>NC_060069.1:28272500-38272500 GCF_922984935.1 Meles meles | reverse complement strand
AAGATCAATGTCCTCCGTATTAATCATTTTCGCTTTTGTTTCCTTGGCCTTTGGAGATATATCTTGAAAGAAGTTGCTGTGGCTGATATCAAAGAGGTTACTGCCTACGTTCTCCTCTAGGATTCTGATGGATTCCTGTCTCACGTTGAGGTCTTTTATCCATTTCGAGTTTATCTTTGTGTACGGTGTAAGAGAATGGTCGACTTTCATTCTTCTACATATCGCTGTCCAGTTTTCCCAGCACCATATATTGAAGAGACTGTATTTTTTAAAATTAATTTATTTATTTTCTCAGCATAACAGTATTCATTGTTTTTGCACAACACCCAGTGCTCCATGAAACATGTGCCCTCCCTATTACCCACCACCTGGTTCCCCCAACCTCCAACCCCCGCCCCTTCAAAACCCCCAGGTTGTTTCTCAGAGTCCATAGTCTCTCATGGTTCGCCTCCCCTTCCAATTTCCCCCAACTTCCTTCTCCTCTCCATCCCCCAATGTCCTCCATGTCATTTGTTATGCACCGCAAATAAGTGAAACCATATGATACTTGACTCTCTCTGCTTGACTTATTCACTCAGCACAATCACCTCCACTCCCGTCCATGTTGCTACAAAAGTTGGGTATTCATCCTTTTTTTTTTTTTTTTAATAAACATATAATGTATTTTTATCCCCAGGGGTACAGGCCTGTGAATCGCCAGGTTTACACACTTCACAGCACTCACGATAGCACATACCCTCCCCAATGTCCATAACCCCCTCCATCTCTCCCAACCCCACCTCCCCCCAGCAACCCCCAGTTTGTTTTGTGAGATTAAGAGTCATTTATGGTTTGTCTCCCTCCCAGTCCCATCTTGTTTCATTTACTCTTCTCCTATCCCCCTAAACCCCCATGTTGCGACTCCACATCCTCATATCAGGGAGATCATAGGATAGTTGCCTTTCTCCAATTGACTTATTTCACTAAGCATGATACCCTCCAGTTCCATCCACGTCATTGCAAATGGCAAGATTTCATTTCTTTTGATGGCTGCATAGTATTCCATTGTGTATATATACCACCTCTTCTTTATCCATTCATCTGTTGATGGACATCTAGGTTCTTTCCATAGTTTGGATATTGTAGACATTGCTGCTATAAACATTCGGGTACACGTGCCCCTT
This sequence comes from Meles meles, assembly GCF_922984935.1. Taxonomy (NCBI): domain Eukaryota; kingdom Metazoa; phylum Chordata; class Mammalia; order Carnivora; family Mustelidae; genus Meles; species Meles meles. The sequence continues at coordinate 38,271,337 of NC_060069.1, read as the reverse complement.
CGGATCACTGCGTTTGTATCTTTAGGGTAAATACCCAGTAGTGCAATTGCTGGGTCATAGGGTAGTTCTATTTTCAACACTTTGAGGAACCTCCATGCTGTTTTCCAGAGTGGTAGCACCAGCTTGCATTCCCACCAACAGTGGAGGAGGGTTCCCCTTTCTCCGCATCCTCGCCAGCATCTGTCATTTCCTGACTTGTTAATTTTAGCCATTCTGACTGGTGTGAGGTGATATCTCATTGTGGTTTTGATTTGTATTTCCCTGATGCCAAGTGACGTGGAGCACTTTTTCATGTATCTGTTGGCCATCTGGATGTCTTCTTTGGAAGAAATATCTGTTCATGTCCTCTGCCCATTTCTTGATTGGATTGTTTGTTCTTTGGGTGTTGAGTTTGCTAAGTTCCTTATAGATTTTGGATACTAGCCCTTTATCTGATATGTCGTTTGCAAATATCTTCTCCCATTCTGTCAGCTGTCTTTTGGTTTTGTTAACTGTTTCCTTTGCTGTGCAAAAGCTTTTGATCTTGATGAAATCCCAATAGGTCATTTTTGCCCTTGCTTCCCTTGTCTTTGCCGATGTTCCTAGGAAGATGTTGCTGCGGTTGAGGTCAAAGAGGTTGCTGCCTGTGTTCTCCTCAAAGATTTTGATGGATTCCTTTCTCACATTGAGGTCCTTCATCCATTTGGAGTCTATTTTCGTGTGTGGTGTAAGGAAGTGGTCCAATTTCATTTTTCTGCATGTGGCTGTCCAATTTTCCCAGCACCATTTATTGAAGAGGCTGTCTTTTTTCCATTGGACATTCTTTCCTGCTTTGTCGAAGATGAGTTGACCATAGAGTTGAGGGTCTATTTCTGGGCTCTCTATTCTGCTCCATTGATCTATGTGTCTGTTTTTGTGCCAGTACCATCCTGTCTTGATCACGGCAGCTTTGTAATAGAGCTTGAAGTCCGGAATTGTGATGCCACCCACTTTGGCTTTCTTTTTCAATATTCCTTTGGCTATTCAAGGTCTTTTCTGGTTCCATATAAATTTTAGGATTATTTGTTCCATTTCTTTGAGAAAAATGGACGGTATTTTGATAGGGATTGCATTAAATGTGTAGATTGCTTTAGGTAGCATAGACATTTTCACAATATTTATTCTTCCAATCCAGGAGCATGGAACATTTTTCCATTTCTTTGTGTCTTCCTCAATTTCTTTCATGAGTATTTTATAGTTTTCTGCGTGTAGATTCTTAGCCTTTTTGGTTAGGTTTATTCCTAGCTATCTTATAGTTTTGGGTGCAATTGTAAATGGGATTGACTCCTTAATTTCTCTTTTTTCTGTCTTGTTGTTGGTGTACAGAAATGCAACTGATTTCTGTGCATTGATTTTCTATCCTGACACTTTACAGAATTCCTGTACAATTTCTAGCAGATTTGGAGTGGAGTCTTTTGGGTTTTCCACATATAGTATCATATCATCTGTGAAGAGTGACAGTTTGACTACTTCTTTGCCGATTTGGATGCCTTTAATTTCTTTTGGTTGTCTGATTGCTGAGGCTAGGACTTCTAGTACTATGTTGAATAGCAGTGGTGATAATGGACATCCCTGCCGTGTTCCTGACCTTAGCGGAAAAGCTTTCAGTTTTTCTCCATTGAGAATGATATTTGCAGTGGGTTTTTCATAGATGGCTTTGATAATATTGAGATATGTGCCCTCTATTCCTACACTTTGAAGAGTTTTGATCAGGAAGGGATGCTGTACTTTGTCAAATGCTTTTTCAGCATCTATTGAAAGTATCATATGGTTCTTGTTCTTTCCTTTATTAATGTGTTCTATCACATTGATTGATTTGAGGATGTTGAACCACCTTTCTTGTTTCTTGAGAAAGGATTGTACCGCTATATATCTTCCTCTCAGGACTGCCTTTGCTGTGTCCCACAGATTTTGAACCATTGTGTTTTCATTATCATTTGTTTCCATGAATTTTTTCAATTCTTCTTTAATTTTCTGGTTGACCCATTCATTCTTTAGAAGGATGATGTTTAGCCTCCATGTATTTGGGTTCTTTCCAGCTTTCCTCTTGTGATTGAGTTTTAGCTTCAGAGCATTGTGGTCTGAAAATATGCAGGGAATGATCCTAATCTATTGATACCGGTTGAGACCTGATTTGTGACCCAGGATGTGATCTATTCTGGAGAATGTTCCATGTGCAACAGAGAAGAATGTGTATTCTGTTGCTTTGGGATGAAATGTTCTGAATATATCTGTGATGTCCATCTGGTCCAGTGTGTCATTTAAGGCCTTTATTTCCTTGTTGATCTTTTGCTTGGATGATCTGTCCATTTCAGTGAGGGGAGTGTTCAAATCCCCTACTATTATTGTATTATTATTGATGTGTTTCTTTGATTTTGTTATTAATTGGTTAATATAGTTGGCTGCTCCCACGTTAGGGGCATAGATATTGAAAATTGTTAGTTCTTCTTGTTGGACAGACCCTTTGAGTAGGATATAGTTCCTTCCTCCTCTCTTATTATAGTCTTTGGCTCAAAATCTAATTGATCTTATATAAGGATTGCCACTCCAGCTTTCTTCTGATGCCCATTAGCATGGTAAATTGTTTTCCACCCCCTCACTTTAAATCTGGAGGTGTCTTCATGTCTAAAATGAGTTTCTTGTAGGCAACATATTGATGGGTTTTGTTTTTTTATTCATTCTGTTACCCTGTGTCTTTTGATTGGGGCATTTAGCCCATTAACATTCAGGGTAACTATTGAGAGATATGAATTTAGTGCCATTATTAGTCAGTAAGGTGACTGTTACTGTATATTGTCTCTGTACCTTTCTGATCTACTACTTTTAGGCTCTCTCTTTGCTTAGAGGACCCCTTTCAATATTTCCTGTAGAGCTGGTTTGGTGTTTGCAAATTCTTTCAGTTTTTGTTTGTCCTGGAAGCTTTTTATCTCTCCTTCTATTTTCAATGATAGCCTAGCTGGATAGAGTATTCTTGGCTGCATGTTTTTCTTGTTGAGTGCTCTGAATATATCATGCCAGCTCTTTCTGGCCTGCCAGGTCTCTGTGGATAAGTCTGCTGCCAATATTTTTACCATTGTATGTTACAGACTTCTTTATCGGGCTGCTTTCAGGATTTTCTCTTTATCACTAAGACTTGTAAATTTTACTATTAGGTGACAGGGTGTGGACCTATTCTTTTTGACTTTGAGGGGTGTTCTCTGCACCTCCTGGATTTTGATGCTTGTTCCCTTTGCAATATTAGAAAGTTCTCTCCAATAATTCTCTCCAATAGAACTTCTGCTCCCCTCTCTGTTTCTTCTTCTTCTGGAATCCCAATTATTCTAATGTTGTTTTGTCTTATGGTGTCACTTATCTCTCGAATTCTCCCCTCGTGGTCCCGTAGCTGTTTGTCCCTCTTTTGTTTGGCTTCTTTATTCTCTGTCATTGGTCTTCTATATCACTAATTCTTTCTTCTGCCTCATTGATCCTAGCAGTGAGAGCCTCCATTTTTGATTGCACATCATTAATAGCTTTTTTGATTTCAACTTGGTTAGATTTTAGTTCTTTAATTTCTCCAGAAAGGGCTTTTATATCTCCAGAGAGGGTTTCTCTAATATCTTCCATGCCTTTTTTGAGACCGGCTAGAACATTCAGAATCGTCATTCTGAACTCTTGATCTGACATATTACCAATGTCTGTGTTGATTAGGTCCCGAGCCTTCAGTACTGCCTCTTATTCTTTTGTTTGTGGTGAATTTTTCCGCCTTGTCATTTTGTCCAGATAAGAGGATATGAAGGATCAGATAAAATACTAAAAGGGTGGCAAAGACCCCAGAAAAATGCGCTGTAACTAAATCAGAAGAGAGCCCAAAATGTGGGGGGTGGGAGAAAGGTGATAAAAAGAGGTTCCGAAAAAAAAAGAAAAAAATTTTAAAAATAAAACAAATTAAAAATATATAAAAATAGAAATATATATATATTTTAGATAAACTAGTCAAAAAGCGTTAAAGAAGAAAAGGGTAAAAGTTTTAAAAAATTTAGCAGAAGAAGAAAAATGTAAGAAAAAAATTGAAAAAAGAAAAAAAATTTAATTAACTGCAAGACTAAAGAATCATGGTGAGAAAGCCATGAGTTCCGTGCTTTGCTTTCTCCTCCTCTGGAATTCCGCTGCTGTCTTAGGTATTGAACCTGTTTTCCTTGATAGATGAACTTCATCCTGGCTGGATATTTTGTTGATCTTCTGGGGGAGGGGTCTGTTGTAGTGACTCTCAAGTGTCTTTGCCCAAGGCGGTATTGCACCGCCCTTACCGGGGGCCAGACTAAGTAATCTGCTTGGGTTCGCTATGGGGAGCTTCTGTTCCCTGAACGCTTTCCACAGAGTTCCGGAGGATGGGAATGAAAATGGCGGCCTCCTACTCTCCGGCCCAGAGGAGCCGAGAGCCTGGGGCCCCACTCCTCAGTGCGCCCCCAGAGGACAGCACCCAATCACTCCCGTATCCCCAGTCTCTAGCCGCGCTCCGAGCTCACCCAGCCTGCGACCAGTTCAAGGTAACCCTGAGCTGAGAGTTCAGTCCTCGGCTCTGTCTCTGTAGCTGGCTTCTCCATTCTAACACCTGCGAGCTCTGCGACACTCCAACACCCCCGATCCTTCTGTGACCCTGCGGGACCTGGGGCCATGCTGACCCCACGTGGGCTTCACCCCGGTTTAGTCTCTGGAGTAAAGTCCCTCAGTGGAACAGACTTTTAAAAGTCCTGATTTTGTGCTCCATTGCACCGCAGCTTGCCAGGAGCCAGCCCCTCCCCCCGCGGTCTATCTTCTCGTCATTTTAGATTCACTTCTCCACCAGTCCTACCTTTCAGAAAGTGGTTGATTTTCTGTTTCTAGAATTGCTGTTCTTCTTCTCTTCGATCTCCTGTTGGATTTGTAGGTGTTTGCAATGTTTAGATAAGCTATCAAGCTGATCTCCTGCTACCTGATGTTGTCTCAGCCTGCTACTTCTCGGCCATCTTGACTCCTCCTCCGAAGAGACTGTCTTTTTTCCATTGTATATTTTTTCCTGTTTTGTCGAAGATTATTTGACCATAGAGTTGAGGGTCCATATCTGGGCTCTCCACTCTGTTCCACTGGTCTATGGGTCTGTTTTTATGCCAGTACCACGCTGTCTTGGTGATCACAGCTTTGTAGTAAAGCTTGAAATCTGGTAACGTGATGCCGCCAGTTTTGTTTTTGTTTTTCAACATTTCCTTAGCAATTCGGGGTCTCTTCTGATTCCATACAAATTTTAGGATTATTTGCTCCAGCTCTTTGAAAAATACCGGTGGAATTTTGAATGGAATGGCATTAAAAGTATAGATTGCTCTAGGCAGTATAGACATTTTAACAATGTTTATTCTTCCAATCCAAGAGCATGGAACGGTCTTCCATCTTTTTGTGTCTTCTTCAATTTCTTTCATGAGTGTTCTGTAGTTCCTCGAGTACAGGTCCTTTACCCCTTTGGTTAGGTTTATTCCCAGGTATCTTATGGTTCTTGGTGCTATAGTAAATGGAATTGATTCTCTAATTTGCCTTTCTGTATTTTCATTGCTCATGTATAAGAAAGCCACTGATTTCTGTACATTGACTATCTATCCTGCCATGGTACTGAATTGTTATATGAGTTCTAGTAGTTTGGGGGTGGAGTCTTTGGGGTTTTCCATATAAAGAATCATGTCATCTGCAAAAGAGAGAGTTTGACTTCTTCCTTGCCAATTTGGATACCTTTTATTTCAATTTGTTGTCTGATTGCCGTTGCTAGGACTTTCAATACTATGTTGAACAAGAGTGTTGAGAGTGGGCATCCTTGTTTTGTTCCTGATCTCAACGGGAAGGCTGCTAGCTTTTTCCCATTGAGGATAATATTTGCTGTGGGTCTTTCATAGATAGATTTTATGAAGTTCAGGAATGTTCCCTCTATCCCTATACTTTGAAGCATTTTAATCAGGAACGGAAGCTGGATTTTGTCAAATGCTTTTTCTGCATCCATTGAGAGGACCATGTGGTTCTTCTCTCTTCTCTTATTGATTTGTTCTATCACATTGATTGATTTGCGAATGTTGAACCAGGGATGAATCCCACCTGGTCATGGGTGGATAATCTTTCTAATGTGCTGCTGGATCCTGTTTGCTAGGATCTTGTTGAGAATCTTTGCATCCATATTCATCATGGATATTGGTCTGAAATTCTCCTTTTTGGTAGGGTCCTTGCCTGGTTTGGGGATCAGGGTAATGCTGGCTTCATTAAAGATTTTGGAAGTTTTCCTTCTGCTTCAATTTTTTGGAACAGCTTCAGGAGAATTGGTGTTATTTCTTCTTTGAATGTTTGGTGGAATTCCCCAGGGAATCCATCAGGTCCTGGGCTTTTGATTTTTGGGAGGTTTTTGATCACTGCTTCAATCTCGTTACTAGATATTGGTCTATTCAGGTTGTCAATTTCTTCCTGGTTCAATTTTGGGAGTTTGTAGTTTTCCAGGAATGCATCCATTTCATCTAGGTTGCTTAGCTTATTGGCATATAACTGTTGGTAATAATTTCTGAAGATTGTTTCTATTTCCTTGGCGTTAGTTGTGATCTCTCCCTTTTCATTCATGATTTTATTAATTTGGGCTTTCTCTCTTTTCTTTTGGATTAGTGTGGCCAATGATTTATCAATCTTATTGATTCTTTCAAAAAACCAGCTTCTAGTTTCATTGATACGTTCTACTGTATCTCTGTTGTCTACGTCAGTGATCTCTGCTCTAATCTTGATTATTTCCCTTGTTGCGTGTGCAGTTGGTTTGATTTGTTGTTGATTCTCCAGTTCTTTAAGGTGTAGAGACAGCTGGTGTATTCTGGATTTTTCAGGTTTTTTTGAGGGAGGCTTGGATGACTATGTATTTCCCCCTTAGAAACGCCTTTGCTGTATCCCATAGGTTTTGGACCGAAGTGTCTTCATTCTCATTGGTTTCCATGAATTCTTTAAGTTCTTCTTTGATCTTCTGATTGATCCAAGCATTCTTAAGCAAGGTGGTCTTTAGCTTCCAGGTGTTTGAGTTCCTTCTGACTTTTCCTTGTGATTGAGTTCCAGTTTCAAAGCATTGTGATCTGAGGGTATGCAGGGAATCATGTCAGTCTTTTGGTATTGGTTGAGTCCTGCTTCGTGACTGAGCATATGGTCTATTCTGGAGAAGGTTCCATGTGCACTTGAGAAGAATGAGTATTCTGTTGTTTTAGGGTGGAATGTTCTGTATATGTCTATGAGGTCCATCTGGTCCAATGTTTCATTCAATGCTCTTATTTCTTTATTAATTTTCTGCTTCGATGATCTGTCTATTACTGAGAGAGGCATATTAAGATCTCCTACTATCAATGTATTCATATCAATATGAATCTTTATCTTGATTAATAGTTTTCTTATGTAATTGGCTGCTCCCATATCGGGAGCGTAGATATTTACAATTGTTAGATCATTTGGTGGATAGTCCCTTTAAGAATTATATAGGGTCCTTCTGTATCTCTAATTACAGTCTTTAGTTTAAAATCTAATATCTGATATGAGAATCGCTACCCCAACCTTCTTTTGATGCCCATTGGCATGAAAGATGCTCTTCATCCCTTCACTTTCAGTCTGGGTGTATCCTTAGGTTCAAAATGGGTCTCTTGTAGACAACATATCGATGGGTCCTGTTGTTTTACCCAATCTGCAACCCTGTGTCATTTTATGGGTGCATTTAGGCCATTCACATTGAGTGTGATTATTGATAGATACGTTTTGATTGACATCGTGTTACCTTTGAAATCTTTCTTTCTGTAGATTGTTTCTGTATTTCTGTTCAATGATATTCTTAGGATTTTTTCTCTTTTATAGGACCCCCCCCTTAATATTTCCTGTGGTGTCAGCTTGGTGGTTGCATAGTCTTTTAAGTCTTGCTGGTCTTGGAAACTCTTTATCTCTCCATCCATTTTGAATGTCAGTCTTGCTGGATAGAGTATTCTTGGCTGCATGTTCTCATTTAGTACCCTGAATATATTTTGCCAGCTCTTCCTGGCTTGCCAGGTCTCTGTGGACATGTCTGACGTTATTCTATTGGGCTTTCCTCTGTATGTAAGGAGCTTCTTTGTCCTAGCTGCTTTTAAGAGGGTCTGTCTTGAATCATAATTCCTCATTTTAACTATAAGGTGTCGTGAGGACTTTCGAGAATCTAAAATCTTGGGGGGAAACCTCTCTGCCTCTAGTACATGAATTTTGTTTCCATTCATGAGATTGGGGAAATTTGCATAGACAACTTCTTCCACTATATCTTCTAGACATCTTTCTTTTTCCTCCCCTTCAGGGATTCCAATAATTCTGACGTTGGAACATTTCATGGCATCATTTATTTCCCTGATTCTGTTTTCGTGGCTTCTGAGCTGTTTGTTCCAGGCTTCCTCCTGATCCTTTCTCTCTATCTGTTTGTCCTCCAGATCACTAATTCTATCTTCTGTCTCAGTTACCCTAGCTTTTAGAGAATTTAGATTAGATTGGAATTCATCGTGAGCATTTAGAACATCATCCCTGGTGGCTTTCAGTTCTGTCCTAACATTGTGAACATCATCCCTGGTGGCTTTCAGTTCTGCCCTAATCAATTCTGTTTGATCATCCATGGCTATCTCCAACCCAACTCTTGCCTGGATAATTGTTAGCCTGAATTCCTTTTCTGACATATTGTCTATGTCAATAGCCATTAGCTCTGTTGCAGAAGGTCCATCCTCTGTATTTTTCTTCTGTTGGGTATTCCTCCTCCTAGTCATTTTGGTAAGAGATGACTGAACGGATGCAGCTGGATGTATGGATTGTGATGCAGTCAAGGTGGACCCTGAAACACTTCTGTGCAATCAGGGTTCCCCACCCAAATGAGAGAAAAAATAAGAGAAAAAGAAATAGAGAGGAAGAAAAAAAAGAAAAGAAAAGAAAAGAAAAGAAAAAAGGAAAGAAGGAGAGAGAGAGAGAGAGAGACAGGAAAAATAGGGAAGATAAAGGAGAAGGCTCAGCCCAAATGGGCCCCAAGGTAGGATTTATGAAGTATACAAACAAAAACAGACAAACAAAAAGACTGATAAAAGCATATGACAAGAGATGGTTCTGAAGATGGCGGGGAAGGAGGAGGAGGCACCATTTTAACCTGTACCCTAAAGTGAGCTGATTACCTACCAAAGAACTCCGACCACCCATGAAATCAGCCTGAGATCAGAATTATACACGTCTGGATCTCTACAGGAGCAGAAGACACCAGTTGCAGGTAAAGCAGACTGGGAGCGTTGGACTGATATCGGAAGATAAACAAAAGGGGGAGGGAGCCACCAGAGGTGACCGATTGGAAAGTAATACCGCAACATGAGAGTGCTCTGCATCTGGGGACCAGCATTAACCTGGAGTCTGGTTGAAATCACTCAAAAAACAAAGAGCAAAGGATCACGGGGGGTAAGAGTGGGAACCTGGGCGATTAGGGTCAGGGACCTAAGTCCCCCGACCCAGGACAGCCTCCCCTGGTGCTGAGCCAGAGAGAGTGTGGCAGAGAAATCAGGTCTCTGTCCCTGAGCCGCCAGTGCACCTGAACGCCAGCGCACCCGAGAATGAGTGGGGTCTGTCTCCCGTGAGGGGCTGGGAGCCTGGCCAGACGGCAATCCTGAAACGCACGCGTCCCAATGCATGCGTCCCACACCCTCCCTTGGGAGAGGTGCTCATAGGCGCTAGCCTGGAGCTCTGGCATCCAGAAAAACCAGACATTCCCAGCCCGGGACAGTGGGAAAATCTCAGTGTGCGATCTCTTCTAGGAACCTCTCTGGCGGTCTGGAGCTGCCTAGACAGCCACCGCTGCCCTGGTTTTGGGTACAATGAGGAGCTCCTGCATCCCCAGGGACAGTGACTCAGAACCGACTCTGCCAGCACCTTTTGCAAAACATTCTGAGGCTTCTCTCTGAGAGGGAGGTCGAGGTGCAGTTTGCTCTCCTCTAAACCTCCAAACACCATCAAAAGCTGTCAAGGCGAGAGAAAGCAGATGAAAGAACATAAAAACCCCCAGAGAACAAAAGGCTGAAAAAAACAGTTTCCTCAGAGCTCACCCCCTTGAGGGGAGCAGGAGGACCTAATTCAGGGAACATCATTGTCTGAAAACCCACGTGGCAGGCCCCTCCCCCAGAAAACCAACCAGGAAGGAAGAGAAAAAAAAAAAAAAGACGACAAGAGAACAATCACCACTACTTCATAAATACAACTTTTATCTTTAACTCTTTACCAATATTCTGGTTCTTTTTTTTTTATACATACAGATAATTTTTTAACCTATTTACCACCACACTGAGATGTCCAGTACATCAAATTCTTTAATAACCTTCTAACCTGAACTTTTTGATACATACACCCGTGTTTTTCTTTTGCTTTTCTATTTTTTTAATTCTTTTTTAATTTTAACTTAGTTTAGTCTAGTTTATTCTTTTTTAATTTTTATTTTCTACTATACATATAGAGTTAAACTTCAAGGTAATCCCCTTTCCCCAATCAATGCTACCGCTATAGGCAAACCAGTTTCTAATCCCCCTGTAACTTAGGAAAGTTGAGTCCCTTAACAAAAACATCAAGATAACTTCAGGAAGAATCAAAATAACCTTCCTCACCCACACTGAGAATTTATAACCACTCTCCCAATTTTTCCTTCTGTCAGTGTTTCTGTGAATTTCTGTTTGTCCTGATAATATATAAATCTTATACTTGGTGTTCTTTCTGATGAGGTTCTTCCCTTTTTTTTTTTTTGCTTATATATATATATATATATATATTTCTCTTGTCATATACTTTTATCAGTCTTTTTGTTTGTCTGTTTTTGTTTGCATACTTCATAAATCTTACCTTGTGGCCCATTTGGGCTGAGCCTTCTCTTTTATCTTCCCTTTTTTTCCTATCTCTCTCTCCCTCTCTTTTTTTTTTCCTTTTTTCTTTCCCCCCCTTTTTTTCTTTCTTCTTCTCTATTTATTTTTCTTTTCTTTTTTCTCTCATTTGGGTGGGGAATCCTGATTGCACAGAAGCATTCCAGGGTGCACATTGACTGCACCACAATCGATAAGTCCAGCTGCATCTGTTCAGTCATCTCTTTCCAAAGTGACTAGGAGAAGGAATACCCAACAGAAGAAAAATACAGAGGATGGGCCTTCTGCAACAGAACTAATGGCTATCGACATAGACAATATGTCAGAAAAGGAATTCAGACTAACAATTATCCAGGCAATAGCTAGGTTGGAGAAAGCCATGGATGATCAAACAGAATTGATTAGGGCAGAACTGAAAGCCACCAGGGATGATGTTCACAATGTTAGGGCAGAACTGAAAGCCACCAGGGATGATGTTCAAAATGCTCTCAATGAGTTCCAATCTAATCTAAATTCTCTAAAAGCTAGGGTAACTGAGACAGAAGATAGAATTAGTGATCTGAGGACAAACAGAGAAAAAGGATCAGGAGGAAGCCTGGAACAAACAGCTCAGAAGCCACGAAAACAGAATCAGGGAAATAAACGATGCCATGAAACGTTCCAACGTCAGAATTATTGGAATCCCTGAAGGGGAGGAAAAAGAAAGATGTCTAGAAGATATAGGGGAAGAAGTTCTCTATGAAAATTTTCCCAATCTCACAAATGGAAACAACGTTCAGGTACTAGAGGCAGAGAGATTTCCTCCCAAGATTTTAGATTCTCGAAAGTCCTCACAACACCTTATAGTTAGAATGAGGAATTATGTTTCAAGAGAGACCCTCTTAAAAGCAGCTAGGACAAAAAAGCTCCTTATGTACAGAGGAAAACCCATTAGAATAACGTCAGACCTTTCCACAGAGACCTAGCAAGCGAGGAAGGGCTGGCAAAATATATTCAGAGTACTAAATGAGAAGAACATGCAACCAAAAATACTCTATCCAGCAAGACTGACATTTAAAATGGATGGAGAGATACAGAGTTTCCAAGACCGGCAAGGCTTAAAAGACTGTGCAACCACCAAGCCGATACTGCAGGAAATATTAAGGGGCATCCTATAAAAGAGAAAAAGTCCTAAGAATATCATTGAACAGAAATATAGAAACAATCTACAGACAGAAAGACTTCAAAGGCAACACGATGTCAATAAAAACCTATCTCTCAATAATCACTCTCAATGTGAATGGCCTAAATGCGCCCATAAAATGACACAGGGTTGCATATTGGATAAAATGACAGGACCCATCCATATATTGTCTACAAGAGACCCATTTTGAACCTAAGGATACACCCAGACTGAAAGTGAAGGGATGGAGAAACATCTTTCATGTCAATGGGCCTCAAAAGAAGGCTGGGGTAGCGATTCTCATATCAGATAAATTAGATTTTAAACTAAAGACTCTAGTCAGAGATACAGAAGGACACTACATAATTCTTAAAGGGACTATCCGCCAAATGATCTAACAATTGTGAATATCTATGCCCCCAATAAGGGAGCCCCCAATTACATAAGAAAACTATTAATCAAGATAAAGAGTCATATCGATATGAATACAATAATAGTAGGAGATCTTAATACGCCTCTCTCAGAAATAGACAGATCATCGAAGCAGAAAATTAATAAAGAAATAAGAGCATTGAATGAAACATTGGACCAGATGGACCTCATAGACATATACAGAACATTCTACCCTAAAACAACAGAATACTCATTCTTCTCAAGTGCACATGGAACCTTCTCCAGAATAGACCACATACTGGGTCACAAAGAAGGACTCAACCGATACCAAAAGACTGACATTATTCCCTGCATACTCTCAGATCACAATGCTTTGAAACTGGAACTCAATCACAAGGAAAAGTTCAGAAGGAACTCAAACACCTGGAAGCTAAAGACCACCTTGCTTAAGAATGCTTGGATCAACCAGGAGATCAAAGATGAACTTAAACAATTCATGGAAACCAATGAGAATGAAGACACCTCAGTCCAAAACCTATGGGATACAGCAAAGGCGGTTCTAAGGGGGAAATACATAGCTATCCAAGCCTCCCTCAAAAACACTGAAAAATCCAGAATACCAGCTGTCTCTACACCTTAAAGAACTTGAGAATCAACAACAAATCAAACCAACTCCACATGCAAGAAGGGAAATAATCAAGATTAGAGCAGAGATCAATGAGGTAGAAACAAGAGATACAGTAGAACGTATCAATGAAACTAGAAGCTGGTTTTTTGAAAGAATGAATAAGATCGATAAACCATTGGCCACACTAATTCAAAAGAAAAGAGAGAAAGCCCAAATTAATAAAATTATGAATGAAAAGGGAGAGATCACAACGAACACCAAGGAAATAGAAACAATCATCAGAAATTATTACCAACAGTTATATGCCAATAAGCTAAGCAACCTAGATGAAATGGATGCATTCCTGGAAAGCTACAAACTCCCAAAATTGAACCAGAAAGAAATTGACAACCTGAATAGATGGATATCTAGTAATGAGATTGAAGCAGTGATCAAAAACCTCCCAAAAAACAAGAGCCCAGGACCTGACGGATTCCCTGGGGAATTCTACCAAACTTTCAAAGAAGAAATAACACCAATTCTCCTGAAGCTGTTCCAAAAAATTGAAGCAGAAGGAAAACTTCCAGACTCTTTTTATGAAGCCAGTATTACCCTGATCCCCAAACCAGGCAAAGACCCTACCAAAAAGGAGAATTTCAGACCAATATCACTGATGAATATGGATGCAAAGATTCTCAACAAGATCCTAGCAAACAGGATCCAGCAGCACATTAAAAAGATTATCCACCACGACCAGGTGGGATTCATCCCTGGGTTGCAAGGTTGGTTCAACATTCACAAATCAATCAATGTAATAGAACAAATCAATAAGAGAAGAGAGAAGAACCACATGGTCCTCTCAATGGATGCAGAAAAAGCATTTGACAAAATCCAGCATCCGTTCCTGATGAAAACGCTTCAAAGTATAGGGATAGAGGGAACATTCCTGAACTTCATAAAATCTATCTATGAAAGACACACAGCAAATATCATCCTCAATGGGAAAAAGCTTGCAGCCTTCCCGTTGAGATCAGGAACACGACAAGGATATCCACTCTCAAACTCTTGTTCAACATAGTATTAGAATTCCTAGCAATGGCAATCAGACAACAAAGAGAAATAAAAGGTATCCAAATTGGCAAGGAAGAAGTCAAACTCTCTCTCTTCGCAGATGACATGATCCTTTATATGGAAAACCCAAAAGACTCCACCCCCAAACTACTAGAACTCATACAGCAATTCAGTAATGTGGCAGGATACAAAGTCAATATACAGAAATCAGTGGCTTTCTTATACACTAACAATGAAATACAGAAAGGGAAATTAGAGAATCGATTCCATTTACTATAGCACCAAGAACCATAAGATACCTGGGAATAAACCTAACCAAAGGGGTAAAGGACCTGTACTCGAGGAACTACAGAACACTCATGAAAGAAATTGAAGAAGACACAAAAAGATGGACGACTGTTCCATGCTCTTGGATTGGAAGGATAAACATTGTTAAAATGTCTATACTGCCTAGGAGGAGTCAAGATGGCGGAGAAGTAGCAGCCTGAGACTACATCAGGTAACAGGAGATCAGCTCGATAGCTTATCTAAACATAGCAAACACCTACAAATCCAACGGGAGAGCGAAGAGAAGAAGAACAGCAACTCTAGAAACAGAAAATCAACCACTTTCTGAAAGGTAGGACTGGCGGAGAAGTGAATCTAAAACGACGGGAAGATAGACCGCGGGGGGAGGGGCCGGCTCCCGGCAAGCGGCGGAGGAACGGAGCACAAAATCAGGACTTTTAAAAGTCTGTTCCACTGAGGGACATTGCTCCAGGGGCTAAACCGGGGTGAAGCCCACGCGGGGCCAGCGTGGCCCCAGGCCCCGCAAGGTCACAGAAGGATCGGGGGTGTCAGAGTGTTGGAGAGCTCGCAGGTATTAGAACGGAGAAACCGGCTGCAAAGACAGAGCCGAGGACTGATCTCTCAGCTCGGGGTTACCTTGAACTGGTCGTGGGCTGGGTGAGCTCGGAGCGCGGCTAGAGGCTGGGGATACGGGAGTGATTGGGTGCTGTCCTCTGGGGGCGCACTGAGGAGTGGGGCCCCAGGCTCTCGGCTCCTCCGGGCCGGAGACTGGGAGGCCGCCATTTTCATTCCCGTCCTCCGGAACTCTACGGAAAGCGTTCAGGGAACAGAAGCTCCCAAAAGCGAACCCGAGCCGATTACTTAGTCCGGCCGCCGGGAAGGGCGGTGCAATCCCGCCTCGGGCAAAGACACTTGAGAGTCACTACAACAGGCCCCTCCCCCAGAAGATCAACAAAATATCCAGCCAGGACGAAGTTCATCTATCAAGGAGAAAGCAGATTCAATTCCTAAGACAGCAGAGCAATTCCAGAGGAGGAGAAAGCAAAGCACGGAACTCATGGCTTTCTCCCCATGATTCTTTAGTCTTGTGGCTACTTCAATTTTTTTTTCTTTTTTCAATTTTTTATTTTTTTTTCTTTTTTCAATTTTTTTTTCTTTTATCTTTTTTCTTCTTCTGCTAAATTTTTTTAAAAACTTTTACCCTTTTCTTTTTTAACGTTTTTTGACTAGTTCATCTAAATATATATATTTTTTCTTTCTTTTTTATATTTTTTTATTTGTTTTATTTTTTAAATTTTTTTCTTTTTTTTTTTTCTTTTTTTTCAGAACCTGTTTTTTATCCCCTTCCCCCCCCCACAATTTGGGGTCTCTTCTGATTTGGTTACAGCGCATTTTTCCGGGGTCTTTGCCACCCTATTAGTAGTTTATTTGCTCCTTCATATCCTCTTATCTGGACAAAATGACAAGGCGGAAAAAATCACCACAAACAAAAGAACAAGAGACAGTACCGAAGGCTAGGGACCTAATCAACACAGACATTGGTACTATGTCAGATCAAGAGTTCAGAATGACGATTCGGAACATTCTAGCCGGGCTCGAAAAAGGCATGGAAGATATTAGAGAAACCCTCTCTGGAGATATTAAAGCCCTTTCTGGAGAAATTAAAGAACTAAAGTCTAACCAAGTTGAAATCAAAAAAGCTATTAATGAGGTGCAATCAAAAATGGAGGCTCTCACTGCTAGGATCAATGAGGCAGAAGAAAGAATTAGTGATATAGAAGACCAAATGACAGAGAATAAGGAAGCCGAGCAAAAGAGGGACAAACAGCTACTGGACCATGAGGGGAGAATTCGAGAGATAAGTGACACCATGAGACGAAACAACATTAGAATAATTGGGATTCCAGAAGAAGAAGAAACAGAGAGGGGAGCAGAGGGTCTATTGGAGAGAATCATTGGAGAGAATTTCCCTAATATGGCAAAGGGAACAAGCATTAAAATCCAGGAGATGCAGAGAACCCCCCTCAAAGTCAACAAGAATAGGTCCACACCCTGTCACCTAATAGTAAAATTTACAAGTCTTAGTGACAAAGAGAAAATCCTGAAAGCAGCCCGAGAAAAGAAATCAGTAACATACAATGGTAAAAATATTAGAGTGGCAGCAGAGTTATCCACAGAGACCTGGCAGGCCAGAAAGAGCTGGCATGATATATTCAGAGCACTCAACGAGAAAAACATGCAGCCAAGAATACTCTATCCAGCTAGGCTATCATTGAAAATAGAAGGAGAGATAAAAAGCTTCCAGGACAAACAAAAACTGAAAGAATTTGCAAACACCAAACCAGCTCTCCAGGAAATATTGAAAGGGGTCCTCTAAGCAAAGAGAGAGCCTAAAAGTAGTAGATCAGAAAGGTACAGAGACAATAGACAGTAACAGTCACCTTACAGGCTACTAATGGCACTAAATTCATATCTCTCAATAGTTACCCTGAATGTTAATGGGCTAAATGCCCCAATCAAAAGACATAGGGTATCAGAATGGATAAAAAAACAAAACCCATCAGTATGTTGCCTACAAGAAACTCATTTTAGACGCGAAGACACCTCCAGATTTAAAGTGAGGGGGTGGAAAACAATTTACCATGCTAATGTGCATCAGAAGAAAGCTGGGGTGGCAATCCTTATATCAGATCAATTAGATTTCAAGCCAAAGACTATAATAAGAGATGAGGAAGGACACTATATCCTACTCAAAGGGTCTGTCCAACAAGAAGATCTAACAATTTTAAATATCTATGCCCCTAACGTGGGAGCAGCCAACTATATCAACCAATTAATAACAAAATCAAAGAAACACATCAATAATAATACAATAATAGTAGGGGACTTGAACACTCCCCTCACTGAAATGGACAGATCATCCAAGCAAAAGATCAACAAGGAAATAAAGGCCTTAAATGACACACTGGACCAGATGGACATCACAGATATATTCAGAACATTTCATCCCAAAGCAACAGAATACACATTCTTCTCTAGTGCACATGGAACCTTCTCCAGAATAGATCACATCCTGGGTCACAAATCAGGTCTCAACCGGTATCAAAAGATTAGGATTATTCCCTGCATATTTTCAGACCACAATGCTCTGAAGCTAGAACTCAATCACAAGACGAAAGCTGGAAAGAACCCAAATACATGGAGACTAAACAGCATCCTTCTAAAGAATGAATGGGTCAACCAGGAAATTAAAGAATTGAAAAAATTCATGGAAACAAATGATAATGAAAACACAACATTTCAAAATCTGTGGGACACAGCAAAGGCAGTCCTGAGAGGAAAATATATAGCGGTACAAGCCTTTCTCAAGAAACAAGAAAGGTCTCAAGTACACAACCTAACCCTACGCGTAAAGGAGCTGGAGAAAGAACAAGAAAGAAACCCTAAACCCAGCAGGAGAAGAGAAATCATAAAGATCAGAGCAGAAATCAATGAAATAGAAACCAAAAAAACAATAGAAAAAATCAATGAAACTAGGAGCTGGTTCTTTGAAAGAATCAATAGGATTGATAAACCCCTGGCCAGACTCATCAAAAAGAAAAGAGAAAGGACCCAAATCAATAAAATCATGAATGAAAGAGGAGAGATCACAACTAACACCAAAGAAATACAGACAATTATAAGAACATACTATGAGCAACTCTACGCCAACAAATTGGACAATCTGGAAGAAATGGATGCATTCCTAGAGACATATAAACTACCACAACTGAACCAGGAAGAAATAGAAAACCTGAACAGGCCCATAACCAGTAAGGAGATTGAAACAGTCATCAAAAATCTCCAAACAAACAAAAGCCCAGGGCCAGACGGCTTCCCAGGGGAATTCTACCAAACATTTAAAGAAGAACTCATTCCTATTCTCCTGAAACTGTTCCAAAAAATAGAAATGGAAGGAAAACTTCCAAACTCATTCTATGAGGCCAGCATCACCTTGATCCCAAAACCAGACAAGGATCCCACCAAAAAAGAGAACTACAGACCAATATCCTTGATGAACACAGACGCAAAAATTCTCGCCAAAATACTAGCCAATAGGATTCAACAGTACATTAAAAGGATTATTCACCACGATCAAGTGGGATTTATTCCAGGGCTGCAGGGTTGGTTCAACATCCGCAAATCAATCAATGTGATAGAACACATTAATAAAAGAAAGAACAAGAACCATATGATACTCTCCATAGATGCTGAAAAAGCATTCGACAAAGTACAGCATCCCTTCCTGATCAAAACTCTTCAAAGTGTAGGGATAGAGGGCACATACCTCAATATTATCAAAGCCATCTATGAAAAACCCACCGCAAATATCATTCTCAATGGAGAAAAACTGAAAGCTTTTCCATTAAGGTCAGGAACACGGCAGGGATGTCCATTATCACCACTGCTATTCAACATAGTATTAGAAGTCCTAGCCTCAGCAATCAGACAACAAAAAGAAATTAAAGGCATCCAAATTGGTAAAGAAGAAGTCAAACTATCACTCTTCACAGATGATATGATACTATATGTGGAAAACCCAAAAGACTCCACTCCAAAACTGCTAGAACTTGTACAGGAATTCAGTAAAGTGTCAGGATATAAAATCAATGCACAGAAATCAGTTGCATTTCTGTACACCAACAACAAGACTGAAGAAAGAGAAATTAAGGAGTCAATCCCATTCACAATTGTACCCAAAACTATAAGATACCTAGGAATAAACCTAACCAAAGAGACTAAGAATCTATACACAGAAAATTATAAAGTACTCATGAAAGAAATTGAGGAAGACACAAAAAAATGGAAAAATGTTCCATGCTCCTGGATTGGAAGAATAAATATTGTGAAAATGTCTATGCTACCTAAAGCAATCTACACATTTAATGCAATCCCTATCAAAATACCATCCATTTTTTTCAAAGAAATGGAACAAATAATCCTAAAATTTATATGGAACCAGAAAAGACCTCGAATAGCCAAAGGAATATTGAAGAACAAAGCCAAAGTTGGTGGCATCACAATTCCGGACTTCAAGCTCTATTACAAAGCTGTCATCATCAAGACAGCATGGTACTGGCACAAAAACAGACACATAGACCAGTGGAACAGAATAGAGAGCCCAGAAATCGACCCTCAACTCTATGGTCAACTAATCTTCGACAAAGCAGGAAAGAATGTCCAATGGAAAAAAGACAGCCTCTTCAATAAATGGTGCTGGGAAAATTGGACAGCCACATGCAGAAAAATGAAATTGGACCACTTCCTTACACCACACACGAAAATAGACTCCAAATGGATGAAGGACCTCAATGTGAGAAAGGAATCCATCAAAATCCTTGAGGAGAACGCAGGCAGCAACCTCGTCGACCTCAGCCGCAGCAACATCTTCCTAGGTACAACGGCAAAGGCAAGGGAAGCAAGGGCGAAAATGAACTATTGGGATTTCATCAAGATCAAAAGCTTTTGCACAGCAAAGGAAACAGTTAACAAAACCAAAAGACAGCTGACAGAATGGGAGAAGATATTTGCAAACGACATATCAGATAAAGGGCTAGTATCCAAAATCTATAAGGAACTTAGCAAACTCAACACCCAAAGAACAAACAATCCAATCAAGAAATGGGCAGAGGACATGAACAGACATTTCTGCAAAGAAGACATCCAGATGGCCAACAGACACATGAAAAAGTGCTCCACGTCACTCGGCATCAGGGAAATACAAATCAAAACCACAATGAGATATCACCTCACACCAGTCAGAATGGCTAAAATTAACAAGTCAGGAAATGACAGATGCTGGAGAGGATGTGGAGAAAGGGGAACCCTCCTCCACTGTTGGTGGGAATGCAAGCTGGAGCAACCACTCTGGAAAACAGCATGGAGTTTCCTCAAAATGTTGAAAATAGAACTACCCTATGACCCAGCAATTGCACTACTGGGTATTTACCCTAAAGATACAAACATAGTGATCCGAAGGGGCATGTGTACCCGAATGTTTATAGCAGCAATGTCTACAATAGCCAGACTATGGAAAGAACCTAGATGTCCATCAACAGATGAATGGATCAAGAAGATGTGGTATATATACACAATGGAATACTATGCAGCCATCAAAAGAAATGAAATCTTGCCATTTGCGACGACGTGGATGGAACTAGAGCGTATCATGCTTAGTGAAATAAGTCAATCGGAGAAAGACAACTATCATATGATCTCCCTGATATGAGGACATGGAGAAGCAACATGGGGGGGTAGGGGGATAGGAGAAGAATAAATGAAACAAGATGGGATTGGGAGGGAGACAAACCATAAATGACTCTTAATCTCACAAAACAAACTGGGGGTTGCTGGGGGAGGTGGGATTGGGAGAGGGGGAGCGGGCTATGGACATTGGGGATGGGAGGCGAACCATAAGAGACTATGGACTCTGAAAAACAACCTGAGGGTTTTGAAGGGTCAGGGGTGGGAGGTTGGGGGAACAGGTGGTGGGTGATGTGGAGGGCACGTTTTGCATGGAGCACTGGGTGTTGTGCAAAAAGAATGAATACTGTTACGCTGAAAAAAAATAAATAAATAAAAAGGGAAAAAAATGTCTATACTGCCTAGAGCAATCTATACTTTTAATGCCATTCCGATCAAAATTCCACAGGTATTTTTCAAAGAGCTGGAGCAAATAATCCTAAAATTTGTATGGAATCAGAAAAGACCCCGAATTGCTAAGGAAATGTTGAAAAACAAAAACAAAACTGGCGTCATCACGTTACCCCGATTTCAAGCTTTACTACAAAGCTGTGATCACCAAGACAGCGTGGTACTGGCATAAAAACAGACACATAGTCCAGTGGAATAGAGTGGAGAGCCCAGATATGGACCCTCAACTCTATGGTCAAATAATCTTCGACAAAACAGGAAAAAATATTCAATGGAAAAAAGACAGTCTCTTCAATAAATGGTGCTGGGAAAACTGGACAGCGATATGTAGAAGAATGAAACTCGACCATTCTCTTACACCGTACACAAAAATAAACTCGAAATGGATAAAAAACCTCAACGTGAGACACAAATCCATCAGAATCCTAGAGGAGAACATAGGCAGTAACCTCATTGATATCAGCCACAGCAACTTCTTTCAAGATATGTCTCCAAAGGCCAAGGAAACAAAAGCAAAAATGAACATTTGGGACTTCATCAAGATCAAAAGCTTCTGCACAGCAAAGGAAACAGTCAACAAAACAAAGAGGCAACCCTCGGAATGGGAGAAGATATTTGCAAATGACAGTACAGACAAAAGGTTGATATCCAGGATCTATAAAGAACTTCTCAAACTCAACACACACAAAACAGATAATCATATCAAAAAATGGGCAGAAGTTATGAACAGACACTTCTCCAATGAAGACATACAAATGGCTATCAGACACATGAAAAAATGTTCATCATCACTAGCCATCAGGGAGATTCAAATTAAAACAACATTGAGATACCACCTGACACCAGTTAGAATGGCCAAAATTAGCAAGACAGGAAACAACGTGTGTTGGAGAGGATGTGGAGAAAGGGGAACCCTCTTACACTGTTGGTGGGAATGCAAGTTAGTGCAGCCACTTTGGAGAACAGTGTGGAGATTCCTGAAGAAATTAAGAATAGAGCTTCCCTGTGACCCTGCAATTGCACTGCTGGGTATTTGCCCCAACAATACAGATGTAGTGAAAAGAAGAGCCATCTGTACCCCAATGTTTATTGCAGCAATGGCTACAGTCGCCAAACTGTGGAAAGAACCAAGATGCCCTTCAACGGATGAATGGATAAGGAAGATGTGGTCCATATACACGATGGAGTATTATGCCTCCATCAGAAAGGATGAATACCCAAATTTGTAGCAACATGGACGGGACTGGAAGAAATTATGCTGAGCGAAATAAGTCAAGCAGAGAGAGTCAAGTATCATATGGTCTCACTTATTTGTGGAGCATAACAAAAAACATGGAGGACATGGGGATATGGAGAGGAGAGGGAGTTGAGGGAAACTGGAAGGGGAGATGAACCATGAGAGACTATGGACTCTGAAAAACAACCAGAGGGTTTTGAAGGGGTGGGGGTGGGAGGTTGAGGAACAGGTGGTGGGTAATAGGTAGGGCACGTACTGCTGCATGGAGCACTGGGTGTGATGCCAAAACAATGAACACTGTTATGCTGTAAATAAACAAATAAACGAATAAAAAAAATAAAGATAAATAAAAGAAAAGAAAGATTTTCCACCATGACCAGGTGGGATTCATCCCTGCTTTGCAAGAATGGTTCAACATTTGCAAATCAATCAATGTGATAGAACAAATCAATAAGAGAAGAGAGAAGAACCACATGGTCCTCTCAATGGATGCAGAAAGAGCATTTGACAAAATCCAGCATCCGTTCCTGATTAAAATGCTTCAAAGCATAGGGATTTAGGGAACATTCCTGAACTTCATAAAGCCTATCTATGAAAGACATACAGCAAATATCATCCTCAATGGGAAAAAGCTTGCAGCCTTCCCGTTGAGATCAGGAACACGACAAGGATGCCCACTCTCAATACTCTTGTTCAACATAGTATTAGAAGTCCTAGCAATGGCAATCAGACAACAAAGAGAAATAAAAGGTATCCAAATTGGCAAGGAAGAAGTCAAACTCTCTCTCTTCGCAGATGACATGATTCTTTATATGGAAAACCCCAAAGACTCCACCCCCAAACTACTAGAACTCATACAGCAATTCAGTGACGTGGCAGGATACAAAGTCAATGTACAGAAATCAGTGGCTTTCTTATACATGAACAATGAAAATACAGAGTGGAGAGGAGGAGTCAAGATGGCGGAGAAGTAGCAGGCTGAGACTACATCGGGTAGCAGGAGATCAGCTCAAACGCTTATCTAAACATTGCAAACACCTACAAATCCAACAGGAGATCGAAGAGAAGAAGAACAGCAATTCTAGAAACAGAAAATCAACCACTTTCTGAAAGGTAGGACTGACAGAGAAGTGAATCTAAAACGATGGGAATATAGACCGCGGGGGAGGGGCCGGCTCCTGGCAAGCGGCGGAACAACGGAGCACAAAATCAGGACTTTTAAAAGTCTGTTCCACTGAGGGACATTGCCCCAAAGGCTAAACTGGGGTGAAGCCCACGTGGGGTCAGCGTGGCCCCAGGTCCCGCAGGGTCACAGAAGGATCGGGGGTGTTGGAGTGTCACAGAGCTCACAGGTATTAGAATGGAGAATCCGGCTACAGAGAGAGAGCCGAGGACTGAACTCTCAGCTCAGGGTTACCTTGAACTGGTCACGGGCTGGGTGAGCTGTCCTCTGGGGGCGCACTGAGGAGTTGGGCCCCGGGCTCTCGGCTCATCCGGGCTGGAGACTTGGAGGCCGCCATTTTCATTCCCGTCCTCTGGAACTCTACGGAAAGTGTTCAGGGAACAGAAGCTCCCAAAAGCGAACCCGAGCAGATTACTTAGTCCGGCCCCCGGTAAGGGTAGTGCAATCCCACCTCGGGCAAAGACACTTGAGAGTCACTACAACAGGCCCCTCCCCCAGAAGATCAACAAAAGATCCAGCCAGGACGAAGTTCATCTATCAAGGAAAGCAGGTTCAATTCCTAAGACAGCAGCGGAATTCCAGAGGAGGAAAAAGCAAAGCACGGAACTCATGGCTTTCTCCTCATGATTCTTTAGTCTTGCAGTTAATTCAATTTTTTTTCTTTTTTCAATGTTTTTCTTTCTTTTTTCTTCTTCTGCTAAATTTTTTAAAACTTTTACCCTTTTCTTCTTTAACGCTTTTTGACTAGTTTATCTAAAATATATATTTTTCTTTCTTTTTTGTATTCTTTATTTGTTTTATTTTTTTTAAGATTTTATTTATTCATTTGACAGAGAGAGAGATCACAAGTAGGCAGAGAGGCAGGCAGAGAAAGGAGGAAGCAGGCTCCCTGCAGAGCAGAGAACCCGATGCGGGGCTCGATCCCAGGACCCTGAGATCATGACCTGAGCCGAAGGCAGCGGAAACTGGAAGGGGAGATGAACCATGAGAGACTATGGACTCTAAAAAACAACCTGAGGGTTTTGAAGGGGCGGGGGGGGGGGGGTGGGAGGTTGGGGAACCAGGTGGTGGGTAATAGGGAGGGCATGTATTGCATGGAGCACTGGGTGTGGTGCAAAAGCAATGAACACTGTTATGCTGAAAATAAACAAATAAAAAAATTAAATTAAAAAAAATTAAAGTTGTATCTATTAAGTAGTGGTTGTTGTTCTCTTGTCGTCTTTTTTTTTTTTTCTTTCCTGGTTGGTTTTCTGGGGGAGGGGCCTGCCACGTGTGTTTTCTGTCAATGATGTTCCCTGAGTTAAGTCCTCCTGCCCCCCTCTAGGG
Organism: Meles meles; assembly: GCF_922984935.1. Lineage (NCBI taxonomy): Eukaryota > Metazoa > Chordata > Mammalia > Carnivora > Mustelidae > Meles > Meles meles. Next base: position 38,246,464 of record NC_060069.1, on the reverse strand, counting down.
GGTGGGCTCTGAGGAAACTGGTTTTTCAGGCTTTTGTTCTCTGCAGGTTTTTATGTTTGTTTGTTCATTTTGTTTTTTTCCCTCTCACCTTGACAGCTTTTGATGGTTTTTGGTTTAGAGGAAAGCAAACTGCACCCCGACCTCCCTCTTAGAGAGAAGCCTCAGTCTGCTCCCCTGTGGGTGTTGCAGAGCTGCTGGTAGAGCAGGTTCCAAATCGTGGTCCCTGGGGATGCAAGATCTCCTGCTTGTACCCAAGACCACGGCAGCAGCAGCTGTCTGGGCAGCTCCAGACCGCCAGAGAGGTTCCAAGGAGCAATCACACATTGATATTTTCCCGCAGGCCTGGGCTGGGAGTGCCTTGTCTTTCTGGGTCCAAGGGCACCGGGCTGGCACCTGTGTGCACTCGCCCAGGGGAGGGTGTGGGGCGCGCACATCTCAGGCTCTTATAGTATGGCTCGGGTCTAAGAGTGCTTGGCTGGGCCTTCGTGCACCTCTCTCAGGGGAGAGTGTGGGGTGCATGGGTCTCAGGCTCTGATAGCACAGCGCGGCATTCTGCCATCTGGCGAGGCTCCCAGCCCCTCACAGGAGCCGGACCCCATGTGTTCTCGGGCGCACTGGCGGTTCAAGGACCAAGACCTGGTTTCTCAGCTGCACTCTCTCTGGCTCAGCACCAGGGGAGGCTGTCCTGGGTCCGGGGACTTAAGCCCCTGTCCCTAACCGCCCTGATTCCCACTATTTCCCCCATGATCCTTTGCTCTTTTTGAATGCTTTCAACCAGACTCCAAGTTAATGCTGGTCCCCAGATGCAGGGCACTCTCGTATTGGGGTATTACTTTCTAATGGGTCACTTCTGGTGGCTCTCTCCCCCTTTTGTTATCTTCCGATATCAGTCTGATGTTCCCACTCTGCTTTACCTGCCCACTGATGTCTTCTGCCCCCGTAGAGATCCAGACGTATATAATTCTGATCTCAGGCTGATTTCATGGGTGATTGGTGTTCTTTGGTAGGTAATCAGCTCACTTTAGGGTACAAGTTGAAACTCTGCCTCCTCCTATTTATTTGAGAAAGAGAGAGAGAGAGAGCACGTGATGGAACACAAGCAGGGGAAGTGGGAGAGGGAGAAGTAGGCTTCCTGCCGGGCAGGGAGCCTGATGTTGGTCTCAACCCGAGGACTCTGGGATCTTGACCTGAGTCAAAGGCAGATGCTTAATGACTGAGTCACACAGGTGTGCCTCAGCTTCTTCAATTTTAATGTGCATATGACTACAAATGACTTGGGTTTAAATGGTTAAACTAGATTCTAATTCAGGAGGTCTGTGAGGGGCCACGTGTACTTTTTTTTTTTAATGTTACGTTAATCACCATACAGCACATCATTAGTTTTTGATGTAGTTTTCCATGATTCATTGTTTGAGTATAACACCCAGTACTCCCTGCAATACGTGCCCCACTTAATACCCACCAGGCTGACCCATCCTCCCACTCGCTCCATTCTAAAACCTTCAATTTGTTTCTCAGAGTCCATAGTCTATTATGGCTCCCCTGCATCCAGTTTCCTCCACTTCATTTTCCCCTTCCTTCTCTTGATGTCCTCCATGATATTCCTTATGTTCAACAAGTAAGTGAAACCATATGATAATTGACTTTCTCTGTTTGACTTATTTCCCTTAGCATAATCTCCTCCAGTCCCATGCATGTTGATACAATTGTTGGATATTCGTTCTTTATGATGCCTCAGTAATATTCCATTGTATATATGGACCACTTCTTCTTTATCCACTAATCTGTTGAAGGGCGTCTTCTGCTCTTTCCAGTTTGGCTATTGTGGGTATAGCTGCTATGAACATTGGGGTGCATATGGCCCTTCTTTTCACTACATCTGTATCTTTGGGGTGAATATACAGTAGTACAATTTCTTGGTCATAAGGTAGTTCTATTTTTAATTTTTTGAGGAACCTCCACACTTTTTCCAAAGTGGCTGCACCAACTGCATTGTTACCAATAGTGTAAAATGGTTTACCTTTATCCAACAATCTCCTCAACATTTGTTGTTCCTTGCCTTGCCAATTTTTGCCATTCTAACTAGTGTAAGGTGGTATATCAATGTGGTTTTGATTTTAATTTCCCTGATGGCTAGTCATAATGAACATTTTTTCATGTGTCTGTTAGACATTTGTATGAATTCTCTGGAGAAGTGTCTGTTCACATCTTCTGCTCATTTTTGACTTGATTATTTATTTTTTGGGTGTTGAGTTTGAAAAGTTCTTTATAGATCTTGGATCTTGGCTTTTATGATATTCAGGTATATTGCTTCTATGTGTATACTTTGAAGAATTTTCACCAAGAAATTTTGTACTTTGTCAAATGCTTTTTCTGCATCAACTGAGAGGATCATATGGTTCTTGACTTTTATTAATGTGATCTAGCACATTGATTGATTTCTGAATGTTAAACCACCTTTGCATCCCAGGATTGAATCCCACCCATTAATGCTTCTAATGTATTGTTGGATCCTGTTGGCTAGGATCCTGGCTAGTATTTTGGCATCCATATTCATCAGGTATATTGGTCTGTAATTCTCCTTTTTTTTAATATTTTATTTATTTGACAGAGAGAAATCACAACTAGGCAGAGAGGCAGGCAGAGAGAGAAGAGGAAGCAGGCTCCCTGTAGAGCAGAGAGCCTGATGCAGGGCTTGATCCCAGGACCCTGGGATCATGACCTGAGCCGAAGGCAGAGGCTTTAACCCACTGAGCCACCCAGGCGCCCCTGTAATTCTCCTTTTTGATGGAGTATTTTTCTGGTTTTGTAATTATGGTAGTGGTGACTCCATACTATGAGTTTGGAAGTTTTCCTTCCATTTCTATTTTTTTTAAACAGTTGCAGTAGAATAGTTATTAGTTCATCTTTATTTATTTTTATTTTATTGTATTGTATTTTTCAGTGTTCCAAGATTTACTGTCCATGCACACCCAGTGCTCCATGCAATACGTGCCCCCCCCTTTATTACCCACCACTAGGCTCATCCATCCTCCCTCTCCCCTCCCCTCCAAAACTCTCAGTTGTTTCTCAGAGTAAACAGTCTCTCATGGTTCACCTCTCCCTCCAATTTCCCCCAATTCACTTTTCCTTTCCTTCCCCCAATGTCCTCCAGGTTAATCCTTATGCTCCAAAATTAAGTTAAACCATATGATAATTGACTTTCTCTAGTTGACTTATTTCATTCAGCATAATCTCCTCCAGTCCCGTCCATGTCAATACAAAAACTGGGTATTCATTCTTTCTGATGGAGGCATAATATTCCATTGTATATATGGACCATATCTTCTTTATCCATTCATCTGTTGAAGGGCACCTTGGATCTTTCCAGAGTTTGGCAATTGTGGCCATTTCTGCTATGAACATTGGGGTACAGATGCCCCTTCTCTTCACTGTGTCTGTATCTTTGGAGTAAATACCCAGTAGTGCAATTGCAGGGTCATGGGAATCTCTATTTTTAATTTCTTAAGGAATCTCCACACTGTTTTCGAGAGCAGCTGCTCTAACTTGCATTCCCTTCAACAGTATAAGCGGGTTCCACTTTTTCCACATCCTCTCCAACACTTGTTGTTTGATGGTATCCCAATATAGTTTGATTTTATTTGATTCTCCCTGATAGCCAATGATGATGTACATTTTTTTCATGTGTCTGATAACCATTTGTATGTCTTCTTTGGAGAAGTGTCGGTTATGTCTTCTGTCCATTTTTTTACTTGATTGTCTATTTTTTGACTTCTGAGTTTGAGGAGATCTTTATAGATGTTGGATATCAGCCTTTTGTCTGTACTGTCATTTGCGAATATCTTTTCCCATTCCGTGGGTGGCCTTTATGTTTTGTTGACTGTTTCCTTTGCTGTGCAGAAGGTTTTGATCTTGATGAAGTTCATTTTTGCATTGGTTTCCTTTGTCTTTGGAGACATATCACAACATCAGCTGTGGCTGATGTTGAAGAGGTTATTGCCTATGTTCTCCTCTAGGATTTTGATAGATTCCCCCTCATGTTGAGGTATTCTATCCATTTTGAGTTTATCCTTGTATACACAAGAGATATGGTCAAGTTACATGTAAGAGAATGTCAAGTTTCATTCTTCTACACATAGATGTCCAATTTTCCTAGCAGCATTTATTGAAGAAACTGTCTTTTTTTCACTGGATACTTTTTCCTGCTTTGTCAAAAATTATTTGACCAAAGAGTGGTGAGTGGGTCCATATCTGGGCTCTGTACTTTGTTCCACTGGTCTATGTGTCTGTTTTGTGCCAGTACTATGCTGTCTTGGTCATCACAATTTTATAGTAAAGCTTGAAATCAGGTAACATGATGCCCCCGGTTTTTTTTCTTTTCAGCATTTCCTTAACAATTCAGGGTCTTTTCTGGTTCCATACGGATTTTAGGATTGTTTCTTCCCGACCTTTGAAAAATACCGGTGGAATTTTGATCAGGATGGTATTGGAAGTATAGATTGCTCTAGGCTGTATAAACATTTTTAACAATGTTAATTCTTCTGATCCATGAGCATGGAATGCTTTTCCATCTTTGTGTGCCTTTGCTTTCTTTCATGAGTATTCTGTAGTTCCTCAAGTACAGATCCTTTACCTCTTTGGTTAGGTTTATTCCCATATCTTACAGTTCCTGGAGCTATAGCAAATAGAATCGATTCTCTAATTTCCCTTTCTATATTTTCATTGTTATTGTATAAGAAAGCTACTGATTTCTGTGCATTGATTTTGTACCCTGCCACATTACTGAATTGCTATATGAGTTCTAGTAGTTTCGGGGTGGAGTCTTTGGGTTTTCATATAAAGTATCATGTCATCTGTGAAGAGACAGAGTTTGACTTCTTCTTCTTTGCCAACTTGAATAAATTTTCTTTTCTTTTGCTGTCTATTTGCTGTTGCTAGGACTTCTAGTACTATATTGAACAACAGTGGTGAGAGTGGGCACCCTTGTGATATTTTTGATATCAAAGGGAAGGCTGTCAGCTTTTCCCCATTGAGAATGATATTTGCTGTGGGTTTTCATTGATAGATTTTATGAAGTTGAGGAATGTTCCCTTATCCCTATACTTTGAAGCGTTTTAATCAGGAACGGATGCTGTATCTTGTCAGATCCTTTTTCTGCATCAATTGTGATGACTGTGTGGTTCTTCTCTCTTCTCTTATTGATTTGTTCTATCACATTGATTGACTTGCGAATGTTGAACCACTCTTGCATCCAAGGGATGAATCCCACATGGTCATGGTGGATAATCTTTTTAATGTGCTATTGGGTCCTATTTGCTAGGATCTTGTTGAGAATCTTGGCGTCCATGTTCATCAGGGTATTGGGCTGAAATTCTACTTTTTGATGGGGTCTTTGCCTGGATCAGCGATCCAGATAATGTTGGTTTCATAGAAAAATTTGGAAGTTTTCCTTCTGCTTCTATTTCTTGAAACAGCTTCAGGAGAATAGGTATTATTTCTTCTTTGAATGTTTGGTAGAATACCCCAGGGAATCCATCAGGTCCTGGGTTCTTGTTTTTTGGGAATGTTTTTGATCACTGCTTCAATTGCATTTCTAGATATGGTCTATTCATGTTCTCAGTTTTCCTGTTTCAGTCTTGGAAGTTTCTAGGTTCCCTGGAATGCATCCGTTTTTTCTGGGTTGCTTAAGTTATTGGCACATAACACTTTTTTAATTAATTTTTTAAAATTTCTTTTCAGCGTAACAGTATTCATTGTTTTTGCACCACACCCAGTGCTCCATGCAATATGTGCCCCCCTATAACCCCCCAACTGGTTCCCCAACCTCCCACCCCCCCACCCCTTCAAAACCCTCAGGTGTTTTTCAGAGTCCATAGCCTCTCATGATTCATCTTCCCTACCAATTTCCCTCAACTCCCTTCTCCTCTCCATCTCCCCATGTCCTCCATGTTCTTTGTTATGCTCCACAAATAAGTGAAACCATATGATACTTGACTCCCTCTGCTTGACTTTTTTCACTCAGCATAATCTCTTCCAGTCCCGTCCATGTTGCTACAAAAGTTGGGTATTCATCCTTTCTGATGGAGGCATAATACTCCATCGTGTATATGGACCACATCTTCCTTATCCATTCGTCCATTGAAGGGCATCTTGGTTCTTTCCAGTTTGGCGACCGTGGCCATTGCTGCAATAAACAGTGGGGTACAGATGGCTCTTCTTTTCACTACATCTGTATCTTTGGGGTAAATACCCAGAAGTGCAATTGCGGGGTCACAGGGAAGCTCTTGAGGAATCTCCACACTGTTCTCCAGAGTGGCTGCACCAACTTGCATTCCCACCAACAGTGTAAGAGGGTTCCCCTTTCTCCACATCCTCTCCAACACACGTTGTTTCCTGTCTTGCTAATTTTGGCCATTCTAACTGGTGTAAGGTGATATCTCAATGTGGTTTTAATTTGAATCTCCCTGATGGCTAGTGATGATGAGCATTTTTTCATGTGTCTGATAGCCATTTGTATGTCTTCATTGGAGAAGTATCAGTTCATATCTTCTGCCCATTTTTTGATATGATTATCTGTTTTGTGTGTGTTGAGTTTGAGAAGTTCTTTGTAGATCCTGGATATCAACCTTTTGTCTGTACTGTCATTTGCAAATATTTTCTCCCTTTGCCCAAAGAGGCAAAACAAAGGTTGCCTCTTTGTTTTGTTGACTGTTTCCTTGGCTGTGCAGAAGCTTTTGATCTTGATGAAGTCCCAAAAGTTCATTTTCGCTTTTGTTTCCTTGGCCTTTGGAGACATATCTTGAAAGAAGCTGCTGTGGCTGATATCGAAGAGGTTACTGCCTATGTTCTCCTCTAGGATTCTGATGGATTCCTGTCTCACATTGAGGTTTTTTATCCATTTCAAGTTTATCTTTGTGTACAGTGTAAGAGAATGGTAGAGTTTCATTCTTCTACATATAGCTGCCCAGTTTTCCCAGCACCATTTATTGAAGAGACTGTCATTTTTTCCATTGAATATTTTTTCCTGTTTTGTCGAAGATCATTTCACCATAGAGTTGAGGGTCCATATCTGGGCTCTCCACTCTGTTCCACTGGTCTATGGGTCTGTTTTTATGCCAGTACCATGCTGTCTTGGTGATCACAGCTTTGTAGTAAAGCTTGAAATCGGGTAACGTGATGCCGCCAGTTTTGTTTTTGTTTTTCAACATTTCCTTAGCAATTCGGGGTCTCTTCTGATTCCATACAAATTTTAGGATTATTTGCTCCAGCTCTTTGAAAAATACTGGTGGAATTTTGATCGGAATGGCATTAAAATTATAGATTGCTCTAGGCAGTATAGACATGGCACATAATTCTTGACAATAATTTATGATATTTCTTTCTATTTCCATGGTGTTAGTCAGGATCTCTCCCCTTCATTCATAATTTTATTAATTTGGGTCCTCTTTTCTTTTGAATTAGTTTGGCCAGTGGTTGATTGATCTTATTAATTCTTTCAAAGAATCAGCTTCTAATTTTTTTGATGTGTTCCACTGAATCTCTAATTTCTAACTCATTGATCTCTGTTAATCTTGACTATTTCCCTTCTTATGCATGGAGTTGGCTTAAGTTGTTGATTTTCTAGTTCTTTAAGGTGTAAATAGAGCTGTTGTATTCTGGATTTTTCAATTATTTTGAGTGAGGCTTTGATGGCTATGTACTTCCCTTTTAGGTCAGCCTTTGCTATATCCCAGCGGTTTGGGACTGATGTGTCTTTATTCTCATTGGTTTCCATGAATTGTTTAAGTTCTTCTTTGATTTCCTGGTTGATCCAAACATTCTTTTTTTTTTCTTTCTTTCTTTTTTTATTTATTTTTTTATATTTATCTTTATTTGTTTATTTACAGCATAACAGTGTTCATTGTTTTGGCATCACACCCAGTGCTCCATGCAGTACGTGCCCTCCCTATTACCCACCACCTGGTTCCTCAACCTCCCACCCCCCCACCCCCCTGAAGGTTATGATCCAAACATTCTTAAGCAAAGCTGTCTTTAGCTTCCAAGTGTTTGAATTCCTTCCAAACTTCTTCTTGTGGTTGAGTTCCAGTTTCAAAGCATTGTGGTCTGAGAATATGCAGGGAATAATCTCAATCTTTTGGTATTAGTTGGGCCCTGATTTGTGACCCAGTATGTGGTCATATTCTGGAGAAAATTCCCTGTGCACTTGAGAAGAATGCATATTCTGTTGCTTTATGGTGGAGTGTTCTGTATATATCTATGAGGTCCATCTGGTTCAATATGTCATTCAAAGCTCTTATTTCTTTATTGATATTATGCTTGGATAATCTGTGTATTACTGAAAGTGGTGTGTTAAAATACCCTGCTATGAATGTATTCATGTCAATATGGCTTTTGTTTTGATTAACAGTTGGCTTATGTAATTGGCTGCTCCCATATTGGGGGCATAAATATTTACAATTGTAAGATCTTCTTGGTGGATAGACCCTTTAAGAATGATGTAGTGTCCTTCTGTATCTCTCACTACAGTCTTTAGTTTAAAATCTAATTTATCTCATATGAGAATTGCTACCCTAGCTTTCTTTTGAGGCCCTTTGGCTGAAAGTTTCCTCTCTATCCCTTCACTTTCAGTCTGGATATATCTTTAGGTTCCAAATGTGTCTCTTGCAGACAGCATATGGACTGGCCCTTTTCTTTTATCCAATCTGCAAGCCTGTGCCATTTTATGGGAACATTTAGGCTATTCATATTAGAGTGATTATTGAAATATGTTTTTATTGATGTCATGTTGCCCGTGAAGTCTTTGTTTCTATAGATTATTTCTGCATATTTCTGTTCTATGTGACTCTTGGGTTCTTTCTTCTTTTATAGAACCCTCCCTTAATATTTCTTGTTGTGCCGGCTTGGGGGTCACATACTCTTTTAAGTCTTGCCAGTCTTGGAAGCTCTTTATCTTTCCATCTATTCTGAATGTCAGCCGTTCTGGATAAAGTATTCTTGGCTGCATGTTGTTCTCATTTAGTGCCCTGAATAAGTCTTGCCAGCCCTTTCTGGCTTGCCAGGGTTCTGTGGACAGGTTTGAAGTTATTCTAATGTACCCTCCTCTGTACATAAGGAATCTCTTCCCTGTACTTGCCCTTAGAACCTCTTCTCTAAAATTATGATTTGTGAATTTCACAATAACGTGTCTGGAGTTCTTTATAGATTCATTGATCTTGGTGGGGGGTGTCCTTTCTGCCTCTAGGGACAGGAACACATATTCCATTCCCCAGATTGGGGAGATTTTCATATAGTTCAACTATTATCCTTTAGTCTTCTCTCTTTCTCACCCCCTCAGGGATCCCAATAATTCTGACATTGGAATGGTTCATTGCATCATTTATTTCCCTAATTCTGTTTTCATGGCTTCTAAGCTATTTGTTCCAGGCTTCCTCCTTATCCTTCTCTATCAGTTTGTCCTCTAGATCACTAATTCCATCTTCTGTCTCAGTTACCCTATTTGTTAGAGTATTTAGATTAGATTGGTCTCATTGATAGAATTTTTAGCTTCTGCCAGATTGGCTCTCACTTTTGCACTTAGAGATTCTATGTTGTCACTAATGGTTTTCTCCAACCTATCATTGCCTGCATAATTGTTACCCTGAATTCCCTTTATGACATACTGTTCATGTCGATATCCAATAGTTCTGTGGCAGAGGGCACAGTCTCTGAATTTTTCTTCTGTTGGGTATTCCTCCTCCTAGTCATTTTGATGAGAAGTGGTTGAAGGGATGTATAACTAAATATATCAACCACGATCCAGGCAAGGTGCACCCTGGAATGTTTCAGAGCAATCAGAAGTCACCAGCAAAAAGAAAGAAAAAGAGAAAGAGAGAAAAAAGAAAACCCAGGCAAAATTAGATCCAAAATTAAGATTTTTAAGGTATATAAACAAAAACGAACAAACAAAAAGACCGACAAAATAAATGCCAAAAAAAAGAAGAACCCAGCCAAAATGAAACCCCTGAATAAGATTAATATAATACCAGAAACAAGAAAAACAAATACATGAAACACTGACAGAAGAAGAAGATGGGAGGGTGGTTTTAAACCCTCGATGTCAGCAAGAAGGTTATTTCAGTTCATCCTCGGTATATCTTGGTATCTTTGTGAAAGGACTCAACTTTCCAGAGATACAGGGAAATTAAAACTGGTTTATATGTAGGGGTAGTATTGAATAGGTAAAAAGGATTATCTTGAAGTTTATATCTATAGGTATATATTTTTTTAATTTTGATATCGTTATTAATCTTAGCTATTATGATCCCTGAACCTTCGCCTCTTTACCATCTAGGAGTTCATGCCTTAGGCTTTGCCTCAGGCTAATGTTTTCATTGCTTTTAGGACCATTTTAAAATTTTGCCAATAATGGAGTCCTCCAAGGTATTGGGCTTAGCTAGTTTTTATTTGTAATGTGACCCAGAAGTGGCCCGTATTCATTTTTGTTTCTTCCTAGGTTTTATGCAATCTCTTTTCTTCTAACTTTTTTAAAATTAATTTATTTATTTTCAGTGTAACAGTACTCATTGTTTTTTCACCACACCCAGTGCTCCATGCAATACGTGCCCTCTCTATTACCCCCCACCTGGTTCCCCAACCTCCCAACCCCCCCACCCCTTCAAAACCCTCAGGTGTTTTTCAGAGTCCATAGTCTCTCATGATTCATCTTCCCTACCAATTTCCCTCAACTCCCTTCTCCTCTCCATCTCCCCATGTCCTCCATGTTCTTTGTTATGCTCCACAAATAAGTGAAACCATATGATACTTGACTCCCTCTGCTTGACTTTTTTCACTCAGCATAATCTCTTCCAGTCCCGTCCATGTTGCTACAAAAGTTGGGTATTCATCCTTTCTGATGGAGGCATAATACTCCATCGTGTATATGGACCACATCTTCCTTATCCATTCGTCCATTGAAGGGCATCTTGGTTCTTTCCAGTTTGGCGACCGTGGCCATTGCTGCAATAAACATTGGGGTACAGATGGCTCTTCTTTTCACTACATATGTATCTTTGGGGTAAATACCCAGAAGTGCAATTGCGGGGTCACAGGGAAGCTCTTGAGGAATCTCCACACTGTTCTCCAGAGTGGCTGCACCAACTTGCATTCCCACCAACAGTGTAAGAGGGCTCCCCTTTCTCCACAACCTCTCCAACACACATTGTTTCCTGTCTTGCTAATTTTGGCCATTCTAACTGGTGTAAGGTGATATCTCAATGTGGTTTTAATTTGAATCTCCCTGACGGCTAGTGATGATGAGCATTTTTTCATGTGTCTGATAGCCATTTGTATGTCTTCATTGGAGAAGTATCAGTTCATATCTTCTGCCCATTTTTTGATATGATTATCTGTTTTGTGTGTATTGAGTTTGAGGAGTTCTTTATAGATCTATAGGTATATTTTTTAAAAAGAAAAGAAAAAGAAACAGTATATGTATGAAAAAATTTCAAGTTAAAATGTTATTATGGAATATGTTGTTTTAAACCTCTAGTTGTAATGGGAAGGTTAAAAAAATTATATGAACAAGAATCGTAAGGGCAAATTTTTTTAAAAAGCTGTATCTATGAAATATACAGGTTTTAGCGCAATACTGGGAGCTTTTCCCCTGATGTTGGGGTTTTACAGTTTTATGGGGACCCTGTGATGGTTGTCTTTTGGCTTGTCTCCTGGGTGAGGGGCCCTCTGAATTGTTCTCCCATCAGTCTTGCTTGGGTTGAGTTGCCCTGCAGGTTATCAAGGGGCTGGGCTCTGTGGAAACTGGTTTTCAGGCTTTTGTTCTCTGGAGGTTTTTGTTGTTTGGCAGCTTTTTATGGTTTTTCAGAGTGTCAGAGTAAAGAAAGAATCTGTCTGCAGCCAGACCTCCACCTCAGGGAGAAGCCTCAGACTGTTTCACTCTGGGTGGTCCAGAACACACAGACTTCCCCTTTGCAAACTCTGCTAAACAGCGCAACCTCCCACAGATGGTACGCACTCCTATCCACCATCCCAGTGGTCACCTGAGGCTCTCGCTTGTCTCTGTACCCCTGTGCTACTAAAACTGTGAGCTATATTGGTCTGGGAAGACCACTTCTGGTGGCTGCCCTTGCTTGGACTGCTGTTTGGGGTCCAGTCCCACGCTGGGTGTGCTCAGACCCAGTGGTCACGCAGGTTGCAGAAGGCTGCTGCTGAGGGATCCTAACCAGAGATCCAGCCCGGTTCTCTCAGGCATGGCCTGGGAGCATGCAGACCGTGAGGTGGATCACAGAAGGTTGTGGTCCTAGAGCCAGGTTTCTGGCACCCACACGAGGCTGTCTCAGGTGCTGGTGGAAGTACACTCAGACCTCGAATTTGCACTGGTTGCAAAAGGCTGTGGTCCTAGAAATCGCGGGCTGGTGGGTACACCAGGCTCTTTCAGGTATGGACGGGAGTGCACCCAGCAGAGTGGTGGTGTAAGCAGCAGAAAGGTGTGGTCTCCCTGACCATGGACTGGAGGCCCTGCAGGACTCTCTCTGACATGGATGGTCACTGGTGTTGACAGTTTTGGGAGCATGGGATTAGGCCTCTGCCCATGACCGCCCCTGCCATGACTGCCCATGACCACTTGCCCCTTAAGATCTTTTGCTTTTTTTGAGTGCTTTTAACCAGATTCCAAGTTAATGGTGGTCCCCAATCACAGGGAACTTTCATATTGGGGTATTACTTTCCAGTGGGTCAATTCTGGTGGCTCCCTCCCCATTCTGTTTATCCTCCGATATCAGTTTGAGCGTTTCCACTCCACTTTACCTCTCCACTGATGTCTTCCTCCCCATAGAGATCCAGAAGTATGTAATCTTACATCTTAGGCTGATTTCATGGTTGTTCAGAGTGTTCTGGTAGATATTTAGCTCACTTTAGGGGACCGGTTGAAACAGGGTCTCCTACTTCTCTGCCATCTCGCCCCTCCTCCTTGCATCCCCTCACTTTCAATCTGCCTGTGTCTGTAGGTCTCAAATAAGTCTCTTGTAGATGGCATATAGATTGGTCTGCTTTTTAAAAATACATTCTGAGGGGCACCTGGGTGGCTCAGTGGGTTAAGCCTCTGCCTTCGGCTCAGGTCATGAACTCAGGGCCCTGGGATCGAGCCCCACATCAGGCTCTCTGCTCAGCGGGGAGCCTGCTTCCTCCTCTCTCTCTGCCTGCCTCTCTGCTTATTCGTGAGCTCTATCTGTCAAATAAATAAGTCTTAAAAAATACATTCTGTTACCCTATGTCTTTGGAACATTTATTCCATTTACATTCACAGGAATTTTTGAAAGATATGAATTTAGTGCTATCCTATTTTCTGTAATGCCGCTGTTTTTGTAGATTGTCTCTGTTCATTTCTGGTCTTTGTTACTTTGGGGATCACTGTTCCCTCAAAGGATCCTCTTTAATATGTCTTGCAAAGTTGTTTTAGTGTTCACAAATTCCTTTAACTTTTATTTGTTCTGGAAACACTTTATCTCTCCTTCTATTATTAATGAATGATTTGCTAAATAAAGTATTAAAGACTTCCCCCCACCCCCCACTGCTTTCAGGATTCTTTCCTTGTCTGTGTATTTTGTGAATTTGACTACAGCATGTGTTGGAGATGGATGGATTTTGTTGAATTTAATGGGAATTCTCTGTGCTTCTTGCATGGTGAAGTGTGTTTCCTTCCTCAGGTTAGGGAATTTTTCAGCCCTAATTTGGCCAAATAAACCTCTGCCTCCTTGTTTTCTGTCTTCATTTTGTGGGATTCCTATGATATGAATGTTATTATGCTTTAAGGAGTTAGAGTTGCCTAAGTGTACATTAGTGATCCAATACCTTTTTTTTAAAAGATTTTATTTATTCATTTAACACAGAGAGAGAGATCACAAGTAGGTAGAGAGGCAGGCAGAGAAAGGGGGAAGCAGGCTCCCTGCTGAGCAGAGAGCCAGATGCGGGGCTTGATCCTAGAACCCTGGGATCACGACCAAAGCTGAAGTCAGAGGCTTAACCCACTGAGCCAACCAGGTGCTCTTGTGATCCAATACCCTTCGTTCCCTCTTCTCTTCACCTTTATTTTTTCCATAATTTTATGTTTTTTATCACTGGTTAATTCTTTGGCTTCAACCATCCTCACTGTCATAGTATGCATTTGTAAGCGCATCTCAGCTATAGCACTTTTAATTTGGGTCTGAATACTTTTTAATTCTTTTATCTCTGCAGTAAAGGATTCTTTAGTCTTAAATTTCTTTTCAGCATAACAGTATTCATTGTTTTTGCACCACACCCAGTGTTCCATGCAATATATGCCCTCCTTAATACCCACCACCTGGCTGCCCAAACTCCCACACCCCCCCTGCCCCTTCAAAACCCTCAGGTTGTTTTCAGAGTCCATAGTCTCTCATGGTTCATCTTCCCTACCAATTTCCCTCAACTCCCTTCTCCTCTCCATCTCCCCATGTCCTCTATGTTCTTTGTTATGCTCCACAAATAAGTGAAACCATATGATACTTGACTCTCTCTGCTTGACTTTTTTCACTCAGCATAATCTCTTCCAGTCCCGTCCATGTTGCTACAAAAGTTGGATATTCATCCTTTCTGATGTAGGCATAATACTCCATCGTGTATATGGAACATATCTTCCTTTTTTTTTTTTTTGAAGATTTTATTTAATTTTTTTAAAATTTGTTTATTTTCAGCGTAACAGTGTTCATTGTTTTTGCACCACACCCAGTGCTCCATGCAGTACATGCCCTCCCTATTACCCACCACCTGGTTCCTTAACCTCCCCCCCCCCTGCGCCCCTTCAAAACCCTCTGGTTGTTTCTCAGAGTCCATAGTCTCTCATGGTTCATCTCCCCTTCCAGTTTCCCTCAACTCCCTCTCCTCTCCATCTCCCCATGTCCTACGTGTTCTTTGTTATGCTCCACAAATAAGTGAGACCATATGATACTTGACTCTCTCTGCTTGACTTATTTCGCTCAGCAAAATCTCTTCCAGTCCCATACAAGTTGCTACAAAAGTTGGGTATTCATCCTTTCTGATGGAGGCATAACACTCCATCGTGTATATGTACCACATCTTCCTTATCCATTCGTCCATTGAAGGGCATCTTGGTTCTTTCCACAGTTTGGTGACCATGGACATTGCTGCTATAAACATTGGGGTACAGATGGCCCTTTTTTCACTGCATCTGTATCTTTGGGGTAAATACCCAGTAGTGCAATTGCAGTGTCATGGGGAAGCTCTACTTTTAATTTCTTGAGGAATCTCCACACTGTTCTCCAAAGTGGCTGCACTAACTTGCATTCCCACCAACGGTGTAAGAGGGTTCCCCTTTCTCCACATCCTCTCCAACACACGTTGTTTCCTGTCTTGCTAATTTTGGCCATTCTAACTGGTGTAAGGTGATATCTCAATGTGGTTTTAATTTGAATCTCCCTGATGGTTAATGATGATGACCATTTTTTCATGTGTCTGATAGCCATTTGTATGTCTTCATTGGAGAAGTGTCTGTTCATATCTTCTGCCCATTTTTTGATATGAGTATCTGTTTTGAGTGTGTTGAGTTTGAGAAGCTCTTCTTTTGTCTGTACTGTCATTTTCAAATATCTTCTCCCATTCTGTAGGTTGCCTCTTTGTTTTGTTGACTGTTTCATTTGCTGTGAAGAAGCTTTTGATCTTGATGAAGTCCCAAAAGTTCATTTTTGCTTTTGTTTCCTTGGCCTTTGGAGACATATCTTGAAAGAAGTTGCTGTGGCTGATATCAAAGAGGTTACTGCCTAGGTTCTCCTCTAGGACTCTGATGGATTCCTGTCTCACCTTGTGGTCTTTTATCCATTTCAAGTTTATCTCTGTGTATGGTGTAAGAGAATGGTCGAGTTTCACTCTTCTACATATAGCTGTCCAGTTTCCCCAGCACCATTTATTGAAGAGACTGTCTTTTTTCAACTGTATATTTTTATCTGCTTTGTAGAAGATAATTTGAGCATAGAGTTGAGGGTCCATACCTGGGCTCTCCACTCTGTTCCACTGGTCTATGTGTCTGTTTTTATGCCAGTACAATGCTGTCTTGGTGATCACAGCTTTGTAGGAAAGCTTGAAATCAGTCAATGTGATGCCGTCAGTTTTGTTTTTGTTTTTCAACATTTCCTTAGTAATTCAGGGTCTCTTCTGATCCCATACAAATTTTAGGATCATTTGCTCCAGCTCTTTGAAAAATACCGGTGGAATTTGATCGGAAATACATTAAAAGTATAGACTGCTCTAGGCAGTATAGACATTTTAACAATGTTTATTCTTCTGATCCAAGAGCATGGAATGGTCTTCCATCTTTTTGTGTCTTCTTCAATTTCTTTCATGTGTGTTCCTTAGTTTCTCAGAGTACAGATCCTTTACCTCTTTGGTTAGGTTTATTCCCAGGTATCTTATGGTTCTTGGTGCTATAGTAAATGGAATTGATTCTCTAATTCCCTTTCTGTATTTTCATTGTTAGTGTATAAGAAAGCCACTGATTTCTGTACATTGACTTTGTATCCTGCCACGTTACTGAATTGCTGTATGAGTTCTAGTCGTTTCGGGGTGGAGTCTTTTGGGTTTTCCTTTTAAAGTATCATGTCATCTGTGAAGAGAGAGAAATTGACTTCATTGTCAATTTGGAAACCTTTTATTTCACTTTGTTTTCTGATTGCTATTGCTAGGACTTCTAATACTATGTTGAATAAGAGTGGTGAGAGTGGGCACCCTTGTCGTGTTCCTGATCTCAATAGGAAGGCTGTGAGCTTTTTCCCACTGAGGATGATATTTGCTGTGTGTCTTTCATAGATAGATTTTATGAAGTTCAGGAATGTTCCCTGTATCCCCATACTTTGAAGTGTTTTAATCTGGAACAGATGTTGGATTTTGTCAAATGCTTTTTCTGCATCCATTGAGAGGACCATGTGGTTCTTCTCTCTTCTATTCTCTTATTGATTTGTTCTATCACATTGATTGATTTGCGAATGTTGAACCATCCTTGCAAAGCAGAGATAAATCCCACCTAGTCATGGTGGATAATCTTTTTAATATGCTGTTGGATCCTGTTTGCTAGGATCTTGTTAAGAAACTTAGCATCCAGGGGCGCCTGGGTGGCTCAGTGGTTTAAGCTGCTGCCTTCAGCTCAGGTCATGATCTCGGGGTCCTGGGATCGAGTCCCGCATCGGGCTCTCTGCTTGGCGGGGAGCCTGCTTCCTCCTCTCTCTCTCTGCCTGCTTCTCTCCCTACTTGTGATCTCTATCTGTCAAATAAATAAATAAAATTAAAAAAAAAAAAAGAAACTTAGCATCCATATTCATCAGTGATATTGGTCTGAAATTTTCCTTTTTGGTGGAGTCTTTGCCTGGTTTGGGGATCAGGGTAATACTGGCTTCATAAAAAGGTTCTGTAAGTTTTCCTTCTGCTTCAACTTTTTGAAACAGCTTCAGGAGAATAGGTGTTTTTTCTTCTCTGAAAGTTTGGTAGAATTCCCCAGGGAATCCATCAGGTCCTGGGCTCTTGTTTTTTGGGAGGTTTTTGATCACTGCTTCAATCTCGTTACTAGATATTGGTCTATTCAGGTTGTCAATTTCTTCCTGGTTCAATTTTGGGAGTTTATAGTTTTTCAGAAATGCATCTATTTCATCTAGGTCGATTAACTTATTCACATATAACTGTTGATAATAACTTCTGATGCTTTATTCTACTTCCTTGGTGTAAGTTGTGATCTCTGCCTTTTCATTCATAATTTTATTAATTTGAGATTTCTCTCTTTTCTTTTGAATTAGTGTGGAATGGTTTATCGATCTTATTGATTTTTTAAAAAACCAGCTCCTAGTTTCATTGATACGTTCTATTGTATCTCTCGTTTCTATCTCATTGATCTCTGCTCTAATCTTGATTATTTCCCTTCTTATGTGTGGAGTTGGTTTGATTTTTGTTGATTCTCCAGTTCTTTTAGGTATAGAGACAGCTGGTGTATTTTGGATTTTTCAATTTTTTTGAGGGAGGCTTGGATGGCTATATATTTCCCCATTAGGACCGCGTTTGCTGTATCCCATAGGCTTTACCGAAGTGTCTTCATTCTCATTGGTTTCCATGAATTGTTTAAGTTCTTCTTCGATCTCCTGGTTGACCCAAGCATTCTTAAGCAAGGTAGTCTTTAGCTTCCAGGTGTTTGAGTTCCTTCCGTACTTTTCCTTGTGATTGAGTTCTGAGAATTAGAATGATTTCAAAGCATTGTGATCTGAGAATATGCAGGAAATAATGTCAGTCTTTTGGTATCGGTTGAGTCCTGATTTGTGATCCAGTATGTGGTCTATTCTGGAGAAGGTTCCACGTGCACTTGAGAAGAATGAGTATTCTGTTGTTTTAGGGTGGAATGTTCTGTATATATCTATGAGGTCCATCTGGTCCAATGTGTCATTTAATGTTCTTCTTTCTTTATTGATTTTCTGCTTGGATGATCTGTCTATTACTGAGAGGCATGTTAAGATCTTCTACTATTAATGTATTCATAGCAATATGACTGTTTATCTTGATTAATAAATTTCTTATGTAATTAGCTGTTCCCATATTGGGGGCATAGATATTTACAATTGTTAGATCATCTTGGTGGATAGTCCCTTTAAGAATTAAGTAGTGTCCTTCTGTATCTCTGACTACAGTCTTTAGTTTAAAATCTAATTTATCTGATATGAGAATCACTGCACTGGCCTTCTTTTGAGGCCCATTGGGATGAAAGATGCTTCTCCATCCCTTCACTTTCAGTCTGGGTGTATTGTTAGGTTCAAAATGGGTCTCTTGTAGACAACATATGGATGGGTCCTGTTGTTTTATCCAATCTGCAACCCTGTGTTCATTTCATGGGGGCATTTACGCCATTCACATTGAGAGTGATTATTGATAGATACGTTTTTATTGATGCCGTGTTACCTTTGTAGCCTTTCTTTCTGTAGATTGTCTCTATATTTCTGTTCAATGATATTCTTAGTATTTTTCTTTTATAGAACCTCCCTTAATATTTCCTGCAGTGTTGGCTTGGTGGTCACATACTCTTAAGCCTTGCTGGTCTTGGAAACTCTTTATTTCACCATGCATTTTGAATGTCAGTCTTGCTGGATAAAGTATTCTTGGTTGCATATTCTTCTCATTTAGTGCCCTGAATATATCTTTCCAGCCCTTTCTGGCTTGCCAGGTCTCTGTGGACAGGTCTGATGTTACTCTGAGGGGCTTTCCTCTGTATGTAAGGAGCTTCTTTGTCCTGGCTGCTTTCAAGAGGGTCTGCCTACAATTATACATCTTCATTCTTACTATTAGGTGTCTTGAGGACTTTCAAGAATCTATAATCTTGGGGGGAGCCCGTTCTGTCTCTAGTACATGAACGCTGGTTCCATTCACAAGATTGGGAAAATTTTCATGGACAACTTGTTCCACTATATCTTCTAGACTTCTTTCTTTCTCCTCCCCTTCAGGGATTCCAATAATTCTGACGTTGGAATGTTTCATGGCATCATTTATTTCCCTGATTCTGTTTTCGTGGCTTCTGAGCTGTTTGTTCCAGGTTTCCTCCTGATCCTTTCTATCTGTTTGTCCTCCAGATCACGAATTCTATCTTCTGTCTCAATTACTCTAGCTTTTAGAGAATTTAGATTAGATTGGAACTCATTGAGAGCATTTTGAACATCATCCTTCATGGCTTTCAGTTCTGCCCTAATCAATTCCATTGGTCATCCATGGCTTTCTCCAACCTAGCTATTTCCTGGATAATTG
Source organism: Meles meles (assembly GCF_922984935.1). Classification (NCBI taxonomy): domain Eukaryota; kingdom Metazoa; phylum Chordata; class Mammalia; order Carnivora; family Mustelidae; genus Meles; species Meles meles. The sequence continues at coordinate 38,226,676 of NC_060069.1, read as the reverse complement.
TTAGCCTGAATTCCCTTTCTGACATATTGTCTATGTTGGTAGCCATTAGCTCTGTTTTAGAAGGCCCATCCTCTGAATTTTTCTTCTGTTGGACATTCCTCCTCCTAGTCATTTTGGTGAGAGATGATTGAACAGATGTAGCTGGATGTATTGACCATGGTGCAGTCAAGGTGCACCCTGGAACACTTCTGAGCAATGAAGATTCCCCATCCAAACAAGAGAAAAAGGAAAAGAAAAAGAAAAAAGAAAGAGCGAGAGTGAGACTGGAATAAAAGGGAAGATAAAGGAGAAGGTTCAGCCCAAATGGGCCCCAAGGTAAGATTTATGAAGTATACAAACAAAAACAGACCAACAGAAAGACTGATAAAAGTATATGACAAGAGAAATAAAATATATATATATATTTATATTGAGTTTTATATATTTTATATATAATATATATTATATATGTATAATAATATACATATTATTTTATATATATATAAAAGCAAAAAAAGGAAGAACCTTGTCAAAAAGAACCCCAAATATAAGATTTATATCGTATCAGGACAAACAGAAATACACAGAAACACTGGTGGAAAAAAAGATGGGAGAGTGGTTATAAATTCTCAGTGTGGGCGAGGAAGGTTATTTTGATTCTTCCTGGATGTATCTTGATATCTTTGTTAAAGGACTCAACTTTTCTGACATAAAGAGGGATTAAAATTGCTTTACCTATAGGGGTAGCATTGATTGCGGAAAGGGGATTACCTTGAAGTTTAACTCTATATGAATATTAAAAAATAAAAATAAAAAAAGAAATAAACTATACTAAAATAAAATTTAAAAAAATTTAAAAATAGAAAAGCAAAAGAAAAACATGGGTATATGTATCAAAAAGTTCAGGTTAAAACGTTATTATGGAATTTGATGTACTGGACATCTCACTGTGATGGTAAATAGGTTAAAAAATTATCTATATTTTAAAAATGAACCAGAATAGTGGGGCTGAATTAAAAATAATAGTTGTATCTATGAAGTGGTTGTTCTCTTGTTTTTTTGTGTTTTTTTTTGTTTTTTGTTTTTTGTTTTTTGTTTTTCCTGGTTTGTTTTCTGGGGCAGGGGCCTGCCACGTGGGTTTTCAGGCAATCTTCCCTGAGTTAAGTTTTCCTGCCTCCCTGAAGGGGGTGGGCTCTGAGGAAACCGTTTTTTCAGGCTTTTGTTCTCTGGAGGTTTTTTATGTTTGTTTGTTCGTTGTTTTTTTCTTTTTTCTTTTTCTCTTGCCTTGACACCTTTTGATGGTTTTTGGAGGTTTAGAGGAAAGCAAACTGCACCCCACCTCCCTCTCAGAGAGCAGCCTCAGTCTGTTCCCCTCTGGGTGCTGCAGAGCACATAAGTTCCCCCTTGGCCGTTGGCAGAGCAGGTTCGGAGTCGCAGTTCCTGGGGATATAGGAACTCCTGCTGGTACCCAAAACTACGACAGCGGTGGCTGTCTGGGCAGCTCCAGACCACCAGAGAGGTTCCAAGCAGCAGTCGCACACAGAGATTTTCCCGCTGGCCAGGACTGAGAGTGCCTGGTCTTTTTGGGTCCGAGAGCACCGGGCTGGCGCCTACGCGCACCTCTCTCAGGGGAGGGTGTGGGAGTGTGTGCGTCTCAGACTCAGATAGCACAGCACGGCGCTCACATGGAGAGTGCAAAACGGATGTGCTTCTGCCAGTTGGCGAGGTTCCCAGTCCCTCATGGTACCCCATGCATTCTCAGGTTTCTTCGCCGCACTCTCTCTGGCTCAGCGCCAGGGGTGGCTGTCCTGGGTCTGGGGACTTAAGCCCCTGTCCCTAACTGCCCCGTTTCCCACAATTTCCCCCCACGGTCCTTTGCTTTTTTTGAGTGCTTTCAACCAGACTCCAAGTTAATGCTGGTCCCCAGACGCAGGGCACTCTCGTATTGGGGTATTACTTTCCAATGTGTCACCTCTGGTGGCTCCCTCCCCTTTTTGTTTATCTTCTGATATCAGTCCGACGTTCCCACTCTGCTTTACCTGCCACTGGTGTCTTCTGCCCCCGTAGAGATACAGATGTATTTAATTCTGATCTCAGGCTGATTTCATGGGTGATTGGAGTTCTTTGGTAGGTAATCAGCTCACTTTAGGGTACAGGTTGAAATGGCGCCTCCTCCAATTCCCTGCCATCTTGTCTCCCCCTCTCTGTTTTTTTAATGTTTTTTTCAAGTCCAGCCACTAATTATAAAAATAATCATTATCAATTTTAGCTCAGACGCCCTATTTATACCTATATAAATTAAATACCTGGGCATCACTTCTTGCTGTTCTTTCTTTTTGGGTGAATTCCTCTATCTTGCCATTTTTGATGTCAAAGAAAATAAAAATTAAAAAAATAGATACTAATTAAAAAAAATAAAGGCAGCTAGATCCTAGATGTGCTTTGGTCTGTTTATTAAGGGAAGCTTGATCAATTTTTTAAAAATTAAAATTTGAATGTTAAAAAATTAAAAATAAATAATAAATAAATAATTGCTTTTTCTGTATTAAAAAAAAAAAGAAAAGAAAAAGAAAAGGAGGGCTAGATCCTGTTTTTCCTAGAGCTGAAGCTCTGCAGCATTCCTTGATCAGTAAACTTGGTGTGTGCAAAGGTTTTGTGCTTGTCTTCTGGGGAGAGGCCTACTGTTGATTCTTAGGTGGACTTCTCCAAGTGGAGTTGCACCTGCAGGGCACAGGGCAGTGGAACTTGGTGTAAGCAGCTCTGGCATCCACTTAGTGGTGCTGTTTTCCTCACTGAGGTTGGTCAGTGCTGGTCAGTGAAAACAGCCCCCCCCCCCCATTCTCCAGAGGGCGGAGTTTGTGTCCCCCACTCCTCAGTTAAGCTCTCAGAGATGAGCAATCACTCCCTGGCTTTCATTAGATCCCCACCTTCACCCTGTGTTTGAGCTCTACCTGCCAGGTGGTGCAGCACCTCTGTGTTTTATCTCAGATGTGGCTGGGTTTCAAAACTCCAAACTTCAGAGACCACCCCCCCCACACACACAGTGTGGATCCACACTGATACTCTAGGGGTGGGTTTTGCTGCTCTGTGGCTCATGCCGGCTTGCCCCAGGAAATGGTCACACAACTGCACAGCAGTTTAGAGTTTATGGTAAATTACAGCACAAAGCTGGTGCCAAGGTTTGCCACCCTCAATCTGCATCTTTGTTCCTATGCTGGTGAATGGGGCAGCTCAATGGTACCAGGTCTTTTACCCCTACAGAGGCCATATCACTTCTACCAAATGCCCTCTAAGGAGGGGAACTATTTATCTCCATGCAGTTGAGGGGATCCTCAGAATGCTGCCCTCTTTGGATTTCCACTCTCCTTTCCCACCAGAGCACCACTCAGCTCGCCTAGCATGAACCTGGTGATGGCACTGACCCTCAAAAATTCAGAGAGTGCTCTGCTGTTTATAAAAACTTGTGGTGATTTATTTTAGTTTAGTTTGCTTATTTTATTTGCATTATAAATCCTCTTTTTCTCAGTTAGTGGTTTTGGGAAAGTTTTTCTTGTGAAATCCTCTGTCCCTGTTTTCACTCTTTCTCTCTCACTCCTCTCTCTGCAGTCAGGTCTCCATCCCCTCCACAATGCCTGTGGCCCTTTTCTCCCCCAAATCAACTCTCTTGCAGTTTATATCTTCCACAAGGTGGTCATTTTTTTCTGCTTGTAGAGGTGCAGATTTGTTCTCTCAGCCCACAGATCGATTTCCTGCGTGTCCAGAATGATTTGGTACTTATCTAGCTGTGTTCAAGGGAGGAGGTAAGTTAGGGTTGCTCTACCCCTCTGCCATCTTAACCCTCCCCCTTGTCTCTCCTTTCCAAAGAGTCCCTTTTACTAATTCTTGCAGAGGTGGTTTAGTGGTCACGAATATCTTTAGTGTTTGTTTGTCTGGGAAACTCTTTATCTTTCCTTCTACTCTGAATGATAACCTTGCTGGATAGAGTATCTTGGCTGCAGATTTTTCTCATTAGGCACTTTGAATATATCATGCCATTCTCTTCTGCCTTGGAAGTTTCTGTTGAAAAAACTCTTGCTAGCCTTATGAGTTTTTCCTTGTCAGTTATGACTTCCTTATCTTGCTACTTTTAACATTTTTTATCACTATATTTTGCAAAGTTAATTAAATATGTCTTGGTATTGGTCTGCTTCTGTTAATTATTTTTTTAATTTTATTTATTTTTATTTGTTTATTTACAGCATAACAGTGTTCATTGTTTTGGCATCACACCCAGTGCTCCATGCAGTACGTGCCTTCCCTATTACCCACCACCTGGTTCCTCAACCTCCCACACACACCCCCTCCCACCCCTTCAAAACCCTCTGGTTGTTTCTTTTAGGGGTTTTCTGTGCCTCCTTCCCACAGATTAGGAAAATTTTCAGCTATTACTTCAAGTCAATTTTCTGCCCCCTATCTCTTTCTTCTTCTGGGTCTCCTATAGTACAAATATTATTACGTTTCATAGAATCATTGAGTTCCCTAAGTCATTCTTGTTTTGTGTAATTCTTTCTTTTGTTCGGCTTGATTATTTTCCATTACTCTGTCTTCCAGGTCACTAATTTGTTCCTCTGATTCTTCTATCCTGCTGTTCATTCTATAAAATGTGTTTCTCATTTCATTTATTGTGCTCTTCATGTTGACTATATTGTTATTCCTGTCTTAATGGCCTCACTCATGTCTTCCACTCTTTTCTCAAGTCTAGTGAGTATCCTTATGATTATTGCTTTAAATTCTCTATTAGGCATGTTATTTATAACTGTTTTGCCTAGGTCTTGGTTGTGGCCTTGTCTTATTCATTTGGGATAAATTTCCCTCTCTCCTTTTGTCTGTTTCTCTGTGTTAAGAAAGTCAAGATGAAAAGCACAATAAATGCAATGAGAAACATACTTGATGCAATGAACAGCAGGATAGAAAAACCTTCTGCTCTTCAAAGTAGTGACTTTATGAAGAAGAGTTCCTGGAGTATCCTGTAGTGCAGTGTCCCCTGTTCACCAGAACTTGTCACTTCAGCAGAGTATTCTATATGTATTGCTCACACGCTGCTGTTGTGTCTGTCACTTTTCCTTTCAGTGCATTCATCTGCACCGATTCTCTGCCTGCTGTGGGCTGTGCTTGCTCTTTGTGGTGTTAGTGGGACCCAGGCAGGCCAGCTCTGGTTGGGAGTGAGGTCTATGCCCGTCAGGGAAATCGGGGGTGGGGGGCATTGGTGTTAGCAAAATTCGCAGTGCGCCACTAGTCTTTTGCAGGATCCCCTGAAGTGCTGCTATGGCTAGGGATGTACAGCTGGCTTTGCTGTGATGGTTGCCCCTGGTGCAGTGGTTGGGCTAGGCAGAAGCTGTGTATCTGGTGGCTGTGCAAGGTGTGCAACTGCAACTAGGGACACACAATTACAGCTGGGGTATGCAACTGCGTGTGGTGTAGAATGGCATCTGGGGGCAAATAAACAGTCACACAGGTACAGCATGTGATTGTGGCTGGGGGAATGCAGCTGGGTGAAATACACAAGGATGACTTGGAGGCATACAACTGGGTGCCCACATGGCTTTACCAAAATTTGTCCCAAGTCCATGACCAAGCCTAGCAGGCTTGGAGAAGGTGAGCCCTCAGGAGAACTTGGGCATAGCACACTGCTATCATGTTAAGTAGCAAGTGTCTATGCCATCCTACCTCCCCCAGGGGTCCCTGTGTTTATATTGGGGGTAGTGGAGGAAAATGACACCTGCCAGGTTATTTTCATAGTTCCCCAAACACTCTGAAGTCAGTATGAACAGATCTTCTTGTTTGCCACTGTGTTGTGTAAACTGCTTTTATGTTCCTCTCTGTACAAGCTGCTGTCTCTTTAAGGGCAACAACCCAGCTATCACTTAGCCTCCTAGCTTGCCCCATGTTTAATCGGCTTACCTCCAAAGCCCCTCATTTCAAATCTCACTGGTTTTACGAACACATTATTCAGCACTTCTGGTTTTTAAAGCCAAATGCTATGGGGATTAGTCTTTCCCATGTGAGTTCCCTGGCACAAGGGCCCATTTCTCTGACCTCTTTGTACAGTTCCCTCCCTCCTGCAGGTAGTCTCCCTCCACCTTTCTGACCATCCTTTCAGATGCAGCTTCTTTTCTCTATTTAGTTGTGGAGTTTGTTCCATTAACCTTCAGTTCACTCTAGTTTATTGACTTGGATGTGAATAGTATCTAGTTGAAAATGTGCTGAGTTCAGGGTCCTCTTACTCTGCCACCTTCCCAAGCTCCCTGGTTCCTGTATCAACATCGTGTGACTGATTGCCTAGTCACAACTTTGCCCCTTTATGTTTCAGAAATTATGCAGGTAGATAGATATGACTCAGTTATCATTACTTGATATCCCCATCTTTCCAGATTTACTTCAATTTCCTAGTTCTTTCTACCTTAAGGAGACAGTACTGTCCAGACCCTTCTTAACAAACTCTTCTTAAGGATTCCAACAGCCTACAATCTCCTAGTCACTCCAATCATACCCGCTTCCTCAGGCCTTCACAAAGGAGCCCAGGTGGGGAACCCTAGCACATACCAGAGACATCCCCTAGCTTTCATTAATGAGAGAGATATATACCCGTTTTTATAAAATTCTAGAAAATGCAAACAGATCTACAGTGACAAAAAGTAGATCAGTAGTTGCCTGGGACTGGGGCCAGAGCAGGAATCTGCTACAAGAGGACTCTTTTAGGGATGATGAAATGTTCTGTATTTTGATTGTGGAAATGGTTTCCTGCATGGAGTTATCTATCAAAACTCATTCAACCATATACTTTAAATAGATGCAGTTGTTACACATATTTCATGACTCAATAAACTTGATTTTTAGAATGCAAAAAAATTTGTTCACTATCCAAAAAAAATTTTTTTTAATAGTTTTGCTAACACACAACTTAAGTGACACACAGATTGGTTTGGGATGAAATGTTCTGAATATATCTGTGATGTCCATCTGGTCCAGTGTGTTCTAGCTTCAGAGCATTGTGACTGAAAATATGCAGGGAATGATCCCAATCTTTTGATACCGGTTGAGACCTGATTTGGGACGGAGGATGTGATCTATTCTGGAGAATGTTCCATGTGCACTAGAGAAGAATGAGTGACACACAGATTGGAAATGAAAAGAATATTAACCCTTATTTATTGTATACTTAGAAAAGCTAGGAAATGAAACTAAAAAACTATTACAACTAAAAATAATTTAGCATGGCAACTGGATCCAGATAAAATTTTTAAATTCAATACTTTTAAAAAAATACTATCAATAACCAATAGAAATTGAGGTGGCTTTCATATACAGCCCATTTTCCTCCATGCAAGAGCTGGAGTACTTTTCAAGGAAGTAAGGACATTCATTCCTACTGAACATGTACACCAGACTGGTGGTGGGGGGCAATATGCTTATGAATAGTACTGGCTCTCCCCATCCAGACTCAAGAGTGGTAAGAGGATGAGCAAACAACAAACAGAAGGTAAAGTTACAACATACAATAGGCAGAGGGTTCTACTGAAGACATGACTAGCAATGTGCAAGTCACAGTGGAGGAAAGGGGATATGCTAATATGGGCTCCTTCTCAGAATCTGGGTGCTCCCAAGAGAAAACACTTTTAAGAAAGTCCTATCTGCAGATCTTGTAAGAGAAAATGGAAACAAACAGCAAAAATACATCTGAAAACAGAAATTTAATTTAAAACACTTATTTCAAAATGGCTACTTTCTAGCAATATGCTTCATTCAGTAGTTTTTACATATCTCTCCAATAACATTCTTCCTAATCTTTTCTGAGATGCCTCCCCCCCAAATGACATCTAATTCTTATTTTCTTTAGCCTCAATTCTCTTTTCTTCTCCATTGTCTCAGATATAAATCAGAGCTCACAATAATCTCTCCTCTCCGGGTTACATAATCTGACACTGCCCCTCTAACCTCCTCATCTGCCACACTGTCAATCCTACTGTCCTGCTAAAAGAAACAGGGAAGACACCAGAGGCAAAGCCCCCCAGCACTGGGGCACTCCCGCAACGGTGGAAGGGATAGGTGTTCAAGTTAATGTCTGAAAAGACCTCCTGATGGCCCAGAAGATTATTACAATAACTGAAGTACTCCTCTCACCTTGACATTAGATGGCAGTTACAGGCAGAGTGAACTATACAGTAAGGAAATCAGAGTCACTCTGAGTACAAATCACAGAAAGCAGGGAAAAGTACATGTCAGTGGGATAACTGCTGACTCCAAAACCTAGACAAACACACACAGACATGCATGCATAGAGGCATGCTCAAGCATAAATTGTTAGTTCTTTGAAGCTGAGGTAACAGCACTCAAACTCCCAGAGGTATATGCAGAAGATATGAATGACACCTTTGTCTGTGGTATCCTATGATATCCGTCTTTAAAAGTCTTAGGTCCAGTGGTAGAAGGGAAGTTCATGCCCAGTTTAAGAATGGTTGAATTGGAAAGGTGAGTTTTAAAAAATTATTAAACGAGCACATTAAAATTATCTGTATGATAAAATAAATACCTAACCTGAAAGAACCTACATTAAGTTGGTATGAAAGCATATACCTATGCCTTGACAATTATTCTGAATGCAATTTAAATAATTGCAAATTGTAGCACAGAAAATTTGAAGCACTGAAGTCAAATCAACAGACATTTAGGAGGAAGGAAAAAGCATCACAAGAAGAAAGTCTTTCTGAGATGAGCTGGATCTTAAAGGGTCTGAGAGATAAAGACTAGCACACAGGAAGAAGAAAAGGTTTTCTAGACAGGAAATACAAGTGATGAGGATCTAGACTGTAATAGAATTTTTTTAAAGGCCACACCCAAGATAGGAAAGAATCAGAGCATTGGAGAATGACTTTATGCAAATGAATTATCTAGAAAGAAAGGAAGCATTTAATTACTGCCCTTGAAAAGCACACAATTTGATTATGGGATTCCTAACTAAAACCAGAGATACTTTTTTTTTTAAGATTTTATTTATTTATTTGACAGACAGAGATTACAAGTAGGCAGAGAGGCAGGCAGAGAGAGAGGCGGAAGCAGTTTCTCTGCGGAGCAGAGAGCCTGATGCGGGGCTCGATCCCAGGACCCTTGGACCATGACCTGAGCCAAAGGCAGAGGCTTTAACCCACTGAGCCACCCAGGCACCCCCCAGAGATACATTTTTAAACAAGAAAGAGAGAGAAGGTAGGAAGGGAGGGAGGGAAAAAGGTAGGGAGGGAACCTACAAGTACAAGAAATGTGTAGTCCTTACTTCCCTCATAGTTGGGAAGGATGGCCCTGTGACTCTTCCACCTTCATGACCCAGCAGAAAGAATGCAGGGAATGGACCTCGTTGATTAGTGATTCCAAGAGGAGATCAGGGTATCTTTCTTACAAAGAAAAATGAACTCAAAATACCTTGCTCTGTCTTGGGGAATCTTTCTTAACAAACTGAGCGAGCCAGAGCTGAATGCTTCTCTCCAGTGTGAGTTCGCTGGTGGTGATTAAAAGTGGAACGCTGACTGAAGGCTTTCCCACACTCAATACATTCATAAGGCTTCTCTCCTGTGTGAACTCTCTGGTGCACAGTGAGTTGTGAGCTGTCACTAAAAGCTTTCTCACAATCACTACATTTGTAGGGTTTCTCCCCTGTATGGGTTCTCTGATGAACCATAAGGCTAGAATTATGACTGAAGACTTTCCCACACTCATTACATTCATAAGGCTTCTCACCAGTGTGAATTCTCTGGTGTATAATGAGGTATGAGTTCTGATTGAAGGATTTTCCACACTCATTACATTTATAGGGCTTTTCACCTGTGTGAAGTCTCTGATGTCGAATAAGACATTTACTGAGACTGAATGCCTTACCACACTCATTACATTCAAAAGGTTTCTCTCCAGTATGAATTCGCTCATGGTCAACAAGTTGAGAGATCTGACTGAAGGCTTTCCCACACTCAGTACATTTATATGGTTTTTGTCCAGTGTGGAGGCTCTGATGTCGAATAAGACATTTACTCCGACTGAAAGCCTTGCCACATTCATTACACTCATAAGGCTTCTCCCCAGTATGGATCCTCTGATGATCAACAAGATTTCTATTAGAACAGAAAGCTTTCCCACACTCACTACACTTGTAAGGTTTTTTACCAGTGTGAAGGACCTGATGTCGGACGAGATTTTTACTTCGACTAAAGGCAGCCCCACACTCATTGCATTCGTAAGGTTTCTCCCCAGTATGGGTTCTCTGATGATCAAAAAGTTTGGAACTCTCATTGAAAGCTTTTCCACATTCATTACACTTATATGGTTTCTCACCATTATGGAGTCTCTGGTGTTGAATAAGATGGGAGCTGTGTCGGTAAGTCTTTCCACACTCATCGCACTCATAGGGCTTTTCCCCTGTGTGGGTTCTGAGATGAACTATGAGTTGAGAGGTCTGCCTGAAGGTCTTACCACATTCATTACACCCATAGGGTTTCTCTCCAGTGTGGATTCTCTGATGTCCAATGAGGTGTGAACTCCAATTGAAAGCTTTACCACATTCATCACACTGATAAAATTTCTGTCCCTTCAGAACTCTTTGACATTCTACAGCATTAGAGGACAGATCTGGATGTTTCCCAAGTTCATTATATTTATCACATCCATCCTTTGTGGGCTTATCTTCATCCTCGTGTGTTATTTTGAAGAGCTCATTTTCCAGTCTGCTCCCTTCTTTCTCTGAGGGTTGCCCTTCCAGCTTTTCTAAAGTACCTTCACAGGCAGCTCCTGCTTCTGGCTCCCCAGAAACTACTCCACAGAGGCCTCCAGATGTCCCATCAGATGACACCGGTCCTTTAGAAACTTCCTGCTCTGTAGGCAACTCTGAATGCCACATCCTAGTCTCACCTGCTGCCAAAAGAAAGAATACTTTTATTAATTTCTTTTCCTCCTGTGGACCTGAGAAAACCTTCATGTTAGGGGATACATTAAGAGATGAAATATTAAGAACAAGAGAAAGATGGGAAATAGCTCAAACTTCTCTTCATGGACAGAAAGACAAAGAGGGGAAAGAAGGTCGGTGGGAGAAGGTGGAAGAAGAGCTGTCAGGACAGAGCTCTGTCCTGAGAGCTCTTAATTGCCCCACTGATTTGTCCAATCAAAAAGAGCAGCTAGAAGGCAAGAGAGCAGACTGTAAAGGTGATGTGATCTTACAGAAATCACTTAGTAAAATGATGAACTCTAACGTCCTTTCCAATCATGACACTGTATGGTTCTGTGGTTCCCGGTAAAGATAGTGGGGAGAGAGGAGTGCCTGGGTGGCTCAGTGGGTTAAAGCCTCTGTCTTCGGCTCAGGTCATGATCTCAGGCCCCATGTCGGACTCTCTGCTCAGCAAGGAGCCTGCTTCCCTTCCTCTCTCTCTGCCTCTCTGTGATCTCTGTCAAATGAATAAATAAAATCTTAAAAAAAAAAAGAGATAGTGGGGAAAGAAAGGAGGGGCAAATACCTCAAATCAAATATGAGAAACAGTATGGGCAAACACAATTAGGAAAAAATGTATCAAAAAAGTGAGTCTTACGTGTGAGCAGAGTGACAAGATTCAGAGAATTCACAGGTTCAGAAATGCTGGGGGAAAAGTATTGTGGAAGGGACAGCAAAGCTCTAAAAGTGGGGATTCCCCTAGTCTCTGAGGCACTAGATTGGCAGAAGTCAGTACTGTAAGTACTACATTTCTACAAAAATTAAGAAACGGATTGATAATTTGAAATATGAATCAAAATACATCTTTGGTATCTTGATAATCTGGAAGCACAGGAAACTACATAGTTGAATATTTCCTTTCGAATTTGGAAAAGGTAGAAGTAGCAAGCAATCAGTCATGTCTGAACACAAAACTGTTGGTTCCTTTTAACCAGGGCCACAAGCCATCATGGCATTTTAGCATATGGCAAGTTACAGCTATCTGGCTCCTGGACTCCTAGGCCCATCCACCCTCTCCAGAATTGGCTACTGCCTTGACTTGCCAGCCAGAGAACCTGCCCTGAAAACACTCCTTTCCAGGAAGCTGTCCTGCCTCAGTCTTTCCTGAAGGGGAAAATGAGGCAGCCATGTAACTGGTCTCAATACATCTCAGACCACAACCGACTAGACCAGGGCACCATGCCCAAGTGTAGCATCTCTGTATGTTACACTTCAGCCTCTGCTGTGGCCAGGGGCAAAGTTCTGCCCAAACAGAGATGATACTTAATGGCTGAACCACCCTTGGAGGCCCTCTCTAAGTAAAATCGGAGCTGGAAATAGGGCAAAATAAAGAAAACTAAAACAAGAAGTCACTCTAAACTGAAATGAGGCATGGAGAGAAGCCAAGCCATTAGGGGCCATAGCATGCAGAAAGTATGTGGGAACAGGAAATCTAATAAAGAAGTAGCTATGAGGGGACAAGAGATTCAGAGTGAAGAAAATGGAAAGACAAAACAGATATGCAGGGAGCAACTGCCTTACATTCCCTGGCATAAAAATTATTTGCTGTTGTTGCTGAGGGTCCTGTTTCCCAAAGGATGGTCTAACTGGTAGGTCTGATCAGGATTTCCACTCCTTCGGCCTTATTTAAGTAACACAGCTCAGTACTTACAATAATGTGAGTGGCTCCCTATTCCTTACAACTACAAATTCTAACCAAACCACCCTAGGTCAATTAATAATGGAGTAAAGACAATGTTGATAACTGAGGGCTGAGTGATGGGCACAGAGAGGTTCATTACAGTATTCTCTCTACCTTATCTCATCTTTGCAACTTTTCATGATAAAAAAAGCTGGGAAAAAATAGAATAGAGGAAAGAAAATGTAAAGAAAAGAATGCAGACTGTATTACTGGCGAAGAGAATCATTAACCAATGAGGCCATGCTGCAACAGTTTTCCAGCATGATGCTCCAGTACACAGTTCTCTGACTGAGGGCTGGACCTTTCCACTTCCTCTCAGTATAGTGCACAGACAGGAACTGGTACACTGCAGATCCCTGGAATGATAAGCTTCTACTGCTCAGGGATATTCCCAGCCTGAAGAGCAGACACATCAGGGTACCAAGAGCCCAGGTAGGACCTTGGTCGGTATAGGGGTGAGGGAGGCAGAGAAGCTGGGATGACACATCTAAGAGGACAAGTCCAGGGCCAGACAGAATCCATGAATTCAGTAGGGAGGACCCAATTCCAGAGGAAGCAATTAGGCAGGGAAACCACAGGATTAATCTCAGAATTGGCCAGAGCCCTGGAGATGAGCGCTAGCTATTCTCAGGTCACAGACTTGGGGACTCAAGGAAGACAGAGTCCAGCTCACCTGGGGCCTGATCTCCTGACTTCCCAGCTTCGAAAAGGGCAGGCACCTGGGAAGCACACTGACCTGAGGGGGAAAAGAGAGCTATGAGGACAAGCCCTGCCTCGGCTCCAATAAGGTCTGTATCCCAGGGAGTGGGTTCAAGAGAACCCAGGCAGCTCCACACACTGCCTCTCATCCCTCTTCCATACAGGTGTTATTCTGACTGCGCTTGAATTTTCCATGCAGGTTTTACTCTGAGGGTGCAGAGGGTTCCCTGGTCCAAGTGAGAATTGGCCATTCCTCCCAGCCCTCACTCATTTTAAACTCTCTGAAGGAAGCTATACTTTGGCCCACTTTCTCTCCCCATGGCTTCCTTAGCATTCGCCCTGCCTGATTTGCCCCTCACATTTCTGGCCCTTCATTCCTGATTTCCCTTCCCTTTTTTTGGCTTCTCATTATGGATGCTGCAGGCACTGGGCCTCAAAGCATCCCTTTTTGCTCTGGCAGAGATCTCACGGACTCTCAATGCTCTACTGCTGCTTTCCCAGTTCCAGCTCTCTTCTAGACCCCCATTACAGACTTCCAGTGGCCTACTGGACATTTCATTTGGGTGTCCCTCTTTATCTTATATTCAGCAAAAAATGGACATTCTTACCATCTTCCTATCCTGACTTCCCAAATTCTGTCAATGATTCTAGACATCTCCCATTTCCTCTCTTCCCTTAAACTCACATCCATAAATAGTCCCCTAATTAAACTTTAGTTTCACCATGATCTCTATTAAATCTCCAAATGGCTCCAATTGGAAACTGACAATCTATAATAAAATTCATATGGAAAACCAAGGAGTTCTAGCTATGAGAAAACTGGGAAAACATAAACTGAAGGATTTATAATTCCAATGTCAAAATTTACTAAGTAGCAGTCATCAAAGTAGTATAGTGCTGACATAAGGTCAGACACAGAGATCATTAACAGAATAAGCATTGAGTGATAAACCCATATATCCATAGTTACTTATTTTTGACAAAAGTCCTAAGAACACTGAGGGGAGAAGAGACTTTTCAACACATGGTGCTGGAACAACTAGATGTGCGACAAAAAGGATAAAGATGAACCCATAGAAAGACAGCAAAACTTGGCATCTGTTACATCATGGCCTCATAACTCAGTACACCATGTCACAAATGACACTCATTTTCCCCTGAAACCACCCTCCATCTCTCACCATCACTAAGCACATTTAAGAAATCACTACTTTCACCCAAAAGCCATCCCCTCTTTGTTATAAACCAATACCTATCCAACATCTTCCAGACTCAGCCGATGCTAGCAGGACAGACAAAAAAATAATGACTAAACACAGACGAAAAGAGGCTCACACGAGAAAGCAAGCTGCCATCCCACTAACAGAAAGAAACTACACTCTTGCTCTCAGGGCATGAAGAGTAAAGGACTACCTTAAGGATCATGCACACTGAGGAGTCTGCTAAAGCTCTGGCAGAGAAAAGAAGACTTGCTGTAAAAACTAGGGGAGAAAAAGAAGAGTAAGTATTTCAGAAAACAAAAGCAAAGGAAAAGGAGGGATATGATAAAGTAAGTGGCTGAAGGCCCCAGACAGACTTGAAGACCAGCAACAGCAAAAGGCTGAGAGGAAAGGAAGATTCAGGCTCAAGAGGGGCAGGCTCCAGCCTTGCTGAGCCCCAGCAGCACAAACAGGTGCAGAAACAACTGCTCAGAAGGAAGCTAAAAGTCAAGGGAAAGAGGGACAGGGACTTTCCCTGACAAACTTGTAGAACAGATGGGAGAAGGAAAGAAACTGAAGTATGAAAGAACTAGAAAACTGCTCAGGTGACCAGAAACTTGGCATTCAGGCTAAAGACAATGAACTCAAAGTCAGAGACAAGTATTTTGAAGAAATGCATCCACCAGAAAATATAAACAGCATGACCTATCTCAGGAAATGGAGACCCATAGCACAATAAGCACCCAAACTGAGCCTCCAAGCAGACCTTTTCTGAAGCAGCTGTTATAGAAATGTCTGAAGAGATCAGTGAAGTATCTGGACAGTGGTGATGAGAAGACTGACAGGAAACTGAGGGCAAGCGCCAGGAATTTGGCAAAGGATTCCGGGCCTTCAACCAAAGAAAGGGTTAGGCCAGCTTCTACCACCTTGAACACGGAGAAGACTCCAGGGCCTTTTGGACTCTGGATGAAAGACCCAGAGCACAGTAAGGACATAGGAGGCCAGTGAGCTGAACCTGCAAGGTTAAATTCAGGTATCCTAATGCCTCAGGGTTTCTCCATGTCCCAACTAGCTTTTGAGAACAGAAGAACTTCACTCATCCCAAACCTAGGAGGAAACCCGAGCTGATCAGGCCTCTTCTCCCAGAGCTTCATACCTTAATCCCAGTCTCAATCCCACAGTGAAAATGGCTTTGTAAGGCCGAGGGAAAATCCCAAATAATTGTCGGGGCATTTTCCAGGGGCATTCCTTTTTTCCTTCTTCTCTTTTCATTCTTTCTTTCCTTCTTCCTTCCCTCCCTTACTCCCTCCCTTTCATCTTTTTGCTTCTTCAACTCATACACAATGTGATTTTCTTTTCTCTTAAAATCCTCATTAAGCAGTCTCTTACACAATGTGATTTTGTTTTCTCTTAAAATCCTCATTAAGCAGTCTCTTACTCTTGTGTTTTTCCTACCAGTGTAAGGGTACATATGCTTTATTTTATACACTGGTAAGGAAACAAGAAAAACTGCTTCCAGTACAGAACTGGAATGTTATGTTAAACAAATCCATCAATTAAGAAATGAACTCAAACCTAGCGTCCCAAACTTGGTTTCTCCATACCATTCTCCAGTAAACGGAACTAGGGCTCCCTGGAGAAGTGCTGGTCTTCAGGGCTGGGGAGGGAAAGATACAACTACAAGCATTCTGTGGTGCCAGAAAGTCAGGGAAAGACACCAAAATGGATGTGGGCACTTCAAGGGGAAACAGGAGCCAACTGCAAAGAGCTCCCAATGGCCAAGGCTAGAATAATTCAAGTAACAAAGTAATATCAGCACTGCATCAGAGCTCAAAGAATACATACCCAACATCACACACTGATATAACTAACTGAATAAATAAAACAAAGGGAAACAAGGCACAACTCTTCCTCAGAAAGTATTCCAATTAATAACTGCAGGGGGAATAACAGAAATCAAAGTCACCTTTAGACCATTACACTAATAAGATCCACCAGGAAGGCTAATTAGTAGGTGAAACTTAAGGAGAAGCAGGATATTGTTATGCAAGGTCTCAAAGTATCTTCCCCCAAATAATCGCTAGTTACAAAGGGAAAGGCAGTATCTTTACAGTGGTGACCCGCGGCAGACACCACTAGATCAAAATTAATATCAACAGTAATAAGACATACCGACACCATCCTAATCGAAGCAGGAGAAACTGTCTGACAAAACCAAAGTGAGGAGCATTCTAAAAATACCGGCACAACTTACTTCAAAAGCATCGAGGTCACGAAGAACAGGGAAAGATGGAGAGACCGTCACATACTAAAGGAAAACTTGGAGACATGACTACTAAACACAACAAGGGATTCTAGACTGGATCCTGGAACAGAAAAAGGTCACTAGTGAGAAGCTGATGACCTCTAAATATTAAAGTCAGCAGTTTAATTAACCGTACTGCGCCACTGTGAATTTCCCAAGTTTGAGGACTATTCTGTGGTTATGCAAAATGTTAACTTTAGGCAAACTGAGCAAAGACTATAAGGGAACTCTACAATTTCTGCAACCCCCTGTAAATCTACAATTACTCAAAAGAAAAAAGTGTTTTGAATTGAGGAAGTGTGTTACTGTTTTTCTCTGACTTACTATTTTCTTAGCTTAAAAATTAACTTGGCAATCAAAGATGCCAAATACTGTCTGTCATTCTTATCTCCAATTTAGAGCCATTCTTTTATTAACTTAACAATATCTATTGAGCACCTACTACGCCCTAGGCACTAAGGTCTCTGTGGCGAATGATACAAAATAATAATAATAATGATGATGATAGTAATAATAATACCGCCTTCCAGAGCTCACAGGAAGACAGCCAATGAAGTGTAGATATGTTAACAGGTATGTTAACAGTGTCCAGAGCAATGCAGTTTAATAAAACAAGAAAGAAGGCTAAAAGTTTTAAGATCTGGGAAGGAGAACATTCTGATCATTACGACCTACAGGAAGGATTACGGTTTTGAACCAAAACTTGTCTGCCTTTCTCCAGCAATGACATGACACGTAAGAGCACCCTTATTCAGCAGACTCTCGGAACACGCAGAGATACACACACGTGCCAACAGACGCCAAGTCCTCTGAAATTCATTCCTCAAATTACAACTAAAACCACTCGCTGACATTTCCCTTCAAATTTTCACTCTTGAACTACAAACAGTTTGAAACAGGATGGTGTTCTTTCCTGGCCACCAGTTTTAACCTAGAAGGAGACCATTCTCTGATTTCCGAGGCCTATGCCAGTCAGGGACAGTACAGCAGTTTTAAGTTAGAGCTGTACCTTCTGTTTAAGAACTCCCCTTTATTAAAATAAAATCTGTAAAAAACAAAACAAAACAAAACCTATATTACAAAAATAAAAACTTCCCTTTCGGACACTTCGTTTTTCATTCTGAAAAGAGACAACCGCCCTAATAAACAAGACTGCTATTTTTCTTCACAAACGTCACTTGTTGCGCTTTATGTAACACAGCTTAATGCAATGTGTGCTAAGGAAAATAAACTGCAAACATGTTTTCTATCCATCACAGTCAGAAATATGTCTTAGGGAGGCCACAATGCTGGCACCAATTCTGACCACCAAGTGAACAAATGCATCCCGCCGGGATTTTTAAGAGGCAAGAGTATGACTGTGCTTAATGCCACTGAACGATGCCACACTTTAAAATGGTTAAAACGGTCAATTTTATTGTAGCCCACGGTAAATAATACGCGTATCTTATCACAGCGTTACTGTATCACAAGGATACTAAAAGAAGTTGTTAAAAGCAATGGTGTGATCCAATTTCGCAATAAACAAACAAACATATATTTACGTATACGCGTCTGCGTAATTAGGAGCAAATTCAAACTGTCAGGGAGCGTCCAGACGAAACTACTTGCGGACTGCGGTTACTCTCACTTTTCTGGCACTCACCCGCGCCACCTAATTGTCCATAATGAGTAGCTTTGTTCGCGTAATTGGGAGAAAGGCTCGAGCGCAGAAGCCATTACTCCCCACCCTCTGCCCCGGGCTGCAAAGCGCTTCCAGATACGCGCCTCCCCGATGCGGGCACCGGCTTCCCGGCTCAAACACCCGCCCGGGGCGCAGCCTCCAGGCCCGGCCTCAGCCGGCTCCCGCCCCCTTACTCTCAGACCGGGAGGGGCCAAACACCCCCGCCGCCCTCCCGAACCCTGCGCCAGCCAGCTGGCCCCGACGCCCCAGCGCCCCGCCCGGCCGCTCACCGACTCCCCAGGCCCCCGCCAGCTCGTCCTGCGACCACACCACCCGGCCACCGCCTGTCGCCCCGCGCCGGTCTCTCCGTCAGCCCCGGGCGCGCACGCGCGCTGCCGCCCGGGTCCTCGGCAGCCTCTCTAGGAAGCCGGGAGGGCCAGCGTCTCGGCTTCTCCCTGGCGCCGGTGCCATACCCGCCAGCCTGTGAGCTCCTGGCTGGTCCCCAACACTCCCCACCAACCCCGCGCCCCGGGCGCCTGCTCTCCACTCCTCGATCCAATGCCCGCTCAGGCTCCAGAGCTCCACGGGCCTCGCCCGATTTGACCACATCCCTTGCGAGTGTGTGCCTCGCTGCCCTCCAGGCCTTCTCCTCTCCACCCCCGCGCCCCCCAAGAATAGGATCCAAAGCTAGGGGTCAAAGTAGGGAGCACTAAGTTCTAGCTGACTGGTTCTGGCCAAAGGGAGAGTTGTCAAGGGGGCCACTCATTGTATCTAGGGGTACTTGCTGATTTCCGACCACAGGGGCACAAAAACTGTACCTTCCCACGGCTTGCAGGGGTTTTCTTCTGAACAAAATTCAACTGAGCACATTTTAAAGATCTTATTGGCTTTTATTCAGGAGTTCACCAATTGGGCAGCATCCAGTCTAGCAGACAGAAAGAAAGGAGCTAGAAGCACTGTACAAGGCTAGACTTGTATAGTAGACTGGTTATTGCAGTGTGACTTTCCTTATGTTATATTCTGAGCGGCGACTTATGCGGATGGACACCATATTCAGCAGGCCAAACTGAGGAGTGTTTATTAAAAAGCCCGCGGCTGCGAGGGGGCTCATGTACTCCAAAATCTCACAGCCCCGAAGGAGCTGAGGGGTAGGCTTATAAAGTCATAAACCACATCCTGTTGCCAGTTTCTAAGAACTGCCAAGCACAGTATAGAAGCAAAAAAGCTGGGTTAAGCAGATATCTAGGGAATTCCATTTCCTGGAATTGTTGTATCTGGAATACTTTGCGTCTTTTTCTGTCAAGGTTGCGATAACACGGGCGCAATAACATGACTGTGTTAGGATATGGCCGCTTTTTTACAAAAATGGCGTGACATGCTAAGGCCGTCTCCTAGGTGTCTCACTACTAGGGGATGCCAGGGTTTTATCGGGTAGATTACCTAACTCATGATAATCAGGAAGATCTTGATTGACTTGTACAGTCAATCAAAGGCCCAAAATGGAGTTTCTTATGCTAGGAACACACACACACGCGCGCACACACACACGCAAACACAACGTCAGGAGTGAGCCTATGAGGAAGGAAAAAGGAGACAAGTCTTTATTTAGGTTTGCAAACCAGGAAGGGCAACCCAACTCAATTGGTGTGCCCAACTGAAGAGGACCGGGGGAGGTGGTATTTTTAAAGCTTAAAACCATACTGGAGGAAAAAATTCAGTTGGTATGGGTAGCTTGGTGATTGGTTGACCTTTTTAGCTCAGTATTGTGAGAGGGGGAACTTTTCAGGTGTGTACACCTCAAGATGCTTATCACCATGCCAAGAAACGTCTGCTCTTCTAAGAACTCCACAAAACAGTGGCTGTTGCAAGATGGAGTCAGAAGGGTCAACCCTTCCCTGGTCCCCTTTCTTCTAACACCTCATGTCACCACACTGGAACTGTCCATAGTTTCGGCTTTCCCAGAAATGGGAAATTTAAGGAATTTAAGATTCCTTAAACCAGTCAATCAGGATTTTCCTGATCAGCATTAATTAGGTAATGTGCCTGATAAAAACCCCTACCATCCCCTATAAAAAAGTAGCCTTGTAATAACCAACCTACCTTTTTGTCTAGTGTAACATCCTTGTTTTTGCTCCCTTCCGTCTATAAAATGTATTGTCTTGTATAACTCTCTGAAGCCTCTTTCTCTCTGCTAGACTGGGTGCTGCCTGATTAATGATTCACTGAATAAAGTCAGTAAGATATTCAAAATTTGAATTTTGTTCTTTAACAGACTGGTTTCGGAATCCATGTCTGGGAGACTAAAATGTAAGTAAGTCACCAAAACTGTAAGTCAATTAAGTCTCATTTTGATGATGTGGGGCATAGCTAAGCAACTCCCTTTTGGTGTTCTTGTCTTGTCTTTAACAGTTACCCCGTTTAAATCAGACTCTCAGCCTCATTGAGAGACATGAACCAAAATTTAAGGCATTAGCGCTACTCCCAGCTACTGTTCTAGAATTCTCACAGTTTTTGCTGGATATCTGTGTGGTAATCATAGGCCACGATGCCAGGTTCACATTCTTTAAACTGGTTATTCTCTTTGTAACTTCTCCGACATGATAATATTAGGGAGATTATCCCCTTGGTGGTTAGTGGATGCAAGCATGCATTTAAAGCTTTTGCGTGAACGGAGTGCACCAGGGGGACTGCTATGATTACTATAGGTAGAATGACTGCCAATGTCTTGAGTACACTTTGGAGTCGTCATGGTCCTCAGGACCAAACCAATCGGGGTCAAATAAACCAGAGAAAGGGGGCACTTTCTTTCTTTCTTTCCTGTTTTTTGTTTTTAAAAATTATTTATTTATTTATTTATTTATATTATTAATATATAATGCATTATTAGCCCCGGGGGTACAGGTCTGTGAATCGCCAGATTTACACACGTCACAGCACTCACCATAACACATACCTTCTCCAATGTCCATAACCCCACCATCCTCTCCCTCCCCCCAGCAACCCTCAGTTTGTTTTGTGACATTAAGAGTCACTGAGCCTGGGTGGCTCAGTGGGTTAAGCCGCTGCCTTCGGCTCAGGTCATGATCTCAGGATCCTGGGATCGAGTCCCACATCGGGCTCTCTGCTCAGCGGAGAGCCTGCTTCCCTTCCTCTCTCTCTCTGCCTGCCTCTCTTGTGATTTCTCTCTGTCAAATGAATAAATAAAATCTTTAAAAAAAAAAAAGAGTCTCTTATGGTTTGTCTCCCTCCCGATCCCATCTTCTTTCATTTATTCTTTTCCTACCCCCCAAACCCCCCACATTGCATCTCCACTTCCTCATGTCAGGGAGATCATATGATAGTTGTCTTTCTCCGATTGACTTATTTCGCTAAGCATAATACCCTCTAGTTCCATCCACGTCGTCGCAAATGGCAAGATTTCATTTCTTTTGATGGCTGCATAGTATTCCATTGTATATCTACACCACATCTTTATCCATTCATCTGTTGATGGACATCTAGGTTCTTTCCATAGTTTGGCTATTGCGGACATTGCTGCTATACACATTCGGGTGCACATTCCCCTTCGGATCACTACATATCTATCTTTAGGGTAAATACCCAGTAGTGCGATTGCTGGCTCGTAGGGTAACTCCATTTTCAACTTTTTGAGGAACCTCCATGCTGTTTTCCAGAGTGGCTGCAGCAGCTTGCCTTCCCACCAGCAGTGTAGGAGGGTTCTTCCCCTTTCTCCGCATCCTCGCCAGCATCTGTCATTTCCTGACTTGTTAATTTTAGCCATTCTGACTGGTGTGAGGTGGTATCTCACTGTGGTTTTGATTTGTATTTCCCTGATGCCGAGTGATGTGGAGCACTGTTTCATGTGCCTATTGGCCATCTGGATGTCTTCTTTGCAGAAATGTCTGTTCATGTCCTCTGCCCATTTCTTGATTGGATTATTTGTTCTTTGGTTGTTGAGTTTGATAAGTTCTTTATAGATTTTGGATACGAGCCCTTTATCTGATATGTCGTTTGCAAATATCTTCTCCCATTCTGTCAGTTGCCTTTTGGTTTTGTTAACTGTTTCCTTTGCTGTGCAAAAGCTTTTTTTTTTTTTTAATTAATTTATTTATTTTTATTTGCTTATTTACAGCATAACAGTGTTCATTGTTTTGGCATCACACCCAGTGCTCCATGCAGTACGTGCCCTCCCTATTACCCACCACCTGGTTCCTCAACCTCCCACCCCACCCCACCCCCTCCTGCCGCCCCTTCATAACCCTCTGGTTGTTTTTCAGAGTCCATAGTCTCTCATGGTTCATCTCCCCTTCCAGTTTCCCTCAACTCC
Source organism: Meles meles (assembly GCF_922984935.1). Lineage (NCBI taxonomy): Eukaryota > Metazoa > Chordata > Mammalia > Carnivora > Mustelidae > Meles > Meles meles. Next base: position 38,203,821 of record NC_060069.1, on the reverse strand, counting down.
CTCTCCTCTCCATCTCCCCATGTCCTCCATGTTATTTGTTATGCTCCACAAATAAGTGAGACCATATGATACTTGACTCTCTCTGCTTGACTTATTTCGCTCAGCATAATTTCTTCCAGTCCTGTCCATGTTGCTACAAAAGTTGGGTATTCGTCCTTTCTGATGGAGGCATAATACTCCATTGTGTATATGGACCACATCTTCCTTATCCATTCATCCATTGAAGGGCATCTTGGTTCTTTCCACAGTTTGGCGACCGTAGCCATTGCTGCAATAAACATTGGGGTACAGATGGCCCTTCTTTTCACTACATCTGTATCTTTGGGGTAAATACCCAGCAGTGCAATTGCAGGGTCATAGGGCAGCTCTATTTTTAATTTCTTCAGGAATCTCCACACTGTTCTCCAAAGTGGCTGCACTAACTTGCATTCCCACCAACAGTGTAAGAGGGTTCCCCTTTCTCCACATCCTCTCCAGCACACGTTGTTTCCTGTCTTGCTAATTTTGGCCATTCTAACTGGTGTTAGGTGGTATCTCAATGTTGTTTTAATTTGAATCTCCCTGATGGCTAGTGATGATGAACATTTTTTCATGGGTCTGATAGCCATTTGTATGTCTTCGTTGGAGAAGTGTCTGTTCATATCTTCTGCCCATTTTTTGATATGATTATCTGTTTTGTGTGTGTTGAGTTTGAGAAGTTCTTTGTAGATCCTGGATATCAACCTTTTGTCTGTACTGTCATTTACAAATATCTTCTCCCATTCCGTGGGTTGCCTCTTTGTTTTGTTGACTGTTTCCTTTGCTGTGCAGAAGCTTTTGATCTTGATAAAGTCGCAATAGTTCATTTTTGCTCTTGCTTCCCTTGCCCTTGGCGATGTTCCTAGGAAGAAGTTTTGCTATGGCTGAGGTCAAAGAGGTTGCTGCCTGTGTTCTCCTCAAGTATTTTGATGGATCCCTGTCTCACATTGATGTTCTTCATCCATTTTGAGTCTATTTTTGTGTGTGGTGTAAGGAAATGGTCCAGTTTCATTTTTCTACATGTGGCTATCCAATTTTCCCAACACCATTTGTTGAAGAGACTGTCTTTTTCCCATCAGACATTCTTTCCTGCTTTGTTGAAGATTAGTTTGACCATAGAGTTGAGAGTCTATTTCTGGGCTCTCTCTTCTGTTCCATTGATCTATGTGTCTGTTTTTGTGCCAGTACCATACTGTCTTGATGATGACAGCTTTGTAATAGAGCTCGAAGTCTGGAATCGTGATGCCACCAACTTTGGCTTTCTTTCTCAATATTCCTCTGGCTATTTGAGGTCTTTTCTGGTTCCATATAAGTTTTAGGATTATTTGTTCCATTTCTTTGAAAAAAATGGTTGGTATTTTGATAGGGATTGCATTAAATGTGTAGATTGCTTTAGGTAGCATAGACATTTTCACAATATTTGTTCTTCCAGTCCATGAACATGGAACATTTTCCCATTTCTTTGTGTCTTCCTCAATTCCTTTCATAAGTACTTTATAGTTTTCTGAGTATAGATTCTTTGCCTCTTTGGTTAGGATTACTCGAGGTATATTATGGTTTTGTGTGCAATCGTAAATGGGATTGACTCCTTAATTTCTCTTTCTTCTGTTTGTTGTTGGTGTAGGGAAATGCAACTGATTTCTGTGCATTGATTTTATATCATGACACTTTACTGAATTCCCGTACAAGTTCTAGCAAATTTGGAGTGGAGTCTTTTGGGTTTTCCACATATAGTATCATATCATCTGCAAAGGGTGATAGTTTGACATCTTTAATTTCTTTTTGTTGTCTTTTTGTTGTCTCTTGCTGAGGCTAGGACTTCTAGTACTATGCTGAATAGCAGTGGTGATAATGGACATCCCTGCCATGTTCCTGACCTTAGCGGAAAAGCTCTGTTTTTCACCACTGAGAATGATATTTGTGGTGGGTTTTTCATAGATGGCTTTGATGATATTGAGGTATGTATGCTCTCTCCCTACACTTTGAAGAGTTTTGATCAGGAAAGGATGCTGTACTATGACTAATGCTTTTTCAGCATCTATTGAGAGATGCTTTTTCAGCATCTATGGTTCTTGTTCTCTCTTTTATTAATGTATTGTACCACATTGATTGATTTGCTGATGTTGAGCCAACCTGGCAGCCCTGTAATAAATCCCACTTGGTCATGGTGAATAATCCTTTTAATGTACTGTTGGATCTATTGGCTAGTATTTTGGTGAGAATTTTTGCATCTGTGTTCATCAAGGATATTGGTCTATAATTCTCTTTTTTGATGGGATCCTTGTTTGGTTTTGGGATCAAGGTAATGCTGGCCTCATAAAATTAGTTTGGAAGTTTTCCTTCCATTTCTATTTTTTGGAACAGTTTCAGGAGAATAGGAATTAATTCTTCATTAAATGTTTTGTAGTATTCCCCTAGGAAGCTGTCTGGCCCTGGGCTCTGGTTTGTTGGGAGATTTTTGATGACTGCTTCTAATCTCCTTATTGGTTATGGGTCTGTTCAGGTTTTCTATTTCTTCCTGGTTCAGTTGTGGTAGTTTATATGTCTCTAGGAATGCATCCATTTCTTCCAGATTGTCAAATTTGCTGGCGTATAGTTGCTCATAATATGTTTTTATAATTATTTGTATTTCCTTGGTGTTGGTTGTGATCTCTCTTTTGTTCATGATTTTATTTATTTGGGTCCCTTCTCTTTCCTTTTTGATAAATCTGGCCGGGGGTTTATCAATCTTATTAATTCTTTCAAAGAACCAGCTCCTAGTTTCGTTGATTTGTTCTGTGGTGTGTGTGTGTGTGTGTGTGTGTGTGTGTGTGTGTGTGTGTGTTTTGTTTTGTTTTCTTTCTTTCTTTTTTTTTTTTTTTTTGGTTTCTATTTCATTGATTTCTGCTCTGATCTTTATTATTTCTTTTCTCCTGCTGGGTTCAGACTTTCTTTGTTGTTCTTTCTCCAGCTCCTTTAAGTGTAGGGTTAGGTCGTGTATTTCAGACCTTTCTTGTTTCTTGAGAAAGGCTTGTATCGCTATATATTTTCCTCTCAGGACTGCCTTTGCTGTGTCCCACAGATTTTGAACCATTGTGTTTTCATTATCATTTGTTTCCATGAATTTTTTCAATTCTTCTTTAATCTCCTGGTTGACCCATTCATTCTTTAGAAGGATTCTCTTTAGCTTCCATGTATTTGGGTTCTTTCCAAATTTCCTCTTGTGATTGAGTTCTAGCTTGAGAGCACTGTGGTCTGAAAATATGCAGGGAATGAGCCCAATCTGTTGATACCGGTTGAGACCTGATTTGTGACCCAGGATGTGATCTATTCTGGAGAATGTTCCATGTGCAACAGAGAAGAATGTGTATTCTGTTGCTTCGGGATGGAATGTTCTGAATATATCTGTGAGGTCCATCTGGTCCAGTGTGTCATTTAAGGCCTTTATTTATTTCCTTGTTGATCTTTGCTTGGATGATCTGTCCATTTCAGTGAGGGGGTGTTAATGTCCCCTACTATTTTTGTATTATTATTGATGTGTTTCTTTGATTTTGTTATTAATTGGTTTATATAGTTGGCTGCCCCCATGTTAGGGGCATAGATATTTAAAATTGTTAGGTCTTCTTGTTGGACAGACCCTTTGAATATGATATAGTGTCCTTCCTCAGCTCTTATAGTCTTTGGCTTAAAGTCTAATTGATGTGATATAAGGATTGCCACCCCAGCTTTCTTTTGATGTCCATTAGCGTGGTAAATTGTTTTCCACCCCCTCACTTTAAATCTGGAGGTGTCCTTGGGTCTAAAATGAGTTTTTTGTAGACAGCATATTGATGGGTTTTTGTTTTTTATCCATTCCAATACCCTGTGTCTTTTGATTGGGGCATTTAGCCCATTTACATTCAGGGTAAATATTGAGAGATATGAATTTAGTGCCATTGTATTGCCTGTAAGGTGACTATTACTGTATATTTTCTCTGTTCCTTTCTGGCCTACTACTTTTAGGCTCTCCCTTTGCTTAGAGGACCCCTTTCAATATTTCCTGTAGGGCTGGTTCGGTGTTTTCTAATTCTTTTAGTTTTTGTGTGTCCTGGAAGTTTCTTATCTCTCCTTCTATTTTCAATGATAGCCTAGTTGGATATAGTATTCTTGGATGCATGTTTTTCTCATTTAGTGGTCTGAATATATCATGCCAGTTCTTTCTGGCCTACCAGGTCTCTATGGATAAGTCTGCTGCCAATCTAATATTTCTACCATTGTATGTTAGACTTCTTGTCCCGGGCTGCTTTCAGGATTTTCTCTTTGTCACTAAGACTTGTAAATTTTATTATTAGATGATGGGGTGTGGACTTATTTTTATTGATTTTGAGGATGGTTCTCTGCACCTCCTGGATTTTGATGCTTGTTCCCTTTGCCATATTAGGGAAATTCTCTACAATTATTCTCTCCAATATACCTTCTGCTCCCCTCTCTCTTTCTTCTTCTTCTGGAATCCCAATTATTCTAATGTTGTTTCGTCTTATGGTATCACTTATCTCTCCAATTCTCCCCCTCATGGTTCAGTAGTTGTTCGTCTCTCTTTTGCTCAGCTTCTTTATTCTCTGTTGTTTGGTCTTCTGTATCACTGTATCTCTCTTCTGCCTCATTTATCCTAGCAGTAAGAGCCTCCATTTTTGATTGCACCTCATTAGTAGCTTTTTTTATTTCAACTTGATTAGATTTTAGTTCTTCTTTTTCTCCAGAAAGGCTTTTATTTTTCCAGACAGGGTTTCTCTAATATCTGCCATGCCTTTTTCGAGCCCAGCTAACACCTTGAGAATCGTCATTCTGAACTCTAGATCTGACATATTACCAATGTCCATATTGATTAGGTCCCTAGCCTTCGGTACTGTCTCTTGTTTGTTTGTTTTTGTTTGTTTGTTTGTTTGTTTTGTTTTTTTGTGGTGAGTTTTTCTGCCTTGTCATTTTATCCAGATAAAAACATATGGAGGAGCAAATAAAATACTAAAAGGGTGTAAAAGACCCCAGGAAAATGTGCTTTAACTGAATCAGAAGAGACCCCAAATCGTGGTGGGAAGAGATGGGGTAAAACCAAATTCAGAAGAAAAAAATTTAAAAAAGAAAAAAATAAGGAAATAATATAATAAAGAAAAATATATATATTAGACTGGTGAATAGAACAGTAGAATAGAACAATAGAACTGGTGAATAGAACCCACTTAATTTTGGGAGTATTTTGGTCTCTTAGAAGACCTCCCACATTTTAAAGAATGAAAAACATATACAAGGGTAAACACAATGAAGGGATGGAATATGACTATAAAGATGAATTTTTTTTTTAATTTCTAAAAAAGGAGTTGATAAGATAAGTTGGTTGGGAGAATAAAGAAAAAGAAAGTGGAGAGAATCTAGAACAAAGCCTTGTGCTAGATTTACGGTATATTTTGATCTATTACAAGTTGTAACCCAAATTTTTTTAGAAGAAAAAACCCTATGTGTATACAAAAAATAAAGTTAGATACAATGAAGGATAAAATATGACTGTAACAATGAGGTCCAAAAAAGATCTTTTTTCATGAAAGGCATTGTTAAGGTATACTAGTTTTAAAACATTAGAAGAGGAAAGGGTAAAAGTTTAAAAAATTTTAGCAGAAGAATAAATAAAGAAAATTTATTAACTTTGCAAGACTAAAGAATCATGGGGAGAAATCCATAAATGCTTTGCCGTTTGCTTTGCTTTCTCCTCCTCTGGAATTCCATTGTTCTCCTTGGTAAGTGAACTTGGTCTTGGCTGGATTTCTTGCTGATCTTCTGGGGGAGGGGCCTGTTGTAGTGATTCTCAAGTGTCTTTGCCCAAGGCAAAATTGCACTGCCCATACCAGGGGCCAGGCTAAGTAATCTGCTCGGGTTTGTTTTTGGGAACTTTTGTTCCCTGAATGCTTTCTGTAGAGTTTGGTGGACGGGAATGAAAATGGCAGCCTCCCAATCTCCAACACAGAGGAGCTGAGAGCTCGGGGCCCTACTCCTCAGTGCACCCTCAGAGAAAAGCACTCAATCACTCCAGTCTCCCTGGCCTCTGGCTGCACTCCGAGCTCACCCCGCCTGTGACCAAGTATCTCTGTCTCTGGCACACAGCCCCACCTGGAGTATCCAAACCCCACAGATCCCTGCACTCTTCCGGTGTGTGTGGGGGTTCTCCCAGGATCTTGTGGGATCCTTGCTCAAAGAGCAGTGGACTGACTGTGCCATGGATCTCAATTTAAGGTAACCCTAAGTTGAGAGCTCACTCCTCGGCTCCGTCTCTGTAGCCGGCTTCCCCGCTTTAATACCTGCGAGCTCTGTGACACTCCGACACCCCCGATCCTTCTGTGACCATGCAGGACCTGAGACCATGCTGTCCCTGCATGGGCTTCATCCTGGCTTAGCCTCTGGAGCGATGTCCCTCAGTGGAGCAAACTTAAAAGTTCTGATTTTGTGCTCCGTTGCTCCACCGCTTGCCAGGAGCTGGCCCCTCCCCCCGCAGTCTATCTTCCCATCGCTTTGGATTCACTTCTCTGCCCGTCCTACCTTTCAAGAAGTGGTTCATTTTCTGTTTCTAGAATTGCTGCTCTTCTTTTTGATCTCTGTTGGATTTGTAGGTGTTTGTTTGAATGGTTTGATAATCTCTCTAGCTAATCTCCTGCTACCTAATGTCATCTCAGTCTGCTACTTCTCTGCCATCTTGACTCGTCCCTCAAGGAGTCACTTACTTTCTTTCTTTCTTCCTTCTTTCTTTCTTTCTTTTAAGATTTTATTTATTTGACAGAGATCAAAAGTAGGCAGAGAGGCAGGCGGGGGGGGGGGGGGAAGCAGGCTCCCTGCTGAGCAGAGAGCCCAATGTGGGGTTCAATCCCAGGACCTTGGGATCATGACCTGAGCTGAAGGCACAGGCTTTAACACACTGAGCCACCCAGGCACCCCAAGGAGTCACTTTCTTAAACCAGTTGGCTGGGTCAGTGATCTCATGTAGCTGAGACACAGCTTTCCCTAGAAGCATTCATCCAAGGGCAACAGGTGGTGTTGGCCACAGCACAAAGACCTCCTTGTTCAGCTAAAAGATAATGAAGGACTACCCTAGTATCAGGAACAACTTTCACCAGAGGGTTTAGGGACTTCTGTTGGGCAGTTACTGCTTTGACAGTAGATTCTGAAATATCTTTGCGAGTTAAATAGAGGTTCATTATCATAGCCTCATTTGCACTTGCTCCCAGCCACGAGGAGTGAGGGTCTGCCAAAAGAAGCAAGTTCTGAATCATGAATGGGTCTTCTGGCAATTCCCAGTTGTTTCAATAATGCAAGTCGAGGGGAACTGGCCAGCGAGATGTCTCAGTTTGATTGTGGGCAGTTAGGGGTACAGCTAGATAACCCAAAAGGCACTGTCTGTTTAAGTGCCAGCCATCTAGGCATTCATAAGCCCATGAAATGTGTTTTTCCTCACAACCTCCACAGAAAATAAGAATCCCTTGCTAAGGGACACTCTTCCCATGAAAGTGTTATTATTAATGGATTTAGTCACTGGGTTTTTCACTTGCCCAGTTAAGCCTTGGATCAGTTAGGCTTTCACTGCACTTGGGAAGGTAATTTCCTGTTCTAAAACAAAAGGTAGTTCTAAATACTTTGCTGAGGTGGGTGCATGTGGAGAAATTTGCGGTTCTAGGCCAGGGGCAGTTTTTGTTTAGAAAATCATAAGAACGTGAGGTGCCTGGGTGGCTCGGTGGGTTATGCCGCTGCCTTCGGCTCAGGTCATGATCTCGGGGTCCTGGGATCGAGTTCCGCATCGGGTTCTCTGCTCAGCAGGGATCCTGCTTCCCTCTCTCTCTCTCTCTCTGCCTGCTTCTCTATCTACTTGTGATCTCTGTCAAATAAATAAAATAAAATCTTAAAAAAAAGAAAAGAAAATCATAAGAACGTGGTGGTAAGAATGTACTGATGTTTTAATTTTTTAAAAAGATTTTATTTATTTGTGAAAGAGAGGGAGAGAGTACAAGCCGAGGGAGGGGCAGAGCTAGAGGGAGAATCGGGCTGCCCACTGCGCAGGGAGCCCAACTCAGAACTTCATCCCTGGATTCTGAGATCATGTCTGAGCCGAAGGCAAATGTTTAACTGACTGAGCCACCTGGGCGCCCCTGGAGTGTATTGATGTTTTTAAAGGTATTCATGTCTCTTTGAGTCTGTACAGCGATGACAGAAGGAAGGTTAAAACAAAAGCTCTGGATGTTCTGGTCATAACATTCAGACTCCGTAGGTGATTTCAGTTGTAGTTCATTTTTTATTGGGAATGGAAGAAAAATTGGTCGCAGGGAGGACAAGGTGGTCTCTGGCATCATGGACAGAGTGGAGAGTTTTGATGATAAATACAGCAGTCTGAATGGTTGTTCTCTTTAGCAATGGATTGGGAGATAGGGATGATGGCATTTTCTGTCCAAGCCAATGCCAAGTGAAAGAAGGAGAAAAGGAAAGAGTTTCATGTTTGAGGTTAGTGGAAGTATGAAATATTGTTTTGGTAACTTAAGTGGAGCTGTCTACCACATGAAGTCATCGGCATCCTAACCCACTTGGTTTTAAGATTGCCCATGCAAGAGGAGGACTGCATGTCAGGAAGAGCCTTTTCAGCTGGGAAATGTGTTACCATGGTTTAATACCTTCTAATTTTGCAGGAGTGTGAGCTATCAGGAATACCTGGTAATATCCATTCCAATGGGGTTCAAGGGTGGTGTTCCTCTGGTGGTATTTCCAAAATACCAAATCATGAACAACAAAATTTTTTGCACTGGGATCTGGAAGACATTCTTTAACCTACTGCTAATAGGTTTTAGCTTAAGACACTAAAGACTTATAGTACAAACAAGGGAGAAATAGAAGGTTATATACCAAATGATATTGGTCTACTAGTGACAATCTCACAAAGAGGGTACTGCAAATAGTCAGTAACACCAAAGGCAATACCTTAGGTCAAGGGAGTCCAGTAGCTTCCATGGGTTTAAAGCTTTTGAGTTTGAGGATTCCATTAGTTCTTCAACCTTGCCTGATGATTGAGGGTGATAGAAATAGTGACAGTTCCAAGAAACTTGCAGTTTTATTTAAAGCCAAACCCACACAGTGAAGTGTATACCTCAGTCACTAGATATTGTGGCATGTGAATTCCAAGTAGAAAATATATTTCCTAATAGTTTCTTTGCCATTGTGAGAGTGTCAGCCTCTTGGCAAAGAAAGACCTTAATCCATCCAGAAAATATATATACATAGCAAGAATATATTGATAACCCATCCTGGGTAGCATTCAAATGAAGTCGAAGTGCTTAAATGGTCTTGAAGACTCAGAAACAATTTTTTTTCCAGGTTATGAACCTGACAGGTCAGACTTTGGTGATAAACAGTTTTTGCAAATTTTTAGCAGTCTCTCCACCAATATTTATTTGTAATTTGAGTCATCTTAGCTGTACCATGGTGGTTGAATGAATGTTAGAACAAGAAGATGGAGTTTGCCAGGGAGTCAGTCTAGGGGCCAAAAGGTAGGCTCCCCAAATGTGCCACTTTGATGTATTTGATTACTTTCAAAAAAGGTTACTTAGGAAACAATCAGTTCAAGGGCACACAGACCTTCTCTGTCCTCTTGAAAGCAGGAAACAAATCTCCATGTGAAAAATAGCCTCCCTATACTAAGAAGTAAGAAAGACACCCTTATCGCCAAAGGAAACAACTTCAGAGTTGAGAAAGCTGTAAAAAATAAGCCTTGTTACTTTTTCACTAATCTACTACCTCGGCCCAAATTCTGCTTAGAATTACTTAGTAATTAAAGCTTCCAAATACCCATTTTCCTCATCATATATATTACTCACAAATTTATCATCTTTTTGTCTAAAATGTATAAAAACTTCTTGCCTTGGTCATTTCTTTAGGTCTCAATTTCATTAGTGGACTTCTATGCACATATAATAAATCTTTGTGTTTTTTTCTCCTGTTAAACTTTCTCATGTAAATTTAATTCTTAATCCAGCTGGAAGACCTTGAGAGTAAAGGAAAAATTCTCCCTCTCTTACACCAGGAAGAACCAAGTAGCCATCTTGGGTCTCCCAGGACCCTAACTATTCATTGAATCTACATTGTTTGCCCATTGTGATTTCTCTGATTCAGGAACAGATTGTTGCCATGTCACAAGACCCTCAAGATGACCAAAGGCTAAGTCTGTCAACAAAGGGTTATTTTGGGATGCCTGAGTATCTCAGTCTGTTAAGTATCTGCCTTTGGGTTAGGTCATGATCCCTGAGTCCTGGCGTCATGCCCTGTGATGGACTTCTTGCTCAGCGGGGAGCCTGCTTCTCCCTCTGCCTGTACCATCCCCTGCTTGTGAGCTCTCTCGCTCTCTCTCTTTCTCTCTCTCTCTATGTCTCTGACAAATAAATACATAAGATATTTTAAAAAATAAAAATAAATTTTTAAAAAGGGTCATCTTTTTTTTTCCCTAGAAGCAAGAATGGACTTCATACACGTGTGCCAAAAACTTCATAGTTTCTGTTGCTGTTGCATGAAAGTCATTTGGGACATTTCCCTGATACTTATTTTCAGTCCTCTTGATGTAAACCTCAATTATGATGACAGCCAGCAATTTTAGAATGTAAGAGAATAACAACAAGGAATCATTTACTTACTGCTCCTTCATTTTTCACTGGAGTCCCAGTGGATATGAAAAAACTCTTTGTAACATCCAAAAATCATGGATGACCCCAAAGGCATAAGAGCTGTCACTATAAATATTAATAATGTGTTTTTATGATGACTGACATGCTCTGGTAAGAGCATAAAGCTCTGCTTATTGGGCTGATTTAGCTTGTGGTAAGTTTCCCCTCTGGGGTAGTATATATTGCATAGTAACAGAATAGCAAGTTTAGAAATTCCCTTTTTCATTTTCACAGGATAACCAATCAACAAATAAAATTAGATCAGAATTAGTCAAAAGAGTGTGTCACGAATCCAGACATGGTATAATTAAATGGCACATTATTACCTCTCAGTCATGGGGTTTGCTTTCATCAGGCAAGGGCAGGATTAAGAATGTTACAACATTTAAGATGCAGTTTAGCAGTGAATGCAGAATGATCTCTCTTATAGGAGGTTGGTCTACTTGCAAAGAAATGATGTGTCAATTGAGAATTAAGACTTAGGACAGCATGTGGAGTTTGCAAATAAATGTCACCCCCTAGGGTTAAATCCACTGAAATGTTTACTAACTTTGCAGCTGCAGTAAAACCTTAAGACAGTTGGGATAGGCATGAATAACTGAATCAAACTGTACGCTATACTAGGTATAAGATCTATTCTTATTAGCATCTTCTTGTGTGAGCATTCCCACAGCTTGATTTCTCTCTCCTGCAGAGTAAGGTGAAAGACTTTGAAGACTTAGGTAGTTCTAGGATAGGCAGTTCTTGTAGTGCTTATTTTTAAATCTTATAATGGCTTGCTCGTGTTTATCTTCCCAAGGATGGGGTTCAGGGAAATGCATTTTCATTTATTTACTTACTTATTTATTTATTTATTTATTTATTTATTTATTATTTTGGATGTTTAAACTTTATTTCATTTTTTCAGTGTTCCAAGATTCATTGCTTATGCATCACACCCAATGCCACTGGCATTTTTCAAAGTGCTGGAACAAACAATCCTAAATTTGTATAGAACAAGAAGAGACCCCAAATTGCTAAGGAAATGTTGAAAAAGAAAAACAAAACTAGCGGCATCACATTGCCTGATTTCAAACTATATTACAAAGCTGTGATTACCAAGACAGCATGGTACTGGCATAAAAACAGACACGTAGACCAGTGAAACAGAGTAGAGAGACCAGATATGGACCTACAACTCTTTGTCAAATAATAATAATCTTTGACAAATAACCTTTGACAAAGCAGGAAAAAATATCCAGTGGAAAAAAGACAGTCTCTTCAATAAATGGTGCTGGGAAAATTGGACAGCTATCTACAGAAGAATGAAACTTGACCATTATTTTACCCCATACACGAAGATAAACTCAAAATGGATGAAAGGAGAATGCAGGCAGCAACCTCTTCGACCTCAGCCGTAGCAACATCTTCCTAGGAACAACGGCAAAGGCAAGGGAAGCAAGGGCAAAAATGAACTATTGGGATTTCATCAAGATCAAAAGCTTTTGCACAGCAAAGGAAACAGTTAACAAAACCAAAAGACAACTGACAGAATGGGAGAAGATATTTGCAAACGACATATCAGATAATACTTACATTCTAATTGTTCCTTTGTAAGTTCTTTCCCTGAGGATTTTCAGATAAAGGGCTAGTATCCAAAGTCCATAAAGAACTTGTCAAACTCAACACCCAAAAACCAAATAATCTAGTCAAAAAATAGACAGAAGATATGAGCAGACACTCCTCCAAAGAAGACGTAAAAATGGCTAACAGGCACATGAAAAGGTGTTCAACATCACCTGGCATCAAGGAAATACAAATCAAAACCACAATGAGATACCATCCCACACTAGTCAGAATGGCTTAAATTAACAACGCAGGAAACAACAGATGTTGGCAAGGGTGTGAATAAAGGGGAACCCTCTCACACTGCTAATGGGGATGCAAACTAGTATACCCACTCCGGAAAACAGTATGGAGGATCCTGAAGCAGTTAAAAATAGAGTGACCCAATGGCCCAGCAATTGCACTACTAGTTATTTATTCTCCCAAAGAAGATATACAAATGGCTAATGGACACAGGAAAAAATATTCATCATCATTGCCATCAGGGAAATTCAAATCAAACCCACATTGAGATACGAACTTATACCTGTTAGAATGGCAAAAATTGGCAAGGCAAGAAACAACAAACGTTGGAGAAGTTGTGGAAAAAGAGGAACCCCCCCTTTTTAAAATATATTTTTATTTATTCATATATTTTTAAAAATTTCTTTTCAGTGTACCAGAATTCATTGTTTATGTACCACACCCAGTGTTCCATGCAATACGTGCCCTCCATAAGCCCACCAACAGATCACCCAACCTCCCACCCCCTGCCCCTTCAAAACCCTCAGATTGTCAGAGTCCATAGTCTCTCATGCTTCATCTCCCCCTCCAGTTTCCCCCAACTCCCTTCTCTCCATCTCCCCAGGTCCTCCGTGTTATTTCTTATGCTCCACAAATAAGTGAAACCCTGTGATAATTGACTTTCTCTGCTTGACTTATTTCACTCAGCATAATCTCTTCCAGTCCCAACCATGTTGTAACAAAAGTTGGGTATTCATCCTTTCTGACGAATATGGACCACATCTTCCTTATCCATTCATCTGTTGAAGGGCATCTTGGTTCTTTCCAGAGTTTGGCAACTGTGGCCATTGCTGCTATGAACATTGGGGGTACAGATGGCCCTTCTTTTCACTACATCTGTATCTTTGGGGTAAATACCCAGTAGTGCAATTACACTCTTTTTAATTTCTTAAGGAATCTCCACACTGTTTTCCAAAGTGGCTACACCAACTTGCATTCCTACCAACAATGTAAGAGGGTTCCCCTTTCTCCACATCCTCTCCAACACATGTTATTTACTGTCTTGTTAATTTTGGTCATTCTAACTGGTGTAAGGTGGTATCTCAATGTGGTTTTGATTTGAATCTCCCTGATGGTTAGTGATGATGAACATTTTTTCATGTGTCTGATAGTATTTATATGTCTTCATTGGAGAAGTGTCTGTTCATGTCTTTTGCCCATTTTTTGACATGTTTATCTGTTTTGTGTGTGTTGAGTTTGAGAAATTCTTTATAGATCTTGGATATCAGCCTTTTGTGTGTACTCTCATTTGCGAATATCTTCTTCCATTCCATGGGTTGCAAGAGGAACCATTTTATACTGTTGAATGTTACACTGTTGCACTGGGAATGTAAATTGGTGCAGCCATTTTAGAGAATAGTGTGGAGGGTCCACAAAAAAATAAAAATAGAGCTACCCTACAACCGAGCAATTGCACTACTGGGTCCAAAGATACAAATGTAGTGAAAAGAAGGTTATGCAACCCAATGTTCATAGTAGGAATGTCCACAATAGCCAAACTGTGGAAAGAGCCAAGATGCCCTTCAACAGATGAATGGGTAAAAAAGACATGGTTCATGGGGTGCCTGGGTGGCTCAGTGGGTTAAAGCCTCTGCCTTCAGCTCAGGTCATAATCCCAGGGTCCTGGGATCGAGTCCTGCATCGGGTTCTCTGCTTAGCAGGAAGCCTGCTTCCCTCTCTCTCTCTGCCTGCCTCTCTGCCTACTTGTGATCTCTCTGTCAAATAAATAAATAAAATCTTTTAAAAAATTAAAAAAATAGAAAAAAGAAATCTTATGATTTGCAATGACATGGTTGGAACTAGAAGATATTAGGGTAAGCAAAATAAGTCAATCAGAGAAAGACAAATACCATATGATTTCATTCATATGTGGAATTTAAGAAACAAAACAGAGGATCGTAGGGGAAAGAAGGGAAAAATAAAATAAGAAAAAATCAGAAGAGACAAACCATAAGAGACTCTTAACTATAAGAAACAAATTGAGGGTTGCTGAAAGGGAGGTGGGTGGGTGGATGGTAACTGGGTGATGGGCATTGGGGAGAGACTTGATGAATGAGCACTGGGTGTTATTTGCAACTGATGAATCACTGAACTCTACCTCTGAAACTAATGATACACAGCATGTTAATTAATTGAGTTTAAATAAAAAATAAAAAACCCCAAAATCTCAAAAAAGAAAAAAAAAACTCTACCTGAATTTAATTAGACACTCCACTATGGAGATTTCTTTTCCTCAGAGGGATTTGCTGCCCTATGAAAGTTAGGGTTCCAAGTAGAATGTAGCTCTGGTATCTACCAGAATTTGGCAAGGTTTACTGTTGCTTTTTATTTTAGTTTCCCCTTGGCTGTTTATGAAAATAACTAGCAGAAGTTTATTGCAGAATACCTAAGAGAATCCCTTAGAATCTCCAGATTCTGAGAATTCCTCAGTCCTGTCACCCTTGGGTGAGGCCCATAGAGGTGCCCTTCTTTGAGGATAGATATGGGAGCACTTGAGTTGGTTTTGAAGGATTTTCACATAAACTTTGGGGACAATTTTTTTCCCAGTGTCCCAATTGATCATAAATGAGACACCATGTCTGGGTGTTTTGATGAAGGACCCCTAAAAGAAGACAATGAGGGTGACCCAGGAATTGGGTTAGGTTTCTGGCCTTAAAGCTATTACAACTGTAAGGGCACTACTTGGCAGACTTTTGTTTACAGCTTCTTCCAAGATCCTTTCAAAGTGCTCGGCTATGGTTCAGTCAGACTTATGACTTCCCATCCTATTTTCTGCCTTGTAACTAATCTACTAATCTCAGGAGGTAATACTTTTACCAACAAAAGGCAGTTAGAGCAGGTTGGGTAGCATCATCTATTACACAGAAACCAGAATGCTATAGGAAGTTTTGAGCCAGCTTCAAAGTCTGCCTCAGATTCAACTTCCTTTTGCTTGCAGGTTTGAGTAGGGAAGGGAAGATTCTAAGAATAGCTTTTAAGTTATCTGCTTCTATTTTGCAAGCTTTTTCTGGTCCATAATTACATTGTAGATTGAGAATCTTGAGTATCATTTTGGGGTAATGACATTCTGCTTCCTGCCTCCATTTTTGGGCTTCACTATGTGCACAAGCTGGGCCCAGGATCATAGGCCCTAAAGAGGACTCTAAATTCTTCAGAAAAGTTTTGGAGATCCTGTCTGGGTTTAGGAAATTCATTATGGCCTTTAGTTCAGTCTTTGACCAAGGAGGGAAGATACCTGAAAAGGATGACTAGTAGTCTTGGTGATCTTATTTTAAAAGAAAGTGTTCAGTAGTCTCTTCAAAGTGGAATAGCAATTCAGGTAGATTGTGAGTGCTTAGGTGCAAGGCACCTCAGTCTTACAGTTTTTGATTTCAGGTACATCTTGTACCTTTAATTTTTCATTAGCCTTTTGCAGTGAAGGTATTTTTGCATCCTGAAGCTGTTTGGAAGTTTCTACATGCCAATTAAAATAGATACTCCATCAATCCCATTTACAATTGCACACAAAACCATAATATACCTCGAGTAATCCTAACCAAAGAGGCAAAGAATCTATACTCAGAAAACTATAAAGTACTTATGAAAGGAATTGAGGAAGACACAAAGAAATGGGAAAATGTTCCATGTTCATGGACTGGAAGAACAAATATTGTGAAAATGTCTATGCTACCTAAAGCAATCTACACATTTAATGCAATCCCTATCAAAATACCAACCATTTTTTTCAAAGAAATGGAACAAATAATCCTAAAACTTATATGGAACCAGAAAAGACCTCAAATAGCCAGAGGAATATTGAGAAAGAAAGCCAAAGTTGGTGGCATCACGATTCCAGACTTCGAGCTCTATTACAAAGCTGTCATCATCAAGACAGTATGGTACTGGCACAAAAACAGACACATAGATCAATGGAACAGAAGAGAGAGCCCAGAAACAGACTCTCAACTCTATGGTCAAACTAATCTTCAACAAAGCAGGAAAGAATGTCTGATGGGAAAAAGACAGTCTCTTCAACAAATGGTGTTGGGAAAATTGGATAGCCACATGTAGAAAAATGAAACTGGACCATTTCCTTACACCACACACAAAAATAGACTCAAAATGGATGAAGAACATCAATGTGAGACAGGGATCCATCAAAATACTTGAGGAGAACACAGGCAGCAACCTCTTTGACCTCAGCCATAGCAAAACTTCTTCCTAGGAACATCGCCAAGGACAAGGGAAGCAAGAGCAAAAATGAACTATTGCGACTTTATCAAGATCAAAAGCTTCTGCACAGCAAAGGAAACAGTCAACAAAACAAAGAGGCAACCCACGGAATGGGAGAAGATATTTGTAAATGACAGTACAGACAAAAGGTTGATATCCAGGATCTACAAAGAACTTCTCAAACTCAACACACACAAAACAGATAATCATATCAAAAAATGGGCAGAAGATATGAACAGACACTTCTCCAACGAAGACATACAAATGGCTATCAGACCCATGAAAAAATGTTCATCATCACTAGCCATCAGGGAGATTCAAATTAAAACAACATTGAGATACCACCTAACACCAGTTAGAATGGCCAAAATTAGCAAGACAGGAAACAACGTGTGCTGGAGAGGATGTGGAGAAAGGGGAACCCTCTTACACTGTTGGTGGGAATGCAAGTTAGTGCAGCCACTTTGGAGAACAGTGTGGAGATTCCTGAAGAAATTAAAAATAGAGCTGCCCTATGACCCTGCAATTGCACTGCTGGGTATTTACCCCAAAGATACAGATGTAGTGAAAAGAAGGGCCATCTGTACCCCAATGTTTATTGCAGCAATGGCTACGGTCGCCAAACTGTGGAAAGAACCAAGATGCCCTTCAATGGATGAATGGATAAGGAAGATGTGGTCCATATACACAATGGAGTATTATGCCTCCATCAGAAAGGACGAATACCCAACTTTTGTAGCAACATGAACAGGACTGGAAGAAATTATGCTGAGCGAAATAAGTCAAGCAGAGAGAGTCAAGTATCATATGGTCTCACTTATTTGTGGAGCATAACAAATAACATGGAGGACATGGGGAGATGGAGAGGAGAGGGAGTTGAGGGAAACTGGAAGGGGAGATGAACCATGAGAGACTATGGACTCTGAAAAACAACCAGAGGGTTATGAAGGGGCGGCAGGAGGGGGTGGGGTGGGGTGGGAGGTTGAGGAACCAGGTGGTGGGTAATAGGGAGGGCACGTACTGCATGGAGCACTGGGTGTGATGCCAAAACAATGAACACTGTTATGCTGTAAATAAGCAAATAAAAATAAATAAATTAATTAAAAAAAAAAAAAGCTTTTGCACAGCAAAGGAAACAGTTAACAAAACCAAAAGGCAACTGACAGAATGGGAGAAGATATTTGCAAACGACATATCAGATAAAGGGCTCGTATCCAAAATCTATAAAGAACTTATCAAACTCAACAACCAAAGAACAAATAATCCAATCAAGAAATGGGCAGAGGACATGAACAGACATTTCTGCAAAGAAGACATCCAGATGGCCAATAGGCACATGAAACAGTGCTCCACATCACTCGGCATCAGGGAAATACAAATCAAAACCACAGTGAGATACCACCTCACACCAGTCAGAATGGCTAAAATTAACAAGTCAGGAAATGACAGATGCTGGCGAGGATGCGGAGAAAGGGGAAGAACCCTCCTACACTGCTGGTGGGAAGGCAAGCTGCTGCAGCCACTCTGGAAAACAGCATGGAGGTTCCTCAAAAAGTTGAAAATGGAGTTACCCTACGAGCCAGCAATCGCACTACTGGGTATTTACCCTAAAGATAGATATGTAGTGATCCGAAGGGGAATGTGCACCCGAATGTGTATAGCAGCAATGTCCGCAATAGCCAAACTATGGAAAGAACCTAGATGTCCATCAACAGATGAATGGATAAAGATGTGGTGTAGATATACAATGGAATACTATGCAGCCATCAAAAGAAATGAAATCTTGCCATTTGCGACGACGTGGATGGAACTAGAGGGTATTATGCTTAGCGAAATAAGTCAATCGGAGAAAGACAACTATCATATGATCTCCCTGACATGAGGAAGTGGAGATGCAATGTGGGGGGTTTGGGGGGTAGGAAAAGAATAAATGAAAGAAGATGGGATCGGGAGGGAGACAAACCATAAGAGACTCTTTTTTTTTTTTTTTAAAGATTTTATTTATTCATTTGACAGAGAGAAATCACAAGAGAGGCAGGCAGAGAGAGAGAGGAAGGGAAGCAGGCTCTCCGCTGAGCAGAGAGCCCGATGTGGGACTCGATCCCAGGATCCTGAGATCATGACCTGAGCCGAAGGCAGCGGCTTAACCCACTGAGCCACCCAGGCTCAGTGACTCTTAATGTCACAAAACAAACTGAGGGTTGCTGGGGGGAGGGAGAGGATGGTGGGGTTATGGACATTGGAGAAGGTATGTGTTATGGTGAGTGCTGTGACGTGTGTAAATCTGGCGATTCACAGACCTGTACCCCCGGGGCTAATAATGCATTATATATTAATAATATAAATAAATAAATAAATAAATAAATAAATAAATAAATAATTTTTAAAAACAAAAAACAGGAAAGAAAGAAAGAAAGTGCCCCCTTTCTCTGGTTTATTTGACCCCGATTGGTTTGGTCCTGAGGACCATGACGACTCCAAAGTGTACTCAAGACATTGGCAGTCATTCTACCTATAGTAATCATAGCAGTCCCCCTGGTGCACTCCGTTCACGCAAAAGCTTTAAATGCATGCTTGCATCCACTAACCACCAAGGGGATAATCTCCCTAATATTATCATGTCGGAGAAGTTACAAAGAGAATAACCAGTTTAAAGAATGTGAACCTGGCATCGTGGCCTATGATTACCACACAGATATCCAGCAAAAACTGTGAGAATTCTAGAACAGTAGCTGGGAGTAGCGCTAATGCCTTAAATTTTGGTTCATGTCTCTCAATGAGGCTGAGAGTCTGATTTAAACGGGGTAACTGTTAAAGACAAGACAAGAACACCAAAAGGGAGTTGCTTAGCTATGCCCCACATCATCAAAATGAGACTTAATTGACTTACAGTTTTGGTGACTTACTTACATTTTAGTCTCCCAGACATGGATTCCGAAACCAGTCTGTTAAAGAACAAAATTCAAATTTTGAATATCTTACTGACTTTATTCAGTGAATCATTAATCAGGCAGCACCCAGTCTAGCAGAGAGAAAGAGGCTTCAGAGAGTTATACAAGACAATACATTTTATAGACGGAAGGGAGCAAAAACAAGGATGTTACACTAGACAAAAAGGTAGGTTGGTTATTACAAGGCTACTTTTTTATAGGGGATGGTAGGGGTTTTTATCAGGCACATTACCTAATTAATGCTGATCAGGAAAATCCTGATTGACTGGTTTAAGGAATCTTAAATTCCTTAAATTTCCCATTTCTGGGAAAGCCGAAACTATGGACAGTTCCAGTGTGGTGACATGAGGTGTTAGAAGAAAGGGGACCAGGGAAGGGTTGACCCTTCTGACTCCATCTTGCAACAGCCACTGTTTTGTGGAGTTCTTAGAAGAGCAGACGTTTCTTGGCATGGTGATAAGCATCTTGAGGTGTACACACCTGAAAAGTTCCCCCTCTCACAATACTGAGCTAAAAAGGTCAACCAATCACCAAGCTACCCATACCAACTGAATTTTTTCCTCCAGTATGGTTTTAAGCTTTAAAAATACCACCTCCCCCGGTCCTCTTCAGTTGGGCACACCAATTGAGTTGGGTTGCCCTTCCTGGTTTGCAAACCTAAATAAAGACTTGTCTCCTTTTTCCTTCCTCATAGGCTCACTCCTGACGTTGTGTTTGCGTGTGTGTGTGCGCGCGTGTGTGTGTGTTCCTAGCATAAGAAACTCCATTTTGGGCCTTTGATTGACTGTACAAGTCAATCAAGATCTTCCTGATTATCATGAGTTAGGTAATCTACCCGATAAAACCCTGGCATCCCCTAGTAGTGAGACACCTAGGAGACGGCCTTAGCATGTCACGCCATTTTTGTAAAAAAGCGGCCATATCCTAACACAGTCATGTTATTGCGCCCGTGTTATCGCAACCTTGACAGAAAAAGACGCAAAGTATTCCAGATACAACAATTCCAGGAAATGGAATTCCCTAGATATCTGCTTAACCCAGCTTTTTTGCTTCTATACTGTGCTTGGCAGTTCTTAGAAACTGGCAACAGGATGTGGTTTATGACTTTATAAGCCTACCCCTCAGCTCCTTCGGGGCTGTGAGATTTTGGAGTACATGAGCCCCCTCGCAGCCGCGGGCTTTTTAATAAACACTCCTCAGTTTGGCCTGCTGAATATGGTGTCCATCCGCATAAGTCGCCGCTCAGAATATAACATAAGGAAAGTCACACTGCAATAACCAGTCTACTATACAAGTCTAGCCTTGTACAGTGCTTCTAGCTCCTTTCTTTCTGTCTGCTAGACTGGATGCTGCCCAATTGGTGAACTCCTGAATAAAAGCCAATAAGATCTTTAAAATGTGCTCAGTTGAATTTTGTTCAGAAGAAAACCCCTGCAAGCCGTGGGAAGGTACAGTTTTTGTGCCCCTGTGGTCGGAAATCAGCAAGTACCCCTAGATACAATGAGTGGCCCCCTTGACAACTCTCCCTTTGGCCAGAACCAGTCAGCTAGAACTTAGTGCTCCCTACTTTGACCCCTAGCTTTGGATCCTATTCTTGGGGGGCGCGGGGGTGGAGAGGAGAAGGCCTGGAGGGCAGCGAGGCACACACTCGCAAGGGATGTGGTCAAATCGGGCGAGGCCCGTGGAGCTCTGGAGCCTGAGCGGGCATTGGATCGAGGAGTGGAGAGCAGGCGCCCGGGGCGCGGGGTTGGTGGGGAGTGTTGGGGACCAGCCAGGAGCTCACAGGCTGGCGGGTATGGCACCGGCGCCAGGGAGAAGCCGAGACGCTGGCCCTCCCGGCTTCCTAGAGAGGCTGCCGAGGACCCGGGCGGCAGCGCGCGTGCGCGCCCGGGGCTGACGGAGAGACCGGCGCGGGGCGACAGGCGGTGGCCGGGTGGTGTGGTCGCAGGACGAGCTGGCGGGGGCCTGGGGAGTCGGTGAGCGGCCGGGCGGGGCGCTGGGGCGTCGGGGCCAGCTGGCTGGCGCAGGGTTCGGGAGGGCGGCGGGGGTGTTTGGCCCCTCCCGGTCTGAGAGTAAGGGGGCGGGAGCCGGCTGAGGCCGGGCCTGGAGGCTGCGCCCCGGGCGGGTGTTTGAGCCGGGAAGCCGGTGCCCGCATCGGGGAGGCGCGTATCTGGAAGCGCTTTGCAGCCCGGGGCAGAGGGTGGGGAGTAATGGCTTCTGCGCTCGAGCCTTTCTCCCAATTACGCGAACAAAGCTACTCATTATGGACAATTAGGTGGCGCGGGTGAGTGCCAGAAAAGTGAGAGTAACCGCAGTCCGCAAGTAGTTTCGTCTGGACGCTCCCTGACAGTTTGAATTTGCTCCTAATTACGCAGACGCGTATACGTAAATATATGTTTGTTTGTTTATTGCGAAATTGGATCACACCATTGCTTTTAACAACTTCTTTTAGTATCCTTGTGATACAGTAACGCTGTGATAAGATACGCGTATTATTTACCGTGGGCTACAATAAAATTGACCGTTTTAACCATTTTAAAGTGTGGCATCGTTCAGTGGCATTAAGCACAGTCATACTCTTGCCTCTTAAAAATCCCGGCGGGATGCATTTGTTCACTTGGTGGTCAGAATTGGTGCCAGCATTGTGGCCTCCCTAAGACATATTTCTGACTGTGATGGATAGAAAACATGTTTGCAGTTTATTTTCCTTAGCACACATTGCATTAAGCTGTGTTACATAAAGCGCAACAAGTGACGTTTGTGAAGAAAAATAGCAGTCTTGTTTATTAGGGCGGTTGTCTCTTTTCAGAATGAAAAACGAAGTGTCCGAAAGGGAAGTTTTTATTTTTGTAATATAGGTTTTGTTTTGTTTTGTTTTTTACAGATTTTATTTTAATAAAGGGGAGTTCTTAAACAGAAGGTACAGCTCTAACTTAAAACTGCTGTACTGTCCCTGACTGGCATAGGCCTCGGAAATCAGAGAATGGTCTCCTTCTAGGTTAAAACTGGTGGCCAGGAAAGAACACCATCCTGTTTCAAACTGTTTGTAGTTCAAGAGTGAAAATTTGAAGGGAAATGTCAGCGAGTGGTTTTAGTTGTAATTTGAGGAATGAATTTCAGAGGACTTGGCGTCTGTTGGCACGTGTGTGTATCTCTGCGTGTTCCGAGAGTCTGCTGAATAAGGGTGCTCTTACGTGTCATGTCATTGCTGGAGAAAGGCAGACAAGTTTTGGTTCAAAACCGTAATCCTTCCTGTAGGTCGTAATGATCAGAATGTTCTCCTTCCCAGATCTTAAAACTTTTAGCCTTCTTTCTTGTTTTATTAAACTGCATTGCTCTGGACACTGTTAACATACCTGTTAACATATCTACACTTCATTGGCTGTCTTCCTGTGAGCTCTGGAAGGCGGTATTATTATTACTATCATCATCATTATTATTATTATTTTGTATCATTCGCCACAGAGACCTTAGTGCCTAGGGCGTAGTAGGTGCTCAATAGATATTGTTAAGTTAATAAAAGAATGGCTCTAAATTGGAGATAAGAATGACAGACAGTATTTGGCATCTTTGATTGCCAAGTTAATTTTTAAGCTAAGAAAATAGTAAGTCAGAGAAAAACAGTAACACACTTCCTCAATTCAAAACACTTTTTTCTTTTGAGTAATTGTAGATTTACAGGGGGTTGCAGAAATTGTAGAGTTCCCTTATAGTCTTTGCTCAGTTTGCCTAAAGTTAACATTTTGCATAACCACAGAATAGTCCTCAAACTTGGGAAATTCACAGTGGCGCAGTACGGTTAATTAAACTGCTGACTTTAATATTTAGAGGTCATCAGCTTCTCACTAGTGACCTTTTTCTGTTCCAGGATCCAGTCTAGAATCCCTTGTTGTGTTTAGTAGTCATGTCTCCAAGTTTTCCTTTAGTATGTGACGGTCTCTCCATCTTTCCCTGTTCTTCGTGACCTCGATGCTTTTGAAGTAAGTTGTGCCGGTATTTTTAGAATGCTCCTCACTTTGGTTTTGTCAGACAGTTTCTCCTGCTTCGATTAGGATGGTGTCGGTATGTCTTATTACTGTTGATATTAATTTTGATCTAGTGGTGTCTGCCGCGGGTCACCACTGTAAAGATACTGCCTTTCCCTTTGTAACTAGCGATTATTTGGGGGAAGATACTTTGAGACCTTGCATAACAATATCCTGCTTCTCCTTAAGTTTCACCTACTAATTAGCCTTCCTGGTGGATCTTATTAGTGTAATGGTCTAAAGGTGACTTTGATTTCTGTTATTCCCCCTGCAGTTATTAATTGGAATACTTTCTGAGGAAGAGTTGTGCCTTGTTTCCCTTTGTTTTATTTATTCAGTTAGTTATATCAGTGTGTGATGTTGGGTATGTATTCTTTGAGCTCTGATGCAGTGCTGATATTACTTTGTTACTTGAATTATTCTAGCCTTGGCCATTGGGAGCTCTTTGCAGTTGGCTCCTGTTTCCCCTTGAAGTGCCCACATCCATTTTGGTGTCTTTCCCTGACTTTCTGGCACCACAGAATGCTTGTAGTTGTATCTTTCCCTCCCCAGCCCTGAAGACCAGCACTTCTCCAGGGAGCCCTAGTTCCGTTTACTGGAGAATGGTATGGAGAAACCAAGTTTGGGACGCTAGGTTTGAGTTCATTTCTTAATTGATGGATTTGTTTAACATAACATTCCAGTTCTGTACTGGAAGCAGTTTTTCTTGTTTCCTTACCAGTGTATAAAATAAAGCATATGTACCCTTACACTGGTAGGAAAAACACAAGAGTAAGAGGCTGCTTAATGAGGATTTTAAGAGAAAACAAAATCACATTGTGTATGAGTTGAAGAAGCAAAAGGATGAAAGGGAGGGAGTAAGGGAGGGAAGGAAGAAGGAAAGAAAGAATGAAAAGAGAAGAAGGAAAAAAGGAATGCCCCTGGAAAATGCCCCGACAATTGTTTGGGATTTTCCCTCGGCCTTACAAAGCCATTTTCGTTGTGGGATTGAGACTAGGATTAAGGTATGAAGCTCTGGGAGAAGAGGCCTGATCAGCTCGGGTTTCCTCTTAGGTTTGGGATGAGTGAAGTTCTTCTTCTGTTCTCAAAAGCTAGTTGGGACATGGAGAAACCCTGAGGCATTAGGATACCTGAATTTAACCTTGCAGGTTCAGCTAACTGGCCTCCTATGTCCTTACTGTGCTCTGGGTCTTTCATCCAGAGTCCAAAAGGCCCTGGATTCTTCTCCGTGTTCAAGGTGGTAGAAGCTGGCCTAACCCTTTCTTTGGTTGAAGGCCCGGAATCCTTTGCCAAATTCCTGGCGCTTGCCCTCAGTTTCCTGTCTGTCAGTCTTCTCATCACCGCTGTCCAGATACTTCACTGACCTCTTCAGACATTTCTATAACAGCTGCTTCAGAAAAGGTCTGCTTGGAGGCTCAGTTTGGGTGCTTATTGTGCTATGGGTCTCCATTTCCTGAGATAGGTCATGCCGTTTATATTTCCTAGTGGATGCATATCTCCCCACAGAATAACTGTTCCCCACTTCATTCCTGGAAGCCAACCGCTGGAGATATTCTGTTTGTATAGATTCAGATGTCTCATCTTACTTCTCAGGCTTATTTCAGGCTTATTTCGTGGGTGTTCAGAGTCTTGTTGATATTCAGCTCAATTCAGGGTTCAGTGGAAATAGGGTCCCTTACTCCCCCTCTCTTTTCTCATCTATACTTACCTTTTCCAATAACAGTTTTATAGTTTTAGCTAGTATCTTTACATCTACATTTAATTAATTTACTTAAAATCAATTTAATTAACATTTAGTTTATTATTATTTTCAAGGGTAGAATTTAATAATCCATCAGTTGCATATAACATCCAGTGCACATTACATCAATAGCTTTCCTTAACTCCCATCACACATTTACACTATCCTCCATCTACCTCCCCTCAAGCAACCCTCAGTTTGTGTCCTATAGTTAAGAATGCTTACGGTTTGCCTCCCTCTCTGATTTTGTCTTTATTTTTCCTTCCTTTCCCTTATATTCATCTGTATTGTTTCTTAAATTCCACATATGAGTGTTCTCATGTGATATTTGTCTTTCCCTGACTGACTTACATTGCTTAGCATAAAACCCTCTAGGTCCATCCACATCATTGGCAGATAGCAAGATTTCATTCTTTTTGATGGCTGAGTAATAATCCATTATATTTATACTATCTCTTCTGTATCCATTTATCAGTCCTTTGATAGGTCTGCAGTTAATTTTGAGTTAATTTTTATATATTGCATTATTTAGGAGTCCAACTTCATTCCTATTTATGTAAACTTAAATTGGGGTGTTATCCCAGCACCATTTGTGGAAAAAACTGTTCTTTCCCCCTTAAGTGGTCTTGGCATCCTTGTCAAAAATAAATTGAGCATAGATAGATGGGTTTATTTTGGGACTCTTAATTCTATTTAATTGATCTCTGTGTCTGCCCTTATACCCGCACCACACTTTCTTGATGACTGCTGCTTTATGAAGTAAGTTTTGAAACCAGTTTATTCTTTTTCAAGATCTTGTTGGCTATGCTAGGCCTCTTCAGTTTCCATATGTTAGGATTAGTTTTTCAATTTCTGTAAAGAAGCCAGATGGGATTTTAATAGGGTTTGTAGTGAGTCTTCATATAGTTTGGGAGTACTGTCATTTGACAATATTTTGTTTTCTGATCCCTGGACAGAGGGTCTTTCCATTTACTTACATCCTTAATTTCTTCTAGCAATGTAGTTTTCAGGGTAGAAGTTTTGTTTTTCCTTTGAAAATTCATTTGTAAGTATTTTATTTTTCATGTGATTATAAATATAAGTATATATTATTAATTTTATATTCGATTTGTTCATTTCTGCTATAGAAATACCATTAATTTTTGCAAACTGATCTTATATCCTCCAATCCTGCTGAACTCTTTTTTATTAGTTCTGATAGTTTTTGTGGAGTACTTTTGATTTCCTATATATGTATCATGTCATTTGCAAATAGAAATATTTCCATTTCTTCTTTTCCTTTCCCATATGGGTTCTCTTTTTAAAGATTAATTAATTAATTAACATACACTGTTATATTAACTTCAGGTGTACAGTACAGTCAGTGAACAGTTCTGTACATTACTTAGTGCTCATCAGGATAAGTATACACTTAATCCCCTTCACCTGTTTTGCTCGTCCCTCCACCCATCTCTCCTCTGGTAACCATGAGTTTTCTGTTTAAGAGTGGTTTTTTGATCTCTTTTTCTCTTTACTCATTTGTTTTTTATTTTCTGAAATTCCACATGAGTGAAATCATATGATATTTGTCTCTTTCTGACTGATTTATTTCACTTAACATTATGCTCTCTAGATCTATCCATGTTGTTGCAAATGAAAGTAATATTTTACTGTATATATGTGTGTGTATATATGTACACACATACACATACACACACACACATACATATACTTTCCACATCTTTATCCATTCATCTGCTTGGATTGCTTCCCGATTTGGCTACTGTAAATAACAGTGCAATAAACATAGAGGTGCACATATCTCTTTGCATTAGTGTTTTTGTATTCTTTGGATAAATACCCAGTAGTGGAATTAACTATATTGTATGGTAATTCTTTTTTTAATCTTTTGAGAAACCTCCAAACTGTTTTCCAGAGTGGCTGCACCAGATTGCATTCCTACCAACAGTACATGAGGGTACCTTTTGCTCCACATCCTGGCCAACAGTTATTTCTTGTGTTTTTTATTTTAGCCATTCTGACAAATGTGAGGTAATATCTCATGTGGTAATGGTTTGCATTTCCCTGAAGATAAGTTATGTTGAGCATCTTTTCATGTCTGTTGGCCATCTGGATATCTTTTTCAGAAAAATGTCTCTTCATGCCTTCTGCCCATTTACAAGTTGGATTATTTTCGTTTGGTATTGAGTTTTATTAGTTCTTCATATATTTTGGATACTAATGCTTTATCAGATATGTCATTTGCAAATATCTCTTCCCGTTCAGTAGGTTTCTTTTAGTTTTGTTGATTTTTCCCTTTGCTGTGCAGAAACCTTTTATTTGATGTAGTACCAATAGTATATTTTTGCGTTTGTTCCCCTTGCCTCAGGAGACCCACCTAGAAAAATGTTGCTACAGCCAATTTCAGAGAATTATCCCCTGTGCTGTCTCATGGGATTTTTGTTTCAGGTCTCACATTTAGGTGTTCAATCCATTTTGAGTTTATTTTTGTATATGGTGTAAGAAAGCGGTCCAGTTTCAGTCTTTTTGCATGTGGCTCTCACAGTTTTCCCAGCACCATTTGTTGGAGAAACTACTTCCTGTTGCATATTCTTGCCTCCTTTGTCAAAGATCAATTGACCATGTAATCATGGGGTTATTTCTAGGTTTTCTGTTCTGCTCCATTGGTCTGTTTGTTTTATGTGTGATTACCAACTATTTTGATTACTACAGTTTTGTAGTATAACTTGAAATCTGGGATTCTGATGCCTTCAGTGTGTTCTTTTTCAAGGTTGCTTTGGCAATTTAGGGTCTTTTGTGGTTCTGTACAAATTTTGTATTCTGTTCTAGTTTTTGGGTTTTTGTTTGTTCTGTTTTTGTTTGTTCTGGTTCTGTGAAAAATGCTTTTGTATTTTGGTAAGAACTATATTAAGTATGTAGATTACTTGGGGTAATATCCACATTTTAATAAAATTTGTTCTCCCAATCCATGAACATGGAATATCTTTCCAATTATATTATCTTCAGTTTCTTTCATTGTTGTTTTATAGTTTTCAGAGTAGAGGTCTTTCATCTCTCTGATTAAGTTTATTCCTAGGTATGTCATTATTTTTGGTGCAATTGTGAATAGGATTAATAGGATTCTTTCCTTTTTTTTTTTTTTAAGATTTTATTTATTTGTCAGAGAGAGAGCGAGAGCTAGCACAGGCAGACAGAGTGGCAGGCAGAGACAGAGAGAGAAGCAGGCTCCCTGCCGAGCACGGAGTCCAATGTGGGACTCGATCCCAGGACGCTGGGATCATGACCTGAGCCGAAGGCAGCCGCTTAACCAACTGAGCCACCCAGGCGTCCCTCCTTTTTTTTTTTTTTTTTAAGATTTATTTATGTTAGAGGGGAGAGAGAGAGAGCACAAATGGGAAGGGCAAAGGTAGAGAAATAGAGATATCAGGCAGACTCCATGCTGAGTGGGGAGCCCCATTGTAGGGCTAGATCTTATGACTCTGAGATCACGACCTGACCTGAATCCAAGAGTTGGATGCCCAAACAATTGTGCCATCCAGGCAACCTGACATTGTTTTCTTAATTTCTCTTTCTGTTGCTTCATTATTAGTGTATAGAAATGCAGTGGATTTTTCTGTATAGTGATCTTGTGTCCTGCAACCTTACTGAATTCATCTATCAGTTCTGGTAGTTTTGTTGTTGTTTTTTTTAATGGGGTCTTTAGGGTTTTTTTTATATATATAGTATCATGTCATTCACAAATAGTGAAAATTTTATTTCATCCTTGCTGATTTGGATTCTTTTCTCTTTTTTATTTATTCATTTTTTTTTTTGGTCTGATTACTTTGGCTAGAATTTGCAGTACTATGTTGAATTAAAGAGGTGAGAGTGGACATCTTTTTCCTGCTCTTAGGTAGAAAGCTCTCAGTTTTTCTCCATTTATGTAAGCTGTGGGTTTTTCATATATGACCTTTATTATGTTGAGGTGTGTTCCCTTTACACCTACTTTGTTGTGGTTTGTTTTGTCGGTTTTTTTGTTTATTTGTTTGTTTTTCTAAATGGATGTTATACTTCGCCACTTACTTTTTCTGCATCTTTTGAAATGATCATATGGTTTTTGTTTTTTCTTTTGTTGATTTGGTGTATCACAATGATTTGTGACTATTGAATCACATTTGAATAAATTGCACTTCTTCGTGGTGAATGATTATTTTAATATGTTGTTGGAATTAGTTTGCTAGTATTTTATTGAGGACTTGTGTATCCATGTTCATCAGGGATACTGGCCTGTAGTTCTCTTTTTTAATGGTGTATTTATTTGATTTTGGTATCAGGGTAATTCTGGTCTCATAGAATGAATTTGGAAACTTTCCTTCTTTTCCATTTTTTGGGAATAGTTTGAAAAGAATAGATATGAACTCTTCTCTAAATGTTGGTAGAATTCCCCCTCTGAAGCCATCTGGTCCTGGACTTTTGTTTGTTGGGAGTTTTTTGACTACTGAACAATTTCATTTCTGGTAATTTGTTTAAATTTTCTATTTCTTCTGATTCAGTTTTGAGAGGTTACATATTTCTAGAAAATTTTCCATTTCTCTATGTTGTTCAATTTGTTGGGATATAATTTTTGTTTTATAAACCTTTATATTTTTGTGGTGGTGTTTCTCGGACTCTCATTTCTGTGTTTGAGTCCTCTCTTTCATAGTGAGTCTGACAAAAGGTTTATCAATTTTGTTGATCTTTTCAAAGAATGAGATCTCTGTTTTATTGATCCATTCTGTTTCTTTCCTTCCTCCCTCCTTCTTTCCTTTTGGATTTTCTTTAATCTTTATTTTTTTTAGCTCCTTTAAGTGTAAGGATAATTTTTTTGTCTGAGATTTTTCTGTATTGTTGAGGTGGGCTTGTATTACTATTAACTTCCCAAAAAGCTTTTGCTGCATCCCAGAGATTCTGGACTGTTGTGTTTTCCTTTCCATTTTCCTGCATGTATTTTCTTTATTTCTTTTTTGATTTCTTGGTTAATCTATTAATTATTTATTCACATGTTATTTCCATATATTTGTGTTCTTTTCAGATTTTTCTTGTATATAATTTCTAGTTTCATAGCATTATGGTCAGAAAAGTTACATGGTCGGGGCGCCTGGGTGGCTCAGTTGGTTAAGCGACTGCCTTCGGCTCAGGTCATGATCCCAGGGTCCTGGGATCGAGTCCCGCATCGGGCTCCCTGCTCCTTGGAGAGTCTGCTTCTCCCTCTGACTTTCTCCCCTCTCATGCTGTCTCTCATTGTCTCTCTCTCAAATAAATAAAATCTTTAAAAAAAAATTAAATTGGCTTTGACCTACTATATGAAAAAATATTTAAAAAAAAAAAAAGAAAAGAAAAGTTACATGGTCTAACTTGAATCTTTTGGAATTTGTTGAAACTTGTTTTGTGGCCTAACATTTGATCTGTTCTGGAGAATGTTCCATGTGTACCTGAAAAGAATGCATAATCTGCTGTTGTAGATTGGAATATTCTGAATATATCTTGAGATCCATGTGGTCTGATGAGTCATTCATATCCATTGTTTACTTGTTGGTTTTCTTTTTGGATGCTCTATTGATGTGTGTTGTTAAAGTTCCTTAGTATTGTACAACTATAGATTTTCTCTATTATGGTTATTATTACCTCCTTTATGTATTTATGTTCTCCTGTATTGGCTACATAAATATTTACAGTTGCTGTATTTTCTTGTTAGATTGTTCCCTTTATAATTATGTAGTGTCCTTCTTTGTCTACTGTTAGCATTTTTTTTAAAAGTCAATTTTGTCTGATAAAAGTATTGTTACCTTGGTTTTCTTTTCACTTCCATTTGCATGATAAATGCTTCTCCATTCCTTTACTTTGAATTTGCCTGTGTCTTTAGGGCTGAAATGAATGTCTTGTAGGCAGCATATAGATGGGTCTTGGGTTTTGTCTGTTCCATCACCCGGTATCTTTTGATTGGAGCACTTAGTCCATTTACAGTCAAAGTAATTATTGATAGGTATGTATTTATTGCCATTTTGTTACTTGTTTTATGTTTGTTTTTGCAATTCTTCTGTTCCTTTCTTTTGCTCTCCCTTCTCTCTTGGGTCTGCTGGCTTTCTTTAGTGATATTCTTGGATTTCTTTCTGTTTATTTTTTGCAAACTTGTTACCAGGTTTGATGTGTGGTTACCGTTAGGTTTATATATAACATCTTATATATAGCACTCTACATTAAGTTGATAGTTGCTTAAGTTTGAACCCATTCTAAAAGCACTAAATTTTTGTTCTTCTCCCACCCATGTCATACTTTATATCCTTATGTTTTGTGAATTTCTTGCCTGAATGTTATATGTATACTTAATTTACTGCATTTTGCTTCCTCCTCTTCTTACTCCTCTTTATGGTCTTTCCTTTCTGCTCAGAAAGTCCCATTTAATACATCTTGTAAGTTTGGTTTAGTGGTGATAAATTCCTCTAAACTTTTTTTGAACAGGAAACTCTGTCTCACCTATTTTTAATGATAGCCTTCCTGGATAGACTATTCTTTGGCTGCAGAGTTTTTCCTTTCAGCACTTTGAATATATGATATCACTCCCTTCTGGTATTCAGGGTTTCTCCTGAAAAATCCACTGATAACCTCATAGAGTTTCCCTTATGTGTTTTCTTCTCTTTTGCCGCTTTTAAAACTCTCTTTATCACTAGTTTTTGCATTTTAGTTATTACGTGTCTTGTTGTGGACCTCCTTTGTTAGTTTTTGGGGGGCTCTCTTTACAACCTGGATCTGGATTTTTGTTTTCTCTTTTCTTCCCCAGATTTGGGGAGTTTTCAGCTATTATTTTTTCAAATGCATGTACTGCTCCCTTTTCTCTCTCTTCTCATTCTGGGATTCCTACCATGCAAATGTTATTATGCTTGAAGGTGTCGCTAAGTTTCCTTAACCCGTTTTCTTATTTATTTACTTATTGTTGATTTTTTAAAAATCCTGTGTTTATTTGAGAGAGAGGAAGGAAGGGAGGGAGGGAGAGGGAGAAGCAGACTCTCTGCTGAGCAGGGAGCTCTGAGAATCATGACCTGAGCTGAAGGCAGATGCTTAACCAACTGAGCTACCCAGGCACCCCTATTTTTTTTCCTCAATTTTTATTTAAATTCTAGTTATTTAACATATAGTCTAATAGTATTTTCAGAAGTCAAATATAATAATTCATCACTTCCATATAACCCTCAGTGCTCAACATACCAGGTGCCCTCCTTAATACCCATCACCCATCTAACCCAATCCACTGCCCACCTCCTTCTGTCAGCCCTCAGTTGGTTCCCTTATGAGTCTCATGGTTTATTCTCTCCCTCTTTTCTTTCCCCTTCCCATATGTTTATCTGTTTTATTTCTTAAATTCTGCATATGAGTGAAATTTTATAGTATTTGTCCTTCTCTGGCTGACTTATTTTGCTTACCATAATGCACTCTAGCTCTATCCATTTCATTGTAAATGGCAAGATTTCATTCATTTTGATGGCTCAGTAATCCACTGTATGTATATACCACATCTTTAGCCCTTCGTCAGTCAGTGGATATTTGGGCTCTTTCCATGCTTGGCTATTGTTGATAATACTGGAACATCGGGCTACATGTACCCTTTTGAATCTGCACTTTTGTATCCTTTGGGTAAATACCTAGCAGTGCAGTTGCCGGATTGTAAAGTAGTTCTATTTTTAACTTTTGGGGGGAATATCCATATTATTTTCCACAGCGGCTACACCAGTTTGCATTCCCACCAGCAGTGCAAGGGGGTTCCCCTTTCTCCACATCCTCAGCTACATCCTTGCTCTTTCTTGTGTTACTAATTTAGCCATTCTTACAGGTGTGAGGTGATATATTATCACGCTTTTGATTTTTTTTTTCCCTGATGCCAAGTGATTCCAAGTGATGTTGAGCATTCTGTTTATGTGTCTGTTGGCTATCAAGGAAGATACCTTCTTTGGAGAAGTGTCTATTCCTTTCTTCTGCCCATTTTCTTGTTTGTTTGTTTTTTGTGGGGTTTTTTTTTAATTCTTTTTTTTTTTTTTTTTGGTGTTGAGTTTGATAAGTTCTTTATAGCCTTTTGTGTCATATGTCATTTGCAAATATCTTCTCCTATCCCATAGGTTGCTTTTCAGTTATGTCAGCTGTTTCATTTGCTATGCAAAGTTATTTTATCTTGAATTCCTGGTAGTTCATTTTTGCCTTTATTTCTCTTGCCTTTGGAGACATATCTAGCAAGAAGTTACTATGGCTGAGATCGAAGAGGTAGTTGTCTGATTCTTCTCTAGGACTTTGATGGATTCCTGTCTCACATTGAGGTTTTTCACCCCTTTTGAATTTATTTGTGTGTATAGTATACAGAAGTGGTCCAGTTTGGTTCTTCTGCATGTTGCTGTCCGGTTTTCTTAACACCATTTGTTGAAGACAATGCCTTTTTTTCCACTGAAAATTCTTGTCTTCTTTTTTTTTTTTTTAAGATTTTATTTATTTGACAGACAGAGATCACAAGTAGGCAGAGAGGCAGGCTGAGAAGGGGGTGGAGGCAGGCTCCCTGCTGAGCAGAGAGCCCGATGCAAGGCTCAATCCCAGGACCCTGGGATCCTGACCTG
Organism: Meles meles; assembly: GCF_922984935.1. Classification (NCBI taxonomy): domain Eukaryota; kingdom Metazoa; phylum Chordata; class Mammalia; order Carnivora; family Mustelidae; genus Meles; species Meles meles. The sequence continues at coordinate 38,169,681 of NC_060069.1, read as the reverse complement.
AGCCGAAGGTAGAGGCTTTAACCCACTGAGCCGCCCAGGTGCCCCAATTCTTTCCTTCTTTGTCAAGGTTAGTTGACCACAGAATTGTGGGTCCATTTCTGGGTCTTCTGTTTTGTTCCATCGATCTATATGTCTGTTTTTGTGCCAGTGCCATACTGTCTTGATGATTACAGCTATGAATATAGCTCAAAATCTGGAATCATGATGCTTCCTGCTTTGTCTTTCTTTTTCAGTATTGCTTTGGCTGTTTGGGGATTTTTGTCATCCCATACAAATTTAGAAATGCTTGTCTGGCTCTTTGAAAACTGCTGGTGGTATTTTTTAAAATTTACTTAAGTACAATTTAGTTAATATATAATATATCACCAGCTTCAAATTTAGTGAGTCATCAGTTGCATATAACACCCAGTGCTCATCACATCAAGTACCCTCCATAATGCCTATCCCCAAATTACCACATCCCCCACCCACCTTCCCTTCAGCAATCCTCAGTATTTGCTAGAATAGATAATTTGCTAGAATAGATAGAATAGATATCTTATTTTATTTTTCCTCCCCTTCCCTTATGTTCATCTGTTTTGTTTCTTAAATTCCACATGGGTGAAAGCATATGGCATTTGTCTTTCTCTGACTAACTTATTTCACCTAGCATAATACTCCAAATTCCATCCATGTTATTATAAATGGCACAATTTCTGAGTTTGATGAGTTTGTTACAGATTTTGGACACTGTCTGATAAGATATTTGCAAATATCTTCTCCCCTCCCAAAGGTTGCCTTTCAGTTTTGTCAACTGTTTCCTTTGTTGTGCAAAAGCTTTTTTTTTTTTTTAAGATTTTATTTATTTATTTGACAGACAGTGATGACAAGTAGGCAGAGAGGCGGGGGGGGGGGGTGGGTTGGGAATCAAGCTCCTCGCTGAGCAGAGAGCCTGATGCAGGGCTTGATCCCAGGACCCTGAGGTCATGGTCTGAGCCAAAGGCAGAGGCTTTAACCCACTGAGCCACCCAGGCACCCTGTGCAAAAGCTTTTTATGCTGATGAAGCCCTATTAGTTCATATTTGCTTTTGTTTCCCTTGCCTTTATAGATGTGTCTTGCAAGAAATAGCTGCAGTTCAGGTTGAAGAGGTTACTGCCTTTCTTGTCCTCTAGAATTCTGATCGATTCTTGTCTCACACTGAGGTCTTTTCATCCATTTTGAGTTTATCTTGTGTAATGGTATAAGAGAGTGGTCCGGTTTCATTCTCCTGGGTGTGGCTATCTGGTTTTCTCAGCACCATTTATTGAAGTGACTATCTTTTTTTCTATTAGATACTCTTTCCTGTTCTGTGGAAGTTTAGCTAACCATAGTGTTGAGGGTCCATTTCTGGGTTCCCTACTCTGTTCCATTGACCTTTGTATCTCTTTTTGTGCCAGTTCCATACTGTTTTGGTGATACAGCTTTGTAATAGAGCTTAAGTCTGGAATTATGATGCCTCCACATTTGATTTTGTTTTTCAACATTCTTTTGGCCATTCAGGATCTTTTGTGGTTCCATACAAATTTTAGAACTGTTAGTTCCAGCTCTGTGAAAAATGCTTACAGTATTTTGATAGGGAATGAACTGAATATGTAGATTACTCTGGGTAGCATAGAGGTTTTAACAATATTCCAACTGATGAGCATGGAACGGTTTTCCATTTCTTTGTGTCATCTTCAATTTCTTTTATAAGTGTTCTGTAGTTTCCAGAGTACAGATCCTTTACCTCTTTGGTTAGGCTTATTCCTAGGTATCTAACATTTTTTTTGTACAATTGTAAATGGGATTGATTCTTGATTTCTCTTTTTCCTGATTATTGTTAGTGTACAGAAATGTAACTGGCTTCTATGCATTGATTTTTTTATCCTGGGACTTTGCTGAATTCTAGCAATTTTGGGTGAAGTCTTTTGGGTTTTCAACATAGAGTATCATGTCCTCCAAGAAGACTGAAAGTTTGACTGCTTCTTTGCCAGTATGGATGCCTTTTATTTGTTTTTGTTGTCTGGTTGCTGATGCTAGGACTTCCAGTACTATATTGAACAACAGTGGTGACAGTGGACATCTGTTTATCTTCCTGACCTAAGGGGGAAAGCTCTCAGTTTTTCCCTGTTGAGCATGATATTCTCTGGTCTTTTGATATATAGCTTTTATGATACTGAGGTATGTTCTCTCCATCCCTGCCCAGCAGAGAGGTTTTTTGTTTTTGTATTTTTTTTTTCCAGAGAGGTTTTATCAAGAAAGGATGCTGAATTTTGTCAGATGCTTTTTGTGCGTCTATTGAGAAGATCATATGGTTCTTGTCCTTTCTTTTATTAATGTGATGTATCACATTGACTTATGGATGGTGAACCACTCCTGCAGCCCAGGGGTTAATCCCTCTTTGTTGTAATGCATAATCCTTTATGTGTCCTGTTGGATCGTATTAGCAGTGTCTTGGTGAGATTTATTGCATCCTTGTTCATCAGGGATATTGGTCTGTAATTCTCCTTTTTGGTAGCGTCATTGTCTGGTTTTGAGATCAAGCTAATGCTGGCTTCATACAACAAGTTTGGAAGTTTTCGTTCCATTTGTTTGTTTGTTTTTTAAGATTTATGTATGTTTGCGAGAGAGACACAGAGAGGGAGCAAGCACAGGCTGGGGGAGAGGCAGAGGGAGAAGCAGACTACCCGCTGAACAGAGAGCCCTATGTGGGACTCAATCCCAGGACCCTGGGGTCATGACCTGAGCTGAAGGCAGATGCTTAACCAACTGAGCCACCCAGGTACCCTTCCATTTCTTTTTCTTTCTTTTTTTTTTTTAAGAATATTTTCAGGAGTATAGGTATTAATTCTTCTTTAAATGTTTAATAGTGGGGTGCCTGGGTGGCTCAGTCATTAAGTGGCTGCCTTCGTCTCAGATCATGATCCCAGGTCCTGGGATCAAGCCCTGCATCAGGCTTCCTGCTCAGCAGGAAGCCTGCTTCTCCCTCTCCCACTCTTCCTGCTGTGCTCTCTCTCTCTCTTGCTGTCTCTCTGTGTCAAATAAATAAAATCTTTAAAAAAATAAATAAATGTTTGGTAGAATTGTGAGGCCATGTGGCCATGGACTCTAGTTTGTTGGGAGATTTTTGATTACTGCTTCAATTTCTTTGCTGGCTATGCATCTGTCCAGCTTTTCTATTTCTTCTTGTTTCAGTTTTGCTAACTTAAGTTTCTAGGAATACATTCATTTCTTTCATAGATTGTCTAGCTTGTTGACATATAATTTTTCATAATATTCTCTTATAATTCTTTGTATTTCTTCATTGTTGGCTTTGATTTCTCTTCATTCTTCATAGTTTTCTTTATGTGGGTATTTTTTCTTTTTGCTATATCTGACTGGGGGTTATCAATTTTATTACTTCTTTAAAAAACCAGCTCCTAGTTTCGGTTACCTTTTCTATTGCTCATTTGGTTTCTGCTCTAATCTTTATTATTTCTCTTCTCCTACTGTTCCTAGACTTTTCTTTTTCCAGTTCCTTTTGGTGTAAGGTTAGGTTATATGTTTTAGAGTTTTCTTGCTTCTTGAGGAAGGCCTGTATTGCCATATGAGTTCTCTCTAGGACCATCTATGCTGCATTCCAAAGGTTCTGAACTGTCATGTCTTCATTCTCATTTGTTTCCATGTATTTTTTAAATTCTCCTTTAATTTCTTGATTAATTCGTTCATTCTGTAGTAGGTTGCTCTTTAGCCTCCATGTATTTGTGTTCTTTCCAAGTTTTTCCTTGTAGTTGACTTCAAGTTTTAAAGCAGTGTAGTCTGAAAATATGCTTTGTACCAGTTGAGACCTGAGTTGTGACCCACTGTGTGATCTGTTCTGGAGAATGTTCCATATGTTCTCAGGAAGAATATGTATTCTGCTGCTTTAGGATGAAATGCTCTGATTATATCTGTGAAGTCCATCTGGTCCAGTGTGTCAAAGCCTTGTTTCCTTGTTGATCTTCTGCTTACATGAGCTGTCCATTGCTGTGAATAGGGTTGTTAATGTTCCCTGTTATTATCTATGTGTTTCTTTAATTTGGTTATTTATTGATTTATGTATTTGGCTGCTTCCATGTTAGGTGCATAAATATTTAACAACTGTTAGATATTCTTATTTGATATACTTCTATATTATTGTATAGTATCCTCCTTCATCTCTTTTACAGTCTTTGGTAAAATCTCGTTTGTCTGATGTAAGGATGGCTACACCAGCTTTCTTTTGATGTCCATTGGCATGGTAAATTGTTCTCCATCCCCTCACTTTCAATCTGGAGGTGTCTCTGAGTCTAAAATCAGTCTTTTATAAACAGCAGATCCATAGGTCTTGTTTTTTCTATCCATTCTGATACCCTAGGTCTTTTGATTAGAGCATTTAGTCCTTTTAATTTAGAGTAGTTATTGAAAGGTGTGGGCACTAGTATATACATGCTACAATTAAGTATTTTATTTATATACAATTAAGTTTGCTTTCATTAAAAACTTTAAAAAAGAAAAAAAAAGATGTGAATTTAGTGCCATTGTATTCCTTGTAAAGTCAGTGTTTTTAGATTGCTTCTGTTCCTTTCTTGTCTTTTTTACTTTTGCGTTCTCTCTGCTCCAAGAACCCCCTTCAGTATTTCTTGCACGGCTGTTTTAGTGTTCACAAATTCCTTTAGTTTTTGTTTGTCCTGGAAACTCTTTATCTCTCCTTCTATTCTGAATGATAGCTTGTTGGATAAAGAATTCTTGATCACATATTTTTCCAGTTTAGCATGTTGAATATATCGTGCCAGCCCTTTCTGGCCTGCTAGTTCTCCATGGACAGCTCTGCTGCCAACCATATGTTTCTGCCCTTGTTGGTTAAGGACCCCCCGCCCCAACCAAGCTGCTTTCAGGATTTTCTCTTTATCTCTGAAATTTGCAAGCTTCACTATTAGCTCTCAAGATGTTGACCTGTTTTTATTGATTTCAAGGGGCTGTTCTCTGTGTCTCCTGGACTTAAATGCCTGTTTCTTTCCCCAATTTAGGGAAGTTCTCAGCTCCAGTTTGTTCAAATAAACCTTCTGCCCTTCTCTCCCTCTCTTCATCTTCTGGGACCCCTATTATCCAGATACTATTCCAGATTTGGAATCACTGAGCCTTCTGAGTTTTCCTTCATGATCTAATAGTTTTCTTTCTCTCTTCTTTTCTGCTTCCTCATTTTCCTTCATTTTCTCTTCTGTATCACTGATTCACTCTTCTGCCTTGTTCATTTTCATTTGTATAGCCTTCACTTGGAAGTGCATCTCAGTAATAGCATTTTTAGTTTTGACCTGACTAGTTTTTATTTCTTTTATTTTTGCAGTGTGGGATTTTCTGTTGTGTTCTGCTTTTTCCAAACCCAGCTAGTATCTTTATAATTGTTTTAAATTCTAGTTCAGTCATCTTACTTATATCAATGTTGATTAAATCCCTGGCTGTGTGTGCTACCTCCTGTTCTTTCTTTTGGAGTGAATTTTTCTAGCTCTTCATTTTGTTCAGAAAAGAATAGAAGAAAGGAAAAGAGAAAAGAACAAAAACAACAACAAAAAGAGGGAAAAACAAACAAGAAAAACTGTACCAAAACAAAACAAAACAAAAATAACAAAAAACAAAACTAAAAATTAGATCCTGGGTGTGTTTTGGCCTGCTTGTTTCCAAAAGCAATCCAAATTCAGATTGCAAAATAAGAAAGAAAAGAAAACATGTATATTTATATATACAATCAATGGAAATAAGTAAAAATATATATACATAATATATATATTATAATCAGAAAAGGATAAAGAATTGAAATAATAACTAAAAAATTAATACTGAAAGATTAAAGTGTTAAAAAAAAAAAAGAATGCTATAAACTATTTCCCCAAAAGATGAAGCTTTGCAGTTCTTTGATCCGTAAACTTGGCGTGAGCCAGCTGTTCCTGCTGGTCTTCTGGGGGAGGGGCATGCCGCACTGATTCTCAGGTAGACTTGTCCTTTTGCAAATGTCCCTTCCTTGGGCAGAATCACTATGTGGTGCTATTTTGCTCCATGAAGGCTTTCAACACTGGTGGGTGGGATGAATATAGAGGCCCTCCTCTCTCCCACCTCTCACTCTTCAGCCCTCACAGAAAAGCTGTCAATCACTTTTGTCCCCCTATTTTCATCAGACCTCTGTTCACCCGACCTGTGACCAACTGCTTTTATCTCAGGCACATGACTGAGTTTCAAAACTCCAAATTTTATAGATTCCAGTGATACAGACCTGTTCCATTCCTTCTGGGTGATGGTGGGGGATCTCCCTATGCTTCTACCTTTTGCTTGACCCCTTCCAGAAAAGGAGTCACACAATCATGTGTTAGTTTGCAGTTCATGGCAACATAGAGCAGAAAGCCAGCACCTAGACTCACTCTTCTCAGCGGCCTTCCCTGCTTCTGTGCCTGGGAACTCTGCCACACTCAGGCACTGCCCATTCTTCTTGCAACCTCAGGAATACCGATAACACACTGTCACACCTGGGATTCCACCTGGCTTGCCATCTGAGCACTTTTAAGCCAGGAATGTACCCCACTGCAATAGACACCGGAAAGTTCTGATTTTTCACTCCATTTCTTATAATACTTTTCAGTAGCCTCCTTAAGCCAGCTCCCTGCCCTGCATCTTATTCTCAGATATATCACCCTGGATTCAGGTCTCCACACCTCCTACCTTTCAAAAAAGTGGTCACTTTTTTGTACTTGCAAAATTGCAGCATTTCTTTTCTCTAATCCCGGATTGATTTATCAGGTGTTCAGAGTGATTTGAATCTGTATTTATAGATTTGAATCTATATCTAGCTATAGTCAAGGGACTAAACTTAGGGTCCCCTACTCCTCTGCCATCTTAACTTCTCCTCCACTAGTGGTATTTGATAGGGATTGCATTGATAGGGATTTTCCAATCCGTGAGCATGGAATGTTTTCCATTTCTTTATGTCCTCATCTATTCATTTCATAAAGTTTTTGTGGTTTTAAGAGTATAGATCTTATACCTCAGTAGTTAGGTGTATTCCTAAGTATCTTGTTTTTGGTGCAGTCTTAAATGGGATCAATTCCTTGATTTCTTTTTCTTCCACCTCATTATTGGAATATAGAAATGGAACAGATTTTTGTATTTTGATTTTTATATGCTGTGACTCTACTAAATTTATGAATTAGTTCTAGCAATTTTTTGGTGGAGTCTTTTGGGATTTCTACATAGAGTATCATGTTGTCTACAAATATTGAAAGCTTTACTTCTTCCTTGCCAGTTTGGATGCCTTTTCTTTATTTTCTTTGATTGCTGAGGCTGACTTCCAGTACTTTCTTGAATAATAATGGTGGGAGTGGACATCCCTGTCTTGTTCCTGACCATAGAGGAAAAGTTCTGTTTTTCCCCATTGAGGATGATATTAGCCTCTTTCATACCTGGCCTTTATGATGTTGAGGCATATTTGAGCTATCTCTACTTTCTTGAGAGTTTCTATCAAGAACTGATACTGTATTTTGTCAGATGCTTTTTCTACATCTATCGAGAGGATCATATGATTCTTATCTTCTTTTTTATTAATGTAGTATATGACACTGATTACTTTGTGACTATCTGACCCATCCCTCTAGCCCAGGAATAAATCCCACTTGATCATGGTTTATGGTTCATTTAAACTACTGTTGGATTCAGTTAGCTAGTATCTTCTTGAGAATTTTCATATCCATGTTCATAGGGGATACTGGACTGTAATTATTCTTTTTAGTGAAGTCTGTGTGTGATTTTGGAATCAAGGTAATGCTGGCCTTATAGAGTGAGTTTGGAAATTTTTCTCCCATTTCTGTTTTTTGGGAACAGTTTGAAAAGAATAGGTATTAATTCTTCCTTAAATGTCTAGTACAGTTCTCCTGGGAAGGCTGGTTTTTGGCCCTGTACTTTTGTTTGTTGGAATATTTTTAATTAATGATTTAGTTTCTTTGCTGGTTATGGTCAGATTTTCTGTTTCTTCCTGTTTCAGTTTTGGTAGTTTATATATGTCTAGGAATGCATCCATTTCTTGTTGGCATATAATTTTTTTATAATATTCTCTTATAATTGTTTGTATTTCTGTAGAGTCTTGGTTGTGGTCTCTCCTCTTTCATTCATGAGTTTATCTATTTGGCTCCTTTCTCTTTTTTCTTTTTTTTAAGATTTTATTTATTTATTTGACAGAGATCACAAGTAGGCAGAGAGGCAGTCAGAGAGAGAGGAAGGGAAGCAGGCTCCCCACTGAGCAGAGAAACCTGATGTGGGTCTCCATCCCAGGACTCTGGGATCATGACCCAAGCTAAAGGCAGAAGCTTTAACCCACTGAGCCACCCAGGTGCCTCTCTCTTTTCTTTTTGATAAGTCTGGCTAGGGTTGTTTTGTTGTTGTTGTTGTTGTTTTTAATTTTGTTAATTCTTTTTTTTTTTTTTTTTTTTTTTAAAGATTTTATTTATTTATTTGACAGAGAGAAACACAGCGAGAGAGGGAATACATGCAGGGGGAGTGAGAGAGGGAGAAGCAGGCTTCCCGCCACGCAGGGAGCCCGATATGGGGCTCGATCCCATGACGCTGGGATCATGACCCGAGCCAAAGGCAGAGGCTTAACCCACTGAGCCACCCAGGCGCCCCTGTTAATTCTTTAAAATAACCAGCTCTTATTTTCATTTCTCTATTCTACTGGGAATTTGTTTTTTTCTATATTCATTATTTCTTGCTTCCACCTATTTTTTTCTTTAAAGTTTTTGTAATTCCATTCATTCTTTAGTAGAATGTTCTTTACTCTCCATTTATTTGTGGTCTTTTTAAATTTTTTCTTATGGTTGCCTTCTATTTTAGTCTACTCTACATTCTATCTAGAGTATTTTTAATTTTGGTTATTGAATTCTTCATCTCTGATTGTTTCTCTTTAACGTCTTATATCTCTTCGTTGAGAGTCTTACTGAGGTCCTCCACTTTTCTAAAGTTGAGTGAATATCTTTATGATTATTACTCGAGATTCTCTATTAGGCACATCACTTATCTCCATTTCATTGAGGTCTTTTGCTGATATTTTGTCCTGTACTTTCATTTTGGACATATTCCTGTTTTCTCATTTTGTCTAAGTCTCTGTGTCTGTTTCTATGCATTAGGAAAATCAGCTATGTCTCCTACTCTGGAAAGTAGTGCCATTTGAAGAAGAGGTCCTGTAGTGCCCTGCACTACAGTGTCCTCTGTTCACCAGAACCTGGAACTTCAGGGGCATTTCTTATGTGTGTTGCATGAACCCTACTATTATAGCTGAGCCGTGTTTACATTCTGCCCATTATCTGCAATGGCTCTCTTTGCCTGTTTTGGTCGCAGTTTGGTTTCTGTATTGTTAGTGGGCCAGTCTGTGGCCACCTTGGACTTGAACTGCATAAGACCAGGTGTTTTCCAGGGCTGCGGTAGGACCAAACTACAGGGCACTCTCCGTATGTTGTTCCCTGAGAAGCTTTAATCAGTAGGTGAGGCCTGCTCTCAGACCAGATTTCTGCCCCCCAGCCCACTGCTGGGGCCCCAGTAGACTGATGTATGTGGTTTTCTTCCTCTCTCTCTGGGCAGGAGTTACTATGGTTTGGTGCTCATCCCTGTTGGGGCTGCTTACACACTACCAGCCTGTGGCACTACTTTGGATGGAATGCTGCCAAGGGCCTGTTAGAGGGGGTGGGTCACAGGAGATTGGTTTGCTGTTAACAAGCTACATGGACCACGTGGGGCTTGATCTCGAGACCCGAGATCATGACCTGAGCCAAAAATCAGGAATGGGATGCTTAATGGACTGAACCACCCAGGCACCACTGACTGACTACATTCTTTTACTAGCTTTAATACTTTGTTAGATGTCCTTGCATTTCTATGTAAACAGTTATATCATTTGAACTTTTTTGTTTTTATCCTACCCCTACCTTTCACTTGTTTGCTTGTCTTCTCATTTTTTTAACACAGGTACTTGAATTAATAGTTTGTACCTAATCACTATCTCTTCACAAATAAATGGACTCTGCAGCCTAAAACTAACATATTATGTTAATTTATACCTCAGTTAAGAAATAAAAGAACTCCAAAAAAAAAAAAAATACAAGCTAGGTGGAGAGTGTTCTCACTGTGCTGGTTCCACTTTATACAGGTGTCCCTGTATAAAGGCTGCATGGATTGGGAGGGAAATGGTGCCCACCAGCTCTTTTGTTCTTGGAGAAGTTTCCCAAAGATACCTGCCCCTCCAGCACAAGCTCTTGAGATCAGTAAATAATTTTTTTTTTCTTGTATACCCAGGTGTTTTTCAAATTGCTGCTTCTCTGCTGTATCTCAGTGGGGCTGTTTGTTGCACCTTTAAGCATGGGGACAGAGGTTCTCATTGCCCTCCCCAGAGCCAATCCTGCTGATTTTTAAAGTTCTAGGTGTTAAGCTCCACTGGTTATAAAAACTTGAAACATGAAGCCCTTCCAGTTGTCACAGCCAGATATTATGGAGATTCCTCTTCCCTGTGCAGGTTTCCTGTACCTGGGGTACCTTGTGTAGGGTTTGCTCCTCTCCTCTCTCCACCCGGATCATCCCTTCTGGCCATGTCTTCCTGTCCTCTTCAGTGTGACCTCTTCTATACCTTTAGCTGTTTAGAGGAGTCTGTTCTTCTGGTCTTCTGATTGTTTTATGGTTTATTTATACTGTTGTGGGTGTTACCAAGTATATCTGTGGGACCATGAGTCTAGGATCCTCCTACTCTGCCGTCTTCCCTGGAAGTACCCCTCAGCTTTTGTTTTTCCTTTCCAGTTTTTTGCCTAACTGCCATGGCTACAGCCTCCTGTACAGTGTTAAAAAGAAGAGTTGAAAGTGGATATCCTTAATTTGTTCTCAATTTGGGGGAAAAGCATTTGGTCTTTATTAAACATGATGTTAGCTGTGAGTTTTTGTAGAGGCTTTTTAACACAATTAGAAGTTCCTTTCTACTCCTAGTGATTATTTTTGTCATGAAAAATTTGGGGGCATCTGGGTGGTTCAGTCGGTTAAGCATCTGCCTTCCGCTCAAGTCATGATCTCAGGGTCCTGGGATCCAGCCCGGCATCCAGCTCTCTGTTCAGTGGGGAGTCTGCTTCTCCCTCTACCTGTATGATCTCTCTCGCTCTTGTTCTCTCAAATTAAAAAATAAATAAGTAATCTTTAAAAAGTATGGATTTGGTCAATTTTTTTCCTCCTATTGACATGATAATGTGATTTTTGTTTTGTTTTTATTGATATGTTAAAAAATAATCTTGCATTCCTAGGATAAATTTCATTTGGTCATGGGTTATAATTCTTTTATGTGTTATGGCATTTCAGTGTGCTAGTATATTGTTGAGAATTTTTGCATTTGTATACATAAGAGATAATGGTTTGTCCAATTTTGGTATTAAGGTAATACTGAACTCATAGAATAAAGTACGAAGTTCTTCCTCTTCAGTTGTTTTGAAGAGTTTATGAAGAACCAGTATGATTTTTTTTTTAAGATTTTATTTATTTGTCAGAGAGGGAGAGAGGGAACCCAAGCATAGAGAGAAGCAGGCTCCCCGCTGAGCAGGGAGCCCAGTGTGGGACTCAGTCTCAGGACTATGGAATCATGACCTGAGCCCAAGGCAGACACTTAACCAACTGAGCCACCCAGGCATCCTAAGTATTATTTTTTCTTTAAACATGTGGTACAACTTACCAATAAAGCCATCTGGGTCTTTGCTTTTCTTTATGGGTGGTTTTTTGTTTTTGTTTTTGTTTTAAGATTTTATGTATTTATTTATTTATTTGAAAGAGAGAGAGAAAGTGAAAGAGAGCGTGAGAGGGAAGAAACGTCAGAGAGAAAAGCAGACTCCCTGTGGAGCCGGGAGCACAACGTGGGACTCTATCCTAGGACTCTGGGATCATGACGTGAGCCAAAGGCAGTCACTTAACCAACTGAGCCACCCAGGCGCCCTTTATGAGTGGTTTTGACTATTAATTTAATCTCTTTACTTGTTATATGTCTGTTCAGATTTTGTGTTTCTTCTTGAATCAATTTTAGTAGAGTTTGTGTTTTATAACTACTACAACTTTTCATCATTTTCATCAAAAGTATTTAATTTATTGGCAAAAATACTTATTTTTAATTAATATTTTAAAAGTTCCTGTAAAGTCAGTAGTATGTTTCTTCTTTTGTTTCTCATTTATGTAGTTTGAATCTTTTTTCTTCATCAGTTTAGAGGTTTATCAATCTTGTTGATCTTTTCAATGAACCAATTTGTTATTTCATTGATTTTCTCTTTTGTTTTTCTAATCTTTGTTTCATTAATTTCCACTATATTCTTTTTTTTAAATTTTTTTTTTAAGATTTTATTTATTTATTTGACAGAGAGAGAGATCACAAGTAGGCAGAGAGGCAGGCAGAGAGAGAGGAGGAAGCAGGCTCCCTGCGGAGCAGAGAGCCCGATGCGGGGCTCGATCCCAGGACCCTGAGATCATGACCTGAGCCGAAGGCAGCGGCTTAATCCACTGAGCCACCCAGGCACCCCTGTTTCCACTATATTCTTTACTGTTTTTTTCCTTCTGCTTGCTTTAGGTTTAGTTTGCTCTTCTTTTTCCAGTGTTTTAAGGTAAAAATCCAGCTCCTAAGTTTTTTAAAACAGTATAAGCATTGCAGAATGAAATTCCCTCTAAGCATTCCCTGAATTATTTGGAGGGGTTCTTTGTCATAGGAACCACTGGTATTTTAGTTCTTGATTTTTTTTTTATTTATAACTAATCAAGGGTCTTAACTATGCTTTTTTGATACCAAAAGTTATACTTTAGGGCACTGGTAAAATTGCTAACCTGATGCTGGCTATTCACTTCAGTACCTGAAACTGTTTTAAAGTGTTATTTGGAAGTAGAACTTATTATTTTAATTATGTTCAGTTAGCCAGCATATATTGCATCATTAGTTTTTGATGTAGTGTTCAGCAATTCATTAGTTGTGTATAACACCCAGTGCTCATCACAACATGTGCCCTCCTTAATACCATTACTCACTTGGACTTAAAGCATAATAAAGCTAATAGCAACCTCCTGGATCCCATTTAAATTAGTGCAGTAGAAATTTAACGGGATCCAGGAGGTTGCCATTAATTTCATCAACCTTTAAATCCAAGCTTTAATTACAATCATGATTCCAAGGACTCTAACATTGGTTGTTATTATTATTATAATAGGCAGGCTTGGTTATATTGCAACAAAATGATGAGAACTGAATGTTTAAGTTATAAAAAACTTAGCTTAGAAGCTAGCATTGAAGATCATTCTTATTATCTCTGTTCTCATACTTCTGTTTCACTGGCTAAAAGGACTAGTACTTTTTTGTTTTCATTTTTAAATGAAGTAAATGTTAAATTTAAAAATTAGTCTTGTGGAGACTCAACAGTAAATGAAGAATTTTCAGGTATGGCTCAAATGTTATTACTAGGTACCAAGATTGATTTAAGTGTGTTCTAAAAATCAGTGTATTTTCAAGGGAAGTAATAATAGATACTGAATATCTGCTCTCAATATGTCAAAGCAGATATTCAGTATATCTCAATATCAAAGTAGATTAGCATTATATATTTTTGTTAGGTGATTTGGTATATAATAGAAAATTTGGTATATAATAGAAAGTTTATTCAAGTGGACTTTGAAATAGCCATTAATGTAAATGTAAATATCGGGCTGCCTGGGTGGCTCAGCCATTAAGTGTCTGCCTTCAGCTCAGGTCATGATGTCAGGGTTCTGGGATAGAGCCCCTCATCAGGCTCCCTGCTCTGTGGAGAGCCTGCTCCTCCCTCTCTCTCTGCCTGCTGCTCTGCCCACTTGTGTGCTCTTTCTCTCTCTCTGTGTCAAATAAATAAATAAAATCTTAAAAATAAATGTGAATATCAAAGAATGTTTCTAAGACATTATGTCATGATACTTCAGCTTGTTTTTCCATGTAAAATAATTTTAGTGCAATATGAACTTAAGTAGAAATGTAAAGCATTCAAATTGCTATCCTTTATATTATAGTTATTTAAAATGTAAAAAAATAATGGCTTGAGAGAATAAGGAGAGGTGACTAGCTTTGGCTTTTATTACGTTTAGAGTGGGGGTGGAGTGCGGATTTTTGTACACAACCCAGGGCTTATGTACTTTGAACTTTGTGCCAATGCTAAGGGAACACTTGGGCTTTCTTATTTCTTTGTCCAGATGTTGGCCAGAAGTACAAGTGGTGGACCTTGAAAGCTGTCAAACATCAAAAATGAAGTCATACTTTTATGTAAAACCATAATACCTCCTGCTCTGCCCTCCAGTCCTTAATACTCTGGCAACCACTAATCCGTTGTCCATTTCTATACTTTTGCTATTTCAAGAATGTTGTATAAATAGAGTCATAGGCTATGAAACCTTTTCAGGTTGGCTCATTCATCAGCATTCTCTGGAGATGTATCCAAGTTGTTGCATATACTCATTCTTTATATTGCATAACTATGTTCCATGGTATAGTAGTACCTCCGTTTGTTTTTTCATCCATTGCAGGATATCTGGGTGGTTTCCAGTTTGGGGAATAAGCTGTGGTGAACAATTGTGTACAAGTTTTTCTGTGGACACAAATTTTAATTTTTCTGGGATATATATCTCAATATCAAAGTAGATTAGCATTATATATTTTTGTTAGGTGATTTGGTATATAATAGAAAATTTGGTATATAATAGAAAGTTTATTCAAGTGGACTTTGAAATAGCCATTAATGTACATATGGGATATATGTACATATGGGATATATGTCTAGGTCCTAGGTTGTATGGTAAGTTTTTAAGAAACTTCCAGACTGTTTCCCAGAGTGGCTATACAATTTACATTCCTACTAGTAATGGATGAGTGATCTAGTTTCTTTGTATCCTCAATAGCATTTGGTATTATCACTGTTTTTTATTTTAGCCATTCTGATAGATACATAGTGATTATTTTATTGTAGTTTTAAGATGATGTGAATTTTCTTGATGGCTGGTCATGTTAAACATTTTTTCATGTCCTTATTTGTATGTGCTTATTTGTATTTATTTTCATGTCTTTTGCCTATTTTCTTATGGGATTATTTGTCCTTTTAACTATTGAGTTTTGAGAATTCTTGAT
Organism: Meles meles; assembly: GCF_922984935.1. Classification (NCBI taxonomy): domain Eukaryota; kingdom Metazoa; phylum Chordata; class Mammalia; order Carnivora; family Mustelidae; genus Meles; species Meles meles. The sequence continues at coordinate 38,154,511 of NC_060069.1, read as the reverse complement.
ACTAGTCCTTTGTCAGGTATGTGCCTTATAAATATTATCTTCCAGTCTGTAGCTTGTCTCTCCTGCTTTCAACAAGGGTCTTCCTAGAGCAGAGTTTTACATTTTGATGAGGTCTAGTTTATCAGTTTTTCCTTTTATGGGTCATGCTTTTGTTGTCAATTCCAATGACTTTGCCTAGTGTTAGATCATAAAGATTTTCTCCTATGCTTTTTTCTAAAAGTTGTATAGTTTTATGTTTTATATTTAAGTCTGAGATTCATTTAGAATTGATTTTTGTATAAGGTGTAAGGTTTAACTTGACTTTCATTACTTTGCCTATGAATGCCCAATTCCCCTATCAGTATTTGTTGAGAAGACCATCCTTCCTCCTTTGAATTGCTTTTTGCACCTTCATGAAAAAATCAGTTGGGCACATCTGCAGGGTAGAATCCTGTGTGATGGTGTGGCCTGCAGCATAAACTTTTACCCTAGGTGTGAAAAAACAAACATTCACTGAGAGCCCAAGATGTGCCCAGGTAGTTTTTTACTTAAACTCCACAACCACCCCCATTTTATATAGTGAGGACACAGAGATTTTAAGAGGTAAAGTGATGCCTCCATAGTCAGTACAGTTCATAAGTGGGGAGGTGGATTTGAACCCAGGTCAGTCTTAGTTCATGTTCTCTTCTCTGTACACTAAACTCTGATGTCTCCTGAAAGTGGCTTAAACCTCTGGAGAGCCTCCATTATGATGAGTTACAGAGGAAACTCAGAGTGTAGTAGATAGCTGGATTAGTAGTGTCCAGATTATAGTTCTTAACATGTTGGTGGGGTCACAATCACTTAAGGAATTCCTAATCAGCATTTGTTTTGTTTTTGAATTGTTTATTGGAGATATTTTTAAAGGTAATATTAAAATATTAGTAAAGTCACATTTGATATTACAGATTAGTTGGGCGTATTTGTGTTGGTCTGTCCCAGGTTTTTCTTTTCCTCTGGTTTATGTGTCTCTTCCTCCACCAGTACCACAGTCTTTTTTTTTTTTTTTTAAAGTTTTTAGTTAAATTCCAGTTTGTTAACATACAGTGTTATATTAGTTTCAGGTGTCCAGTATAGTGATTCAACACTTCTTTCCATCACCTTGTGCTCATCACAAGTGCACTCCTTAATCCCCATCACCAATCTCACCCAACCCCCACTCACCTCCCTCTGGTAACCATCAATTCGTTCTCTATAGTAAAAAGTCTGTTTCTTGGTTTGCCTCTCTTTCTTTCTCCTCCTGTCACCCCCCTTTTGTTCATTTGTTTTGTGTCTTAAATTCCATGTATGAGTGAAATCATATGATATTTGTCTTCTCTGGCTGACTTATTTCACTTAATATTCTCTAGCTCCATCTACGTTGTTGCAAATTGCGAGATTTCATTCTTTTTTGATGGCTGGGTAGTATTTCATTTATATGTATTCCATATATTCCTTATCTGTTCATCCATCAATGGACACTCAGGCTATTTCCATAATTTGGATATTGTGGACAATGCTGCTGTAAACATTAAAACACCTCTTTGAATTAGTATTCTTGTATTCTTTGGGTAAATATTTAGTAGTTCAGTTGCTGGATCCACAGTCTTGATTTGTCTTGAAATTAAATATACGATGTCCTCATACTCTGTTTTTTAAAAATTGTTTTAGTTATTGTAATTCCTTTATTTTCCACATAAATTTTAGATAATCTTGTCTATAAATACGAAAAACTTTCCTGAAATATTGATAGGAATAGCATTAAACCTGTAGATCTTTTGGTGAAGAATTGACACCTTTACTATGTCCAGTCTTCCAGTATATGATACAGTAGGTCTGTCCGTTTATTTAGACCTTTGGTTTCTTTCATCAGCCATTTGCAATTGTTAGCATGCAAGCCCTGTACATGTTTTCCTGCATTCTGGGTTATTGTCTTAGTTTACCACAGTATGTGACAATGTAGCACTGGTCTGCTTAATATTGGCAGGCATGATTGTGCAAATCGTCATGTGCTCTCTTTTCACACATCCAGTGATGATCCTACCAGGATCTAACTGCACCATCATTCTCGCATCCCTCCTGAACAATAATGTTGATTATTTTAGTCTTTTGACAGTGACATCTGATGTCCCAGCAAATGGCATTGCCCACTACGGTGCTGAAAAACTACTCCTGATGTCCCAGCAGTGACACAGCTATCATAGACCTGGTTCACATTCTGCTGGGTAGAGCCTGAGAAGGAGTGATGCCCCCAGGCAGGTGGTATGCTGTCCATCCAGCTCAGGCACAGGCTTCAAGGGAACGAGGGCGTCTTCAGATGATAAAGAAGGAAGAAGAGGATGAGGGATACACTTCAGTGCAGGCTGCCAGGCCACAGACACTCAACCGTTCTGGCCAGGAACTATTTCGCCAGCTCTTCAGGCAGCTTCGCTACCATGAATCTTCTGGGCCCCTAGAGACTTTCAGCCGGCTCCGTGAGCTGTGTCGCTGGTGGCTGAGGCCTGACATTCTCTCCAAGGCCCAGATCCTAGAGCTGCTGGTGCTGGAGCAATTCCTGAGCATCCTGCCCGGGGAGCTCCGGACCTGGGTGCAGCTCCATCACCCTGAGAGTGGTGGGGAAGCTGTGGCCCTGCTGGAAGAGCTGCAGAGGGACATCAATGGGACACCATGGAGGGTGAGTGTGCACAAGTGTGCAGTGCCCAGTGAACTCTGCCCGTCAGCTAGCCAGCTCATTTAGAGTGGGTGGGTTGGGCCTCTGAACCCTCAACATTGAGGAAAGCAGGGAATGTCTTCCCTTCTCATTCCCACAGTACCTGAGCAGCTGAGAACTAGACACTGAGCCGAGGACCTTTGAGCTGGCAGCCCTACCCACCTTCCCAGAGGACAGTCGGCTCCAGTAAGAGGGTCAGCAAGTATCTGTAGATAACAGTAATGAGCTTTTAGACACAGTGACTTACATTATGCCAGTCCATCTCCACATATCTAATTTGACTTGATATTCACCTGTTAAGTGGGAGTAACGTCTCTCTTGCTGTTAGTCGGGACTCCTAGCTTCTGAGTACATGATAAGACCTATAAATGCAATACACTCACAACATCTTCCTTCTTTCTTTTGAGGATTTGTTCTGTGCAGGGGTCAGGGGTAAGAAGAGTATTGAGGGACAGCCCAAGGCCAAAAAATTGGAAGACTTTATTTCACAGCCTCATTGTTCAAGCATTGCTCACATTCTCCCAGATTCTCAGATTATTGAAAAGAATATGCGAAACTGATCGAACAATGAAAATTTATTCAGTGTATATTTGAATTCCCACCATGTGCCCAGCCCCATCCTTAGCACTGGGAAACAGCTGACTCCCCCAGAGCTGGTGGTAGAGCAGCCCATCAATTAAAGTGAGCTCTGTCTGCTCCTTCTGCCCAACAGGAGTGAGTTTCTCAATGCTTCTTATAGCTTTGGAGATTTGTTTTTTAGTTTTTCTTAAGAGTGTCTATCATTTTTATAGGCTTCTTTAAATTTTTCTTTTCAATAAAAATATGTGGAACATATTTGACATACTTTTCTCCCAAATATAGTATCAAATTAAGTAACACATTTGACTGAACATCTACCAGCAGTAAATGATAATATATCAATGCAGGTTATGACTATTAAAAAAGAAAACCTTTTTGCTTAACACTGGCTACTATTTTAAAAAATCTAAAAGAGCATTTTATCATTTTTACCAGAACACCAAGATGTTCAAAAGTATTAAAAAATCACTGATTAAAGCAAATAAGTACATAATAGGTACAAAATTGTGGCTTAAATACATTTAACTCATTTGGAGGTAGATGTAAGGTTTGAAAATAACCTGATGGGGATACAGGACCTGGCGGAAAGCTGGTTAGAAATTAGAAAACAGGGACACCTAGGTGGCTCATTTGGTTAAGCATCTGCCTTTGGCTCAGGCCACGATCCCAAGACGATGGGATCGAGTTCCACATCGGGCTCCTTGCTCAATGGGGAGCCTGCTTTCCCCCTTTCCCTCTGCCTGCCACTCCCCCTGCTTGTGCTCTCGCTCTCTCTGACAAATAAATAAAAGCTAAAAAAAAATTAGAAAACAAAATAGGCTGGACGAACACCTCCCAAATTTGAAAAATGAACAGAATGTCTCAAGATGCACATAAAATTGCATAAACACCCTGTGGTTCATCAGCATTGAGCAGCAAGGTCCTGAGAAATTTTCCTAAACTCACTGGGCTGTCTGCTTCGATCTTTGTATGTTTCTTTATTCTCTTTTTGATAGGGTTTGGGAGGAACAGGTTCATCATCTTTAGTCTGTAGCTTGCTATCACATATTTCATGGCCCAGGCTAATATTCATCTAAATCAGTGTTAAGAAAGTTAAGAAAGAAGAGACCAGTTTCAGCCACAGGACCAGAAAAAACTTAAAAGTTCATTCTCTGTAAGCTTTCAATATTCATTTCTATATCAGAGATAGCCTTGCCTCAGAGACTGAAACCATTTGAAGTCCCAGGACAAAGACTGCCTCTTTCTAGGTCTCTGTTTGGATGGTCACTGCCATTTTTTGTACCTGAGAATTTCTGTTCTGTGATTCCATGGCTGACCCTCACAAGTAGCATTGCCTCTCTGGCAGTGTTAATCTCAGTCAGATTTACGCTGGGAGTTGTCCAGCTTCTTGGAGGTCACTGCTTAATAGTGCCTAGAGCAGTGCCTAATACTTGGTAGATGTTATCTGTCTGCATCTCTGTGGTGAACCATTATCATTTTAACTCAGGAATAAATTTCTTCCCTCTGATTTCTAAGTTCTAGACCAGGGGTGGGGCCTGAGGGGCTAGAGGGGATGTGTCACTCTAGCACCTGAAGCCTAACAGTCTTGCCTTGCTGGGTGCTTTCCTATGTTGTAGCTGGAATCTGGCTCCACCTGTCTCCCTCATGGCCCACACTAGAGCCCAGGGAGGCTAAGGGGTGAGGGGGTCCTTCCTGGGTTTTCTCCTCTTTCTTTCCCCTCTGCTGTAGGTAATGAAGGGCCTGGCTTGCCCTTTCCTGGATCCCTGCCCTTAATGATTGGCCATGTGGCCTTTCTGACTCCCATAGGGATCTTCTCACAACATTTTCTTCCCTCCAGGACCCAGCCCTTGCCCAGAGCCCAGATGTACGTTGGATGGGTACAGGAGCCCTGCGAGCCTCACAGATATGGCCCCCTGCTTCACCTCTCAGGAGCAGCTCTACTCTTGGGGACCACCTGGAGCCTCCCTATGAAATAGGAGTGTGTGACTTCCTGGCTGGCCAATCCGGTACTTGCCATCAAGCTCTAAGCTGTATGCCACACATCCCAAAGTAGTATTGTCATTTCACCATCTGTCCTCTCATGAGAATCCCTTTCAGTAGGTGCTTAGCCCTGCTTGCTTAGCCCTGTGTCCTTTTTACCCTTCTGTAACCCATGTCTAACTAGCTCCTCCTCCCATTGCACCCCCCACTCCTCATTCCCTAACCCTCAGTGGACCCTGAGGAAATGTGAAATGCGTATTTAACAATAGTCCATACCTGCTCCTCGGCCCAGGAGTGCCAAGAAGTGGGCTACCTTCTCTCATGGTTCTTTCTTCTCCTTCAGAGCCTCCTGTTCCCCGGGTGCCTGCCCTTTCCCAGAGAGAGGTGTGCCCAGGAGACCCATTGACATCTCAGACTCAGGTGAGTCATAAGAACTTTGGTCCTTCATGACATCCCAGCATTGCTGCCTAATGGAGTCAGTGAGGCTCCCCCTATCTTGAATCTCTGTGTCTCTGGATGTGACCAGATCCTGGAGACCAGATTATCCCTCTTGAACTCCGAGATCTTCTGCTGGGTGATGCTCTCACTTTCACCCTTACCACATCAATCCTGTGCTCACTCAGAGCCTGCCCCCTTCCCCTGCCCTCTCCTGAAAGCCAGGAGCTGTAGACTAACTCTCAGACATAGGACTGTGTTTTTCAGGAGGCTGTGACTTTTAAGGACGTGGAGGTGACCTTCTCCCAGGATGAGTGGGGATGGCTGGACCCTGCTCAGAGGAATTTGTACAGAGATGTGATGCTGGAGAATTACAGGAATGTGGTTTCTCTGGGTAATGCATTGATACCCCCATGCTTCTATCCACTTTTACTTCTACATTCTCACTTTTTATTACGGTGTTGAAACAGGGACCTGACCTGAGCTTTCACCCTGACTCTGTCACCTAGTCTGTCTTAAAACATGGTGATAATGATGCCTGTTTGCTGGATTATTACAATGATTAAAAATCATGTGTGTCAAGTTCCTAGTTAGACATCCAAATGGTATTGGTTGATTTAACTGATTGAGGTGTCATGTGGCTCCCACCTCCAGAAAATCCTAGTGATCCTTTTCTCTGTGACTTCTTTCAGCCTGTTTTGTCTGTGCTCAGAGCTGTTGGAAATGGCTGTCTAGGCCTCCTGTCTGGCTTCCCCCACCAGCCTCCCTGGCCTTTCCCTTGTCCTTGCCAGGACGTCAGTCCTGAGAGGGTCCTGAAGAATAGTTCTGTATGATTTATCACCCTTCCATCTCATCCCATCCCCTTCTTTTTTGCAGTGGGACCATTCACCAAGCCTGTTCTGATTTCCTGGTTGGAGGCAAGGGAGCCATGGGGTCTGAATGTCCAGGGAGCTCAGCCTAAGGTGAATCCAGGTGTTGCCCCTGCAGGTGAGTTTCAGAGAACCTCTGGATCTTACTCCTCTCATATCTACTCTTCTCTTTCTTAAGGTCTTTTATACCAAGTAAGTCACAGGGAACATCTTCATTGTTTGCTAGAAGGAAGATCCTTAACAGTGTTGCTAAGGAGTGCTGGGCTTCTGGGCTTCTCCTCTCCAGACTGGCCTATTAGACCCCTTTCCCAGAAACCATTTTAGTAACTGTTCTTGCCCACTGGAGGGCTTCACTCTTGCACTCTTTTCCATTCAGTAATGCTCTTCCTCACCCCTCTGCTGCACTCCTTCTGGCCCTTGGCCCATACCTCATGCTCACCCCTTCATGCTCTTTGAAGAACCCAAATCGCACTCCTCTTCCTCTTCTTTGCCCCTACGATATGTTTGACTTCCAATTCCTTCAGCCAGTCCTCCATGGAGCCCCTCCCCTGGGTTCTTAGGAGCCTTTTTATCCTCTTACCATTATTCCTTTCCCCTTTATTACTGTTTAACATTCACTTATCAATGCTGTTTTTCTTTTTTTTTTGTATTTAAATTTATTTATTTTTTTCAGCGTAACAGTATTCATTGTTTTTGCACAACACCCAGTGCTGCATGCAATACGTGCCCTTCCTATTACCCACCACCTGTTCCCCCAACCTCCCACCCCCGACCCTTCAAAACCCTTAGGTTGTTTTTCAGAGTCCATACTCTCTTATGGTTCACCTCCCCTTCCAATTTTTTTTTTTAATAAACATATAATGTATTTTTATCCCCAGGGGTACAAGTCTGTGAATCGCCAGGTTTACACACATCACGGCACTCACGATAGCACATACCCTCCCCAATGTCCATAACCCCCTCCCCCTTTCCCAACCCCACCTCCCCCCAGCAACCCCCAGTTTGTTTTGTGAGATTAAGAGTCATTTATGGTTTGTCTCCCTCCCAATCCCATCTTGTTTCATTTATTCTATTCCTATCCCCCTAACCCCCCATGTTGCATCTCCATGTCCTCATATCAGGGAGATCATAGGATAGTTGTCTTTCTCCGATTGACTTATTTCACTAAGCGTGATACCCTCTAGTTCCATCCACGTCGTTGCAAATGGCAAGATTTCATTTCTTTTGATAGCTGCATAGTATTCCATTGTGTATATATACCACATCTTCTTTATCCATTCATCTGTTGATGGACATCTAGGTTCTTTCCATAGTTTGGCTATTGTAGACATTGCTGCTATAAACATTCGGGTACACATGCCCCTTCGGATCACTGCGTTTGTATCTTTAGGGTAAATACCCAGTAGTGCAATTGCTGGGTCATAGGGTAGTTCTATTTTCAACATTTTGAGGAAACTCCATGCTGTTTTCCAGAGTGGTAGCACCAGCTTGCATTCCCACCAACAGTGGAGGAGGGTTCCCCTTTCTCCGCATCCTCGCCAGCATCTGTCATTTCCTGACTTGTTAATTTTAGCCATTCTGACTGGTGTGAGGTGATATCTCATTGTGGTTTTGATTTGTATTTCCCTGATGCCGAGTGACGTGGAGCACTTTTTCATGTGTCTGTTGGCCATCTGGATGTCTTCTTTGCAGAAATGTCTGTTCATGTCTTCTGCCCATTTCTTGATTGGATTGTTTGTTCTTTGGGTGTTGAGTTTGCTAAGTTCCTTATAGATTTTGGATACGAGCCCTTTATCTGATATGTCGTTTGCAAATATCTTCTCCCATTCTGTCAGTTGTCTTTTGGTTTTGTTAACTGTTTCCTTTGCTGGCAAAAGCTTTTGATCTTGATGAAATCCCAATAGTTCATTTTTGCTCTTGCTTCCCTTGCCTTTGCCGATGTTCCTAGGAAGATGTTGCTACAGCTGAGGTCGAAGAGGTTGCTGCCTGCATTCTCGTCAAGGATTTTGATGGCTTCCTTTCTCACATTGAGGTCCTTCATCCATTTGGAGTCTATTTTCGTGTGTGGTGTAAGGAAGTGGTCCAATTTCATTTGTCTGCATGTGGCTGTCCAATTTTTCCAGCACCATTTATTGAAGAGGCTGTCTTTTTTCCATTGGACATTCTTTCCTGCTTTGTCGAAGATTAGTTGACCATAGAGTTGAGGGTCTATTTCTGGGCTCTGTATTCTGTTCCATTGATCTATGTTTCTGTTTTTGTGCCAGTACCATGCTGTCTTGATGATGACAGCTTTGTAATAGAGCTTGAAGTCCGGAATTGTGACGCCACCAACTTTGGCTTTCTTTTTCAATATTCCTTTGGCTATTCGAGGTCTTTTCTGGTTCCCTATAAATTTTAGGATTATTTGTTCCATTTCTTTGGAAAAAATGGATGGTATTTTGATAGGGATTGCATTAAAAGTGTAGATTGCTTTAGGTAGCATAGACATTTTCACAATATTTATTCTTCCAATCCAGGAGCATGGAACATTTTTCCAATTCTTTGTGTCTTCTTCAATTTCTTTCATGAGTACTTTATAGTTTTCTGCGTATAGATTCTTAGCCTCTTTGGTTAATTTTATTCCTAGGTATCTTATAGTTTTGGGTACAATTGTAAATGGGATTGACTCCTTAATTTCTCTTTCTTCTGTCTTGTTGTTGGTGTACAGAAATGCAACTGATTTCTGTGCATTGATTTTATATCCTGACACTTTACTGAATTCCTGTACAAGTTCTAGCAGTTTTGGAGTGGAGTCTTTTGGGTTTTCCACATATAGTATCATATCATCTGCGAAGAGTGACAGTTTGACTTCTTCTTTGCCAATTTGGATGCCTTTAATTTCTTTTTGTTGTCTGATTGCTGAGGCTAGGACTTCTAGTACTATGTTGAATAGCAGTGGTGATAATGGACATCCCTGCCGTGTTCCTGACCTTTGCGGAAAAGCTTTCAGTTTTTCTCCATTGAGAATGATATTTGCGGTGGGTTTTTCATAGATGGCTTTGATAATATTGAGGTATGTGCCCACTATCACTACACTTTGAAGAGTTTTGATCAGGAAGGGATGCTGTACTTTGTCAAATGCTTTTTCAGCATCTATGGAGAGTATCATATAGTTCTTGTTCTTTCTTTTATTAATGTGTTCTATCACATTGATTGATTTGCGGATGTTGAACCAACCCTGCAGCCCTGGAATAAATCCCACTTGGTCGTGGTGAATAATCCTTTTAATGTACTGTTGAATCCTATTGGCTAGTATTTTGGTGAGAATTTTTGCGTCTGTGTTCATCAAGGATATTGGTCTGTAGTTCTCTTTTTTGGTGGGATCCTTGTCTGGTTTTGGGATCAAGGTGATGCTGGCCTCATAAAATGAGTTTGGAAGTTTTCCTTCCATTTCTGTTTTTTGGAACAGTTTCAGGAGAATAGGAATGAGTTCTTCTTTAAATGTTTGGTAGAATTCCCCTGGGAAGCCGTGTGGCCCTGGGCTTTTGTTTGTTTGGAGATTTTTGATGACTGTTTCAATCTCCTTACTGGTTATGGGCCTGTTCAGGTTTTCTATTTCTTCCTGGTTCAGTTGTGGTAGTTTATATGTCTCTAGGAATGCATCCATTTCTTCCAGATTGTCAAATTTTTTGGCGTAGAGTTGCTCATAGTATGTTCTTATAATCGTCTGTATTTCTTTGATATTAGTTGTGATCTCTCCTCTTTCATTCATGATTTTATTGATTTGGGTCCTTTCTCTTTTCTTTTTGATGAGTCTGGCCAGGGGTTTATCAATCTTATTGATTCTTTCAAAGAACTGGCTCCTAGTTTCGTTGAATTTTTTCTATTGTTTTTTTGGTTTCTATTTCATTGATTTCTGCTCTGATCTTTATGATTTCTCTTCTCCTGCTGGGTTTAGGGTTTCTTTCTTGTTCTTTCTCCAGTTCCTTTAAGTGTAGGTTAGGTTGTGTACTTGAGACCTTTCTTGTTTCTTGAGAAAGGCTTGTACCGCTATATATTTTCCTCTCAGGACTGCCTTTGCTGTGTCCCACAGATTTTGAACCATTGTGTTTTCATTATCATTTGTTTCCATGAATTTTTTCAATTCTTCTTTAATTTCCTGGTTGACCCATTCATTCTTTAGAAGGATGCTGTTTAGTCTCCATGTATTTGGGTTCTTTCCAGCTTTCCTCTTGTAATTGAATTCTAGCTTCATAGCATTGTGGTCTGAAAATATGCAGGGAATGATCCTAATCTTTTGATACTGGTTGAGACCTGATTTGTGACCCAGGATGTGATCTATTCTGGAGAAGGTTCCATGTTCAATGCTGTTTTTCAACTGGATGTGATTTCTGCATATGTTTAGCTGTCGTGCCCACCTTCCTTCTCCTCCTCCCTTCCCTATCATCTGGAACACTCTTCCATGTTTTGCCTTCCTGGACTGTTTGGTAAAGATATTGGCAGTTAAGCAGAAGCTTCACCACCCAAGATCTTGGCTTTTTTTTTTTTTCCTGTCCTTTGGTGCTTTCTTCAGTTCCAAGTGTAGAATAGAGTACACTGTCTTGTGTTTTATTTTGTTTCAGAAGGTGAGCTCCAGATTAAAACAAACAAGTTCTTCTTAAAACATGAACCTCTGGAAGAAGGAGAAACCTTAGCTATGCCATCAGAATCTTGGATGATGAGTGTTTCTGAGGGAATGGGACTCAGAGAATCTTTTGAACCAAAGAGCAGGTTAAAGGAACAATATGGAAACCCCATACAAGTAAGAGTTAAAGAAGAGACAAATTTCAGTCACAGGAGAGAAAAAGAGTCTGAAGAATCAGGAAGAAGTACTAGTCGTAATTTAAAACATGGCACATATTTAAGAGTTCCCAAAAGAAAGCGATCCCTTAAACATGGCTGTGGCAGACACTTCAGAGGGAGTTCATACCACTATGACTACAAGGAATATGGGAAAGGGCTCAGGCGCCTAGTTAGTGGATTTAGCTTACATCAGAGAATTCATGCCGGACTAAAAGCAAATGTGAAGGATGCATGTGGGAAAGATTTCAGCCTTAGTTCACATCACCAATATGGGCAGAATCTTCACATGGTGGCGACATCATATAAGTGCAGTGACTGTGGGAGGACCTTCAGTCATAGCTCTCATCTTGCATGTCATCAGAGACTTCACACTCAAGAGAAACCATTTAAATGCAGGGTGTGTGGGAAAGCCTTCAGGTGGAGCTCAAACTGTGTGCGACATGAAAAGATTCACACTGGAGTGAAACCTTATAAATGTAGTTTATGTGACAAGGCTTTCCGACGCATGTCTGCCTACCGTCTACACCAGGAAACCCATACCAAGCAGAAATTACTTGAGTCTAATCAGTATGAGGAAGCTCTCACCTATGGCTCAGGATTTGACCATCATTTGAGAGACCAAAGAGGGGAGAAACCCTTTGACTGCAGCCAGTGTAGGAAATCCTTCCACTGTAAATCATATGTTGTTGAACATCAAAGGGTCCACACTCAGGAGAAACCTTATAAATGCACCAAATGTAGGAAAACCTTTAGGTGGAGATCAAACTTTACTCGTCACATGAGAATGCACCAGGAAGAAAAGTTCTGTGGTCAAGACATATGTAGAGAAGACTTCAGGCAGACGTCCAGTTGCAGTCAGCCCCTGAATGCCCCTGCTACAGAGAAGGCTTTTCCTTGTCAGCAGTGTGGGAAAACTTTTACTCGAAAGAAATCTCTCATTGATCATCAGAGAATTCACACAGGCGAGAAGCCATACAGATGTAGTGAATGTGAAAAAGAGTTTACCCATCGGTCAGCCTTTATTGCTCATAAGAAGCAGCATGCCATTCAGAGAAAACCTGAAGCTGGGCCATCGTTTAGTCAGGACAGAGTTCTCCAAGTTCCTCAGAGCAGTCACACCACAGAGGAAGCCTACAAATGTAGCCAATGTGGCAAAGCCTTCCGTAATCACTCATTCCTCCTCATCCATCAGAGAATTCACACCAGAGAGAAGCCTTATAAGTGCAGAGAATGTGGGAAAGCTTTCAGGTGGAGTTCTAACCTCTCCCGTCATCAAAGGATTCACTCTTTGGAAAAACAATATGAGTACCGTGAAAGTGGAAACATGCCAAATCTGCAGCAGCAAATCCTCACTGGTGAGAAACCTTTTTGGTGCCAAGAATGTGGGAAAACTTTTACACGTAAAAGAAGTCTTTTAGATCATAAAGGAATACACAGTGGAGAGAAGCGCTATAAATGTAATCTGTGTGGGAAATCTTATGATAGGAAACATCGCCTTGTTAATCATCAGAGAATCCACACTAAAGAGAGACCTTTTAAATGTCAGTGGTGTGGGAAGGATTTCATTGGAAGACATACTCTCTGCATTCATCAGAGAAAACACACCAGAGTGGCACAGTCAGAATGCAGCCTGGCTGCGTTGTCTTCCTGCCAGGATGCAGGGGTGAGTTTACAGGAATTAAAACCAAGTGGGGAGAAGCCCCTTGAAGATTCTGAGGAAGCTTGTGACCAGAGCTCCAGGATCACCAGACTCCAGAACATACCCATTGGGAAAAAGTGCCATAAGTGTAGTACCTGTGGGAAAACTTTTAACAAAAGCTCGCAGCTCATTAGCCACAAGAGATTTCATACTCGAGAGAGGCCCTTCAAATGCAGAGAGTGTGGGAAGACCTTCAGGTGGTCTTCAAATTTGGCTCGGCATATGAAAAACCATATTAGAGATTAGCTTGGGGTCTGACAGAGGGAGAACAGGGGTTCCTAGCACACCTGCTGGAGAACCCTTAATTATGGGAAGCATGGGGAAAACCTTCACAAAGGGTCTAGCTCTTTCTATTTTCAAATCTGGTGGCAGAGAATCCTGAGGATTCAGAAACTCAGGGCATCCCCTTTCTTACCTACTGGGGAGTGTGATGCTGGGGAAGAACAACAACCTGTTCTTTGGAGCCCTTCTGGAGGCTCGAGCCCCAGAAGTGGCCTTTGCCCAGTGACCTGGAGCCCCCAGTCAGGTAATAAGTCTAAAAGCAGATACCATTGCCCTTTGTGGTTTGACAAAATGTCTGTGATGTAATGGGCTGTGGCTGTTGGGAAGGGGCCAGTTGAATCCTGTGATAGTAGATATACTGTTTGACCTTAAAAGTAGCAGCAACACCAGCCCATGGACTCCTGGTCTCCCCCAGATGCTTCCTGAAAGTTCAGCTTTGTCCTTCCTATCTCAATTTGGATATCTGCCACGGTTATAGAGTTGTCACAGCAGCATATGGAGGAGAGCAGGGTTGGACTCAATCACTGGGAGAATGGGGCTCTCCCAGTGCCCTGTTACTGTCTCCACCCCACAATCTGCATGGGCAACAGCGGGCCATCTGTTCAACAGAAATGTGGTGATCACCTCCCATATGCCAGACACTGTTATTGTGCTAGAGACCCAGCAGTGACCACAACAGACAAAAGATCTGCCATCTTGGATCTTTATAGACAATAAACAAATGAATTTTATAGTACTTCAGATGGTGATATATATTGTAGACAAAATTATTCAGAGAAGAGTGAGAGGCAGTGCCGGATTAGGAGGTGGGTTGCGATTTTAAGTAGGCTGGTTAGGGAGGACTTCAACTGAGAAAGCGAAACTTGAGCAAATACCTGAAGGAGGTTAGGACATGGACCCTGTGGGTCTCTAGATCCAGGCACAGGAGGTGGAATCTTGTCTGGTGTCCTTGGAGGATGGCACTCCTGGGCTGGAGTGGAGTGAGCCAGCAGAAGATAGGGCCCCACGAGGTAGTGGGCCAAGCCATGTATCATGGGTCCACTGGGCTAGAGCTTCCTCAAAGGGAGGTAGGGAGCCTTTGGACAGTTTTGAGTTGAGTGATGGGGTCTAAATCTGAATTACACTTACAGGGTTAACCACAGACCCAAGGACTCAGTGAAATTATATAGCTGAGAAATTTTTATGCAGTTATCTATGCTGTCAGTTTGCAATAAAGGGACACTCTCCTCTCCCCTCACGGAGTTGAATTTTTGTAAGGCCTCCAGCTCTCAATAGTTATAAATGTTTAATTATTGTGCTTGCTTGCATTTCTAACTTGTGCACCCTGTGGGGACCCTCTAACCTTTCATGTAGCTTTCTTCGCATATTGGATCCGGTGCTGGCATCGGGTTCAACCCAAAGGTACTAGTGCACATGACTGATGCCCTCTGGAGGAAAAGGGGCCTGGTGGGGGAGGCACCTCCATCTCACTTGCCAACTTGACTTGAAACAAAAAATTAGCTCAGTGGCATAAAGGTAAAGGAGTGATTTTTCTAAAATTTGTGGAAGTAGTAATTGCTTCTGATTATTGAAGAGCTCATGTGAATATAAGAATAAATATCTCACTTGATAGTAAAGGACCATCTCAAACTACATTTTACTGCTTTGAGTCAGGGCACACTGGTGGAGCAGAACATTTCTTGTAGTGAGAAGAAACCCACCTGGAAAATGTCCTTTCAGTAGAGTACAAGTAATCTTATCCTTTGTGGTTGGTTGTGGGCATTTCAAAATGAAGACTTGACACTTTGTGGTGATGTCATATGGAATAGAGGGCAGGGAGGAGGATCAGACATATGTTTGTGTTCTGGCCCCCATTCAGCTTTCTACTCAGGAGGGTTTGGTAATCCTGGCCTTTCATCCTTTTACTACAGCAGCAGCTGCCTGTGGTGTGGAATCAGGTGTCCCATCACTGGTATAGTGCCAAAAACTGGCTCTAGAAGTGTCTGGGCATGGGTCAGAGTCTCATGTGCTGAGGGCCCAGGGTCATGGGAAGGGCCTTGGAGTTACCAGATCTGGGTTCTAGTCTCAGTGTGCCTTTTCTTGGCAGGATAATCTTGAACAAGTTGCTGAACATCTGCATCTGTTTTCTGGCATGTAAAATTAGAGTAATTAAGCTCCCTGATTCCTAGGATTGGAGAAAGAGGGCTTGGTGTGCAAAGGCTCTGGGTTAGGTAGCTGATCTCTGGAACCAGAGCCCTCACAGAGCTGCAGCTCCAACTCAGCTTCAGCTTCAAATCTGGTGCCATAAATGAGGAAATACCCCCCTTTCTGTCCATATTTTCACCACCCCCAACTCCTTGTGCCACTGTCACTTCACAGAGTTCCTGCCCCAATAGGGGTGTTCTACAGCCATTTTTATAAAGTGAGATATGCTTACTTTTAAACATTCAAACCAAATTTTCAGGTGTACAAAGAAGTAAAAACAAATCCCTCTATACTGAGGTAAGCCTTTAATATTTGGGGATTATATTGATGGAGTCTGTTTTATAACCCAAATTTTTAAATAATTTTAATTATATGGGTAATATATGGTTATTATAAAAATATTAGTAAATACAGATTAGCTAAAAGAAGAAGACTGACAACTTGCAGCTAACTACTAAACATTTTTGGTGTAATCAGTGTTGGATTTAACTTCATTGCCCACCCCTGAACACCCCTGGACTGGCCTGACTTGTTCCGTCTCCTTTCACCACGAGTAGAGGCCATATCCATGCTGGCCAAGGTCCTCATCCATCAAGGCTAAACTTTGCCATCCCTAACCCTTGTCTATCTAAGTCCTCTCCCTGGCCCCACTTCTCTTGGTGCCTGTCTCTTACTCTGCTAGATGTCCAGATTTCCAAGAGTTAGGCCTACTACTGCAGCCAGACAGGGCACTCTGGAGGCCGGGTTGGGTGCTTATTTACCTGCCTGCATACAAAGACTTTGTACAAAATTACTGCTATTAAGGAATATGGAACTGAATTTATTCAGCTTAGTCAGGATTTGGAGTGTTTTGAAGGGACCCTGAGTACAGTGTTGACTGAAGGTCACCCACAGGTGCACTAGTTAGCACCAGCTGTAGGTGGTTCTAAGCCACGCGGCTCCAGGTGACAATTACTGTGTCAGCCACCAGTTCTTGTCCATTCTGGCCTGGAAAACATGTAGGCTTCTTTGAACCCTGCCTTGCTTTCTTTTGCTGCCTAGGAAGAACCGAAGTTGGAGCTGAGGAGAGCCAGAGTGCTAGGACTCCCAGAGAGGAGTAGATATTGGAAAGTCTTTGAATCGGTTGTTCAATGTGGTTGACCCTTGCCTCGCTGATAGACCATCACCCCACACAAAGACATGTACGGAGAAGAAAGCACGGGAAATTCTTCTCACACTTCTCAAGATGACAAGTTTTACGAGCACTAGCATAGGTTTGCATGTAGAACAGTGGGAACTCGCTGCTGTGGGAGTGGAAATTGTAATAGCTGCTGTGCCAGGCAGTCTCCAAATCTGAGGATACGCACACCACCAACAGTTCTATTCCTGGATAGACCCTAGAAGAATTTCATGTAGGGAGGGACATTTGTAGAAAACTGTTCATTGTTATACTGTTCGTTGCAGTATTGTTTAGGTAGTAATATTAGGAAAAGCCTAAATGTCCATCAACAGAAAAAAGGTTGTTTTTGGTACTTTGGGAAGTGAATATGAAAGAACTAAAGTTACATCATTCAACATAGATAAATCTAAAAATGCTGAGAAAGTTGCAGAAGTTATGTACAATATACAATTTATGTAAAACATACTGTGTATCTGTGGGCACATTATTTAAACTTGATTTGTGTTTCACTTTTTTAATGAAATGGAATAGTAGTTGCCAACCTCACAAGATAATTGGGGGTGGGGGAATGATTATTAAATAATGCATGTAATAAGGTATTTTGATTAGCAGCTGGCATGTAGGCATTGTTGTCATATAGTAAACAATGTTACTGTTTTGCACAATAATATATTCCTGTGGATTCAAATTATATGATGAAGAGTATAAAATCATGTATTGGAATGTCATGTGAAAGTCATGTTCTGCCTTTTCATGGCAGGAGCTGCTGATGGAGTAAGGGAGGATAGGTGGAAGCTGCAGTTGTGTTTTCATTTTGAAAATTGATGTAGATGGGTCACATGTTGCTTAACAGGATAGTGTGTTGTATGTGTGTTTTTTTAACTGCTTAAAATAGTTAAAAATAAAGTGTTTTAAGCATGGACTGTGGCATCTTATGATTTTTATAGATATCCTGGTTCTGCCATTTATATAATATTACATAGATTAAGTCTTTTAATGTCTTAAGGCTTTAGTTTCCTCACCTACAAAAATGAGTAGCAACACAAATGGCTATTAGTAAAGGAATGGTTGAACAGTTCTGGTGCCTCTTTGATGGAATACCATGCATCCTTTTTAAAAGATTGAGGATATTCTCTGTGTATTGACACATGATGTCCATCCAAGACAGAGTTTATAGGAAATTATGAGTTCTATTTTAACGTTTTTTGCCTAAAAATAACAAGTGAAGCCAGAAGCTCTAGACTCAAATGTTTAAGAAATGGGGGGGAGGGAGTTTAAGAAATAGGATCCTGTGGATGGAGAAGTTTAGTCATTCCATTTTATTAGGTGACTGAAGGAAGATGAATAAATGTTTATGTGCTCAACTGGTACATCTAGTAATCTAATGCTAACCCTGTAGACTAGCAAAGAGGACTTGTATCACCCAGGTTATAGTCAGGAGCCAGAAAACATACCAGTTAACTTAAGAAAAAGAACTTAGAATTGTTTAATAGATATATCTAAGTAACTAAAAAGGCAAAAAGAAAGGGCTAGTTTATCATGGATGCAGTCACTTGAGACCATAATGGAGTCTGACCCCATTTTTTATGTTTGACCACTAACAGCTTTTTTTTTTTAATATTTATTTATTTGACAGACGGAGATCACAAGTAGGCAGAGAAGCAGGCAGAGAGAGAGGAGGAAGCAGGCTCCCTGCTGAGCAGAGAGCCTGATGTGGGGCTCGATCCCAGGACCCTGGGATCATGACCTGAGCCGAAGGCAGAGGCTTTAACCCACTGAGCCACCCAGGCGCCCCCCACTAACAGCTTTTAAACCCTCACCCTGGGCAAGCTGATAAGAAAGCCCAGGTACTTGGGATCGAGTCCCACATCAGGCTCTCTGCTCGGCAGGGAGCCTGCTTCCCTCTCACTCTCTCTGCCTGCCTCTCTGCCTACTTATGATCTCTCTCTGTCAAATAAATAAATAAATAAAAATCTTTAAAAAAAAAAAAAAGCCCAGGTACTCACTCAGCACTTGAGATGAAATGTATGTAAACCCTGGCTTTTTCTATCATCCTGGAAACCCACACCCCTAAGCATGATAAAAATCAGAGCCATGAGGGGGGAGGAGTCAAGATGGCAGAGAAGTAGCAGGCTGAGACTACATCAGGTAGCAGGAGATCAGCTCGATAGCTTATCTAAACATTGCAAACACCTACAAATCCAACAGGAGATCGAAGAGAAGAAGAACAGCAACTCTAGAAACAGAAAATCAACCACTTTCTGAAAGGTAGGACTGGCGGAGAAGTGAATCTAAAATGACGGGAAGATAGACCGCGGGGGGAGGGGCCGGCTCCCGGCAAGCGGCGGAGGAACGGAGCACAAAATCAGGACTTTTAAAAGTCTGTTCCACTGAGGGACATTGCTCCAGAGGCTAAACTAGGGTGAAGCCCACACGGGGTCAGCGTGGCCCCAGGTCCCGCAGGGTCACAGAAGGATCGGGGGTGTCGGAGTGTCGCAGAGCTCGCAGGTATTAGAACGGAGAAGCCGGCTGCAGAAACAGAGCCGAGGACTGAACTCTCAGCTCAGGGTTACCTTGAACTGGTCGCAGGCTGGGAGAGCTCGGAGCGTGGCTAGAGGCTGGGGATACAGGAGTGATTGGGTGCTGTCCTCTGGGGGCGCACTGAGGAGTGGGGCCCCAGGCTCTCGGCTGCTCCGGGCCGGAGACTGGGAGGCCGCCATTTTCATTCCCGTCCTCCAGAACTCTACAGAAAGCGTTCAGGGAACAGAAGAACCCGAGCCGATTACTTAGTCCGGCCGCCGGTAAGGGCAGTGCAATCCCGCCTCGGGCAAAGACACTTGAGAGTCACTACAACAGGCCCCTCCCCCAGAAGATCAACAAAATATCCAGCCAGGACGAAGTTCATCTATCAAGGAAAGTAGGTTCAATTCCTAAGACAGCAGCGCAATTCCAGAGGAGGACAAAGCAAAGCACGGAACTCATGGCTTTCTCCTCATGATTCTTTAGTCTTGCGGCTACTTCAATTTTTTTTTCTTTTTTCAATTTTTTTTCTTTTTTCTTTTTTCTTCTTCTGCTAAATTTTTTAAAACTTTTACCCTTTTCTTTTTTTAACGTTTTTTGACTAATTTATCTAAATATATATATTTTTCCTTTCTTTTTTATATTTTTTTTTGTTTTATTTTTTAAAATTTTTTCTTTTTTTTCTGAACCTCTTTTTATCCCCTTTCTCCACCCATAATTTGGGGTCTCTTCTCATTTGGTTACAGCGCATTTTTCTGGGGTCTTTGCCACCCTTTTAGTATTTTATTTGCTCCTTCATATCCTCTTATCTGGACAAAATGACAAGGCAGAAAACATCACCACAAACAAAAGAACAAGAGACAGTACCGAAGGCTAGGGACCTAATCAACACAGACATGGGTAATATGTCAGATCAAGAGTTCAGAATGACGATTCTGAACATTCTAGCCGGGCTCGAAAAAGGCATGGAAGATATTAGAGAAACCCTCTCTGGAGATATTAAAGCCCTTTCTGGAGAAATTAAAGAACTAAAATCTAACCAAGTTGAAATCAAAAAAGCTATTAATGAGGTGCAATCAAAAATGGAGGCTCTCACTGCTAGGATCAATGAGGCAGAAGAAAGAATTAGTGATATAGAAGACCAAATGACAGAGAATAAGGAAGCCAAGCAAAAGAGGGACAAACAGCTACTGGACCATGAGGGGAGAATTCGAGAGATAAGTGACACCATAAGACGAAACAACATTAGAATAATTGGGATTCCAGAAGAAGAAGAAACAGAGAGGGGAGCAGAAGGTCTATTGGAGAGAATCATTGGAGAGAATTTCCCTAATATGGCAAAGGGAACAAGCATCAAAATCCAGGAGATGCAGAGAACCCCACTCAAAGTCAACAAGAATAGGTCCACACCCTGTCACCTAATAGTAAAATTTACAAGTCTTAGTGACAAAGAGAAAATCCTGAAAGCAGCCCGAGAAAAGAAATCTGTGACATACAATGGTAAAAATATTAGATTGGCAGCAGACTTATCCACAGAGACCTGGCAGGCCAGGAAGAGCTGGCATGATATATTCAGAGCACTAAACGAGAAAAACATGCAGCCAAGAATACTCTATCCAGCTAGGCTATCATTGAAAATAGAAGGAGAGATAAAAAGCTTCCAGGACAAACAAAAACTGAAAGAATTTGCAAACACCAAACCAGCTCTCCAGGAAATATTGAAAGGGGTCCTCTAAGCAAAGAGAGAGCCTAAAAGTAGTAGATCAGAAAGGTACAGAGACAATATACAGTAACAGTCACCTTACTGACTAATAATGGCACTAAATTCATATCTCTCAATAGTTACCCTGAATGTTAATGGGCTAAATACCCCCAATCAAAAGACACAGGGTATCAGAATGGATAAAAAAACAAAACCCATCAGTATGTTGCCTACAAGAAACTCATTTGAGACGCAAAGACACCTCCAGATTTAAAGTGAGGGGGTGGAAAACAATTTACCATGCTAATGGGCATCAGAAGAAAGCTGGGGTGGCAATCCTTATATCAGAGCAATTAGATTTTAAGCCAAAGACTATAATAAGAGAGGAGGAAGGACACTATATCCTACTCAAAGGGTCTGTCCAACAAGAAGATCTAACAATTTTAAATATCTATGCCCCTAACGTGGGAGCAACCAACTATATCAACCAATTAATAACAAAATCAAAGAAACACATCAATAATAATACAATAATAGTAGGGGACTTTAACACTCCCCTCACTGAAATGGACAGATCATCCAAGCAAAAGATCAACAAGGAAATAAAGGCCTTAAATGACACACTAGACCAGATGGACATCACAGATATATTCAGAACATTTCATCCCAAAGCAACAGAATACACATTCTTCTCTAGTGCACATGGAGCCTTCGCCAGAATAAATCACATCCTGGGTCACAAATCAGGTCTCAACCGGTATCAAAAGATTGCGATCATTCCCTGCATATTTTCAGACCACAATGCTCTGAAGCTAGAACTCAATCACAAGAGGAAAGCTGGAAAGAACCCAAATACATGGAGACTAAACAGCATCCTTCTAAAGAATGAATGGGTCAACCAGGAAATTAAAGAAGAATTGAAAAAATTCATGGAAACAAATGATAATGAAAACACAACAGTTCAAAATCTGTGGGACACAGCAAAGACAGTCCTGAGAGGAAAATATATAGCGGTACAAGCCTTTCTCAAGAAACAAGAAAGGTCTCAAGTACACAACCTAACCCTACACGTAAAGGAGCTGGACAAAGAACAAGAAAGAAACCCTAAACCCAGCAGGAGAAGAGAAATCATAAAGATCAGAGAAGAAATCAATGAAATAGAAACCAAAAAAACAATAGAACAAATCAATGAAACTAGGAGCAGGTTCTTTGAAAGAATCAATAAGATTGATAAACCCCTGGCCAGACTCATCAAAAAGAAAAGAGAAAGGACCCAAATCAATAAAATCATGAATGAAAGAGGAGAGATCACAACTAACACCAAAGAAATACAGACAATTATAAGAACATACTATGAGCAACTCTACGCCAACAAATTGGACAATCTGGAAGAAATGGATGCATTCCTAGAGACATATAAACTACCACAACTGAACCAGGAAGAAATAGAAAACCTGAACAGGCCCATAACCAGTAAGGAGATTGAAACAGTCATCAAAAATCTCCAAACAAACAGAAGCCCAGGGCCACACGGCTTCCCAGGGGAATTCTACCAAACATTTAAAGAAGAACTAATTCCTATTCTCCTGAAACTGTTCCAAAAAATAGAAATGGAAGGAAAACTTCCAAACTCATTCTATGAGGCCAGCATCACCTTGATCCCAAAACCAGACAAGGATCCCACCAAAAAAGAGAACTACAGACCAATATCCTTGATGAACACAGACGCAAAAATTCTCACCAAAATACTAGCCAATAGGATTCAACAGTACATTAAAAGGATTATTCACCACGACCAAGTGGGATTTATTCCAGGGCTGCAGGGTTGGTTCAACATCCGCAAATCAATCAATGTGATACAACACATTAATAAAAGAAAGAACAAGAACCATATGATACTCTCAATAGATGCTGAAAAAGCATTTGACAAAGTACAGCATCCCTTCCTGATCAAAACTCTTCAAAGTGTAGGGATAGAGGGCACATACCTCAATATTATCAAAGCCATCTATGAAGAACCCACTGCAAATATCATTCTCAATGGAGAAAAACTGAAAGCTTTTCCGCAAAGGTCAGGAACACGGCAGGGATGTCCATTATCACCACTGCTATTCAACATAATACTAGAAGTCCTAGCCTCAGCAATCAGACAACAAAAAGAAATTAAAGGCATCCAAATTGGCAAAGAAGAAGTCAAACTGTCACTCTTCGCAGATGATATGATACTATATGTGGAAAACCCAAAAGACTCCACTCCAAAACTGCTAGAACTTGTACAGGAATTCAGTAAAGTGTCAGGATATAAAATCAATGCACAGAAATCAGTTGCATTTCTGTACACCAACAACAAGACAGAAGAAAGAGAAATTAAGGAGTCAATCCCAGGGGCGCCTGGGTGGCTCAGTGGATTAAGCCGCTGCCTTCGGCTCAGGTCATGATCTCAGGTCCTGGGATTGAGTCCCGCATCGGGCTCTCTGCTCGGCAGGGAGCCTGCTTCCCTCTCTCTCTATCTGCCTGCCTCTCTATCTACCTGTGATCTCTCTCTGTCAAATAAATAAATAAAATCTTTAAAAAAAAAAGAGTCAATCCCATTTACAATTGTACCCAAGACTATAAGATACCTAGGAATAAAATTAACCAAAGAGGCTAAGAATCTATACACAGAAAATTATAAAGTACTCATGAAAGAAATTGAGGAAGACACAAAGAAATGGAAAAATGTTCCATGCTCCTGGATTGGAAGAATAAATATTGTGAAAATGTCCATGCTACCTAAAGCAATCTACACATTTAATGCAATCCCTATCAAACTACCATCCATTTTTTTCAAAGAAATGGAACAAATAATCCTAAAATTTATAGGGATCCAGAAAAGACCTCGAATAGCCAAAGGAATATTGAAAAAGAAAGCCAAAGTTGGTAGCATCACAATTCCGGACTTCAAGCTCTATTACAAAGCTGTCATCATCAAGACAGCATGGTACTGGCACAAAAACAGACACATAGATCAGTGGAACAGAATAGAGAGCCCAGAAATCGACCCTCAACTCTATGGTCAACTAATCTTCGACAAAGCAGGAAAGAATGTCCAATGGAAAAAAGACAGCCTCTTCAATAAATGGTGCTGGGAAAATTGGACAGCCACATGCAGAAAAATGAAATTGGACCACTTCCTTACACCACACACGAAAATAGACTCCAAATGGATGAAGGACCTCAATGTGAGAAAGGAAGCCATCAAAATCCTTGAGGAGAATGCAGGCAGCAACCTCTTCGACCTCAGCTGTAGCGACATCTTCCTAGGAACAACGGCAAAGGCAAGGGAAGCAAGGGCAAAAATGAACTATTGGGATTTCATTAAGATCAAAAGCTTTTGCACAGCAAAGGAAACAGTTAGCAAAACCAAAAGACAACTGACAGAATGGGAGAAGATATTTGCAAACGACATATCAGATAAAGGGCTCGTATCCAAAATCTATAAGGAACTTAGCAAACTCAACACCCAAAGAACAAACAATCCAATCAAGAAATGGGCAGAGGACATGAACAGACATTTCTGCAAAGAAGACATCCAGATGGCCAACAGACACATGAAAAAGTGCTCCACGTCACTCGGCATCAGGGAAATACAAATCAAAACCACAATGAGATACCACCTCACACCAGTTAGAATGGCTAAAATTAACAAGTCAGGAAATGACAGATGCTGGCGAGGATGTGGAGAAAGGGGAACCCTCCTCCACTGTTGGTGGGAATGCAAGCTGGAGCAACCACTCTGGAAAACAGCATGGAGTTTCCTCAAAATGTTGAAAATAGAACTACCCTATGACCCAGCAATTGCACTACTGGGTATTTACCCTAAAGATACAAACATGGTGATCCAAAGGGGCACGTGTACCCGAATGTTTATAGCAGCAATGTCTGCAATAGCCAAACTATGGAAAGAACCTAGATGTCCATCAACAGATGAATGGATAAAGAAGAGGTGGTATATATACACAATGGAATACTATGCAGCCATCAAAAGAAATGAAATCTTGCCATTTGCGACGACGTGGATGGAACTAGAGGGTATCATGCTTAGTGAAATAAGTCAATCAGAGGAAGACAACTATCGTATGATCTCCCTGATATGAGGACATGGAGAATCAACATGGGGGTTAGGGGGATAGGAGAAGAATAAATGAAACAAGATGGGATTGGGAGGGAGACAAACCATAAATGACTCTTAATCTCACAAAACAAACTGGGGGTTGCTGGGGGGAGGTGGGATTGGGAGAGGGGGAGGGGGCTATGGACATTGGGGAGGGTATGTGCTATCGTGAGTGCTGTGAAGTGTGTAAATCTGGCGATTCACAGACCTGTACCCCTGGGGATAAAAATACATTATATGTTTATTAAAAAAAAAAATTTGGAAGGGGAGGCGAACCATAAGAGACTATGGACTCTGAAAAACAACCTGAGGGTTTTGAAGGGTCAGGGGTGGGAGGTTGGGGGAAGAGGTGGTGGGTAATAGAGAGGGCACGTATTGCATGGAGCACTGGGTGTTGTGCAAAAACAATGAATACTGTTACGTTGAAAAAATAAATAAAATGGAAAAAAAAATCAGAGACATTTGCCCCACCTTGTAATCAGTGCAAACTGGCTGGCTTGGGTGCCTGTCTTGCTCTTCGCAGAGAGCCACATTATGTGAATAATAAACTTTTCATGACCCCTTGATGTGTGTGCTATCATCTGTCTTGACATCTGAATCAGTTTGGGGTGAAGGTACAGTATTGATCCCACCTCCACAGAAAAGCTACAAAGTAGGAACAGGAGAATTGTTAAAAGGTAGAATGTTGGAAGAGAGCACCTGCAGAGCTGAACTCAGACCTAAAAGGAGGAGAGCACTGCTGGCCTGGAATTGGTCTGAATTGGAAGGAGGGCCCTGCGGTGATAGAACTGCAAGCTGGACCCAGTTGCTGCTACCAAAGGGAATTGCCATTACTGCTGGAGTGAAGCAGCTTTGGAAATAGGAACCAGTGCCCACATACAGAGAAAACCTCTCTTCCTCCTTGTATTAGGGTTCTCCAGAGGAACAGAACGAATTGAATGTGTGTATACATAAAGAGATTTATGGAATTGTCTCACGTGATTCCAGAGGCTGGCAAGTCAAAAAAATCTGCAGGATGGACCACAGACTGGAGACCCAGAAGAGCTAATATTCCTGTTCCGGGGTGAAGGCTGGCTGTTGTAGAACCAGGAAGAGTCAGTATTGCAGAAGAAGTCTAAAGGCAGCTGAAGAATTCTTTCTTGCCAGGGAGAGGCCAGTCTTTTTGTTATATGTAGGCCCTCAACTGGTTTAATGAAGCCCACCCACATAATGGAGAGTATTTTCTTTACTCAAAACCCATTAACTTAAATGTTAATCTTATCCAAAAACACCCTCACAGAAACACTCATTTGACCAAATATCTGGGCACCCTGTCCCCCAGCCAAGCTGACACAGTAATTACAATTCTTCAACACTGCAGCTTCCCTCTTAAAATTTCTTGATGCCAGAACCTAATAGGGAAATAGCTGGCAAAATGAAGATGCGAATCACAGAGTTCCAACCCCATTATCTCAAAGCATCTATAGAAGAGTGAGTTTGAAGCAGAGACAATAGTAACTGGCACAGCTTTCCTAAGTTATCTTAAAACTTCCTGGGATGATTGACTTAAAACTTTGAGACCAAGAATATTTGTCAAAGAAATTATGTGTAGGAGTGCCTGGCTGGCTCAGTTGGAAAAGCATGTTACAGTTGATCTCAAGGTCAAGTCCAAGCCCTACAATGGGTATAGAGATTACTTAAATTAATAAAATTTTTAAAAATATGTATGCTATGTTATGGACAGCTGCTCACTTAAAAATATAAAATATGTCATAAGCAGTTGATTTTACCTATGGACCTTCTAATAATTAGGTGTTTGACCTTACTCATTATATTGAATTGAAAGTTAAAAGCCCCAAGAACGTGTTTAAAGGTATTTCTGCTTAAAAACATTTATTTTACAACAAAAATACATTATTTAATAAGTACATTTAATAAGTTTGACAAAATAAAGTTATGACTTTAACAAATTAAAACAGCACAGACATATGATTTGCCTCCAATGGAGCAGGGATTTAGGTGATAAAACCCCAACAGAACATAGGCAAGAGCACATAGTAGACTCTATAGCCCTGAATTCTAAATGAATCAATCCTTTTTAATTAAAAAGGAAAGGTTGCCTCCACTTATATCCCGTAGTTGGGCCATTTGTCTTTGTTACCCATTTGATCTGTGGGCACATTAGTTCAAGCCTCTTAACTATGAAAGCTATTTAAGCTAGGTAAGGCAAGGAGAATGTGTTCATCTCCTGATTAAGTTTCATAGGATGTTAAAGTAGTTTCAACAGCTGGTTATAACTGGTGAGGATATAAGAATCTGATAAATAATATTGGATAGAAGTAGAGAAAATTGGTCTAACTACATATGTTTTCCTTTGTCACTTCAGGTTTGAATGAGAACAAAACAAACTGCCCTTGGGACACCTGGGTGGCTCAGTCATTTGAATGTCTGCTTTTGGTTCAGTTCATGATCACAGGGTCCTGGGATCGAGTCCTGCATTGGGCTCCCTGCTCATCCAGTTGTCTGCTTCTCCCTGTGCCTGCTGCTCTCCTGGCTTGTGTGTGCTTGCTCTCTCTCTCTTTCTCTCTCAAATAAACAAAATCTAAAGCAAATAAAAACAAAAACAAAACTGCCCTCAGACACATCATCAAGGTTTACTTAAAATGGCCATGGAAGATTCTTCCTTGGTGAGAAGTCTAAAGAGGCTTATGTACTTAATTAAACCAATACTAAATATTGAAGACAGCAACCCAAGAGAAGTGTACTTTTAGGTTCATGGAAGCATTTCACATACTAGTTATACTCATGAATCTTATTCATATGGAAACAATATAAATTTGGGGGGAAAACCCATAAATTTTTCTTCCTTTTTGTCTATTTACAATTAAGACAATTACTTTATAGACATAAAAGATTTGATAATAAGATACTCAGTTGAGAAGCTTATTCTACCAAGGTATATTGGTATATTCTACTGTGAACATAAGCACGAACTTTTATATGTTAAAAAAAAAAAAAAAAGAGGGAGTGCCTGGGTAGCTCAGTGGATTAAGCCTCTACCTTTGGCTCGGATCATAATCTCAGGGTCCTGGGATCGAGCCCTGCATCAGGCTCTCTGCTCAGCGGGGAGCCTGCTTCCCTCTCTCTCTCTCTCTCTGCCTGCCTCTCTGCCTACTGGTGATCTCTCTGTCAAAATAAATAAAATCTTTAAAAAGTGAGAGAGAGAAACGTGTTTTTTACATGTTAAAAAAGAAACATTATGTTAAAAAGAAACCAGCACATAAGAAGGAAGTCTGGTTGGAGTCCTGAGAGCAGACATGGTGACTGCATTATGACTGGGAGGAGCTATGTTAGGTAAGACTACTGTAATTCTAATTAAATGAGGTGACTTGTAGAAGAATGTAACAATTGATAAACTGTGGTCAGTGGTACTAGAGTAATCCAATGTCTAATAAGAATTGGTGTTTTCCTATCCTCAAGCATTTCACTAACACAACACGAGACTTCAACCCTAGGATAACTTTCCACCTGTCATTTTTTTTGCATTAGTTGGATCTGGTAATCTTTTAAAACTTATTTTATGGCGGGGGGGGGCAAGATGGTAGAGGAGTAGGGGACCCTATTTCAAGCAGTTGCCTGAATTGAGCTGGATATCAACCAGACCACTCAACACCCACAAAATCAGCCTGAGATATAAGAAGATATATAAGGATCTATACTAACAGAATCTCTCCAGTGGTTGGTTTCAAGGTATGAAGTGGGGAGTGGTAATTCTATGGACAGATGTCAGAAGATAAGTGGAAGGGGGAGGGAGCCTCTGGGATCCTGTGCCCCAGGGATCCTGTAGCGCCAGATTGCAAAAGCCTCCTGGGCTGGGGCCAGGTACAGACTTGCAGACCAGTAGTGGTGGGGAAAGGACTTCAAGGCAGCCCCCCAGACTGAAACCTGAAGTTGCCAGGACGTCACTATGCAAAAGCTTTTTATCTTGATGAAGTCCCAATGGTTCATTTTTGCTTTTGTTTCCCTTGCCATTAGAGACATGTCTTGTAAGAAGTTGCTGTGGCCGAGGTTGAAGAGGTTCCTGCTTGTGTTCTCCTCTAGGATTTTGATGGATTTCCATCTCACATTGAGGTCTTTCATCCTTTTTGGGTTTATCTTTGTGAATGGCATAAGAAAATGGCTTAGTTTCATTATTCTATATGTGGCTGTCCAATTTTCCCAGCACCATTTATTGAAGAGACTGTCCTTTTTCCATCATCAAGACAGTATGGTACTTTCCTGCTATGTTGAGGATTAGTTAACCATAGAGTCGAGGTCCATTTCTGGGTTCTCTATTCTGTTCCACTGATTTATGTGTCTGTTTTTGTGCCAGTACCATACTGTCTTGATGACTACACTTCATAAAAAAGCTTGAGTTCTGGTATTGTGATCCCTCCAGCTTTGCTTTATTTTATCAACATTCCTCTGGCTAGCTGGGATCTTTTCTGGTTCCAGCTTTGTGAAAAATGTCGATGGCATTTTGGTAGGGATTGCCTTGGGTAATCTGCTCTGGACAGCATAGACATTTTCACAATACTTATTCTTCCAATCAATGAACATGGAATGTTTTCCCATTTCTTTGTGTTGTCTTCAGCTTCTTTCATAAGTGTTCTGTAGTTTTTAGAGTACAGACCCTTTACTCCTTTGGTTATGGTTATTCCTAGGTATCTTGTGATTTTTGATGCAGTAGTAAATGGGATCAATTTCTTAATTTCTCTTTCTTCTGTCTCATTGTTAGTGTATAGAAATGCAACTTATTTCTGTGCATTGACTTTATATCCTGCCATGTTGCTGAATTGCTGTATGAGTTCTAGTGATTTTGGGATGGAGTCTTTTGGGTTTTCTACATAAAGTCATGAGAGAGGCTTGTATTGCTATTTCCTTCCCTCATGACAAGTCCACATGTCATCTGCAAAGAGTGAAAGTTTGACTTCTTTGCCAGCTTGAATGTCTTTTATTTCTTTTTGTTGTCCGATTGCTGAATCTAGAACTTGAAATAACATGTGGAAGAGCTGTCAGTTTTTCCCCATTGAGAATGATATTTGCTCTGGGCTTTTTGTAGATGGCTCTTGTGATACTGAGGTATATTCCCTCTATCTGTACACTGTGGAGAATTTTAATCACTAAAGGATGCTGTATTTGGGCAAATGCTTTTTCTGCATCAATTAAGAGGATCATATGGTTCTTGTATTTTCTTTTATTAATGTGATGTATCATATTGATTGATTTGCAAAGGTTGAACCACCCTTTCAGCCCAGGAATAAATCCCTCTTGGTCATAGTGAATAATCCTTTTGAGGTACAGTTGGATCCTATTGGGTATTATCTTGGTGAGAATTTTGGCATCCATGTTCATCAGGGATATTGGTCTATAATATTCCTCTTAATGGGATTTTTGGTTTGGGAATGAAGGTAATGCTGGCCTCATAGAATGAGTTTGGAAGTTTTCCTTCCATTTCTATTATTTGAAACAGCTTCAAAGTATTAGTTTTTCTTTAAGTGTTTGGTAGAATTCCCCTGGGAAGTCATCTGGCCCTGGACTCTTGTTTGTTGGGAGATTTTTGATTACTGTTTCAATTTCCTTGTTGGTTATGGGTCTGTTCAGGTTTTCTATTTCTTCCTATTTCAGTTTTGGTAGTTTATAAGTTTCCAGAAATGCATCCATTTCTTCCAGATTGCCTAATTTGTTGGCATATAGTTGCTCATAATATGTTCTTAAAGTTGTTTGTATTTCTTTGGTGTTGGTTGTGACCGCTCCTCTTTCATTCATGGTCTTATTAATTTGGGTCCTTTCTCTTTTCTTTTGGATAAGTCTAGCTTAGTGTTTATTGATCAATTCTTTCAAAGAACAAGCTTCTAATTTCATGGATCTGTTCTACTGTTCTTTTGATTTTCATATCATTGATTTCTGTTCTAATCTTTATTATTTCTCTTCTCCTGCTTGGTTTAGGCTTTATTTGCTGTTCTTTCTCCAGCTCCTTTAGGTATAAGTTTAGCTTGTGTTTTTGAGACTTTTACAGTTTTTTTGAGAGAGGCTTGTATTGCTATTTCCTTCCCTCTTAGGACTGCCTTTGCTGAATCTCAACGGTTTTAAACAATTGTATTTTCATTTTCATTATTTCCATGAATTTTTAAAAATTCTTCTTTAATTTCCTGGTTGACCCATTCATTGTTCAGTAGGATGCTCTTTAACCTCCAAGTGTTTGAGTTCCTTCCAAATTTCCTTTTACTTTTGAGTTCAAATTTCAAAGCATTGTGCTCTGAAAATATGCAGGGAATAATTCCAGTCTTTTTGGTATCAGTTAAGACCTGATTTGTGACCAAGTATGTGATCTATTCTGAAGAAAGTTCCCTGTGCACTTGAGAAGAATCTGTATTCTGTTGCTTTAGGATGGAATGCTCTGTATTTATTTGTGAAGTTCATCTGGTCCCCTGTGTCATTCAAAAAGCCCTATTTCCTTGTTGATCTTCTGCTTAGATATCTGTCCATTGCTGTGAGTGGGGTGTAAAGTCTCCAACTATTATTCTATTATTACCAATGTGTTTCTTTACTTTGGTTATTAATTGGTTTATGTAATTGGCTGCTCCCACATTGGGGACATATTAATACTGATATTAAAAATTGTTAGATCTTCTTGTTGTATCAGTCCTTTAAGTATGACATAGTGTCCCTTGTTATCTCTTACTACAATCTTTGGTTTAAAATGTAATTTGTCTGATATGAGGCTTTCTACCCCCATCTTTCTTTTGACATCCATTAGCATAGTAAATTTTTGTCTACCCCCTCACTTTCAGTCGGGAGGTGTCTTTAGGTCTAAAATGAGTTTCTTGCAGACAGCATATCAATGGGTTTTGCTTCTTTATTCAGTATCTTTTGATTGCAGCATTTAGTCCACTTACATTCAGAGTAAGTATTGAATGATATGAACTTAGTGCCATCGTATTTACCTGTAAAGTCACTGTTTCTGTAGATTGTCTCTGTTCCTTTCTCATCATTGTTCCTTTTGGGCTCTCTCTTAGCTTAGAGGATCTCCTTTAATATTTCTCGCAGGGCTGGTTTAGTGATGACAAATTCCTTTAGTTTCTGTTTGTCCTGGAAGCTCTTTATCTCTCCTTCCATTCTGAATGACAGCCTTGCAAGATAAAGTATTCTGGGCTGCATGTTTTTCTCATTTAGCACACTGAATATATCATGCCCACCCTTTCTGGACTGCCAGGTCTCTGTGGATAGGTCTGCTGCCAGTCTAATGTTCTTCCTACCCCTCTAGGTTAAGGAGTTCTTGTCTTGAGCTGCTTTCAGGATTTTCTCTTTATCTCTGAAAATTGAAAGTGTCACTATTATACGTCAGGGTGTTGATCTATATTTATTGATTTTGAGGGGGGGTTCCCTGTGCCTCATGGACTTGATGACTTTTCTTTCCCAAGATTAGGAAAGTTTTCAGGTATAATTTGTTCAAATATACCTTCTGTCCCTTTCTCTTCTTCCTCTGGGACCCCAATATTTCTAATATTGTTCTGCTTTATGGTATTGCTGATTTCTCGAAGTCTCCCCTCGTGGTCCATTAGTTGTTTTTCTCTCTTTTCCTCAGCTTCCTTCCTTTCCATCATTTTGTCTTTTATGTCACTGACCCTCTCTTCTGCCTCATTTGTTCTATCAGTAAGAGCCTCCATTGTTGATTGCATCTTAGAAATACTCTTTTAGATTTCAACCTGATTAGATCTTAGTTCTTTTGTTTCTTCAGAAAGAGATTCTCTCATATCTTCTGTGCTTTTTTTCAGGCCCAGCTAGTATCTTTACAATTTTTTAAAAGATTTTATTTATTCATTTGACAGAGACACAGCGAGAGAGGGAACATAAGTAAGGGAAGTGGGAGAGGGAGAAGCCAAGCAGGGAGCCTGATGCAGGGCTCAATCCCAGGACCCTGGGATTACAACCTGAGCTGAAAGCAGACACTTAATGACTGAGCCACCCAAGCACCCAGGTATCTAGAGGAGAGTGGATGAACAAGAGAACAAAATCAAAATATCAACCACAACCCATGTGAAATACACACTAGACAAATCCAACAAGGTTACACCAAAAAAGAGAACAAAAAGGGAAAAAAAAAGGAGGGGAGGGAGTGAAAATACAATTTTCCAGTAGGACAGAACAGGGTGATCCATTTGGTCCTAAGTGTCTTAAGGACTTTTTTCCCCAGATGCTTTCAGGATTCTTTTCTTGTCTGTGTATTTTGTGAATTTGACAACAATATGTCTTGGTGCAGGCCAGCTTTTGTTAAATTTGATAAGAGTTCTCTATGCCTCTTCGATTTTGATGTCTATCTCCTTCCCTAGATTGGGGAAGCTTTCAGCTCTAATTTGCTCAAAGAATCCTGCCCCCTTTTCCCTTTCTTCTTCTGGGACTCATATGATACCAATGTTATTATGCTTTAAGGAGTTGCTAAATTTCCTAAGTCTACTTTCATGACCCAATATTTTTCTTTTCCTCTTCTTTTCAATTTCTCTATTTTTGATAATTTTATCTTTTATATTACTGATTTTTTTTTCTCTGCTTAATCCATCCTCATTGTCATTGGCTTCAGTCAGTTTTGCATCTCAGTTTTAGCACTTTTAATTTTGACTTGACTAGTTTTTAGTTCTTTTATCTCTGCAGTAAGGGGTTCTCTAGTGTCTGCTATGCTTTTCTCAAGCCCAGCTAGTATCCTTATGATTATTGTTTTAAGTTCTGGTTCAGACATATTACTTGTTTCTGTTTTGATTAGATAACTGGCTGTGACCTCTTCCTGTTTTTTTCTTTTGGGGTGAATTCCTCTGTCTTGTCATTTTGTCTAGGTCACTGTTTTTTGTGTAGTTTGGGAGAAAGCCTGTTATATTCCTGCTTCTGATAGTAATGGTCATATTAAGAAGAGGTCTCATACTGTCTTGGGCCTGGTGCTTCAGGAAGTGTTTCAGAATGTGCACTCTGCTGTTGCATTTTGGCTGCTCCTTCCATCAGGTCAGTGCTCTGCAGAGTTTCTCCTTGCTTGCAGTGGAGGGTGTTTGAACTTTGCCCACTGTGTGGCAAGTTTTCTAGGTGTATTTTTGTCCATTTGTTAAAAGAAAGTAGATCTTATGTCCCCTAGAGCTAAAGCTTTGCAGTATTCTGTGATCGGTAGACTTGGTGCATGCAAGACATCTGGGCTGGTCTTCTGGGGCAGCAGCCTGCTATGCTGATCCTCAGGTAGACTTGCCCTAGTGGATGGATATGCACCTGCAGGGTGCAGGAAGGTGGGGCTTGGTGTAAACAGATCCAGCCTCCAGTGGGGGGGTGCTGCTATGCTTACTGAGGTCAGTGCTGATGGGTGGAGGGAAATGGCATCATCCTGCTCTTTCATCTCCAGATCTGGGAATTTGCACTTACCACTTTTCAGGAAGCTTTCACAGAAGTGTGAACAATCTTCCCTCTTGTGTCCCTGGCTTCCATGACATCCTTGCCTTCATCCTGTTGGTGCTCAAGCTGTCCACTTGCCGGGGGGCCCAGTCATCCTGTGTTTTATCTCAGGCATGTGACTAGATTTCAAAACTGCAAATTTTAGGGACCTACAAGGTGCAGTCCCATGCTGATCATCTTGGGAAGGGTCTTGCCACTCTGTGGCAGGTGCTGGCTTGTTCCAGAAAAGCAGTCGCATGTCTGCATGGTGATTTGGAGTCCATGGTAAAGCAGAGCAAAAAGCCAAGGTTTGCTGCTGCACAGCTGTCTCAGTTCCTATACTAGTGGATGGGGCAGCATATTGCTCTATTGTCCCTGGCGAGGCCACGCTACAACTCCCAAATGCACTCCAGGAAGGGGAACTGTTTCTCCTGGTGAGACCCAGGAGATCCTCACACCACCCTGGCCTCTGCACTCCTTCTCCACAGGAGCACTGCTAAGCCTGCCAGGCATGACCCTGATGATGGCCTGGACTTCTACAACTTCAGACTATGAGCTCTGCTGCTTCTAAAAACTTGTGGTATTCAGCCCCTATCCTTTCCCCAGCCAGTGGTTTTGGGGAAGAGTTTTCTCATGCAATCTCCTATTCGTGCTTTCTCTCTCTCTCTCTCTCTCACTCCTCTCCCCCTGATCAGGGCTCCCTCCCCTCCACAGCACCTGCAGTTCTTTTCTGCCCCAAAACAACTTTCTGCAGTAACTACCTTCTATGATGTGTCAGTTTTTCTGGCTCCAGATGTGCAGTGTGCTCTCTCAGTCCTCAGCTCAATTTCTTGGGTGTTCAGAATGATTTGATATTTATTTAGCTGTGTTTGAAGAATGAGGCAAGCTTAGAGTCCCCCTACTCCTCTGCCATCTTAACTACTCCTCCCTGGAAGCTTCTAAATATACTTTCTAAAGTCCATAAAAAGAAACATAGTTTAATAATGTTTCTTTCTTTTTCTTATGTAAACAATTTTGGCTTTATCTGAAGTAAATAGTTCTAAAGTATTTGTGTAGCAAATTAATACATTTTTTTGGTGAATAAAGGAAATCTTTGAAGTTTCCAAGGGAGGGTAAAAGTGAGGGGGGAGTGGGATACAAAAAATAAGAGAAAATTGGCTTTAGACATCTTACCACTTTTCTTTGTAAGGAGAGCAAATAGTTGAGATGTGCACACATACCAAAGAGAGTGTCCTATATTAGATTTTGACATAACTTGGGGCCCTTGACAGTTCAAGTCAAGATTTTTAATACCAGCGTTTATTAATAAAGGAAGAAATTGATGCCTCCTACATGAAACAAATAATTTCCTCATGAGACTTCTGTTTTTTGGTATCTAAAGTATCCTTAAAATATATGGCCAAATATTGACTATATATTTATACAATCAAATGATTTGCCAGTTAACATTTTTATCTACCTAACGTATCTATGATTTCTGACTGAAAGCCTTTAACAAACTGTGGAAAGAGCATTGGACATGTCAATATCAGAAGCTAATCCTGATACTGTCTAAAGGTGCTGATGAGGGAGAAGAGTCTCATATTTTACATTAGTTTTAGCTAAAAAAATATTTCAGGGAGGCAATTTTTGAGTTTAAATTGTGTTTGGAATCCTCATACCAATTAAAGCAGATCATTGAACAGTCAGAATTTTGTTTGGCTTTTTTTTTTTTCGAGATTTTTAAAAAATTGAATTCAATTTAATTAGCATGTAGTGTATGATTAGTTTCAGAGGTAGAATTTAGTAATTCATTGGTTGCATATAACACCCAGTGCTCATCCCAACAAGTGCCCTCTTTAACCCCATCCCCCTGCCCACCTCCCCTCCAGCAAACTCCAGTCTGTTTCCTATAGTTAAGAGTGTCTTACGGTGTATCTCCCAATCTGTTTTTGTCTACATCTTCAAAGGCAAGGGAGATCAGTTTCAGCAGTGCTTATGAACTGCCCTGCATTGGAGAGCAGCTCCAGACAGAAAGGAAGAAGAGAAAAGCCTGTGGGATGACCTGGGCCCATCTAAGAGGACAGCCACTCCATCTCTTATCTGCATGCTGGATCAGCACCCTGAGACACCCAGTAGCTTTTCAACCCACCAAGTGGGGTAGCCCCATGTCAAGGGCAGCCCCAGGTTGGTGTGTCCCCAGGGGTGGCCCCAGGTCTGTGTGTCCCCAGGTTGGGTTGGCTCCAGGTTGGAGTGGCCCCAGGTCACGGTGGCCCTAAGTCAGTGGCTGCTTGGTGAGAATTCAGGTAGGCCTGGGCTGAAGCAGAATCTCAGCAGATGGCAACACAGGGCTATTCTTAGGTCTATTCTAAGGTCAGTTCTTAGGGACATGAGGCCACGGAGAGGATGCAAAGTCTAGGGTGAGCCAAACCCAGCTGAAGATAGTGGATCTATAAGAAATTCCTAACCCAAGAAGCCCTGGTGTCCACTGTGCTGAAAATGAACTAACTCTGCCAGAGAAGGACATCCCCCTTGTCTATAAGCTCATGTTCTAGAAAAAGTGGACTGTGCTGTGAAGCTATGCAATAGGCCTGACAGAAGTCAGGAGCAGTGGATAGGGGATGGGGGCTATCAGAGAGCCCTCTAGGTTGGGGATATGGAACACAATGCAAAGCAGAGTGCCGGAGGGTGAAGTGTATGTTTGCGGCTTCATTGATGAGGCCTGGGGTCACCCACGGAATCTAGGCTGGAATAGGGTGGGAAACACTTCACACAACAAAGACCAGGTTGCTAGGAGCCCCCAGTCTTCTAATGCCCCTTCTTCTTTCTGAGGCTCCCTTCACAGACACTTCCACCCCAGCACCTTTCCATAGGTGAGCTTCAAATCCTTCATCCCTTTCTAGTCCCACAGTTCCTGGTCAGGCCCTAGCTGTTCAGTCCAGTATTGTGGGAGTCAGTGTGGGATGTGCTGACTTATCCATGGCCTTGTGGACACCTTTCTGCCTATTGGCAAATCACAGCTTCACAGGATGCAGGTGTTAGGACCTTAAAAGCTGGTTGACCTGGTTGATATGCTAGGTAATATACCTTGACACTGCTCAGGGGTGGCAGTCACTGTCCATTCTAAAGAAGGAGAAGCAATTACCAAGCTTGAGAGAAAGAAATTAGGGACTGGCTAGTAGCCAGACTGGGGGACTGGCTAATAGGCCCATGCCAAAGGTAGGCTTACTCTGAGCTCAGGACCCCTCAGCTTTGCAGCCCATCTCTCCTATTGGTCCTAGAAGAGTGTTCACATGACATATGAGTTCCTGTTGCTGTTGTAACAAATGACCACAAATCTAACAACTTGGAACAAGAGCCATTTATTATCTCCCACAGCAGCAGATCCCGAATCTGGTTAAGTGTGGCTCGGTACTCTCATAAGATCCACATCCAGATTCTGTCTACCCTGGCCCCTATCTGGAGGCTCTGAGGGAAAGTCCACTTCCAGGCTCATTCATTTTGTTGACAGAATTTATTTCCTTCTCATGGTTTCCACTTGGTCTGCCATCATCAGGCCACCAATGGTGGGTGAATCTTCCTCACACTTAGAATCTCTCTTACTTCTCCTCCTGCTGCATCTCTTGACCCCAGTCTCTCTGTTTTTTTAGGGATCAAATGATTAGACTGGGGATCCTGAATTATATAGGATAATCCCTAGTTTAAGATTTGTAATTTTAATTCCAACTGCAAATTCCCTTTTGCCAGGTAGTGAAACAGTTACAAGTTCCAAGGATTAGGGCATAGCCATTTTTGGGGAACCATTCTGCTGACCACACATGGTCATGTTTCTGAAAAATCTGAAGAGTTATTTTTTTGTGTGTCCTCTTTTGCAGAAGGCCCAGCATTCTCCCTTCTCCTCTTAACATAAGACAGTGTTTTTCAAACTACAGTTCATTAATTTTGATTTCTCAAAAAATGAGTTTAAGGAGTAGCAACTAACATTCTTGTAAAAAATATAGAATTGAATTGCATAGAAAATATCAAGATGGTTATATGTAACCATCCAAGTTCTATGAAATTGCTAGTATCCATACATACACACATACACATGTACTTGAGTGTGCACATGCACGCGCGCACACACACACACGCACATTTCTGAACTATGTCAGGATTTAAAGTATACTTCTCAGTATACTTGGTTAAGACTTAAAAATTTGAAAAGATGTTTTTTTTTTTTTAAAAAGATACTAGAATTCATCTAGAGCCTCCAGCAAGGCATGCTCCTGGTCCTGGGAAGATTTCTGAAGCATCTGGGAAGGCCTCTGTCCCCCTGACAGAATGCTGACACAGGCTGCCTAGTGCTAGCCCAGACATCGGTGGCTCCCTTTACCCTGGTTGTGTAGAGGGAGCCCTCTGCCCCCACTGCAGACAATTGAAGATGCATCTGTGTTGTCTCAATTTTTTCCTTTGTAGCTATGTCTAAGAATCTGTTTGGACAGGGGAAGAAACCTCTAGATACATTTTTCTGGGTAAACGAGATAACAGGAGAAATCACCTACCCCCCACTGAAGGCAGATGTACCTAAAGCTCCTCCAGCTTCTCTGGAGAATCCTCAAGAGAGGCCCAGATCTCAGCATGGAAGTGTGCAGGAGGCTCCTCTTGGTGCCCTGGGCTCGTCCAGCACACCGGCACAGAAGGCTGCCCTTCTACCCCCTCCTAAGGCTTTACTGAAAGACACTGGATCAAGGTACTGCCTCCCAGTAACACCAACCCATGGCCTGGTTAAGGCTGGAGCAAGGAGTGCCCAGCCATTCTCAGCAATTCCTGTCACCATCTCACCACCAGGAGGTGCTCTGCCAACATGTGGCCCCCTTGGATCAGTCCCTCTGCCCCCAGGCTCTTCCTTTCCGCCCAGCCCTTCCACCCCCTGGGCCTTCACCTGCAAGCTGAAAAATGTCCTTACTGGGAATAACCGATTTTCCTTTTGAACTTGAAAGTATTTGCGTGACCACAGCTTCCTGAGTGGCCTGCCAGCTGTACACCTTCATGCTCACGTCGATGCTTCTGCCCTGCCTCGAAGTGCACAGAACTCTGAGGAGTTCTTAGAAGAACACACCAAGTGCTTTCAAGCCCCATATAAATTAAACTTAGATTCTGACACATAATGTTTTCTAGACCTTCTTTTACCTTCCAAGCCACCTTGGTATCTTTCTCCTAAGTTTTTATAGAGTTCAAGAATTTGGTTCTGATGTTGGTAGCAGAGCAGTATGTTTGGTTCCCAGCCAGAGTCAGAAGAATATCTCTTTGGCTGAGAGAGGAACAAGCCAAGATGAGTGTGACCTCCAGGCCCTGTGTCCCTGCACGCAGCCCAGGGGGCAGCACTCAGGGCTGTCCTCAGTCCTGAGCACAAGGGGGCTAGAGCCCTCCCAGGAACTCTCTTTGAGGCAAACTGAGTCTGAGAGAGCCTTTGGGCAGAGAACCCCTTCAACCCCTTGCCTGGCAGATAGTCTCCGGATGATGCTCTGGTGGGACAACGGGCAGCCGCTCGACACTCCAGGAATGGAGTGACTGGTCCAGTCATGTTGGCGGAGGAGGTGGTAAGTAGGGGCTTGGAAACACTGTCTCAGCCTGAGGATCCCAGGAAATCCTCCTTGAGCCTTGGGAGCAAAGGCCTACTGTCCAGGCTTGATTCTGTGGCCAATATGTCCAATATGACCCAATCAGAACCCTGTCTCTCTTGGCCTCAGTTCCCTGCCCTACACAATATAGGGGTGAGCAAGCCTATCTGCCAGATCTGATCAACTTTACAGTCTGTAACTATGGTACCAGGAACCAGGGATGGGTGAGGCCCGTGTACATCAGGAGTCAGGAGGCCAGGCGCTCGTAGTGTGGAGAGAGTCACCAGGCCCAGCAGGGGGCAAGTGTCCTGGGCCTAAGGCTGGAGCAGGTCTCCACCAGACGCCATCACACTTATACTTCTGACCAACAGTGTAGCCTCCAGAACCAGCAGGAGGGGGCCCTGCCTCCTGCAATGCACTCTACCTGTAGTGCACTCTACTGAACAAGTTTACCATGGTGCTCACTCTGAAGGCGAGAAACTTCAAGGATTCTGTCTAGTACTGCAGAACACGTAAGAAGGGTGGGTTGGTGCTGAGCAGCAGCAAGTGGGTAACTGGCACAGAAGGCCTACAACACAGCTCTAACCTGGAACCCAGCAGCCCAGGGAGCAAAGAGAAGCATGTACACAGAAAAGCTCACTGCAGCGAATTAGAAAAATGAGAGGCTGGAACCAAGTCAAACAACCAGGAAATAGGGTAGGCTAAGTAGAGGCTGCAATCCCAGGAAACTCTAACCTTGGGAAGGTTAGTGGAAATGAAATAATGCTCAGGTAGGAAGAGAGAGTCTGCACTTTACCAGGGTCTCAGGTGGACTTGGCATGTTGCCCACAGATGGTGGGTTCTTCCCCCTGCAACGTTCAAGGGCAGCCTTCAACAAATGGGGTTTGCAATGGTGACCCCAAGTCACCAGTATGGTGGACTGAATCATGTCCCTAAGGGATATGTCCAAATCATAACCACAAGGACCTGTGAATATGACCTGCTACAGCAACAAATGTGATTAAGTTCTGGGTCTTGAGAGGAGGGTGTCATCCTAAATGATCCAGTAGGCCCTACGCAGACTCGCATGCATTTTTCAAACAGGGTGAGTTTTGAGACAGACACACAGAAGACACAGAATAAGAGACTGCGATGTGACCACAGAGGCAGAGATTGGAGTGATGTGGCCACAAGGCAGGAACATGGCAGCAAGCAGAGCATGGAAGAGGCAAAGAAAAGAATGCCCCTTTGGGGTCTCTGGAGGGAGCAGGGTCCCACTGACACCTCAATTTTGGACTTTTGGTTTCAAGACTGTGAGGGAATGCGTTTGTGTTAAGCCCCCACCACCCGCCCCCCCCCCCGAACCCCCCAGTTTGTAATTTGTGTCAGCCCTAAGAAACATATTCCAAAAGCAGGCTCTTGTCTGCTGTGTACCCAGTGCCTACGTTAAGGCCTGAATACAGCTGGTGCCTCCTAAGTGTTTGCTCAGTGACTAATAAGAAAAAGATCTTGGGAAATACCTCAGCAAAGGTTTTACTCCACAGTTTAATTTTTTTTGGGGGGGGGTGGAAGTGAGGTACAAGGCTGCTGTTTACAGAGATGGTACTGTCCCTCCACCGATCACACTGTCTGCCCTGCTGACTTGGAAGTCTCTGACTCATGCATGCTAACACCACCTAGGCCAGTGCTGTGGTATTGACAGAGAAAGTGAAAATGGACCGCCTCCAAAAGATTCTGAGGGTGAAATCTGATGGCCTCCTCTGTTGTGGGCCACACCCTGTGCTGAACTGGATTCCTCCACATTAGCTGCTGTGATGGACTTTGGGGCGGAAGAGTGCTAAAATTGCTCCGAGAATGATGCCCAGATCCCAGGCTGCTGCTAGGCCTCAGGTGGAGCAGGGCTGCCCCCTGCCCCTGTTCTACATAAATCCCCTAGGTGCCAAGATGGCCTTGCTGCCCACTGGCCAGCCAAACCACCGTGGCCAGCCTGACATGCCATGCCATCCAAAGTCTCTGTCTCCGCTATGCCCTTCACACCTGCTAGGGCAAGGACTTCTCCAAGGGCACATCTGATCTTGACTTGTGATCCACCTATATCCAGCACTACCCACCAGCCCACCTACACCCACAGGGGCGGGCCCATGTAGAGCTGGGGGTGCTGCTGCCTGCTCAGACTCCTCAAAGCCCTTGGGAAACGTAGATTCTAATCCCACTTCTCTTATCGGCAGGAGGCGGAATGGCCTTGGCCAAGTCTCCTCTCAGTTTTGGGTGTCCATTTCCCCATGTGCAACATCTGTCACCTTAGGGGGAAAATTCCCAGACTGCTCTGTATTAGGTATGTCCCTGTGAGGGTAAGGTTTTGAGTGACCAGGTGACTGAGGTTGCAGTAGCAGGGGACTGGGGACGAAAAGAGGGTCCCATGGCACCAACTCAGGTCTGGTTTGTGCAGTCACTGGCTAGTCCACCTCCTCCTCCTTGTCCCAACTGCTAAGGAGTGAGGGGTGCCTGGGCTGGCAGCCAAGGACCATCCAAAGGAGGGCTCTGCATTCCTAGGGAGACTCATTGAGCGTGGGAAGAGCTTCTAAGAATGTGCCCCTCCATCTCCTTTTACAGGTGGGGACACTGAGGCCAAATGAGGTCTCGTCCCAGGTCACTCAGTGCAGTGAGCCACTAGGAGTTCTACCAAGGCGCCCTGGGGATTGTGTCAGTGCTAACTCACGGGATAGGCACCTGGGTGACCCTGCTGGGTCAGAGGCCTTGTGGTTGGGGTCTGTGGTCAGGCAGTACTGGTCAGAGGCACTCTTGAAATAGGGAGGCGCTTTGTGATCGACCAGCTGCCAGGTCTCACCTAATGCCATCAGTGGCTTTTGCATCTAGGTTTGAGTGTTAGCCTCCTGGATGTTTGGGCTCCCAGCCCTGCGGGCTGTGGTAGGAGGCTGCCAGGACCACAGCCCCCTGCAGAACAGCCCAGAGCCTTGGAGCCAACAGTCTCCACAGGACTGATATCTTACTGGCTTGCTTGAGGGACACTCAGGTCCCCCACCAATGGCAGGTGGGGTGGGCTGGCAAGGCCAGATTAGTCTAAGGGAAGTAGGAACACCAGGGTACTAGGGACAGTGGCCCGAGCTGGAGGGGATGTACGCACAGTCCTTAGAGGTTCCAATAGGTGAGCTGATTCCTGACGCAGCCCTGACCCCTCTTACTTCACCTATCCATTTCTCAATGCCCTCTCATTTGCTCAGGTAGGCTGCCTGGACCTGGAGGTCTTTAAGAAATAAGAGGAAGTAGGGCCCGGGGGACCTGTCCTGCAGACAGATGTGGCTTTGGACCTATGCCTCCCTGACTAGACAGCCTGGGCCCTGAGCCTACATCTTCCTTGGGAGAGGTCTGGCCTGGGTCTGGAGCTCAGGTCCCTCTGGAGACTGTTTCTGCTCCACGGCTTTGTAGTTGGAGGGGCCTCATTCTGTGCCAGTTTCCAGTGGCGGGACAGAGTTTTCCTTTTTATGTCAGATTGGGAGAGGAGATCAAAGATGCTATCAGAGTCACTTCCTATTATGTTGCAATAGTTGTAAAACTGTTAACGACTGAATAACAAGAAAGACAATCGGATTAGTGTATTATTTATTATATTAATCAGTTCTGAGACAAAGTCCAATTCAAAACATTACTAAGGATACTATTATTAGTTGATTTTAGAAATGGCATAATCCAAACCTATATTTCAATAAATTTTCTTACGTAATCTTTAAGGAAAGAATTTTTCATCCCTATCATTTGGCTCTGGAAAATCTTCATAGGCAACAGAAAAAAAAATTCAGTATAGCTGTTACTGAAGGTTCAAAGAGATGATATGCACAAACTATAAAAATTACAAATCACTATTTCTTTTGAACACACATTTGAATTTAAATTTAAACAGTTTAAATAATAGTGTTTTAGATGAACTTGAAATGTACTTAAGAATGGTTGTTAACAGCTCCTTTTCTTTTAGTGGGGAAAAAACTCCTATCTCTTCAGCAGCAGGGGCTACAAAATGGTGTCCCAAATTAGGATTTATCTTATCCTCTTGAGAAACGTGCCAAAGAGGTTTTGGACCTGGTGAAATACATTATCTGAAGGGAAACACCTGTGAAGAGAGAAGCCATGTGTCTCCAAGCAGGTCCCCTGTGT
The DNA here is from genome assembly GCF_922984935.1 of Meles meles. Taxonomy (NCBI): domain Eukaryota; kingdom Metazoa; phylum Chordata; class Mammalia; order Carnivora; family Mustelidae; genus Meles; species Meles meles. The sequence continues at coordinate 38,110,264 of NC_060069.1, read as the reverse complement.
CCCTGGGGGCTAAGCTGTGCTGTGGCCTCAGGGAGCCCACACACTACGCACAAGGGGCGGCTCAGAGGGGCCTAACCCCAAGTATGAAACACTGGTAGGAACAGGAAGCCAGGGTTGAGGGGATGACAGAAATCCTGAATGGCCTGAACCATTTTACACTCCCTACTTGCTGGAACTCTTGGGGAAATAAGCAAGGGTTTTTCCAGATAGTTTGTCCACAAAAATAAATGAGTCACGTCACTGATTCAAAGACATTTACTGTCTGATAGTGTCATGCTAACCAACAGTTATAATATTTTAATAGGTAAGAAAACTTCTGGATTTAAACCTAAATTTCTGTCACTAAGATGTTTTAACAAACTGTATCAGACTACTTATGACAATGTGAATACTACACATTGCTTTGTTTTTCCTTCTACTCTTTCTTTCAGGAAAAATCTGGTTATCTAATTTTTGCTCCCCATAAGTCTCCTGTTTTAAACAGCAACTGTCCCCTCCTGGCTGCAAAACACATGTTTATGCTGACACATAAGAGGCAACTATCCAGTTGCATGTTGAACGAGTCCCATTACTTGAGAGCTATGCTGAATGAGACCTGTTTACACGTACCCACGTTAACTCATATAAAAATAGATATCCTAACTCTGTACAATCCCTTATGTACACATTGCTAAAAAATGATCTTTCATACTGACATCTTTTTACCCAATCTTGCCAATCAGATAAGAAACACCGTTAAGACTGGGAGATAAAACCTTTTAAAATGAGTTTTGTAGCAGAAATTAATTTTTAAAAAAGTTCCACTTTTAGAGCAGCAGTTAGCAACTTCGTTCTTGTAATATGTAAATAATACTGTTATGTCAAATTGTGGATTTAAAGAAGTTTAACAGTTTCTTATTTCCTCAAAAATAATACAGATTTTCTGTTATTTAATGGCTTCTCCATCCTTCCAATTCCAAGGAATACAAAGGTCTCCATCTTGCATAACAGAATAAAAATGTGAAATGCAGAGGTGCATCCCTTGTAGGTAAGGCAGTGACTGTTCTAGAAGTCTCTTACAACAATCCACCATTTGTTTACTAGAAACGCTGGGCTCCTTATAAAACTTTTCCAGAGAAAATTTCTTCGTTGAAGCCTGTATCAATTCATTTTCAATAACTTTTAACCTGTTATATTGAAAATAAACATAATATTGCCACAAGCTATCACCAAATAAAAGAACATAAAGTGTAGATATAATTTTAATTTATTGGGCCTCTTTCTTTCAAGATTTTATTTAAATTCAAGTTAGTTCATATATAGTATTTCAGAGGCAGAATTCAGTGATGCATCAGTTACATATAATACCCAGTGCTCATTCCATCACGTGCCCTCCTTAATGCCCATCACCCAATTACCCCATCCCCTCACCCACCACCCCTCCACCAACTTTCAGTTTATTTCCTAGAGTTAAGAGTCTCTTACAGTTTGTCTCCCTCTCTGATTTTGTCTTATTTATTTTTCCCTCCCTTCCCCTATGTTCATCTGTTTTGTTTCTTAAATTCCACATATGAGTGGGATCATATGATATTTGTCTCTGACTCACTTATTTTACTTAGCATAATACCCTCTAGTTCATCCATGTCATTGCAAATGACAAGATTTTGTTCTTTCCCAAGCCCAAGTAATATTTCATTGTACGTATATACCACATCTTTATCCATCATCTGTCGATGGACATCTAGGCTCTTTCAATATTTTGGCTACTGTGGGCATTGATGCTGTAAACACTGGAGTCTAACTTTCTATTTTCAACACTGAAAATGGTATACACCAAGGGTAAATGACATGTTTAGAAGAAATGTCAATAGTTCTTATACATATATCTTTGAAACTATTTGTTAAATCTTTTAGCAGCAATGGGTAAAAATAACTAAGACATACTTTTAAAACTTCTTATCCTGCCTCACTGAGCAGGTGTTAGTAAAAGCAGAAAGCTGAGTATAAAAGCCCTAGTTTTAGACTGTAGGTGTACAGTCTGACCCTAGGGCAATCATGACTTCTAGAGACTCCCAGACACCCACCAGGCTCACAACAAGACCAGGCGCCTGGGGAAGAGGCTCCCTCTTCTCCCTCCCCTCCACTCTCTTCTTTGCCCATCAGCTCCCTTTCTGTTCCCTCCCCTTGGCCTATGGGCTACGATGCCTCTTGTTCCATCAAGGGCTCGACTGAAGGCCTACAAAGCAGACAACTCAGGGCAGAACTCAGTGTCTTAAATACATTCTCCCACAGGTGGCCAATGTTTATGGGTATACGTTGATTAACAGATTCAATCCTCCAAATCTTGGGATGTGTGAAAGAGGCCTCCACCTTGTCACACCCTTGAGGGGTGTGCAGACCAGTATGTACATCTCTTGGGAAGCCCACACAGTAAGGTGAGTAAACCAAAAGTGCCACGGTCAAGAGTTCCTAAAGAAGTTTAAGTATTGCACTAGTTAAAAATACCCAAGTAACCTCTATTTACCCACTCTTAATCTTTGCATAAAGGAAAAAAGTAACATGAAATATCCAAAAGCTAGGAAAATATTTGAAAACAGAAATGGTCCTTGTAGTCAGCGGCAGTGAGTAGCAGGGGTCTGTAATTACTGACTCACTCCCTTTAACAACACCCGGAACACCTTCTCAGGTGGTGGTAGTTTTTTTTCCTGTAAGATGACTCCTTCTAGACAATGCTGCTTAGAGATTCAAGAAGTTGAACAGCAGTTAGGGCTGAGGGGGTTCTCAGAATGTTCGAGTTGGACCTGTACCTATTCTTTCTAGACAGGAAGAACCATAGGTACCATCAATAGCAGAGATTAACAAACTTTTTTTGAAAAGGGCTTTTCTCACCGGCTCAAAAAAAAAAAAAGAAAAAAGATAATAACAGTCTGACTTAGAAATAGAGAGCCTGGCATCTGGTCAAGTTACTGTGTAGTTCTCCAATGACACATCTTTATACACATCTCTGGGCAGGGCCACGCATTCCCTTTCCTTCTCAGAGAAGCCTCTGGCCTCATTCCTAGGTTGCCCCAACCCCTAGGCCACAACCTTTACAACCACGAGGGCCCATCAGTCCTTCTGGGGTGCAGTCTTGGAGGAGAATCGAGCCCAGAGAGGGCAGCCTTCACTGGGGCTCTCTCTGGGGCTGGTCCCTCCAATAAGGAGACGGTGGGGAATAGCCTTTCCTTTCCAGGGTGTCTCTGGAGTCTGAAGCAGACAGATTTAAATTATTTTTTGTCTTTCCTTGTAATTTCTTTGCTTTACAATATTCATACCTCAACAACAATGATATAGAGGAAAAAGGGAGGCAGAGTACGAACAAGAGAAGCACCATGAAACGGTGTGTGTGGCTGGTGGCAACTTCTCTTCCTTTCCTTCTAATACTAAGAAATGGGCCAGACATTTCCTAGGGGGAAATGACTCTTCCTTCCCCTGACAAAATGATACCTTTTTTTTTTTTTTTTTTTTTAATTTTAATTAAAGCTCCTTCTGCCTCTGACACTTAGTTCCACAAGGGTATCTGTTCCCACTGTCTGGCCTTGGTGACTACGCATGCCCGGCTAGGCACCGAAGTCCATGGTAAATATTAGTGGAGTAAATGAACACTGTTTTAAATGGTTTCTCCTATTCTAGGTCAGTATCAGAATTATTTAAACATTCTTCTATTATTGTACATTTCTACTGCTTCCATTTTGTCTAAGTGATAATAAAATTTATAGTATGTGATACAGGGGGTAGGAGGAAACATGAGTGAGCTACCACAAAAGCAACGAGTGAGGACAGTTCGTGTAAGAAAAGCTAGGTTAGGGGCGCCTGGGTGGCTCAGTGGGTTAAGCCTCCACCTTCAGCTCAGGTCATGATCTCAGGATCCTGGGATTGAGTCCTGCATCGGGCTCTCTGCTCAGCGGAGAGCCTGCTTCCTCCTCTCTCTCTGCCTGCCTCTCTGCCTACTTGTGATTTCTCTCTGTGAGTATCAAATAAATAAATTAAAAAAAAAAAAAGAAAAGAAAAGCTAGGTTATGCCTGCCCTACGGAAGAGCTGTACATGGGTCATTACCAGTCTCCAAAGGAGGGTGGGTATTCCACAATGCACATATTTCCCCTGGTAGCCTGGGCATGTTCAGAGGTGGGGGCTACAAGTCATGCAGTCTTGAGAAGGCCATGCAGGATCTACTTGGGACCCAGATATTAGCTTAGAGTACTGGTTTTAAACGGTCCATCAAGCCGAGGGTCCTGCAGAGGTACTCAGAGGACTCCCATGGGTATGAGCAGCTTCTAGTTCCCTTCCTCTTTAGAAAGAACACCTGCAAGCTTTTATCTCTTTCATAAATTGGGTTTCCACAATCTAAGAACTAAACCACAGTATAAGAACAAACTTCATCTACGGACAGACAATAGTCTTAAACACCCCTTAATGATTACAAGGAAGGCAACCTTAATAGGGTAGGGAGTAAGAATGAAGGGAAGGAGAAGGCAAAGTGGAGGGAAAACTGGGCCTAGGGTCAGAGGTATAAGGAGGGATGAAGGTGATGAGTAAGAGGGAAGGTATATTGGGACCAGTGACAAAGTGGCTTCCTCTCCATGGGGAATGAAACAGGGATGAGGGCTACAGAGCCAGAAAAGTGCTCAGGAAACATGCCAGTTAATGGATTCAGCCAATGGATGCTTCCTGAAGGCCACCTTGTGCCAGGCACTGATCTTGGGATGGGAGGGAACAAAAGAGACAAAAAGTCTCTGCCCTCATGATGCTGGTGGGGGAAGGGCAAATAAATGAGGAAAACAGCTTGTAGAGACTAATGGTGTGGAGTGCGAGGGAAAAAGGCAGACCAGGGGTGGTGGAGGGGTGCCACGGTGGCGGGGTGTGGGCAGTGCTTCCTGCTGATGTTCAGGGAAGCCCTCACTGAGAAGGTGGACATGGGCTGAGACCTGAGGGAGGTGAAAGGCAAACCAGGAGGACACCAAGAAGAGAGGCTCCAGGGTGCTGGAGGAAGATAAAAAGGCCATCCAAAAAAAAAAGGCCATCTCGTTGGAACAAAATGAGTGAGGGGAAAGTCAAGGGGACCCTAGCCCACAGCCAGTTCAGTGGAGTGACCAGCCCCGCCCAACTCAGCTTCTCACAGGGCGACTCAACTCTGGCTACTCTGATGAGTCACTGTGTTGACCTCACAGGTAGGATGGAACTTTCAAAAAATAACCTATGTGAATTCCATTTCTTTTTATTTTACTTCCTCAAAATCTAGTAGCAGTACACCAAAGCTACAAAACGGAAAACTTTCCATTTTCCACGGCCATGGAAAAACGGGAAGCAGCAGCTATAGTGTAGCCACTGAAACCATCAGCCCTCACAGTGACAGGTGGGCCAGAGCTGCTTCCAAGGGTTAACGCGGACTTCCAACGGTGAGAAATCACACCCCAACATGAAGGCTTACTAACCAGTCAAGAAGTGGGACATCCATGCCCTTGGAGCTGGCCAAGAGAGCTGTCACCAAGTCCACAAACAAAACAGAGCTGTAGCTCCTTCACTATTTTGTACGCAACACAATCTGTTGTCTCTTGTCTTCTGCGGCCTGCCCCCACCCCACCCTTTCTTTCCGATGAGCGGCCGGTGGTGGTGCAGGGTTGATGGGGAGCAAGACAGAAGAAATGCGGAACCAGGGGCTCCCCAGCACACTGCTCCACGGTTACCTCAGATCCTCTACCTTCCAAGTTCTGGTCTCTGTCCTCCTCCCCCTTCTCCCTGGACTTGTGAAGCTACGTTCTCTGGGCCACTGCATTCCCTTCAGTGCCCCTGTGGCCTCTGAGAGCACGAGCCTTGGTGCTTCTCCCTCGGCCCCTCTCTTGCCCAGCTACTGCAGATGCACGCAGAACCCAAACCTCCTACCAGAAACGCAGTCCAGGAGGGCAAGGACCTGGGCCCCTCATTGTCTTGGTGGCACCTGTCAGTCTCGGGCACACAACAGTCATGGCAAAAGACTGCTAAATGAATGAACGAGTGAGTAAATTCTCAGTATCCAAACCTCCTTTGCCAATGTCCTTAGAAAAACCTCTTTTGAATGTAATATCCTCCTTTTTTCATAGGAGATATAAAAGACATTATCAAGCAGTATCCAATGCCCACAAATCAGGAAACTGTTGGCTACGAGTCCTTCAAAGATACAAAACAACAACAGAGACAGGACTGCTTATGAACTGAAACAATTTTTTACTTTAAAACTTCTTCTCATTTACTTAAAATCCATAGTTCTCCAAGTTTTAAACCATCAAGATTCCTGTTACTTAAGCAGTAACTGAATTTTTCCTTGTTGCCACCTTTCTGCCCGAGTTGATTTTTATACTAACAAGCCTTGCTTCTCAAATGGAGGCAGACGGTGGTAATGTCATTGAGGCTGTCATAATCAGAAACACCACAGGCAATTCCTGGCAGACCAAAGTGGGGGATAAATCAGTCCACTTCCTAAGTTTCATGCAGTTTTTATGTCCCATCTTTATGAATTCTGAATACCTGAATTTTTTTTTTTTATAGATTTTATTTATTTATTTGACAGAGAGAGAGATCACAAGTAGGCAGAGAGGCAGGCAGAGAGAGAGGAGAAAGCAGGCTCCCTGCGGAGCAGAGAGCCCGATGCGGGGCTCGATCCCAGGACCCCAGGATCATGACCTGAGCTGAAGGCAGCGGCTTAATCCACTGAGCCACCCAGCGCCCCTGAATACCTGAATTTTGACAGACTGACTGACAGGTAGGGCATTACAAAGAACTTGTGGCACTTACTCTTCTTTTCTTTTCATGTTGTCTCTCGCCTGCTGGGCTTTGGTGAGGATAAACCACTGGAGGTTTGCTGGGTCACAGAGGCTTGGGATGTTAAAGTGCCCGAGTTCATGCAAGCTTGGAGCGTATCTGTCACTGGAACAAAACACACCTGAAAGGAAGAATCACTCATCCCTTGTTTCCCACTCCACCCCCAAAGAAAATATTTTAGTAGTCTGATGAGTGATGAAGGAATTCATCCAGAAAATCTACTTTACTTTTAAAGTATATAGCAAAATTAGGCTTTAAATTTTGTCGTTCCTCAAAGACACACACCCTCGGGATGACCACATTCCTCCTCACCCCGTGGCCGCCCTCATCTGTGAGACAGAGGCTGTAGTCCACTTCACTCTCAGGTGTGAGGGGAGGTCTGTATTTAGTACCAAGCACAGGTTGTGAAAACAGCATGTGCACAAAAATGTGGGCTACTGATCCTAGACAGTTTTTCATAGGACTGACTTTGTCCTGTAAATGGCAATGTATTTCAAGACTGTTTGCAGTCAATCCTTCATCCTCTCCAAGGTGGCTTTTTTAATGTGTAAAAGAGTGTTGCTAATGAGAGTGACATTCCTTAGTTCCTAAGAAAAACACAAAACAATTTATTCTACTTACACACACAACACATCTAAATGAAGGAATAAAAGTCATTCTTGTTTTAGATATTTACCTGTTAAGGACCATCTGTAAACCACGCAGACTTCGAGGGTGAAAGGGTATTCTGTTTTTCAACAGTCTATTATAGAACACATCAAGAAGAGAGTAATATTCTTCAAGTGTCAATACTGGTTGCAACTCCTCGATATAAACCACTTGTATGCCTCCGAGAAGGTAGCTTATTTGGTCTTCTAAAAGCATCAGCCTCCTCTGAAGGTCAAAATAACTTGGTAACCTTTCAAAAAGCTACAGAATTTTTTTAAAAAAAGTGAAAGAAATATTTAGTTTTATATTATTGTAATAGCCAATTTTAGAATTCCAATAAATGGGATCGAGAAATTTTAACAAGAAAAATTTTTTTCCTAGAAAGAAAGTTCTAATTAGTGAAAGAAAAAGACTTAGTGGAATGCTGGAAACATTAATATTCAAAACACACCACTATAATCTTAGGGATTTTTGGACAGGCTCCCTGCTGAGCAGAGAGACCGATGTAGGGCTCGATCCCAGGACCCTGGGATCATGACCTGAGCTGAAGGCAGAGGCTTTAACCCACTGAGCCACCCAGGCGCCCCAAGTGCAAGGATTTCAATACCAAGTCTACTTCTTCAGAATTTACTTTAATTCAACAAAACTTAATTCCATGCAATAAACATCACTGAGCACCTACCACATACTTAAGCATGAAATTAGGCACCTATAGTGTACAGATTATAGGTGCTCAGCCCTGCTTCTCAGTCGGGTGCAAGCGAACAAAGCAAGAATCAGGATTCTTTGTACTAAGTGCCACGTCAGCATGAGTGGATACAGAGAAGACACGCAAGTAAAGGTTTCTAAGGAAGTCAATGTGACTGTCTGAAAAGACTGGATTTCGCACGAGTTAGGTGCACATGGAAGTGTAGGGGAAGAGAGACCAGAGTCTGGTCCGCTGAAGTGGGAAGGCCTTGGTGTGCTGTGCTAAGGACTCAGACTTTACCTAGAGAGTTAGGGATGCACAACTTACACAGGCGTGGAAAAGCATCAAAACCTCTGCTCTAATAAAAGCAAAAGCAGTATATTAATTCTATAAATTATTTATAATAGACTTCTAACACTCTGAAAATTCCCTACCCATTTACTCCATTTTTCTCTTAATGATTTATCTATGTATAAATGGTAACTACCTTTAAAACACTCTTCATTTTCAGATAACTGTAGATTCATACATCTTTCCCCCTTTCCCCAATGGTAACGTGTTACCAAACTACAGTATAATCACAGTATATATCACAATCGGGAAACTGACATTGATACAATCCACTGGTCTGATTCAGACTTCATCAGTTCTACTTACACTTAGTTGTGTGTATGTAAGTGTGTATTTAACTACATGCAGTTTTATCCCACGTGTAGATTCACATCCCATGACCACATGATACAGAACAGTTCCACCGTAGGGATCCTGTGCGCTCAGCGATCCCCCACAGGGGAGAGCCCCCTACTCCCCAACCCCTGGCAACACTAATCTGTTCTTTCCACCATTTTATTTTAAGGATGTTATAAAAGTGGAATCACACAGTATGTAATCTTTTGATACTGACTTTTTGCACTCAGCACAATGCCCTTGAGATCCATCCAGGTTGTTGCTGGTATGAGTAGTTCATCCCCTCTTCCTGTTGGGTAATAGTCTGTTGTATGGATGTGCCACAGTTTAATCATTCACAGCCTGAAGGACATGAGAGTTGTTCTAGTTGTTGGCTATTATGCACGTTCATGAACAGGCTTTGTGTGGATATAATTTTTCACTTCTTTAGTATAAACGCCCAAGGGTGCAACTGCTGGGTCACATAGTAAACTCATTTAGTTTCGTGCTGTCATTTTCCTTTCCAGAGCTCCTGTACCATTCTACCTATTCCCCCCCCAGTGACAGATGAGTGATCCTGTGTTTCTGCACCCTTACCAGAATTTGGTGTCATTATTTTTCATTTTAGCCTTTCAAAAAATTTGTCATCTGTAGGTCTTCAGTGATGTAGCTGTTCAAGACTTTTGTCTTTTGGACTGTTTGATTTTTTGATTATTGAGTTCTGAGAGTTCTTTCATGCACTAGGTACACACTTTGTCATCATCAGATTTGGTTTCCAAGTATCTTTTACTGAATATTTGATTTGAACAGACAGTTCACAAAAGTATATGGACAACAAATAAGCCCATGAAAAGATACTCTCCAGCATCTGTCATTATGGAAATGCAGATTAAATCCAAATGAGATAGCACCACACACCTATTAGAATGGCTAAAATTTTCAAAAACCACCACTGTAAGCATTAGCTTACAGCCTACTTATGATCCGACCATTCCACTTTAGGAGAAAAGGAAACATGTGCATCTAGACATAATGTTTCTTTTTTTTTTTTTTTTAAATATTTATTTATTTATTTATTTGACAGACAGAGAGAAATCACAAGCAGGCAGACAGGCAGGCAGAGAGAGAGGAGGAAGCAGGCTCCCTGCTGAGTAGAAAGCCTGATGCGGGGTTTGATCCCAGGACCCTGGGATCATGACCTGAGCCGAAGGCAGAGGCTTTAACCCACTGAGCCACCCAGGCGCCCCCATAATGTTTCTAACAGCTTTATTTCCCATCGCCAAAACTGACATAACTCAATGTCCATTAATAGGTAAATGGATAAACAAATGGTATATTTATATGATGGAATACTACATGGAAATAAAAAGGAATAAATTCTTGATACATGCAACAGCATAGATGAATCTGAAATTATGTCAAATGAAAGAAAACAGAACCCCCCCAAAAAGAAGTATGTACTTTGTGATTCCACTTATATGAAACTCTAGTAATATAAACTGATTTATAGTGACAGAGAGCAGGCCACTGGTTGCTTGGGGAGAGGGTGGCAGGATGGAGGAGAAAGTTTACAAGGGGACATGAGCATACTTTTGTGGGTGATGTTCACTATCTGAACATACTGTGTGTATGGTCTCATGGGCATTTACACATGCTAAATCTCATCAAATTATACACACTAAATATGTGTAGTTTATTGTATGTCAATTATAACACTGTAAATCTGTTAAAACCAAAACAATAGAATGCAGGCCTTTTAGGCTATGCTTCAGGAAAGACTGACTATAAAATTTCCAAATAAAAACTGAGTTAAAAATCTAAGTATTTTAACTACATGATAATAAACATCTATTCTGAAAACAGCTGAAACTATGATTCAACATTTTTAGTTCACTGACAAAATAGCATAGTTTAAAACAAAAGTAGGTCTATGACAAGGCAAGATTTTTTGCTTTGAAACTTTTCCTTACTTTCGTCCAATGATGATGGACATCCATTGTTCCTAGCATCACATGGCCCACTGCACTCATCCCGGATCGGTCTGTAAATATTATTGTACATCCTGATAATAAAACACAAATCCTTTGGTCACTGTCCAGAGATGCTTCATTTTTTAGCATTATGCAAATAACAACTTAAATTTAGTACACAAATTCAGGGTGAAATTCAGTAGAAGCTTAAAGGCTAATTTTTTATTTTTTAAAGATTTTATTTATTTATTTGAGAGAGAGAGCACAAGCAGGGGAACAGCAAGCAGAGGAGGAGGCAGGTTCCCCGCTGAGCAGGGAGCCCCATGCGGGACTTAATCCCAGGACCCCGGGATCATGATCTGAGCCAAAGGCAGACACTTAACTGACTTAACCATCCAGGTACCCAAGGCTGATTTTAAAAAAAAATTTTTTTTTTAAGATTTATTTTAGAGAGAGGGAGAGAAAGAGAGAAAGCGAGAAAGCATGGGCATGCACATCTGAGGGAGGGCAGAAGGGAGGGGCAGAAGAGGTGGAAGAAAATCCCAAGCAGACTCTGTGCTGAGCTCAGAGTCGGCCACCTGGCTCCACCTCAGGACCACGAGATCCCGACCTGAGCTGAAATCAAGTCAGTCGCTTAACAGACTGAGCCATCCTGGCATCCCTTAAAGGCTAATTTCATGTCATTGTTTTAATCAAAGGAACAGATTTTAAAATTCAGCTGTGATAAAGTCCCATCTGTAAGGGCTTTTTAACACTTTGTTTACATCCACAATTTACAGATGTGTATAGCAGCTGAGTGATATTTTAAAAGAAAGTGCAAATTGTTTACCTTTTGCATTTTTTAGTGATTCCAAGTTCTGCTGTGCTAAGCGGCCTAAACTATGCAGCTGGCTACAGCGATGGGCGACGCCCCAGCTCCTCTGCCACCTGGTACAAAAGAGCACACAGGTGCATTAACACCAGGCGGCCCTGCGGGAGGAGGCCTCCTTCACCCCCAGCTGCCTGATTCCTGCGAAAACCAGGGAGTTTCTCAGGTAGGCATATGGTTTCCAACTAGCTAATTTTTTTATGAAGCAACCAAATGGAAAATGAATGGTTTGCCAGAGAGTAAAAATATTACGACTATGTTCAGATACCCAAACATTTAAAACAAGCAAATACACTATGCTGTTGTTATTTTAAAATAAGGGAATGAAACGGGGAACACTTAAGAAAACCTTTCTCATTTCCACATCATTCAGTGATGACGATTTTGTTTCTGATTTAAGTTCTAATTAGGAACTCTAGGTCTAGAGTCTAGATCAAGATCAGATCCTTTTCATCTATTCTAGAGAAAGTGATTTTTTTAATGACATGCAATGCACTCATTTTCTAAATGAGCACTGAATCTTAGTGACGGAACGGACCCTGACATCCGTACGGTGTCACAGAGGCACTGGTGTACAAATGTAGAGACCACTGGTCTCCAGAAGCATCAGAACATCCCTCTTTGAATTCTAATTCTGTGATTTACTGGCTCTGGGACCTGGAGTAAGTCCGTTTTAGGCTTCCTAATGTTTCCATTTCATACATACAAGTGGGATCACTTCCCCCCGCACCAGCAGCATAAATCAAAGGAATAACGTTTGTGGAGGAGGAAGGCACCCAAAACAAGCTCTCAAAAAACTTAGGTTCCTCCATCCTCTCACTAATTCTGATGAATGTCATTGCTGGTAAAGTGGATTTTCAATGAACCCACAGATGACAGATGTAATCTCAAAGAATACTATGATAAAGCTACTAAATACAGTTCTTATTAATAACTGGTCTTTCACACAGGTGGCTCAGAGTTAGAAACAATGTCCTTGGTCACAATGTTTCCATCTTTTGGAGGCGTGGCTGATTTTCCAATAGTGGAAAGCCATCATACCCATGATCCTCAGATGTTTTGGTCTCAGAAAGCTTTTGCACTCCTAAAATTGGGGAACCCAAGGAATTTTTGTTTATATGTTTCATATTTACTGACATTTACCATGGCAAAAATCAAAGCTGAGAAATTTTGACACCATATTGTAATATAATGCTTATTTCTTTTTATGTTAAGAAATCCTTGAAAACATCCTTTAACTTTCCTAATTCCAGTCTCTTTGATAGTTCATTTAGAATTTATACTAGAAAAAGGTATTTTGTGTGCATACATTTATTTTACAAACTTTTAAAAAGAATCTTGTTGTTTAGGTTTTGGTGAGAAGTCCACGCTACTAAACTGGAATTCGAAGAATCTGTATAATCAAAGCAGGGCCTAAAAATACTGACGTGATGATAAAAAAGCAGCCATCAGCAGAAATCCAAACATCCCACACACCCCAAGTCTACACACTTCCCTTGAAATCCAAATTATCTTATAAAGGTATGATTTAAAAGAAGCCCCAAAAAACCATTATCATTTGAATATATAAGAACAAAACATGTATTATCAATACTCCATAGGCACAAGAAAAAGGTGTTATGATAACCAAATAGTCATTTAGTTCAAAAGAAAGAAAAAAAATCCTGATAATGAAGGTTGAAAAAAATAAAACAGGTTACAACAAACAGTAATAGAAATGTTCAAGCACAAAAATGGGCAACAGTTTCTCAGTTCCTGTAATGGGTGGTTCCCCCCATGCCCGAATCACACTAGGGCCCCCTTTTACCTTCCGTACTGTTTTAATAGCTGTTAAATCTGTTTTTATAATAAATGCCTATTACCTTTATATAACTGATTTCCAGGTTAGTGAAAACGTCTTTAAAAAGTCATGCTATAAAACACAGAACCAAGAATACGATACCCATATTTTCTGTCTCCCTTACTCATTTTAAACTTGAATACTGATCTCACAGGATGGATAATAATTATTTTTTATATATTATTGCATATGGAAAAGGATATTTTTCTTATAAACATTAAAAAATTAAACTCTTATGCTAAAAATGTCAGTATCTAAACCTTATTTCACAATTGTAAACAAGAGATTGATAGAAGTTTTCTTATATAGATGAACATTTGACTACTTTCAGAAAAAGATAACTGAAGGCTATTTATAGTTATTAGAATAATTACAGTGAAAGATGCAAATATTTGCTGGAATATTTTCTGCTGGAAAGCTTGTGACCTGCAGATAACACATGCTTATTTTAGTCTCTAAATTAGGTTCTGTCACTGTTACCTGATGTCTGAGAGCTGCAGCTGATGAGACAGATCATCCTTTAAACGATCTAGCTCTTTTCTAAGGGGCAAACTGTTCTTCAGTTTTTTAACTGCACTTTTCCCATTGTTATCTAACCAGGATCTAGGAAAAAAAAAAAAAAGAGAGAGAGAGAGGGAGAGAGAGATACACTTTAAATACCGACTCTAAGGCAAACATTTGTAGTACTAAAAGATACAAGTGCTGCAGTAAAGCAGCCCCAGTGTTAAACTAAGTTTCCAGTCAAACCTCTACCAAATTATAGACAAAACACAAGGTGGGGAGAGTTGACTAGAGCCGGAAGTAACAGACTTAACTTCCACTGGGCATGTGGTAGGGAAGCAGTGAGCACTAGGGGAATACACAGACCTACCTGAAAGGACAGCTGTTTTGGGAGACTCTGTGGTAAAAAGAGACTGGGCTGGTAAGGTCTGGCCACTGGAGGGACTTGGGTAGAGATATGGAGGAGTAAGCATGGAAGGCTCAGGGCACTAATAATTAAGATTAAACTAAAGAAGAAATTGGAATCTACCAAGCTAGAACCCCCGAAGTAATCTTCCAAGTTCCTTCATTAGTACATGTCCACTGCCCTTCAGGACACGTCCACTGCCCTTTAGAACACGTCCACTGCCCTTTAAGTGTGCCACCAGCACCATTACATGTGTCTTTTCGGTTTGACTTTTCATCTTCTCAGTTGTACCATAACATTACTTCCACATTTGCTCTGGTAGAAGTGGCAGTTCCACCTTCCCTGGGGAGAATAGGAGTGAATGACGGATGTATAGGAGTGAAGATTTAGCACAGCCCACTGAAAACTGTGATACACATAAGGGAGAGGTTTTGGAGTATCTTGAATTTTTAAACATTTATCCCATCTCTAGAAATCTAAGAACAGGTTTAGCATAGTTAAATTTTAATTTTTATATATATACAAAGGAAGTCATCATAACTAGAATATGACTTAACAGGTGCTAGCAGAATAGACTTTTAAAAAATTATCAAGTTGATAATCTTGAAACCAATAAAATCCTTATGCATCTATAGAATATTTATTTGAAATGCTTGATACTGTGTTGTGTGGGGATGTAAGGAAGATAAAAGTGTTCTGCAAAGGAAGACACATCTACTAAGCAATAGAGAGATAAGAAATTAGGATATATGAAGGGCACCTGGGTGGCTCAGTCAATTACGCATCTGACTTCTGCTCAAGTCATGAACCCAGAGTCCTGGAATCGAGTCCTACCTTGGGCACCCTAAAAATATTTTATTTGACAGAGAAAGGAGAGAGCTCACAAGTAGGGAGGGCAGCAGGCAGAGGGAGAGGGAGAAGCAAGTTCCCCACTGAGCAGGGAGCCTGATGGGGGACTCCCTCCCAGGACCCTGGGATCACGACCCAAACTGAAGGCAGACGCCTAACCAACTGAGGCACCCAGGCTTCCCTCAATAATATATTTTTAAAAAGAATAGTAATAGTTTTTTTAAAGCTTTACTGATGTACCAAAAACCATAAGTTACCTAGAAATAAACCTAACCAAAGAGGTGAAAGACCTGTACTCTGAAAATTATAAAACATGGATGAAAGAAATGGAAGATGACACAAAGAAATGGAAAAACCTTCCATGCTCATGGATTACAAGAACAAATATTGTTAAAATGTCTATACAACCCAAAGCAATCTATAGATTTAATGCAATCTCTATCAAAATACCAACACTGTTTTTCACTGAACTAGAACAAACAATCCTACAATTTGTATGGAACCACAAAAGACCCCAAATATCCAAAGCAATCTGGAAAAAGAAAAACAATGTGGGAGGCATCAAAATTCCAGACTTCAAGTTAGATTACAAAGCTGTAGTGATCAAAAATATGGTACTGGCACAAAAATAGACATCGCTCAATGGAATATAATGGAAATCTCAGAAATGGACCTACAACTATGTGGTCAATTAATCTCGAGTAAAGCAGGAAGGATTGACTATGCAATGGGAAAGAGACGGTCTCTTAAACAAATGGTGTTGGGAAAACTGGACAGCAATATGCACAAGAATGAAATTGGACCACCTTCTTACATCCTAAACAAATACAAATTCAAAATGGAGAAACCCAAATATGAGACAGGAAACCATTAAAGTCCTAGAGGAGAACACAGGCAACAATCTCTTTGACATTGGCCAGAGCAAAGTCTTACTAGATAAGTCTTCTGAGGCAAGGGAGACAAAAGCAAAAATGAACTATTGGGACTTCATCAAAATAAAAAGCTTCTGCATAGTGAAGGAAACAATCAACAAAACTAAAAGGTGGCCCACATAATGGAAGATATTTGCAAATGACATATCTGATAAAGGGTTAGTATCCAAAACACTTAAAAGAGCTAATCAAATTCAACACCTAAAAAACAAATAATCCAGTTAAAACAAGGGCAGAAGACAAAAATAGACATTTTTCCAAATAAGACATCTAAATGGCCAATAGACACATGAAAAAATGCTCCACATCACTCATTGTTGGGGAATTGCAAATCAAAACCACGAGATAGCACCTTGCATGTGTCAGAATGGCTAAAACTAACACCACCTGAAACAACAGGTGTTGGTGAGGATACGGAGAAAGGGGAACCCCCTTGTACCACTGGTGGGCATGCACCTGACACAGACACTCTGGAAAACAGTATGGAGGTGTCTCAAAAAGTTAAAAATAGAATTAACCTATGATTCAGCAATTGCATTACTAGGTATTTATCTAAAGGATAGAAAAATACTGATCCGAAGGGATACATGCACCCTAATGTTTATAGCAGCATTACCAACGATTGCCAAGTTATGGGAAGAGCCCAAATGCCCATCAACTGAAGAATGGATAAAGAAGATGTGGTATATATATACTATATACATGACAGAATATTATTCAGCCACCAAAAAGGAATGAAATCTTGCCATTTGCAACAACATGGATGGAGCTAGAGTGTTATCATGCTAAGTGAAATAAGTAACTCAGAGAAAGACAAATACCATGTGGTATTATTCAAATGCGGAATTTAAGAAACAAAACAAGTGATTATAGGGGAAAAAGAGAGCAATGAAAACCAAGAAACAGACTCCTAACTACAGAGAAAAAACTGATGGTTAAAGAGGGGAGGTGGGTGCGGGATGGGTGAAATAGGCAATGGGGATTAAGGGGTGCACTTGTGATGAGCACCAGGTGTTGTAGGGAAGTGCTGAATCACCAAATTCTACACCTAAAACTAATATTACACTGTATGTAACTGGAATTTAAATTAAATAAAAAGAAAAGCTTTAATGAAATGTAATATATATATATACCAAACAAGTCATCTATTGTTAGTATGTTCTCAGTGTTGTGCAATCACCAGCACAATCAATTTTAGGACTCTTGCATCACCCTAATAAGAAATCATGTACCCATGAGCAGTTACTTCAATACTTCCCTCCAGCTCTTAGCAACCACTAATCTACTTCCTGTCTCACAGATTTGCCAATTCTGATTGTAGATGGACTCATGCAATATGTGGTCCACTGTGGCTGCTTCTTTCTCTTAGCATAATGTTCTCAAAGTGGGGCGCCTGGGTGGCTCTGTGGGTTAAGCCTCTGCCTTCCGCTCAGGTCCTGATCTCAGGGTCCTGGGATCGAGCCCCGCATCGGGCTCTCTGCTCAGCGGGGAGCCTGCTTCCCTCTCTGTCTCTGCCTACCTCTCTGCCTGCTTATGATCTCTCTCTCTCTGTCAAATAAATAAAATCTTTTTTAAGGGGCACCTGGGTGGCTCAGAGGGTTAAGCCTCTGCCTTCCGCTCAGGTCATGATCTCAGGGTCCTGGGATGGAGCCCCGCATTGGGCTCTCTGCTCAGCCGGAAGCCTGCTTCCCTTTCTCTCTGCCTGTCTCTCTCCCTACTTGTCATCTCTGTCTGTCAAATAAATAAAATCTTTAAAAAAAAAAAAATCTTTTTTAAAAAAATTTAAAAAATGAATACAGGAATATCATGTACAAGGTGTAAAGTTAGATGCAAACTGAAGACATTTAGTTTAGTTCCTAGGTTCATGATTCTTTTTAGATAAAAATATTTCAATAATGCTGGGGCACCTGGGTGGCTCAGTTGGTTATGTGTCTGCTTTCAGCTCAGGTCATGAGGAATCAAGCCCCAGGTCAGGCTCCCTGCTCAGCGGGGAGTCTGCTATTCCTTTTCCCTCTGCCTGCTGCTCCCCCTGCTTGTGTTCCCAGTCTCTCTTTCTCTAACTCGCTCTCTCTCAAATAAATACAATCTTAAAAAAAATATTTCAGTAACTCCCAAGAAGTTCAGTTTTTCATGGATTTAAGAGGATGAAAAGGAGAGCCATGATCCAAATCACAATAAAATTAAGATGGCAGAAATTTCAAACTCCTAGGCCTCAAACTGCATGGACCAAGTAAGGCATTTACACAAATAGCTTTTCAAACTTCTTGGATGGCAATCCATACAAAGAAATTTTTTTTCACAGTAAGAACTTTTAAATGGTGACTCAGTATATACACACATGCACACACATGTATGTTTCTACATAACTAAAACAAGTATTTTGAGAAACACTACTTAAACTTACTGAAAACATATATTTTTAAAAATGTAAAAAAAGACAAAAGCAAAAGCAAAACCACTTTGCTGATCCCAAATCACTAAGTTGCATACTTGCAATGTGAAAAACACTGACTTAGCCTACAGGAAAGGAAAGAATAAATAAATGCATAATACCAGGTAAATCATGACTAAAATTTTCAAATGTTCTACAGAAATAGTTCCAAGGTTATAGTTGTCCAATGCGGCATTTTGTGAACACTAAGATTGATTTAGAACTTCCACAGTGAAAGTGAAATATAACTCCTTGAACAAAATTCAAATGCAAAAAATGGAAGTCTGACATTTACTGGATTTCAGTGCATGATAGAATAGCATTTCAATGGCCTTTCTATAGTTCCATGACATGTTTTTTTCTTTGGAAAAGGTATTTCATATGGGATTATTTGTTTAGACAGAAATGGATCCCACTGGCTCCTTCTAAGCACAAATTAAAATTCATTTTGTTATAATATTATTCAGAAATTAGAGAATATACCCAAAATGTGGACATATTAAAACCTACAACATGTCTATGGAGTGGAATTTCCCAATTTTTTTGAGACTGGCAAACTTCTATTACAGTATAGAAAAAAAACTCTTGAGGTATTAAAATTTTCATTTTATCCATTTTATATGGTTATACAGTAAAGTGATTTCAAAGTAAGATAAAGTACAACTTGCCAAGAAATTCAGAATTACATAGCATGTCCTAAACATGGATTGAAATGTAACTACCACTTTTAAAAAAATGTAATTACCAGGTGTAATATGAAAACAGATTGAACGGAGCTTTATAATGTGGTAATAATTCTATTTAAAAAAAAAATCCTGACTGATTTATTTTCCCAATTTCTAGGTTTTATTTCACAACAGTAAGGGACGACTTCAGTTTACACTAAAAACACTGCTATTATATTATCTATTTAAAACACTGTATCTTGGGGACGCCTGGGTGGCTCAGCGGGTTAAGCCTCGCCTTCGGCTGGGTCATGATCTCGGGGTCCTGGGATGGAGCCCCGCATCGAGCTCTCTGCTCAGCAGAGAGCCTGCTTCCCCTTTCCCCCTGCCTCTCTGCCTACTTGTGATCTCTGCTCAGCAGGGAGCCTGCTTCCCCCTCTCTGCCTGCCTCTCTGCCTACTTGTGATCTCTGTCTGTCAAATAAATAAATAAAATCTTTTAAAAAAATTGTATCTTGAAATATTAGAAGAAATTATTACAAATAATAGAGGAAAGTTAACAAATGCTTTCAAGAATAACTTTTGAGCAGGTGAATACAATTTATAAATCAAGTGAAGATCAGTTTGATGTAAATTTGAAGAATTATCATTTTTATGCTCTTTGTGACTAACTTGAACAGCATATGGCCAAAATGACCATGGTGGCTAATAAGTTTTGGCTGTCACGGGTACCCTAAATCTTACAAGGCAGCATCACTCAATTCATGAGTTGAAAGCTCTCCAATGATTTAATGATTTTATAATTATTTTAAAATAATTACAAATTTAAAAAATTAATAATTGAAACAAGAAATTGATACAGATACCATTCTGACTTTTATGATAAAAGCTCCTGGAATCCTTACTGGGAAAAACTCACCTAAAACCAACTGTTGAGTAAGTCCTCAGTAGAGTACCTTCAAAGTGGGCAGTATCTGTGTCTGGGAGAAGGTCAAGACTGGCTCGAAAGGGTTTGGAGCTGCTCATACTCATAGCAACCTACTTAACTTCCACTGTAGCCTCTGCATGTAATTACCTTCAATCATCTCTTCTGTTTTTCTAAACCATTTTTTAAAATCATCAATTTCTACCTTACCATGACTATTCTTTTTTTAATAAATCAATAAAATCAATTTCTTTTTTTTTTTTTAAGATTTTATTTATTTGACAGACTGAGATCACAAGTAGGCAGAGAGGCAGGCCAAGAGAGAGAGAAGGGGAAGCAGACACCCTGCTGAGCAGAAAGCCCGATGCGGGGCTCAATCCCAGGACCCTGAGATCATGACCTGAGCCGAAGGCAGAGGCTTTAACCCACTGAGCCACCCAGGTGCCCCTATACATCAATTTCTATCTTCATTACTTCTGATCTGTCATTATCATTCCCAAAGTCACATTTTCATTCTGGTTTTGTTTATAAAGAGAATTGGAACAATTAAAAATTGAACAATTAAAATCCACATATTTAGGGAGGTGATTTGCCCCCCTAGTTACATACATACACAGAGACAGACCATCACACAGACATGTACGCACATGCCTTCAGCCAGGTTATTTGTCTCCCTTTCTGTACTAGACTACTACTTTCTTGTCTCTCCAGCTTTATTTGGAATCTAGCTAGATAACAAGGGCAGGGATTCCTGAGTTAGTATAGGTAGTCCACAAAGTAAATGTTCTGCCAGTAGATAATTAAAGATAATTTATGATGTAATAAATGAGAATCCTCTGGTAAGCCATGAACTCTTTAGGTACAACTATAGGAACAGAATATGGGTGGTGTTGATGGAGTCCAAAAAGGACTTACTCAAAAAAACATTAATGGTGACTTGACAAACAGGACAAGTAAAAGGGAAATATTTCATACATGGTTTTTATAATTAAAAATTATTCTTTCTCAATATGTTCCAGATGATATTTTTAAATTTAGATATAATTGACATATAACATTAGTTCCATGTATAAAACATAATGATTTAATATTGGTATATATTACAAAATGATCACCGTCGTAAGTCTAGTTAACAGCCATCACCACACATGGTAACACATTTTTTTCTTGGGATGAAAACTGAGAAGATCTTTTCTCTCAGCAACTTCCAAATACATAATACAGTATTATTAACCACAGTCCCCACACTATACATTATTATATCACTAGGACTAATTTATTTTATAGCTGATAGCTTATACTTTCTAACCATCCAGATGATATTTTCAAATGTTGTCTCCAAGCACTTCTATCATGTATGGATTATTACACTAAAGGACATTACTGCTGAGCTATCTGAAGAAACTGGAAATGTTTAACACATGAAAAAAACTTTTTTTTATAGTCTTAGGTGTATATCTTTTCTCTACTTACCAGGGGTAACCTGCAGAGCAGAATTTTTAAAACTTAAGACAAAACAATCCCCTGTATGCATGTTTGGTATCAAAAGACTACAAATTAAATATAGTTGGAAGTACTCGGGCAACTTAAGAAAAATGAAATCTTTTTCATAATGGTTACTGGATTAACTATATTGATAGAAATTACTTTTCTTGGAAGATCAGACTTTCATTCTAAATATGAACTACAAATAAGTTTAGTAAAATAAGAACTTTTACATACGTTAGGGTTGTTTCCATTCTTGAGACTTGTTCGAGGTCTTCATGAGGGTCTTTAAATCCAGTAAAGTAGTAGTAAGATTTGTCCCACTTGATGGGCCTGTCAGACATCCTTTTAGCCTCCTTGAGAGGCTGGGAATGCACATTAGTATTCAAGCTTTGGATATGTTCAACAGATAAACTGCAGGAGTTGAGAATATATAATACTGTGCTTAGCAGATCTCTGGTGTGCAAAGTAAATTTGACTGCTCGAAATCCTAGAGAATATAATTCCCCCAAACAATTAATACAGATGATTATTCACTTATTTAAAAACACCTTTCCAAACAATAAAAATAAAATAATCATCTTTTAAAAACATTTGATTACTGATTAAAAACTATCCTACTGGCAAATAATCTGTAAACAGAGAACTACTTCCCTTGTCCAAAACTACACTGCAGTATCCTTACCTTCATGAATTGCTCCGTCAGTTCTCTGACTAGTTTGGCGCTAGAGACCTCCAGCCCATAGAGGGGATTTAAAATATTTTCAGTGCTGCCCATAAATTTGGTCTCGACAGTCTAAGAGATGGAAAAGCTCTCTTATGAGCAAGGGTCCATGAAAGACAGTTCCTGGCACTAAGACAAAGGGGGAGAGGAGGGGATGGGGAGGGTGTACTGTGACAGTGGTTCAGATGGGAGCAGCCAAAGAGACTAGTCTCAGGGGTGACACAAACCCATCTCGAATTTTCTCTGTGATTACAGGAGAGTATCTTCACACTTGTCCACACAACTACTTAATAACTCAACATTTTTTGGAAGGGATGTGAAATTCCCTAATTGTTTAGAAGTTAACACTTTACAATCTAGGTTTGATTATGGGTAGTCAGTGGGCTAAGATTAGTAATCTTCACTTGTTACAACCTCAACGGGAAATCTGTTTTCTCCTTTTTTTCTCTTCATTACTGGGGGTAGGCATGATTCTAGCTGAATTTACGTAACTTCTCAACACCCCACCAACCGTGTGATTATCATCTCTCTGCAAATGTGAAGAAACAGGAAGAATGCAGAGCAAGGGCTTAAATCTGAGTTGACTCCAAGCCCAGTATTTTCTCCATAACAGCATGCTGATTCTTTTTCATTTTTAAAAAGTACTTTTAATTGGTTTTGAAAATTTTAACATTATTATATAAGTACTGTGAAATTAAGGATACATATAATAAAAATAAAAGTCTCCTTTTAAAAAGGATAAAACCTCACATCTTTATTAGATTTATATTTAGAAATTTATATATTTAAATATATATATTAGATTTATTAGTCACATCTATAACATACCTGCACTATTTCATATGGGAGCTACTAGCCCTATGTGGCAGTTTAGAATTAAACTAATGCAAATTAAACAAAATTAAAATTCAGTTTCTGCCCAGCCACCCCCAGTTTGTTTTGTGAGATTAAGAGTCATTTATGGTTTGTCTCCCTCCCAATCCCATCTTGCTGGGGGGAGGTGGGATTGGGAGAGGGGGAGGGGGCTATGGACATTGGGGAGGGTAAGTGCTATCGTAAGTGCTGTGAAGTGTGTAAACCTGGCGATTCACAGATCTGTACCCCTGGGGATAAAAATACATTATATGTTTATTAAAAAAAAAAAAATTTGGAAGGGGAGGCGAACCATAAGAGACTATGGACTCTGAAAAACAACCTGAGGGTTTTGAAGGGTCAGGGGTGGGAGGTTGGGGGAACAGGTGGTGGGTAATGGGGAGGGCACGTTTTGCATGGAGCACTGGGTGTTGTGCAAAATGAATGAATACTGTTACGCTGAAAAAATAAATAAAATGGAAAAAAAAAATTCAGTTTCTGGTCATGCCAACATTTCAAGTGCTCAACAGTCACATGGCACTTGTGCCCGCTATATTAGTGTGAATGCAGAACATTTATATCATCACAGAAAGTTCTCTTGGACAGTTGGACTGCTCTAGACCTTTTCTGTGTGCCTTTGTATGTTCATTACATACAATATATGCTATTCATTTACACAAACACACACCTACAGTTTGAACTGTTTCCTTTTAATATGTAAACAGTATCATTCTAGACATATTACTTTGAACTTGCTTTTGTTACTTAAACTTGGTGACTCTTCCATGTCTGTATGTATGGATCAATGTATGGATCAATCCATTTTTTTATTAGCAGTTATATATATCAGTCCATACAATGAAGGAAACGAAGCATAATTTCTTTGACATTTCTGAAACTGATGGGACATAAAAGCTTTTATTTTTCACTTTTTTTTTTTTAATATTTTATTTGTTTATTTGACAGAGAGAGATCACAAGTAGGCAGAGAGGCAGGCAGAGAGAGAGGAGGAAACAGGCTCTCTTCTGAGCAGAGCGCCCGATGCGGGGCTCGATCCCAGGACCCTGAGATCATGACCTGAGCTGAAGGCAGAGGCTTTAACCCACTGAGCCACCCAGGCGCCCCTACTTTTCACTTTTTATATAAGGCTGAAATGTATTTTCTTTTTTAAGATTTTATTTATTTATTTATTTATTTATTTTTTTTTAAAGATTTTATTTATTTATTTGACAGACAGATCAGAAGTAGGCAGAGGCAGGCAGAGAGGGGAGGGGGAGAAGCAGGCTCCCTGCTGAGCAGAGAGCCCGATGTGGGACTCGATCCCAGGACCCTGGGATCATGACCTTAGCCGAAGGCAGTGGCTTAACCAACTGAGCCACCCAGGCACCCCAAGATTTTATTTATTTATTTGACAGACAGAGATCACAAGTAGGCAGAGAGGCAGGCAGCAAGAGAGGGGGAGGCAGGCTCCCCGCTGAGCAGAGAACCTGGGATCACGACCTGAGCCGAAGGCAGAGGCTTTAACCCACTGAGCCACCCAGGCGCCCTGAAATGCATTTTCTTATCTTTAGCACTGATGACCGATGTCACAATTTCAATCATTCTCAAGAGATACACATTCTGCTTGCCACACAGAGTTAAGGAATCTAGAACATGCAAACTAAGAAAGTTTTTTTAGCTGAATTCCCTGAATCATTTTATGGTAAAGTGAGAAATACTAGTAGGGGAGTTGTTCTGGCTGGTGAGAGAAGAAAGTAAAGTCCTAATTCCTGTGTTTGAGGGTAGGAAGAGCTCAGTCAAGGATAAATCTGTTTCTACCTTATCAATCCCATTAATTATTTAACTGAATGTAAGGGCTAAGGAATGCACATATGCTTTATTGGAAAACAGTACATCATTAGTTTAGTTTGGATTTTGGCGTTTTTTGGCTATTTGTATATATTGTTTCCTGAACTATCTAGCCATTGTCTTTGCCCATTTTTGTAATGGAGCTACTTTGTGTTTTCCTTCTGGTTTCTAAGAGCTCTTTGTACATTATCTTTTTGTCATATATGCTGTATTATCTTCCACTTAGAATTCATTTTTTTCTGTAATCCATTTTTGTTTAATGAATGGCTCAAAGTTTACCATTAATGAAAGGATTTTTGTCTTTATTCAGTCCCTGCTGCCTACAGTTACTTGTTTTAGTATTAACTCACAGAAAGCTCCCAGTGAATCTTCTACTTGTTTGAAGGAAGTTTATTTCCTCATAGGCCATCAAAAATGAAGAAGTGATGGGGCGCCTAGGTGGCTCAGTGGGTTAAAGCCTCTGCCTTTGGCTCGGGTCATGATCCCAGGGTCCTGGGATCGAGCCCCGCATCGGGCTCTCTGCTCCGCGGGGAGCCTACTTCCTCCTCTCTCTCTGCCTGCCTCTCTGCCTACTTGTGATTTCTCTCTGTCAAATAAATAAAAAAAAAAAAAAAAATGAAGACGTGATTTAAGCTTTAATTTTAGTAATGAAAATCAGTAGTAACCATTTTACCTTATTGCCATTTAATTAGGAATGATCTTAATTTTATAATCAGATCAAGAGGTTAAAGACATTAAATACTTGTCAGAGTGCCATCTCTGTCATACAGGCAAAGGTAAAAATGATTACTAACAATATTTTTAAAGAAGAACAGATAATGTAGCATATAAATCACATTAGACTAGGATTAAGGAGACATTTGTTCTAGTACCAGCTCTGTCCTTAATTTGCTGTGTGAAACCTCTTAAGTTTCTGAGTTTCCCTCTGTTTGCTCCTTCCCTAACAAATAGACCTGGTTTATTTTTTAACTCCACATGTAGTCAATATTCAAGACAAACCCAGTAGACGGTGATCATGAAAGTGGCAACTGTAGCTACTAGAAATGAGCCTGACTCTCCCAAATACAGACAAATAAAAATAGACTGGTGATAACATTCTTGTTTAAAAAACTGTAAAGGATATAATTTGCTCTCATACATTTCATCTGTTATAGAGAGAGAAATCATGAGATCTAAGTAGACCACTATACCTAAGTATTTTTGGTATTTTTCAATTCATGGCCTAATCTTGACTGTGTATTTATTAAAGAGTATTTATGAATATTTGGTCTTACACAGCGTATTTGTTATTGTTTACAATTTCAAATAGAATTATGTCATTTAGAGCAAAAAATGTAATTACTTATTATTACTACTATCATTTAAGCATTCTTCAGTAAAGCAATTCCTTCAAAACAGGGCTATGAGTTGACTTCTTGTCTTGGATAATGAGAATAGTGTCTATTTTTAATAAAACTCCCAAATCAGAGGTAGATGGAGAACAGTCAAGGAAATGAATTTCTGATTCCTGAACTCCCACATACAAACATGAGAGAGTAAGAAAACAGAGAAAATGTATTATCAAATGCTCATTCCTAGAGAGAATGGGTGGGAAGTTGTTTTCAACATAAAGATCCTATTTTAGTACTTTTTAGATCAAGTTCTTCCTTACTCCATGTAAGCACCCAAGAGCCCTGTGAGCCGGAAGTGTAAGGCAGGGGTCTTCACTGTGAGTGCTTCAGTACTTAAGACAGTACTTAACCTCTTCCATGCTTCGGTACTTAAACATAGTACTTCAACTTTCTTATTTTAACAATGAAGAACAATAAAGAAGAAGTTAAGCTCTCACAGCTAGTCACTGGCAGAGCTAGAAATAGATTCTAGGTTCCAAAAACCTATCAGATTTTGAGTTGTCTAACAGTTTGCTTCAGAAAAAAATTACAGCGCATCTTTTACTTGTTTTAATCTTAACTCAGAGAAAGCTCTTGGTAAACCTTTAAATTATTTTAAAGTTCATTCTAAAAATAAAGTTATTTCCTCAAGGATCACCAAAAGGATGATCCCTTTATTTAGATATTTAGAGGAATGATAGACCTGTATCTACCTATCTACCCTTAATTTTAAATATTTTTGGATCAGGGTTAAAGCAGTAACAAAGGGCCAAAAAGAAGGCTATCTATTAAGACTGACTAAAAAGAGCCTACAGCTTGAGTTGAAAGGCTTGGCTGGGTTCAATACCCACATTCCATCTCCAGTCTTGGGAAAATCCCTGCACATAATTTACTTGGGCAAATACTATCTACTTCATGGGGTACTTTGATGGCTAAATAAGGGAATATAGGCTGTACTTTTTAAAAAATGTAAATTGTTATATACATGGTTAACACTTAAAATATGAACACAGGAGGTAAACAAAAAGGAACATTCAGTTTTACAGACAAAAAAGTTTAAACTCAAAAAAATGGCTTTTTCAAACACAGGTAGCAAGGAATAGAATCTAATTCTGAGAAAACAATCAAGTCAAATACACACACACACACACACACACACACACACACACACATATTTATGACCAAGGCTTCAATCCAAAGATATTCTGGCAATGGCAGAATTAATAAACATATTCATCACATAGCTTACAAGGGAAACACTAGAAATAAGAAAACATACCGGAAGTGCTAAAGAGTTCCTGGCCTTCAGAGGAATTCTGCTCTGTTTCTCTTACATAAAATGTAAGCTGAGTTGGTTTCAAAGATCTGAAGCCTGGTTTCTGGAGGTTTTCTAAGTAGACACTTAATCTCTTAAGAGAATTTTCATTGACTTCCTGGAAAAAAAACACCAAGGAGCATTTACACACAAAACAGAACAAGAAAATAACAGAATTTATATCCTGACCTTTAAACACGTTATTGAGGGTACTAAATAATTTAGTATTAAAAATGTTGGGATTTCAGGGGCACCTGGGTGGCTCAGTGGGTTAAAGCCTCTGCTTTCGGCTCAGGTCATGATCTCAGGGTCCTGGAATCAAGCCCCATATTGGGCTCTCTGCTCAGCAGGGAGCCTGCTTCCTCCTCTTTCCCTCTCTGCCTGCCTCTCTGCCTACCTGTGATGTCTGTCAAATAAATAAATAAATCTTAAAAAAAAAATGTTGGGATTTCATAGCTCTTTAATGAAGAATAAAGTTAGATCCACATTTTTTTTTAATTTATTTATTTGACAGACAGAGATCACAAGTAGGCAGAGAGGCAGGCAGAGAGAGAGGAGGAAGCAGGCTCCCCGCGGAGCAGAGAGCCCGATGCGGGGCTCTATCCCAGGACCCTGAGACCATGACCTGAGCCAAAGACAGAAGCTTTAACCCACTGAGCCACCCAGGCGCCCCTAGATCCACATTCTTAAGACATGTAACAGAACAAACTCTTTATGGCCAAGATGTGAAAAAAAGTAACTAAGTATTAGAAGAAAACATGTTGAACTCTTTTATAACTTTGATGTGGAAAAAGCCTAACTATTATTAAATATCTCTAATACATGATTGACAATACGTGATTGATAAGTCCACTCACATAAAAAAACTAAAAACTAAAAAAAAAAAGCACACAAAAAACCACACATACACACACACAATAAGCAGCTTACCAACAAATAAGCTACTGACAGAAAATATCTGCAAGTCATTTCTCTCTATAAAGAGCTCTTAAAATGACCATCCTGAGACTGGTTGAATTATGGTACATTCACTCAATGGAATACTATACAACCAAAAAGAAAAGAGAAAAAAGAATGTGGTATAGATATCTAGGAATTGACTTGGAGTTATTTCCAAGGTTGTTAAGTGAAAAGAAGAAACATCCTTTCGTGAAGGAATAGCTCTACAGAATCGCATAAATAGTAACCATGTTTCCTAACACTGTAGGTTTCTTCTCAGATACACTATATGATCTGAAATTAGGAACAATGAGTTTATTTTTGTCTGTTTAACTGATTGTAATATGCTGTTCTTAGCTACCATAGTTCAGTGGGCTGCTGAGGTACCTTTCCTGCTAGCGTTAAGACTAAATCTTTGTAATTCTGTTTTGCTACAAGTTTCTATGTTTGCCAAAAAGAAATATGCAGAACAACCCAGAAACCAATGAAAATGGTTATCTCCAGAAGTTATACGAATGGGGTAAAAGAAATGGGGATAGGAGTGAGACTTCTGAGTAAACTTTGTATTTAGTTTTGATTTTTGAAACCTAGAAATGTTTTCTGTATTTTAAAACTGAGTTAATGATCTCCCTGATATGAGGACGTGGAGATGCAACATGGGGGTTTAGGGGGATAGGAAACGAATAAATGAAACAAGATGGGATTGGGAGAGAGACAAACCATGTGACTCTTAATCTCAGAAAACAAACTGGGGGTTGCTGGGGGGAGGTGGGGTTGGGAGAGGGGGAGGGGGGTTATGGACATTGGGGAGGGTATGTGCTATGGTGAGTGCTGTGAAGTGTGTAAATCTGGCAATTCACAGACCTGTACCCCTGGGGATAAAAATACATTATATGTTTATAAAAAAAAAGAAAAAAAAAACTGAGTTAAAATGAAGAGGATTAAGAGTAGCTGTGCTTCACTTTGAGACCCTATTCCGTTGCTGCTTAGATAGCGCTTTCAGTCTATTTTCTAGAAAAGAGACAAGGGTGTTCCATACAAATGCAGAGAAGACTGGAATGAATGCACATGAGGGGCCAAGAAGGGTGAACTGCCATCCCAGAGCTTGCATTTTGGTGACAGTATGTCTAATATGGAAGGGAAATAAAAACAGTATCACAGGATATGGGGGACAGAGAGTTCTGGGAAGGAAGGCAGGGTGACAGTTTCACATAGGGCAATCTGGGAAAGCCTCATGAATGTGACACTTAAACAAGAAAGAAAAGGACAAACCACATCTACGTGACTGACCCCCCAGTAAAAACCCAGAAACCAAGGCGTGGCACAGAGTAGGCACTCAAATACAAGTCAAAAGAGTAAATGAAAATATAGCTGACTCTTCAACAACATGGGTTTGAACTTCATGGGACCATTCATACACGGATTTTTTTTTTGATTCATTATGATTTCTTAATAACATTTTATATTCTCTACCTTATTTTACTGTAAGAACATAGAATACAATACACATATCATGCAGAGTATGTGTTAACTATATTATTCGTAAGACTTCTGGTCAATAGTAGGCTATTAGTATTTAAGTTCTGGGAGAAGTCAAAGGTTATATGCTGATTTTCAAACGTGCAGTGGGTTAGTGTCCCAACCCCTGCACTATTCAAGGGTCAGCTATATTAATTTACTAGAATAATTACATTTTAGGCATATTGTGTTGAAGCTCTCCATGACCACTCTCAGGTTCAATTTGATAGAGGGATTTACAGAAATCAGAAAAACTGTTACACTCACAGTTATGGTTTATTACAGCAAAAGGATACAGATTAAAATCAGCAAAGGGAAAAGGCATGTAGGATAGAGTCCAGGAGAGGCCAGGTTCAAGGTTCCAGTTGTTCCCTCCCAGTGTATTTGCAGAGCTAGCACTTAATTCCCTAGGAACAATGTGTGACAATGTATGAAAAGTGTTGCCAACTGAGGAAACTCATTCAAGCCCTGGTGTCCAGCATTTTACTGGGCTCAATCAAGCAGGCATGTAGTGGCCATGTGACTGACCTTAGCTGTTCAAATAGTCTCCAGCACACCCAGAGGGACCCCAACATATGAAAACAGGCATTCACCAAAAATCACATTTTTAGCATAAAATATCTGGCATGGCCTGATAGCTCACACATACAAAAGATTCCCATCAGGCAGGATATTCTAAGGGCTCAGAGCTTCTCTCCTAGGAGGCAGTCAAGGGCTAATACCAAAGCCAGGCATTTCTTTGGAATGTAGAGTTTAAGTAACACATGCCTGCTGAGTTCACCTTTTGGAGTACACAGTAGTTTTAATAAAAAACAAAGATACATTGGTAGAGGAGGGAAAACATTCACCTACGACTAGGCATAATTTTTCCACATATGTTGGGTTTAAAAACTTTAAATAATTAACATCCTCAAAGTAATGGATATTTTTCTATTGATTCATTTTACTAATTAAATTTTTTTTCCACTGCAAGTAGAAAAAAACTATATAAAAATGTTCTAAATTTTTAAAAGTTCTAAATTCCTTTTAACATTAAACCAGGTATTAATGTTAAAGAAAATAAAGAGAACAAATGAAATAATATTGACCATCTTCACTAAGTTTATTATAAGTTACTTCTCATCTCCATCTGCATTCCTTGAGCACACAATAAGTGAGGCTGTAGGGAAGAGAACCAGCAGCATGCAACAGAAGGGAAAACTACTTAGGGCACTGAAAAACTTTCCTTGTAACCATCCTTAAATAACAGACTGACCATAGTGACAGAAGCCTGAAATTTTCTTTCAAACACTCAATTTTACTCCAAACACTGGTTCAGAAGACATTACTAATACTTTAAAGACTCTCCAAGATAGCTTTATTGCCCTCATAAAAAGTGACAGCCTTCATATATAGGGAAAAAACCTAGTCTATCTCCTGTGTGCCTTCTGTATATTCACACAAAATACTTGACTTCCGACATGTCTGGTCACCAAATGAGTGGAGGTTTTTCCCCACAATAAGCAATTCTCTTTGACACCAGCAGGAAGTCCTACAATTTAACTCAATTCTGACATTATATATCCAGAGACAGCATCAGATCCCACAGGTTAAGGGCTCAGTTTCCCAAGACTGTCCTCTCCCTCCGCCACCACACCCCCATATACACACTTCAGATGTCGTCACACCCGTTATCACTTGTGTTTTTGACCAATCAGCAATTTGCAGCAACCCCCTCCTTAGGTTCTATTAATTCACTAGAGCAGCTCACAGAACTCAGTGAAAAACTCATGTTTACCATACTACATGATATAATAAAGGACACAGATAAACAGTCAGCTGAAGAGAGACACAGGGTCTCAAGTGCAGGAGCTTTTGTCCTCATGGAGTTTGGGAGCACTACCCTCCAGGGTAGATATGTTTGCCCACCTGGAAGCTGTCTGAACCCCATACCACTGTAATTTTATGGAGGATTCCTCATGTAGGCATGATCAATTATTACGTCTGTTTCTAGCCCTTTTCTCCTCTCTGGAGGTTGAGGGTTGGGACTGAAAATTCCAAGCTTCTAATCATGCCTTGGTCCTTCTGGTGACCAGCTCCCATGTACGAGCCACCCAGGGTCACAGCACTGGAACAAAAGGTGTTCCTGGTGCTCCTATCATATAGGGATTTACAAGGGCTGTAGGAGTCAGGTGTCAGGGATGGGGCCAAAGACCAAAGAGCAGAACAAGAGATGCTTCTAGTGCTCTTCTCACTTAGGAAGTTACAAGAGTATCAGGAGCTCTGTGCCAGGAACTGGAAGCAGAGCCCAATGTATGGATTTTTCCATTCCCTCAGATTTCATAAAACATCAATAATCAGATTTTCAATTTTCAATATATTTTCAAAGCAAGTCAAAACACTGACTTTATTACTATAACAGAACAATCCAAATTTGTACAACTGTGTATTATATTGTGTCAAAAATTAGCAAAACTTCAGGTTTGAAATGGGGACTAAAGGTTAAATAAATAAATAAATGTTTACCCTTTCTCTGGGGTGCTGTCCAAAGAAATCTGGATGTACTGCAAAGTAGAATGGCCTCAAGGCATTGACGGCTTCAGCTCCTGATAAAGTTCTTGAGGAAAGAAACCAGTGTGGAAGTATTTTCTCTAGACATAACCTTTTAAAAAGATGTGGATTTATTCAGCAAGGCACTGACACACACACACACACAGATCCCCAACGTATAAAGTGACAATGACATTAAAATTATTACATATGGAAAATACCATAGAAACAAGATAGAAATAAAAACTGTGGTTTTCTAAAATCTATAAAAGTTTTAACAAGCAATGTCCAATCATGAAATAAGTAAGTTGTGGGGATATATGTATAGCATAGGGAATACAGTCCATAATATTGTAAAAACTTTGTATGGTGACAGATGGTAACTAAACTTATCATGGATATCAGTTAATAATGTATAAAAATATTGAATCATTATGATGTATACCTGAAACTAATAGGGCACTGTATGTCGATTATACTTTAATTAAAAAGAATTTAAAAATAAATAAATATATTAGAGTTTTAACAAGCAGAGTGCCTTATGGTTTCTAAAAACAGTGGTTATAAATTCCTCTGATGCAATATGAGAAAATAATATTAATAATAATAATAAAATTTCCCCTCAAAGACTACTTTGAAATGTTAAGTGGCTTTACTGCAGATGGTAACAATTTCCTCTATCATTTTTTTCTTCAGATAAAAAACCCTCAATATCCATAGTGTAATCTTTTCTTTCTAGTGAAAAATATTTTGAATACAATGCTTAAAAAGAGATACAAGATGCCCCTTAGTTTACCTCCTCATAGTGGTCATGCTAAAATTATCCTAGTTGGATAACTCGACACTCTCATTCTTAAATTTTGGCAAAACATACCTAGGAGTATTTTTTAAAGTACAGTTTTAAATCCAGATGAAATTATTTGCAATTTTTGGGAAGCACTTCTGTGACCTCTATTTTTGAACATTATAATTTTACGGTTTCCATTCTATAACAGTCTATAAAGAAGTCTAAATATGAGGCATCCTTTTGTCTCATATATGACCTCATACAATAAGGAGTAGAAGTGTGTCTCATACATTATTGAGTGAATGGAAGGCTATTATATTTTTAAAATGATAGAGATTACAGAATCATTTACGGAGATTTTTTGGCAATCTGGAGACCCACCATATTTTCAGATTTTTTTTTTTTTTGACACATATTCAAACCTTTTACAAAGTCAATATACAAGGTTGTGCATGAAGAGCGACAACAGGAGTCTAAACAATAAAGTCAGCAGTAAGCCAGGTACTGAAGGCCTCAGTATCAGGCCATGTAAGCACGCAGTGACAGCTCTACTGGCTCCCCATTTGAGCTTCATTCCTCATTCCCAAATGTCTCACAGACACTTAAGTTATCCTGCCAGACTCTCAAATTTTACATGTCTAAAAAAAGGAGTAGAGGTCACTGTTTTCCTTCTAATCTCAGCCTGGGTACAGAAAGCAAGGAAGCAGTTCAACCCAAGATTATCTTCCTTATTTCTGTCACTGTGGTACCCCTTTTCTCTGTGTTGCCAGAGTCCAGATCCACAGCCAGTACCCCTGCCCAATTTTGGGTGCTCTGGAAATCGGTTGTTTCTTCTCACTTTACAATGTCCCCGGAAACCATTCCTTCTTTCCATTTCTCTGCCGCCCATTAACACCAAAAAGTTGAACTGCACAATTCATCTACCCCCTAGTATCTTTTCCCATTTTCTTTATTTTATTTTATTTTATTTATTTGACAGAGAGAAATCACAACTAGGCAGAGAGGCAGGCAGAGAGAGAGGAGGAAGCAGGCTCCCTGAGGAGCAGAGAGCCCGATGCGGGGCTCAATCCCAGGACCCTGGGATCATGACCTGAGCCGAAGGCAGAGGCTTTAACCCACTGAGCCACCCAGGTGCCCCTCCCATTTTCTATACAGGTAATTTTCCTAAAATCCCACTACCACAGTATTCCCTACTATAACACCTTTGCTGGTGTTTAAACTCCTGCAAATAAAATCCACTTCTTAGTCTGGTATTTCCAATCCTCTATAATCATTTCCAATCTGTCTTTCTACAGTGATTTCCTACCACTCTTAGAAGACTTTGGGCCAAAGTAATCCTTCTCATTCCTCCCTCATTTCTGCATGATTTCTCAGCCCTAAACATGCCCCCGTGCCACCTACCCAAACTGTTCCCACTCACTGAAAAATTACTGTGTAAGTACTACACACCAGGAGACAAAGTGCCCACTTCCCCCACAATCTTCCCTTTTGTATCCTCACTATAGTCTTTCCCTCTTCTAAACTCAAAGAACAGAAACTGATTACCCACAATATTTGCAACAATACCATAAAGTATAAATGATGTTTCCATCTGTTTCTCTCTTCCTCTACCGATCCACACACCTCAGCTACCATGGGCCCTTGAAGGCAGTAACCATATTACATATACTTGCTGAGGGTGGCTATGTTGGTTGGCAACCGCTGAAAAGCAGAGGTCAAGACACACTAAGATGTGTGAGAGAATTAGGAAAATGAGAAGATGGGGAGATCTTTCAGACCACAATGTAGGTCTGACAGGGACAGAGGAGAGGCAGGAGGAATGGGTAGGAAGTCTTGGACTGCAGCACAAGTTCCAAGAAGGGTCAGCCAGTCTAATGAGGAGTTGGACCAAAGGCACTCACTGGCAGAGTCCCATGTCTTGCTAGAATGAACCTGACTTTGTGTTCCTGCTCTGCTTGGGTAGTGACAGCCGGTAAAGTGGGGCTTTGAGGCAAATCCACTGAACCACAGAGACAGGAGAACTCAGAGGGTAACTTACAGCTGCACAGCAGAGGGTATGGCACAGTATTATTGTTAATGTAGGTTAAATGAATGTCTAGTAGGTATTTAATGAAAGGAAACTTAACAGAATCAAGGAAAATTATATCAAAAACAATATTGTGTTGCTTGAAATTGAGTAAATTTAGCACAAAGAAATCTGGATTTATAAGACATTAGGAAAGGATTAAATTTTTGAAAGACGAATCACTAGAAAAGGGATCAGCAAACTTTTTCTAAAAAAGGGTCATATAGTCAACATTTTAGGCTTTTTGGGCCCCACGGCCTGTTACAACTATTCTACTTTGCTACTGTAGTGGGAAAGCAGCCACAATAAAGCACATGAATGAGTGTGGCTGTGGCCAAACAAAACTGTATTTAAATAAACAGGCAGTGGGGCCATCTGACCATGGACTATACCTTGCTGAGTTTTACACTAGAGGATTTAAATATAAGTATCTCAAGTACATTTAAAAATACATGCACAATTTACATCTAGTTTTTTAGAACACAGACTACGTAAAGAAGAAATTTGTTAACTCACATTGATTCTTCCAAAAAAAAGGGAAGTTATCCTACTGATTAGAGCAAAATTGCCTTGAGTTAAATCAAAAGGAGAGCCATTAACACTTTAGGAGATAGGGAATTTACAGACTGAAGTAATAGAAGGTCACTACTGGTATCTATTTCATACTTAAAGCATATGACTTGATTTCTAATTAACATCTAAGAATTTTCACTGCAATTAGTTTTCATGATCCACAGTGCTGTATAATAAGCTTATGGGGCCATGACCAACATTAAAAAAAGAGAAGACATGCAACAGAAAATATCACTGGATACTGTGTGTGCCAAGGGTAACTGTTGTTATGAAACCGGTATTTCATGCATTACAATTAAAATACAGTTTTCTGAAGGCTAGAATAAAACAAGCTGGAAGCATGGTTCTATTACGCAACCACTACTATTCACTGCTTGTCAATGACACAGAGTCAGGAGGCAAGTGTTCCTCCAGGCTCCTATGAGCTCTCCTCATATTAGAGAATGAAAATAACAATACGTTAGCCTGGTTTTCTGTGGTTGAACAGTATTAAGATATCACAACATGAAGAAGGTCTATACATCTGCAGAACAGTTTTTCAGGGTGCACTCTATCTCAGATTCTTTGTTTCCCTGCCTCTTACCCTCTTCCCTCCATGCCCTAAGAACTGTGTCATAAATTCAATCAGAGAAAGTCTCCCTTTCTTTGAGAATCCTTGTCATAAACAAGTTGGTGGAAAAACTCTGTTTCCCCAAAATAACTCCCTTTTGTCAGTGACTAATTACTTGAACAGGATAGTTATTTAAAAGTAATAATTATTGCCAAATATATTTTAGAAGGCTAAAACTTCACACATCATTTTTATGTAATGTTGTATTTAGTTATATATTTTGAGCCAAATGCACTCGACTTTTCCCTGTTTTGGCTTGGCTACCAAGAAGCCAGAACTAAATTTGACGTCTGAGTAACTGTTTAATCAATTCTGCTTTTTAACACAATAATCTTTTTCTCTATAGGGCTCCTGCAATTATCCTATATATGCCTATTATAAAATGCCAATCAAATTTTATAGCTGAACTCCTTAAATCCTTTCTTAAAGTAGGATTTAGATTATATATCATAAATAGCAAATACAGTAGTCAAATGACCGTACTATAAATTTAAATGTAAAGTGGTTTTCCACATGATGGCAATAGACTTGATTATAACTGTGCTAAGGACAAACTTTATCTTTTTTCCTCTTAATGTTTTCACACTGAACTATTCTGGAAGATGGTATTCTATTCACCTGCTGCCCTGAACGAACTCTTGGTGGACCTGGATGGTCACATGAATTTTCATTTTCTCTTTTTGTTCTTGCCCTCCACTACCATAATATAATTTTAGAATTTGAAAAATAATAATAAATTAAAATTAGTCAAATACATAACAGAATCCCTCCCCATACTAATTACACAATGGACCACAAAGCTTACCTTCTCACAGGTCTCAGGTGGCAAAACATTTCCAAATATATATGTACATCAATTCCCAGGCATCCATTAATCACTTAAAAAGTTAAGCAGATACAAGTGATGAACAAGTGGAATTTGAATTAAAACATTTCCATTTATATTAGCAACTCCCCCAAAATGAAATGCTTACCTATAATTCTAACAAAATATGCACAAAATCTAAATGAGCAAAACTACAAAAATGAAGAATGAAATCAAAGAAGAATTAAATAGAGAGATATCCCATCTCCATGGATAGGAAGACTCAATATTGGCAGAAGTACTTTCCAATTTAATCTATAGGACAATAGATTCGTTCTATAGATTCTGTGCAATCCCAATAAAAACTCCAGATAATTATTTTATGGATACTGTCTAACTCAGGTAAAAGACTAAGAACAGCCAACTCAATACTGAAGAAGAACAAAGTTGGAAGAATGACTACCTGACTTCAAGACTTACTAGAAAGCTATAGCAATCAACACTGAGGTACTGGTAAAAGAACAGACAAACAGATCAAGGAACAAACAGACAACCCAGAAATAGATCCACATAAGTACAGTCAATTGATCTTTAGAGCAAAGATAGTCTTTTCAACGAATGGTACTAGAACAACTGGACATTGACATGCAAATAAATTAATGTAGTCATAGACTTTACAACCTTCACACAAATTAACTCAAAATCGATCACAGACTTAAATGTAAATCACAACACTGTAAAACTTCTAGAAGATAACACTTAAAAAAACCTAGATGACTTTGGGTATATTGATGACTTTTTAGATTCAACACCAAAGGCATGATCTGTGAAAAAAAGGAAATGATAAAGTGAACTTCATTAAAATTAAAATCTTGTGCTCTGCAAAAGATAATGAGAGACAAACCACACACTGAGAGGAAATCTTTGCAAAAGATACACATAACTGAAGAAGGGCTGTTATCAAAAATACACACAAAAATTTTTTTTTAATTCAACAAGAAAATTAACAACCTGATTCAAGAAAGGGCCAAATTAAATGTGTCCTTTGTTATTTTAAATATATCAAGATATTTTAACTAAAAATTTTACCCAACTGAACCAATTTTATATTATTTATACCTATTTTGGTGTTTTGTCTTTATACTAAATAAGGTTTTTGAAGAAAAAAAAAAAAAAAGAACCAAAGACCTGAACAGATTACCTTATAAAATAAGATATACAGATGACAAATAATCATATGAAAAGATGTTCAGCATGATATATCATTAGCGAACTGCAAATTAAAACAATGAAACACTACTACATGTCTATTAGAATGGCCAAAATCCAGAACACTGACAACCCCAAATGCTGATGAGAATGTGGAACAACAGGGACTCTTACTCCCTGCTGGTGGGAATGCCAGGACAGTAGGGCAATTTCTTACAAAACTAAACATGCTTTTGCCATATGATCCAGCAATCACACTCCTTGGTATTTACCCAAAGGAACTGAAAACTATCCTTATATGGAAAGCTGCACATAGATGCTTAGTTTTTTAAATATTTTTTAAAAAAATTTTATTTATTTGTTTGGTAGGGGGTGGTGTGCCACAAGCAGGGGGAGTGGCAGGCAGAGGAAGAAGCAGATTCCCCCCTGAGCAGGGAGCCCGATGCAGGACTCGACCCCAGGACCCCAGGATCATGACCTAAACTGAAGGCAGATGCTTGACCAATTGAGCCACATAGGCACCCCACACAGATGCTTATAAAAGCTTTATTCAAATTGCCAAAACTTGGGAGCAACCAAGATGTTCTTCAGTAGATGAATAGATAAACTGTGGTATATCTAAACAATGGATTATTATTTAGCGCTAAAAACAAAAGAGCCATCAAGCCATGAAAAGACATGGAAGAATCTTCAAAAGCTACAGTAATTAAAACAGTATGATACTGACATAAAAAGAGACATTGGATTAATGGAACAGAATATAGAGCCCCAAAATAAATCTATGCATGTTATGGTTAATTAATTTACGACAAAGGAGTCAAGAATATACCATGGGGAAAAGAGAGTCTCTTCAAGAAATAATGCTGGGAAGGGGCACCTGGGTGGCTCAGTGGGTTAAAGCCTCTGCCTTTGGCTCAGATCATGATCTCAGGGTCCTGAAATCAAGTCCCGCATCAGGCTCTCCGCTCGGGGGGAAGCCTGCTTCCTCCTCTCTCTCTCTGCCTGCCTCTCTGCCTACTTGTGATCTCTCTCTCTGTCAAATAAATAAATAAATAAAGAGTCTCTCTCCCTCTCCTCTGCCCCTCCTTCCCGCTCACTCACACTCTCTCTGTCTCGAAAACAAAAATTTAAAAAAATTTTTTAAAAAAAGAAATAATGCTGGGAAAATTGGACAGCCATATACAAAAGAAGTAAACTGGACACAAAATTAACTCCAAATGGATTAAAGACTTCAACATAAGACCTAAAAGCATAAAACTCCTAGAAGAAAACAAAGGTGGCCAGCTCTTTAAAATAGGTCTTGGCAACGTTTTTTTTTGAAATCTGATACCAAAAGCAAAAGTAACTAAAGCAAAAATAAACAATTAGGCCTACATCAAACTAAAAAGCTTTTGCACAGCAAAGGAAACCATCAATAAAATGAAAAGGCAACCTACTGAATGGGAGAAAATAATTGCAAATCATGATGTATCCAATAAGGGACCAATATTCAAAATATATAAAGAACTCAACTCAATAGCAAACAAATAAACAATCGGATTAAAAAATGGGCAGGACGCGAGTCAAGATGGCGGAGAAGTAGCAGCCTGAGACTACATCAGGTAGCAGGGGATCAGCTCGATAGCTTATCTAAACATTGCAAACACCTACAAATCCAACGGGAGATTGAAGAGAAGAAGAACAGCAACTCTAGAAACAGAAAATCAACCACTTTCTGAAAGGTAGGACTGGCAGAGAAGTGAATCTAAAACGACGGGAAGATAGACCGCGGGGGGAGGGGCCGGCTCCCGGCAAGCGGCGGAGGAACGGAGCACAAAATCAGGACTTTTAAGAGTCTGTTCCACTGAGGGACATTGCTCCAGAGGCTAAACCAGGGTGAAGCCCACGCGGGGTCAGCGTGGCCCCAGGTCCTGCAGGGTCACAGAAGGATCGGGGGTGTCAGAGTGTTGGAGAGCTCGCAGGTATTAGAACGGAGAAGCCGGCTGCAGAGACAGAGCCGAGGACTGAACTCTCAGCTCTGGGTTACCTTGAACTGGTCGCGGGCTGGGTGAGCTCGGAGCGCGGCTAGAGGCTGGGGATACGGGAGTGATTGGGTGCTGTCCTTTGGGGGCGCACTGAGGAGGGGGGCACCAGGCTCTCGGCTCCTCCGGGCCGGAGACTGGGAGGCCGCCATTTTCATTCCCGTCCTCCGGAACTCTACGGAAAGCGTTCAGGGAACAGAAGCTCCCAAAAGCGAACCCGAGCTGATTACTTAGTCCGGCCGCCAGTAAGGGCGGTGCAATCCCGCCTCGGGCAAAGACACTTGAGAATCACTATAACAGGCCCCTCCCCCAGAAGATCAACAAAATATCCAGCCAGGACGAAGTTCATCTATCAAGGAAAGTAGGTTCAATTCCTAAGAAAGCAGAGCAATTCCAGAGGAGGAGAAAGCAAAGCACGGAACTCATGGCTTTCTCCCCATGATTCTTTAGTCTTGTGGCTACTTCAATTTTTTTTTTTCTTTTTTCAATTTTTTTTCTTTTTTCTTTTTTCTTCTTCTGCTAAATTTTTTAAAAAATTTACCCTTTTCTTTTTTAACGTTTTTTGACTAGTTTATCTAAATATATATATTTTTTCTTTCTTTTTTATATTTTTTCATTTGTTTTATTTTTTAAATTTTTTTCTTTTTTTTTTTTTCAGAACCTGTTTTTATCCCCTTTCTCCCCCCCACAATTAGGGGTCTCTTCTGATTTGGTTACAGCGCATTTTTCTGGGGTCATTGCCACGCTTTTAGTAGTTTATTTGCTCCTTCATATCCTCTTATCTGGACAAAATGACAAGGCGGAAAAAATCACCACAAACAAAAGAACAAGAGACAGTACCGAAGGCTAGGGACCTAATCAACACAGACATTGGTAATATGTCAGATCAAGAGTTCAGAATGACGATTCTGAACATTCTAGCCGGGCTCGAAAAAGGCATGGAAGATATTAGAGAAACCCTCTCTGGAGATATTAAAGCCCTTTCTGGAGAAATTAAAGAACTAAAATCTAACCAAGTTGAAATCAAAAAAGCTATTAATGAGGTGCAATCAAAAATGGAGGCTCTCACTGCTAGGATCAATGAGGCAGAAGAAAGAATTAGTGATATAGAAGACCAAATGACAGAGAATAAAGAAGCCGAGCAAAAGAGGGACAAACAGCTACTGGACCATGAGGGGAGAATTCGAGAGATAAGTGACACCATAAGACGAAACAACATTAGAATAATTGGGATTCCAGAAGAAGAAGAAACAGAGAGGGGAGCAGAAGGTCTATTGGAGAGAATCATTGGAGAGAATTTCCCTAATATGGCAAAGGGAACAAGCATCAAAATCCAGGAGGTGCAGAGAACCCCCCTCAAAGTCAACAAGAATAGGTCCACACCCCGTCACCTAATAGTAAAATTTACAAGTCTTAGCGACAAAGAGAAAATCCTGAAAGCAGCCCGAGAAAAGAAGTCTGTAACATACAATGGTAAAAATATTAGATTGGAAGCAGACTTATCCACAGAGACCTGGCAGGCCAGGAAGAGCTGGCATGATATATTCAGAGCACTCAACAAGAAAAACATGCAGCCAAGAATACTCTATCCAGCTAGGCTATCACTGAAAATAGAAGGAGAGATAAAAAGCTTCCAGGACAAACAAAAACTGAAAGAATTTGCAAACACCAAACCAGCTCTACAGGAAATATTGAAAGGGGTCCTCTAAGCAAAGAGAGAGCCTAAAAGTAGTAGATCAGAAAGGTACAGAGACAATATACAGTAACAGTCACCTTACTGACTAATAATGGCACTAAATTCATATCTCTCAATAGTTACCCTGAATGTTAATGGGCTAAATGCCCCAATCAAAAGACACAGGGTATCAGAATGGATAAAAAAACAAAACCCATCAGTATGTTGCCTACAAGAAACTCATTTTAGACGCGAAGACACCTCCAGATTTAAAGTGAGGGGGTGGAAAACAATTTACCATGCTAATGGGCATCAGAAGAAAGCTGGGGTGGCAATCCTTATATCAGATCAATTAGATTTTAAGCCAAAGACTATAATAAGAGAGGAGGAAGGACACTATATCCTACTCAAAGGGTCTGTCCAACAAGAAGATCTAACAATTTTAAATATCTATGCCCCTAACGAGGGAGCAGCCAACTATATCAACCAATTAATAACAAAATCAAAGAAACACATCAATAATAATACAATAATAGTAGGGGACTTGAACACTCCCCTCACTGAAATGGACAGATCATCCAAGCAAAAGATCAACAAGGAAATAAAGGCCTTAAATGACACACTGGACCAGATGGACATCACAGATATATTCAGAACATTTCATCCCAAAGCAACAGAATACACATTCTTCTCTAGTGCACATGGAACCTTCTCCAGAATAGATCACATCCTGGGTCACAAATCAGGTCTCAACCGGTATCAAAAGATTAGGATCATTCCCTGCATATTTTCAGACCACAATGCTCTGAAGCTAGAACTCAATCACAAGAGGAAAGCTGGAAAGAACCCAAATACATGGAGACTAAACAGCATCCTTCTAAAGAATGAATGGGTCAACCAGGAAATTAAAGAAGAATTGAAAAAATTCATGGAAACAAATGATAATGAAAACACAACAGTTCAAAATCTGTGGGACACAGCAAAGGCAGTCCTGACAGGAAAATATATAGCGGTACAAGCCTTTCTCAAGAAACAAGAAAGGTCTCAAGTACACAACCTAACCCTACACGTAAAGGAGCTGGACAAAGAACAAGAAA
This sequence comes from Meles meles, assembly GCF_922984935.1. Classification (NCBI taxonomy): domain Eukaryota; kingdom Metazoa; phylum Chordata; class Mammalia; order Carnivora; family Mustelidae; genus Meles; species Meles meles. Next base: position 38,066,640 of record NC_060069.1, on the reverse strand, counting down.
GAAACCCTAAACCCAGCAGGAGAAGAGAAATCATAAAGATCAGAGCAGAAATCAATTGAAATAGAAACCAAAAAAACAATAGAACAAATCAATGAAACTAGGAGCTGGTTCTTTGAAAGAATCAATAAGATTGATAAACCCCTGGCCAGACTCATCAAAAAAGAAAAGAGAAAGGACCCAAATCAATAAAATCATGAATGAAAGACGAGAGATCACAACTAACACCAAAGAAATACAGACAATTATAAGAACATACTATGAGCAACTCTACGCCAACAAATTGGACAATCTGGAAGAAATGGATGCATTCCTAGAGACATATAAACTACCACAACTGAACCAGGAAGAAATAGAAAACCTGAACAGGCCCATAACCAGTAAGGAGATTGAAACAGTCATCAAAAATCTCCAAACAAACAGAAGCCCAGGGCCACACGGCTTCCCAGGGGAATTCTACCAAACATTTAAAGAAGAACTCATTCCTATTCTCCTGAAACTGTTCCAAAAAATAGAAACGGAAGGAAAACTTCCAAACTCATTTTATGAGGCCAGCATCACCTTGATCCCAAAACCAGACAAGGATCCCACCAAAAAAGAGAACTACAGACCAATATCCTTGATGAACACAGACGCAAAAATTCTCACCAAAATACTAGCCAATAGGATTCAACAGTACATTAAAAGGATTATTCACCACGATCAAGTGGGATTTATTCCAGGGCTGCAGGGTTGGTTCAACATCCGCAAATCAATCAATGTGATAGAACACATTAATAAAAGAAAGAACAAGAACGATATGATACTCTCAATAGATGCTGAAAAAGCATTTGACAAAGTACAGCATCCCTTCCTGATCAAAACTCTTCAAAGTGTAGGGATAGAGGGCACATACCTCAATATTATCAAAGCCATCTATGAAAAACCCACCGCAAATATCATTCTCAATGGAGAAAAACTGAAAGCTTTTACGCTAAGGTCAGGAACACGGCAGGGATGTCCATTATCACCACTGCTATTCAACATAGTACTAGAAGTCCTAGCCTCAGCAATCAGACAACAAAAAGTAATTAAAGGCATCCAAATCGGTAAAGAAGAAGTAAAACTATCACTCTTTGCAGATGATATGATACTATATGTGGAAAACCCAAAAGACTCCACTCCAAAACTGCTAGAACTTGTACAGGAATTCAGTAAAGTGTCAGGATATATAAAATCAATGCACAGAAATCAGTTGCATTTCTGTACACCAACAACAAGACAGAAAAAAGAGAAATTAAGGAGTCAATCCCATTTACAATTGCACCCAAAACTATAAGATAGCTAGGAATAAACCTAACCAAAAAGGCTAAGAATCTACACGCAGAAAACTATAAAATACTCATGAAAGAAATTGAGGAAGACACAAAGAAATGGAAAAATGTTCCATGCTCCTGGATTGGAAGAATAAATATTGTGAAAATATCCATGCTACCTAAAGCAATCTACACATTTAATGCAATCCCTATCAAAATACCATCCATTTTTTTCAAAGAAATGGAACAAATATCCTCAAATTTATATGGAACCAGAAAAGACCTCGAATAGCCAAAGGAATATTGAAAAAGAAAGCCAAAGTTGGTGTCATCACAATTCCGGACTTCAATCTCTATTACAAAGCTGTCATCATCGAGACAACATGGTACTGGCACAAAAACAGACACATAGATCAGTGGAACAAAATAGAGAGCCCAGAAATCGACCCTCAACTCTATGGTCAACTCATCTTCGACAAAGCAGGAAAGAATGTCTGATGGGAAAAAGACAGTCTCTTCAATAAATGGTGCTGGGAAAATTGGACAGCCACATGCAGAAAAATGAAATTGGACCACTTCCTTACACCACACACGAAAATAGACTCCAAATGGATGAAGGACCTCAATGTGAGAAAGGAATCCATCAAAATCCTTGAGAAGAATGCAGGCAGCAACCTCTTCGACCTCAGCCGTAGCAACATCTTCCTAGGAACAACAGCAAAGGCAAGGGAAGCAAGGGCAAAAATGAACTATTGGGATTTCATCAAGATCAAAAGCTTTTGCACAGCACAGGAAACAGTTAACAAAACCAAAAGACAACTGACAGAATGGGAGAAGATATTTGCAAACGACATATCAGATAAAGGTCTAGTATCCAAAATCTATAAGGAACTTAGCAAACTCAATACCCATAGAACAAACAATCCAATCAAGAAATGGGCAGAGGACATGAACAGACATTTCTGCAAAGAAGACATCCAGATGGCCAACAGACACATGAAAAAGTGCTCCACGTCACTCGGCATCAGGGAAATACAAATCAAAACCACAATGAGATATCACCTCACACCAGTCAGAATGGCTAAAATTAACAAGTCAGGAAATGACAGATGCTGGCGAGGATGTGGAGAAAGGGGAACCCTCCTCCACTGTTGGTGGGAATGCAAGCTGGTGCAACCACTCTGGAAAACAGCATGGAGGTTCCTCAAAATGTTGAAAATAGAACTACCCTATGACCCAGCAATTGCACTACTGGGTATTTACCCTAAAGATACAAACATAGTGATCCGAAGGGGCACGTGTACCCGAATGTTTATAGCAGCAATGTCTGCAATAGCCAAACTATGGAAAGAACCTAGATGTCCATCAACAGATGAATGGATAAAGATGTGGTATATATACACAATGGAATACTATGCAGCCATCAAAAGAAATGAAATCTTGCCATTTGCGACGACGTGGATGGAACTAGAGCGTATCATGCTTAGTGAAATAAGTCAATCGGAGAAAGACAACTATCATATGATCTCCCTGATATGAGGACATGGAGAAGCAACATGGGGGGTTAGGGGGATAGGAGAAGAATAAATGAAACAAGATGGGATTGGGAGGGAGACAAACCATAAATGACTCTTAATCTCACAAAACAAACTGGGGGTTGCTGGGGGGAGGTGGGGTTGGGAGAGGGGGAGGGGGTTATGGACATTGGGGAGGGTATGTGCTATCGTGAGTGCTGTGAAGTGTGTAAACCTGGCGATTCACAGACCTGTACCCCTGGGGATAAAAATACATTATATGTTTATTAAAAAAAAAAAAAAATTTGGAAGGGGAGGCGAACCATAAGAGACTATAGACTCTGAAAAACAACCTGAAGGGTCAGGGGTGGGAGGTTGGGGGAACAGGTGGTGGGTAATGGGGAGGGCACGTTTTGCATGGAGCACTGGGTGTTGTGCAAAAACAATACTGTTACGCTGAAAAAATAAATAAAATGGAAAAAAAAATGGGCAGAAGAACTTTGGAGAACAGTGTGGAGATTCCTGAAGAAATTAAGAATAGAGCTTCCCTATGACCCTGCAATTGCACTGCTGGGTATTTACCCCAAAGATACAGATGTAGTGAAAAGAAGAGCCATCTGTACCCCAATGTTCATAGCAGCAATGGCCACGGTCGCCAAACTGTGGAAAGAACCGAGATGCCCTTCAATGGACGAATGGATAAGGAAGATGTGGTCCATATACACAATGGAGTATTATGCCTCCATCAGAAAGGATGAATACCCAACTTTTGTAGCAACATGGACGGGACTGGAAGAGATTATGCTGAGCGAAATAAGTCAAGCAGAGAGAGTCAAGTATCATATGGTCTCCCTTATTTGTGGAGCATAACAAAGAACACGGTGGACACGGGGAGATGGAGAGGAGAGGGAGTTGAGGGAAACTGGAAGGGGAGATGAACCATGAGAGACTATGGACTCTGAAAAACAACCAGAGGGTTTTAGAAGGGGCGGGGGGGCAGGGGTGGGAGGTTGGGGGAACCAGGTGGTGGGTAATAGGGAGGGCACATACTGCATGGAGCACTGGGTGTGGTGCAAAAACAATGAACACTGTTACGCTGAAATAAACAAATAAAAAAAAAATGGGCAGAAGATCTGAATGGACATTTTTCCAAAGAAGACATACAGAATGGCCAACAGACATATGAAGATGCTCAACCTCACTAATTATCAGGAAAAAAATGAAAACTACAATGAGATATCACTTCATACTCTTTAGGATGATTATTATCAAAAACACAAAAGAAATAACAAGAGTTGGTGAGAATGTGGAGAAAATGAAACCCTTGTACGGTATTGTGGGAATGTAAGTCAGTGTGACCACTATGGAGTTTCCTCAAAAAATTAAGGATTAAACCACCATATGACCCAACAATCCCTTCTGGGTATTTATCCAAAGAAAACAAAACCACTAATTCAAAAAGATATATGCATCCCCATGTTCTTGCATCATTACTTATAATAGCCAAGATATGGACACAACCACATCACACCGGTAGATGAATAGATAAAGAAGATGTGGTATATTTATACAATCGAATGTTACTTTGTCATAAAAAAAGAATGAAATCTTGCCATTTGCAACAACATAGATGGATCTCAGGAACAATATGCTAAGTGAAATAAGTTAGACAAAGGAAGATAAATACTGTATGATCTCTCTTATATGTGAGATCTATAAAACAAACAAACAAGAACAAAATTAAGAAACCCACCAAGCTCATAGATACAAGAGAACAGATTGGTGGCTGCAAAACTAGGGGTGGAGGTAGAGGGGAAGAAATGGATGAACTATTTTTTTTTTTTTTTTAAGATTTTTTTTTTTTTTTAATTTGACAGAGAGAGATCACAAGTAGATAGAGAGGCAGGCAGAGAGAGAGAGAGAGGGAAGCAGGCTCCCTGCTGAGCAGAGAGCCCGATGTGGGACTCGATCCCAGGACCCCGAGATCATGACCTGAGCCGAAGGCAGCGGCTTAACCCACTGAGCCACCCAGGCGCCCCTGAACTATTTTTTTTAAAAGATTTATTTATTTATTTTTATTTGAGAGGCAGAGAGAGAGAACACAGAGGGAGAGAGTGAAGGAGAAGGAGACTCTCTGCTGAGCAGGGAGCCTGAGGCTGGGTTTGATCCCAGAACCCTGAGATCATGATCTGAGCCAAAGGCAGGCAGTTAACTGACTGAGCCACCCAAGTACTCCAAGAACTGTCTTTTTTCAGTTTAATTAAATGCAATGTAAATTTTTAAAAGTTTAAAAATGATAAAGAAATGAGCCTTCAAGCCACAAAAAGACATGGAGTAAACTTAGATGCAAATTACTAAGTGACAAAAGCCAATGTGCAAAGATTATATACTATATGACTCCAACTATACAATATTCTGGAAAAGGCAAATGATAGAGACAGTAAAAAGTTCAGTGGTTGTGAGGGATGGCAGGGAAAGAGAAAAAATAGGTGGAGCAGAGGATTTTTGGAGCAGTGGGTACATATCATTCTACTTTTGTCAAAACCCATGGAACATACAACACCAGGAGTGAACACTAATATAAGCTGTGGACATTGGGTAACAATGATGTGTCACTGTAGGTTCATGAATTGTAACAAATGTCCCATGCAGGGACATTTGTAACAAATGTCCCATTGTAACAAATGTCCCTGTGTATCAGGGACAGGGAGTATATGGGAATTTTATACTTTATTTTGCTGTGAACCTAAAAACCACTCTAAAAAAGTTTTTGTTTATTTTTGTTTGTTTGTTTTTTTTTAAGTTAGGCAGAGAAAAGGGGGAAGAGATTGTAATTACATGAACTTTTCTAATAATTTCAATTTTAGGAAGGTCTTCAACTACAATATGGTATCCATGTCAACTGACACAGTGATAAAAAAAAAATCCTATGAGGAAAAAAAAACCCTAAAAGTAGTCCCTAAAAAGTCTTGAAATGCCACATTATTCACACAATAATCACTAGGTAAAACATTATTTTCCTTCTGTTATCAAGCTCTTAGCTTTCTCACTCTTCATTATTCCACTCTTCTGGAGATCTGTTGAGCAGCATATTCTCTCTAAACAAACTAGCTGATGTCTAAAATCATATTCTATCAAATCTTGAGCATTAAGTATGCTTAAAAAATATTCTCATGAGGGGTACCTGGATGGCTCTGATGTTTAATTGTCCAACTCGTGATTTGAGCTCAGGTCATGATCTCAGGCTCATGAGATACAGCCCCGTGTCAGGCTCCCGCTGGGTACAGAGCATGCTTAAGATTCTCTTTCCATCTCCTTCTGTCTGTTCCCTCCTCTCCACCTTCAAAAAAATATATTTTCATGATGTAGTTAATAGACCCGAACCAAGATAATGTAACGAAGCATAACTGCCATTAACAAAATGATAGAAATGTGTATTTTAAAGACAAAGAATTACCTTTAAAATTGTACATATTCAAACAACAATGGATACTTTATTTTCTGGCTGACTGGTATGGCAAGAGTATCTGGGATATATAACGTGTTTAGAGGTAGTCATTTAAATGTTTATAAAAAGGTGATTTTACTTTAACCATTTACCTTTATATATTGTTTGAGACGAATACACAGATACAGGAAATACTCCTACCATTTTGAAGACTTCTGAGATCAAATGGAGATGCAATGAGGAAAGAAAACCATTTGGACTATCTAAAGGTTCAATGCAATCTGTGATGGACTGAATTCTCACCAAATTTCTTCAAGAAATAACCAGGATAATATAATCTTTGTTAAGATAGCACAGATACAAGGCTCAAAGCTTGCAAAGAAAAGACTAGAAAGAAATACATATGCAATTTCTAGCTGGCTATTTCTAGGTAGTAGGATAGTAAGTGCTTTAATTTTTTTAATTTCCTAGTTTATTTACAATGAACATGTGACATGTTTTTAATTTTTTTTTAAAATCAATACTTTTAGCATTCAAATTAAATGAAGAAAATGTATATAGTAGGAAAGGGTGTTGTTCACTTGGTATTTAAGACAGGACCCTATCCCTCTGGGAGATCTGTCCAAAGACAGTCTTAGACTATAGTCCCAAATTACCTCAAGAAGAAACAGCTCACCACACTCACACATAATGAAATTTCATTTTTTACGTTTTTAAAGGTTTTTTTTTTTTCCTTTTTTTTTTTTGTAATTTCTACACCCAACTTGGGGCTTACATTTACAACCCTGAGATCAAGAGTCACATGCTCTTTTGACTGAGCCAGCCAGGCACCCCTCATTTTTTATATTAAGAAAATTTATGCCATTTAAATGCAAAGATACTAATAAGTGAGCTAAAACTGTGGATAAGAAATGAGGAGTAATACTTGAAAGGCACATGATCATCCAAGAATACAGATGGGAAAGGAATGTGTTCTAACCAACATCCATTATCCAGCATACACTGATCCTAAAAGCACCTTGAAAAGGCAGAATTACTGAACAATGCAAAGCACCTTGGCATACAATACAACAATGCAGCCTGTTTTGCCTTTTGCAGTAGTATCTTAGAAAGTCATAAAATCAAAATGTTTCCGTCCAATGAATAAGGTAGGTGGTCCAAACAACATGCTCTACTATACATATTTTCAAAAGCAAGATATCAAAACAAACACAACACTGAAAAGAAACTTATGATAACTGATTTGAAAAACTTTGGAAGTTTGAAAATTAAATCACACTATAAAGACAAAAATTCTGAAATGAGTTCAGGAAAGTTTAGCTGCTTCAAATTTGATTCATAAATAGTTTTCGAGGCAGACAGCCAAGTTACACTAAATACATATCTAAACATGTATGAATAAGATTTGTTAGGAAAAGCAGCTCATTTACCATAGAAAGTAGCTCTACAACAGCAGAGTTAGCTCAGAATTAGTCTCCAAAGAATCACCAACAGCAAAATTGCTAAAATTGTAGAGAATGCATCCTTAATGATTTTCAACCATGGAGCACAGCAGCATGTTGTACAGAGAAATTTTTTGGTGCACACTTTATGTAGCACATTTTAGAAGCATTTTTGTAAAAAAAAAAAAAAGGCAAAAAAAAGGTTTTGTACTAACTTGAATTTAAACAAGTTTTTGTACTTCAAGTACTGGTTTTCAGTTGTACAGAAAAACTATACATTCACTGTCCACTATGTAATCACAGGGTAAAATTACTATTGAGCAATGACTAATAAAGGGCTTGAATACTTAGAAATGGGACCACAGATTCTCCCAATGAAAATAAAACGTTCCTAAATACAAATTTTTTTTTTTTTAAGATTTTATTTATTTATTTGACAGAGAGAGAGAGATCACAAGTAGGCAGAGAGGCAGGCTGAGAGAGAGGAGGAAGCAGGTCCCTGCGGAGCAGAGAGCCCGATGTGGGGCTCGATCCCAGGACCCTGAGATCATGACCCGAGCCGAAGGCAGCGGCTTAATCCACTGAGCCACCCAGGCGCCCCCTAAATACAAATCTTAACATTAAATCATGGTTTCTAGATTTAGAGAGAACTTAAAAAGAAAAATGCTACTACAGGTTAAGAGCTAGGTGTTTTCTGCCTGCTTTTTGGATGAGTAGGTGATTTCCTAAAAAGGTGGTGGGAGTACCTGGGTGGCTCAGTGGGTAAAGTGTATGACTCTTGGTTTAGGCTGAAGTCATGATCTCGGGGTCCTGGGATCAAGCCCAGCATAGGGCTCTATGCTCAACGCTGAGTCAGCTTGTCCCTCTGTTTCTACTCCTCCTCCAGCTCCTTCTTTCCCTCTCACATAAATAAAATCTTTTTTAAAAAGTTAAAAAAATGTTCACATGGCAGTAAAAAGAATTAGCATGTAGGCCTATGCCACATGTGACTACTCCAAATTGAGACACATTTTAAGTGTAAAGTATGCATTGGATTTTAAAGATTTGGTACAAAGACAGAATGCAAAGTACCTCATTAATACTTTTCTGTATCGATTAGAAGTTGAAGTAACTTATTAAAATTAATCTTATTTTATTTTTTTGCTTTTTAAAAAGTAAAACACAACCTGATTTTGTCTTCAGCAGTTTACTACCAGAAAAAATGTAAAATTACATCCGTGGTTCATATTATATTTCTATTGGATTGTGCTGATCTAAGCCAGTGCAAGGTAAAAATGCTCTAGTAACATGACACTGTCAGAGAAGGCAGTCTGCACAATGGTTAGGAAAGGGAGGATGCCCTGTCTGAAATCTGTATTCAATTCTTGATCTTGATTCCACTTGTGTGAGCATGGGCAAGTTATTTTACCTTCCTGACTCTGTTTTCTCACCTCATAAATAATACAGATGGTTCAAGAGCTGCCTCTTCTATGAAGAAAGTTAAATGTGAATTAGCTTATGTGTAATTGGTGAATAGGGGAAAGATGTTATATCCTATGCAGTTTTTTCCCAGAACGTTAAAGGTCTGGAGAGATCAGAGGTGATCTTTCTACAATTACAAAGGCTTTAGCCACAAGTAAAGACCTTAATGACAAAACATGAAAATCCTCCAGTAGTTCCTTTGGTTTAAGAAGCAGATGGTTAGTGGCTTCAAGTATCCCTGCATTTTTCATCAAGCAACCTGGAAAGCTGTTAGTACAGATGAAAAAGCTGGAGACTTTCACATCTTGTTTTGAGTGGTGTGTATTTTTTTCTTCATAAACCCTGTTATTTTAGTGTGTTATTCTGTAGAATGTCTGGATTTCCAGGAACATGTTTATGTCATTACAGCAGAAATACCTTTAAATACATACTGTCACCCCAAACTGCCCTTTAATTAAAAATTTAAAAATTTTCAAAAAAAAAAATTTAAAAATTTTCATGAGCTGAGAGAATACTTGGAGCTAACACTCTGCCTTAGTCTGCTAGACAGAAGTAGTTTAGTCAGAAACTTTATTGTAGAAAATGTCAATTCAGTAAGTATTTTATTGACATTTGTCTTTATCAAAAGGGAAGAATTACAATTCTAATACTGGCAATAAAGACTAACAAATTTAATACAAATGAAACAACAATATACATGTTATCATCTGTCTAGTCACTGAAGTTATCTGCACTGTATGTTTTTGAGAAAATGCTGATACGTATAAAATGCTGGAAATATTCATTACAGTCTATCTCTAAAAGCTGAAATGTAATCTAGAATATTATAATTATTTTTTAGCTCTCTGGCTATGGAATCCCACATTAGACTTTTAAAAAAAAATATTTTATTTATTTTAGAGAGAGAGAGAGAGAGCGCCAGCAAGAGCAGGGTGAGGGGCCAAGGGAGAAGGAGACTCCCCACTGAGCAGTGAGCCCCACATGGGACTCAATCCCAGAACCCCAGGACTCTAGGATCTCAGAACCATAACCTGAGCCCAAGGCAGACTGAGCCACCCAGACGCCCTCCCACCCTGCATTAGACTTTTGTACATGTTCTAAGGAGTATATTATGCTTAAAAGTAGGGGCTGTCTCAATACTGTTGTGAAACTTTAATAATGTGCATAAAGGATTTAGCAACATCTGGAAAATAGAAAATTCATATAAGTGACAACTATTATTATTATATAATTCAGGGTGAATAAAATTCTGCAGAATTCCTTTTCCCTCTACTAATAAGGGCTTATATATAGGTAGAACATGTATTTAAACACAATATTTTATCCAAAAACAAATTTCTTAATTGGAAAACTCAATATTATCACAATAAGGGTGTGTGAAAGTCTTAAAAAATACACAGCAAGACTACATACAAGTAAAAAAATTACAAATATGATTTAATTTCATAAACTTTAGGGAAAAAACTGAATCTATCAGAACAAATAAATATGACTGCTTATTTTTATTAGTCAAAGACAAAGAAAGTTAGCACTTGCTAAGTAATATAAAGTTTCACAGTAATACTTCTCTTAAAAAAAAAAAAAAAGGGGGCGCCTGGGTGGCTCAGTGGGTTAAGCCGCTGCCTTCGGCTCAGGTCATGATCTCAGGTCCTGAGATCGAGTCCCATGTCGGGCTCTTTGCTCAGCGGGAGCCTGCTTCCTTCTCTCTCTCTCTGCCTGCCTCTCTATTTGTGATCTCGCTCTGTCAAAATAAATAAATAAAATCTTTAAAAAAAAAAAAGAGAGAGAGAGAACCTAACTGGGTATAATAAAATTGTATTGTGCTATAGGAACTGCCTTTTTAATGAATTAATAAAGCGGTTTTCTCAGCTGGGAGGAAGAGAGACAACATGAGAGGAAACGGAACTCCTTTTACATTTGCCAACAATCTCCCCTTCCCCCACCAATGACGGCCAACTCATATTTCTATAGGAAAATGACTATATACATAAAAAATATTCATTTATTCTGATATACACTCAACAAAATTATTATTCTAAGATAATTGTTTCCTATTTAAATCATTGGAAAAAATGAAAAATATTTTTTTCTGGTTCTGCTGAAGAATCAGACAGGAAATGCATAGTTTCCCTTGGAGTCCTGAGTATTTTTTAAGTATTTCCCATAAGATCTTCTTGAAGAGTGGGCTCAGACAACTAAGTGAAAGGGAAAGCATGATGGGCAAGATCCTTTTGGAAAGATGGATTAGTGAAGAAACAAGAGAAAAGGAAACAGGAAACAACCTTTAGGGCAGTGGTTGTCAAAGCTGTAAACAGAACCTCTGAGAACTTGTTAGAAATAAAAATGACCAGGCCCCGCCCCAGTCCTGCAGAATCAGAAACTGGATGGGGCCCAGCAATCTGTTTTAACATGCCTTTGGGATTCTGATGCACACTTCAGTTTAGGGAACCCTTATTTCACCAGGACTGTTTTTCACCAAGACTATTTTATAGGACTGATGTATCAGAAAACTTTTAAGTTTTAAGAATTAAAAATACTTAACAAATTTAGGGAAATATCCCTAGATACTCAATTGTATGTGAAAAATCAAATAATCTTGAGTTTTCCTTGAACTAGTTCTTTATTTTCTGTATGGTTTACCCCATTTTTACGCTTAAAAAAATCTGAAGTTGAAACAAAGTTAAATCGCAGCCCTCTGGCAGACATGGCTGGTTGCCTTTTCATGTGTTACAGATCTTGGGTCAGTCTTATCTCTGCTAGACCAAGAACCCAACTTCAACATTCTAGTTAGAAATAAACTGGCCTCAGGAAAAACAAAATCATAAGGGGCTTGATAACTGCAATATTAACTTTTAAATTTACTATAAGAAACGTGATTGCTGAAAAGACAAGATTTCTTTCCCTTATAGGACTTAGCTATCCAGAAAGTCAAAATAACTTTTAGCAGATTGAAAATTCACTGCCTCAGAGCAGAGCTGGGTGTTCCCACTTGCTAGTGAAAAACAGTTTGAAAGCCCGGGGCACACAGGTCAACTTCTCCTGTACAAATTTTTACATGGGTGGTTCTTAAGCAGATTCCATGTAGCCTACTATTCTTCCATTTGGAAAAGGCCTCAAACATGCTATAAAATAACTCTTCAGGCTTGGGAGGCACTCTGGGTCCTTAATTCACCTAATTTATCAACAGGCATTTACCAAGTTCTTACGCGCCAGGCTTGGTGCAAAGTACTGGGAATAAAAAATCATTAAGCCAATCCCACTTATCCAGAAATTTAGTTTAGGAAAGATGGAGGGACTGGCAAAATAAAGATAATTATAAAATATAGTTAATGAAATAATACGGCCATGCACTGAGTATTACAGGGGAAATCTCTGGTACAATATTTAGAAGGGGGAGTGGATTTGGAAGGTATTTTCCAAGGAGACAGAGAACTCTGGATTAAGGCTGGAAGATGAGGAAAGTCACAATTCATTTACAAAGCATCTTAAATGGTCACTGTCATCCACTTAACAGTAATGTTAGCTTGTATTTCATAAAATTAAAATTTCTGATTTTAACCTAAATTCTGTGCTAGGGCAATAAATCTATGCAGTTACAGATCAAATCTAGGAGAAAGAGGCATCTAATTTGGTGGAAAAGCCAAATTATGGGTTGTTTAGAGAAAAAGGCTTTTGCTTACCTCTGACAGATACACAAATAGTAAGAGTGTTGGTTAAATAAAGGTCCTACAATTGGTCTTTGGCCATTTGGCACAGTTTTTATTTGAAAGTAATTTATTTTAACAGAGGTTAATATCCTCAAGCTACTCTCACTGTGAACGTGTCTTAGTAACTATACTGCAAGTTTTTAAAAGCAGTTTGTTCCGTCAAGGAGAAACAAAAGCAGGGAATTTTTCATTGCTTTCCAGTTGACTGCTTCTCAGGGAAGCGAAAAAGGCCAAGACAAAGCAAAGCAGCAAGTCCTAGTAAATAATCAGTTATAGCAAAAGGAAAGTCCCTAGGTTCCAGGGCTTCCTTCTGAATCTTTTGCTAGGAGGTCTGAATCCCAACACTTCTATGATAAATGGACCACGGGGAAACATAGTCGGAAGCAAACGTAAACCGTCTTCAGTTTCTCATGTCAAAACAAGTTACAACAGATGCGGTGCGCACACTCCCAGCCCTGGCATCGCCTCGGTTCAGAGTTATCACGTGGACCTAAGGTGACTCTGCACGCTGCCGCCCAGAACCCCCTTTTCTGCGCTGAGCAGCTCGAGAGCAGCACTGGAGGCCCTCCGCCCTGCTCCGCCCTGCTTCACCTCCCACCCCGCACCGGGAGGAAGGAGCTTCGCTCCAGCGGCCTCTGCGGGGACGCATGCGCACCGGTGCGCCAGCACTACTAGCGGGCGCGCGCCGCAGGGCCCGGCGTTCCCACCTGCCTTCGTCCCACGGGACCCGCGGACAGGTTCCTACGGACGGTGATCGCTGAGCCCCCGCCCCTGAAATCCCGGTCGGGCGCTCCCCTCTCGCCCGTCCTTCCGGCGCCGGCCGCGGCGGGTCACCCGAGGTGAGTCCAGCGCGCTGCCTGCGCCGCGCTTGCTCTCTCATTGGCCCACGCCCGCCCGGCCTTCTTCTCCGAGCGCCTGCGCGCAGCCGCCCGCGGGGGAAACCCCTAGCCGACCGCAGGCCTTCGCTGACAACAGTGCCCAGTGACCCGGTTGTCCTTCCTGCTCTCCTGAATCCCTTGCCCCTCTGCCTTCTTACCGACCGGCCGGGAGGGGGTTCCGCGGAAAGTTTTGAGAGACGCGAATGAGCCCTCCGAGACGTAACGGGCTAGGCCGGCGGGCGTCGGAAAATGAGAAGACGGCAGGTGGCGAGGCCTGCTCGGAACGGGGTGGACAGGATGGGGAGCAGCAGGTGACCGAGCACGCGCTGGAGCCTGGAGAGGGCGGGGGGGGGGTGGGGGGACGCGCGCATGCGCCGGGCCGCCTAGCGCCCTCCCGCCCAGTCCCCAGCCCGGGCGCCCAGGGAGGGGGCGAGGCTGGCCTTACGAATAGCCCGTGGCATTTTCGGAGCTGAAGCCTTAGGTCGTCTCTCTCGAAAGCTTTTTTTAAAGTTCTTACTTTAGTATGCCCTTTGGCATACCTTAGAGAAACATAGCTAATTCCTAAACATTTTCTCCAGTTTACATTTTTTTACTTTGGTCCCTTCCAGATCTTGCTATTTTCAAACCTTAAGCATTACCTCCGCCCCCCTTTTTAAAACTATTCATTTTGGGATTTAGCTTTATTTTGCTCTGGTGGCTTTATCCCCAGGAATGGCCACAAGTGAAATTAAGCAAATGCAGCAACCGCTCTTTTCTCTACCTTTTGGCACTGTTCAGGGGGCGCGGAAAGGCGCCTCCATTTGCTTCATCTCTAAGGGCTCTTGCTCTGGACAGTTTGGTCACTTGTGATCCATTCCATCCAACCCCGTTTTTTTGTTTTTTTTTTTTCTAAAAGCTTAATTTACCATCTTGCGCATTTTAATCTTTTCAGATGCATCCTGGCCACCGACATCTAAATGGTCTCTTATTTCTCCTTTCTTTGGTTTTCAGTTTCCATCTATAGGAAGGACTACTTTATTAAGTGTCCCCTTACCATTCTCTTCAGTTGTCCTCAAAGGTGCCTCAAACTGATGGTATTACTCTCCAAACCTATTTTCTAGATGCCGGATTTAAGTAATGGCAGTTACTCTCGCCGGGTTTCTTAATACTAGAGAAGTGAGCATTTTTCTTTACCTCTCCTCTGCCTCACTTCCCATACCCCGTTCTAGTATTCATTTCACATTCCATCATATGATAATAGACATTTTGTTAAGTGCTAGGATTTAACTTTTTTTAGTCTTAGGAGGGGACAGACTTACTCCAGCGATGCTATTACCATATTTTGGAAACTTTAGGAAATACCTTCAATCCCCTTAGTCACGACTTACTCTTTATTACTCACTTTATTCAGACTTTCTCTCTAAATAATTTTAAATTCTGTTTTTAAGTATCAAATCAAGGGTTGAGAATGATCACCCTGGACAATGTGCTACAGATCCAGAGGACTTGAGAAAAGGAGTTTAAACTTCCTAAGGTGATTAGGAACGTCCTTGTTAGGGTATTTATGTTGTGATATATTTGTTTAAATTACTGTTTTCTTTAGTCATTTCTAATGCAACAAATCACAAATTTTCAAAATACAAACACTGTAAGATACACTAAAGGAAATTTATTCAGACAGTAATTTAAAAATTTCTTTGTATAACTCCGAAGGTGCCCTAGAATTTTAGCATTTAAATCATTTTTTCATTAGTATTTACTATTCTAGATTCAGATGTAGAATTGGATTTAAGACTTCTACTGTTTATAAACTTAATTCATATCCCTAAAGATTTATCTGGAAACTCCAGTTACCTGCTCACCTACTTTCCCTTTTATGTCTCCCTCTTATTAAATGCTGCACAATATTCAGTTTGTGATCTCCCACTGTTTAGATTTCAAAATAGGGGTTTACCTAAGTTAAAGAGAAGTCAAAAAGTAATTTAAAAAATCACTTTTCAGGGTGGATAAAACCATCTTACATACTTCAATCCAAACATTTAGTGTTTGGAAACTATTA
This sequence comes from Meles meles, assembly GCF_922984935.1. Taxonomy (NCBI): domain Eukaryota; kingdom Metazoa; phylum Chordata; class Mammalia; order Carnivora; family Mustelidae; genus Meles; species Meles meles. The sequence continues at coordinate 38,050,860 of NC_060069.1, read as the reverse complement.
ACTTACTATATAAACCAATAAAGGGCAAAAGGTGAATATAGTGAAAACTGTATTTTTACTGCCTTTTATTTTCAACAATGATCACATGAACTTAAAAAAAAAAAAAAAAAGCCTTTATTAACTAATGGTTACTGAAAAGCCAAACCTTTCCAGCCCACTTCATATTCTCTTTCAACCATTTCAAGGCAGAACAATGTTCCAAACTATAAACCTGTTCCTTATTAACATTGACGGTCATGTGCTTAATGAAGAGCTTTGGATCTGATATACGAGCAGCCATAATTAATCTTTGCACTGCAGCTTGGTAATCATCCTTGCTCCGAGATTTGTTTTCTTCACATCTACAAAGTGAACAACTCACAAAGTCAGAAACTATAGTTTCTTTAAAACAGTCATCTACATTTACTGGTACTAAGCTATGAGTCTTTTTTACTGTATTCTTCTGATAGTGGCTTTCAAATTTTTCGAACACAACACATAGTAAAAGACATTTGATACTGTGACCCAGTATATACCCTCATACATAAAGACTTACCCTTAAGGCAATGTATTCTATTTTCTACTGTCTCTTATTTTTTTGAAAGATTTTATTTATTTGACAGGGAGAGAGAGCGCGCACGCACATGCCGGGGAAGAAGCAGGCAGAGGGAGAGGCAGGCTCTCCACTGAGCAAGGAGCCCAATGTGGGCCTCAATCCCAGAACCCTGGGATCATGACCTGAGCTGAAAGCAGATGCTTAACCAACTGAGCCACCCAGCCTCCCTTTTGTTTTTTAATAATGTGGTTGCCGGGGTGCCTGGGTGGCACAGTTGATGAAGCTTCTGACTCTTGATTTCAGGCCTTGATCTCAGGGTCATGAATCGGGCCCTGCCCTGAGTCTCACTCTGCACTCAGCGCAGTCTGCTTACGACTTTCTCTCCTTCTCCCTTTGCCCCTCCCCATGTGTGCTTTCTCTCAAATAAATAAATCTTTAAAAAAAATAATGTGGTTACAATACCCTAAATTGATTTTACCACACAAATGCGCTACAACCCAGTTTGAAAAACACTTACCTAGAACACAGCTAATAACCTCTCTGTATTGTGAAAGTTGATAATGGCATAACTAGTCACTGTAATGTGTACAAAAATAGTGAATTTAATCAAACTTGGGAGTTATCAGCAGTCACGTATTTTACCTTGATATTAGCTATTTTTAATTCTAAGCATATACTTAACAGGTAGCTAACATTTGGTAACAACAGAATTGTAGCTATATGCCTTTACTAAATTTCCAGTTACTTTTTTTAGTCTTGATTTAAGAGTCTTCACTAAGTGCTACAATTTACTTTTCTAACAACTTTTCTACCAGTCTCCAAATTTCATACAATTTTTATGACTAAGAGATAGGGAGTGGGAAGTGTTTAAAATAGAGATGTGGCTGTTACATTAGGCATCAGTTGTTTGTCATCATGTATCCTGCTCTTGGCACCTGCAGGGCCCAAAACAAGGTGCAAGAATGAGTCTCCTTGCATTAACACCTTAGTGTGGTGCACAGAATGGTGCGATTGAGGACTTCAGCTTGGTCACCAAGTTGAACCAGTCATCACAGAGAGGAAGGATTGGCAGATGCCTTCTACTACTGGATGTAGTAAGTGTCCTAAGTGGTGCCTAAAATCTGGGGGACTGGGCATATGCCAACGAGGTGCAGTTTTGAAAGCCTGAAGATGAAGAAAATTCTCCCTGAGAGAGGTTAGTGTAACAAGGCAGGTCTCAGGATGATAATAATAATAGAGAAAATAATATTGCTTGGGACCAAGTTAAAGATTTAGGCATGTCACTAGTTATGCACTAAGGTCACAAATACCCCCCAAATTCAACAATGAATAAAAAGGCTGCATATATGTGGGGAATGGAAAGCAATGAGAAAATCAAACCGTCAAGCTGGGGAGCCCAAATGCCTCATGCCACTTACAGTGCATAGTAGTACAGAAGGAGGCCCTCAGAAAAAAAGCTATAACCAAAAAAAAAAAAAAGAAAAAGAAAAACTAATTGTAGTGGATTTTTAAAAAACGTGGACCTAAAATTATTTTCTGGGGTGCCTGGGTGGCACAGTCAGCTAAGTGTCCAACGCTTGAGCTCAGCTCAGGTCAATGTCAGGGTTGTGAGTTCAAGCCCAGTGTGGAACCTACTTAAAAAAAATTATTTTCTTATTTTCTTCCCCTTAAGTATGGCCTAGGTTAAATGACTCACTATCACACATGGAATTAAGCAGAAATGACAGTGTATGCCTTTGGACACTGGCTATTAGATGACAATTCTTCCTGGGTCTCTGCATTTCTGTAAGTTTTGAGAGCAGAGACACTGACTACTACTACTTGTTCTGCATTTCAAGGATGTTTATGTAGTGGACCACCTTGAAAGACAAAGACAGGGTCTTCTAGAGCAAAGGGTAGGTTTGCTTATAGCCTCACAAGATAGAGATGATATTTCTCTGAAGAGCAACAGGGCAGGCATGCTTATCATTCATTATAACAGGTCCCTTGAAGTTCAAGATTACTCTTCTGTAACAGAACCCAGTGCATGTACAGGTATCCAGCTGGGCCCATCTGTGGGACTCAGGGAGGAAAACAGGAGATAAAAATATGCAGATAATCATATTGCTTGCTGTACCATAAGTAATAACATCTTCTGTCTCCAATGCAAGAATCTTGTGTCTTACACTAGGATCTAGGTGACAATGTCAGACTGACTGGTAGCCTGCAAATAGAGCCTTCACAGTTCTTGATATAGGTCGTAAAAGGGACTGTAGCTTCCTCCTTGCCTTTTCTCTCTTAGATCACTCTCTCAGATAAGTTAGCTGTCCTATCATGAAGACACTCAAGGAACAGAGGATTCTTGGCAATGACATGTTAATGAGCCATCAAGAAAATGGATCCTCCAGCCTCAGTCAAGCTATGAGGTAGGTGACCTCAACTCCTGACCCACTACCTCAGAGATCCTGAGCCATAACCATACTGCTAAGCTACTCCAAAATTCCTGACCCACAGAAACTAAAATAATATTTGCTGTTTTAAGCTGTTTGGGGATAATTTTTATGCAATAACAGATAATTGATAGGATATCCAATCTGATGATGTGGTTTATACCACCGGTAAACTGAAGAAATCTTCTTGTCAAGAAACTCTAAAACAGGAGACCCATGAGATCTTTTTTAATTTCCTGGATAGGCCGATAAGGAATTGGAGTGGTATAAACCCAAATTCTGGGACTGAACACAAAATTATTTGAAGAAATACCAGTTTTTCCAAAAGCTACATTATAATATTATGTATTTATAACAACACTTCAAAATCTAGAAACTAGGCTGATGGCTTTATTTTCGACATAATTCTTTACTGAATCAAATAAACCATTGCATATTTCCCTTTTAGACTTGGTTTTTAGATCTTGTGTTGGCCAGAAAGATAAGTAACTTTTAGATACCTATCTAAAAATTTATCTGTATACAAGAAAGACTGATTCTTAAAGAGGATCCATTTCTCTGTCCCTAGACAGTATCTTTGAAGTTGCTAATGTGTTTATTAAATGTTACCAGCTTGTTTGGTTTTATGTCTTCAATAGGTCAAATCCTTTTTCAATTTAAATGTTACCAAAGTTTATAAATACATACATATACTAATATATATATTACATATAATAAATATGTGAATATGCGTATATATACACATCTATATATATGTGTGTCTGTATAAAATATGCATAAATATATATATAATGTTTATTATAAAATATAAGATATACAAAAATATTTACATCCTAGGACAGGTGTAGGGAGCCATGAGCTGCTTTAACATGCAAATAGAAGTTATGTCAACTAACCTTTTCAGAACTATCTGCAGTATCTGTGTAGAAGTTCCAGGACTCTGAATACTACTAGCATTAGATACCAGGAAGATTTCAATAGCTAAAAGCATTTCAATCTCAGATAAATAGGAAGGAATCAGTAGAAGTTTTCTGTATAAATTTCCCTCCAATGGTGGGTAGCAACCCAATGAAAGAGCACCTGGAAATCAAAAAATATACCAAACTTTACTAAAACCCCAAAAGGTGAAAAGCTAGACTTCCATAGGTGATTAATTACTTACCTTACAGAATGATTCTTCACATTAGGTTTATTATACAAATTATATGGTTTATTATACAAATTATATATCCTAATACATTTGATATTATTCTTTGTAAAATGCTTCTGAAACATTAAATAAGAAGTAAGAAATATATTTTAAAAACTCTGCTTTAAATATTATTTTTGAACCTCATTGTGGCAACTGCCCATTTATTTCAAACCATAATCAACACAACATAATTTCAGAGTAACTAAAAAACCAGAATAGCAACTTGGGTTTTGTTTTAATGGGATCTGCTCTAATGGCAACTACATATATTTGTAATTATTGCCTATCATGAATTATGAATCCAAAATGTTGAAAAAAGTAGAATTATAATTTGAAGATTTTTCTGTCACACAGATATACTATTTTTGAGCACTTATTTATACTGCTGTTATAGTTTATGTAATAAACATTTACTGTCTATTCTATGTGTGACATTGAGCTAAGCACTATTTAGATATAAAAATAAGTAAAATACGTATCTTTCCTGTAGGTGCTCAGTGTGTTGTAGGTGCTCACCAATTTATGTTCTAAAAATTTTACTTTTTAAGAAAAGAGATTTAATTTTTAAACTGTTTAGGTGCTTCTTACAAATGATATATAGGGAAATCTCCTTAAGTCCTAAGACATCCAAACTGTATATAGACAATATTATACTATTATGTTTTACTGAAACCAATTTAAATCTGTATGTAAAAGTTGTTTAAAATATTTTGTTACAATAAATTCTTAAAGAAATCTAATGTGGGAGCTCCTGGGTGGCTCAGTCATTAAGGAGCTGCCTTCGGCTCACGTCATGATCCCAAGGCCAGGGATCCAGCCCCACATCAGGCTTACTGCTCAGGGGGAAGCCTCCTTCTCCCTCTCCCACTTCCCCTGACTGTGTTCCCTCTCTCACCGTCTCGCTGTCAAATAAATAAATAAAATCTTAAAAAAAAGGAAAGAAGTCTAATGTGGATGATGATGGTTAATCTTTGAGGACTTACTTTGTGCCAGGAACCTGTGTTAAACACATAGGTTTTACCTAATTTTTTTTTTTTTTTTTTTTAAAGATTTATTTATTTATTTATTTGACAGAGAGAAATCACAAGAGAGGCAGGCAGAGAGAGAGGAAGGGAAGCAGGCTCTCCGCTGAGCAGAGAGCCGGATGCGGGACTCGATCCCAGGACCCTGAGATCATGACCTGAGCCGAAGGCAGCAGCTTAACCCACTGAGCCACCCAGGCGCCCCTTTACCTAATTTTAACTGACAGTTTACTACCTATGAAATCAGGTACAGTGACTCCCACATGATAGGTAAAGGGGCTTTGGGAATCACCCCAGCCTTCTGACTCCACAGATTTTGGATTCCTAAATACTAGGTAGTCCCACCTCCCTAGGTCTCTTAGAGGACAAACCCTATCAACTCATTAACTTCCGTAGCTATTGATAGGTATAATTTACATACATTCTTATTTTACTTTGCTGACCAGATGGGGAAAACAAAAAATAACAAACTGAATAGAAATTTACCATCATTAACTTTTCCCCCTAAAAGCAAATTTGAAAAGAAAAATATTCCCATTTGGTTTTACGGGAAAAACAATGGAAGGACACACTAATAACATCTCCCTTCCTGACTTTTCAGCTCTGAGAGAAAAATCAGTATTTTTAGGACTAGAGAGAGCAAATCAGGAGCATCAGGAAGGCAACTTTATTGTCCCTGGTCAGTTGCCTTCTGATTAGTTTGAAAACAAAAAGCAAAGCAAAACCATAAATAAAGGGAAAGACAATTCACAGAGTGGAGAAAAAAACTGAAATTCATGTATTCGACATGGGACTTGCATCCAGAGTGTATTTATATCTATATGTATATTATGTGCATGTGTATATATGTGTGTACTCTCACAACTCAACCAATAAATACAATTAAGAAACATACAGAGAAAAAAATGGGTAAAGGATTTAACAGACATTTCTCCACAGAAGATACACAAATTGCCAATAAGCACATGAAAAGGTGTTCAACATCATTAGTATTATGCAAAATCAAAACCACAATGAAATATCAATTTATATCCACCAAAAAAGCTAAAATAAAAAACACAGTGTAATAAGTGTTGGTGAGGATGTGAAGAAACTGGAAATCTCAAACTTGGGTGGTGGGCATATAAACAAAATGATGCAGCTCCTTTGCGAAACTACATTGTAGTTTCTCAAAATGCTAAACACATAGATTTACCATATGAGCCAGCAGTTCTGCTCCCAAGAGAAATAAAAATTTATGTCCACACAAAAACCTGTATGTGAATGTTTGCAACAGTATCATTGATAATAACCAAAAAGTGGACACGGCTCAAGTGTCCATCAAAGGATGGGTGGATAAATAAATTCTGCACGATGGAATATTATTCAGCGATAAAAAGGAATAAAAGTATTGATACGTGCTACAACATGGATGAACCTGGAAACAATTATGCTAAGTGGAAGAAGCTAGTCATTAAAAAAACTACATACTGAATTACTTCACTTACATGAAATGCCCAGAATGTGCAAATCCACAAAAATAGAGTAGATTAGCTCTTGTCTAAGGCTAGATCAGCAGAAGGCATATAGGGAATGCTAATGTATTTAGGATTTCTTTTCTCAAGGTGCTGAAGATGTTCTAAAATTAGATTGTGATGATGGCTGCACAATTCTGTGAGTATAATAAAAACTAATGCACTGTCCACTTTAAATGGTTTGGTTTTAAATGGTTTAAATGGGTGAATTTTATGGTATGTGAAGTTACTTCAATAAAACTGTATAAAATATTAAAAAAAAAAAAGGCAAAACAAAGGCACCGGCACCACAGTCCTAACAGTGTCTTAATGAAAAAGCCATCGGCCCAGAATCAAGTACTATTAGACTGATTATAAGACACTGAAAGGCTTTCCTAGAGTGCTATGTGTGAAGCTAAATCTAAAGAAAGATCCAATGATACTTTAAATGTCAACATTGTCAGGAAATAAAATGTTGTGAAGACTGGTCAGTGATTGTAAATTACTCATTTCATTCTATAACTCAGGTAAATTAAAAACAAAAAACGAAACAACAACAAAAAATAGAGGCACCTGGGTGTCTCAGCCTGTTAAGTGTCTGCCTTCAGTTCAGGTCCATGATCCCAGGGTCCTAGGATCAAGCCCAACATTAGGCTCCCTGATAGGTGGCAGGGAGTCTGCTTCTCCCTCTCTCTCTACCCCTCCCCCGCTAGTGCTCTCTTTCTCTCTTTTATAAACAAAGAAAATCATCTAAAAAACAAAAATACTCTGTCCTATACCTCACCTGCGTAAGTCCCAGAAGTTCACTGCAAACTAGGCACAGATATGTTTAGATAAGAGGAAAAGTGCTAGTAAAAAAGGCACTGACTTGCACCTAGGCATGAATTGTTTTAACACTATTAAAAAAAACTATAAAAATAAATTATAATTAGGACTAGAAGAAATTGGGAGAAAAATGGGGAATGATTGCTAATGGATACAGGGTTTCTTTTTGGCATAATGAAAATGTTCTGTGGTTGCAGAACTGTGAATACCTTACCACTGCTATAAATGGGTGAACTGTAATGGTATTTGACTTATATCTCAATAAAGCTGTTAATAAAAAATTTTACAAGTTTTTTTAAGTTCAACTGCTTTAATACAGAAACTTATTTCCAACTAAAAAATAGAAATCCATTGAAATCTCACTAAAATGTTTCCAAGTTTAGGTTTTGTTCCTGTGCCATCTAAACACCTTCTAATGGCATGTTCCCCAAATTGCATAATTATTTGGAAAATAACCCCATCAACCTAATTCTAAAAACTAAATTCAAGACGTTACAGCAAACTGTACGTATATACCTTGTGTGTGATTTCTAGTAATCTGCAGGGAAATAGTATAAGGAGTTGAAACATAACCATAAAATTGAAATGAGGTGTTCATGAACAAACAATTATACATCTCTAAATTTCTGATCACCCTTTAAAAAAAGAAAACTTCTCGGGGCGCCTGGGTGGCTCGGTGGGTTGGGCCGCTGCCTTCGGCTCAGGTCATGATCTCAGGGTCCTGGGATCGAGTCCCGCATCGGGCTCTCTGCTCGGCGGCGAGCCTGCTTCCCTCTCTCTCTCTCTCTGGCTGCCTCTCTATCTACTTGTGATCTCTCTCTGTCAAATAAATAAAAATTAAAAAAAAAAACAAAAAAAAAAACTTCTCTCAAAACTTCTTTTGATTGACCCAGCACATAATCTGTATACATTTAACTCAAATGAAAATTTTACCAAATAATACTTAACCTTACTACCTGTAATGTATGCTAATATTTTCTTTCTTGTTTCATTGGAGAGAAAGTTACCGCCTGCTAAACTGATCACAGCTGGTAGAAAACACTTCCAAGTTCAGAAAGGTTTCTGTGCTGGTAGGCATGGCTGGGATGTTTGGCAAATCTGGCACAGTAGTGACACATAGAAGGCACTCAAATGTTTGTTATATACACAGCAGTTAAGGAAATAGAAATTTAACTATGTCTGGGTGGCTCAGGTCATGATCTCAGGACTGTGAGATCAACCTTAGAATTCTTTCTCTCCTTCTGTCCCTCCCCCTCTTGCTCACTCTCTCTCAAAAAAGAAAAGAAAAACGTAAATTTAAGACAAATTACTGCAGGAATGCAGAAAAGAATTGTTTTCTGGATCCAGATTCTATACAAAATTACTTTCCAATTCAAATACCTGTGAGGTGGCGGGGATTAGAGAAAGCATTAGTTTTCCAGGCTTACTGGTTAGGGAGAAAAAACTGTAAATAGATTAACAATATTTTATTACTAGGAGCCATGCAAAAAACTTAAGTATCATGTTCAGTTAATGGCAGCTTCTGTACTTCCTCTAACTTATAAAGATCAGGGATATAGCAGGGATGAATAAAATATATAAATACTCCTTGAACTTCATTCTACCAGTTATTTTACTCCGTATACTTACAAGCTAAGCCAAACTGGTTCAAATGCTGTCATTTATTTCCTTTGTGCCCCCTCCAGCGGGCATACTGATGTGCAAAGAAATGAAGATATAGTAAAACAAACAAACAAACAAAACCCCAAAAAACAAAAAAACAAGAAAATAAGTTTCCAAAGAGAGCACAAATCTGGGTAGACCACTATTATCTGAATGTGTATCAACTGCTCTTTTTACATATTTAAATGCCTAGTCATAAAAATTATACAAGGCTTCAGGTTTAGAAAATCAAAGTCAAACTAATGTATCAAATACAAATTTTTTAAAATGTAACTTACTTTTGTAGTGGGCTCTGGCTTTGAGCCATAAACAACTCCTTCCTAAAGAAGTAATTAATCTTCTAAGAAAGGAGAAATCAATAGGGATGTTCTTTGAAATCATGAATTCTGCTACAGAGGATGACATACCAAGACTGTTGCTTTCTATACAGGCATCCAGAAGTTTATTAAAGAGAAGGCTATACTGTGAGACCTCCACAGTTTCTGGAAAAAAAAAAAAAAAGGTATAATGAAATCTATTTTAGTCTCTCCATCTTCTCTCTCACTACTTGTCCTTTCTCTCTGTTCCCCTTGGCACTCTGCTTCCCACTATGGGAGTCACAGTCACAAAAATGCAGTCATCTTATACACTAAGAAACAAGCATTCAACAAAAGCAAACACATTCATTTACTTTGTAACAGAATTGGAAAGGAAGCTTGACAATTATTGCAGAGGCTGTGTTAACACCCATTTGTGATACCACATGTGTCTGCATCTGCAGTGTCTCAAAATGAATGACTTGCACAGTTCTGCTTGCACTGTCTACAGCTCAGATCTCAGACTTAATTTCCCAATTTATTAAAATTCCCAATTTATTAAAAATAAGTCACCCCCTAATATTCTCTCTCAAATTAAAAACAAATCTTTCATTGGGTATTTCTAGTTCAATTCCTCACTTAGAAGAAAGTGAAGTCACTGCCAAGTCTTTTATTCCCTATATTTAGTCAGTTCAATCTATAACCTAGACTCTGGTCTTTATCACTTTATTCGCAGCAACCTTTAGTGATTCAGGCCTTAGCAGGAAATTAATCTCCTTACCTTTTGTCTCTTCCTGAACATCTCTACCAGTGGAACTTCCCTACCAGTGGAACTTCCCTGACTGATAAAGCACTGTGGGAGGCCCTTGGGTTAACATTCTGATGAAGTGGTAACTGGCTACTCTGAACCATCGCTCAGCTCATTTTGACCCAAAGCTTTTGCTCATGCTTCCCTTAACATGGGCTCTCTTCCTGTTCATATAAGACTTGAGTGTTAGGATTCAAGAGCACTACCTACTATTGCCCACATTAACATTCCCTTTCTTTGAACTTGTCATTTGTTAATTTCCTCCAATTATTCCATGTTTCCCTATGTTCCAAGGTAATGAAAACTAAGATCTATATTTATATATAGTAAGTAATAGAAAAAGTATTCTTCATTATTTTAATACAATGAATCTTGACCACATTACTCTTTGCTGCTGACCTGACAGGTAGGGAAAGGGGACTAACGAAAACAGTTGGGAACTGCTGACAACCCAAAGGTAAGCACCCCTGCTTTAAAAAAATAAAACAATAATCAGAAAAGCATATTCAATTTTCAGAGAACAGATTTGCAGAAAACAGTATCATTAAAAATATATGTTGAAACAAAACAGGTACAGAACTGTTTCTTCTTTAAACATCAGATGGAGATGCCTGGGTGCTCAGTCAATTGAGTGTCTGCCTTCAGCTCAGGTAATGATCCCAGGGTCCTGGGATGGAGTCCTGCGTTGGGCTCCTTGCTTGGTGGGGAGTCTGCTTCTCCCTCTGCCTGCCCCTCCCTGCTTGTGCTCTTTCTCTCTCTCTTTCTAATAAATAAAATCTTAAAAAATTAAAAAAAAACAACAACAGATGGACAATAGATTAATTGAAACTTTCGAAACAACAGATTAATTGAAACATACCTTGAGAATTTTGAAAACCTGGTAGATTTTGCAAAACTTCAAATGTCTGTCTATAAAGGCTCTTGGCTAAGATTTCATGTGCAATTGTACAGAGCAGATTATGTCGATTGAGTACATCCAGTCTATCACAAGGCCACAGTGGTGTATTGATGATCCATTCTGACTCTTCCAAAAAGAGAAAGGTACTAATACTTTATACTATGGAAATTACACTTAACAATATAATCATAACTGTTTTCAAATATGTTAAGCATCAAAACTTAAGTATGTGTTCAGAAAAGAGAACAATGACTCAAATTCATTAAAAACAACTTATAGGGGCGCCTGGGTGGCTCAGTGGGTTAAGCCGCTGCCTTCGGCTCAGGTCATGATCTCAGGGTCCTGGGATCGAGTCCCACATTGGGCTCTTCTGCTCCGCAGGGAGCCTGCTTCCCTCTCTCTCTCTCTCTGCCTGCCTCTCTGCCTACTTGTGATCTCTCTCTCTCGCTGTCAAATAAATAAAATCTTTAAAAAAAAAAACAAAAAAACTTATATAGTGATGATCACCATCCTATGGAGATGCAAACTAATGAGCACTTTGTTATACGTATTTTTTTAATTCTTCATTTTTCTAAGTGTACAAATCAGTTATTGATTCTGAAGTTAATGTTTATTTTTGCATGACAATGTTTTGACTATAGTGAATATTTGTTATAATGTAAAATATTATTTGTGTGGGCAAGTTTAACAACTTTACAATAAAGAATACATAATTTAGGGGCCCCCAGGGTGACTCATTCGGTTAAGCTTCCAACTCTCTTGATTTTTAGCTCAGATCATAATCTCCGGGTGAAGAGATCAAGCCCTGCACTGGGCTCTGCACTCAGGGTAGAGTTGGCTTGAGATTCTCTCCTTTCCCCCTGCCCCTTTCCCTGCTCTCACACACACACTCTCTCTCAAATAAATAAAGGGGAACCTGGGTGACACAGTCAGTTAAGCATCATACTCTTGGTTTCAGCTCAGTTTGTGATCTTAGGGACATGAGACTGAGCTCTATGTCAGGCTCCACAATCAGTGTGGAGAATGCTAACATTTCTCCCTCTGCCCCTTCCCACACTTGAGTGGTCTCTCTCTCTCTAAAATAAATCTTTAAAAACTAAAATGCATAAATAAAATCTTTTAAAAAATACATAATTTAATTAGTTATTTTGGAGAACAGCTTCTCCCACCAATTTCTTAAACAATTTTTATTATAAAATATTTTATATGTACACAAAAATATCTAATGTACATAAGTTATAAAAACATAATAAAGTTTTATGTATGTTTCATTCAGCTTTAAAAAAAGAGTATTACGTATAATTGCTGAGGTTCCTTGATTTCTGCCCTGATTTGCATATCAAAAGCAATAGGAGACTTTAATACAGAACACTGAGGTGCTAAAATATTAGATATGTCAGTATTTTATCATTTACCTAATTCCCTCAATCATCATACGCAAGATACATAAATGAAACATTGTTATATAACAAATCGCATTTCCATGTTCTTTTTTTTTTAAGATTTTATTTATTTATTTGACAGAGAGAGAGGTCACAAGTAGGCAGAGAGTCAGGCAGAGAGAGAGGGGAAAGCAGGCTCCCTGCTGAGCAGAGAGCCCGAAGCGTGGCTCTATGTGGGGCACAGGACATTGAGATCATGACCTGAGCCGAAGGCAGCGGCTCAATCCACTGAACCACCCAGGAACCCCTTCATGTTCTTTTTTAACTCGACTAAGTATAGGAGAAATTTTTCCTTTGTGACCTTCCCAGCACAATAAATACAAAAAGTATTAAAGAAAGATTTGGCAAGTCACGTATACAATGCCAAAATAAAGCTTTAATTGTCCAGTATAACTTTAAAACAGGAGCTTATTTTAAATTACTGGAGTCCACTTAATTGACTGATTGCTTGACCTGCCTTATAGTATGTGCTAGGCAATGTTTTAAAAATATTGGTGCTCATTTAAACAGATACTTTCATTACTCCCAAATTTGCTTAAATTTTACTATATCAAGAAATTTAGATGAACTTATCTTCTGAAAGACTACATAAATCATCTGTTAAACATAATTCTCATTTCCCCCCAATAATTCCCCAAAATAAAACCACTAAATCACCATTCCTTATAAACGGAATTTTATTTTTATCAAATAAATTCAATTATTTTTTGTTAAACATATATCTGGTAGATATGTCATATTTATAAAAAGTAGACTACTATGTGGTCTTTTCTCATAACAATTACATTGTTCTTCATTTAGTACTCATTTTTAAATTATTAAGGTAGAATAATGGTCCCTTTTTTGAAAGAATAGATGTTATTTTAGAAGATTCATTTTGAAATCTTACCAAACTGTGTAGCTATCTTAAAGAATCTGAGTAAGTTGGTCATTTTATGTACCAAAGTTAACTGAGACTGGTAATTGGGAAGTCATTTGGAAATTAACAGCTTTTAACTAATCCACCCCATTCATAACTCTATCACTTTTATGAATATTTTATAAGAACTCTTATGAGAGGGCGTCTGGGTGCCTCAGTCGGTTAAGCGTCTGCCTTCCGCTCAGGTCATGATCCCAGTGTCTTGGGATCAAGTCCCCATGTCAGGCACCCGGCTCAGTGGGGAGTCTGCTTCTCTGCCCTCCCCTGGCTGGTGTTTTCTTCCTCTCTCTCTCTAATAAAAAAATAATTTAAAAATCTTAAAAAAAAAGGACTCTTATGAGAATTAAATTTTCAAAAACAAAACCAGTTTACTCGTGTAAATACTAGTCTTATGGTAATAAAAGTTCTCACTGCATTAACCCTGTTTTTCTCTGTTCCACAGATAAGAATATTTTCCATTTGTCTAAAAAATCTGAATCAAAGAGCAAGCAAATTTTCTATAATATCAATTCTTTATCTATTTACCTTCCAACATATGCATATTCAATCATTAATCATGCAAGATTTTGAATATAAGGCACTAAGAATATAAAGACTATTAAGATGGTCTGCAGAGAATGAATCTTCAGCCTAGTCAGTAAGATTGCCAAATTACTACTCTTTACCATAGTGAATAGTGCATATACCATAAGGAATATCTAAAGATACCTTCCCCCTTTAATATGTACATTTATTATAATCCCAATCAAATTTCCTACAGAACTATATGAAAAACTGACTCAGTAACTCTGAAATTCATCCAAAAGAATAAGCACTTGAGAATGTAAATAATAGTTTTGAAAGAGAAGGTTGTCTAAATAGATATTATCACATATTCTAAAACCAACTAAAAAGAGTTTGGTGCTGCCACAGAAACAGAGATCCCTGGGAGAGAAAGCTAGTACAGAAACAGACATAAGCAGACACAAGATTCTAATATAAGGTAAAAGTGGCATTTCAAATAAGTGAATAAAGGGCGAGTTGTGACATTTTGGGGAAATTAAATTACATTCCTACCTCATATCAAAATTAAAATCTGGTAATGAACCAAAAATTTTGAAAAACATAGGGTAAATATATAATTTTGAGATCGCAAAGGACTACCTAAAGCATGATACAAAACAAAAATTAGTAGTAATTTAAAAAGCAGAAACAGACCCATAAATACTGAGAATAAACTGTGGTGGACAGGGAATGGATAAAATAGGTCAAGAAGAGTGGGAGATAAAGGCTTCTAGTTATGAAACGAATTAACTCATGGGAATAAAAGATATAGCACAGGGAATACAGCCAATGGTGTTCTTTTTTTTATTTTAAGATTTTATTTATTTATTTGACAGAGATACAGCAAGAAAGGGAACACAATGTGCAGGGGGAGTGGGAGAGGGTGAAGCAGACTTCTGGCTGAGCAGGGATCCCGACGCGGGTCTCATTCCCAGGACCCTGGGATCATGACCTGAGCTGAAGGCAGACACTTAACAACTGAGCCACCCAGGCACCCCTAATCAAAGGTATTCTAATAGCACTGTATGGTGATAGATGCTAGCCATGCTTGTAGTGAACATAAACATAATGTATACGGATGTTGAGTCACTATGTTGTACACTTGAAACTAATGTAATATAGTGTGTCAGGTATACTAAAAAAGGAATATTAAAAAAATTAAAAGTTATACCAAAAAAAAAATAAAAAGATAAAAAGCATTTTATGTTTAAGTAGAAAAAGGCCAGATGGGCAAAGAAAAACAAAAATGCAAAAATATCATAAAGTTAAAGGAAAATGAAAAACTAAGAAAAATATTTGCAAATATTCCAACAGATCAAGGACTTAATATTAATTAAGGCTAGTCAGTGAGATTATTAAATAACTACATCATTAATTAATAACAATATTATTAAGATAGAACCCTCATAATATTAAGGGGCATAATTTACAGTACGGTATTTCCTAAGTGTGATAAATATGCATCACTGACGTAAGTACCTGATTTTTAGTTACATAATTTTAGTAATTTATTTGTGTATTACAAAAATTATAAAAATAAAAAAGTACATTAAGTATAAAAAACAGATTAAACTGGTGATTTCATAGGTATTATTGTTCAGGATGAGCCCAGGCTGGTTGGTTTACTTTAAAAATAATATTCATATTTTGGGGGGCCTGGGTGGCTCATTCAGTTAAGCATCCAACTCTTGATTTCGGGGAGTCTGCTTTAGATTTCTCTCTCTCCTTCTCCCTCTGCGCCCTACACCCCACTCACATGCACTCTCTCTAAAATAAATCTTTAAAAAAATGTTTATTTTTAAAATATAAATGGACGCTACAGAAAATTAAAGCAAAACAGAAAGTACAAAGAAGAAATTAACAAAAACCTAATCCATCACTGAAAATGACCAGTGGTCACATCTGATGAAAATTATTTGGGAAGGAGGTGTTAATGACCTAAATAGTGCCTATGCTTACATAGGTAGATATAAGTGAAACTGTTATATGAAAACAGAGACTGAAGAAGATGGCCTGGCCTAACATAACATTTTGCTGAACAGAGCCTTCCACTGATTGAAAATGAAGACGATACAGTTTTTGTAAATATTAATATTGTTTATATGCTTATATTAGTACTGCAATAACAGTCACTGGTCTAGGTATTCAGGAGAACCTGTATGCTAACTTTCCTACTACAAAAAGACTAACACTTTTCTAAACAAACCAAAAGAAACACACACAAACGCCTTAAACTATTCTAGCCTACAACAAAAGAGATGGACCTTGAGAGCATTATGCTAGGTGAAATAAGAGAAAAAGAGAAAGAAAAACTGGCATACAAATACTGTATGATCTCACTTATATGTGGAATCTTAAAAAAACACAAACTCCTAGGGCTGCCTGGGTAACTCAGCTGGTTAAGCATCTGTCTTTGGCTTGGGTGGTGGTGATCCCTGTCCTAGGATTGAGCCCACATCAGGCTCCCTGCTCACTGGAATGTCTGGTTCTCCCATTCTCTCCCCCTCTCCCTGTGCTTATGCACTTTATCTCACATAAATAAATAAAATCTTTAAACACACACACACATGGGGCGCCTGGGTGGCTCAGTGGGTTAAGCCGCTGCCTTCGGCTCAGGTCATGATCTCGGGGTCCTGGGATCGAGTCCCACATCGGGCTCTCTGCTCAGCAGGGAGCCTGCTTACCTCTCTCTCTCTCTCTGCCTGCCTCTCTATCTACTTGTGATCTCTCTCTGTCAAATAAATAAAAAATAAAAATCTTAAAAAAAAAACACACACACACACACACACACACAAACACACACATATTTCCTAGAAAAAGAGATCAGATATGTGGTTACCAGAAGTGGGAGGTAAGGAAATGGATGAAGGTGATCAAAAGCACAAAATTCCAATTATAATATTGGGGATGTAATATACAACATGGTGACTATAGTTAATACTGCTCTATGACATACAGAAAAGTTGTTGAGAGTAGATCCTAAGACTTCTCATCACAAGGAAAAAGCAATTATTTTTTTTGGTATCTATATGAAATGATGGATATTAGCTAAACTTAGAGTACTAATCGATTCACAACATATGTGTCATTATGTTATACTCCTTAAACTTACACAGTAGTGTGTATCAATTATATCTCAATAAAACTAGGAAAAATCTAAAACAAAAACTCTTCCACACAATTCCTCCCTAAGAAGGAGCAAAGATAGTTAAAGGAAGAAAATCTGTAAGTAATGTATAATAAAAATGGTAATACTTAATAGCACTGGTTAACAAACTAAAGGAATGACTTGAGGAAGTGTGGTTTAGGGACACGAGGGGAGATGTGAGAAGTCCTCATGTGAGAGAGCTGTAGGGTAGTGGTCTTCAAAGTGAGGTCCCCAGACCAGCAACACAGCAACATCTGAGAACTTGTAAGAAATGCAAATTCTCAGGGCCCATCCCAGACTTAATGAATCAGAAAAATCTGGGAATGGGCCAAGTAATTTGTATTTTAACAATCTTCCAGTGTGTTCTGATGGTCAGTTTTGAGAACCATTGTCTTGGATTTATAAAAACAAGATTAGAATCACCATCTTCTTCAGCTGGCTGAGTAGGTTAGATCCGGTCTGTTTGTGTAGTTTGTGTTTCGGCTCTAGTTGTAATTTCATGAAGTCCATTTAGAGGAAAGACTAGGGAAATAACAGTACTGATATAAGGCTTAAAAATATGGATGTTGCAACCAGACAGACCTGGACTGGAATTCTTGCTTCATACTTATTTGCTGTGCGATCTTCTCTGAACCTCAGTGTCTTCATCTTGGGATACCTTCACCTACCTCATGGGGTTAGTGTTGATCAAATGAAATGACACAAGTAACAAACTTAGCACAGTGCTTTGGTATATAGCAAATACTCACATTATTAAATCAATAATGAAGAGAAAGAAGAAAGACTAAAATCTGAAAACAGACCAAGAACATGAACTAGTAATTCACAAAAAAGGAATAAGAGTTAAATTTTCTAATAAGCAATGTATGTATAGTACATTAAAGCAGTTAACAGTCATTTCTGGGTGGACTGCATAAGGAATTTCTATCATCGGTTTTTCTTATCTACCTTTTCTTATTTCTTGATAGTGAATATGTGTGACTTACATTAAGGCAATAATTTATTTTAAAGTTCAAGGGCAGCTTCTCAAGGCATAACCTTTTATAAAAGGTATATTCTAAAGAGTTAAGACACTTATTTTTCAGCCTTGAAATAATCATTATATAAATTATGATATTAAGGCTCTTTTTTAATGCTGGTAAGGGGAGAAGGCAGGAATATGTTGTTCAGTTGTCAAGATAGAAGCTCCTAGTGCTGAGAAAGAGCTTTAAATGTCAAACTAAAAAGCCAAAATAATATATTTCTTCTCATCATAAAGTCTACCACTCACTAAAATGTGTAAAATATTCTGCATTTCTCAAACATGACTAATGTATAACTCTTCTAAGAAAGTTTAGTAGGTAATAAGTGCATATTTTTTCAAAAGGAAAAAATATAGAAAAAATATGTTAAATATAAAGTTAATCTGCCACTTATCCCTGTCCTCCAATCACTCAATTCCTCTTCCCAGAAGCAAGCACTACCATTTGTTTCTGGTGCATCCTTCTACAAATATTTTAAGGGTATAAAAGCAAATATGTATGTATCCATATTACTTATTTTTGTTACTGTGCAACTGTTCTGCACATTCCCTTTTTCATCTGGCAAGAGATCCTGCAGATCATTCCAAATGAGTATCTATCTGCCTCCTTCTACTCCATCATATGGCTATCACCCTGTTAATCAACTGGTACTCTCTTAGCGGACATTTAAGTTATATGAATCCTTTGTTATTACTGTTGATGGTGAAAAATAAAAAAGATTCTGGATAACTTATAGTACATACCCTTGTGTTTGCAGGAGAAATTCCTAGAAATAGCGATGATATATAAAAGGAAATAAGCATGCCTAAATTTTGACAGATATTTAGCCAGTAAACTGCTAAAGACAATGTATATGAATGCCTGTTTCTTTATACTCTCAGAAAAAGTATATTACTAAACTCTTGTTTTGCTAGTCCGACAGGTGTTTTGTAACTTTAATATGTATTTCATATTACATAATATGTATTACATAATATGTATTTCATAATACATGAGTATTACTCTCACATATTACAAGTGAGATAGAGACCTTTGTATTTCCTTTCTACAGACAGGTCTGTTTACTGCAGAATTCTTTTAAGAACGAAACAATTCTGGGGGAGGGGCAAGATGTGGCAGAGTAGGGGACCTAATTTCATCTCCTCCCCCAAATTTAGCTGTGTATCTATTATCAAACCATTCTGAACACACACAAATTCAACCTCAGATGTAAGAATATTTATCTGGATCTCCACAAGCAGAAAAATTACCTCTTTTTGCAAGGTAGGAGGTGCAGAACCTTGAATCTTCTGGGGAAATATCCAAAGATAAGTGGACAGGGGAGGGAGCCTTCATAAGCCAGACACCAGAAAGTGATACAACTCCACAGCAAAAAAAATCAGGACCTTTGGAAATCTACTCTAGTGAGAAGCATCCCCTTCTGAAAAGGGCACAGGGAGTGAAGAAGGGCAGAATTCTAGGTATCATTGTGGACTCAGGATTTCCAGAAGACTCTGAAAGAACGGGGAGCCCGAAGTGATAGAATGCTCAAGCAGTAGAGTGGGGAGACTGGTTATGGTCAGCAAGCCCAGAGGGTACTTTCAGCTCTGGGCACCATAAACAGCGAGCAGAGCCTGGACAGGGACAGACCTCTGCCTGACCACCCTGGAAAGGACTAGAAGGTATGGGCTGTCTAATATCCTAGGGGAGATATAGAACAGCTTGTGCCCATGATAGGGACAGCCCTCAGGGCAGTGTGGCCCACAAAGAGATGCTGAGGCAGCACTGAGCATGACCTAGGAGCTGTGAAAAATGGTGCACATCAAAGAGCCCATGGCCACCAGCAGTTGCACAGGCGCAAGGCCCAAAGACGCTGGTGGGTCCCCGTGACTCCCTGGGAGAGGTGCCCTGGGCACAAACTGCATGAATCTGTGGAGTTTGGTACATTCAGAGGTGGAAACAGATTGACCTGGAACATCTGTTAGCAGGTGGTGGTACGACACCACAACACTGGGGCTCTGGGCTCGAGATTCCTGCATGGCCATGTTTGTTCTGACCCTCTAAAGAGAAGTGGAAAGATGCCAAAGAACCAAAGTCCTGCAGCCAACCAGCTCACATTAAGCCCATCCCCCTGACAAAGGGTGGGGCAATTCCACCCAGGCAAAGACACCTGAGTAGCAGGCCGCTACCCCAGAAGACAGACTGGAAGAACAGGTTTCAAATAAGCAAAGCTTATTTCTGTCAAATAAATAAATAAAATCTTTTAAAAAAAAGGGGAGGGGGCAGTAAAACTCTAACGCTCAGGGAAAATAATATAGGGAGCTCCAGTTGTTCCTTCACAACTCGCTTATACTTCAGGGTAAGCTTTCCATTTCTTTTTTAGTTTCTTTTCTTAGTTTTTTTTTTTTTTTTTAACCCTGTTCCTGTTTCAAGTAGATTATTTCCCAACCTCTGTTTTTAAGTCACTTCTTAATTTTATTTTTTCACATATGTTTTATAGACTTACGTCCCACACTAGCCCATTTTTCATTCTATTCAATTTTATCTTGATATATATGTCAGTTCTGATTTCTTTGCAATTTGGGGATATAGTGTCTTCTAATACACAGACCAAAAATCAAGCAGGGACAGGCAGATCACCCTGTTGTGTCTACCCTGAGAGATTATAATCACTCTTCCCGCACCCCCCACCCTTTTTTTTCTCTTTTCTTTTTTCTTCCTTTTTTTTTATTGTTTTGGATCATCTTGGCTCTGGTGGCATATCTGTGGTAGTTTTCAACCACTTCAGATTTTTTTTCTAAGGTGCATTTTGTTTATGTAGTGGTTGATATTTTACATTCTGTACATTCCCTCAACCATCCCTCAACAGAATGACTAGGAGGAGGAACTCCCAACAAAGAAAAGAACCAGAGACAATGTTCTCTGCCACAGATCTAATGAATATGGATATAAGCAAGGTGTCAGAGATAGATTTCAGGGTAGCAATCATGAAGTCAATAAGTAGGCTTAAGAAAAGAATTAGTGACAATATAGAATCTCTAAGAGCAGAAATGAGATTGAATCAAGCCGAACTTTAAAATGCTATGAACAAGATACAGTCTAAACTAAATACTTTAACAGCCAGGGTACATGAGGCAGCAGAACGAATTAGTGATCTAGATAATAAACCGACAGAAAGGAAAGAAGCTGAGGAAGATAGGGATAGGTAGCTAGTAACCCATAAAAACAGAATAACACCATGAAACATTCCAATGTCAGAATTATTGTGATCATTGGGGAAATGGAGAAAGAGAGAGGACTAGAGGGTATATTTGAGCAAATTAGAGCTGAGAATTTCTGTAATCTGGGGAAGGAAACAAGCATTTGTGCCCAAGAGGCAGAGAAGATTCCTACCAAAAATCAATAAAAGCAGATCAACACACTGACAATATACTAGTGAAGCTTGCAAATCTTAGAGCCAAAGCAGCTATCCTGAGAGCAGCCAGGAAGAAAAGATATCTTATATACAGAGGGAGGAACATCAGAATAACATCAGACCTGTCCACAGAGACCTGGCAAGCCAGAAAAGGCTAGCAAGACATATTCAGGATACTAAATGAGAAGAACATGCAGCCCAGGATACTTTATCCAGCGAGGCTGTTACTCAGAATGGACAGAGAAAGAGCTTACAGTACCAGCAGAAACTGAAAGAATATGGATCATCAAGCCAGCTCTACAAGAAATATAAAGGGAAATTCTATAAAAGAAGAAAGAAAACCTAAAATAATATAGATCAGAAATTTATAGAGACAATCTATAGAGACATGGACTTTACAGGCAATACAATGGCACTAATTTCATATCTTTCAAT
Organism: Meles meles; assembly: GCF_922984935.1. Taxonomy (NCBI): domain Eukaryota; kingdom Metazoa; phylum Chordata; class Mammalia; order Carnivora; family Mustelidae; genus Meles; species Meles meles. Next base: position 38,028,797 of record NC_060069.1, on the reverse strand, counting down.
AGTTACTCTCAACGTGAATGGGCTGAATGCTCCCATTAAAAGCCACAGGGTTTCAGACTGGATAAAAAAGCAGGACCCACCCATATGCTGTCTATAAGAGACTCATTTTGAACGTACAGACACCTCCCGATTGAAAGTGAGGGGATGGAGAATGACTTATCATGCCAAAAGACCTCAAAAGAAAGCTGAGGTAGCAATTCTCACATCAGACAAATTAAATTTTAAACCAAAACCCATAGTAAGAAGTGTAGAGGGACACTATATCATACGTAAAGGGTCTATCCAACGAGAAAATCTAACAATCATAAATATCTATGCCCCCAACATGGGAAGAGCCAACTACATATACCAACTATTAACCAAAATAAAGAGTCATAACTGATAATAATACATTAATAGTAGGAGGCTTCAACACTTCACTCAAGGCAAGAGATAGATCATCTAACCAGAAGATCAAATAAGAAATAAGAACTTTGAAGGACACAATGGACCAGATGGACTCTGTAGATAAATACAGAATAGTCCATCCTAAAACAACAGAATACTAATTCTTCTCGAGTGCACATGGAACTTTCTCCAGAATAGACCACATACTGGGTCACAAATCAGGTCTCAACCAAGACCAAAAGATTGAGATTATTTCCTGAACATTTTCAGACCACAATGCATTTGAAATTGGAACTCAACCACAAAGAAAAATTCGGAAGGAATGCAAACACTTGGAGGTTAAAAAGCATCCTACTAAAGAATGAATGGATCAATCAGGAAATTAAACAGGAACTTAAACAATTCATGCAAACCAATGAAAATGAAAACACACTGGTTCAGAACCAATGGGATACTGCAAAGGCAGTCCTTAGACACAGCCACCCAAACATCTCTCAAAAAATTAGAAAAATCCCGGAAGCACAGCTACCTTTACACCTACAGCATCTGGAAAAGAATAACAAATAAAGCCAAACAAAGCAGGAGAAGAGAAATAATAAAGATTAGGGCAGTAATCAAAGAAACAGAAACCAGAAGAATAGAATAGATCAATGGAACTAGAAGCTGATTCTTTGAAAGAATTAATAAGATCGATAAACCTCTGGCCAGACTCAAACCAGAGGCCAGATGAACCTCTTACCAGCAGCTCTATGCCAACAAAGTAGGCAATCTGGAAGAAATGGATGCATTTCTGGATACTTATAAACTACCAAGATTGAAACAGGAAGAAAAAAGACAATCTGAACATACTAATAACCAGCAAGAAAATTGAAGCAATAATCAAAAACCTCCCAAAAAATGAGACTCCAGGGCCAGACAGCTTCCCAGCAGCATTCTATCAAACACTGAAAGAAGAAATCACACCTATTCTACTGAAGCTGTTCCAAAAAAATAAAAATGGAAGGAAAATTTCCAAACTCATTCTATAAGACCAGCATTACCCTGATCCCAAAACCACATAAAGACCCAAATCATTCTCCGAATTGATGCAGAAAAGGCATTTGACAAAATACATCATCCTTTTCTGACTAAAACTCTTCAAAATATAGTGATAGAGGGAACATACCTCAGTATCATAAAACCATCTATGAAAAGCCCATAGCAAATATCATTCTCAATGGGGAGAAACTGAGAGCTTTTCCCTTAAGGCCAGGAACATGACAGGGATGCACACTTTAACCACTTCTGTTCAACATAGTACTAGAAGTCCTAGTCTCAGCAATCAGAAAACAAAAAGAAAGAAAAGGTATTCAAATTGGCAAAGAAGTTAAACTCTCTCTTTGCAGATGACATGATGCTTTATGTGGAAAACTTGAAGAGTCCACCCCCAGATTATCAGAACTCATATAGCAATTCAGCAACATGGCAGGAAACAAAATCAATGCACAGAAATCAGTGGCATTTCTATAAACTAACAATGTGACTAAAGAAAGAGAAATTAAGGAATCAATTCCACTTACAATAGCATCAAAAACCAGATACCTAAGAATAAACTGAACCAAAGAGGTAAAGGATCTATCCTCTAGAAACTACAGAACACGTATGAAAGAAATTAAGGAAGACACAAAGAGATGGAAAAATATTCCATGTTAATAGATTGAAAGAATAAACACTGTTAAAATGTCTATCCTGCCCAGAGCGATCTACATTTTTTTTTTAAAGATTTTATTTATTTACTTGACAGACAGAGATCACAAGTAGGCAGAGAGGCAGGCAGAGAGAGAGGAGGAAGCAGGCTCCCCACCAAGCAGAGAGCCCGATGCTGGGCTCTATCCAGGACCCCGGGATCATGACCTGAGCCGAAGGCAGAGGCTTTAACCCACTGAGCCACCCAGGCGCCCCAGTAATCTACACTTTCAATGCAATCTCTATCAAAATACCATCAACATTTTTCACAGAGCTGGAACAAACAATCCTAAAATTTGTATGGAACCAGAAGAGACCTGAAATTGCCAGGGGATTGCTGCAAAAGAAAACCAAAGCTGGGGACACCACAATGCCTGACTTCAAGCTACATTATAAAGCTGTGATCACCAGAACATAGCACAGAACATGGCACAAAAACAGACACATAGACCAATGGGACAGAAGAGAGACCCCAGAAATGGATCTTCAAACTCTATGGTTAACTAATCTTCAACAAAGCATGAAAGAATATCCAATAGAAAAAAAGTCTCTTCAACAAATGGTGCTGGGAGAATTGGACAGCCACATGCAGAAGAATGAAACTCGACCATTCTCTTATACCATACACAAAGATAAACTCAAAATGGATGAAAGGCCTGGGACAGAAATCCATCACAATCCTAGAGGAGAACATAGACAGTAACCTCTTCGACATTGGCCACAGCAACTTCTGCTTGTGCCCTCTCTTTTTCTCTCTCTCTGACAAATAAAATATATTTTTAAAAGTGACTTTCAACTGAAATGGTTCCTGAAAAAGGGAATCCTGTGTTTTAACCTATACAAATTTTAAAGATAACAGTGAAATTGTAAAAATTTAACATCTCCGTAGACCATCCCAAACCCTCCCACAAACTCCTTTAGGCTCTAGTTTGAGAAAGAATAGTTTTGCCAGAAATTTTAGGCTGAAGTTTCCTGTCACAAGGTGCAATAAGCTCATTTTTACCAACTATTTCAACCTTTCCATCTTGCCACATCTCTTCTTTCTAAGAAATGCTTTCTAAGAAAGCTTGGCTTACATTTTGCTAATATCTATTTTTGTATTTTGGTTACTCTTCCCCACTTAGCAAACTTCGCTGGCTATGTTTGTTAAGTTGAAGAAAAATTTTTCCAACAAGCTTTTGATCCTGAAGTCCACTCAAAACCTCTACATTCCATAAACTCTCAGCCCTGAACAAATACAAAGTACTATATATACTTAATGATTAACATATAAATAATGTTAATTACATATTCACATGTATATGAATATGTATGTGTGCTGGTATGTGTTTGTGTGTTAGTGTAAAGGTTATCTATTTGCTTTACTTGTGTATATATTCCATCTTCTCACCTAAATCCAGAGATTCTTGAGGTTTCTCCATTGTTATCCCATTTTAACAAAAAAAGTCTTCCTGATGGTTCAAGTAGCCAGAGCTACCATTAGAAAGCATGCTGTTTCCAGTGTGCTCTCTAAATTTTTACCTCATAGCAAACTAATCTTAAGTGCTTCTACAGGCTTAATTTCATTGTAATTTCTGTTAGATGGGTTGACTTACTAGGGAAATAAGCTTTACTTGTCTTGGTTTGAAGTTATGTTTGCCTATATGTACAAAGATAAAAGTTTATGCAGATTACAATAGGGAATTGCCTATCTTAGATAGCAGCTGAAGCCTGGGCTCTGAAGCTGGACTGTCCAGGTTTGAATTCAGCCTTCACTTCCTACTTGTTACTTCATTTTGGGCAAGTTGCTTGATGTCTCTGACATTTTTTATATTTAAAAAAGGGGGGGGGGGAGTCGTACTAATTCTAAGCTCATAGGGTTTCTATGAAAATGAACTGAGATAATCCAGGTAAAGCATTTTTGTATGGTTTCTAGGCCAAAGTAAGAACCAGCTTTTCAATAGAAGGTCAATATAATTTTTTCTTTAAAGTAAGGTTAACTTTCAGGCGCCTGGGTGGCTCGGTCGGTTAAGCATCTGCCTTCAGCTCAGGTAGTGAACCCAGGGTCCTGGGATGGAGCCTTGCATCTGGCTCCCTGCTCAGATAGGAGCTTCCTTCCCCTGTCCCCACAGCCCCTGCCCTGGCTCGTGCTTTCTCTCTCTTTTTTTTTTTTTTGAGAGACAAAAAGTAATGTTAACTTTCTCCTTCCATTTTACACAACTACCTTTCCTACCTACATGATCACTAAAGTTTACTATGCCAAATTACCACCCACAATTCGACATGAATTTAAAGTAATTACATACACAAGAATTTATAACAACAAATTATGTTATGCTTGCATATATCATAACTTACCCCTCAATACCCAAATGGCACCATCTAGGCTTCCACTTTTTAGAAAAATTTCTGCTGCAATATTCACAATTTGACATCTTGGTGCTAGCTTCTCAGGCCCTGTAAGTCCTTTTAAACTTGTGAAATGTATTTTTAATTCATATAATTTATCTAAGACCTTCCTTCCCTAGAGTAAAAATAAAGAATATTGAGTATTATTCATTTAGAGTATCAAAGAAATATAACATCAATAGTTATACAGAAGTCAATTACCCAATTTGAATTATCCTTCTTGACAGATGGTTCTCAAAAGACTCTTCCCTTAATGCCCTCCTGCTTAGCCACAGAGATAAGGGAAGAGGAGGAAGCAGGGCTTTGCCTCATATTAATCCTCACCCTGCTAACACCCCTTTCCAAGTGTTTTTATACTTGTGCTTCCCCTAAAGATTTCATTTGGAGAAAGGATTTCTTGCCCTAAAGTGGAAAACTAGTAACTATACATTTTTGTACTTCTGTTGATCACCCTAAGAGCCAAGAGGGAGAAAAAGAGAAAAATCAAGGTAATGTCTTATAAAATTTACATGAAGAATGATAGTAGGGAAAAGAAAAGAATAAAACTGCTGGCTGAAAATTGTTTTTTATTCAATAGACTAATTATTTCACATAGTCTACAGAAAGATTATATCTCATTTGGACATCAGAAATCAGACATACAGTATTTTTTTACATAAAAGGTCAGCAAACTTTTCCTGTAATTAGCCAGATAGTAAACACTTAGGCTCTGCAAGTCACATTTGGTCAACAGCACATTCTTTTTGGTTGTTGCTGTTTTTATTTTCTAATGCCTTAAAAAATGTAAAAAACATTCTTAGCTCTTGAGATATACAAAAATAGGCTGTGGGTCAGATTGGGCTCTGGTTTTATATTATATTCTATCCTATTTGAGTCAGATCCATAATTGTGATGTTAAGGTACTTTTAAGTTGATTATAGAAATGAATGCATTTTTAAGGAAATAGCTCTAGCTTAATTTCATTGGTTTTACTTTTTTTTTTTTCCATTTTATTTATTTTTTCAGCGTAACAGTATTCATTCTTTTTGCACAACACCCAGTGCTCCATGCAAAACGTGCCCTCCCCATTACCCACCACCTGTTCCCCCAACCTCCCACCCCTGACCCTTCAAAACCCTCAGGTTGTTTTACTTTTGTATTCAAAAGGAATAGGTTTCACTAAAAAAATTCATACTAAGTAAAATAAATAAAATATCATTCCAAATAAGATACTGAAAATTTTAAATTACAATACAGGCACAAACTCACCAGCCTCTTAAGAAATAATCATAATGAATAAAATTAAAATACACTCTAAAATTTCAACAAAATCAACCTTTGTCAAAAATACTGTGTTATGTAGTCCTCAATGTCCCAAGCATTAAATATCTAAGAAATTAATGCTATGATGAAACTTAAGTTAGACTATGAGACTAGGGACAAGCTATATTCTGCCCACTGCAAGCCCACCACACAGTGAATGCTAACCTTTTGAAGACCTTAAAAGACTGGAGACCTTATGTACAAGGATTCTGTTGTTGTTGTTGTTTTTAATTTTAAAAAAATCAATGAATTTGTATGTGTATGAGTGACCATGTACTTAAATGTTATTGAACATATTTCTTTATGAAATAACCTTATTTTATAATAAGAAAGAAGCAACAAAAGATACATTATAATAGCTGATTCAGTACTGACCACATTCTCAACTACTCCATTCATCCCTCAGAAATTCCTTCCTATTTTAGATTTTTCCTGTCCTCTAACTTTATTTTACTTTGTTGAATCTACAACCACCTGTCACCTCAGAGAAATCTAAAGAATGGCAGTTCAGTATGGTCCAGAATAACTAGACCACTTCTAAGATGAGCTAAACCTCAAAGGTAGATATTAAGATATATGGTCTAAGTGTTCCAGGAGGTGATTTTTAAGGAGTTCTGTTAATTGTGAGTTCCCTGGGTTCATCTTAAAAAAGGTTTCTGGAACTTATGCAAAATTAAAATGTTATCAATCCTTAAGAGGAAGCAAAACTCTGTATTGAAAAGTTGCTTCAAATAAATATGATACTTAGGATACTTCTCATACTTCTTCAGGGTAGCCAGTCTCATGCTACTGCCTTTCCACATTTGCCTAATATATACTACCTAATAATTCACTTACTAGTCTGGGACTCATTTTGCCACTTATAACAATTATTAGGAAATTTCTAATTTGCAGGGTTAACTATATTGTTAAAAAAATTTTTAATTAACACACTCTGTACCAACCCCAAACAAAAATTTAATGACATACCTTGGACCACTGCAACAGCTTGTGATAGTAGTACATAGCACTGATTCCGATTCTTCCCAGCAAAGTTTTATCTACTTCACTATTTTGTGGATCTTTGCTAACTGAAACACAAAGTAGGCATATCAAAAAAAGTCATTTAAAATGGCAGCAAAGACTAATTGATATGAAATTATTGACACTAGAAAGAAGACCAGGTATTGGTAAACCACAGCCTACAGGACAAATCTGGCCTGTGGCCTGTTTTTGTATAGCTTGTGAGCCAAGAATGGTTCCCCTATTTTTAAAGGGTTGCTTGAAAGGAAAAGAAAACTATGAGATTGTGTGATCATATCTGATAGCATGAAGCCTAAAATATTTACTACTGGCCCTTTGCAGAAAAGGTTTGCTGACCTCTGATTAAAAATACAGCAGTGAAGAGCTCATACCAAAAAAAAAAAAAAAAAAGTCTCAGAAACATATGAATTTTGTTGACTTATACTAGTGAAGGTAGTAACAACTTTAATGATTCAAAAATTCAAGTGCTCCAGTACAATTTGCTAGCAATAGTTTTACAAATCTGAATGAAAAGACAGATAAGAACATGAAACACGAGGTGTTAAAACAATTCTTGACCTTATATCATTATAATCTAACTTGATAATAAAAAGATGAAAGATTTATAAAGAGAAGGAAAAGTATCTGAAATCTGCAATATTAACTTATCCCCAACATGGAAAATAGTAAGAGCTTTACATTCCTGTTAAAACACTGCACCATCCTAATACACACAATACCTAAACCCAAAGAGTGACATTTTACCTGTTTCAGCAAATTCACAAAATGGAACACCTGGTCTCTCTTCTTTACAGTCTTTTGTTAATGTTTCAGCAATACAAGCACAAAATCTCTGGAAATCTGCAAAGTTTTCACAGCCCATTTTTATGTTAATGTATAAATTTCCCAGTTTGGTCCAGTCACCTTTTTCTTTACAATGCTATCAGAATTATTAGAAACAAAACAAGAAAAAAGAAAGAAAGAAAGCTGTCATTTATAAAAACATATTATGGAATAGGCACATGTAGGCATTAGATATATAGAAATTAATAACATAATCTCTGTAGATCTCAAAAACTTACTGACAGTGTTACACCACCAATAACTTGCTATTGTGCAATTTGGGTTTCTGACTATAGCATAGTCTCTGTAAGTTCCAGATGGCAATGTACATCTCTTTTAATAACCTTTTCGTAATGTACTTAATGATGTCACTCCAAAACCTGAACTAGACAGTGGAGATAAGTTTTATGGAAAACAGATGATTAGCTATATAGTTTGAGCTGTCTCTGTAGAAATACACTATTTTACTACTTTTAGAGATTGCATTTTGCTATTATTTGGCCCCATTAATAATTTGGGGCCCAAATATCATTTTGGACACTACATTTTTTTGTATGAAAGGGACTACAAAGTAAATTTCAGTAAACTTACCATCTTCTCATTATTTTCTATCATAAACAAAGAAACACTTTTCCACACCAACAAAAGATTATTTCAAGGATACAAATACTAATTAAGACTAGACCAACAATTCCTAGATGAGTATAAAAATGATCTTAAACTAAACAGTAAAATCATCTTGAAAGTCCTCTATTTCTTATACTCCAAATGCCTGGAGAGGGCACACTGACCTTGGCTTTCACTATCATTTCACATACTGCAGCCATCCATGGTTTATGGTAAGAAAGCCAACATTCTTGTGCACCAAGTCTGTCTGGCGACAAGAATTAAAGGCTAATAAGCCTTAGATTATTATACCTTAATATGCTAATTTTGAAACTGAACAACTATTTTTAGAATAGTCCATAACTCTAGAAATTGTTTGCATTTCAAAGTGTTAAAAAATATTAGACTTCTTTCCCTTGAGAATTTTCTCTGTATAGCAAGAGGGTTTAAAAAAACTTTTCCCTCTATTCAAAGTTTGTTATTACTGGTTTCAGAGATTCCAGAAATTTATTTAAAAAAATAAGTGTCATACCTCTATTTCATTCAAGGCTGAATCTAAATTACATTTCCAGTTCTTTTTGAATTGCCTCATCCGCAACCTTTAACAATAGAAAAGAGTTAATTATGTTTATCCTCCAAAAGTCACTACTGCCCCTAATTTACTTGTTCTATAGTTTATATCTAAGAGACTAGAAAAGAAGGAATGTTTAAAAATTCTTAAGAGCTAAAGAAAATAGCAAATGCATAGATATCTACTTCACACTATTTCTCCCCAAACCATAGGCAACAAGAAGGAAAAAGCAAGTTCCACATGAAACTGTACTTTCAGCCTATAATGTAACTTTAAGACAGAGAATGCCAAAGCTTCAAAATGATTGTGGATAAAAAGAGAAAAAAAGCATTAAAGCCAGTACTTGATCTTTCCTACTCCCATTCTACCTTTGCTGACCCAACAAGGATTTGTGATAAGCTAAGCAGAAATAGACCAAAATAAAAACAATGCAAAAAAACCTGTGGAAGACTGAACAGGAAGGACTTAACATTGATTAAAAATATACCACCACAATGACTAAGTCCACATTAAGTTTGAAAATGCTAAAAAAAAAATCTGAGTAGATTAGAACACAAACCACAGAGAATGAACTTAAAAGTTTATGATTTAAAGAACACAATCTATAAAATGCATAGCTTCTGGGAAAGGAAAAAAAAAAGACAAAAATTAAAGAAGTAGCATCCTTTGGCAACTGAAAACAGAAAAAGAAGACTATACCATTAAACTAAGTACTATATAGCTGCCAACTCTGGGGTCAATTTTGATAATTAGTCCCAATACTCAATAAATGATTCCAGAGCATTAAAAAGAAAGGGCAACTTCCTAATTCCTTTCATGGATCAAATATAAATAACACTGATACTTAAACTAGATAAAGGCAGAACAAAGAAAAGTGTAAAACAATATTACTTATAAAGATGTTGCAAAAGCTAGATTAAATATTAACAAGGAAATCAGTTTTTCAAATTGAAGAGTTAGGGAATGATGGTTGTGATGGTTGCACAACAATGTGAATGTGCTTAATACCACTGAACTGAACATTTAAAAATGGTTAAGATACTAAGTTTTATATTAAGTGTATTTTACCACAAAATTAAAAAATATTGACAAACAGAAGCCAAGACCACCTTAAGAAAATGACACACCATGACAAAGTGGTATTTACTTCACAAATATAAGGTGACTTCAATATTTAAAAACCCATCAGTATTATATACCATATTAATAAATCTAACAGAAAAAATCACGATTTCCATAAATATTAAAAAGGCAGTGATAACATTAATTCACTTACATTTGTGGAGCATAACAAATAACATGGAGAACATGGGGAGATGGAGAGGAGAAGGGAGTTGAGGGAAATTGGAAGGGGAGATGAACCATGAGAAACTATGGACTCTGAAAAACAATCTGAGGGTTTTGAAGGGGTGGGAGGTGGGAGGTTGGGGAACCAGGTGGTGGGTAATAGGGAGGGCACGTATTGCATGGAGCACTGGGTGTTGTGCAAAAACAATGAATACTGTTATGCTGAAAAAATAAATTAATTAAAACAAAACAAAACAAAAAGAATGTTATATAAATGAAACCATGTAGCATGGGGCCTTTGAAATCAGCTTTTTAATTCAACACAATGAGGTCAATACATTTCAATAGTTTGTTGATTTTTACTGCTAAGTAGTTTCCTTGGTATGGATATACCACAATTGTTTATTCATTTACCTGTTGAAGAACATCCGTATTTCCCCCTAGTTTTTGGCTACTACAAGTAAAGTTTTTGGCTACATTCACCTGTTGAAGAACATCCATATTTCCCCCTAGTTTTTGGCTACTACAAGTAAAGTAGTACTACAGTACTACTACGAACATTTGTACACATTTTTGAGTACAAGTTTTCATTTAATTATGATAAATGTCCAGTAGTTCAATAACTGTACTTGATTTTTATATGTTTGGTTTTTAAAGAAACTGATGAACTATTTTCCAGAACAGCTATACAATTTTACATTCCCACCAATAACATATGAGATACTTTTTCCACATCCTTGCTAGCATTGGTATTAATACTTTATTCTCCAGTTACACGAGGCATGTTGACTAATAAAAACTGTATATATTTAAGATATATAACATGTTTTACTAGAGGTATACATTGTGAAATAATTATCACTATTGAGATAATTAATGTATCTATCGTGTGTGTGTGTGTGTGTGTGTGTACACAGAACACAAGATCTACTTTCAGCAAATTTCAAGTACACAATACCTTATTATTAACTATAGTCATCATGCTGTAAAATAGGTCTCCAGAGGGTGGGAGTTTGGGGGAACAGGTGGTGGGTAATAGGGAGGGCACGTATTGCATGGAGCACTGGGTGTTGTGCAAAAACAATGAATACTGTTACGCTGAAAAAAATAAATTAATTAAATTAAAAAAAAAAAAGAAACAACAACAAAAAAATAGGTCTCCAGAACTTAATAATCTCATAACTGCAAGTCTGTACCCTGTGGCTAACATCTCCTCATTTGCCCCATTTTCCATCTCCTGGTAACAACCACTATTCTAATTTGTTGCTGAGTTAGACTTTTTTAGATTCCATATCTAAGTAAGATCATGCAGATTTGCCTTTCTCCGTCTGCCTTATTTCATTTAACATCATATACTCCAGGTTAATCCATGTTGTCACAGATGGTATGGTAACCTTTTTAAAGACTGAATTATATATATTCCATTGTATATATACGCCACATCCTATCTTGTTCTTGTTACTCAAGATTGTTTTAGCCATTCAGGTTATGTTGTAGTTTCATATGCATTTTGAAATTGTTTTTTCTATTTCTGTAAAAAAATGTTAATAGAACTTTCATAGGATTTGAATTAAATCTATAGTTAGTTTGGGTAGCATGGACATTTTCTTTTTTCTTTTAAGATTTTATTTATTTGACAGAGATCACAAATAGGCAGAGAGGCAGGCAGAGAGAGAGAGGAAGGGAAGCAATCTCCCCGCCGAGCAGAAAGCCCAATGCGGGGCTTGATCCCAGGACCCCGAGATCATGACCGGAGCCGAAGGCAGAGGCTTTAACCCACTGAGCCACCCAGGCGCCCCTGGACATTTTCATAATATTAATTCTTCCAATCCATGAACACAGAATATCCTTCCATTTATTTTTGATTTCTTTTACCAATGTTTTATGGTTTTTGATATACAGACTTTTATCTCCTCAGTAAATTTCTTTATTTATTTGACGTTACTGTAAATGAGATTTTCTTCATTTCTTTTTTCAATACTTCATTGTTAGTACATAGAGATGCAACTGATCTTTTTTATTTTAATTTCATTTTAAGCATTTATTTAAATTCCACTTAATATACACCATAATATTAGTTCCAGGTGTACAATTCAGTGATTCAACACTTTCACAAACACCTGGTGCTCATCACAACAAATGATCCTTGATCCCTATCACTATTTAACTCATCCCCTCATCTACCTCCCCTCTAGTAGCCATCAGTTTGTTCTCTATAGTTAAGAGTCTGTTTCTTAGTTTCTCTCTCCTTTTTTCCTCATCTGTTTTCTTTTTTTTTTTTTAAAGATTTTATTTATTTATTTGACAGAAAGAGATCACAAGTAGATAGAGAGGCAGGCAGAGAGAGAGAGAGAGAGGGAAGCAGGCTCCCTGCTGAGCAGAGAGCCCGATGCGGAACTCAATTCCAGGACCCCGAGATCATGACCCGAGCTGAAGGCAGCGGCTTAACCCACTGAGCCACCCAGGTGCCCCCTGTTTTGTTTCTTAATGTTCATTTGTTTTGTTTCTTAAATTCTATATGAGTGAAATCATATGGTATTTGTCTTTCTCTGAGTGACCTATTTCGCTTAGCATAATACACTCTAGCTCCAATCACATTGTTGCAAATGGTGAGATTTCATTCTTTTCGATGCCTGAGTAATATTCCACTATATATATGTGTGTATATAGATATATGTATATATATATATAATATGTATGTAAATATATATAATATATATACACACAACATCTTCATTCATTCATCAGTCAATGGACATTTGTACTCTTTCCATAATTTGGCTATTATTGATAATGCTGCTTTAAACATCAGGGTTCATGTATCCTTTTGAAATAGTATTTTTTGTATCCTTGTTAGTACCTAGTAGGGCTATTGCTGGATTCTAGGGCAGTTCTGTTTTTAACTTTTGGGGGAAACTACAAACTGTTTTTCAGAGTGGCTGTACCAGTTTGCATTCCCACAAACAGTGCAAGAGGGTTCCCCTTTCTCTGCATCCTCCCCAACACTTATTGTTTCTTGTATTGTTAACTTTAGCCATTCTCACAGGTGTGAGGTAGTATTTCATTGTAATTTTGATTTGCATTTCCTGGAAGGTAAGTGATGTTGAGTATTTTTTTATGTATCTGTTGGCCATTTGTATGTCTTTTGGAAAAATGTCTATTCATGTCTTCTGCCCATTTCTTGCCTGGATTATTTATTTTGGGGATCTTAACTTTGATAAGTTCTTTATAGATTTTAGATACTAACCCTTTATCAGACGTTATTTGCAAATATCTTCTCCCATTCTATAGGCTGCTTTTTAGTTTTGTTGACTGTTTTCTTCACTGTACAGAAGCTTTTTATCTTTTTTTTTTAAGATTTTATTTATTTATTTGACAGAGAGAGATCACAAGTAGGCAGAGAGGCAAGCAGAGAGAGTGAGAGGGAAGCAGGCTCCCTGCCGAGCAGAGAGCCCGATGCGGGACTCGATCCCAGGACCCTGAGATCATGACCTGAGCCGAAGGCAGTGGCCTAAACCACTGAGCCACCCAGGCGCCCCCAGAAGCTTTTTATCTTAATGAAGTCCCAATATTTCATGTTTGCTTTCGTTTCCCTTGCCTCAGGAGACATATCTAGTAAGAAGTTGCTATGACCAATGTCAAAGAGGTTACTGCACGTGTTTGCCTCTAAGATTTTAATGCTTTCCTGTCTCATTTTTGTTTTATCTTATTTTATTTATTTGAGAGAGAGAGAGAGAGAGAGAGCGCACAAGCAGAGGGAGAGGGAAAAGCAGACTCCCGCCTGTGGAGGGAGCCCAAGAGAGGGGTTCAATCCCAGAACCCTGAGCTCATGACCTGAGCCGAAGGCAGGCACTTAACAGACCGAGCCAACCAGGCGTCCCTCCTGTCTCACATTTAGGTCTTTCATCCTTTTTTTTTAACCAAGATCCCAATTCTGCCTTTAAAAATTTTTTTATTATGTTATTTTATTCTGTTACATTATTTATTTTTTTATGTATTTATTTTTTTATATGGTGTAAGGAAGTGGTCCAATTCCATTCTTTTGCATGTTGCTGTCCAGTCTTCCCAACACATTGATTTTATATCCTGTGAATTTAATGAACACGGGTATGAGTTCTAGCCATTTTTTTTTTAATATTTTATTTATTTGGCAGAGAGAAATCACACCTAGGCAGAGAAGCAGGCAGAGAGAGAGGAGGAAGCAGGCTCCCTGCGGAGCAGAGAGTCCGATGCAGGGGCCGATCCCAGGACCTGGGAGCATGACCCGAGCCGAAGGCAAAGGCTTTAACCCACTGAGCCACCCAGGTGCCCCAAGTTCTAGCCATTTTTTTATGGAGTCTTCTGGGTTTTCTACATACAGCATCATGTCATCTGCAAACGGTGAAAGTCTGACTTCTTCCTTGCCAATTTGGATGCCGTTTATTTCTTTCTGTTTTCTGATTACTGTGACTAGGACTTCCAATACTATATTAAATAACAGTGGTGAGAGTGGACATCCCTGTCTTTTTCCTGATAGCAGAGGAACAGCTCTGTTTTTCCCCACTGAGGATGATATTAGGTGTGGGTTTTTTTGTATCTAGCCTTTATTATGTTGAGGTACATTCCTTGTAACCCTACTTTATGGAAGGTTTTCTTTAATCACAAATGGATATTGTATTTTGTCCAATGCTTTTTCAAGATGCAGCCGATTTTTTGTATGTCAATATTGTATCCTACAACTTTATTAACAATACTTCACTTATTAGTTCTAACAGAGGTTTTGGTGGAGTCTTTAAGGTTTTCTGTATGTAGGATCATGTTACCTGAAGAGACTATTTTAATTCTTGCTTTCTAATTTGAATGTCTCTTATTTCTTGCCTATTTGCTCTAGCTAGGACTTCTGGCATTATGCTCAATAGAAGTGGTGACAGTACGTATCATTTCCTTGTTCCTGACCTCAGAGGAAAATATTTCAGCTTTTTTACTGTTAAGTATGATGTCAGCTATGGGCTTGTCATAGACGGCCATTACTAGAGTGAGGTACATTCTTTGTATACCTAATGTGTTGAGAGTTTTTATCACAAAAGGGTGTTAAATTCTGGCAAATGCTTTATCCGCATCTATTGAAATCATTTGATATCTATCCTCCATTCTGTTAATGTGCTAAATCATATTTATTGATTTGCACATGTTGAACCATTACTGTATCCCAGGGATAAATCCCAGTTTATCTTGGTATATCAAGTGTAGTTGAATTTGGTTTATATATATTTTTTAAAGATTTTATTTATTTATTTGACAGACAGAGATCACAAGGAGGCAGAGAGGCAGGCAGAGAGAGAGGGAGAAGCAGGCTCCCTGCTGAGCAGAGAGCCTCATGTGGGGCTGGATCCCAGAACCTGAGATCATGACCTGAGCCGAAGGCAGAGGCTTTAACCCACTGAGCCACCCAGGCGCCCCTGGTTTATAATATTTTGTTGAGAATTTTTGTATCTATGTTCATCAGAAGTATCATCTTACGATTTTCAGTTTTTGTAGTATCCTTGTCGGACTTTGGTATCACAGTAATGCTGGACTTGTAAAGGAGTCTGGGAGTGCCCCTCACATTCAACTTTTTAGAAGGGTTTGAGAAGGATTTGTATTAATTCTTCCTTAATTGTTAGGTAAAATTCAGCAGTAAAGCCATCTATTCCTGAGCTTTTCTTTACAGGGAGTTGCTTTTTTTTGTTTTGTTTTACTAACTCAATCTCCGTACTCAAAATTGGTCTGTTCAATTTTTCCATTTCTTCATGATTCAAACTTGGTAGGTTATATATTTCTAGGAATTTATTCAATTCTTCTAGATTGTCCAATTATTTGGTGTGTAATTGGAGAGCCTTTGTATTTCTGTGCTATCAGTTGTAATGACGCGTCTTTCATTTCGATTTATGTGAGTCTGCTCTCTTTTTTCCTCAGTGTAGCTAAAAGTTTGTCAATCCAATCAACCAGTTTTGTTTTCTCTCCTATTGTTTTTTAGTCTCTAATCATTTCTCCTCTGATCTTTATTTCTTCCTTCTATTAACCTGACTCAGTTTGTTCTTCTTCTAGTTCCTCGAGGTGTACATACAGTTAGGTTTGAAATACCCTTTTTGTCTTAATGTAGGCATTTATCACTATCAATGTCCCTCTTAGAACTGCTTTTGCTATAATCCCATAGATTGTGGTATGTTGTATTTCCATTTTCATTTGTCCAAGATTTTTTTTTACTTCGCTTTTGGTTTCTTCTTTGATTCACTGGTTGTTCAGGAGTATGTTGTTTAATTTCCACATATTTGTGGATTTTCCAGTGTTCCTCTTTTTTGATTTCTAGTTTCATATTGATCAGGAAAGATAGCTGATTCCATATTCTTAAATTTTTTGACTTGTTTTGTGAACTAACATATGATATATCCTGAGAATGATCTGAGTGTGCTTGAGAAGAAATATACGCTGCTCCTGTTGGTCGGAATAGTTTTATATATGTATATTAGGTCCATTTAGTCTAAAGTGCAGTTCAAGTCACATGTTTCTTTACTGATTTTCTGCTGGATGACATATGCATTATTGAAAGTGGGTATTAATGTCCCCTACTTTTATTACACTGGTTTCTATTTCTCCCATTAATTATCCTATTAAGATTTGCTTTCTGTGTTGGGCTGCTCTGATATTGGGTACACATATATATTTATATTTGTGATATCCTCTTGACCTGACTACTTTATCACAATATAATGACCATGTCTCTTGTTACTTGAAGTGTAGTTTTTCTGATAAAGGTATAGCCTGCCCTCTTTTGGCTTCCATTTGCATGGAATAGCTTTTTTCCATACCTTCACTTTCAGCATAAATGTGTCTTTATAGTTGAAGTAAGTCTCTTGAAGGCAGCATATTAAAGTAAGTCTCTTGAAGGCAGTCTTGTTTTTTAATCCATCCAGACACTCTTCTAATTAGAAAATTTAATCTAGTCACATTAAAGTAATATTGATATGCAAGGACTCAGTACTGGTATTCTGTTAAATTGTTTTCTATTTTTGTAGTTCCTTGGTTCCTTTCTTGCTATCTTCTTTGGTAATTTGATTTTATAGAGTCTCCAACTAAAGTTACAGATTTGTCTGTTTTATCTGTTCAGTTCTATCAGTTTTGCTTCACATATTTTGAAGCTCTGTTGTCTGCTGCATACACATTTAAGACTCCTAAGTTGTTGCAAATGTTGGGACAAGATAAACAGAAGATAAACAAGATAAACGGATAAACAAGATAAACAGAAGATGAAACTTAAAACAACTCTGTGGCTCCAAAAAATTAGAAAATGGTAGAAAAATGAATAGTACATGATGAAAGGATATAGGAACCACCCTGAAGGACTTCCAAAGGTCAAATCTCAAAGAATTTAACCAAAAAAATAAATAATAATAGTATTAGATTATATATAACCCATAAGATAAAATAAATACCCACGAGTTCATACTGATATAAATGAATAAATAAATAAATGGAGAAGGGAAAGCTCTTCTTTACTCAAAATTCCAATTAATAAATGTAGAAGAAATAGGGAAAATACGGAATTACCTTTGGGCAAATACCACAGTAGTAACCTGTAGGAAAGATCCCCTGATGAATACTAAAATTAATGTATAAAGGTTTGAGGAGAAACAAGATAATGTATAACGTTAAAGTCTTTTGCCCAAAATATTAGTTACAAAGGGACAAAACAGTAACTTTACAGTGTAGAAAACTGGCAGATAACATTTTTAACTAAGTTATCAAGGTTAACATAATCAGTAACAAGATATGTTGGCCCTATGTACCTCCAGTTAGGATGCACTGAGATGTGCAGTTAATTGGATTTTATGGCTACCGATTTCTTGGTTTTGATAACTGTACTCTTACTATGTAGGATGTTAACATGAAAGGAAGCTAGATGAAGGATGCATGGGAAGTCTCTATACTAATTTTTGCAACATTCTATAAATCTAAAATTATTTCAAAATAAAAAAAATTTTAAAGTCATTAAATGTATATTAAATATCCTAGATTATAAACACACCTAAATTCTCATTGATATCCTGAATATGCTGGAATTCTTTATGAATGTGAAAGCCTTTCTAATGAACTATAAACTACCTAATTAAAAACTATAATCAAAATCAAAGTATAGGGGCGCCTGGGTGGCTCAGTGGTTTGGGCCTCTGCCTTCGGCTCAGGTCGTGATCTCAGGGTCCTGGGATCGAGCCCCGCATCCGGCTCTCTGCTCCGCGGAGAGCCTGCTTCCTCCTCTCTCTGCCTGCCTCTCTGCCTACTTGTGACCTCTCTCTCTGTCAAATAAATAAATAAAAATTTAAAAAAAAAAAAAAATCAAAGTATAAGTGTTCATTAAAACTCATTTCCCTAGCACAGAAAAGGGTAATTATTTCAAAGGATGTCAGGAAAATTTGAACATAAAATGATAAATACTAAACTTTTTTTCCTTTTGCATTGAGGCCAGGTCCACATCCCTAAACACAACCCATACCCCTTAACTACCCACAGTTATTATCCTAGTCTGTCCTTCATCAAATAGGCTACCGATTTTAATTCCTCTATATGCTTATCAAAAAAAAAAAATTGGAAGGGGAGGTGAACCAAAAAATTGGAAGGGGAGGTGTGTAGCTATACTGGATACAGGGTAGTGCTGCTCCTGTTGCATCTAGAAGTGCACATTTCCCTTGTGCCAGATGCTACTCAGTCTGAAAAACAACCTGAGGGTTTTGAAGGGTCAGGGGTGGGAGGTTGGGGGAACAGGTGGTGGGTAATAGGGAGGGCACGTTTTGCATGGAGCACTGGGTGTTGTGCAAAAACAATGAATACTGTTACGCTGAAAAAATAAATAAAATGGAAAAAAAATTAAAAAAAAAATACTAGTTAATTCTTTTGAAGTGGGAGAACAGGAAGGAGCAGAGTGTATATGTATACAATTTTCAGAATTAGGGGTCATAAAATAAGCTACAAAAATATTTGTGTGGGGCGCCTGGGTGGCTCAGTGGGTTAAAGCCTCTGCCTTTGGCTCAGGTTGTGATCCCGGGGTCCTGGGATCGAGCCCCACATCGGGCTCTCTGCCCAGCAGAGAGCCTGCTTCCTTTCCTCTCTCTCTCTCTGCCTCTCTGCCTACTTGTGATCTCTCTGTCAAATAAATAAATAAAATCTTTAAAAAATATATATATTTGTGTGATCATGTCAATTTGAAAATTAGAAAACTAAGTCTGGTTTGTTCTGGAGTCAAGAGATCCTTTTCCCAATCATTGCCTGAAAGGTGGAGTTGTGTAGCTATACTGGATACAGGGTAGTGCTGCTCCTGTTGCATCTAGAAGGGCACATTTCCCTTGTGCCAGATGCTACTCAGTCTGACAGAGACGAACATCTGCTAGCCATCTGAGCTCTCTGTCATAGGTGTCACTGTCCAAAATGCCATATGGATCAGGAGAATAATGACTTAACATTTGGAAAAAAATATCAGTGTACTTTCATTATTATAAATTGATTATATCTCAGAAATCTGTGCTAGACAAATTGTATTTTTCTCACAAAAACTTATTTCTTAGGTAGTCCCAAAAATCTATTTAACCTAAATAGTATTATAATTTTTGTAGACAACCTAAATGTTAATAGTTAAAGAAATGAAAAAACCCACAGAACTTGAAAAAGTCAAATATATCTTCAACACTGGTGCTTCAAAGGAAACAGCATCACTTAGCAGAATCACTGCAATTCCCTAGCTGTGTACCATGACATCCAGGGCACTAATGCAAATTCAGAGGAGTTCCACAGGTTATTTTAAATTTTCAAAGCACCTTCTGTCAGATACCATCAAACTGTTACTATCGACTTGTTTGGATCTAACTGCTTAATAAATAAGACCATTAATGTCCTTCTTTCGGCCTACGAACACTACGAACCAAGAAGTCTGAAAACCTCTCTATTAGAAGATAATGAGAAATGAGATGACAACAGTTGTAGAAGCTGTACAAAGGAGCTTTCTAGGCATTCTCAAGGACTTTACTGGTTGATATTATTTGTACTTTATCAAATATGATTTCATTAAAAAGTCATGGTTCCTTTAAATACTTAAAATTAGTAATACTATGTATGTAACAGTTTAATTAAAATTTCTGTAGAAGTCATGGTTTTCCTTTTTCTCAATATGGGTATATTATGATACTATTCATAATTATCATAGGTTTCCAAATAAAAAGGCCTTGGGAGGCCCATAAGCCATATAGAGAAAGTGAACAAGTGAGAGAAAGAATGAAGAAGCATTAAGGTATTTTGTTTAGCTAACATGAAAAGAAAAGAAAGAAAGAAAAGAATTAAGGTAATTCATACACATAAAAGAGAGTGCATTAAGTATAATTTAGTTCTGAAACAGAGGATAAGAGATTCCATTTACACTAGATGTGCCAGGCACTGAGATGAATCAAGTACTGAGAAAGATTTGGTGAGGCTGACCAGAAAGGCTGTCTAGAGGCAGCCCAATTAATGACAATGTGACTAGGACATAGTCAAGAGATGGGAGAAGGGCTTATGGTGGGCCACTATCAAGATGTTTCGAATATGAATAGTGATAAATAAGTGCTTTGCTTTCAACTTTTGTAAGTCCCTAAAAATATACATATGTATGTGTATATATATATAATGTATGTATACATTATATATGTATGTGTATATATATACACACATATACATCATATATATATATATAATGTAACCTTAATTATAATGACTTTTCTTACCTGGATTTCATTTCCAGAACTGCAGTTATTTCTTGTTGGGAAGCCTGTAGTTGGTATAAGAGCTTGACAATATAGTTAAAGTGTTCTGCATCAAATACCATCCCAGCTTCAACAAACTACAGAGGAAAAAAAAAAAAGGAGTCATTCCTATACAAATACGAGAGCTTGAAAATCAGTAATGTAACAACTATGAGAATGGTTAAAAAAAAATGAAACAAGGAGTCAAGTGGAATTAAAGTTCACTTTAAAAACCCAAAGCAGGGGCACCTGGGTGGCTCAGTGGATTAAGCTGCTGCCTTCGGCTCAGGTCATGATCTCAGGGTCCTGGGATCGAGCCCCGCATTGGGCTCTCTGCTCCGCAGGGAGCCTGCTTCCTCCTCTCTCTCTGCCTGCCTCTCTGCCTATTTGTGATCTCTCTCTCTGTCAAATAAATAAATAAAATCTTAAAAAAAAAAACAAAAAACCCAAAGCATATTTTCTTCCAATATTTGAGAACCACAGTAAAACACCCTACTTCAAGAATTTAAAGTGAACATGAAAATAATGTTTGAATTCAAAACCTGAATATTCTGTTTTCCAAGTTGTCTCAATGAATTTATCACCCCTACCTTTTGTTTGATACTCATTTTGTCTTTAGCTTACTAGCACTTGTGTTTACATTTCATCCCAGATTGTAACTTCCTGAGAAGTATCAAACTGAGATTTTCTAAAACTACTAGTGGTGATCAGTAATTTCTAGTTCAAAAAATTTCTAGACAGGTAATTCTGTCAAGTTTTGTAATGTGGACCTGGAGGTGTTCACTGAAATATTTGTATATTCTGCTATAGTGGTTCTAATGCTGCTCCTCAAAGAAAATGGGAAGTTTTCTTGATATTAGCCTGTTCTGAAATGGATGGTTGGGCAATGCTAAATACCAGTAAGTATCCAAAAGCACAAATTTTAATATATCTTCAAAAAGCCATAAAAATTCTTTTATCTTTTTGTTTAGTGCCAAATATAAAATCAATTCCTAGAACCTCCATGTTTCTCCCTATGTACTTTCTTTGTTTTGGTCATGGTTTTTTATTTTTATATTGATCTTTGTATTTATTTTCGTTAATAAATGAACTCATAACTTTTGGATAAAAAGTTTTCTTTAATCATCTTTAAGGTGTAGATATGACCTCATAAATCAGAAAGAAGTCACCTGGAGTGCTTGGAATGATTTATCTAAGGGGAAGGCCTATCAGTCACTGGAATATGCTTATAAATCTTATTTCAAGAGAAAAAAAAATTCTGAAAATATAATTCTTTGGCATCAAGAATGTGAGTAAGAGGTAGTTTAAGAGTATAAGTGGAAATAATTATTTTTTAAGTTATTCACTATCAGAGAATAAAACAGATTAAAGTAAAGCATACCTTGCAAAATATATCAATTAAAGCAGGTACAGCATTCCTTAATTTCATAGTTGCCACGTGTTCAAATATTTTTAGTAATATTTTCAGAGCAGGCTGGATAAAACAAAAAATTTACACTCATTTTAATGTCTTCTACCTTAAGTTTCTCAAATTCATTTATTCTGAAATACACAAGTGTTCTCTAGGAAGTATACAATAAACACAAAAGTTTAACTGCTAAATTATACAAATAAGAAATATAACAGAGAAATCCACTTATAATATTAAAAAGAGTATATTTTCAGTTTACTTACCAGCATTTTAACCATTATGCTGAGGTTCACTACCTGAAATACTTCTTTCAATAAACAATGTTTGAGTAAAGAATTTAGAAGGTCATTTAGCACTTGTAAATCAAAGTGTATACCCGGTGGAAATTTTCGGTAGTAATCCATAAATGTGTTTACTAAAAATAAAAACATATAAAAGTCACTTGCTGATTTTAAGATATTTATCTTTCTTAAACGAGACAAATTTTCTTTATTTAAAGGTTAAGCAGCATAAATTCATCTTCTTGAAAGGTATATTTCCATATCAGCAACATTTAATGAAAGTAAAGCAAAAGTTAACAATAACATTTGAAATCAACCAAGGACAGCAGGCACTAGACAGAGAGCTAACTCATGTGCTAACTACAAGAAAAAGGCCAAAGTGTCCTCATACAACATGGTCTCAATAGGCATTTTGAGGGAACCATACTCTCAGGGGTTCTTCAGGCCCAACTTGGTCAGGGAAGAGAAGCTGTATAATTTAGGGATGGTTGTAGGCTCTTCTCACACACACCTCTTCTTATTTTAATCCCACCAACATGTGGGGTTAAAATCATCCTAGGGATGTTTTTTATTCCAATCTATGACTGTGAACATTCTACTACAAAGTACACGGACTAATTTACTTTGAGAAAGTAATTTCTTAATGTCAGTTCAATTCCTTAATACATTTTCTATGTAACACTTAAACCACTTCTAATTTTCCCCATTAATTTTAGTAAAATTATTTTAACTTTAAGGGATCAATCAGTGATTATTTTCCCCATTCCAAAATTTTGCAGGTCAAAATCTCTACACCTTATCTGAAATTGCCTTAATAAAAATTACTTTGGGTTTTATTTTTGTGTAATTATTTCTGCCCCAAATACTTATTACTATCT
Organism: Meles meles; assembly: GCF_922984935.1. Taxonomy (NCBI): domain Eukaryota; kingdom Metazoa; phylum Chordata; class Mammalia; order Carnivora; family Mustelidae; genus Meles; species Meles meles. The sequence goes on along the minus strand of NC_060069.1, from coordinate 38,005,335 downwards.
GGATTACATGGCGCTGCTTGGGAATCAAGAGCTAGTGATAAAGTTCAATAGTATAATAAGAAAAATTAGAGACCTACAAAAAGATGGCAGAGGACTGGGGGAGCCTATTTCAACCAGTCCCCTGAACTGAGTTGGATCTCTACCAGACCATTCTGAATACCCACAAAATCAGCCTGAGTTATAAGAAGATATATCTGGCTTTCTACAAACAGAGTATCTCCAGGGGTTGGTCTCTAGGTATGAAGCAGGGAGCTGTGATTCTTTGGGCAGATATCTGAAGATAAACAGAAGGCGGTGGGAGCCTCCAGGATCCTGCACCACTGGAGTACAAAAGCACCCAGGCTGGGAACTGGGTACAGACTCACAGACCAATAGCCGTGGGGAAAGGACCTTAAGGCAACCTCTCAGACAAAAACCTAGAGCTGTGGGGGCACACAGGCAAATCAGGTACGGCTTGAGATTTCGGAAGCACAAAGGGCAGAGACATACCCAGACCAGTAATCAAGGGCTGGGAGTGCTGCTGTGGGGCACACAATCCAGGTCACTGCAGCGGTTAGCAGCACAGACAGAAAAGGACACAGTGTAGCCAGGAGGGCTCCCTGAAGAGCAGACTGCAATCTTGCTCTTCTGAGACAGAGGTTTGGATATGGTCACTTCTGCTCTCTCAGAAGAGACAAAGAAAACTTTCAGGGAAAGCCTCCAGAGAACAAAAGCCCCCCAAAACAGTTTTCACTGAGCCCCTCCCTGCCACAGGGGACAGGGCGACTCTGCCTAAACAGGGTTTTCTGAGTAACAGCGCAGCAGGCCCCTTCCCCAGAAGACAGGGTGGAAGAACAAGAGGCCGACAACCCTAAGGTCTCTATAAAACGGGTGTATCTTGCTTGGGTTGTGGTCAATAATTTGGACTCTGAATATTCCCTCAACCAACTCTCAACAGAATGACTAGGAGGAGGAACCCCAAAAAAGGGAAAGATTCAGAGACTGTGGCCTCTGCCACAGAACTAATGGATATGTATATAACCAAGATGTCAGAAATTGACTTCAGAGTAGCAAATATAAAGATGATATATAGGCTTAAGAAAAATATTAATGACAATGTAGAATCTCTAAGGGCAGAAATGAGATCCAATCAGGCTAAATGTAAAAATACAGTGAATGAAATGCAGTCTAAGCTGGATACTCTGACTGACAGGGTAAACGAGGCAGAAGAATCAACTAGTGAGATAGAGGATAAAATTACAGAAAAGGAAATCAAGGTGACATAGGAAAATCAAACTAAAATCCAAGGAATCAAACAGAGAGATTAGTGACTCAATGAAACGTTCCAATATCAGAATTATTGTTAATCCTGAGGGGGTGCAAATAGAGAGAAGTCTAAAAGATATATTTCAGCAAATCGTAGATGAAAATTTCCCTAATCTGGGGAAGGAAATAAACATTCATGTCCAAGAGGCAGAAAGGACCCCTGCAAAAAATCAATGAGAACAGACCAACGCCATGACATATAATAGTACAACTGTAAATCTTAGATCCAAGGAAACAATCTTGAAAACAGTGAGAGGGAAGAGATTTCTTATGTACAGAGGAAGGAACATCAGAATAATGTCAGATCTGTCCACAGAGACTTGGTAAGCCAGAAATGGCTGGCAAGACGTATTCGGGTACTAAAAGAGAAGAAAATACAGCCAAAGATACTTTATCCAGCAAGGCTATCATTCAGAATGGATGGAGAGACGAGTTTCCAAGACCAGCAGAAACTGAAAGAATATGTGACCACAAGGCCAGCCCTGCAAGAAATATTAAGGGGGGCTTCTATAAACGAAGAAAGAACCCAAGAGTGATATAGATCAGAAATTTACAGAGACACTCTGTAGAATCAAGTACTTCACAGGAACATGATGACAATAAAATCGTATCTTTCAATAATCACTCTCAAAATGAATGGCCTATAGGCTCCCATGAAAAGGCTCAGGGTTGCAGACTGGATAAAAAGACATGATCCACCCATACGCTATCTACAAGAGATGCATTTTTAACCTAAATATATATCCACACTCAAAGTGAATGGATGGAGAATCATTTTTCATGCCAACAGACCTCAAAAGAAAGCTGGAATAGCAATTCTCATATCAGACAAATTACATTGTAAGCTAAAGGCTGCCGTTAGAGATATTACAGAAGGACACTATATCATGCTAAAGGAGTCTGTCCAACAAGAGAATCTAACAACTGTAAATATTTATGCCCCCAACATGGGAGCAGACAACTACATATGCCAACTATTAACTAAAATAAAGAGAAATATTGATAATAACACAGTAATAGTAGGAGACCTCAACACTCCACTCTCAGCAATAGATCCTCTAAGCAAAAGATCAATCAAGAAATAAAATCTTTGGAGGGAGGGGCAAGATGGTGGAAGAGTAGGAGACCCTATTTCAACCGGTCCCCTGAAGTGAGCTATATATCTACCAGGGCACTCTGAACACCCATGAAAACAGTCTGAGATGTAAAGATATACTCTTCTGGATCTCTACAGGAGCAGAGAATCATTAGTGGAGAAGTACAGAGGAGTTGGAAGTGTATAGACTGATATCAGAGGATACAAAGAGGGGGGAGGGAGTCACCAGAACCAACCCAATGGAAAGTAATGCACCAATGAGAAAGTGCCCTGCGCTTGGTGACCAGCATTAGCTTGGAGATCAGTGGCTGCGAGACAGAAAGGGATTAATAACAGCACTCAAACAGAACAAAGGGACTTAAGGGACAATTGATGGGACTGGGCAGTGGCAGGCATGGACCTAAGCCCACCATCCCAAGACAGCCACAGCCAGCACCCATCCGCACATAGGAGAACCCAGCATGGGCTCCAGTTGGCAGTCCCCGGGTCTGCGGCCACCACAGCTGCCTCCGCTGCCTCCACTGCCATGGGAGCTGAGCGTACCGGCATGGCCATGGGCTTCAGTCAGTGATCCCAGGAATGGCAGCCACCAGCACCAAGCTCACCCCGACCAATATTATGCTCAGTTTTGGTGGCACAGGGGTACAGAGACAAGTGGGTGCCTCGAGTGACCACTGAGATGGTGACTGCAGTGTACACTGCTGTGGGAGGTTGCAGTGTTCAACGGAGTTTGCAGAGGCAGGGTTGATGTGATCTGGACCATTCAGAGAGGAACAGACTGTGGCTCTTCTCTGAGGCAGAGGTCTGGGTGCAGAGAGTTTCTTTGCTCTGACCCTTTGAAAAGGAACAAAAAATCGCCAAAGAACAAAACCTCCAGAGAACAAAACCCTGAAAAACTGGTTTCCACCAAGCCCAGTCCCTTGATAGGGGGCAGGGCAACAGGACTCAAACAGGACTGACTGAGAAACAATTCAGCAGGCCCTGCCTCCAGAAGACAAACAGAAAGAACAAGAGGACAATAACCATAGGATGCCCATAAAACTGTAAAACCCCAACATCAGGGGAAAATAATATATTAAGCTCCTGGTATTGCACCACAGCCTGTATATTTGTAGTTACAACTTTTTTTTCCTTTAAATTCATTCTCATAATTCTTGTTCTTATTTTTTACCTACTTACCATTTCAACTAGATGTTTAATACAATATATTATTTAGTAACTTTCTTTTTTTTTTTTTTCCCTTTTTATTAATTTTTTCAGCGTAACAGTATTCATTCTTTTTGCACAACACCCAGTGCTCCATGCAAAACATGCCCTCCCCATCACCCACCACCTGTTCCCCCAACCTCCCACCCCTGACCCTTCAAAACCCTCAGGTTGTTTTTCAGAGTCCATAGTCTCTTATGGTTCGCCTCCCCTCCCCAATGTTCATAGCCCGCTCCCCCTCTCCCAATCCCACCTCCCCCCAGCAACCCCCAGTTTGTTTTGTGAGATTAAGAGTCATTTATGGTTTGTCTCCCTCTTTTTTAAGATTTTATTTATTTATTTATTTGACAGAGAGAGATCACAAGTAGGCAGAGAGGCAGGCAGAGAGGAAGGAGGGGGGGAAGCAGGCTCCCTGCTGAGCAGAGAGCCCAATGTGGGGCTCGATCCCAGGACCCTGAGATCATGACCTGAGCTGAAGGCAGAGGTTTAACCCACTGAGCCACCCAGGCGCCCCTACTTAGTAACTTTTAACTTGAATTTTTTCGAAACATATACTTTTTTTCTTAATATATATATACATAGATGTAAGCTTCAAGTTAGTCCTTTTTCCCTATTCAATACTACACCTACATATATATATACCAGTTTTAATTTCCCTGTATCTCTGGAAAGTTGAGTCCTTTAAAAAGATATCAAGATACACCCAGGAAGAAGTGGAATACCCTTCATCACCCACATTAAGGGATTATAACCACATTCCTGTCTTATTCTTTTGTCAGTGTTTCTGTGTGTTTTTCCTTTTGTACTTTATGAATCTTATTCTTGGGGTTCATTTTGGCTGGGGTGGTTTTTTTTTCTTTTTCTTTTGTTGGTCTTTTTCTCTGTTCATTTTTGTTTTTGTACTTTATAAATCTTATTCTTGGGGCTCATTTAAGCTGTTTTTCCATCCCCCCCCCCTTTTTTCTTTCTTTTTGGTGGTGACTCCAATTACACCAAAACTTTCCAGGGTGCACCTTGCCTGGATCGTGGTTGACATTTTCAGCTATACATCCCCTCAACCCCCTCTCACCAGAATGACTAGGAGAAGGAACACGCAACAGAGGAAAAATTCAGACTGTGACCTCTGCCACAGAACTATTGGATATGGACATAAACAATATGTCAGAAATAGAATGCTGGGTAACAGTTATCCAGACAATGGCTAGGTTGGAGAAGACCATTAGTGGCAACCTAGAATCTCTAAGGGCGGAAGTGAGCACTGATCTGACAGAACTTAAAAATGCTATCAATGAGATCCAATCTAATCCAAATACTCTAACAGCTAGGGTAAATGAGACAGAAGATCAAATTAGTGATCTAAAAGACAAACTGACAGAGAGAAGGATCAGGAGGAGGCCTGGAACAAACAGCTTAGAAGCCATGAAAACAAAATTAGAGAAATAAATGATGCCATGAAAGGTTCTAATGTCAGAATTATTGGGATCCCTGAAGGGGTGGAAAGAGAGAGAGGACTAGAAGATATAGTTGAATAAATCCTAGAGGAGAACTGCCCTAATCTGCAGAATGGAACAAGTGGTCATGTCCTAGAGGCAGAGAGGACACCTTCCAAGATCAGTGAGGGTAGAAAGACCTCCAGATGAGGAATTGTGAAATTCTCAACTCCTAAATTCAGACAAAATGTCTTAAGGGCAGCTAAGGAGAATAGATTCTTTATGTAAAGAGGGAGGAACATCAGAATAACATCACACATCTCCACAGAAACCTGGCATGCTAGGAAGGGCTGACAAGACATGTTCAGGGCACTGAATGAGAAGAACATGCAGCCAAGAATACTTTACCTGGCAAGGCTTACATTCAGAATGGATGGAGAGATAAAGAACTTGCAAGACCAGCAAAGATTAAAAGATTTTTGTGACCACCAAGCCAGCACTACAAGAAATATTAAGGGGAGGGGGTTCTATAAAAGAAGAAAGAGGGGCGCCTGGGTGGCTCAGTGGGTTAAAGCCTCTGCCTTCAGCTCAGGTCATGAAACCAGGATCCTGGGATTGAGCCCCACATCGGGCTCTCTGCTTGGCAGGGAGCCTGCTTCCTCCTCTCTCTCTGTCTGCCTCTCTGCCTGCTTGTGATCTCTGTCAAATAAATAAATAAATAAAATCTTTAAAAATAAAAAAAAAAAGAAGAAAGAACCCAAGAGTGATATAGAACAGAAATTTACAGACAATCTATAGGAACAAGGACTTCACAGGCAACATGATGACAATAAAAAGTATCTTTCAATAATCACTCTCAATGTGAAAGGCCTAAATGCTCCCATAAAATGGCACATGGTAGCAGACTGGCTAAAAACACAGGACACATCCATATGCTGTCTACAAGAGATGAATTTTGAAACTAAAGATATATCCAGACTGAAAGTGAAGGGATGGAGAACCATCTTTTATGTCAACGGGACTCAAACGAAAGGTGGGGTAGCAATTCTTTTAAGAGACAAATTAAATTTTAAGCTAAAGACTTTAGTCAAGAGATAAAGAAGGACACTACATCATGTTTAAAGGATCTATCCAACAAGAAGATCTAACAATTACAAATATTTATGCCCCAGGCATGGGAACAACCAACTACAGAAGCCACCTGTTAATCAAAATAAAGAGACATACTGATAAGAATACGTTCATTATAGGGGATCTTAACACACCACTCTCAGCAACAGACAGATCATCAAAGCAGAAAATCAACAAAGAAACAAGAGCTTTGAATGACACATTAGACCGGATGGGCCTCACAGGTATAAACAGAACATTCCACTCTAAAATAACAGAAAATTAACTTTTCTCAAGGGCACATGGATCTTTCTCCAGAAGAGACCACATACTGAGTCACAAATCAGGGCTCAACTGATACCAAAAGACTAATATTATTCCCTGCATATTCTCAGACCACAATGTTTTGAAACTGGAACTTAATCACAAGAAAAAGTTTGGAAGGAATTCAAACACTTGGAAGCTAAGGAGCATCCTGCTCAAGAATGTTTGGATCAACCAGGAACTCAAAGAAGCCACTTGAACAATTCATGGAAACATATGAGAATGAAGACAGATCAGTCCAAAAACCTACCAGATACGGCAAAGGTAGTCCTAAGGGGGAAATACATAGCCATCCAAGCCTCACTCAAAAAAAAAGAAAAATCCTAAATACACAAACTCTCTTTACACCTTAAAGAACTGGCGAATCAACAAGTTAAGCCAACCCCATGCACAAGCAGGGAAATAATCAAGATTAGAGGAGAGATCAATGAATTAGAAATGCGAGATATAGTAGAACACATCAACGAAACCAGAAGCTGATTCTCTGAAAGAATTAATAAGATCAATAAACCACTGGCCAGACTTATTCAAAAGAAAAGAGAGAGGACCCAAATTAATAAAATTAGGGGAGAGATCATGACTAACACCAAGGAAATAGAAACAATCATCAGAAATTATCATCAACAGCTATATGCCAATAAGATAAGCAACCTAGAAGAAATGGATGTATTCCTGGAAACCTATAAACTTCCAAGGCTGGACCAGGAAGAAATTGACAACCTGAATAGACCAATATCTAGTATCGAGATTGAAGCAGTGATCAAAAACCTCCCAAAAAACAAGAGTCCAAGACCTGATGGATTCCCTGGGGAATTCTACCAAACATTCAAAGAAGAAATACCTATTCTCCTGAAGCTGTTTCAAAAAACTGAAGCAGAAGGAAAACTTTCAGACTCTTTCTATGAGGTCAGCATTACCTTGATCCCCAAACCAAGCAAAGACCCCATAAAAAGGAGAATTTGGGGGCACCTGGGTGGCTCAGTGGGTTAAGCCACTGCCTCGGCTCAGGTCATGATCTCAGGGTCCTGGGATCAAGTCCAGCATCGGGCTCCCTGCTTAGCAGGGAGCCTGCTTCCTCTCTCTCTCTCTCTCTCTCTCTCTCTGTCTCTCTCTCTGCCTGCCTCTCTACTTGTGATCTGTCTCTGTCAAATAATTAAATAAAATCTTAAAAAAAAAAAAAGGAGTATTTTAGACCAATATCCCTGATGAATATGGATGCTAAGATTCTCAACAAGATCATAGCTATTAAGTTTCAACAGTACAATAAAAAGATTATCCACCATGACCAGGTGGGATTTATCCCTGGGTTGCAAGGGTTGATAAACATTTGCAAATCAATCAGAACACATTAATAAGAGAAGAGACAAGAACCACATGGTCCTCTCAATTCATGCAGAAAAAGCATTTGAGAAAATACAGAATACTTTCCTGATTAAAACTCTTTAGAGTATAGGGATAGAGGGAACATTCCTTCAACTTCATAAAATCCATCTATGAAAAACCCATAGCAAATGTTATTCGCAATTGGGAAAAACTGAGAGCCTTCCCATTGAGATCAGTACCATGACAAGGATGCCTACTCTACCACCATTGTCCAACATAGTACTAGAAGTCCTAGCAACAGCAATCAGACAACAAAAAGAAAGAAAAGGTATTCAAATTGGCAAAGAAGAAGTCAAACTCTCTCTCATTGCAGATGACATGATGCTTTATGTGGAAAACCCAAAAGACTCCAGTCCCAAATTAGAACTCATACAGCAATTCAGCAACACGGCAGGATACAAAATCAATGCACAGAAATCAGTGGCACTGGGGCACCTGGGTGGCTCAGTGGGTTAAAGCCTCTGCCTTCGGCTCAGGCTATGATACCAGGGTCCTGGGATCGAGCCCCGCACTGGGCTCTCTGCTCAGCAGGGAGCCTGCTTCCACCTCTCTCTCTCTGCCTGCCTCTCTACTTGTAATCTCTGCCTGTCAAATAAATAAATAAAATCTTAAAAAAAAAAAAAAAGAAATCAGTGGCATTTCTATACACTAACAATGTGACTAAGGAAAGAGAAATTAAGGAATTGACTCCACTTACAATAGCACCAAAAACCATAGATAATCCAGGAATAAACCTAACCAAAGAGGTAAAGGATCTATACTCTAGAAACTACAGAACACTTAAGAAACAAACTGAAGACACAAAAAGATGGAAAAATATTTCAACTTCATGGATCAGAGAATAAACACTGGGAAAATGTCTATGCTGTCCAGAGCAATCTGTATTTCCAACGCCGTCCCAATCAAAATACTATCAGCAATTTTCAAAGTGCTGGAACAAACAATCCTAAAATTTGTATGGACCTAGAAAAGACCCCAAATCATCAAGGAAATGCTGAAAAAGAAAACCAAAGTTGGGGGCATCATGTTGCCTGATTTCAAGCTGTATTACAAAGCTGTGATCACCAAGACAGCATGGTACTGGCATAAAAACAGATACATAGACCAATGGAACAGAATAAAGAGCCCAGATACGGATACTCAACTCTATGGTCAACTAATATTTGACAAGGCAGGAAAGAATATCCAATGGAGAAATAACGGTCTTTTTAATAAATGGTGCTGGGAAAATTGGACAGCTATGTATAGAAGAATGAAATGGACCATTCTCTTATACTATATACAAAGATAAATTCAAAATGGATGAAAGACCTCAACATGAGACAGGAATCCATTAAAATCCTAGAGGAGAATATAGGCAGTAACCTCTTCAACATCGGCCACAGCAACTTCTTTCAATATATGTCTCCAAAGGCAAAGGAAACAAATGCGAAGATGAACTTCTGGGACTTCATCAAGATCAAGAGCTTCTGCACAGCAAAGGAAACAGTCAACAAAACAAAAAGGCAACCCACAGAATGGGAGAAGATATTTTCAAATGACAGTACAAACAAAGGTTTATATCCAGGATCTATAAAGAACTTCTCAAACTCAACACACACAAAACAGATAATCATGTCAAAAAGTGGGCAGAAGACATGAACAGACACTTCTCCAAAGAAGACATACAAATGGTTAACAGACACATGAAAAAATGTTCAACATCATTAGCCATCAGGGAAATTCAAATCAAAACCACAATGAGATACCACCTTATACTAGTTAGAATGGCAAATGCTGACAAGAAAAAACAAATGTTGGAGAGGTTATGGAGAAAGGGGTACACTCTCACACTGTTGGTGAGAATGCAAGTTGGTATAGTCACTTTAGGAAACCATGTGGAGGTTCCTCAAACAGTTAAAAATAGAGCTACCCTATGGCCCAGCAATTGTACTACTGGGTATTTACCTCAAAGATACAGATGTAGTGAAAAGAAGGAGCACATGCATGTGCCAATGTTCATAGCAGCAATGTTCACAACAGCCAATCTGTGGAAGGAGCCAAGATGCCCTTCAACAGATGAATGGATAAAGAAGATGTGGTCCATATATACAATGCAATATTACACAACCATCAGAAAGGATGAGTACCCAACATTTGGATCAACATGGATGGAATGGGAGGAGATGATGCTAAGTGAAATAAGTCAAACAGAGAAAGACAATTATCATATGGTTTCACCCGTATGTGGAACATAAGGAATAGCATGGAGAACATTAGGAAAAGGAAGGGGAAAAGGAAGTGGGGGATGAATCAGAGTGAGAGATGAACCATGAGAGACTATGGGCTCCAGGAAACGAACTGAGGGTTTTAGAGGGGAAGTTGGTGGGGGAATGGGTTAGCCAGGTGGTGGGTTTTAAGGAGGGCACGTTATTGCATGGAGCACTGGGTGTTATATGCAAACAATGAATCTTGAACACTACATGAAAAACTAACGATGTACTGTATGGTGATTAACATAATTTTTTAAATTTTTTTTAAAATCTAAGAAAAAAATTAATGTTGAAGTTATAATTACCTTATACAACTTTAATAATACAAAATAACAACATTAAGCTTTACTTTAAAGCTCCCTTATGTACTATAATTGCTCTTCCTGGGCACATACAAATGAATTCTTCCTGCTGTTCACTTTGTAGTATCTACATAGTTGACATCTTAGCAGGCAACATGGGAAATTCAGTATCTGCTACTATAACTTATTAAACTGGAACTGCATATGTTTAAAGAAAGAAAGCATAGTTGGAAAAAATTTGTTAGTGTTTAAGTAGTCCATGGTAATTGACATGAAGCACTCCTTCTTTTGTCATGAATTACTTTTAAAATTTAAAATATTAATATAGCTTCTCCTTTAAAATGATCTCCTTTGGTTAAACTGTTTGGAGAAAAAGGTTTGACTATTTTCATAGCTTTTGACATGAACTGCTACATTGCTTTTTTTCCCCCACAAGTTTTCATTGTGATACAATACATGTAATAAAAAATTTACCATCTTCATTATTTTTAGGTGTATGTTCAGTGGTATTAAATATATTTAAAATGTTCATCCATAGTTCCATTTCCATAGTTCCTTTCAGCTTATAAAACTGAAACTCTATACCCTTTAAACAATAATTCTCCCTTCCCCCCTCCTCCCAGCTCCCAGTAATCACCATTCTACTTTCTGTCTCTGTGATATTGACTACTCTAAGTACCTCACATAAGTAGAATCATACAGTATTTGGCTTTTTGTGACTGATCGACTTCACTTAACATAATGACCTCAAGTTTCATCCATATTGTAACATATGTTAGACTTTTTCTTTTTTTACGTTGAATAATAATATACTGTATGTATATACCAAATTTTCCTTATCCATTCATGTCATTGAACATTTGGGATCTTCAAATTTCAGCTATTATAAATAATGCTGCTATGAACATGTGTATACACATATCTTTCAAGACCCTGATGCCAATCCTTTTGTGTATATACCTAGAAGAATTGCTGGATCATATAGTAATTCTATTTTTAATTTTCTGAAGAACTGTTTTCCACAGTGTATGTAACATTTCACATTTCCACCAACAGTGCACAAAGGTTCAAATTTCTCCATATCCTAATGCATTTTTTTTTTGTTTTGACAGTAACCATCCTAATGGGTGTTAGGTGGTATCACGCTGTAGTTTTATGTGCCTTTCTCTAATGATTAGTGATGTTGAGCATCTTTTTTATGAGCTTGTTGGCCATTTGTACATCTTGCAAAAAAAGTCTACTCAAGTATTTTGCCTATTTTTGAATGAGGTTGGCTTTTTTGCTGTTGAATTTTAGGAGTTCTCTATATATTTTGGATATTAATCCATGATTAGATATATGATTTGCAAGTATTTTCCCCCATTCTGTGGGTTGAAGTTTTACTCTTCTGATACTGTCTCTTAATGGACAAAATTTTTTAATTTTCATGAAGTCCAATTTGCCTTTGTCTTTTGTTCTGTGTTTTTACTGTCACATCTGAGAAGTTCCTGCCAAAGCAGTGTTGTAAATCTTTTGTTGTTATGACTCCCAAGGCTTTTATTGTTTTAGGTCTTATATTAAAGTTAATTAAACTCTTTTTTGATCCATTCTGAATTAATTTTTGTATGTAGTATTAGGAAAGGATAGTATTAGGTAAAGGTTCTTTAGCATATGGATATCCAGTATTCTCACCATCATTTGCTGAAAGAACTATCCTTTCCCCATTGGATGGTCTTGGTACCATTGTCTAAAATCCTTTGATCACATATAAGAGGGTTTTGTTTGGGCTCTTTATTCTATTGGTTTGTATGTCTGTCTGTATGTCAGTACTGTGGTTTTTTATTACTGTAGTTTTGTAGATAGTTTTCAAGTCAGGAAATATGATTCCTCCAGGTTATTCTTTTTTCAGCAATGCTTTGTAGATTTCATCACACATGATTCTCAGTTCCTTGGTTAATTCCTAAATATTTTATTATTTTTTATGCTATTGTAAATTGAAATGTTTCTGTTATTTCTTTCACTCATTAGCCTACTCCCACCTACCTGTCTTTCACCAACCCTCAGTTTGTTCTCTATTGTTAAGAGTCTTTTGTGGTTTGCCACCCTCTTTTTCTTTTCCCTTCCCCTAATTTCATCTGTTTTCTTAAATTCCACGTATGAGTGAAATCATATGGTATTTGTGTTTCTCTTACTTTGCTTAGCATATACACTCTAGTTCCATCCATGTTTTTGCAAATGGCAAGATTTCATCCTTTTGATGGCTGCATAATATTCTGTTATATATATGTATGTGCGTACACACACACCCCACATCCTCTTTATCTATTCATCAGTCAATGGATATTTGGGTTCTTTCCATATTTTGGCTACTGTTGATAATGTGCAAACAGAGATAATTTTACTTCTTCTTTTCCAAAATGGATGTATTTTATTGCCTTGCCTTGCCTAATCACTCTGGCTAGAACTTCCAGTTCTCTATTGAACAGAAGTGATGAAAATGGATATCATTGCTTTTGTTCCTGATCTTAAAAGTTTTCAGTCGTGCACCATGAAGTATGATGTCTACAGTAGGTTTTTCACATACAAGTTTCCCTCACTCTCTGGAAGCTTGCTTTATGCCACTTCACTTTTTTAAAGACCTATCTTAGTATACGCCTACCTTGTTTTATTGCACTTCATTTTACTGCACTGTGCAGATACTGCATTTTTTACAAATTAAAGATCTGCAGGAACCCTACATCAAGTAAACCTAGTGGTACCATTCTTCCAACAGAATTTGCTCATTTCATGTCTCTGTGTCACATTTGGTAATTCTTCAAATATTTTGAACTTTTTCATTCACTGATCTGTAACCAGTGTGATCAATGATTGGGACTTGCTGAGGGTTGGATGATGGCTAAAATTTTTTTTTTTCATTTTATTTATTTTTTCAGTGTAACAGTATTCATTCTTTTTGCACAACACCCAGTGCTCCATGCAAAACGTGCCCTCCCCATTACCCACCACCTGTTCCCCCAACCTCCCACCCCTGACCCTTCAAAACCCTCAGGTTGCCCCAACCTCCCACCCCTGACCCTTCAAAACCCTCAGGTTGTTTTTCAGAGTCCATAGTCTCTTATGGTTCGCCTCCCCTCCCCAATGTCCATAGCCCACTCCCCCTCTCCCAATCCCACCTCCCCCCAGCAACCCCCAGTTTGTTTTGTGAGATTAAGAGTCATTTATGGTTTGTCTCCCTCCCAATCCCATCTTGTTTCATTTACTCTTCTCCTATCCCCCTACCCCCCCGTGTTGCTTCTCCATGTCCTCATATCAGGGAGATCATATGATAGTTGTCTTTCTCTGATTGACTTATTTCACTAAGCATGATACGCTCTAGTTCCATCCACGTCGTCGCAAATGGCATGATTTCATTTCTTTTGATGGCTGCATAGTATTCCATTGTGTATATATACCACCTCTTCTTTATCCATTCATCTGTTGATGGACATCTAGGTTCTTTCCATAGTTTGGCTATTGTAGACATTGCTGCTATAAACATTCGGGTACACGTGCCCCTTCGGATCACTATGTTTGTATCTTTAGGGTAAATACCCAGTAGTGCAATTGCTGGGTCATAGGGTAGTTCTATTTTCAACATTTTGAGGAACCTCCATGGTACTGGCACAAAAACAGACACATAGATCAGTGGAACAGAATAGAGAGCCCAGAAATCGACCCTCAACTCTATGGTCAACTAATCTTCGACAAAGCAGGAAAGAATGTCCAATGGAAAAAAAAGACAGCCTCTTCAATAAAATTTTTAAAATTAAGTTTAACTAAGGTATATACACTTTTTTTTATTATTGCACACTTAACAGACTACAGTACAGTATAAATAAATGTAACTTTTTAAATTTCATTTTTGTTAGTTAACATACAGTCAAATATTGATTTCTAGAGTAGAATTCAGTGATTCATCATTTACATACAACACCCAGTGCTCATTCCAAGTACCCTCTTTAAGAGACATCACTTATCCAGCCCTTCCCCAACCCTCCTCCCTCTATCAACCTTGTTTGTTTTCTGTCATTAAGAGTCACTTGTTTCCCTCTCTTTTTTTTCTTTTCCCCCTTCCCATATGTTCACCTGTTCTCTTTCTTAAATTCCACATATGAATGAGATCATATGGTATTTGTCTTTCTCTGGCTGACTTATTTCACTTAGCATAAAACACTCTAGCTCAATCCACATCACTGCAAATGGCAAGATTTCACTTTTTTGATGGCTGAATAATATTCCATTGTGTATATATATATATATATATATATATATATACATATATATATATACCACATCTTTTTTTAATCCATTCATCAGTCAATGCACATTTGGGCTCTCTCTCCATAGTTTGGCTATTGTTGATAATGCTGCTATAAACATCAAGGTGCATGAACCCCTTCAAATCTATATTTTTGTATCTTTTGGATAAATACCTAGTAGTACAATTGCTAGGTCATAGGGTAGTTCTATTTTTAATTTTTTGAGGAACATCCAGAATGTTCTCCAGAGCGGCTGCACCAGTTTGGATTTCCACTAACAGTTCAAGAGGGTTCCCCTTTTTCTGCATCCTCACCACCTGTTGTTTTTGTGTTGTTAATTTTAGCCATTCTGACAGGTTTGAGGTGGTATCTCATCATAGTTTTGATTTGTATTTCCCTGATGATGAATGATAAATATAACTTTTATATGCACTAGGAAGCAAAAAATTTCACTTGATTCATCTTTGTGCTATATTTATTTTACTGCAATGGCCTAGGCTGGAACTCACAATATCTCTGAGGTAGAACTGTACCTATTTTCACCTACTGAAAGAAATCTGAAGAGGATTTTCCCTTTTACAAAATGGTAACTGTTTCTCCACTTTATGCCATTTGGCTTATTAAAGTTTTCATAGGAGCACTCTACTTTTAGACAATGGGAAAAATTCATATGGCTTTTATTATGGTAGTTTCCTCTTATTCCTAGTTTTTTTTCACTGTTCTTATCATTAAAGAATATTGAATTTTATCAAATGCTTTTCCTGCATCAATTGACATGACCATGTGTTTTTTTCTCTTTCATTCTGATAATGTGGTGTATTAATCTGATTTTTATATGTTGTACTATCTTTGCAAGTCCAAGAATAAATCTCATTTTATTATGATGTATAGTCATCTCAATGTTCTGCTGACTTTGGTTTGCTAGTATTTTGTTGAGGATTTCTGTATCGATGTTCTTAAGGGATGCTGATCTGTAGTTTTCTTTTCTTGTAGTGGTCATGCCTGGCTTTGGTATCAAAGCAGTGACTAACTCAACCTCATAGAATGAGTAATCAAGTGTTCCTTCCTCTTCAACTTTTGGGAAAGATTGAGAATATCTGGTATTCTTTTTTAAATGTTTGACAGAACTGACAAATGAAGCCATTGGGTGCAGGGCTTTTGTCAGAGACTTTTGATTACTGATTTAATCTCCTTACTAATTACAGTTCTATTCAGATTTTCTATTCATCATTTAGTCTTGGCAGGTTTTATGTTTTAAGGAATTCGTCCATTCCATTTGCTTTTGTGTACAATTATTCCATTGTATTCACAGTATTCTCTTATAATGGTTTTTATTTCTATAGAATTGTGTTAACGTCTGACTTTCGTTTTTTATTTTAGTAATGTGAATATTCCTTTTTTCTTAGTCTATTAGCTAAAGCTTTGTTCATCTTGTTGGGTCTTTTTTAAGAACCAGCTTTTAGTTTCATTTTATCACTGTTTTTCAACTCTCTATTCCATTTATCTCTGGTCTAATTTTTATCATTTCCTTCCTTCCACTAGCTTTGAGTTTTAGTTTATTTTTCTTTCTTTAAAGTTATAAAGTTAAGTTGTTGATTTGAGATATTTCTTATTTTTTAATGTAAGCCTTTAGACCTACAAAATTCCCTCTTAACACCACTTTCACTGAATCCCGTAAGTTTTGATATGTTGTGTTTCATTCTTCTTTGCCTGTAAGTTTTTTTCTAATTTATCTTGTGATTTCTTCAAGTCACACATTCAACTTACAGTTTTGTGAATTTTTCAGTTTTCTTTTGTTACTGATGTCTAATTTTATTTGATTGTGGTCAGAGAAGATACTTTGTGCAATATCATTTTTTTTAAAGTAGGTTCCATATCCAGCATGGAACCCAGTGCAGGGCTTGAACTCACGAACCTAAATAAAAACTGAGTTGAGATCAACAGCTGGAGTCTTAAGTAACCGAGCCACCTAGGCGCCTCTACAATATCTTTTAAAACCTCTTGAGAATTAATTTGTGGCCTAATATATTGTCTATCCTGGAAAATGTCGCATGCATTCATGAAAATAATGTGTACACTACTGTTATTGGGTAGAATACTGTGTATATGTCTGTTAGGTTTAGTTGTTATATTGTGTTAAGTATTCTATTTTTTTATCTTGTTCTATACATTCCTGTGAATTGGATACTTAAGTCTCCAACTATTATTGGAAAACTACGTCTGTCTTCAACTCTGTCAGCTTTTGCTTTATGTATTTTCGTGGCCTGTCATTAGGTGTGTAAATGTTTGTTTGTAACTATTATATCTTATTATTATATCGAAACTTCTATTCCTATATAATGTCCTTTCTCTCTTTTAACCCCTTTGATCTAAAGTCTGTTTTGTCTGATACTAGTATAGCCATGGCCCTGCTCTCTTTTGGTTAGTATTTGTATAGACATCTTTTCCCATTCTTTTACTTTCAATCTATTTGTGTCTTTGGATCTACGGTGAATATCTTATAAACAGCATACAGTTGGACCATGTGTTTTTATTTACTCTGCTAATCTGTCCTTTAATTGGAAAGTTTAACTCATTTACTTTAAAAGTAATTATTGATAAGGAAGGACTTACTTCTGTCATTTTGCATTTGTTTTCTATTTGCATACTTGTAGCTTTTTTGTTCCTTATATCCTGCATTACCATTCTCTTTTTTTTGTATTTAGTTGATTTTTTTTCAGTAAACATTTAAATTCCTTTTTCATGTCTTTTTGTGTATATTCTATACTATTTTCTTTGTGATTACCATGGGGATTACATTTAACATCCTAAAGTCATAACACTCTAATATGAACTTACACCAACTTAACTTCAATAACATATAAAAACTCTTTTTTATACTCCATCCCTACCCT
Source organism: Meles meles (assembly GCF_922984935.1). Classification (NCBI taxonomy): domain Eukaryota; kingdom Metazoa; phylum Chordata; class Mammalia; order Carnivora; family Mustelidae; genus Meles; species Meles meles. The sequence goes on along the minus strand of NC_060069.1, from coordinate 37,987,756 downwards.
TTTAAGTTGTTGTCACAAAATTACATTTTTATATACGGTGTCTCCCAAAATATTAATAGTTTTTTTAAATGCGTAAGTCTCTTATATAGAAAAGAAGATCTGGAGTTACCAAATCTGCAATAATACTAGCTTTACACTAATAATAACATTTTTCTTTAAATGTATTCATCCCCTTAATCATGTAGAAAACAAAATGGCAGATACAAACTATTGTAACAGTAATACCAGTTTTACAACTGCCCATGTATTTACCTTTACTGAAATCCTTTTTTTTCCACATGACCTTGAGTTACTGTTTTGTGCTCTTTCATTTCACAATGTAGGATTCCCTTGATCTTTTCATGCAGGGCAGGTCTAGGAGAAATGAACTCTCTCAGCTTTTATCTGAAAATGTCTTAATTTCCCCCTTATTTTTGAAGGGCAGTTTTGAGGAAATAGGGTTTCTGGTTGACAGATATTTCCAGTTTCTAATGAGAAATTTGCTTATAATTTTATTGAAGAACACTTGGATATGATGATTTGCTTCTTTCCTGCTGCTTTCAAGATTCTTTGTGTGTCTTTTGAAACTTTGATTATAATGTGTCTTGGTGTGTGTCTCTTTGAGTTCATCCTACCCAGAGTTTGCTGAGATTCTGGACATTTAAATTCATGATTTTTATCAAATTTGGTAAGTTTTCAGCCATTATTTGTTCATATACTCTTTCTGCCCCTTTCTCTTTTTCTTCTTCTTCTGGGAGTCCCACAATGTGTACATTGATCCATTTAACAGAGTCCCACAGGTCCCCTAAGTTGTGTGCACTTTTCTTCAATCTTTCTTCTTTCTGTTCCTTGAACTTGATAATTTCTGCCTTTGAATCTTCATAGTGAATTTTTCACTTCAGTTATTGTAATTTTTCAGCTCCATATTTTTGTGAGTTTTTTTTAAGTTTTCTCTCCTTATTGATATTCCCATTTTGTTCAAACATCTTTTTCGTTAGTTCCTCTATATTTTTGTTAGTACCTTAGACATCTTTAAGACAGTTGTTTTGAGATTATGGTCTCAACTCTCTGCCATCTGATCTTTATAGGGATAGTTTCTTTTGATTTATTTTTTCCTTTGAGTATTTTTCCTAATTCTCTGTATACCTTGTGACTTCTTGCTGAAAAGTGGGCATTTTAATCTAATAATGTGGTAATTACAGAGCTCAGATTCTCTCCCTTCCCCAGGGTTTGCTGTTTTTTGTTTTTTTTTTTAAAGATTTTATTTATTTGACAGACAGAGATCGCAAGTAGGCAGAGAGATAGGCAGAGAGAGAGGAGGAAGCAGGCTCCCTGCTGAGCAGAGGGCCCAATGTGGGGACGATCCCAGGACCCTGAGATCATGACCTGAGCTGAAGGCAGAGGCTTAACCCACTCAGCTACCCAGGTGCCCCTGTTTTTGTTTTTGTTACTGCTTTTATCTTATAAAAGATAAGTATGTAGTATGTTCTGTGGGGAGGACTAGCCTGAAGTGTAAATTTAAGGTCTTCTCACGTCTTTTGTGAGACTTTCCCATACAGTCACTTTTTAGTTTTCCCCATATATGCATGCAGATGTTTCTGAATATCCTAGGCTCCCAAAAGGGGAAAAAGAGACAAATGCAAGGGAGGGTTAAAAAAAAAGTGTTAGCCCTTTAAATCCTCTGAAAGTCACATTAGCAGAAAGGAGAGGGTCTTAAAACAATGGGAAAAAGTTGAACAGTAGGGGCACCTGGGTGGCTCAGTGGGTTGGCCCCTGCCTTCAGCTCGGGTCATGATCTCAGGGTCCTGGTATCGAGCCCCACATCGGGCTCTCTGCTCGGCGAAGAGTCTGTTTCCCCCTCTCTCTCTGCCTGCCTCTCTGCCTACTTGTGATCTTTCTCTGTGTCAAATAAATAAATAAAATCTCTTTAAAAAAAAGTTCAACAGTAATAGCTGCCCATCTCTTTGCACCTCTGTGATCAGAAGTAGTGATCAACAATATCAACAATCTGCTACCTCCTATGACTAAGACTTGAGAGATAAATAGGTCTTTGCTATGGGGTAGGAGGATGGAAGAAAGGCATCCCAGATAGAGAGGAGAAACAGTGGCTCTGATATTATAACAGAGTCTGGCCTGTTTAGGGAATTGCAAGAACTCAGTATGGATGGTACATTTGCCTCTAAGGGTTAAGTGTTAAAAGTGAAGGATAAAGAAGTAGGGAAGATCCAGTTTCTGAAACATCCCAACAGAAAGATTTTAAGCCAATTAACAATATTACTTTTTCTGTCTTAACACCTTTACATAAAATTTCTACATTATGCAAATATTAGTATGTAAGAGAACTATACTGTAAGGTGCATTCTAATTTTTTAGTAACCAAAATGCCCCACTTATTTTTAATCCTTTCTAAGACCATCAGAGCCACTCTAAGGCATTCAGTTTTCATACTTAAAAGTATTAAATTTACTTTCGAACTGTAAGATACAACAGCACATTGTCTGAAACACTCACATTCATGAATTTATAGTAATCATTCCATTGTCTCATACCTGCACGTTGTAGCAAACACAGTTCGTTGATACTTATGTATTTCTTAAACACATCCATACAAACCTACAAGTAATAAAAAACAAAACATTACCTTTTTATATTTCATTTAAAAAACGCAAATTTCCATCCTATCTTTCTGTTTATTCTATATTTTTTAAGTGAACTTAAAGCAATGGCATGAAAAGTTGAAGTTAGGTTAACTCACAGATTTGAAATGCATTTGAATTCACAACAGAAACCTTATTTTAGAGATGTTCTGACAAAGAAATAATCAAGGAAATAAACAAGATTAGCAAGCAACTGGAGAAGGGAGGAAATCCTTGAATGTTCAAAATTTTAAAAACCTTATTTAGATCCTTTAAAAAAATAACAATTTACTGGTCCAAGGATAAAAACACTTACCAATGGATTGAACAGAGAGCCTACAAATAGACCCAATCATATATAATCAGCTGATTTATATGGCATGGTGACCCTGCAGTACAGTGGGGGAAAGAATGGTCTTTTTTTTTAGTAAATGTTGTTGGGTCACTTAGGGATCCACATGGGAAAAAAAAATTTATCTTTACCTTTTTCTTCACATCATAAACAAAAATCAATACCCAGTGGCTTAGTGTTCTAAATGCAAAGATAAAACAATAGATCTTTTAAAGAAAAAACATAAGATCTTGGCAAAGATTTCTTCAACAGGATACAAAAAGTTAATATAAAAAATTGACAAAATTGGATTACATAAAAATTAAGAAATTAACTACATAAAAATTACATAAAAATTAAGAAATTAAAAGGGGAACTTATACACTAGTAAAAGTTACCTGCTATACACATACCCAACAAAGAACTTAGAATATATAAAGAATTCTTAAGATAAATAAGAAAAAGACAATCCCATAGTATATAGGTAAAAATATTTAGGTATTTCCCAAAAGAGGGTATCCAAATATGCAACAATGATTTCTAAAGCTGCTCAGCTTCATCAGTCATCATCAGGGAAGGCATCACTTCCCACCCACCAGAATGGCTAAAATTAAAAGGCTGGTAAATACCAAGAGCTGGTAAGGCTATGAAGCAACCAGAACTCTCAGGCATTGCTGATGAGAGTGTAATTTGGCAGACCACTTCGGAAATCTCTTTGGCACTGCAGACTAAATTTGAACATATGCAGATCCTATGACCCAGCAACTCCAGTTTTAAGTATAACCCATCAGAAAGTGTACATATATTCACCAAAAGACATGCAGAAGAACACTGATAGCATCACTATTGTAATTACCATATTTAGAAAACACCCAAATGAATCAAAAGTATTATTTATCAATAAATTTTGATATACTCACACAATGGAATATTCAATATTATACAGCAATGAGAAAGAAATGTTTAAAATTAAGTAAAAAACATAGATGAATATTGAGCAAAAAGAAGCCAGAAACTAAAGAATACAGACTGTATGACTTCATTTATATAAAGCATAAAATCAGGCAAAGCTCATCTATGCTACTAGGAGTCAAAGAAAATCTGAATTAAAACATATGACTGAGGGGCACCTGGGTGACTCAGTGGGTTAAAGCCTCTGCCTTCGGCTCGGATCATGATCTCAGTGTCCTGGGATGGAGCCCCACATCGGGCCCTCTGCTCGGCAGGGAGCCTGCTTCCTCCTCTCTCTCTGCCTATCTCTCTGCCTACTTGCGATCTCTGTCTGTCAAATAAATAAATAAAAGTTTAAAAAAAAAAAATGACTGAGAGAGGAGGGGCATGATGGCAGAGAAGTAGGAGACCCTGTTTCAATCAATCCCCTAAAGTGAGCTAAATATCTACCAGAACACTCTGAACACCCATGAAATCAGCCGGAGATGTAGGATTATACACTGCTGGATCTCTATGGGAGCAGAAGACACCAATGGACAGGTAAAGCAGAGTGCGAACCCTTGGATGGATAACGGAGGATAAGTAGAAGGGGAAGGGAGCCAACAGAAGCAACATATTGGAAAGGGATACCCCAATATGAAAGTGCCCTGTGGTTGGGGACCAGGATTAACTTGGAGTCTGGTTAAAAGCACTTAAAAAGAGCAAAAGATCTTAAGGGGTAACTGGTGGAATCCGGCAGTCATGGGCAAAGGCGTAAGCCCTTGGACCAAGGACCGCCACCACTGGCAACCACCCTTGCAGGAGTGCAGCAGAGCCTCCAGTTCCTGGTCCCTGCGCCACCCATCTGTGTGCTGCTTGCACCACCTCTCGCAGGGTGCATTCCCACCCTCCCGTGAGGGAGTCTGGTGGGCGCTCTCTAGAACCACAGCCTTTTACACTCTGTGTAGACTGCGTGACCAGGGTCTGACCACACAGTCCCCAATTGTGCCTGAGAGACCTTGATGTGGACTCTAGCCAGTGGTCTCTAGAAACAGCCAAGGGTCTGGACACTCCCATCCTGCACCTGAAGGAACTCAGCATGATCTCTGGCAGCATGGGCCTGGTCCCAGACAGCAGTCCTGGCAAAGGCAGCCACCAAAAGCAGGCTCCCTGGACCAAATTCGCTCCCAGATTTTGGATTTGGTGGCACAGGGGTGCAGAGACAAACAGGCACTTCAAGCAACCCCTGAGACAGCAGCTGGGACAAGCACTGCCTGTGGGACCTTGCGATTCAGCTTGCAGAGTTTGCAGAGGGGGAGTCTGTGTGTTCTGGACCACCTCGAGGGGGAGCAGACTGAGGCTTCTCTCTGACACAGAGGTCTGGGTGGAGTTTCCTTTACACTAAACCTACAAAAAGCAGCAAAGAGCCGCCAAAAACAAACAAAAAAACAAAAACCTAGGAGAAGAATAAATGAAACAAGATGGGATTGGGAGGGAGACAAACCATAAATGACTCTTAATCTCACAAAACAAACTGGGGGTTGCTGGGGGGAGGTGGGATTGGGAGAGGGGGAGCGGGCTATGGACATTGGGGAGGGGAGGCGAACCATAAGAGACTATGGACTCTGAAAAACAACCTGAGGGTTTTGAAGGGTCAGGGGTGGGAGGTTGGGGGAACAGGTGGTGGGTAATGGGGAGGGCACGTTTTGCATGGAGCACTGGGTGTTGTGCAAAAAGAATGAATACTGTTACGCTGAAAAAATAAATAAAATGGAAAAAAAAAAAACAAAACAAACAAACAAAAAAAAAAAAAAAAAAAAAAAAACCTCCAGAGAACAAAAGCGTGAAAAACCCCTTTCAAGAGCCCAGCCCCTTTATAGGCAGCAGGACAATTCAACCCAAATGAGACTGACTGAAAGAAAACAACACAGCAGACCCTTACCCCAAAAGGCAAGCCAAAAGAACAAGAGGACAACCACAACAGAGTCCCCATAAAACTGTAAAGGCAAGCCAAAAGAACAAGAGGACAACCACCACAGAGTCCCCATAAAACTGTAAAACCTCAACATCAGGAGAAAACAATATATTAAGCTCCTGGTATTGCCCTAAAACCTGTATATTTCATAGATACAGCTTTTTTTGTTTGGTTGTTTTTAATTCATTCTCACGATTCTTGCTCCTTTAATCTCTTTACCCTACCTACCATTACAACTAAAGGTTCAATATAACATACTCCATAATAACTTTTAACTTTAACTTTTTTCATACATATACCTGTGTTTGTTTGTTTTTTAATACATATAGATATAAGCTTCAAGGTAATCCTTTTTCCCTATTCAATACTACCCCATATATAAACCAGTTTTAATCTCCCTTTATCTCTGGAAAGTTGAGTCCTTTAACAAAGATAACAAGATAAACCCAGGAAGAACCAAAACAACCTTCCTCTCCCACTGTGAGGATTTATATCCACCCACCCATCTTTTTCTTCTGTCAGTTTTTCTGTGTATTTGTTTTTGTTCTGGTACTATATAAATCTGATTCTTGGGGTTCATTTTGACTGGGTTCTTTTTTTTTTCCTTCTTTCTTGTCATTTACTTTTGTCGGTCTTTTTGTTTGTCTGTTTTTGTTTATATACCTTATAAATCTTACTTTTGGGCCTCATTCTTGCTGGGTCTTCTCTTTTTTTCTTTTCTTTCTTTCTCTCACTTTCTCTCTTCCCTTTTTTCTTTTTTCTTTCTATTTGGGGGTGACTCTGATTGCTCCAAAGCATTCCACGGTGCACCATGCCTGGATCGTGGTTGATATATTCAGCTATAAAACCCCTTAACCACGTCTCACCAAAATGACTAGGAGGAACATCCAACAGAGGAAAAATTCAGAAACTATGTCCTCTCCATCAGAACTATTGGATATAGAAATAAACAGTATGTCGGGGGGTGCCTGGGTGGCTCAGTGGTTTAAAGCCTGTGCCTTCGGCTCAGGTCGTGATCCCAGGGTGCTGGGATCGAGCCCCGCATCAGGCTCTCTGCTCAGCAGGGAGCCTGCTTCCTCCTCTCTCTCTCTGCCTGCCTCTCTGCCTACTTGTGATCTCTGTCAAATAAATAAAATCTTAAAAAAAAAAAAAACTTAAGAAATAAACAGTATGTCGGAAAGGGAATTCAGGGTAACAATTATCCAGGCAATAGCTAGGTTGGAGAAAACCACTAGTGACAACATAGAATCTCTAAAGGCAGTGAGAGTCATCAGGGCAGAAGTTAAAATGCTATCAATGAGATCCAATTTAATCTAAATACTCTAACAGCTAGGGTAACAGAGGCAAAAGAAAGAATTAGTGATCTAGAGGACAAAATGATAGAGAAAAAGGATCAGGAGGAGGTGTGGAACAAACAACTTAGAAGTCATGAAAACAGAATTAATGATGTCATGAAATAAACAGAAATAAATGATACCATGAAACGTTCCAACATCAGAATCATTGGACTCACTGAGGGGGTGGAAAAAGACAGAAAAATAGAAGATACAGTTGAACAAATTCTGGATGAAAATTTTCCCAGTCTGAGGAACAGAACAAGCGTTCCTGTCCTAGAGACAGAAAGGACACATGCCAATATCAACAAAACTAGAAAGACCTAAAGGCACATAATTGTGAAACTGACAAATCATAATTTTAGACAATTGCTTCTGAGGGCAGCTAGGGGGAAGAGTTTCCTTACATATAGAGGAAGGTCCACTAGAATAACGTCAGACCTGTCCACAGAAACCCGGCAAGCCAGAAAGGGCTGGCAAGATATATTCAGGGCACTAAATGAGAAGAACATGCAGCCAAGAATACTTTAGCCAGCAAGGTTGACAATCAAAATGGATGGAGAGATAAAGAGCTCCCAAGACCTGCAAGGTTTAAAAGAGAATGTGACCACCAAGCTGGCACTACAAGAAATATTAAGGGGGGGGGGGGGGGTTCTATAAAAGAAGAAAGAACCCAAGAGTGACATAGAACAGAAATTTAGAGACAATGTATAAAAACAAGGACTTCACAGGCAACACGATGTCAATAAAAACTTATCTTTCAATAATTACTCCCAATGTGAACAGCCTAAATGCTCCCATAAAATGGCACAGGTTGAAGATTGGATAAAACGACAGGCCCCATCCATATGCTGTCTACAAGAGACCCATTTGGAACCTAAAGATACAACCCGACTGAAAGTGAAGGGATGGAAAACCATCTTACATGCTAATGGGCCTCAAAAGAAATCGGGGATAGCAATTCTCATATCAGATAAATTACATATTTTTATAAAGATTTTCTTTATTTGAGAGAGAGAGAGAGAGATCACAAGTAGGCAGAGAGACAGGCAGAGAGAGGAGAGAAGCAGATTCTCCACTGAGCAGAGAGCCCAATGTGGAGCTGGATCCCACAACCCTGAGATAAGGACCTGAGCAGAAGGTAGAGGCTTAACCCACTGAGCCACCCAGGCATCCCAAATAATTAGATTTTAAACTAAAGTGTTTAGGCAGAGATATAGAAGTACATTACATCATTCTAAAAGGGTCTATCCCCCAAGAAGATCTTACAATTTTAAATATGCCCCCAACATGGGAGCAGCCACTTACATGAGCCAACTGTTAATCAAAATAAACAGCCATATTGATATGAATACATTAATAGTAGGGGATCTTAACACACCATTCTCAGTAATAGAGATCATCCAAGCAGAAAATCAATAAAAAAATAAAAGCTTTTAATGACACATTGGACCAGATGGACCTCATAGATACATATAGAACATTCCATCCTAAAACAGCAGAATACTCATTCTTCTTGAGCACAAAGGGAACTTTCTCCAGAATAGATCACATACTGGGTCACAAATCAGGCTCAACTGATACCAAAAGACTGAGATTATTCCCTGCATATTCTCAGACCACAATGCTTTGAAACTGGAACTTAATCACAAGAAAAAGTTTGAAGGAATTCAAACACTTGGAAGCTAAAGACCACCCTGTATAAGAATGTTTGGATAAACCAGGAATTCAAGGAAGAACTTAAAAAAATTCATGGAAACCAATGAGAATGAAGATACTTCGGTCCAAAACCTATGGGATAGAGCAAAGGTGGTCCTAAGGCGGAAATACATAGCCATCCAAGACTCCCTCAAAAAAACTGAAAAAGCCAGAACACACCAGCTGTCTCTACACCTTAGAGAACTGGAGAATCAACAACAAATTAAGCCAACCCCACACACAAGAAGGGAAATAATCAAGATTAGAGCAGAGATCAATGAGATAGAAACTAGACACACAGTGGAACACATCAATGAAACCAGAAGCTGGTTTTTTAAAAGAATCAATAAAATTGATAAACCACTGGCCAAACTAATCCGAAAGAAAAGAGAGAGGACCCAAATTAATAAAATTATGAATGAAAGGGGAGAGATCACAACTAACACCAAGGAAATAGAAACAAACATCAGAAATTATTATCAACAGTTACATGCCAGTAAGTTAAGCAACTTAGAAGAAATGGATGTATTCCTGGAAACCTATAAACTTCCAAAACTGAATCAGGAAGAAACTAACAACCTGAATAGACCAATATCGAGTAACAAGATTGAAGCAGTGATCAAAAACCTCCCAAAAAACAAGGCCCAGGACCTGATGGATTCCCTGGAGAATTCTACCAAACATTCAAAGAAGAAATAATACCTATTCTCCTGATGCTGTTTCAAAAAGCTGAAAAAGAAGGAAAAGTTCCATACTCTTTCTATACAGCCAGCATTACCCTGACCCCCAAACCAGGCAAAGACTCCATCAAAAAGGAGAATTTCAGACCAATATCCCTGATGAATATGGATGCCAAGATTCTCAACAAGATCCTAGCTAACAGGATCCAACAATACAATAAAAAGATTATCTACCATGTGCAGGTAGGATTTATTCCTGTGTTTCAAGGGGAGTTCAACATTTGAATATCAATCAAAGTAATAGAACAATAAAAGAGAGAGAAACCACATGGTCCTCTCAATTGATACAGAAAAACCTTTGACAAGATATAGCATCTGTTCCTGATTAAAATGTTTCAAAGTATAGGGATAGAGGGAATATTCCTCAACTTCATAAAACCTATCTATGAAAACCCCACAGTGAATATCATTCTCAGTGGGGAAAAGCTGACAGCCTTCCCTTTGAGATCAGGAACATAACACTCTCTCCACTCTTGTTCAACATAATACTAGAAGTCCTAGCAATCGGAACACAAAACAATCAGAAAACAAAAAGAAACAAAAGGTATTCAAATTGGCAAATAAGAAGTCAAACTCTCTCTCTTCACAGATGACATGATACTTTACACAGAAAACCCAAAAGACTCCAGCCCCAAACTACTAGAACTCACAGCAATTCAGTAATGTGGCAGGATACAAAATCAATGCACAGAAATCAGTTGCTTTCTTATACACTAGCAATGAAAATACAGAAAGGGAAATTAGAGAATAGATTCCATTTACTATAGCACCAAGAACCATAAGATACCTCTGAATAAACCTAACCAAAGAAGTAAAGGATCTGCACTCGAGGAACTACAGAACACTCGTGAAAGAAATTGAAGAAGACACAAAAAGATGGAAGACCATTCCATGCTCACGGATTGGAAGAATAAACATTGTTAAAATGTCTATATTGCCTAGAACAATCTATACTTTCAATGCCATCCCAATCAAAATTCTATCAACATTTTTCAAAGAGCTGGAACAAACAATCCTAAAATTTGTATGGAACCAGAAGAGACCCTGAATTGCTAAGGAAATGTTGAAAAAGAAAAACAAAACTGGGGGCATCACGTCCTCTGATTTCAAGCTTTACTACAAAGCTGTGATCACCAAGACATCATGGTACTGGCACAAAAACAGACACATAGACCAGTGGAACAGAATAGAGAGACCAGATATGGACGCACAACTCTATGGTCAAATAATCTGTGACAGAGCAGAAAAAATATACGGTAGAAAAAAGACAGTCTCTTCAATAAATGCTGCTGGTAAAATTGGACAGCTTTGTATAGAAGAATGAAGCTCAACCATTCTCTTCCACCATACACAAAGATAAACTCGAAATGGATAAAAGACCTCCACGTGAGGCAGGAATCTATCAAAATCCTAGAGGAGAACATAAGTGGTAACCTCTTCGACATCAGTCACGGCAACTTCTTTCAAAACATGTCTCCAGGGGCGCCTGGGTGGCTCAACGGGTTAAGCCTCTGCCTTCGGCTCAGGTCGTGATCCCAGGGTCTTGGGATCGAGCCCCGCATCGGGCTCTCTGCTCAGCAGGAGCCTGCTTCCTCCTCTCTCTCTGCCTGCCTCTCTGCCTATTGTGATCTCTGTCTGTCAAATAAATAAATAAAATCTTTAAAACAAAAAAAAAAACATGTCTCCAAAGACAAAGGAAATAAAAGCAAAAATGAACTTTGGGGACTTCATCAAGATCAAAAGCCTCTGCAAAGCAAACGAAACAGTAAACAAAACAAAAAGGCAACCCACAAAATGGGAGAAGATATTCACTAATGACACTACAGACAAAGGGCCGATACCCAAGATCTATAAAGACATTCCTCAAACTCAACCACACAAAACAGATTATCCTGTCAAAAAATGGGCAGAAGACATGAACAGACACTTCTCCAAAGAAGACATACAAATGGCTAACAGGCACATGAAAAAATGTGCATCATCATTAGCCATCAGGGAGATTCAAATTAAACCACATTGAGATACCACCTTATACCAGTTAGAATGGCCAAAATTAAGACAGGAAACAACAAGTGTTGGAGGGGATGTGGAGAAAGGGGAACCCTCTTACACTGCTGGTGGGAATGTAAGTTGGTGCAGCCACTTTGGAAAACAAACTGAGGGAATTGGAGAGGAGGGGTATGGGGAGGTTGGGTGAGTCTGGAGGTGGGTGTTAAGGAGGGCACATTATTGCGTGGAGTGCTGGGAGTGGGGCATAAACAATGAATCTTGGAACACTGAAAAAAAATTAAATGAAAAAAGTATGACTGAGATGATTATTAAAACAATCTCTTCTTCAAAGACTTTACATATTTTACCTTTTCATCCCCTTGCTCAGGCACATGAGCAAACTTGCATTGTGATCGCTCACAGCCACGTAACGTATTAAAATGAAATTTGCAGTATCTATGGGGTAGCATTAACCCTAAGGGCTTCTGGAACACCTAGAAAATTAGATAAATTCTTTATGTAATTGTAAAATACCATAATCAAGTGAGAAAGTATTTAAAGGAATCAGAAATATTATATACCCAAAACAGTATCAATCAAATTGTTTGCTGACCTGTTAAAAAAACTTCCAATTTATATTTTCAAAAATAATGAAAAAAAAATTTTAAATGATTTGTCTGAATTTTTGCAATTTCCTTCAATGTAAAATATTCCAAAGTTACTACTGCTTTACTTTACATGTTTTTAAAAGTTTATACATTCCCTCCCTTTCTCATATACGTGCCCCTTTTGCTTTTATAAAAAGCTATTCTATTATAATATGCATATTTCAGATGCAGTTACTTATAACCTAAGTTCTCTGTAGCTTTTCTGATTAACAGAAAGAGAAATGTTAGGATCAAATATTTACAACATAATTTTCTTATAAACTGCTTTAATTTAATCACTAGCTTTTTCTTCTATCACAGAGTACTATCCATCCTACATTTTCTGTTTTGGATATCCCCTCTCTACCCTACCCACCCAGCCTTCTGCTTTCAATATCTTATACTATTTGTGAATATCCAATGAATCACTACTCATTTTCTGCTTCTTACCACCAACTGCCATTCAAAATCTGTAAATGGCCAGAAGTGCTTAAAAACTGATAGGGAAATACAACCAAAATATGTGCTTTATAGGATTTTTTTTTAATATGGAGGACTTACCCCTAAATTTTTTTCCCTCTTAAATATTTCACAAGTTTCAGCATTTTGCAGCTTTAGGAGAGAATGTTTTCCTGGAAATCTGAAATCTAGAAATGATTAAGAATGACATCACACACCAACATGTTATAACTTGTTCCCTTCATAACAATGAAACAGATTATCACTACTTTCTGCTTTAAAGTTTCACTTTGGACTACTCATCTCAGTTCACAGACTATGATGCTACAGTGTGTGCCTGTGAAATAAAAAATGATTACATCTTAGCTGCTCCTTAGGTATTTCTAGGCCTAGATATAAAATTTTAAACTCATTTTAAGTGGAAGGTACTTTCTTAAAAGCCTTATACAGCACCACTGAACACTGTGTTCAAATGACAGTCTCTATATTAAACAGACATATATGATACACAATTAAATTTTCTAAGGAAAGAAAACCGTAAACCCAGGTATTACAAAATGAACTATGTACCCCCCAAATTCATATGTTCAAGCCCTAACCCCCAAGGTGAATTTGTTCAAAGACAGGGCCTTTTCGGGGCACCTGGGTGGCTCAGTCAGTCGAGCGTTTGGCTCAGGTCATGATCCCAGGGTCCTGGGATCCAGGCCTGCATCAGGCTCCCAGCTCAGTGGGAAGCCTGCTTCTCCCTCTCCCCCCTGCCTGGAGCTCTGTCTGCTTGTGCCTGCACACTCTCTTACTCTATCTCTCTGTCAAATAAATATATAAATAAATAAATAAATAAATAAATAAACTCTTGATAGGGCCTTTTACAGAGCTAATTAAGGACACATGCGGTCATAAAATTGAGACAATGAGGGGCTTCTGGGTGGCTCTCTCTCTAAGCGTCTGCCTTTGGCTCTGGTCATGATTCCCGGGTCCTGGGATGGAATCCCCCATTGGGCTCCCTGCTTGGCAGGAAGTCTGCTTCTCCCTCTCCCCCTGCTTTTGTTCCCTTTCTTACTGTGTCTCTATCAAATAAATAAATAAAATCTTAAAAAAAAAAAAGAGAGACACCACTCTGATGGAATTAGTGTCTTTGTAAGAAGAGACATCAGAGTGTTGCTCTCTCACTCCACATGTATGCATCAAGGGAAGGCCATGTGAGGACTTAGCAAGAAGGCAGCCATCTGCAAGCCAGGAAGAGAGCCAGAAACGGAATCCTGCCAGAAACCTGATCATAGACTTCTAGCCTCCATAACTGTGTGAAATAAATTTCTGTCATTTAGGCCACCCGGTCTGTGGTATTTTGTTATGGCTGCCTGAGCTACTAATACACCAGGCATTCTCTCCCTTAACACTGGTCTTTTAAAATGAGAATTAGGACCTTTAGAAGTGTTTTTCTCTAAAGATGAGAAAATAAACATGTTTATTTTAAATAATTTCATTTTTCACTTGGCAGCATTGAGATGAATTTGGAACGAGCTTAAGTTTCTGCTGCATAGCTTTGCTGTAATTTTCATTGTAAAAACTGTTAAGGGTTTTTAAGATAAAACACACAATCATCTGGGCATGCTGCTGTAGTACGTAACACCAGGCAGCACAAAGTAAATAACAGGAAAGTACAGAAGAATTAAATGTGGGCTACACAAAGAAATTTTATTGTTTCTAAATTCATCCTCCAGTCTAGTTTAATTTGTTCAAAGCATTATGGGTTATCAAAAAAACTGACACAAATTCTAAAATACATTATGAAATTCTAAAATATTCAACAAAATATGAATATTTTAGGAATAACCTATAATTTATCTGTACTACCACTATCACATAAATACAGATATTTAAGAAATTGTTCCATCAAAAGTTCAAAGCAAAGGTATACAAACTTTCCAATTTTAACATATTCTAGGCTTGGTTTGATTTTTATAAACTTTTTCGTTTTTGGTGAAAAAAAAAAAAAAAACAACTCCTGTACAGTTCTATATTATCAAAAGCCAACAGAATCTTACTAAGAAAACAGTACCATTCATCCAGGGCTTCAGTAATATGTCTTCTTGATGACCACTTATATTCAAAGGTGGCACTGCTAAGCATAGAGGTTTTGGGGCCAGTACTGCTAGCTGACTTTCACCAACCACAAGCTCTGCATTTTTAGAATCTTCACTGTGTGAGCACAAAATCCAAAACCAGAATTTAAATTACTCTAAGAACATTAAAGTAATGAGAATCAAATAAGTGGAAATACAACGTAACACACTATGTATACGCTATATACCATGTTGTGTACTATGATTCTTCAGTATTTTCAGTAAGTGTTCTTGCCTTCTTAAATAGGAAACAAAAGCTTGGTAAATGGCCGGGATAGGGATAGGAGTAAGGTAGGTGGGTTAAAATTAGAGCAGAATATTTTTGATCACGCCAGACAAAAAGGCTGAGGAGGAACGGAGCTAGCATTCCAATCCAGAAAAGATCATCCAATTATTCTATTGACAGTACAGTGAAGTAAATGAATTATAAATTATTCTTCAGGACAAGTATATTTAATTAACTTATACTTGAGAGCTTCCTTTGGGAAGAAAGTATAAAAAATGTACTGTTCTTGGTTGCTCAGATTTAAACGGCTTTAACTTTATTTTAATACATGAGATCCTATATGCCAATTTTAGAAAAACAAAGAGCTTTCTGGAGTTTCACTTACCTAGAAAAAGAAATAAGCAAAGGGAGAGTGGGAAGTATCTCAAAGCTGACTGATAGAAATGAATTCAGTTTTTAGGAGTCAGAGGAGAATAAAAATAGTAAGAAAGAAGAGGGTCTCATGCTTTTAACAGTTTCAACTTAGTAGGATTGACAGAGCTTAAAAATTACACAGAGGTGCCTGGGTGTCCAGTCAGGTAAGCAGTGAAGCGTCTGCCTCTGGCTCAGGTCATGATCCCAGGGTACTGGGATCAAGCCCTGCATTACGCTTCCCCCCTCAGTGGGAAATCTCCTCCTCCCTCTGACCCTTCTCCTGCTCATGCATCTGCTCACATGCACACAACAGAAAATAAAAATAATCATGTCTCTTTCCAACTTGGGACATCATTAATATGTGCAATCAACATAACCTTTCTCAAAACAAAAGCAAAAATACAGAAGAAACAAATAAAAATTACGGAATTTTACAGATGTAAAAGATTAGCAAAATTCTTTTGTTTTTGATTGGATGACTGAAGCTTGGGGTAATGTAGTGACTTGTCCAGTGTCACACTCCTGGTCATTATAGTAGAATCAAACTGTAGATAAAACTCTTCAGGCTGCAATGACACTATTTGGTTTGTAAGCAAAATGCTTTCAATAGAAGAAAAATAGTTAACCTTTGTCATTTTTTCCCTTTTAAAATTTCAAATGGTCATGGATTAAACTGGGTTTTTGTGCCAATCTAATTCTTACCTAGGCTTTTCCTTCACACAAAGGTTCTCAAACTTGAGCACGTATTAGGATCAGCTGGTGGCCTTACTGAAACAGACTGATGGAGAAACTCTCCAGAGTTTCTAATTCAGCAGGTGAGGGACAGGACCAAATAATCTGTATTTCTGACATGCTCGCATTTGATTCTGCTGCTACAAGAATCACACTTTGAAAACTACAGCCTTAACATAAAAGTACTTGAATACATTTATCACCTGATCTGAGTGTACCTTGCCTCAAGAGCAAAACTGGGGTGCAGGATGGGTCACGTGATCTCCAAGGTGCTCTCCGATTCTAAGTTTGGTATTTGGTATGTTCTAGTGAGTGCACAGTAACTATTAGTACTAATTACCACAACCACATCAGATACCTGCAAACTGCAATATTCATCTGATTTCTTGTCATTTTACCTCCATAAAAGTCATGTACACATTCCACATTCTTTTTTCTTTTAACACTATTCCTTATTCCTTCCTCAAAAAATATTTTAATGGCTCAAAAATCTTTGTCACAGCTTTAAGGTAACTGAAAGTATCCCTGACATCTGAGTATATCTGATACACCAATTAATAATATCCATGTAGGCTAAAATTAACAAGTCAGGAAATGACATATGCTGGCTAGGATATGGAGAAAGGGGAACCTTCCTACACTGTTGGTGGGAATGCAAGCTGGTGTAACCACTCTGGAAAACAGCATGGAGGTTCCTCAAAATGTTGAAAATAGAACTACCCTATGACCCAGCAATTGCACTACTGGGTATTTACCCTAAAGATACAAACATAGTGATCCGAAGGGGCACGTGTACCCGAATGTTTATAGCAGCAATGTCTACAATAGCCAAACTATGGAAAGAACCTAGATGTCCATCAATAGATGAATGGATAAAGAAGAGGTGGTATATATACACAATGGAATACTATGCAGCCATCAAAAGAAATGAAATCTTGCCATTTGCGACGACGTGGATGGAACTGGAGGGTATCATGCTTAGTGAAATAAGTCAATCGGAGAAAGACAACTATCATATGATCTCCCTGATATGAGGACATGGAGAAGCAACATGGGGGGTTAGGAGGATAGGAGAAGAATAAATGAAACAAGATGGGATTGGGAGAGAGACAAACCATAAATGACTCTTAATCTCACAAAACGAACTGGGGGTTGCTGGGGGGAAGTGGGGTTGGGAGAGGGGGAGGGGGTTATGGACATTGGGGAGGGTATGTGCTATCGTGAGTGCTGTGAAGTGTGTAAACCTGGCGATTCACAGACATGTACCCCTGGGGATAAAAATACATTATATGTTTATAAAAAAAAAAAAATTGGAAGGGGAGGCGAACCATAAGAGACTATGGACTCTGAAAAACAACCTGAGGGTTTTGAAGGGTCAGGGGTGGGAGGTTGGGGGAACAGGTGGTGGGTAATAGGGAGGGCACGTTTTGCATGGAGCACTGGGTGTTGTGCAAACAATGAATACTGTTATGCTGAAAAAATAAATAAATTTAAAAAGAAAAGTTAAAAAAAAAATAATATCCATGTATGGCTTAAGGCATAGTAGCCCAAGGTAATAGAGCAGAGAATGAAAAACACACTCAAAATACAAATTATATGACTATATTAATATTACATAATTAAAAATGGTACCGACCTTTTGCAAACGTCAAAAATATTTTCTTTTTCTTCTTTAATAATCACCTTTTCTGAAAATCTACACTGTGAAGAGATTATTGTTAAAAAGTATAAGTGAATATTTCTGCATTCCATATTAAGCTATGAGGCTTACCAGATTATTTAAAATACATTAGATGTTACTTAAACCACTAGCTTATGGCCAACTGACAACTCTATATTATTTGAAATACTGAATATTGACTTAAAAATTCCTGTTAAGAGAAACTAATAGAAATCATAAAGTTACTCAGCTTTTGACATCACCTTCAGTTAGCCAACATCTAAAATTATTATAAGCAATTAAAGTTATACTTATTTTCATTCAGATAAAAAGCTTTAAGTGATTTTATTTTCCAATGGTATTTTTGAACGTAAATTTATTTTTCTCATTACAACTATTAATATATATTTCATATATCACTATACTTAAAACATGTCACATAAGTGTTCTGGAATTGTGACTTTTAATATTTAAGCATGTATAAAGAAGTTATACATGCTTAAATATTAAACTTTTTTTTTTTTTTTTTTTTTTGACAGAGAGAAATCACAACTAGGCAGAGAGGCAGGCAGAGAGAGAGGAGGAAGCAGGCTCCTGCTGAGCAGAGAGCCCGATGCGGGGCTCGATCCCAAGACCCTGGGATCACGACCTGAGCCGAAGGCAGAGGCTTAACCCGTTGAGCCACCCAGGCGCCCCTGGAGACATGTTTTGAAAGAAGTTGCCGTGACTGATGTCGAAGAGGTTACCACTTATGTTCTCCTCTAGGATTTTGATAGATTCCTGCCTCACGTGGAGGTCTTTTATCCATTTCGAGTTTATCTTTGTGTATGGTGGAAGAGAATGGTTGAGCTTCATTCTTCTATACAAAGCTGTCCAATTTTACCAGCAGCATTTATTGAAGAGACTGTCTTTTTTCTACCGTATATTTTTTCTGCTCTGTCACAGATTATTTGACCATAGAGTTGTGCGTCCATATCTGGTCTCTCTATTCTGTTCCACTGGTCTATGTGTCTGTTTTTGTGCCAGTACCATGATGTCTTGGTGATCACAGCTTTGTAGTAAAGCTTGAAATCAGGGGACGTGATGCCCCCAGTTTTGTTTTTCTTTTTCAACATTTCCTTAGCAATTCAGGGTCTCTTCTGGTTCCATACAAATTTTAGGATTGTTTGTTCCAGCTCTTTGAAAAATGTTGATAGAATTTTGATTGGGATGGCATTGAAAGTATAGATTGTTCTAGGCAATATAGACATTTTAACAATGTTTATTCTTCCAATCCGTGAGCATGGAATGGTCTTCCATCTTTTTGTGTCTTCTTCAATTTCTTTCACGAGTGTTCTGTAGTTCCTCGAGTGCAGATCCTTTACTTCTTTGGTTAGGTTTATTCAGAGGTATCTTATGGTTCTTGGTGCTATAGTAAATGGAATCTATTCTCTAATTTCCCTTTCTGTATTTTCATTGCTAGTGTATAAGAAAGCAACTGATTTCTGTGCATTGATTTTGTATCCTGCCACATTACTGAATTGCTGTGAGTTCTAGTAGTTTGGGGCTGGAGTCTTTTGGGTTTTCTGTGTAAAGTATCATGTCATCTGTGAAGAGAGAGAGTTTGACTTCTTATTTGCCAATTTGAATACCTTTTGTTTCTTTTTGTTTTCTGATTGTTTTGTGTTCCGATTGCTAGGACTTCTAGTATTATGTTGAACAAGAGTGGAGAGAGTGTTATGTTCCTGATCTCAAAGGGAAGGCTGTCAGCTTTTCCCCACTGAGAATGATATTCACTGTGGGGTTTTCATAGATAGGTTTTATGAAGTTGAGGAATATTCCCTCTATCCCTATACTTTGAAACATTTTAATCAGGAACAGATGCTATATCTTGTCAAAGGTTTTTCTGTATCAATTGAGAGGATCATATGGTTCTTCTCTGTTCTCTTACTGATTTGTTCTATCACATTGATTGATTTGCAAATGGAAGTTGGAGGGGAGACAAACCATGAGAGACTGTGGACTCTGAGAAACACACTGAGGCTTTTGGATGGGGGGTGGTGAGGGAAGGGGTGAGCCTGGTGGTGGGTATTATGGAGGGCATGTATTGCATGGAGCACTGGGTGTGGTGCATAAACAATCAATTCTGGAACACTGAAAATAAATTAAATAAAATGGGAAAAAAATTTAAAGCATACCTTGTCTCTACATTCCTTCTCCCAAAATAAATTTTAGATTCAGAAAGATAAAAATTCGAACATAATAAAAAACAGGGGAAAAAAAGAACACCAGGAGAAAATACAGGACAAAATTTTAAATCCTGAAATGGGGAAGGGCTTCTCTAAATGTGACTAAAATACCATAATAGAAAACTAACAGACTTGACTAAAAATAAAAACCTCCTTCAAGGTAAAGTCTCCTAAATCAAGTCAGAACACAGACAAAAAATAGGAAAAAATGTGGGAACATATGACTAAGAATATATTTTTTGTTTGTGTACTTTTGTACTTTCAAGTTTTCATTTAAATTCCAGTGCGTTGGGGCATCTGGGTGGCTCAGTTGGTTAAGCATCTGCCTTTGGCTCAGGTCATGACCTAGGATCCAACCCAACAATGGACTCCCTGCTCAGCGGGGAGTCTGCATCTCCCTCTCACTCTGCCGCTCCCTCTGCTAGTGCTCTCTCTCCTTCCCTCTGTCAAATAAATAAATAAAATTTTTTTTAAAATTTAAAAAATTCCAGTTAGTTAACATACAGTGTAATATTAATTTCGGGTGTAGAATTTTGTGATTCATCACTTAAACACCAAGAGCTCATCAAAAGTGCTCTCCTTAGCCCAGATATGGACCCTCAACTCTATGGTCAAATAATCTTCGACAAAACGGGAAAAAATATTCAATGGAAAAAAGACAGTCTCTTCAATAAATGGTGCTGGGAAAACTGGACAGCGATATGTAGAAGAATGAAACTCGCCCATTCTCTTACACCATACACAAAGATAAACTCGAAATGGATAAAAGACCTCAACGTGAGACAGGAATCTATCAGAATCCTAGAGGAGAACATAGGCAGTAACCTCTTCGATATCAGCCACAGCAACTTCTTTCAAGATATGTCTCCAAAGGCCAAGGAAACAAAAGCAAAAATGAACTTTTGGGACTTCATCAAGATCAAAAGCTTCTGCACAGCAAAGGAAACAGTCAACAAAACAAAGAGGCAACCCACGGAATGGGAGAAGATATTTGCAAATGACAGTACAGACAAAAGGTTGATATCCAGGATCTATAAAGAACTTCTCAAACTCAACACACACAAAACAGATAATCATATCAAAAAATGGGCAGAAGATATGAACAGACACTTCTCCAACGAAGACATACAAATGGCTATCAGACACATGAAAAAATGTTCATCATCACTAGCCATCAGGGAGATTCAAATTAAAACAACATTGAGATACCACCTAACACCAGTTAGAATGGCCAAAATTAGCAAGACAGGAAACAACGTGTGTTGGAGAGGATGTGGAGAAAGGGGAACCCTCTTACACTCTTGGTGGGAATGCAAGTTAGTGCAGCCACTTTGGAGAACAGTGTGGAGATTCCTGAAGAAATTAAGAATAGAGCGTCCCTATGACCCTGCAATTGCACTGCTGGGTATTTACCCCAAAGATACAGATGTAGTGAAAAGAAGGGCCATCTGTACCCCAATGTTTATTGCAGCAATGGCTACGGTCGCCAAACTGTGGAAAGAACCAAGATGCCCTTCAACGGATGAATGGATAAGGAAGATGTGGTCCATATACACAATGGAGTATTATGCCTCCATCAGAAAGGACGAATACCCAACTTTTGTAGCAACATGGACGGGACTGGAAGAAATTATGCTGAGCGAAATAAGTCAAGCAGAGAGAGTCAAGTATCATATGGTCTCACTTATTTGTGGAGCATAACAAATAACATGGAGGACATGGGGAGATGGAGAGGAGAGGGAGTTGAGGGAAACTGGAAGGGGAGATGAACCATGAGATACTATGGACTCTGATAAACAACCAGAGGGTTATGAAGGGGCGGTGGGGGGGTGGGGGTGGGGGGGGAGGTTGAGGAACCAGGTGGTGGGTAATAGGGAGGGCATGTACTGCATGGAGCACTGGGTGTGAGCCAAAACAATGAACACTGTTATGCTGTAAATAAACAAATAAAAATAAATTTTAAAAAAAGTGCTCTCCTTAATACCCATCACCCATTTAACTCATGCCTCTGACCATCTCCCCTCCATCAACCCTATTTGTTCTCTATAGTTAAGAGTCTGTTTTATGGTTTACCTCTCTATTTTCCCCCATGTTCATCTGTTTTGTTTCATAAATTCTACATGAGTGAAATCATACAGTATCTGTCTTTCTCCGACTTATTTCACTTAACATAATATTCTCTAGCTCCATTCATTTCACTGCAAACAGCAAGAAATCATTAATTTTTATGGCTGAGTAATATTCCATTACAGACAGACAGACAGACAGACACACACACACACACGGCACATATCTTTTTATCCATTCATCAGTTGATGGACATTTGGGCTCTTCCTACAATTTGACTATTGTTGATAATGTTGCTATAAATATAAACATTGGGGTGAACATATCCCTTTGAACCAGTGCTTTTGTATCCTTTGGTTAAGTACCTAGTAGTACAATGGCTAAATCAAGGGAAGTTCTATTTTTAAATTTTTGAGGAACCTCCATACTGTCTTCCAAGTGATTGCACCAGCCTGCAGTCCCACCAACAATGTAGGAGTGTTGCCTTTTCTCTGCAACCTTGCCAATATCTGTTGATCTTGTGTTGTTAATTTTAGCCATTCTGATAGGTGTGAGATGGTGTCTCATTGTAATTTTTATTTCTATTTCCCTGACAATGTGTGATGTAAGAATATATTTAATAGATGAAAGGTTCCTAGAAGTAAAAAAAATAAAAATAAAAATAAAACTCTCAGAAGAAAAATGGACAAAAAAACATAAAAAGAAAGTTCATAAAAAAACATAAATGGCCTTTCAACATACTAAAAGATGCTTAGTCTCATAAGAGAAAAGCAAATTAAAGCTAAAAGTCATTTGTAAAAATAAACAGATGGGACAAAAGTTTTAATACTGAGTTGGTTAGTGTGTGGGGGAGAAAACTGGCATTCTTACCCAATGTTGGTGAAAGTATAAATCACAGCCATCTTTATGTAGGCCAATCTGACAATTTTACTTCTAAGAATTAATCCAAAAATGCCTGCATATATACAAAATGCCTTATGTTCAAGGATACATAATGCAGCAATATTTAAATGCAAAAAATGGGAACAAACCAAGCGTCCACCAACAGTGGAACTTGTTGAATAGAATATATCCATGCAACAGATAATTATATAATTATAAAAACAAGGCATAATTATATACATTCAAAAGAAACCCTCCACTATATATTAAGTTTAAAAAGCAAGAAAAAGAATGGTATGTTACCATTTGTATAAAATGCTCCAACTTGTATAAAATTTTAAATAATATACAATACGTCCACTTTGAGGAATGGTAGAGTATGTCTTACTGGGCTAATCCTCCTGAAGGTAAAAACCACAAATCCTAGATTAAATTTTTAAAAATCTCTACCTGAAAACACTAGAAATACATGAATAGCTGGCAGAATCTGGAGAGACGTCTACACTTGAATAGCACTGGCTAATTCTTCTGCTTTCATAGCTTTATTCTTGAAGGCAGGTCCTAGTTGGAACTACTTGAGAAGGCCAAAAATTTGTCCTAAACTTAGTCTTCTTGTTCATTGTTTGAAATAAGGCAAAGTCAGAAACTGGAAGTAAGGCTAGGAATCCACGAAAGGAGAGAGCCTAACAAAGGAAACCCTGAAATCTAATAAACTCCATCCAAATTTTTTGCTGACCACTAAGCTATATTTTTCTAAGGTAGACTCTTTAACAGCCCAGCTAAGTCTAAAAGAACTGAACAAAGATTTAAACTGCTACCACAAAAGAGTAATCTGGAGGCTGAGTTAACCAAGTTAAAAACTTAGCATGCAATTACCATAAAGCCAGGAACTGCAGACATGGGCATGTATCCCAGAGAAGTTAAAAATTAGGTTCACCAAAAACAGGTACACAAATGTTTATAGCGGTTTATTTGTAATAGCCCAAAACCGTAAACAATGCAGATGTTCTTCAATGAGTGAAGAGCTTTCAAATAAACTGTGGTAACCCATCCCATGGAATATTGCTAAGCAATAAAAATGAATGAACTACTGATATATGCAACAAACTTGATGAATATCCAGATTATTATGCTGGGTAAAAAAAAAAAAAAAATCTGAAGAGGTTACATTCTGAATGATTCCATTTATGTAACATTCTTGAAATGACAAAATTATAGAAATGGAGAACAGATTAGTGATTGTCAAGGGTTAAGGATTATTTAGGGGTAGCAGGAAGAAAGTAGGTATGGCTCTAAGGGCAACAACAGGGATCCTTGCTGTGATGGAAATGTTCTGTATCTCTGTCTGTGTTAATGTCAATATCCTGGTTGTGATATTGTACTACAGTTTTGCAATGTTACCATTGGGGGAAACTGGGTAAAGGATACATGAGATCTCTCTCTGTTATTTCTTATCAATGTATGTGAATCTATAACCGATTCAAAGTTAAAACAATGTGGGATTTGCTAAAGCAATATTCATGGATAAAATTTATAGCACCAAATTGTCTCAGAAAATAAGTTTTAAATCAATGACCTTAGCTGCAACCTTAAGAAACTACAAAAAGAAGGGAAAATTAAATCCAAAGTAAGCTGAAAAAAGGAGAAAAAATGATCAGCAGAAGTCAGTGAAATAGAAAACAGAGCAAGAGAAAAACAATCAGTCAATAAAAACAAAGCTGGTTCTTTTATAACAAAATTAATAATCTTCTAGCCAACCTCCAGCAAATCTGTATCTATTTCAAAATACCAAAATTACAGAGATGGAAACAGATTAATGTTTGCTAAGGTTGGGTATTTAAGAAGTAGGGGGAAAGCTGTAACCAAGGAATAACATAAGGAAGATCTTTGTAGTGATGGAGTAATTCTTTATCTTGTTTTGAGTGGTGGCTACAAAAATCTGCCCATTTAATAAAAGTATGTATACTCACATTTAATATCTGATTCCTGTTTCTGATATTGTACTTAAAGATATAATCTTTCTGATATTGTACTTAAAGATATAATCATTGGGAAAAACTAGCTGAAGAGTACTTGGGTCCTCACTATACTACTTTTGCAATTTCCTGTGAATCTACAATTATTTCAAAATAAAAACCTTTAAAAAAAAAGTATACTAGCATTTAAACTATCTAGGGTTCAAAACTAGATTCATTAACCAAATACTAGAACCATGGTAAACCTAACAATTGTTACATATGGACTCTGAGTATAACTGATAAACAAGACAAAATAAAAACAAGGTTTCTGGAAAAAACAGAACATATATATATATATATATCACATAATTATTACATAAATTAATATATATAAAAAATATCAATAAGGAAGCATTTCTAAAAATTCACAGAGAACTGTACATGAATGTAGAAAAGTGGTAGGTCATACGTATGTCCTAAAGTTAACCTATTTATCCCCTCAAACTCTTAAAATGTAAGGTGAGGGAGATGGATAAAGTTTAATTCCCAAACTTGGTGGCCAGATATCTAAAAGACAAATATTATTGTCTGGTCATGGATTTTCTAAAGAGTAGGTACATTAAGGCTTACCATGATATTAGAATAAATGTATCATCCCCTTATCTTAAACAAAACCAAGAAAAATAACATCAGTTTTTCAAAGAAATGGAACAAATAATCTTAAAATTTATATGGGATCAGAAAAGACCCCGAATAGCCAGAGGAATGTTGAAAAAGAAAGCCAAAGTTGGTATAATCACAATTCCAGACTTCAAGCTCTATTACAAAGCTGTAATTGTCAAGACAGTATGGTACTGGCACAAAAACCGACACATAGATGAATGGAAAAGAATAGAGAGCCCAGAAATAGACCCTCAACTCTATGGTCCACTAATTTTCGACAAAGCAGGAAAGAATGTCCAATGGAAAAAAGAATCTCTTCAATAAATGGTGTTGGGAAAACTGGACACATGCAGAAAAATGAAACTGGACCATTTCCTTACACCACACACAAAAATAGAACAACAAACACAAGAACAGAAACATCGCCAAAGGCAAGGGAAGTAAGGGCAACAAATGAACTATTGGGACTTCATTGAGATCAAAAGCTTTTGCACAAAAAAAAAAAAAAAAAAAAAAAAAGCTTTTTCATAGCAAAGGAAACGGCCAACAAAACCAAAAGACAACTGACAGAATGGGAGAAGATATTTGCAAACGACGTATCAGATAAAAGGCTAGTGTCCATAATCTATAAAGAATTTATCAAACTCAACACCCAAACAACAAATAATCCAATCAAGAAATGGGCAGAGGACATGAACACACATTTCTGCAAAGAAGACATCCAGATGGCCAACAGACACATGAAAAAGTGCTCCATATCACTCGGCATCAGGGAAATACAAATCAAAACCACAGTGAGATACCACCTCACACCAGCCAGAATGGCTAAAATTAACAAGTCAGGAAACGACAGACGCTGGCAAGGATGCAGAGAAAGGGGAACCCTCCTACACTGTTGGTGGGAATGCAAGCTGGTGCAGCCACTCTGGATAACAGCATGGAGGATCCTCAAAAAGTTGAAAATAGAACTACCCTACAACCCAGCAATTACACTACTGGGTATTTACCCTAAAGATACAAATGTAGTGATCCGAAGGGGCATGTGCACCCAAATGTTTATAGCAGCAATGTCCACAATAGCCAAACTATGGAAAGAACCTAGATGTCCATCAACAGATGAATGGGTAAAGAAGATGTGGTATATATACACAATGGAATACTATGCAGCCACCAAAAGAAATGAAACCTTGCCATTTGCAATGACGTGGATGGAACTAGAGGGTATTATGCTAAGCAAATAAATCAATCAGAGAAAGACAATTATCATATGATCTCCCTGATATGAGGAAGTTGAGAGGCTGAGTAGAGGGTTTGCGGGGGTAGGGAGGGAAAAAATGAAACAGGATGGGATCGGGAGGGAGACAAACCATAAGACTCTTAATTTCACAAAACAAACTGAGGGTTGCTGGGGAGATGTGGGGTGTGGACAGGGTGGCTGGGTTATGGACATTGGAGAGGGTATGTGATATGGTGAGTGCCGTGAAGTATATAAGCCTGAAGATTCACAGACCTGTACCTCTGGGGCAAATAAGACATTATATGTTAATAAAAATAATTAATATAAATAAATAAATAAATAAAATAAAAAACAAAACCAAGAAATCTTACTGTACTAGGTAGCAACTAAACAATTTTGTAGATTTTTTAAAGTTATGCCAAAAATTGTAAATCTTTAAAGTATTTACAATGCTAAAAATTCAGTGATATCTGGCAAACATCTCCTAAAATCTATCCTTGCAGCTTTAAGTAGAATAGAGTACAAACTGTGTTTGTTTTTGTTTTTGTTTTTTTAATACTTCAGAGCAAGGCTTAACCCGCTGAGCCACCCAGGTGCCCCCCATTTTTTAATTAGATTATGGTTTTCTTTGCTATTGAGTTGTAGGAGTTCTTCATGAATTTTGGACATTAACCCCTTAGGAGATACAGGACATAAAAATGTCTTCTCCGGGGCGCCTGGGTGGCTCACTGGGTTAAGCCACTGCCTTCGGCTCAGGTCATGATCTCAGGGTCCTGGGATCGAGTCCTGCATCGGGCTCTCTGCTCAGCAGCGAGCCTGCTTCCCTCTCTCTCTCTCTCTGCCTGCCTCTCTATCTACTTGTGATCTCTCTCTCTCTGTCAAATAAATAAATAAATAAATAAAAATCTTAAAAAAAAAAAGTCTTCTCCCTATAAGTTGCCTTTGCATTATGTTGACAGTGTCCTTCTCTGTGTAGAAGCTTTTTTGTTTCATGTAGTCCCATTTGCTTAGTTTTGCTTTGTTTCCCTTGCCTTTGGAATCAGATGCAAAAAAACTCTGCTATGATTTATGTCAAGGAGATCACTGCCTATGTTTTCTTCTAGGCTTTATGGTTTCAGGTCTTACATTCAAGTCATTAATCCACTTTGAGGAAATTTTTGTATATGGTATAAAATATTGATCTATTTTCATTTTTTTACATGTAGATGTCCAGTTTTTCCAACATCATTTATTGAAGATACTGTCCTTTCCCCATTGTTATGTTCTTGCCTTCTTTATCGTAAATTAATTGACCATATATGTATGTGTTTCTTTCTGAGCTCTCTAGTCTGTTCCATTGATCCATGTGTCTCTTTTCATGCCAATACCACACTGTTTTGATTACTATAGTTTTGTAGTATAGTTTGAAATCAGGAGTTGATACCTCAGGCCTTGTTCTTTTAATAACCAACTGCTTTCATTATTCAAGGTCTTTTGTGGTTCCATATAAATTTTATAATTATTTGCTCTAGTTCCATGAAAAATGTCACTGGAATTTTGATAGAGATTGTACTAAATATATACATATGACATATGTATGGTCATTTTAACGATATTAATTCTTCTAATCCATGAGCATGGAATATATTTCCATTTGTCTATGTCTTCAAATTCTTTCATCAGTGTATTACAGTTTTCAATCTACAGGTCTTTCACCTCATTCATTAAATTTATTCATAGGCATTTTACTCTCTTTGATGTGATTATAAACAGGATTTTTTAAATTTTCCTTTCTGATAGCTCATTATTACTATATAAAAACACAATAGATTTTTATATATTAATTATATATTAATTTTAAATCCTGAAACTTTACTGAATCCAATTCATTAGTTCTAACAGGCTTTTTTGGTGGTGTCTTGAAGGTTTTCTATAAATAATATCATGATATTGGAAAATAGTGACAGTTTTATTTCTTCTTTTCCAATTTTGGTATCTTTTATTTCTTTTTCTTGTCTAACTGTCTTTATTAGGACTTCCAATACTATGTTGAAAAAAAACAGGGAACAGTAGGATTCCTTATCTTGTTCCTGATCTCAGAGGAAAGCTTCTGACCTTTCACTGCTGCATATGACATTAACTGTGGGTCGGTCATAGATGGTCTTGATTATGTGGAGGTACTTTCTCTCTATATACTCACTTTGTTGAGAATTCTTACTATAAATGGATGTTGAATTTTGTCAAATGCTTTTCTGCATCTATTGAGATGATCATATGTTCTTATCTCTCATTTTGTTAATGTGGCATATCACACTGATTGATATGTGGATGTAGAATCATCCTTGCATTTGTGGAATATATCCCACTAGATCGTGGTATAAGATTCTTTAAATGTATTATTGAATTCACTTCGCTAATGTTTTGTTGAAGGTTTCTTTTTGTTGTTGTTGTTGTTGAAGGTTTCTACATCTGTGATCATTAGGAATTTTAGCCTATAAAATTTTCTTTTCCTGTGGTATCCATGTCTGATTTTGGTATCAGGATAATGCTGACCTTGTAAAATGAGTTTGGAAATGTTCCCTCCTCTTCAATTTTTGGGAAAAATCTGAGAAAAGTAGGTATTAAATTTTCTTTGACTGTATAGCAGAGTTCACCAGTGAAGCTGTCTGGTCCTGCTTTTATTTGTTGGGAGGTTTTTGACTGATGAGTCAATCTCCTTACTGGGAATTGTTGCAATCAGAATTTCTATTTCTTCATAATTCACTCTTGGAAGATTTTAAGTTTCTAGGAATTTATCTATTTCTTCACGGTTGCCCAATTTGTTGTCCTATAATAAATTGTTCACAGTACTTCTGTGGTATCAGTTATAACTCCTTCTCTTCTTTCATTTCTAATTTGATATATTTAAGCCCTTTTTTTTTTTTTTTTTGGTTAGTCTAGCCAAAACTTTTTGAATTTTCTCTTTCCAAAGAAAGAGCTCTTAGGTTTCACTTTTCTATTTTCCTTTGTCTTTCCTATTGTCTTTTTATTCTCTATTTCATTTATTCCCATTCTGATCTTTACTATTTCCTTCTTTCTATTAACTTTTGGCTTGTTTATTATTTCTCTAGTTCTGTTAGGTATATAGTTAAACTGTTTGACATCTCTCTTGTTTCTGGAGGTAGATCTGTATGCAATGAAATTTCCTCTAGAACTACTTTTGCTGGGGTGCCTGGGTGGCTCAGTCATTCAGCGTCTGCCTTCGGCTCAGGTCATGATCCCAGAGTCCTGGGACTGAGCCTCGCGTCGGGCTCCCTGCTCAGTGGGGAGCCTGCTTCTCCCTCTCCCACTCCCCTGTTTGTGTTCCTGCGCTTGCTGTGTCTCTCTCTGTCAAATAAAAAAAATCTTAAAAAAAAAAGAATTGCTTTTGCTGCATCCTGTAGATTTTTGTATGCCCTATTTCTGTTTTCATTGTGTCCAGTTACTGTCTGGAGTTCTCTCTTGATTTCTTCTATGACCCATTGATTGTTAATAGCATGTTGTTAAATCTTCAGATTATTCATCATTTTTCTGATTTTGTTCTTATAATTTAAATCTAGTTTCACACAATTGTGTTAGGAAGGGATGCTTGATATGATTTAAATTTTCATGCATTTATTGAGACTTGCTCTGTGGCCTAACACATTATCTATCCTAAAGAATGTTCTGTGTGCACTTGAGAAGAATGTATATTCTGATGCTTTTAGATGGAATGTTCCATATATATGTATTAAGTCCATCTGGTCTTAAAGATGTCACTTAATATATTTCCTTACTGATTTCCAATCTTGATGATTAATGTAAGTGAGATGTTAAAGTCCTCTACTATTATTGTATTGCTATAATATCTACTTTACATATTCCGG
The DNA here is from genome assembly GCF_922984935.1 of Meles meles. Taxonomy (NCBI): domain Eukaryota; kingdom Metazoa; phylum Chordata; class Mammalia; order Carnivora; family Mustelidae; genus Meles; species Meles meles. The sequence continues at coordinate 37,956,985 of NC_060069.1, read as the reverse complement.
TGCTCCTATTTTAGGTGCATATACATTTACACATGTTATATTTTCTTGCTGGATTGATTACTTTATCATTATGTACTGCCTCTCTTTGTCTTTAATTATTCTGTTTTAAAGTCTGTTTTGTTTGATATATGTATAGCTACACTAGCTTTTTGTTTCCATTTGCATGGAACATCTTTTTCCATCTCTTTGCTTTCAGTCTATACGTGCAGTTACATCTGAAATGAGTATCTGGTAGGCTGTATATAGATGTTTCAGGAATTCAGACTGAACATGTTAAGTCTGAGATGCATAACTGGACATCTAAATGGGCAAGTCCAGTAGGCAACTAGACATAAAGATCTGTTCAGAGAAGTAGTTCAGGCCGCAGTTATAAATTTTAGAGTCTTATCACAATGATGGCATTTAATGCAATGAGGCTGGATGGGACCATCTAATGAGCCAATCTAGATAAGAAAGAACACATCATGGTCTAGGCTCTGGACCACTACAATATGTAGAGGTCAGGGATATCAAGAGAGATCAGCAAAATCAACTGGGAAGTTACAGACAGAAAGGGAGACAATAAACTAGGCATGTATGTTTATCCTGAAAGTCAGGGTTTCAAAGAAAGTGTGATCAACTGTGACAAATAATGATGATAGGTTAAGTAACATTGAGACTAAGATAATGTCCATTAGACCCAGCAACAAGGAGGTCACTGAGGAGTTAAGGATAGTTTTGGTTGCAGTGAAGGCAAGTATCTTTGGAATGGGTTCAAGAGAACCAGAGGACAGAAACTAGAGACGGTGGGTAAAGATAAGCATTTGAGAAATATGATGACAGCTGAAAAGATAAATGGGACTATGGAACCATTTTGTTTTGTTTTGTTTTGTTTTGTTTGAAGATGGGAGAACCACATGTTTATATATTGATGAAAATAAGCCAATAATAAAAGAAGAATTACTGGAGTAGTATTTTAAGAGAGGAAAGAGATGGACTTTGGCACACAGGTGGAAGGAATAACCTTGGCTAGATCATATACTGTAACTGAGGAGAAGCTTGAATTTTGGGAGCAGATGCAGGTTAGGTTGGCTAATATACTGGCAGGGAAGTAGGAAGTTCCTTTCCAGTTACTTCAATTTTTTTGGTGAAGCAGAAAAATAGATTGTCAGCTGTGAGGATGAGTAAGAAGGAATAATAAGAAAAAAGAAAATATGAAATAGTTGCCCAGGAGTAAATTAAATTATGCAAAAGGTTAAGACAATCACACACATTTTCTGGCAGAAAACAAGAGTAAATCTGGTATCTGAATTTTTCCCTGTATCATATGCTAGTGGTATGTTCCACCATCAAGTTAGGTTTAGCTCCAACTCCTATGCCTTCTATATCTATGGTTAAATAACGGCTGCATGCATTCATAGCCCTCGGATACTATGATATTCTTAAATTTCAAGATCAAATGATATTCAGTACTCTGTATTTAATGATGCAGGAAAATATGTAAAAAGTTAGATTTATGTACGTTTGAGATCAAATTAAGGATACGAAAAAAGAAAAGGCTAATAAATACATAATTAAATACCTCACTTTCCCAGACAAAGGAAACCTGTTAATAGTGTGCTTATACAAAGCATCAAACAATATATCCTACAGGCAGAATGATGCAATTCTTTTACTCAAAAAGTTACACTTATCACCTGACCATACTGTTATGATGAATCTGTATTACAACTATTCAGAACAAGAAATAAGAAAATGTAAAAGAATCTCCACAGCTTCAAAATACAGAAATGGAAGAAAAACTTCCAAACTCGTTCTATGGGGCCAGCATTACCTTGACCCCCAAACCAGCCAAAGGCCCCACCAAAGAGAATTACAGATCAATATCCCTGATGAATATGGGCGCCAAAATCCTCACCAAGATACTGGCCAATAGGATCCAACAGGACATTAAAAGGATTATTCACCATGACCAAGTATACTTATTCCTGGGTAGCAAGGATGCTGCCCAGGTTCAACACTCACAAATCAATCGATATCGTATGCCACATTAATAAAAAGAAAGGACAAGAACCATATGACCCCCTCAAATGATGCAGAAAAAGCATCTGACAAAATACGGCATCCTTTCTTGATTAAACTCTCCACAGTGCACAGATAGAGGGAACTTACCTCAATATCATAAAAACTATTTATGAAAAGCCCGCAGCGAGTATCATTCTCAATGGGGAAAAACTGAGAGCATTTCCCCTAAGATCAAGAACACAACTGGAGGGGCGCCTGGGTGGCTCAGTGGGTTAAGCCTCTGCCTTCAGCTCAGGTCATGGTCTCAGGGTCCTGGGATCGAGGCCCACATCCGGCTCTCTGCTCCGCAGGGGAGCCTGCTTCCCCCTCTCCCTCTGCCTGCCTCTCTGCCTACTTGTGATCTCTCTCTCTGTCAAATAAATAAATAAAATCTTTAAAAAAGAAGGGGCGCCTGGGTGGCTCAGTGGGTTAAAGCCTCTGCCTTCGGCTCAGGTCATGATCTCAGGGTCCTGGGATCGAGCCCCACATCAGGCTCTCTGCTCCGCGGGGAGCCTGCTTCCTCCTCTCTCTCTGCCTGCCTCTCTGCCTAGTTGTGATTTCTCTCTGTCAAATAAATAAAATATTAAAAAAAAAAAAAAAAGAAAAAAGAAAAAAAAAGAACACAACTGGATGCCCACTCTAATCACTCTGTTCAACATAGAACTAGAAGTCCTAGCCTCAGCAATCAGACAACAAAAAGAAATAAAAGACATTCAAGTTGGCAAAGAAGTCAAACTCTCACTCTTCGCAAATGACATGATATTTTATGTGGAAAACCCAAAAGACTATCTACCCCAAAAGTGACAGAACTCATACAGCAATTCAGCAACATGGCAGGATACAAAATCAATGCACAGAAATTAGTTGCATTTCTATACACTAACAATGAGACTGAAGGAAGAGAAATTAAGGAACAGAATCCATTTACAATAGCACCAAAAACCACAGATAACTAGGAATAAAACCAGCCGAAGAGGTAAAGGACCTATACTCAGGAAACCACAGAACACTTATGAAAGAAATTGAGGAAGACACAAACAAATGGAAAAACATTCCATGCTCACGGATTGGAAGAACAAATTTCATTAAAATGTTTATGCTACCCAGAGCAATCTATACACAGGTCATATGCAGCAATGCAAACCCTATCAGAATACCATTAACATTTTTCACAGAGCTGGACCAAATAATCCTAAAATTTGTATGGAACCAGAAAAGACCCTGAATAGCCAGGGGAATGTTGAAAAAGAAAACCAAAACTAGTGGCATCACGATTCTTGACTTCAAGCTCTATTAGAAAGTTATAATTGTCAAGACAGTATGGTACTGGCACAAAAATAGACACACAGATCAGTGGAACAGAAAAGAGACCCCAGAAATGGACCCTATGGTCAACTAATCCTTCACAAAGCAGGAAAGAATATCCAATGGAGAAAAGACAATCTCTTCGATAAATGGTGCTGGGAAAATTGGACAGCCACATGCAGAATGAAACTGGACCATTCTCTTACGACATACCCAAAGATAAACTTAGAATGGATGAAAGACCTCAATATGAGACAGAAATCCATCAGCAGCAGCTTCTTTGACCTCATCTGCAGCAACATCTGTCTAGTCACGTCTCCAAAGGCAAGGGAAACAAAAGCAAACAAACTTTTGGGACTTCATCAAGATAAAAAGCTGCTGCACAGCAAAGGAAACAAACCTAAAAGGCAATCTACAAAATGGGAGAAGATATTTACAAATGACGTATTACCTAAAGGGCTAGTATCCAAGATCTCTAAAGAACTTAACAAACTCAACACCCAAAAAAACAATCCAATCAAGAAATGGGCAGAAAACATGAACAAACATTCCTCCAAAGACAACAGACATATGGCCAAGAGATACACCAACAAATGCTCCACATCACTTGGCATCAGCAAAATACAAATCAAAACCACAATGAGATACCACCTCACACCAGTCAGGAATGGCTAAAATTAACAACTCGGGAAACAGCTGTGGTGAGGATGTGGAGAAAGGGGAAGCCTCTTACACTGTTGGTGAGAACACAAGCTGGTACAGCCACTCTGGAAAACAGCACGGAGGTTCCTCAAGAAGTTAAAAATAGAGCTACCCTATGACCCAACAATTGTACTACTAGGTATTTACTTTAAAGATACAAATGGTAGTGATCCAAAGGGTGAACACCAACGGTTATAGCAGCAATGGCTACAACAGCCTATCTGTGGAAAAGAGCCTAGATGTCCATCGATAGATGAATGGATAAAGATGTAGTTCATATATACAGTAGACTATTACTGAGCCATCAGAAAGGATGAATACTTATCATCCAATGTAGATGGAACTGGAGAGTATTATGCTAAGTGAAATAAGTCAATCAGAGAAAGACAATTATCATATGGTTTCACTCATAGGTGGAATATAAGAAACAATACAGAGGACCACAAAGGAAAGGAGGGAAAACAGAATGGGAAGTCATCAGAGAGGAAAAAAACCACGAGACTCTTAACTATAGGAAAGAAATTGAGGGTCGCTGGAGGGGAGGGAGGGTGGTGGAATGGGGTCATTGGTGATGGTCATTAAAGAGGGTCCATGAGGGGCACCTGGGTGGCTCAGTGGGTTAAAGCCTCTGCCTTCGGCTCAGGTCATGATCGCAGAGTCCTGGGATCATGCCCTGTATCGGGCTCCCTGCTCGGCGGGGAACCTGCGTCCCTTCCTCTCTCTCTGCCTGCCTCTCTGCCTACCTGTGATCTCTCTCTGTCAAATAAATAAATAAAATCTTAAAAAAAAAAAAAGAACCTTTAAAAAAAAAAGAGGGCACGTGATGTGATGAGCACTGGGTGTTATACACAACTGATGAATTACTGAACACATCTGAAACTAATGATGTACTATATGCAGGCTAATTGAATTTAAAGAAAAAAAGAAAATTCTCCACAACACCTTTTCATCCAAGTCTGAACTACTGACAGCACTGTTAAGATGAATTTCTGCATTACCATGGAAAAAACAAAATATACATTCCCTAGTACCTTTTCATCCAAGTCTGAACTTTTTACGTGTTCAATGAAGTCTCCCAGCTTTTCACTTTCACAGGTCTCATTAGTAACTTTCTCTAAGGAAATGTTTCCACCTTTGGAATCATGTTTAATTTCATTTGCTGAAAAGAAATAAGATTCAACTATAGAAACTTTATGCAGCAAAATAACTAAATCACTGAAAGACTGTTCTGAAAATGAGTTAGAATTGAGACTCTTTTAAAATCCAATGTGACAAACATTTTAGTTTCAGCAAACTATACAATTACTCCTCCCTCTCTTTCAAAATAACTCCATTATATGATATAAAAAGAATTGGTAGTAAAACAAAACTGACAAATATCAAGACAAATATAAGGATGTTTCCTATGTCCAGGTACATTCAATATATTTTTAAAACTTGAAAATTAAAATACAATTAACTTTCAAAATATTGCCTATGAAGTAAGGATCCAGGTATTTAAACTTATGATTAACTATTAATTATAAAAAATTCTAGTAATAATTCAGATTTAAAATGTGACAAAGCTTAAACATATATTTCCATTTCAAAATAAGGCCACAAAAATTTCTAAGGTCAATGATCTATCTTTTGTAGATAATGCCTGACAAAGTTACTTACTAACTAATCAAATGGAAAATTTCTCAAACTCTTATCTGCCAACCAAACAACTAAAACTGAGGAAAACTGACAAACCATAAAACATATATACTGAAAATGTCAAATTTTACCTGCTGATAAGGAAGCACAGATCTCTGACTTCATCAATCCAGGATCCAGTATAGGAAGTTTTCTATTATAAAGTAAACAGAGCTTGAACATTATAATGGATTCTACACAGAATTATCTACTTCTCTAAAATTATATACTACCAGCTTTAGTAGCTGATGAATATCAGCTCAAGTCCTCCAAGGACAGAGTATTACACTGGAGCTCAGAACCCAGCATACCCAAGTAGATTCCTCATTTGGGTCTTTAATCACACACATATGCTACAACTGTCAGGGAGTGCTGCCATTCAAATTGTTACTCAGAGAGAACCTGATGATATATATCAAGCATTCAAAACAATTTTGAAGTATCATACCAATATAAGCCGATGCTTAACTTCTATTCTGAAGTATGTATATATACATACATTACTGACAACGTAAAAGGAATATAGTTTGAGAGCAGTTTGACTTTTTTTTTTTTTGTAATCTCTGAAGACAACATACGGTCTAAAGGTCAAGGGTATGGAGATCAGAGTTTAACAAACCTGGCTTCAAATATTGTTCTGCCACTAAACTATGTGAACTATGGCAACATTATGTAATTTCTTTGAGTCTAACCATATCTGTAAAATGGGAATTTTCAACTATCCATGAAGTTATCATGAGAATTAAATGAGATATAATGTTTTTAAAGTCAATAGCATAGGGATGTTTGGATGGTTCAATTGGTTAAGCGACCCTTCAGCTCAGGTCATGATCCCAGGATCCTGAGATCAAGGTCTGCATTGGGCTCCTTGCTCAGCAGGGAGCCTGCTTCTCCTGCTTCTCTCTCAGCCAGCCTGTTCATGCTCTCTCTCTCTTTTCCCCTGACAAATAAATAAAATCTTAAAAAAAAAAAAAAACAAATAGCACAGACTCGACAAATGAAAACTACTCAAAATCAAAGAGCCAAACATAATTCCATTTTTAAAAAATTAAAAATATGTAAAAGCAAACAGAATAAAATATAATAAACATCCCTAATCCCACCATTTTTATTCATTTAATAAATAAGTTTTATTAAACCTATCCAGGGACACCTGGGAGGCTCAGTTGGTTAAGCTACTGCCTTTGGCTCAGGTCATGATCCCAAGGTCCTGGGATCAAGTCCCACATCGGGCTCCTTGCTCAGTAGGGAGCCTGCTTCTGCCTCTGCTTGCTGTTCTCCCTGCTTATGCTCAGTCTCTTTGTCTCTCTTTCTCTCTGACAAATAAATAAATAAAATATTTTTAAAAAAACACAAAAACTATCCTACAGCTCTATGACTGTTCATTGGTTCAGGATTACTTCCTACCCATGAAAAAGAAAAACCAAAGAGAACATTTTATATACATCATTCTTTATAAAGTCTTTGGAAAACATGAAGTTTCGTTCCCTAACATAAAACCCTAGAAACAATCAGAAAAATATATTTAAGGAATGAGAAGATAATAAATTCAAACAGAAGACTCATAATATGCAAATCTCCTTCCTTAATTATTTCCCTCTTTTAGACTCTGCCTACTAAATAAATAGCTCCATTTTAGTATTTCAATGGTCTCTCCAACTCAACATGTCTAAATTTCACATCATGACCAGAACACATCCCCAATCCTGCCCCTTCATATCAGAGAATTATGACTTTCTTTGAAATAAGAGAGAAACCAAGTATCATTCATAATTCCCACCTCTGATTAATCTGTCAGATTAATCAATCTTCATGTCCTAAATCTCTCTCAAATACACTCCCACTTCTGTTTGAAGTCATCTTGTCCTTTAGCCTAATTATTACAATAGCTCCCTACCAACTTATTCTCCACGCCAGAGCTACAATGATTTTTAAAATGTAAATCTGGTCTATTTAAAAGTCCTTTGGTGAATCCTTATGCTCTTGGGATAAAGTTCAAACTCACAATGACTTCTAGTGTAGCTAGGCTGGTCTATTATGCTTGTTGTCCTGGCATATCTTATTAAAAATTCATTTCACTCCCAAAAGTTTTTCAGTTCAGAAGATAAATTATATGGTCATCCTGTTTGAAAGGCCCTTAATGACTGCGATTTTTGCACATTTTGTAGCTTTATTTCTTGCCATACAAGCCCTAAGCCATGGGAACGTTATTGCTATTTCTCAGTTATGACATGCCTTTCCCTGTCGGCCTTTACATTGGCTATTTCTTCTATGACAAAATTCTAATTACTTTTCTTCACCAATCGGCTAAATCCTTCTAATCCTTTAGTGTTCCTCTTAAATGTTACTTTGACCAGGGAGCCTTTAACATCTTGTACTTCTATCATATTTGATTGTACTTGCTTAATTATCTGCCTCTCTTGGAAGATGAAAATCTCAGTGAGGACAGGGCCCATGTGTACCTACTTGCTCTCCATATACTTAGCACCTAACATCTTCCTGGCCCAACACTAGGGAGACCCAAATGAAGATGCCTCTCTTCTATCTAGGGAATCCCAGTATAAGGAAGGCTCACATATAAACAGACATAATATACTGAGATATGTGCCAAGAGAACTACTGGAACAAATTCCTAGAATAACAGCTCAGATGAGATTTGAATAACTGAATAAAAAGAAAGGGACTTCCAGGTAATGAAACACGCAGGGGCTCCTGGGTGTCTCAGTTAAGTGTCTGCCTTCAGCTCAGGTCATGATCACAAAGGCCTAGAATTGAGCCCTGCATCTGACTCCCTGCTCAGTTAGGAGTCTGCTTCTCCCTCTTCCTCTGGTTCGCCCCCCTCCCATCCGCTCATGCTCTCTAAATAAAAATCTTTTTAAAAAATTAAAAAAGGGGGCGCCTGGGTGGCTCAATGGGTTAAAGCCTCTGCCTTCTGCTCAGGTCATGAGCCCAGAGTCCTGGGATCGAGAGCCCCACATCCGGCTCTCTGATCAGCAGGGAGCCTGCTTCCTCCTCTCTCTCTGTCTGCTTCTCTGCCTACTTGTGATCTCCATCTGTCAAGTAAATAAAAATCTAAAAAAAAAAAAAAAATTAAAAAAGAAGAAAAGAAACATATGCAAAAGGATTCAAGTACACGACATACTGTGAAAACAGTGAGCTGCTTGTGCTTATCTTTCATTAGCCTTTCACTCCCCTTTTCTCCCCACTAAAACCAGTTGTCAAAGAGAATGAATGAAATCCACTAAGAGCCTTAAAAAAGACATGCCAAGCAATTTAGACTCTATTCTCAGGTGGCTAAAAGCCACTGAAGCAATGTAGCAGTCACTGGCAGATCAATTTCTATTTCCGAATATCACTCTGTGGAGGATAAACTAAGAGAATTCAGGAAGATTAACCAGGAGCTCATTACAATAATCTAGAAGAAAGATGAATAAGACAGTAGCAGTGAGAACTGAGAGGAAGGAAAAACTGTGAGAGATATTAAAGTAATAACATGAATACAATTAAGTGGCTCAAATAGAGAAGAATTGAGGGATGTTTTTGCAGTTGCTAATTATTCTGAAAGTTACATTCTTAAATAGGTATACCTCCACACACATAGACAGTTATTCCTGCAAATAAAACAAAGCCATAAAAAGGTACAGCAAATGTACTACTTTAATTTGAAAGTACTATATTAAAATAGTAGTTTTATTTCCGGCAAAGTTTAAAAGTGTGAGAAATTTTTACTATGAATAACTCACAAGGAAGGTAAAATTGCACATGCCACTCTTATTAGGAGTAATTTAGTTTTGTTTTGAATTTGACAGTCAATCTGAGTTTAAAAAAATAATAAAGCAACATAATAATCCACACAAATTATTTTACAGTTTTGCACTGGTGGAGTAGAAAGGTATAGCTCTGCCTTGACAGAGTGGGAAGGTTCAAAAATGAATAGAAGGAAAAATAAAATAAGATATAACAAGAAGGGAGATAAAGCATAAGAGACTCTTAATTATAGGAAATAAACTGAAAGTTGCTGGAGGGGAAGTAGGTGGGGAGATGGGGTAACTGAGTTATGTGCATTAAGGAGGGCACTTGATGTAGTTAGTGAGCACTGGGTGTTACACACAACTGATGAGTCACTGAACTCTACCTCTGCAACTAATATGTTAATGTTAATTAACTGAATTTCAATATAATAAAATTTTTTAAAAGTGAAAGGTAAGGGAAAGAAAGGAAACAAACAGACTTGGGTGAGGCTACAGAAGAAGTACAGAGATGCAAAAGAGAAGATCTGAGCAAAAAAGAGAGGAGAGTAAAAAAGGCTTCTGAACAACTACATGGATTACATTAGATTTATCCTCTAACCAGAAGCATTTTACAAGGGGATGATGAAGTTTAATGTGTTCCACCCAGGAACTGTAGTAAAGAAAATATTATTTTTGTAAATCCACTGTTTCACATATTCTTAAATATGTACTGGATTATAATACAATTATGTATCTTTACTAAGGTCAATCGACAAAAAGGTGGAACAGGAGTGCTCTAGAATAATTACTAGCAGAACAAGTCTGAAAACTATTGCCCAAGAAAAATTCAGAATGTTACTGCTTTTTTAAGAGTTAACTATATGACTTGTGGTCAATGCTCATTTATTTATACATTCACGTACTCTGTCTCTGAACAAGGCTGCCAAAAATTTACTAGGGCAATTATTCTGCAAATAACAAGTGGCCAAAAGCAGAGAAATATTATCCAATTCATTGGCCAGAGGTTGCCTGACCCGATGCCACAGTGCTAGGTCCCCTAATACTACAAATGATCACTCCGCCAAGAATACTATATATCCTGTCAAAGACAAAAAAACAATGGTTTCCGTGGTCCAAGAGAAAAAGGTGAAGTCAGAATGACACTTTAAAGAGAAAGAGATGAGACAGAAAAGAGATCAAAAGTAAATAAATGTTCTGTGGCAATCTGTAGAATAATTGAATTAAAGCCATAAAAATAACCAAAATGCCAATCTCCCAGCATTGTTTTGGGCTGGGGAGACAAACTTCAGAGCACGTTACTCTGGGCTCAGATCTCAGCCCTTACTAACTTACCAGCTGCATGTCCTTCACAGAGTTAAACACCAATTTTAAAGGGAGCTAGTTTTGGAGGACCTGAACACACATTTTTCCAAAGAAGACACACAGATGGACAATGGACACATGAAAAGATGTTCATTATCACTAACCATCAGAAAAATGCAAATCAAAACCACAATGAAAGATCACTTCATACCTGTCAGAATGGTTAAAAGCAAAAACACAAGAAATAACAAGTATTGGTGAGGATGTGGAGAAAAAGGAACCCTTGTGTACTGTACAGCCTCTGTACTGTATGGAGGTTCCTCAAAAAATTAAAAATAGAGGGGCGCCTGGGTGGCTCAGTGGTTTAAGCCTCTGCCTTCGGCTCAGGTCGTGATCTCAGGGTCCTGGGATCGAGCCCCGCATCGGGCTCTCTGCTCAGTGGGGAGCCTGTCTCTCCCTCTCTCTCTGCCTGCCTCTCTGCCTACTTGTGACCTCTCTGTCAAATAAATAAATAAAATATTTTAAAAAAATTAAAAATAGAACTGCCATATTGGCATTTGAACTCATCTGTACAGAACTGATGCATAAGTTCCAATAATGCTCCTACTGAAAGAAAATGAAAACACTAATATATGCACCTCTGCTTACTGCAGCATTTACATTAGCCAAGATATGGAAGCAACCTAAGTATCCACTGATAGATGAATGGATAAGTTAGATGTGGTGTACACGCGCGCGCGCACACACACACACACACACACACACACAATTATTCACAGCACTAAAAAAGGATGATCATGCTATTGCAACAACATGGATGGGTATCATGTGACATCAGTTAGACTGAGAAAGACAAATTCTATACGATTTCACTAATATGTGGAATCTAATAAACAAATGAATAAACAAAACGCAGAATCAGACCGATAGAGAATAACCTAATGGTTGCCAAAAGGACATGGAGTAGGGGAACGGGACAAGTAGGTAAAGAGAGCAATAGAGACAGGCTTCTCGTTATGGAATGAGTAAGTCATGGGAATAAAAGGCACAGCACTGGAAACAGTCAATGATATTTTAGTAGTGTTGTATGGTGACAGATAGTAGCTATACTTGTGGGAAGCAAAGTATACGGTATAGAGATGTTGAGTCGCTATACTATATACCTAAAACTAATATAATATTGTAAGTCGACTATACTCAAAAAAGTTACAATAAAACGATAGGGTCAGTTTCAAACTCATAATTATTTTACTAAATAAAATAATATAAATGATGTATCTATCATAGGGTAGACACTATATATTAGTTTTGACAATTGAGTGTAAAATTTTGCACTGCAGAATGTCTCTGATACTCAGTGGAAAGGGAGAATGGAGCAAGGTAAGCATTCTGAAAGGCTAGAGTCCAAATATACAAGGGAGAGAAAGACTGCCCTGTGAGTCATTTGAATGGCCTTGGTACCAGGCATTTTTCCCTCTATAAGTTTGTGTTTATTATTATCGTCTCCAGAACATACAATGTTCCTTATGGATTTAAATCCAATTTGCAAAGATGGTGTAACTGATCCTCACTGATCACCAGCATCAGTTCTGTACAGATGAGTTCAAATTCTGATGACCAACTTTCCAACCTTCTTAATCTGGCATCACCCTACTCATCCTGTCTTATTTCCCATTATTCATCAACATTTATTTGCTTTAGAAAGAAAGGATTCACTGTCTCCACTTATATATATTCAAATCTAGATGCCTGAGGAATAGCCTACTATAGAAGAAATTAAAAGTTTAATTCTCTCCCTTCCCTCAAAGTATGATGGATTGAACTTGCAAAGGTAAATGACACATGGACATTTCCTACACTCACGAAGTCCAAGAATTTAACAGATGAGAGAGATGTAAATTATACTATCATAAAATCAGTGCCATAACCAAGGTAGCAAAAGGTGCTATGAGAACAAAATGGCTCCTAACTCTGAGTCAGGAAATGCTTCATAATCTGCCCTACCATTATGTTTCTTCCCCCACCAAACTTTTTAACTTCTTCCCCTTTGTTAAATCTAAATCAATCCAAACTTCAAGAATCAGTAGAAATTTTGACTTTCCCAAGAAGCATTTTCATCTCTTTTTTTCTAAACTATTAGTATTCTTAGTACTTTAGTTTATATATTTTTATTTCAGACACACTGATTTTTTTCTCCCATGGCTACATAATAATTCCCTTGAATACTTGGCAGATTCTTAAAATCTCAATGATCCACTGAATAATATCATTCAACTGAAATTTTAGGATATAATAAAATTGTGATTGAAGATAATCCTATATTCTAAGTCCAACACTATTATATTCTCTGATCTCCAACTGTATTTACAGGCAACTTCAAAAATTTTACCAATTTCACAAATTATACATTGACAAGCTCATCAGTTCAAGTGTTAGTTCCAATATGATTCTAACAACCTGGATTTTAATATGGGCTTTACCCACTGCAGAGATCAACAATGAATAAGCATTCTAACATAAACATCTTAAAAATTGTCCCTAACATGTCTGAGAGCACTTTACCCAATAATTGAATTAACAGGTTTTTCTACCTGTTTTAACAAAAGAGGAAGTCCAGAGCTTCTAACAGTATTTGGGCCTAACTCTCCCACCTCTAATTTCTGTTCCTATAAAATGCAAACTCAAGTCTAACAGGCTTCAACCTCTTACTGTCTTAGCATGAGGAAAAAGTAATATATGAACTAGCAACTGGTTGATAAAAGGGAAAGAAGTGAAATTTGAAATTATATTTTAAGCTTCATTTAGTTCTAGAACCATCAAGAACTTTCTGCACAACTATTAGCAGATCCTCTCGTTATCAGGCCTCAACTTTTCCCTGTTAAGTTTATCCTAGCACTGTAGATGATTATAAAACTGGTATTTCTATTGCAGAAAACATTTAAAATAACTGAGGAAATTTTCAAGTTTACTTGAAAACCAAAAGAAGAATGAAGAACCAGAAGAAGATATGAAAGAAAAGAAGCCAATAAAAGTATTAATTGGTGCTTTTGAAATAAAGAGAAACGAAGTTCAAAGACAATCAGAAAATTCATCTGAAGTAAATTTGATACTGCAAATCAAACTGGTTCACCTTGTCTAGGAGAAACAACTGACAACAGAGGAGGAAGACGGAGCAGGAAAAGAAGACAACAATGGTGGAAGCAGTGGCAGCAGTTTAAAGGAGTGAAAGAGAATTAGTTTGGCTTCAGACTTTTCCACAACAACACTCAAAGCGAGAAAACAGGTAGAAAAGACTATATAGTTGTAAAAAGGAAAAACATAAATTGAAAATTTTATACCCAATTTGCTCTTAGACAACATTCCCACGTATCCAAGATATTAAAGAACAGAGCTATCATGAACTTTTCCTGGAAAAAAAAAAAAAAAAAAAAAAAAAAAAACGCTTTTAAAATATAGCCAACTAAATAGTCAATATTAGAGGAAAGTAAAAGGATTGGTGGTAGGAAACTGAATCAATTTAAATACATAACTAAGAGTAAGAGTCTTTGGGAATTCAGATTATTGAAGAGAATGTTAATGATAAAAGGCTTAACAATATCAAACTTTTTTCTTTTTTTTAAACAAAAATGTTGGAGGCAAAACCAGGAGAAAAAGCCAAAATGTACTGTTATATTCATCTTTCATGTCAGGAAAGCAAATGCTGCAGGCTGCTATCTGAACTTAGAACACAATTTTTAAAAGTCATGATCAAATTCAAACTTTTAAATAATCTTATTAACTTAAAAGAGACACTTAGAAACTAATCTCCTGTGATAGAGAACTGTATTGTTTCAGCAATCCCTTTAGGTTTGCCTTAGTCCCTATACCCTTAATTAAGAGTTAATAAAAGTAAATGTTTTTACTAAAAAATGGCAAGCTACAATTTTTCTAAAATTTATATTTACCTATATGCCTAAATAAATACAAATTGTTGGCAATTAATTTGTTATTGGGGTGGTAGTTTTAGGATTCCCCATTTTATACTTTTACTGTAACAAACATGTATCACTTTTTCAAAAATCAGCCATTATACTAAAAACAAACAAACAAACCCAGCAAACTTCCTGCCCAATTCATAGTTTTCTCTTTCTACCTTTGGTGATAGGTCTTTATCAACATCATACTAGCTAACTGAGATGTCTTCTCTTAAATAGAAGATTTGTTCTAATTTCCCTTTGAATTCCTCAAAGGAAGCATGGTATAACAAGAGTTAAAATCACGTTCAAAAACTACCTTCTAGGGGCCCCTGGGTGGCTCAGTGGGTTAAAGCCACTGCCTTCGGCTCAGGTCATGATCCCAGGGTCCTGGGATCGAGCCCCGCATGGGGGGGGGGGGGGGTCTCTGCTCAGCAGGGAGCCTGCCTCCCCCTCTCTCTGTGCCTGCTTCTCTGCCTACTTGTGATTTCTGTCTGTCAAATAAATAAAATCTTTAAAAAAAAAAAAAACTACCTTCTATTAAACCCTTACTCCTCACCCAGTGCCATGCTAAAACCAAAATCCATTCTTTGATTTAACCTGTGAGGCAAGTATCTTCCCTTTTTACAGATATGGTAAAATAATTTGCCTAAAAGGTCTCATAGCTGCTAGGTGGCAAGGAGATTAAAAAATTATAAGGAGTACAAAGGTCAAGTTCTTGACCACTAATTTTTTTTTCTTAAGCCCTTAATTCTACAGTAAGACAGACCTAAATTAAATCCAGATTATGTTATTAGCAGTGTGACCCTGGACAAGTGACAACTTGTCATCTTTACTTTTTCCATCTTCAAAATGGGCAGATTATCAACCCTATCTCATTACATCACTAAAAATAAATAATAAAGCTCTTAGTCCTCCATTTAGCAGAAAGTATTCTATTTTTGAGAAGTAACAAGTTCTTAAAACACTAAGAACATCAAGAAGAATATGATATCACAAAAGGAACCAAATAAAATTTATAAATACCAGAGAGACTTAAGTCATGTAGCAGTGAATCTTAGCAGAAAATGTTTTCATGTTTCCTTTTGAGTCTGTTCACAAAACGTTCCTTTATTCAAGTATTGTAACATATAAATTAGAGTTTAAAGAATCATAAAAGTTTAGTAAAATGTGACATAATATAAAATTTGGACCAACCAGAATGGATCAAATTCCTGAGCACAAAGGTTACCACTTGGTTCCATTTTTAAGTTGCCTCAGGCAAACTTGCCCTCTTTGGGGGCTAAATCATTTAGAACCATCACCTTAAAAAGCAGAACCCTGAGAAAATGCTACTTTCCTCTGAAAACTGGTTTAACTTTTTATTCTACTCTCAAGTCCTAAATACATCAAATAAACTTTCTAAGGCTTCTATGTTCCTTAAAAAATTAATTTTTTATCTAAGAAGGAAGCCACAGAAGATAGGCTAAAATATAAGCTTCTTAATAGTAACTTGTCAGAAATAAAAGTATATCTGGGGCGCCTGGGTGGCTCAGCGGGTTAAAGCCTCTGCCTTCGGCTGAGATCATGATCCCAGGGTCCTAGGATTAAGCCCTGCATCGGGCTCTCTGCTCAGCAGGGATCCTGATTCCTCCTCTCTCTCTCTGCCTGCCTCTCTGCCTACTTGTGATCTCTGCCAAATAAATAAATAATATCTTTTTTTAAAAAAAGTATATCTGTATATTTGTTGTAATAATTAAAATAGGAAAACAAACACACTTTTGAAAGAAGCAATGTTAGTAGTTTTAAAAGCCACTTTACAAACCATCTTTTTAAATTCTGAACAGCTAATCTGCCCCACTATAATTTCTAAGATGTGTGTAATTATTTCATTTTCACTAATTTTAGCATAATGACATGTCCAGGTCTCAGCAGTAATGTGCTGTATTACATTTAGTAAATAAATGGGATTAAAAAAATAATGGAGCTTCAGTGATCACTGAATAAATTAGTGATACTTAAGAGCAGAAAATGCTTTTGAACCCAACAATAATCTGCACCAAAAGGCATACTTGAACATGCATACCTCAGGTCATCACTTGGTTCTTTTTTTTCTGGAAGTTCCATGTACTTAGAGTCTGTTGACTGGTGCTCTTCAGCAATATTGGGTTCCTGGTTTATCATAGGGAACTCTGAAGTAAATGAGAGCTCTCCTTCACTGGAGGCCCCAAAGAGGTCTGGATCATCTTGAATGACATCAATTAAGAGGACATCATCTTCATATGCTTTAAGAATATCTGGAAACTCCATTTTAATTTCTGTAAAGTTCTTAGTCATTTCTCTACCACTAACTTCAGAGAAAACTGGTTTGAATGTTTCTTGTTCATTAGAGCGGAAAGCAGGACTTTTCTCTATACACTCAAGCTCACAAGAAAAAGTATTTCTTTCAACTGTGAGAGAAACAGCTTCCTTGTTTGAAATAATATTGCCTGGTTCAGAGATGTGGTTGGATGGTTTATTATCATTACCTTGCTTTAAAAAACTTGAAGAAATACTACAGGAATGCTTGCAGCTGCACGAGTCAGAATTAGCTTGCACTGGAGTTACACTATTTTGTATTCTCAAAGACTGAGGTCCTGAAGTTACTGTAGAAATATTTTCTTTATTCCTATTTTGTCTTACCTCGGCTCCAGATAAACTGTCAAGAAGTTCTAAGGGACTATATGCTTCTCTCTCTGATGTCCTTGCATTTATTTCTTTCCTTTTTTCTGTTTTATTCTTAAGTAATGGAATTTTAAAATTAGTCAGCCGTCCTGTGTTCAGTATTTTCACCAAGTCTGGAACCACAAGGGTTTGCTTAGCAAAGCATGCTTTTCGATGAATAGTTTTGCCTATAGAGTTATTTGCTTCCTGGACATCCTGGGAAGCCACTGTCAAATTAAATTTTGTTAAATTCCCTCTATCTTTTTTATTACTTCCTGTTAAGTTTTGAGGCACATTAGTTAGCTGAGTATCTTCAGTAGTATTAGAAACTACCTTTGAACCACTTCTGCTTGGTTCCTCTGACTGTATCTTTTTATCATCAATTATGGGTTCCTTTATAATCATTAAAGTAGGTTCTATTGTGGAGACTGAAGACAAATAATTTAAATTAGAATCCAATTTTTCTTTACTTGAAGATTCACTGTTTGTTTCTGTTATGGTACTTTGTAATGATAATTTAGAATCAGTTAAGTGAGTTTGATTTGTTTGGTGTTTAAGAAAATCATCTTGCTTAAAACTTTCCCGAGACCCAGGAAGAAAGTTATTTGAATCTGGCAAGGAAGACTTTTTCCAACACGGGGCAGATATTCTAGCACAGGAATAACAAGGCCAAGTTCTTTTTCCAGTCATTGGTATTGTTCTGTGACAGCCTAACTTCAGTTCTTCAGCTTCATTTCTCAAGTCTTCCCATGAAGATCTCTTTTCAAAATTACAGCAATCACTAGGTAATTTCACTATCGAGCTTTGCATCAACTTAATATACTCTTCTGGCTCCATGTTTTTAAATCCTAAGTGCTCTGAAGCATTTTTTATTTCTTCTTCCAAAAGTGGTTCAAGGGTTCTCTGAAACATAGCATTTACATGATGTGCAGGACTTGCTTTTTTCCCTGCTGTTTCTGGAAGACTTAATAAATGATCCACTGGGGAGAGTGTATTGTGGTTTATTTTTCTCAAAACTTTTAAAGGACTTTTTTTAGCCTCTAAAGTCTCTGCTCCTTTATCCTCAGCACCTGTTTGGTTTTCTTGTAATAACAACTCAGACTTGCTATACATATTAGAGAAGTTCATCTCAATAATCATTTCATCTCCTTTTTCAGACACCTTCATCCTTTTCCTGGGTTTTCTCCCAACACTGCTCTCCTCTATTGAGTATTTACTGTTTTCATTCTGAAGGCAGGAAAACAAGCCATTACTTTTACTTTGGTATAAATCAGTTTCTTCAAGCAATAACTTATTTACTCCTATTAAGTTTTCGTCAGTTTGTAAAAGCTGAGGAGCATTATTTGTGTCACTCTTTTCTGCAAGACTCCTAAAGTTTTCTTTCTTTAACTTTCAGGAATTTTCTGGTACATGCATATGTCCACCATCACGTTTATATGAAAGGCTATTTTCATCATTACAACCCTTGGAATGGGGGAAACAACTGCAATCATGTAATTTTAAAATGGAATTACTTTCTACTACAGGTGACAAGCTGTTACAAGAATATTTCGGAGTATTCTTGTACAGTTCATCTTGGAATTCAACCTTAATATTTTGTTTAGCCTTATTTTCAGTTATTTTGAGAGGTGGGCTTTCTAAGCTCTTGTCTTTTAATTCGAATTCTTCTTTTAATACCTTCTACCAAACCTTCCTTACCCAAAGACCACAAGAAAGCCATACTTTGAAATTCACTGCACTCCACTGTTTGGAAAGATTCCAAATTGGTTAATGATTCCTTTCTTACCAGGTCAGTCCCTGGCTGTGGATCATCACTTGAGGCTTCAGTCACTTTTCTTTTTTCCTTGGCTGATCAAAACAACAAAACATACCAGAAAAGATTTTATATTGAGGAGGAAAAAGCAATACCACTTAAAATTTAAAAACTGTGAAGCCATCCAGTTTTATTTCCCTGAATACCTGCATGGGAACACACAAATGCTTTTTAAATGAAAGACCTAATTTCTGTTAAGGAACTACATACCAATCTACATAAATTTCAAGGCAGCTGAATAACCTCTAGCATCAGTATCACTTCACACTACCCGAAATGCATCACTAGTAGGAATTCCTCTTACCGTAATTCTGACCACGGGCTCCTAACACGGCAAACACCTTCTAAGAGAATTCCTGTTCTTCCCCCCTCCTGGTCAACCACGTGCATCGGAAAAGCCCACACACACTCAAGTTCAACACCAGTGTGAACAATGATGGGGCAGGCTGCGGCGCAAATGCAAAAATGGGAGCAATCCCTGAGCGCTTTCTTGCCGTCCTCCCAACTGGAAGAGGAGCTCCGCCTCCCTCGCTGCTTCTAATCCCCGAGGATCTGAGGGGTCTGAAGGGCTACCCTGGCCCCCAGACCCTCCTCTCAGCCGCCTCACAGCAGCCTTCCCAGCCCAGGACGCCTCACCCGACTTGTCACTTTCCACCTCTTCTCTCCCAGACGCCCGGGCCACCATTCTCCTCTTTTGCCTGCTCTCCTCGCGTTCCCAGACCTCAGGGCCGCAGCCTCCCGCTTCGCCCGGCCCTGGCCGCCGGCCTCGCTTCCTCGGGCCTCGCACGTCGCCTTCACGCCCGTGGGCCGCCGTGGGGCCCGAGGGCAGCGGCCGCCGCATCCGCCCCGGGCGGCCTGCCCTGCCAGCCGATGCCCTCGGAGGCCGGCTGCACCAGCTCACAGGCGCCCACCCACCGCGCGAAAGCTGCTCCCTCCGCCAAGCCCCAGCCTTGGCCCAGCGCCGCGCCACCAGCGGTCGGGCTCAGGGCCGGAAGCGGAAGTGGGGTCTGTGCGCGGCCGACCTATGCAGGCTGGGCGGGGCCCAACGGGCGGAAGGGCCCGAGCCCGGACAAGCCCTTAATTGCGGGCTTCGCTGCTTGCGACCGGGCCCGTGGCGCCTTTCTAGGCCAGAGCCTCCTGGAGTCTTTCAGGGCGCTTTCTCTCACCTGCTGCCCGTCCTGCTTGGCCGCTGGCAGAGACGACTGCTGGCCAGTGGCTTCTAACCATCCTAAACCACGTGGGTCCCTTTCCATCAGCCTTCTTGATTTCTTTACCCACATATCCTATAGGCGCCTCAAGCTCGTGTACGGTTGCAGCACGGAGCTTATCTTCCTTCCCAAACTTGCTCCTTCTGTGTTGGTGGATGTGCCACCATCCACTCACTTGTCTAAGAAATTCAGAAACCTTCAGAGACAGCTTCTCTCCACGTCATTCCTCTCAGCCACATTCATTACGTCTCCTTCCTTCTACTTTCTGTGTTTGTCAGGCACTCTCCCCTTTGCTGTTTGGTTCTGGCTCCCAGAATCTGACTGATCTACTGCATCAGCCTCCTAAATTGTATTCATGCTTCTGTCCTTGTGTAATGGAACCGACCTTGAATTTGCTCCTTGGTGAGTCAGAAATTGCACCAGACTGAGTTGTGGCACAAAGAAACTTCATTTGCAGCAAATGAGATCATGGGTAATAACTTCCAAAGCCATGACTCCCTAGCAGGGGTTAATGGGTTCCTTTTATTTAGGGCTAGGATGAATATTTAGATAGAGAAGCCTTGTTATCGTATGTAGAGGCAGGCATAGGATCCTGCATGTGTCTTAAGAAAATATGCCTATACATGGCATTGTATGTTATGTAAACGAGGCTCAGGCTCCTCCTTGGCTGGAGATTTTAGTATTATAATGAGGTAAAAATAGTCATCAATCATTCCACAGGCCACTCCGTGGTCCAACTGTGCAAGTGTGAGTCAGGGGTTTTCAAACCAGTGTGGGTTGTCTGGGTTGGCGGAGGCAGTTGTTATTACTCCAAGGAGATTTCACTTTCATTTGCCTGAGTTAAGATATAAGCAGGAAAAAAGAGCTTTAGGAAGAACGTGGGACAAAGGTCAGTGAGTACAAGCAGGTGGGCAGTACAGTCAGATCTTGGAGTCTAGCTGGTGATATTTGTAGTATTCCAAAGAAGCTTCTACCTGCTGCCAGCCTTGCCCCTCCCTTCCCATGAAAGGAGATGCTGGCATTTCTCAGCTTGGCTTCTCATGAATTTTCTTTACTCAGACACTAAAACTAGCAGAAAGAAGTCCAAACTCTTCAGTTTGGTATTTGTGGCTCTCGTTGATGTGGCCACTGGATATTTAACAAATTTTGTCTCTCACTGTCACTGTATGGGAAAAGTTGAGCTTCGGTGGAAAATTATGTGAAGGAGTCACCATTCTGCATTATCTGATTCTGATTCTATGAGAGCTATCTTACAGCTCTAAGTTTTAAATAAGTAGTAGTAATACATAAGAATGGTCTGCAGACAAGCAAATTCTGTCATATAGATGTTCAGTTGACTTCTCTCACTGGTGGAAGAACCCAGTTTTGCCTTAATTTGCACATTCTCTTTAAAATTCCTGATCTATAAATGTGTCTGTTCTTCGGACTTGTCTTTTCAACTGGTAACTATAAAATCTGCCTGATGATGGAAAGTCATTAACACACGTTCATTTTAACATCTCTACGAAAATCATGACTTTATCTTTTGGGGGAGAAAACTATCCTTTCTCCCTACACGTGTGTGTGTGTGTGTGTGTGTGTGTGTGTGTGTGCGCGCGCGCATGCGCGTGTGTGTGTTGGGAGCAAGGAGTGTCAGGTATTCCTGCCTGCCTGCTAACACATTACCTTCAACTCTTTTCTTGTGGATCTCTTTCAAGGCAGATACCTTCTGTTAGTCTTTGCATTTTGTATGTTTTAAGAAAAACTTGGTGATTTTAACACAATGGGTGTGGACATTAAAAGATGGTGGGTATGATGCACAGAGTAGTGTTGTAGTTTGGATAAGCAGTTTAAAAGGAGTGTTCTTAGGATCTTCTATAAACTAGAACTTAGGTAAGGGAGGTGCAGAGGATCTAGAAACTTCTCTTGTTTCTTTCTGCTTGTGAAAAACTCCAATAAAGGGAAACCTCTAAGAATTAATAGAAAAAGCTATTTTAGGGGTTTCAGGCTACATGATCATTCACAAAGAGGTACTTTGTGCCTCGGTTTTATCATCTGAAAATGAAATAATAATAGTGTCTCTGGAAGGAATATGTCATTACAAAATATGACTTTTCGACATAAACATTGTTTTGAGCTGACAACAATTAGGAAGCAACAAATACAGGAGAAACTCTCTCTGCTTCCCTACCCTTTCTGCTTAAAGGCAGGATATAAATTCTGCTTTACTGGAGATGACTCTAGACTTCTATCAGCATAGAGATAGCACTACAGCAATCTGCAAATTAACCTTACTCCATTAGATTCTTCCTATATATTGATCTTCCTGCAGTTTGTCACTCTAGGAAGCCTAAAATAGTTTTCCTTTGTGTTACCACTTCTAAACAAATTTAGTGTTCACTGTTGAAGATGATAGCACTTTATAGGCCAGAGTTCTAAGCCACCTCTTGGTGTTAACTCTTTGTTGAGGTTTCTCCTGCATGATGTACCCTGTATGCATTAAACTGTTTTTCTCTTATTAACCTGTCTTTTTGCTAAAGAACACTTCAACAAAGGGCTTTAACAAATGGAGAACTTAAGGTGGGTAGAGTTTGTGTGCAAATATTTGTAACGCACTTAGAACAATGCCTAGCAGATTGTAAACATTAAGTAGATATGTTAAATAAAAACCTCAACATATCAAAAGAGAGACTCTATATAATTTTGACATTTACTATTTATAAGATAAACATTGTTACTAAGATCTTAGTAAAATAAAAGATAAAAATTCAAGAGTCCAGCCTCTTTGGTCTGAATAAAAACAGATGAGATAAATATAGCTATAGACCCAGACTGTTTAGCAATGCATAAAAGAGGAATGGGAAGAGTTTAATAGCATAGGAAATTGAAAAATGAAGCACATTGAGTGTACTCAATAAGAAAATTCTAATCTTTATTACAGATTTCAAGTCCTTCATACAAAACTGCTTTCATGGAAAACGTGAGGAAATTAGGTGTGTTTGTCAAGTTTTTATGGATCTTCTGCTCTCTTCTGTGACATGATTATCATAATCCTTCTAGTGGGCTTGGTAATTTCTGGAAAGGGCAAGCAGAGCTGTTTACCAAAAAATACTCAATCTTCCTAGTAGCAGATCTCATACACTTCAGAGTTCAGAAGATGGAGCAGAATATTTACCCATATCTATTGGGTTGTATCTCAATCCACATAGAGTTGGCCCTCTGTGAGAGTTGGGGGTCCCTTCTCTTCTAGTCCCTTCCCTTTTTCTATTAACCCTTTCCCTTTGCCCCTGGATTCTCACTGACACTACTGTTCAGCCTTCAAAGTCAACTTCAGCAAAACTGCTTCTCCAATGTCCTTTGTGTCTCTAACCTGGAAAGAAGACAGCACAGCCACATTCTCTATATTCCACAACTGCAGCTGTAGATTATTAATGCACAGGACTGGCTACATAATTCATGGGGCCTGTGCAACCATACAGATCATGTGCCCATGAAGCCTGTCCTACAGATCCATGGTCTACTTCTACAAACATCCAGAAACATCCAGAAACATTCTAAAAACATCTACAAACATCCAGAAGGTTACCAAACCTCTCTATTATTAGTATCTATCAGCTTTGACAGTATTATTCTGTATCATGCCTGTCCAGTTTGCACTCAGAGCAATTCCATAACCTTCCACTGCCTGCTCTGAATCACAGGGGCCAGCCTCTGCATTCTGTGTTTTTCATCCCCTGCATCAGCTGGCTTTGGGTAAGATTTGGCCAATGGAGGACACTGGTAGAAGAATGGAGAAGGGATACTTTTTTCTTCCTTGGGCTGCCTATCAGACACACCAGATGTGTCTCTGTTGAGACTCCAACTCTTGCTGGTAAGGCTCACTGTGATGCAGCTTCCATCAGGTTACCTTGAGATCTCCTTGCTTCAAGAAGAGGCAGTGTCTTTCTATTGTTATGAACCTCTGGAACCTTCTGGAAGCCATGAAACCCTGTTCATTTTCTCTGCTCATTCAGCCCAACTCCTGCATTACATTTCTTTGTTTCAAATACTTAATTTCTTTTTCTTGTAAGAATCCCCCCACAACTCCCCAGTAACTAAGGATTACGGTGGAAGGAGAAAAGGGGATGAAAGGAAAGACTTCTGTTCTGACACAGTGTCAGGAAATGTTCTTTCACAATCTTAAAATGAATGTCTAAATAATGTAATATTCTCCCAAGAAATGGTCATTTTTCATTCTCTTAATTATTTCCAATACTTTCTTCAGGGTTAGCTTCTTATTGAGTTTTAGATTGTAAATATTCTGTCCAGGAATATCACATAATCAATCTGGTGTTCAGCAAAGAATAACATATTGGAAACTTTAAAATGTTTTTAAATCAATGATACTATTTTACCTCTAGAAAAAAAAAATCAAAGGCCAATATTTTACTTCAGATATTAAAGTCCAGACATGAGCATCTCAATTAACTCTCTACCCACTACAGGGCTTCAGAACCAGAGCAACCAAGGATGAGTCATCACTCTTTCCTCCTGCTCTATGCT
This sequence comes from Meles meles, assembly GCF_922984935.1. Taxonomy (NCBI): domain Eukaryota; kingdom Metazoa; phylum Chordata; class Mammalia; order Carnivora; family Mustelidae; genus Meles; species Meles meles. The sequence continues at coordinate 37,932,027 of NC_060069.1, read as the reverse complement.
GTTTGATCATAAGAACTTTTGTTTTAATTTATTTTATTTTTTAAAGATTTTATTTCTTTATTTGACAGACAGAGATCACAAGTAGGCAGAGAGAAAGGCAGAGAGAGAGGAGGAAGCTGGCTCCCTGTGGAGCAGAGAGCCTGATGCAGGGCTCGATTCCAGGACCCTGGGATCATTACCTGAGCCGAAGATAGAGGCTTTAACCCACTGAGCCCCCAGGCGCCCTGATCATAAGAACTTTCGATTGTGTCACTGAGTCAGAAGAACTCAATCGGTCAATGTTTTAAGTCCAAAATGGAAAACAATGGAAATCTGTGAGGAGAGCAGGACCTTAGAAATTGTGTAGTCTAAGCTCTTCATTTTACCACTGAGAGGTGCAGAAAGCTAAGTAATTTAAAAGTGCTGTGAATCAGTCATTTCCTAACTGTTTCTTCTGGTTGCTGCTTACTCACCTGTACTCCCAAGAGATGATTCTTCAGGAGACAACCACCTTTGGTCTGAGTGGGAGATTGAAGCAAGCATATACCTGTTTCAAGAATGACTATGTTACAGGTGCAAGCACACTAGCATCTCTGTAAGGGATCTTATATTTATGCCTCTCAATTTTCCATTTGAATTAGGGTCATTATTGCAGTCTTTTATCTTGTATGTGGAGGAGGGATTGGCCATATCACTATCCAATACAGGATAACCTCAGGTAGGAGGGTGCTATGCTAGTGGCTACTATGTCAGAATCAAGCTTACCAGTAGGTAGAGTGGATGTCTCCTTACATGATTTGATTTGAATTGTGATAGGGAAAATTTCCTTCTATTTAGTCAATTTTCCACTCAAAAGGACATTATATACACATTGATGACTTCTAAATTTATATATCTCTAGCACCATGTCCTGCTTTATAGTCCCTTCCCCATGTTTTTGATCCAAGTGGCCAGGATAAACAGTTTCTTTCTGGCTTTGACTCACTTAGCAGAGAACACTCATCAAGAATTTTCCTTTTTGGGTGATGCTACTGCTCCTGCCACCTTGACTGCTGATGTTCTAGTGAGGCTGGAAGGGTGGCTCCTTACAAACATAGCCGACCAGAGAGTGAGGGAAAAAAATCCCAGCAGCAGCTGCTGATGTTGGGTTTGGAGGTTGCATCTGACAGAGTCACAAGGAAAATGAATTCAATTTGCATCTTTCCTTCCTTTCAACAGCTTCTCTGGGTCTCAGCATGATGGCGGAGAGTAGTGTACTGAAATGACATCAGGTCACAGGAGTTCACTAGCTAGTTATCAAACCATTCTGAACACCTACAAACTCAACAGGAGATCGAAGAGAAGAGCAGCAATTCTAGGAACAGAAAATCAACCACTTTCTGAAAGGTAGGACATGTGGAGAAGTGAATCCAAAGCCACAGGAAGATAGACCATGGAGGGAGGGGCCAGCTCCCAGCAAGCAACAGAGCAGTGGAACACAAAATCAGAACTTTTAGACATCTGCTCCACTGAAGGATATCACTCTAGGAGCTAAGCAGGGGTGGACCCCTCACAGGGACAGTGTGGTCTCAGGATCCTCGGGGTCACTGAAAGACTGGGGGTGTCTGAGTGTGGCAGAGTTCCCAGATATCAGAATGGGGAAGCTGACTACAGAGACAGAGCTGAGGAGTGAGCTCTCAGCTTGGGGTTACCTTAAACCATGATCTGTGGCACACTGAGGCCACTACTTTTTGAGCAGGGACTCCACAAGTGGGAGATCCAGAGAGACACACCTTCCTCCTCTGGAGGCAGGAATCTGCTGGGTTTGGAGACTCCAAATGGGGCTCTGAGGCAGAGACAGAAACATTCAGTCACAGGCTGGGTGAGCCCAGAGTGTGGCTTGAGACCAGGGAGACGGGAGTGATTGACCCCTTTTCTCTGAGGGCACACTGAGGAATAGGGCCCCGAGCCCTCAGTTCCTCTGGGCTGGAGATTGGAAGGCGACCATTTTCAATCCCATTCTCCAGAGCTCTATAGAAAGCATTCAGGGAACAAAAACTCCCGAGAGTGATCTCAAGCAGAATTTTTAGCCTGGCCCCTGGCAAGGGCGGTATAATTCCGCCTTGGGGAAAGATATTTGAGAATCACTACAACAGGCCCCTCCCCCAGAAAATTAGCAAGAACATCCAGCCAGGACCAAGTTCATTAGTCAGGAGAACAGCGGAACTCCAGAGCTAGGGGAAAATAATGCATGCAATTCATGGCTTTCTCCCCATGATCCTTTAGTCTTGCAAAGTTAAACTAAATTTTTTCAATTTTTTTTTCTGATTCTAATTTTTTTAACTTTTCCTCTTTCCTCTTCTAACGTTTTTCTAGTTTATCTTAACAATACCTACGTAAAATTTTTTTAAAACCTTCATTATTATTATAATCATATTTTATCCTTCATTGTATTTCACCTTATTTTTTTAATACCTATAAGGTTTTCTGTTTTATAAAAAATTTTGGGATGTAGTTTCTTCTAATACATCAAAATATACACTAAATCTAGCACAGCACTTTGTTCTAGTCTCCAGCCTGAGCACATTCTCTCCTTCCCCCCATTTCTTATCTCTTTTTCCAACCAACTTATCTTATCTATCCCTATTTTAGAATTTTTTTAAAATTTTCATCTTTACAGTTATATTCCATTCCTGCATGGTATTCACCCTTATTTTTGTATATATATAAGTTTTCTTTCTATAAAATTTTGGGAGGTAGTTTCTTCTAAGAGACCAAAACAGACCCAAAATCAAGTGGGTGGCTCTGTTCTATTCACCAATCTAATACATATTCATACATATGTATTTTTTAATTTATTCTTATCCCCTTTCTTCTCGCCCCAGTTTGACTTGGTAAGCATACATTTATCTGGGGTCTTTGCCACCCTTTTAGTATTTTATTGTCTCCTTCATATAGTCTTATCTGGATAAAATGACAAGGCTGTAAAATCACCACACAAAAAAAAAAAAAAAGAAAAGAAAAAAGAACAAGAGGCAGTACTGACAGCTAGGGACCTAATGAATACAGACATTGGTAATATGTCAGATCTAGAGTTCAGAATGATGATTCTCAAGATGCTAGCTGGGCTCAAAAAAGGCATGGAGGATATTAGAGAAACCCTGTCTGGAGAAATAAAAGCCCTTTCTGGAGGAATAAAAGAACTAAAATCTAACCCAGCTATAATAAAAAAAGGTATTAATGAGGTAAAATCAAGAATGGAGGCTCTTACTCCTAGGATATATGAGGCAGAAGAGAGAATTAGTGATATAGAAGACCAAATGATGGAATAAAGAAGCTGAGCAAAAGAGAGACAAACAACTACTGGACCATGAGGGGAGAATTTGAGAGATAAGTGATACCATAAGATGAAACAATATTAGAATAATTGGGATTCCAGAAGAAGAAGAAAGAGAGAGAGGGGCAGAAGGTATATTGGAGCAAATTATAATAGAGAATTTCCCTGATATGGTGAGGGAACAAGAATTAAAATCCAGGAGGCACAGAGAACCCCCCTCAAAATCAATAAAAATGGGTCCACACCCCATAATTTAACAGTAAAACTTACTAGTCTTATTGACAAAGAGAAAATCCTGAAAGAAGTTTGGGACAAGAAGTTTGTAACATATAATGGTAGAAATATTAGATAGGCAGCAGACTTATCCACAGAGACCTGGTAGGCCAGAAAGAACTGGCATGATATATTCAGAGCACTGATTGAGAAAAATACACAGCCAAGTATATTATATCCAGCTAAGCTATCATTAAAAATAGAAGGAGAGATAAAAATCTTCCAGGACAAATAAAAATTTAAAGAATTTGAAAACACCAAACCAGTCCTACAGGAAATATTGAAAGGAGTCCTTTAAGCAAAGAGAGAGCCTAAAAATAGTAGATCAGAAAGGAACAGAGACAATATACATAAGCAGTCACCTTACAGGCAATTTAATGGAACTAAATTCATATCTTTCAATAGTTACCCTGAATGTAAATGGACTAAATGCCCCAATCAAAAGATACAGGGTATCAGAATGGATAAAAAAACAAAAACCCATCAATATGCTGTCTACAAGAAACTCATTTTAGACCTAAAGTCACCTCCAGATTTAAAGTGATGGGGTGGAATACAATTTGCCATGCTAATGGACATCAAAAGAAAGCTGGGGTGGCAATCCTTATATCAGATAAATTAGAGTTTAAGCCAAAGACTACAATAAGAGATGAGGAAGGACACTATAACATACTCAAAGGGTCTGTTCATAAGAAGATCTAACAATTTTAAGTAACATTGCCCCTAACATGGGAGAAGCCAACTATATAAACCAATTAATAATAAATCAAAGAAACACATTGACAATAATACAATAATAGTGGGGGACTTTAACATCCCCCTCACTGAAGTGGATAGATCATCAAGCAAAAGATCAACAAGGAAATAAAGGCCTTAAATGACACAGTGGTCTGCCACTTCCTGAAGGTGCATGGAAGAATGATGCACAAACAACTCAGCTGCAAGAGAAAAGGAACAGGGAACAACAGTAGAAAAGACTGTTGCCCTGAAAACTCCTCAGTCCCATTTTTATTGGGTATAGACCGTAATCAACAGAAGAGCCGAAGAAGGCTAAACATTAATTATATGCCTTGTAGATAAATAAGAAGGAAGGCAAAATATGTCTGGTCAAGCAGTATAAAGTTTATAGTTGAGCAAACAAATTTGAAGGACTTCTCTAATTAGCTATAGTTGCTCTGGGTGGGGTGGGGGGCAGATAACGGAAAAATGAAGAAGGCAGCTTACCACCCTCAATGAGCTGGGCATCACCAGCTTGCTCAGCTTCAAGGCCATATATCATCCTCTCCTCCAGAGGCCTGTTGCCAGTATGTGTTTCTCTTAAGGCTATACCTAAACATACTTGGTAACTAGTAAAATTTCCCATGGGTTATATTTTAAGTAATACATTGTTCTGAGGGACAGTTACACTGGACCAGATGGACATCACCGATATATTCAGAACATTCCATCCCAAAGCAACAGAATACACATTTTTCTCTAGTGCACATGGAACATTCTCCAGAATAGATCACATCCTGGGTCACAAATCAGGTCTCAAGTGGTACCAAAAGTTTGGGATCATTTCCTGAATATTTTCAGACCACAATGCTCTCAAGCTAGAACTCAATCACAAGAGAATAGGTGGAAAGAACTCAAATACATGTAGGCTAAAGAGCATCCTACTAAAAAAAGAATGTGTCAACCAGAAAATTAAAGAAGAATTGAAAAAATTCATGGAAACAAATGATAATGAAAAAACAACTGGTCAAAACCTGTGGGACACAGCAAAGGCAGTCCTAAGAGGAAAGTATATAGAAATATAAGCCTTTCTCAAGAAACAAGAAAGTTCTCAAATGCACAACCTAAGCCTACACCTAAAACAGCTGGAGAAGGAACAGCAAGGAAAGTCTAAACCCAGCAGGAGAAGAGAAATAATGAAGACAAGAACAGAAATCAATGAAATAGAAACCAAAAGAAGAGTAGAACAAATCAATGAAACTAGGAGCTGGTTCTTTGAAAAAACTAATAAGATTGATAAACCACTGGCCAGACTTACCAAAACTAAAAGAGAAAGGAAACAAATAAAATCATGAATGAAAGAGGAGAGATCACAACCAACACCAAAGGAATACAAACAATTATAAGAACATATTATGAACAACTATACGCCAGCAAATTTGACAGTCTGGAAGAAATGAATGCATTCCTAGAGACATATAAACTACCACAACTGAACCAGGAAGAAATAGAAAACCTGAACAGACCAATAACCAGTAAGGAAATTGAAGCAGTATTCAAAAATCTCCCAACAAACAAGAGCCCAGGGCCAGACAGTTTCCCATGGGAATTCTACCAAACATTTAAAGAAGAACTAATACCTACTCTCCTGAAACTGTTTCAAAAAACAGAAAAGGAGAGAAAACTTCCAAACTCATTTTATGAGGCCAGCATTACCTTGATCCCAAAACCAGACAAAGATCCCACCAAAAAAGAGAATTATAAACCAACATCCTTGATGAACACATATGGAAAATTCTCACCAAAATACTAGCCAATAGGATCCAAAAGTACATTAAAAGGATTATTCCCCATGATCAAGTGGGATTTATTCCTGGGCTGCAAGGTTGGTTCAACATCCACAAATCAATCAATGTGATACAATACATTAATAAAAGAAAGAACAAGAACCATATCATATTCTCAGTAGATGCTGAAAAAGCATTTGATAAAGTACAGCATTCTTTCTTGATCAAAACTCTTCAAAGTGTAAGATAGAGGGATATTCCTCAATATCATCAAAGCCATCTATGAAAAACCCACAGCGAGTATCATTCTCAATGGGGAAAAACTGAGAGCTTTTCTGCTAAGATCAGGAACACAGCCGGGGGTCCATTATCACCACTGCTATTCAACATATTACTAGAAGTCCTAGCCTCAGCAATCAGACAACAAAAAGAAATTAAAGGCATCCAAATTGGTAAAGAAGAAGTCAAACTCATTCTTTGCAGATGATATGATACTTTATGTGGAAAACCCAAAAGACTCCACTCCAAAACTTCTAGAACTTGTACAGGAATTCAATAAAGTGTCAGGATACAAAATCAATGCAAAGAAATCAGTTGAATTTCTATATACCAACAACAAGACAGAAGAAAGAGAAATCAAGTAGTCAATCCCATTTACAATTGCACCCAAAACCATAAGATACCTAAGAATAAACCTAACCAAAGAGGCAAAGAATCTATACTCAAAAAACTATAAAGTACTCATGAAAGAAACTGAGGAACACACAAAGAAATGAAAAAGCATTCCATCTCATGGATTAGAAGAACAAATATTGTCAAAATGTCTATGCTACCTAAAGCAATCTACACATTTAATGCAATCCCTATCAAAACATCATCCATTTTTTCAAAGAAATGGAAGAAATAATCTTAAAATTTATATGGAAACAGAAAAGATCCTGAATAGCCAGAGGAATGTTGAAAAAGAAAGCCAAAGTTGGTAGAATCACATTTCCAGACTTCAAGCTCTATTACAAAGCTGTCATCATCAAAACAGTATTGTACTGGCACAAAAACAGACACATAGATCAATGGAACAGAAGAAAGAGCCCAGAAATAGGTCTTCAACTGTATGATCAACTAATCTTCAACAAAGCAGGAAAGAATGTCCAATGGGAAAAAGACAGTTTCCTCGACAAATTGTGTTGGGAAAATTGGACAGCCACATGCAGAAAAATGAAACTGGACCATTTCCTTACACCACACACAAAAATAGACTCAAAATGGATGAAAGACCTCAATGTGAGACAGGAATCCATCAAAATCCTTAAGGAGAACACAGGCAGCAACCTCTTCAACCACAGCATCTTCTTCCAAGGGAAGAAGGCAAGGGAAGCAAGAGCAAAAATGAACTACTGAGACTTCATCGAGATCAAAAGCTTTCGCACAGCAAAGAGTCAACAAAACCAAAAAACAACTGACAGGATGGGAGAAGATATTCGCAATCAACATATCAGATAAAAGGCTAGTATCCATAATCTATAAAGAACTTATCAAATTCAACACCCAAACAACAAATAATCCAATCAAGAAATGGGCAGAGGACATGAACAGACATTTCTGCTAAGAAGACATCCAGATGGCCAACAGACCCAAGAAAAAGTGCTCAACATCACTCGGCATCAGGGAAATACAAATCAAAACCACAGTGAGATACCACCTCACACCAGTCAGAATGGCTAAAACTAACAAGTCAGAAAACAACAGATATTGGAGAGGATGTGGAGAAAGGGGAACCCTCCTACACTGTTGGTGGGAATGCAAGCTGGTGCAACCACTCTGGAAAACAGCATGGAGGTTCCTCAAAAAGTTGAAAGTAGAACTACCCTATGACCCAGCGAATGCACTACTGGGTATTTACCCTAAAGATACAAATGTAGTGATCTAAAGGGGCACATGCACCTGAATGTTTATAGCAGCAATGTCCACAATAGCCAAACTATGGAAAGAACCTAGATGTCCATCAACAGATGAATGGGTAAAGAAGAGGTGGTATATATACACAATGGAATACTATGCAGCCATCAAAAGAAATGAAATCTTGCCATTTGCAATGATGTGGATGGAACTAGAGGGTATTATGCTGAGCATATCAATCAGAGAAAGACAATCATCATATGATATCCCTGATATGAGGAAGTTGAGAGATTGAGAAGAGGGTTTGGGGGGGGGTAGGGAGGGAAAATGTGAAACAAGATGGGATTGGGAGGGAGATAAACCATAAGAGACTCAATCTCACAAAACAAACTAAGGGTTGCTGGGGAGAGGTGGGGTATGGAGAGGGTGGTTGGGTTATGGACATTGGGGAGGGTATGTGATATGGTGAATGCTGTGAAATGTGTAAGCCCATGATTCACAGCCTGTACCCCTGGGGCAAATAATACATTATATGTTAATAAAAATAATTAATTAAGGAAAAGAATTTTCCCTTTCTGCCCCCTGGGATTTCCCTCCATGCCCCAGAACAGACAGCTGGATTTGTTCAGAGCAGAGGCAACAAAAAGGTTAATGATGGTAACAAGCCTGGAGAAACTATTGACCAGCAGTGTTGGGGAGCTAGTGAACAAGGGCTCCTGCCCCTGCCCTTCAGACAGACAATTCTGGAGGCATTTTGTATATTCTCTCAGGTACTTTTGAGGATTTGAGTTTTCATTGCACATGGCTGCAACCTTCATATCAAACCTTTTTATTGGCCTTTCTTCATTCCTCGTCCCTTTTCTTATTGCTGGCCCTTGTACCTCCTAAATAAACTACTTACACATAGGCCTTGGGCTCTGCCAAGCTAAGACAATACCTAATAGGTGCTTTAAATTTACATGCCCAAAAGATAACTCTTGATCCTTCCATAGTTTTTTCTCCTTTAGTTCTCTCAGGTCAGTTAACTGTAACTCCATAATTCCAGTTACTTAAGTCAAAAACCTTAGATTCATTCTGGAATCCTCTCTCTCACTGCCCTGCTCTGCCACTCCCATTTAATCCATCAGCAAACTGCTGTCTCAAAAACAAATCCAGATCTCAGCATTTCTCATCATGTGCTGCACTTCTGTCCCTTAGTTATGCCACCATCCTTTCTTGCCTGGAGTACTGTAAAAACCTGTTTCCCTATTTCTAGCTTTAGCCATACAATCGTCAAGTGACTTCATCAAAATCAAGTTGTCTCTGTCCAGAAACCCTCCAATGGCTACCAATCCCATTTAAAAATAAAATCCAGGTTCTGATGGTTCGTAGTCCCAGTGTGATCATATCCCCAGTATCTCTTCATCCTAATATTCTATCGTTTTCATCCTTATGGTAATCCAGCCCACTGGCCTTCTCACTTGCCACTTGAGTATGATAAGCATGATCGCTCCTTGTGTCTTGCATTTGTTGTTCCCCTATGTGGAATGTTTCTTCCCACCAGAATCAGTATTCTAGGGGGTAGAGCTCAGGAATGAGCATTTGACTGCAGAATCAATATGCTCCCTTCCCTAACTTCCTTTAGGCTTCTGCTCAATTGTTGCTCTAAAGAGAGACCTTCACTGACCAATATCAAATATAAAGCAAATCTGGACTTAGTAAGGAGAGACTTCTGTTCAAAAGGGTTATGGCAACAGTTGTCGGGGGGAAGACTATTGCAGTAGGGAGAGCACCATGACCATGGGATCCACAACCATCTCCAGGGTAAGGCAAAAAGAATTTTTATTTTATAGGTAGTTAAAAATAAAGCTAGAGTGAACCAGGTATGGGGTAGTATGATCACGGGGTTTTATAATTGGATAGAACAGAGAATGTTTGACCTTGAGGCCAGCCTATTCTTGGGCATGGGGGATGGGGGTGCCATGCTGACTCAGGGTGAGGATGGACAAAAGTTCAGGATCATGGAGGAAGAAGAGAAGTTTAACCAAAGTTTGGTTAACGAAGGTGCTCTTCCAATTGATCCATGGGGACAAGCATTTCAGCTAATCATTTATGAGGCAAGAAAGGGAATTTTGAGGATCCTGGTCTGGCCCTGTCGTAGGTAAGTAAGAGAGGTATCTACGGGTCTTAACTCTGTTATATGGTAAAAGGTAGTCCTTTTCAGTAAGTGGTTTTTCTGGAATGCAAAGGGTGGAGGAATTTCTTAAACTTCCCTGTTATTTAGGATCACAGGACTCAGGTTATATTCAAAAGTTGTCACTTTTGTCATCATTGTCACCACTTGAATATAGAAGATTCCTCCTATGGCACTTTCATCATGTGCCAGATGGCATACTTGTTCATTATGTCTTTCCCAACCTCCAGCTACAGTAGGGCCCTGGTGGATCTCTACCACTGAAAAGAGTGCCTGGCACAGAGCAAGTGCTGAGTACCCATTTGTTGGATAAAGGAGCCTGAAAAAAAATTTTTTTGAGGGGTTCTGGAAAAGCAGACAGTGGGTTGAGGTTCAGGAAGGCTGATCTGGAAGGGCTGTGCAGGACTGCAGGAAGGAGGAGGCCAACTAGAGAGCCCTCTCCTTAGTCCGTAGGTTATAGGAAAACACTGGAAAAGCAAGTGACAGATTCAAGAGATCCCAAGGAAGGAAAATTCCTCCTTGAGAGCCAAGAGAGCATCTTACTGATATCTCTTCTCCCAGCACTGAATATGATGCCTGGCACTGGTCAATCCTTAGAAAGAACAGTAAATTTAATATTTATGATGGCTCTGTGGATATTCAAGGGAGATTTGGGAAGAGTTTTTGTCCATTCTTAAATTGAAGAGCATCCATACTTTTAGGTAACTAATAAATACTTTTTCTTAGTTCAAGTATGTCTCATGCAATATTTGGGATATACTTATCCTAAAAATGTTTGCTGTTATCTGAAATTCAAATTCGGTTGTGTTTTTTTTTAAAAAAAAGATTTTATTTATTTATTTGACAGAGAGTGAGATCACAAGCAGACAGAGAGGCAGAGCAGAGAGAGAGGGGAAGCAGGCTCCCTGCTGAGCAGAGAGCCTGATGCGGAACTCGATCCCAGGATCCTGGGATCATGACCCGAGCCAAAGGCAGAGGCTTAACCCACTGAGCCACCCAGGCGCCCAAATTTGGTTGTGTTTTATCTGGTAACGCTATCTCTAACGCATTAGCAGTTGGAGTCCCCCAATCACTGGGCTCATTTTTTTAGAGTTGCATCTTTTTGCAGAACTTTGCCTCTGTAATTCTTCACTAGGTTGGTAGATCTTTGATGGTTCTAAGAAGTTAATTTTTACATTTAATGTGGTTTTTCTAGTTATCTTCCAAGGAGGAGTTATGTTGAGCCATCTAGTCAACTATTAATGGATGTTTAAGTCACCATCTCCAGTCTTCCCTTCCTGTCCACCCTCATTCCACAACTTCTAATATCCACTGCTAAGGCAAATGTGATAAACATCAAAGTCAATTTCTCACATTAATAGAATAATTTGATTATGTTACTATTGGATACTTATTCTCAAGAAACAATCTTGTCTTGAGTAAAAACACCCAGGGCAAGGGAAAATGTAAATCATTTAAAAGAAAAAATACTCCGAATTTGTAGCTAAAATGCCTAAGTGTAAAGACAGTTAAGCAACAATTGAAATATTTAAGTGCAAATTATATTCCAGGCACTGTTTTACGCCCTGGAAATAGAGCAGAAAAAACTACCCGCTTTCAAGTATTGCATTCCTGTTGGCAAGGACAGTAAGCAAAATAGGCAGTACCTAAAACGGTAATAAAAATGTGTGGGGATAGGTGATAAGGTGATAAATAGAGAGTAAGAGAACTGTTCCAGGGAATGCTATTGGAGATGTTGCAGTTTAAAATAGAGTAGTCAGAACCCTACTGCAAAAGTAACTTGAAAGTCATGCAAATACCTCGGGAAAGAATATTCTGGACAGAGGGTATAGCGTGTACAGCAACTACCTGAGGCAAGAGTATTCTTGCCGTACTCACAGGGGCATCGTAAGGCCAGTGTGACTAGAGGAGTGAGGAGAGCAGTAAGAAAATGTTCAGAGTATTAGAGGATGAGTTAACAACAACAGGCATCAGTGTATCCTTCAGTTCGTTCTCTGAAGCCTCAAGCAAACGAATGTACAACAAAACTGATAGAATGTATTTTTTTAAATATTTTATTTATTTGACAGAGAGAAATCACAAGTAGGCAGAGAGGCAGGCAGAGAGAGAGGAGGAAGCAGGCTCCCCGCGGAGCAGAGAGCCAGATGTGGGGCTCGATCCCAGGACCCTGGGATCATGACCTGAGCCGAAGGCAGAGGCTTTAACCCACTGAGCCACCCAGGCGCCCCTATATCTTATTTTTATTTTATTTTATTTTTTGATAATTTTTATTGTTATGTTAGTCACCATACAGTACATCATTAGTTTTTTTAATTTTTTAATTTTTTAAATTAACATATAATGTATTATTAGCCCCAGGTACATCATTAGTTTTTGATGTAGTGTTCCATGATACATTGTTTGCATATAACACCCAGTGCTCCATGTTATACATTCCCCCCTTAATACCCATCACCAGGCTTGCCCATCCCTTACCCCCTTCCCCTCTAAAACCCTCGGTTTGATTTCTAGAGTCAGTAGTCTCTCATGGTTTGTCTTGCCCTCTGATTTCTCCCCTTTCCTTTTTCCCTTCCTTCTCCTAATATCTTCCATGCTATTCCTTATGTTCCACAAATAAGTGAAACCATGCAATAACTGTCTTTCTCTGTTTGACTTATTTCACTTAGCATAATCTCCTCTAGTTCCATCCATGTTGATGTAAATATTGTATATTCATCCTTTCTGATGGTTGAGTAATATTCCATTGTATATATAGACCATATCTTCTTTATCCATTCGTCTGTTGGAGGGCATCTTGGCTCCTTCCACGGTTTGGCTATTGTGGACATTGCTGCTATGAACATTGGGGTGCCTATGGCCCTTCTTTGACTTTATCTGTATCTTTGAGGTAAATACTCAGTAGTGCAATCACTGGATCATTGATCTTATTTTTTTAAATCACATTATTTGCCAACATTTAAACAAACTGAAAAAATTCTATAAAATTCTGAATTTCTAGTTTCTCTTTAAAATTGAGCATCTGGCACCATTACTGCCTTCAGAAGCACATAGGTCCAATCAGTGGGAGCTGAATAGCTGCTCCCCCTTTCAGGTGGGGCCGGTTCTGTAGCTGGCGACAGTCTCCACTATTCCCTGTGGTCCTTAGCCAAGTTTGTTTGCTTATGCTTCCTGCCTGGCCCCTGTCACCTTCCAAGTTTGACTCTAAATTTATACATTTCAGTTTACAGGATACGTGTAGCCCCACCATCTGGCTGCCAAAAAATCACCCTTCCATATCCCTTTCATATTATTAATATCCTACTCTGTTCTCCACATCATCCCCTCTGAACCTTCTCCATCTTCTCAAGCTGTATCCAGCTCCACACTCTTGGCTCCATGGGTGAAACTATCTCCTTTTGTGTGATGTTCTTGGTCATCTTGAGACTCTCATTTCCTCTGTATCACTAAGTCTCTTTCTTTATCTGTTCCCTCTCCTGACGGAAATAAACAAAGAACAGCCAAATAAGAAAAGCAAAGGCTACTTGTTCAGAGTTTGTGATAGCAAGGGTGTCAGCTACCATCACTCCTATTTTGGCAGAAACTCAAAGGTGGGGAGAGCAGTGGGAATGCTTGTTAGTTAAAAAAGAAGAAGAAGAAGGAGAAGGAGAAGGAGAAGAAGAAGAAGAAGGAGAAGGAGAAGGAGAAGGAGGAGAAGAAGAAGAAGAGGAAGAAGAAGGAGGAGGAGGGAAGGAAGGAAGGAAGGAAGGAAGACAGACAAACAGAAAGACAGGCAGGCTTCAGGCATGCCCTGTTTGGAGGTTATTGGCCTGGGGAAACTACAGGTGTGCTATCAATGTGGTTGGTTAGGGATGCATACTGGCTTTCTCTGGTGGTCCTAAATTGGAAACAAGGACAAAATTTAGGGAAGTTGTCAGTTATTAATCAAGTTCTGGCCACTTTGAACTGATTGTTCCAGATGTTATTGTTTAACTTCCTGGATTGTTACTAGTGATAGCAATCTGACTTCTTACAAGTCTGACTTAACAGCAGGCTGGCTTCCTGGCCATTTATTGCAGATAAGGGAATTAATTTCTTAGGCAGTTTGCTGCAGACTGGGGAGGGGGGAGAGGTCAAAGTTCTATTTCTATATATCATCTGATTATTGTCTCCTTGTATATTTAGTCTCTCATTTTCTTTTTCTCCTGCTACACAGAAAGAACCTTCCCCTATTTGTCAAGACTAACCCTTTCATGGATTATCTCAACACTTTATGGCTCTGCTTACCAAGCTCTCCCATACCATTTTTCTTTTTACCTCCCAGATGCCTCTAAGTCCAATCATTTTTGCCCTTGCTCCTTAGTTCTTTGGAAACTGGTTTTCCTTCCCAGATACTCAAATGAACTTTCAATTTCAAGTGAAATTACAGATTTTAAAAACTGACAACACAAACATCACAAAATCCATAAAAGTAACATAACATCACTATTATGCTTATAATTTCTATATTATATATATTGTTACATATTATATATATCTATATTATTATAACTTTTCTCTTAATTTTTTGGCTATATATCCTTGATTGCCTCTTGACCTGACAATAGTTTTGTAATATTTTTCTGTAGAGATAAACAATCTGGTCTTTCCTCCAGCATGGCTAATTGAAATTTATTCATAAGTGGTAGTTTATAACTATAAACATATATCTTTACAGTGACATACATACCGTTTGTACTGTGCTACAGGTTTGTGCCAAGCACACACAGGGATCCTGATAAATTTTACTTCATGTGATTAGCATCTGAGAGGATGAATATATAAATAGACAATGACCAGATGATATATAAAAATAGAACTCTGATCCACAAACTGCAGCAACCAGGACAGGAAATCAAAACTTTATCTACAGTAAGTGGCCCAGAAAGCAAGCCTACTATCCGTAAGTCAGACCTGTAGGAAGTCAGACCATTATCTCTAACAACTGGTCTGGGATTGGTCAATTGGTCCCAAATGACCAGAATTTGAGTAAAACCTGACAGCTTCCTTAATTTTTGCTTCCAAGGTAGGACCAACCAAAGAAAAACCAAATATCACCCCTAACCAATCATATTAAGACACAGCACTTGTAGTTAGCCCACCTCTAGCTTTTTTTAATGCCAACAGTCTCCAATTAGGGCACACTTGAAACTTTCCCTTTTTTCCACCAGAAAGCTTTTCCACTCCTCTTCTTGCCTTTGAGCCTCTGCCAAAATGCAAGTGATGATGGCTGACTTCATTGTTAAGCAAGTTCTGAATAAATAGACTTTGCCTATTCTCATTTGGTTGGGTCTTCATTTATTTCTACATATCAAAAAAAGAAATAAATGTCTAATGAATTTACAGCTACATATGCTGCATTACCTAGTATATTAAACAAGAGATATTTTTCATTTTAATTGAGCTTTGATGAGAACCCAAACTATTGTTTGCAATTTACATGTCTAATAATTGAAAGAGTTTTCCATAAAATTTTGGGTCCCATTTGGAACAAATCTTATTTTTCTTCCACTGCCCATTTACTTCTGTGGAGGGAGTTGCAGACTAATTTCATATCATGATATGATATATGATCCATAGGCCCCTATACTGGGTGAGTAAACCATGTACAGGAAGAAATAATTCCTAGTCCAACAGAGCAAGCAGTAAATTAACTACACATCAGGGTACAGGGATCTTCATCATTATATCCTATGAATCCCAAACTAGATATATCCCCAACTCAAATTCTCCTTACCGATAGTTAAGGAGGCTACTGGGAAAATGGTGACCAGCAGTGGGGGCAGATTTATGTTAGAGCAGGAAGGTGATAGGAATGTTCAGAATGATATGGAGGATCTTCTTAATGGACCAAGTGCTCTACCAAAGGCATAGAGGATTGAGAATGAGATCAGAGTCGGACATGCAGAGTTTGGGGGATAACTAGGGAGTCTTAATCTTCCTTTGATGCTTTTCATGTCCAGTTACAGTCCAGGTAAGGGGGCCATTCTACCTGCTCCCATATCATCCTGTACTAATAATGTTAACAGATAAAGCTATTAAGAACTTATATACAAAGCATTGTTCTAAACAGTATTGTTAGTAGCTTATTTCACAGATGAGGAACCTCAGGCACATAGCTCTTAAGTAACTTTTCTAAAGTCCCAAAGGAAGTAAGTAAGCAACATACTTCCAAAATCCACATACTTATTTGCCCTTGGCACTGATGTTCTGTTGGAATCTCCTGGTTTTGTCTCCATTCTTCCTTTGTACTAGTTTTCTATTGCTGCTATAACAAATTACCACAAACTTAGTGGCTTAGAACAACATATATTTATCTTGCAGTTCTGGAGGTCAAAAGTCTGAAATGGGCCTCACTGGGTTAAAGTCAAGGTGTCAACAACACTGTGTTCCTGTCTGAAGACTCTAGAAGAGAATCCATTTTATTGCCTTTTCCAGATTTTAGAGGCTGCTTTCATTCCTTGCTTGTGACCTCTCCAATCTTCAAAGCAGCAATGTCTGCTCAAGTCTTTTCATGTCAATCATTCTGACACTCTCTCATCCACATTTAGGGACTCTTGAGATTACATTAGTGTGAATCTTGGTAAGATGATGCTTTTGGTGAGAGCTGGTGTTCTGCCGAATTTTGTCCCTTTTTCTCCATTAGAAGGCACTATTTTCTGACATAAGCCCAACAATGGTGGCTCCCAAGAAATCTGTTGGAGATCTGATCAGTACGCTATTCAGTTGGGAGACCCAGAACTGGGACCTGACTCATTCTTCACAAAACTAAAATGAATCCATGGATGGGGCTTGACTCCTTTCTACCAAAGGAAATCCAGAGAGGGAAAGAACTGACTTTCTGTCTTGGTAGTGGAGCCAGCAGACTAGCCAGGTTGACCGGGTCTGCTCTCCTTGAACTAGTCAGGGCAAGAGAACTGATAGCATCCACCACAACCAGATGTGGACCATGCAGGGAAGACCTAACATAAGGTTTTCTTGGTCCTATCTGGTGGGACCAGCTGGTGGTATGGGGTGACCGTAAGAGGAGGCGGCTGGGTGACCAGGTTCTAAGGAAAGAATTTCAGGACCACCTGGAATATAGATGTACTGGCTCAGGTTGAGGGATAAGAGAAGGCTCTGCAGAGCTCATGAGAGATGGCTTTGACCACTGCCCAGCCTGTCTCAGGCTTAGCTTCTCTCTGAGGCTACTAGTAAGGGAAAAACACAGGGGGCCAGGAAAAGCAGTGAGCTGGGGAAAAGGGGGCAGGAGAAGGATAACCCCTTTTTCCTACTGAAGGCTTCCATCGGGAAATAGAAATGGGTGAGAGGGGAGGTAACTTAATACCATGCCAACGGAAAACCAAAGTCAGAATTTGACCATCACATCCATACCTTTCAGATATTAACTTTGCTGCACCTAAAAGTTATGCTTAGAGAAAACTGTCTCCTAAAAGTTAAATGCAACACTCATGCAGAAGAATATTTAGAATTCAGGTTTAGCAAAATGAAGGTCTAGGAAACTACCACCACTTCAAGAAGCAATATTTCTGCACTCCAGAAACTACATGTACCCATGGGTAAAACTCTGTTTTTCTGCCCAAAGATAGAACCTGCATTTTATGACATTTTCTTGGTTCGCTTTACAGTTTCATTTCCTATGTGCATGTCTCTAAACACTATAGCATTTTCTGTTTTTAAACTTTATATTAATGGAGTTGTATGGATGTATTCTTTTGTTTAATTTTCCCTCAACATGTTCTTAAAGGTGCATCCATATTGCTACATGCAGCTCCAGTTTGTTTTCATTGCTGTGTAATAAATTTCATTATATGAACATACCAAAGTTATCTAATTTTTTTATTATTGGATAATAGATTATTTCCAGTTTTGAACTATTACAGACAAGATTGTGATTGGTTCTGTAGGTGCACCTATAAACAAACTTCTCTAGGGGTGTATGGAATTTCTGTGCGTGGCCATGGAAGTATATGCGCTAGACCTGGCTCATGCTGGCCCCTCAGAGCCAAAAAATAAAACATCAGGAATTTTATAAGGAAATTAAAACAGCTCTGATTAAAAATTAAATTATATAAACTTGCCTTTATTTATAAAATATATATGCATATATTTTTTTTTAAAGAATCATTACTTGCTAGTTTTTACACCACAGAAATCAACAAATACTGCAAATCGGGGCTTTTCTTCTAGAGAACTAGCTGTTAAACATTTAACAGCCCTCACTGGATAGGTCTTTGAGTTTCTCTGATAACCCCAAACTGTTTTCCAAAATAGTTGTACCAATTTACATCCCATCAGCAACTTCAGAGTTCCTGCACGTTGCCAACATTTAGGTTACATTCTGAGAGCATGTAGCAGTATCTAATTGAAGTTTTAACTTGTATTTCCCTTCAGCACTTGTCTTGCTATTGAGTATTTGGATTTTCTCTCAGTGAAGTGCTTCTTCAAATATCTGCTCATGTTTCTATTTTGTTGACTATCGTTTTTAAAAAGTGTTTTCTAGACCTTTCCTCTGGCAAAGGATACCAACAATTTGTTGGTTACATGTATCTCTTTTTTCCATTATTTTGTTTTAAAACAGGAACAGAAAACTACATAAAATACAGTTTAATAAATGATTATAAAACAGATATCGTGCAATCATTTGAAATTAAAAAAAGTAGACCTTTGCCAATCACTTTGTTAGCCACTCTGTGCCCTAAAAGTAAAGACCATCCAGACTTTAATAGTCACCTCTTCCTTGCTTTTTTTTTCATAGTTTTAACTCCTGAATATTCGTCCTTATATGCAATTGCTTAGCTTTGCTTCTTAAAAATCGATGTCTTGGGGCGCCTGGGTGGCTCAGTGGATTAAGCCGCTGCCTTCGGCTCAGGTCATGATCTCAGGGTCCTGGGATCCAGCCCCGCATCAGGCTCTCTGCTCCGCGGGGAGCCTGCTTCCTCCTCTTTCTCTGCCTGCCTCTCTGCCTACTTGTGATCTCTCTCTCTGTCAAATAAATAAATAAAATCTAAAAAAAATAAAAAAAATAAAAATCGATGTCTTTGATATCTTTTAATCTTCAGGTTTCCCCCTTCTCCCTTTTTCCTTTTGCAGTTTGAAGAAATTGTTATTTGTTAAAGTTTCCCATAGACTGGATATTGGTGATTACACTCCTAGAATATAATTTGTCATTTTCTTCCATCCTCTGAATTTTCTGAGACTTGATCCTATTCAAATTCTTTCTTTTTTTGCAAGAAAATTTCATAGATGGCAATATGTTTTTGCATTAGGAGGCTCATGATGTCTCTTCACCTCTCTTTCTGTGATTATTATTAGCCCCTGATGCTTAATGCCTACATGCATTCATTCATTGGGGAATGCAAAATGGTGACATTCTAAACCTATTATTCTGTCATATATTAACTGGGTAGCTACTTCTATACAGAAAAGCTGCCCCTCATTTGCTAGTGGTTACCTAGTGGTTCTGCCTATATAGAAAAAGCAGGGCAATTTGTTGGTTCAGTTTACTACCTTTCATTTACTTTTTTTTCATTCTATTTTATTTTATTTCTTTTCAGTGTTCCAGAATTTGTTTATGCACCACACTAAGAGTTTGTTCTCTATGATGCTCCAGAGGTGACATTTTTCTTGGATTCACTGGTGACTTACATATTTGAGTATTTCTATTACAGCTATCTCCTTTATTATTGTGTCAATTCTTTCATCTGCCTTTGGAGTTTCATCAAGTGCTTAGAAACACAATCCTGTTAGTTTTTGGTAACTTTGATAGCTTTCCTTGCTTTCTGACATGATAAGACATTCCAAACTCATCCTCTATATTTCTTATCCTGCCTCGGAATCATCCATTTCTCTGAGAAGCCCTGGTTTCCCTTTCCTTTTTTTCACTTTTTTAAAATTTCTTTTCAGTGTAACAGTATTCACTGTTTTTGCACCACAAGCCCTAGTTTCTCATAACAGGAAATGATGCTTCAAGACCATGGTCTAGGTGCTAGCAGTGCTAACAGATTAGTCGTTTTTTCTAGACCTCTTTAGTAGAAAGAGTTAGGAGGCTAAATGAAAATACCCACACTAATACCTCTATTTCAAATTCATGACCGCAGAAGTTTTACCTAATTTATTTCATTTTATCTGTTATCTCCTTTCTTCTATATAGCGAATACTGGTTCTCAAGGATACCGGAGGTGATGGGTTGGAATATCCCATAATTACACATGCTCTCTTACATCACGCACTGTACTCTCGGATCCACAAAACCAATGCTCCTACAACTTCCAAAATGATAACTGAAGACACCTAACTTTTCCATGTGCTCTACTGTTCTCTCTGCGTTAATGGTTTGCTGAAACTATATTATCAGAGTGAACAGGTATTACATCTTATATTCTCTCCTTTATAATCTTTATTTTTCATAAGAGAAGCTTTGTCAGATATGCTTAGGCTAAAACTGATACTGCAGTACCTCCTGTGTACAAAAACTTTACAGTGCATCTTTACATAATTAAAAGAAGATACTTCAAATTAAAGAAAAGAGAACTGTACTTTACCAAGATCACACATTATACACATACACTTTCATCTTTGTGAACGTGTACACTCTTACCTCCTTTTGACACCCTTTAACTGACATCTTGGGTTATGCAAACAAACTAGCAATCTCATTAGATCATTTGTTAACATAAGTAATAAGAAAGTAAGTTAGCTTATGGCTGTTGCCAAGTTCTTAAGCATAGGAACAACAGAAAAAGTTTTACAGTTTAGAGGGTTACAAAAGGAAAGGCAGTTCTTAGAGGAAGTACACAAGTTTCATTTTAGAAATTTTGGAAAAAAAATAATGCCATTTGTTAAGCAATCAAGTTGGTAGGGGGCAATTTTCAATAGGCAAAGAGAGTTTATGTACCAGGCTTGTCTTGAGCAGTACCAAGATAAATGGGTCGCCATGCCTGCCCACCAAATGTTGAAAGTTTATAAAGAGGCCTTAACTGGATCACGTGTAACATGTTCAATCATGTGTAACATGCAGGTGTTCTCAACACCATCTCACTATCTCAAAATTGGCTCAAGTTTAGGTTATGTCCTTGGAGCAGCCTCTGATAGTGGGAGAGGCAAGGGTTCCAAGAATAGGCGAGGGGGTGAGGAGCCTCGGAGTGCCCGGTCCAGCTCACGGGTCAATTGGCAGCCACCACTTTTCGATGATGTTCCCCAGCAAGTGTACTTGGTTATATAGGTGGAAGTAGCCGGGAAACAGGTAATCAGGTTCAGGAAATCAGATCAATTAATCATACAAAAAAAACCTGTATTTACCCAAGATGTATTTGGCTATGTTACTGACATGCATACTTTGCTCATATCATCATCACATCAGTTAGACACAGCAAACATCTGATCAGTGTTTCACACTTGTAAACGCTTACTGTAGAGTCTTTGGTACCTGCATTGACTTTCCCAAACAACTGTTTACCTAAAAGTTCATCAATCCAGTTGACGATTAACAGAAGATTTCTGACTGCAAACAGTCGCAGCCCCAAATTTCATCTAGTGTATTCACAACGGTGGGCATACAATGAGAGGTACACAGTTATGAAGCCAGTGGCTTCAGACAATGTAATGGTCTTCACAGTTACTAAAACCTCGATTTGCTTGGAACTTATACTGCACTTTCCTTAAGTCACTACTTAAGTCACTACTGCCCTTTCCTATGCACAGTACTTCTGCCAGTAAAAAAAAAAAAAAAAAAAAAAAATCTAAAAACATCCCTGAGCAACATAGCTTCACCTGGAAATTTGTTAGAAGTGCAAATTCTCAGGCTCTACCCCAGATCTCCTGAATGAGAAACTCTGGGGTGGGGCCCTGCAATCTTGTTTTTGTTTTTTTTTTTTTTTAAGATTTTATTTATTTATTTGACAGAGAGCTCACAAGTAGGCAGAGAGGCAGGCAGAGAGAGAGGAGGAAGCAGGCTCCCTGCGGAGCAGAGAGCCTGATTCGGGGCTGGATCCCAGGACCCTGGGATCATGACCTGAGCAGAAGGCAGCGGCTTAATCCACTGAGCCACCCAGGCGCCCCATTGTTTTAACAAGCCTTACAGGGGAGTCTGATGCAAGCTCAGGTTTGAGAACACTGATCTAAGAGACCTGGGTGATAAATTACTTCCTGTGTGCTTTGTGGTACTAAATGAAGTAAGATTTTGTAGGATGCTTGGGATAAATGTGCTCCAGAGCATTTGTTTACCTGAGTAAAATCTGGGGTGAGTTTATGTACTGTGCTGCCATTGTGGTAAGCTAAACTCACACTTTGTTTTTTTTTTTCCTGAAATTGGCTTGGACCCGAGTAACCACTGCCTACCCTCCCTATGATTCACTATAGGAAAGTACAAACCAACCAACCCTGCTTCACTTAGCAGTTTCCCCCCGTGTGGCTTACCCGCAGAGGTAGAGGACTTCTAAGCAGTTTGACCTCGTTTCCTCCACAGTCACTTCAGCCATTGTCATTTCCCCCAGTGACTCTCTGCCACATGGCCCAGCATGTGTCCAAGCCCTGGTTTCAACTAGTGAGGCATAGAGACTTCTAAGTTTGGGGGACACGAAGCTCACTCAATTATTGCCAGAGAGGCCAGTGCAGCAGGAAACCAACAGAGGGGCACCTGTCTTCACTTCTCAAGCCCTCTTCAATAAGCTACATTAGGTACTGCCCTTGAGTACCAGCTGTGCATTATCCACAATTTTTCTTCTGGGTTCCCTTAAGTGGGAAGCAGATCCAACAGGGAGGCGACCCCCAAGGTTGTCATAAAATATGCACTTTTCTTCCCATCTCCTGTAACTTCCAAGCAGTTGTCTTGAAGTTATTTATTGACCCTTTTATCTTACCAATGCAAAACTGGTAGGAATTTGGGGAGAGGCAGAGACTCAGGCAGCTGGGAACTAGTGATGCGGACATCTATCAGGCACTTCCTCCTATAAGCAAATATCACCTTCTACATTCCAGCTCTCCAGCCTATCCCTGCTCTTTGTCCTTTTCTTGTTAATCTGCCTTTTCCTAGTCTCCTCCTTCTTCATTAGCACCTCCAAAGGAATGAAGAGTTCCGATTCAAACTAGAATAATTTTGAGGTGCTCACTTGTTATATCTCCCCTTCTTCATCTTCCTAGAAAACCTGAGAAGTGATATCTTCCTGCTTGCTGAATTTTGTCCACTATATTGGTGGACTTGACTAAGAGTCACTGGGGGAACAGCTAGCTCTTTGAAGGAGAAGGGAATTAGTCTTGATTCATTGCCTCCACCTGTCAACCTGCACTCTGATCCCAAACTGCTGGATTTCTCCCAAACCGTTCAGCATGGCTCAGAGAGTTGGACATTTTAGGCAGCACTTCACCTCTTTTTCCATAGAAATCTCCAAACCAAGACAGACATATCCTCCCTAAGAATTATTTCTTCTTTCTCAGAAAAAGGAAACAAAGAGTTCCAGCCAGGGCGCCTGGGTGGCTCAGTGGGTTAAGCCTCTGCCTTCGGCTCAGGTCATGATCCCACAGTCCTGGGATCAAGTCTCATTATCAGGATCCTTGCTCAGTGGGGAGTCTGCTTCTCCCTCCCTGCCCATTTCCTTGCAAGTTAAAGAGAGAGAGAGAGTTCTGGCCTTTGGTTCCTTTGAGCAAGATTTTTGTGAAGGAACACCTTTTGGGAAGAAATCTACTTTTCAATAGTAGATGCTGGGATTTTTTTTTTTTTAATTTTATAAAGATTTTATTTGTCAAAGAGAGAGAGCAAGCACAAGTGGGGGGAGTGGCAGCCCAATGAGGGACTCAATCCCAGGACCAGAGCCAAAGGCAGACATTTAACTGACTGAGCCACCTAGGAGTCTTGATTCTAGGATTTTTATAAGTATGTTAGGTCTTGCTTCCAAAAATTGGCAAGCCCCTGGAGTCTCCATAACTCCCTCTCACCCCATCCTGTACCACTTCTGATAATGACCCCTCCTCTGTTGAAGGGAGAATATTACATGGAGGCAGTAAGCACAGAAGGGTATAAATGTGACGTGTTTATAAACCGGTAAGCTAGATGTTACTCATCTACAACCATCACTGTCCAGGTGCCCCTTTGCAAAAAAACTGGAGAACCCTGGGTCAAAAGAAAGGATAACAGCATGTAGAGTAAGAACACACCATCAGTGGATGACGATGGGCAGAAGGTAAACTAGAGGAGTTTTGCCTTAGTTCATAGAACATTAGAGATGTTTGAAAGGCAAGACTCCACACTAGTGTTAGCTCTACATTCAAGACAATTCAGCATAGAGATACGAGTTCTTAAGCATGGTATATTGCCAATTCCCAGATCAAAACTCTTTTGGTTTTGGTCATAAGTTTTTTGCCATTTTCCAGGGTTTTTGATAGATATCGTTTTGGTCACTGACCACTCTTTGAGGAATAAGAGAAGCTTCAAAGTATCTCACAACGAGCAAAGCCCATCAAAGGGGAAAAAAAAAAAGGCCATACCATACTTCCCCATTCAAGAAAGCAGCTATGCATTGTAAGCACTGAAGTAATTAAAGAAAAGGGAGGAATGGGGATTCTGTACTCAATCTCCCTCTACCCATGCAGAAAAAGAGCCGTGTCAGCTAGAATCTCTGTAAAGCCACTGCATTTCACCCCATACACCACATCAAAAGCCCTTTGTAGGGGCGCCTGGGTGGCTCAGCGGGTTAAAGCCTCTGCCTTCAGCTCAGGTCATGATCCCGGGGTCCTGGGATCGAGCCCCGCATCGGGCTCTCTGCTTGGCTGGGAGCCTGCTTCCTCCTCTCTCTCTGCCTGCCTCTCTGCCTACTTGTAATCTCTATCTGTCAAATAAATAAATCTTAAAAAAAAAAAAAAAAGCCCTTTGTAAGGTTGCAGTCCCTTCCTGTGCAGTCACTGAGGAGTCTTCCCATTTCTGGACCGCAAGCTTTGCATTGTCTCTCCCCAGGCCTGACCTCTCTATGTGAACCTGTTCAAAGAACTTGTTTTCTTGGCAACTCTGCCCGCCTATGCCTAACCAACCTCAAGACTAGCAGGTTCTGGCTCATCCTTCCTCTTATACCACCTTCCTGCCTATTAGCTGAGTCAGTTCAGCTGAATGTGTGGCAGCATGGAGCTCGTTAATAATCTGGTACTGGGTGAATGCTGAGTCCATCGTGCCCCTTCTTCCTTCAATGTTGATATCCATACAATTGAATTGTGTTCCATAGTTTAATATTGAAATTCTCATAAAGGCAGATGGACTGATTTCTACTTGTTATAAATGATTTCATGTAAATACCTAAAAACAAATCTTATCAAACATTTTAGAACACAAAGGAGAACCAAATACGAATTTAAAAATGTAATGAAATTATGCTTTTACTTGTGAAATGTAGCATTGATAGATGAAATTAATATTTTAATCCATAATTGTAAAGCAAACACCTGTATCATTACCATCGGGGCCAATAAAGGGAACATTGCTTGATTATGAGATGCTTTGCCACGTCTATCCTTTCTTGCCTCTTGTGGCAACCATTTGTTGTTTCCTTTATAGTTTTACCCCCTATACAGCTATTCTTAAATGACCTAATTGAGTTTTGGCTCTCTATGAACTTTATTTAAATAGGTCATATTGTATGAATTATTTTGTCTTCTTCCCTCCCTCCCATATTATGTTGCCAATATTCATCCATTGCTTCAGTTTGGTCATGCTCATTGCTGCATAATATTTCATTGTATTAATGTATCTCAACTTACCCATTTTTATTGTTGATGTGCTTTTTGTTTGCATCCACGTTTTGACTACCATAAATATGTTGCTATGAATATTCTTTTTATGTGTATCCTGATACATATGTCAACAAATTTCTCTAGTGTCCAAGAGCGAAATTGCTGGCTCAAAGGGTATATCTCCCTTCTACTATTTCTTCTATTATTAGATAAAGCTGGATTCCAGTAGTTGTGAACATAAAGAGTGGTTGTTCCAGTTTTCATTCACACCTGGAAAATAGGAGAATTTCCATCACAGCATATGGTCAGCAACATTTAGAGTCATAAGACTTTCCACATATTTTAGATTTTTATTTTATCTTTATTTTTGAAGACTTCTCACCTTCTCCAATCTGGTGGGTCTATGATGGTATCCTATTGAGATTTTAGTCTCCTTGATTACTAATAAACTTATGCACCTTTCTCCCCTAATTATTGACTATTTGGATATCCTCTTTTGTGCTGTGCTTATTCAAATCTTTCGGTTTTTTAAAAAAATTCTTTTGGCTCATAACTATTCTTTAAGAACAAATTTTTATTTTTTAATGCAGTTTTAAGATCATAGCAATATTGAGCAGAAGGCACAGCTATTACCCATATGCCTCCTGCCCCCAAAAATGCATAGCCTCCTCCGTTATCAGCACTCCCCTTAAAGTGGTACATTTGTGGGGGAGTCAAGATGGCGGGGAAGTAGGAGGAGGCACCATTTCAACCTGTACCCTAAAGTGAGCTGATTACCTACCAAAGAACTCTGACCACCCATGAAATCAGCCTGAGATCAGAATTATACACGTCTGGATCTCTACAGGAGCAGAAGACGCCAGTGGCAGGTAAAGCAGACTGGGAACGTCCGACTGATATCGGAAGATAAACAAAAGGGGGAGGGAGCCACCAGAGGTGACCGATCAGAAAGTAACACCCCAACACCAGAGTGCTCTGCGTCTGGGGACCAGCATTAACTTGGAGTCTGGTTGAAAGCACTCAAAAAACAAACAGCAAAGGATCGCGGGGGGTAATAGTGGGAACCTGGGCAGTTAGGGTCAGGGACCTAAGTCCCCAGACCCAGGACAGCCTCCCCTGGTGCGGAGCCAGAGAGAGTGTGGCGGAGAAATCAGGTCTCCATCCCTGAGCTGCCAGTGCACCTGACCCGCCAGCGCGCCCGAGAACTAGTGGGGTCTGGCTCCTGTGAGGGGCTGGGAGCCTGGCCAGACGGCAATCCTGAAACGCGCGTGTCCCACACCCTCCCTTGGGATAGGTGCTCATAGGCGCTAGCCTGGAGCTCTGGCAGCAGGAAAAACCAGACATTCCCAGCCTGGGACAGCGGGAAAATCTCAGTGTGCGATCTCTGCTCGGAACCTCTCTGGCGGTCTGGAGCTGCCTAGACAGCCACCGCTGCCCTGGTTTTGGGTACAAGGAGGAGCTCCTGCATCCCCAGGGACAGTGACTCAGAACCAACTCTGCCAGCAGCTTTTGCAAAACAGTCTGAGGCTTCTCTCTGAGAGGGAGGTTGGGGTGCTGTTTGCTCTCCTCTAAACCTCCAAAAACCATCAAAAGCTGTCAAGGTGAGAGAAAGCAGATGAAAGAACATAAAACCCCCCAGAGAACAAAAGGCTGAAAAAAACAGTTTCCTGAAAAAGAAAAAAAAAAAAAAGAGCTCACCCCCTTGAGGGGAGCGGGAGGACCTAACTCAGGGAACATCATTGTCTGAAAACCCACGTGGCAGGCCCCTCCCCCAGAAAACCAACCAGGAAGGAAGAAAAAAAAAAAAAAGACTACAAGAGAACAATCACCACTACTTCATAAATACAACTTTTATTTTTAACTCTTTACCAATATTCTGGTTCTTTTTTTTTTATACATACAGATAATTTTTTAACCTATTTACCATCACACCGAGATGTCTAGTACATCAAATTCTTTAATAACCTTCTAACCTGAACTTTTTGATACATACACCCGTGTTTTTCTTTTGTTTTTCTATTTTTTTAATTCTTTTTTAATTTTAACTTAGTTTAGTCTAGTTTATTCTTTTTTAATTTTTATTTTCTACTATACATATAGAGTTAAACTTCAAGGTAATCCCCTTTCCCCAATCAATGCTACCGCTATAGGCAAACCAGTTTCTAATCCCCCTGTAACTTAGGAAAGTTGAGTCCCTTAACAAAAACATCAAGATACCTTCAGGAAGAATCAAAATAACCTTCCTCACCCACACTGAGAATCTATAACCACTCTCCCAATTTTTCCTTCTGTCAGTGTTTCTGTGAATTTCTGTTTGTCCTGATAATATATAAACCTTATACTTGGGGTTCTTTCTGATGAGGTTCTTCCCTTTTTTTTTTTTTTTTTGCTTATATATACATATTTTTTCTCTTGTCATATACTTTTATCACTCTTTTTGTCTGTCTGTTTTTGTTTGTATACTCCACAAATCTTACCTTGTGGCCCATTTGGGCTGAGCCTTCTCTTTTATCTTCCCTTTTTTTCCTATCTCTCTCTCTCTTTTTTTTTCCTTTTGTCTTTCCCCTTTTTTTTTCTTTCTTCTTCTCTATTTCTTTTTCTTTTCGTTTTTCTCTCATTTGGGTGGGGAATCCTGATTGCACAGAAGCGTTCCAGGGTGCACATTGACTGCACCACAATCGATAAGTCCAGCTGCATCTGTTTAGTCATCTCTTACCAAAATGACTAGGAGGAGGAATACCCAACAGAAGAAAAATACAGAGGATGGGCCTTCTGCAACAGAGCTAATGGCTATCGACATAGACAATATGTCAGAAAAGGAATTCAGACTAACAATTATCCAGGCAATAGCTAGGTTGGAGAAAGCCATGGATGACCAAACAGAATTGATTAGGGCAGAACTGAAAGCCACCAGGGATGATGTTCACAATGTTAGGGCAGAACTGAAAGCCACCAGGGATGATGTTCAAAATGCTCTCAACGAGTTCCAATCCAATCTAAATTCTCTAAAAGCTAGGGTAACTGAGACAGAAGATAGAATTAGTGATCTGGAGGACAAACAGATAGAGAGAAAGGATCAGGAGGAAGCCTGGAACAAACAGCTCAGAAGCCACGAAAACAGAATCAGGGAAATAAACGATGCCATGAAACGTTCCAACATCAGAATTATTGGAATCCCTGAAGGGGAAGAAAAAGAAAGAAGTCTAGAAGATATAGTGGAAGAAGTTGTCTATGAAAATTTTCCCAATCTCACGAATGGAAACAATGTTCATGTACTAGAGGCAGAAAGATTTCCTCCCAAGATTTTAGATTCTCGAAAGTCCTCACGGGACCTTATCGTTAGAATGGGGAATTTTGTTTCAAGAGAGACCCTCTTAAAAGCAGCTAGGACAAAGAAGCTTCTTACATACAGAGGAAAGCCCATTAGAATAACGTCAGACCTTTCCACAGAGACCTGGAAAGCCAGGAAGGGCTGGCAAAATATATTCAGAGTACTAAATGAGAAGAACATGCAACCAAGAATACTCTATCCAGCAAGACTGACATTTAAAATGGATGGAGAGATAAAGAGTTTCCAAGACCGGCAAGGCTTAAAAGACTATGCAACCACCAAGCCGACACTGCAGGAAATATTAAGGGGGGTCCTATAAGAGAGAAAAAATCCTAAGAATATCATTGAACAGAAATATAGAAACAATCTATAGACAGAAAGACTTCAAAGGCAACACGATGTCAATAAAAACCTATCTCTCAATAATCACTCTCAATGTGAATGGCCTAAATGCGCCCATAAAACGACACAGGGTTGCAGATTGGATAAAACGACAGGACCCACAAAAACAGACACATAGATCAGTGGAACAGAATAGAGAGCCCAGAAATCGACCCTCAACTCTATGGCCAACTCATCTTCGACAAAGCAGGAAAGAATGTCCAATGGAAAAAAGACAGCCTCTTCAATAAATGGTGCTGGGAAAATTGGACAGCCACATGCAGACAAATGAAATTGGACCACTTCCTTACACCACACACGAAAATAGACTCCAAATGGATGAAGGACCTCAATGTGAGAAAGGAATCCATCAAAATCCTTGAGGAGAATGCAGGCAGCAACCTCTTCGACCTCAGCTGCAGCAACATCTTCCTAGGAACAACGGCAAAGGCAAGGGAAGCAAGGGCAAAAATGAACTATTGGGATTTCATCAAGATCAAAAGCTTTTGCACAGCAAAGGAAATAGTTAACAAAACCAAAAGACAGCTGACAGAATGGGAGAAGATATTTGCAAACGACATATCAGATAAAGGGCTAGTATCCAAAATCTATAAGGAACTTAGCAAACTCAACACCCAAAGAACAAACAATCCCATCAAGAAATGGGCAGAGGACATGAACAGACATTTCTGCAAAGAAGACATCCAGATGGCCAACAGACACATGAAAAAGTGCTCCACGTCACTCGGCATCAGGGAAATACAAATCAAAACCACAATGAGATATCACCTCACACCAGTCAGAATGGCTAAAATTAACAAGTCAGGAAATGACAGATGCTGGAGAGGATGTGGAGAAAGGGGAACCCTCCTCCACTGTTGGTGGGAATGCAAGCTGGTCCAACCACTCTGGAAAACAGCATGGAGGTTCCTCAAAATGTTGAAAATAGAACTACCCTATGACCCAGCAATTGCACTACTGGGTATTTACCCTAAAGATACAAACATAGTGATCCGAAGGGGCACGTGTACCCGAATGTTTATAGCAGCAATGTCTACAATAGCCAGACTATGGAAAGAACCTAGATGTCCATCAACAGATGAATGGATAAAGAAGAGGTGGTATATATACACAATGGAATACTATGCAGCCATCAAAAGAAATGAAATCTTGCCATTTGCGACGACATGGATGGAACTAGAGCGTATCATGCTTAGTGAAATAAGTCAATCGGAGAAAGACAACTATCATATGATCTCCCTGATATGAGGACATGGAGAAGCAACATGGGGGGGTAGGGGGATAGGAGAAGAATAAATGAAACAAGATGGGATTGGGAGGGAGACAAACCATAAATGACTCTTAATCTCACAAAACAAACTGGGGGTTGCTGGGGGGAGGTGGGATTGGGAGAGGGGGAGCGGGCTATGGACATTGGGGAGGGGAGGCGAACCATAAGAGACTATGGACTCTGAAAAACAACCTGAGGGTTTTGAAGGGTCAGGGGTGGGAGGTTGGGGGAACAGGTGGTGGGTAATGGGGAGGGCACATTTTGCATGGAGCACTGGGTGTTGTGCAAAAAGAATGAATACTGTTACGCTGAAAAAATAAATAAAATGGAAAAAAAAAAAAACAAAAAAACGACAGGACCCATCCATATGTTGTCTACAAGAGACCCATTTTGAACCTAAGGATACACCCAGACTGAAAGTGAAGGGATGGAGAAGCATCTTTCATGCCAATGGGCCTCAAAAGAAGGCCGGAGTAGCGATTCTCATATCAGATAAATTAGATTTTAAACTAAAGACTGTAGTCAGAGATACAGAAGGACACTACATAATTCTTAAAGGGACTATCCGCCAAGACGATCTAACAATTGTGAATATCTATGCCCCCAATATGGGAGCACCCAATTACATAAGAAAACAATTAATCAAGATAAAGAGTCATATTGATACGAATACAATAATAGTAGGAGATCTTAATACACCTCTCTCAGAAATAGACAGATCATCGAAGCAGAAAATTAATAAAGAAATAAGAGCATTGAATGAAACATTGGACCAGATGGACCTCATCGACGTATACAGAACATTCCACCCTAAAACAACAGAATATTCATTCTTCTCAAGTGCACATGGAACCTTCTCCAGAATAGACCACATACTGGGTCACAAAGCAGGACTCAACTGATACCAAAAGACTGACATTATTCCCTGCATATTCTCCGATCACAATGCTTTGAAACTGGAGCTCAATCACAAGGAAAAGTTCAGAAGGAACTCAAACACCTGGAAGCTAAAGACCACCTTGCTTAAGAATGCTTGGATCAACCAGGAGATCAAAGACGAACTTAAACAATTCATGGAAACCAATGAGAATGAAGACACCTCGGTCCAAAACCTATGGGATACAGCAAAGGCTGTTCTAAGGGGGAAATACATAGCCATCCAAGCCTCCCTCAAAAACATTGAAAAATCCAGAATACACCAGCTGTCTCTACACCTTAAAGAACTGGAGAATCAACAACAAATCAAACCAACTCCACATGCAAGAAGGGAAATAATCAAGATTAGAGCAGAGATCAATGAGGTAGAAATGAGAGATACAGTAGAACGTATCAATGAAACTAGAAGCTGGTTTTTTGAAAGAATGAATAAGATCGATAAACCATTGGCCACACGAATCCAAAAGAAAAGAGAGAAAGCCCAAATTAATAAAATTATGAATGAAAAGGGAGAGATCACAACGAACACCAAGGAAATAGAAACAATCATCAAAAATTATTACCAACAGTTATATGCCAATAAGCTAAGCAACTTAGATGAAATGGATGCATTCCTGGAAAGCTACAAACTCCCAAAATTGAACCAGGAAGAAATTGACAACCTAAATAGACCGATATCTAGTAATGAGATTGAAGCAGTGATCAAAAACCTCCCAAAAAACAAGAGCCCAGGACCTGACGGATTCCCTGGGGAATTCTACCAAACTTTCAAAGAAGATATAACACCAATTCTCCTGAAGCTGTTCCAAAAAATTGAAGCAGAAGGAAAACTTCCAGACTCTTTTTATGAAGCCAGCATTACCCTGATCCCCAAACCAGGCAAAGACCCTACCAAAAAGGAGAATTTCAGACCAATATCACTGATGAATATGGATGCAAAGATTCTCAACAAGATCCTAGCAAACAGGATCCAGCAGCACATTAAAAAGATTATCCACCATGACCAGGTGGGATTCATCCCTGGGTTGCAAGGTTGGTTCAACATTCGCAAATCAATCAGTGTGATAGAACACATCAATAAGAGAAGAGTGAAGAACCACATGGTCCTCTCAATTGATGCAGAAAAAGCATTTGACAAAATCCAGCATCCGTTCCTGATGAAAACGCTTCAAAGTATAGGGATAGAGGGAACATTCCTGAACTTCATAAAATCTATCTATGAAAGACCCACAGCAAATATCATCTTCAATGGGAAAAAGCTTGCAGCTTTCCCGTTGAGATCAGGAACACGACAAGGATGCCCACTCTCACCACTCTTGTTCAACATAGTATTAGAAGTTCTAGCAACGGCAATCAGACAACAAAGAGAAATAAAAGGTATCCAAATTGGCAAGGAAGAAGTCAAACTCTCTCTCTTCGCAGATGACATGATTCTTTGTATGGAAAACCCTAAAGACTCCACCCCCAAACTACTAGAACTCATACAGCAATTCAGTAATGTGGCAGGATACAAAGTCAATGTACAGAAATCAGTGGCTTTCTTATACACCAACAATGAAAATACAGAAAGGGAAATTAGAGAATCGATTCCATTTACTATAGCACCAAGAACCATAAGATACCTGGGCATAAACCTAACCAAAGAAGTAAAGGACCTGTACTCGAGGAACTACAGAACACTCATGAAAGAAATTGAAGAAGACACAAAAAGATGGAAGACTGTTCCATGCTCTTGGATTGGAAGAATAAACATTGTTAAAATGTCTATACTGCCTAGAGCAATCTATACTTTTAATGCCATTCCGATCAAAATTCCACCGATATTTTTCAAAGAGCTGGAGCAAATAATCCTAAAATTTGTATGGAGCCAGAAGAGACCCCGAATTGCTAAGGAAATGTTGAAAAACAAAAACAAAACTGGCGGCATCACGTTACCTGATTTCAAGCTTTACTACAAAGCTGTGATCACCAAGACAGCGTGGTACTGGCATAAAAACAGACCCATAGACCAGTGGAACAGAGTGGAGAGCCTAGATATGGACCCTCAACTCTATGGTCAAATAATCTTCGACAAAACAGGAAAAAATATTCAATGGAAAAAAGACAGTCTCTTCAATAAATGGTGCTGGGAAAACTGGACAGCGATATGTAGAAGAATGAAACTCGCCCATTCTTTACACCGTACACAAAGATAAACTCGAAATGGATAAAAGACCTCAACGTGAGACAGGAATCTATCAGAATCCTAGAGGAGAACATAGGCAGTAACCTCTTCGAAATCAGCCACAGCAACTTCTTTCAAGATATGTCTCCAAAGGCCAAGGAAACAAAAGCAAAAATGAACTTTTGGGACTTCATCAAGATCAAAAGCTTCTGCACAGCAAAGGAAACAGTCAACAAAACAAAGAGGCAACCCACGGAATGGGAGAAGATATTTGCAAATGACAGTACAGACAAAAGGTTGATATCCAGGATCTATAAAGAACTTCTCAAACTCAACACACACAAAACAGATAATCATATCAAAAAATGGGCAGAAGATAGGAACAGACACTTCTCCAATGAAGACATACAAATGGCTATCAGACACATGAAAAAATGTTCATCATCACTAGCCATCAGGGAGATTCAAAACATTGAGATACCACCTGACACCAGTTAGAATGGCCAAAATTAGCAAGACAGGAAACAACGTGTGTTGGAGAGGATGTGGAGAAAGGGGAACCCTCTTACACTCTTGATGGGAATGCAAGTTAGTGCAGCCACTTTGGAGAACAGTGTGGAGATTCCTGAAGAAATTAAGAATAGAGCGTCCCTATGACCCTGCAATTGCACTGCTGGGTATTTACCCCAAAGATACAGATGTAGTGAAAAGAAGGGCCATCTGTACCCC
The DNA here is from genome assembly GCF_922984935.1 of Meles meles. Taxonomy (NCBI): domain Eukaryota; kingdom Metazoa; phylum Chordata; class Mammalia; order Carnivora; family Mustelidae; genus Meles; species Meles meles. The sequence goes on along the minus strand of NC_060069.1, from coordinate 37,897,325 downwards.
AATGTTTATTGCAGCAATGGCTACGGTCGCCAAACTGTGGAAAGAACCAAGATGCCCTTCAACGGATGAATGGATAAGGAAGATGTGGTCCATATACACAATGGAGTATTATGCCTCCATCAGAAAGGACGAATACCCAACTTTTGTAGCAACATGGACGGGACTGGAAGAAATTATGCTGAGCGAAATAAGTCAAGCAGAGAGAGTCAAGTATCATATGGTCTCACTTATTTGTGGAGCATAACAAATAACATGGAGGACATGGGGAGATGGAGAGGAGAGGGAGTTGAGGGAAACTGGAAGGGGAGATGAACCATGAGAGACTATGGACTCTGAAAAACAACCAGAGGGTTATGAAGGGGCGGCAGGCGGGTGGGGGGTGGTGTGGGAGGTTGAGGAACCAGGTGGTGGGTAATAGGGAGGGCACGTACTGCATGGAGCACTGGGTGTGATGCCAAAACAATGAACACTGTTATGCTGTAAATAAACAAATAAAAATAAATATTAAAAAAAAAAAGTGGTACATTTGTTGTAGCTGATGAATCTACATCGACATCAGCATTACCCCCAAAATCATAGTTTACTTTAGAGTTTAATTTTGTACATTCTACGGGTTTGAACAAATTTATAATGACACGTAGCCTTTTTAATTTTAACTATTGGTAGGAGTTCTTTACATATTCTGAATTTGAGTTTTATGACTGGCTGGCTTGCCTTTTCACTTTCTTTATGGTGTCTTTTGATAAACAGAAGTTGTTAAATTTAATGTAGTGAGTTTATTAAGCTTTTCCTTAAAGTCACTGTTCTTTGTTTAAAAAATATTTTTCCGGCCCATAGGTCAGGACAATATTCTACATTATCTTCTGAAAGTTTAGGTTTGTCTCTCACATTTTGGTTCACGAGATACAGGTTTCAACACCGTTTTTCCCCATATGAATACTCAGTTGTTTTAGCACCATTTATTGCAAAAATCATCCTTTCCCCAGTATTATGTGACGCACCTTCATTATAAACAGGGTCCTCATATTTGAGACTCTATTTCTAGGCTCTGTATTTTTCACATTGTTTCATTTGTCTAGTCCTGTATCAATATCATTTCTTCATTACTACAGTTTTATAAAAAGAATTGATATCTGGTGGACCAAGTTCTCCAATCATATGCTTCTGCTTAAGCCTGTTTTGGACCTTCTTGACTTTTACGTTTTCATATATTTTGTAAGATCAGTTACCAAAAGCTTTCTCCATTGAAGCAATCATGTCATTTTTCTCCTTTTATCTATTAATGTGATGAGTTAAGTTAATTTATTTTCAAATATTAAAACATACTTGCATTCCTGGGGTAAACTCAACTTGGTCATGGTGTAATACCATTTTCATATATTAATTAATTTTTGTTGCCTGTATTTTTTTGAGATTTTTGTATTTATGTTAATGAATAATGTTGCCTTACACTTTTTCTTTCTTACATAGTTCTTTTTTAAAAAAGATTTTGTTAAAAAAATAAAAATAAAAAATAAAAAAGATTTTATTTATTTATTTAAGAGGGAGGGAGAGTGCATGAGTGGGGGGAGGGAGAGAGAGAGAGGGAGAAGCAGGCTTCACACTGAGCAGGGAGCCCAACATGGGGCTCAATCTCAGGATCCTGGGATCATGACCTGAGCCAAGGCAGGTATTTAACCAACTAAGCCACCCAGGTGCTCCTTTTTCTGACATAGTTCTTGCCAACTTTGGATGTCAAGATCTCGCTTGCCTCATAAAATGATTTGGGCATTTTCTTCTTTTCTATGTACTCTGGAACTGTTAGGCTAGATTATTGTTATATCCTCCATAAATGTCTTGCTGGGCATTTCTGAGACTGGAGGTTTCTGTGGGGAAAGAGGCAGGTGTTTGTTTTTCGTCTGTCTGTTTGTTTGTTTGTTTTTAGCACTGAGTCAATTTCTTTAGTGGTCTTAGAACTATTCAAGTTTTCTACTTTTTGTAATTTATTTTTTTCTAGCAATTTGTCCATTTAATCCAGATGATATGAACCTGGGTCACATATCTAGGTGATGGCTGTGTTAATCTTGCCCTGAGGATAGAGCCCATTTATGTCATGATTTAGTAAAAAGTTTTGGAAACAAATATCTGCAGAGACATGAGGGTAATTGGTTGGGAGTTCATAGATTCTAGGCTGGAAACCAAGTCATCTTCTATTTGCCGATCTCTCCATCTGCAACCTGGCTACCACGTTCATACTAGCTTCAGTGTTCAGATTCTTCACGACCTTTCTAAATTCTGTGATTTCACCTTTTTTTTTTTTTTTTAAACCATAGCTGGATGTCTTTCCTCTCTCTTGTGCCTGTGTTATTTCAGCTCAATATTACTGGGTCTGTTCAAATGCTAGCCATTCTTGAGAATATCTCCCCCTGGGAATCCTCTGATCTTCCAAATCTGTTATGTACCTACTTCATTCTGTATTTTATCTAGTTGGTTGCTTGGATATTGGTCTCTTTCTCCCTAAACTATAGTTTACTTGCAGGTGTCTTCTTATTCATCTTAGTAACTGCTACATAGTCTTGCGCTGTGATTGGCTTTAGTAGCACTCAGTAAATACTGGCTGAATAAATGAAGTTATTAATGAAGAAATTTACAAATTTTCTTTATTTTAATGAAAAAGGAAATTACAATATAAAACATTCTTGGTGTTATTGTTAATATTATAATTTTTCACCTTGTGATTGACAAAATGGCGTCTTCTATTTCTAATTTGCACTTGTTTGAATATTATTGAGGTTCAACATAGTTTCATGAAGTTTCAGTTATTGTTCTTCTGTGAATTTGTATTCATATTCTTAGCCAATTTTGTTGAGTTTTTTTTCCTGTGGATTTGCATATACTCTGTCTATATTACAGATATTACTACCTTTCTGATTATGCATATTCCTGGTACTTTCTCTCATTGGTAACTTGTCTTTTAATTCTTTCTATGATATCTTTTGTTAAATAAAAGATTTGAGTTTGAATGTGTTCAATCTGTCAGTGATTTCCTCCCCACACTCGGTTTGTTTTTTTTTTTTAATTATTTATTTATTTATTTGACAGGCAGAGATCACAAGTAGGCAGAGAGGCAGGCAGAGAGACTGAGGAGGAGGCAGGCTCCCCGCTGAGCAGAGAGCCCGATAAGGGCTCAATCCCAGGAGTCGGATCCTGACCTGAGCCAAAGGCAGAGGCTTTAACCCGCTGAGCCACCCAGGCACCCCCCCCCACACTTGGTTTTAAACCTTTCTTCTATGAGAATAGAGCTCTTGAGGAAGGAGGCCTCCTTTCTGAGAGAAGACTATTTTATGTCTAATAAGAGACCCTTAAGTAGGACAGCAATGAATCTTTCCACACAATTTAATTTAGGGGTCCAAATTCTCATATGTATGCCTTAGATACATAATAGCATATCAAGACTAATGTTTATGTTCATGTACATTTTCTTCATCATTGGCTGACATTAGCAACCATCATCTGGTTCTGTGATTCACTGAATTTTTTAGATGATTTAGTAATTTCTATGTGGATCTGTAAGAAACTCTATAGAGGTAACCTTTCTAGTGTGCATATTCTGTCAAATTTCTTCTGATCTTTCAGGTTCTAATCTAGCCAACCAGTCAATATTTATAATAGAATATTTTTAAGGTCTGAAGTCCAGGATTTATGACCATATTCAGGTATGATTGGGTTCCTACACTGGCTTAATCTTTATTTTTTTTTTTAATTTATTTATTCATTTGAGAGACAGAGAGAGCACAGGCAGGGGGAGAGGCAGAGGGAGAGGGAAAAGCAGATCCCCACGGAGCAAGGAGCCCAAAGCCAGGCTTGATCCCAGGACCTGAAGATCATGACCTGAGCTGACAGCAGATGCTTAACCATCTGAGACACCCAGCGCCCCGGCTTAAGCTTTTTCTTTTTTCCCTTAAGATTTTTATTTATTTATTTGACAGAGAGATCACAAGTAGGCAGAAAGGCAGGCAGAGAGAGAGAGGAGGAAGCAGGCTCCCTGGCCAGCAGAGAGCCCGATGAAGGACTCAATCCCAGGACCCTGAGATCATGACCTGAGCCGAAGGCAGAGGCTTAACCCACTGAGTCACCCAGGCGCGCTGGCTTAAGCTTTAATAGACTGTTGTCTTTCATTTTTTACTGCCAGAAATTATTCCCAGGACCTGTTGGCATCACACTGTGAAGATTTTTAAAAAATAATCTTGCTTTCAAGTGTACTTTTTAAATCTCTCCTGAAATCTGAATTTGCATGAAGAAATAACTGCCTTGAAAGGTTCCATTAGTTGTTTTCCTCTGTACTTGTTCAAATGTTTGAACTGATATTTACTTGGGGCTTTAAACTCAGAATGGTTGCCCTAAGATTCTTTTCTAGTAGTGAGGTCTAGAGAGAGTAGACTTAGGTGGCACTTGATTATGTACCTGAGATTTTTTTTTTTTGTAGCAGCAACCCAGAAGAGTAAGTAATTCTGACTGTAAAACCCCAGCAATAACATTTTCTTATTTTTGAATCTAGCTTAATAATAACAGCAAATGCTCATGCAGTGCTTTCTGTGTTCTAAGTCTTTACATATAGTAATTCATTTATTACACAGCAACCCCATATTTAACAGATGGCAACACTAAGACTCTAAGAGATTATTGGGAAATAAAAGAACCAGATTTAATATCAAGATGGCCAGCTCCAGAACCAGGTTCTTAACTACTAAACTATGCTGTTCTATTATTATTTATTCAGAAAAATTGGAGTCAGGATAAAAGGAAGCTCGTAAGCTGGTGGCCAACACATTGGAGTATATCCCTCCAAAACTCATTCAAAGTAAAATCTGGAATGTGCTATGAAATAGACTAGCAAACACTATAATAATAGAAGAGTAGGAAATAGGGGCACCTGGGTGGCTCAGTGGGTTAAAGCCTCGGCCTTTGGCTCAGGTCATGATCCCTAGGTCCTGGGATGGAGCCCCACATCGATGGTTCTCTGCTACGTCGGGAGCCTGCTTCCCTTCCTCTCTGCCTGCCTCTCTGCCTACTTGTGATCTCTGTCTGTCAAATAAATAAATAAAATCTTTAAAAAAAAAAAAGAAGAGCATGAAATGGAAATTTTTCTAAAGTTCTTAATATATCTATTAATTCATTTATGCTTCATAACAATCTTATGAAAAGGGTACTGCTATTCCCCTACTTCACTAATGGATAAACTGAGGCCCAAAAGAGGCAAAATAATTAACCTAAGGACACATGACTTGAAGTCCTCTACTAGAGTCATCTTATTTCTAGCTACAAACCACTTGTGTTTTATAAGGATTCAAGTTTTTTTATACGTATCCTCTCGTTCTATTCATAAATATTAGTGTACCAAACTCTTCAGTTAGTCAGTGTTCAATTTCCTTTAGCAGTTAAAATGTGTTTTCCACTTTTAGGCCATTAGGAAATAATTAATAGTTCTTTAGCATTCAAGGTAAAACTCCAAATCATTTTGTTAAAATGAAATCATGGCAATAAATTGTTCACAAGAATCACAATCCAGGGCTTCAAGGCCTGGAAGGAGACATATGGAGTCCCCAGATGGTCAGTACAGACTCAGGAAGTAAATAGAAATACTTGAAACCCAACCAGGAGTAAGGCTGGGGTTTCACATCCATTCTGCTCAACTCTGGCCTTTTTTCATGGGCTATGCACTTCAAGGTAATATTTGGGGAATTTAGGTGAATTGGGCCACTTGAAGTGGGGAGGAATGAGTGGAAATTAAGAATAGTTGTTGATTGTTGACACAATGACACAGGTCACCTTCTACTTCCTAGGCTAGAAAGCATACACTCTGAGATGGAGTTTATCTTGGGCAAGGTTCCTACACACTGCTGAGTACGTTGTTGAGCATATAATTTGCCAAACCATACACAGTGGCCCAGCTGGTATGAAATGCACTTGATCTAATGTTACACAAATTCACCAAAAAAGATTTTCAAAATATAGAACATCTTTATTCTTCTAGACCTTTTCTTGTCAGTTTTATTGCAGTGAGTTTTTTTATTCACATACCATACATTTAATCCACTTAAAGTATACAACTCAATGGTGTTTAATGCATTCAGGATTATGCAACTATCCCCCCAATCAATTTTAGAACACTACACATGCCGGAAAGAAAGCCCATCCTCAGTAGCAGCCATTCCCCATCTCCCTGTAACCATCCCAGTCCTTGGTGCCAATATACTTTTTATCTGTATGGATTTGCCTGTTTGGGGAATTTCATATTTTTTAAACCTTTTTTTTAAATATATTTTATTTGACAGAGAGAAATCACAACTAGGCAGAGAGGTAGGCAGAGAGAGAGGGAAGCAGGCTCCCTGTGGAGCAGAAAGCCCCGGTGCGGGGCTTGATCCCAGGACCCTGAGATCATGATCTGAGCCAAAGGCAGAGGCTTTAACCCACTGAGCCACCCAGGCGCCCCTGGGGAATTTCATATTAAATGGAATCATATGTGATTTTTTGTGTCTGACTTCTTTCACTTTGCATGTTTCCAAGGTTTGTCCATGTTATAGTATGTATTAATACTTTGTTCCTTTTTATTGCCAAATAATATTCCATTGCATCAATATACCACATTTTGTTTACTTATTCGTTTGCTGATGGACAATTGGGTTGTGTCCACTTTTTGACTATTATAAACAACAATGCTTTCAATACTTGTGTATACATTTCTGTGTGGACATATGTTTTTATTTCTCTTGGGTTTATACCTGGGAGTGCAATTGATGGGTCATAATGCAACTTTATATTAAACCATTTAAGAAACTTCCAGACTGCTATTTGCATTTCTATCACCAATATATGAAGATTCCAAATTTTCCACATCATCACCAACATTTATCTGTCTTCTGATTCTATCCATACTAGTAGGTGTGAAGTGATAACTCATTGTGATTTTTATTTCATTTCCCTCATGACTAAACATGATGAAACATCTTTTCATATGCATATTGACCATTTGCATACTTTTTTGAAGTAATGTCTATTCAGATACTTTGCTCATTTAAAAACTGAGTTATTTTGGGAGCACCAGGGTTGTTCAGGTGGATGAGTGTCAGATTCTTAATTTCGGCTCAGGTCATGATCTCAGGGTCTTGGAATCAAGCACCATGTTGGGCTCTGTGCTCAGTGTGGCGTCTATTTGGGATTTTATCTCTATCCCTCTCCCTCTGCTTCTCCCTTTTACTCCTCCTGCTTTCTCTCTAAATAAACAGATAAAATCTTTTTTAAAAAATTGAGTTATTTGTCATGTTACTACTGAGGTGCAGGAGTTCTTTACATAGTCTAGATATGTCTCTTACCAGGGGTGCCTGGGTGGCTTAGTGGGTTAAGCCTCTGCCTTCGGCTCAGGTCATGATCTCAGGGTCCTGGGATTGAGCCCGACATTGGGCTCTCTGCTCAGCAGGGAACATGGTTCCCCTTCTCTCTCTGCCTGCCTCTCTGCCTACTTGGGATCTCTCTGTCAAATAAATAAAATCTTTAAAAAAAAAAAAGTTTCTTACCAGATACATGATTTATACAAATTTTCTCCCATTCTGTGGGTTGTCTTTTTACTTTCTGATGGTACCCATTGAAACACAAAAGTTTTAATTTTTATGAACTCTGATTACTGTATTTTTTCATTTGTTCCTTGAGCTTTACATGACATATCTAATCCCAGGTCATGTTTTCTTCTGAGTTTTGTGGTTGTAGCTCTCACACTTTGGTCTTTGATGACTGTAGTGTAAATGATGGCTTCTTCCAGGTGATAGATTTTTGCAGTGCACATCCTGTGTAACCCTGTGTGACAGTTCCGACTTAGGAGAATCTAGTATTAGGTTTAGGGGATATGCAGCTGTGGCAATTAACTTTAACAACTAGTTATTGAGCACCTACTATTTGGAATGCTCTTCCGGGGCACTAACACATAGTCCTAATCCTCAATGACCTTAGAATCAAGTGTAAGACAATTTGATGCCTGCAACCACTGTCTGAATCAGCCATCTTTGTAGACTACTTGTCATTCTAACAATAAAGTGAGAGTCCCTTGTCCAACAATCAGCATCAACCCCTTTCCAAGCTACCCCAAATAAGCTCATTATCTAAGCTCAAGCATTATTTCCCAGTACCTCTGTCCAACAACCCTAATCCCTGACCTATGGAGAGGTCCTGGAGCCACTTCTGTTGATAGAACAGACACAGCTGTGGAGTATATGGTGGGATCCCAAATACATCCTGGAGCAGACCACCTATGATATGGAGTCACAGGAAGTGCTCCTGAAAGTGTATGGTCCAGCTGGGCTGCACAAGCCTTTGGTCCAACTGAAGGTTTGCTCTTTCAGCTGTGTAGAACATGGAACAATTACATTGTTATTATCTGGGTGTTTGATACAAATGAAAAGTCCAGACCAGTCTCTTACGGTGGGACTCAGGAACTTGTACGTTTTAAGCTCCCCAGGTATTGCCCACGTTCAACAAGGTATGAGAACCATCAGCTTAACCCATGTTTCCATGTGCTGTTTGGACAGTAGTTTTTCCCAATGGCACATTAGACTCTGGGGAATGACTCTGGACTTCCCTCAAAAATATAGCCACTCCAAGTTTTCTTAAGAACTCACCTAATGTATGCTTTGCAATAATAAGAAGTATTGATTGCTGGTTAGAAACAGTATACTGCTGCTCAAATGAAGCATCCTTCGTGCGAAGCAACTGAGTAGAATTATGGGCTCCCCTCCCTCTCAGGTTTCCCAGAGCATGAAATCTAGTCACAAGCTATAAAAGCTCTCTAGCCCAACAGCCTCCTTATTCATGGGTGGTGGGGGAATCCAGCCTGGGCCTAGAATCCTTTCTGAAAACCTACTGCATGAGTCGCTGTGATGAGAGCTTCATGATCTCTGAAAGGGTAAGTGCAGGTTGAACAAATGGCCTTGTAGAAAAAGCTGAGTCTCCAGGGGTGGAGGCAAGCCAAGGTCAGGTATGTGTCTCCCTATCCTCATAGAGATTAACTACTTTGTGCATTTAATCTGATCTTCTGGAGAATATAGCCTCCAGCTACCACCCCACCCATTCAAACTTTGGTCTGAAGAGCCAGCTTTCTTTGCAGTTGTGACCGGAATAGCAGGATCCTCAGCCAACTGTTGTTTTTGTGAGGTATCTGAGCAGCCCCAGCTTAGGGACTGGTAATTTGCAATTGACTCAGTGGAGTAACTTTTGGTTCCAAGCTATTCTTCCTTATTTTGCCATTATGGCTTTTCTAAAATTACTAAACAGTTGAATTTTAGCTTTGTTTTTAAGTTCTAGCTATAGAGAAATCCCATTTCTAACATTAGGATCATCCCTAGAAAAGTGTAGGCCCTGGGGCTATTTAAGCCATGTAGCCTACTAGGACAATGGCACTTGAAAGGAGCTTGTGTTATTGGTATATTTCATGGGACCTTGAGGCTTTGGTTAGAAACAAAAGTTGGAAATTGAATTGTAATTAATTCAGAAAATTGTAATTAAATCAGAAAAAAAGGGGGTAAAGTGCAAGACCATGTGAGGCTCACAGGGACCTTGTTGCTCTACCCAAGGGAGAGGCCAGTCTGCAATGGTTAACAACTGAATGGCTACACTACCCAGCCATTTTAATTTTGATCATGGCCATGAAGAAATTCTTGGGTTTCTGTTTTTAACTCAGTTCAGGTGTTGGGTCTTGATTCTGTTGCATAGCTATAATGTATATGGGGGACAAACCAGGATTGAATCCTGCCAAATGTGAGCATTATTAAATAAAAAAATAGTGTTTCCTTGGACACTTGCTCTAGTTTGTTACCCCTTGCTCTAAGTTCCCTTTATTAGCTTAGAACACCTCTGTCCTTGGCCACCCAGCCTAGGTCACCAATGGAGCCTGCCAAATCACCCAAACTAGAATGGCACTGTGTCTAGTCTAAGTCCTTCCTTAGAGCCCCATCTACACATGAAGACCTTACTGGCTATTGCCCATTCATTTCCATGATAGACCACTGCTACTCTGAAAAAAGTAGTTAATGAGAGAAGCCCATCACTTTTGAACCTGGATATGTCCTTGTCCTTCTCTGGTGTTGTGTTGGCTTGTTAGGCTGTGCCGAACCCAGGAAAGGTGGGTGGAATGAAGCAGCCAAAGAACTTGGCTTTTTCCTCATCTGCTTGGGATATGGATCAAAAGTTTCTAATGCTGGATTTTGCTTTTGATAAAGGGAATTGTTTTTTTGTTGTTTTTGTTTGTTTGTTTGTTTTTAGTTTTTAAGCTATGGAAATTTCTTCAAGGTGACTTCTCTCCTTCCAGATGGCCAAACACACTGACAGTAGGGAACAGTTCCTACATTCCTGTTACTCACAATGGGTTAACTCAGCGCCTAGTGTGAAGTAGCTACTCAAAGTATTGACTTAAAAATGAAATGCAGAGGGGCGCCTGGGTGGTTCAGTGGGTTAAGTCTCCATCTTCAGCTCAGGTCATGATCTCAGGGTTCTGGGATCAAGCCCCACATCAGCATTCTGCTCAGCGGGGAGCCTGCTTCCCCCCCCCCCACCCCCGCCTGCCTCTCTCTCTGCCTGCCTCTGCCTACTTGTGATCTCTGTCTGTCAAATAAACAAATAAGATTAAAAAAAAAAATGAAGTGCAGGTTCTCTGGCATTTGAAAATCTTCAGAAAATCCTAGGTATGCTTGTGAGAGGACCCTAATCTGAGATGAGTTCTACAGCAAATATATGTAGAGCATGTGTGATCTTGATTAAAAGAAAACTAAAATATGCCTAAGGTTCCAGTGTTTGAGACACTGAGAAATTGAGCTAAAGGGGGCTTAGCCTACCCTAACACTCTTATTCTTTCATAAAATGACAAAATACTATTCCCTTACAACTCTACAATTAAAACTCAGATATTAGGATATTGATTTCAAAGGCGCCTCTATGGTATGTGGGGTTCTTCTCCTACATATGTTTCAGGCTCATCAGACTGAAACAGAAGAGAACCTGGCTCCTAGCTTTCCGCATGATCTATTACCAGGTGTGGTGACAAATATGTCGGAGGAAATAGCCTGCAGACTCCATAACTAGACTAAAATAAAAGACCACAAACCAAACAACACAAACCCTCTGAAACAGGGTTTTGGAACAGGTCAAGGACCTAAAATACAAATGATCAATAAACTTGATATAAGGAATGGTGTTAGCAGCATGAAGCAAGAGCTAGAAACCAAAGAACCAAGTAGAAATGTGAGAAAAGTACAGATAAAGAGCACATATATAGGATGAACAGTAGTAAATATAGCCAAAGAATGAATTGCTGAGATGAAAGATGAAACAGAAAAGCATTAAGAAAGGGTAAAAGGAAATGTGAGATATGAAGGATGACTCTAATGTCTGGAAGGCAAAGGGAAAGATGGGGACCATGGCTTATCAGCAAGGTGGCTATGATGAGGGAGCAGGAGGCTGGCTGAGGACAAAGCAAAAGCTGGCAACTTGCACCCCCTCTCCATCCGCTCCCCTTGGTAATATGTGTAGCATTCCTCAGGCACCCCTGACCGCCATAAACGAGAAACAAATAGTTAACTTGCCTGCAAGACCGGAAATCTCCCAACTATCTTGATGTTAATCGCTTGCCAAAAGACCACATTGATCAAACCCCTGTAGGCCCTCTTTAGCATATGAAAACTCCGTCGAAACCTCCCTTTCCCTCACATTCCCCCAACCACAGGGTACACAACCTGCCATCCCTCACTACCCGGGGCAGCAGCTCTCTCTGCCCATGGGTCCTGTCCCTGTGCTTTAGTAAACCACCATTTTGCAGCAAAGATGTCTCAAGAATTCTTTCTTGGTCATCGGCTCTGGACCTCAGCCCACTGAACCTCACCTAGGTTCTAGAACTTCATCAGCTAGGCTTAGTATGGCATGATTGTCCACAGAGGCATTATTTAGCCTGCATACAATTTAGGAAAATTGAGACCAAAATATAAGATGGAATGTTAGCTTCTCACGGGGGGAAATGAAAATCAAAAGATCTCCACCAACACTAACTATCTTCTTCCTGCTTTATCCTGCAGTCCACTTGGGTTTGTGCTATATTTGACCTGGCAAGGACAGAATGTTCAACTATGCATATTCTCCCACTTAGACTAGATAATGTTTCTAAAATTATTCAACTATGAAAAACTACACTAAGTGATGTCCCTAAAATCACAATGAACCATGTACAACTTCTGAATTTGAGAAGGTCTGCTGTGATCCAAATACTTACCATGGTCCAGGAGTGATTGGTGATAGGGCTAAGGAAAGTCCAGTGAGCAACAGCTTAGGTAACCCCTACTTGAGCACTTCTTTCATAGAAGATGAGGCTTTTATGAAGATATGACTATCCAGGCCTGCTAGCAATCCTGGACCCCTGTCTTATTTATTGTTTCAAATCCTAAATTATCTGACAGATATCTAGGATCTTAATGTCAGTATATTTTACAGATTTTTCATTCTCTGCTTCTAGCTGTCATACTGCATTAGAGCAACCACCAAGCCTCTATTCCTAGTTTGGAGGGAGGAGACAGTAAAGCTTGAGAACACACCTGAAAATCTACTGTAGACATAAAGGATTTCTATTAGCTTCTTCTCAGTGAATGAATGAATGAATGAATGGCAAGCCCCATTCCCAGGGCAGAGATGAGGACACACAAAAAGCAGGCCCTATATTTACCAATAACTCTTCCCCATAGCACTAGAAGCAAGGATCTTAAAAAGAGACAGGATTATTATTCTGATGGCCCTGCAGCTTCTCAATGAGGTACTGTCGACCTTGGGGTTCATAGGAATAAGCTTCGGGGCTCAGTGAACTGCCCAAATTTTTTTCTGGTGAATCTGATGAGGGAGCAGAAGGCTGGCTGAGGACAAAGCAAAAGGCTGACACCTCGCAATCTCCCCCTCACCGCCACTCTTGGGTGAGACAAAAGTGACATTCTTAAAGAATGCCCCAACTATCTTAATGTCAATGGCTTGCTAAAAGGGAAAAACAACCTTGTCGGCGCCGGCAAGACCTCCGGTCTCCGGTAGCTTGTAGGTCTCTTTAGCATATGAAAGTTCTATTGAAACCTCCCTTTCCCTTACCTTCCCCCAACCCCACGATACATAACCTGCTACCCCTCACAACCCAGGGCAGCAGCACTTCCCGCCCACAGGTCCTGTCCCTGTGCTCTAATAAACCACCATTTTGCACCAAAAACTTCTCAAGGATTCTTTCTTGGTCATCGGCTCCGGATCTCACCCCACCGAACCTCACCTAGATTCTAGAACTTCATCAAATTCATGTTCTACCAGATTCCCAGAGGTATTTGTGAAATTCAAAATGGTTCATTCTAATTCTGTTTTGAGGTCATGGAAAGAAATCTATCCTTAAAAATGGGCGGGGTGGGGGGAGGAAGGGGAGTTTTTCCTTCATCTCTTTTTTGCTCTTGCTCTGTGGAAGTGCGGCTACCTCTGCCCGCCTATGTTTGTGGTTGACGGCAGTAGGGCAACCTGACAAACCTAGATGACTTGAGTTTTTAAGCATGGAGTGTCACTGACATGACTGGTTGCTAGTGAAGATATTTTAGTGATTACTTTCCACCACGCAGAGTGGTGAGCACTACATATGTGAGTCCTTTTTATTCTCACAATAGACTTAGGAATAGATATTATTAGCCTTATTCAAGATGATGAAAGCTGGGGGTGCCTGATGGCTCTGTTGGTTATGCATCTGACTCTTGATTTCGGCTCAGGTCATGATCTCAGGGTTGTGAGATGGAGCCCTGTGTCAGGCTCCCTACTGGGCATGGAGCCTGCTTAAGACTCTCTCCCCTCTCTCTGTCCCTCCCCACCCGCTAAAAAAAAAAAAGATGATGGAAGGTGGCAGAATTCATTCAGATAAGGACAGTCTGCACGGCCATTATCAAAATCCAGCGTGAGTGCCTCCTCCACTTCCTCTGTTTCAATGCATTTAAAGAAAAAAAAAAGAGCTTTTGGAGTTCTTCTTGGATGCCACTAGATGGTGGTGTGCCAAAGGCTACTTCCTACCGGAACGCTAGCCACCAAGGGATACATTTTAAATTTTGCTGTAGAGTGCAAAGATTTGTTAAATACCCTGAAAGAAGAATTCTAAGAGTGAGCTGGGAATCTCTCTTAACCTCTTTCCTACCCTTTCTGCACTGCACCTTGTCCCAACACAATTCAAAGTGAACGTTTCCCATTTGGGCTACATAATGCATCTCAAATAATGCATCCTGGCAGCATCTCTCCCCTAATATAATTCTGGGTTTTCATCTGCAAAGCATTTGCAAAATGAGTGTGATGACTATGTCCTCAGCAGTCATTCCAGTCATCAGTTTCATAGTGAAGGAAAGGCATTTTATCCTGACACCTTTACAAAGTTCTTACAGTGCACAGATTCTAATGCAGCGAAGTTTTGAGAACCACAGTATTACAGAGGCCACAATGTGTGTTGAAATATTTTATTGCTGAAATCAGTCATGAAACATTTGACTCTTTACCTTTTCCTCTATTATATACTTTGTCTTCTTAAATAAAATCCTACTTTGGTATTCCTTGCTGTTATTGGTAGCTTTCAGAAACTTACCCAAACGTAAGCAAATAATCAAAATTTGTCTTGTATCACTAGGAGCTGTTTCTTCCCAAGTTGTATGTAAGTACTACAGTGAGACCAAAGCAATCTCATTCAATTATGAGTTTTCTTTAAATAGTACAACTTTAATGGCTGTTGCTATTTTCACAGGGTCTTAAATATATTTTTATTGTACCTTTTTCAGCAGTTAGACACTGAGATGAGTGTCTAAAGAGCCTCATCAAAAATCATATATAATTCATGTACCAAATGGCCAGACTGGAACTCTGCCTCTTCTCCTTTAAATAGGAATTTAAAACAGTAGGATTATTAAGCAGTCAGATCCTCTTCCTTCTCATATGTGCCTGATGAAATATCTAACAGTTTTGAACTGTTTTTTTCTAAAAGAGAACTAAGGCCAAGTATGAATAATTGTATGTGAGGTACATTCAGGGGTCTTTGCAGTTCTTTGTAGATTCACTGCAGAGCTTTAGGTTAAATGATAGTCTCAATTCTAACATTCCTGTTTTTAGGCTCCAATTAATAGCCCCTGGGTAATCAGGTAACCATTTCCAACAACCTTTCCTTTGAAACACTATTATGACTTAATGACATTTTTACATCTACCAGAAAATATATATACCCTCCTAACTTGTAAGCATGTGACAATAAATATCAAACTGAATTTTAAAAACTAAATATGCTTTTATTTGCTATTTCCGCAAACCAAACTGTGCCATTGGACTTCCTCCTAAACAATCTTTAATATTGTCTTTGTGTACTGATCTCACATAGACTCCTAGAAGCATCTGCTTTTAGACTCCCCATCTTCCACCCCATTGTCTCTTTGTGCAGTCTTCTTGCAGGTTGAGTTGAGTATCATTTTACGGTCACATTTTTTTTCTCTTTGTCCACTCACATTCCACTCCAGCCTTTCTAATGTACTTAATAATGTCTTTGTATGTGTATGATCCCTTCAATGTAGAACGTATTCCAATTTACATAAGTGGTTCCACATTATGGATCTAAGTCTTTCTGTCTACTCAATCCTTTTTTGTTCTAATTTTTCTTATAGTTCTTATTTTTTTTTAATTCCAGCCTAGTTGAACATACAGTGTTAGTATTGGGTGTACAATATAGTGATTAGTTTTGGGTATGCAATATAGTGATTCAACAATCTGTACATCACTGATCGCTCATCATCCCAAGTGCACTTGTCATCCCTGTCATCTATTTCACCCATCCCCCAAGACCCCTTCCCTCTGATAACATCAATTTGTTCTCAATAATTGAGCCTGTCTCATGATTTACCTCTCTCTTAATTTTTCCCCTTTGCTTGTTTGTTTTGTTTCTTAAATTCCATGTATGGGTAAAATCATGTGGTATTTTTCTTTCTCTGACTTGATTTATTTCATCTAGCTCCATCTACTTTATTCCAAATGGCAAGATTCCACTCTTTTTTATGGCTGAGTAACATTCCATTTTATATATATGCATAATATTTTTTATATATTAATGGAATATACACACCCATGCATGCACCACATCTTCTTTATACATTCATCTCTCGATAGACACTTGGGCTGCTTCCATACTTTAGCTATTGTAGATATTGGTATTGTAAACTTTGAGGTGCATGTATCCTTTTGAATTAGTGTTTTTATATTTTTTGGTGAATACCCATAGTGCAATTACTGGATTGTGGGGTAGTTCTACTTTTAACTTAAACAAATATTTTAGGGGCACCTGGGAGGCTCAGTCATTAAGCATCTCCCTTTGGTTCTTTTTTTTTTTTTTAATTTTTATTTATTTGACACAGAGAGAGATCACAAGCAGGCAGAGAGGCAGGCAGAGAGAGAGGAGGAAGCAGGCTCCCTACTGAGAAGAGAGCCCGATGCAGGGCTTGATCTCAGGACCCTGAGATCATGACCTGAGCCAAAGGCAGAGACTTTAACCCACTGAGCCACCCAGGTGCCCCATCTACCTTTGGTTCAGGTCACGATCCCAGGGTCCTGGGATTGAGCCCTGTATCGGGCAACCTGCTTGGCAGGAAGCCTGCTTCTCCCTCTCCCACTTCCCCTGCTTGTGTTCCCTCTCTCACTGTGTCTCTGTCAAATAAATGAATACAACTTTTTAAAAAAATTGTTTTTTTAAAGATTTTATCCATTTATCATTTTAGAGAGAGAGACCAAGCAAGCACAACTGGGGGAGGGGCAGAGGGGGAGAGAATCTCAAGCAGATTCCTCAAAGAGCACAGAGCCCAATGGGTGCCTGATCTTACAACTCCAAGATAATGAACTGTACCCAAATCAAGAGTTGGCTGCTTAACCAACTGAGCTACCCAAGCATCCCCTTTATTTTTAACTTTTTGAGTAAGCTCCATACTGTTTTCCACAGTGGCTTCACCAGTTTGCATTCCCATCAACAGTGCAAGAGGGTTCCATTTTCTCCACATCCTTGCCAATATGTGCTGTTTCTTGTGTTTTTTTATTTTTGGCCATTCTGACAGGTGTGAGGTGGTATATCATTTTAGTTTTTCTCATTTTCATTTCCCTCATGATTAGTGATGTTGAGAATCCTTTCATGTGTCTTTTGGCCATCTGGATGTTTTCTTTGTTCATGTCTTCTGCCCGTTTTTAAATTAGATTATTTGTTTTCAGGGTGTTGAGTTGTATAAGTTCTTTATAAATTTTGGACACTAACTCTTTATTAGATATGTCACTTGCAAATATCTTCTCCCTTTCAGTAGGTTGCCTTGTTGATTATTTCCTTCACGGTGCTTTTTATTTTTGTGTAGTCTCAATAGTTTATTTTTGCTTTTATTTTCCTTGCCTCAGGAGACATATCTAGAAAAATGTTGCTATAGCCTTTGTCTATTCAATTCTTAAGATGTATACACAGTTGTGTGGGTATATCCTACCGTGGCATTTAACTGCAGCATGGTGTTCTAGAATATTCACCCACCACACATTCCTTATCTGATCCCCTATTGATGGTCAGTCAGTACATCAGTTAAGGTAATATCAGCTAATGGATCAAATGTGATAAACTTGTTATGAGAAGTATCAAAACACTTATTCCTGATAGCAAGCATCTCTCTTTTAAAGTAGGACTTCAGGGACCCAGGTACCTATCTTGCAGCTCTGTCATCTTCAAAGTTTTGAAGGCTGCCAAGGTTTCTGGTAATGATAAGAAATGGGAGAGAGGACTAAAGATTGAGGATTTTCTGGGCCATACCCAGAAGGATGCACAACACCTCTCGTCATGTTCCATTGACTAGAGCTTGGTAACAGGTCATACCAAATGCCAGGAAGGCTGGAAAGCTATTGTAGAAGGTATTGATTTTTTAAATTGCAGTTTTTAAATTGGTATGGATAAAATTTTTTCCCAATGTTGACCTTGTGTATATTATGACCTTACACATTTACTTGTTAGTTCTCGTAATCGATACATAGATTCTTTAAAATTTTCTACATAAACAATCATGTCATCTGTGAATAGAGAAAGTTTGACTTCTTCCTCTGTCTTTATGGCTTTCCTTCTTCTTACCTTGTTGCAGTGGCTACAGTTTCTAGGACAATGTTGAATAGAAATGGTGAGCAAGCGTATCCTTGCTTTGTCATTAGAGGAGGAAAGCATTGATCATTTCATCATTGAGTATGATGTTAGCTTTAGGTCTTTTGTTGATGCCTGTTCCTTCTAGTCCTAGTATACTAAGTGATTTTTATCCTAAATTGGTGTGGAATTTTGTTAAATGCTTTTTCTGCATCTATTTAAATCTTGTGATTTTTTTCTCTTTATCACATTAACATGGGGAATTTTACTTATTAGTTCTCAAACCTTGAACTAATTTTGCATTCTCAGTATAAAACTAATTTGTTCATAATGCATTGATTTATTAATATTTTTGCTAAGTACTCATTTATATATACATGAGAGATATTAATCTAAGTATCCTTGTATTGCCTTTGTCTGGTGTTGGTATTAAGAAAATTTTGGCTTCATAAAATAAGTTAGGAAGTGTTTCCTACTCCTGTTTCTGGAAGAGTTTGTATAAGATGGTGTTTTTCCCTTAAATGATTGATAGAATATGCTAATGAAACCATCTGGGCCTAGAGTCTTATTTATGAGAAGGACTTTGATAATAGTCAATATCTTTAATAGGTATAGGCATTAGATTACTTATTTCTCCTTGTAGCAGCTTTAATAAGCTTGTATTTTTCATGGAATTTATTTATTTTGTCTAAATTATTTAATGCCATAAAATCATTCATAATGTTTGCTTATCCTTTTAATGTCTTTTCATCCCTCATAATGGTAATTTGTGTTCTTTTTATTTTCTTGATTAGTGTAACTAGTGGCTTATCAATTTTGTTAAATTTAGAACCAACTTCTCATATTCTTAACATGCTCCATTTTTGTATTTTCTCCATTTTTCTCTTTTACAGTCTATTAATTTTCTCAATTGCATCAATTATTTTATTTATATTGTGCTTCCTTTGAGTTTACTTTGCTCTTTTTTATAGCTATTCAACATGGAACCTTAGATTATTGATTTAAGAAAATTCTTCCATTCTAAAATAAGCAATTGTAAGGACAATTTTCCTCTGAGATTCTAAGCATATTTCAGCTGTATCCCATACATTTTAACATACTTCATTTAAAAAAAAATTTTATTTATTTATTTGACAGAGAGAGATCACAAGTAGATAGAGAGGCAGGCAGAGAGAGAGAGGGGGGGAAGCAGGCTCCCTGCTGAGCAGAAAGCCCGATGCGGGGCTCGATCCCAGGACCCCGAGATCATGACCTGAGCCGAAGGCAGCGGCTTAACCCACTGAGCCACCCAGGCGCCCTCATTTTAATTATTAATCAGTTCAAAATATTTTATAATTTCCCTTAATTTCTTCTTTGATTTGTTGAAAGTATGTTTAATTTCCAAATATTTGCAGTTTATTTTTTCCTAGATAACTTACTGTTACTGATTTCTAAATCCACTGTGGACAGAGAACATATGTTGTATGAATTTTATCTTTTAAATTTATTGGCACTTAGTTTCTGGTTCAGTACATGATCTACCTTGATGAATGTACCGTATATACTCTGAAGTTGGTGGTAAAGTGTTCTACAGATGTCATTTAGGTCAAGTTGGTCAACAGTATTTCAAATCTCTGTCCTCTCTGATTTTTTTTTTTTTTTTGGCCTAGTTTTTCTATCAGTAACTGAGAGAGAAAGGTTAAATTTCCAACTATAACTATGGATTTTTTTTCTCTTCTTAGTTCTACCCATTTTTGCCTCATGTATAGATGACCTATACTTTTAAATTTTGATTTTTGGTCTTCCTGAAGAATTTATTCTTCTATAATTTGAAATGTCTCTTTATTGACAGCAACTTTTTGTCTTACAGAGTACCATATACAATCCTAAGGTGGCAAATTTAATTTTCTTAAGCTTCCTTTTTTGCATGGTGTATTCTCTTCTATAGGTTTACTTTAAACTTGTCTGTATCTTTGTATTTAAAATATCTCTTATATACAAAAATCCTAATTCAGAGTGATACATGCACCCTGATGTTTATAGCAGCATTGTCTACAAGAGTCAAAGTATGGAAACAGCCCAAGTGTCCATCGATAAATTAATGGATGAAAACTCTGTGAGATATATATGTATATATACATATACATATATGTATACATATATCCATATATATATCTATATATATCCATATATATGAATATTACTATTACTCAACCATCAAAAAGAATGCGATCTTGCCATTTGCAACAGCATGGATGGAGCTAGAGAGTAATTTGTTAGGCTGAATAAATTAGTCAGAGAAAGACAAATACCGTATGATTTCTTTTTTTTTTTTTAAGTTTTTATTTATTTATTTATTTGACAGAGAGAGAGATCACAAGCAGGCAGAGAGGCAGGCAGAGAGGGAGGAGGAAGCAGGCTCCCAGCTGGGCAGAGAGCCTGACACAGGGCTTGATCCCAGGACCTGAGATCATGACCCGAGCTGAAGGCAGAGGCCCAACCCACTGAGCCACGCAGGCACCCCTGATTTCTAATCATATCTGGAATTTAAGAAACAATAAATGAGCAAAGCAGGAAAAGAGAGAGGGGGTAAACTAAGAAGCAGACAGACATGATTGCCAGATGGTAGGTCAGTGAGAGGATGGGTGAAGTAAGTGATGGGGATTAAGGAGTGTACTTGTGATGAGCACCCAATGTTGTATGTAAGTGATAAATTGCTATATTGTACAACTGAACCTAATATGACACTGTTATGTTAACTGATTAGAATTTAAATAAAAACTTAAAAAAAATCTTGCAGATAGCATGTTAGATAGGTCTTTTTTTCTCAATGAAACTGACAATCTCTCCTTTTTGAGTGTTTAGTCCACTTACACTTAATATAATCACGGTTAGATTTAGGGTTGCCATTTTGCTATGTGTGTTTTGCTTGTCTAAATTGTATATTTTGTTCCTTTGTTCTTTCTTTCCTATCTTCTTTTGTGTAATTTTTTTTTTTTTTTTTTTTTTTTAGAATTCTATTTTTATCGGCTGACTTTTATTTTAGTGGTTGCTTTAGGGATTATAATACATATCCTTACCTTTTCACAGTCTATTTTCTGTAGAGTTCCAGAGGATGGGAATGAAAATGGCGGCCTCCCAGTCTCTGGCCTGGGGGAGCCAAGAGCCTGGGGCCCCACTCCTCAGTGCTCCCCCAGGAAACAGTGCCCAATCACTCCTGTGTTCCTGGCCTCCGGCCGTGCTCCCAGCTCACCCAGCCTGCGACCAGTTCAATGTAACCCCGAGCTCAGTCCTCGGCTCTGTCTCTGTAGCCGGCTTCCCTGTTCTAATACCTGCAAGCTCTGCGACACTCCGACACCCCAGATCATTCTGTGACCCTGCGGGACTTGGGCCCACACTGACCCCGCGTGGGCTTCACCCCGGTTTAGCCTCTGGAGCAATGTCCCTCAGTGGAACAGACTTTTAAAAGTCCTGATTTTGTGCTCCCCATTGCTCCGCCGCTTGCCGGGAGCCGGCTCCTCCCCCCCGGGGTCTATTTTCCCGTCATTTTGGATTCACTTCTCCGCCAGTCCTACCTTTCAGAAAGTGGTTGATTTTCTGTTTCTAGAGTTGCTGTTTTTCTTCTCTTCGATCTCCCATTGGATTTGTAGGTGTTTGCAATGTTTAGATAAGCTATCGAGCTGATCTCCTGCTACCTGATGTAGTCTCAGCCTGCTACTTCTCCGCCATCTTGACTCCTCCTCTTCAGTCTATTTTGAGTTAATATCATACCATTTCACCTAAACTATACCTTACAGTCATGTACTTTCACTGACTTACATTATCCTTTGTATGATAGCTGTATATATGTGTATGTATATACATACACATAAAATATACACTTACAATATACATATATATATACCATCCACATATAAGCCTCACAATTTAGTGTAATAGTTATTGCGTTGTACGTATTACCATATATATTTGTCAGAACTTAATTGAGCCAACCAGGTACCCTGTAAGTGGAAGTTTATCCCTTTTGACCTCCTTCATCCATTTCAGCCACCACCACCCCCAGCCTCTGGTAACCACCAATCTGTTCTCTTTACCTATAAGCTTGGTTTTTGTTCTTAGATTCCACATATAAGTGAGATCATATGGTACTTGTCTTTCTTTGACTTATTTCACTTAGCATAAAACCCTCAAGGTTCACCCACGTTGCATAAAGACAAGATTTCCCTTTTTTAATAGTTGAATAATATTCTACTGTGTGGATATATATACCACATTTTCTTTATCTATTCATTTACTGATGGACAGGCTGTTTCCATGTTGAGACTATTGTACACCTTGTACATTCTGGTTACAATAAACATGAGGCATGTGTATTTTGGAGTTAGTGCTTTCATTTTCCTTGGGTAAATACCCAGAAATGGAATTGTTCAATCATATGGTAGTTTTATTTTTATTTTTTGAGCAAACTTCATACTCTTCCATAATGGTTGCACAAATTTACATTCTCATTAACAGTGCACAAGGCTTCCCTTTCCACATCCTCACCAACATTTGTGATTTCCTATCCTTTTGATAATAGCCATTCTAACAGTGTGTGGTTCTCTCAGCATTTTTAAAGATGTCATTACATTGACTTTTTGCCTTCAATTGATTTTGATGAGAAATCAACCATAGTTCCTAATTTTGTTCTCTTGTGTGTAAAGTATCCTTTTTCGTCAGGCTTCTTTTAAGATTTCTTCTATCTTTGGTTTTTAACAATAAACTATAATGTATCTAGGTGTGATTTATTTGTATTTGTCCCGCTCACTAAGATTCTTCATTTTTTTAATTCACATTTCTCATCAAATTTGGAAATTTGGCCTATTTCTACAAATATTTTTACCCTTTCTATGTCTTCCTTCTTTCTGAAACTCCAGTTCCACCTGTATTAGAACATGGATATTTTTCCACAGGTCATTTTATTTTATTTTCTCAGTCATGTCACATATACTATTAAGCCCACCTAGCAAAATTCAGAATTCTTTTGATAACCAAATCCTCCTAAAACACTACTGTCTCTATGTAAGTCTTTCAAAAATCTACAACATTTATTTTTTTTTTGTAAATTATGCCTCAAGAAAGAAATACCACAGAGGCACCTGGTAGCTCAGTTGGTTAAGTGTCTGCCTTCGGCTTGGGTCATGAACCCAGGGTCCTGGAATTGATCCTTGAGTCAGGCTCCCTGCTCAGCATGGAGGCTGCTTCTCCCTCTCCCTCTGTCCCTGCTCATGCTCTCTCTCTCAAATAAATAAATAAAAGCTTTAAAAAAACAAAGAAATACTACAGTGTTTCCACTGCCTACTAAATGCAGGCCAACTGTCTTACTTTGGCACTCAAAGATATCTAAAATAGTTATGTATATCTCTGGTATATGCAAAAAACAGCTGCATGGATATAAAAGAGACTGATCGCATTGGTATTCTCTAGGGATAAGAACGGATTGTGAAACAAGCATGTGAGGGAAACTTTTCAACATTTACTTTAGAAATCTGAACCAATTTAGAAGTTATTTATTTCAACAATGATAGCACCCAAAAGTATCCTATTCCCATTTCTGATCAGTCTTCTCTCCCGTTCCTGGACAGCACATTTGCTTCTTTGGTCTGATCATTGTAAGGCCACCAGCCTGCACTTCTTTTTGATAACATGCATCCAAGGCCTTAACATGCCTTTGAGCCCCAGTTGGCATCTCTGTTTTTGAAGCATTCTGTATTTGGGCTCTGGCAGTTAGAGGTTCCTGCCTTTGTCTAAGAAGGGGTACAGGTAGAGCTGATCTCAGGGATAACTAGGCTGAGGGACTTGGATGTCATTGGTACCTCCAAGCATTTGTACAATTGTACCTACCTCTCTTTGCATGCTGATTTGGTTCTCCCAGGCTCCCTGTACAGAGGAAACTGGAACAAAAGCTTCAGGCAGCTCCAGACACAATTTTTTTTTTTTTAATAGCCACAAGATCAAAGAAAAAAAAGGATTCCCACAACAACTTCAGTAAGAAAAATTCCAAGGATGGACTTAGATTGGTGTGAATTTGGCTGGAACAAGGACATTGGCAAATCACTGATCAGTTCAGCCTGTGACTGGCAGACTGACCAGAGCTATATGGCTGGAGGGTGTAGGGGAGTATTTCTCCAAAGGGGGAGGAGAGAGACACCTACCTGTGACAAGATATCAGTACACACTCACTGTTTCTCCCTTTGCAACTGCCATGCCCACTGGCCTATCTGTGCCTTCCGTGTTACTTTTTTACATCATATGTTGGGCTGTTATACAAAATATACCTGTGTTTTTTCAAGTACAACATGGGATAATCTTATTTTCTCTAAACTTTAATCTCTGAATAAATAAGGTTATAAGTGTTAAACACCAACAAATTCTAGCAAGGATATGAAGATGGAGGTTTGCTAAAGTCAGATGCAAGAGATGTGTTGTAGTATGGTTGCTTGAAGAGCTCTCTCTGGGCAAAAGAGCAATTGGAAGGGAAGAGACTGTTTGGGCTAAAAGTCAGGGTAAGCGTGATGGGCAGTTTCTGACTCTAGTACTAGATTAGGCTGCTTCTTCCCTGAGTTAGCACCCTTATTTGTCAATGACAGTTCAGCCTATATTGAGACCACGTTCTAGTTTTGCATATTTAATGGTAGAGGACACAGATATCACAATTTAATAGTTTAATAGCTATCATATTTAATGTTTTCATACCCATTAATGCTGTTTGGATCACTATTCTTGTCCTTGTAGAAAAAAGTGTTGTTAACAGCTCACTTTGACTTAGTGGACTTGAAAAGGAAATCAGTTAGTTGAGAAAAGTTTGCTTTAGACTTACAGAGAAATTCTTTGCTGAAAAGAGTATTTAGTGACTACAAATACTGGTGTTACAGTATCACTAGGAATGAAGAATAAAATTAGTATAAACTTAAGCTTAGAGGAAACTAATGAACTCTGAACTCTTTTACTTAATTCATGATTTACTTTGATACTTTGTCAATGATAATGTATTCAGAGATATTGTTACATAATTATGGCCAGAATTCCAACCCTAAGCTTCATTTTGTTATTGCTTTACAGTAACAAAATTTTCACAGTAACAAAATACAGTACAATTTTTATAAAGGGCATTCCCCAGAAGACAATGAGGAGAAAAGTAACTTAAGGTAAACAATTCTGGTACCTAAAAATGAAGGCTATAAAGAAGAGCTTCAGGTTATTGGTGGAATATATCATTCACATCCTTGCCCAGGTAATTGTCATGGGTAAAGGCAGGTGCTTTATTGCCTTCAAAGTGGTGAGAAATCCTGTGTCTTGTTTTGGTTCAGTAACATACTTCCTGGGAGATCCTCAAGGGAGCCCCACACACAAGGAACAATAGGTCATGAGAGACTAGCAGCCACTTTAGCTGAGTCTGTGATATATACCCCCCAGACCTCCATAGAGAGCCTGAAAAAGCTGGCCTAGAGCCTGAGCCTCCTGCTTTAGACCTAATTAGGATTTCTTTTCCTAACCGCCCAAACCCAAATCTTAGGACACTATTCCCTGTGCCCAGGCCATGGTAATGAATCCAAAGCAATGATGCATAAGCTAAAGAGTGTACGTAAGAAAAAGAGGCCAAGACTGGGCAGGATCTTTGCTTTTCCTCCATGATGATGTGGGGCTTGTCCCAGAAATATTGAAAATAACTGGGGGTCCTTGCTGACTCAGTCAGTAGAGCAAGAGACTTGATCTAGGGGTTGTGAGTTTGAGCCTGTTAGGTGAAGAGATTATTTAAAAAAATAAAATCTTTAAGACAAAACCCTGAAAATGACCAAACTTAGGCAACAATCTTTCTTAGCAAATAGGCAACATGATACTAACCTTCTGAAAAGCATAATGGGTTATGAGAGAGCACCACCGGGAATGAGATGGGATGCTTTGCATGACATCTTACATCCCTGCGGCCTAGCATCTGATTCCAGGCACAGCTAGAACGCACAATTCCCAGGTGGCAGGGCCACACCTGCCCTAAAGCTACTGTTATGGCCTGGGGTGACAGGGAGGTGGGAGTTGTGAGAGCCTACCTGTGCAATCTGGATGTGTGGGGTTAAGGCCCCATGGAGCAACCCTTGGCCTGTGGACATAGCCCATTGTTAATGCTTTCCCTTTTGCCCCCAAGTGTCGTGCCCGCACGACAAACAGCAAGGGGAAAAGAAAGGGGAAAAAGAGGGAGAATCCCGGGGGAAAGGGAATGCGAAGAACACGTGAGGGACACCAGGCCGATTGACACAAGTGACAGAGTTCTTTATTAAGCACATACTCTTATAATCTGCTTCATAAGTGATTACCATAGCATATTTCTGTTTCATAAGTGATTACCACAGCATTTTTGCGCAAAGACGAGACATGTCTCATGTACAGGATGTGTCAGTCATAATTATAGAAAATGCAACTGCAGGGTAGACCACAAGGTCTGCTTTCGGAATGACAGCAGAACATGGGAGAATAATCTTAAGGCAAACAACAGGGCCTTAACGAGCCCAGGGGATTAGCCATGAGTGCCCTCCGACCGAGGACCAGGGAGCCTTTGCTACCACCTGCTCAACTCGCTCTAGGAGAGCCGCTCACAACACCCAAGGTAGACAATTCTGAGGTATACTTTTCCTGGCCTTCTCAGAAGGCCTACCCCCACTGGTCTACAGTGGTGACTACTCAATGATGATGGCACGTCTGCTGATGGCTTTCATTCCTCCCTTCCCATGCTCCCTTTCTCTTCACTGCTGGTCCCTGGGAGACCAGACAAAACAACTACCCCAAGCAAGTTTTGTCTCAGCTCTGATCCTCAAGGAGAAAGACTGAGGCAGGATGTCATCTGAGGCACTTTATGCAGAAGTCCGTTTTTGTGGAAGGAAAGTGGCTATTGTGTATCATTCTTTAAGTTTCATTAATTAGCACAGGGACCCATCCTCTACCTTTCAGCAAGTCCTTTAAGACCATGGCCCTTCCGTGGCTGCCAGCGCACCTGATCCAGGCCTGTGTGCTATCTTTGAGACAGTTGTCATGGTTCAAATCAAAAGAACAAGACACCAAATGTGTACCCCAAGCCACCAGAAATGGAGTATATCCAGCAGGGGGAAAGAGTGCATCAGACAGGTGTATGGTTCTGTTTTGGGAAACATTTGAGTCTTCCTATTGAAATAAGTTTTCTTCCTTTGTCTACATCTTGGAGGCTATTGAAAGTTGGGTCTGGGTTGCAAATACTGACTCTGGTTAACTTAAGCAGAAAAGAAAGTAATTTGCAGGAAAGATGAGAATCCAAACTTGGAGACTTTATAGCCATGAAGGACATACAAGTGATAATGTTTATAACCACTGTGCTAGACCCAAAATTTTGTAGCCCCTTAAACTCCTGCCATGCTGTCATCACCGGCACTAGAATAGATCCTGCTGTGTTTCTGGCGGCATTTCCCAGTGGTGCTTTAGCTGGGCCCACAGGCATTGCTTACCCTGGCGGTGCCATAGAGCCCCATTTAATTTGCTATTATTTTACAAAAACAAAGCAGACATCCATGTGGGCAGCAAAATGAAGGGGGTCCATTTGGCCACATCCAAAGATACCTTTTAATGTTACCACATGTTTCTAACTGGGGTTAGTGAGATTCTGGATTCCATGTTCCTTCATTTAATCAAAAGTTACATTTTCATCTATACGCTGGGGTTCTTATAATTTTGTCTTTAGACCCTGCCCTGTAGACATAAACATCTCTAAGTGTCAAGAGATCTGGGAATGGGAGGCTAGAAGAGGCTTCTGAAAACATTTTTCCAGGTGTCCAGCCATAGAGACCCTTCTGGAAAACCCCTGATAGGTTATTAGAGAAAGTAGGATGTGAGATGGTCCATGGCCTTTGTAGACAGCATGGCTAAGCCTCATGCTAACCAAATACCATCTCCCACTCTTTCAGGTGTCTATGGTCACTTTAAAGAAACATATTTCAGACACCACACTGGAGACTGAAGGAAATGTACTAGTTGTTCTAGAGAGTCAAACTTCCAAAACCCCAGGATGCTAAGTGTAATCTAGTGATACGAAAACTTCCTGTTTGTCTTTAAGCACAGGTATTAGTTTTTCTCAAATCTTTTACAACAATTCTAATTATGAGTAGGACAAGGTTCTAACAAGACCAATGTGTACAAATCACAGATTGGATTCTATGAGAAGCAGATGGAATTAGGAATGTGAATGGTTTCAGGAATTCCCCTTCTTTGAGGGACCGGAGGCATGTTTAGCTCTACTGAGATGGACCTTTTCCAACAGCTGTGTCTGACTCTATCCCTGGGCCCAGAAGCAGCTCTGCCTGTGTCCAGAGTGTCCTTAAGCTTCTCGTGAATGATTCTGACTGCTCCTTACGCCCCTACCCATAGGTGTTCAAATCCATCCAAGAGTCCAGGAAAAGACTGTTTCCATACTACCCTAGTTTCTGCCCCACTCAGCTTTCTTTCCTCTCCTCCTTTGCCTGCCCAAACCTCTTCTTCCTATAGTTAGGAAGCAAAAGCCCTGCTTGCAAAGAGAGACTGGAGGTAGCAGAAAGGTTTTGCTCCTGGCTACCAGCCCAGGTTGGCCCATCCAAACACCCAATGATAAAGACTACTGGTCAGTCACTTGGACATTTTCTTAACACTTAACGGAGGCTGCTTATCATGAGTTGCCCTTCCCCTGACACCACAAGCCTTCACTCAGTTCATCCCTGCTTTCCAGCTTCCAGAGAAGAGAGTTTGAAATCACATTCAGTCCTTTGTGAATGGATACCTTGTCAGAAGGTTAAAAGGAAGAATCACCAGGGTGAGGTGATATGAATGACCCTCCTCGAGTAAAAGCCCTGTGCTAACTTAGAGAGTCCTTTAAGTCTCGGGATCCAAAATTTAGGATTGCAAACGTTTCTAGTGGGAATAGTTAGCAGTGGAGCCAGCCCATGCTGGAGGGAAGTCACTGGCACCATTCTGGAAGCACCATCCTGTGGGGTCTCCTAAGTCAGAAGGATACCTGTGAGCAGACTTGGTGCTGGAAGAAAGACTTTAGAAAACCTGTCCAGGGAGGCCTGGATCGCAGGCCTTCCCAGCACAGGCTCTCTCTTGGATTCTGGGGTATCCACTTTACACACACCAGCTTCGTAGACCATGCAGAATAAATGTCAGGCACATCAGAGATGAAGAATCCCTGGGTTAACCCTTCAGTGCTCCAGTTTATAACCACTTTTGGTTTGTCATGGGTGATTAATGGCTACTTTGAAAATCAGCAAGTGCTGAAAAACTCAATTCCCAAATGACAAGGGGGGCAGATGCTAAGGCTCTAGGCACTAAAAAAACAGCAAATGTTCTCCTTCTGTGTAAAAAAACGAGTGGGAGGGAAGAAGTGACTTGCAAAGATTTGCTGCTCTTGAAAATTAGTCTTTACCTTAAATCACCCAATGCAAGTGACTATGCTGCCCAGCTTGGGGGGCTTTGGCTTGAGGCTTCCAGGACACCTGGGAACTAACATATCATTTCTCAAGTGCTGTAAACCATGATGGCAAACTTCCCTCTGATGACATAATTTCTGTGAGAGATTTGTCCTGTAACACCCACAAGTGCCTAGTGCTTAGCGTGGCTTAGAATCCATACCTGACTATCTACCTGAATCCTCTCTTGAATCAGCTCAAGGTCATGATCTATCCTTGCCTATCCACCTTGTCCATTTCTCTGTCCTGAATTCAGTCCACTGCCAGAAGATAGTGGCACCATCTCAGTAGAGAAAGGACAACATTTCTGCACTTTGCTGGTGGCCAGTCATTTAATTCCTGTTTATTAGGTTCAACTGAATATTTTGAGGGGGGAATGTTTTAGTTACCTATTGCTATATAATCAATTACCCCAAAACTTAACAGGTAGAAACAGCAAACACTTATTATCGCACAGTTTATAAGGGTCAGGAATCTGCGAGTGGCTTAGCTAGCATGTACTGGTTCAGGGTCTCTTGTGAGGTTGCAGTCATCTCAAGTCTTGATTGAGGATGGAGACTCTGCTTCCAGATTCACTCACGTAGTCAGTGGTTGGCCTTAGCACATCACTGGCTGTTGTCTGAGGCTTTCGTTCTTTACCATGTGAGCTTCTCCTAAAGCTGTTCCCAAGAGCTTGCTTCTCCCAGAGAGAGTGATCAGAGAGAGAGAGCACACAATAGTGAGACAGAAGCTACAGCCTTCATATAAACTAGTCCTGGAAATGGTGTGCTATCATTTCTACTGTATGCTCTTGGTCTTGCACAGACCAATCCCGGTACAACATGCAAAGGGACTACACAAGGGTATGAATACCAGGGTATGGGTTCACTAGGGGTCATCTTAGTGATTGCCTCTGATCATTGGCAGAGGAGCTTAGGCTCAAGTTCAGACACTGCTTCTGACCTATTCACCTTCACCTTCAATTCCTCTGTAAGGGAGCCAGTTTGAATCTCAGTCTACAAATTCAGGTGTGTGAAAAACAAAGCAAATTTTATTTTAAGCCTCCATTTTCCTGGGTCCTCAGAAACTTTAATTTTACTCTTTCTCAGGGGAGCCAGGATATGGGGAAGGATCTCCCCGGTTTTGAAGCCTTTGTCAACACACACTCATACGTGGTAAAACAGAATATGCATTTTCCTGGGGACTCTCTGCTACTTCCAGACAGTAGCCAGGAATCTATCTGGGCAGCCATGCAGAAACTTATCTGCCTGGGTGTACTATATCCCTTTTCTTTCTGGGGTCTGGTGCCTTCCCAGATGGTTCTTCCTGGCAAATGGGGAGCAGGCTACCTCTGCCACTAGACTTCTCAGCTTCTCTGCTTGCTCTCACTTCTATAGCCAAGGGGAAGCCCTTTCTAGGCTACGTATTTTATTTTATGACCACCTTTCTTGGGAATTATACCCTAGACCCCGGGGCGTTCTGGAAACAAGCTCTGTAGTCCCAGCTGCTGTGTGACTTCTGCCCTGAGGCAATGAGCCCAGGGCTGTTTATATTCTTAGAAGGTGGAAACATGGGGAGTAAAAGGAAAGGTTAAATATCCTGCTGCACTAGCATGCTTGCTATACCTCAGTTCGCTGGGCTCTGCATGTCCATCTTGTCTCCATTCCTTTGCTGGCTGTTCTGAAGTTTGGCAGGCGTATACACACTTGCCTGCAACTCCAAATCATGTTCTTCAGGCAGTGTCTTAAGACTTGTTTTCTTTCTGACACCTTTCCTGACATCAAGTTCAGGGGCCATCACCCTTCACTCTGCATTTTATAGAGCTCCGTTGGTCTCATTCCTTATTTACTTCAACCTTCTCTGTTGTCAATTCAGAACTCACAAACTGGCAGTCTGTTTGCTGAATCTGTCCCAAAGATACAGTTTAACCCATGCCACTTTTTGTCTTCAACTTGAATTATTGTCAATATTTAAAAACAGGAATTTCTCATAAATTTGGGTTTCTGGCTTGCACAGAAAAATCGTACCTGGTAGCACCAAACCCACCTTTCCATGGAATAATAATTGGCTAGTGCCTCCTTTAGATGAGATCTGCTCTCTCTAGTCTGTACCTGTCCTTTTCACCCTTCTTAACACCTAAGCCTGTTTGACTCTCTCTCTGGTTTCTTGTGTGGTTACCTCCCATCTCATAGGCTGATTGTTTGAGGTATTTTCCTTTTCCATTTAATGATTACCTAGCACACTGGGCTGAACTGGCTATAAGCAGGAGAAAGTTAGAACTATACCATCTAAATGTTAGAAGTCAGTAAATAATAGGTCCTGTCAACTGTTTTTGCCCAGAATCCAAGGTCTGAGTAAGCAAAGCTTTCTGTGTAGTAAACAACTCCAAATTTACGATTGGTTTATAGCTAATAATTGATAATAATCAAGCATCATTCCCTGGTTGGTCTGCCTTGATATATACATTTGGTAATTCATTTGCAGTAGGGCCTGAAGACATCCATACTAAATGGAAATGCTTGTTCTTTCTACTAGAAGTTTAATTTACTCTCCAGTATGAGTCTGGCTTAGGTAATTGAGTGCTAAGGTCTTGGGCAGGTGTGTGTATGTGAGGTGAGTGGGGATAAACTAAGTGAGGGGGAAGGTAATAATCAATGAGGCCAGAGAGTTCAGAGGAGGCCGAGTATGACTGCAAGTGATAGGAAGTGGTCAGCTTCTGCAGTTGCCAAGAGGTTTGGCATTTGCATTGCTTCAATCTAAATGAGGTCCCCAATCCATTCTGTATTATGGGGTTGAACATAGCTCAAAGCTCATCTTTGAGAACACTCCCAGGAAAAGATGTAAATACACCTTGATTTCCTGTGCTTTCTTGTCATCCTTTTGCAGGTTTACTGACCTGAGGTCTCAGGAAGCTTGGCAATTTGCCCAAGGTCATAGTTAATGATCCTTACTCTGGGCCTTAGCATCCCAAACACAGAACTGCTGGGCTCTCTTGGGATGACCTTTACCCCTCCCCAGCTTTTTTTTTTTTAATAAACATATAATATATTATTAGCCCCAGGGGTACAGGTCTGTGAATAGCCAGGTTTACACACTTCATGGCACTCACCATAGCACATACCCTCCCCAATGTCCATAACCCCACCACTCTCTCCCCACCCCCTTCCCGCTCCCCAGCTTTGTTAGAGAAGTGTGGGACCTCTGCCAGTCGTGAGGGGGGTGTATCTCTCTCCTTTGTGGGCTAGGAGTTTCTGGGTTTCTGGCTTGGACTTCCAAGAGCAACTTGGACTTCTAAGATAACCCATCTTCTTGACTCGTAGCCCTAAATTTCCTTCTGCCCAGTTCTTTCTGTGCCTTCTGGCTTCTCTGCTCAAGACATCCCTCTACCTAGAATGGCTCCAGTACAGAGCCAGTTTGACTTTGGAGGCTGTTGTGCAAAATTAAGAGCCTGCTTTGACACGGCTTCAAGGAACACCCCAGGAGCTTTAGCAACAGCAGCAGTTGCTTCATTCAATCCCGGGATACAACAAATGCTCCAAATAGGGCCTTGCAGGCCTAGCATTGCACAGCCACACAGCAAGCATCCATTTAATCTCAATTGCTCCCCACAGTGGAGCAATTAAAGAGGACGCCAGCAGGGCAAGGATCACTGGCGAATCTTTTGAGGGAAGGAGACCCCAGGGCTGCCTTGCCAAAGGCTCTCCCCCTCCATTCACACACTGAGCAAGAATGCAAACCCGTGGGGCTGCCAGTTGGATCGAGGGCTGCCCCAGAAACGGGAGCCGAGATTCAGTACAGATGGCTGCAAGAGTGGCAGCAACACAGAATAGTATCCCCAGGGCTCAAAACTTCCAAAATGAGATTTACAGTTCTGGCCCGCCCCCTTTTGGGAGGAAACACCTGCTCCAGCAGCTTTGGGAACGGCCTCTTATTATCAACTTCTGTGCAAGGATCAGATTTTTGCAACTAGTGCCTGGTGTGAAATAAAAGCTATTTTGAGGTGGGAGGAGTTCTCAACCTTTTCCTCTTTGCATTTTGTGTCCTGATTAATTTTTCTCTAATGTTTTATTTCCAAGTCTTCTTTCTTTCACAATTCCTCCTTCTCTAGCTTCTTTTCTACCCTCCTCTCCTCTCCCAGTTTTCACAGACCGTGCTTTGGAGACCAAGCCAGGGCTTGCCAGGGGTTCCCAGCCCTACCTGCCCATCAGAATCACCTGGACCTCCAAAGAGTTATGCCTGGGCCCCAGCCCAGACCATTTAAATCAGAATCTCTAGGGTGAGGGCCCTGGCATAGAAATCCAAGTTTCCCCCATGGATTCTAGTGTGCAGCAAGGGGTCAGAACTACTGACTACACCAATGATGCTAAGAAATAAGACAGATTGGACTGTTCTGGTTTCCTGGGGTTAGCTTAATGCTTATACACAAGTCCCTAGAAAGATGAGTTTTGAGGAGTCAATTCATTTTTTCATAGCTATTCTCCTATTATACAAGTGACACATGTTCACTGAGGAAGATGTAGAAGTGAAAAAAATTATAATCTAGCCAGGGCGCCTGGGTGGATCAGTGGATTGAAGCCTCTGCCTTCGGCTCAGGTTATGATTCCAGGGTCCTGGGATCGAGCCCCGCATCGGGCTCTCTGCTCAGTGGGGAGCCTGCTTCCTCCTCTCTCTCTGCATGCCTCTGTGCCTACTTGTGATCTCTGTCAAATAAATAAATAAAATATTTTTAAAAAATTATAATCTAGCCATTCAGACCACCATTAATATTTTTATGTATACTTATTTCTTTTACTCTTATTTTTATGTACATGCGCAGAGTTCTTCAATAAAAATGGATATGTAGCTGCATAACTCTTTTAACGTCATAAACCTCTTCTCTATAAGCAAATACATTATAGAACACAATTTTAAGTGATGGCATTGTATTGTTTTGTTTTGTTTGCAGATTTGTTTTTTTTATTATGTTCAGTTAGCCATTGTATAGTACATCATTAGTTTTTGAGGTAGTGTTCAATGATTCATTAGTTGCATATAACACCCAGTGCTCATCACAA
Source organism: Meles meles (assembly GCF_922984935.1). Classification (NCBI taxonomy): domain Eukaryota; kingdom Metazoa; phylum Chordata; class Mammalia; order Carnivora; family Mustelidae; genus Meles; species Meles meles. The sequence continues at coordinate 37,862,634 of NC_060069.1, read as the reverse complement.
CACATGCCCTCCTTAATACCCATCACCCAGTTACCCCACCTCCTCACCTCCCTCCCCTCTGAAACCCTCAGTTTGTTTTCCAGAGTCCATAGCCTCTCATGGTTCATCTCCCTCTCTGATTTCTTCCCATTCAGTTTTCCTTCTCTTCCCCCATGCTCCTCAATGCCAAGATTCCACATGCATAAGGTTCCACATATGAGTGATCATTGTCTTTCTCTGCTTGACTTATTTCACTCAGCATAATCCCCTCCAGTTCCACCCATGTTGATGCAAATGATGAGTATTCATCCTTTCTGATGGCTGAGTCATATTCCATTGTGTATATGGACCACCTCTTCTTTATCCATTCATCTGTTGAAGGGCAGCTTGGCTCCTTCCACAGTTTGGCTATTGTGGACGTTGTTGCTATGAATATTGGGGCGCATGTGTCCCTTCTTTCCACTACATCTGTATCTTTGGGGTAAATACCTAGTAGTGCAATTGCTGGGTCATAAGGCAGCTTTATTTTTAATGTTTTAAGGAAACTCCATCTGTTTTCTAGAGTGACTGTACCAGCTTTCATTCCCACCAACAATGTAAAAGTGTTCCCCTTTCTCCACATCCTTGCCAACATTTGTTTTCTTCTTGTTAATTTTTGCCATTCTAACTGGTGTAAGGTGGTATCTCATTGTGGTTTTGATATGTATTTCCTTGATGTTTAGTGATGTTGAGCATATTTTCATGTGTCTATTCACCATTTGTATGTTTTCTTTCGAGAAGTTCGTGTCTTCTGCCTACTTTTTGACTGGATTTGTTTGGTTTTGAGTGTTGAGTTTAAGAAGGTCTTTAGAGATCTTGGATTACCAGCCCTTTATCTGTAATGTCATTTGCAAAGATCTTCTCCCATTCCATGGGTTGCTTCTTAGTTTTGTTGACTATTTCCTTTCTGGGGTCTCCATTCTGTTCCATTGATCTATGTGTCTGTTTTGTGCCAAAACTATCATGTCTTAGTGATCACAGCTTTGTAATATAGCTTGAGGTCAGGCAACGTGATGCCTTCAGCTTTGTTTTTCTCTTAACATTCCCTCAGTGATTTAGGGTCTTTTCTGGTTCCATACAAATTTTAGGTTTGTTTGTTCTATCTCCTTGAAAAATGCCAATGGTATTTTAATAGGGATGGTACTGAAAGTGTAGATTACCCTGGTCAGGATAGACATTTTAATGATGTTTATTCTTCTAATCCATGGGCATGGAATATTTTTCCATCTTTTTTTTTTTAATTTCTCCATCTTTTTATATCTTCCTCAATTTCTTTCATAAGTATTCTGTAGCTTTTAGAGTATAGATCATTTTCCTCTTTGGTTAGGTTTATTCCTAGGTATCTTCTGGGTTTTTTGGGTGCTATTGTAAATGGGATAGTTTCCTTAAATTCTCTTTCCACAGTTTCATTGTTAGTGTATAGAAAAGCAATTGATTTCTGCGCATTGATTTTGTATCTTGCCACATTGCTGAATTGCTGTATGAGTTCCAATAATTTGGGGGTGGAGTCTTTGGGGCACAGTATTGTTTAATCACTCACCTATTAATGGATTTGGGGCTACCGGTTTTTTTCTGTTATGATGAACACCATGATGTCCACTCTTACAGCTAAATCTTTACCCACATCTGTGGTGGTGTTCTAGTCTTTTCTCTGTACTAATTCACTGGGTCATATTGTCTAGTTCCAAGTCTTTACTTCAACCCAAAGTACTAACACCCCGGAAGTTTATATGCATTTCAGTACACTTTTGTTCAAAAGGAGCTCTTACAATGTCCCTCTGTTTGCCCAAATCTTGTTTCCTAGCTTCCCACCTCTTAATATGTTTGGTTTTTCTTCAAGGTGACAAACAGGGACCCCAGCCTCAATTCTTCCTTCACCTCTAGCCCAGAGCCTCCTCCCACCAATTCATTGGCAGGACATGTTGGTTTGAGCTACTTATGGTTTTAAATCTATCTATGTCTTTCCATTTTCCTACCACCTCCTAATTAAGCCATCTTTAACCTCTCACTTGGACTAAACTTCTCACTCTTGACCTTTTCCTGTCTTTTTGTCGCATAGCAGCTAAAATGATCTTTTTCAGGCATAAATCACATTATGGTATTTCCTACTTTGAAGAGTTGCATGGGTCCCTCTCTATAAGAATAAATTTCAGGGGGCACTTGGGTGGCTTAGTGGGTTAAAGCCTCTGACCTTGGCTCAGGTCATGATCCCGGGGTCCCAGGATCCAGCCCCCCATCCAGCTCTCTGCTCAGTGGGGAGCCGACTTCCTCCTCTGTCTCTGCCTGCCTCTCTGCCTACTTGTGATCTCTGTCTGTCAAATGAATAAATTAAATCTTAAAGAAAAAACATAAAATTCAGGACTTCTTACTATGACTCATAGGTCCTGGAAATATGGCTTCTGCTTACCTTGCTAATCTCCTCATTCTCTTTCTCCCCTTGATGATCAGGCTTCAGGCACACTGTACTCTTCCTATTTTTTTTTAAATTTATTTTGTTTTTAAAGTTTGATTGATTAATTGGTTGGTTGATTTTAGAGAGGGAGTGATAGAGAGCATGAGCTGGGTGACAGGCAGAAGGGGGAGGGGGGGAGAGAGAATCTCAGGCAGATTCCCTGCTGAGGATTGGGCTGATGCAGGGCTCAATCTCATCACCCCAAGATCATGACCTGAAACGAAATCAAGAGTGGATGCGCAACTGACTGAAACATACAGACACCCAGTATTCTTTCTGTTCTTAATCATGCTGATGCTTTTCCCAGCTTCAGTAAATTGATACCTGCAGTGCAGCATCTACCTGGTGCCAGGGGAACCATGCAAACATGCCCTTTATGGTTCATGTTCCATGAGTAATAAAGTCTTTTGATCCAGGGATCTCATAGCTTCTACCATGACACTGCAGCAGGCTAAATTTTTCAGCAAGTGGGGTGAGATCTCAGACACTTCACAGTTATTGACATCCTTCCAGTGTGACTGGGAAGAAAACCCACCTCAAGATCAAATGTGCTTGGCTGCTTATTGAATACTTTTGGGTAGATGTGGCAATTCAGTTCCCATATATGATGTTCCTCCTTTTCTCCACCAGCCACATTTTCAGCTGAATATTAAGCAATACTGAGTCATGGGAAGATTAAACAGAAGCAGGACTGATAATCTCTTCACTTTCACATTAGTCATCTTGTTTGGTCTAGGAGTAAAGGGGTGGCTCCTGGAGAGTACATGTTGGGTATTGTAGCTTTTCTGTAAGCTATATACACAATGAAAGGTGTTTAGGAACAGGTTAAACATTGACAGATTTGATTAATGCCAACTTTTCTATATGAATTTTGTAAGGAGGCCAGCACAATTTATTATTATTGTTGCTCTTTTTTAGGGAAGGAATGCATCTTCCCACAAGGGTAAATGAAGTTTCCAGTATATGCTTACAACCAACAAAACTAAGGGTTGGTTGGTTTGTTTCACACTGATGTTAGGATGGTCTCCTTTTCAGAAGAAGCAACAACGCAAAATTGGGGAACTCCAATAGCAGATACACCACAGCTAAAGATGGTCAACTGACTGGCTAAAATGCAGGGCTCGATCAGTTCAGTTCTTAGGAAAAACTTGGCCAAGACTACAGTGACAAGAGACTGCCACTCAAGATACTATTTCATTATCTTGGAATTTAATTGTGATTTTTTTCCAAAGGTGACAAGGGCGTCAGGACTGCCTCTAAATGTTATCCTCCCAGCTGCCTGCTGGTATAGTTCCCTCATTCTTTTCTTTTTACTTTTTTTTTTTTTTAATTTTATTTTCAACCTTTGCTTTTCTAATTGGATTTCTTCTCCTTCCTGAAATTGGACAAAAGGGGAAGTTATGGCAAGACTAATCCTGCTGTCTGTCCTATGAGTGGACATTATGGCTGAATCCAGGGATCCAGGTTCACTGTTTGGGACAGATAACAAATGGACAAGGGGTAAATTGTGGTAGATGGAAACGAAGCACACAGATTGTTACTGATGCTGATAAGGTATAATGTTGTATTTTCCTAAGACTGTATCTTGGAGCAGGAGAATAATGCTCTTAGATGTCACTTGTGCCAAACCATGGCAGATGTGGGAGAAACCTCTGGATTTGCTTTCTCTTGAGAATGAGATTTGAATGAATGAAGCTAGAATATTGGCTACACTTTAGAATTCTACTTGGTTGGTTTAAAGAAGTGACATCACTCAGTATCACCTGATGACCAACCTAAATAATAGCAGGCTTGATTTCCATGGTTTTTATCTAATTTTGTTCGTTACGGTTATACTGTAATATTGGTTCTCTTTTAGACTTGAGAGAAATCCTATCTTTGAACTGAGGTGGACACGTGGTCTAGTTTTTTCTGGAAGCTGATACATTGTATTGTTATGAGCCAGGATGGCTTCTCTCTAAGGGCATAAAGAGCTGACTCTTGCTGCTTACACAGTACCATTTCAGAATCTGCTTTGCTTTTGACTATGTCAGATGTGGATGTGACTGCAAACTATATAGTCAAGCATCATGGAATCAGACTGATGTCCAAGAGGGTAACTATCTGTGAGATATGGTAGCCATGTTCCATTGATTCTTCTGGAATTTGGAAAGGCAAAGGGTGGTAAGGAAGAGTGGAAACTGGAATCCTGGTATAATGAAAACTTGTTTCATGGTGGCTGGAATATGGTCATCCCCAGACCAGATGGAACCTAGAGTTTATTGAGCCATGGCGTATAGTGACCACCTTAGTTAAGGGAAATAAGCAGTATCTGAGAAAAGGGTGTTTTTGCTTGGAAAGTTGAAAAAGTGACACCATGATATTAACTGATGTATGATGTATTAAGCATTATTTTAACCTGTTATAGTTATAGAGTATAATAAATGATTTTTTTTAATATTTTATTTATTTGACAGAGAGAAATCACAACTAGGCAGAGAGGCAGGCAGAGAGAGAGGAGGAAGCAGACTCCCCGCAGAGCAGAGAGCCCCATGTGGGGCTCGATCCCAGGACCCTGGGATCATGACCTGAGCCGAAGGCAGAGGCTTTAACCCACTGAGCCACCCAGGCGCCCTAATAAATGATTTTTAACTTCACGTATAGAGCTAAATGAAAACCAAGGCAATGTAGAAGATGATCTCCAGGATGAATAGATGTTTTGGGGAGTTGACTTATGAACCTCAATTGATGTACTTTCCATAGAAACTTGCCAGAGGACACTATAGAGTTGAATGTTTCTATCAATACCTATAAAGAAGGGACAAACAATGCAGGCAAGGAAAGGAAATGGAGGAGGGAGGAATTGAGCAATTGGTAAAGGAATATATATAAGAAAACTTGTGAATGGAGCAGAGTCTTGTTAACTTGTTTTGCAAAGAGAATCCCAAGAATTGGAACTCCTCATTGGAGGATGCAAATCTTGGTGATTATCTATATTGTATTATATATATGTATATTTTTTGTACAACTATTATAGAAGTTGCTGTACTAAGAATAAGAAAATGCCTGAAATATGTATCAAGGGGGTTTTAGTGGGAATCATGAGGTGAACTGAAAGAAAGTGTTAACAGCTGGTTCTGTAGTTTTTCCTCTAGGCTTAGGGGAATCTGAGGATTTGAATCCTGATCTTTTCTTTTTGCAATATTAAACTCAAAGAATTTCTGGGATAATATGCTGCTGAATAAATAAAATCTGGTTGAGGATTATGTACAAGTGATTCGTCTATACATGCATACTGTCAAAGTTGGTTCTTTAGCAATGAGTAATTGACACTGATGGGATGCAGCTGCCCTGAAGAATGAAGGAATATAAGGGGGTTACACGGCCAGCTGGCATAAAGCTGAGGAGGGCTTAGAGCTGATGGCTTTCTTGAGCTGGGGTCATTTGCACTAAGTCTTGTGTCTTGTGAGGACACATGTCTCACACTCAGAATGCTTGTGCCTAAGAGTCATGGGCCCTCATCCATTAGTAAAGCTAAATACATTTGGTGCTCGGTGGAGCCTACTGTGTCTCAAGAGTTTGATTGTCTGTCTAAGCCAAGTTTACTGTAGAAATTAGAGCAGGGTGGACATTGCAATTACCTTAACCATGATATATTTTAAATTGTTTTATTCTTAATCATAGTATTTAATTCACAGCTCTAATGAACACTTGATGGAAGAAGGTAGGAGACAGGAGGAACATCGGTGTTGAAATGTATGTTCCAGAAGATAAATGATAATTCCTCAAATTGGCCTCAAGATAGTCTTCTTAGATCTATAAATTGCATTTTTCTGATCAAGATCTTTATACAGCAGATCAACATGTCTCTCTGATGTAGGCAACCAATGCTAAGAGAAAATGTGATAATTACTTCTATTTGGCTTTCTATTTATTGTGAATTAATATTATATATATATAATCTCTCTATATATATCTATCTATAATGTGTTCTTTGTAGAGAAATGCTTGCAAGTAGCCTAAAACTTTCTAAATTTGTCATTTAACAGAAAATCATAAAGATTATAAAAAGAAGCCATTTGATTTTATCTCAAAATCAAGAATTCTAAATAGCTAATACATTGACTGCTATTTATCACTTATTAAGGCTATCCAAAAGTAGTTAAAGCATGAACATAACTTGTGAAACATCTGAGACAGCAAAAGTGATTTCATTCAAGGACCACCTCAGTTGTCATCTCTTCAGGGCCTGAACTACTCTATCTAATGTCCTGCTCTGCCTCCTTCCCTTTGGGTACCATCTACCCTACAAAGCAGGGGTTTTAATTATATTACCTTCTTTTATTTTGCATCCTGCCATGTTCCCTAGAATGTAAGCTCCACATGGGAAGAATCTGTTTGTCTTTTTTTTTTTTTTTTTAAATCCCTGTATCTCTCCCACCTTCACCCAAAGCCTAAGAACATTGCTTGGAACATGACAGCCATTCAATCTGAGCATACCAAATACATTTTTGATTTTCCCTCAGGTATAAAATATAGGTATGTTGGACAATTGATGAAAATAGTGTGGTGTGCATTTTTTTTTAATAACATGGTATTTTGACAAGATGCACAATGCTAAGTATTTATATAGTCAGAGAGTATATAACTCTAGCTTCGCAGTTAGAGACCACTGGTGGTTCCGTTTCAGTGATTTAAATACATATTGAATTTTAAAACCATAAGTGGTGACTATGGAAATACAGTGATCAGATATCCTACCAAGGGAAGTGTAGTTGACTGACAATTCTAGCTGTTACTCTTCTGGATTCCCCATGTTTGCATTGAAATCATGCTTACTGGGGTTACTCCCAACATTGACCACATACAGTGGGCATTCTAGTGGAATGCTGGATCCCCTAACAGTTTTTACTTGAGGACTCCTGATTGGCTGGATTGAAACTTTTTTGGAGCTATACTGCAATCTTAGACTTTTCCAACCCTATCTTGATCTCCTCCCTCTTTCTTTCTGGAAGGTCCAGCGAAAGTGAGTCATTGACAGAAGATTCAGGAATGGGAGGAAAAGAAAAGATGGGGTCCTTCTCCTCCTTTCTCTGCTTCCTATGGCACCTCCAGCAATGTCTCCCTAAGTTTCTTCCATGTCTGTATCTCCCTTGATATAACATACCCCTTCCCTCTACCGTCCAGTCCCCTCCATACTGCCACCATTGAGCCTGTAGACTCATCTGGTGGCCTCTGATCTGTAATCAAATAATTTCTATTAGCTTAGAGATTAGCAAATACATAAGTAATGTCTCTGTTCCAGGAGAGAATTTAGAAAGAAATCGTGATTTCTCTTTTTTTAAGACTTTATTTATTTATTTGACAGAGAGAGATCACAAGTAGGCAGAGAGGCAGGCAGAGAGAGGGGGTAAGCAGGCTCCCCACTGAGCAGAGAGAGAGCCTGATGTGGGGGCTCGATCCCAGGAGCCTGGGATAATGACCTGAGCCCAAGGCAGAGGCTTAACCCACTGAGCCACCCAGGTACCCCGAAATCCTGACTTCTATAAAAATATAATACTTTGAGGAACTAAGAGATTTATAATAGATTATATAATACATGATACGCATACTAGAAAAAGTATGTGAATTTATTTTATGCCATATAAAAAATAAAGTCAAGTAGATTCAAGAAATAAAATCTGCTTTTCAATTAAGACCTAACATATACTTTTTCAAAAGTTAAAATCTTGCAAGAAAATGCAGGATGGTACAGATATAATCTGGGAAAACAGACATGGTTTGTAACTGAATTCCTTATCTATTGTTGTGTAACAGATCACTCCAACACTCCACCAAACATTTATCATCTCACAGACTTCCTAGGAATCTTGGAATCACTTAACTGGATGGTTCTGGTTCAGGGTCTTTCATGAGATTGCAGCCAAGTTATTGGCCAGGACGGTAGTTATATGAAGGCTCAAGTGGGGCTAGAGGATCTACTTCTGAGCTCACTCGTGTGGTTCTTGGCCACAAGGTTTCAGTTCCTCGCTGGCAATTGGCAGAAAGCCTTCACTTCTCACCATGATAGCTCTACAGGGCTGCTCACATCATGGAAGTTTGCTTTCCCCAGAGTAAGAGATAATAAAGAGAGAGAGAGAGAGAGAGAATAAACATCCAAGATAGAAGACTCTGTCTTTTTATAACCTAATCTTAGAACTGGCATCTCATTACTTCTACCATATTCTATTCATTAGAAATAAATCACTAAGTTCAGCCCATACTCAAGGGGAGGGGAATTGAGCTCCACTTCTTGCTGGGAGGAGTATCAAAGAATTCTTGGCTCATTTTTAGCACTACCACACTAACCAAGAGGAGAATCTCAGAAGCTTAAAAAAATCTGGTTATATGAAAATATAAATAATTGCATGGCAAAATACTGTAAAAGTTAATAGAAAAGAGACTGCTTGAATAAGTGTTTGTAGGGGTATCTGGGTGGCTCAGTTGGTTAAGTGTCTGCCTTTGGCTCAGGTCATGATCCCAGGGTGCTGGGATCAAGCCTTGCATCAGGCTCCTGAAAGAAAGAAAGAAAGAAAGAAAGAAAGAAAGAAAGAAAGAAAGAGTTTCTAATACAGTAAGGGTGAATCTTTTCTTCTTTTAAAGATTTTATTTATGTATTTGGGAGAGAGACAGAGATAGAGAATTTGATGGGGGGAAAGGGGAGGATGAGGATGGAGAAGCAGGCACCCCACTGAGCAGAGGATCACCCCACCCTGGGATCAGGACCTGAGTGGAAGGCAGAAGCTTAACCACCTGAGCCACCAGGTGCCCCAAATCTTTATAATACATAAAAAGCTCCTAAAACCTGACAAGAAGTGGATAACCTACTACATGAATATGCAAAGGATATTTGATTAATAAGGAGTTATGTTTGACTGCTATTGACAGGGACCCACCTGTAGTAGCTTAAAGACTTGAGGATTTGTTTTCTTTTGTAATATGCTCAGAGGGAGGATGTTGCTGCCACTGGCCCAGGACAGAGGTGTCTTCTTCATTTGCTTGGCTTTTCTTTTAAAGTTTGAAATGGCTGCTAGAGCTTCTGACAAGATGCACACATTCTGACCTCAGGAAGGAGACAGAAGGAAAAGGACAAAAAAGGTTTTGCTATTTTAGATGCTACCCCCAAAATGACTAGAAAAAAACAAGGATACCTAATGCATCAGATAGGATGCTTTTCAGTCCAAACAATAGAAGAAACAAAAGAAGATTTTTAAAATGAGGAAAATTCTTTTTTTAAAAAAGATTTTATTTATTCATTCATGATAGACAGAGAGAGGGGGCAGAGGCAGAGGGAGAAGCAGACTTCCCAAGGAGCAGGGAGCCCAATGCAGGACTTGATCCCAGGACCCTGGGATCATGACCTGAGCTGAAAGCAGACACTTAGCCATCTGAGCCGCACAGACATCCAATGAGGAAAATTCTTTACACTCAAGTCCTGGGGTAAGAAGGTTCCAGTATTAATTCTGTGGCTCAATGTCATCAGATATCCAGAATATTTCCTTTTTTTGTTGTTGTTTTTGTTTTGTTGTTATTGTTGTTGTTTTTTGGCTTTGCATCCCATAGAGTATTTGCCTTTTGTTTCTAGTCTGGTACCCCATGGTTACAAGATGGTACATCTGCACACATCACCTGTCTACCCAACAATGACCGAAGGCTAGAAAAGGCAATCTGTCTTTCTTAACAAAAGTATGGCCAGGGAGAATGGTATTATTATGACAGAATGACTGACTTGGATCAGAGTCTCAGCTGGTAGGCCAGTGCTGAAAGTGGGTGACAATTCTGAGATTTTTATTCCATTGGTGCTTAGGGCAGCCTAGGTGGAACCTATGGTGTCTAGAGCCTCCCAGGCCAGTCAACTTTCAAGACAAATGGAAGTACTTAAAAGGTTCCATGTAAGAAACATATCCTGTGTGGGACTTGATATGAAAAAGGATGGGAGGCAATGGCTAAGAGTAATTCATCTGTGCCCCTGGGGCTAGTTGAGAAGACCATCTCAGACACCTGAATACTCTGGTTCTCTCACTGGGTGTTATATGCAACTAAATGTTGCACACTACATCAAAAACTAATGATGCTGGCTAACTGAACATAATAATAAAAAAAAAGAAAAAAAGAGTAAATTTAAATTTATCATTTACTTACATTTCTAAGACCTGAAACCGTAAAACATGTAAAAGAAAACATAGACAATATTCTGTTGGACATAGCTTTAGTACATCTTTCTAGGTACATCTCTTCAGGTGAGGGAAACAAAAGCAAAAATAAACTTTTGGGTCTAAAAGGGTTTTGATTTTCTTGGTAAGATACTAATTGATACCCAACTATATAATTTACTTATTTACTACACTTACAGTTTGTCTTCTTATAAGCTCCACAAAGGCAGGGATATTTGGGTTTATTTTATTTACTGATATGTGGCAAATGCCTAGAATAGTGCCTGGCACATAGTAGGTGCTAAACATGTATTTATTTATTGAATAAATGTTAATTTCTGTGCTGGATGCTGGCATGTGTCTCCCCAGATCCCTTTGTTAAGACTGAAGAACTTACTGCCAGTGCTGTGGGAAGACATACCTTAGTTTTCAGGCTCCTTCAGAAATGGCCCTCAGCTAGAAAAAGCTGCTTCATCCAATGCAGCACTCTTTTCCTGGGAGCATCCTGCATCCAATAATTGATGCATATTAGAGTAGAAAGATCCAGTCCCTCACTATAATGTGGGACAACTCTCAAGTCCATCCCACCTCAGAGCTCCCCTTGGGTTCAGCAGAAGCAATTTCCAGGGCTTCATTGCAGCCCAACTTTTCTCTTTGCCTAATCTTATTTCCTTCCCTTCCCCCAGAGGTGCTTATCCCTCATAAAACTGAATACAAATCATCTCAGTGTCTGCTTCCTAGTGAGTCCAACCTGAAGCAGTTTTTTGGGGGCTATAAAACTCTAGGTAAAGTTCTTTTCCTTCTTTGCTTTAAAGTAATAGTTCTGTTGTCTTGTTTCTAGTGATACTGATACGTATTTTAATTCCATCTGAATCTAGATATTTTATAGTTGTGGCAGATATTCAGTTGCTTTCCTCTTTTTTTTTAAATTATTTTGTTCAGTTAGCTAACATCATTAGTTTTTTATGTAGTGTGCAACAATTAGTTGCATATAACACCCAGAGAGAGAATCAGAGAATCCAGGTGTCTGAGATGGTCTTCTCAACTAGCCCCAGGGGCACAGATGAATTACTCTTAGCCATTGCCTCCCATCCTTTTTCATATCAAGTCCCACACAGGATATGTTTCTTACATGGAACATTTTAAGTACTTCCATTTGTCTTGAAAGTTGACTAGCCTGGGAGGCTCTAGGTCTTTAATCCTTTTTTTTTTTTTTTTTTTTTTTTTTTTTTTTAGTTTATATTTGTGAGTAGTATAAGAAAGTGATCCAGTTTCATTCTTTTGCATGTAGCTGCCCAGTTTTCCTAGCATTACCTATTGAAGAGATGTTTTCTCATTGTATATATTCTTCCCTCCACTGCTGTAGATTAATTGATCATATAAGCATGAATTTTTATCTGGACTCTCTATCCTGTTCTGTTGATCTGTATGCCCATCTTTGTGTCAGTACTATAGTGTTTTGATTTTATATCTTTGCAGTATATTTTGAAGTCTGGGATTATGATAACTCCAGCTTTGTTCTTCTTTCTGAAGATTGTTTTGGCAGTTTGGGGTCTTTTGTGGTTTCACTGGGATTATATCAAAGTAGAAGCTTTTGTACAGTGAAGGAAACCATTTATAAAATGAAAAGACAATTCACTGAATAAGAGAACATATCTGCAAACAGTATATCCAATAAAGGGTTAATATCAAAATATATAAAGAACTTACATAACTGAACATCAAAAAAATCCAATTAAAAATGGGCAGAGAACTTCAATAGGCATTTTTCCAAAGAAGACCTACAGATGGCCAACAGATACATGAAAAGATGTTCAATATCCTTAATCATCAGAAAAATGTGAATCAAAACCATAAAGAGATATCACCTTACACTTGTTGGAATTGTTAATATGAAAAAGATAAGAAATAACAAGGGTTGGCAAGGATATGGAGAAAAGGACACCCTCCTGCGTTGTTGATGAGAATGTAGATTGGTGCAACCACTGTGGAAAATGTATGGAAATCTCTCAAAAAATTAAAAATAGAAATACCATGTAATTCAGTATTCTACTACTAGGTATTTACCCAAAGAAAATGAAGACACTAATTCAAAAAGATATATGCACCCTATACTCATCACAGCATTATTTACAGTAGCCAAGATAGGGGAACAACCTAAGTATCCATCGACCAATGAATGGATAAAGAAGATGTAGTATATGTACACAATGGAATATTATTCAGCCATAACAAAGAATGATCTCTTACTTTTCGTGATGACATGACTGAATCTAGAGGGTATTATGCTAAATGAAATAAATCAAACATAGAAACACAAAAAGTGATTTCACTTACATATGGAAGCTAAAAAACAAAACAAATGAATAAATAGGCAAACAACAACAACAAAAAAAACCACAGAAACAGACCCATAAATACATAGAACAAACTGGTGGTTGCCAGAGTGAAAGGGGTGGGAGATGGGCAAAATGGGTAAAGGGAAAGGGGAGGAACAGGTTTTTAGTTGTGGAATGAATAAGTTATGGGGATGAAAGTCAAGGAATGTAGTAAACGGGATTGCAACAGTGTTATATAGTGACAGGTAGTAGCTATACTTGTGGTGAGCATAGCATAATGTATAAAGTTGTTGAATCACAGTGTTGTAAACCTGAAACTAATGTAACATTGTGTGTCAACTATACTTCAATAAAAAATGAATAAATAAACCATGTTAGAATCTTAATATGGAAGGGGTTTTGTAAAAGATTATAACAAGTTGTTGAGATAGTAGGAAAGCCAAACAGGATGTAGGTTACCCACAGTTAATAACAGCAGAAAATTGTTGCCACTTCTAGGGCCAGAAAGACAAAACCAGGCATTCATTCTGCATTTTGCCCATTCATGGGTCTTTTGTGGTTCCATATAAATTTTGGGATAGTTGGTCTATTTCTGTGAAAAAAATGGCATTGAAATTTTGACAGGGGTTGGATTGAAACTGTAGAACGCTTTGGGTAGCATGGAAATTTTTGAAGCATTAATTCTTCCAATTCATGGGCACAGAATTATATTTCTATTTCTTTGTATCCTCATCATCTTTCATTGGTGTCTTCTAGTTTTCATTGTACAGGTTTTCACTTTCTTGGTTAAATTTATTCCTGGGTATTTTGTTCTTTGGGGTGCAATTATAAATGGAATTTTTTCCTTCATTTCTCTTTCTGATATTTTGTTATTAGCATATAGAAAGGTAACATGTTTGGGGTGCCTGGGTGGCTCAGTGTGTTAAGGTCTCTGCCTTTGGCTCAGGTCATGATCCCAAGGTCCTGGGATAGAGCCCTGCGTCGGGCTCTCTGCTCAGCGGGGAGCCTGCTTCCTCCTCTCCCTCTCTCTCTGCCTGCCTCTCTGCCTACGTGTGATCTCTGTCAAATAAATAAATAAAATCTTAAAAAAAAAATGTAACATGTTTGGTCAATGGATTTTATATCCTGCAACTTTACTGAACTTGATTAGTTCTAATAGTTTTTTGGTGGAGTCTTATGGGTTTTTGATTTATAATATCATTTGCAAATAATGTCATTTGCAAATAGTGACTGTTTTACTCTTCCTTTACATTTGGATGATTTTTAATTTCTTTTCTTGTTTTATTGTTGTGGCTTGGACTTCCAGTACTGTATTGAATAAAAGTGGTGAAAGTGGGAATCCTTGTCTTATTTCTCATCTTAGAGGAAAAACTTTTAACTTTTCACTATTGAGTATGATGACAGCTATGGGCTTGTCATATTTGGCCTTTATTATGTTGAGGTATGCTCTCTCTATACCCACTTTGTTGAGAGTTTTTATCATAAATGGATGTTGAATTTTGTCAAATGCTTTTTCTGCATCTCTTGAGATGATCATATGATATTTCTCTTTGATTTTGTTAATGTGTCTCACACTGATTGATTTGTAGATATTGAGCCACCTTTCATCCGTATAATAAATCCCACCAAATCATGGTATATGGTCCCTTTAGTATTTTGTTGAATTCAGTTTGCTAATATTCTGTTGAGAATTATTGCATCTATGTTCATCAGGGATATTGGCCTGTAATTTTCTCTCTCTCTCTCTTTTTTTTTTTTTTTTTTTTTGTGGTGTCCTTATCTGATTTTGCTATCAGGGTAATGCTGCCCTTATCAAATGAATTTTAAGTGTTTCTTCCTCTTCTATTTTTTGGAAGAATTTGAAGATTGGTATTAATTCTTCATGAATGTTTGGTAGAATTCAATAGTGAAGCCATCTGGTCCTAGACTTCATTTGTTGGAGATAAACTTTTTGTTTTCTTATGGAAAAAAAGTAGAATAAAATGAAAGGAATAGGGTATTCCAGGTTAGAAGGAAGCAATAAGTATAGAAGAAACCACACTGAGAAGGTGACATGTGAGCAAAGAATTGAGGTGAGGAAGTTGGCTAAATAATTGTTTGGGGGAAGAATATTATATTCCAAAGAGAAAAGAGCTAAAACAAATGCACAAGGTGAGATGGCACCTGTTTGCCTGCTCGTATTAGAAGAATAGTGAGGAAGGCTACTGCAGCAATGACTGAATTTGAGCAGTCACTAATATGGACTGAGAAGAATGGGCACCAGGTCATGCTAGGATTTGAAAAGTGTGACTTCTGCTGTGAGTAAAATCAGAGGTGATTGCATAGTTTAATCACAGAAGGGAAATTTGAATTTGTGATTTACATGCATTTTTTTCTAAAGTGTGAATTTAAAGTGTACCACTCTTGGACTCTGAAAAAATACTGGAGGCTATAACTTGTCAAGAAGCATTAGTTCAGGAGGAAGGGGAGAGATGCTATTGTGAGTAAAATCTAGAACCAAATCAGTACTAATTAAGAAAATGTTTTAAAAGAATTATCTGACAGGGGTGCCTGGGTGGCTCAGTCATTAAGTGTCTACCTTTGGCTCAGGTCATGATTCCAGGGTCTTGGAATCGAGCCCCGTATCGGGCTCCCTGCTCAACGGGAGGCCTGCTTCTCCCTCTGCCTGCTGCTCCCCCTCCTTGTGCATGTGCGCTCTCTCTCTTTCTCACTATCAAACAAATAAATAAAATCTTTAAAAAAAAAACAAAGAATTATCTGACATTAGAATTCCAGATGATGTCAATATGGAGATGAGGCAGTAGGTGGACGGGGGGGAGTAGAAGGTATAAAAAAGTACATTATGCTTCTTGCCCAGTCTTGGAAGGGGGAAATATAGAAAAGGACCTTATTAGAAAAAATATATATATGTGACTTAAACATTTTAAGCTTAAAATTAAAGAGTAAAAGTTAAGGGGGTAAATAGCTAAAGTAATATGAAATATATAACTTTCTAACTAGTAGAAGAAAAAAACTGGAATTTAGGAGACTTAATTCAAGAAAATGGAAGGAAAAGGTATGTGGGTCATAGTACTGGTTTAAGAAACTGATAACTTGGAAAAGAAAAAGCAAAATCAAGATAGCAAGAATATGGTAAACAAAGAGTTAGCATTTGATCCAATAATCCACTCCTGGGTATCCATCTGAGAGAACTGAAAACACATTATCTATTCAAAACTGTACACAAATATTTATGGCAGCATTATTCATAGTAGCAAAAAGTAGAAATAATCCTAGTGTCCATTGACAGATGAATGTATAAACAAAATATGGTATATTTATTTATTGGAATATTATTGATCCATAGCAAGGAATAAAGTGGTTATATGTGCTTTGTATGGCTGAACATAAAAACATGATAAGTGAAAGAAGGCAATCACAAAAGACCACATATTACATGATTCCATTTATATGAAATGTTCAGAACAGGTAAATCCATAAATACATAAAGCACACTGGAAGTTGCTTGTAGTGGGGAATATAGGGATGGTAGGAAAGTGATAGCTAAACCGTAGAACTACAGAGAGAAACTGGGAAATCCATAATAATGACAGAATGATTAATTTCTCTCTGAGTTTCTTTATTGTTGGGTGTGGTGGGTTCCATGCTTCATAGAGCCTGGCACATAAGTGGGCATTTTGCTAATTCATTCATCAAATGTTGATGGGCATTGGTGACTCAACAGTGAATGAGATGGACCCAGGACTGCCCTCACAGAGCACCAGATGGCTGCAGTCACTTGGGAAGTTCTTGGACTGAGAACCCTGTGAAAACGTGTTAAGTCAGAATAGATCTCCAATGCACAGGTGCATTTAGCAGAAGGAAAACCATTTTAAGTATGTATGTAATGTTGGCAAAATACAATGAATTATCTTTATTATCTTTAGAAATGCTGCAGTATACTTCCTATCTTCTGTTTTCACATTACTTGAAATATAGACATATTCACAATTACTTGAAAAATGTTTAAAAACAAGAGCTGCAATGTAATCAGTACAGGAACAAAGCCAGTGAAGACTTTCCAAGTTTGATTAGAGCTGTACTTGGCCAAGATTTATGTACTTATGAGTGTGTGTGTGTGTGTGTGTGTGTGTGTGTGTGCGTGCGTATGTGTGTGTCTGGTATATATGGTATATATATTTTTTTCTTTTTTTTTACTGCATTGATTTTCATTTATTTTTCCAGCTTTATTGTGACATTATTGATATACAACATATATGAGTTTAAAGCTTACAATGTGGGTAGTACTTCTGGGAATCCTCAGCAGGCTGAGATTTACAGACGGATTTCATTACATTTCTGTGGACAGTTTCCGCAGCTGATCAGTACTGTGCCACTTACCAGCTGTGTGATCTCAGGTGCTGACATTCAATAATTCTGGAGGTTCACCAAAATCCAACTGAGATGCCTTCACAGGCAGTTTTAGATTCTCAACCAGGAAACCGTAAACTCCTATAAGACTCTGGAATCTCCCTCCAGGTGTTTGAAACATTGACGTTCAGGACTTAAGATGTCTTCGTTGGCCAGGATTCTCAGAAGACAATATGGAAGATCTTCAGTAGCTAAAAGGAAGAGAATGATCATCAATGGCAAAAGGCAGCTGCAGGAGCATCCCGCAGAGCCAGCTTCATGCTCAGGAGAGAACACTATGCTTTGTCTTCAAGGTTTTAGCAGTAAGCCATATAAAACTTTTCTTCCAACTTCTTATTCTCCCAAAGAGAGCTGCTTAAAAGAGACTGAAAACATGCTAAGCATTAAAGAATTATGGCAGAATGTTGCTGATTATTCAATGAATGAAGAGAACGATGAGTGATACCAGTCCACTCAGTTAGGTGATGCCAGCAGCAGGGACGCTCAGAAAGAAGGGCTTTTCCAGCATTTTTGTCAAGTGATTTAGAAAGAAGGTGATCAAGAGAGGCCTCAGATAGTGTTATTATTTCTATCAAGAAAGAATGCAGGGAACACACAGCAGTCATAGGTCATCAGTGGCAGGATCTCAGCCTTGTGATGGATATGACTCACCTCTCTGCCAAGTTGAGTCTTACATGAGCACTCCTGGAAGTTAAAGATGATGGGTCCCCCATTTGCATCCTTTTTTTTTTTTATTTAACTTTCTTTATTGTGGTATTTGCTTTGTCAAGGTGATCTGGAACCATCCCACAATGTCTCTGAGGTATGCCCATATATGTAGAAACACACTGAATGACAAACAACAAAATAAGTAAAATTCCCAATTATTATCCCATACCTGATGCCTTTTTGATCTCCACATGTAATAATTTTCTTCAGATTTTGGTGTATTGTCCCTTTTTAAATATTTTTTAAAAGTTTATTTTTTTAATCAAGTTCAATTAGTCAAAATAGAGTACACCATTAGTTTTTGATGGACTGCATTCTTTTTTTCCTATTTATTTATTTATTTATTTATTTTCAGCGTAACAGTATTCATTGTTTTTGCACCACACCCAGTGCTCCATGCAATACGTACCCTCTCTATTACCCACTACCTGGTTCCCCAACCTCCCACCCCCCGCCCCTTCAAAACCCTCAGGTTGTTTTTCAGAGTCCATAGTCTCTCATGGTTCATCTTCCCTTCCAATTTCCCTTAACTCCCTTCTCCTCTCCACCTCCCCATGTTATGCTCCACAAATAAGTGAAACCATATGATACTTGACTCTCTCTGCTTGACTTATTTCACTCAGCATAATCTCTTCCAGTCCCGTCCATGTGGATACAAAAGTTGGGTATTCATCCTTTCTGATGGAGGCATAATACTCCATCGTGTATATGGACCACATCTTCCTTATCCATTCGTCCGCTAAAAGGCATCTTGGTTCTTTCCACATTTTGGCGACCGTGGCTATTGCTGCAATAAACATTGGGGTACAGATGGCTCTTCTTTTCACTACATCTGTATCTTTGGGGTAAATGCCTAGTACTGCAATTGCAGGGTCATAGGGAAGCTCTATTCTTAATTTCTTCAGGAATCTCCACACTGTTCTCCAAAGTGGCTGCACCAACTTGCATTCCCACCAACAGTGCAAGAGGGTTCCCCTTTCTCCACAACCTCTCCAACACACGTTGTTTCCTGTCTTGCTAATTTTGGCCATTCTAACTGGTGTAAGGTGATATCTCAATGTGGTTTTAATTTGAATCTCCCTGATGGCTAGTGATGATGAGCATTTTTTCATGTGTCTGATAGCCATTTGTATGTCTTCATTGGAGAAGTGTCTGTTCATATCTTCTGCCCATTTTTTGATATGACTATCTGTTTTGTGTGTGTTGAGTTTGAGGAGTTCTTTATAGATCCTGGATATCAACCTTTTGTCTGTACTGTCATTTGCAAATATCTTCTCCCATTCTGTGGGTTGCCTTTTTGTTTTGTTGACTGTTTCCTTTGCTGTGCAGAAGCTTTTGATCTTGATGAAGTCCCAAAAGTTCATTTTTGCTTTTGTTTCCTTGGCCTTTGGAGACATATCTTGAAAGAAGTTGCTGTGGCTGATATCGAAGAGGTAACTGCCTATATTCTCCTCTAGGATTCTGATGGATTCCTGGATGGACTGCATTCTTATTGAACAGTCTAATGATAGACCTATGCTTCTTGGGTCTATCAAAATACATCTTATATACCCTTGGAAGAAGCCTTGGTGCTAGTGGCTAAAGAATACAGATTTCTCTCTAAATGGGAGCAGCAGGAATATGCTGAATTGCTCTGTGGCCTGGAGATCTGGTGGACAACATCTAGGCTTGGGAGTGCCTTAACAGTTATTCCATCCCTTCCAGCATCCAGGACCTTCTCTTTCTGTTGACTGAGAGAAAGCATTTGTACAGGAATGAATTGAACCTGCTCCTTGACTACCTGAAGACCAGGAAAGGGCAACTAGAAGACTTGGAGACACTGGTGTCTTTGTCTAGCAGTGATCATGCCTCATTTCAATGCAGGAATACCCCCACTGTGGGCAAGCCACCTCCACTTCTTCCAACCCCTGGAAAATGGTTCTTCTCAGGCCTTCATCCCCAACCACTTCCTGCCAAATCCCCATTGTTAGGGGACAGACCAGGAAGGGCTCTCCTTCCACAACAGGACTGATCAACCCCAAAGTCTGATTCTACCTCTCCTGCTTCCAGCAGCCCCCTCCAAGAGACCTCTTCCTTTGGAATGCCCCCATCCCAAGGCCAAGGGAGAAACTGAGCCTGTTAGCACCACTGTTAGTTCTTCAGTCAATGCTGCACAGGCAGACAGCTCACCCCATGTCTTTGCTGAAGTAAGGAAAGCTCCACTGAGCCTGGAAAACAAGGTGATTGGCTGCTGCCCAGATGGCGGTTTCACCCACAAGGATCAAGGCTACTGTCTGCCTGGCCGCACTAATGTCCAGGCAGTGGGTACCAACTGCTTCCCTTCTGTCTGATACATGGTCCTGTAGAAATGTT
The DNA here is from genome assembly GCF_922984935.1 of Meles meles. Classification (NCBI taxonomy): domain Eukaryota; kingdom Metazoa; phylum Chordata; class Mammalia; order Carnivora; family Mustelidae; genus Meles; species Meles meles. Next base: position 37,842,184 of record NC_060069.1, on the reverse strand, counting down.
TTTTATGTCTGGAGTCTCTCTGCGCCGAACTAGAGATTTGTGGAAGGTCATTGTTGTAGATACTGGATATTGAAGTTGTTTCATTATATCCATATAAAAATACAATAAAAATTTCTAGCTTTTACATTACTGGTTGCCACTTTTTAAGACTTTTATTTTGAAATAACTTTAGATTTACAGAAAATTCCCAGAGATAGAAAAAGAAGTTCCCTTTGTGCAGCTTCCCTTAATGTTAAGATCTTAAAAAACCATAGTACTTTTATTAGAAAATTAGTGCAATAATATTAACTATAATTTATAGACTTAATTTGTATTTTACCAGATTTTCTGCTAATGTCATTTTTCTGTTTAAGGAACTATTCTGTGTACCGTATTGCATTTAGACTCCTTTTAACTGTGTTATATTCCAGTGTTTTTATTATAAAACTGCTTAAATATATAGAAAATTGGAATGATGAGTACAATGAACACCCATATTTTCTGCATTAGCAATTGTTAACATTCTGCCATTTCTTAAATTGTATCATATATTTGTGTAAATAAAATTTTTTTCTCAACCATGAAAGTAACTTACAGAGCTCATGACAGCCCACCTTTAAATACTTTAGCTTTACCATGAATCTTCTAAGAATAGGAACATTCTCCTATATAATTATGATCTGTTATCACAACTTAAAAATTAATAATTATGTAATATCTAATATTTGGTTCCCTGATTTGAATTTTCCCATCTGTCCCCCAAAAAACCTTTTATAACTTTTAAAACCAGGATTTAATTAAAGTTTGTGCATTGCATTAAAAAAAAAGTAATCTCCCTATTTTTTTTAAGTAGGCTCTACACCCAAAATGGTGCTTGAACTCACAAGCCCAAAATTAATAGTCACATGCTCTATCGCCTGAGCCAGCTAGGTCCCCACATTTGGTTTTTATGTGTGCTTAGTTTCTTCTAATCTAGAATAGTCCTCCTACCTCTTTCTTCCCCCTGGCGATACTGATTTTGGATCCAAGCCACTTGAAGAATATCCTACATTCTGGATTTGTCTGATTGTTTCTTCATGTCACTTAACTATTCTATTTCCTATATATTCTGTATCCTGGAGGTTTGGTCTAGAGGCTTGATTGGATTCAAGTCCTACATTTTGGCAAAGATATTTCATAGGTGGTACTAATTCCTATTGCATTGTACCAGAAGGCATGAAACTGTTGTTCTGCTGGGAATTCTTCTATGCCTTGTCCTTTGGGTGAGGTGGTGACTGCCATGAAATAGGTAGGGTTTTCCCTTGAGGCATGCTACTTTGGCATCAAGTAGATATCCTATTCCCCAACAATTTTTTCCTAATTCTTTCAGTGTCCATTGATGTTTCTTGACTGATTAAATTATTATATTGGATCCTCCTTTCTTTTAAAGTATAACATCTTAAGTGTTCAGTTTACTGAGTTTTAAAAATGATACAGACCCAGATAACCAGCAACCAAAACAAGGTATAGATTTTTCCACCACTTCAGAACATCTCAGGCCCTCCCCTATGTCTCTTCAGCCCTTCTGACTTCCATCACCTTAGCTTTTTCTGTTCTTATAGTTCATGTAAATGAATCATGTAGACTTCCTGTGGCGATCATTTCACAGTGTATACAAATACTGAATCATCACGTTGTACACCTGCAATGAATATAATGATGTATTTCAATTATACCTCAACAAAAATAAACTAAAAATAATTTTTATAGACATGCCAAAAAATAAAATGTACAATGTAATGACCTGATACACATACCTATTGTGAAATGACTGTAAGTTTGGTATATTTTGATTTCTGCTTTGAAATGTGAATTCAGTTGTCTATGGGCTTAGTCCTGACTCTGTCTCTGATTTAGTATCTGTGACTTTGCAAAAGTGATTTAATCACTTCTGGATGCTGAAGGCTATATTAACTTCAAATACCTTTCATATCAAGTTGGCATCCCTTCAAAAACAGAAAATGGAAGAAAGTGTTTTAGATGAAAACAAGTTAATTAATTTTTATTAAGCCTAGTCCAATGTCTAAATGTGACCATGAAAATGAATCCTCGCCAATCAAGTCTTTCTTTAGGGAGTCTGCCAAGTATTTATACAATGATTTATGTCCATGTTGGGTTTGGGGTCTTTCTGCCCCTCCTCCTATTGATGGGAAGACTCCCAGCATAATCTGTTGAGGGGCAAGTGTGTTCCATCTGACCTCACCTCTCTGTCCCTGGCTATCTGGACATTGAGTGAAGTGTCTGACTCAAGGGAAGTCCAGCTATGCACCAGTCAACGAACAAGTGGCCTGATTTGATAGCATCAGTACAGCCAATCACATTCCTCTTTAGAAAATGTGGAGTTAGCCACATTTTACATTTTATCTGGGAAGTGCACCCAGGAGGCACTAGACATGGACCTGGAGAAATTAGAGAGGTGCGGAGGGAGTCAATGCCATCTGTCATCAAGTTAGTGATCACTGTGAGTACCTGGAGCATAGTTCTGCTGGGAAACCTGGGGAATAGGGCAGAACATTGTGATGGCTGACTTTATGTGTTAATTTGACTAGGCCACCATATCCAGATATTTAATCAAGCATTATTTAGGATGTTTCTGCCAAAGTATTTTTTTTTTTTTTGGATGAGATTAACATTTATATCAGCAGACTTTGAGTAAAGAAGATATACTCTCCATAATGTTGAGGGCCTGAATAGAAAGAGACTAAACTCCCCCCAGCAAAAAAGAATCCTGCCAGCAGTCTGCCTTTGGATCTGGGCTGTAACATCAACTTTTCTCTGGGTCTCCAGCCAGCTAGCCAACCCTACAAATTTTGGACTTGCCAGTCGACACAGTCATGTGACCCAATTCCTTAAAACCTGTCTCTGTCTCTGTCTCTCTGTCTTTATGTGTGTCAGCACACATGCACACACACACACACATACACACACACACATCTCATTAGTTCTGCTTCTCTGGAGAATCGTATTACAAACACACACCTCAGAACTGTCTTGGTCAGTCATTGGACATTAATTTCCTAGCACTTACAGCCTGCTGAACAAATGGACAGTGTGGCCAAAGAATGACCTTCGGCAAAGATTTTCAGGTTCTACAAGAAAGAAATCTGGCCTATGAGCTTGGAAAGCTGCCTACAGGGTCTGGGTGGGGCATGGACAGCTCCACTACAAGCTTATGCCTGGAGTGGAGATCTTCTCACAAGACACTGCTTCATTGCCTCCTAGGAAGGCATGATACAATTCGATGGCATGACTCTTGAACATTGAGCAAGACACCCAGCCTCTCTTCTTCGCAGCTTTCCCATCCCACTTCTAAAGTAGAGAGAACAGCAGCTCACAGAGAAAGCAATGATATAATACATGCAAAACTAATGCACAGTATTGAGTACACGCAGCACAGTTGATAATAGCAAATAGCTATATAGATAATATAGATAATAGCAAATAGCTATTATCAGCTATTAGAACTTTTAACTCTTCTTGCAGAGTGTGGTCCCCAAAGCAGATGTTGGAAGACTGAGTACTCATTGCTCTCCATTTTTCCTCATTCCTCCCAGTGACGTGGAAACAAGACACAAGGCAAGATTGGACATAGCACAAACACAACCACCGAGGAGCCCTGCCCTTACATTTCGGCAGCTCTTCTGTCAGTTAAAAGGATTCCCATCAAATTCAGTCCTTTCCAACTGCCCTCAGCCTTGTGGTTTCTATGACCAATAAACAGGTCATATACTCTTTGTTAAAAATAGATGACTAAGTAAAAGGAAAAAGAAACAGACTCAGGCAGTGATGTGCCCAGCATCTGCATCAGGGTTATATGAGCTGCAAGCCTGAAAGCTTCTGTGCCTGCATCTATGTGAGGCTGCCACACAGGAGAGCATTCAGTTTCCTCCCCAGGCACAGGAGGAGGTATCCATGTTTACATGGATAGTGTAAAAATCTCTGCACCCACAATATAGTAAATGATTGGAGTATAGCACTAGCATTTCAGAAGGTGAATTGCAGGACCCTGAAGATGTTTTAAAGCTGCCTTTTGGTTACAGGTATAGTGAAAAGAAGGGCCATATGCACCCCAATGATCATAGCGGCAATGTCTACAATAGCCAAACTGTGGGAAGAGCTGAGTTACCCTTCAACAGATGAATGGATAAAGAAGATGTTGTTCATATATACAATGGAATATTACTCAGCCATCAGAAAGGATGAATACCCAACTTTTTCATCAACATGGATGGGACTGGAGGAGATTATGCTAAGTGAAATAAGTGAAGCAGAGAAAGTCAATTTACATATGGTTTCACTTATTTGTGGAACATAAGGAATAGCATGGAGAACATTGGAAGAAGGAAGGGAAAAATGAAGGGGGAGAAATCAGAGTGGGAGATGAACCATGAGAGGCTATGGACTCTGGGAAACAAACAGGATTTTAGAGGGGAAAGGAGTGGGGGGATGGGTTAGCCCAGGGATGGGTATCAAGGAGGGCACATATCGCATGGAGCACTGGGCGTTATACACAAACAATGAATCATGGAACACTACATCAAAAACTAATGATGTACTATTTGATGACTAACATAAAATAATTAAAAAATAATAAAGGCTTTAATAAAATAGTATTTTTCTTTTATACTCAGGAGTTAATATTGTATAATCAATAAACAGTATTGGGCAATATAAAAAAAAAGCTGCCTTTTGAAAAAGAGAAAACTTCACTTATTGTTCCAGGAAATTGGGAGCCATCATTTCATTCATAACTCCCTATGCCCCCACACACACCCACCGATCAGTTTTCATCTGTGGGTTACTTCATAGCTGTACTATGTGTCCCTTTTAGAACTAACCTGGTTTGTCCTCAGCTGCAAGCATGTCAGGATCTACACAGTGAGGCTAACTGAGCACTAATACCCTTGGCTCTGGTTGGATATTTGCAGACAGGTATAAAGGAGGCTAACTCGAGGGAATTCCACTTTCTTTTCCTGAGACAACATAGGGTTTGTTCAAATGGAGGGCAGATAAAGCTCTCAGTATTACTAACAGCATACATCATTAGACCCAAAGGCAACTTGTCATAGCTGGTTATCAAATGAGAACTGCAAAAAAATTAAAACTCAAGTACACAAACTTACTTGGAAAACTCCTACAACTAAAGTTTGTGTTTGTTTTGTTTTTTTTTAATTTTGAAGGGGAAATAAATTTCAAGATATTATGGACTTTTAGAAATTTTCACTTGGGACTTCAATGCAGATAAAGAGAATTTGGTTGAAAATTAATGCTCCTGATGGAAACATTTATTCTTACCTTACATATTCTAGATAACTGGGTTTGTAGCACACTTTGTGTTTAGCAGGCGATAATTTAAGTAGTAACCACATAAATTATCCACTATACTGAGAATGCTCTGTTTTGACAGTGCTCAGAGTTGCTGCTCAAACCATTTTGAATTTCATAAATGCCTCCAAATATATTGGAAAACATCATGACTTTTCATCTATAGAAAAATCAAAATGCCAGGCAAGCACTTCATGAATTCTCTGAATTACAGATTGCCTTCTGATCTCAGCCATGTGTGCAATGAAGTCCCCCACTCTCTACAGTATAATTACTAAAAGCCAGTTAACTTGTTTTGTGTTAGAGAATTTAAGCCAAATGTTGAAAACTGCTTTCAATAGTTTTGAAACTGTGTATTGGTTGCACTTACATGATCTGATAATTCCTTATACAGACTTCTCTAAGAAAATGAGGAGGGAAAAGATTGGTAGTCATTTAATCACACCAACGACCCTCTGGGTGGGTAGTAGTATTTTTTTTTAAGATTTTATTTATTTGACAGACAGAGATCACAAGTAGGCAGGGAGGCAGGCAGAAAGAGAGGGGGAGGGGCGCCTGGGTGGCTCAGTGGGTTAAAGCCTCTACCTTCAGCTCAGGTCATGATCCCGGGGTCATGGGATGGAGCCCCGCATCAGGCTCTCTGCTCAGCGGGGAGCCTGCCTCCTCCTCTCTCTGTGTCTGCCTCTCTGCCTACTTGTAATCTCTGCCTGTCAAATAAATAAATACATAAAATCTTTAAAAATTAAAAAAATAAAAAATTTAAAAAATTTAAAAAAGGAAAGAGAGGGGGAAGCAGGCTCCCCACAGAGTAGAGAGCCCAACGTGGCTGGATCCCAGGTCCTGAGATCATGACTGAGCTGAAGGCAGAGGCTTAACCCACTGAGCCACCCAGGTGCCCCAGTAGTATTTCTATTTTGTGACGAGAAAGTAGTTTCAGAGAGGCTAAATATCTTGCCTAAAATCAATCAGCAATTAACTAACAAAGGCAGGATTCAAACCCAGATTTTTAAAAAATTCTTATTTATTTATTTTACAAAGACCCTCGATTTTTTCACTCCGTACCTGTGCTATGCTCTCTGTAGTCCACATCCAACTATATGAGTGCTTCTGCTCTTTGAAGCAAAGATGTAGGTTGTGACTCCTTGGGAGATGTTACTGTGGTCTAACTCTGAGCAAATCTTGCAATCCATAGCTTAGCTTGGTTAATGAAAAGTACTGTCAGAAGAAGGAAACGCAGGTTAAGTAGACATTATGAAACAGAGATGAAAGTCCTCTATGTTGTAAATCTTGTTTCCAAGTGTCTTTTGAAGTAATTTCTGTGGATCTCTGGGAAGGCTTCATGTTTTGAGGCCAGATGTATCCAAAGAGAACCTACATGTGGCTTCCTCTAGTTAGGAATAAAAAAGCCTATTGACCTGCAGGGAGGATGCAGTAGTCACAGTAGATGCGGTCACTGCTGGTTTGGCATCCACACACACACTTTTGTTCCTAAAAACCCTTCATGTGCATACAGACTGGATTTCAGAGGACACCGACCCCCACGGGTGGGTTTGATTTGTGTCATCAGAAAATTATTCTCTTGTAATTAATTGCATTTGGCAAAGTTGGATGACACAAAGAATATGAGAAGTAGGTGTTAAGGTTTTTTTTTTTATTGAAATACAGTTGATAAACAACTCGGTATTAGTTTCAGTTGCACAACATAATGAATTGACAATTATATACTTTATAAAATGCTTACCATCTGTCACATATAAAGTTATTACAATATTATGGATGATGTTCCCAATGAAATAATCCCTATTTCATCCTTGTGACTTATTTATTTTAATACTGGAAGTTTGTACTTCTTAATACCTACCAACTATGCTACCCATAGTTCCCACTGACAACCCCTAGTTTGTTCTCTGTACTTGTGACTCTATTTCCACTTTTCTTTTTGTTTTTTACATTGCACATATAAGTGAACTCATATGGTATTTGTCTTTCTCCATCTGACTTACTTCACTTACCATAATACTCTCTAGGTCCATCAATTTTGTCACAAATGACAAGATCTCATTCTTTTTTATGGCTGAGTTATATTCCATAATCTTCTTTATCTATTCTTCTATAAATATACACTTAGGTTGTTTCTTTATCTTGGCTATTGAAAATAATGTTGCAATACACATAGTGCTGCATATATCTTTTTGAATTAGTGTTTTCATTTTCTTTGGGTAAATGGAATTTCTATTTTCAATTTTCCAAGGAACCTTCATGCTGTTTTTCCATACTAGCCGCACCAATTTACATTCCCATCAATAGTGTAGGAGTGTGCTATCAGACACATGAAAAAATGTTCATCATCACTAGCCATCAGGGAGATTCAAATTAAAACCACATTGAGATACCACCTGACACCAGTTAGAATGGCCAAAATTAGCAAGACAGGAAACAACGTGTGTTGGAGAGGATGTGGAGAAAGGGGAACCCTCTTACACTCTTGGTGGGAATGCAAGTTAGTGCAGCCACTTTGGAGAAGAGTGTGGAGATTCCTGAAGAAATTAAGAATAGAGCTTCCCTATGACCCTGCAATTGCACTGCTGGGTATTTACCCCAAAGATACAGATGTAGTGAAAAGAAGGGCCATCTGTACCCCAATGTTTATTGCAGCAATGGCTACGGTCGCCAAAATGTGGAAAGAACCAAGATGCCTTTTAGCGGACGAATGGATAAGGAAGATGTGGTCCATATACACGATGGAGTATTATGCCTCCATCAGAAAGGACGAATACCCAACTTTTGTAGCAACATGGACGGGACTGGAAGAAATTATGCTGAGCAAAATAAGTCAAGCAGAGAGAGTCAAGTATCATATGGTCTCACTTATTTGTGGAGCATAACAAATAACATGGAGGACATGGGGAGATGGAGAGGAGAGGGAGTTGAGGGAAACTGGAAGGGGAGATGAACCATGAGATACTATGGACTCTGATAAACAACCAGAGGGTTATGAAGGGGCGGCGGGGGGGTGGGGTGGGGTGGGAGGTTGAGGAACTAGGTGGTGGGTAATAGGGAGGGCACGTACTGCATGGAGCACTGGGTGTGATGCCAAAACAATGAACACTGTTATGCTGTAAATAAACAAATAAAAATAAATTTAAAAAAAATAGTGTAGGAGTGTTCCCTTTCCTTTTTTTTTCCCCTAAATTTTTATATAAATTCTAGTTAACATATAGTGTAATATTGGTTTCAAAAGTAGAACTTAGTGATTATCACTTACATATAACACCAGTGTTCATCATAACAAGCACCCTCCTTAATATCCATCACCCATTTAGCCCATCCCCCACATCCCTCCCTCCATCAAACCTCAATTTGTTCTCTATCATTAAGAGTCTCTTATGGGGGGGTGCCTGGGTGGCTCAGTGGATTAAGCCACTGCCTTCAGCTCAGGTCATGATCTCTGGGTCCTGAGATAAAGCCCCTCATCAGGCTCTCTGCTCAGCAGGGAGCCTGTTTCCTCCTCTCTCTCTCGCCTGACTCTCTGCCTACTTGTGATCTCTCTTTGTCTGTCAAATAAATAAATAAAATCTCAAAAAAAAAAAAAAGCCACATCCTGTAAGTTCTGTACTCCTTTGTCTGGTATATACACCTAACAGTAAATTAAAAAAAAAAAAAAAAGAGTCTCTTATGGTTTGGGGTGCCTAGGTGATTCAGTCAGTTAAGCATCTGCCTTCAGCTCAGGTCATGATCCCAGGGTCCTGGGATCAAGCTCCACATCAGGCTCCTTGCTTCTCCCTCTGCCTGCTACTCTCCTTGCTTGTGTGCTCTCTCTCTCATTGTGAAATAAATAAATAAAATCTTTTTTTTTTTTTTAAAGTCTCTTATGGTTTGCTTCCCTCTGTCTTTTCTCTCCCCTTCCCTTATGTCCATCTGTTTTGTATCTTAAATTCCACATATAAGTAAAATCCTTTGGTATTTTTCTTTCTCTGACTTATTTTGTTTCGCACAATACATTCTAGCTCCATCCATATCTTTGCGAATGGCAAGATTTCATTCTTTTTGATGGCTGAGTACTATTCCATGCCTATATATACCACCTCTTTATTCATTCATCAGTCAATGGATGTTTGGGCTTTTTCCATAATTTGGTTACTGTGGACATTGCTGCTATAAACATTGGGGTGCATGTGCCCCTTCAAATCACTGTTTGTATCCTTTGGATAAATACATAGTAGTCTGGCAGAATTCCCCTGGGATACCATCTGGCCCTGAACTTTTGTTTGTTGGGAGATTTTTGATTACTGATTCAACTTCTTTGCTGGCTATGGGTTTGTTCAAATTTTCTATTTCTATTTCTTACTGTTTCAGATTTGGTAGTTATATAGTTATATATAGTTATATATTTCTAGGAATTTGTCTATTTCTTCCAGATTGCCTAGTTTTTCATTTTTCATTTTCTTTTATAATTGTTTATATTTCTATGGTGTTGATTATGATTTCTCTTCTTTCATTTGTGTTTTTATTTATTTGGGCCGTTTCTATTTTCTTTTCGAAGTTTGGCTAGGGATATATCAATTTTATTATTTCAAAGAACGAGTTCTTAGTTTCACTGATCTGTTCTCCTGGGTTTGGGGTTTTGTTCTCTTTCTATATAGTTTATCTCTGCTCTCATCTTTATTATTTCCCTTCTTTTGCTGGCTTTAGGCTTTATTTGCTGTTCCTTTTCTAGGTCCTTTAGGTGTAAGGTTAGACTGTAATTAAGACTTCTTCTGTTTCTTGAGAAAGGCCTGTACTGCCATATACTTCCTTCTTAGGACCATCTTTGCTGCATCCCTATGGCTCTGGACTGCCGTGTTTTCATTTTTATTTGCTTTCATGTATTTTTAAATTTCTTCTTTAATTTCCTGGTCTACCTATTAATTTTTTAGTAGGCTATTCTTTAACCTCAACATATTTGTGGTCTTTCCAAATTTTTTGTGGTTGACTTCAAGTTTCATAGCATTGTGGTTTGAAAATATGCATGGTATGATCTCCATCCTTTTGTACTTGTTGAGACCTGATTTATATGTGATCTATTCTAGAGAGTGTTCCATGTGCACTTGAAAAGAATATGTGTTCTGCTGCTTTAGGGTGAAATGTTCTGAATATATCTGTTAAATCCAACTGGTCCAATGTATCATTCAAAGCCATTGTTTCCTTGTTGATTTTAGATGATCTGTCCATTGCTGTAAGTGGGGTGTTAAAATCCCCTTCTATTATTGTATTATTATCAATGAGTTTCTTTATGTTTGTTATTAATTTATTTACATATGTGGGAGCTCCCAAGTTGAGGGCATATATAAATATGTATCTGTTAGATCTTCTTGTTGGACAGATCCCTTAATTATGATATAGTACCCTTTTTCCTCTCTCATTACTATCTTCATTTTAAAATCTAGCCATAAGTATGGCTACTCCAGTTTTCTTTTGAAGTCCATTAGCATGATCGGTATCTCCATCTCTTTACTTTCAATTTGCAGGTGTTTTTAGATCTAAAATGAGTCTCTTATAAGCACAAATAGATGGGTCTTTTTTTTTTAATCTTTTCTGATACACTGTGTCTTTTGATTGGAGCAAGCAGTCCATTTACATTCAGAGTAATTATTGATATATAAGAATTTAATGCCATTGTAAAATTACATTGATTCTGAAGATTTTCTCCGTTCCTTTCTAATCTTTGTTGCTTTTTGTTTTTCCTTCCCATTCAAAGAGTACCCTCTAATATTTCTTGCAGTGCTGGCTTAGGGGTCATGAACTCCTTTAGTTTTTGTTTGTCTGGGAAACTCTTTATCTCTCCTTGTATTTAGAGACTTGCTAGATAAGATATTCTTGGCTACATATTTTTCCTCTTCAGCACCTTGAATGTATCATGCCACTCACTTCTGGCCTGTGAGGATTCTGTGAAAAGATCTGTTGAGAACCTGATTTGTCTTCCTTTGTAGGTTATGGATTTCTTTTCTTTTCTTAGAATCTTAAGGATTCTTTCCTTATCTCCATAGTTTAAAATTTTAGTAAAATATGTCTCGATGTTGCCCAGCTTTTGTTGAATTTGATGGGAGTTTTCTATGCCTCCTGGATTTCAATGTCTGTTTCCTTCCCCAGATTAAGGAAGTTTTCAACTATAATTTTTTTCAAATAAACCTTCTGCCCCTTTTCCCTCTCTTCTTCTTTTGGGACTCCTGTGATATGAGTGTTATTATGCTTTAAGGAGTTGCTGAGTTCCCTAATACTTTTCTTTCCCTCTTTTCTTCAGCTTCTTTATTTTCCATGATTTTATATTCTGTATCACTTATTTCTCTACTTTGTGCATCCTCACTGTCATAACAACCGTTCAGTTTTGCATATTGGTTATAGCATTGTGTATTTCAGCCTGACTAGTATTTTTTTTTTAAGATTTCATTTATTTATTTGACAGAGATCACAAGTAGGCAGAGAAGGAGGCAGAGAGTGAGGAGGAAGCAGGCGAGTGCAGATGCAGCCTGATGCAGCGCTTGATCCCAGGACCTTGGGATCATGACCTGAGCTGAAGGCAGAGGATTTAGCCCACTGAGCCACTGAGGTGCCCCAGCCTGACTAGTTTTTAGTTCTTATCTCTGCAGTAAGGGATTCTCTGCTATTCGTCTGCTATGCTTTTCTCAAGTCTGGCTAGTATCCTTATGATAGTTGCTTTAAATTCTCATTCAAGCATATTACTTATTTCTGTTTTGATTAGATCCCTGGCTGTGGCCTCTTCATCTTCTTTCTTTGGGGTAAATTTCTCTGCCTTGGCATTTTGTCTGGGTCACTGTTTTGTTTTTCTTGGTGTGTTAGGAAAGCCTATTAAATTTCTTGCTCTTGAGAGTAATGGCTATATTGAAGAAGAGGTCCTATACTGTCCAGGGCCTAACATTTCAGGAAGTGTTTCAGAGTATGCACTCTGCTATTGTATTTTGGCTTTCAATCTGCAGATGTCTTTAGTCTAAAATTGGTCTCAGGTAGGTTTCAGATAGATGGGTCTTGTTTTTTCATGCATTCTCTCAACTTATGTGTTTTGATTGAAGTGTTTAGTCCTTCTATTCAAAGTAATTATTGATAGATATGTATATATTGCCATTTTATTACTTATTTTGTGGTTGTTTAGAAAGACTTTCTCTGAGTCTTTCTTGTGTTTCTCTATTTCAAGTTTTGTTGATTTTATTTAGTGATATATTTGGATTTCTTTCTCTTTATTCTTTACATATTTATTAGTGGTTTTTGATATATGGTTACCATTTGGTTTGTATATAACATTTTCTGCATATAACGGTCTATATTAAGTTTATGGTCATTTATATTTGAACCCATTCTTTTCTCTCCTCCCCATGTGTTAGGTATATGTTATTATATTTTATATCCTTGTGGGTTCCATGATTAATTTTTTTTACAAATATTTATTTTTATATTTATTTTTATTGCTTTTGTGTCTCCTACCTCTATACTGTCACCTTCGGTCTCTCCTTTCCACTTAGAGTCCCTTTTAATATTTCTTGCAGGACTGGCTTAGGGGTCGTGAATTCCTTTAGTTTTTGTTTGTCTAGGAAACTCTTTTTCTCTCCTTCTATTCCAAATGGTAGCCTTGCTACATAAAGTATTCTTGGCTACAGATTTGTCCCCTTCACCTTGAATATATCATGCCACTCTTTTCTGCCTTGCAAAGTTTCTGTTGAAAAATCTGCTGACCTTATGTGTTCCCCTTGTAAGTTAATAACTTCTTTTATCTTGCTGCTTTTAAGATTTTTTTTCTTTATCACTATATTTTTCAAGTTAATTACAATATATCTTGGTGTAGGCCTGCTTTTGTTGATTTTTTGGGGTTTTTCTGTGTCTTCTGGATCTGGATATCTGTTTCTTTCCCCAGGTTAGAGAAATTTTTGCTATTATTTCTTCAAATAAATTTTCTGCCCCCTTTTCTTTCTCTTCTTTAGTATCTCCTATAATATGGGTTATTAATTAATAATTTATAGGAACCTTAATTAATTAATAATTTTGCAAATTATTTTCTCTTCTTTTGTTCAGCTTGAATACTTTCCATTGCTCAGTTTTCTAGGTCAATAATTCATTCCCCTGCTTCTTCCATTCTGCTATTCATTTCATTAAGCTTATTTATCTCTGCAATGTTATTTTTTATCTCTGTGTTAAGCGTCTCACTCATGTCTTCCACTCTTTTTTCAAGTCCAGTGAGGATTGCTCTAAGTTCTCTATTAGGCATGTTATTTAGATGTCTGGCTGTGATTTTGTCCTGTTCTTTAATTTGGGATAAATTTCTGTCTCCTCATTTTTTCTGTCTCTCTGTGTCTGTTTCTCTGTGTTAAGAAAGTCACCTGTATCTTCTGCTCTTGAAAGTAGTGATTTTATGAAGAAGAGTTCCTAGACTGCCCTGTTCCCTGTTCACCAGAACTTCAGGAGAGTGTCCTGTGTGTGCTGCTTACACCCTACTGTTGGGTCTGAGTCACTTTTCCTTTTAGTGCAGTCATCTGTACTCTGCCTGTTGTGGGCTCTGTTTGCTCTCTGTGTTGTTAGTAGGACCCAGGCAGGCCAGCTCTGAAGGGGTGTGCCCACCAGAGAACTTGGAAGTGAAGCCATGGTGTTAGTAAAATTTGTGCTGGGCTACACAAATGTGATATTCCTCCAAGCACTTTGCTGGTTGGAGGCTGTGTGCCGGGGCTGTCAGGGGCACAAGGCTGCGCCAGGCTGGACCTGGTGTATGATGGTAGCTGGGGTGTGCTGCTGGATGTGGTATGGTGACTAAGCACTGAGCCACAAGTGGTCCTAGCATGGTGGTTCTGCATGGTGAATAGTAGCTGTGCATCCAGTGGCTTGTAAGGGCAATCTGTGGCTTTAAACCAATTTGCCCTCAACCCAGGGCTGAGGCCAGCAGGCTTGGAATGAACTAGTCCTCAGGAGAACTTGTGGGTATGGTGCACTATTAGTGGGTTAGGTAGCAAGTGTCTATGCAGTCTGACCTCTTACAGGTGGCTCTGTTTATGCTGGGAAGCAAAGGAGGAAGACGGCACCTGCCACTTCCCTCATTTTTTTTTCCATTTTATTTATTTTTTTCAGCGTAACAGTATTCATTGTTTTTGCACAACACCCAACATGCTGCAATATCAGTATAAACAGATCTGTCTCCCATTTGCCCATGGCTTTGTGTAAACTGCCATTTTTATGTTGCTTCTCCATGAAGGCTTCTTTCTCTCTAAAGGTGGTGGGCAGAGTTATCACTCACCCTCCCTCCTCACCCAGTGCTGAGTCAGCAGACTTTTAAAGCTCCAGGCTCTAAGTACCAGTGGTTGTATAAACTCATGGAATTCAGACCCTCCAGTTTTTAAAGCCAAGTGTTATTGGGATTAATCTTCCCTGCATGAGTTCTCCAGTGCAGGGGCCCATTTCTCTGCCCCCTCTAGATGCACAGCTACCTCCCTGCTGTGGGCAGCCTCTGTCTGCATTTCTGACATCCTAAACTTTCAAATGCAGCTTCTGCTCTATGTTTAGTTGTGGAGTTTATTCTGCCAGTCTTCAAATTGCTCTCCATTTTGTTGACTTAAAAATGGACAATATCCATTGAAAAAGTGAGGTGGGGTGAGCTCAGGGTCCTCCTACTCTGCTACTCTGCCATCTTCCCAAACTCCTCCAATTTCCCTCTTAAAAACTTCTTTTGTTGCATCCCAACGATTTTGAACTGCTGTGTTTCCATTTTTATTTGTCTTCAGGTCCCTTTTAATTTCCTCTTTGATTTCTTCATTGACCTTCTAGTAGTTCAGTAGCATGTTGTTTAACCTCCACATGTTTCTTTTTTTCTTTTCTTTTCCACTTTTTTTTCCCTTGTAATTAATTGTTAGTTTCATACCATGTTGGGGGGGTGCTGGATATGATTTCAGTTTTCTTAAATTTACTGAGAGTTATTTTGTGCCCCAACATGTGATCTATTCTGGAGAATGTTCTCTGTGCACTTGAAAAGAATGTGTATTCTGTTGTTTTTGGATGGAATGTTCTGTATATAGCTGTTAAGCCCATCTGCTCTAATGTGTTGCTCAAAACCACACTTTCCTTATTGATTTTCTGTCTGGCTGATTTATCCATTGAAGTAAGTGGGGCATTAAAGTCCCCTACTATTATATTACTGTCAATTTCTCACTTTAGTTCTGTTAATATTTGCTTTATAAAGTTAGATACTTCAGTGTTGTGTGCATAGATATTTATAATTGTTGTATCCTGTCATCAGATTGATTCTTTGATCATTATATAATGCCCTTATTTGTCTCTTGTTGCAGTCTTTGTTTTGTAGCCTATTTTGTCTGATATAAGTATTGTTATCCCAGGGTGTCTGGGTGGCTTAGATGGGTAAGCATCTGCTTTCAGCTTTGGTCATGCTCTCCAGGTCCTGAGATCAAGCCTCACATTAGGCTCCCAGCTCAGCAGGGAGTCTGCTTCTCCCTCTCCCTCTGCCTCTCCCCCTGCTTGTGCTCTTTCTCTCTCTCTCTCAAATGAATAAATAAAACATTTTTTCTTTTTTTTTATTTTATTTATTTGACAGAGATACATCGCACGTAGGCAGAGAGGCAGACAGAGAGAGAGAGGGAGAAGCAGGCTCCCCGCTGAGCAGAGAGCCCAATGCAGGACTCGATCCCAGGACCCTGAGATCATGACTTGAGCTGAAGGCAGGGGCCCAATCCACTGAGCCACTCGGGTGTTTTAAAATGTTTTTAAAAAACATGTTTTTTAAAAATACCACTATTCCAGCCTTTTATTGTTTCTATTTACATTGAATATCTTTTTCCATCCCTTCATGTTCAGTCTGTACATATCTGTAGATCTGAAGTAAATTGCTTGTAGGCAGCATGTAGATAGATCTTGTGTTTTTCTCCATTCTGTCACCCTGTGTCTCTTGATTAGAGCACTGAGTCTATTTACAAAGTAAATATTGATGAATATGTGTTTAGTGCCATTCTGTTCATTATTTTCTGGTTGTTTTTGTATTATTGTATTATTCTGTTTCTTTCTTCTCTTCCTATATTTTCCTTGTGATTTGATAACTTTTTTTAGTATTATGCTTAGATTCCTTTTTTTTTTTTTTTTTAATTTCCTGTGTATCTGTTATAGGTTTTTGGTTTGTGGTTACCATGAAGCTTATATATAAATCCTACATATTTAGCAGTCTATATTAAGTTGATGGTTGCTTAAGTTAAAACAGATTCTAAAAGTACTACATTTTTACTTCTTTATACATTTTATGTATATGATATCATACTTTACCTTTTACTTTGCATATCCCTTAACTAGCTTTTGTAGATATGATTGATTTTACTAGTTTTGTCTTTTACTCTGCATACTAGCTTTATAAGTTATCTACTACCTTTAGAATATATTTGCTTTGGCCAGTGAAATTTTTTCCTTTTATAATTGTGTTACTTCTATTTATGGCTTTCTCTTTTCTGCTTAAAGTAATTCCTCTAGAGGTGTCTGGATGGCTCAATGGGTTAAACCTCTGTCTTCGGCTCAGGTCATGATCTTGGGGTCCTGGGATTGAGTCCCATATCAGGTCTCTGTTCGGCGGGGAGCTTGCTTCGCCCCCACCCCCATCTCTCTCTCTCTGCCTGCCTCTCTGCCTACTTGTGATCTCTGTCAAATAAATAAATAAAATCTTTTTTTAAAAAAGTAATTCCTCTAATATTTCTTGTAAGGCTAGTTAAGTGGTGATGAACTCCTGTAACATCCTTGTCTGGGAAGCACTTTAACTCTCCTTCAATTCTGATCTTAACCTTGCTAGGTAGAGTATTTTAGGTTGTAGGGTTTTTTTTCTTCTTTTTAGCACTTTGAATGTGTCATGCCACTTTCTTCTGACCTGCAAAATTTCTGCTGAAAAATTAGCTGATAGTCTTAGGGGGATTTACCTTGTATGTAACTATCTGCTTTTCTCTTGCTGCTTTTAAGATTCTTTATTTTTAGCTTTTGAGGTTTTAATTTTTTGAACTCTGAGAAAGTAATAAATGCCTTTTATTACAAAGGCACAGAGGTCATCTGAGGCCACCTGGGTAACTCAATGGGTTAAAGCCTCTGCCTTCAGCTCAGGTCATGATCTCAGGGTCCTGGGATCAAGCCCTGCATCGGGTTCTCTTCTCAGCAGGGATCCTGCTTCCCCCTCTCTCTCCTACTTGTGCCTCTCTGCCTACTTGTGATCTCTGTCTGTCAAATAAATAAATAAATAAATAAAACCTTAAAAAAAAAAGAAGTCATCTGAGACTTCAGATATTAACCTGTTGCATACTAATATCACACTGCTAATGTGCAATTTAATATGATTATTAAAACTTACGGTGTGGTTTTCCAACAATCATAATGGTTATAGGTTCTTTCTATAAGTAATAATTAAAATAATTATTGGAACTTAAGACCAATATAGACATAACAAAGGGGACTGAAAATTCCTGCAAGAACAGTTTTGTTTCTTGATAGAAGTAAGACTTTAATGGTCAAAGTCTACTGCCTACAATAGGTACATTGGACCCAGCTTTTTCAAAGAAACAAGGTAAAATGAACAACTTCTTACAATCTAAAAAAATATATGAAAGCAGTACTGAGATGATTCACAGACTGTTTTATCAT
Organism: Meles meles; assembly: GCF_922984935.1. Lineage (NCBI taxonomy): Eukaryota > Metazoa > Chordata > Mammalia > Carnivora > Mustelidae > Meles > Meles meles. Next base: position 37,824,193 of record NC_060069.1, on the reverse strand, counting down.
TCCATCAGTTTCCAGTCTTTAAAAATATGTAGTTTATAGGTCAGAAGTTCTGGGTTTGGCTTTGAATACCAAGGTGAAGGCCCTGCCAGTGTCCAGGCAGGCTCTCCCTGGGTGTCCTCACTGAGGCAGGGCAGCCCCTCATGGATCAGATACGGTCTCACAGTGGCATCTGTGCTGGTGGCCTGCTCCACTCCATGTTTGGCACTCACTTTCTCCTCAGGCAGCCCAGAGCTGCTTGTATTCTTATGTCCCAGAACAGTCCCTTTCTTCTTTTCTGCCAACACCCCTCACCCCATCATTCTGAGATAGTGAAGCCATTCATTCCTGAACATAAAAGTCCAAATGGAGGACTTTCCCTGCTATCCACATAACACAATGGGACACTGAGGGGTATCTGGTTTAGAAGGGTCTGGCTCATACTTCAGGATGATGTTCCCCTTAGCCAAGTCCCTGGATTGGCTTTATGTCTTACTGCTAAGTTTTCTTAAAAAATGGATTTTCCTGGGTCAAGAGAACTTTAACATCTCCCATTGATACAGTGATCATTCTTGAATTAATAAATGGATATAACGTGTATACTCCCTCCTGTTCTAACTGAAAAGCACAATCAAACTCTTCATCACTGTTATTCCAATACCAGACTTTTATCCCAGTGTTTATAACCTTCATCCTGTCACTATTATTCAGCAGCACATTGTTCAGCTCCTTGGAGACTATGTAGAGATGAGTTGCCTTTTCTTCCCGTCCATAGTTTGAGTTAACAAATTCATCTTAGGGAATGAAGGACCCCCATGCATAGAATTTCTGGATAGGGGTGTCTGGGTAGCTCAGTAGTTAAGCATCTGCCTTTGGCTCAGGTCATAATCCCAAGGTCCTGGGACTGAGCCCTGCTTCAGGCTCCCTGCTTGGCAGGAAGCCTGCTTCTCCTCTCCTACTCCTCCTGCTTATGTTCTGTCTCTCGCTGTCTCTCTGTCAAATAGGTAAAATCTTAAAAAAAAAAAAGAATTTTGGGATAGGTGGAAATAATGGTCCATTTTCAAGAACAAATACAAATGGGTCATCTTTAAATTCTTCCAAATAACTTCATTTTCTTAGATGGAGAAGGACCACACACTCCATCTTTCTTATTTCCATTGTTCTCTATGTTCTCAGTTCTTTCCATTATCTCTGTGTTGTCAGTTCCACTACCTGGTTTACTTTCCAGCTCAGAAAGAGTTTGTAGTTTTTCCTTCTGTGGGATTTACAGAGTTGGACCAGTTTCTCTGGGCACCACAGATTCACCCTTTATGCCATGTGATTGAAGACTTTTTCACTAACACTGTTACAAAGAACCCTCCAGTATTTTGATGATGTGGTAATATCTAGGATACCACTCTAGGTGCATCCCCTGTAACTATTCTGGCCCTTCAGTATTTTGATGATGTGGTAATATCTAGGATACCACTCTAGGTGCATCCCCTGTAACTATTCTGGCCCTTCAGTGGAACTTGGTAGGCCAGATCTGGGTATGTCTGCTGTGAGGACTACCATCTCACTCTCTAAACCACTGTCCATCTTTCATCATTACCTTCTACTATGTAATTCCAGCCAACCATTTACGTCCTGGCAGCTCAGAAAACATATTAGCCAGCTCCAAAGCACTTTCACTTGTTTTCCAGTAAAGATACTAATACTACTTCATCTTTAATAGGGGTTTAGGGAACATATAGAAGACACCAACCTACCACCTTCCACTAGCTTCTCAGTGCCTTGCCTTAAAATCCACAGCTATAACTCATGCAGCTGCAAGTTATAAGATGTCTTCCACTTTTTCCAAACATCAGTGGCTTTTTTTCTCCTAGTGCTATCTCCACTGTAAGGGACATTACATATAATGCAATTATAGAAGAGAATTTCTTTCCTCCAATTAATGTCTATTTTGAGTCTGGATGTGCTGGATACATCATGGTTGATCACCATAGATGCAGAGGCTGCTCAGAATTTTGGCCTGATGAAGGAGCAGTTAGTAATGCTTATTGACCTCATCTCTATGATGACAAACCCCTCAGGAAAAGGGACAATCATGTCAGCATATAACATTTTAATTAATTGTGTGGTCTTTGATCCAGATGCTGCACACATATCTAAGATCTTATGGAGAGGGTGAGTATTAAGTAACAGTAGTGGAATCATGCTAACGGCTTCTTGACAACTGATATTTCCAGATTCAGTTTCACTAACCAGAAACCGGTGAAACTTTTCCAAATGTGGAGACCTTTTCAGATTTTTCCACCTAAATTTGTGTGCCTGACATGTTCTTTACAGTACCAACTCATGGGCTGTGGAACTTTAACTTCCTGACCTTCTGCTTCAGGTCCTCCAATTTCTTGAAATACTTGTTCTTTAAGCAATAGAGAGTTTTTGTGTGTGTGACTTTTGTAATCAGTAATTCTAAAGTGGCCAAGAGGGGGCCCCTGAGTGCTTCCATGACCTGGTCCCATTTGCCCTTGGGTATTTTTGAGCTGGTAGTACTGCTGGAAGGGCTTGTTCTCCTTGACAATTTAGGGATACTTGCATTCCTAGCCCATTTCATTGCATTTCCTGCCATCCTTGGCACCATCCTTTTTTTTTTTTTATTTTATTTCTTTTCAGCGTAACAGTATTCATTTGCATTTTTGCACCACACCCAGTGCTCCATGCAATACGTGCCCTCCCTAATACCCACCATCTGGTTCCCCCAACCTCCCACCCCCGGCCCCTTCAAAACCCTCAGATTGTTTTTCAGAGTCCATAGTCTCTCATGGTTCATCTTCCCTTCCAATTTCCCTCAACTCCCTTCTCCTCTCCACCTCCCCATGTTATGCTCCACAAATAAGTGAAACCATATGAGACTTGACTCTCTCTGCTTGACTTATTTCACTCAGCATAATCTCTTCCAGTCCCGTCCATGTTGCTACAAAAGTTGGGTATTCGTCCTTTCTGATGGAGGCATAATACTCCATCATGTATATGGACCACATCTTCCTTATCCATTCATCTGTTGAAGGGCATCTTGGTTCTTTCCACAGTTTGGTGACCGTAGCCATTGCTGCAATAAACATTGGGGTACAGATGGCTCTTCTTTTCGCTACATCTGTATCTTTGGGGTAAATGCCCAGTACTGCAATTGCAGGGTCGTAGGGAAGCTCTATTTTTAATTTCTTGAGGAATCTCCACACTGTTCTCCAAAGTGGCTGCACCAACTTGCATTCCCACCAACAGTGTAAGAGGGTTCCCCTTTCTCCACATCCTCTCCAACACATGTTGTCTTGCTAATTTTGGCCATTCTAACTGGTGTAAAGTGGTATCTCAATGTGGTTTTAATTTGAATCTCCGTGATGACTAGTGATGATGAACATTTTTTCATGTGTCTGATAGCCATTTGTATGTCCTCATTGGAGAAGTGTCTGTTCATATCTTCTGCCCATTTTTTGATATGATTATCTGTTTTGTGTGTGTTGAGTTTGAGGAGTTCTTTATAGATCCTGGCTATCAACCTTTTGTCTGTACTGTCATTTGCAAATATCTTCTCCCATTTCATGTGTTGCCTCTTTGTTTTGTTGACTGTTTCCTTTGCTGTGCAGAAGCTTTTGATCTTGATGAAGTCCCAAAAGTTCATTTTCACTTTTGTTTCCTTTTTTGGCACCATCCTTTGTGTCCTGACACTACTGCCATCCTTGCTGCTGCTGCTGCTGCTGCTGCTGCTGCTGCTGCTGCTGCTGCTGCTGCTGCTGCTGCTGGAACCACCAGCCAGCAACCCCCATGTCCCAGGTGGCTGCCCACAACCACAGACACCTACCAAGCACCACTGGCTGGAGGGAACTTGATATTTTAATTATTTTGTTTCTTGGTGTGGACCTCCTTGGGCTCATCTTATTTGGAGCTTCCATTGATTTCTGGGTCTGGCTATGTTTCCTTACCCATTTAGGAAACGTTCCCACTATTATCTCTTCAAATAAATGCTCTCTTCCTCTTTCTCTTCTCCTTCTGGGACCCTTAAAATGTGAATGTTAGTGTACTCAGGATTGTCCCAGAAGTCCCTTAAACTATCCTCAATAAAAAAAAAATTGGGGGACTCATTTTGGTGGGTCAGTCAGTTAAGTGTTTGTCTCTTGTTCTTAATCTCAGGGTTGTGAGTTCAAGCCACCCATTGGGCTCCATGCTAGTGTGCACCTATTTTTTAAAAATCTTTTTTTTCTTTTTGCTTTTCAGCTTGGTTGCTTTCCACTGCCTTTTCTTCCTTCCTTCCTTTCTTTCTTTTATAATTTTATTTATTGATTTTTTTAGCATTTTATTTATTTAAGTAATCTCTATACCCAATGTGGGGCTTGAACTCATGACCCCAAGTCAAGAGTCCTCCAGCTAGGCCAGCCAGATGTCCCCACTGCCCTGTCTTTTAGATTGTTAATCCATTCTTCTGTATCCTCTAATCTGCTGTTGAATCCTTCTAGTTCATTTTAGTTACTGTATTCTTCAGCTCTCATTGGTTCCTTTTTATATTTTTCTCTCTCCTTATTGAAGTTCTCACTGAATTCAGCCACAACTTTCTCAAGTCTGACAAGCATCTTTAGGACCATTACTTTGAACTCTATCAGGTACATTGCTTATCTACATTCTGTTTGGCTCTTTCTGAGGTTTTGTCTTCTTCTTTAATCTGAAATATACTTGTCTCCATTTTATCTCTTTGTTTTTATGTATTTTGTAGTTCAGTTATGTCTCCTGGTCTTGAAAGTAGTGGCCTCATGTAGAAGGCATCCTCTGGGGCCCTGTAGCGCAATTCCTCTTGCCACAAGAACAAGGTATTTCAGGAGTGTCTACCATATGGGTTCTACATGCCCTCCTGTTGTGATGGGTGTGACTGGCTTAGAGACCTAGCTATAAATGCTCAAGTATGGGGCTGGCCCACTCACTGGTTTAAGAATCCCCTGAAAGGGCATGAGATGTGGCTTAGGCTGTCTGCTGGGTTTGGTAAGACAGTAGTCACTTTGGGAGAATACTGGTCCTAACTGAGACTGTCTGCTGATTGTGGCAGGGAAGAAGCCACACTGGAGGGGTACCTTCTGGGACAGGTATGTTGGGTGAGGTGGGTCTACAAGGGAACACTAATGCAGGTTGGACAGTACTAGTAAAGTAAATGGAAAGCATCTGAACTGCCTCCCACAAGAGTCCAGATAGCTCGGTTGAAGGAAAGAAGAAAAAATTGTGACTGGCACTCCTACTTCCAGAGAAAGCTTCTTCAGATCCCTACCCCTCTGCACATGTCCTAAAATTAGTCAGTAAATATTTAGGTGTAAGTCAGGCTCTTTTTTCTTCTTCCTCTTCTTCCTTTTTTCTCAGAATGAAAGAGAGAGAGAGCACAAGCAGGGGGAACAGCTGGCAGAGGGAGGAGCAGGCTCCCTGTACAGCAGAGAACCCGATGTGGGGCTCTATCCCAGGACCCTGGGATCATGATCTGAGGCAGAGACAGATGCCTAACCAACTAAGCCACCCAGGTACCCCACCCAGGCTCCTTCCAAACTGCTGCCTCTGTGCTAGAATGATACAGAATGCTTCTCCTTTAAGGATGAAGACTTGGAGCGAAATAAGTCAATCGGAGAAAGACAACTATCACATGATCTCCCTGATATGAGGAAGTAGAGATGCAACGTGGAGGATTTGAGGAGTGGGAAAAGAATAAATGAAATGAGATGGGCTCGGGAGGGAGACAAACCATAAGAGACTCTTAATGTCACAAAACAAACTGAGGGTGGCTGGGGTGGGGGGGTAGGGAGAGGGTGGCGGGGTTATGGACATTGGGGAGGGTATGTGCTATGGTGAGTGCTGTGAAGTGTGTAAACCTGGAGATTCACAGGCCTGTACCCCTGGGACTAATAATACACTATATATTTATAAAAAAATAAAAATTTTTAAAAAAGACTTTAAATTGGAAAAAAAAAAGAATGAAAGACTTGGTTCCTGTAGCCCTCTGGTTCTCCCTGAGTTAATGTCTACCAATTTTCAAAAGCAGAAATTACTGGTGCTTACCTTTCTGGTTTAGGCCTCTAGGGCTGGGGTATCTGATATGGTTCTTGATCCCCTCACTACTCAAGGAGGACTTGACCACTGATATCTCTCCTCCTTGTTGGTCACTACCCTGGGGGTTTGTTTTCTGATCATGTCTCTGCCTCTACTACCCTTCTGGATATACCTTTTTCTTTATGTCTTTAGCCAGTCTTCAGGTTGTTTTCAGAGTGAATTGCATTATATGTAGTTGTTGCCTCAATGTGTCCATGTTAGGAGGTAAGCTCAGAATCCTCCTACTCTACCATTCTCCCTGGCTCTCACCAACTGTTGTCTTTCTTGAAAGATAGCCTCATTATTTATGTGTAAGAAAGAGGCAGAACCTCTTCTGCCTCTGGTCATTGGCCTGCAAGTGAGGCCAGAAATGACCACAGCTATTGCAGCATCAGAATTAGAGGTAGACTGGGGCACCTGGGTGGCTCAGTGGGTTAAGCCGCTGCCTTCAGCTCAGGTCATGATCTCAGGGTCCTGGGATCGAGTCCTGCATCGGGCTCTCTGCTCGGCGGGGAGTCTGCTTTCCTCTCTCTCTCTGACTGCCTCTCTGCCTACTTGTGATCTCTGTCTGTCAGGTAAATAAATAAAAAAAATCTTTAAAAAAAAAAAAGAATTAGAGATAGACTGAATGCACTGGAGTGACTGAAAGGGGAGACCATAACCCCGCATTTATAATCCTAGTCCAGGAGCTGCCCTGCTCATTTTGGATTCTTTTATGTGAAAAAAAATGTTCTTGTAGTTGAAACCAGCTAAATTTATTTTCTGTTACCTACAGGTTTAGGTATTATTTAGAAGGTAGGTGAGGGTGAATTTCTGGCATTTTGGAAAGGCCCTGGGGCAACCTTGAAGTTTTAAATGTGGAGGGCACAATCCAGCTGAGATTTACTCTCTGGCAGAACTAGTGCTTTCCCATGGCTGCTGGCCCCTCCTTCGTTCCATGTCTGATTTCTAGGAGGCCTTAGGACCTTTCAGATCAGGTCTGTGGTGCTGTCTTTGATGGTCCTAAAAGTGCCTTCATTTCTGAGATAAAACTCTTCCAAGCACTCTTGACTTTTGATGGTTTGTGTTTTCTAATTATACAAGTTTTACATGTTAGTAGCAGAAAGCCCAAAGCATGCAAAAAAAAAAAAAAAAAAAAAAAAACCCTTAGCATTCAACTGTCTTGGTGTATACACTGGGTATTATGTGTGTTTCTGATTCATTTTATTCCCATTTCAAAAATGTGCTCCTCATATTCTATAGATAGTTTTAAGATTTACTCATATATTTGAGAGCAAGCACACGTGGGAATGGGGGAGGGGTAGAGGGAGAAGGAGAAGGAGAGAAGCAGCTTCCCACTGAGCACAGAACCCAATGTGTGGCTCAATCTCATGACCCCAAGATCATGACATGAGCCAAAATCAATTGTCGGACATTTAACCAACTGAGACACCCAGGAACCCCTCTATAATGTAGTTTTATGTCCCATCATCTGAACTCAAGATTGTAACTTAAGGTTATTTTCCATATATCATTAAATGTATTTTAAATCTTATTTAATGATTGTGCACCAATTTATAGCACAAATATGTAATAAATTACAAACTGGTTATATTTTACATGAGGATGCATTTATGACAATCTTGCATAATTTAAGCTTTGCATAATTCCAGACTCTTTTTTTCATAAATAGTTATACTCAAGTGGTTTCTCTAAATATTAATAACAAACACCACTGACACTGAGCCCACCAGCTTTGGACTGTAATCCTTGGACTTAAAATTTGGAGGTAATTCACATTATTTCAAAATTTGTTAACAAATGTTAGAACTCCTATTATGTGCTGGCCACATGTCTAGGCTTTTGGGAACTATGACTAGGAGTTAACATTCTGGTTGGAGACAAATAAACGTGATCATATTTACCTATTTATCATGTTTATTGTATTTGAAGTGGATAAGAGATACAGGGAAAAAGAAAACGGAGGCAGGGCAGTGGAGATTGGAAGTGCCAGCCTTTGAGCTATGGTGTGGAACCAGGAGTAGCTGGGCTCACAGAGCATTGAGAGACCTGATTGGCTTTTCCAATCAAGCAAAATGCTTTGCTTTATGACTAATAGGAATCCATTGACTTGTGGGGATGTATTATTAATGGCTGACCAAAGAGCCTGGTAAGAGAAGTGCTCTAATATGATGAGGGAGCAGAAGGCAAGCTGAGGGCAAACCACAAGATAACATCCTGGAACTCCCCCATCCCCCCACCCCAAGGTGGGATTTTTGTGACATTCCTCTGGCACTCCTGGCTGCCCCAGAACAAAGGAAAGGGAAAAACAAATGGTTAACTGATAGAGATCGTAGTCATGCTGGATATGATTCTTCATCAGTTTTCACTGTCTTAATGATGTATAAGAAAAAAGCAATCTCCAGAAACCTTTGTCTCAATTTCCTGGAGCCCTAACCTCACCCTCCCCTCCATAAGACAGAAAATGTTATATAATCAGTCATTCCTCACAACCCCAGTGCAGCTCTTTCTGCCCACGGATCCTGTTCCCATACTTTAATAAAACCACTTTTTGCATCAAAGACATCTCAAATTCTTTCTTGGCCATTGACTCTGAACCCCACCACTTCAAACCACATCACATAGATGTCTCCTTAGTCAGGATATGCTGTCTGTCCATGGAAGTCATATCCTTACCACTGTCAAAGCACCAAGTCTCACAAAATTAGCAAACGAGGGAATGGCTCATTATCCAGTCCTTTCCCATGCAGCATGATAAGAAACTCCCCAAATTAAAGAACATTACTCCTCAAGTACTTAAGTGGTGTAATTTTATTCTCACCCAAACCCCATTTTTTTCTGGTGAATAAACTAAAGTGTAAAGGAAGAGAGTGATTTTTCTGAAGTCATTAAATGTCCTTCTTTATTCCCTTTGCAGGCTCCTTCTCCTATACTCAACCTCTAATTATCTGCAGTCCTCAGGGCTGGGTTCTCAGTCTTCTTCTGGCCTCCATCCTCTCTCTTCCCTGGATTTCAATATTATCTAATTGCTGACTACTCCCAAATTTTATCTCTGCTTTTGGCTTTTCTTCTGAGGCCTTCTCCTATGCAACATTTCCACTTAGTTGTCAGTAGGCAGAACTCTTCACTTTTCTCCCTTCAACCTTCTTCTCCCTTGGTCTTTCCAATCTTAACAAACACCTCTACTCTCCATTCACTTCATATATCCAAAAATCAGTTGTCCTTCTATACTCCATTTATTAAGAAGCAGAGAAATCTTTTGATGATTTAAAAAGCATGCAGATTAATCGCTTCTTGGCCTTTTGGCTAAGATCAAGTGTAAAAGGCATGCAGATTAGAAACGAAGAAATAAAATGGTCCCTATTTGCAGATGATGTTTCTCTGTGTTAAAAATCCCAAAGTATCTGTAAAACTCCCAGAACTAATAAGTGATTTTAGCAAGGCCACGTGGTAGAAGAGAAACATACATAAATCAATTGCATTCCTATATACTAACAACAAACATGTGGAAACTCAAAAATAATACCAAGGAAAGTGAAATAAATAGCTATTATTCTGACAAAACAGTACAGAATCTGTATGCTGAAAATCACAAAATGCTGAAGCACAAAATCCAAGATCTAAATAAATGGAGAGATACATTGTGTTCACGGAGTAGAAGACCCAACATAATAAAGGTATCAGTTCTGCCCAAATTGCTCTATACATTTGTTGAAATTCCTATCAAGACTCCAGAAAGGTTTTATTACTTTTTTTTGTAGTCATACACAAACTTATTCTAAAAATTTCCAAGAAGAGACAAAGGAGCTAACACAGATAAAAACACCATACCAAAGAAGAATAAAGTGAAAGAATCAATCTTGACTTCAAAATTTATTATATAGCTACAGTAATCAAGACAGTGTGGTATTGTGGAGGAAAAGAAACTTAGATCAATGGGCACAATACTGAGCATACAAAGTCAACCCACAGTTTTTGACAAGGGTACAAAAGCAACTTATTGGAGGGATAGAGAGAGCACCAACAGATGGAGCTGGAATAAATGCACCTCCATAGGCAAAAACCAAGAGATCCCAAACCAACCTAAATCTCTCATCTTACAAAAAAACAAAAAACAGAACAAAACAAAAAACTCTCAAAATGGATTATAAAGTTAAGTCTAAAAAAATTCAAAACTTTTTAGAAAAAAGTAGAAAATCTTTGGGACTTAGAGCTAAAGAATTGGCATCAAAAGCCCAACTTATTTTTTGTTTTTTATTTAAATTCAACTTAGTTAACATATAGTGTATTATTAGGTTCAGAGATAGAATTTAGTGATTCATCAGTTGCATATGACACCCAGTTCTCATTACATTAATTGCCCTCCTTAATGCCCATCACCCAATTACCCCATCCTCCCACCCACCTCCCCTCCAGCAACCCTCAGTTTGTTCCCTATAGTTAAGAACCTCTTAACTATAGGGAACTGCCTCCCTCTCTGTTTTTGTCTTATCTTGTTTTTCCTTCCCTTTCCCTATGTCCACCTGTTTTGTTTCTTAAATTCCACATACTCATGAAATTATATGGTATTTGTCTTTCTCTGACTGACTTATTTGCTTAGTATAACACCCTCTAGTTCCTTCAGCATCATTGTAAATGGCAAGATTTCATAGTCTTTGATGGCTGAGTAATATTCCATCATATATGTATGATGGAACATATAACTATATCTCTATATATAGATATATATGTATAATGGAATATATAAATATATAATATCTATATATCCCCCACACCTTCTTTATCCATTCTTCTGTTGATGGACATCCAGGTTCTTCTCATATCTTGGCTATTGTAGACATTGCTGCTATAAACATTTGGGTACATGTGCCCCTTCAAATCATTATTTTGGTATTTTTATATAAACACCTAGTAGTGCAATTGCTGAGTTGTAGGGAGTTCTATTTTTAACTCAAAACCCCAACTTAGAAAAACTGATAAATCAACCTCATTAAAATTAAAAACTTCTGCTTTGTGAAAGGCTTATTAAAATGAAGAAATTAGAGGCACCTGCATGGCTCAGTGGGTTAAAGATTCTGCCTTTGGCTCAGGTCGTAATCCCAGAGTCTTGGAATCGAGTCCCGCATCAGGGTCTCTGATCGGCAAGGGAGCCTGCTTCTCGCCTCCCTCTCTCTGCCTCCCTCTCTGCCTACTTGTGATCTCTGTCTGTCAAATAAATAAATAAAAGCTTTAAAAAATAAAATAAAATGAAATGAAGAAAATACAAACCATAGACTAGAAGAAAATATTTTCAAAGCACATATATGACAAAAGGTTTGTATATAGAATACATAAGACAAATCACTTTCAAAAGTTAACAGAAAACAATCCAAATAAACATTGGGCAAAAGACATGAACAGACATTTCACTGAAGAGGATAAGCAGATGGCAAATAAGCCCATGAAAAATGCCCAATATCATCAGCCCCTTGGAAAATGCAAATTAAATCCACAACACCTATCAGAATAGCTAACACCATACACCTATCAGAATAGCTAAAAATAGTGAATACGCCAAATGTTGGTGAAGATGTAGAAAAACTGGAGTATTCATATGTGCTGGTGAAAAATTTAAATGGTATAGCCACTCTGGGAAAAAGCTTAGAAGTTTCATATAAAACTAATCATGCAACTACATTAGAGCCTAGTAATTACACACTTGGGCATTTATCTCAGAGAAATGAAGACTTATATCACACAGAATCCTGCACATAGCAGAACCTGTTCAACAGCAAATTTATTTGTAAAGGCTGAAACTAGAAATGACCCAAATTTCATTCAATAGGTAAATGGATTTCAAATTGTGCTACATTTATACCATGGAATACTATTTGGCAATAAAAAGGAACATGTATTGGTACAAACACCAACTTGGATAAATCTTGAGGGCATTGTGCTGAATGAAAGCAGCCAGTCTCAAAAAAAAAATTACATACTCTATGTTTCCATTCATATAACATTCTTGAAATAATCATGTTATAGATATGATAGAGAAATTATAGGTTGCCAAGGGTTTGGGTGAGGAAGAGGGATACTTGTGGCTATAACGGGGTCATATAAGAGCGCTCTGTGCTGATGAGCAGTTTTGTAGATGGACTATGATGGTGGTAACATAAATTGACACGTGTGGCAAGACTGCATAAAATTATATATGCACATACACGTGTAAAACTGGTAAAATCTGAGTAAGTTCTGCTTATTCTACCAATGCCCACATCCTGGCTTTGAAATTGTGCTGTAGTTGTGCCAGATTTTTCCACTGGGAAAAACTGAGTGAAGGATACATGGAACTTCTTGTATTTCTTGACAACATTCTGGGAGTATATAATTTTTCAAATAAAAAGTTAACAAACAGGGGCGCCTGGGTAGCTCAGTGGGTTAAAGCCTCTGCCTTCTGCTCAGGTCATGATCCCAGGGTCCTGGAATTGAGCCCCACATCGGGCTCTCTGCTCCACAGGAAGCCTGCTTTCTCCTCTCTCTCTACCTGCTTGTGATCTCCGCCTGTCAAATAAATAAATAAAATCTTAAAATAAAAAGTTAACAGGGGGAGGAGTCAAGATGGCGGAGAAGTAGCAGGCTGAGACTACATCAGGTAGCAGGGGATCAGCTCGATAGCTTATCTAAACATTGCAAACACCTACAAATCCAACGGGAGATTGAAGAGAAGAAGAACAGCAACTCTAGAAACAGAAAATCAACCACTTTCTGAAAGGTAGGACTGGCGGAGAAGTGAATCTAAAACGACAGGAAGATAGACCGCGGGGGGAGGGGGCAGCTCCCGGCAAACAGCAGAGGAACGGAGCACAAAATCAGGACTTTTAAAAGTCTGTTCCACTGAGGGACATTGCTCCAGAGGCTAAACCGGGGTGAAGCCCACGTGGGGTCAGCGTGGCCCCAGGTCCCGCAGGGTCACAGAAGGATCGGGGGTGTCAGAGTGTAACAGAGCTTGCAAGTATTAGAATGGAGAAGCCGGCTACAGAGACAGAGCCGAGGACTGAACTCTCAGCTCGGGGTTACCTTGAACTGGTCGCGGGCTGGGTGAGCTCGGAGCGCGGCTAGAGGCTGGGGATACGGGAGTGATTGGGTGCTGTCCTCTGGGGGCGCACTGAGGAGTGGGGCCCCAGGCTCTCGGCTCCTCCGGGCCGGAGACTTGGAGGCCGCCATTTTCATTCCCGTCCTCCGGAACTCTACGGAAAGTGATCAGGGAACAGAAGCTCCCAAAAGCGAACCCGAGCCGATTACTTAGTCCAGCCGCCGGTAAGGGCGGTGCAATCCCGCCTCGGGCAAAGACACTTGAGAGTCACTACAACAGGCCCCTCCCACAGAAGATCAACAAAATATCCAGCCAGGACGAAGTTCATCTATCAAGGAAAGCAGGTTCAATTCCTAAGACAGCAGCGCAATTCCAGAGGAGGAGAAAGCAAAGCACGGAACTCATGGCTTTCTCCCCATGATTCTTTAGTCTTGCGGCTACTTCAATTTTTTTTTTTTCTTTTTTCTTTTTTCTTCTTCTGCTAAATTTTTTAAAACTTTTACCCTTTTCTTTTTTAACGTTTTTTTGACTAGTTTATCTAAATATATATATTTTTTCTTTCTTTTTTATATTTTTTCTTTATTTGTTTTATTTTTTAAATTTTTTTCTTTTTTTTTCTGAACCTCTTTTTATCCCCTTTCTCCCCCCCACAATTTGGGGTCTCTTCTGATATGGTTACAGCGCATTTTTCTGGGGTCTTTGCCACCCTTTTAGTATTTTATTTGCTCCTTCATATCCTCTTATCTGGACAAAATGAAAAGGCGGAAAAAATCACCACAAACAAAAGAACAAGAGCCAGTACCGAAGGTTAGGGACCTAATCAACACAGACATGGGTAATATGTCAGATCAAGAGTTCAGAATGACGATTCTGAACATTCTAGCCAGGCTCGAAAAAGGCATGGAAGATATTAGAGAAACCCTCTCTGGAGATATTAAAGCCCTTTCTGGAGAAATTAAAGAACTAAAATCTAACCAAGTTGAAATCAAAAAAGCTATTAATGAGGTGCAATCAAAAATGGAGGCTCTCACTGCTAGGATCAATGAGGCAGAAGAAAGAATTAGTGATATAGAAGACCAAATGACAGAGAATAAAGAAGCTGAACAAAAGAGGGACAAACAGCTACTGGACCATGAGGGGAGAATTCGAGAGATAAGTGACACCATAAGACGAAACAACATTAGAATAATTGGGATTCCAGAAGAAGAAGAAACAGAGAGGGGAGCAGAAGGTCTATTGGAGAGAATCATTGGAGAGAATTTCCCTAATATGGCAAAGGGAACAAGCATCAAAATCCAGGAGATGCAGAGAACCCCACTCAAAGTCAACAAGAATAGGTCCACACCCCGTCACCTAATAGTAAAATTTACAAGTCTTAGTGACAAAGAGAAAATCCTGAAAGCAGCCCGAGAAAAGAAATCTGTGACATACAATGGTAAAAATATTAGATTGGCAGCAGACTTATCCACAGAGACCTGGCAGGCCAGGAAGAGCTGGCATGATATATTCAGAGCATTAAACGAGAAAAACATGCAGCCAAGAATACTCTATCCAGCTAGGCTATCATTGAAAATAGATGGAGAGATAAAAAGCTTCCAGGACAAACAAAAACTGAAAGAATTTGCAAACACCAAACCAGCTCTCCAGGAAATATTGAAAGGGGTCCTCTAAGCAAAGAGAGAGCCTAAAAGTAGTAGATCAGAAAGGTACAGAGACAATATACAGTAACAGTCACCTTACAGACTAATAATGGCACTAAATTCATATCTCTCAATAGTTACCCTGAATGTTAATGGGCTAAATGCCCCAATCAAAAGACACAGGGTATCAGAATGGATAAAAAAAGAAAACCCATCAGTATGTTGCCTACAAGAAACTCATTTTAGATGCGAAGACAACCCCAGATTTAAAGTGAGGGGGTGGAAAACAACTTACCATGGTAATGAGCATCAGAAGAAAGCTGGGGTGGCAATCCTTATATCAGATCAATTAGATTTTAAGCCAAAGACTGTAATAAGAGATGAGGAAGGACACTATATCCTACTCAAAGGGTCTGTCCAACAAGAAGATCTTACAATTTTCAATATCTATGCCCCTAACGTGGGAGCAGCCAACTATATCAACCAATTAATAACAAAATCAAAGAAACACATCAATAATAATACAATAATAGTAGGGGACTTTAACACTCCCCTCACTGAAATGGACAGATCATCCAAGCAAAAGATCAACAAGGAAATAAAGGCCTTAAATGACACACTGGACCAGATGGACATCACAGATATATTCAGAACATTTCATCCCAAAGCAACAGAATACACATTCTTCTCTAGTGCACATGGAACCTTCTCCAGAATAGATCACATCCTGGGTCACAAATCAGGTCTCAACCGGTATCAAAAGATTAGGATCATTCCCTGCATATTTTCAGACCACAATGCTCTGAAGCTAGAACTCAATCACAAGAGGAAAGCTGGAAAGAACCCAAATACATGGAGACTAAACATCATCCTTCTAAAGAATGAATGGGTCAACCAGGAAATTAAAGAAGAATTGAAAAAATTTATGGAAACAAATGATAATGAAAACACAACGGTTCAAAATCTGTGGGACACAGCAAAGGCAGTCCTGAGAGGAAAATATATAGTGGTACAAGGCTTTCTCAAGAAACAAGAAAGGTCTCAAGTACACAACCTAACCCTACACCTAAAGGAGCTGGAGAAAGAACAAGAAAGAAACCCTAAACCCAGCAGGAGAAGAGAAATCATAAAGATCAGAGCAGAAATCAATGAAATAGAAGCCAAAAAAAAAAACAATAGAAAAAAATCAATGAAACTAGGAGCTGGTTCTTTGAAAAAATCAATAAGATTGATAAACTCCTGGCCAGACTCATCGAAAAGAAAAGAGAAAGGACCCAAATCAAAAAAATCATGAATGAAAGAGGAGAGATCACAACTAACACCAAAGAAATACAGACAATTATAAGAACATACTATGAGCAACTCTACGCCAACAAATTTGACAATCTGGAAGAAATGGATGCATTCCTAGAGACATATAAACTACCACAACTGAACCAGGAAGAAATAGAAAACCTGAACAGGCCCATAACCAGTAAGGAGATTGAAACAGTCATCAAAAATCTCCAAACAAACAAAAGCCCAGGGCCACACGGCTTCCCAGGGGAATTCTACCAAACATTTAAAGAACTAATTCCTATTCTCCTGAAACTGTTCCAAAAAATAGAAATGGAAGGAAAACTTCCAAACTCATTTTATGAGGCCAGCATCACCTTGATCCCAAAACCAGACAAGGATCCCACCAAAAAAGAGAACTACAGACCAATATCCTTGATGAACACAGACGCAAAAATTCTCGCCAAAATACTAGCCAATAGGATTCAACAGTACATTAAAAGGATTATTCACCACGATCAAGTGGGATTTATTCCAGGGCTGCAGGGTTGGTTCAACATCCGCAAATCAATCAATGTGATACAACACATTAATAAAAGAAAGAACAAGAACCATATGATACTCTCAATAGATGCTGAAAAAGCATTTGACAAAGTACAGCATCCCTTCCTGATCAAAACTCTTCAAAGTGTAGGGATAGAGGGCACATACCTCAATATTGTCAAAGCCATCTATGAAAAACCCACTGCAAATATCATTCTCAATGGAGAAAAACTGAAAGCTTTTCCGCTAAGGTCAGGAACACGGCAGGGATGTCCATTATCACCACTGCTATTCAACATAGTACTAGAAGTCCTAGCCTCAGCAATCAGACAACAAAAAGAAATTAAAGGCATCCAAATTGGCAAAGAAGAAGTCAAACTATCACTCTTCGCAGATGATATGATACTATATGTGGAAAACCCAAAAGACTCCACTCCAAAACTGCTAGAACTTGTACAGGAATTCAGTAAAGTGTCAGGATATAAAATCAATGCACAGAAATCAGTTGCATTTCTGTACACCAACAACAAGACAGAATAAAGAGAAATTAAGGAGTCAATCCCATTTACAATTGCACCCAAAACTATAAGATACCTAGGAATAAACCTAACCAAAGAGGTTAAGAATCTACACGCAGAAAACTATAAAATACTCATGAAAGAAATTGAGGAAGACACAAAGAAATGGAAAAATGTTCCATGCTCCTGGATTGGAAGAATAAATATTGTGAAAATGTCTATGCTACCTAAAGCAATCTACACATTTAATGCAATCCCTATCAAAATACCATCCATTTTTTTCAAAGAAATGGAACAAATAATCCTAAAATTTATATGGAACCAGAAAAGACCTCGAATAGCCAAAGGCATATTGAAAAAGAAAGCCAAAGTGGGTGGCATCACAATTCCGGACTTCAAGCTCTATTACAAAGCTGTCATAATCAAGACAGTATGATACTGGCACAAAAACAGACACATAGATCAGTGGAACAGAATAGAGAGCCCAGAAATCGACCCTCAACTCTATGGTCAACTCATCTTCGACAAAGCAGGAAAGAATGTCCAATGGAAAAAAGACAGCCTCTTCAATAAATCGTGCTGGGAAAACTGGACAGCCACATGCAGAAAAATGAAATTGGACCACTTCCTTACACCACAAACGAAAATAGACTCCAAATGGATGAAGGACCTCAATGTGAGAAAGGAATCCATCAAAATCCTTGAGAAGAATGCAGGCAGCAACCTCTTCGACCTCAGCCGCAGCAACATCTTCCTAGGAACAACGGCAAAGGCAAGGGAAGCAAGGGCAAAAATGAACTATTGGGATTTCATCAAGATCAAAAGCTTTTGCACAGCAAAGGAAGCAGTTAACAGAACCAAAAGACAACTGACAGAATCGGAGAAGATATTTGCAAACGACATATCAGATAAAGGGCTTGTATCCAAAATCTAAAAAGAACTTAGCAAACTCAACACCCAAAGAACAAACAATCCAATCAAGAAATGGGCAGAGGACATGAACAGACATTTCTGCAAAGAAGACATCCAGATGGCCAACAGACACATGAAAAAGTGCTCCACGTCACTTGGCATCAGGGAAATACAAATCAAAACCACAATGAGATATCACCTCACACCAGTCAGAATGGCTAAAATTAACAAGTCAGGAAAGGACAGATGTTGGCGAGGATGCGGAGAAAGGGGAACCCTCCTCCACTGTTGGTGGGAATGCAAGCTGGTGCTACCACTCTGGAAAACAGCATGGAATTTTCCTCAAAATGTTGAAAATAGAACTACCCTATGACCCAGCAATTGCACTACTGGGTATTTACCCTAAAGATACAAACGCAGTGATCCGAAGGGGCACGTGTACCCGAATGTTTATAGCAGCAATGTCTACAATAGCCAAACTATGGAAAGAACCTAGATGTCCATCAACAGATGAATGGATAAGGAAGAGGTGGTATATATACACAATGGAATACTATGCAGCCATCAAAAGAAATGAAATCTTGCCATTTGCAACGACATGGATGGAACTAGAGGATATCACGCTTAGTGAAATAAGTCAATCGGAGAAAGACAACTATCATATGATCTCCCTGATATGAGGACGTGGAGATGCAACATGGGGGGTTAGGGGGATAGGAATAGAATAAATGAAACAAGATGGGATTGGGAGGGAGACAAACCATAAATGACTCTTAATCTCACAAAACAATCTGGGGGTTGCTGGGGGAGGTGGGGTTGGGAAAGGGGGAGGGGGTTATGGACATTGGGGAGGGTATGTGCTATCGTGAGTGCTGTGAAGTGTGTAAACCTGGCGATTCACAGACCTGTACCCCTGTGGATAAAAATACATTATATGTTTATAAAAAAAAAAATTTGGAAGGGGAGGTGAACCATAAGAGACTATGGACTCTGAAAAACAACCTGAGGGTTTTGAAGGGTCAGGGGTGGGACGTTGGGGGAACAGGTGGTGGGTAATAGGGAGGGCACGTTTTGCATGGAGCACTGGGTGTTGTGCAAAAACAATGAATACTGTTACGCTGAAAAAATAAATAAAATGGTTTAAAAAAAAGTTAACAAACAATAAGATGCAATATTTAGAGGGTTATAACACTCTTCTGTTTATAACCCCTTCAGTACTTTTCCACTGCTCTCAAGAGTAATTTCTCATATGGCTTACAAAGTCTGTATGAGCTCGCGCCTATCCACTTCTCCCCCTTGCTTGCTATTTTCCTGTCACGTAAGTCACCTCTCAAATCTTAGATCATGGTAACAGCTCTTTCCAGCCACAAGAACTTGTTCTTCCTGTTTGCATATATACCTTATTTTCTCTCTTTTTAAGAGATTTGACTTAAATATCATCTCCTAGGAAAGGCCTTCCCTGACCATTATATTTCTTATAGCACTATGATATTAATTTCATTCATTGAGTTTATTACAATTTGGATTATTTATCTTTTCATTGACTTTGTATCTTCTCTATAGGTAGACTGCAAGTTCCTTAAGAGCTGGAAACTTTCTTGTCTTGTTTTGTGTTGTATTCTGGCATCTGGCATTCTGCCCAGCACATGGTTCCAGCTAAATGAGTAAATCTATGAATTAATAGAAAGTTGGAATGAACACAGTGGTTTGCTGTCTCTCACTGCAACACACCTTCTACAGCCCTTTCTGCCTTACTCCTTACCAGATAAAAGCTTTGGCAGCAACCTGCAGTTCCCCCAAAATTAGTGACTTGTAACAGCACAAACTTATTGTCTTATAGCCGTGGAGGTCAGCAGTCCAAAATGAATGCTACTGAGCTGAAATTTATGTGCCGGCAGGCCTCTGTTCCTTTCTCAAGGCTCTAGGGAAGAATTCATTTTATTGCCTTTTCCAGATTCTAAAGGCAGTCTGCATTCCTTGCTATGGCCTTTCCTATCTTCAAAGTCAGCAATGGCTGGTCAAGTCTTTCACTGCAATCACTGACACTTTGTCTTCTGCCACCCTCTTCCATGTTAGGGATCCTTGTCATTACACTGGTTCAGGATCATCAATCTATTTTTAGGTTAGCCTAATTTCACCTGCTACCTTAATTCTTCATTGTCACATAACATAAAACATGGCATGACATGACATTACATGACATAACAACAGCATATTCACAGGTTCTCTGGATTAGGATATAGACACATTGTAAGGCCACTGTTCTGCCTGTCATACCATTAGACTCCAGCTTCCATAAAGAAAGTGAATCCTCTGTTCATAGCTGGATCCAGATCTAGTTTACTCAATAAATTGTTGAAACAAACTTAAATAACATAACCCATGGAAAGTATCAGTGTCTAGCTCATGACAGATACACTTACCTTTACCCACTAAAGGTCTTTATTCCCAGCCCAGCTCCACCCAAAATAGTCAGAATGTTCTTTGAGGCTTTGCTTAAAGTTACTTCTTACATAAACCGAAGTCTTCCTCCTTATTTCTATGGGCACAGTAATGGGTTTTTTCAACATATGTTTCATTAACCTGTTAACTTTACTAGGTTATAGACAACCTGGATAGTGACTGCCTCATTCATTTTTGAGTTCTCCATCGTTGCTAGCATGTGGTAAGCTTTTATGTAGTTAAGACTAAAGGGGAAGAGCATAGGGAAAGATCAGAGCAAGACAGTAATTGGGGAGTGTGAGAATCAAAAAGAAACTTCTTTCAGTCTTTCATTTCCTCACATTAACAAGAATCTCCATTGCAAAGTGGCTAGGGTTGGGTGCTGGCATTGGTGAACACATTTGTAAGAAGATATTAGAATCAGATGCTTCCTCCCTCATTCCTCTGTGGGAAGTCAATTCCCATAAATGCCATCAATCCCAGAACCTGCAGCCCATCTGACGTGTATCTCTTTGCTGAGAGTGAAAGTAGCCTTTTTGAAAGTTTTGATTACATGATAGCTCTGCCTCCCGATCTGGCCACTTACTTTGTGATCTCTCAAGTGTTTTGGGGCATCTATCACTCTCTTTTGCTGCTCTATTGCCTCCACCATCTTCTTGGTACATGGATTGCTGCCCCTTGCCTGTTGAAGGTCATGTCTGAAAGCCTACATCTTGGCTGAATAGCTTTTCCTTTCCAGAAAGTGCAGAAGGTGACTTCCGTGCACTTTTAAAAAGTGGATGTGCTTTTATTTTTCTTTTTTCTTCAAAGATACTTTAAACTCTTTGGTCAACATTTTTCATCATTTTCCTTTCAGATACCCAAGGTCAAGTCCTATTTTTAGCCATTGTTCTCCCCACTGGGGTTCTCCTCAGAGCATCCCAGCTACTGGGGCTGTACTTTTATAAGCTTCTTCAAGGGATAGTACACAGGTAGCCACATCTCATTTCTTCCCCCCTTTAAGTAGGTTAA
This sequence comes from Meles meles, assembly GCF_922984935.1. Classification (NCBI taxonomy): domain Eukaryota; kingdom Metazoa; phylum Chordata; class Mammalia; order Carnivora; family Mustelidae; genus Meles; species Meles meles. The sequence goes on along the minus strand of NC_060069.1, from coordinate 37,802,708 downwards.
ATCTCCTACAAATAATTTGCTTATTGAATGCCTAGCTATTCTTGGATAATAACAACTTGAGTAAGAATAACTGATTGGAAATAGAAGAAAAGCACATAACTGTGATTGCTTTGAGAGAGAATATTCTTTACCAAGTGTTCTCTTGAGTAGAGTACTGGGTGTGTTTGAAAGAAATACTTTGTTAAGCCATTGGTAAGCAGGTGAGACCCTGAGGGGACAGGATGAGCATAAAATGGTTAGTGAAAGAGAAGAGATTTGTGGGTTGAGAGAAGGGGGAAGTGGAAATTAATGAAAAAGGGAGAAGGGCAGGGAGAGGCAGAGGAAGAGAAAATAGCCAGTGAGGTGGCTGAAGGCCATGTATTTTAAGATGGGACCCTTTCACATGATCCCTCAAATCCTTGATGAAATATAGCAAAACCACAAAATATCTCACCTGAGTAAATTCTTATATGAACTGGTGAGGCCAGGTTGGTGTGATGCAAACTTGGAACAACCTAATGCTGTCAGGTTGAAAAGTATGAGATATGTGAAGATATATTCAGGAATTCATAGAAACTGTAGAAAGGGCAATGTGGAGGCCGGGAAAATTCAGGCCATCCCACCTCAGGTTTAGCTTTAGCATAAGTACAGCCATCTTGGCAAAGCAAAAGCTGGCACCTTGCACCCCCTCTCCACCTGCTCCCCTCCCCTTGGTGGTATGTGTGACATTCCTGGGCCACCCCTGGCTGCCCTGGGGGAAAAGCAAATATTTAACTTGCAAAGATCACAATCCTGCAAGGCAGGAGTCTCCCTTGGTTTACAAATATCCTAGAGATTTACAACAAAGAAGCTATCTTAACAATAGCACAATTTCCAGAGGCAAATAACTCAGTTCCTCAAGACCTAAATAAAGTTAAATTTCTCCTAACCTAAATCTCACTAACAAGGACACTTGATAGGAGAAATGTGAAACTTTATCTCTAAACCTCCAAGATAGTGTCAGCGATCATTCCCAAGCATATGACCCACTGATATACATCTAAAGGGCCTCACAAGAAGATTTTTATTATTAGTTATGAATAACCTTTTCCCCAGACAACAGCTAGCCCCTCAAGGTCCTGGAGACCTGCTTCCAAAATTTCTTAGAAACGTACATCATCCATAAGCCCCTTTGTCCTCACCCACCGCCAAGTCCACCCCCACTCTGCCTTTAAAAACTCTGATTGTAATCTGGTTTGGGGTCCAAGTCCCTACTCTGCTGCATTGGGTACACTTGGACCCAAGCTTAAGCATGTCACCTCGGGGTCCAAGTCCCTACTCCGCGGTGTCGGGTATACTTGGGCCCAAGCTTAAGCTTGTCAAATAAACCCTCGTGCGATTGCATCGGTGCTTGGCTCCTTGGTGGTCTCTCGGACACAAAAACTCGGGCACAACAGGCAAAATTAAAACCAGAATTAGAACTTCCCTGGTTGGCTCTAAGTCCATAAGTGAGAAATATTGGCTAAAAACAGTTACACTTCAGTTTGTAGCAATAGCTGACTTTTACAACCCTCCTTCTGATATCATACTTCAAGACCCAGCTCTGCCCCAACTCACCAAAAGCCTTCTCTCCTACAACTGATGTTCTCAGTGGTGTCCCTGTCCTCTAAAATTCTACACTTATCAACTCTGGTACACAGTTTAGTGCTTAAAGTTAGTATCTTGTATTATTACAAAGTTATTAAAAAACACAAAGCCTTCAGTGACCTTTTGGAAGTGTTATAGAGAAGAGACATTATGAATGGGTCAGAGGGACCCAAAAGAGTGAGAACAACAGATAACTGTCCTTGCTGATAGTGGCATTTGGGGACAGCAATGGCTACACTATAATTAGTGGTGATTAGAGTCCAGTGTAATTCACAGTATCCAAAACTGGATACTGGTGTTTTGAGGTAGTCTCTAGGGGCTTGAATTTGGACATTTTTCGTGACTACACAACTTAGGCTAGTTTCTCATCCTCCTTGGCATTCTTTTTGTTTTTAAATTTTTTATTATATTCAATTTAGTTAACTTACAGTGTATTATTAGATACAGGGTTAGAATTTAGTGATGCATCAGTTGCATATAACACCCAGTGCTCATTACATCAATTGCCCTCCTTAATGCCCATCATCCAATTACCCCATCCTCCCACCCACCTCCCCTCCAGCAACCCTCAGTTTCTTCTCTAGAGTTAAGAGTGTCATGGTTTGGGGCATCTGGGTGGCTCAGTCATTAACCATCCACCTTCAGCTCAAGTCATGATCCAGGGGCCTGGGATTGAGCTCCACATCGGTTTGCCTTCTCAGTGGGAAGTCTGCTTGTCCCTCTCCCACTCCCCCTCTCTCGCTGCCTCTGTCAAATAAATATATAAAATTTAAAAAAAAAAGAATCTCATGGTTTGCCTCTCTATTTTCTTCTTGTTTTATTTTTTCTTCCTTTCCCCTATATTCATCTGTCTTATTTCTTAATTCCACATGAGTGAAACCATACAGTATTTGTCTTTCTCTGACTGACTTATTTCACTTAGCGTAACACCCTCTCGTTCCATCCACATCATTGCAGATGGCAACATTTCATTCTTTTTGATGGCTGAGTAATAATCCATTTTATATGTATATATATATATATATATAAAATATGCGTGTATACACACACACATACATACATACCACATCTTTATCCATTCATCTGTAAATGAACTCAAATGAATTTGAGTTCTTTCCATATTTTGCTTACTGTGGACATTGGTGCTATAAAATTGGGGTGAAATGTGCCCCTTTGAATCATTATTTTTGTATCGTTTTGATGAAAACCCAGAAGTGCAGTTGCTGGGGTGTAGGATCACTCTATTTTTAACTCTTTGAGGAACCTCCATGCTGTTTTCCAGAGTGGCTGCACCAGTTTGCATTCCCACCAACAGTGTAAGAGGGTTCCCTTTCTCTGCATCCTCAACAACATCTTTTGTTTCCTGAGTGGTTAATTTTAACCATTCTGATATGTGTGAGGTGGTATCTCATTGTGGTTTTGATTTGCATTTCCTTGATGCTGAACGATGTTGAGCATTTTTTCATGTGTCTGTTAGTCATTTGTATGTCTTTGGAGAAATGTCTGTTTATGTCTTCTGCCCACTTCTTGACTGGATTTTTTTGTTTTTGGGGGTTTTGAGTTTGATAAGTTCCTCATCTGTTTTGAATACTAGTGCTTTATTTAATACGTCATTTGCAGATATCTTCTCTCATTCCATAGGTTGCCTTTGAGTTTTACTGACTGTTTCCTTTGGTGTGCAAAAGCTTTTTATCCTAATGAAGTCCTAATAGTTCAATTTTGCTTCTGTTTCCCTTGCCTCTGGAGATGTGTCTAGGAAGAAGTTGCTGAGGCTGAGGTCAAAGAGGTTGCTGCCTGTGTTCTCCTTTAGGATTCTGATGGTTTCCTGTCTCACATTTAGGTCTTTCATCCATTTTGAGTTTTTGTTTGTTTGGTTGGTTTTTTTGTTTTTTGTTTTGTTTTGTTTTGTTTTGTATGGTGTAAGAAAGTGGTTCATTTCCTGGGACACCTGGGTGGTTCAGTCAGTTAAATATCTGTCTTCAGCTCCAGTCATGATCAAGATCCTGGGATAGAGTCCCCAGTCAGGCTCCTTGCTCACTGGGGAGACTGATTCCCCCTCTGCTTGTCACTCCCCCTGCTAGGGCTTGCTCCCTCTCTGACAAATACATAAAATTAAAAAAAAAAAAAGAAAGAAAGAAAGAAAAAAAGTGGTCCATTTTCCTTCTGCATGTGGCTGTCCAACACCATTTGTTAAAGAGGCTGTCTTTTTTCCATTGGATATTCTTTCCTACTTTGTCAAATATTAGTTGACCAAAGAGTTGTGGGTCTATTTCTGGGCTCTCTATTTTGTTCCAGTGATCTATGTATCTGTTTCTGTGCCATTACTATACTGTCTTGATGACTACAACTTTGTAATACAGCTCAAAGTCCAGAACTATGATGCCTCCAACTTTGGTGTTCTTTTTCAACATTCCTTTGGCTATTGAGGATCTTTTCTGGTTCCATACAAATTTTAGGATTGTTCCAGCTCTATAAAGAATGTTGACGGTATTTTGATAGGGATTGCACTGAATGTGTAGAGTGTTTTGTGTAGCACAGACATTTTAACAGTATTTGTTCTTCCAATCCATGAGCATGGATTTTCCATTTCTTTGTGTCTTGCTCAATTTCTTTCATAAGTGTTCTATAGTTTTCAGAATACAGATCTTTTATGTCTTTGATTAGGCTTATTCCTAGGAGTCTTAAGGCTTTGGTGCAATTGTAAGTGGGATGGATTCCTTGATTTCTCTTTCTGCTGCTTCATTGTTAGTGTATAGAAATGCAACAGACTTTTACGCATTGGTTTTATACCCTGTGACTTTGCTAAATTCCTGTATCAGTTCTAGCAATTTTTTGGAGTAGTCTTTTGGATTTCCTACATAGAGTATCATGTCACCTACAAAGAGTGAAAGTTTGATTTTGTTCTCTGACTACTGAGGCTAGAACTTCCAGTAGTATGTTGAACAATGGTGGTATGAGCAGACATCCCTGTCATGTTCCTTCCTGATCTTAGGGGAAAAGATGTTTTTCCCTGAGGGTATGATTTTTGCTATAGGTTTTTGTTTATTTGTTTTTGTTTTGGGGGGGTTTTTGTTTTTGTATATGGTTTTTATGATATTGAAGTATGTTCCTTCTATCCCTACATGGTGGAGGGTATTTATTAAGAAAGGATGCTATAGGGGGCACCTGGGTGGCTCAGTGGGTTAAAGCCTCTGCCTTCGGCTCAGGTCATGATCCCAGTGTCCTGGGATTGAGCCCCGCATCAGGCTCTCTGCTCCGCAGGGAGCCTGCTTCCTCCTCTCTCTGCCTGCCTCTCTGCCTAGTTGTGATTTCTCTCTGTCAAATAAATAAAATATAGAAGAAAAAAAAAGAAAGGATGCTATATTCTGTCAAGTGCTTTTTCTGCATCTACTGAGAGACCATATGGTTCTTATCCTTTCTTTTATTAATGTGGTGTATCACGTTGACTGATTTATGGATGTCAAACTATGCCTGCCACCCAGGAATAAATCCCACTTGGTCATGGTGAAAAATCCTTTTAATGTACTGTTGGTGTTGCAGAACCTAGACTGGATCCTGGCAGAAGAACCAAGAGGCACTCGGAAACTTTGGAGGATGGGAGGTTTATTTAACATGGGCAGGCTCAGACAAGGTTGTTCTCCAAAGGTCTGAGCCCCAAGCCTAAGCAGGGAGGGGGATTTATACCCTTCTACTTCCACATACTTAGTACTTTTGGTGCATGTGGGAAGCGGGGTAGGAAAGAAGAACCCAGAAGGGCTTTGAGACAGGGACTGGAATTCCCTTGCTGGTTTGGTCAGCCATCTTAGAGTACAGTTTTTACCTATCATTGGAACCAATTAGCTAGTATCTGGTTGAGAACTTTTGCATCCATGTTCATCAGGAATATTAGTCTGTAATTCTCCTTTTCAGTATAAATATAAAATACAAGATATTATGTAAAATAAAAATATGAATTATATAAATTATACAAATATATATAGTATGTATTTATATATAATATATAAAATATATATATATTTATATTTCATCACTATTGTGATGAAAATCTTTGAATACAGTTGACCCCCTTATCTACAGGTGATACATCCCAAAACTCCTCATGGATGCCGGAAATTGCAATTAGTACCTAAACTTTACTGTGTTTTTTCCTATACATACAAAGCTATTATAAAGTTTACTTTATAAATTAGGCACAGTAGGAGGTTAACAATAATAAAAGAAAGATTATAACAATATACTCTAAAGTTATGTAATGTGGTTTCTCTCTCTCTCAAAATATCTTATTGTACCTCACCATTGTACTTCTTGTGATGATGTGAGATGATAAAATGCTTACATGACGAGATGTGAGGTGAATGATGTAGGCATTGTGATGTAGTGTTAGGCTACTACTGGTCTTCTGACAATATGTCCCAAGGATGATCATCATCAGCTTCTTGACTATGGTTGACTGTGAGTAAGTACAATCATAGAACGTGAAACTGTGGATAAGGGGGACTACTGTCAAAATTTTCAGCACAACATTTTGATTATTTCCTTAGGATAAATTCCCAAACCTGGCTTTCAGTTTCTGAATAAGATAGAATAAGCATCCACCCATCACTCCTACTCTATAGGACTATGAAAGTTGAACACAGTGCATAAGATAACTATTTGAGGACTTCAAAAAGTAAGTAACAGCAGGCTGACTGGGGCAGAACTCAAACAAATGTAACATCAATTTGGTAAGGAGTTGGTTTCTTTTCTCCCGCAATATCTCCCAGTCAAACTCAATGTAGCCAGAAACTCAGAAGTGAGCCCTTTGGCACAGAAAAGCTCCAGAAGAATCCTTTTTTTTTTTTTTTTTTTTTTTGCTTGAGGAATTGGAAAGCTAAACACACACACACAGAGGCTGGGGGCGGGGGGAGGGGGGGAGGGTGGGTAGGGAGAAAGAAAGAAATCCAGAAATCCTCCTGGATAATCTTCCCTTTTTCTCTCACACCCCAGCCCCCAGGTAATCCTGTCAAGTGCTGCAGTATTTGACTTTGATACCAAGATGATGTGGCCAACCCTTGCTGATTTTTTATCTCTATTTTCCCGGCATTTGGCCTGCATGCAGACACAGTCATAGAAGTGTGTGGCTGAGTATTAGAACTACATTCCCACTTTTCTGGCCAGAAGACTGACAAGGAGAGCTCTAAGAAATCAGAAAGTACCAGGGAGACTATAGAGATGGAACAGCTCAGAAAAGCAAGTGTTAATGAGGAGAGCTGTTTTAAACAGTTGCTTATGAGCTCCAGGGCTCTCTTCTGAGCCCTGACTTGTGCATGATATCACAAATAACATATTGAAGATTTTGACAGCTAAAGTAATGGATAGATTACCGGGATAGAGTACACTGACAATGCTGGGTTCCAGACTCAGTGAAACACATCCATGACAGACAAGAAGAGCACTGCAAAGATTTCGACAACTGAACTGATACTGAAAACATAGCTTCTAGGTTGAAACTGATGAAGTTCTAGAACCTAGGTGAGGTTCGGTGGGCTGAGGTCCAGAGCCGATGACCAAGAAAGAATTCTTGAGACATCTTTGGTGCAAAATGGTGGTTTATTAAAGCACGGGGACAGGACCCATGGGCAGAAAGAACTGCTACCCCCCGTTATCCTGAGGAGTGGCTGATTATATACACAGGAGTTGGGTAGGTGAGAACAAAGGGGGTGATGTTAGTCTCTAAAGAACTTTGGAAGCAAGGTCTCCAGGGCCTTGAGGGGCTAGCTATTTTGGGGAGAAAGATTATTGATTACTAGTAGTAAAAATCTTCTTGTGAGACCCTTTAGATGTATATTAGTGGGCCATATGCTTGGGAATGATTCTCAACACTATCTTGGAGATCTAGAGATAAAGTTTCACATTTCTCCTATCAAGTGTCCTTGGTAGTGAAATTTGGGTTTAGAAGAAATTTAACTTTATTTAGGGCTTGAGGAACTGAGTTATTTGCCTCTGGAAATTGTGCTATTGTTAAAATAGCTTCTTTGTTGTAAATCTCTAGGACATTGGTAAACCAAGGGAGACTCCTGTCTTGTAGGATTGTGATCTCTGCAAGTTAACTATTTGTTTTTCTTTTAGGGCAGTTAGAGGTGCATGAGGAGTGTCACACATATTACTGAGGGGAGTGGGTGGAGAGGGGGTGCAAGGTGCCAGCTTTTGCTTTGTCCTTAGCAGCCTCCTGCTCCCTCATCAAAACTATTAGCCAAAACCCAATCAGATCTATTGCCTGCTAAAACAAAAACATTAGATCTAGGGAAAAACAAAAAACCCAACAAAAGCAAAAACATTAGCACTCTCCAAAGGATTTGAACAAGATTCAGAGTATCAAAATATAATACTTAAAATGTCTGGATAATGTGGGAAACAGAGGCAGAAGAAAAGTTACTAAATTTCCTTACTCTGGAGAGCCCACTGACAAGTCCTTGAAACAGGCAGAGTGACATTCCTCAAGGGACTCAACTGCCTCCACCTTAACACTTTGCTAAGCATAAAAGGCAATCCTAGCCTGAACATCCACCCCCCCCCCCACCGCTGCCCCCTACCAAGATCCTGTAAGTCTACTTTAACATATAAAAATTCCTTGAGAAACTTCCTTCATCTCTGAACCCTCCAAGATACATGCTGGCAATCATCCCCAAGCATATGGCCCACCGATATATATCTGAAGGGTCTCATGACTAAGGTTTTATTAAACAGTAATAAATGACTTTTCCCAACAAAACTAGCTTCTCAACATCCTGGAAACCTTGCTTTCAAAATTCCTTAGAGACTTATGCTATTCCTGACCCCCTCCTAACTTGCAAGTATATAATGGACCACTCCTCACAATCCCACAGCAGCAGCTCTTTCTGCCCATGGGTCCTGTCCTCATGCTTTAATAAACCACCATTTTGCACCAAGATGTCTCAAGAATTCTTTTAAGCTTGGTCGTCAGCTCCAGATTCCACCCCCACTGAACCTCACTTTATATTCTAAAACTTCATCAAGGATACAGTCTAAAGTTACTCAGCATATGAAGAACCACAAAAATTTCAACTTGCATGGAGGACAATCAACAGATGCTGATGCATAGGAAAAAAATGACAGAATTATCTGACAAAGAATTTAAGTCAGCCATTATAAAATTACTCAAGCAATTGTGAGCACTTTGAAACATGCTAAAAATAGAAAGTCTTAGCAAAGAAATAGAGTACATAGGAAAGATTAGGTGTAAATTTTGTAACACAAAATTACAACAACCACAGTAAAAAACTGTCTGGATGTACTCAATAGCAAATAGAGGGAGGAGAGGGTCAATGAGTTTTGGCTAAATTCTACTGATCTATGTTAATATGAAAAACAGAAAAAAGATTGGGGAAAAAGATGAACAAACCACAGGAACTGTGAATATTTTTTTAAGAGTCTAACAGAAAGATCAGAAATTAATTGGAAAAGAAAAAGAATAGATAATCAATGAAACTAAAGGCTAGTATTTTTAAAAGATTGGTACAATTAACAAGCATTTAGCAGGACTGAAAAGCAAAATGGAAATACACAAATTACCAATATTAGTGATCAGGGAGCAGAAGGCAAGCTGAGGACAAAGCAAAAGTGGACACCCTGCAAACCCTGTGACATTCTTCCCAAAAGCTTCCAACTGTCTTCATGTTAATACCTTGCTAGAAGGAAAAACCACCTTATGCTGACAATGGCAAGGCCTCTGGGATCTCTTAGGTCCTTAGGACCTTAGGTCCTAAGGACAAAAGAATGAAAGTTCTTTTGAAAACCTTCCTTTTTCCTATCGCCCCCACCTCCAAGTATATAATCAGTAACCCCTCACAATCCTGGTGCAGCCCTTCTTTCTACCCATGGGTCCTGTCCTCATGCTTTAATAAAACCACCTTTTTGTACCAAAGATGTCTCAAGAATTCTTTCTTGGTCATCGGGGCCAGACCTCACCCCACCGAACCTCACCTATATTCCAAAACCACATCACTAGGAATGAATTTAAAAAGGTCACTGTAGGGGCGCCTGGGTGGCTCAGTGGTTTAAGCTGTTGCCTTCAGCTCAGGTCATGATCTCAGGGTCCTGGGATCGAGTCCCGCATCGGGCTCTCTGCTTGGCAGGGAGCCTGCTTCCTCCTCTCTCTCTCTCTGCCTGCCTCTCTGCCTACTTGTGATCTCTGTCAAATAAATAAATAAATAAAATCTTTAAAAAAATAAAAAAATAAAAAATAAAAAGGTCACTGTAGACTTCACAAGCTTTAAAAGGACTACTAGAAGCTGCCCTAAACACGTATTGATGGTATTCCCCAATAATGGGTCCGTGATTAAAGGAGCGAGACTGATACAAAGCAAAGGTCAAGCAAAGCTTTATTTCACACCAAGCATCAAGAATCTAACCGAAAGTTCGGGGCCGCACCTCTTACAAGAGAGGGCCACCCTTCTCTGTTTCACAGACTAGCTTTTAAGGGCAAAGGCCATGCGGTCGGGCCTGGCCACGCAGAGGTGATCAATGAAACTGTAACACACATAGGAAACTCCACAGTGATGTTAGGTGACCAACTGAATTACAATTTACCCTAGTAGACATTAGAACCAGCCTATTACACCTTGATTAGGATTGGCGCCCAAAAGGCTCCCAGAGGGCGGGGGTCCCTACTCCTTGGTAACCAGGGAGACAGTATGCAAACCCCCACTGATTGGATGTCTCCACCTGGCCTGACCCACCCTTATATCTGGGCTTTGTTACCTGGAGCTGGTTTCCGGGACTTGTCTCCAAGTAAATCCCCTGGGGGAAGGGGAGCAGGGACAGTTTCTAAATAGGTCCTTACAATGAAAAATTTAGATGAAATGTACCAATTCCTCAAAATCCACAATCACCTCACCTAAGATAAAATAGAGAACTTGTATTGTCCTATAGCTATTAAAGAAATTGAACTTATAGCTAAAATCCTTCCAAAAAATAAATCAACAGATTCAGATGGTTTCATGGGCAAATTCAACCAAATACCAATTCTGAACAAGAGAAGGAAATATTTCCCAGCATTTTATGAGTCCAGCATTACCCTGATACAACGGACAAAGACAGTACAAAAATGAAAGTACATACTAACGTTGTTCATGAAAGTAGATATAAAAATGTTCAAGAAAATATTCGTAAATTATGAAAAACAATATATAAAAAGGATAATACACCGTGATAAAGTGGGGTTTGGTTTGATAATGCAAGCTGACTCGATATTCAGAAATTGATCCCTGTGATTCACTATCAGCAGTCTAAAGAAAGCACACTCCATATGATCAAATCAATAGATGCAGAAAAGACATTTGACGAATTCCAACAGCCATTCTGATGAGAACAAAAGCAAGAGAAATGTAGAAAAAATTAAAATTTCCTTGCAATTTGCAGCCCAGTGATAAATATCTGAGACATGCAGAGTGTGACATTCCTCAAGGAACTCAATGTAGCCTTAATGTTGATGTTTTGCTAGAGACAAAGGAAACCTTAGCTTGGTAACAGCCAGACCTCCAGGATTCTGTAAGTCTTCTTTAGCAAATGAAAATCCCTTTAGAGAATTCTGTTATCTCTACCCCTACCCAACTTAAAAAGTGTATAATCAATTGCTCTGCACAATTACAGTGTGGCTCTTTCTGCCCTTGGTCCTATCTCTGTGCCATAATAAAAGGCATCTTTTTTGCACCAAAAACTTCTCAAAGAATTCTTTCTTGACCATTCACTCTGTGGTCCCACATCACATTTCTCATAAGAATTCTCAAAAAAGAATAGAAGGTATGATATTGGGATTTATAACAAAATATATATTAGGTCCTAGTTCCAAGCAGAACCCCTAAAACCCTTGGAATTTCCTGTGATAAGAGAATAAAAGGGTCTCTTAATATGTTAATGAGATGATTTCTACATAGCACCTAAGGATAGGGGAGGTTGCTGGAAGGAGTACCTGGGAGCATCTATCAATTTCTGGCGTTGGCTCAGATTTTGATCTTCAGGTTCCTGGGATCAAAACCTGTGTCTATCCCCACCTTGATCCCTGGTGCTATCACCAGGGCAGGCCCCACAGGGACCTCTGAGCTCAGCACAGAGTCTGCTTCTCCCATTCCTCTGCCCCTCCCCCAGATTGTATGGGTGCGCACTTGCTCTCCCTCACTCTCACTTTCTCTCAAATAAATAAAAATCTTAAAGAATAAAAAAAGGATTGAACTTTCAGCCCCTACTCTCCCCGCCCCCCACATACCTTCTGGGAAGGGATAAAGGCCAGAAATTCAGTTCAAGCATCAATCACCAATGATTTAGTCAACATGCCTATATAATTGATGTAGTTTTGGAATGTAGGTCAGGTTTGGTGGGGTGAGGTCCTGAGCCAAAGACCAAGAAAAAATTCTTGAGATGTCTGGTGGTTTTATTAAAGCATGGGGACAGGACCCATGGGTAGAAAGAAGTGATTAGAGAACTGAAGGCTGGCTGAGGACGAAGAAAAAACTGACATCCTGCAACCTTCCCTCACCCCCACTCCTGGGTGGGACATATGTGACAATCTTTAGGAATCTCCCACTCATCTTAATGTCAATACCTTGCTAGAGGGAAGGGGCGCCTGGGTGGTTCAGCGGGTTAAAGCCTCTGCCTTCTGCTCAGGTCATGGTCCTGGGATCGAGCCCCACATTGGACTCTCTGCTCATCAGGGAGCCTGCTTCTCCCTCTCTCTCAGCCTACCTCTCTGCCTATGGTAATCTCTGTCTGTCAAATAAATAAAGAAACTTAAAAAAAATACCTTGCTAGAGGGAAAAATTTTGACAATGACAAGGTCTTAAGGCATCAGGTATTTTATAGGTCTGGCATATGAAAGTTCTATTGAAACCTCCCTTTTCCTTACCCCTATATGAATAACCTGCCACCCCTCACAACCCTGGGACAGCAGCTCATTTCTGCTCATGGGTCCTGTCCCATGTTTTAATAAACCATCATTCTGCACCAAAGATGTCTCAAGAATTCTTTTTTGGCCATTGGCTCCAGACCTCAACCCATTGAACCTCACTTATATTATAAAACTTCAGCAGAAGGGCTGCACCAGGATTGTGAGGGGTGACAGGTTATATATTTGGGAGCTGGGGGAGGTAAGGAAAAAAGGTGTCCAAAAGGACTTTCATACGCTAAAGACCTTCAGGATACTGGAGCCTTACTATTATCAAGCTAAGACTGTTTTTCCCTTTGGCAAATCATTAACATGAAAAGAGTTGGAAGTTTCCTGGAGGAATGTCACACAGAATCTGTGATGGGGAGGGGGGAGTCAGCTTGTGCTTTGTCCTCAACTAGCCTTCTGCTTCCTCATCATAATGAAGTTTCATAACACCCCAAAAGGTTTGGGTTTAGAGGACTTCTGAGTTGGTGAATATGAGGTGGGTTCTGAGAGAGTGGCATGCCTGGAGAGGACATGGAAGCTTCGCATCCCTTCCCACATACTCTGCCCTGCACATCTCTTCCATCTGGCTGTTCTGGAGTTAGATACTTTTACAATAAACTGATAATCTAGTAAAATGTTTCTTTGAGTTCTGAGCTGCTCTAGCAAATTAGTCAAACCTGAGCAGGAGTTTTTTGCAATTTCCAATCTTTAGCCAGCTGGTCAGAAGCGCAGGTGATAACTTGGTTTTGTGATTTGTGTCTGAAGTGGGACTGAGCCCAAGGGATCTGATGCTATGGCCACATAGACAGTGTGAGGACTGAGTTGAAATTTAAGATGCCCAGCTGGTGTCAGAGAATTTCTCAGTGGTGTAAAAAACACATCAGAATTAGGTGCAGAATCAGAAGAGAATCTCCTCAACCTGATATAGAGTGCCTATTAAAAAAAAATCTACAGCTAACATACTCATTAGTAAAAGGCAGAATAATTTTTTTCTAACATTGGGAACAAGGCAAGGATGTCTACTCACCACCGCTACTCAAAATGTAAGCCTTAGCTAATGGAATTGGGAAAAAAGAAACAACAACCCCCCCCCCAAAAAAAAACCCTTAAAAAACCATACAGATTACAAAGGAAGAAATAAAATGATCCTCTTTCATAGACAACGGGATTTTCTGTGTAGTAAATTTCAAGAATCATCAAAATAATCTCCTAGAACTAATAAGTGAAGTAAGTAAGTTCGTAGGGTACTAGGTCAAGATACAAAAACTAGTCATATTTCTATACACAAACAATGTATAATGGAAATCTAATATCAGTTAAATTCCCAGCAGGGTTTTTTGATAAGTATAGACAAAACTATCCTAAATATTATGGAAAATAAATAAATTGGAATAGCTAAAACAATTTTGATAAAGAAGACTATAGTTGGAAAAACTAGACTACTTGATTTTAAGACTTAGTAATGAGAGTATGATCCTGATGAAGAGATAGACACATTGATCAAAGAAACATGGATTAGGGAGTACAGAAAGAGATTCCCACAAATATGCCCAACTAATTTTTTACAAGGACCCAAAGTAATTGTGGGGGAAAGGATTGGTTTTTTGTTTTTTACGTTTTTTTTCTTTTTTTTTAAACAAATAGTTTTGGAAGAATTGAACATCCTCAGGTTAAAAAAAATAAACCTTGACCTACACCTTATACTTTATACAAAAGTTAACTGAAATAATAAAGATTCAAATGTAAAACATTAAACTATAAAACTTTTAGAATAAAACATAGGACACAGTCTTCATAACTTCAACTTAGGTAAAGAGTTCTTAGACATGAAACCAAAGCATGATCCATAAAGGAAAATATTGATAAATTGGACTTCACTAAGATTTAAAATTTTGGTCTGCAAATAACACTATTAAAAGAATGAAATTGAAGCTACAGACTGGTAGAAAATATTTACAAATCATATATTTGACAAAAGAATTATATCCAAAAGATATAAAGAACTCTCAAACTCAACACTGTTGGGGCCAGACAGGAAGGGAAACTCTTCAAGATGGCGAATACCCCAAAATGGCCGAGGTTCCCATCATCACCTCCTCTTGGGATGCCAATGGATCAATGACCTGCTGACAGCTCGAGGCAGGCCCCTACACCTCTCCTTGTGGACTTCCCCAACTGAACCCAATACCCCTCAAACCCCAGAAAAGGAAGTAACTCTGACTGGTCGGATTACAATCCTTCCTTTGCATAGAGGAAGTAACTCTGACTGGTCGGATTACAATCCTTCCTTTGCATAGAGGAAGTAACTCTGACTGGTCGGATTACAATCCTTCCTTTGCATATGAGCCGACCAATAGGAAATAGTTCTGCTTTTCAACTTTATGTAAACCCCTGCCACCTTGTCTTGCGTGCGACTTCCCGGACTCACTGCCCTCTTTTGAGTCGTGGAACCTCCCCCGAGGATGCCCACAATAAAGATCTGTTCTCGGACCCTCGCTTGTCTTGGCGGTCTCATTTCCATTTAGTTATGGAGAAACCTAACAAACACTAAAAAAAAAAAAAAAAATTAATGAGCAAAAGACATGGACAGATATTTCATTGGTGATAATGTGCAGGTGGTAAATGAGCACAACAAAAGATATTCAACACAATTGATCACTAACCATTTTGTCTTTTTTTTAAGATTTTACTTGACAGATCACAAGTAGGCAGAGAGACAGGCAGGGGGTGGGGGGAAGCAGGCTCCCTGCTGAGCATAGAACCAGATGCAGGGTTTGATCCCAGGACTCTGAGACCAGGACTTGAGCCAAAGGCAGAGAGGATTAACTCACTGAGCCACACAGGTGCCATTAAACATATTTTAAAACTATGACGAGACTGATGAGGGAGGAGAAGTCTAGCTAAAGACAAAGCACAGGCGACACCCAGCAAACAGCTCCCCCTCCCCCACAGATGGGATCTGTGTAACGTTCTTCTAGGAAGCTCCCAACTATCTTAAAGTTAATGCTTTGCTAGAGGGAAAAATAACCTTAACTTGACAATGGCAAGGCCTCTCAGTAGGTCCTCCTTAGCATATGAAAGTTGTTTTGAAATCTCCCTCCTCCTTACCTCCCCCAACTCCAAAGTATAAGATCAGTCACCCCTCACAATCCTGGTGCAGCTGCCCTTCCTGCCCACAGGTTCTGTCCCTGTGCTTCAATAAAACCACTTTTTTGCAATACTTTAATGGCTGTTGCCTTGGAGCCCTGACGTTCTTTCCTACATCAAGATAACACTACACATCTATCAGAAAATGAAAACAGGTAATGCAATTCTGAGCTTTCCAGAATGTGGAGCAATTGAAACTCATTGGGGAATGTAAACTCTGGTGGGAATGTAAATCTTGAAAATAGTTTGGCCATTTGCAAAGTACAGTTTATTAAGTAGTCAACCACATACCCACTGTATAACTCAGCAATGCACCAGAGGTCATCCAGAGAACCGAAGACCTATGTTCACAAAATACCTGTACACAAATGTTTGTAGCAGCTCTGTTCATAATTGCCAAAAACTAAACAGCCCAAGTATCATTTAATTAGTGAATGAATAAACTACAGTATATGTATACAATGGAATACACTGCCAGCAATAAAAAGAAATTATTGATAAACACAACAACTTAAATGAGCCAGAAATGGATTATGTTGAGTGAAAGAAGATTGCATACTGTTGGTGAAGTTTTAGAATCTAGGTGAGGTTTGGTGGGGTGAGGTCTGGAGCCGATGACCAAGAAAGAATTCTTGCGACATCTTTGGTGCAAAATGGTGGTGTATTAAGGCACAGGGACAGGATCTGTGGGCAGGAAGAGCTACTGTTCCTGGGTTGTGAGGGGTGGCATGTTCTGTACGGTGGAGTTAGGGGGAGGTCCTAAGGAAAGGGGAGGTTTCAACAGAACTTTCATTTGCTAAAGAGGACCTATAAGATACCAGATACCAGAGGCCTTGCCATTGCCTAGGTAGTTTTGCCCTCTAGCAAGGTATTGACATTAAGATGGGTGGGAGATTCCTAAAGAAGGTCACAGATGCCTCACCCAGGAGTGGGGGTGAGGGAAGGTTGGAGGGTGTCAGCTTCTCCTTTGTCCTCAGCCAGCCTTCTGTTCCCTCATCACTGATCCCAGTAAGGACATTCTTGAAAAGATAAACTACAGGGATTGAAAAATAAAATCAATGGTTACCAGGAATTATGGTGGGAAGAGGTGACCAAGGAACAGCACCAGAGGTTTTTAATGTTACTTATCCTATTGGTGGTTACCTGAATCTACATATGTATGAAACTGATTGAACTCTACACCCCCCAAATTTCCTAAACATGAATCTTTTGAGGGTCAAAGTACATACATATATTTAGTTTGTTTGTTTGTTTTTTTAAGATTTTATTTATTTGAGAGATTGAGAGGAAACAAGAGATGGGTGAGGGGCAGAGCTAAGCAGGGAGCCCGATTTGGGACTTGATCTCAGGACTCTGGGATCATGACCTTTGCTGAAGCCACACTCTTTTTTTTTTTTTTAAAGATTATTTATTTATTTATTTAACAGAGATCACAAGTAGGCAGAGAGACTAGCGGAGAGAGAGGCGGAAGCAGGCTCCCTGCTGAGCAGAGAGCGGATGAGATCGTGACCTGAGCTGAAGGCAGAGGCTTCACCCACTGAGCCACCCAGGCGCCGCCTATATTTAGTCTCTTGAAACATTCCCATATTGGCTTTCAGAAGTGTTGCAATAATTTGCATCCCAATCAGCAGCACGTTAAGAGTGCCTGTGCACCTGCTCCCTCACTCGCCGTCACCAGGACCTACTATCATCTTTTCCAAGTTAACAGGTATAAATGATGTTAGGTTAGCTTTTTATTTTATTTATTTAAAGATTTTATTTATTTGACAGAGAGAGAGAGATCACAAGTAGGCAGAGAGGCAGGCAGAGAGAGAGGGGGAAGCAAGCTCCCCGCTGAGCAGAGAGCCCGATGTGGGGCTTGATCCCAGGACCCTGAGATCATGACCTGAGCCGAAGACAGAGGCTTTAACCCACTGATCCACCCAGGTGTCCCTAGGTGAGTTTTTTAAAAGAGAGAAACAGAGAGGGATGGGGAGAGGGAGCGAGAGGTTGTGTGAGTGTGTGTGTGTGTGTGTGTGTGTGTGTGTGTGTGTGTGTGTGTTAGCAATCAATCATTCAGGCTTAGTTTGTTTTGAGTTGAGTGTATCCATTTCAGGCTATATTGTTAAGTTCCTTTTTATATTATGAAATTCCTGTGCTTGTTCCTAAATAGGTATGGAATAAATCTGGTCAGTGTCATTCTATATTCAGGAATTCGGTAGATGATTTCTGCAGCTGGATATTTCCAACTGTGAGTGGGGAATAAAGGGCCCTATCAGGAACTCCTTAAATTTGTTATTCTTTCTCTCAGGATTTGCAGAGACCTGTGAAATACAACTTTCTCTCTCATTGTGGCTGCCTCAAAATTGCCATGTTAGGCCCTTGAAAATGTAAGATATAACTAATAGAAATGTCCAGGTGAAAGTAAGACCTGTTTCCTATGCAAATGATCACATGAATAAGGGCCACGAGTAATCAGTTGGGACCCCCAGACAAAATTTTAAAAATGACCTTTGTAAGTAGGCCTTGTCAGCCCTCTACCATGTTCCCTTGGACTCGAATACCATTTGTATGCATGTGATCCCCCAGGGTGCTCGCACTCCCAGTGGCTAGCACCTGCCCACAGGCTGCTGGGGCCTCTCTGCACATGGATAGCTGCTAGTGCCAGGGAACTTTTTTCTGGGAACAAAAAAAATTATATTTATCAACAAAATGATTAGAGTTTTTAAAATGGAACCCACTTGTTCTGGCGGCTAGTGAGCCCGGTAGAAAAAGGAAGAGATTATCCGGGGCCTATGAGTGTGTGTGTGTGTGTGTGTTTGGGGGGGTTCTGGTGTTATTGAGAAATAATTGACATTCATCAGTGTATCCTTCTACCATCTATGAAGGCTCCCACCATGTCCACATAAGGTGATAACCATGTCTCAGAGGAGCATATTGCTGAAGTTCGTACCCCATTGGCCAGAAGCTAGCTACATGGTGACATTTAAGTAAAATGGTAGCTGTCTGGGTAGGTATGTGTCCAGTTTATAACTGTGGTTCCACAGTTGTGAGGGAGAAGGGAAGGCAGTCCTTGGGATAGCTCCTAGCCTCTGCCACAGATATATTTTTGTGTTATCCATAGTTCTAGAGAGAGGAAAGATGGCCACCTGACAGGGTCATGTTTTCTGCTCTGGTTCTAGCTTATTCTCTTTTGTCTCATCCCCATTCAGACGCAGGTGGCAAATGATGAGCTCACCTGGGGAATAATCTTTAAGCAGGTCCTTTCCAGAAGTCTAGAGAATTTACTTGCGGTTCACATTTCACCTCCAAGTATAACATGTGGAGATCTCCACATTTCTTTGTGAAGAGCTCAAAACCTTGAATACCACAGTCTTGGATGGGATAACACATAAGTGGTTTTTTGTGGTTGTTGTTTTTTTTTTTTAAGATTTTATTTATTTATTTGACAGAGTAAGAGAGCACAGGTAAGCAGAGTGACACCAGAGGGAGAGGGAGAAGTGGGCTCCACACTAAGCAGGGAGCCTGATGCAGGGTTCCATCCCAGGACCCTGGGATCATGATCTGAGCCAAAGGCAGACGCTTAACCAACTGAATCACCCAGGCACCCTCAAAAGTGGTGATTTTTTAAAAGGATGTGCTCTTAGGAGAAAGAAGTAAGGAAGTGTGCGGGAAAGAGGTGGTAAAGAGAAGCAGTTCCAGAAAGAGTCAATTTCAGGCAAAGTCATAGCCTTGACTTGATCCCACAGAGGAGCTCTGGGGATCAAGTTATGCTTGGACTGGACACAAGGACCTGAGCTTCCATACTCCTGCATTAGGTCAGGTTTTGGCTACAGTTGCCTGAGGGATGAAAGCCTGGTGCCTGCAGGCAAAGCTGCACCTGTAGCTCCAGAAGTCTTCCCAAGAGAGTTCTACGCACAAGCATCTAGATGCTCATGGAGGGGCAAACAGAACAAGTGAAAGGGGTCTGAGGGGATCTGAGAAGAGCTCTAACAGTGTCTGCTACAGGTGAAGCTTGTCATTGAGCCCTGTAGCTGCTCTTAATGGTACTGCCTTCTTGGAAGGAGTGGCCTTCCAGCATCATGGGGGTGGGGCTCAAGCTTTGTGGCTGTTCCTAGAGTCTTTTTAGCCCCAGATCAGGCTCTTTCCTCTGGACCCTTCTTGTTTACTTGGAAGGTGTAATTTGGGATGGGTTCTTGAAAACCAGAGATCTGAAGGTTACAGA
This sequence comes from Meles meles, assembly GCF_922984935.1. Taxonomy (NCBI): domain Eukaryota; kingdom Metazoa; phylum Chordata; class Mammalia; order Carnivora; family Mustelidae; genus Meles; species Meles meles. Next base: position 37,782,825 of record NC_060069.1, on the reverse strand, counting down.
ATGAAGATCACTTCATTCTCTTCCTTGGGGACAAAGAAAATGTCATGACATTGGAGCTCCCAACCCAGGCATATGGCACCAAACAAAGCGGGTGGTTGATGCAGCTTAAGTGATTCTCCCATGTGGCCGTTTCTAGGTACATCTTTTTAAATTGGTTGTGCTTAAATTAGCAGTGCGTTACTGTTAATATTCCTCTCTCGAAGCAGCCAGCACAGTTTCAATCAGGAGCCTGATTAATATGCAAAAAATGATTTGTTTTGATTTCAGTCTGGTATTTTTTTTTTCCTTTGCCAGGCAACTTCTTTATCAAATTCCTCTGCTTTTAAGGGATAAGAAGATGTCTTTTCTTAAAGTTAGAGGGCATGGTTTCCTTGAAATTGGAGTTGGAAGTCCTCTGCGGGACCTGGTCTGAAATCTCAACAGCGTAACTTTGTTAGCAGCATAAGCTCTCTTCACAATCTTCGGTGTACCTTCAGGTGCCCTCCGCTTCCTTACTATGTCATGTAAAGTCTTGTTCATTGGAAGGCACTACTGACATGGTTGTTCTATCAAAGTATAATATATTTTACTGCTTATGGTGTGAACCTTGGGCAAGTTACTTAACATCTCTAAATCTGTTTTTTTATCCTTAAGATAAAAGATAGTATCTACTCCTTGGGGTTTCATGCAGTTTTGTCTGTAAACCCTTATCCAAAAATTCTGATGCATTTCCAATTCAGAATTTTGGGGATTTTTAGAAAGGTAACTCAGCACATATATTATTTAATCCCCCCAGTGGAGTCTGGGGAAGCACCCTGTAATCAAAGACATTAATATTTCTGCAGCCAAAACTATGAATATTCACACCGAGTAGCCTAAAGACTAAAAATAGCCTCTCGTCAGTCCAGGGAAAGTTTGTAACTAAGTTACAAATAAATCTTTCTGTTTTCAGAGCTCTTAGGATTTGGGGATTGGGAACCAGAAGTTGTTGTCTTCTGATCAGAGGATCTCTGTGTCCATCCATCCATCCCTCCATCCATTTCCTACTGGTTCCAGAAAGGACTGAAAGCATTAACTGATGCATGTGGAAAGGCTGGTTCCTAGATGGTTCTGTTTTCCTCCCTGCTTGTGATGTGAGTGGGCTCTTTTGAATTTTCCATTCTTCTTTGACATTTTTTCATCCTAATTTGCCTTTTCCAGTGGTCTAATTTCAGGCATGACTCTACTCTTCTGATATAAACAGACGAGGAGATGGTTTAAAAACTTTTTTTTCTAGAGAGGAAAAAACAATAATGTAAGCACTTAATTAGTAGCCTCATGAAGCAACAAATGGAATTGTCCAGAAATTGGTAGGAAGTGCTAAGAAATCCTCCAGATGGCAAGTTTCAGGAAGTTCAGAACTAAATATACAACAAGTTTGTCAATAAACACAAAGGGCTGAAAGCCTGTGGCAAACCCTCAAAACTACCATCTCAAACTACCCTCAAAACTATGGTACCATCTCTGCTTCCCCAGTCCTCAATCAATCCCTGCTTAACTTGGCTATGGTAATGTTTAATTTTTACTTGTTCTGTCAAAATAAATAAAAAATAGTTATGGCACTAAACCCAGCAAGATTAACCTTCTACAAAATTTATTTTTGCCACATATCCTCCTGGAATTTCCTTGTGTAAATTTGTTAGGGTAAAATTTTGCCAGAGGGATGTTCAATCAGTGGTCTTGACCACTTCTGGGGCTGTTTTCTTCTTTTACTACATTTTTATATATCATAGTAGAAAATAATAGTTTGCATTTACTGAATGGTTACTCTATGCTAGAAATTTATTAGTACCAACATTTATAGCCCACAACTCCTGATCCAAGTCCCTAGGGCCAGGTGTGCTTTTTGGGTTTTAGAAAAGTAATGTGTGATAGATGCTGATTATACTGTTACATCCCAGTGGGGTTTGTGGCACTATCTCCTAAATCACACGCAAGTAATCTGTCTGTAGGAAAATGTGGGATAGTTCTGTGGGAAAATGAAAATTCCCACTAATTGGGATGAAGGTTTTTGCCACTAAATGATTTATGAGAAAACCCCAGTTTTCAGAGTACTTGGGATTTTGGAATTGCATTGGGTAGACTCGTGTTAACTCATTTAATCCTCAGGATGAACCCCTGAAAGGTCTGGCTGATCTTTAGGTCCCCGGAATGTCTTCCCTGATGGGAGTGCCTTTGTTTGCCTGGGGGCATTGGCCACCAGGCAGTCCAGCAATGTGATTTATGATAGGGACTTTGGGTCATGCTTTATCCATTCTGACTTCTGGAGGAACTGGGGACTAAAGGCATTAGCCAACCTCTAGAAGGGACTGAGGACTAAAGGTTAACCACATAATCAGTATTTTGTCGAGCCCCAGTAGGTACTCAGACATCAGAGTTTTGGGGGACCTTCCCTGACTGGTGCATTTTTACACATCATGGCTAAAGGAAGGTAAGGCCATTCAGGACTCCAAGGAAAGAGGACAACTGGAAGAGCTGCATTTGGATCCCTTCCCAGACTCAGTCCTGTGAATCTCTTCCTTAGGCTAATTTTAACTTGTATCTTTTCACTGTAATAAACTGTGAGTATAAAAGCTTTCAGTGAGTTCTGTGAATCTTACCAGCAAATTATTGAACCTGGGGATAGTTTGGGGAACTTTTCCAGCTTTCAGTTGGAGTCAGAAGCAAGGGAAGTCTTCTGTGGAGGATTGTACCCTCAAACTGAACAGCTGGTTAAACTCATTGCATCCCCATTTGCCAGTTGAGGAAACTGAGGCAAAGGAAATAAGTAACTTAAACTAGGCCACAATGTTTGTAAATGCAAGAGCCACTTCACACCTAGGCCATCTGGCTCCAGAACCAAACTTGTCCTTAACCACCATTTGACACTTGTACAAAGGTGGCAGAGGTCCATGGTAGAAGGGGGAGGCAGGGCCCAGCTTGTCAGGTGTGGTGCATGAACTGAATCCAGAATTAATGATGGGCAAGTGTAAATTCTGTTAAAAGTGAGTTATAAACCAGAGAGATTTTTAACATGATACTGTATCATGGAAGGGAATTAGGTTCACTTGAACAAAAGTAATTCTGACTCTAAAACAGAATAACAATTCTTTCTTTCTTCCTTCCTTCCTTCCTTTCTTTCTCTTTTTTTTTTGGTATATTTGACCTCCATCATCCATTTCACCCATCCCCCATCTCTGGCAACAATGAATCTGTTCTCTGTATCTATAGCTCATTTGTTTGTTTGTTTAGATTGCCCATCTAAGTGGGATCATACAGTATTTGTCTTTATCTGTCTGACTTACTTATCATAATACCCTGAAGTTCCATCCATGTTATTGCATATAGCAAGACTTTCTTCTTTTTTTATGGCTGAATAATATTTCATTGTGTAGGGGCCTACTTAGCCAGAGTGACTCCATCTCGGTTAAACAGCCATTTTGTTCTTTGTGCAGTAAAACTTAAACTGATCCTGCCCCCACCCCCCGAGAGGAACTTACTTAAAAGTAAGTCTGGGAAACCAGTAAAATATGGTCAACCAGTCCCTGATAACAGAGCCCAAATACAAGGATGAGTCAGGTCAGGTGGAGATAATAGAGCCCAGAATGCAAGGACAAGTCAGGCCAGGTGGAGACAATCTCATTGGCCAGGCTCAACCACATGGCCTTTGCTCTGTAAAAGCTAGTCTGTGGGGCGCCTGGGTGGCTCAGTGGGTTAAAGCCTCTGCCTTTGGCTCAGGTCATGATCCCAGTGTCCTGGGATCGAGCCCTGCATCGGGCTCTCTGCACCTCAGGGAGCCTGCTTCCTCCTCTCTGCCTGCCTCTCTGCCTGCCTCTCTGCCTGCTTGTGCTCTCTGTCTTCTCAAATAAATAAAATCTTTAAGGGGGGGGGGAAAAAAGGAAATTAGCCTAAAAAAAAAGCTAGTCTGTGAAGCTGGGGGTGGTCTCTCTCTCTCTCTCTCCATAAGAGACGGCCCCGGCTGGTCAGTTTGATTCTCAGTGCTCGCACGAAATAAAGCTTTGCTTGACCTTTGCTTTGTATCAGTCTCACTCCTTTGATCACAGACCCCCATCAGTTGTATATATGTGTATTGTTGTATTCGTTGTATTGTTGTATTTGTTGTATTATATTGTCGCATTTGTTGTATATATGTGTGTGTATATATATATATATGTGTATATATATGTATATATATCACATTTTCTTTATCCATTCATTAATCAGTGGACGCTTAGGTTGCTTTCATATCTTGACTATTGTAAATAATGCTGTCATGAACATGGGGATACATATTTATTTTGAGTTAATGTGTTTGTTTCCTTCAGATAAATACCCAGAAGTGGAATCACTGGATCATATGGTAGTTCTATTTTGAATTTTTATAGGAGCTTCCATACTGTTTTCCATTATGGCTGTACCAATTTACATTCCTACAAACAGAGCACAGGGGTTTCCTTTTCTCCATGTTCTCATCAATATTTACTATTTCTTCTTTTTTTGACATTGGGCATTTTAATAGGTGTGAGGTGATATCTCATTTTTATTTGCAACTTCCTGATGATTAGTGATGTTGAGCATCTTTTCATGTGTCTGTTGACCATCTCTATAGTTTCTTTGGAAAAATGTCTATTTAGATCTACTGCCCATTATTTAATTGGATTATTTGTGGTTTTTGCTATTGTATTGTATGAGTTCTCATTATATTGCAGGTATTAATCTCTTATCAGATATATGATTTGCAAATATTTTATCCCATTTTCGATAGATTCTTTAAAAGATTTTTTATTTATCTGAGAAAGAGAGAGACAGAGATAGCAATAGAGATAGCGAGAGAGGGGCGCCTGGGTGGCTCAGTGGGTTAAAGCCTCTGCCTTCAGCTCAGGTCATGATCCTGGGGTCCTGGGATCGAGCCCCACATTGGGCTCTCTGCTCTGTGGGGAGCCTGCTTCCTCCTCTCTCTCCCTGCCTGCCTCTCCGCCTACTTGTGATCTCTGCCTGTCAAATAAATAAATAAAATCTTTTAAAAAAGAGAGAAAGAGCGAGAGAGCAGGAGTGGGGAGGAGAGAGAGAGAGAAGCAGACTCCCTGCTGAGCAGGGAGCCCAGTGTGGGCTCAGTGCAGGGCTCAGTGGGAGGCTCAATCCTAGGACTTGATCCCAAGACTCCATTGCAGGGCTCTGGGATCATGACCTGAACTGAAGGAAAACACTTAACTGACTGAGCCACCCAGGCACCCTGGTTGGTTGCTTTTCATTTTGTTGATGGTTTCCTTTGCGTAAAAAAAAAGCTTTGTGTAAAAAGCTTTTTAGCTTAATGTAGTCTCACTTGTTTATTTTTGCTTGTGTTGCCTTTGCTTTTAGTGTCAAATCCAAAAAATCATTGACAAGACCTTGTCAAGGAGCTTACTGGTTTCAGATTTTACATTTAAATCTATAATCCATTTTCAGTTAATTTTTGTGTATGGTGTAAGATAGTAGTTTGTTTTCTTTTCTTTCCATTTTTTTTATGATTTCATTTATTTATTTGACACAGAGAGAGAGACTACAGGAAGGGGCAGTAGCAGGCAGAGGGAGAGGGATGAGCAGGCTTGTTGAGCAGGCTTCTGATGTGGGGCTCTATCCCAGGAGCCTGGGATCATGACCTGAGCTGAAGGCAGATGCTTAGCCACTGAGCCACCAAGGTGCCCTGATAGTAATTCAGTTTCATTCTTTTGCATGTGACTGTCCAGCTGTCCAAACACCATTTGTTGAAGAGACTATCCTTTCTCCATTATATATTCATGGCCTCTTTATTGTAAATTAACTGACCTTATATGTATGATTTTATTTCTGGGCTTTCTATTTTTTTTCATTGATTTATGTGTCTGTTTTTATGCCAATAGCATACTATTTTGATTACTATAGCTTTGTAGTATAGTTTGAAATCAGTGAGTTTGATATTTCCAGTTTTATTACTCTTTCTTAAGATTGCTTATCTGTTCAGGGTCTCTTGAGCTTCCATACAAATTTTAGGATTATTTGTTCTATTTCTGAGAAAAATGCTATTGGAATTTTGATAAAGGTTGTATTGAATCTATAGATTGTTTTGAGTAGTGCAGATATTTTCACAATATTGATTCTTCCAATCAATGAGCATGGAGTATCTTTCTATTGATATATATCTTCTTCGATTTCTTTCATCAGTGTCTTATAGTTTTTGGTGTGAAGGTCTTTTACCTCATTTAGGTATTATATTCTTTTTGATGCATTTGTAAGTGGGATTGTTTTCTTAATATATCTTTCTGATGGCTCGTTATTAGTATATAGAAACACAATAAATTCTTTTTAAGATTTTATTTATTTATTTGTCAGAGAGAGGAAGAGAGAGCGAGCGAGCGAGCAAAGGCAGACAGACTGACAGGCAGAGGCAGAGGGAGAAGCAGGCTCCCTGCCCATCAAGGAGCCCGATGTGGGACTCGATCCCAGGACGCTGCTTAACCAACTGCAAAGGCAGCTGCTTAACCAACTGAGCCACACAGCCATCCCAATACAATAAATTTTTGTCTATTGATTTTGTATCCTGCAACTTTACTGAATTGGTTGTTTAGTTCTAACAGTTTGTTGGTGGAGTCTTTAGGGTTTAGGGTTCGTAATGTCTCCTTTGAATAGTGACAATTTTACTTTGTCCTTTCTGATAAGGATGCCTTTTATTTCTTTTTCTTGCCTAATTGCTCTGGCTAAAACTTCCAATTGTATGTTGAATAAAAGTGGCAAGGGTGGGCATCTTTGTCTTGTTCCTGATCTTAGAGATAAAGCTTTTAGTTTTTCACCATTGAATGTGTTGTTAGCTGTGGCCTTGTCATAATGGCTTAGTTACTATGCTCAGGTACATTCTCTCTCTCTCTCTTTTTTTTTTTTTAGGATTTTATTTATTTATTTGACAGAGAGATCACAAGTAGGCAGAGAGACAGGCAGAGAGAGAGGGGGAAGCAGGCTCCCTGCTGAGCAGAGCCTGATACGGGGCTCGATCTGAGGACCCTGGGACCATGACCTGAGCTGAAGGTAAAGGCTCAACCCACTGAGACACCCAGGTGCCCCGTTACATTCTCTTTATAAGCACTCTAGTTTTTACCATAAATGGATGTTGAATTTTGTCAATTGCTTTTTTGCATTTATTAAGATGATCACATGATTTTTATCCTTCATTTTGTTACTGTGTATCACATTGACTAATTTACAGATGTTGAATCATCCTTGCATCCTTGCATGGAATAATATCAAATGATCATGGTTTATGATCCTTTTAATGTATCGTTGAATTCATTTTGCTAATATTTTGTTGAAGATTTTTGCATTTATGTTCATTAGGAATATTGACTTGTAGTTTTCTTGTGGTGTCCTTGTCTATTTTGGTATCAAGGTAACTCTGGCCTCATAAAATGAGTTAAAAAGTGTTCCCCCCCTTCTATTTTTTGGGGGAGAGTTTGAAAATGTTTGGTGTTAATTCTTTAAATGTTTGGTAGAATTCTTCAGTGGAACTGTCTGGTCCTAAATTTTTGTTTGTTTGGAAGTTTTTGATTATTGATTCAATTTCCTTACTAGTAATCCATCTGTTCATATTTGCTATTTCTTCATGATGCAGTCTGGGAAGATTGTTTTTAGGATTTTATCTACTTCTTCTAGATTGTTAAATTTTGAAATACAATTTTTCATAGTAGTCTCTTCTGATCCTTTGTATTCTTGTGGTATCAGTTATAATGTTTCCTCTTTCATTATTGATTTTGTTTATTTGACTCGTGTCTTTTTCTTGGTCAATCTAGCTAAAGCTTTTCTGTTTTATTTATCTTTTCAAAGGATCAACTCTTAGTTTCATTGACTTTTCCTATTTTCTTTTTAATCTCTATTTCATTTATTTCTACTCCAGTGTTTTATTCCCTCCTTCTACTAAGTTTGAGCATTGTTTTTTCTTCTTTTTTTAGTTCCTTAAGGTGTAAAGTTAGGTTGTTTACTTGAGATTTTACTTGTGTCTTGAGGGAGGTATTTATTACTATGAATTTCTTTTTTATTTTTTTTAAGATTTTTAAATTTATTCATTTGACAGAGATCACAAGTAGGCAGAGAAGCAGGCAGAGAGAGGAGGAAGCAGGTTCCTCATTGAGCAGAGAGCCTGATGTGAGGCTTGATCCCAGGACCCTGGGATCACGACCTGAGCCAAAGGCAGAGGCTTTAACCCACTGAGCCACCCAGGTGCCCTATAACTATGAATTTCTTAAAACTTCTTTTGCTATGTGAGTTTTGCTATATTGTGTTTCCATTTTCATTTTTCTTGAGATTTTTTTAAATTTCTCTTTTGATTTCTCTGACTTATTTGTTGTTCACAAAGATGTTGTTTAATCTCCACATATTTGTGAATTTTTCAGTTTTCTTCTTGTAATTGGTTTCTAGTTTCATACCACATAGTTGAAATGATAGGATTTCAGTCTTCTTAAATTATTGAGTTGTTTTGTGGCTTAACATATGGTCTATCTTAGAGAATGTTTTATGCGAACTTGAGAAGAATGTGTGTTCTATTGCTTTTTGAATGGGATGTTCTGTATATATCTGTTAAGTCCATCTTGTCTAAAGTGTCATTTAAGGCTAATATTTTCTTATTGATTTTCTCTCTGGATGGTCTTTCTGATTTAAGTGGTGTAGTAAAGTCCCCTTTTGTATTGTCCCCTATACTGTAATGCTATTTCTCCCTTTAGCTCTGTTAATTTGCTTTGTATATATAGATGCTCCTATGTTGGATGCATAAATATCTACAAATTTTATATCCTCTTGTTGGGTTGACCTCTTTATCATTTTGTAATACCCCTCTTTGTCTCTTATTACAGTCTTTGTTTCACATTCTATTTTGTCTGAAATAAGTATAGCCACCCCAACCTTCTTTTTGTTTCCATTTTCATGGAATATTTTTTCCCATACCTTCACGTGCAGTCTGTGTGTGTGTCTTTACATCTGAAATAAGTCTCTTCTAAGCAATATTTAGATGGGTCTGATTTTTTTTAATCCATAGAATAGTAGTTCTTTATGCTTATATCATGATTTTTAAAACATAATGGCATTTATAATTTTATTTCATCCTCACATCATTCCAAAACATACAGGCAATAGAGTTGAGAAAACATAGATGTTAGAGCCTGACGGATATTGAGCTATTTGCTTGCTGAATAATGGGATTTGTTACTCACACTCTCTGAACCTCAGCTTTCTCAACTATAAAATGGGGATAGTGATGGCAACTCTCCTAGAGGGATGGGTGTGGCCTTGGTGGGTGTGAAAATCACCTGAAATATCATCACAGCTATTTATTTAGTGATAATATAATTATTCTACAGATGAGAAGAGCAAGTCAGAGATGTTAGGTGGCTTCCAAAGTTCATATACTTCTGCGAGGCAGGAATCAGATTTTGTTCAAGTCCCATACATAGACTTTTGCAAGATAAGGGTAGAAAAGGCCTTTAAGACCACCTGGGTGTAAGTTTTTCAAATTTTTATTTTAAGTTTCAGTGAAAATCCTGGAAAACCCTAGAATGAGAATCAGATAAAGGTGAGTTTACTCTAGTTGAGGTGGTCCTGGCCTCTTCTCCCCTTTTAGACTCACAGTAACCTCTAAACATTTTTTGGTAACCTCCTAGGGTTCCTTGGAACACTGTTTGGGAATCTCTGGTCCAGCCCCACCTCTCCTTTACAATTAGGTTGCTGGGATTCAGAGAGATCATATTACTTGCCTAAGGTCATATAGCTGGTCTCCAGCAGAGGTGAGACTTAAGTCTTGTTGACAGAATCCACGCTTAGTGCTCTCCCTTTTCTACTTCACCACCTCTGTGGGGCAAGGACACCTGACCCCACATGAGACTGTGCCATCTAGTGACATTAAAAGGTTGCCCTCCATCCCAGGAATCATATGTGGGACTTTAGCCTTATTCACATTCCCTAGTGCTCTCTTTTGCAGTTTGCACTTTGAAGGCTGAAAATATGGAGCTTCATTTCCAGTTAATCTTCCAACTGGGTTCCTGTCAGGCTTCGCTGCTGTAAGACAGTTATAAGAAGCTGGAAATCAGAAGGGGTAGAAGCCACCCTACTTCTGGTTTTGGAGCTGTGAACAACTGAGAATGACTTTGAAGATTTTAGCAGCATTTGTGTTCCTGGGAGCAACACTCATGGAAACTATTCTATGTGGTCTTGTGGTAATCTCATTTTATACCTCATGGCATTTAAATCATTCTTTTTTTTTAAGTTTTTTATTTATTTATTTGACAGAGAGAGATCACAAGTAGGCAGAGAGGCAGGCAGAGAGAAAGGAAGGGAAGCAGGCTCCCTGCTGAGCAGAGAGCCCGATGTGGGGCTCGATCCCAGGACCCTGAGATCATGACCCGAGCCGAAGGCAGAGGCTTTAACCCACTGAGCCACCCAGGCGCCCCCCTCATGGCATTTAAAGAAGGCTTTTGAAAGTATCAGCTACTTCCCCCGGCTAAGAAGAACCAGGGGAATATTTACACCATTTAATGATTTCACAGCCAGGAAGGGAGAATACAGATATATTTTTTTCCTGTATTACATCTCCTTCGCCTACTTCTGATTTCAGCACCATGGCTCTGGACAGCTCCATGCCAACTAATAATGTTCTGAAAGCTTTGTGTCACTTTAGGTCCTCCTAGAGGCTGATGCCAAAGCAGGGTTAGATGAACAAAAGGTTTATAAGGGGAAAATTCTGTGAAGCATAAAGGGGAAGAAGCAAAAGTAGGCAGGGAGTTCCTCAGACTAGAGTATAGTTCTGGGCAATCTTGGCCAGGGCAATGAGAAGTTCATGTACAGAGATTGCCTTTTAGAGGACTCCTGCTCTGGGTAAGAATGACCTGGTTCCAGTGGCCCTGTCGTACTTTTGTTGGATGGAAGCAACCAGGGACAGCATGGCTTTGGGGTAAGTGTTGTGGTAGATATGAGGATGCAATAGCAGATGACTTGCATCAGGTTCATTAAAGGATATCTGAGCAGTGAACCTGTGTATGCCATGAATGGTCCCCACAGCTGCTTTCTGCTTTTTTGCCCTTGAGGTTTCTCCAAACCTGGTGAGGTCCATGGAACTTTTACTTTCTCAGAAGTGCAAGGGAGCTCATGCTTCTAGGGGACGGGGACTTAGGAATAATTGTGCAGCTTTTACTCACACTGGCAGTGTTTTCCAAACCTTTAAAACCCATGCAGCTATTTATTAACCACCAAACTTCTCAGGATCTGCCACCTGTCCCAGGAGTCAGTTTACTTAAGACTTATCAATTTGGGGGTCACTACTTTGTTTCCTACATATGACATATTTTACTGAACTTTTCTTTCTATACTTATATTCTAAAAAAGCAGTAATGCTCTGGCTTCATGTGAAATTATATCACAATGTTTTCATACTAGTTGTCTTCCTCCTGGAGATCATTCTTCCACTTGAGAGTTCATCTTGAGAATTGCTACATCAGAAATATGGTGACAAGAATGAATTTTCTCCCCTTTATCCCCTTCCTTCTTTCCCTTGGTCTTACTGGCAATACAGCAAAGAAGTAAATAATTCTATTAGCCTGAGACTCTGTAGCGCCCTCTGCTGGTGCCCAGGTCCCCTTGCTCTTAACCACCCTCCCATCAGATTTCCAGCTGCCTGCATCTACATTTTGTCACCTGAGGACTTAACTTAGTCTGGTGGCAGAAGACATTTTTCCTAACCATGGGCAGGCCCGAGGCTCCAGGAAATTAACAGCCCCTAGGAGTAGGACTCAAGTAACAGATACTCCGTTTCTTTCAAATGTTTTTTCTACACCAGCACCCATAGTGTCTCTGGGGGTGGCATTAAGCTCTGGTGGCCTCCAGGAGTAAACTAGCTCAGTAAAGAACCCTTCCATGTCCTACTTCTTCATTCCCTTAGCCAGTGAAACAGTGATGCAGTGTTCCCGGACACCCATCTCATGAGAACTGATGGAAACATGGTAGAAAAGTTAAAGTAATGTGCTCAAATCTTCTAATTATAAGAATGACTCCTTCCTGGAAAGGGGCTGGACCTATGCCTCCTTTGGGACTGAGCAGGCCTAATGAGAGGTTATCCTCCATGTCTGTGTGACTCTATGACTCCCTCCATATCTGTGACAGAGTTGGATGATGAGGACAGAAATGTATTTCTGTCTAACTCCTTCTAACTAGAATTTCAGGACTTCCTAACTTCCTTCCCTGCCTTTTAGTTAAATCTGCAACATAGTCTAAAACAGGCATAAACTTTTGTCCCCTAGAATCTCTCTCAAGATCCAGTGTGAAGGAGCAAGTTTTGCTTAGGTGCCTGTAGGTAACAAATAGATTAGCCTCTCTGGGTGGTGGTAGGCTAGGCTGGGTCTTCTGAAAGGTGATCACTGTATCACTATGTGCCTGTCTGAAATTTTTGAAAAATTTCTTCTATTAGTAGCTATTTTGATGCTGATATATATATATATATTTTTTTTTTTTCTAAGTCTTGATCCAAATGGAGATAATTGAGTGTCAAACAAGAAGCCTGGGAAGTGTGCAGGTGGAATATTTCCGAGCAGAATTAACAAGAATCTTGGATGGAGGTGGAGATGCTGCCCTTCTGATGCCAGGAAGCCCCCAAGGACTTCTCTCTGCGGGATATGTACCTGCCATGTCTATACCAAACACTTCCAAGGGGGAGCCTGAGTGTTTTTTCTGTTACTGTTTGATATAATAAATTTCATCTTTAGGAAATGGGCATGATAGGAACCTCATAGTCCTAGGATATCTATAAATAATCATGGATTTTAAAAAGTCATATTCATGCAGTAGAATAGAATAGAAATGAACAAACTGGTTCATTTGTGGGCTTTCAATCCTTGAAGGACATCATTCTTTGTGAAGCATCAGATTTTCAAGCTGTTTGTTTGCCTTTGACGGGCAAAGAGGCAGCATTCTCTGATCCTCTGAACGTCTCTGAGAGCTTAGGGCAGAGGTAGACATGGGGGTGTTCTGGGGACACCTCTCTTTGAGAAACTATGATTTAAAGGAACAAAGTGACAGTCCAAATATGACCTTTATTGGAATGACCAGCGTCCCAGCTTAAAAAAAGAATCTCAAAGCCTAAAATCAGCCTCCTGGAGTGGGACTAAGGAGCTGCATTTAAAAAGCTCCTCCCTTCCCAGTGGCTCTCATCTAAATGAAAGTTTGAGGCTCTCTGCTCTAAATAGGAGAGGGTGCTGTGGGTGGACGAGAAAACCTCTTTTTAATTTTCTGATTCAAATATCCTGTCACATGTGTTCTGATTTCTCTCTCTCTCTCCCTTTTTTCTTTTCCAAAAACACAAAGCAGCCTGTGGAATTAGAGGACACAAAAGCCAACAGCTTAAATAAAATCGAGGGGTTTTATATTAGAGGTCAGGAAATGTGACTCCTATTTAACATGTTGGCAGGGGTGTGGCCTCGGTTCTATTTTTCTAAGATATGGAAACATTATGGAGTAGAATTTAAAAAGCGTATGAAAGTTGCAGCTGAAAGCAGGATTCAAAAGTAACCTGAAGGGGGCGCCTGGGTGGCTCAGTGGGTTAAAGCCTCTGCCTTCCGCTCAGGTCATGATCCCAGGGTCCTGGGATCGAGCCCCGCATCAGGGTCTCTGCTCAGCAGGGAGCCTGCTTCCCTCTCTCTCTCTGCCTGCCTCTCTGCCTACTTGTGATTTCTGTCTGTCAAATAAATAAAATCTTTAAAAAAAAAAAAAAAAAAGTAACCTGAAGGCTGGGGGAAGTGTGTGGGGAAGGAATGGCTGGCTTCCAGCTCTCCCCTGGACAGCCAGGTCCATGCCTGCCCTGCTCCTCGGGCTCAGGTGCCTGCTGCGAGGGAGAGCAGCAGGACATGTGTGTTCCCCATACAGCTCTATTTCAGGTAGCGGAGGTTAAGTTAGACTGAGGAAGCCCAGAGGCTCTCCTGTATGGGGGCAGGTTTCTCTTTGGGCAGCAATAGGTGCCATGAGCCTGCAGGGTAACAGAAGAGATCACCAACTGCCAGTTTTGTCTGACGCCTGATCTACTCCACCCAACTTCTCCTTTGGGCTATAGGGGGATTCTATTAGAAAAACCAATATAGAAGGCAAAGTCTTTCTCGGGGATCCATGTGAGGATCAAGAACTTGGTGGATGATCACTACAGCCAAACCGGATCCCAGATTGGGGGCTTTCTAGTTCAGGGAATGTACAGCCCCAAAATGTACAAAGTAAACCTGCAGCCAAACACGCCACGGCAGCCCCCCAATATGTATGATACATAACAAGAGATGTGAGATGTCATTACAGTGTTCCCTGTACTCAGAGTAGGCGTGCATCCTCAGTCACGATTCCCTGAACCATATGAGGTGGTGCCTTACTTTGGGTTCTCTCCAAAGCAGACCCCAAGACAAAGACTCAGGTGCTTTATTTGGGAGGTGGTCTCGGGAAGCATGGTGGTAGTGTGGGGGAATGAGAAGAAAAATGGATGTGGTGGGCATGAATGTGCAGCTTACATAGTGGGCACCTAGGGCTCTAGCCCTGTGAGGACTCTTTGAAAGAATCTCTGCCAGCCGCATCCTCACGGGTTGAGGCTGCTTTTGGAGCCTTAACTCTTGGACAGTGGTGGCCTGCACCAAGTGTTGAGCTGAGCTCGTTGCTGTGGCTGGGGGATGCTGTCAGGAGGAAAGCCATGGACTTTGTGAAATCATCCCTAGGCAGCCTCCTGAGGAAGCCAAGCAGCTATGAGTGGGACACTGAGCATTGGCTACAGGTACACATCACATCCATTTAAAAGTTGGAAAAACAGAGACTTTAAGAAAGTCATGGTCCTGCTGTAGTCCTAAACCTTCTCATACTTCTGTGGCATTCCTGGTGGCTACACCCACCAGCAGGAGCCATCCCACAAGAGCCCCTATCTGCCCCATAGAGCTGGAGCCTAGAAGGGCATTGACTTCAGCATCCCACACTTCTCATCCAGGACAAATGTCTCACCTGCCTCAAAATACAGTAGCACCTTTTCAACGGTACCTCCTGGGCCATTCCTCCCTCCTCGGGGTCTCAGAATAGAATGGTAGATGTGGACCATGTGGAGGGGTCATGATGGCTGCCAAACCAGGCCTGGGCAGTGAAGAGACCATAATGAGAGTGGACAAAGAGCTGAGACCAACAGATGAGTGGCCACAGCCCTTAACACCCTCCAGCTCGATCATCACTCACAAAGCCAGAATCCGTCCCTCCCTGCTTCCAAATGCACTTCCAACATCTGCTCATCGGCCGCCATCTTCCTGGGCCAGGCAGTCCACGGTGGTTACTTTCGCAGCATGATGGGGATAGAAAAACGCTTACTGAGAAGTCAGACAGATCTGGGTTCAGGATGAGGCTCCATGGCGTGGCAGCGACTTCAGCGGTTATTTAGTTACTCTACGCTCACTGATGGGAAACTGGAGTTTGTCAGGTCACTGTGAAGGTCGAATGAGCCAGGCACGCTCATATATATTAAGTGTTCAATCAGTGTGAGCTGTTGTTTTAATTGTAATCACTACTGAATTGCGTGGGGGAGGGAAAAGCATAGTATCATTTGCCTTTGTTGGTGCTTCTCAAGGGTGGCCCCCACCCCCCCATATTAAAGTTAACAATTATGAAGTACACTAATTACTGCACTGAACCAGCACAGCTGCATGGCCTCTGACCAGTGCCCGGCAGGTCTGGTCAGGACACCTGGGTCCTCCGTGTCTCTGAGGGCCTCAGTTGTTACCATTGCCAGCTGGGATTGAGGCTCACGGGAGGTAAAGAAACCAATAAAGGTGTGCGGAAGCTGAAATGCACCGGGGTCAGGGAGGCATGCAGGTAGAGGCTGCTGCAGAATGGGCTCTCCCTCTGGTTCTTAAAAGCCAACTCCGTTCCCAGGGTTTCCTTTTCTCCCTGGGGGTGCTCTCCAGGTGGCACAGCACGCCCTGCCTTCCCAGCCCCCATTCTTCTGCCCCAGAGGCTGTGTGCGGGCCCTGTGGACTCCCTGCAGCCCAAGCAGACTCTGGAAAATGAGCAGGGCTGGGCGCTGGTTCCCCTGCCTGTGTCCCCCGCCCCCCCCCCCACCCGTGCCCGTGGCCCGTTCTTAGCACCCGTCTTGACTGGTGAAGTAGGTCACTCCAGGGGAACTTCTGACCTTCTAGGAGGAGTTATAGCCCGTCGGCAGATCATCGCACTCGTCACAGGCCTTTAAACCTCTTCACTGATTGCAAAGTGAAAGTCCTGGAGGACTCAGGCAGGGGTCGGAGCATGAGCTCAGACACAGGAGCTGGGGTGGCCTTCTCTTTCCCAGGAGCTGCCGCTGGCTGCTTGAGTCCCAGAGCTGCACTGCATTCTCACGGGGCTTCTCTCTCTCCCTTCCCAAGGGTATTTTCTGTGTGACTTAGAATAAGTATTGGGTCATGTGGATGTTACCATGGCAACCGGTGTTTTAAATAAAAATAGTTCTACACCCCCGGTAGTCTGTCAGTGTGAAATACGCCTATAGGCAGTGAAAGGCTGTTGGCATCTGCATCCCTTCTATTCCCAGAAGCAGCCTCCTGGGTTCCCCCAGGCCCAGAGGGCAGAACCTGCAGCTCTGTACACAGAGGCGGGTCTCCTGGGTGGTTTAGGGGACAAGGCGGTAGCTTTTGCACTTGGATTTCCCCTGCTGGTGGGGGGCTCTGCCTGATGCTTCCTTCCCTCGCCTCCACCAGCAGCGGAGGGGTGCTGCTGTTCTCGAAGTCTTTCTGGAGAGAAATGAACAGATTCAAAGATGGGCTTTCTCTTGAGGTCTGCTTCTAGGGGAATATAAACTAAGACAAGGTTTTATGTGCAAGTAATTTGGGGGGAGGTGATCTAAGGAATCAGTGGTAGAATGGGGAAGTGAGGTAGGGAAGAGGAAGCAGCTGGTGAGGTTTCAGAAATGACCTCTGCAGACAAGGGGAGTTCAGGACAAGGGGTTGTTCCCTGAGGAACTTTGGGAGACCTTGTTACCCTCCCAAGGGGCAAAGACGGTGGTGGATTTGTGCTGCAAATCTTCCTCTGTCTTTGGGTGAGTGCTCCTTCCAGAGGCTTTATCTCTACACTTGCAGCTTGACCTGTGAGCAGTCAAAACAAAAACAAAGCCCCACAAGTCCTTGGGCTGAGAATGACAGGTGTTGGCAGGCAGCAGCCTTCCACATTTGAAGGTGAATCCCTACCTCGGGTCGTGGTCTCAGGGTCCTGGGATCCAGTCCCACATCGGGCTCTCTGCTCGGCAGGGAGCCTGCTTCTCTCTCACTCTCTCTGCCTGCCTCTCTGCCTACTTGTGATCTCTCTCTGTCAAATAAATAAATTAAAAAAAATCTTAAAAAAAATAAAAAAGAAATAAAAAAAAAAGAAAATGGACAGGCACATCCTCATCTGCTGGGGGCCTCCTGGCCCAACTGTAAGCCTTCTTGCATGTTAATGAATATCCCTAACTCTCAAAAGTACTTTAGGGTTGGGATAAGGAGCTTAATCTGAAAAGTTGGAGCACGGTGAAATAGCTTTTAAAGATCTTAATAAATTCTGAAACCTTTGAAAGGTTGCCAAAATTCCCGAAAGCCTAAGGATGCAATTGGTGCTGTCAGGAATGTATTGCATCAGGGTGAGGAGTGGAGGGAGGGATTAGGGAAGGGCTGCTTTTCTTTTGGAGGCAAGGGAGGCAGTTTAACGCCCAAGCAGGTGTTTTTGAAATAGTTTGAGTAGGTTCCTCTTGACTGCACATCTGATACTTTTAGAAAGATGAAAATGTTAAGATCAGGTACAATGATATTGAGCCCAAGAAACTCAAAACACTTAGGTGGTTGGGCAGGAGTGAGGAGGTGGAGATATATTAGCAATGTGTTGCTTTTGAGCTTTTGGTATGATTTGGGGCAGTGTGGGCATTGCTTCTTCTGTTTGGTTCTATCAAAACTAACAGCCATCTGGTAGACCCATTCACCTCCTGATGACACCTTGGTCTTGCTTTGGATGAATGTCAGTGGTTCTGTTCATCGGTTAAAAAAAAAAGAGTTGAGGGGCGCCTGGGTGGCTCAGTGGGTTAATCCTTTGCCTTCAGCTCAGGTCATGATCTCAGGGTCCTAGGATAGAGTCCCACATCCGGCTCTCTGCTTCCCCCTCTCAACCCCCACCCCCCGCCTGCCTCTCTGCCTGCTTGTGATCTCTGTCTCTGTCAAATAAATAAATAAATAAATAAAATCTTTAAAAAGAAAAGAAAAATAAAATGACGCATTGGAAAATATCTTTTAAAAAAAACGTTGATTTGCAAGGTGCTCCCCCACCTCCTGTGTCAATTAGACACATTTTCCCTGGAATTTGAACCCTAAGTAGGGTGTTACGAGGACTAAAATTTGACTGGAGCTTATTGATGTCAACAGTGGTGTCCTGAAAGAAAAAAAAAAAGAGCTCATAATTCTAGGAAATTGTGAGCTATTGGGTCCCAATCCTTTTGAAGCCTGGTTCTTAATGGCTTTTCCTTAAATAACTGAGTATTCCATGGCATTCCAATAAGTTCTTGTTCCTTTTCCTATTGAATTAACTAAGGTCTATTTCTGCTGTTTGCAGTGGAAGGGCCGTGAGTGATCCTTAATTTTTTGGAGGGATTCCCCTGGGGATTAAAAGACTAGAGACCCTCAGATGGAAACCTATGAAAACCTCTCTGTGTCGCTGCTATTTTGTGTAATAGGTCTATTCAGAAATAAGGGAGGAAGGGAAAGATGCCTTAGCATCATTTTTTGAGAGGACCCACCTGAGAGGGAAGTAGGAATGAGAGAGGTTTGGGGGGTGTGGGTGGGGATAGTGGAGGGGCAATGCCAGGGAAGGGTAAAAAGGGGAGGAAGCAGAATTGGGCAGGAGAACTTCCAACTGCCATATAGGTCTGATGTAGTCTCAGCTGGTCTAGTGGGGAGCTCCTGAACAAAGATTCCCCTCAGAGAAATTCCAGGTTGCAAGGAAAGGGCTGGCCTCGGGACTCTGCTGTGCTCAGTCACAGGCTGGGGGCTGCCTGAGCAGAGGCTGGCTTGGAGACTGAGGCACAGCTGAAACTGCAGCTCGCTGTGCTCCTTACCACGGAGCAGCAAGTTCTTTCTGGAAGCCGAGCTGAGCAGTACCTCTCCACAGCTGCCTCAGAAACAGAAGCTGGCTACCTTCTGCTGACACACTGTGGGCCAGGCACTTCTCCCATGTTATCTGCCTTGGGCCTTTCACCAATCCTGTGAGACTGGTGTTACGTCCACTCCCACAGTTGATGACCTAGCCCGTTATTTACCCTGAGATGGCCCTGCTTGTGAGAGGCAGGCAGAGCTGCGATTTGAACCCAGGTCTGTGCAGCTTGAACATTCCCGGTTCCATTTCTGTGGGGGTGGTCATTACTCTAGCTGTTACCATCCCCGCGACAAGGACGTGGGCTCTGCAGCTGCAGTGGCTGCGCATTGTCCCCGAAGAATACATTCTATCTGGGTAGCATGTATGTTTAGGCACCCAAGTATATCTTGAGTTCAAAACACAGCTGTTGATATCCTTGTGCCTAGTTTGAGTCCCCTTGAAGGCAGCTGCTAAGACAAGGGGTTTATTTGAGAGGAGATCTCAGGGAGCAGGAGCTGATGGGAGGAGTAAGGGAGAGGAGGAGTATGAGCCAATAAAGGGGCATCAGTGAGTCGGTCAACATGTCCTCGAACCTGCTGGGGACAGTCTGAAGAAACTGTGCAGAATGTTGGGACCATTCTGACTTCTCTTCCTCACTGGTGGAACACAGCCACGGGGCACTGTCTCCCTGCTGATCCTGGCCGATGTGGTCTGTGCAGAGGCTGAGCGAGCTCGGGGGACCCCAGGAAGAGCCTCAGGTACAGAACTGAAGTGGGAATGCAGTCAGCATGCAGGGAACTGCTCGTTATGACCACGGGAGCCAGAGTCCACCTGGCTATTGTGTGGGTGTCCACAGCATCTGCCACACCAAGTACTCATGGCTTGGAAAGAATCTGCCTCCACTTTCTCGGTATCTGATACCTGTGGTTCAGAATGCCAAAGAGGCAGCAAAAATCCCCCCACCTGTGGGGCATCAGACTAGTCCGCTCAGGCTGCCATAGCAAAGTGCCGAGCACTGGGGACCTTGAACCACAGAGTGTTACTTCTTACAGTTCTGGAGCCTGGAAGCCCCCAAGATCAAGGGGATGACAGGTTTGGTTTCTTCTGGGGCCTTTTAAATTGGCTTATGGATGGCCAACTTCTTGCTGTGTCCTCACATCATCCTTCTCCTGTGCATACTCAGGGAGAGAGAGATCTGGTATCTCCTCTTCCTCTTCCAATAAGGACACCAGTCCTTTCAGGTCAAGGCCCCACCCTTAGGACCTCATCTAACTGCAGTTAGCTCCTTAAAGGACCTATCTCCAAGTATAGTCACATTCTAAGGCACTGGAGGTTAGGGTTTCAACATGCGAACTTTAAGGGAGACAATTCAGTTCCTAACAGGCATGATGGCTGGCAAGAGGATCTGGACCTGAGCCCTCTTTCCCCCATTTTACGGGCCCCAGAGACAAGGACGTGAGCAGCTTAGGGTCCCACAGTTTGAATGGCACTGTGATGCTGTGACAGAAGCAAATCTGTCTTGCCAGGGTGACTCTCTGACCTTGAACTGCTCATACCCACAACCTACTGGGCGTTGTGCCCCCAAGGCCTCTCTTGAGAACGCTTGGCCCCTCTTCCTGCCTCCCAAGGCCCTTCAGACTCTCCTGTATCCCAGTGCTTCCCTCTACCCCACAGGTGCTCCAGGAGGTGGCTTGATGCAGTGTCCAGGCCTGGGTTCCAGGGCTGGCTGAGCTGTGGGACCGTAGTGCAAGTCATTCCTTTGTCCTGTCAGCTGAGAAAAGAGGGGACTGGGTCAGGTTACTGTCCCTGTTGCCTCAGTCTTTTTGTCAGTGTTGGTGAAAAACTGGTGGAGAAAGGGGCATTGGAATCTGCTGGGGTGTGTGGGGAGATACATTGGAACCATCTGTCCAGGCCAAGGCTCTTTGGTAGGTTATCTCAAAGCTCTCAAGATGGTGCACGTCCAAGATTATTCCCTTATGATACCGTCTGGGAAGGGGAAGTGCTGAACAAAGACTTAGCTCCAAGGAGAGTCACCCTGTGCCCTTATAAACATCACAAGGGCCAACATGAAGGGGCTGAGTAAACAAACAATGGTACCTAATTTAATGGGACACAGAGACAGAAAATGTGATTCTGTAAAGAATATTTAATGATTTGGAAAGATTTTTCACCATATCAAGTGAAAAGGCTAATTACAAGACACCCCATAGTGTGGTTTTATCCATGTTAAAAAAAATACAACCCACTGGAAGGATAATGAACCAGGAATAAACAGTGGTTACTTCTGTGTGATGGGATTGTAGAGATTTTTAAGTCTTTATTTTCTAAAGTAACAATGTGTATTCATTGCTTTTTTAATAAAGCCCACAAAAACAGTTGTATAAAAAATAACTTTCCTCGTCTTGGCAGATGCTGCTGGCTACTTCTACAGCTACTATATGCACTCCTCACTCACTGCTTCAGCTTGTCCACTCTCAGCAGGACCTTTCCAGTTGCTCTGTGTGGCCAGAGGATAGAGTTCTGCCACTGAGATGTAGGTGGAAGTCGGCTATGTGGAGGTTTCTGGGAAAGGGATGTGTCCTGTTGAATGGAGAGATATTTCTGGCCCTTCTGCCTCCTCTTTCTTCCTCCTGGAATGTGGGGGCGATGCCTTGAACGGTAACAGCCCTCTTGTGACCATGAAGTGATGGAATAGAATGGTATAAGCCTGGGTTTTTGATGGCATCCTTGAGTCACCAAATCAACCCTGGACTCCCTACCTCCAGACTTATTGTTATGGTGATAATTCTGATACAACAGTTCTGGTTAGACAAGTTGTGAGTGCTTTTGGCTGCAAGTGAGAGTGTAGGTCTCCCTTCTAGTTCCTAGGTCACTCCTACCACTCCACGGAGAGAAATAGGGACATCTTCACCGAGACACTCTATTCCCAAGCTGGTAATGCCATCCATTTGGCAGTAGTCTCTGAATTTGTTTCATGGATCTGGGAGGACAGGGGCACTGGATGTCTTTTGCAGAATGGGGAAAGTGTCAAGCATCCCGGTGTGCCAGAACAGAGCAAAGCACTACAGGAGACAGTGAGTCAGCTGTCCTCAAAACACCTACTATATGCCGGGCATTGTGCCAGGTCCCAGGGAGACCAAAGAGGGAAATAGACACTGACCCTGGGCTTCTGAAGCTTACTGCTTGGTGGAGAAAAAGGATATTGCAAAATCACAGTTATTTCTTTCCTTAGTTATGAGAGTAAAGTGTTTTAAAGTACAGGGTGCCATGTGAGTAATGGGGGATTTGACCTGGTCTGGAGCTCAGAGAAGGCAGACTTGGAAGCTATTTTGTATGTCCTTAAGGTTGGCAAGATACATCTAAAATTCCTGGGCTTGTCTATGACAATCTCTGGTCACAATGCCCCACAGAAGTCATTCTTCCCTTTGCCAAGAGCCCTCACCTGTGGGCATTAGGGTTCTTACGAATAAAATGAGGGCTGTGGACTTCACGAACCTTGAGCTTCCCAGAGCTTAAATGCCACATGAAGGCAGCTGAGAGGAAGCCACTGATGGGAGAAGTGCAGAGGGGCTGGGCTGGAGAAGCTGGGGGCCAGAGCAGGAAGGGCTGTTTACTCCTTGGCCTTGACAAAGATGGGTCCAGCATTTGCTCATCCAATAAACGTGTATTGACCACTGTGTGCCAGGCACAGTGCTGGGACTCTATCAATGAACAAATAATCCCTGCCCTCAGGGGGTTACAGTCTAGTGGGAGGAGACCAGATCACAGGGCAATTATGTCAGAATCTAAAGGTGAAAAGGAGATGGGAGGGAAGGGGTGTGCTGTGGCCAGTGGCACACACACATTCAGGGGGTAAGTTCAGGGTGGCTCTCAGGGGAGGGAGAGAGTCAAGCTGATACCTGTGGGGGGGGGGGGGGGCGCTGGGGCAGAAGCCTCTGCAGGGAAAGGTGTGTGAAAAGGCCTTAAGGGCAGACAGTCAGAGGACCAGCAGGAAGCAGGAAGGTGGCGGGGGAGGGCAGGTGGATCCCAGCGGCCATGTGCTGTGAAGGTCAGAGCCTCATGATTGATTTGTTTCAAAAGGACTGCAAGTCAGTGCTTGCCTATCCTATATACTCTGAGTCAAAAATCAAGGGGCTTGATGGTGGGGAGACCTGGTAAACCATGTGGCAAGCTGTATGCATGGATGTGGTCTCAGACCCTGTGCCTACCAAGGAAGTCTGAGCAATGAAGCATGCATTTGGTTTTAATTCATTCTGATGTAGTGTTCAATGTGTATGACTTTTGTAATCATAAAGAAAAGGTATTAAAAAATAAGTGGTAATCTCTGGGGATTAACCCTAAGGGACTTTCACATTCTATCCTATCCGTTAGCACTTCTTATTTTGAATGGTTTGGTGCTGGTCAGTGTTTTTTCTCTTACTTGTTTTGTGCCTCTGAACATTGAAGGGTATTCCTCCAGGCAATGTACAAGAAGAAATTGTACAGGCAAAGACAGAAGAGCATTAAGTGAGTTTCACAGTCAAAAAGTCATTTACACCCCCCCACACACCCTCTTCCATTTGAGTCAGGCCCCAGGGAACAAGTTTAGAGGTTCACTACAGGAGGCCATGGCTCCTCCCATCCCCCTTCCAGTGCTTTCTCTCCCCAAACTCCAGTGTTTCAAGCCAAAGACAGCTGGAACACTTTGAAGGCAGGCAGTCCCACGGTGTGGCCTGTTGGCCGGGTAGGGGGAGAGCTGCCCACAGAGGAGGAGGACGAAGCCCATCAGCAGGGTCGGAAAAAGACACCTCTGGAGCCTGACAGTCCACTCACCAGCTGGGAGATCCTGAGCAAGTTTCTTGACCTTTCTGAGCCTACTCCTTACCCGAAGAACAGGAATGACAACCTGCTTCCCTTCCCAGAGTTCCCCGAGTCTCAAGGAGCCCACACAGCCAATGCCTGCAGGCAGTAAGCACCAGCGGGGGAGCTGGGTCACTGTCTCCGTTCTGGAGCAGAAAGCCCCATGGCTCTGGAAACAGGGCTAGGCTGTGTGGCCTAATGAAGGTTACTTAACCTTCCTGAAACCCACTTTTCCAATTATAAAAAACAGCTATGATGGTGATAACGTTCCACTTGGACTCTTCCTGAAATTCCAGCAAAGGGTGTATGTGCGTAGCTTTCCCGCAGACCATCCTACTGCAGTGTGTGGGAACTTTGGTTGCATGATGAACAGAAACTCTCCAGTTACTATCTTTTTTTTTTTTTGAAAGCCACTTCCCTGGGGCCAGTACCTACCAAGAGACAGATGCATGGAGCTGAAGGTGTCCTTGGCTGTGGTTTGCACAAGGAATACATAAAAGACCATCCATGGGGCCTAAGGCAAACATCTAGTGATGACTACAAGAAAAACAAAACAAGAAAATCTGCTCATCAAAAGACAAACAAACAAACAACAAAAACTGACCTCAAGGTAAAAGAATAACAAATTCATTTTCATCAATTGCCTGACATGTTTTGTCTCTATGGCATTACATTTTGGAGTCAGGGTTTCCCCAGGTTAGCTGCCAATCATAAATGGCTTGTCATTGCTCAGACAGACACAGGTGCTCTGAGCAGGCACGGCTAACTTTCCTGGCCCCCAACTGTTCCTTGTGGAGGTAGAAAATCAAAAGCTGGTCTGAGTGTGGGTCTGGGGACACCATGGGGCTCCCATCCCTGCTTTGGCTCTGTTCTAGCATGTATATGACTCTCCTGGGGTGGGAACAGGTTGCTTAACCTCTCCTCTTCTTAAAATGGGGTGGTTGTGTGAGCAGATTAAAGAAATGTAAAGCCTTTAAAATATGCCATATACTGTGTTAAGAATTCAATACATTCTCAGTAACTGTGGGGAAAAAAAATAAGCCTTTAAATTGGTGGAAAATAACTCACCTTCCAATGTCCCTGTTGTGAGAAAGAAAAGGGTATTCTGGGAATGTTTATTCAGGTGAAGAAGGGAAGGGTCAGGTTCCCTTCCAGAACATCTGAGGACTTGCTTTTAAAAATTAGAAAACTAGGGGTGTCTGGGTGGCTCAGTGGGTTAAAGCCTCTGCCTTCGCCTCAGGTCATGATCCGAGAGTCCTGGGATTGAGCCCCAGCATCGGCATCGGGGCTCTCTGCTCAGCAGGGAGCCTCCCCCCGCACCCTCCGCCTACTTGTGATCTCTGTCTGTCAAATAAATAAATAAAATCTTTTTAAAAAATTAGAAAAGTAGGGATGATGGGGTGGCTCAGTTCGTTAAGTGTCTGCTTTGGCTCAGGTCATGATCCCAGGGTCCTGGCATCCAGTCACACATCAGGCTCCCAGCTCAGCGGAGAGCCTGCTCCTCCCTCTGCCTTCTGCTCCCCCTGCTTGGCTCACTCACTGTCTCTGACAAATAAAGTCTTAAAAAAATAAAATAAGGGGCGCCTGGGTGGCTCAGTGGGTTAAAGCCTCTGCCTTTGGCTCAGGTCATGATCCCAGGGTCCTGGGATGGAGCCCCCGCATCGGGCTCTCTGCTCCATGGGGAGCCTGCTTCCCTTCCTCTCTCTCTGCCTACTTGTGATGTCTGTCTGTCAAATACGTGGATAAAATCTTTAAAAATAAAATAAAATTTAAAAAATCAGAAAAGTGGGTCTAAAAAACATTATTCAGCATATAGTAAATGCCCTATTTTCCACACCACTGTGGACGGCAGGCAAGGGCACTCCATTACTGTGCCCTTTTATCATCTGGCACTGAAATGGGCATTTCAGAATCTCCTGGAGGGTTGGTTCACATACAGATTGCCCGGGGTTTCTGATTTTTTTTTTTTAATAAATTATTTATTTATTTATTTATTTACTTTATTTGACAGAAAGAAATCACAACTAGGCAGAGAGGCAGGCAGAGAGAGAGGAGGAAGCAGGCTCCCTGTGGAGCAAAGGGCCTGATGAGGGGCTCGATTCCAGGACCCTGGGATCATGACCTGAGCCGAAGGCAGAGGTTTTAACCCACTGAGCCACCCAGGCGCCCCCGGAGTTTCTGATTTAGCAAGGCTGGGTGGTGATATGGAGGATTTGTATGTCAAGTTACTAGGTGAAGAAGCCGGTGGTACCCACACTTTGAGAGCCACTGTTCTTCTTGATAGTGAAGTATTGACTCAGAAAATGTCCTTTCTAAACCTAGCTTTCCCCGAAAGCACTGGCCAGGGTCAACAGGTGGCGACCAGCTTGAAAGCACAAGCTGGCGGAGGGAGAAAGAAGTGTGCCTCTCACCAGTGATCCGCAGCACCAAGGCGTTTGGCTGTCTGCAGTGGGGCCCCCGACAGAACCTCCAGGGAGTTACAAAGATTCTTAAGGTACAGTTTTAGATGGTACAGATCGCTAAACCAAGGTTTCAGGAGCGGATGGGGGGATGCACGATCTAGTTTCTTTCTGCCCAGGTGGCATCAAGTCTCCCTAAGTGGAGGGTCTGGGATGTGCTGAATGGGGGCAGGCCATCCTCAGTGAGGCAGGATGAATTCTGGAGAAGAAGCCATACTGTGGGGGGAGGAGGGTAGAGGAGGCTTAGGGCAATGCCTGCGGCTAAGAACTGGGTAGACAGGCCAGGTTTGGGCCTCAGCTGGCCTCAGACGCACCTGGTTCTCCGAGTACACACATTTGCCTCTGCAGCTTTCGACCTCTGAAGGGAACTGTGCAAACCTCACATGACTTCACCGGCTTAACAACAAAATTAAGTAGCTCTTCCTCTGCTTCTTAAACAGTTCTCTCTCTCTCTGGACTTGACCCCATTTTTTTTTATTTTATTAGGTTTTTAATCACGTTCTGCTATGAAGTGCTTTTAACAAGGTTAGAATCTGACCTTTTAGAAAGGCACTAGCAGGGAGAATACGGCCTGGTCTGTCTGGCTAAGGAAACAGAGTGGAAGCCTCCGAGAATGGAGAAGGCTTTGCTCCGTCCTGGGAGCAAGCCCCAGGGATGCCCACGTTCAGCTTTGTCCCCTGCATTCCGGTTCCTTGGCAGCGTGAAGCCATGGCTTAGGGTGTGGATTGTGGAGCCAGACTACCTGGGTTTGAATAGCAGTGCTACTCATTACTGGCAGTATGGATGGTGTGGTCTCCGTACCTGGCTGATAGGGACCTGCCCGTTATGGGGAAACTGAGGCAGGAAGTGACTAAATGGACACAAAATGCTCAGAGCACTGCCCATGCTGTTGTCTCTGTGCTATAAATGCCTGCTGCTGTTATTGTGTCCCTGAAAGGAAAAAAGACCCGGAGCTCCGATGGACAAGAGAGCTAGAGCGTTACCTTAAAGGACCCTCACAGCTCAAGCCACGCTCATTCGTGTTACTGAAGGATAGATTATTGAGCTGCCGCTTGATGTGCTGGAGGGGCAGCAGTGAGCGAAGCTGAATGTCGCTGCCCTCAAGGAGCAAACCGCAGGGAGAAGATGTACACTCCGCCAGCAAAGCCCAGAAATGGATGCACCATGGTCAAATGAAAGGAGTGCTCTGAAAAAGCAGAATTCAGCTCGCTGAGTGCACCGAACGTTACCTTTCCTGGCCTCCCTGGCTGGAGAGTCAGCACGCGGGAAGCTGGGCTCTGTCTGAAAACTGGAGGACAGTTAGACGCCAGTCCTGGGGAGGATGGGGAGAGCTTGGAGCATTCCAGACGGGGCAGAGCCACACCATCGCCTTGGGGCCGGAAGGGGCTTCTAGCTGTGGGTTAGAACTGAATGCACAGAGTCGACACGCCCTTCCCCTTCTATCCCACTCCCTAGGGCCAGAGGGAGTATGAGGACTAGGAAGGGGTCTTGTGTCAGGTGTGGCAGAGGAAGGAAGGGGTGGTGTGAGAAGTGGCTGGGGTGTCGGAGCCGCTGGTGGGGTCTAACTACAGTTAGAGTGAGGCCGACTCTTTAAGGAGTTTTAAGGCAGGGGTGGAGGGATTCATGTGCATCTTTAAAAGATCCTTCTGGGCGTGACCTGCGAAAGGCACGGGGTTGAAACTGGGGGGCCTGTTAATGCACTGCCTGCCCCTCCCCGCCGCCCAAACTTGTGATGCAGTGGGGTGTACGGTGGGTCCAGGATCCCACCTCTGCGACATGCTGAAGCTGCCACTGTGGACAGGCCGTGCGTGTCACTAGCTTGGACTCTATTGTTTTTATTTTTTTTTTAAAGATTTTAATTATTTGAGAGAGATTGAGAGAATGAGGGGAAAAACTGACTCCCTGTTGAGCAGGGAGCCCTATGTGGGACTCGATTCCAACACCCCGGGATCATGACCCGAGTGAGCCAAAGGCAGACAGACCCTTAGCCGACTGGGCCACCCAGGTGTCCCAGCTTGGACTCCACGGATGGTAGGGGAAGTGGTAAGTGGATGGATTCTCAGAGACATGCAGTTTATCTGCTTTAAGGAGAAAGCAGGAAGACCTTTCTAAAAAACTGGAACTCTTAACCTTAAGATACTTGTCCTAAGCATAACTTAGTACACATTTCAGAGATGCCACAGAGATTTAGGGATGGGTGAGGGGCAGACATCATGGAAACAGTAGCCTCACGTCCCAGAACTCCAAGGGAACAGAGACCCAGGGCTGTTCTGCTTAACTCAGGCTCCAGGTAACCTTGTTCTGTGCAGTGTTTCCACCAGGCTTGTTTTTGTCCATCCTTCTGCTTCCTACAGGACGGTGGTACAGCTCTGAGGGGACCCAGAGCCTGGATTAACCAGAGGGGCTCTGGTCTACCTCTGTCTGTGACAGCGAGCCAGAGGTAGACCTCTTCCTTTCCCTTAGTGCTTCAGAAAGGACACTGACCAACACAGCCACTCCATCTCTAAACTCCCCGCTTGGATCTGAAATACGGTGTCATGTGTAAGATTTAAGTCAGGCACAAGAAGACATGAGCTCCAGAGACCTCTGTTCACTTCCAACTCTTCCAGGTCCCTGGCCGTAAGTCCCCATGTAAAGAAAGCCCACCCGTCAGCACAGGTGACAGGCCACCTTCCCAAGACCAGAGTATCAGACAAATCCAGCCAAGCTGGGAACGCACGCCTGACCCAGAGCTGTGGGCAGCACGCTCCTACTCAAGGAAAGGCATTTACTCTCCAGGGAACCTGGGACCATCTGGGAAATAGACGTGCTCCCCGTCTGTGTGGCTACCAAAGGCCTTTGTTTCTCCAACAGTGTCCCCTGAGGCCACCCTCCATGACAAGGACTTCCCTTCCCATTGCCTTGCCCCTTTCAAAGCTCCCACCACCACATCTCCAAACCAAGACCCAAGTTTACCCCATGTCTTCCTAGCACCTAGAAGGAAATGTTCAGTTCAGCGGCGCTTAATCCTTCTGAGGGGCTAAGCCCCCATTTCACAGTGGGAAGCCCACAGCACCACTTCCTCTGCGGCTGCCAGCGCTGCTGGGAGTAGTTTTCCTTCCTGAACGGAGTGGTCTGCGCCAGGGGACACACAGCCCCAGGCACCCGTGTGGCGGAGTCCACAGCGCCCGCAGGAGGAGCCACAGCTGCAGGCACGCTGGGGTTCTGGAGGGCGTGGACACGTCCCGAGACAAGCCGCTGGAGTCTGGGTGGCAGCCGGTGCCCGTGGTGAGGTGTGACCCTGGTGTTGTGAAGTAGCCGTTCTCTCATTGGCAACGGCCTGATTCACAACACCAGCTGCCCCACCACACCATGCCTGGAGGTCTCTGGGGTGGCTGGCGGTCGTGCGGGTCCCCTCCTCAGTGCTGTTGCTGGCATGCAGAGAGGGGACAGAGGCAGCCGTGGGTTAGAACTGAATGCTCGCAGAATTGACAGGTCCTTCCCCTTCTGTCCTTCTGCCACAGACTTTTGTCGTGTCCGTTGCCAGCCTTCCCGTCCCCCAGTCATGGTGGTACCAGTGGCTGCAAGGAGTCCCGGTCCCTGGACCCAAGCACTGGTGCACTTCTGGGAAGGAGGTCCACTGCCCTGCACAGATCCTCAAAGGGAAACACCCCCACCCCCGCAGCTCGCCTATCTCCAATGGGGAAGGTGGAACCATAACCAAACATTTGTTACAAATTACAAACATTTGTAAGGTTAAAGTTTGCTGTAAAGAGTTTTCCTCCATGAAATGTACATGGCAGGAATGCGGGGACTCCCACTACTGCACTACCAAACACAGAAACCAGGGACCATTCTCACTTCGTGTTCTGAGTAGTAACTCTGCCAAGACCCCCTACCTCCTCCCTTTCGATCTGTCTGTAGACCCTGAAGGCTGCACAGAATAGTTCCCACATCCACTGAGGATAACCAGAGTCCGAATGGAATCCTCCAAGGATAGAGAATATTTCTCGACTCATCCTCCACAGGGTGGAAACACATTCCAAGCACAAAGGGTGAGCACTGAGGATCTGGAGCTGTCGTGCAAACAAACAAAAGCCAAGGCTGACTGAGAAGCAACTGGTGGTCAACGTGAAAACCATTAGCCATCACTGTGCTCTGCCTTCCCGTCAGCAGGTGACCCGCCAGCCCTCCCTCCGTCCCTCAGGCTCAGTGGGCAGATATGGAGTGTCTGAGCACTAAAATGACTTTGGAACTCTCATTTTGGTATTTGCCTGGGTTTTATCACCATTATGAAATTCTGTAACATAAGCTGACATGCAAATAGCATTTGAAGTTGAATCCCTATTTCCAGGTGTCGATAAACACTTTTAAATGAGCAGCTTCTTTGGCCAGAAATGGCTCCTGCCTGCTGCATGGTTCTTAGCTACCCAAACAAGAAACACATTTTCTACTTTCTTCCATCTATCTTGGAACCTGCTTTATTTTAGGGACACAAAGTTGGCGAGTTCCTACCACTGGATGTGGCACAGAAGTTCCACCAAACTTCTTGCCAGAACTGGGGAAGGCAGAAAGTTTGAGTAACTGATCAACCATAACTGAGCCATGTAAATTGCCACGGCCTTAGATTCTTACGTCTATACCCAAAGAATCCCTGCTGGGATATGAGGCCATAATGTCTACACTGGGGCCTCTGTGGTCCACAGCACTGCTAAGCTGAGGTGTCTACCACATGTGGGTTCCCTGTACCAGACCCCAGGGTGTGCTTTCAGACTCTGTCCCCTCCCGTGTTCATAGGGCCAGTGGCAGAACTTTCTGGCCTCAGTTTTAGTATCTGCAAAACAATGTAATAAGGTTAGAAAACCTTGCATACAGCAAATGCTTGATATACATGTGTATTCAATCATAACTGCTGAGTTATATGGCTGCCTTTCTGAGCTTTGGGTAGAGGAAGATTTTAAAATTTTTCTTTCCAGTGGTGCTGGACTGTCTAGTAGATTATCTTGAGGACTAACAATCACCTACTCTGACAACGAGCAAGTTCTAGAAAGTGAGATTTGTTCCTCGTAAAATAAAGCAGGAGGACTATTAATTGCTACTGCTCAGTGGCCAGAGCCTTTGGCAAAGTTAATGTGCTTTTTTGGCTAAGATTGTGTGCGTGGGAAGGTTGTATTGGTGCCAGCTGAAACTGGCACATACTCCCATGAAGTCAAAACACCAGGAATCTAGGGAGGCACTCTCCCATTCTGCATCCATGGGGCAAAAGTGACTTGGAACTAAGTGAAAACTGGGACCGTGAACACAGCTATCTGCAGCCACCTCTTCCTGGTTCTATCCAGAACCCACCAGTGCTCAGGGTGTCAAAGAGAGACAAAGAAATGGTTGTGTCAAAAGCCACAAGTGGGATGCCTGGGTGGCTCTGTTGGTTAAGCAACTGCCTTCAGCTTGGGGTCGTGATCCTGGAGTCCCAGGATCAAGTCCCACACTGGACTCCCAGCTCCATGGGGAGTCTGCTTCTCCCTCTGACCTTCTCCCCTCTCATGCTCTCTCTCACTGTCACTCTCTCTCTCACTAATAAATAAATGAAATCTTTAAAAAATATATTAAAAAAAAGCAGCCACAAGTGACCTTCATGTTTTAACTTCACATGCTTGCAAGAAGCTGGCCCCGTGCAAGAGCAGCCTGGCCCTCTTCCTTTCCCCTTATCCTTCACTGCCCTCTTCCTCCCTCTCTGTGCTCTTCTAATTTCTCAAATATGCCATATTCTTTCCCACCACAGGGCCTTTGCACAAGCCTCTTCCTTCATCTGGAATCCTGTCTCCCCATTTCCCACAGTTTAATACCAAGTCCTCCTTCAGACTTCAACTCCAAAGTCACTTCCTGCACTGACTTCCATCTTCCAGACCAGACTAGACCCCTCCAAGACATGCTCCCCAGGCATCTGGTACTCTTCCTTCAAGCCACTTATTATAAAGCATACAAGACGTCTCTTCCATGCAGTTCGAAGCTTGCCACTGGGTCCCCAGCATTGGCTACATGAGGGATACCTGACAAATACTGGTTGGGTGAACGTATGGTTTAAACTGAGACTCTTGTGTTCCAGTGACTCTTTTCCAAGCAGTTAGATGAATCCCTCAGACAGATCGAAATGGCACTAAGAATCTTAGGGGCATACAGGGCACTATTTGGTAATGAATGATTTTTATGTTAGGAGACTGACTGCTGGCACTCCTAATTCAGCTCCCTGCCTCCAGGCTGACCCCATGCTGATACATGGGGAATCAGAGGGATTCTTCCAGAAGGTCCGTCTAATGTAACTTAACTTCTCTGGGGCTCGTTTTGTGCCCAGGATAGAGGCTCGGGTCCTTGGGCTCCTCACTTCCCCCCCTGCCCTACCTGCCCGCCCCCACCCATTATGGAGCAGGAATGCCCACGATATACACCACAAGTGAATGCCCCTGACTCTTTCTACCCAGCACACTCCTCTTCCTGCATGTGGGCTTAAGGTTCAGTCCTCAAGAAGGTCCTCCTGGCCCCATTTTCAGCCTGAGCTCTTGGGCTGGCATTTATGACTTTTGTACCTTTTGTTTCCATTTCTGATCCGGGCTTCAGTCTTAGGAGACAGCAATCCCAAGGGCAGAGGCCACCGTGGAGTCACCTGGTAGCTGGGTACCGCACACCTGGAATACAAGGGCTCTCAGCTTCAACGAGCTCTCACTCAGAGAGGAAGTCCTGCAAAGCTGGGCAGCTGTGGACACCAGTGAGTAACGATTTGTCCTTTCTGTTCCCTGTGAATCACAGGTGTCCAGAAATCCCAATATTTTGCCACTGAATTACATTTCTTCATCTCCATGCCCACCCTGCACCCCCAGCAGACCCCCACCCTCTCACCAGGACACACAATATGCATCCAACTCGTCTTTCTGTGAGTCACTCTTCACTCCACAGCCTGAGAGATCCTTTTAAAACATGAATCACAGCATTCACTCTGCTAACTTCAAACCCTTCTTTCATTCCCATCACACCCAGAATAAAATTCAAATTCCTTGTGAAATCCCACAGGTCCTGGTGTCTCAGTCCCCGTACTAGTCCACCATCACCTCTTCTCCCTGAGGGCTCAGCCGCACTCCCTTTCTTTCAGATCTTGGAACACAGGGCTAGACCATATGGTGCCTTCTGAAATGTAAACAGTGGGGCCTTTCCTGTGGATGGAGGCTTTTGTGAGCTCGAGAAGGTACCCCTTTCCCTGGGCTGACTGAGATGTCTAACAGGGCATGTGAACTGGTGAGTGGCCTTGGGCAACCCCCACCTGCCCCAGGGCTGGGGGCTCTGAGTGTCATTCAGCCCCGTGGAATAGCCCTGCTGGAGGGCACCCAGTTCTCTCCCACTGCAGGGCCTTCTTACTTGCTTCTACCTTCCCGAAGACTCCGGGGGCATGTTAAGAGAATATAAGATTTCTGGTGTTCCGAAATTCTGCACCAGTTGTAATCAAAGCCTTTTATCTCATTATCTTCTACTCTGGCCTGCTGCTCTTAGTCCTTCACTACACACACTTGGTAGGGTCAAGCAGCTAATTCTGTTTTGTTTTGGTTTTAGTCACATAATGACCACTTGTGTTGGCAATCCCAAGCACATGGCATTTATCTAGCTTTCTAACATCAGAGGTCTCAAATCAATGAACTGTTTTTCTCCCTGTGACTTCTGGAAAAAGATGACAGCAACAGAAATGCAGGCAGTTCCTCATCAACCACCTCCCCTCATTGAACAAGGGTCAACAGACGAATTCAGCCTTGGACATCAGCCCCTGCCTGGCCGGCACGGGGTCCCACCCCCACTCCAGATCCTGTTTCTGCCGGTTTGGGACTGAAGCTCAGGTATCCACCCCCCCACCCCAGGGACTCCCATAAACCAGATTTGGGGATGACTTTTAAATCCAGGGCTCTGTTTGGGAATCTGATACAGCTTCAGCATCTTCAGAGGCAAATTAAATCTCACCCACGTGGCAGGTGCTATTAGCATCCAGCACCAGCATTCCCATATATAGGAGGTGGTAGGCCTGGGGGGCTTCCTTGGATCCGGAGCAGGAGTGTGTCAGCGGATGTCAGGGAGTTAGCATCCTCAAGCAGCCCCCACTGGCGACACAGTGGAGTTGGTGGGCAATACCTTGCTTTCTTGCCCCCCAAGGAGCAGAGGTCCCCACTTGCTCACAGCAGTAACCTGGTGGACAACACAAGCATTACTGGCCCCCTCCGCCTCTCACCTCCATAACCCAGCTGTGCATTGGTGTCCGTGTTAAGTGTACTTAAGTGCACCCATGATTTGAGCAGGTATATCTTACGTTGTTCCCGCGGTCACTTTCAGCCGGCAAGGGCCAGCCTGAGGGGAGCAAGGAGTTACCTGCTCTCAGATGCGGGCTGTGAGCACCTCCTCAAATTTTGCATCCGGGGCGGTTTCATTTGCTCACCTTGTTCCCATCCTGATGTTCAGGGAATCAGAACACACGAATCAGGCAAAACAACCCACTCCAGGGGGCTACTTTCTAGAGTATGCTGCACTTACAACTCTCCCTTGCTTTTTCATAGACAATAACCCTCTAAATGGAGGATCCTTGGCACCAAAGCTCCGAGGAATGAGGATCACCTGGCACGGTCAGTAGTCACAAATACCGTTACTGGCAGTTAAGACAGCGTGTCTACTCTATGATGATGGCAAAAATAAACCCAAACGCAAGCTGTGAATTCGGCTTTCTTTAGCCTATCTTGGCTGATGCCTTCCAGGTGGGCTTCAAAATAAAACCCCTGGTTTGGGGACTGCCGGGCCTGCTGCGCACAGCCCAGAGTTTATTAGCACAGTTAATACTGCATGCAAATAGATTTCCCCGCTTCCGTCATGCCAGTCCATTAATTCAGCCCCTTGTCTGCTACATCTTTATCCTTGGCAGGTTAATCCTGCCAAATGCCTTTGCTGTAGCACATGTCACGCTGTGCCTGTGTCCAACAATGCAATTTTGCTAATCCTGTTGTATCAGCTTTGTGGCCCTGTCTGGTCAATCTGATGGTGGAAAAGTGCAGATGAGAATTTTTGCCAAGATCTTTCTCCTGTCTGGCATCCACCCCTTCCTCTTCCTCCTCTTCTTCTTCTTCCTTTTTAAAAAATTTTAAATATGGTTTCAATTAAATGGTTTGAAAGTCAACCACAGTGTTTGGACAGCTGCCACTGCCAATGTCATTCAGACAAGAATGTCAAGGCTCTCAGCGGGCCTCCGGGCTCTTTCCAGTGGCCTCACCCAGCTGCCAGCTGAACAGGATAATGGGAAGGGTTAAGAAAAATCTGCTAAGCATGTCTTTTTCCTAGGCTCTCCAAGACCTGAAGATGGCTGAATGGAGAAAATACATATCACCCATTATTTTTGATGCCAACTTCTTTACAGCTTACTGGGATCATTAACACGAGTTATTAGAAGAGGTATACCCCTTCCTGCAAGCACCTTTGTCCAGCATGCACCCGACAAGGGGAAAGTGCCTTCAGGCCCCACAGGGTCCTGCTCAAATCCCAGCTGGTCCATTTTCTACCTCTGCAATAGCTAAGGCAAATTGCTTTACCTATCTGGGCTCACTTTCCTCATCTGTAAAATGGGCATGACCACAGTACCCAATGAATAGAATTGCTGTGAAGATTCAGTGAGTTAATACTTGTTAATTACTCTGCATGAAGCTGGCACACACACACAGAGCAGGCACTGGGTAGATACAAATTAATCATAGCATAGATTGTGGAATTTGTCAAAACTCACTGTCATTTACAGTTTACTAGAGCACATATGCAAAGTACATGGTAGAATTCACCTGGGGATGTCTTAGGGTCTTCAGATGTAAATTCTACTCTCTCGCCTGCTAATTACAGAAATCTGGAGAACTTTCTAGCGTCCCTACCACTGGTCTCTGTGTTAACCCTGGCAGCTCCGGTGGGTGTGAAGAGGCATTCCAGGGTAAACAGTGGTCTCTGGTGAGATTCCTGGGGACTGAGTCCTGGCTCTGCTTCCACCCGACCGTGGACAAGGTACTCAGGCTTTAAGACTCTCACAGTCCTGACATTAGAAACAGGGGA
Organism: Meles meles; assembly: GCF_922984935.1. Classification (NCBI taxonomy): domain Eukaryota; kingdom Metazoa; phylum Chordata; class Mammalia; order Carnivora; family Mustelidae; genus Meles; species Meles meles. The sequence continues at coordinate 37,746,319 of NC_060069.1, read as the reverse complement.
CTTGGTTCTACATTGCAGGGTAATTGTGAAGGATATATGCAAATGCAGGGGAAAGGCAGCTGGCATGCTGCTCAACATGAGCACAGGGCACAAAGCCCTACTCACTGCTGTTAAATCATACACCAGCCTGAATCATTTCTTCCCCTGAACGCCCTCGGCCCCACCAACTCTCTGCTGCATCAGTGTGAGAGCTTCAACCTCTAGTCCAAGCCCTGCTGAGACTTATGAGTGGGTTTCTTTAGCGTGTGTGTGTGTTTTATTTTATTTATTTATTTGACAGAAAGAGAGCACAAGCAGGCAGAGCAGCAGGCAGAGGCAGAGGGAGGAGAGGGAGAAGCAGACTCCCCGCTGAGAGTCTGATGCAGGGCTCTATCCCAGGACCCTGGGATCATGACCTGAGCCTAAGGCAGCCACTAAACCGACTGAGCCACCCAGGCGCGCCTTTCTTTAGTTTTTAATTTATCTGATGAAAAAATGCTTTTATCCCATATGTATGTCCCCCTAAGCAATATGTTATTTAAGTTTGTTTGCTTCTGAGCTTTACACAAATTGTATCATACTGGACTTAATGTTCTGCAACTTGCTATTTTCATTCAAAGTTGTTTCCAAGATTCATCCACGTGGTTGCATTTAGTGGTGGTTCAGCCATTTCCCATGCATCTCCCTGCCACACGACAGTCCACTGTGGGAATATGGCACTGTTTGCGCATACATTTTCCTGAAGGTGTACAATAAGATCAGTTCCATAGCTTGGCGACTAAGGCTGCTGTGTGCACTCTTGGTTAGTCTCCTGCTCTTGTGCAGGCATTTCCAGTGTGGATGCCTGGTTCAGAGATTCACGAATGTTTGACTTTCGAAGACAGCACTGGTTATTCTCAGTAGTCTTGTTTGAATTTCTTACTCAACTTTATGAAAAATATGTCAGTGCAGCTATGATTCAAAAGGAAAGGCAGGCAGACAGGCAGGAAAGCAAGAAGGGAGGAGGGGAGAGAAAGCAAAAAAAGAATTCCCCTAAATAGTTCAAGGCCATTATAGAAAAATACAGAAATGCCTCAGGTGTTTTGCTTTATCTAATGATCCAAATTCAACTGCTCTAGGGTGTTCAAAATGCTACTGAAAGATTAAAAATTTATTAAGTCCAGTTGACACGCATATGAGGAGACTGGCATTTTCACTTATTGTTTGTAGAGTGTTAATTGCCCTTTCTTGAAAATAATTTAGCAAAATGAACCAAAAGTCCTTAAAACAAGTATAATTGACTTGACAATACCCCTTGTAGGACTTTATTCTAAGAAAAAGTATGCAAAGATGTTTGTTTAAGAATGTTAACTGCAGGGGCACCTGGGTGGCTCAGTGGGTTAAGCCGCTGCCTTCAGCTCAGGTCATGATCTCAGGGTCCTGGGATCGAGTCCCGCATCGGGCTCTCTGCTCAGCGGGGAGCCTGCTTCCCTCTCTCTCTCTCTCTCTGCCTGCCTCTTTGCCTACTTGTGGTCTCTCTCTGTCAAATAAATAAATAAAATCTTTAAAAAAAAAGAATGTTAACTGCAGAGATACTGATAGAAGAAAAAAAAAGGAGAAATAGTCTTAACATCCAGAAGTTACTGGTTAGATAACTACGCTGCAATTTAAAGTGATGGAAGGATGTATATGTTGTAGTGAGTGGGGAATGTGCAGTTATGTGTGCGGACCATCCCATGTATGGGAATGAATGGTTTTTGAGCAATGGTGCAGCTTTCAAACTGCCCCTGTGTTTGGACAGAGCTGAGTGTGATTCTGAGGTGAGCACTTAGGACCCTTTGATGATAACCTTGAGGTCAGAGGATTAGATATGTTTGGTACTGAAAGTCTCAAGATAGGATTTTGCTCTTGATGCAAGAAGAGTATTTTGCTACTGGGAAGAGCCATATGCCTCCCTTGGCATCCCAGGCACCAACCACCACTTCATTTCTCCTAGATCCCGCTGGGTCTTCTAATAAATTAAGTCCAATCATTAGTGGAGGACTTAACCATGTACTCATTGCCAGGCTTGATGGTTCTCGTTCATTCTCTGGTTGAATTCTGATTGACGTGAGATGTACCATTTTCCCAATGTCCCACTTTAAGAAAGTGGAGAAATAAAAGTACTAAATTATTTAAAAAAATAAATAAGATGGAGGCTTGGAAATGGCAACTAACTTACCCAAAGCTGTAGCTGGGAAGTGGCCACATAGCCATGGTTTGAGCCCAGAGTTCCTGGCTCTCCAGGTCCCTAGCTACAATATACACTGGCATGATATGTAGGCATGATATGTTTCGTTCTGCTGGCATCAGAGTCAAGGTAGACCTCTTGAATTACCAACTCTCTTTAGCATGTATCTTTCCAAGTTACAGCTATGCCAAACGCAATATTTTCCTTTTCATTTTAGTCATTTGTAAATCCTATACTTGAGGTAGAAGGGGAGTGGGGTGGGGAAGGGAGAATGTGACAAAAATCCCTATAAAACCCGAAGATTCTTTTTCTGCAAAAACTAGGGAATTCTAGCATCTGGCACCCTCCAGTGAGTAGAAAAATCCGATACACCTCAAGTCTACTGCACAGATCTTAATCCAGTTTTCATTTGCCAATCTCTTGAATAGAAGGGGTTGTGATACTTCGTGTAATTAACACATGATGGAATCATGCTATTTGCAAAACGAGCAGCTCTGGCTCTCTGGCTTCCATGGCTAAGGCAAGTCCACCGAGGCACAACTGTGTGTTGCCTTGGCAAGAATTCCTGCTGAGTGGGCAGTCCATGTTGCTTGGGTCTTGAGAGAGTCATGCTTACCTAGCAGAATGCAAACATCTCTGAACTTTGCTTACTGAGTACCAGGCAACATTAGCTTCCCATTGCATTTCCTCCAGCAGGATCAATCACACATCCCAGCCAGACACGTGTGGCCCCTGTTGGTGGTTAATCTCATAGAGGCAAAGCTCCTCCTTGCACTCAATTGCTGTATTGGAGTGCAGCCTTGGGATGGGGTGGGGGGAAGGGGGAATAAAAGCTGGGAGCAGAATAATAAGCACACGACTGCCTTTGAGAAGGCTGCTCTGTGCCCTGTGTTGCAGGAAGCTCTTTTTAGTGGTTGATTCACTACCAGAAGATTCATTCATGCTACCTAGCTAGCATCATGGATTTCTTCTTTTCTATGCCGACCTTGGTGTCTTAGTTGTGGGTTTGGTCCCCCCCCCCCCCCGCCCCGGTTTCTTTTTAGCTAAATTAAAGTTGACTACCTCCAGTCCTTCAGTAGTTCTAGAAAAGTACTCAGCATTCAGGTCTCGGCAGAGGGATAGAAAGTGCTTAGGTTTTTCTACTCTAGAAGATTTAACTGACAGTCAGACAACTGAAAGAGGCCTGTTTCTGACTTTGCTCTCGGGACTCTGCTTTTGTAATTCTTCATTGAGTTTGACCATGCTTGAAGGCTGCTGCATTTTTTAAAAACTGGGGTCATCTTAGTGACTAGTCTTGTCTCAGAGGGGTGTGGGAGGGAATGGTCCAGGGGGGTGAAGTCCCACATGAATTGATCTAGAACTCCACTAAAAAGGGAAGTTTCCTCCATACCTTAAATACCATGTTTGAAACACATTCTGTTTTAGGGCCATGCCCCATTGTATAAAGAGAAGCCCATCTGCATTTCTCTCTGAAAAGCGCCTCCCTCCCCTGCAAGCCTCCAAAGACATATTGACAAGAGGAGGATTAAGACATAATGACAATGCGGGAGTGACAAACGCCTATTAATAAATGAACAAGCTAGTCCTGTCTCCATTTTTTCTCGAACACAAAGCCCCATCGCCCAATGACCGGAGCTGAGGCATCTACAGGGTTGCTGACCTCTCCTCTGCCCCCTGCTGCCAGCCCAGGACTGGGGAGAAGCCCTCCCACCAGGCCTGCACATCTGCCGCCCAGACAGCAGTGGCTGAGGGCCAGCCCCGCCGCCCAGGTCAGGCGGTCTGTTCTCTGCTTTGTGTGCCCCTCCCGTCTTGACTCCTGTCATGTCCACTGCAGAGGACAAAATTTCTCTTGTCAGATAAAATATATATTGGAGAAGCTTGACCGAGCAGCTTTTCTCAGGGAAGAAGAGAAGTTGTTGTTTGAAAATCTTGACTGGCATTGAGACTTCAAAGGTCTTGCTGGCCAGTTCTGGTTCTCAGCACAGACCTGATTTTCTTTTCTTTTCTTTTTTTTTTTTTTTGGAAGTCCTGCTCCTTCCCACAGTAGCTGGCCTCTATCACATCAGGTTTGCATTCTCTTCTTTCCAGGACTTCTCCCAAAATGATCTCTTAGAAAATGCAGCAACTAATGTAGTCTTGCAGGAAGAAAATGTTTCAATGAAATGTAGTTTAACACAGGAGCGAGGGGAGGTTCTGTAGAACAGAATGAGCTTCCTCCACAACAACAGAAAACACTCTAGAAAAGATAACAAGAATAGGCTTCTGAGAATGATGAGTCACCACTCCTCTGCACTCGCAGCCCTGAGCTGGGGGAAATATTGGTGCACACACTCACACCTGGGCTCGCCCACCTGTGATGGCTTGCTGCAATGTCACATTCACAGTCTGTTAGGAGATCTCCGGCCATTATTTAGAGATCACTAGCAAAACAGAAGGACACATTACAAGTCTGAATCTTTCTGACAGTTTCTGGGGGCTGGGAGCAGTTGCCTCCTGGAAGGTCCACTCCCTAGACTCTAGACCGAGCCCATCACTGACATGACTTTTGCAGAATATCATTATTGGAGTAGCTCAAGGACCCACTTCTGTTAGCTCCTAAAGGAGCCCGAGATCAGCTGGAGCTAGTGAATTCCTCTGGGACCCTGGCCCTTTGCACTACACCTCAAAAATGCCTATGAGTCTCGGTGGCAAATGAATGGGCTCACCTGCTGGGGGTAGGGGTTTTACAGTGGAACAGGAAGGTGGGATGGACCAAGGCAGAGGATAGAAATCAGGGGGGTCCTGATTACTATCTTAGTAACACTATTTTATTTTAATATTTTATTTATTTGACAGAGAGAAATCACAACTAGGCAGAGAGAGAGGAGGAAGCAGGCTCCCCATGGAGCAGAGACCCCGATGCGGGGCTCAATCCCAGGACCCTGGGATCATGACCTGAGCCAAAGGCAGAGGCTTTAACCCACTGAGCCACCCAGGCGCCCCAGTAACACTATTTTAAAAAAATTCTTTATGTAATTATTTATGGATGAAATAGAATATCCATGAGACTTCAAATTAAGCTCCTTTAAAACCCTAGGTATCTTAATATAAGGATTTAAAGACAGCACCATGAGAAGAGGTCCATCCAGGACATGGAAAGATTGAGGACCCCTTCCCTCTGGATGTTGACACAGTGGAAAGTGGACATCAGCATGGCTGGGAAGCCACATCCTCATAGCTGTGGCCCCATCTGCCTTTGCTGCATTCAGTAGCCTTATAATATGTCCACATGCTTCGGGTCACCACGTGCCTCAGTTTCCTTCCTGCTAACATGGGAATAACAATGCTCTTGAGACTCAAAATCAGACATCATGTGTCTTGCCCATGGCCAGGTTGCAGCCAACTTGTCATAAGGCACAAACACCTTGTCCCAAGGCACAAAACAAAACCCTACCCACCTGTAGATACCGCTGAGCATCTCCATCCTTGTTCTGGACACAACATAGGATGTCCAGCCTCCTTCATTCTACAAAAAATTCCAGAAACTGGTCACCCTCATAGCCACTCAACATCAGACTCAGCAAAAGCAGTATTAGGACTCAGCTGAATTTCATGGGGGGCTTGCTTTCTTTACACCAAAGAAGGCCTACCTCATCACTAACCTGCTGTTTTAAGTCTGGGCTGAAAAGATTTGGGAAGGGTGGTGGGCATGATCAGTGGGGAAGTCTCTCCTGCACTTGTGTATTTTTTAAGATGTACTGACGGGCACAGCTAACATTATCACAGAACCTTTAAGTGCCTCTTAACTCTTGCTTCATGCAATGCTTCTAGACATATGCTTTCATGGGTCTTTTAAACACCATGGCAAGAGGATGAAGAGTTTCCTGTTTCAGGGTCCAGGTGCTCTGTTCCTTCCAACCTCCCCTCACCCCATTCCTCATTCTTAGAAAGAAAATAAAATTGCCCAGGTAGGATGGCAATACAATACTCTTTAGACAAAGCACCAAGCCCACAACTTTGCTGATGTTATTCCTGTGTCCTCTCACTCTCAGATGCAACAGCTACAGACCTGGGGGCTCAGGAGAAGTGTGGGAAGCCAGGGGGCTTTCAAAGGAACCTGAGAAGAAAGGGCTGGAAAGAGAAGACCCTCTCTTCTCATTTGAGAATACACCTGACTTTCATTCCCCTTGTCCTCAAGAGGTGCCAAAAAGGATCAGTGTTGTCCCCATTTTGTAGATGGGGTAAACTGAGGCAGTGGGTCTTAAAGCAAACTGTTCTGGGGAGCAGCCTATTAATCCTTATAAAAATTTGCTAGGGGCTAGCTTTATAGTTAATGTTTTTTATTTTCTTTACTCCCACAATGGGTTCAGACCAGCAAAGAAACAGTAATGAGGAACAAGGCAGCTTATCCACAACACCGACTCAGACTGAATGGCCAGGAAGTTCAGTTGAGCAGGCTACCACCAGAAGGATACTAACACCCAGAGCACTGGCAGACATTTCCAAACACCACTTCTATCGCCTCTTCCAGTGTGAATTACTTGTTAATAGGACCATGGGCAGCTTATGCAGGTATAATGAGATTATGATCTTGCTTCTTCCAGGGGAGTCCTGGAATCAGAAGGTGAGAGTCACCATCACTCACCCCTAAATGACCCTGAGGCACTCATTCATCTATCCCAAGCCTCAGCTGCATCCCACAGAACAGGGAACCAGATTATTGTAATTGAACAAGACAATATGTCCACATGAGGCTTTGCTATTTATGAAATCCACCCTCCCCCCACCAATGCCTCAGCAAGTTAACTGTAAAACACTGCCCACCTTTTGTGGTTGCTTCTGAGGGTCTGACCACCTAGTACTCATCAAGTAGAGGGTAGTGTGGCTGGGGTTCAGAGGGGACTCCCATAGAGAGTACCTGAGGTGGAAGGGTAAAAGGTAAGCATCAGTGAGACAGAGTGCCAATGATTCGCTGACAGTTTCCTCATCTGTAACACAAAGACCAGCACAACACTTCTGCTCCTTGGCTGTCAGAGGGAATAAAAGAGATAACCCACAGGCTCCATAAACAGTCACAGCCACCATCATCACCGTCACCGTCACCAGCAGCTCTTCACAGAAATCTCCCAAATGCCAGAGTAGAGAGGTCCTATAGAGCTCTGCCTTGGGGATCCCCGGAGGAGCGGTGTACGCTTTGGAACATTCTTTTTAAATAATGCCCCTGCGCTCAGAGTTCCTTATGCGAAAAGATAACTTGTTGGTAGAATCATGTCCTTGGAAGTGTTTTTCTTCAATATCAAACTTTAGGAAGAAAAATTTAAAAGGATCCAAGTAGAGGCATCTAGTCGATTCACAGCCAACATGGGTTACACAGTGTTCAGGTGTTTCTATAGTGAAATCACAGAAAAATAATGGAAAAAGTAAACATTATACGATGAATATTGGTAGGAGAGCTGGATGGCAATATCAAGAAAATTTTCTGATGTCCATTAGGTTACTGTGACCCTGTCTAGGGAGGTTAAGTTCTGTCCTTGGCTTCTGCCACACAGTGACCCCCGAATCCCCACCAGCATGCCCAGCCTCCAGATCTCAGACCCACAGAGCTCTTCAAGGCAGTTGGTGCCGCCTCGCTAACATATTTCTTAGGGCCTTAACAGAGTATCCTCTGAGCCTACTCTGGGGATGGTAAGGAAGTGGGTATGCAGGGCACACATGATAAATCTACTCCAACCTCCCAGGCTTCCTAAGCCTTTCAGTCCTTCCTTCTGCATTATGCCAGGGAAGTTCTAGAACCTTGCTGAATGTAGAGCCATTGAGTCCAACTTACGGCCAATCAGCAAAGCAGTCTTTTAGAGCCACTTCCAGCTGCTTGCTCTAACACATAAATTCAAAATCTCTCTCTTCCATCCTCCTTAGTCTAACACCCTTAGAATTCATTTCTGGACATTTCTCAGGCTTTCACCAATACAATTTAGCAAGATCTTACAATCCTTTTGGAGGAATGTCTCTCCTAGGCTCTCCCCACTCCTGTGTCCTGGGGACCAGAAGTCTCCCTGCCCACCCGTGGGGGGTGGGGCCTTGGTGGAGGGAGGACTCCTGGGCCCCAACTCCCTCTGCTCCCTTAGTTACCATTAGTGTTTCCACCTGTGGAGACAGTTCCTTAGGAAGCAGTTTGCCAACTGAGGTGCTCAGTTCTATTTTGGGGTTTTGCCCGAGATTTTGCTTTTAAAATTAAAGAGTCCTTCCGATCATGAAGAGTCCCAGAGGAAAGAGCCTGAGGAGATGCCCTGGAGTTCTCCGAGCAGAGAGCACTGCTTTTCAGAACTGCCTCTCAAACAGTCTTTGCAGGCTGGGCCCCGATATTCACCTCCAGCACCATATACGCCCACCTTTCTCCTCCCTCCAAACGTCAAAGATCTTAAATGGTTATCAAAGACAGACCGATTTCAGGTTTGCTGAGAAGGGATAGTGGTCTGGGCGAGCTGGCAGTTTCTGGAATGCCCCCCTTTCCCAAGCTGGACTGTGCCAGGTGGTCCAGTGCCCTCCATACCCTCCTCTAAGACTCCCAGGGAGGGAAGTATCATTGCCCCTGGCTTATGTGTGAGGAAACAGCGATGAGGCCTCACCTCTGTGCCCGGCCCTCCAACACTGATGTGTGCCCCTGATGACAGAGAGGTCTGTTTTCACTCCCCAAATGATGAGAAAACAATGCATGCCTCTGGATCTCAGAGAGGAGTGAGGGGAGGAGGAAGAAGGGGCTCCGGTCAGTCACAGGGGAGAACCTGGGCCCTGGCCACAGTCCTCCAGCCCCCCAGTGTTGTCAGGAGACATTGCTCCTCTTGTTCTCGAAGGTCGGCAGTCTGCCTACTCTCCACTGCTTTCCCAAATTCCCTGGGTGCAGAAGGGAGACCAAATCATGCCATTCCATGTATCCCTGCTTTAGACACACTGCCTTAAACCTGAGTTTTAAAAAGCCCGGAACTGGCAGTAAAATGGGCCTTTGGGATTATCTAAGAATGCAACTACTGATTGCTGCTTCTGAAATGCAGTTGAGAAAGTACAGACTCCCTACAGCCCAAACAATCCTCTGTCCAGCAGAGTCAGGTTGCAGACACTGCGCTTGACATTAACCCAAAGGAAACAAGGTTACAACTTCCAGAACAATTCAGCACCAGTATGTAGGCATAATGAGAGCTACTTCTCTTCCCAACCATTCTGTTTTTAGCAAGTAAGCTCAATTCTGAGTTATAGTGGAAAACTTTCTTAAAAGTATGGCATTGGCAGAGAACTGGGACCTGGGGTCAGACGGACCCAGAGGCTTGATTCCTCTCTCTGTGCAGTCTGGGGAAAGCCATGGGGCTCAGTGTCCTCGGGGTAAAACAGGACTGTGACCCCCTCAGAGTTTCACCGTGGGGACTGATCCAGATGAGCACAGGCTGTGAACACTGTCGACTCATGCTGAGAACAGTCGAGCCTGACTCGTCTATTTTAATTCTCCTGGCCCTCGGGACTCCTGCAGGTCACAGGAATAGAATGTTTCTGCATGTTCCAAGCATTCCTGCAAGAGTTCCTTGCTGGTTGTGAGAAAACTGGGCCGGACGCTACCAGATTTGGCAACCAGTGATTCAAAAAGCAAGCAGGGAACATGTAAGCACCCAGGTCAAGTTAAGCTAGCTTTTTCCCTTGAAGGAAAAATCCATTTAACCTACTAGATGTGGAGCACAGAGACTTCCTTCACCATGACCGCCAGACAGAAGTGTTAACTGTTACCTACCCAACCATCACATCAGCCTGCAACTTCCAGCGAAAGCTCCTGTTCCTAACAATCGGGGTGAGTGCAAACCACGTCCTCCTGGCCCAACTGAAGAACAGGATGAGTGAAGTGAGCCATTGCACATGCCAGTCCTGAGAAGGGCGAGGTTTTATTTAAATCCTTGGGAGACAGACTTCTGTGGGTGCTCGTTTCTCTCCTGCTCTTCAAATTCACCCCACACTGGGGATTCGGGATGCACAGTTGCAAGGGCAGTGATGTGGGTGGGGGAAGGAGACGATGTGACTCGACCTGCGGGTTTTGCAACGTCTGGCTTCTGTCAGGATGAAGCCGAGGAGGAAGGGGACAGACTCAGGTGCAACTGTTGAGATCTGTGGGGAAGATGCCCTCAGAACCAGAGGCTTGGCCCCAGCAACGCAGCTGCCCCCTTTCTTTCCAAGGAAATAAAACATCCTAAAGGATGTTTATCCTAAACATCCTAAAGGATGTTTAAAGGATTTTAAAGGATTTAAGGATTAAAGGACAAAGCATCCTAAATGCACAGACCCCCTCCTCTGAGCAGACTCAGGTCTCGGAAATCATCTTTGATGCTTTGAGCCTCATTAACAACAAAGGGTCACCTTATCTCCGCCTGATTTTGTTTTTGGTTCACTTTCAGTGTGAACTTTGAATGCAGTCAGAAAGGGATTATGGAACACTCGTCCACGTCCGTCCTCTACACACACACACACACACACACACACAATAGCCCCAGCCCCATCCCCCACTCCTTGGTCCTTGCTGCTGCGACTAAATCTGTAAGCATACAAGTGCCATTAACTGACATGAATCAAAACACTCTTCATTGTTCACAGACAGGAGCAGCCGAGAGGTGGAAATTACTTGGCGTTTCATTCTAATCTGTACTGAAGACTTGCCTGACAAAACAGATTACGTGCAAGTATCGCCGGCTTGGGAATGAAGTTATGTTTACGGCTTACCCCATATTTTTCTTTCCTAAAGGAAAGGAAATGACGCTTCCCCTGTCCTTCCCAACCCTCTGCAGCTTCCCAGACCCATCCCTCCACCACCACCCGTGAAACATTAACATTTAATTTCCCTTCGTGAGGGAAGCTTTTGTTAGCCGTGTCCATAAAATTGTGATAAACACTCTGTGCCTCCGCGCCAGCATCTGAGAGGACCGACCATAACACAGCCCGAGCAGCTCTGGCCTTCCACATGGTGCTGCGGGCGGCATCTCCCTTGGGAGGTGTGTTGCAGCCTTCTAACCAACGGCAGAACCCACGAGCTGTCTCTCTGCAGAGAGACCATCACCAAAGGCTTCTGACAAAGAGCGGATGCCATGCTAACAGCTGCTCATAATTACCAAGGGACAGTGCTTCTCCCCGCTGGATTCCAATGGGACCGTGCTCACCACCACCATGCTTCCTTCTCTCTGGATCCTCGGGGTTCCACGTGTATGTTTCGGGAGACTTCCATATTGTATCAGAAAAATCAAAATAAGGCTCTCGGAGATGGAAGACTGTTAGATTTTTTTCTTCTTTCTTTTTTTGGAGGGTCTGTCTCTCTGGATTAATTAAGCGGCTGCTCCGGGGGTGAGGCACAATGTGAGTGGTCCACACTGCACTGTGGATGGCCCAGTTAGGCGCTAGGATCCAGGAGAAGGGGAGACAAAGAGTGGCAGACCTACAGGATGGAGGCGGGGGGTGGGGGAGAGATCCAGGTCAGCAGGGACTCACGGGGATGCTTGGCTTTGTTCAGAAACCCAAGGCTGAGAAGCGCAGCTGGCTGAGTCCAGGCAGGGTAGAGGAGTCCTCTCTGTGTGTTGTGCCATGTGTTCCTGTGACTAAACCTGTGCACTGAGCCATTCCCAGGTTCTGCTTCTTGAGGAACTTTCTGTTTCCAAATTGGACCATCTGGTTTCACTCTGCTGACCACAGCATCTCTAGGGAGGCCTCTGTTGTCCCCCACCTTGGCTGGGGTTCATTTCAGCCCTTCCATTGGCCTTTGCCATTTCCAGGACTTTGGAATCAGGAGATGAGAGCAGAGGACAGGGAAGGAGAGAAGTACCTCAAGTCCTCCCTTCGTGTCCTTAGCTGGCATTTCCTCAAGAAATGAACTTTAACTGAAGTTCAACCTGAACGTCCTCGGGGGTTCTGGCCTGGGCTGCAGCAGCCTGCAGCTCTCGTGACATGGCATGGCCACAGAAATCCCGAGGTTAACGCTGTAGGGAACGGGGAAGCTTCCACCTTCGGTGAAAGCATATGGGCTGGTGGCCTGGCCTGGCTGGCTGTGCTTGTTCTGAGCCACCACAGGCATCGGAGCCGCACTTTCTCACTGCTCCCCCGCCCCTCAACAAATGACCACATGAGTGGCTGAAGTCCAGCTTGATGAAAGCACAGATAGCCTGGACATGCTTGTACAATGAAAGCGTGAATGAGAGAGTGGGAAGCAGCATCTCTGTTCCATGGAGCTGTCCGCTCCCCCCTTGATCTCTGTAGTACCCCTGGCTTTGCACAGAGCAGGCATGAGGAAGGGTCCATGTGTTTTGCCCTAATACATGCTTGAACACGGCTCACAGCTACGTCGGTGACACACGACCCGCTCAGACTGACACCAGAGGAGAAGAGTCCATCATGCTGGCCTGGAGGCTTGTCACCAGTCAAGCCCTTGGACAGATGTAGCTCTTCCTGCCTCTCATTCCCAGTGCAGGCTAACCCCATGGGCTTAAAAAAAATTCACACCTTAGTAGCCCAAAAGCATGACCTTTTGCACGAGATGTGACAAAAATAACACCTACCTGGTTTTCAGCCATAATTTCAGTCTGTTACCTTTGATATGAAAGATAAATGCCATAAGAGAGACTTGTGTATGGTCCAATTATGGGGGCAGATGTGAATGGAATGATAATTACCTGTTACGAGGTATAGAACATCATCTGAATTAACTCCACAGTATAGTTACATCATGGCTAGAAAGCATAAGCAAGACAAATACCTATCCTGATTCTTTTTCATGGAAAAATTAGGTTAAACAAATAATAATGCCTTCTTAGCTTCCCCTTGAACAAACTTAAGTCTTTTTCTTCAGGAAATAATTGGTCAGATTCTCAAATGAACTCCTTCTCAGGTCCTTAACCCAGTTCTGCCTGTAAGATGTACACAACCCTGTTTTGTCTCCTAGAAACTCCAAATGTTTCTCTGATACATCATCAGTCAGGAGCTCCTGGGGCCCTGCTGGCATCTCCCCACACACTCATCTTGGATCCAGCCCAAGGGAGAAGATGGAGCAGGCAGGCAGTCTGGGCAGAAAAGCACCAGGGCCCACATCCCACAATCAGAGAGGACATGCCTCGAGAGGAGCTGGGTGAGTGACCTAACCATTTCCCACTCTCTTTCCCATTAGCCTGTTTGATTCTCATGACAGCACTTGTTCCACGTTCCCTGGCTTTATTTACTAGTATGATGCCTGACCCTCCACCAGACATAAGCTCTGTGTGTAGGGACTCAGGTCTGAGCTCTTCACCTTTGTGTCTCTAGCTCCAAGAACAGTGCCTGGCACATAACAGAGACTCAAGGCATGCTTGCTTAATGAATGGATGGATGGATGGATGGATGGATGGATGGATGAAAGGAAATGAATGAATGGGAAGCAACAATTCACAGAGCTGCCCACTCTCTCCTTGATCTCTGCAGTAATCCCTGGCTTTGTACAGAGCATAAGGAAGCTATTTAGGAGATTCTCATTAAAGCCGAAAAAGAGCAGGTGAGAACCTAAGTTCAGAAGTAGGGCTAAGATACGAGTTATAAAACAGAGGGATGCACTAAATATCATGGTTAGAAGCCCCAAGACCTAGCATCATAGTGTAGAGACAACGGCTCTGTGATGATGTCCCGGGGCTGGGTTTTTGAAGACCAGAAATAACTGCATAAGAACAGGAAGGGGAGGAAGAGAAGAAAAGAGAGGTAGAAAGGAAGGAAGCGGGGCACTAAGCTAAGGTGCAGAGAGAGAGGCTGAGAGATGTGGGATCCCGTTCAGAATCTGTAATGTGTCCGTGGGCCTGGATGCCGCCGCAGCCCGAGAAGACGGACAAACCTCTTCGGTGCCAAGGACAAGAAAAAGAAGCAGTTCTTGGACAATTTCTTCCTGCAGATCCAACCACGTGTAAACATTAACCCTGACGCAGATGTACCACACTTCTCACAGAAGCTTCTCCGGACCGAACCCATCACCTGGGTGTGTGGCAAGCCCTGGCCTGAAGACAGGCAGCCTATGTGCTGATTCGCTGGCCTGGAGGCAACCGTCTCTCCTAAGTCTTGTTGACAAATGTCTCTGCATTGCCAGTGATGTTCACTCATAATTCCCAGACCTTCATTTCAGTTTAAAAATGTAACTTGCTGGGGCACCTGGGTGGCTCAGTGGGTTAAGCCACTGCCTTCGGCTCAGGTCATGATCTCAGGGTCCTGGGATCGAGTCCCGCATCGGGTTCTCTGCTCAGCAGGGAGCCTGCTTCCCTCTCTCTCTCTCTCTCTCTGCCTGCCTCTCTGTCTACTTGTGATCTCTCTCTGTCAAATAAATAAATTAAAAAAAAAATGTAACTTGCTAACTATCAGCAGCAGAAGAACATGTAGATAGCTTCAGTGTTTTTGCTAACGCATGTGGCCTTTTGTTGTAGGAGATTTTACGTGTCTGAAACACCTATAAAGGAGAGAGAAAAAATAGGTTTCAAGCTGAAATGGCTGCTCGCCTATTTTGGAAAGAGCCCCTGGGTACCGCGTCAGAAAATGCCTACTGGGTGCTGAGTGGTGACGCCAGACAGCGTGCACACTGCCTGGGTGGCCCGGGCGGCAGGGTCTGCCAGCCGTCAGCTACGGAACGATTCTATTCAGGACTTAGAGTCCCCAAAAGAAGATTGTAGTTATTGATCGGAAGAGGTGTCTTCATTCTAATCATGACAAAATATCAGAAACACCCCAAATGAGGATCTCCCCTGTTCTCCTAAAAATGCCAATGCCAGGCAAGACAAGCGAGGCTGAGGAATCGTTTCAGATCAAGGGAGATCGAGGAGACCTAACAGCCAGACACAATGAGCTCTACTGGATGGGATCCTGCCTGGATGGAGGGAAAAGACACTGCTTGAAAGGATATTACTGAGGCAAAGGGCACAATTTGAATATGGATTGTGACCCCGTATCGGTGCAATTCTACTATACTTGTATCAATACAGTGCTATTATATCAGTGTTAAATCTCCTGAATTGAGTAACTGTATTTGGTTATATTTTCAGGAACTACAAGCTAAAGTATTTAAAGATAAACTAACTCTCAAATGGTTTGGGGGAAAATGTGCAAGCATATATGATATATGGGTGTGTGTGTGTGTGTGAGAGAGAGAGAGAAGGGGACAGAAGTGGCAAAGCAATCAGAGTGAGTCCAGAGTCCAACAGGGTTTCACTGAACTATTCTTATAACTCTTGTTTTAAGCTTTACATTATTTTATTTTGGTCGGAATAACTTTTCATTTCCTTTTTTTTTTTTTTACTTTCTATGCTGAGGTATGTCATCTGTAAATACAGGCAATTGTTAGTGGTTTTTTGGTCACTTTTTTTTTTGAAGAGGCAGAAAAAGTCAGATGTGAAGTAACTGACATCACATTTACTGTCAACTTACTTGTCATGGTCTTGAAACTCTACTGTTATACCCCAGTAAATACTTCATGTACAACGTAATCTCACACTGTTTCTTAATTTGCTGTGTCTTGGTCAAAAGCTGCTTTGGGAGGAAAAATGATATTTTTGTTTTATATGGAAATGGGTAAAACAGATGGTTTATACTTTTCTTCTAATATACTGATGTGGCTTAAATCACAAAATGCCCTTTGGCTTTTTAAATGAAGTCAGAAAAAATAAATTCCTGGTAGTTAATCAAAGCTTCTTCCTGCTCCTGCCCCTCCTTGGCAATTTTGGGGGCTGGGGTGGCTAGAGGTCCTTGGGAAGCCTGTCTATCTCTCATGTATGCTTAGTCATCAAGGGATATGCACTTCTAGCAAGCAAGGTCAACACAAATGTTGCCTATTTGACACTGAAATATTCTTCCTTCCATTCAAGTGGCAGATGATCAAAAGGATACAAGCAAGAATATTTTGCTTGGCACGTGGCCTAAAAGTTCTAAATTTATCTATGCTATTTTTGCTTCCTACTCAGATTGGATTAGTTACTAGGCAACTGAAGTGTTTAATTTCATTTGCTAATAGTTACATTTTAATAGAGGCAGCTAGTGTACATGACCAATGCTGCCAATACAAACACAGCCCAACACCCAACCTCTGTTGGGCAGTAGGGCTTACTACTTCGTTCTTGTTGCAGAAAAACACTATTCATACTCTTGGGTTTTGTTTATTTGACTTTTGTGTACTGGAAAAGGGGATGTCTCTTTTGGAATTATTTATATTAAAAATATTTGGTACCTGTTTGTGGCATCCTAAACCTTCTTTAAACTTGTGGTTCACAATGGCAAACCAGGCACATAGGTCTTCTTCCCACGACCAAGAAGGAAAATTAATCCTTAATAGCACTGAAAGGGCACCATCAGTGCCTCAGATGAGGGGGTAGGTTGATAGAAAAAATGAAAATAGTGAAAGCTACACCCCAAACAAGCATAGCAGTAGGCTTGGCAGAGGTCTTCCCAATGGTTAGATGGAAAAAAATCCAAATTTGGAGAGAGGGGAAACTGTTGGGGTACATAGGAGGGAAATTAGTTACAAGATAGTCTCCACACATTCAGACCAATCCTACCCCCAGTATATAGAAGGCTGGATGTGGTTTGCTATGGAAGTGACTCCTAAGGAATGCTGGAAATTAGTCTAGGACGGGGAGAGGGGCTGTTCTCTCAGATCCTGAGTATAGAATATTAGCCAGTATAGAATATTAGTCCTATATTAATATAGGACACCACAGGTACCTCAAGAGGCAAGAGTTGGGGGCAAGGAGAGGAAAAGAGAAACACAACTCTGCCCAGATGTGAGCTATGGTTGGGAAATGGTTCCACCTCAGGGTGAAGCTTCTCTGTGAGGCCCCATGTGGGGCCCCAGCTGGCCTGGCTGCCTTCTTTGCAGGCACCCTAAAGGTAAATCTCCCATCATGCCATTCACTAATGGATACATGCTTCCCAGCCATCGTTTCCTTTGGAGGAGGGATCTACAGTAGAAACCAAGGCATAGGATTGCTGAGGAAACACCCATCCACACATTTCTGCATTTAAAATGTGAACAGACAAGAATCATGAGACCTTTGAGGAAACCATTTGCACAACAGAGAAAGAGGAAAATAACCTGAGCCAGATCCCAATGCAGAGAATGGAAGGTACAGAAACAGACAGACACACATATACTGTGTGGGTGCACACACGCGCTCACTGTGGCTGACACCAGGAATGACACACTGATGACTCAGTAACAGGTGACCGTGAGAACGGAGCAATCACACAGCAAGAGACGGTCCCTGGGAATTTAAAAACAGGTAAACATGGGCTACAGATTTGTCCTGTGGAGAAGAGGGGAGGTTACAAATTTGGATTAAAATATTTCCCTGTCAATGATGAGAATGAAATGCTCTGCCTTAAACAACTAAAAAGGAATAGAATTTGGAACTTCCAAAGCACCAAAGGGAAAAAAGAAAATGTTATTAACAATAAAGAAAAGGGAGATAGGGAGAGAAACAATTAGAAGCATGTGAAGTAGACAATGAAAATAAATGACAGGGATGAGCTTAAATATACAGATATTTATAATAAGCAGTTTAATTCTTTTAAAAGATACAATTTCAGATGAGAAATATGTAGAACTAAGCTGTGTGTTAGTTAAAAAAAATTTAATGGCACAAAATAATGACTGGAGAAACGTAGTAAGGGTTACCAAAAAGAAATGCAAACCAAAATCACAATGAGATATCACTTCATACCTGTCAGAATGGCCAGTACCAAAAAGACAAGAAATGACAAAGTGTTGGTCAGGATGTGGAGAAAAAGGAACCCTTAGACACTGTTGAATCACTATGTTGTACATCAGCAATTAATATAATATTGTGTCAACTATTCTTCAATAATAACAAAAAGCAAAAAATTCAGTATTAATATCAAACAGAAGTATGATACAAGGCCAAAAGCAAGGGAATATTTTATATGCATTAAATATACAAACCAGAAGATAGTAATAGTCACAAACCTTTTTTACTGAACAATATAGCATGGATCTATGTAACAAGTGTTAGAAACGTAAGAAGAAACTATTAGATTCATGATCACAGTGGGAAACCTTCACGCATCTTCCTCAAAAATTGACAGGTGGAGTAGACAAAAATATAGGTAAGAGTATAGATGATTTGAATACACAATCATCAATCTAGATGAATTTCATATTTAAACTCAGTTCTCAACTAACAGAAAACATGTTTAAATTTCCAAGGAATATTTTAAAAATCTGACCAAGTATTTGGCCAGAGATAAAAATCTCAGTAAAACCTTCAAAAGATAAACACTATGGGTGTCTTGGAACTCTAACCCAAGAGTAATTTATAAAAGAAAATCAAAGCTGAAATTAGTGTACAGCAATGAATCATCATGAGAGCACTCAGCTCAAAATCTCTGGAGTGCATCAAAGAGGGACTCCAAGTTTGAAATGTATTTGGAAATAAAAGATTGAAAATGCACTAAGCAATCATCTCAGTAAGTTAAAAAAATAACTAAATAAAGTACAATAAAGGGAATCAATAAAGATAAAAACAGGAACTGATGAAATAGAAAACAAATCAATTTGATTATTAAAACCAAAAGTGCTTAAAGACCAAAAAAAGAGACCCACCTGATAAAAAAGGTAAACAGAACAAAATTAGAAATAATAGAGAATATAACTATAGACACAGATTTTATGTCAAAATTATTAGAGAATATATATATAAGAATTCTAATAAATTTGAAAAAAATTGAAACAAAGTGAAAGTAGAAATAATTTTCTAGGAACATATGAACTATTAAAATGACTCAATAAGAGGCAAAAAACCCCAAAAACAAAACAAAAACCCCTAAACAGATCAGTAACTATTAGAAAAGAAGATCGGAAATGTAGTCAAAATCTTCCACCTCTAACCCCTAGCAACCAGGTCCCAGGCCCAGATGTGTTTACTACTTCTTTTTTAACTTTTAACAACCTTTAAAATTTAAAGTACGTATTAATCCCTATGTCAGATTTCTATAGCACATAGAAAATATGTAAAGATTATCAATTTATTCTATGAAGGTAGTATAACCTAGATTTTGAAAAAGGGATACGGTGACAGTAAAATAGCAAAGTGTAGATGAGAGTTCAATAACTCAAAATGCCTATGAAAGCCAAGACATTTAATAGTAAGAAATTTAATATTTAATGGGAAATTTTGTACTAATTTGATATAGTGACCACAGGGAGTGGTCAAAGGCAGTGTGGAGAACATATAACCCATCTAAAAGAGGCCATTGGTTTGATGTACAGCAGGGATTAGAAGCACAGTCTTATTAATCCATACATAGGCAAAAATTCTAAATATAATAAAAAACCAAAATTAGTAATTTCTCTAAAAAGTAACACACGATGATCTAGGAGGAAAATTTATCCAATGAATGCAGGGAAGACTCAATGCTAGAAATATTTTATTACTATAATTCAACTTATTAATATATCAGAAGAGAAAAAAACATGATTGTCTTGATAAAATCAATGAAAGCATTTAATAGACCCATACACCAATTCCTAATAAAAATTCTGAATAAGCTAAGTTCAGAGAAGATATTGATAAATATCAATTTTGATAAATATCATGATATTTTGGTAAATATCAAGATTTGATAAACATTGATATTTGATAAACATCAAATCTTATCAAAATTTATATCAGGGGCGCCTGGGTGGCTCAGTGGGTTAAAGCCTCTGCCTTCAGCTAAGGTCATGATCCCAGGGTCCTCGGATGGAGCCCCGCATTGGGCTCTCTGCTCGGCACGGAGCTTGCTTCTCTTCCTCTCTTTCTGCCTGCCTCTGTCCCTACTCGTGATCTCTGTCTGTCAAATAAATAAATAAAATCTTTTTAAAAAATTATATCAAATATAAATATATTTGATAAATATCAAGATATTGATAAATATCATCAAAATTGATAAAGGATATAGACAGAAACCTACAAAACCATCTCTCAACACTGAACAATTAGAAGCAAGAGAGGGATGCTTGCCCATCGTCATCATTGTTATTCCAGATTACACCTTGGTCAAGGCAGTGACTAGAAAATAAAGTGAGGCATAAACACTGGAAAGAAAAAGAAAACAGGCTGTCGTCATCCAAAATCCAAAACTCAACTTAAAAATGGCTAACGCTACTAAATTTGGTCAGTAAGGTGCCTAGATATATTTTTTTTATCTGTTCTGTACCTTCACATCATGGAGATATAGATATGCAAAGTGGAGAGAAGAAAGACGACCGAGTCAATACAATATATAATCCCTCTGGAGATCTTGAATTTTCTAAATTATGTTTGATGGTTGAAAAAAATTCTAACACTGTCTTATGTGATTGTTATGTGTAGACAGAGGAAATATTTAAGACAGTGATATTATAAACAGGGGAGGATAAAAGAATGCAAAGAGAAGTAAGGTTTTTATACTTCACTCAAACTAGTGAAATGTTGGTACCAACAGACCGTGATGAATTACATATATGTACACATACACATGTGCACACATATGTACATACTTATAATGTAATATCTAGACAAACCATTTCAAAAACACTACAGATGAATCAAAAATCAAAATCAAAATCAAAAATCAAAAAATCAAAAATCAAACACTACAATGAATCAAAAATAAAATCTTTTTTTTTAAAAGATTTTATTTATTTATTTGACAGACAGAGATCACAAGTAGGCAGAGAGTCAGGCAGAGAGAGAGGGGGAAGCAGGCTCTCTGCTGAGCAGAGAGCCCAATGTGGGGCTTGACCCCAGGACGCTGAGATCATCACCTGAGCCAAAGGCAGAGAGGCTCAACCTACTGAACCACCCAGGTGCCCCTCAAAATGGAATTCTAAAAAATACTTAAGTAACCCAGAGAAAAACAGGAAAAAGAAAACAGGGAAATAAAGAGTACAAACAGAGAAGAAAAATAAAATTGCCAAGTTAAGAACTATAGATACTTAAATTAAATATACCAATTAAAAGAAACTGACAAAGTGAATAAAGAAGCATGGACCCAACTATATACTGTCTACAGGAAATTCAATTCAAATATAATAATAAAGATAGATTAAAAGTACAAGGATAGAAAAAGACCTATCATACAATCAATCAAAGCTAGCAGGAGTGGCTATATTGATATCAGATGAAGTAGGCTTCATAGCAAAGAAAATTATATGCTATATTACCATACCAAAATTACCATATCATAGCAAAGTGATGAATATTACATAATGGTAAAAAGGTCAATCTATCAAGAAAATACAATATATCCTGAATGTGGATGCACCAAACAATAGTGATGCAAATATGAACCAAAAATTGACAGAACCCAAAGGAGAAACAGAGAAATCCAAAATTATAGTTGGAGACTTAAACATCCCTGTTTCAAAAGTTGACAGAAAAACAGGCAGACAACATCATCCCCCAACAGGACTGAATCAACATTTACAGTACACTCCATCAGACAATAGCAGGATACACACTCTTTTCAAATGCCTGCAGCACACATTCAAGGAAAAATAATACCTAGAGTCAAACATATCTCTCTCTCTCTCTCTCTCTCTCTCTCTCTCTCACACACATACACACACACACACAGAGGAAACCAGAAATAAATAGCAGAAAGATAACTCTAAACACTTGTAACTAAACAAAAAGGTCCCAAGTGATACATGGTTGAAAAAAGAAGTCTCAAGGAAAATAAAATAAAACATGCTGAGCTTAATTAAAATGAAAAAAAAAATATCAAAAATCTGTGAGACACAGCTAATGCAGCACAAGGAAGGAAATTTATAGCACTGAAATTCTTGTTTTAGAAGAGAGGAAAAGTCCTAAATAGTAATAATCTAAGCTCCTACTTCAAGAATTGAAGAAAAGAGGAACAAAATAAACCCAAAGTAAGCAGAAGAAAGAATATAATAAAGAACGTAACCCAGTGAAATTTTAAATAGAAAAATAAAGGAAATAAACAAAAACCTCATTCTTTATAAAGATCAGGAAAATGGACAAATCTCTTAGAAAGACTGACAAAGCAAAAAATAAATAAATAAACCCCCACAAATTAACAATACCATGAATTAAAACAAAGGATATTACTATAAAACCAGAAAACATCAAAAGGATAATAAGAATTACTATGAACAACTCTATACACATAAATTTGACAACTCAGACACAATGGACTAATTCCTCAAAAAACACTTACTACCACAAACTCACCCAATATGAAATAGACAATTTTGCTAGCCCCATAAATATTAAGGAAATTGAATTTGTAATTTTAAATCTCCCAAAAAAGGAATTTCCTGGCCTACATGATTTCTTAGGAGAAGTCTACCAAAGAAGAATTAACCCCAATTGTATACTTCCTCTTTCAGTGAACAGAAGAGGAAGAAATGCTTCTAAATTATCTTATGAAGCCAACATTATCCTAATAACAAAACCGGAGAGGGGCAGTCTAAAGAAGATCACTAGAAAATAATTCCTTCATAAAAATAGATGCAAAACTCTTTAACAAACATTAGCAAATAGAATTCAGCAATATATAAAGGGAATTATAAACTATGACCAAATGGGGTTTATTCTAGGGGTCAAGCTGGTCAATATTAAAATATCAGTCAGTGTAGTTCACCATATCAAGAGGCTAAAGAAATTACATGACCATATCAATGTGTTAAAAGTATCTGACTACATTTAACACCCATTCATGATACAAACACTCAGAAAAATAGGAATTGAGGGGAACTTCTTTAACTTGATAAAAAGCATCTACAATTACTGTACAGGTAAGTGTATACCATATAGGTAAGTGAAAGACTGAATGGCTTTCCCCATAAAATGGGAAAAGGCAAGGACGGTTATCTGTTAAGATCATACTAGAATTTCTTGCCAGTGCAATCAGGCAAGAAAGAATAAGTGTATAAAGGACAAAAAGGAAGAGAAAAACTGTATAGATAACATGAGATTGCATAGAAAATCCCAACAAATCTAAAAATAGAAAAAAAAATGAACAAACAACTAGAACTTGTAAGGAAGGTCAGCAAGGTCACTGAATACTAGATAAATACAATAAGTGTTCAAAAATCAACTGTATTTTTTGGTATGCTACCAGTGAAGAGTAGTGAGTGCTAAATTTAAAATACAGTACCATTTAATATTACTCAAAAAAAAGAGGTTTACATGTAAATCTAATAAAACTTGTATAGAACTTGGATGCCAAAAACTTCAAAATGCTAATAAAAGAAATCAAAGATCTAAATAAATAAGAGACATACTGTGCTCATGGATTTGAAAACTCAACAGAATGAAGATGTCGATTCTGCCCATACATTCAGCTGATACAAATTTAATGCAGTTCTTAACAAAAATCTCTGTATTTTGGGCACCTGGGTGGCTCAGTGGGTTAAAGCCTCTGCCTTCGGCTTAGGTCATGATCCTGGGGTCCTGGGATCGAGGCCCGCATCGGGCTCTCTGCTCAAGAGGGGAGCCTGCTTCTTCCTCTCATTCTCTCTGCCTGCCTCTCCACCTACTTGTGATCTCGCTCTCCCTGTCAAATAAATAAAATCTTAAAAAAAAAAAAAACCCAAAACTCTGTATTTTGCAGACTCTGTATTTTGCAGACACAGAATTCTTCTGTAAAGGCAAAGGTATTAAAATGGCTTAAATAATTCTTAAAAAGAATCGAATGAGAAAAATCAATCGGCCTGCTTCAAGACTTGGTATAGAGCCACAGTAACCCAACACTGTGTGGTACTGGTAGAGGGAAGGGATAGAGACCTCAACTAATTCCATATTATTGCCCAGCTGATTTTTGACCTTTAAAGGTGCAACAGTAAGTCAGTGGAGGAAAGATGGCCTTTTCAGCAAGTGGTGCTGGAATATCAATAGACATCACCTGGACATCAACAGACAAAAACAAAATGAACCTCAACTTAAACCTCATACCTTACACAAAAATTAACTCAAAATAGATGGTGGACTTAATTACAAAATGTAAAATCATAAAACTCGGAAAAAAATCCAAGAGAAAACCTTTGGGATCTGGGGCTAGACAAAGAATCCTCGGATGTGGCATGACACCATAAAAAACAAGTTGATAATTGGATTTAACAAAATAAAATACTTCTGTTATACAGGCTGGGAGAAAATATTTGGAAGCCATGCATCCTGCAAAGGATTATTATCTAGACTATACAAGGAAATATCTAAGCTGAATATTAAAATGCCAAGTAATCCAAAGTAAAAAATGGGCAAAAAGAATGAGTAGACAAGTGACATTTCACTGAAGAGGATATTTGGAGAGCAACTAAGCACACGAAAAAATGTTCAACACAATTATTCATTAGGGAAATTCACATCGAGACCATGATGAGATACCACCATACACCTCTGAGTGCAGATAAAATAGGAAAAGTGACAGCACAAAATGCTGGAGAGGATGTAGAAAAATCTTTCATGTATTGCCTATGAGAATGCACCAATCGTATGGCCACTCTGGAAAACAGCCTAGCAGTTTCTTCAAAAAATAAACACATATTTGCTATATGACTCAGCAGCTGTACACCAGGACATTTGTCCCAGAAAAATTAAAATTTATATCCACACAAAAACCTGTCCACAATTGTTATCACAGTCTTCCTTGTGATAGCCTCAACTGGTAACAACCAAATGTCCCTCCAAAATAGTGAAACGAACTGCGGCACATCTGTACCAGAAATACTATCAACAATGAAAAGGAACAAGCTATTGATACAACAATGTGGATGGACCTCAAGGGCATTATATTGAGCAAAAAAGCAATTAGCAAGTTCACATAACGAATGATACCATTATATAACATTCTCAAAGGGACAAAATTACAGAGGTGGAGAACAGGTTAGTGGTTGCCGGGGTTAAAGGCGGTTAAGGGGGTTTGGGATGTGTACGACTACAGAGGGGCAGTACGAAGGAGATCCTTGGGGTGCCACACAGCTCTTGATCTTGACTGTGGTGATGGTTTATGTGATTTTGTATCGCGGGTCTTAATAATGTACTATGGGTGTATAAGATGCAACCGTGGGGGGGAACTGAGGAAACGATGCACAGGATCTCTCTGTATTACCTTCGCAACTTTCAGCAAATTTATAATTATTCCTAAATAAAAAGATTTTTTTTTTGTTTGTTTTGTTTTAAGTTACTAAAGGTTAGAGTACAAACCACCTGAGATCAGGGACCTTACTGGTATCTGGGCATTTTATTCTTAGTCCCTAAACAGTGACTGATCCTTAGTAGTTGCTTGATTAACATTGGGGAATTGGATGAATACTTCTGTAACAGGGTCCTGTTTCTGTTCTCCAAGGACGGTGATTATAAATGGTGGATGTCTAGAAACATAAGCATCACATGGTGAACCACAGGTGGTTATTTCCAGAGATGGGACAGAGATGGGAAGGCACCTCTTTGGGAGGAGGTGAGAAAAGGGAGATCTTATGAACAATGCAGAAATACAGAGAAAAAAGGGGTAAGTTTTTCTTTTTCATTTCCTCCTCCATCATTCCAAAAGAGGATCTTCCTCACCTTAATGATTTTTAAAAACTATAACACATGCTTAACCTTAAGGAAAAAACAAATATACACATTGATAAGGGAATTCCCCCCGCATCTTGATTCTGCTGTGGTGGTAGACAGCAAATGGAGGAGGCTTGTAGCATAAACACACCGCTGTGAGAAAGTTAGAGCGGGCATCTCTGAACAGACCCGCTGATCAGCCGCAGGGTTGAAAATGCACGTTACATTTGAAGTAAGTCCAGGTGGCTTCCAAGATTCTTAAATTCTTTCAAAAAAAATAAAATAAAAATTATATTATATAGGCAATACCTACCTATTTGAGAATCCTTCTCTTCCCAACTTCTGTTGCCTTTTTGTCCTGAAGCATGGTGCAAGGCATGTCGTGATAAGCACTAACGAATCATTGAACATTATATAAAAAACAAATGATGTACTATACATTGGCTAATTGAATTTAAATAAAACAAACAACTCCCCCAACCTGATAAATTGGATTTCATCAAAGATAAAAAAGCAAAAACAAAAAAAAAACAAAACAACAACAAAAAACCCTACATCATTTGAACTGATAGCATTTCAACCAATTAACTAGCCTCTGCAGGTGGTGATGTAAATTCCCCTTGCCATCACAGGGAAGAGGCACTGCCAAGTCATCTGTCTCACCATGAATTTCTCTTCTAAGTCCTGATCTTCCGCTAGATCACGGCTCGAAAATGCCTATTTCAGTGCCCCCATCATACCCTCGTATAAAACGTGTATAGCAGGCCATGAAACCCTAATTAATAACATTTTAGTTTTACATTGTATCAGACAGTGCTTTAGGCTTTTCAGGATGCCTCTACCTAGACCTTCTTAAAGGCACATCACAGCCCTGTGAGGTAGCAGTATAAAAACAATCTCAAGAAATGAACTACTGGGGCGCCTGGGTGGCTCAGTGGATTAAGCCGCTGCCTTCAGCTCAGGTCATGATCTCAGGGTCCTGAGATCGAGCCCCGTGTCGGGCTCTCTGCTCCACAGGGAGCCTGCTTCCTCCTCTCTCTCTGCCTGCCTCTCTGCCTACTTGTGATCTCTCTCTGTCAAATAAATAAAATAAAATCTTAAAAAAAAAAGAAAAAAAAAGAAATGAACTACTATACCTCACATTTCGAGTTTAGACAGTAGATAAGTCAGAAATTGAACTAGAGATTTCTGCCTCCCATTACATCGTGCTTTTATGTGTTCTGGAAGGCAACCTGGTGGGGAAATAAACACATTATTTGTGTTTATATCTTATAAAAAGAATGCCTCTTTGCAGTGATGGCTGTTTCACTTTGTTCTTCCTGCTTCATATAATACCTCGACTCTACACGTTCTCCTTAAGCGTTAACTTTAAAACACTGGCAGATATTTATTAAGACCCACTATAATGTTAGAGACCCAACATTCCGATTGTGAAAGAGCTGAACTAACTTTCTAAGAAATTCTGCTGGGAAAATTCTAGAATAAAGGAATCTTCTCGTCCCAAAGACATGTTTAATTAAAAGAACAATAATTATAATCTTCTACAAAGCAAAGCCAAAACACAACCTTGCTTTCATTTAAAAAAAGAAAAAGAAAAAGAATCTGAAGTACAACAAAATAACTATAGGGGCATTGTGAGTTCTTTGTTACTGTTAAAAGCCAGCAGATTTACCAAGTTGGAAGGGTGTAAGGTCACATACTGCTTAAAGCTTTAAGCCATTTTCTTGCTGAGAAACAAGACGATCAAAGGTTGTGTCAGCTGGGGAGGGGAAATGGAGCCTCGAAATGAAATGTGTCAGAAAAAAAAATCAATGGGAAAAGTATGGAAAACCTGATGCATCTACAAGTAAGTGGGGACGAGGATGCGGGCAGGTATTATTCTGAATGAAACCTTCCCCGAAGCTGCCTTGGGAAGTGCTCTGAGATCTGTGGTTCACAAATGTGACTGCACCATGGCTTCCATGCACCATGGTGCACGGTTTAGGGAAAGGCACCAACGTGCAGGTCTCTCCCCCAGAGACTCAGTGTAATTGACCTGGGGCTCATCTGAGAAGAGCATCTCTAAAAGCTCTTCCACCCTACATCATTCTAACTGGCAGTGAGGTCTGAGCTCTCCCTGAGCTTAAGAGCCTATAGATTCGGGGTCGTTCACACCCCTTCTACCCTAGGCCGGGTGACTGTGGAGAGGTAAGGCCATGGGAACCAGTGGGCCAGCCTTCCCAGGTGGAGGAAGAGGAGGCATACAGCATTGTGGGGTGCCCTGCATACCTGCCATGCCCCAGGGGTTCCACACACCTCTTGTGTCTCTGGCTTGAGGCAAAGGGGGAAACAGGAAGCCGCCTCTGTGTCTCAATGGGCCCAACTAGGCTAAAAATGGGATTCTTATGGTCTCTTTTTAAGTTTTTTGACTGTCCCTTTCATTTTCTTTATCAAGAAAAAAAACAAGAAAATTATACTTGATAAGTGTTAGCAACTTATCACTACCCAATCTGGATTTGGGGAAATCAGACTTACAGTTAATCGACTAAGAATTCCTTTTTCCCATGTTGACCTGGAGAGAGCATCTCCAACATCAGGGCTTAGACACTTTCTCTTAAAAACCATGCGAATTTGGATTAAGGAAGGAAACCATCCCTTTTTGCTGTTACCACACAGTGAGTGAATTCAGACACTTTTGGTCCAAGACACAAAAAACTACACACCCTGAAAACTAAATGAGATCCAGTCTGCTGAAGAGAGGAGAAGGAAAGGGAAGACAAGTGGAGGACGGCGGTAGAGCCATCCCAGCTATCCTCCGGGGCTGCTGGAAAAGGCTGCTTCTGGGGGTGGCTTGCCTTCCAAACTATTTAGGCCTGGCCCAGAGGGAGCCAATGAAGGTCAGGGAGTGATGCAGGCACAAGCCCGGGAGTCACCTGAGAGCCGGTCCCCCTGACTTCATTATCTAAGAGGGAGACAGGAAGCTGTTGAGGAGGACCTTCGATCCAAAGGCAGAAACCTCTCTCCTGCCTCTCTCCCTCCTGTCTTCTCTGGCAGTTGTTACAAAAAACAGACAATGAGAGAAACCCTGGCAGCCAGGGATCCTGGCCATCCCCAGTCTGCTGGTGATCTGGGAGCAGTCCTCATGCAGGATCGGGCTGGGATGCACGGAGCCCTCCAGAACTTGCTTGAGTCCAGAAGGTGACCTGTTGCTGTTCACCGCAGTTGGTTTTACCTCTTCCAATTAAGTATTTCTGTTGTAGTTCTTTCCGTGATACATTATTCATTGCGCATTAATCCCCTTAAAATTGGTCTTTGCAGGGAAACTTTGCTTTTTAAAAATGAGGATGTGTTTAACAAAGGGAGTTGGTCCGGGCCTTGGCGATGGGCAAGCAGCTTCATGAAGGCACAGCCCTGGGCCTCCCTGCTCCTCTTTTTGTGCTCCCAGCCCCCCGCCCTGCCACTCACTGAAATGCATTTTCTGCCTCTCTCTCAGCTAATAGACTCTCTTCAAAAATGGAAGTTAATCCTTGGGCAACGCAATGTTAAACCGCCCGAGGAAGAATTAAATATTTCAGAAGAGAACATGGTAAAAAATGGCAACTGCTATTTTAGATTCTTTGAAAATTTAAGTAGGAGAGCAAAAAATAGAAAGCAGCTTGTACTTGGTACAATGGATCTAAGTTCACTTTTGTGAGATTCTTGAGAATGTGTGGGGAGACAGAGAAACAGCAAAATGCTTGGACACTGAGGGGACCTGGTCACTCCGGTCACACTTTCAGAGGCCCAGAGACCGTTCCAATGCCTTAGGAATGAAAAGAACATGCAGTCTGAAAAGAGAAAACTGACCTATTTCCCTGGCCCTTGCTGTAAGGTAGCAGATAAGTAATACCTGCAAGTTTGAGAGGAGTGGGCTCTGGAGTTGGACATATTGGGTGGCGGTCCTGGCTCCCCTGGGGACCAGCCCCTGGGCTTGGAGCGGGCCTGGCCTCAGTGCCCCAGGGGACTCCTCTGCAAAGCACAAGTGCCAAGAGAGAGTGTGGGCAGCGCAGGTGTGAGTCCTGGTGAGTGGCGAGCAATCAGTACACGCTGGATTATGATGATACAGTAATGAAATGGACTTGGTCTAGATACATTTTTACCACAGCAGCACAAAGAGAAAGCACTCTTTCCTCTGTAGACTGAGGCAAACCAGGTAATTGTAAAAATGCCGCAATCATTTCTCTATCCTGCGCTTTTACAATCCAATTTATTGCCCTGCTCCTCGCAGCTGCTTTCCAAAGCCCACAGACTGCGGTTAAAACATATTAGCTGAAGTCAGAATAGCAGGTTCAAGTATTCATGTATTTATGGCTTGCCTCAAAGAGGCACAAGTGATGTGACTTCAATTGTTTTAATTTGCTGCGCTTTGTCTCCCTCTGCCTCAGGGGGCTCTGCACATTCACGGAGGCGGCAAGCAGGGAGAGAAGGGGCTCCTCTACCTTGGAGGTTGTGCCGCCCAGCCAGGGGCCTGTGTGGGTCCCAGAGGCCCCTCCATCTCCAGCGCTGTGCAGGGAGCTGGCTCAGAGACTGATCTGTCCTGAAGACACCTCAGTCATGCACAGTGACGGGCAGCTCTAGGGGCTTCCAAACTCTGGTTTTGAGACGAGTTTGTTTTTTTTTTCCTTAAGATTTTATTGCTTTATTTGACAGACAGAGATCACAGGTAGGCAGAGAGGCAGGCAGAGAGAGAGGAGGAAGCAGGCTCCCTGCCGAGCAGAGAGCCCAATGCGGGACTTGATCCCAGGACCCCGAGATCACGACCTGAGCCAAAGGCAGAGGCTTAACCCACTGAACCACCCAGGCGCCCCTTGAGACCATTCCCTATGATGAGGGGTCGACTACCAGGACTTCACTGCTGTGGTTTCATGCCTCACTTTACCTGAGCAAGTCCCCTGGGCTTCAGTTTCTCTATCTGCAAAATGGAGATGCTAAAACCTACTTCCACAGGTGAGGGGTGGGATTAAATCAGACGAATAAAGAGCCGGGTGGTTTAAGAAATGTTGGCTCTGTTATTAGAGAATTAAGACGTCTAGCAAGCCCACACGGCAACACAGCTCCAGGCCCCAAACACCCTGGCCTGACTGATCCTCTTTAAAGTCTTACAGGGGTTTCCGTGCTTCTCCCCTGCAACGCCCTCTCCTGAAACCTTTGCTCTGATTCTCACTGCCTCATTTCCATCTTATCTCAAGGCCTACTCCTCTGTGAGGCCTCCCCACCTCTCTCCTCGCTTCCTGGGCCTTTCATGGCACGTGATAAAGCCACGTGCGTCACTGCCTGACAGTGCCCATGTCAGGCCCCAGACCCAGGGGCTGTGGCTCCCTCATCCCTCTCTGATGTCTCCATGGCTTGCACTTGGTAGGTAGACAACATGCTCTGGCTGAACTGGATTAAATGACCCAGCTTTCAGCAACCCCGAGTTGGGATCTGGTAGTTTTATGTATTAGGTTCCCGGGGTGCCTGGGTAGCTCACTCTGTTAAGTGTCTGCCTGTGGCTCAGGTGGTGGTCCCAGGGTCCTGGGATTGAATCCCGCATCGGGCTTCCTGCTCGGTGGGGAGCCTGCTTCTCCTGCTGCTTGCTCATGCGCACTCTGACAAATAAATGAAATCCTATGTATTAGGTTCCCAACTCAATGAGACGTAAATGAGGGTACCAGATGCAGACAATCCCTGAATCTGAGACAGCCCTGCTGCTGAGAACTGGGGGAGAGCCTACCCCAGATCCCTTAGCGGGCATGAAAAGGCCGTGGAGGCACTTGTCATGGCAGGAACATGTCCCAACAGAAACCCCGGGTCTGGGTGTTGTGAAGCCACTGGAGAGGACACACGATACTTAGTGCTGTCAGTCTGCAGTGTTCTCACTTAAAGACTGTTGGACGTTTGGGTCCTCTGAACTGCTCCTGAGCTTATCGGGTTAGGGTGGAAACCACTCGAGCTGGCTCGCATCCTAGATGGCCCAGTTAGGAACTGGCTGCCGCAGATGGATAGCCCCACCTACTATTCCCACCCGAGTGCCCCTCATCAAAAGTAATTGATCCGTGCATGTCCCGGTCTCCTCTCTGGAGTGGGAATGAAACTGTACCCCCACCTCAGGGGCGCCAGCACAGCAATGAGCTGTTGCATGTCAGGTCTTGGCATACAGTAAGTGCTCAGCGATGCTCACTCTCACTGGAATGCTGCTGCCTGTGCACTGGGACCTCTCTGAGGCCAGGCTGTGATTGCACATGGAGATAATCAAGTCCCCACAGTGAGCCAGGGATCACAGGTGAAATTGTATTGCTCGGGGAGCTTGAGTGGAAGGAGAACCATCCAGAAAGAGAAAAGAAAATGACCAGACCCAGGTGTATCTAGACCGCATACGCTGGAAAGGGCTACACTCTGGTCTTTAAAAAGAAAGTTCGAGAAGAGGCAGTGGAATGGGGCGGGGGTGGGGCTGGAGTGAGCGGAATGAATCGACCTTAATTTCTACCAGTTATCGAAATTGACCTTAATTTCGAGTCATCAACCTTAATTTTCAAAATAAACTGTCTGACAACAATAACTACATCCCTAGCTCTCAGCCCGCCACCCAGAAATTAGAACTACATGATAACAGGTAAAAGGGAAAGGCAGGTCCCAGCTGAGAACCCTTGGGAGAGGAGAAGCCAGGACACTGCTTGTCCTTGTATGGGCTTACTCTTAGCCAAGGAGGGCTTCAAGTGCAGGTCTGAGAAATCACCGTCTTCAAATACCTTGTGCTTTTCAAATCCAGAAGAACCCTAATAGCCCTCTTCAGGTAATGAGTGAAAGGGACACTGGGGACGTGTTTTCTGTTCGTTCTTTCTTCCCTTCCTCCTTCCTTCCTTCCTTCCTTTTTCTTTATGTTTGTATAGATGTTTATCATCCAGTTCTTACACCTGTGATCTTCAAGCTGCTGCTTCTTTCCCCATTCCCCACCCCCAATCATTAGAAAGGGCCTCTGAGGGCCTCGCTATCCACAGTGGCTCCAGAGGGCATCAGCACCTGGCTGGGGAGCGGGCAGAAATGCAGACCCTCGGGCCCATCCTGGACCTGCTGGATGAGAGCCTGCACCGAACCAGGACAAGGTGCCTTGCTCTCTGGCAAACTTCGCGACCATGCAGATTCTGATGGATTGAAAAGGAAGAGGAAGGGCTGATGCTTACCAGGCTGCTTGTTCAACAATATTCTCAACCACTAGTCGGGCCAGACTTTCCAGGGACAAAAATTAAGGGGACGTGGGGTTTGGAAATTCTGGTTTCTGCTGATTTTGTAGAAGCAAATCATAGGATGGAAAGACTCATCAAATGGCTGGGAGTTCACTGTGTATTCATTCTCATCCTTACTCAGTTTTCATGGGTTACTAAGATATTTCTTATTTTTTATTATTACGCTTTTTCTGGAGGGAGGACTGACCAGAGATGTACACCTGTGCCTGGTTACTGGAGTCAAACCCACCCCTTCCCACCTTGGTTCCCCCCCTGTAATCTTCCACATCCTCCCCTGATGTGGGCATGCCCAGCTGGGCTCCCAGCTGCCCGTCACCTGCTCAGGCTGCCCAGTGCCCACCAGCTCCATCAATCTGCCGCCCTGTCTGCATCACTTCTTGTCTCCCACACCCTGCAGCCCTCCAGATCCCCTCTCCTCTCTTTGCTGCTCATTCCCCAGTGAGGGAGGGGGGGAGACTCATGGTAGGGACTTCAACAATGGTGCCCATCTCTTGTGGGGGTGGTAGGGGGGAGACAAGTGAGGCTGGGATACGGCTGTCCCGGGCTCACTTTCTGCCAGCTCCCTCTCCGCATGGCCTCTATCTCAGGCTACAGCCCGCTCTGTCCCCTGCGGGCTGGCTGCCACTGCTACCAGCCCATGGCTCCCCCACCCCCGCCCACATTGCTGTTCACCACCCCTTAGTTAAACTCTCCTCAAATGACCCAACCTGTGTGCCATCTGTCTCCTCCTGGCCCCTGACCACCGACGCACAGCTCTGCTATGCCACTCACCTCGCATTCCAGAACATCCCCACAGCCTTGTGAAAGATAAACCCAGAGGCGGTTCCTTTCACCTTCAGCCTCTTTCCACTGCATCTGATAGACAGTTCCCCAAACACATCCCATTCAGAACGCCTGAAATAACTCCTTTCACTCTCCAAATGTGCTCGCCCACCCTCTTCCAGGGGCATCACCATTCCCTCCCCCGGCCCCCAGGCAGCAGCTCCCTCCAGGACTGCACAAGCCCCATGCCCCAGCATACAATAGGGTGTCTCACCATCTTTCCAGCCTGAGGACAGCCGGCAGCTTCCCTCATCTGTGGAAATCCATCCTTCGCCTGGGTTCTGGTGCAAAGCACATGGCCGCCTGGCCGCCACCCCCCTTTCTACTGCTTCCTCTTACTCACCCTCTTGTCATGTCATGTCCCAATCCTAGGCATCCTTCTAGAGTTCAGATCTGGCTCAGAAAACCCTAAGGGGCTCTCCTTTTCTCTCATTTCCTACAGTTCCTTATTTTCTGTCCCATTTATCATTAAACAATTAATCACGTCCTACTTCTGGCTGTTACGAAAGACACACGTTTAACTCTTCTACTGCACCTACCTAGCTGCCCCGACAGGACCTGAAGCACTCCGCGGATGGGACTGTTTACTGTGCGTATCTCAACAGCTCTCCTAGCATCTAGCAAGTGTGATGCCAACAGAAGGTGCTGTAAAGACAGAGTATAACCCTCCATTTTATGACAAGGGATGTATGAATAAAAGATGGTAGAGGCCGTTTTGGGTTCTCTGAGTGCCCTGTGAACCAGAGAAGGTGCCGTGACAGTTACTCTAATCACTGTTGTGCTCCACGCTGCCTAAAATGAGATTTCCAATTTCTGATTTCTGTCTTCTATGTAGTTTTGGTCTCATTACAACTGATTAAATATATTGCAAATTCTATTTTAATATAAAGATTTTCATAAAAATGTTTTTCTCCAAAGATGCTGAAATATTTCTACATCCTTATGTGAGACCCTCGCTAACTCCACCCCTGCTGAGGTACAAGGCACTGCTCCTTATCCCCCACCCCTGCTCAGGTACAAGCCACCACTCCTCACCCTCATCCTGTCTAATCCACCCTCCCTGTATTAGCAAGAGAATAAAAGAATTAGCAAAGCTGATCATGTCATTCTCTACCACCCTCACCTTCCAGTTGCCCAAGGCCATCCTGCCTGCTGTCCCTGCTGCCTAGTGGGATGGCTTAACCCCTCTCCCAACTCCTGCTCAGCCCTCCTCCGCCTGGCAACCTCATTAACCCATCCTTCGACTTTGTGCCTAGATGTCACTTAATACCTGTTCACTCTCCCTCTCACCCATAAGACGTAAACTAAGAGGCAGCAAGTTTGGTCTGATGCCTTCTGTGTCTGGTAGGTCCTGAAAATGTCAGTTTCACTTTCTGCAAGAAAAACTGTAAGAGTGTGAGATTCCGAGATGCCAGTCATCCCAAGGAGTTACTCCCTGACATCCCCAAAAGTGTCATTCGCGTCTCAAATTAATCTGGGCTATAATACCCAGAGCAATGTGCTCTGTCCCTGCTATGGAATCCTTGGTTGGATTGAGTGAGGGTCCCCCGTGCCTGCAGTGGCAGCGGAAGTGTCTCAGGCTCTCCCCTGGACTCACTGGAGACAGCTGACCACTAAACAGTCTTGGAGAAGTTACTCAGATGTTGGCCTTGGTTTTCCTTAAATTTTTTTTTTGTATTTTTTTTTTTGTTTATTTACAGCATAACAGTGTTCATTGTTTTGGCATCACAGCCAGTGCTCCACGCAGTACGTGCCCTCCCTATTACCCACCACCTGGTTCCTCAACCTCCCACCCCCCCCGCCCCTTCAAAACCCTCTGGTTGTTTTTCAGAGTCCACAGTCTCTCATGGTTCATCTCCCCTTCCAGTTTCCCTCAACTCCCTCTCCTCTCCATCTCCCCATGTCCTCCATGTTATTTGTTATGCTCCACAAATAAGTGAGACCATATGATACTTGACTCTGCTTGACTTATTTCACTCAGCATAATTTCTTCCAGTCCCGTCCATGTTGCTACAAAAGTTGGGTATTCGTCCTTTCTGATGGAGGCATAATACTCCATTGTGTATATGGACCACATCTTCCTTATCCATTCATCCGTTGAAGGGCATCTTGGTTCTTTCCACAGTTTGGCGACCGTAGCCATTGCTGCAATAAACATTGGGGTACAGATGGCCCTTCTTTTCACTACATCTGTATCTTTGGTTTTCCTTAATTTTTAATTGTAGTAAGATATACATAACCTTTGCTGATCATTTTTAAGTGCACAGTTCTGTGGCATTGAGTTCATTCACACTGTGGTGCAACCAACACCACCATCTACCCCCAGAACATTCTCATCTTCCCAAAGTATAAAACTCCATACCCATTAAACTCTAACTCCCCCTTCTAGGACCCGTGGCAACCACCAAATTGTTTCTATGATTTTGGCTACTCTGGGAATTTAACAGAAGAGGAATCATACAGTGTTTGTCTTTGTGTGACTGGCTTATTTCACGTAGCAGTGTATCATCAAAGTTCATTCATATTAGAGCATGTGTCAGAATGTCCTTCCCTGGGGCGCCTGGGTGGCTCAGTGGGTTAAAGCCTCTGCCTTCAGCTCAGGTCATGGTCCCAGGGTCCTGGGATCGAGCCCCGCAGTGGGCTCTCTGCTCAGTAGGGAGCCTGCTTCCCCCTCTCTCTCCCTCTGCCTGCCTCTCTGCCTGCTTGTGATCTCTATCTGTCAAATAAATAAATAAAATCAATAAAAAAAATTAAAAAAAGAGTGTCCTTCCCTTTTTAAGGCTGAATATTACTCTGTTGCACAGATAGACCACATTTGGTTGCTTCTACCTTTTGGTCTTCCTTCTTGGAAAAGTACAATTACTCTTAGTCTGCCTGAAGAGACAAAACTGAACCACCCTTCCCCAGACAACTGTCACTTGTGTAGGTGCTGCCGATGCCCCGCCCATGTTCCCTGGGTTCCTGCTGGGCCCACCCACGGTTTCTTCCCCCAAGCTTGGATTCTCTGTCTGAAGCTGCAGAGGGCAGGCTGGAAGTGCTGGGACATCAACAGCCCAGGAGCAGCCCTCCCCCAATGACCAGGAGAACAGGTGGCTGAATGTCTCACGCAGGTTATTCACCCCTCCATGGCTGTCACCTGCTCTCCGGGCTTCCCTCCCCTAACCACTGCTGCATGCGTTCACTCAGATACACTCTTTGCATCTGAATCCTCTCTCAGTGTGGGCTTGCAGGCAAATCCAAACTAAGGTCTGCACCAAGCCCACTCATGCACAGATGCAATGATGGAGGGGGAGACAGACACATAATGAGACTTTGCTGATTGAGAATCCCGTTATTCACTCATGGTGGCAATGATCCCCACCTGCAGTCCAGTGGGGATGTGGGGCAGCTACCCCAGTAGGGGGATCCTGCCCTAAATTGGCCTGGGAAGACGCTTGGAAAATGAACGAGGAGGATCTTTTCTGACTACTCCAGGCTTGTGATGGCAGCTGTAGGCTCCTGCTAAGCCAGGCCAAGACACCCTTCTCGATCGCAGCTGGCCTCCCCCACTCATTGTACCAAGTAGTGTCTCCCCATACATGGGGACACCATTACTATTCCAAGGCCAGGGCCTCAGGCAGAGACGTCAGGGACAGTCAGGTCCTGTGCAAATCTCACTCCTGCGGACACATGCCCGCCTGCTTTGGGGGGGCTCTGTCAGCCCCTCAATGCAAATGCAAGGGTGCACCATCTCTCACTATGTTTGGGCAGCCAGGGTAGAGGCAAACCTAGAAGAGGTGTGCGTCCAGACCAAACACCCAGTCGGCCAGGCCATGTGGGCTCCTGCCTCCCCACCATGGGAGCAGAGGACCAAGTGTTTCTTGGAGTCACCGAAGCCTCCCACCTGCCTTCCCATCTCTTTTCTGTTGTGAGGCTTGTTCTGCCAAGTCGACCCTTTCCTGCAAATTGCAGAAGATTCCACGACTCAGCCACATGGCTCTGGTAACATCAGAGAGGTGAGAGCCAGAGTTTGGGATGTTTACAGGAGCAGATGTCCTCCACACCATCTGCTGTCACTGTGTCATCTAAGCAGACTTCATGTGGTTAATGGCCATGTTACCCTCCACCCAGATTCAGTGCCTGGTGACCAGAGGATGACTGCTTTCCAGCCACACTGGACCCGCTAGGGCTGCAGGGCTCTGAACTGTTAAGAAAGAGCCACTGAGGGGTGCCTGGGAGGCTCAGTGGACTCAGCTTTGGCCTTTGGCAGGCCATGATCTCAGGGTCCTGGGATTGAGCCCTGCCTTGGACTCCTTGCTCCCTGGGGTGTCTGCTTCTCCCTCTCCCCCCTTCCCCAGCTCTGCTTGTGTTTCTTGCTCTCTCTCCTCTTTCTCTCTCAAATAATAAAATCTTAAAGAGCTACTGAGGATGGAACTAGAGGGTGTTATGCTGAGCGAACTGAGTCAGTCAAAGAAAGACAATTATCATATGATCTCACTGATATGTGGAATTTGAGAGGCAGGGTGGGGGTCCATGGGGAGAAGGGAGGGAAAAATGAAACAAGATGGTACTGGGGAGGGAGACAAACCAGAAGAGACTCAATCTCAGGAAACTGAGGGCTGCTGTGGGGAGCAAGGTGGGGGAGGGATGGGGTGGCTGGGTGATGGACATTGAGGAGGGCATGTGCTGTGGTGAGTGCTGTGAACTGTGTAAGACTGATGATTCACAGACCCATACCCCTGGGGCAAATAATACATTATGTGTTAATTAAAAAAAAAAAAAAAGAAAGAAAAGAAAGAAAGAGTGAGCCACTGATTATAAAATGGAGCTCACTAAATTCCACAAGGCCAACTTCTACTTGTTCCTCTGCTCATAATGTATTCTGACCTGCCCAGGAGTAATATCTGTAATTCGAAATATCGACTGATTGCTTTCCTCTCTCTGACTGGTTGAGCTGGGGTCTGTGACCACAGGGAGGGGCCTGCCCTCTGGGAGCCTCCAGTCTGGAGTGCGGCAACTAGCCACACCCCAACAATGACAACTGTCTGCAGCTATTCCAAGGGCCTTATGTCCATTAACTTTTCCATCTTTCACCAGCCCTTTGAGGAAGGTATTATTACCATCTGCATGTCGTGGAGTGAGGAAATAACAGAACCCCACTGCCTCAATTTGCCCAAAATAACCTGGATATCAAGTAGCAAGCCAGGATCCCACACAGATAGCAGGCCCCGGCACCCACACTCTTTTTTTTTTTTTTTTAAGATTTTATTTATTTGTTTGAGAGAGAGAGAGCATGTGCACACACAAGTGGGAGGAGGGGGAGAAGGAGAAGCAGATTCGCCGCCAAGCAGGGAACCCCACAAAGGGCTTGATCCCAGGATCCCTGGGGTTCATGACCTGAGCCAAAGGCAGATGTTTAATGACTGAGCCACCCAGGTGCCCCAGCACCGACAATCTTAACCACTGTGCCACACAAAGTCCCCAGAAGCCCAAACGAGAGTGATCTTTGCATTTCCCATAGTCACAAGGTCAGCTGTCTCCCTTTCTGAGCCTCGGAGCAGGGTTGGCTCACTGTCACAGGGAGTCCACAAAGAAAAACGAATGTCTGCTCACCTTTCTGAACATGCCAAGCTCTGCTGACCCTTGTGCGGAGCAGTTTTGCATGAATAATGGCTAAAGTCAGGGTTTTGATGGAGGGAAACAAACCACAACATCTTATGAAATGTTAATCAGGCGGCGAGGGCTCTGAGTTGTGACAGAGGTTTCCCCTGCTGCCCAGGGCAGCCCCTGATGAGGCCTTGCCATCCTGCTTTCATGAGTCACCGAAACCGCCCCAGCCCCGTCTGCTCTGCCGCGTTACAGACACTTCAAGGTGCAACAATGGCAACAGAATATGGCACACACGTAGAGAAACATCCATGCCTGCGGGCATGCAGATACACACGCTTTCAATTCGGATTGTTTTAACACACTGAGTCCACACATCCCTTATGGTGGGAGTGGCAGGGACACTAATGCCTGGCCCTGTGCTGGGAACTTGGAAGAATGTAACTGACTTCAGCTCAAGGCTCTCAGAGTCCGATGAGAAACACAGACCATGAAGAGCTTGCTGGTTACACAGACCCTACCAGGAGTGGGGTGGGGCGACGAGGAGTCAGGGAAGGCTTCCCAGAAGAGGAGACTGAGAGTTGAGTCTTGAGCACCAAGAATCATACATAGTTCGGAAAAAAGTGAGCAAGGCAATGGCGTGATGAGGAAGAGGCATTTCCTGGTCAGAAACGTGGAGACAGGCTGGGGCTGTGGCCTGCAGAGCCAGGAAGCCTAGATTGCGACCCTTACCCCTTCCTGCTGGGCCTGGGGCCTTGAGCCATTTATTACTTCTTGAGTCTCAACTGTTGAACGGGGACGACACTCACTATCTCACGTAATCCTCACTACTGAGAACTTAGCACCTGTGAGCACTTAGCACTCAGCACCTGTTCAACCACAGCGCATTAAAGTGGCTCAGAGACAGGGTCGACCCTTGTCTTCTTTCCTACCATGATGTTGTCCCTTTGGTCCCAAGAAGATTGGGAAGTGCCCCCAATCCAACATCTCAGAGCTTTGCGGCATCCTTGGCTCCTGGATTATGCCTTAAAGCATGAATAAAAGATGATCCTTTGGTTTTTATGCACCAACTGCCCATGCTTCCTTACAGAGTAATGTAGAATACATAATAGCCAACAGG
Source organism: Meles meles (assembly GCF_922984935.1). Lineage (NCBI taxonomy): Eukaryota > Metazoa > Chordata > Mammalia > Carnivora > Mustelidae > Meles > Meles meles. The sequence continues at coordinate 37,705,813 of NC_060069.1, read as the reverse complement.
CTACCCTGAAGAGGGCAGGGAAATTCAGCAGGCACCCGGAGGGTACAGGAAATTATATCTTCTGATATAATTTGACACTTTTAGGGGACTGCTGATTAAATGGTCATATCCTTTGCAGGAGCTACGGTGGGGTGGAATGGGGTATGGGAACTTGGCTTGTGGGAAAAGGGAGTTTCCCCTGAACCAACAGTTAATTGTAGTGAACTGTGGAGAACCAAGAAGAGAAGCCCCCATTTCAGAAAAACAATCCACAAATAAATTGCCAATCACCACAGCTCCAAGTCCACTGTAAATTCCCCTTCAAAACAAGAAAGGAAAGGAGCGAGGGCAATTTATAATTTCCGGGGCATTTACCAGGCCATGTTTTTGACAAGCAGTCATGGAAAGCAGGTTTCCTGCATGCTTCTACGCTCCTTGCCGTTGGTCCTCTAGGTTGCGTTCTGCTCCTCTCTGTTCTGGTAACATGAAATTTATTTTGTGATCCTGACAAGTCTAGTGATCCAGACTTACATGAGGTTGCTTAGAATTTTAACTACAGTTCTCTTCTTGACTCTTGATGGCTCTTATGTTTTTTCAGTTTTCCTGGCCCTTGGTCCTTGGCAAGAGAGAGCCTAGAATGTGGCACTACGAATGAGCTGCCACGTTGAGTACAGCAGGACCAGGGGCCAGAACGTCTTCGAGACAGGCTTTCACAAAAGGAACTGGAGGGGAGAATAACAGGGAAGGTACAGCGGAATGAGAATGGTTTCAAAGGGACTGAATTCAGGGCCTGTAGAAGCTACTTTAATAAAGTCTACAAAAATTGGTGATGAGAGACACCAGCTTCTCTGTCCCCCAACAAACCAGTTAGACTGCTATCCGCCAACAAGACAGCTCTGGGAGAGCTAGAGTTCACTTAAGAAATTTTAGCAGCACAGCAGAAAAAAACCTAAGAAAACCTGCCCAAGAAGAGAAGGAAGAGTTTCATTTTGCCTGTATCATCCCATTCCTCCAGCTGGCATTGCTCACCACTAAGAGGGAAATTCCAAGCCAGAAAGAGCTCCCCTCTCCAGGAAAGGAAGAGCAGAGGGAGTGACTAGCGTCTCCAGCTTTTTGGGGCAAGTGAAGGTCCTGCTTCGCCTTTGCCCTAGAAGGTACCCTCTCAAAATCCAATGCGTATATGAATTACTGGCAGGTTCTGATTCAGCAGGTCTAGGGTGGAGTCCCAAATTCTGTTTAGAACACGTCCCCATGGCACACACTTTGCATGGCAAGATTCCAGATAACGTAATTCAACCATCTCATTTTCAGGTAAAGACACTGAGGTCCAGAATGAGAGAGTAACTCAGGGAAGGAATGTCAGAGCCAGAAAGGAGTCTAAAATCTAGCTCTGTGATTCCTGACCGTGGTTCTCTAAGGAGATTTCCCACCAGCTCTGCCCTTTGTCATCCAGGCCTGCTAGGAATCAGAAACTGAAGATTCAATCCCCCAGCTGATTCTAATGCTCAACCCATTTTAGAGACCAATAGATGAGATGTCCCTCCAACTGCCTTCCAGCCTGGGATGGCGCAGCCACCTGAGACAAGGATGGAGACCAGTTGCTTGATGTGCTGCCTGGTGACAAGAGGGACAAGAGTACATTGCAGGCAGGTGAAACCAGGGCTGTTTGCCAGAGCTCACAAAGGGGTTGCAAGCGTGGCTGGGGACCCCACCCGCCATCTCTCTTTGAAGAGCACCAAAGCCACTGAAGATGGGAAAGGGCCACTGAGGAGCTCCCATCATTGTGAGGAGGGAGATCTGGATGTCTCGGAATCTATCAGAGAGAAAGTAAGCAAAACTGAGGCTGTGATCCCAGCATGGAGGGAGGGCATTTCTAGAAGAAACAACCCTTTGAAGAGCTTTTGAAAATTAAATGAAAACATCTGAGGTGGGACAGTTTTCCTCTGAAGATGTGGCTTCCGTGCTGTGTGAGAGCATGGCTATGAGGACGGCATATTTGGGGGGTCGGGGTCAAGGCTCCCCACCACCTGTAAGGAAAGGAGCACACAGAGAGAAGGTTCCACTAAATGAGCCTCTATGAATGAGGGGCCGTGATGGGGCGCTACTGGCCCAGATTCTGACCGTCCTTTCCCTTTGTTCATGACATGGATTTGTAATTCCCCCCTCTTCATGGATTTGTAATTCCTCCCCCTAAAGAGGGGAGGGGAGGCGAGGTGAGGAGAACGTGCTTCTCTGCCCCTCGACTTTGGATTGCTGTGTAACTCAGTTTGGCTTTCGAAGGGGCGGTAACACGTTGCTGAAGTCCCTGAGTTCTAGGGTACTTCCTGACACAGCACGGCTGAATGGCGCAGGAGCCAAGGAGACGGGCCACGAGCCCGAGTGTACTCCCAATACCAAGCCAAGCCAGTGCTCTGCTCAAGGCCACTGGTCACTCCAGAAGACAAACGGCTGAGCCGCTAAGTGAGAGGACAGGACAACTATGGTAACCAGTCATCACTGACTCCAATTTTACGATCCCTTCTGAATTTCAGACCTTTGCTCTCATTCCTACACATAATGAAAAGAGAAACCAGACTTTTAATCATGGTGGTTGGCTGCAGAAAGTGACACTTTTGCTAATAATAAACATGCGATCCTGAATGCTTTCCCACATCACATGCCTTTTGCTCAGGTCTCCTGGTGCTTTATACACACTTCCTCATTCATCATTCAGAGGCCTGAGGCTTCTGCTCACTCCCAAAGCGAAGAGAGGCAGCTAACTCCTGGCCTGGGGGACTCTTCCCAGGCTCCTGAGTTAATAGGATTCTCAGAGGGAAGGAGGACAAGGAATTACCCATGGCCTTGCTGGAGAAGCTAGGCACTGACTATAAATAATTTCCTATCAGCGCAACTGCTGGCCATATCAGTGCCTGACTTGGGTCTTAATCGGGTTCAGCTTCTTGCTGACTGTTGTTATCTTAGGGAGATCAACTTTCCTGAGCCTTAGCTTCCTCAACATAAAACCTGAAGAGTTACTATCAGGGTTCTAGGTAATAACTATGTGAGAAAAAAAACTCCTGGTCTTATGCTTACATATATAGGTACTCATGGGTAGCTATTTTTCTTTATCAGAGCACAGAGGAAGGAGGGTTGTCCTGTGTGAATGTATATGTTGTTAACTGCACAAAGACTCCCAGCCAAGGAGGCAAATGGAGCTGAAGTCCAATTGTTGTCTCCTCTGTGGCTTGCAGCTGCCCCGAAAGAAGGGTCCTTGTTTCTAATCCACACACGGGTATATGGTGGGCCTAATGGCCCAGCACACTGACCATTAAAAAATATGTTTGTATTGAAATTTCTCTGAAAGAAAGTGAAAACCCATCACTTAACTGAGTAACTCGCAAATGATTGCTCAACCCTTTTTTTTAAATTTCAGTACATCTGGGGAGAGGTCTTGGAATCTGTACTTTCAGTCAACGTCCTGGATGTTTGTCCAAACCAAGGTTCAAGAGTCATTGGGATGTTTCTGGTCTCCTTGGCTCAGGCTTGGGCTCCTGAGAGACAAGAGCAGGTCAAGCAGACAAACAGGAAATAATCCACAGCAGTTCAAGTTTAAATCCCAGGGTTAAAAATCCAGAAATACCCCGTGTGTCTTGTTAACAACAGCTTCAGCCCGCAGGGCCTCCCAGTGCAGTTGGGGCAGGGAGGGGCACAAGGGGCACATGGCAGAGGGGGCAGCTTGGGAGGTGGCCGGGTCTCTGATAAGTGGCTTCTGATGCTCACTAATGATAGGAAAGAGCTTGGCCACCGAAGGCAATTACGGAGGATGAGACGCTGTGCAAGCCAGAGAGTCGGGGGAGTGCAGGGGGATCTTATTATCTCTCTGTCTTGCTTAATAGGAGTTAATAGTTGGAAGGGAATAAAAGAATGGTGTGTGAAGTTTAGTGCCAAGACAGTCTAATATACATGCTACGTTTTTATTTCAAAGAGGATAAAGGCCCAAATTTTATACTGAAAACAAATGTTAAAAATTAATTATAAAGAAGACACCAGAGGGCCTCGAGCATGTTCCCTGGGTGACTGATTAAATGCCTGCCTCATTTAGACTGGTATAAACCCAATCTCTTGGAAGAAGGCCAAAACTATTTGCCAACGTCCACAGAGACTCTCCAAGAAAATGATCCCGGTGCCAGGAAAGAGAAAAACATACTCACCACTGCTGCCCAGAGCCAGCCACCACTGCGGGGTGGGATCCAATCACGGGCAGGGAAGGGAATGCTTTTGCTAGGTCAGTGTGGGTCAAGTGCATCCTTCCCCGCCTGGAACTGATCGAGGACCCATCAAGCCTGTGATGAAGGTGGCCTGAAGAGTCCCTGGTCTCAGGCTTGGAGGGGATGGGAGATTTTTTTTTTTTTAACCCCCAGATTTTGTTTGGTTTCAGAGAATTGCTTCCCAATTCTCAGAATATGCAAGCTCTAATTGAATATTTAAGAGGTAGGAAATAAGCCAATGACTCTGTTATCTTTTGAATTTTAAAATCATATTTTAAAGGCAAGATAACATTTTCCTTGTTAAAACAAAACTGAAAGATTACCAAAAATGCTGACTGTCTGCCTTCAATACTTTGCACACCCCCAAACCCTAATTTTTCTTTCTTTCTTTCTTTCTTTCTTTCTTTCCTTCCTTCCTTCTTTCTTTTTTGCCTCAAAGTCTGGGGTGGGCTCTCTCTGACCTGAAGAGAACACAAACCTAAGAATAGTCTTGTGTAGAATTCTCCTATTGCTGACATTACACTGGGCATATTTTCCACACGTCACATTTTCCATTAAATGACAGGTCTTGGAATTTGATTGATGTTGGTACATACGCTAACCATGGCATAATATTCCAAAATATGGATACAATTACTCCGCATTCAACATTTTGAAAAAAGGTCCATTTTTCTTAGGCTGATATTCAGGGCTGTTCACAGTAAGATCCCAACGTATATTCTGTGTACTTTATTTTCCACAGTTCCGCCCTCCACCTCCAAGGAAACGAACCAAACCAGAGGAACCATTTTGCAGTTTCCCACCAGAGGGCGGCATTTCAACGAAAGGGTATCTGTAACATGGGTTCTTCTGCGTCCTTTAAGGGCAGTCACGGAACCTTCCTCACGAGTTCTAGTCTCCTTTACCTGCCCCTGTGTGGGGCCCTTACCACTCTTGCTGTAATTCAAGTAATTCATTCAAGTAATTAATAGACTATTCTCACCGTCCCCTTTTAGCAGCAAGCTCTGCGAGGGTGAGAGTATGGGCCAGGCATGTAGTAGGCACTCAACAAGTTTTTGTTGAATTAAAACAACAACAACAACGTCTTCCTGTTTCTCTATACTGCTTTGGGAAGAGGAGCAAAGGTTCAGCCAGAAGTTGGACTATGGGTGCATTTTCTTCCCATTCATCCATCCATTCATCCAACCATCTTTCCTTCTATGTGTTCTTCCACTCCATCCTTCACTCTTCCTCTTTGGTGGTAGCCATGAAAATATGCCTTCCGATTTCTGACAGCACTGTGAAGCTGGCGTGGGTTGACTCATGGGAAGCGTGAGACCGTGCCTAGCACGGGGGCACCTGCCCCCTCGGGTCACTGTGGAGGAGTGGCAGAATGGACGATGACAGCTCCCATTGGCTGGGCTCCCCTGAGCCACGTCTCAAGGCTGCACCAATTCCTGGAGTTCCTGCACACTGGCAGGGCCTTCCACGTTGCACGGTTCTTTCATTTTACCCTACCGTGACACGGATCGGACAACACCTATTTTAGAGTTAAAGAAAGTGAAGGCAAGAGAAACAGACAGTTTGCCTCAGGGGCCGCGGCTTGTGCCCACTGGAGCCTAGGCGGAGGCTCAGACCTGGTGAGCAGCTCCAGCCCAAGGCAGGGTTTGGGGGGCCAAATAGTCGCAGCCCAAAAACTGCTAGAACAGAACCAGTTCCACGACTCCTCTGGATTCCCTCCTGGGGAGGGAAGGCATGATCTGCCCAGTACACACCAAAATCAGCTGATTTTGTTTCTTTAAACCAGACTCTGTCATTCAGAAACAATGGGCTCTTACCCACCTCTGAATTTTCTGTTCTGAGATTCTGCAGCCTCCCCAATGCACCTTCTTCTAGTTTTCGACAGGCACAGATGGACCGCCGAGGTTTGTCTGGCCTGGAGGCTCATGCTGCAGGCCGAGACCCCTGCCAAAGGGGAGAGTGAGCTGCAGCGTGAGCCCTCAGAATTTGGGCCATAGGGCTGTACGGGTCAGCTGGAAAGGGAGCTCTGGCTAAGCCCTCTCTGAGCTGTCACCCCAGACCCGCTCTGCTCTCCTCTTCCCTCTGAGCTCCTGTGCCTCCCAGAACTGGCTCCCTCTCTCAGACGACCGTGACTGCCTCACGTGTGCCTGTCAGCCTTTCCAGGCCCTCTGCAGGCAGACCATGGCTGGTAGCCCTACTCCCTCCTCTATGTCCACGCTTGGGAAATAGGCTTTTAAAAGCATTCCTGCTGGTCAGTGTCCTATCAACCATTTTCTGGTTGGTTGCTTCCTGGTTTCTACAATTCCATTCATGCCCTCTGTGTCAGGGACCCTGTCCCCACTGCTCACCCTTCCCTGGGGTCTTTCTTCTGTTCCTTCGAATTCTCTTACTGCTTCCTCTGCACACTTGCCCTGTGTCAGACCTCTGTGCTCATCTCATGCAAACACACAGGACTCCGTGAGCAGCGCAAGGCTGCCTGCCGGGGCGGCAGCCCGCAGAGATATGACCTGTGATGACCCGGGCCCAGATATACCAGAGCCCCTGGGCAGTTCTTAACACACCATCAATTTTCGGGGATGCACTTGGGTAAACAAGCAACCTGAGAGCCAGCTTGGGAGTTACTGGGCAGGAACCAGCAGTCGGAAAGGACTGAAACAACACACAAGAGCTACCCGGACTGCTTACGTCGAAAGAACTGGCAAACAGAGAGGGAGGGTACTGGATATGGAAAGAAATATTAATTTTCATCCGTTTTGCTCCCTACACCCCCATCAACGAGCAACGGATGCTGGCAACAAGGATGATGATGATAAAAAAGAAAAAAGGTGAAACCAGTGAATTTAACTTTCAAGAGTCAGTTGACTCTATATTCCTGTTTTAATGGTTAGAAGATAAATTAGAATCTAGGAGAGAGTCTGAAAGTACAGAGCCATTTGCAGTGCTTTCCAGAGAAGACGGTAAAGAAAGCATTTTTTTTTTTAAAAACAGAATTAAAATTCTCCAAAATAAGATTAATTTCTAATTATTCTAATTTTTATTTCAAGTGCACAAAACTTGGATCCTGATGTGGAGAAGACCAACGATTTCCAAGTCTGGTGTGCTTCTCAGGTTGCGACGCTGGCCCCCATCACGGGTAGGGTGGACAGGCGCCACGGACAGTAGCAGCCCCCCAGCAAACAGTTGGGAAAAGTCCTGCCCTCGCCTTTCCTTCTGTCCTTCTGTGAGGAGACTAAGACATCACGTATGCCCTAAAGGAGGACAAGCTAACAGCTACATTTTGCCCTCGCCTCTCTGTCATTTTCAGTCCAAAATAACTGCATTTTAAGTGTGGCTTTCCTTGCCAGCTAAGAACTCGGATTCTTCCCACTGGGAGAGAAGGCTACCCAAAGCATCACCAAAATGTGTTCCAGAAGTCTTCTCTGGCTCATGAGTTAGCACACCCTGGCCTCGGCTGAGTGGGATCCAGTAGGAACCAGCCCCTTCACATCACAGAACTGGCCACCCTTCAGTAAGGTCCAGAAGGAAATGATGAGTTCAGGTGAGTCTCAGCTTCCCAGCCTCCAGGCCCCCAGGTTTTGGTATCTTCTCTTTTCTTTCTAGTAAAGTCATTTCACAGTAACCTTCAACCGAAGGGCTGGCTTTTCCACTAGTGCTTCTTGGGGAAGCTGTCCCCCTTTCCTAAACCAGCATCCTATGAAACCGTAGCAAAGGGTCGCGGGTGCCTTTTGTTCTGGCTAGGGAAGTGAGAATTTCAGCAAGCGCAGCCCTTCGGCAGCTGTGCAGTTAACCCACACGTGTTTTCAGGAGGACGCACGAGCCGTCACAGCATTCGTGCCGGGACCCACCGTTCTCCCTGCCCTCCCATTCAGTGCACCTGAGGCACATGTTGGGAGTGCAGCATTTAACCTGAGCCCTTCCCCCAAGTGTGAACCTGGTTTGCACACACACTCTCTCAACCTCCTTTGTGTCTCTAAATTAGAAAACCTAAACCTAAACGTCGCTTTTCTCCGATATGAAATAGTCTCGTGGTCAACGTAAAGGAAGGCGGCAATTAACTTCCAGGGTAAACAGCGCGGCGGCGCAAAATGCCGCATGGAAGGAAGTGGTCAAAACAGAAAACCCCTTCCACAAATGACATCCCTTGTTTAAGACCAAAGTGATGAATGTGGCTCCCGAGGCTCCTGTCAAATGAGCAAGGTAGAGGCGCGTTTGTTCTCCCCTTCTGTTGCCAGCTGGCTACGGGAATGTACTGTTTTCATGCTGCTGGGTACGCTGATTGGCTGTTTGATGAGGCCGATTTGTGGCTAGTCTCTTTGCTTTTCTTTCTTTTCCTCCCTTTTTGATACCTTCTTTCAAGTTTTCTAATAAAACAAGCTCCATTTCTGAATTTCCAGTGGGGCCATTATGGCCTAGCACACAATGGGCTCTGTAGGCCCTGACTAAACGCGCCGCGTTCTGTTACTGAGTCCGGTAATTACAGAGGAACAGCCCGATGCGGAAACAAAAAGACAGAGGCAAGTCTCCAACTAGTTGTTCAAGTCTTAACAGTTTTCTTCCAGGTCTGATTAAAACTGTGCCTGAAAATTTGCCGACTCCTGCTTCTGCATAAATGAAAATGAAAACACGTTTTGCTTTGCACAGTTCCTTGACAAGAGTCACATTGTGACTCAGAGGGGTAAAGGGACCCGCTTAACCATATCTGACTGACTCCCCAAATCACAGACTGATTCCTACCAGGCCGGCTTAGAGCCCAGGAGTTCCCATAACCACAGGAGGTCACTGCCGTCTCCCCGCGACTTTATTTCCTAAAACCTAGCCAAAGGCATCAGTTGGTTCTCTAGATGAGCTAGACCTCAGAATACAAAAGAGCACACGGAGCATGGCGGCATCTGGCAGCTCAAAAACATTCCATAGTAAGACACTGACAGATCCTCTCACCTTCGCTCGACGGCTACAGCTTCAGTAACAGAAGTGGGGCATGCTGAGCAGGCCTGTGAAGCTTCTGCCCTATTCACGCCAACGCTATCTTCCCAGACCACTGGAGGGCCACAGGTGTGTCCCTGTGGCTGTGACCATGGGCTCTCATCAGCCTCTGGGGAAAGGCAAGCTTGTGGCTCAGAGCCCCCTTTCAGGAAAGGACCCTAAAGAACTGGCAATGGGTTCCAAAGAGAATGGACGCACAGACAGCAGGTCTGGCCAGCTGCTCTCCCAGGCACCTCCAGGGAGGGTTCCAAGAACTCTCCAGCTGTTCCACCCCCGGGGGCCCCATCAAGTCACTCGTTTCCTTTACCCCCCAAACACACCTCCCACCCAATGTCTAGGCATTCTCCCCTCCTACAGTGACAGCCCCCTTTCTCATTACAATCTCACTGCCAAACCCCACATTTCCTAAATCAGCTCTGAAGCGTTACTGAAAGAGCAGGCCTGCAAAACACCTTGACTGTTGCCACAGTGATGCTCCCCCCCACCCTGGAGCCCCCACTTCCACAAAAGACTGCGCATGAGTCTCCTCATCACTCCTCCAGGTGCAGGGAGAGATCCAACACTGCAAAAGGGGGAGTGGCAGGAAGGGGTCCTGCCCACTGTCAGGGACCCTAAGGGGCTGGCCCCGGGAGCCCACCTTCCCGTCATCCTTAGCTGCAAATCTTCTCGACCATTCTGCAGACACTTTTGAAAATCTCCAGCCTTGCCGGGCAGGGCCACTGCTGCTTCCCTGTGCTATGCTGATGCACAGAGTGACAAACAGGCACTCGGCGCTGGTCTCAGGGTCTGGGGCCAAAGCAGCCCCTGGCAGGTTGCTGCAGCGTCACCCGCAGACAGACTGTCCAGGAGCAAGAGGAGCCCAGCAGGCATGCCGTGGGCCAGGGGTGTCCTGACTCTGCTAGGAGGCACACAGGAGGTGGCAGGCCTGGGGGAGGGGATGATAACACCCACCCACGAGCCCCTGCTTTGCACGAGGTGTGAGCGAATGAGGAACCGGGAGGGGAGCTCTGCAAACCGCTGCTCTCAAAGGCTGGCAAGCTCACTCTCTCCGTGACTCATCCAGTTTCCCTCTCAGGACTTCTTAATGCCTTTTATCTGCCACAAATGTTCCTGTCAGGGAGCTGGTAGGTGTTAGATGTTCAAGCAGACTCAGGGGTGTGAGCACACACACACTGTCTTTTGAAAAGCACATTTGTCTCGCTTAAAAACAAACAAAACAACATACCTGCCTGCCTTCAAGTACTTCTCTGGGAATGAATGGCCTGCCTCTGACTTCCTGGCTCCCAGGGCTGGCCACCCTGGAGCCAGGCATCAGGGATGTGCCTGACTGCCTGATGTGGGGCCACGGGTGGGAGGTGGGAGGGCTGGCAACCAGCACTCTCCTCAGAAATGGCAAAGCTAAAGGGGCAGAATATTAGTGAAATTTCATAAAGTTTCATTAGTGAACATCACTCTTTCCTCTACCTTTCCCTCAACAATTGCTAATGTAAGGTCCCTTCCCAAATCTTCAAGCCCATTTAAAATATGCTATAAAGTAATCCACCTACCCGTAGAGAGGTGGGGATCCAACCCCTGCGAATGGATTCAGCTCCACTCCACAAACACACCAGGGAAGAAAAGAAGGGTGCTGCCCCAGGGAAGCTGGCAGCTCTGGGAAGCAGCAGGCGGATTAAGTGTAAGATGTGCAGAAAAAGGCAAGCGAACAGGCCCCAGAAAATGCTGTGAAACCTAGAAGAAGAGCTTGAGATGGGGCAGGGGCCACAGGAAGGGGGTGGGCTCCGGTGGAGGGCATCCAGACACGTGGGGCTGCTGATGAAGGCCCGAGGGCAGGCCTGGGCTGCCATATGGGGCTGGGAAGGGAGCCTATAGCCACAGTGCGGAGGGGCTGACACACTTCCCCAAGGACCCCCTTTGGAGGAGCCGGTCATCAGGTGCTTCCTGTGGGGAGGTGACTGGTTCCGGTGGGAGTGGGGGTTGCCTGGCGGGTGGTTAGGGCATGACAAGGGTGAGAGCAGTGGGGTGGAAGGGAGTGACCAGAGCACAGAAACATTCTGAAGGCAGAATTCACGAGATGGGCTCAAATGAACAGGTACAAAGATGTATCTGCCAGCAAGAGGTCAAGGGTGGGTGGCTGGAATCCAGGGTACCCCAGGCTGTGGGAGAGGGGCGGTGGTGGAAACAGAGCAGGAGCTACATGGAAGAAAGAGAAGCAGCTTGCAGTGTCTTCCTGTTTCTGGGCCCCCAGAGGCAGGCAGTGGCCTCTTCCCAGTGCCCCACACACCTCAGCACCGAGGGTACGGCTGGGGAGGGGAAAGGGAGAAGGATGTCCAGTCCTGACGAACACAGCATCACCCAGCGCTGTGGGCAGAAAAATGCAGGTCAAAAATGAGCTGGAAACAAGAACCCGTGAGGGGTCGAAAAGGAAACAGAGGCACAAGAAACAGCTGTAAAAGCCAAAGAAAGCCAAGGACCCCGTCCGCCCTCCGATTCCAAAGGCTGGCATCTGGCCACCACAGGTGGAAGGACAACTTAGGGGTCGACAGGGCGGGTGCCCTGGTCGGCTTCGGAAGGAAGAGCTGCAGGGCTGCTCTGCTCCGGACGGACCAGGGAAGACGAAGGAAACAGGGTCTGTCTGCAGGAAGTACCGAGCGCTTTCCAGGCCTTATTTTTAGATTAATGTGCGATGCTATTACTAGCACTAGATTCCCAGCAGGAAGGGGCTGCAGAAGCAGCCATGTTCACCGTCTGTTCTGTCACTCAGCCACAAAACTTTCACCCTTGCTCCTCTCACAGATGGTCCTCACTCCTCCATTTTATTTAAAATTTTTTTCAAAATTTATTTTTCAGGTTTTTTAAAATTCAAGTATGATGAACATACAGTGTTATATTAGTTTCAGGCAATAGAAACATTTTTCTAGATATGTGTCCTAAGGCAAAGGAAACAAAAACAAAATTGAACTATTGGTACTACACCAAAATAAAATGCTTCTGCACAGCAAAGGGCATCGTCATGAAACAAAAAGGCAACTTACTGAATGGGAGAAGATATCTGCAAATGAAATAGCCAATAAAGGGTAGTATCCAAAATATATAGAGAGTATACACAACTTGACACGCAGAAAATAATCCAATTAAAAAACGGGCAGAGGACCTGAATAGACATTTTTCCAAAGAAGACATCCAGATGGCCAGCTTCCTCCTCCATTTTAAAGCCACAGCTCCAGGAGGCATCCTGCAGGGGTCCTAGATGGCAACCTCGGCCTCAAGGCTTGGTACCCCCTGCCCTGCCCCCCAGGAGTCCCAGGAACCCCTGCCACTGTATGCCCAGATTGCATACAACTTCCTCCAAGGAACCCCAGGGCCGTGGCATTAGGTCAATACACAAAATAAAATGACCAGCCCTTTTACCTCCCCATTACAAATTGCACTTCAAAAGGGGAAAATACAAGAAATGTTCCAAACATGTTCTTCCGGGCAGTGGCTGAGCTCCGGGCTGACTCACTCTGCTTGTCTTCTTTTCCACAGAGGGAAGGGGAGGAAAAGTGAGGAAAGACCACAATTTCATTTCATAAAGAGACTTGGTTTTCTCACATAAACACGACCTTCTTTGTGGAAACTCTAGCCCATCTCATCAACTCCACAACTGCAGGGTGTTCTGTCTTAGGTTACTGCAATTAGACAAATACTGCTGTTTTAAGAAAGGAAATAAATAGCAAAGGGTGCTGAGATTCTATCCCCAGAGTTACAGTTTACAGGATACTGATGTCTCAGAACAATCCTGTGGTTTCAGAAAAAACAGTCCACGTATTCTCTGGGTCTACTGGAAACCTTCGTCAAAGGCCTATAGATTTACTTTAATTTGGTGACCCACCAGTGACTTTTGTCTACATTCTTCCTTTTAAAAAAAATGTTACTTTTGGGCTTTTTGTGAGAATAAGTCTAGCTGCTTACAAAACACAATGCAAAAGCAAACAACACTTACACAGTGCTCATCAGGCACTGAACAAGTAATCTCCGACACCGAGAATCTCACGCCCTGCTTGTTTTATTCTGTCTGGTATTACAATTAGTGATGACCTGCATTCTCATCAATTATATCTCAGAGTCTGTCTCGGGAATTAGATGGTAAAGTATCTGAAGCAGCAAGAGAGTGAGTCCTTCCAGTATTCTCCAACGTTTCTGCCTGGTGCCTTTGTATACGCGATAACTTCTTGAATGAACAACAAACAATCGGATGAATGGCCTTTACTTTACTGTAGCTTCAGCAGGATCAGCTGTGCTTTCCCTGGGGTTGGAGGCAAGTGATAGGAGGATCTGGAAAGGCCTGGTCAGGAGAGATGGCAAATTCACAACACCTAAACCAATCCTCCTTCGTGTGCCCTTGGCAGACATTCATAATCAATTCCAGGACTCTTGCTGAGTGGTGACAAGGTCTCAGATGTCATTTCAGACCAAGCCCAATCAGTTGGCAGCAGCCACCCTACGTGCTCTGTAGAGAAGGATCTGTTTGCCTTCTCAGTGTTAGGTCCTGATTTTTAAAAGAAACATTTACTAAAAATAAAAATAGAAAACACAGATTAAGGGTTATTTCTCTAGTTTCAATGTCAAGCTTTTTATTTTTAAACCCCTTCCTCCTTCTCGTGCTGATTTGCATGTGTGTGTGTGTGCACGTGTGCGTGTGTGTTCTGCCTCCTCCTATTTGAACAGAACTGTGTCTGATAATCCAGCTGACTTTCTTTATGGTTGCTCTCTGCTCCTGCCTGGTGCCCCGGATGCTCCTCCACGGGGATCTTACCACCCACCTGCCCGCACTGTGACAGCATGGAGCCGGATGTTACCATGAGAAACACTGGGTCATTCTCCTCAACCGAGAGAGACTCCATTGGCCTTGAGAATTCTCCTTATGGTATACCCCAGGCTTGGGCCTCCGCGCAGAGGACCTGCTTCGTGTACTAGGTTTGGAGAAGTCGAGTGGTTCCCACTGGACCCTTGCCATCACCACTGCTGACACCACCCCGCCCGCCGCCAACTCTCTGCCTTTCTCCAAGGGACGGGAAGGACTCACCAAGCAATGGGGAGTGGTTCTTACAGGGATACCCCCAAAGGTTCCTGGGCACGAGGTGGATGCAGACATGGGAGCTTTCAGTCAATGATGCTGTGAGACCTGTTAGGAGCTGCGGTCAGTCAATATGAAGGAAAGAAAAGAAGAATTTGTCCCTGCCCTTGAGAGGCTTATGATCTCATGGAGCAGATGAGACCTGCGTGGCGGGAAGACCAGGCTAAAACATGAACATGGCCTCTTTGTCTTGCCAGTTGAGAGATCGCAAAAGCACAAGAGGGGTTCCTTATTCCCCTCTTGTGGGAGAAAGCCGGAAAGCAGAAGGTCAGAGGCTTCCTTGGCATCTAGAGAAAGAGGTTTTTGATGACTAGTTCTTGGAAATCAAAAGGGGAAAAGCTAGATGAGGGAGAGCAGTAGGTCTCTCAAAGACTAGAACCAGCCCTGCAGAGCCTGAGGAGCAGGGCTCTGCCGTGGGAGGGGATGCGGGGCTTCTCCCAGACACTCACAGGGAGCCTGGGAGCTGGAAGTGGAATTCTGGGAGCTGTGCCCCCAGGGCTGCCATGCAGAATCTCTTGACCATGACTATCAGCTTTCTGTGTTTTTTCCCACAGAAAAATATTGATCAGTTGAATTAAAATATTCTTAACAAGTCCTAATATTAAAGTCTGAGATTGGAGAGAGAGCTACCACGTGCTGCCAGGGGTCTTCTGTCCATTTTCTCTAATTGTCATGATCCTGCATGGAGGTATTACTGTCCCACACTGAGAGATAAGGAACAGATAAGAAAGAGGGCTCAGAAGAGTGGTAAACCTTGCCCATAGGCCTGCGGCCCCCCAAGCCACAGCTTGGTTAGACCACAGGCTTCTCTTTCCTCATCACCAGGCCCCCTCTTAACTTCTACAGGGTCCTGAAGTTGGGTGTTAATGGAGGGATCCTCAGGAAAATATCTTATTTAGGAAAACATCTGCCCAGCTGTGGAAGGAGTCTGTGGGTCACAGCAGGGTCTGGGGTCAGCGCCTTGGATTCAATCTTGACCTTGCCTCCTAGTCACGTTTATAAGCCTCTCATGATGAGAACGTCTCTCATAGCAGTCAATCAGGAGAGGAAATCTCCCCTTTAGTACAGATGTGATGAGCAAGAGCCCCAGGCTCAGCTCTAGTACAAGGCCATAAAAGAAAAAGTTCAACAAAAAAGTTACCAACATCGGGAGTATTTGTAACTATGTGATTAAAATAATAGCATATCACCACTGCTGGCTTTAGTTATAACTTAAGATCTGTGCTGTAAGTGAACTGAGTTTCTGTTTCATTTCCTAAAGGTGTGACCCCTTGTTCAGGCAGTTGTCCTGAACTGCGGACACCTTAAGGGCCCTGGGAAGGAAAGTGAACCAAGGCCTGTGCTGGCTGAGGTTCCCTCCAGGAGGCCTGGACCCCTAGAGCACATCTGCTCTTCTCCTCGACCAAATGACCTGGACCGCAGGACTTCACTAGCCACCTGAAAGCTAAGTCACCCTGACAAGCAGAAGACTGGAAAGTGACAGTCCATGAGCCTGGTGGGAGCGTTCTTGTGCTAGAAGGTCCTTTGTACAGCAATAGGCTGTGTGTTAGCAACACTGTCCTGTGGAGGGCAAGAGGACAAGGTGTCAGGATCTGGGAGTCCCTTGGAGGGGAGTGGAACTCCTCACTGCCAGAATGGATACAAAAAGTGAAGGACAGGAAGTGGGCCCTGGGCTCAGGGAGGCCAGTGTCTCCAGAGGCTGGTCCTCTTTGCAGATGGGAGTGGGGAGGAGGAAGGCAGACACACACCCTCCACCTCTTGGAAGTGTGGGAGCTGGGTGAGATGTCTGTGAAAGGACAGGCCTCCAGGGTGGGCACCTGTCCTTCGTTACGAATTGCAGTACTGCCAGCCTGGGTTTTACCATTACAGGCGGACTTCCACGGTACTTGGGGAAGGGGGTCTGAGTGGAAGGTGAGGCAGAGCCCCACTCCCCTGGTCCCCGCAGTAGCAGCAGCCCCAGGGTTAAGGAGGCTGGTAGTCCAGGATCTGAAGGGAGATGAGCTGGGGACAGGCAGGAACCCTTGGCAGGCAGGAGTCAGGGCAGAGAAATCAATACCAGGCCCAGGATGGGTCTGCAAAAGATCTACACATACCCCTAGTGGCACGGAGACTCACCATTGGGGAAGCTGGTCAAGTGGGCTGGGGGCGGATAGAGGAAATGGGGTCTTGGTTTCCCTCCAGGCTGGCGGGCTGTGCCGAGCAGTTATGTCATTGGTCTCCAAACCTCTGGCCTTGGAGAATATACTTTCTGGTCCAGAAGATGCTGCCCTGGACTTGGGAATGACGGCTGAAGGGGCAGGGGCGGGGGAGGAAGGGCAACGGTTTGGAACGCATCCGATCCAGGGAGCGTTCCCTGGGCCCCAGGCTCCCTGAACCGCAAATACAAATGTTTTAGGCCTGTGAGTATTTCATCACCGACAAAACTCTTTTGGATAAACAGAGGTCTCCAATTTCTTCCTCTGTGGGTGTTCTGTGGTCACCATTTCCTCTGCTCTCCCTGGGGGGATTAGGAACCCACTGACAAATGAGCCCCCAGGGTTCCCACCAGGGGAACAGAGCTAAGTCCAGGGGAAGGGGAGGCTGCGCTGTTTTCCTGGGCGAGCTTCTCTCTGGCTTCTGCCTCTCCTGCTGCCTCCATGCCACCGGGACTCTTCTGGGACCTGTGCAGGGGACCCAATACACTTGGCTTCCTCCACAAGGTCTGGCATCCCCTCCACCACCCCCCCCCCACCGACCAGAAGTCTTCTCCTCTCCTCTTCATCCCCAGTGCAAGGGAGCAGTTTCAGAGTGAGTGTGGTATTGAGGACACCACGTTGCATTTGCGTGGTTCCTTTGAAACTCAGAAATCATAGTCTTTGCCCTTTAAAAAAAAACCCTAATTTCATTTAGGATATGCTTCTGTTTGCTTCCCTGTGAAGTCTATCAGATACCCTGCAGTTCTAAAACTGATTTCAGACATCATACACTGCAGAGGCTTATGAAAGTATGTATATGAAAGTGGCCTAAAGCTCCGGGCTAAGCACTTTTCAGCGAACTCACAGCCCTTGTCGCACCCGCAGCTCAGGGAGACAGCGGGGATTTGTTGGCGATGGTTTGTTCTATCAGACTCAACCAGGCCCCTGCCCCTCCCCCCACCCCAGGCTCTGTCCTTTGTGCCAGTGCAGATGTGCTGACTGGCAAGGGGCAGGGTCAAGGCTGGAGATGTCTGAGGACAAGCTAAGGACCAATTCAGGGCCCTCAATGGCTCCATGGAAAGCCCTTTGTGATGCGCCCACCCCCCAAGGGGAAGGATATAAGGACCAGCCATGAAGGACCTATTTCAATACAACAAGGATGTATTGAGGTCCCACCAGGTGCAAGGCACTGTGCTCAGCTCCAGCAAGGCCGGCAGAGAGGGACAGAGGACAGACAGTGGTGTCAGGGCTGCAGCTCACCAGTGTCTCAGTCAGCCGGGCCCCTGGCATCACGCTGCACCGACTGAACAGTGGGGAGCTTTGCTCCCATTGTCCTTGCACAACTCACTCTGAGTCGGGGGAGCTGTGGATGCGGAGAGTCACTGTCACTGAGAGGACACAGTTTTGCTGTCTCCTTGGGATGGTCTGTTCTGCAGCATCGCAAGGGGACTGAGTGAGTGCCCTTCTGCAAGGCGCAGCGTGGATGTCACAGAAACACAAAGACACCCAGAGGGTGCTGACATTTCCACCAAGTGCTTCCTTCCTGCGCTCCTGGATCTCACCCAGCAGGGGCCACGGAACGCGGCGTGCGGACCCTTTCCATCGGGCCTCTGACTGTCGCACAACTCTCAGTGCTTTAATGTTGATTTCAGCGAAACGAAAGCTGATTTTTGAAATTGGATTAAGCATTCCAACACTTGAGAGTTAAATCGCCCTTGAAATGTGAAGACTGCAAAATGGTATCTAATGAGTCTGTAGATAAAATTTCCTAAAAAGTGGGAAAAATCTGCCACGAGTCAAAGGGCTTTTATATGATGATGTATAGAAATACCCACAGCAAAGAAGTAAAATAAAAATACCTACTTATTCAGTTTTTTAATGCAAAGGCACGAATGGGCCAAAATCATAAATGAAATTTTATCCCTAAATCAAATCTTCCTCTAAAAACGATTGCCAGAAGATCTCTGCTTAACACGGCTAAGCCCCACTCAATACTTGAGGCCGTCATGTTCTGGCGTAGGCACCAAACCCAGACAGTCTCCTGGAGCTTGGTGCTATGAAGCTTCATCTGTATTAGAAGGCGTTACATCTGATAGAGAGATTTGTGGGGGAAGCCCAGATCAAACTAGACAGTCCTGCCAACCGAACAGCAATCAACTCACGTCTGTATCTGGAAGATACTCTGCAGAACCAGAGTCTCAGCGCTGCTGGAAAGCCCTTGACACAGATGAACAGAACCCATAGTGGAAGAGTCCCCTTCCGTGGAGGGCAGAAGAAATGCGCTGGTCAGACAAAGCTCAGAGTTCAGAGGCTGCCTCCTGGTGATCCCATGTAAGTCCTTCACCAAGAGGACCCCTCATGCAGGTGTAGTAAAACTGCCTCTGTGGCTGGCTTCAAATGTTGGTGGGGAAGGAGCCCCTGCTGTTGCTTAGCTCTGGCCTGACAGGGTGATAGTGGTTATCACTCTGGCTGCCCATGGAAGACATTACTAATTAATCACGTGCCACTTTGCACCTCCTCACACTGACCGCCCTCCCCCCACCATAACCAGGAAATCCCCTCTTCCAAATACAGACAGCATTTCTTCATCTACAGTTTTTGGACCAGAAGCCTAGGGACGCTACTGAGGAAATAGATTACAAAAGCTCTGTGCTTCAAGAGAGCATTCAGATGTCCACCACAGTCATGTTTAGAATTCCAAGAATGGACTGGTATGAAGAAGGCTGGCTCAACCAGCTTGGTGAAAATACCAACTCGACCCAGCACACTGGGCCCTTTGTTTATCTGGGCTGTTCACAGAGAAATGTCCCAATTCAGAAGTATTTACAAAGAGCTGAAATGACCATTCACCAAAGACCTCTGAGGGTTGCTCTGAACTGATCAGCAATGGAGGGCAGGCCCCTAGAGAGGACAGGAATTATCTGCAAACCAGAACCTTCCTGTCAAACTTCATTCCAAAGAGAACAAAGGAAGTCACGTAGGCAATAAAACTAGCTTCTGTGAGGTTTGGATCACCTACTCAACGTCCATCACTAGCCTCTGTTGGTTCATAAAGGAGGAGCCCAGAGACCACTGGGAAAATTGCAGAAAATCCTTTTGCCCCTTAGTCCTGGGAACCTGATATCTAACAGAGGGACAGGAATCATGGGCCTTCTACAAACGTGCTGGCGCTATTAGCATAACAGTAGCTTAATGGTGTATAAGCAACGTGGATGTTAAAGACCAGGTAACAAAAATCCCAGGAAGTTCCTGCAGGTCCCATGCCATCTCCCATGGAGGGGGAGCTCTTGCTGGTGCAAGATAGTCCGAAGCTGGACCTGGTGACCTGGAAGGGACTGGCCACAGGCAAATCTCTGAGGCCTGGTACTGTCCTGTGCGGTAACTCAAAACCAAGAGTTAATAAAGTGTTAAAAATTTAAGAATAAGATCTGCTTTTAAAAATAGCATTGTCAGGTGTATCTATGCAATTACATCCCTTGCATTCAGATGGGCTGCCGGAATGGAAGAGGGGGTGATTTTTGGCAATGGCCAGGGAACTGCTCATAGCTGTCAGCCTACTTTCCTGTGCCACTGCCCTCTGTGAGGGCCCATAAGTCTCGTCCTGTCTAGAGTGATGGCAGTTACCAAGCACCTTCGTGCATTACTCCCCTGCCTGAAATGGCATTACTGTTCTGTTGGAATCTGAGGACACCCCTGGAAGTATGTTTCATGTGTCACTATTACCTGATGCCCATGTTTGGGGTCAGGGGAGGGACAAGAATGTTCTCAGAAGCAGCCAGAAATCTTGTGATGGAGAACTGGGACCTGGACGAAGGAGCAGCTGGTTAGAGCGCAGACAGGGGATCCCCAGGTCCCACCTTGCTGGGAGGAATTCCAGGTTCAGGTCAAGTCTATGCATCTTCCAAGGGCTTCTCACCCCTATACGGTTCTCCAAGGTATTTTCCGTGCTGAGACGAGAAGGCATTCCCTGGTCTACCTAAATCATGTTGTGCATGGAGCCCGGACTTCTCATTGCAAAGCCCTCGCTGAGTTTTTGGATTTACAAAGTGTTAGCAACAAGGACAGATTGTCCAAGGTCTGGATCTTTAAACCAAGAAGCCAAATCGCTACAAATGACCTTCACTCCGGTTACCCTGTCCCTGTGATCTGTTCTCACCTTTTGACAAGAAAAAAATACATCCTACATGAAAAAACTGGAGTTAAAAAACACGGTTCAACATAATCATAATTTGGTTTTCCAAAAATATATGCATATATTTGCAGAAAAAATGCTAAAATATACAGCAAGATAGTCGTAGTGGTCCCCTCCGCCATCTACCTCTGCAGTTTTTCTGTCATACAGGATGCCAATCTTGTACCCCCTCTAGAAAGCTCCTCATTCTATTATGCACATATGGAGGCTAACAATATATGTAAAATACGACAGCTCACACTTTTAGATTTCTGCAGGAAATAACCCAAGGGCTATTAAGTGCACACTAACATACCATATGATGCTGTGAGGAAAATCGCCACACTTGATCTACACAATTGAGGCTTAGTTTGAAGTCTGTTAGCATTTTCAACCATTCAACTGAAAATTGACCCTCTCTGTTCTAGATTAATGGCTGTCAGCTAACACAGTAGCCTCCAAACTTTTCTAAGCACATGACCCCATTAGTAAAAGGAAAACTGTGGTCGTGCCAACTACTGTATGCATATTTATTTATAAAGTAGGTGCATGTACTACTATGCTAACATAGTAGCATATGGGTCCATTCTCCACTGCAAGAGAACAGAACGTTTCTAGTCTAATCTGCATTTTCCCTGCAGATAGTGGGTTCTCTGGTGGTACCCCCCACATTGGAGATCCCAAGTTCTGGAGATCTCAGTTTGGACCACTGAGAGAAGAAAGTGGTCATGGCTGATGTTAATTTCCTCCCCTTAGCACAGGGGCCCCAGACACTGCCACCATTCACCCCTCTCACATGCAGCAGGGATCTGCCAGCCACACTCTGGAAACCCCCAACCAGATGAGCAGAGTGGCCTTGACCATCTGTACCTGCAGGTCACCAGCAGGAACTCATTTTTCCTGGGGCTGAAAGTCCCGCCCCACAGTGAGGCTCATAGCAGCTAAGACTAGGGGCCTTGGCACAGCTGGCTGAGGTCCAAGGAACCTCTGAGAATGAAGCACACTTCCCCTTTTTTTTTTTTTTCAGATGGCTTTCTAGAAGATGATTAGCTAGAAAGGCTTTAGTGATTCTTTCTTCTGCTTGGAAATCTATAAATACAGACAGCTGTCAGAATAGTAATATCAGAGGCTTCTGAATTTTTTATAAAAATCTGATGTCAATTAGGACATTAAGAAAAGTTAAGACATCTTGGTACAACACTGCATCCAGATCTGTCCCTAAAATAGTCGATAAGAAATGCCACAAATCTGCATGGTTTTCTATTTCTTTTAAACAAGTTCTGAGTGCCATGGGAGAATGCTCTCAAATTCAAATCTGGGGAGTGATGGAGATTAAAGGTTTAAAATATATGTATACACACACACACACACACACACACACACATATAAAATCCTTAACCATGTGAACTCAAAACAAAGTCTTATAAAGTATTTGTTAACCTGAATCCCATTTTTGCCAGGCGGAGGGCCTGCACAGTCTAGGGTTTCCAGTAGAAAGCAGGGAAGCAAGACCCGTGCTCAAGAATGAATGAATGAGGGCACCTGGGTGGCTCAGTGGGTTAAACCTCTGCCTTTGGCTCAGGTCATGATTTCAGGGTCCTGGGACTGAGCCCCACATCGGGCTCTCTGCTCAGCAAGAGACGCTTCTCCCTCTCTCTCTCTGCCTGCCTCTCTATCTACTTGTGATCTCTCTCTTGGTCAAATAAATAAATAAACTCTTTAAAAAAAAAAAAGAATGAATGAATGAGTGAATGAATGGATGGACAGTTGCTTGTGATCCCGAAGTGCATCACTGAGGTATAGGTACATGCACCCACTTTTCTTTTATACAAAACTAGCGCCATTTTGAGGGGTTGCTCAACTCCTTCAGCCATGAGAACAGAGCTCACGCCGACACCACTGAACGAGAGATGGTGGCGGCATTTGTGGAGTGCAGCAGGGTGCTCTGTATACATGGCTGAGAAGCCACCCTGGCAAGGCCAGAGGATCACTGCGCCCTATTCTTTGTTCGCCAGAGGAGCACACTGGCACTACCAGAGGCAGGCAGGAAGGACACAGAGCCGAGTGCTCCCCAGACCCTCTTCACTGCATGCATCTTGGGACCAGCCTCTCCAACACCAAAGGTTCTGAGGCAGACCCATAACTGCAGAAGAACTTTCTTCATATGGCTCAGATCACTAACACTGTCCTTGACTGTGTTCACTGGTAAAAGGTGATTTTTGATTGGGTAAACAATTTTGGTCTAAATGAGCAGAGAGACACAGGACTGAGAACAACCTCTTAATTCCTTCTTGGTTGAATCTCCTGGCTTTCTTCATCCTCTCCCACCTGGGATACATGTAACCAGTGCCTCGCTGTTTCACCAGCAAACACTGGCACTGATGTGGGTCTTTGCTTTTATAGGGCTGTTTTGAAAAGAAAGTTCTGATCAATCTCCAGAACCAGAAGCTCACACCTGTGTCCTATACCGTGCAGCTCAGAGCAGGGAGGGAAGGTTGAAACAGACAAGTCTTTGTCTCCCAGCTAAGGAATCCAGGAAGGGACAAAACCCAGTCAAATGCTACAGACTGCACCGATGATCCTGATCTGCTCAGAAAGGTGGACTTCAGCCCCATAGATCATCTTATCCAGTGAGGGGTCAGCACGAGGTAGGAGGCGGACTCTTGGGCTTCTCGAGAGTCAAAGGCAGACCAAATTTTCCCAACTCTCTCAATTAAGGGCAGCACACAGTGCCACAATAGGGAAGCACCTCACACACAACCGTGCAAGCTTTGCATGAAGTTAAGTTGCCTCCTTCTCTGGGCCTCAAGGTCCCTAATGTGGTACCGCAAACACGCAAATAGGGTTGAGTAGTGGGGACAAGAGTCTTGGGTATCCTACTTATTGAGCAATTCCTATTACTAACCCACCAAGCCGCTTCCAGAAATGCATAATCACTTCTTTTCTCCTCTAAGCCCAGAGAATGTTTTTAAAACATATTCAAATCTTATGCAGTCTAAAAGCTTGATGACAAGAACTCTTATTTTGGCAAGCAATATGAATAGACGGTTCATAGAAGAGCACATTCAAATGGCCAATAAACAAAGAAAAGCTGCCCAAGCTGAGGAGATGTCAGGGAACCGCTAATCACCCCAACAATCAGCTATCACTTATCACTCCTTCAGTTTTACCAATCAGAAAGGTGAGAAATCCCACTGCTGGAGGGTCAGGCAGTGAATGGCTCAACATCACTGGTGAAAATGTAAATTAATTCAATCTTTTTAGAAAGCAATCTGACAACACAGATTCCAACTTAAAGGGCACATTCCCTCATACTAAATCTTACTCCTGGCAATCTTTTTTGTGGTAGACACTGTTGGGTTGGTTTCCTACTTAGCATTCATTTCCCCCTTCCTCTTTGTAACAGAAAGCTAGTTTTCCTCAGGTATCCACCTCTGTCCCTACACAACTCACCTGATCTTCACCCATAGCTCCTTGTGAAGGACCTAGCAAGGTCCTAGGAAGTCTAAGAGTAATCTCATCTCCCTTGCCTGTGACTGGCTCAGGGACATAGGCCTAAGCCAGTTGACTCCTGGCTCCATGGTTTGGTTCAGAACTAGACATGTAACTTGTTCTGGACTAACAAGACTGAAGCAGAAGTCTCCCAGGGACATCTGAGAAAGATGGTTCCTCAGTCTGAGGAGAGACCCCAGAAGCCTCGTTCTTCCTTTGGTTGTTGTTGAATGCAGTGGCCAGGCCACAGATGACAGCAGACATCTTGTTTTCAGTCTAAGAATAAAGCACAAACACGCAGGAGAGCGGGGGCCAGCTTGAACCACATTTGCCACTTCACTGTAATTTAGGAAGGATTTTAAACACAGAGAAAGACACAGAGATTAAGGTAGAGAACATCCAAGTGCCCAAAATTCAGACTTTACAAATGTTCACATTATGCCACATCCTCCGGTTCTACATGTTAAACCAAACTTTACAGACACATCTGAAGCTCCCTTGTAGGTTTTCCTACTCAGTAATTCTCTCACCTTCTCTGAAAACAATCACTACCCCAGAATTGGCAAGTATCTTTCCCTTCACCTTTTAATATTTGTATTATATGTGCATTAGAATGGACTATATGAACTGGTCAGTATTAACCATTGTTACCTACATATTTTACCTATACACGTATGTGTTTTATATAGTCCAACCCAATATATATATACATTATGTGTATATATACATTATGTGTATATATATACATTTTATATATACACACTATATATATACATTATATATACACATTATGATGCCATCATAAATGGCATCACTGTATATACAATTTAATGACTCTAGTGACCAATACACTTTTGAGGTTTATCCACATTGATCCCAGTCGCTTTAGCTGCCACTCAGAACTGCAATGATTAGGTGTGCCAAAAAGTATTTTTTCATCTCCTACAGATGGGTGTTTAATTGTTTTTCATTCTGTCACAGGTCCTGCATCTCCTACAGCTCACGGAAAGGGTCTCTAGAGTAGAACACCAAAGTGCGGTTGTTGGGGAGAGGCTGGATCTTGAGATTTCCTAGGTGCTGTCTGCATTTATAACCCCACCATCCAGTATGACAACTTCTACTTCAATGCTTCCTCTCCCATCTGGCTCATTCTTGTCAGACTTCAACATTTTAGCTAATCTGTTGGTTATGGAATGATTGCCTTTTGAGGTTTTAATGTGCACTTCCCACATTATTAATTGAGCCTCTTTTCATAAGTTTATGAACTATCAGTTTTCCCCTTCTGCAAAGGGCTTCTCCCCTATACTTGGACCATCTCTCTAATGGCTTGCTAGTGGTTTTCTCACTGAATGTTGGGAATTCTCTAGGTAGTCTGAATTAGTTCTTTGTTATGTGTTTTAAATATCTCCTAGTGAGGATCTTATTTGTCCACATTCTAAAAATGGTTTCTATGGCCCTTCATAAACTTGAATTTTTTTTTAAAGATATTATTCATTTATTTGACAGAGAGAGAGAGTACAGGTGGGGAAGCACCAGGAAGAGGGAGAAGCAGGCTCCTCACCGAACAGGGAGCCCAATGAGGAAGTCAATCTCAGGACTCCCTGGCATCACCACCCAAGCCAACGGCATCTGCTCAACCTACGGTTCACCTAGGCACCCTCATAAGCTTGAATTTTTATGTTGCAAAAGTTACAAACACTTTTATTGTTTGTGCTTTTTTTTGGTCTTATTTATGAAATCCTTTTCTTCAACATAATAAAGCCCACATAGGACAAGCCCACAGCTAACATCATACTTGATGGTAAAAAGCTGAAAGCTTTTCCCCTAAGATAAGAAATGAGACAAGGATTCCCACTCTCACCACTTTTATTGGAAGTCCTAGCCAGAGCAATTAGGCAAGAAAAAATAAAAGGCATCCAAATTGGAAAAGAAGTAAAGCTGTCATTATTTGCAGATGACAGTACATTATATACAGAAAACTCTAGAATTCCACCAAAAATTCTTAGAATAAACAAATTCATTCAAGTTGCAGGTTACAAACTCAACATACAAAAACCCGTTGCATTCCTATATATTAATAATGAACTATCAGAGAAACAAATTAAGAAAACAATCTCATCTACGAATGCATCAAAAAGAATAAAATACTGAGGAACAAGTTTAACCAAGGAGGTGTAAAGCCGGCATTGAGAACTATAAGACATTAATGAAACAAATAAATGGAAAGATAATTTGTGCTCATGGATTGGAAGAATTAATATTGTGAAAATGTCTGTACTACCCAAAGCAATCTAAAGATTCAATCAATTCCTATCAAAATTCCAATGGTTCCAAAAAAACAAAAGTCCCAGACCAGACAGCTTCACTGGCATATTCTACCAAATATTTAAAGAACAGTTAATACCTGTTCTTTCCAAAACATTGAAGAGGAAGGAAAACTTCCAAATTCATTCATCACCATGATACCCAAACCAGATAAAGACACCACAGAGAGAGAGAGAAAGAGAGAGAACTACAGGCCACAGCTCTCATGACTATAGATGCATAAATCCTTAACAACCAAATCCAAGAATACATTTAAAAAAAATTATATACCAGGATCAAGTGGGACTTATTCCCAGGATGCAAGGGTTGTTCAATATTCACAAAACAATCAACATGTTACATCACATCAAATAAGCTATTGGGACTACATCGAAATACATCTTCTGTGCAGCAAAGGAAACAATCAACGAAACTAAAAGGCAACATACTGAATGAAAGAAGATACTAGCAAATGACATATCCAATAAAGAGTTAGTATCCAAAATATATGACAAACTTACATAATTCAACACCCAAAAAACAAATAATCCAATTAAAAAATGAGAAGATATGAAGATGTTTCTCCAAAGAAGACATGCAGATGGCAAACACTCACATGACAAAATGCTCTACAGCACTTCTCATCAGGGAAATGCAAATCAAAACTACAATGAGATATTACCTAACCTTTATGGGAAGTCTAAATAAAATAAAACCCACAAGAAACAATAAGGGTTGGCAAGCTTATGGAGGAAAAGGAACCCTCTTGTACTACTGGTAGGAATATAAACTGGTGCAACCAATGTGAAAAATAGTATGGAGGGTCCTCAAAAAGTTAAAAATAGAATCACTCCACAATCCAGCAATCTCACTACTGGGTATTTATCACCAAAATATAAAAACTCTAATTCAAAGGGATATATGTACCCCTGTGTTTATAAAAGCATTATTTACAATAGCCAAGATATGGAAGCAGCACAAGTGTCCATCAAATGATGAATGGATAAACAAGATGGGTACATATATATGCAATGGAATATTATTTAGCCATAAAAAGGAATGAAATCTTGCCATTGGCAACAACATGGATGGAGCTAGAGAGTATAAAACTAAGTGAAATAAGTCAGTCAGAATGTGTTACGGTGAGTGCTGTGAATTGTATAAGAGTGATGAATCACAGACCTGTACCCCTGAAACAAATAATACATCACATGTTAATAAAAAAAAAAGAAAGAAAGAAGTCAATCAAACACAGACAAATACCATATGATCTTGCTCATATGTGGAATTTAAGAAACAAATGAGCACTTCTCCAAAGAAGACATACAAATGGCTAATAGACACATGAAAAAATGTTCATCATCATTAGCCAACAGGGAAATTCAAATCAAAACCACCTTGAGTTAGAATGGCCAACATTAACATGACAGGAAACAACAAATGTTGGAGAGGTTGTACTTACACTGTTGGTGGGAATGCAAGTTGATACAGAAAACACCGTGGAGGTTCCTCAAAAAGTTAAAAAGAGAGCTTCCCTATGATCCAGCAACTGTACAACTGGGTATTTACCCAAAAGATACAGATGTAGTGAAAAGAAGGGCCATATGCACCCCAATGTTCATAGCAGCAATGTCCACAATAGCCAAACTGTGGAAGGAGCTGAGATGCCTTTCAACAGATGAATGGATAGAGAAGATGTGGTTCATATACACAATGGAATATTACCCAGTGATCAGAAAGGATGAATACCCAATATTTGCATCAATATGAATGGAACTGGAGGAGATGATGCTAAGTGAAATAAGTCAAACAGAGAAAGACAATTGTCATGTGGTTTCACTTATTTGTGGACCATAAGGAATAGCATAGAGGACATTAGGAGAAAGAAGGTGAAAATGAGGGAGGGGAAATCAGAGGGGGAGATGAACCATGAGAGACTATGGACTCCAGGATGAGGGGACAGGTGAGCTCGGTGATGGGTACTGAGGGCACATATTGCATGGAGCACTGGGTGTTATATGCAAACAATGAATCATGGAACACTATATCAAAAACTAATGATGTACTGTATGGTGACTAACATAACATAAAAAAATTATTTAAAAAAATTTTAAAAAAGAAATGAGCAAAGGGAAGAAAAAGAGACAAACCAAGAACAAGAACAAACTCTTTTTTTAGACATATTTTAAAAAGATTTTATTTATTTATTTGTCAGCGAGAGAGCATAAGCTGGGGGGGTGGGGTGGGGGTGCAGATAGAGGGAGAAGCAGACTCCCCACTGAGCAAGGAGGCCAATGTGGAACTCGATCCCAGGACCCTGGGATCATGACCTGAGCCAAAGACAGATAGATGCTTAAATGACTGAGCCACCCAGGCATCCCAAGAATAAACTCTTAACTATAGAGAACAAACGGGTGGTTACCAGAGGGGAGGCGGGTAGGGGGACTGGTAAAATCGATGATGTAGATTAAAGAGTGTATTTACCATGATGAAAAAAAATTCCAATGGCATTTTTCATAGAAATGGAGCAAACAATCCCAAAATTTTATATAACTAAAAAAGAACCATGAAGTAATCTTGAAAACAACAGCAAAGTGGACATACGGTGCTCCCTGATTTAAAAACTGCATTACAAAACTATAGTAGATAACATGGTGCAGTATTAGCATACCAACAGAAATGCTGATCCATGAAACAAAGAGAATCCAGAAATAAACCTCTGTATATCAGGTCAATTAATTTACAACAAAGGAGCCAAGAATATACAATGGAGAAAGGACAGTATCTTCACTTAATGGTGCTGAGAAAAATGAAACAGTCCCATGCAATAGACTGAAACTGGACCACCATCTTACACCATACACAAAAATTAACTCAAAATGGATTAAAGATTTGAATGTAGGACCTGAAGTCATAAAACTCTTATAAGAAAAGAGAGGCAGTAAACTCCTTGATATTGGTCTGGGAATGATTTTTTTGGATCACCAAAAGCAAAGGCAGGGAAAGTAAAGATAAACAAGTGAGACTACATCCAACTCAAAAGCTATGCACAACAAAGGAAACCGTCAACAAAATGAAAAGACAACCTACCAAAATAAGGAAAAAAATAACTTAATTATATATCTGATAAGGGATTAATTATATATATATGTATATCCTAATATATATAAAAAACTCAACTCAATAGAAAAAAAGAAAAAGACAAAAAGATTCAATTAAAAATGGGTGGAAGAGGGGCTCCTGGGTGGTTCAGTCATTAAGCATCTGCCTTGAGCCCAAGTCATAATCTCAGGGTCCTGGGATGAAGGCGGCATCACCATCCCCACTTGGCAGGAAGCCTGATTCACCCTCTCCCATTATCCCTGCTTGTGTTTCTTCTCTTACTGTCTCTCTTTCTGACAAATAAATATACAAAATCTTTAAAAAAAAAAGGGGGGGGGGATGGAAGATCTAAATAGATATTTTTCCAAAGAAGACATACCGATGTCCAACAGGTACATGAAAAGGTACTCAATGGCACTAATCATCAGCAAAAGACAAATCAAAACCACAATTAGATATCATCTCACAGCCATTAAAATGACTTATTATCAAAAATATGATAACGGGTGTTGGTGGTATTGTGGGAAAAGAGAACCCTGGTGCACTGTTGGTGTAACTACTATGGAAAACAATATGGCAGTTCCTCAAAAAATTAAAAATATTACTACTGTATGCTCTAGCGATTCCACTTCTGGGTGTTCACGTTAAGAGAATGAAAATACTAACCTGAAAACATGCGCACTCCCATGTTCACTGCAGCATTATTTACATCAGCCAAGATGGAGAAACAACTTAAATGTCCATGACAGATGAGTGGATTTTAAAAAATGGTCTATATAATATACATATACAACATGTATTGATATTAAGAGCATTATGCAAAGTGAAATAAGTCAGAAACAAAGAGATAAATATTGTATGATTTCTTTTGTATGTAGAATCTAAAAAAAATCCAAAAACAAAAAAATTGCATTCATAGGGGCGCCTGGGTTGCTCAGTCATTGAAAGTCTGCCTTTGGCTCAGGTCACAATCCCAGAGTTCTGGGATCAAGCCCCTCATTGGGCTCTCTGCTCAGAGGGGGGCCTGCTTCTCCCTCTCCCTCTGTGTTCTCTCTCTCCGTCAAATAAATAAAATCTTTTTAAAAAATTGCATTCATAGATATAGAGAACAGATTGGTTGTTGCCAGAAGCAGGAGTGGAGGTTAGAAAGAAATGGGTGAAGGGGGCCAAACGGTACAAATTTCCAATTGTAAAATAAATAATATGGGTATAATGTACAGCATGATGACTATAGTTAATAATACAGTACTGCGTATATGAAAGTTGGTGAAAGAGTAGATTTTAAAGGTCCTCATCACAAGAGAAAGAAATTTTGTAATTATGTATGACAATTGATGTTAATTAGACTTACTGTGGCAATCATTTCACAATAAACACACATACTGAATCATTACCCTGTACATCTGAAACTAATATAATGTTGTATATCAATTATATCTCAATTAAAAAGAAAAGAATGTGGAATGAGGTGACTCCAAGATTCATCCAGTTTCAAGGCCCATGGGTTCATCCTTGAAGGATTATACTTTGCTATATTTCACTAGAGTTGGTTCTCAGTTGCTACTGAGGAAACAGGAGGAAAAAAAAAAAAGAAATTGTTCCCTTCCTGAGGTCATAAAGATATTTGCCTGTTTTTCTTCTAAACATTTAAAAACTTTGTCTTTCACATTTAGGTCTTAGAACCATCTGGAATTTATTTTTGTGTGAGATGTGAGAAAGCTATCTAAGTTTATATTTCCCTGTATGAAAAAATCAGTCATGGTAGCACAGTATATTGACTTGGCTCCCTTTTCCCACTGATTAATAATGCCACCTGTAAAGAAGAACTCTGATAAACACTTAGACCGAAGGGACAGACTAGAGAACACAAATATTACATCTCTTCAAATACTGCATTATTTTAATAACTATGTCTTTAGGAAAACCTCTCTCACAGTGAAGGCTACATCCTTTCTTCTTCGTCCTGGGTTTTCTTGGACCTTTACTCTTCTATATGAATTTTAGGATCAGCTTATTAAATATTGTGGAAATTTTTATTAAAGCTTCTATTGAAATTGTACTGAACTAATACATTAACTTGGGGAAACTACTGGTTTATTTCTCCATGTATTTTCTTGCCTTTCAATAGGTTTTAAAATTATTTCCATACACATCTCACACCACTGTTACACGAATTATTTCTCAGTTTCTTATAGTTAATAGAATCTTTTCTATTTCACTTTCTTCTTAGAAGTTGCAAGTACTTAAGAATGAACTTTTACCCAGCAAACTCTCTGAATTCACTGAACAGTTCTGATCACAGAGATTATTTTGAATTTTCTACATAGATTGCTATATGGGTTTCAAAGAAATGATAGCTTTCTGCTCTTTTCAATCCTCATACCCCACAGGACTGCCAGGAAGCTGTTACAGGCGTGGAATCAAGGCATCTCTACTGTTAACTCACTGGTAACACTTGGCCATTAAGGCTTGGTGTTCCTTGTAGGCTTTTTGATAAATGCCCTTTTCTCAGGCCCTTGATTCACACTGGTCAAACACATTTTAAAAAGTGGGAATGAGGGGCACCTGGGTGGCTCAGTGGGTTAAGCCGCTGCCTTCGGCTCAGGTCATGATCTCAGGGTCCTGGGATCGAGTCCCGCATCAGGCTCTCTGCTTGGCAGGAAGCCTGCTTCCCCCTCTCTCTGTGCCTGCCTCTCTGCCTACTTGTGATCTCTGTCTGTCAAATAAATAAATAAAATCTTAAAAAAAAAAGTGGGAATGAAAATAAAATTTTCACCAAAAGCGACTCATGCATTTGTTGCGATGACTGAACACTTTCTCTCCTTTAATCTGGGATTGTGATCAATTCTGCTAATAGAGTTTCAGATGTAAAGTCATTCTTGCATTTCCTCGTGTTGAGGTATTCTTTACTAATAAGTTGCTGGGTTCATTTGAGTCACAGATTACTGGGGATTTGTGTATCACTTTTATTGTGTTTCTTAAGCACCTGGTTCAGACTGTGTGAGTCTGGTCTTACAGCAGAAAGGGTTCTAGCAGGCACAAACCCACGGAGATAAATGCACTGGTAGGCATTGCTAGTATGCACGTGCGTGCCCACCCTGCCAGAGCCTGCTTCAGAAGTGCAGGAAAGACCCTCAGTGAAACACGTGGTCACACAGCGCGACATCCGTCCTGTGGGGCTCTGCGGCCACCGACCACGGATGAATTAGGGCCAGCTCCAATAGCTGACTGTGGCAATGGGCCCCATTTATTTAGTGACAAGAGTAAAATGCAGAGAAGCACAGAGAATATGATCTCACTTGTGTAAAACAAGGACCAAAGCACATTTTACTTATGTTATACATATGTGAATTTATGTCCACGGGGAACTGTGTGGAAGGAAACACGCAGACTCTGAATACTGGCTGCCTTAGTGGGAACGGTGGAGATGGGAGAGAGGAGAAGGGTTGATTAAGAAAAAAACATGTCCCCCCCAAAATAACCCAACATACATACAATTGCTTTTCATGTAAACTGCTTTATACTCTTCTGCAGAGATTTGTATGATAAATATTTTTTATCATGAATTTTTATGATAAATATTACATGAAGAGAAAATGTTTAAAATTACTTTCGTGGTACATTTTTGCAAAAGAGACCCCGGAAAGACGCCTTTACTTGATTTTGTATGTCAGCACCTACTGTCCCTGAACTCCGAAGCCCAACTCGGCCCCTCTGTGCTGACAGTGTCCGCAGCCACACTGCTCACCCCTGAAGAGGAGACGGTCTGAGCTGTGAGGGGCTTTGGTGGGCCCACTCCATGCTGACCCGACAGCAGCCCAGACCCTTTATTCGAGAACTCAGCCAGTTCAACAATTAAGGAGTGTCGGCTTTCTGTCCACTTCTCAGAGATGTCACCGACCAAAAAGGAAAAACTTGTGAGCGAGTTGCTCACCACCTCCAAGCCCCAGGCAGGAAACAGAAAACAGATGTCCTCAATGAAAGTGTTTTGCTCCTGGCAACTTCTCCTCTCCTTGCTTTTACAGCAAAGGAACAGAGGGGATGGAAGAAGAACATGAAAGAACGTTATTTTTTTTTTTCATCTGCCCTGACGGAAAGCCACTTGTTCTGAGACAGGGACTTCAGAAGTAAGGCAAGACAGGGAAAGGAAGGCAGAGTGGCTGCTTTGATGAAGAACAGGATGCTGCCAACAAGCGTCTCTGTAAATCACCTGAGGCCACCAGTGACTTTCTCTAGGGCTTCTCTGTAAGGAAAATTACTGACTCGGCAAACATGTGCTAATGCTTGTTCTGGGTCACAATCTTGGCGAAGCAGTAGAGATCTGACCGCCCCTGCCCTCCAGGATTGGATAGTCTGCTGAGAGACTCCAATATTTAAACCAAGGCTTTAAATCCTATATCAGAAAAATGGAGAGTCTTTTTTTTTTTCGCCTCCCCTTCCAATTTTTTTTTTTTATAAACATATAATGTATTTTTATCCCCAGGGGTACAGGTCTGTGAATCGCCAGGTTTACACACTTCACAGCACTCATGATAGCACATACCCTCCCCAATGTCCATAACCCCCTCCCCCTCTCCCATCCCACCTCCCCCCAGCAACCCCCAGTTTGTTTTGTGAGATTAAGAGTCATTTATGGTTTGTCTCCCTCCCAATCCCATCTTGTTTCATTTATTCTTCTCCTATCCCCCTAACCCCCCATGTTGCTTCTCCATGTCCTCATATCAGGGAGATCATATGATAGTTGTCTTTCTCCGATTGACTTATTTCACTAAGCAAGATACCCTCTAGTTCCATCCACGTCGTCGAAAAATGAAGAGTCTTAAAGAAAACTACACACACACACACAAAAGAAAGAGCTTATCTCTAAATAAATCAGTACACATTCACAGAGCAGCACAGCTGAAGTCTTCTGTCAAGAACCCTGGCATGGAAGTCTAATACTGTGGAAGATGTCAGGGAGTGAGAAAAAAAGGAATGAACGGAATACAGAAGAATTCAAGTTTGAAACCGGAAGAGGAAAATAACACGCAACAGTTATCGCCCCCTGGGGTGGGCACCAGTGTAAATGTTTTGCAGCCACTCACTTCTGTAGCACTTACAACCTCTCTGAGGTGGTGGTATGATCATTCGCATGAGCCCCAAAGACAGGAATGAGATGAGAGGCACAAGGAATTCAGTGACCAACCTCTTACCCCCCAGGTCTACTTTCCCCGGAAGATTAGGAAAATGACATGCTCCCAGAGACACACTGGGCTCTGGGCTGGGCTGAGGCGCCTGGTCTAGAGAGAGAAACATCCACTTGTATTCTAAGGCATGTGGGGGCTGTGGACAAGTCTGCAGTGTTTCTTCGAGGCAAGGTTTCCCATGGCCCCAAGGGAACCATGGCAGAGGGTAATGGTGACTGAGCTCACTGTGTCCTCCAGGGTGCCAGGGAGCAGAGAACCATCTTCAACTTGATCATCAGTGCCAGCAGGAACGGCAAGGAGCCTTGGACTGGAGGGGCCTTCCTGCTACCTGAAGGGCTGTTCTAAGCATCTCACATTTGCTTACTCATCGACCTCAGAGGCAAGTCCTATTACCATTCCCATTCTGCTTAGGAGGCCTGCAAGGTAAAGGCAACTCGCCCAGACTTAAAACCATGACTGAAACCCAGCTACTCCACCATGGTAGATGGTCCCAGCATCATGGAAGTTCTGGCCCCAAACTTTCACATAGCAAATCAGAGCCCTGGAATTAACTGGGCTCCCACACTTTGGATGGCAGCTCATTATCTATTAACTTGCTCTTTGAGGGAGCTTGGGGGTCCTCACCCCATCTTACCCCAAATGGCTTACCCTGAAATTCCTTTTAACCACATACACTGAGGAAGTCTGGGAAAGACAATTTTCCCCATCGTGTTGGATGTCTCTGTGACAGGAACGCACCTGGGCTGTGTCCAACCTGACAGCCTTTAATCTGGCTGTATCTTCAAGTGGAAACAGTAACTCACCCCCACCTCGGCCCCAGGCCATTCACTCTGCACTCTGTCTGTTGACCTGATGAGACTCACCCTGTGCTGGAGACAGATGTCCTTGGTTCCGGGCTTAAGCCTCCCCCTAGCATGTTGTCTCCCCCAGGCGGATGATCCCAGGCTCAGTGTCATCTTCGTAAACTGGGCAGGTGGGACCAAACAGCCTGGAAGTTTCTCTCACGTCCCAAGTCTAAATTGTGCACCTTAACTGATGCTTCCTTTCTATGCTTTGCCAACTAAGCTGAGACAACTTGTTAACTGGTTTTCATAAGCTGCTGTCCTCAGATTTGCTCCTTTCCTTGGGAACACAAATGGGGAAAGCCTGAGTCTGTGGGAGGGGCGTGAGTGGGTGAGTTATGACTTGTAAGTCGATGACAGCTGATACCACTTTCTAGTCCCGAGAAACACACGTGAGCAAAATACTACCCAAACCAGAAAGTAGTGATGACGGTTCTCTACTGATTTCAAATGCAAGCTCTAATCAGGCAAGTCAGTGAGGTCAATTACTGACCCCCAACCTTAGTTTAAAAGGGAAAAACAAACAAAATCTAGGGGCTCCCTGTTCTATCAAGGGCTGTTGGCACCTTTTACTTTTAATTATCTCAGAGAGAATATCACATAGAGCTACAGCTGTGGGTGCAGGCAAGACTGGGATCTGATTCTGCCTCCACGCTTCCTCACTGTATGGCTAGGGCAATCTACTTAGTGCATGGAGTCTGCATTTCCTCAACCAGAAAGTCAGAACAGCCGGGTGCCCAGGGCATTACATAAAATCCTATGGGAAAAGTCCCTGCTAAGTGTTGGTGTCTGGATACTTGAAACAAACAACAAATTGTTGAAGCAAACAATTTCAAGAGAAATAGAAAAAGGAGACTTTAAAGGTGGCCTAACACACAGGTGTATTCATACGTGAAAAACGCATGCTGAAGATCTGTGTGTTTTATTTTATGTACAATATACCTCAGTTTAAGAAGCTAAAGACGTGCAGGCCCAGAACAGTCCTGGAGGTTTAACAATGACATCTAGAACATCACTATTCATTCTAGCAAAAGAGAGAAACAATGTAAACACTCAGCAGTAGGTGAACAATGCAATAAGTTCAGGTATTTCCACAAGGTAGACTGTTGTTTATCTATTAACATTGTTTTCAGAGAATGTTTAATGCCCTGAGAACATGCTCAGAAAAAAATGAAAAGTTAGGGGAAGGATATGAAACCGTGTGTAGAGCACAGTTCCAATTTATGGCTCACATCTACACAGACGAAGACTAGAGGAATCAGAAGGTGGTCTAATCAGCTGTCATCCCTGGAGGTATGACTGTGGGTGGCATTTATTTTCCTTTATTTGCCTGTATTTTCTAAATTGTCTCAAATGAGCATATATTACTTCTAGAACCAAAGAAAAAAATAAGAAATAAGTGCATGCCATATAGTACTTATGAGTGGTGATATTATGGAAATAAGGCACACGCTAAGGTACTGCACCCCCAAATGGGCATGTGGGTTGTTGTAGAAGAGAAAAACATCCTGCCTCTCATCACCAGAGAAAATAGAGCCTTTGCCCAACCCCGAGATAGAAAATCTGGAAACTGGGTTTTGAGACTATGGAAATCATGGATTAAAAATCTAAGGGATCACTTGAGCACGATGGGAAATGAGGACCAACAGGGAAAGAGGAAAAAGCCTTCAGAATTATTTTAGAATTTCAATCCTAGAGAGGTAAGTTTCTCAGTGAGAAAGACCTTGTTTCTAAACCATGATTTTTCTGTGACATACACCTAGAGACTAGTTCAGGGATCATGTGCTTGTAGTTTTATTGTCATTATCACTATTATCATAACCTCACTTTGTAAAACAGTGAGTTGTCTAAGATGTGAGGATGGCCATAGATTTCTGAATTTAAATGCGAAATTGGAGTTTATCTCCAAAGAAAGAGAATATTAAATCACTGCAGCAATGAGTACTTTGACTGTGTGGGATTTTACACTCACATCCTTCTTTTTTTAAAAAAAGATCTGAAGTAGAAGATCATCTTTGATTTTTGGTCTTTATCTCAAAATGTCTAATACTCTTGAAGGGATAGCATTAAAAAGTCCAGAAAGAGAATTTCCTCTTATCCCAGCGACTGTACCCCTGGACACTGGCAGGGAGACGCCCTATTTAATTACTGAGGGCAGAGAGGTTTGGGGAGAGAATGGGTTGAGATTAGAACCACAGCCACTGCCAGGAAAGCACCCCAGAGTCCCCAAACCTCCTAACCGTGGGAAACAAGGCTTACCATCAGCTCTCCTCGGAGGGCCCTGCCTCCAGTGAAGCATCAGCTCAGACTGAGGCCTGGTGAGGAGCGGCCATGGGCTCTGGGAGTGGACTTCATACACCCCTGGGAACAAGGGCAGGGATCTCAAGGCGAGGGTAGGAAAGTGACAGCAATTAGGCAAAAGGTAAGAGGAGCACCTTGCAAGTCCACGGGCAGGGCAAGAAAGTGGCACCAGGGGCGCCTGGGTGGCTCAGTGGGTTAAAGCCTCTGCCTTTGGCTCAGGTCATGATCCCAGGGTCCTGGGATCGAGCCCCTCATCGGACTCTCTGCTCAGCAGGGAGACTGCTTCCTCCTCTCTCTCTCTCTCTGCCTACTTGTGATCTCTCTCTGTCAAATAAATAAATAAAATCTTTTTTTAAAAAAAGGTAAAAAGGGTCAGCTGTGTGAGCTGATTTCCCATAGAGTAACTGTGTGGATAACAGAATGTGAATTTCAGCCAAAGACTTTTGATCTTTCTATAATTAGCAATCTGGACCATGGAAGTTAAATTTATATTCATAAGGAGTATTTTAGGATGGGACTACACCTGGCACCTGTCTTTCAAGAAAAATGCAAACGCTTTCATTTGTTCACCTTATGATAGCCAAGAATGCTTCCATCCATCCAGATCCATCTCTTCATCTCTCTATCCATCCATCCACCCATCCGCCTTCTATCCATCTGTCCACCCAGTCATTACTTAGTGTACCATTCATTGTGCTGGGAGCTAAAGACACAAACTTGGTGGGAGAAGGGGAGGGCTAGGGTGGCTGGGTGATAGACGCTGGGGAGGGTATGTGCTATGGTGAGTTGGGCAAGACAGGGATGTGTGATAGAAATGGCCGCAACACAAGACAGCCTATGATGAAGAGTTGCAAGGCTTGGTGACATCCAGGGGAGGAAGTCACAAACAATGAGGAGGATCTGAGGATCTTGGCCAGAAGGTGAGGGCTGGAAAGGCCGGCAGATTTCATGCTTCAGTGACCTTCTCCCCTCCCCTGACAAACACATCTTCAATGAAACCCTCTTTAAGAGAGATGAGAAGTCTGGAGTAGCTGAAGGTCTATGAGTGGAGGGGAATTTGACGACAAAGACAGCCAAGGGGCTGGCTGACCTCAGCTAGGAGCACGGAGCTACAGAGCTGGGCCACCATGTCCTAGAACACTGGGGGGCAATATTTTGGCTGTGCTGACAACTAGAAACTGGGCCTCCCAGCTGCATGCCCAACGGCAGTAGCTGGCTCCTGGGGTGCAGTCAAGGTGGGCTGGGCTTCAGGTATGAGGGAGGGCTGTGCCACACACATTCTCCCTCCCCTGGGAGTGGCAAACCATTGTTGGGGCAACAAAAAGTCATTAATGTGGTACTGTTCAGCCATTTTTAATTCATG
Organism: Meles meles; assembly: GCF_922984935.1. Lineage (NCBI taxonomy): Eukaryota > Metazoa > Chordata > Mammalia > Carnivora > Mustelidae > Meles > Meles meles. Next base: position 37,666,553 of record NC_060069.1, on the reverse strand, counting down.
CCCTTTTGACAAAACTTCCTACTCCACTCCCTGAAAGATTCTGAAATGTCCCTTCTACCTCCATACACCATGGGGAGTTGGGGAGTTATCCTTGGGCATATGTTGCACAAGCCCACTAGCCAAGATTTGTCTTGCCCCCTCCTGTGCTCTTTCCCCATTTCCTTATATAAAATGGCAATATCAAAAATTCTACTTCAAACTAAACCTCCCTGGGTCATCTACAATTCTCGAAAATCAGGTTCCCACCTTCCACCCCACCTCTAAGAACTGTACTGGAAGGATGTAGAGTGAAGGGTGAAGGGTGAGTGAAGATCATCAGCTCTGAGGCCATAGGCAAGTGGAGAAGAGGAACAGGATGATAGGCTGACCCCGGGCAGGGCTGTGGGCATGGCCTGAGCAGGAGATGCTGGAAAAGGGACAGGAACAGCATGCATGGGCCTTGGGCAGTGAGGCAGAAGCAAAAGTCAAGGACAAAGATGCCAAGAGATATGACTTGGATAGCCTGATGACTACCTGCACTGTTAACAGAGATAGGGAAGCCAGGAGGACAGGACCTGACAAGAAAGTAATGGGTTCAGCACTAGAATGGCTAAAGCTTTAATGGGAAAACACAAGATGAAATATAGGGTAAAGACTCCCTGGCCCCTTATTTTGGGATTATTTGGGATAAGTCACACAAGGATCATATGAATCTTGTTAGGGCTCCCAGCTGTGTTTAACCTTCCTTCCACGCTTCCATCCATCCTTCTTATCCTTCCTTCTATCTGTCCATCCATCCATCTATCCATCCATCACATATGGAGTATGTAGCGCATATTAGTGTGTGCCAAGCACTGTCAGGTGAGGGGGATCCAGGAGTGAAGAGACAACCTCTTAACCCTCATGGAACGTTGACTCTCTCGCTGGACTTTTTAAAATAATGACTCAAAGAAGGCTCCCTTGAGGAAGAAGTGCCTTTTTGTAGAATCAAAAAGATGAGATAGCAAGTACTGGCAAGGATGTAAAGAAATTGGTGGGAATGTAAGCTGGTATAACCAGTATGGAAAACAGTGTGGAGGTTCCTAAAAAATAAATAAATAAATAAATAAATAAATAGAGCTACCATATAATCCAGCAATCCCACTAATCCCACCAATGAAGTCATTATCTCAAAGAAGTACCTGTACTTTCATGTCCACTGCAGTTAATACACAATGCCAACATACGGGAGCACTCTAAAGGTCCACCGATGGATGAATGGATAATGAAGATGTGATGCACACACAGTGGAATAATCTCCAGCCATAAAAAAGAAGGAAATCTTGCCATTTGTGACAACATGGAGAGACTATGAACGGATAATGCTAAGTGAAATAAGTCAAACAAAAAACACAAATAGTGTACGTCCTCACTTACATGTCGAATATTAAAAAGCTGAAAAGTGAGGACAGTGTATGTCCTCACTTACATGTACTTGAAAGTTAAGACAGTAGTTCTTAAATATTATCATATCAAAAAATGGTAATCTTGTAAAGTGATAGAGGTGTTAACTTATTATAGTTATCATTTTTCTGCCATATACATGTGTATGAAATCATCACATTATACATCATAAACTTACATATGTCATGTCAATAACATCTCAATAAAGCTGGAAGAATGAAACAAGGAGTGTCTTTTAAGCTGAGATCTGATGAATGAGAATGGAGAAAGGGGGATTTCAGCTCCAAGTTGGGGGCAAGCATGGTGCATTTAAAAGAAATGAAAGAAAAGGGGCAGGGGCCCAATGGTGCAAGGCCTTGAGGGCAGTGTAGGGGACTTTGGTCTCAAGGTAATGGAAAGCTTTAACTGGACTGTTTTCCCAATTCTCCCAAGGATGGTTCATAACTGGTATCCTCCTAGATGCACCACAGAGCAGTTAATTCTTTACATGTGGATGTCTTATGGCTTAATACTTTCAAGGGACTAAGAAATACTGGCTGTATTTCAACAAACACCTTTTGTTATTTCAATAACTATATCCCTCATTCAGGGGCTCTCAGGCTGAATCTGCTTTATACGAAGTTCAACCCTCCATCCTGGGGGAGGCAGAACAGCACAATGGTCACATACACTAGGGCTGAAATCCCAACTCTCATCATCCTCAAGCTACACTACCTCAGGCAATTTACTTAACCTTTTTTTTTTTTTAAAGATTTTATTTATTTATTTGACAGATAGAGATCACAAGTAGGCAGAGAGGCAGGCAGAGAGAGAGAGGAGGAAGCAGGCTGTCCGCAGAGCAGAGAGCCGGATGCGGGGCTCAATCCCAGAACCCTGGGATCATGACCTGAGCCAAAGGCAGAGGCTTTAACCCACTGAGCCACCCAGGCGCCCCATTAACATCTTTTTTTTTTTAAGATTTTATTTATTCATTTGAGAGAGAGACAGAGAGAGCATACAAGCAGGGCGAGAGCCAGAAGGAGAAGGAGTGGGAGAAGCAGACACCCCGCTGAACCAGAAATCCAACATGGGGCTTGATCTCAGGACTTGGAGATCATAACCTTGTTGAAGGCAGATGCTTAACCATCTGAGCCACCCAGGTGACCCAAGCTGCTTAACCTCTATGTCTCAGCTCCTTCAACACTAATTTCCATGACTTCTTCCAACATACAATACTATGAGATAATTCATAAAATGGAGCCCGGTATACATTTTCTTCTTTTGACTGGGCATCTACAACTATATAATTATATAATAATAATAATAATGTCATGTGAGCTGGAACCAGAATCTTGTCTTCCACAGTGAGTGAGAAGCTACTTCATTAAAACATATCATAGTCCTTGTTATCCTATTCTAGTCCACAAATTGAACAAAATAGAACTGTTATCCTTCCTAATTAACTCCAGGAAGTGAAAATAATTTGGGATTTTTTTCCCCCAGGGACTGGTGGTGGGCTTAAAGTCTTCTGGGCACTCTGGACAAGGAAAGTACAGGGAAATCTCCACCTCTGGGCTCAGTTATGGGCAGCACATGGCAGGAGTATCTCTTGGGGCCATACAAGAGCCAGCACAAGCCCGAGCTATATAACGTGACCCTTGCTACTTGCTGGATTAGATGGGCTTGCAGCCACCAGTTATCCCTTAGGAAGTGTTTGCAAGACCAACTGCAGATGTTTCTGACCAATACCATCTTGAGGGTTATCTGAAAAGTGGAGAAATCACACAGACATAATTCTCGCGGTGGAAGAAACCACAGTGTGTCCCCACCCATCTGGGTCAAGAGAGGTGGGAGACCCAGCCTCAGACATGTCCCAAGCACCTAGAACAATGGGTGCTCAGTATATATTTGTGAAAGGGAGGATTTGGGGGGGATAGAAGGCTTTTCTGGGCATTTTGATGTGGGAAGATGAAGACCCAAGATGGGATTCTACCTGGAACAGAACATTTTCCAGTACCTGGGCCAACCTCAATCTGGAGTGCAGAGCAGAAACTCCTCTAGAAGGAGGCTGAGAGTTAAACCCACTAATTCAGCAGGTCCTCGTCTGTCTCATTTCACGGTTCCCAGGGCCATTTCCCACACATTCTTTCAGTTCCTGCCAACAACTCTGTGAAACAGATATTATCCTCTTTCAGGGATGTGGAAACTGAAGCTAGAAGAAGTACCCAAACTAGGCTGCTCGTCACAGGCACTAGAACGCTTGCTAAAAAAGCAGAATCCCACACCCCAAGCTTCAGACCTACTGGATCAGAACACAGGTTTGAGGAGGGGGTGGCCTCAGGGACTCCTTTATTATTTAATCACCCCCAAGTGACTGTTACCAAGAATCATCTCCATTTAGGAGCCACTAGGTCCCGGGGTGATCACAATGCTGGGAGCCCCACCTGATATTCTCCCCGTGTGTCTCTCCATTTGCCTCACAGTGCTTGTCCCTAGATTGGCCATGAACTATTCTCATCTGGTAACTTACCTGGGCCAGATTTAAACCACCATCCTGGGAACCAAGCCTCGTGGAGGCTGTAAGGGGCAACCTAAGCCAGCCTACTTCATATCTTCCCACTGTAATGCCAATGTGTAATGTATTCCACTTGCATTATACGGATATCGGTATGAATTTTAAATCATACCCAAGAGCAACGGATGGATTTTAGAATGGTACTATGCATGGACAGAGAATCAAACGGAAGAGGGGTAAAGAAAGCATTTCACATGGGAAGTGCCTCTCAACAGTACACAGGGAGAACCCACTTCCTGCTATTGGACGTGAGCAGGGAATAATGAAGAAGGCATTTGAATAAATTATGTATGGTGGTGAGAGTTCTATGTACTTGCACTTATGTGTTGTTTCTGGTGATTCCGCCCTTCTAATCTGATGATCAGTTAATGGTTTCACCTTTCCATGTTTCTGCTCCTTCTTCTCACTCACACATTCTTAAAAATATGAAAACATGGTTTACGAAAACAAAGCAAAAGATTAAAAAATTTAACAGAGTTCTCCTGTGGGACTTGAAAACAAAGGGACATTTCCTCAGAGAAGACAGAGGATGGAATCACAAACTGGAACTAGGAAGTCCAGAAAAGACAAGGAATTGATCTGATCTACAAAGGCCTTTGGCCGACATGCAGATTTTTACTTGGATGTTGATCACTCTGCCCTGTGTTGTTGGCTGAAATACCTACAGCCTGTAAGTGATACACATACCTTAGCAGAAGGAGGAAGAAGACGACTTGCTTTTGACATTACGTGTCAACTCTACGTCAATTAAAAGAAAGCTTGCTTTTGAAAAAGGTGACTAGACATGCTAATAAGAGAATAACACAGTTGTGAGCAAGAACTTAAAGATAGTATTACATGTTTTAAGGAAAAAACCCTCAGAAAAAGTCAACAAATTCCTCTATGATACTGAGCAATGGACTGTTCAGATCTATTGGATTTAAAGAGACCCCGATGGCAAAATGGAACAGTACCTTGAAACACTCTTTCCTGGGCATGGTGGTCTACCTAGAAGGAAGAAAAGGGCTGTTCTGGTCACTTACAGTCAATGAAGACCCCGGCACCTTCTGTCAGAGGTAAGAATAAACACTGGAAATCAGATCTCTTGCCTAATCAAAATTCCTACTTTTTCCATAGGAAGGGCCTGCCTGGCAAGAAAAGATACTTTCTTTGCAGTGTGGTTGTCTTGCCTAATGTTTTATTCCTTGGTTTTGTACGTACCATCAACAACATATAATTTATTTATTTATTTATTTATTTATTTATTTTTTTAAACATTTATTTGACAGAGACAGATCACAAGTAGATAGAGAGGCAGGCAGAGAGAGAGAGAGAGGGAAGCAGGCTCCCTTCTGAGCAGAGAGCCCTATGTGGGACTTGATCCCAGGACCCCGAGATCATGACCTGAGCCGAAGGCAGCGGCTTAACCCACTGAGCCACCCAGGCGCCCCAACAACATATAATTTAAAGCTACATCTGAAATGTTCTCTTCTCAGATGCGTCTGGACCCTGTGTTTAGATAGGAAAAGCATCATCTATGAAGTTACGAGTCCTATGCACTGAAGGACTCTGCCAGGCCCACACATGAGCACAGGAACAGGAAGTCCAAGGCGTGCCAATCTGTCATAACCACTGGCTTCAGGCTGCTCCCCACTGATCAGAGAGCCTAGGGCAAGAGTACTTCAACAGCTCTCAAAGCTAACATGCACCCTCTGGCTGCTAGCGTGTCCCTGCATGAACAATACCCTCCACTAAAAACCAACAAACACCTCCAATACTGCATCGCTTCCAATCCTGTCCAGCACCCAGGTGCCCTGGAGGGAGACTGGTGAGTGCACTGATTTCCATACCTTCACAGATGGGGGCAGGGGAGCCTGACATTAACCGTGGCGGGTGGGAGTCCCGGCAGAAGAATCTAGTGGCTTGGAGATGGGGAATCCAACCCTGGCCTACCCCTGCCCTTCCTGCGGGTGGTGGGAATATATTCTGAAAGTGCAGAGACTCTGCCTTCAGGGACGCAGAACGATGCACCAGCCACACCACTAGGCCTCACGACAGGGGCATCCATGCTTCCCCCCACCCCCAAGGCCACCTGTTCTGCAGATGTGCAATGGGCTCATGCCTGGGGTTAGAGATGCCCAGAACAAAAGGAAAGTGTACACAGCGGGCCTAGGCAGGGCAGTTGGTCGACTCCTGGTCTTACTCCTTCCTGTGTGCCTTTCTTCTCTGACTTGATCGAGGCAGAAAGAAGACAAATGGCATTTTCCTCTGTTCGATGTGCAACAGAGAAGGTGGGCCCTCTCCTGGATTTGTCTCTCCTCCTGTCCTTATCTCCCAAGACCCTCTAAAGTAGTTTTTACAGTGTTTACCGGGAGCTAGGTATGCTCAGCACCTTAAAGATGCTACTTTGTTTAATCCTTAGAATAACCTGGGAGGTGGGCACTGTGGTAACAGAAGATGAAACAGGGCTGGAGAAGGGCAGCGGCACCTGCCCAGCTCTGAAGGCTGGATGGGGTAGGGGGTGGTTGCAGAAGGTCCAACCACCGCGCACTGAACCACAGAGGTAGAATCCCAAGGATGGAAGCAAGCCCACAAGGTAGGTGTAAATGCTAGGGCCAGTTTTGGGTGAGCTCCTATTCACCCCTGCACAGGTTAACACCTGTGGTCAGCCAGAGATCATAGCCTCCTAGCACCCTTAGGAGAAGAACTCACAGAGAAATAATGCAGGGACAGAAGGACTCAGAAGAATCCGACCCCGGCCTACCCCTGCCCTTCCTGCGGGTAAGAGCAATACTGAGACTATTGGCAAAGGCCCGAGTCAAGAGCCAGGAGATAGGGGTCATAAGGGAGGCTGAGAGAGCCAGTCTGGACGTGATTCGGCTGTACTCAGCCCTGTAGCTGAGGGCCTGTGACCTTGAGCCAGTTATTCAATGTCACTGTACCTCAATTTCCTCATCTGTTCAGTGGGGAAAATACCTCCTAGGGCTCCTGTGAGGATTAAACGTTTAGCCTTAAAACTGTACATCCTTATTAACTATTAGCTATTACCAAATCAACTGGGTAGCATAGCGACTTATCGGGTGAGGTTTGGGTTTTTTGTTTTTTGTTTTTTAAGAACAAGATCACAAAACATACTGCACCTTCATTCAGCTGAGCACAGGCAGATGGTTTAGTGGGAGTGGGGACAGGAAGGTGAGCTGAAGGAGGTCGCCGAGCCAGCAGGGGCTGCCCGCTGGGTTGGCTGGAGGGGTACTAGCACAGGTGCTCCCCCAGGGGAGGAGGTGCTAGAAGCTGATGGCGGGGAGGTGCTAGAAGCTGATGGCCAGCAGGGGCTGGGAGCGGAGGCAGAGATTGCTCGGGGCAGGGCTCCCTTGGCTGCATCTAGAGGAAGCTGCCCCAAACTGCCTGTGATCTGGTCCTGCGGTGGCCGCAAGCTGAGCAGACTCCCAGCAGTGCACACGGTGGCCGATACGGTCACTCAGCAAATCTGCGCCCAGACCCTGCTGTGTGGCAGGCAGTGAGGACACTGCAGAGAACGGGGCCGGCAAGGTGCTTGCCTCCTCTTCCACTGTTGTGAAGGAGAGCACATTTAAGAGGGAAACCTGTTAATCCCAAACAGGGATAAAGTACTTGGAAGAAAATAAAATGAGCGGATGGGGTCCGCAGGAAGGCCTCCTTCAGACATAAGCACCAGGAATGGTCCGTCTAAGGAGGTGAAATTTGAGTTGAGGTTTGAATTACAAGAAGGGGCCAGACACAGAATGCAAGGGGCAAACGCAAAGACCCTGAGGCGAGTTCCAGGAGCAGCCCGGAGGCCCATGCTCCAGAGGACCAGTGTGAGCCGCAGGAAAGCAAGGAGACAGGGAGAAGGGCAGGCAGGGGCCAGGTCCTGCAGGGGCCAGGTCCTGCAGGACCTCGTGGGGGAGGCCAAGGTGAAGAGCCTGGATTTTATTCTGAGTGCACTGAGAAGCCAGGGGAGCACTTTCAGTCAGGGGAATTCCGTGATCTGGTTGCTGTGAGAAGTAGAGCACGATCAGAAATAGGGGATGAGGAACTGCTGCTTTTATAGGTCAGGAATGGCCGAACACTGGCAGTGACATGTGGTTCAGCCTGATTCCTGCCCTGTTAGATGGTCGTTGGGAACAAGAGCAATGCTTTACCAAGGCTGTGGTGGCGGCAGACGCCATGGCGTATTCCAAGAGAGAGCAGCCCGCCTAGGAGGAGCCTCTCAGGTGACGGGGGGCGGAAGCCTAGCAGTGGGGCTTGTGTATCCGTGACCCCACACAGCACATGGGCAAGGACTTCCCAGTGAGCGCTGCCCTTCCACCATCCTCCCGGGTGCTGGGCTACTCACGCTCTGCCAGCATAGAGCCAGCTCCCCACCAATGTCCCGACTACACGCACGTCCGCTGCTTTATCACAGACACGTGCAGTGGAAGGACCCCCGTGATGCCTTTGCTCCCCGTGATGCTTTTGCTGCTACTCCCTTCCCTGGTGGAAGGGAATTCTCCAGAGGGGAGAGAGGGGTCCATGCAAGAAGTGGCCACATTTCATCATCATCGCTCACTCCATGCGGTGACAAGGCTCCATCTGCACCTTGACGGGTCCCTGTCTTAAGGATTCTGTGGTTAAGCGCGAGGCTGGCTGGTGAACTGCCAAGCCCAAATTAGCACTCGGACCAGATTAGCACACATTCCTATTTTTCTACCCATCCACATTTTTACTGAGGCGCATATGACACTCAGTTCCACAATGGTGTGAAGGTTATGCTTTTAAAAATGTGAGAATATGGCATAAAAATTTATCTTTGGGCTGTGTAACCATATCCAGTATCTGCCATGCATTTTCAGAGACTTCATGAGGCTACTATGACCATTCTTAATTTCAAAAACCATAGGCTGTCTAACAATGAACAGTACCTTGATGCTATTGTATGCTTTGCTTTTCATGCTGTTAATCCTTGAAGCAGAGAGGGGAAGCGCCTGTTTAACCCCTCAGCTACCTGGAGACTGTTACAGAGAAATCCTATGGGGCAAAGACAATGACATTTCATTGGAAATCAAACCCCACATGAATCATTATTGATTATCAGCCAGTGGAGCACTGTATTTGGGATAAAGTTTGAAGAAAGGGCAAGAGCCTTTCTCTTTGAATCTATTACAAACTAGTTACTGAGGGCCTCTGGGGCTGCTCAGTCGTTCCTAATTTATTCTTTCTAGGATAAGTTGGGTTTGTTAATGCTGGTCAATCATCTAAAGCAGAAAAATAGGCCACTGACCTGAAATAAAGAGCTTAAAATACATAAATTACATAAAGATGAAGCCACTAAGGGAACCGAGTTCTGCAAAACTACCCCCAAATCAAGTCTTTTTCAAGTACACAGAAGATGTTGTTTTCTGGGTGGAGAAATCATCCTGATTCCCCAAAGGACGGTATTAAAGTAAGCCTAGAGACAGTGTTGCCTAAAATGTGGCCAGAAGTCAAATACTGCTCTCAAGGGAGGCTGGTACGACTGGGCTTCTGCATTCCACCTTATTTCTCAGGGAAATTCAAGACACCCTAGTGGGGTAACTAGAACACCCCAGTCCCCAATGTGCTGCAGTCCAACACCCACAGCTGCTCAAAAAATTCCATCCTTCTCTGAGTTGCACTTAAAAATTCAAAGAATACATTTTTTGCATAAGTAAATATCTACACAAATAACCTCTATTACTCTCCAGTAATTTCATTCCCAACATCATCCTTGATAAACAAGGGATGATCAATAACCTCTACAAAGTGGAAATGACTTTCCCCTTGCTTCTGGATTCAGCCACAACAGACCATGATACAGTATCACGTTGCCTTGGTACAAGCTTTTATATTAAACCATTCCCTTTCAATTGTTTATCAAAACGAAAATATATATTTTTTAGTGAATCTTTGAACCCATCAAATAGGATATTTGTCTCAAATGTTTCAGATACTGAAGAATGTTCTAGTTTTCCAGTTCCTACTCTTTCTTAGAACAGAAGCCTAAACAATCGAGCAAGTGATTCACCCCCCCCATCCCCCCCCCTTTTTCTTCTAATGATCAAGAGTTTCCGGTAGAGAAAAGGTTGCTTTCTAGGTTAAAAAAAAAAAAATGCACAAGTCATAATCTGCAGGGTAATGGTCTGGAGTGGAGTTTTTAAAAATTCCCTTATAGTCTTTTAAATGGATTTTAAAAAGCCTTGACAAACACATGTTCACATGGGTTACTATCTAATAACTATTTGTAGGAGCACAACAGAATTCAGACCATCAGTAAAAGATTATATACACCATAAGTGTCCCCTGGGGATTTAGTGTCAACTCCACCTACAATAAACAAAAGGCCACACAGAGACAGTGCCACCAAAGAGGATGGGGTGGGGAGTTCTACTGTCTGCTTCCTCAAATATCTACATTTCAAGGCATCATCTCTTCGCTCAGGGGGAATCAGCCCGGCTGGCTTTAATTCTCTCCTTCCTTACATCCTCAGTGGTAAGTTTCTGCTATCCCCAAGACCTTAGAAAGATCGATATTCTGCTTACCACGCTAAATGTATTATTGCGGATTTAAGTCCTTGCGTTCATTCTGTGTGGGGTACATGGTGCATGGTTCACAGACTACGCTGACATGCCTCCCATGAAACAGGCACAAAGACCCACCAAACACACCACCCATCTACACGCCAGATTCCAGCCCATAAGCTTACTCACATCCCAACTCCTCTCTGTGATTACTCTGAAAAATCTGTCCTCGTGTCATCTTCATAATATCAATTCTATGATTACTTTTCAGTAGACAATAAAGGCATTTCAAAAATTTTTGTAGTGAATATATAAAATGAAAACAACATATTGTCTGGTAAGCGTCCTGTTTTCTTCTTTTTGCTTAACCACTCCAATAGGAATATGATGCCACTAGAAAAAAAAAAGCTTCTAGGCCCTTTTCTAGGCCCCTTTTCATACTAGTTACTTATGACTTATTGATCTAGGACAGTTTTCTCTCTTGCTCGTTCTCATAGAGGCAGGTGCTTCTTTATTCCCAGCCTAGTGGCTATCGTGGATTAAATCATACACACGCATGTGGCATGTTCATCTATTTTACATACAACACAAACTGGCAGTATACTGAAAATTTAGATCATTTGTTAAAAAGTAGAAGAGGCATATCAGATAGAATATACAAGTTTGCAGAAAATATAAACCCAAACAAAACAAAAATAAACCCAAAATAAATGTTACTATACTTTATTCATTCTTACATGGCTCCTTCCCCCTACTATAGAAGAAATGCACACTTTTTTCTTGCATCTAAAAATCAGAGGAATACTTTAAGTAGTGGAATTTCTATTGTTGTTAGAACAGCTATTTCCATAATGGAAATTTATAATGATTTAATCATTAACAAGATAAACATCTTTTGTTAAAAGCACATTTTACATTGATTGAACTGAGAACTGGTTGGATTGAACAGGCTTTTAAAGTACCGAATCTAAAAATAGGTCTATCAAGATCTGTAAAGACATTTTTGCTAAGTGTTCACTGGCCTAAAAATATCTTTTAAAAACAATTTAGCTAATTTGGCTCAGGGGTTCATATGAACATATCGACCCATGGGCTGTGATTTCCTATAGGACAGAATCACCTACCAAATTAGTAACACAATCCAGGTCAAGTTTACAGGCATAATAGAGTCCCTGAAAAATATAATGGTGTCTGTGGAGATAATTTTTTTTTTTAACAATGGGAATGTGGATGGATGGATGAGTAGAGGGGTGGGAGCATGAAAAGATGAAAACCAAACTTGAGAAATAAAATAAGAATATAGAAAATACGGTTGAAGTGATGTCTCCCTTTCACTGCACCATCTTTGTAATGAAAGGCAACATTTATTTTCACGTGCCTTGATAGGAACATGCCAGTGACTGTTTCACAGAAGTACTATCAATCCTAGAATCATCCCTGAACTGAAACAACACACCACCCTGTCCAACCTTTACAACAGCCACCCCCCCCCCCCAAGTAGCTACTTGTCAGATGCTGGGCTTTACAAAATAACTGTGTCCTTTATTTGGAAACACTCCTATTTAATTCACTGATGGGGGGGCGGCGCATTCCTAACTAGCTTTCCATAAACCAAAGTCTGTGGTCACTAGGTAGGAAATGTAAGGGGGGGGGCGGTGCCACGACAACCTTTGTCTTTCAACCCTAGCAATGAACATGCCTGGGAAGTGCAGACGGCTCCATGAATTCAGGATTGCCTAATTACTAAAATAAAACACACTTTATACATAAATCAATAAATCAGCCTGCAATGGCAAGATGGGCAGCCGGTTACTAGACGAAATGAATATGCATAAGCACCACCTCCTAGGAGAGCTTCTGTGCCCGGGCAAGATCACAAAATCTGAAAGGATGGTTCCAGGAAGGCGGCAGGCAATGCCCCGTGAGAAATGGCACGCAATTTACCGGGCAAGAGAAAATGCCCTGCAAAGTCGGGGGAGGGGGCGAGCTCGGCTCGCAGGAGCTCTAGTGACAGTGAGGACGACCCCTCACCTTGAAGAAGGGGAGGAGCGGGCAGGCAGGGTCCGCGCCTGCCCTGGTGCGCACGGTCCAGAGCGCAGGGGCGCCGCTCCCCGAGCCCAGGGACCACGCAGCCCGCCCGCGCAGCACCGCTCAGCTACTTACCCCGGCCGCGTTATTAATAGATGCTAATGGCTCCGTTAGATCAAGGAGAAGTCTCTTTCTTTTTTGTCATATGGAAATTCCAAGTTAAAAAAAAATCCTGAAGCAGCAGTGGGCTCCCTGGTGCAGTGGATGTGAGTTCACACTCCGCCCCCAGCCGCCTCCACACTCCCCGCCAGCCCCCAACTTGCTGCAGCAGGGGCCAAAAATCAATCCGTAGCTGGGAGCGATCCTGCACGCAGGCAGACAAAGACTTCACCGGGGCAGGGCCGGAGTCTGGCTTTGCTTTGAAAGCGGTAACCTGCAAGTGGCATTGCAGAAAGGGGTCCGACACGTTTCTCTCCAGGGGATTCTTTTATGACACCCTAAAATACTTAAGTCCAGACACTGTCCCACGACGACGGGACAGTCATGTCCCACGATTCTCCAAAATACATTCCCAATCCCCTTTGTGCGAGACCAGAAAACACCTGACACACCCACCCTATTGGGGTCCAGTCCCAAAAACCTTCCTTTGCCTTGCCACCCAGCAACCCCTCAAAAGCCCCTTTGGTCTGGTGTGGGAGGAAGGGAGGGAGGAAAGGGAAGAAGGGATTACATTTAATCCATTAAGAGATACCATGATTAATATCAATCAACTATTCCAGGATAAACCGTTTTACTAAATGAGTGGAAATTTTAAAAAAGAAAAGAAAAATTAAAGTAGGTCCGGAGATTTGGTCTGAATGCACTTTGGCAGAAGAAAAACAAAGTGCTGCTGTATAGTGCCCTTGGGCTGGCTTACTTAAGCCCTTAGATGGGCCGGATCATCTAGGTTTGTCACACACCAGCAAGGCCTGCCATGTTGGTGACTGAAACTACCCATGTGACAATTCAGCTAGCATTTGCTGGAAGAGTATGTAGTTCAACTCTGTTAAGAACACACTCATTTTGAAATCTGCAATAAATAAATCTGTGGAGGTGGGCCCTGAGTGGGGTAACAGTTAACTTCCAACTTTCTTAATATTCAGGATCTTCCAGCTTGGCGGGGTGGGGGGCACCTAAACTAACAGCCTTTGTTTCTTCAATGTGTCTTCCTGTTCGTGGTCCAGAAATTATTTAAGTGAACTCTGTGGTTAACATATCACGTTATATATGACTGTTGTGAATTTTAACTATTTTAATTGTCATCTTTTTCTATTTCTTCGTATTTATTCATAACTATTTATCTTCCCCAAAGTCCTAAAACACCATTAGTACAATTACTATTTTTCAATAAATCAGATTGGCTCTCTTACCATGATTCTCAACAAACAAGAACTAACAGTACAATAATTATGGATGTTGTAACTAATGTCACAAGTGACGGAGAAATTGAGAATTTCACCAGAACCTTGCAATCATCTTTCCAATTCCTAATTCTTGTTCTCCTCCAACACGGGCACAAACCACAAATAACAGGGCAAAGTGTAACAAAGTTTCAGAGTACTGGATATTTGCTGAGAGACACATGGGCTTTATCATAGCTGGTGTTTCTTTTGTTAAGTTGGTTTTTAATGAGCAGCTGCAAAAGTTCAGCTATTAACCACTTCGGTTTGCTTTACGAGAAATGGGATCTCGCTGCACAACCCTGCAAATTCTGGTAAACCAGGGACAAACCATTTAAAAAATAAATCGATATACCAAAGTGGTTGCACGGGACATGCATGTCCTGATAGGTGAGGGTAGTTGGGGGAGAGGAAGGTGCACAGAGAATTACCTTCTTATAGGCAGATAAAGAGCTGCAGCTGTTTTCTTGGTTCCACCGAAAGAATGAAAAATGTCATTAATTCTTTCAAGACAAATGCAAGCAACTGGCTTTGTTGCCTTTTCTCCCTCCCTCCCTCCCTCTCTCCCTCCCTCCTCTCTCTGTGCAGCTTTAGAGAAAGGCGCCCGTAAGATTGTTGCAGTGATGGAATCACAGGGTCTGGCTATATTAGCAGAATCACAGACAGCACTAGGGTGATGTCTTCGCTCTCCAGCTCTCTAATTATTTACCCAGATCAAGCCTGACTGCTGGAAAATCAGCTCTCTCCAGGAGGTAACCGAGCTGAAAGGTTCTTTTCACTGAGAAATGATGGGCTGGTGGCTGGCATCCAGCCTACAGGCCAGTGCGCCCTTGTGGGCAGTGTCACAAAATAAATACCCAGCACTAAACCATTTTCTTCATTCATTCCCAGGAAAGTACCGGTCAATTTAAGAAAATTAGGTAAGAAGAGCATATCAGTGGTGCCAAAACACACAAGATTGAGCCCCTTGAAGACACTGTACTTAAAATTAATTTTGTGAAATGAGGAAAGGGGGCATGCTGAGATTGTTTAGTATTTTATAGCTGGAGCATCCATTCAAAGTCCCTATATGCAGACAAAGCAGATTGCTGCATTGTTCCCACTTAACGGGTACTGTTTTCTCTTGCAGGTCTGAAAACGGAAAATGTTCAGGCAACATTTATGTTCTAATTTGCTCAGGCTCTTATAAAAACAGGAAGCCACTAGCCCTCTGTCAGCTCACACACTCCTCCAAAGCTCTGGGTCGCTCTCTCTTGACTCCCCAGAATAAAAGGAAAAAAAAATCAATTTAAATCAATCAATATCATTTATATTTGTCTATTTATAAAAGCTTTGTTAGAAGCAACATTTAATTTTAATGCTTTCCACTTTCTTCTTTGCTTTCCTAGGACGATAAAACTATCATCACACACACACAAATTTTTAATTTATCAGGCCCACGATGGGACGAATCACCTTCAGATTCCTTTATTTTTCACCACTCACAGACGAACATGGCTGCCAGCGAGGCTCTGTCGTGAACGTGAACGTGTGGGCCTGGCACACGCTTCACCACTGCTCATTTACCTACACCCTTCGGAAGGCGCAATGACAGCGTTCAACCAACAGACACAGGATAGCTTAGGGGAGACAATGTATGTGTTTTGATTGGCATTTCAAATTTATGCTGTGTTTATTCTAACATTAAAATCCATTTGTATTCTCTACATATACAGCCATCGCTTAGGAGTACATGTGAGGATTCTTTTTCCTGCTTCCCGGTCAGGACTGGAATTCAAAATCTGCTGCGGTTGATTAGCTTGCTGATTTTTAAAAACAGATTTCCCTTTTCAAAAATCACTCTTGGGGGGCAACTGACATTCTAACTTGAGCTTGAGAAGCAGTGGAATTTTATTCCTGCATTCAACACTGAAGCAAACTACAGTTGAATGTGGGGGTTAAGGGCACTGACTCCCGTGCAGTCCAAAATCCTGTATAACTCTTTACTCCCCCCAAACTTAACTACTAACAGTTCCCTGTTGACTGGAAGTCTTACCAATAACATAAACAGTCGATTAACACATATTCTGTATTTCATGTGTATTATATACTGTATTCTTACAATAACACATTTTCCTAGTTTTTTCAGTACTTCTAAGCATTGCAGTTCATCTGTTTTTCTCAAATTGTTGTACATCTCCAAAAAATGTTTCCATATATTGAAAAGAATCTGTGTCTAAGCGGACCTGCACCCTTCAAGCCCATGTTCAAGGGTCAACTGTACTTCCTTTCATGTATTTGTAATACATTCATCAAATTTCTGTAATGAAACATTTGCATCTGTATTGTAGCACAGCTGCAAACATACATCGTTGAAGAGAAGGAAACAATAAATTCATTATTTAGAAAAGAACTAGTTTGGGTTTGTTAAAAGTCTATCTTGAGCTTCTTCTTAAGACATCATGGAAGCACCTTAAGTATTCCACAGAACAAACTATTAATAGAAGAATTAATAGAGTTTTGAAAAGGGTATAAATTTAACAAGCAGAGACAATGGGGTCACCCCTTTCCAGTATAAAATCACACTGCCCAACTGTCCTCTGAGGCCATTTAAAACAGGAGGAAAGAAAGACACCTCACCACACCTCATGTTAACAAATTATTTTAGAAGAAAAAAAGAGTAATTTACATTAAATTATTTTTCATTTGGAGAACACATATTGATTATAAACAATTTCTTCTCTGGTATTGAAAAAAAAAATTCAACTGGAATGTCAAGCAATTTCCCCCCAATTCTAAGGGGAAATAAACTCACTATTCTCACAGCCATCACAGACTATAGACTACAATGTTCAATTTAGAATTTTTTATCTTCTATTGAAAAATGTTTAATGTAGTGAATAGCGTTCTTAAAAAACAAAGAAAAACCTCTTAGGATATTGAGGACATTTCCATTGTTCATAGGATTTACAGCTGTTTAAACATTTTGAGCTTTTTGTCTCAACTGCATTGGGCTCTGCTCAGACCAAGATCACTGCTTTGTTCACCTGATTGCAAGACAAGATCCATTTTCCTTCTTGGGGCCTGTTAATGGTCCCTGAGCCTGAGTTTCCCTCTTCGTTTTTTACCCAACAGTGCCAGAGATCAAGTTCTTAGAGCACTAACCCTAAAACAAATGGGCTAAGGTAGGACCAGCCCAACCCAGAGAAGAGCCAGTTGACTTGCTTTATGGCTAAGTTACATCAGGATCAAGAGCCAGGGCAGTTGACTGCATGGGGGGAAGCTTGTGACTACACATCACCAGGGGCATCCCTGAAGAAGTGTGGACCAATCGGGACAGCTCCTCTTACTGCCAATGCCCTGTGCTTTCCTCCTGATCTAGGTTCCCTTGGTGTCCTTTCCTGGCCTTGGCAATAACCATTATTGGCTGTGTGCAATCCTCCTCTTTTCATGGAGGTGGTCCAATTGGACCACAAGTGCTTTGTGAATTACTCATGAGGAATCACAAGTTAGTAATTATAAAACCAACACCACCTTGTAAAGTTAGAGGGTCAGAGTGGCTAAAGCCATTAAAGGATCAGAGTTTGAAAGGAAAGTATGGTAGAGCCAAATGTGGTTTGCCTTTATCTGAACCTGACATCTGCCATCCGACAGATGCAACAAGCGCTCCCCTTTTGTGGAAGAGACAGAGAGAAAGGAATGAGGTGACATGGCAAGCTAATGTCCCAGTCTAGGATTGGGTCTACTGATTTCCGGGTGTTCTCCTTCAAGAATCTGGATCTCCGAATGTTCACCTAATATGGGGATGGGATTGTCTTGTGGTTCCTTTTGAAAGGCAAGTCTGGGTCCTTTGTAGGGTCTCTTGTGATCCCCCAGCATCTTGGAAACCTAATCCCTACCTGTCCTCATCTGAAAAGCCACCACCATTCCTTGCTTGGGCCAGCACCATCAATAGAAGGGGTGCTGCAGTCCAAGACTCTTTTACCTAAGAGCAGATGAAGGGGACTCTGCGCAATGCCATCTACCTCCAGGATCCCATGTGTGTGGAGAGCATGAAGCTCGAGTCTGTCTGGTCAATGCCGGCACCTAGAAGGGGGGCGTGCTCATGAGCAAGCACTGGGATGGGAGGTGTCTTCTGCCGAGGAAAAGGTCAAGAACCACCACTAACTGTCATTCTTGGAGTTCTTCAGTCTTTCTCCTTTGCCTGGTGCTTCTACCATCACCCAATCTTTCTGTCATGGCTTGGTTACCAAAACCTACTTTATCCATTCATTGGTATCTGTTAAGCTCTCATCACTACCCCTCAGCTGCTGACAGAGACACAGGCAGGGCCATACCGGGAGGGGGAGACTTGACCCTGCTTTTCCACCCACCTCCACTGCTATTTGTCTTCCTGATGCGTCAGTGCTCCATTGGGAGACTGACCACGCCTGACCTTCCTGTCGGACCTGCGGAGCTCCAGATGAGGAGCTATGCCACTTTCATGCTGCCGGAACTAAGCAACCCTTTCCTGGACAGATCCAGACAGGGCCCAGATTCTTTAGGTAAAAACTATCTGCCTCCCTTTACAGACCATCATCATATCTGAACGTTCCTCACTGTGAGATCTCATGTTGGCTGTGACCTGGGGATCAAGTGATTTGATCATATAATGGCAGGTGGGGTTTGAGCCCTTGCTGACTTGTAGTAGCTTTGTTTAGCTCAGGCTTGGTTCATGGACCAGGAGTAAAGAGGAGAGGATGGCATGTAGCTTCTCTGAGCCTCCATTTCCTTATCAGTAACCCCACAAAGTTTTGGTAGAGGCGAATGGAGATGGTGTGTGAGAAAGATGGCACCGAAAGTACTCAATAAATCTTTCCCAATCCTCTCTCACCCACCCAGCATTGCACCCCTCAGGAGCTAGTCCCTGGTGGCCACCTGGTGAGACCACCCCTCCTCCCCATGCGCACTACCTAGCCCCAGGAAGCTCCACCCGGCTCTGAGAGGCAGAGATGGCAGGAGGGTGGGGTACAGGGGCTTCCTTCTCCCCACACCTGCACCAGCCCAGCCACCTCCAATGGGTCCTCCTGGCTTCTCAGCAGGCGGGCTCCTGGTCTTTACATGCTCTCAGACTTCTCGCTCTCTCTCTGCCCCTAAGCAGTGACTGTGAGGCTAGGATCGGTGCTGGGGTAGAGGGGAGCAAGAGTACAGAGGGGAGAAAGACACAATCCTGCCCTTGGGGCCCTTTCCAGCTAATGGGAGCCAAGGGAACAAAGCAGGCCCACACCCCCAAGTACAACGTGAAATGGCAGTGTTATGAAACACAGAAGGAGCAACAGCCCATGGCCGGGAGAGGGGAATGCGAAGCATAATGTGATTATATTTGTGTTTCTAAGGACCACCCTGGATGCCGTATGGCCAGGGACAGGGAGCAGAGGCTGGAGACAGAGCAGATGCAGCTGGATCTGCTAGAGGCCCGGGTGTGGGCTCAAAAGGGGGGGGGGCTTTGCTTGGGTGGGGACTCTGGAGACAGGGTAGATGGTGCCTGGGGGTGCCCCGATGGCAACACAACTGGGGCTGGGGCTGGACTTGGGCCAATTCTAGGGCTAACCCCAATCACCAAGGAGCAACAGCACATGGAGAGAAAGCAGACGGAAGACAGCTCAGACCCTGTGTGGAACTCAGCACAGCCTAAATAAATTAAACAAACAGTAAATCACACAATCTCCCTGAATTCTGTAACGTGGCTGATGGGGCCTCTTCTGATTTTAAGTGGGTGCCTCCCTAGAGATGCCAACCATTCTGCCCACATAAAATCAGAGACAGTACTGGGTTTTGTTGGGTGGCAATATCTGCAGCCATCATCCCGCACAGTGTCTCTTCCCGTCGCTCACAGAGAGCACTACTGTGTGCAAGGAACTTTTCCCAGGTGCCCACCGCACACACTCCTCTGTCTGGATAACCACCCTTTGAGGGAGTACCATTATTATACATATTTAGAAGTTGATGCACAGAGAGGTTAAGGAACTTGCTCAAAGGCACACAGCAGCAAGCAAGTGGTACACCCAGGATGTAAACCCAGGCCGCTTGAATCCAAGCCTGTGCTTTGTCACTCTCATAAACTTGGGCACCCAGTCCCATGCTGATGGTTTCTCATCCTGTTGCCTTCTCCCTCTGCCCTGAAGCCGGTTGCATCTGCCTTGTTTCTCCTCCTGCTAATGTCGGTACACAGGGGAATCGGGGATGACAGGTACCACTGAGCATGAACCCATTCCTCCCTCTCTCAGCATCTCTCCAACTAAGGTTTGGGTTGCCACGAGACAGAACATTTGACTAGTGTCTGGGATAAAAAAAAAAAAAAAATTCAGGGTGGCACTCCACTGAAGCCGATATCCAGAATTGATAGCATATGGCTGTATACTTTGCAGAGAGAGAAATCTAATATTCAAACAAAAAACAGTTCTGAAACTCTTTGGAATACTTCAACCAATGATCTGCAGAGGCAGACATAAATCGCTATGAAGAACACCTTTTCTTCTAATAGGAATAAAAGTCTAAGGGAAAAAACTGGAGGAAATGACTCACTGATATGCATGGAGGTGAGGGAAAGTGGGCCCTGGGGAGCCACGTGGATGGATTACAGAGGCCTTGAGGCCCAGCTGGGAAGAGGCTGGGAAATGAGGTGCCTGGAACACATCTGAGCTTCCGATTTGTACCTTCCTTTTCATCTTGCGCAGCTCACGATTCAGACACCTGGGGTAGGTGGTGAGCTGGTCTAGAAACCCGGCCTGAGGCGACTCCGTTTCTGGGCCTTGGAGAGGAAGGACAACAACATGGCTGGCCTCCACCTCTTCTGGCTGTGTGACCTTGAGCCACTGGCTTGCCCTCTCCAAGCCACTGTCTTCATTTGCAAATTGGTGATCATGGTACCTACTACACAGGTGCTTATGAAAATACCCACATCAAGTGCTGAGGAGATGCTACGAAGTGATAGTTAACGATGGCAGCCATAATAAGTCATGGGGGTGAGGAGGCAATTTTCTCTGGGCCCTAGGTCATGCTGCTCAGGGCCCAGGTGGCCAATTTCTGTCCAACCCTGAGGGAGGGAGAACACATACCTGGATATTCCTGATTCAAATGATGCCCTCAGAGCTTGAGCCAACTGTGGTGTGTGATCCTGACCACCCCTGGCCCTTGGGGCAGAGCAGGTGCTGGGAGACTAAGAAGAGCCAGACTGACTGGAGGAATGGGACAGGTGGTGATGGGACCAGGGAAGCCTTCTGCAAGCCCCCTGGATCCTGACATTAGACTCTCTCCACACCTGCTCTCAGCCTCTGTCAAGACAACTCCTTTGGGCCAACCTATCTCTGAGAGAAGGTCAGAAGGTGTCTGCGGGATGTCCTTACTACTTAATGGAGCACTCGTGCCGACAACCAGAAAGCGTTAGAAATAACCATCGTCCTTCCCACATGAGATTAGTTCCCAATACTGTAACTTGAAATTGTGGATGAACCAAGCTTCTCTCCGTGGGTGGGAGTCCAACAGAACATGAGCTGCCCAAGTGAGCTGTTGTGTCGCTCTGCAGGGGGGCTCTCTGCTGGGCCACACCTGTCACAGGCCTGCGTCCCTGACCAGCTTCTCCACCTCCCCCAGCCCACAGACTCCATGACAAAGGCTCGGCTGGCAGAATCCTGCCTCTGTGTCCGCATGCATTCTGCCACCCACTCAGCCAACTCTGATCAAACCTCAGCTGTTGGCCTGGGCCGCAGTCATGCCTGGGGACAAGGAACCCTCTCAGTGTGCTTTCAAATGAACGACCGGGCCACCTTCTCAGAGCAACGCCATTGGATCATTCTCAAGTACGGTAACTCCTATAAATAGAGATATAAATGATGCTAATCTGGAGGACTGGGCCATTCTTGTGCATAAAAGGATTTTTCTATGTAGGCTTGTTGTGAACTGTCCTTTCTCAGTGGCTTAATTGTCAGCCAGGGGTTAACGGCGGAGTGGAGATGGTGCCGCCATGCTGGTGGGCGGGGCTCACAGGGCTAGCTCCCAGAGCCGGCCACGGTTTCAGGCCCCAGAGCCCATGGGGTGGTGGAGGGACGGGGCGTCGGGGTGGTGTGCCCCAGTCCACAGCCTGGCATGCTCCTAGCACTGGATGGAGCCATGGCGGGGACACCTGAGTGGGGCAAATGAGGCTGACCATGCTTTCCCCCAGAAGTTGCCAGAGGACCTCTTAGCTGAGGGACAAGTTTGGAATGTTACAGCCATCTCAGGGCCACAGTACCCTGGGACTTTGCAGCCAATTCCCTTTTGGGATTAGTTCTTTCCTACATGAGGCTGTTGTTAAGTCAGCCACTACCTGCAGCGGGGGTAGAAAGTGCCCACACCAGCCCCCCCACCTGACTATGGGCACTAGAGCCAAGGCTCTCCACGGGCGGGGCAGCATGGCTCAGGCATGGGGTGGTGACCCAGCCACGGGGGACCATGCCCCACTCAACCAGCCCAGCATCACTGTGGCAGCATGGAGATGGGAGAATTCCCAGAGAGGGGTGGAATGAGGAAAGCAGACAGTGATGGCTCTTTTGGGGATCGGCAGTGCCCCAACGATGAGCCACTCCTGCTGTCCTGATAACAGAACCCGGAGACTGTGCAAGCAAGGTAGGAGCTTGCCTCTGCCTGTCCCACCTCCTCTCCTACACCACACCAGAATGCCCCCAACACGTGCAGTTCCTCCAGCAAGCCTGCTCCCTTAGCACCCCCACCTCTGCCCACGTCCACAGAGGGTCCCTCAGACTCATGCCTTCTTCCTCTTCCTCTAAGACTGAGTTCTGGAAGCTTCTCCAACCCCCTTCCCAATGGCCCCCATGGGTGAGATCCTCTGCACCCTGGATTAGCTCCCTCCCTCAGGTTCTCCCTCCCCTTGTGTGCTCCCAGCCCTCCACCCTATGTGAATGGGGAGCAGAGCCAGCACCCTTCAAAAACAGGGCCTGGCTGTCCCCACATTCTGAGAGATCTCCTGAAGAGGAAGTTTCAGCCCTTTGAGGCTACCCACGAAGCAGCAGTTCCAGCAGGGGGCTTATTTGGTACAGCCAGGACCCACACAAAATGGAGAGGCTGTGCTCGCTGAACTGCCCTTCACAACTTGTCCTGGCAGGTCAGCTAAGCTGGAGACTGGGAGACACAGCAAGAGGGCAACAGCAGGAGGGTTAGTGGCATCCTTCCCCCACCCTATACACACACTACAAATACTCAGCAGCTATGCTTTGAAAGTTCTCATACCTTCAAAGAAGGAGGTGGAGGAATTTCCCAAAGTACCACCCAAGTGCTGGGAGGCTGCTCTGAGAAGGCAGGTATGGGTGAGCGGCTTGACCGGGGAGGGTCAAGGACGAAGTAGTGGCAGGAAGGAACAGAGTCCACCAGGGAGGAAACAGAGCATGTTTGACCGGGGAGGGTCAAGGACGAAGTAGTGGCAGGAAGGAACAGAGTCCACCAGGGAGGAAACAGAGCATGTGCGTATGTGTGTGCACTCACGTGCAGGTGTGCATACATGTGCACGGATGTACGCACGGATGTTGGGGAGAAGCAGTAAGAGCAGAAGCTGAAAGCTGGGAGGCCCAAGATGAACGCCCAACACATCCACACTCAGGGGAAAAGAGCCTGGGTCCCTCCAAGAGAATCCAGTCAAAAGCACTAAAAAATGATGTCCTAGGCACCTCTAGGGGTGTGTGATACAGGTTAGAGCCCTTGCAAAGGCCCTGTCGTGGGGGCTGAAGGGCGGGGAGGAACAGACTGTGGCTCCTACCTGCAGGATGGAGCTAGGGGGTGGAAGCAGGCCCTATGGGTGCTCAAGTATGAGCCAGGACAAACAAGGAAAGAGAGCCAAGGACCAGATGGCGGGGGGCTTAGGAATGAGGGGTATGCCCACAGGTATCAAGAGAAGAAGCATGCAGGCACCCTGTGAAGCATGCCTTGAGGAATCTGGATCAGCAAGCAGAGGGGGAGGCAGAGGAGCAGAGAGCATGCAGGGCCTGCAGGGGGCTGGGGGCAGTGAAGGCAGGGTTGGGCAGGTGACGGAGTGGTGGCTGGTCCTGTCCTCTGAGGAAGCCCTTCCACAAGCCTGGAAGGATGACTGGAGAGAGAAGCCATCCAAGAAGCCAGAGACCAGCATGGAGCCTTTATGGTCCGCTGGGCGTGCGATGGCCTGAACGAGGACGGCATCCGTGGCTAGAGACACTGGGCATTGCAGGGGACCACGGTAGCAGCAAGAGCGACAGGGCATGGAGACCACATTGGGCCATGGGAGGAGGAGCTGCTGAGGTCTGAACATGATTCCAGATTCCTGGGGAGTGGGGTGGGAAGGGCACACACCTTCACCTGTGCCTGAGGACACACCCAGTGGGAGCTAGAAAACTATGTCTGCAGTGGTCACTTCTAGACACAGGCCTGGGGCTCATCTACTCAGTGGGCAGGGCAGAAGCAAGGAGACTGCCAGGAGGCAGCCAAGAGGATGAGGCCAAGGACACTAGCGTAGGCGAGCCTGACTCACCGCAGGTACCCAACAAGTGTACATAAGCTGGGGGGGAGGGGGAGCGGCAGCCCAGAAGAAACTCCTATGGATGTGCCAGATGCTGACTGTGGCAGAAGCCCCTGGAGACCTGAAAAATTACCCATGTCCAAGCCCTCACCCCAGAGATCCTGATACAATCTGGGCCGCAGCCTGGCATTAGCAGGTTTTGAAAACCCCCTAACCGTGAAGACAGAATTGAGAGACCTGAAAGGATGGTTCTAATTCTATGTTTTTGTACAGAATCTCCTAGGGGATTGTGAGGCAGGGCCAGTGGGAAGGATCTGGGGCCAAGGGGGAGATGGAGAGGTCCAGGCTATGAGGTTCCTGAGGACGGCGCCACCCTACCACCTGACGCACCATGCTGTCTGTCCCTCCCCACACAAGCTTCCTGTGGGTACTGGGGGATTGGGGTCACCAATGGCAGACACAAAGGGGATGGTCACAACTGCAAAGCATCCTTTACCCGTCTGTCTTCCCCACATGTCTATTTATAACATCTAAGGATGGTGGGAGCCAAAGACCCCAAGCTCCACCAGGAGTAAGTCCACTGGCCCAGTGACTCTTATGTCCCGGAAAAGATTCTGAGAATGTCAAGGTCAATGCAGTCAGAAGACCCTCTACATTTACAGGGGAAACTTTAGCTGGTTTTAGCAAGAGGCCTGTGCCTGTGTCTTAACTTCTCAATAGGTCCTGCCTTGACTGAAGGGGTCTTTGCTTCCTTTTTAAGCACACTTGAGGCAAATTCTTTTAGATGCAGGAGCCCACATGGAAATTAGATGGTGAAGCCCTACCCATGTGCAACAGGGTAGAGTGACCACAAAGAGGACCTTCGGGAAGGGCAAATAAGGACCTTCTGGAAGGGCAAATCCGGACTTTTGTCCCTAACACTCTTCTTCCAAAGCCAGAATGGTCTCTGAGAATAGCTCACATGGATACTCAAAGCCAAACAAATGAGCCAGGACCTGGGTAGGTTCAGGGATGACTGAGACCAACTGCCTAGCTGGGGACTGAGTCTCAGAGCAACAATAGTCAAACTCATGGAAGCAAAGAATAGAATGGTGGTTGCCAGGGGCAGGAGGAGGGGGAATGGAGAGTTGCTAATCAACGGGTATAAAATTTCAGTTATGCAAGATGAATACATTCTAGAGATCTGCTGTACAACATTATGCCTATAGATAACAACACTGTATTGTATACTTCAAAATCTGTTTAAGAGGGTAGACCTCATTCTAAGTGTTTTTAACCACAATTTAAAAAAAAAAAAAAAAGCAGTGACAATATCATGCACTGTGTCCTGATTGAAAGCATTCGGTTCTATTTAAAAATATAAGAACAAGAGAGCAAAGGGAGCCACTATGATTTGCAAGGTGGCTGTGCAGGGCCCCCTGTGCAGAGAGTACCATGGTCGGTGCCGGCCGGCCTCTGGCCTCTGGTTTCTGCAGCACGTGCTGCCTTTAGCTCATGTTGTCCACAAAGGGGACTTCACGGCAAGCCTCACCTCTTTCCCAGATTCTCTGAGGCAATGCCACCTGGCACGTAGTCACTAGCTCTCCATGTGGCTTTTTAAACTTTCATTTGTATGAAAGGAAGTACTATTTCAGAAATTATGCTTTTCATTCACACTAGCCACATTTCGAGTGCTCAGCAGCCGCATGTGGCTAGTGGCTCTCGACTGGGCAGTGCCGATACTGAGCATTTCCATCATCAGAGATGCTGCTCAAGAAATAGGCTTCATATGGGGCGCCTGGGTGGCTCAGTGGGTTAAGCCGCTGCCTTCAGCTCAGGTCATGATCTCAGGGTCCTGGGATCGAGTCCCGCATCTGGCTCTCTGCTCAGCGGAGAGCCTGCTTCCCTTCCTCTCTCTCTGCCTGCCTCTCTTGTGATTTCTCTCCGTCAAATAAATAAATAAAATCTTTAAAAAAAAAAAAAAGAAATAGGCTTCATAAAACCAAAAAAAAAAAAAAAAAGAAAAGAAAAGAAATAGGCTTCGTAAGGAAACCAGTCAGTCTCATGTTTAGATCTAGAAAAATTCAGATCATTTTAGTCATCGTGGCCACCACCAGCAGCATCCCTAGACTAACACAAAGGGGGGGAAAAAAAGAAGAGGAGGAGGAAGAAAACCTGGAATTTGGCCAGTTTTCCTACATTTACTAACATCTCCAAAGAAACGGCAGAAGGTGTCATCTCTATACATGTTCACCTTGTGCTGTTTTCGTTTTTATCTGTCAGTTTAAATCCTTGCCTAGAGAGTGTCTGTCTGTCTGCCTGCTGTGAGTGGACTCAGAGCTCCACAAATACCTAGCCAAGATCACATCTCCAAACGATGTTCAGGAAGGCCTGAGTTAAAACTTTGGGAGGAAAATTCATGCTCCCCCAAATTATTTCCAGAGATGGAAGAAGCCTAAGAACGTGAGTCTACAATAGGTTTCGTATCTTAAAGTCTTGTCTTGAATGCTGAGCTTTTATTTGAATGTTTAAGGGAGAAAAATGATCTTGAAGGACTCTTGGGAAGACAGAGGTGTTTGCAGAGGTCTGTGAAAGAACACAGCCACAAAATGAGGATTCTGAAGAGGGTATGGCCAACTTGTTGCAGGATAACATTGGCTAGGACACTGGGTTTCCACATTCTTGATTTAGGCACAGAATTCATAGATGGGGTACCCCCTCTGCTTGGCCAAGAAAAAAAATCAAGCCCATCAGATAATGGGTTTGCATGTTCACCAAAGCACACGGTCATCGGGGGCCAAGGCCACAGCAAGACGAAAAAATTTAACCTGAAAGTAGGACTAACTGGTTTTACTTGATTTTAAAATTTTTTTTAAAATGAAACTTAAAGCCCTGATCCCCAGCACATCCACATCCACACATACACACACATACCCCAAAGCCAAAACAAACTAAAAATTCTACCACATATTACTTTTTCACCAAATTTCTACATAGCCGTGGGGGGGGTCTGCCTATAAAAAGAAAATAACTTTTGTCACAGCATGTATCTCAAATGAAAACTAAGCTGGGGAAACAGTTGAGTCTATTTTCTTTAATGTTATAGGACATTTGGTTATGCCTATTTCTTAGTATTCAACTGGAATGGTTTAGGCGCCCTTGAAGTGGGGCATAAGCATTTAACTATTAATAAGTATAACAGTATGCTTACGGGTATGTTATATATTTATAAAATGTACATATATTATTGGGGCACCTGGGTGGCTCGGTGGGTTAAAGCCTCTGCCTTAGGCTCAGGTCATGATCCCAGGGTCCTGGGATCGAGCCCTGCATTGGGCTCTCTGCTCTGTGGGGAGCCTGCTTCCTCCTCTCTCTCCCTGCCTGCCTCTCCGCCTACTTGTGATCTCTGTCTGTCAAATAAATAAAATCTTTTTTAAAAAAGTACATATATTATTAATAAAGCAATAAGTATAAGTAGTCATCAGCTGACTGTGGTCCCCAGCTAATCCCCTCTTACATGGGCAATATGGATTCTTAAGAGGCTAACGGGGGTTTAATAAAGGTTTCCTCTGTGTCACAGGGTTTCTCTTAGTGAAACTAACTTATATAAAGCTTGGAGGGTACATGCCCTAAGCAAACTGCCTGTTGATATTTTGTTGGCATGAGCAATTATGCCTGAAAGTAAACTTTGTATTAAATGTGAAGCTAGATCTATTTAGTGTAGTATACGCCACTACTTCACTGATAATTGAATTAGTACATTGTAATTTATCCTTATTTTGCCTAAATGTGTTTTTATTAAAGTGGAAAAAAACCACCAATTTTTAAAAAGCATATTACCCTCAATCCCTCCCATCAACCTAGCTATTATTGAAATAATTGCTGGAAGAAAAAGTAGTCCCACTGCTGTTCTTCTGTTAAACGAATGTAACCTTATGCTGCATCTAAGCGAAAAGAGCTTGGAGTCTGGTTTCTGAAAATACAGCAGTTATAGGAAAAAAATACAGGCATTTTAGCTACTTCCAAATCTCCATTTAACATATATAAAAATCAAACCTCAGAAATCATAATGTCCATTTCTGCAAAACAGCTGCAACTGTGACCCTGTTTTTGAAATTTATCATGAATAAAGATTCTTTTAAAAACAATTCGAAAGCTTTACCAAGGACCAGGTGAGTGTATTGAAGTTATTTTTAATTCTACTGAAGATATCTATAAGTGCTTACATTTGTTCTGCCTTTAAATATTCTCACTGTAGGATATTAAGGCCTGGT
This sequence comes from Meles meles, assembly GCF_922984935.1. Taxonomy (NCBI): domain Eukaryota; kingdom Metazoa; phylum Chordata; class Mammalia; order Carnivora; family Mustelidae; genus Meles; species Meles meles. Next base: position 37,637,847 of record NC_060069.1, on the reverse strand, counting down.
TAGAAAGCAATCTATTAAAGATGGGTTTATTTTTAATCACTAAACTGGGTTTATATTAGCAACACATAATCTTTAATATTTTTCAATCAGAAAATATTTCATATAACTTCTACCTTAGGTCCTATTCATTTTTCCCCCTCCATTTAATTAAAAGAAATTAGTAAAAACTATCCAAAACTTAAGACAACAGCAAGGCCTGTAAATGTATTTTTCAGATTCAAATTTCTCCAGGAAATGTCTTCTTTCCAATTTTCTTTTCCCCAGGATTTAATTTGGTGACATCCAATAAGTCCCAGTTTTGACATCTGCAGACATACATTTCTCTGTAGGTTAAAAGTAATGAAGTTTATGCAAATAGCTAATTCCCAAGTTTAAAGTTCTCATATAACCTCACTTTTGCTAAAATCTCAACACATAATTCCCCAACGTTACACTATCAAATTTGACTGCCTCTCTTTGTGCAAAAAAAAACCACATATGACAAATAGTTTCTAATTGTTACAAAGCTGTATACATACATAAGGGAGTATATATATAAAAGATTTTACTTATAAAAGATATTACTAAAATTTGTAGCTTTCCTCTAATCATATACTGTTAAGCCTCTGTAGCTGGCTAGGGCTCATATAATCCCATTTTCTCAGGAACATTTGCATTCTCTTACTGCTAATCAGAAATCTGAAAAAAATCAATCAGAAGCACTTTAATGAAGTAGATGAGACGAAGCAAAAGTTCTTGGAACCCTACAGAAGAGGAGTAGAAATGATCCGCCTGATGTCATGTCCTTTATACTTGATAGCCTCACTGTCCTATTTCACCCATTCTTTGCATAAGTCGTAGGTTCTTCTGGTTATCGGATATGACCTGAGATTTAACAAGTGAAAACTCTGCTGCAGCACACTTTTAAAATTAATACCACCCAGGAACTAGAAGAGTCCTTTGTCTAGAGTGTGATTTGATTTTTGCCATTAAAAAAAAAAAATAAACAATTAAAACCTGATTAGCAAAGAGCCCACTGGCTTCATTCATTTATAGGAGACAAAGAATTCCTGAAGGAAGCTAGGTTGCACCCCACCCAGTGGGCTGGAAGAGTACAATGTATCCCACTGTCCTGGGATAAAACAGGATTATAGCTACAATACTGCATGTTCCTCCTGTGGCCAGATTCTAAGCAGACAACCGACCATCAGGGAGTCAGCTCTATGCCACTGCAGAAAGTAACCAAAAAATATCACTTTCCCAGAAATATATACCATCATCACCGCACTATCAGGAAAATGGATTTTAACAAATAGCACATAAAACTTATTAAAACTGAGATTCCTTTACTTATCATTCACTGGGAAATTTTAAAAGAAAAAGATTTAGCTTTCTAATGCATGGGTACTTTTCTGCTCGGTTGTTCTTAAAAATAATTTATGTAAAGCAGGCTTTCTCTAAATATACTGTGCTCTCCCATATACACATTGAAAATGATATTTGCATACAGTGAGTATATGCACTGATACACACATGGTAAAAACTTAAAAAAATATGGACTGCATAAATCAGTTGCTGATTTTAAATATACACCAACTTAAACAGATTTGTTTGCAATGTCTGAATTCCTCAGGTAGAAAAGATCTTTCTTGCTGGCTGTGGCTCTAGAAGATGTTTATACTCTTAGAGTGTGCAAAAATGCTTCCCCATATAAACAAAGAAAGAAAGCTTCCAAGATCTTGGTATTCTAACCTTGCCTCTGCTATTAAAAATCCACCCGATGAATGTGATGGAGAGCGGTGCAATCAGTCTGTCATGCTACAGTAAACATGATATTTTGTGTGCTGCCCAAGACATTTTTTCTCATGAATATAAGTCGCCTGCCATTTATTATGAGATTTTTCCCCCGATTGACACCCCATTATGTATATTCAGTCAAGCTCAAACAAGATTTCAAGTGATCAATATACTATTTGTGCTGAAAGTCTATTAGCAGCTCTAGCAATAAACTCTGCAGTGAAACAAAAATGGAGAGATATTTAGTGAACATAGAAATCCATGTTCTGGGCAAGGGGGCAGAAACTGGAAGGCAGAAAAGCAAGGGGAACAGAAGGTAGGGCAGACGGTTTTCCTAATAAAAATCAGCTTTCTAGAGCCTGATCACTGATGAAATGCCTAGGAATTTCGCAAAAATATCTTAAATTCATGTCGAGGTCTCTAAAGAAGCAGGGAGGGGTCTAAACCAGCACTGAGTCCCTTTCTGAGAACATACAGCTTCCTTCGTAAAGAGCAGTACTTGGAAGTTCTTGCTAACTGCAAAGGGGAGAAGGTGGATTGACCCTGGGAAATCTGCAAAATTCTGCACCATCCACATCTTTGTGGGAAACGGCAATGGCTTCCTACAGATTTTGACTCTTCCTGTTTTATAAACAAAGTGTACCAGGTTGCTCTAGTATGAGCATAGCAGCTGAGCTAAGGACACATTTGGGTTAAGGTACACGGTAGGAAACGGAGCTTGATAATAGCCACAGGGTTTCATCTGGCACAAAAGAACTCTGGTCCTGAGGCTAGATGTGTCTCCATATTGGAATCTGTCCGCTTGAGCTGGGAGAGGATTAGAAGAGGCAGGGCCACCCAGGAAAATGTGACCTCTGGGGAAGGGTTCATTCAAGCATCACTCAGACAGCAAAGATTCATATTCTATTATCAGAAAAACAATGAGGCAGGGAGGGTAGAGAAGAATGTCGCTCCATGACTGTGATGGCAGTTGTATAAGGTTACCTTGCTGTGTGGTGAACAAACGTTGGGTCTAAGTTAGGCATCCCCTCCCTCAACCCAAGGGGGTGGTTGCTTACTTATGAGGCTGCAGTCTTGGGTAGCAGGAACAAAAATAAGACAAACTGTTCTACATGGAGCTCCAGAATTATCGATATTTCATTATTTGGTCTGTTGAACTTACATTTTGAACCACTCTTGGGCAGAAGAGCAGAGTCGCCATCCACTGTATCAAAGGAAGACCTGTAAGATGAAAATATTTAGATCAATAGCAGTCTGAATAGTTTCCAAACTCCATAAGTAGTAAAGATGATTTACAGGTGTTGACCAAAAGAGATGCATCCTGAGCTACATTGGGACAAAAGCTATTTCTCATGCTATTTTTAGTTCTAAAACCTAGAGCATGAGTACTTTTAAGTTGGCAACCTAAAAGAAAACACATTGCAAAAAATGTACTTTACTTATAATATGAACTATTGTGTTTGCTCTCTGCCTCTTCTTGAGGGCTGTAAGCACAAAGATACCCAAGCACAGAAGGATCAGAACCCAACATCCACCAGAAAAGAAAGAAAAACCCTCTCCATTACCCCGAGTCTATTCAAAATAATTAACCAAATAATCCTAAACAGCAATTCTAATTTGTGTAGATTGCAGGCACATGTGGCAAAACATGCACACCAAAGTGTATTCTTGATTTCGCACAGATATATGTGCAAGTACATAATATCACATGATTTTTAAGCAGCAGCAATTTCCAAATGGTTTTTTATTTGATTTTTATTTTTTAAAAAAGATATTTATTTGAGAGAGAAACAGAGTGAAAGAGATCTCAGAGGGAGAGGAAGAAGCAGACTCCCCACTGAGCAGTGAGCCTGACACAGGCTCGATCCAGGACCCCAAGATTATAATCTGAGCCGAAGTCAGATGCTTAACGGACAAACTCATCCAGGCACCGCACTCCCCTGCACCACAAATGTTTTTTTAAAGGCATCTTCCTACTAACACTTAACCCAACCTAATACTCACACACCCCAAAATATAAAATTAATTTTTAAATACATAAATGCACCGATATTACTAATCTTACAGCTCACTAGAATAAGTAGATTAGCAACGTGAATTTTCTTCAATCTCCTTGCAAAGTGCAGGTAACCTGACATCCTCAAATGGAAAAAGGTAAATTCCTGGAGGCCAGCCCTAAGAGAAGTCAGATATCAGATGCTCCTCTCCATCCTGCAAGGCTCTCTAGGGTCCTGAAAAAGCTCAGATGTCCTATGGTTAAAAATGAGACTAACCATGTCCTCTGGTTAAAAATGAGACTTGTTGGCAGGCTAACGTAGCCCAGGTGTTTATTCAGTCAGCACGTTCACTTTACCAGGAGGCGGGTGTTCTGAAATGGTCCTCATACAACGCTGTGTACGTATTTACTGTCAGAACTCAAGGAAGTACTGTTCTGGAACCTTCTCACAATGCAATTAACTATGCGAGTGGGCAGAGCTAACTTCCACAAAATAATCACTGCAAATCTTAGGAAAAGACCCTCTGTGAAACCAGGCTGCCAGGTTACCGGTGTCTGAGCAAAGCTCTGGAGACATCCTTCCAATTTGATTCTTGAGGCTGAAGCGGAGATCTGTTTTGATTTCAGAATGACCCACAATCATAGGCAGTTTATCTGATTGCCTGATCCAAGGGAAATCTCAAAGCCTTCTAGGTGCTAGGATTTGTAGGTGTGGTTTGTGGATTTTAAAGAGAGGAAAGGTAGCATAAGAAAGAAGGAAAAGAAGCAGAAGGTGGTTTTAGTAGCTTTGAACCTACATTGATTCTCAACAGACTATAGAATACTCACCTGGAGTCTCACTTCAGTCAGGAATAACTGTTAAGATACAGCTAACTGGTCGCTGCTTTTAGACTGAGTAGCGCATTAATTCACTCTAGCCATCAGGGAGAAAAGGATCATTTTCTCTTCTTTAAATAATTTATTTGTCTTAAAAAATGAATGGCAACGTCAAGTAGGCATCCTTTGGATTTGTTTTATTTAAAAAAAAAAAAGGAAAGAAAAAAGTCTTGGTATCTCTCTTCGTCATGGTCAGACCCGCTGTCTGCAGTAGACAATGCGGGTAAGCCTTACTACGATCATAATGATTTGTGAATTTACAAAGATTGCCTCTTTCTGCAGAGCAATTCAAAACGTTTTCTTTCCATAGATTTGAAATAGGATTTGAAATCTCCTTGCCTTGTTGCAGAAATGCTTTGCCTTCTAATCTGATGTGACATGACTAGGTTCTGACTGAGGGACCAAGCAGTAGAAGGTAAGCTCATTCACCTGTTTCTCACTCCAATTATGCATCTCTGTTCTGAGACGCCAGGTGTTTGTCTATTCTGCAAGCAGGTTTATTGCCTGAAAATGAGCCCCCTCTTTCTAAAAAACTTACTTTCATAAATAAATTGTATTAAAAATACCAGAGCAAAAATGACTCTTTTTGCTTTACTATATGCTTCGTTATTTGTCCTTCCAATCAAGTCTTTTAGCCCCGGGATCTTAAAATTTGGAAGCAGCTCCAACTTCATATCGCTTTTCTATCAAAATCAACCCCTGAAAGTTAAATGGATATTTAAGAAGCTGCCAAGTGAAACAGCAATAACACAGTGCTTTTTAAGACCTACCTATGGATTAAAGGCTACCCACCCTCCACAATTTTAGTAATCATTTAAGTAAGCGGAATACCCAAGCCTAAATACTGCCTCTCTCTGCACCACTGCAATTCTCGAATTCCTTTCCTGGCCTTTCATGCAGATGCTCAGAAACAGGGTGGGGCTCCCTAGTCTTGCATGCAATGTTAAGGGAGTCTGTGCTGCAAAGAAAACTCAATTAATCGTTCATATTCCCATTTTTCAGTATCCTCCACAAATACCTTCAAAATAATCCTCTTCAGGAGGGCCACTATTTCTCATATTAAGATTTAGATTAAAATCTTTGTATCAAACCAAATGTTCTGTGCACAAGCATGGACGACAGGTATTGAAATGAAGGTGAGAAGTCAAGGAAAAGGGAAAAACCTCCCTGAAGAAGAGAATGGAAGAGAAGATGAGCTTGTCTGTTTATGGATGTCTCTGTGAGAGCTTTCTTTCTTTTATTCTTATTATTGTTTGGGGGAGGGAGGATTGCAGGTACAGTTCTTTTAGAGTCTACAAGTAAAATCCAACCCTGCTAAGCCATTCTGGTTCCCTTATGAGTCAGCAGGCCACTGAGCAGTTCAGACTGTGCAGCCCAGAGTAAGAGCTGTCTTTGGACACACCCATTTTACTAATCCTGAATTATTTTAAAAAAAATCATCTTTATGCTACTTGGTGTCTGACCTCAGAACTTGCATCAAAAAACGGCACCCTTCCACCTCCACCAAAGACTCAGGCTCCAATGTGGAAGCACTCCCCTTCAGCTCTTTTACTGATGAGCACAATTGGATTAGGGCTGATTTCTTCCTCCATGGGCAACTCCTGTTTCTTTTTTTCTCTAGTCTGCATGTTATCAGCTTGACATTCCCTTCAGTGGCATATGACAAATCAAATTGGCCATCATTGCACTCATCAAAGGAGGATGTTTTCTATTTCCGAGGACTGTTTCCTCCACTCTGTTCACAACCATGGACAAACCAAAAAAAAAAAAAAAAGTCTTTTTGGGGGGGGGGTGGTTAAGATACAATGAATGGATACAACTCATGGTAAAGAAAGAAAAGCAGCTGATACTCATAAAGCCAAGGGCACAGTCTCAAAATGTGATTTTTAAATACCCAGTGCCTACACCTTAAATTTAAAGCATTCATTCAGAAACGCAGATGTTAGTAGCTTTGAAAAACTTTACCCCCCCAAAAAAGAAGTACATTATTTTTCACATCTTTTTGCATGATTCAGCACTTTTAATACTAATTTCTGCCAAGAAGTTAAAATGTAAAAGGAATATTTTCTGGGTGCCTTAAAATCTCACACACTCTTTATAAACACCTGCACTCCTGCTATTATAGGGGTATATCCAAAATCCGATGTGGGGTGGGGGGAGTCAATGGTTTGCTGCCCTGTCATCTACCCAGTGACCACCTCAGAGCAGCGCAATTTCCCTCTCTGGGATCTAAGTGGCTTCCGGGGATGGAATGACCCACCGCAGCGACTTCGTCCTATCTCGGGCTCATCCTTCTAGCCAGGAACCACACACATATACACATACATACACACCCAGGCAGGCACACTCCAATGCACCTGTCTAACCCCGTCAGCTGCAGCTACACGCTCCACCTGATGTGTCTTTTCAACCTTTGTCAAGTATCTCAAGACAAGAATTTCCCAAAGCCCTTCCCCCAAAATCCAGGCTTTAGCGGGAGACCCCAACCCGCTGGAGTAGCCAAAGGAGGCCGAGATGGACAGAATCCTCGGAATTTCTCGCAAACTTAACCTGTGCATCGCACGGATCCGCGTCTGCATCCGAGGACCCGCAAGTCCCCCCGAACGTCCCCGCAGCATCCCACGCCCGTACTGCACACTCACCTGCGGATAGGAGAGCCGCGCGCCACCGCGGTCTAGCCTCCCGTAGCGACCTCCGCCGGCTAGCCTCCGCGCTGGGTGTCGGCAGCACCCTTAAGGGTGGCGGGGATCGCCGGCCAGATCCCGGCTGGGCGGCGGGACGCCGGAGCCGGCGGGAGGAGCGCGCCCGGGCGGGTCCGCGCCGAGCCGGAGCGAGCGGGCGAGCGGGGCGGGAGGGGCCATTTGTAACCGAGCAGACGCTACCACCGCCCCTTACTCGCGGGGGGCGGGGGCGGGCGGTCAGGTGACGGCGGCCCACCCTCCGCAGCCGAGCCGGGTGGTTCCTGCCCAGGAGGAGCCCCCTGGCGCGCTCTGATTGGAACTCCCGCAGCAGTGGCGGGGATGGGGGGCACGTGACAACCCGGTCCCGCGGCCCCGCGCGCCCCACCCCCGCTGGGCACCCCATCTTCCTCCTGGAAAAGCCGGGGGACACAGGGAGGCGGGGAAGCTCGCAGGGTGCGGGAGAGCCTACCAGCCCCTTCAGCCACAGCTCGGGGTGCTCCCGGCCGCTGAACCCGGATAGGAAGGGCTCCCTGGCGGACTGCGGGCCTTCACTGTCCTCCTGCCTTGCCCTTGGCATCAGTACCCTCCCCCCACATCTCCAGGCACAAGCACCCGGTGTAGACCACCGCCACTTCATTGATGCCAGGGGCTCTTTAGGAGCGTGTTTTTGGTTTTGGTTTTGGTTTGTGTTTCTCTGCACACCGGCACATTGTGCCAAAGAGAACCCAGGAAGATGCACTGCAGACCCCGCCCAACTCCGAGGCCTGAGAGAGCCCCGACCACGCCCGGGGTTGTCTGATAGCTCGGGGATTAGGTCGCAGGGAGCCTGCTTCCTCCGGGGAAGGAGGGGGCGCCGCAGGAGCTGCAAGTTTCGGACCTCCCCTGGAAGCACGCTGTTGGGTGGAGGAGGGAAAGGGCAGCCATCGGGGTGCAAATCCTGTTCCCAACCTCCGGGAGCATGTTGCTGATGATAAAGGTTAAATTAAAACTACTAAGCTAGTGGTGCCGTCAGGGACGCGCCTCTTGGTCTTGCCAAGCCCGGCTATTAATCTTCCAAAACGAGCGTTGCTTTTCTCACGTGGGAGAATGGGGCCGTACGAGACCCCCCGCCCCTGGAGTTGTGGTCCGGAAGAATGGATGGATTCCGCAGCCTCTTTCCCCACCTCCCCGTAGCCCTGCACCACCCTAAAGGCAGGAATTCGGAGAAAATGCGGTGTCACGTTCACCACTGTGCCCGCGGACGCGTCTGCGCCAGCTCTAGCAACACGTGGGGACCGCGAATCTGGGCACCTGCTCTCCACTTGGGTAGTTATGTGGGTGTACTTACATGATTACTTATTACAATCAGATTTAAATGAAAAGTCTATTCCTACACTGGATTCTTTCTAACTTTTGTCCAAGGTAGTTTCGTACTCGGTTTGGGCGGGGACGCGGACGAGGTCGCCGCGGAACTCAGCTGAATCAAGCTTTTCAAGCTTCCTCGGGGAGGAAGACGGAGGCCCTAGGTTCCTGGATGCTCCAGCCCCTGTCCCCTACTTCGGTCAGCCCGGTTACAAGTCTGTCGCCCCTGAGGGCCTTTCCAACCAGAATGTGACTCTCAGTATGGAAGTCAGGGGACCTCGACCCACTGGTACCTGGGTTTCGCTGGGCGCGGGACAATTATCAGGCAGGTTTACCCGAAAAGGGGGTTTAGCTGTAAAGCTTCTGGTGCAAATGCTGTACAGAGAACCTCCGAGGAAGCTGAGAATTTGACCAATGTAAACTGGGTGGGGGGAGGCGGAAAAGCATCACATATGAAAAGAAACAGCGTGTACCCCTAAGTCCCCGCCTCCAACTTCTCCAGATCGCAAAGGCTGAGGAAGTCTCATCAGTAAAGTGTTAAATCCATCAGGAGGAAAAATGCTCGGTTAAAAAAAAATTTTTAAAGCGCCTCTTTACTAAGAAAGTGGGTAAGATTTCCATTTCCAGGTGTTAATCTTGATGGTGCCACCGCGTTAAAAATGGGGGGTTGGCTCTGACAAAAGAATACCAACACACGGGATTCAGAAATTTCACAATTAAAAATAGCTCTCCCCCCACCCCCACACACACCCCAAACAGCCACTCCAGCAGGGACTGGGGACCAGGAGGCTGTAATCCGGGGTAGGCGGCGGGGCCACTTGTTGCGGCACTGCCAGAAGAGATAATTGCCAAGACGATCTGGAGAAGGTTCAGAGTTAAAAATCCCTTCTCCACGATGCAGATGCTCCAGAACCTAGGCAGGCGGCAAGCACTGACTCAGTGCCTCGAGATTTTTTTTTTCCCTTGCTTGAACTCTGGACCATCTTCGGACAGACCAATCCTTTGTATTCTGGGATTTACTGTGTGTTAGATGCATTACACACACACACACACACACACACACCCACGTTGGGGGAGATGTGGGGCCCAGGTGCCTCGGACTTTCATGGGCTCTGCCCTTGAGAAGCAGAGCAAGGTGGATGGCCTCCATGTAGCTGGTACCCTAGGACAGGTAACTCGGAGAAGCCCTCTTTCGGCTGCTTTGAAGTGAGGCGTGGAGAGCTGAGGACGGAGGCCCCGGGGTGGTCCAGGTGCACACACAGCGCTGGCTGCAATGAAGTGCAGAAGTGTCGGCAGGAAGATACTGCACCCGGGCAGGAGGGTCCTCAGGATTTCGAGTGCATCGTCTACCGGGTCACGCTCTGTTGAGAAAATGCGCGCTACCCGAGAAGGGAACGGGGCACCCGCCAAGTGTTGGTGCAGCGCCGACCCGCCTGCCTTGGGAGGAGGACGCGTGGCTTGTCTATATTCCGCTCGAGGCAGTCTCGAGGGCGCCGGCAGCCGCCGCTTTTTAAACCCTGGCGGCCGCGGAGGCTTTGCCTTCAGCGTCCTCCGGTGGCACCGTCTGGGGTTTGAAAAGCCGAGCACACGAGCAACTTGCTGTGGGTTTGGAGTAACCACATCTTAGAACTGTGAAAAGCTGCCTCGTGGAGACTTGGGGTCGGAAAGGGGAACAGAGTTAAAAAAAAAAAAAAATTAAATGACGTGAACCTGGGAGAACTGACCTGACCTTTTAAAAGCCTGCTAGGAATTTGGAGGGGTTTGGGGGTAAGAGCTGGGAAGGGGCTAATACTAGGTTTAGGACCACTACGGGAAATGCCCAATTTAAAAGATTGCCCGCTCTCCGGCTGCGCTCCCGGGAGCTCAGTCCAAATGGAGGCGCCGCTGCGTTCGCGGTCACCTTCCCGCATTATGACACCTGGCGTTGCCCTGCGACTCCCACGTCCCCGCGGCCAAAGCCCTATGCGCAGGTTGGAACCAGCAAAGTCTCTGCCCGCTCCTGTCCCTTTAAATGAACCTTTTTTCCTTTCCCTTTCATCCTGAAGATACGTTAACGCGGGCAAGGACCGCAGTGCGACCGGCGGGCACTTCGCCGCCCCCCGCCGCTTCCTTGGCGCGGGGCGCCCACTGCGGGCTGCTGCGGCAGCGGGGCCACAGCCTGCCAGTGCCTCCCGCCTCCTCCCCCGCAGCCACACCTCAGTCGCGCACCACCCGGTCTCCCTGCAGGGCAGCCCTTCCCAACACCGCGCGCTCCCGGCGCCAACCCCGCCAGGGGCAGGTGGAAGCCTGGACCATGTGCCTGCGTCCGTGTGCCGGCATAAGGGAGCGTATACGACGGCGACCTGCGACCGCCCCAATGCCCCCAGCTCGGGGTCCACCCACGTGGAACCCGCCGGCCCCGCCAGTCCCCGGCGCCAGTCTTCCGAGCTCGGGTATGGGTGCAGTTCCCTCGAAGCCCCACGGCACTCCCATTGATCAGTGTCCATCCCAGTCTTTCCCCCCTGTCTGGGTTTGGAAGCCCCTTGGTCCTCCACCCGCGCCCTCGGCCGTTCCCGGACAAAGCAGCCGGGCTTTCCGCACCGGAGCCGAGAGGGGGCCCAGACACCGCGGAGCAGACCCGCGCAGAGAGCGCCTGCAGGCGCGGAGCCTGGGTGCTGTCCCCGCCCCTGGCCTGCCCGCGGGGTGCCGGGCGGGGACTATGGGGACCGACTGTGTGGTGCAGGTACCCCACCCGCCGTTCCTCTGGCGCGGATACCCGGCCGCGGTGGCGCTGCAGGATGGAGGCCCCGCGGCACCGGTTCATCCACACCCACGTGCCCCTCGTGTGCGCGCCCCCGGCCTGCAGAAGCTATCCAGCTGGCGCCACCGAGATTTCCGGGCGGCCCCACCCTCCCCGGCCTCAGCGCTGCTCTCCTGGCATTCGGAGTCTCCTTGGCGTCTCTGCAGCAGCGTCCAAGACCAGGCGCCGCCACCGAGAGCCAGGCTGCTCAGCAAGCCTGCGGGCCGCTGTTCAAAGGCCGCACCTCCCGCCCCCTCCCCGCCCCCGTCCCGCGTTCACCTTTTCCCGCAGGCTGTGGGGTTCAGTCACTGCCCCCGGACAGTTCAGCCGCTGCCCACCGCCTCCCGGAGGATGCAGCAGGAGGGGGTTCCTGAGGCGCCAGCACCCTTCTTAAACCTTTCCCTGGCTTTCAGCATTACCTTCAGCAGCCGGCCACCTTCCTTGACAGTGACAGAGGCATAGCTTTCCGTCTCCTTTATTTCTCACGTTCATACCAGTGCCCACCTACACACACACACACACACACATACGCACACGCACACACACACCTGAACACAGCGAGGCCAGGGCCAATAATCTGCCTCTGGAACTCCTAATTCCAACACTCTGCAGCGCACATCACCTGCCGACAGCAAGGTGAGGGAGTGTCAACTTAGGAGCCAGGTTTCTTAAAATTTATGAAATAGCTTTCTGGCCTTGGACAATGCATTTTAAGAGGACTGTACCTTAAAAAAAAAATAACCCTAATAGTGGATGCTGCAGCAGAGACGCACGTTTAAAATAATATTAAAGTATGTTGAGATGATTGTAGGTTCACATGCAGCTGTTTGGAAACGATGCAGAGAGATCTTGTCCACCCTTTACCCAGTTTTCCATTAATGGTAACAGTTCCCAAAACTACAGCACAATATCGCCGCCCAGGTATTGACTCTGATCCAACGACATTATTTAGATTTCCCCAGTTTCTCTTGTACTCATCTCTGTGTGTACTTAGTTCTATAGGATTTTATCAAATGTATAGCTATGCATCACCACCTTCAAGACACAGAACTGTTCCATCACCACATAATTCCTCTTGTTGCCTTTTATAACCCCACATGCTTGGTGGGGGGAGGGGGGCTGACAACCATTAACCTGTTTTTCTATAATTTTGTCATTTAAAGAATGTTATATGAATGGAGTTTTAAAGCAGTGTAGTCTCTTTAGACTGGCTTTGTATTTTTTTCTTTTTAAAAGAGTTTATTTATTTGAGAGAGAGACAGAGAGCATGAGCAGGGGCGGGGCAGAGAGAGAAGGAGAGAGAGAGAGAGGGACAAGCAGACTCCTCGCTGTGATAGGAGCCCTACCTGGGGCTCAATCCCGGGAACATGAGATCATGACCTGTGCTGAAGTCAGTCACTTAAGCGACTGTGCCAACCAGGCGCCCCTGGATTGGCTTTGTTCACTCAACAAAATTCCTTTGAAATTTGTCCAAGTCCTTGTGTGTATCAATAGTTCATTCCTTTTGTTGGCTGGATAGTATGCCACGCTATGATGATCCTACAAATGTAAATAGTTTCACCATTCACTGTTTGAAGGATGTCTGTCTGGGTTGTTTCCAGATTTTGGCTGTTACAAATAATGCTACTATGAACATTTGTGTACAAGTTTTTGTGTAAATGTAACTTTTCATTTCTCTGGAATAAATGCCTAAGAGGGCAATTGCTGGGTCATACAGTAAGCACATTTTCAGTTTTCTGCCATTCTCTTTCCCAGAGTGCCTGGACAATTTTACATCCAGTTTCTCCTCTCCACAGCATTTGGTATTTTCACTATTTTAAAATTATTTTTAGTGATTTTGATAGGTGCAGCAACATCTCCTTGTGGTTTTAATGCACATTTCCTTGATGGCTTATGATATTGAATATCATTCCGTATGCTGATTTACCATCTTTATACCCTTTTTGTGACATGTTTCTTCACATATTTTGCCCATTTTCTAAATAGAGGTTGTTGTTTTGACTTTAAAGCTTTGAGAGTTCTTTCCTTTAAACCACTTTATGGAAATTTGATTGACATACAAAAATGGTACATATTTAAGGTATACAGTAAATAAATTTGGAGAGGAATCTATATTTGTGAGACTATCACTGCCTTTGCAATAAATATTTCCATCACCTTCAAAAGTTTCCTCCCACCCTCTTTATTATTTTTTAATTTTATTTTTTCAGTGTTGCAAGATTTATTGTTTATGCACCACACCCAGTGCTCCACGCACTATGTGCCTTCCTTAATACCTGCCACCAGACTCACCCAACGCCCCCACTCCCTTCCAAAACCCTGTTTGCTTCTGAGTCCATAGTCTCTCATGCTTCAACTCCCTCTCTGATTTCCCTCAATTCACTTTTCCTTTCCTTCTCCTAATGTCCTCCATGTTATTCCTTATGCTCCACAAGTAAGTGAAACCATATGATAATTGACTTTCTCTTATTTCACTCAGCATAATCTCTTCCAGTCCGTGCATGCTGGTACAAAAGTTGGGTATTCATCCTTTCTGACGGCGGCATAATATTCCATTGTATATATGGACTATATCTTATTTATCCATTCATCCATTGAAGGACATCTTGGCTCTTTCTACAGTTTGGCGACAGTGGCCATTGCTGCTACAAACACTGGGGTACAGATGGCCCTTCTTTTCACTACATCTGTATCTTTGGGGTAAATACCCAGTAGTGCAATTGCAGGGTCATAGGGTAGCTCTATTTTTAATTTCTTAAGGAATCTCCACACTGTTTTCCAAAGTGGCTGCACCAACTTGCATTCCCACCAACAGTGCAAGAGGGTTCCCCTTTCTCCACAACCTCTCCAACACACGTTGTTTCCTGTCTTGCTAATTTTGGCCATTCTGACTGGTGTAAGGTGATATCTCAATGTGGTTTTGATTTGAATCTCCCTGATGGTTAGTGATGATGAACATTTTTCATGTGTCTGTTAGCCATTTGTATGTCTTCATTGGAGAAGTAAGTGTCTGTTCATGTGTTCTGCCCATTTTTTGATGTGTTCTTTATTACTTTTATCATGTACAATAAAAACACTTAACATCAAATCTACCCTCTCGGCAAAATTTTAGGTATAAAATGCAGTATTGTTAACTATAGGTGATATGCTGTACGGTACGTCTCTAGGACTCATCTTGCAGAAGTGAGACTTTATACCCTTTGACCTCCCTATTTCCCTCTTCCACCAGACCCTAACAACTACATTACACTCTCCACTTCTATGAGTTTGACTCAGTGAGTGATAACAGGTGTATTTTTTATTCTGTGTCTGGCTTATTTCATTCAGCATAATGGTTTTCAGGTTCATCCATGTTGTCATAAATGCCAGGGTTTCCTTCTTTAAGGCTGAATAATATTCCATTATGTGTGTACACACACACACAACACATATGTACATCTGTCTATATATACATATACCTATATACCTATGTATACCTATACCTACATACCTATAAATGTATGTATATAAAAGCCATTGTATTTATATACATATACATACACATACACACATGTATATATATGTGTGTGTGTGTGTATGTATGTATTATATCTCATATGTTTATCCATTCCATCTGTGGATATTTAGGTTGCTTCAGTGTGCTGGCTATTGAGAAAAATGCTGCAATGAATGTGGGAGTGCAGATAACTCTTTCTTCAAGATTCTGATTTCAGTTCCCCTGGATATATACCCAGAAGTGAGATGGTTGGTTCAATGTGGCTGTCTTATTTTTAGGGTTTTTAAGACCCACCACACTGTTTTCCACAGTGACTGCTCCAGTTTGTATTCCCACCAACAGTGCGTAAGTATTCCATTTTCTCCACATCCTGGCCAATGCTTGCTATCTTTTTTTTCTTTTAATAATAGCTATCCTAACAGGTGTGAGGTGATCTCTTTTTGCAACCTTGATTTGTATTTCCTTGATGATTAATGAGGTTAAACACCTTCTTATATGCCTTCTTTGGAGAATGTCTGTTCAGTTCCTGTGACCATATTTAATAGGCCTATTTGTTGTTGCTGTTTTGCTATTGAGTTGTAGGAGTTCCTTATATTTTGGATATTTACCCTTTACAGAAATATATTTTGCAAATATGTCTCCCATTCTGTAGGTTGCCCTTTCATTTTGTTGATTGTTTCCTTTATTGTGCAGATCTTTAGTTTGATACAGTCTTATTTTCTGCTTTTGCTTTTGTTACTGCATCCAAGAAATCATTGCCAAGGCCACTGTCAAGAAGCTTATCCCCTATGTTTTCTTTTAGGAGTTTGATGGGTTTGGGCCTTATGTTTAAATTTTTTATCTCTTTTTTTAAAAAAAGATTTTATTTACTTATTTAAGAGACAGAAAGAGCACAATTCGGGGGCAGGGCAGAGGGACAGGGACAAGCACACACACACACACACACACTGCTGAGTGTTGAGATGAACACTGGGCTTAACCCCGGGACCTGAGCCAAAATCAAGAGTTGGAAGCTTAACCAACTTAGTCACCAAAGTACTCTCAATTTTAATCCTTTTGAGTTAAATTTTGTGTATAGTATAAGAAAAGGGTCCAGCTTCATTCTTTCATTTTGAATATCCAGTTTTCCCAACACCATTTATTTGAGAAGTTTTTCTTCCCCTATTGTGTGTTCTTGGCACCTTTGTCAAAGATTGGTTGACCATATATATGGGGCTATTTCTTGTCTCTCTATTCTGTTCTATTGGCCTATATATCTGTTTTTATGCCAGTACCATATATTTTGATTACTGTAGTTTTGTAATATATTTTGAAGTCAAGGGAATATGATGTCTTTGGCTTTGTTCTTCTTCTTTGTTTTTTAAGATTATTTACTTATTTGTTTATTTATTTATTTATTTATTTATTTTAAAGATTTTATTTCTTTATTTGACAGACAGAGATCACAAGTAGGCAGAAAGAGAGGGGGAAGAAGGCTCCCCGCTGAGCAGATGTGGGGCTTGATCCCAGGACCTGACCTGAGCCGAAGACAGAGGCTTTAACCCACTGAGCCACCCAGGTGCCCCTAAGATTTTATTTATTTGACAGAAAGAGAGAGAGAGCACAAGCAGGGAGACTAGCAGGTAGAGGGAGAAGCAGACTCCCCACCGAGTAGGGAGCCTGATGTGAGACTCAATCCCAGGACCCCAGGATCATGACTCGAGCTGAAGGCAGTTGCTTATCCAACTGAGCCACCCAGGTGCCCCAGCTTTGTTCTTCTTACCCAAATTTCTTTGGCTAGTCAGGATTCTTTGTGGTTTCTTATGGATTTTAGGACTGTTTTTTTCTTTTCTATAAGAATGCTATTGGAATTTTGATAAAGGCTGTATTGAATCTGTAGTTTCTTTGGGTAGTGTAGACATTTTAACAATATAAATTCTTCCAATCTTTGAACATGTGAACAAATTTATTTGTGTCTACTTCAATTTCTTACATCAGTTTTATACTTTTCTATGTAAAAATCTTTAACCTCCTTTGCTAAGTTTATTTCTAAGTATTTCCTGCTATTATAAATGGGATAATTTTCTTAATTTTCTTTTTGAATGGTTATTAGTATTTAGAAATACAACTCATTTTTGTGTGCTGACTTTGTACTGTGAAATGTTACTAAATGTGTTTGTTAGTTCTAACAGTTTTTTAGGGGAAGGGGGAATCTTTAGGGTTTTCTATATATAATATCATGTCATCTGCAAACAGACACAATTTTACTTCTTCCTTTCTGATCTGAATGTCTTTTATTTCTTTTTCTCACCTAATATCTCTGGCTAGGACTTCCAGCACTATGGTAAGTGGAAGTATTAAGAGTGGGCATCTTCGCCTTGTTACAGATCTTAGAGGGAAACCTTTCAGTTTTTCTCTATTAGATATGGTGTTAACTGTGAGCTTCTCATATATGGCCTTTATCGTGTTGAGGTATGTCCTTCTGTATCTAATTTGTCGAGAGTTTTCATCATGACAGGGTGCTGAATTTTGTCAAATGCTTTTCCACAGATAATCATGTGATTTTTATTCTTCATGCTGCTCATGTGGTGTATCGCATTGATTGATTCCTATATGTTGCATCACTCTTGCATTCCAGGGACAAATCCACTTATCATATATGATCTTTTCAATATGATATTTAATTTAGCTTGCTAATATTTTCTGAAGGATTTTTGCATCATTTTTATCAGAGATACTGGCCTGTAGTTTTCTTTTCTTGTGGTGTCTTTGCCTGACCTTGATATCAAGGTGACACTGTCCTCATAAAACAAATTGGAAGTGTTCCCTTTTCTATTTTTGGGAGAATTTTAAAAGGATTGGTGATTCTTCCTTAAATGTTTGGATGAGTTGACCTGTGAAGTTATTTGGTCCTGACATTTTCTTTGTTGGGAAATTTCTGATTAGTGATTCAATCTCTTTATTTGTTATTGGTCTGTTCAGGCTTTCTGTTTCTTCATGATTCCATCTTGATAGGATATTTCTAGGAATTAATACATTTCTTCTATGTTGTCCACTTCATTGCCATATAGTTGCTCATAATGGTCCTTTATGATCTTTTCTATTTTTGTGGCTCCATTGAAACATCTCCTTCTCACCTCTGACTTTACTTTTGTGAGTCTTTTTTCTTAGTCTAGCTAAGGGTTTATCAATTTTGTTTGTCTTTTCAAAAACCAATTCTTAGCTTTGTTGATTTTTCTCTATTAGATTTATTTTTGTTTTAACCTTTGTTATTTTCTTCCTTCTGCTAACTTTGGGCTTAATTTGTTCTTTTCCTAGTTCATCAAGGTATAAAGTTGAGTTGTTTGAGATCTTTCTTCTTTTTTTTTTTAAGATTTTTTTTTTATTATTTGACAGACAGCGAACACAAGTAGGCAGAGAAGCAGGTAGAGAGAGAGAGGAGGAAGCAGGCTCCCTGCTGTGCAGAAAGCCCAATGCAGGGCTCGATCCCAGGACCCTGGGATCATGACCTGAGCCGAAAGCAGAGGCTTTAACCCACTGAGCCACCCAGGTGCCCCATCTTTCTTCTTTTTTAATGTAGGCATTCATTGCTATAAATTTCCATCTTTGTGCTGCTTTTGCTGTATCTTATAAGTTTGAGTTTGTTATGTTCTCATTTTCATTTGTCTGAGGTATTTTTGTATTACTTGTAAAGTCCCTGTTTCTGTAGATTGTCTCTGTTTCTTTATGATCTATGTTAATTTTGGGTTCTCTCTTTGCTTTTAGGATCCCTTTTAATATTTCTTGCAGGGCTGAATTAGTGATCACAAATTCTTTTAGTTTCTGTTTGTCCTGGAAGCTCTTTATATCTACTTCCATTCTGAATGAGAGTCTTGTGGGATAAAATATTCTTAGCTACATGTTTTTCTGATTTATACCCTGAATATATCACACCACTTCTTTCTGGCCTGCCAGGTCTCTAGTGGATGGGTCTGTTGCCAGTCTAATGTTCCTACCACTGTAGGTTAAGAAGTCCTTGTCTTGAGCTGCTTTCAGGATTTTCTCTTTATCTCTGGGTTTTGCAAGCTTCACTATTATATGTCAGGGTGTTGGTTTATTTTTATTGATTTTGAAGGGGGTTCTCTCTATTTCTTGGACATGAATGCCTGTTTCCTTCCCCAGATTAGGGAAGTTCTCAGCTATGATTTGCTCAAATATATCTTCTGTCCCTCTCTCTCTTTCTTCTTCCTCTGGGACCCCAATAATTCTAATATTGTGTCATTTAATGGTGTTGCTGATTTCTTGAAGCCCCCTTTCATGGTCTATTAGTTGTATTTTTTTCTTTTCCTCAGCTTCCTTCTTTTCCAGAATCTTGTCTTCTATGTCACTGATGCTCTTCTGCCTCATTTACCCTAGCTGTTAGAGCATCCATTTTATTTTTTTTTATTTTTTAAAGATTTTATTTATTTATTTGACAGAGAGAGAAAGATCACAAGTAGGCAGAGAGGCAGGCAGAGAGAGAGGGGGAAGCAGGCTCCCTGATGGACAGAGAGCCTGATGTGGGGCTCGATCCCAGTACTCTGAGATCATGACCTGAGCTGAAGGCAGAGGCTTAAACCACTGAGCCACCTAGGTGCCCCTAGAGCATCCATTTTAGACTGCATCTTAGTAAAGCATTTTTAATTTCAACCTGATTAGATTTTACTTCTGCAAAGAGATTCTGTAATGTCTATTATGCTTTTCTCAACCTGAGCTAGTAACTTCATAATCATTATCCTGAATTTCAGCTCTGACATTTTACTTACATCCATATCAGTTAGATCTGTGGCAAAGTATTACCTCAGGTTCTTTCTTTTGTTGTGAATTCCTCCTTCTAGTTATTTTTCCCAGAGAAGAATGGATGAACAAGAGAGCAAAATAAAAAATACACAACCCAAGCAAAATACACACTAGATGAATCCAAAAAGGTCAGAAACCAAAAAAGAAAAAAAGAAAAAAAAAAAAAAGGAAAAGGGAGGGAATGTAATGCTCTGGGTGGACAAAACAGAGTGATCCACTTGATCCTGGGTGTATTTTGGTCTTTTTGTTAGAAGACACTAAATCCCAAAATTGTAAAGAAAGCAAAACTTACATATAAACAAAAATAAAATGTGAAAGGAAGTAAAAAGTGAGGAATATATCTATAAAATATAAATGTAAAAATAAAAGTTCAAAAAAGACTTAAAAAAGGATTTGATAAAATAAGAAGCTGTTTGAAAAGGGAAAAAAAAAAGGAAAATATAACCTGAAAAATGAAAGAATCATGAGAGAAAACCCCTCAAATTCTATATACTATTTTCCCCTAGCCTTGGAATTTTGCAGTTCTGTGTGCTCCATAAACTTGGTATTTACCTAATGTTCTAGCTGGTCTTCTGGGCAAGGGGTCTGTTGCACTGATTCTCAAGTGTGTTTGCCTGGGCCAGTTACACTGTCACCTGCCAGGGGTCTGGGCTCATTGTAAGCTGCTTCTGGTTGTTCTTTGTGGCTTTTGTTCCCTGAAGGGTTTCTGCTCCACTTTAAAGGATGAAAATAAAATGCCCCACAGGATCTCCAGCCCAGAAGCTAAAAGATTGCAGCCCCTTCTCTTTAGTAAACCCTCAGGGAAAATGAGTCTTCACTTTCACATGCACCAAACTCTGCAGACTCCTGTGGTGTGCACCTACACCAATCCTCCCAGGGGAGGGAGGAGAATCACTAGGGGTCAGTCGCTTGCAAGACCCCTGCAGGAAGAGTGGTCACCTGATCCTGCATGCACCCACCTTGCCCTTCTTGGGGGAAGGTGGACAGTAGTCCCATTTCTGCGCCTTGCAGGTCCCCCCCACCACACACAGAGAGTGGTCACCCATCCTGCCACAGTTTGTGGTTTATGGCAAACTGAGCTCAGAGCCCACTCCCAGGCTTGTTGATCATAGCCAGTTTCCCACTCCAACACTTGAGAACCCTGCTGGCTCAGGCACCCCCATTCCTTCTGTGACCCCAGGGATCCTGAGATCACACTGTCTCACCAAGTATTCTGCCCCACTTTGCCACCTGAGTGCTTTTCAGGCAGGGAACTGGAATAGACTTCTAAAAGTTCTGATTTTGCATTCTGGGGCTGTATCACTTTCTGGTAATTAGCTTATAGAGTCTCATTTACCCCACCATTTATCTTCTGATATATCCCGTCAGAGTCACTTCTTTGAACCCCCTAGTGGTCAATTTTCTTTGTGGAATTCTTGCAATTCTTTTCTTACATCTCAGTTTGAATTCATAGGTGTTCAGAATGATTTGATACATAACTAGCTAAATTCAAGGGACGAGATGAAATGAGGTCCTTTCCTCTTCTGCCGTCTTGCCTCTTTCTCTAACATATTTTTAAAATTCCCTTTTGAGTTCCTCTTTGACCCAATGATTGCTCAATAATGTGCTGTTTAATTTCCATGTAAATATGACTTTTCCTTTTTTCTGTTTTTGTTATTGATTTCTACTTTTATTCCATTGTGTTTAGAAACTGTACTTAGAGTGATTTCAATTTTCTTAAATTTGTTAAGACTTATTTTATGACCCAGGTAACCTACTCTGGAGAATGTCCTGTGTGTGCTTGGGAAGAATATTTTGTATATGGATGTTAGTTCATTTAGTCTATAGTTTGTCCAAGTTGGCTGTTTCCTTATTGATTTTCTGTCTGGATGACCTATCCATTATTGAAAGTGGGAGACTAAAATTTCCTAACATTTTTTATATTGTTGTCTAATTATTCCTTCATATCTGCCAATATTTGATTTATATATTTAAAGTAATCTGATGTTGGCTGCATTTATACTTATAATTGTTATATAATCCTGTAGAATTTATCCTTGTATCATTATGTAATGAACATTCTTGTCTCTTATGACAGTTTTTGACATAAAGTCTTTTTTTAAAAAAGATTTTTATTTATTTATTTGACAAACAGAGATCACAAGTAGGCAGAGAGGCAGGCAGAGAGAGAGGGAAGCAGGCTTCCGGCTGAGCAGAGAGCCCGATGTGGGCTCGATCCCAGGACCCTGGGATCATGACCTGAGGCGAAGGCAGAGGCTTAACCCACTGAGCCACTGACGCACCCCCATAAAGTCTTTTTCTATCTGATATAAGTATAGACACTCTTGCTCTCTTTTGGCTATCATTTGCACAGAATATCATTTTCTATGACTTCACTTTCAACCTATGTATGTCCTCAAATCTAAGACAAATCTCTTATAAACAGCATATAGTTGGGTTTTGTGTTTTATCCATTCAGTCACTCTATATCTTTTGATTGGTGAGTTTAATCCATTTACACTTTATGTAATTATTTATGGGTAAAGACTACTGTCATTTTGTTCACTTGGTGGGAGCTCTGTTTTATAGTCCATTGTTCCTCTATTTCTTTCTTGTCTTTGTGATTTGACATTTTTTTGGATTTTTGTGTGTTTTTGTTTTGTGTGTGTATGTGTTTTGTAGTAACATACTTTGATTCTTTTCTCTTGATTTTTTTAATTTCCCTAGGTTTTTCTGTTTTAATTGCCATGAAGATTGAATAAGATTTCTTATTTTACCAGTCTATTTAAGCTAATAACAATGTATATTCAACTGCATTAAAAACTGCACTTTTACTACCCCCTTCTTTATTTTATTTATATCAGAATTAACATATTTTTCATTATATATCCATTTATAAATTTTTGTGGTTCTAGTTATTCTTAATGCTTTTGTCTTTTAACTTTCATATGAAGATTAAAAGTTACTTATGCACCCATCATTATCATATTACTTTATATTTTTGTATATATTTACTTTTACCTGTGAAATTTATGCTTTCATGTTGTTTTTAGCATTCTTTTATTTCATCTTACCTAGTGATGAATTCTTTCAGTTTTATTAATCTGGGAAAGACTTTATCTCCCCTCTATTTTAATTTTTGTTATTTATTTGTTTCATTTTTTATTTAATTTGTAGCTAATTAACATATAGTGGAATATCAGTCTTAGAAGTAAAATTTAGTGATTCATCACTTACATATAATACCTAGTGCTCATCACAGCAAGTGCCCTCCTTAATATCTACCACCCAATTGGACCATCCCCTGCTTACCTTTCCTCCATCAACCCTGTTTTGACACAATTAAGAGTCCCTTATAGTTTGCCTCCCTCTTTTTTTTTCTTCCTCTATGTTCATCTATTTTCTTTCTCAAATCTCACAAGAGTAAAATCATATAGTATTTGTCTTTCTCTGACTCACTTATTTTGATTAGCATAATGTACTCTAGTTCCATCCACATCCTTGCAGATGGCAAGATTACACTTTTGATGGCTGAATAATATTCCATCATATATATACATACATATATATATATATAAAATCATATCTTCTTTATCCATTCATCAGTCAATGACCATTTGTATTCTTTCCATAATTTAGCTATTTTTTATAATGCTGCTATAAATGTCAGAGTGCATGTGCCCTGTGAATCAGTATGTTTTATCTTTTGGGTAAATACCTAGTATTGCAATTGCTAGATCATAAAGTGGTTCTATTTTTAACTTCTTTAAGAACCTACATAGTGTTTTCCAGAGTAGCTGCACAAGTGTGCATTCCCACCAACAGTGTAAAATGGTTCCCCTCTCTATATCCTCACCAACATCTGTTGTTTACTGTTATTCTGCAAGGTGTGATGCACTGTCTCATCATAGTTTTAATTTGTATTTCCCTGATGATGGGTGGTGTTGCGAATCTTTTCATGTGTCTTGTAGCCATCTGGATATCTTTGGAAAATTGTCCATTCACATCTTCAGCCCATTTTTTAGCTGGAGTATTTGTATTTGGGGTGTTGAGTTTAATAAGTTCATAATAGATTTTGGACTAACTCCTTATCAGATATGTCATTTCCAAATCTCTTCTCCCATTCTCTGGGTTGCCTTTTTTTTTAGTATATGTGCTGCCGAAGCGAGCACTCTGGGTTGCCTTTTAGTTATGTTGACTGTTTCCTGTGCTGTGCAAAAGCTTTGCATTTTGATGAAGTCCCAATAGTTAATTTTTACTTTTGTTTCTCTTTCCTTTGGAGAGGTGTCTAGCAAGCAGTTGCTGCAACTGAGGTCAAAGAGGTTGCTGCCTGTGTTATCCTCTAGGATTTTAATGGTTTTCTTTCTCACATTTAGGTCTTTCATCCATTTTGAGTTTATTTTTGTGTAAGGTGTAAGAAAGTGGTCCAGTTTCATTTTTCTGCATGTGCTGTCCAGTTTTCCCAACAAGATTTGTTGAAGAGACTGCCCTTTTTCCATTGGTTAGTCTTTCCTGCTTTATCAAAGATTAGTTGACCATAGAGTTGTGGGTCTATCTCTGGGTTCTCTCTTCTGTTCCATTGATCTATGTGTCTGTTTTTGTACCAGTACCATATTATCTTGATGATTATAGCCTTGTAATACAGCTTGAAATCTGGAATTGTGATGCCACAAGCTTTGGTTTTCTTATTAAGCATTCCTTTGGCTCCTTGGGGTCTTATCTGATTCTATACAAATTTTAGGGTTCATTGTTCCAGCTCTGTGAAAAATGTTAATGGTATTTTGAAAAGAATTCTTTGAATGTGTAGATTGCTTTGGTTAGCATAGACATGTTAACAATATTTGTTCTTCCAGTCCATGAGCATGGCATGTTTTTCCATTTCTTTGTGTTCCTCAATTTCTTTCATAAGGGTTCTACAGTTTTCAGAATACAGATCTTTAACCTCTTTGGTTAAAAAAAAAAAGAAAGAAAGAAAAGAAAAGGCTGGCATCCAGTTTGGCTGCCCTTGGCAGGTGTCTCTTTCCCTATGCTAATGAACAAGGCAGCATAATGGCACATACCAGTTCTTTTGTCCCCTAAGAGGTAGTGTTACCTCTTCCAAAATATGCTCCCAGAAGGGGAACTGTCTTTCCATGTTTGACTGAGGGGATATTTGGAGCATGCTGTCCACTTCTCTGCCTCTGCCCTCCTCCACAGGAGCATCACTGTTCATGCTGGCCTCCACCCAGGCACAGTGCAGGCTCTAAAACTTCAGTCTTGAAACTCCCCTGGTTGTAAAAACTGATAATAATCAACCTCTTTCATTTTCCCAGCCATTGGTTTTGGGGAAGCTTTCTTGTGCAATCTCCTGTGCACTGTTCTCTCTCTCTCTCTCTCTTCTTTCTGTGATCAGGGCTCTCTCCCCTCCCATGATTCTTTTCTCCTCCAAATCATGTATCCATACCTCCTATCTTTGATGTGGCCTCTTTTTTCCCCTCTAGTTGTGCAGTTTATTTTCCAGTCCTCAGACTGATTTCTTGGGTATTAAGAATGATTTGATATTTATCTAGCTGTGTTCAAGGGACAACACAAGCATAGGGTCCCCCTACCTCTACCTTTATCATCTTAAATCCTCCTTCACTTTTTAGAGGACAGTTGTGCTGGGTATAACATCCTTGGTTGGCTGCCCCCCACCCCCACACACCTTCAGGACTTTGCATTTATTATCCCACTCTTTCCCAGTTTATAGATTTGTTCTGGGGAATTCACTCATAATAGTATTATGGGGGTTCCCTTGTATATGACATATCACTTTTCTTTTGTTGCTCTAAATATTCTGCCTTTAAATTTTACTTCTAACAATTTAAGTATAATGTGTCTTGGTGTAGGCACCTTTAGAGTCAATATTTTTGAAGTTATTCAGACTTCATGAATCTGGTTATTTCCCTCCACAGGTTTGGGAAGTTTTTAGTCATTATTACTTTAAATAAACATTCTGTCCTCACTTTTTTTTCTCTTCTCCTGGTGTTCACATAATGTACTTTGGTTTACTTATGTTTTCACAAGTATCACAGGCTTTCCTCACTCTTTTCATGCTCTTTTTCCTTATTTTTTCTATGGACTGGATAATTTCAAATGACTTGTCTTTACATTCACTGATTCTTTCTTCTGCCTGGCGAAGTCTTTTGTCAAAATGTTCTAAAATTATTTCAATTTAGGCATTGTATTCTTCAGCTTCAGAATTTGGTTCCTTTATTTTATGGTTTCTATGTTGTTGTTGGACTATTTATTTTGTTCGTATATTGTTCCCTTATTTCATTTAGTTGTTTAATGGTGTTATCTTGTATCTCTTTAAGGTGGTTATTTTGAATTCTTTTTCAGACATTTCTTACATCTCCATTTATTTAGAGTTGGTTGCTGGAGCTTTAGTGGTGTCATGTTTCCCCAATTTGTTATGATTCTTGTAACCTTGCATTGGTTTCTGAGTATTTGAAGAAGCAATCACCTCTTAAGTCTTTATAACCTTCCTTTGTCAGGAAAAGCCCCTCATCAATGAGCCGAGCCATAGATTGTGGACAGGCCAGTTGTTGGGGACTGTGAGTTGACCCAGTGCTAGAGTCTTTGAGTGGGCTTTCTCTTTCTTTCCCCCACAAGAGAACTCATTGGCTAAAGGGATTGCTCTTGACACTGCACTGTGTTGGCTTGGGGGAAAGCTTATGAAGGTAAAGTGAAACTGTTTTCTTAACTTTTCCAATGACTCTTTTCTCATTTCTGTGCCTCACTGATGTGCTGTAAACACTGACCTGAATTTTGGAGCTCTCATAAGCTTTTTTTGTGCATGGGTGGTTGTTAAATTGGTATTTGAATGAGAGGATAAGTTCTGGGATCTAATATTATGCCACTTGCTATCTGCACTCTTCTGAGAGTTCTTTATATGTTCTAGAAAAAGTCCTTTTCCAGATATACGGCTTGCAAATATTTTGTCCCAGTCTCCACCTTGTGTTTTCAACCTCTTCACATGAACTTTTGTGGAGCAAAAATGTCCAATTTAATAAGATTCGACTAATCAATCTTTCATTTTATGGATCTTGCTTTTGGTATCAAGCCTAAGGACTTTTCCCTAACCCTAAATTCTGAAGATTTTTCTCCAATTTTTAAAGTGAATTTTATAATTTTACATTTTTTATTTAAGCTTGTGTCCATTTTGAGTTAATTATTCTATAACATGTGATGTGTATAGATGTGGTTTTTTTGGCCTATAGATACCAAGTTGCTGTAGCATCATTTGCTGAAAAATCTATCTTTCCTCCATTGAGTTGCTATTGCACATTTATGAAAAGTCAGTTGGCATATTTGTGCATGCCTGTTCCTGTGTTTTCTATTTAGTCCCTTTACCAATACCAAACTTCCTTAATTACTGTAATTAAATGTACTGTAGCTATAACAAACTCTAATATCAAGTAGAGTGATTCCTTTCACCTTATTCTTCTTTTTAAAAGATTGTTTTAGCTCTTTTGTGTCTTGTGCTTTTCCATATAACTTTTACATTGGACTTTCTATATTTACAAAACATTTTGGTATGATTTTGATAGGAATTGCATTAAGTCTGTAGATCAATTTGAGGGAAAAGCTGACAACTTTTCTATGTTTAATCCTCTAGTCCACGGACACAGTATATCTATTCTTGTATTTAGGTCTTCATTGATTTCTTTCACTAGCATTTTGCAAATTTCAGCATATATATCCTATTTGTGTTCTGTGAAAAATGTTGATGGTATTTTGATAGGGATTGCATTGAATGTGTAGATGGTCTTGGGTAGCATAGACATGTTTAATAATTATTTATTCTTCCAGTCCATGAGCATGGCATGTTTTTCCATTTCTTTGTGTTCCTCAATTTCTTTCATAAGTGTTCTATAGTTTTCAGAGTTCAGATCCTTTACTTCTTTGGTTAGGTTTATTCCTAGGTATCTTATGGATTTTTGTACAATTGTAAATGGGATGGATTCCTTGGTTTTCTTTCTTTGACTTCATTGTTAGTGCTTAGAAATAAAACTGACTTCTCTGCATTGATTTTATATCCTGCAACTTTGCTGAATTCCTGTATCAGTTCCAGCAATTTTTTTTTTTGTGGTCTAGGAATTTTCTATATAAACAATCATGTTACTTAAAGAGGGTCAGTTTTATTTCTCCCTTTCCAATCTGTGTGCCTTTTTTTTTTCTTGTCTTATTTCAGTAGCTAGAACTTCCAGCACTCTATTGAATAAGTTTGGTAAGAACAGAATCCTTGTTTTCTTCCCATTTTTAGAGGGAAAGCATTCAGTCTTCCACCTTTAGGTATGTTATTAGCTGTAAGGTTTTGCAAATGCTTTTTTTTCCAAGTTGAGATAATTCTTCTCTATTCCTAACTTGCTTAAAGTTTTCATAATTAATAGGTGTTGGATTATGCCAAGTGCCTTCTCTGCACCAATTTATAGGATTATATGATATGATAAATTGATTTATCATGGATTAGTTTTTGAATGTGTACCAGATTTGTACATGTAGAATAAATCCTACTTGATCATGGTGCATAATTCTTCCTATACATACTGAAAACCAGTTTGCTAACATTTTCTTGAATAATTTTGCATCTAAGTTCATGAGAGATAGTGACATAAACTTTTCCTTTTTTTTTTTTTTTGTACTGTCTTTGTTTGGTTTTGGTATTAGTCTCATAAAATGAATTGAGAATTGCTCTCTCTTCTATTTTCTGGTAGAGATTGTACAAAACGGGTGTTAATTCTTCATTTAGTATTTTGTAAGGTTCTTTAGTGAAACCATTTGGGCCTGGAAATTTAATGGCTACAAGACAATTCAAACGATCTTGGCTGTGTTAAACATAGATTAACTACGTGGTACATCAGTTCCACTTCTAGGTGTATACCCCAAAGAACTGAAGGCAGGAACTCAACTGCTTGATAATTGTATACCAGTGTTTATATCAACATTATTCACAGTTGTCAAAAGATGGAAAAACTCAAATGTCCATCATGGATAAACAATGTGGTATATACATAAGTGAATGTATATTCACTTAAAGTCAGATACAAAAGTGAAAATATATTTCATTTATATGAGATAACTAGAATAGATGAATTTACAGAGATAGGAAGTATAATAGAGGTTATTTGGACTGGGGAGAGGAAGGAATAGGGAATTACTATTTAGGGGGTAAAGAGTTTCTGTCTGGCAAAAATAAACTATTGGGAGTATGCCAAAATAAAAAGGTACTGCACAGTAAAGAAAACCATCAATGGCACAAAAACAAAAAAGCAACCTACAGAGTGGGAAAATACACTTGCAAGTGATATATCTGATAAGGGGTTAATATCCAAAATGTATAAAGAACTTTTCTAACTCAACATCAAAGAAAATAAAAAACCCACACACAAAAATAATCTGACTAAAAATAAACAAAGGACCTAAATGGACACTTGTCCAAAGAAGTCATATAGATGGCCAATGGACATATGAAAAGATGCTCTACATCACTAATCATTAAGGAAATGCAAATCAAAAGTGGAATGAGGTATCACCTTACACCTGTCAGAATGACTAGTATCCAAAAGGAGTAACAAGTGTTGGTGAGGATGTGGAGAGAGAGGAATCCTCATGCACTGCTGGTGGGAATGTAAGTTGGTTCAGCCACTATGGAAAGCAGTATGGGAGTACCTCAAATAATTAAAAATAGAAATGCCATATAATCCTGGCCATATATACCATGCATTCTATGCCTTACTTACTTCCAACTGCCTGTCTCACCACCAGCACACCCTGCTGCTGCCCTACAGAAATGCTTTGATTACCCATAGTCTTTTGCCAAATTAGGCCAGTGTCCAGGGCACTGGTTCCTTATCTACTTGGGCTCTTGCCAAAATCTGAGCTTTGATGCATCCAAGTGCAGACCTTTTAGCCTCTTAGCCTGCTATAGCCTTTACTATGGGACCAGAGGGAAGAAAAGCGATTATTCAACAGAATTGGGAAAGTCCCAAAGTAACAAAAGATGGTGTGACCATTTTTAAGTTAAGTTCACTGATCTAAAAGATAAATATACAAATACTGGTGCTAAACTGGTTCAAGATTTTGCCAGTAACACAAATGCAGAGGCTGGGGACGGCGCCACCGCTGCCACTGTAGCATGCTCTCTTGCCAAGGAAGGCTTCGAGAAGACTAACAAAGGAGCGGTCCTGTGGAAATGGTAGCTGTTGATGCTGCAATTGTTGAACCCAAGAAGTCGTCTGAAGCTGTGACAGTCCTGAAGAAATTACTCAGGTTGCTATGATTTATGAAAATGGAGACAAAGAAATTGGCAACATCATTTCTGAAGCAATGAAAATGGCTGGAAGAGAAGGCATCATCACAGTAAAGGATAGAAAAACACTAAATGATGAATTAGAAATTATTAAAGATATGATGTTTGATTGAGGTTATATTTCTCTATACTTTATTAATACATCAAAAGGTCAGAAATGTGAATTCCAAGATACCTATGTTCCCCTGAGTGAAAAGAAAATTTCTAGTGTCCTATCCATTTTACCTGCTCTTGAAATTACCTATGCTCAGTGTAAGACTTTAGTCAAAACTGCTAAAGATGTTGATGAAGCTCCAAGGACACTGGCTTTGTATTTAGCCTATTGGCTAAAAATAGGTCTTCAGATTATAGCAGTCACAGCTCCAGGTTCTGGCAACAATAGAAAGAACCAGCTTAAAGACATGGCTACTGCTACTGCTGGTGCAGTGTGTAGAGAAGGATTGACTAATCTTACAGATGTTCAGCTTCGTGACTTGGGAAAATTCGGAGAGGACTTTGTGACCAGAGATGATGCCATGCTCTTGAAAAGATGACAAGGCTCAAATTGAAAAACGGATTCAAGGGGTGCCTGGGTGGCTCAGTGGGTTAAGCCGCTGCCTTCGGCTCAGGTCATGAGGATCCCAGGGTCCTGGGATCGAGTCCCGCATCGGGCTCTCTGCTCAGCAGGGAACCTGCTTCCCTCTCACTCTCTGCCTGCCTCTCTGCCTACTTGTGATCTCTCTCTGTCAAATAAATAAATAAAATCTTTAAAAAAAAAAGAAAAACGGATTCAAGAAATCATCGAGCAGTTAGATGTCATAACTAGTGAATATGAAAAGGAAAAACTGGGGTGCCTGGGTGGCTCAGTGGGTTAAAGCCTCTGCCTTCGGCTCAGGTCATAATCCCAGGGTCCTGGGATCTAGCCCCGCATCGGGTTCTCTGCTCCACGGGGAGCCTGCTTCCTCCTCTCTCTCTGCCTGCCTCTCTGCCTAGTTGTGATTTCTCTCTGTCAAATAAATAAAATATTAAAAAAAAAAAAGAAAAGGAAAGGAAAAACTGAATGAACATCTGGCAAACTCTCAGATGGAGTAGCTGAGCTCAAAGTTGGTGGGACAAGTGGTATTGATGTGAATGAAAAGAAAGAGGGTCACAGATGCCCTTAATGTCACATGAGCTGCTACTGAAGAAAGGCATTGTTCTGGGAAGCAGTTGTTCCCTGCTTCAGTGTGCATTCCAGCCTTGGACTCAATAACGTCAGCTAGTGGAGATCAAAAACTTGGTATAGAAATTATTAGATGAACACTGAAAATTCCTGCAGTGACAATTGCTAAGAATGTAGACTGTTGAAGGATCACATAGTTGAGAAAATTATGTGAACTTCCTCAGAAGTTGGTTATAATGTTATGCTTGAAGATTTCATGAATATAATGGAAAAAGGAATCATTGATCCAACTGAGGTCGTAAGAACTGCTTTCTTCGATGCTGCTGGAGTGGCCTCTCTATTAACTAAAGCAGAAGTTGTCTTGAATTTCCAAAGAAGAGAAGGACTCTGGAATGGGCAGAATGGGTGGAATGGAAGGTATTATTGGCAGTGGCATGTTCTAATTCCTAGAATAGTGCTGAACCGTTACTAATGAACTATGAGAGGAAGCTCAAGCAGAGCTCCTCAACAATAATTTCAGAGAAGCCTGTTGAAAAAAATGACTGAGAAAAGGCTGGCTGATGTTTAAGAAAATCACTGTAACCATCAGTTACAGTTGACAACATATAGTAGTTTACTGCTGTCATTGTCCATGCCTGCGGATAATTTATTCTGTACTTTTGAATAAAAAGATACTTATATGTTCCTGATAACTGAGTACAAGGACAATGTACTGCTTTCAACTTAAATCACTGAGGCATTTTTACTACTGTACTGTTAAAAATCAGAATTTTAGTGCTTGCCATCACCAGAAGAGGAGCTCAGAAGCAGCCATTCTGTGGAGAGCAAGAATTGTGTACAAAGTTGGGGGGAGGGAGGATGTAGAGAAATATCCAAGTATGTGATGAACTTTGTGTAACAAAATTTATTTAAAATTTAAAAAAGAAATAAATAAAGAAGTACCATACAACACAATAATTCCACTACTGGGTATTTACCCAAACAAAAACAAAAACACTAATTCAAAAAGATGCATGCACCCCCCATGTTTATTGGAGCATTATTTACAATAACCAAGATCTGGAAACAACAGAAGTGTCTGTCAATAAGTGAATGGGTAAAGAAGATATGACAAGAGAGCCTGGGTGTCTCAGTTGGTTAAACATCTGTCTTCAGCTCAGGTCATGATTCCAGGGTCCTGGGATGGAGGCCCACGTCAGACTCCCTGCTCAGAGGGGAGTCTGCTTCTCCCTCTCCCTTTGCTCCTTTCCTGCTCATGCTCTCTCTCTCTCTCAAAAAAAAAAAATAAAATCTTTTTTTTAAAAGAAAATATGGCAATATTCCATGTTATATTCCACACATAATATTCCACACACAATGGAATGTTACCCAGCCATAAAAAGGATGCAATCTTGCCATTTGCAACAACATGGATGGACCTAGAGAGTATTATGCTAAGTGAAATAAATCAGACAAAGAAAGACAAATACTGTATGTTTCACTTGCATGTGGAATCTAAAAACAACAACAACAAAAAATGAGCAAATAAACCAATAAATCAGAAACAAACCCAAAAATATGGAGAATAAACCGGTGATTGCTGGAAGGAAGGGGTTTGTGGGATTGAGCAAAATGGATGAAGGGGAGTGAATGAATACGTTAGTTATGGAATGAATACATCCTGGGGTTGAAAGAGAGCACAGGGAATACAGTCAGTGATATTCTAATAGCCTCGTACGGTGACAGGTGCTAGCTACAGTGGTGGTGAGCTCTGCATAGTCTATAGTTGATGAATGACTATATTGTCCACCAAAAACCACTGTAGCATTGTATGTCAATTATGCTTCAATAAACTAAATTTTTAAACAATATCTAGATGCAGGATGCTTGGGTAGCTTAGTTGGTTAAGCGTCTGTCTTCAGCTCAGGTCATGATCCCAGAGTCCTGGGACTGAGTCCCACATCGGACTCTTTGCTCAACAGGGACTGACTGACACTCTGCCTGCTTGTGCTCTCTCTCTCTCTCTCTCTCATTGACAAATAAATAAATAATAAAATCTTAAGCGAAAAATCTAGATGCAACTGTAAAAAACAAAACAAAGTGAGTTTCTGTTTGACATGATGATTCCAGAAATTCAGGTTGGAATACCAGTTATATAGCTATTGTCTTGCAAAGTTTTAATGATGGTATCAGCTTAAAAAACCTGACATTATCAAAAGTAGAGAATGAGTATAGATTATAGGGTCTCAGGGTAGTTTGTGATTTGTTTTTTTCTTAGGTTTTTTTCCACCTGAACAACTCATTGGGAAATTCCATTTCTAGAAACCATAACCAGATCTTCCAATGTCTACTATGAATTTATAGAATTTCATTCTCAAACTTCAAAGACATAAAAACCAATAACAAGGAACTGAGGCATACCTGGTTTTACACAATCGATGTATTAAAAAAAAAAGTCAACTGAATTGTTGGAAACTGAATTATATTTGAAATGCACTAAAGAAATTGGATATTAAAAGAAAACCTGCATTGAATCCTTTTGTACAACAAAGAATAATTTTTATAAAGCAAAAAATTACCCCTAATTTGCTTGATGTGAAAACTCAGGCTTAAGTGCCCAGTTTTGTGACTGTACAAATGGGAGCCCATTTAGACGCACAATGGCTCCTCTTCTTCCTTTCAGCCCTGAGAATATGCAGGTAGAAGGAAGAGGTAGGAAGAGTGGGAGGATGTCAGAATTCTTTACAAATGTTCGCAACCCATTTCCTACTTGAATGAAAAGTATTTTCCTAAGCAAAGGAAGACGGTAGAACCCAGAGCCTTCAATGGGACCAACGTCAATGTTACAATGGAAGCTCTTTTCAGGGAACGCACTGTGAAGAGTAACAACAAATACCACTTAAATTCAGAATTTTAATCAGCTGAGGCAAGGTGGTGTGGTGGGAGTTGACAGGTCATCCATCCATGGCTTTTCAAACCACAGCAGGCTATGCTAGAATCAGCCAAGCAGCTACTGAGAGATACATGGATTCTGAGGCAACAGATTCACCAGTCTGAGTTTTCTTCCCAGTTGGTTCTGATTTTGATGCACAGATTTCAGAACCATTGATTTACAAGCCTAACCATGAAAAAGAGAGTGGGTAGAGGCCTCCTCTGGAGGTCTCCCCTTCTCCCTTACACAGTATGTGGCTGTGTGTGTGATGTTACCTGCTTGTCTCACTCATCTGGTCTGCTCTTACCCTCTCCTCCTTCCCACAAATTCCTGGAACCTGAGATGGGTAGACTTTTTCCTTTCTTTTTCTGTTGGGATACCATAT
Organism: Meles meles; assembly: GCF_922984935.1. NCBI lineage: Eukaryota > Metazoa > Chordata > Mammalia > Carnivora > Mustelidae > Meles > Meles meles. Next base: position 37,603,356 of record NC_060069.1, on the reverse strand, counting down.
CCCCCTTTACGATTTCATCTAAGTCTTGATGGCTGACAGAAGTAAACTGTCTGTACTAGCAGGGAACCGCATGATCATTGACCCTCAGGACAAAGAGAAGGATAATCGAAATAAGAATGAAAGCAGGTGTTTAGGTCATGATCTCAGGGTCCTGGGATGGAGCTCCGATGGGGCTCTCTGCTCAGCAGGGAGCCTGCTTCCCCATCTCTCTCTGCCTGCTGCCCTGCCTACTTGTGATCTCTCTCTGTGTGTCAAATAAATAAAATCTTAAAAAAAAAAAAAAAGAATGAAAGCAGGTGGGAAAATTAGTCTCCCAGGCAAAAGCTAGGCCAGATAATTGTCTTGGAACAAAATTCAGTTCTTGATCTTTTTGTATTCTTTTTTTTTAACATGTTGCCCCTGTGTGGTTTCCCAAAAGAAGACCATGAGATAAAGATTCAAGTGTGCTTACTTTATTAGGAGAATCATCACAGGAAACACTAGTAGAGGAGTGAAGAATGTACATGTGTTGAGAAATGAAGGAAGGTGATAAAGAGAATATAATCAAGAAGTTACTACCCTGGGCACCTGGAGCTTAGCTGCTCTGGGTACTCAAAGAACCAGTATAGAATACTGTGTAGTGAAGAATTAGCATTACCCAAAGAGAGACCTGGCCTTTGCCCTTGGCTAGTGAGAGGTGATCTCTAGGCCCCTGGAATGTCCTGCCTGAAGGAGTGTCATTTTTTGCCTGGCAACTTTGACCACCAAATGGTGTAACAATGTAATTTATACTTGGGCCTTCAGGCCACATGGTGGCCTCTAGGTGGACTGGAGACTAAAGATCAGGCATATGAGGAGTGTGTGATTAGTCCCAATAAAGACTCTGGACACTGAAGTTCTGTGAGCCTCCTTGGTTGTAATATTTCATGTGTATCATCACATTGTAGCTGGGAGAAATTAACACTTTTTATCACTCCACTGAGAAAGGGCAACTGGAAGCCGTATGTTTAAACCCCTCCTGGACTCTGTCCTATGCATCTCTTTACGTGGCTGATTTTAATGTTTCTTTTCTCTGTTGTAAATTGTAACCACGAGTATAACAGCATTCCATAAACTCTGTGGGTTCTTCTTATTGTAACTGAGGGTGGCTTTGGGGGCCCCCAAACACAATTGGTGTCAGAAGCAAGGATGATGTTGTGTGAATGTGTTCCCTTTAAATTTGCAATTCCATTTCTGGAAGCATACTTAAAGGAAATAAAAGCATTGTCAAAAACATATCTTCATCTTCATGTTTATAGCAGCATTATTTACAATAGCCAAGACATAGAAACAACCTAATGTTCATCAATGATGAATGGATAAAGAAGTTGTGATATATTCCATTGTGTATATATGAACACACATATACATATTCCATTGTGTATATACATACATAGTGGAATATCCAGCCATAAAAAATGAGGTAATCCTACTGTTTGTGATAACAGGGATGGATCTTGAAGGATTATACTAAGTGAAGTGAGTTAGAGGAAGACAAATACTTTATGATCTCACTAATATGTGGAATCTTTAAAAAAAAAAAAACCAAGCTCATAGAAAAAGAAAAATTGTCCATATTAAAAAACTATAGTGTGATAAAAGATGCCATAAAGAAAATTAAATCGCATGCTATTGATGTAAAAAATGCAATAACAATGCACAACAATGAATTAATGTAGAGGTATATAAAAATTACCAACCCAAGAAAAAAAAATCAATACAGCCCAATTAAAAGTGGGAAATGAGTAAACAGCTCACAGAAAAGGAAAAATAAATAGCCAAGAAACATGTGGCAAGACTAAATCTCAATAGTAATTGGAGGAAAAAATTAAAGCAATGAACTATCAGTCTTAACCAATCCAATTATTTAAATGTTACATGTTGATAAATATCCTAAATTGAAGCAGGTAAGAGAGAATTGCACACTCTTGTAGATTGTTGTTAGGAATGAATATTGATAGCTTTTGTGGAAATCTATTCAGTAGTGTATTTTAAAACTTAAAAGAGCAGAAATCAATAAAAAGGAAACCGACAAAAAATAGAATAACAAAGCTAAAATTTGTGTGTTTTTTTAAAAGATCAAGCTAACAGCTAGACAGATCAAGACCAAAAAGAGAGAGAGAGACTACAAGTTACCAATACCTGTAATGAAAAAAAGGATATTGCTATAAGTCCTACAGGCATTAAAAGGATAATAAAAGAATAGAAACAATTTTATGACAATGTAGTTAATGAACCAGATAAAATGGATAAATTCCTTCAAATTTCTTGACAAAGACTAATTACCCAAGTGGACATAAGATAAAGGAGAAAGTTCGAATAATCCTATAACTATAAAGAAATTGAATTAATCATTAAAAAAAACTTTCTGGCACATAAAATTCTAGCCCAGATAGTTTAACTCACGAATTATATCGAACATATAAGAAATAACATCAATCTTACACAAACTCTTTCAAAAAATGTAGGAGAAGGTAATACTACCCAGATTATTTTGTGAGGCTAATATAACCCTAATACCAAAATTTCACATAGGTATTACCAAAAAAATGTTACAGACCAGTATCCCTCATGAATATACATATATATTTCCTTAATAAAATGTTAGCAAATAAGGTCCAACATTATATTAAAAGAATAGTGAATCATGACCAAGTAATGTTTACCTGAGGAGTACCAGGTTGGTTTAACATTAAAGAAGATCAATCAATGTAATTCATCATATTAAAAAAAAATAAAGAGAAAGCCCATATGATTACCTGAATAGATACAGATAAAGTATTTGACAAGAGTCAGCATCTATCCATAATAACAATTTACAGAAAACCAGAAATAGAAGGGTATTTTTCAACCTGATAGAACAAATCTACCAAAGAAAACCTATAGCTAACATTAAGCTTAATGGTAAAATTTTGAACATTTTCCCCCTAGGACTGGTAATGATGCCCACCTTGACCACTTCCATTCAACATTTTACTAGAGATGCCACTGCAGTAAGTCAAGAACAAATAAATAAATGATATAATATTTGGAAAGAAAGAAGTAAAACTGTCCCTATTTGCAGAGGACATAAATTCTAGAAAATTCTATGGAGTCTATAAAATAATTATTGAGCTCAGAAGTTACTTTAGTAAGATCATGGGATATATGTTAATATACCAAAATGAATTACATCTTTAGGTACCAGCAGCAAATAATTGGAAATGAATTTTTAGAAAATGAATTCCATTGGTTTAAAAAATATAAAAGTAAAATATTTAGGATAAATTTTAACAAACATTAAACAAGAAGTTTATACTGAAAACTAGAAAATATGCTGAGATAAATTTTAAAAGACCTAATAAATGGAAAAATACATCAAGTCAATTAATTGGAAAATTCAATATTGTTAAAATGTTAAATAGCCCTAATTTTATCTTCAGATTTCTCTCCATTTCAATCTTAAACCCAGCACATATTTTTAAAAAGAAATTAACATCTAGATTTTAAAACTTGTATGGAGATGCAAATAACCTTGAATATCCAAAGCAATCCTGAAAAGACACAACAAAGTCAAAAAATTTATAATCAAGACAGAGTCATATTGGGATAAAGGTCAGCAGTTAGGTCAATGACAGAACAATGAGCCCCGAAATACATTCAAGCTTATGTGGTCAGTCAATTTTTAACAAAGATGTTGAAATAATCCAATATAGAGAAGAAATGTTTTTCAACAAATGGAACAGGTTATTGATATTTTAAAAAAATTATTCTAACTCACTTTATACTCCAAAATTAATTCAAGATGTCTCCTGGGCCTAAACTTAAAAGTTAGAACCATGAATTGTGTTGGGGAAAAAAAATGGAAGACTCTCTTTATGAATTGGGGTAGGAGTATGTTTCTTAGGTTACAGAAAGTAATAACCTTTCAAAAATTGAAAAATTTAATTTTACCAAAATTAAAAACATCTCATCAAAAGACACTGTTAAGTAAACAGGGAAGCCACAGACTGAAGAAAATATTTGCAAAACATGTATCTGAGAAAGGTCTGAGATTCAGCATATAGAAAAAAACAAATAAAACAAAAACAGGATGTCTGGGTGGCTCAGTTTTGAGGCATCTGCCTTCAGCTCAGGTCATATTCCCCTGGTCCTGGGATCGAGCCTTCCATCGGGCTCCCTGTTCAGCCTGCTTCTCCCTCTCACACTCCCCTTGCTTGTATTCCCTCTCATTGTTTCTCTCTCTATCAAATAAATAAATAAATATAATATTTTTTAAAAAAGGAAAAAATAAAACAAAAACAAATGAATACACAAACATAAGGCAGAATCAGACCTATAAATACAGAGAAGAAATTGAAGGTTGCCAGTGGAGAAAGAGGCAGGGGAATGGGCAAAATGGGTAAAGAGGAGTGAGAAGTACAGGGTTTGTCATGGAACGAATAAATCACGGGAGTAAATGGCACAGCATAAGGAATATAGTCAGTGCTACTGTAATAGCAATGTATCAGGACAGATGGTAGCTACACTTGTGGTGAGCATAGCTTAATGTATAAATCTGTTGAATCACTATGCTGCACACTTGAAACTAATGCAACATTATATGTCAACTATGCTCAAATAAAACAAACAAATTCCCTTAGGAAACAGATAGGATACAGTAACAAAAAGTGAACATTGACAACAACCAAAAGACAAAGACTGGAGAAAAATGGGTGAGAGATTTGAATAGATACCTTATGAAAGAAAATTTATGACTATCCAATAAGCACTTGAAAACATTTGGTGTCAATTGTCATTAGAGAAATACAATTTAAAGTCATAAGATACTACACACCTCCCAAATGGGCTCAAATTAAAAAGAGCGACACTAGTAAATGTTGGTGAGGATGTATTATTCCATTTAAATAAAGTTCAACAGTCAAAAGGATGAAGAACAATCAGAAGAGTAGTTGCTTCCTTGTGTGAGGTTGGGAAGTAGCCAGGAAGTGGAATGAGGAAACTTTCTTGGGTAATGTTAGCATTCTGTATTTTGATGGATTTCAGTGTGACACAGGCATAACATTCGTCAAAACTCCATGAATGTTCATTTAATAGTTGAATATTTTATTGTACATGAATTTTACATAAAAAGAAATTAAAACTCTGAAAAATATTTCACACTAGTCAACTCTATGCAAGTTAAAGCATTTAGGGGGAAGTGTAGTAATTTCTCACATTTACTTGGAAATGCATCAGAAAATTAGATGAATTAATGGATTGATAGAGGAATTGGAAATGTGTGATAAAACAAGTATACAAGAATGTTAATGGTGGAATGATAGGTAGTGATATATTGGTACTCAATTTTTTTTTCATCTTTACTGTTTGTTTGAAAGTTTCATACTTAAGTACTGGAAAAAAATAGATATATCCTTGACCCACTTCATTTATGTCTAGTTATGCATGCTAGAGAGATACACTTCACATGTATGCCAAGGGGTGTACATAAAGCTAGTCATTGCAATATTGTTTCTAATAGCAGAAAATAAAAAATAAAAGGCAGGTGGATGACAGGCATGTTGACTGTTCATGGTTAAATATACTATGGTATATTCACACAACAGAAAATTATGCAACAGTTTTAAAAAAAGAATGGTGGGGACATCTGGGTAGCTCAGTGGGTTGAGCCTCTGCCTTCAGCTCAGGTTATGATCTTAGGGTCCTGAGATTGACCCCACATCGGGCTCTCTGCTCAGTGGGGAGCCTGCTTCCCCCTCTCTCTCTGCCTGCCTCTCTGCCTACTTGTGATCTCTCTCTCTCTCTCTCTCTCTGTTTTTAATAAATAAAATATTTTAAAAAATAAAAATAAACTGCATGGAGCACTGGGTGTGATGCCAAAACAATGAACACTGTTATGCTGTAAATAAACAAATAAACGAATAAAAAAAATAATTAATTAAAAAAATAAAAATAAAGAATAATGGGGTAGATTTATATGTACTGACATAAAAAGATCTTCAAGGAAGCAGAAAAAGAAATTATAGAATGATATGAATGATGTGTTCCCCTTTCTGTAATGTTTTTAAAAACAGTTAATATGACACATGTATGTATGTATATATATATACATATATATACACACACATATATATGTAGGTATTATGTAGAAATGTTTAGAAAGATCTAGAACTAGAGTCAGCATATTTTTCTATAAAGGGCATGGTAGTAAATGTCAATATTTTGTCAATATTACTTCTGTTGTAACTACTTAACTTTGCTATCATAGTGTCAAATTAGCCATGGACAATATATAAATGAATGAGCATGGCTGTTTTCCAATAAAGCTTTATTTACAAAATCAGAGGGTGGGCCAGATTCAGCCTGTGATCCATAACTTCCCAGCTCTTGATTTAGTAGTGTGATCGATTATAGGCCCTGTTTCTTCACTCCTTCCCAAGTCTGTATCCTTTGCTATGTATCTATTTCCCCATCTCTTCCTGACTCTGACTTCAGTCATGTGATTTGCTTTGAATCAATGGGATTTGATAATTTTGAAGCAAGTGGAAGCTTGAGAAAGACTGGCACAGTGGGGCTGGCTTGCTCTCATGCCTCTTCCACTACTCAGAGAACATATCTAGGCTAGTCTGCTGGGGCGAGAGACTCCAGTCTCCACAGTGGTCCTAGATGAGGCCACCCTACATTGGTTGATATTCAGGCGACCCCCAACTTGTGGGCAAACCCAGTCAAAATGAGTAGGGCTGCCAAACTGACCACACTAGATGTGAAGCAATAAATGTCTATTGCTGTGAGCCACCAAAATGATGTTTCATAGCATTTGCTAACCAATATAGAAACAAAACATGTCCAAATATTGATTATCTTTGAGGAAGGGAGAGGACTGGGGGGTCAGCTTCTGCAATTGAAAAGAAAAGAATAAATTTTAACAAAGAAAACTTGGGTAGCAATGTCCTGGGATTCAGGAAAAAACAGGTTCCAATCAAGGTTCTTTGGAAGTTCAGGCAGAGGCACAGTTTCAACTAAGGGACCAAGGTCTATCTGCCACTACTTTCCTTCTATCTTTAGTATCTTTTTTCTTTTATCCTCTACCTATAAATATGTCAAAATCTTTTATATTCTAAAGAACCCTCTTGCTCTTGTACTCTCATTTAGTTTTAATTTAGCTCTCTTCTTTTTAAAAACTTAATATTACAAATAACAGAGGAAATAACATACGCATATGCCAATAAAAATTCAAATGGTATAGAAAGCACAAAATAGGGGTGTCTGGGTGGCTCATTGGGTTAAAGCCTCTGCCTTCAGCTCAGTTCATGATCCCAGGGTCCTGGGATCTAGCCCCACATTGAGCTCTCTGCTCAGCAGGGAACCTGCTTACCTTCCTCTCTCTCTGCCTGTCTCTCTGCCTACTTGTGATCTCTGTCTGTCAAATAAATAGAATATTTTAAAAATTTAAAAAAAGAAAGCACAAAATAAAAATAAAAATCTTCTTTCCTGCCCATCACTTCTCTATTAATACTGCTCCCTGGGACCAATAGCTTTAAAATGATTCTGCTTCCATTTTTTCCCAATAGTTATCCACATTTCTTTTTTTTTATTATTATATAAATTTATTTATTTTTTTCAGCGTAACATTATTCATTGTTTTTGCACAACACCCAGTGCTCCATGCAATACGTGCCCTCCCTATTACCCACCACCTGGTTCCCCCAACCTCCCAACCCCGCCCCTTCAAAACCCTCAGGTTGTCTTTCAGAGTCCATAGTCTCTTATGGTTCTCTTCCCCTTCCAATTTTTTTTTTTTACGTGGATGGAACTAGAGGGTATCATGCTTAGTGAAATAAGTTAATCGGAGAAAGACAATTATCTTTTTTTTTTTTAAGATTTTATTTATTTATTTGACAGGGAGAGAGAGAGAGATCACAAGTATACAAAGAGTCAGGCAGAGAGAGGGGGGAATCAGGCTCCCTGCTGAGTAGAGCCCAATGTGGGGCTCATCTCAGGACCCTGAGATCATAACTTGAGCCAAAGGCAGAGGTTTAACCCACTGAGCCACTCAGGTATCCCCACATTTCTTCTAAATAACGTATTTATGCCTACTTCCTGACTTGTATATTTTTGGCTCCTCTATATGGAAGATCCAGCATTTGGCCAATATATTCTACTCCTCTGCCCTCACCCCTGTCTTCACACCTATTGTGTCCTTTAAAACTTTGAGTTCTTTTGTTTTTCTACTTTACGCCTTTAAATAACATCTATTTCCTTTTTTTATAGCGGTTTTTATTATTGAAGTCATAGATCCACCCAGTTAAAACCAAGAGCCCTGTCCCTCCCACCTTCCATTTCCACCTTCCTCCCCTTCCCAGAGGCAGATGCCCACAGAGATCCTGGGATTTCCTGCAATGCAAATCCTGATTCGTAGGTCAACAGGTGGGGCTGAGAGTCTGCATTTCTGGCAAGATCCCAGGTGGCACTGAAGCTGCTAAGCCGCGAGCCACGTCCTGGTTTGGGGACAGGGTCGGCCCAACAGGAAGGGTAAACGGGCGGCCTCTGTCCTTTCCAAACCTGACTCTTCACCCGGACCAATCATCCCAAAGTCTTTGTGCTCCTAAATCTCTGGCAAAAGAATCTTTATACAAAAACCTTCTTAGTGGGTTGGTTTGACCTGCTGGAGTTTCCTAGATGCAGAATAAGACCCAAAGCAGCCCTTATAGCCTAAAGGAAACATGGAGATGCTGTTTGGAGGCAGATACTGTTCTTCATCTGCTAAACATCCTTTCTCTCCATCAATCTAATTCCCAGTGTCTACCATTAGGCCATGGTACCTAATTATATGCATAATTATCATATGCACAATACATAATTAAGGGTATAAAAATTCAAATATCTGGCATTTGCCCTTTCATCTGTATTCTGTTAAATACATAAGTCAGGACGCAAAATAGCTGTACTCGAAGTCATACCTTTGTCTTCCTTTGGGTTCCCTGGAAGCAGCCCTTGCCAGGAAATTGCTGGAGGGCATTGGTGAGGTAAGCTAGGAGAGGGACGGCCGTTAATAAAGGATTTGAGTAACCAGGTTACCACTGGATGACCCTGAAATTTAATCCCTTTGAGTAACTAAGACTAAAAGTAAAACGTGCATCTCAGATCTGTCTCACTTGAGGGCAAAATTGCTGGGGTGTTTGCACAACAATTCCTTGCATGAGGGTTGCTCCTAGAAGAGCAAATTCCCTGGCACTCAGAGCTTGCAAGGAAGCCAGCAGAGTGGGCACGAAGCAGCAAGAGCGAGCCCCCAGGAAAAGAAAGATGCGGGGAAGGACCTGGAAGTCTGGCCACAACCTCCAACCATTTTAAGTGATTCCCTTAAATGGCAGGGTCCTCCAGCCCTGTGCACTCGAAGCCATTTATCCTTCCTTGACACTCTGTGCACATCAGATGCTACATATGAACAGCTTCAGGGCAGAACTGCAACCAATCTGCTCCCGTTGGTGAGGTCTGCTGTCTCGCCAGGCTAAGAAGAGTGGTGATCCGGGTGTTCTGCCACCAGGGCTTGGAGGGCAATCCCAGGCATGGGGACCACTGGCCTGGGATCCCTGAAGTCTCACATGGTGAAAGAATCATGTCTGTTCTTTCCTCTGTAGACTTTGCCCTGTTCCCTGATCATTGGCTCTATTGCCCCAGGAATATATGTCAAGGAGATAGATCTGCGGAGAAGCATTATCCGGAGGGGCCATTTTCAGAGGAACTATTTTAAGGCTGTCCTTCCAGTCCACCACATCCTGACATCTGGTATATTTAGCATCACCCATAGACAGGGCTAATGGATTTTTAGTTGCAAATCATTATGATTCAAACCACTGCAGTCTTTCGTTTTTTTTAATTGCAACTAAGTCACGCACACATGCACACAACACACATTAATAGCTACCTTATATTTATACACAGAAAATGCTTCCAATAAAAGCGACTCTAGTTAAACTCACAAGCCTTTGCTATTGAACCCTTTATATTTGGGGGAGGGGCTAAATGCGGCAGGTTAGCGGGTATTGCCTTCACACTGCGCATGAAATGCACATGTATTTGGTCAAAGAAAAGAATGCACAAAAGGTGTTTTAAATTGACAGCCCAAGACAGGAGTAATTTAGCACGCCATTCTTTGCCTTGCGCTCCAGTGGCTGCAGAGCACTGCTGATTTGCTTCACTGAATACAAATTTATATTGTCCCTTCCATTAATATGGTTTCTTTTCATCCCATGAATTAATCTCCTTTTGCCAGCACAATGAAAACTGTAGAGTAACGAGTTCCAATGTCGGAATCAAAATTGCCGGAGACTTGGGCTTTCTGATGGAGTCTCATTCTGAGGCAGCCCTACGAGTTTGGTTAATTCACCTCAGATAAAACGAATCACACAATCAAAAGGAGTAATCCACCCTTCACGCCTGCCCCATAGCCACCACGCCAGAGCTTGGCTTCCCATTTCCTCTGATGACTGATTTGGCGAATTTCTAGTCTTTGGCTGAGATCCCAAGGCAGACATCAGATTCTCCACTACTGGTTTCCAGAATCAACTGCCTGGTCCCATGGTTTGGACTGGGTCTTGAATGTCCCATCCTCGGCTGGACCCAGGTTCTCTGAGAGTAGGCATTGTTCTTATAGGTTCCTCTATCTCTGCAGTGCCTTGCACAATGTCTGCCATTGTGGGGACTCAGGAAATACAGGCAGGAATGGAGAGGGAGTGTATGTGAGCACAGCCCCAAGTGTAGCAAGGATGTGTGTGAGCACGCTGTGGGGTGTAGTCGCCACACTAGGGCTCAGGTCCCTTGGGGCATGCAACCTGCACAGAAACAGGCTCTACTATCTGGATAAGATGGATTCATTTTGACAAACATCTGCATCAGTAGGATGACAGGAGCCCTACTCACTGCGGCCTCAGTCCTAGAGCAGTGGTTCTCATGCTGTGGTGTGTGAGCAGCAGTAACAGTGCTGGAAACTGGTTAGAAATGGAAAGTCTAGGGTCTCGCCCAGACCCTGGGAACTCTGGGCATCGAGAGTGGGGCCCAGCGATTTGGGTTTAGCATACCCCCTGGATGATTCTAGTGTATGACCCAGCTCTAGAACCCCCATACTAGTGATTAAGAAGTCAGACTCTGGAGCTCGGCTTCCCTGGGGGTTAGAATCTTAGCTGTTCAACCTTGACTAGGTTTTCTCAGCGTCTTGATCTGTCAGCTTCCTCATCTGAGAAGCGGGGAGGTCTTAGTTGGTGGTTTCCCCAAAGCAGAACCCAGTGACAAAGATTTAGGCCAAAGCAGTTCACTCGGGAGATGATCTTAGGAAGGAGGAGTAAGGAGAACAAACGGGAAGAGGCCAAAACAGATCCTGAGTGGCACCAGGCAAATCCCACCAAGGATCTGTGAGACAGTGAGGGCTAAATACCCCAGTATTTATCATTCTAACTAGTCTATCAGTAGGGTGATTCTGAGCTGGGTTCCACAGACTCCGCTTCTTCAGTGGTTAAGAGTCACTTGTTGGGTATTAATGCTCTGACATCTATTAGAGGTCACAGAGTAAAACCGACAAGTATCAGTGCTTCCTTCAAACCTCACACAGAAATGACCAGGCCTGGGTGAGGTGAGGAGCCATGTGGTCTGCAGGCGCCAGGCACTAGCTTTGAGATTAGCCTCTGCAGGGCCTCCTTTGCAACCATTCACTTTTGCAAACAATAAAATGGCAAACATTATGAGCGTTTCTTTGAGTTGACCCCCTCCCCTCACCCCCACCCACCAAGGCGCAGACCCAAGACGAGAAATTAGGGTGCAAGTGGTTAATTTGGGAGGACACCCCAGGAAGTCTCTTGAGGGGAGTAGGGAAGTGAATCTGGCCGGGAAAGAAGGTCCATGCAGCATGCTTTTCTGTGCAGGGCTCCGTGGAGGGCCACTGAGACCCAGACCCACTGGGATCTCTGAGACACTGTGCAGAGCACACCTCGGAAAGGTCCCACCTGAGCTGGCAAGGAAGCTGGGACAGTAATCCACAAAGTCTCACTGGTTTCAGTGGAGGGCTGCTACCAGCACCAGCAATTCTCCAGCTTTTCTGGCTTCCCCTATGCACAGAACATGCTCCCAAACCCCAAAATGCCCGATTCACTGGGTAGCTTCCGTATATCCATGAGAGCTGTGTCCAGTGGGCGGGCACCAATCACATCTGCTCTGTGTCAAGGAGCAAATAGGAAATACTGCTGGTGTTGTCAAGACTCTAGTACAGTTGTGTGTAGTTCTGGGTCTGCTGCATCTGCGGTGGGGCCCTCTGGCAGCCACGAGGTTGCACTTGGATCTTCCCTCAAGAAAGGTCTTGTCCCAAGCTGCTAGGATGCATTGAACCCAGGCCCCCCAGCTCTTAACGCCTTAAGCTGGCACAACTGTCAGCCCAGCCGATGACTGAGCATAGAGAGCTCCTGGGACCTAACACTTTGGTCCAGCACAGGACTTTTGTAATGGCCACTCTTTGTTCTGGAACTCTCGCGGGGCTGCCCGGAAATTGGCCCACTTGCACAGTGGGTGGGTGGTCTTGCTGCTCAATCCTGCTTCTTCTTGGGTTGTTCACGGGGGCTACTTCTCAATAAAACCCACAGGCACTTGCACAAATGGACATGGTGGAGAGACGAAGTTACAGCCGTGAATCTAAATAAACAGTATGTGTGTGTGTTCCTTGTCCTCATCTTGCAACGTTTCTCTATATTCGAGATTTTTTAAAAAGTTAAATTTGTGGGAAGAAAAACGATCAAGAAACTGGAAACTTCTCTGAGAATCCCTGTCTCTCGCCTCCTGTAATGGGCCTAGAAACAGGCTGCCGTTGTCTCCTGGCCAGCAGTGAATATAAGGCAAGTTAATTCTTTGTCTTCTGTAGAAGACTGCCTGATGCTTTACCCTGGAGCAACAGATCAGCTTGTATAACCTGGAAGTTTAGTCTAGGAGACACAAGGGGCATTATCCAACCTTGAAACGTCCCAATGGCAAGCCACCATGCCCAGCATGGCTCCTCCTGAGTGCAGTGGGGTTGCTGTGTGCGTGGGCTGGCCAAAGCCCTGCCAGACACAGAGCCAGTTCAATGGGCAAAAACAAACAAACAAACAAAACAAAAGAATAGAAACCCTCTGTAGCAAATGGCTTGTGCAGAATGCAGGGACTGACAGAGGCCAGCTTATAGAAGAACCGGAAAATAAGGTGTGCTGGATATCTTCTTAGGATATATAATGATGAAAAAAATAAATCTCCTGGGAATAATGAGAATGTCAGTCAGCTCAGTTGTCTCCAGGGTAACCAGATGCCCCAGTGTACATGGTTCAGTCATTGTTGATCCTTGTATCCAATTTCAGAGGTGTCCTGACTTGGAAGTTCAATAATGCGATTGCCCCACTGCTCTCCTTTCTAATCCTTCTCGTCATTCACTCATCAGATATGTGCTGTAGACTTGCTCAGCCAATGCTCTGAGCTAGTCCTCGACAACTTGGTGCATGGTTTCTCAGGCTCAGAGAAGTCAAGATGATGCTGTACTTTCATTCCCCGTGCACGGCAGAAGAGAAAGAATAGGGGGTTTACATTCAGACAGAACGAGGTCTGGATTCTGGCTTGGCCACTCAGCTCTCCGGACCTGGGTCAGTTTCCCTCCATGACTTAGTTTCCCATCCATAAAATGGGAACCTCACATAACGCATGTTCTTCAGAGAGCTATATGGATGAGCTCTAGTAAATGCAAAGTGACTGACACACAATGTGTTTCTAGTAAATGGTGTTATTATTATTATTATTATTATTATTATTATTATATTATTATTAATAGGGAACCTCCTCAGGGGTTCTGTAGTTCAGAGCCCCTCCCTCTGTGGAGTGGGCCACCTGCACTTGGCCAGTGACCCAGAGCTTCCCCATCATGGTTCCTTGCTGCTTTGCCCATAGGGCACAAGGAACTGGTAATAACCAGCTCCTCCCCTGTGCCTGGCTCTGTGCCAACCCTCCTACTCATGGTCACAGCTAATCCCCGCAAGTGTCCCTAGGGATTCATATTGCCATGTTGGGGACCAAAGGCAGGTGCTCCCAGGATGAGCCACTTTGGCAAGAAGATTATTTTGAGCTAAAAAACAATCAAAACCCAGGAGATTCTGGAAAACCCTTTACCTCCCCCACAACGGCCTAAAAGAATTCAGACAGAAGACCTGTTCTGAGAAGAGCGCTATCACTATAGACAACTACATTACGATGAGAGCTAGGTATGGTAGACAGGGAGGACCTTGGCAAGGCCTGTTCTTTGTTTTTTTTTTTTGTTTGTTTTGTTTTTTTGTTTTTTCCATTTTATCCATTTTATTTATTTTTTCAGCGTAACAGTATTCATTCTTTTTGCACAACACCCAGTGCTCCATGCAAAACGTGCCCTCTCCATTACCCACCACCTGTTCCCCCAACCTCCCACCCCTGACCCTTCAAAACCCTCAGGTTGTTTTTCAGAGTCCACAGTCTCTTATGGTTTGCCTCCCCCTCCAAATTTTTTTTTTTTAATAAACATATAATGTATTTTTATCCCCAGGGGTACAGGTCTGTGAATCACCAGGTTTACACACTTCACAGCACTCATGATAGCACTTACCCTCCCCAATGTCCATAGCCCCCTCCCCCTCTCCCAATCCCACCTCCCCCCAGCAACCCCCAGTTTGTTTTGTGAGATTAAGAGTCATTTATGGTTTGTCTCCCTCCAAATCCCATCTTGTGTCATTTATTCTTCTCCTATCCCCCTACCCCCCCATGTTGCTTCTCCATGTCCTCATATCAGGGAGATCATATGATAGTTGTCTTTCTCCGATTGACTTATTTCACTAAGCATGATACGCTCTAGTTCCATCCACGTCGTCGCAAATGGCATGATTTCATTTCTTTTGATGGCTGCAAAGTATTCCATTGTGTATATATACCACCTCTTCTTTATCCATTCATCTGTTGATGGACATCTAGGTTCTTCCATAGTTTGGCTATTATAGACATTGCTGCTATAAACATTCAGGTACACGTGCCCCTTCGGATCACTATGTTTGTATCTTTAGGGTAAATACCCAGTAGTGCAATTGCTGGGTCATAGGGTAGTTCTATTTTCAACATTTTGAGGAACCTCCATGCTGTTTTCCAGAGTGGTTGCACCAGCTTGCATTCCCACCAACAGTGGAGGAGGGTTCCCCTTTCTCCGCATCCTCGCCAGCATCTGTCATTTCCTGACTTGTTAATTTTAGCCATTCTGACTGGTGTGAGGTGATATCTCATTGTGGTTTTGATTTGTATTTCCCTGATGCCGAGTGACGTGGAGCACTTTTTCATGTGTCCGTTGGCCATCTGGATGTCTTCTTTGCAGAAATGTCTGTTCATGTCCTCTGCCCATTTCTTGATTGGATTGTTTGTTCTTTGGGTGTTGAGTTTGCTAAGTTCCTTATAGATTTTGGATACTAGCCCTTTATCTGATATGTCGTTTGCAAATATCTTCTCCCATTCTGTCAGTTGTCTTTTGGTTTTGTTAACTGTTTCCTTTGCTGTGCAAAAGCTTTTGGTCTTGATGAAATCCCAATAGTTCATTTTTGCCCTTGCTTCCCTTGCCTTTGCCGTTGTTCCTAGGAAGATGTTGCTACGGCTGAGGTCGAAGAGGTTGCTGCCTGCATTCTCCTCAAGGATTTTGATGGATTCCTTTCTCACATCGAGGTCCTTCATCCATTTGGAGTCTATTTTCATGTGTGGTGTAAGGAAGTGGTCCAGTTTCATTTTTCTGCATGTGGCTGTCCAATTTTCCCAGCACCATTTATTGAAGAGGCTGTCTTTTTTCCATTGGACATTCTTTCCTGCTTTGTCGAAGATTAGTTGACCATAGAGTTGAGGGTCGATTTCTGGGCTCTCTATTCTGTTCCACTGATCTATGTGTCTGTTTTTGTGCCAGTACCATGCTGTCTTGATGATGACAGCTTTGCAATAGAGCTTGAAGTCCGGAATTGTGATGCCACCAACTTTGGCTTTCTTTTTCAATATTCCTTTGGCTATTCGAGGTCTTTTCTGGTTCCATATAAATTTTAGGATTATTTGTTCCATTTCTTTGAAAAAATGGACGGTATTTTGATAGGGGTTGCATTAAATGTGTAGATTGCTTTAGGTAGCATAGACATTTTCACAATATTTATTCTTCCAATCCAGGAGCATGGAACATTTTTCCATTTTTTTGTGTCTTCCTCAATTTCTTTCATGAGTACTTTATAATTTTCTGTGTATAGATTCTTAGTCTCTTTGGTTAGGTTTATTCCTAGGTATCTTATAGTTTTGGGTACAATTGTAAATGGGATTGACGACTTAATTTCTCTTTCTTCAGTCTTGTTGTTGGTGTACAGAAATGCAACTGATTTCTGTGCATTGATTTTATATCCTGACACTTTACTGAATTCCTGTACAAGTTCTAGCAGTTTTGGAGTGGAGTCTTTTGGGTTTTCCACATATAGTATCATATAATCTGCGAAGAGTGATAGTTTTACTTCTTCTT
Source organism: Meles meles (assembly GCF_922984935.1). Classification (NCBI taxonomy): domain Eukaryota; kingdom Metazoa; phylum Chordata; class Mammalia; order Carnivora; family Mustelidae; genus Meles; species Meles meles. Next base: position 37,586,807 of record NC_060069.1, on the reverse strand, counting down.
TACCGATTTGGATGCCTTTAATTTCTTTTTGTTGTCTGATTGCTGAGGCTAGGACTTCTAGTACTATGTTGAATAGCAGTGGTGATAATGGACATCCCTGCCGTGTTCCTGACCTTAACGGAAAAGCTTTCAGTTTTTCTCCATTGAGAATGATATTTGTGGTGGGTTTTTCATAGATGGCTTTGATAATATTGAGGTATGTGCCCTCTATCCCCACACTTTGAAGAGTTTTGATCAGGAAGGGATGCTGTACTTTGTCAAATGCTTTTTCAGCATCTGTTGAGAGTATCATATGGTTCTTGTTCTTTCTTTTATTAATGTGTTGTATCACATTGATTGATTTGCGGATGTTGAACCAACCCTGCAGCCCTGGAATAAATCCCACTTGATTGTGGTGAATAATCCTTTTAATGTACTGTTGAATCCTATTGGCTAGTATTTTGGCGAGAATTTTTGCATCTGTGTTCATCAAGGATATTGGTCTGTAGTTCTCTTTTTTGGTGGGATCCTTGTCTGGTTTTGGGATCAAGGTGATGCTGGCCTCATAAAATGAGTTTGGAAGTTTTCCTTCCATTTCTATTTTTTGGAACAGTTTCAGGAGAATAGGAATGAGTTCTTCTTTAAATGTTTGGTAGAATTCCCCTGGGAAGCCGTGTGGCCCTGGGCTTTTGTTTGTTTGGAGATTTTTGATGACTGTTTCAATCTCCTTACTGGTTATGGGCCTGTTCAGGTTTTCTATTTCTTCCTGGTTCAGTTGTGGTAGTTTATATGTCTCTAGGAATGCATCCATTTCTTCCAGATTGTCCAATTTTTTGGCGTAGAGTTGCTCATAGTATGTTCTTATAATCGTCTGTATTTCTTTGATATTAGTTGTGATCTCTCCTCTTTCATTCATGATTTTATTGATTTGGGTCCTTTCTCTTTTCTTTTTGATGAGTCTGGCCAGGGGTTTATCAGTCTTATTGATTCTTTCAAATAACTGGCTCCTAGTTTCGTTGAATTTTTTCTATTGTTTTTTTGGTTTCTATTTCATTGATGTCTGCTCTGATCTTTATGATTTCTCTTCTCCTGCTGGGTTTAGGGTTTCTTTCTTGTTCTTTCTCCAGCTCCTTTAGGTGTAGGGTTAGGTTGTGTACTTGAGACCTTTCTTGTTTCTTGAGAAAGGCTTGTACCGCTATATATTTTCCTCTCAGGACTGCCTTTGCTGTGTCCCACAGATTTTGAACTGTTGTGTTTTCATTATCATTTGTTTCCATGAATTTTTTCAATTCTTCTTTAATTTCTTGGTTAACCCATTCATTCTTTAGAAGGATGCTGTTTAGTCTCCATGTATTTGGGTTCTTTCCAGCTTTCCTCTTGTGATTGAGTTCTAGCTTCAGAGCATTGTGGTCTGAAAATATGCAGGGAATAATCCTAATCTTTTGATACCGGTTGAGACCTGATTTGTGACCCAGGATGTGATCTATTCTGGAGAAGGTTCCATGTGCACTAGAGAAGAATGTGTATTCTGTTGCTTTGGGATGAAATGTTCTGAATATATCTGTGATATCCATCTGGTCCAGTGTGTCATTTAAGGCCTTTATTTCCTTGTTGATCTTTGGCTTGGATGATCTGTCCATTTCAGTGAGGGGAGTGTTCAAGTCCCCTACTATTATTGTATTATTATTGATGTGTTTCTTTGATTTTGTTATTAATTGGTTGATATAATTGGCTGCTCCCACGTTAGGGGCATAGATATTTAAAATTGTTAGATCTTCTTGTTGGACAGACCCTTTGAGTAGGATATAGTGTCCTTCCTCATCTCTTATTATAGTCTTTGGCTTGAAATCTAATTGATCTGATATAAGGATTGCCACCCCAGCTTTCTTCTGATGCCCATTAGCATGGTAAATTGTTTTCCACCCCCTCACTTTAAATCTGGAGGTGTCTTCGCGTCTAAAATGAGTTTCTTGTAGGCAACACACTGATGGGTTTTGTTTTTTTATCCATTCTGATACCCTGTGTCTTTTGATTGGGGCATTTAGCCCATTAACATTCAGGGTAACTATTGAGAGATATGAATTTAGTGCCATTATTAGCCTGTAAGGTGACTGTTACTGTATATTGTCTCTGTACCTTTCTGATCTACTACTTTTAGGCTCTCTCTTTGCTTAGAGGACCCCTTTCAATATTTCCTGTAGAGCTGGTGTGGTGTTTGCAAATTCTTTCAGTTTTTGTTTGTCCTGGAAGCTTTTTATCTCTCCTTCTATTTTCAATGATAGCCTAGCTGGATAGAGTATTCTTGGCTGCATGTTTTTCTCGTTTAGTGCTCTGAATATATCATGCCAGCTCTTTCTGGCCTGCCAGGTCTCTGTGGATAAGTCTGCCGCCAATCTAATATTTTTACCATTGTATGTTACAGACTTCTTTTCTCGGGCTGCTTTCAGGATTTTCTCTTTGTCACTAAGACTTGTAAATTTTACTATTAGGTGACGGGGTGTGGACCTATTCTTGTTGACTTTGAGGGGGGTTCTCTGCATCTCCTGGATTTTGATGCTTGTTCCCTTTGCCATATTAGGGAAATTCTCTCCAATGATTCTCTCCAATAGACCTTCTGCTCCCCTCTCTGTTTCTTCTTCTTCTGGAATCCCAATTATTCTAATGTTGTTTCGTCTTATGGTGTCACTTATCTCTCGAATTCTCCCCTCATGGTCCAGTAGCTGTTTGTCCCTCTTTTGCTCGGCTTCCTTATTCTCTGTCATTTGGTCTTCTATATCACTAATTCTTTCTTCTGCCTCATTTATCCTAGCAGTGAGAGCCTCCATTTTTGATTGCACCTCATTAATAGCTTTTTTGATTTCAACTTGGTTAGATTTTAGTTCTTTAATTTCTCCAGAAAGGGCTTTAATATCTCCAGAGAGGGTTTCTCTAATATCTTCCATGCCTTTTTTGAGCCCGGCTAGAATGTTCAGAATCGTCATTCTGAACTCTTGATCTGACATATTACCCATGTCTGTGTTGATTAGGTCCCTAGCCTTCGGTACTGTCTCTTGTTCTTTTGTTTGTGGTGACGTTTTCCGCCTTGTCATTTTGTCCAGATAAGAGGATATGAAGGAGCAATTAAACTACTAAAAGGGTGGCAAAGACCCCAGAAAAATGCGCTGTAACCAAATCAGAAGAGACCCCTAATTGTGGGGGGGAGAAAGGGGATAAAAACAGGTTCTGAAAATGAAAAGGAAAAAAAAAAAGGAAAAAAAAAAGAAAAAAATTTAAAAAATAAAACAAATTAAAAAATATAAAAAAGAAAGAAAAAATATATATATTTAGATGAACTAGTCAAAAAACGTTAAAAAAGAAAAGGGTAAAAGTTTTAAAAAATTTAGCAGAAGAAGAAAAAAGAAAAAAAGAAAAAAAAATTGAAAAAAGAAAAAAAAAATTGAAGTAGCCACAAGACCAAAGAATCATGGGGAGAAAGCCATGAGTTCCGTGCTTTACTTTCTCCTCCTCTGGAATTGCTCTGCTGTCTTAGGAATTGAACCTGCTTTCTCCTTGATAGATGAACTTCGTCCTGGCTGGATATTTTGTTGATCTTCTGGGGGAGGGGCCTGTTGTAGTGACTCTCAAGTGTCTTTGCCCGAGGCGGGATTGCACCGCCCTTACCGGCGGCCGGACTAAGTAATCGGCTCGGGTTCGCTTTTGGGAGCTTCTGTTCCCTGAACGCTTTCCGTAGAGTTCCGGAGGACGGGAATGAAAATGGCGGCCTCCTAGTCTCCGGCCCAGAGGAGCCGAGAGCCTGGGGCCCCCCCTCCTCAGTGCACCCCCAGAGGACAGCACCCAATCACTCCCGTATCCCCAGCCTCTAGCCGCGCTCCGAGCTCACCCAGCCCGCGACCAGTTCAAGGTAACCCAGAGCTGAGAGTTCAGTCCTTGGCTCTGTCTCTGCAGCCGGCTTCTCCGTTCTAATACCTGCGAGCTCTCCGACACTCTGACACCCCTGATCCTCTGTGACCCTGCGGTGCCTGGGGCCACGCTGACCCCACGTGGGCTTCACCCTGGTTTAGCCTCTGGAGCAATGTCCCTCTGGAACAGACTTTTAAAAGTCCTGATTTTGTGCTCCGTTCCTCCGCCGCTTGCCGGGAGCCGGCCCCTCCCCCAGCGGTCTATCTTCCCGTCGTTTTAGATTCACTTCTCCGCCAGTCCTACCTTTCAGAAAGTGGTTGATTTTCTGTTTCTAGAGTTGCTGTTCTTCTTCTCTTCGCTCTCCCGTTGGATTTGTAGGTGTTTGCAATGTTTAGATAAGCTATCGAGCTGATCTCCTGCTACCTGATGTAGTCTCAGGCTGCTACTTCTCCGCCATCTTGACTCCTCCCCCCTGTTCTTTGTTTTTTTAAGGACTCTGATCAGTCCTCTATGTCCTATTGCTTCTGCGTGGCCCCCCAAACATTTGTTTACCAAATATTTCCTCTTTTTTATCTTCCTATAAATTGTATTCCTTCCCTTTGAAGACTCACACCCCTACCCCTTTCTCCTTCATTCAGGATGGCCTATACACCTCATTGTGCCTGTCTTTAGAATTTTCATGTCTGTGTGGATTCCATGTGTATGCTATTAAATTTGATTTTCTCCTGTTAATCTGTCTCATGTCAATTTGCTTATCTTAGTCTGGCTAGAAGGACCTTGAAGGGGACAGAAATTCTTGCTGCCTGACACCATTTCACAGGTGAAGAGACTGAGGCCAGATGAGATGGCTGAGGGTAGAGACCATTGTCAAGGGCTACCCTTCCTCTTAGGGCACTGTGTGGTTGAAAGAAGTACAACCAAGACTGACTACATAACTGGGCTGGCCCAATGCAAAGAACACGTGGAGCTCTTTATCCAACAATTATTAAGATTCTCTAGATGGTGACAGCAGAGACTCAAACAAGAGCAGGACATTTTAGTGGGGGGGGGGGTGGTCCCGAGCAACTGCATGGGTCACAGGCCCGCAAAGCCAGCCCTGAGCATAGCCCTTAGATAAGTAGCTGGGGGGAGCAGGAGAGGCCTCAAGGACGGATGTAAACACCCCAAAACACCATGTTTGCTATGCTGCTATTCACGCTACATGAGGCGGGATTTGTGTCTCTCCTGATGGTAGGGGAAGAAGGAGGATTCTGGGGCGGAAAAAGAAGGTGTTGACCATGTTCTTTTCTGTCTTCAGGAGAATCTATTAAAACATCCAGCAACCACAGAGGTGGAACAAAACAGAGGCAGCCCTGAGGGTCACTCCCAGGGCTCCAGAACTCATAGAAATCACAGGGGAGGGCTGCGGGCTTTAAAAGGGTTGGGGTTGCTGAGGCAACTTTGCTGGCTGTGTGTTGGGTGAGGCTCTGGGGTTGCACACTGTGTCTACAGGACAGTAGGAAAGGCTTACTGGGGGTCCCTCTGCTCCTCTGGCCTGCCGTGTATCAGTTTGATATTGGGGTTCCATATGGAATCTGTAGACAAAATGGTCACGTTACTCTCTGAACAACCTCTGAGTTGTGGGTGGCTGTGGGTGGAGGACTATCCCCTGCGCCCCTTCCATGGACATTGAACAGTTCCCTGAGTAAGCGAGTCTGCAGTATTTTTGGCTCAGTCAAGGCAGGCCTCCTGAGTCATCCTGGCCTGACTGAGAAACACCCCCTCACGTTGCAGGTCTGGCTTCCTTTAGTGTCTGTGAGTCCAGCCACATCCCTGGAGAATCCTAATAGCAGGTAATGTGAATACGGTCTCCAGCATCTCCCTGGAATGGCGTGGACAGTCTCTCTGAAGGTCTGCAAAGTTCGTGGACATCAGGACTTCCGCTTCAGAGCTTTTATTCACCAATAGGAATCATCTCAAAGGCTTTAAGCCAGATCCATCTCATAAGTGGTATGTTATTTGGCCTGTACAAATATTCAGCCACAGTATTTAAAAATCAGAGCTTTCATAGACAATTTTGAATTTCTGGCTCTCCTTGAAAGAAGTGCCAGCTTTTGGCAACACTGGCCATTTTCCTCCGTGTGGTTAAACTTACCTGGAGCAGTGCAGCAGGTGCCCCCTCTACTGACACATGCACTTCATTCGCTGTGGTCCCCACCCAGCCCACATCACTCCCGTGATCGTGATCGTTTGCATTGGCACATTATGCTCTGTGAATATACCTGGGGTCCCACGGAGTTGCGGGACCTCAAATGTCATTTGGCCTATCCCTCATCTCTGAGCATGAGTTTGCTTAATTTTAGGGTCAAATATTTAAATTTTATTTTTATTTGTTTATTTGTTTATATTTTTGCTAGGAGGGATTTTTGTGATGGAAGTGTGCGCTACGAGTATAGGTACTTGAGTCTGGACTCCTGCTCGGTCAAGGGGCTAAGGCTTTGTTTATGCTTTTCATGAAGCTTCTCAAGGGCTATGTGAGCTCATTCCTGGGGCTTTGAATCTTTGGGTCCCAATTCTCTCTTGCTCTTTCTCTTTGGAACATGAATCTAGCAAAGGTCCTGTGTGGTAGATTATCTCATTAGCAACACCCTCACAGGAGAAGAGTCGATGGATGCTAAGCATGTCAGTAATTACGTCCTTGGTTCGAGGCCAGAGCCCCCTCTCCTTCCCTGGCTGCTCGCCAACTCCAAGGAGCAACCGCAGGCTTCCACAGCCCTGCCCGGAGAGCGTGGAGCCCCAGCCTGCCGCTCTGGAGAAGGGAGCTATTTCTGAGTGAGTATGGGGGAAGGGTGGGAAGGCGGAAAGAAAAGTGAGAAAACGTATGTAAGCAAATATTTCAAAGAAAAGAGGGGGAAGTCATCTTGAGACAGCATTGTGAACTAATTGGTGCGATCCTGCCAGAATGAACAGCAGGCCCCGAGTCCCTTTGTAGCCCAGGGAGGCACTGCGGATTGCCAGTTGCAGTCTCAGTGCTGCCTGGAAGTCCTAAGGAAGACGAAGCTGTCTTGGTGCCCTCGGCACTTGCCTGGAAATGAACGATGCACGTGGGGCCTGGAGCCGCCCATGGCCGGAGCTGCAGAGGTGACCCTGTTCTGTGCCACTGATGTCGCATATGGATGGCAGTGCCAAAGTGATTTCGGTGGGTTTACTTCCAGGAGCAGAGGATGAGGGCGAGAGAAGCAGGAAGGAGTGAATGCTGTTGTTGTTTTTAAAGATTTTATTTATTTATTTGACAGAGAGAGAGAAAGCAAGAGAGGGAACACAAGCAGGAGGAGTGGGTGAGGGAGAAGCAGGCTTCTCACCCAGCAGGGAGCCTGATGCTTGGCTCAATCCCAGGACTCTGGGATCATGACCTAAGCCTACTGAGCCACCCAGGCACCCGCCTCCCCGCCTTTTTTTTTTTTTTAATTTTGTTTTTTCATATGCAAGAAAACCACCAGAAAACTTTGCAGCCAAACAAGAGGTATTTCTTCCCACCAACTCTTTTCCTGGCCACATACTCAGCAAATTCTAAAACTAGCCCCCTCCCCTCCCTTCCTCCTCCACCTTCAAGGGGCAACTTGAAAAGGTAAATGAGATTTTGAGAGAGTAGTGAAGAAAGAGAACGGAAAAAAGAACATTACAACAGAACTGAATCAGCTGCTTATTGGAGACAAATGTCCACAAGTGACTCAAACCAAATAAAATTGCATCAAATTTTGAGATTATTTCAACATGTAGGCTTTTCTTTGTTTCAGGAGTTTTCGAAAGTATATAAATCTGCTTCTCATTTACGTTTCTGATTCATGCTCCAGTTAAAAGATTTAGATTTTGTTCTGTTTGGATTTAGCAAACTACCTTCCCCTCCCCCCACCACCGCCAGTTTGATTCTCTCAGTTGGGTTAATTTAAGACCTAGGCACCTATAAGCAATAGCTCAGAAACACACATTTCAAAATGGACAGCTCAATAGAACCAAATGGTCTAGTTATTGATTAGAATAATTAAAATATCAGAATCGGATGGATGGGAAGTGTGTAGCGGATCTGATTTTACCCACAGGAAACTGAAATAAAGCAGTTAAGGAGCCCATCTTTTATGATAAGCTGGGAACCAGTAGCGTTAATGCCAAGATCACACAATAAATCTTACTTTACAGTGATTTGGCTGGGTTTATTGGTGTCAGCCATTCATGTGGATGAAATGTGGTGTTTCCTTCAGCAGTGGACGCTGTTGGTGGCCCACTCAGAGCCCGTAAAGAGCAAGTGCACCTGTCCTCAGCTGCTGTGAGTGTTGACTGCTAGTGATACACAGCTGCCCCCTCCCAAAAGAACAGGAGTCACCTGTCCCACCACAACATCCCTCAAGATTACAAGTCACCTTAATCTTTGAACCCCCCCCCCCCAAATCTGACCAATGCCTGTGTGACATGAGATTGCAAAGGTCAGCCCTTTCCCTTAAGGTGGGACAACTCTAGTGCAATTCGTGTTGGGGCTCTCATGGGGACTGGCTGAGCTAATCACATCCTTGCCTGACTCCTCCCCCCTGCTCCCCTCTGCTCCCTGAGAGCATTCCCAAACAAGTGCCCTGTGGCAGGTTCTGCTTCCTCCCAAGGACCTCTTGGCTCAGATGCCCACAGTCTTCTGAAGGAAGTTCTCACTAGTCTAGCATGCTCTGCTGAACTCCCACGCAATACCCCAATATCCCAATCTAAGAGCCTCCAGGCGAGTAGATGTTTCCAGTTGCTAACAAGAACAACACAAAGTCAAAAGAACTGGATTTCTTTCTGAGCTGAAAAGAAATCTTTTTTGAGTAACACTTCCAACCTCCTTTGTTGTCTCTTCAAATGCAAAAGAAAAATACCAGCCCCCCTCCATCGAGGACTCCTGAGCTGGTAAGTTCATTTTCTGGGGGCCGCCCGCAGACAGCCCTCTGCTCCCTGGCCTTTGAATAGCATTGGGAAAGCCCTGGCTCCAGTCACTGCTCTGGTCCTTGGTATTCACGAACACTCACCAACCTCTCCATTTTATTAAGAAACAGCCAAGACGCAGTGCACTAGCCGTCTCGCCCCTTAAATAGAAAGTAGGCAGGGCCTGAAGATGTGCGGCTGATGATTTGGAATGCAGCACGGACATGTCCTTGAAGTTCAGACCCTGTGGAAGCGAGCTCACAGTTTCAGCGGGACAGCCTTCCTTCTGCCCCTAACACCCCACTCGTTCCCAGAAGCCTCTGGCACCAGCAGCACTTAATTCCCGAGTTGCCACATATACAAATTTAAGGAGTCTGTTGTCCCGAAAAAATGAATCCCAGATCATTTGTTAATACTTCTGCCCCCACGTCAGTTCTTTCTTTCTCTCCTCTCATAACCCTCATTTCTCCAAGGAGGTTCGTTTTGGGAACATGTCTGAAGAAAGCCTGAGGCAGGCGTCAGTATTGCGGGGCCCACTCCACACCCCGGATTGTGGCATCTGTCCAAGTGTGAAGCCCACCCTGCCTGTCAAGGGTCTCAGTCCCTTCAGAGGCCCCCTCCATGGTCCCAGGCAGGGCTTCCCAAGGTTTTGCCCAAGGTACCCTTGGAAGGGAGAGCAGACTCCACCAGAAGGCTGAAGGGAAAGGGGAGTCAGGTTCCCCCTCACCCACCTCAGCCCTGTATCCTCAGCCTCCTGACTTGGCAGGGCAGGCAGGGAATCAGGTTATCTGGTCTTCCTTGGTGAGAGTCAAAAACCAACATTCCTGTTGGGGTCTTACCCCTGTCACACCTGATGGCCCAATAAAGCCCACCAGGAGGCCATGTTACATGGTGTCAAAAACATGGCCGTGGGGGCAGACAGGCTGGAACTATTAGCTATGTGGCTGTGGCCAAGTAACTTAGTTCTGCTCAGGCTCACTTTACTCATCCATAAAATGGGACTGTTGTCAATCAACTCTTAAAGGGAGTGTTAAAAGTAAATTCATTGTCATATAAACACTCAGCCAAAGAAGACAGAAGTAGCTGATGCTGTCAATATTATTATGCCTATAGTAAAATAATTATATTATGATTATTCATGCTGGAGGTCCCAAATCTGATTGGGGCAAATGTATATGGTGCAGCTCATGAGCAATACTCCAGAGCCAGGGATGGAGGAGCAGAGAAGATGCCAGCTCGGGACAAGTTGGGGGACAGGATTTCAGGGACATGGTCACCAGACTCTCCATCTGGTCCCAGCTGGTTGTCACTCCCTTCCCCAATCCTTTGCTCTGTAGGACTCCAACCCCAGAATCCTGGCAAGTTCTCAGTCATTTGCCTCAGTTTACCTGCATATGTGTTTGACCAGCAATGGATGGCAGCATTTGGCTATAGGAGGGTGGCTGTGCCCACCCCCTGTGCCACAGGTTCATGAGGGCATGGATGATCTTTCCCAGTTCCCCCAAAGTGTCTCTTTCTGTCCTGGCCTTGGGGAGCACAGTCTCTGGGGTTTACCAGGGAGAAGCTCCTCCCTCTCAGCACAGCAGTCCCTGCTACTGTACACAACATCCTAATAAAGAAAAACACAAGAAATCAAATCAAACAGCTGTCCCCAGAATTACCGGCAGGAGGAGGCACAGATTCCCTTCATTAGCGAAACCAGTCCTGGTTATTATCTTTAATACGTAGGCTGAGTCTTCATTGCATGTTCGTCGACTCCATTCACTCTTTGTGGGCCTAGGATTTGATTCAGAAATCAGGTCAACAATTTCAGAACTGCAGTTTGTTGATAGAGTAGTCGTTTTTAAAATGTTCCCATGTTCTTGTCCTGCCACTGTGGAAAAAACACTTGGCCTCGAAGTCTAGAGATCTGAGTTTGATTTCTGCTTCAGCCACTATCTAGGTGGCACAAGGAAGGCATGCAAAGCATGTGTCTTCGTTTGGGTTCCTCCAGATGCTGACCCTGAGACAAGGCCCTGGGTGCAGGGAGTTTATTTGGGTAGCACAGTGGGGAGAACGAAGCACAGGGGAGAAAATAAGAGTAATGGGTGTGATAACGACTGACCACCAGGCTGTCATCGTCTTGCTGGGGCGTGTCTGAGAAACCACGACGAGCACCCTCGCAGTTTTTCCACTGCGCACTGGGGGCCTGGGGCATGAACCCACTGACTCTTAGGTCTCTCTTTTGAGGGTTGCCCCAGGCATATTAATGCCCCCAAATATCACTCATGCCTGCTTGTGGTGGAGCAGAAGGGAGGGGTGGGGCACGGGTTGCACCTGCTGCAAGGATGAGCCTGAGATGGGAGGACACAGGAGTGGGTAGTACTTTGCTGCTCAGAACATACATGAGATATATTTTGTATTCGCCATATGCACTTAACCACCTTTGGCTAAGCATCCACAACTGAAAGCTGATGGACAAAATTTGCTGCAGCCCAGGTGGGCTGTGTCCATTTTCTCCTTCTTCCTCAGTGAGAGGATTTCTAGCTGGGCACATGGTCACACAAACCAGACCATGTTTCCAGCTTCTCCTGAAGATGGCGATGGTCCTAAGATTCAGACTACACTAATGGGATATCACAAAATTGGTGGTATGGCAACTACTGGGAGCCTTCCTTCAAAACAGCTTGTGCCTCCCTTCGTCCTTCTCCCTTTTCTCTTGGTCACTTCTTCCATCTTGTGCCTGGAATGGGATGTGAGGGTCATCTGCTTGGACCACACTGGACTGGCACTGCAGGGAGCTGGAAGGAGCCTGCAGACTTTGCAGGAGAGCTCGTCCCAGAAGCCCCCCAAGTGAAAAGCTCCAGCCTTTAACCTGAGGGAGAAAACCTTTTATCTTGTCTAAGCCATGTTGCACTAGGGTTCTTGTTACAGACAAACTTAACCCTGATGGATATAGTTGCTCACAGTTCTAATTTTTCACCAGAATTCAATGTTCATTTTCTTTAAAAATAACTAATGATGGACAGACCAATAGCAAGAAAGGAGATTGAATGAGTGATCAAAAATCTCCTGACAAATACAAACACAGAACTCGATGGTTTCTCTGGTCCTATGGTAAGACCAATCCTCAAACTTTTCTAAAGAAGTTTTAGAACACTTAGTTTTAGAACACTTCCAAACTCATTTTATGAGGCCAGTACTACCCTGGTACCAAAGCCAGGTAAGTACGCTACAGGAAAAGAAAATTCTAGGCCAATATCCTTGATGAACACAGATATAAGAATTCTCAAAAGAATAATAGCAAGCCAAATTTAAGAGCACATTAAAAGGATCGTACGCTATGATTTAGTGGGATTTATTCATGGGATATAAGAATGATTTAATACTCACAAACCAATCAACAGAATGAAGGGTGTCTTAACAGAATGAGGGATAAAAATCATAGGATCTTCTCAATATATGCAGAAAAACCATGTGACAAAATTTAACATCTTTTCATGATAAAAACTCTGAACAAATGGTGTGTAGAATGTAATGGCCATGTATGACAAGTCCATAACTACCACTATATTCAGCAGTGAAAAGAGAAACAAGGAACATCAGAAACAAGACATGAATGCTTACTCTTTCCACTCTAATTCAACATAATACTGGAAGTATTGCCACAGGAATTAGGCAAGGAAAAGAAAAAAAAGCATCCAAATTGGAAAGGAAGACATAAAATTATCTTTGTAGATGACCTTATCTTATATATATAAACCCAAAGATTACACAAAAGAGCTGTTAGAACTAATAAATGAATTCAGTAAATTTGCAGAATAAAAAATTTAATGTTCAAAAATTAATGTATAGTATTTCTATACACTAAAAATAAGCTATCTGAAAGAAAAATTAAAAAAGCAATCCCATTTATAATAGTATCACAAGCAACAAAATACTTAGGAATAGATTTAACGAATGCTAACATTGATAAGGCATTGATGAAACCAAGTGAAGAGGACAGAAACAATTTAATTTAAAGGATATTTCATGTTTTTGGATTGGAAGAATTAATATTGTTAAAATGTCCATATTATCCAAAGTGCTCTGTAGATTCAATGCGATCTCTATCAAAATTACAATGCCATTTTTCACAGAATTTTTTTTTTAAGATTTTATTTATTTATTTGACAGAGAAATAGAGAGCACGAGTAGGCAGAGCAGCAGACAGAGGGAGAAGTAGGCTCTCTGCTGAGCAGGGAGCCCGATGTGGGGCTTGATCCCAGGACCCTGGGATCATGACCTGAGCCAAAGGCAGCCACTTAACTAACTGTGCCACTCAGGTGCCCCTTCACAGAATTTTTTTAATCCTAAAATTCTTACAGAACTACGAAAGCCCTGATTAACTCAAGTACTCTTGAGCAAGAAGAGTAAAGCTGGAGGCATCGTATTTTCTGACTTCAACAACATTACAAAGCTATAGTGATCAAAACCACATGGCACTAGCATAAAAAGATATATAGGACAAGATTCCTAGGAATAGAGTAGAGAGCCCAGAAATAAACGTATACAATCAACTTTTCGTCAACAGGGATGCACAATGTACAATAGGCAAAGAATGATCTCTAATATATGGTAGTGGGAAAACTGGATGTCCTCATAAAAGGACACAAATTATGCCACTCACAAAAATAAACTCTAAATGGATTAAAAAAAATAAATAACTAGGGAAGAGGATCAGGACTCCTTGCTGATCTCCCCTGCTCTGTTTGGGGTTGCAGTCCTCTTCCCACGTATGACCGGACTTCCACGCAACCCCTGACTGCCTGCCTGCTGGGATACCTGAACATTTTGTGGCTCTGGACTCACCTGTCACTGACAACCACTGGCCTCCAGACACCTTCGCTGACCTTCGTGCCCCACATGCTATTGCCCTCAGAGCTCTGGGTAGATGTAAGAGGAGCTGCAGGTTCCCACTGCCCACTTCAGGGTTCACATGCTGCTGAGAGGGGTCCCCACATGGGACAGTTGCCACTCCCAGTGTCTGCATCCTCCTGCTCCCTGACTGAGGTCTCCTTGACAGCAAAGAAACTTCCTCAGCCTGGACATGGCAGCCTGCAAATGTGGGAGTTTCAGACCAAAGGGGCACCTCTCATCTGACCTGGGGGTCTGTAAATAAAGCCAGCTTTCTCTCCTTCCGAGGACAACCCTGAGGTTGTTGTACATAGTTCCTCAGAGAGTTCCTGGCAGGGCGGACCCCAGTTGACTACAGCAGAGACCCACCCATTAACACACTCCTGTCTCAGGATCATCTCCCCGAGTAAGCCACGTGCACCTGAGTCCTTATTTCAGAGGCTGCTTTGGGGGGACATGGACACCAACCACTCCACAGTCGAAAGAGCTCCAAAGACCTCTCTAGAATAACCACCAGTTCCAAGGAGCTCTCAGGCTTCTGTTCCTGGCTCACCCATTCATACCTGCTGTCCCTACTTGTCCTCACACCAGTCTAGTGATGGAAGCAGGCTTTCATGGGTGCCTGACAGATCCCTCCACACCAGACTCTTTTCAAGTCGGCAGACCACACCGCAGACCTGGGGCTGCAGGAGTCACATGGCTTTGCCCTCTCTCTGGCCTCCTCTCTTTCATTCTATCACTTCTCCTCCCATACCGCTTCCTTCCCGATCACCCAGGAGCTCTCAGCTCTCCTCCTCTGCACTGCAGGGTAGCGTAGCCAGACACTGTTGCCTCCACACCCAAGAAGCCGAACCAAACCTGAGGTTGTTGACAGAACAAAGGGCCTCCCATTGAACAGGACCCACTCTCCTTGGAAGCAGGTGGGTTTGTCTGCAGTATGCATGCTGAGACCACAGCTTAGAGATGTCATATGGGTTGTCCAAAGTCCCAGAGGAATCCTACCCATATCCTCTCAACACCTTTCCACACTGAACTAACTGCTTGTGGCAACCCCCTGAACTTCTCTCTAGGTGCCCCGTTTCCCGAGGCACAGGAGACAAGTTGGAGTGCCAGAGCATTAATGGCCTCGACTGATGACGGAAGGGTGCTGGCGGACACACTGCAGCTCCTGCCCCTCACACCGGGAACAGCTCCGCACCTCCTTTCCTTCCGTGCTGTTTCATAGCTCCCCCCGGATCTTTTACTGTCCCTCACTTCCCTGCCCCAACTGATGTTTCTTGGACTTATCTTCCAAATCAACCCCCTGAATCCAACACCTCCTTTCAGAGTCTATGCATATGGGTGGTGGGGAAGGATCTCCAAAGAAGACAGCAGCAGAGCTGGGGTGTGCACTCATGTCTGCAGACCCCAAAGTGATGTTCTTTACTACATTCCATGAGTGGCCCTCATCCGCATCTCAGCATTTTGCCTGTTGTCTGGTTCCCAGCCTCTCCTGATATTTGTGATGCTATTCAGTGTCGGACTGTCTCCTTTCTCCCAGGGTCCTATCTAGTTTCCAGTCACTCCTACCCTGACTTTGTGGCCTTGCTTGGGGACCACACGCTGAGCTGGGAGCTCTGTCCCTGAGACCGTGGGAAACCCTCCTCACCCTGATACTGTGGGGTGTAATTATTCGTGGCTGTGGTTTGTCTGCGGCCTGCAGTTTTCCAAGCATTTTGCAATCATTTAGATGCAACCTGCCCCGCATTTCTGAGATGTGGCCAGAGGAAATTGCTCCTTTGTTTTCTTGGCTCCCTCTTCAATGCCTTTGAAATGGGCCACCCTGGCCCAGTTTACAGTCTGCGAGGCTCATCTGTCTGCAGCTACATGACACCCCCTCTCCCCAAGCCCTCACAACAAAAACTAATCAAAACTAGAACTCCACATTCCCGAGGAGGGGAGTTGATCATAGTTTCAGCAAGCTGTGGGGGTCACCAGTATAGCCAATGGTGTATGGATCGGGGACACTTGGATGTCATATGTGGGGACTTGGGCCTGTCCTTGATTCAAGGACCCCTGGGTGGGGTCCCTCCCAAGTGGTCTCTGTCACAAGGCACTTTCCATATCCTCTCTGCCCCCCATATCCTCTCTGCCCCTAGTCATATAGGAGTCTGTTCCTAGTCCTGAGGATCTGGCTGGGGGTGAGGTATGATAAGCTTTCAGCAGTGATGATGGGAAGACCATCATTCACAGCCAGATGCAGAGATAAGCTTGCTCTGCAAACCCATTTGAAACTTGACTGGGAAGTTCATGTTGCTCCTCCCATTGTCCGCTGGTCCCACTGAGGAGGATCCCTGTCAGAGACAGACTATGGGGGCCAGCCTGGGGCCTCCCAGAGGATGGGACATTAGCACTGCCCTTTCCGCAGGTGAGAAACAAGAAGAAATCTGGAGGAGACCCTGGGTCTGAGGCCATGGGCTACTTGCTATTTGAGGAACGTGATGCTTCCTAAATGGACACAAAAATTTACCAGGTGGCTTAGTTGGCAAGAGCAGAGTGCACAAGCCAGGAAATTTAGCTGGGATATGATTACTTGATATACAAATACAGTAAAAATGCAATGCAATCTAGCCAGAACACCTCTGTGCTGGGCTGTGAACATCTGACAACAGTAAGTTAGAAGAGGGTTCTGGGTGCCCATAAATTCGTACTTGCTGAAAATTGAATGGGTTCCTAGTTTCATTAAAGCTTTCTGAGACCTCACATTTTATTCTCACTTACAGGGCTATTTCTTTAATGGCAGACATCCTGAACGCAAGGGCGAGGCAATAGTCACCTCAGCCCCTGTTCCTTCTCCTGATGAAACAGATTGTCCCTCATACCCTTGTCGGTTGGGTTGCGTTGGCATCTGTAACGTAGGCAGTTAAACAAACATCACTTAGCATTGCTCGTAAGAATGTAAAATGGTGCAGCTGCTACAGAAAACAGTATGGTCGTTCCTCAAAACACTAAAAATAGAATTACCATATGACCCAGCAATTCTACTCCTAGGTATATGCCCCAAAGAATTAAGAGCAGAGACTTGAACAGATGCTTAAATTCTTAAAAGATGGAAACACCCAAATCCATTGATGAATGAACTGATAAACAAAAATACAATGGAATATTATTCAGCCTTAAAAAGGAATGAAGTTCCAAAACAAGGTTGAAAGTTGAATGTGTTATGCTAAGTAAAATAATCTATTCACA
This sequence comes from Meles meles, assembly GCF_922984935.1. NCBI lineage: Eukaryota > Metazoa > Chordata > Mammalia > Carnivora > Mustelidae > Meles > Meles meles. The sequence goes on along the minus strand of NC_060069.1, from coordinate 37,569,899 downwards.
AAAGAACAGATATTATATGATTCTAGTCATATGAAGTACCTAGAATAGTCAAATTTGTAGAGACAGAAAATAGAATGGTGGTTTCCGGGGCTGAGGGGTGGGAGGACTGGGGAGTTAGTATTTGATGGGTTCAGAGTTTCATTTGGGGATGATGAAAGTTTCTGGAGATGGATAGTGGTGATCGGCACTTACTGCTATAGACTTACACACTTGGAAATGGTCAAAATAGTAAATTATGTTATGCATGTTTTACCACTACACAAATGTATTTTTTTTAAAGTCAGTAAGTGTGTTTGTGATGTATATTTTCACCGTGTATACACAAATCCTTTCACTGAACCCTTCTAGTTTCTCTACGTACATTATGACCAAGCAGTGATAACCCCCTGTTTTGTGTCTAACGGGGCCTCTTTACAAGCAGACACCTTCATTTACCACGTGGTTTCAGGATCTGGGCTGACCATCAGCTTCTCTTGGGTAGTGTTACAGGGAGGGGGTGTGAGTACTGTGGGTTCCTGATGTCTATTCCTTTATTCTGCAATAATCTGCTTTCCAGGAAGACGAAAATAGTTACAAGATGCTGACAAAGACTGCAAAGATTGCCCAACCATCTCGGGTAGAAAATGGCTCATGAAAAAGCCGGAAAAAACAAAATGCACTTTGAGGAGTAAGGTATACATGAATCAGAAGCATGAGAAATAAATACATCTAAACTCTGGGTAGGTTTCAAAATTAAGGGAAAATGGTGCTTAGCAAAGTCATTTGTGGTTTTTCAAACTCAGATAAAGAACAATAGAAAAATTGTTCCAGATGTTCAGCGAAACTTGGAACAGAGCCAGGCCCACCCAACCCAGTGCTCTCTGAGGTGGGAGAGAGAAAGGGAAAGAAGGAAACAGAAGAGGGTGGAGGGTTGCTTCTGGTGTGTATATTTAACCGTGAAATTAAACACCAGTGATGGAAGATGACAAGTCCTTTGAGCCAGCTAAGCAAGGAATACCAGGGCAACCTGAGTTTCTGAATTTAAAATTATAGGATAGATGTTTAAATTAGCTCCAGTGCTGAACATTTGGGCATCTTCCCTCTGCAGGAATTCAGGGTTAGAGAGATTACTGTAGGGTGTATTGGATTCTTCCTTTCTAATTGCACTTGGGTTGCTTTATGCAATTCTTTATATTTTGGCATTGTTTTCTGAATTGAAAATCTTGTCATGTTAATTTATTTATAATCTAACAGAGGCTGAAAATGCATAGATTTTTGCTGATGAGCCGTAGTAATTAATTTGCTGCTGAGTGCCGGAGTTCTCGTGAGAATGCTGTGGGTGAATTTCTCGTAGTTGTTAGTATTCACCGGAAGATTGGGTTGAATCAGCCCCTACAGTCCTATAGAACATATCTGAGTCTAGAATAAAATGATTGCTAGCTGTAAGCTGTCCAGAAATCATAGAAAAAAAACTGTTACTACCCAAGGAGTACCCGAAACTCCACCTGCTCTCCAACACCAAGATGATCTGCATGTGCCAAAGCTACGGGACAGTTCGTACGGTTCTCACTACAGGCCAGCCCGTGTGAAGCGTTAGCAAAGGAGGACTTCTGACTTTTTAAAAAGACTTTATTTACTTATTTCAGAGAGAGACACAGAGACAGAGAGCGCAAACATGGTGGGGGAGGGACAGAGGAGAAACAGATTCCCTGCTGAGCAAGGAACCTCATATGGGGCTCCATCCCAGTGTCCTGGGATCCTGACCTGAACTGAAGGCAGACACTTAACTAACTGAGCCACTCAGGTGCCCCAAGGACTTCTGACTTCAAAGAATTCCCAGTTTAATGGGAGCTGACTGATTATGGACAATCAACCATCCTATAATGTCTTCTTAAGTGTTATGAGAAGCTGGGTGCAGTGCTATGGGAACTCAGGTGATCAAGGGAACCGTTCTGTTTACGTGTCTGCACACATGTGTGCAGGTGTGTGTGTGCGTGTGTGTACGCGTATGTGTGTGAGATCAGAGGAGGCCCCAGAGACACATTTTATCCTCTGTGCTAAAGAATGACTAGAATTTCAGAAGGCCAGAGTAGGGGCAATTCCAGAGATCCTGCATGGGTAGAGGGAACCACTGGAATAAAAGAGATTGATCCAAGCCAAAAAATAGTTTTTATTTATTTATTTTTAAAATTTTATTAATTTTGTTATTTGACAGACAGAGATCACAATTAGGCAGAGAGGCAGGCAGAGAGAGAGGAAAGGAAGCAGGCTCTCCGCTCAGCAGAGAGCCCGACGTGGGGCTCGATCCCAGGACCCTGGGACCATGACCTGAGCCGAAGGCAGAGGCTTTAACCCACTGAGCCACCCAGGTGCCCCAAAATCATTTTTATAAGGAAGACAGGATTGATTAAAAAACAAAAAGATAGCTTGTTCTCCTCCATTCACTTCCCCCTTTTCTACCTTTCTCTTCCTGTTTTCCCTTCCTTTCTCAAAACACAGCTCACCCTGCAGTCATTAGATGGGGCAAAGCAAGGAGGTGGCCATGGCAGCCCAGAAGAGCACCAGGGCCCAGGCCGCTGCGAGGGCATCCACCTGGGGAAGCTGTCAGGAGGGCTGGTGTGGGGTGATGGCTTACCCACAGAAGGCCGGCCAGGCGCAGTGAGTCCAAGCTCAGGAGGAAGGTGTTCCCCTCGAGGGGCACCTGACATAAGGTGAGGAGGGTGTCTCTACAGTGGCAGAGCAAGCAAGGTGAGAGAGACAACAGTCAGACAACGAACTCAAGAATGTACGAGTTGATCAAGTTCATGTATTCGTTCAACAAAGTTCACGGAGCACATACCAAGTTCCCCATCCTGGAATTGGGGCGGCCCAGATGAGAAAGGTGAGCACAATTTCCAATCTCACAGAGCTTAGAGTCTTTGGGGACATACTCTCCCCAAGACTGAGAGACAAAGAAACTAATACTGTTTGCAAAAAGGTAGACCTCATATCCTATATGGGCCACAAATAAAAACAATGAACACCATACTCAAATTCCTACTGCGAGTGCGAGTGCATAGAGCAGCCCACCATGCAAAAGGATCACACTCAGTTGCATGTAGAATATTTGTCTAGATTTGCCAATGCTTAACCGATTCTTTGCTCCTTGATGGTTCTTCCATTCCACTATTCCAGTTCACTTTTCTTTTCCTGCTGGAGGGTAGGCTTTCGTTTTTCTTTCCGCGCACACATCTATGGCTTTGTTGGTCTTCCCCAGTCACGTCTGAGCTCGCATAGAGCAACCAGAAGTCTGGTTGGAGAGTTCTTCTCCTTTGGCATTTTAAAGGGTATCTCTTTGTCTCTGGGCAAAATTAATTCTCCTAAGAAGCCTACGTCCAAAGGGACAGCCAGCACTTCGACAGCAATCTTTCTTTTACCTCCAGCTGCTTTTAGGACAGTCTATTTGTGTTTGATGCACTGTGGTTTACATTGTAAAAAGATGGGGCTTTATTTTTATTTAGTCTGAGATATAAAGTTCAATTCAAGAGTCTTAATTCCTTAGGTCTTTGAACTGGATTCTTCTCCATTCTCCCTCTATTCTGCTTGAAGTTTTGTTGGTTCTACTCATGCTTCTCTTCATGTCTCCCAAAATTTCTTTTTCATATTTTCTACCACTTTTTCTTTTTGTGTAATTTCTGGGTGGTTATCTCAACTCTATCTTTTTTCCCATTAATTCTCTTTTCGCCTATATCAACTTGCCCATTTATTTCTTTTAAAAATGTCTTTATTGAGATCTAATTCACCTACCATAAAATTCACCATTTTAAATGCCACAATTGGAGGTTTTTAGCATACTTACAAGCTTGCACAACTATCATCACGATCTACTTCCAGACATTTTCATCACCTCAAAAACGAAATTCTGGGGGTGCCTGGGTGCCTCATTCAGTTAAGCATCTGCCTTTGGCTAAGGTCATTATCCCAGGGTCCTGGGATTGAGTCCCTCATCCAGGGTCCCTGCTCAATGGGGAGTCTGCTTCTCCCTCTGCCTCTGCCCCTCCTCCTGCTTGTTCTCTCTCTCTCTTTCACTCTCATTCTCTCAAATAAATAAATAAAATATTTTAAAAAACCACAAAACCCTGTATCCATTAGCAGTCAGTCACTCCCCATTGACTCCTCCCTCTGTCCTCTGGAAACCACTAATTCACGTTTTGTCTCTATAAATCTGCCTATTTCTGTCATTTCATATGCATGGAATCATATAACATACGGCTTCTCGTGTCTGACTTCTTTCACTTCGCATGTTTTCAAGGCTCCCCCATGTTGTAGCGTGTGTTAATACTTCATTTTGGGAGGGCACTGAATGATAATCCATCGTATCGGTAAATAATATCTAGTGCATCATTTTATTCTCCAATGTACATTTGGGTTGTTTCCACATTTTGGCTGCTATGAATAACGATGCTATGATCTTTGTGTACAAGTTCTTGTGTGGACATGTTTCCATTCTCTTGAGGATATATCCAGGAGTGAAACTGCTGGGTCATACACTAACTCCATATTAAACCTGGTGAGGAACTGCTGAATGGTTTTCCACAGAGATTGTACCATGTTATATTTCCACCAGCAATTTATAGGGATTCCAATTTCTCCACATCATTGCCAATACTTGACATTGTATGTCTTTTTTACTATAGCTCTCCTAGGAGGTGAGAAGTGGTATGTCACTGTGGTTTTGATTTGCATTTCCCTAATAACTAATGATGTTGAACATCTTAGGTGTTTTTTATTGACTATTTGCATATCTTTTTTGTAGAAATGTCTACTCAAATCCTTTGTTCACATTTGAAGTGGCTTATTTGGGGAGGGGGGTTGGAGGAGGGTGGTGGGGTCATGGACATTGGGGGGCAGTGTGTGCTGTGGTGAGTGCTGTGAGGTGTGTGAACCTGGCGATTCACAGACCTGTACCCCTGGGGATAAAAATACATTATATGCTTATTTTAAAAATTTAAAAATTTAAAAAATAATAAAATAAAGTGGCTTATTTGTCTTTTGACTGTTGAGTTGTAAGAATTCTTTATATATTCTGAATATTAGTCTCTTTTTTGATATACAATAGATACTCTACCATTTTAGTGTTGTCTTCACCTTCTTAGTGGTATACTTTGAAGGACAAAAGTTTTAAATTTTGACGTAGTCAAATTAATCTATTTTTTCTTTGATAGCTTATGCCTTAAGTGTTGCCTAAACCAAGATGATGATTTACACCTATGTTTTCTTCTCAGAGTTTATAGTTTTAGTTCTTAGATTCATTTGGGTTAATTTTTCTATCTAGTATGAGGTAAGATTCCCAATTCATTCTTTTTCATGTAGATATCAAGTTGGTGAAAAGTCTGTCCTACTTGAAATGTATTGGCACCTTTGTCAAAAATCAGTTGACTATAGTAAGGTCAGGGTTTATTTCTGGACTCATAGCTCTCCAAAGAACTATTTATTCTTCCACCAATATCACACTTTCTTGATTACTATAGCTTTGTAGTAAATTTTGAAATTGGAAATTATTTCAACTAGCAACATTAGCAACACTAGAGGGATTTTCTTGACGTCTCTCCTTCCTGGTAAAGCAAAGCAAAAAGCACAGACTTCCCTCCCGGAAGAGTCCTCCCAAAAAGCTTCCTTCCTGGAATATAATAAAAACAACAGGCATCAAGTTGCTGTCTACTTATATTGCCTCATTGATCATTATTTTTATTATGTTCATTTTATAGATGAGGAAGTGGAATATACTAGATATATTCCAACTGTCCCTACAGACTCACAGTCTGTGTTCAGGGGACTTGCTTCCATGGTGTCTTCAACCTCTGGCTTCTGATTGTGTTTGGCAGGGGAGTCCCTAGAGGAAGTGAGAGGGCAGGATGCATGAGGTCAAGGCTCCCTCTCAGTGAGAGTGCTTCTGGCTGGCCTAGACCCTTTCCAAAGGTTACAGCTCTTCTCAAAACAGCTTGCTCTCTACAACTGCCTCCTTCTGGGTTCTGGAGACCTTACCACCCCCAACCCCTCCATGCAGTTGGGGTGATAATAACTTCTGGGAATTGAGGCTTTCCCCCAAGTGGGCTGATGGGTCTTAGCACTTTAGCTGAATGAACCCCTTCTCAGTGTCGCCAATTCAGGAGTCTCAGGGAGATGCACTCTGAGGAAGGCCTCAGGGAAGATCCACCTGATGGGTCAATTTCTAGAAGCACTTACTCCAAGGTCCTTTGCCAAGACATGTAATATTAATGGTAGTAGTAGGTGAAGCAACTCCTAGGAAGGAAGCTTGGGAAAATATAATGGAACTTGCAGATGCAAAGTGCACGGCCATGGAACTCTAGCTAAAGACTCTGCCTTGAAAGGTCCATTTGAACTCTGCCAAGTTTGGAAAACCACTTAGTCTTTCACAGCAAACTGAGAAAGAGGGAAAGTCATAAGTCAAATGTCAAGGTAACTTGCAGCAGATGAGCCCATTAGCAACACTTCTGAGACATGCAGGTTTTGAGAACCTTGTGGGAGACTTTGAAATGATCTGGGCAGGATTCAAGTGCCTGCTTGGAGAATACTTTGTGGAGAGAGGGGGGCAACACCTATGCAGAACGTGCAAATTACTGCTATCTCTGCACCTTCTTACTCGGCACATTCTAGTATGCCCACTACATAATAGCAGGTTTCTCTATCTTAGAGCCTTTAAAAACTAGCCCTTTGTTTAGGAAAAATTTCTCAGACCTCTGAAAAGTTACAAATATTTCGGTGGACTCCCATATACTTTGGCACAGAATTTACACTTTGTTCACCTATTGTTCACATTTTACCACTTGGGTTTATCACTTTTTTCTCTCTTTCCATTTATAAGTTTGAACAATATTAAATACATGCATTATTCATCCCTTTCTTATTTTTGCTGAACATGTGAGAGACCAAGACCCTAGATCCCTAAATACTTCACATGTATCTCTTAAGAAAAAGGACATTATCTTTTATATCCACAGTTCAAGAATAATTTGAAGAATTAACATTGCTAAGACTGCTGATGACCCAATACCATTTTTTGTAGCAACATTTATTCCCCCACAACGTAGGATCCAATCCAGCATCACACCTGGTACTTAGACAGCAAGTTCAGAGCCTTTTTGTTGGTAACTTGTGTTATTGGGGTTTAGTGTGTATCCAGGTCTCTGCTCACTGGTTCTGATTGGCAGGAGAACAGTTATTTCCCACCAGAGAAAAGTTTTCAATGTGCCTGAGTTGAGAAACACCCTCTGCTCCAGACTCAGAAATTTAAGGACTTTAGATGATTCTCCAGAGAGAGGCCATGTCAGAGACACTAGGAAGGAAGCTTCTTGCTCTGGGTCCCCACTCAGTGGCACCATAGTTTGTGATTCACCAATATCCAACTTGACTTCACAGCATTTCCCTCCAACCAGGAGGGAGCAGTTCTCAGTAGTTTCAGATGTTCTTCCCAGGGTTGTACATTTTCTCTGGGAGGTTTCTAGTCCTGGATTCTGTGTTCCTCTGGCTTTAAAATCAGAGAGATATAAGGCCAACCCAAACCCACTTCTACCCAGTTAGGCAATAGTATATCGTCAGTGCCTGGCTATATAATGATGTCTGCATTGCTAGTTTTAAGGATTCAAGATTGTCCACAAAATCCTGGAACATACAGGTTGTCAGTAAAAAAAAAAGAAAAATAAATTTTTTGTTAGTAATGTCTGCATTGCTAGTTCTTAAGTCTTCAAAGTTGTCCACAAAATCCTGGAACACACAGACTCTCAGTTAAAAAAGAAAAAAAAAATTTCTTAAAAATAAAAATATTTTTAAAAAATAAAAAAATAAAAAAAATTTTGTTCTTAAGATGAAATTTCCTTCTTTTTTTAATTTAATATTTTATTTATTAATTTTTTTAAATTATTATTTTTTTATAAACATAAACATATAATGTATTATTAGCCCCAGGGGTACAGGTCTGTGAATCACCAGGTTTACACACTTCACAGCACTCACCATAGCACATACCCTCCCCAATGTCCATAACCCCACCCCCCTCTACGGACCCCCCTCCCCCCAGCAACCCTCAGTTTGTTTTGTGAGATAAAGAGTCACTTATGGTTTGTCTCCCTCCCAATCCCATCTTGTTTCATTTCTTCTTCTCCTATCCCCCTAACCCCCCATGTTGCATCTCCACTTCCTCATATCAGGGAGATCATATGATAGTTGTCTTTCTCTGATTGACTTATTTCACTAAGCATGATACCCTCTAGTTCCATCCACGTTGTTGCAAATGAAATTTCCTTTTTTCTTAATAAATAAATGTAAAGTGAAAATCTCAACTCACCTGACCTCATTACATATGTATGTATTTACGTGTGTGTATATATATAAATATTTATATGTTTATATATGTAAAGATAGACATTATATATAGTATAATATATATTATACACACAAACATGCATGATGATTGATTGGATCAATCATCTACTTATATGTATGACTTCTATGTTACAGAGACAAAGAAGAGTCAACAGCAGACTCTGGTGGTTGCATAACCCAAAACCAATCCCAATCCTTTTTGTCCAGTACCAGTTTCCAGTGTAGAGGTGGTAGAATCTGAGTATTTTCAATGCTAGAAGTCCACATGACATAATTCTGGTCAACAGGATGTAAGTACGAGCCTCTCGGGAGGCTCTCGGGAAGGAATGTGATTTTAACTGAAAGAATAGATGCTGTTTGCACTGCTCCTTCCTTCTTCTGCCTTGTCTTGGGTGCAGATGGGATGGATGTCTGCAGCTGTGGCAAACATCCTGTGTCCATGCGGGGAAACTTTTGCAACCTAAGGAGAAAAGGCCATCACACAGAAAGATAGAATCTAGGTCCACAATTCGTTGAGTTGAACTGATTGTTGAGTTGAACAACCACTTATCCCTCATCTTCTTGTTATATAAGAAAAAATTAATTGTATCTAATAAATCCCCTGCAAATTGAAGTTTCTATTATGTATTCTAAAAACACTCCTAATTGATAGGAGCATAATTCTGAGAGAACTTTCCAAGGGAGATAAAATCTGGAACTACTAAAATTTTTAGTTCCAGTTATATCTGGAGGTAAAGAAAAGATAGCTAGTTTAACAGATGAAGATATTAAATTTATTGTCAATTTTATCAGTACTTGCCAACACATACTATATCATTTAATCCTCAATCCAACCCTGGGAGCTCAGGAAGGAAATAGAGACTCTGCTTGAAGAGAAGTTCATTGGACTAGGACAGTCTCATTATACCCACTTGAGTGCATTCATTGTCCAGGAAAGTCTCACATGAAAACAGAGAAGGGGCTAAGGCCCGCAGTATTTGGCTTGTCTTGAACATAACAGAGAAGTCAGGGAAGTGGAAGGATAGGCAGGAAATCTCATCATCGTGGAGCCTCCAAGGGTACCATGATGTGGCCATGAGGACATTGGTGACCTCAGAGAGAAGTTGCAGAGGGCTACAGGCGTGTCCAGATGCCCAGAGTTGAGTGCACATGCTGAGCGAGGGTTTTGGTTCCCTAGCCCGAGGCTCCTTCCTTACTCACTTTAACAAAAGCTGGATTTGATGCTCTTCAGGCACAGGTTGTTTTTCACATTCTGTGAGTCCATGCTCCCCCCTGGACACAGAGAGTGGAGATCTCTGCTTCTAGATGCCTAGGGATGAGGAAGGACAGAGCATGAGAAAGGGAAGGAGGAATCAAAAGAGGCACACAGGTAGGAAGGGGTATTGGAATGGAAGAAAGGGTATGGCACTTTCTGTTTTGTACAGCAAAAGGAGACATAATGCAAGTATCATATGGTTTCACTTATTTGTGGATCATAACAAAGAACATGGAGGACATGGGGAGATGGAGAGAAGGGAGTTGAGGGAAATTGGAAGGGAAGATGAACCATGAGAGACTATGGACTCTGAAAAACAACTTGAGGGTTTTGAAGGGGCGGGGGTGTGGGAGGTTGAGGAACCAGGTGGTGGGTAATAGAGAGGGCACGTATTGCATGGAGCACTGGGTGTGATGCAAAAACAATGAGTACTATTACGCTGAAAAGAAATAAATAAATTTTTTTAAAAAAGGAGAAATAATGGAATGAGACAGCAGAGCTCCTGATGAGGCAGGAGGGTGGACACTGAGGTGTCATCCTTTCCCAGTCAGAAAAACCATGGCCCCCATGTTTCTACTCTGTGCTCAGCAGACACTGCATGCTGTTGAGGGCATCTTTTTGGTTTCTGTATTCTTATCTGGGTTGGCTCTTCCTGGTTTTCCAGCTAGAGTATCAATCCTACATTCCTTAACTCCCTCTCAGCCTCCAGGATGGAGCTTTGTATACCACGAGCTGCCAGCATGTTTGCAGATTCCATCCGAGGAAAGTAGATTTTGCTTGCAGCCTTTGCCTGCTGCTTACACTGTCGTCACCTTGCCCTTGTTAAGGCTCATGACAGCTGCCCAAGAAGCACATGTCAATAGTTGACGTACCCATGACATCCAAATATTCATCTCCTGCCCACTTTGCCCATGTCTGCCCCCATATCTAGCTGTCTCTCTGTCCTCATCTCCTATTTCTATGGCTCAAATAGCTCACACACAGCAAATCAAGGACAAAACTCATGGTCTCCACACCCTGCCCCACAAACCTTCCATTTCCCCAGATGGCACCAGCACTCCCTCTAGACGCAGGCCTTGCCCTTACATCGTATATCCCATCCGTTGCCAACACCCATTAACACCACCCAAATATTACTTCCTTCCATCTCCATCCCAAGCCTATTGCCACCTATTGGCTTTCCTAACCAGACCACTCTAACACTTATGTCTCATTGATGCTTGCTCCCACCATTTTTTTTCTGTATTTGGAAGCCCAAGGTAGTTTTCCAAACAAAAAAATAAAGATTGAATCATATCTACTTTGCTTAAACCATTCTATGACCTGTTATTACCTTCCAAATAATGACTGAAATTGTGGCTATCGCCTTAAGGATCTTTCTGGCCCTGGATCATTGCTTCAGCCTCAACTCGCTCCTTTCTGAGCTCTGCTTTACAAGAAACAGCCCCCATGTTCACATGAAATTCCCCAAACACTCCATGTATACTCTTTCCTCAGGGTCTCCCCATCTGTGTAGAGTACTCTCCTTCACCTTCGTGAGTTTCTACTTGAACTTCACATTTCAGTTCAAAGTTTCTTTCTTAGGGATACTTTCCCTGTCCTCACACAGCCCAGGTGGACACTCTTATTACACTCTCCTGTAGAAGAACAGTGCTTTTCCTTTACAGCACTTAACACAGTTGTAATTGAGTATTTGTGTACTTTTAATTAGTGTCATCTTCACTGAAAACCTCATGAGTACAGGTGCCAGGTCCTTTTTTGCTCCCAACTGAATACAAGTCATATCTAAAGCACTGTGTGACAAACAGTAGGTGCTCAATAAACACCTTTTGAAAACTAAAGATATGACTAGGTGAATGGACTAATGATCCGTTGTCAAAACCTTCTCTTTTTTTCTGTTGAATGAGAGTTCTGCTCCATTTTACATTACCATCAACACCTGTAATGTATGAGGGTTCCAATTTCTCTACCTCCTGCCAATACTTGTTACTTTATCTCCATCCTAGTAGATGTGAAGTGGTATTTTACTGTGACTTTAATTTGCACTTCCCTGAGGACTAACGATAAGCATCTTCTCATTTGCTTATTGGTCATTTGTATACCTTCTTTGCAGGAATGTCCATTCAAATCCTTTGCTTGTTTTTTAATGGCTTGCTTATCATTTTATTGTTGAGTTGTAACAGACTTATCAGATACATGATACGTGATTTGCAAATATTTTACAGAAGTCTTTATCTTTGCTCTCTGCTGAAACTCCCCTAAAATGACAGCAAAGAAATAAAATTAGATTCATTTTAGATAGAACAAGCAGCAAACAAATGTAGACAAGAGATTTCTAAAAGTCTTTGGGAGCAAACAATATTTGGAGGCATGGTCTCTGACTTTGCACATGGAGGCACATAGTGAAGTGCTGAGAAGTAATGAGCCCACTCTGCAAAATTCTGAAAAAGTCCAAGGCCCTAAAACACCATACTACTGAAGTTGGAGGGCAAGCAGGAGTAAAACACTAGCTTTGTCTATACACAGAATGGATGGACCCAAGTCTCACACACTGTCACCCACAGGAGATGAGAGATTTCCTTTCTAAAAAAGGAGATTCCTCTCAGATACTTCAGATTCAATGACATGAGCACATGGGAGGTGCCAGAGACGTAGGAGGTTCGCAGTGGCAGGTAAAATGAAAGTCTGCATCCTGAACAGGTCCCTTTGTTGTTGCCTTATCTTGTCTCCAAATGTGGGCATGTGGGCACCTCTACTCCAGACAGAAGACTGAAAGATTCTTCTCTACAGAATCTGCAGACCTTGAAGAAAAGCCTCAGGATCCTGGCACTGGGGGCAAGGCTGGGCCTGAACACACCCTCACAGTCTGTGGACACTGACCAATCTACAAACCCTGCCTGTCCTTCAAGGAGGTAACGGCACGCCTGGACCCTGTCTCCCACCACATGAATGTACCTACTCACTAAATCAATCCTCTTAGAAAAGAGAGGAAAGCATGTTTCAGCCAAAAAGCAAAACAATACAAAGCAAAACAAAAAATGCACAGAATACCATGGAAAAGGAGCGACAGAAAATGCACGCAGCCTGGAAAATTTTAAATGTAACTAAAATTATAAAAAATGAAATAGCAAATCTAGAAGATAAAGTATAGCAACTCTCCCAGAGAATAGAACAAAAAGTCAAAAATATGAAAGAGCCGAGAAGATAAGAAAATTACGTAAATGATCCAGAATTCCAGAAAGAGAAATAAGAGAAAGAGAAAAAAGGGAATTATTAAAGAAATATTACAAGAAAAAATTTCCAGAACTTGAAAGGGCACAGTAATCACCCAGTTCAGGAAATGGAAAAAAGATCCACACCAGGTACATCAGAAATAAAGAAAAATTCTGAAAGTTTCCAAGGAGGAGAAGAAATATATCCTACACAAAACATTAGCCTGCATAATGACACCGGTCTTGCCGATAGCATAATGAAGCAATTAATTTAAAAGTCTGAGAAGGAATCATTTTGAATCAAAGGATCTATATTTCCAAACTATCAATCATATTTGAAAGCAAAAATTTTTAGATTGGGGGTTGCCTGGGTGGTTCAGTCATTAAGTGTCTGCCTTCAGCTCAGGTCATGATCCCAGGGTCCTGGGATTAAGCCCTGGGTCAGGCTCCCTGCTCCATGGGGAGCCTGATTCTCCCTTTCCCACTCCCCCTGCTTGTGTTCCTTCTTTCACTGTCTCTGTCAAATAAATAAAAACTTAAAAAAAATTTTTTTAGATGGGTATAACCTCAAGAAATCTGCATCTCCAAAATAAGTCACTGAGGAAAGGACAATTATCACATGATCTCAGTGATAGGTGGAATTTAAGAAACAAAACAGAGGATCATACGGAAAGAGAGGAAAAAATAAAACAAGACAAAACCAGAGAGGGAGACAAACTTGTAAGAGACAGACTCTTAATCAGAGAAAACAGACTGAGGGTTGCTGGAGGGAAAGAGGGTAGGAAGAGGGGGTAATCGAGTGATGGACATTAAGGAGGACACTTGATGAAATGAGCACTGATGAACCACTGACCTCTACCTCTGAAACCAATAATACATCATATGTTAATGAATTGAATTGAATTTTTTTAAAAAAGAAAGAAAAAATTTCTTCTTAAACACCCAGTATTAGAAAGTTACTGGAGGATACACTTAAGCAAAGAAGGGAGAAAGCAGAGAGGAAAGAAGAAAATTTTAGATTCATTGAACCAGGGAGAAACAACACAGAAAGATCATGAAGGGAAACATGGGATATAATGTACACCCAGTTCAGAATAAAGGGGAAGGACAGAGAGCTGTGTAAGAGAGATCTGCAGGAAATCAAGAGAACTGATAAAGCAGCTGATATACTTGGTTATTTAGAAAATGTTATCTGGGAGCACCTGGGTGGCTCAGTTGGTTAAGCAACTGCCTTCGGCTCAGGTCACGGTCCTGGAGTCCTGGGATGGAGTCTGGCATTGGGCTCCCTGCTCAGCAGGGAGTCTGCTTCTCCCTCTGACCCTCTCCCCTCTCATGCTCTCTCACTCTCTGTCTCCTCTCTCAAGTAAATAAATAAAATCTTAAAAAAAAAGAAAATGTTATCTGTACATATTTGATAGATCCATTGGAAGATGTGGGGAAAAATTGACATGGATACATAGAAAATGAAGGAAATGGGGGGAAAAAAATTGAGGCTATGGTTAACTCCAGGAAAAAACAAAACCTTGTACAAGAGATGAAAAGATGAAAGGGCCATGCTGTTTTAGCAGTAACCAGTATTTATATACTTGTAATAGTGTAAACACTGACAACTGTTTTAATTCCTGAAATAGCATATTAGGAGAATGGGTAAAATGGAAAGGGAAGGTGACGATCTGTAAGAGCGCTAAATCCTTATCTATCCTAATAAGAAGTCAGTAAGTCATTTTGAACTTGGTAAATCAAGAAATTGCAGCATAGCATGTTATTTAAAAATGGAGGGGGTGAGTACTGGGACAAACAACTGAACTAAGTGGTTGCCTCTGGGGAGTGGACCTACGGATTGGTAATGAGGAAGGAAGAAACCATTGCTTTTTATTGCCATACTAGCAGTATTATTTCACTTTCAAAACGATTGAAAATCAATTACAAAACCATAAATAGGCTCCTTTTGAAGGGTTCTGTGAAACCAAGAATTTGAAGTTTCCACTCCACGTACCTTGGGAAAAAGTGGCAGCACACATTCTCAAAGTCCCACGGGATTTAATCAACCTGGAGTTCAATGAATTCCCAAATCATCCTCTCCCCCAATGCACATTTCCTGCACTCGTGAAAACCTTTATGCTTTAGAGGAAAAAGGGGAAAACAAGTGTGCAGAATTCCAAAGAACTTAACTGGAAGAATCACAGCCCAAAGCACATATTTATTTGTATCACAGACAAACTCTCAGATTTGGTTGGAAAAACTTAAAATCATTAGTGTCTGCATTAGTGTCAAATGTGTTATCTGCAACATTTTCCAGAGGAGCAGCACATGTTTTAGAAATAAGTGGGAGACCAAAAGGAAGGAGCCAGAAAGCCAGGAAGTGTGACTCAGACATTTGCTTTTAACTTTAATTAGTAAACCCTGCCAATTTACTTCTCAGAAGGGAAAGCTCATTTCATACCCTCTCTCTTCTAAAGAAATTTCAAGTTAGTCTCACCCAAGAAGTGAGCCACTTCGTTGCCATTACACATCTGATGGGACCTGCTCACTTGGTACTAGTTAACATCCAAGCTGCACAACAGTCAGCAAAAATATATTGATCAGTGGCTGTCTTTCTTTATCCTCACACCCTTTCATAGGACTCCCTAATGCTAGTGGATTTCTCAAACTAATCCAAGTCCCAGAAGGTTTGTAAAAGAAATGATGGTGTGTATTGGCTCAGAAACAGAATTGCAAAGTGTTTTCCAGTTGGTAGACTTGCAGAGAAGATGCAAAGGGGGTGGCATGCACGGAGTGCAGACTGAGTTTGAGTCAATAAATATTTATTGAGTGCCGACTATATGTTGCTCTGCTGGGATATAGAAATGACTAAGCCTAGGAGCTAGCCCTCAGTTACCCCAATATTGGAACACAGCTCTTGTTCCAGGCCCTTCCTTTCTGTCCCACAGGACTGGGGGTGCCCCACACTGTCCCCTGGACAGGGGGAAAAGGAATGGACTCCAACTTGGGGTTTCTTCTGCCAGTCTGAGGGAAATGGGATACAGTCCAGTCCACCAGGAGTCAACACAACGTGTGTGTGTTGGGGGCAAGGGAGGCTACCCTTTTGAAAATATTGCTTTGTTAATTTTCTGTACCCTAAATGTAAAGTGACCTCTGGTGGTGTTTTAACAATGCCTTTAGGAGGAATTCCGATCTAAATCTCCCAAATCATGCAAACTACGAGGATTTATTAGCTAACTCTCCTTGTTAGGGGGACTAGGCCTCCAGAGTGTCCCAAAAGGTTACTCCCTCATTTCCCATTTTCCCTGCTCCAAACCTCCTAAGCTTCTACATCTTCCTCTGTAAGCCCTTCCTCTCCCTCTTTCCCAGGACATGCCACCCCTCTCCAACCAAAAAAAAAAAAAAAAAAAAAAAAAAATCCTGTGGTGGCTCCCAGCTATCCTTGAGCATACTTCATTTGGATATCAGTGATTTTTTTGTCCAGGCCTTTTCTGGGTCTTAGGGAGGAAGTGGGGTAACTATGGATAGTTGCAGCCTGGTCATAGCTATTCAGACAGTTTATTGCCTGTGGACCCTTATATATCCAACAGTTGCCACAGCAAGGTTTTTCTCCCATCTCAAAGGCAAAAAGCATTTAAAATATGGGGGAGGTGGGAGATTTTCCAAGTAGGCTTTCCAACTTCTTGGAAGGCATTGACGTATGAGTTTCTAGAATGTTAAAATATAAACACCCTGTATCTGGTCATTTGAACTATTACAGTATATCATTCATGGTCCAGTCAACAATATGAAAATTATCTAGGTATTTCAAAAAGAGAACTTAGTACAGAAAATTCACACAGCAAAGGAAGTCATCAATAAAATGAAAAGGAAACCTACTGATAGGAGAGAATATTTACAAATCATATATCTGGTAAGGAGTTTATAACCAAAATATATAAAGAACTCATACAACTCATACAATAGCAAAAAAAGGATCCAATAAAAAAAAATTGGCAGAGGATCTGAATAGACATTTTTCCTAAAAAGACATTCA
The DNA here is from genome assembly GCF_922984935.1 of Meles meles. Lineage (NCBI taxonomy): Eukaryota > Metazoa > Chordata > Mammalia > Carnivora > Mustelidae > Meles > Meles meles. The sequence goes on along the minus strand of NC_060069.1, from coordinate 37,553,053 downwards.
GATGGCCAACAGATACATGAAAAGGTACTCAGCATCACTAACCACCAAGGAAATGCAGAGCAAAACCACAATGAAATATTATCCCATACCTGTTGGAATAGCTATTATCAAAAAGACAGGGAATAATAAGTGTTGGTGAGGATGTGAAGAAAAGGGAACCCTTGTATACTCTTGATAGGAATATAAATTGGTACAGCCATGATGGAAAACAGTATGGAAGTTCCTCAAAAAATTAAAAATATTATATGATTCAGTAATTCCACTTGTTGGTATTTATCCAAAGAAAATGGAAACTAATTTGATAAGGTATCTGTACCTGCATGTTCACGGTAGCAGAATTTACAATAGCAAAGATATGGAAACAAACTAATTATACATCAATGGATGACTGGATAAAGAAGGTAGAAATGGAATGAATAATGATCAGCTATAATAAAGGATGAAATTTTATCATTGAAGACAACATGGGAGAGGATTATGCTAAGTGAAATAAGTCAGAGAAAAACAAATACCATGTGACCTGACTAATATGTGGAATCTAATAAAACAAACAAACAAACAAACAAACAAAAACTAAGGTAATAGATCCAGAGAACAGATTGATGGTTGCCAGAGATGGGGAGTTTGTTGAGGGGGATAGGTGAAATGGGATAAGAGGGTCAAAATGTACAAAATTTCAGCTGTAAAATAAGTAAGTCATGAGGATGTAATATACACCATGGTGATTATAGTTAAGAATATTGTATTGCACATTTGAAAGTTGCTAAGAGAGTAGATCTTTTCTTTGTAACTGTGAGGACAAATGTTAACTGAAGGTTTTTGGGTTTTTTGGTGTGTGTTTTGTTTGTTTGTTTTGTTGTTGTTTGTTTTTTTAAGAAAATTGGTTACAGAAGCACTGGAAGGGATGGAAGAACAATGGGGAAAGAGGGAGTATACCCTGAGATCAGAAACACTTGTGCCTTTGGGCTAGAACCCATGAGCTTGCACATGCTGCTGTGCTGGCAAGATGCTGAGCATTCCTAGACCAGGGCTTAAACTGCAGAAAAAGGCTGTTGCGGCTTCACTGCTGAATCTGGAATCATCCTTTCCAGTTGCTATCATGTCATCTGTACAGAAACCAGAGCCGATAGCTTCTCTCTTCTTCCTTCTATCTGATCTCCAGCTGATGTCTCTGTTGGCCAAGTGTAACATGGTGTCTGCAGCAGGAAGCCTGAGAATATAGTTTGAGATCTTCCAGCCCTGAACTTTCAGAACTGCATATGGAAGGGTAGAAGTGAAAGACAACAAGAAACTACCTGAACATAGAAACAATAATCCTACATTTTGCTTTGTGCTGTTCAGTACAGATGCTCTGTTGTTCAAGAGGTTTGAGGCTAAGGCATTGGGACCAGTGCGGGAAAAGCTGCTCCCCTTGCTGCCATTGACCATGGTGTGACATCTCCATTCTGCCAGGTGGCTGAGATCTTGAGAACCAAAGCCTGGAAGGAGTCAGCTTTTCTCCTGAAAGATACACAGTTTGTAGATATTTACTCTGAGTCCGGTTCAGTGCAGCTGCATGAAAAAGAATAGGAAAACCTATTCTTTCTCTTTAGAAACATTCTTTAGAAGAACAGTATGATCTTATGTACAGAACTGCCTCTTCGTGTGCCAAAAAGAAAATCTGTTTTGCCAGACAAGATGCTTGGCTTTGTTACCCCAAACTAGCTTCCAGTTTTGGGGAGAATGTGTTTCAAAAGTATGTCTCTTTTCTTAGAGTCACATGAAGTACAGAAACACAGAAACACTACCTAAAATTTTTTATATAAAAGTACACATTCGGTCCATTTTTTATAATCTAACTTAAATTTAATTTGGAAAATATTAAAAAGCATACAGGGAAAAACAAATTACCATAAATAATTTTTGGTGTATATATCCTTTCATCTTTTTCTGACATATAGAAAAAACATCTATAGGTCTCTTTTTACAAATATTTTACAAATTAAAATGAACTGTCTGAATTATTTTGTAAATCTTTGTCTGCTTAACAAAATGTCATTAAATCAACTTCTGCAATAGTTTTTCAATGGCTCATATAGTCTATCTACAAACCATAGTTTACTTAACCTACTTTATAGGCTGAATATTTAAATTATTTCCTCTTTTTTACTAATGCTATGATGAATATGAAAAAATTTTTTTGCAAAACATTGAATATTTTTATAGGATAGATTCCCAGAGATAGAAATTTTGAGTCAAAGGGTAGGAATGATTTTAAGACATTTGACACATGGTGTCAGGAATCTTCCAGATACATTGACCAAGTTCCACTCCCACAGGCAGTACACCAAAGTGGTTGCTTCCCCAAGCACTCACCCATGTGAGGTTCTATCACTTAAGAAAAAACAAAACAAAACAAACAGCTGATAACAGCAGAATATGCACAAAGGCCATGGAAGACACGGTGTTCACTTATCCAGACAATCTGAAAAGTTAAACGCCATATTTCACTGATTTAAAGATGTATCCTTTTTTATGTTCATATTTTAGCATCTCTGAAGTCAGCAGGGTTGAGCACATGGCCTTGTCTATGCTGGTTGCTCTTGTGTAATTACTCATAGCATTGCCATTCCTTCCTAAGGGCTCCAGTTTACCCGGTAAATAATACGATCATCCATCCTAGTTATCTGTTAACCATGCAGTGTGGCTGGTTCTAACTTTGGACTATGAGAGCCCTTTGGAAGGATTCATAATCCTGTCCTACAGGACAAGGGATGGCTAACCTGGGGCTAGAAAGATGCAAAGAGGCTATTCGGGGAGGTTGAGGTAAGGAGAAAGGTCAGGCCCAGCAGAAGGCCTAAGCAAAGGCCTAGAATAAGGCATGCAGTGGGAGTGACTAAGTTAGAGTAGAACAGTACTTTTGGCCATGGGTTGACCTTGATACACCAATAACCTATATAGGTTTGCATTTGGATTTTATGACTCTTTTGACCTCACTAGCATCTAAGGTTATTCTTATATATAGCACACAATGAAGAAGACACTGCAATGAACTGGTAGGTATAGATTGCTCACAAGCTGGCAGCAATGTCCTTCCAGCCAGTATATTGTACACCGCCCCTGAAGAAAGAACCAAATAATACTCCTGCCCATCTGCCAGAGCATCTCTCAGTTCTGAATGGTCACAGTCTCACGCTCAGCAGCTCTGGAAGAAATTTTAAATTCTTGAGACAATCTCATTAAAGAAGCATGATGGAGATGTTGTTTAGCAATCCCAAAGGTATTCTATCTCTGATTTTTCTAGAATTTCTCTCACAGAGTAGGGTAGTGTATCCAGCAGGGTGGAATGCTCATCTCCCTTCAACTCCTCATGAATCTGGCACTGTTCCCAGTTCCACCACTGACTAAGTAAATAGTTGGATTAAGTCACTTGAACTTTTTTCTGTCAGTAAAATAGATGAAACACAAATTATATCCACATCACTGGCAAGTAAATGAAAGATATTACTCAGAAACACAAAAAATAAATCATTTCTTACATTTGAACTCCAACCATGTCTCTATCATGGTGCAGGAGGAACAGGACCTAGCTCTTCCTTGCTCCTGTTCATGGTACCACGGCACACAGGCCTGTGCACAGATGGAGGATCTGGAAGGGAAGTCTGGCTCTTTCACTGACCAGGTGCATGGTCTTGAGCAGGCCTTGAAGCTTCTTCAAAGCTGTTTCCTTATCAGTAAAATAGGAATAAGAGTACTGAGACAGACACTGTTCCTCCTCTACTTCCATTCCCTCTTCGTTCTTGCCAGTGAAACACCTGTCTTGTTTGGAGAGGCAATGACTCAGATAAAGTGCTCCCCTGCCCAGGCTCCCTTCACCCAGTGGTGACCAAATGGCTAGTCCCTGCCGATGAGAGGTGGCCAGAAGCCTGCTGGGGTGGCTCCAAGGAGAGCTATAGTTTTCCTTATAAAAAGGACCAGACTCAGCTGGTACATGCCTTTTACCCTCTGCCCTTCCCTTTCTTCTTGTCTGGGACAGAAATGCTGTTCTCGAAGAAGGGGCAGCCATCTTGTGTCAGTGAGGATGAAAGGCACATGCTCTGGAATGGGGGTAGAGCAGGGTCTTAGGTTCCTGATAATTAACTCTTCAAGCAGCTCTACCAGCCTTGGGCTGCTACTTGACTGGACTTTGTGTCACGTGAGAGAAATAAAACTCTTATTTGGCAAAACCACTCTACTTGGGTGTCTCTGAGCTATACAGATAGATACCTATGTCATGAAGTGGCTGTGAAGACAAAAATGAGACAAGGATAGAAATTGCCCAGTTCACTATCAGGGTGACTATCTACAGGGAGATGTTCTAGCTTACCTTTGAGAGACTGGCAGATAAATGGGTTCAGATTGTACTGAATCCAAAGGGCAACTCATTTCCAGATCAGAGTAAAATCTGAATTGGGAAACCCTGATCTCCTTCTTGCTGGTCCTCTGAACCTCTAAATTCCTCTCCTTGCAATTCCACAGGTTGCACTGGCCCTATTTAAATAACTTGAGGGTTCTGCAGAAATAACAAGACAACTAGAAGGAGAACCTGAAAAGAAAGTGAATGAGGCAGGAATTGGTTGGGTGGTCATCTGAGGTTAAAGTGTGGTCCATGAGGACACCTGATCAGAGGTGCAGTTGGTAAGGAGTACTGAAATACACCCTAGAGAATGTACTGTCCATTGACTCGGGCTTCCTGTGTGACTAGAAAAATGTAAATTAGACTTCCTTCGGAGGGAAAAAGATAGATGTCCTCAAATGGAAATAAGATAGCTTAACGCCAGTCTAACTCTGTCTAGGTTTGTTACAACCACAAAGAGGAACATGTGAGCAAGACCGGCTGTACTCTGCCGTGCATCTCTGTCATTGACTCATAAGAGGTGGACACACCACAGGCAAGCCCAATCAGCTGGCTATCGTTGAATTTAGCAGCTAATGTTGTTGAATTTTTGAAACAGAAAAATGTATAACAGAAAGAATGGTTTATGATCTAAATAGTTAAAACATTTCAAATGCTGCCCAGTTTTTCTGGTCCAGAAAATTGTAAAGAACAAATATGTGTACATACTGTCTCCGATTTACAATGGTTCAACTTACAGTTTTTCAACTTTATGAGGGTGTGAAAGTGATATGCATTCTGAAGAAACTGTACTCCAGATTTTGAACTTGGGTCTTTCCATGGGTTAGTGATATGCATGATTCTCTCACATGATGCTGAACAGCAGCACTGAGCACAGATCTGGAGTCACCCACGCTGTCAGGAGGGTCAACAACCGATATACTTACAGCCATTTTTAAAAAATTTAAATTCAATTAATTAGCATATAATGTATTATTGGTTTCAGAGGTACAGGTCAGTGTTCATCAGTCTTATATAACACCCAATGCTCATTACATCATGTGCCCTCCTTAATGTCCATCACCCAGTTACCCCATTCCTCCACCCCAACCCTCCAGCAACCTTCAGTTTGTTTCCTATGATTAAGAGTCTCTTATGGTTTGTCTTCCTCTCTGGTTTTGTCTTTTTTTTTTCCTCCCTTCCCCTATGATCCTCTGTTTTGTTTCCTAAATTCCACACATCAGTGAGATCATATGATAATTGTCTTTCTCTGGTTAACTTATTTCGATTAGCATAATACCCTCTAGTTCCATCCATGTCACTGCAAATGGCAAGATTTCATTTTTTTGTTGAGTAATATTCCATTGTACATATATAAACCACATCTTCTTTATCCATTCATCTGCCAATGGATATCTGAGCTCTTTCCAAAGTTTGCTTTTGTGGACATTGCTGCTATAAACACTGCGGTGCATGTGCCCCTTCGGGTCACTACATTTGTATCTTTGGGGTAAATACCCAGTAGTGCAATTGCTGGGTCATAAGGTAGCTCTTTTTTCAACTTTTTTGAGGAAACTCCATACTCTTCCAGAGTGGCTGCACCAGCTTGCATTCCCACCAACAGTGTAGGCGGGCTCCCCTTCACATATACTCAACAACTTCTGTCATTTCCTGTCTTGTTAATTTTAGCCATTCTGACTGGAGTGAGGTGATATCTCATTGTGGTTTTGATTTGCATTTTTCTGATGCCCAGTGATGTTGAGCATTTTTTCATGTATCTGTTGGCCATTTGGATGTCTTTGCAGAACTGTCTGTTCCATGTCTTCTGCCCATTTCTTGATTGGATTATTTGTTCTTTGGGTATTGAGTTTGATAAGTTCTTCATCGGGATACTCGCCTTTTATCTGATATGCCATTTGCAGATATCTTCTCCCATTCTGTTGGCTGTCTTTTGGTTTTGTTGACTGATTACTTTGCTGTGCAAAAGCTTTTTATCTTAATGAAGTCCCAAGAGTTCATTTTTGCCTTTGTTTCTCTTGCCTTTGGAGAAGTGTCTAGCAAGAAGTTGCTGTGGCTGATGTCAAAGAGGTTGCTGCCTGTGTTCTCCTCTAGGATTTTGACATATTCCTGTCTCACATTTAGGTCTTTCATCCATTTTGTGTCTATTTTTGTGTATGGTATCAAGGAACGGTCCAGTTTCATTCTTCTGCATGTGGCTGTCCAATTTGCCCAACACCATTTGTTGAAGAGACTATCTCTTTCTACTGGATATTCTTTCCTACTTTGTCAAAGATAAGTTAACCATAGAGTTGAGGGTCCATTTCTGGGTTCTCTCTTCTGTTCCATTGATCTATGTGTCTGTTTTTATGCCAATTACTGTCTTTATGATTACAGCTTTGTAATAGAGCCTGAGATCTGGGGTTGTGATGCCACCGGCTTTGGTTTTCTTATTCAACATTCCTTTGGCTAGTCAGGATCTTTTCTGGTTCTATACAAATTTTAGAATCATTTGTTCCAGTTCTGTAAAAAACTTGACGGTATTTTGATAAGGATTGCATTCAGTGTGTAGATAGCTTTAGGTAGCATATTTTTTTAAATTTAAATTCAACTAGCCTACACACAGTACATCATTAGTTTTAGATGTAGTATAGACATTTTTAAAAGATTTTATTTATTTATTTGACAGAGAGAGATCACAAGTAGGCAGAGAGGCAGGCAGAGAGAGAGGGGGAAGCAAGCTCCCTGCTGAGCAGAGAGCCCGATGTGGGGCTCGATCCCAGGACCCTGAGATCATGACCTGAGCGGAAGGCAGAGGCTTAACCCACTGAGCCACCCAGGCGCCCCTAGTATAGACATTTTAACAATATTTGTTTTTCCAATCCATGAGCATGGAATGTTTTTCCGTTTCTTTGTGTTTTCCTCAGTTTCTTTCATGAGGGTTCTATAGTTTTCTGAGCAGATCCAGATCCTTTGCCTCTTTGGTTACGTTTATTTCTAAGTAAATTATGGTTTTTGGTGCAATTGTAAATGGGATTTCTCTTTCTTCTGTCTCATTGTTAGTAAATAGAAATGCAACTGACTTCTGTGTATTGATTTTATATCCTGCAACTTTCCTAAATTCCTGTATGAGTTCTAACAATTTTGGGGTCTTTTGACTTTTCCCCATAGAGTATCATGTCATCTGCAAAGAGTAAGAGTTTGACATCTTCTTTGCTGATTTGGATGTCTTTTGTTTCTTTTTGTTGTCTGATTGCTGAGGCTAGGACTTCTAGTACTATGTTGAACAACAGTGGTGATAGTGGACATCCCTTGTGTGTTCCTGACCTTGGGGGAAAAGCTCTCAATTTTTCTCCATTGATTATGATATTTGCTTTTTATAGATGGCTTTTATGATATTGATGTATTTTCCCTCTATCCCTACATTGTGAAGAGTTTTGATCAAGAAAGAATGCTGTATTTTGCCAAATGATTTTTCTGTATCTATTGAGAAAATCATATGGTTCTTGTCCTTTCTTTTATTAATGTAGTATGTCACATTGATTGATTTGCAGATGTTGAACCACCCTTGCAGTCCAGGGAATAAATCCCACTTGGTGGTGGGATTTAAAGTAGTGTTGGATCCTACTGGCTAGTATCTTCGTGAAAATTTTGGCATCCATGTTCATCAGGGATATTGGTCTGTAATTCTTTTTGTGGGGTCTTTGTCTGGTTTTGGGATCAAGGTAATGCTGGCCTCATAGAGCAAGTTTGGAAGTTTTCCTTCCATTTTCTATTTTTTGAAACAGCTTCAGAAGAATAGGTATTAATTCTTCTATAAATGTTTGGCAGAATTCCCCTGGGAAGCCATCTGGCCCTGGACTCTTGTTTGTTAGGAGATTTTTAAATTACTGCTTCAATTTCCTTGCTGGTTATGGGTCTGTTCAGGTTTTCTATTTCTTCCTGGTTCAGTTTTGGTAGTTTATATGTCTCTAGGAATGCATCCATTTCTTCCAGATTGCTTAATTTGTTGGCATATGGTTTCTCTTAATACGTTCTTATAATTGTCTGTATTTCTTTGGTGTGGGTTGTGATCTCTCCTCTTTCATTCATGATTTTATTTATTTGGGTCTTTTCTCTTTTCTTTTTGATAAGTCTGGCCAGGGGTTTATCAGTCTTATTAATTCTTTCAAAGAACTAGCTCCTAGTTTTGTTGATCTGTTCTACTGTTCTTTTGGTTTCTATTTAATTGATTTCTGCTCTAATCTTTATTAATTCTCTTCTCCTGCTGGGTTTCATTTGCTGTACTTTCTTCAGCTCCTTTAGATGTAAGGTTAGGTTGTGTATTTGAGAACTTTCTTTTTTCTTGAGAAAGAAAGGTCCTCTTAGGACCACCTTTTCTGTATCCCAAAGGTTTTGAACAGTTGCTTTTCACATTCATTTGTTTCCATGAATTTTTAAAATAATTCTTTAACTTACTGGTTGACCCATTTATTCTTTAGTAGGATGCTCTTTAGCCTCCATGTGTTTGGTTCTTTCCAAATTTCCTCTTGTGATTGAATTCCCATTTCAAAGCATTGTGATCCAAAATATGCAGGGAATAATCCCAGTCTTTCAGACCAGTTGAGACCAGATTTGTGACCCAGTATGTGATCTATTTTGTTCCATGTGCGCTAGAGAAAAATGTGTATCTTTTGCTTTGGGATGAAATGCTCTCAATATATGATACTTAGAGCCATTCTGTTTGTCACTTTCAGTATAGTATTCAGTAAATTACATGAGACAGTCAAACCTTCATTATAAAACAGACTTTGTGTTAGATTATTTTCCACAACAGAAATTAATGTAAGTATTCAGAGCCCATTTAAGGTGAGCTTGGCTAAGCTATGATGTTTGGTAGGTTTGGGGTATTAAATGCATTTTCGACCTAATGATATTTTCAGCTTATGATCAGTAAATAGAGGAAGGTTTGTAATTACTTTTATTTCAAACAGAAGAAAATATGTGTTTTTTACAAGAAAATTAGTTTTGGGTGCCTGGGTTGTTCAGGTGGTTAAGTAGCCAACTCCTGATTTTGGCTCAGGTTGTGATTTTAGCGTTCTGGGATTAAGCCCTGCATTGGGCTCTGTGCTCAGTGGGGAGTCCACTCGGGGATTCTCTCTCTTCCCCTCCCTCTGCCCTTCCTCCTGCTCACTCCCTCTCTCTCTTTCTCTAAAATAAACACATCTTAAAAAGAGAGAGAATTAGTTTTTCAGTCTCTCCAAATTAAATGTTGAACGGATATTTTAAAAAATATTATTTGACATAATGTCAAAATAATAACCAAAGTTCCTGGAAGGAACACACAGGGAGGAATAATAATAAAAGCTGGCATGGACCAGGCCTTGTGGGGCGCTCTGAACTGTTCTAAGCAATTTACATGGGTTAACTCGTTTGAGCCTTGCAACAGTTTATGAGGTATAATTTTTATTCATATTTCACAGATGAGGTATACAGCTAATAATAAACATTTTGCCCTTCCAATTCTAAATTTAATCCTTAATAAGAAGTACACAGTAAAACAAAGCTAAAAATGCCCGCCTGTGGCCTAATTAACAAACATTTTCACTGTCTCTATTTTATTTTTATTTATTTCCTCCCCTTTAACCTAGAGTGTATTTCTTCTGCTTTAATAAAGCTCGCAAGCAGCATTAGAGAGAGCAAGTAACAACTTGGTCACAGAGAAAATGAGGTAGGAAGCAATAGCAACTTTCCTTGGCTCTTGGGGGATTAATTGTCATGGATATTTAATTTAGGATTAATAATTGTTTTAACCAAGCCATTTAAAAATGTGCCAAACCAGCAAGGAAGAGGGGAAATGAATTCGTGATCTGAAATTTGGGGAATAAAGCTTTTCTCATTAGCAAACAGCTTTCTCTTTGTAATGTGAATAAATCTAATGAGGGTCAATTATACGTTTTATTAAATTTTACAAAACCAGTGTTACTGGATCCCCCTCTGCTCCACACTCCCTCTGCCTTCCCTCCTGCATTTTTATTCTAATTGCTTAGGATTCTTCTATTGGAATATCAGTGCCATTCATTTCTGTTCTTTATTTCCCACTCACCTCTTATTTTGGAGATCTCTTGGATACGATTATCTGGAAAATTCAGGCCAAAAGCAAATCTCAATGGCAACTAATATGGTCTTAAGAAACAAGCCCCTGAGTCATTTGTGGTTAGGAAATAGGAAGAAGGACAGGTGGGCAAGAGGGAGAATTATGAAGGTTGAGTATTCATATCAGCAACCTCTAGCTCCTTTTACCCATTCAGCCACCAGACCCTGAACATATGTTATATGCTAAGCACAGCCACAAGAGAAGAGGACATGGTCCCCACCCCCCAGAATTTCACAGTCTCACAGGAATTAGTGGCAGCTTAATTGACTCCAATGAAGAAGGATCTGGTAGTGATAATATTGCCAGACTAATCCAATCAAAACCTCTCCCAGTTGGGTAAATTGGAGAATAGGTTAAAGGTAAATGGCAGTGACATGGCAACCACGTAATTTTGTCTTTTTCTTCTGGACAATCCAGAGAATTCTCAATAATGCTTTCCTTTAGCTAAGGGGTGGTGACTTCATTAAACCCAATGCCTAGTCTGCCAGAATCTTCCTTCGCCACTCACTTTGCTGTCGAAATTCTGAGTCTCACTTTTGCCAAGTCAGGTACACAGGGGTCTGCAAAAATTCCTTCTCCTTAATACTGTTATGTTAATTTCCATTAGGGAGGGAAGAAAAGGTTGAACATGCCACTCTGCTTGGCTCTATGCCAAAAGACCAGGACTGGAGGTGCCACTAGATATTTGGCATGGCCTTCCACAATTATTCAACATGGTTGGCTTATTAAGTGACTCTTTCCCCAGATGTAATTTGGAGCATTTCTGGACTTTCAGACCCCCAGACTTCATAAATATGCATTAGGAAGGAGCCACCAGCCCCCCGCCCCCGGTCAGGGGACTAAATACCTTGAGAGAAAATTCAGTTATTCTGAAGTTCCTTCAGCATCTTTTCAGACCAGCCAGTGTTTCCACCATCTTTCCTGCAACTATTTTCTTCACTATTCTGATCTTTTCTTGTATTTTGTTTAGGTAAATAAAAGAAAATTCCTATATCCCCTATTAGAGTTTCAACCTTGCTGTCTTCTTTCCTTCTGGTTTCCCTTCTGGAGACTTCTTTTAAATAAACTGTGTAATATCCTGAAACAGGGATTGAAACAAAACAAAACAGAGCATCATGCATACGTAAAGGCCCAGGTGAGCACAGAATTGAGATTCGTGATGTTGTTCTCAGCCCTTCTTCTTTGCTCATGTCTCAGCTCCCCACAACCTTCCTTCTGGCACCACTTTGGATTCCCTTGGTAGTATGGACAGAAGTACTTTTGCTTCCTCTGATTATGGGTCTCAGCTCATCTCAGTGATTTGGGTGGAGCAGAGCTGGACGCAGGCTCTCCTTGGTGATGAGGCACTCTCCATGCAGCACTTGGAGGGCAGCAGTGGAGTGATGATTCCAGCTTCCACCAGCGTCACAGCAGGGGGCTGGCCTGGAGGACTGAAGGCACCAGATGGGAAGTCAGCTACTGGGCTTATGAAAGGAACAGGACTTTTGTTTTTGGTTCAGTGGCCAGTGTCTCCTTAGCCTCTGTCTGTTCTCATCATGACTATTCTTGATGTCATAAATTTCCACTTCTTCTTCCCATTAACATCATTTTACCTGGACATATTGAGGTGCTCAAAAACAATGGCCATGAATTATTACTATCATTAAACTTCAGTATCCAGATTTATTTGGCAGTTTAGGAATCAGCTCTGACTCATGTGGTAGCAGATGTCCCTTAGGTCCTGCCTCTTGCCCCCATAAGCCTGGCGTGCAGTTATAACTCTGGTGAGCTGTGGGTCTCCCTGCCCCTTTGGTCTATAGCATCCCTCCATAAACTATGTGTTCTCCACTTACTTCTCTGGGGCCTCCCTTGCCCCAAGGAGGGGGTCCCACACATGGTGTATAGACAGGTGGTGCCAGGTCTGGCTTGCTGGGAGTGCTCTGGGCATCAACCCCTGAGGAAGGAACATTATGTGGGAAGGTGGAGGCAGAAGAAGAAGCCAGCCACGATGCAGTCCCAAGAAGACACTGAGCTGAGCCTTCAGCATGCTCTGGACCTGAGATGAACTTGTAGAGCTGCCCAATCTGGGGAGCTGGGTCATGCCTTTACATCCCAGCATTGACAGACTGTGGGCTCCCCTGGAAGGAAGCGTGTCCTTGGATGAGGCAGTTTCTCTTCTCTGAGTCATCCCCAGGAAGGCTGATAGCTGATGGCCATCTTTAGGCAGCACAATCAGAACCATGGGGGTAAGTCTTCCTCTCTGCAGGGGAATCCAGGGTCACCTCAGCACCCATCATGCACAGCCCAAACATGCAGGAGAGTGTCGATCCATGGAGGGTAGGAGCTAATAGATAAGTGGAGACCCACAGGTCTGAGAAGCATCATAGGCCCCCAAGAGTGTCTACTGGGGACTTTAACTCTAGTTGCCCATAGGGATGACTTCAACATGACAATTTTCTAGTAGCTTTTCCTCTTACCCGGTCCCACCCTCCCTCACTCCTACTTTTTGGAATTCCCTCCTAGATAAATCAACTGCATTCAAGTCCTCATTTCAGAGTCTACATTTGGTGTGTGGAGGACCCAGGCTATAACACATATGCAGGGTGATGTCAATAAAGACTTAGAAATAATGGCACTTACACTGTATGACTTTGTGAAAATGCCAAGCTGGGATCTGTCATCAGAGAGATGATTTTTAACCATGCAGTTTCTCCAAACTTTCCAAAAAACTGAAAAGGAAATGGTGGTGAGAAGAGGGCAGGAATGAGATTGTGAAAAAGAATGAAAAGTTGAGGGGCATCTGGGAGGCTCATTCAATGAATTGTCTGCCTTCAGCTGGGGTCATGATCCCAGAGTCCTGGGATTGAGCCCCTCATTGGGCTCCCTGCTCCTCAGGGAGTCTGTTTCTTCCTCTTCTTCTGAACTTCCCCCTGCTCATTGTCTCTCTCTCTTTCAAATAAATAAAATCTTTTTTAAAAAATTAAAAGTTGAAACAAATTAATCTTTGTGAATATTTTAAAACTGTGTGCACAAAAAGACATGCTCAACAAAGCAAAAAGGCAACACAGAATGGGCAGAGATACTTGTCAATCATATAACTGATAAGGGAGTAATTTCCAGAATATATAAAGAGTTCCTCAAACTTGTAACAACAAAACCAAAGAAACCAAGTAAAGGTGGGCAAAGGACTTATTCAGACATTTCTCCAAAGAAGATGTCTGAATGGCCATTAAGTCCATGAAAAGATGCTCAACCTCACTGATCATTAGGGAAATGCAAATCAAAACTCTAATGAGATACTCCTAATACCATCAGTATGGCTACTATCAAGATATTAGAGAGCAACAAGTGTTGGTCAGGATGTGGAGAAAAGACGATCCTTAAACACTGCTGGCGGGAAGGTAATGGCACAGCTGCTGTGGAAAACAGTGTAGACGATCCTCAAAAAATTAAAACCGGAACTACCCTATGACCCAGCAATCCCACTTGTGGGCATGTAACAAAAAAATTGAAAACAGGATGTCAGAGAGATATTCATATACCCATGTTCATAGCAGCATTATTCACAATGGCCAAAATGTAGAAACCACCCAAATGTCCATTGATAGAAGAATAAATAAGCAAAATGTGGTATATACATACAATGGAGTATTATACAGCCTTAAAAAGAGAGGACATTCTGGAATATGCTACAGTATGGATGAACCTTTCGGAGAGTGTGCTAAGTGAAATAAGCCAGTCATAAGAAGACAAATATATATGGTTCCACCACTTTACTACTTCGAGCAGTCAAAATCATAGGGGCAGAAAGTAGAATGGTGGTTGCAGGGAGCTGAGAGGGGAGGGGAATGGGGACTTATTGTTTAAAGTGTATAAAGTTTCAGTTTCTTAAAATGAAAAAAGTTATGGAGATGGATGGATGGTGGTTACAGAACAATATTTAATACTATTGAACTGGTACACTTTCAAATTATTAAGATGGTAAATTTATGTTACATGTATTTTACTACAACCAAAAAAAAAGGAAAAAAATTAAGAGTTGAGAAACCAGAGGAGGCAGAGGAAGTGAAAACCCCAAATTGGCCTGCATTCAAATTGCAGTCTACTTATTAAGACTCCTCATGGGTACTTAATCTCTCTGAGCCTCAATGGCACCATGTCTATAAAGTGGGACCAATGACAGAGACTCCCCCCCGAAAGTGTTGCTTAAGGATCGGAAGAGTGAATAGGCTGCATCCCATTGTGCTTTCTGTGGTTTTCACCTCTGTGAGCCTCAGTTTTCTTACCTGCAAAGTAGAGCAAGTGGCGAATATCTCTGTAACCTGAGCATTTATTGAGTTCTCAGAGGAACAGAGTTGCATGGTGAGCAGAAGAGAACATAAGGATTCAAAGGTCACTTCTCAATGATCAGTTACGGAGAGTGCTTCCCATCAAAATGTTCCCATGCATGCCTGCAAGCCAAATACAATGCAGATCAACTGCAAAGAGAAAGCATGCTACCTGTGAATATGCAGATTTTCACAAAGCTCATAAATGTGAAGTTGGAGCATCACCAGGGTCCCAGGCAAGCTCAGCAAAACCAGAACATCTTGAGAGTTAATTAAACCAGTTAAAAATTGAGACAAAGAATGATGGAAAACTGGAGAAAAAAGTAACTCTTGATTCATCCATCCTTTGTTCTTTCTAAGAGCTGGTCATCATTTGTTCATTCGTTCATCCAACCAGTATTTATGGCATGGTTGGCAGCTCTGGTCAGGACAGCGGACCAGTGTTGCATTAAAAATACGGTTTTGTAAAGTAGGAGATAAAACATATCTTTGAAATGTTCTGTTGCACTTTTGAAGCATCAAAAGATGCTGTTCTAATTTTTTTTTCCCCACACTTGAAATGACATTTTGGTTCCCATTTTAAGTGGATTTACTTTAAGAGGCCTTTCCAAGATGCAGGTTACCCTGCTGTTCTTTCTAACTCTCAGAGTGTTTTACAGAATCAGAGGACATTAGGTACCTGTCAACACTTCTAACTGACATGACAGGAAAAGTGGCTTCCCCGGGGGACTTGTTCTGTAAGTCTGGCACGGTTTAGAGAGAAGAGCCCCTCCCCTGCCTTAAACTATTATTTCTAATATTTTAGGTGTAGAAAGATCTGAGGTTACAGCACATTAGCATCATTGTTCCGTAGGAATCATCACTCCTGTTCTATTGATTCTTCCTTTTTATCCCTGATCTCTCCTTCTATTCCCTTCTTCCCCTAGGCATCCACTTCAATGTGTTTGATAAAAGCCCTTGGATAAGTTACGTTTCTTTGTAGAACATAGTGTTATTTCGTGTTTTAATTTGTGTATATGACATTGGAACTTGGCCTGGTTCTTTTTTTTTTTTTTTTCACTCAACACTGTCTTTTAAGATCTGTCCCCATGGCTGTACAGCTAGTATATTGGCTCACTGGTGCCAAGTGCCTTGTGCTGTGTTCACACCACGTTACCCTTGTGGTCAAGTTGCCTCCAACTCTTAGCTACCCAATAATGTAGATGGGAATATCCTTATAAATGTCCACCTATGATCCCCTATAAGCAGGTCTTTGGGATATTATCCAGGAGAGGGGCCATGGGTCCTAGGGCATAGGCCAGATAGCTTTCCTGCATGACTGTCTCAGTCTCCTCCTATTCCACCAGAAGTGCACAAAATTTCTCATGTGCTCACAACATCATCAACCCTCATGTTGATTACCTTTATATTACTCCTCTATTCTTATGGGCGTATTAGGTTGTGTGCACTGTTTTAATTGCATTTATTTGATTGCATTAATACGAGTTTGAGAATCTCACCTGTGAATTGACTACACATGTCCTCTGCCCGTGCCCTGTTAAGTTTCCCGTGTTTTTCTTGTTAATTTGCAAGAGTTCTTTGTAGAATATCAAAGTTAATTACTTCTCTTTTTAAGTTACTGTGACTCTATTTTTCCAGGTTGATACCTGTTTATTCTTGTTTATCAAACAGCAATCTTTTCACTTAATACAATTAGACCTATTGTTCTTTGTTTCCCTTACAGTTAAGTTGCCCATCTCTTGGTTAGGATCTTCTTATACATCTTCCCCTATCAGTTTTATCATTCTTCCTTTCGCACTTAAAACTCTAATCAAACTGGGGGCTTCCCTTTCAGGGTATTGAGGAAAGGCTGCTGTCTGACCGCACCGTATGTACTTTATTACTGGTCTTTAAACTGCAGTTTCTTATCACAATCAACTAAGCAATCTATCCTTACACCATGGCTTTGTAATAGCATCTTCATCATTGTACCAATTTACCACATAAAGATGACCCCAAGGGTGCCTGGGTGGCTCAGTTGGTTAAGTGTCTGCCTTTGGTTCAGGTCATGCATGATCTCAGGGTCTTGAGGCTGAGCCCCATGTCAGGTTCCTGCTCACTGGGGAGTCTGCTTCTCCCTCTCTCTCTGCTCCACCCTCCTGCTCATGGTCTCTCTCTCTCTCTCTCTCAAATAAATGAATAAATTTAAATTAAATTAAAGATGACCCTTGTTCTATGTCCTCTATTTGTTCTTTCGGTCCATTGTATTTTTTTGACCTCCCACATTTTGTCTTTAAAAAATCCTTGGGGTTGTATATTCTGTTTCTTAATATAATATTTTCTGTAACATAAAAACCATATCTTAAAGACCATATGTGTCAGCGCTAAGGCCATTTAACTTGTACATAAAGAGCACGGTCTCTGCAGTCACACAGAACACCGTTCAAAGCCGGCCTCTATCACCCCACAGCCCTCTGACATTGTTTAGCAGTTTCCTATTGCAGTCCTGACAAATCACCACTAATTTAGTAGTTTAAAGCAACACAAATTTATTATCTCACAGTCCTGGAGATCATGTGTCTAAAATCGGTTGACAAGGTGGTGTTCCTGGAGATTCCAGGGAAGAATCTATTTTCTTGCCTTTCTAGCTTTGAAAGGCTGCTTGTGCACTCCTTGGCTCATGGCCCATCACTCTGGCCTCTGCTCCACTTGTCACTCCTTTTCCGACTCCCCGGCCTAACTCTTTTTCTTATAAGGACTCTTGCAATAGTCCAGGATAATCTCCCCGTCTCAAGGTCCTTAACTTAACACACCCACCATGTCCCTTTGGCCTTGCAGGGCAACCACTCACAGGTTCTGGGATTAGGACATGAAGATCTTCGGGGGCCCATTATTCTGCCAGCCACACGTTGGCCAGGCAATGTAACCTCTCCGAGTATGTTTCCTTCTCTCAAATGCGGACGCAACGGTAAGTAGATGCTGTTTGCTTGGCACAGCGCTGGGAACATGTGGGCGCTTAATAAACAGTAAATGTTTTTATCCTCTTTATGGTCCAGGAAGGTGTACCATGTACCGCGGCTGGAGAAATTCAGAGTAGATGAGGCATTTTGTAAGAGAATGCTGAATTACTGAAAATAGTCATAACAGATCATTTTATTATTATTTCAATATTAAACCAAGCATCCTATCAAAGCCCTGGCTTTGTCTGGTTATTATTATAATTGTTATCCTGGTCAGTAGGGTCAAAGTGATTTATTTTGTATTTGAAACACATGACCTCTGATGTTCCCTGAATTCTCTAAATTCACAGGAAACCAAGATTTTATCACCAGCTTTCTTTTGCTTGAGAGCTGGCATTGCATGGTTTCAATAAAGAAAATCACAGAGGACTAAAAGAGTCTGGTGTTCATAAATCAAGGTCTGTGTGTGAGAGATCTCAGGAGACTTAATTTGGCAAAGGGAAGTTCCCTGAATCAAGGCATATTACAATTTGTGTCTAATCAGATTAAGTAGATCAAGGAAGAGGGAGATCGTGTCATCCTTTGCAAGGCTGTACATTTCCAGAGCTGGAGCCATCAGCAGGAGGAGTCTGGATGTCAAGAGCAGGATGGGAGCACAGTGAGGGGGAGGAGGGAATGACCAAGTACAGGCCATCACAAGGCCAGCATTAAGAGCCCGGCTGTCACAGATTATTTCATTCTGGTGCAAATCTCAGCATTTTGGAATCCTGAGAGCTTTGTTCCTGACCCTGGAATTAGATCGCCTATGTGTGAATCTGATATTTACTAGGGGAATACCTGAGGGAAACTTTCTACTGGGGAAAGTTACTGTAATCTAGAGGACATCTTGTAATTGGGGACAACAAGGGGTCTACCTCCCCCATTTTATTATGATTGCAAAAGAGTCCAGGTTGCCGGTCCTTAGAAAAGTGGAGTTCCACTGCTCTCTGCAGTCAAATTCACCTTGGACTCCATGGATTTAGAGCCAGCTTGGCAGACTCGAGAGATTAACAGTGTATTAGTTGTGGTAGGCTCACTGCTGTAACGAACAAACATCTCCATGGCTTAATACAATTGAAGGCTATTTTCTCTGCCAAGTGAAGTCCAGAATGGGTATTCCTGCTAGGTGGGAAGCTCCCCTCCACGTGATCAGGGAAGGACCCAAGCTCGTGACATTCTGAGCTCTGGAAATGGTGCCATCACTCCTACTTCTGTTCCCCGGGCTGCCGCTCTCACACAGGTATTTATGAACTGCAAAGGAATCTGGAAAATATGGCCCTACTATTTTTCACAGGGAGAAGAAGACACAGATTTGATGACTAGCTAGTTGGTTTTGCTGCAGGAGAAGACACTTCTTCAGAAGACTGACTATAAACTCAGACCAAATTTCATCTGCCACCTTCCCCTTAGGTGAGACCCCCCCCACCATCACCCCTCAGTTTCAGTGAACTTCTCGGCCATCAATAATGAAAGCTTGCCACCTACCCAAGGTCACATGAAACACCAAGGATCTGGAGCTAATGGTATCTTGTTTTTTGATGGCAGGGAGAGTGGGACAGTGAAGGGAAGACCAGGAAGCAAAGGACATTAAGGTGGCAAAAATGGGAAAAGAAGGAGGAATAATTGTTTTGAAATTTATAATTTCTATTATGGAAACACTTAAATATACAGAAAAGTTGGAAAAAATAGCCTACTATAAACATTTTCATTAAAGAGGTAAAAATCAACATTTCATTATGGAATAAAAGAAAAATATCATAATTCCACCAGCTTAGTACAGTATAATTTTTCCAGTCTTTTTGTTTTGTTTTGTTTTCTTGCCCATAAGTTTCCACACAGAGTTGAAAAAAGACAAATGGTTATGAACAGGGACTTGATAGGTAGTGTGTCCTTACAGTGGGGAAGGGTGTATTGTTCTATCTGGTTTTTCCCAGAATCCCCTGTGTTCCTCACTCTGGGGGCATTTCATGCTTTTGTAATTCTCCAGCAGAACTGAGTGGGGAGGGAGGCGAGGAGTGTGAAGAAAGAGGAAGCATAACCCCAATCAGTTATATGTTCGGTTTGTTAGCAGCTCTGGTGGAAAGATTCCATGCAGGAGCTAATGGAAATGCTTTCTCAAAATGAAGTTTAAAAAGTGTCTCTAGCACATTTATGCTTGGTGTTGAACCTGCGCTGGTTGCCATGCCAGTTTCGCTCCCGTAGTGAGGGCCAAGCCATCAGCAGTTTCAAGAGGTTGGCGGTGTAGTCCCACTCCGTGCCCCTCAGGTAGGCCAGTTGTGCCTCAGTTGCCCCTACTTGCTCACCACTGCGTTTTTTGTTTTTTTAAGATTTTATTTATTTGACAGAGAGAGAGATCCCAAGTAGGCAGAGAGGCAGGCAGAGAGAGAGGAGGAAGCAGGCTCCCCACTGAGCAGAAAGCCCGATGCGGGGGCTCGATCCCAGGACCCCGAGATCATGACCCGAGCCGAAGGCAGAGGCTTAACCCACTGAGCCACCCAGGCGCCCCATCACTAGTGCATTCTTTTTTTTTTTTTTTTTTTTAAGATTTATTTATTTGACAGATAGAAATTACAAGTTGGCAGAGAGGCAGGCAGAGAGAGAGGAGGAAGCAGGCTCCCAGCTAAGCAGAGAGCCCGATGCGGGGCCCGATCCCAGCACCCCGGGATCATGACCCGAGCCGAAGGCAGAGGCCCCAACCCACTGAGCCACCCAGGCGCCCCCACTAGTGCATTCTTAACGCCACTTTCCTCCTAGCCTCGTTTCCTGCGGTGGCTGGAGAATACACCTAGCTGACTCCCTCCAACCAGAGGGTACGGTTACCAAGGCTGGCTGCCATGCTCTGAAGCCAGCAGCTGTGTTTGTTCGAGGCCTGCTTCCTTCCCATGGGCTGCTCCAGTCAACGGCTGTCACAAGGACTCCAAAGCAAGTCGTGCCCAGGAGAACTGGGACTCTCCTGATGCTGGCTTTGCTGCTCTTCCTTACACTGGCAGGCCGTCGAAGGCTTTCCCTCTCTCCTTCACTTAGGGTTGGATGCACCTTTGCCTGTGGTCTGCCAGCTCTCCCTGCCCCATCTGGCTCTGTCCGCATTGTCCCTCACATACATGTTTCCCCTATAAAATCCTGGTATGTCTAATTCCACCTTGGCACAATTTTCTCAGAAAATCCAGACTGACGCACTTTCCCCACTCCACTACTTATGCTTTCTGGAATCAGCTTCTCAAAGAAACCTGCACTGGAATCTTGTTGTCAGCCTGTATTTCTGGGGAAGCCAGCCTAAAAGCGAGGGCATTGCAGAGACACTGGACACGCCACTCCCACTCATCACCGCAGGACAGAATCTAGTCCTAGGGCCTCACTGAACAAAGGAGGCTGGGCCAGGCAGTTCCTGTGATGGGCCATGCGAGGGAGAATGGGTATCAGAGGGCCTGCTGGCAGTGTGACTGGCTACTCTCCTCATTCAGCCTTCAAGTTCTGTGCAAACTCCTTCATGGCCGAAGTTCTGAAACAGGGTGTATGGAGGGAGAGGCCTTTGACAAGTCTGTGCTGATATAAATGAATCAAAATCAACCCAAATCTAACTTTATACTATATAGATTACTGCCTGCTCCAAGGCAAAATTGTAAAGTGTGTAATGCTTATCCCCTGGACATAGCCCACCCCTGGAGCTACGGCCCCTTCGTATCCTTTTAAATTCCCTCCAGAGTACCAGCCGCCCAGAATCCCTATTACAACGTTCCACCCCAGGCACTGATTCACCAACCCAAGTTTCTCCTCCCTGCCTTAAAACACACCTGTTCCATTCCCCCCAGTTCTGTGCATTAATAATGTGATAAGTTAATTTAACATAAAGACATTAACATTGGCTAAGACTTCACTGCGGCAGCAACCAGATGGACCCATCTGGCATTTAACCAGAACCCGTTAACGCCTTATCCAGAGGATGGAATGGTCATTTGCCTGGTGACTGCCACTGAGTCCTAGCTTCCATGTAACAAACAAATATTACCTATCTTAGGCTTTTCTTCCAAAGCAGATAGCAGAAGTCAAGGATAAGGCATAAATGAGTCATCCCACAGAAGGATCTTGTAAACCAGTAAGCTGGGACTCCATAAGGTCTGCAGTCTCTTTTCCTTTGGGCCGTCTTCTTTGGGATTCTTTTCTCTGTCATGTTCAGGAAAGAAGCACCAGTTTCCTTTGACTCAACACTGTTCACAGTAGTTATCTCTAGACAGTGAGCTCGTAGGGCAGAGGACAGTGAAAGGGCAATGCCAAGGTATTTTACTTCTTTAGGGTTTGAAGTTTTCAAATCGAACATATCAAATTTTTGTAACTTGAAAAAAATAATGTAGTTTATGATAAGCCATTTGCCTTTCCCTGTGGAATGGACCAGGCATCCATCCTATCTACTCTTGAGGGGTCCTTTATCTTCACGAACTGATGACAAAGCCAATCCTTAGAGCCTCCTCCTCTCCCAAGAATGCACTTGGATCCTTCCTGCTGTCTGCTTTCTCTAGCATAATATGAACTGTCCTCAACCTTGGTTTCTACCTGCCCCTCGAGTCAGCTGTTCTGATTTGTTTAAAACCCTAATTTTAAGTAAAATTAGAATGGAGACCACAGTTACTTACCTGCAGCGCCTCAGCTTAGTGCCTGATATAAAGTTGATCCTTTATAAATGTTTTTGAGGAATGGGTGCACCCTCGTATTCAAGGAACTCCTCCTGACCATTGAGTTGTTTTAATAAGGCAGCCACTGCAGGGCCTGGGAGTGGTGGACACAAACCATCAGTCCTCTACGGGCTTTACCTGGGATGTCAACCAAGATGCCAGATGTGGCAGGAAAGGGATCATGATGGCCTGAATGACGGTATAATATTAAAATCAGAAGTATTATCTGTGAAAAAACCACTTATGCCCTACTTACCTAGTCACTGGGCAAGGCTTCAAGGGGAAATTACTGGCCAGAATGTCACACATCTATGGAATCTTCAGAAACTAAACAAACAAACAAACAAACAAAAAACAGCTTGTGTTTTGTGTTTTAGACTGGTATTTCCTGGGCTGTATCTGCCAAATCCATGCTCTCAGAGATGACTTTCCTGAACTTTTGGTTGGCCACATTATCTTCTATTTAACTTTTTGAAGTCCTGAACTTTTGGTAGGCCACATTATTTTCTATTTAACTTTTTGAAGTGGTTTTCCAATTTTCACACCTCTGAGTCCCCAGCTACCTTTGCCAATATTGTTGTGTGTTGTGAGAGAGGGGACTGCCTCATGGCATGGCAACAGCAGAAATATCAAAGTCCACCCTCAACCCTGCCAATCCTGGCCCTGTGACCATAACTCACTGAGCCTCAGCTTTCTCATCTGTTAAATGGGTATTAATAATGATAGCTGCCTCTAAGGTTGTGTTAGGAATCAACTGACATAATCTACCTTTCTTTTTTTTTTTAAAGCACTGGGTATGTAGTAAATACTTAATAAGTGATAACCACTGTTATCACCACCACTACCATCATTATCATCATCATCATCATCATCATCAAAAGTTCATCCAAGAGTCCAGAAGGATCTGGGATGTAGGCCCAGAAAATCTCTTTCAAGTCAAATAATAACCAAACTAGTAGATAGAGTTCATTCTTCCAGGACCTCATGTTCTGTTCTTTGCAGAATCGGGAGGTGGGCAGACTGGAGCACAGGAGTGCGAAGTCTGGTGGAAAGGCAGAGGGAAAATGAAGCCTGTGGTTGTAGGTTGGTAGTTCAGAAGCAACAATGCCAGCAGAGAGGAAACAGGAATTGTCAGGACTCCTGATGCCAGCTCTCTGCCGACGTAATTAATGAGGCAGTTGTGCCAAAAATGAAGCATGTTGTTAATATACAAACCTGTTGGGTGCACAAGGGAAATGCAAATAAAAGTTTTGCCAAAAGGGGAGTGAGGTCAGATCAGCTCCAAAGGGAGGTCTCACTATCTGTAACACAATAATGTACAGATTTTAAAATAATGATTTAAAAAACAGGACCAACACCTACAAAATACTTAGTGGGCTTTTAACATTCTTACTTGAGGGGCACCTGGGTGGCTCAGTGGGTTAAAGCCTCTGCTTTCGGCCCAGGTCATGATCCCAGGGTCCTGGGATTGAGCCCCGCAACTGGCTCTTTGCTCAGTGGGGAGCCTGCCTCCCTTCCTCTCTCCCTGGCTGCCTCTCCGCTTACCTCTGATCTCTGTCTGTCAAATAAATAAATAAAATCTTAAAAAAAAAAAAATCTTACTTGATCGTTTTACTTTTGTCTTCATGTCCTTCAAAGTTCACACAGTTGGTCAAAGTCACCTGACAGACAACTAAAATTCCAGTGGAATTTTTGCACTCAGGATTTTAATAAAGAGAGTTTCTTTCGGGGTTGCGGAGAGAAAGGAATCTTGAGCCCATAGAAAGTTTTTGTGATTTTTGTGCCTGATGTTCTCACAAAAACAAAATGATTATCAGTTCGCTATGTAAGTGTTCTCAAAAGCGAATTCAGTTCTTTTCCAAAAATGCCTTCTTGAATTGTGTGGGAGAGATCTGGACCAAGGATTTGACCCTGAGCTGACTCTGCTGCTTCTATTTAACTTCTATTTAACTTTTTGAGGTTAAATAGAAGGGGGGCAGGAGGAGCACCCGGGTACCACTAAGGGGAGCGGAGCCTCGTCCTTAGAGGCAGCGGCGTCTCGGGCAGGTCGCGGACGGGCGTGCTGCCCCCAGCTGCGAGCACCCGCGGGAAGCCCTGACCTTGGCTGCGCAGGGACCGCCCCGCCCCGGCCCCGGCCGGTTCTGCAGACTTCCCGCGGGGGCGCGGATCATCGGCGGGGCTGGGAAGGAGCCCTTCAAGGAGGACGCTTTGGTCTCCCCTCCCCTTCGCTAACCCATCCGGCTCTTCGCCCCCCGTGCTCTTCTCCGACCATCTTTTCTGCTTTTTTCAGGCCCGGCGGTGACCCTGAGAGAGCGCTTGGGCGTCGAGAGGCCGTTTTAGGTGCAGAATGTGGAAACGTCTGTGTTATTTCTGTACCGTTAATTTATTTTTCCTTTTCAGTCTGTCCGCTGCCGGGTGTTTCGTGACAGCCGGAAATACTAGAGCCGGGCGGAGAAACGCGCTCGCGTCCGCCCGGCAGGTCGCGGGGGCCTGACGGGCCGGAGATGCGCGCACGCGCGCAGGGGCGGGGGCGCGCGCGAAAGAGAGTCGGGGGGCGGGTGCGTGCGCGCGCGCATTGTTTCCGCTTCGAACAGGGTCCCCAGCTGGCGTGTGGGTGCGAGCACTGTTCCTGGGGTCTGGGGTGCTTCGGCGGGCAAAGCGCGCGTTAGGCCCGACGCCAGGCGGGACTTTCCCCCGGCGTTCCCGGAGCGCTCCCTCTGCGCCAGGACGCCGCCTCGCACTCCGGCGGAGGCGCCCAGGTTGTCTTCGGCGACCACCCGGGAGCGAGCGTAGGCGCTGGTGGCACCTTCGGTTTCCAGGAGAGGTAGGGAGACACAGAGAGGTTAAGCCAAGGAGCTTTGAACTCAGCGTGGCTCCGGAATCCACATCTTAACCACTACTCCTTATTTCTTAAAGCTCTTTTTTTTTTTTAAAGATTTTATTTATTTATTTGACAGAGAGAGATCACAAGTAGAGAGGCAGGCAGAGAGAGAGGGGGAAGCAGGCTCCCTGCTGAGCAGAGAGCCCAATGCGGGACTCGATCCCAGGACCCTGAGATCATGACCTGAGCGGAAGGCAGCGGCTTAACCCACTGAGCCACCCAGGCGCCCCTACTCCTTATTTCTTAATCACAGGAGCCCTTAGACTTCTCTTGGAAAGTCATAGGGTAAGGGGCCTTTTCACTTCCCTCCGTCTAAAACAGTGTTTTAGTGCATCCAGAACCCAGGGGCTGCTAACTAAGACACAGAAAGCATCGAAGTAACTGACTTTGGCTTGGTAAAGTGGAATCTGTCAACCCTTAATCAATAAAGGTGACCATCATTTTAAACCGATTGGTAGCATCTTTTACTCTATAATAATCCATATACTTTAATACGTTTCATTCTCGGTTCTTGACTTATTCTTTTCCTCTTAGTGATGCCCTCTCTTGGGAAAATATAGGAAAACACAAAGAAGAAACAAGAAGTCCCCCATGATCTCAGCGCCTCCTCCACCATATGTTGTTGAAAATCCTTCCGGTCATTTTCCTATGCATACATGTTATAATAAATTAAAATGGATTTATTAGAGTTCAAAACAGTATCATAATGTACATCCTGTTTTATGCTTTTTGAAATTTAGCAATTCACAATGAACATTTCCCCATCAACTATTCTTCTACAATTCTTTTTAATGACTGCACCGTATTTCATTGTATGATTTTGTCATAATTTAATTGCTAGTCTTATTTATTTACACTTAGTTTTGCTATTATAAATGGTGAACATCAGTGTGCAGTAATCTGTGATACACCTTGACTGTTCCCTTAGGACAGATAGCTAGCAGTGAAATTGCCAGGTCAAAAACAGCATGCCAGAAAGGTGGACTCAGTCCACACACCTCTAGGTAGGATGAATGTGTCCATTTTGTTTTCCCCATTCTGGGTGTCATTGCTCAAGAGAATCTTTATTAACAAATGACATCCTTAAAAAAAAAAAACAACTACGTAATGTTGGAATATGTTGGATTTCAAGAGAAAGATTTTATATTATTGCAGATTTTTAAAACATTTGGGAAATTTAGTTTATTCAGAAGCTTCCTGACTGAATGGGTCTCTAGGTATGGTAAAATAGGGACATTTTAGAAAAAGAAACAAGGAAAGTTAATTCTCAAACAGTTTTTTCTAAGGCAGGGAGACAGATGCTGTCTACAAACTGAAAAAGGAAGTATTAATTGCTGCTTTTGCTGGGCCTTCACTCCCTGGCAACTTACCCATTGTCTGGTCTGAAAACACTGAAGGTGCTGCCTGCCGCAGAGTGCAGAGCAACTGCAGAAATATTCAAGGCAGCAAACCTGGGCAATTAGAGGTTTCTGTTCATTTTCCTCCCCTTTCATTCTACCAGCTCCCCCTCCCCCCATATCAGCAAGTTGGAGTGACAAATATTTAAAGTCAGCTTGTCACGCATGAGCAGCACAGCTGTGTGAATGACTGATTTCCTTGACATTCTGAACAGCTTTGTGTGTGCATGTGGAGACCTGCAGACCCTCAAACCCGACACTATCTGACTTACAAGATGCCATGGGTTTGGTGTTTGAGGCAATAGTAGGGGGTCTGGGCAGGTGGTGTTTTATGACCAGGAAATGAACAGATCTACAGACTGCAGATGTTTTTGTAATATATGTGTTTGTTGCAATGACCTCTAGGTGGATTTCTGCAGTGACAAAGAAGAGGCTTTTAGGGTGTGGTTTAAATTCCTTTCTTTGCAAAGCTTGCTCTCAAATCACTTTTGCCTAATAGGTTGGAGACCATGTGTCTTTAGCAAATTTGAGAGAGGCACTTGGACCCACTGGTCTTTTTTCTCCCCACTCAGCATTGCAGCAAGATTAACAGATGCCTATTTAGGGAAGGCATGTTCCCTTTTTATATGCAAACCTTGTTGCTAAAAATTCTCTTTGAGATGAATTATTAAACCCAATTTATAAAATAAGGACAGTACAGATTTCCTCTTGAATGATTCTTTCTCTTTGATATGTGATACCCATGTCTGCTGGTGGAGAAAAGCTGAGAGACTATGAGAGGCCAGGTGGGGATGGGAGGAAGGAAATACAAGTAAATAAAGTCCATTTTCACACCTCAGAAATTTCCTGAATGCTTGGACCCCTTGGGGAACACTTGGAATTCTTTAACCATCATATAGAAATGCACAAAAACAGTTATTTTGTAAACCTAGGTTTCTCCTCATAGTCTAATAAAGTAGGAGTTACTTAACATATCAGAATTCCTGTAAGAAACAGTACTGTCTTTGGGAACATCTATGAGCATTCATGTAGGTGCTTTCTGGGCAGAGAGTAGACTATTTTTTTTTATTCAAGGGGAGGGATTTTTATGTTAATCTTGAAGGAGAAGCAGCAGGAAAACCGCAGGAGGACTTGAGTGAACATGAAGTCTCAGAGGGGTGTGGTGGCCCCTGGGTGCTCTGAGATCGGGGAGACCCAGGTGCTCAACTGGTTGTTTAGGTTATAAGTCTAATGTGACATGTAAATCACCCCTCCTCCTTTATGACGTCTTCAGTAACATCTGTACTTTGTAAAGCATAAAAGCCTTTGCTAATTAATATTCTCCTTACATTGTTTAGAACTGTGTTACAGAATTCATATCCCTTTCTGCAATGCATAAAACTGTTTTAGAGAGGGAGGAGGGGCAGAAGGAGAGTGAGAAAGAGAATCTTAAGCAGGCTCCACGCCCAACCCTGAGCCCAGTGTGGGGCTGGATGTCACAACCCTGAGATCGTGACCTGAGCTGAAATCAGGAGTCAGACATTTAAGTGACTGAACCACCCACACACCCCCATAAATTTTTATGTTAATTATGAAAAAGAAGCTAAACATGAAGTTGAAATTCATACCGTAATGCCAACCTTAGATGCTGCCTCCTAAGCTAGCACTTCCCTGCTGTTGTACCTGCTCAGCGCCATGAACAACCTCCATACATGCACTGTGATTCCAGGGCCCGCAGCAGCCCGTGGGAGCTGGATAGACCTAGTGAATTAGAATCGGCTTTTTAACAAGATCCCCAGGTGACTCAGGTGCACTTTCCAGCTTGCAAAGTGCTGGTCTCCAGTACTGGTTCTCAACTCACTGCACGTTGGAATCCCTAGAGAGCTTCACACACTCTAGTCCTGAGTCACACTCCTAGGGATTCTGCCTTAATTGCTCTGGGGACGGAGGACGCTGAGCCTCCAGATTTTTAAAGTCTGTCAGATGATTATAACGATGTTTGATTAAAAGAATGAAAAACCCTCAGAACAAAGCAATCTCAGAATGCTTCCTTTTTCAAGTCGTGTTTGAACCCGGACACCCTGTGAAGTACCTGAGCTGGACACAAGGTTTGCCGCCTTCACCAACCACAGCTCTTCCCCAGAGGCGCTGCTCCCAGCATCTAAAACTTCTGTGTAATAGATTTTCACCACAAGACTCAATGGAAGACTAGCCAATGGCAGATACTCAGAGGAGTTTCCGGGATTGTAACAGGGAGAAACTTACCGTGTCTGACTCCATATTGCTTCCATCTCTCTTGTTGCTGGGGCCGGTAGATTAGAAACTCCCGCTTAGCCCAGCTGGCAGGCATATTACAGCTAAAGCTTGCAGAGATTGCTTTTTACCAAAAACCTACCTTGCCTGAGGAGATAAGGAAGTATGTACAGAAATGACTCCCCCATGTTTAAGATTTACAGGAACCTCACGACCAGATTCCTATACACAAAGATCAACTGACCGAGGACAAAGAGGTTGTGACCTTCCTGGGATGTCTACAGATGTCAGTCACCTTCTGACTCCCCACACCATCTCCCACCCCGTTGCCTCCCCTTGCTAACATAAAAGAAGCTCAAACCTCAAGCTAGGGGAGATGGACCACTGGAATAGCAGTCTGCCATCTCCTGGGCTTCCTGGCTTTCCAGATAAAGTGTCTTTCCTTGTCCCAGCATCTTGCCTCTCGACTTATTGGCCTGTCGTGCAGGAACCAGAAGGAGCTGGGACCCCATTACAGGGTCACTCTTCTCTCACAATTTGTCCCCCATCTTCTGCTTCTGTGCCAACACCCCACCCCCACCCCAAGGCTGCCTAATGTGGTGGTTCCGGGCAAGGGTTCTGGGGTCAGATGGCCTGGGTTCACACCACAATTGTGGCCATAACGGATCACCTACCCGCTTGAAGCCTTCATTCCCCTCTCTAAGTGGTGTTGATGATAGTACCAAGCTCACAGGGTAGCGAGGATGGGTCTGAGAGATAATGCACAGAAACCGGGTAACAAGACTCATATTCAAGTAATAAATAGGGCATCCACCCAGCGTGACTAAGAGAAGGAAAACCTAATTAGTGCTCAGCTTTCTCTGCTGTTAAAAGCATGCATAGGGGGATGCCAACAAGAAACGTGCCCATTCATGCCGCAGACACCTAGAAGAACTCAGGAATCAAAGGACTAGGTATCTCTGAATGTAAGGGTAAGTGTTAAGGCTGAGGAAGACAGTCAATTCGCCTGTCTGAAGGCCAGTAAAGTCCCTGCCCCGTACCACCTGAACCTGTGCCCTTCCCCATGCCAGCAGAAGCCTGGAGCTTTCATTTTAGAGAAACCAGCCCAGGGTAGCTCCTGGTTTGGAGGTGCCAGGCACAGCTGGGGAGGAAGGGAGGCCCAGAGAGATATGAGAGGTCGTGAAATTATGAGGTGTTATCCCCACTTCGGTCCTCTATCCCAAGTAGGCTTCCAGAATGCTGGTTGCCAGCATACATTCCCCAGCCAGAAAGCAGCGAAAAAAAAAAAAAAAAATGCTGAATGTGGGAGAATCTTCTAAAGGAACAGCAGGGCTACCTGATCATCCTCAGTGGAACCCCAGGTGGCAAGCCCATTCCCACTTAGAGTTTCCAGCCAACCTTCAATGTCACTGTCCTAAAAGGACAAGCAAAGATCATAAGAAATACTGTCAACATGGAAAGCAGATACCAAAATAAACAAGAGAAGGAATGGAATAAAGGGAGATAATGCCCTATCCTAAAAGAGAATCGCACCATCCATAAGACAGAGAGTGTTCAGACAACAATAGGAATATGGAAAAAACACAACAAAGAAGATGAAATAGAGGATGGTCATCTCTCCAGAAGTACGATAATACTAGAGATCCAAGAGAAAATAAAAAGTATTCCATGGAGAACAACAACAACAAAAACCCACAAAAAAAAAAAAAAAAAAAAAGAGAGAGAGAGAAAGAGAAAACTGTCAGAAGAAACAATATTTTAAAATATCCCAGAACTAAAGAATACGATTCTTCACATTGAATAGGCCCAGAAAGTGCCTAGCACCCTAAATTTTTTTAGAAGGGAGAAAGGGGTGCAGCCAAAGCACACTTTCATGAAATTTAAATATTTCAGGGATTAAGACCAGATCCTAAAGAAACCCCTCTGAGACAGTCAGGGCACAGTTGGGGCAAGAAAAGCAGATTACATTCGAAGGGCTAGGGGTCAGAGTGACATCAGTCATCTCAGCAACACTGGAATCTAGAAGATAAGGAAACAAGACTTTCAAAATGTTGAGGAAAACATATTTCTGGTCTAGAACTCTATACAGTAGTCCCCCTTGATCTGAAGGGGATTCATTCTAAGACCCCCCCAGTGGATACCTGAAATTGTCAATAACGCCTAACCCTATATGTGCTATGTTTTTTCCTATACAAACATCCCTAGGAGGAGGCTTAATTTATAAAGTAGGCACAGTAAGAGAATAACAACAATAATAAAATAGATTATAACCATCTATTGTAAAAAAAGTTACATGAATATGGTCTCTCTCTCTCTCTCAGAATAGCTTATTGAGTTTTGCTCTCCCTTCTTCTTCTTGTAATAATGTGAGATGATAAGTGCCTACTTGGTGAGATGAAGGGACGTGACTGTCATAGTACTGTGACAACATCGGGCTCCTACTGACCTGACAATACGTCAGGAGGATCATCTGCTTCTGGGTTGCAGTTGACCGTGGACAACTGTAAAGCGGGACTACACCCAGTCAAGCAACCATGGGTACTCTCTGGATACCAGAAGAGAGACATCAAATAAGGGAATTAACAAATAAAGAGGAAGTATAGGATCAAGAAAATGGATTCAACACAAGAGAAAGGCAGAAGGAATTGAAGGTTTGGTGAGTGAAGCCTGAGGATGACCACTGGGAAGCAAGGATGGAAGCTGCCAGCCCAGACCGGAACAGGGGGAAGGACAGCTCCAAAATACAGGTGGAACCAATGCATTTCAATATATTGAAGAGAATTTTGCATCCCTTCCGGAGAGTTTGTGGGAGAGAATTAGTGATGGATACTTGAAATTCTGCTAGTGGGAAAAAAAAGCCAATTATTAAGTCCAGGGAAAACAAAAAGTCATATATGAAAGGAAATGTAATACTTTCCTGGAGCAGCTTGACCAATGTTTACTTAGTAAAAATAATATATTCATGGTATATTTGTTTAACAAAAACTGTGATATGGTTACATGGGGAGGACGTAGGAGGCAAAGTAGATAAGGTGAAGGTGTATGTGCTAAAACCCTCATCACCCATAGCAGGAAGGCAGGGGATTATGTCTAAAATGGAAAAATCAACACAATAGTATAAGCCTTTTCTCAGACAAATGGAGGTAAACACAAAATCTGTTTGCCAAAGAGTTGGATCTTGGGGTAGGAAGCATGGAAAGGGAAAAGCTCTTTTTCTCACTACCGTTATAGTGCTATTTGGCTTTTTAAAGCATATGTATGTTAATATGTTAAGTAATCCTTGGTAGAAATAAAATTAAATTTTAAAACAAAGCTGAGCCCCAAGCCTGGTCCACGTTAAGTGTTGGCCAGTGTGGGGAAGCTACTCTTCCCATTTCTGTCTCCAGCCCCTTGGCTTTTCTTAGCGAACCTGAGAGGTGATAGCCACTCTGGTTTTTTGGCACTTCACCTCTCACTCTCATACTCAAAAGACTCCACTGTAGCATCCATTTTTGTTCCTGCTTGTCTCAATTTGCAGCTTCAGCAACTCCAGTAAGTAGGCGGAGGGCATAAGCAACAAATACGTCTCTCTCACAGTTCTGGAGGCTGAGAGGTCCAGGATCAAGGTGCCGGTGGATCTGGTCCTTGGTGAGGGCCCACTTCCTGGTCCGTGGATGGCCACCTTCTCAGTGCATCCCCCTTGGTGGACAGAGAACAGGGAAGCCTTTTTCCCCTTCCTGTAAGAACACTTCCCCCATCCTGGGAGCTCACCCTCACGACCTCATTACCTCCCAGTACCTCCTAATACTTTCACATTTGGGCTTCAACATATGAATTTGGGGGGACACAAACATTCAGTCCTGGGCATCTCTGTTGTGCTGGCTTATTTTTGTTCTTTTGCTGCATTTTGCCCTCTCAGAGAAGATCCTTCTGCACTGTGCTTTGCTGGAGAAACTCACAGTAAGTACACAGGAACATCTGAGGGTATTTTTGGTGCTGCTTTTGTTATTGAAATAAATGACTGGTGTTTTAAATAAGAAATCAATACTTTTCACCTTACATATAACCAGGGATTCCTCTTACGTATCAGGATTTTTTTTTTAAAGGTTTTATTTATTTATTTGACAGAGAGAGAGAGAGAGAGATCACAAGTAGAGAGGCAGGCAGAGAGAGAGGAAGGGAAGCAGGCTCCCTGCTGAGTAGAGAACCCAATGTGGGGCTCGATCCCAGGACCCTGAGATCATGACCTGAGCCGAAGGCAGCGGCTTAACCCACTGAGCCACCCAGGTGCCCCCGTATCAGGATTTTTATGTGTGTGAAAAATCAGTATGTCTTTTGAAGCATCAGCATGGATTGAGTAAAGGATCCCCATTGAAATAAACAGTTGGGGCCTTTTTGCAAAATACCTCTACCTCCCCACTGGAGGGGAGAGGGGTGTAAATTGAGGATGTTATGTGATGGAGAGCTGCACCTGTAAGAGTGGATTATTTTACGGAAATCAGTGAACAGGCTGATATTTTGCACCTGGGCTGCCTAGGGGTGAATGTACCCCTCCCTTCCCCAGATTCCAGAGACAGAAGGGTCTGGGGGCAGGCAGAGGGTCTGGTAGAAAATGCTGAGAATTTGCAGAGATCTGTGGAGGACATGGGACCTGGGTCTTCATTGCCGACTTGTGGGTCTGCAGTCTTCGTACCTCCATCGGGCTGGGCCAGGGGAGCCCTACTGACATGGGGCTTATAGAAGTTTCCCGTGGTTCTCTGTTGTTTCAGCACATCCATACAGCTGTCTTCACCTCTGCAGAGAATAGGACTTACTGGCATTGGGACACAACACAGGCTTGCCTCCAAAAACAACCTCTCAATGACCAAAGTGTGTTTCTTAAAGTAATTTTCTCTCCCTCCCATTCCCTAACCAAGCTGAAGTTCTAGGGCACCCAACAGCGCACCCCTTTACACATCTCAGTTCAGCTCCTCGTCTGCAGCAACTGAAAAAGCAAAAAGAATTTTTAAAAATAAGTTTTATCGTCGGTCTTGCTTGATCCTCAACAGCACTGTTCCGACAAATGTGGCAAAATCCTCTCACAGGCCAACTTGCTTTGTTCCGGAGGCAATTTGTACAGAAAGCAGTGAGCTCCCTGATGCTAGAGGGCAGGGAGCTGGACCGCTATCCGGACACCGCTGCTGGGAGCCGCAGGTGGGGTGGGTGCCAGCACGCATGCGCATGTGCGAACTCGCGTGGGAGTGCGTGTGCAGAGCTGTGTGCATGTGGCTGGAAGGTGTGGTGGGTAAAGCTGGAACAGAGGAAGCTGAGAGGGTGCTTAAGAGGTTGAACCGAGCTCTCGGGGCATATTCTGGTTTGGTTTCTTTTTTTTATAAAAACGAAGAGTGGGTTTTTTGTTTTTTTGTTTTTTTTTTTTTAAATGAAGAGTGGGTTTTGTTTTGTTTTTTCTTTAAAGGAAGAGTGATACCTTCTGTCTTAGCTAGTCAGCCTCTTGGTATGAAAATTCCAGCAAGATCCCACCAGATTTATTTTTAAAATACTTGTAATTTGAAGACGGACTTCAGAAAGACTTTGTGTTTGCACTGGGGGTGATTGCAGATAATTTCTTCTTCAAAATGAACTCCTTGCCCTTTCTGCAGGGGAGAGAAGACGTTTCTTGTGAAGAGAGCTGTCACAACAGGGGGCATTCGTTATTAGCAACAGGATAATATGTCGTATTTTATGAGAAAAGTGTAGTTAGTTTCAGAAGGAACATGTTCCTGCGTGGTGCGCATTGGCCACACGTCTGGAGTGGCCACCCTGTGACTGTGTGGGTCCTAATTTTAAGGATGGCATTCAGACAGGAAGTGTGTGTTCTGAGCTGAGAGCTTCGCCACAGAGCAACTCAGTCCTTCCCAAACGGCCTTGACAGGCCACGGAGGCACCAGAGGTGACCTTAGGTGGTACGTGGTGAGCACTTTTATTTTAAAGTATCTTATATCAATGTATATTACAAAGTTTAGAACCAGCATATCGGGTCCGCAATGACATGGAGACATAAAATCCCCATAAAGCAAATCATCTAGATTTTTAAAGTGTGTTTGTTTGAGAAAATACCAGTTAAACAATAATTCAGGGGTGTATCACCCAGGGTTAGGTAGGAAAAAGAACCCTTCCTGATGGTCCCCATGGCAAGACTTGATGAGGGGACCACTCGCAGATCTCCAGGACAGGGTAAATGGAGCCCTACACAAGACCAGAGTCCCCTGTCCCAGAGTAGTTCCAGGGGCAGCTGTTACCACAGAGCCCCAAAGGGTTAAAGAAGGGAACCAGGCCACAGTGGGAGCTGAGACACCAAGGGACCCAGCTGTAGATGGAGTCAGGACACTGAAGGGAGGGACAACAGGAAGCGATGCCCAGACCTTTCTCCCCTGGAGCTCTCTTCTCGGCCAGAGCCTTCCCTGCGCAGGGAAGCTGGCAGCAGCCCCCAGAGTCAGCCTTCCAAGGATGTGGGTCTGCGCAGAGGCTAGGTGTAGGATGTGGAGGTGTTGGAGCAGAGAATGATTTGCATGGAGTGGGACAGAACCGTGCGGCAGGAACCGTGAGGTGATGTGAGTACGTCATCGCTGCAGTCTGGGGTCTCAGGGCGGTCCTGTGAGGTTGCTGGGATTGTCATCACTTTGCAGACAAGAAACTCTTGGAAAGGTTAAGAATTCCTAAGCCAACAATGCTGGTGAGGGGTCTTCCCCTCCGCAGAGGACAGCCCTGGGTCTCAATCCAGATCTGTCTGGTCATAGAGTCTGCTCTCAGCCCTCCCTTTGTGCACACATGTATACACACACACACACACACACACACATACATCGTTTCTACAACCACCACCAACAAACAGTGATACTGGATGGCGTTCACAATGGCTATGCCCAGTAAGGCATATCAAAAATGTAGTCGAAGTGCTGATATTTCGTTCCTTCCCAGGACCTCTGTGGCCAGGAGCATACAGCTGGCCTCTCGTGTAGACAGGCGCTGCCACTCAACCATTGCCCCACATCTTGGTAATTTACCCCAGGCCCTGTTGTTCCAGCCACAAACCCTATTTGTCCAAGCGCCGGAGTCTGGTTGGCTCTCCTCAGGGCTCACACTCAAGGACAGGGCTCCCGGCCAAATTAAAGTGGGGCCTGGGAGAGTACAAATGCACTTAAAAAATAATAATAATTGCATGTACTTTCTTTAATGAGCTCTCATTCCCACTTGGCAGCAGGAACACTGAATTCAGTCCACTCTAGCAAAAGCCAGTCTAATCCAATAAAAATGTTAGTCTAATCCAAGAATTCAATCACAATCCAGTTCAAAGTTCTCTTTCCAAAAGGTGCTGTCCCTCCTCCATGGGATGGGACTATCGAAGTGACTCCCAGCAAACCCCCAGTCTGGCGAGCAGGGACAGGGCAAGCCCGAACCCAGCCGTGGCAAAGCCGGGGCCGTCACGACTGCTGTTCTCTCCTCCACTCCGTCTTGTTCAGCGGCCATCTCTGTGCACATTTGAGAGCTCTGTGCTGTCTAGCAGGTCGGTACTTCCCACCCAAGTGCTGAGCATCTATAGAAGCCTAGGGGCTCCTGCTCCTCCCTTTACCCAAGCAGGCTGTCCACCCCCCAGCCCCTGCCAGCAAATCCCTCTTTTCCTCTGGGAAATCTTTTGAGGTGAGGAGAGTAGCCCACTGCACTTTTGAAATTGACTTTTTAAATTGTTAGGGATGAGAACGGGAAGGAGGAGGGAGGGGGTGCGGGTGAATCCCCATTTGGTTTCAGATAGCTTCGCTCTTTTTTTTTTTAAATTAACATATAATGTATTATTTGCTTCAGGGGGCTTCAGGGGTATAGGTCTGTGAATCATCAGGCTTACACAATTCACAGCACTCACTGTAGCACTTATCTTCCCCAGTGTCCATCACCCAGTCACCCTTTCCCTCCCCGCCCCTACCCCCCAACAACCCTCAGTTTGTTTCCTAAGATTTAGAGTCTCTTATGGTTTTCTCCCTCCCCGGTCCCATCTTGTTTCATTTTTCCCTCTCTGCCCCCCACGAACCCCCCCCCAACCCTACCTCTCAGATTCCTCATATCAGAGAGATCATATGATAATTTCCTTTCTCTGGCTGACTTATTTCTCTCAGCATAATACTCTCCAGTTCCATCCGCATCATTGCAAATGGCAAGACCTCGTGTTGTTTTGATGGCTGCATAGTATTCCATTGTAGATATATACCACATCTTCTTTACCCATTCATCTGTCGATGGACATCTGATTCTTTCCATAGTTTGGTTATTGTGGACATTGCTGCTATAAACATTCGGGTGCACGTGCCCCTTTGGATCACTACGTTTGTATCTTTAGGGTAAATACCTAGTAGTGCAACTGCTGGATCATAGGGTAGCTCTATTTTCAACCTTTTAAGGAACCTCCATACTGTTTTCCAGAGTTAGCCTGGGCTCCCTTGGGTAGATGGCATGAGCTCTTTAGCTAGTGTTTTATGGGAAGTTGCAATCCCAGGGCAGCAAGGAGGTTGAGGGAGGGGGAGGAAGTGGCACAGGCAAAAATGGAGAGAACATATAAGGTGGAGCTTTGCCAAACAGGCCTGGCTTCAAGAAGAGATACAACTAGTTGGTCATTTTCCCATGTGGGATGTCTCTGAACAGATTGTTCAAAATACGATGCCCTGAAAGAGTCCGTTGTGGTGGAATGGAGAGGGAATTTGTGTTCTGGCTCATCTCCAACCTCTTGTCCCTCACTGGTCAAGTTCTCCCCACAGAGAGTTAAGTTCCCTGTGCTTCTGGCCATATGGCCTGAGTCTTTCAGGAGCCACCAGGTAAGCCAGGTCCCAGGAAGTACCCAGCAGCGTGGCAGGTCATTTGTGTTGTAAAGTCAATGGGAGCGGCCAGAGACTAGCACTGAGGCCTCAGGTGGGTAGAACTTAGCTGCTCCCTAGAGGCCATTATGGTAGAGGCCAGGGACGGTGCTGACCACTGTGAACAAGGCAGCACACGGAGTGTCTGGTACAGTGAGGGTGAATGTTTTTCTTTTACATTTTTCTAGAAGAAATTGGGCTGAAATAAGGTTAAAATGACATCTGCAATATCTCAGTATAAAAGATACACGATGGGCAACTTGGGAAAGAAGCTTCCCTTTAGCATGCCCAGGGTCCCGTCTGTTCCATGCCAGGCTGTGAAGACGCCTGTGTCCAAGAACCATGGTAACCCTCCGCAGCGCAGAGACCTGGGATGGCTTTGCTGAGTGTGAGGTAGAGCTGGGTGTGCCCCGGTGGTGAGACACCAGGGCGGTCGTGATACACAGGCAGGAACGACAGCTATGTCTAACTCATGGAGCTGTGCAGAGGGCACAAGGTAATCCAGGCTTTCCCACATTTGGGGCATTTGTCCTGCCTTCACACTTTGCCCCTTACATGCGTACCATCTGCTTTATTGTCTAGTTGATATCTTTCTTTAAATTGACTCCATTTTAACCTTTAGCCGTACCCTAAGCAAAAATGTCTGTGAATCTTGCAGGACCATAAGCTGGTTATATACACATCCGTAGTATGTACTGGAATGAGCATGTTGTCTTGCTGGCAGTCTGAAATGAGAAAATGATCATCGTGGACCTCCTGACACCGTCTCCTCTCTGGAAAGTGGTGCAGCGCTACGCTTTGATGGACATGGAGCTAATCTGCATATTCAGGCAGTATTAGTGTCAGAAAACGTTCTCTGTGTTGGCTTCTGCAGTCCCAGCCTCGGCCGTGCCATCTACTTCCCGAGTACACGCTGTTCCCTTTGTCTCCAGCGTTTCTGTCTTGCCTTGCTGCCCCAGGAGAAATGCTTGCCTCCCACTGACTCCATAGCTGCTCGTGGACTGCTCTTCCCTTCCCAAGCAGACACCTCCATCTTCAAATCCTGTCATTTATCTCTAGCTCCCTCTCCTCTCCAGTGGGCACCTTCCACCAGCCTTCTGACCACTCTCTCTCTTGCCCTAAAAACTTTGGCACCTGCTGTTTGTTTTTCATCTCCACTCCAAGCTCCTCCATACAGCTCATGGCTTCAGCTTTCCTGTTCATCCCTGACCTCTTCCAGTCACTCCAATAATGACTTCGCTACCTCTGCCCTTTGGCAAACCACACCCCTTCCTAAAATGACACAACGACAGGAATCTTTTAATTGCAGCCTTCTCTCTCTACCCTCCTAATCTTCTGTGTCCTTATTCCCAGTGTTCTGCTTCTTCTGCTTCATTAGGACTCTAATTCTTTGTTAGAATAATTAGGACTCTAATTCCCACCCCACCCCCCATGCACTTTACTACAGTTCCTCATCCATCTTCTCCCCTAGTCTAGATCCCACAAGGCATCACTTAGCAACTTGGAAGGTCCTGGCCACTTTCTCTTTCTGCCACACCCATCTTGCAAACACCCAACGTTGGAGCAACCAACCTATCTGCAGAACAATCCCATACCTGGGACTGGGATGAGAAGGGGATATGGACTGAGCCCTGTTGAAGCATATTTACCCATCCTTTTCTCAGAAGTTTGTTTTTGTTCTTATTTCTCTATTTTTGGTACTGTTTCTCTTAGATAAGGCTGCAGGAGAGGCAAAAAAAAAAAAAAGGATTTGTAAGTGTTCTGAAAACTATAAAGCGCTTTTTTAAAAAGCTAAGAATTGCATCTTTATTATAAAAGACTTGACATACCTCATTGAGGGATTCACAATCAATCAGTTGTGACAGTAATTCCTTTGAAGTCACCAGGGTCTTATATTTCTGTTTGAAATGCCCTTCCCCTTCTTACATGACCTTCAAATTGTCCTGGAATCACTTCTTATAGAAACCTTCTCTGAGCCCCTGGGCTTGGTTAGGTGGCTCCCTCCCATTGTGCTTGCTGGATTTTGTAATGAGCCCTTTATGTGTCTGTCTCCCCCGTGAGACTGGGGTACAGGTTTTTGAGGGGAAGGACCTTTCTTACTCATCTTCATTGCTCTACCTCTTGGCCAAGATCAGACTCACAAAACTGAAATGGACTAAAGCCAGAAGGGGAACTCCAACCTCTTCTGGAGAACAAAATAGAAAATTTAGTGCATAAGAAGATATTGAGCTGCAAGAGACAACACTTTGTCTGCTTACATTCTACCTTCTGCAGGGAGCATCTGTTCTCCTCTCTAACCGTGCGGAATGGAAGGTAACAATCACAGGATGTCTTTCCCTTGGCTACTCTTGGCTGTCCTCAGAGGGGCCAATCAGAGTGCTTCCTGGGCTCTTTTGAACTGGAATTAGAATAAAGGATGTAGTTCTTCTTTGTTGGCAAAGCTGAAAATGTAAGGCTGGGCGTTACTGGCAGCCATGTTCAGACGTCAGTGTGCAGTGAGAGAGAATGTACTCAGGCAGAGGGGGAGATGAGGGACAGAAGTGAGCCCCTGGTTCCCATCACTCCCGGCACCCAGGCTGCAGGTCTGAGAGATGCAGTCCTTTCATCAAATTACCCCTCAGATCTAAGCTAGACTGAGTAGAAAAGCAGCCTGACCAACTGATGGGCTTGTCCTTTGCTACAAAGTTTTACTTTTCTTAAGACAGCATGGCCAGCTTAAAAGATGGCGCTAGATACAATGGAATTTTCCAGTGATTACATGATGTGTGAAATCCCAATAGATTGAATGCAGAGGCAGATATGAGAATCTATCTCTATTAAGCAAGATATTTTTTAAAATTGGCAAAAATGATAAAACAATGCCAATATTCTCACTGAACACGTTTTTATTTTGGGGAATCATTATTTTTCATAAAATAGATGATGTTAACATGTGGTTAATTCTTATGTTTAAATAAGTCTTTTTTAAACTTAAAAAAAAAAAGATGGCATTAGAGAGTATAATGCTAAGTGAAATAAGCCAGAGAAAGACAAATACCATGTGATTTCACTCTTATGTGGAGTTTAAGAAACAAAACAGATGAGCAAAGGGTGGGAGGGGAGAGAGAGAGAGAAACCAAACCTGGAAGCAGACTCTTAACTACAGAGAACAAACTGATGGTTTCTGAAGGGGAAGTGGGTGGGGGGATGGGTCAATAGTCGATGGGGATTAAGGAGGGCTCTTGTGATGAGCACTGGGTGATGTATGGAAGTGAAGAATCACTAAACTGTACACCTGAAACTAATACAACCCTGTATGTTAACAAACTGGGATCAAAATAAAAACTTAAATAGGAAAAAAAAGTTCAGAAGAAATGGGTAGATATGCTTGATCTGATAATATTGTGTTCCTCATTATTTTTTCCGTTTATTAAGGCAATTTTACACAGGGTGAAAGTCTCGCTTTTTAGTGCACAGTCTTGCAAGTCTTGAGAACAGTAGCGTCATGGAACCACGGGCACAGGTGAAAATAAAGACCAGCTCTGTCGCCTCCCACCCGCTAGGATTTTCCCGTTCTCCCTGCTTAATCTCCAGCCTACTGCTAGCTTCTGGGAGCCACCAGTCTGTCTTCTGACCCTGGATATTTGCCTCTGCAGGAACGTCCTATAAATGGAATGCTACCGTGTGTAGGAATTAGTACAGCAGCTGCGAGATTGGTCAGCGGTACAGAGAGTATCGGTAAGCCTGCCCTCCAGCCCTTCGCAGCATTTAGCATCCTACTCCACGGTGTGCCGCGGTTTGTTTATCCCTTGCCCACTTGGATGTCTGAACTGTTTCCGGAGGTTTTTGTCCGTGTCTGCTCCACCCTCAGCTTCAGGAGCCCCCCTGGCTGTTACCCCTCTGAGAAGACGTCTCTCCGTGCTCTGGCCCCTCTCCTAGCAATGGACGGGGCCACTTGTCCCGGTCATAGCCTTGTTCTGATTCAGACTCAGTCTTGGGCAGCCATGGTGTCCCTGTGCCACAGGAGAAAGGTCTTCTTAGTGCTCCAGACTGCCTCCAGCTGGAGGAGACCTTTTATAGTCTGGGTCCAGGGTGCTCTGAAGGCGGAAAAGTGTGTGGTCCTTCCCACAACAGCTTAACACCGTCCCATCAGGCAGAAGGACCACTCGCCTTTCCTGCAGCGGCTCAGGACTCTTGCTGTGCTCCTAATTTTCTTATGAGTGCCTCCTAGGTCAGTGCAGGGGAGCCTGCATGTGGGCCAGAGTCCCCGTGTCTGTGGCTCTCAGGGGCTCCACGTTGTCACACCACCCACACTTGGCCTTTAGCAAATCATTGCAAATTGGAGGGCTTTTCCTTACTCACTAGTGTAGCATCTGGTGAGGTCTAGCAAACTCCTTGGAGGTGACTGTCTTTCTTTTGATTTGGGGTTAGTTATTTAGCTGGTGGCCTCACCTCTCCTAGGGGTCCTGCAAAAGTTGTTAATTTGTGTTTGGTTTGTTTTTCTTGTAAGGATGGGAGTGGTGTTTCTCCAGCTTTCTATGTCTTATGTGGACACTGGGAGTCCAGGCTCACTTTTAAACAGAAGATGGAAAACAGAACCCCATGTCAGGTGGAGAGGCAGTGACTTCAGACAGGGGAGGGGGCTTCCCATGGGTCAGCTCTAGCCCTCAATTATTTTTTGGTTGACCCATAGGCATTTGGAAAAACAACAACAACATCAACAACAACTTGAGGTGGCTTTCCAACATTTCCAAATCTGACATTTTCCCATAAAAATCTGGCTTTGGGCTTCTCTTGGAAAAAAAGAAAAGAAAAAAAAAAAACCCTGCCCTCCTTGATCATCACCAGGCTGCTTCCTTGATGTGGGGCATAGTTCTTCAGTCCCCTGCTGTTCCTGGTACACATGTGACACTCAGTCTGCTTCGTGCACGCTCTTACCCTCCTTGTTCCTTGGGTCAGGGAGGAGACTGAGTGCTGATGACTGCTAATGTACCAAGTTGTGAAAAACGTCAAAACGCTTCTGTGCCCTTAGGCAAATGACCAATTCCTTGAGCCCCAGACAATCCCCACCACACCAATCGTGTTGGCATCTTCCCTAGAACCCCTCATTCCAAAGGGATGAAGTTGCAAACCCACAGTCCAGCAGCACAGTGAGGACAAGCATTCACCTTAACCAGATGATGCCAGCCGTGTTCCGGCATCAGGTGCCTATAGGCCAGGTGACCCTTACACGCTAGAGGCTTACAACCCCTGACTTCAAAGCACCATGCAAACTCCTGGCTCTGAGGTGGGTGGAGTAGTGCTGTTTAAAGTGATCTTGTCCAACAATAAGGCTTTGGCAGGCCTGCTTGTAGAAATCAATGGAGCGGTCAAGGTGGCTTTGGATGTTGGTTGTAGAAGTGGAAGAAGACACCAAGAACAGATAGGAATTGAGGAATTTAAAGGACATGACTGAGAAGCTAGAGCAATAGGAAAATCAAGAAGCGAGGATGATACGTGTTCGAGATAAACCAGAAAATGGCCATGCCTGAGGGTAGCCCCTTATCAGGGATTTTTGGCCTCTTTCTACTTTAAAAAGACACATAATTACAATAAGGTAATTATATGTTTTGTAATTAAATACCAAAATAATTAAATTTGAAATTAAATACGATAACATCAAATTGTTCAGGCAGGATTAATTTGTCTTCATCTGAAAAATCATTTTCATTATTACTAGGATTAAGATTTTGGGAAAGAAATTGTAAGAGGAATAGTTCCTGCATTCAACAGAGAAAGCCTGCATGGGCTTTTCATTCCTCATAGGCAGAGTTCTCTCAAAGGCCAAGTGCTAGAAAGGGATTTTAAGTCATGAGCTGGAAGAACAGGTGAACGTCTTCTTGAAAGGACTATTTTTCTGATATTTCTACTTGGACATTTTGTCCTTGGATTTTGAAAAGTAACCAATTTCTTCTTAGGGTCCTGCAAATTTTTAACTAAAGGAGGAAAAAATGGAATTGAAGCCAAAAAGTAGCCAAATTAATAGCCACTCATCAAATAACAAACATGTGCTACTTTATGCAAAGTACTATGCTAGAAAATGCCAGAGCATGCAAAGAGATATAAATCACAGTTGCTTGTCTGCAAACAGAGACTTTCCATCCCTTGCTGTGGACAAAAAGAAAGTATGCATGGAGAAAATAAAGTGGCCATGATTGATTCGATAATAATAGAAGGCACCTGTAATTGTTAATGGTATGTGTCAATTGGGCAAAATCATGGTACCCAGA
This sequence comes from Meles meles, assembly GCF_922984935.1. Taxonomy (NCBI): domain Eukaryota; kingdom Metazoa; phylum Chordata; class Mammalia; order Carnivora; family Mustelidae; genus Meles; species Meles meles. The sequence continues at coordinate 37,508,998 of NC_060069.1, read as the reverse complement.
AATTTGGTGAAACATTATTCTAGGTATAGATGAGATTAACACAAATTAGTGGGCTCCACTTCCCTCTAGAAGGTGGGTGGGCCTCGCCCAATGAGTCAAAGACCTTGCTAGAAAAAGTCTGACTCTCCCAGAAGAAAGGGGAACTCTGCCGGCAGACCACCTTTGGGCTTGAACTGCAACTCTCCCGTGAACCTCCAGCCTGCCAGGCTACCTTGCAGATTCTGGACTTGCCAAGCCCCCATGACTGTGTGGAAAAAAAAAAATCTCTTCTCTCTCTCAACATATATATACATCCTCTTGGTTCTTTTCTCCTGCAGAGAATCCTGGCTAATACGGCACCAAAGTCCGAGGTGTCTCAGGGAAGTTCGCTCTTTGGCAGACTCTAATATTATACCAACAAAGTACTGCAGGATGGGTAAGCCCACAGTGTCCTAATAAAACTGTATTTATTAAGTCAGGCAGACAGCCTTGAGGCCATACTTTGCTGATTTGATTCTTTTAAATATTTCTCTTGATTTTCTTAGCGGTTAATCCCTGAGATGCTGGGTCACTGTGCAGTTTTTCAGAGCTAGAACCATGCCCCTTGCTGCCACCAGCCAGCCCGATAAAGGAATCCTGGGTGCCCTTATAGGTAGGGCCATTTCTGGGGCGGTGCTTGCTGGGTGACCCCAGGAGTGCAGATGTCTTGGGCTTGAGGAGAGCAGGCACCTGCCTTTGAGCCGGAGCCCCTGTCCACAGCTGCGGTGGAAAAAATAGGAGGAGCAAGGACAGGTTGGAAACAAGCCCACACACTATGCAGGGGCTCACCTGAGTTAGACAGGGCCAGGTCCAGCTATCCTCGGGGACCACCCCCACCCCAGACCCAGGAATGTGGCCATGACTGGGCAAGTTCCCTGACCACTCCATGATGCAGGGACCTCATCTGGAAAGTGGTAATAATGGCAGTAACCCCACAAGCCTAGCAAGTTAAAGGGTGGGATGAATGGAGAGTTTAGCACAGCACGTGACACAGAATTGTCACTCAACAAATCAGTGTCCCTGTTGTTGGGCTTGGGCTGAGCAGTGACCTAAGCCAGGCCAGTCCAAAGCCATCCCTGGGATTCTATAAACCAGCAAGCAGGGAAACAAAAGGCCCATCCCTCTTTGGTGGGGAAGCTGTTTTCCTGCCGGGTTTGGGAAGCTGGTTCTGGGAGCACAAGGCCAGAGAGAAGCGGTGCTGGAAGACAGAACGTGAGCTCTGGGTGGTCATCAAGTCCCTGACTCCATCGCCCCTATGGGCCACCGGCGACCCAGCTTCACTCTGCTCTCCCTGCAGACATCCCCTCTGGGCTGCAGCCAGACTCAGGGCCACATTAGTCTCCTCACGGCCACACCAAAGCACCACAGGCCAAGTGGCTTAAATAATGGAAACATACATTCTCCCCGTGGCAGGGGCCAGAAGTCTGAGGACAGGGTATCAGCAGGGCTGGTCTCTTTGGCTCTCCTCTCTCCTTTCCATGGCCTTGGCTCTTCTTAGAAGGACACCAACCATCTCGGATTAGAGCCCACTCCAATGACCTCGCTGAACCTTAATTACCTCTTCAACGGCCCGTCCCACATGCAGGCATGTTCTCGGGTCCTGGGGGCTGCACCTGCAACACTGGAGTTGAGGGAGGAGGGACATGGTTAGAGATACAGTTCAGCTCCTGACAAAGGGTTCAAGCAGAGCTTCTGCTGCCTGCGACCTCGACAGTCCCGACTGGGACGCCTGAGTGTTCACAGCATGTAAAACCCAGGAGAAGACTCACCAGAATATTAGCAGAGGCTATTTCACATGGCAGACTAAGACTGACTTTTAGATTTGCTTCTCTGTATTTCCTTTTTCTTCTGTAATGAACATGTATTTGCAGTGTAATAAAAATATTTTAGAATACCTCAAAGCATCCCCAAGACTTACAGGTGATGGGGCAAAGCCCAGGGGCTACGCCTGAAAACAGGAGGGCAGTGGGAGTGGGGAGCATGGGGACTGATTGCTGTGAATCAGCTCCACAGACACCCGTGGTGGGGGGGTGGGTGGCGAGGTGGAGGAGAGGCCACAGAGACATGCCTGGAAGAATTCAGAAATAAGGAAATGAGGCGTCCCTTTGCCAGTCAAACCATAAAGCTAGCAAAATGGATCCAGGCAGAGAAATGCCAAGTCACCTTAAAGAGGCAGAAGGGCTCCAGCCCAGACTGGATTTGATTGGAGGATCCGAAGGGCTTGAGGAAGGTGAGAGAGGGTGGGGAGATCCCTGGGGACTGAAAAGAGGGGCCACAGAAGCAGGGGCGGGGCAGTGGCAGCCATCAGGGGACAGGAAGGAATGCTCTTCTTAAAACCAAGCTGCCGTTTGAGCCAGTGTTCTCGGGGAAAGTCCCTCTCAGTCTCTTGGGCCGTGCCTCCTCTGTGTTTAAAAACAAAATAAAACGCAAACAAAATGAAAAATTGGAGATTTCAATTTTTGCTTTCTAATAGTTGAGAAAGGTGAGGCCCCTGTGTGTGGCTCAGCAGGACAGGGTGACAGGATGGGATCTCAGGCCCTGAGACCCGCCCTGGGACAGCCTGTGATGTGGCAGGGGAGGGAGGGTGCCCTGGAAAGGCTCACAAAAGAGGGTTTCATCAGGAAGATGAGGAGAATCCTGGGGAGATCCAGGGTTAGCGAGAGCTGCCCGTGGGAAGACTGGCAGCTTTCAAGCATGGGATCTGCAGCCCTGCATTGAACGTTGTTTCCTGTTACATACTCTGTCATAACGTCATCCGCTCTCTCAAGCCTTGAGTAAAATGTCATGTCCCCCAGGAGCACCCTGTCGGTGGCACTTGGAGAAAGGAAAGCAGAGTGCTGGCAGTTTTGAGAGAGAGGGCTGGCTGAGGAGAGGGGTTAGCAGCCTGGCTTGGGGCGACAGGGAGAGGATTTCGGGAGCACTATGTTTAGGAGCGGCTTGAGAAAAACCCCCTTTCCTCAGAAAGAAGGGGAAGATGAGCCTCGAAATAGGGGGGGGAAGACACAGGCCATAATGAGTGACAGTCCCCCTGGATCGAATAGTAATCCCTTGGCTCTCTAAGTAAGTGGTCTGGAACCTCCAGCAAGGACTGGGATGGCAGTCATTCCAGTCAGACACTAGGCGATGGAAGGCTCTGAGGGGCCAGGAGCTTTGCCCGGGGACGCATAGCTGGTGCATGAAGACCTGGGATTTGAACCTGGCTTCTGACTCCCCAGTACAGAAGGCTTCTTCCCACCCCACACTGCTGCAGGCAAGGCCAGGAGAGTTTGTTTCCAGCACTGTCAAAACCAGGTGGAATCCTGACCCACAAAACCCCCTCCTTGCCTGGTTACCGTTGGAGCTCTGGGACTCAGCCATGGCAAAATCCAGCTCCCTCCCCCTCCAGTCCATTTTTGACAAGCTCTCCTCCCTGGGGAACATGGGTTGATCCTTGGACACAGGAACCCTGAGTGCCTGTGGGTTCTGTTTTTCCCTGGAGAAGTGCCATCTGTTGGGAACTGGCTTCCGATGGAGCCAGTCCCTGGCACCCAATCACCTTTGGACATTGTAGCAGTTGCTGTTGGGGCTTTGGCCAAACCCCTTGGATGCCCTCACCCCACCTGTGTGCAGCGGCACCCGCCAGCACCCAGCACCTGAGGGCACAGCTTGGGTGGCCAAACCCACTTTGCCTGTGTGCAGGAAGAGCCAGAAATGCCTGGGAATTTGCCTCCTCCTGGGGCCCTCCTTGACCTAAGACTGCTAAAGCCTCCACAACTTTGTCTCTGAAGGAGACACTCTGCCGCGTGACATGCACGGTCCGCGACAGGATGGGGCCGAACCTCCCTTCTCTGCTCAGTCTCGCGTTTGCCGCTCAGTCTCACTTTCCCCTCTCTCCTACAGGTGTTTCCAGGAGGCACATGCTAAAAAATCCTTGCCTCCTAAATCGCTTCCACATGAATCCTCATCTCAGGGTCTGCTTTTGGGGAGCACTACCTGAGACAGACACAGAAACAAACTGAGGTGCTGCAAGCCGGCAGGCTGGGACCCCCGGGCTGAATCTGGCCTGAGTGCTGTTTTGTTCTGCGTGCCTCCCCCATCCCTCCTGGTCCCCACTCAGAGCAAACGCCGTTTTTCCACATGGGAATAAAACTCTTGACCTTGGCTAATGGAGTACTGATTGACTGTGCTGAGCAGCCACAAGGAAAAACAATGCATGTGGCTACAGCAGAGCGAGGGCTTCAAAATCACAGTATTTCATGCGAATCTTGCAAAAACCTATGAGTTATCGTCGCTCCTTTCAACTGCTGAGGGTTCTGAATCATCAAGACTTTGTTGACTCACACTCACATATCTGGGAAGCGGAGAGATGGGATTTGAACTCAGGCAATGTGACTCAAAAAGATACACCCTGACCATGGTGCCACATGGAGACTGGCACACCCACACCTGCCCATTCCCTCTCTGAACATCCTCGAAGGAGGTCTTCCTTAGGTTGAGCCCCGTAACTGGTGAGACTTCGTCTGGTCAGCTGGGTGTTGCTAGTTTCCCTTTTTCTATTACTTATGTTCTCCCTTCCATCAGCTTAGGGCTGGGTTTGGGCAGGCACAAGAATAAGAAAATGATGTAGGACGATACATTTTGGGAAGGATCTGTATCTTTCTTTAAAAGTATAGACAAAGCATCTACATATATTTAGCTCCTCAAACTGCAGAGGGGCTGTTCCCGGGACCCAGCATTTCTAGAAGCCAGTGAGGCTGTTCCGGAAATTGGACCCCTGTGTGCACAAGGCTGTGGGTGAGCCAGAGCAAGCAATCGGGAGAGGAAATCGCCCCCCACCCCCACCTTGTGCCATCCCTCCTCCAACAAGCTGTCAACTCTGCAGTGGAGAACAGTGCCAGCCTGCAGGCTTTCTGTTCCCAGAGCTCAGTGAATGACTCAGTTTCTGAGCTATTTCCTTTTCTCATGAGCCTACCATGCAGGGATTTTCAAATCATTTCCCTGAAATGTTTCTCCCTTACCTTGCTGCATGCCTTGTCCCCAGAAGTCACAATTTTCGATAGCGTCTTCCTAACAACATTCCAACCAGCCCAGCTCAGCAGTTTCTGACTCTCTTCTCAACTCACCCTCACAACCACACTGGATGTTAATGTTTCCATTTCTGGATGTGGAAACTGAGGCCCGGACAGGTTGCCCAGGGTCATTTTACCAAGAAGTAGCAGAGGTGGGACTCGAAACCATGTCAGTTTATGTCTAGAGCTGCCTTGCTATACTGTCACATTATTGTGAGAAGACCCTCATCATCTATGGTGGATTATACTGTGTGCCCTGAAGTTCTTCCTTCCTTCTTTTCCCTTGATATGACTTTTCTATGGGCAGATCTTCTACCCCTGACTTCAGCCTCGGCCATGTGACTTGCATGGCCACGTGACAAGGATGGAGGTGGACGTGTGCGATTCTGAGCTGAGGCCGCAGGAGGCATGGCACATTTCCACAAGCCCTCCTGGAACTTCCAGTCTCTGCCGTGAAGCAGCCATTGACTCTTAGCTTGAACCTCAGCATAAAGGTCTGTGGAGGAAAAGACCTGACCAAACCCACAGCCTAGCACTCAGGCTGCTTTCATTTGGACACACCTGAGCCCAGCCAAGATCAGCCCAACTGCAGCCAACCAGCACGCTGTGGACACAAACCCAGTGGTTGTTGTCATAAGCCACAGAGCTGTTGGGGATGTCTATTCCATACCCTGATCCTAGCCGAAGCCTCTCACCAGTGCATTGACTGCATTCTAGCCTGGCTGGTGTTGCACGGCCCTGCTCTCAGCACTGTGCTAGGAGAGTGCAGGGTCATGATCTCAGAAAGGGGAGTGCAGCTGTGGGATCATCCAGCCCAGCCCTCCAGTCTCCATCTGTCACTGCTTCCGAGGGCAGCCCACTCCCCCTCTGAAAATTCTCGAAGGAGATCTTCCCTAGGTTAAGCCCTGAGAACCTGTGCTCAGCTAACATCCACAGTTCTTTCCCTCTCCCTATAGCATCAGCACCCCATGACCTTCACCACTATAAGCAAGCACACTTCTCCTTGTCGACATCCCTCTGAAATAACAGTCAGACCATTTGCCTGTTTGTTCTCCAGTCCCTGCTTTGCCCATTCTCCTCTGGACCATAGGGGAAGGACCCGGCAAGCTAGTGTCCTGGGACCTCTTGCTCTTTGGCTTCCAGCCCGGTATAGCTACGTGGAAGATCCTGGGGGAGAGATTGGAGGAGGAGAGGAAGGAGAAGCCAAGGCATTTCTACCCATCGTCCTTGCTTTGGGTGACGTCCCAGACAATGACTGTAGCTCCTTCATGGTTCCAGTCCCAGCCTGCTATGGGCCCTCACTGTTTCAAGTCCTGTCAGGGGGTCCCTCTCAGGTGGTTTCAGTTCTGAGGCCTACCAGCCCAAAGGGTGTTGGTGGGTATAAACTGCGGCCAGACTCTGGGTTGCTTCACCCTTTCCCAGTTGCCTTACAGCATTTACGGCCGTTGTAAGTAGCTTCTCCTCATACCCATCCCCTTGCTTCAACTCCCTGGCCTGGGCTCTGTTTCCTCCATAGACACTGGCTAATAATGCAGCCTCCTGGCTTTTAGGGTCTCGTCGCACATTATGTACAATATGCCCGCACCTCACACAAATAGATTTCACATGTGGAAAATGCCACACAAGTTGAGTTGCAGTTGATCTGCCAACAAACTGTTCAATTTTGTCGCTGTTTATTTATTTTTTTTATTTGTTTATTTTCAGCGTAACAGTGTTCATTGTTTTTGCACCACACCCAGTGCTCCATGCAGTATGTGCCCTCCCCATTACCCACCACCTGGTTCCTCAACCTCCCACACCCCCCCCCCCCCCGCCCCTTCAAAACCCTCTGGTTGTTTTTCAGAGTCCATAGTCTCTCATGGTTCATCTCCCCTTCCAGTTTCCCTCAACTCCCTCTCCTCTCCATCTCCCCATGTCCACCATGTTCTTTGTTATGCTCCACAAATAAGTGAGACCATATGATACTTGACTCTCTGCTTGACTTATTTCGCTCAGCATAATCTCTTCCAGTCCCGTCCATGTTGCTACAAAAGTTGGGTATTCGTCCTTTCTGATGGAGGCATAATACTCCATTGTGTATATAGACCACATCTTCCTTATCCATTCATCCATTGAAGGGCATCTTGGTTCTTTCCACAGTTTGGCGACCGTGCCCATTGCTGCAATAAACATTGGGGTACAGATGTCCCTTCTTTTCACTACATCTGTATCTTTGGGGTAAATACCCAGCAGTGCAATTGCAGGGTCATAGGGAAGCTCTATTCTTAATTTCTTCAGGAATCTCCACACTGTTCTCCAAAGTGGCTGTACCAACTTGCATTCCCACCAACAGTGTAAGAGGGTTCCCCTTTCTCCACATCCTCTCCAACACGTTGTTTCCTGTCTTGCTAATTTTGGCCATTCTAATTGGTGTCAGGTGGTATCTCAATGTAGTTTTAATTTGAATCTCCCTGATGGCTAGTGATGATGAACATTTTTCATGTGTCTGATGTTGCTGTTTATTTTAATTTCAAGTAAAGTTTTCTTTTTTGGCATTGTGAAGCCAGTATTTTTTCCCCTAGACCTTGGGACATTTCTGCAGCCCTTGGAAAGTGCATGGACCCTGTGGAGAAAATGGGTCTGATGGTGGTGACTGGAGGGAACAAAGTGTCTCAAGGAGCAACCCCAAGGGCCTGTCCTCTGGAGTCACTGTCTCAGTGAAAAGCCAAGGAGAAAGAAGCCCAGTGAAAGCATCCACCAAAAGCACCACTTTGCCCAGTGAGCCTAGCATATTCCATCCAACAAAATGGAGTCTTTGCCTTTGTAGACCCTAGAGCTCGGCAGGACCCTGTGTCGAGGAGATAGATTTTCTCCCTGGACTGAAGGCAAGAGGGTCGTAAATGTGTCAGTGGAATTCAGATGTCCCAAGTTGCCCAGCCACCATAATAAAGTTAAAAGCAAAACTCTGCTGGAAATGTGCCGAGACTTTAATGCAGGATGCTGTGTGGCAGCGAGAAGACAGTTAGGGATCCGACAGCCCCTCCTCTGCAAATGGACTTGGCTGCCACAAGCTGGGCCCCCGCAGCATTGACCCCACTGCTGAGCTGTGTGGCTCACTCTTGTCGGGGGAACTGCCACACCCAGGACAAGAAAACTCTGCTCAGGCCTGCTGGCAGCACCAAGCACTGAGCACTGAATTTTCTCAAAAGGCCGGCAGGCGGTTCAACTCCACCTTGATTTTGTGACCAGCTCTGAGACGGCAGGGACCCAATCCCCCCTTTGACTGTGCCTCAGGTCCATCCCATCGGGCCCCGTAAGAAGCCAGGTCTCGGTAGGCACACAGGGAAGGAGCCAATACAGGGGCCCAGCAGGACTTGGTGTGGAATATCCACCAGTGTGACTAGTGGCCCAGCCACCCTCCCTCTGACCCTTGGCTCATGGCACTGGAAAGCTTGATGCTGTGACACCCTACCACGCCCACACCCCCACTGTGGACAACAGTGAGGATGGAGACACAAGCCTCTTGCTTGGAGATGGACCAACTTGGAATTGTCCTGAAGAGAGAACCAACTTTAAAAAGTGCATCACGTGAAGAAGGAAAGAGAACGAGAAGAAACAAGGAGTACCTGGCCCGGAGAGTACGTGGCTCCAGCCTTTCGCTATTTGAAGGACATTTAGCCAGAGGACTTTCTTGAGCAGCTATCAAGTGTCTACCACTGCAATTGGCACACTCACTGGGGCAGCTGGAATTTTCCAGAACACCTAGTATGGACCTGGGAACAGCCTGGTCAATGAGAGTGTCTTTGGGCAAAACACTTTTGTTTGTACAGTAGGGAGCAGATGCCCACGGGCCAAGCTGGGCAAAGAGGCAGATCATGCCAGCACCAGAAGCCAGGAAGGGAATGGCGTAAGTGGTATTTATAGGCTTTGTGGGGAGCAGAGACTCCAAGCAGCATATTTGAAAGGAATCTTTGTGTAAGCTGCATGGGAGAAAGGAATGCTGGGGCGGGGGGGGGGGGGGGGGGGGGACATGGAGGAATGTCCTGAGGGCTGACGCCAGGGGTCATGCAGTAAGACCTTATTGAAGAAATGCCTGAGAAACACCAAAGGGTCTCAGGACTGCCTCCCAGGGAGGGGTGAGTCTCCTGAGATGAAGGGCTCAGGTGAGCGGGCATTACCTGCTGGGTTCCTGCTGCAGAACTTCACCAACCTCAGAGCTCAGCCTGCCCCTGAATTAATGTCGAACCAATATTTACAGAGTATCCTATTCGTGGAGACCCCACTCTTGGCCATCGCAGATCCCGTAGGTCAGGGATAGTCGGAGGGTGGAGTTCAGTGATGACAAGACTGCACTCTGCCTCTAGCCAGCTGTGTGACTTGGAGCAAATCGCTTATTCTCTTTGGGCTTTAGTTTTCCTTAGCTATAAAAGGACAAGCTAAGATTTGGACTAGAAGCCCTTGCTGAAGCCAGGCAAGCAGCTCTGGCCGAGAACAATGCTTTGGGACCCCAAGAGGCTGGGGGATGGGTGGGTAGAAAGAAACTAACAATAACCAGCAAGCTCGGAGCAGTCATTACAGTCACTACCTCATGAGTACTAGGCACCCATTGACCCGCCCAATTCTTTTTTTTTTCTTTTTCTTTTTTCTTTTTTTTTTTTTTTTTTTTTTTGGAGCAAAATAGTGGTTTATTAAAGCACAGGGACAGGACTGGTGGGCAGAAAGAGCTGCTGCCCCAAGGTTGTCAACCCAATTCTTATAGCAACGTCCCTATTAATCAAACAGGTGCCAAATGTCAGAGTGTTTGTGGATGCCCCCATTGGGGGTGTGAGGCTAACATCATATCCCCATTTCGCAAGTGAGCGAATCGGAGGGGGGTGGAGGGAGGGCATTCACCGAAGGTTGGAAGATCTTGAGGGCACAGGGCTGAGGCAGCGCCATGATGCCAGGTTCCCTGGAGGAACTGAGAGTGTGCCTGGCCACTTGGCTACAGGGCCCGGGGCTGGCTGCTTCCTTCCCGGGAGCTGACGCCCCTCAGACCCTGCCCCTGCTGGGAAAGGCCACGTGCTCATGGACCCTGCGTGACTCCTGTTTACCATTAGTTGCAGCCAAATGGAATAAGTGCAGTATTGATTAATTGCAACTTTTTTTTTGGAATACATATTCACCCTGATGTTTTATCATTAATGCATTAAGAAGCTGAACAAGCAATAAGACCAAATGGACTTCAGAATGTAGCAGAATTTCCATCCAGCAAGGTCTGATTTACAGGCATTACCTCCTGGCAAAAGACAGCTCCCATTACAGCCCACACCTTGGCTGAAACTCGAGAGCTTTTTGTTCTTAACCTTGAAGGCTCAGTGCCACAGGGTGGGCCCTTCTTTGTGATGGAGCAACACTCGTGAAGTTGGGAGGCAGGACAGAGAAGAAGGAGTAAGATTTTACTTTATGCTTGCGGGAAGCACTGTTGACTCTCATCTGGTTATTGGGTGGGGGATAGCCAATACTGTGCCTCCTGCCCCCACCAGCAGCAAACCCCAGAGGGAGGGGTGGACTTGAAGGTCATCCGCTCCAGCCTACCTGCTCTCACCCCGTCCCCCCAGCATCTGGCTGACTGGCACAGCAACCTGCGTAGCCTGAGGACTGGGCTGGGGCTTTGGCTGTGTCACCAGATGATGGAGGGAAACTCAGTTTTTCCCTGTGTGAGGACCTCAGTTTTTCATTTGCACCCCCACAAAAAACCCCACCAAAAAACCCCAAGAAAAATAAAAGACTGGACAATTTCTTATAGCCTTGAAGATCTAGCAGTATATGACTCTGCCCGTCTCTCCTTCCCTTCCCCTTTTTCCCTCTCCCTTTCTTCCTCTTCCCCCTCCCCGCTTCCATTCTCCCTCCTCCAACTCCGTCCCTCCTCCCCCTTCTCTCTCTCCTCTCCTTCAGCCCCTTACCCTCCTCTCCCTCCCTCATCCCACTCCCCACCCCCTTCTTTCCAAGACAATTTTGTTCTTGCAAAGTCCAAACAAAAATTCTCTAGATGCACTGACAGGGACAAAAAAATACCTTTAAAAAAACCATCGAGCAACAAAAATCTCTTTAAAAAGCAGTTTAGGCAAAGCTCAGATGTCAACAAGGAAAGCTCAGGAATGGCATCATTAAGAGAGCTGTGTTGTCAAAAGTTAACCCAAGATACTCTAGAGAGCAAGGAGGGGTTTTAACTCAGGTGGGGGGGGTGCCTCAAACATGACGCCCACAGAACTAACCACTCCAGGATGAGATTTCTCTTTCTCTGCCTTTCCTTCCAAAGCTCTAGGGTCGGCCTGGGATATCACACTGACGAGGGTCGCCCTCCACCTCGTGGGCGCCTAGATGGTGATTACCACCACCTCAGACTTCTGCTGCATCCTGAGCCCCTGAGGGCTGCCTTTGTTCTGCCAAGGCCAGTCCCACAGGGAAAGTCCAGCAGGAGGAAAAGTGCTCTTAGGGTTTGACCGTTTGTTCATTTCTTTCAGGGTTGCTTGTGGGATTACTAAGCATTGGGTACTTTCTGATGGCAGGCCCTGTACTAGGTCCAAAGATGGCATCTGGAGAGGAATGGGGGGCAGCCCTGGCCCCAAGAATCTCGATATGTAGCCGGGAAGCTAGAGAAGGACGGTGACTGGCTAGCATGCTGTGGAGTGGTGGAGGTGAGCCCAGGATGTGGAAGGGGTCCAGCCCACGGAGGGTGGGGAGGCTGGCAGGAAGGTTCACTGAAATTACAGCTGAAAAGGAACTCTCATCCGGAGTTAGTCAGCCAACCAGGGATTAGGAGCATTGCAGGGGACGTTCCACGGGAGCAAAAGCCCAGGTGCCTGAGAGACTATGGCTGGGTCTGGAGAGCAGGGAGGGAAGGCAGGAATGGTGAGAAATGGAGCTGGACAGATAAGCAAGAGCCAGGGCCTGCTGTGGTGGTTTTACGTGGAAAGCAATAGAGTTAAAGGCTGTGTAGCAGGGGGTGATCTAGGGTGCACAGATGCATGGAAGGGGAGAGATAAGAACCCATATGTGATGCTGTGCACTTAGGCTAAGGACATTCTAAATATGACACCCGGCTCAATGCTCCAACCAGCCCCAGAGCCCACAGAGCCAGCTGGGGGAGGGCACGGACTCCCAACTGCACTTGGGACCCAGAACCATCACTCATTAGTTGGCTGGTTTGGCTCTCTCAGGGCCAAGTCTCCTCATCTACGATGTGCATGGGAATTCCCTAAGGTTTCGCAAAAAGAACTGCGACCACGGCAAGTGCTCAGCAAAGGCCCACCTTGACCGGACCTTGTCTGTAAATGAGAAAAATGGCTTGCACCCTCCGGGTTTGAATCCCAGCCCTGTGAGCTCCAGCACCCCAGCTCTTTCCTCTCAGCCATCTCCCAACTGGCCCGGAACCCAGTGGGGGATGCTGATGTCTGGAGCTGGTGAGGGAAGGTGACAGGGAGTAGGGGTGGGGAGGATCCCGCCTGTTCCTCCGAGGGGAACTGTGCTGACTTCCAGTCCAAGCATTTGCAACTTCAAGCTAATCTCAGGTCAGAGATGCACGGAGTCCTGCTTTGCACTCCTTCCCCAACACGTTACCCGTGTAATGCGAGTATCAACTTCCCAAGAAGGCAGACGGTGGACAGGCAGCCCGGAACCACACCAGGGTGGGCAGGGGGATCCAGGTCATCCAGAAAGCCTGTAGTCAGTGTGTCCTTACAACTTGCCTACACCAGACTTCTTATACCTCTCGAGAGGGCTGTGCTGACAGGTGTGTCCACAACAATCTCTCCTGACCTTTCTCCCTGTGGACCACACTTCCCTCTTCCAACAGCCCCAGTCTGAAAACAGCATCTCCTGACTGTCTAGAATGCTCACAGGGGCTTCAGGAACCCAGGGACCTGCAGACTGGAAGATCAGACTAGCTCTGGTCCCTCGGGAGGGCTCCAGAGGGGAAGTGGGAGAACACAGCGAGATAAGCAGACAAGCAGACGACAGAGGCTGCCCAGACCCAGCCCACACCCCTCTGCTCACCAGTGCACGGTGCCCTAGCTACTGGGAGTGCGGCCATCGCGGAGCTGCTGAGAGAATTGCCTCGGCTGAGTAGGAGTTAACCTGACCTGGGGATTTTGCCTACTCCTTGGGCCCTGCAGTGCACAGACCTTGGCCTCAAGTCCAAACTACCCCATGCACAGAGTTCCTGGGGGGATGCACTCATGCTAGACCCTGGCTGAGGCCACGTCCTGCTTGCCCTCCCACCCCACTCCTCCTGCTTCCCCAGCTGCCCATCACCACAGAGCACTCCCTCAAGAAATCATACGCTCAAAGATCCAAGTCTCAGGCTCAGTTTTGGGGGATCCACCCTAAGAAACCATGAAACCCCAATGTTGTTCCTCCCACCCACCCAGTACCAACATTCCAGCCTCTCTGGATGGCCTGCCTTCTTGTAATCCACTGTGCTTCTTTACACACACACACACACACACACACACACACCCCACCCTTCCCACCCCCTGGGCTTTGCAAACACAGTCCCTCTGCCTGGAATTCCCTCCCCAGCTTTTCAGTTCCAAATGAAAAGCCTTAATTTGAAGGTCACCCTCTCTGTGGTTGCTTCCGCTGAGCCACCAAGAACTTGGTATCCGCAGCCCAGCCGTAGCATTCACCTCAGGGCATGGCCATCAGCAGACTGGGCGGGGGTAGGAGTGGGGGTTGGGATCCATTCATATTGAGCTGTGGGCCCCCAAGACCCCTCACTCCTGCTGCGATGCCCAGCACCCATCAGGTGCTCAACCAGTGCTCAACGGCTGCCATGACTATGTCCCCAACATCTGGGTCTACCCCTGGAATCTGTCTGTCCCCTGGGAGCCAGTCTGGCCTGTGACTGTCTGATCCTCCCGTGGCACCTGGAACTGTTTCCTTAGAACTCATCAGGTCACCTCTCCTGTGGACTACATCCATGAGAGAGACTTGGAAAGACACTGAGGCTCACAGGGTAGTTAGTGAGTGGTCCCAGGCCACATAGCCAGCAGAAAAGAGAAGCAGAGCTCTTGCCCCCCAGGATACCTGTCATCCCTCCCAGTTTGGATCACGGCAGGTGTGGGGGATGGGGATATGTTGTCCTGCTGGAGTCCAGCAGGCTCACTAGTGAGTCTGCCCACTCCTCAGGAATTGTCCCCTTCAACCCTTTGTAAAGGAGATGGAGTTAACCCCTTAACCCCCTTAATCTCCTTTGTAAAGGAGAACCGTCCAGTTGATGAACGAAGGCCATTTATCCACCAGGCAATTCTCCAGCGAACAACAGAAGACAGGGATGACAGGGACGGATGTTGGGTAGGATGACATGTTTCTTCTTACCCACCCTTTTCTACAGGTCACTGGGAAGGGACATGAAGGGTTGTGAGCATGGCTTTGAGGGGTACATGTTCTCTGTCCCTTCCCCATACTAATATATCCCCTCCCCCAAGATATGCGAACAAAAGCCTTCAAGTCTGGGAAGAATAATGTTATAAAATCAGTGGGTATACAAAATCAAATATGTAAATTCCATTGTTTTTAGGTCTTACATTGCAAAATGTCTGCACAGAGAGAGAGAGAGAGAGCCCACAATCTGGAAAGGAGTTAGGGGCTGGTGGGTATGTGAGGCTAGGGACCCCCCCAGTTCTCTGGAGGGAGGACTTTGGTGTCCCACCCACAAGGTTGGGAGGCCCCAGGCCAGGCCCCAATAGCCCGGCAGGCTTGTTAACTGGACATCTCAGCAGGGACCAGCATGAGCTAAAATGGAAGGGTCCTTCCAGAAAGCTGAACTCTCACTTAATACCAGCATCTTGGCATGTCTTTGTGGGAAGGAACTGAATTTCCCTTCATCTCCATGGAAGTACAAAGTCTGGTCTCATGATTTCCTTAAAAAGAAGAAATAAGGTGTTTCTTGTATGTCTGTGGCAGCAGACGCACACTGCACGTGTCACACTCGAGGCCCTGAAAACAGCCCTGAGTGATGGGTACACAACCCCATGGAGCCAGATGGCTCGGCATCCATTCCCCAGTGTCCTGCTTACCAGCCAGGTGTTCTGGGTGACTTGTGCTGGTTGACTCAGAAATTTCAAAACTGGGGGATAGAAAGCCTTTCCAAGGGGTGTGCAATGGCAGCTAACGTGATAGATCAGAAAAATGCCCAGCTTTGCCCTTGTCCCTGAAGCCTGTTTCCCCACCCCTACAGTCTGGATGGGCCTCGTGACTCTCTCTGGGCAATGTGGCAGAAGTGAACTCCTGCCCAGAGCAGGAGAAGAAAGATGGGGGGGCTTCCTCCACTGCCCTGCTTGGCCTGGCAACCCCTCCCCAAGCCCCACCTCCCACGGCACTCAGAAAGCTCTTCCCTCTCTGGCCACAGCCTGGAAGGTGGTGTCTTGCACAGCATTCCTTGGAAGAGGAGGGCGAGATGGGGATTCAGGTGAATGAGCTTTATAAGCAAGTGTTCCCTAGAAAATCTAGGAGGGGAGGGGGGAATGGGGCCAGGAAGGGAAGGGTGGTGAGCAGGGGTGAGGGCTGAGAGGGCTGTCTGTACAGTCACACCTGGAGTGTCCCCATCAGAGACAAGGTACTGGAACCTTGTCATCAGACCTCAGTCAAGAGCTGCCCCAGGGGGCACCTCAAGCTGTCCCCACGCACTGGCAAAGCTGGGTGCCAGGGCAGATGAGCCACAGATGCAGGCCACAGGGGCTGAAGTCACCAGAACCCCGCACTTAAGGACACCCTTCCCCCACCTTCGGTTTTCAAAGTCTTGGCGTTCAAAAAGGTGAGCAGGAAGAAAGCACAGCTTTAGGTTCTCTGGGATAATGCCACCTAGCACAAAAAGCTGCACGAGTGGTTGTCTTGGAGCCGCATCTTCTTCTGCACTGGAGAAAGCCCAGGGAGGAAATACCAGGTTGCCCTCTTGATGTGGGGGATGGGGGCCAAGGGAGATGGAGGGGAAAATTAAGACCTCTTAAGTTATCCTGCCACAAACGGGTGTTGAATGGAACTGACCTATTAGAGCACCGGCCCTTGGGTCAAGTCCCTGCTCTCCCAAGTCCTCACTGTGTGCTCTTGGGCTGGTTATTTAACCTCTGTGCCACTGTTGAATCAGCTGTAAAATGAGGACAATAACAATAATAATAACCACCACTCCATAGGGTAGTTGTATTGAGTTAACATCTGTGGAGGACTTAAAATTGGGTGGCTCAGTTATTGAGCGTCTGCCTTCAGCTCAGGTCCTGGTCCCAGGGTCCTGGGATCGAGAGCCGCATTGGGCCCCTGTTCAGCAGGAAGCCTGCTTCTCCTTCTCCCACTCCCCCTGCTTGTGTTCCCTCTCTGGCACATGCGCTCTCTTTCTCTATCTCTGTCAAATAAATAAATAAATTAAATCTTAAAAAACAAAAACAAAAATCATGCTCTGCATGGGATAGGCAATCAACTCTGGGTAACTTTTTTTTTTTTTAAAGATTTTATTTATTTATTTGACACAGAGAGAGATCACAAGTAGGCAGAGAGGCAGGCAGAGAGAGTGAGAGGGAAGCAGGCTCCCTTCAGAGCAGAGAGCCAGATGTGGGACTCGATCCCAGGACCCTGAGATCATGACCTGAGCCGAAGGCAGCGGCTTAAACCACTGAGCCACCCAGGCGCCCAACTCTGGGTAACTTTTAACGTTGTTCGTATTAATCATTAAGATAAGTGGACTCTTAATTTTGAATTTGTGTGTGATCAATACCTTTCTTCCTCTTTAAAATGGTTTTGGGTGAGCAGAGAAAACTTCCTGCCTCAAACAAATGAAAGTCTGTACCTTTTTCCTTGAATTGGTGAGGAAAAGACATCACGTGGATAGATTTCTGCACAGGCCTTTAGAGGTGACCTCTGGATCGAGCTGAAGTTTTGAAGGTGAACCTTGAGCACACAGCAGGAAGGACATGCACTTTCTTACCACCTAACAAGGGTCAATGCTAAAACTTGGAAAACAAAGGTGGAGGAGGGGTCCTGGTGGGTGTGGCTGCCCCCTCCCTTCCGGGCCAGCCTGGGAGTCGAGCCCACTAAGCACATTCTGCTTCTCCCATATTCAGCACGAAGCTGCAGAGCTGAGGCCATCTCTGCAGAGAGGCAGTGGATCGAGAGGTTAGCAGTGTTTATTGATTTAGTAATTTGCACGCACTTTTCCGGCCAGATTCTCTTCCCGGAGACTCTGACAGCCGCAGCCAGCGGCTAATGCAATGCAGGGCTGCGGGCAGGCAGGGCGGTGGGAAGGAGTTTGACTGGGAGGCCAGGGGTGCAGGGGAGGCCTACCCCGAGCTGGAGAGGAGGGAGGCTTCCCCACAGGCATAGCGGGGAGCACAGGTCAGCATGCTTCAGGAAATTCAATGAATATTTCCACAAAGTGCTCCCCAAATTCCCCTCCAGACATGATGACTTATTTCCCTGTCCCTAGAAGCTCTGTCTGGAGATGCCCTCAGATGCCAGCACCCCAGAGATGCCTGTGATGAGGAAGACTGCTCCATCCAGGTTATGCTGCTAGGAAGGGACAGTTCCATCAAGTGACTGAGCAACACGGGCATTCAAGTCTCCCCACTGCCTAGTACTAGATACAGCTCGGGAATTTCTGTAACAAGGCTTGTCTCCACAAGGTGATTTTTGTTCCAAGTGCTGTTGGGAGATAAAGGAGATCAGCCATACCCGGCAGGGCCCTGACCAGGCCAAGGTGGCCCAAGGTGGACTGTAGTCTTCATCAATCCCATGTCCTCCTCTGTCTTCCGACCTTCAGGAGCCCCAGAACTTTCCTGGTCCGAGGCCCCTCCCACTAGGTGAGAAAGCTCTGGACCAGCTGCTTGGTCCAGAAGTTGCCTGGGTGTCACAGCTCCTGGTGAAGTGGGATCAGACAGTCTGTGATGACAAACCAAGGGAATCGGGTCCAGGACAGAATGGCAGACACCAGGCATGGGGACTGGGAAGCAGAGAAGGCACACTGGTTTGGGATTCACACCTCCTGATCATATATACGTTCTAGCTTTTCCTTCTCCATACCTTTCTTCACTGTCATAGCCAAGTCCCAAACTCTCCCAAGGGTAAGTGATTAATGCATGTCAGATACCACCCTAGATGTCAGGAATGCAAGGAGGAATCAGCAAGAGATGGCCTTGTTCCAGGCTGCCGGTCTCATGGTCTTAGGGAAGACATCCTTCCATCCATCAACCCCACCATCCACTCAGTAAGTACTTATCAAACACCTGCTAGGTACTGTAACTTTAGATAGATAGATAAAGTAGGTAGACGATGATGATAGATGGATAGGTTGATAGCCACTACTGAGTTTTCTTTTTTCCCCACTGACACCCCACTGAGGGCAGGGAAGAGGTCTATTCCCCCAGAACCTCTTCCCAAAGCCCCATGAGTGGCACTGACCATCACTGCTATAAATCCAGAGAGAGGAGAGATGATTGTGGGGTGGTTTTTATAACAGAAGCCCTACGGGTGCAGCAGCCCTTAAGCTTGACCTGAAAAGAATCATGAGCTTGGGATTGGTCCACAGTGTACCACCCAGACCATCTGTCCTGCCCACCTCTGGGACTGGAAGCAGATACGATATGTGCAGGGTCATGGGAGAGATTGGTCCCACCAGGGCCCCCTCCAGGAAAAGCATCTCTACTCTCCGCAGGCCAGCTAGAAGAGGACTCAGTCACCCGCCTCCTCGCGTGCTCAGACAGACGACTGTGTGACATACCAAGCCCCCTTGGCTGAGTACGACGCTCTCTGAGCCCAGCTCCCCAGCTTGCGCTGTGCTTTCAAGACCCAGATTCCCTGAAGAGTGGTGTCTGCAGGTCCTTCCGGAAGTCCCTAGAAGGGGTCTAGTCAGGGCTCACACGCAGCTGCCAGCGGTCTGCAGTACCTCCCGCACCCTGACCTGCACCTGCTGTGCACCACGTGCTCCGTGGGCCCCTCCCTCCCGAAGCCCACCACCCTGCCTCTGCTCCTGGCTCCCACTTCTGGACCAGTTAGGGTGCCGTGAGGACAAAGAAACCCCCAGGTATTTGAACACAGAGAATCTGATATGAAGAATTTTTTGTGACTTCATGGCAATCTGTCTTTCCCGGTGAGAATTTTTGCTGAGATGTAATGGACACAGAACGTTGTGCTAAGGACGTGTTCGCCGAGCGAGCGGGGAAGGAGCACGGTGGGGTATCGCGGCAGCAAGGGCGAGGAGCAGCCAGCTCCCCGAGGGCGGGGACTCAGGGGAGGGCCTGGAACTGCAGGAGCTCTTAGAAGCTGGGAAAGGCGGACCTGGCCGAGCCGGGACCCGCCCATCTAGATAAGAGGTGGGGGAGGCGGCCTCCGAGCTCCGACCATGCCCCCGGGGCTGAGCCCCAGACTCTGAGGCGGGGAGGGCTGGAGCGTGGGCCCTGCAGCTAGTTCTGCAGAGCGGAAACGGGAAAAAAGGCAGCGCGGGTCCAGCGGTAGCTTTGGGAAGGAGATGCTGCCGCGGGGGCAGAGCCGCTCTGCGGAGCGGGGCGGGGCCGAAGACTGCGGGCAGGGCCGAAGGGCGGGGGGCGGGGGCGGCGGGCCTCTTCCAGCCTCCGGGGCTCTCGGGCGCCCCCTGGCGGCGCGTCCGACCCGCACGCGGGCGAAGGAGAACCGGGGGCCCAGCGCCCCGAAGCGGGGCTTCCTGCGGCCTCCCGGTGTCCGCTTGCCCGCCGCACCACGCAGGAACCCCGAGGCGACGAAGCCCGAGAGATCTGTGAGGCTGGGAAGCATGCTCTCCCCCGGGGGCCGCGGCACTCATCCTCCTGCCTGGAGACAGGTCATGCCACAGGACAGACGTGTAACAAAACAGGAACGCCTTCGAGGGAGAAATCATCCTCGCAGGCAAATTAATTTCTGAAGGAACTTCTACCAACGGACAGAGCCGTTGGAGTCCCAGCAGCAGACGCGGCTTGAGGCCAAGGCGGGCCCCACAGAGCCCAGGGACACCGCAGGCCGGCAGGCGAGGGCTGTCCTTGCGCTCTAGAGCTTCAGGAGGCCGAGGCTCAAAGGAGTCAGCCGGCGGACAAGCCGTGCTGCGAGCTGAACTCCTGAGCTCTTAACATCCTCCTTCCTCCATCCGCAGGTCCAGCAAAGGAGGAAGGAAAGTCTGCAGGGTTCGGTGGGGTTGCAGGTTCAGGCCGCCCCCCCTGCAGAAGAATCGGACTCAGCGAGGGCTGGCTCGCAGCCTCGCCGCAGGCTGGACCTGAGGGCTCGGACCGGCTGGGTCCCCAAGGGGAGGCTAATTGCTCTGATTGCACACCAGGGCAGAGTGTTTCTGGAACGGCGGAACCCTGACCGAGGAGGAAATACCAGCGGAACATTTTTGATGAATAATTCAGCGAACTGAAATGGGAAATGAGAAAGTTTTCTCTCCACTGCAGTGCAATCTGGAACAAGGGGGAAACAGTAATAGCCGCAAAGCTTAGCATTCTGGTCTTCCCCCAGTAAAGCCTTTTCTCTGCAGAACCTTGCGGGACAGAGCACCTGGGCTTGCTCTCCTCGGTCTAGAGAACTCCCGCTGAGGTGGGAGAACACTTGGGCCACCTGGGATTGAGGGTAAATTTGATCTCTTCACCGCCACCTTCCCTTTCAAGCACTATTCTACAAACTTCAGTTGGGCGATTCCCGAAAGCCAAGCGCTGTGCTGGGTGGCAAAGAGTCCCGTGGTGAAGGCAATACTTTTCTTTTGTCATGGCGTGTTGAAGAGGGAGGTTCTCGGATGTTAGATTAAAAAACAGAGCAGATGATAAATTTTTATCCACAATTTGAGGTATGTGCTGTGACCGTCAGGGTCTAACCAGAAAGGTAAAATTACTCTGAGTACATAGAACAGAGCGAATTGAAGGCAGGGATCTGTTATTTACGTGCCAGTGACACAGTCTGGGACAGGGAAGTAACGCAGAGATTGTCAGCAGCAGGAAGCCTCTCAACAAAGGCAGAAGGGAAGAGGTGACAGTTGTCAGAGTTCAGCACCTGAGGTTATCTGGGAGATAGGAACCAAGATTGAAACTGCCCAATGAGAACTGGGACCATAGAATGAGTAGATGTCTAGTGTGAATGGAAGATGCAGAAAACCCTACCTTGTCCCCTTTTCCTGTTTTTGTGACACCCATCAGTACCTCCCAATAGCTGAGCCTCTGCAGAAGTCAGGAAGCAAGATAGTCTAGGAAACGCAGTCCTCAGGAGTCAGTCAGTCCCTTAAAGGTACAAAGTGAACTGGGCAAGGATAGGAAGACAGATTTGAGAGCAAACAGGCCAGGAAGAACCAGCACTCGCTCTCTGAAGGAAAAGAACAGACTTTGAAGAGCAAATTAAAGGGATAGTGTTATTAAACTGGATGATCATGGGAAGTCTCTTTGAGGCAGTTAGGTTGAAACATAAAGGATTACAAGAAGCTGTCTAAGCAACAGGAGGTGGCCAGGAGAGAAAGGACTTTCTAGTCATGTGCAAAGGCACTGCTGGCCAGCCTGTACATAGAATGAGGGAGTGAGTATAACTAGCTTAAGGTGGAGATGTAGTTGGGACAGGTGATGCTGAGTTGTGTGGGATTTCAGAGAAGGAAGAATTCACAGCCAGTTGCCTTCAATAGAAAAGAGGTTTTGAAAAGGTTGTTTTTAAACTCACATTTAGCCAAAGCAAAAACTAAAAACTTTCCAAATGTTCCAAGAATATGTGCCCAAATTTTCTTTATGAAGAAGCTAATGCTGTGTGGTAGTTTCCCCTGAATTTATATATATATATAAAATATATATTTATTATTATAAATTATATATATAATATCATATGGTATATATTTCATATATACATATATTATATGTATAAATATATTTTTATATATTTACATTTATATATAGTTTCTGAAGCTATGCTTTGAGAGAGTCTGTGAGGAAATATTTAATACAGTAGATTGACTTTTTCTGGATCAGTTTTTTTTTCCAGATTCTCCCAGGTGACTACCCACAGAAATGAGCAACAATTCTTCACTACACTTTGCCTCTGCCACCAACATGACTTGCTTCCATCCCTTTCTCTCAGCCCCTATGGGACCTTACCAGACTTATTGAAATGCCTGTGAAAGTGTGACTTATTTTAAATGCATTCCAAACTACGCTTTTATGCACAGTTAATCTTATTTTGTGCTTCTTGTGAATACATTTTAAACTATCTTAAATTTTAATGAGATGGAATTCTTAGAAATAGATTATCCCATAAACTGCAGACTTCCACGGTGCCTAGTACAATGTCAGGAAAGCACAAATGCATGCAATTTTTATGAGTAATAATTCAGTAAATTAATGTTTTGTTAATTTTTTATTCAAAACTTGTAACCGTGAGGAGCCAGAATTATATTAATTGACATGGGTGTTAAAAAGATATTGGGGAGTTCTATTTTTAGCCATAATGGAGTAACTGGGACCAGACTTGTCTCCTCACTGTTCAGAACTACAAAACCGAACAACATACAGAAAGCGACAGTTTTCAGACATTGGGCCACACTGCTGTCTGAGAAAAAGATCAAGTTTGATGAGTTGACTCTAACCACGGTTTTCTGTTGGAAGATGCTTTCTGCAAGGAAGGGGATCCAAGCAGAGCATTGCTCTTTCCGAGTTGAAGAGGCAGAGGCTGTCATTCAGAAAAAAATGAAGGAGCTGAATTTTTTGAGGCATAGCACTGAAAAGGGAAAAACTGCTTAAGTAAAGAGCTCCAGAGGAGTGCACAGGGATCCCCTGAGTCTGTTGCTGATTAGTAAATCATGGAGGCATAGAGTGAAGATCCACGAAGCTAAGAAAAACCGGGGAGCTGTAAGCAAAACAATTCGCAGATCTCACATAAGACTGAGAGGAAATCAAATCTCACCAAATGCAATGCAGACTTCTCAGACTCTCAGGCATTCGCTGGAGACCCAGGTGAGTCGTGTCTTAGCAGTGGAGCTCAACCTAGTCTTGGAATCAGACCTACTCAGGACCACCCTAAGAAAATTTAAAACCTTGAAAACAAACCTCAGAAGGATCAAGCTTATCTGCATGTAACTTAACTGCCTGCCATTAAAAAAAGTCCAACACCCTTTAAAAGTACACAAAATCCGGGGCACCTGGATGTTTCAGTGGGTTACAGCCTCTGCCTTCAGCTTTGGTCATGATCTCAGGGTCCTGGGATTGAGACCCACATCAGGCTCTCTGCTCAGCAGGGACCCTGCTTCCCTGTCTCTCTGCCTACTTGTGATCTCTCTGTGTCAAATAAATAAAATCTCTTAAAAAAAAAAGTACACAAAATCTAGCACCCATGAATGTAAAGTTCACAATGAATAGCATCCTGTCAAAACTTAATAAGATATATGAAGAAGCAAGACATGGTGATCCAAAGCCTGAAGAAAAATCAAGAGTTGAAACAGGTATGGGGAATTAACGGACAGAGATGGTGGAATTTAACAAACAAGATGTTTAGAACAACCATCATAAATGTTTTCAAGGGGTCAAAGGAAGGCAGAAATTCAGTAAGCATAGACATAGAAGACATAAAAATTAATCATACAAAACTTGTAGAGATCAAAAATATCTAGGGCGCATGGGTGGCTCAGTTGGTTAAGCGGCTGCCTTTGGCTCAGGTCATGATCCTGGAGTCTCAGGATCAAGTCCTGCAGTGGGCTCCCTGCTCAGCAGGGAGTCTGCTTCTCCCTCTGACCCTCCCACTTCTCATGCATGCTCTCTCTCACATTCTCTTTCTCTCTCTCTTAGATAAATAAATAAATAAATAAATAAATAAAATATCTAAAATGAAAAATTCATGAGAAAGGATTAGTTGTAGATTAGACATTGAAGAAAAATGTCCACTGATCCTGAAGACATAGGAATGGAAACTACCCAAGATGAAGCACCAAAGGGGAAAAAAAATGGCTTAAAAAATAGAACTGTAGGGGCACCTGGGTGGCTCAGTGGATTAAGCCGCTGTCTTCGGCTCAGGTCATGATCTCAGGGTCCTGGGATCGAGCCCCGCATCGGGCTCTCTGCTCTGTGGGGAGCCTGCTTCCTCCTCTCTCTCTCTGCCTGCCTCTCTGCCTGCTTGAAATCTCTATCTGTCAAATATATAAATAAAATCTTTAAATTAAAAAAAAAAATAGAACTGTAGCTTCTGGGAAAATATCAAACAATCTAACATATGTGTATGGGAGTCCCAGAAAGAGACAGGACAGACAGAAAAAATATTTGAAGAAACAGCCAAAACTTTTCAAATTTGATTAATATTATAAACCCATAGATCCAGAAAGTTCAATATATGCCAAGCAGGATGAATACAAAGAAAACCACATCAAGACACATTATATTCAAATTTCTGAAAACCCATGATTAGAAGAAAAATTTTAAAACAACAAAAGAAAAAATATGCATTACATAGAGAAGAACAAAGCTATGAATCTCACAAACTTCTGTTCAGAAGCTACGCAAAACAAAAGACAATAGTGACCTCATTAAAATGCTGAAAGGAAAAAAATCCATCAACTTAGAATTTTATATGCCCCCCAATCTTTCAAAAATTAATGCAAAACAGACTTTTTCAGACAACAGAAACAAAGAAGATAGTCACCAACAAAAGTGCATTACAAAAAATGTTAAGTGTGGCGTTTCAGGCAGAGATAAATGACATGAGATAAAAACTGGAATTTACCCAAAGGAAGAAAGAGTGCTGGAGATAGGAAATAGTTGGATAAATATAAAGGGTAGTTACTTCTCATTCTTCTCAACGATATGAAGTAAAATTGCTAATAATGTCATGTGTTTTACAGCATTTGTGGCAGCAAAGCAGATGACAATCATGTCACACAAGACGGCAGAGAAAGGAGAGGGTGCGCATTCAGGACACACCAAATGATACAACTGAAGATGAGCTGAAATACGTGAAAGGCACATTCTGTACACTTGAGCAAACAAAAAATTAAAAAAACAAAAACAACCCCTTCTTAGGGATAACTAATAAACCAAAGTGACAGTATAATAGAATACTCAAAAACAGTCCAAAAGAAAGCTGAAAAAAGAAAAAAAAATGGAATAAGGAATAGACGGGACAAACAAAATTCAACAGCAAGATGGTAGCTTAAATCCAACTGTATGGATAATGACATTGAGTGTACATTGTCTAAGCATTCCAAAGAAAAGTAGAAATTATTAGACTGGAAATTAAAAAGCAAGGCTCAACTATGTGCTATATATATTTTTTTTTCTTTAAATCTTTAAAAATCAATACACAAATGGATTTAAAGTTCTAGGATAGAAAATGTCATACTGTGCAGATACTCATAATAAAGAAGTTAGAGTAGTGAAATTATTATCAGACAAAGTAGGATTCAGTACTAGCAATTATTACCAAGGATAAATAGGGACATTGCATAACTACAAAGGATCAAATCATCAATAAAATAGAAGTCTTGAATGTCTCTCCACCCAATAAATAGAGCCTCAAATATATATATACCCCAAAACCAAAAGGAGGGTGCCTGCATGGCTCAATCGGTTAAGTATCTGCCTTCAGCTCAGGTCATGATCTCAGGGTCCTGGGATCAAGCACCACATCAGGCTCCCTGCTCAGCGGAGAGTCTGCTCCTCCATCTTTCTCTGCCACTCGTGCTCTCTCTCTCTCTGAAATAAAGTATTTTTTTAAAAAAGGGAGAAATAGACAAATCCACAGTTTTCTTTTCTTTTTTTTTAAGATTTTATTTGTTTGACAGAGAGAGAGAGAGATCACAAGTAGGTAGAGAGGCAGGCAGAGAGAGGGGAGGAAGCAGGCTCCCCGCTGAGCAGAGAGCCCGAGGCAGGGCTCGATCCCAGGACCCTGAGATCATGACCTGAGCTGAAGGCAGACGTTTTAACCCACTGAGTCACCCAGGTGCCCCAAATCCAGTTTTCATGGGAGACTTCAACATTCCTATCTCAGTTGTCAGAGAACCCATAGGGCCAGAGAAGACTGGAAACAAGCTGCCAACCAACTTGTCTTGACTGACATTTGTAGGATCGCCAACCAACACAGCAGAATATTCTTTTCAGGTGCACATAGAATATTCTCCAAGATAGACCATATCCTGAACCATAAAACAAGTCTCAATAAATATAAAAAGGATTTGATTAACACAGATTATATTTTCTAATTAGTTTGAATAAACTAGAAATTAACAATAGGTATCTTGGGAAACCTCCAAATATGTGAAAATTAAACAGCACAATTCTAAATTACCCATTAGTCAAAGAAAGCACACAAAAAAATTAGAAATGAAAAATTCACTAGGATTTGAGATGACAAAAAAGAATCAGTGACCCTGAAGGAAGATGCAGAGTCACACAGGGTGAAGTTGTCTTTCTTCTCCGTCTAGATGTTGTCATAACAGAATGATGATCGGAATGATGCAGCCATCTTGTTAACAGCCAGATGATGGAGCCAACCCTCCATGATGACAGGACCAAGCACTAGAAAGAGCCTAAGTCCTAAGTGACATAGATGAGCTGCTGAATCAACCAACCCTTGAGCCTGCCCTTGTTTCTGGACCTCCAGCTCTGTAAGAGGGTACATTACCTTAATACCTAAGCCATTGGAACCTAGTTCTATCTCTTGAAACTGAAAGATTCTGATACATCCTTTGTGCCAGTATGGTGGGTTGAACGTAAGAGGAATTAAGAGTTTGCAGAAGGAGGACATATTTTGTTTATGGAAAACTTCCTTACTACCTCTATTTTCCTCTTTGTTGGGGGGGGTGGTAAGGTCACTCAGACAACATTTGACATTGCAGAATGTCAAAATTAGAAGGGTTTTTAGAACTTGTTCCTCTCCAGGATATTTTTTGTCCTCCTTAGCTACATTGGATTTCCACCACCATCCTACCTCTCACTTTATTCATCACTATATTGTTTTCTTTTTTTTTTTTAAGATTTTATTTATTTATTTGACAGAAAGAGACACAGTGAGAGAGGGAACACAAGCAGGGGGAGTGGGAGAGGAAGAAGTGGGCTTCCTGTTGAGTAGGGACCTCAATGTAGGGCTTGATCCCAGGACCCTGAGATCATGACCTGAGCTGAAGGCAGACGCTTAACAACTGAGCCACCCAGGCGCCCCACTAAATTGTTTCCTTGGCAGAGCTTACTGCCGTCTGAAATTACCTTTTAATTTGTTTTCTTGTTAGTTCTTTAACTTTCTCTTCTGGAACATGGACTCCCTGAGAATCAGGAACTAGTCTGTTGTGGTGGAGATTTCTGGGTCATATTTCTTTCTGTCATCCTTACAAACAGAACTCCGATGACGATGGGGGTGGCAACAGACCTAGTTTGCAAAGCCACATTTCCCAACTGCCTTGCTGACAGAAGCAGCCAATTCGATGGAGGAAATAATGCTGTGGGCTTCTTGGAAAGCTCTTAGAAGGAAGGAGCTTCCTTTTGTCCATTTCCTTTCTTCCTTCTTCCTGCCTGATATGGGATATGATGGCTGGAGTTACATGAACTATTCTGGGACAATGAGGTGACCTTGATGATAAAATAGCATAAGAATAACATTACAGAGAAATAGAAAAATCCTGTGTGCCTGATGACTACAGAGCCACCATAACAGCTCTGATCTGGGCTTGCTTTATAAACAAGTAAATCCCCAATCTTATTTAAGCTGCTGTTCTTCTGTCTTTCTATTATATGAGGCCAAATCTAGTCTTCATTGATAAATTTATCCTCTTTATAAGTATGCCTCTAGAGATTTACAACAGCACCTGGCTCATCACAGCTACTCAAATAATATTTGTGGAGTAAAAGAATGAGATCCACCTCCCACACTGACAGATGAGGGCACTGGGTCCAGGGAAAGGAAAAAATTTGCCCATGTCATATAGCTGGTAAGGGGCAGACGTGGGATCATGTTCATGCCTGTATTGCCCAGCTTCCCATGGCATCACGGATGTGGCAGAAGGAAACCACCTGCCCCTCACCTCCATGGTCCCATCTGCCCTTCCTCTGCCCCAGTGCATCTGGCTTAACCTTTTATCCGCGCCTGCCACACCAGCTTAGTGGAATAGTACAGTCTTCTGTGGATGTAGCAGCAGTAGCAGCAGCAACCCAGACTGCCTTGCTCATCTGCCTGAGGACCCACTGCCTGAGGACATCTGCCTTAAGGGCCCATTTAACTCTACTAGGGCAGGGAGCTCCTCCCTGGTCCTTAGTCCTCACCCTCCTCGGATTATACCTTTCCAGCAGGTTTTGCTACAGGTATAGAGGGCCCCCACCATTTGGATGGCGCCCAGCCAAGTGCTCAGAAATGTCATCTGCCCACCCATTTGGAGTACCAAGAGCATGATTAGGAGCACCACCTTATCCTGTGTCCACTCCAGAGCTGGCCTCTAACTGAGCTATCCCAGAAGGACCATTCTCTTGCTCCCTGCAGATCAGCATGAGATGTTGGACAGATGGAATGCCATGATGTCCTTAGATAACATCTTTCTTGCCTGCCCCATCCCTCCACACCCAGACATGGGGGAGAGAGTTTAGGTTCTTATACATTACCCATTCTTAAGCATATTCTTTTTTTCCCATAATTCCTAGATCTAAGTTATTAAGGGAGCCATTTAGGATTCTTGCCAAACCTGAATTGGGTTAAAAGTTTTAATGCTCAGATCAGCAAATCTTCTTCTGTTTAACTGACAGAAGCTCAATTTATTTTCTCCCTGATTGGAAGAATACAAGATGGTAGCAGTAATAATAATAATGGTAATAATAATAATAGCAGCAAGCATATGTAAGTATTTACAAAACTCCAGGCATAGTGCTAAGTGCTTTTTATAGACAGCCTCATTCAATTTTTACAATGACCTGATGAAGTAAGTATCATTGTTCTTTTTTATAGAGAAAAAAATGAGGCTCATATAGATTAAAGAAGTTGCCAAGGCCATAGTTGATAAGAGGAAGAGTGGAAATTAACTCTCTAGACTGAACTATTAGTTCCATATGATACCATATCTCTGTGAGCCACCACATTCTTATTACCCCCAATAAAGAGAATGCAACTTTCTGCTTGTCTTTATTCATTCCTTCATTCAATATTTACCTATGGTATCCCAAGGTGAATACTGGGGCTTTAAAGACACATACTCCAAGGCGCCTACCATTTCAAGATGACTTATACAGTCAGGACAGAGGCCAATGGGGACTTTGATGAAAGTAAAAATAGCCAAAATTCCAAGCCACACTCTTAAAGGAGAGCTGCTGTCTGAAAAACGGGAGCCTAAGAGATCAGTTTATACCAGGTGGTTTAGTCTAGGAAGTTATTCCGGGGAACAGGCTTATGGAAACGAGGCATATGGAGCAAGAGGTAAAACCAATGGAATATGTGTTCTACAGTTGGTTATTGTTGTGGTCATCTGGGGCCTGATCCTACTAGGACTTCTTAGGAACATGCGGAATGTGCTTTAAATTTGGTGTGGCGGGGCGCCTGGGTGGCTCAGTGGGTTAAAGCCTCTGCCTTCAGCTCAGGTCATGATCCCAGGGTGCTGGGATCAAGTCCCGCATCGGGCTCTCTGCTCAGCAGGGAGCCTGCTTCCTCCTCTCTCTGCCTGCCTCTCTGCCTACTTGCGATCTCTCTCTGTCAAATAAATAAAATCTAAAAAAAAAAAAAAAAATTTGGTGTGGCTATGGGATGGAAGAGGGCAGCATGTATCTGCCAGCTTCTGCTCTCATTGGTCATGGGTTGCTCCATCAGGTGATAAATTGCACACACTATCTCTGCCCCAAAGTAGGCCCTTCATGGGTAGGGCAGAGGGAAAAAAAGTGACAAGCAACTCTGCATTTGGTATGTCAGTTAGCTGAAGACAAGAATCGTTGATCATTGCAAGAAATATATTGAACTTCAACCTGAAGCAAAGAGACTTCTGCTAACCTGCAGCAAATCCATTCCCTCTGGATGAAGTCTTGGTGAAAAGTCTTTGGAGACCATCCACCCAAGCCCAAGTGGCTTCTGAGCCAATTTATTCCCCTCATCTCTTCTCCACACTGATTAATTTCTACAACAAAGAGCGGACCAAGAAAGCATTAGCTTCCATTACAAAATAAGTAATGTGAAATGAAATGATGCAAAATCTATGTAAATATGCCAGAAGAATAAGATAATGATACCAGCATGACAAACAAAAAGCAGATAAATAATGATAAATCATTTATACCAGAAAGCATGCAATAAAGCAGAGGAAATTTTATAGACCAATGTTTCTCCATACAAGAAAACAATAGTCATATATATCTATATCAATCTATTTATCTATCTATCTATCTATCATCTATCTATCTATCTTTACTGAAAAAAGATCTCAAAGAAGAGAATAAACATTCAAAGAAGGGATGGTATTGTAACAGAAGATGAAAAATGATCTGTCAGATCTCCAAAAAAAAAGTATTTAAAAAATAAAAGTAATGTTAAAAATTGGGGCACCTGATGGCTCAGTCATTTCAGCATCTAACTCTTGACTTTGGCTCAGGTCACGATCACAGGGTCATGAAATCATGCAGGGTCAGTGGCTCTACACTCACCGGGGAGTCTGCTTCACTTCCTCTCCCCCCACCCCTCACCTCTTGACCGCCCCCCTGACTTTGGCACCCACTGAATATTAAAAAAGTAATACTAAAAACAGATAAAGAAAAAAGAATGAAACTTGCAAAACAGGGATAAGATAGTGTAGCAAAGGTTTTTAATCTCCAGATTCAATTTTTTTTTTCATTTAAGTACAGTTTTCTCCTGCTGTAACTGAGTATTTTATAGTATTTTATTCTCTTTTTTAAGGATACCGATTATGCCTATGTAGGTCCTTCTTTGTCTTTCATATTTTTTATTTCTTTCAAATGCTGTCAACTTTTATTTTACCAACTTATTCATGGCGTCATGAGGCGGAGAGAGAGTCGGCTTTGCTTTAGACTTGTCCACACAATATTCAATACTAGAAGACAGGAAATCAATGTCCACAAAGTCATCACAGAAAAAAAAAGTAACCAATTTAGGGTGAATTTATTCCAGCAGAGTTATCATTCAAGAGTAATGACATACAAAAATATGATCAAATATACGAAAATTAGGGAATACAGCTTTCTTCAAAATGTCAATCTTTCAAAAGACAAATGGAAAGGCCAAGGTAAAAGGACTGGTGGTGAGCATCAAACCCATTTACATATAGAACTAAACTAAGGAAATGTTAGTTACAGAACAGAATGTAAATGTTAAAAACCATGACAGTGTAAATAATATTACTAATAAAAATCAAGAAATGAAGGGAAAGATTCAGTGGTGCAGAGCAGTTTAAACTCTCCAGTTTTCTCAAATTTCACAGGAGGCAGACAATAAGCACACTACTAATAAAAAGCTAACTAATAAGTGTGTCTGTATATTGTGAAATCATAAAAGGTAAACATGAAAAATAATCATATAATGAACACAAATCCAAGGGTATATGATACAAAGGGAAGTTAGAAGTATAAGTGTGTAATTATTCAAATTTTGGATTGGGAAATAAGTAGACATTACCATGAAGAGATATCTTAAAAATGATTTTAAGTTATTATATACAACTTTAGGGTAGTTTTTATAGTAGCATTATAAAATTTTTCAAAATAGATGAAATTTGACCATCCCAAATTTTTAGAAGGCAAGCACATATATATATGCACGCACACACACACACATACAAGGAAAACAAAGAGAATAGAAACAATATAGTGAATGATTAAAAACAGCATGACGTAGAGTGATATGTTCAAACTCCTTAATCAAAAAATATTGGGGTGCCTGGGTGGCTCAGTGAGTGAAGCCTCTGCCTTCGGCTCAGGTCATGATCCCAGGGTCCTGGGATCGAGGCCCACATAGGCTCTCTGCTCAGCAAGGAGCCTGCTTCCCCCTCCCCCTCTGCCTGCCTCTCAGCCTACTCCTACTCTCTCTCTCTGTTAAATAAATAAATAAAACCTTTAAAAAATATTATGCACATAGGATATATTTATTTATAACAAGACACAATACTTCCAACGGGGTTAAAAAGTAAGACTTAAACATGTGCTATATATAAGAGATGAAACGAGAGAAAAATCAATGGAACAAATAGCTGATTCTTTGAAAAAACTTCCGGCAAGAATGACAAAAGTAAAAGGAGAACACACAAATCACCACAGATCCTGCAGGTATGAAAAGGAAAGTGAGGGAATATTACAGACTTCTGCTCACAAATTTGAGTAGGATAAATGAATCAATTCCTTGAAAACCACACTCAACAAAGATGGAGGAGATAATCTGAATAAAGCCACTGAAATTTTAAGTTCATAATTTGAAAGCTCCCAAAAGAGAAATCATCATTCACAGATGGTGTCACTGGAGGATTTTACCAAATACTTAAAGAAAAATTAACACCAATTCTATACCATATCATCTAGAAAAGCAAAGAAGATGATACAGGGCATGAAAGGAAGTCAAGGGTGATTCCAAGGTCTCTGAAGAAAAGGAAGGATGGAGCTGCCATTAACCAAGATGAGGAGACAGAAGATGTAGTCATAAGAGGAAGCAGGAGTGATCAGTGTTGGTTTTCAACATTGTAACCTTGAGATGCTTATAAAGCCTGACAATGTGACATTAAGTAGCAGAAAAGTTCAGGAGAGTCATGCCTGAAGATACTGACTTGAGAACATGAGTGTCTGTGACAACCTGCAGAGGATGAATGAAGAGTGTGCCTCTTGAGGGGTCCCTGGGTGGCTCAGTTGCTTAAGCGGCTGGTTCTTGATTTTGGCTCAGGTCATGATCTCAGGGTCCTGGGATCTAGCCAGCATGGGGTTCTGCGGTCAGCAGGGAGACTGCTTCGGGATTTTCTCTCTCTCCTTCTGCCCGTCTACCTGCTCACACGCTCTCTCTAAAATAAATGAATAAATCTTCAAAAAAAAAAAAAGTATGCCTCATAACACTGCAGCATCTAGAGGGTTGGATTTGCAAATATTTTATTTAAGACTTGTACATTGGTGTTCATAGGTGAATTTGGTATATAATTTTATTTTATTTCCTTTTGTTGTCTTTGTTTACTTGTCATGTCAAGACTATGCTAGTTAAAATAAATGGTGTACTCCTTGGATTAGTTTTGCTTATAATCTTCAAACGTCCCAACTTCCAAATATACAAGATGCATTTTCTAAACCTTCAAAGAATTTTAGAAGACCAACTTTTTGTGGATGTTGTTCTTTTTGGAGCAGCTTTAGGCTCACAGCCAAATGCAGAGGAAGGTACAGATATTTCCCATATACCTTCCACCCCCACACCGCACAGCCTCCCCATTATCAACATCCCCCACCAGAGCAGTACATTTATTACAAGTGATGAATCTACATTGACATATCATTATTCCCCAAGTCCATAGTCTGCCTTGGAGTTCACTCTTGGTGTTGACCGTTCTATGAGTTTGTATAAATGGGCAATCCCATGTATTGATCAGTATAGCATCATACAGATAAGATTCACTGCCGTAAAAGTCCTCTGTGCCCTACCCATTCATCTCTTCCCAGCCCCTGGAAACTGTGGGTCTTTTTACTATCTCCATAATTTTCCAGAATGCCATGTAGTGGCAATTGTATACTATGTATTTTCAGCCTTTTTAGATTAGCTTCTTTCACTTAGTAATACGCACTTAGGGTTCCTCCAGGTGTTTTCATGGCTTAATAACTTCTTTCTTTTTAGCACTGAATAAGATTCCATTGTCTAGATGCACCAGATTTTTATGTTTTAATTTCCGTAATGACATCTGATATAAGGCATTCCCCCTTTCATGTGTTTATTTCACATGTATATATATATTTTTTGTGCGGTGTCTATTAAAGCCTTTGACCTGTTTTTAATCAGGTTGTTTGTTTTCTGACAGTTGAATTTGAAAAGTTCTTTGTATATTTTGGGCAACCATCCCTTATCAGATGTGACTTCTGCAAATATTTTCTCCCAGTCTGTCACTTGTCTTTTCATTCTCTTGAGAGTGTCTTTCACAGAGCAGATATTTTTAATTTTAATTAAGTCCAGCTTCTCAGTTCCTTCTTTCATGGATTACGCCTCTTGTATTATCTAAATGTCACTGCCAAACCAAAGATCATCTGGGTTTCTCCTATGTTATCTTCTGGAAGTTTTATAGTTTTGCACTTACATTTAGATCCATGATTCATTTTGAGTTAATTTTTGTGAATGGTGTAAGATCTGTGTCTAGATTCATTTTTTTGCCTATGGGTGTTCAGTTTTTCCAGCAACTTTTGTTGAATGGACTCTCTTTGCTCTCTTGTGTTACCTTTATTCTTTTCCCAGATATCAGTTGAATATATTTACAGGGGTCTATTTCTGGGCTCTCTATTTTATTCCCTTGATCTATTTGTCTATGTGTTGTCAATACCACACTGTCTTGGATCATTGTAGCTTTACAGTAAGTCTGAAAGTTGGGTAGTGTCAATCCTCCAACTTCGTACTTCTTCAATATTGTGATGGCTCTTCTGGGTCTTTGGTCATTTCATATAAACTTTAGAATCAGTTTGTCAACATCCATAAAGTTATGACTCCCTGTATTTGTCTATATAATTTTGAGGGCCCTGTGTCCTCACCTCTCTTGAGGATTTTAGTGGAGATGTTGGTTTTTCAATCTGTTCAGGTTTTACCTTTTGTCAGGATGGAGGGGCAGCTTCCCAGCTCCTTATATGTGTAATTGGAATTGGTTATATTACCAGTCTTATTTTTTCATTGATCATTGGTCTATGTAGTATTTTAATTCCTTTTCTATTCTCTTTGAACTTTGTAATTGCTGATATTAGTTTGCAAAATTAGTTACAAAATTATTGGAATAAATATACTCATTCACTCTTGTAAGATTTACAAAATTCTATATCTAAAACTATGTCACTTTTAAGTCTAATGTTATTTCTTCTTATTTCTCTCTTTTTTTCTCAATTACCCTCTAATGCTGTTTTGATTTTTCTTTCTATCTTTGATGCCCTGTCATTCCATTTTGATGTTTGTAGGTGTTGACCCATTATTATTAACCCTGCTTGGTACATGATGAGCTTTTCCAATCTGAAGACAATATCTGCCTTGATTCATTATGAAGTATTTCAAATAGATCAGAAAGGTTAGAGAATTATACAATTGAGTATACAGGCACCCATCACTCAGTATAAGATATAAAACATTAAAGTATAATTGAAAGCCAGTATTTACTTCTCCCCAATCACATTTTCCTCCCATATCCCTAACAGTAATTACTACCCTAAATTTGATTGATAAATTCCAGACAGACCTTTATAGTTTTCCTACATATGAATATATCCTTAATTTCATGTTTTTAAACTTCAGATAAATGACATAGTATGTAACCTTCAGTACTTTTTGGCTTTAAAAAAATAATCCACCTTTTCTGCGAGTGGCTCTGGTTCACACAGAGCCAGCCAAGGGGTGTGCTGCATTCACAGGGTACAGGCTGCAGTTTACTGAACTCTTGCCCCTCTAGGCATCCAGGTGGGGTCTGGGGTTGCCTCTGGAGCTGTTGGAGGAGGTATGTTCCTGGGGCTGAAGAAGCTAAGTGGGGCCAGCAGGGAGGCATTCTGGGGGCAGCCCTGGCAGATGAAGCTCTAGGTGGAGAGCTCCACATCTCTGCCTCCCTGCCTCCACCAGAGTTGGATGCTTCCTTCTGTTCTTCATCCACATCCTTTTGGTGGTGAGTGGAGCACATTCGTGCTTCTGCTCTAATTTAAAACACTTCATGTGGTAAAGCTGTTGGGTTTTTTAGGCAACCTTTACAAATCTCTCTGAATTGCAGAACAACAGAAAGACTTGAGAATATTTCCAACCTGACAACCTGTCTCTTCTTAAATTTCATTTCTATCCAGTATTTTTTCCCTTATTTCTTTTTTATATCATAAGCCAACACCTCTATTGTTGGTGTTCTATGAAGTCAATATTTGTTTGGATTTACCCACATGCTTCCACAGGACTCCTACTAACCTATACAGTATTTTTGTGCAAATTAGGAAAAGGAGCTTCTTTCTCAAAAAACTTATCTCCATCTGTGAGAAGCAGCATTCATACATATACCACCTAATAATAAAGTACCTAGTAAACTTAGAAGCTACACTGTCTACTTATGTAACTGGCATCCCCAAATGTGACACTTCTGTGCAGTACACAACTTCTACAACTGCACCTGGCAGTCGAGGTTTATCAGATCTTTAAGCCCCGTTCTTCATTGTACCACAGTTCTTCCTTCTGGGTCAATTTCCATACAGAAGGACAGTCTTTAGAAGTTCCTTAAGTTCAAGCTTCTAGGAAATAAATTCCTCAATTTTTGGTTTATAGTTTATATATGTTTCTATATTAACATATATACATGTTTATAGTTTATACATGTTTCTATATTAACATTTTATAAATGTTATTATATTGTGTCTGAGGATAGGTTTAAGTAGTTTAAAATTCTATGTTAGTAGTTCTTTTTTCTCAACAGTTTGAAGACAGTGTTTTACTGCCCTTTGCTTTTGTTGCTGTTAATGAGGAATCTATGGTCAAGCTGATAGTTACTGCTTGTCACTAACCTGTCCTTTCTCTTTGTTTGCTATTAATTTTTTATTTTGTTTTTGAAGTTCTGCCAATTCTTTAAAAGTTTGCTGTGTAGTCTTCATTGTGCCTTATGAATCTTTAGATCTATTTCTTTTATCAACTTTGGAGAATTCTGTTATTATCTCTTAGAATATTTTCTCTGCTCTGGGCTCTCTTTTGTCCCTCCGAAATTAAAAGTACACATACACTGAACTCTTCCATGCTATCGTTTGAGGCTGCTAACCTTGTTCACATTCCCCATCCCCTTTGTCACTTGAATTGTATTCTTCCTTCATCTGTCTCCCAGCCTATCAGTTCTCTCTTCAGCTATGTTCGGTCTCCTGTTCAACCTTTCCACTGACAATTTCCATAACTACATCTTCAATTTCTATAATTCTACTTGGTTATTTTCCCAGAAATGGAAGGACTCTTTTTAATCGAGTATCATCCCTCTCTCTTGTTTTCTCAACCACCTTTTATTTTTAAAATATTTTTAAGATTTATTTGCTTATTTTAGAGAAAGAGAGCACACATGCAGAGGGAGGAGCAGAGGGAGAGAATCTCAACCAGACTCTCTGCTGAGCACAGAGCTTGATGCAGGACTTGATCTCACCACCCTGAAATCATGACCTGAGCCGGAATCAAGAGTTGGCTGCTTGACTGACTGAGCCACCAAGGTGCCCTCACTTTAAAAATATCTTAAACATACTTGACTTATGTTCTATGTCCAAATATTATATCATCTAAAAGTGATTAAAACAAAATTTAATTCTGTTTTTTCTTTTTTTTCCTATTGACTCACTCTTCAAGTTGTCATGGTGGGGTATTGGGAAAAGTTTTCAATTAGCAATAATCGCACGTCAGATAAACCTCATTGGCTATGATACTGCCACTGCGCAAAGCTTGACTCACTCTTGACATCTTGGTTCCTTGTGAATTTTGTGATTTTGTATTTTGAGATCATTTTCAATGGCCTTTATCTGTGAACACTTTATGAGGCTTGATTGAAACAACATACTTCTCCAGAGTGAATCTGTGTTTCTGCCCGTCACCCCAGAGACAGTACCAAAATAAGACTGATGTTACAATTTTTCTAATGAACACTTTAAAACATACATGAAAGTCTAGAGAAATCTCCCTTGCACCCTTCACCCAGTACAATATTCACATAATAGGTTATATTCATCAGACTTTAGATGAGGAAAATATTGGGCCCTTCTCTCTTTGCTAAAAGTATTTCCATCTTTGAGAGTTAATGCCAAGTTGAAAAGTCTGTGTTTTTATTTTTAAATTAATGTGTTTTCTTGGTTTTGTGTGTGGTTTCAAGATTGTTTCTCTCCTTCCCACCATGGAAGTATTCTGTAAAGTTCTGTATTCTGTAAAGTTTCCACCTTAAAGGTGGAAGGGGTTAATCTAAACTGAACTCAGATTCCACCTGAGGTAGTTCTTTCCAGAAAGCTCTGCACAACTCCAGGCCATAATAAAACTAAACTTCATTTACCAGGAGCCACTCCCTAACCAGGACATGTGTTCCACAGGGGCAGGGATCTTTGCATTTCTCTTCATTGATGGATCCCAAAAAGTAGCCTCCCTAGCACAAGGTAAGCTCTCAGTACAATTGAGATAATAATAAATAAATGATAATAACAATAATAAATAAATGTCATCTCTTACAGATTCCAAAGTGTTAACCTGTTAAATAATCTCATACTTAATTTTCTTTTCCAAATGAAAATAGCTACTTCTCTAATTAAAAATATAACATAAACTGGGAGCAAAATTTTCAAACAATAAAGACAATTCTAAAGAAAATGTTTAAAATCACCTCTTAAAAAATAATCCCGGGGCGCCTGGGTGGCTCAGGGGTTAAGCCGCTGCCTTCGGCTCAGGTCATGATCTCAGGGTCCTGGGATCTAGCCCCGCATCCGGCTCTCTGCTCAGCAGGGAGCCTGCTTCCTTCCCCTCTCTCTGCCTGCCTCTCTGCCTACTTGTGATCTCTCTCTGTCAAATAAATAAATAAATAAATAAATCTTTAAAAAAAAATAATAATCCCATTTACAACTGTATAAAAGGGAATAAAATACCTAGGAATAAATTTAACCAAGGAGGTAAAAGACCTATACTCTGAAAACTGTAAGACATCAAGGAAGGAAACATCAATGAAAGAAACTGAAGATGACACAAGTAAATGGAAAAGTATTCTATACTCATGGATTAATATTGTTAATGAGCCCATACTACCCAAAACAATCTACAGATTCAATGCAATTTCTGTCAAAATACCAATGACATTTTTTATAGAACTAGAACAAAGAATCCTAAAATTCATAAGGAACCACAACAGACCCCAAATAGCCACTGTAATCTTGAAAAAGAACAAAGCTGGAGGTATCATAATCACAGGTTTCAAGATATACTACACAAAGCTATAGTAACCAAAACCAAAAGCAGACATACAGATCAATGGAATAAAATAGAGAATTCGGAAACAAACCCATGCTTACATGGCCAGTTAATTTACGACAAAGGAGGTAGGAATATAAAGTGGGGAAAAGACAGTCTCTTCAATAAGTGATGTTAGGAAAACTGGATAGCTCCATACAAAAGAATGAAACAGAACCATATTTCACACCATACACAAAAATAAATTCAAGATGGATTAAAGACTTGAACTTAAGACCTGAAAGCATAAAACTTCTAGGAGAAACCAGAGGGAGTAAGCTCTTTGACATTGATCTTGGCAATATTTTTTTGGATCAGTCTCCTCAGGCAAGAGTGACAAAAGCCAAATTAAACAAATAGGATTACATCAAACTAAAAAGCTTTATTTTCACACAGTCAAGAAAGCCATCATGAAAACAAAAGGCAACCTATCAAATGAGAGAATATATTTGTAAATCATACATCCACTAACAGGTTAATATCCAAAATACATAAAGATATATAAAGAATTTATATAGCTTAATATAAAAAACACAGATAATACAATTAAAAATGGGGGGAACACTTGAATAGACATTTTTCCAAAGAATACATACACACAGACAACAGACACATGAAAAGATACTCAACATCACTCATCATCAGGGAAATGCACATCAAAACCACAATGAAATATCACCTCACACCTGTCAGACTGGCTATTATCAAAAAGACAAAAAATAACAAGTACTGGTGAAGATGTAGAGAAAGGAAACCCTTGTGCCTGCTGGTGGGAATGTAAATTGGTGCAACCACTATGGAAAACAGTATGGAGGCTCCCCAGAAAAGTAAAACTAGAACTACCATAAGATCCTATAATTCCACTTCCGAGTATTTATCTGAAGAAAATGAGAACACCAGTATAAAAAAATATATGCACCCCTATGTTCATTGCAG
Organism: Meles meles; assembly: GCF_922984935.1. NCBI lineage: Eukaryota > Metazoa > Chordata > Mammalia > Carnivora > Mustelidae > Meles > Meles meles. Next base: position 37,468,943 of record NC_060069.1, on the reverse strand, counting down.
CATTGTTTGCAGTAGCTAAGATATGGAAGCAAGCTAAGAGTCCATCAATAAACGAAGGGATAAAGAAGTTTTGTGTGTGTGTGTGTGTGTGTGTGTGTAATGGCATGTCACTCAACCATAAAAAAGAGTGAAATCTTGCCATTCACAGCAACATGGATGGACCTAAAGGGTATTATGCTAGGTGAAATAAGTTAAACAAAGACAAATACCATATGCTTTCCCTTATATGTGGAATCTAAAAAACAAAACAAGTGAACAAACAAAACAGAAACAGACTCATAGATACAGAAAACAAACTGCTGGTCACTGGGGGAAGGAGGGGTTGGGGAATGGATGAAATCAGTGGAGGGGACTTAGAGATACAAACTTCCAGTTATAAAATAAGTAAGTCATGAGGATATAATGTACAGCATAGGGAATATGGTCAATAATGTTGTAATAACTTTGTATGGAACAGATGGTAACTCGACTTACCCTGGGGATCATTTCATAATGTATAAAAACGTTGAATGACTATGGTGCACACCTGAAACCAATAGAATATTGATGTCAATTAGACTTCAATTAAGGAGAAAAAAGAAAAAAAATCACCTCAAATCTCTTCAACAAAATATAACCATTATTGGCTGTCAAGAAACCCTTCCAGGTAAACCTCTGAGACCTTACAACATACGCCACCTTGTCATCTCTGCCAACAAACATGGCGGTACTTCATCATTTCAGTGGTTGCGCACACGCGCGTGCACACACACACACACACTCCAGTCCATTCTCATTACTGCAGCTGTTATGTTCTGTAAAGTCACTGTGGACAGTGAATTAGCAAAAACAGAAACACTGGCATAGGGGAAATACCAGGTTAGGTTCCTTTGAGCTTCTGTTCACATTTTCATCAACTAATCAATACATAACCTTGTTGTTGTTGTTGTTTTAAAGATCTTATTTATTTATTTGACAGAGATCACAAGTAGAAAGAGAGGCAGGCAGAGAGAGATAGACAGAGGAGGAAGCAGGCTCCCCACTGAGCAGAGAGCCTGATGCGCGGGGCTCGATCCCAGGACCCTGTGATCATGACCTGAGCTGAAGGCAGAGGCTTTAACCCACTGAGCCACCCAGGCTCACATAACCTTGTTTTATGTGTGTTTCTGTTTAAAGACATCTTATTTAATATGTATTATTGTTTCATTAACACTGAACTTACAGCCAACAGCACTGTAATTCCTGCCTCAATGAAACATCCAGGGGGGCCTGGGTGGCTCAGTGGATTAAAGCCTCTGCCTTCCGCTCAGGTCATGATCCCAGGGTCCTGGGATGGAGCCCCACATCGGGCTCTCTGCTCGGTAAGGAGCCTGCTTCCTCCTGTCTCTCTGCCTGCCTCTCTGCCTACTTGTAATCTCTGTCTGTTAAGTAAATAAATAAAATCTTAAAAAAAAAGAAAGAAACATCCAACAGGGATCTTTTTCTCCATAAGGTACATCACAGCCTTCTTGCACTTAGGAACACTAGACAGCACTTTAGTGTGGGGACCACTTGGAACAGAGAACTCACTAACAAACAGCACAAAAATGCAAAAAAAAAAAAAAAGTTGCACTAAATATACTGTGAATAGGACACTGTTTACGAAAGAAGTAAACAGGCAGAGAGTTGCCCTGTTCCCCCTCAGCTGGGAACGTTCACAATGGGGACTTAAATTTTTCACTGCTTTATACAAGTCTGCAAATGACCACAAAAGTGTCATAAGTATCCACTGTTCCCAACTTTTTCTTCCCTAAAAATAAAATTTTTTTCTATAAACTCCTTCCACGCATGTTTGTGAGATGATCCCTTGGGTGTATTCCCATAATGGGCCACTGTCTCAATGTGAAAGGACATTTCTACCTTTGAGCGATATTGCCAATATCGTTCCCTGACCCCTGGCCCCAAATCTTCTAGTCCTTCGGCCTTCCTCTTTCCACCCCCTACTCCCCTTTCCTTCTCTTCCCCCTCATCCTCCTTTTCTGGTTCTGACCATCTGTTGTTGTGGGTGTGTCAAAATAATGGGAGAAAGAGAAGACAAAGCTTGAAGTGGGAAAAAAGGAGCAGGAGGGAAAAGGAAGGGAAATCGGCCAACACGATGTCAGTCCAGTTCTCTTCATCCCGACAATAGTATTTCACTTGCAAATACTATAAATGATCCATTTTAAAGATCTCATTTCAAGGAGGGTTAAAGTCTTGTGCGATGAAAAGAGAAATTCCCAGGGAAATCAGCATTCACATCTTTGATAGATAAAAACTGGCTACAAGTTATTTGACGCCCTTCCCTCATCCCTGCAGGAGTTGAGGTCTATGTCACCTTCTCTTGAACCTGAATGGGTGCTTTGACAGCTTAGACAGTACAGTAGAGTGAAAAGAACATCGCCTGGATTTCCAGGCTCAAATGTTAAGAAATAGCAGCATTCAGTATCTCAAATAATCTCTTGGGATCCAGATACCACACAATTAGGAACCCAAGCTACCACTGGAGAGGCCTACATGGAGAGAAGCAGACGCCTCCGGCTGACAGCCCTGGCTGGGCTTTCAGTCATCAGACAGCACCAACTTGCAGGCCAGGTGGATCTTTCCACCACAGTCAAGCTTCTCCAGCTGTTGCCACATGGAACAGAGAGAAGCTGTTGCCCAGAGCCCTTCCTCAATTGAAGATTCAGGTACAAAATAAATGACTGTTGCTATTTTAAGACACTAAGTTTCAGAGTGTTTTATTATCCAACAATACATATGAAAAACATTATAAGAAAATCTGTCATATTTGTAGTATTTTTACCAAATTTCTGCTGCTTCTGCGCTACTATGATTCTAAGAAGCTGAATTAAACCAGTTTTTAGTTCACTTTTTTTTGGGGGGGGAGGAGGTTCCAAGAAACCCTTGGATAAATTCTATCAACCTGTTCTTAGAATAATGTTTTTAAATACATAAAGCAAAGTACACCAAGTAGAAATGCAGCTACCAAAATATTAAAGTTTTGTAAAGGAATATATGTGTAAGATAACAGAATCTAGTGGCGGGTTCTAATAACTACCATAAACTTCAAGTATATGTGCTCCAATAATTCTCCTAGATATCTGCAACATTGGATGTGAACAGAAATAACTAACTTTTATAAGTGGATCTTGCTTATACGATTATATTACCCATTTATTTGACAGAGAGATCACAAGTAGACAGAGAGGCAGGCAGCGAGAGAGGGGGAAGCAGGCTTCCTGCTGAGCAGAGAGCCCGATGCGGGACTCGATCCCAGGATTCTGAGATCATGACCTGAGCCGAAGGCAGCGGCTTAACCCACTGAGCCACCCCGATTATGTTACCTACATGTAGTTGAAGGAAATGCTAGTTTTCAGTGTGAATTAGTAAAAATAAATAGGTAACTTTTTTCCCATGCATGTCCACAAATTTCTAAATTGTATTCTCATACCTCAGGCTAAGAACTCTAAACTACCCAGTTGTACCTGTGTGGTAATGAAATAACTTGCATTCCTTAAGAAAGATTGAGTTTGAAAATAATCTCTCACCGAAAGCATGAAGAGTGTATAGAAGCGACAGGGAAAGGTGTTACTCCTTTGAAACCTCTAAGACAATTGCATTCTCCAGCCACCAAGGTCTTTATTCCGTGGAGTCAAGAGCATCAGCTTGAGCCCACACCCACCAACAGGTTCTACTTGAGCCCAAGGACGATTGATTCACTGCCACCATCAAATGCAAGGCATCTGATGCATCTGCAAAGCGTCCATTTAGCACAGCAAATTATTTCCCGAGTATGCGCTATGCTGAGGCTACTAAGAAAGTAGTATCTAGTACTGATTAGCAACTCTGCCTTACTTAAGCAAACAAGCAACAGAAGCCAGGGCTTGAGCGGCAGAGTGGGAGATTGCTGACACAGCCACACACAGGGGTGTGGCTGAGCTCCAGGAAAAATGGCAGCTGGTCTGGTGTGCAGAACACTACTTTCTATCTCTTGACTCCGTATATCTCTGTGTACCTTTGTCGTTCCCATCATTGGCGCAAATGGGCTTTCTTTCTTTGCTACTCAGTCCACGTGACGGAAAAGATGGCCAGTAAAGGTTCTTGGGTTTTATGGGCTCTATCTTTACACAACTATAAGGAGACTGGTTTGACTCTCTGAGTTCTACATCCAAAAATCACAGGGACATGCTCTGATTGGCCAATCAGCTGTGGCTAGAAGGGGAGAGTCAGGTGTTAAAAAGTAACTGTCCCCATAGTAACCACGCACTTGGGGGAAAGGAGCGGGGGAGGGGCAGGCCACGCAATTTTTCCAGCATGAATATAGTGAAGGTGTAGATAGGACTGGCCACACTCACATTTGTGTGTTTTTTGAAGACAGACCCTGAGCTCATGATGGAGGCTGTGGAAATTTACCTGCTTGTGGGTGGCCCAAGCAGAACTCAGGACACGGAGAACAATTTTTTTTTAAACTGAAGACTATATCTTTGAGACTGTATTTGACATCAGCAAAGACTTGTGGGAAAGACTTTGGGTATTTTTACTGGAATCCTTCAGCCTTGCTCTGGAAAATGAAACCCAGACATGGGGACGTCTTACCTGAGAGTAGGAATTGTAGTCTGAGGTCTCCATTAGAAACCATTTTGTGAACTGGAGGAGAAATAATGACTTCTTTTAAAAACCTGAAATTTATACTGTGTCCTATGGCAATGGTTTGCAAATGTTTCTTGTCAGGAACATTACACTCTAAAAATTTCCTAAGACCCGCAAAGAGCCTTTAATATGGGTTGTATCTACTGATATTTACCATATTAGAAATTAAAACTGAGAAAATTTTTACAAGGTTGTTTTATTTAAATATAAATAAAATATTTAAACATAATATTTAATTTAGTAATTTAAATATTTATAAAATTATTTATTTTGTTTTTATTTTAACATGACAATAATAAAACCATTCCAAGTTAGTTAAAAAAATATTCTTAGAAAAAGGGTATGTTTTTGAAAACAAAGAAAAATATGATAAGGGTAGCATTGTTTTCTCTTTGCAAAGCTCTTAATTGTCTGGTTTAGTAGAAGGCAGCCACATTCTTGTGCCTGCTTCTGCATTCAATCTGTTGAGAAATGCTGTTTTGTTTGAAGTAGATATGGAGTTGGAACAGGAAGGGATGTTGAAGTAACCTTTTCAGAAAATTGTGGCTGTTCTTTCATACTAAACAAAACTCCACAAAGGGTTGTAAAATCACATGTTGTTACATTAAAATCTTCCATTTTGCATGGGTCTTTTACCCAGGCTTGATTTTGTAGCATCATGCCTTGGTCACTTGAAAAATATTGGTTCAATGAACTCATTGCAGATCTTTCAAATGTTGAAACATTTCATTATGTCATATGAAAACCACATATGTTGATATCATTAATTTCCTGAGAAAAGTGCTTAAACATGGCGTCACTGTCAAGGCTAGGAAGACAGATACAATTTTCCCCAAATTCTAAATTTTGTAAAAGATGTATTTATTTATTTTGTGAAAGAGGGAAAGAGAGAGAGCACAGGGGGAAGGGGCAGAGGGAGAGAGAGTCTTTTGGTTTTTTTAAAGATCTATTAATTTTAGAGAGAGACAGAGAGAGATCAAGGGGAGGGGTAGAGGGAGAGAGAATTTTCAGCAGACTCCCTGCTGAGCAAGGAGCTAGGGCTTGATGCCACAATTCTGAGATCCTGAGATCATGACCTGAGCTGAAACCAAGAGCCAGACGCTCAACCAACTACATCACCTAGGTGCCCCCCAAAATCCAATTTTTGCACAAGAACTTAAATGTTCTTATTGGTGGGGTGCCTGGTAGCTCAGTTAATTAAGCACCCAACTCCTGGTTTTGGCTTAGGTCATGATCTCATGGGTCATAAGGAGCCCTAGGTCCAGCTCTGAGCTGGGCATGGAGCCTACTTAAGATTCTCTCTCCCTCTCCCTCTGCCCCTCTCTTCTCTCTCCCTCTCTTTAAAGGAAAAAAAAAAAAAACTTCTCATTGATAACAAATACTGTCATTTATTTTCCTTGAAGTGATGAGCTCACTTCATGATTTTTGAGAAAATGTCTGCAAATACCTAAGTCTGTAACTTGTTCATTTAAGTAAAAATGGTGTTCCATGAAAACAGTGGCTGGTTCACCTCACAATTCAAATAATCGTGTGATTGCTTTTCCCTGAGATGAACATTGCACTTCGGTATGCAGTGTATGTGCTTTATGTGTGTTCCCATTTTATCGCATAGAATATTAAAAAGATGTGTATTCAAGAATTGCAGTTCAATAAAATGAATGTTTGGGGTTTTTTTGCCAGTTCATCAAAGACTTCTCTCTCTGCAAGCTCAAGGAGGTGAAGAATGCAATGACCGCTAGCGAGTAGAGTTGGTGCCACCACCTTGACTCATGCCAAAGCACCAGCACTTTTACCCTCATTGCTTTTGCATCATCAGTGTAAATGTCAACCCATGGAACAAGACAAATTAAGTTTAGTGCTATTATAAAAATTGTTTTTGGTCTCTCAGGCCCTTTGAAGGGGTCTCAGAGAGCCCCAGCATCCACAGACCACATTTTGAGATCTGCTAATCTACAGTTCCCAAAGTATTTCCCTAGAAATGTCTTCTGTGGTCTTCACAGAAGCCCTTTGAGATGGGTATTCCTGGGACACTCCTTTTGTAAGGATGAGGAGAATGAGGCTCCTGGATAATTAATGTCATGTCCCTGGCTGGGAACTGAGAAGGACCAAAAGGGAATTTTTGTCATTACTGCCTTGGATCCCAGTACAGCATCAAGATGGAAAACACCCCATTTCCATCCTCACTCCACCTGTCGATCCCCTGGGCTGCCCCTAGCCAGACTTAGCAGGAAGGAAGAAGCCCAAACACATGAGTGTCTGTAGGGTAGCCTGGCAGTGGAGGGAGAATCAAGGCAGCCTTGCATGGTGACCCCAGGAGCAAGCCATCAATGGAATGCAGGGACCTTCCTCCCTACCGCCCAGGCCCCTCATCTCCAATAGATTACTCCCAAAATGATCATGGAAGTTGATATGACTGCCTCCTCTCTCCATTCATCTCAAAAACAAGGGGATCTGCAGCAAGAGTGAGGTGGAATAAGCTCGTAACTGCCCATCTTCAGAATAACATTTACTATTTCAGTTTTCAAAGTTGTCCAAGATTTGTATTAGTGTAAAGGCACAGCCAAAACTAGAAGATATGCAGGCTTGCCTATGGCTTTTCTATAGCTCCACCCCAGGTAGGAGATCCCTAACCCTGTGACTTTGGTGATGCTGCTCTGCGGACACGTTCGCAGATGGCTTGGGAAGCCAAAGGAAGAGAAGAAAAGCAGGCTACCAAGCATCCTTGGAGCTTTCTACAGAGTCAGTGTGATGAGTGGATCAACAATAAAGAGAAATGTTTGGCCTGGAGAGCTTTGTGGGGTAGAAACAAAATCATAAGCACTTTCTTTAGGAAGTAGGGGAGAAATGACAGAGATTGTAGGAAAATGACACATGCAAATTCCCTTGGGACTGAACACCTCCAATTTTCTCTCTTGTGTGATCCAGCGGGTCCCCAGGTGAAGGTTAGAGACTGACAAAGACAGGTCTCATTTCCAACTTTACTTTAGAGCTCACTTTCCACTCAGAGAGCCAGAGACACATGGGGAGAAGCAGGGACAAGCAAGAGAGGCCACCTGAAGCTGGATCCAAAGGTCTAACATGCCCCAAACCCCATTCTTGTCACTTGGCTTAAGTATGTTTCAGCTTGTAGAAGAGGAGAGGTGCTGAGGGGAGAACTATCCATCCATCCCTTTAACACACACAGTTCTGACCACTGCTGGCAGATTTACCCTCCAGAGGAGGAGAAAAACAAGTAAAGCAAAATTTGATGGAGTGCTAGGGCCTCTGACAGATGTGCATTTGGGGCACTGAGGGAGAACAGAGCAGAGACCAGAGACCAATTCCAACCCTGATAGGTCAGGGAAGACTTCCACGGGCTGGTTGATGTAAGTGGAGGCTGAAGGATGGATAGGAAGTGGAAGGAACCAAACACGCAAAATCATAGAAAGATTATGTCTGGGTCCAGGGGACTTCCAGTGGCTCAGTGTAGCCAAATTCCAGAGTGGAAATGCAATGGAAACTCCAGTGCGGTCTTGACATTTTTTAAGCAGCACTAACCTGGTGTTCTCAGCCAGCAACTTTCCAATGTAGGGATCTATAGACCGCCCACAACACTCTAATCTTGGGGGAGGGCAGAAGAGATAAGTCACAACACTAGGTACATGGCAGAATGACAAGGCAGAAACTGGTCCCGGGGGAGAGGGAGCAATATAGGACTCAATAATTGTTTCTACCTCCTCAGTTCCTGGAAAAGCAAGGTAGAGGTTGACTCAGAAGAGTGAGGCAGAACATCAGGCTCTAATGTATGAGGTCAGAGCATGACACACAGACTGACTTCATGGTGGGTCCCCAGAGACACTGGGTCCTGTCTCCTCAAATATCACCTGACCAGGGACCCTGTGAGCCAAGACCCAAGAATGGAGGTAGTAATGAGCTGGCAGCTTTGGACTCATGTATATCTATATAGGACGGATCCCAGGAAGCAGAACCAAAATGCTTCTAGAGATAGATAGGCACCAAAATGCTTCTAGAAAACCATTTGCTTTACATTCCTACCGATAATGAGACAATCCACCCATACATCTTCACCAACACTAAGCATCTTACTTTTACAAACAAAAGAGCTCTATGATGATCGCTTGAGAAGCATTCACAGGGCTAACCTAAAATATCCACTAGTCAAAAGACGGCCCCTTTGATAATAGGAGAGGAGCATGAACCTGGGATTCTTAACAGGTGTGAGTAGGAGCCTTCTGGACTATTCAGCCTTGACTTTGTATGTGTATAATGACTTTGTCTTCTAGCAATCCCGCTGAGGCTGATGCAAGTCTCATGGTAAAATACGGTCTAGATGTAGATCTAATTCCTGTTTGGGAGATTGTCTTGTCTCTCTGATAGCTTTTTTTTTTTGTTTCTTTATTATTCTGTAGTTACAATTTGTTTGTGGAGGCTTTTGTTTGTTTGGTTTGGGGTTTTTGGGTTTTGGTGCTAACCTGCTTCTAACCCAGGGTGATTTTTGATCTTGGGGATTCATGTCCTTCTTCAGGTCTTGAACATTCCTTCTCATAATTGCCTTGAGACTTGTCCTCCCCATTGGTGGGAGCACAGTTGTCTTTGTTCAAACATAAGCCCATTCTCCCAGCAGTTACAGTAAGGGAGCAGTCTGTGGGAGGTGTTCCCGAAACTTCGGCTGGGCCTCCTCAAGGCAGACGAGTCTCTTGAGAGGCAGTCTGGGAATGAATCCCTTGGGCTGAGTGCAGGCATGTGTGTCCAAGAACATGGGGCCACATGGGAGGTGGACAAGAACAGGAGACACGTGGAAGGCAGCCCGAAAGGGTATGACTGTGGAGCCTGAAGAGGTTGGTTCTCATTCCAGCCTAAATACCAGTGACACCGTGACTCTGAGTAAGTGCGAGTCAAGATAGTGATATGATGACGTTCCATGGCATGTCACCATTTTAAAAGGATTTCATCCATGGTACCTTAAAATTTACAACAGTGCCACTTAAGCCTGGTTTCTTCATCTGTCAAATGGGAGCCATGATTATCCCCACCGCCCGCCACCTCACAGAGCTGCTGTAAGGATCAACTGAAGAGAACATTTGTAAATTGTAGAGTGTCACATAAACCTAGGGATTGTTGAACAAAAATAAACATAAACATAGATCGGGATTGTGTTCTGCCCAATTATAGTTGAGGATGCTGAGCCTCAGAGGGTTTCAGGAGTTGGGTAGAAGTCACACTTCTAGCAGTCTGAGAGAAGCCCCAGACTTCTTGACTATACATTCTCACTCCCTCTGCTGTGCAGTCTCACAACACCCCCCACACCCCTATACTCCCCACACCCCACACCCTCCCCACACCCTCACACATTCCCTGCACTCCCATACTCCCTTCACCTCCTCCATCCCCCACACCCCATACATATCCCACATCACCATAACCCCCACACCCTCCACACCCCCCACACCCTCACACATTCCCTGTACCACCATACTCCCTACCCCTCCACCATCCCCCTACATACCCACACTCCCCACACCCCTATAATTCCCCACACCTTCACACTCCCCAGACCCCCACACATATCCCACACCCTCACACTCCCTTCCCATACCTTCACACAAATGCTGCACCCCCACAGCCACCCACCCCACCCCACCCCACCCCAGCACCACCCTTTCCAGAAGGACAGCCCATAGTTAGCAGCAGCTCATAGTTTCTGGAGTAGAACCAACCTGGATTCAAATCTTCCCAGGAGCAGGACCTTGAGTGAGTCACTTAACCTTGCGAAGGCTCAGTCTTCTCAAGTGAGATATGGGGAGATAATAACACCTTCTCCATCTCCTTAGGGGACTAAATGAGATCATGCAGATAAACCATGCTTGTCTCATGGTAAATACTCAAGAATTGAGACCCTTTATACTGATTTTTGCTTCCACAGAGAGCACCCTAGGGGGAAGCCGGGTTCTCCTACAAGAGAGTCTCTGGGGTATTTAAACAGAGGCTCCCCCTCTCTGTGTGTGTACATCAGGGTGGCGCATGGCAAGGGGAACCCCAGTATTCTGGACAAGACCTGAGCTTCCTGCTCCCCAGTGGGCAGTGGTGTTGATGATTCCTACATCAAGGTGATCTGATACTCCCAGGGCACCCAGCCATTTTTAAAGGGTACTCTTCTGTATCAACTTTTTGAAATTCGCATCAATGCAGTGGTATGCCAATCCCAATGCTTACACTGTCTTTATTACTTGTTCTACTTACGGATGAAGAAAGAGGCCCACAGAAGGTAAATCATATAGCACATCAAAAATTTTTTTTAATCTTTTACAGAAAGCACGTCGAAGATATTTTTCATTATGCTTTCCGATGTCCTTCAGACAAGTACCCAGCGAAAAAATTCCCTTTAGAATCTAGGGGCAGATGAACACCCAGACAATTAGAATTCTATGACCTGGATTTATTTTTCCTTTTTGTCTTGGCAATTGGAAGACTATGGGGTATATTTAGTTCTCAGTCTCAGCAGTTACGTACTTTGGTATTTTGCACTATGCTAGGACCAGGGAAGACTATAAAAAGTGGAGGGCGTAGTCTGTGTCCTTCTGCAATTCCAGCTTTTGTGGGGCAGCTAAGTGACGGCCTAAGACCCATTCCGTGGGTACCATGGCAGTCCTCCTGAGGCTGGGTGGTCTAGTTCACCTCTCAAGGTGCCAGGGCTGGGGGCTCTCAGAACCCCCCAGTCTCTCAGACTGGGCTTCTGAGAGTCCCCAGCCCTGATGCCCCCTATCATCGACTCCCTGAGGTTCTGTAGCTGGGACTGCACTGCCCAGAACTCAGGCCTTTTGCAAATACGCATCAGACAGAAACCAAAAAGCAGAAAGAAAGCCTTCAGGATGTCCCCATGTGGTGCAGGGTCAGGAGCTCCACAGTTGGGAGTTTGCCCGGCCAACAAAGAATTCCCTTCCACCACCTCCCAGCCAGCTTCTGGGACTGAAACCCACAGCTGAGACATCTCTGGCTCCCCAAGGCAGGCCGAACCCGGAGGAATGAAAATGGGGCCTGTGACTGGGCTGGAATTACTCGAGAGGCCGGCAGCTCCCGATCTCTTCTGCAACAGCTTCTGCTGGACTGGATTTGGAGATTCTTTTTTTTTTTTTTTTTTAAGATTTTATTTATTTATTTGACACAGAGAGATCACAAGTAGGCAGAGAGGCAGGCAGAGAGAGAGGGGGAAGCAGGCTCCCTGCTGAGCAGAGAGCCTATGTGGGGCTCGATCCCAGGACCCTGGGATCAGGGCCTGAGCTGAAGGCAGAAGCTTTAACCCACTGAGCCACCCAGACGCCCCAAGGATTTGGAGATTCTGAAGAGGCATTCGGTTTTAGTCATGCTGCCCTTCCAGCCTCCAGTCCAGTCGGATCGCCCTGTGTGGACCATCACTCCAGCCCGCGGGGAACCAGCTCAGAGGAGGCCTGGACCTTCTCAGTCCCTGCAGCTCCCTCCAGGTTGCTGGGTGTTCTTACAGCAAAGCTGCTTCCTCCAGCGCCTGAAGCCTGGAGTTGATTTATGGCTCATTTTCAGTACACAATCGTGTAATTTTGTGAAATGATAGCAGTATCGATTCCAGAAGATTTTCTCTGTGCTGAGACGAAGGCTGAGGTGCTAACTGCAGCCTCTGAGGGAGTGAACGGCACTTCTCCCCACTTCAAGGACTTAATCCGCCTGACCCTCCACTTAGATGGGACCGCGAGGGCCCCCAGGCGAGCCTCGGGCCTTTGTGGCCCAGTTCACAGGCCCCCATTCCTCCCGAGGGGCCCTGACTGCGAACGCAGGGTGGACCCTCCAGGGAAGCAGGGAGTCAGAACAGGGCCCCAAGGAACCTACTCGCTCTGGGTTTTGGGATGCCCAAAGAAAGCCACTGTGAGGAATGGACTTAGATCCTCATTCTAAGTGCATTTGATGTTTGCTTCCTGTCCTCATCTCAAGGCAGGAAAGGAAGCACCGTTGACTGTTGAACAACATGGGTTTGAACTGTGAAGGTCCGCTCACACACAGATATTTTTTTGCTGAATACAGTACAGTGCTATAAATACATTTTCTCTTCCTTATGATTTTCTTAGTACATTTTCTTTTCTCTGGCTTCCTTTCCCATAAGAATGCAATGTGTGATACAGATAACATACACCGTATGTGTTATTCGACTGGTTATGTGGTCAGTAAGGCTCAGTAAGGCTCCCAGTAGACAGCAGATTAGTACTAGCTAATTTTCAGGGGAGTCGAATGTTACCATGGATTTTCAATGGTGCAGGGGGTTGGCATTTTTAACCCCAATGTTGTTCAGGGGCCAACTGTGGTACCTTCAGGATTGAAAGCAAAACAGAAAGTATGAATCAGTGAATGAACGGATGAGGGTGATGAGTGAGAGAAAGGGGAGTGGAGGGAAGAATAGACAGAGAAAATAAGGAAGGGAGAGAGAAAAGGGAAGGAAGGCATGAGAAAACTAGAAAATCTCAAAGAGTGCTGTCAAGGCCAGGTGGGCCAGAATTTTGGGTAGAACTGAATGGTCTGCCAGTTCCAACATTAGTTTCAGACTGGGATTCTTTGTGGCAGGCTGTGAGATGCAGGCCCCTTGTCAGAGTCCTGGGGCTGTCATTCCACCACTTCTGGTAATGGCCCAGAAATTTTTTAGAACATAAGATACCAGGCTTGGCTTCTCAGCTAAATGGAGATGGACCAGTTTGAAGGGGGAATGCAGCAATCTGGAAGATGATTAAAACTTGTGAGTTAGGAATGACAAGCTGAAGGGGCTGTGATAAGACCAGAAGAAGAAATCACTGGGGGTGTCTTGATGGGTACGATCTGCCTTCGATGTCCAGGAGGAAGGAGATGGCACCATTTCCCCATTAATTTACTCAACAAATATTTGTTGATCATCTACTATGAGCAGACACTGCTGATTCTTCTGGCGTTGACAGGCTAGAACGGGAAGTCGACATTAAATGAATCAATTCAAACACATGCAATTACAACGTCCCCTAAGTGTTTGAAGGAAGAAAGCTGAGTTCTACCAGAGAGAGAAGCAGGGGCCCAAATGACTTGGGAATGGGCCCAGAGTCAGAGAAATCCCTCAGATCTGAGGAATGAGAAGAACCTAGCAGGGGGGACTTGGAAAAGACTTTCCCACTTATTGGTGATGTGTGGAGCTTGTTTTCAGGAAGGCCAGTGTGGCAGGAGTTTGGGGGAAGGAGGGATGGGCTGATAGGGGGAAGACTGTGTAGGGCCTGATGAGCCCTACACAGAGTCTGAAGGTTATCCTGCATATGGTGGGAAGCCATTGGTAGGTTTAAAACAGGGGAGAGGTATGACTTGAATTGCCTTTTTAAAAAAATCTCTCTTAAGTCATAGAGAGAGCAAGTGGGGTGGAGGGTGGGGAGAACAGTTTGAGGGTGACTTGGTCATCTGGGCAAGCATGATGTGGCTTTGTCCAAGGTGAAAGGGAGTGAAATGGACAGATGTGAGTCCTAGTTTGAGGAAGGGTGGGACAGGACTTGGTGGAGAGCTGGCTGTGGGAAAGGCAGAGCAGAGGACATGACTCCTAGATGCCCAGTAGAAGTGGCCCTGCCTGAGAATGGGAAGACAGAGGATCAAAGAAGAGAGAGAACCTTCCATCCTGACCCCGGAAGCCACACTCTCTTCTGGCGCAGCGATGGGCCAGTCCACTGGACCCCATGCCCCCACGGGAGTGTGTGGGCAGGTGGCAGTGCAGGGGCTGCCCGGCCCATGTAGGACTTTAAACTCTGCCTGAAGATGCCCACAAATTGGCAACATGGAAGGAGAAGCTGAGTGGGACTGAGCTGTGTAGAAAATATATTCATATTCTCAGTGGTGACCTCAAGACACTTGAGAGAGGGGTTCTGAGTCACTGTAGGGCTGGCTCATCATGGGACCATGATTTTGATCACTTATGTACATAACCAACTTGTAGAAGCTGAAACAGCCACATCCTATTGACTGGACTGTTACAACCCTGTTGGATCCTAGAATGAGGACCATGAAGCTGGAAGGAGCCCAGGAGGTCGGTCACCCATTCCAAACCCTCCTCTCCACCTGAGTCCCTTGGGGTGTCCTAGTGGGGTGGCCGTTCCAGGCAGGCCTCTCCAACCACCACACCACAACTCAAGGCAACATGACCCATCCACGGCACCACAAGAATTTCTAACCACCACCCACAGTGAGAAATATTTTTCCATGTCACCCCACTGCCTGTGTGTGCACGCGCAGCACATACACAGACTCACACACACACAACTACCCTGAAACAACAATTGGTCTTCCTGCATAAAACACATCCTGATATTTTCTGCTGTTTCTCTGCAAACACTGGTGGTCTCAGTCCACTAAATAGATTTTATAGCTAATAGGTTGTGATCCAAAAAAGCGCCAATTCAGGGCACAAACTTCAGACTCTCAGGTTTCAAGCAGACAACAACAAACACAATTCTATGCTTCTTCAGTTGCTCTGCTTGGTTTAACTCCTCGGGAGCCATCACATTTTATTCATATAGTGTTTTAAATAAACATAAATAATTTTGGTTTTCCTTCTTTCTTTTGGGGGATATCTACAACACAGACCAGTTGTCGATGCCTTTATCACCATGTCCCGAGGCTCCTCTTGATAATATAAAATGCAATAACCCACTAAAGCTGCAGTTGCTATATGTGGCCCATTGACCCTTTATTGAGGGGAAGTTTCTTTTTTAAAAAGTCAGTCATGTCAATAATTGATCAAGGTAAACTTTCAGTTTTCTAATTATTTTGTTCTCAAGAGAAGTATTTTGTGACTCTCCAAGGAGGGGGAAAATGATAACAACATGCCTCTGGGTCTATAAACCTTTTTAATAAATGAACATTTTGAAAGTGGATTTGTCTAGCAGATACTCTTCCCTTAGCTGATGTCCCCTGTCTAGATAAAGCCAGGTACTGGGAGAATGGGGAGAGATGCAGAGAAATGGGGACCCGCTGCAGAGCTCACTTATCCTTGGCATCAGTTTAGCCTGAACTTTATCTCCAAATACAACATGACTTAGATTCTTCGCGGTTCACAACATTTTTAAAATAAGACCTCTTTTATTTCAAAAGTAAATAAAGGCATATTGTAGAAAATGTATCAAATACGAACAAAACCTAAGAGGAAAGGGGAAGGAAGGAAAGTGAGAAGGGATGGAGGGAAGAACTAAGGAAAAGAAAGAAAAGAAGAAAATTAAATTCAACAAAAGTCTTATCCCCTGGAGAAAACCACAAATAACATTGAGGTGTATTATCTGTGAGTTAATTCCTCAAATTGCTTCTGATCTCACGCATACGAGTTTCCCAAAGATTAGTTCTTGTTTCAGCTCAATAAAATTCTCCTCACCATCTCTCTGACCTAAGGGCTGCTCTTGAATTTGGTTTCACAGCTTTGCAAAAGCCCATGAGCTCACTAAGTTTGTATGTCATGTGCCTTCTTTTAACACATATATACTGATAGACTGACTCACTCCAAACTCAGCCTTGGTCAGATAATTCCTACACAGTGTGGGGAGTGCCATGAACTGACCGGGAAGTTGCAGCTGTCGCTGTTGTTTTCCACTGGACTTCTGAAACATAGGACTTCCTGAGAATGGTGTCTAAATCTTATTAATGTTATCCCCACGAGATATATTACAATGCCGGATGCGTAGTAGGTGCTCAGTAAATGTTTGTGGAATTAAACTGCAGAATGCCGAGTTCATTACTGGGTCACTTCCAAGGACAGACTGAGAACATTTATTGATGATGTAGTCCAGGCAGTTGGTCTTTGAGAACCCATGAGTCAGGTTAGAGTGATTACCAAAGGAATAAAAAAAAAAATAAATAAATAAAATAAAAAAATAAAGGAGGGCCCAATCCTATCTTACTGCCAAAAAAGCTATTACATTCCTGGATGGGAAATCCAAACTCTCGGGTCTCAAGATGGCAGAAGACCTTCCAAGTTTCTGTGTAGAAACATATTCACCCTTGAGACTGGGGTGTCCACGGAATCCGGGGTGGCAGCTGGGAATTAGAGGGAGAGGCTTATACCATCTCCCCTTTTCTAAAATGGTGCCTGAGAGTTTGGTCTCATTCTTAGAGCAACAACAGGCTTAGAACATTTCTTGATTGTGTCTTGTTTTTAATCTCCTTCCATTTTCAGTGGCCCGTATGTCTTTGGCTTGGATTCCCAGTCTCTATCATTTGTTCTGGGATTCAGAGGTCTGTTTGCTGTTGGGTCAATTGGCATGAAGTTGTTAGTACTTCTCAAGGTGAATGTTGTCTCTGGTTGCTAGGACTAGCAATGAGGGGACTTGTCAGTACTTACTAGTACATCCTACCCCATGACATCTTTCTGTAATTGATTTAGGGAAACTCAATCCTTAGAACTCAGTCCTTTCAAGACTGGTTTCTCCCAAATGACGGCTACCGTCAGAGATTTTCATGGGGTAGCAGAGGCTGTTCTTGTTGGATGGCTTCTCCCTTGTCCCCCACAAAGTTTCCTGCATGGAAACTTCTCCCTTGTCCCCCACAAAGTCTCCCTCCCAACAGCTAGCACTGCCAGTTTCCCTGAAAGGCAGCCCCTTGGGCTTCTCTAGCCTCTTTGCCTGTGTATACTGGGAGCAGGAAGTGCCTGAATATTTGATTCTGGAGATAGGCCTCAGCCAACCACCCATTGGCTCTATCCCTGGGAAGACCTAGAAACCCTGGAGCAGCCCATTCTCACACTTGGGGATGGTTAATCATTGTACAGAAAGGACCGTTGCAACCCAAGGTTATAAACTCATAGCAAGTACCAAATGGTTAAGTATAAGCAGAAATCTTAAAATCCCAAGATCTGAGGCCTTTTGCCTAAGCAAGAGTCAGGGTTCTTCCCGTAACCCTCTCAGAAAGAAACGAACTGTACATTACATGGTAATTCATCTTCAAAATGCTTGAAAACTTCAAGTATAATTACTAAGTAATGAGCTGGAACGTGCAATGAAAGTGCCAGATTTACCACCTCCTCAGCCCCGAGCTACCTTCTACTGAGGGGCCCTCTGCCGACAAGGACATGAGAAGGGATGGAGCCAGCGGTGTTCAGCAGGAGACAGAATGGGGAAAAGAAAAGCAAGGAACAGTAGAATTGCTTGAAGAGACTGTCACCCATCATCCTATTATTTACACATGCACAACAACAAGGTAAAAAAAATCAGGCCTCTCTCCAAATCTGAGTCCACCTGGCCAGGTTTAATTAGTAATTTGTCCCTGAATCTCAGATATGAGCAATGGATGGACTTTAAGACCATCACCTGAGGGTTAGAACTTCTGAGTCCCTCTTCAGCTGTTTAGGTCACAGGGAAACAGCCAGAAGCGGGTCCCCTCTCTGCCATGTCAGTGAAGGTGGAATCTCCAAGGCCTGGCTGCTGTGGCAAATCAGAGACACAGTACAATATGAGACCCAGGAGCACATTTCAGGTTTGAGTTGTCCTAACCACCCCAAAGATCTCCCTGAAACACTGTTTGTAGTGTTGTCTCATCATTGAAATATATCATATTCCTGCCTGAAATCAGAAACAACGTTCACTTCTGCTATCTTTGAAGACCAAAGAATAACATTGGCTGGCCTTTATTGAGCTTCTAGGGTGTCCCAGATGCAGTTCTAAGCCCTTTGGCTATACCACTTAATCATCGCCACAATCCTATGAGGTAGGTCTTCTTATCTCATTCTGCCAATGAGAACACAGAGGCACAGAGAAGCAAGTAACATGCTTGAGTTCACGCCAATGCTCAGTGTGTTTGTGGGCAGAGGTGCTAATGAGCTCTAAACCCAAGGATCCCTGCTTCAGAGCTCATAGTCTCCCCCGCTATTTTATGCTGCCTTTCTCTAGAAAAGTTTTACAAGAAAATTAATGTTTTTTGTTCATGATTAAATATTTTACTATAACTCTTGTCCCTCCTTAACCTACAAATATGCAAGAGAGCTTTGAAGCTGCCAACCATTCACAATATTCCACAATGAATTAATATCTTAGTTCCCCTCCTACAGTCAATGGCCTTTCTCTGGACATTGGGTTGGGAAAGGGGAATGGATTTGAAGGCCAACAAACATTTATTCAGAGAGAGAGGTTAAGTGTGAAACAGGACACTGTGGGGCTCTGGGATGGAAGGCTCTGGCAGCCAAAGACCATGCAGAGGGCACTAGGAGGTGGGAGTAGGAGGGGCTGTCATAGCTAAAGAGGCATCCCAAGAAAGGAGAGAGAGGACCAAATGTGCTGGGAAGCATGGGGCCACTGAAAGTCTTCTCATGTTCAACCTGGGCATCCTGCCCTGAGTGCTGCTGGCTGCATTATGCCTCAGTCTTACCTTCCATATCCTGGAGATTTCTGCTTGTGTTAGAGCCAGTAACTTAGGTTCCAGCTACATCCACACCTGCCCCTGCAAGAATACGGCCCTAACCATTTCCTCATGCACAGGTGGCCACATTCCATTTCCATCCCATTTCCGGGACCCACTCCCTCCATCTCTCTGGCCACACTGATTGGACCAAAGAAAGGCACCTCTAGCAGATGTTGTCAATGCTCCACTCCCGTATTTGGCCACCTGAACTCTTGGCAGCTGCAGTAGACAGCTCCAGCATGTCGACACCTTCCCACCTCTGGAACTGTGTCTTTCTTCTCTGCTAGGGGTTCTTTCTGTCACAGGGACCTTGGTCAGAGCAAAGGGAATGGAGAGGCTTAATGGCCCCAAGGTCAGCCTTCAACCAGTTAAAGATGAGAATTGGGAGATAAAGTCTCCCCTCTTGCTCTGTATGGCAGAGGGTCTCCAGGAAGATGAGAACCTACTCCTTAACACACTCTTATTAGGTTTCCTCCTTTCCTTGTCTCATTCCCCAGGGTTCCAGCAAACCCTGAGGTTAGAATTTGGATGCACGCAGTTGGTTTGTTGGGCGATTCCAGAAAACCTAGGAAAGGAGTGGGGAAGCAAAGAAGGGAAGAGAGAAAAACCCAAAAAAAGGAGGTGTTATGGAACAGGTTGCTTCCAGAGGCTGGTGGGAGACTTCTGAGCCCTCTCACAGTGGAGAGCCAGGGAGGCTGGGGGGACTGTTCTACCTAATTCCTCCCCTCCTTGGTCGAGAGTTGCCACCAGGTGGGAGCATCACATTCCTGGCACTTCAGCACCAAGCCTTCTTTTTGTCTGGAGAACACTTCCCAGAAGGAAGACCCAGAAAGCCATCGGTGTGTGCAAGGATGTCTGCAGTGACCCCCAGGGTGGGCCCAAGAGCTGTGGGCAGGGCCAGTGTGGTCTTGCTATGTCCTGAAGCTCAAGCCATCAGAGACCTAAAGAACGGAGGCATCTATAGCATAGACCTCTTGTCCTAATTCGTCACAGAAGGTTCCAATCTTTTTCTAAACATTGGCTTCCAGAAGTTGTCCTGTGTTTCTAGAGACTCCAGAGGCAGAATCATGCTCTGCTGAGCTGATAAACATGCCTTCTTAGGTTTACAAAGGATTTGGGCCTTTGTTATGTCGAAGGAAGAAAAAAAAAACAAAACAAATGGAATACTTATTCTGGCATTAAAGATTGCTATTGCGGGATATTGCACCATATCTTTTCTTCTCTGCTGAATTATTAATAAAGCTTGTTTTTGTTTAATGCCTGCTAATAATTTCTAAAAACAGATCTACAACTTCAGCTGTAAATGTGTCCATGAATCACTCTACTGAAAACCCAATTTTATGGTTAGCAAAAACCTCTGACAATAAAACTCCATCTTTTCACGCTTCCTCTCTGGAATCCCTGCAGAATGGCAGACAGACCAAAGCCAGACCCAGGAAGACAAGAGGTGAAAGTAGAAATAAGTCTTCCCAAGTCTTGAACAAGAACAATCTTGTTCAAGAAGTAATGAAGAGGTCGAAAATCTAGAAAATGACATTGAGACAAGCCACTTTCTTACTTCTGACTTTGAGTCAGGCAGGGAAGGACAGTCCCACAAAACTGGGGGAAACACGTTCAGTTCGGATTCTGAAATCCCTTTGAGATTTCCAAGAGAAAATGTCAAATAGACCATTGGAAAGATATATCTACAGAAAACAGTGAGTTGTCTCCTTAGCAGTGGGACTTAAAGCTGTGGTCTTGGATGGATCCTGGAAGGTGAGGAGCCTTTGAGGAAACCTGTCTCCTTTGCAGGCTTAGGTGTCCACCCAGAAGACCTCAGCCATCCAAAAGTCTTGTTCAGAGAGGCAGGAGAGAGCCCAGAATCAAGTGATGACATGGAAGCCAAGAGAAAACAGTGTGTAGAAGGCAGAGGGGCTCAGCAGTGTTTAGCACTGTCGGAGATATAGGCATATTGAGAACTGATAATTGTCCCCTCGACAGTCCCCTCGCAACATGGGCTGATCATGAGGAGAGTAGTTTTGTCAGAGTGAAGGGAAGAAACCAGACTAGAGCAGGCAGAGTTACTGGTGGAAGTGAGGGAATGGGACAGGGACCACAGAGCTCACTTCTAGTTGATTTGATACTGAAGGGAGGAGAGAGAAGGAAGGGGACTATGGAGGGTGTGAGGGTTGAAGAGGATCTTGTTTAAAAGGGAGAACCGGGGCACCTGGGTGGCTCAGTGGGTTAAGCCTCTGCCTTTGGCTCAGGTCATGATCTCAGGGTCCTGGGATCAAGCCCCACATCGGGTTCTCTGCTCAGTGGAGAACCTGCTTCCCCCTCCCTCTCTCTGCCTGCCTCTCTGCCTACTTGTGATGTCTGTCTGCCAAATAAGTAAATAAAATCTTTAAAATAAAATAAAATAAATGGGAGAACTGTGACGGTGTTCCAAAACCAGCAGCAAGGACCTAGGTGGCACTAGGTAGTGGCACACGGGATGGGGAGCTGCGTGTCTGGGCTGCAGCGGATAGCAGGAACCCAGCACCACATCCTTGCAGCATCGTGAGGATCCTGCAGTGACAGCCAGTTTCTGGCAAACACCTGTGGGCCCATCTGTCTTCACGCCTCTCCAGGGGCTTCTTCTGGAACGTGGAGAGCTTGCTTGTCTGTGCTGTGCGGGTGCCATCTGGAAGTGTGGGGAGACCAGGCCTCAGGGGCCACACTCAGGGCAGGGGGAAGGGATCACGGACAAGTCCTCCAGCCTCCCTGTCCTCAACTAGCATGATTCTAGCTGCCCCCCACACAGCCTGCAAGAAGGACCCCTCAAGACACCGAAGCCCACTTACCTGAGTGGTACTTCGCTCAGTGAGCCACTCTTGGCTGACTCTTCTCCCTTCCCTGCCCCACCCTCACTTTTTCCCTAGGCTTCCCCGGATCACCAAGCAAATAAACGTGCTCACCCAACTTCCTGTCACATGGTCTGCCTTCGGGGTGGTGGTGGGGGGAGTCTGAATGGAAAATGTAGGGCAAATTCCCTAGGGAAACAAGAGGGGTTTTTCCCCACCACCGGTGAACACATGGGAGGCAAGACAACAGAGAAGGGTTTTAGGTGGGCTCCTGTGTTTGGCATTAGGCTGCGTCTTCTCTGATGTCTCCTATGTTCTCTGTAACATGAGAAGTCAGGTCACCAGCCAGAAGAGAACGGGGAAGGCAAAAATCGAAAAGGGGAGACACCCGAGCAGGGAAAGCAGGAGGGAACGTGAAGGGTCCGTTTGTGGCTGGTGATCACAAATTTGTGACGAGTCACCCTGCCTGTCATGTGACCTCCTCCAGCAGTACTCGGCTGCTCTGAGGCAGGTGAAGAGGGAGTGGGCAGCTGGGCTCACCCAGAGGGGCCACAGAAGGGGGGTGGTGGCAGCAAGAGTCATCAGCAGTGTGAGCCTCTGCTGGGTAAGGAGGGGGTGAAGAGTGGAGGAGCTGGGTTAAGGGGTTAGATGGAAAGGCTCTTTCTGCTGAGAGTCGGGTAATAAACAGACCTATGAGCCTCATGGTGTCTTGTCACAACTACTCAACTCTGCTCTTGTCGCTCAAAAGCAGCTGCAGACGACCCATACACAGATGTGCAAGGCTGTGTGCCAATAAAACTTTATTTACAAAAACAGTCAGCATGCTAGGTAGGCCCATGGTCACAGTTTGCCCAGCCCTGGATTAGGATAAAGAGGACAGCTGGTTCGGTGAGTTCAGAAGTGGTGCCCTCCAGTGTGGACTGGGTCAGGGTGTAGCCAGGAAGGGCCAAGGGTGTGAGGGAGAGTGCTGACAACAACGAGATGTTGAAATGCCGAGGGTATGGGCTGTGGATGTTGACATCAGTAGAATGGAGACAATAGGAAGCGTGTAATCCTGGTTGCCAGAGGGCCTGACCGCTCAGCCAATGATGGCAGAGAGACGTACTTGAGTTCCACGAGCACCTCGAAGAAGCAGGGTGGTTAGCCAGGGAAGGCAATCATTGTCTGGGATTTTCTGGAGTGGGAGAGGACCAGACATAGTAGAGGATGTGCTTGGCACAGGTGAAATGGTTGAGAGACCCACTGAATGTCAAAGCTGTATGTTCTAGGGGTGCCTGGATGGCTCCGTGGCTTAAGCCTCTGCCTTCGGCTCAGGTTATGATCCCAGGGTCCTGGGATCGAGCCCCGCAGCGGGCTCTCTGCTAAGCAGGGAGCCTGCTTCCTCCTCTCTCTCTGTGATCTCTGTCTGTTAAATAAATAAATTTTTAAAAATCTTTAAATAAAAAAAAAAATGCTGTATATTCTATAGTGGGAGAGCAATTGCCCTTTGGAGGCCAAAGAAGCCACTGAGTATCATGAAAGTGCTTACATTCTCTCCCTGTTCCCAAACAGATTCATCTGTGAGAAGCCTATTTCTACTTGGCCTCTCCTTGGCCCTAGAACCATCGATGGCTCACCACTGCCCAGCACGTAGATCCCAAATATCTTAGCAAGACATTGAAATAAACCCACACCACATGTCCCCAACCTACTCTTCTAGCCTGTTCACCATTATGCCATTATGCTTTAGCAAGCCTAAGATTTACTCTCTCCCATACCCACTCCATAATGCTCGCTTCTTCTCATGTGCCTTTAGCAGAAAAACCCTTCTCTTTACCTCCAACACCTGCCCATTCTTCCAGGCGCAGCTGGGGAACTTTCTCCAATGACCTTGGCAGACAATGACCTTGCCCTCCTCTCTGTGCCTCTAGAACAGGACTGGGGAGAGTTTACAGCCTGCACAGGCTGAGCGCGGCATCCCTTTAAACCTGACGTTTTCGAACGGTCTGTTCATGCTGGGGTGTGCTGCAGAGGGGGCAGAAAAGTAGCTCAAGGGAGGGGTCAGCCTGTGTTGTACGGGTGCCCCCAGCAAGCTGCCCAGCTCCCAGCTCAACACGCCGCTTGGCAAAGCCGATGCCCTTCTGCAGTGCACTCTCGTGACCTGCGGTGGCCCCTGGGTGTTCTCCAAGCCATACACTCACCATCTCAGACTCTCCCTCCCACCTGAGCAAACCTTCCCCTAAAAGACATTCTCGGAAATATCACTTTCTCCTCCCCCGTGTTCCCTGTGAGCTGCGGCAGCTCTAGCATGAGTGGTTCTCGGCTCCTGACCCGGCTGCCTGGCCCACCCCTGCCTAGCACCTCTCTCGGCTCCCTTGTGCTGCAGTCTGGGCCTGCCAGCGCCCCCCCCCCACCCCCACCGCCAGAGACTGGGACCCCACTAGCCCACTTTTGCACCTCTGTGGCCCCTGCATGGTACCTGGCAGTCAGCGGGGGCTTCATAACACAGGCCCGAGCCGCCTGCTGCCCCTCACTTATCTCTGCCTCCCGCTCTCACAGGCTGTGCGGGCTGCCCAGTTTGGAGGATCCGTGGAGCTGACCCTTCATGGCTTTAGGGGTGCCCAGGCCGTGGGGGTCTGAGAGATGTGGGCCTCAGCGGCATGTTCAGAAAAGCAGTTGCTTTAGGATGACACAGCCTGGGCTCCGGGGAACAGAGCTCTGGCCTACATGGACCCACAGGTGGCATGGGTTTGGTCCTAGACAAGCTCAGCCCCACAGGGAAGCACATGGAAGCTCCATGGCCATCAGCCCCAAGAGCAGCCTGCTCCCCACAGCACCACCTCCCTCCTGGAGCCCTCACAAAGGGGCTGACCCTTCCAAGGCACAGGACCAAGGAAGCAGCAGCAGCCGCACCGGAAGGCAGACCCTCCCACCAACCCCACCCCCCACCCCTACACACACACACACACACACACTAGGGGTCCTGAGGGCAGGTTTTGCCCTGGAGAGCCAAGACTCTGGTGGGTGTGGGTGCAGCTCTAGGCGGGGTCCCTCTCCCTTCCCTGGAACTAGAACAATCTGGAAGCACCCACAGGGGCCGGCTCCCCTCATCAATTCTGCATCTTCCTGAAAATGTACTTTTAAGCCCCTTAATTGCATTTTAGAGATAACCCTGCAAGCAAAGTGGCAGGAAGAGAAACCATAGAGAGAGGTTGGTGGTCAGGCTCTTTGTTTTAAATCAATCAAGCATCTGCGACTAATGCAGCTTTGGGCTGCTCCTCAGGAAGCATTAGCCCTATTAGTGGGGGCTGGCAGGAACACAAAATAAGATATTTATGGGTTGGGCACATGTGCATTACCACGGGGACCAAGGAGCTGGGGCAGAGAATGGCACAGGTCAGCATGTCTGCTCGCCTCGCCTCGCCTAGGGCATCCACACCAAGCGGGGGAGCAGAGGGCCCCACACATCCAGGCACAGCCAAACACAGCAGACTCTGCCTTCCGTTTCTAGCCTCAATCATACCTGTGAGCCTAGCGCAAGTCTCCCCATCTCACTGGGCTCTGGTTCTCAGTCACAGAACGTTGGATCTGAGTAGCTGTCCTCTGAAGCCCCGTCTTGGGTCAGGCCTGGAGCATTCTCGGGACTAGGAAGGGACAGGACAGGACATGCACATGGTGCCACCAGGACAACGTAGCTGGGGAGAAGTTGTTGAAGACAGGATACCCCATATGTGATTTTAGATCATTGAAGAGCAGCTGTCTGGCAAAACTCTTCACAATCCACATACAGTTAATTAAGGTGCTGGTTTACAAGCAACAGCCTTATGCCTGTGGTTGCTTTGGGAGTAGAATTTAGAAGGAAATGTGCTCTGCAGCGGCTAGAAATTAGGGCGAAGATAACAGAGAAGCCAGACAGGACAGAGAACAAGAGATCCCAGAAATCCTGCACCAGGCCTGGGGTGTGGACGCTGGCCAGCAGCTGGGGCAGATCCTGGCAACCTCAGCCAACAGCGGCCGTGGGGTTTACCAACACAATGAAAGATCAAGGCAGGTCACTTTTCCCTCTCGCACTCTGATGCTGGGGCTGAGGCCGCCACCTCCTTCTCAGGGCAGTGGAAAGAGCCAGGGAGGAAGCCGTGGAGACACCCCCAGCTGGTCCCCACTGCAGGGCCTCGTCAGCAAGTTCCTCAGAGGGTCTCAGGACCGTAGAAGAGGTAACAAACTGCTTCCTTCCCAGGACTGTTGTGGTCCCAGAGTAAGAGCACAGGTGTTCGCTGCGTTGTATCAGTTAACGACCGCATGGAAAAAAGTACCACAATGCCCGGCTACTGAAAACAACCATTTTTTCTGCCCCACTTCTGCCCCTCAAGCTTGGTTCCACGGAGCTTCTCCTATTGGTCATTACCATGGTCACGCAGGAGGCATTAGTTATCCGAGGCTCACATGGGCCTGGAGAGTCCTAGAGGTCCACACTCACGCTGGGCCACCTTGACTCTCCTCCATGTGGTCTCCCCAACACGTGGGTCAGAATTCTCTACATGGCTGTGTGCTCGAAGAAGGCAAGCCAGACTCGACGTACAGGGCTTATCAAACCTCTGTTTAGGACGCGTTTGCTGATGTCCCATTAGCAAGTTAGGTGACCAAGGTCAGAGTGCACATGCGAGGGGATCACACAAGGGCAACAGGAGGTACACTTCCTTGGAGGCCATGCTTATAACGATCCACTACAATCACTTGGCACAATGCTTGGGACACAAATGCTCAAGAATGTGAATGCTACCACTGTTCATTTCTGTGTGTGGGCACCAGCTCCACTCCCATACGGGCCTGGAGGAGCCCGAGAGCCCTCGGAAGGGTAGCAGTGCACAGCGTCGCCCAGCACAGCACAGTCCGGCCGTGAGGACACAGCCCGCTAGATCCGAGGGGGTTTCCACATTTCCTGAAAGGCTCAGCCACCGGCTTCTAGCTGCAGCCCAGAGTGGAGAAGGCCCTTCTGTGGGCAGCTGGCCCCAAGGGCCCCTTTTCCGTCAGCCTAACTCATGCCCCAAAGGTGGAAGGACAGATAGGGTGACCAGGTGGCTCAGCGTGCCATCCTCTCTCTGCCTGCTCACTGTTGTCTGCTGCCCCTTCCCCTTTCCCTCATACGCGGCAGCCTGAGCTTCTGTGCCTTCACCAGCCTTGGGGGGGATTGTAGGTCCCGGTCATCTCTGGACCCCAGGACCTGGCATATGGTGGTGCTCAGGAAACGTGTACAGAATGGATGGAGGTGGTTGTTGGGGAGTTCTAGATGGGAGCTGGCAGGCAGTGGGTATGCAGGTGAGGCCATTCCAGAAGATAGCACCTTCCTTTAGGAAAGTGTGAATGGACGGTGTTGCCTGAACCGAACCGTACAGACTCCAGTCTGTGGGCCGCTGACGTCACCCGGGAACTCGGGCAGATACAGAGCCTCGCCGCGCCCCATGGAGTCCACACCTGCACCGTAGCATGATTGCCATGTGCTTTGCACGCGCAGTGGCTTGAGAAGACCTGGTCCAAACGACAGGCTCGCCAACCGATCTAGTCCTGGGCCAGGGGTTAAGGAGGAGTAGGCCAGAAGGTTGCTCCCGAATCATACCGTGGCACCTCGGCCACCTCCAGTCCTTGCCGTGAGCGTGCTACCTCCACTCAGAGAACTCCCCGGAACCCACCTGTCCTGTTAGGAAGCTCTTCCTCTTCTCAGCCTGGAATCCCGCAGCTGCAGGTTCTACCTCAGGTTCCCTTCTGGGCCCGAAGACCAGACACGGGCTCAGATGTGGGGTGGAGATTCTTCTTCAGCGAGCCCTGAAATCTACTGTGAAGCGTTCCTGGGCCAGAGGCTCTGAGGGGCCAGCTCACCTCAAGAACAGTGAGGAAGGAAGTGGTTGCCATTCCTATCCTTTCCAGCTTCAGGTGTCCACACGCTGAGGACTCCTGTGGAAGATTCGTGCCTAAAAATAAGCATGGCATCGTGTGGGAATATATGGGGGTGCACACGGTGCCCGCCCACCTTTCTGAAGGACCTGCTGGGAACTATCTTTCCCAGTGATCTGTGGCTCTGGTGTTCAACATCAGCTCTGATTTGCTGGGCAACATGAGGCAAGGCCCTTGACCTCCCTGGGCCACAGATCCTCCTCTGAATAGCAAGAGAAAAAAAGATTGTTGTAAAATATTGGCTGTGTTTGAGCTAAGAAACTATTCTCTCAGAGGAATTTCTTCTCTTCTGGGAGGAGAAATCCCTTAAAGGACCCTCTCAGCTAGGAAACTGTCCAAGCAAAAGAAAAAAACTAGAAATCTGTCTCCAACATGAAATTAATCATCCCTGAGCAGCCCTTTGACCCGGTCACTTTGCTGTTCAAATGATTTCCAGGATTTCCAAAACCTGTTGTACTCACCCCAGATTCCCCAGCGGGGGTCCTTGCCACATCTGCCATATCGCCCTCTCTCCGAACACTTGGCCCCAGTCTGATTCTCCTGCCAGTGACCAAGCTTGACTTGCGCTTCTGAGTATGTGCTCCTGGGCTCGTAACATCTCACCTCCTCTTCCAGGAAGCCTCCTCTGATCATCTCCAGCCAGACATAAGCTCCCTTCCTCTGGTACTTCTGTGTTTCCAGGTAGTCCAGTAAGGATCCTGCCATCTGTGGGCCACACCCACCCCCTCCCAGGGCCAGACTTCTCTCCTCAAGTTGCTGCTTCTACTACAAAGCCAGCCCAGCAACTTCCCCATCATGACAGTGCTCCTCACGCTTTCCAGTAAAATCTCTTCAGTGGCGGAGGACACTGCTTAAGTCCCATGAGTCCGCTAGGAAAGCCAGGCTAAGCAGCCTCCACCTCCCATCCCTCCGCCAGCACAGCAGTTCTTTGCTCCTGTTTTAGCATAAAAAGTCACGAACCTTTGCCTTCCACACAGTCGTTATGTATATGTTTTAATATAAAAATCACGATGTCCCCCTGTCCCAGTCTTCCCTGCCACTAGATGCTCTGGGAAAATGTGCAACTTCCCGTTGCCCCACAAAAGAGGTCTAAAGCTAACATGCCAATTGCTGAGTCCAGGAAAATAGAGCTGGACAGACAGTTACAAGAGAAGGCCTGCTCCCCACCCAGCCACTGGGCTCCAGATGAATGAGAGGCAGAGCCGGGCCTTACGCTTGGACCTCATTCTCTGGCAAAGCCCTTGACACCTCACAAAACACCTTCATGACGTGAATGCCATCTTACTTGGGGTTATGATGAGATGCAAGGGCAGGAGAGTAGGAGATATTATTCTCATTTTATGGAAAGTTTCTGAGCTACTAGAAGCCCTATAACTAGAAAATCATGGAGATAGAGATGAAAAACCTAATTTTCCTCATAGGTGGAGCTTCCTGCTTATCA
Organism: Meles meles; assembly: GCF_922984935.1. NCBI lineage: Eukaryota > Metazoa > Chordata > Mammalia > Carnivora > Mustelidae > Meles > Meles meles. The sequence continues at coordinate 37,439,705 of NC_060069.1, read as the reverse complement.
GGACAACTAGTCAACCAACACAACGCGAGGCTCGTGTCCTATGCCTCACAGAGGACACATGGAGATCGCCCAGAGACAACTCATCCGCAGCCCTACTGAGGGTGGGACCCATCTGCCAACCTCACACACACACACACACACACGCGCGCGCGCGCGCGCGCGCACACACACACACACACACACACACCCTCACCCCGGGCCTGCAGATGCGGCTTCTGGATCAAAGTCTTTAGGAGCCCCTGACATCCTTCCTTGGTGTCACCCAAACCAGCAGAGAGAGCCTCCACACATACCCAGAGCGGGGGGGCCTGCCTTCTAGCCCCAGGAGGCTGAAAAGACTGCAAAGGAAGTTGGAGGGAGAAAGCCGCCTTTCCCTTCCATCTCCTCTCTTCCTGACCCACTTCCCGTTTCCAGGCCTGCAGAGGGCGTGGCTCCTGAGGACGCAGCCTGAGACAGGAACCGAGAGGGCGCGTAGGAGTTGCTCTGGAGCAGAGCTCAACACAGTGGTGAGCGACTCTGAATAGGATTCTGACTGGAATCCTTGCCCCTGGTGTGCAGGGTAGCAGTCTGCAGGAACCCTCTTGGGGAGCTGCCTGGGATCTGGGTGTGCCTGTGGGTAGGGATCGGTGTCACAGGGTCACCCCCCTGCAGCTCCGCGCCACAGTCCCTGCCCGAAGGAGCTCCCGGCCCCCCACCAGAGGGAGGCTGTGCCCCAGAGGATTTCCTCTGGCACGTGGGAGCCATGACACGCTGGGAAACCACTCTGAGACTCAGTTTCTTCACCTTCACACGGGATAAATCCTGGGATCCCATCAGCCTTCCTTGGAAGGCCATAATGGAGGTAGGTGCAGAATCACTGTGGAAAAGGTTTCCAAAGATGATGAAATCCTGTCCTTGGCTGCAACCCCGGGGAGTAGACAGCTCATTTTGGTACAAAAGGGGCAAAGACTGCGATGATGTCAAGTGGAGATGGGGGGCAGAGGAGGCTCCACCCTGCCCAGGGCAGTAGTCCAGAGGGCAGAACATTGTCACCCCTGCGGGTGTCAGGTGAGCTCTCACTGACTCAGAGGTCCTCATAGGCCAGGCAAAATGGCCTGGGGCCATTGCAGATGGTACCCTCAGCCCACAGCCACATGGGCACTCGGGCTTAGTGTTGCCAGAATCTCCAGCTTTCAAGAGAAGCTGGAAGTCTGGATGTCGATGCAAAACTTCCTAATTTTATAAAAGTTGGCATCGAGTTCCATTAAAATAGCAAAATCATCTAAGCAACTCCTCACAGACCAAAGCAAATACACTGTCTCCATATGCTGTGGCTGCATAAAGGGGACCCCTCCGGGTGCTGGAATCCCTGAAGGGAGCCTCCAGCCCAAGCTGTGGAGCCAGGAAGCCAGGGTGTGACTGAGAGGGTCACCCGGTAGACCAGCTGCTCTGAAGCCCGGGGGTGGGGAGCTCCAGCTTAACAGGAACAAACCAGAGAGGCTCCTCGCAGCGCCCACCCCCTGCCGCCAGGGCCTGTCTGTCTCTGCAGGGCGGCAGCTGCGCAGGATGACTTGCAGGTTTTGCTGGCAAAGCACCCTGGCTCGTGGCTGGGACGTGAGTAGCTCCTCCAGCTGTCACCGTGCACGGCCGTGGGACCTGTGAGCAGGACCAGGGGCAGGAAGGGACACTGCATGTGCCCCTGTCCGCAAAGCCCAGTGCAGCCGGGCCAGTCCAGCTCACCCCATTTTGGGGATTCATCTCCCCTCTCCTGCCAGATGGATCTCCTCACAGGCTCTGCTTCCCCCAGTCCGTTTCTGTCAGCGGCTATTGGCTGATTGATTGGGTTTTTGTCCCTTCTGCTCCAAAGGCAGTCAGGAAAGTCCCCACACATCTCTCTGAAGGGGAAATGTGACTGAAGAGGAGGGATCTGTAATTGTCCTAAATCCTGCTCTCCCGGGCCTGGGAGGGGCCTTTGAAGGCCTTTCAACTTCTCTTCTCCCCCAGGGGCCCCATGAAGACATCCAGAGAAGTGAGAAGGCACCCAGACCTCCATTCCAGGGGAAGGCCTCCTCCACTTAGGGAGGAGGTGTCTTTGCCCTTGCACACAAGGACAATTGCACACAACATGACCTAATGAAGCAAAGATGTTTTCCTCTTTTTGAAATGTGTGATTGAAAAAAGCCATCTCAGCTCAAAAACAGAGTGTCAAGCAGAGGATCAGGCTGCTCTTAATAAGGCTTTGTTGATTTTCTCTCAAATACTCCAGAGTGTTGATGGAAATAATGACCGCTAAATTAAATGCTGCAAAAATTAGTGGTTCAAGTCCACTTTCCTTCCTCAAGCCTTTCTGAAGCTGCAAACTTCAGACTTTACCGTGAAGCCTGTCCTGCGAGTTTTTAACAAATTCTGCTTAAGACACTTCAGAACTCTCATCCCCCAAATAAAGAGTTTTCGTACAGATTTCCTTCTCATATAATCACTTGTGGTAATGAAGTTAATATGATAAAAGCATTGCCGCTTTCCATTACATTGTATTGCTCTCAAATGAAATCAAAATCAAAACTTTAAATAAAAAAGCCATTTCAAAACATAGACATTAAGAAATGGAAGCTGTGGAGAATGAGCTGGTGGTCGCCAGATTGGGGAAGGGGTGTGAAATAAGTGAAGGGGATTAAGAGGTATGAATTTACAGTTATAAAATAATTAAGTCATGGAGATGAAAAGTACAGCATAGGAAATGCAATCAATCACATCGTAATAATGCTGTGTGGGGCCTGGGTGACTCAGTTGGTTAAACATCCAACTCTTGATTTCCACTCGGGTCATGGTCTCTGGGTCGCGGGATTAAGCCCCATGCCAGGGTCTGCCCTCAGTACAGAGTCTGCTCAGGATTCTCTCTCCCTCTCTCTCTGCCCTTCCCCCAGCTCATGCTCTCTCTCTCTCTCTCAAATAAATAAATATAATCTTTAAATAATGATAATAATAATAATGTTGTAATAACGTTGTATGGTGAGCGCATTTTTGGTGGCGAGAACTGAGTCACACACAGAATCGTCGCATCGCTATGTGGTACACCTGAAACTAACAGAACATTGTCTGTCATCTATACTTCAATAATAAAGACATCCAAAATGAAAGAAAAAAAGACAAAAACTTGGATTTTCACCTCACAAAAGGCAAGAAAGAGAAAGAAAAGGAGAGAGCAAGAAAAAAGAGAGAGAAGCAAACCTCTGGTGTTGGCCGCAGGAACACATCCCGGAACGCCACTCAATCTCCCTCAGCTCCGGATTTCTACAGACAAATGGGATTAAAATAATTGTCTGTAGGACCATCTGGAGAGCTGTACACTCACAGTGGGCATAGTTTTCTGGCTGCTGCTGTACTTGAATCAGACGTTGACCATACATGTAGTAGTCTTTGTTCCTATCTCCCTCCCGGAGAATGTAAGGGTGGTAGAGGACAGAATCATGCCTATCATGAGGCAGAGGGAAAACGGGCAGAGAAGCGGCTATAAGAAGACAGGTTCCATTGGCACTGCCAAGCCATTTACATAAGGATTGAACTTCTCTGTCCCAAGTTTACCCGCCTACAAAGTGGGCACAGTGGTCACGTGGTAAATGCCAGTGAGGTGCGCTAAGTCTACAACTATGACTCCCAGGCCTCTCACTTCTGTCCCATCGAAATACCCAGAGATCTCGGCTTGGGTTTCTTCCGTATGCTTTCCCTCTGGGGGGCAGCTGCAGTCTTCCCTGCCCCCCACACCCCTACAGGCTTCTCTTGTGCTGGGGTGCCTCTGGGGTGGCATGGTGTCCCTATTGCAGGCCTTCTCAGGCTCTGCTCCCTCTTCTCTGTTTACAGACCACCTTCTTTCCCTCTTCATTAAGGGTTTCAGCCTCCCTCAACCGAAGTATCCTTGTGTGAAAAATAAAAATAAAAATGGGCAAAGGATTCAAGATAACAGGTTCAGATTCAAAGAAGGCTTCAGGCAGCAGGACAAGGACAGAGGCAAGGCCTTCACCACTCAGAGCATCCTTCCTGACTCTGAGCGGCAAAGTGAGGCACCCAGAGTCACCAAGACAGAAAGTGGCAGCCAGAATTCGAGCTGAGGTAGTCTGGCTCCAAGGTCTGGTCCCACTCTCAGTGGGGAGGAAGGGGGCCTGGAGGGGGTGGCTAGAACCCCATCCACCCTATCTTCCCCCACGTCCAAACCCTCCAAGCCGAGTGCCCACTATGACACAGTGGGCCACCAGCCCAGTGGCCGCCCCAGCCCACTGTCTTCCCACCACTCCTGCTGCGGGGACAGGAGCTGGGCCACCCAGGAGCCGCCCCCAGCTGGAGGGTGTGGAGGGAGGTGCTGGCTCCAAGCTCTCAGGACTTGCCTTCCCAGTCCTGGTATATAGGTCACCCTTCAGATCCCTGGTGTGATGACTCACTGCTCTCCTCTGTCACAGCCTGATAAAGAACTTGGGCCATTAAGAAATGGAACAAATTACTAAATGGGAGGCACAAGAGAAACCCAGTATTAAATTAGTTCGTTATTCATAAATCATAAATGACTCTTCCTCTGACTGATTCTTGTGTCTCTCTCTGTCTGCTGGGCTGGAAACAGCCACGGGCTTCTACTGGCAGGAGGGCAGGGAAGGTGCCCAGGAGGCCGCCTTCCTCCTCCACGGGGCCTGCGAGGCTGACAGCCACCTTTGGGCCGGGCACAGGACCTGGCTGGCCCAGGCCCCGATGGGCTGCAAGACCTTGAAAGCCAGTAGCAGTCCGGTAGGGTGGTCTCTGCAGGGCCTGCTGTGCCACGGGCAAGCTTCTGCTTCCTGTACTGGCTGGACAGGCCCGAGTGGTACAGTGCATGGGTCACCCCTCTGGGGCTGGTTCCCTCGGTGGGCCACATCACCTCTGTGGAGCATGGTTCCTCTGTAGGCCATGTCCTTCCCCTGTGGGGTGTGTCAGCTCTGTGGGCTACGTCACCCCCGAGGGGCATGTCATCTTGTCAGAACACCTGACGTCCTCAAGGTTTGTGTCAGCCACCGTGTGTGACATGTCTCTGAGAGACGTCTCCGATGGGCGTGTCCCATGACCCAGAGTCCCTTGATGCCTTTTATCCCCGCTAGAGACAGGACCGGGTCTCTCCGGGGCGGGGCGGGGGTCCTGCCTGGATTGAAGCCGGGAAGCAGAAAGACCAACGCACCCAGGGCCATGGACGCCAGAGCGACTGTCCCCTGCCCAAGAGGAGATCCCAGCCACCCCTTCCGCCACGGCCCCTCCCGCTGGGTCCGCCAGACTCCAGAACGGGTGTAGGAAGGAGCTGGGCCCGGTCCGGCGGGGTGGGGAGGCGCTGGGAGGCGGAGCCCGGGGGTGAGGAGTGGGGGCCGGACCGGCAGGAGCGCGCCAAGGGCCGCGAGCGAGAGGTGCTCCCCCTGCTGGCCGGAGCCTGGAAAGGCACCGCAACGAACCGGGCCTAGGCTGGGGTCCCCGGAGGGGGAGGCTTCAGGCCCACCTCTGCTCTTCGCTCCCAGCACCGCCCCAGCTGCAGCTCGGTGTCCACATGAATGGCTCCCACGCGGCGGGTCGGGCATTCCCAAACAAACAGCAACATTGTTCTGGGACTGTTTGTGCAGGGTATTTGCTTAGCCAGAGCCTGCTGGGCTGGTGCAGATCCCCGGGACCTCCTCCTGTGCTCCAAAGGGCCGGCCGCGTTTCAAAGCTGAGAGGGGCTGAAGCGGAGGGAAGGACCAGGAAAGGCCCCCAAACAGTCAGGGTGCTCGGAGGCGCTGCCAGCAAGAAGCTGGCACAGGTTCTCGGGAACAGTAGTAAGCGCCTCACAGAACCGGCTGCCCTGTCCCAGGGCCCTGCGCTCCCGAATCCTGCCCTCACCCTGAACTCATCGCGCAGGTGAGGACACTGCGGCCCAGTAAGTGACATGAAGCAAGAGGCTGAGCCTGGATTGTAACCCAGGTCCCAAGCAGCTCAACCCCTGCTTTATTCACATCATGAATCTGGGCTGGTGGGGACACCCCTGCACTGTTACCTCACTGTAGCCGAGGCGGGCTTCTGTGGCACTCTCCTGCTCTTGCCACACTGTCCTGGCTCTGCTGGCGTCCCACTGGGAGGAAGGTCAGATTTTTCCACACTCTCAGTATCCCAATTCATCTCGTCCACTTTCTCGGATTTGGTCACTCCCAACCCCTGCCTCTTGCTTAACTGTGCCCTGGGGCCTACGTCCAGTCTTCGCCAGAAGGGCACTATTCCTACTGAAGCCAGAAGTCAGAGCCTCCTCCCTGCTGCGTCACCCAGCCCCGTTGCAGCGGGCTCTCAGAATCCGGCTCTCAGAATCCGCCTGGGGCCCCTAACAGCAGCTGCCCAGGCCTGTCCCTGAAGCTCCCGGGGACCCCATGAGCCATCTGACTTGACACTGATTTTTACAGCTTTGCCTCGCCCCCCATTCCTCTGAATGCACTAGAAAGTTAAAGGGAGAGAAAGAAGTCTTTTTACAATCCCCAGCTCTGTTAATTAACATGCAGAATGCTTTTCTAGCAGTGCACAGGCTGTGATAAAACGGGAAGCTTCTTAACACAACATATATTTAATCCATGGCACTCGCTTCCACATGAAATTCAGTCAGATATTTTAAGGAAGTTAACAGGGCTCTCGTATCAAACCGTGAATAAATGCAGGTGTGACAAATACACTCAAGCTACTGAGATGTTTTATCAAAGGATAAAGGTGTAGAGTGGGGGGGCGGCTGAAGGACAAACCTTAATTCTAATTCTGCACATTGTCAAAGAGGGTCAGAGAATTTATTGGACAACGCTCAGGCTATCTAATGACCCGTTGCTTCTGAAAAGTCAATTAGACTTGCTCATTTGTTCTGTGTTTCCAAAAACTAATTCAGGCCTGCTATGTGTCAGGCACAAGGGAGGCCGCGACTGATGAATAATGCGGTTCAGATCTCTGCTCTGCCCCCCACCCAGGCTCACATCTCCTGGGACAGTGAGCAGATACAAAGATGAAAGTGTATTGGTTTTGGAGCTCCTGAGGAGCATCTCAGGTGTAATTGGAAACCGGCCCCACACTCAGAGGGCAGGGAGAGACTGAAGAAGGAGGCCGGCCCCACCATGGTGGGTGGCAGGTTTTATAAGCAAAGGGAATTATATACAAGGCTTCTCTGGAGCGGCAGCAAGACAAGAGTATCTCTTAGCCACACACCACATCTGAAAGGTTTGTACAGAGGCCTTAACTGGGTTCAGTCACATATACTATCCAGATGGTCTCCACACCACACCACATCACCACCTCAAGGCCATGTCCCTAGACCAGCCTCTGGGACCAGGAAGGGAAGGGGAACCCGTGTTTCAAGGACAGGGGAGCCTCGGATCAACCAGGGTCAGCTTCACAGGCCGTTGGAGGTCATGTTTTCTTGACAAGCTCCCCCTACAGAGCAGTAATTTCTAACTGGGTTGAGAAACAAGAGTAAACGAGAGGGTGTACAGAGAAGATATCTGTGAGGAGTTGACACTTAAGGTGGGATGTGAAGCATGAGGAAAGGCCCACCATGGGAAGAGGGAACAGCCTGTTCAATGTCCCAGAACCTAGAGGCCTTGTGTGTGGGGGGAGTAGAAAGGACGCGAGTGTTGCTGGGACAGGTGAACACGGCCAGCGCTGAGGACCAGCATTTGGTTGGAGAGTGAGGCCTTCCTACATATCCTCCACCCACCCCCAGCTAAAGTTCGCATCTGCTACAAATCCACGGGGAAAGGATGACAGGTTTGGCTGCTCTTCGAGGAGAGTAGCTCATCTCGGGGGGAGAATCACGCCGCATCTCCCATCACATACGAATCGGGAACACCTCACAGATCCAATGGCGTGCTCGGTGTGAAAGCCAGCAGAAACGAGGAGTTCATCATAAGGAAAGGAGCAGAATATCTTTGTGTTGTTGGGATGAGAAAGGGTGTTTTCATCCAAAAAACATAAACTTCAGAGAATAATTGGATGAATTTAGGTACCTCGAAATTAAGGATTTTGTTTAAAAAAAGAACACTTTAGACAAAGGCTAACAGCTGGGTCAGGACTTGGAAAGTTTCACTTTGTGTAAAACCAAGGGATTAAGATTTAGAATATGAGCTGGTGAAGTACAGCCCACAGGGTCAAGTGCAGCCGGCTGCCTGTTTTTGTAAGTGAAGTTTCGTTGAAACCCAGCCACGCCCATTTGCTTCTGTACGTTCCGTGGCCACTTTTGTGCTACGCCAGCAGTGAGTCGTTGTGACAGACTGCATGGCCCGCAGAGCCTGAAATTTAATATCTAGCCCTTTACAGACAACATTTGTTGGCCTCTGATCTAGAATATGCAGGGAATAGCAGCAAAGACACCAAGAAAATTCACAAATCTATGAATAGATAATCCATTGGAGAAGACAGGGGCCGGATAACTATACATGGTAAAATGAGTGATCTCCCCAGGATCCGAAAGAGGACACGGTAAACCAATACTGAGATTGTCTCAGAGATAGGTAGTGCCAAGTGCTGGTGAAGATGGGAGCAATGGGAAACGCAAGCCGGCAGGTTAACGTGTAAATGTCATATAACCATCCCACAGAGAGCATCCCGGCTGTGTGGGCTTAGCGGTGTGAAATCACTGATACTGAACCTGAGAAATTCCTGGGAAAGCCACCTGTGCCCGTGCCCCGTTCCAGTCACCTAGACAATAATGTAATGTGCGAACCTTGTCGATGGTCCACCCTCCCTGAAACTCTCCCTTCTCTCATTTCTAGGAGAATCCTGGTGTGTGGGTCATATATTCCTTTCAAAAACAGCTCAAGTGTTGGGAAGGGAAGCAGACCCCATCCCTAGCCAGGCCAGGCTGGGGTAGATTGGTTCAGAAATGGGCACATGGCCAGATGTATGGCACTGAGATTCAAAGCAAGGTTTGTCAGGAGGTTCAAAGGATGTCTTTCCTTACTCTGCTGAAATAGCTCCCAGAATCAGTTCTGTATCTTCTCTTCCCTCTAATGTGGCCAGTGGATGGGATGGCTGGAGTATTTAGGGCCTTATGTCTGTTTGGAAGAGAGTTAAGAAAGAAGAATCCCAGGAATCGGAGCTGGGCCTTACGCTACCTTAACCCTAAAGCCTGCCTGTCCTCTGGGCTTCCAGCTGAGCAACTGAGAAATTATTTAAGCTGGTTCATGTTTGATTTCCTTACTTGCAGCTCAGGGCACCCTCATCAATAGAAGCTGTTGGAAAGCTCTACTTGAGAGGGCATGGAATCTGTGCCTCGCTTCCCAGCCTAACAGAAGCTAGTCCCCTGACCCTGCAGGCCCCCTCGCCCCAACACACACACACACACACACACACACACACACACACACACACACACACCAGCCTGGTGAGGGAGAGGCAGAGGAGAACTGGCTGAGGTCACGTGCGCGCAGGGACACCTGAGGGTTCCCTGCATTTTCCCACCTCCATGGGACAGAGCAGTGTCTCAGGGCAGTTCCCCAGAGGCAGAAACTAAGATGGGAGTTCTTGTAGAAGCACCCTAGGAAAAACCCAAAAGAAAACGAGGGGAGCCACATAGAGCAGAAGAAAGAGCAAAGCCAGACTGTGGTCCCAGCCGGAGTCTAGCTACGTCCTGATCCCACAGGGAGCTCTGAAGCATGTATTATACCACAGTCTTGCTCCCACCTCAGTATGAAAAAAGAAAAAAATTCAATCTCTGTCCCTGGTTCCTGGAACAGACCCCCTAGCACCTTCGGGATCCCCAGAGTGGTTAGGAGTGTCGTTTTGTATTCTAATGAGACAACCGTGACTGGAGGCCCCTCGGTAGCTTCAGGATGGGGCTGAAGACCCTGCAGACCCAACCCCCAACCTCCAGGCATGAGAAAGGAGCTGCAGATGAAGTTCAGTCATGAAGGTCAGTTATTTAATCAATCACGCTTATGTAAGGAAGTCCCCATAAAAACTCCTCAGTGGTGGTGTGGATAGCTTCCAGGCTGGTCCTGGGTGGGTGGTAGTACCAAGAGGGCATGGAAGCACCACACCCCTGAACTGTCTTCCCCTGCCCCCATTCCCTGCCCTGGGTATCTCTTCTGTTTACCTCTTCCTGAGTTGTACCTTTCAAAATAGATCAGTAGTAGTAAAGAAAGCACTCCCCTAAGTTCTGCAAATCATTCCAGCAATTATTGAATCTGCAGGAGGTTTGTGGAAGCCCCCAAATTTGCAGTAGGCTAGGCAGAAGTGTGGGCCATCTGGGCAACGCATTGGCAGTTGGCATCTGACGTAAGAGCAATCTTGTAGAACTGCGAGCCCTTAAAACCTGTGAGGTTTGATGTTAATTCTGGGTGGTCAGTGTCAGAACCGAATTGTTGGACACTGGGTTAGTGTGGGAGAATTGCAGAACTGGTGTTGGAAAAGACTCATTGCCTTTGGTGGTGGGGAAAGAACGTCATACCACCTTAAAGCAGGGGATGGTCTTTTGTAGACGGTCCTCAATCAGTCCTGGCAGTAGGCCAACCTGGGGAGGACGACCTCACCTGCCATGGGCCAAGGGCAATTCTGTGGAAGGCAGCTGCGAGCTCTTAGCTAGGAATGCTCAATCTCCTGGGGGCGATGAGCTCTAGAGAGAAGGTTCTGGACGAGGCACCCATGGAATCCAGTGTTGGCAGTACAGCCCAACATCTCTATGCCCTTAGAGAAGGCACTGAAGGAAGTGACTGGGGGAGCTGGTGGCAAAGACTTGTGGCTGAGACAAGGAACATGCGGCAGTAGATAAGAGCGGGACTATAGGCCATGGCCAGCGAGGACATCATGGCAGACGCCAGTGTGGCGGAAGTCCGCGTGCACTGTCCCATCACGGAGGTGTCAGCCCAGGGATGCCAGATGACAATAAGGACCCACGTGCGCCCACCCCTTAACACCACCACCAAGGCCTAGACACCACAGCCCATCAGCCCTGGCACTCTACCCAAGGACAAGGGGAAAGAGACATGGTCCCAAACTGACTACAGTGAAGTTTTTCACCCCCAGGCAAAATGGGGCTCCAGGACAGAAATGGGAGACTGAACGCCAAAACGACACTGGTTTCCCAGTTACTGATTTGCAATCACTGCATGTAGTCCTGCTAAAACATAAAAGAATGTCATTAACAGGAAAACACTACCAGCAAGTTCATTAATCATGGTCATTTTCACACTTCCATGGTCAACTACAAGCCTAGTGGTTTAAACAGAGGCCTCCCTACTCAATTATAGTGTTTAGCAATTAACAGTTCGCCCCCTGCCCTGGGTCTGCCCTGGCTTTCAGCAAAAGATAAAGTGCTTGAATTTCACAAGTGTCCTTTGTAGGAATTCCCCCTCCCCTGGGCAAAGGGCTGTGTTTGTTGTCACCAGAACAAGCATCTGTTGCTGAGTGAACAGGCCCATTTTCAGTGATGTTGCTAACGGCCTGGGCTTGTCTATGAACCCCGAGGTGATAAACGGCTTTGATGATTCTCTGATCCTTCACAGGGCAGCTGGGTGACCCAGGAAAACTACTTCCTTTAACCTCAATTTTCTCATCTGTACAATGGGGATTATAATAGAAACCTCCTCAAAAATTTTTAAATGACAATGTATATCAAGTGGCAAGGAAAGCCTGGCATGTAGTGCTTGATTAATTCTAGGTATTAATTAGTATATAGTAAATCCTCCTAAAAGGCTTGCTGAGGCACCTGTACAGAAAGTGCACATACCATAGTTGTACAGGTGGCAGAACTTCCCCCAACTGAGTGCGCCCACGTCACCAGCACCTGATCATGGAAGGGAACGTTGCCCCAGAAGCCCCTTGTTATGGCCCTTCTGCCTGTGCTCCCCGACACTGGTAACTGCTCTCCAGACATCCGCTAGCATAGACTACATATGTCTGGTTTTGTATTTACATAAATGGACCCATCCTGCGTGCACTCTTGTGTGCCTGGCTTCCTCACTGCACCTGTGCGATTCGCTCATGTGCCAGATAATTCTACTTCATTCATGTCCATCGCTTTAGACTGCTCCACTATGTAAATACACCTTCGTCTCTTCCTCCATTCTTTCGTTTTAGGGCCCTTGAGGTGGCTTTAAGTTCAAGGTGATTATGAATAAAGCTACTGTGAATATTCTTGCCCTAACTCTTCATTTACTTAAACTTTTTATTTGAGACCATTGTAAATCCACATGCAGTGGGAAAAAATAATACAGAGAGACCTGGTGTGCCTTTTCTCCAGGTTCCCTCAATGGTAACATCTTGCAAAACGGTTAGGAGTACATCACAACCAAGATGTTGGGATTGATACACTCCACCACGGATCTTGTCCAGATTTCCCGTTTCCCTTGTACATGCGTGCGTGCCTGCGTGCGTGTGTGTGTGTGTGTGTGTGTGTGTTGCGGGCTACACATTTTTATCACCAGTTAGGAATATTCACCGCCAGCCAAGACTCTGGATCAGTTCGGTCACCCACAGCCAGTGAGGAATACAAGAGCGCACTTGAAAGTGGATGACTCGCTAATGGCAATTTGAGGAGTAACTCAGAGCCAGAACCCCACCCCCACCCCGGGCTAAGCCACTCTGGATTCCTGACCCTCAGAAGAGTGAGAGATGTTTTGTTCTTTTAACCTGCTTGGTACTGAGGTAATTTGTGATACAGAAATAGATAAGTAATACAAATACCTCTATCAGACCCTCGTCACAAATGTAAATCTCTGGGCTTTACCCCAGACCTAGAATCTGCCGAATATAAACTCCCCCAGCAATTCTGAGGCGCAGTCTTCATTTGAATCATGGCTCTGCCATTAACTTCAGGCAGTTTACTTCCCTACCCTCTGTTCCATCCCTTAACAATGGGCCTAATCGTGCCCACAGAGAAGGGGTTTTGTTTTTTATTTTGTTTGGCGTTCTGTGTCTTGTCTGGCCCTTGGTTAAAGGGTCCTGTACACACAGCACAGCAGAGGGCCCTCCAGGTGCCCTGCCCATGTCCCCTCCCTCTTTCAGCGCGGGCCTTGGGGTGCGGGCCTGACTGCAAGCACCTGCATGGCTTTGCCTGAGACCTTTCTCTTGCTACTGGGGCTCTTCTTTCTTCGTTAGCAGCAAACCAGAAGTGCTGGGACTTAACAGCCTCCCCACTCCCCACAACCAACAGCTGACAGGAATTGGTGTGTAAATACCCCAACTCCCTTGCCTCTTGGATAAGACGACTAGTGGCTAGTTCTACACTCCTCCCAGAAGTCTCCAGCAGAACTGAGTTCCCTCACCCAGGCAGCTCCTCGCTAGATAATTAATATACCATTTATTGGCCTCCTTCCCTTCCCGAGTCATACCCTACTTCCCAAGACCTACATGGTCTTCACTGCCCAAATCAACTACTTACACCAATACTCTTGGCTCAGGGTCTGCTCCAGGAGAACCAAACTAAGGCAAGTACCTCACCCAGGATTTAAAGGACCCAGGAGAAAATTAATAGGCTACTAACAAACTGTGAGAAAATATTTGCAGCACTGAAAATCCAAGTTAACTATCCAGGCTTTCAAATACACAAAGTTTACTACAAATTAACAACAACCACAATTTCAAGAGAAAGTAAATGGAAAGCAGTGATCAGGATCAGGCAACGCATGGGAGGGGAACCCAAATGGCCAACAAGTATGTGAAGAGATGCTCCCGATCAGCAGTGATCAGAGGAATCCAAATTCAGACCAGATGTCCTCTTACATTCACCAGCGGAGGCAAAAGTTTGAAAGGCAGGGAGGTGGGACCCCCAGTGGTGCTGGGAAGTGTAAGCTAGAACCATTTCTCTAGGCAGCTTTTGGTGAGCATTGAGCAAAATTCAGAATCCACTGGTCCATCATCCCACAGTCCCACCCCTGGGCGCATAAATCCCGTGGAAGTTCTCACAAAATACCACTTGATGTATTGTGGCGTTTTTATGTTGGGGAACTGGAGGCAGGCTAGTGCTTTTCACTAGGGGAAATAAGTAAACTGTGACAATGCAGACTTTAGAATAATATTCAGCACTCAGAAGCAAAACAGACATCTACAAAGCAACATGCCGAGTGAGAAAAGTGGAACCAGGATGAGATTTATAGCAAAATTCCATTATGTAAATTAAAAACCAACGCAAGGCAGTCCTGCATATTTACAAGGCTGTATACATATGCAAGGACATACACCCAACATATTTAAAAGGGTGGCTGGAGGGGAGGGGGTAGGATGGAGAGTCACATCAAGAAATCAAAAAATGACTTAAATGAGAAGAGCCAAATTTTAAACCATAAGATGATAACACAGGAGAGGCTCTTCATGACCGTGGAGTAAAAAATAAAATTCTTATGCAAAGCACAAACCTTAATGAAAAAGACTGCTAAATCTGGCAATATTCGAATTTAAAGTCTTTCATGCAATACATACCATCTAAGAAATGAAAAGATAAACCACAGACTGAGAGAAGATATTTGGAATGCATGAGGCCGAAAATGGATTGGTACATGGATTATACAAACTCCTCCAAATAATGGCCAATATTTATTTCATACTATTGAATACTTACAAAGTGCCAGCCACCGCACTGTTCAAGGCACTTCACATGGGTAGATTAAAGAGAAAGCAATAAGAAAAAAATACACTGGCAAAGGCAATTCACAGCAAAGGCAAACGACACAAGCAATTCTTGGGTTATTTTGCGTGACGTTATGCTAATATCACAGCACACAGAAATTGTGTTCCCTCTTTGCTCGGCATCTCAAAACTCTGCCCCGACTCTCAGGAGGTAAGACAGCTTAATAAAAGCTCTGCTAGCGCTGGGGAGCCAAGATCTCAATCCAAGATCTTGACCCACTCTGACCTTCTGTCCCTCTTTGGGAAGATGATAGTATCTCCAAGCATAGTTTGAAGTGCGTACCCCAGTTTTTAACACACAGTAAACACCTAATAAATGGTTGTTACTTTGATGGTGCAAAATAATAGTAACTCACATGTGGTGAGGACCTGGCCCCAAGCTTTCTACATGCATATTCTCAATTAATGTCCACAGCAGGCCTCTCGAGTAAATTGCTGTTATTATTCCCCTTTTGCAGATGAGGAAGTTGAGTCTTGGGGAAGTTAGGAGGCCGTCTGGGTAATGCAGCAAGATCTAAAGTCAGGCCCATGAGGCGCCTTTCTATTCCATCATTAACACATAAGCTTACCAAGGCCAACTTTCAATCCCAAGAAGTATCTGGAACCATAGACATCTTCGGTTGATGAGGCTGAATGTGTTTCCGAGTAAGGCAGGTTGGGGAGAAGGTTGCAGATGTGAAAATATGTATTCAGATCCAGCAGTGTGGGGGAAGCCCAAGAGCAGAGGGCCCTCTGCTCCCAGGTGATCTGAGACTCCTGGTCCTCACACCTCTCTGGGGAGTTCTGGGTCTGATGGTCACTAAGCCATTTGTCACACACCAAGTGGGCTTGTCTTGTTATGTATGTTAATCCTAATGCTTTGTGTTTGTGCATAGGGACAACAGGGGGTTCTACAAGTTTAAAAGTTGGTGCACATCATCACACATACCAGAGGGCAGAGTTCACACTCAGGGTGGATTAAACCCCTCTGCACTTCTGGGGTTCACTGTTTTAATGCAGGATTGCTCAGGATGACTCAGGCAGTGACTGTTCTGGGCCCTGGTCAGGTGGCAGCTGGTTTTCAGGAAGAATGAGTCACATGGTCTCTTCATCAGTTATGGAGCTCCTGTGATGAGCCAGAGCCTGGACAGTCACGACAGGGAAGGCCAGAATGAGCCTATCCTGTAACCAGGAGCTTGAGGCATTTCTGGAAATGCCTTTGGTGGACCAGGTGGACAAAGCTGGGAAGGTTAAGTTGCCCAGGAATTTGCCCAGAGCCAGTCACTGGCCACAGAAGCCCTCTCCTGAGGCCAAGAGGGGAAGCTGATGGGAGGAGAAGTCACCAGGAGAAAGCACCAACAATAGAGGGAGCCAAGGGAGGAAAAGGAGCCGAGAAGCCAGCTGTGTTCTCATCCCCTCCTCCTTCCCTCACCCTCCTGCCAGGCTGGCTCACCTTGCCAGGCCCTGGAACCAGCCTGACTACACGTCAGTCACCAGTGATAAAGTCTGTGTCTCTTGGCTCAGATTCTTGAGAGGTAAAAGCCTATGGTTCCATTTTGTCCAGTGGGCAGGGTGGATTCTATTTTTTTTTTTTTTTTTAGATTTTATTTATTTATTTGACAGACAGAGATCACAAGTAGGCAGAGAGGCAGGCAGAGAGAGAGAGGAGGAAGCAGGCTCCCCGCGGAGCAGAGAGTGCTCGATCCCAGGACTCTGGGATCATGACCTGAGCCGAAGGCAGAGGCTTTAACCCACTGAGCCACCCAGGCGCCCCCAGGGTGGATTCTTTAGAACTGGCCAACATAGCCCAGGCCAGGAAACCTGCCCGCTGTGGTCCACCCCTTGTCCACCATGGGCTCACACCCTTTTCCCATACAACACTTCTAAAGGATCTTCCATTTACCAAGACCCAATGTCATAGTCAAGTGAGAACAGCTGGGGGTGATTCTACTCTCCACTGCTCCCAGAGTCCACAATTTCCACTAATATCTATCACTCTCTGGGCTCTAAAACAGTCAAGCCCAGCGTTACCGCCCAACAATTGTGTAAGCTAAGGACTATCGCGGTAGACGTCACCAGCATTAATCTACCCCACACACAGCAATGAAATACAGGGTAACTTCAAAAACACTTCCCACATGGAAAGGGTTGAGGCAGGTCCGTCTCCAGGACAGCACCTTACAGCCTTACACTGGCCCTTAGTCCACAGCAAAGCTCCTAATTCTGTACACGATCACAGAGCAGCAGCACGGGTCCTCCTCACCCAGCAGCCATTTAAAGGCGGGAATTACCAGAAACGTGATGGTCCTGGGGAACTTCCGTGAGCATCACTTGCTGACTGTCCTCCCCGGCACAGGAGTGACATCTTTGGTCAGCAAACCGGGCTTCCAGGTGGGCAGGGACCATAGCCTTGTCATCTTTATATTCCTTTCAGTGCTTACTAAGATATGGTCTCTGTCCCCATGGGCTTTGATTCATTGTAAAAAAAAATATATCCCTCAGGGTTGAGAAAGTGCAGAATCTCAATGTGTGGTATTCAGAATGGAGAGGGGAGAAGGGAGAATGGCTGATGTGTGAGCTGGCTGCTGTTGGATGGCGGAGACATGCCTGGACGGATTAATTGCCAAGGAAGGAGGTTCATGTAGGAGGGAAGCAGGTGCTGGACTGGACTTTTTGTTGTTGTTGTTGTTCACTCTGAAGGGCTAAGTGAGGCAGGAACAATGAGGCTTTGCTCTCCTTTTTATACCTCCAGGACAGGCCTCCTTCCACTTGAGAGCCAGCAAGTGGTTTCATTTAACAACGAGCTCAGATAGGTGGATAAAGACGCTAATGGATTCCAGCCTTAGTGAGGAGATGGAGGCAATAGGCTGGCTCAAGGGAGGGATACTACCATCGATTACACATCTTCCTGAAGCGCAGGAGGAGGAAGGGAGCTCACGTCTGCCCTCCCCATTCCGACGTCAACTTAATAGGACACAGACCTAGAATTTAGGTTTGTGCCATTGTTCCGCATAATCATAATATTACTCACGGAGTGTTTATCGTATCAGAGCAATAGTCTTGGTGCTTTACATTTAAGTATCATTTAATCTTGGGCCAATCCTGTGAAGACACAGCACTGTCCCGGTTTTCCAGGTGGCTCTCACAGACCTAAGTGGATTACTTGAGGTCACTTGCAGCAGACACAGTCCATGCCCGTCAACTCCACACCTTCACTGCAATAAGCAGTCCTTGTGTCACTTGGTGGGACCTCTGCCCTCGGACTGCTAGAGTCCACTTTGCCTATCTGCAGGAATGCCTTTGGTGTCTGGGAATTCAGGTCTCCTGAGGGAACCCTTAGCCTGGGACTGTTGGGTGCAGGAATGTAAATGTTCTATTGTCTTGCCTCTGAGAGGGAGCTCAGAGTGACTCCACAGCTTCCAGAACTGAGCCAAGTGGGAGCCCATCCAAGGGGATGTTGTTTGATGCAGTGCATTTCACCTCTGCTTGATCCCGCTTTGCTGGTCTCGACTGACCTTTCTGGGAACATTCCCATGAAGCACTTGCATGTAAAGCCTCATCTCGGGGTCTGCTTCTGGAGAAAGACATCTGGGACATCACTCAGTTGTAAGTGCCAGAGGCTTAGTTCAAATTCAGGTTCAACTATCTGTTGTATAACTGCCTTAAAAAGAGCACCACCCAGGATGACTCAGTTGGTTAAGATCCCAGGGTCCTGGATCAAGCCCTGGGTTGGGCTCTCTGCTCACCAGGGAGTCTGCTTATTTCTCTCCCTCTGCCCCTCCCCCGGCTCCTGCGCACTCTCTCTCTCTCTCAAATAAATAAATACAATCTTAAAAATAAACAAATAAAAGAGCACCACCCCACCAGAAACAATGACAGCAGCATAACAGCAAACTCCCAAGTAGAGAGATGGAAGACAGAAACTAGAACTCTCACCGTTGCCAGGCTTGGAAAGCCTCCGCCCATGGACCACCTGGAGCCCCAACACCCCCACCCTGGGAGTCTTGCAGACTCTGGTGCATCTTCCCCTGACAACATGCCCAGCATAATTATGGTGGAGAAAGTCATTAGAGTTCTGGAAGCTAAGAAGACTTTCCTTAGCCTGCTAATTTTCTTTCTTTCAAATGTCTCTGCAAAGACTCTAAGTTAATTGATCAGCCTACAGCTCTGTGCATTCCATTGTTCTCTTTTCCACAGCCAAATACAAGCATGCATCTTTGATGTGTGTGAATTAACATCTTCTGCAGCTCCTCCCACTCACTGAGAGAAGGGAAAGACCCTTGCTACCGGCACTTGCTATTCACACATTCTTACACTAAAGTGGCAGGACACAAAAATGCCTCCAGCTGGGGTGGAGGCCAGAGCTGGGAAGAGAGTTTTTTCCCTGTCTCACCATGCTTGGGAAATCATCCTAGAGTAGGGAAAACAAAATACCATCATTGTTAATATAATCTCACATAGAAAGAAAGGAATGTGTCCTGTGCCTGTCACAGAAACCCCGTCTATCCAGGGTCTCCTGGAAATGCTGAAGTCCGTGAATCTTGGGGCCCTCACTTAACCCCTCCCCAGTCCTCCAACTCTCTCCCAGCACACGCCTCCCTCCCTCCCCACTGCACGTCCCACACCCAGCCAGAGAACTTTAGTGGAAAGGTTTTGAGGTGCCTTTTGAGTGAGATGATCTAGAGGATTATGTGAGGTAAGAGGACATCTGAGATTGACTGAAGGAAGAGAACGTTCTTCCTTTAATTGGGGGGAGAATTCTACTTTGTAAAGCCAGGTTCTAGGTTCCTCTTTGCTCATGCCCACTCAGATGCAAGCACTTTTCAGAGAGACGATGGCTTCCTTCAAGAGCAGTTACCACGACAGGTTGGCCTCACAAGAGCAACACACGTAAACTTCAACCAGACAGATGCCTTATCTTGCCTTGCCTACATACATTGACTATTTTGTTTGCTGTTTCCCAAATATTTCTAGTTCATCTTCCACCATGAATATGATGGGATTGCTTTCCTGGGCCCCTATAGTTACTTGAGGACATGACTGATTCTAGCCGATAAGTTGTCATGAAGTGGCATTTAATTGCCAATGCAAGGTCCTGCAGAACCCTCTTTTCCCTGTGGTGTGTGGACTAGCAAGTTCAAGAGAGCAATACTGCCAACCATCTTTGCTCCCTGAATCACTATGAGCAGACTCTTCCCATATCCATAATGATCCACAATGAACACATTAACGAGTAAGAAATCAGTCTCTGTTGTTTAAGACACTGAGATTGGGGTTGTTCTTACCATAGCATAACCAAGCGCATCTTGCCTGATACACACTGTTACCTTTAGTTTGGATAACTAACCTCAGTGGCAACTAATGTAGTATTTTCTATAGAATATAGATAAATTACAACTAAATATATAATAATAAGGAGATGTCCTTAGGAAAAGCAAAGTCCATCAATGAATGATATAAAAGGGTAAAAAAAGGTAAAAGCTGATGTCAGATCATGTTAAGAGATGAAAGCAGGCAACTTGAGGGGATAGATTTTGCCAAGTGGATGAGTTTTAACATATGATCTGGCTGGCTCTAGAGTGCCTTTATTGGGAATTATGAAGCGGGAGGGTTTGGGCAACAAAAACAGCAACCCAGGTTACAGACCCCTGATGCCAGAACCCCAGCGGAGGAAAGAACAGTGTAAAATTGTTCCCAGTGGGGCAATAACACCTCCTTTGCTTCTACCAATAGGGTCAATCAGTCCAGGTTACTCAGAACATTGGCACAGTGCGAAAGACGTTGCTACATAATATTCATTTTCCCTTTGTTATTAATAAAATGCAAATTTTGTCCTCATTAGCAAAGTGCTCATTAAAAATACTCCCTTTTTGGATTTGAGTTAGTTAAGCAGCTGACTTAGCTCAGGGCATGATCTCAGGGTCCTGGGATCAAGCCCCATGTCAGGCTCTGTGCTCAGTGGGGGATTTGCTTGAGGACTTTCTCTCTTTCCCCCTCCCCCTGCCCCTCCCCCAACTCACACTCTCTTTCCCCCCTTTCTCCCTCCTTCTCTCTCTCTCTCTCAAATAAAAAAATCTTGGTGGGGGGGGGAAGGACTCCCTTTTCCAGACTCCCTTTCAGCTAGGGATGGTCAGGAGACCAATTCTAACCAATCCTAACCAATTCTAAAATATACGGGGTAGAGCTTCCTGGAAAGCTATCGCTCCCCTTAAGGGCCAGACCCTTCAGACACAGAAGCTTGTGTCTTTCCCATTTTGCCCTTCGTTCTGGCTGGAACAAGGAAGGGATGCCTGGAAGTGCTGTGGCCTTGCTGTGAGAGGAAGGGTGAAAGCCACAGAGTCCAGAGAATGGGGCAGAAAGACAAACCAAGCTTGAGTCTCCGACCCAGCCTTGTGAATGGTCCCATCAGCCCTACACTACCTCCTGAGACATCTTGTTAAGTGGGAAGGCAAATTCCTGCTTGCTTACACTACCCTAGGCAGGTCCCTATTACACCCAGCAGAACCTACTCCCCACCAGTACACCTGGGAAACCACAACTCATGGCTAGGGGCTGACCCACACACGGGTCTTGTTTGACCAGCAGAGTGTTTTAAGTAGTAATATTTTAAAAGTGGAACACTTCATTCAAATTCCAAATCTCTGGCTTCTTTTGCGGAGCTAAAGGGCCTAGGAAAATTGGGCCTTCCTTCCTGTAGGGCTGGGCAGCCCTCTGTGCTCCTAGGGCTCCCTCTCACTAAGGCAAGGGGCATCCCTGAGCTGGTTTGCTCCTACAGACCCTCCACCCTTCCCCGAGTGGCTCCAGCCACGTTTGGCTTGCTTGGCCGTGAGTCTGTGAGCCCTTGGGAAGGAAAGACACGGGCTTGTGAGTGGCCACCTGCTGAGTCCGTTAACCAACATCTCTCATGGATATATTAGCAGCTACCAGAAGGGACCGTGGGGTCAGAGGGGAAGATGTAAAAGCACTTCACGCATTGTCTGCTATTGCAAATAAATCACACAGAACCCTTCAATAAATCTTAATTCCCTCTCTCTCCTCTGTACTTTGAGCCATCCCTCCCCCTGGGACTGGATGACTCAGGGCATGATCACCCAGGCTTAATCATCCCAGTGTCCCTTCCAGAGGCACCGTCCCCAATTTGGTGATGTACAGCCTCTGACTTCTGACTTTCAGAGGGGGTGCCCCATAAAGCCTCCTTCACCAACAGCAGAGCTGTATTCTGAAAATTTCTCTTAGTGAACATGAGCCTAAGTGACCAGCAGGTCCCCTTCCACACTGGGACATTTGTCTGTGTCCCTTGTCCATCTGGATATCCCTCAAGGATTCTGAGCCACAAAAGGGCCACACTGCTTTCTCTGCCTTCCCCCGCTAATCTGGTTGAGCCTGAGGGTAGCAGTCAGATTGAGGTGGGAGAGAAGAGGGGAACAAAGGGAGGGCACAAATGAATAGTGGCTGAGAGAGAGGCACAGCCTCTGCATCAGGAGGATGTTCTGAGGGGGCCTGTCTCTCCCCTGACCTCTCTGACTCCCCCCAACACACATGTGACACGTTTGTGTCTTCACAGCATCCAGCCCAGTCCCTGGCACGAAGCTACCACCTGGCCTCCCCGCGTCTCCTTGACTCGCCAGGCCATAGGCCCCACCCCCGCTCAGGTGCCTTCTGGAGTTGACCATCCTCTCTCCTGACCGTATTTCTATTTCTCCCTTGCTGTGGGGGAGAAGGGTCACCTCCTGTCCTCTCTTGGAGGCTGTCACCTCCCAGGCCCACACCCACGCCTCCTGAATAAAATTTTTCTCCACAGAAACCTTCTCCCCACAGCTACAAAGACATATTTGCACTTTTTAATGGGGCCTATGGGAAGCTTTTACCCTGGAGAGGGACAGTTCCTCCTGGTCGGCAGAAGGCTGGCCCATTTCTCCAAACCACAGGACAGAGGGGATTTTCCACAGACAAGGACTGCAGGCACCTCATTCCTCACCCCGGTGGCAGCCCTGTGAGGGCCCTCCCTGCAAGTTCTGGTATGTTCCTAACTAGCCAGAAACCCTAACAAACCCCATGATTTGAATAATAAATATCCAAGATTCCCTGTGGAGTCCCTCTGTAATATCTTCTGTTGTAGCCAGGAATTACAGATTTTCTTTATGAAACCCCCACCTATATACAAGGAAAATAAATCTAGGAAATCAGTAATATCGATGATAAGCATGCTGGCCACAACTGACTGACTTTTTCTCTCTGTGTTAATCAGTTCACTGCACTTTCTCAGACCTAACTCAAAACTTCTTGACGCTTCTTGTAACTTCTCAACATGAGAAGGGCCCCCCCCGCCCATGACACACCAGTGCTAACTCCTAGCGCAGCCCCTGCCACCTCCATGCGTGCTGGGCAGCCCCAGGCAGGCAGGCATTCATTTTTTCATTCATTTGAATGAATCTTCGTGCATTCATTCATTCATTTCTCACGGCACAGTTATTTGGGTCTTACTCTGTGCTGTATTTTCTAGCATGTTGGAGGTATTTCCCAGGTATTGGAGGAAACCATTGTGAACAAGACCAACAGCAAAATCAGCTCGTGGGTTCTCGACCCCATAGGTGGAAAGAGAAATGAGAACTTCAAACAGGGCTAGCAAGGTTTTTACACAGGGGCGGGCATTACTGGGGAGGGAGGGAGGAGAGGGAGTCTCTGACTTTGAAGCACATCTCTTCAAGGTGACTTTTCCTTCTAACCATTCCTTCCCTCCTTGATGCAAAACATTTATTGAGCACCTATTATATACTGGGCATTTGGCCCTCCGATAAAGCAGTGACTGAGAGAGGCCAGAATGCCTGCCCTCCCAGAGCTTACATTCCAGTGGGTGGAAACAGAAGAAAAGGACTAGTATAGAAACTATGTCACATGGGATATTATGGAGGGTCCTTATCCTGAGGTGACAGTTGAACAAGCCAAGGGGAGGGTGAGTGGGGGAAGATCCTTCCAGTGAGAGGGAACAAAACTGCCAAGGAGCTCTAGGTAGAGCCCAAAGGGTACTGAGATAAGACCTAAGTGATGAGAAGGAATCAGCCAGGCAGAGTCAGAGCAGAGGGTGCCAGGCCAAGGGAGCAGCAGGGGAAGGCTGGGTGTGATCAAGGAGCAGAGGGGACGTGAGCAGCTCTCGCACAGCAGCAGCTCTCCCAGATGGCATTTACGGCTGACAAGCCAAACATTTCATACCTCTGTGTCTTGGCAGATGCTGTTCCCCGGTGGGAATGCCCTTCCCACCCTCTTCTTAGAAAATAGAAAAGGAGTGCTCATTCGTTAAGGCTCACTCCTCCTATGATCTGTCTGTCTTCTCCCCCTGGGCAGAAAGACTTGCTCCCTCTTCAGAGTTTCATTGTTAGCTGAGCCTCAGTCACATTAAACAGGAGTTAATCTAGTAGGAAAGACAGTACTCTATTTTTTAAAATTTTTTATTTAAATTCAGTTAGCCAACATAGAGCACATCATTAGTTTCAGAAAGACAGTATTTTAAAATTCTCAGCAAGCACTCAGGGCTGGGCTGAGCTTGGTCCGTGTTCAGTAAATAGAATGAGTGTTTGTTGACTGGCTGGCTGGTGGCGGTGGGCCATCTCCGAGGACTGATTGCAGGCAGCTCAAAAGGAACACTTCCTGGTTTAGCCTCAGCCTCAGCCTCTGCTCTGGGCACTACAGCTCCTGAGACCATCTTCTCCTGACGCTGGGCTGGGCGGAGAGCAGCCGGGATGCCTGCATTTTCCCCTCTTTGAACCTGCCACACACACAGGGAGCAGCCAGAGGGAAGGCGGCAGGTGCAGGTGCGCGGAGGGTTCTCTCCCGGCTCAGACGGCAGCGCTCCCCCCCTCAGATCCCTGCTTCTGTCCTGACCTCATCCAGGGGCTCTCTGCCTGTGCGGGTTCTTTCATCCCTCAGAGCTCCAGCGCCTCTCCCTTCTCTGCCTTCCAGGGCATCTGCTTCCTAAAGCGCAGAGAAGGCCGAAGCCTTCGGGGGAATACCACAGGCTCCCCCACCCCATTGTGTGAGCTCTGTGCCTCAGTTCCCCTTCTCTGCTGTTACTAAGTGGGTCTTGCCTACCAAGGGTAACCCTCCCACCAGACACCCCATTCCCTACCACACTGTTCAGCAGCTCTGGCCGTTCTCCCCTCTCTGTTGCAACCTTGTCACCATCACACAAGCGTGTTCTTGCTTCTTTCTTAAAGGAAAAATCCTCTCTCAATCTCACTGCCCTTGAGGTGTTGCCCATCCTCTCATTCTCTCTACAGCAGGCACTGTGTGGATTGCTTGTCTCCAGCTCTCCCTCCGATGCTCCCCCACTGCCATGCAGCTGTGAGCCCCCACAGTTCAGTAGGGTCCCCCCACCCCCCACCTCCATCTGCCTGCTGTCACTCTCACTCATGCCTGACAAATGTGAGCCTCCCTTCTGCCCGGTACACATACTGCACATTCTCTTGGTTTTGCCTGGCTGGTTCCTCATCGCCAACATCAACACATTAACGAACCCCCAGCATGCAGACTTTAGATTAAAAAAAATTTTAAAAATAATTATATATATATGTATATATACATACACACACCCTCATTCCCTTGATTACCTCATTTAATCTCCTAGATTTAAATGCTATCGCTCACACACACACAAATAAAGGTCTACTTCATAAGCTTCACAAGAAAAAATCCACTTCCACGAGCAAGAGTTCCCGTTTTCACAACCTTCCCTACCTAGGAAGGAGTTAGAACAAAGTCCTGTGGGCAGTAAGGATTGCCCCTCCAGCAAGGGATGGTTTCCCAGCTGGGGGCTAGTAAATGCTTAACAACCAGCTTCCTCTGAAAGCCCCAATTTGGACGGTTTGTCAATGACTGTGGTACAAACACCTGCGCTGTGGCTGATCTACACGGAGATTCTCACAACCAGCTCACAAATCATCTCCTGTGAGCTGGTAGGAGCCAGCTCTGGCCCTGTCCTGGTTTTAGCCCAAACTCCTTCATTGCGCCATTTGACCTATTCTCCTGAAGAATGAGTAGGGAGGGGACATACACCCAGTCACTGTGACAACACCTTGTGTGTATTATTTAAGACTGGTATTAGTTAGGGATGCCTGGGTGGCTTGGTCCGTTAAGAGGCTGCCTTCTGCTCAGGTCATGATCCCAGGTCTTGGGATGGGGAGAACAGGGAGCCTGCTTCTTCCTCTCTCTCTCTCCTTCTGCCATTCTCCCTGTGTTCTCTCTTTCTCTCTCTCTCTCTCTGTCAAATTAAAAAAAAAAAAAAAAGACTGGTATTAGTTAGTATGTTGATTCCATTGCTTTAATTTAAAAAGACCCGAAATAACTTGTACACCAGTGTTCATGGACGCATTATTCACAATAGCAAACAGGTGGAAACAACCCAAGTGTCCACCAACAGATGAATGGGCAAATAATGGTATGCAGCCACGATGGAAGACTAGTCGTTCAGCCTTAAAAAGGAATGACGTTCTGACACAGGCTACAATGGGGACGAGCCTTGAAAACTATGCTAAGTGGATAAGCCAGACACAAAAGGACGAATGTTGTGTGAGTCCACTTATATGAAGACCCAGAATAGTCAGACTCATAGACAGAAAGTAAAATGGTGGTTCCCAGGGGCTGGTGGTTGGGGGGACTGAGGAGTTCGTGATTCACGGGTACAGAGTTTCTGCTTGGGATGATAAAAAATTCTGGAAATGGATAGTGGTGATAGTGGCATGACAGGGGCAATGTACCTAATGTCACTGAGCAGTCCACTTAAAAAGGCTTCCAATGATAAACTTGATGTTCTATACATTTTACCACAGTAAAACAGTTTTAAAGAAGACTCAAAATAATAGAGGCTTACACCCCATTTCTGTCGCTCATCAATGTCTGAACAGGTGGTGCTGCTGACCCAGACTTCTGCTCCCTGAGTCCGAAGCCACGGGCACGTGAGCAGTCCCTGTCGTGGTCCACACAGAGGGCTTCTGCTGCCCGGATCCCGAAAACTGCAGCCAGCAAGAGGACGGAACGTGGGGGCGGGGCCACGCTCCTTCCCTTCTCGAGTGTGGGCTGGATTGGCACAGGAGACCTCCCCTTTTATCCCATTAATTGGAAGGTATTTATCTAACCGCAGGAGGCTGAGGCATGCAGTTGTTCATCCAGACAGCTGTGTGTCCAGCTAAAATTTCTACGACTCCATAAGAGGGGGAGAATGGATATCGGGATATAGTTAGTAATCCCTCTCAAAAGCCATAATAATCTTGTGGAGTTACCACTATTACCCCCATTTTAGAGAAGAAGAGTCTGAGGCTCAGTGTGATTAAATCACCTGAAACCTTAAAGTCCTGAAAAACCTGAAGACCACGTTCTGTCTGGCTGGGAAGCCTGCGCCCGTTCTACACTACGCTCATTCCCTCCAAGGAGTGACGGTCATCCGATGTCCCCTCCAGAGATACTGCAAAGAAGAGCATGGGCTGGCTGGGGCGGGGGAGGGGAGCCACACAGACTCAGCCCTAGTGGCAGCTGGGATGGTGGCTGTGAAGTGACTTTGGGTTCCTACACGGCTGTCCGCTTGGCACGTGCTGGAGTCGCCTCTTCCCTAGCCCGCGGGAACTGCTTCTTCAGTGTTCAGGAATTTTCCGAGTTGGTTGGTAAACACAACCATTCTAAAATCAAATCATATACATTTACAATTAAATTGTAAAAACAGGGGCACCTGGGAGGTTCAGTGGGTTAAAGCCTCTGCCTTTGGCTCAGGTCATGATCTCAGGGTCCTGGGATCGAGTCCCACATCAGGCTCTCTGCTCAGCAGGGAGCCTGCTTCCCTTCCTCTCTCTCTGTCTGCCTCTCTGCCTACTTGTGATCTCTGTCTGTCAAATAAATAAACAGAATCTTTTTAAAAAAAATAAATAAATTATAAAAACAAAGCTAATACTCAGATGTGTCACTTCCTAGTTATTTCACTAGGGTTTACTATTCTTTATGCTGTTGGGGTTATTTGTGTCAATGGTTCTCTGCGTGGTGGACGTATGGCGTAATGGAGAGCTGCTGCCCACTTCCTGCCTGCTCTGTGTCCAGTGACATCATCTGGTAACCAGAGATCAGCCTTGGCGGGGCGGGGCGTGTTAGCAACACAGCCATCAGCCAAGGTTACCATCAGAGCGTTTGGCCATTCAC
The DNA here is from genome assembly GCF_922984935.1 of Meles meles. Lineage (NCBI taxonomy): Eukaryota > Metazoa > Chordata > Mammalia > Carnivora > Mustelidae > Meles > Meles meles. The sequence goes on along the minus strand of NC_060069.1, from coordinate 37,411,946 downwards.
TGGCGAGCACTGTGCCTACGTGGAAAGGTGGTAAGGATGGTCACGGGGAGGGAGCCTGCTGGGCCCTGGCAGAGAAAGCACGCGCCTCCATCCCTCTGTCCCTTCCCTCCTGCATTCTGACTGCTCAGTAAAAATACCTGCAGAAGACAACTTTCCTAACTGCCTTTTTTTTTTTTTACAGCAGTTTCACGTTCATTTGAAGTTTAATTAGTTTTTGCCTTGCATAGTTGAATGCTCGGTTATTAGGCACGCACACATTAAGGATTAGTATGTCTTCTTGGAAAATTGGCCGCTTTATCATTATGCAAGGCCCTTCCTTATCCCCAGTAACTTTCCTTGCTTGGAATTCTGCTCTGTCTGAAATTAATGCACAACCACTCCAGCTTCCCTGACACGTGTTACATGATGTGTGCTTCTCCATCCATTTACTTATTTTTTTTAAAGATTTTATTTATTTATTTATTTGACAGACAGAGATCATAAGTAGACAGAGGCAGACAGAGAGACAGAGGGAAGCAGGCTCCCTGCTGAGCAGGGAGCCTGATGCGGGGCTCCATCCCAGGACCTTGAGATCATGACCTGAGCCGAAGGAAGAGATGTAATCCACTGAGCCACCCAGGCACCCTCCATCCATTTGCTCTTAATCTATGTGTACCTTTATATCTAAAGTGGGTTTCTTGTGAGCAACATATAGTTGGGTCTGGTTTTTTGATTCACCCTGACAATCTCTGACTTTTAACTAGTGTTCTGATGTTTAAAGTGATTTTTTATATAGTTGGATTAATATCCATCATATTCACTACTGTTTTCTATTTGTTGTCCATGTTCTATAATCTTATTTTTGTCTTCCACTCTTTTTCAGCCTCTTGTGCTTTTAACTGAGTGTTTTATTATTTCATTTCCCTTCTTTGTCAGCATAGCAGCTACACTTCCTTTCTTACCTTGTTACTGCCCTAGAATTTGCGACGGACCTTTGCAGGTAATCCAAGTTTGTTTTCAAATCATACTACGGCACGTCACAGGTCGGGCGAGCACCTTAAGGAGACCGTCATTGGATTCCCTCCTCCACCCCTTCTCTCCTTGCTTGTCACTCGTTCCTCTCATACATAAGCAGATACGTACATTAGCACACACTGTCAAATGCACCTTTGGTATTATGTTGAGCAAGTGCATCTGTTAGATCCACTAAAAATAAAAAAATAAAAGTTTGGGGGGCACCTGGGTGACTCAGCCAGTTAAGCATTCAGCGTTTGATTTCAGATCAGGTCTTGATCTCAGGGTTGTGAGTTCTAGCCCCATATTGGGCTCCATGCTGGGTGTGGAGCCTACATTTAAAAAAAAAGGAAAAAGAAAAGTTTTTATTTTATTCCCATTACACATATGTTATACTGTCCTACAGTCCTTGGATACTCTGAACTCGCCCCCCCCCCCCCAGGCCTTGTTCTCTTTTTCAGTTTTCAAGGACCCTATTTATTGATATACCCTCCAGCTCAGAAAGCCTTTCCTTAGCCGTGCCCAGTCTACTTGGAAGCCCACCAAAGCATTCTCGGTTTCTGTTAGTGTTCAATCTCCAGCAGTTCTTGGTTTTTGGGGTTCCTTCTCAGGATTTCCATCCCTGCTGACATGTCCATCTTCTCTTATGCGCTGTCTACTTTATCCCCTGGAGTCCTCCACATACACATGCTAGCTGCTGTCAGTTCTGGCCTGATCACTCCAACAGCCCTGTCCGGTCTGGTTCTGACGCTTGCTCTGTCTCTGCAAATTGTGGTTCTGTCCTTCCGTGTGCCTTGTGCTTTCTCCTTCAAGTCAGAGATGAGGTGCTGGGTCAGAAGAACGGTAAATGGGCCTTTGGAGATGTTCCAGCAAGGTGTGGGGGAGGAAGCCTTCCGTAGTGCCGCGAGCAAGTAGTGCTCAGTCTCCCAGTGAATGAGTACCCCTGGACTGTGAACTCACTAGATTCTCTCAGTTTATGCACACCTCCCACTTAGGTGGAATGGATGACCAGCGTCGGCTGCCGCTGGGAATTGACCTTCCTCCAGATCACTCAGGCTCTGGATAACTGGTTTCCCCTGAGAGCAGGCCTTCAGGAAAACAGAGTGCTTGGTGTATTGCAAAATGGTTCTTTTCCCTCCCTCTGCCAGGAGCCTGAGATTTTTTTTTTTTTTTCCAGATATTTATGGTGGGATCCAGAGGAGCCTCTGGAGGTAAGTCTCACAATACTGTAGGGCCCCCCTTCTACTTGGGCCCTCTGGAGCGAGCTCAGCTGTGCACACTGCGTCCCAGCAATGGGCCAGTTGCTGTGGGAGTTTCCCCACCCCTGCACTCGCTCCTGCCACACCTTCTGCCCCCAAGTCTCTGCTCAGGAAAGCTGGGACTCCCTGGATTCACCAGTCTCGGGACAGGGGTTGGCCTGTGTCCTCCTCTCTTTCAAGGGTCCGAGAAGAGTTGTGGATCTCTGTGCCTACAGCTCCTCACTTGCCGGGATGAAATGGTGACTTCAAGCTCCTCACACATGGAGCTGAAACCCTAAATCCCTGCATGTTTAGAGGTGGAATTTCTGGTAAAGTGTTCAGGGCTTGATGGGGATAAATGATCTGGGCTGGTGTCCACATGCCTATTGCAGCTTTCTGAGGCACCACTCATGGCTACCTGAGCCCCCTGCCCGCTTCCATCCTCACAAGTCACTGTGCGAGTCGAGGGCCCTCTTCCTCCCCAGAGGCTGGAGGCCAGAGCCAGGAGGGAGGAGGGATGGGTGCCTTCAAACGGCTCTCCGCCGTTTGAGTGGGTAATGCCTGTTTCCCTCGGGTGATACTGTGGTGCCTCCTGCCCAACCCTGGATTCATTATGTGATCTGCAGGAAGTTGGGGGCTGGAGGGTCAGGAGAGAAGACGGACAGCCAGGCAGACGCTGAAGGTAAACCTGAGCGTGATGCAGTCCCAAGAGGCTGCTACTTCCCCAGGAATCCATGGTCAACGCCTAAGAGCTCGGCTTCCGTCTTACCAAGACACACACGCAAGCACCCACGCCTCCCCTTCAGAAGAAAGAAAACCAAAACCAAACCATCAGTAAAAGACGGGGAGGCTCCTGACTCGTTTTTCTGTGCTAAAAACAAAAGTAACGTGGAGAAAACTTGACCTAGAATGAGAAGCTGAATTTCCTCAGCTCCAACCACAGCCTCCTCCTCTGCAAGGACGGTCTTCACTGTCCAGAGACATGTTCTGGTTCTGCAAAGGCTCAGGATGGGCTGCCCATGTCCGTGTTTGGCCCTAGCAGTTAAGCCTTTATGCCCCTGGCTGGCTCATGTGCCGAGTGCAGGCTGTGACCTTGGGCCAGGTAGCTGCGAGGTGCTCCTGCCGGAGCTAGCCAGACACACGGCAATCCTTCGTGGCTGCTACCCACCCAGCAGCGCTCCGAAGCTGTGTGAGCGGCTGAAGTTCTCAGCTAGGCTCTATGCACCTCTCCATACCAAGAAGGGTCGAAACAATCACTTCACCATTTCCAGCTCTGCGGCCTGAGCTCGTTCCCTTATTTCTGACTCTAAGCCTCTGATTCCTTTTTTATAAAATGGAGTGTGAGGGCTCCATGAGCTCAGGACTTGGGAACACTGAACAGATGTGGGTATCTTTGTCCCCTTGTGCCCCCGTCCTCACCTTCCAGGAGATGGCAAACCGTCTTCTCCTTCATTCTCTACACCACACATTATTCACCCTCATTTCTCTCTCTTCCCCAAGGGTCAGGCTCCTGTCAGCGCTGTTGGCTGAAGGGACTCTTTTCAACGCATCTGTCCACTTCCAAAATTCCAGGATCGAGGTCTCTAGAAGAACAACGGCCATCCCCCACCTCGGCTACTCCCTGCTTCCCCACTTAAAGTCTCAATGGTGTCCTGTAGCTCCCAGGCCGCCTTAGCTCCCCTTTGCTGCTGTCCAAGTGACCACAAGGTTAATAATAACTTAAAGCAACAGAAATCCACTGTTCTGGAGTTCAGAAGTCCAAAATGGGCCTCTCTGAACTAAGATCAAGGTGCCCCCCAGGCTACACTCTTTTCCCCGAGGCTCAAATAGAGTCAGTCTCCCGGCATTTTCCTGCTTTCCTGGGCCCATGGCCTCCTCCCATCTTCAACGCCAGCAATGTCTGATCAAGTGCTTTGCATCTTCACATCCCTCTGACTTTGCCTCTCCTGCCTCCCTTTTCCACATTTAAAGACCCTTGTGATTACATTGGGCCCACCTGGGTACTCCAGGATACTCTTCCTACACTAAGGTCAGCTGATTGGTGACTGAAATCTCTCTGCATCATGGACACAAATTAAGGCACTGTCATCTCTGGGGGCACCATTATTGTGTCCATCGCACAGGCCCAGGTCAGAAAGCCCGACGGGGTCTTCTCCGCACAGTACAGCCGGAGGAACTTTCAAAACACAAGGCAGTCAGCCACCCCTTGGCTGCCCTTACCCACTGATATTAAGGAAAAGATCTCGAACCAAATCCCCTAGGCCTGGACTGTCTGGCCCCTGCTTTACCCTTTAGCTTCATCTTGGGCCTCTCTCCTCTCCTTTCCCTCCTCCTGACCTACAAGCTTCAAATAGTCCCTCAGCCCCCCACCCCAGCTCTGTCCTGACACTTGGTCTTCGCAAGTGCTGTTCACTCTGGGCGAACTGCCCTTCTCTTTCCACTCCTTGTGTTGCGTGTCCTCGGCTTCTAGGTCGTGGCCTAAAGGTCACTTCCTCAGGCCTTCACCCCCTTGATGAGGCCACCCACCTCTCCACCCTTGCATTTGCCATGATTTGTTCAACAGCTACTCAGGTGAAAACTGCCATGGGAACGGTATGGGCGGCAGGACACCCCTCCTCCAAGGATGTCCACTTCCAAACCCCCAGAACCCCCGAATGCCGTCCCTTGCTGCCAAAGGGGCTTTGCATGTGTGATCAAGTTAAGGCTCTTGCGATGGGGAGATTAGCCGAGATGAGCCAAGTGGGCCCAATGTCATCACAAGGACCCTCACAAGAAGGCCACAGAAAGCCGAGGGTCAGATGGAGGAGCTGTGGGTAGAACTGGAGGTGGGTGTGGTGTGCTCTGAAGGTGGAGGAAGGGGCTTGAAGGCGGGGACACAGACAGCCTCCGAAGTTGAGGAAGGCCTCGGAAGAAGCCAGTCCTGTGGACACCCGGATTCTAGACTTCTGACCTCCAGAGCTATCAGACGGTAAGTCTGTGTGGTTTTAGGCCACCAGTCTGTGTTCATTTACTACAGCAGTTTGTAGGCACCTGACCCAAACAGGTGCTGAGTCTCTGTCTCCTCGACGCACTATCGCGCGAGGCCGGGACAGAGCTTCCCACGTAGGAAAGGCGTCCTGTATAGTAGAGATGAATGAAAAGCGAACCTGGCAGGAACTGGCTCCCGAAGAAAACGTCCAGCGTTCAGAGGTGATGGCCCCTAGCCCCTCACGGCCCTTCATGGGTCTGCTTCCTCTCTGGGCCACGCCCAAAGGAAACAAGGTGGAAAACCATTCCTTAGACCTCACGGGCGAGCAACAATGAAAGGAAGACCAGGAGGACGTGCTGTACCTTTGGGAAGGATCAGGACAGGCTGCCTCTTCCACTGCTGTCCAGCCTGACAGGGCCACAGCCTGTAGCCCCTGAGCCTCTGGTGAGGAAGGCAAGGAAGAGGCTCTCCTGAGGGAGCAGACTGTCATAGGAGCAGGGAGAGCATCCAGGGCCTCCGACTGATGGGGAGGTGGGAGGGGGGTATAGTGCCCTACGATGTACATGGTCCCAGGAAGGTTCCAGGCCAGGCTGCCTAGACTGGGCACCCCGTGCCCCCAGCTCCCTTGCATCCCCGCATCCCATCCTGCTTCCCCCACTTGACTGGGTGCCCAAATGAATGGAGCTCACAGCCAGAACCTTGACAGCTTCTCATGTTTGGAAAGCAGGGAAGCAACAAAGGAGGTGTGAGTGTAGCAGGAGGCCGTGGGTGGAGAGAATGAACCGCGGTGGGGGGCGGGGGCGGGGGGGGGGGCGGTGGTGAGGTTAAGGAGGGAATCCAAACATAGCCACAGTGTTTATGTTCTCAAAAATAAAAGAAGCTGAATATGGCAAAATGCTAACGTTCATTGAATCTGAGAGTGGGTTATATCCTTTCACTTTTTCTGCATTTAAAATACTTTAAGAAGAATCGAAAAACGGACGAAGTACTGCTCTCTGATATGTATTCATAAAGGAGTCCCACAAATTCACTGTCACACACATACTGCTTTTTACAGAGACTGACTGCCCACCCTTTCTCCTTTTTTTTCCCATCATTAAATCATTTTCTGTGTATGTAGAATTTATAGAATTACAGTACGAAGTCTTAGTGCTTTTTAAAAATTCAATGAGTTTTCTTATCAATTTAATTATTTCAACACATTGTTCGAGTTAATTAACTTTCACTGAGTTGATTTACCTTTATAGTCAAAAAAGGGTTTTTAAGCTCGACAAAAAAGATTTTTAGAAGTCAACATAAAAATGTATGTTTATTGTTGAAATTGTAGTTTTAAAAACATTTATCTGCGTTTTCCAATCACCGGACCATCCACTACCCAGACGTAAACTGTTTTCAGATTTTGCATATTTCCTTTTGATTGCATTTAAGTACAAGGGGAAATATGTGATTGACACGGGTTTGTCTTTTTTTTTCCCCCTTAGTGTTGCACCATAAGCATTTTATCATATTACCAAGAATTTTTATAAGCATCATTGTAATGGGTCCTCAACATTCCTTAAGGTATATATACCATAAATTGTTTGCGCACCCCTCCCTGCCAGCATTTAGCATATTCTGGTGTTTCCCTGTAGTGCTGAGGCCAACGTCCTGTGTGTGAATCTTTGACCCGCAGTGTGTTTGTTTCCTCGGGGCATTTTCTAGAATTGGAGTTACCAGGTGAAAGTGTGACACACAGTGCGTGCGTCAAGCTCTTGGCACCAGCTGCCAAATCCCCACTGCAAAGGATGTGATCCAGCAATGTGGCCCTTAGAGAATATCTGCGTGCCAGTCAGCGTAGCAAGAATTTCGGAAACCTATCTCGCTGGTGTGATTTGCTTTTCTTTCATCATGAGCTAGCTTGAACATTCTTTTGCTTAACTGCGTGGAGCGTTTTCCTGTCGGATCGGCTCGTGCTCTCCCGGAATCTGTGCCCCGCGCTCTGCCTGCATGTGCACGCCCTTTATCTATGAAAGACAGCATCCCTTTTCTTTTTTGTCCTTGAAAACCATTTTGTCCCAGTCTGCATTAGCTTCTGCTTCAGGTAAGCCGAGTCTTCGATTCTAGAGTGGCAGCTCGTCCTGTGACCTCGGTTCTGGGATGGTCCCGAGGTCCTGGACCTTCCAGTTTTCCCAGCATTCTCTGGAGGACAGGAGTAATGACTGTTCTGTGTGTCACATGTTAAGGCTGAAACCAGAAGAGACTTACTTCTTGGGGAGCTTTTAACTTCTGAATTCAACTTCTTAATGGTTATAGGACTATTCAATCATCAAAGAAGTTGGATTTGTAATTTAAAAGCTCCCAGAAAGACATCTCTAGGCCCATGGTTACACTGGAGAAGTCTACCAAACACTGAACAGTTCTAGAGCTTTTTCGAATGTTCTGTCTGAATGATTTTCTAGATCTAATCCTTGCTCTGTTACTACAAATTTTCATTTTAACCCAAAATGTATTTCTAGTTTGTATGTCTAGTTATGTATTTGTCTTCAGTATGGACCACCAGAATATGGGCTGCATGCCTCTTAATCACCATGTTCACTTTATATTTTAGCATATTCTTTATTCCTCCAGTGGAAGCTTCGATTCTCTTTCCTTTCTCTACGTAGTTCTGACTTTGCTGATAGAATTTTAAACATGTGCTGAGAGAGATGAAGGCTCCCTTGTAGCCACTGCCTCTGAGAGTAGTGCGAGGTGGGCTCTTTAGATTTTCACTGCCATAAAAACAAAAGCCTGGGTGGCTCCGTGGTTAAGCCTCTGCCTTCGGCTCAGGTCATGATCTCAGGTTCCTGGGATCGGGTCCCGCATCGAGCTCTCTGCTCGGTGGGGAGCCTGCTTCCCCCCTCTCTCTGTCTGCTGCTCTGCCTTGTTGTGATCCCTCTCTTTCTGTCAAATAAGTAAATAAAATCTTTAAAAACAAAACAAAAGCAGCAAAAACCCACAGGGGAAAAAATCAGTTTCCTGCTTTGTCATCTTTACTCCATACAAAGGTTGGTTTCCCTTACTTGCTCTCTGTGGTCATGGAGGGGCATGCTGTTGGTGCCATGATGAAACATAGCCACTGGGGCCCCTGGGAGGCAGGAACCAGGTCCTAACCCTGAGCTCCTTGTCTCCCTCTTCCAGTCTGTAGTACAGTCAGACAGAAAGGCCAAGAACAGCAGGGCAGCTAGGATACAGTTTGGGGCAGTCACTTCAGCTCTGACCTAGGGCCAGCAGAAATCTCAAGAAATCCCCTCTGCCAGAATTCCCAAAACCAGCTGTATGTCCAGTGCACCGAGGAAGCTTGTTAAATACAGACTCCTGGCCTCCATGCCGAGGGAGACTGATTCTGTAGGCTGGGCCTCAGAAGTTTTAACAAGAACCCCAAGATTATTCTGCCAGGTGACCAGTTTTGGAAAGCTTCATTGCAGGGCCTTCCTCGGCCTCTACAAATCCGTCCACCCATACACATCTCAGAACCCATGAGAGGGCTTCTTTCTTTGGAGATCTTTTTAGAAAACCACTTTTGGGTTTCCCTTGCTGGTGTGATCAGTTCATAAACTTTCCTAATTCCCCTTCAGTTCCTAAGTACGCTGGTGCCTGAGCGGGATGCCCACAGGACCTAGAGTCAAAGCGAGAGATGAGAGAAGTCTGCTTAAGTTTAATTTCTGGGCAAGCAGTATGAATGGTATGGCCACATGATGTCTCCCCGGCTCCAAGCCAAGACCAGGATTTTCAAAGCAGCAGGTGGAGAAGCTGTTGTTCTCACCAGAACCAGGCCTGTGAATCTCCTTTGGTAGGCGATGCTCGTGGCCCTGCTGAGTAGGCTAGCCCTCTCAAAGCAGCGGACTTATGCATCTCCCACCAGGACCTCCTTGCTCTACTGACTGCTCCCTATCTGGTTCCAAGTCCATTTCTTCCGCCTTTTCTCATTCACCCCCAAGTCCTGAGCACCACATCCATATCCCAGGATCTGAGGGGCAAATGCCCCCATCCAGAGCAGAGCTCCTCATGATGGTCTTTGCCCACGGCCGGAGCTTGTCAGACAAACACGTTTTCCATCTTGCGTATCCAGTCCTGGCCAGATGCACTCAAAGCAGCACCTGCTTCAAACCCTTTCTTGCACTTTGTCCTGCTCTTGATCTGCTGGAGCAGCCACTGCTGAGAGAGGCCGAAGGTGAAATCAGCTTGACACGGCATCACTGCATCACTGCATGCCCAGCTGCTCTGGGGGCCCAGGAATGGAATTCAGAGGAATTGAGGACTTAGATCTTGTATCTTGTTAGTCCGTCCTCAGATGTGTGCTTCAGCCTCATGAGGGTTTTCCTTCTGTAATGCTGATCAAGCCACTCCCTGCTTCCACGCTGGAGCAGAGCCCCACGAGTGCTGTGAAGCGGGAGGGCCACAGTCCATGAAATCAGGTCACCAGGTGTGTCTGCTTTCCTCGCACTCTGGACAATAGGACTTCACGTGATCTTGCACTCTCTCTCTCTCGTTTTCAAAAAAAGATTTTATTTATTTATTTAACAGAGAGAGAGCAGTAGTAGGCAGAGTGGCAGGCAGAGGGAGAGGGGGAAGCAGGCTCCCTGCTGAGCAGAGAGCCCAATGAGGAACTCGATCCCAGGACCCTGAGATCATGACTGGAGCCAAAGGCAGATGCTTACCTGACTCAGCCACCCAGGCGCTCTGATTCTGCATTCTCTTGACAACTACTGGGAATCTGATTTTCTTTTTTCTTTTTTACGATTTTATTTATTTGACAGAGAGAGACAAAGCGAGAGGGAACACCAGCAGAGGGAGTGGGAGAGGGAGAAGCAGGCTTCTCCCCAAGCAGGGAGCCGGATGCGGGGCTCATTCCCAGGACCCCAGGATTATGACCTGAGCCAAAGGCAGACGCTTAACAACTGAGCCACCCAGGTGCCTGGAACCTGATTTTCATGGAGGGAATTACCTTGGGGCAGGTTAAATGGCTCTCCCACTTTCTTCTCCAAGGTCCTTCCACTTTCTGTCTCTCCCACCCCAACAAGGAGCAGGGTGATACTGTCCAGAGCCTAGTGCTTAGCCATTCCCAGTGTAGGACAGTCTAGACTGCAAGGCTTCTTTTCTTTTTATCTTACCCTCAGGACTATCATGTACAATTGTGCAGGCTGTGCACTGCACAACACCAAAGGATGCCATTTACACAGACTAAGGTGAATGAGGCAATGCCTTGCTAACCCTAATCATTCACACTTCTTGTCTCACCCAGATACCTCCTGATCTGTCTATGCAATGTGCCTCTAAGTCAGGGGTTGGCAAACTTTGGCCCACAGACTGACTGCCTGGTTTTGTAATACTGTATTGACACACAGCCACACCCATTCATTTACATATTGTCTATGACTACTTTTGCACTGAAAGGGCAGAGTCAAGTAGTTCTGGCAGAGACCATATTACACACACACACACACAAAATAGTATCTGGCCCTTTACTGAATGTGTGTGCCGATCCCTGCTCCAAATGGAAGGTGGGTCTTTATTCTTTCACCCAGTTGTCCAAAGCCTCCAGCTATAGCCCCCAGCGGAGGGCCTCCCCAGCGCTCTAAAATCACCAGAAAGTTCAGACACACCAAGATTTGTCCATAGGCTCTGATCTTTCCTGTGCAAATCATTTAGCCTCTCAGGGCTCTGTCTTGTCCGTGGGTGCGGTGTGAGTGGGACCTACGAGACCTTCAGCCAGTTCTTCAGCCCATTTTACAGGTGAAGAACCAGAGTCTGGGAGGTGATTTCTCACTGAGGTTGATTTGGGTCATGAAAACGTTTGTGGGATGCCGCTGTCACCCACTCAATGTCAGTCTTCTTAGTTTCCTTTCTTTGTCTTCTTCTCTTCCACCCTAAAGCGCCCCCCCTCAAAAACCTTCATGCCCCATATGAGGACGCAGCCAGAGATCCCTGATGGGCTCAGGAGATGAGCAGGACGTTTCTAACAGATGCTTGGTGTCCTGGGTTAGGGTCTGGAGGCCATAGTTAGGAACAACAAATATCATTCTGGAGATCTTCACACCTCTGAAGGAGTGCCCACACCAGAATGATCCTATTCCCCAACTCTGGGTTCTGCCTCCTTCCGTCCATGTCACCATTGTTTAGAAGATGATCCTCTGTCCATGCGGTCCCTCAGGGAGCATTAGCCAGGAGAGGTCTTCAGCTGAGGGGCGCCCCGCTGTCTGTGCTGGCCATAGCTGAGGGCCTGCACTGAAATTCCAATCCAGAGATGGCTCAGGGCTGGGTGAGGAGAGAGGACTTTTGTTCTCTGGCTCAACATCTTTAATACCTATATGGCTCCCATCGTTCGTTCTGAAAAATCCAGAAGGAGTCTCTCCAAGCTTTCCTTGTCCGCTCAGTGGCGGGGGGATAAGGAGACACAAAGTAAGTCAAGTGGGCTGAGAACCACAGCGAAGTCTGGGTGTGGGTAAAGCAGCAGAGAGAAGGCCATGTTTCATTATTGAACCATGAATCTCAGCACTCAGGTCCCAAGTAAGTGAAGCTCTGCTCTGTCCTTATGGGCCCAAAAGGATGGTCACCAGCTCGTGTCCCCCCCAGCCACCGAGAAAGGCAGCGTAGCTGAGCCCAGGAAATCTACTGGAAGGGAATTGCCTCCATCGAGTTTCCCAACCTGGTGGGCCATGACTGGTGGTGACAAAGAGAAAGGTCAGAGCCCACTGAGGATGCTCCCAAGCTCTGGCACCTGCCATCTAGACATACCTGCCAAGATTAACTCTTACATGGCTGCTTTCCCCTGGCCCTAATCTCCGTCATGCCGACACAGGAGCCGGGGCAGTCTAGAGCCCAGGGCCACCAAACTTTTCCTTGTACTCTCTCACCCTTCTCTCATTTATGCCCACACCTCTTCTCTCCTACAATCAAGCCTCTTATAAACATTCCAAGCCCCCTTTTAGAATTCAATTTTGTTCAATAATTATTGAGTACCCACCCTGAGCAAGGCGTGAGCAGCTCTACTTAGAGGTCCCATCATCAACACAAACGTAAATTGTCGATAAACTAAAGACTACTCATTTATTTAAATATACCTAGTGCTTTAGTGAAAAGCTTCCTGTCCCTTTTTATATCTCACCATTCCCCATTTTCCTGATGACATACACCCTCAAGTAGGTTTAGGAAATCCCACAACCCTGAGTGCTCCCCTTTAAGGTAACTTTCTCGGATCAGAAGTAGATCTCTAGGGGGCGCCTGAGTGGCTCAGTGGATTAAAGCCTCTGCCTTCGGCTCAGGTCATGATCCCAGGGTCCTGGGATGGAGCCCCACGTCGGGCCCTCTGCTCAGCGGGGAGCCTGCTTCCTCCTCTCTCTCTCTGCCTGCCTTTCTGCCTACTTGTGATCTCTGTCTGTCAAATAAATAAATAAAATCTAAAGAAGTAGGTCTCTAGTAAAGAGCCTGAGACAAGAATTCTGTTTTGGGTTTAAGGAGGTACTCAGGAGAGAGGAAAGCAAATGGAATGGGGGAAGGAGGTGAGTACGAATGTGGTTCCCACAGGAACTCAGATCTGTGAATTGTACCACAGACTCAGTCCCACATGGAGGCGGGGTGAGGGGGTGCAGGTTTCTGCACCCCTGTGTCAGTCAGTCACTGGGAGCGACGGTGTAGCCTCCCAAGCAAGGACGGTCCTATTTGGCCCAGGGCAAATCTCCAGAGAAGAGCTACGAGCTACTAGTGGCCGCCCTCCAGATGACTGGGTGTGGGTGCCCAGCCCAGTAAAGAGGATCTGGGTGGAACACACAGCACCCAATTGGGCTCACCCCCGAGAGAGCTCTCCGTGGAGGGACAGATCCCTGAATGCATAAGAGAGATTTTTTTTCATCTCAACCTCTCATTCCACAAACAAGAGAACTATGGTACAGACAGGGAGGGTGACTTGCCAGGGCCACTCAGCTCACCTGTGGTAGAGCTGAGGCAAGAATCTAGACTTCCTGACATGGCTTCATAGGGCGAGCACTGGCCTATTCTCGTGCCAAGAACAAAATGGTTACGGTGTTAATGAGTCAATTCTGCATAATGCCATCTAAAAGGCATCGATAGAGGGGGTGAACATAAAGCAGTTACCACCCTTTGCACACAGTATTTTAAAATTTATGGCAGTATTGTTGTGGAAAATTGTGTACATGTCCCAAAATATGTTTTCCTCCCTGAGTAAAGGACGTTTAAAAGGAAGTGCTATATTTGTTGTTCGAGTTTCTTGGAGAGAACGTGATTCAAATGTAAATGGCTGTGAAGGGCAGGACTAGGACAATGGTCCAGATGTGAAAGGCAAACACAAGTTATGCTGTGGAAAATTTTGTTCTTGAATGTTTAAGCTCTTTTTTTTTTTTTTTTTATGGGCATGGCTTGAAATTTTGACCTTAATACAGAAAACTGCCACATCAGTTTTATAATGCAAATTTAAAACAACCTATTCATGGTGCCAGACTCTGTTTTCTCAAGACTGCTTTCATTTGCAGAAAATTGATACATTCATTCAACAAATAGTGACTGTATGATTCCATTTGAAACCATGTGCTGATATTTTGGGGTAAGACATTTACTCAGTCAACTTCAGGGAGAATAGGCAACGTTTTTTGTAAACCAAGTGTATCACCAAGTTTCCGGTATCTGACAGACCCGATTGTGAATGCATACAGTGACAAACAAGCTCAAAGTTGTCCTGGTGACCTCTGTTGCCTTTGTGTGATCTCCTCCCCTGAGTGTGGATGAGATATGTGACTTCTTTTAACCAATAGAACCTGGCAAAGCTGATGAGACGTTGCCTCTCTGATTATAGTACACAAATGTAACTTCCGTCTTGCTGGTAGATTTGATTGCCTTCTTAGCTTATAAGCTTTATGATAGGAGTGACCACACTGGGGAGGTTCATATGGCAAAGAAATGAGGGTGGTCTTAGCTGCCAGCCACTTAGGAACAGAGGCCCTCCAGCCATCAAGCTCTGTGGAACTGAATCCTCCCCCAAGTAATCATGTGAGCTTGGAAAGCTGGTCCTTCCCCATTCAAGCCTTCAGATGAGGGCCCCACCCTGGCCATGATGGTAGACTTGGGAAGGATCCTGAGCCAGAGGACCCATGACACCACGCCTGGATTCCTGATCCACAAGCTGTGAGATAATAAACGTGTGTTGCTTTAAGCCACTAATTTTGTGGTTATTTGTCACACAGCAGTCGGTGTGCAAGGCATTCGCTGAGGAAAATGCCTACAGAAGGGAGAGAGCTAGAGGAGGTAGTGTGGGGCTGACTTGTGTGAAAGGAGAGGAAAAAGAAAGAAGTTGGGCAAGAAGGTCACAGACAGCAGTGCAGCTCCAGGGAAGTTTCTGGCAGTGGCCAGGGAGTGACCACTGAGGGAGCCCTGCATCGGGCAGGGACACCTGGCTTCTGAGCACCACTGCACTCAGTCACTGTCTGGGGCTGCCTGGGATAGGTGACCTTGAGGGAAACGCAGATGGGTCTGAGGGGAGGCTTCTGGGGCTATAAGCACCAGCAGCACCTTCCATGGTCACCTCATCCTTTTCTGAGACATGAGGCCACTTCCTGCAGCCACTCCTCTCAACTTAAGCTCCATTCTTCAGCATGTGCCCAGACACCAGCTGTAGAATCTCAGTCTCAGCATGCTGTATACACCATCACGGTGCTCCTAGGAAATGCAGCTCTGTACGTATATACAAATCAATGCCTTTTAAGCTGCTCCCCTCCCCAACTTTAAGCGCAATGAGGGCAGGGAGTTCATCCGTTCTGTTCATTTTATTCGGCTCACTGCCTGGCTCCCACAAATGCACAACACTTACTTTTGAATGGATGAATAAAGATTCACAATTTGGGTGCTTGGGTGGCTCAGTTGGTTAAGTGTCTGCCTTGGGCTCAGGGCATAATCCCAGGGTCCTGGGACCCAGTCCCAAATGGGACTCCTTGCTCAGCGGGGAGTCTGCTTCTCCCTCTCTGCCCCTTCCCCTCCCCCAACTCATGCTTGCACATGCTCTCGCTCTCAAATAAATAAATAAATAAATAAACAAAATCTTTTTAAAAAAGGATTCACAATTTGTTTTGGTTTTGTTTTCTCTTGTAAATTGCAGATAACTGAATTTAAACCCCATTGTTTTAGACTATTTGTTTTTTCCTAGTTTTGATTTTGTATTATTTGAGAGTCTGTCTTTTTAATTGAGGGCAACATGATTTCATATTGCTGGTACAACAAATTACCACAAAGTCAGTGGTTGAAAATAGCACAGATTTATTATCCTACAGTTCTAGAGGTCCAGAGTCCAAAATGAGTCTCCCTGGGTAAAAATCAAGGTGTGTTCTTCCAGCTGCAGTAGGTGAGAATCCATTTCTTTGCCATTCTCAGCTTCTGGAAGTTCTCTGGTTTCCTTAACTTGGGTTCCCTTTCATCATCAAAGCCAGCAATGGCTGATCAAGACCTGCTTTCATTGCATCACGATGACCCTGACTCTTTGCCATTGCTGCCATCCTCAAATTCTTAATATATGTTTTAATCGAAGCCTCCACATTTTCATTTTATACTGAGCCCCACAAATTATACGTCGTATTACCTGGGCTTTTGCATGTTCAGGAGTATTGTTATTTTGCTTTCACTCTTAATGATAGTAAACTGGGTGTAGAATTCCAGGCTCAAAGTTTTTTTCCCTCAGAACTTTGTAGATAGCTCACACTGGGAAGGTGAACAACTGGGTGCCAGTCTGACTGTTGAAACTGTGTATTATCTCCCTCTGGAAACTTGTAGAATTCTCTCTTTATTCTTAGCCAAGGATCCCTGGCAACTTTAAGAGTTTGAAATTTCACTAGGTGATGTCTACATTTGATTCCCCCCCCCCCCCCACTATTGCTTCTCACCACCTGGGGGCACCTCAAGGAAATTCATGTCAAAAATGGACTATTTTCTATTTTTTATTCTCTATTAAAATAAAAAATTTTTAAAGTCTCTTTCTCTGGAATGTCAATTCAATGGAAGATAGGTCTGGGAAATCCAACATTCATGTCTCTCATTAGCTGTCTCTCCTATTTTCTCTCTTTGTCAGGAGGTTTCTTTGACTTTGCCTCCAAGTTATGTCTCCGGGTAAGGCTTCTTCCGCGGGCCAAGAGCAGCTCTCAGGAGAAAGGTCAGTGCGAACCACCAGCACCAACACCAGCAGCAGCTAATCCAGGCAAGTCCCTGGTGGCAGTTCACCAACAGCATCTGCTCCAAGGAGTAAACTCTCCATAAAATAAGTGTAACTTCCCACTGAGCTGTTACAAGAATTAAATAATGTTGCAAACCTCATTGCACGCAATTAGTGTTCCATTAGTGTTTTTTCTTATGAAAGATGGGTAATATTTAAACACAGCTTCTTAAGACTTTGGTTCAAATGCTTTGCCGGCTTCAGCTTTCCGGATGCCCCCCACCCCACCCCACCCCCACACCCAGGCCAGCTGCAACTCCTTTCTTTGCAACAATGCCTTTACCTTACAGTGTAATTGGCAGAAGTACACAAAGAAACAAGACTCCCAAAGGGCTATGACCCCGTGGAGAAGAGGCCACCCCTGACTCATTTCCTTGACTGGAGTCTCTGAGGCATTGGGTACAGAGCTGGCCTGTACTGTTATGACAGCATTTGAGCACCTTCTATCATAGAGCAACTTGTAATCATTCTGAAAAAGGTTATTTCGGCCTCGCTAAGGTGCTGGTAACTTTGTGAGAGTTGGATCAAATCTTAGCTAGACAACCACATCTGTAGTTTCTATAAAGATCCTGTCCACTCTACACCATGGCAGACCAACCCTACGCTATCATTTATAATATTTGGCTAACTTTGTAGAAGAAAGACTTGGAGTGAAAAGAACTCTAAAGGGGATGAGACTACTTTGAGTCCAGTGTCCCTGCGGACCACTCATTAGCTATGTGATCTTGGGCAAGTCACTTCCCCTCTCCGAGCTTCATTTTCCTCCTTTGTGTAATGGGAATGGTTTTTGGAGATACCTTCTATGTGTGCTTTGCCCCATTCCCCACCCTGCACAACTACCTGCTATCCTTAGGATGAAAGTCAAGCGTTCCTGAGATACACAGAGCAGGGAGTAAGGATGAAATAAGTATCAGCTTCTTCCTTGCTGCTCCCTGCTTCTCAGGCTGTCTCCCAGGAACCAGGAAAGCCTGGCCTTCACATGCAGTTTGGCCACTGGCAGATTACAAAGAGCACCTGGAAACTGTGGTGAGGCGGCCAGCAGCTTGAATGCTGAGAGAGGGTCTCTGCCCCTTCCCACACCTGGGACGTCGTTTGCAAGCCTCAGGGGTGGCTGTTGTGAGTGCTCAAGCTTTCTTCCTCATCTTCTGGGTTCTCAGCAGTGTCTCCAATCTGGAGAGGTATGTGTGTGACACCTGACTTCATGGCTGGCTCCCATCCCCACGGGCCAAAGATTAATGAATGATGAGGTAGCCGTCAGAGCACCAACTCATACATCACAGGACTGTGATTGTCAGGATTCCAGACCCTGCTTCCTCAATGTCAGCATAGTAAATAAAACCCCCTATTAGTTCAGATGGTTATTTTCAGGCTCCTTTGTTATCAGCCATTGGACAGTGGACGTAATGGAGGGAATATGTCAGAAGCATCACCTTTTAAGGTTTTTATGGGTTAGTTTTAGGGAATCGTGAAGTTTCCATCAGCAATGCGGAAGATGAAAAGCATTCATCCCTCAAGACTTTGCTGATTTCCAGATGAATAAGATTTCACTAATCTTATCCTATAATCAGATAGGGGTTCTGAGTAATGCAGAATATTGCAGTACTCTACCAACTAAAGTTGCTGGAAGCTTCCTGATTTATGAGGACTTGGCATTTCTCAAGCTTTTAACCATTTTGCTTTTGTTGGCTTAGTAAAAATTTACAGCACTAGGGGTATTAGATTACAATGAACCAGCACGGCTCCAACCATAAATACGAGAAATAAATTCCAGAGAGGGCAGAGGCCTTAGGAACAGTGTACTGGGAAAGTGTTGCAAGTTTCTGGAGCCATTGGTGGGCAGGGTAAGCAAGGCCTGTGAGGCCAGTTAAAGCTAAAGATAGATGGGCCAGGGGGAAAAAAAAGAAAAGCTTTAGAGCGATGAGACAGAACTGGTGGTTTCCAGACGGGATATTGACTGCAAACTATATTTGGTTTTCATCTCAGCTAAGTGTAGAGCCTCATTCTCTAAAAGCAGTGAAAATACCACACCACTCTTCCTGCCTTGGCTAATTCTTATTTACATTTTTCCAGTAAAGAGAAACATCCACAGATTGCTAGATGTGGCCACAACAGGCTGATGGTGAGTAAAGGAAGTACAGAAATAACATATGAATGTGTCTTACAGCAAAACAAGCCTCCACCTAGCCAAGTCTCAAGCTTGTACAAAAAGAGCCCTGGAAAACAGGAGTCCTACTTCCAGGACAGCTGGGGAAGACCCTCCTGGGGCCCAGCCCACCTGCTGACAGCAGCTGTCCACGGGACAGTGTGAAGCAAATACCACACGAAAGTCCTGGACAACGAACAAAAGCAACATGTAAAATGGAAGAGACTTGACACTAGGAGTGAGAACAGCTCTTTCACAGCTCTTAGCCTTGAAGAAGGCCATGACACAGAGCCATATGGTAGGGAGGGGCCCAGGACTCTGGTAGAAAACCAGGAGTTCTTCTGGCTTCAAGAACCAGAGGACAGAGTTTGGGGCAAGCACAGCTGCTGCAAAATGCGGGGAGTCCTGGAAAGGAGAGAGCCAGACAGGGGTAACACAAAGTCTGAATATAATCTCTGCCCCGATTTCTGGCAGACTACAGCGAAGGATAAAATAATTGAACAGAGACCTCAGCTGCCACCAAGACACAGCAGTTGCAATTTGAGTCCAACCAAATTAACTGCCTGATGAACCAAACAAAAAATTGACATTTCTCTGTCAGATGTAGTAAAGAGATGGGTTGGGGTGGAGGGCTATTGAAAATGTGGATTCCCAGGTGCCACCCACAGACCTGCAGGATGAAAATCTCTTGGCTCTAGTGCCTCAACTCCATTTGCCACAAGCAGCCTGGATGACTCAGACATCGGTGTTTGAGACTCACTTCTTTAAGCCCTGGCAGAGTCCACACCTCATGCTCAGATTCGGCCGAAACAGGCTGCAGTAGCTCCTCGGCTGCCAAGGAGATGTGTCAGCTGCCTACATCTTTGGTGCTGGCCACATGAAGCTGAGAGGTCATTCGGAAGCATAGAGGAGATGCCTCACCCTTAAGATCATCCCTGGAAACGTTTTGCTATTGAAGAGGGCCACAGAGTCCCTCCGCCGTCTCCAGCGGGTTAGCGAGAGGCCTTCTTCCTCTGCTGTCCTTGACTCCCCATGTCCCCTCACTTGCGTAGCCCCCGACCCCACTTCACGGAAAGAAGCTCTTTCTTTTCTTTTCTTTCTTCTCCTTTCTTCCTTCCTTCCTTCCTTCCTTCCTTTGATTTTATTTATTTGACACAGGCAGAGAGAGAACAGAAGCAGGGGACGGGAGAGGCAGAAGCAGGCTTCCCGCCGAGCAGGGAGCCTGATCCAGGGCTCAGTCCCAGGACCCTGGGATCATGACCTGAGCCAAAGGTAGACGCTTAACGCCTGAGCCACCCAGGTGTCCAGAAGAAGCTTTTTCAAGTCTTGCTAGATACATGTTAAAGATCTGCTGGTGTTTTCACAAATCAGCAGACAGATAGCAAGCTGCTTGGCATGGGAAGGTGACGTGCCAGTCACTCGTGCCTGGCATCCTGGTCTCCACATTTCATAGTTTCCATTGCTGTACGTTCCCATTTAAACCATGCACAGATAAAAACTAAGAAACACCCTGTAATCAACATGACAAACACAGCAGTAATATTTACAAGGCACTGATCCCCTCACCTGGTCATTATGACTAACTTGTCTGATCTGGACGAGGAAAAAATGGGCCCCGTCGCTTAGCCCTCCACGCCTGTCTGCTCAAGTGTCCAGTGCCGTAGGACGTGGTAAACCTGACTTGGAACTCCAAGCCTTCACATCTGTCAGCCTTGACCCTCTGTCAAGATGAATGCTTTCTTTTTAACAAAGAAAAAAGTACACATTGGTTATTCTAAATTTTCAATTAGTGGGTACTTCATGGGGAACTTTAAAGCCTTAAGTGAGCATACGGAATTTTTTTTTTAAATTTCATTCATCTATTTGAGAGAGAGAGTGAGTGAGAGAAAGAGCATGGGAGGGGAGGCGGGGCAGCAGGCAGAGGGAGAAGCAGGGCCTCTCTGCCCACTGAGTGGGGAGCCCCAACGCTGGGCTGGATCCCAGGCCCCAGGATCATGACCTGAGCCAAAGGCAGATGCTTAACCAACTGAGCCACTCAGGCGCCCCCAGAATTGTTTTTAAAGATTAAACTATACAGTGGAATAAAATTCCTTACTCATTCATTTAGAAAACTACTTGCTGAGAATGTTTTTTCAATTTTAAATCTGGGAGCTGATCTAATTAAGTGATCCTAAAGCCAGGCTATAGTCAGAAAACAGACAAATACATTTTAATCACTTCTAATTTAACATAAAAATAGGAGAGATATGGGGGTGCATAGGAGATGGGGAGAGAGAGAAAGAAACGTGGAGCTTAACAGACATAGAGATACAGAGATATTCTAATTCAGGCGCCCCTTGTAACAAGTTTAAGCAAAATTAAACAAATGAAGAGGACAGTTTCATGTTGTGACTGTGTTCTGTGTTTCTATTTTAGAACACAGACAGACCAATTCTGACTTTATAGCTCAGTTTTTGATAATTAGATTACTGAGGCTTACAGCCTTCCAAACTGAACACCTGTCCCTCTTCCCCAGCCTGGATCTGCACATCCTCACAGATAGCCCCTTTAGTTATTTTCTTACATATTTGGTATTAACTAAGGTTTGTTTCTACTTATATATTTTTACCAAAACATAATGAATGCACAGAATCCAAAATTTACAAGAACATATAAAACAGACTTACTCTTCTTCAAAGCTAACCACTGCTAACAAACTCATGCACATATTTATCCTCCCCAAAATGTCCATTTATATGAACAAGAAACTATATCTTTATGTGATTTCAGAGACACACTATTCTATATGTATGTGTATATTTATGTGTGAAAATATATTTATGTGTGTGATATCTATGTATATCTCATGTACATACTATTTTGAATTTTTTCATTTTATTATTTTGAAAAATATCCAGTCATTTATAGATTTAAAGATCTACCTTATATTTTTTCAGATTCATTATTATTATTGGTATATAAATAAGTTTAAGGTAAACAATGTGGAGTGCCTGGGTGGCTCAGTCATTAAGGTCTGCCTTCAGCTCAGGTCATGATTGGGATTGAGCCCCACGTTGGGATTTCTGCTCAGCAGGAAGCCTGCTTCTCCCTCTCCCACTCCTCCTGCTTGTGTTCCCTCTCTCACTGTGTTTCTCTCTGTCAAATAAATAAATGCAATCTTTAGGGGGAAAAATGATTTGATACACCTAAATATTGAGATCCACCTCATTTTTAAGGCTGCATAATATTCTAGTGTATGGATGACCTGGAATTTAAACATATATGGGGCTCCAGACTTCTAATATTACAATGTTGCAATGAAAATCTTGTAGATGTTTTTGCACATCAGTGCTGGTGTATTTGTGAGATTGAAAACTGGAAACAAAATTGCTGTATCAGGTGGCATTTATAATTTTACCATATAAATTACTGGTCAAAGGGTAATAGCTTTGGGGTGCCTGGGTGGCTCAGTGGGTTAAAGCCTCTGCCTTCAGCTTCGGTCATGATCCCAGGGTTCTGGGATCAAGCCCCGCATCACATCAGGCTCTCTGCTCAGCAGGGAGCCTACTTCCCTTCCCCTCTCTGCCTGCCTCCCTGTCTACTTGTAATCTCTGTCAAATAAATAAATAAAATCTTAAAAAAAAAGAGGTAATAGCTTTTACAGTCCTACCAATAGTATATGAGAGTTCTTATTTGCCCTTAGCTTTGCTAATACATCATCCCAACCATTCTCTCCTGCAGGCCCATCTTCCCCCCATCTCTGCTGGGTTTTCATCAGGTTCCCCCTCCAACTATTACCACTTGCCTGCTCTTTCTTCAAAAATGTTGTCTCTACTGGCAGCCTCCAATCTCTCCCCATTCTCTTCCATCCTTAGATTCCTATTATGTAAATTCCTTTTTTTAAAGATTGTAATTAATTTATTTATTTGACAGACAGAGATCACAAGTAGGCAGAGAGGCAGGCAGAGAGAGAGGAGAAAGCAGGCTCCCTGCTGAGCAGAGAGCCCGAGGTGGGGCTCGATCCCAGGACCCTGGGATCACGACCCGAGCGGAAGGCAGAAAGCTTTAACCCACTGAGCCACCCAGGCGCCCAAGATTTTATTTATTTATTTGATAGAGACAGACACAGAGAGAATGGGAACACAACACAGGGGGAGTGGGAGAGGCAGAAGCAGGCTCCCTGCTGAGCAGAGAGGCCAATGCTGGGGATGGGGGGGAGTTGGGGGGGTGGATCCCAGGACTGTGGGATCATGATCTCAGCTGAACGTAGAGGCTTAATGACTGAGCCACCCAGGCACCCCTATTATGTAAATTCTTAAGTGTGCATAAAAATAGAGTAATAAACCCCTACATAAGCTTCCATGTATCTGTCCCTCAGGTTCAACATAATATTCTGCTCATTTTATTTCCTGCTTCTTTTTCCTAGAAATCCCTAAATCCCAGTCATAATTTCAGCCATAAATACTTTAGAGTGTATCTCTGATAGGGTTTTAAAAAAAACATAGTCATACCATTATTTCACCCAATAAAATTAGTAATTCTTTAATATCACCTGATATCCAATCCGTCTTAAATTTTTCTGTATCAAAAAAAGTCTAAAATGGTTTTGTTCAAATCAGGATCCAAACAAGTTCTTTAAGCTCCCCCAGTCTGTAAGTCTCAACCATCCACGGTCTTTATTTTACACCATGAGTTTGCTGAAGAAACTGGGTTATTCGTCCTATGAAATTTCTCACTTTCCTGTATTTGGTGCGCTGTTTAACATGTTCAGTATCACATGTGTTTACAAACGGAGCATCGATGTGGAGGGCTGATTGACATTCAGGTTCCATTTTGTTTGTTTTGGCCAGTAATTCACCACGGTTGGTGTCGGGTCCTTGATATTGCAACACATCGGAGGCATTAACCTCTGGCTGTTGCTTTTTTTAGTAACACTAGGTTTGCAGGTTATAAGTCTGAGTCATTCAACAAAATGTTTTCCATCAACTTTTCAACTAACACTTTTAGCAACCTAGATCCACTATTTCACTAGAAGTGAATTTCTTAATCCTATCATTTCTATGGCATTTAGCTAGGATTCTCAAGTGAAGAACTTTCCCTTATCAAGTTAACCTGATACAAAAAGAGGTCAGGATAGGGACACCTGGGTGGCTCAGTGGATTAAGCCACTGCCTTTGGCTCAGGTCATGATCTCAGGGTCCTGGGATCGAGCCCCACATCGGGTTCTCAGCTCTGCTTCCCCCCTCTCTCTCTGCCTGCCTCTCTGTCTACTTATGATCTCTCTCTCTGTCAAATAAATAAATAAAACCTTAAGAAGGGGGGGGTCAGGATAAATGCTTTTTATTTTTTCGGTTAGCCATTTTCTTTTTTAAGATTTTATTTATTCGATTCAGAAAGAGAGAGCTCAAGCAGGGTGAGTGGCAGACAGAGGGAGAGGCAGGCTCCCAGTTGAGCAAGGAGCCTGACATGGGGCTCAATCCCAGGACCCTGGGATATGACCTGAGCTAAAGGCAGATGTTTAACCAACCTGAGCCACCTGAGCCACCCAGGTGACCCCTGGTGAGCCATTTTCAAAATAATGGTTTGTTGCCCTAGTAACCTCCAAAGGTGACACACTTTTCAACTATCGTTACAACTTTGTGGATTTTTATGTATTTTGTATTTCAATCCACTATCCTTTTTTTTTAAAAGATATTTTATTTTTTTTATTTATTTTTTTTTAATATTTTATTTATTTGACAGAGAGAAATCACAACTAGGCAGAGAGGCAGGCAGAGAGAGAGGAGGAAGCAGGCTCCCTGTGGAGCAGAGAGCCCGATGTGGGGCTCGATCCCAGGACCCTGGGATCATGACCTGAGCCGAAGGCAGAGGCTTTAACCCACTGAGCCACCCAGGTGCCCCAAAGATATTTTATTTTTTGAGAGAGAGACAGTGAGAGAGAGCAAGAGAGGCGAGGTCAGAGGGAGAAGCACACTTCCCGTGGAGCTGGGAGCCC
Organism: Meles meles; assembly: GCF_922984935.1. Taxonomy (NCBI): domain Eukaryota; kingdom Metazoa; phylum Chordata; class Mammalia; order Carnivora; family Mustelidae; genus Meles; species Meles meles. Next base: position 37,387,406 of record NC_060069.1, on the reverse strand, counting down.
TATGCGGGACTCGATCCTGGGACTGCAGCATCGTGACCGGAGCTGAAGGCAGTTAGTTGCTTAACCAACTGAGGCACCCAGGCGCCTTCTCCACTATTCTTTCTGATGCTCAAATTGCTCCATCTTTAAGATGGCTCCTGGGTCCTTGTGACATGAACTTACTCTCATTGCTTCCTTGTTTTCAGACACAAATGGTCCAGCCTCATCTTATCCTTTCCCTGTCCCTTTAGTGGGACAGTCTTGGTACTAGGTTGGGCCTCAACCACTGGGCTGTGATTGCTTTAAGAACTTCCAGTGGAAAAAAACTATGTGATATGTGTTTTTCAGAAAAAGAAAAATAAATCACAATATTTTAGTGGTATTTACAATTTTAATATACAATTGCAGAGTTTTAGGGGCGCCTGGGTGGCTCAGTGGATTAAGCCGCTGCCTTCGGCTCAGGTCATGATCTCAGGGTCCTGGGATCGAGCCCCGCGTTGGGCTCTCTGCTCCGTGGGGAGCCTGCTTCCTCCTCTCTCTCTCTCTCTGCCAGCTTCTCTGCCTACTTGTGATCTCTCTCTGTCAGATAAATAAATAAAAAAAAAAAAAAAAAAAGAGTCTGTGGCTACAATTGCAGAGTTTTTATTTAGGTCTTGTATCTCTTTGTGCTGAAACTCTTGGTTTGTGATTTCCCTAACATAAATATGTTTTATCATCTATAAATATGCAGTTTCAAAATGGTAGCACCAATATCATTGTTAAAAATAAAAATACTGAAGGCAGTTTCAGATTTCTTTGTGATTCTTTTGTCTGTAGGAAACATAGGATACATTTCATTAGGAAACTGCAGACAAAATGCTGTGTTTTAAAGTCACTTGAAGAAATTCTATATGTGCTTTTACTTCCACCTTTTTATATTAACTCTTAGTTTTAAGAGGGTTTTTTCTTTTCCTTCAGTTATAGGAAACAACGAAAGGATCTAAACGTAAAAAGTATAAAACAAGATACAGATCTAGGTGCCATCACTATCCAGCTCCCTACCACAACTATAAAGGGAAGTGACTTATTAGTTCTTGGTATAACATACTTTCCATTGCATTAAAACAAAAAACAGGGGCACCTGGGTGGCTCAGTGTGTTAAAGCCTCTGCCTTCGGCTCGGGTCATGATCTCAGGGTCCTGGGATCGAGCCCCACGTCGGGCCCTGGGATCGAGCCCCACGTCGGGCCCTCTGCTCAGGGGGAGCCTGCTTCCTCCTCTCTCTCTCTGCCTGCCTCTCTGCCTACTTGTGATCTCTGTCAAATAAATACATAAATAAAAAACAAAAAAGATGCATATTTTTTTTTAATTTGTCCCCTCCCTTCCTACACAATAATTAGCATACCACAGATCCCATTCTTCACTTCCTGTACTCTAGAATACAGTCTACAGCAATCGTCCTCAGTTCCTGTCACAGCTGTGTAGGATTCCATTGTACAGAGTTAATACCACAGGTTCCTCCATCAATCCCTCAGTAAAGATTTAGGTGGCCTCTAATCTTTAGTGGTTATAGTGCTGTAATGAAGATCTTTGGGCATACACCATCTCAGATTTTTGCCAGTGTGTCTCAGATATATTCTTAGGAGTGAGACTGCCCAGATAAAGAACAAACTCATATTTAATTTTGCTAGTTATTAACAAATTCCATCCACAGGAATTTATACTTTTCAGAGTGCCTATTCCCCACTGTGTCAGCAACAGCATATTGTGTAACTTGGATTTTCCCCACCTGATTAGGTAAGAAATGGTGGTGTCTTGGTAGCTTAAATTTGCCCTTCCCTTAGTAGGCACACCCTCCTGTGTTTAAGGGCCATTTGCATTTTATTTTCTGCAAACTATCTGTTCGTATCTTTTTGCCTATTTTTCTTGCAGTTTCTTAAAGTTTCAAAATGCCTCACGTTAGAGCAATGTATGCCTTCTTTAACAAATAGTGCAAACATTTTTGCCAGTTTATTTACTTTTTAACTTTGGTTTTTTGGCCATCCAAAACTCTTTCAGTTAAAGATGCAAACTTTTCCACTTACTGCTTCTGGATTTTCAGTCATAGGAAAGTGTCCCTCCTCTCAGATCATAAAGGAGTTAATATATATCTTCTTGCAGTTACTTAGGCCTCATTTTCACAGCTGGGTCCCTGATCCATTCAGATTTTATCCTTGTGCAGTGTGAGAAATGGATTCAACTTTGTTTTCTTCTGTATGGTTAACCACGTGTGTCTCAACACTATTAAGTCTTCTCCATCGATCACATGCTTCTGTTATCATATACTAAATTCCTGGATTTTATATTGTTCTTAGTAATGTTATAATATCCAATAGGGTTATCCCTCCACCCTCTCAGCTCTTTTCTGGGGCTCTTCCGGCTAGTATTGTTTATTCTTCCCAAAAATTTATACAGAAAAGAACTTGTATTATTGGGATCTTGCACACACCCCCCATATATATGTATAATATATATAATTATGTACATATATAATATACATCTATATAAACAGAGACACATCAAAAGTGTTTTCTAAATATTACTCTGAAACCTACACTAGGCAAACTTTTTTTTGAAAATTCGTTTTAGAAGGAAACAGACATCGCACTAAAGGCAGCATGAACCCAAAATAGCCCCTGTATGGAGGTCAGCGCAGTGCAGAGCAGCCTCCCCTCCCAAAGCCAACCAGCATTACTGCACACCTACTGGATCCATGGTCCTATGGTAACTAGTATAAACTGACTGGGCTATACAAAAACTCAAGAACATATACAGCAGCTGACTTGTTTAGTTATCACAGTAAAATTTATTCTATAAAATAAAGTTGAAGTACGGTGTGTACAATTTAGCAAAGATCAAATACTGTAATAGAATTTTTTAAGGAAACATTTAGCACCTGTATTTTTAGGAATTTAAGGATTGTGACATTCTCAGCTAGCTCAATATTCACAAAATTACATATTCTATAACCCAAGGGAAAATTTAACTTTTAAAATGAGTTATGACAATATTTCTTAAACAAAGCAAAATCAGTTGGTAGGAAAGTAAGTTCCACTTGACATTTGGGTGCAATTTTCCTGAATCACTTTGCACACCTATGGTCAGAAACTCCATTTACCAAGTGAACTAGTAAATTCCCTCCAAGGGCTGAGACCAAGTTTCCTTTGCAGAAACTTTCCTGTACAAGTGAAAACTGTCAATTACCCAATTAAGAGAGACTGGAGAGTGTGTCAAAAATACAAAAATATTACCCAAATTATTTGTGCCACTTGAAGGCTTGTAGCTAGCCCTCTAAGATACTAAATAAAAAGTACAGGCTACTTTTGTTCGTTAGGTAGAGGAATATGAACCTGTCTTGGCTCTCATGTTACCTTTTGCAGTAACCTAGTTAAGGTGCCAAGTGAGACAGACTGTTCACTGGGAAGCTGTTGTACTTCAGTATAATTTGCTTATTCCTTTGTAGGGAAGACAATGTTGATGTTTCTGGGGGTTAATCCACAGTGATACAACCTTACATTTCCTAACTACAGATTTCCTAATTAACCATTTAAAACACCAACAGTCAAAACCACTAAACCTTTATTTGCATATAAACAGTTCACTCTTTTTATTTACATAACCACCTTTCTTCTAGACAAGCAATGTTAGCCAACATAATGCAAAGATGCCTTGTTGATGACAATCCTATTCAATTTTCTTTTTTGGAGGGTCTTCTCAGCAGCCAGTTATCACATGGCAATTTTCACAGTTTCCAAGAAGTTTTCTTCATTTTAAAATAAGAAAGTGTTACACCTGATGGTAGTTATTGTCAAATAGTTCGATCAACCTTATATAGCTTTTATAATATAACTTCAAGTATGTGTATTATTTAACCAACACAAACCTCAAAAACAAAAACCCAACAACCAAACACTATCCCATTTCTGGTGTCATGAGACGTAAGAGCACCACCTGTTTTTCTGTTTTAGTGGTTAAAAATGGAATCCAGTTTTAGCACCCATCTACAGGAGTCAGAGGTTAATGACAATATATGGTTGGCTTACTGGAAGGTAGCAGTCTTAATATCCCCTCAGAAGGACATCTGTTCCTTACGCTGCATCCTGGCTCATGGAAAAGAATAGTATTAATTGGGTGTGGGGGGGAATGACACACTTCTAGTTAAGGCTTTTTAGTACTTAAATCACTTAAATACTAACGTCATATTTCCCTGAAGTATAGAATTATATCACATATAAAATATCTTAAGGAATTATGTGGTTGCAGATACATCAGGATAGACCACACTTAAAATGCTAAATGTGGCTTAAATATAGAACAGAGGAAAATCAGAAAAATTAATGCTAGTGATCAAAATCCCATCTTTTTAGCCAAAATGGTATCTCATCACTCCATTTCAAAAATGAAGTGAAAGATTCTAAACAAGTGATAAATTTTCACATTAAAAACACACAAAACTGATTAACTATATCAGTTATTAGACATGGTAAATAGAAGCAAAGAAAATAAAGTGCACCATTACAATATATAAAATTATAGACCCAGTAATCACCTTTTAAAATTGGTAATATAGACTGAAATATAAAAAGTACCTGTCATAGCAAAGTTAGATAGAAATGAAAAATTATAATTTTTCAGTACAGCAGAGGGGCAAATAACCTTTTATTAAAGCTATTAGATTTGTAGACTCTTGAATATTTCGATTTTGCATAGGAGAAAGGAAAACCATTCTTCTAGAAGGCACTAACTGGTTTAAATGTGCAAGCAACTTCATAAAGAAAATATGTGCGAAGTATAGTTGAGAAGACTGCTGGTTCTGTTGTTTTATTCCTTACTCTGCGCGGGAGACTGCACAGTATTGCTGAGGAACTCTACCAGTCAGCAGGCTCTCCCACATCCTCTTCGGTGTTCTCAGTCCACAGTGCCACAGATCTCCTTCACTTTCTGGTTGAAGTCTTCTGGTTGATCTGCATACACATAATGCCCTGCCCCAAGAATGGCCTGAGAAAGGAAAAGGAGTCCAAAGGGCAGTGAGCAAAAGCACTTACTTAATAAAACACATAAACAAAGACATTTATTTCCATCAAATACACAATCTGAGAACAGAAAAATGTATTGGACCTTACTAAAATTTTATATGCAAAAAAAAATTCCAAACTGACCACTAATGACGGGGCCAGCAAATCAAAATGCATCAAGTGAGAACATGCTGCCTTGTGAGGTGGGAGTGGGACAGGTGCCGCTGGCATGACCCACTCCCACCTCGGAGATACCACGGCTCGAAGGACAGGCACGGCCAGTCTTGACATGAAAATGTGTGGGGGTCAAGCCCTGTCCCTCGTCACAAGTGACATCAGGTCCTGATGGAGGCTGGAGTCTAGCTCAGATCTAAAAGCTTGGTGAAAGTGAAACCTCACTGAAAGCAAACACAACACAGCAGGCTTCCCCTACAACCGAAAACCCAAACCAAGCCACACACTTACTATTGTCTTCACGTATGAATGTGGTCGTAAAGACTGGATGCTGTTGCCAGAATTGCCGTCTATGCAGGATCGGGCACCGTAGATCACCGAAACTGGAATGTCAGGGTGCATTTTACCGATTCGCTGGAGCATTGGCCTTTTTGCCCATCCATAAGGAATAGTCATATTTTTGAATGCCGTCTCACCACTTAGAGAAAAGAAAAACAACACATGTATCACTTTGAGGGATGAGTATGAACTGCACCCCTACCTCCATGAAACACACTCATGTTTAGCTTCTCCCCCATTTAAGAAAAACCTCAGTCTGAATAGAAAACAATATACTAGGAAGTATAAGAAACAACTCCCACAGAAGATACATGCTTTTGTTTGATGCTCTGAACTCCACTGGATTAAAAGTCACCCTCTTCTAAATCAAACATGCAACCCTATCATTAAATTCCCTGTGGGGAGATTTAAAATGCCTTTTTTTTTTTTCCTACTGTAACTTGTTTCAAATGTAGAAGGTAACTTTTCAACATGTGCCTGGCACCAGATTTTTACCTATTATAGTTAAAAAACCAGTACTAAGTAATGTGGAATGTGTACTTACATTTTTTATTTTCTACATAGAAAGACATTTAAAATTAAAAAAAACCTTTCTACCTAGGGAGAGACTGTGCCTCCTGGAGCTAACCCATTCTTAGAGACAGCAAAGGATTCAACTAGGAACATGCCTGTCATATGCCAACTAACCAATCCAGAGCCATGCCTCTTCTGTACTGCCCACACATCCAGGAGGGATTTCCTCTGCCTTAACCAGCCCAGGGCCAGGCACCAGGCAATGAGACCACCCCTATCTCCTAGAGCCCACCGCAATTATTCAACTACCCAGTCCTAAACTGTCTGCCACGCCCCTCCTTACCTTTCCTGAAGAACCCAATAAAAGTTCTGGCCTCAACTTTCCCTTTTACTGTTTTCTGCCACCTGACCAAAATCTGCTGCTTCCCTGAAACCCTCATGGTATTCAGTGACACTCCCCCCTCCCCCACACCCAGGACTTTGCTTTCTTGAGCCTTTGTATCTTTTTCCTTTGCCCACACTTGACTGATCACCACGTGAAAGAGCACACAGCACTCTGCAAACTCCCAGGATAGACCCACCTTGCTGTCACGTCTGTTTCCTTACAGTACTAGGCACAACTCTGAACTGTCCGTTATGAAGAATTCAAGTTCTACCACAAGAAAGACAACAAACCAGCACTACACAGACACGTGTAATCCTGAAATGTAAGTGAATAAAGCATGAAGACCAAGCAGTAAACCAGATGATGTACCTGGAGCTCAGCACTAAAAACTGTTGGAACAAGTCAGTAGCGTGTGAAGTCCTTACCCACCAGACCAAATGGCCTAGTGAGCCACAAAATGTCAGTCTCTTCAGGACCCCCAAACCTCTCCAAGCTTCCTTCACTCTTGGCAGAGAACCTCTAACCTACTTTATTAAAAAGACTAAGGCTATCGTTCCACCCCAACAGCTGCCACAGCCTCGACCCTTTAATAAAGCAGGTGTGCATGTTCCATGCCAAAACTGAGGGAGGCTGGCTCTTCACCTAGCCTTTCGGCCTTGTACCTGAGCCTCCACCTTGGAAAGGCTGAGGTACCACTTCCAGGTCCTGAAGTATGGCCCATGGCCCACCTACACTGGAGTCATCTGAAGCATTAAAATCAGCCCAGGATCACCGAATCAGTCTTAGAAACAGGGCTCGGGAATCACGTATTTGACAACCCCAGCAATTCTGGTACGTCATGAAGCATGAGAACTGGAGCTCTCCTCTGCTGACACTGTGCCTTACCCTCTCCCTAGCAACTCCAGGGTCTTGTCTTCCAGGTTCCTTCTAGGTCCCCACTATCTTCAAGCTGTTTTCTCCACTGTTGTCTTATACCTGATGTCCATAAGTCATATATTTTAGAAAATAGGAAACACCTCTCTCTGTTTGGCCCTCCTTCTCCCTGTGGCTACCATGTTCACAGGCTCCTCCTCCTTCTTTCTCCCCTCTGCTAATCACTGTCAAAATACTGCAAAGTCCTCCTCCCAGTCTTCAGTCTCACTTACTCTTCACCCACGTAGCCGTGTTTGTCATGCTGATCCAGGATCATTAAAAAGTGCTTGCCAAAAGAGGGGTGCGGTCATCATATGAACTGGAACCATGCTGACTGGCATCTCCCATGCACTTGGGGAGACTTAATACCCTTTCGAACAGCAAAAGTTTCTAAGAAGATCCACAGTACAGGAAATATCTACTTTTGCACTTCAGTCGCCCTTTTTTGTAAAGTATGCATACTCAGTTTAGAAATGCTGTTTTACTTGAAATTCTTCTTTACCTCTCAACTCCAGCTACCTCCTAGAGGTCCTAGAGGTCCAAAAGACCTAGAGGTCTAGGTCCTTTTGGTCCTAGAGGACCAAAGCCTCCTTAACTTATCCATAAGCACTTTTGGGGAAGACAGTATCCACTACAGTGTTTTACATACTAGGCACTCACTCTATGCATAAATAAGTAAATTAGAAGTATTAGTCAGTTAACTACTGAAAAAAATCTTCTAGAGTCCTCCCATGTTTTCAAAGAAGAAAAGTGTAAACCACCGACACAGTAAATTCAGAATCCTCACCCTTACCTTGGAGTTTGCACATTACAGTGGTAGATGTACTCTGTCACGGTGTCGTCTTCAAACATTGACGAATACTTCCGTTTGAAATCAGGCCTTAAACGCTGCACTAGACTTAAACCTAAGTAAGAGGAAATAAACATTTTAAATTATAGTTAACTGATAGACTAATAGAGAAACGTTTTGTGTTTGCTTATAGAATGTATGTTATATGCACACAATTCTACACGTATTCAAGTGTATACTTCAGGTAGAAAAAGAGCACAGATCCTAGAAGCTGCTCTCCTCAAGTTCCCTAAGAATTAAAATAAGAGATAAGGAGTATTCCATATTGCCTTACAGAAGTGCTTCAGGAGCCCAAAACATACAAGTTCATTTTCTAAAACTTGTTTTTATAGAAAATATTTTATAGAAAATAAATTCTATTAAACATGGCAGACGAGTAGAGCAGCTCAAGTTCACTTATTAATTTGTATTTCTCCCATAATTATAACACATTCAATATCTAAATGAAGCAAACTGGAATATACAAGTCTTTCTGTGCAAAAATAAATCCAGGGTTTCTGCTTGGGACATTGCCAATCCTCCCAGCTAAGGACATCCACTCCTGAGGTGAGAGATAGGGGCATCCTTTCCCCAGAGGAAAAAGGATGAAGAGTAGAAGCCTCCATCTGGTCATTATTTTCCTTCCTGGGGCCCCAGGGGCTAGTCAGTTTCCTTTTCTGCTATCACTGCCCATCATTCTAGCAAAGTCTTACTTCTTTCCTGGCTCTCCTTCCTGCCTCTGAAGGAACTGTACAGCTCCAGAGAAAATTCTTATGACATGGTTGATTTTCTAAATCATGTCCCACCCTGACTACACACAAGCAGTAGTGGGAGACAGAGGGCACGGCATGAGAGGGCCCTTCCTAGGCATCCTCCCTCCCTTGTCTCCTAGTTTCTTTTCATACTTTACTCTTCCCATAATTGCTCCCCGTGTAACTGTAATCAAGCACAATTCATTTATATTTCAGGACTGCACAGACTAAATGAAGTTCTTAAATAGTCCATCGAAGGAGGACCAAGTACCTAAGAGGAGTGACTCGACTCGGGAAGGGTGAGAGGTTGGGGGTGGGAAAGAAAGGCTAACTGCCAGAGCACTGAGGGAGTGTGGTGTGGTCACCCATCCAATCCCTGTGCAGTCCCATGGCTCTCCTTAACCCAAATGGAGGCAGTAGGACAGAAGAGTCAGAGAAGACCATTTTCCATTCATTCCTTTCTTCTTGCTAGAGTGCTGTTTTGTGGGATAGGGCTTCCTGCCATAGCAGCCATCAAACACCATGAGGAAAAAGGTCAAGAGAATCATAGTTGCAAGTCGAAACCCCAATGTCAATGAGCCAGCTACTAGAACAAATGCTAAAACCACCTGCCTCCATCCTGCTTGTTAAGGCAATAATGAAAGGCCCTATGGTTTAAACCATTTATGTGTTCAGCTACTTGAAGTTAAAAGGACTCCTCACTGATACAAGTTATAAGAGGGACAGTGGAGGTCCAGACCACCATCACTAGTAACAATGAGGGAAAGGAGAGTCCCTGGGCTTTGGCATGGAAACAGAGCAGCTGAGAGTCAAAATGAAATTAAATCAGACACTAAACACTAGTACTTCAAAATGTGACCATGAAACACAAATCAGGAGTCCCCAAAATCTCTGTGGAAAAGGATGATTTTATCTTCTTAACACTCTGACATTATGGGGCAAGAAGGGAATCTGATCATGTGATCATACCTGTTATCCCCACAGGCAATCATGTCAGGCTCTGTGATCTGCCAGCTGGGTATCATCAACTAGCCAAAGGCTTCTAATGTCACCAACAGGTCAACATGCGGCACTTCTCCCCATGCCCTGGGTTGACTAACCCCAGGGCTGCATTTCCCACCTTCTCAGTTTTGCCATTACCTGTAATATTTACAATATAAAGACTCCTCTTTGAGATGATCCTGGTTTCATTATTTTTATGCATGGGCTGATATTTTTTAGGGGAGGAAAAAGAAGTAATTCAGTAATCCAGAGGAGGAGAAGAAAGAGTCAGCTTGTTTTTTAAGATTTTGACTAACAATGGTGATCAATATATACTCCTCTACTGCCAATCTGTAAACATTTTGCCTTCCTAGGACACAAATATAAGCACTCACCAAAGGGTCCTGCAATCCTGAGGCCAGCTAAAGGATTAAAGGGAGTCAGTGCTGCTCCCAAGGCTCTGATCCACACTGGGATTGGTCTGTCTTGATCAGCAAGGTCCGGTCGCTCAGGAAAACCCCAAGGCTCCACCAAAATGAGATGATTAACCCTGTTGGAGAAAGGACAGATATATAATTTCATTTGGCAAACTCACCCTAGGACTCTAAAGAATTAACATGATTTATAGAGCAAAGGTAGAATAAACCACCTTCCAAAATTTCACATCAAAGAGAAGATCAATGGCTGACCAGTTACATCATGTTATTACCTGTAAACTTTCAGATTTGGTAGGACTTGAGAGGTGTACGGTAGGAGCAGAGCTTCATTTTTCATATATGTAAATGTAGCTAAAAAAGATATGTGGAAGGGCACATAACTGTGTGGCCATTCCTGAGGAATGGTGCTCCTTGTTGAAGCTACCCCCGGCAGATGATACAGATCACTGACAACTCAAAAAAGCCCAGTGGTTCCATGAAGCACAAGGCTGACACTGCAGAAACGACTGAAGAGTAACGTTACCCTAATAAAATCGCCTCAGACACCAACAACAGTTCTGTCCTGTACGCCAATCGTTCTAAAAATGTAAGAAGCATGGGCACTTTAGGTGGGTTCAAAAGGACTTTTAAGGGAACTTTTCACAAACACAGAGCTAATGTAATAATGTGGCAGAAATTTCTCCTAGTTTGGTGAACATGAGCACATGGGTAGGGCTACCCACAGTATCATGACATACTGACCTCAGATTCGATTCCTAACCCTTTCTAATTTTCTTCTTTACTGACCAAAGAGAAAATTTTCAGCCAAATCTCATATAATATTGTTTTGTATCACTAATAGTTCTAAATTTTCCATCTTCTGAAAACCTCTTGCTGCTAAGAGAAAACCAAAACTATCAGCAATACTTCCATGTGCCTGCATCATGGTATATGTCATTAAGATTCTAAATAAAGCATAAAGGTCTTCATGACACAAATGATATTCAACTATAACCAAAACAGCCATCAAATGCCAGCAAAAACCTTCCAAGGATGAACGGACAATGCTTTCCAAAGTCATAACTGAAACCAGAACATGGGCACAGATGGCTATTATTCCCAAAACAAAATGTTTTATTATTTTTGCCACTACATACAAGGATGAGTTAGTAATGAGTCCTTCACTTTGACTGCATTTTCTCAAGCAGAAAGCTTTAGAGCATGGACCTAGTGCACAGAGCTCCAAGGGCTCTTGGAGCTCAGCCCAATCTTTCATCTCATAGATGAGAAGGAAGCTTAGATGCACTATGTGACCTGCTCCAAGACATGTAGAAGTAGAGCTGAAACCCCCATTTCCTGACTTCCATATACTAACTGATGCCAACAAGTCACGGGGTAGAAGGCTCTCTCCCAAAGGAGAGAGCCTATCAGTAAAGGTAAAGCTTAACTTTTATCAACTCTAGGCCAGTCCTAACCCTACTCTAGATTTCAAAGCATCTGTAGAATGTAACTACCAATCTGTGTGGAGATATGTGATAAGTAAGATTTCCATATACTTAAGAGTGCCTTCACTCTTAAAAGTTTTAGGAAAGTATTTTCTAATAGTGCATGGGAAGGGGGATGGAAAGGAGTTTATTTTTTAATGGCAGAGACTAACTGATAATGACTTCTCCCTAAATTCCTGTTACTACAGTCTACAGTGAGATCTGGAGGAGGGGAAGGGGAAGGGAAGGCGTGCCAGATGTATGGGTGGAATTAATGAAATAGTCACCGAGTTGAAAGCAGCAAAGATTTCTGATATATCAAAACATACTTTACCCTGAAAGATAATTAAATTTTGTTATGAATTTATTTTGATAATCCTGCCCAGTTTGCTCTCAGCTCTTACCTGCTAACCAAGAAGGGAGAGGACAAAGGAAAACATGAAGGAGGTGAAGTCTCATCTATCTCTAGCTAAGTGACTGTTGTTTCCACCTTCGTTTTAGCTTGCCTTGTTTGATATGGATCTTCAAAATAGTGCCCCTAGATAAAAATGCCAGTTTAACAAATCATGCAAAGTTCATATAGTAAAGAAGATGGCTTTTTAAAAAAAAAATTTTTTTAAAGACTTATTTGACAGAGAGAGAGTAGGCAGAGAGGCAGGCAGAGAGAGAGGAGTAAGCAGGCTCCCTGCTGAACAGAGAGTCTGATGCGGGCTCAATCCCAGGACCCCGGGATCATGACCTGAGCCGAAGGCAGAGGCTTTAACCCACTGAGCCACCCAGGTGCCCTAAGAAGATGACTTTTTTTTTTTTTTTTAAAGATTTTATTTATTTATTTGACAGAGAGAGATCACAAGTAGGCTGAGAGGCAGGCAGAGAGAGAGGAGGAAGCAGGCTCCCTGTAGAGCAGAGAGCCCGATGCGGGGCTCGATCCCAGGACCCTGAGATCATGACCTGAGCCGAAGGCAGCGGCTTAATCCACTGAGCCACCCAGGCGCCCCAGAAGATGACTTTTTTTTTAAAGGAAGTGAACTGACCCAACAATTTTTCGATCTGTCTTCAGCTTAGCATGGTGTTTAGTACATAGAAGGTGTTCAGTAAACATATGGAGTATTGTGTTTTTCCAGGTTTCCTTTTAGTCCTTGTCTATAAGAATATACAAATTTTATAAACTATATTCATAGGGGCGCCTGGGTGGTTCAGTGGGTTAAGCATCTGACTTCAGATCAGGTCATGATTTCAGGGTCCTGGGATCCAGCCCCATGTTGCGCTCCTCACTCAATGGGGAGTCTGCTTGTCTCCTGCTCATATTCTCTCTGTCAAATTAAAAACAACAACAACAACAACAAAGAAAAACCCAAAACTACATTCATAGAATAAGCTAGGATTTAGTCCAATCTGGATTTTTCTGGCCCCCAGATGACATTATAATGCCATTATTTCTTATAGGAATCTTGCAGGTCACTACTATTAGTGGGTAGGAAAATTTACTCAGAGTCAGTCTGCAGTCTTTTTTAGTTGTATAATTTGAAATAGAAAAATACATAACAAGCCTTCCATGACACTTTTATTTCAGACACACACATATATAATTCTTATTGAGGGGTTATAGTCAAAAGTCTGAAAACACTTTTTTAAAAGTTCTACAAAATTGTCTAAAGTGAAATTATATATCATCTGCATCATTACATGTAAAAGACCTCAGAAAATAACTGTCACTTATTTTGGTTTTAAGACTCATTAAAAAGATAGACCATATGGAGCACTTAGGTTGTGGCTACTGAATAATAAATATCTAGTAAATGTTAGCTAGTTACAGTAGCAAAACTAGGAAGACTACTAGAGAAGACTTTTTTCAGGGAGCATGGGAAGACTCACATGGAGCTGGAACCATGTGAGCAGTGAGTAACTTAATTTTTATTCTTCAGGAAAGCCTGATCACAGGTTTTGGCTCACAGGTTATAATGTTGCACCAGACCAAGTTCTCAGGCTATCTTCTCACCAACTCTTCTAGTGAAAAGATTATCTCCTAATCTGATATAATTTAATTTGTTTTAATGTATATCTAAACTATTATAGTAATCTAGATCTAACCCTCTAATATTCCATAGCAGGTAGCCTGATGGGATTGTTAGTTCATGCCCAGGGGTAAGGAATGGGTCTAGCCAGACAGCACACTTGAGTCATCCTATCAGACATCTTTGTCAAGGAACAAGAGACTGATTCAAACTACAAAGGGGCACCTGGGTGGCTCAGTGACTTAAAGCCTCTGCCTTCCGCTCAGGTCATGATTCCAGGGTCCTGGGATCGAGTCCCACATCCGGCTCTCTGCTCAGCAGGGAGCCTGCTTCCTCCTCTCTCTCTGCCTGCCTCTCTGCCTACTTGTGATCTCTGTCTGTCAAATAAATAAATTAAATATTAAAAAAAAAAACACCCAACTACAGGAAAAACAAAGAACTGGCAGAACAGGAAAAAAGAGAATAGCTCATCAGCTTCTAAACACTTAAAGAGGCATTCCTCTTCAGGTTAGTCATCAGAGCAAGTCTTGAATTTAAAGACGGTGAACAGTGAGCAGATTACAGCCTAAAGGGCAAAGCAGTGGCTAACATCTGCTCCAAAATGCTGGGATAGCAGAGTCTGAATACCAACAAGGGTATATTATATAAATCTGACTTTCATGAGCTTTAAAGTCAGGCACCAGGCAGAAATAATACAACAAGAACACTCGGGCTCAGATCCAAAATGCATAAGAGAATCTATAGGACACACTTACACAGCAAGGAAAGGAATAGGAAGAACTCTAGTCAGTGTACAGGCAAGGCATTCTCAAAATGAAGTTGGCCTCAGGTACTTCCCATTGGCTCTGAGCCTCTGGGGGGAGAATGCAGCAGGCCCGAGAACAAACAAAAGATCTCCAACTTCAGGTCAAGTAGAGCAGCCTTTCTTCTAGAGAGAGGAGGACAGGAAACACTCAGCCCACTCTTTACAGTCAGGAAATAGAGCCAGGCAAGGCTGCAAGGTCCGATGATCTCAAAGTCATTTTGTGCAGAAGTAAAGACCAGTTTGTAACCTCTTCTATTGTATCTATTCTCTTTGCTAAACACTTTCCAAGTTAATAAAAGTTTCTATCGTCTCCTTTTCCTTAGTTTATAACATGGTGTTTATGGTGTCCTGAACAGCAGGGGCCAGAAGGAAAGGAAAATTAACAGCAAAAAGTGAGTGCAGACACGAAAGAAAGGAGATAGCATATTGGGCTATTCATGTTGGCTTGGTCTACTCACTCCCCAGGCCTACATTAAGGGATCAGGCAGAACGGCAGCCCACAACACCTCCCACATGAGTGGCCCTACTGCCTGTGACACAGCACATTAATTTACAAGTCAAACTACAATGGCATCTCTATTACACATCACAGTAAGAGAACTGAGATGAACAAAGGTCATTTGAAGGATGGAACATGGGAATCAGGCTGGGGCCCAACTACAAACCAGTTCCTAACTTCTCTGCTCTCCAGCCACATGGCCTTTCCTGAATGGCTCAGATGTCTACATAGCAATTTCTGTCCCCACTGCATAGAATGTTTTCCTGCTACTTCCCTTTGATACTCAACTTCAGCTTACATGGCACTTTAAGGTACCACATTGGGCCAGGTTCTCATCAAGAGTTCTCACAGACCTGTCCACTCCCCATTCACAACTCTCAACAGCTTCCTACTCTTCGGGTGGTTAAGTTGTGTCTCTTCCCCAGCACACCTTAAACCTTCTAAACAAACACAAACAGTCACCCGACAGTCTTTAAACACAACCGACCTACAGGAATATAATCTTAATGTTAGAGGATTTTAGAAATCACCAATATTTCAATGGAGGAATTATCCAGGTGCTTATCACAGTTGCTGAATGATCAGTTTCCAGCCATATCAAGAATCAGGAAAATATGTGACCACTGCCACAAGTCATGCCATAAAACCACTTCTGTGGACAGAGGCATTCTGTTGCTCATAAAGATGAGGCACCCGGGCTGACCTAATGTACCAAAAATTAGGGGGAAAAAAAATGGATTGGGTTTTACCCATTCTCTAGCGAAGAATGCTTCCTAAACAAGTATATTAATCTAGTAAACTAGGCACTTTCATTCTTCTCCTCAAACTGTCCTATAAAAATAAACAAGGAAAAGGGGCACTTGGGTGGCTTAGTGGGTTAAGCCTCTGACTCTTGACTTTGGCTCAGGTCATGATCTCAGGGTTGTGGGATCAACCCCGGTGTCAGGCTCTGCACTCAGTTGGGGGTGTACTTGAGAGTCTCTCTCCCTATCCCTTGGCCCCTCCCCTCACTCCCGTGCACTCTCATACTTTCTCTCTCAAATAAGTAACTCTTTAAAAAATAAAACAAAAACAAACAAGGAATAAAAGAATGGGGCTGCCCATAAAATGAGGACGGAAATAGCTCTGGACTAAGTAAAAAAAGTTTTGTGGGGCACCTGGGTGGCTCAGTGGGTTAAAGCCTCTGCCTTCGGCTCAGGTCATGATCTCAGGGTCCTGGGATCAAGCCCTGCATCAGGCTCTCTGCTCAGTGGGGAGCCTGCTTCCTTTCCTCTCTCTCTGCCTGCCTCTCTGCCTATTTGTGATCTCTGTCAAATGAATAAATAAAACCTTAAAGAAAAAAAGTTTTGTGTTTTTTTCCTGCATGCATAGAAACAGTAATTAAGTAGAATTAAAGAATTAAGGAGAAACTGTTTTACTTCAGAAAGAAAAATAAAATATATTTGATATACCTGAGGAGGCAAAGAATAAAGTAGCTCTCTAAAAGTCCATTAGGAGAAAAAAAGAGACAAGGAAAAAGGCACAGTGAGTGAAACAAATTAAATGAATCTCATTTGAACTCTAGTAGACCATTTCCTCCCTCTTCTCATCCTTCTCCCTCCAAAATCTTTCAGAAAAGAAAAGATTTACTTTAATCTCATGACAGCACAATAAAAATGTCCCAGTGGGGAAGGCTATGCACATGTAGAGGCAAGAATTATATGGGAAATGTCTGTATCTCCCTCTAAATTTTGTTGTAAACTTAACACTGCTCCTTAAAAAAAAATCTTTTTAGAAAAGCTGGATCAAGTGAGTTAGGTAAGAGACATTTAGAGCACGTAGCTCCATCCTCAGTTAATATTGTTAAAAGATAAACTAGGCATACTGAAAATTTTAAGAGTTTATTTGAGCAAAAATCAATTTGAATATAGCAGTGCCATACCTGAGTGGTTAGGTGTGCTCCACCAAGAAGGGCGGAATAAAGACTTACATAGAAAAGGTGTGGAAGCAAAGAAACTATCTGATTGGCTTAAAGTCTAGTAGGCTGTTTGTGATTGGTTGTTCCTAGGTTTTATTTTCATAACCTTGAAGTACTTACAGGCTTAGATTTTGGTTTGCTTATGTAGGCCACCAGAGCATTAGAGCCACCTCAGTCCGATGGCTTCCTAGTTTCATTCATTTAACACTGGGCACCCACTATGTGCCAACCACAGTCGTCTGACTGAATTTCCCTCAGGATTTGGGGTATTGAAAATCCAGAGAACCTCACGATTTTGAAACGAACTTGTGTTTAATAACGTAAGTTATGGGGGCGCCTGGGTGGCTCTGTGGGTTAAGGCCTCTGCCTTCGGCTCGGGTCATGGTCCCAGGGTCCTGGGATCAAGCCCCACATCCAGCTCTCTGCTCGGCGGGGGGCCTGCTTCCTCCTCTCTCTCTCTCTCTCTCTGCCTGCCTCTCTGCCTACTTGTGATCTCTATCTGTCAAATAAATAAATTAAATCTTAAGGAATGACATTTAAAAAAATATTAATATAAATTATGCAGTGAAGAACACAGGCTTCAATATCCAAAATGGTCTATATAGTTCTTCTAAAAATTCAGCCAATTTAAACAAGCTAATTATTTCAAGCATTCTCATATTTATCTATTTACTAATACTGAGTGATTCTTGGTCCTGACATAATACTTTAGTTTTATTTCCTAGCATTAGGTACAAGCATTCAAAAACCATTTTCTAAAATGTAGTCATCCCAATGCAGGGATCATTGGCTTTGCTTTAGATACCTGTTTTGCCCACCATGTTGTTCAAACTATGCTACTATTCTCTTTCATAGATTATTTCAAAGTGTTCATTCTCTTCTGAATCACTGATTTCTTCAGAGCACTTCATAACTGCAAATGAAAACCTCACCAACTGACAAATAATAAATAGCCATGAAAGGTCAGGATTCTAAGACTTAGGGGTTTCATGGCCAGAGTGTAACCCATATAGTCCTGTATCACGTTGCCAAGGAATAAATACCACAAGATAGACATAATAAACTCCTGATAAGAAACAAAGAAAGCCCAACCAACCCTCACCCCAATGGCCCTGTTGTCTTATGCCAGAAAGGTATCCATTTCATCTTCTCTTACTTTCCATTAGGAATAGAACAAAATAAAAGACAGTAAACCCTAAAAGCCAACTAGAAAAAGAAAATTTGGATTTCTTTTGAGAGAAGGGGTCTGCCAAGTGACAAGACTACACCATCTACCACACACAGAACTACAAACTCTTCAGAAAAACCAAGTGTTAATGCTGAAGTTGAGATAAAGAATCTACAGAGAAAAAGTCGGCTGTTCCAGGGAAAGAAAACCTCAGTTACACAGGTCTGCTCCTCTACACTTCAGATTCTGTGTCAACAGCACACCTGGAGTTATGCAACGGGGCAGCTTCACAGGACATATGTGCAGTCTGAGAATAACCATCATCCCATTTCTTATTCACAGACTTCAATGTCAAAGTTGGTTGCAATTTTGGATTTAAAAATTAGTCCAATGGAAAAATACATTGGCAACATAAAATGTTGATTTTTTTTGTTTCTTTCCAAAAGTTAAACAAAAAAAAAACCAAAAAAAAAAAGCTTTTCTTCTATTTCCTTAGCACTCAAATGACCTCCAATCAGAGTTGAAACAAATAACAGGATACAGTATGAGAAAATAAGGTAAAGATAGGAGATATTACAAGATTCTGAAGCAAAATTCTGAAGTCATTAATTCAATTACTTTGAAAAATAATTTTGTAGCCATAAAGGTAGGGCACAGCATAATAAAAGCCCTCTCAGATACAACTTGCAGATATATTTTCTGTACTTTATATGTGAGAAAACTAAAGCTTCAAGGGTGAAGGATTTGCTCTAAGCAAAAAGCACTGGCACACAGGGCTAATTTCTCACCTTTGCATTTGTCTTAGAGCTTATTATAACCTGGAAAATTTAGGCAAAGACTGCTCGATCCACAGGTCTAAAGATAACAATAATGATAAACAATACCACCCAAACAGTTTTTACTGGTGGCTTAAATTGTAGACATTCTAAGTTTGGCAAATAGAAAGTCCTTTCTCAAGCCTTCTACCAATGTGTAGCATGTGTAACAGGAAAACCCTGACATCATTATTTCGGCTACTAAATCAGCCACTGGTTGTGGCTATTTGACCTCCTTTAAGAGAATCTGTCTTGTAAGGCTCAGACAACCACCACCAAGGACAAGAACTAGAGACTAGCACTTGTGTGCCTCTCTTCTGTCAGTTTCACTTACCTTGATGGGTACTTCAGTGAGTAAGCAGCAGCCAAGAACCCACCCAAGTTGTGTCCAAGCAAGATCATTTTGTCCAGTCCTAGGGCACACCTCCACTCTTCAATGGATTCCACAAACTGATTCTCCACTTCTTCCGCATCACTGTCAAACCTGGGCCTACTACTTCGTCCAAAGCCCAACAGGTCAAAAGCATAGACGGGTCTATCAGTGCAAAGATCTCCAAAATTCAGTGCCCAGAGTCCAAGTCCACCTCCAAAACCATGGAGGAGGACAAGTGGAGTCTTATTTGAAATATTATGAGATAACTTCAGTGTCCATATTTTATTTCCATTAGATATACGAACAGGTTCTTTTTTGTATGTGCAGGGGACACCTAATGAAAACATAAAAAAAGAAAATCTGCTAAGCTTCACTACTTCTGAGAAGGGGAATATTTTAAGGGCAATCAGAAATAAATAATCTAGAAATTATCTGGTATCCATTCATATGATTTTAGCCTTTATTAGCTCATTCCTAAAAAGAGCTTACATCTTATTCAAGCAAGTAATTCTCAATTACTATATATTACACCTAAGTGGCAAGTTCTATCTCAGATAACTCTCAAGTACCTGTGGCCAAGGTCTTTTGGCAAGTCATGTTAGCTCTTTGGTCTTCTTTTCACATCCGTCAAATGAGGGTCTTACACTCTTAGAACTAGAGAGGGACTCAGTGCTCACAGGACACATTATTTGAAGGTCTCTAACTTTGGAGACAATAACAAAAGAATACCTTGAATTTGTCTAACAGCTGAAGAGTAATCACTGAAGATGAAGTCAGACTCACTTTTCCCTAAAAAGTAACCATGAATTTAAGGATGGACTAGCAGTATCTGCACTGAACACCTAACTGAAATCCTGAGTCACTTCAAAGTTTAGTAGGAAAGAGGTGACAGGGTACGGCAGGAAGTGCTGGCATGAGGTGCCAGGTAGTGTGGGTTCAAGTCCAACAATCTCCCTGGAAAATAGAAATAATCGCAATTTTGTAGATAAAAACTTTTACTTGTTTTCAGTGCTGTAGGACTCAATACTTTAAGTCTCCCCCAAGTTGACTAAAGATAAAACCAATCTGAAATTCCTTTACATTAAATTATCAACTGAATATAGACACTTCATATAAAGCACTTATTTGTGCATATTCATCTGCAGAAGACAAATACTGGAGAACTGGGAGTTTCTATGCTTTAACCAAAGAAATAATCTCGGGTTTTGTACCACACAGTAGCAGCGAAGAGGAAACCCAGAATTCACTTAGAATATTAACAGAGCCCAAGCCTCCAAATGGGAGGAAATGCTACACCAGTTTAGAAGAGATGATCCAGCAACATTAGAACCAAACCAAACCACATCAGCATTTTGAACACAGATGTTTGCATATTTCCATAAAAACCATCTGTAACCTCTAACAGATAGCTCACTCACCCCACTGTATTACAAGTCACTTGCTTTCACATCTGATACTGAACCAAGGGCCAATTCTCATTCCTATTTGCATCCCTAGAATGTAGCAGTAGGGAATCCTTATGTTTGTAAAATGCATAAATTGAGCATCTAGCACCCTTTTATATCTTCTGACAAGTTTTTTTTTTTATTTTAGTATACCACAATGTCAACTTTTCCAGCTTTGTAGAGAACAAGATTACCCAAGTATACAGACTGAATAGAAATTTATTTTCATGCTAAAAATGCATGTAAGATGACTATCTCTTCCTATGGATATATTCAGTTACAGTCGCTTACTCCGGAATCTATCAAATGCACAAATAAAATTTATTTGTGGTAGAGAGAATGAAAAGGAGGCATGGGCAAATATCTGCGCATACATCCACAATAATCATGTATGTGAACTGCTCCTCTGAATCCACGCCTAAAATATATCAGCAGAACAAAATTACACAATTAGCACCATTGCTTAAAAGTATACCCAAAGGGGTGCCTGGATGGCTCAGTGGGTTAAAGCCTCTGCCTTCAGCTCAGGTCATGATCTCAGGGTCCTAGGATTGAGCCCTGCATCGACTCTCTGCTCAGCAGGGAAATTGCTTCCCTCTCTCTCTGCCTGCCTCTCTGCCTACTTGTGATCTCTCTCTCTGTCAAATAAATAAATAAAATCTTTAAAAAAAAAAAAAAAAAGTATACCCAAAGATTACCAGGATAGCCCTAACAGTACAAGTTTGGGTAAATTTCACTGCTCATAAGAAATTCTGTAAAAAGGTTTCCACACCACTAAAATGCACAATTAAAAAAATCCTAGGAAACTAAAACCAGAGGGAACCCTAAGGATCATCCTACCTCTTCATTTTACAGATAACAAATGGGAAACTGAGAAAGTGACTTACCCAAGGTGCTGACATCATCTGGCTGCATATCTGGGCCTGGACCAAGTTACCTTGTTCTACTCCAGTATGTGCTCCATTCCACAAAGCTACCTATTCTGGAACACCTAGAGCCTATTACCAGATTGTAGTCAGGGGCATTTGGGGAGTCCCTGAGACCCTTTCAGGCAGTTTATGAGGTCAAAACTGTTTTCATAACAAAACTAAGACATTCTTTGATGGGTATGCAGCAGAGTTTTACAGAGATCACTAGATGTGATTACCAACAGCCTGAATGCAGAAGCAGATTTGAGAATCCAGCTGTCTTATATTAAGCCAGAAATCAAAGAGATTTACAAACAATGCTACTTTTCTCACTGTATTTCTATTTGAAAAGTAGTTATTTTTAGAAAACATGTTATTTATTTTAACCTATAATGGGTTCCTATTATTTTTAAATGAATAAATTAAAATACTTCAAATAATTCAGTTTTAATTTCTAATTGGTAAAGAGTCATGGCTGTAACTGATAAATAAAGCTCCTTAAGGCCCTTACTAATTTAAGAGTATAACAGGGACCCACAACCAAAAGTTTAAGAACCCCTACCTTCCAACACTTCTGTACTTGTTGATGCCATGGAAAAGGGGAAAAAGCACTTTTGCCAACAAACTAACACACCACAGAATCTTATCTCCAGTTTCTGGGCAATGTGATCTTAGCAAACAGCTCAGGCAACTTACAAAAAGAAAACCTTACATTTTAAAATTTTCTCTTCAGCTTCTTTAAGGTGTGATGTAGATGTAGGGCACCACGTGGGAAGCCAACCAGTTAGCCATCCTGACCTAGAGCATCAAAAAGAAAATACAAAGACATAAGTTAATGCTCTTCTCAACTTCCAACTGTTACATTTGAAGAAAAGCAAAATAGGAAACTTACTGTCTATATGATGGTGAAGCTATCTACATCTGGCAGAATCCACCTAATACATACAAAGTATTGTGGTAAAGTACTGGGGAAGAGACATTCAACTTCAGCCTGTGAACCTACAAGTAGATATCAAAATCCATATTTATGGATAGTCAGACTCCAAGTAATCAAGCAGAAATAAAAACAGGCAGAGCAAGAAAAGACAAAAAAAAAGGCATTCACCCCAACCCACTGTAAGAAAGCCTCTTACCAGGGTGGAAATGCAGAAAAGGTAAAGACCATGAGTGGGTTCACTAAATGGTAGGCTCACAAGCAGGTATAAAATCTTAAGGTTGACAGAAGAGAAATCTTATTAAAAAGGAAATTGGTTTTGGGTTTTTGGTTTTTTTTTAAGCTTCAAAGTTCATCGTTCAGAGTGGGAATGCACCCCTAATACAAATGCATACTTGCCTAGAGTGAATGGGTTAACTGTTAGTGAACATCTCTGGGATCCAACAAATAGTAGATGAAAAGAATGACCAAGGCCTTTGGCAGAAGATAGTTTAAAAAAGAGAACAAGGAATCAAGCTTGAGGCAACAAGCAAGGAAAGGTATGGGAACGGGATGCTGGAATAGACAGGCTTTGCTCATAGCCAGCCAAGGAGAGGATAAGCATATAACTCCTGGCCTGGTGGCAGCAGACCACAGGCTTATCCTAACAATCTGGGCTAATGTGGAGCTCCAGCACTTATCTGACAGCAAGGGCGTTAGCACCTGACCAAGAGTATTTAAAGTGAAAGCTTTCTGATGAAAGAGAAAATGAATCAGAGGAGGAAGAAAGACAAACTACTATAGGTTTCAGATGTGAGGTATGGCCTTGAACCAAGGCTTTGGCAACAGGGATGGAGAGAAGAAAATAAGGCCAAGGAATATTTAAAAATAAACCAGGCTAAAAAATACAAACTTACAACTAGACAAGGAGAAAGTTCTGGAGATCTAGAGCACAGCATAATGATTATGGTCAACAACACTGTATACTTCAAAACTAAGAAACTAGATCTTAAATGTTCTCACCACAAAAAAGAAATGGTAATTACATGATGTGACAGAGCTGTTAGCTAAATCGTAACCATACTGCAGCATATAAAGGGTATATATAAATGTATCAAATCAACATGGTTGTATGCCTTCAACTTATACAATGTTAAATGAAAGGGGGCAGGATCTAATGGAGGAAACAGGTGACCCAGCAACTATAATTACATGACGGAATTAATTCATTCCACAAGTATTTATTAGGCACTTACTGTCATTCGGGACATCAGTTATCAAACAGAGGTAAGAGTGATTAGTTCTTCTTGAGGGCACCAGGGAGTTGCTTTTGAGCTAGATCTACATAAAATGAATGGGATTATTTCAAAAGGTAGAGTGGCAGTTCAGCCATCCCCAGTGAAGGAAAGGGCAGGAGAGCATGCACATAAGGAAATGCATAATGTATGTTCTGAGATAACAAACATTGTTTCCAATGGCTGTTCTAAAAATTACCACAAACTTGGTAGCTTAAAACAACAGAAATTTATTCAGGGCCACATTCCCAACAGAGGCTCTGGGGAAAATCTATTCCTTGCCCTTTTATTGGTTCTGGTGACTGCTGGTATTCTTTATCTGTGGCAGGGTCACTCCAGTTATCTGTGTCCATTACCACATTGCCTTCTGTGTGACTTCTCTCCTGCCTGTTTGCAATCTCCCTCTGCCTCTCACTTATAGAATCACTTATAGAAGCACTTATAGTGCTTGCATTTAGGGTCCACCCAGATAACCCAGGATCATCTCACAGTTTCTTTTTATTTTTTTAGATTTTATTTATTTGAGGGGCACCTGGGTGGCTCAGTGGGTTAAGCCTCTGCCTTCAGCTCAGGTCAGGATCTCAGTGTCCTGGGATCGAGTCCCGCATCGGGCTCTCTGCTTGACAGGGAGCCTGCTTCCTCCTCCTTTCTCTCTCTGCCTGCCTCTCTGCCTACTTGTGATCTCTGTC
Source organism: Meles meles (assembly GCF_922984935.1). Lineage (NCBI taxonomy): Eukaryota > Metazoa > Chordata > Mammalia > Carnivora > Mustelidae > Meles > Meles meles. Next base: position 37,362,728 of record NC_060069.1, on the reverse strand, counting down.
TGTCAAATAAATAAATAAAATCTTTAAAAAAAAAAAAAGATTTAGATTTTATTTATTTGAGAGAGAGAGAACATGAAAGGGGAGAGGTCAGAGGGAGAAGCACACTCCCTGCTGAGCAGGGACCCCCCCCCCCCACCAATGTGGGGCTTGATCCCAGGACTCCAGGATCATGACCAGAGCTGAAGGCAGTTGCTTAACCAACTGAGCCATCCAGGTGCCCCCATCTCAGTTTCTAACTCAATTGGTTAAATTGTAAGTTTGCAAAATCTCTGCCATGTAAAGTAACACTCAGGGCACCTGGGTGGCTTGGTTGATTGAGCCTTCAGGTCGGGTCATGATCTTAGGGTCCTGGATCAAGCCCCGTGCCAGGATCTCTGCTAGGCAAGGGGGCTGCTTCTCCCTCTCCTATCCCCTTTGCTTATGTTTCCTCTCTTGTTAGGTCTCTCTCTGTCAAATAAATAGATAAAATCTTTTAAAAACCCAAAAAACAAACACAGGTTCTGAGGACTAGAAAATGGACTCAGCTTTGGAGACCATTATCTTTGGGAATGACTACCACAAATACGAAGCATGGAGTGTGTTCCAAGATAAAATATTTAAAATCCAATAAATGGTAGTTGACATTACACTGATGACAACAAAACAATTCACTAAAATTATGTGGCATTAATTAGTAATTCCTAAAATAAGAGTTTTAACTAAGGTTCAGAAGTATTTCAGAAATAGAGAGGTGCCAGGGTGGCTCAGTGGGTTAAGCTTCTGCCTTTGGCTCAGGTCATGATCTCAGGGTCCTGGGATTGAGCCCTGGCATTGGGCTCCCTGCTGGGCAGGGAGCCTGCATCCCCTTCCCCAACCTCTGCCTACTTGTGATTTGTCAAACAAATAAAATCTTAAAAAAAAAAAAAAAAGTACTTCAGAAATAGAAATTGACAAAGAATTGTCATTTTGCATGACTCCTTACCTCAAAGATAAGGCTACTTCTAGCTGACCTTCAATAGGAAACTCAGCCCTGTTCCAACCTTTTACTTGACACTCTAAGTATCATTTTTGTCATTTCTTATTCTCTGTTTTCTAGCCATACAATATTCCCTATTCTCTCGCTTCCTGGTGCTGAATATCCTTGGAATATGCATCTCCCCTTCTCTTCATGAGCCATTATACGTCTCACCAACCTCAGATTAGATTTCATTCCCCCTTCCTGATATACCCAAACCAGATTAGATCAGGATAGCAGGATATCACCCAATTCTCAAGATCAATTCTCTTCCTTTTCAAGTTGTATTACAACATTCTTATTTACTCACCAATATCCTCACCCAACTGTATGATCCTTAGCAGTAAGAACTCTGTGTTCACCAATGCATATTATTATACATTGATGTTATAAATGAAGTTTTTGCTTCATCGGAAATGTACTGGCTACAATGAATTACAAGTGGATCACTTGAGTATTAAGAGAATCTTCTGGGATGATAGTGACATTCTTTATCTTAACAGGTGATTGGATTACACAATTCAGCAAATGAACACTTAAAATTTAAGCATTTCATCATAATACAATTTTATGCTAAAAAGAAAAAAGTAAAACAAGTTGGATTTGATAACTGGTTGGATAGAAAAAAGGTGTAATAGAGGATTCCTAGGTTTCTGAATCAGGTACCACTAATAACCATAGAAAATACATGAATAAGAATAGGTGTGAGTAGAGAACTGTGCTAAGTTTGGATGGGTGCTCTAACAACCAGGTTTTTTTAAGCTTTGTAGGCTCATCCTACATTTTTGCCTGCTTATAGAACTTCTCTGGGCATTAGGTAGAACAGCTGCTTGATAAGTGTTTTGCAGAATGATTAAGTATTCACAATACAGGGTATTCTCAATCCAAGTCACTCCCATTTTGTAGATCTGAAAAGGTTTAGGAATGTTAAGCACCAGATCCAAGAGTATTAAGGTAGTAAGGAAATGATACAAGTAGAAATTTAAATCCAATTCCAAGTGACATCAAAGACCTTTGTTCTCAGGTGACTACCTTCCTTAAAATATGTGAGGTGCTATCACAACCTATAGGATAAAGTCACAGGACTTTATCCTATAGGTCACATTCTTTAGGCCTGCACGGAAAAAAAGATACATAACAGCCTGCATTATAACCAGGCTCCATTCCAAATGTTCTCTGTGTTAGTTTCAAACCTTCTAACATTAACAAGATCAGAGGATACAACCCCAGGCATCACCCACAAATGTTTCATATAACTTATTACCAAAGTTAAAACATAATAGAAACAAACATTATTAGTCTATTTGTAAATATATAAATATATAAATATAAATATATAAATATATAAAGCTATAAATTATCAAGGAAAAACAATTCAAGGTAAATATATAAATATATAAATATAAATATATAAATATATAAATATATAAAGCTATAAATTATCAAGGAAAAACAATTCAAGGTTTTAGCAAAGAGTTTTTCAATCATTCAACAATTATCAATTATTAAAAAAAAAAACACTGTTGGGGCGCCTGGGTGGCTCAGTGGGCTAAGGCCTCTGCCTTTGGCTCAGGTCATGATCTCAGGGTCCTGGGATCAAGCCCCGCATCAGGCTCTCCGCTCAGCAGGGAGCCTGCTTTCTCCTCTCTCTCTCTCTGCCTGCCTCTCTGCCTACTTGTGATCTCTGTCTGTCAAGTAAATAAATAAAATCTTTAAAAAAAAAAAAAAAAAAACACTGTTAACAAGCAGTTAAAAGAATCTCATGATCTTTGGAGCTTAAAATTTAAAAAGTAAACATTATTAAGCTGAAGCTGTTTTGTCATTGACCAGGAATGGTCATCAAAGTCTATGTTAGGCCACAAAAATATGAGCTAGTACCAAGAGGAAGTTACAACTCAATCTCAATAGTTTTCTTAAATAGCCCTCAAATCATAGCACAGTTCTTTGCCAGAGAGAATCAGTACCCCAAAAAACCCCAAAACAAAACAAAACAAAAAGTCAAATGAACTATAGTCTACTATTGCTCCAACTGCCATCAGGTTGGGGCAAAGAAAACACAAATGCAATCTTCATTTCAGTCTTTAAAAAAAATTTACATTCTCTGAATACCTATTAAGTACAGGGCCTCAAGTTTAAAATGTTATATAACAGCCTGCAATAGGAATTATGCCTACTCTCCTCACAAAACCAATTTTCAAAGGATAGGATGTCTTGTCCACTCATTTTTGCCTCCTAGTGATAGGCTTAGTGCAAAGAGAAAATGCAAAATAATGCTTTTATGTTTGCAAGTCTAGTGCATTACACTAAAAATCAGGACTCTACAACCACAAGAGCCACTAACCCTCTTCAGATTTTCACAGCAACTTTTTCATCAAAGCAGATAATTGTTTTTAAGTGGAGTTTTTCCAAAGTATATTTAAACTGAAAAAATCCATAAACAAAGCATAGTAAAATATTTTATTTTCACTCAATGGAATTGTAGAGATTCCTCTCTTCTCCTAAGCCTTGATAATATTTCTGTCTAATCACCTTTGCCTAAACCAGATATAAAGTTTTAGAGAAACTGTCTTCTACTTCTTTCTTAGAGATACTCTACCTAATTGAGTCCCACACACATAACTGGCTCAAGGAAACATTTTTAAACAGTGAAAGGAAAGCGGCAGTCTATCTTTTTTGTTCTTTACTTGATTACCCTTTGTTGTCAAATTCCCACAGTTGAGCTTGCAACATCTATTGCTTCAACCCTCCAAAACACCCATTCAGCCTCATCTCCTGTCTTCCAGGTAAATTAAACTCGTCTTCAAAGAGACCCTCTGCCCCTTCCACAAAATCTCCTATGTCCTCCGGTGTTGTTCTAGGCTTAGTGTGTGGAAGACTGGAACTAAGAACCCAAGACTGAAGCTTGTTGGATATCCAGCCATTCTTCTAAGGCCACAAAATCTAAAGTAAAAATTAAATTCATTAGGCCCAGCTATAAAATAGTAAATAAGGAAACAAAACAGTAAATAAAATACACGGCTTCCTCCTCACAGCTTTGGAACATAAACAGAAAAGCAAAACTCAATTTCCCTGTTTTATTTAAACAGATAATCAGTAAACACTATGATCCACTACTGAGGCCCTAACTTGGGAAGCAACCCAAATGTCAATGGCAATATAAAGAAAAAGCCATTCACCATAGGGACTACACCTATTTAAGACAACAGGAAGACGTATCAAAAAGTGCACGAAAAGGTTTTCTAGGCAGCCACATCAGCTGAGCACTGAACTCTCAGCAAGGCTGAGGATCTAAGCCCTAAAGCATCTATTTAAAGAAAAAACAAACAAACAGTACAAGGAATCTTGCTTTATAACTCTGTAATAAATATAGAGAAAGAATCTTTTTAGTGAGCAGACTTCCAAGTTAAAAGAAAAAAAAAACCTTGAAAGACTACACTAGAGGTGGCATTCTAAGGAAAGACAAAAAAGATGTGCTTAACATATTAACAGAATTTATTAACTTAAGAATCTGATTTTAAACATCCTGAGTTTGAGCGATAAAACACTGAATTTTTTCTCTTAATTTTCTACCTAATTTTTTTTTTTTAAAGGATTTTATTTATTTATCATAGAGAGAGAGAACAAGCAGGGGGAGCGGCAGGCAGACAGAAAAGCAGGTGGCCCTCTGAATAAGGAATTCAACACGGGTCTTGATCCCATGACCCCAGGATCATGACCTGAGCCACCCAGGAGACCTTACCTAATCTTTTTTTTTAAAATAACATTGTACTCAGGTGCCTGCCTTCGGCTCAGGTCATGATCCCAGGGTCCTGGGATCCAGCCTCGCATTGGGCTCCCTGCTCAACAGGAAGCCTGCTTCTCCCTCTCACACTCCCCCTGCTTATTGTGTCCCCCCCCTAAAATAAATAAGTAAAGTCTTTAAAATAATAAATAAATAAAATAGCATTGTACTTATACCCTACTGCCATCAACATTTAAGTTTCCTTGTAATCCCTGTTTTGTTCTCTTAGACATAGCTGACTATCTATAGTATTACCAAACCTGAATTGCACAATCTACAAATATTGTGAAACAGGTTTCAAAGATTTCTGAAGAAAATATACAAAAGTCTGGCCAATTTCCACACGCTGTTGGCCACTTAAATAACATTTCTAATTAGGTTATAAGTAAAGAGGATTTCATTATATTACAATTTTTTTTAAAATGGCCTCCATCTCTATACTAGTACTATCAAGAGAGAAAAGTTGTTTATTACTGCTCTCTATCCTACTCTAAGTACAGCAGTCTCTCTCATTTAGAGAAACTATGAGGTTTTGTTTCTTTTGTAAATATCCAAATTGAAGAGAGGTATGAATATACATATTCTTCTGAAATAATTCCTCAACCAAGGAATGATTAACAACTTTCAAAAAAGACATTACAACACTTTCGCAAATAAGGGCCTTTCCTGGTTAATGGAAAATCCTATCATACCCTTTCATTTCAAATAAATAATAGCTCACATGATTTGAATTATCACTAACGATTAGGTCAATCAAGCCCTCTAATATACTGTAACACATTAATTCACATTCTTTAACTTTTTACTCCCTGTATTTCCAACCTGTAACTATGAAAGACCCAGAGTTGGAGAATCAGTATTTTAGACACAGTCATGTGCTGGTGATATTTTCTCCCCAATTGTCTCCTACCTTCTCTCATACAGTAAACAAACCATCCTGGAGTCAGACACAGCACCAAACACACTTAAAAGAAAACTATAGGTATACTTTTAGATTTACACTGCTTAACAAATCCAAGTGGCATTTCATGTTACTTCTAAAATAAGTTTATCTACTAGATAAAAACTAAAAATCCCAAGTCTCAAACGGAATAATAACTTTTAATAAAATCATCTTTCCACATAATTCTTTATGATTCACAATCAGGAATGAGAAATTATAGAACAAAGAGGTTAGATTAAAAACCTAACAATATAATATTTCTGAATGGCTATTACAAATAAGTCAAATCTTTAAGGGCTCCATTCAGAGTCATCTGTAATTCTCAAATGTATTATCCAGTGTTGTTATTAAGTGGACCATCCTGGGGCTTTACATTTGTTTAAGTTCTTCCTCACAGGCCTGAAATGCTGGATCTGTGACTGGCATTTTGAAGAACAGGCAAAACAAAGAAGTATGAGTTGTTTCGCCCAAGGTCAAGAAGTAGAATCATATTCCTAACCTCCCATTATAACTTAAGCTTATGATCTTAGTTGTTGTCCTCGTCACATTCAAACTTCGAATTCTTATTGAGTGTATCAAAGAACATCTTTTGATGTTCTTTGAATATCTTAGGGTGAAAAATATCAGGTTATAAAGCTGCAAAATATATAATAACTAGGTTTTTTATCTTAATGTTTGTGTCAGCATAAATTTACAATATTGAACTGTTTAATTCAATAAACATTTATTGAACTTTACTATTTATGAAACCCATTCAGGCTTTACCAGACATTTGAGTATGACAAAAGCTTTCACCCCAATGAGCTGACAAAGCAAATAACTACACTACAAAACATGGTATAAGTGCCATAAAGAAAGCTTAGGAAAATACTATATGCCTTCAGAGAAGGGAGATCACAATCTGCTTTGGGTCAAAGAAAACCAAGTGAATCAAGACAAGGGAAACAGAAAGAGCAAAGAACATGTTTGGGAAACAATGAAAGACTGGCTAGAGCCCAGGGCACAGGAGGAAATAAGACTCCAAAGGCAGATAAGAGCCAAGCTGCCTATAAAGGGCTTTAAGTCAGGCTGAGCACCTATAATAAAGCCACTGTGTGCAGCTGCTACAACAAAACTGCCTCTTGGGGAGAGAAAAGTGATGAAATAAGCTATGCTGAAAGCATAGGAACTTTGGGTTCCTATGTTATTTATGTTATTTTAAATGGGTTATTAAAGCCTGCTATAGGGGTACCTGGGTGGCTCAGTTGGTTAAGCATTTACCTTTGGCTCAGGACATAATCTCAGGGTCCTGGGATGGAGCCTCACACTGGGCTCCCTGCTCAGTGGGGAACCTGCTTCTCTGGCTCCAGCTCCCCCTACTTGTGCTCTAGCACACACACTCTCTCTCTCTGTCAGATAAATAAAATCTTGAAAAATAAATAAATAAATAAAGCCTGTTATAAACCAGAAAGGGGAATATGTAGGGTCAGAACAAGGTGATTTCCAGGAGACACTGGAAATGGAAAGCTGATGTACTTAGAATCTACTGGACTTAGTAGATTTGGTATTCAGGGCCATGAAGATGGAGGTCGGCAGTGAAAAATCAGGCCACAGTTCTGAACCCAGATGACCAGAAGAATATAAGCACTCTAATGAAAATAGGTAGGTCAAGGGCAAAAACTGGACTCTTTGAATTGTTTAGTTCAGGGGAAGAAAGGTGAAAATGACATCCAAGTCTGCACGTGTTACATTTGAGGAATAAAGTGCAAACATCTGGCACACAATTAGAAACATCACCAGATTTCTAAAAAGGGCTCCATCATGAGAATAAGATTTTAGTTCTCTCCACAGAAAAGATGCTTCAAAGAGTAGAAGTAAACAAGACAAAATATGAAAACACAGATGAAAGAAGAAGTAGAATCTTGGAGAATTGTGACATTTAAAGAATGAAAAAAAAGAGAGAACCTAATAAAAGTGACTATTGATCTCAGGCTAAGGCATGAAGCAAAATGTCTTAAGAGCTATAATGTCTGGTAAGAATTTCAATAAGGAGAAGCTAACTTTACAGTGTCAAATACTGAGAAAGACCCAAGGAAGATAAGTACCCAGAAAAAAAAAAAAAAAGTCCACTAGAATGTATCATTGAGAACTGCAGTGATTCTTAAGAAGTCGGGTATGAAGGATTTGGGAAGGAGAGATGGCAACAGAGAGGAGTCATTGATCTTAGCGGTCTTTTAAAAATGGCAAAATCCACTATCTTATCTCCAAGGCAAAGGACTATAGTCAAATTCTAATGCAAATCCAGTACGTGGCTGGTAAACCCACTGGAGGAGAAGGGGAGGAAAAAAATCCTTTACTTGCAGCATTTTATGATATCTATGGTATAAATACTACCATCATGGCTGATTTCAAGCTGCCAAAAGTTCACAAAATTCTTGAAAGTTTAGCAATGGTTGCCAGTACAAGCCAACTCCAACACACCACTGCAAACCACCTATTATACTGTCTGCTCTGCAGCTGAGCAATTCTGTCACAGCTTTCCTCTAAACTCAACAGATCATTCAACTTAATCATTCTTTGGGACAACCTTGCAGCAATTCACAGAAGTCTTCCCTACTCTTGTTACATTTAACTTTCTCAACTGTCTTGCAACAAAAAGGGTTAGATGTTGAAAGCCAAATGGCTTCCAGGCAAATCTGTCTTCACTGAGAAAATCACAAAGAAAAAAAACAAGATTCATATGTGCCAAAAAGCCTTCCTCCGCAGTTTTATAATTGTTTCCTTTGTTAATGTCAATTCCCCATCTAAACCTGAAGTGTCTTAAAGATCAAGAACTTGATACAGGACCTATTTTCTCACAACCTCTAATGGCTCTTGGCATAGTTCCAGTTGATTACCAAATTAAAAGAAATAAACTCTGTATCAATGCAAGGATTAAGTAACAAAGTGTTAAGAGAGTAAGCAAAAGAGACAAGAACCAAACATCCCTCATGAGTCCCAGTTCTACAGAGAAGCACCAGTGATATGGCAGAGGATATTAAACTAAATCTAGACACCTGGGGAGCTCCAGTCCAGCTCTGCCACTCACTAGTGGGCTGCTGGTAGCCCTTTCAGTTGCTGTTGCAAATGAAAAATGGACAGAAATACTGTGCACACAGGGTTGATCTTAGGTTTAACATAAACACATTTAGGCAACACCTCGCAGGACAGGTACTTGCTCATCTTCTTGGTACAGTTCACAAGACTACACTAGTACGCACACTGGATATTGCTTTAGTACATTGCCAAGAGTACCAAGGAGGCCCACCTCTGTCATGGGGCTATGGCTGCTCAGCTGCTAAAGATATTTTATAGTCTGTCCCCAATGACCTGGGGACATCACCCCATCCATAAATTCCTTCCACAGTCATGCCCTGGACTCCCGGGCCCCACAAGAATATGGTGACCAAAAAGTCCACCTAGGGGCGCCTGGGTGGCTCAGTGGGTTAAAGCCTCCGCCTTCGGCTCAGGTCATGATCCCAGGGTCCTGGGATCGAGCCCCACGTCTGGCTCTCTGCTCCGCAGGGAGCCTGCTTCCTCCTCTCTCTCTGCCTGCCTCTCTGCCTAGTTGTGATTTCTCTCTGTCAAATAAATATTAAAAAAAAAAAAGTCCACCTAAAAGCAGTTTCGGAAAGATAAAAAGGTGTTATGGCAAACTAGGTGGGAACAAGCTACCAGTTAGGTTCCTACTTGTGTCCACATGAGGACATTCAGCATCTTACCTCAACAAGGAAGTTTATCAACAAACCAAAACAATGGACCCATTCATAATGTAAACAAACTTCAGAGGAAGTATTTGGAAACTGTCACCTCACCCCCTCCCCCTATCTTTCCAAATACAACTGTCTTCATAGTACTCCATATTACCTTTATCATTTAGGTTATGTTTCATATGCAAGTTTCTCCAGACATCTTAAGTAGAATTATCAAAATACTAAACATATATACAGAAACACAAAAGTTTACTTTCCAAAGGAAATGACCAGCCTTGAGAAATATGGCAATAATATTCGTAATTTAATTTTTCCACCAATTGTTATCTGTCTACTGACAAGGGCATGAAGTTTCTAGCTACAGGTGGAAGAGAATAATTTAAACTTAGTACGTCTGTGTATCAAAAAGTTTCACGTTGGACATCTGTCCTCCAAATTCCATAAAGTTTTCTACATATATATGAGTTCTGAGGAGCAAACACGCCCACTTCTCCGGTAACACCACAGCACTCAGAAACAAAGGAAGATCGCTGAAAGATGATCAATTCTGAATCTGCTGTCCATATAGGGTTAACATTCTTTCTACTAAGTATCTATAAATTAAACGCTTTCTGAAACCCAAAGTTATATACCCACGCCCTCAAACCCCTTTCCCTCTCGCTGCGCTTCTCCTTTCCCCGACACCCCCCAATCTCCTGCACTTCCCAGACAGACTTTGGGTTCTCCATCTCCGGCAGCCCCGGGGAAGCGCCGCCCCTTCCCCCAGGCTCGGGAGGTTCTGCCCGGGCGGCGCATTCGTTCTCGTCCCGGGCTGGGCGGAGAACAGGGCGCACCTGCCGCCAGAAGCCGCGCTTCCAAGTGCACGAATGACTGAGCCGTTTCCCCTGGCTCGAGGCAGGTGTGGGAACGGCGGGTCACCGCCTGCCGGCTGTCCTGGGGCACGCGGGTCCGAGGAGTCCCCGGATGACGAGCCGGGCTAGGTGCCGGGTCGCCCTTGCCGCCGAGCCCGCGGAGACGCTTACACAACATCACGGCGGCCCCTCCGCGCGGGGGTCTGCGGCGCGGCCGGGGAGGATCACACCCTCCCCGCGCCTCCGCGCCTAGGGGCGTCCGGCAGGGACAGAGCCAGACCGGGGCGTCCTCGGGGCGCAGCGCGGTCTCACGCCGGGCCGGACGACAGGCAGGCCGGGGTACGGGTCCTCGGCTGCGCCGCCCGGCCCGACCTGGGCCCCTGTGGAAGGAGCGATCCCGAACCCCACGAAGTCGTGGCCGCACTCACCTCTCACAGGTGTCCGCCGAGTCCACCTCCTCCTCCTCCGCCGCCATGGCCGCCGTCACCGCGCGAGCGCCGGACCGCGCCTCCAAGCCGGCTGACAGGCCGACTGAGAACCAGAGCCGCCGCCGCCCTTAAGGCCACCGCCGCCCGCGCATGCGTCGCCCTCCCACTTGCACGACGCGGCAGCGCGCGCGCGTGCCCGCCTCTCTCCACCCACCTGCACCAGCTGCGCGTGCGCCCTAATGCCTGGCGCGATCCCGTGTGCGCGCTGGGTGGGGCTGTCAACCCTGGAGCGGGTAAGATTCACCTGGAAATGTTAGGTAGCAAGTGGCTTCAGTAAAACCCGTGTTAATGCATCAGACGCTAATATTAACTGCCGTGCTGGGCACGAGGCAGGCATTCTGGAAGGACCCTGGGACCTTCGCTGGAGGAGCTAAGGTCGTGTCCGATAGACGCTGCGTTGGCGAACGGGACTGCAGCAGTGGAGAGAACTCCGGCCTTCCGCCGGCCAGTCCCTCCAGGTGGGCAGCCAAGGGGAAAGGGTGGCTCAAGACTCTAAAGTCAATATTCACTGATGTGCTGGGGTTATAATAGTGGCCAGAACCAGCAACTGCCGTTACCCTCCCGCGGTATATATATTGGAGGAATGTAAAGTCAGTGTTTAGGTACTTAGAGTTCTTGAGAGGGATTTACCAACATAAATGTCAACATTTCTTGACCCGTTTTCAAGTCTTTTAGCCATCAGATACTGCCTGGTTTTGTAATTATACCTCTCCCTACAACAGGGGCCAACGGCAGGCTACCCCCCAGGAGTGCCACTTTAGCATATTGACTATTTTAAATAAAAGTTATTTAAGAGAATCTCTATAGAAAGGACACTCAGACCCTCCTCTGTCCCCTGAAAACAGGAAATAAATCTCCATGTGATAGGTACCCTCTGTGCACCAGGACGTACATAAAGAGACAGCCTTGTCACCAGAGATGGGAAATTTAGAGCCAAGAAGGCTTTATAAACAACCCTATCTACTTTTTACTAATTTACAACCCCAGCCCAAATTCGGCTTAGAATTCCTTCCTAAATGAAGCTTTCGAAGCTAAGTTTTCTGTATCCTGTCAATTCCTCACAGATATATTGTCTCTTTGTCTGAAAAGCATAAAAACTTCCTAAGCCTTGGTCATTTCTTTAGGTCTCAATTTCATTATTGGGCCTCTGTGTACATGTAGTAAACCACTGGATTTTTTTTCTCCTGTTAATCTGTTTCATATAAATTTAAGTCCAGTTGGAAGACCTTGAAGGTAGAGAAGAATTTTTCCCTTTCCTTCACTATCATTCATCCATTCTTATCTACTGTGTGCCTACTATTAGTCCACTATGTTTTAGTAGCTGAAAAACAATGTACTAAAAAGGTCTGAGACCAGATCTCTCAAAGTTCCAGGAAAACCTGGTGCTATTTCTAAATCTACTAAATCTTCTAAATAGTGACCTACTATCCAATTACGTTGAATGAGAGTGCTTATGTTGGAAGGTCATCGGGACTTACTTTGACTCTCCAGTGGGATAGTCAGGTTGTGACACATTTAAGGCAAGTGCTTGGTCTGCTCTGCAGGCCTGGGCTGTGGGGTCCAAAAAACTAAATGCAGCCGTTATATCAGCAAAGCTAAGTGTACCACACAGATTGGTGTTTGGTGCCCTATTGGTTCCCAGGTTGGCTTTAATCCCAAGAAGGATTTTTTTCTAGGGAAAATGCCATCGTAGGGATCTGGGCCTTTATCAGAAGGCTGCAAATCAGAATGAGGCTGAAACATGGAGGGTTTTCTAGGGCTTCAATGGCCTGACTGACCTATAAATTGTTATAAAGTGCTGTTAACTAAACAAAGTGAGAAAGTAAGTACAGTAGGGAGGTAATAAGGACATGGCATGGGGCACCTTGGTGGCCCAGTTGGTTAAACATCCAACTCTTGATGTTGGCTCATGTCATGATCTCAAGGCATGAGACCAAGCCCCGTGTTGGACTCTATTCTCAGTGTGGGATCTGCCTGAGATTCTCTCTCTTCTTTCACTCTGCCCTTCTCCCCATGCTGCCTGCCCACTGTGTGTGCAGGACCTCTCTCTTTCTCGCTCAGTCTAAAATAAATAAATAAAATCTTGAAGAAGAAGAAAAAAAGAAGGAGAAGGAAGGGGAACTCAGGGGGAGGAAGAGGGATAGTAAGGAAAAATGATACTTGGATCAAGGGAAGGGCGCAGACACCAACTGTATGGCCTTGGGTGGGAGGGGAATCACATGATGAGGGCTTCTTAGAGTCTAATCTGCATGCAGACTTTTGGGGGATATTGTTAAGTTGCAGATTCCAATTCTGTGGGTCTGGTATGGGACCTAATTATTAATTAATAGAGATTCTCTATTTCTAATCAGCTCCCAGTGATGCCTATGGTCTTGCACACCACCCCCCCCTTTTAAAAAATATTTTATTTATTTTTTGACAGAGAGAGAGAGAGAGACATAGTGAGAGAGGGAACACAAGTAGGAGGCGTGGGAGAGGGAGAACAGGCTTCCCGCAGAGCAGGGAGCCCGATGTGGGGCTCAATTCCAGGACCCAAGGATCATGACTGAGCCACCCAAGCATCCCTGCACACCACCCTTTAAATAACAAAGCTCTAGCACAACCACTGGAACTTTATGCAATGATGAAAAGTATCTAAATCCCACTGCTCAGTAAAGTAGCCATGAGTCATATGTAGCTATAGAGCATTTGAAATGTGTCTAGTGTGACTGAATTTTTTATTTTAATTAATTTATTTTAATTAACTTGAATCTAAATATCCACATGTGGGGGCACCCTAGGTGGCTCCGTGGGTTAAAGCCGCTGCCTTCCACTCAGGTCATGATCCCAGGATCCTGGGATCGAGCCCTCCCCTCCCCCCTTGGGCTCTCTGCTCTGTGGGGAGCCTGCTTCCTCCTCTCTCTCTGCCTGCCTCTCTGCCTACTTGTGATCTCTGTCAAACAAATAAATAAAATCTTTTTAAAAAAATAAAAATAAAAATCCACATGTGGTTAATGGTTACCATGTTGGACAAGAAGTTTTCAATCATCCACTCCTCAGCTATGAAAATGAGAATTTGAAACTGGATGATTCTCTACATTCCTTCTGGTGTTCTGTGGTTCCAAGTTATTTTCAATATTGTATGGAAGGAGGGGTTTGATGAGGGGGCTGATGTTATGATGTTAAAATTTGGAATAAAGGCCTGGGAATTAGGAGATCTACCACACTAGGGTGGGGAAGAGGGGTATTGTCCCGTAAGGGCTGGATTCTAGAATTCAGGGTAGAATTGCTCTCCAGAGACACAAGACTCTGACTAGTCAATGAATATCAGTTGAACTCTTCAGAAGCAGATAAAAGGCCTCCTTTGGTAAGATTCAAATGCTAGGCCATAAAGGAAAGAAGTGAGTAATACTACCACATCAAAATATAAAATCTCTGTGTGAAAAAAGACACAATAGAATATAATGCAAAAATTTGAAACAGACCTAGATTTAATAATTTCAATAAGGAAAAATTAAATAATAAAAAAGTAGAAAATAGAGTTTAAAAATCCTCCTCAGAAGAGAAAACTCTCAAGCCATAAATAGGCACAAGATGCTTATACTCACCTGTGATCAAGGAAATGGAAATTCAAACCATGATGACATAAACGAAAAGAGTTCATGATGCTAAGTATTGGCAAGAACCTGGATCGATGGAGAATGCATCTACCCAGTCCATGGGAGTGCCAGTTATTACAGCCATTTGGAAAATGATTTGGAAGTTACCTATCTGAAAATGTAAAATTAACTCTGACCCAGCAACTTAATTTCTGGGAATCAATCCTTTCTCATGTGCACATAAAGACATATAAAATGATGTTTCCTTCAGTTACTCTAATAGAAGGAAAGAAAAGAAACAAAATTAGTAAGAATGCCCATGATTAAATTCTGGTACCCCCATAATATGAAATACCATGACAGCACTAATTTGGAAAGCTCTCCAGAGCATATTGATATGTAGAAAAAGCAAAATCCATGGAATGTGAGTCAAAAGTTGGTACTTTGAGATTAATACAATTGATAAACTCCTAGCTAACTAATCAAGAAAAAAAAAGCATGAATGAAGACTATCAGGTTTGGAAAAGAGGATGTAACCATAGATCTTGCCAACATTAGGATGATAATGAGGCAATATTACAAATAGCTTTATTGAATTTGAAAACGTAGATAAAGTAGGCAAGATATTTAGAGAACATAACTTGCCCAAAACTGACAAGATAAAAATAAGAAACTTGAACAACTCAATATTTATTTTTAAAAACTTCCTACAAAGAAGTTTTTCAAATAATTGAATAATTGCCCCCATGGTAGAGTAAGATTGTCATAAATTCTTTACTGCTTCTCACATTGAAAATTGGAGTCTTGTTTTCTCTCCACTTCAGTCTGATCTGTGATTTGTTTTGACTACTAAAATGTTGCAGAAGTGATTCCGTAATTTCCAAGACTGGAACTTAAGGGATCCATAACTTCAATATTTACCAATTTTTATAATTCCTCTTGAAAGTCTGATATCCCAAGCTCTGCTGGCCATGTGGAGAGCACCAGGCTTCTAAGATTTCCAGCCCACTCTCCACTGAATGCAGCCGAATGAAGGACACAAACTGACACCATGTGGATTGAAGTATGTGTCCAGATGAGCTTAAATTCCTGGCCCAGAAGATGGTGAAAACAAAATGGTGATTGTTTTAAGCCACCGTATTTTGAAATTTTCATTTCCCTGATGACTAGTGATGCTGAAATCTTTTCACGTGCTTATTTGCCATTTACAAATGGCAATGTCAATGAAATGCTTTCAATGAGCTTTTCAATGAAATGTCTGTTCATGTCTCTTGCACATTTTCTAACTACTGAGTTTTAAGAACTTTTTATGTTCTCTAGATACTAGTTCTTTGTCAGTTTGTGGTCTGAAAATATTTTCTCCCGTAGGAAGCTTATCTTCTCATCCTCTTCACAGAGACTTTTGCAGAACAAAGTTTTTAATGTAATGAAATCCAATGTATTGATTTTTCAATGGGCTTATGCTTTGATGTTGTCTAAGAACTCTTTGCCTAACCTGAGGTCCCAAAGATTTTCTCCTTTGTCCTTTTCTAAAAGTTTTATGGTTTTCATGTTACATTAAGTCCATGATTCATTTTGAGTTAATGTTTGTATAAAGTAAGAGATTTCGGTCAGGGTGTTGTTTGTTTATGGCCTATGGCTATCTAATTTCTCCAGCACCATTTGTTGAAATCACAAAGAGTTTTGACACATTGTTCAGTAGCCTTTTCTGCTCTTACAAAGGAAGTATGATGTGTGAACTATGGTAGATATTTATGAGGTAAGGAGATGGGGGGGAGGGGCATTAAGATGTGCTCAAATCTTCCTTCAGGGAAGGGCTTATTCCCTTAACTGCTGTGAGATTTTCAATGGAACAGCCTTTGGCCCCTTCAGGGAAAACGGTACCTACAAAGATCCATCTCACCAAAGTCATGCCCTTTGGAGGAAAACTCATACCTAATAATGGCTGAAGATAGGAATACAAAGGACCAAATATTTCCACCCAAAATGGGACAATCCAAATGAGCCTTTATCACAGCTCAGCTTCTTCTCAGTCCCACCTTCACCCCCCTTCCCATCAGTGTTGATCATTCCCTGTGTTGATCATTCCCTGAACATTAAGCTCTCAGAGATTGCTTCCTGCAAAGGCCAAACTGTGATACTTGTTTTCATTTGTATTTAATAAGCATGGCATTTGGTTTAGGTGTTGACAATGAAAAGGTTATAACTTGGTGGTTTTTATACTATGATTATAGGACCAGTCATGACAGGAAAACTTGCCTCAGAAAGTCTACTCTCAACACGCACCATTGCAAATGAGGAATGGAAGCTGAAGGTAGGGAGAGGACAAATGTGAGTGGTAAGATTCGCACAGGCATGCATAAAAAAGAAAGAAAGATCACAAGTGAAATAGAGTGAGAACTGCAAGATGCTGTCCCCTCTTTTACCATGGCTCATAGTGATGCCAACACTGGGAAGGTAGATGCATGGGTCAATATCCAGAAGTACAGCGGGGCCAAATTGCCCATCAACATTTGAAGATGGGGGGCAGAGAGGAGAGGAGAGAGAGGCTACCGTTCAGTTTCTAGTCATGTCCTCTGCACCAGGAAATTTGAGGTCATGCTGATTTGGGGAGAGAATTTTAACAGTGTTGTTTTCCTCTACCTTCCATATCATTTGATTATAATAGAAGAACCCTTGATTTTTTATTTTCAGTAGGATCAGTGTTTCTATCTTTTTTTTTTTAATTTATTTATTTGGCAGAGAGAGAGATCACAAGTAGGCAGAAAGGCAGGCAGACAGAGAGCTGGAGAAGCAGGCTCCCTGCTGAGCACAGAGCTCAGCAGGGCTCAATCCCAGGACCCTGAGATCATAACCTGAGCGGAAGGCAGAGGCTTAACCCACTGAGCCACCCAGGAGCCCCAGCATCAGTGTTTCTTTCTTTCTTTTTTTTTTATTTTATTTATTTGACAGACAGAAATCACAAGCAGGCAGAGAGGCAGGCAGAGAGAGAGGAGGAAGCAGGCTCCCTGCGGAGCAGAGAGCCCGATGCGGGGGCTCGATCCCAGGACCCTGAGATCATGACCTGAGCCGAAGGCAGAGGCTTTAACCCACTGAGCCACCCAGGCGCCCCAGCATCAGTGTTTCTTAAAACACTGATAGAAAAAATTTTTCCTACCGTATTTCAGATCTTTTAACCTTTATTTTCCTTCTGGTTGTTTTTTATCAGCACATGCTGAAATAATAGGTATCCTCAGAAATCAGGAAAATATCCTCCAAAATGTTGACATTGAAAATGTCAGTTGCCTTTCTGTGTTTGAATTTACAGGAGCAAAAACCCTTCTATATAGCCATTATTTATGCCCCTGAACATTTTGTAGCAGGGGCAGGTTTACACAGTAGCAGAAAGTGTTCATACCCATAATTCCCTCTGACATTAACGTTGGCTCTTGAATCGCTCCCTTACCACTTTGAAAATGCATCCTTCGGTTTAATACAGCTTATTGAATATCCATTCCGTTTAGTCGGCACAGCACTCACAGCAGAAAACAAACAGCAACTGGTATCTTGGCTCTATTACATTTTCTGACAAGTGGGAAATATCTGTTTGGGATGCAATAAATACTTGGTTCTAAGTAATTCAGCAAATTGGCTTATTTAGCTTGAGCTCTGCAGGGAGGCACAGAGGGAATGATTCTTACCCATCATTGATTCCACATTGAAATATGTTGATTGTCCATGCCTGCAGCTGGAAGAATTTTGTGGTGGTATGAGCGAAGGAGCAGCTAGTGGAAATGCTGTCCTACATCACTGTAAAACTAGCAGTAATCTTATTGCTTATCTACCTTAGAGGCAGCTCTTATCAGCTCACAAGAGTCAATTGTTAAATATTCAGGAATTTTTGAGCTGGATATGAAACCTTGGAACTTTGAAATTGGGAAATATTTGTGTCACAGAAATTAGCAGTTGAAATCTGGGCTTTAAAAAAAAAACCTCTGGTTAACCAGCACACAATTGCCTACTCTTCCTTAATGTAGGAAAGTTACAAAGGAGATGGCACAATGATTTCTCTCATGTGGAATTTAAGAAACAAAACAGATACACATAGGGAAAGGAAGGGGGAAAAAATAAGACGAAATCAGAGAGGGAGACAAGCTTTAAGAGACTCTTAACTCTAGGGAATAAACTGCGGGTTGCTGGAGGGGAGGTGAGTGGGGGATGGGGTAACTGGGTAATACATTAAGGAGGGCAAGTAATGGAATGAGCACTGGGTGTTGTATGCAACTGATGAATCATTAAACTCTACCTTCGAAACTAATAATATGTTCTATGTTAACTAATCGACTTTAACTTTTAAAAAAGAAGATGGCAAGCAAAGAAATGAAGGTTTCACAAGAAAATGAATAAACTCAAGTAAACTGAAAATACACAAAGAAACAGATGTCAAGGGTATAACAACTTTCTGTAATGGTACCCAGGTATGCATGAGCATATTTAAGCACTTAAAAGATAGAGAGATCTGATTATAAGATCAAGCAAGGGTGGTAAGGATTCATGAAAGTGAGTCTCAAGTAAGGCTTATTTTCTTTTAAGTTGAGGTATACAGCATGGATCATAATAATTACCGCAAAGTGAGCTCCCCACATTAGCATAATCCAGATGGTTAAGGAAATTTTGCAGGAGAAAAAGGGACACTAGAAGAAAGCAATGGAACAGGCAATGCAGGTAGGCACGCAAGAGAAGAAATCATGTGCAGCTCCATAGCAGATATTTGAGCTTGAAGAATATCAGTTGGACAGCATAACCTGCTCGGGATTTTTATTTTGTTTTAATATTAAGATGCTGCAAATCAATGTATGAGAACTTTTTTTAGGTGTGCTGATGAATATACAGTTAATAGCTAAATTTAGGGCTTTTTTGGGGGTAACTCTTCTCCTTTGAGATTTGGTGATACTGCTTAGCTATCCTCCCCTCTGAGCATAGTCTCTGATTTAATGGACCCTTGACACTTAAGCAACATGGGCTTGAAGTGGGTGGGCCCACTTACACGTGGATTTTTTTTTTATAACTACAGTACAGTGCTGTAAACATGTTTTTTCTCTTGTGATTTTCTTAATAACATTTTCTTTTCTCTAGTTTACTTTATTCTAGGAATGCAGTATGTAATCCATATAACATACAAAATATATGTGAATTGACTGTTTATGTTATAGTAAGGCTGCCGGTCAACAATATTCATAGTTAGTTTGGGGGAGTGTGGGGTACCTGGATGGCTCAGTTGTTTAAGCATCTGCCTTTGGCTCAGGTCCTGATCCCAGGGTCCTGGGATCGAGCCCCACGTTTGGCTCCCTGCCCAGTGGGGAGACTGCTTCTCCCTCTGTCTCTCCCACTGCTTATGTACTTTCTCTCTCTGTCAAATAAATAAATAAAATCTTTTTTAAAAATTGGGAGAGTCAAAAGTTATACATGAATTTCCACTGTGCAGGGGGTTATTATCCCCACCTCCACTTATTCAAGGGTCAACTAATTTCTTTACTTGCAGTAGGGGAAATGGATTATTATTAAACATCTTTCAAGTTAAGTAGCATATGCAGTATGTACATTGCTCTCGGCTACTTTTGCATTAACTCCCCAGTCTCTGAAAACTAGGCTTTTAAACCATCATTTTTGTACATGTGTGCATCTCTCTTTTTTTTGAGGGGGAGAGTTGTAGATCAACAAAAGTGGTAATTTTAATGATAACATAGTTTTACTGGGTTGAATCTATCCTTTCTTACCATAAAAATTTATTCTGCACAATAAAACCTTTCAAACAAAAATTACACTGTAGCATGAGATTACACTAAAATGATTTAACCAAAATAATTATACCCTCAGTAATGAACCCATCCTATAAGCCTTGATTTTCTTCCTTGGGTCCAGAAGAGCTTCTAGTTCTCCACATCTGAGTCTGGTCACAGACCACTGGAGGAACATCAGAGTCCTTGTCAGTGGCTGCAATTGGTTATGTTTTTGTTAGTGTACTCGCCAACTGTCACTGGGGTTGGTCCTATCTCATCTGAAAGATAATAATTCCTTGAGAATAGAGATGTGTTCTCTACTTCCTTTATAATTCTCAGAAGCTCTTAGAACTATCTTGGAATCTGTACACTGTGAAGATGAAATAAACCCTGTTTGTTGACTGAGTTACAGCTCAGGTGTAAATAACACCTGCAAGGAATTAAAAATGCTACCTGATTAAGCCAATTGATCTAACCATCATTCTTAGCAGTTATTAGCATTTTCATGAAACATGTGAAATCAGGGAACAGAGGTTCTATTACTTACCAACAACTATACAGAGAAATGGTAACAAGAACCAAGAGTAATTTTCTCTGTCTCATTGTATCATACCCCTAGTGTGGTGGTGCTGGCTGGCCCATGAGGGGGTGGCGGCTTGTTAAAAAGCTATCCTACCACCCACCCCCATTGTTCAGACACTCTCCTGGAGTTGTGTTTCTAGCGATGGTGATAGATCTGCATCTATTGCGGGGCTGTTTGGAAGATTGATGTAGCTGTCTATGAACTAGACAAGACTAGTTTTTTTGGCCTTCTACCAGCCAAAGGGGTAATTTAAAGCCATAAGGCAACTGTCACCAGCCAGAGGCCATATTCCCATTGCCAATCAGCCCATCCAAGTAGCGCTGAAACCAGTAGATTAGAACAGCTGAGACCTCTGTTGTTAACTAAATTTGTGAAGCAGTCATTCACATAGGCCTTTAATTATAAGAATGCTGAATCCACTCTTTTTGCCAAGTTCCAATTCTGAGGATTGGGTCGGATGGATTATTTTTCACCCTAACGGGAAACTTGGAAATCCAGTTGGTCCAGTCATAGAAACATTATGTAAAATATACCACTAAAGTCTGCTGAAAAGCTTAGGCTCTTAACCACAAATCTTCCAACCTATTAGGAAACTAGGAATGATCTCCAGATTTAGTCCCCAGAATTTCATTTAAAAATAAGAATATGCTTTGCGTATGATAGAAAGGTAATAGAATAATACTTAAGTGGATTAAGCCGCTGCCTTCGGCTCGGGTCATGATCTCAGGGTCCTGGGATTGAGCCCCGCATCGGGCTCTCTGCTCCGCGGGGAGCCTGCTTCCTCCTCTCTCTCTGCCTGCCTCTCTGCCTACTTGTGATCTCTCTCTCTGTCAAATAAATAAATAAAATCTTAAAAAAAAAAAGAATAATACTTAAGTATGATAGATACGTAGATGTAAAGATATGTAGCTATAGCCTCTTTTTTTTCCCCTCCTCCTGAATATCTTGTCAGCATAACTGTAATTATCTTTATTTGGTTGAAAACAAATGAAAAGAAAACAATTATCACTCTAGGTAAACTATATAGAATCTCAGTTGAATTTAGGTACCTTATATAAATGTTTAAACATTTTAACAACTTACAGAATGATGGCCAAGTTTAGTTAACAGTTGGATCTTCCAAATCTAGAATGAGATGTTTTCATCTCCATACAATTGCAAATCTTAATCTTTTTCTTTCTCATTGTTTGAATTATCATTGCAGTTTAGCCTTTACTCAAGTGGAAGATTTTTTTTTCCTCTTGAAAGAAGGAAAACAAAAAGACATTAAATATTTTCTTTTGAATTATTCTTCAGCGCTCAAAATACAGGTTTAATCCAAAACCAGTGCTTGCACTTTGAATAGCATACAAATCAGAATTTGAATTAAAAAAACATTGAATGTATGAAAGAAATATAGTGTTGTTTTAAAGTTTCTTTAAAATATAAATGACTTAAAATTACATTAATGTAATTTTTAAAAATGTATTGAAAACAAACAAACAAACAAAACCCCCAGTTAAATATGTAATACTAAAAGCACATGCTAGGGCACCTAGGTGGCTCTGTGGTTTAAGTATCTGGCTTCAGCTCAGGTCATAATCCCAAGGTCCTAGGATCCAGCCACCCATGTTGGGCTCCATGCTTCACAGAGAGTCTGCTTCTTCCTCTGCCCCCCACCCCACTTTTCTCTCAATCTCTCTCTCCCCCAAATAAATAAATCTAAAAAAATTAAAAACACATGCTAGAACCTATTTATAGTTGTATATTTAAACACCCCCAAGTTGGGAAATATAAATAAAATATAGCAATCCGTTCCCAACTTGTTCACAAAGAAACCATTTCCCAACTTTATTCACAGTGATTTGGACAAAATAATAAACTATAAACTAGTTAATTCAATTCTCAGAATTGGAGCTCCAGTCAAATAGTAAATCCGAAATATTTTCCTAGTAACTCATACTCTGTTCTTGAGCAGAAGCAATGTGTTTTTAGAGAGGTGTTGATCGAAGGGAAGGTAAATGAAAAGGGAGGCAGTAGAGCAGTAAATAAAGAGAAATTTACTGACTTTTCTGTAATAAACTGACTTAAGAATCACCATTCTGGAAGGCCAAGGTTTTTCTTTATGACCAAAAAAAGAAAAAAAAAAATACTGCCTTTTCTTTTTAAAGGTTTTTTTTCTGGTAAAATACATATACAGAAAGGTACACAAAACAAACAACTATGCCCATGTTTTATTATAAAGTGAACACTAATGTGTTTATCACCCAGGTCAAGAAATGGAACATTTCAGCATCCCCAAGACCTCCCTCATATGCCACTCAATCATTACTCCAATTCTCTAGTTAACTCCTCTCTTAAGAACTAACACCATAGTTTAGTTTTGCCTGGTCTTAACTTTACATAAACAGATTCATAAAGAATGTAAGCTTTGGTGTCTGACTTTTTTCACAGAACATTCATCCATGTGATTGCAATTCCCTATAGATGTTCATGTCCATGGTCGAAAGATATCACAATGTATTGATCTGTGCAACTGCTCTTTCTTTGATGACTTGCTTTGTAACCTTAGAGCTGTTTGAATAGTTTATTCGCTTACAACCTTTTGTGTGTCTTGGTGACCAGTCTGTTCCCATGGGCTTGATGACCTATCCATTCCCATGGGCTTTAAAAATACACCTTTATTTAAGATATATTAGTTTTCATTGTTCAAGTTCTCAAAAGGGAATTTTTAAAGCTATATTTCCAAAATGATTATTCAAACAATGAGAAAGGAAAATATTTCATATTCTTTCCAAGGACTGTTTAAATAGCAACAGTTGTGTGCTTTTACCTGGAAGGAAAGGGGAGTAGTATGCAAAAGAGAAAGAAGAAAACTCAAAGTATCAATACAAAATACAAATACAAAATATTTATAATCCTAGAAAGTAACATCACACTGCTCAGACTGGATACACATCTTATAGGAAAGAACTAAGGACTGTGTAATTTGTTGAAATCTTTAAATATTCCAGCACAACAAATAAAAATAAAACTGCTTTTGAGAATAGGATTTATCAGGACTGATACTCTCTGTATCAGTTTGGTCCTTTGGCTTCAACCACAGTAACTCCCTTGAGCCATTTCAAGCAGGAAGAAATGAACCTGGGCGCCTGGGTGGCTCAGTTGGTTAACCGACTGCCTTTGGCTCAGCTCATGATCCTGGAGTCCTGGGATTGAGTCCCACATCAGGCTCCCTGCTGGGCAGGGAGTCTGCTTCTCCTGCTGACCTCTCTTCTTGTGCTCTCTCTCTCATTCTCTCTTTCTCTCTCAAATAAATAAATGAAATCTTAAAAAAAAAAAAAAAAAGAAAGAAAGAAAAAGAAATGAACCTGAAGGAACACAAGGGTAATATGGTACCTGGGAAGCTGGATAAAGAGATTAGCGTACAGTCCATCTCAGAGCCTGGGGAGAGAGATCCTCAGCAGCCACCTCAAAGCAAGAAGAATCTGGGCAAGTGCTGCCAGTCAAATGGAATTAAACTAATTTTCAGTCTCTTTGTTCTTCAGCTCAAGATTCGTATTCTGAGGAGGGAGCAAAGAATTGCTTTGATGTAAGTCAACTACTTTCTCTTTAGCTGGGCAGAGGAGTACTGGAAGGAGAACTTCGGTGATAGTCCCATAAGACTTTATGCAGTGATTGAAGGGTAATCATAACGTAGGAAACTAAAGGGCACATAGGAAAGAGAAATGGTTGCAGAGAAGCCCCAAACCAATAATATCTACTGTATTCTCCTGCAACACAACTTCTGTTTTGGTTCCAACATGGGCCAAAGGAAATTGAAGTCCCTGCTTTATGGATACAGTTTAGGAAAAGGGCAATTTAGGTCATTATTGCCCCCACCTTTTTCAGGCAGGTGGATTTCTGAGATTATTGCTGTTCCTAGACTTTATTTCTGGGCATATTTGGCCTGATTTTGAAAAATTAAAATAAAATAAAAACCAGAAGTTGCAAAAAGTCTGGAGCTCCTTGGAAAAGAACAAGACTGGAGAAGGAACCCAGACTGTCACACTTCAGTGAGTTGTATCGAATCATTCTCAGAACAAAAAGATTCATTTATTTTTGGAGAGGAGTAAATTCCCTTCTAAGGTTTTATTTACAAAAATACTTATTAAAAAAATGGAAAGGAAAGCCCTGCCCTACAGCTTTAACTGTTACCTGCAAAGAATGAAAGCCCTTTCCTTATATTGGAATCATTGTGTAACATTTACAAAAATGTCTCTCTGATCACTGAAAACTGATAAAAGGAAAATGATTATTAGAATTTCTAATTTAAAAGAGAATTAAATGGTCTATGATCACTGTGCCTCATGGAATTAATCTGGGGAAAAAAAAGTCAGTGAACAAAGTAACATCCTTCATCCCTGCTGCTTCAGGCTGTAATTCATTTAATTCTTTTGCTAAGAGCAAACTTGTATTTGTGAGCATTCCTGACATCCTTATGTCAGAAAAACCCAAGGGCTATGCCCACGGAGTGAAGTCAGAGGTTGGGCCAGTTTTTTTCCATCAGGGCAGTGCACATGTTGTATATGGCAGGCATGCACCCCAAGGAGTGGGGACATGAACATGCCTGTTCCAGCAGTGGGAATTCCATGAGCACGATCATCTGTCCTCCCTAGTCCATCTTCTGGCCCTTCCATACTCAGAATAGGGGAAGAGAAGAATATAAGGAAGAAGGTAAAGAGCTTTCACTTAGCTGGTATCATTTGTGTTCCTAGTTCTCACTCAGCTGACATCGGCTGGCTGTCACACCTCCCATGGCAGTGAGCATCCCCTGCCAGCTCTTTGATGAGAAGACTTGTAGTTTGTTGGGAGACCTCAACACAGGGGAGCTCCGTTCCAACCTTTCCTGGTGTAGGTAATGGCAAATTGCAGTTGGAGATCAGTAAAAATAAAAATGTGATTCATTCCATTAAGCCTACCACCCTATGACTTCTATCCCCATCCAAAAATCTGCAGTGTCTGCCCAAGATGTTGTCGGGGGTGGGGCGGAGAGGAGAGTCAAACTGAGTATTTTAAAGACAGAGGAATAAAGTGAAGGCCCTTTTCTATTTGTACTCCCCCCTTTTGGGGGGTGGAAGAGGTAGAATAACTTACATGTGGTCTATGATATCAAGTTCCCCAAAACCCTCTCAATCCAGCTCAAATGATAATGAAGTTTATAGCTATAGATTTAAGTCCAGAAGAAGAGGGGCTTCAGGGCTAACTAAATCTGGTGGCTCTGGCTCCATTTTCCTGTAAACCTCTCTTCTCTTCCCTTTCCTGGTGTCAGCTGTATCATTAGAGACATCGGGGATGGTTGCAAAGGTCTGGGCTCCTATCTAGGTGTACCAAAGGCCAGGGAAAGACTGGTTACTTCTAGAAGCTTCTAGAACTGCTAGAAGCTCCCTAGCAAGCTGTGCTCTGTATCTCATTGAACTGTATTGTCATGATTATCTATGAATCACATGTTAAACCAAGTTCTGTCTGAGGGAATGGGA
The DNA here is from genome assembly GCF_922984935.1 of Meles meles. Classification (NCBI taxonomy): domain Eukaryota; kingdom Metazoa; phylum Chordata; class Mammalia; order Carnivora; family Mustelidae; genus Meles; species Meles meles. The sequence goes on along the minus strand of NC_060069.1, from coordinate 37,336,522 downwards.
TATTTTGTTATCAACTTTTCCTGAGTACTGGGGTTCTTGGGATTCTAGGAATGAAGAGAGAGCAGATGCTGGGTAGCAAAGTCCACTCTGATATCCCCCAAACAATTATAATGACTAGATCTAATCTCTTACTGTTAGGCACTTAGGTTGTTTCTAATTTTTTCACAAAAGTTCACAAGGATATATAACCTTGTACATACTCTTTTGAATAACTCTTGCGTTATTTCTTGGAATGTAATTCCAGAAAGTAATTCCAGAAAGTTACTACTTTTGCTCAAAGTAGTAACGTATTTCTTCTTTCTTTCTTTTTTTTTTTTTAAAGATTTTATTTATTTATTTGACAGACAGAGATCACGAGTAGGCAGAGAGAGAGGAGGAAGCAGGCTCCCTGCTGAACAGAGAGCCAGATGCGGGGCTTGATCCCAGGACCCTGGGATCATGACCTGAGCCGAAAGCAGAGGCCTTAACCCACTGAGCCACCCAGGCGCCCCAGTAGTAACGTATTTCTAAGCATTTGATTTATATTGCCAAATTGCTTTCAGCCCCATTATTCCGAGTTACACACCCACCAGAAGTATATGAAGATCTTATTTTCCCAAATATTCACCACCCATGGGTATTACACTTTTTAAGATTCTTCACCAATCCAGTGGGTGAGAGAGGCATTTCATTGTGCTTTAATTAGCATTTCTCTAGCAACCATAAATGTTAATATTTTTATATGTATTTGTTGACTAGTTCTATTTCTTATCTTGTGAATTGTCTGTTCATATTCTTTATATTTCTGTTAAAGTATTGATAATTTTCTTATTGATTTTAACTACTCTTTATATATTAAGGATATTATTAAAACTGTGTCTTGTGTAATAAATTTTATTAATAGTATTTTGATAGAGAAATTATAAACATAATTTACAATCAAGTATATAAATCATTTTTGTTATATTTTTTGCCTTAGTAACATGATCAGAAAGGCCTTCTTTGACTCCAGATCACATAAATATCCAACTAAATTTTTCAACTATTTAATTCTTAAGTAGTTTTATTGAGATATAATTAACAAACCATAAAATTCACCTATTTAAAGTGTAGTATTTGGGGTGCCTGGGTGGCTCAGTGGGTTAAAGCCTCTGCCTTTGGCTTGGGTCATGATCCCAGGGTCCTGGGATCAAGCCCCACATCGGGCTCTCTGCTCAGCAGGGAGCATGCTTCCTCCTCCTCTCTCGCTCTTTGCCTGCCTCTCTGCCTACTTGTGATCTCTGTCTGTCAAATAAATAAAATCTTTAAAAAAAATAAAATAAAGTTATTCATCGGTTTTTAATATATTCATGGAGTAGTACAACCATCACCATTACCTACTTATACAAGATTTTTATCACCCCAAAATGATTACATTTAAATATGATTAATTTTGGATTAATTTTTTCATAGATAGGGGTTCAACTTCATTCTTTTGCTTGTGAATATCCAGTTGCCTGAACACCATTTATTGAAATGACTATGCTTTCCCTATTGAATTGTCTTGGCATTCTTGTTGAAAACCAATTGACTATAAATGTATTAGTTATTTCTGGATTCTCAGTTCTATTCCATTGATGGAGATGTTTATTTTTTAGTACTATGTGCTCTCTCTCGCTCTTTTTTTTTTTTTTTTTAAGATTTTATTTATTTGACAGAAAGAGACCATGAGAGAGGGAACACAAGCATGGGGAGTGGGAGAAGGAGAAGCAGGCTTCCCTCAGCAGGGAGCCCTAGTAGGGCTTGATATTGGGGCTCGATTTGGGGCTTGATCCCAGAACCCTGGAATCATGACCTGAGCCAAAGGCAGACACTTAATGATTGAGCCAACCAGGCGTCCCAGTATCACACTCTCTTAATTACTGTATGTTTATAGGAAGTTTGGAAATCAGGAAGTGTGAGCCTTCCAACTTTGTTCTTTCTCAAGACAGCTGGTTGTTATGGATCCCTTGCATTTCCATATGAATTTTCTCCTCTGCTACTCAATTTCTGAAAATAAAATAAAATAAAATACCAGCATCTGGCACTCTGACTCAGATTACACCAAATCTATAGATCAGTTTGGGGATATTGTCATCTTAACAATATTAAGTATTCTGACCCACAGATATGGTATGTCTTCCCATAAATCTAGATCTTCTTTAAAAAGAAAGCTTGTCTTCTAACAAAGGCCACCTTCCTTATCGCTTCCAACTCCAGAGGAGGAGAAGCAGAAGAGAGAGATAAAGCAATCTTAACAGCAACCAGCCCAGGACTATGCTGTGCGAGGGAAGAAGTGATTTGAGTCAGATATGACATTAAGTTTTGGACTGGACTGGAGTAAGTATGAATCACTAAAAGGGACTGGAACAAGATATCATCTGCCCTTGATATTGTTAAGATCAGGCAAGGAAGATCAGACACAGAAGGGATGAAGCATGATTGGAAAAAGTAAAAAAAAAAAAATTGTTTTTCACATTTAAAACTCAATGGGTTAAGACTCCAATAAACCTGTATGCACAAAGCTAAATAAGAGAAAAGCTCTACTCTCAAGGAATTCATCAGCTTGCCTGCACCAGCTTTGCCAAGACTGCCCCTTTTACAGAACAAAATCCTTTGAAACATGTTATGAATAGTGTTTTTACCCTAAACCTCATTCAAATTTCACATCCATTATTTCATCGAATTTATTGCCCTCCAAAAATACAACTCTTACTGTCAAACAGCTTTTGTACAAGGAAAATATTAATTGAAAAGAACATATGCTTGCTGGAACATCAGAGGGACAAGAAATAAATGATGTGATGAGCACTTTATTATTCACTTTATCCAAAGATGCTGCCTCAAGGAGGTCACTATCGTACTCTTTGTGAAAGGAAGGTAACACAGGTGTTTGTTATAATTATACTTCATGAGTGCATTTGAGGCTGTTGACTTCTCTCAGACAGAGTAAATTGCTCACTTATTCATTAATGTTAACACACACAACTTAATGCACACCATTTGTCAGATGGGAAAGAAAAGAAACTGAATTAACACAATCAGAACGCAGCTGGCTTAAGATAATTATTTAGGGCTATGGGGAAATGCTCAAAACAGCCTAAAACTTGGAAAATAATGATCTGGTACTTTAATTCTTGCATGTGTACTCTTCCCTAATACCTACACAGAAATTCTTTGGTGATGGGCTTTTTATTGAGATTTTTAATTCTGCAAAAATAATTTCTGATTGTAATTTTTTTCTGTGATTCTCTGTGATTTACAAAAAAAAAAGTTAAAGTTACTGCAGCTTATTTTTTTTAAGCTTAATTTCCTGTTGCTTCTTTTTCTAACCATTCAAAAAGGACACCAGCCTTAATATCTTTGATGATTTTTCTTAATAATTCCATGGCTTTCCTCAATTTTTAAAGCAGTTTCTTTTTAATTACCTGTTATTTTTCTTATCTTGCACTCATAAATGGCCTTTTACCTACCTAAAACCTTCCTCATACCTCCTTGCCTCCTACTCAGGTTCTACTGTGCTGGGTGAATTCCATATCCTCTGTTTCACCTCTGGACTCCAGAAGTCTTGTGAAATTCTCTATCCTCAAGTGGTGTGTGTGTCAGTCACACAATGCTATGTATCTATGTGGAGTAGAGGGTACTTTCTAGAGTATGTGTGTGTACAACAGAAAACAGGGTTTATGATGAACTCAGCGTGGAGTGGATGAAGGACTAGTCTCATTGGCAGACATCAGCATTGGACACTTAAATAGAGAAAGCATTTTTATAACTTCTGGGATCAGAAGGCCTGAGGTTTTTTTTTTGTTTTTTTTTTTTTGTTTTTTTTTGTTTTGTTTTTTTTTATTTGACAGACAGAGACCACAAGTAGGCAGAGAGGCAGGCAGAGAGAGAGGAGGAGGCAGGTTCCCCGCTGAGCAGAGAGCCCGATGCGGGGCTCGAACCCAGGACCCTGGGATCATGACCTGAGCTGAAGGCAGAGGCTTTAACCCACTGAGCCAACCAGGCGCCCTGAGAAAGCATTTTTAAAGTAGATTTATTGATGTATAATCCACATGCCATAAGGTTCACCCTTTAGAAGTGTCCGCTCCAATTGTGTTTAGTATATTCACAGTGTCATGAATTTATCACTATCTAATTTCAGAACATTTTCATAATCCGCCAAAGAAAACATTAACATCTCTCTGTCCCGCCAGATTTAGACAACTACTAATCTATTTTCTGTCTCTATAGATGTACCTCTTCTGGATACTCATATAAATGCAATCTCACAGTGTTTGGCCTTGTATGTCTGGTTTATTATACTTAGCATATCCATGTTATATCATCTGTCAATACTTGATTCCTTCTTATGGCCTGATAATATTCCAATGTATGGACGTACCACATTTTATCCATTAATCAGTTGATAGGCATTTGGGTTTTTCTACTTTTTGGCTGTTATGAATAATATTGCTACAGACATTCACATTTCTATGTGGACATATTCTTTGAGTTCTCGTGTGTATATACCTAGGAGTGGAATTTTTTGGTCATATAGAAATTATATGTTGAACATTTTGAAGAATAACAAAACACTTTCCAAAGCAGGCACAACATTTTGCATTCCTATCAGCAATGTATGAGGGTTCCGATTTCTCCACATCCTTGAAATTACTTGTTACTATCCTTCTTTTCTATTATAGTATCCTACGGAATTTGAAATTTTATCTCATCATGGTAATGATTAGCATTTCCCTAAGTACTAATGATGTTGAGTGTCTTTTCATGAGCTTGTTAGCTATTTGTATATCTTCTGGGAAGAAATGTCTGTTCAAACCATTTGTCCATTTTTTTAATTGAGTTATTGGTTTTTGTATGCTGGGTTGCAAGAATTCTTTATAATACTAGGTATAAGTGACTTACCAGATAAATGACTTGCAAATACTTTCTCCCATGCTGGGTGAAAGCTTTATTGATGATGTCATTTTCAGGAAAAAGTTTTAAATTTTTATGAATACACATTTATCTATTTTCCCCCTTGGTGCTCGTGCTTTTGATTTCTTATTTAAGAAATTATTGCCTAATCCAAGGTCATGAAGTTTTAACCTATGTTTCCTTCTAAAAACTTTATATTTTTTAGCTCCAATTACATTTACATCCTTGATCCATTTTAGTTAATTTTTGTGTATGGTATGAAGTAGGGAACCAACTTCCTTCTTTTACTGGTTGTTCTTGCATCATTTATTTAAAAACCAGTTCTTTCCCCAGTAGCTCCCTTGCCAAAAATCAGTTAGCCATAAATGTAAGGGTATATATCTAGACTCTCAATCCTATTTCATTGCTTTGTCTATACTTATACCAGTACCACACTGACTTGATTACTATAACTTCCCAATAAGTTTGGAAATCCAGAAGTGTGAGTCCTCCAACTTTGTTCTTTTTCAAGATAGTTTTGACTCATTAGGGTTCATTGCATTTCCATATGAATTTTATGATCACTTAAAAGTGTAAGTCAAATTTAGGTCAAATATAATTAAAAAGGACAGCTGGAATTTTAATAGGAATTATTCGAGTCTGAGATCCAGTTAGGGAGTAAAATGTAAAAACGAGATGTTTCCATTTATTTAAGTCTTTGATTTCCTTTGCTGATGTTTTATAGTCTGTTGGTCCTTTTATGAAATTAATTTTAAGTATTTTATTTTTTACATTAAGCTGAATATCAAATTTTTTGTTAATTTCCTTTTCAAAATTTTATTGCTAGAGTATAGATATACAATTGGTTTTTTTAATATTACTCTTGTATCCTCCTAACTAGTATGAATTCTAATAGTTTTATTATGGATTCTGTAAGATTTTCAATATGCAAAATCATGTCATCTGTGAAGAGAGATAGTTTAACTTCCTCAATTTAAATATGGTTATCTCGGGGTGCCTGGGTGGCTCAGTAGGTTAAAAGCCTCTGCCTTCGGCTCAGGTCATGATCCCAGGGTCCTGGGATGCAGCCCTGCATAGGGCCCTCTGCTCAGCAGGGAGCCTGCTTCCCTTCCTCTCTCTCTGCCTGCCTCTCTGACTACTTGTGATCTCTGTCTGTCAAATAAATAAATAAAATCTTTAAAAATAAATAAATAAATATGGATATCTCTTACTTCTTTTTCTTGTCTAATTGCCTTGGTGAGAACTTTTAATATAATTTCAACTAGAAATTGTAAGAGTGGATTTTCTTGTCTTGTTTCTGATAAAAGGGTGAAATCATTCAGTGATTCACCATTAAGTGTGATACTAGCTGTGAATATTTTTCTTTTTTTAAATTTTTAATTATTTTTTTTAATTTTTTATAAACATATAATGTATTTTTATCCCCAGGGTTACAGGTCTGTGAATTGCCAGGTTTACACACTTCACAGCACTCACCATAGCACATGCCCTCCCCAATGTCCATAACCCCTACCCCCCTTTCCCAACTCTCCTCCCCCCAGCAACCCTCAGTTTGTTTTGTGAGATTAAGAGTCATTTATGCTTTGTCTCCCTCCCAATCCCATCTTGTTTCATTTATTCTTCTCCTACCCCCCTAACCCCCCGTGTTGCAGCTGCGAATATTTTTTTGATGTTCTTTATCAGGTTAGAGAAATCCTTTTGTATTTCTAGTTTGTAGAGTGTTTTTATTTGAAAAGGGTGTTGGCTTTTGCCAAATGCTTTTTCTGTGTCTATTGATATTATGTGAGTTTTTTTCTTTAATCCATTAATGTATATTACATTGATTAATTTTATTTGTTAAACTAACTTTGAATTCCCGAGATAAATCCCACTTGCTCATAGTGCATTGGGGGTCTTTACATCTACATTCATAAGGGATGGAGGCCTAGTTTTCTTGTAATTATCTTTGGTTTTGGCATCATAGTAATCATATATTTGAGAGTTATTCTTGCTCATATTTTGAGAGGAGTTTGTAAAGGATTGGTACTAAAACTTCTTTAAAGGTTTGATAGAATTCACTAGTGAAGCCATTTTCTTTGAGGGAAGTTTGTTAAATTACTAATTCAATCTCTTGTTATTGGTAAAGTAAGATTTTATGCCTTCTTGAGTTGGTTTTTGTCTTTCTGTTAATTTGTTCTTTTCATCTAGGTTATCTAATTTGTCATCAGATAATTATTTCTAGTATCCCCATATTCTCTTTCTGCTTTCTCAGAGGTCAGCCGTGACAACTCCTCTTTTATTTTGGATATTAGTAATTGGAGTCTTCTCTTTTTTTTTCTTGTACAGTCTAGGTAATGGTTTGTCAGTTTCATTGACATTTTTAAAGAGCCAACTTTTGATTTCTTTGATAGTTTCTATTATATAGATATATATATATAGTTTCTATTATTATTATTGTTTCTATTATTACCTATTTTGTTCTATTATCTATTTATCTCCTACCTAATACTTATTATTTCCTTCCTGCTGGTTTAGTCTGCTTTTTTTTTTAACTTACTAAATTGGAAAGTTATGTTATTGATATAAGATTTTTCTTCTTTTTTAAATAGATATTTACAGCTATAAATTTCAGGCAAAACATTAGCTTTATTCCACAAATTTTGCCATCTTGTTTTTACATTTCATTAATGTCAAACTGTTTTCTAATTTCTCTTGTGATTTTTTTTTCTTTTGCCCATTGTTTATTTAAGAGTGTGTTGCTTGATTTCCACATATTTAAGAATTTACTAATTTTTCTTTTATTATTGATTTCCAGTATTATTACTTGCTATCCGAAAACATTCCTCATATATTTCTTCTTTTATGGTCTGACATACGATAATCCTTGGAGAATGTTTCGTGTGCACTTGAGAAGAAAGTAGTACATTAATTGTTGTTGTGTGGAGTGTTCCATAGATGTCTGTAATGTCTCACTGGTTTGCCGTGCTGTTCAAGTCTTCTATTTACTTGTCAATCTTCTGCTTCGTTACTCTGTTCATCAATAAAAGTGAGATATTAAAGTTCCCAATTACAATTGTTAAATTTTCTATTTTTCCCCTTCAATTTTTCATTTTGTGGTTCTGTTGTTAACTATGTATGTATTTGTAAGTATTATATCTTCCTGAGAGATTGAATGCTTTATCATTATAAAGTGTTATTCTTCTGCACTAATAATAATTTTTGACTTAAAATCTAATTTGCTTGTTATTAGTTTAGCTCTCTTTTACATACATTTTACATTAGCTTTCTTTGGGTATTTTTGGCACAGCATATATTTTTTTTGTCCTTTTGCTTAAACCCCTGTTTGAATCTTTCAATCTAGTTGAATCTTGTTTTTGTACCCAGTGTGCCAGTTTGTGCCTTTTGATTGGGATGTGTATTCCATTTGCACTGCCTTCATAAGGCAGGATTTGCATCTGACACTTTGTGGGTTTTTTTTTCCCCCTGCATGTCTGATGTGGTTTTTGTTCTCCATTAATACCTTCTTTTGTGTTAAATAGGTATTTTATAGCATATCATTTTATTTTTTTATTTTTTTTAAAGATTTTATTTATTTATTTGACAGAGAGAGCTCACAAGCAGACAGAGAGGCAGGCAGAGAGAGAGAGGAGGGAAGCAGGCTCCCTGCTGAGCAGAGAGCCCAATGTGGGGTTCGATCCCAGGACCCTGGGATCATGACCTGAGCTGAAAGCAGAGCACCCCTAGCATATCGTTTTAATTCCCTTGTTTCTTTTACTGTGTTTTGGAGTTACTTTTCTTAGAGATTGATTATGTGGGAATTAAAACTGAACTTAAAACTATCTTATATGGATTAATACTGATGTCAATAGTATAAAAAACTTTGTTCCAAAATAGCTCCATTCCCTCCTCCTTCGTTGTACTATTGTTGTCAGACAAATTACATCTTTCCACATATAACCTCTTTGACACAGTTTTATAATTATTGCTTCAGCAATTGTCTATTAAATCAGATGTGGAAATAAGGGAGTTATAAACAAAGTATATCCATACTATCTTTTATCTTTATATATGTATTTACCTTACTGGTACTCTTAATTTCTTCACGTGGGTCCAAGCTTCTGCCTAGTGTCCTTTCATTTCAGCCTGAGGACTCTCTTCAGTATTTCTTATAAGGTAAGTTTGCTAATGATTAATTCTCTCTGATTTTGTTTATCTGGAAAAGTCTTATTTCTCCTTCATTCCTAAAGGTAATTTTTCTGTATATATTAACTTTGAATATATTACCATACTGCCTTTTGGCTTCTGTGGTTTCTGGTAAGAAGTCAACTCCTAATATTACTGTACATGAGTTGCTTCTTCTTGCTGTTTTCAAGATTCTCTCTTTGGCTTTTGACAGTTTGATTCTGATGTGTCTATATATGGGCTTCTTTGAGCTTATTGTAATTGAACTTTGTTGAGTTACTTTGTGCAGATTAATGTTTTCATCAAATTTGTGATGTTTTTGGCCATATTGTAGAAAATGTTCTTCTGCCCCTTCCTCTCTGTTCTCGCTGGGACTTTATGATGTGTATTTTGATATGATTGATATTTTCCCTCAGGTCTCTGATGCTCTGTTCCTCTTTACTCATTTTGAAATGTATCTAGTGATTTTATTCATTTTAGTTACTGTACTTTGCAACTCCAGAAACTGTTAGATTCCTTTTAATGATTTATGTTTGTTTTTTGACATTTTATATTTGGTGAAATATCTTTCTTCTACTTTACTTCTTTAGAGATAGCTTCCTTTATGTCTTTGAATGTATGTATAATAGTTGGCTTAGTCTTTCTCTAGTAAGTCCAACACCTGAGCTTCCTCAGGCACAGTTTCTATTGACTGCTTTCTTTTCTTCTTTAGTGTGTACATAGACCATACTTTCCTGGTGTGTGTGTGCGTGTGTGTGTGTGTGTTTGAATGGCATAATTTTTTTGTTGAAAACCAGACATTTTGTGTGATATAACCTGGGAACTCGGGAAATGAGATGCTTTCCTCCCTCCCCGGGGTTTACTATAGTTCTTGCTATTCATCTGTTGTTGCTGTTGCTGTTTGGTTGGTTTCATGACTTTCCTGATCTAATTCTTTAAAGTCTGTATTCTTTGTGATATGTTGTACCCAAAGCCTGCTTGGGTAGCCTAGTAATAGACTAATAATTATGATTTTCTTATATTCCTGGATCCAAAAATTCTCCTGGCTTTTCCTGAGGGGCTTTGTGTAGTGTTGGGGCAGACACTTTACAAGTTGGTCTCAGTCTTTAATTCCCGTTTCTACAGAACCTCAAGCTCAAGCAGAGGTGAGAGATGCACACTGTACTGTGCATGCATGTGGCATCTATATTCCCAGGAATGTGTTAGCGCTTTGCAAAACCCTACTGGGCATCTCATTCCCCAGTTTTTCTTATGTTTTTTGGTCAGTCTCTTGTTAGCTGCAAATGACCTCAGGCAGCTTTAATGTTTCTATATTACTACTGCTTGTGGATTAAGATACTTTAATATCTGTGGGGCGCCTGGGTGGCTCAGTGGGTTAAGCCTCTGCCTTTCGCTCGGGTCATGATCCCAGGGTCCTGGGATCGGGCCCCGCATCGGGCTCTCTGCTTGGCGGGGAGCCTGCTTCCTCCTCTCTCTCTCTCTGCCTACTTGTGATCTCTGTCTGTCAAATAAATAAATTTAAAAAAAAAGATACTTTAATATCTGTATAAACTTCTGATTTCTGAACTGTTATTATTCTCATTTATAAATAAATAAACCACATCTTCCTTATCCATTCATCCGTTAAAGGGCATCTTGGTTCTTTCCATAGTTTGGTGATTGTGGCCATTGCTGCTATGAACATTGGGGTACAGATGGCCCTTCTTTTCACTACATCTGTATCTTTGGGGTAAATACCCAGTAGTGCAATTGTAGGGTCTTAGGGTAGCTCTATTTTTCATTTCTTAAGGAATCTTCACACTGTTTTCCAAAGTGGCTGTACCAATTTGCATTCCCACCAACAGTGTAAGACGGTTTCCCTTTCTCCACATCCTCTCCAACACATGTTGTTTACTGTCTTGTTCATTTTGGCCATTCTAACTGGTGTAAGATGGTATCTCAATTTGGTTTTGATTTGAATCTCCCTAATGGCTAGTGTTGATGAACATTTTCATGTGTCTGTTAGCCATTTTTATGTCTTCATTGGAGAAGTGTCTGTTCATGTCTTCTGCCCATTCTTTGACATGATTATCTGTTTTGTGTGTGTTGAGTTTAAGGAGTTCTTTTTTTTTTTAAAGAAAGTTTTTTTTTTTAATTTTTTATTTATTTGACAGGCAGAGATCACAAGTAGGCAGAGAGGCAGGCAGAGAGAGAGGGGGAAGCAGGCTCCCTACTAAGCAGAGAGCCCGATGTGGGGCTCAATCCCATTACCCTGAGACCATGACCTGAGCCAAAGGCAGAGGTTCAACTCACTGAGCCACCGAGGTGCCCCGAGTTGGAGGAGTTCTTTACAGATTCTGGATATCAGCCCTTTATCTGTATTGTCATTTGCGAATATCTTCTCCCATTCCATGGTTTGCCTCTTTGTTTTGTTGACTGTTTACTTTACTGGGCAGAAGCTTTTGACCTTGATGAAGTCCCAAAAGTTCATTTTCACTTTTGTTCCCTTTGCCTTTGGAGACATGTCTTGAAAGAAGTTGCTGTGGCTGATGTCGAAGAGGTTACTGCCTATGTTCTCCTCTAGGATTCCGATGGATTCCTGCCTCACGTTGAGGTCTTTTATCCATTTCGAGTTTATCTTTGTGTATGGTGTAAGAAATGGTCGAGTTTCATTCTTCTACGCATAGCTGCCCAATTTTACCAGCACCATTTACTGAAGAGACTTTTTTCCACTGTATATTTTTTCCTGCTTTGTCAAAGATTATTTGACCATAGAGTTGAAGGTCCATTTCTGGGCTCACTACTCTGTTCCCCTGGTCTATGTGTCTGTTTTTATGCCAGTACCACGCTGTCTTGGTGATCACAGCTTTGTAGTAAAGCTTGAAATGAGGCACCATGGAGTATTATGCCTCCATCAGAAAGGATGAATACCCAACTTTTGTATCAACATGGACAGGACTGGAAGAGATTATGCTGAGTGAAATAAGTCAAGCAGAGAGAGTCAATAATCATATGGTTTTGCTTATTTGTGGAGCATAAGAAATAACATGGAAGATATAGGGATATGGAGAGGAGAAAGGAGTTGGGGGAAATTGGAAGGGGAGAAGAACTGTGAGAGACTATGGACTCTGAAAAACAATCAGAGGGTTTTGGTGGGCGGGGGGTGGAAGGTTGGGTGAGCCTGGTGGTGGGTATTATGGAGGGCACATACTGCATGGAGAACTGGGTGTGGTACATAAACAATGAATTCTGGAACACTGAAAAGAAATTTAAAAAAATAAATAAAAATTTTAAAAAGAAAGAAAGAGAGAGAGAAACCAAGACCCAGAAAAGTTAAGTCTATGCATATGTCACACTGCTGATCAATGACTGCATCAGAATCCAAAACTCTGCAGACTGTCTCCTTCCAAAGCACATGAGGATATGGCTGAATAGTAGTTTGAAATCACACAGTGCGGATATTTAAGTACTTTGAATATGGAGTAGTCCAGTCTCTTGGACTGGACCCAGTAGTTGAGAGAATGATGCTCTAATGGCAGAATTCTTACACCCATTGTAAGGACACCTGTTCTTACAACAGATACAAGGTGATATATCAACAACACTTGGAAGGTAGAAGAGAATTTTCTCCTTTGGCAAGGAAAGATTCTTTCCATCTTTCCCATTTTATAACAAGCTAGTCTCTTCCTTCTAGACATTGTACCTCCAGGAGTGACCCACACCAATTTACTCTTTCAGTGCTAAGCTGGAAGTCAATACTCATAGTGGTCCACATAAAGAAAGTGGATATCTGTGACTCAATGCAACCATGACTCTCTGAACAACATTCTTTTGGGGCTGCAGTTTCCTCCCTATAAAATATGGGGCTCGATTAGATGACCGAAGGTCCCTTCCACCATAATATGGAAGTCTAACTCAAAATCCAATTCAGAATCAAAGTGAAACTGCTGTAAGATGAGAGTATGGTAGGAGCTGGATAGCCCCAGAGATAGTTGTGAATTCTGTTTGCTCTATCCCCCTCCCTGTCACTTCTGCTCAAAAAAAGGGACTAGGTAATGTCCCTTGTACAAACATGAGAAATAGAACTCCTGGAACCTTTTGTTTTTATGTCACAGTGAGGCAGTTAGTATTTATTTCCAAGATCAATATTGACTGAAACAAAGCTAAGTCATACTTCGAACATGACTCAGCAGTAGAATAATAAAATTCTCATGGAAGTTTTCCACTGGTCAATGAAATCAACTTATAACAGTCAGAGATACTTCAAAAAGTTTTTCTTTGAGTCTTTTAAGGGCTAAGTTCAGAAATATCAGAGTAAAAAAATGTACCCAGGAAATAACACTCAGGGGCTGGCTATAAGTAACAGGAGTAGAGTTTTTGTTCTTGTTTTAAGCAAACATACCAGAGCCTGTACATGCTTCTGTCTGACTTCAAAGTAATCACTCCAAAGAGAATACCATCTCAAAACATTTAGGAATACTTTTAGTCTTCAGAGGCAGGGATCACTGTCTTTAATATCCTAAGAGGAGTTCAACATTAAATATTTGAGAATGGGCTTAATTTGTGAAACTAATCACAAATTAGACCAGAGCTTTGCAGCATGAAAAGAAAGATAATCAAGATAAGTAAAAGTAAAAGTAATATAAGTAAAATCACTCTGGATTTCTAAATGAGGTGTGACTTCATTGACCATTTTTTGTTAGAGTAGACTAGAGTAGAGCCATGCTCTCTACCTTTTTGCCAATAGACTGGTATTTATTTCTGATGCTCTTGGCATAAGTCAGGCTCTTGCCAGACACACATGGGATAGTCAAAGGGCAAAAGGACATAAATGAAAAGGGTTAAGGAAGGCCTTTTTACAGTGGCATTGATGGGACAGAGCATGGCTTTGGAAAAGCCAGTGGAGGACAAAGCATATATATTATTGTGAGCATTGTTTCTCTCTGTTCCAAACAGCAAGGAACGGATCTATTTCATGGTAGGGTAAAAGTGTCTTTTTAGACAAGTTGGTGTCTAAAAATCAATTAAGTTATTTCTGTCTGAGGAAAAGATAGGATTTTTAATAAATAAGTTGGGACAGATAGCCCCTTGGAAAAGTTTAAAAGTGAATCTAATCCTCACATTGAGATAAACTCCAAATAGATCAGAGATCCAAATGTAAGTGTGAAACCAAATAAGTATTGCACTTAAATTACTTTATAAACCAGAAATGAGGAAAGCCTTTCAAAATCCAGGAACAAAATTAGGGAAAGGTTGATAAAATTTGCTATCAAACAAAACAAAACAAAACAAAACACCCTACTAAGCCAAATCAAAAGGCAAATGGCAAACGAAGGAGAGCATTTACAACTTATCTCACAGAAGAAGGCAAGTATACAGAGAACATTTAGAAATGGAGAAGCTCCAAAATTGGATAGAAATATAGATGAGAGTCATGACCAGAGAGAAATATGAGAAAAGAGAAAAAGAAATGTGAGTTGCTCCTTACATGAAGTGATGCTTATGTTCCCTTATAAGAGAAAGACAAATTAAAACTTTGCTGAATCTAAAAGTTTGACAACATTTTCCATTGAGAGTGGAAGCACAAAATGGAACAAAGCTATGCAGTGGGGATTTGGCAAAATTCGACAAAATTACATATGCATTAACCTTTGACCCATCAAGCCCACTTTTAGGAAGCTATCCTGAAAGTACACCTTCATAAATTTGTACAAGGTTATGCAACACAACATTGTCTACAGTACCAAAACTTTAGAAACAACCTAAATGTTCATCAACAGGGCAGTGGGCAAATAAAGTGCAGTACATACACAAATTAGAGAGGAGGCAGTCAAAAAAATACTGAGATAATTTCCAGAATATACTTTTAGATTTAGCACATAACCATACATAGGATAGGTACTATGTACTTTGTGTTTAAGAATAAATGGTGGAGTTTGGAGGAAGATGGTGGAGTAGGGGACCCTAGTTTCTTCTGGTCCCTTGAATTCAGTTAGATAGCTATCAAACCACTCTGAACACCTGTGAACTCAACCTGAGATTTAAGAAAAGAATTTGTGCAATTCTACAAATAGAAAAGTGACCACTTTTTGCAAGGTAGGGGGTGTGGTGCAACTCCTCTTGACCAAAAGCCCCTGTGAATCAGTGCAACAGGCCTCTGCCTCAGAAGACCAGCAGGAACATTAGGCTAACAGCAAGTATACAGATCACACAACATTGAAAAACTCCAGTGCTATGGAAAAACAGTATGTACAATTCAAATTTTTTTCTCATGATTCTTTAGCCTTTCAGTTTAAAATGACTTTTTTCTTTTTTTTCCTTTTTAACTAGTTTTTTATTTTACCAACAGTTTTAAGTCTTTTTTTTTAAATGAACTCTTTTTTAAAAAGATTTTATTTATATTCTTTACAATTCTATGTATATTCTTATAATATATATTTTTTACAATTCTTTACACTTTGGGGATCTAGTTTCTTCTAACAAACAAGCCAAAATACACCCAGGACCTAGCATATTACCCTGTTCTTTCCACCGTTATCTCTCTCCCCCACCTCTTTTTTTTTTTTCCTTGTTTTTGGTTTCTGATCTCTTCTGGTTTGTTTAGTGTATATTTTGTTGGGGTTGTGGTTGATATTTTTTGTATTTTGTTCTCTTGTTCATTTCATCTATTGTTCTCTGGACAAAATGACAAGATGGAAAAATTCACCCTGGGCAGTGGGGGACAACAAGAGGCAGTACTGACAGAGATTTAATAAATATGGATATTAGTAAAATATCAGAGCTAGAATTCATAATAAATATAAAATCTCCCAATAAATGAGTCTAGGGCTGCATGTCTTCCCAGGGGAATTCTACTAAACATTTAAAGAAGAATTAATACCTATTTTTCTGAACCTGTTTCAAAAAATAGAAATGGAAGGAAAACTTCTAATCTCTTTCTATGAGGCCATCATTACCTTGATCCCAAAACCAGACAAAGACCCCACCCAAAAGGAGAATTACAGACTAATATCCATGATGAATATGGATGCAAAAATTCTCATGAAGGTACTAGCCAATAGGCTCCAACAGTACATTAAAAATGTTTTTACCACAACCAAGTAGGATTTACTCCTGGGATACAAGGGTGGTTCAACATCCTCATATTAATCAATGTGATACACTGAAATGTGATACATGACATTACTGTGATACACTAAATTAATAAAAGAAAGGACAAGAAACGATCCTCTCAATAGATGCAGAAAAAGCACTTGACAAAATACAGCATTTTTTCTTGATTAAAACTCTCCACAGTGTAGGGATAGAGGGAATAAACCTCAAGATCATAAAAGCCAACTATGAAAAGCCCACAGTGAATATCATTCTCAATGGGGAAATACTGAGAGCTTTTCCTCTAAGGTCAGGAACATGAAAGGGATGTTTATTCTCAGCACTGTTGTTCAACGTAATACTAGAAGTCCTAGCCTCCGCAATCAGACAACAAAAAGTAAAAGAAGGCATCCAAATCAGCAAAGAAGAAGTCAAACACTCACTTTTCACAGATAGCATGATACTTCATGTCGAAAACTTAGAAGACTTCACTCCAAAATTGCTAGAACTCATACAGCAATTCAGCAACATGGCAGGATACAAAATCAATGCACAGAAATCAGTTGCATTTCAACACAATAACAATGAGACAGAAGAAAGGGAAATCAAGAAGTTAATCCCATTTACAATCACAGCCAAAACCATAAGATACCTAGGAATAAACCTAAGCAAAGAGGCAAAGGCTATGTACTCTGAAAACTATAAAACACTCATGAAAGAAATTGAGGAAGCCACAAAGAAATGGAAAAACATTCCATGTTCATGGACTGGAAAAACAAATATTGTTAAAACATCTGTGCTTTCCAGAGCAATCTATACAGTCAGTACAATCCCTATCAAAATATCATCCCCTTTTTTCATAGAGCTGGAACAAGTCCTAAAATTTGTATGGAACTAGAAAAGACCCCAAATATTCAAAGGGATGTTGAAAAAGAAAACCAAATCTGGTGCCATCACAATTCCAGACTTCAAGCTTTATTACAAAGCTGTTTCATCAAGACAGTATGGTATTGGCACAAGAACAGACACATAGATCAATGGAACAGAATAGAGAACCCAGAAGTGGACCCTCAACTCTATGGTCAACTAATCTTCGGCAAAGCAGGAAAGAATATACAATGGAAAACACAGTCTCTTCAACAAATTGTGTTGGGAAAATTGGACAGCCCTTGCAGAAGAATGAAACTGGGCCATTTCCTTGACACCATACACACAAATAGACTCAAAATGGATGAAAGACCTAAATGTAAGACAAGAATCCATCAAAATCCTAGAGACCATATGCAGCAACTTCTTCGACCTGGGCCACAACAACTTTTTGCTAGATACGTATCCAAAGGCAAGGGAAACAAAGGCAAAAATGAACTATTGGGACTTTATTAAAAAATGCTTTTCTACAGCAAAGGAAACAGTCAACAAAACCAAAAGACAACCTACAGTATGGGAGAAGATATTTGCTAATGTTTTTATCAGATAAAGGGGTAGTATCCACAATCTATAGAGAACTTACCAAACTCAACACCCCAAGGACAATATAATTCAGTCAAGAAATGGACAGAAGACATGAACAGATATTTATCCAAAGAAGACATATGAATGGCCAACAGACGCATGAAAAAATGCTCAACATCTCTCAGCATCAGGGAAATACAGATGAAAACCACAATGAGATACCATCTCACACCAGTCAGAATGGCTAAAATAAACAAGTGAGGAACCAACAAATGTTGGTGAGGATGCAGAGAAAGGGGAACCCTCTTAGATTGCTGCTTGGATTGCAAGCTGGTACATTCACTATGGAAAACAGTATGGAGGTTCCTCAAAAAGTTAAAAATGGAGCTACACTATGACCCAGCAAGTGTACTACTAGGTATAGATCACAAAGATACAAATGTAGTGATCCGAAGGGACACCTGCACCCAATATTTATAGCAGCAATGCCCATAATAGCCAAAATATGGAAAAAGCCCAGACATCCATCAACAGATGAATGGATAAAGAAGATGTGGTATACATTTATACAAAGGAATAGTACTCAGCCGTCAGAAGAACCCCCAAAATCTTGACATTTCAATGACATGGATGGAACTAGAAGGTATTATGTTGAAGGAAATAAGTCAATCAGAGAATTACAATTATCAGATGATCTCACTCATATGTGGAATTTAAGAAACAATACAGAGGAGTATAGAAAAAGGGAGGGAAAAATAAAACAAGATTTAATCAGTGAGGAAAAAAAACCCCATAAGAGACTCTTTTAAAAATTTTTTTATTTTTTAATTTCAGTGTACCAGAATTCATTGTTTATGCATCACACCCAGTTCTCCATGCAATATGTGCCCTCCATAATACCCATTACCAGGCTCACCCAACCTCCCACCCCCTTCCCCTTCAAAACCCTCAGATTGTTCTTCAGAGTCCATAGTCTCTCATGGTTCGTCTCCCCCTCCAATTTCCCCCAACTCCCTTCTCCTCTCCATCTTCCCATGTCCTCCATGTTATGTCTTATGCTCCACAAATAAGTGAAACTATATGATAATTGACTCTCTCTGCTTGACTTATTTCACTCAGCATAATTTCTTCTAGTCCCATCCATGTTGATACAAAAGTTGGGTATTCATCCTTTCTGATGGAGACATAATACTCCCTCCATTGTATATATGGACCACATCTTCCTTATCCATTCGTCCGTTGAAGGGCATCTTGGTTCTTTCCACAGTTTGGCGACTGTGGCCATTGCTGCTATGAACATTGGGGTACAGATGGCCCTTCTTTTCACTACATCTGTATCTTTGGGGTAAATACCTAGTAGTGCAATTGCAGGGTCATAGGGAAGTTCTATTCCATAAGAGATTTTTAACCATAGGAGACAAACTGATGGTAATGTGGCAAGGGAAAGGTCTGAAAAGGGTTCTGTTTGGTAGAACTCTGCAAGGAAGAGAAGTCACCATTTTGTTTGTGTGTGTATGACTCTACTGACTCTACTCTGCTGCTGGACAGTGAGAGAATGGAGTATTGGAAGCAGCCCTCCAGAGTCTTCTTGCTGCCAGGGATAGTCAGCCATTCTGCATAAACTCCTGTGTGGAGGCCTGGTGGGAGAGGGTGCAGACTGAGCTGGTGGTCGGGGGAAGAAAGAATAACTGGAGCAAGGCAGGGATGGCAAGTTCTCCATGACCAGGGGTGCAGCTTTCCCCGCTAGCCAGTTATTTTTTTCAGTCCAGTCAGCATTGATCATGCTTTATTATGCTTGTGCTGGCTTGGAAAGACCATCAGAATGGAGTAAGTTGAATAGAGAAGTTTCAAGCAAAGTCTTTCCACAGAATTAGCTGAGAATACACTTTTCAACCATTTTTCTCCATCCCCTCAAAACACACAACCAATATTGAAAGGTACTGTGGAATTTAAATCTATTAAATACCTATGTGCCTAGTGACTGATATGTTTAAGTATCAATTCTTCAAGCAAATCCTTGTAAAGTGGTCCATTTTGGAGTGACTGGGTAGCAACATTATTTTCAGACTCCCTCAGTGTCCTCCCCTCCTTGCCACCAAACATATATTTCTGTGGCCCCAACTCAGGACTAGGCCTGCTTAGGCTAAGGACACTCCTCTGAATTCAACTGGTTGTGTTGATATGACAGAATAATGCTGAAAAAGTTCTAGGCTGCCATCCAAACAGGCTCATAGTTGACAATACTCTGATCTGTTAGATTCTGCCTTCTGGAAGAAACGGAATCATCTATATTTCCATCACAAATGGATTCCTCAACTTATTTTAGCTGTGTGGATCTATGTATTAAACATTAGCACTAGGAATGTTCCACAAACACCTGGAAAGATGTAGATGTGAGTGTCCTCACATACCAATGTCAGGGTAAGCTGGGTGAGTCATCTGATTCTTGGAGTTGCTTCACTGCGCTGATTTAAAATATCAAGTGCAGGGGCGTCTGGTTGGCTCAGTGTCAGCCTTCGGCTCAGATTATGATCCCAGGGTCCTGGGATCGAGCCCCACATTAGGCTCCCTGCTCAGCAAGGAGCCTGCTTCTCCCTCTCCCTCTGCCTGCCACTTCCCTATTTGTGCTCTCTCTGTCAAATAAATAAATAAAACCTTTAAAAAAAATAAAAATAAAATATCAAGTTCTCTGGGGCACCTGGTGGCTCAGTCAGTTGGGCATCGGACAATTGATCTCAGCTCGAGTCTTGATCTTAGGGTCATGAGTTCAAGACCTGTGTTGGACTCTAGGTTAGGCATGGACCTACTAAAAAAAAAAAGAAAAAAAAAGTCAAGCTCTTTGACCATCCCGCCTCTGCAGCCATTCAAAAGAAATAACCTAATTCCCCTCCCCTTGACTGTGGGCTGGACTTACTGACTTGCTTCTAACAAATAGTAGGATGCAGAAATGACAGTATGACTATGGGGATTAGGTGACTAAAAGGCATTAGAACTTCCTGTTTACTTTCTCTGATCCTGTCCTCTTCCAGAAGCCACCTGCCATAAGGAGTCCTATGAAGAAGTCCATGTGTGAGGACCTGAGGTGTATTCTTCCAGCAGCCACAGAAAGAGCCACCCTGGGGGCAGATCCTGGCGCCCTATTTGAGCCATCAGATAACCGCAGCCCTGGATGACATCTTGACTGCAAACTTAAGAGAGATCCTGAGCTAGAACCACCCATTCCTCTGCATTCCTGACTCTCAGAAACTGTGTTAGGAAATGAATATTTTGTTGTTTTAAGTCACCATGTCTGGGGGTAATTTGTTAAAGCAGCAGTAGGTACTACAGGTAGGTGCCTAAAATAGTTGTTGAGAGTTCCCTTTCTTACCCCTCCACTTGGTGGTGCTGCTGTGCAACCACATACACACATACACAGGCACGCATGCGTGCTCTGGAAAGAAAACAATCTCACCCTACAGAGGTGGTACTACTCCTGCCCAGTGCACCCTGAGAGTCAGGACCACAGTTTCACACTATGTGCCAAGCACCTGCTCTCTGGATACCTGTGAGCTAAGTATCTTTACCCTCTAAATACATAATGTAATTGTAATAAGCTTTTCATTTTTCAAAAATTCTAAGGTATGAGAAAAGATCTGTCATTGTATTTCATCCATATCCCATTGAACAGACTGGATATCCAATATTATATGCATTTGTTTTGATTTTGACAGTTAAAAATCCCATGAACATGACAAATGTGTAAAGGGAAATCCAGAATTTCTAATTTGTATTATTTTTAGCATTCTATAAACTATCTTTAAATTTTTTTTTTAAGATTTTATATATTTATTTGAGAGAGAGCACGAGAGTGAGAGAGCATAAGTTGGGGGAGTGAGGGGGAGAGGAAGAAGGAGAACCAGACCCCACCTGAGCAGGAAGCCTGATGTGGGGCTTGATCTCAGGACCCTGAGATCATGATCTGAGCAGAAGATAAACACTTAACCAACTGAGCCACCTAGGCACTCTCTATGAACATACCTTGAAAAAAGCTTTTCTTCTTAATTTTTTACAAATTTTGATCAAAGAAAATTAAAACAAATCGCATAATTTCAACAAATATCATCTTGTTATTGCTTGTGATAAAACATATTTATCTCTCAATTATTCATCTCCTCAATTATAGTGCTAGTTAGAAGGTTATCCTTATAAATGAGTTATACATAAATGAGTTTATGGTCTAGTGAGTCAATGATTATTGAAACATTTGGTTTTGGAGAAGGCACATTTTTCCCAGAAATAATTTAGAGCTTGGGTTCACAAAGACAACATTAATAATTTTTAGCTTTAATTTAATTAGAAAAATAAGATACCTCACTTTAATCAGCTTTTATTTGAAGAAAAAGCACAGAGATAAATATAACACACTTTTCTCAATACTTCTGGAGGCTTCCAGAAAAACCTGATTGATTCCCCTTTGGGGATTTCATTATCATTCATTCATTGCTACCCACAATATATTTTATATTGTATTCAGAACACATACTAAGTCCCACTAGCTCTAGGAGGCGAATGGCAACTTTCTGATTTATCATCCAACAATTGGTTACTTTTTTTTTCTTTGCTCCTAATTTTTTTCTTTAAGGTGAGAAATAAAAAGCAAGATGTGAGCGAGGTCCATGGATCAGCTGGAACTGTCAGGTTAGGTCTACAAAGTGAAGTTTCTGAGAGTCATGCTCCACCTCTGAGCCACCTTGGTGCCTGGAAGGCCAAGAAGACACCATTCAGCTCAGGTATAGTACACACAGCCCTGTCCACACCCTAATCAATTAGGTGAGAGCAAAGTGCCCTGACACTTTATCTCTTATGTCCTTCCTGTTTCTTCTTAAATTTGCCCCTAATTTCTCCCTAATTCTATTGTGTTTAACTGGGGCCTTTCCAATGGTGACAGAGTCCGAGTTGTTTTCAGTTTTTGAGGCTTGCAATACATTAAAAAATAAAGAAATGTTGAACCAGGGTGCTAAAAAATTTTTTAATTGCTCAGTAAACACTTGAAATATCCATATTTAACAAAGTGTCTTTTTTTTAAAGATTTTATTTATTTGACAGAGAAAGTCGCAGCAAGAGAGGGAACACAATTAGGCAGAGTGAGAGAAGGAGAAGCAGGCTGCCCGTTGAGCAGGAGGCCAGATGCGGGGCTGGATCCCAGGATTCTGGGATCATGACCTGAGCTGAAGGCAGATGCTTAATGCCTGAGCCACCCAGGTGCCCCCAAAATATGTCTTTAAAACAAAAATACAAGGCAATACAATTATACTAATTATAAGGTAAAGAAAGGATTTGTGAAAAACACGAAATTCATTATACATAACCATTAATATTGTGGTCTGTTACTGGGACACAAATTGAAAGTTACTTAATATCAGTGAGATCATATGATAATTGTCTTTCTCTGACTGACTTATTTAGCTTAGCATAGTATCCTTTCATTCCATCCTCGTCATTGTAAATGGCAAGATTTCATTTTTTGATGGCTGTGCAATATTCCATTGTATATATATGTGGAAATTAAGAAACAAGATAGAGGATCATGGAGAAGGGAAGACCAGACCAGAGGGGGATACAAACCATAAGAGACTCTTAATCAAAGGAAACAAACTGAGGGTTGCTGGAGAGGAGGGATTAGAGGGATGGGGTAACTGGGTGATGGACATTGGGGAAAGTATGTGTTATAATGAGCACAGGGTATTATATAAGACTCATGAATCACAGACCTGTAACCTGAAACTAATAACATATGTTAATTGAATTTAAATAAATAAAAAAGAAAGTTACTTAGTAGACATTTTTCAATCCTGTGTGTATTTCTATAATTACTTCTATAACCTCAGGAATGAGGTTTTAGCTCCAATTTGGGGGCATTTGCAAATGTGGAATATGAGCCAATGGCCTCTCTTGGTCCTGTAAGGACCCATGTAGTAGATGCAGGCAGAGCCCAGCCATGTCCCCTCAGGACCTGCCATTGGCCAGCACCTGTATCTCGTTGCCTGAAGGCACCTCAGGTGGCAGGAGCACTGGCTTCCCACAGACATGGAGGCCAAAAGTACCAAAGAACTAACCTTCCCAGCTAGCAGTCCTTGTGCAGGAAACTGAAGTGTGTTTTCCACTGGCCCTGGAATTGCCCAGTGGGGTTCAGCCCCGGCCACCTTCAGGAGTGACCTGCGTGACGACACAGCCTCACTCCCAGTCTCTCTTCCTCTCTCCTCTACCCATGTCCCCTGGTTCTCCTCCCAATGAACTGCTTGCCCTCAAATCCTTGTCTTAGGGTCTGCTTCTGGGGACACCCCCACTAGGACGCTGTTTCTTATGTTTTGTTGTTGTTGTTGTTGTTTGGGGTTTTTTGGTCTCTTTGTTAAGGATTTGCTATATAAAAATACTTCTCTCTTACACACTGGACTACTCAAAGAGAAGCTATTGGAGTTTACCAAATTGGAGGAACAAAATAAACCAGAACTATAATATCAGATCAAGTCAGACTGTTAAAACCTTTCCATTTTCTACTTCATCACATAGGTTAAAGGGTTATATTTAAAAGTCACATATATAAAAGTCACAATTCATTTTCACCTGTGCACTTAGGTTTACTGGACAACACTTACATAGCAAAGTAAAATCTGTAGGGTATATTGGAGAAGTCAGACAGAGGGATTATCTCTGTCTAAGGTACTTGAAAGGACTTGAAGTGATGCTCAGGGCCCTCCAGGGTGATAATTGCCAACATTTGACAGAAGTGCGGAGCAGTAAATTCGATATGGGGCCTCAGAGGCGCAAGCTAGGCTGCCAGTGTTTTGTTTGCTGTGAAGGAAGGAAGTAGGTGTCAGCAACAAGGTGTCCTAAGCGATGTGAGAGGCGTGGGTTCTCCTATAGTACATTTATTTCTCCTACTCTCATTATTCTTTATAATTAGGTGCCTTGTTCCCCTTTACATGCGTGAGCTCAGGAAGTGGTCACCAATGGAGAATGCGTGAGTAAACGAATTCAGGAATTTCAAAAGTTACTGGATGAAACTGTACTGTTTTTCGTTTTAGATTGCTTCATCTGTCTTAAATTTGATTGTTTCTGGTGGGTGGGGATATGTGGAGGAGTAGACAAGAATTGGAGGTAGAGGAAAGGCATGAGTATCCATACACATACCCCAGTCCTTATGTGTGTGGGGGTGTGTATGGGGGGGGGTGGATAGGAAGGCAGGGGAGGAAGGAAGGCAGGAAGATCTAAAATCTCTAGGAAATTCAAAATAAGCTGGTTTCCTCTGGGGAGAGAAACTGAGTGGTAGGGGATAGGGAGAGACATACTCTTCTCTGCCTACTCTCCTACAATTTTTTCTTTTGTACTAAGTGTCTGTGTTACTTAACTTTTTTTAAAATTTTTTAAAATTTTTTTAAAATTCAAAGACATGTGAAAAGGAAATGAAACTGACCTTAAACAACACAAGTTTGAACTGTGAGACTCCACTTAGGCGTGGATTTTTTTATGGTACAATACTGTAAATTTTCTCTTTCTCATGATTTGCTTAACATTTTCTTTTCTCTAGCTTACTTTATTGTAAGAATACAGTATATAATCATACAACATGCAAAAATATGTGTTAACTGTTTATGCTATCAGTAAGGTTTTGTTAAACAGTAGGCTATTAGTAGTTAAGTTCTGAGGCAGTCAAAAGTTATACACAGGTTTTTGACTACTTGTGGGTGTTGGTGCCCCTATCCCTTGTGTTGCTCAAGGGTGAAATATACTTCTGTTGGGAAACTCATGAGTTGTGGTTGTAGCAAGACCATTCCTAATTGTTGGGAAATAATTCTACATGAATCTTAGGCATATCTACACATTTTCTGAGTCAAGGCACTGAAAACCTTTGTTCCAAATTATCTTTCAAAAGATGTTTGTATAGAAAATAGCCTTGAAGCTAGAGCTGGTATCTCTGTGTGGAGCAGAGGGCGATTTGTTTTCTGTTTAGGATTATAAAGATAATGCTTCCCTCAGAAGTAAAGGTCAAGCGGGCTTGCTAACAGCCCCTTTAAAAGACCAGAGTTAGGGGTGCCTGGGTGGCTCAGTGGGTTAAAGCCTCTGTCTTCGGCTCAGGTCATAATCCCAGGGTCCTGGGATCAAGCCCCGCATCGGGCTCTCTGCTTAGCAGGGAGCCTGCTTCCTCCTCTCTCTGCCTGCCTCTCTGCCTACTTATGATCTCTATCTGTCAAATAAATAAATAAAATCTTTAAAAAATAAAAAAAATAAAAGACCAGAGTTACTGAAACTCAGAGTTTCTGAGCTATGATGCAAACCCAGTGAGTGTGCAGAATCAACCTGGGCTGCCGGGACATGGGGGTCCAGGGGAACTCACACAAACACAGAGGTCACACTGCCACCTATGCAATGAGTCATCAAGTCCTTTGTCTCTGACCCAGGAGTCCCTTGTCTTTTGTTAACATCCATGAAACTGTGACAGGTTAACTTAACTTGCTCATAGGTATGGTAAAATGTCATACCCTTTGGAGTTCTTGACACTAATAGTATAGATTTTGATAGTTGAAGATACCCATCTCAATCAAAATCTAATACTTAGGATGAGCAGTTCCCGTCAGGTGAGCAATTTCATAGACGAATTCTATTACATCAATGGCTTTATTCCAGGAATGTGTTAGATATAGAGAAGACACAGAAAGGACCCATTAGCCATTTAGACTGTTCCCTGCTAAGACAGGAAATTGAAATAACACTGGGAGCCAAATTATGTCCTTGCTTATTTGGCAGATGTCAAATCGTCATTATTCTATATTATAGGTTTCCAGTAAAAACATGGTGGAAATAAAACAACACTTTCCCCAGGACATTAAAAATATTTATATGGTATTTCGTCTACTCTGGCAAAAAGTGTTTGTACTCAATAGTTACAGGGAGGATGGAAGTGGTTTACATATTTGTTTCTAGGAGGATAAGATAGGTGTTTTAATATATAAGCATAGATTTCTATTTTGGAAAGATATAAAAAATAAAAAAATTTTTTTTTGTTTAAGTCACCAGTCTATGGTATTTTTGGAATAGCAGCCTGAACTAGCTAAAACACTCATCTTTGACAAACTGGGAGACCCCTGACTGCACAACCACATGAAACAGATGGGAGAGTACCCACAGCAGTGAGGCTTAGTAGGGACCCAGACAGAAGTGGAGCAAGCACACTCAGGGTTGCAGGTGTCACATAGGGCCGGGGGGCACTCCACAGTGAAGGACCCAGTGCAGAGGGTCCATCAAGCCAAGTCTCAGAGCAGCAGCAGGTCAAGTATGAAGGTAAAAGCAAGGAGGTAGGGCTGCACGAGGACACACACAGACCCGCCACAGATATGCAGGAAGTAGTCTGCCAGCGAGTAGAGAGAAGACCGCACCACAAGCAGTCCTCCAGTGGCCTGTTTTTGGGTGGAAGAAAAGCAAAGGCCGAGCCAATTTGCCAAGTCAATAGTGAGCCCTAAGAAGAGCTTCCAGTCAGGGACTTGGACTCTACCCACCATACCCCCTGCCAGTGACTCACATGGAAGAAAGTGAGGCAGGAGGTAGACACAAGCTGGTGGCACTTTGAAAAGAAGTGAAAGTGTAAAAAAAAAAAAAAAAAGGTATCAAGAATTGAAGGAAAACTGGCCACTTGTCCCTGGAAAATAGACATGAAAGCAAATTCAGGAGGAGCCATGGAGAGCCAGAATGAAAATAGCAAAATAGTTTACGGGGAGACTAGGTTACAATTTTGAGTCTGGCGGTGAGAGTAGGTCTCATTGAGAAAACGACATTTTGAATAGTCTTGGAGGAGTGAAGGAGTTAGTGGTGTGCTAGGGAAGAGTGTTCCAGGCAGAGGGAAGAGCAGGTGCAAAGGCCCTGTTTGAGGCAGGGACAACAGTGTTATTTGGTGCATAGATATTCTTAAGTATGTTATCTCACTGTGAATTCTACACATAAATGTTCCAAACTCCCTTTCTTTGTCTTGTTTAATGCTTTTTGCTCCGAATCCAACCATCTTGGCTTTATTTGTGTTTGTATTTGCCTGGCATGCTTTTGGCCATCCTTTTTTTGTAAAACTGAAAATTACTTTAGGTTGTCTGTTACGTAGAATATAGAGCTGAGTTTTCATCCATCCAATTTGAATATTTTGTTTATTTGCAAGTGATTTAGGCATGGTTACCGTAATTGGTAGGCCAAATATGTTCGTCTTAGTGCTGTCATATTTTTTCACGTTCCCAGTTCTCGTCTCACTTGACCTGCCCTCAGAATGTGGCGCAGCTTCTTCTTCATTCATGTTCTTCACTTGCTTCTGAGACATCCCCTCTCCTACTCTCTTGGCTTACCTCCCATCTGACGGGCCAGTCTCTGCAAATCTCCTCTGCTGTTTTTGGCTCCTGGTTTGACCTCTCACTGTTGGAGCTAAGGCCCTGGGCTCAGTCCTTGGTCCTCTTCCCTAGTGGCTCCTGCACCTCTGGGGGACCCAGGCAGGCCTGCAGCTTCAAATACCATGTCTGTGCTAACACTCTGCAAATGCATCCCTCCAGCTGTGCCTTTTCTCCTGACTGCCAGGGGCCTGTATTCCAACTCAGATTTCCAAAAGGGATCTTAAACAGTGTGTCCAAGACAGAGGTCCTGACTTTCCTCCAAACCCACTCCTCACACAGTCTTCCCTACTTCAATTAATGACAATGCTGTCACTGGTACTTCATATCCAACATGCCTGCAATTCCTGAGAACTTTACCTTCTGGATATTTCTAGAACCTATATGCTTCTCATCACTGTACCTCTCTGGTATAGTCCATCTCTTGCCTCAATTACTGTAATAGTCCGCTTCCATCCATGTGCCTCTTCTGTGTGTTCTCAACACAGAAATCTGAGTGATCCTGTTCAGATGTGAGGCACGTAATATCACTCATCTGCTCAGAATTCCTCAATGGCTCTCTATCACTTTCAGAATAAAAGCTAAATAGGGAAACCTACTAATAGAATTCATTATTAATAAGAAAAAAGTTACTATGAATGTCTTCGTGGATGATGAAAAGGCATATTAAAAAAATTCAGCATTCATCCTTGATAAATAAAAAACTTTCAATAAAATAATAATTCATGGATTCTTACTTAATAATAAAATATATTTATCTCCAACCCAAAGTCAACCTCCTACTTGCTGAGTAAACACCAGAAGCATTTCCTTAATATCAGAAAAAAGAAAAGAAAGCAGGAAAATTCTAATTATTTCCAAATTATGTGACTACGAGATCAGTCACAGTCACAATTACCTGACTTGAGATCACACAGTAGTAGAAGTTAGGTAGTAGAAGTTAGGAAACTTCTTTGCACCAAGTTCCAGTCTATTTTCAAGCTTCTGGTATCAGGTAGCAGTAGTGGTTGTGGAAGCTTCTTGATCCAACTCTGAAATCCATGGATCATAGGTTAAACTGTCCATTCTCCATACTCAGGCAGTGGCTGTGGTTCTAGCCCTGGTCTGTACATATTTGGTATTGGAAATGGTTGAAGGAATCAGGCCCTCAAGATGGAAGTCTGGGATTGGATCTGACCTGGCTAGGTTTGAAGACAATGGTGACCTTGTCACCAGAGGAAAATGGGATACTATGAATATAGGGCACACCGTGGGAAAAGTTACCTAAATGGTCATCTGTGGTCTCCTGGAATGACCAGTTTACTGAAGGCAAGACTTCAGTGGCTGCTGTAGTAGACAGTTCTGATGGGAATGAGGGATTCAGAAACTATCAGAGTGGGTTGGCCTTTTCTCACTGTACTGGAGAGTTTAAAGAAGGAAAAAGATGTATTGCAAAAGTTCAAAAATACAGAATGAAATTTAGTATGTGATAATGATGACATTTAAATCAGTAAGGGAAAGATGGGTTAGCAAGTAAATAAAATCAGGCAATTGTGTCGGTATCAAGATATAAAGTAGAGCTAGATCCATTCCACTTATATCAAAACAAATTCCTGATAAGTCAAATTTTAAAAGGAAAAATGTGACTCATGGAACATTAAGAAAAAACCATGGAAAAATTTTCAAAGTAATCTAAGAAAGGTAAAGGTCTTTCTCAATCTGATACAACCTGGAAATACTAAGTAGTAAAAGAAAAGTGTGGTAAAATTAATTAGAAAAGGAAAAGGCCTGCTTGCTAAAAAAAAAAAAAAAAAGCACAAAATAAAATAGCATAAGTAAAATAAAAAGATGTGGTAAACTGAGAAAAAGTTTTGACATTCATATCTAAGAAAAGGACTATTTTTACTATTACATAAAGTTTATCCAGTAGAAAATTGGACAAAATATATAGAGAATTCATAGAAAATGAAATACAAATGTTTCGTTCACACTTGTAATAAGAGAAATGCAAATTGAAACATTTTTTCATCTCTCAGGTTGGTAAATTCCAGTTCTGGCCAAAATGCAGTAAGTCGACTGCGGCCTGTGTACCCCTCTGACTACTATTAAAACTTCTAGATAAAATATGCAAAAAAAGCTTTACAAGCTGGACAAAGTGTTTAAAACTCCTGATTGTTTTTTCTTCTCCCTCCTCTGTCCTGAGGCTAGTCCCAGTCCCAGTGCTGGGCTGCTGTAGTAAGGTGACATGGGTAACTAAGAGAATCCCTGTTATTTTCTTCTCTTTTCCCTCATCACTGCCTTTACAATAGCCCCACAGACAGATATACACAACAGATAGAAAGCCTGGGAAACTTCAAGAGCAGCCTAGCTTTCTGGCCAGCAGAACTGGAAATAGGTCCTGGGAGCCACAGAATATGAAGGGAATCCCACAAAGGACAGAGAAGATGGGAATCCCTAATTGTGTGTTGTGGTTTGTTATGCAGAAATCCATGTCATTAACTCACTCAGGTCAGCTATGTGTGTTGTCCAACAACTAATCTGTCGTACTTTACCACAAAGTTTTAATTTGTTAACTATAGAGATGAAATTAGATTTTCCATGTGAAAGGTATTTCTTTATATTTCCACTCAAATTTTGTTTTTGCCAGTCCTTCTGGTCATATAACTATCAGAAGATAAAGTTATGTGGAGGGATGGCGATTCAAGTTAAAGGGGTGAGAAGATAGGAAGACTACAGTTTGAAAAAGCCTAATGAGTACTTAATGTCTAAACCTACTGAGACTCAGAAACAACTTGTCCCAACTTGCAGAAGAGAGCGAACTTCTGGATATAGCCAAGCAGGACTTACTAAAAGACAGCCAAGCTGTGGTGATGGAGCACTGGAGTTCTAGAAAGAACAACAGCCCCTAGGGAGTAACCAGCCTTTGTTCCTCTTCCCTAGTTTCCCTCCTTCCTGTATGGAACCTGCAAGAAGGGGTGGAGGAGTGGGAGAGCAGACCTCACTCCTCTGGCTTGGCAGGACTTGGAGGCATCCCTCTGGACTGGGATGGGTGTATGGAGGGTGGGGGGTTGGGGGAGTCCTTATAAAGCATTCATTCATTCATTGCTTTCTTATTGAGTTATTGGGCCTGTTGCGGATCTAGGGCTGTCCCAGGCACTGGAAATATACTACTGGACAAAACTGACAAAAATTTCTGCCCTTGTGAAGTTTACATTCTAGAGAGGACTGAAAGTAAACATAAGAACATTAAACAGTTAAGTGAGGAGGGCTATGGAAAAAAGAAATAGGAGAGCCGGTAAGTAGATGGCGAGGCATGGAGGAGGAAAGGGGCTCAGCGAAAAGGTGGGATCCGCCCCCCCGAGGGAGGAAAGTAAACAACCTCCATAATTAAGGAAGGCAGAGGGAACAGCCAGGCCAAAAGCTCTGAGGTGGGTGGTGAGTAGGATCTAGGAAGGTCAGGGAGACGGAAGTGGCTACAGCAGAGAAAAGGGGAGAGTAGAGGTCTTCTGAGAGATAAGGGGCGGCGGGTATTTGCTCTTCTATCTGAAAGTGACAGGAAGAGTGGAATCTGGACCGTAAGAGACTGAGAGGAGGAAAATGTGAAGAAGCATACAGGGTTCCTTGGCTATCCGAAAGCAGAGCATCAGCCTAAGTCGAAAAGCAAAGACCAATCCCTTCACCCCCACCCCATCGCTTCCCAACGTCCTCTTTACGAAAGACCTACATTAGTACCTGTGTTCGCTAAGGGAAGGAAATCCGAGGAGGACTGCCGCTTTTACGAAAAAAGCTATGACTCTCGGTAGCAGGTCTCCTGCCGGAGCCTGGAGACCAGTAATTCTTTTTTAGCGGACCTACTAGGTCCCGCCCCCTCTCGGCGCGACGGCCCAGCAAGGCCCCGCCCCTCACAGGAAAGACAGCCTACAAGACACGCCTCTCCCACCGTGGTCCCGCCCCCCTCGGAATGACAGCTCGTAGGGCACGCCCACTCACCGTGGTCCCGCCCCCCCGGTGCGACCGCCCCGCGAGGTCCCGTTCCCTACTCTGTGGTCCGACTCCCTTTCAGAGTGACAGCGCGCGCGGCACGCCTCTCCCGTGCACCGCCTCGTTCCCACTCCCGGCCAAAGGCCGGCTAGGTCCATCTCACTTTTCTGCGGAGCCGCTCCGGTCCGCGCCGGGAGCACTCCCTGCTAGGCGCCCCCCCCCGCTCAGTGGGACGCAGCGCTGAGCCCCGCCTCTCCCGGCGTGGTCCGGCCCCGCCTGCGCGCTCCAGAGTTCTGGGCCCCGCCAGGCCTGCCACACCCAGTGCCCGGCGCGCCCGCCCCTCAGGCCCCGGCCCGCCCCGCCCTCGAGCGTCCCCCGCCGTGCCTCCGGGTCGCGCTGGCTCTCGGGCCCGCCTGCGAAGACGTGGAGTGCCGCTGCGGCCGGTACGTGGGGGAGGGGAGTGTGTACACTGGGACACACTGGACAGACCCTCTCGCTGCCGGCGGCGCGGAGCCAGGGTCCGTGCGGAGCTGAGCCCGGGCTGCCCCGCGGCGGCGGGGCGTCTCCAGGGACGGCGCCGGCCGCCCTTCCTTCCCGGGGTACCTCCCAGTGCTGGCAGTCCCAGGAATGGGGAAGTGGGACGGGAATGGGCGGAGATGCGGGATGGGGGAGGGAGGGCTGAAGGTATTGGGGAATAGCAGTCGCAGGTGGGGGCTGGGGAGAGCCGAGATTTGGGGAGGGGTTATGGGGTGGAGGGTTGAGTAATGAAAGAAACGTAGTGAGGCCGAAACCTGGGGCTGGAGTCAGGCTGTGGGGTTGGGGGTCTTCAGATCTAAGGAGAATGAGGTCGTGGGCGGGGGTGGAAAAGACTGCGAAGCTTAAGGGCGTATTTTGGAAGGACCAGCTCAGCGGGGCTCAGGATTCACGCTCCCCGGGCAGTCCGGGGAGCAGGAGGCGGTTAGGGTATGTCAGAACTAAGTGTGGCTGGAGCGCACTTGCGAGGTCATGCTCTCTTTCACATCAGGGTGATGGGTTTCCAAGCTCTTGACTGGGACACGCTGGACATTTTATTTATTTTTTTTTTTTAAAGATTTTATTTATTTGTTTGACAGAGAGAGATCACAAGCAGACAGAGAGGCAGGCAGAGAGAGAGAGAGAGAGGGAAGCAGGCTCGCCGCTGAGCAGAGAGCCCGATGCGGGACTCGATTCCAGGACCCTGAGATCATGACCTGAGCCGAAGGCAGCGGCCTAACCCACTGAGCCACCCAGGCGCCCCCACACTGGACATTTTAAGTAATGAATGCAAGTCAGGAGCTTTGCCTAGGACACCGAAGAAATGTGGATGGAATAGAGATTTCCTTTAGGCTGCTTCTGTTTTCCCGGTACATTCACAGCGCCCGCCTCGGTGTGCGCTGTCTGCAACAAACACTGTTCAGCAGCCAAGACAGCGGGCGGAGGTTCCGGACTTAGAAATAAGTACAGTTGAGGTTCAGTCAGACGGAAAAACAGTTGTATCCCATTCTCTTAAATCCTCTGGAGTTTAATTTTTAAAAATCTAATCCCGTGGAGTTAAAAAAATATTATTTGTCTCCTTTCAATTTGAAGTCACTCTAACCTACAGACAGCTGGATGTTGTCTAAGGGCCTATTCTGTATGGTACATCGTTTTCAATTCACTGTGGAAAGTAGACCATATCTGTTCTGACCAGCTATTGCTGAAAGAATCGTAGAGTTGCCCGTGAAGCATGAAATTTAAAAGGTCTAAAATAATGGAAGGGAATAGAAATGGCCTGGTAAATTGGAGTGTGTGCACTTAAAAAGCCAGTGAAACTTTTTTTTTTTCCATTGTAGAAACTTGGAAGATTGAGAAAAAATATAAGGATGAAAATTAAAATCCCATGTAATTTCACCAACCCTATTAACATTTGGGTGCAATTCTTCTTCTTCTTTTTTTTTTTTTTAAGATTTTATTTATTTATTTGACAGAGAGAGCTCACAAGTAGGCAGAGAGGTAGGCAGAGAGAGTGAGAGGGAAGCAGGCTCCCTGCTGAACAGAGAGCCCGATGCGGGACTCAATCCCAGGACCCTGAGATCATGAGCTGAGCCAAGGACAACGGCTTAACCCACTGAGCCACCCAGGCGCCCCATGGGTGCAATTCTTATTAATTCTTTTTGTATTTTATTGTGTATTAAATGTACATGTTACATTATCAAGATCATATTGTTATATTACTTTGCTTTTTTCCCACTTGGCATTTTCCTGGATCATTAAAAAGTCTCCTTAAATATCTTTTTAAAGGGTTGTATGGTTATCATATGGATTTATTTTATCACATATTAGAGTTGTTTTGTGTCAAGTGCTATGCTTACAGATGAGATTCGGTGTTGCTCCAGGTTCTCAGACATCATTCCAGCCCGAATAAGCAAAATCTTGACAGTTTGTGGCATAATGAGAGTAGATAGTAAATTCGAATGAGAAGAGGAAATAGTGTTGCTTCCCTTCATCGTTCAGTCTGTGGCAAGGCTCAGTTGGGTGATTCTGTGCCCAGGTGGCCTTCTGCTGGTGTAGCATCTAATCAGGCCTGGGCTTGGTCTGCTATGGCCAGGCTGTCTTCAGTTGTCTTGTCTCACCTGTCCTGCATCTTCCTGTGGAATCCTGATGCCACCATGTTCCCAGGTATGGGAATAGGCCTCAGCAGCTTCCTTACCTTGTTGGTGTTGCTGAGTGTCAAATTCTCGTGAGGGTGTGTGTGTGTGCAATGCTGATTTTCTACTATCAAATTTGCCCACATCTGATATAACACCAAGAGGCAGCTGCCTTAGGTCTCAAAGAAGGAATATCCCACAGTTGCTCTCATAATTAACTGCCTATTGGAGGTTTCCGAGGATGTCTCTAAGCGGTCTTTACCCTCAGGGCCTCTGGAGGGGTCCTGTCCTTCTTCCTTCTAGTCCTGGCCATTAAAATGGCAAGTTTTCTCCTGAAGAAATCCCTCTCATTTTCCAGCTCAATCAGTGTGGCCCTTCATTTTTCTCTCACTGATGTATTCCTATTTCGCTTCATGAGAGAAAATTTTGTAATTTTGGTTTATGTTTCTCCTTGAGTCTGAAATAAGGTGTTTCTGAAGACAGCAGGTGCATTTCCTTCTTACTAGCTTCTGAATTTATAATTCCATTGCCCCTCTCCCCCAATTCAGGAAGAGAATACAGGGTCTCCTTTTTTTTTGATCCTTGATAAAATATGCACATACTCTCAGCCCCTCAACCTCCCACCCATGGTTGAACTCACGGTGTTTCTCTTCATATGTGCGTTTCCAACCTCTATGGACAGGATTTACCTTTTATTATAGGCAAGTGATTCCAGTAGCTAAAGTAAAAGTCACATGAGTCCAGTTCATTTATAGGCCTCTCTTTGACCCTGTGTGCGGTTCAGCACATGCGAAGAGCAGAATTTGGGATGGCTATCTTATGCCCCACAGTATCTAGGGAACCTATATGCTAAGCCTTATAGTCCTTCCTCGCTGCTGTCCTGGCTGACAGCCTGGATAAAAGGGGGAAATTGGTTGTGGTTGTAGAAATCATGCTACCTTCCAGTGTCTAAGAAGACTACATATGTTGAATCATTGTTTTTAGATTGGCCCCAAGTGGGACCATGAACCTCTCTTCTGTACCCATACTTAAAGCCCTCACGTCCGCCCATCTGGTATCTTGGTCTCATGTACGGGTCCTGCCTGGTAATGGTGGACCAAGTTCCTATTGAGATCCTCTGGTAAAAGCAGATCGCAGAACTCGGTTTAGTCCAAGGCTGCCATGAGGCTTCTTGTTTTCACCACCTTAGACTTGCTATTCACACCACTGGGCTAGCCAGTTGGGAGATGTGGGTTTAAGGCACTCCTGGATTACCCTGTCCTGTAAACTGTAAAATTGAATCCTCCTTACCTGTACCCTGCTGCATACAGAACAGGGATAGGAATCCCCCAAGGAAAGGGCATCAAAGAACTGTTCTATACAGAAATTTCCTGAGCATTAGGTTCCCCTAGGTGGATTACAGGGACTAGAAGAAGAGAGCACAGGAGGTGTTGCAAGGTGGGGAAGGGGCGTCTTAGGTAACCAGGTTTGTAAGTGCATTGTGGCTCAATGGATGGCATAAGCATAGGACAGCTGAAAACCGAAAGCATGAACAGAGCAGAGTTGGTCCTGGAAGGGCTGTTATCGACAGTGTGGAAACCTCAAGAGCATTTTCTGTACTAGAGCCTTAAAGGGGTCAAGTCTTACCAAACTCCACTAAAAAGCCTTAGTGGACCTTCTCCCCCATTCCGCACCTGCCATTCACATTGCTCAGAGCAGTGTCCACACAACACCGGCACTTGTGTTAGTCTGTGAGACTTCTTTGGAGCTAAAGCACGCCGCTTTACAGTGCGGGCAGGCCAGTGTTCCTTCTAATGACGAGACTGTAAAACTGACTTTATGGACTCAGTTCACAAAAAGGACAAAAAAACCCACACCTTTTTCATGTCATTCAAAGAGCACTGGATTTCAGTCCCATATCTGCCACACTATTTGTGTGATTTTGGGTCCGATGAACATGATATGGTGAGGTCATGGAACTAAATGACCCCAAGGCTCCTTCTGCTCTAAAAATTCTATCACTGTGCAGCCATCTGGTGCTTTTGGCCATCTGCTTCTGGATAGGAGGGGGTGTGCCTAGGTACCGAGTCCTTTCATTGTGTATACTGTCAGATAGAAGGCTTTTCACCATTAGTGAACTTTTACTCCAAACAGTCTTTAAAGTTCGGCAACTTCTTTTGTATAAAGTCGGGATGTTTTTAATCTGGGGACTAAAGCAAAATATTATCTTGTATTATAGTTTTAAAAATATCACTTGACCTTTACTAAAGGGTATATTTTATACTTACTATTGGAAATGCGGGGCTTCTATATTATTCTATATA
Source organism: Meles meles (assembly GCF_922984935.1). Lineage (NCBI taxonomy): Eukaryota > Metazoa > Chordata > Mammalia > Carnivora > Mustelidae > Meles > Meles meles. The sequence continues at coordinate 37,299,616 of NC_060069.1, read as the reverse complement.
CAACTATATGTAGTATATGTATATAGTTTTATATACAACTGTATATACAATATATTATATTGTATATAGTTCTATAGACAACCGTAAAAGCCATTTTTTTCTAATTATAAAAAAAAACTCTTGGGGCACCTGAGTGGCTCAGTGGGTTAATGCCTCTGCCTTCGGCTCAGGTCATGATCTCAGGGTCTTGGGATCGAGCCCCACATCCAGCTCTCTGCTCAGCAGGGAGCCTGCTTCCCCCTCTTTCTCTGCCTGCCTCTCTGCCTACTTGTGATCTCTGTCTGTCAAATAAATAAATAAAATTAAAAAAAAAACCCCTTGCTCATTAAAATTAAAATCAAAAAGAAAAATGTAAAGAAGAAAATAACAATTAGCTTAAATCCTGCTACTTAGGCATGGCAGTTTGGAGAAATATACCTGACTAATCATTGGCGGCACATTTATTAAAATGCATACTGGGTGGCTCAGTCAATTAAGTGTCTGCTTTCAGCTCAGTCATGATCCCAGGGTCCTGAGATCAAGTTCTGCCTGCTTCAGGCTACTTGCTCAGCAGGGAGCCTGCTTCTCCCTCTGCCTGCTGCTCCCCCTGCTTGTGTTTACCCTCTCTCTCTCTCTCTGACAAATAAATAAATAAAATCTTAAAAAACAAAACAAAACCCGCAAACAGTGTAGACTGAAATGTGAGTCTTTCCACACACAGTTCAAGGTGTAAGCTCTGGCCTCAGACCACTAGAATTTAAATCCCAGCTTTCCTGCTTGTTACTGTGTGACATAGGACAAACCTATGACCTCAGTTTTCTCATCTGCTACGTGAAAGTGTTAAGAGTTTCTTCTTCATGGGGTTGGTGTGAGAATTTAATGAGTAGCCCAGTGCTTTGCATGTAGTAAGTCCCTGGCAAAAGTTAACTAGTGTTGTCATTTTGCTATTAGTATGAATTGTGTATATCCATAACTGGGATCATGCTTTGCATTTTTTTTTGACCTTACAATGTGTTCTAAAATGTTCTCCATGTTAATATAATTGCATCTGGATGCTAGTATTCATGGTTCTGTCGTATAGTTGTGACACAATTTATGTATTTAGCCAGTCTCCTTGTTAGACTTTCAGGTTGTAAGTTGTTTCTTTTTCATTTCTTTGCCGTAACTAGAACCGAAAAATAAATAAGAAAGAGAGAAAAAAAGAAAGTTGTCATGAACTTTCACTATATATATATATATTATATATATATATATAATATATATATATATATTCTATTTTATTATCTCTTTGGCATGAATTCCAAGAAATAGCATTGTTGTGTTGAATAGTAGGAGTATTTAATATTGCTTTTAATACTGCCACACTGCTTTCTGGAAAGGTAGTATAAAGTTACATCTGTTAGCCATGTGTGAGAATGCCCAATTTTCTTTCTTTCTTTCTTTTTTTTTTTTTTAAGATTATATTTATTTACAATGGAGTATTATGCCTCCATCAGAAAGGATGAATACCCAACTTTTGTAGCAACATGGACGGGACTGGAAGAGATTATGCTGAGCGAAATAAGTCAAGCAGAGAGAGTCAAGTATCATATGGTCTCACTTATTTGTGGAGCATAACAAATAACATGGAGGACATGGGGAGATGGAGAGGAGAGCGAGTTGAGGGAAACTGGAAGGGGAGATGAACCATGAGAGACTATGGACTCTGAAAAACAACCAGAGGGTCTTGAAGGGGCGGGGGGGGGGGGGTGGGAGGTTGAGGAACCAGGTGGTGGGTAATAGGGAGGGCACGTACTGCATGGAGCACTGGGTGTGATGCCAAAACAATGAACACTGTTATGCTGTAAATAAACAAATAATAATAATAATAAAAAAAAGACAAAAAAAAAGAAAAGAAAAAAAAAAGATTATATTTATTTATTTGACAGAGAGAAATCACAAGCAGGCAGAGAGGTAGGTAGAGAGAGAGAGGAGGAAACAGGCTCCCTGGTGAGCAGAGAGCCCAATGCGGGCCTCGATCCTGGGGCCCTGAGATCATGACCTGAGCTGAAGGCAGAGGCTTAACCCACTAAGCCATCCAGGTACCCCGAGAATGCCCAATTTTCTGCACCTGTTCCAGAACTGGCTTCTGTCCACCTTTCAACTTCGGCAAATCTGAAAAAGGAAAAGCATCTTCTACTTATTTTTCATTTCGTTTATTAGTATGTTTGAACATCTTTTCAAGGTGTGTTGGCTGTTATGTGTTCTTTTGTGACTTGTGATTTCAGTTTTTTGTATTTTTTTATTGATTTGTAGGAACTTTTTGGATATCAGAGATAGTGACACTTTTGTTTGTAATATATTAGAAATCTTGTTAAGGTTGTCTCAAGTAATGAAAGGTGTGTAGTATCTCAAATGAGAATAAATCAGTGTGTAAGTATTTATTATGAATCTCTAGCTGGTGCTCATATACATGTTTAGAATGGAAACCCTCATTTAGTGTCTCAAAAAGATTCTTTTATGACCTGGTAATTACGAATAAGGTAGGCCTTTTATTACTGACATTAGGCAATGCATAATTACCAGAAAACTGCCATCTTTGATGCATGTCCACATGTACTGTGCTGAACCTTTGATTGTGCCCTTAACCTTACCATTCTTTCCAGCATGTCTCTTTATTTACTCTGTCCCATGTCCCAGGTCAGAAGTCTTAGAGTCATCCATGTGCCTTTTCCAAGTTGAAGGGTGTCTGGTTCTTAGCCTCCCTTCCCAGAAAGTTAATCCCACCTCCTCCCGCTGCCCTGCCCCACCTGGTTACTGCTATTGTACTCAGGCCTTGTGCTAGAATGATTTGGTGCACACTTGCTTCTGCTAAAGACCATGAACTCCCCAGAAGTGAGACGGGACCTGACTTAATTTTGTACCTTCAGACTGTCACAGCATGGCCCAAAATAAGTACTGCAGTAGTGTTCGTTGCATTTGATATTTCCTTTTAAAAGTTGATGATGCTAAGCCTCTGTAATCTACTGGTAGATTAACCATTTTTCCCAACTTTTTGTTATGAAAAATTTCAGAAGTTCAGGGGAATTGAAAGATGAAACACTCTCACAATCTTGCCCCCTAAATTTACCTATTGAGATTCATATCATTCTGACATGTTGCATATGCTCTGCTCAGAAACCTACAGTGACTCCGTTCTGGCCACTGGAGTGGATGTGAAGTGTAGCATTCCTTATCCTTAAATGGTCACAGCTCACAAAATGTTGCCCTCTCTGCTCTGGTCAGGCCAGTCTTACTGTTCTTCTCCTATACTGTCTTTATTCTTGCATCATTGATTTTATACATGTTCTTTTCCTGTGTAGAACAGGAGTCTCTCCCTTTTTTCTTGTTTGAAAACTTTTGCACATCAAGTGTTCTGAGTTCCCATAGCTCTAACTGCTATCTTTTATCATTATTTCATTCTGTATAATTCCTGACCATATCATTTTAATTGTTGGAAAGGGAGTACTGGGTCCTATTTTGATCTGGTTACCTTCATTAGAGCCTAGCATGCTGACTTTGGATTTGGCTGGCATTTTAGAATAGCATTCCTGAAGCATTTGTGCTATGATGTGAATCCATCATTGATTTATGATACTTACATTACCCCAAAACTGTGCTCTATTAGAGAAGAACGAAAGCTTATCACTGTCAAGTCAGATTACACTGGTCTGTTTGATCAGCTTGTTGCAAGATCGTGGTTCACCCCAAAGAATGGAAAGGTGTTCTGTGGTGTTGCTCACTCCTTTTGGGATTATTCCCAAGAATTGATTTGAAGTGTACTTTGGAGTCATTAAAACTTATATCAAGTACAAAGCTAGTACAAGTAAGTCTAAAGTCTAGAAATCATCCCTGATGTAAATCACTGGGTTAAAGAGATTCACATGCAAAACATTTTAGAGAGAGGCCATTAAGCCTTCGTGACAGATGCCGTTTGGGATGGGGTGGAGGGGTCCAGGTTGACCTGAGTATTTTTCAGGCTTGGAAATGGAGATAAAGGTGATGTTCCTGAGAAAGAAAACTAGGAAGGGAAGCTGATGCTGGGACATCAACTCCATACTGAAACATGAATTCAGACTGTGTTAGTTCCCTGCTCTTACTGACCTGGTGACTCCCATCGTTTATTTGACAAAGCCCAGTTCCTTTGTAATCAGGGTCCCTTGTTAGTACCTGCTCATTCCCATCCTAGCACCCTGCCTCCCTCCCCACACCCACAGGTAGTGCTGCAGCCATACTTAATCATTGTATTCCTCTGATTCTGTTGGTTGTTTTTCATCCTTATCTGTAGGGGAATATTATTTCCTCTACTTAGAATGCTATCCAAGTCTCGCCAGCGAACTCCTATTCATTCTTCTGAATCCTGTTCAGCTGTCATATCCCTCTTAAATACTTTCTTACTCTTCCTGTGTGAGAGCACATTTGACAATACTGTCTTTCCCTTACCTGAATGTCCTCTCTGCCGTGTTCTGAGCTGCTTACAGAAAAGAATGGTCTTCCCCCTGACTTCATATGGGCCTGCCTCACATGTGTGCTCTGAACCATTAGTTGAGCCTATTGTAGAACCCAACTAGATCATGAAAAATCTTCCTTTTTCTTGGAATCCAGAATTAGGTGTAGTTAAGAGAAAATACAAATATATATATTTGTCTATATATTTCTCTTTTCCATTGTAACCCATGTGCTTTTTATTTTATTTTAATTTTAGCACATTTGTAAAAGATGAAAGTGACCTTATCAGCTTTGGATACTTGTGAGAGTTCCTTTACACCTTTGGTCGTTCTAGAACTGGCTCAGGATGTCAAAGAAGAAACCAAAGAATGGCTGAAGAACAGAATTGTCTCTAAAAAGGAAGATGGAGGTAAGTAAAATAAATATAATTCAGACCCAGTCATGATTAGTGACTAAAAATATATTTTCAAATATGTTTTATAGTTATTTCATTGATATATTTCTAAAATTAATAATCCATTTCTTTGCTCTTTATTATTCATCTGGATTTGAAAAGAGATCTTAAGTCTACATTAGACTATAAATGACATGAGTGATTTTGTTCACAGCCATAAATGCTGTGCCTAGTACACAGCCTGGCACATAGTAGGTCAATATTTATCAAATGAATGAACAAGTATCTATTGAGTGCTCTCTATGTGTCAGTTATGATGCTAAGGGAAAGATTTATATGGTCTCTCCTTGCAAGGATGTTACTGTCAGTGTAAGGAGACTGAATGCCAATTCCTGGAAATTGAAGTAACAGGTAAACGCCTCCTCCAAAAAACCCCAAAAAACCCTAATGAAAGAGCTGTTACACAGCAGTGCATGATACTTAAAAATGAATTGTAGGTAAACTAGCTGGAAGAGTAACAGGAAGACAGAGGTAACACTTGGTGATGGTTTTTGGGGTGGAAAATTATGACTTCATAGAAGCCAAAGCTTAGCTCTCTCCTAGGGTGGAAAGGGATCTAGATTGGGTGAGAGGATGGAGGACATTTCACATGAGCAAACGCTTCGTAAAACTACACAAGACAAGAGTTGTTTTGCACTTGCACGTCACCTAAAAATTCATCTAAAACTTTACCAAGTCTCCAAACACTGAATAAAACTTAAATAGACTGTTTTTAATAAAGATTTTGACTGTGAACCAAAATGCTTTCTTTATAATAAAACCTTGAATCAAAGTGGAGTTTTTAAGTTTTTACAAACAACTGAACCAAAAGAAAACTTAAAATCAAGAGTATTTTCTTACCTAAATCTGAGGCGTTTCCCTGGGTTGGAGTCCCTTCTTTAAAATTCCTGTGATGGGGGCACCTGAGTGGCTCAGTCGTTAAGCATCTGCCTTGGGGTCAGGTCCTGATCCCAGAGTGCTGGGATCAAGGCCTGCAATGGGCTCCCTCCTCAGCTAGAAGCCTGTTTCTCCCTCTCCCAATCCTCCTTCTTGTGTTCCCTCTCTCACTTTCTCTCTCTCTGTCAAATAAATAAATGAAATCTTTAAAAATGAAATAGAATAAAATTCCTGTGATGGAAGAGCATTTGTAGTGCCTAAGAGAGAGGGACTCCAGTGTATTCCCAGTCTTCACTGCTCACTCTGTGCCTTCAGCAGAGAAACACTAGGATGGCGTGAGAGTGGGCATCTTTCTGCCCTGCTGGGAGATATGAAAAGAACATCCCAAAAACATATTCTGAGCTTTCAGGAAAAGGTAGTGGATTTAACACTCATGTTTACTTTTACTCTCTTTCCAACATGACAATAAAAGGATTTTTTAAAAAGAGGTAAGTCCAGTTTACAAAGAAAAAGGGAAAGAATATAGCAGCATCATCATTTTGGAAGCTAGAAAACAGGTGGATGAGTGGTAAATAGCTTCTCAGACTTGAAAAAAGTCAAAGTTGAAGGTGGCAGGGGTATAAATTGAGGTCAGTTTAGTTTAACACCACAGAATACTCCTTTAGCTATTAGTGACTTTAGGGGCTTGCAGAGGTGGAATTAAGTAGTACCAAGAAAAAGAAAAAAAAAATTGACTGAGATTCATGTAAGAAATAGATCCCCAGATCCCTTCTGTATTCTGCCATCACAGCAGAAGACTGAATGCAAGATGCTTGGATTTTGATGTGGGAACTTTATGCACAGTTGAAAACAGAGATTCTCTACTGAAAATAGGATAATAACTGAGTATTATTCCCCCATCCTCCATCCCACCAATCTCATATCTAATTTAGTTTCTAAAATGTTAGCAGCTACATTCAAATCATGTAGGAAGCAGGTTGAATAATCTTTCTTGGGGAGTCTGATCAAAGACAAAATAACCAAAGGTGCAGAAATCAGAGAGTTGACCATGGAAAACAACCTGACTAGATGACTATGTATTCAAGGTTATCTTTAATGAGTTCCATCTAAGCCTTCAGAACTTAAGTACAGCCTCCTAGAACCCCATTCTTAAATATGCACATATAATAAAAGATCACCAAACATCTGAGGAAAATCCCTAACATGAAAAAGAAAGCTAAAACTAAACAAAAGGATAAAAACAGCAAACTTTGCCAAAGAAGAAAATTTAAAACTCAGCTCTCAGTTATGAGAAGCTAGGACAGACCTAGAGTTGGATACTCTTGGTAGAGCAAGAGATCAGAAGTTGGATACTGTAAAATACTCATTTAGGAAAAAAAAGCTCATATATAAAGTAGAAGTATAAAAGCAAAATTTTAAAACTCGGTAAAAGGATTAGAAAATAATTTTGATAAAAGCTCCCAGAAAGTAGAGTAAAAGGGACAAAATTGGGAACTTTGACAGAGAAAAAGTAAGGAAGTTAGAGGACTAGTCTAGGAGGTACACATCTGAATAAAAGGAGTTCTAGAAAGTGAATAGAGAAAAAGGAGAAGAAACCATCAAAGGGAAACTTAAGGTTGATGCCATGCTTTTTCAGATGGGAAGGGCCCACACAGTGCCCTGCACTGTAGATGAAAATGGCTTACTGTTGGAATGTTCTAGAACCCTGGGAATGGAGAAGATACTACAAACTTTAAGAAAGAAAGACAGTAAGTCACACATAAGGGGTCAGACTTGTGAGCAGAAATACAGGAAGCTAGAAGGCATTTTCCGAAGGAAATGAACTTACTTGTAATTCTTATTTATTTGGAAGATAGATTTGAATTGTTAATACATTTGTCTTATATTAAACTGGGAATAATACTTATTTAGAATGTTTTCATTTTTGCAACTTCTCTAAGATTGTGCTTATCTTTTGTTTTTGAAGGTGCCCAGCTCCTGTTTAGACCACTATTAAATAAATATGAGAAAGAAACACTAGAAAATCAGAACTTATATCTTGTTGGTGCCTCTAAGATTACACTGTTACTGGGTGCAGAAGCAATAGGTTTGGTTAAAGAGTGTAATGATAACACTATGAGAGCCTTCACATATGGAACACGACATAACTTCAAAGATTTTGATGGTGAGTCCCAAGATTGTTCCTATCAGAATCAATTTATTTCAAAAATAAGTTACTGATGAATAGATCAGGGGTCAGCAAACATTTTCAGTAAAGGACCAAATTGTAAATATTTTAGGCTGTGCAGGCCATATGCTTTCTCACTGTTATTTGACACTGCCTTTGGAAAGCAAAAGCAGCCATAGACCATAAGAAATGAATGGGTAAAAACTGTTCCACTAAAATTTGCTTATAAAATATGGTCCATGGGCCTTACTTAATTATTTAGTGGGTAAAGGATAATGGTAAAATTCACCTCATTTAGGAGGATTCACTTGCCAAAAAAATACTGTTTTCTTTTTTTTTTTAAGATTTTATTTATTTATTTGAGAGAGAGAGAGCACAAGTGGGGGTGGGAGGGGCAGAGGGAGAGTGAGAAGCAGACTCCTCCCTGAGCAGGGAGTGTGATGCACGACTGGATCCCAGGACCCTGAGATCATGGCCTGAGCCAAAGGCAGGCATTTAACTGAGTGAGCCACCCAGGTGCCCCCAAAATACTATTTTCTTATCAGACTATCTTCTCCCTCATTTATGGGAGGGATGTTAACTCCAGAAGGGACAGGCCTAGGTTTGTGAGTTTGAGGAAGGAGAATTGGTCATACAGCCAAACTTCAGGCCATCCCTAGTTAGAATTAAAGAGCATGTGGCTTTCTGCTCATTGGTATTAGTTGAGATCAAGCAAGTAGCTGCCATTTGGATGTTTATGCTATATTACATAAGAACTAGTACTGTAGGCCCTCCCATTGGATGCCTGAAATAGCAGATAGTACTGTACCCTGTATGTGCTGTTTCCTATATGCACATCCCTGTGATACAGCTTAAATTGTAAACTAGGCACAATAAGAGATTAACAACAACAATAATAAAGTAGAACAATGATAACAATCTACTGTAATAAAAGTTATGCAAATGTGGTCTCTCTCTCTCCCTCAAAGTGCCTTATTTTACTGTATGTACCCTTCTTATGATGATGATGGGCTGATGAGATGAGGTGAGGTAAATGACCTAGGCATTGGAACATAGTGTTAGGATACCAAAGACCTTCTGCTGATAGGTGAGAGGGAGGGGATCAGCCACTTCTGGACTGTGATTCATGAGGTAACTAACTGCCTAGAAAGAAAAACTGCAGAATAAGGGGGTACCATTATACAGTGATTGAAGAGTTGTATTATGTAAAGGCAAAACAATATTTTTATTCTTATAGAATATCTAAGGTGCTTTATGTTCTGCTTAATTTAGTAGTTTTATACTTTGCCAACTCCTTTTGTTATTTTTTATATCATTTCTATAATCCCAAGTTATATGAATATTATTAATTTTATTTTGGCTATTAATGAGAAAATAACCAGAAATTTTTGCTTTCATTTAGATGACAATAATGATTTCCTTACAATGGCAGAATGTCAATTCATTATCAAACACGAGCTTGAAAATCTTAGAGCCAGAGAAGAAAAGATGATCCCTGGTTACCCCCAGGCAAAGTTGTATCCAGGAAAATCATTGTGTAAGTCATTGTATCAACCAGCTTCATGAATACACATTCTAATGCAATTGTCTTTTCTTAGCAGATATGAATAACAAGTTAGAAAAGCTTTATTTTTTTTTCTCTTACTGAAAAATGCATAGAACTTTACAATAACTTATTTCTGTGTGAACATAGCTTTTGCTATTGGAGCTTCATTATATTGTACCTTTAGATCAATATATTTGTTTTGTATGGTTCACTACTTATTAATTGCAGTCTCACAGCATTCAGTTAGCTTAAAATTAGGTGTGAATACATACATATGTTACTCATGTTAAGATTAGCAAAGTTTACTTTATGTCCAGACACTCTAGGGAGTCTGGGGAGGAATGAGAACAGGAGCCATCACCTTTTCCTGGAGCCCTCCTTCCATCTGCTCTCATCTCACTCAGTGAGAACTTGGAAGCAAGGCTTAGGAAGAATCACAAAGTGACATAATACCTGAATGCAAATCAGCAGTTTGCAATTTTGTGATTTTGTGTCATTCCATTTGAGTGAAAATACTAGTTTGCAGATGGAAGTGCTCACTACAGTGTGTAATTTCAGGTTTGCCTCAAACCGCTCCCCCACCAGATGGTGGCAAGGCCTCAGAGCATTTTTGTTGTCCAAATGCACTTTAAACATGTAAGTCACTGTGTTCTTTAGGCTGCATAATACTATCTTCCAGTCTTTACCCACTCCCGGCCCCAAGCCCTGGGAGGACAGATGCCCGAGAACCAGTCCGTTTCAGTTTTTCTCAGTTATTCCCAAGTATATAGAGTTGGTTTGATCAAACCGAGATCCAATCATAGATCACCCACTTTGTATGGTGGTATATCTTTTAACTAACTCCCTTTCTCCTAGTGTGATAAAGTACACATAACATAAAATTTGAAGATTGAAGATTAAAAATCTTAAAAGATTTTTCAATGATAATTAAATATATTCATAATATTGTACAACTATCATCACCATCCCTCTTCAGAGCTCATTGCATCTTGTAAAACCAGAAGTCTGGATCCATTAAACAATCAGTCTCCCTCCCTTCTTCCTCTGACTCTGGCATAATCAACCACCTTTCTACTTTCTATCAATGGTTTTGACTACTCTAAGTATCTCAAGTAAGTGGAATCATACAGTATTTTTCTCTTTGTGACTGGTTTATTTCACTTAGCTTTATGTCTGGTAGGTTCATCTATGTTGTGGCGTATGTTGGAATTTCCTTCCTTTTTAAGGCTGAATAATATTCCATTTTATGTATATACCACATTTTGCTTGTTTACTCATCCATCGTGGACACTTGGGTTGTCTCCACCTTTTGTCTATTTTGAATTATGCTTTTATGAACATGGGTCTGTAAATATCCTTCCAAGACCCTGCTTTTAATTATTTTGGGTGTATACCTAGAAGTGGAAGTGTTGGGTCATATGGTATTTCTATTTTTAATTTTTTTAAGTTTTTTTTTATTTGAGAGAGAGCATGAGTGGGGGGCAGAGGGGGAGGGAGAAGACTCCTCACTGAGCAGAGAGCCTGACGTGGGACTTGATCCCAGGACCCTGAGATCATTACCTGAGCTGAAGGCAGATGCTTAACCAACTGAGCCATCCAAGCGCACCTATTTTTAATTTTTTGAAGAACTTCTATACTGGTTTCCACAGTGGTTGTAACATTTTGCATTCCCACTGACAGTGCACAAGGGTTCCAATCTCTCTAAATCCTGGCCAACTTGTTATTTTCTGATATTTTGGGAGTAGTCATTCCAATAGGGGTGAGATGATGTCTCATTGTAGTTTGATTTTCATTTCCCTGATGATGAGTGATGTGGAGCATCTTTTCATGTGCTTATTGGCCATTTGTATATCTTCTTTGGAGAAATGTCTTTTCAAGTCATTTGCCCATTTTTGAATCAGGTTGTTTTTGTTGTTGTTGAGTTTTAGACAGTCTCTATATATTCTGGATATTAATCCCTTATTAGATATATGATTGGCAAATATTTTTACCTGTTTCGTGGATTTTCTTTTTCCTTTGTTGATATTGTCCTTTGATGCATAAAATTTTAAAATTTTCATGAAGTCCAGCTTAACCTATTTTTTCTTTTTGCCTGTACCTTTGGTGTCGTATCTAAGAAATTATTGCCGTGTCATGCGATCAAATCCAATGTCATGAAGTTTTTCCTCTATATTTTCTTCTAGGAGTTTTATAGTTTTGGTTTTTATATTTAGGTCTTTAATCCATTTTGAGTTAACTTTTGTCTGTGGTGTTAGGTAATGGTTTAATTTATTTTCTATTTTTATTTATTTATGTATTTTTAAGGATTCAGTTTCATTCTTTTGCGTGTGGATATCCAGTTTTCCCGGTACTGTTTGTTGGAAAGACCACCCTTTCCCCACTGAATGGCTTTGGTACCCTTTTCACAAATCATTTGACCATATATATGAGGGTTTCTTTTTGGCCTCTGTTTTATATTGGTCTGTATGTCTGTATGCCAGTACCGCATTATATTGGTTCCTGTGGCTTTGTGGTCATTTTTTTTTTTTTAAGATTTTAGTTATTTATTTGAAAGAGAGAGAGAGAGAGAGAATTGCATAAACCAGGAGAAGGGCCAAGAGGAAGAGGGGAAGAGGGATAAAATCTCAAGCAGACTCCATGCTGAGAGTGGAGTGTGATGTGGGGCTTGATCTCAAGACCCTGAGCCAAGCCAAAACCAAAGCCAGCTGCTTAATCAACTGAGCCACCCAGCATCCCAGCTTTATGGTAAGTTTTTTTTGTTTTTGTTTTTGTTTTTTTAAGATTTTATTTATTTATTTGACAGAGAGAGATCACAAGTAGGCAGAGAGGCAGGCAGAGAGAGAGGGGGAAGAAGGCTCCCTGCTGAGCAGAGAGCCCGATGTGGGGCTTGATCCCAGGACCCTGGGATTATGACCTGAGCCAAAGGCAGAGGCTTTAACCCACTGAGCCACTGAGGCGCCCCTATGGTAAGTTTTAAATTCAGGAATTTTTTTCTTCCTTTTCAAGATTATTTTGACTGTTTGAGGTCCCATGAAATTCCATATGAATTTTGTGATGGGTTTTTCTATTTTTGCAGAAAGCTTGATTGGGATTTTGATAGAGATTGCATTGAATCTATAGATACTTTGGCTAGTGTTGACATTTCAACAATATTAAGTCCCATGAACATGGGATGTGTTTCCATTTATTTACGTCTTATTTCGTTTAGCATTGTTTTGTAGTTTTTCATTGTGTGCATCTTTTGTCTTTAGTTAATTTCTAAGTATTTTATTCTTTACGATGCTATTATAAATGGGATTGCCATAATTCCTTTTTCAGATAGTTCATTCTGTAATTACCTTTTCAGATAGTTCGTTGTTAATGTACAGAAATGCAGCTTGTTTTATTTATTCATTTTGTATCCTGCTACTTTTCTGAATTCATCTATTAGCCATGACAATGTTTTTACAGAAAAGTTAGGGTTTTTCTACGTAAAATACAGTATCGCTCATCAACACATAATTTTACTTCTTTTCTAATTTGGATACATATTTTTCTTCTCTAATTGTTTTGGCTAGAACTTCCAATTCTATGTTGAATGGAAGTGGTGAAAGTGGGCTTCTTTATCATATTCCTGATCTAAAGGAAAAACTTTCAGTCTTTCACCATTCAGTATGATGTTTGCTGTGGGCTTTTCCCAGATGGATTTTATTATGTTGAGGTAGTTTCCTTCTATTCCTAGTTTGTTGAGTATAAAAGTGGTGACTCATATTAAAGGCTTTTTCTGCATCAATTGAGTTGATCATGTGGTTCTCCCCCCACCTTTTCTGTTAACATGGTATATCACAGTAGGCTTTTACTGGAACTATCCTTGCATTCCAGGAATAAATTCCACTTGCTTGCTGTCTCATCTTTCTACTGTGTGGCTAAATTGAGTTTGCTAGTATTTTGTTGAGTATTTTTGCATCACTGTTTATAAGGGATGGTGGTCTGTAGTTTTCTTGTGGTATTGTTGTCTGGCTTTGTGTCAGGGTAATGCTGGCCTCATAGAATGAGTTAATAGCACTCCTCACTGGGGTGCCTGAGTGGCTTAGTTGGTTAAACAATTGCCTTCGGCTCAGGTCATGATCCTAGGGTCCTGGGATCAAGCCCCTCCTTGGGCTCCCTGCTGTGGAGAGCCTGCTTCACCCTCTCCCTCTACTGCTCCCCCTGCTTGTGTGCTCTGGCTCGCTCGCTCTCTCTGTCAAATAAATAAATAAATAAGTAGAATCTCTTAAAAAAAATTAAAATAAAATAAAAAACAACAACAATAAAAAAGTGTTCCTCATCAACTTTGGGGGAAAGTTTGAAAAGGATTGGTATTAGTTCTTTAAGTATTTGGTAAAGTTCACTAGCAAAGTTGTCAGGTTCAGGGTTTTTCTTTGTCAGGAGATTTACTAACTCAGTCTCCTTACTAATTATCAGATTTTCTATTTCTTCTGACCTATGATAGTTTTTCATGGTAGCTTTTGTGTTTATAGGAATTTGTCCATTTCAAGTGGGTTACCTAGTTTGTTCTTGGGTAGTTGTTACTAGCACTCTTACAATCCTTTTTATTTCTGCAGAATTGGTAGTAATGTCCCCATTTCTACTTCTGATCTTAGTAATTAGTAAGTTAAGTCATCTCTCGTTTTTTCTTAGTTCATCTAGCAAAGTATTTGTCAATTTTATTGATCTTTTCCAAAAACCACCTTTGATTTCTTTAGTCTTTTCTATTGTCTTTCTTTCCTCTATTTTGTTTATCTCCACTCTAATCTTTATTATTTCATTCCTTCTGCTGGCTATGGGTAGTTTGTTCTCCTTTTTCTAGTTTCTTAATTATAAAGTTAGTTTGTTCATTTGAGGTCCTTAGCCACAAATTTCCTCCTTTTTTCTATGTTTCCTAAGTTTTGCTGTGTTTTTGTTTTCATTCATTTCTAAGTATTTTCTAATTTCTTGTGTGATGTCTTCTTTGATCCATTAGTTGTTGTTTAAAAATGTGGTTTTTAATTTCCACACATTTGTGAATTCTTCAGCTTTCCTTCTGTTACTGATTTTGAACTTTATCCCATTGTGGTCTGAGGATACTTTTTATAATAGATATTTGCAAATCTGTTGAGACTTAATTTGCAGCCTAACACAGGACTGATCTATCCTGGAAAGTGTCCCATGTGCACTTGAGAAGAATGTGTTTTTGGTCATTTATTGTCTAATTTACATGTGAACTGGATTTTGTGGACTCCCCTGTCTCTGAGTTATGCTGTAGGTATGTGCTATGCTTTTGTTTGTTCTCTTGTTGATCTGTATGGCTTGCAGGAGGTGTCAAGAAATCTGAATGTAGGTACTGATTCTTATTTGTCTACATTCCTAGTTATCTGCATATGTCTTGATATTGATTATATTATAGCAGTTTTTGTTGGACATATATTTTTTCAATATGTGTATTAAAGAGTACCATGATTACAGAAGAATTTTTTTCAGTAAACTTTTATAAGTTATTGATTGTATTTACTTTCTTCTTGTCTTTAGGTAAGCCGGTTGTGTGTATGTGGACTCTTAAATATTCTCTGAAATATTTTTAAGGTTTTATGTAATTTTCTTAGGCTTGTCTACCATTTTCCTGGCCATGTTTTCAGTATTACCTGTTAGCTCTAATTATGATTTTGCATCTGTAGGAGTTTTATGTGTGTCTAAAATCAGTTTCTGAGCTCTCACCTTCAGCTCTTATAGCTCTTCTTTGGGTTTTAATTTCAGGGAGATGGCTTTCTTTCATTTCTTTAATTTCATAGGCTTTCATTGCTCAATGCTATAATTTCCTGCTGTGTTTCTTCTCTGCCTTTGTTTCTGGTTTCCTTTTCTCTGTAATATTTCTGCATAGTTCTATGCCAGTTACTTGTGGTTATTACTTACTTTCTAGAGAGCCCTTGTTCTTCCAGACCACTATCTTTTCCAGCAGATGCAGTTCAGGGATCCACCATGAGTCCTTTTTGTCCACATCTGGGCAGTGGGGCAGTCCCCACTCCTCAGTGTCCAAGAGAACCCTGCCGTCTCCTCCTTGACCCCATTGTGCAGAGGCATGGATGCTCTTAGCTTAGCCTGGGCTGACTTTTAAAGCCTTGTCTCATGGTTTGTGATTTGAGTTTATAAGTGTTTTTCTAGTTTCATCAAAGATAGGTGTTTCCCTTTATCTGTCTTGTTTCCTTTGTTGTTTTTAACTTTTATCATGAACAAGAACAGGGCAGAGGTATCTTTCTGCCACCCTTTGTTACTAGAAGTTCTACATTCTGTATTCAGGCAGCATTTTGGTGCCTTTCCAGAATTTTAAATCTTTCTTAATCTCTTAGTGAAAATAAGACACAGCTGGGTACAAAACAGACTGAGGCACCATTAATGTCAACCTCCCATTTCTTCCTGTTTATCCACATCCAGATTCTTATGTTTCCACATAATATGTCCCTGCTTCCTTCTGCCAGCTTCTGCACAGGTACATCCTCTTTCTGTGGCTGGGACAGAGACTGTGTGTGCGTTCCCACCACATGGGACTCTGGAGCAACAGTTTTCCAAATACTCCCAGCTGCTTCAGAGAGAAGTTTTTTTTGTTTTTTTTTTTTAAAGATTTCATTTATTTATTTGACAGATCACAAGCAGGCAGAGAGGCAGGCAGAGAGAGGAGGAAGCAGGCTCCCTGCTGAGCAGAGAGCCTGATGCGGGGCCCGATCCCAGAACCCTGAGATCATGACCTGAGCCGAAGGCAGAGGCTTAACCCACTGAGCCACCCAGGTGCCCCCAGAGAGAAGTTTTCAACGGAATGAAAACCTTGAAAGGAATATATGTAAATGGATTTTTCTTGGGTGTATAGGTGCCCTGTCTGGTGTTCTAAAGCTGTAATAGAAATAATTTTCTTGCTGGCAGGATGGGGGTTTTATAAACAAAGATCTCCTCTCTCTTTCTTTCTTTCATTCATATAAAGATAATAAAATCATCTCATCGTAGTCATTTGAAAATTTTTTATACATCTGAGGTAAGAATCATATTTCCATTGTCAAGGCTGGATTTTCAAAGTCTGCATTATTGTTTTCCTTTATATATTTGAAAAATGTGATCCCTAAAATGCTGTGTTATATCATAATATTTGGTTGAAGAAGAAATGAGATATACATATGGGCTATGGATAATTATAAAGCGTGAACTGTTTTCAGAGTGCAAATATTAGAGCTAATAAAACTCAGAGTAACCTAAAATCTTAGATTTTAATCTTAGAATTTAGATTTTAATTTAATTTTATTTTTTTTTAAAGATTTTATTTATTTATTTGACAGAGAGAGATCACAAGTAGATAGAGAGGCAGGCAGAGAGAGAGAGAGAGGGAAGCAGGCTCCCCGCTGAGCAGAGAGCCTGATGCAGGACTCTATCCCAGGATCCTGAGATCATGACCTGAGCCGAAGGCAGCAGCTTAACCCACTGAGCCACCCAGGCGCCCCTAGATTTTAATTTTAATCCTAGAATTTAATCTTAGAATTTAATCCATAGCGATAAGTAGAAAATATTTTTTTCTTTTTAAGATTTTATTTGTGAAGGAGAGAGAGGGAGAACATGAGAGGCAGAGGGAGAAGCAGGCTCCCCACTAAGCAGGGATTTCCCCCCAACCCTCACCCTCCCCTACCACGCGACAGGGCTCAATCCCAGACCCCAGGATCATGACCGGAGCTGCAGGCAAACGCGTTACAGCCACTCAGGTGCACCCTGCCTTTTTTTTTGGTCTTTCAGTTTCACGGGAGACACTCCCTGGGTGTCCTCTTTCCCACAGCTAATTGGGAGCAGAGATTGTAACCTGCTCATTGTGATCCCATCAGCACTGTGAGAGCTAGCCAGGCCTTTCATGAGAAACTCTCCCTGCTATTGCAGGTTTAATTTGATTTTACATGCAATGATTGTGATTTTGTTTGCCACAACATTCTGTTTTAATAGCTTGCATTAAGTAGATGGCAACTGTTGTTGGGGTGAATGTGACCTTGAGCCAATTAGGAGGTCCTGGGTGCTTGCAGTCAGGCTCTCCCTTGTCTCACAGTGAGCAATGTGGACGGACGTCTAAAAGTGTGTCTCTACATGTGTCTTTGTCGCATTCATCTTGGTTTTCTATGTGAGCTGAGATCACTCAAAGACTCTGCCTTTTCCTGTTGGTTCCCAATAGTCACACAATAGTCACCCAAGTAACACAGTGAAAGATTTTCTTTCGAAAAAGGAGTTAAGGGAGCTGGGAATTTCTTATATATTAACTGTATCTTAAGGGATGCTATTTAGGTTAAAGCTCTGTCTCAAAATGTCTGTCAGAAGATTATCATGTTTTGATTGATGGGAGATGGCACAGCTCTTCTTTAGTTTTATATTGTCATTCTTTTTGGATATTATAGTAACTATTTCTGAATATCTTCTGTTTACACATAGAGTGGTCAGATATAATCTGTCAGATACAATAAGAGTTATAAAATTTCAAGTAAATATCATGTAGCAGGCATGTATATAAGAAGATTAAACTATTGGGGCATCTGGGTGGCTCAGTGGGTTAGCCTTTGCCTTCAGCTCAGGTTGTGATCCCGGGGTCCTGGGATCGAGCTCCACATCAGGCTCTCTGCTTGGCGGGGAGCCTGCTTCCCCCCTCTCTCTGCCTGCCTCTCTGCCTACTTGTCAAATACTCTCTGTCAAATAAATAAATAAAATCTTTAAAAAGAAGATTAAACTATTAATACATATATGTATCTATATTTCTCTTTCTATAAATACATCTATCACTGGGTGCATCACCATATACACACACACACATGTACATAGACATATGTGTTTTGGTGCATATATGCAGTTTTTCTATTAAGGAGGATTAAAAACAATACAGGAATATAAATGTATTTTGAGAACACAGGTTATTTCTGAGAAGCAGTTTTTTCCTTATTGAGACACGAGTGGTGTGTTCACACCTGACTGTTCGAGTGCAGTGGGACCTGGGAGAGGGTGCTGGGGCATGGCAGCAGCTTCGCCTCTTGTGGGTGCTCTGGGCACTCATCATCCCTCTTCTGGATTGGAGGCAGCATGACCTGCACAGAGACGCTGTAAGGAGACATGAGAGAGACTTTTGTTGTTGCTTTTGAAGTAAGCATGTGTTAATTAGCCAAAGAGAAGCAACTGTGTTAGTATTATTATTGTGTTATTTAATTTCGAGGTCTGACTATAAACTAGGTTAGTTATCACTTCCCTTCAGTTAGATTTTGCTTTGTTTAGCTAATCATTAAATGGCTGTAATAGTAAGAACCCTAGTATTTGACAACGGATCATTAGCAGTCTTTTTTTTATTTTTAAAGATTTTATTTATTTATTTATTTGACAAAGAGAGACATAGCAAGAGAGGGAACACAAGCAGGGGGAGTGGGAAAGGGAGAAGCAGGCCTCCCGCCAAGCAGGGAGCCCAGTGCGGGGCTCCGTCCCAGGCCCCTGCGATCATGACCTGAGCTGAAGGCAGACGCTTAAGGACTGAGCCACCCAGGCACCCCATTCAGCTTTGTTAAAGGAAGGAATCTTGGTTTAGGTTGTTTAGTTTTATTTTTTTTAATGGAAATATAGTTGACATACAATATTTATTAATTTCAAGTATATGGTATAGTGACTGGACATTTATTTACTTTATAAAATGATCACCATTAGAAGTCTAGTTATAATCTGTCACCATATGAAGTTGTTGCAATGTTATTGGCTATATTCCCTGTGCTGTACTTTATATCTCCATGACTTTCTAATTATAACTGAGAGTTTATACCTCTTAACTCCCTTTACCCCCATTTCTCCTATCCCCTTCCCTTCTGGCAACCACCAGTTTGGTCTCTGATTTATAAGTCTGTTTTGATTTTGTTCATCCTTGTTTTGCTTTTTTTTGGAAAGAGAAAGCATGAGGCCAGGGGAAGGAGTGGGAGCAGCAAAGAGAAGGAGAGAGAATCTTAAGCAGGTTCCACACCCAGTGCAGAGCCCAACACCATGGCTCCGTCTCACTGCCCCGAGATCATGACCTGAGCTGAAATTGAGAGTCAGACACCTAACTAAGTGGGCCATCTGGGTGTCCCTGTTTTGCTTTTTAGACTCCACAAATAAGTGAAATCATCTGGTATTTGTCTTTCTCTGTTCAACTTATTTCACTTAGCATAATACCTTCTTGGTCCATCCATGTTGTTGCAAATGGCAAGATTTCATTCTTTCTTTTTTATGGCTGAGTGATATTCCATTGTATGTGTGTTTATATACTACATCTTCTTTACCCATTCATCTGTCCATAGGCATTAGGTTTATTCCATATCTTGGCTATTGTAAATAATGCTGCAATGGACATAGAAGTGCAGATTATCTTTTTGAATTAGTGTTTTCATTTTCTTCATGTATTTACCCAGAAGTGGAATTGTTGAATGTTATGAAATTCCTATTTAAGCTTTTTGAGGAAACTCCATATAGTTTTCCATAGTGGCTGCACCAATTTAAATTCCCACCAGCAGTCCTTAAGAGTTCCTTTTTCTCCATATTCTTTCCAGCGCTTATTATTTTTTGTCTTTTTGATACTAGCTGCTCTAACACAGTAACATGTCATTGTCATTTTGATTTGAATTTCCCTAGTGATTAGTGATATTGAGCATTTTTTCATGTGTCTGTTGGCTTTCTGTATGTATTCTTTGGGAAAATGTTCAAGTCCTCTGTCCATTTTTTTAATCAGATTTTTTTGTTTTATTTTGTTTTGTTTTGTTTTTTGGTTGATGAATTGTATGAGTTCTTTATATATTTCAATGTTAACCCGTTATCAGATATATCATTTGCAAGTGTCTTCTCCTATTCAGTAGGTTGCCTTTTCATTTTCTTGATGGCTTCCTTTGCTGTACAAAGGTTTTTAGTTTGATATAGATTCAATAGTTTATTTTTGCTTATGTTGCCCTTGCCTGAGGAGCCAGAACCAAAAAACTATTGCTAAGACCAATGTAGGAGTTTACTGCCTGTATTCTTAGGAGTTGTACGGTTTCAGGTCTTATATTTAAGTGTTTAATCCATTTTGAATTTATTTTTGTATATGGTGTAAGAAATCGATCCATTTATCGAATTTCATTCTTTTGATTTTTTTAAATTAATTAATTTATTTTTTCAGCATAACAGTATTCATTGTTTTTGCACAACACCCAGTGCTCCATGCAATACGTGCCCTCCCTATTACCCACCACCTGGTTCCCCCAACCTCCCACCCCCGCCCCTTCAAAACCCTCAGGTTGTTTTTCAGAGTCCATAGTCTCTTATGGTTCGCCTCCCCTTCCAATTTCCCTCAACTTCCTTCTCCTCTCCATCTCCCAATGTCCTCCATGTTATTTGTTATGCTCCACAAATAAGTGAAACCATATGATACTTGACTCTCTCTGCTTGACTTATTTCACTCAGCATAATCACTTTCCAGTGCCATCCATGTTGCTACAAAAGTTGGGTATTCATCCTTTCTATTTTTTTTTTTTATAAACATATAATGTATTTTTATCCCCAGGGGTACAGGTCTGTGAATCACCAGGTTTACACACTTCACAGCACTCACCATAGCACATACCCTCCCCAATGTCCATAATCCCCTCCCCCTCTCCCAACCCCACCTCCTCCCAGCAACCCCCAGTTTGTTTTCTGAGATTAAGAGTCATTTATGGTTTGTATCCCTCCCAATCCCATCTTGTTTCATTTATTCTTCTCCTATCCCCCTAACCCCCATGTTGCATCTCCACGTCCTCATATCAGGGAGATCATATGATAGTTGTCTTTCTCCGATTGACATATTTCACTAAGCATGATACCCTCTAGTTCCATCCACGTCGTCGCAAATGGCAAGATTTCATTTCTTTTGATGGCTGCATGGTATTCCATTGTGTATATATACCACCTCTTCTTTATCCATTCATCTGTTGATGGACATCTAGGTTCTTTCCATAGTTTGGCTATTGTAGACATTGCTGCTATAAACATTCGGGTACACGTGCCCCTTGGGATCACTACATTTGTATCTTTAGGGTAAATACCCAGTAGTGCAATTGCTGGGTCATAGGGTAGTTCTATTTTCAACATTTTGAGAAACCTCCATGCTGTTTTCCAGAGTGGTTGCACCAGCTTGCATTCCCACCAACAGTGGAGGAGGGTTCCCCTTTCTCCGCATCCTCGCCAGCATCTGTCATTTCCTGACTTGTTAATTTTAGCCATTCTGACTGGTGTGAGGTGATATCTCATTGTGGTTTTGATTTGTATTTCCCTGATGCCGAGTGACGTGGAGCACTTTTTCATGTGTCTGTTGGCCATCTGGATGTCTTCTTTGCAGAAATGTCTGTTCATGTCCTCTGCCCATTTCTTGATTGGACTGTTTGTTCTTTGGGTGTTGAGTTTGCTAAGTTCCTTATAGATTTTGGATACTAGCCCTTTATCTGATATGTCGTTTGCAAATATCTTCTCCCATTCTGTCAGTTGTCTTTTGGTTTTGTTAACTGTTTCCTTTGCTGTGCAAAAGCTTTTGATCTTGATGAAATCCCAATAGTTCATTTTTGCCCTTGCTTCCCTTGCCTTTGCCGATGTTCCTAGAAAGATGTTGCTGCGGCTGAGGTTGAAGAGGTTGCTGCCTGTGTTCTCCTTAAGGATTTGATGGATTCCTTTCTCACATTGAGGTCCTTCATCCATTTTGAGTCTATTTTCATGTGTGGTGTAAGGAAGTGGTCCAATTTCATTTTTCTGCATGTGGCTGTCCAATTTTCCCAGCACCATTTATTGAAGAGGCTGTCTTTTTGCCATTGGACATTCTTTCCTGCTTTGTCGAAGATTAGTTGACCATAGAGTTGAGGGTCGATTTCTGGGCTCTCTATTCTGTTCCATTGATCTATGTGTCTGTTTTTGTGCCAGTACCATGCTGTCTTGATGATGACAGCTTTGTAATAGAGCTTGAAGTCCAGGATTGTGATGCCACCAACTTTGGCTTTCTTTTTCAATATTCCTTTGGCTATTCGAGGTCTTTTCTGGTTCCATATAAATTTTAGGATTATTTGTTCCATTTCTTTGAAAAAAATGGATGGTATTTTGATAGGGATTGCATTAAATGTGTAGATTGCTTTAGGTAGCATAGACATTTTCACAATATTTATTCTTCCAATCCAGGAGCATGGAACATTTTTCCATTTCTTTGTGTCTTCCTCCATTTCTTTCATGAGTACTTTATAGTTTTCTGCATATAGATTCTTAGCCTCTTTGGTTAGGTTTATTCCTAGGTATCTTATAGTTTTGGGTGCAATTGTAAATGGGATTGACTCCTTAATTTCTCTTTCTTCTGTCTTGTTGTTGGTGTACAGAAATGCAACTGATTTCTGTGCATTGATTTTATATCCTGACACTTTACTGAATTCCTGTACAAGTTCTAGCAGTTTTGGAGTGGCGTCTTTTGGGTTTTCCACATATAGTATCGTATCATCTGCGAAGAGTGATAGTTTGACTTCTTCTTTGCCGATTTGGATGCTTTTAATATCTTTTTGTTGTCTGATTGCTGAGGCTAGGACTTCTAGTACTATGTTGAATAGCAGTGGTGATAATGGACATGCCTGCCGTGTTCCTGACCTTAACGGAAAAGCTTTCAGTTTTTCTCCATTGAGAATGATATTTGCGGTGGGTTTTTCATAGATGGCTTTGATAATATTGAGGTATGTGCCCTCTATCCCTACACTTTGAAGAGTTTTGATCAGGAAGGGATGCTGTACTTTGTCAAATGCTTTTTCAGCATCTATGGAGAGTATCATATGGTTCTTGTTCTTTCTTTTATTAATGTGTTCTATCACATTGATTGATTTGCGGATGTTGAACCAACCCTGCAGCCCTGGAATAAATCCCACTTGATCGTGGTGAATAATCCTTTTAATGTACTGTTGAATCCTATTGGCTAGTATTTTGGCGAGAATTTTTGCATCTGTGTTCATCAAGGATATTGGTCTGTAGTTCTCTTTTTTGGTGGGATCCTTGTCTGGTTTTGGGATCAAGGTGATGCTGGCCTCATAAAATGAGTTTGGAAGTTTTCCTTCCATTTCTATTTTTTGGAACAGTTTCAGAAGAATAGGAATTAGTTCTTCTTTAAATGTTTGGTAGAATTCCCCTGGGAAGCCATCTGGCCCTGGGCTTTTGTTTGTTTGGAGATTTTTGATGACTGTTTCAATCTCCTTACTGGTGATGGGCCTGTTCAGGTTTTCTATTTCTTCCTGGTTCAGTTGTGGTAGTTTATATGTCTCTAGGAATGCATCCATTTCTTCCAGATTGTCAAATTTGTTGGCGTAGAGTTGCTCATAATATGTTCTTATAATTGTCGGTATCTCTTTGGTGTTAGTTGTGATCTCTCCTCTTTCATGCATGATTTTATTTATTTGGGTCCTTTCTTTTTTCTTTTTGATAAGTCTGGCCAGGGGTTTATCAATCTTATTGATTCTTTCAAAGAACCAGCTCCTAGTTTCATTGATTTTTTTCTATTGTTTTTTTTGGTTTCTATTTCATTGATTTCTTCTCTGATCTTTATGATTTCTCCTCTCCTGCTGGGTTTAGGGTTTCTTTCTTGTTCTTTCTCCAGCTCCTTTAGGTGTAGGGTTAGGTTGTGTACTTGAGACCTTTCTTGTTTATTGAGAAAGGCTTGTACCGCTATATATTTTCCTCTCAGGACTGCCTTTGCTGTGTCCCATAGATTTTGAACCGTTGTGTTTTCATTATCATTTGTTTCCATGAATTTTTTCAATTCTTCTTTAATTTCATGGTTTACCCATTCATTCTGTAGAAGGATGCTGTTTAGTCTCCATTATTTGGGTGCTTTCCAGCTTTCCTCTTATGATTGAGTTCTAGCTTCAGAGTGTTGTGGTCTGAAAATATGCAGGGAATGATCGTAATCTTTTGATACCGGTTGAGACCTGATTTGTGACCCAGGATGTGATCTATTCTGGAAAATGTTCCATGTGCACTAGAGAAGAATGTGTATTCTGTTGCTTTGGGATGAAATGTTCTGAATATATCTGTGATGTCCATCTGGTCCAGTGTGTCATTTAAGGCCTTTATTTCCTTGTTGATCCAATTTCATTCTTTTACTTGTAGCTGACCAGTTTTCCTAACACTGTTTGTTGAAGAGACTGTCATTTCCCCATTGTGTATTCTTGTTTCCTTTGTTGTGGATTAACCGACCATATATGCATGACTTTATTTCCTGGCTCTGTATTCTGTTCCATAGATCTACATATCTGTTTTTGTGCCAGTACCATTCTGTTTTGATTATTATAGCTTTGTAGTATAGTTTGAAATCTGGGAACGTGATACCTCCAGTTTTGTTCTTCTTTCTCAAGATGGCTTTGGTTATGAGCTTGCCTGGGTGGCTCATTTGGTTAAGCTAAGGTCATGATCCCAGCCAGGGTCCTGGGATTGAGCCCCACATTGGGCTCCTTGTTCAGCAGGGAGCCTGCTTCCCTGCTCATACACTCACTCTCTCTCTATATCTGTCTCTCTCTCTCAAATAAATAAATAAAATCTTTAAAAAAAGAGATAACTTTGGTTATTTGGGGTCTTTTGTGGTTCCATCCAAATTTTAGAATTATTTGTTCTAGTTCTATAAAAAAATGCCATTGGTACATTAGAAGAAGGAAGGGAAAAATGAAGAGGGGAGTGGAAATAGGAGGGAGAGATGAACATGAGAGACTGTGGACTCCGAGAAACAAACTGAGGGTTTTTTTGGGGGGGGGGGCGGATGGGGTGGCCTGGTTATGGGTATTAAGGAGGGCATATACTGCATGGAGCACTGTGTGTTATATGTAAACAATGAATCTTGGAACACTGCAGCAGAAACTAATGATGTACTGTGTGGTGGCTAACATAACAATAAAAAATAACAAAAATAAAATAAAATGGGGTTTGGGGGAGCTACTAAAATATGCAAAATTATAAAATAAAAATAAGTAAATGAGAAAAAGATGCCATTGGTATTTTGATAGTGATTACTTTGAATTTAGATTGCTTTGATTAGTATGAACACTTTAACAATCTTAATTCTTCCAATTCATGAGCGCAGTATGTCTTTCCATTTATTTGTGTTATCTTTGGTTTCTTCCGTCAGTGACTTACAGTTCTTCAGAGTACAGATCTTTCACCTCCTTTGTTAAATTAATCCTATGTATTTTATTATTTTTGATGCTATTGTAAATGGAATTGTTTTCTTAATTTTTCTTCATGATATTTTGCTATTATTGTATAAAACCACAACAGATTTCTATGTATTAATTTTATCTCATTCATCTTAACTGAATCCATTTAATCTAATAGTTTTTGGTGGATTCTTTAGGTTTTTCTATGTATAATATTCTATCTGCCAATAGTGACAATTTAACTTCCCCTTTACCAATTTGAATGCCTTTTATTCCTTTTTGCTGTCTGATTGTTGCAGTTAGAACTTCTAATACTATGTTGAATAAAAGTGGTGAAAGTGGATATCCTCCTTGTCTTGTTCCTAACCTTGAGTTTGATGGTTATTTGTGTTTTATGTTACATGTGGCCTTTATTATGTTGATATATACTACACCCATTTTATTAAGAGTTTTTTAAAATCATAAATGGATGTAGAATTCATCAAATACTTTTTCTGCATCTATTGAGGTGATCATATGATTTTTATCCTTCATTTTATGAATGTTGTATATCACATTGACTGATTTGAGGATATTGAACCATCCTTTCATCCCTGGAATAAATTCCACTCGATTATCATGTATGATCCTTTTAATGTATTATTGAATTTGGTTTGCTTATATTTTGTTCAGGATTTTTACCTATATTTTCATCAGTGATACTGGCCTGTAATTTTCTTTTTTTGTAGAATCTTTGTCTGGTTTTAGTATCAGGGTAAATTCTGGCCTCGTCGAATGAATTTAGAAGTATTCCTTTCTCTTGAAATTTTTAGAATAGTTTGAGAAAGATAGGTATTAAGTCTTCTTTAAATGTTTGGTAGAGGGGCACCTGGATGACTCAGTCAGTTTAGTGTCCGACTCTGGATTTCAACTCAGGTCATGATCTCAGGGTTGTGAGACTGGGCTCCATGTTGGGCTCTGTGCTCAGCATGGAGTCTGCTTGAAATCCTTCCTCTCCCTCTGCTCTCCACCCCCCCACCCTGCTCACACACACACACACACACACAAATAAACAAACAAACACGATCTTTAAAAAAAAATGTTTGGTAGAATTCACCTGTGAGGCTGTTTGGTTCTGGTCTTTTCTTTGTTGGATGTTTTTTGATTACTGATTCAGTTGCATTACCAGTAAACCGTCTGTTCAGATTTTCTCTTTCTTCCTCTTTCAGTCTTCCCTGAAAATTGAGTGTTTCCAGGAATTTATCAGTTTCTTCTAGGCTGTCCAGTTTGTTGGCGTGTAACTGTTGGTAGTAGTTTCTTATAATCCTTTGTGGTTTTGTCAGTTCTAACTTCTCTTTTATTTCTAATTGTATTTACTTGGTTTCTCTACTCTCCCTCCCTCCTTCCTTCCTTTCTTTCTTCTTCTTCTTCCCTGTCTCTCTCCCCCTCCTCCTTCTTCCCCATCTCTCCTCCTCCCTCTCCCCTCCTCTTCCCCCTTCTCATCCCCTCCTCCTTCCGTCCTCCTCCTCCTCCTCTTCTTCTTCTTCTTCTTGTTTATCATTTTTGTTTATCCTTTGAAGAACCAACTACTAGTTTCATTGATCTTTTCCATTATTTTTGAGATCTCTATTTCATTTATTTCCACTTTGATCTTTATTATTTCTTTCTTTTTATTAACTTTGGGCTTTGTTCTTTCTCTAGTTTATTTAGATGTAAGGTTAGATTGTTTATTTGAGATTTTTTCTGGTTTCTTGAGGTAGGCCTCTACTACTATAAACTTCCCTTACAGCTGCTTTTGCTGAGTCTCATTGATTTTGGGACATTGTGTTTCCATTTTCATTTGTCTCAAGGATTTTTTTTTTTGTCTTTTTTTTTTTTTTTTTAATTTTCTCATTGATCCATTGACCATTGGTTGTTTATTAGTGTGTTGTTTAGCCTGTGTATATAGATATATATTCATTTTTTCCTTGTAGTTGATTTATTGTCTTATACCATTGTGGTCATAAAAGATGCTTGATATGATTTCAGTCTTCTTCAATGTATTGAAACTTATTTTGTTCCCTAATATGTGATTTATCCTGTTGAATGTTCCATATGGACTTCAAAAGAATATGTGCTCTGCTGGTTTGGGATGAAATTTTCTGTATGTATCTGTTAAATCCATCTGGTATAATGTGTCACTTAAGGCCACTGTTTTTTTTATTGATTTTTCTGCCTGGATGATCTATCCATTTGTGTAAGTGGAGCATTAAAGTCCCCTACTATTATTGTATTATTGTTAGTTTCTCACTTTTTGGCTGTTAATATTTGCTTTATATACTTAAGTGCTTCTATGTTGGGTACATAGGTATTTACAATTGTTATATCCTCTTCTTGGATTGATTTTTTTAATTATTATGTAGGACCCTTTTTGTTATACAGTCTTTGTTTTACAGTCCATTTTGTCTGACATAAGTATTGCTACTCTAGCTTTCTTTTCATTTTCATGGAATATCTTTTTTCATCCCTTCACTTTTAGTCTGTGCAAGTCTTTAGGTCTGAAGTGAGTCTCTTTTAGATAGCATATAGATAAGTCTCATTTATTTACCCATTCAGTCACCCTATATCATTTGGGTACACTTGGCAGACTTTGTCCATTTATATTTACTTATTGATAGGTATGTACTTATTGCCATTTATTAATTGTTTTTGGTTGTTTTTGTAGTTCTTCTGTGTTTCTTCTTCTCTTGCTTATTTCCTTGTGATTTCCTGGTTTTATTTAGTGTTATGTTTGAATTCCTTTCTTTTTATTCTTTGTGTATCATAGGTTTTTGGTTTGTGATTACCATGAGGTTCACGTATAATACACTGTGTATGTAGCAGTATATTTCAAGTTGATGGTTGCTTAAGTTTGAACACATTCTAAGAACACTACATTTTTACTCTCCCCCTCCCTGTTTTATGTTTTTGTCATCATATTTCACATCTTTTTATTTTGTGTATCGCTTAACTAACTGTTGTAAATATTGTTGACTTGCTACTTTTGTCTTTAACCTTCATACTAGCTTTATAAGTAGTTGATTTACCACCTTTACTTTATATGTTCACTGTTACAGTTAGATTTTTTCTTCCAAAATTTTCTTCTAGTTATGGCCTTTTCTTTTCTACTTAAAGAAGTTCCTTTAACATTTCCTTTGTGAAGTAAGTTTAGTGGTGATGAACTCTTTTGTCTGGAAAACTTTATTTGTACTACAATTCTGAATGATAACCTTGCTGCATAGAAAACCTTGTTTCTCTTTGTGGATTTTTCCCTTTCAATACTTTGAATATATTGTGCCACTCCTTTCTGACCTGCAAAGTCTGCTGAATAATCAGCTGATAGTATTATGGGTGTTCTCATGTATGTAAGTAGTTGCTTATTTCCTGCTGCTTTTAATATTTTCTCATTAATTTTTGACATTTTCATTATTTTTGTATCTTGGTATGAACTTCTTTGGATTCATCTTTTTTGGGGCTGTCTTTCCTCTTTTGGATCTGGATGTCTGTTTTCTTGCCCAGGGCTCTCTTTCATTTTTGGACCTGGATGTCTCTTCCTTGTCTATTTTAGCTATAACTTCTTTAAAGAAGTTTTCTGCTCCTTTCTCTTTATCTTCTCATTCTGGGACCTGTAAAATGCAAATGTTAGTACCCTTGATGTTGTCCTGAATGTCTCTTAAACTATACTCAGTTGTTTTTTTTTAAAGATTTTATTTATTTATTTGATGGGGGGTGGGGCAGGGAGAGAGAGGGAGAAGCAGCTTCCCTGCTGAGCAGAGAGCCAGACGTGGAGCTTGATCCGAGGACCTTGGAATCATGACCTGAGCTGAAGGCAGATGCTTAACTGACTGAGCCACCCAGGTGCTCCAACTATCCTCAGTTTTAAAAGTTCTTTTTTCTTTTTGCCATTCAGCTAGGGTTATTTTCATTACCCTGTTTTCCAGATTGCTGATCCATTCTTCTGCATCCTCTTAATCTGCTGCTGATTCCCTCTAGTATATTTTTCAACTTAGTCATTATATTGTTTGACTCTGATTGGTTCTTGTTTTATATAATAATATAATAATTGGTTCTTGTTTTAAATAATCTCTTTCTTGAAGTTTTTCCTGTGTTCATCAATTCTTCACCCAAGTTTGGTGAGCATCTTCATGACCATTACTTGGAAGTCTTTTTCAGGGAGATTGCTTATCTCTTTTTCATTTAATTCTTTTTCTGAGGTTTTATCTTATTCTTTCATTTGGAACATATTCCTCTGTCTTCTCATCTTGCCTCTTTGTGTTTGTATGTTTTAAGTAGATCAGCAACATCTGGTCTTAAAGGAGTGGCCTTCTGTAGAAGGTGTACTGTGGGGCGCAGAAGTGCAGTGCCCTGCTGATCACCTGAATCAGGAGCTCCAAGGGTGTCCTTTGTGTGTTCCTCCTGTTTTGGGTGAGCCACAACTGTTGTGGCCTAATGGTAGATGGGAGACCCTTTAGGGGAGCATCAGTTAAGGTGGAGGTGGTCTGGTGGGTGTGGTGGGGTGGGAGCTACTTTGGGGGGTGCCTTCCAGGGTGGGGAGAGTTGAGCAGGGTAGGTCTTCAGGGGAATACCAGGGTGGGGCTAGCAGTGCTAGCTAGGTAGATGGAGTGTGTCAGAAGTCTTTCTCACCAGGACTAGGCCAGGTAGGTAGGGTGAGAAAAATGGCATCTGCCAGTGCTTCCATTCCTGGAGAATGTTCCCGCAGTTCCCTGAACCTCTGGCACATGTCCTAAAGTTAGTCAGTGAATCTGCTTCATATATGGCCCAGGTACTTTCAGACTGCTGCCTTGGCACTGGGTCTTAGAGTGAGTATGTGGATGGGTCTTTTAAGAGTGGAATCTTGGTTTCCTGTAGCTCTCTTTCTTTCTTGGGATTAAGCCCTGCTGATTTTCAAAACGAGACATTTTGGGGCCCATCTTCTCGGTGCAGGTTCCTGTGGCAAGGTTACCCCGTGTGGGGCTTGAACCCTTCACAGGGAGGACCTCCCTGCGTGTGCTATCCCTCCTACTTGTGGGCTGCCATGCTGTGGATTTGGGTCCTGATCAGACCACTTCTCTGCCCTTCCTGTGCTTCTCAATGTGACTTTTTCTTTCTAGCTGTGAAAGAACTGTTCTGTTACTCTTCAGGTCATTCTCAGAGAGAGTTGTTCTATATGTAGTTGTAGTCTTGGTGTGTCTGGGGAGAGGTGAGCTCCAATCTGCCATCTCCATCCTCCTGGGAAGCCATTGTTTCTGTCTTTAAATAGGCCTACACAGCATCTTACCTTTGAAGGTAAGGGTCATTTTAATTACATTCTTCACTGACAAGAGAAAGTTAAAGGATTAAAAGATAAACCTCTATTTTTAGAAGCTGAAATTGGAACCATGCTTTTGGCATTGGTGGTAAAGAGAAGCCTGGTGATTTAGGACTTGAGGCTTTATATTCTGAGCCCTTCAGTTCACTGTCCTTTTTTTAGAGGTAGCTGATTTTTATGCCTGCCGAGAAAGTCATCTGTAGTAGAATGCAGTCAGTTTTTTAAAAAGAACTTAGAAATAGTAAAATAATTTAGATCTTGTCAGTTCAAAGTTGAATAACTTGACACAGTAATTGAAAAGGATAGTGATGGAAGAAAGAATAAAGTACAGCTGTGCATCTTCAAATAAGAGAGAAGAATCAGAACAATTGTGGATGACCGACTTTCACTCATGTGAGTAAAAGAAAAACTCACTGAAATACTTCAGAATAAAAACATTAAAAAATGGACTTGACAGCATCAGTGGCTAATATAACTTAAACCATGTATCTTTTCCCGCTAATTAATGAGTGTGTGCTTTTTTTTAGTCATTAAGGATTTCATCACATCCCTTGCTTTTCAAGACTTTTTAAAAAAATATTTATTTATTTTTAGAGAGAGAGCATGAGAAGGGGTAGGGGCAGAGGGCGAGGAAGAGGGAGAATCTCCAGCAGACTCTCTCCTAAGCATGGAGCCCAACCTAGGGTTCGATCTCATGACCCTGAGATCACAACCTGAGTTGAAACCGAGTCTGATGCTCAACTGACTGAGCCACCCAGGTGCCCCTTTAAGACTTTTTTATAACTTCTGTGTGAGATATAATTATAAGACTCATCTATTAAAATTTTTCTTTCAGACCCAGGCTTTTTCCTATTGTTGGTATCACATATCTCCTGTTTAGGATTCTTTGTTCATTTCTAAGAAGTTAACTTTATTTTTATTTTTATGTTTTCGAGCTGGAGGGGACAGGGGTAGAGGGAGTGGGAGAGAGGGAAACTGAAACAGGCTCCACACCCAGGTGTGGAGTATGATCCAGACTGGATCTCACAACACTGAGGTCATGACCTGAACTGAAATCTAGAGTCAGACGCTTAATTGACTGAGACACCCAGCCGCCCCTGCTTTTCTTTTAAATTACTCTGAAGATTTTCTGATAGGACCATCTGTCGAAAATAGCATCTTTCTTTGTTATATATAGTATTTCTGCAGGGAAAACTCAAAACACACTTTGCTTGGATGTTGCAGATGATTATTTTTATCCTCCTTGAAGGGTCTGTTGCTTAATATGCTCATCACTTGTCTTTGGTGACAAAGTAGGTAGGAGATAAGAGAGGCAGCCCTTGGAAAAGGTGAGCTGATAAGCCTTGAAGAGCTCAAAGCTTATCAGTGGATGAAAACAGCAAAGCATCTTTTCTTTATGCAAATTCCACCTTAAAAGCAACTATACTCTTAAGTTAGAGACTCTACTAGAAACTTGTGTAGAAAGTAGTTCATCTCCCCACATACAGCACAAGGCACAGCATCAGAGCTCTCCATGTCTGCTGATCACATCCTGTTAAGATCTGAAGACCCACACACCCAGTGAGTCACTCTGAATAATTTATGGATGAGAGAATGCCCTGTTTTCACATATTACCAGGGGATATTGTCTTTGGGTAAATTTATTTGTCTCTTTCAAGTATATGTACATGAGTGATAAAATCATACTAGTCAGCTGACTGCTGGAAGTATGATTTTATTTGGTTTTGTTATTTGCTGTTTGTAAATGTAAGCCTTTGTTATCAGATTAGAAAAGATGAAAATGATTCTGCAAATATTCAGTATCATCAAGGATGAAAGGAACTGAACACTGTCTTCTTACCTTCACTGTGGTGGGAGGACAGATCGGTAAATTCTTTCTAGGGGCAGTTTTATAATTGCTGTTCAGATTTAAAATATATATGCTCTTTGACCTAGCAATTCTACTTCTACTTCTAACTCTACTTCTAATTCTACTGCTACGTATGTCTGAGGAAATAGTGGGCAGGTGGGAAAAGATATGTGTATAAGAATTTTAACCTTTGTTTATTTATTAAGATTTATTTATTAGAGAGAGCAAGCATATTTGCAGAGTGGGGAGGGCAAAGGGAAAGAATCTCCAGCAGACTCCTGGCTGAGCATGGAGCCTGATGTAGGGCTGGATCCCACGACCATGATACCATAACTATGCTGAGCAGAAACCAAGAGTAGTATGCTTAACTGACTGAGCCCCCTAGGCACCCTGAATTTTAACATTTATAATGGCAAAAAAAGGGGGGGTGGGGAACAAGTATTTTTCAATAGAGGATTAAATTTTAGCACTTCATACAAGGGAATATTATACTGTTAAAAAGGACATTTCATGTTTCTAGGCAATGGCATTGAAAAACATTTGTTATACACTACTACATGAGAAAAGATTACAGAACAATGTATAGAATAATCCTACTTTTATTTTTATAATATATATTTATGGATGTATGTTTTGAAGTTTGGTTTTGCACACAATTGTTGTTTACACTGGTTGTTTTTTGTGGGAGGATCTCTCCAATTCTAATTTTTACCTTTCAGTATGGTTTATAATTTTACATAAAGTTGTATTGCTTTCATGGTTAAAATAGTCAAGATATTTACTCTGTGAAGAACAAAAGAATATATACCTTCAGAGTAGGCAGTATACCACTGCTCCTTGTACAACACCCCTTCCTTACTGGGCTGGCTCTCTAGCATTTGAAGAAGTATATCACGAGTGATCTCAAAGCCATTTTATCTAGTCTGGCCCATTTTCCGTCTGCAGTGAGAAGATTGCTTACCTCTGGCATCGTGATTCAGGTGTTCCCACTGCATGATAATGAAGCCCTGAAGAAGCTTGAGGACAGCTGGTATACGCGGTTTAGTTTGAAGTATCAGCCCCTAGGTACGTGTCAATACCTGTTCTTGTAGGGAAGAGGAAGTACTACCAACGAGATGTCATGATTCAACAGTGGCATGTTTCTCAGCATATTGGGTAGATGTTTAATGCTCTGCTGGGCAAGGCTCTGTGAGCAAAACTTGGGGTCAGATAAGATGGTGTCACTGGTAGGGAGGAACCTCTCTACCCTATTACATGACCTATTTAGTAATTTATTTTATTTCTAATAGCATTTCAGATGGGCTGAATGGCAAGCTCTCCTTAAATTTCACCAACAACACAGGCTATTCAGAGTAGCCTTCTTGAGTACATGTCCGAGTTAGAGTAGAACAGATTTTATGAGAATTTCATTTGACTGTGATTATCTTGTATTGGAAAATTTCTGTTTCTTTAGAGCTAATCCTTTGAGCAGACCAAGCTGTGCCCATTTTTAGGGGCAGACTAACAGGCCTAGTTTGTAAGTATCTTGGTGTATATTACTGAATCTATGAATTTTCTCTGAATACAGTTATAAGAGTGTCCATTAGTTTATTTGGTATGTGTTACCATTACTGTATGCAACTGACTTCAGAATGAATGTTCAGATTTTTTGGCTTACTTATGTTTTTTAAGCATATGGATTATTAAGCTGTTAGATTTTATGATAAGCATTGCTATCCATATTTCAAGGGCATTTCTCTTTTGATTTTGTTCAAAGGAATCCCTCTAAAATAATTTTATTTCCAATTTTCATTCCTGAAAACAGCTATTATAATATTGTCACAGTAAATAAAAATCTGGTTTTTTTTTGTTTTTTTTTTGTTTTTTTTTTAAAGATTTTATTTATTTATTTGAGAGAGAGACAGTGAGAGAGAGCATGAGCGAGGAGAAGGTCAGAGGCAGAAGCAGACTCCCCGTGGAGCTGGGAGCCCGATGCGGGACTCGATCCCAGGACTCCGGGATCATGACCTGAGCCGAAGGCAGTCATCCAAACAACTGAGCCACCCAGGAGTCCCAAAAATCTGTTTTTATGATGAAAATTTGAAATTGCATTTTGAATTTTTTCTTGAATTCTTTGAAAGCAAAAGTTCATTTTTGATAGTTCTAGGTAGTACACTAGTTGTTTTGTGTTACACTAATTGACATTTGTGTGGCATCTAGATGTAGTAAATTTAAGTATTGCCTCTAGGACTTGTAGATGATAGTATCCAGTAACTGCTTAGAAAGTGAGGGGGAAAGTGAGTTGAGGGTGGAGGCTGAGCATGGTTGTGGCGGAGGGCGTGAGACTTTGGGGAGTGCTGGGACTGGGGATAGTAGGTGGGGCACAGGCAAATATTGACCTTCCCCTTAAGATCAAAAGAAGGAGGTCATGTGGTTTTGGAGACCAGGACCATGAACACCTTTTTTTGTAGTTGTTGTTTTTCTTTTCATTTTTTGGATATCCTTTAACCTGATTCAGATTTGAGGTGACCTGATCATACCAACTATTTTATCATGTTTGTGGGTTAGTTGGAAGAATAAGGTGGGGGAAATAGCTTATCCCAGTTTACTCTGACCTGTCTGCATAGACTGATCTGACACGTTATCCTACAGTTTGTTTGTTTTTTTAAGCTTTTATTTATTTATTTGACAGAGAGAGATCACAAGTAGCAGAGAGGCAGGCAGAGAGAGAGGGAAGCAGGCTCCATGCTGAGCAGAGAGCCCGATGTGGGACTCGATCCCAGGACCCTGAGATCATGACCTGAGCCGAAGGCAGAGGCTTTAATCCACTGAGCCACCCAGGTGTCCCATTATCCTACAGTTTTAACTGCATATAACGAACCAAGAAATAATAACCCCATTATTGTACCTCCCCAGCCCCTGCATCGCACCCTGCTCCCAGTGCAGGATGCTTTTACAGCCCACACACTCCCCCAGGTAGATGCAGCTGGCAAAGGATGGAGTGTTCGAGAGACCCCTTTTGAGTTAGCTCATGTTGTGTTTACAGAGTATTTAACAGTGAAGTCGCTTGTCCCTTCTTTTGCCCAGTTCTTATATGAAGGTATAGATAAGTGTGTCCCATGGCTGTTCTTGAAGTTAATGTGTAGAATATTGTTTTATACTTTTGAATAGCTCTTCTTCAGTGTGTTTAATCATTTGCCATGGCACATTGGTGAAAATTTATATTTTTGGAGAGTGGGAGCAGATACTGTGGATGGAGCCTTCTTTGAAAAGAACATCTATAGCTATGATATTAAAGTGAGAGAAAGGTAGAGAACATAAACCCCCAAATTAAAATGGCTCATTGGCTATGACTGAGTTTAGGCTAGGATCATGGATATTTGAGACAAGCCCCAAGCTGAATTTTTCTTGGGGAAGAGGGCATCCATCAGATAAGGAAGTAAAGAGGAAACAGATCCTGGGTGCCTTTCAGAGCAGCCCCAGCAGCTATGGCCTGGGCTCTAAGCTAGGGCAAGTATTGGGCAAGCGGGTCTTGGTACTGCATGGAAGATAGATTTACCATTGTACACTGATTGGGAAATGAGAGTATTAAATGATCCCTCACTTAACTACAAAAGTAAATAAGTTTACTTGAAATGGTGGAAGTCTTTGGTAGTCTGTACTTATGGTCTTTTTTTTTTTCCTCCTTTCATCGTAGACTGTATTCGTGGCTACTTCGGGGAAACAATCGCTCTTTACTTTGGATTTTTGGAATATTTCACTGTTGCCTTAATCCCTATGGCGGTCATTGGGTTACCTTACTATTTGTTTGTGTGGGAAGACTATGATAAGTATGTGATCTTCGCCTCCTTCAACCTGATCTGGTCCACAGTGATCCTGGAAGTGTGGAAGCGTGGCTGTGCCAGTATGACCTACAGGTGGGGGACACTTGTCATGAAGAGACAGTTTGAGGAGCCCCGGCCGGGATTCCATGGGG
This sequence comes from Meles meles, assembly GCF_922984935.1. Lineage (NCBI taxonomy): Eukaryota > Metazoa > Chordata > Mammalia > Carnivora > Mustelidae > Meles > Meles meles. Next base: position 37,262,837 of record NC_060069.1, on the reverse strand, counting down.
TCCTGGGTATCAATCCCGTCACTGGTAGGGAGGAACCTCTCTACCCCAGCTACAAGAGGCAGTTGCGCATTTACCTGGTCTCTCTGCCCTTTGTGTGCCTCTGTCTCTATTTCTCCCTGTATGTCATGATGATTTACTTTGACATGGAGGCCTGGGCCTTGAGTCTACACGAGAGCAGTGGATCGGAGTGGACCAGTGTCCTGTTGTATGTGCCCAGCATCATCTATGCCATTGTGATTGAGATCATGAACCGCCTCTATCGATACGCTGCTGAGTTTCTGACTTCATGGGGTAAGACGTGATGCTTGCATTTATGTCTTATTTACCTATAGGAAATGTTGCTTGGATCATAGGATTCCCATCCCTGCTGCTTTGCAAAGCAAGGAGATGTTGCTGTTGGCTCACTATGGAGACATAAGGAGGAATTCTTCAGCTTTGTGGGTTCTGATGCTCTCACCTCTTGGTTATCGTGGCTGTCACAGATAAATGTTGGTTACTGCACTCCAGGTGCCCTGCTAACTCTTTGTCCATGGTACCTCATTTTCACCTCCTCAGGACACTATGAAATGGAAGTTATGTCACCATCTTAGGGATAGAGACACTGAGAGTTAAACAGTGTTTGGGCCAATTGTCGAGCCAGGCTAATCCACACCTCTCTGTCTAAAACCTGTGATCCCAATACTATAATATTGTATTTTTTATTGGGGGTAAAGTAGATTGAATTAACTTCAGATACTTTGGCTAGTTGTACTATGTCTGGTGTCTGAGAGCTGATGGTCTAGTGGTTTAGAGCACTGAGGACTGCCACTGGCCTTAGTAGAGCGGGTACTCTTATGTGTATACACGTCTATGGCAAAAGGGGAATGGGTATAAAATAGTCATAAAAACGGTTGTGACTGGCCATTCACTTTTTATTGATTCACTCAAACAAGCAAATATGCACTGTTATTCCTTAGGAAGAAGTCTGTATCTTAACTTCATGGACTATGAAGATATTTAAGTTATTTTTATCAGTCATTTAACAACTACTATTTATTGAGTGCTTTCCTTCTGCTGAAACTGGACTGAAGTTTGTTTTTTTTTTTTTAAAGATTTTATTTATCCATTTGACAGAGAGAGAGATCACAAGTAGGCAGAGAGGCAGGTAGAGAGAGAGAGGAGGAAGCAGGCTCCCCGCGGAGCAGAGAGCCCGATGTGGGGCTCGATCCCAGGACCCTGAGATCATGACCTGAGCCGAAGGCAGCGGCTTAATCCACTGAGCCACCCAGGCGCCCCTGGACTGAAGTTTTTTATTACTTCTTATCCTGACAGTGACTCTGGGAGGAGGGGGCGTTAGCAGTTTTTGTAGGCAAGGAGGCTGAGTATCCCGAGGTTAAGTGACTTGCCCAAAGACAGACAGTGGCTGAGTAGCTGAGTGGGGTTCCGGTCCAGACGAGCATAACACCACCTTTCTGCAGGGTGACACTCTCTTAAGAATCTTCTTTGTTCTTTCACCCGGCTGTCTCAGGGCCTGTCCTGTGTCTCCTTTCCCTAGCTGGGGACGGAGATTTGAGTTGCCCTTTAAGTTAATCCTTGTAAGACACACATACAGAAATTTTACTGTCCTCCTTAGAGGTTGCTCTGTTTTATTTATTCAGGGTCTTTTCCTGGGTGGCTGTCTGTGGGATCATTTGCCAATTCTTCCCACGTTTCTTCGTTGCAGTAATACTTTAAAAATAATTACAGAACACAGTGCTCTTGCAGTACTGTGAAAAATGTGTCCCAAGGTACTTTCTTCCTGTGAGATGTTGTTGTGGGTTAAGTGGTAACTGTGAATGGCAGTCTGGCATGTTCACTCACTGAGGCTCTGTTGCCTGATGTCTCTGGCTCAGCTCATCTGCCTTCGCCCCATGATGGCCTCCCCTACTGTGTGCTTATGTAAGAGAAATTTCCTCTCCTTTCCAATATTTTAGAGAATCACAGATTGGAATCTGCCTACCAGAATCATCTAATTCTGAAAGTTTTAGTGGTGAGTATAGTTTTTATATACAAATCCATTTGAATTTTGAAACTTATGTATATTAGTTAATAGTTAGGAGGATAAATAGGAAGACTGGCTTCTAATTTACGATATCAGATAGTTAAACTATATTTTGTATAAGCAGGGAAGGATTGATTAAGTGAGTTTACATATGCATTCTGTAGTCTTATTACCTATGTGCGTGTTGTAAGACTTCAAGTATAGAAATTAGTAGTATAGCCAATTTATAGTTATTTAAAAATCAAATTAACGATGTTATAGACATATTTCTGTTCTTTTCCTCTTGGTGACTTCTTTAATTTCACTCTTCAACAATTCTTCCAATTCAGTTCAGTGATGGACCATTACATTTTTTGAAAGATGTACCATTAGATGAACCATTAATTTTGTGAAAGAAATTTCCAAAGTCTAAGACTTTCTCAGCATGTTTCAGAGGGTATGAGGAAAGAAATAGAGAGAAGGCATGGTGTAACCTGCTTGCTCTTTGTGCAAAAGCTCACACATTGTGCCTCTTTCCATCATTATAAATAATAAATGCTAGCTTGAAAGCCCCTCATTTATCAGGAGGTTATCTCAGCCACTAGTAACATAACTGAGGATCAAGAAAGGTGCAGAAAGAGTCCTCTGAACTCTCAGCTGTACATTACTCCTAAGAAAGGGTTCCAGAGAAACAAGTTTTTGTTCCAGCTACAGAAATCATTCTAAGAAGCTTATTGATCTAGTTTTTCAGGCTTTAACAGATTAGAAACTACTGATAGAAAAGTGTTTAGGTTTCTGGAAGGAGGTAAACTTAGAGAGACAAGAGTGGTAAGGAAATGGAAAATTTTTCATAAGTAGGTAATAAAAACTCAACAGTTTTAGCAATTTGGACATTAGAAAAGGTCCAAGCAGTCATACATACCTTAAAAGTCTGTGAAGGCCTCAGGCTAGCACTGGAAATAATTGATAGTCCAAATGCCAGTGTTGTCTGGCCATCCTGGAATCTGTCTGTGGCGAAGGGGAGTGCCAGCTTGCAGGAGGGAAGCACTGCTAGTGAGGACTCTGGAGAGATCCCCCTTGCCAAGTCCACGTGACTCTTCAGATGGACAGGGGGTGTGGTGAGGTGGGGTGAGCAGGGCCTGAGCCCGCCCCGGCTATCTGGGCTGCTGGTTGAGGGTGGGAAAGGCTGGTGTGTTGGAATGTCGTGGAGATGTGCTGGAACTGTCCTGGCCTCCCAAAGCAGTTGTCCTCCAGGCTCTAGGCAGGTACCAGAGTCCTCCTTTGCTCACCCTTGTGTTCTTTCCAGAGTTTATGGACATGCTTAGGGAGGAGGAATAGGGAGAAACAAGACTATGCCATCTTGTCAGGACTAGAATCCCCTCATTACATTTTTAATGCTATATTTATAGTTTTGTTGAAGTACTGTAAAGCAATGTGAAATCTTGCTCTCTCTCTTTTTTTTTTTTTGCAGTTCAACTTTCTGAATTGTTTTGCCTCGCTTTTCTACATTGCCTTTGTCTTGAGGGATATGAAGCTGTTGCGTCAGGTGAGTGAATAGCAGAAGATATCCGTCTTACAGGTTTTAGAGGTGCTTTCCTTTATTCAGGGAATGTGATTGTCTTCACATTATTATTTTTACAAATAAAATCTTACATTTTGTATCTTTCTAAGCCAACTCTAAATAAAAAACCATTAGCAATTGCACTGTATATCATACTCAACTGAAAACACTTGTAAAATTAACCATGTAGTACTGGAAAATAAACCGTTCACCTCAAAGCTTGTAAAAGCAATTCTGATGAAGAAAGTGTATTCCTTAATTGAAGTTTTGTGTGTGTCCCAGAGTGAGGGGTGATTGATAGGACTTTAAATACATTTCATTTTGAAAGAATAAGTTGTGAAATTTTAGAGACCAGCAGATCCCATGCAGTGCTGTGTCTTTTCTGCAGTGTTTAAGAAGTCTGCTGTTTACTTTGGTGTGTTGCCGTTCTTGGACCACAAATGCCAGGGAATGATAAATTGAGTACAAATTATTGCTATCTAAATTATCTTTTTAATAACTGAGCCAGCCATCAGTAAGTGCTATTCCTTCTTGGTTTTAATATCCTGTGGTTGTTAGTAAAAAATATCAAAAGCTTAGGCTTCATAATAGTGTTTATATGAGAACTTGGGATCATTTTTTAGGAAATTGTGTAATCAGAGACAGAAGATTTTGTAGTTATGGTTCTAACAGCTTGCATAAAGTAAAATTGAATGCTATGTTCTTAAGAACACTGGAAATAAGTCAATCAGAGAAAGACAATTATCATATGACCTCACTGATATGAGAAATTTGAGAAACAAGACAGAGGATCATAGAGGAAGGGAGGGAAAAATGAAACAAGATGAAACCAGAGAGGGAGACAAACCATGAGAGACTCTTAATCTCAGGAAACAAATTGAGGGTTGCTGGAGGGGAGGGGGATGGGAGGGATGGGGTGACTGAGTGATGGACATTGGGGAGGGTATGTACTATGGTGAGAAAAAAATAAAAAAACCAACATTACATATATTGTTACTTTTTTTGAAAATTAAAAGTTCAGAATAATACATTTTGAAATTGATAAGTTGGACATACATACTGTCTTCTGTCCTGCCTTTAGTGTATTGGCAGGGTATGACTTCTCATTTCTAGTACCTTAGAGAGTCTCCTTTTTAAATAGGAGATAAGGGATGGGGATAGGGGAGGACTTTTAAAATAATATGATTTTAATACCAGCAAAAGTGATATGTGATAGAAACACTCCTGTCTATCTGGGGTAGGTAGAAATTGACACAGCATTTCAGGAAACTACTTGGACAGCTTTGCCAAGAACCTTAATCCATCCCTAGTAGATCATCAGAGATTGGGCAAAGAATCATGGTACACAGGTGTCCAGGGGGCAGTATTTATAGTAGTGAAGGTTAGGAATAATACAGTCAACAACAGTCTATGGGCTACTTGTATTTTTACATGTGACTGGAAAGAAATATCCTAAGACGTTAGTTAGCATGGTTCCATCATGCATGTGGAATTATGGGTGACTTTTTCTCTTCTCTAGGTTTTCTACAGGGAGGGAGGATGTATTCGCTTTATAATTTTTTTTAAGTTTTGCCAAACTACTTTTTTTTTATCAAAGTTGCCAATATCATGTAGATTATTATGTTGTAGCAAGGATGAGATGACAAAAAACACAATTTTAAGTAAAATGGTTCCCCTGCCAACTCGTAATTGATTTATTTCTTATTATAATCTTATTTATATTACAACTTTTTTGTATTTTAGTATGTCTTAACTGAAAAAAACAGTAAATTGGAAGCATTATTCTAGCACCTAGTTTTCTCGATCCTAGTTTTTATTAATAGTGTACTATTTGTTGAAGATTCCATTTTTATCTACTGCGTGATTATACAGATTCCATGATCTTATTAAGCTACATTGTCAAATTCCATTTGTGTGCTTCTTTTTAGAGCTTGGCCACTCTCCTTATTACCTCCCAGATCCTTAATCAAATTATGGAATCTCTTCTTCCTTACTGGCTCCAAAAGAAGCACCATGTGCAGGTGAAGAGGAAGGTGCAGGCCTTAAAAGCTGACGTCGATGCAACATTATATGAACAAGTTGTCCTAGAAAAAGAAATGGGAACCTACTTGGTAAGTTTGAATATTGCTGAATTAACCATTGACTCAAAGGGAATGACAGTCATACACTGAGCTCAACAAATGTGTATACGCTCACTGTCTCAGATGTGGCCTCTTTCCTGCCAGTGTCCTCACCAAGAGCTATGTTAAAGCTTAAAAAAAGGTGGAACTGGGCATTGAAATGTTGCTGTATTCCATCTGAACTTATGCCTACCAGCAGCAGAGGGAGTTTGGCCAGTTCTGTCGCTGCTCCGCAGGGGCTTGAGGGCCATTGCTGCAAAGATGCTGGAGCCCGGGAGGGATGAGAAGGCTGTGGAGAGGCAGCACTGGGCTCAGGGTGCTGCCGACGCCTGGAGGAGACTGAAGCCTGCTGCTGAACTGGAGGGCCAATCTGCAGATTCATTTCTAGCTTAAGTTACTTAGCGGCATGGTAAATATGACAGAGAATGTCTGAGTTCCCCAGGGATGTGCTGGCAGTGTGGCCACTAGTAACAGTGAAGCATCTAGCTCCTGAGACCCGACCATACATTCATGGGCAAGGGGTGTCGGGCCCCGTCTGCCCCAGGTCACTGTTTCTGTATCCTACACCTTCCTTCTCAGCTTGGGACTCTCCTGAGGGAGACAGACCCTGCAGTGGTTCATCAGGGAGGGTCTGTTACTGGCAAACTCTCTGTCTTGTCTTTCATCTTGGTGAATCGTCTTACGAGTTTCTTGGCTCACGTGCCTCTTTTTCTGATGTGCATGTGAGTTTTAGTTGATACGTTCATCTCAAAGAAGAGGATATTCTCTCTCTGCCCACTTTTCCCTGCCTTGTTTTCACAACTGTCCCATGAGCTGTTAAGTCCTTAGTCCAGACCCAGGCATTTGTAGCCCAGAGCTGCCACCTTGTGATGACCTTGGAGATTTTGGAGAGCCAGTAGGTAGCGTGATGTTGTCCCAAGCTGTAGTTCAAGAGCGGCAATTGTGGCTTTTTTCAGCTCCCTTTCAGGGACAGTGGAACACTGTCCTAGCTCCTGGTTTTGTGCAAATGGCCTTACTGTTTTGGCACTTCATGACATCTGGTAATACCTTCATGCAGGAAGGTAAGAGAAGCATGGCTGTTCCAGTTATGTGGCACTGGTGTGGGGTGCCTTGGCCCCTGCCCCACAGATGCAGATCAGCTGCCACTGTTGGCTGGGCTCCAGCTTACCACCTTGCACTCTGTTCCATTTCTCACCTATGCGACTGTTTTTCTAGTTTTTGAGTGGTAATATGCCTGTGATGAAAATACATGTATACACACTAGCATTTTCTGTCACTGCTCTCTTTGGGAGAGAATGTGATTCAGAACATAAATTTATAGCACACTTGGCCAGCATCACGATTTATGCTTATTCATGAAGTGTCAGAGAAAACACAGGAGTGTGTGTACACATGCACACACACAACACAGAGGCATGTGCCCTCAGGACGAGTTCAAGGAACACATTTGCACAGTGGGATGCCTGAATCTTGCCTGAATTGGTGAGGGCTAGCTTACTGTGGCCTAAAGACTCCGTCTAATTCACACTGCATCCGAAACCTTTCCTTGCTTGTTCCGGGGACTGGTATTTCTGACTGTATATATTTTTCGTCCTTCCACTCTTTTATGGAGGACAACCAGCAGTCTTTCCCCCCAAAGCTCTTTATTCCATCACCTCTGTATCTCCTTTCATTTTTACATGCCTCTTTTCCCAGGGCTCACCTGGAGCTCCCACATCTCCCATTTTCCCTTCTCCCTGCCGCACCTGTCAGCAGCCCCCTGTCCCAAACCAAGCAAACCCTCACACTTCTCCGGTTTGTGTCCTGTCTTTCCTGCCCCTCACAGTTTCTTGAAATAATTCTCTATATTATTATCATCTCTACTTCCCTGCTTCTCTTCCTGTAATCAGTTAGAATCTGCTTCCATCTCTTTTTCCTCCGAATTATTTGGGCAAACAATACCATCCCCTGAAGTACTCCAAATCAAATTCACACTCTTCTCTAGACCAGTTTCTTTTCCTTTTCCCCTGGCTCAGTGAATGATACACCATAATCCAAACAATGTGCCCCTTGCCCCCAGCAATTTTAGTTCATCTAAGAATTGTAGAATCTTAGACCCTGCCAGAATCTTAGACCTTCCTTTTTTTGGCACTTCATGACATCTGATAATACGTTTATGAAGGAAGGTAAGATAAGCGTGGCTTTTCCCATGTTAATAAAAGGCAAATGAAGTTCTGTGTTCTTAATCACTTGGCCACTAACTCAGGAACAAAATTCAAGAGTCTGCTTTTCTAGTTCAGTCTTTCTGTCATTGAACACGGGCTCTCTGATGTGAAGTAAAGGAAGGAGAGCACTAGTTTCTCTTGCAGTCTGGGTCTGTGCGTGAACACCGGGGTTGGCAGTGCTACTCCTCGGCTTGGTTGATGGACCCTGTGTGATCTGATATGTTTCGCCCTCCTCCTCTTCTATATGTCGCCCTCTACTCTCTCCACTGGAGTGACAATCCAATATATATTATTTCAGCTCTCTCCATATATTGGGAGAGAGGAGACATGCTTTTTGGTCCATTTCATCTAGGTCATTGTTTCCCATGCACTGATCCTTCCCTTTTGGTGTATCTTTCTCCTCACTGACATCAGTGAACTTAGAACTGTGTTTTCTGTAAAGCTCGTCCTGACTGCTATATGAGAATCTAAAAGAATATTACCAGGTTTTGGGGAAAAAAACCAATCCAACTGAAACACAAAAAACATTGTAAAAGTAATACTTATTATGTACTATAGGAGAGTTGGATAATGCAGGACGGAGTAAAAATTAAGGAAAAAGAAAACCTCCATAATGTCTCCACTAGGGGTAATCTGCTAGGGTCTTCTGACCCTGCTGTCAGCCATAGGGCTAAGGCCAAGTCACGCCTTGGTCTGCACTATGCACTGCTCCCCTCGCCTGTGAACAGCCAGTTCCCATCCACCTGCATAGTTGTATGAGTAGGAATTTGCATGGCGAGTACTCCAGTTAGAGCAGCATATTGCTGCACAGTAAGTGAGCTGCCTTCTAGTAAGACAGACATTAAGAAATTTGCTAAAAATGTAAACGAGTGTTACTCTTTACACTGAACGTTTTTATCTTAAAAAATGTACTTACTTTTCAAGCAATATTTTATTGTTGTTAATGTTTTTATTTACATGAATCAATGAGACTTTTTTTTTTTACAGTTTTGAGTTTTAATTTCAAATATGGTAAACATCATTAGGTAGAACTCCTACAAACAAAAGGCCTTTGGTGTCCTCAGTCATTTTTTTTTAATTTAATTTAATTTTTTCAGTATTCCAAGATTCACTGTTTATGTACCACACCCAGTGCTCCATGCACTACGTGCCCTTCTTAATACCCACCACCAGGCTCACCCAACCCCTTACCCCCCAAAAACCTCAGTTTGTTTCTCAGAGTCCACAGTCTCTCATGCTTCATCTCCCCCTCTGATTTCCCCCATTTCACTTTTCCTTTCCTTCTCCTAATGTCCTCCATGTTATTCCTTATGCTCCACAAGCAAGTGAAACCATATGATAATTGACTTTCTCTGCTTGACTTATTTCACTCAGCATAATCTCTTCCAGTCCCGTCCATGTTGCTACAAAAGTTGGGTATTCATCCTTTCTGATGGAGGCATAATACTCCACTGTATATATGGACCACATCATCTTTATCCATTCATCTGTTGAAGGCCATCTTGACTCTTCACATTTTGGCAGTTGTGACCATTGCTGCTATGAACATTGGGGTACATATGGCCCTTTTCACTACATCTGTATCCTTGGGGAAAATAGCCAATAGTGCAATTGCAGGGGCATAGAGTAGCTTTATTTTTCATTTCTTAAGGAATCTCCACACTGTTCTCCAAAGTGGCTGCACCAACTTACATTTCCACCAACAGTGTAAGAGGGTTCCCCTTTCTCCACATCCTCTCCAACACACGTTGTTTCCTGTCTTGTTAATTTTGGCCATTCTAATTGATATAAGGTGGTATCTCAAGTGGTTTTGATTTGCATCTCCCTGATGGCTAATGATGATGAACATTTTTTTCATGTGTCTGTTAGCCATTTATATATCTTCTTTTTTTTTTTTTTTTTTTTAAAGATTTTATTTATTTATTTGACAGACAGAGATCACAAGTAGGCAGAGAGGCAGGCAGAGAGAGAGGAGGAAGCAGGCTCCCTGCATAGCAGAGAGCCTGATGTGGGGCTCGATCCCAGGACTCTGGGATCATGACCTGAGCTGAAGGCAGAGGCTTTAACCCACTGAGCCACCCAGGCGCCCTTATATATCTTCTTTGGAGAAGTGTCTGTTCATGGTTTCTGCCCATTTTTTGACGTGATTATCTGATTTTTGAGTGTTGAGTTTGAGGAGTTCTTTATAGATCTTGGATATCAACCCTTTGTCTATAGTGTCATTAGTGAATATCTTCTCCCATTCTGTGGTTTACCTCTTTGTTTTGTTGACTGTTTCCTTTGCTGTGCAGAAGCCTTTTATCGTGATGAAGTCCCAAAAGTTCATTTTTGCTTTTGTTTCCTTTGCCTTGTCCTCAGTCATTTAGCTCCAAAGATCAAAAAGCTTGAAAACTGTAAATCGGGGACAACCTCCCTGCCTTTTTTGTTTTTCAAGGCATTGGCTTTGGTGCAGCCAGTTGGTCCCCTTGTTTCCTCGTAAGATTTGAGCTTAGCAGTTACCGAAGGTACAATTACACCCCATCAGGGGGCATGATATCAGGTTGCTCCCCCGTGTGGGGCTGCCTTGTTCGATCCCTTGATTGACCTGATGGTAGGCAGATTATAGAGGCGGTTTTTCACTTTGTAATGAATCTACTGCTAGATACTTTGAGACTCTCCTGTTTCCTTTTATTGGTACCCTTAAAAAATAGTTTTTAATTGGTTGTTGCTAGTACATGGGAATGCTGTTGATTTTTCTCTGTTTTATCTAGCAACCTTGCTGAATCCTGCCATTATTTCCAATCAACTTTCTTGGATTTTCATGTAGACGGATATTTCAACTGTAAATAAATAATGACTGCTTTCTTTCTTCCTTCATCTTGATAGTTATTGTCTATTGGGTTCATTAATATGTTCAGTATAATTTGGACAGAACTGGTTACAACAGGAATCTTTCTCTTGTTTCCTGATTTTTTTCCCTTATCACTGAGTGTCGTGTTTGTCACATGTTTCTGGTAGATACCTTTTTTTTTTTTTTTTTTAAAGATTTTATTTACTTATTTGACAGACAGAGAACACAAGTAGTTAGAGAGGCAGGCAGAGAGAGAGGAAAGAAAGCAGGCTCCCGGCCAAGCAGAGAGCCCGATGCGGGGCTCTATCCCAGGACTCTGGGATCATGACCTGAGCTGAAGGCAGAGGCTTTAACCCACTGAGCCACCCAGGCGCCCCTGGTAGATAACTTTTTATCAGTTTAAAAAATGGTTCTTTTCCCCTATTTACTAAGAGTTTGTATTGTGAAGGATGTTAAATTTTATCAAATTCTCCATTTATTTCTTCTTTTGAGGTTATCATATTAATTAAAGTATTTTCATTTTTTAATATTTTCATTTACAATAATAAATTTCCTAGTGGAATACCATGTTACATTTAAATGATTAACTCCACTTGGTAAGTATTTTTAAATACATATTGTCATATTGAATATGTCAGTATTGTATTTAGGATTTTGTGTCACTTAATAATTTTCCTTTCTTGACCGCTGAGGGCAGGGTACCCATGTTATTTATCATGGTAGCTCTTAGTAGGCATTCAGTATCATATAGAATAAGGAACAGTTTTAGGAGAATGGCCAGCCTTGATGTCTATGTGCTGCATGTTGCCCTCAGTATACTTTTTCTTTGTCCTGCACTCAGCATAGGGAACTGTCAGACATGTTGTTTCTCCAAGGCTGGTTTGAGGAGCCAGTGGGAAGGATCACCTGAAACCTGAAACTTTTTATCATTCATTTAATAAGTAGATGTGTAAAATTATAGTTTCACAGCAAGTATTGTTAATGACTTCTTTGTTTTTAAAATTTTGTAAGTTTGTCTTGGTTGGTCCTTGCTAACTTGCGGCCAATAGGGTAGAGTGTTTCTTGTTAATGTATTTTTGTTTATGTATGCAGTTATTTACTTTGTTGAATTTGCATCTTTTTTCCTTCTAGCTGTTGGAGTATGTCCCTGATTTGCTAAATTTACTGGCTTAAAAGTGCTCAGTAGTGTTAAGAGTACTGATAAAGTGTTAACATGTGCATATGACACTCACTTGATGTGTGAGATAGAAACAGAACGCGCAGTGTGCTGCTGTGTGGGGTGGGGACTCCCTGGGTGCTGTATGCTAAAATGCCAAGAAGACTTGGGCATGCCTTCTGGGGGCTGCCTAGTGGCATATCCAGGAGAATTTGTCTATACATCTCTGCAGAGGCCCAGCCTTGTCCTGTCCAAGCTGAAACAGTGGTTTTGAAAGCCAAATGGAGGCTATCAGGATTTCTTAAGACTGAATTGTGGTAAAATGGCTTAATAGCTAAGATTTTCACTCTTTCCTAACTCTTGATATCTAAACTTTTCAGAGAAATGAATCGATGCTATATCAGTTGGTATATTTTAAAACCACATCTATATGCTGCAACACAGCATAAGGAAATACATAGAAGCAAATGCAACCAAAGAGTGGTTTAGAAACTACTCACCACTGAATATCCAGCTGAGCGCCAACCCCCCACCTCTCTCTGTCTCTCCCCCACACCCCCTCCCCTACCCAGCTCTGGAGGCACCCATGAGCCTTGAAAATAGCCAGAGACTAACTCAGAATCCCTGGGTTCCTGCTTCGTCCACATACCCAGAGCATCTGGAGGAAGCACTTTCTGCCATTCCCAGTACTTATGTTTGGGTATTTTCTATTTTAGTGAAATACAAAACAAGAAAAGAAACTGACTAGAAGTGGAATCTGACCTACACTAAGCTCAGCTACTGAGCCTAATATATTCATGTCTTGGTGAAAGATGGACTCTGAGATACCATAATAATAATTATAATAATTCATTTTAGAATTATTCTATATAATATAGAATATGTATAGAATATAATATAGAATATTTAATAATATATAAATATATACATATATATATATATTTTAAACATTTTATTTATTTATTTGACAGATAGAGATCACAGGTAGGGAGAGAGGCAGGCATAGAGAGAGAGAGAGGAGGAAGCAGGCTCCCTGCCAAGCAGAGAGCCCAATGCGGGGCTCGATCCCAGGACCCTAGGATCATGACCTGAGGCTTTAACCCACTGAGCCACCCAGGCGCCCCTATACTTATATATTTTTAATGTAATTTATCAAATTTATATAATTTATTTATATAATTACATATTCTTTTTTTTAAAGATTTTATTTATTTATTTGACAAAGAGAGAAGGATCACAAGTAGGCAGAGAGGCAGGCAGAGAGAGAGGGGGAAGCAGTCTTCCTGCTGAGCAGAGAACCTGATGCGGGGCTCGATCCCAGGACACTGAGATCATGACCTGAACCGAAGGCAGAGGCTTATTAACCCACTGAGCCACCCAGGCACCCCTATAATTATATATTCTATGTATGATCTATATATATTCTATATATATTCTATATAATTATATGTTCTATATAATTCTATATAATTATATATTCTATTATATAGTGCCTATATTATATATAATTCTATATATTATGTAAATATATAATAATATATAGAATACATAGTATATATACTATCTGTAGTATATATTTATATACATATTTATATTTATAATATAGAGAATATATGTAGAACATATTATAGAATATATATACATATAAAATACTTGTCACAATATTTTAAAGCAATATATATTATATTCTATATAATATAGAATATTTAATGCTTAATAATTGCTTTAAAATATTGTGACTAGTACTTTTACTAAGCTGGACTTGTTGCAGCCTGTGCACTTGGATGGTCATGAGGAGGCCTGAGGGTGCTGGAAGTAGGCAAGCCTGGCCTTAGGCCTTATGAGGACTGGGTCTGTCACTCAGTCACTGCATGGCATAGAGCACTGCTTGGCTTCTCTGGGTCAGAATAAATGTGTGTTGTGAGTAGCAGGCCTCTAGTGAGGAGTGAGGAGTTTGAGTAGCTTGTCACTGGGTCCTGGAGAGTTGTGATGTCACTCAAGTGGCAACTGAGAGTCACCAATGCCCAGGCATGCTACTTCGGTGAAGTCTCCTTTGTCCAATTATTAAGTAACTAAATAACTTAATTCATACTGATGTTTATGTTTCTCCTCCACCAAGCTGAGGGCATATAATGATTGTTGCCCCTTTCTTCCTTTAGACTAAACCTATTAAAACCTATTAGCAAGGTTTTTAAACATCGTTTGAGAAAGATTTCTTCGTGCTTCTATGGTTTCCCCACTTTCTGCTGTGGATTTTCTCATTGGCCTCTTTGGTATATCTGCTGCTTCTGATGGAGTGACTCTCAGGAAGTCCCTTGTTACTACCAACTTTTTTTTGCTTTACTTTTTTAAAAAATTGGGATCTAGTTCACATGCCATAAACTTCACCTTTTTGAATTAGTACAATGTAATGATTTTTAGTGAATTCACAAGGTTTTACAATGACCACTAAGTCCAGAATGTTTTCTCATCCCTGAAAGAAACCCCACACCCATTAAGCTGTCAGTCCCTACCCCAGTAGTTTGGCAACCACCAGTGTGCATTCTGTCTCTGTGGATTTGCCTGCTCTATGCATGTCATGTACATGGAATCCTCCAGTGTGTGACTTTTGTGTCTAGTTTCTTTCACTAAGCATAGTACTTTCAGGGTTCATCCATGAGATAGCATATATCCATACTTCATTCCTTTCTATAGTTGGACAATATTCCCCTGTATGAATACACTACATTTTATATATTCATTCATCAGTTGATAGACATTTGGATTGTTTCCACTTTTTGGCTGTTAGAAATAATGCTGGTATGAACATTTGTGTGCAAGCTTTTATATGAACGTATGTTTCTTATGAACATATGTTACCATAGGCTAGGTCATATGTTCACTCTGTTTCACTTTTTGAGGAACTGCCAGACTATTTTTAGAGGCCGTGGTACCATTTTACATCCCTGCCAGTCCACTTTTTTCTACATCTCTATCCACACTTGTTATGTAAGATTTATTTATGAGAGAGACAGCATGTGCACAAGTGGGGGGAGGGCTAGAGAAGGAGAGAGAGAGAATCTCAAGTAGACCCCACGCTGAGCACAGAGCCAGACTTGGGACTTGATCTCATGACCATGAGATCATGACCTCAACAAGACCAAGAGCTGACACAACCAACTGAGCCACCCAGGCGTCCCTCCCCTTTTTTAATGATAGCCACACCTAGTACATGTGAAATGGTATTTCATTGTGGGTTTGATTTGCGTTTTCTTTCTTTTTTTTTTTTTTTTAAAGATTTTATTTATTTATTTGACAGACAGAGATCAAAAGTAGGCACAGAGAGAGGAAGGGAAGCAGGCTCCCTGCTGAGCAGAAAGCCCAATGCGGGGCTCGATCCCAGGACCCTGGGATCATGACCTGAGCAGAAGACAGAGGCTTTAACCCATTGAGCCACCCAGGCACCCCTGATTTGCGCTTTCTTTTTTTTTTTTTTTTTTGATTTGCGCTTTCTTAATGCCTAAATCGTCTTTTCATGTGCTTTTTGACCATTGTGTTTCTTCTTTGGGGAAGTATATATTCATATTCTTTGCCCATTTTTCATTGGATTATCTGTCTTTTTATTATTTCATTACAAAAATTCTTCATATATTCTGAATATAAATTTCTTTCTTTTTTTTTAGAGAGAGTGTGAGAGGGGTGGAGAGAGGAGCAGAGATGGTGGGAGAGAGAGAATCTTAAGCAGGCTCCCTACCTAGCACAGAGCCTGATCAGGGCTCAGTCTCATCTCCCTGAGATCATGACCTGAGTTGAAATCAAGAGTTGGCTACTTAACTGACTGAGCCACCCAGATGCCCCTGAATATTAATTTCTTATCAGCTATATGATTTGCAAATATATCTTCCCGTTCTGTGGGTTAGCTTATTTTCTTGAGTGTCCTTTGATGCATAAAAGTTTTTAATTTTGATGGAGTCAGATTTCTCTCTTTTTTATTGCTTGTTCTTTTGCTGTCATCTCTAAGAAACCATTGCCTTATCTGAACACAGGAAGATTTACTTACTCCTATATTTTCTGCTAAGAATTTTATAGACTTAGCTTTTACATTTAGGTCTGATGCATTTTGAATTAATATTTGTAGGTAGTATGAGGAAGGAGTCCAGATTCATTCTTTTGCATGTGGATTCCAGCTGTCCTACCACCATTTGTTTAAAAAAAAAATCATTTTTTTCTTCATTGAATGATCTTCACACATTTGTTGAAAATTGTAATTCTATAGATACGTGGATTTGTTTCTGGACTCTCAGTGCTATTCCTCTACATGTCTGGTAGTACACTGTCCTGATTACTGTAGCTTAGTAGTAGACTTTCAAATCAGGAAATGTGATTTCTCTAACTTTGTTCTTTTTCAAGATTGTTTTGGCAATTCTGGGTCCCTTGCAGTTCCTTATGATTTTAGGATTAGCTTGTCCATTTCTTTTAAAAATGCAGTTGGAAGTTGGATTGCATTGAATCTATTCATCAATTTGGGGAGTATTTCCATCTTAATATTAAGTTTTCTAATCTGTAAACATGGAATGTCTTTCTGTTTATTTAAGTCTTTAATTTCTTTCAGCAATGATTTGCGGTTTTCAGTGTACAAATCTTACATTCTGTTAAGTGTAATAAATTCTTTTTGGTACTATTGTAAATGGATTTTTTTAAAAATTTCATTTTGAGGTTGTTCATTGCTGGTTTATAGAAATACCATTGGTTTTTGTATGTTGATCTTATATCCTGTAACTGTACTGAAGTTTATTATTAGATTGCTTATAATTAGACCTAATAATCTTTTGGGGGGTTCCTTAGGGTTTTTTGATATGTAATATCATGTCCTGGGCAAATAGAAATAGTTTTATGTTTTTTCTTGTTCTGGATGGCTCTTACTTCTTTCTTTGCCTTATCGTTCTGGTCAGAACCCTAAGGACAGTGTTGAATATAGAGTTAAGAGCAGACATTCTTGTCTTGTTCCTGATCTTAGGTGGGAAGCTTTTAATTTTTCACCATTAAGTATGATGTTAGCTGTGGTGATTCATAGATGCTATTTATCAGTTTGAGAAAATTCTCTATGATTACAATTTGTTGAGTGTTTTTATCATGAAAGGGTATCGGATTTTGTTTTTTTTCCGTATCCATTGAGATTATTATATATAATTATATAAAGATATATATTTAGGGATTTCTGGTGGCTCAGTTGGTTAAGCATCTGCCTTTGGCTCAGATCATGATTCCAGGGTCCTGGAATCGAGTCCCACATCAGGCTCCTTACTCAGTGAAGAACCTGCTTCTCCCTCTGCCTGTTACTCCCTCTGCTTGTGCTCTCTCACTCTCTTTCTCTGACAAATAAACAAAATCTTAAAATATGTATATATTACATAAATTATATATATCTATAAAATTTTGTTGTGTTTATGTATTTCCTTTTGCTTGCTCTAGATTTAGTTTACTGTTCTTTTACCAGATTCGTAAGGTGAAAATTTTAGTTGTTTTGAGATCTTTTTTATCATTTTTAAATGAAAGCATTTATACCAAAGAACTTCTATCTGAGCTCTGTTTTTACAGCATCCTGTAAGTTTTGATATATTGTATCTTAATTTTCATTCATCTCAAAGTATTTTCTAGTTTTTCTTGTAATTTCTTCTTTGACTTACTGTTTTTTAGGAGTATGTTGCTTAATATCCGTACAATGTGTGAATTTCCCAAATTTCCCTCTGTTGTTGATTTCCACTTTCATTCCATTGTGGTCAAAGAGTATTTTGTATGATTTGTAAGCCTTTCAGATTTGTTGAGAATTGTTTTATGATCTAACATCTCATCTATCCTGAAGAATGTTTCATGTGTACTTGGGAAGAATGAGTATTCTATTGTTGGGTTCAGTGTTATGTAGATGTTGATGTGGGGCTGCAAGTTAACGGTCAAGAAAGAATTGCATTCTGTCCACAGGGATAGGACCTTTGGGCAGAAGGAGTTGCACTTTTGCTTTATGAATCTGGTGGTTATATGCTTAATACTCAAAGGGGAAGTGACATGTAGGGAGTATTAGATCATAAATGTTTCTTCAAATTCTAGTCGTGACATTACTCTTGCAAGATTTTTATTGTGCTTATTAATTTGACCAATATTAACTATCAGTGAGATGTACAGGCATTCTTGAGATCCTTTAAGAATGTAGCAACAAGGAGCGCCTGGGTGGCTCAGTGGGTTAAAGCCTCTGCCTTTGGCTCAGGTCATGATTCCAGAGTCCTGGGATTGAGCCCCACATCAGGCTTTCTGCTCTGCAAAGAGCCTGCTTCCTCCTCTTTCTCTGCCTGCCTCGCTGCCTACTTGTGATCTCTGTCTGTCAAATAAATAAATAAAAATCTTGAAAAAAAAAAAAAGAATGTAGCAACAAGCACTTAATTTGATCCTTATCAAACTTATGCAGGCCGTAGATCAACCTACTGGGCTAACGGTGAACATTTTTCTGCTTCTGTCCTTCATCACATGTCTTTCGGGCTCTCTTTTTGTGGTGGGGAATGCTTTTAGCACTAAACCAGGAAGTTTAAAATTGTGCCTTAGCATTCCCTTTCTGCTTATGCAGAGGTGAGGTCTTAGACAGAGCCCTCTAAGATCTTTCCTGAGATTATGCATGATCCTAGGCATGTGCCTGTTTGTCTAGATTTCCAGGAAAATGTTGGAGCTTTTCAACCCCCTGTGAATGTCTCTTTCCTCAGCTTGCCCTTTTGAGCTCCCTGGCTAGTCTCTTGTTTGCCCCAATTGCTATCCATTACCTCAGGCAGACTGATGTTTAAAAATTCAACTTTGGAGAACAGTGTGGAGATTCCTGAAGAAATTAAGAATAGAGCTTCCCTATGACCCTGCAATTGCACTGCTGGGTATTTACCCCAAAGATACAGATGGAGTGAAAAGAAGGGCCATCTGTACCCCAATGTTTATTGCAGCAATGGGCACGGTTGCCAAACTGTGGAAAGAACCAAGATGCCCTTCAACTGGTGAATGGATAAGGAAGATGTGGTCCATATACACAATGGAGTATTATGCCTCCATCAGAAAGGATGAATACCCAATTTTTGTAGCAACATGGACGGGACTGGAAGAGATTATGCTGAGCGAAATAAGTCAAGCAGAGAGAGTCAAGTATCATATGGTCTCACTTATTTGTGGAGCATAACAAATAGCATGGAGGACATGGGGAGATGGAGAGGAGAGGGAGTTGAGGGAAACTGGAAGGGGAGATGAACCATGAGAGACTATGGACTCTGAAAAACAACCAGAGGGTTTTGAAGGGGCGGGGGGGGGTGGGAGGTTGAGGAACCAGATGGTGGGTAATAGGGAGGGCACGTACTGCGTGGAGCACTGGGTGTGATGCCAAAACAATGAACACTGTTATGCTGTAAATAAACAAAAAAAAAAAAAAAAAGAAAGAAAAAAAAATTCAACTGACATACCCGGGGAGAAGGCTTTAGCACTCAACGAGATTCAGTGAAGTTGAATAAAGATGAGCCTTTCGAGTGGAGTTTTCTAGGAACCTACTAACCAGGTCAGATAATGATTTCCCTTTGGGAATGAGGCTTTCAAAGATCTCCAGGCCCACCTTGCTCCCTCTGGTCCTGGGAGTGCATGCTGTTTTTGGTTTGGTTTTTTTTTTTCAATGTTCCTACAGAGCTGGGAAGTAGGAGATGAGACTAGAATAACTTAAAATTCCAGAAGATTGAGATGTTTGTCATGACTGTATGCAGCCAGAATTGCTATAAGCCTTTGGTTAATTTCCAGAGTACCCAAAAAGTTGATTTCTGACACATTTTGCCATCTTTTCTATTTTCATGGAGGGGCAAGCTTCTGGAGGTCCTTATTCTTTCATTTTCACTGACATCACTGATATAAGAAAGACATTAGTTTCTAAGCCAACAGTCAAGAAAGAATTCTTGAGATGTCTTGAGTGCAAAAAGGTGGTTTTACTAAACCATGGGGACAAGATCCCTGGTCAGAAAGAGCTGCACTGAGGGGATGAGGAGTGACCCATTATAAAGTTTCAAGTTGGAAGGGGGTTAAGGATAGCATAAGCCTTCCATGTATTTTGGAAACAAGGTTTTCAGGATCCTGAGGGGGCTAGCTGTTGTTAAGAAAAGGCTATTCATTATTGTTTAGTAAGCCTTCAGTCATTAGACCCTTCAGATATATATACGTGGATCATATGCTTGGAGGATGATTGCCAACATGTATCTTGGCGGGGGTGGGGTATGGCGAGATAAAGGAAGTTTCCAAAGGAATTTTTATGTTAAAGTAGACTTTACAGCATCTTGGGGTTTGGGCGTGATTTTGCCTTTTGCCCTTAGCAAAGTATTAATGTCGGGGCAGCTTAGTTCTTAGAGGAAGGTCACTCTGCTTGTTTTAAGGACTTGTCAATGGGCTGTAAGTAGTGAGGAAATTTAATAATTTTTCTTTTGCCTTTGTTTCCCATATCATCACTACCTCAGTTTTTTTTTTTAAGATTTTATTTATTTATTTGACAGAGAGAGAGATCACAAGTAGGCAGAGAGGCAGGCAGAGAGAGAGGAGGAAGCAGGCTCCCCGCGGAGCAGAGAGCCCGATGCGGGGCTCGATCCCAGGACCCTGAGATCATGACCTGAGCCGAAGGCAGCGGCTTAATCCACTGAGCCACCCAGGCGCCCCACTACCTCAGTTTTTTATTGGAAGGTCAGGGACTGAGATTCTGGGGTACCCATGGTGTGAGCTGTGGGGTACCATGGTGTGGGCAGTCATGCAAGATTTTTTAAAAATTTAATTTAATTTTTCAGTGCTCCAAGATTCATTGTTTATGTACCACACCCAGTGCTCCATGCAATATGTGCCCTCCTTAATAAGATTTCTAATGGTGATGTTGAATCATTTCTTTTCAATTGATCAAGAGCAAACATCTTTAGCTTTGCTGTTATTATGTAATAATTCAGTGACTTGCACAATGGAATGAGTAGCTAAATCATTTTTTCATTCTTTCAGAAACTTAAATATAAAATTGCTTTTGAATTTATGTAAAATCTGTTGATGAGAAGAAGAAATTGAGAGGAATTCTGAGATTTTTTTTGGTTGGAGGCCAGTGTCTTGGGTAGTATTGCTAAACGTTGTTCCTGTTATATGATATTAAAACAATGCCTTTTTTTTTCTTGTGGTTTACATTTTCAGGGTACCTTTGATGATTACTTGGAATTATTCCTTCAGTTCGGTTATGTGAGCCTTTTCTCCTGCGTTTACCCATTAGCAGCTGCCTTTGCTGTGTTAAACAACTTCACTGAAGTTAATTCAGATGCCTTAAAAATGTGCAGAGTCCTCAAACGGCCATTCTCAGAACCTTCAGCCAATATTGGTGTATGGCAGGTAAAAAATTATTCCTTTGGGGGAAAAAATTAGCAAAATGGGACCTTATGATTAAAAATAAAAGTGCTCAGAAGAGATTTGGAAAAACTGGATGTTATCCTGTTTATTTATTAATTTTTTTGGCCACAAATTAGCTGTGTGACTTCACATAGTTACTAACTTCTTCTGGACCTTGCTTTTCTTGTTTTTAAAATAAGAGATGGGGCAGGGGAGGTAAATTATAATTGTTATGACCCCTTTCAGACATAAAATTCTAACAGTTTTCTAGGAAAGTAGCCAGCTGGGATTTTACCCACCAGGTGATAAAGAGGCTCTCCCACTGCAGGGTCAATGCAGATCGTGTGGGGAGCCTGGACTTCCACACTTACCCAGGAATAATGAGGTTCCCTTTCTAGTTTCTGCGCAGTGATCTCAGATAAAGCCTAATGGAGAGTCAGACATTTCACCCCCACCCAGCACAGCAGAGGCCACAGAGGAGTGCACATGAGCCATTTTTACCCCTCCAAACAAAAGAGATTTCAGTGGGGAGGTTAGTGGGAAGCCAGAACTCTGATCCCTGTCCAGTGATAATAAGGATCCCATCCCCGACTTTGGGTGTCAGTGGTGTCCGAATGGGCAACCTAACAAGATGTCACTTCTTTCCCTGCTGGAGTGGTGTCAGAGGAACCAACTAAAACAAAAGTTTTAAATAAAATGTAGAATCTTATAGCACCCAAAATGTCCAGGGTTCTATTAAAAAATCATCATACCAAGAACCAGGATGATACCCCCCCAAAAAGGTGATGTAGATGCCCCCATCAAGGTATTAGATGTTAGAAATATCAGACAAAGATTCTAAAGCAGCCTTGATAAAATGAATACATGTAAAACAGATGGAAAAATAGAATATCTCAGCAAAGAAATAAAAGATATGAAGGAGAGGCAAATAGATATTTTAGAAGTAGAAAATATAATTAAAATAAATATAAATTTAATTTAAATTTGTATTTAATTTAATATATTAAATTTAAATTTAATACTTAAATTTAATAAATTTAATTTAAAAAATTAAAATAAAAAACTCAAGGGCGCCTGGGTGGCTCAGTGGGTTAAAGCCTCTGCCTTCGGCTAAGGTCATGATCCTGGGGTCCTGGGATCGAGCCCCACATCGGGCTCTCTGCTCGGCAGAGAGCAGAGAGCATGTGGCCTGCTTCCCTTCCCTTCTCTCTGCCTCTCTGCCTACTTGTGATCTCTGTCTGTCCAATAAATAAATAAAATATTAAAAACAAACAAACAAACAAACTCAGTGGATGAGTGCAGGATCAGAATGGAAGGAGTAAAGATCAGAAACTGGAAAACAGAGCAATAGAAATGACTCAGTCTGAATAGCAGACAAAAAAATAGCCAAAATAAATACAACCTCAGAGACCCACATGGCTCTGTTCCAGAAGGAAAGGAGAAAGGAGGGGCTAAAAAATATTTGAAATAATAATGGCCAAAACTTTTTGATTTGGCAAGAGAGCTAAGACTACAGATTCAAGAAACTGATTGAATTGCAAATAGAATAAGCCCCCAAAGTCTGTGCCAAACACATTGTAACTAAACATACGAAAACTAAAGACAAAGACAAATTTGAAAGCACCAGGAGAGAAATGACTTGCTACCTGCTATAGGGGAATGACAGCCAGTTTTTCATCAGAAACCATGGAGGCCGGAGGCAAGTGGCACAGTATCTTTTAAGCACTTAAAGAAAAGTACCATTAATACAGAATCCTATATTCAGAGAAAATATCCTTCAGGAATAAAGAGAAAATCAAGACACTCTCAGATGAAGGAAAACTAAGAGAATTTGTTGCCAGAAGACCTATCCTAAACGAATAGCTAAAAGAAGCTCTCTAAACTTAAGGAAATGATAAAAGAAGGGACCTGGGAGTGTTAGAAAGAAAAACCATGGTAAGCAAAAATACAAGTAAACATATTAGACTTTTCCTGTCTTGAGTCTCTAAAGTTATATATGACAATTGAAATAGAAATTATAACACTATCTAATGATTATAAATATATGTAGAGAAAATATTAAGATACTATACAGAATGGTAAAAGGAGGTGAGTTTTCTTTATATCACTCAAACTAATAAATGACGACACAAGTAGACTGATTATATATAGACAGTCCCCAACTTACAGTAGTTCAAATTACGATTTTTTGACTTTACAACAGTGTGAAAACAATACGTATTCAATAGAAACCATACCTCAAATCTTTAATTCGGATCTTTTCCCAAGCCAGTGGTATGCAGTATGATCCTCTCTCATGATTCTGGGCAGCAAGCTGTATAGTCATAAGGGTCAACGGCCGATACACTTAGAACTGTCTGTACCCACACAACCATTTTGTTTTTTACTTTCAGTACAGTGTTTAAAAAATTACATGAGATATTCAACACTTTGTTATAAAGAAGGCTTTGTGTTAGATGATTTTGCCGAGCCATAGGCTAATCTAAGTGTTCTGAGTATATTGAAGGTAAGCTAGGCTAACTTACGATAATTCAGTAAGTTAGGTATATTAAATGCATTTTTGTCTTACAATATTTTAAACTTACAGTGGGTTTTTTGGGATATAACTCCTCAATAAAGGAAGATCTACACAGACGCACACACAATATAATATGAAATGTATGTAAAATATAAAGCATATCTATATAATCATATATGTGTATAATGTAATACCTAGAGCAACCATTACAAAGCTACAAAAAAGATACATTCAAAAACAGATAATCAAAATGTAGTTCTAGCTTTGCGCAGTGGCAGTATCGAAGCCAATGAGGTTTATCCGAGGCGCGATTATTGCTAATTGAAAATGTAGTTCTAAAAGATGTTCAAATAACCCACAATAAGACATGACAAGTAAAACACAGAAATGAAAAAACAGAAGGAACAAATGGAAAACAAAGAAATGGCAAACTAAAGTCCTAACAGATCAATAATTATATTAACTGTAAAAGGTCTAAAGATACCAGTTAAAGACTGATACTGGCAGAGTGGATTAAAACACATAACCCAACTATATGCTGTCTGTAAGAAATTGAGTTCAGACATAATGCTATAAGCGGGGTAAAGGTAAAAGGACAAAGGAAAAAAAACCCCCCATGTTTGGAACTATTAATCAGAAGAAAGCAAGAGTGGTTATATTAGTATCAGATAAAGTAGACTTCGGAACAAAAAGAAACTAACAGAGAGGAACAATCTATGATGATAAAAGGGTAAAATTACCAAGAAGACATAGCAATCTTAATGTATATGCCCTGAACAACAAAGTTTGAAAAATTATGTGAACCCAAAATTTATAGAACTAAAAGGAAAAATAGACAAATCCACAGTGATAGTTGGAGACGTCAACGTTCCTCTCTCAACAGTTGACAGAACAAGAGCTAGAAAGTCAGCAAGGGTATGGAAGAACTCAGCACCACCACCGTCATCAGATAACAGAATCTAATCCGTGTTACAAAGCACTCCGCTCAACAATAGTAGGGCACTCATTTCAAGACCTTACAGAACATTCAAACTGGGGAAACAAACTAGAAATTGAAATCATACATAGTATGTCTCTGACTACAGTAGAATCAAACTAGAACTCAATAATAGAACAATAATAGGGAAATCTCTAAACACTTGAAGACTAAATGGCACATTCCTTAAATAATCATGGGGTCAAAGAGAAAGTGTCAAGTGAACTCAGAAGACAGTGAAAACAAAAAGGCAGCATATCAAAGTTGGTGAGACATAGCTAAAGCTGTGGTGACAGGGAAATTTGTAGCACTAAATGCATACATTGGAAAAGAGGAAAATGTTTCAAACAGTAATCTAAACTCCTACTTAGGAAACTGGAGTCAAAGAAACAAAACCAACAGAAGCAGAAAGAAGAAAATCATAAGAGTTCAAGTCGATGAAATGAAAAACAGAAAAATAATAGAGAAGATTAATGAAATTAAAGAGTTGATTCTTTGGGAAGATCAATGTAGTTGATAAACCTCCAGCAGGACTAAAGCAAGAAAGTAGAAACAACCATTATAAAAATGAAACAGCAGACATCACTACAGACCCTTCAGATATCAAAAGTATAAAAGGGACTATTGCAAGCAACTCTACACATATAAATTTTTTAAAAAGATTTTATTTATTCATTAATAGAGGGAGAAGGAAAAGCGGGCTTCCCGCTGAGCAAGGAGCCTGGTGTGGGAGTCAATCCCAGGAAACTGGGATCATTACCTGAGCCAAAGGCAGACACTTAACGAACTGAGCCACGCAAGCATCCCTATACATACAAATTTGACAACTCGGATAAAATGGACCAATTCTCCCAAAACACAGACTACTACAACTCACCCAATATGAAATAGATAATTTGAGTAGGTCCATAACTCTAAGGAAATTAAATCTGTAGTTACAAATTTCCAAGAAAGAGATGCCCTGGCCCAAATGATTTTACTGGCAAATTCTAACATTTAAAAAAGAATTAACACTGATTTTATATAATTTCTTCTAGAAACAGGACATGGGAGTATTTCCCAATTCACTTTATGGAGCTGGTATCAGTGTGATAGAAAACCAGAGAGAGTAGGAAAAAGGAAAAGAACAAACCAATATCCTTTGTGAATAAATATATAAAACATCTTAATAAACTGTTAACAAATATAATTCAGCAATCTATAAAAAGAGGTATAGACCACGACAAGTAGGATTTAGTCCAGGGATGCCAGCTGGGTTCAATATAATCTATCATATTCATAGTCTACATGACTATATCAATCAATAGATATAAAACATTTGACAGAATCTAACATTCATTTTTGAAGACTCAGAAAAATAGAAATGGGGGTATTTCTTCAACTTGGTAAGGAACATCTATTTTTTAAAAACCTAAAGCTAACATCATACTTCTTGGTGAAAGACTGAATGGTTTCCTTCTAAGATTAGGAACAATGCAAGGAAATACACTCTCACTACCCTTATTGAACATAGTACTAGAAGTTCTAAGTAGCATAATAAGGCCAGTGATACCTCCAGTTTACCAGTGAGGACCCTAGCTGACCTCAAGTATATAAGCATATCCAGTCAAAGTCAGCTGAGACCAGAATTGCTTGGATGAGCACATCCTAAATTGTCCACCCACAGAATGAGGAGTTAAAAAAAATGGCTGTTTGAAGTCACAGAGTTTGGGGCGGTTGGTTATGTAGTAATACTAACTGACTCAGTACTTGGAATAGACTCAGTACTTGTAATAGATGAGTTCTCCTTTAATTTACAAACGTATAAATTAACCTACAAATTAATTCACAAATGTACCAGTATCCCAGCCAAAGTTTTTCTTTTAACTAGGTAAACTTATTGTTAAATTCACAGGGAAAAATAAATGAAATAGAATAGCAAGAAAATTCTAAAGAAGAATAAGGACACTTAACACATATTAATACTTACTATATAACTTCAGTTATTAAAATAGTGTGGTACTGTGCATTAGTAGACAGTCACACCAGTGGAACAGAATAAAAAGTCCAGAAATGCATTATATGGTATAGATGAAATCTCAGTTCAGTAGGGGAAATGACTGTCCATTAATAGCATTGAGATAACTAGGTCTCCAGATAAAGGGGGAAAAGTTTGCTCTTCTAAAATTACAAGATAACAGGACAGGACTCAGAATGGGAGAAAATATTCATAAACATATGTCTTCCAGAGGACTTGTATTCAGATTAAGAACTCTTAAAACTCAATGAGGCATTTCAGCCAATAAGAACATGGATAATGATTTGAAGAAGAACTTCACCAAAAAAATATGCAAATCATACAGTATATGACTTCAATTATATGACATTCTAGAGCATACAATTAGCATACAAACTAATTCATAATGACAAAAAGCAGATTAGTGTTTGGGGCCAGGTTTGAAGAGAAGGTTGGATTACAAAGGGTCATGAGGAATCTTTTGAGGGGAAATGGACATATTCTGTATTTTGTGGTAGTGATTTTACAGGAAATACAACGATTAAAACTTAATAAATTATATACCTTCAGTGAATGCAGTTTATCACATAAATTATAACTCAATATCACTGTATTTGAAAAATCACATTTTTTGATAAATGAATTAAAAGTGTAGGAAGCCAGGCACTCTTATATGCTACTGACAGGAGTGCAGCTTGGCATTATATATCAAAATTATGAATGCATGGTACCTTTGACTCAGGTAATCCATGTTTAGGAATTTATCATAATTCCACACTTGTTAAATGATGTATTTACATGATAACTAATTGGAGCATTGTTTGTAATAGCTACTAATGCCCACCGATAAGGAAATAGTCAAATAAGTTCTGGTACATCTATACAATAAAATATTTAAGCAGTTGTGACAAAGAATGAAGGCATTCTTTGAGATCTGACATAGAATATTCAAGACATTTAGTGACAAAAGCAAGGGACCTGTATATACATTCAAGTTTGTTTATATTTGTTTATAAAGTGTCTGGAGAGGTACAAAAGAAAATAATATAGTGATCATTTTGTTGGGAGAACAGGAGCTGGTAAGGCGGGGAAGGGATACACGAGGGCAAGGAGACTCTTCACTTTTTGCTTTATTTAAAGAGAAAGTAAACAAAGTCCAGAGTAGGTTTGTTGTAAAGAAAACTATGGAAAAATAGATTACACAAGGATTCCTAAAATAAAAGATAGCAGAAATTCTCCATGAAACAATATTCAGTTTTGATCCAATCATGTTTCATTTTGATTCCTTTAAAATTTTAATTTCTGGGACACTTTGGTGGCTCATTTGGTTAAACGTCTGCCTTCAGTTCAGGTCTTGATCCCGGGCTCCCTGCTCAGTGGGGAGCTTGCTTCTCCTTCTGCCTGCTGCTCCCACTGCTTGTGCCCTCCCTCTCTCTCTCTGACGAATGAATAAAATCTTAAATTAAAAAAAAATAATTTCTAAAAGTAATTGCATTTCTTAGAATTAGTGGGTCTTTTTTCTGATTTTTTTTTAAATAACACGCAATTGACACATAGTGTTATATTTGTTTCAGGTGTGCAACGTAGTGATTAGATAAGGCTATATGTTATGCTATGCTCACTGCAAGTTAGCTCCCATCTGTAACCATACATTGCTACTATAATACCATTGATTGTATTCCCTATGCTGTGCCTTTCATTCTCATGATTCTTTTTTTAAAGATTTTATTCATTTATTTGAGAGAGAGAGAAAGAGAGCATGGGAGGAGAGAGGCCAGCAGGAGAAGCAGACTCGCTGCCAATCAGGGACCCCGACTTGGGACTTGATCCTGGGACTCCAGGATCATGACCTGAGCCCAAGGCAGTTGCTTAACAAACTGAGCCACCCAGGCGCACCGCCCCCCCCCCCCCCCCCCCCCCCCCGCCATGACTTCCTATCTCCCATTCCTGGTGATTAAGTTATTAAGTAGTGGTCAAGTGTTACACATTAAAGGAAAGAAAGAGTACCGAGCAGTGGTCACAACATTTCCACAGTCGGTACTCAGTAGTGTGCTCCATGAGACTCCTCATGGGACCTTGGATCACTCTGTTAAGTAGCTGAGTGGGGGCATCTGTATTTTCCTTGAAGTCCCACAAGTAAATGCCACTAGAAAAGGATCACTGTTATGGTGCCTCAGGTATAGTTGAACCAGATGTGTGTGATGTGTCAAAGTAGGACAGTCACAAAATAAATTCTGTTTGAAATCGTACCTGACTGTTTTTGAATGTGAAACGTTTTTTCTGGTGGCCCCATTTTAGGTTCCCTGTAGATATGAGTAGAGTAACTTTAACAGCGTACTCCTCTGGGATGTATTCCAAATTTTCAGGTCCCTGGCAACCTCCAGTTGGGAAGGTAGAACATACTGCTTTGGATATTCAAGCCATAAGTATCTAAAATACCTTGTAACAGTGTGGCTTTTTAAAGCTGATTTTAAAGAAAATCACAGCATTATAGAGAAAAAGCTTAAAATGTACTTGGAATATTTAGAACAAGGGAAAGGCTTTTCCTTTGATTTTAGATAATACAAAAAAAGGATGAGGAAATATGGAAGAGGTCATTATGGTTTTTAATTTCACTTTTTTTTTCCTTTTAGTTGGCTTTTGAAATGATGAGTGTTATATCTGTGGTGACCAACTGTGCTCTAATTGGAATGTCACCACAAGTGAACGCCCTCTTCCCAGAGTCAAAATTGGACCTCATTTTGATTGTAGTAGCAGTGGAGGTAAGTGAAAAATTAAACCTGTTTGAAATCGTCTCCACATCAGATGCCTCTGTTAAAGCAGAGATGACCCAAAGCAGTGATGTCCCCAACTGTCAATGACTAGCAATTTAGTGACATCCATTTCCTGGGTCAGGTAATGGAAAGCTATGAGGTTTGAGGCTGTGCGTTTCTGGTTGTTTCCCAGGTATGAGAAAGTCCCCCTGGTGCAGATGGGAAAGTGACCTTTCCAGCCATTGTACTGACCTGTCCAGCACTGAGTAGATAAATCCTATTTGAAAAAGAATTCTATAGATTTAATATTTTTAAAATTTCTTCTAGGGATCTGTCATTTCTTAAGCAAATAAATTGTAAGAAATGCTTTTTTTAAAATTTATTTATTTTTTCAGCGTAACAGTATTCATTGTTTTTGCACAACACCCAGTGCTCCATGTAAAATGTGTCCTCCCTATTACCCACCACCTGTTCCCCCAAACTCCCACCCCTGACCCTTCAAAACCCTCAGGTTGTTTTTCAGAGTCCATAGTCTCTTATGGTTCGCCTCCCCTTCCAATTTTTTTTTTTATAAACATATAATGTATTTTTATCCCCAGAGGTACAGGTCTGTGAATTGCCAGGTTTACACACTTCACAGCACTCACCATAGCACATACCCTCCCCAATGTCCATAACCCCCTCCCCCTCTCCCAACCCCACCTCCCCCCAGCAACCCCCAGTTTCTTTTGTGAGATTAAGAGTCATTTATGGTTTGTCTCCCTCCCAATCCCATCTTGTTTCATTTATTCTTCTCCTATCCCCCTAACCCCCCATGTTGCTTCTCCATGTCCTCATATCAGGGAGATCATATGAATGTTGAAAATAGAACTACCCTATGACCCAGCAATTGCACTACTGGGTATTTACCCTAAAGATACAAACATAGTGATCCGAAGGGGCACGTGTACCCGAATGTTTATAGCAGCGATGTCTACAATAGCCAAACTATGGAAAGAACCTAGATGTCCATCAACAGATGAATGGATAAAGAAGATGTGGTATATATACACAGTGGAATACTATGCAGCCATCAAAAGAAATGAAATCTTGCCATTTGCGACGACGTGGATGGAACTAGAGCGTATCATGCTTAGTGAATAAGTCAATCGGAGAAAGAAATGCTTTTTGATTAACAATTTAAATCTCATTAGCAACAGGTGTGAAATTCATTGTGAAACTCTAAAACACCAAACTGTAACATATAGTAAGAAGACTCATAATTTCACATACAAAGTACAAGCGGTCTGTGTCCTTTTTTTTTTTTTTTAAGATTTTATTTATTTATTTGACAGAGAGATCACAAGTAGGCAGAGAGGCAGGCGACGGGGCGGGGAGGGGGGGGTCAGGTGTGTGGTTGGGGGAAGAAGGCTCCCCGCTGAGCAGAGAGCCCCAATGCGGCTGGATCCCAGGACCCTGAGACCATGACCCGAGCTGAAGGCAGAGGCTTAACCCACTAAGCCACCCAGATGCCCCTGTCTGTGTACTTTTTGGGTTTTCATTTTATCATGTTTCTCAATATGGCTTTACTGTAACATTTTGAAAATTCAGCACTGACCAATTGCAAAGGGAAGAATTTGCAGGAATTTTTTTATTGCTAGTGATTATTATTGTCTGGAATATTGTGACCTTTCATTTTAGATGTTAAAAAAATAGAACAGTTGTGGAAATTTATTAAAACAGAATTTAGCAGGATTATAGAGTGGCCTAAGGCCTTAGGCCTGAAGGCTGACTAGAAATGAAACTATGAACTTGTACATTTCCAGTAGTGGCTGAAGAAATAGATTGTGCTTTGCTGTATTTACTCTTTCTGTGTATTTAATAGGAATCTGTGTTCATGGTAGATGCTATATGCAGAGTGTGCATTTGGAGAATGATTTTAGACAGCAGTGAGTAGGAGGGAAAGGGAATGGCTCTAGCAGATAAAAATAGGTCTGTTTTGAATTTTGAGAGTTGAATAGGATTTTGGAGAGCTATTTGTAAGGCTGATTTCTCACCTGTATGAGAGATCAAAACAGGTATCTTAGAGGATGGCCAGCTGCCCAGGCTCATAGCATACCTTCTTGATAAAGGATATGGTCCTTAACTTTGCCAATACATCCAGAGGTAATTAGGCTTTTTGGGCTGACTTACATTTAAAACTAATGAGTCTCGCAAAGGACTGGCCAGAATGCGAGGCAGTTAATTTACCATAAGGAGATCTTTCCCAGTGACTGTAACAGTTGGTGTTAAAGTGAAATTGGTTTATTAGATTTCTTGGTAAAGCGGGAACCAGAGCAAGAGCAGTATACGTCTTGAAAGACACGGAAATGGAACCCTGAAAACCATCCCTCCCCCGAACTTGAGCAGACCCCTGCCGCAAGCCAGATCTGGGTGTTCAGTGCCAGCTTCTGAGCAATGTTGGCTGTGTTCACTGCTCCTCTTGGTTTTGCCTTCACTTTCTCTAGATTTCTGGCCAGTCCAGTGTTGTGTATATTGCCATTGCCACTGCTTTCTTTTGTGTTTGGTGATGTCTTAGCATCAGCTAGCCAGGGCCTGGCTCTTCTCACTTAATTTGGGAGACTGCCTGGCCTCTGGGGCTGTTCTTGCAGCCGGCGCTCCCCCAGGGATTTGCTGGCGTGCACGGAATGGGGCCCCAGGATTTCTGCCGCATTAGTCTAGAGTGTCCAAAAGTTTGGTCTTGCTAGGCCTCCCCTGTGCTGGCCTTTGGCTGGAGAGCAGGCTTTTCTGGTTGATTTTTGTTTGTGCCCATTGGCATTTCTGGTTCTGCTTCCTCAGCCCTTAGTCTGACACATACGAGGTAAAGAGGGATCCCTGGGAACTCACCACCATGTTGCTCCTTAGGGTCCTGGGGTCCCTGGTGAGTCTGTTTTCTTCTTTCTACCCTTCAGAGTTTTCTTATGTTTATTTTATGTATAATGTCAGTGGCTTTTAGTTGTACTTAGCAGGAGGAGTAGTGAAGAGTACTTCTATTCCACCTGCCCAGAAGTAGAAGTCCTCACTTTTTTATTCCTTTTTTCCCCCTCTTTGGCTTAGGACCTTTGCCCTTACAAAGTCCTTTCTTTGGGCCTAACTAGCATACTTTTATTCCTTAGGTCTCAGCTCAGATGTCACTGGGCTCCCAGCCTTTTCTGATCCCTCCATCTCTTCTGGATCTCTTCTATTAGTCTCTCATGAAGCCTTAATTGTCTTCCCTCATGGTGATTATCCCATGTATATGCCTGGCATTTCCTGGTAGCCATGTTTATGTAATGTCTGTTTCTCTCTGTGCACTGTCAGCTTCAGAAGAACAGGGACGGTGTCTACTTTTCTATCGAGTAAATCAGACAACTAGCTGAAATAGTAACTAAAACATGGTAGGTAGGCATTTCAGTGTTGACATGAATGTGAAATTAATAAATTAAGCTATTAGAAAGGGAAATGGGCACTTCTTTTTTATTTAAAAAGAAAAAAATGGATATTATTCTTTGGATTAATTTATATTCAGTATTAATTTATGACTATATTTGTGTATAACATTTTCTTCTAAGTTCTATTTAGAGAACACAAGGTGGCAAATGCTCATTTTTTATTCCTTAATTAAATTATACTCAGTATATAAAACATACGTATATGACACTGAAAATGGTGCTAAGGAAAGACAAAGCTGCCTTTCTGCATCTGTCCTCGAGAACTCTGCTTCTTAATGTAGCTGAGAAGATGTGCACTTTTTGACCACACAGACACATACACGCGTGCATATCTCTGCGTGCAGACTGGTTGCATTCATCTACTGGAGGTGCAGCTAGGAAGTATGAATGACGCGCCAAGTGAATGGTCAGTGGCAACATGGAGGAGGATAATCATGGAGAGCATCTGAAGACAGGAGACCCTTTGCTGGCTTTATCTTCTCCCTTCAGTGAGGTCTGGGGCCTCCTGTCACATATTTTGGGAAGGCTTGGGTGTGAGTGAAGCCTGATTTTCCAGAGCAGTTTAAAAGGCAGTTTCTTCCATGCTAGTAGAGACTTCTCACTCTGAATTCTGTAACCTACTCCTAAGTTAAGGATCCCCGGCAACCTGAGGGTGGGAGATAAGAGCACAGCCCAGACTGATTTAGAGTCAGTCATGACTGAGAAGAAAGATAGTTTTCAGCTTAAAATTAATCCACAGAGGCCAGAATGCCAGCAATGTTTAAGGCCATTTCATTACCAGCTAGACTTAGACCTCTGGACAAGAAGTATTTCCCTGGGTTACCAAGATTAAATCCTTATTAGATAAAAGTGATCGTTTTGGTATGTATTGGGTTTTTTAAAAATAGATAACTCATTAGAATGTTATCAACAATTATTAATATAGAGATCATTACTAATATTGAGATCACCCAGAGTTAAAGGTAAGGGGGGATGAAGAGGTGGTAACTAAATGTATACTACTCTTTTCATTTTTTTATTATGATAAAGTAAACATAACATAAATTTAGCACTGTAACCTCTTTAAAATTTTTTAACTGTGATAAAAAACACATAATATGAAATTTACCCTCTTAACCACCTTTAAGTGTACAGTTCAAGGCATTGGCTGAAATTCTGTATCTCTTAAACACTAACTCCCCTCCCTACCCCCATTCTACTTTTGTTTCTATGAATTTGATTACACTAGGAATCTCCTTTAATGGAATCACCCCATATTTGTCCTTTTGTGTCTGGGTTATTTCCCTTGGCATAAGGTCTTTAAGGTTCATTCATACTGTAGCATATGTCAGAATTTCCTTCCTTTTTAAGAATGAATGATATTCCATTGATGTATATACCACATTTTATTTATCCAGGCATCAATCGATGGGCATTCATATTGCTTCTACATTTTAGCTATCGCGAATAATGCTACTGTGAACATGGGTATACAAATAATCTGTTTGAATCTCTGTTTCACTTCTTTTGAGTATATAGCCAGAAACAGAATTTCTGGATATATGGTAATTCTACGTGGAATTTTTTGAGGAAATTAACTGTACCATTTTCCATAGCAGCTATACCATTTTGCATTCCCATCAGCAATGTGGGAATTGCATTCCAACTTCTCCACATCCTTGTCAACACTTGTTATTTTATGCTACTTCTTTTTGTTGTTGTTGTTTTTTTAAGTAACAGTTACCCTAATGTGTATAATGTAGTATCTCATTATAGTTTTGATTTCCCTGATAATCAGTGATATTAAACATCTTTTCATGTGGTTTTTGGCCATTTGTATATCTTTTTAAGGTATCTGTTCAAGTTCTTTGCCTGTTTTTAAATTGTGCTGTTTGCTTTTTGGTTGTTGATTTGTAGGAGTTCTTTATTCGGGGTATCAATCCCTTATTAGATGTCTGACTTGCAGATATTTTCTCTCATTCTGTGGATTACCTCTTTGCTCCCCTGATACGACCTCTTGTTGTACAGAAGTCTAATTTTTCTACTTTTTCCTTTTCTTGCTTGTGCTTTAGTGTCATATCCAAGAAATCATTGCCAGATCTAATGTCATGAGGCTTTTGCCCTCGTTTTTTTCTGGGAGTTTTATAGTTTTAGGTCTTAAGTTTAGGTGTTTGATCCATTTTAGGTTAATTTTTGTATGTGCTATAAGTGTCCAAATTCATTCTTTTGCATGTGGATATTCAGTGCTTCCAGCATCATGTAGAAAACTCCATTTCCATGTAGACTCCATGTAGACTCTCCATTCCCCAGTAACTGGTATTGGCACCCTTGTTGAAAATCATTTAACCATATATGTGAGGTAGTTTATTTCTGGGCTCCATTCAATTTCATTGGTCTATCTATGTGTCTGTCTTTTTTTAAACCACTGTATTGATGTGTGATTGACACGAAAAGCTGTACATGTTTAATGTATACAACTTGAGAATTTGGTGATGAGTATATATCTATCTTTATGTCAGTTACCATACTGCTTTTCTTACTGTAGCTTTGTAGGAAGTTTTCATATCAGGAAGTATGAGACTCCCTACTTTGTTCTTTTTTGAGGCTGTAAAAGATTGTTTTGGCTGTTGGGTATGTGTTTGTTTTAATGTGCTTGTAGTAACTGAAGCTGCTTACTGATTTTTTAAAAATATTGATTAAAAGCAGGGTTTATATTGGCACAGATTCATATTAAAATGTCTTCCCTTTCTACCACAGTGGTATCTTTGAAGATTTATTTGTTTTTATTTTATTGACATTCTTCCTATTGCGAGGACCCCAGCTTTGTTTTCTAAATTGAAAATTTTGTGTGTTAGAACAAAATCTAGCTCAGAGAAACTGTTAGAAGTAACCAAGAAATTAGTAAGTTAGCTAGTTTTATTTTAGTGTTGCTAAGACCTGAGCTGAATGCCATCTGGTCTTCTAATGAATCCAAAAAGTAGAAAGTTTAATATAAATTAGAAAGCATACTTTTTTGGTTTATTACCATGCAAGTTTGTAAAATCATACTGAAATTCTAATTCAGAATGTTATAGAAGATTCCCTAAAACCATCCATGGGTCAAGTTAACATGTTTCTGTATTTAAGATTTTTCCTTTTGATCTATAGAAGTATTTTCAAATAAGGAAGTGAAATGTTAAAATTATATTTAATTACATGGATTTTTTCCCCCCCAGACTCAAGATAAAGTATCAGTATTAATTGATGTGGTTTTGGAATATAGGTGAGGTTCTGTGGGGTGCAGTCTGGAGCCTGTGACCAAGAAAGAATTCTTGAGACATCTTTAGTGCAAAATGGTGGTTTATTAAAGCACAGGGACAGGACCCATAGGCAGAAAGAGCTGCTGCCCCAGGGATGTGAGGGGTGGCTGATTATATTGATTACATTATATTGGGGGAGGTAAGGAAAAGGGAGATCTCGAAGGATTTTTACATGTTAAAATAGACTCCCAGGATACCGGTGGTTATGCCATTGTCGAGTTAAGGTTGTTATTCCTGCTGGCAAGGCATTAACATGAAGACAGTTGGGAGATTCCTGGAGGAACATCACACTCTGCCTGCTTCAGGTATCTGGTAATGGGCTGCAGGTTATAGGGACATTTGAATGTATCTACAGTTTCTTCTGGAAGCTAGGTTATTGATAGAAATGCTTTGTTCTTGTAGATCGCTAAGACATTTGTAAGCTGAGGGAGACTCCTGTCTTGCAGGATTGTGATCTCTGTAAGTTAACTATTTCTTTTTTTTTTTTTTTTAAGATTTTATTTATTTCACAGACAGAGATTACAAGTAGGCAGAGAGGCGGGGGCTGGGGGGGGCAGAAGCAATTTGCCTCAAAAGTGAGGATAATGATTATTATGTAAAAGAAATTATTTGGATGTTGATTTAATCTTGTGGGCTGAACTTGTGGGCATAAGACTGCCATTATTTGGCTATTTTAAATTTAGAAATGGAATTTTCACATGTTTTCATACATTGGTAGGCTATTCTTTCGATCAGCCCATAATTTTGTAACATTTTAGCTCTCTGCTCAGAATGCTGAGCAGAGAGCCCGATGTGGGACTCGATCCCAGGACCCTGGGATCATGACCTGAGCTGAAGACAACGGCTTAACCGGCTTAACCGGCTGAGCCACCCACATGCCCCAGTTAACTATTTATTTTTCCTTTCCTTAGCTTTAGGGCAGCCAGGAGTGCCCGAGGGATGTCAAGTAAATCCCATGTTGGGGGAAGGGGGCTGTGGGGTGTCAGCTTGTGCTTCGTTCTCAGCTTGCCTTCTGTCCCCTCATCCTTAATTATTAAGTTTTAAAAAACATTTTGTCTGTAGGACATGAAATTAATAGCACGCTATACTTACGTATATTCATTCATAATCCCTGAAAGAATAGAAATTTCACTAATTCAAACCCAAAAAAAGGCCATAAATAAAGTTCTTATGTAAATTTTTAGCATCTTGATGGAAACAGAGTTTAAGAGATCTTATTTTAGTTATTTTCTCCAAATTAAGTAACATCTAAAACACGTTTATGTGATTAGAATTTGTTAACAAGACAAAAGAAACTTAGAACATGTAACAATTTTATACAGCTGGTGTTGAGAGTATTCTCACAATTTTAATTGTGGATGAAGTTTTTCTTGTTCAGACTTTTAAAGTCAGGAGACTTTAGCTGTTATTTAATTTTTGATTCTTCAGGTTAGTTTCGTTTTGTTTTGTTTTAAAGCTTGACCCAGTGCTGTGTAAAATTCAGTAAAAGGCAAAAGTGGTCAGTAATGTTTGCCAGAAGCTGCAGGTCCTGTGCCACAACGTTTGTGCAATTGCTGCCACCTAGTGTTCGCTTTCAAAACGAAGGACGCTTGAACACTGCTAAAATGTTACAAAATTTTTATGCTAAAATGTTACGAAATTATGGGCTGATCAAAAGAATAGCCTACCAATGTATGAAAACATGTGAAAATTCCATTTCTAAATTAAAAATAGCCAAATAATGGCAGTCTTACGCCCACAAGTTCAGCCCACAAGATTAAATCAACATCCAAATAATTTCTTTTAAATAATAATCATTATCCTCACTTTTGAGGCAAATTGCATTTACTTCTTGGATGTAATTTCAAACAAAGGATCACTACTGGTTTGTTTTTGTTTTTGTTTGTTTGTTTTGCAAAGGATCACTTCTTTAAATGAGGAAATGAGGAATCGCACAAGAACTCCCAATT
Organism: Meles meles; assembly: GCF_922984935.1. NCBI lineage: Eukaryota > Metazoa > Chordata > Mammalia > Carnivora > Mustelidae > Meles > Meles meles. The sequence continues at coordinate 37,224,661 of NC_060069.1, read as the reverse complement.
CCTAAAAAATAGAAATGACCTAAATTTCCTAAATACCACATGTTGGTAATCCGTTATTTTAGTATCAAATACATTCACAGTTCTCTTTTAATTCTAAACTTGGCAAGATGAAGCAGTCATACATTCTGAATGTGGACCATTCACCTACTAAACGCTATTTTTTTCCCTCAGGTGAAAGTGAATTAACTATTCACCCCAGAAGTTATACTGCGTTTCTAATGCTCAGGTCCTGGTGCCTAGCAAGCTAATTTGCACCATGCACGTTTAATTGGTAGTTTTAAAAATATCGCTTAATTGCAGTTTCTTAAAAAAAGGGGGGGGGGTGTTATGTGATTTCCACCCCCTCCAAGAGCTGCCTAGAAACAGAATTGATTCTCAACTGCTTGTAATGACTAAGGTGTCTTTTGAGAATGGACAGAGCCCTTTGAGTTCTTTTATGCCCTGACTCACAGGGTTTACTTTTCTATTATTTATTTACTTACTTACTTACTTTACTTACTTATGATCTTAACTATTTATTTATTTATTTAGAGAGAAAGGTAGAGCATGAGTTGCGGGGGGTGGGGCAGAGGGAGAGAGAAAGAATCTGAAGCAGGCTCCACTCTGAGCAGGGAGCCCAACGAGAGGCTTGATCTCAGGACCCTGAAATCGTGACATGAGCCGAAATCAAGAGTTGGGCACTTAACTGACTGATCCACCCAGGTGTCCCTATTTTTCTATTCTTTAAAAAAGGTTTCAGATTTTAAAAATGGTTTCAGAAAAGCTGCAGCTCATAATACAGGTAATTCCTATATTTATTAAGATTCACTCATTTGAACCTTTTGCCACATGAATGCTCTCTCTTACTCCCTCTCTCTGTTAATTAGTATTTACATCTGTGTGTATGAATACATATGGGTGCTTTAGAGTGTGGAGATTCTGTCCCTCTCCTGCTCCTTAGTGCACCATGGCCCTGGGCCAGTTTCCTCATCTTGTAGGCCTGTTACCATTTTTTTCTTTTATAATTTTTCTTATTATGTTGTTAATTATTATGCAGTACCTCATTAGTTTTTGATGTAGGGTTCCATGATTCATTGTTTGTGCATAACACCCAGTGCTCCATACAATCTGTGCCCTCTTTAGTACCCATCACTGGGCTCACCCATCCCCCCCCCCCACAAAACCCTCAGTTTGTTTCCCAGAGGCCATAGTCTCTCATGGTTCATCTCCCACTCTGATTCCCCCTCTTCATTTTTCCCTTCCTTCTCCTAATGTCCTCCATGCTATTCCTTATGTTCCACAGTTAAGTGAAGCCCATATGATAATTCTCTTTCTCTGACTTATTTCACTCAGCACAATCTCCAGTTCCATCATGTTGACACAAATATTGGGTATTCAACCTTTCTGATGGCTGAGTAATATTCCATTGTGTATATGGACCACCTCTTCTCTATCCATTCATCTGTTGAAGGGCATCTCAGCTCCTTCCACAGTTTGGTTGTTGTGGACATTGCTGCTATGAACATTGGGGTGCATGTGGGCCTTCTTTTCACTATACCTGTATCTTTGGGGTAGATACCCAGTGGTGCAATTGCTGGTATTCCTGTTTCCTTGACTACAGATTGAGACCAGGGCAACTTCTCTTCAGGGATGTACTGAGGAGTAGAAATGACACATGTGTGACCCTAATCACAAGGGCCTGGCCTTGTGCAGATTCTTGGTAAATGCAGTTCGTGTTACCACTCTTACAAGACAAGATACAGACACGATTGTGCATGTGAAATTCCACACACAGAGCTGGCCATTTGGCGGAGGCCCAGAGCTGAGAGCTGCAGCTCCAGCTGGCTTGGCAGTGGCAGAGTGAAGCTGTCGTTGTCTTGATTGTCACTGTCATCATTATTTGTTAAGCAGCATAGCAACATGGAAGTAGCTTGGGGTGTCAGAGGCCAGAGGTAGCTGAATTAGCACCTCCGCCCTTCCTCTTGGTCTCTGTGTGCTGTGGTGGCTCAGATGTAGAATGAGGGCATTGGCAAAGTATAGCAGAAGCGGCAGACGCCAGGTCTGATGCGGAGGAGGACTTGAGAAAGTGGTAACAGTGACGCCGCTGTTAATGGGTTCATGATTTAGCAGCTAGCTTGCATGTGTCCCTCATCTTACAGATGCCTCTCCCTGGCTCTGCTCCCCCATGCAATAGTGAGTTGGTTTTGTTTGTGCTGCAGTTTCTCGATTATATGTTATATATATGAGATAGTCTCTATCTCGTGTTTCCATCCTGTGACAGGACTCCCGTTTTTCTTCTCTTCCCAGTCTTCCTGCTCCCATACCTCAGTCCAGCCCTCCTTCCTGCCCGTCATCTCACCAGTCTTGCTGATTCTGTCTTCGAGAATCTGCTGCACCGCTCTTCCCTTTGACCATTGGTGCGGTTTGAGTTCAGGCTTTTACCATTTCCCATTTAGACTTTTTGTAAATTTTTAAAATTTTTATTTGTTTGATACAGAGAGAGAGAGAGAGAGCACACAAGCAGGGCAAGTGGCAGAGGGAGAGGGAGAAGCAGGCTCTGCTGCTGAGCAAGGAGCCTGATGCCAGGCTCCATCTCAGGATCCTGGGGTCACAACCTGAGCCAAAGGCTGATGCTTAACCGATTGAGCCACCAGGCACCACCCCCCATCTAGACTTTTAAAAAAACAACTTTATAGATATAATTCATATACAGTTCCCTTATTGAAAGTGTGCACTCCCCAGCTTTCACAGCCACCAGTGTGACTGGGTCCTTACTAGCCTTCTGTCTTTATGCTTTCTCTCATTTGCTCCATGCTTTCTACTTCTGGCCTGGTTATTCCAAAACAAAATTCTGATCATATTTTACCTCTGTGGTGGTCCTTAACATGAATCTCTGCAGCTTACAGAAGAAATGCCTAGGTTGAATATCAGAGTCTTTACAATGTCCCTTCCCCTGCCATCCCTTTTTATATTTGGACACCCCAGAGTCCTTCCTGCAAGTTACTGTTAGCATTTACTAAAACTGTAGGACAGTGATGCCTTTCTTCTAAGGAGCCTCCTGAAAGCATTGTCAAGGACAGGCATGCAGCAAATACTGAACAACTGAAAAGTGCCCACTGAATCACTTTTACTGTGGTTTTTTTTTTTTTATTTTTTTTATTTATTTTTTTTTTTGAGATTTTATTTATTTATTTGTTAGACAGAGATCGCAACTAGTCAGAGAGGCAGGCAGAGAGAGAGAGGAGGAAGCAGGCTCCCCGCTGAGCAGAGAGCCCAATGTGGGGCTCTATCCCAGGACTCTGGGATCATGACCCAAGCCGAAGGCAGAGGCTTTAACCCACTGAGCCACCCAGGCGCCCCTTTTACTGTGTTTTTAAGTGATTAAGCAATTGCTTGTGAAACTTTTTTTTTAAGATTTTATTTATTTATTTGACAGACAGAGATCACAAGTAAACAGAGAGGCAGGAAGCGAGAGAGGGGGAAAACAGGCTCCCTGCCGAGCAGAGAGCCCAATGCAGGGCTTGATCCCAGGACCCTGAGATCATGACCTGAGAGGTTCAACCCACTGAGCCACCCAGGCGCCCCTGTGAAATGTTTTTAATGAATCAGTGTAGTCATGTATGGTGGTGGTTTTCCCAGTGAATATACAGTTAGTGGGAATTATTCAAGAATTAATTTTAACTTTATAATTAAAGACTTAGATGTATTTTGGGGAGGTATATCAACAAAACCCTTAGGAAGAACATTAAAATGGTTTATAAGAAAAGGTGAGCTTAACTAGGCAGTAAGACACTGTGGTTTAGAACATGGCCCCTGGGGTCAAATCCTGGCTCCACCATTGATAAGCTATCTGTCTTCGAAAGAGTTTAGTACCTACAATTATTATGAGGATTAAATGTATAAATACCCATGGCATGCTTACTACAGGGCCTGGCGAGATTAAGTATTCAGTATTTGTCAGTTGTTTGTTTTAGGAAGACAATCTCTTCTCATAGAAGTCTCTTTAATAACTGAAAGGTCTGATTAAACTCTGAGAATTTAACTAAAAGGCTTGATTGGTAAGAAAACCACAACCATTATTCTTCTGGTACCACGTGCTGCGTCAGCATGTATTGGGCTCCTAGGGAGGTTTTTGACCTTTGGATTAGGGTACTTTTGAATGGAATTGTTAAACTGCGTTTTTCCCTTCCCCCTTTTGTTTCCTTTATTTCTGTGATAATCATGGGAATTTTCTGGTCTTTCTGTACGCTGGCACCCTCTTCATTTTTTTATCCAAATGAAACATTGCTTTATGTTCTTTTAAAGGTGTTGGAATAATTGAAGATAGTCAAGGCAAATTCTTTCACTGAAAATGTAGGTGTTGGGTGCTTAAACTATGCCAGGTATTACCAAGATACAGCCCTGGCTTTAGCAGTGCTTACAGACAGAACCCTCCAGGAGGTGGATCAATGATAGAAGGCCTGCTTTCCGGCCTCCCCAGGTGACCCCCTCCCTTCCCTCCCAGCAGTGCCTGGACTGGTGCAGGTGCTCCCAGCCCGCTTGGTGAGAGCCAGTGAAGATGTCTGCTCACTGAAGTAAGTGCTCACCAAGAGGCATTTTGTTTCCCAATCTACGTATGGCATTCTTGTTACTGTAATTGGCATAATTTCATTAAGTGGAATGAAAACTGATGAAATGTGTGTGCTAAAACAGAGAGAGCCATCATTTCTATGAAAACCTTTGGAAAGACTCCATAAAGACAAATTATTATCAGATTGGATAAAGATGAGGCAATTATAAAAGATTAGGGACAAATCATAAAAACATGGAAAGCTTCCAGGTTCTGTTTTCACTTTGCTCCACATGTGTCTTTAAGTTTTCATTCTTCTTTAAAGGAAACAATCCTGATGATCTTCAACATTGTCTCATGGGTGTTATTTGTGTATGGAAGACTGTGGAACTCTATCCCTGGGTCCTATCCAAAGAAAAGGTCTTGGCCCTACATTAAAATCTTTGCAAATAAATGTACATTTAAATGGTTGCTGAAATAAAACATGAAAGATAGGCATTTTTATGATTCCTCATTTCAGCTACTTTGTTGAATAACTGGTCTCAGGTATGGCATCTTTATAAATGAGATTCTTCTGTCCTTGGGGAGTGTGGAATTAGGGGTCTGGCTTATAAATTTGTCAGTTGGTGGGAAATACTTGTTTTGTTGAAGAACCCAGTTTAATAACCCATTTCCTTTAGGAAACCTCCCCCATTAACAATATCCCAAGCTCAAAATGTTGTGTTAGTGTTCGAGGTCAGTTCCCACTTTAAGAAACACTTCGCTGCATTTTGCTTTGGAATTTTGTTTCAAAAATTGGGTCAGGCTTGAATTTTCACTTTCTTAGCATTATAGATACATTAATTGGATTGATACCTTGATTGGATTGGGTGAAAATTAATTGATTTTGATACATTAATTGATATATTAATTGGATTGGGTGAAATGGTATCAGTTTGACCAGTGTATAATTTTCCGTTATATTTGTTATAATTGTTTTTTTGTTTTGTCGTCACTTCTGTTTTCCTTCTGCCTCACCTTTACTCTCTAGCTTAAAAGTTTCAGAAGGCTTTAGTTTCTTTTATAGTCCCCCAAGGTGCTGTGTTGCAAATACTGGATTAAATTAGAAGCCATGTGAGAGTGTTTATTTATAGATTCTGAGGTGCTTATAAATGTAAGATGTTAATATTACTGCTGTCATTTCTTCGTAATTAATAAAACATGTTCTCAGTCCCATTATATTATGTTATATGTTACTAAAAATCAACTATTTCCAAAGAGGTTAAAAACTATGAAAGGGAAAACTTCCTACATGCTTTAGTTAAAAGCCCTTACGTTCCAACTGAAGGAATAGAAATGCCATGTTTCACAAACACGTGTGTATATATGTGTGTGTGAGTGTGTGTCTGTGTGTGAGAGATACAATATGCCTAATCAGAGCCTTGTAGACCACGGGTCTCCTCTGACAGCCGGGGTGTAAGGAGGAAGATGAGCTGCAGAGTGTAGGGATGTGATCATCCCCGTGCTGCTGTCACTGGGCCCCAGCTGTAACTATTTCTACAAATGCGAGCAAGGTTGTAGTGCTTCCATTTCAGGTTCATTGTAGCACGTCACGGGGAAACACGTTCATCTGAGTGAACGACTAAGTCTGTAATGTGGTCACTGGCACAAAAGAACTCAGGTTGAGGGAGTATTTCACAGCAAAAAGGTGGTGGAATTGGAGCAGAAAGAATACCATTGGTTGATATTCTTTTATAGTCATCAGTTGTAGAAGCGCAACTCCAAGGGGAAGGAGCAGCTCTGTGGTAAGTCAACAGCATCCTTCCACTGAGGGTTTAGGAAGGAGATATAAACAAGGCTATGGGGAGGGCTCGTTGCGTTGTCTTCTCTCTGTTGTGAGATTTGTCCTATGCATCCATTCTAAATTTTGGACATTTAAATTTACTGCAGGGTGATTGCCACGGATTGGGAATAAGGTGTGTGTTTGATTACAAGGGTACAGCACAAGGACAGTTTTTGGAATGATGGACTTCTTCTGTATCTTGATTATGATGATGGTTTCACACCTCACTGCATTTGTAAAAATTGAAGAGCTTTATGAGTGATTTTTACTCTGTGTAAATTTAAAAATGAATTTTATTTTATTCTATTTTTTTAAACAATTTATTTATTTGACAGAGAGGGACACAGTGAGAGAGGGAACACAAGCAGAGAGAGAGGGAGAAGCAGGCTTCCTACCGAGCAGAGAACCTGATGTGCGGCTTGATCCCAGGACTCTGGGATCATGACCTGAGCTGAAGGCAGATGCTTAATGACTGAGCCACCCAGGCACCCCTAAAAATGAATTTTAAAATGTATAAAACTTTATTGAAAAACATGCTTTGGAAAATCTTTTGCCTGTGGCTCAGGGTATGTTTGCAAGATGGAAGAAATGATTTTTTTCCCCAAGATTTTATTCATTTATTTGACAGAGAGAGAGAGAGAGAGAGAGAGCAAATGAGACAGAGAGAGAGCACTAGCAGGAGGGAGGAGTAGGGGGAGGGGGAGAAGCAGACTCCCCACTGAGCAGGGAGCCTGATTCCAGGTTCCTGAGATCATGACCTGAGCCGAAGGCAGACTGAGCTACCCAGGTGCCCCAGTGATTTTTTTCTCCCAAACTAACTGAGAATGAAATTACCCGATACCAGTTAATCTAAAATTTGATTTTGTATAGCAAGTGGCTTTTTTCAAGCTCCGAGTAAGATTTTAGAATAGAATTTTCATAGATTCTGCTAAAGGGAACATGCTAAAGATGTATTGGGTTTTCCATTCTTCAGTTTCTCATAATGCCTGTCAACATTAAAGGAGCTGCTCATGCAGAGTACTGTTTTGCTAATGGGGGAAAATTAATGAGGTGAGCCATAGTTCAGACATCTGAGAATTCACTGATCATGCATAAGAACAAAAATGAGCCACTGTTTTATATTTTGTTGCTTTCAGAATGTGAGCCATGTACATAAATGCTGATAGTTATATGGAAAGTAATATGGTATTGCTGTTAAGTTTTCAAAGGCACAAGATATTTGCCTTTGTGCTCATTTTGCTCATGTGCTTCTAGAATCATCAGGGCATGGGCAATAGCCAGTAGCACACTGGGAGTGATCGAGAGAGAATTTCAGTGTTCTAATGAGAGAGGGAGTGAGGTTGATGTCTACTGGTGGAGTCATCAAAAACCATAAGGTTGTGTTTGGTAATTTTTAAGTAAATAATTTCAAACTAAAAGAAACATTTTAAACAATTTGGAACATTACATTTGTTCATGAGTTTGACATTTTAGGGACTGTTTCAATAGTTCTAAGTTAAAAGCTGTTTAAGGGTTTAACCTAAAGAATATTTTCTTTTAGATATAAAAGACCAAATAGTATGTAATTGTGATCTAACCGAAAATTGGTTTATCAATTGGGTAACAAATACTTGAGTACTTACTTGTAGTTTTTATGCTTTAAAATAAGGGTCAGAAAAAAAAATAAAATAAGGGTCAGTGACCTTTCAAATAGGGTGCTAAACCCTGTTCATTCATTCCTTTGGAAGAGAGAGGTTTATAATCTGAAGTCCCGAGGAGGGTCTTATCTCGAACCCTGATTAACTGATACAGTTCTTAAGTCACATATTAGCTGAGGTTAATGGAATTTGCATTTTGGGGATTTTTTTTTTTTCCCTGTTGTCTTGGTCAGAACATCACTAAAACTTGCTGTCAGTGGTACTCACCATAGTTCATGGTGCTGCCCTCCGTATGGCTCCCACTGTTTGTGGTAGTTTGCAGAAAGATAAGGAGCTCATTCTAAAATGTAAATCAGCAGGCTGCTTCCTTCATTGCAAATGTGTAGATATGGAAAGCAATGTCAGCTGAACTCTGAGCATCGTTCCTGAGAGATGATGTGCATTCTGGCACAAGTCTTGGAGTCTGATGGTATTGTTTGATACAGTTGCATTTTTTGTTGTTAGCTGATACAATGGAAATTACAAAGGGTATTTTCTTACAGAAATAATGATCCTCTTTATGTAAATGTTTTAATTTATTCTGTGAATGTAGTGCATTTACATGGCTCAAACTTGAAAGATTCAAAAATGCAGTGATAAAATCCCTCTACTTCTATCTCTCAGTCAATAAATTTCCTTTCCTGGGGGTAGTTAATGTACTAGGATCCTTACATCTGCTTCCTGGGATAGTTAATGTGCAGATAAACAAATATATATGAGAATAATGATTTATGAGCAGAATTTAGTGGATTCATTTTACATCTAGTTGTTTAGTACAAATAATGCTGTCAGTAATTTTTTAAAAGTTTGTGTAAATTTTTTATGTCCTATGTGAGATGACCTCTCATGTTGTTGAGCTTTAGAATTGATGACTTGAGTGGTATTTTACAAGGCAGTTTTGACCTTTCCAGGATAACAGAAATTCATGTGTTGTGAGTAGATGATGGGTTGAAAGATAATGAATGACTGGTGTGCTTGTAATTTTAGGTTTGGATCTGTTTCACCTAAGGTTAGGAAAAACAAAAGCTGCTCATTAATAACATATATTTTGTCCTCCTTGTCATCAGGGATAGTACTAAGATTGGGTTGGGGCCCAAGCAAAGGAGCAGTCTATCTGTGTATTTGTCCTAATTTTTTAATAAGAGTGAATTTCTTTAAAACCGCTTCTGAGGCCAAAGCTTTTTTAAGCAGATAATCGTGCAACTCTGGGAAGAGAATCAATTGCAACAGTGTCATTCAACAAAACTGCCCTGGGTTAGGGAGTTTTTGAAGTTGTCTTTTTAAAAAATAAGCTTCATAAAATTTAAATAAATGTGAAATAGGGTAAATTCTTTGACCCTGAAATTCTACTTGAAATAATTTATCCTCAATAGAGAAAATTTAGGATGGGGTAGTTTGGGCTAATGATACAGTTCTCTGGATGGACTTGGAGTTTTCAGCCCGTTTCTCACTCTCATTTACTACTGTGTTTCTCTTTCTCAATAGCCCTTCACATCCTTTGGCTTTCTTCTCAGTGCCACTTCTCACTGTCATCCTCTGAAATGTATCACCACCTCTTTTCTGCTGACAACCCCTACTTTAGGCTTCTTTGTTGTTGGAGTTTTCTCTGACTGCTTCCTTGATGTGTCCTGGCCTAGGAGCACCAGAGATTTACTGAGTCCCTTCTGGGCTTGGCATAGAGGCCACAAAGGCAGAGAGAAAAGGGAACATCTGTCTGGTATGGAACAGAACAATTAAATCCCTAATCAGAGAATGATGTCTTTGGAGCATGGCACACATTTTGTGTGAATTCTTGCTAGGACTGAGAAAGGAACTGAGCATGCATAAACTTTACCCTATCACTGTGTCCTTGAATCTTTGGGTGGGTGATCCTTGGATGCTTTGGAGGGATTGTTTTGGTTGTTCTGTTTTGTTTTAGTCTTTCACGGGAAAAAAAACATTAAAATAAAGTGAATTAAAATTAATTTTCTTTTGAGTGACTATAAAGACATAGCATGAGGGATTTTGGAGGTTGATGGAACTGTTCAGTACTCAAAATATGGTGGTTCAGTACTCAAAATATGGTAACTTTTGTAGCAACATGAACAGGACTGGAAGAGATTATGCTGAGCGAAATAAGTCAAGCAGAGAGAGTCAAGTATTATATGGTCTCACTTATTTGTGGAGCATAACAAAGAACATGGAGGACATGGGGAGATGGAGAGGAGAAGGAGTTGAGGGAAACTGGAAGGGAAGATGAACCATGAGAGACTATGGACTCTGAAAAACAACCAGAGGGTTTTGAAGGGGCGGGGGGTGGGAGGTTGAGGAACCAGTTGGTGGGTAATAGGGAGGGCACGTACTGCATGGAGCACTGGGTGTGGTGCAAAAACAATGAATACTGTTACGCTGAAAATTTAAAAAAAAATTTTTTTTTAAATATGGTGGTGGTCATGCAAATCTATTCATTTGTTGAAATTCATGCAACTACACACAAAAATGTCAACTTTATTATATGATATAAAATAAAATTTAAAAACAAAATAATTTGAACAATTTAGTGTACCCTGCAAATAGTGGTACATCTGTGGATGTCATTTATTAAGGAATTACTATTATACTGGATGAACTGTTATATGGCCCCATTATAAATATTGGGATTTCCAATAACATTTTTTCCCAGTCTACAGCTACTTCTCCCACCTTTTACACACCTGCCTGTATTTTCATATTTAATAAAAAATCAGTTCTAAATTGAATGAAGATAGCCAGTCAGGGATGTTAGCTGATAGTTTCATTTGTTTTTTTCTAAACCCTTAAGAAGAATTTTGAGCCAGTTTGTATAGGAAGTTAAGCAACAGCAAGGCATTTGCAACCGTGAAAGCATCAGTTACTATTGCATCTTTAGAGAGAGAGAGAGACACCTCGTCCCTTTGACTATCAGACCTTTAGTCTCCTCTTTGCATTATTAATATTGCTGTGGGAGTTACTGAGACTTTAATCCAGGCTGCCTATGATTCTGCTCTTCTTGCTGGAAAGAAACAATTGACGTCACACATGGGGCTGCCAGAGGATTGATAGGGTACCAGTTGAGGATATATTCATGGTGGCTCTCAGTGAGGAGAATCTCTATTTAGTGGGCAAAACATCACTGGATTTGACAATGCTTTTGGCTCTCTGATTATGGTTTTAATTACCACCTAAGACCCAGAACTGTGAGATCACGTGTTGTAGAATATTTTTTATTTCAAGACCTGCTGTTAGTATTTTTAAAGCAATTACAAAGCAGAAATATAATATGGTAACTTTGTTTCGTACTTTAAAACATTAATGCAGGGGCACCTGGGTGGCTCAGTGGATTAAGACACTGCCTTCGGCTCAGGTCATGATCTCAGGGTCCTGGGATCGAGCCCCGCGTCGGGCTCTCTGCTCCGCAGGGAGCCTGCTTCCTCCTCTCTCTCTGCCTGCCTCTCTGCCTAGTTGTGATTTCTCTCTGTTAAATAAATAAAATATTTAAAAAAAAAAAACATTAATGCAAGAAAACTCTGCCATAGACATCAGAAAGAAGATAATTTTTTAAGATTTTATTTATTTATTTGAGAGAGAGGGCATGTGTATGTGGGTGGGGAAGGGGCAGAGAAGGGGGAGACAGACAAACAGACTCAGCCTGAGCAGAGCCCAAGGTGGGGCCCCATTCAAGCTGAAATCAAGAGTCGGATGCTTAACGGACGGAGCCACCCAGGTACCCCAGAAAGAAGACATTTTTATCTGAATCATGAGAGACTCTTATTTTACCTTCATTCTTGTAAAACAATTTGGGAAATTAGAATAATCTATTAATCTTAAGATTAAAATCAAGTAGATCATGGTGAATTCTGTGGATAAAGAGTAAGCCAGGATTTGTCATTTTAAAGAAGGTTAAAAATATTTCTCCAAAGTAAAATGGAGTTTGCTTTTAGTTTTTTTTTTAGATTTTAATTATTTATTTAACACAGAGAGATCACAGTAGGCAGATAGGCAGGCAGAGAAAGAGGGGGAAGCAGCTCCCTGCTGAGCAAAGAGCCCGATGTGGGACTCGATCCCAGGACCCTGAGATCATGACCTGAGCCAAAGGCAGAGGCTTAACCCACTGAACCACCCAGGTGCCCCTGGAGTTTGCTTTTAAAATATATGTTGATTCTTGAGGATCTATTATTTTGCTGTGTCTTCAGAATAGCTGACTATTAAACAGTGTGTGAATGTAGTCAAAAGTTAGAATACCTAGGGGCGCCTGGGTGGCTCAGTGGGTTAAGCCGCTGCCTTCGGCTAAGGTCATGATTCCAGGGATCGAGTCCCGCATCGGGCTCTCTGCTCAGCGGCGAACCTGCTTCCCTCTCTCTCTCTCTGCCTGCCTCTCTGTCTACTTATGATCTCTGTCAAATAAATAAATAAAATCTTAAAAAAAAAAAAAGTTAGAATACCTATACTTGTGATCTTGGACTCCTTTTTTTTTTGTCTTCTTGCTTGGAGTTTATAATGGTATTGCACATACAGGTTTTACTTAAGAGAATGTTCAGATTTTTCCCTTTTAGATACATACATGCCATTTAAGTTTGAGACATTTTCTGTGACTTGACATAAGATCAGGCATTTAAATGTTCTACAGGTGCTTGAGAATAAAATAGGCCCTTTATTATACTCATGTAATGTTATCAGTGTCTGTATCTGTATTTAAGCTCCACCATTGTAAACATGTTGTTCAGGTCTCCTAAATTATTACTTTTTGTCCACTCATCTTTATTTTTTTATTTTTAAAGATTTTTATTTATTTGACACACAGAGAGAGAGAGAGAAAGGGAGGGAGGGAGAGAGATAGATCACAAGTAGGCAAAGCAGCAGGCAGAGAGAAAGCAGGCTCCCTGCTGAGCAGAGAGCCCGATGCCAGGCTTGATCCTAGGACCCTGAGATCATGACCTGAGATCATGACATGAGATGAAAGCAGAGGCTTAACCCACTGAGCCACCCAGGCGTCCCTCCACTCATCTTGATTTAAGAGTGGTAAAGTCTTCTATTAAATACTATGCTCCTATTACAAAGCATCTATTTAGTTTCTGGTTCGTGAATGTAATTACTATGTTACTTGATGCATAGAGATATGTAACTGCTGTATTTTCATTTTGAATTGTGACCTTTAACATTATAAAAATACTTTTCATTTTTAATGTTTTTTGACCTAATTTTGCTGTCTGATATTAGAATTATATCCCCTCCTTTCTATTTTTCTGTTTTTCTCTAGTATACCCTTATTTTTAACTTTCCTGAATCACTTTCATTGAGGTGTGTCTCTTGTCTATAGCATAAGATTTAGTTTTCTTCTGGAAGACAGTTTGAAGTATTTTACTTTTAATTGATGCCATTGTGTTTGGTCTCAACTTTGTTATGTTATTTTGTGTTATGTATTCTATGGTATTATATTTACTGTGCTTTCTCTCTATATGGTATATACTCTCTTTTTGTGAGGAGGTGTTTAGGAAGATTTGTTTTGTATCTTTATAGTTACGGCTATTTCAGTGTCCTTAATTATCTTTTTCTTTTTTTAGATTTCTACATTTGGTATGTCAGTTTTAAAAAACATCTTTGATTATGTATTATCTGTTTGACTTCGTTAATATATTTTCCTTTCTCCTCTCATTATTTCAGTTGTATTATTTCTACATTGTCAAAATATTCAGCATTTGCATGTGTCTTGTTTAGTCCTAGGAGACAGTTAAATCACTCTGGTGCTTGCCATACTCTGCCAAAGTTTACCTGTTTAGTCACCTCTTTTTTCATGAAACTTGTTCTCTAGTGCATTGTTTCTCCAACAATAAGGGGCATATGAATCCTTTGGACTTCTTGGAAAGCGCCTAGATTTTCATCCCTTACATACTCCCAAATGATGCTATTGCTGTGCCAATGAACCCTACTTTGAGTAGCAAAAGATTCCTCAAGAAGAGTTTTTAAGCTCTTGAATGTTTAAGACTATTCTTCTATAACATTAATGTTTGAAGGGCAATTTACTGTATAAAAAATATTTTGGTTCAATTTTCTTAAAATTTCTTGAAAATGCTACTTCAATGTTGCCTTGGTTTACTGCTGTCAAACTTTGATGTCAGTGTGACTTTTCTCTTTTTATGAGTGATTTGGTCATTTGCTTTGAGGCCTGAGGGTTTATGATTACATTTTAAATTTATCTTTAAAATATAATAGTTTTATAGGTAGGTATATGTCTCAAGAATTGACTGGTCCAGAACACAGATACACAGTGGGCCTTTTCAAATGTAGTTTTAGTTCTTCTTTTACTTCTGGGACATTTTCTTATCTTCTTATTATTCTCATTATATTTTTAAATATTAATTGCATTCTCTTGTTTTGTTTTTCTTCAGGGTCTTCAGATGTATGTAGGTTGGATCTTCTTTTCCTGTCTTCTGTAGCAATCATTTTATTTCACTTTGACATCTCTATTTTATTTTTGTCATCTTGGCTTTTCAGTCCTTTCTTTTCTTGTCCCTTATTTTCATTTCCATCTATTCTCCCTTGCTACTTCGGTTTAATCCTCATTTCTAAGATGATTTTGTCTTTTTCTTTAATTCTTTGCTGGGTTGTCATTCTCATTTCACATCTTCCTCTTTGTTGGTTTGTTTGGTATTTCTGTTCTGAGTTTTTAGATGTTTTACTTGGAGGTTTTCTTTCATATTTGCAAATGCTTACTTAAAATAATTTAATTCAGGTTTCAATCTTGAGTTATAACTTTCATAACTTAATTCAGGTTTAAATCTTGAGTTATAAGTTTCCTGTGGTTTCTATTTTGTTTTATTGGTCTTTTAAAATCATTTTAAAAAATTTTGTTGGTGAGCAAATCCTAAAACTGAAACCCATTAATTCTCAATGTCTGTTTTATATTCCTAGTAACTCTGTGCAGATGCTATTGCTGTTTTTATGTTCATTTTGAAATGAATGATTTTCCTGGGCTAGCTTTGCTATTTCAAGTTGGCAAGGGTGAGATTTACTCGATGGTTTTCTTAGCTCCCTAGTTCACAGTGCTCCCTTCTTCTGGTATGGCAAAAATGCTGTATCTTTTTTTTCCCCCTTTTTCTTTGGTTAAGTACTTTTTTTTTTTAATTGAGATACAATTGACATATAATATTACATCAATTTCAGGTGTATAACATAATAATTACATGTTGTGTGTATTGTGAAATGATCACTACAATTAGTCTAGTTAGCATCCAACACCATACAGTTACAAAATATTTTTTCTCAGGTGGGAACTTTTAAGATTTATCCTCTTAGCAGCTTTCAAATATTCAATACAGTGTTAAGTATAGTCACAACATTGTATGTTACTCTATGTTACATCCCCATGATTTATTTATTATATAACTGAAAGTTTGTACCTTTTGATGCTCTCACCCATTTTATAGGGACACTGAAGTTGGTTCCATATCTCAGCTGTTGTAAGTAATGCTGGGTGCATATGTCTTTTCAAACTAATGTTTTCCTTTTCTTCAAATATGTACCCAGAAGTAGAACTGCTGAATCATATGGTAGTTCTAGTTTTGATTTTTTGAGGTACCTCCATACTGTTTTCCACAGTGACTGCACCAATTAACATTCCCACCAACAGCACACCACAGGGGTTCTCTTTTCTCTGCAACCTTGCCAGCACTTGTCAGTTCTTGTCTCTTTAATAGTAGTCATTCTAACTGTTGTGAGGTAACATCTCATTGTGGTTTTGATTTGAAAAAAAAAAAAAAAAAAAGCCATTTCTTTAATGAGTACCTTCTTTGTGGTGAGAAGTGTGAGTATTGCTCTGGGTTGTACAGGACCATAATTTCTACCTTTTACTTTCTTCTTTCCAGTAATCACTAGCCTCTATTAGATACCTGATCCTTCTGTGTAATCCTTTCCCCCAGAAATGGTGCCTTCCTAAGACTATAATCTCTGGTTCTGCTCATTTTCAAGCTCTGTCCTTTGGATTTTCCAGGAAACCCTCTGATCCACCTGTCTCAGTCAAGTTTTCAGTAGTTACAGTGGAAATTTCTTTTCCTGTGGGTGATTTTATTTGTTGTCCAACACTCCTAGAACTCTGTTTCCCTCTCTACTTCTTCTTCTTCTTTTTTTTTTCCCCAAAGTTCCTGATTTGACTCCCCACATAGATATGGGCTCTAAAGCTGGTGTTACTGGATTTGGGTGTTGATTTCCCTATTTTCATGTAATCTGTCTCCTAGTTATGTTGTAGTCATGAATAATGGATACCTTCATTTGTTCTCTCCTTGTTGATCCCTTTGGTTTTGTTTGTTTGAGGATGTATTGAGCAGTTTGGATTTAGGTAGCTCCATTAACTATAAAAACCCAGAATTCTGTAATAGTATTTTTATCTGGAAACAAATGAGTTTATTTTGGTGTTTTCAGGCAGTTTTAATACACGATACTCATTTATGAACTAAAGAAGTATACTTCATCTTCTGTTTAGCTTATACCATATTTTATTTATATTACTTGGATTGTCATTATACTTATTCTAATGTATACCTAGTTCACTACAAAATCCATTCTTGTCAACATAATAGTAAACTCTAATATATTACCTATAAGGGGCATACTGGGCATGTTGTAATATTTTAATTGGATAAGAGGCATTTTGAAATTCAATTTTTATAAATACATAAGCATTGAACAAAATGTGAAAACTTTTCCCAGAAACTTGTTACATGTAGATCCTTGTAACTTTGCCCCACGACACTGAAGAACAGCATAGTGTGTGTGTGTGTGTGTGTGTGTGTGTGTGTGTGTTATATCTGTTGTATGTGCCAGCATGTGCCAGGTGAAGTCAGTCAAGTTTGAAATTATTTAGACCCTAAGAGAATTTTAAGGGACCTCTACTATTACTTCTTAAAGTAGGGCTGAAATAAGGATAAAGGTGGTATATCCTATAATATTTATAAGATGTTTTAAGTGATTATTAAAATTGTTTAGGGAGCTTGTTATTAAAGTGTCACATACATATGTGTACTGGTTATGGGTGTCAAGCTAAGTGGAGTTTCAAGAAGTGCACATATCCGTAAGACCTAGAACAACGTACCAGAAGTCCCTTCTTGCCCTTCCAGTCAGTGCTAACCAAAGTAACCATTTTCCTGACTTCTGTTGCCACTTAGTTTTGCCTCTTTTAAAATTTTGTATAGATTGTATCATATACTATGTTCTCTCAATATATTTTTTCAGTGATCTCAGTCTGTTGCAATTTTTTCCCAGCTGTGGTGCTTTTTAAACCGTTTTTTCCTCTGACGTGTTAATTAATCATTTCGTATCGCAGTGTTGATATGCATGCTGAAACTTCTGGTGGCTGGCAGCAAGCGGCAGTACCGCACAGACCTGCTGATTCAGCATTATACAAGTGATCATAAAGAGAGAATTTTGGGATTCTCAATCCCAAAATTGAGATTTGGAGAATCTCAATTCTCCAAATTGAGAATTTCCAGGGAGGAAATTCTCAAGATGATGGCTAATTAGAGAGATTAATAAAATATGGGTATAGTTAAAGATGTGGTGACAGAACAAGACAATTAGTATGTTGCTAATTCTGAAAGTGAGTCTAAAATGAGAAAGATAATTCTGCAGTCCATATGTTAGTCACACCCCTGACTAAAGAGATAAGTTGGCAGTCTTTTTTAAGCTTCCTCATTTTCATCATTTGATTGGTTTTAGTTCTCTCAATGTGCTGATTTCAATGACTTTTTTTACTTAATACTTTCTAAGTATATTATGTGATTATGCTGGAGTACATTGAATGTTGTCATTTGAAAATAGACGTGATCGCTCTGTTGGGAAACAAACAAATAAATCCAAAACAGTGAGATAATGTTGGCACGTCATAGCGGCAAGCATATCCTTGGATTTGGAGGGATTGGTTCCCAGGAAACCCGAGGTTTGAAGTGACCAGTCTCCATTAGAGTCCTCATAAATTGGTAGCATTTTAATATTGAAAACAGAGGAAGAATTTGCCGTGGAGAGGAGCAGATTTGGAAACTGGGCCTCTGCTGGTCCTCACTGCATCAGCCTCCCCGCCCCCACCCCACCCCCGCCAGTCAGGTTTATTTAGGAACTTAGGAAGAGGAGTGAAGAGAGACAAAGCATCTTTCTCTGCTTGATAATTGTACTTCCTTATGTTGCTTTCTCCTTGCTGAACATGGCCAGAGTGTTCTGTGGTGTTGTAGAAGCAAAGTGTAATGGCCTCTACCTGCCCCCTCCCCAAGGTTGATTGTGCTTGCTGCTCCTCTCCCCCAAGGCACAGTCAACCTGGCAGTTGCTTGGGGACTGTACCTTGTTCTGGATCCTGAGCAGAGGCAAGATTCATCCCTCGTCTCTTGGAGCTTCATCTAGTGTGGACACAGAGCACCAAGTAGTCACACAGAGAGATATAAAATGGCTGGAGTGTAGAGAAGAACTCAACCTCCTCAGGAGTCAGAGAGGTATTATTTTTGGGGAGGAGTGACCAGTCTCATGGAGCCTGGAGTGAGGGGTTAGGGACAGGATACTTTGGGCAGAGAAGAAGGTAGTCCTGCTGAAGGAGCGTGGAATCTCTGGGGGCAATTCTCTCTTTTAAAGCCCTCAGGCTCTCTACCATTTTCAGGATTGAAATCCAGATATAGTTTTGCAGTCCGTCTGTGAAATCATGCAGCTCTTCCCCACTGCTCTCCTTCCCACACTTTAATAACACCTAGCTCCTTGATGCTCCTCCAAAGGACTGAGCTCTTTCTTGCTTGGTAATTTAGGTCTGCTGCTTCCTCTGCTGAGAACCCTTGTCAGACATACTTAGCTTAAATTGCAAATTTGCAAATTGGTTTGCCTAAAGACATGGTGCAGTGAACATGAGTCATTCTTTTTGATCTCTGAGCATCTAACTCCCTTTTGTGTCCACAGAATCTCTGACCTTGGAAGACAGAACCACCCACCTCCACCCCCTCACTTAGCACCCAGGCAGCAGACAATGCTGGGTGCTCCCTTCCTAGCCTCCCTTACTGCTGGGGCATGGACATGGGCGCATGATCTGTATTCTGGCAGTCATAACCTTGCCACTGCAAACTTGGAACTGGAAGCTAGTGATCCCAGCAAGATGGTACTGTGCAGAATCCACTCCGATGAGGGACGCCGAGGCAGTGGCTATTGTCAGGGGGTTAGGTCTGTCTTGCAGCTGTGGCCCCAGCATCCTTATGAAATGAACTTGGTGCTTGATTCCGGACGCTGCTCCTGGCTGAGTGACTGCTAAACCTGGTTCTTTAGACTTTTTAGAGGTTATGCCAATTGCCTGATTTCCTTTGAACAAACCCCTTCTTTGTCCAAGTAAAATAAAATTGGGTGTTTGTAGCTTGCAAAGAAGAACCCTGCTTGACTCAAGTAGATTCTAACATTAGTACTTTCAAGAGCAGGGGCAGAATATAATTATCTATGTAACTGCCAGTACATGCCCCTCACGCATAAGAATTGTAGGAGTCTCTTACCCTGCAGGTAAGCGAGTAGTCACAATACTTATCAAGAGGAGCTTGTGCTACGTATATCAGTGATGTAACTCAAGTCACAAAGCTTTCCCAAGAAAAGAACACAAAAATATTGCTATGATAGTAAAGACGGTAAAAATGTGGGTATAGGAATAGCTGTGGGCCTTTTTATTACATTTTCTGTTGTTGGTAAAATATGAAAAACAACATTTGCCATTTTGACCATTTTAAGTGTACAGTGCAGTGACATTAATTATGTTCACTGTTTTGCACAGCCCTCACCATTAAGCATTAACTCTCCAGACTCCTTTCACCCAATCCCTCCTGACCTCTACCTTCTGTCTCTGTGAAGTTGTGTATTCTAGGTACTTTCCGTAAGTGAGTCATAGAATTGTTTGCCCTTTTCCGACTGCCTCCTTCACTTACCATAGTGTTTTCAAGGTTCATCCTTTTTGTAGGCTGTGTCAGAACTCTGTTCCTTTTTATAGCTGAGAGATATTGCATTGTATGGATAGACCACATTTTGTTCATCCATTTATGTGTTGATGGACATTTGGGTTGTTTCCACCTTTTGGCTATTTTAATGTCATTGTAACTAATGCTGCAGTGAACATTGGCATATGGTTATCTGTTTGAGTCCCTGCTTGCAGTTCTTTTGGATATGTATCAAGGAGTGGAATTGCTGAATCATATAGTAATTCTACATTACATTTTCTGAGGAACCACCAAACTGTTTTCCCTACAGCTGCATGATTTTACTTTCCCACCAGCAGTGCACAAGGATGCCCGTTTCTCCATATCCTGGCCAACACTTATTTTCTGGGTTTGTTGCTCTTGTTGTTTTAATTATAGCCATCCTGGTGGATGCGAAGTGGTATCTCATTGTGGTTTTGCTTTTCATTTCCCTGATAGCTAGTGATGGTGAGCACCTTCTCATGTATTTAGAGCTTCTCTACTATCTCATTTGTGCCAAGAGCAGCTGGGTTAGTTAAGTGAAGTTTCATTCTGTAATTGGCATTTTTCCTGGAAGTGAGCAAACAGAGCTGCTTTACATGTATCATTGTATCACCAAGTCCAGCTCTTAAACATAAGGCTCTCCTGTAAATAGTAGTAAAGGCTTGACAGTTAGCAGGGTTTCAAAAATCATCCCTGTTCTTCAAACTGATAAAGGGTATCTATACAAAACCTCCAGCAAACATCACATTTACTGGTGAAAGACTGAAAGCTTTCTCATTAAAATCAGGAACAAGACAAAGATGCCTACTCCTGTCTCTTGCCACTTTTAGTTAACATTTCCCTGTGAATTCTAGCCAAGGCAGTTAGGTAAGAAAATGAAATAAAAGCCATCTAGATTGGAAAGGAAGAAGTGAAACACACCA
Source organism: Meles meles (assembly GCF_922984935.1). Taxonomy (NCBI): domain Eukaryota; kingdom Metazoa; phylum Chordata; class Mammalia; order Carnivora; family Mustelidae; genus Meles; species Meles meles. Next base: position 37,203,761 of record NC_060069.1, on the reverse strand, counting down.
TCTCTGTTTGCAGAGGACACAATTTAGTTTATAGAAAATGCTGAGGAATTCACTACACAACTATTAGAACTAGTAAATGAGTTCAACAGGGTTGGAGAAGACAGAAACAATACACAAAAAGGAATTATATTTATATATAATAGCAATGAGCAGTCAAAAAATGGAATTAACACAGTTCCATTTATAATAGCATTAAAGAGAATAAAATGAAAATACTGTTAAGATGGCAATACTCCTCAAATTCATCTACAGATCCAACATATTAAAATCCAAACTAATTTATGTGCAGAAATTCGTCCTAAACTTTAGATGGAAATGCAAAGGACCTAGGATAACTGAAAGAATCTTGAAAAAGAATAATACATGAGGACTCATACTTCCCAATTTCAAAACTTACTACAAAGCTACAGTCATCAAGACTGTGTGGTACTGGTGTAAGAATGGATATATATATATATAGATCAGTGGAATAGAATTGAAAGTTCAGAAATTAACACTCACATTTATGGTTAATTCATTTTTTTTTTTCTGCAAGAGTGCCAAGACAGTTCAGTGGGGGAAAGAACAGTCTTTTCAACAAATGGGGCTGGGACAACTGAATATCCATATGGAATGTACATCATGTACAAGTCCTGTACAGAATGAACACCATGTGCAAAAGCAACTCAAGGTGGATCAGTAACCTAAATGTAAGACCCGAGTTTGAGGTGGGTGTGAGGAAAGGTTTTATGGACCAGGCTTGGAAGGTCATTTCTGTTCGCATTCTGCTGTCTATGGAAATCAGCCATAGCCATTGAGAGAACATGTGGCCACTGGAAACCTGGGGAAATGTGTTCCAGCTCTATGTCCAAAAGAAAGAAAAAATTTATTTAGGTGAATAGCTACAAGGAGGTTGCCTTGCCGTTAGTTATTCTGGGCCTTTGCAGTTCTGAAATTCTGTTCTTTTACTAGCTCTTCCTTGTTGAGTCCTGTAGTTTTAAGAACCATGAAGAAGTGAGAATGCTAACACTAAATTACCTTTTCCTTGGACACAGAAAAAAGAGGAAAATCCAGCCAGCAAAGTTTTTTACAGCAATCCTGTTTGCAAAAAATATATTCTCTGGTCTTGTAAACCTACCTGTTTGCCAAGGCATGATGCTGGCTTGAAACCGTGATGATCTCCACTCATTTCTGGCCTGTTTCCATGCATGCTAAAAAGGTAATCCTTGTCCTCAATTGTGCTATTGCGGCTCCATAAAGCTTTTGAAGATGAATGAACACTTCTTCATAGGAAACAAACCAGTAGTGGCTCAGAGTGAAAACCAAATGCATATGTTAGAGCGCATGCATCAAAGATCCTCTGGAATGGCCATCAGAAAGTTGGACATCTCTTCACTGGGAGCACAGGGTCCTCATCTCAATGGCAGGGTCGTGGGAATTAATTTGCTTATCCATCCAAGTCAGAGTCCCTTGAGGGCATCTGTTTGGTGAGTTTGATATATAGTCAATTGAAGAAGTCATACTCCAGCTTTGAGCTTATAATCTAATTATAATGCACTCTGTGGATATGATTCCAGAGACTGAAGGAAGAGCAAAAGAGAAATAGAATACAAGAGGTGTTATAAACAAGGCATAGTGCTGTTCATTTTTAAGAACCTGCATTCTGCAGTGGCTTGAGGGATACATGATAGAATCCTGAGCTTTTCTTTTATTTTCCTCATCTTATAGCATATTTCTGATTTCAGATGTGTTTAATATTCTTGCCTTTATTTTGAGTTCTATGTCTAAGCTAAATATTGCATTAAAAAAAAAATCACAGAAAGACTATAAACCAGTACCGGTTGAAGTGTGGTCTGCAGACTGCTGTTAGTCCACCGTGTTTGATACCAGTCAACAGTGAGATTAGCACTGAAGTAGGGCGTTAAGTGTTTCAAAATGTCTAAGGCAGTTTGACATTGCTGTGACATTAAGCTTATGGCCAGTGGTCTCATGTTGCTGAACGAGGTGTAGACGAAGCAGAGTGGGTGTGTGACTTTCATGTTGTGAAGCTCATTTTGATCACCTGTGGTATGCATTAGTCTATTCTCACTGCATAACAAAATACCACAGATTGGGTGGCTATTCCAACAACAGAAAGTAGTTCTTAAAGTTCTAGAGGCTGGAGGTTCAAGATCAGGGTGTCAGCGGGCAGATTTCATTCGGAGGCCTCTTTCCTTGGCTTGTAGGTGGCCGCCATCTTGCTGTGTGCTCACATGACCTCTTCTTCATGTACATTCAGAGGAAGCCAGAGAGAGAGCTCTTTGGGAGCTCTTCTTATAAGGACACTGGTCCTCTCACATCAGGGACCCACCCTTATAGCCTCATTTAATCCTAATTATGCCTTGGTCAACCCTGTCTCTAAGTTCTAGCCACAGTGGGGTTTAGGACCTCAATATATGAATTTGGGTGGTACACAGTTCCATTCACTGTAGGGTCATAGGTAGGTCCATAATGGACTAGGAATTTAAAACATTGGTCCTTCACCATGGATAGTTTGAGAAGCTGTGCTGTAGACATAAATGGGGGTAATTAACTTAATTACAAGTAAATATTAATTAATATCAGAGCAGGAAACAATTTGCTATAGGTTTTAATGTTTGAATATTCTTGAAGTTTATGTATCTTGATTTTCAGTAAAATTGTTTGTGGGAAATGTGACCCTTTGGAATAGATTAGATTAAAGACGGGAGAAGATGTATTGAGTGGTTAATTCTTAAAGAGGCCTGGGCTTAAGCTGGATGTAATTATTGTACGGTCACTGCTCTTGTAGAGTAGCTGTCTTGTCTGTGCTGCGGGCTCATAAATCCGTGCCTCTGTCTGCTGGCTCTGCTTTCTGGCTGCCTGAGGACACCTCCCCATGGCCATTCTGTCTGTAGGCACCACTATACAGCCACTCAGAAGAGAGCACAGCATCCTCCCAGGGACCTCACTCTCGTGCTCTCTCCTTTCTCTGGTTTTCTATTGAAACACATGGGATCACTATCTTCATGGTAACTCACTTTGAAACCATGGAACATGTTAGCTTTCCTCTTTGCCTTTAGAGATTTCTTTTGTCTCCCACCTGCTGATTCTGCCTCTAGAATGCCTTCTCCATCAGCCTCCTTCCTGAGGTGCCGTCAACCTTGCACCAGGGCCCCTCTTGTCATGCCTCACTGGAGCCTTTCAGTGAGCTCCCAGCTGCTCTCTTGACTTCGGTTTCTTCCTGTACTAATTTGTAACACACATCTCACCTGTGATCTGAAAGCCTTTGGTTATTCCCCTTTCCATAAAATAAAGTCCAGCATCCTTTGCAAGGGACTTAAGATCCTCTGTGATCTGCCTCTTAGCTGTCTCCCCTCCCCTCCCCCGCCGCTCCTTTCACAACTGTGGTGTCTGTCTGCCTGGAGTTTCCTTAGTCCTAGAATTTTCTCCTATCTAGTTGCTGCTATCAGAGGATCCCTTGGTCTTCAAGGACCAGCTTAGACATCACCTTTCCCTGGTCTCCCCATTTAGAATTAATGATTATTTACTGTGCTTCCATAATGTGTTCTGGTGTCATACAATGTTTCCCATGTATTCTCTCTCCTCTGACTAGTGTTGGCATGGTAGCCTTTTTTTTTTTTTTTATTTCCCGTCAACATCCTTCTCCTAACCTATTTCTGTCTATATTTTAAGGATTTTTTTTTTTTTTAGGCAGCATATAATTAGGTATTAACTATTTTAAAAAAAATTCTTTATTTAAATTCAATTTAGTTAACATAGAGTTGTAGTATTGGTTTCAGGGGTAGAATTTAGTGATTCATCAGTAGCATAGAACACCCAGTGCTCATTCCATTAAGTGTCCTCCTTAATGCCCATCACCCAGCTACCCCATCCCCCCACCCACCTCCTGTCCAGCAACCCTCAGTTTGCTTCTTAGAGTTCAGGGAAAATAAAATAGGTCTTATTGTTTTATCCAGTTTGACAATCTCTGCCCTTTAGTTGGGATGTTATGGCATTTATATTTAATCTGGTCATTGATATAGTTAGATGTAAGTCTACCCTCTCACTCTTTGTTCCCTTTTCTGCCATCTAATGAATTCGCAGAAGTTTGTGTGGATGTGTGTGATTCCACCATCAGGGGCTCCAGCCCTCTCCACACTCTCACCCCAGCTCACAGCCTGGGCCATCCTTGAAGGACAGCACACTTGGAGCTTGTGACCCCTGAGTTTAGGTGACAAGACTATGTGCTGCTCTATAGTTCAGCCCTTGTACCATGGACCTCAGTGTCCTGTCCTGATGCCTGCAGGCACAGATTTAACCTCACACTGACGAGCCCCTCTACTTCGTGAGTGGTTTTGAGCTCCAGAGAAGATGATAGCAGGCCTGTTCTTACGGCACTGTACACATGCATCCCTCTGATCCTCTCTGGTATCAGAGCCCATTCAGGGCACACATCCTGAATCTAAAAGTGGGTGCTAAGGTGGCAGCGCAGACATGAAGGGCAATGACAGTATCAGACATGAACCAAACCAGGCAGATGTCCTCTGCCTGTGTATTCACAATCATGATTTGCATGTGAAGAGAGATGCTTAAGTTTATTTTACAAAAGATTATTTTCAGACAGAGATAGAGATTGGTTGTTAGACAGACATTAATTTAATATGGAGGAGCTTATGCAGACTCCACTCTCAGGCTAAATAGAATTGGAAATGTCATTCTAGGACTAGGACCTTGTTAAAACATTTTTCTGAGATTTTGCAGATACTGTCAAGTCAATAAACTGATACATGGACTATATTTTGTAAAATTTTAAAAAATCTAATTTGTGTTACTAGAGCAGCAATAAAAAAGCCAAGTAACCATAATGTATAAATAAATTATGTTGGAAATATAATAACACTCTTTTTTGTGAGTATTGCACTCCATCATTTTATTGCCATTTTTTTTGTTTAACTGTCTTTGTATCACTTAAAGCTATAGTGTCTAAAAATGATTATCATTAATGTGATCATGAAATTTTGGACATTGCTTATAAAAATTCACTAGTTGGTCACATTAATCAAATTATACTACTTTTGTTCAAAATAATTATAATTAAACCATGAAATGGGATAACCATTAGGTAATTAATTTTTGTCACCTTGAGAACAGTACCAAAACTAAATGTGATTATGTCATATTTAACATATTACTACTTAAAAAGATAATCTTTTTTTCCAACTAACTGGAAATACAAATAGTGTGCAGAATGTAAACTCAAGCTGACTTAGTAGTATTATTGGGGAGTTTTTCATAAATCTGGTGTGTTTATTTAACCATCAATTCAATCAACTATATAAGTTCCCTTGTACAGTGACATACTCAGTTAGGTCCTAAAGGCTTGGGAGACCAAGGCAAGTCAGACCATGGCAAAGTAATGACTTCATGGTTTTTTTCATTGAAATTTTTATTGAGATAATTGTAGGTTCACATGCTTGTAAGAAATAATACGCAGAAATTCCATGTACCTTTTCCCTAGTTTCCTCCAATGGTAACATCTTATAAAACTGGAGAGCCGTGTCACAAATTAAGGTATCAACTTTGACACAATCTACTGACCTTGGTCAGATTTCCCCAGTTTTACTTGTGCTCGTGTGTTTGTGTGTGTTTGTGTTTTCTATATTTTATGTGTGTGTATATATATATATATATATATATATATATATGTATATATATATTTTTTTCTATATATAATAATATAATTTCTATATAATTATTTCTATATAATTCTATATACCTGTGTAGGTTTGTGAGTTCACCATCATAGGATACAGAACAGCTCACTAGTCCTTTAATAACCCCACCTGCCTCTATCCCCTACCCCCACCCTCTGCATCTCTTACCCCTGGCAACTACTACCTATTCTCCATTTACAAAATTTTGTCTTTTAAAAAATGTCACATGAATGGGATACCTGGGTGGCTCAGTCAGTTAAACGTCCGACTCTTGATTCTAGCTCAGGTCATGATCTCAGGGTCCTGGGATCAAGTCCTCCATCAGGCTCCATGCTCACTGGGGAGTCCGCTTGAGGATTCCTTCTCTCCTTCCCCCTCTTCCCTATCCCCTGCTCATACACATGTGTGTGCGCACACTCTCTCTCTCTTTCTCTCTCTCTCCCTAATAAATAAATAAATCTTTTTAAAAAATGTTAACATGAATAAGTCATGCAGTATATGCTCTTTTAAGATTGGCCTTTTTCACTCAGCCCAGTTTCCCGGAGATTCATTCAAGTTAGTGTGTGTATCCACAGCTTGTTCCTTTTTATTGTTGAGTATTATTCTGTGATGTGGGTGTACCACATTTGGTTTAACCATTCAGCAGTTGAAGAACATCTTGACTGATCCCAGTTCAGGGGCTGTGAGCATTTTTGTACAGATTTTGTGTGAACTAAAGTTTTCATTTCTCTGGATAAATGTCCAAGAATAACATTGCTGGGCTCTATTTGCATGTTTAGTTTTATAAGAAACCGCTAAACAGTTTTTCAGGGTGCCTGTACCATTTTGCATTTCCACCAGCAATGGGTGAGGGAACCAGTTTCCACATCCTTGCTAGAATGGTGGTGTCACTAATCTTTATTTTAGCCATTCTGATGAGTTTGTATTAATATCTCATTGTGATTTTAATTTGCATTTTTCTTACGGCTAATGATGTTGGACATCTTTTCAGGTGTTTATATGTCATCTGTATTTCCTCTTTGGTAAAATGTCCATTGATGTCTTGTGCCTATTTTTTTTAAGATTTTATCCATTTTTGGGGGGTGGGGAGAGAGAGAATATGAGCAGGGGAAGAAGCAGAGGAAAGAGCAGAGCAGAAGGAGAGAGGGAGAGACTCCCTGCTGAGTATGGAGCCTTATTCCGGGCTCCATCCCAGGACCTTGAGATTATGACCTGAGCCAAAGTCAGATACTTAACCCACTGAGCCTGTCAGGCACCTCTGCCCATTTTCTAACTTGGTTTTTCTTTTTAGACAGTGAGTTTGTAAAGTTCTTCATGTCATCTAGATCGTAGTCCTTTGCTGGATATGTGGTTTGCAAATATTTCCCCCCAGTCTGTAGCTTCATATAACTTTTACAGAACAGAAGTGTTTAGTTTGGATGAGGTCCTTTTCATGACTTTTATGGCCTTTTAAAAAAAAAATAGGGAGAAGTGCCTTCAATAGAATTAGAACATTTTTCAAATTAATTTTATTCCTCTTTTATTCACTTTCTACTTTCCCTCACTTTTGCTCTCTCTTTAGCATCATAAACTTTTTCTTGGTTGTAAAAAATACTGTTAATTATTCAAAGCATAATTTATTTCAAGTGTTCTTAAGTAAGTATGTTTATACTTTCCTCTTACACTTTACGGACATCTAGAACATTTCCTCTTTATTTGACCACATTATTTGTAAGCATTTCTTGGGATTGTTCATTTATTCGCATGCTCACTGTAGAATTTTACCTTTCTTTCCAAAACCAGACCCGTGTGCTGGTAGCACTTCATTTTATCACAGTTAATAGTGATAGCGTGGCTCCCTAGAGCTGATAAAGAACATCCCAAGGTTTAAGATTCGTTGGCTCTACTTATGTAAAGGCTCCCACCATCTATGGGGATCTAGAGACATGCCCTTACTTTTTTTTTCTATGATTTTATTTATTTCAGAGAGAGAGAGAGTACAAAAGCATTAGCAGAAGGTGAGGCAGAGGGAGAAACAGACTCCCTGCTGAGCAGGGAACCTGAGGCAGAGTTTATCCCAGGACCTTGGGATTGTGACCTTAGCCCAAGGCAGATGTTTAACTGAGCCACCTACGCACCCTGAGCCGTGCCCTTCCTGAGTGCCCTGGTCACTCAGTCACCAGTGGCTGATGAACTATAGCCACCATCAGAAGTTTGGGATGTTTCCTTTTTCTCTGTCTTTTCATGAGGGGTTGGCCTTAGCTATGAGGACATCCAGGCATTGCTGGCTGATGGAGTGCCAGTCTTCCGGGGACCAGCAGCAGCAGGGTCATTGGAGGAGAGTTGTCTCACACACTTGACCTGTCTGCATGTGGTGCTGGTTGAGGAAGCAGCCGTGGGCAAGGAGCATGCCCCAGTTCCATGTGAGTCCTGGGCATGTGGTAGCTCCTGAGCCTTGCAGGATGCCTGTTCTTCCTTCCTGTGAAGAGCAGAGAGCACCCGCCCTGTCTCTCTCAAAGGACTTATCAGGACAATTCTCAGTTCTTACCCCCGCCACCATCTTATCTGGACTCTGGCTAGAGAAGAAAGCCCTGGTGATTTTACAGAGAGAAATGTGTTTATCAACTCTAAGATAAAAAGGTAGCAATGTCAAATCTGTTAGCAAATAAAGCACTGAAGTCCTTTTTTTTTTTTTTTCCCAAACTAGATGAGTTCTAGAGTCTTCCAGTAAATAGTAATTACAACTCATTCAGTTAACTCAGTAAGGATTTGTTAGCACCTCCTCAGTACCAGACATATTTCTTGGCAATGATGATACAGCAGCAAGCAAAAAGAAGAAAAAACTCTGCCCTCATGCAGTATGTATTTTAGGGTGGAAGATAGATAATGAGTAAGATAAGTAAATGTTTAGTATTAAAGGTCAGTGCTGTGGGGAAAAATAAGGTGAGGAAGGAAGATGGGTAATGTTCTGATGGGGTGGTGAGAAGTCTTCGGAGGGAGAATGACACTGAGTCAGGACCTGGAGTCAGCCTCTGAGGTGGGCCTGGGCCCAGTGTGTTCAAGAACAGAGAGGAGGCTCATGTCACCACACCGGAGTGAGCAGGGAAAGAGGAGGTGAATCAGACATACGACAAGGGGAATGGGAAGGCAGCTCATGTTGGGCTTCTTGGGGCATGGGCAAGACTGTGGTGTGTCTCCAGGGGATGTGGGAGTCACTAGAGATTCTGAGCAGGGTGGGGGTGGTTGGAAGTGCATGTTAGTGGGGCCACTCTTGGCTGCTGTGGTGACACACACTGGAGGGGATAGGGGCAGAAAGAGCAGTCGAGAGGGCATGGCAGTGATCTGGGATAGTGGTGGCAGTTTCCTTGGCCTTGCCAGTAAGTGTGGGGGCACTAGGAGGGGTTGGGTTTTGCATATATTCTCAAGGCAGAATCAGAAGGATTTGATAATAGGTTGCAGGTAGGATGGGACAAAAGCGAGGCATCAAGGATGACCCCTGAGTTTGGCCTGAGCGACTTAGAAAATGGAGCCTTCACTTTTGAGATAAGGATATCATGAATCAGTTGTGGCAAGTAAGGTCTAGATAGTAGTTTAAGAGCATTAGATCTTTTTAAGAAGTTGGTGATTAGCAAGCATACACAAAGTGTAATAAAGTATGCTTATTTTAAATTGAAGTTTATAGGAACACTATATCATATATTTGATTCATCAAAGAAATTTTTGGATGGAATTTTTAAAAAATTATTTACATCTTAACTTCCTTACCTTTCTTTATCTCTTCTAAGAGAAATGGTACAGCTATCTGTGCTACAAGTTGAAATGCAAAATTCATTTCTTCTGCAAGTAGCTTTTATTCCCTATTTTGCATCCTCATAATATCCTGATCCTATGGGGGAAGAAGAAAGGTATGACCTCTGCCCTGAGGCACCATGACTATTTTGTTGAACGTAAATAAAAGATGTGAGAGCTGCAGAGTAGTGACCAGATTGAAACAGAGTCCCCTGGCTGACAGCTTTGGCTTCTCGACTGTGTGTGTATACATCACATCCCCCTCTGGAGTATCTGTCACAGAATGACAGTGTTCTGTTCTACAGTCTGAAAGATGGCATGAAAGGAACATGTGAAGAAAATGTGATACCTCACCTCTGATGAGTAAGAAAGCCAGTCTAGGTTCTGAAGCACACCTCAGGTAAAGGGTTTTGATGTAGCATAATTTGGGGCTTCCCTGGAACCTGGGTAAAGCCCTGGAGATGATGACATCTTATGAAAACCACATGCCCTTCGGTCAGTCCACTAGTGAAAGCTGTCAAGGGAGTCAAGCCTGGAGGCAGTCCCTGGGCTCAGCAGGAAAAATGCTCTTACACTTAAAGCAACTTTAATTTGAATCTGATTTTCCCATAGCAGAAGTAGTGTGAGGGAAAGTTTTATTCTGAGCCAGGATCCAATGTTCAACTATACCTGGCGTGCTAGTCAGTATGCAGCTTCGTCCTTAGGAACCCAGTTCATAGTCATGCAGCCTTAGTGATTCAGACACCATCTCCTTTACTGGAAAGCTGCTTTTGTTTTCCTGGGTTCTCAGTTTTACTGGAGCAGATCAGAGAAACTACTGTGGTACTTAGGGAGTTCCAAAGAATTTCATCGGATTTTTAAACCATCTTTGAAAGAGACTTTGGACTAGTTGGTAATTTTTTGAGAAACTGATTCAAGAATAATTTTCTGGAAAGACTTTCTCCTGTAAACGAAGTAACCCAACAACCTGAGTTTTAAATAACTCCCTTCACAATGGCAGAAAAAACAGGCCATCACAGCCACAGCAGTAATCTCTAAGGTAGCCATTAATTGTCTCATCTGCTTTGTAATTGTTACTTATGTTTCTTAGTGGGGGTGTGGGTCAAGCTCTTCCTCTGGTTCCTCTGCCTTTGGCCTTTTCGTTTGTTTGTATTGACTGTGCTCACCTGGAGCTCTCCAGCCCTTTACTGCTCATGACGGAACAAGACCCAGGATGTCAGTGCAAGCCGCGCTCGGGGTCGCCACGCAGTAAAAAAAAAAAAATCTATTCCTTCTCAGCTGTGACACCGCCTCACTAGAGCAGTGTTTAATTGGATGCGTGATCCGGGCAGTGATGAGATCCTTCTTTACGTGACAGCGTCAAAACATGGAGGCAGAGAAGCTGCAGCAGCCTGCGGAGCTTGGCTGGGATTGGCCTGAAGTCTGTTAGAAGCTGGTCCTTTTTCATTTCTGCAGAGATGGTTGTGAGAAAATGAACTTTTTTTTCAAAAAAAATTTTTTTAAAACTGTAGGTAGTTAACATATAGTGTAACATTGGTTTCCAGAGTAGAATTTAGTGATTCGTCCATTGTGTGTAACACCCAATGCTCCTCACAAGTGCCCTCCTCAGTACCCATCCCCCCTCCCGTCTCCCCTCCAGCAGCCCTCACTTTGTTCTCTGTGAACTTTTTTAATGGTGTGGTTGCAGCTCACTTCCCTTGGCCTAATGACCGTCTTTTTTCCTGGTCTCCGAGCATCACACGGCCTAGCTCTGTCTGTCCCCATCCCATCACTCATGGGTGCTTTGACCTTGAAGGGGCAGAGAAACTTGCTATTTGACTTGGGAGCCATCACATTTGATCTCTGGGCCTACCCCTCTCTTTATCTACTGGGATGAAATTTGCGGTGCATTATTTGTGAAATGTGGATTTCCCTAGAGGAAAAGGACTGGATGATACAAAAAATAAAAATAAATGATCAAAAAAAGGTAGAAACTTCTTCAAAGTATCTGAGAGTATTTAAAGGAATTTAAGCCACTAGAGGGAGCTCATATTGTTCTGATATCTAAAAACTATACTGTTTTAACAGATTGATTTTATTGGCTGTAGAAGAGGATACCTTCCACCAATGACTCATGCATGCACAGTTTCAGGGATCTCCATCTATTTGCTTTTAAGTTGAAAACGGGAGACCGTCAGGTCCAAACCACTGTCTACACCGGGGATCTTGTGCTCCATGTCACAGAACGTGGTGCAGGTGAAGTGATTGAGCAAGACCTTTCCTTGGCTCCAGGGTCTCAGGCTCCCTCCCCTTCATTTCCTCTTCCACCCTCTTCCTCCCAATAAGCCCTGTAGATGTAGCCCCATTCAACAAACTGTCAGTCATGTAGAACTATTATGCTGGGCTCTGGGCAGTTGTGAATCATACAGCCATCCTTCTTGTTTGGATAAGACTCTCAGGCTCACAAACACCCAGGTGTCGTATGTCGTGGCCTCTTTCCATCTTCTCTTCACCTCCCCCCAGATGGCTATGTCCCAGTAATTTCTCTGGTTCCCTCACCTCTTCAGATTCTCCAGGTTTCCCATCTTCCCATTAATGGAGTCCTGTTAGTGTTTTGTTTTCTGCAGATGGCCTTGTGCTTAGAAAGGATTACTCAAAATTATTTGCATTTTAATATTCAGGTAATTAAAACTGTGAATATGAAAAATAGTGTTTCTGATGCTCAACTTATAGGCCTTTGTTTTATTTGTAAATCTAGTAAATTTTACATGAAAACCATAATCACTTTCATGTATATTCTGAATAATATTCAATAAACTTATAAACAAACACATTAGGATTCCTTAAACTATTAACCTCCACACAAAATTAGTTAATTAAGTTAAACTTCATATGCAGACTTTATCTGACTCAAACATGTTGAAAGCTTGGCAGAGCATCCCTGGACTCTTAACAAGCAAGCTCTTCTGAGCAATAAGCAACTGAGATCAAATACATTTAACTCGAAAAGTAGGTTAGAGCTTGTTAAGCATTTCAAACATGTTAAAAGAAGAAAGCACAGAATAGCTCAATGAGTTTTAGAAAATGTTGTTGACCTTGTGATAGGATGTACCAAAGTTGTTTATATTCACTTCTTCACCTCAGGGCTCCTCATCTACCCAGAGGGGGCAGAATTACTGTCTCAGACCCACACAGAGCTGAGGTTAGGGACTTGACAAGGCTGAGCCAAGGCAAGGACTGGGAACGCTTCCAGTATTTCTACCAAAGCCACAGTTTATTGAGCCCATTTGATAGGGATGGCTTTATAGTCCTAAGAATTTTGAAAAAAACATTTGGAACTTATAATAGCCCTTCTACTCCAGATACGACTGATTTTGTTACTGAGAAATTTGGGCTACTTCCGTTCTTCACGCCCCACCCCTCCCAGTCCTCCTGCAGACCTTTTACAGGTTGCTTCCCCTTTTATTGGTTTCTATGGCCACCATTCTAGACTGCTCTATAAGAAGTCAAATAGACTGGAAGCTTATCCAGCCTTTGTAAACCTTCATAGATTACCCCAGGCCAATGCAGAATGCACACACAGACAAAGCTACAATATTTATTGGGATCAGTTCTGTAACGGGTGCATTTACCTCTGTGTGTGTATGTGCACACATCTTAACTACTGCATCTTTTCAGGGCTTAAAAGACAAATCCTGTCCTCAGGTTAATTACATCCAAGGGTGATTTTAGTACCAATATCTGTGGAGTTATAGTTTAGGATAAAAGCTTAATACATCACACCACCACATTTCATTGATTCTAAGGGCACATTTTCTCACTTTAACACCTCTGAAAGTGACTGCATTTCACGGTGGCTGCCACGATAGAGTTGCTGTTGCTAATACATGGGTGTATTGAATGTTTCTCCTGGTAGCATGATTTGGCAACTGCCAACTGGTTTCAGCAAACTCCTGGTTTCAGCCAACAAGCTGTTGAGCACTCTTTGAAAAAGGGAAAATGAGCCCTGGGTGGTGCAGAAAAGCTCTCCCTGACTCCTTCTGATTAGATCAGGCAAGGAGCAGCATCGAACTTGCAAGTGGGTGTGTCAGTGGCTAGGAGGGGTGCATGGTGAACCCGCCTTTAACCACTGCTGCGCCCCTGCACTGCTGGGCCGCCCGAGGAAGTGGCTCTCTCCTGACACCCTGAGCACCCTTGACTCTGAGAAAAAACTCCATTCTGAATTGCTGGACTCTGAATTTGGGGGATTAAAGGAAAAAAAAAAAGCATGTTTACTGGTGTATTGTGCTTTGTTTTCTTGTATGTAGCATAAGAGTGATGATTTTAAAAACTTTTCTGAAATTTTTTAAAAGCCCCTTCAAGTTGGAATTCTAGGTGATGAAAACGCATGGTGTAAGATTGGGTGAAATGAGTTAGCAGCAGGAAGGGGGGGTTTTTCCTCCCGTTTCTCACCACTTCCTCTCCCAACACCCAGTTTTTTCACAGCATGCTAACTTCAGCTTCTGTGCCTCGCCAGTGCCCCCTTCCTCTGGTCAGTGGCCTTCCCATCTGCCCACCGAAACCCTACCCTTCTATACCAAACCTTCCTTTGGTAGACTCTTCCCCCATCTGGGGCATTTCTTTATATTCAGGGTCCTTCTCTGAAGGTGTGTAATTTGAACCACACATGAATATCTGTTACTGTGGAAATGTTTTGTGTTTGCTTCCCACCTGGATTCAACACCTGTGATAGATTGTAAGCTCCTTGTGATAGGGTCCGTGTCTTGTGTGCTCCTGTCACAGGGTCCGTGTCCTCTGCACTCCTGTCACATCACCCGTGCTGCCGGCATTGTAGTGTGCTCACTCGGCAAATATGTGTTGACTTTAGCCGGGCTCTCAATTTTACTAGAAGTCAGAAATATTAAAACTTTCTTAAGTCTTTATTTTTAATTTCTTTTTTTAGCAATGGAGAGAGAAAAAGAGAGTGGGTGAGGAGAGGGACAGAGGGTGAGGGAAAGAGAGAGACAGGGCTCAATCTCATAACCCTGAGATCACGACCTGAACCGAAATCAAGAGTCAGACACTTAACTGACTGAGCCACCCACACGCCTCAGAAATATGAAAACATTTTGAGAAAAATAGGGTCAAATGCTTCAACTGGTCCCTCTTCAGTGGTTTTTCTACATGAGCTCTGGGACTCTGATAAAGAATGCTGTAGGTGATGCCCTAATTTGGCCTGGGGTATGATTTTTTGCTTCTTGCTCAGTACTCACCACTACCTTAAGTTACTCGGGTCTGAGGGCCTAATGCAGCGCCCAGGCACCACAGCCTCAAGACTGTCGCATTGCAAAACCATCTGATGGTGAAAAGAACAGACATACCCAGTAGCTTCCCAGAAGGTGGGAGGGAGAAACAGCCCCCTGCTCTACCTGCCCATGGCCAGACAGCAACCCTGTCAGTCACTGGGGCCTTATCCTGCTGCACGTACTACACCCCTCACAGCTCCAAAAGAGGATTCAGTACTTCATGTCTTAAAAAAATACCTGAGCAGAGCAAGTCTATGTTACTTCATTCTTTAAGATAATTGCCATGTTGTTAATGACTTGATTTACAGCTGAGAATTTATTCTGATAGGGACAAAATCAGTGAGTCATTCCATATAAGAAGTACAGAGATGAAGTAACAAAATTAGAAATTAAACATCAAGATTTGTACCATGAATGTCACTTTAAGGTTCTCTAATTTCATGTTTAGATTAGCTCAATTTGTATTGCTGTTTTCCTTCTCTCTTTGAATATATCATAAAAGCAATATCAAAGATATTATATTTGAGTGGTGCCTGGGTGACTCAGTCAATTAAGTGTCCGGCTCTTGAGCTCAGCTCAGGTTTTGATCTCAGGGTTGTGAGTTCAATCCCTTGTGTTACTTAAAAAATATATGTCTGTGTGTGTGTGTGTGTGTGTGTGTGTGTGTGTGTGTGTGTTTGTGTGTGTGTGTGTTTGTGTGTGTGTGTGTATTTGGGGTAAAAGCTACAACTTTTAATGAACTTGCTACAGGGGGTCTTTGCCCAAATAACAGGTATGTCCAGGGTCCATGGGGGGCAGAGGGTGTGTGCAAAGTGGTGGGGTCACGGGAAACTCAAAAGGTGACATCTCCCCCAGCTCTAGGCCTCTCCCTGCTGAGGGTAACAGGAGCCTGAAAGAGAACCCTTCTTTCTTTGGATCAGAAAAAGAGCAACAGGAGTGAATCTTGTATGGATTGCCTGGTGTCCATTTACATTTAAGTTTATGTTAAACATTTAACTCACTTGAAAAGTATTTTTATTTTTGTGGTAGGAGTCCAACTTTGTATTTCCCAAACGAATAGGCATTTATATTCATACCATTTATTAAATAAGCCATCTTTTCTAGCAAACTAAAATCTTTATCATGTATGTTTTACGATTCCCTGTTTTATTTCACTGACCTTTCTGTCTCTTTTCGAGCCAATCCATATTGTTTTAATTATAGTTGCTAGCGTTTTGGTATTTGGTACGACAATTTTTTTCCCTAAAATTTTCCCTCCTATGTTTTTTTCCCCTAAAAATTTGTTGGTAATTCTCGTACATTTATTTTTCCATATGAACTTGAAAATTATTCAATTCAGTCTAAACAAAATCCATTGGGTTCTGATTGAAAGTGTGTTAAAGTTATATATGAAAAAAATTTAAAGATCAATACTTTGTGATAAGTTTGCCCATCCAAGAGCACTGTACTTAGGGTCTCTGTTTATCACTGTCTTATTACATACCCTTCAATAAAAATTTATGATTTTCTTCATATAAGCTCTGTACATTTCTTGTTTTTCTTTGGTAATTCATTACTTTTATTGTTCCCATGAATAATATTTTTCTAATCACTTTCCATTTCTAACTACTTATTACTAGCATAAAGAAAAGCTTTTTTAAAAAAATAATTATATCCAACAACTATTAAGCTCTCTTTGTCATAATTGGTTGTTAATTCTTTCTTGGGCTTATACTCATAGCTGTAATGTAGATCACGTTTTTTCTTCTCTGCCAATACTTAATTTATTTGTGTCTTCTATTACTGCATTAGTAGCTAGGGCTTTCAAAAACAATGTTGATTATAAACATTGTTTAGTCTTGACTTAAATAGTAGTGGCCTGAGTATTGCACCATTGAATAGGTTGTTTGTTTTAAGTCTGTAGTAAATGGCTTTGATCTTACTCTATTTTAGGTAGTTGTTTTTTGCTTGCTTGTTTTAATTAGGAATGACTTTTGAATTTTATCAAGTGTTTTTTTAGTCTCTATGCTTTCTTGATAGGGTTTTTATTTTTTCACTTTTTAAAAATGTAACAAATTATGCTGATAGCCATATCAGCAGTCCTGAAATAAGCCGTGCTTGGTCTTGATATATTGTTCTGTTCATTCACTGCTGGATTCTACTTGCCAGCAGGGTATTTAGAATTTTTGCGTTTATATTAGTAAGTGAAAATGGTCTCTGGTTTTCTTTATCAAGTTTTCTATTAAATATATTCCAGCTTCCTTTTTCTTTTCAAGATTTATTTATTTATTTATTTGAGAGAGGGAGAGAGCAGGGGGAGGGGCAGAGGGAGAGGAAGAGATGCCCCAAGCAGATTCCCTGCTGAGTGCAGAGCCTGACATGGGGCTTATCCCAAGACCCTGAGATCCTGACCTCAGTTTTAGTACAGAGCAAGTATCTGTTCCCTGATGCTTTCTCTTACCCAGTGTTAATAAGGGCACAGGGTAGCACCAAGCTTTTGATCTTTACCATTATCGTTTAAAAATATGATCTTGCTATTTTAGAGGAAGAACTCTGAAATGCTTTTTTACCCCTCTGTCCAGAACTGCCAGGATTTGGGTTATTTATTTATTTATTTATTTTGCTTTTATTTTGCTTATATTGATATAGAAAGAGTTTCAGTAATTTTTAGGCTGAAGGCTTATTGCAACAAGGCCGGAGAACTATGGAGAATCAAGGCTTTTGTGTTGCATGGTTGGAGATCTGAGAAGGGGAAGGGACACAGATTTAGCAAGAAAAAGAGAACAGGGCTCCCTGTGGAAAGCCTGACTCCACCCCCAGTTCCCTCACACTGGAGGACTATAAGGGAGCCTACTGTGGCTACAAGTTGTTTTTGCCTCATCCATGTGTCATGTTCATAACTGCCTGCTGCAATTTCTTTGAGGGCCGAAAGAAATAATAGCCAAGGACTTCAAGATCCTTAAAGCGCTACATTGATGCAAAGGGTACTTTTATAGAATTATTCTTTTCAGATTACTACCAATGAGAGGAAAAAAATTTTTTAACCATGACATAAGGAGTCTCCCTCCTATTTCCTGTGAAAGGAAATTTTTATTCGTAGATGTTTAGATAGCTGTTGATTTATTGTAAAACATTCTTTCTTTGATCAGAACGGCTACTGACCATGAGCTAATAGAACAGGTTTTTAGTTTTCTTAAGTAATCTCAATTTTAAAGATGTTACACTGTACCCCAGTGAGCCAAGCCAGGTAACTCTTTTAACTTCCTGGTGCCATTGCAATATTTATTTAGAGAGGAAATTAAACAATAGGTCATTTATTTTGTAGGTGTCACTACCTACCCTTTCTGCCTTCTTTCTAGTCCTCATAGAGAAAGACCTTTTTTTTTTTTAATGCCCTTTATTTAGTCACCTGGAAATTAGATGCTTTTTTTTTTAATAGCAGAATGCTCCTCTAGCACAAAAAAGGAAGAGAAAAATGGTTTTCTTTAGCATGTCCTCACAGTACGAGCTGACTGAATCACACGTTTTGAGTACCTGAAATAAAAGTTACTGAAGAGTTCACGTCATCAAACTGTGTACTAATCTCCGTAGTATTGTGATGAAAATACACTGCAGCCTCCTTTGGCTCCCATGTCTCCAGTGCTCACGGTGAGAGGGCAGATTCAGTTTTGTCAGCTCAGAGCAGGCCCCTACTCAGCAGTGCAATCAGCTGCAAACAAAGAAAGTCTGAATTCTGAGTCAATGGGGGAGACTACAGCCCCTACCTCTACCCATTCACGGACGGTATGGACTGATGAACCCGTGGAGCAGGGTGAGGTGCCCGGGCGAGTGATTACAGTCATTTATGTCTAGTGCATGGTTGGGAATAAGGCCAGGTGTGGAGTGGTGCCTCAGGGTGCGTCAGCGTGAGTGCTTACCCAGAAGCTAGTTACAGAAGCGTGGCTTCCTTAGTGAAGTCGCCATCTTACAATGCAAAGGCAGAGAACAAAACATGCCACCCAAAGGAAAAACTACCAGATTCTCCCCAGATACCAGAAAAATACACAGTTACTAAATTTTTCTAAGGAAAAGGCCTCGGGTCTGGAAGCAGATCTTTTTTATTCTGGGTAAAGTCACTTAAGGAAATTGTTCTTTCCGCAACAATGAGCAAAAGCAAAGAAGGGAATGAAATCTTTTTCTCAAGGAACGATCGCCTTGTTGGATTTCTGCTTTGTGACATTTGATGGTGATCACTCATCAGGGCCCAGAGCACAGGAAGCCAATAGCAAATAATCATTTGTTCCAAGAGAAGATATAATTAAATAATTACTAAACATGACCAAAAATTGAATCTCGTAAGAGACAAATTCAATAAGCAGTCTGTTTCTGTAACATCAGTGTTCTAATTATTGGACTGCCTGCCCATTACTTGTTTCTTCTGGAAACTGCGCCCCCACCCCTGCAGCCCCCATGCCTGACTGCCGCTGTGCCCTCACCCCGTCGGGTTCCCTGCCTCATGGCGGGTATGGAAGCATCCAACATCGGCTCCATCATTTGTCCCTTCCTTGGAGGGTTTGGAATTGCGCCCCAGGGCAGCCTGTGTCCGTCTGGCTGCTCTTCTGCAGAGGGGAATTGTGTACTTAGGGACTGTTGTTCATGGCCCTCTTTGCCGCGTGGTTTGTGAAACAGCACCCCATAGAAGGTAGAGAGTTGCCAGAAGTGAAACTCCCAAAAGAGGTTTCAGGACCCATGGAGGGTGAGCCTAGTCATCTTAGTGTGTCCTCCCATGTCCGTCTGGAGGGCATGGCTGTACTGGGAGCAGTTCGGGGAGCAGAGGTGTGCAGGAGATAGCTGGTTTCCCACTGGGAAGCAGGTGGTGTAACTTAGATAACCGTTGAGGTGCTTCCAACCCTGAAATCCCATGGTTCCCTAAAGGCACAAGTGAGTATCACTCTTAGTACCTGACTATAATTTAGAAACTGAATTTTACAAATATTTCTGCTTATAGTTGACCAAGCATATTGTTTCCTTTTCAAATTATATTTTATTTTTTGAAAGTAATACATATTCATAATGTTAAAGCCAAATATTCCTTTAAGACTAATAACAAAGTAACATGTCGCTGTGCTTTTCTGATTTCCTGGAGTCAGTGACTCAATATTTTAGGTCTTTCTTCTGCTAGTTACCTCTATATTCCTAAATAATGTGTTTTTCAGTTTTGTTGACTCCCTGCTCTGGGATATGAATGTTTTTACACCCACATACACCGTTCTTCTATCCCCTAATACCGTTTTACATCCCAACTTTTGGTCAGATTCATCCTTGATGATTCTATTATTTTGCAACTATTATGCACAGATAAGCATGCAGTGTGCCGTGATTATGTTTCCTTAAATGTAATTGAGTTGATAATTGCCTTATTGTTTATTTGTTTTGTTTTCGATATACCAGTTATTGATTCTGGAACATACTGTGCTTAAACACATCAGATATCCTATCAGTGTTATGTTTTGTTGTTTTCTATGGAGAGTGTATTCCTGGAATCTGAGTTGGCCTGTTTCAATCTGGGCAGGTTACTCGTCCTCATTTCCAACTTCTTGAGAATTTGCTTTTCTTTGTTCCCCATACCATTTCTTAGTCCCCTTCCTTATTTTGGCAAGTGCATGAGAGAGATTTTGGAATCTTGCGTGAAAACATCTTCGTTCCCATTTTCCCTCCAAATTGGGAAGGCATTGCTCAGTTCCTCCAGCACTGCCATTGAGAGGCTGATGTCATTCTGATCCCCAGTCTTGCATATGTGACCTCATTCTCTCTAGAATAGTTTCCAGAATCTTCTCTCTATCTCCGATATTTTGAAATTTCATAGTGATATGCTTTTGTGGTTTGGTGGTGGTTGTTTTTTTTACTTTCCCAGCAATTGAACATGACACTTGTAAACTCCTGTTCTTCATTTCTGTGAAATGTCTTGAATTGTATTTTTGAAAACGATCATTTCCACATCTCCTGTCTTCTCTATTTCTGGGCCTCTCTTGCATTATCCAGACTTACCATTTGTTATGGATCCCCCCTGCTTCAGTCCCGACCATCGTGTCTCCTTTTTTGGTTTGTTTTGCTCTGTGTTTGTTTTTGTCTATTTGAGAAGCCTTCCTCAACTGTATTTTCTAATTGTTCTATTGAATTTATTTCTATCATATGTTTAATATCCAAGAGCTCTTCTTTGTTTTCTGAATATTCTCCCCCTGCCCCTTTTAAAAATAGTGTTCTCTAGTCTGTTTCAGGAATGCGACCTCACTTGTCTTCCCTTCCCTGCCTTGTCTCTGTCTCTGCCTGAGTCCCCTGTCAGGTGAGGGCGTGTGCCTAGGCCTGGCCAGTCTCTTGGCAGGTCCTGGAATCTGCCCCAAAGCCCCTCCAGGCCTTGGAGCCCAGCTCCTGAGCTGTCAGCTGTCTGGGCACTGTGGGCTGGCCTTGTGGTGACGTTTGGGAGGAGGTGAGAGCAGAAATAAGTTCATCTGTTTGTTCTAGAAGCCTCTCAAACCTCAGAGTTGCATTTTGATTTTAACCATGTGGTGATTAACTTTTATCCTCCTTCATCTGTTCAGTACTGATGACTTAGAAATGCCTGCAACTATAAACTGGCTTTTTTCTTTTTCCTCCATTCCAATTCTTTTAAAGCTTCCTTCAGGGCAAACATACCAATCACAATTTAATAAAGGTGGTTACTTCTCTGGTTCTTTTCTTATCTTTAAGCTCTAGAAGTTTGATGATTTTTTTTAAAGATTATTTATTTATTTATTTGACAGAGAGAGAGAAATCACAAGTAGGCAGAAGTAGGCAGAGAGAGGGTGGGGAAGCAGGCTCCCTGCTGAGCAGAGAGCCCGATATGGGGCTCAATCCCAGGACCCTGGAATCATGACCTGAGCCGAAGGGTGAGGATTAACCCACTGAGCCACTCAGGTGCCCTGAAGTTTGATGATTTTGGGTACATCATTGAATTTTGGATTGCCAGCTTCTATATTATTTCATTTAAGGTTGATATTTATTTTTTATTTCTTCTTTGACCTACTTGAAGAAGAAAGTAACAATGAAATTAAAAAATGCAAATAGGATGGGGTTAAGAAACTTTTAGAGGATATCTGAAATAAAACTGGACAGTATGTGCTTATCCATCCTCATGAGATGAGATACTTTATCTCTTGTGCTTAAGTTGTCCTGTCAGCTGAAGTGAAAAAGGAAGGTAGTAAATCTTCTTTTGTTATTTTTTTTTTTTTTAAAAAAAGGAGCATAAACCAAGAAATAGAGTCTTAACTATGGAGAACAATGACGGTTACCAGAGGGGAGGTGTGGGGGGGATGGGTGAGATAGGTGATGGAGACTAAGGAGAGCATTTGTGATGAGCACTGGGCGATGTACGGAAGTGTTGAATCACTAAATTGGATACTAAATCACTTACACTAACTATACAGGAACTACAATAAAAACTTTAAAAAAAGCAGAAAAATTCTTCTTCAGAGAAAATAAACTCAAAGATGACCTTATCATATAATTCCTTGAATAGGAAACCTTGATTTGCTTAATGTACAATGTCCTCAAGGATAGTTTTAGAAAGTGTGTGTAGTATGCCGTTCATATGGTTCAGTATGGTTTCTAATGTGCCTTAACTTAGTAGAGTCATTTCCTCAGGGGGCTGTGAAAATATTACTTAGGCACTTGGCTTTGCTTTTTTTTTTTTTTAAGATTTTATTTATTTATTTGACAGAGGGAGATCACAAGTGGGCAGAGAGGGAGATAGGCAGAGAGAGAGGAGAAAGCAGGCTCCCTGAGGAGCAGAGAGCCCGATGTGGGACTCGATCCCAGGACTCCGGGACCATGACCTGAGCCGAAGGCAGAGGCCTTAACCCACTGAGCCACCCAGGTGCCCATTGGCTTTGATTTTTTTAAGGTGAGAGCTTTTAGGTGCTCTCACCTTAAAATAAAAACAGAATTTGGAAGTCTAATAACTTATTTGATTTCTCAAACTTTTTTTTTTTTTTTTTTTTTTTGAAACCAAACATTTAATATTTTAATTAAGTTTTGTCAACACAATTTTAAGCAAGTGCCACAGGAAGACCAGGCCCAGGAATTCACAAAGGAAACAATCTTCCAAACAGCAAGGAACACCAAGGTGATCTTCCACTCCAGAAGCACTTTAGGGGCCACAGTCATGCCAGTCGGCCAGTGTTCATCCAATTACCGAGTGTTTACCACATCATCGATTTTCAGAATGCTCCGGACAGTTTCAGTTGCTAGAGTCAGTGCACTGACTGAAACCAACAAAGGTTGGACAACCAGTTCCTCCAAAATGTTGGAAATACCACCTTTTCGGACATTAATGCCGGTAGTTTTTTCTCCTTGGGCGTGCCGGTTTCTTAGTTCTGTCACTGTAGAAATGGGATTCAGGCCAGCATTTTCAGCTAGTGTAGATGGAATGACTTCCATAGCATCTGCAAAAGCACGAACGCAGTAGGATTCCATGCCACTCAATGTTCGTGAATATTCAGTTAACCGTAGGGCCAATTCTATCTCTGGAGCACCACCGCCTGCAATAAGAGCTCTCTTCTTCACTAAACAGCGAATAACACACAGGGCATCATGAATGGAGCGCTCAGCTTCTTCAATCACCAATTTGTTAGATCCACGGACAACAATTGTAACTGTTTTTCCAGGGTTTGTACATCCTGTAATCTTGAGTAGTTTGCCAGAACCATTTAAATTGACCTCCTCAGCTAACTCAGCTGATCCCAACATGTCGGCAGTAAATTGGTCAATATGAGCAACTGGCTTGGTTCCAATTGTCTTACAAATGAATTCGATGTCTTCTCTTTCAATATCCTTAACCACCATAATCTTCATTTTGTTCAGGAAATGTAATGCAAGATCACTAAGAGCATCTCTCAGAATAGACTTCTGTATGAGAAGGACATTACATCCTGTTTTTTTAATTTGCTTCACTAAATTGAGAATATAGGCTCTCTCCTCGCGCAGCACTCGGTCCATCTGGACATAGTCAGAAACTACTATCTGATTATCCATATCTGTTTTGGGAGCAGATAAACAAAACTGAATAAGTCCAATCTTAGCCTTTTCAACTCTGGTTATGCCAGAATTTGCCACCTTTTGAGTAAGTACCAGCCCTTCCACCAGCTCACAGTCATCAATTGTGCCACCAAGTTTCTTAACGATTTTAATGTCTCTAAGATCTACACTAGTAGCTGTGGCTGGATCAATCACTTTCATCACTGCATTTACACTCATTGGAGAAAGCAGACTGGAATACTGAGAGACAACCTTTGAGTTCAGGGAAGTGGTGGCACTATTTAATAAGGTTTCTCTGTCACTCAGTTCCACAGGTCGAGACATGTCAGTCAAGACTTCTATACCCTTTTCCAAAGCCTTCTGGAATGACTCAGAAATGATGGTTGGATGAATCCCTTTCTGAAGAAGCTTGGTACAGGAATCTAAGAGAGAGCCAGCAATGATGACCACTGATGTGGTGCCATCTCCTGCTTCTATATCTTGTGCCTTAGACAGCTCCACCAGCATTCTGGCTGCTGGATGTAACACTTGCATTTGTTTCAGAATGGTGGCTCCATCATTTGTAATGGTCACATCACCTTTTCCATCTTGAATCATTTTGTCCATTCCTTTTGGTCCAAGGCTTGTTCTAATAGCATCAGCAACAGCTTTGGCCGCGGAGATGTTGCTGAAGCGGATTTGGGCCGGCTTGTCACGGTCCTGATAGGCGCTTTTGCTGCGGCCGCCGGCAGTCCCGCCTGGCGCCCCGCTTCGGGGTGCCACGTTCTCGGGCATGGCAAACTTGGCTGGGTCTGCGTGGGCTCGGGAAGGACGGATGGACCCGGATTCCAGCCGGCCGCAGGCTAATGGAACGCGCCCACCGCCTTCACGAAGCTTCCACTGATTTCTCAAACTTTTGCCAAATGGTAGATCACAGTGAGTTTATTTTTGAATTACCTGTCACATAAGCATGGTGTCAGTATTTCATAGTGTTTAAAATGAGTAAAATTGTACCAACCAAGAACGCAATATAGAGGTGAGACTTAAATTTTTATTGAATTAATTACTTTTGCCTGAAAACTTCTCCCCAGGTAGAAGACCAGCCTTCGTTATCACAGGCATAAGCCATCAGAGTAAACAGAGCCACTATGAGGTAGGAACTGTTGCTCAGTTTCCTTACCTGTGAGATGGGGATAAAGTTTGTACCTCCTGGGATTTAATATCCTTTTAGAAGAGGACCTGGTACATGATATCAGATGTATTAAAGCAAAGCATAAGAAGCAGGCCTGCTTCCACAGAGACTGCCTGTAGTAACATAATTTCAGGACACTCTGGCCTGTTCTGTGAGGCTCGGCCCTCTTCTGCCAAAGTCCAGGGGATCTGTCTGAGTGTGAGTGATACTTCTCTTTCTGCTCATAACCATCAGCAAGAACCCTCTGTGCTAAGATTACACTTTGTCCAAGCAGGGAGGCCACGTCCATTCACCTTGCTGGGAGCTGTGTGCATGACCCCACCCCAGGTTCATCTGACAGTAAAGGGAGGTGTGAGGACATCTGAGATGGGGTCTAGGGTCTGAGGAAATATATGAGCCGTTGATCTGTGTTAAGATTAAAAAAAAAAAACCCGTCAACTGTTCTTAACTGTTTTCTTAATATAGTGGACTGGAAGTTAACAGTGAGTGGATTGAGTCTTGTTTTGTTTTTGTCCCTGCATCCTACGACAGTACCTAGCATATGGTAGATGTTCAATAAATCTTTGTTGAATGAACATTTCATGAATTATTTTCATATTCATACATAAAAAAGAAAATATACTGTATCTTTTTTTATATATCTTGACAACTCTTATCCAGTGTAACACTTTTGATATGCTAGCTTTCTTAACGGCTTATAAGACTGTATCTTCTCAAAGTCATGTAATAGGCCAGAATTTAATTTGAGGAATAATAAAGGACTTCTCTATTTGTAGACCAGCAGATAAATAACAGCTTATTTCTAGGCAGAGTGTTGTAGGATAGGGGACAAGAGGCAGGTCAGGAATGGGTGGAAGATCTACTTTTCAGTGTACCTTTGACTCTTTTTTCTAATCACGTGTTCACATTACGTTCTCAAATGAAAAAAATATGACCCATGCTAAAAGAAAAAAAGGACTGTTATTTGTGCCTTAACATGAAGACAACATACCCATGTTGCTAATTAGGTGAATAGTTGGGCAACAATTGTAGCTCACCTTCCAGGGCATACCCAGTAGTTGTTAGGACTGGAAATCTTTTCAAGAAATGTTTGTTTGTTTGTTTGTTTTTAGAGAGAGAGAGTGAGAGAGCAGGGTGGGGGGGGGGGCAGAGGGAGAGAGAGAGAATCCTGAGCGTGCCCTGTGCCCAGCATGGAGCCCGAAATGGGGCTCCATCCCAGACCCCAAGATCATGACCTGAGCTATAAATAAGAGTTGGATGCTTAACAGACTGAGCCACCCAGGCACCCTTCAAGATTTTTTTTAATAGATTGTTCAATCAGTCGGATATTATAATACAGTGGAGTCCTTAGCTTTTCTCTGGGAAAAGCCCCCAAATCTGCCTACTCTGTAGATCAGCTTCTGTCGAATAGGCCAGGGAGATCACTTATCAATCATAGGCATCAATCATAAATCATACCATGATTTATTTCTTCTTCCAAAATCCATACTGTGGTCACCCATGAATTCAGATCTAGACTTGTTTTCTTTTAACAGTTAATTTTAAGTTATTTCATTATTTTAATGCTTATTACTGGTGCAGCTTGCTCATACAAAGTTCTACAAAGTGGTCTAACTCAAGATTTCCTGAGAAGATGATGAAGTAAGGGGAGAAACTAGCAAACATTACAAAGAAAAACGAAAGTTTGGGGGAAAGTACATCAGTACAGAAACAGGGAGCTCATGGGAAAGCAGTGCCCAATGCAGCCTACAGGGATTGACAGGTTTTCACCTGATAGAACAGGTGAAGGAAGGAAGGACAGACCAACTTCAGAAAGACACCAAGAACCAACCCATGACTTCCCTTCCTGAGGAAGTTGGTGCAGTGTTAGGAGAATTCAGTTTAACAAATACCGTCTGACTGCTACAAACCCTGCTTAGTAGAGAGCCAAGGGCAGACCCAGGAGAAGTAGGGACCCTTTTCTACCCAGGATTCAGGAACATTCAGAGACTGGGGACAAGATATTGCCACGATGAGACAGAGCTTAGGGACAACCATCAGGCCTACTGACAATTATTTTGTGGAGCTTTCTTTTGTTTCTTCATTCAAATCTACCACCAGAGAAAACACTTATATTATAAAATGAGTAAACAGTGTATGAAAACATATGAATCTGAATAAGTCAGGTAGAATAAATGTGAGATAATGGCCATGAACATTTTTGAAGACAATAATGCAGTGGTAAGGCTTTGCCCTGTCATATCACATCAGAACATACATATAAATGGAACAGAACAGAAAGTCCAAGGACTGTCAGAAGTATAGATATACACAAATTTGGTGTATGTTATCATAGGTATTTCCCATCAGTAGAAAAATGATAGATTGGTTGTTGGACGGTGTTGAGACAACTGACTAGCCATTTAGAGGAAATAGATAAAGGTCAATCCCCTCTTTAAATTATACACTGAATTTAAATTTAGTAAAATTAAGGATATAAATGTAAACATGAAAACCATAAAAAGATTCAAAAGTATTATAGGTAAATATTTAGCTGACCTTTGGATGGGGAGATATTTACTATATGAGTGGCACCAAAGGAAGAAACTGTGAGAAGATTCACAAGTTCTTTAGTTAATGTTGAATGTCAAGTTCAGGACTAAAGGGAGCTGTGTGTCCAGCATTAGGTAATTGATTAAAACCTCTTAAAATGGTGTACTTTGCTGCCATAAAAATAAAACTGTATATGACTCTTTATTATTGGAAAGATGGCCCCAGTAATGAATGAGAAGTGAATAACTTGTACATTTGTGTATTTGCATTATTATATGCATTTCTGTAGTAAAAGGCCTGGCTGGTTGTGATCCACAAAACTACAAGTGGTAGTTTTTAAGTTAAGATTTGGACAATTTATTTCCTTTTGCTTTTTCTATGTCTCTTTTTTTTTCCTTTAGTGATTACATATTTAATCCAGTTTAGTTAAAAACCAAGACAAAAATTTCCACAAAATAATTGGTGATTATTGGAGAGAAAAGTAAGCTTTAAACTTCCCTCTTGCCTAGATCAAATAAGCTTCTTAAAGGGATCTTGGAAACCATCTGTTTTATTGCAAGATTACTCTGTTTCATTGGGTGGCAACTTGAGTCCACATGACCATAAATGTAAATTCCTTTCAACATAAAAACCGAATGTATATATGCTTTCTAAAATGACTCTAAAAAATTTTATATATATAAATACATATAATATATATGTATTTTAAGATTTTAGTTATTTATTTTATATATATAAATATATATAATATATATGTATTTTAAGATTTTAGTTATTTATCTGACAGAGAGAGACACAGCAAGAGAGGGAACACTAGCAGGGAGAGTGGAAGAGGGAGAAGCAGGCTTCCTGCTGAGCAGGAAGCCTGATGTGGGCTCAATCTCAGGACCCTGGGATCTTGACCTGAGCCAATGGATGTCGCTTAACCACGTGAGTCACCAAGGCACCCCATAAAAGATTATATTTTAAATGGTGATTTCTCTTATTATACCTGATACTTGATTTTCTTATACATTCATTCTTTTTAACCAGTCTTTGTTTTGTCTAGTTTCTCTGACTTATGCAACAGAGAGCTGTTTTAACATCCAAATTTATTTTGGATAAACAAAATTAGTGAAAATGCCTTTTAATGAAAGCTTTGGTTTGGCCAATTTAAGCTGCCGAGAAAAGGCCTCATTTCTGGAGAAACATTGCCCCTCCTGCTTCAAGTCTTCCAGTGGTTTACTGACTTGGAGAAACAGCATGGTGGTTTCGGATAATCAAGTTTGATGGACTTTTTTGAGCCCACCAGCTTTCTCTTTTGAGCTATTGGGTTGACAGTCTCCTAATAGGAACAAGGAAGAGATTAGAAGAAAAGAGCTCTAATTTTCTCCATACTCAGACCTCCTTCTCCCCTTCACCCCTGGCAACGACCTCCGTGGCTACAGTTTTGCCTTCTCCAGAGTATAATGGAAATGGGGTATATACTTTATAGCCTTTTGAGTCTATTTCTTTCACTTAGAATAATGCGTTTGAGAGTCATCCGTGTTACTGCATTTACCAATAGTCCCTTTGCACTGCAGGATAGCATACCAATGTGTGGATGCACCATTGTCTATCTATTTTTTAGAAGAGGGATTTTTTTTTAAGATTTTATTTATTTATTTGACACAGAGAGAGAGGATCACAAGTAGGCAGAGAGGCAGGCAGAGAGAGAGAGAAGCAGGCTCCCTGCCAAGCAGAGAGCCCGATGCGGGGCTCGATCCCAGGACCCTGGGATCATGACCTGAGCCGAAGGCAGAGGCTTTAACCCACTGAACCACCCAGGCGCCCAGAAGAGGGCTATTTTGATTGTTTCTAGTTTTTGCAATTTTTGAATACACCTGTTATAAGCATTTGCCTAATGTTTGTGTAAATAAAGTTTTTCATTGTATTTGGGTAAATACCTAGGAGTAGGATTGTTGTTTCATATGTAAAGGGAATATTTGACATTGTGAGAAACCACTGGTTGTTTTCCATAGTGGCTGTACCATTTTCGGTTCCCGCCAGCAGCGTATTAGAGTACCAGCTCCTCCACATCCTTGCCAGCACTTGGTGGTGTCAGTGTTTTTGTTTGTTTGTTTAAAATGTTATTTATTTATTTGAAAGGGAAAGAGCACAAGCAGGGAAAGGACAGTGGGAGAAGCAGACTCCTTGCTGAGCAGGGAGCCTGATATGGGGCTCAATCCCAGGACTCTGCGATCATGACCCAAGTCAAAGGCAGACGCTTAACCAACTGGTGATGTCAGTTTTTGTTCAGTTTAGCTACTCTAGTGGTCGTGTTGTGCTGTCTGCACTTGTGTTTCTCTGATGACCAGTGATGTTGAACATCATCTCAGGTATTTACCTGTGATCATGGACTTCCTTTGATGACGCGACCATGGCAGTGACTATTGAAGCATGTAGTTTCAGTTACAGTTCTCATGTTGATGTTTCACAGTGTCGGTCTGTCTGATTGTCTCCTTAAGTTGTGTGTGTTTGTTTCTTCTTCCTCCTTTTTTTTTTTTAAATGATCCCCCTGTCCCAATGTTATATTAGAAATTAGATTTAGAGACTAAATTAGATTCAGTTTCAACAGTTTTGTCAAGAACA
Source organism: Meles meles (assembly GCF_922984935.1). Taxonomy (NCBI): domain Eukaryota; kingdom Metazoa; phylum Chordata; class Mammalia; order Carnivora; family Mustelidae; genus Meles; species Meles meles. Next base: position 37,173,693 of record NC_060069.1, on the reverse strand, counting down.
TTTCATGAGTGATATTTATATGTGAGGAATTAAAAAAAATGCATCACACCGTGATGATACCACCTATTGCATTGTAGCAGCTTCCCCAAAAGTGGGAACAGCTGGAACAGTGTCCTGGACTCTGCGAGAAGGACAGCTGGAATCAACTGAGGGTTGGACCTCAGTGCAGAGGGAATGGATGTGGGAACTGACTGATACCCTCTTCTGAAGGCTTCTGTTCTCTCAAAATATCAGGTAAGGTTGGTGCTGACATTGAGGACATCGAGAGAGGTGTTGGAAGTTTAAAGAGACAGGAGAACGTGTAGAATCAAACTGGGGAGTGGGAGATTGAATGGACCAAGGGAAAGTAGCATATGCCAGGCCCTAAGAGCCCTCTTGAGGACATGAGTTGAACATGGAGATCACTTGAAGTTGTTTTTCCCCTAACCATTGTTGTGACTGTATTGTTAATAATTAGAGCAATTTTAGAGCATTCATGGGCTTTCACTTGTAAATTGTGACCTTGTGAATGTGAGAGTATATCACATACAGAAATGTCATGGGTAAAACTGGTTACAGTGTAGAATTTTAACCCCCAAGATACTCACCCAGAGGCCCAGGACACCCATCCTCTGCAAGAAAAGGACATTATGAGGTCTCAAATCAAGAGTAGAAAATCTTACAAGCAATATTCTATTTCCTAAGCATAGAATTTTGAAATGTTGAAACTGTGTGTCTCTAAAATGTGAGACATTTTATGGCAAATAAGGGTAAAATCAGTGTTTTATTTATTCTTGATTTCTTTTCTTAGTCTTTCTTTTGAAATTGGATTTGCTTTTACTGTTAGTTAAACCTGGGATTGAATGTTTGCTATTACTTTAAATAGGTTTCCAACAGAGGGAAAGTGTTTTCTGAATATTTTCTGGGCCATCACAACAATGTTATGTAAAAGAGAAAATTGTTATAATATTTTTCTAAAAATACTTCAGTGGAAAATTATTTTGCAATTAGAATATGTCTGTTTAAAGATGTAATATTAAAAACTGCAATTTTTAATTAAGCCACCTGGGTGGCTCAGTGGGTTAATCCTCTGCCTTCAGCGCAAGTCATGATCTCAGGGTCCTGGGATGGAGGCCTGCATTGGGCTCTCTGCTCAGCAGGGAACCTGCTTCCCCCTCTCTCTCTGCCTGTCTCTCTGCCTACTTGTGATCTCTCTCTCTCTCTTTGTCAAATAAATAAATAAAATCTTTATTAAAAAAAAACTGCAATCTTGATTAACAATGTAATTTTTTACACTGACTTTATTTTTAGAGCAGTTTTAGTTTCATAGAAAAATTATATAGAATATAGAATATACCATGTAATCCCAATACCCCCAACAGTTTCCCTTGTTATTAACATGCTGCATTAGTGTGGTACATTGGTTACAGTTGATGAACCAATATTGAGACATTATTATTAACAAAGGTCTACAGTTCACACTAGAGCCCACTCTGTGTTGTGCATTCTACAGCCCTTAACAAGTGCATAATGCCATGTATCTACCATTATAATATCATATGAAATAGTTTTACTATCCTCAAAAATCTCCTCCATGTCACCTGCTCATCCCACCCTTCCTCCCACCCCACCCTCTAATCCCCTGGCCACCACTGATCTTTTCACTGTTTCTACAGTTCTGCCTTTTCCAGAATATCATATCATATGTAGCCTTTTAAGATTAGATTCTTTCACCTAGTAAAATGCATTTAAAATTCCTACTGCCTTTTTGTGGCTTAATAGCTCATTTCTTCTCATCACTGAGTAGTATGCAATTGTGTAGGTATCCCATGGTTTGTTTAGTCAATCAGGTACTGAAGGACATTGCAGTTGCTTCCAGTTTTTGGCAAATGAATTAGGGTGCTATAAACTACAATGTGGATTTTAAAATATAATTGTAATGGTTGATACTTTTCTCAAGTAGTGCTGACATTTGATAGACCAGGCTTTGACCAATTGCTCACCGTAAGTAGGTCCAAGAAATGTTTCCAGATGGCCCTAGCCATCACAAAATCAGGCAGTCAAGCTCCTTGCCTTGTGGGGCTTGTAGTCTATCTAGTGAAGAGCTAAGTTACATAAAACATATATCTAAGGACTTAAATATGTAAACAAACATGTGAACCCCTACGAGAGAACTTTTAGGTACTTTCGTTATTAGAAGATTAAACACTAAACACCGAACTATGTTTAAGGAATGATTAGAGACCCAAGGCAGTGGGTTTCCTTAGAAAGAGTCCAAGGAAGAAGAAGCCTTTGACTGTGGTATCTCTATTTATTATGGTTGTATTTCTAAAGGTAAAAGTTATGGCCCTTGGGACTTTCAGAAACTTGCCACGTTTTCACTCCTTACAGTACAGGTATTGAAACAATGACCTTAACAAGCCCTGAAACACTGTAAAAGAGAACAGTAAAGTGTCCCTCTGTGGGTCATGTGCTGTGAAGTCCTAATTGATAGGAGATTAATTCAATATCAACCTGAAAGAACTGTTAGGACGGCAAATCATAAAAAGAAACAATTTGATATAGGACCAAAACCCACCTCAAGGTTTAGAGAAGAGATTCCCAAACCACCACCATGCTCTAACCTATCGAGGTTGCTTGGCTTGAAGTCTGGACGCATTCATTACAGCAGTAGGCTTGAAAATCTTGACTTAAATTCAGAGTCTCTGTGAGGGCCAGAAGCCCTGTGAGATCACTCCTCCCTACAGCCTCCGTCCAGGGGGAGCCACGTACAGATGGGCCAGGCGCTGGGCAGCCCTTCTTTCACCAGAGAAGCATCCCCCACCCCCACGCACACCCCCACGTGCTCTGTCCCTGTGGCTCCTGTGCAGGAACTTTCCATTTGTCCAAGGCACTTCCTGTTACTGAAAAGTCCCTTGGGTTAGAGACGGTTCCTGCATCCATCCTTCCAGCACTTTTTGAGGACTCTGTGCTATGCTTTACTGCACACTGGGGATACGATGGTGACTGAAACAACTGTGGGAATGAAGAAACTGACATGCAGAATAGATCAGAATCCTTTAGAATCACCTGCCCAGCCAGCATAGTGCCCACAGCTATTTTTTGACTGTGATATTATGTAATGCACACGAGAATGCGCTGCTAAAAATTACAAGACCTTGTGGCTAAAGCAGGGAAGTAATTAATTTTGCTATGAGAGAAAAACAGGTTGTGGTTTGAACTCTTTATAATTAAAACTTAAAATATGATCCAAAATGCTTGCATTACATTTTCTCAGGCAACTCAAAAGAATACTTATGCTCAAATGCTATGAAGTCCATTGTTGTGATGAAAGCTGAAAAAAATTCCTGTGTATCTTACTTTAATTCTCTTTACAACTTGGTTTGTACATATCTCAATCTAACACAGTTGTTACTATTGCAGATGAAGTTGAAAGAGTTGAGGATTCACTGCATCATTCTGTTGTGCAGTGTTCTTAATCAGTTTTTCAAGGTATAATTTGCATACAATAAGATGGACTGATTTTAAATGTTTCATTTGATGAGTCCTGACAATTGTATCCACCCATGTAATGGCCACTACAGAACAACTTAGACTATTTCCACATCTCCAGCAAGTTCCTCCTCCCTCTCTGCAATTAGTCTCTTCCCCATCACAGACCATCGCTGAAGTGCTTTCTATCACTGTGAATTATAGTTGCCTGTTCTGGAAATTTATATGAATGCACAACACCATAAATAATGTTTGCATCTGGCTTTTTTATTTAGCATAATGCCTTTGAAATGCATCCGTGGCATTGCATGTAGTGTGGTGTGTTTTTTATATTGCTGAGTACTATTCCCTTATCTGAATATACCACAATTTTCTTTTTTAGTTTTGCTATGTTAATCACCATAAAATATATCATTAGTTTTTGATGCAGTGTTCCAAGATTCATTGTTTATGCACCACACCCAGTGCTCCATGCACTACATGCCCTCCTTAATACCCACCACCAGGCTCACCCAACCCCCACCCTCTCCCCTCCAAAACCCTCAGTTTGTTTCTCAGAGTCCACAGTCTCTTATGGTTCATCTTCCCCTCCAGTTTTCCCCAATTTGCTTTTTTTTTTCCTTCTCCTAATGTCCTCCACATTATTCTTTATATTCCACAAGTGAAACCACTGACTTTCTCTGCTTGACTTATTTCACTCAACATAATCTCCTCCGGTCCCATCCATGTAGATGCAAAAGTTGCGTATTCATTCTTTCTGATGGCTAAGTAATAGTCCATTATATATCTTCTCTATCCATTCATCTGTTGAAGGGCATCTTGTCTCTTTCCACAGTTTGGCAACTGTGGACCATGCCGCTATGAACCTTGGGGTACAGATGGCCCTTCTTTTCACTACTCCTGTATCTTTGGGGTAAATACTCAGTAGTGCAATTGCTGAGTCATACAGTAGCTCTATTTTTATTTTTTTGAGGAATCTGCACACTGTTTTCCAAAGTGGCTGCACCAACTTGCATTCCCACCAACCGTGTAAGAGGGTTCCCCTTTCTCCACATCCTCTCCAACATTTGTTGTTTCCTGCCTTGTTAATCTTTGCCATTCTAACTGGTGTAAGGTATCTCAATGTGGTTTTTGATTTGAATTTCCCTGATGGTTAATGATGATGAACATTTTTTCATGTGTCTCCTAGTCATTTGTATGTCTTCATTGAAGAAGTGTTTGTTCATGTCTTCTGCCCATTTTTTGACCTGATTATTTGTGTTTTGTGTGTTGTGGTGAGTTTGAGAAGTTCTTTATAGATCTTGGATATCAGCCCTTTGTTGTGTCATTTGCAAATATCTTCTCCTCTTCTGTGGGTTGTCTCTTTGTTTTGTTAACTGTTTCCTTTGCTGTGCAGAAGCTTTTTGTTTTGATGAAGTGCCAAAAGCTAATTTTTGCTTTTGTTTCCTTTACCTTTGGAAACATGTCTGGAAAGAAGTTGCTGTGGCCGATGTGGAAGAGGTTACTTCCTATGTTCTCCTCTAGGATTTTGATGGATTCCTGTCTCACATTGAGGTCTTTCATCCATTTTGAGCTTATCTTTTTGTATGGTGTAAGAGAATGGTCGAGTTTCATTCTTCTCTACATAGCTGTCCAGTTTTCCCAGCACCATTTATTGAAGAGACTGTCTTTTTTCCACTGGATATTTTTTCCTGCTTTGTCAAAGATTATTTGACCAAAGAGTTGCAGGCCCACATCTGGGCTCTCTACTCTGTTCTATTGGTCTGTGTGAATATACCACAATTTTCTTACCCATTCACCTGTTGATGAACATTTTGGTTGTTCCCATATTTTTACTATTATGAGTGAAGCTGCAGTGAACATTCTCATACATGCTTTTTCATGTACATATATCTTCATTCCCCTTGGATAAATACCTCAGAATGGATTTGCTGAGTCTTATGGTAAGTATATGTTTAATTGCACAGCAAACTGTCAAACTGTTTCCAAAGTGTTTCTAACACTTTTTACCTCCACCAACAAAAGCTGTGAGAGGTTCTCCAAATCCATGCTTATATTTGATATTGTCAGTTTTTTAGTTTTGTTTTGTTTTAGCTATTGTAACAGTTGTGTGGTGATATCTCCTTGCGGCTTTAATTTGAATTTCTTTGGTGACTGATTATGTTAGAGCATCTTTTCATTGGTGTATTCTTAGCTATAGTCTATTCCTAGAGGCCTTTTTAAGGTTTAGGAAATTCCCTCTATTTCTGTTTTACTGAGTATTTTTATCATGTAAGAATATTGAGTTTTGTCAGAATGTTCTGTGTGATAGGTCATTTTTCTCCTTTATTCTGTTAATGTGTTGAATTCCATTTATAACTTTCTATTGTAAACCAAACTTATATTACTGCAATATATCCCACTTGGGTATATTTTAAATTTTTTTTTTTTTAAAGATTTATTTATTTGACAGATAGAGATTACAAGTAGGCAGAGAGGCAGGCAGAGAGAGAGAGAGGAGGAAGCAGGCTCCCAGCCAAGCAGAGAGCCCGACGCGGGGCTCGATCCCAGGACCCTGGGATCATGACCTGAGCCGAAGGCAGAGGCTTTAACCCGCTGAGCCACCCAGGCGCCCCCACTTGGGTATATTTTATTACAGATTGTTAGATTCAATTTCCTAATATTTTGCTAAGGACTTTTATATCTATACCAGTAAGAGATTTGGTCTGTAACTTTCTTTTCTTGTAATGTCTCTGTCAAGTTTTGGTATTAGAGTAATACTCTCCTCATAAATTGCCTTCCTCTTCCTTTTTTCTGGAAGAGATTTTTGTAGGATTACTTGTTGTTTGTTTTTTGTTTTTACTGGTATTATTTTTTCCTTAAATGTTTGATATAATTTTCCAGTAAAACCACCTGAGACTGAAAAGTTTTTAAATTATGAATTTAATGTCTTTAATAGCTATAGGGAGGTATTCACATTTTGTATTTCTTCCTGCATCAGTTTTCGTGATTGGTTGTTTTAAGCAATTTGTCTCTTTCATCTAAGTTGTTAGATGTATTGACATAAAGTTATTGATAATATTTTCTCATTGTTCTAATTTTTATAGAACTTTTAATGATATCTCCTTTCTCATTCCTGATGTTGGTAATTTCTTTCTTCTCTTTTTACTATTAATCTGTTTAACTAGGGTTTATCAATTTTATTGATATTTTCAAAGAACCAATTTTTTATTTCATTGATTTTCTCTACGGTTTGTTTCCTGTTTCACTGACTGCTGAATTTTCTTTTAGTATTTTCTTTATTCTGTTTGATTTTTGTTTGGTTCTTTTTCTAGCCACTCTTAATTCTATTTCATGAAAGACTTCTTAGACTAGACCCCCTAGCTCTTCTAGTGAAGTTTTTATTTGGGGAGTCATTTGGTAATTTTCAAGAACTCTTCGTGGTTTTCTGATTTTTTTCCTTTTTCACAAGTGTCTGTTCTTGCTATACGAATGCAAGGCTTTCTTAGTTCTCCTTAAAGGATCCTTTAAAAAATAAAAAATAAAAAACAAAACCTTCTCTCTGTTCCCTAAATTATGTTTCCTCTGGCATCCATTTTCTTCTTTTTCACCTTGGGGTATGTATGTATAGCTATGTGTCTGTCCGTGGGGGGTTTTTTGTTTTTGTTTTTGTTTTGAAGGCTTTTCTCAGATGTCTGATGGTTCTTGGCTCTGTGTTTGTAACTGAGGACTAGCCAGTAGCATGGCTTGCTGAGGATAAAGGCAGGGTCTCTGCTTTATGCTGGTTGTTTGCTGGTAGGCTAGATTATACTGCCAGTCCTTTAGGGCCAGTGCATGGAATGTGTTGCTGAACTCCCCTCCCAAGGACATTCATTAATTTCTCTAGTAAAGACCTCTTTTACGTGTGCATGTGAGAGTTCTTTTAGCTGTAAGCCATTTGCACACAGGGCTGGGGAGGGAATGAGCCCTCTTATCACTTTTCCCCCCATCGTGAGAACAGTGTGCCAGTATGGAGCCTTTCCAGGATTCTGTCAAGTTGGTTGGCTTCTTCCATCGCTGAAGCTCCCACCTCCATCAGGGTTCTAGACTCAGTTTCCTATGCTCAGTTTCATCATCCTATATTCTTTCATCTGTTTTCAGATTTCCATAAATTTGTAGAAATTTCCCACATGCTCATCATCTCCTTCCCATTTCCTTTGTTATTATGAAATTTTACCTTTTGTATTTCTTTGCTGTCCTTTGGATGGTCTTTCCAGATGGTTGTGAGAGATAGATGGGAATCTTATCTTAAATCAATGTACCTCATTCCTTTTTAGCTGCGTTGCATAGAAGTCTATAATTTCTACTCCTGTGTTCTGTGCCCCTGGGCAAGTTGTTTAATCACTGCGTTCCTCCATTTTTTTTTTAAGATTTTATTTATTTATTTGACAGACAGAGATCACAAGTAGGCAGAGAGGCAGGCAGAGAGAGAGGAAGGGAAGCAGGCTCCTCACTGAGCAGAGAGCCTGATGTGGGGCTTGATCCCAGGACCCTGGGATCATGACCTGAGCCGAAGGCAGAGGCTTTAACCCACTGAGCCACCCAGGTGCCCCTGCGTTCCTCCATCTTAAAATAGAGCTAGTAGTACCTACTTCATACAGATTTTGTGAGGACAAAATGAATTACTGTATATAAAGCCCTTAGAATAATTTATAACAGGAGTAAGACCTACATAAAGGTTCTTTTTGCTGTGCTTCGGTTGTAGCCTAGCTGTTTGTGCACACCAGGCATTTAGCTCTGTGTGTGTTCCACCAGTGCCGTGATAGGTGTCCCAGCTTAGTTCCATAATCTGGACGCATGTGAGATCTGTCCACCAGAGATCATCAATGCTGAGGGGAAGCCACCATGCATTCTGGATTTTCATAAAGTTACCACGTCACTTTCTGTTCTACCCTCCAACCAATGGTGGATCAAAGAATTCTCTGTTTTTCATCTTGTTTCTAATCTGATAGATGAATGCAGATGGATAATGTACTTCCATCCCTCAGCCAGAGGTTATGGTAATAATTAATTAAATTAGATTTGTATTTAGAATCTCTAACAATCCTGAGGAGCCGCATGAGGCCCCCTAACCAACCAGGGATGTGTCCATGAAGCAAGTCAGGTGGAGGCTGGGAAAGGCCCACTGTGGTGGTGGAAGAGTTAGAGCTCATCCACAGCCTAAAGCACAGGCCCTCCTGCCACAGCTGAGCTTCATCAGCCCCACCAGCCAGGGCCGAGCTTTATGAAGGCACGGAAAACAACGTGTTGGCCGTGACTGTTGGAAGCCTGAGCAGAAGCTTCTGATAGCACCAGCCTGCGGTGGCAGCTGAGAAGCACCTTCATCAGGAGCTGGCAGCTGCCCTACGCCTTTCAGCCATGTCACCTGCTTGCCCACACGTACCCACTCCATGCCCCAAGCTTCTCTGCACAAGTCCTTCTTTCTCTGCAGCCCACAGGCAAGTACTGCACAGGCCACTAGAGCCATGTTCCATCACCTTTGAGCCTTTTCTCCCCCTCAGGCTTGTCACACATGACTCTGTCATATGGAAACCTTGCTTCCCCCCCAGTAGTACCACCCACTGTGTGGTGCGTACTAACTGGGTGATGTTCCGGCTTATAATTCTCCCTTCACTAGGGAAGTGCACGAGGTAAATAGAGGTCTGAAGGCAATCCTAGTCCTTTTCATCAACGGCACTGATTCCTGAAGGGGAGGGGGGTCTGGCCACCAACAGAACAGAAGGTGAAGATGACATGGTGGCAGGAGGTGGCGGTAGTGGTGATGGGTGGACACAAGTGAGTCAGGGAAAGAGGTGCCACACTAGGCAGGAACTGACAGTCAGCCATTGCTCTTAGAGCTATCCAGTGGCCTTGGGGCTAGAGTTTGCCCACCTTACACTAAATGGTGCTGCCTCTTTACTATGACCTAATTCCACACAACTCAGGGAGCTCAGAAACTTTGTCTCACCCTTGTAGAAACATGGGGTTAGAAGCTCATGGCATACAAGACATTGGTTTAAGTCTAATTGGAGAGTTAATAGTCTGCATTTCCTGTCTACTGCTAATTTCATTTGATGTTAATGGGAATTTGTAATCTGTAAGAGAATCCATTAGAAATATTTTCTGTGTGGAAATATTTTCAGAATATTTTATTGTTACAGTCAGTAAAAGGAAGATGTGAAGTAGTTTTGTGGAGCAAATCAAATTATTTCAGCTTAAACTCAAGAACTTTTCAAGGCTACATTGTCTTGTGCTAAGACCATCCTTCCAAAAAGGGGGAAACAGGTATGGTGGAAACTTTGTTAAACTTCTCCTAGAACAGATTTTTCTAAAGTGTGTCTTAGACCTTTAAGAAGATTCACCTGGTGGGTGCTGTATGGCTCTTGTTGAACAATAGTCTCCATTGTAAAAGATTTCTTGACAAGGATTCTGGGATCAGCACTTATAACCAGCCTCCAGGGTTTTAATATTTCTATTTTATAAGTAACAAAGGTCACATGTGGCACAGTGGGGATATGTTGTTATCTCCCCCTTTTATAGGTACTAAGCCAGGAACAAAATGAGGGTTCTTGACCCTTCTTCCTGTGTTCATTCATCCACTGTCTTTGTTGGCAGGAACTCGGTGAAAGTAAGGCGAAAAACTTGAGCAATTATTCTAAGATCACACAAAACTTCCATAGGAGTAGGAAATGGGGCTCCTTGAGTCTTGGTTGGCCTGATCCTGAGCCCAGTGGGCCTCAGACACACGATGGTACAGCTCTCCCTGTAGCACTGAGCTCCATCTCAAGTGGCAGCTTCTCAGAGCCCATTAATTTGATTTCCATCTGGTGCTGATCTCCTCCTTGAAGTCGATTTTATTTGAGAATAGAATTTATAGTTTAGAGATAGAAAACAAAAAGCATTTTTTGAACTAGGAGCCTGTTGGAAACATACATTTATTATAAAGTGAAACACGAGCACATTTTGCAATAAGCTCTGCCTGTCAGGGTAGGCTCTGATGTGTGTGGTTAGCATTCAGCTAAGAAGTATTTCGTGTACTAAGTTATTAATCATAGTGTCAAGTCCAATTCTATACGAGTCTTTTTATCTACTTTTCTCTTTGAATATTTCAAATTATGATCAAAGCTTTACTCTTTATTAGATTCAGGATTGACTAATTTAGCTTTTGGCAACTGTTACTCCAGATCCTATTAAATACCATTCATGAATTGAGACAACGATTGTACCAAAACGTGTCAAGTTTATAGAATGGAGATACACTGTTGCATGATTATTGTGCTACCTTATAAATATCTCTGGAGCAAGATTTATAAGTAACAAATAATAGAAAGCTTCAAGTATGAAAAACATACCTACTAACTGCATTTCTTTTCTAAGAATACTTTACTCTCTTGCTCCATGATCACTACCTCAGATACACAAATCAAGTTGATCCTATGTCTTGATTCATGAACAGGCATCTTTGCTTGTATTTTATTTCATTTATTCCTACTTCTTTGGCACTCCCACACTGCCATCAATGTCCATCCTTCACTTCCACTCATTTACTTAAGTTGTGTTGTTCTGTGCATGTTCTTAAATTATGTGTATAGTCTTGGGCTCTGAACCTCTAATTATTTTTCACTTATTTCTATGTTGATAATGTCCATGTTACTGTGTGTGTGTGTGTGTGTGTGCGCGCACGCGCGTGTGTGTATCTGGCTCATTGTTTCATACCACTGCATAGATTTCCATCTTCTGAATATCCCAGAATTTATTTGTCCATTATCTTGGTGATGGACACCTATCCTGCCTTTGTTTCTAAAGCCTGTGCTACATAAGGATGCACAGCCTGACACTTGCTTCCTTGGGCCAGCCTGAGGGATCTGAAGAGTGGACAAAAGTAGAACATCAGTTTCTATTTAAAGAAATTATTTCATTGTGTAGCAGATATTTAAGTGTTTTTTACATTAATTTTCTCTTTTCATCTTCATGTGTCAGAAATTAAAGTTAACATTTTGTTCCTGTTGCACTTCGACCTTGCTCTAGGATAGCTGTGCCTGCAGCATATCAATCTTCAGAATAAATAGAGCCTCATGTACCAGGGTATTATAGTGTGTTCTTATGTATAGTCTTGTTCATCTTTGTGTCCTGAGACCGACCTAGAGTCAGAGCCTGATGCCAAAAAAGAAAAAAAGTTTTGGAACCAGTGTTTGATTAATTCTGTTGTTATGTTTGGAAATTTTGTAAGCCCAGCTTGCTCAGAGATTCAGGAGATCAAACATACAGCACCCACGCAGTTCTGGGATGGTCCTCTTGTGGTCAAGGGACAAGAGAATAAGAACCAGTGGGTCAGATCTGTGGGACGAAAGCCGCCCTGTGGGGCTGGCCCTCTTCCCCTGCAGACCAGCTTATGTCCAGTGTGCAGTCCTGGAAGACCCTTGGGTCTGGCTGGCTGTCACTCTCTGAGGACCCTTTCTTTGGTCCACCTCTCTGTCCATGCTTCCCTGCCAGAGCAGCCCACTTCCTTGACCTCTCTCCTGCAGTGCCCTGTCTGACCCCTGACATTGGCCCTCATTCCCCAGTCATGCCCTTTGTCAGTGTGTGCGGCCTCTGACTGGCCAGAGTCAAGACTCATCACTGGCCTCAGGAGGCCCTTTGTGCCCCCTGACAGTCCTGTGTGTTTTCTTGGCCTGTCCTCTTTCCCACTCTGCTGGATGATAGTGACAAGCCTTCTCATCTTGCTTCCCACTCTCCTGCACCTACATGAGCATCTGACCATCTCTCCTGTTCCTGTGGGCCAAGGCTGTGCGCCTCTAAGCAGGTCCCACACATGGGCTGGACCCCTTCCATCATCTCTCAAGCACGGGCTGCTTCTGTCCTCCCTGCTCCTTCCTGTCCCACATCACCACTTCCCGTCCCCATCAGCAGGACACAAGCATGCCAGCGTTTCTCTCCCTTCTCGAGCTCATATCTTCCTCCAGGTACTGCCCTGCTTCTCTTTAAACAATGTTCCTTTAGGGGAAAATGCCCATTTTCACTGTCTCCGATATTCTACTTAACATTTTCTCTTTACCATCACTCCACCAAAATGCCACTTCTCAAGGGCACCAGTGACCAGCATTGCTGACACTGTTGTCGTTCCTCAGGCCTCGTCCTACTTGACTCTCTTCTCCTGGAAACACTTTTCTGGTTGACTTATGTCACCTGCTTTTCCTCCTGCCTTTCTGGCCACTCTTCCTTAGTGTTTCTCTCTCCCTCTCTGCTTCTTGCTGTCTTTTCTGTCTTCTGTGTGTGCATGTGTATGTGCATGTGTGTGCATGTGTGTGTTTGCATATGGGTGTGTCTGTATGAGCACATGTGTTCCCGACCCCTGAGGCTGCCCTCTGAGGTGAGGCTGCATCAGACCCCGTCTTTGGACCCATCTCCTGGTCTGCATGCATCGCCTTGGCAATCTCATCTGTTACAAGTGCCGTTTAGATGCTTTTGAATCTCAAACTTATTCACAGCTCTGTAAGCAAAAGTTCCTGTTTGACTTCTTCATTAGGGTTAGGTGTCTCAAAAATTAATGTTTCCAGAGATGAAATAAGCTTCTGGTGTCCCCAAAGCCACCCTTTCTTCAGACTTTTCTGTCACGATCGTGGAAACTTCATCTTTCCAGTGCCTTAGGCCTAAAACCTTGAGTTTCCAACTCCCCACTTTGTCATTTTCCCATCTGTCTTCAGGCCAATCTGACTGGCTTCCTCTTCAGAGTCAAGGAACTCCTCTCATCACCCTCACTGACCCCCACTCGGTGGGGCACAGGCCACCACCATCTCTCATCATCCCCTCACTGGCCCCTGCTGCTACCCTCCTTCCCCAGTCTACTCTCTACTCAGCAGCTATAGTGGTCTATTAATCACTTTACCCAGACTATGCTATTCCTCCACCCAGAAACTTCCAACAGGTTTCCATTCCATGCACTGCAAAGCCTGTGTCCTCACAGTAGCCTATGAAGCACCCCCAGGATCCAGCCCCATGTTTACCTCTCTCATTCTCAGTTCCTCCCCCTCATTCACTGCATTTGAGACGTACTGGCCCCTCTCACTCTTCAAACAGCCTCTCAGGCCACTGCCCTTGCTTTCCCTCTAACTAAAGTGCTTCCCCACAGATGTCAGCATGCCCAGCTTCTTCACCTTCTGTGGGTCTTTGTTCAACACTCAGCTTCTTGGCAAGGCCTGTCCTGGCTATCCTGTCTGAATTTAGCCCTCCCCCCAATACTTCATATTCCCTTCTTTGCTTCCTAAGTGATACTTATCAATCTCTGACAAACTGTATGTGTTACTCATAGACAGTTTAATTATGTGTTTCTGCATAAAGCTAAGCTCCAAGCAAGTTTTAGTTCAGTTGAGATACCACAGCACCTCAAAGAGTGACACCCAATGTCATGGGTGCCCAGTGAGCATTCGTGATGAATAAGTACACATAGCAGTTATCTTCAGGATGCCCTGTGTGATGCTAGCATAAGGATAGACTTACAGACTAATAGAATAGAAACGAGAGTCCAGAAATAAACCCCCATGTATGAGTTTCAGTAAAGGTGCCAAGACAACTCAGTAGAGAAACTATATTCTTCTCAACAAATGGGGCTGGGACAACTGGCTAGCCACATGCAAAAGAATGAAGTTGGACTCCTTCTAACGCCAGATATAAAAATTAACTCAAAATAGACCAGAGACCTAAATACAAGCGCAAAAACTACAAAGTCCTCAGAACGAATATCGATGTAAATCCTTGTGCTGTTGAGTTAGGCAGTGGTTTCTTAAACATGACACCCAAAGTACAGACCACAAAAAGACAAAAAGCTAGACATCCTAAGAATTTACAAGGTTTGTACTTCATAGGACATCATCGAGAAAGGGAGAAGACAGCAACAGAAGGGGAGAAAAGTTTTGTAAACATCTGATAAAGGACTTATATCTAGAATATACAAAGAACTCAATACTAGAAAGACAAATAATTTTTAAATGGGCAAAGGATCTGAATAGGCATTTTTCCAAAAATGAAAAATGGCCACTAAGCACATGTAAAGATGTTCACATTGTTAACCATCAGAAAAATACAAATCAAAACCACAGTGAAATACTTCATACTCATAGGAAGGTTATAATAAAAAAGCAGATAATAGCAAGTGTTGGCAAGCATATAGAAGAACTGGAATTCTTATACATTGCTGGTAGGAATGTGAAGTGGTTTAGACTGTGGAAAACAGTCTAAACAATTCCTCAAATATTAAGCATAGCGTTAGCATGTGATCCATCAATTCTGCTCCTAGGTATATACTCAAAAGAAATGAAAACATATATTCACACAAAAATTTGTACATAAAGTTCAGAGCAGCATTATTTATTTCTCAAAAGTGGAAATAACACATATGTCCATCACCTGACAAGTGGATAAATAAAATGTGGTTCGTTCATTTAATTGGATTTATTAGATAACAAAAAGAAATGAATTTTTAATATACTCTATAATATGGATGAAATTTAAAAACATTATGCTAAGTGAAAAGTCAGTCACATATGATTCCATTTATATGAAATGTCTAAAATAAGCAAATCTATAGATATAGAAAGTAGGTTAATGATCGTCTAGATTAGGGGATATGGAGGATTGGTAGGTGATAGCTAAGGAGGCTGGTTGTTTGGAGGGGTATAAGGAAATTGTTCTAAAATTGACTGTGGTAATGGTTGCACAACCCTGTGAATATATTAAAAGCCATTGGATTATATACTTTAGATAGGAGAATTATGTACTAATCAAGCTGTTTTTTAGAGAGGAGAATGCATTTACAAGCCGAGAGAATGTTAGGGAAGTCTCTTTTAGAATTGCCCTACGACCTATTTTATTAGTAATATCTTTAGCCTTTGAGGGTGGATTTGACTTTTAGAATAGGAAGAATAACTTGGTACTGAATCTTGGCAGTTTACTGGGTCACCAAACTACATACTACAATTGGAAATGAAAACCAGTGACAGCAAAAACCATTTTCATTCACTCGCTCTGGTTGTACATCTAAGTGTTCCAAAAATCTTTGTGATTTTTCTATTCTAGTTCTTTAAAATAATTATACAGCCTCCCAGATTCATTGCTAACTGAACAACAGTTATTTGAATATAAAATTCTAGTGTATTTGTTTAAATTTCCTCTATATTACTTTATAGTCTCATTCTAAGTGCATTTGGATTCCTCAACTACATTGAAAGGTACTTGCATGGAAGGGTTTGTGTTGAACTAATTTTGTAAGTTCTCCCATCCTCCATTTCTAACCACCATGCCTAGACAAAGCCATAAGTAAGGTGCTTTATTTGTTCATTTTTAAAGATTTTATTTATTTGACAGAGAGATAGAGAGCACAAGTAGGCAGAGCAGCAAGCAGAGAAAGAGGGAGAAGCAGGCTGTCCGCTGAGCAGGGAGTATGATGCTGGACCCGATCCCAGGACCCTGAGATCATGATCAGAGCCGTAGGCAGCCGCTTAACCCACTAAGCCACCCAGGAGCCCCAGATTTTAAGGTGCTTTAAAATCCTCATTATTTGACTGATTGCTGTCACAGTTCACTTTCCCTGGGAAGCAAACTCTGAGACAGAAGCTAGTGTGGGGGACATTTATTAGGGATAGCTCTTGAGAATCACCACCTGAAAAGAAGGGGAAAGAAGCAGGAAGGAGCAGAGGGAGAAGGTGAACAGCAGTACAGTCTCAACAGAGACCGCAGCTGATTCCACGCTTAAGCTGGGATGATCCTGCATAGTTATGCCGAGTTGGGACACAGGGCCAGAATTCTACTTCTGAAACTAATAGTGTACTATTTGTTAATTAAATTGAGTTTAAATAAAAATTTTTAAAGACTTATTTATTTAAGAAAGAGAGAGCGGGCAAACAGAGGGAGGGGCAGAGGGCGTGGGAGGAAATCTCAAGCAGACTCCCTGCTGAGCATGGGACTCCATCTTAAGACCCTGAAACCATGAGCTGGGCCAAAATGAAGAGTCCGATGCCCCTCAGTGACTGGGATTTTCTTCTTCACCCCTCATAAACTAGTCACTGGGTGAAGGCTGCCTCGGGGGAAGGGTGGGCATTAGTGTGCCTTCCAGCAACCCCCTCAAAACCTAGGGGAATATGTCCTACAGTCCTGATGAGACATTTAGAAGACATGGTCCTGCATTCTGTACAATTACTTTACACTCTCAAGTATTACACCTCTTAAGATTCAACTCCTTAAGCAACTGTTGTTGTGGCAGTAGGCTCAGAGGGCACAATTCAGATGTTATAAATTTGTGCTGTGAAATAATTTGAAAATAAGATTTCTTCTTACCAGATGGTCATTAACTTTAAGATTATATATCTATCGATACTGTATTATAAAGCCTAAGCAATAGAAGAGAATGCCTGAACTTGTCATTCATCTAGTCCATTCACAGAAGTTCATCTGTGAGGACAGTAGAAGCTAAGGAATTTATAAGCAACATGCAGTTTTTCAGAACTGTGCCACAGTTTGTTAGAAACACTGTTTAACCTACTGCTGTATTGCATCACAAAAGATGGCACAGTGTTCTCAATAATATTTTCTGAACCACAGGTTCCTTTGATATGGCTTTGGTTCACGTGGACTTGAATATTATGTTCAGGAATCTTATTTAAAGTTTATCACTTGATTTTTAAGAATGTATCCAGAGAACAAAGTTATTGATACAAGATTCCTTTATTATAACCAGGGAACTCTCTAATATATCTGATTCTAGTACAGGTCAAAAACCAGATATGTAATTTTTCACAGCTTCAGGAATCAGATTTTCTGTATTTTCAGTTGCATCCACAAACATATAGACAACTATTTTTCTACTTGATTCTAAAAACGATGGTAAAAATTAGTAGAACAAAAGTCAATATATGATATATGATATATGAGCAATGAAAATTGGAATTTGAAATTTAAAATACAATACCATTTACAGTAGCACCCCCCTCAAAAAGTTGAAATATTTAGGCATAAGTCTAACAAAATATGTGTAAGATCTTGATAAGGAAAACTGTAAAACTCTGATGAAATAAATCAAAGAAAATGTAAGTAAATGGAAGATAGTCCATGTTCATGGCTGGGACCAATGGAACAGAATAGGGGAACCAGTGTATATATATACACATACACACATATATATATATACACACACACATATATAACCAACTGGTCTTTGACAAAGGAACAAAGGCAATTCAGTGAAGAAAAGATGGTCTTTTCAACAAATGGTGGTGAACAACTGGACATACACATGCAAACTAATGAATCTAGACACACACAGATTTTAAACTCTTCATAAAAATCAACTCAAAATGGATCAGAGACCTAAATGTAAAATACAAAAGTGTAAAGCTTCTAGAAAATCTAGGTGACCTAGGGTTTGGCAATGATTTTTTAGAGTTCCAAAAGCATGAAATAAATAATTGGCAAGTTGGACTTTTTTAAATTAAAAACTTGTGCTCTGCAAAAGATAATGCTGTAAGAGACTGAAAAGACAAGCCCCAGACTGGGAGAAAATATCTGCAAAAGACACCTCTCTTAAAGGACTTGTATCTAAAATATACAAAGAACTCTTAAAACTCAACCTAATAAAACAACCCATGAATAAACAATCCAACAGCTCATTCACTGCTAGTGGGAATGCAAAATGGTACAACCCTTACAGACTGGACTCTTTCATTTAGCTGTGGAAGACAACGTGGCAGTTTCTTACAAAGCTAAACATACTCCTTACCTTAGATTTTAGCAGTTGCCCACCTAGACATTTACCCAGCTAAGTCAAAAACATGTCCACACGAAAACCTGCACGTGAATGTTTATATCAGGTTTATTCATGACTGATGAAAATTGGAAGCAATCAAAATGTCCTTTAATAGATGACTAGATGCATAAACTATGGCACACACATACAAATGGAATGTGTTTCAGTATTAAATTAAAAAGAAATGAGCTATCAAGCCATGAAAAGATGTAGAGGAAACTTAAATACATATAACTAAATGGAAGAATTCAGTCTGTAAAGGCTATAATCATGTATGAGTCCAACTATATGACGTTGTAGAAAAGGCAGACTGTAGAGACAGTAAAAAGATTGTTGGTCACCAGAGGTCTGAGAAAGGATGGGACGAGTAGGTGACCCACAGATGTTTAGGGCAGTAAAACTATTCTTTATGATAAGTAATGGTGGGTACATGACATTATGCATTTGTACAAACCCATACAGTGAACCCTGATTTGAACTGTGGACCTTAATTAGTAATAATGTGTCATTATTGGTTCATCAATTGTAACAAATTCACCACACTAATACAAAATGTTAATAATAGGGGAAACTGAAAGAAGAGAGGGTATATGGGAACTCTGTACTTTCTATGCAATTTTTCTCAAAACTAAAACTGTTCTAAAAATAGAATTTCTTAATAAAAAATAATAGCAAAACATCATTAGAATTTGACATGTTCCAATATAAATTAGGTTAATATAAGCCAAAAATGTGTTCTGTATCCTTGTACAGAACTGAATAGATGTATTTTCTTCCTCCTCTCCCTTCCCTCAATCCTCCAACCTTCCCAGATGCTTTTCATTGTGAACAGAAAGTTCACATTAATAAAATGCAGGTGGATGTTAAAGCGTGTAAACAGATGCTCAACACCACTCAAAGTAAGAAATGCAAATTGAAACTAAACTGAAATACCAGTTGTCACCTATCAGGCTAGCAGAAACCTGCAAGAGACATATTATTCTGGGTCTACCCAGGGGGAGCAATGCGTACCGCATACTCAGCTGTGGGAGTGCATACTGGCTCAACACCACGGATGAAACAATTTGGCAAAATCTGCTTGAATTGAAACTGCATGTGTCCATGGACCTAGCAGTTCTATATTTGGGATTTTATCTCACAAATATATTTGCATACACACAAAATGATAAATACATACGGTTAGTCACTGGAGCATCCTTAATAATAAAATACTGGAAAGAACGTAAATGTCCATGTCCATGAGGGTTAAGTAAATTATAGTTGCTTTCTGCATACCAATATGGAAAGAGCCCTAGGGTGCCTGGGTGGCTCGGTCAGTTAAGTGTCTGACTCTTGATTTCAGCTCAGTTCATGATCTCAGGGTCCTGGGATTAAGCCCTGTGTGAGTTCTGTACTCAGTGGGGAGTCTGCCCTCTCCCCTGCTACTCCCCCCTCAATAAATAAGTAAAATCTTTTTAAAAATATGGGAAGAGTTCTGATATTAGTAAGTCAGAAATCAAAGTGCAGAACAATATTGCTGTATGTTCTTTTTATGTAAAAATAGTGAAAAGTAATGACATACTCATATTTACTTGTATATGCGAGTATGGGACACAGGAAGGCACTGGCAGACAGGGGCAGAGGGAGCGTTTTCACTGGCTAGCTTGTTTTCCCCCAACCAATACCTTTAAACATGTATTTCAAAAACCTAAGTACAAACATGAGCATTTTTAAAATAATAAACTCAGAATAGCTAGGAAAGATTGTCTTTGCTATTGTCAAGCCTTAGAAATTATTTTTATCTGCCTATGAAAATCCCTCCCTTGAGAGTTTCCAGCAGGGTGATTGTTAATGTTATTTTGTAACTGTGAGGGTCCCTGGTGAAAATCTGACCTCGCCAAAGAGGTAATTCAGATTTCTCTGCTCTTCTAACAGTAATGTTCATGAAACATATTTAGTTGACTTGTTTAAGAAAGAGAAAAGCAAGAAACCAGTGTTTTCTTTAAGAAAATATCTCTGAAGAATATAAAGTTTAACTTTGATCTTGAAAAAAAAAAAAGTTTAGCTGTAGAGTCCTAGCCCTTTCTTCTTTGACAGCAACTCTACTCAGTTGTATGAAGTTTCTCTCTTTTCGAGTAAAGACTCTTGAACCAGCTTTATTTTTTACCTCCTCTTTCTTCTACATCCACTGCCTCTATGCAGCTGGTTTTCCCACTTGCCTTGCTCTGACAAAGAAGTAAGATGTTACATTAAGGCAAAACCTGACACGTGCCAGATATTGCTGGTAATTTCTACAAGGAGTATACATGAATGCTGAATCCTAGTGAGCCCAGGGGAAAGACAAGGTAGGAAGCATTCTTTATTGAAGTCATCCCTAATGTATACTAAAATGTGGGAAAGAAACCCAGTCCCCAGAAGCAAATGCCAGTGGAGGCTGTAGCCTTCCTTACCAGCAGCTTTCTAAGAGCTGAGCACACCTGTGTTAGGTCCCTCTGCCCGGCGTGTTGCCTTCACTCTCATCTGCGTTTGGACAGCTCCTGAGAAACTGACAACAGGGACAGGATATATTGTCTTTGCTGTAGGAAGCATGGGCATAGGTTTGAAGCCATAGGACCTGAGAACTGATTAACAAGTATTTAGCTGAATTGTTTTTAGAAGGTTTCTTTCAAACCCTAGTTTGTTTTACCTGAAAAATTTTTAGGAAATGTATCTGATAAGAGAATCATGTTAAATTTACCGGGAAGTTGGCACAGTAGTGCAGAAACTTAACATATACCTCCTATTTTTAATATCTAACATTGCTATTATTAGTGAACTCCTGCTAATACATTATTATTAACTAAAGTTCATAGTTTATTCAGATTTCTGTACTTTTTTCTAAATGTCCTTTTTCTGTCCCAGGATTCCATCCAGACTACTGCATTGCCTATAGTTGTCATGTCTCCTTAGGGTCCTCTTGGCTGTGACAGTTTCTCAGACTTTCCTTGTTTTTGACGACTTTGACAATTTTGAGGAGTACTGGTCAATATTTTGGACAACATCTGTCACTTGGGATTTGTCTGATGTTTTTCTCGGACTGTGGATTTGGCGGGGGAAGACCATGGAGGTGAAGTGCTCTTCTCATCAGGGGCATACGCTGTCAACATGACTTATCAGTGTTCACCAGGTGAGGTAGTGTGTGTCGGGTTTCTGCACTATGAAGTTGCTCTGTTGTGCCCGTTCCATATGTGCTCTTTGGAAGGAGGTCCCTATGCTCAGCCCACACTTAAGGAGTGGGGCATTATGCTTTTTTGGAATTCTTCACAAGGGAAATTTTTGTCACTTTCTCCCCATGTATTTATACGATCATTTATTTGTATCAATATAGATTCGTGGATGTTTATTTTATATTTTGGGTTATTGGCCTTTGGGGGCTCTTTTAATTGGCTCCTCTGTCTCTTTGACACCCCCCCCCCCATTTATGTGTATGTGCGTGTGTGTGTTTCCTTTTTTGAGCACTCCCTTACTTTCTGGCATGATAAAATGCTCCAGGCTCATCTTATGTATTTCCTGCCCCAGTCCTAGAATCAGCCATTTCTCCAGTGAGCTCTAGTTCCTTGTATTGAAGAATGAGATTAGAAACCAAGATCTAGGGGTGCCTGGGTGGCTCAGTGGGTTAAAGCCTCTGCCTCAGATCATGATCCCAGAGTCCTGGGATCGAGCACCGCATTGGGCTCTCTGCTCCGCAGAGAGCCTGCTTCCTCCTCTCTCTGCCTGCCTCCCTGCCTGCTTGTGATCTCTCTCTCTGTCAAATAAAAAGAAAGAAAGAAAGAAGAAAAAAGAAAAAGAAAGGAAAGAAGAAAAGAAACCAAGATCTGGGGTGCCTGGGTGGTGCAGTGAGTTAAACATCCAACTTTTGGTTTTGGCTCAGGGCCGTGGGATCAGCCCCCATGTCTAGCTCCACGCTCGGCCCAGAGTCTGCTTGGGAATCTCTCTCCCTCTGCCTCTCCCACTGTGATCTCTCCCTCTCTAGGATAAAAATAAATAAATCTTAAAAAAGAAAAAGAAGAAGAAGAAACCAAGATCAGGTGCATTCCTTTGCTTTTAACTCATCTGAGTCTTTGTATTTAAGGTGGATTTCTTATAGATAACATATAGTTAAGCTTTGCTTTTTATCCACTCTGGTACTCTCTGTCTCTTAGTACATTTAGACCATTTACATTTAAATGATAATTGATATAGTTGGGTTAATGTTACCATGCTTTTAACTGTTGCCTGTTTGTTTATATTTGCTATTTATTTCTTTTAAATACCAGTTACAAAAAGTCTCTCTCCTTCACACTGAAAGATAATTTTGCTGGATGTAAACTCTGATTTGGTGGGGGTTTCTTCCCACACTTTATAAATAAACTTCATTTCATTCTCTTCTTGCTAGCATGTTCTTACCCTTGTTCCCCTGTCTGCAAGGTGTTTTTCTCCTCTCTGGCTTCTCTCAAGATTATCTCTTTGGTTTTGAATATGATATGCCTGGGGATAGACTTTTGGCATTTATCCAACTTGATGTTTTATGGGCTTCCTGGATCTTTGACTTGGTGTCTATCATTAATTTGGGGAAGTTCTCTGGTACTACTTCTTCAGATATTTCTTCTGTTCCATTCTTTCTTTGTTCTTCTTCTGGGATTACAATTATGCATATGTTATACCTTTTACTCTTGTCTCACAGTTGTTGGATATTTTCTTGTTGGTTTTTTTTTTTTAATTTTATCTTTATTTATTTCTTTTTTTTTTTCTTTTTTTTTTCAGTGTAACAGTATTCATTCTTTTTGCACAACACCCAGTGCTCCATGCAAAACGTGCCCTCCCCATTACCCACCACCTGTTCCCCCAACCTCCCACCCCTGACCCTTCAAAACCCTCAGGTTGCCCCAACCTCCCACCCCTGACCCTTCAAAACCCTCAGGTTGTTTTTCAGAGTACATAGTCTCTTATGGTTCGCCTCCCCTCCCCAATGTCCATAGCCCGCTCCCCCTCTCACAATCCCACCTCCCCCCAGCAACCCCCAGTTTGTTTTGTGAGATTAAGAGTCATTTATGGTTTGTCTCCCTCCCAATCCCATCTTGTTTCATTTACTCTTCTCCTATCCCCCTACCCCCCCATGTTGCTTCTCCATGTCCTCATATCAGGGAGATCATATGATAGTTGTCTTTCTCCGATTGACTTATTTCACTAAGCATGATACGCTCTAGTTCCATCCACGTCGTCGCAAATGGCATGATTTCATTTCTTTTGATGGCTGCATAGTATTCCATTGTGTATATATACCACATCTTCTTTATCCATTCATCTGTTGATGGACATCTAGGTTCTTTCCATAGTCTGGCTATTGTAGACATTGCTGCTATAAACATTTGGGTACACGTGCCCCTTCGGATCACTATGTTTGTATCTTTAGGGTAAATACCCAGTAGTGCAATTGCTGGGTCATAGGGTAGTTCTATTTTCAACATTTTGAGGAACCTCCATGCTGTTTTCCAGAGTGGTTGCACCAGCTTGCATTCCCACCAACAGTGGAGGAGGGTTCCCCTTTCTCCACATCCTTGCCAGCATCTGTCATTTCCTGACTTGTTAATTTTAGCCATTCTGACTGGTGTGAGGTGATATCTCATTGTGGTTTTGATTTGTATTTCCCTGATGCCGAGTGACGTGGAGCACTTTTTCATGTGTCTGTTGGCCATCTGGATGTCTTCTTTGCAGAAATGTCTGTTCATGTCCTCTGCCCATTTCTTGATTGGACTGTTTGTTCTTTGGGTGTTGAGTTTGCTAAGTTCCTTATAGATTTTGGATACTAGCCCTTTATCTGATATGTCGTTTGCAAATATCTTCTCCCATTCTGTCAGTTGTCTTTTGGTTTTGTGAACTGTTTCCTTTGCTGTGCAAAAGCTTTTGATCTTGATGAAATCCCAATAGTTCATTTTTGCCCTTGCTTCCCTTGCCTTTGCCGTTGTTCCTAGGAAGATGTTGCTACGGCTGAGGTCGAAGAGGTTGCTGCCTGCATTCTCCTCAAGGATTTTGATGGATTCCTTTCTCACATTGAGGTCCTTCATCCATTTGGAGTCTATTTTCGTGTGTGGTGTAAGGAAGTGGTCCAATTTCATTTTTCTGCATGTGGCTGTCCAATTTTCCCAGCACCATTTATTGAAGAGGCTGTCTTGTTTCCATTGGACATTCTTTCCTGCTTTGTCGAAGATTAGTTGACCATAGAGTTGAGGGTCGATTTCTGGGCTCTCTATTCTGTTCCACTGATCTATGTGTCTGTTTTTGTGCCAGTACCATGCTGTCTTGATGATGACAGCTTTGTAATAGAGCTTGAAGTCCGGAATTGTGATGCCACCAACTTTGGCTTTGTTCTTCAATATTCCTTTGGCTATTCGAGGTCTTTTCTGGTTCCATATAAATTTTAGGATTATTTGTTCCATTTCTTTGAAAAAAATGGATGGTATTTTGATAGGGATTGCATTAAATGTGTAGATTGCTTTAGGTAGCATAGACATTTTCACAATATTTATTCTTCCAATCCAGGAGCATGGAACATTTTTCCATTTTTTTGTGTCTTCCTCAATTTCTTTCATGAGTACTTTATAATTTTCTGTGTATAGATTCTTAGTCTCTTTGGTTAGGTTTATTCCTAGGTATCTTATAGTTTTGGGTACAATTGTAAATGGGATTGACTCCTTAATTTCTCTTTCTTCAGTATTGTTGTTGGTGTACAGAAATGCAACTGATTTCTGTGCATTGATTTTATATCCTGACACTTTACTGAATTCCTGTACAAGTTCTAGCAGTTTTGGAGTGGAGTCTTTTGGGTTTTCCACATATAGTATCATATCATCTGCGAAGAGTGATAGTTTGACTTCTTCTTTACCAATTTGGATGCCTTTAATTTCTTTTTGTTGTCTGATTGCTGAGGCTAGGACTTCTAGTACTATGTTGAATAGCAGTGGTGATAATGGACATCCTTGCCGTGTCCCTGACCTTAACGGGAAAGCTTTCAGTTTTTCTCCATTGAGAATGATATTTGCGGTGGGTTTTTCATAGATGGCTTTGATAATATTGAGGTATGTGCCCTCTATCCCCACACTTTGAAGAGTTTTGATCAGGAAGGGATGCTGTACTTTGTCAAATGCTTTTTCAGCATCTATTGAGAGTATCATATGGTTCTTGTTCTTTCTTTTATTAATGTGTTCTATCACATTGATTGATTTGCGGATGTTGAACCAACCCTGCAGCCCTGGAATAAATCCCACTTGATCGTGGTGAATAATCCTTTTAATGTACTGTTGAATCCTATTGGCTAGTATTTTGGCGAGAATTTTTGCATCTGTGTTCATCAAGGATATTGGTCTGTAGTTCTCTTTTTTGGTGGGAATCCTTGTCTGGTTTTGGGATCAAGGTGATGCTGGCCTCATAAAATGAGTTTGGAAGTTTTCCTTCCGTTTCTATTTTTTGGAACAGTTTCAAGAGAATAGGAATTAGTTCTTCTTTAAATGTTTGGTAGAATTCCCCTGGGAAGCCGTCTGGCCCTGGGCTTTTGTTTGTTTGGAGATTTTTGATGACTGTTTCAATCTCCTTACTGGTTATGGGCCTGTTCAGGTTTTCTATTTCTTCCTGGTTCAGTTGTGGTAGTTTATATGTCTCTAGGAATGCATCCATTTCTTCCAGATTGTCCAATTTGTTGGCGTAGAGTTGCTCATAGTATGTTCTCATAATTGTCTGTATTTCTTGGGTGTTAGTTGTGATCTCTCCTCTTTCATTCATGATTTTATTGATTTGGGTCCTTTCTCTTTTCTTTTTGATGAGTCTGGCCAGGGGTTTATCAATCTTATTGATTCTTTCAAAGAACCAGCTCCTAGTTTCATTGATTTGTTCTATTGTTTTTTTGGTTTCTATTTCATTGATTTCTGCTGGGTTTAGGGTTTCTTTCTTGTTCTTTCTCCAGCTCCTTTACGTGTAGGGTTAGGTTGTGTACTTGAGACCTTTCTTGTTTCTTGAGAAAGGCTTGTACTGCTATATATTTTCCTCTCAGGACTGCCTTTGCTGTGTCCCACAGATTTTGAACTGTTGTGTTTTCATTATCATTTGTTTCCATGAATTTTTTCAATTCTTCTTTAATTTCCTGGTTAACCCATTCATTCTTTAGAAGGATGCTGTTTAGTCTCCATGTATTTGGGTTCTTTCCAGCTTTCCTCTTGTGATTGAGTTCTAGCTTCAGAGCATTGTGGTCTGAAAATATGCAGGGAATGATCCTAATCTTTTGATACCGGTTGAGACCTGATTTGTGACCCAGGATGTGATCTATTCTGGAGAAGGTTCCATGTGCACTAGAGAAGAATGTGTATTCTGTTGCTTTGGGATGAAATGTTCTGAATATATCTGTGATGTCCATCTGGTCCAGTGTGTCATTTAAGGCCTTTATTTCCTTGTTGATCTTTTGCTTGGATGATCTGTCCATTTCAGTGAGGGGAGTGTTAAAGTCCCCTACTATTATTGTATTATTATTGATGTGTTTCTTTGATTTTGTTATTAATTGGTTGATATAGTTGGCTGCTCCCACGTTAGGGGCATAGATATTGAAAATTGTTAGATCTTCTTGTTGGACAGACCCTTTGAGTAGGATATAGTGTCCTTCCTCATCTCTTATTATAGTCTTTGGCTTAAAATCTAATTGATCTGATATAAGGATTGCCACCCCAGCTTTCTTCTGATTCCCATTAGCATGGTAAATTGTTTTCCACCCCCTCACTTTAAATCTGGAGGTGTCTTCGCGTCTAAAATGAGTTTCTTGTAGGCAACATACTGATGGGTTTTGTTTTTTTATTCATTCTGATACCCTGTGTCTTTTGATTGGGGCATTTAGCCCATTAACATTCAGGGTAACTATTGAGATATATGAATTTAGTGCCATTTAGTCACCTTACAGGCGACTGTTACTGTATATTGTCTCTGTACCTTTCTGATCTACTACTTTTAGGCTCTCTCTTTGCTTAGAGGACCCCTTTCAATATTTCCTGTAGAGCTGGTTTGGTGTTTGCAAATTCTTTCAGTTTTTGTTTGTCCTGGAAGCTTTTTATCTCTCCTTCTATTTTCAATGATAACCTAGCTGGATAGAGTATTCTTGGCTGCATGTTTTTCTCGTTGAGTGCTCTGAATATATCATGCCAGCTCTTTCTGGCCTGCCAGGTCTCTGTGGATAAGTCTGCTGCCAATCTAATATTTTTACCATTGTATGTTACAGACTTCTTTTCTCGGGCTGCTTTCAGGATTTTCTCTTTGTCACTAAGACTTGTAAATTTTACTATTAGGTGACGGGGTGTGGACCTATTCTTGTTGACTTTGAGGGGGGTTCTCTGCATCTCCTGGATTTTGATGCTTGTTCCCTTTGCCATATTAGGGAAATTCTCTCCAATGATTCTCTCCAATAGACCTTCTGCTCCCCTCTCTGTTTCTTCTTCTTCTGGAATCCCAATTATTCTAATGTTGTTTCGTCTTATGGTGTCACTTATCTCTCGAATTCTCCCCTCATGGTCCAGTAGCTGTTTGTCCCTCTTTTGCTCGGCTTCCTTATTCTCTGTCATTTGGTCTTCTATATCACTAATTCTTTCTTCTGCCTCATTTATCCTAGCAGTGAGAGCCTCCATTTTTGATTGCACCTCATTAATAGCTTTTTTGATTTCAACTTGGTTAGATTTTAGTTCTTTAATTTCTCCAGAAAGGGCTTTAATATCTCCAGAGAGGGTTTCTCTAATATCTTCCATGCCTTTTTCAAGCCCGGCTAGAATGTTCAGAATCGTCATTCTGAACTCTTGATCTGACATATTACCCATGTCTGTGTTGATTAGGTCCCTAGCCTTCGGTACTGTCTCTTGTTCTTTTGTTTGTGGTGATTTTTTCCGCCTTGTCATTTTGTCCAGATAAGAGAATATGAAGGAGCAAATAAACTACTAAAAGGGTGGCAAAGACCCTGGAAAAATGCGCTGTAACCAAATCAGAAGAGACCCCAAATTGTGGGGGGGAGAAAGGGGATAAAAACAGCTTCTGAAAAAAAAAGAAAAAAAAAAAAAGAAAGAAAAAAATTTAAAAAATAAAACAAATAAAAAATATAAAAAAGAAAGAAAAAATATATATATTTAGATGAACTAGTCAAAAAATGTTAAAAAAGAAAAGGGTAAAAGTTTAAAAAAAATTTAGCAGAAGAAGAAAAAAGAAAAAAGAAAAAAAAATTGAAAAAAGAAAAAAAAATTGAAGTAGCCGCAAGACTAAAGAATCATGGGGAGAAAGCCATGAGTTCCGTGCTTTGCTTTCTCCTCCTCTGGAATTGCTCTGCTGTCTTAGGAATTGAATCTGCTTTCTCCTTGATAGATGAACTTCGTCCTGGCTGGATATTTTGTTGATCTTCTGGGGGAGGGGCCTGTTGTAGTGACTCTCAAGTGTCTTTGCCCGAGGCGGGATTGCACCGCCCTTACCGGCGGCCGGACTAAGTAATCGGCTCGGGTTCGCTTTTGGGAGCTTCTGTTCCCTGAACGCTTTCCGTAGAGTTCCGGAGGACGGGAATGAAAATGGCGGCCTCCCAGTCTCCAGCCCGGAGGAGCCGAGAGCCTGGGGCCCCACTCCTCAGTGCGCCCCCAGAGAACAGCACCCAATCACTCCTGTATCCCCAGCCTCTAGCCGCGCTCCGAGCTCACCCAGCCTGCGACCAGTTCAAGGTAACCCCGAGCTGAGAGTTTAGTCCTCGGCTCTGTCTCTCCAGCCGGCTTCTCCGTTCTAATACCTGCGAGCTCTCCGACACTCCGACACCCCCGATCCTTCTGTGACCCTGCGGGGCCTGGGGCCACGCTGGCCCCGCATGGGCTTCACCCCGGTTTAGCCCCTGGAGCAATGTCCCTCAGTGGAACAGAGTTTTAAAAGTCCTGATTTTGTGCTCCGTTCTTCCGCCGCTTGCCGGGAGCCGGCCCCTCCCCCCGCGGTCTATCTTCCCGTCGTTTTAGATTCACTTCTCCGCCAGTCCTACCTTTCAGAAAGTGGTTGATTTTCTGTTTCTAGAGTTGCTGTTCTTCTTCTCTTCGCTCTCCCGTTGGATTTGTAGGTGTTTGCAATGTTTAGATAAGCTATCGAGCCGATCTCCTGCTACCTGATGTAGTCTCAGGCTGCTACTTCTCCGCCATCTTAACTCCTCCCCTCTTTCTTGTTGGTTTTTCTTGTTGTTTTCATTCTTTGTATTGACTCACACTGGAAGTTTCTTTTGACGTGTCTTCAAGATTGCTAATTTTCCTCAGCTGTGTCTAGTCAACTGACGATCCTATCAAAAGCATTGTTCATGTCTTTTAGAGTTTTTAATTTCTAGCATTCCACTTCGACCATTTCTTACATTTTTCATCTCTGTGCTTACATTATTCATTTGTTCTTAACATTTTGTCTACTTTTCCCAGTAGAGCCCTTAACAATACTAATCATAGTTATTTTAAACTCCCTGTTTGTTCCAGATTCTGTTCCAGAATCTGTTATGTCTGAGTGTGGTGCTGATGATTTCTTCATCTCTTCAGAGTGTTTTCCTTGTCTTATGGCATGCCTTATAATTTCTTATTGAAAGCCAGACCTGTTGCATCAGGCAGTAGCAGCTGAAGTAAAGTAGGCCTTTGGTGTCAGGATTTGTGTGAATCTGGCTGGAAGTTGGGCTCTACTTGATGTTTATTTTGGCCATAGATACCACAGGCTTTAAGTTCCCATTCTGTCCTTGTTTTTGTTTCCCTCTTTAGGTTGGGCTTCCATGTGTTTCCCTCCTCAGAGAAAGGGTCTATTGCAGCTCTTTTAACTGCAATGTACTATTATACTGGAGCCCTGTTGGTATGTGATAAGGTGTTGAGGAGGGAATGAATTTTCTGATTTTCAGATCAATCCTCAGGCTTTAAATGAGGCAGTGTTTCAGGAGAGTGGTCTCCAAAAGTGTTGTTACATGAGTAGAGCTCTCTGCCTGCCCCTGCCCCCTTCCCTGTCTGCGGTGCTCCAGACTACTTCTTTGAAGCCCTGACTGCCGTTCCCTCTGTTTTATTTTTGTTTTCCCTGCACGAGACAGGAAGGCTGGAGAGGCAGGAGTGGGGAGGAATTTCCTTACTGAAGCTGGAACCACCGTCTAGAATTTGCTCTGGTAAAGTCCTTCCTCCTAGAGAGTAAGCCTTTTGTATGGAGAAGGCTACGAACAGTATTTCATAATGCCTACTCTTCCTTTCTCCCTGTAAGATCTGTGAGGTGATCCTTCTTCTGTTCTCAGCATGAGAACCAGGTTGGGTTCCTGGAGGGAACACCTATGAAAGTATGGGGCCCCTAGCACTCTACCTTTTAATGGTTTCTCACTTATGCTGATCATGCCCAGCCACCAACAATTCATTAAACTCACCTTTTAAGTGTTCCTATCAGTTTATGGCTCTGGCAGTTTCCATTCTGAGTAAGTAAATCTTGGTTGCTACAGCTCTCTAGATGCACCTAATTCCCCAGATTTTGAGCAGTGGTTCACCCTTGATTCTTTGACAGGTCCAAGAAAAGTAGTTGGTCTTCCATTTGTCCAGTGTTTTATTGTTGCATTGACAGGAGTGAAACTTCCAAGCTTTCTTTACCTGTTGGAGCTAAAACCAGAAGTGCTCAAAAGTCTTTTTTGAAGAGATGTTATTTGGTTTCACATAAATTTGCCAGTTACCAAAATAGTAAATCAAAGCATATATTCAGTAGTAAATATGCTGAATTTTGTTTTAGGGAAACATGAAGCAAATGTTTCAATAACTGAGCAAACTAGTTGCTCACTGATAGTAGCAGTAAAAGGTCCACTGTGGAGGAGACAGAAATCTAAGGCCCTCCTGCTCCATACCCCTGGTCTTTCTGGCTCTTCCCCTCTGCAGAATAGATTTTCCCATGAAAATAGACCTGACACTCAGTTTATTGACTGTCTGTCACCTGCCACCCAGTTAATCAGCTGACACCTCTAGTGTGGTCTGGTGCTAGAGATGTGAAGCCCATTGCTTCCTGGCAGAAGTTCTCAATTTAGAATCATATTTTGGGGAGAGACATTTGTCCAGCCGCATATCTCCTAAAACTGGTGCTAGTGACATTGTGGCTTTTAGCAAAACATGTACATATGCAGATGACCATATGTGGTCCTGAAAGATGAAAGTAAGAGGAGGTGCTTTCTCTTTTCATTTATAAACAGATAACCATCTGATTTTTAGGCAACGCCATTGAAGGACTCTAATATTCTTTACAGTAATTTCTTTCTTCAGAAGAATGCCCGATTAGTTAAATACCTGCCACTAAGGTTTGGATGCCCAAACTGAGTTGAAGGTGGTCAGAAACCAATCTGACAAAGTAGTAACATAGGAACTTCAGAAAGTAGCATTTCTGGGACAATTGGGTGGCTCAATAGGTT
The DNA here is from genome assembly GCF_922984935.1 of Meles meles. NCBI lineage: Eukaryota > Metazoa > Chordata > Mammalia > Carnivora > Mustelidae > Meles > Meles meles. The sequence goes on along the minus strand of NC_060069.1, from coordinate 37,142,005 downwards.
AAGCGTCTGCCTTCGGCTTAGGTCATGATCCCAGGGTCCTGGATTTGAGTCCCACATCAGGCTCTCTGCTTAGCAGGGAGCCTGCTTCTCCTTCTGCCTCTGCTGCTCCCCCTGCTTGTGCCCTCTCTCTCTCTCTCTCCCTCTGACAAATAAATAAATAACTCTTGGGAAAAAATAAAGTAAGTAGCATTTCTGTGTCTTGACTACTCACCATTTGTTAGGTGCGACAGTGGGAAAGGAGGCTCACTGACCTTGTCCTGCCCTCTGTGCCGATGCCTTCCTGACTCTCAAGCCTGTGCTCTCCCACCCACAGTGTCTTCATGGAACATCCTCAGGCAGGTTGTTGGGGGGGAGGCAACAGCAGTGTGTACAGTGAAGAACCTAGAACTTCACTGTCAGCCCTGACATAGTCTCTGAAGGTCAGTTTCTTGCCCTTAAAGTGACAAACTGATTGAAAGGCTCACTCAGCTTCTTACAGCTCTAAAATCTCTGCATTCCTGATGGGGCAAGAGACATCACTACCCACCAGGTGGCCCTTCTCTGGAAGCTCTTTGCCATGATTTCCTTCTCTACGTATCATTTGGGCTTCACAACAACTGTGTAGCATAATATGAGTAAAGGAGGATGAAGCTCCAGCAGAGGAGGGGGACGCACAGGCCTTGAAGGGATGGCGCAAAAGCAGCAGCTCCTGAAGGGGGCCCATTTCAGAGGCCAAGTCCACAGAGGGTCTTGGCAAATTGAAGCGTGTCCAAAGCAGGCAGGTAGAACCAAGACGATGAGACAGAGCTTTCTTTTTTCTTTCTTTTTTTTTTTTTAAGATTTTATTTATTTATTTGACAGACAGAGATCACAAGGAGGCAGAGAGGCAAGCAGAGAGAGAGGAGGAAGCAGGCTCCATGCTGAGCAGGGAGCCTGTTGCGGGGCTCGATCCCAGGCCCCTGGGATCATGACCTGAGCTGAAGGCAGAGGCTTTAACCCCCTGAGCCACCCAGGTGCCCCCTGGTAGCCAGGTAGCTTTACTTCATTCTTGGTCCTTGAAGAAGTGGTATTAAACATGATTGGTTCTCATTTAATTCTGTAATAAACAAATGTTTCCCATGGCTATAGCATCTAAATTACAAGGAAAACAACAGCAACAAAACTAGAAGGAAAACAAAAGACTAAGAGGGAAGGAGATGAAGTCTGTGAACAAAGACCCATCCCGAGATCACAGCTTTATGTCACATATGTCCCATCCTGCTGTCACCACGGCGAAGGGAGAACTCTCCTCCTGCCTTGTACCTGTAGCTTGAGATTCCCACCGCCACTGGGCCTTTGAGACTTTTTTTTTTTTTTTTTTTTTACAACTTAAAGATTCTTCCAGTGTCCGCCATGCCTGTGTATCTCTGAAGATAAACAGTGTTTGGTGAGGCCAGTACATAAAGGACTGTTTAGTTGGCCCCAGACTGGATCTTAAAAGGAAAAGTAATTATGTTTCCTGTAAGACTTCACATGTGGAGTCTCCTGAGCCTTGCCCTCCTCTCTGTCACTGACCAGGCAAGCATCAGGCAGGTGACTTAAGCAGGCTGATTGTGTGTCTTTCTTGCACTTTGGTAGAGCCACCACTCCTCAGAGGGCCCTTTGAGTGCACCATGGCTCGCCTTTGTGACAACAAGTGTGTGTTTCTCCAGCGCTATTTAAATTTTCACTTGACTGTCCAATTTAAGTATATGAAGTAAGTATATAGTGAAACAAAACCACAATCTTAGGGTATCACTTTGCTTGTAGGCCTTAGAAAACATTTCCAAGTACAGTTATTAAGTGTTGCTTGGTTTTTTTCCTTGTCGAGTGATCAAAATAATTGTTGGAAAAACAAAACAAACTCCAAATAAAACATAATCCTCCTACAGATTGCACTTTCACAGTCATCAAATCTGGCCTAGAAACTGCTTTGTACATGGAATGTAGCTGTGAATGGAAAGAGAAATAGTTTTGCACATGTAAATCGCTTCAACACTGCATAGGACCTGCTCTTGGATGACATCAGAATTGCCAAGGCCTAGAAAGCCAGCTTCTTCAGCCCGTTGACCAAAGACAATGCCATCACTCAGGGTCCTTCACCTATAAGGTGCTAATCTTGCTAATCTTTTGTTAGCAAGTCTCAACAATGGTGATTATACTTTCAAAAGGGAAGAGCTGATGAGGCATTCAGCTTAATTTACTTATAACCCTTTAATTCCTTCTGTTCATTTGGTCCAATTGGCATTGGTTCTATTAAGTGGTAAGATGGAGAAGAAGTAAAAGAATTTTTATGTTTTTATTATAATCAGTTTCTCTTCTCTGTCTTATTATTTTAATCAACTAACTCTCCTAACATTTTTTCATTGCTTTTTTCCCTGTACACTTATTTTAGATTCCAACTTTCCACTAACCTTTTCAAACCCAACTCTTCACTCATTTGACTGATCTTGAGAAATAGCTCATGTAGACAAGCCAAAGGTCTAGGGTCTTTGTGATGATGGTGACCCCCTGTCATGGCCTGTGTGCATCCTCACTGCATCAAGCATGCACCATGACCTTGGTCAGGAGCATAATATACTGTTATCACAGGAGATACCCTGCCCCCACTGCATCCCCCAGTGTCCATCAGTGACCCACCAGGTGTTAGGAACTGAAGACACTGTACAAGAAGCCTCCTTTGAAACTACACAGAAGATTCCTATTCATTGTGTTATTGAGACAAAGACAGATTTTTTTAATGTTTTCTCATTCATTTGCATGGAATATCTTTTTACATCTTTTCACTTTTATGCTATGTGTGTCCTTAATTCTAAAGTGAGTCTCTTGTAGATAGCATATAGTTGGATCTTGTTTTTTTATCCATTTAGCTACTCTGTGTTTTTCAGAGTTTAATCTGTATACATTTAAAGTAATTACTGATAGTAACAAATTTTCTGTTGCCATTTCATTGTTTTCTGTGTGTCTCATAGTTATTTTGTTCCTCTTTTTCTCCTCAATGCCTTTCTTTGTGTTTCATTGATTTTTTTTTTTTTTTTTTTTTTTTTTTTTTTTTTTGTACAGCCTTACTTTGATTCTCATTTCTCTTTTGTGTCTCTTCTATAGGTATTTCTTGTGGTTAACATGGTGGGTATATAAAACATAGTTATAACAGTCTATTTTAAACTGATAAAAACTTTACTCACATGCAAATCTCTGCTTCTTTACATGTCTCCCCTCCAATTTTGTTATTGATGTCACAGATTATGTTTTTTATATATATTGTATTCATTCACATAGTTTTATAGTTATTTTGTATGCTTTTATCCTTTAAGTTGTACACCAGAATTAAAAACAATGTGTACACCACCACTACAGTATTACAGGATTCTGTGTTTGTCAATATTTACCTTTGTAATATTTGGTAATATGTAATATGTAATATGGTAATATTTACCATATGTTTGTATATGCGTTTGTGTTGCTGTCTAGCATCCTTTATTTCAACATGATGGATGCCTTTTAGCATTTCTTGAAGGTAGATCTGGTGGTGATGAATTCTCTCAGCTTTTATTTATCTGGAAAGGTCTTAATTTCTCCTTCACTTTTGAAGGACAGTTTTGCTGAATTTAGTATACCTGGCTGACAGGGTTATTCTTTCATCATACTGAAGATATCATCTCACTCCCTTCTAGCTTGTATTATTTCTGCTAAGAAACACTCTGATAATTTTATGGGTCCTCTCTCATAGATGATGCAATACTTATGTCTGCTGCTTTTAAGATTTTCTCTTTTCCTTTCAACAGTTTGATTACATTGTGTCTCGTGTGGGCCTTTTGGGGTTTATCTAGTTGGAATCTTTTGTGCTTCTTGAATTTGTGTGTCCATTTCCTTTCTCAGACTTGGAACTTTTTGACACTTGTTTCTTCAAATAAGCTCCCTGACTTTTAATCTCTTCTCTCTGGGACTCCCAGAATGTGTATATTGGTGTGCTTGTTGATGTACCTTAAGTCCTTTAGGCTTTCTTCATTCTTTTTTTTTTTTCCTTCCGTTCCTCTGACTTGACAATTTCAAATGGCCTCTCTTCGGGTTCACTGATTCTCCTGCTTGAACAAGGCAGCTGTTGAGCCCATCTAGTGAATTTTTTGGTTATTGAAATCTTCAGCTTCAGAAGTTCTGTTTGGTTCTTTTATAGTTTCTGTCTCTTTGTTTATATTCTCATTTTTTTCATGCATTATTTTCCAGATTTCAGTTAGTTTTCTTTCTTGTAGCCCATTGAGTTTCTTCAGGTTAATTATTTTAAATTGTCAGGTAATTTAAACATTTCTGTTTCTTTAGGGTTGGTTTTTCAAGATTTATTACTTTCAGTTGACTGTGCCATGTTTCCCTGTTTCTTCATATGCCTTATTATTTTTCATTGAGGTTTTTGCATTTAAAAAAATAGCTACCTCTCCCAGTCTTTACAGATTAGCTTTGTATATGGAAAAAAACTCCATCAGTCAGCCCAGCTAGAGAGCTGGAGGTGTCTCACACCTTTTCTGGGAATGTGTCTTCTCTGAACTTGTGCAGGTAATTTCCCAGTTAGGAAGGTTGTCAGTTTCGTTGTCAGGAGTTTATGATTTCTTGCTCCTTCCATTATCTGTCTGCAGTACTGCAGGTACTTCAGCATGCCACCAAGCTCATGTTCCTCTTAGTGGCCCCCAGGCATCCAAAACATGTCACATCTTTTCCAGGACTCTGAGTCTACTGAGATAGAAATCAGTCCCTGGGGCAATGCCCTGAAAACCCAGAACACTGGATATATGTTCGACTCTTCTTCTCCTCTCCTGAGGGAGAAGCCATGAGTTGGGTATTTTCTCTCAATTGTGCTTAGTTGTGCCAGCTTGGAGGAGGAGCTATTGCAAGTGAAATCCAGTGGCTTTTCTTACGTATTTCAAGGTAGCCGTTCTTCACTTTGTGCTTTCCTGGAGTACTGCAACTTCTTAACTGGTTTCTGGAGTTCTCATAAAGGCTTTTTGGATGGTATATTGCTGTTAGGTCAATATCTCAGTGGAGGAACAAGGTTTGGGCTTTCTATTTCAGTGTCTTGTCAACTTCAGTCTGGCCTCTAAGTCTTTAGTAGGAGCCTGGTATGACTGTGGGCGTGGCTTCTCTCTTGGGCCTAGCAGTCCCACACAAAGAGTCTCCCAGATGATCACATGCTTTCTTTAAGGGGCAAGTCACTGGCTTTAGTGCAAGAGAAGAACCTTGTGGTCACTCTGTTACAAGATGGCATAAGAAAGGGCTCCCTGTGGCCCTAGTTTTTTTCTGAAGGCAGGTTTTTAATACATTCACTTTGGTGAACACTCCCTGTCCCAATCCTTTCCTTTTGTGGGGCTGAGTCTGACATTGGTGTCTTTCTGAGTCTTCTTTGGGAGGACCTGCCTTTATGTCAGGAGATGTGCTACGCTTTCTGCCTCATCAGTCCTATATTCAGAATTTCTGACAAATTCTTTTGGTTCCTCTTCTCATTCTTTTTTTTTTCCTTTTTCCTTTCTTTATTTTTTATTTTTACTTAAATTCAATTAATTAACATATAATGTATTATTGGTTTCAGAGGTAGAGGTCACTGATTCATCAGTCTTATATAATACCTAGTACTCATTACATCATGTGCCCTCCTTAATGTCCGTTACCCAGTTACCCCAACCCCCCTCCTCTCCAACAACCCTGTTTGTTTCCTATGATTAAGAGTCTCTTATGGTTTGTCTCCCTCTCTTATTTTTGTCTTGTTTTATTTTTTCTTCTCTTCCTCTGTGCTCCTCTGTTTTATTTCTTAAATTCCACAGATGAGTGAGATCATGTGATAATTGTCTTTCTCTGATTGACTTATTTTGCTTAGCATAGTACCCTGTAGTTCTATCCACATCATTGCAAATGCTAAGATTTCATTTTTTATGGATGAATATATATATATTCCACATCTGTATCCACTCATCTGTTGATGGACCTCTGGGTGCTTTCTGTAGTTTGGCTATTATGGACCTTGCTGCCATAAACACTGGGATGTAGGTACCTTTGGCTCACTACGTTTGTATCTTTGGGATAAATACCCAGTAGTGCAATTGCTGAGTCATAGAATAGCTCTATTTTCAATTTTTTGAGGAAACTCTGTACTGTTTTCCAGAGTGGTTGCACCAGTTTGCACTCCCACCGGTCTTTGCCAACAACTGTAGTTTTCTGAGTTGTTAATTTTAGCCATTCTGACTGGTATGAGGTGATATCTCATTGTGGTTTTGTTCTGTATTTCCCTGATGCTGAGTAATGTTGAGCACTTTTCATGTGTCTGTTGGCCATTTGGATGTCTTCTTTGGAGAAGTATCTGTTCACGTCCACTTATTGATTGGATTATTTATTCTTTGGGTGCTGGGATTGATAAGTTCTTTATAGATTTTGGATACTAGCCCTTTATCTGAAAAGATATTTGCAAATATCTTCTCCCATTCTGTCGGTTGTCATTTGGTTTTGTCAGCTGTTCCCTTTAAGGTAAAAAAGTTTTCTATCTTAATGAATTCCCAATTGTTCATTTTTACCTTTGTTTCCCTTGCCTTTAGAGATGCATCTAGCAAGAAGTTGCCGCAGCTGAGGTCACAAATGATGCTTTCCTGTGTTCTCCTCTAGGATTTTGATGGATTCCTGTCTCACATTTACATCTTTCATCCATTGTCTATTTTTGTGTATGGTGTCAAGGAAATGGTCCAGTTTCATTCTTCTGTATATATACAGCTGTCCAATATTTCCAACACCATTTGTTGAAGTGACTGTCTTTTTTTCCATTGGATATTCTTTCCTGCTTTGTTGAAGACTAGTTGACCTCAGAGTTGAGGGTCCATTTCTGGGTTCTTGCTTCTTTTCCATTTACTTATGTATCTGTTTTTGTGTCAGGACCATACTGTGTTGATGATTACAGCTTTGTAATAGAGCTTGAAGTCCAGAATAGTGGGGCCACCAGCTTTGGTTTTCTTTTTCAACATTCCTTTGACTATTCGGGGTCTTTTCTGGTTTCATAGAAATGTTAGGATTATTTGTTCTAACTCTTTGAAAAAAAGTTGACTGTATTTTGATAGGAATTGCATTGAATGTGTATATTGCTCTAGGTAGCATAGACACTTCAACAATATTTGTTCTTCCAATCCATGAGCATGGAACATTTTTCCATTTCTTTGTGTCTTCCTCAATTTCTTTCATGAGTATTCTGTAGTTTTCTGGGTACAGGTTCTTTGTCTCTTTGGTTAGGTTTATTCCAAGGTATCTTATGACTTTGGGTGCAGTTCTATATGGGATTGACTCCTTGATTTCTCTTTTTACTGTCTCATTGTTAGTGGATAGAAATATAACTGATTCCTGTGCATTGATTTTATATCCTGCCACTTTGCTGAATTCCTATATGAGTTCTCTCAAATTTGGGGTGGAATCTTTCAGGTTTTCCACATAGAGTATTGTGTCATCTGTGAAAAGTGAGATTTTGACTTCTTCTGTGCTGATTTGGATGACTTTTATTTCTTTTTGTTGTCTGATTGCTGAGACTAGCACTTCTAGTACTATGGTGAATAGCAGTGGTGATAGTGGACATCCTTGCCATGTTCCTGACCTTAGCAGGAAAACTCATTTTTCCCCATTGTGAATGATATTCACTGTGGGTTTTTCATAGATAGCTTTTATGATACTGAGTTACATTCCCTCTATCCCTACACTGTGAAGAGTTTTAATAAAAAAAAAGGAGGCTGTATTTTGTTAAATCTTTTTCTGAATCTATTGAAAGGATTATATGGTTCTTGTCCTTTCTTTTATTAACTTAGTATATCATATTAATGTACTGTATCAGACTGTAGTGTATCACATTGATTGATTTGTGGATGTTGAACCCTTGCATCCCAGGAATAAATCTCACTTGGTCATGGTGAATAATCCTTCTAATGTACTGTTGGGTCTTATTGACTAGTATCTTGGTGAGAATTTTGACATCTGTGTTCATCAGGGATATTGGTCTATAATTCTCCTTGTTGGTGGGGCCTTTGGTTTTGGAATCAGGGTAATTCTGGCCTCATAAACGAGTTTGTAACTTTTCCTTCCATTTCTATTTTTTGAAACATCTTCAGAAGAATAGGTATTAATTCTTTCAGTGTTTGCTAGAATTCCCCTGGGAAGTCATCTGGCCCTGGACACTTGTTTTTTTGGGTTTTTTTAATTTCCTTACTGGTTATGGGTCTATTCAGGTTTTCTGTTTCTTCCTGTTTCAGTTTTGGTAGTTTATATGTTTGTAGGAATGCATCCTTTCTTCCAGATTGCCTAATTTGCTGGTTTATAGTTGCTCATAATATGTTCTTATAATTGTTTGTATTTCTTCAGTGCTGGTTGTGATCTCTCCTCTTTCATTCATGATTTTATTAATTTGGGTTCTATCTCTTTTCTTTTTGCTAAGTCTGACTAGAGGGTTATTAATCTTATTAATTCTTTCACAGAACCAACTCCCAGTTTCATTGATCTGTTCTACTGTATTTTGGTTTCTGTTTCATTGATTTCTGCTCTAATATTTATTAATTCTTGTCTCCTGCTTGGTTTAGGCTTTATTTGCTGTTCTTTCTCCAGCTCTTAGGTGTAAGACCTTTCTTGTTTCTTGAGAAAAGCTTGTATTGCTATGTGCTTCCCTCTTAGGACTACCTTTGCTGCATCCCAAAGGTTTTGAACAGTTGTGTTTTCGTTTTCACTTTTTTCCATGAATTTTTAAAAATTCTTCTTTAATTTTCTCATTGACCCATTCATTCTTTAGTAGGATGCTCTTTTTTTTTTTTTTTAAGATTTTATTTATTTATTTGTCAGAGAGAGAGAGAGCACAAGCAGGCAGGGGCAGAGAGAGAAGCAGGCTCCCTGCTGGACAAGGAGCCCAATGTGGGACTTGATCCCAGGACCCCAGGATCATGACCCGAGCCGAAGGCAGTAGCTTAGCTGACTGAGCCACCCAGGCACCCCAGTAGGATGCTCTTTAACCTCTTTTTTTTTTTTTTTTTTTAAATTCTTTCCTCTTGTGATTGAGTTCCAGTTTCACAGCACTGTGGTCTGAAAATATTCAGGGAATGATCCTAATCTTTTAGTACCAGTTGAGACCTGATTTATGACCCAGTGTGTGGTCTATTCTGGAGAATGTCACATGGGCACTTGAGAAGAATGTGTATTCTGTTGCTTTAGGATGGAATGTTCTGAATACATCTGTGAAGTCCATCTGGTCCAATGTGTCATTCAGAGCCCTTGTTTCCTTGTTGAACTTCTGCCTAGATGATCTGTCCATTGCAGTGAGTTGGGCAGGGGGGTTGTTAAAGTCCCCTACTACTATTGTATTATTATCAATGTGTTTCTTTAATTTTTTTATTAATTGATTTACATAATTGGCTGCTCCCACGTTAGGGACATAAATACTTAAAACTGTTAGATCTTCTTGTTGGATAGACCTTTTAGTTATGATATAATGTCCTTCCTCATCTCTTATTACAGTATTTGGTTTTAAATCTAATTTTTCTGATATAAGGATTGCTATCCCAGCTTTCTTTTGATATTTATTAGCATGAAAAATGATTTTCCACCCTCTCACTCTAAATCTGGAGGTGTCTTTGGGTCTAAAATGAGTCTCTTGAAGACTGTATACTGATGGGTCTTGCTTTTTTTATCCAGTCTGATACCCTGTGTCTTTTGATTGGGGCATTTTGCCCTTTAACTACTGAATGATATGAATTTAGTGCCACTGTATTACCTGTAAAGTTCCTGCTTCTATATATTGTTTCTGTTCCTTTCTGGTCTGTGTTACTTTTGGGATCTCTCTCTGCTTAAAGGATCCCCTTGAGCATTTTTTGCAGGGCGCTGGTTTAATGGTCACAAATTCATTTAGTTTCTGTTTGTCCTGGAAGGCTTTTATCTCCCCTTCTATTTTTGAATGACATCCTAGCAGGATAAAGTATTCTTGGCTGCTTATTTTTGTCATTTAGTACACGGAATATATCACGCCAGTCCTTTCTGGTTTGCCAGGTCTGTGTGGATAGGTTTGTTGCCAGTCTAATATTTCTACCATTGTAGGTTACAGGCCTCTTGCCCCAAGCTGCTTTTAGGATTTTCTCTTTGTCTTTGAGATCTGCAAACTTCACTATTAGATGTCAGGGTGTTGACCTGTTTTTGTTGATTTTGAGGAGAGTTCTCTGTGCCTTCTGGACTTGCATGCCTGTTTCCTTCTCCAGACTAGGGAAGTTCTCACCTATAATTTACTCAAATATACCTTCTGCCGTGCCTCCCTTTCCTCTGCTTCTGAGATTCCAATTATTCTAATATAGTTAGAATGGTATCACTTATCTCTTGAATTCTCCCCTTGTGATTCAGTAGTTGTTTATCTCTCTTTTTCTCAGTTTCTTTATTCGCCATCATTCGGTCTTCTCTATCACTAATTCTCTCTTCTGACTCATTTATCCTGGCAGTTAGAGTCTCCATTTTTTATTGCATCTCATTAATAGCCTCTTTGACTTTGACTTGATTAAATTTTAGTTCTTTTATTTTTCTGGTATCTTCTATGCTTTTTTCAAGCATAGTTAGTATCTTTATAATTATTCTCAACTCTAGTTCTTATATCTTAGTTATATTCATATTGATTAGGTCCCTGGCAGTCAGTACTGCCTGTTGTTCTTTTTTGGGGGGTGATTTTTTCCATCTTGTCATTCTGTCCAGAGAAGAATAGATGAATGAGAGAACAAAATACTATAATGGCAACAACAACCCCAGAGAAATATACACTAAACAAATCAGAAGAAACCTAAAACCAAAAAATATTAAAAATTTTTAAAAAGAGAGAATATAATCAGACAGGTGAACAGAACAGAGCAATACACTGGATCCTGTATTTTTTGGCATGTTTGTTAGAAAACTAGATCCCAAAATTGTAAAGAAAGAAAAACTTATATGTGTATAAAAATAAAATTAAATATAATGAAAAGATAGAATGTAGCTATAGAAATGAAAATTAAAAGACAAAAAAAAAAAGGAGTATAAACAGACAGGTGAAAAGAACAGAGCTATACACTATATCCTGAGTGTATTTTGGTCAGTTTGTTAGAAGAAATTACATCTCAAATTTGTAAAGAAGGAAAACTTATATATCTACAAAAATAAAATTAAATACATTGATAGGATAGACTGCAACTGTAAATATGAAAATTTAAAAAGACTTTGACCAAAAAAAAGAAGGAAAAAAAGAGAAAATATGATCAGACAGATGAAAAGAATAGAGCCATACACTGAATTTAGGATGAATTTTGGTCTGTTTGTTTGTTAGAGGAAAGTGCATCCCAAAATTGTAAAGAAAGAAAAACTTACACACACACACACACACACACACACACACACAAATAAATACAAGGAAAGGATAGAATGTAAATGTAAAAATGAAAATAAATGATTTTAAAAAAGAATTGATGAAATAAATTGGTTAAAAGGGAAAGCTTTTAAAAAAATTTTAAAAATTAAAATTGAAAAACTAAAGAATTGTGGTGGAAAAAACCATGAATTCTATATACTATTTTCCTCTAGCTCTGGAGTTTTACAGTTATCTGTGATTGGTAAATTTGATCTTGACTGAATGTTCTTGCTGATCTTCTGGGGGAGGGACCTCTTGCAGTGATTCTCAAATGTCTTTGCCTGAGGCAGAATTGCACCACCCTTGCCAGGGGCCAGGCTAAGTAATCTCTCCTGGTCAGTCTCAGTAGCTTTTGTTCCATGAATGCTTTCCATAGAGCTCTGGAGGATGGGAATGAAGATGGCGGCCTCCCAATCTCTGGCCCCTGAGCCAAGAGCTCTAGCCCCCCTCTTCAGGGTGCTCTCAGGGAAAAGTAGTCAAATTATTCCTGTCTCCCTGGTCTCTCTGTGCATTCCATGCTCACCTAGCCTGTGACCAAGGATTTCTATCTCAGGCACACAACCCTGTTTTGAGTTTCCAAACCCCATAGACTCCTATAGTTTGCTCCCCTACCACTCCTCCCTGGGGTGGAAGGAGGGGGTCTTGCTGCAGTTCTGCCACTTGCTGGGCCCCTGCTCAGAGAGCAGTCATCCAACTGTGCTGAGGTTCATGGTTTATGGCAATCCAGACCTTAGAGCCCACTGTGTTTGCAGCTGGCTTCCCGGCTCCAGTGCCTGGGAACTCTGCCACACTCAGGAATCCCTTGTCTTTCTGTGACCCCTGAGAATCCTAAGACCACACTGACCCACGTAGGACTGTGCCCTGCTTCGCCACCTGAGCACCTTTCAGGCGGGGACGTCTCTCACCAAGAGAAGGTTTCTAAGAGTTCTTTTCCCTGTTGTATACTTTTGCTTTCTTTGTCATAAATTAATTGACCATATATGCTTGTGTTTATTTCTGGGCTCTCGATTCTGTTTCATTTATGTCAATACTGTGCTGTTTGAGTGCTATAACGTTGTATTGCAATTTGAAATCAGCGAGTGTAGGACCTCCAGTTTTGTTCTTTCTCGGGATTGTTTTGGCTATTTGAGGTCTTTTGTGGTCCCATGCAAATTTGAGAATTATTCTAGTTCTATGAAAAAAATGTCATTAGAATTTTGATATGGATTGCATTGAATCTGTAGATTGCTTTGGGTAGTATAGACATTTTAATAATATTAATTCTTCCAGTCCATGAGTGCTGAATATCTTTCCATTCATTTCTGTCTTCTTTAGTTTATTAATGTCTTATAGTTTTTATAGTACAAGCCTTTCACCTCTTTGGCCAAATATATACCTAGCTATTTTATTCTTTTTGATATAGTTGTAAATGAGATTATTTTCTTGAATTCTCTTTCTGATAACTTGTTATCAGAGTACAGAAATGGAACAGATTTTTGTATAATAATTTTTTATCTGAAAATCTATGGAATCCATTTATTTTAGAAGTTTTTTTTAGCATCTTTAGGGTGTTCTATATATAACATCATGTCATCTGCAAATAGTGACAGTTTTATTTCTTCCTTTCTAATTTATATGCCTTTTGTTTCTTTTCCTTGACTAATTGCTTCCTAGGACTTCCAGTACGTACTGTGTTGAATAAAAATAGGAATAGTGGTCGTTCTTGCCTTTGTTCCTGATCTTAGAGGAAAAGCTTTCAGCTTTTCACCATTGAGTATGATGTCAGCTGTGGGTTTGTTATCTATGGCCTTTATTATGTTGAGGTACATGTCCTTTATACCCACTCTGTTGAGAGTTTTTGTCATAAATTGATGTTGAATTTTGTCAAATGCTTTTACTGCATCATCATTCAGTTTGTTAATGTAGTGCTGATTTATTTGCAGTTGTTGAATCATCATTTCATCACTAGAATAATTCCCACTTGATCATGGCATGATCCTTTTAATGTGTCTTAAATTCAGTTTGCTAATATTTTGTTGGTGGGGGTGTTTGCATCTATTTTTATCCCCAGCCTATAATTTTCTTTTTTTGTAATGTCCTTGTCTGGTTTTGGGAGCAAGGTTATGCTGGCCTCATAAAATGAGGAGAGCTTTCCATATTCTTCAATGTTTTGAAAGAGTTTGAGAGGGATAGGTATTAAATCTTATTTGAATGTTTGGTAGAATTCAGTAATAAAGCCATTTGATCCTGGACGTTCATTTGTTGGGAGCTATTGATTACTGATTCAATTTCTTAATAAACAGCCTGTTCCAATTTTCTAATTCTTCATGATTCAGTCTGGATGATTTTCCGTTTCTAGGAATTTATCCATTTCTTCTAGGTTGTCCAATTTGTTGGCCTGTCATTGTGTCATTGTACTGTGTTATCAGTAACTTCTATTCCATTTCTGATTTTATTTCTTTGAGCCTCTCTTTTTTTCTTGATGAGTCTAAAGATGTGTTAATGCTGTTTTTCTTTTCAAGAAATCTGCTCTTAGTGTCACCGATCCTTTTCTATTTTTAGTCTCTATTTCATTTATTTCCACTCCGATCTTTATTATTTCCTTTCTTCTACCAACTTTGGGCTTTATTTATTCTTTTTTTCCCCCCTAGTTCCTTTAGGGTTTAAAGTTAAATGGTTAATTTGAATTTCTCTTATTTCTTGAGGCAGGCCTATATTGCTATGAACTTCCCTCTTAGAACTGTTTTTGCTGGAACCCATAGATTTTGGTATGTTGTATTTCTGTTTGTCTGAGGTTTGCTTTTTAAGAGCCTAATTCCACATTTTTTTTCAATCTTAGATCTATTAATCATTTCTTATTAATTGGCATTTGGCATGTAATTTGGTAATCAGCAGAGGATGCTCTTTTGGAGTTTCTTTTATTCAGTGGTGGCTGGACTCTGAATGGAAAGAGGTACCATGGCCAACATTCCACTGTAGAGATCAAATTATCTTTTCAGAATTCTAAGAACTATCTCTGATTTGCATTTTGTATTTCATAAGAGACAGGGTTGGGGACATGTTGCTACAAACACAGCTGCTACTGTCGATTGTGTCATGGTTTTCAGTTTTTGTAAAATAAAAAGGTTCTGCTCACAAACTGTGCACCTGCCACAAGACTCCCAAGAGCTTGACCTCCTGGGGTGACAGAGGTGCATGGCACCAGTGGCTGGGCAGGCAGTACTGTGGTTCTGGGAAATACTTAGCTCCGGATGCTCCTTTTCTTTGGTCTTTTCTTCTTTCCTGACTAATACACCCTATAATCATTACTTGACGCATATTGTTACAGGGAGCCAACTTCTTTGTATTTACTACTTTTAAAATTCTGCCTATTTTCCCACCCCACCCCACCCCCAACTGTTTCTTTTCTTCTTTGCTTTGTTTAGGAAACAATTTTGTGAATTTTACTTTAAAAGAAGATTGTCAATGAAGGAAGAGTCACAATCATGGCCACAAAATGTCTTCTCTTTTCACAGGCTATGAAAAGCCAACCCAAGTATTCATTTTTGAATATGTTTTTCTTCAACTCTGAATAGATTCACATTTTGTCTTAGGTTTGCTTTTATTTATGAAAACAAGTAGAAATAGCTAAAATGCCTTTTGCAATTTTTTTTCTCAGTTCAGTTAGCATAAAGCAGTTCCCAGCCTTGAAACAGATTTGCTGTAGGGAATATATAAACAACATTTTAAAGGTTGATTTTTTTTTGAAACATGGAGCTATACTGCTATTTAGGTTTCCAGGCTAGCCTACAAAAGCTTACTTAATCCATCAACTTGAACTCTGGATCCTGGGTACAAGAAACCAGTAAAGAGACTGTGATGGTGGCTGGATGTCTAATTTATCCTTTCCTGAGCATTAAGATAGTGTTAGTTCCATTCTGATTCTATTTACTCCTCTTCCTCAAAGCCAATATCCCACTGCTGAGGCTGCTATGGCATATCCCCCTACTTCTGAGCACTCAAGAGTATTTGGGGTGGGTGGAAGACAGAGTTTGCTAGCACTGGCTAATTAAACTTACTGACAGTTACCTGTGAATGGCAATGCTCCTTCACCCTCCCAGGGATATGTCGAACCAGATAAGCCTATAACTGGTGGAACTTCTGGAGTGCTGCAAAGTGAGGCAGGGTGAGGGTTGGATCAGTGTGACAAGATTTGAGGAGGGAAGGAAGTGGTGAAAGAAGGCCACCATCTAGGTGGCCTGACTGTGTAAGTTCTCTCCTACATATTTGCAGAAGGAATGAGTACAAAGTGATGACGTTCACCAGCTGCTTGTCATCTCGGACCCCAGATTAAAAAACCAGACTCCCTGGGCTGCAAGTTTTCTGGTTTGGGTCTGTCTCCTATACATATGGGCAGTTATAGTGAAGGAGGGTTAGGAGCTTTAGCATATGTAATTCCTTTAGGTGAGTGTCAGTTCACAACCCTCCCAGGACCTTCCTGGGTGAAATCTGAGCTGACTCCTGAGTGTGGAGGGCAGGAAGAGATGGAAGAAAGAGGCCAGCCTCTCCAAGTGGGAAGATGACCGTTAAATAGCAAAGGGAACTTACCTATGAGGCTTGTCTTGGGCTGCAGCAAGATGAGTGGATCCTTGTACCTCCTCGCCACATCTAAAAAGTTTTTATGAACTTTTATCAATAGAGGTCTTTGCTGGGTTTGTCAACTATACCATCAACTACACTGTTCTCAACACCACCTCACCATCTCAAGGTGATGTCCTTACAGCAGCTTTGGGGAGTGGGAGGGGCAAGCTCACTCCCACATTCCAAGGACAGGAGAGGAAGTGAGCAGCCTCCAGTCATCTAGGTCCACAGCTCACCAGTTCACTAGTGGTTATGTCTTCTCCCTGACCTTCCCCAGCTGTGAGGAACACTTGCATTCTTTTTGACTGATGTGGGGTTTTCCCCCTTATAAAAGCAATGCACAATGTGCAGCCCTATGTTTGTAGCAGCATTATTTACAATAGCCAAGATATGGGAGGAGCCCAAGTGTGCAGCGATTGATGAATGGATAAGAAGATGTGCTCTGTGTGTGTGTGTGTGTGTGTGTGTGTGTGTGTGTGTGTATAAAATGGAACATTATTCAGCCGTAAAAAAAGAATGAAATTTTGCCATTTTCAACAACACGTATAGAACTAAAGAGTATAATGCTAAGCGAAATAAATCCGAGAAAGACAAAGACCATATGGTTTCATTCATATGTGGAACTGAAGAAAGAAAACAAATGAGCAAAAGTGAAAAAAAAGACAAAGCAAGAAACGGATTCTTTAATGTTAGAGAGCAAACTGATGGCTACCAGCGGGAAGGTGAGGGGCATGAGCTAAATAAGTGATGGGGATTAAGGAGCACAGTTGCTGTGATGAGCACAGGGTGGTGTATGGAGGTGCTGAATCACTGCATTGTACACCTGAAACTAATACTACACTGTATTTTAACTAACTGGAATTAAAGTAAAAACAAAAAATGTAGAAAAGGAAAAAAGAAGTAATGCATGTTATCAGAGACGAAAGATAGAGATTGCCCATATTACCAACCATCCAAAGAAAACTATTGCCAAGATGTTGATATATCTTCTTCCAATCTGGCTAATAATATTGGCATTTTTGTTTTGCTCTTGAAGGCACTTTTTTCCTTCTGTTGAAGATTCTGAGGATCTGTTTGAGGAAAGGATACTTAGTGATGGTTTAAGATGAGGTCTGTAAAAGAAAAATGAGAACACTATGGCGTGGTCACCTGTCCTTCCTCATTTTAAGTATGAATTGCCAATTCTGGACAATAAGTTTCTTCTAGAGTTCTTCTCTTCTTTAAAATGAGTGCCCCGGGGACGCTTGGGTGGCTCAGTGGGTTAAAGCCTCTGCCTTCAGCTCAGGTCATGATCCCAGGGTCCTGGGATCGAGCCCCATATCAGGCTCTCTGCTCAGCAAGGAGCCTGCTTCTCCCTTTCTCTCTCTCTCTGCCTGCCTCTTTGCCTGCTTGTGATCTCAGTCTGTCAAATAAATAAATAAAATCTTTAAAAAATAAAATAAAATGAGTGCCCAGTGCCTTTGTCTCCCTGAGTCAGCCCTCCGTCCTCAGTGTGACAAGCCCTGCTTCCTCCATTCTTGCTTCCCAGGCCCTTCTTGGCTCACCTTGGTCTTGCTTCTGTGACCTCCACTCACCTGAAACTACTCCCACCAGAGCCACCAAAGGCCTGGTGGTTAAAAACCAAAGGTTGCTCCCCAGCCTCCATGTACATGACCTTCCAGTGCCCACTCGATCGGCTTCTTTCTCTCTGCTTTGTTTCTGTAACCCCACAAGCTCCCTGATTTCTGCCTCCCCCCATGTGCTGCTTCTCAAGCTGCTTTTCAGACCTCTCCCTCTGCTCATCACACCTGATACAGTCCTCCGGTTCCATCCTGTGCCGACTTCTTACCTCGTCTCACCTTGTCTCCCTCACCGTGCATCCCCGCAGATCTCAACCGTTCCCACGTTTCATCTGCTCATGGGGCATTCTGTGCCCCATGCAGATACCCTAGCAACTCCCAGGTGTTTGCCTCCAACCCTGTCATGAACTGGAGACCCTCCCGCCCCACTGCCTGCTGAGCATCCTACCCAGATACCCCACAGCCCCCTGAAAGTGCATCGGCCGTGCAGACCCTCTCCCTCCATCATCCTGCATCCTCATCCTGCATCCTCATCCTGCATGCATCGTGATGGAAGAGCCGGGGACGCCTGTCTGGTCCTCTGCTGGCGAGCCATCCATTCAGTCCTGGAGGTTCCGTCCCATTACTCTTGCACACACTGGCTCACCGCTTACCTGCGTGGACTGCTGCACACTCCACACTTGCCTGCTATCCGTGCCACAAATGGAGACCTCCAAGCCTGTCATTCCGGGGTCGGCATCTTCAGTGCCTCCTCACTCCTCGTCAGCTCCTGTGTCTTCCAGTATCTGAGTGCCTCCGTGTCCCCTCTCTCCTCAACCCCACTGCCCCTCTGTGTGTTGGTTTCCTCTCTGGGAACACTCCTCCCTCTCCTAGCCAACTCCTCATCCTGTATGTCTTTGCAAACATACTTCCCTCTCCAAACTGCTAAAAACCGAGGTAACTGCCAGTCTGTAGGCTCCTTGTCCTGTGTATACTGGGTGCGACCACTCACACTCACACGTGGCATTAGAGGATGGCCCGTAATTACTCGTCTCCTCCTCTAGACTGTGTGCCGGGACATCATCTCCTTCCCTGTAGAATCCTCCAACACGTGACCCATGTCTAGCACACTAGTCACTAATATACGTGAAAGGAGGGACACAGTACTGCTTCCCTCTGGCTTTGTGGTGCTGGTAGCCAGCTAAGGAGTATTCAGCTGTCTGCGTTGTGTGGAACTCTTCAAGAAATATAACCCTGGTCGGGGCACCTGGGTGGCTCAGTGGGTTAAAGCCTCTGCCTTCAGCTCAGGTTATGATCCCAGGGTACTGGGATCGAGCCCCGCATCGGGCTCTCTGCTCCGCAGGGAGCCTGCTTTCTCCTCTCTCTCTGTCTGCTTGTGATCTCTATCTGTCAAATAAATAAATAAAATCTTAAAAAAAAAAAAAAACATAGCCCTGGAGGTGTTCAGTGGGAAGTTAAAAGCCTAAAATAAGCAGGTCTATTAGGAACCTATTTGCAAATACAGCTCAAAAGAAATTGATCTCTCTACATATGGGCCTTTAAAAACATTTAACATAAAATTATTTCAGGAAAACAAACTACAGAACTACTCATAACTTACCAGGTTATGGTATGTTATGGTAACTACTCGTAACTTACCAGGATTTCCAAACTACTCAGAACTTACTGCTATGTAAGTGTTCTAACCATATTAAAATGATTTCCTATATCAACTGATATTGTTTAATAAATACCAACATTTTTAATTCATGAGGGTTATGGACATTTCATATGGCACCTGTGAGCACTGAGGTCTGTGGCAGCCTTGCTCGGTTACCCAGTAACCAGTCCTGGTTCCCAAAGGAGAGTTGACACATCTTACAGGACCTTGTTTCCAAGGGAAGACCTTGGCAGGGTCTTTTTTTCCACTGGTTCCCTCCAAGACTCCAAAGAAGAGAAAATGGGTACAGATTTGTTAGGAAAGATGGAAAGGGGCCAGTGACTGGCTCATGATGGGGTTCTGGCAGTTGGAGGACACCCCTTTCCTGGAAAATGTGGAAGATTTCTTTTCATCTGCTCATTTATTTCTTGTCTAGTATTTCTACTGAAGAGGTTAAGTCTTATATAAAATTATGTGTCAGTACTCCAATGGAATGAAATAATGACACAGTATACCTTTTTTGAATTATTTATTTGTTCTTTGTAGATTTTATCCAGGTTCCTGTTAATTTAATTCAATTAGTTCAGACTTACAACAGATGATGTCACCTGATCCGTGCTGTGTTATCTACTAGTTTTCACACTGTAGAGACTTAATCAGCACCTTGCAGGTGTCCTCTGGGGTCCCAGCAGTCACACTCTGGTGAAGACTGCCTGGCCCTGTTCCAGTCCACATCTTCTGTTAATACCGGGAGCGCCTGTCCTATCCTGGGGCTCTGCCCATTTCCAGGTCTTTGGATTGAATTATTGCTTGTTCTGGCATGATGCTGATTTCCTTCATTATTTCATGCCTCTCCCAGTAGATATCCACATGGTATTCATCCTTCATCCTCCTTTTGAAAATATCACAGTAAAGGGTTCATCTAATTTTTTTAAGCTATCCTCTTTTTCTGTCAGTAATTCAATGCAACATTTCTTAGAGGCTGCTCCATTTCCTTTGCTGATTTTCAAAATGCCTTTTAATCATTTCTTACCTTTAAAAATCATTTCACAGCTTTTAATATTTAGTAATTCATGCTGTCATCAAAGAGACAACTTTATTCTTTTCATCATTCAGACTTCTGTGGGTGTTGATCCTGGATCACAAGATGATACTAGAATTGTAGAAGCATCAGTAGGTCGAGGCCATGCATCTGAGGAGCAGGCTTACCAATGGAAACAATCCTGTTGGTTTATTCTGTTCTGCAGAGAAAAAAACATAATTATAAACCTCATATCATTATGGTATGAAAAACCCTGAATAATTTTGGTGGAGAAGGGTTCTAAGCTTCCCGTGTTATAATGGATACACTCTATGTTTCGGTGTCTCTGCCCTACCATATAGGTGGAGTCAGCAGCATAAAGTAGTACATTGCAACCAATCAATTCATCAGTATTTATTGATGATCATTTCATGAAAGAAACAGTAGCAGATACTTGTGGGGGTGCAGGGGATTCAAGGCACCTGGTGTTTAAGGCACTGTATGTTTCACATAATAGCCTGAAGCACAGCACAGGGAAGATGTTATTGGGCAAAGAACAGAAGGAGTCTGCCAGTGCTGTATGACATACACTGGGAAGGTGGACACGGGTCAGAAAAACACGTTTTGTGAAAGACTTCTCAGAGTAAATTTCATTTTTCTGTAAAACACTGAAAATAATGTATGGTATCAATTTGGGTGAATAACCAATTTTAGAAGACTAAAGCAAATAAGACAGTAGTTATTGAGTGGGCCACAGTGGTGGGGTGGGTTAAATAGAACTCTTGGGCCTGGTTGATCTCTGATAAAAGACAGGCCAGTCATAAGAAATTAATAAGACTAATGAGAAGAATCACAGATTGCTTAGGTCCCTTGTTGTCGCATTACACACCATAGCCTAGTGTGGCATGTCAACATGTACTCTTTCTTGTTTTCAGCATGCACTCCTGGCTTTAAAGTTCATACTTGCATTTGCCATCCCTGATAAACCACGGCATATCCAGATGAAACTGGCCAGATTGGAGTTCGAGTCTTTGGAGGCACTCAAGCGGCAGGTAAGGGCAACTGTACTGAAAATCGGTGTTTGTCTTTAGCAAATGCCAGGGGCTGTAATTTAGAGAGCTCACTCTCGGTATTTCCTTCAGCCTTGAAGTTACCAGCGTAAATAAATACAGAAGCCTCCAGTTTAGATGGCATAACAAAACCAAAATCGTAATAATATGAGCAACAAACAGTTGAAAGAACTAAACTAAGCAAAACAAAAATACCTGATAAAATACTCAGATAAAATTCTGAGCAATGTTGGGGCACCTGGGTGGCTCAGTGGGTTAAGCCGCTGCCTTTGGCTCAGGTCATGATCTCAGGGTCCTGGGATCGAGTCCCGCATCGGGCTCTCTGCTCAGCAGGGAGCCTGCTTCCCCCTCTCTCTCTGCCTGCCTCTCTGCCTACTTGTGATTTCTCTCTGTCAAATCAATAAATAAAATCTTAAAAAAAAAAAACTTCTGAGCAATGTTAAAGAACAGAGCTAGCTTTCAGTAGAAGAACAAGACCAGGATTTCCAAGAATCATCCTGGGGCAGCTCCTATGGTTTCTAAGTCTGCCTTCTACAGAAACATGAAGCAAGAAGTAAGTAAATAGAATCTTGCAAAATATCTTGCAGAGAATGAGGGAGAACAAGAAGTGTGGGCAAAAGCAGCAGAAATGCCATCAAAGTAGAAACTTCCTTCCAGGGATTTCCACATTATACCAGAGGCGAAGCTGGAGGTCTTCATTTCGACTCTCTACTCGTAGCAGAATGTGAGCAGGAAGATAGAGACTTTTCCATGCCCAGAGCTAGTTTTCTCTCGTGAGAGATACATAGGAACTAGACCAGTGAGAAAACCAGTAAGGCTTTTATCATCTGAGAGGCAAGCTGTGGGTCCAGGACATGGCTTCTGACCCTCACAGTCCATTAGGCTTCCAAACCACCTTGTACAGAAATATTTCCTTTGATGTTTGGGGAGCTGGGAGGAAAAAACTTGCAAGGAGGACCCCTCCCCAAACTGACCCTCTGATAGAAGCAAGGGCTCCAGGACAGTGCACAAGATGGTGGGCCCCACACTGGAGCAAAATGTGCCCCTGATTAGGCAGGGTGTCCCCAGGATAAGACTTGTGGTAAGAGTATAGAGGAGAAGGAGAAGTGCAGATCCACCCGCGGGGTGCAGCAGTGGATAAGGCTAGATGACTGCGTTTCAGTTTCTAAGTTGCGGGGCAAGTTCACCTAGCCAGTGTGTCTGTGTCTTACGTCAGAGCACAAGCATCATGCTCCACAGTGAGCCACCAGAAGCATTCTCAGCAATGTCAGGAAGCCCATTACCACCGCTGGTACTTTCCGTGGTGCTGGGGCTGCCGACCAATGCACTTCTACAGGAGGAAAAAGTGAGAAGGTCAAGTAACCTGCAGGAAGCAAATGTATCACTCCTTGAAGATTAGAAGGTTATAAATCTAAAAATCACTAGATATGTTATCGGACACAATAGGAAAACTTGGTAAGGAGGTAGGTTATGAGGTTTGTCTGAAATTGTTTGTTTCCTTTTGTTTGTTTGTTTGTCTATTTCCCTTTAGTAGCCATTTGAAAATATTATTGAAGAAAAGGCCCCATTTACCAAAGAGGCCAAAAGAGAAAACGTGTAGTAATTTATAAAAATAATATTGATAATCTCTATGAAGAATATTTTTAAAACTCTGCTGGGACCAAAAGATTCAGTCTTATGAAAATGTGATGCTAATTCAAATATATAGGAATAAGCATTTGAGAACAGCAAGGAGATTTCTGAAAAAGATGAAAAATGAGATCTTTAGCTCTGCCAGATATTACAATGTATTCTGAATAATATAGTAGTTAGAGTAATTAAATACATTTTGAATTAGGGAAGAAATAGATCGGTGGAATAGAGCAGAGAGCCTGTAAATGGACCAAAATAAACTGGGACTTTAGTTTATGTTAAAATTGACATTCTGTTGTAGTGGGGGAAAAGGAGAGTTGTTTGTTACATGGTCTGATGACAATTGTTTGGGGAAATTACTACATTTCATTTTACCTCATTCCTTACATACCTCTTGCTGCCACGCTCCTGCAAAATTCAGACAGGTAAGAAATACAAAAAGCATGAGAATTTAAAACTTCTTTATGACCAAAAAACCTCAAAAGATAAATCGGACATAGTGGGGAAATATTTGCAACATATGAAAAATGGTTACTTTCTTGACAGCCAGTAATCAAAGCATAACCTAAGAAGAGGTGCTCAGCCTCACTCACAATTAAAGAAATTTAAGTTCAAACAACAGGGAAACGTGACATTTTACTCACTCTGTTGGCAAATGCTGGTTGATGACCTGTTCTTGCCCGGTGTGAAGAAGTGGATACTTTTCTATACTTGACAGAAGTGTAAATTGGCTCAAGCTTTCTAGAATGCGGTTGAATCAAAAGTTAGATTACCCTCTGACCAGAATGACTCTTGCTAGGGTAATGGTAATAACCGCAGAGTGGGCCAAAATAATGTTGTCAAAGCATTTCTATTAGCAAGAACCCAGACGCAGCTAAACTGAGTAGGAGACTGTTTAAGACAATTATAGTAAGATAATGGTTCCACAGAACCTTGTTTTTAAAAGGTCTCTTTGTGCTGGGATGTGTGTTGTGTGCATCTGCATGCACGTGCTTGCGTGAGTGTGTGTTTGCTATTTTAGTAAGTAGAGAAAGCAAGGTACAGAACAAGTTTGAGTTAAATTTTGAAGAAGGGAAGGAAGGGACAAGAAATGGGTGAATGCGAACACATCCTTTGTTTTTCCTAGAAGGGCTTCCAGGAAACCTGGTACAGTAGCTGCCCTTAAGGAAAAATTAAGGTATCTCTGGGTGCCTGGGTAGCTCAGTCAGTTAAATGTCTGCCTTCAGCTCAGGTTATGATCTCAGGGTTCTGGGATCGAGCCCCTCATCAGGCTCCCTGCTCAGGGGGGAATTTGCTTCTCCCTCTGCCCCTCCCCACCATTTGTGTTCTTTCTTGCTCTGTCTCTCAAATAAATATCATCTTAAAAAAAAAATTTTTTTTAAGGTAACCGTTTTCACATACAGCTTGGATTTTCTGACCAGGCATGTGTACTACTTATTGAAGGCCAACAGAAATTCTTTGGGTGGAGGGTGATTTGCTGTATGTTTTCTGCATTTAAATACTCCTGTAAGTAAATGAGTATGTTTTCTGCATTTAAAATACTCCTGTAAGTAAATGAGAAATAAAGTCCTCCCTCATGTTGGTGGTTTGAATAATTCCTTAAATTCCCTAGTGCCATTTTCAGATACACCTGAGTGCATCTTTCACACACTGTTCCTCCTCCTTCCTTATTCTTTTTACAAACATTCATATACTTTGGTTTTTTTCTTAGAAAAAAAATTTAAACCTCAGGTGAAATTTTTGGGGTAAAATTTATTTTCATATAATATGTATTTTACACACAAGGTTTGAGGGCACGGATTGAATGTGGAAACCTAGAATCGATGTGAGGCAAAGTGGGACTGGTCCTCAGTTAACCTCAGGTGGGGTCAGGATCAGGATGAGACCAAGGCTGAGGGTAGACCAACCTGAATTTGGAGCCCCACTCAGTATTTCAGAGTACTTGTTCAGCCCACATTTAAAGGAGAGGCTGAAACTGTAGGGGTGGGGGGAGAGCACAGTCCCTCCCCATAGCCTAGTTCCTTAAACTTGTGAGGAGTCTGTGGGCACAGACAATTATGAGAGCCTCAATATTCAGATCCCCAATTTATATGCGTCCTCTTTTTTCTAAAATGTCCTCGTAGGAGGCCTGAGTACCCTGTGGTCCCTCTGGGCTGTCCTGGGCCACATTGCTTCTCTGCCTACAGTTATTCCACCTGCTTA
Source organism: Meles meles (assembly GCF_922984935.1). Taxonomy (NCBI): domain Eukaryota; kingdom Metazoa; phylum Chordata; class Mammalia; order Carnivora; family Mustelidae; genus Meles; species Meles meles. Next base: position 37,116,879 of record NC_060069.1, on the reverse strand, counting down.
ATAGAAGAAGGCACCCCTCACTGTCTTGAACCCTGCCCTGTGCCTTGACCCCAGGGTGAAAGGCTCGAAGCTGAGAGAGAGCCTTATAATATGGAGGTGTCAGGGGCTAAACGTCCATAAAGACATCACAATCTCCCACCTGCCAGAACCAAATCCATCTCTTTAAAAGGTGCATTTTCAAAATGTATCCAGGAATTTATGTCTAATAATTGCTTATCAATATGTATATTATATTTGTGTCATTTTTATCATTTATGCCCAGTCATAACTATAATGACCAGTTGGTCCAAAAGAAAATTTTAAACACTTATAGTGAGACTTAGAGTCATGGGAAAGTTTTTAAACTTTTAAATTTCCACTGATGAGCATATTAATGAAGTAAAGTATGACAGTAATTGATACTTCCAAGCAAAAAAAAATACATTTTATTAGGATAAAATTCTTTGGGAAAAGAATTTTCCATGCTAGTGAGGCTTTCCTCTCACTCAAGATTTCATGTTATTATGTACAAAGGGTCTGTAATGATGTTGGATATTAACATGGCTCATATTACTCAATACATTTACCTGGAAGTCCTACTGCAGAGCTCTTATACTTGCCTTGAGGGGGCTCATAGCTGTGAGTGCTTGCTGTGGACATGGCTAAATGATCTCTGAGGTCATCTCAGCTCCTGGCTTCCCCTGCTTCAGATACACATTACCTAACAGCAAAGCAAAGCCCTAATTCAAAGGCAGAATTTATTTATACATATCATCATTGGGAAATGAAGCACTAACCAAAATTCTGTCTCATTTTTTAAAATTTGCTCTAGGCAGTATAGACATTTTAACAATGTTTATTCTTCCAATCCAAGAGCATGGAACAGTCTTCCATCTTTTTGTGTCTTCTTCAATTTCTTTCATGAGTGTTCTGTAGTTCCTCGAGTACAGGTCCTTTACCTCTTTGGTTAGGTTTATTCCCAGGTATCTTATGGTTCTTGGTGCTATAGTAAATGGAATCGATTCTCTAATTTCCCTTTCTGTATTTTCTTTGTTAGTGTATAAGAAAGCCACTGATTTCTGTACATTGACTTTGTATCCTGCCACGTTACTGAATTGCTGTATGAGTTCTAGTAGTTTGGGGGTGGAGTCTTTGGGGTTTTCCATATAAAGAATCACGTCATCTGCGAAGAGAGAGAGTTTGACTTCTTCCTTGCCAATTTGGATACCTTTTATTTCTCTTTGTTGTCTGATTGCTGTTGCTAGAACTTCTAATACTATGTTGAACAAGAGTGGTGAGAGTGGGCATCCTTGTGTTCCTGATCTCAACGGGAAGGCTGCAAGCTTTTTCCCATTGAGGATGATATTTGCTGTGGGTCTTTCATAGATAGATTTTATGAAGTTCAGGAATGTTCCCTCTATCCCTATACTTTGAAGCGTTTTCATCAGGAACGGATGCTGGATTTTGTCAAATGCTTTTTCTGCATCCATTGAGAGGACCATGTGGTTCTTCTCTCTTCTCTTATTGATGTGTTCTATCACATTGATTGATTTGCGAATGTTGAACCAACCTTGCAACCGAGGGATGAATCCCACCTGGTCATGGTGGATAATCTTTTTAATGTGCTGCTGGATCCTGTTTGCTAGGATCTTGTTGAGAATCTTTGCATCCATATTCATCAGTGATATTGGTCTGAAATTCTCCTTTTTGGTAGGGTCTTTGCCTGGTTTGGGGATCAGGGTAATGCTGGCTTCATAAAAAGAGTCTGGAAGTTTTCCTTCTGCTTCAATTTTTTGGAACAGCTTCAGGAGAATTGGTGTTATTTCTTCTTTGAAAGTTTGGTAGAATTCCCCAGGGAATCCGTCAGGTCCTGGGCTCTTGTTTTTTGGGAGGTTTTTGATCACTGCTTCAATCTCATTACTAGATATCGGTCTATTCAGGTTGTCAATTTCTTCCTGGTTCAATTTTGGGAGTTTGTAGTTTTCCAGGAATGCATCCATTTCATTTAGGTTGCTTAGCTTATTGGCATATAACTGTTGGTAATAATTTCTGATGATTGTTTCTATTTCCTTGGTGTTAGCTGTGATCTCTCCCTTTTCATTCATAATTTTTTTAAAGATTTTATTTATTTATTTGACAGAGAGAGATCACAAGTAGATAGAGAGGCAGGCAGAGAGAGAGAGAGGGAAGCAGGCTCCCTGCTGAGCAGAGAGCCCGATGCGGGACTCGATCCCAGGACCCTGAGATCATGACCTGAGCCGAAGGCAGCGGCTTAACCCACTGAGCCACCCAGGCGCCCCTTCATTCATAATTTTATTAATTTGGGCTTTCTCTCTTTTCTTTTGGATTAGTGTGGCCAATGGTTTATCGATCTTATTGATTCTTTCAAAAAACCAGCTTCTAGTTTCATTGATACGTTCTACTGTATCTCTCGTTTCTACCTCATTGATCTCTGCTCTAATATTTTTGTTTACTTACTTTTTCTCAGTAAGCTCTATGCCCCATGTGGGGTTTGAGCTCACCACCCTGAGATCAAGAATTATATGCTTTACTGATTGAGCCAGCCAGGTGCACCTCCCTGTCTCATATTATTTTAAAAGAAGAGAAAAACTGAGGCTCACTTGGGTGACTCAGTTGGTTAAGCATCTGACTCTCGATCTCAGCTCAGGTCTTAATCTCAGGGTCTTGAGTTCAAGCCCTGCATTGGGCTCCACACTGGGCACAGAGCCTACTTAAATAAAAATAAATAAATAAAATTTTAAAAGAAGAAAAGATCTAAAAGATTTTAAGTCTCTTTGGGCCTTTCTTTTCTGGAGACATAGATGTGATTCTCTAATCAATATCACCTTCTAAGAAAACATGACTTTGGTGCTGATTTTGCTATTAAGATTCTGGAGGGACAGAAATGTCCCGCAGGCTTTGACTTGTTATGTTTATCAAATGCCTTCAAACAGGGCATTCTAGCTTGTCCTAGCCAGCTTGCACTAAAGGTGGTTTTATATCTGTGCATGTGCGGCTCACATGTGCCTGATCCATCAAGCAGGCAAGAGGCAGGGATGAGTGCTGTGGTCAAGGTTTCCCAGGGTCCTGAACAGCAAACTGCGTAAAAGTATTCTCCTCTCCACTCCTTGTTTGTTAAAGTTAGAATCTGAGAAGGACAGATCCAGGATAGAAGGCTGGCGGGAGAGCCCGTGCCAGCTGCCCCTCTCCTGTCCTCTCTTGCTGGCCCAGGGCTTTGTTGGGTGGTTGGCGCTGCTGCTTGGGCCTCGCAAGTTCATGCGGCTCTGAGTCTGGCAAAGATTCTTACTATGCTGCCTGTTTAGTCTCACTGTGCAAAGGTCTGAAGAAGCCCAGAAGGTCCTAGATATGAAAGGTCACCCACAGAGTGCTTTTCAAAAACTCAGATTAACTGGCAGGTCTTCAGTTTGCTTATTGAACTACTGACATATCTAGAATATAGAATTTTTCTTATTTTTCTTTAATCTGACATTTAACTACCTGCTTTGTAAATAAGTAGAGCCTCACTTCACTGGGCCATTCCTATGTATCAGAGGCAGAGAGAGCTTCTGGTGGGCCCTGGTCAAAAACAGAGTTCTTGAAGACATACTTAGGAATAAATCTCATGAATGCCTCGCCTATCCCCCGACATTTTCACTGTTAAGTGACCAGAAATTGATAGTAAATTGGCCAAAAGGAATCATTACTTATAGAAAATCAGTATATTATGTTTAATTTTCACTTGAATTGCTACTTTTCAATTCAGGTTCCCATTTTATAGATAAAACATGACTGAGAAACTTAGGTCATTGGACATTTCTTAAATCGGGCTGTGCATCTTGAAGGTAGAACCTTGGAAAGATACCTGTACCTGGGCCCCACACCTGAAGAGTCGGATTCCCTGGATCTAAGGTGGGGCCCAGGCACCTACATTTAAACATCCCTTCCTATTGCTCCAAACCCCCCACCCCTCACCGCTCATCCTCAGCCCCCAGCAAAATAGATCCCAAGCATGGTCAGGTGAGTACCAAGAACAAATGTGGTCTGGGTCATAAATGAGGCAGGTAGTCTCTTTTGTTTTATAAAATGAAAGGCTGGATTGCATGGTCTGTAGAAAGACCCAGAAATCTGCATTTTTGCCCCTTCTAATGCAGGAGCTCTGAAGCCCATTTGGAGAAGTGCTCTATGGGCCTAGTTACTGCTCTCAGTTGCGATGGGAGGCATGGAGGAAAGGCGAGGTACTGGGAATAGTTCCCTCTTCTGGATCAGGTAGGAAGCTATGACTTTTCTAAATATACAGGCAAGTCAGATGTACTTGAAGGTGAGAGTCTAACTAGGGAACATAAAACTGTTTGTAGAGGGCATTTTCAAAGAATCAGGCTTTCGCTGGTGAGACCTTTGAAAGAACTCTACATGGTAAATATCATCCTAATGATGCGCTTTTCTTTCTTTTCAAATTGATTTATTCAATTCTGGATAATTTTGAGATTTAATTAAAAATAGGAGTCACTCAGGGTCCTGGAGCCCAAGGACACCACAACCTCTTTCACTGGCCTCTGGGCAGCCAGCCCTCCCCGAGCCAAGCACCTACAGAAGCCAGAGGGCTAGGTCCAAACGCAGGTTTTGAGAAAGATAACAGTCCCCAGAAATCAGTCAGAAAGAACAAGATAAGGACTTTAAGAGGATACCACAGGACTAATTATAGCCCTCAAGGGCCTCAGTCAGGTGTGGGACCTTGCCAGGCTGGGCCATCTGGGCCAGAGGCCTTAAGTAAAGTCTTTGTTTCCTAGGATTGAGTATATTTAAACCACTTCCAGCATTTACTAATAGCCTCTGAACTTCTCTTTCCTCTCGAGTGCTCTCGAGTTTTGGTAGATAAATTTTTTTAAGGGAAAGTTAAAAGTTTCACAGTCTGGAACGAAGGTGCTAAAGCATTTGGCTATTGGAGATGTAATCATAAGCTGGTTTGCCAACATGTGGTTCAGAAGGAAATGAGCCCAGAGAAAGAATCCGCTTCCAAGAAACTTAGTGGCAGACGGTGCCAGAGCCTCAGTTTGTGGGGAGGGATGGTTCATGGCCCAGAGCCCCAAACCGGGTACTGGCCTGGTAAGCTCCTTTGGGATGGCCCCTCTCAGCTGGCCTCTCCTTTTCTCCTCTGTCGTCATCTCCCTGCCCTGGGAGACAGTGCCTACCACGTATGGTCAGAGTGAGGCTCAAGTAGGACAGCATGAGTAGGACACAGTGTGACGTTGGGACAGGCAAGGACTGCCTTGTGCTTGGGTGCCCTGTATCACCAGGTGAGCCAGGCAATAATTCTGGGGAAAATAAGGCCATGAAACCAGATTAGGAGATGAGTCTCCATTCCACCTTCACAGCAGGCCTGCCTGCTTTTAAGCCCGCAAGCAGCTGAGCAGCCATGATAGCGGAGGGGAGGAAGGCTGGCCTGCAGCGGGTGGTCACAGGAGCCAGGCACTTCTCCAAGCCTCTGTGCATGCAGTGACTCCTCTGAAGGGTTCCTGGCCTAGGGTCTGTTAGCCACTTACATGGGGTTTCTCTCCAGTCCGTGCTTTTTTTTTTTTTTAAAGATTTTATTTATTTGATATATATAGAGAGATCACAAGTAGATAGAGAGGCAAGCAGAGAGAGAGGGGGGAAGCAGGCCCCCTGCTGAGCAGAGAGCCCGATGTGGGGCTCGATCCCAGGACCCTGAGATCACGACCCGAGACAAAGGCAGAGGCTTAACCCACTGAGCCACCCAGGCACCCCACAGGTGGTCAGTGCTTTAACAAATGCTGGCTCTGTGTGGCCCCTCAGGTCCCTCTCCCATTCTTCTTCCCTCTTCCTTTGTGGTCTGGTAGGATGCACTGCTCATGGCGTCCCCCTGCCACTTTACAACTGACCACTCCTACAGTTCCCCTCTGCCCTCAGCTTCACACACCTCACCTTCTGGGGGGATGGGGTGGTGTAGCGCTCCCTCCGCTGTGAGGATGGTGGCCACTTGTGTGTATTCCCCCGCTGCACTTGGGCCGGTGGTTCTCTACCCCTGCGTTCCCTCATTTGGCACAGGGCCTGATGCCCAGCAGACTCTGAATAAATCTCCACCTCATCAAACTGAGTTTGTTGACTCATACATAGTTCAGAAGCTAATATATTAAGTAAATGACAAGTGATGTCCTTGGACAAGAAAAGAGGAATCTTAAAATAGGTTCTATGGCAAAAATGGGAACAGTTAGGTCATATGCCTTTCTGGGATCACCAGGGAAGAAAACGCACTCTGAGGAATTGCATCCAAGCACTTTATAAGGTCCCCAAACCTAGCCTTGATAAAGCTCAAATTCTATTTTTTTTCCCCAAAAGACTGACTGTGGTTGATATCAGTAACAGTCATGGCTCCCGGAGATGGTTTTTAAAAAGCCCAAATCAAGCCAGATAGAATTCTAAAATAGTTTCTACTTTGCAAAGTTCAGACTCTGGAACTGTCCTCTCCTTACCACTGATGTGAAGACATTTTTCCCCCTGCATTTTCTGTTGTCACTAGAGAAAAAAATGCTGTAGTATACATAGTGTCAAACAGACATTAAAATAAGATGCTTCACTAAATCTCTAGAAAGCCTTTGATCATTTTTGTCTTCCTAGTAAACAATCCATAGAAATTGTTACTTATCTCATTCCCCTGGTTTTCTAAGCAAAATTTCAAATTTGTAAATCCTAATTATTTTTCCAGATGTAAGAAACATAGCCAAATCAGTACTAGATTTATTTTTCCTTTGGAAATTACTGAATAGGCCATGAAACAGAATAAAATTTAGCATTTTCGTAGCCCGCACGTGAGTAAACCAGAAGCAGGGTGGGCAGAAGGGACTTGGAAGTACAGTTCCTTTCTGCTTAGGAGGGATACCCTGTGCTTTGAACCAAGGTCACATTTGTCATCAAAATGTGTCTGAATTTGTAAAGAAGAAAGTTCACCTTATAACTAATTATATTAGAGATTTCAGAAGGCCTAAAACTATATGTGTGTGTGTGTGTGTGTGTGTGTGTGTGTGTGTGTGTGTGTGTGTGTGTGTTTTAATTTCTGGCATAAATAACATGCTGGGTTGTATTAGTTTCAGGCATGCGGTATAGTGATTCAAAAATTCTGTACATGACTCAGTGCTCCATCATGAGAAGTATACTCTTAATCCTTTTTACCTCTTTCTCCCATCAAAGCTATATATTTTAAGAGGAAAAACATACATTCTGATAAGATACTTAAAGTTCTAAGAGTTCGTATCTCAGATTTTGTACTAGAGTAATAGTTACATTACCTTGCAGGCCAGCAGTGTGGGAACAGGCTTTTCCTTCTAGGAAAATGCCTGGGCTGTTATGAATGCAGCTATTTACCTTTTTTTTTTTTTTTTTTTTTTTTTTTTTTTTTTTTTGTTTTTTTTTTTTCCCTTTTTATTTATTTATTTTTTTTTCAGCGTAACAGTATTCATTCTTTTTGCACAACACCCAGTGCTCCATGCAAAACGTGCCCTCCCCATCACCCACCACCTGTTCCCCCAACCTCCCACCCCTGACCCTTCAAAACCCTCAGGTTGTTTTTCAGAGTCCATAGTCTCTTATGGTTCGCCTCCCCTCCCCAATGTCCATAGCCCGCACCCCCTCTCCCAATCCCACCTCCCCCCAGCAACCCCCAGTTTGTTTTGTGAGATTAAGAGTCATTTATGGTTTGTCTCCTTTTTTTAAACCATAAATTCTAGGATATTAAAGATTATATTGTTGACTCGCTGAGGTCAAAGATATTTGTCTGTGACCACCAGACTAGAAGCTTCTTAGGGACAAGATTACTCCAGACACAGAATTTATATTTGTTGAATGAGTAAGTCAGTAATTAGGTGAACATCACTAGGGTCAAAGCCCCATCTCTTTGTGCCTTTCTCTATTACTAAATTCTAGTCTTTTGACTTTCAAATTCTCTTTTGCTTATATTTGGGATTCAGGAAACCATTATTGAGTACTTGCTATGTCAGGAAACCACAGACTTTTTTTAACTTTTGTTTTTAATTACTAGTAAATGCTAAAGTAGAAAATATTCAATGTAATAAGAAAATATTCAGTATAATAAGTGGTATTATTTTCCATTGATTTCTAAGGCTACAGAACCTCAGGGATATGATTGAATATTGTAATATGCAATGAATACAAACCTAGGAGGTTGGGCTGAAAATACAGTGATTGGTAGACTAGAAATTTTAGACTTTAAATCCTTAAGAACAACACAGATTTGCCTCTGTCTTCCAAGAATAGAGTACAGAAAACAAGGGATGTTTGGATTTAGGAACTTTTTGAAATACTACCTAATTAAAAGAAAATAATCCACATAAATAATGACTCTAAGAACATAAATAGTAAATTATGCTGAATTCATATATGTCAAAATTAAAATATAGATATTAAAATTCAACAAATATTGAGTACATTCTGTGGCCAACACACAAAAATATAAATAATCAGAAATTGCCTATATCGTGTAATTGTCAAATGTTAGAGGAAAAATTATTGATTCTGTCCCAAATCCTGATTGTACAGGTTAAGGAAAGCATCACTAACTGTGATTGTTAGCTTCCAAGGTCCCCAGTGATCCCTGCCTCCCAAGTATTTACACCCTTTTGAAGTCCCATTCCAATAGGATATTACAGAATGTTGGTATGTCCCTTCTGAGGCTAGGTCACTTAAAAAAAAAATGTATATGTGTGTGTGTATATATATATTTTTTCACATATATACATATACATACACATATATGTGTGTGTGTGTGTGTATACATATATATGTGTATATATATATATGGCTTCTGTCATCTTCTTCTCCCTCTTGGGTCATTTGCTCTTGGGAAACTGGTTGCCATGTTGCAAGGACACAACGTTGGAGGGGTCAAGAAAGTCTAACTGCTGGTTGACCCAAGAGTTGGACCTAGGCAGTCAGAGGCTCCTCCCTGTCTTTGAAATGTATGTTCTGACCACCATTCCCACACTAAGAGCCATTTCAGGGACAGAACCTTGAGACAGTAGGTGTTGAGACCCTTTGGATTGCATATGTGACTGAGCCCCCTTGAGGCCTGTACATAAACTGTAAGATTCTGGTGGGCAGATATGGAGATCTACTCATCTTGTGACCACCCAAATCAAGCCTTCCGTGTCCTTTTCCTTGATTGTTAAACCAGCACGTACCAATCTGGAGTGGCTGGCCTCTTTCTTCAGTCTCTCCTTGTCCTTGATGTATGGGGCCCAATTTCAGATTTCACCCAGAGAACCCCCAGGGTTGTGAACCAGCCCTTAAGCAGCCAGTGGAGGGCCCGCATGATGAGAAGCAGGACCTACTGCTGACAGCCAAGTGAATGCACCATCTTGGAAACATTCTCTAGTCTGAGGATTAGCAGACGTTTTCTGTAGAGAATCAGGTAGTAAATAGTCACAGTTTGTAGGCCATACAGTCTCCATCAAAACTCCTCGGTTCTGCTATTGTCGTGCTAAGGCAGCCATCGGCAATATGTGAATGAAAGAAAGAGGCTGTATTCCAGTAGAACCATATTTATAAGCACAGGCTGTGGGCCGGGTTTGGCTTGTGGACCGTCGTTTGTCATCCCCAGCTCTCAGCCTCAGTCGGGCCTTCAGATGCCTCAGCCCCTGCCCTACCTCCCGACTGCACATTCGTGGGAGGCCCTGAGCCAGAGCCCCCCAGCTGCTTCCAGACTCCCAGCTGACAGAAAGCATGGAAATGTTGTTTTAAAGCCACAAGATTTTGGATTCATCTGTTCCAGAGTAATAGATACTTAATGCACCAGAACTCCAGGAAAGGAGGCTGGGTGACTATGAGGTTGTCATTATTGAGGCTAAGCAATAGGGGGATTCTTTACAGTATTCTCTCTACTTTTGTGTAATAAGTTTAAAGAAAAAGAAAAAGAAAAAAACTGGTAAGTGATTCATCTAAAATCACAGAGCCCATGCTGCATACCCAGGTTTCTGGCTCTGAAATTCTGCGTTCTCTTGGCTTCTCCTTTCTGCATAAATAGCAACCAGTAGAGCTGTAGCTATTTGCTCAAGTTTTCCCCTCAATTCTTGCTACCTGAGTACCTCCAACTTAACATGCAAGATAGTCCTTTGGACTTTGATACCATTGCTCTTGTTGAGCTGTCCTGAAGGCCTTTCTGCCTCTTTATACCTCTTTATACCATGGAGTATAGAATTAGTCATTCTTGGGGGATGGAGCCTTGCTCAGAGATCTACAGATTCCTACCTCAGTGTGGCCTGGAGTAGAACAAAGCTTGCTGTTTACATTCTTACTGAACATGCTGTCACCAGAGCACTCACAAGCCCATTAACTGTAATTAATTCTTACACAGCCTATGAAGATTGGCTTGGCAAGTTTCACTCCAGGATTTTGTAGATGAGAAGACAGAGAATCCGAAAGTTTAAACGGTCAGACAGATAAAGGCAGCCAAGTCCAGAGTCTGGCTCCTGGCTCAGTGTTCTTTCTTCCTTCCTATATTACCTCTTCTCATGCTTAAGGAGAAACAGAGGGACACCCAGATGGCTTAAGTGTCTGGCTCTTGATTTCACTCAGGTCATGATCTCAGGGTCGTGGGATCAAGCCCTGAGTGGGGCTATGCACTCAGTGGGGAGTCTGCTTGAGATTCTTCTCTCTCCCTCTGCCTCTCCCCACTGCATTTTCTGTCTCTCTCTCTCTTTCTCTAAAACAGTAAACAAACACATCTTTTTTGGGGAAAAAAAATGAAACAGGTAGAATTTGACATTAAATAAAATACAATTCACTATATAAAAGAACCTACCACAATGGTTGGTACATAGTAGATTCTAAAACAGTGAGTTTAACTTTCCTTTAAAATCCCTTTGAAATTGGAAATCGCCCTGAAAGGTTTTAACTTATAATATAAATTACGTAATGTATTGATAGGTAGGTACATGAGACGGATATTTGAAACAACTGGTCTTTTGATCCCTTGCACTGCATGTACTCACCTCCTCAGAGTGGTTGAATGGGTCTGGAAGAGAATGCTCCTGCAGTTCCCCAGGATAACCACAAAATAAGATTTAGTGTTGGATTTTGAATAACCAGATGTCCTTGGTGATGCCATTTACAAGGGAGATTTAATGGTGAGAATAGGTAAGGAAGGTGGTAGAACAACAAAGAACAAAATACCAGGCCTGATGAAAGGTCCTTGGATTATGAAATTTAGTTCAAAAGTCCATCATCTTCCCTTTCCTTTTTCCTTCCAAAAATCTGTTTAATCTTATATTTTAAGGGGTTTTTTAAAACATTTTTATATTGATGGCTGTACTTTCAGATCAAGTATGCAATGCAGTTGCTGTCTACCAGGTAACTATGTTATCAGGGCTGTAACTTTAAGTTCTTGATCTCCCCTACACGCCAATTTGGAAAAAAAAAAATCTCTTATTTGTTATTTGGAAAGTAAATGGATCTCAAGATTCTCTCCAGTTCTTCATTCAAGTTGCATAAAGCAGTGTTCATGTGGGTAGATTTACAGGCTCTTTTGTTTGGATTGTCTTGAAAAAAAAAAAAAAAAAGAAATGAGAGGCGTTTATTTTTAATTTTCAAGTCTGGTTTTAGTCACAGGCACGAGAGAAAATGAACTGCCAAATGTCTGGGAAACAGCACCAACGCCTCTCCTTTCACATGTGATAAATATTGTTTTGATTAGAAGCAGAATAAAGCCAGGTTGCTTTTTTTGACTTCTTGGACTAATGAATTCACTTTTTTTTTTCATGTAAGTTGTAGAAAAACATTTCCAAAGACATCAGTCTGGGTTATTTAGACTTTATTCAGGATAGCTGTGCACAAATCATTTCTGTGAAAATGATGTGTGATTAAATAGTTACCATCAGTGAAACTCACTAAGGAATTGTCATCTTTATGTCTGTGCCAAACCATTGGCCTTAAATGAAGCATTTTGGTTCTCTGAAGGATATAAAATGTGCCTGGAGCAGGATGGGTGGTTTGCATGCTCCTGGTGTTAAGAGAATGGCTTTTGGAGTCAGGTATATCCCAGCTGCGCTACTCAGTAACCCTGGGCCTCAAACTTACTCAGAGTAACTAAACATCTCTGGGCCTCAGCTTCTTCCTCTGTGAAATGGGCATAATGATGGGAATAACCACACAGGGAGAATAAGTCAGGTCCAGGCAGACAACTAGTTCTGAGTCTATGGCTTTTCTACCATTTTCCACCGCAGAGCAGATCGGTATAAATAACAGAATTCTCTGTTGGGCGCAATGAAGAACTTGATCATTGGGAGACAAAATACTCCTTTTTAATACTCCATCCTTGGAAATGGATGGTTTTAATTCTCCATCCTTGGAGATCTTGTAGAAGAGAAGGAACTCCTAGTTTGGAGATTTACCTACTTTCTCACTATCTCAGATACCCTCCAGCCTGTGATTCCTTAAAAATGGTTACTGTCCAGCTGTATTTTAACCAAATAGGTCGTCTTGAAATCCTGATCAACCAAGACTAATTTGGGAATAAAAACTGGTGTCAAGTCCCTGGGCAGTGCCCTTCCTTCAAAACTTGGGTTGGGGCTCTGTTGGATAGCTCTTCTTGGGCTCACACTTGCTCTTTCCGTGGCAGAATTCATGAGTGGATTTGAAACAAATCAGAGCACAGCGATTCTATCTAGGAAGAAAAGTGATGGAGTTCAGCCAACCCTGGGGCTATATTCTGTAGAGTCTGTGTGTGTATTGTCAGTCACGCTTCTCTTTTCTTCTACCTCCTCCTCCCCACTCTCCATCAACATCTCTTCCTTCTTTGTTTTTCTGTTTTTTGGGAAAGGAAAATGCCTATATACCCAGAGTGTCCATTCTTTGAATTTTGTGTTATCCAAACACCTTCCTTTTAACCTTCCTTCTTTGTGCTTGGGTTACTATTTACAGTCTCTCTCTCTCTCTCTTTTATTTTCTGCTTCATTTCCTTTTAGCAAATTACCCTGCTCTCTCTTCCGTTTATCTTTGCAGATGCTCACGTACCCCTCTTGCATTCTGCTGGTTCTGTCTTCCAGTCTTCAGAGCACTAGGTCTCAAACCCTCCTCTGGGATGGCCGCAGACCTCATGATGGTCTGTGCTCTGGGCCAGCATTCCTATTTAGGAAGCTGTGTGTTGGGGATGACCGCCCTCCTGAAAGCTGCCATCTCTCCATGGGGAGCCTGGGAGTGGGGGCCCTCAGAGCCCTCCCATCTCTGTGGGGCCGCAGTGCAGCCGACCCCTGTGGGGCCTGGGAGACTTGCAGGCCGCTTTCCTGGTCACAGCAGGTGAGATGAGAACGGACCTCAGTCAGATCTTGCTGTCAGAGATGTAGCCCTAGCACCAGCAACTTGCTGTCCCCCGAAGAAAGTGGTCCACCTCTGCCAATGGTCATAATGAACTCCCCATCCCAGATGGCAGACAAGTGGCCGTCTTAGCGAGAACCAAGGAGTGCATACACTCTACGGAAGAGAGCACGTCCGGTCCATCCTCTCCAGAAACCTCAACACGGACTGAGGTGGGGTGGGGAAAAGTACAAAGCAGGGTGGGAGAAATAGGAAACAAAAGGCTGAGCAGCTGAGAGCTCTAACAGAAGGTCCCTCCTGCCGGGGCCTGAGTGCAGGCTTTGTTTGTGGCTCTGCCGTAGAAGCTTTTGCTTCAGATGTAGCGCAGGCCATTCTCATTGTGCCAACGGCAGGGAATAAAGATGATTGTTGGCCATTTGTATGGTCCTTTCATTTGGTCAGAGAGAGTGCTCTAACTGACGGAGAGGCCCTGAGGTCTAGACAACACTAGCTTTCAGATGAGCTGCTGACTCGGCAGTGCTGGAGAGCCCTCTGGACTGGGGACAGTGGCTTCAGGAAGGGGGGGGAGGCACCCAAGCAACCAGCCCAGCACCGGCACATTGGCTGAGTTCTAGGCCATCGCCAGTGTGGTGCCTGCGACACTGGAGACCACCTGGCATCTTTTTTTTTTTTTTAAAGGATTTTTGTGTTTGTTTTAGAGAGTGCACATACGTGTGTGGGGGAGGGCAGAGGAAGAGGAAGAGTGAGAGAAGCAGACACGTGGCTCAGCTTGGAATCCAACACAGGGCCATTACAGGGTGATCTCACGATCTTGAGACCATGACCTGAGCCAAAATCAGGAGTTGGATGTTCACCTGATTCAGCCACCTAGCCACCCCTAGACCATCAGGCATCTTGACAATCATCTCTGGTTGCATCCTTTTCCATATTCTCTTAAAATAAGATGCATCTGCATTTCTGATCTCCTACCTGTCTAAAGTTCCATGTCACCCAGCACCCCCTTGGCTCCCTCAGATCCCCTTTCAAACCACCAGCCCTTGGTTGAGGGTGGTTAAGTGGAAAGGAGTTGTTCTCATTGTGGGAGGGTGGAGTGGGTTTGATTTTCATTTACATTTGGTTGTAGGAGCTGGCTGTTTTTCATCCTTGGCCTCAGGAGTCCATCACATGTCAGCTTGTGACAATTGAGATATCCCAATGATTTGGAATTGTTTGTTAAAAATACATACATACTTACCTACATATAAATATATATGTCTTCTCTCTCGGGAACTTGGGCTTATCCTGTCTATAGACACAGGGTGTCCAAATCAAACGGGTTAGCTGGCGAAAGAAAAAAGCTAAGTTCTTGTGAGTTCATTGTGTCTTAACACAGTGGCAGTCTCAGGGTGAAATGGTTGGTTAGCACATACCCTTAAAGTTAATTTTTCTGGGAAACAATGACTCCAAGACACAGTTGTTCCTGAGCTCCAAAATACAGACTGAGGCATCTTTAAATGGTCCTCCATTAGACTTGAAACCATCTGCTTGTTTGCAGCGAAAGTATAAATTTTCCACTGTTCTGAGCTCTGTGACGATGGCATCACTCCAGAGAGAGCAGCAGCATAAATGGGGCCCTGCGGAAGCGCTCTTGCCAGCCTGCTCTGCAAGGCACTTCAAGTTCATTTCCATTGATTTGATTAGGGAGCAGAGAACCAATGAGAAATGTAATACCTTTTCAAAATTAAGCTCCCCTTCTCTAATGCCATCCTGGGATTCCAGAGGATTAAATCTCACTCCATCTGCCTTCATCGAGTTTCCTTTTGCATTTGGACTCTCAACAGATCTGAGATCGTGGTCAGAATCAGTACGATCTACTTTTGAAGGAGTACAAATTAAACGGGAGGCGAGTTTCTCTGACAGGAAAGTCGCTGGACTCCGGTGCTATTAAGTGCAGCCACAGAGTGGGCTGTGGCTCTCTCTGCTTGTTGAGGTAGCTGGCAGTGAAGTGGGACTAACATTTGAGTCCCACTGTCAGGGTACTAAAACCGCCTCCCCACAGTGTCACTGCCTCTCAGCGGACCAGAGACTTGAACACCTGTTGCCTAAGGCTGTAGACATAATCGTTGAGGTCATAGTTTGGTTTCAGTGCACACACCAGCTGAGGGAGCTCGTCATGCTTGTGTTCCGGAATTTTTCATGGGGGTAAATCAGTGAGAAAGGTGTTAGCATCTGTTTGCCATGTTACCAGAATGGCATCGTATATTTGAGAGTCATCCAAGAAGAGTTATTTTTCAGACCACTTGGAGTCATGGCCTCCACCTGGAAATGTTCACAGAAAGCCTCTTTTTCACAAAGATAGCACCGCTGTATTCAGAGTATATTTTCTCATGCAACTAAATGCAGTAGGCAGTCATGGATTTTCTGAGTGTTCAGCTAGATGAGGTAAGCGGGACGGAATGGGTTTGGTAGCATTACCTTCTTGCCAGTTATATAAATGGCACTCTGCTTGAAAAGGCACATCAGTGTTTTCTTATGGTTCCAAGAGCACCTCAAAGTAGTTTACTATGCTGCAGGCTTGGAACATCTTTCTTTCTTTCTTTCTTTCTTTCTTTCTTTCTTTCTTTCTTTCTTTCTTTCTTTCTTTCTTTCTTTCCTTTCGCTCAAGAAAATATAAATAGAGGAAGACTCATGATATTGTAGTCATAAAAGGTTCTATTACAATCTAGGTAATGGAATCCGAATACTCTTGCTGCAGAATCAGATATGAGCCAAGCAAGAAGAGTTTAATATTTTTAAACTATATTTTTTAAATGACAGTAATAGGATATGTTTAAAATTCCTTAGAGGAAAAGTTGTTTTGCAACAATTTCTTAGTAAACTACAGTTAATAACAACTTGTGTAACATTTTTATTCCCTTGTTTTACCTTTCTCTCAGCTTCGGTTAAATATGGTAGATTTTGTGAGGGAGGAGAAAGCAAGATAATCTCATGTAATGTAGTACACTTTATTGTTCATTTTCAAAGCCATTAGCATGGTGGAAACAATCCCAGCTTCTCATTTAACACAAATGAAGTACTCACATCACTCTCTGCCTTCTTCTGGTTTCCCTTCTAAAGGATGGGTCTTCAGGAATTATAGGCCGAAAAAAGAGAATTTTATTCAAATGTAATATGAAAAAGCAAACTCGCTTTGAAATATTTGAAAAACAGTCACCCTTTATACTGGGTTTTTTCATCCAGTATTTTGTTAACACATTAACCCCAAGTGTAAAATACAAATGAGATAGGTTCGCTGCTTTTTATCTTGCTTACTCACAGTTGAGTAATGTAATATGCACAAGCTTTTGAATGTTTTTTGTTGTTGTCATGACTCTTTTATTGTATATTAAAATTAACTGGTAAAATTCACTCCAGTTCCCTGGGCTAATTAGTGATAAGTAACGCAAACTGCATTTTATATCTGGGAAAGATGGTTTTGAAAGATACAGGCACTCAGCTATAGAGGTAGTAAGAATAGTATGTACTTCCTTTCTTCCCCAAAGGCTGTGGCTCCACAGACTCCTCCATTTCCATTCCTTTTCCGTGGGTGCGGCGGTGGTGGTGATGTGGGCTTCGGATCACCCTCAAACGGTCCTGTTGAATAGCACACAGTGAAGGCAGCTCGAAAGCAAGAGAAAATTAGTGGACAGACACTATTACTTGCCAGAAAGTATCTAGAGCTACAAAGCTGTTACACTGATCTCAGTACCTAGACTCCTCAGCCAAAATGTAAAGGTGAAAAGCCATGAGGAGAGGGACCCAGTCCTGGCCTCTGGCCACGGTACCCCCTGCAGGTCACGCCATTCACGCCTTCACTCAGCAGACATTTCATGCGCTTTCTGTGTTTCATAAACAGGACTGTAAATAGAACATAGGGTGGTATGGAAGGAACAGATTTGGAAGTGATATATATTTGGTGAAATTGTAAGTGCTGATTATAATTCTTCAGTTGCCAGACTCTTAAATTATACCTTTGAATTCCTCAAAGGAGCAAGTACTAAGTTGAAAATCAAACCCATTTTCAAAATCACAGTATATCCTGCTGGTTTCCCTTATGTCTCTATTTTCATTTGGTACTTTAAAAAGCACAGAAATTGTCATTCTGTGGAGTATAATAATAGAGCTTAAGCCTCTAAGATATAATTAATAGATGAACTATGTTAATAAATCAGTGTTTCGATGAACTAAGATTCTTTTACATCATCTGAGAATTCTCTATGACCAAGAAACTGTCATTAAGGTAACAAGCTGTGTTTTTTTGTTTTGTTTTTTTTTTTACAGGTTTTTTCCATTTTATTTATTTTTTCAGCATAACAGTATTCATTGTTTTTGCACAACACCCAGTGCTCCATGCAAAACGTGCCCTCCCCATTACCCACCACCTGTTCCCCCAACCTCCCACCCCCGACCCTTCAAAACCCTCAGGTTGTTTTCCAAGGTCCATAGTCTCTTATGGTTCGCCTCCCCTTCCAAATTTTTTTTTTTTAATAAACATATAATGTATTTTATCCCCAGGGGTACAGGTCTGTGAATCGCCAGGTTTACACACTACAAGCTGTGTTTTTAGGTTTCCCTTGCTGGGGTTAGGAATTCAGGTCCCTGACTTGTCCTTTTCAGTGGTATCAGTCCTTGTGTAGTGAAGCTTTTCCTTTAATCAGGAATGTGTCGAGGAATCAGTTAAGGGGCTCTTACTCTCTCTTCCAGGATGGCTCCTGCAGCCTCTGACTGCCACCGGTCTCTGCTCTGTCCCATCTACTTTCCCTTTTGCTACCACAGCTTGCTCTCCCAATTCCAAATGTAAGTCTATTTAGGGGGGATGCCAGGGTGGCTCAGCCAGTTAGGTGTCTGCCTGCCATTTAGGTTATGATCTCCAGGTCCTGGGATCGAGTCCTGTGGCTGGCTCCCTGCTCAGCGATAAGCCTGCCTCTCCCTCTGCCTGCTGCTCACCCTGCTCGTATGTGCACTCGCTCTCTCTCTCTCTCTCTCTGACAAATAAATAAAAAACTCTATGGTATGCTTCTGCTCAAAATCCTTTAGCCTCTTCACATTCCAGAGAAACCCTGGCCCACCCCCATGGCTGTTTCCAGCCTCATCTCCCTGGCCATATCCTCTCTCTCTGACCACATGGCAGTAACCAGGTTCCTGGGTCACCCCAGATGGTTTTGCCTCTGCACACTCTTCTCATTCTGTTGGCTCCCTTCTTTCTGTCTGGCTTGTCTTCCTGGAAATGTTCCTGTCTTCTCTTAAGCCTCCTGGGTCACCACCACAGTGAAGCCCTCCTTTGTGCTACCTGTGGTCACAGTTTACTTATCTGTGTCCTGGAATAGCCACAGTCAGCATGTGGCTTCTGTTTCCTTAGTACCTAGCTTGTGGCGGATATGCGTGGAAGAGCGACCTTGCACCCGTTGATTGGCGATTCCATCTTTGTGTGTGTGTGTTCCCAGAGAAGGTGGGGGTGCAGTGCTGCTCGAGGCAGCAGCCTTCACCTAACAGGATCCTCAGGGTCAGGCGCTGTCCCTGGGCGTCCAAGAAGCGCAGGGAGAAAAGTATTCACTTTGAGGTTAGAGCACCTGCAGTCAATCAGGCAGTCTCCTTGAGGTCAAGGGACCTTATGCAGCGTTCTAGGATTTATGAATCCGAGGCATGGGTTCTGGTCTGTCCTCTAGCACAGAGAAGCCATGCAAGCCTGGGCTTGCTTCAGGGCCGTCCTGGCTAAACTTGGGGACTTGGACAAGTCCACCCCGGAGGCCCCTCCATTGCTGCAGGGCAGCTCTTCCAGAGAGACTGGCGTGCACACTGCAGGGTGGGGCAGCCCACTAGACTACTCCCCTAGTGTTCAAATGACAGTCATGAGTTCCGATGGCATCATCCTTTAAAATGCCAGTACTCCCCAAGACAGGCGAATTTGGAATGTTGGAAATGGAATTTAGTGATCATTGTTTTTGCTTTGGAGTTGTTAATTTTACCTTTCTAAGAGGACACAGTACAACGCTAAGTCACTGGGGAGATAAAGAAGCAGTTGGCTTTGGGGAGAGACTAACAGCACTGACTTCAGAGTGCGTTCTGCACATTTTGACTGTCATGAATTGGGTGCCACGAGATTCATCACATGAGCCCCTCAGTGTTCTAAGTAACCCGTGCTCCCGTCAGCCGTGATGCATGTACAAGAGGCAGCCCTCCAGGGGCTAATAACTTACCAGCATTACCATGTGACTGTTGTTTCCAAATCAGCAACAAACAGGTGATGATGGCTCCTTTTTTGCCTCTAAGATTTCATCATTGGCTCACAAGGTTTAAAAATGTGGTCACAATCAGTTTTAACCCAATACCCCAAAGTCTTGAAAATGAGTTGAATGTAACAAGCGAAAGCACACACACACCATCTGCGTTGGGTGTCCTGTCGTGTTTCGGAGCAGCGGTGGCTCCGACTTAGAGTGACCATTTGCAGCCTGCTCCACACACCACAGAGGAGGCCACGCCAACCCCCAGGGTGCAGGAGCCCCACGTCACCCCTCACCCAGGAGCACCCTTACTACTGTACCACTTAGCGGAAATTGGAGCAAAATTGTTTCCCTCTTCAGGCCCAAAGAAGTAGATAATTACCTTTGACAAAGTAGCTGATGATAATCTAACAATATTCGATAAATTTGTCAATAATTAGGTAATAAGTATACATTCTAGGTTGAAATTCTAGTTCTTCAGAAAAAAATCTACAGATTAAAAGTGTTAAGGAATAATTTGTCAATTTCTCATAAATTAACAGAGAGCTTTGAATCTTCATGAAGTTACAACACATGGGTTGATAAAGGGTCACTGGGTCAAAGCAACCATCCCTGGGCCACATCCTGGGTCAAAGTGGACATTCTCACATCCCACCTGGCCTCCTCCCTGCACACTGCTCTAGGAGTCCACAGGTATAATACCCTGTTTACCCCCAGGACTCCTCCAGGTGGGATTGCGTAGAATTAAAGTGTTTAGAGTTGACCAAAGGATAGAGTTTCTTAAAAATTAGAGCCATCAAAATCCTGAAAAACCAGGATCAGTTTGCCAGAAGAGCCAAGCAATACAACTTAAAATTAAAAGGATGGGTAAGATCAATTTGCAGATGAAAATTGTAGCATAGATTTAAAACATATTTTTAAATCTTTATTTATTTGGGGTGCCTGGGTGGCTCAGTCAGGTAAGCATCTGCCTTCAGCTCAGGTCATGATCCCAGGGTTCTGGGATCGAGTCCCGCATCAGGCTCCCTGCTCGGTGGGGAGTCTGCCTCTCCCTCTGCCTCTGCTCCTCACCCACCACCCGTGCTGTCTCGCTCTCTCAAATAAATAAATAAATAAATTTTCAAAAATCATCATTTATTTAAAGCTATAAAATGTTTGGAGATCATTTCTGCTTAACTGTTTCACGTACTCAGTGCATCGAGAATGTGCCGTAAGTAGTTTCTACCTTGGGCGCTGTGTTAGTTTTCTATTGCTCTGTAAGAAAAAACCAAAAACTTAGTGGCCTAAAAGAATACATTTAGTATTTCACAGTTTCCATGGGCACAGCTTAACTTGTTCCTCTCTGCAAGGTCTCAGCAGTTGCAGTCAAAAAGCTTGGGCAGGGCTTTGGTCTCATCAGAGCCTTAACTGGAAAGGGATCTTCAGGCTCTCTGCAATTGTTAGCAAATGCATCTCCCATGATAGACTGTGAAGTTCCCATTTTCTTGCTAGCTGTGTGCTAGGGTCTGCTCTTTGCTCCTGAAGGCCACCCACAGTTCCTTCCCATGTTCTTTCCATAGGCCTCCACAATATGGCAGCCTACTTCTTCAGAGTCAGTAGTGAAGAGTCTCTCCACTTCAGTCTCTATCCTCAGAGACAGCCTATTCCCTTTTTTAAAAGACTCTCAATTTATTAAGTTCAGCTTACTCAGGATAATCTCTGTTTTGGTTAACTTTTTTTTTTTAAACATTATTTTTTTTTAAGATTTTATTTATTTGACAGACAGAGATCACAAGTAGGCAGAGAGGCAGGCAGAGAGAGAGGAGGAAGCAGGCTCCCTTCAGAGCAGAGAGCCTGATGTGGGGCTTGATCCCAGGACCCTGGGATCATGACCTGAGCCAAAAGCAGAGGCTTTAACCCACTGAGCCACCCAGGCGCCTAACTTTTTTTTTTTTTTTTAAGATTTGTTGATTTTTTTGGTGGGGGAGGGGGTGGCAGAGAGCAGGCTCCACACCCAACATGGGGCCCAGTCGTACAACCCTGTGATCATGACCTGAGCTGAAATTAAGAGTCAGACACTTAACAAACTGAGCCACCCCAGAGCCCCTCTTTTGGTTAACTTAAAAATCAGCTCATTGGGGCACCTGAGTGGCTCTGTTGGTTAAGCGGCTGCCTTCGGCTCGGGTCATGATCCCAGGGTCCTAGGATCGAGCCCTGCATCGGGCTCCCTGCTCATCAGGGAGTCTGCTTCTCCCTCTCCCTCTGCATGCTGCTCTGCCTACTTGTGATCTCTATCTGTCAAATAAATAAGTAAAATCTTAAAAAAAATTTTTTTTTTAAATCAGCTCGTTAATTATATCTGCAAAATCTCTTCACTTTTCTCATATAATGCAACCTATCACAGGAGTGACATCCCATTACCTTTGTCATATTCTGTTGATTTGGAAGCAAGTTCCAGCTCCCACTCAGATTCTAGGAATGGGGACTGTCCAAGGCATGAAGCCAGGAGATGGAAATCATTGGGGATGAACCCTAGGACATACCTTAGGGTGTCCACCACAGGCACTCAGTGACTAGTTATTAAGTTGAAAGATCCTTGTATAAGGCTATGGTTTGGAATGCAGAACCCATGTTCTAAGACGGAGAGGATGATCAGTTGTAACTAAGTTTATAGGTGAGCTGACTAAGCCCATGTCATAAAGTGCAGCCAATCTAAAGTATCACTATGCGACTTACCTTGTGCTTGGAATAAGATCAGGGTGTGTGCAGTGCTGGAGAAATACTTTTTCACATCTTCTGGGGGAATAGGGGGCTCCCATCCATCAGCACCTCACCCTCACCTCACCCATCATCAGCACTCTAGCCCTGTTTGGTGAGAGGCCACATTTGCTGCTCCCTTTCCCAGACACCTGGAGCAGCCCAGCCCTCTTGTGCTGCCCTCAGCGCCTTGCTGCCACACCCCCACAGGCCCAGCCTAGCCCCAAGCTCCCCAGGTGCCCAGGCAACCTTTCTTCTGCTTCACTAGTCAAAATCATCCCTGTTAGTAAGGCTCATCCCACTGATTTTAGACTGTACACCTATCTTGACTGACATCTGGACAGATGCTGAGTGTCACTGTGTTTTTCTCCAAAATTCAAGATATCTTGTGGCACCCCTGTGAGTTTGCTGCAGTGCTCAAGGGTGCCTCTGTGCACAGTTTGAGAACTGTCTCTACCTGGTGCAGGATTCCATCTGCATGGAGTACTCACTGTTTGCAAGGCCCAGTGTTCAGGGCAGGGGCAGCAAGTAGAGAAAGAAATATGCCACCAGCTGGCTTGAAAACTGAGCAGGATGAAGGAGAAGCTTAGCAGACCTAGTGGGGGAGGACAGAGAAGGCATATTCAATCCTGGGTTGGTACGGAAGGCGGCAGCTTGCCTTAAGACAAAATATATGTCAGTCGTGGCACAGTGTTTCCTGATAGAGTCCCTCTTGTATGTCTGTCACTGGACTGCGGATGAGGTCTTGTTTCATCTGCTGACTTGTTGTAGAGCATTTGCTTCCTGCTGGAGGCAACAGTTGTCTCATTCTCCTCAGTGCGGACACCAAGGTGTGTTTTTAGATGAGCTTCACGAGAAGGCATGTAACTGTATGTCCCTCCTCAGCACTGCCCGCCCTGTGGAGCTGGTGGGGCCCGGGGTGGAGGGCAGCTGTGGGACAGAGAGCACAGGAGGAGGGCATGCCCTTGCCCAGGAGTCGAGGGAATCAGCACCCTGGCACACTGGGAGCCAGTTCAGCCTGGAGCCCTGTGTGCACAGCTCTTGTTACTGACAGGAAGTTTTGTCAGTGACAGAGTCACACTGTGTGTCATTTAGGTGTAACACATCCAGGGGAGAAGAACCACATGGGAATGATGAGTACCAAATCCAGTGGAGTGTTCCTCTTTGGGGGAGGAGGGTAGAAGATGAGGTTCAGAGGGGCTGTCAAGGTGGAATCCATCGTATTAGCAATGTCCATTTCTTTTCTTTTTTTAAAAAGATTTTATTTATTTATTTATTTGACAGATTGAGAGAGAGAGAACACAAGCAGGGGGAGCGGCAGACAGAGGGAAAAGCAGACTCCCCACTGAGCAAGGAGCCCGATGTGGGATTTGATCCCAGGACTATATGATCATGAAGTGAGCCGAAGGCAGATGCTTAACCAACTAAGCCACCCAAGCATCCATTTCTTAAGGAAGCTGGATAGTGGGGCAGTTAGAGCATTCTTTCCAACACCATGTGTTTGTGCAATAGTTTGTGATTTTGAATAGGAAGAGTAATACTTTTATATTTTATAGATTTATAAGAATTAGATTTTTTTTGTTTATGTTCATTTGCTTTAAGGAAAACCAGGAATTGAGCAGGTATGCCTGGGGGTCCGTGTCTTGTTTACTGAGTTTTACAGCCACTGAGCTGAGGGAAAAGCCTGCTGGCAGATATTTCAGGCTCTGTTGCCCACACCAGCCTGTGCCCACAGCCCTTGCTTTCCCCCAGGGCACAGGGACCCCTTCTTAGAGTCTGTGCAATTGCAAGGTAGCAGTGCCCGAGCCCAGCATTTACTCCAGGTTATGCATCAGCTACACCTGGATTTCACAATGTGATGGCTTCTAGACCCTTCAAAGAATGAAAGGGGAAGGTTAAGAAATATGGGGATATATTTGTATTTTTATCTATTATGCTATTACTGAACGTTCTTACATCTATGAGAAGGACTGTATTCTGTAATTAGAACAAAAAAAGCAATCACATAGAATTGTTCCAATTTCAATTCATTAATTTCTCCAACCTGAATTTTTTTTTTTTTTTTTTTTTTTTTTGTGATGCTTCATTTTGCCTGAGACAGATTGAACCATGAAACTACTGGTCTGTGAAATGATTGAACAAATTAAGAAATGTGTATAAACAGCCAGATCAAAATTAACAAGAGAGTCTAACAGCATAAGCAAAGGCCTGTTGGCCAAGAGCAAGTCTTTAAGACCATTATAGCAGGCTTATTTTGTGTTTGCTTTTCCCTGCCTTTTTAAAATGTAATGTATCTTCACCCAGAGTGGTTTCATAACAAGACTTGAGCCGAGAAGGAAACATGAAATTTTGGAGTTCTTTATTTTGTTTTTTTAAGATGAAACTATGTTCTCCTTCAGATCAAGAATGATTATATGATGGAGAGTGTTTGATAGTGCTGATTTCTTTGTAAATGCTGTGGCCAGCCTGTCTTAGCATAAAATATTACAGAAACTAAGTAAGACAAGCAGTCTGTGAGACCAAGATTATTGATACTTTTTTTTAAAGATTTTATTTATTTATTTGAGAGAGAGGCAGTGAGAGAGAGCATAAGAGGAAAGAAGGTCAGAGGGAGAGGCAGACTCCCCGTGGAGCTGGGAGCTGGATGAGAGACTCGATCCTGGAAATCTGGGATCATGACCTGAGCCGAAGGCAATTGCTTAACGAACTGAGCCACCCAGGCGCCCGATTATTGATACTTTTAAGGATCTTCCCCACCACCACCCAAAAAACCTCCTCTCTTAATATAGTTGTTTTAAAACAGTGCTCCAGGGGCACCTGGGTGGCTCAGTTGGTTGAGCATCTGCCTTCAGCTCAGGTCTTGATCTCAGGGTTCTGGGATGGAGCCCCACCTCAGTTTCCAACCCCACCTCGGGCTCCTCGCACAGTGGACAGTCTGCTCCTCCCTCTCCCTCTTCCCTCCCCGCCATCCCCAGTCGTGCTCTCTCTCTCTCTCTCTCTCAAATAAATAAATAAAATCCTAAAAAAAAAAAAGCTAGTGCTCCTAATTACTGACTAGATAGGAGAATTACATACACATGTATACTTCTCTTCCAAAAAAAAAAAACAAAACAAAAAAAAAAACAACCAGATAGAGACAGACCCAAGACTGTGAAAGATGATTAAGGAAAACAGAAAAAGGCCTTGTCGTAATGGCTATGGGCTTGATTCTTTTTTCTTTTATTTATTTTTTTAAATTTATTTACTTTTTCAGCGTAACAGTATTCATTGTTTTTGTACAACACCCAGTGCTCCATGCAATACGTGCCCTCCCTATGACCCACCACCTGGTTCCCCCAACCTCCCACCCCTGCCCCTTCAAAACCCTCAGGTTGTCTTTCAGAGTCCATAGTCTCTTATGGTTCGCCTCCCCTCTAATTTCCCTCAACTTCCTTCTCTCCATCTCCCAATGTCCTCCACGTCATTTGTTATGCTCCACAAATAAGTGAAACCATATGATACTTGACTGTCTCTGCTTGACTTATTTCACTCAGCATAATCACTTCCAGTCTCGTCCATGTTGCTACAAAAGTTGGGTATTCATCCTTTCTTTTTTTTTTTTTTAAATAAACATATAATGTATTTTTATCCCCAGGGGTACAGGTCTGTGAATAACCAGGTTTACACACTTCACAGCACTCACAATAGCACATACCCTCCCCAATGTCCATAACCCCCTCCCCCTCTCCCAACCCCACCTCCCCCCAGCAACCCCCAGTTTGTTTTGTGAGATTAAGAGTCATTTATGGTTTGTCTCCCTCCCAATCCCATCTTGTTTCATTTATTCTTCTCCTATCCCCCAACCCCCCATGTTGCATCTGCACGTCCTCATATCAGGGAGATCATATGATAGTTGTCTTTCTCCGATTGACTTATTTCACTAAGCATGATACCCTCTAGTTCCATCCACGTCGTCGCAAATGGCAAGATTTCATTTCTTTTGATGGCTGCATAGTATTCCATTGTGTATATATACCACCTCTTCTTTATCCATTCATCTGTTAATGGACATCTAGGTTCTTTCCATAGTTTGGCTATTGTAGACATTGCTGCTATAAACATTCGGGTACACGTGCCCCTTGGGATCACTACGTTTGTATCTTTAGGGTAAATACCTAGTAATGCAATTGCTGGATCATAGGGTAGTTCTATTTTCAACATTTTGAGGAATCTCCATGCTGTTTTCCAGAGTGGTTGCACCAGCTTGCATTCCCACCAACAGTGTAGGAGGGTTCCCCTTTCTCCGCATCCTCGCCAGCATCTGTCATTTCCTAATTTGTTAATTTTAGCCATTCTGACTGGTGTGAGGTGATATCTCATTGTGGTTTTGATTTGTATTTCCCTGATGCTGAGTGATGTGGAGCACTTTTTCATGTGTCTGTTGGCCATCTGGATGTCTTCTTTGCAGAAATGTCTATTCCTGTCCTCTGCCCATTTCTTGATTGGATTGTTTGTTCTTTGGGTGTTGAGTTTGCTAAGTTCCTTATAGATTTTGGATACTAGCCCTTTATCTGATATGTCGTTTGCAAATATCTTCTCCCATTCTGTCAGTTGTCTTTTGGTTTTGTTAACTGTTTCCTTTGCTGTGCAAAAGCTTTTGATCTTGATGAAATCCCAATAGTTCATTTTTGCCCTTGCTTCCCTTGCCTTTGGCGATGTTCCTAGGAAGATGTTGCTGCGGCTGAGGTCGAAGAGTTGCTGCCTGTGTTCTCCTCAAGGATGTTGATGGATTCCTTTCTCACATTGAGGTCCTTCTTCCATTTTGAGTCTATTTTCGTGTGTGGTATAAGGAAGTGGTCTAATTTCATTTTTCTGCATGTGGCTGTCCAATTTTCCCAGCACCATTTATTGAAGAGGCTGTCTTTTTGCCATTGGACATTCTTTCCTGCTTTGTCAAAGATTAGTTGACCATAGAGTTGAGGGTCTATTTCTGGGCTCTCTATTCTGTTCCATTGATCTATGTGTCTGTTTTTGTGCCAGTACCATGCTGTCTTGATGATGACAGCTTTGTAATAGAGCTTGAAGTCCGGAATTGTGATGCCACCAACTTTGGCTTTCTTTTTCAATATTCCTTTGGCTATTCGAGGTCTTTTCTGGTTCCACATAAATTTTAGGATTATTTGTTCTTTGAAAAAAATGGATGGTATTTTGATAGGGATTGCATTAAATGTGTAGATTGCTTTAGGTAGCATAGACATTTTCACAATATTTATTCTTCCAACCCAGGAGCATGGAACATTTTTCCATTTCTTTGTGTCTTCCTCAGTTTCTTTCATGAGTACTTTATAGTTTTCTGCATATAGATTCTTAGCCTCTTTGCTTAGGTTTATTCCTAGGTATCTTAGAGTTTTGGGTGCAATTATAAATGGGATTGACTCCTTAATTTCTCTTTCTTCTGTCTTGTTGTTGGTGTACAGAAATGCAACTGATTTCTGTGCATTGATTTTATATCGTGACACTTTACTGAATTCCTGGACAAGCTCTAGCAGTTTTGGAGTGGCGTCTTTTGGGTTTTCCACATATAGTATCATATCATCTGCGAAGAGTGATAGTTTGACTTCTTCTTTGCCGATTTGGATGCCTTTAATATCTTTTCGTTGTCTGATTGCTGAGGCTAGGACTTCTAGTACTATGTTGAATAGCAGTGGTGATAATAGACATCCCAGCCGTGTCGCTGACCTTAACGGAAAAGCTTTCAGTTTTTCTCCATTGAGAATGATATTTGCGGTGGGTTTTTCATAGATGGCTTTGATAATATTGAGGTATGTGCCCTCTATCCCTACACTTTAAAGAGTTTTGATCAGGAAGGGATGCTGTACTTTGTCAAATGCTTTTTCAGCATCTATGGAGAGTATCATATGGTTCTTGTTCTTTCTTTTATTAATGTGTTCTATCACATTGATTGATTTGCGGATGTTGAACCAACCCTGCAGCCCTGGAATCCCACTTGATTGTGGTGAATAATCCTTTTAATGTACTGTTGAATCCTATTGGCTAGTATTTTGGTGAGAATTTTTGCGTCTGTGTTCATCAAGGATATTGGTCTGTAGTTCTCTTTTTTGGTGGGATCCTTGTCTGGTTTGGGGATCAAGGTGATGCTGGCCTCATAAAATGAGTTTGGAAGTTTTCCTTCCATTTCTATTTTTTGGAACAGTTTCAGGAGAATAGGAATGAGTTCTTCTTTAAATGTTTGGTAGAATTCCCCTGGGAAGCCTTCCAGCCCTGGGCTTTTGTTTGTTTGGAGATTTTTGATGACTGTTTCAATCTCTTTACTGGTAATGGGCCTGTTCAGGTTTTCTATTTCTTCCTGGTTCAGTTGTGGTAGTTTATATGTCTCTAGGAATGCATCCATTTCTTCCAGATTGTCAAATTTGTTGGCGTAGAGTTGCTCATAGTATGTTCTTATAATCGTCTGTATTTCTTTGGTGTTAGTTGTGATTTCTCCTCTTTCATTCATGATTTTATTTATTTGGGTCCTTTCTCTTTTCTTTTTGATGAGTCTGGCCAGGGGTTTATCAATCTTATTGATTCTTTCAAAGAACCAGCTCCTAGTTTCGTTGATTTTTTTTTCTATTGTTTTTTGGTTTCTATTTCATTGATTTCTGCTCTGATCTTTATGATTTCTCTTCTCCTGCTGGGTTTAGGGTTTCTTTCTTGTTCTTTCTCCAGCTCCTTTACGTGTAGGGTTAGGTTGTGTACTTGAGACCTTTCTTGTTTATTGAGAAAGGCTTGTACCGCTATATATTTTCCTCTCAGGACTGCCTTTGCTGTGTCCCACAGATTTTGAACCGTTGTGTTTTCATTATCATTTGTTTCCATGAATTTTTTCAATTCTTCTTTAATTTCCTGGTTGACCCATTCATTCTGTAGAAGGATGCTGTTTAGTCTCCATGTATTTGGGTTCTTTCCAGCTTTCCTCTTGTGATTGAGTTCTAGCATCAGAGCATTGTGGTCTGAAAATATGCAGGGAATGATCCTAATCTTTTGATACCGGTTGAGACCTGATTTGTGACCCAGGATGTGATCTATTCTGGAGAAGGTTCCATGTGCACTAGAGAAGAATGTGTATTCTGTTGCTTTGGGATGAAATGTTCTGAATATATCTGTGATGTCCATCTGGTCCAGTGTGTCATTTAAGGCCTTTTTTCCTTGTAGATCTTTTGCTTGGATGATCTGTCCATTTCAGTGAGGGGTGTGTTAAAGCCCCCTACTATTATTGTATTATTATTGATGTGTTTCTTTGATTGTTATTAATTGGTTTATATAGTTGGCTGCTCCCACATTAGGGGCATAGATATTGAAAATTGTTAGATCTTCTTGTTGGACAGACCCTTTGAGTATGATATAGTGTCCTTCCTCATCTCTTATTATAGTCTTTGGCTTAAAATCTAATTGATCTGATATAAGGATTGCCACCCCAGCTTTCTTCTGATGCCCATTAGCATGGTAAATTGTTTTCCACCCCCTCACTTTAAATCTGGAGGTGTCTTCGCATCTAAAATGAGATTCTTGTAGGCAACATACTGATGGGTTTTGTTTTTTTATTCATTCTGTTACCCTGTGTCTTTTGATTGGGGCATTTAGCCCATTAACATTCAGGGTAACTATTGAGAGATATGAATTTAGTGCCATTATTAGCCTGTAAGGTGACTGTTACTGTATATTGTCTCTGTACCTTGCTGATCTACTACTTTTAGGCTCTTTGCTTAGAGGACTGCTTTCAATATTTCCTGTAGAGCTGGTTTGGTGTTTGCAAATTCTTTCAGTTTTTGTTTGTCCTGGAAGCTTTTTATCTCTCCTTCTATTTTCAATGATAACCTAGCTGGATAGAGTATTCTTGGCTGCATGTTTTTCTCGTTTAGTGCTCTGAATATATCATGCCATCTCTTTCTGGCCTGCCAGGTCTCTGTGGATAAGTCTGCTGCCAATCTAATATTTTTACCATTGTATGTTACAGACTTCTTTTCCCGGGCTGCTTTCAGGATTTTCTCTTTGTCACTAAGACTTGTAAATTTTACTATTAGGTGACGGGGTGTGGACCTATTCTTGTTGACTTTGAGGGGGGTTCTCTGCATCTCCTGGATTTTTTTTTTTTAAAGATTTTATTTATTTATTTGACAGAGAGAGATCACAAGTAGGCAGAGAGGCAGGCAGAGAAAGAGGGAGGGAGCAGGTTCCCTGCCAAGCAGAGAGCCCGATGCGGGACTCGATCCCAGGACCCTGAGATCATGACCTGAGCTGAAGGCAGAGGCTTAAACCACTGAGCCACCCAGGCACCCATGCATCTCCTGGATTTTGATGCTTGTTCCTTTTGCCATATTAGGGAAATTCTCTCCAATAATTCTCTCCAATAGACCTTCTGCTCCCCTCTCTCTTTCTTCTTCTTCTGGAATCCCAATTATTCTCATGTTGTTTCGTCTTATGGTGTCACTTATCTCTCGAATTCTCCCCTTGTGGTCCAGTAGCTGTTTGTCCCTCTTTTGCTCGGCTTCTTTATGCTCTGTCATTTGGTCTTCTATATCACTAATTCTTCTGCCTCATTTATCCTAGCAGTGAGAGCCTCCATTTTTGATTGCACCTCATTAATAGCTTTTTTGATTTCAACTTGGTTAGATTTTAGTTCTTTAATTTCTCCAGAAAGGGCTTTAATATCTCCAGAGAGGGTTTCTCTAATATCCTCCATGCCTTTTTCGAGCCCGGCTAGAATGTTCAGAATCGTCATTCTGAACTCTTGATCTGACATATTACCAATGTCTGTGTTGATTAGGTCCCTAGCCTTCAGTACTGTCTCTTGTTCTTTTCTTTGTGGTGATTTTTTCCACCTTGTCATTTTGTCCAGATAAGAGGATATGAAGGATCAAATAAAATACTAAAAGGGTGGCAAAGACCCTAGAAAATTGCACTGTATCCAAATCAGAAGAGACCCCAAATTGTGGGGGGGTGAGAAAGGGGATAAAAAGAGGTTCAGAAAACATAAGAGACTATGGACTCTGAAAAACAACCTGAGGGTTTTGAAGGGGTGGGGGTGGGAGGTTGGGGGAACCAGGTGGTGGGTCATAGGGAGGGCACGTATTGCATGGAGCACTGGGTGTTGTGCAAAAACAATGAATACTGTTACGCTGAAAAAATAAATAATTAAATTTTTTTAAAAAGAGGTTCAGAAAAAAAAACAATTTTAAAAATAAAGCAAAGAAAAAATATAAAAAAGAAAGAAAAAATATATATTTTAGATAAACTAGTCAAAAAACGTTAAAAAAGAAAAGGGTAAAAGTTTTAAAAAATTTAGCAGAAGAAGAAAAAAGAAAGAAAAAAAATTGAAAAAAAAAAATTGAATTAACCGCAAGACTACAGAATCATGGGGAGAAAGCCATGAGTTCCGTGCTTTGCTTTCTCCTCCTCTGGAATTACACTGCTGTCCTAGGTATTGAACCTGTTTTCCTTGATAGATGAACTTCGTCCTGGCTGGA
The DNA here is from genome assembly GCF_922984935.1 of Meles meles. Classification (NCBI taxonomy): domain Eukaryota; kingdom Metazoa; phylum Chordata; class Mammalia; order Carnivora; family Mustelidae; genus Meles; species Meles meles. The sequence continues at coordinate 37,085,081 of NC_060069.1, read as the reverse complement.
TATTTTGTTGATCTTCTGGGGGAGGGGCCTGTTGTAGTGACTCTCAAGTGTCTTTGCCCGAGGCGAAATTGCACCGCCCTTACCGGGGGCCGGACTAAGTAATCTGCTCCAGTTCGCTTTTGGGAACTTCTGTTCCCTGAACGCTTTCCGTAGAGTTCCGGATGACGGGAATGAAAATGGCGGCCTCCTAGTCTCCGGCCCGGAGGAGCCGAGAGCCCGGGGCCCCACTCCTCAATATGCCCCCAGAGGACAGCACCCAATCACTCCCGTATCCCCAGCCTCCAGCCACGCTCTGAGCTGACCCAGCCCGCAACCAGTTCAAAGTAACCTGGAGCTGAGAGTTCAGTCCTCCGCTCTGTCTCTGTAGCCGGCTTCTCCGTTCTAACACCTGCAAGCTCTACGACACGCCGACACCCCCGATCCTTCTGTGACCCTGCGGGACCTGGGGCCACGCTGACCCCGCGTGGGCTTCACCCCGGTTTAGCCTCTGGAGCAATGTCCCTCAGTGGAACAGACTTTTAAAAGTCCTGATTTTGTGCTCCATTGCTCCGCCGCTTGCTGGGAGCCGGCCCCTCCCCCCCGCAGTCTATCTTCCCGTCATTTTAGGTTCACTTCTCTGCCAGTCCTACCTTTCAGAAAGTGGTTGATTTTCTGTTTCTAGAATTGCTGTTCTTCTTCTCTTCGATCTCCCGTTGGATTTGTAGGTGTTTGCAATGTTTAGATAAGCTATGGAGCAGATCTCCTGCTACCTGATGTAGTCTCAGCCTGCTACTTCTCCGCTTTCTTGACTCCTCCCTCTATGGGCTTGATTCTTGACAAAGTATGTCCTACTGAACCTGTGCTTTCCTGCATCCCTGCTCCTTCTGGAGCCCTGCCCCTGCCCCCCACCTCCCTTACACAGAGCCATAGTCTTCCATGGCCAGAAGAGCTTTTAAAGACATGGGGAATGAGATACAGCCAGCCAGCCAGCTTTCTGTATATGGTAGCTCTGGTTGGCCTGGCGATTGCTCCAGTTCTGCTTTCTGTCTCTGGGTGTGACCTAGCAGATATTCTGGGGGAAGGTGAATCCATACATTCCCTAACACTTGTTACCATCTAACAGGACTTCCCATTTATTTCTTCCTCCTCTAAAAACCATATTTAAACAAAAGGAAAAATACAAGAAAAGCTTAAATCCATTTAAAAGGTTGGAAAACAAGAAAGTGTACCATCAGCTAACCAAAAAAGGTTGGGAAATTCCTGTAAAATAGGCAGTAGAAAAGACAGGTTGACTGGGAACTGGAGCCGAGATGTTGCAGCCCCATCAGACACAGCCAAGTGCTGGCTGGTGAGAGCAGCCCCAAGCTGGTGGCCAGTCCAGCCAGAAAGGGAACCAGGACTGGGTGGCTTTAGGCAGTTCTGTCAAGAGAGCAGCACCTCCCCAGCAGGAGAAAATGAGTGGGAGGAGCTTTGCGACTGTGAGGGATGTCTAGGCTATGCTGGGCCTCCATGACCCGTGGGGAGAGGATACAAGGCATGCATAGTATCCCAGGATGGAAGATACTTCTCTCATGTGGCTCCTAATGAAACCTGCAGGTCACCTACCTGCTGCCTACACACACCCTGAAGAAAAACAGGCTCATTGGTGTATGCATACAGAGCCTACCCAGAGCACCTCCTCCCCATCCAGGGAGAGAAAAGCCCTGGAAGGGGCCCATTCTTGTCCCCTAGTCTTGGTGGAGTACGTACACAAGGATCACCTAGTTCTTCTGTCAGAAATGTGAAGAAACTACCTAAGAGCATCAGATATTTGAAGAAAACCAAAAGTCTGAGAAAGACACCAGGATATACTATTGATTTTTAACAAAAACACAAATATGGTGCATTAGAGAAAGGATAGTCTTTTCATAAATAACGTGAGAACAATTGGATATCCATATGCAAAAACAACAACAACGAAAAAATGAACACAGACCCATACTTCGTACCAATAAGGCTTGTAAACCTAAACAGAAAACCTAAAATTTTAAATCTTCTAGAAAAAAAGCAGGATAAAATCTTTGTGACTTGCATTAGCCAAAGATTTCTTAGATACAGCTTCTGAAGCACAACCCATAAAAGAACCAATCAATAAATAGGCATGTCATCAAAACTAAAAACATGCTTTTCTGAATCTGTCATTTATACAATGAGAAAGGTAAAAGAAAGGCAGGAGAATCTGCTAGAAAACAGTTCTGGGAACCTCTCAAACACTGACTGTTACTCTCTGTGGGCAAGAAACATGCTGTGTCAGACAGTTCAACCTCCCAGTGTCTTCCCCCCAGCTCAAACCCCTTTCCCCACCAGGGAGGAGCAAAAGCAGAGCGGCCAACAAGTCCAGCAAAGTCATAGTTTCCTGAAATCGAAAAACTGAGTTGACCCTTGAGCAACATGGGGGTTAGGGACACTGACCCTGCTCACTCAGTAAAAAATTTGCTTAACTTTTGACCAGCCCAAAACTTAACTACTAACCAGAAGCCTTACTGAGAACATACACGTGGATTCATACATATTTTGTATGTTGTATGTATTATATACTGTATTTTTATAATTAAGTCAGCTACAGAAAAGAAAATGTTATGTAGCAAATCATAAGGAAAAGAAATTTGTGTACTGTACTGTATTTATTTTTTAAAAAAATACATGGATAAGTGGACCTTCACAGTTCAAACCTGCATTGTTCAAGGGTCAATTATACCTTCCTCGAATCCCAGAAAATACGGAAATTGAGGGATTGAGAAGAACAGTGGTTTGATGCCAAGTGGCTTGGCATCAAGACCTAAGTGTCCTAAGACCTGAGCTTATTAGCTATAGGCATGTGACCTAACCTTTGTGCAGGACAGTTACTGCATGTGCCAAGTGGGAAGCACTGTGAGAACTAGAGGTAGGGTGGCTGGGTGCCTGACAACCAGGCCTGCCACTTATGCAGGGGTGCCTCCTGCTTTCTTTGCCAGCAAGAGACATGATTCTGTCAAGTGTAAAAACTACATGGCAGTGTAAGGGTTATTTTTTTCATTGTTTCCTATGAAATCTAGCTGATGTTTTTGCTAGAAAAAGTCTAGGCTCTAACATTTTAGAAGGGATTAAATATTCCTGTGCAAGATGGAAAAAATTCAGGAAGGAAGCCAGAAAAACAAATACCCTGAAGAGACTTTAGAGTCAAGAGGTGAGGGTGGAAGAATTTGACACAAGGGAAAAAGAAAAATGCAGAGCTACTGGTGATGTGTTTGTCACAGGAGGTTTTCCCACAGAGGATAAATCTGGACTTCCCAAGGAAAAGCTGCATGTCAGGCCTCAGGACAAGAAGGAAAAATGATAGGTCAGAGGCATCTTGTTGCTGACCACAAGGGGTCACAATGCCTGAGGGTGGGCCAGAGGGCATAAACATAAGGTCTGCACTGCCAAGCAAGAAGGATGCTTTGGCACATATGTGAGAGCAAATCTGCCCACACTTATCAGCCCTTGCAGTCACCCTAAACTTCCCCTGATTCTCCTGAAAATGAAGTGTGACAGAAAAAAGCAGTTATGATATCCTGTGAGTGTTTATACCTTTTCCCTTCCCTAGGAGTGTTCCTTATCTACCAGCTCTGCCCCTAGGCTTGTTTATAATGCTGACTTATGAGGGGGTGGGAGGACAGATATCAAGTTTGATTGCCTTCCAGTGGAAAGGGTTGATGAGAAGGGAAGAGCTCTGGGAATGGAGGAGGGGGCATAGAGGAAAGCCAGGAGGGCTTTCCTGAGGAGGCATGGAGGAAGGAGCCACAGTTGGGGGTCTCAGGGAGCTCAGCTCACAGGAGATAACTCAGGTTACTTCCCTACTGATGTTGGAGCACTTGCAGGAAAGGGAGACCAGGTGTTAGTCTATCTTGGAGGTCAAGACTTGTAACTGAAAGGGAAGGGAGATAAATAGCTGCATGGAATGTCAAAGAACATGATTTTGGTGTCTAAATGAGGCTTAAAATGCTGCAGTGTAACAACCAATAGAAAGTACCTCAAAATTCACAAGAAGAATGAATTTCTCAGAAAATTGGCTGGTATAAACAAGAGAACTTTGTAATTTAAGGGAGAAAAACATATACCCAGATAATGCCTTCCGTCTACATAGAATAACAAACCGCAATTACAATATATTTAGTTGAGAGGGTGCCGAATAACATACAGGTGAACACGGGTGATGAGACATAGGGACTTACATGGCCTGGGATATTTCTGAGTTGTTCCCTTATATAAAGAATAAAATTTATTAGGGCTTTGAATGACACACTGGACCAGATGGACCTCAGAGATATATTCAGAACGTTTCATTCCAAAGGAACAGAACGCATATTCTTCTGGAGTGCACATGGAACATTCTCTAGTATAGATCACATACTGGGTCATAAATCAGGTCTCAAGCTATACAAGAAACTTGAGATTATACCATGCATATTTTCAGACCACAATGCTTTGAAACTTGAAGTCAACCGCAGGAAAAATTTGGAAGGAACACAAACACATGGAGGTTAAATGGTGTCCTACTAAAGAATGAATGGGTCCATTAGGAAACTAAAGAAGAATTAAAAAATACATGGAAGCAAATGGAAATGAAAAATGCAACAGTTCAGAGCATCTGGGATGCAGCAAAGGCTGTCCTAAGAGGATGTATATAGCAATACAAGCCTTTCTCAAGAAACAAGAAAGGTCTCAAATATACAGCCCAACCTTACATCTGAAGGACCTGGAGAAAGAACAGCAAATAAAGCCTAAACCAAGCAGGAGACAGGAATTGATAAATATTAGAGCAGAAATCAATGAAATAGAAACCAAAAAACAGTAGAAGAGATCAACAAAACTGTGAGCTGGTTCTTTGAAAGAATAAGATCGATAAGTCCCTGGTCAGGCTTACCAAAAAGAAAAGAAAAGACCCAAATTAATAAAATCGTGAATGAAAGAGGAGAGATTACAACCAATACTGAAGAAAGATAAACAGTTATAAGACTATATTATGAGCTTGGGGCACCTGGGTGGCTCAGTGGGTTAAAGCCTCTGCCTTCAGCTCAGGTCATGATCCCAGGGTCCTGGGATCGAGCGCCACATCGGGCTCTCTGCTCGGCAGGGAGCCTGCTTCCTCCTCTCTCTCTGCCTGCCTCTCTGCCTACTTGTGATCTCTGTCTGTCAAATAAATAAATGAAATCTTAAGAAAACAAAAAAGAATATATTATGAGCAGCTATAAGCCAGCAAATTAGGCAATCTGGAAGAAAGGATGCACTCCTAGAAACATATAAACTACCAAAACTGAAATGGGAAGAAATAGAAAACCTGAACAGACACATAACCAGCAAGGAAATTAAGTCTCCTAACAAATGAGAATCCAGGGCCAGATGGTTTCCCAGGGGAATTCTACCAAACACTGAAAGAAGAACTAATACCTATTCTTCTGAAGCTGTTTGAAAAAATAGAAATGGAAGGAAAACTTCCAAACTCTTTCTATGAGGCCAGCATTACCTCAATCCCCAAACTAAACAAAGACCCCACCAAAAAGAATTACAGACTAAATTCCTGATGAATATAGATGCCAAAATTCTCACCAAGATACCAGCCAATAGGATCCAACATTAGATTAAAAGGATTATTCACTATGAGCAAGTGGGATTTATTCCCGGTCTGCAAGAGTGGTTCAACATCCACAAATCAATTGATGTCATACACATACATTAATAAAAAAAAAAAAGGACAAGAACCATATGATCCTCTCAATAGATGCAGAAAAAGTATTTGACAAAATACAGCATCTTTTCTTGATTAAAACTCTCTGCAGTGTAGGGATAGAAGGAACATACCTCAGTTCATAAAAGCCATATATGAAAGACTCACAGCACATGTCATTCTCAATGGGGAAAAACTGAGAGCTTTTCCCCTAAGGTCAGGAAAATGGCAGAGATATCCACTATCACCACTGTTATTCAACATAGTACTGGAAGTCCTAGCCTCAATAATCAGACAACAAAAAGAAATAAAAGCCATTCAAAGCAGCAAAGAAGTAGTCAAACTTTAACTCTTCGCAGACAACATAATACTCTACGTAGAAAAACCCAAAGGATTCCACCAAAAAATTCCTAGATCTGATAACGGGAATTTAGCAAAGTTGCAGGATACAAAATCAATGCACAGAAGTCAGTTGCATTTCTAAACATGAACAATGAACAAAGAGAAATCAAGGAAAAGAATATTCAATAGAAAGGACAGTCTCTTCAATGAATGGTGTTGGGAAAATTGGACAGCTGCATGCAGAAGAATGAAACTGGACCAATTTCTTACACCACACACAAAAATAACCTCAAAATGGATGAAAGACCTAAATATTGAGACAGGAATTCATCAAAATCCTGGAGGAGAACACAGGCAGCAACCTCTTCCACCTCAGCCACAGCAACTTCTTACTAGACATCTCCAAAGGCAAGGAAAGCAAGGGCAAAATGAACCACTGGAACTTCATCAAGATAAAAATCTTTTACACAGCTAAGAAAACAGTCGACAAAACTAAAAGGCAACTGACAGAATTGGAGAAGATATTTGCAAATGTCTTATCAGATAAAGGCTAGTATCCAGAATCTATAATCTATATATCAAACTCAACATCCAAAAAAAAAAAAAAAATCTAGTCAAGAAATGTGCTGAAAGTATGAACAGACATGTCTCCAAAGAAGACATACAAATGGCCAACAGACACATGAAAAAATGCTCAACATCACTCAGCATCAAGGAAATAAGGATCAAAACCACAATGAGATACAATCTCACACCAGTCAGAATGGCTAAAATTAACAACTCAGGAAAAAACAGATGTTGGTGAGGATGCAGAACAAGGGAAACCCTCTTACACTGTCGGTGGGAGTGCAAAACTGATGCAGCTACTCTGGGAAACAGTATGGAGTTTCCTCAGAAACTTGGAAATAGAGCTATTCTATGACCCAGCAATTAGAGTACTGGGTATTTACCCCAAAGATACAAATGTAGTGATCCAAAGGGACACCTGCACCCCAATGTTTATAGCAGCAATGTCCACAATAGCCAAACTATGGAAAGAGCCCAGATGTTCATCAACAGATGAATGGATAAAGAACATGTAGTATATATCTACAATGGAATATTACTCAGCCATCAAAAAGAATGAAAGCTCACCATTTGCAATGACGTGGATGGAACCAGAGGATATTATGCTAAGTGAGATAATTCAGTCAGAGTAAGACAAATACCATACGATTTCTCTCATATGTAGAATTTAAGAAACAAAATAGATGAACATAAGGGAAGGAAAAAATAAAATAAGATTAAAATGGAGAGGGAGGCAAACCATAAGATGCTGAACTCCAAGAAACAAACTGAGAGCTGCTGGGGGGAAGTAAATGGAGAGTGGGATGGAGTAACTGGGTGTTGGGCATTAAGAAGGGCATGTAATGTAATTAGCACTGGGTGTTACATGCAACTGATGAACCACTAAATTCTGCTTCTGAAACTAATAAAAAAGAAAAGAACAAAAGTTATTAAGTGAACCTGGGATGTAATATAACAATAAATCCATAAGTGGGCCTCTCCCAAGGTTGAGCGAACAGCCCAGTGATGGCATTATGGAACTAGGTAGGCTTTGGCTCTCTTCCCATCCAGCCATCATCAGTATGTTGACTTTCATCATGGTCACAAGGTGATGCCATAGCTCCAGGCATCATATCTTTACACACTCTTGTCCGAAGGCAAGGGAGGCTTCTTGTCAGAGTTATATTAGGAGCTATATTTGTTATATTAGGAAGGAAAACCTTGCCCAAAAGTCCCCCAGGAGACTTACTAGTTCATCCCTAACTATCGGGAAGACTAAGAAATAGCACCTGGCGTTGCTGACTTCCAGAGTGAAAGATAGGCTTTTAGAGTAGGGAAGAGGTAGAGACCAGGCAGGGAGTAAAGACACTACATAGCAGTCAAAGGGAATAGATCTTGTTCTGCCTGACTAAAGTTTGCAGTAAGCTCTGAGTGTCAAAAAAAAATGCACACAGTGGGAGCTGGTGAAAAGGCAGTGGAATGTGCTGAATGAAGGCATTCAGAAAGATCATGGTAGGTTTCAATGATGAAGGTCAGAAAGGACAGGTTAAAATTTAATCAGGATAAACTGAAGGTCTTGCATTCTATTAAAAAAAAATCACAAAAGTACAGGCAAAAAAAAAAAAAATCTGACCAAATGAAGCGCACATGGAAAAAGCTGGCCCGTCTCCTTGGCTGCAAGTTCCAGTGAGCTAAAGGCTCGGCTGCCAGAGCAGCTTATGTAACCAGAGGCTGCAGGAATAATGTCCAGAACAAAGGGGTGTGACCCCAAGGCTTCCTGGGCCCCCTCTCCTGCCCAAACTCTGTCTCAGGTTTTTTTTTTTTGTTTTTTTTTTTTTGCCTTCTTCATCCTTTGGTGTCACATCCTCCCTGCTCAGAAAGCCCCTTGGAGGGACTGCTCAGCAGATCCCATCCCTTGATGACTCTTGGTCAAGTGCTTGCTTCTCCAGCCAGCCTTTCCTGATCCCAGTCCCCCAGACCCCAAGTAAAATGGACCACTGCTGCCTTGTTTCCCGACCTAACTCCCAGCACTTACCGGGCCTCAGCTCTGCTCGTCTTGAAGCTGGACCCAAGCTCAACTCGATGGCTGGGAGGATCCCTGACATCTGCATGGTGCGTGGCATCCATGACCTTCGCTGGTCTTATGGATGACTAAGTGTGCTCCAGCTGTACTGTGACTTGCTGAGAGTGGTGTCTCTCATACTCAAGGGTACTGTGAGGACACACGACGGGAGATGCAGAGGGGATGCGATAGGCCAGTAGTGAGGCCGCTGCACCAGTTCCATGATGGGTTCATAAGACAGTGACCAAGATTTAGAGTGCAGACCAATTAGGAATGGTCTGGAAGGTGAAGTCAATCACACCTGCTTTTCCAAGGCTCTGAGGCTGTGCAATTCACTAGCTGGGAAGACAGCCTGGCTTCAGGAAATGACCTTGAATTTAGCATTGTCGGTTTAGTGACATCCAAAGGAAGGTGTCAGGGCATTGGTTTTGTGAGTGTTCTGTGAGCTGGGAAGGAAACCTGAGCTGGGAGTAGGGATGAGTGTATGTATGCTCTGCACACAGGTGGTGGCTGCCGCTGGCTCTGTGCGATCTCTCACAAGGAGAGCGCTGTCCACGGTAGCTGCCAGCCACCTGTTGCTCTTTACATTTAAATTCGTGCACATTAGGGGCGCCTGGGTGGCTCAGTGGGTTAAAGCCTCTGCCTTTGGCTCAGGTCATGATCCTGGGGTCCTGGGATTGAGCCCCACATCGGGCTCTCTGCTCAGCAGGGAGTCTGCTTCCACCTCTCTCTCTCTGCCTACTTGTGATCTCTGCCTGTCAAATAAATAATAAATAAAATCTTTAAAAATTAAAAAAAAAATAAATTCGTTCACATTAAATCAAATTAAAAATTCAACACTTCAGTTGCACTAACCACATCTTAAGTGCTTATAAAACATTCCTGTTACCTCAGAGCGTTCTGGTGGGTGGTATTGATCTAAGTGAAAAGAGGAGAGGGCCTGGGGTTGACCCTTGAGGATTGTTTCCAGAAGAGAGCGGGCAAAGGGCAGGAGAGGTGGGAGGACTGGAGGGCCAGGTGAAGGGTCAGGTCATGGTCACGGGCAGAAAGGAGTTAGTGGCAAGATGTCCAGTGCAGCTGTGAATGCATCAGATGAAGACGGGAAAAACACCCTTGGATTTAGCCACATGGCAGCTGGGTGACCTTAGAGGGAACTCTTCCAGTGGGTTCACTGGCCAGGAGCCACAGTGGGGTGGTTGGGGAGCCAGAGTGAGAAAACAGCCAAGGGAGACCATTCCATTGACAGGTTTGGCTAGGAGAGGGAGGAGGAAACTGAAATGTCCACAGAGGGGAGAGTGAGGGTAGGATGTAGAAAGGAGGATTTTGTCTGTCTGCTTAATGAGAGAGAGTAGGATGGTTAATAGCCTAAAGAAAATTCCAAGAATTTATTCCCTAGATACACTCACACGTTCATGAGTACACCGTGGTTTAGGGGACTAGTTAGTGAATTGTCCCATGACAAACCCCATACACATCCAAAAGAAAAAGAATTTTCTACAATTTCTCATAAAGGACTACCTCCAAGATTTATTTTGCAAGATGCAGAACAGGGCATATTATATCACCCTTGATTAAAAACAAGAAGGATATCCTCAGATAGCTTATGCTGATATTTGGCGTGGGGGACAAAACTTCTGAAAGAATGATCATGAAATTGGTCATGTATTAAGAAATTTCCTTCCAAGATGAGGGACTGGGGGACAAAAGTGGGAGTGAATCTTTATTAATGGCATTATTCTAGTGTGTGATCCTTTTAAACGATGCACATGTATTTTAAAAATAAAAATAGTCACTAGGACAGAATTTGGTTGAAAGAGAGAGAGGTTAAGTAATCAGGAAAGGTAAACCACCTCCTGCTTTTCTGGCCAGGACCCCTTGGCCTTTGATTACTCCATCGAGCTCTCCATGAAATCAGGCATATTTTAACGTAATGAGTTTTTGTGATATTCCACGTTAACTGTCCCATATTGTCTACTGCTGGATAACAAATTATCCCCGAACAATAAGCACTGGCTCTCTCACAGTGTCTGTGAATCTGTACATGCCTACCAGGGTGCCTCTTATGTTGGGCAGAGCTGCAGGCGTCCCAGGACTGGCTGGGCTCACACCTGGGGCTGGGAGCCTCAGGGCCCAGACATGAGTTCCTCACCATGTGGGCCTCTCCACGTGTGAGGGCCACTCCCAACAGGGCAGCCAGCTCCTGTCAGAGCCAGTGTGCGTGCGCATGAGAGAGAGAGAACGCACCTGAGCCAGAAGCCACAGTCTCTTTGTAACCTAATCTCCAGAGTGACATCCCCTCACTTCTGTTGTGTCGTGTTGTTGAGAAGTGAGTCGCTAGGTCCAGCCCACACTCCAGGAGAGAGGGTTCCACAAAGGAGTCATAGCAGGGACAGGGACCACTGAGGGCCAGCAGGGGATGCCCACCACATATCCCCAAATTCAACTCAATTGAATGCTTCTTTATATGGTGATGTTCTATTCCAGTTCATCAAAAGATCTTTTGCATCCTGAATAAAAGGGAACTCTTGCATTCATCACTATAACCTCTCCCATAACCTTATAGCCTCAGAATAACCAGCGGCTGTTTTGTCATTCTGCAGGAATACTTGGGGGACTCCCATCTGTTTTTGATATTTCCTGAATTCTATCAGTTTGATAAAATGTGGAAAGTTTGATAAAAAAAAAAAAAAAAGGAAAGTGGCCATCACTTCATCCTCCAAAATCACTTCACCCTCCAAAATCATTCTACCCTATCATGTAAGAGACAGGCCTTGATTTTAGGAAATACACACTGATGTGTTTAGGGGCCAAGGGGCTTATGGTCTGCAACTTACTATCAAATGCCCCCCCCCAAAAAAAAACAAAAGAGAATAATGAAGCAAATAGGACAAATGAAAGCAGTTGGTAAATCTGGGTAAGAGTGTTTCTGACTCCCTAATACTGTGTGTGCAATTTTTCTGTAAGTTTGAAGCATCAAAATTAAAAGTTTGAGAAACAGTTCTCAGACCCATCCCCAGACCTGTTAAATGAGAATTGCGAATGGGATCAGAAAAACTCGTTTTATGAAAGATCCTCAGATACATTCTGGTTGTCAGTCAGCAAGGCTGAGGGCCGATGACATGAAGTCTGTCTCATTCTTAAAGCTGCCTGCGTAGAGCATCTGAATTTGCCAGTTGGACTTTGCTTCCTTGGGTCCCCATGGTAGTCCCATGGTCCATTCCCTAACTGCTCCCCTTGGTTCTCCTCCAGCTGTAGAATTGGCCCCTGGAGGGGGGTGGGTTTTGGTGGCAAAGGGGGAGTCTGACTGTGCAGCCCAGGGAAGAAGGGAGACTCCCAGGATGTGTTTGTGGTCACTGTAAAGGGCAGAAACACTGGTCTCAGCGCAGAGTGACGCAGAAGCCGTCTCCAGCCTGGCTTGTTTGGCGCCTGTGCCATACCTCAGCGCTCTGGATCCCCCCAGTGACCAGCCCTGCCCTGGGGAGCCCACTCTGCCTCAGGAAGGCCAGCGGGCAGACAGCATCCTACCAGCTCTTTCTTCAGGGCCGTCCACTTGTCAGTGCACAGAGGCCTGCCTATCCTGCGTGTGGAGCCCAGAGAAGCTTCCGGGAGTGTGCCTGCTGTACCCCGTCTTCAAAGAGCAGTAGGCATGCAGAGGCGTAGGTGAGACCCCAGGACTAGAAGCTGCTGCCAGCTCGGTGTGCTGGAGAGGTCAGGGAGAACCACTTCCCTCTGAGCTCCCTGCACACCAGCCTGCCCCGAAGCAGGGTGAAAGGGCCAGTGAAGCTGACAGGGCAGGGCTGGAGGTGGGCTCTGAGAGGTGGGCTCGAGGTCCAGTCCAGGTGTATCCACCGGAGCCAGAAACGCTGGGGTCTCCAGCGCTCCCCCAGGGGCTGCAGCTGCTTCACAGCGTTGGGGTAGTTAGCAGGTGCCACAGTGACCTATCGTGGGTGGGGTCAGTGGGACTCTGTGCCCTGAGGACCCGGAAGGCAAGAACTCAAGACCCGTGGGTGGGACTCCCTTCTCGGTGGGTCATTACTGGTGGTGAGCCTTTGCCCCTGATGAGGTCTTTGTTTGGAAAGAGCTGTCCTCTTGTTGTGTGGAGGCCCTTCAGCTCTGACACACCCACTGTCTTTTCTGTTCCATTTCCGCCTCTTGCATGTTTTCCGCTTGCGGTTAGCCCTCACTTCCTCCCGGCCCGGTACAGCTGGCTGCTGCACTGTGCATGCTGGGGGAGTGTCTGGCTTTTCCAGCACACCAGGGCATTCTCAATACTGGTACCAGTTCCTTCCTGAGGGGTGGTGAATCTTGGTCTGCAAGCTGCTTTTGTTACCATTAAGGATGTCTTACTCTTCTAGTGGTCTTCAGGCCCTTCCAGTTAAGCCTACAGAAGTTAAGAGCATTTACCCATGTGCTTTGCCACATGCTTACCCAGAATGCTCGATTCAAGGTGGGGGGGGGGGATGTACAGTATATACCCACAACCTGCTGCAACTGGATGATTCTTGATTTGGTGCGTGCTTGGTTTTTGGCTTGTCCAAACCAACTTATGGAAACACTGATTCACTTCCCCCTCCTAGACCCATGCGAGCAAACTGTGCCTCAGCTGCAGGCTTTGCTGGGTGACACAGAATCAACCCACAAACACCTGGCCGTGTGCACCTAAAACATTTATCCCATGCCCTCTTAACAAAATGACCTGCAAATCATTCAGGGTAAGAGGCAAAAATCATCTGTATTTTAGTACTTTTACCAAGGGCTTCCCTGTCAGCAAACAGCTTATCTCCTGTGCCATCCGCTGTTCTTGGCTTCATGCAGGGAAACGGCAGTAATGGTAGAGGAGGAACTAAATATTTGAAAGCATGTTTAATTCAACACCTATTAGGTGGATCAGCTCGTGTTTCTAAATAGCAAAGCACGGAGGGAGAGTTCTGGCACTCCACAGATACTGGGACCTGCTTAGAAAGCTAAGTCCACAGCCACGTGGCTTAAGCAGGATTGTGCTGGCTGACAGCTCAACCCAAACTGTGACTGTGAGCTCTTCCAGAGGTCAGACTAAAGACAGCATGGGCTGGACTCCATCCTTCTAGAACTTTCCAGATTCTGGGAAGCATGTGATGGAAACAGAAGGAAGCGTTTGCTGCTCTCCCAGCATGAAATGCAGTCACGTTTTGAGACTGGAAGCAGTGAGTGGAACCAGGCACTGCTGGAATGAAGTATTGGTACTAGCGTCTTCTGTGCAGTGATTTCTAGGAGCCTCACGAAGTGCCCTTTTACCACTTCTCCCCCTATTTTGAGTGCCATGCTGAATGTGGTATGCAGATAAAATGGCAATGTTTTAGTCCTAGTTTTTCTTCTTTCTGAATTTGTAAACCTTTTTTTTTTTAAACCAAAAAACACCTGAATTTAGTAATATTGGCCTCACCCAAAGAACCAAGAACATCTTCTAAGTCCATTTGTACATTGTGCATTTAGGGCCTAAGAACAATCAGAACTTTCATATTCCCATTAGATGGACAAAGTGAACCTGTGGTGTTGCATTTAAAATAATAAAGTAGCTATTATTCTACTTCTGTTATCTTGGAGAGAACATAAAAGAGCCTTTGGAATAGGGTCATAAAAGGGGTAAGCCCATGCATTTGTTCATGCTGCCTTTCAGAGCCTCCCCTGATACTTGGGAGTGCTGCTCTTCAAGGCCTAGCGGGGTACCTGTATGACGCACTGAGGGGCTCACCTAGGATTGGTTTCATAATTAATTTCAGTGAAACTGTAATCATTGCAATTTAGAAAACCCCATTTCGGCTCATGTAACACCAACACACCCTGGGCCACGTCTCCCCCGGGGCACGTGCACACTCGGGGGAAACCTCACGGGGTCTGACTAGACTGTATGTGGGGTGTCAGCCATGAATGCTCCCATTTCTTCTTTGTCTAGACTCTGTGTTCTGGTAACACTAGGTTCTTAGATGTCTTTGATCTCTAAGACACATGTTTGCAAAAAAGAGTCCTTTCTTCCTCACAGAAGCAGTGAATTTCATGCCTGTATTATACCATAGACATGAACTTTAAAAATGTCATCTAGCCTCCTTCTAACTCCACCTGTTAGAAAGTCTGACCTGGACCCTGCCCCCTGGAGGAAAGTTAATGGAAAGATAATCCCTGGGACAGAGGTGGTTTGGTGCCATGGGTAGGTTTCAATGGCACCAACCAGGACAGCGTTGTGTCACTCCAGTTCTAGATTTCAGGACGCGCTAGACAGCCTAAATGTGCTCATGACCCTGGGACACAGCAGTGAAGTGTGTTGGTGTGTTTGCTGACATTCTCGTCACCCAAAATTCAGCCATCAGTGCTAGTTACGGTCGCTGCCACTCACCCAGGAGGGAATATAAGGCGATGGAAAGGAAAGTGGAGTAAAAGATGGAGGTGAAAAGCAGGAATTTTCCCATTTAATGAGGCTAATAGATGGGAATGAGTAGGCCTTAGCTGCTCTGAGGGAAAGGGATGTCCAGTGAATGAAGGCTAGAGCCCCACCTTCCACTGAGGGTGTTTTTGTTGGAGAAAAAGGTCAGGTGTGATCAAGTAGACCATCCCTGGCTCCACCTTTGCCCAGGCTCCTCCAAAGAGGCGCTGCTGGTGGCAGTCCTGCTGGCTCCCAGCACGGGCACCCGGGGCAGCCGTTCTTACCTGCTGGGGACGGGACCCTCCCCCTGCCCTCCCCCACCTGGGTGAGGGGAACATGTCAATATCTTAGGCAATGGAGGCAATGTGGCCTTGTCAAAATCACAGTCGATGTTACAGCTATTGGCTGGGTTTTAGTCATATTATTGGTTGTGAACTGTTAGATTAACAGAGGATAGAGATGTCTGTGTTTATCAAAGAGCCATCCAGTGTTTCGATGGGGAGAAACAACCTCACTGCTCTGGGAAGATCCTAAAGATGGGCGCGTGTGTGGCATGTGCTTTCTCTGCGGTCTGAAGTTGAGCATGCATTTTGTAAGCATCTTTCACAAGATGCTTTGGTGATGGGTGAGGTGTGTCTAAAGTCTGGAACCACTCTGCAACAGACAGGAGCCCTTTCCGTGCTTGCACATACCCCAGACCCCCATGGCAGCCACGCAGAAGGGGTACAGATGCCTCTTGGGGCAGAGGCAGCTCGCCCTGTGTGGCCATGCCCATTCATCCTGCCCTCTCACTCCTTGTTAGTAGTGATGGCATTGTTTTCTTAGATTAAAGGTTTTCCCCCCTTAATAATCATGGAAAATGTTTATTTTAAATTGAAAAAAATCTTTAGTTGAAACCCTGCTGTGGGGCGTAGACTGTCTCCTATATTTAATTCAGTGGACTGTTTACCTCAGCCCTTTATTTTCTAAATGTCTGGGATTCTGCTTCATGGCGCAGTGAAATCCTGCCCCTCCCGCTCCTTGACTCAGGACTGGGATGAGAGGCTGGGTTCCAGGTTCCCTCCGACCGACCGCCACACCACCCACTCACCCCACAGTCGAAGTCCTGTTAGAGACCTTTGATTTCTCTTCCTGGGGCTCTTACGCCTTTGTGTATCACCTTGACCCAATCAAATTGTTGAAGTTTCAGTTGTTCAGTCCCTAAATGCCCCCCAGCCATGGCTTTCAGTGAGCCTATGGGGGTTTTCTTTGGAGGAACCATGAGTGCTTTCTGTCCTTTCTCCCTGTCTACTGCTCTACTCACAGCCTGAGCCCTGAGATGCCCCTGCTATCCACCTAGGACCTGCAGATAAAGACAATGTCTTGCCTGCTCACAAATCTCTCTGGGTCTCATCGCCTAAGGGACCCCAGTGACCTGTGTGTAAGCTTATGCAGGGAGAGAAGAACACTGCCTCCCTCCTTGGCTCCCAGGGCTTCCAGACAAAGAGGGAGTTACATCCTGAAGCCCCAGCACATCCTTCCTACAGTCAGATCAAGAGCAGGCCAGTTCCTGAGTAGGGGACACTATGACAGTCTTGTCCAGGAAGTGCCTCCTGCAGACGCTTGGTCATCTGGGTGATCAGAAGCACAGGAGTCCTGTCTTGGTAAAGTAACATCACTGGGTATTCAGTACGGCAGGTGATGAAGAGCTGTCAGACTATCCCCCTCCGTCTCTTCTGACGAACGGCCCGGGACCATATTGTAGCAGATGGAGTGGATGGAGGGCTGCCTCCTGCGCTTCACTGCAAAACAACATCACGCCTGGAGACCTAGTTCTTTCAGTGAAAGGTGCCATTCGAAAAGGAACTCAATTTATAAAGGAAATTTTAGTTATTTGTCTCCTGATTTGAGGCAAACTGACCACCGTACTTTAAAAAAAAAAAAAAAAAAAAAAAAAGATTGTATTTTTGTATTTATTTATTTATTTGAGAAAGAAAGAAAGGGGGGGAGTAATAGCAGGGGAGGGTGAGAAAGGGGGAAGAATCCCAAACAGACTCTGTGCTGAGTATGCAGCCGACACGGGGTTCGATCTCACGACCCTGAGATCGTGACCTAAGCCGAAACCAAGAGTCAGACACTTAACGGACTGAGCCCTCCAGGTACCCCCACCATATTCTTTTTACGTGATTATTTACCAAAACACAAAATGCTTCTTTCCCCTTTCTCATACAGAATTGGTGGCCCCTTCATCTGACTCACCAAGTGCTCCCATTCTGTGTCTTCCTCACCCTCCTTTATACCACCTCCTTCTTCTGTAGTCATGATATGTACTCTGTGGATGGCCCTTCCAGAAGTACTGAGTGTCTTATCTATATATTCTCTTATTGCCGTAGAATTACTCATAGCTTGCTTTTGATCCCAGGGACTCTGGCTCTTGCTATTTCTAATGACACTTCTATTCCACATATTCCATCTGCATTCTGACCTGACCCCCATGGCGGGCCACGGAGAGGGCAGGGTTAACACCTTCCGCCCAAGCTGCTGCTGGGCTGTCTCCCCTTCGTGGATGTCCTCAGGCACTCCAGAGCCTAGCATCCTTCTTCTCTACACTTGGGTCTGGGTGTTTCCAAAACACATTCATTCAGTTCAGCTGCCTTTTAAGCAACATCTGTTACCAGTTTTCTCTCCTCATCTAACGAAGGAGACATCGGTTATTTTAACCTTGGTTGTTCCTGAATAATGTATGACTGTCTGTACTGTCTGTATGACTCCCCTTTCTGTGCTTGGTGAACTGCACTTTGTTGCCACATTTAAGTCCTGATTCTTTCCATTTTCCTTCTTGGAGGGGCTCTCCTTAGCGGTTCACCCATCGCTAGCCTTCTTCCTGTGTTGGAGCTGTTGGAGCACTTGTGATTTTGCCAACTAACATTCCCACAGCATTTCCCACATTCGCTGGCTCATGTGCCCTTCAGAGGCCTTTCTGTTTTAAAAAGAGAAAAAAAAAAGCCAAGGAGTCGGCCTTCTTAAAAAATTTAACTCTTAAAACTTCTTTCCTGGCGTTGTAAGCAACTTTTTAAAACCTTGCTTAAATTTGTGCGTACAGGTCAGGAGAGGGGTTAATGTGGTAGGTTCTAGAGCTAGACTTCGGTGGTTTAGAGACTTAGCAGAAGCAGAGACTCTGAGCCAGGTGGGATGGGAACAAAATTGAGACCTTACCAAGAATCAGAAAGATCTCAGCAAACCCTCCCAAGATGGAAGTGTGAGCTAGCTGACCCTGAGTCTCCCAGCGCAGGGGGCTAGGCGTGACATTATAACGGCATGAAACCAGCGATGCATCAGCAGGCTGGACTCAAACCTCCCAGGTGCCGTGTGACCTTTGGCAGGCTGTGTGACCTTGGGCAGGCTTCCCAGCCTCCCTGGGCCTCGATTCCTTCTTGAACGTGATAACAATGTGATGTTTCTCATAGGGTGGTTCTGAAGAGCAAATGAGTAACTAGATAGCATTTAGAAGAGTGTCTGGTATGTATTGTGATGTAACTGTTGGTCACTAAGTTACACAAAAACAATAGAGTGAAACAGACATTGAAAGTGAAATCAATAAAGCAGGAGGGAAAGAGTTTGGATATACAAGCACAGTTAGAAGTGTAGGAAATGGGCAGGGAGGGAGTAAGTTGCCAAGAATGACATGAAGCTGGTGCAGAGAACATGCATAAAGCATGGGGCTAGCGCTCTGGACACACCTGCCTGTGCTCCACAATCCCTGCGGAACCATCTCGATGGAGTGTGCCCATCCCATGCTGAAAGCCCAGGTGCCGGCAAAGGGTCTGCTGCGTTCATCGCTTGGCGATCTCTTGCGAATTTTGGATAAGTGAGAGGATCGCATTTAGGGACCCATACCTCACAGAAAATACCAGAACCAACTGATGGACTGTGGAAGGACAGAGGCCTTGAGTAGCCCAGATGAGGGCCTTCTGCACTTCCCAAACCCAGCGGTTTCACTTTGTCATTTTTGTCTGCATTCAGCAGCTTGTAGCCACCTATAGAACTCCATAGCTTTAGCAGATGCATAATTTTAGCAGCCCAGGTTTCAGAGACGGCTGTGGCTAATCGGACATACTTGGCTCTCGATTCCAGAAGCATCCAAATTAGTGCATACCTGGGGATGGCTGGGAAGCAGGCCTCAGGCTTCTGCAGGCCCCTCACGCTCTGAAGAAAATAGTTTGCATTCTCAGGCTGCCTATGGAGTTTTCCTTCCAAGAGCCTTTAATTTCTGCTTTTGGAAATTTAGCTCTGAATCCCAACTACACAGAGAAAGCAGCCCAAATGATAATTTTAAAAGTAGATAAAAATTTTTTAATGTTAAACTGACTTTACACTCCCCAGGGTCAGCCTGTGCAATTAATGAACTCAGGGGCTCCGGAATGTCACCCTTTGAGTGAGCTGGGCTGGGCCACCAGGTCCTGAAGCCTCTTTAGAGCTGCGTTTTTATCTTGGAGGATTTTCTTTTCTAGCTGGGATCAAGCTGGTCACCAGGCAGCCTTCCTGGTGGCCCTTGACTCTGCTCCTCCCTCCCCCTCCCCCGCTGTCATTGCAGACCCCCTGAGCCAGAACCACACCTGAGGGCTTGGGGGAACCACAATTCCTGTTCCCACTGAGCCACAGGCCTAAGGGGCCCGACCTGCATTGCTACCAGGGCAGGTAACCCACCTCTGAATGACATCCTGGGCCTTCTGACATAACGCTCACGCTGCAGTGTGCTTTTTGGGACACCATACATGTGACCGACAGACCTATGATCCAGAAGTGATGTTGCCTTCAAGAATATGAGTGTGTTTCCTTTACATACCCACGAGAAACCCCCAATTCACTGCAGTCATGCCGAGCTCTGGGCTGAACGGTGATCATGCCGGCTGCCCCAGAGCTCCAGGCTGTGGTCCCCCTTCCACCTGTATGGCAGGGTGCGGGCGCTAGCTCGCAGTGCTGTGTTGTGGGCTGTGGGGACAGAGCCGTGTCCCCTCTCCAGAGAGTTCACACTGGGTGGGACAGATCATCAAAGCAGGAAAAACCCCACGTAAACATTGACAAAAGCAGATGGTGTGTGTGGAGCTCGGGAATCATGGTGGAGGGTGAAGGTGATAGGCAGCCCTTCTGGGCTGAGCGACCTGGGGTTGAGTCCAGAACCTCTGGTAAGCCTCTCCGATTGCATGTTCTTGTCCCCTGTTTTAAAACCTGTCCGGGGCTGTGTTTGGATGACGACATTGAGGAGTGGAAGGCCGGCACTGGGAGCAGGCACTGGGAGCTGGGCAGGCGGGGTGAGCAGGGCCCCATGGTGGACCGAAGACAGAGGAGGGGCACAGAGGCACCCACCATAAGGGCTCCAGTTCTGATCCGAGCAACCAGGTGGTTGTGGCCCCTAACATGGGGTGACTGAGAGAGCAGCTGGCAGGGGTGAGGACATGGGACTTAGAACGCCGGCATGTCTAATGGTCAGCAGACCTCACGTTTTGTACGTTTTGTCAAATACTGAGGAACAAGGCCACCCCCAGAGGGAGAGGTGGGGCAGGCAGTGCCCATAGGACGGCCTGAAGGACCACTGCCCCTGCCCCTCCTGCCCTTCCCCCGCTACGGTGGGGCTTGTCACCGCCTGAAGGCCTTGCCAGGCCCAGGGCAGAGCTGGAGTGTTTCATCATTGCATTAGAGTATGTCCAAAATCTTGCTTGTTTGAGGTAAGCTTTCCTCTAGATGTAACAAATGAAAAGAGTCTTGAGGCACCTGGCTGGGTCAGTCAGAAGAGCACACAACCCTTGATCACTGGGGTTGTGAGTTTGAGCCCCATGCTGGGTGTAGAGATTACTTTAAAAAAAAAATTGTGAAATGTCCCATTCTTTACTGTCTTTTTCACCTGAACAGCCAGACCCTTGCTTAATTTTGCCCTGAATCTAGCTACATGACCTCAGACAAGTTGCTTAGCCTCAGCCTGGTCAGTGAATGACACAGAGAAGACACCTTGCTTGTGCTGATGAGGAGTGTATGGACAGGGCTGTGCCCGACGGCTAATGAGGGGTGCATGGACAGGGCTGTGCCCAAGGGAGGCTTCCAGACCTGCTCCTTCCTGCTCCCTAGAGCTGGAGTGGCTTCCTTCCACCCCGCCTTCGCCTTCGTGATAAACTCGCCCTGGGGGAGCCAGTTACATCAGCATGGAGGTGGGGAGGGGGCCCGTGCTCTCAGCCCTGGAGCTATCACCAGGCCTCCACATACGAGGCCGCAGGCAAGAATCAGGGGAGCTGGGTGCCGCAGGTGCCGTTGCCGAACTGAACTGGCCCGGGAACACAGTGCCTGTCTGAGCCCGTGAGGCCAGCAGCCAGCCCGCATGGCAGCCTCTGAGCTCTGCACAGAGCCAGCTCCTGGCCAGTGAAGCTTCCAGTAAACAGGAAGAGATGAATGCACAGGCTCTCTCTGTCCTTCAGCCAGGAGCTGCCCAAATAGAGTCTTTCTGTGAGTGGTTGTTGCTCTTGAGGGGAAGGGGTAATGGAGTAGCTGCTAACAGATTTCCTATTGGGCAATAATGTAGTCCATTGGCTGTGATTTCCTGAGTGCTGTGAATAGAAAGATCCTGGAGCTGACTGCGGGGTCAGCCAGAGAGAGTCCCTGCTATCAGCCCAGCACGGGGAAGGGCCGTCCCTGGTCTGTAGAAAGCACTGCAGGGCTCAGGAAGCATTTCTGCGCTTCTCCACAGGGAAAATGGATCCGATTATGTGTCCTTTCTTCTGTTAAGCTGTGCATTTGAACAACACACTTTGTGATTAGGTTCCTCTGATAATCATTACTAATAATGATGCAAGAAGTCAGTCTGGACTTTTTAAAGAATTATTCGGAGCATGAGTGTTTTAATGAGTCATGACTGGGGAAGATTTCATTCTCTTCATTCTGATGCTTTTTGTAGGGAAGAAGTGCTATTATCTTTCTTATATTTTTAATAAGACTTTAAGAATCCCTAAAGAAGCCAGGTTTGTTTGTTTAGGGGATAATGTTGCTCCCTCCCACCGCATCCTCCTAGGCAGGGCTGCTAAAGAGCAGAGGCGGCCAAAGCTAGGCAGCAGGAGGCAGCCCGGTGCCCAAGGGCTGCTCTGTGCCTCCTGGCCTGAGCCCACAGTGTGGCCTGGAAGGGACCTGCTCATCTCCCTCCACTCCAGCTTACTGGTCTGTGAGAGATGGCAGGCAACAAATCAGAGTCTCCCAAGTCGGGAGAAATTTCGAGGGCTTGTTAAAATTCAGAGACCTTGGACCCCACTACAGACAGGGGAGTTAGCCGCGCCTCAGGGAGGGGCCAGTGAGTCTGCATTTAAGAGGCGCTCCAGACTCTTAAGTGGCCACAGGACTGAATGATTATCAAGGTTCTTCCAGATTAGAAAATCTGTGCTTCTGGAGTTCATTCTGGGAATGCTCACGGTCTCCCCCAGTAGGGGAAGATGTGGGAAGCAGAGTGGACTGGGGCTCAGCCTCCTGGCTCTTCTGCACCAGGAGGGTGGGATTAGGGTTCTTTTCCAAGTTCATGACAGCAGATAGAGGAGATATAGCCCTGTGAGTAATGGACAGCAGCTGGCTTACCTGAGAGAACCTGTTTCAAGGCGCAGTGGAGGAATGGCAGAGGCCTGCCCATTTGCATAGGACAGGGCTGGCTGTCATTCACTGACCTCAAAACCAGTTTAAGTCTCCTATGGCAAGCAGGCTGCTGCGGCTTGTTTCTTCTAATCTGCTGTGATGTTTCTCTGGTCTTGAGCCATAGGTCTGAAGTTCTGCTTCGGCCACTCACTACCACGTCCAGTAGGGAGGACAGGAGATGCAGGGAGACAAGCCAAGCATATGCCAGGATGCTCAGCCCTACGCTGGCAAAGGCCTGGGGAGCACAAGCCTTCCCGCCCACCATGGGTCATGTTTCCTGTGGGGGTCAGGACGCTTCACAAGGCAGATCAGGCCCTGAGGGACCTACCACCGAGGGGAAGGGCTGTGGGCAGGCTTGGCCAAACCCAGCAGAGGGAGAGGCCTGGTCACTGCACTCGTAGAGACAGGTACTCCTGCTGCCTATGCTGGGGCTTGACAGCCCCAAGGATACTTGGGAGGAGGATGGTGGGGTCCCTGGCCAGCGTTCCTGCCTTTGCTCCCAGCAGCACAAGCTCAGGGTGGATAGCCCGTGACCTCCCATACCTCCTCTGTGCTCAGGAGCCACCCTGAGCCGGGCAGGTGCTACAGGTGGGGTGGTGGGTTCTTGAATCCCTCCCTGGTCCTGAGTGAAGCTCCTACCTTGGCCTGGGTCATCCAGGGGAGAGGGCATGTCAGACAGAACCCTCCTCCTGGCCGCTGTGGGGCAGGATGCCCCCTCCTCTGAGATCTAAGGACAGCTCCGAGGTCCTTCGCCTGTTGGCAAGAGGCCTCCCAGCCATAGCCACACACAGAATGGAAGAACAGCTTGCACCCTGCAGGGAGCCTCACAGGCTCCTTTGGACCAAAGCCCACTTTGATTTACCTCCCCATGTGGAATGCTAGGAAGGTCTTGCTAGAAGATTCCATGACAAGCTAGAGAATAGTTTATCCTCATTCTAGTTCTAGTTTAGTTAGTTATTTAGCCTTTAATTTCTTATGGCTGCTTGTCAAATCAGGAAACAGATTCATATTCTCTCTCACAAAAAGACATTTGAAAAGGTCTCATGAAGTGTTAATTGACACCAACTAGAAGAGTCAGCAGTGACCTTATGATTGTGTTTTACATCGGCAGTTAACAGGGAAAGTGGCCTCGTTAGAGGACAGGAAGTGCTAGTAGCCACAGAAAAGGGAGCAGATGCACTACGTCACTTCCGGGAAATGCTCATGTGGCCTGGCAGTTCTGCTGCTCCAGCCCTGAGAACTAAATCAGACGGTCATTGTCACCCTGGCAGGCTGAAGGCTGTGCAGACCCCGCAGCCGTGGGGTCTGAGGCTGGCGTCGGCCCCTGTGGGGAGGCTTGGGGAAATGCTGTGGCCCCGGCAGCAGGAGCTCACCGGTTCCCGTGATCCACCTGCCCCCTTCCCCATAAAAGCCATCGCCTGAAGCCTGTACCTGCGTAGACCATGGGCTGTCGCCTCCATGGTTCATGGGGGGAGGGGCAGCCGCCAGGCTCAGAGAAGGTGACTGTTCGGAGTGAACTGGGGTCCCCCGAGGTACTGCAGATCTAAAGGATTCTCACTGGGTGAAATGGGGTTGAATCGGGAGGCAGAGGCATTTGATTCCAGAGTATGAATGGGACTCCTCTCCCCGAAACAGAGAGAGCATGGCATTGTGTCCAGCCCTGGGTGGTGCTGGGGGCCCCCAAGAGGGATGCCTAGCTACCTGGAGCAGAGCTTATGCTCAGAGCTATGTCTTTCCCAGAAGTAAATAACTGTTATTAAAAATCAGTGTGTGTATTTTAAGCCAAATTCCAAAGGAGTTACTCATTTTTTCAACAAACAGGGCAGAGCTGTAGTCATGTTTTCCAGCACCCACGGGACAGGGGGCTGGGAGCTATGGGGGTCTCAGGGACGGGCAGGGGGCGCCCCAGGACTGGGAGCAGCAGGACCTCCTCACCCCCAGCTGCCTTGGCTGTGGACTCCTTCTGACAGCTCCCTGTGAGCCTGGCAGGCTGCCCCTTCCTCTCGGCCGGGCTCTCTGGGAGATTTCATAGGATGGTCCTGATGGCTCTGGATGGCTCAGTGGCTCAGAATGGTCCTATGGCCCTAGGGTCAGAGGCCTGGTGAAAATGTCTGCTGTTTTGGCGTATCTGCTCTGGGCGAGGGACTTCACATTCAGTGACCCCCATGGCCACCTTGCATACATGCACCGTGGCTGCCCACATGCAGATGTGGAAACAAAGGCTCAGAGAGGTCCACTTGCCAGGGTCACCAAGTTTACAGGCACAGAGCAAGGACTTGGCCCCAAGTCAGTGCTCCAGGCCCCTGCTCCGCCCTTTCCCCTCCCCACTGGCCCTGGGGATCCAGGGAGGAGGAGATTCCTGCTGCTGCTTCTCATTTCTGCCTCAATAGATTCCCCACTGGGCTAGGAGGTTCACACAACGCGATGTTCCCAGCCCACGCCTGCAGGCTCCCATCTCCTCGGGGTCAGAAGCAGGGGCTCTGCACTCTGGGGAGACCGTGGGCAGTGTCAGAGCGCCCCCGCTTCCCGGCTCTTCGGGCCACAGAGTGTGCTGTGATGGAGCTCAAGGGACACCACCACCCAGGGCCTCTCCCAGCGGAGGCGGGAGCCTGTGTCCCCCTCTTCCGGGGGCCACCATGCAAGCTGGTGTGGCTCACCCCGTGTTCTGTGTTCTCTCAACAGCAAATGAAGCTCATGGCCCAGAACCTGAAGGAGGACTCAAGGGAAGGCAATAAGGAGGAGGAGGCCTGAGTGCCCACCCGGGCCGCCCTGAGCTAGGGCAGAGGGGCACCTGGAGCAACATGGCGGCCCCTGAACCCAGACCCAGGGCGTGGTCACAAGTAGCGGCGGCCCGTCCTCCCCTCTGCGGTGTCCCAGTGTGGGCCACGGAGAGGGCAGCCGAGACCCAACCCCTCCCGGTCCCCCGCCCAGCCTGCCCCTTCCTTCCTGTCCCTGCCGAGTGCCCCCATGCAGCAGCACGACCGAGGCCCAGAGCCTGGCTTGTGGTGGACCGCCGCTCCCCATGCACCCCTCACAACGGTGGTCAGCCCTGGGGGCTGGGCGGCGGGTCAGGGCGTGTGCCCACCACACCACCAGCGGGCTACCACCAGGCCAAGTGGGGGGCTTCCTCTGGAGCCTCCGTGCAGAGGGACAGGGGCGAGTCAGTGTTTCCAGCACCTGGACAGCTCCAGATACCTCTTGCTTGGTTCTCCTTTGCAGTATGTGAACAGACCCTTTCTCAACAAAAACCATAGTAACTGAGCTATTAAAGGCGACACGTACCTCTCTGACTCCTGCTTACCGCACGTGGACTGAAAAGGCCCTCCTTCTGAAACGAGCCCTAGTCAGGTCGTTGAGCTTGGAGCGGAGAGTGGGGCTCTGCTTGAGGCTGGGCACCTGTGTGCCACTTCCAAAGCCTGTGGCCAGGCCCAGCCAGTTCTTGGGAGGTTCCGCCGCCACTGGAACCCGTCGCCTGTGGGAACTGGCAAGGGCCCCGGGGCTGCTTTCATGCCCGTGGCACCTGGCACCCTGGTGTGGGCTCAGCCCCGCATAAGAGAGCTTCTGCCCAGGGGTGCCATCTGCCCCCTGCCTGCGCCCAGGGGGCAGCACACACCTCTTTCACGGGCACAAAGGCGGTAACCCTGGAGCTCAGGCTGCTCTCCTGGCTGTGTCTTACCTCATCTGACCACGAGGACCACCCAGGAGGGCAGAGCCTGGCTTCCTTTCCCTGCCAGCTCTCGGGCTCAGCTTCGTGCAGCAGCCGGACCCTCCATGCCTGGGCCCATGTTCCTCACAGCGGAGCACCACAGATCCATGGGCCCTTCCTTCCACCAGGGAAAGAACAGCTGGGGAAAGGGTCGGAGGACCTTCTAGCTTCTAGACCTATCTACCTCGGGGGCCCAGCGCCTTGGTTCTCTGCTTCACCGCAAAGTGGAGATGGCCTCGGTGGGCCTGCTCAGCAGTCGGCTGGAAGGCCCGACGCCCCCTTCTGCTCCTCAGTGTGGTCAGGTTGGTCCTGCCAGACTGCCGAGTCAGCGCGGACCTCTCTGAGTTGGCTCTGCCCAGCCCCTGCTTGGTCTAAGGCACTCCAGGGCCCAGCTATCCAGTGGTGGTTCCAGGCTTGAAGAAGACTGAAACATGCTCAGGTTCTGAAGCCCTGGTGAATGTCCACCACCGCTGTGGTAGTAAGCCGAGTCCCCAGGAGCTTCCTCACAGTCCAGCCCGAGTGCTGTTTGCTGCGGAAGGGGCAGGTGTCGATGGGGTCCTTGGACCAGCTCTTGGTCTCGCACAGGTCCTGGCCATGAACAGGAGTTAACTCCCTGCCCCTGGGCTCCCAGCTGCAGGTGGCCGCTCTCCGGGCTGGCCCTCCTCACCCTGTAAGGTGCCCGTGCAGAGCCGGGGGGTCCCTGCTCTGGAGGCGGTCTCTCCCAGGAACCTCCCTGTGCCCTTCCTCGGTACCACCGGCAGAAGCGCAGTGCTTAACCAGGGCGCAGCCTGCCCTACTGGGGGCAAACGGTGCCTCTGGGGTAGGCCAGGGCGCACAGGACTCACCTCCACCAGGGCCACAGGGCCACGGAGGCTAGACATGGGATCAGCCAGGTTGTGTCAAAGGGAGGTGGGGGGTAGGGGGTGCCGTGTAGGTCTGCTGGCCCCAGAGCTGCTCTGTGCCTTCCAGCTTACGGAGGGTACTCAGGCTCGGACGAGCAGGAGCCTCAGGAGTCCAGCCCCGGGTTTCTCAGGGACGGGCAGAGGGGTTGCCCACACTGTGGTCAAGGCATGTGCCCACCAGGGCGTGTGGTCAGCTGGAGGAGGTGGAACCCGAGTGTCAGGACCCCAGGCCCATTCTGCCCTGGATTTCCTGGAGGACAGCGAAAAAACACCTCAGCCCCAAGGGGACCACGGCCCCTGCTGGGCTGGAAAGGGCCAGGGACTGCTCCCCCAACTCGCTAGGAGGCCCTGCACACCCACCGGGGAAGGCACCCAGTGGTCTCTCCCCATGGTTGGTGCTCCCCACCATCCACCCCACTCACCTCGCTGAGGCCCTGGGATGCTGATTGTCCCTAAGCCCATAGATTGTCAGTGGGCCTTGACCCTGGTACGGTTTGGCCATGGCCTGGTTCACGCCTCAGCCCAACTCCCCTCACACCACCAGTGGGACATCTGTGGGCACCGCAGCGGACAGCCGGGCTGTCACACGCCACACAGGTGCCACAGAGACCCTGGAGTGTCCTTCTGATGAGGCCCGGGATTCTGCTGGCCGAGTCCACTCCCTGGCTGCAGCCTTGGGGGAGAGGGTCAGACAGTGTGGACCTTCCTGTCCCTCGTGAGGGCCGCACTGCCCCACTCCTCAGCAGCAGCTCAGACGCTCAGACTTGAGGACAACTCTTTATATTGGTGGCTTAGGGGAGGAAACCAGAAGCCAGGATACCCAGGGATACCCAGGCCTATGATGAAGCCCACTGCCCTCCCTGACACACCGCGCGGGCCTCGTTTTCCTTATATTCTTCTCTTTTATAGATGAGGAAGCTGAGGCACACAGGTTCCCCTAGCAGTGCGGCCACTCTCCACACTGCTCGTGGGCCCACACCTGCCAGGATCCTACCACAGCCGGCACCGAGCTGTCTGCCTCCCGCATTCTCCTCAGCAGCTCCCATGCTTTCTCCCCCAGGAAACTAGCCACAGAAGGAAGAAGGCCTGGGATCCTCCAGCTGAGTTACTCCAAGAATCCCACGACCCTGCGAGGACGGTACCTGACCCCAGCCCTTGGCCAACAGCAGGCAACAAGGCCAAGTCTGAAGAAGCAGGCCAGGCTTGGCTCCCTGTCCCCCACGCTCCCCCAAGGGGGGCTTGAAGAGTGGGGGCATGAGCCTGGAGCCCCCAGTGCCTCCAGGAGGCCACCGGAGCCTGGAGGAAAGACGGGGCCCCGAGCCAGGGCAGCTGTATCCTTCAGCTTGGGATCATCCATTCGTCCCAGTCACAAGAGGGACCATGGCCTTTTCAGTGGAAGGAAGACACTTTTTCAGGCCTGTTGAAGGCCCATTGATGGTCTTCTCATCCATGCAGAAGTGGGCACCCGGGAAGGTGGTGGGACACTGGCAAGCCAGCCAGGGGGCCCCACCCAGGCCCACCCCGGATGGGCGGCGAGGCGAGGACTGGGGCCCTGTGGCGGTGGGACCGGCTTAGGTTGCTCAGAGGATGTTTGTGTCCCCTCCACCCACCCCACGAACGCAGCCCCTGGACGTTGTTCAAGCAGGTGCCATGCTCCCTGCCCCCTGGGCCTGGATATTAGCAGGTTGGCCCCAGAGTCGCATCTCTGAAGATGCCCGCAGTCAACGCCACTCACACTGAGGTTTGAGAGCCACAGCGGGGGCAGAGGCCTTTCTGGTTTCTCCCCAGAAGCAGCCCGCTTCCTTCCCCCATTCCCTGTCTGCATGGTGCCAGCTGGGGAACTTCCCCACCCACCACCTGCGGCCCCCGGGGCTGAATAGGAGGTGGTCCAGAGGCCTCCCAACTCCCGAGGTGCTAGCTATGGGGAACCCCATGTGCCCCGGCCTGCTACAGTCCCTGGGACATTTGGGCCAGTCAGGGGAGGAAGGGGGGTGCTGATCTCTTTGCTGACTGGTATGTGGGCTTCATGTGATGAGTAAACAAGTCCAAGAGGGATGGCAGCCTCATGCCCTGTGTGTGGCACGGATCATGCCGATGACACAGGGCCCGCAGGCATCCTGGCCTCCTCTCTAGACTGGAGAAGGGGAACACAGGGCATGAAGTGGCCAGAGCACATGGCCCATTCCCCCCTCACGGTCCTCTCCCCCCACCCCGAGCATTCCGAGGCCCAGGAAGGAGGACGCAGGGGGCAGAGCCAGGTTTAGTCTAGGTCTGCTGCCCCTCGTGGGGAGCAGAACCCCACGGCTGTCCCCAGACTCCAACAGGCCCAGGCGGGCACAACCAGCCTGGAGGCCGAATCCTCACTTTTTTTTTTTTAAAGATTTTATTTATTTATTTGACAGATCACAAGTAGGCAGAGAGGCAGGCAGAGAGAGACGAGGAAGCAGGCTCCCCACTGAGCAGAGAGCCCGATGCAGGGCTCGATCCAGGACTCTGGGATCATGACCTGAGCTGAAGACAAGGCTTTTAACCCACTGAGCCACCCAGGCGCCCCCCAAATCCTCACTTTAAAGGGCTGTTCAGCACCAGGGAAATCATGGCAGAGTGCTGAATAACCAGAAGGCAGCTCCGGTGTAGACACAGAGACATGCCTCCCTTTACACAGCTGTCTGGCTCGAAAAAGGGAAACCAATTATGTCTCTCCTCTGACAGAGGCTGAGGCAAGGCTGAAAACGGGCCCCCCAGGCTTTGTCCATCGCGAGTGCAGGCAGCCCGGTACAGCGGGGGAGACCGGAGCATGGCAGGAACGACGGCGGGCGAGGGGTGGGGGTGGTGCGCGGTTTCTCATCTCCTCCCCCACCCCGACCCCCGGAAGGCCCTGGGCCCTGTGGAGCCGCTGGAAGCCATTCTGCAGCACGACACCTCTGGGCCCCTCCTGAAGGGAGGACGCGGGTTGGGGCTTGCATCAACCACTAGAACCAACCCACCGACGTTGCGGGCTTCCCTCTAACCTGCATGTCCATCAGGCCAGGTCTTCGCTGTGCTTTCTACATGAACACGCCGAAGGTCCGGTTTCCTAACAGACCCCGGGCATCTTGGGGACCGAGAGACACTTCCTCCCAGGTGGCGGGCCCCAGGAATTAGCCATCCAGCCCAGGGAAGCAGCAGCCGGCTGAAATTCCTGGGGAAATGTCTCGAGACCAGCTTTCAGCCTTGACTCTAAATGATCTCGCCTCACAGGATATGTGATAAGCTGCCCAATCTGGTCTCACCTACAGGTCCACAGTCCCCTAGGACCAGCTGTGTCTCCGAATCTGGAAATTTCAGGCATTAGAAAGGTAACAAGATGCATAAACACAGGTCAGGTACGAGCTCCAGTGTGGTTGAAAGTGGAACCGTATAGGTCAAGGCTTAATACTGCTTTGCCCGGCTCTCTGGTTTTAGAAGGTCACAGGTAATGTCGAGGGGATCTCACCTTTCGCCATCCGGGTGGGCAAGCTGAGGAGTGAGCTCTGGGACCAGATCCCTGGGCAGGCCCTTATCTCTCTGAGTCTCAGGGCCCACATGGTGAGGAAGGGGCACTGTGCCACCTGCCTGCCCATCCTTCAGTGGGGACGGATCAAAAGGGACACCCGCACGCTCACTTTACCACTTCCGCCTCGCTCCAGACTCTTCTCAGAGAGCCCTCCAAGAACCTGCTTCCATCTCATTCTCCACAAGCTCAGGGGAGCCTCCAGTGCTCAGAGCTGATCCACAGACCACTCAGCCTTAACAAGAAATTCTCAGGCTCGCTTGCTGGCCTCGCAGTCAGTGTTCTCCGCTCCCTGCCTCCTCGATGCTCTCTCTTACCCACACACTGGAGGTGTCGTGGGCTCCTGTCTCTGGCCTTTGCTGCTCCCTCAGGGTCTGTGCTCTTGCCAGAGCCCCCCCTTCTCCAGGTTGAGATGACCTTCCATACTTGTGGAATACAGATCTGCAAGGAATCTCTCTGCCAGGGACAGAACCCACGGGGCCCAGTGCAAAATGAAAACGTGGCCCCCTTGCTTGAAAGTTTTTAAGAATGTCAAGATGACAAACTAGGAGCAGGGCATTAAATCAAGGCACCCTTCACGCCCGGGGCTGCACACAACGGGCACTGAATCAGTCTCACTTGCCCTTCATGCATGCCTTCTGCTCAGTCCACTCCTTCCAGCTGGGCCTCCAACTCCCAGTTCTTCCAGTCCTCCAGTCTGGAAAGATTAGCATCCTGGTGAAAGGATGAAGGAGCCAAGAAGCAAAGTGGACTCTCCTTAGCAAAGTCCACTGCTGGCTCCTGGCACCCACAGGGCCCAGTGATTTGCATCTGCCCAGCTCTTCAGCTCTCCATCCCCGGCAGTTGACTCTGACTCCCTCCCCGGACTCACCCTCCTTGCCTCCCAGCAGTGCCGTCATGTCATCTCCGATCTTCATCTAGGATGAATTTGGATCCTCATGTGTGATCCAAGGGCATTATGAACACACAAGGACCAAGATTCAGTTTCTTTCTCCTCCTCACTTCTCCACCCGTGTCGCAGCCTGCTTGGAGTGGGGTGTCCAGGAGGTGCTCAGTTCTGAGGTCAGGGGTCCTCAGAAACACGATGTGCTGTCCGTCAACAAGGTGCTTGGGTCCCCTTAGCTCAAGGAGGCCTCAAGTCCCACTTCCCTTTCTCATTTTATTCCTTCCCAGAACCCCGTGGGCAGATGTGGGGGACAGCAAGGCAAGGTGCATCCTGAAGTCTGATGTGTCCTCCAGTGGAGTGACATGTCACTTCATTGGAGTGCTTAGGACGTATTTTATCAGTGTGAGTCAAATTAGCCCTAGAGATAGCTCTGGATCTGTCCTAAAACACTCTAGAAGCAAAACTCCAAAGGACCTCCCTGCTTCCAATAACTATATGCCAAAATGAAAACCAACACTTTTTACATGAATAGAAAAGTCTAGCACTCAACAATGTAAAAATGTGTTGTCCGGCATTGCTATAAAAATCAACCTAGAAGTCCATACCCAATGCAAACTTCCTTCATGAATTAAGTAAAAATACTTTTTTAGACAAGCAAAAGCAGATAGAATATATTGCCAGCAGACCTGCACTGTATGAAAATTTAAAATTCTAAAGACAGAAGGAAAATACCAAAATGTGGATTTACACAGAGAAGTGAAGAATGCTGGAGATGGTAAGATGTGGGTAAAGGAGACTTTTCCCCTTCTGTTTTATCTCTTAGAAAGAAAACAATTTAAAACAAAAATATTTATGCATATATAAAAATAAAATGTACTCCAATAGCAAAAGAGGAAAGTGGAAATACAGTTGTAAGGTTCTTACATTCTACATGAGGTAGATTGCAGTTTTATATATATATAACTTATCTATATATTATGTATATTACATAAATACAATGTGCTATAAATATATATATAAAACCATCCCTACAGCAACCACTAAAAAATTAAAGATGCACAACCAGTAAGCCAATAAAAAGTGCTGTTAAACAAAAAGAACATAGTAAAGAGGGGAAAACAAGAAACATGAGACAAATAGAAAACCAGAAAGATCGTAGATTTAAATTCAACCATGTTGATAATTACACTAAATATACTTGACCTAAAATACTGTAAATAAAAGGCAAAGATTTGCAGGTTAGAAAAAAAAGCAAGACCCCACTATACGCTGTCCATAAAAAGGAAACAAAACACCCAAAACCAAAACAACTCTATCTTAAATATAAAGACACAGATAGGTTAAAAGTCAGGATGGAAAAAGAAATACTCCCACCAATCAAAGAGAGCTAGAGTGGCTATATCACACAAAGTAGAGTTTATGATGAAGAATCGTTTACCAGAGATAAAGAGGAATATTTGAACATGATGAAAAAGGTCAGTCCATTAAGATGACTTAACAATCTTAAATGTGTATGTGTCTAACAATAAACCTTCAAATTTCTTGAAGTAAAGCCGATAGAACTAAAAGGAGAAATAGGCCAACCCACAATTCTAGATTTCAATACTCCTCTCTCACTAACTGATATGACACAGGAAAT
This sequence comes from Meles meles, assembly GCF_922984935.1. Classification (NCBI taxonomy): domain Eukaryota; kingdom Metazoa; phylum Chordata; class Mammalia; order Carnivora; family Mustelidae; genus Meles; species Meles meles. Next base: position 37,051,724 of record NC_060069.1, on the reverse strand, counting down.
CAGTGAGGATACAGAAGACTTGACTGACATTAATAAGCAACTGGGACTGACATGTAGAACACTTTACCAACAACTGCACTTTTGCAGCACTCACAAAAACATTCACCAAAAAGGCCATTAGCTGAGCCATAAGAAGAGTTTTGGTAAGTTTTAGAAGATTTCAATTATACAAAGCATGATTTCTGGACAAATCAGACCTGCACTAGCAATAAGTAACAGAAACTTATGTGGAAAATCCTCAAATATTTGGAAAACACCTTTCATTGAAACATGACATGCTCTAGCCTTTAAAAGGATCACTCAACCTGCTGTACAGAGAACAGACAAGAAAAAGGCAAGGGCAAAAGCAGCAAGACCATCCAGGAGGCATTTAGTTGTCCAATTGGGATGATGGCATCATGGACTAGAGTGTTAGCAGGGAAGGCAGTAAGAACAGGTCGTTTTTTGAATGGTGCGTAAGATTTGCTGATGGCTTGGATATTGGAATGATAGAGGGAAGGATACCCAGGTTCTTGACTTGTGCAAAAGGTTTAGAGCCACTACTCATTGATGAGAAGGGAAGCTTTAAGAAGGTAAGGATTTGAAGGGAAGGTTTAAGTTTTGAGCATGTAAAAACTTAGGTGCTTATTAGACACATCCATGTCAATAAGTCAAATAGGTTGTTGGAATCGGATGTTCCTGGGAGGTAGGCTACATATTTTTTTTGGTTCTATCTGCATGTAAACTTTAGACTGAATGGGATGACCGACAGAAAGTGCAGAGAACGATCCAGATATGAACCCTGGGGTACTCCAAGTTCAGGGGTTGGGAGAAGAGCCAGTGGGATGAAGAACAGCGAGGTGGAAGTGGGGTCCAGAACAATAGGAGGTTTATGAAGAAGGGTGACCAACTCATCAAATACTACCATGGGTGAGAACCTGATTACTGGGGTTAGTGATCACCAGGGGCTAAGGTTGTGGTGGGGAGCTGAAAGGGAGGAAGTGCAAACAAGTACAGATTTCTTTTTGGCTTTACGGTAATGGTTACACAACTAAGAATACAGTGAAAAGCATCGAATTGTACAACTGGTGAATTGTGTGCTATGTGGATTACATCTCAAAGCTGGTTTTAAAAACTGACCACTGGTTTTTAGCACATGGAGGTCACTGCTGACCTTGAGCAAAGCAGTTATAGTGGGGTGACAGCAGCAAGAGCCTGACTGGAAGGGTTCAAAGAGCGAAGATGAGCGAGAACAATAAAGACATCTCTTTTTAAGGTAGGGGAATAAAGTCACGTTTGTTTTACTTGCTGTTAGGAATGACCTAGCAGTGAAGTGAAGATTGATGGTGCAAGAAAGAAGAGAACAAGTAGTCCTCGTGACGGCCTCACTCATCCCCATAAAGCCTCAAGATGTGAGTAAGGAAACTGACCTTGGGATCACAAGAGGAGCAAGGGCAGGGCACAAGGACTCAGATGAAGGTGGGAGGGTGAAGAGGGAGACTGTGGCAGTTCTGATGGCTTCGGTTTATTCCATTATCTGCGAGCATGGTGACAAGCCAAGTGAGGGAAGCAATGAGTTGGGGAAATAAAGTACGATTAATGGGGCCTGGGGCCATCTGATACTTGTGGTCGAGTTCAAGGCAGGGACAGTCACAATAATATCTTTCCAGTCACACCTGGAAGCGCAGGTGCATGGCACATGCAAAGTTGCGTGTCACCCAGGCTGGGTCTGTACAAGGCTACGTTCAGAAGAAACAGAAACATGGGACGCAGTTTATATTGCTGAACACCAATATGCCACTTTATTATTTGGATTTTTTTCCCATTTGTCACATACCTGTCAATGTTTACACAATGAGGAAAATCAACCAGCAGTGGAAGCGACTGACCAAATCAGCTGATAATTCTGTACCCTCTTAACACACATCAATTCTTACTTGGTAGGGATATCTTTACTTTGATTCGGTCTCACAGCTATTCTTAAAATCGGTGTCAAGATTGTCACATCTTTAAATACAGATAGAATTGCCAGAAGTAAATTTATATATATATGTATATATATATATGTGTATATATATATATAATATATGTACACACACATACAGAAAAATACAAGACTAATTATTTTTCCACAATATTTAATTTACACACTACTATAACTCTATGCAACTTCTGAAGACAGGTTAAGGGGTACAAGAAACTGTTTAGAGCTAGTAAATAGTTTGGTCCAATATTATCTTAATGTAATGGTTATTTGCTCCCTCCCTTTTATGTGACGACATACTATGACATACAACACATGCACAATCATTCACTTATGAACAAATGAGTAAGACGCCACTCAGACTAACATCTGTACACCCAGAGGGTCAACCAACCACACACAACTAATAAGGCTATAATACAGCTATGCAGCATAAACGGTCAACACTGCTGATCCTAAAGTGAGCACCATATATACATCTGAATATAAAAAACCATTGGAAACCAAACACATATGGGTTAGTTAAAAGGTGCCATTCCAAGGCTATACATAATCACAGGAAGAAGTATTTACATTACTTGGAAAACAGCTGCAACAAAGAGTTTATTGCCAATGCCCTTTATAAACTTCTCTCCTACGTTTAATACAGATGTTACGCTCACTATCTATGTGAACCACACATCTTATTTCTGGCCCTTTATAAGATCCCTGCTCAAGAATTTCAAGCAAATATGTTCTATGGCTTCACCCACACATCTTTTCTGGTAGCTTTCAATTATAAATATCACAATGAACTAGAGCTGTAGCTTAAAACATATCTAGCCTAGATCTAGAAAGTAAAATAAGTATTTTAGGTATCATCTTAGTTGAGTAAGTATATTGTGAAATTCAGAGTTCGGAGTAAAATCTATGAATCCTAAGTAGCAGAGTCAGCGTGTACTTGGAGAAACCGTGAGTGACCAATGGAATGCAGTCCTTTGGTGCTCTGCCCAATCTACAAAGTGACTGTCACTTCAGAGCCATGAAGGAAAGCTGCTGAGGTGGGAAGGTCCCCCGCCCCCAACTCGGCCCAGCCACATCCTATCACCAATGTGGATAAGGGTTGCTTTGAAGACCCCCAGGGCACAGCCTGAAAAAGCAGCATCTGGCCCCTTCCAAAATTAGCAATCTGCAGTATACTGCGTCTTACAAGATAAAATGCCATGAAAGATGATTATCTGGTCAAAGTAGTCTTTGTACAGGAACAGTTTAAAGCAAGAGTTCGCTGATTATTGTTTTGGCAGGAAGGCAAAGTGAAAAACACTCCCAGAAGAAAAAAAAAAAAAAAAAAGCAAAAACCAAAACAACAAAAAAAAAACCAAAGCAGGCTTTGTGCATTTTTGTTTGCTGTATGTGTGAATTTTGGTCTTTTATATGTGTTTTTGACCAGCCAGTTTTCATAGCTTACTAAGCTAAAGGACATAGTAGAATGGAAAAAAACAAGAGAGACAGCCTAATTACCAAACTCCTAAAAATCAAATCCCAGTAGTTGTTTTTTTTTTTAAATTTATAGGGTTTTGACTTTGCCAACCTCTGTGTGCACCTTTGCTCCCGTATTAGGCCCTACAGTTTCTTCTATCTACATGGTTTTATAGAAAAGCCTAGGGTGTGCCCTCTAGGAAGGAATTTACACCGAGCATCTTTTTGTTCTGTTAGACAGACTATACACTCTATAAGTAGAGTTAAGACACCATCAGTTCACTTCATCACAATACAAAATAGGATTGTCTGCTTGTAATTTATCACTACAGGGGAAGCTGCCTTATAAATCTAAGTACTTTATATCACCTAGTACAAAACAAGAAAATCTTTTTCAGTTAAATTTTAAGAGCCCAAACTTGTTTTCGCACTATAGCTTAAGACAAACAGGTGTGGGTGTGTTGAAATCATGGTTTTAAGGTTCTTAGTGCAGACCCCCACTGTACTCTGCTCTGCACAGGCCTCGGAAGGTGGGGCGCGCATGCGCTCACAGGCTCCAGGCCTGTCGGCATCACAACCTTATTGCTTTGGTTCTGTCTCAGACACCCCAGAGTGTGCCTCCGAGCACGGAGTCCCCGTTAGCACAGAAGGTCAGGACAGCAATTTAGATTTTTCACAAGGAAACAAAAGCATTTTTCTTCTCTCTAGATTAAGTGCAGAACATCAAATTTCTAAGTGCTCCATTTATATTAGGTTCCAAATATACATTTTAATTTAATCCTGATCATCCACGTTAAAATTATAAATGTAAAAATTACACAAGAGACTTCTCAGCTGGAAAAGAAGTGTCTAGCAGCATGCACAAAGACCATGCATTGTCACATCGTCAGGCGAACAAATGAAAAGGTAATAAATAACTGCTCCTAACGCCCACTTTAAAGAGTAAAACCAAAAAGAGAAGAGTGAAGCGAGCCAGTCTTCGCTGCTCCGAGCAGGAAGAGTGCCAGTGGCCAGAGCGGGCTGCAGTCAGATGACATGGCAGCAGCTGGCCTGGCTGGAGGCGCACAGCAGCCCGTCCTTAGGGTTCCGCTGGATGTTCACAGAGATGGTCTTTTCACACAGAGGTAGCTGTAGCACGTTATTTTTCAGGTTCTTGCTCTTTATCCGCTCTAACTCAGTGCTGCTGTCTGCCACGTGGTCAGAGAAGAACTTTATGCTGCCCACGCCCGGGGCCTGGCCCGCGTTCCCCGTGGAGCTGATGCACATCTTCCACGTGGACTTCTCCTGGACCTTGACGCTGGAGAAGGACAAGCCGCCCTGCGGGTCGAGAATGTACTTGGCGCCGCCGTGCAGCTGGGAGCCGAGGCAGAGGCTCATGAGTTTGAGGCTCTGTACCAGCTCGCCGGGCCCAGGGCCGGCACAGCGGCGCGTGCTGCCCGACGTGCCGGTGGGCTTGCCACCCGAGCCGCCCGCAGGGCTGCCTCCGCCCGCGTTGTTCTCGCTCGGGCTGGCCTTGTCCGCACCGCTGCTGCCGGCGCTCGGCTTGCCCTGGCCACCACCGTCGCCCTCGCTGCCAGGGGGCCCCTCGCTGCTATCCCGCCGGTGCCAGGAGTAGGTGAAGCCGCTGTCTTTGTCCAGCCGCCGCCGGCTCTCGGAGTCGTCGTCGCTGGTCTCTGAGCTGCTGCAGCTGGAGCCACGGCCCTGGCTTTTCCTGCGGTGGTAGCGCTTGTGCACCGTGCCCGGGGAGGCAATGTTCATCTTGAGTCGGCTCAGCTTGGGGGGCAGGTTCTCATCCATGTCGAACTCGTCATCTGACTCCCCTTCCTCAAAGATCTGGTTGAGGACGGGAGCGCTCTTCCTTGACGTCAACCGGTTGGTCACCGAGGGCTTCCGGCGCAGAACCACTTGTGTCGAGAGGGACATAGGCTTCTTGTCCTCCTCATCTTCTTCTTCGTCCTCCTCCACGCGGAACAGGCACTTGCGCCCGCTGGCCGTGGGTTTCAAGCTCGCCGAGGACACCGTGGAGAGCGCCGGTCCGGCCAACTCGGGGAGGTCGTCCTTCTTAGATGAGTCACACAGGCCTTTGCTCCTGTGGCCATTGAGGACATTGTCGGCGGCCCGAGCAGGAGACTGAGGGACAGTCGCATGGGACAGAGGAGTGGCCGTGAGATCATCCTCAAGGTCCTGGGGTACATCAATTTTGGTGGGCCATGACTGTCTGTGTAAACAGATTGGAAGAAGAAAGCCATGTAATAATATGCAGACTTTACTCAAACTACATCCCATAACACTGACTGGGGCAAAATCCACAGACTAAGAAAAGAAATACATAAAAGAGAAAAGAAAAAAAGAAAAGAAATAGCAGCTTTGCAAACTCATTCCACATCCTATAAAGATCAGTAAGGACATGAGCAAGGACACCAGCAGGACACATGTGCTTCTGAAACATGGCTCAGTCTGTGGCTGACCAGCCAGATAAGAACTTCATCAGAGCTGTCAGGACAAGAGGGCCGAGAGCCATACTCCATCTTCCCTATATGAGTCTTACACCACAAGAAAAACAATTTTAAAAAGCACAAGGGAGATCACCAAAGCAAAACCAAAACACCACACATTTTGTTCCTCAGGTCTTAGGTCACAACCTTTGAAGGCATATGGTTTGCTAATAAAATTCACCTAAAATAAATATATATATATAATTCACCTGAAATTCCCAGTCTTCCAGATACAATAGGATGGTGTAAAAGTTTTGTTTATAAAAATAAATGGAAATAGTTCAGTGGATTAAACATAGGACTACGGCAAAGAAAAGTCAATGTGCATGGGCATACATACAACTCTTCCTCACCAATTAAAAAACACATGACGCTAAATATGAATCCATGTATTTTTAAATGTCCGTCTGAGTGTAGTAAGTAACAAATCCACAATTATTTAAACTTTGATTTTACTCCCCAGTCTAGTGTCACCCAAGTAACAAGAACATTGCTTGGCAGCCAAAGAAAAATATTTTTGAAAAGGAGGTCTCTAGCCTGTTTTGGAATTTTTCACTGTCCTCTCTGTCCAGGAGAATAGTAGATGCCCGAGATCTTTAAAACAGCCACTTCCACACTACAACACTTTCGTTTCATACCAATTATGTTACCCTACAAGTAAAACTCAATTAAATCTATAGCTCTGAAAAACTCAAGGAATTTACAACAGACATCTTTTCCCCAACACAGAGCCTCCTCTTTGTCCATGCAGTGGACAAAGTTCTTAAAAGCTGAGTGTTGGATAATGTCTCTGAGGTCACTGAGTGTCTCTAGACAAGTCATCTGCCCCCATCATCACAAATGCACGAAGCCCTGGTGATGCCTGTGGCTCTGGAGAATGGCACTCCCAGTTCCTGGAAAAGCAGCCCTGCCCCTCACGCCTGTAAACAATCTGGGGGCCCTGCGCTGGTGGGGGCCCAGGTGCCAACCGTGTCCGACCCGCCAGAGTACAGCCAGCATCATCCAGGCTGGGGGGGGGCCCACACATGGTGGAGGCTCTTCTCTCCCCACCTCCTACCCCACCTGAAAAGAAAGCCAAAACCGTTCTCAGAGCCCACCCCCCCAAAACAGGATGGGTGGGTACGGCCACTGGGCTAGCTCCTCCACAGGCCACTTCTAAACCAACGGCTCTAATTTACAGGAGTAAGTCGAGCCATTCAACTGCTCACACTAACCGAGCACACATCTGAGCTCCATGTTGTGCCAAATGAATTATGTGATCTTCATTGCCACAACATTGGGAGCAAATTATGGCTTAGCTTGACAAAAGAGAGGAGAGATGGCTAAACAAGAATTACAGATGAGTCACGGGGACAGAACAATTCACAGGGCCTGAGCACTTCTCCGAGCCAGCACTGCGGGGAGAGCCAGCCAGGGGTGAATGCACTTTACCACTTCATCCCCTCAGCTCTCCACTAGTTGGCACCATGATCCTCCCCCAAGGTCATGTAGGCTGGGTCCCAAGCTACCACCCTGCCCCCTACCCTGTCCCCGGAGGCAACCTTGGAAGCTTCTGAATGGCCGCTGCCCAGCCTGGCCTCTGGTCTAGCCTCAGGGATTCTCCTCACTTCCTGGGGCCAGAGAGGATGCTGGCACCAAGCCCTCCGGTGCTGGGGTCCTCTGCTAACACGCAGGCCATGCCATGCTTCGGGTCCACCCTGGCAGGACCCAAAGGAGGCGCTCTCTCTGCAGCTGTGGCTCCCTGGCTCACCCTGCCTACCCCACCCCGCAGAGCTGCACTTGCTTCCACACCTGTCTCCTGATTCAGTCCAGGGTCCTGAGCCCCAGGTCACTCTGACCTAAAGGCATGTCCACTGACAGAACTAATTCAGGTCCAGGGTTTTGACAATAAAGTCACAGTGAAAGTCACAGCAAAAAGAAGACAAAGAAGCAGATGCGCCACCTGCCCCGGTCTGGGGAGGAGGCGAGGCCCACTCCACGCTGGTGTATCCCCAGGAGGGTAAAAGGAAAACTTGAGGGAAAGCTCTGATATTTCTTTATAACCTCCGTGGACTTTGTAGCTTTTATAATAAGGACAACCAATTTAAATCATTTACATATGTGATCAACTTTAGATTGAGTTCTGATCTGTTCCACCATAAATGGCTCAAATCCAAATATTTTGTTCTCTAAGGCTGGACTGACTCCAGACTTAGTGGCCCATCGGGGGGCTCAGGTCAGGACCAGGATGACCTCACCACTTGAAGTCACCATCCTGCTTGGTCTCAAGCCCAAGTCCCTGGCTCCTTGGGATATAGTCCTCTTCTACACAGATAGCAGACAGCCTGCCTAGGTTTCATTACAGAAGCCTCCATCTAGGATCTAAATGAAGTTACTAAGTCAACTTTCCCATTCCAGACTTCTAAATCTTTATTCTTTGGCCACCCAGCAATGTTTTTTTTCTCTTCTCTGCTCCTGCATCCCAAGTAACAACCTATACATGGTAAGCTGACGGCAAGTAATTTAAATCCAATGGCTTTCTGCCTATTTTAAATAATTATTATTACATATTCGCACACAGATATTTGTATATGGATGTACATATAGAGAATACTCAGAATTGGGAACATCCTTTTGTTTTTGAATCACTACACTTCCATGGATTACTTTGTCTGAAGAAGGAAAGATAAATTCTACAGAACTTTCATAGTGGTGATGTAAAAATGTAATCCTTCCATCCTTTGATTTTAAATGGAAAGCTAATAGGGCAGAAGAAAAAGCAAGGTGGGAAAGAGGGAGTGGGAGAAAGGGAGGAAGAGGAAAAAATGGGGTAGAGCATATTTATGACTTGGCCGAAGACACCAGTGGTGGTGAAATAGTCATAACAGTGACAGCGAACACCTACAGTCCAGCTCAGGAGGTAGATATATTATACTCCCATTTCACAGACCAGGAAGCTGAGTCAAAAAGAGGTGAAGTGATCTCTCAAGGTCAAGCAGCCAATAAATCAACTAGCTGATCTAGTCAATGAATCTAGTCAATGAAATCCTGAGATAACATCAGAAATGCCCTAAGTGTTCTTAAAAATTATTTCAAATAACAGAGGGAAAATTTGGTCCTGTTTCTGGAATGAAAACTTGAAGAAAATAACACATTAATACATATAAGATCTGGAAGAGTTTAATGAAAATAGTTGACACTCTGCTTGAGGCTGCTTCTCCAAACATGTTTTCCTGGCTAGGCCAGCAGCCACAGCCCCACTCCCCTGAGCCCAGGAAGGAAGGTGTCCTTGGTGACAAAGGAACAAGACTCCCCACACAGGAAGAGCCCATGCGTGGCCTCTCTAATGAGGCCGTCACCACTGTTTATACTCTCAGGCCCCAAAGAGTTATTAGGAAGCATATTTTTTAAAGGGGTTCTCTATTTCAAAACGTTAACTTACTAAAATCAGTGAAGATTTTTTTCTCACCTAAACTGGGCCTTGATATTGCTAGGACTTGCAGATCTGGTTTGTATTTCTTTCTCTTGCTTCTCCCTCAGGATCCTTTCAGCAAGCAAGAAGTAAGTGGCTGTAATATGATTATACCTGTTGGTTTCCAGGGCCCTGAGGAAAATAAGGGAGAATAAATGTAAGCCACATCAGCAGGTTTGCTTTTTTGTAAGTAGAACTCATTTCCCCCTCTAAAGTACAAGCAAATGAAATCCAATGATCTGGAATCTTTAAAATTATATATTTAAAAAAAAAAAAACCACAAACAAGAAGAAAAACCTAGTAGTTATTTAGATCACTCATGAAATTCTAAAAAACAACTACATAAAAACGTTCAGTAAGAAAAATCCAAAATGCGAGAGCAGCTGAGCTGGATGTCAGTTTTTGATGCATAAAAAAGGTGATGAAGCTTTCCAAGAATGTATGCATTATACAAAACTTTAATCTGTGTCAAAGTGTTTATTTTCATTAAGTTGGCTTACTTGATTCCATCAGAAGTGCAAAATGAGCTGTATAAATGTGCACTGAAATACTAGCATCAATCAGAAAAATAAGGGTAAGTTTTTATTTTTAAACCCTTTGCATTAATGAATTACTAATGTAACTGAGACCATATCATTAGCCTCTTCTTTGAATAAAATCAGCGTATTTGTTCATCCACTTCAAAAGAGTGCTCCAAGTCCCTAGTCTGAACAGGCACCCTGCAGGCCAGCTCAGGACATTCCGCCCATGGGGCACATGGCCACCTATCCTCCCATGGCTGGTCTGGCCTGAGGACTGCATAAGATCGCTACAAAGGGTCTATAATGGCCCAGAAACCGCCATGATGAGTGAAAATACACAATGAACACTTAGGAAAGAAGCAATACAAGGATCCCTTTCCACAAAATTAACGGCGGGGGGGGGGGGGGTCACAGCTAATGAGGCTGGGCAGACTGAGGTGCAAGGCTCTAAAAGTTAAGAGCCCTGATGAAACTCAGGGCTCAGAATGAATTCGAGTGGTTTCCTAAGCTGAGTACCAGCTAAGGTCACTGGCTTCTTCTGACGGGACCAAAAAACACGTGGCTTTGAGTTGAGGCATCATGCTAAGGAGGAGGAGCTGGTCACAGATGCAAGCCACGAACAAGAGCTGAGACCAGCTGGGGGCTGGGGGCCGTGAGCTCGGGCCTCCCAGCCAGCTTCACCGTGCACCTGCCCACTAGAGCACATGCAAATGGAGTCACCTGAACCAATGAGACTGACCCTCCCTGCGGATCTATCATTGAACTGACATGAATCAAATAGTTCTAAATGACACCGCAGCACGTATTCATTTAAGCTAAGAACATTGAGCCAATTCAGGGAGATACAGATAAGCCTTCTATGCACTGAAAATGAAAAACCACTTTCTACACATTCCTAAAACAAGTATCCTTCGCAGGCACAGCCAAGTGCCCTGCTCTATCTGTTCATTTAGGTCATTAAGTATGACAACTCATATGCAGCTGGAAATCTGCAGAAATTTGTACTTAAACCAAAATTTTGAATCTGAGATTTTTTGGGTTTTTTTTTGCCTCCCCGCCCCTCCGCCCTGAGTATCTCTTCTTTTCATCACACTTGATGGTTTCATTCAACAGGTTAAAGAACACTTTGACTTTTCATTTGTGGAAATACTTCATGATTTTCTAGACAGGACCTCTTATAGAAATAAATCATTACTAAAACAAAGCAACTGCATCTTTATATTATCCTTGATCCCAAACTACTCAGATTATTAAAAACTGGCTTTGGTTTTGAGGCGCCTGGGTGGCTCAGTGGGTTAAAGCCTCTGCCTTCAGCTCGGGTCATGATCCCAGGGTCCTGGGATTGAGCCCCGCATCAGGTTCTCTGCTCAGCAGGGAGCCTGCTTCCTCTTCTCTCCCTCTCTGCCTGCCTCTCTGCCTACTTGAAATCTCTGTCTGTCAAATAAATAAATAAAATCTTTATAAAAAAAAAAAAAACTGGCTTTGGTTTTAAATGAGTTAATTAACAATTTTGTATCTTGTGGGTTGCAGGTTGCTCCAGCAAGGGCTCTGAAGGGCCAGAAAGTAAACATTTTATAGGCTTTGTGGGTCTGTGGTCTCTCTCACAACTACTCTGTCTGATACTGTAGCACAATGTGGCCAACGACAATACCCACAGCATCTGGCATGACTGTAGTCCACTAAAACTTCCCTTACAACAATGTGTGACCAGTCCCATGTGTCAACCCCTGAATTAGAGGACTGTGGTATGCCCCATTGTCCCCACTCACTATGGGGAGCAGAGGGAGACACAACAATGAAGATGCTGCTATGGAAAAGACATATACTAGGATACAAAAGAAGTTATTCCAACCCACCCCAACAGGAAGGGAGAGAGGCTACAGAATTTGATGACACCACCCAGCAATGGTATACTTATTCACAAGCATGAAAATAAAAACAACACAACAATAAAACCCATGAGACAGGCACTGGGCCAGGAACTCTAGAAATGAATGACATGACTTCTGCCAATTGGGAACTCTACTCATTAGTGTCTGGAGGCCCTGACAAGCTAAGAGGAGAGACCATTCCAAGAATCCTAAACCCATGGCCCCGTGCTGGTGAATGCTGACATACTCCACAATGGCATCGCGGTCTGCTATGTCCCCGAGCACCATGCGCTGAATGATGCTGTTGTGTTCCTCCTCTGAGAGGTTTTTGTACGACACGAGGGGGATGTTATACTTTGTGGCTGGTGAAGGGTCCACTCCCTGAAGCCAAGGATGATTTTCAATCTCTTCTAAGGAGGCCCTTCTCTTGGGATCTCTCTGTAGCATCCGTGTGATCAGGCTGGAAAGGAAGGTAAGTCCACTGTTAGAGCAAACTATTGGCAGGGCTTAGTAATGATGGATTATTTTATTAATCAGAATTCTTTCCTACACTTATACCATCAAACTTCATTAGGCTCACTGTGGTGGTGGTAGTGTGGCAGATGGTAATAAAGAAAATTTAGTGCCATCAGATTCATGAATAGAAAATCACAACTGCCAGATATATACTGGTAAGCCAAACAGCTTCCTACCATCTGGAATTAGCTCTAGATATCAACATCTGTTGCTGAATTAACTGTGGCTCAGTGGCATGCCAGAACCAGATATAATGATCAACGATGACATACAAAATACAGTGCATGAGCCAACTTCTGCTTCAGAAAGAATAAATGATCCTGATGAAAACAATCAAAATGCCACAGGCTTTTAAACATAGATTTTGTTTAAATGCATTGTGTGGGCAAAAAAAATAAATATATATATAAAGATGGAAGGAAGCAGACTCAACAGGAAAAAACAGAATAAAAGCAGGAATTTTAGGAGGTGAATGACAAAGCCAACCTTTGACCCGAAGGCTTCTGCTTTGGTTTTGAAAGCTATACTGAGTGCAAAAAATAGAATATAATGTGTAGGCAGGGAGTACAACTAGAGCCCTCATAAAGAACTGGGGTGCCAGCTTCAGTGGCGAGGGAAATGAAAAATGAGAAACCAATCTGTTAAGATATCAAGAAGGAAAACTGCCTGCCTCAAACAGTGGCTGTGCAGGTGGGCCAGGGAAATCTCTTCTAAGAATTTCTAGCCACATGCTGGTCCTCACACATATTTGTGGTCCAAATTAATGATATGTGTGTGGTACATGTCAGGAAGAAGTTAATTTCAGGTGGTTTTAAAGCTGGAGTGCTCCTAAGTAACCAGAGTCGAGAAGGAAATGTAAAAACCTTTCCCTAGGAACATAACTTAAATTAACTCCCCACACAATATTATAAGGAATATGACCTCATAGTCAAAAAATACAAAGGAATAAGTACTAACAAAAACCAGTAATACATGATGGCAAAATCAGAATGCAAAGTCTTCAAATACTGAAATTTTCAGGCACAGAAGATAACTGTGTTGAATATGTTTAAGACATGGAGAAGCATGAAATACAAAAGACTGAAAAAAAAAGTGATAGACAAACTTTTTAAATTAGATATAAAGAGAATTAATGAATTGGAAGACAGAGCCAAGGAAATAACCCTACACCAGTGGACTAAGAGAAAATATGAAGAGATGAAAAGACAAGGAGGAGAAAGTGAAAATACCTAACATATATCTAACCAGAGTTCCAGAAGGGAATAAAGGAATGGGCAAGAAACTATATTTGAAATTATCATAGCTAAAAGATTTTCCAAATTCATGGACGAACACAAATCCTGACCCAGGAAGCCTAACACATCCTAAGCAGAATGAATAGAAGCTCTTAGAGCAGTCTGAGAAGAGACAATCACCTGAGCAAGAACAATAAGAACATGAATAGATGATATCCCCAAAACAATAAGACATATCAGAAGATGTGGTAACATCTTCAATAACCTGAGAGAAAACTGTTCACACCTAGAATTCTACACTCAATGAAACTTTCAAGGGCATATGTAACATAAAAAGATTTTCAATGAAAAACTGAGGAAGTCAATCACCAATAAATGTTCCTCAAAGAAATTCTAAAGGGTATATTAGCAGAAGAATGTGATTCCAAGTGGAAGGATAGACAAAGTTTTTAATCAATATTAAATTAATTGATAATCAATCAATTATCTGGGTAATTCTAAACAATATTTTTACTATACAGAATAATAATAATAACTGTTTAATTTGTGGAGTTAGAAAATATTGAATGGTTAAGTGTCCTAAGGATTTTGTGTTGTTCAGGAAGACATAAAGATAAGGATTAACTATTGATTTTCTTAAATTAAGCATATAGGGGACACCTGGTGGCTCAGTCAGTTAAGCATCTGCCATCAGTTAAGCATCTGCCTTCAGCTCAGGTCATGAACCCAGAGTCCTAAGATTGAGCCTGGGCTCCCTGCTCAGCAGAAACTCTGCTCTTCCCCCTGCCCCTCCCTCTCCCATGCACTTTCATCCCCCCTCAGATAAATAAATGAAATTGTAAAAAAATTATAATTAATTAAGCATATAAATATTTATTTGTGTGTTAAAACAGGAGACTCACTAAAAACAACGGACTATAACTTCTAAGCTAGTTGAGGGAGAAAGCCAAGTAAGGGGAAAAAGAAAAATCTCTTTATCAATCCCAATAAAAAAGGGGGGGGGGGGATATAGGACAAATATGAAGCATATAAAAAGAGCATAAAAATATCTACATCTTTCAGTGAAGACAATATGAATGAGATAAACTCTGATGAAAAGACACAAATTCTTAGAAGGGATTAAACCCCAGCTCCCAGCTATTAAAAAAGACTTACTTTAAACCAAGACAATGAAAGGTTTAAAGTAAATGAATGGAAAACTCGATAGCACATAAATGCTAACCAAAGGAAGACTGGTGTGGCTAGCTAAAACTAGGTAACACAGATGGACTTTAAGGCAAAGGGCATTATTAGAGATAAACAAGTGAATTACAAGTTCAATTCACCAGTAAGATACAATTTGTACCTAATACCATTGCCTCAAAACACTTAAAGTTAAAACTGACTTTCCTCCAAGGAAAAAAACAATAAATCTATCATCATAGTGAAAGAATATCTTAGTAAGTGATAAATCAAATAATCAAAAAACTCAGAAAAGATGTAAGTAATTCAGAACAGATTAACAAACTTGATCTTAAGGATTTATATGTCTCTGACCCCAAAAATGAGAAAATACACATTCTTTTCCAGAACAAAAGGATCAGGTACAAAAACTGACTCCATGGTAGGTGTTAAGCAAGCCTCAACAATGTGAAAAACAGCAACAAAAAACTAGTACTATATAGACTATATTCTTGGACCACAATGGAATTAAGTTAGAAATGAACAACAAAAAAGTAATTAGAAAAATGTTATATATTTGGAAATTGTAAAACACCCTTCTAAAAATCTTAGCGGTCAAATACAGCATGTGAAGCTAGAAAATACTCGGAACTGAATAATTACAGGGCTATAAATCAGAACTAGTTAAGGTACTGCAGAAATGGTACAAGAAGGCAAATCTGATAGCCTTAACTATGACATCAGAAAAGGAAAGTTTGTCAGCCAAGTCTCCAACATAAGAAAAAAAGAAAAAAGAAGAGACTCAGCCCATGAAGTAGGTAGAAGGAAATAATACAGGTAAGAGAAAATTTACAATGTAAAACAAAAAAACACAAGGAAATGAATAAAGATAAAAGGCAGTTCCTTGAGAAAGACTAATAAAATTAACAAATCTCAGGCAAGACTAGTCAAGACAAAAACAAGAGAAGGCAGAAATTCAATACTGGAATGATAAAGGGTAACAACCCACTGATCTATATACTTTACAAATATACCAGAGAATATAAATACTTCACGCCAATAAATTTGAAAATTTAGGTAAAATGGGCAAGCTCCTTAAAAAACAGAAGTCAGGGTTGAGGAACCAGGTGGTGGGTAATAGGGAGGGCACGTACTGCATGGAGCACTGGGTGTGATGCCAAAACAATGAACATTGTTATGCTGTAAATAAACAAATTAAAAAAAAATTAAATTAAAAAAAAACAGAAGTCAGCAAAACTGACACAGGAAAAGTAGAAAACTGAATGGTTCTACAAGTACTAAGAATAATCCCTCTACAAGGGAGAAATAGAGATATTACAATTGTTCTATTTCTGACTCTAGATAACAGGTTCTACTATTCTCACATCATCAGTAGACAAAGAAGCCTGTATCTGAATCCAGAGTTTGAATAGGTAAGATAACCATCCACCACATTGGGACTACGATGTAGGTCCACTTGGAAAAAGATTTCTCAAACCATCAGATTTCCTTCTTACCAGCTGATGGGAAAAATTTAAAACTTTGTTACTTCAACAAAATCCTTAAAAGAGTAGCTATAGTCTCTGCTGAACTCACTTAAAAATATCACCCATTAAAATAAATAAAGTATATATATGTACACACACACACACACACACACACACACACACACACAAATCATCCATAACGTCCATGAAATACTTGAGCTTCTAACAGTTCTTTTATTCCATTATTGTATTTCTCACTACACATACCACAGAACTATAAAGTTCTTTAAATTCCAAACAATCAACCTGACTGTACTTTTGGTTGCTGGTTTCCCATAATCACATAAACCAACAGGGAAGAGCGGTATATGGATAAAATTAAGGGACACATTATGTAAAACCTCAAACGGTGTGTTGGTGGTCTATTTCAGGAAAAGAAATGCCTTAATTTTTCTCTGGAATTTAAAATAATTCTAGGGGCGCCTGGGTGGCTCAGTGGGTTAAGCCGCTGCCTTCGGCTCAGGTCATGATCTCGGGGTCCTGGGATCGAGTCCCACATCGGGCTCTCTGCTCAGCGGGGAGCCTGCTTCCCTCTCTCTCTCTCTGCCTGCCTCTCTATCTACTTGTGATCTCTCTCTGTCAAATAAATAAATAAAATCTTTAAAAAAAAAAAAAAAAAGTTGTATAAAATAATTCTAGGTGGTCTTATTTTTTTGCTTATGCAAAAACAGAAAGGTAGTTCCCATAGTAATATCTTCATTTCAAGTGAGTAACCACCACTCCTGGAAGCTGAAGAGGCATGTAATGGTTTTCTTGAAAACAAGCATATTTAAGAAATAGACTTACACATTTTGTACTCTAGTATTAAATTTCAAATCATATTCTGGGGTTAACTCCCCAAAATATACTTAACAAAAACAAAATATCAAGTTCAAAAATTAAAATGAACTCAGACTGAAGTCACTTCAATTTTTTTTTGACATGTTAATGGAATAAAACAAAACTTCTGAGGGTGCCTGGGTGGCTTAGTTCGTTAAGCATCCAACTCTTAATTTCAACTCAAGTCATGATCTCGGGGACATGAGATTGAGCCCGGGATAGGGCTCCTTACTCAGCACAGGGTCTGCTTGCAAATGATTCTCTATCTCTCTGTCTCTCCCCCCACCCTCCACCCCTCCCCATGCTTGCACTCCACATACATACACACATGCATACATCATTAAAAAAAATAAATTAAACTTTTGGTTTTAACATTCTTTTTCTATTTTTACTTACTCTTTACACTCTTTGGACACATGGGATGGTACTGTATATTTGCAATCCATGATCATTGTCAATGTTTCACTGTCATTGGCCTCTTGAAAAGGTGGTTGCCCACACACCAACATGAAAAGGATCACTCCCAGACTCCATATATCTACAAAGAAAAGACATACTGTTAACTATTGGATGAGTTAGAAAACCAAAAGCACTAAGAAGAGCAAAAGTAGACTAACAATATTATGTTATTTGAATAGTGAAAAGCATTTATATCTCAAAGGAAAACATCTAAGGAAGAAAACTTAAGTCCCAATAAGGCAGGGGAAGGTATCTGTCTTGTTTACTGTTTTTATATTCACCTCAGCCGCCTATGTTCAACAAAGAGATAAATTAATTCATTAATGGCAAGAACATCGAGTAGAAACTACCTATCTAGGTTCTCACGCCATTGAATAACAGACTGCTGTCTTTCTCATGACATTATTTACCAGAGAAAATCTAAACCTAGTATTTTAATACTCTGAAACATGAAAAGGATTTTGCCTAATGCCACAATTATCTCAGTTGTTCTTTACCTCAATCCTGGTGAGATAACCAGATGATGTAAATCACAGTCACTTTATAGTTAAGAAAATGAAAATTCAGAGAGAGAAATATTTCTGTGCTGTCAACAAAGAAAAAGACAGGTTATACATTATTTCAGAGGACAAAATTAGGTCTGAAGGTATAAGTAACGAGGAGGCACACTTTGGCTTGAAAACAACAGAAGCTACTTAATAAAGCACTGGGAAAGACAGTAGGCTTCCCATAACTCTAGGTATTTTGGCAAAGTCTAGGCAACCATCTGTCTAATACTCTGCATAAAACATTCCTGCAGTGATTAAAGGACTGGACTAGTTGACATCTGAGAACCCTCCCACCTGCAGCATTAGCCTAACTCCGACAAGTGCCAATAGCCCCCTACTTCTTGCCATGAGACAAAATCTCACCAATCAGTTGGAAAAATGATGGCTTTTCAAATGAAAAAAGGATGAATCCATCATTTAGGAAGGGGATCACAAATCATTCATTCATTCCAGAAACTGAAGTACAGATATGATTACATAAACATTAATATAACAAGAGATGAATTCAAGAAGCTTTCTACCACAAAAGGCTTAGAAGAGAATGTAAGCCACATGAACTCTGTCACTTCTGTTAATACTCAACGGCTGTTTTCATTTAGCTTACACTCCCAAAATAATGTAGGATCCATGTTATTTTCAGCAGAATTATAACTTGTTAATAAAATACCTTCTCCTTGGTCCAAACTAAATAAAGAGGGCAATAAAAGCAAAAACCCAAAAGTTAAACATACTTTGATTTTTTATACATACAACAAATTTTACTAAGGATGCTTTAATGAAAATTGGTTAAGCAGATAGAAAAATCTACTAAAATTAAAACATTACATATATAAGAAGAAAAGGGACCTAAAGATCATTCAGTCCAAACCCGTGGCTCTTCAGTGTCCCTAAGAGGTGGTGTGCCTGGCATTGCTTGTTGGATGCATAAATTATGTGACCTACAGCCCCAGGACAGCAAGTTGGCTCAGGACTCTACTCAACTCACTAACCCACATTTCTTTACCTTGATCTTGGAATGCAGAGGGCCATCCCCATGCAAAGTCAAACAACATGAGTAATGGTGGCTAGCTGCACCTGTTCTTTAAATATCTAGTGAGAATTTATAATCCCAATACTAGCTCTAACTTATTAAGAGTTTCAAAGGAAATCTACATAGTTGTGACTTAAACCTTCTCTGAACAACCTGAACCTATTTTTGGTTACCTGCCCCAACTCTCAAGCCGCTAATGTGAACAAGTGGCAATTATAATTATTCTCCCTTTAATACATGTGTCCCTTATTTTACAAAGCAGTTATATTCCTGAAATTCACTATCAAGTAAAACCAGCTTTTCACCAATGTTTATTAGATAAGAATGGAAATATACCATGGCTTTATTTTTGGTTGATTTACACTATTTTGTTTAGTTTTGGCTATCTCCTCCCCAAAGAAGAGAGGGGATTTTGTAAGTGGTTTTCAATAAAAACACATAAACATAAAAATCAGGGTAGTTAAAACAAGACACTCTCTCTCTTTCGTTGTTCAAATATTGACTAGTGTCTAAGGCTACCACTATAGTGGTATAACCACTTGGTTCTAACCAAGCCCAACCATTAATACATTCGTATTTGAGATCAATAAATTCTTATCTCTCTATATAAATCCTATAAAACAACAATTTTTATAAAATGAATTTGGTTACATTATTTCTTCTACCATCTCATACTTTAACTGTGGATAAACCAGTTTGGTTATTTAGTTTTTACTTTTTCTCCATGCTAAACTGGAGATGATATCTGACAGTACAATTATACAAAGCTGAGGCTTTAAAAGGTTAGCAAATAGTATAAACATCAACTAATAATTACCCCCAAATTCTTATCTGGCTAAAGGAAACTTTCTTTTCCTGTTAAATATCAGCCTAAACAGCAATAAGGAAGTCCAATTATCTGGAAATGTTCTCTTCAGGATCATCTGGCCACACAGACTGACACATCACTTGCTAGGAAGTGGTGCGTGATTCGAAGGGTAAAAGAAGAAAAACAACATAAATCTATATACTGCTTCTACTGTTTCCAGTCGGGGCTCCAATAATTTCTGAATGAAGAAGTGCTTAAAATGTGTGAAACTCAGAAACACGATTCTGTGCCTGGTAGTTTACAAAGTGAAGTTACAAGGTGTGAAGCATGTAGAAGAAGAGCAGCACTGTGACCAAGGGAGCCAAGTTTCAGAAAGGGCAAATGACCCTCTCACAGAGACGACGTGATTATTCAAGGGGTTACTTCTTCCATTTACTTATTTCCTAGATTTAATTTCTCTTCTTACTCTTGTCTTTGAATGATTTTACTTTTCCATCCTAAGGACCAAAGGAAAGAGATAAAAACAATCGCGAAACAAACACAGAGTGGTATGACTTTAACCAAGTATTTAAACATGTTCTCCATCGTTAAAGGGGAATAGAGCAGCAATGCAATTCCTCTTAATGCTGTGGTGGGCATTAAAGAGATGAAAATCAAATCCATGCTGAGTATTCGGGACAGAGCCCAGAATACAGAAAGCATTCTGAGGAGGCTGTACTGTCCCGCCCTCGTTCATCTGTGCCGGGTGGGCATTGTTCCTGAGCACAGAGGACACAGAGATGAATGGAGGAACACCCTTGCCCTTACAGGGCTCTTGGGTCCCTAGCACAAGACATCTGGTATTACAGGACTAACAACAGCATCAAGAAGGATTATCTATTACATTCCCCTCAAGTGGGGGAGGGAGCTGTTACCTGTCTTAAAAACTCATGTTTGTAAATATTTTAAAATATCTTTTTCCATTTTTTTAAAAACTTGCTTATAAAACTACATACTCCCACGGTATAGATCATAGGATCAGCTTGGGATCCACCAAGTCCGTAACTGGGGACAGTGGATGGACAGGGAGAAGGTGAGAGAAAGATAATGGAATAGGGACTCCACATTATATTTATTTCAAAAAGATGTTAATGGAATTGTCTATTCATATTAAAGGTACACAGGTTAACAAACATCAACCATCTGAAAAATCAAATTTAATGTTGATACTATCTGAAGCATATGTTTTTATTTCAGACCCAGCTATAGAGTCTTTGTTAATAAAAAGGGGAAAAGTAAGTATCACTTCATAAATGCAGTTCCTTTGGTTAAAAAACCATTTCCAGGGGCGCCTGGGTGGCTCAGTGGTTTAGGCCGCTGCCTTCAGCTCGGGTCATGATCTCAGGGTCCTGGGATTGAGTCCCGCATCGGGCTCTCTGCTTGGCAGGGAGCCTGCTTCCCTCTCACTCTCTCTCTCTGCCTCTCTGCCTACTTGTGATCTCTCTCTGTCAAATAAATAAATAAAATCTTTAAAAAAAAAAAAAACAAACACTTCCAGCTCATGGAACTGTGGGAAGGGGTAGAAAGATAATGAGGTCTTTGCTAGTACAAAGAATGGAAGTTATTGGTCCCCCTTACTGGCAGCTCTCGAGGTAGCTGGAAATAAGAGCACCAAACTGAGCACTGATGTCACTTTCACCTGCTAACAACATTCAGCAGGTCAACTTGTCATAATACAATATATGCCATTTCTAGGGTTGGAAGTGGAGTTTCTACTACACAGGTCATGTTAGGCAGGCTAACAAAAGATCAAAATGAAAACAAAGCAGAATAAAAGAACATGCTAGTGATCAATCTGAGGAAAAGCTACTGCCAAATGGTGGGGCGGGAGGGGGGTGGTGGTAGAGGATGTCATGACTGCTGAAAAGTTTTCTAAAAAAAATCATTTCTGAAGTGAATTATCTAGAGAGCAAAAGAATGAGCACTGATTAGAAAGTAATAAAAAATGGGAAGACCAGAAGAAAAGTTTCAGATGGAAACTTTTATTTTTTCTTCTGGCTTTCTTTTATCAGTGTAACTATCAATCTAACAGAAGCAACAGAATGTTTTAAAACCGCTGCAGATGAAGCAGGGACCAGCACCTTTTATGACACCACTTAAAACCAGCAGGATTTATGCAATCACTTTTCAGTTCCAACTGTGCTTACCAGCAACTGACATATGACCCAAAACTAATGTAAAAGGCAATGCTTTCTTAGAACAGCAAGTACTGTGACACAAGCATGTAGGTCTCAGGACCTTTGTTCCTTGTACAGCTATTCAGAAACCCTAAGGTCAACTGATGTGAAATGCTCCCTACACACCAAGAACTACTCGTGTGCATTCAACATCACCCAGAGCTCTGGTTACAAAAGATTCTTGTTCACAACAAGATCAATGGTTGGTTCCGAGGGACTGGAACAGAGACCATTCTACAAGTGGTCTTCTGAACTAACAGGGGAAGGAGGCGGCAGAGGAGGAATGAAGCATTTGGACAAGTTCCTGTTTTATGGTATCTATATTATCCCTAGTTTTACTAACACTTTAGTTAGAAGCAAAGTTCTACTATTTAACAAGTAATCATTTCTTAAGCAGCAAGTTAGAATGAATGCCATCACTCATACCTACTCAAAAAACTTTCCCACACCTGAATCCATCTAAATGCCCCCTAAGGACTTAAAAAATCAATGCTGTCCAAACAAAGCTTATCACCTTTTAAAAACCCTAGTTCTCTCATCTGGGTTCTAGCGTGGTCTGCGGCACCTCCACCTCTCCAATCAAAATTCAGAAGGCGCCCAGACTGCACCTCTCATTCAGGTCAGGAAGATCCTGCCAATTCCATTACATGCCCAGAATCCTCCAACGCTCCTACCGGTGACCCTCAGCTCCCCGTGAAAGCTCCCCAAACTGCCCTCCCAACCTGGCGAGCAGGGCATCACCACAGTGAGCTGGCATTACAGATGTTTTCCTCTCTTACTAAGAGCTCCCCGAGAGCAGAATACATCCTCTGCACCCTCAGCAGTTTGCTGGATGTCAGAATGAACCTACAGCTAAAAAGAACGCAGTACTTTTGTAAACACTGTTGGGTTAGGGCCCCAAAAAAGGCAGCTGCAGCAGGGGGCAGTCCTTAATTATTAATGACCTTCAAATAAAAACTAAGAGAAAAACAAAACTAAGTACCTGCAATGGGGGAAGAAGGGCACCAGTGAAGATAAGCTACAGTTTGTTTTAGTTAGGGGTTTAACACCTTATGCAAACTTGTTTTTTCAAGTCAAAAGAAAACAGGGAAAAGTTATAGAAGTCCAAAGATTATCAATCACACACTGAGGGACTGCACACGTTCATAAATCCAAACCAGACAAGCAGAAGACACCCTTTCAACACAGCATTCTTCCATAAATCACTTTACAAATCTGATTTTTATAAACTTTAGAGAAGAAGAGCAAAAAAGACAGGCCAGGCTAAAAATCAGTGTGGCCTGATGAAAAGAGCATGCCTGCGCTGACGCATAAGAAAGCCCTGGGCTCAAATCCTACCTCAGCCATTTAATTAGTTACGTATTCCTGGCTAAGTTCTAGCTGTCTTCTGTGCCTGAGTCTTCTCTTCCACAAAAGGTGGACACCACCACTCGTCTGACAATTTCTGAGAGGGTATCTGGGGCAAAGAGCTACATGTACCAGTACAGAGCCTGGAAGATTTGAGAAAATCCTTACCTCTAAGAACAGGAGGGAGACTGGCAGGGAAAAGCAAAAGGAATTTAATACTTCTTATTCAACCTACTTCTGTCCTATCTGAATTATCTTATAGGAACATTCATTTATTGCTTGTAAAAAAAGTAATTAAAAATTAGCTGTGCTTAACAGAACATTATGATATGCACTTTAGTGGGATAAGCAGAAAAGTCTTTAGAGG
This sequence comes from Meles meles, assembly GCF_922984935.1. Lineage (NCBI taxonomy): Eukaryota > Metazoa > Chordata > Mammalia > Carnivora > Mustelidae > Meles > Meles meles. The sequence goes on along the minus strand of NC_060069.1, from coordinate 37,027,912 downwards.
AATGTAAAGAAAATAAAAACAAAAGGCCTACTCTCACTGAGACAGTGATTCTCAACCCGTGGCCTAGGTACACTTGGTTCTCTGTGAAGTTCCCTTAATGAATTCAGAGACCAATTTCTCTACAACATAAACACTTACAGTAGGAATAATTTTAGTTTGAATTTTTAGCACAAGTAACTTCAAGGACTTAAAAAAAAAACAAAAAAAACACAACAACTCTCAAATATCAAAATGCTGGGTCTTGTCAAGCCAAGGAAGGCGCCAGATCTGCGCTGTTGGCCATTTCACCCTCTAGTTCCATTTCTGTGCTTCAGGACTCACCTGAGGTTTCACCAGGGGAAGGGGACACCAAAGCCAGAGCCCGCAGAGTGCAACCCATCTCGGGGACATTCCCAAAGTCTATCTCCAAATCTCCACCTAGCCAAAACAGTACCTCTCAAGGCATTTCTAAACATCTAGGTGAGGCAAGAATCCATTACAAATTCAGAGTTTTCCAAAATTACATCTTTTAAATTACACCCAAATTTACATCTAATACCTTGTGAAAATAAATACTTCCTTTTACACAAAGCTTACAGGGGGAAAAGCTCTGGCTTTTGTCCAGTTTTATAACACCAGCCAAAAAGTCCAAAATGTTCATATTTTAGAAATACTTTTAAAATGTGGAGACAGGGCCATCAGCCTGGCAACATGTACACGAGCACCTTCTATACATTAGGATTAGGACTATTACTTGATATAAAACTATAGCTAGAAAGTTCTCTCAAATATAACCACACATTTCCCAGTTTTTAAGTTAACATTTACTCCTTCAGATTATCAAAGTAACACATGTTCAGTGACAGTAATATTCTATTAGCAGCCCCTCCCACTCCTCAACACTACAGACATTCTCTAATATTAATTAGCCTATCAGACAGGTGAAGATATGATTGGTTTGCTCGTATTTGTACTGCCCTGATTATTTTCCCCTCATGTCTTCAAGGTTTCATCTACGTGCACTGGAAGTCACCATCTGGGCGTTCTAACAAACGCAGTTGCACAGCCACCACCACAATCAAGATAGAGAGCAGCTCTATCACCCCAACAGTTCCCTGGACTTCATATTCCACGGTTCCTCCTGGCCAGCTCCGGGCAACCGCAAGTCTATCTCTGTCCCTCTAAGTCTTGCCTGTAAATGGGATCATACAGTATGTAGTCTGGCTTTTTTAACTAATGCATTTCAGATTCATCCGCGTTGCTGCACGTATCGATAGGTCATCACTTTTTATTGTTTGAGTGGTATTCCACTGCACAGATGTTCCAAAGATTATTTCTGTTTGGGGCAATTATGAATAAAATCACTAACACCATCTGTGTACCGACACTTGTGCAAGCTTAAATGTTCATTTCTCTTGGGTAAATACCTAGGAACAGGCTTGCGGAGCCATATATTAAGTCTTTATAAGGAACTGCCTAATGACTTTCCAAAGGTGGTTCTAGGATTTTAGAGTCTCATCAGCAAAGTATGAGGATTCCAGTTGTTCCATTTACATTCCTGGCAACTCCTGGTACTGGCTGTTAAAAAATTTTAACCATTCCAATAGATGTAGCTTTAACTTGCATTTTCCCTAATGACTTATGATGTAGAGCATCTACATGTGCTTATTTGCCATATTATGTCTTCCTTGGTGAACTGTTTGTTCACATCTTTTGCTCATTTTAACATTGGGTTGCCTTTTAATTCATTGAGTTTTGACAGTTCTTTTTTATGTACAATCTCTAGCAATACAGAAAAAGGCTTTATTTTAAAAAGTCATATTGGGTGCCTCGGTGGCTTAGTCGTTAAGCATCTGCCTTCGGCTCGGGTCATGATCCCAGGGTTCTAGGATTGAGCCCTGCATTGGGCTCTGCTCAGTGGGAAGCCTGCTTCTCCCTCTCCCACTCCCTCTGCCTATGTTCCCTCTCTATCTCTGTCAAATAAATCTTTAAAAAAATAAAATAAAAGTCATATTGACTATACTTACATTATTTCCTGAAAATAGCTAAGTAAGCTTTTAAAAAGAATTACTGAAGTATAGTTGACATACAACGTTGTATTAGTTTCAAGTGTGCAACATAGTGATTTGACAACTCTACACATTACTCAGTGCTCAACCATGGTAAGTACAGTCACCATACAATGCTATTATAATATTACTTGTACTTTCCATTTCCATGACTTACTTAAATTTCTACCTCTCAATCCCCTTTATCTATTTCACCCCTCCCCCTCCCCACCATTTGTTCTCTGTACTTAAGAGTCTGATTTCTTTTGTACCTTTTGTTTTTTAGATTCCACATGTAAGTGAAACCACATGGCATTTGACTTTCTGTTTGACTTATTTCTCTAAGCATAATATCCTCCTGGTCCATCCATGTTGTTGCCAATGGCAGATTTCATCCTTTCTGTGGCTGAGTAATACTCCTGTGTGTGTGTGTGTGTATGCACATGCACACGCACGACATTTCCTTTACCCACTCATCCATCAATGGAAACTTATGGTGCTTCCATATCTTGCTACTGTAAATAATGCTGCAATAAACATAAAGGTGCATAAATCTTTTCAAATTATTATTTTTGTTTTCTTTGTATAAATATCCAGTAGTAGAATTAATGGTATTTCTATTATTAACGTTTTGAGGAACCACCATACTATTTTCCACAGTTGTTGCACCAAATGATTTTCCCACCAACAGTGCATAGGAGTTCCCTTTTCTCTGCATCCTTGCCAACACTTGTTCCTTCTTGTCTTTTCTGACTGATATGAGGTGATTTGCTACTGTGGTTTTGATGTGCATTTCCCTGATGACAGACGATTTGCTACTGTGGTTTTGTTGTGCATTTCCCTGATGATTAGTGATGCTGAATATCTTTCATGTGTCTATTGGCATCTGTATGTATCCTTGGGAAAAATTCGGCCCCATTTTTTAATTGGACTATTTGTGTTTTTGCTATTGAGTTGTATATGTTCTTAATATATTTTAGATTTTAACCCATTGTGGATTTATCATTTGCAAATATCTTCTAAGCTTTCAGAATCTTTATATATTCTCTATGAGATACGTGATTTCCAAGTATTTTCTCCCTGTTGGTGGTCGCTTAACAATATCTTTCAGAAGCAGAAGTTGATTTTTATTCCAATTTATCAAATTTTTCTTTTACAGATCATGCTTTTGATGTTTTATCTAAAATAGGTTTGCCTAAGTCAAAGATGCAAAGATCTTCTATGTTTTCTTCTATAACTTTTACAATTTTATGATTCACATTAAAGTCTCTGATGCACATTGAGTTTTTTTAAGAGGCATAAGGAATGGATCAAGGTTCACTTTTTTGCATATAGATATCTAATTGCTCCAGCAACATTACTGAAAAACTACTTTCTCTATTGAACTGCTTTAGCATTTCTGCTGAAAATCACTTGACCATTTATGCGTGAATTTATTCATGGACTCTATTCCACTGATCTATATGTATGTCTTTTTGTTAATATCATACAGTCTTCATTACTGTAGTTTTATACTAAGTCTTGAATACTCCAATTACTTAAAAATTAAACCTTTCCATCTTTATTGGTTATTTATATAACTTTCCAATGAACTCTTTTCATTTGTCTTCAGGAGAGTTCCTCATTAATTTGTAAGAGCTCTTTCTACAGTAAGAACGTTAATCATCTAGAATACAAATCATCTCCTCAGTTTCCATAATGATTTCTAAAAAAAACTGGATGTGCACCATACCCCAAAACTATAATCAAATCTATTACTTTTCCTTATGATACCTGTTTGGAAAGGCCAAGATCATATGAATATTACTTTTGGGGCGGGTGGCTTAATTCTTTATATACAAATCCTTAATTTACCTAGAATTTATTTTGACAAAGAATACAGACAGGGATCTACATTCCTTCTTCCTTATTTCCACTATAATTTATTAAATAATTTCTCCTCTGATGCCTTCTGATAATTGAGGAAGTTAGAACTATTTAGAGCCGGTTTTTCTACATCACTTAAAATTACCAGCTAAAGAACCTGCTAAGATACAGTGGTGTCCTTGGGGACACTGGTTCTTATACTAAATGGCTACAAAGCAGACACTGACATGAATATTCAAAAAATGTGTGGTACCATTTGCCAGGCACTGTGCTATAATCATAACGAGACCTTAGAGGTTGGCAATGAAGGGAGAATGTCCAGGAGAGATGACACTACTGCCCTTTATGTCCTTGCCACATAATTTTTCTCTGTTCCTTCACTGGCAGAGAAAGTAACAACTACCTGGCTTAGAAAAGATGGCTCCATCTTCTCTTTCATTTAGGATACCCCTGTTAGTGCTGCTTCAATAACAAGTATATACCCCACCCTATATCCAAGAGCCCATAAGCAATGCTAAAGGCCTGACTCCATGTAGCGAACAAAGGGGTCTATCATGTTTGGTTTTTTTCTCCTCCCAGTTTCATTGAGCACTGATATACGTATGTGTAACTTTCAGGTACACAGAATGATGGTTTGGTTTATGTGTGCTGTGAAATGATTACAATAGATTTAGTTAACAGCCACTATCTCACAGATACAATAAAAAGAAAAATTAGTATCTCCTTGTGATAAGAATTTTTAGGACCTATTCTCTTAAGTCTCCTACATATCATACAACAATGTTAATTAACTATTGTCATCATGCTGTTCATTACATCCCCAGTACTTATTTATCTTATAATTGGGATTTTGACCTTTCTGAACACCTTTCTCCAATCCATCTTTCCCTTGCCTCTGGTAACCACAAATCTGATCTCTTTTTCTAAGTATGATGTTCATTTTGGTTTGGTTTTAGATTCTACATATGAGTGAGATCATACAGTATCTGTGTTTTATTTCACTTCGCGTATCTTCATGGTTCATTATTGTCACAAATGGTAGGATTTCCTAATTTTTATGGCTGAATAATATCTACCGTGTGTGTGTGTGTGTATGCATATATGTATATATATATCTCTATCTATCTCAAAACTTCTTCATCCATTTATCCACTGAGGGACCCTTACAGCTGTCTCGGCTATTTTAAATAATGCTGTTCTGAACATGGGGGTGCAGCTATCTTTTTAAGTTAGTATTTTGTCTCCTTTGGATATATTTCTAGAGGTGGAACTGCCGAATCATACAGTAGTTCTGCTTTAGTTTTCTGAGGAATATCCGTGTTATTTTCCATACTAGCTATACCAATTTACATTCCAACCAACAGTGCACACGGATTCCACTTTTCTCCGCATCTGCGGAACAAATGTCTTTTTGATGATGGCCTTTCTTTTTTTTTTTTTTAAAGATTTTATTTATTTATTTGACAGAGAGAGAGATCACAAGTAGGCAGAGAGGCAGGCAGAGAGAGAGGAGGAAGCAGGCTCCCCGCGGAGCAGAGAGCCCGATGCGGGGCTCGATCCCAGGACCCTGGGATCATGACCTGAGCCGAAGGCAGTGGCTTAATCCACTGAGCCACCCAGGCGCCCCGATGATGGCCTTTCTAATAGGCATTAAGGGAATATATCATTGTGATGTTAATCTGCATTTCTCAAAAGACTAGTGATGCTGAGCATCTTTGCCGAGCATCTTTTCGTGTATATTTTCTTTGGAAAAATGTCTATTTAGGTTCTTTACCCATTTTTAACTAGATTATTTGATTTTGCCACTGTTGAGTTGTAGGCGTTCTTTATATGTTTTGCATACTAATCGCTTACCAGATACATGATTTGCAAATACTTCTTCCCATTCCACAGGTTGTCTTTTCACTTTTTTAGTGATTTCTTTTCCTATGCGGAAGCTTTTTTGTCTGATGTAATCTGACTTGTTTTTTATTTTATTGCTTATACTTTAGGTGTCATAGTCAAAGAAATCATTACCAAGACCCATGCCAAGGAGGTTTTTCTGTTTTCTTCTAGGAGTTTCATAGCTTCAAGTCTTATACTTAAGTCTTTCGTTCATTTCAAGTTAATTTCTGTGAGTGATGTAAGACAGGTAAAGTTCTATTCTTCTACGTGTGAATATCCAATTTTTTTCAATTTATTGAGAGTTTATTGAATGAGTATTCCAGGTTCCCTTGTCAAATATTAGTTGACTGGTATATACTTGAGTTTATTTCTGGGCCCTTGATTCTGTTCCACTAGTCCATTCATCTGTTTTTATGCCCATACCATACTGTCTTCAGACTACAGCTTAACAGCATAGTTTGAAATCAGAAAGTATGCCTTCTTGCTTTGTTCTTCTTTCTTGGGATGTCTTTGGCTATATCTTGAGTCTACTATGATTCCACATAAATTTTAGGAATGTTTTTTTCTATTTCTGTAAAAAAAAAATGCCACTGGAATCTTAATAGGAGTGGCATTAAATCTATAGATGGCTTTTGGTAATACTGACACTTTAACAATATTAATTCTTCCAATCCAACACAAGCTACTTTCCATTTATTTGTATCTTTGATTTCTTTCATCAATGTCTTATACTTTTCAAAGTAGAGATCTTTCACCTCCTCATTTAAATTTATTGCTAAGTATTTTATTGTTTTTGATGCTATTGTAAAAGGGATCAATTTATTCACTTTCAGAAAATCGGTTAGTGTATAGAAATGCCACTGATCGGTTAATTTTGTATCTTGCAATTTTACTAAATTTGATTAGTCCTGACAGTAGCTAGAGACAATTCTACTTCTTCCTTCTCAATTTTGATGTCTTTAATTTCTTCTCATTTGTCTTGAGAAACTTTCACTTCCTTTTTATTTTCCTCTTTGATCCATTGGTTGTTTAGGAATATCGTGTTTTTAAGTTCCCAATTATGATTTCATGATTCTTTCTCATCTTTGCTATCAGTGTGCCAGCCTCTAAAAAGTCCCTAACGTTACCATCTATGGGCTGAAGGTTGAAAATACAAATCGTCTGAAACTGCTAGAATTTTATATGTAAAATTAACTAGGTAAGGATCCGAGTAAGGCCCTGAATGAAAACTATGAACAAAATACATGAACTTTTTTACATGGGCTTGTTCAGACAGTCCATTTCAGCATCCCAGGAGGTTTTCTTTGCTTGCTTTCATGGTGCTCTGCTATAGGACAACTCAAGAACTCATATAAAGAGAAGTGACCAATAAATAGTTCTCTAACTGGAAAGGGGATTCTGAAGTTCATTTCTTACATGAAGTAACACAAGAATGAAGCCTTAGAAAGCAACCTTACACATGAAAAGCAATCTCCTTTTCATGGCAGCAGGTAGAAGAGCCAAAAGTCAGAAACAGAACACAACTACTCTAACTATTCTTGTCTCTGCTGACTAACAAATTCATTTTGATACTGAAGCCGGAGAGTAAATCCAAAAATTTTTATCAAGCTTTTTACTGACACCTTGATAATAATGGCTGTCCTTGTTTGGGACAGACAGGAACATATCTTACTCACAAACTGATGACTGAGAACAAAATTAGAATTAAACTAAAACCACCGGGAATCCTCTGCTTCTAGGTAGAATATAATGTGGTAAGCAAACTGAAGATCCTGCTACCACAACTAGAAACACAATAGTAACTTGGAGAAACCATGTTTTCAAGGCCTTGGAAGGAAAAGAAAGAAATGAACTGAAATTCCAGAATTGGGAAGGGCCCCTTCTAAGATCTGAGGCAGAAATCCAAACAAGAATCATGTGGCTTCGGGAATATCAATGGATCACAAATGTTCCTCAGAATAGTTTAATCTCATCAATTTATACTATCCCTATAAGAAAATCTTATGTATGCCAACGTTTTAGAACCTGAAAAAAATAGGTAAATTTAGGAAAATATCACTAATCTGAATCAAGAATATAAGCTTGCAGTGGACTGACATTTAAAGTCTCCTATATCCGTGAGTGCTGTGAAGTGTGTAAACCTGGCGATTCACAGACCTGTACCCCTGGGGATAAAAATACATTATATGTTTATAAAAAAAAAAAATTGGAAGGGGAGGCGAACCATAAGAGACTATGGACTCTGAAAAACAACCTGAGGGTTTTGAAGGGTCAGGGGTGGGAGTTTGGGGGAACAGGTGGTGGGTAATAGGGAGGGCACGTTTTGCATGGAGCACTGGGTGTTGTGCAAAAACAATGAATACTGTTACGCTGAAAAAAAATAAAGTCTCCTATATCAATTAATTGGTATTTGTATATATTAGTCTCCTAAGAATTTGTTAAGCCAGTTTCAGTCCTCTAGGAACTAATTACCACTGAGCACAAAACTGAAAATCACACCTTGGAACACAGAGATCACACCATCTGAGGGGCTTCTCTGCCATCTACTGGAGCTCCTAATCTATGTTAAGCCTCTTTAAACTGTAACCAGGACCTTCTAATATCAGTGAATAGTTGATACATACAAACTGTTAACAACATAAAATGGGTTTACAAACCGCCCCCCAAAAAAACCACGTATCAAACACACGAAATACCTACAAATTGACTCTTTGACTTTAAAAAACAAAAAAGCACACCATATCCCCCATGACTTGATCTTCCTTTTGGAAGAAGTCCTGTCTATAAGCTTACCTCCAACTTTCTAATACAATCTTCCCAACTCATACCTAGGGAATTTAAAACACAGTAAGGAAAATGAGAGATCTAAATGTATAAAACAGGAAGTCAGAGTCAAGTAGACAAAACACAAAAATAAGGACACTATTCCTCACCTATAATTTATGCTCCAAAGCTTATCTCAAAACTGCCTATGCTCATCCTTCCTGTCAAAGTTGTGGGCCCTTTTTTTTTTTAACTCAACCCAATAAGCCTGCAAGATCAGATCCAAAAAAGGCTTCATAGTGATCCATAACATGCCTGAAACTGCAACTCTGCCTCTCCATGAAGAGAGAAACCATGGCTTCTATCAGACTCATTAACATATATACATTAATAAATGTACATATATATGTATAATGCATATATATGCATTAATATATGTACAGAAAGCAGGGAAAAAGAGTTCCAACCTGAGCAAGGACATCAGAAAGGACCACGGGAAGTGGCCAAAATTATACTTTGTAAACAAGTTTAAAGGAATGTAAATTTTCATTTCTTTAGTTTGTCTCTGTAATATTTACTCATTTAAACAAACATTAAGAACTTGTGGTATTTACCAGGTGATAGGGATGGGACACAAATAAGATATAAACACACAGATCTCTCTCTCAGAGACCTTACTATTGAGCAAGGGGGACAAGTGAGCCATCTGAACTGAGCAAGGTCTGGCCGTCACCCCAATTCCAAAGGCAAAAGGCCATCAGGGCATGTGGCCCCTGCACCTCATCATCCTGTTTTTAAATGCCATCTACAACCCCTCTGCTATTTTTATCTAGTACACCTACTCTGTGCCTGGCTGCTTTCTAGGCAGAATTTAAGAGGTATCTACAAAGAGGATCTCATTTCACGAAGTCATGTTCTCCTACTCACCAGACAATGCTTCAAACACTGAGGTCCTATGATATTTGCCTTAGGTTCCAAGGTTTAAAATAACTGAATTATAATATTAAATTAGGTACTGTTCTACACTATTCTGGATACAATTTTAAAGATATCACCATAAGGCTAGGTCAGTAAAAACTAGGTAAGATAAAACAATGTTTTCCAAAGACAAAGTGGGTTAGGTAGCAAAAGGGTTATGGAGAATGGGTTATGGAAGAAGACATTTAAAAACAGCAAGGACGGGGCGCCTGGGTGGCTCAGTGGATTGAGCCGCTGCCTTCGGCTCAGGTCATGATCTCAGGGTCCTGGGATCAAGCCCCACATCGGGCTCTCTGCTCCGCGGGGAGCCTGCTTCCTCCTCTCTCTCTGCCTACTTGTGATCTCTCTCTCTCTGTCAAATAAATAAATAAAATCTTTAAAAAAAAAAAAAAAAAGGGCGCCTGGGTGGCTCAGTGGGTTAAGCCACTGCCTTCGGCTCAGGTCATGATCTCAGGGTCCTGGGATCGAGTCCCGCATCGGGCTCTCTGCTCAGAAGGGAGCCTGCTTCCCTCTCTCTCTCTCTGCCTGCCTCTCTGTCTACTTGTGATCTCTCTCTGTCAAATAAATAAATAAAATCTTTAAAAAAAAACCACACATCTTAAAAAAAAAAAAAAAACAGCAAAGACATGTATTTGGAATCACAGTTGTAAGAAAGCTCTGGTTCCACAGTACATCTCTGCTCATTAGCTTGGCTTAGTTCTATGGTGCCCTGTTCTATGTCTGCTCTCCATCTTTCTCCACCAAAGTCTGTGTCAACATGTGAGGATCCAACTGAGAGAAGCCACAGCCCTTGAAAGAAGAAAACCACACTACTATGTATGTTAATGTGACTGTGAAAGCACTTCCCAAGCAGCTGCTCTGGGAGTCATGACCACTTCAGGACCACATAGGCAATTTCCTGATGTGGAGGGACAGTTTCCCCAGAAACAGAGACGTGTCACTAACAAGTCCTACCAGGCCATCTCAGAGCAAGCACAAGAGCACAACTAAGCACAGCACCTACATGTCAATAGTTTTCACCAGTTCTTAAAAACACTACAGTGACTTTATGCAATTTTTGCGTTTGGAGTCTGTCCATCAATGTATATTGTGACTAACAAGTTTCCAAGTCTATTGTGTTAAGTTTGTGCTAACTACTTATTTTTTGTTTTGCAAACTAGTCTTTCTTCAACAGGTTTATGCTTCTCCCTACAAAAAAAAACAAAAAAACCCCAAGCAGATTTGATGTTTTCACCTCCCTAAAGGTTTCCTAGGCTATAACCTAAAGTAAATAGAAGCATATTTAATTCTGTATTTCTGTATTAAGATAGTTAGCTATTTTAAGTGGTTTAAAAAAAGCTCTTCTAAAGTTCCAAGAAACTAACCAGTTATCAAATAAATACTTCCCTTTTTTTTTTGTTTTGTTTTGTTTTAATTTTTTTTTTTAAAGATTTTATTTATTTATTTGACAGACAGAGATCACAAGTAGGCAGAGAGGCAGGCAGAGATCTAACATAAAACACATACACACACACAAAGAAAAATCCCTACTTTAGAAGTTAACCTATTTCCTACATTCTGAAAGTTAAATACAACTAAAAACATGTGTGAGAAAAGCTCAAGAGCAAAGGTCCTGGGCCAGCCTCTTCCTCCCAGTTTTCCCACAGCAGCCAACATTTCAGAAATTCCCCCGAGGACAAATTTCCAAAGGAGAAGAAAACACCTCGAAAGGAAAATGAGGCCATGATCTTTAAACACCCTTTGGCACCCCAGTCCTAGTACCACAGAAACAAGGCATTCTGTGATCCCTCCAAAAGGCTGACTGAGACAGTTACGTCTGACTTGAAGATTGATTTTGTGTCTGGCATTATGCTAAGTACGAATATGTTTTTCATTCATCTAACTCTTTCAACAATCCTAAAGGTGAGAAGTAGTACATTTAACAAATCGAAGTAACAGAGATCACAGAAATGAGTCAAGTGGGGAGGCCGAATAGGCAGTGCTAGGGCCCTCCACCTTTGGAGTAGAGGGTGGGGCCGGGCTAAGAGGGCGGCAGTAGGCAAGAACCTAAGTAGAGGAAAGGGAGACAGAAGGGCCACAAGGCCGGACTGGATGTGGAATGTGACTAACGGCAAGAAGGCAGCATCCGTGGAGCTGAGCAAGCAACTGAAAAAAGAGTGGGAGGAAAAATTGAGGGAGAAAATGAGGAAGCCAATCTTGAGGCCATGCTGGCCACTGTTGAGGACTCTGATTTTGACTGTGAAGGAAATGTTAGGTCTTTAAAGTGTTCTGAGCAGAGGAGAAAGACGCATATAAATTTTAAAAGGAACTGATAAGAATTTTTTCCCTTATGAGCGGTAACTACCTAAAACTGCCACCTCCACAGGAATTCCCCTCTCTTACAGCTGTTCCATACAACAATTCATGGCTTACTGTTGACCAGAGCCCCAGAGCCTCCTCTCACCTGTAACCATCAATGTCTGAAAACAAGCAGCACATACAAATGACAGGAAACTTGTCTTTAAACTCCCTTCCTTCTCTTGTCTTCTTTCAAAGATGCACACCGTCATGTCAGTCAGCCCAATTCCCACTTCCTCACATGAAGTACCAAAAGACTCCGAGCTTGGGCACTAGTCTGCAAAGTAAATAAATAGTAACTTCCAGTTTTTATTCTGGTGAGACCTATGATTATCAGTCCTGCACACCTTCGTCTCTCCACACAGGCTGTGAGAGGAAAGGGTTAAGAGGAGCACCAAGGCCCATGTAAAATCAAACCAAACCCAAGTCGAGTCGGTAGCAGCAAGAGCCTTAGAAAAGTGAGAAGGTGCTATAAATCTTCTGAAGAAAATGGTTTTACATAAGGCAGTGAGGCAACCTTCTGACCTGCACAATGCCAAGGGACACCCTGACAAGCAGCTGCAGGCACAGCAGTGGAAAGCAAACAAGAAGGGCAGTCTCTGGGCTCCTAACAGGAAAGGTAAGGGGTGTCTAGCCTGAAGTTCCTGGCACTGGAACAACACTGGAAAAAATTTCCAAAGGACCTAAAATTTGGTTTTGACTTTCTTATCCCTAAATAAACAAAGGGTGAGATTAAAATAGGAGAGGGGGAACAGAGAGAAATTTAAGCTCAATTATCAACATCAAAAAAGAATATATGTTCTTGTTCAATTTTTGAAATTAAAGAGGTTTAAACTTTTTTTTTCTAAACCCTTATTCTTTAAAGACTATTAGAATTAAAATGTTAAGAATCTATTTTTCCACTAATAACCAAAAACATTTGACTCTAGGATTACACTTCATAGGTAAGTAAGGCTAGAAGTCCATCAGAATCTCACAAAAGCTTTTGGATGAGGGCCTAACCTAAGACTATCTGAATCACGATCTCTAGGGTGGGGCCCTCACAAGGTTTGCTTGGTTTTAAATCTACTCTAGGTGAAACTTAAAGATGGGAAGGAGAGAACCACCGATTTAGATCTTACCATGTCACCAGTAGAATAAATTATACTTTTCATGTAGTATCAACATATATTTCACTTGATCTGAATCTTAAAACACAGTGAGAACAATAAGCACCAGAGGTAAAAATGCAGTAGGGAAAACATGAAAAGCACGTTAGTCATTTTTATCTCATTTTCTCTCACTAAAAAAATCAATGGTTGAGTTAGCTTAAAAAACCCATTTGTATGGTACCTATAGATTACACTACCCATAACATTTCATGCTCAAGAATCTTCATGACAAATATTAAATCCAATAATGGCTTATTTATAAAACTGAAAAGATTTTACTCAGCACAGAACTTTTGTGTTTCCTAAATACATAATTATACAAATTCACACTACAAAGCCAGCATATCGTGGATACAGAGCTCATACCATAAAGTGCTTTTATTTACACAGAGTTCAGGGCAGATCAATTTTTAATTGTGATGTCTGAAGTAACTGTCACTTCCCATAGGCCTGTGAAACTTCATAAAATTTAGCATTTTTTTCTTTTGGTTTTATATGACAAGTGACGATGTCACACTCTGTAAAGGTATCTTTCAGAGTCTGTGTCCGTGCACCTGGCAGCTAGATTGTGAGGTGTGGGCCACATTTCTATGGATACGGTTTTCAGTTCTGTACAACCGAACACCACAGGCATTTGCCTGGACCCAGGCTGCAGGTCATCTCAGACATGTACCATGCAGGCAGGTTTTATGTAGATCTTTTTAAATAAAAGAAACAAGATACTACTTCCCTATGCACAAAAAAAAGCACAAATCATCCCTCAAAAAATGTATAATCCCAAACTCCACACTTGGGCCTAAAACTCTGTGACATAAGCCAACATCTTCTAATCTAGAATCCATCAGGGCCCACAGTCCAAATGGGCTATGTAAGAGTAATACAAATTGTGTAAGAGTAATACAAAATTTAACCAGAATCTGACTTGGAGAAGAGAAGGTTCAAGTCGGAAAACATAAGACATCTCTCTCTAATAAATGGGAGGGAAATGAAACTGTACATACTCAGATTTTGGGGGTGGGGACTATAAAAGCAGGCACATTAACAGTTTTTCTGGAAGAAATCAGAAATAAAAGCAAGGACTTTTCAATTAATAACAAACTATAAGAGCAGATTTAGATAAACCAAAGAGAAAACGACTGATTTATGTCCTTTTGGACTATTCAAAGTTCTATCACAAAGGTATTACAGCTTAGGCAGTACAATCTGTATAGAAAAGAGTAATCCTTTTAAAAGTTTTCAAAGAGAAAATCATTAAACATATTATAACACATAGTACTACAATCACAGTTCTGATGGCTGCCCATTTCCTAAATTCTCTAAGAGACTCTTTTGTAGGAGGGAGCATGCTGCGATATTTCTGCTGAGATATTTCTTCACAGCGCTCAAGCAGAGCAAGGAACAGACTGCCTTAATTACATTCAATGTGGTTCCTAGTTAAACCACAACTCTTGGCTTGAATATGTCAAGATTTCCAAAAACTGGCATATTATACAAACTATAAGTCACATATAAACTAATAGTCAAGAATGTCTCAACTTATGTTTTACTAATCTAATTTTTCACAAGATAATGCTTTTCAGGTAGACCAGCTAGTCACTTCCCCCCCTCCCCCCAGCTAGTCACTTTTAAATTCACAATGGAGGGTGCCTGGGTGGCTCAGTGGGTTAAGCCTCTGCCTTCAGCAGGTCATGATCTCAGGGTCCTGGGTTCAAGTCCCACATCGGGCTCTCTGCTCAGCAGGGAGCCTACTTCCCCCCCCCCCCCGCCTGCCTCTCTGCCTACTTGTGATCTCTCTCTGTGTGTCAATAAATAAATAAAATCTTAAAAAAAAAAAGAAAAAAATTCACAATGGATTTTGAGATGTTCTTCACAGGCAGGAAGTTAGGTCAAAGAAAGGAATAATTAAAGATGCTTAAGAACAAAATTTTAAGGGGTGCCTGGGTGGCTCAGTGGGTTAAAGCCTCTGCCTTTGGCTCAGGTCATGATCCCAGGGTCCTGGGATCAAGCCCGGAATCCGGCTCTCTGCTCAGCAGGGAGCCTGCTTCCTCCTCTCTCTCTGCCTGCTTCTCTGCCTACTTGAGATCTCTATCAAATTAAAAAAAAAAAAAACTTTAAGAACAATATTTTAAGATTTATCTACATTCTTCATCAGATCTTAAAGCATTACTGAACCAGAAAAAAAGTATTAAGAAATAAAAGCAAATTAAAAATCTATAACTAAAAGGGAAGTAAAAGCAAACTACATATAGTTCTTGTTTGTACAGCAAAGGGAATGATATGGATATCAATTAGCACTGAATATTAAAGTAAGACACTAATACATCCTAAAACAAAACAACAAAATAGAATCCATGGCAACAAAGCACAGTTTCATATTGAAAAAAACGTATACTCCATCATGTAAAATAAATCACAAAACTTTATATACCTCACACAGCTTGAAAATAACATACATAAAGTAAAAGTTGATTGAAATACAAAATTCAGATTAGAGTAGGGAAACTAGCATAATTCTCTCAGAAAATAACGTAAGAATAAAAACATGACACAAAGGAACAAAATACATAATTAACAACCTTAATTATGCATAAAAACTTTGTATATGCTAAAAATATGAATATTTTAATCATACAGGGAGTAATCACCAAAAATCACTGTATAATAAGCCACACAAAAAATCTAAAAATACTTCCCAAAGCAAAACCAATCAGGTTGCAGTGTACATTACTAAATGCAATGTACTAAAATTACAAGTAAAAAACCAAATATGTAAAGGAAAAATAAATCTATCCAATTTGAATTAAAAAAAATAATTTGGGGTTAAACAGAAACAAAACAGTAAAGATAAACTTGAGCAATGACGGCAGAGTGAAATCCCCAGGATGTGACCAGAGATTGCAGGAGAGAACCACACACAGCCTTCAATGTGAGAAATTAGGACAATAAAGAAAAAAAGCTTTCGATTCAAGAAAAAAAAAGGAAAGAAAAGGGAACCTGAAAGATCCTGGAAAAATTTAGTAACAGTGAAAAAAAAGGTAATGACAAAGAAAACAGAAGTGCAGCTGATACATAAAATCAAAATCTGACTCTGTGAAAATAACAGATGATCCTTAAACCAAGTGTCAATGTTAAGGACCAGTGCACTCTAAAACATTTATAAAACTGAACCAAAGTTGTTCAATTCAGCCAACATCTGGTAATTTAATAGAAGGACAGATTTTAATCTCTGTACTAACTCTACTACATATTTGTGAAAAATCACTGACTGATTCTGGCACAATAAACTAGCACTACATTAGCAGAAAAGTAACTGTCCATTTGTTTTTGAAAGCAATTCTGTATTTATCTCAATCACACAATTATACAAAATTAAAGTAAATTCTAGTATATGTGCTGCCGAAGCGAGCACAAAATTAAAGTAAATTCAAATAAGAAAAGTTACTCATGAACTCCACCCAACACATACTTCACCAACCATTTATCAGACTGGTAAGCATCCTCCCAGACACTTTTCTTTTCCTTTTTAAAAACTTTAAAGTTTTATTAGGCAACACTTAAGGGGAAAAAAAAAGAGAAAGAGAGAACATTACAACGAGTACCTAGGTACTCACCACCCAAGTCAGGAAGTAAACACCACCAACACAGCTGAAACACTCTAGGTATGCCTGCCCTTTAGAAGTAATTATCTTAACCTCATGCATTCATCAGTACCGTACTACACGTGTGAGCAACCCCCCTAACAATATAACACTGCTTTGTCTGTTTAAAATTTCATATAAATGTTATAATACTATAAGTACTATCACCATTTTGATCTTCTTAAACAGTACGTTTGTGAACACTAGCCACAACGACATACACAGTTCATTAATTTTTACCAATTCCATCATATGAATATGAAATAATGTATTCCCCTACTGATGAATACACAATAATGCTGTCAAACAAACATTCTTTGAAAATCTGTGTACATGAGTGAAAGCATGTCTAGGGTGTGTACACAGGAAGAGAACTGCTGGGTTTCAGGATTGCGTACATCTTTAACTTTAGCAGACACTGCCAAATTGTCTTCTACATACTAGAAGAGTTCCCAATGACCTATAGTCTTACCTATGCTTGGATCCATCTGACTTTAGTTTTTCCTAATATGAAAAGTATGAAATAGTATCTGATCATGATTTTATCTTCCCTGATCATTAGTGAGGTTGAACATCATTTTCATGTTCGGACATTTATGTTTCCTCTTCTGTTAAGTCTTGGCTTCATTTCCTGATTAGCCTGCTCCACTCGTCAAAAATCTCTGACTCAAATATTCTAATGTAAAGTTTTGGTGAAACCTTGTTATCTGTAGTGGGCAGAAACCATTCGATAACCCTTTCTTTTCCAGAACAGAGTCTAACATGAAAAGCAGTGTCTTGGTGTACAGAATATTCAGTATAAAAATCAGCACTCTTCAATGTGTTCTTCAATGTGTGTCTTTCATATTCTGTAACATGCATTTCAAACGACTCCTATCTATGAAGTATGATATCATATACGTGTAATTATGTATTACAAGTATTAGGGCATACTGTTTCAAGATTAAACCAAAAACTGTAAAAGCTGACCACACATTCAACTTAGCAAATTCTTAAAAATTATAAACAAATTCCACATAACCTTCAAAACAGATACGATCCCAAGGGATAAAACTAACATAAGCTGAAAAGCAATAAACACTTCTACGCCAACCAGATAACTCATCACAAGAGAGAACACAATAATGTGCTGGAGTGGAGAGAGGGTAGCTGGGAATGCCCAGGGCTACCGAGATTCTGGATGTCTGTATGTCAATTACCTGTCCTAGAAAGTGAGGCAGACAATAACAGCCCCACAAGTCTCTGTGGATGGTAAACATGATAATATAGGATGCAATACCTCTATCTGATCCAATCTATTCCATGGATGAGGAAATAAAGCAGAAAGATCAAGTGCACTCTTCAAGGTCACAACTAATAAATGATTCCCATGTCCAAATTCTTCATAATGTATTTTAATATTCATAGCACCTTTCCAATATAAATCTTAATAACTGTTAAAGGATATACACAGAAAGAAGCTGACTAGGGGCACTACCAGAAGAATCTAAGAAGCTAGGAAACGTACTCAGACCTTCAAAAGAATTACAATGAGAAGATGATGGTTACCTTAAATGATAACTTACTCATTTTTCTTTATGCTGAAATATACTTTAAACATTTGCCATCTAAAGGGTAAAACAAACTGACTGTGAGATTTAGGGATATATGGCATTCATGAAACCAAATCTGTTAATGAAGACACATTTAAGAGGGGTGCCTGGGTGGCTCAGTGGGTTAAAGCCTCTGCCTTCGACTCGGGTCATGATCCCAGGGTCCTGGGATCGAGCCCCACATCGGGCTCTCTGCTCAGCGGGGAGCCTGCTTCTCCCTCTCCCTCTGCCCCTGGCTTGTGTTCCCTCTCTCACTGTCTCTCTTTGTCAAATAAATAAATAAAATCCTTTAAAAAAAAAAAAAAAGACACATTTAAGAAAGTCCCTTAAGAAATTATTTTCAGATAAACAACAACCAATTTGACCAACTACATTCTAGCTGGTGGAATTCAAGTGGGCAAATACTGGAAGGAGGTTACCTACCTACTGCGGGTGCATCATACTCATCACCGAGCAGAATTTCTGGAGCAGAATATGCAAGAGATCCGCAGCTTGTAGTGAGCTTCTTCCCTGGTTGAAATTTGTTGCTGAAACCAAAGTCTGTCAACTTTACAAGACCTTGTTTTTCAAAGAAGACCACATTCTCTGGTTTTAAGTCTCTGTGAACCACATGGAGTTTATGGCAATAAGATATGGCATGAACAATCTGAGCAAAGTACTTCTTAGCCAAATCTTCATTAAGTCCCTCTTCGTGTTTCATTATATAATCGAACATATCTCCTCCATCGCCAAGTTCTAGAATAAGATATAGTTTGGTCTGGGTGTCAATAACTTCATAAAGGCGTACGATGTTGGGATGCTGCACTAGTTTCATGCATCTCACTTCTTGGAAAAGATGACCAGTGGCTAAAGTGTCCAATTTTGTCTTGTCAATAACTTTTACTGCTACTTTTTCACCTGTAAAGACATGCCTGGCAAGTTTAACCACTGCAAAATGACCTCGACCCAAGGTTTTATCCAGATCATATAATCCAGCAATCTTTCCATCATACCCTCGCTTGAATCCTGCCATGCTGGTCCAACAGAAGGAAAAATATCTAGACTGTTTGAAACGGATCTTCTCATATAAGAATATCTGGTGAAAATAAGGAATTCATTTTCAATGTCGCCATGGACATCTACAAAAAAAAAGGAGAAACAAAATTAAGTTTCTGTAGCTTTTTCTCTTATAGCTCTCTCTCTCTCTAAGTTTTAAGAGAAGCCTGAAGTAAACAGAGACAAAAAATGAGTAAGGGCCATTTATACAATCTATATAATTTGGGTTTATGTTACAAAGGCTGAGAATTTAAATGCCATATTAAAATTTGCAAACTGAAAGAAGTTAGTTGAAATAAGTTTTTGGTGATGTCAGAAATAAGAAAACTAGCAAGTTTGATAAACTATGTTTAAAAAAAAATCTTACAAAAATAATTTCATTTAGTGTCTTAAAAAACAAGGCAAGAACTGACAAAAAAGGGAAAACAAACATTTGGACAGAAACTCGGCAACTTTATCCTATTATTCCAAAGCCAGCACTATTTCCTGTAAGCACAGACAGATCCCGTTAGTGAGGCCTCCTCTAACCCTCCCAGCTGGAATGACCTTCCCGACTCCTGATCTCCAACAGCCGCTCCGGACCCCATGTCCTGTCTTATTCACATGGGTTTTTGTATACCCATCCCCATCCTAAGACTGTGAAGTTCTGAGGACTCAAAGGTTCTCTTTTTTTCCCCCTTCTACCCTCCCTTGAACAGTGTTTAACATACAACAGGTAATCAACAGTTTGTTAAATTCTGAAATTCAACTTCTTTTCAAAATGTGTACAGGGCAATTGTTTGCTCTTCTTGTCACACTAGTGCCTAGAACAACATGTTGACACACAGTAGGTGCTTAATATATGTTTGCTGACTGACTGGTACTCACTCTTTGTACTTACCAATTATGCTTATCTTTATTAGTTTTCCAACTCTCAAACATAACCCACCATGATCTGATTATATTTCAAAAATGAACAAGCATGCATTCGTAAACCATCTTAATGACCGTTCATTTTAAGACCATATCTCACATGGCATTTAAAATTCTAAACCTTTATAAACTCTAAATACAGAAACAGGATCTTATAAAATTATACAAATTAAGATATCTTAAATCTCACAAATCCAACTCCCATTATTATTCTTCCTGACCAAAATTTAATAGACTTATAGCAAAATCAATACAGCCATCTCCCAAGACTAGCTCTGTCCTGTGAGTACATAGCCCTCCTTCTGTGAAACCTTTTCTATTGCATGTTTCCAGTAGAAACAGAATAGCAGTTACATTTATCTATTCCTGCTTAGATGAAAATACCCCCAAAAACTAAATTGTACATAAAATGAGGTGGTTTTTTTAAATTTTAAAGCTCTAGCATTACACTTCTTTAAATCTCATTTTTGCTTGAAAGAAAAGCTAACATTTATTAAAAGCCTACTATACATATTTGTGCAAAATGAATCAAAGTGCTACAACTAAGCTTTAAACTGAATTATTTCAAAGCTCACCTTCCTTATAAACATTTAACCACTCTAAATGATGTTGTATTTAGGATAATATCTGGAGAGTTAAAGTACCAACTCTAAAAGAGGAATAAAGTCATTCTCACATGCAAATTGAAATTATTGGAAACATATCTGAGGTCACCTAAAAAAAATATACATATATATAGAGAGAGAGCTTAAAAAGCCAATGTTAGTATGTTTAATGCTTTTTTTTATATTTTAGCAATTACTGTAAATATAAATATTAACTACCATTCACTAAGTACAATATGTCACTCATATACCAAATGCTTTATGTCATCCTCATTTAATACTTACAACTGCCCTAAGAGATAGGGATTATTAGCCCCATTTTGAGGCATAGAAATGGTAACTCACTTGGCATTGGCTACCAAGCCACTGTGTAAAAAAGCTAGGATTTGAACTCAGGGCTACCTGACCTCGAAGTTTCTGCTTTTAACTATACTACACTGTTTCTACAAACTTATTTCAAAACCAAACTAAATTAATCCTGTTTCTATAAAGATTTTTAAAGAAGCCAGCACTATGTACAGATATTGGAGAAAAAGCAAATTTCTTCCATACTGTATATTATCTTATCATCTGAGCTATTAATTTTAATGATGAGATTAACAGAAAAATCTGAGTGAAAAGATCTTGCTTTAATCAGACAGCAGTTCTCCAAAAGAAAGTTTAATTCAGGCATATTTAATTTTCAAAAATAGAAACTCTAAGCTAACTCCAGGGGGCAGAAAACTATCTTTAAATCTCTAATTTTGATTAATTATAAGGGCAGTAATTATCCTTAAAATTCTATCTGAGTCTATGTTTCTATTGTACAAGCTTGTAAATGCAACTTAAGCTTTCAAAACAATTTCAGGTCGCCTCCAGGTTATACAATATTTGTTTTTTCATCTATCACTTTAGTTTAGATATATTCTTATAAAGTGGCATATAAATCAGATTTTAGGAATAAATCTGAATTTAATTATATTTTAATTAAATTACTTAGGTTTTCCCAGTTTTAATTTTGCCTTATTTCAAAAGTAACATATGTGTATACAGAGGAGGAAAGACAGTCTTTTGTTAGGGTCTCCGACACCCAGAAACAATTACAACTAACATTCTGAGGTTTCTCTTCCCAGAACTGTGTCAGCAAAAGGGTACAATGAAAACAGTTTTTAATCTACTAAAGAGTTCATGGGAAAAAAAAAATCTAAAAAGGTCTCTTCACAATGAGACTACTCTGGAGTGAAATAGTGATCACTTCCACTATTAAGAAACTCTTTTTCTACTTTGTTTTGTACACAGATCCCTTTCCAGGGTCTATGAAACTATAATTATATACCTAAAACCAGGACATTATGATTATCTGAAGGTTGGAAGGGAAAATATCCTTGTTACTGAACATCTTCTTTAAGTACCAGCCCACCGTGCAACTCTACCATCGAGCGCACTTTGTGTTGGCATAGGAATAACTAAATTGTCTTTGATCTCTGAGGACCTTCCAGTGCCAAAAGTCACTCTGAACATCAATGCCAAACATGCACATGTGGCTTATAGAAAGCGCAGGTGACTCTGTGATGGCTCCAGCACATACCCTGCAAACCGTACACTGAATAATCCTTGTTACCACTGTCTTTTGTTAGTTGCTTCTTTTTCCTAAAAGAAAATACAGAAGGAGATTTTAGTTTAGTTCTATTTAACTTTGCTTAAAGTCAAAATATACATCTTAAAGGTGGATCCAGACAAACATATAAAATGGGCAAGTTTGTTTTTCATGACCCTGTCTCCTCTCCCACCATCTCTCTCCCCTCTGTGAATTATAACCCATTCAAAGAATATTGAGTGAACAGGAAGTTAACAGTGAACAAATACACAGAGATAGTTCCAGGTAGCCCAATCAGACAGACTGTTCCACTAGAAGGAGGAGGAAACAATAATCATAAACAACAGATGATTTGCCATTTTCTGAATGTTTCCTGGGTAAAACAGGCACCAAATCCACATTTCATGGATCATCACTAAGAGCCTGCAAGCTAGGCATAATGAAGCTTGACCTGCCCAATCAGCAGCAGCGGGCAGCCCCAATCCTGCCCAGCCTAGTTTCCAAGCCCAGCTTGCCTGCAAGAACCCTTGACAGTTCCTGCAACACTCACTCCCACAGCCAGGGAGGGCAACCTTTACAACATATGATCATCTAGCAGGCCAGCAGAAATCAATTACAATGCCAGCATCTGAGAACATACAAAACACCTTCACACCAGAGGCTTTCCGTTCAACAGTAAAGAAGAACTATCACTATGAACACAGAGAATGTGAACAGATCACAGACATCTAAGTCTGTGGCACGGTGAAGAGTACTTGGCTGAGGTTCCCTTACAGTCCTTTCCACAACACTAAAATATCCCACAAATACTGAAAGGCCTAAACATTCACACTAGGCCAAGGTAATTTACACAACACATTAAAGGTGAGCATCCAGGTAATCATCAAGCTCACAAAGAGGGCCAGCAAGGTCATGGGCACAGGGCCACCTCTAGAGACCTACAAACACTAGAATGATACCTGCTCCTTCAGCTCCAAGGGATGTGGTGGCTCCTGACATTACCCTTGCTTGCTTCTCTCCTTCCACCATCCAGTCTCTAGGCAAGGCAGGCAGTGTGGCTGAACACTGGTTCTGAGTGCCAGTGACTGGATCTGAATCCCACCTCACCTATTACTAGCCACAGGACCTAGCAAGACCTGACCTCTCTACGATCAGCTTCCTCATGAAAAAATGTTAATAGTAAGAGCACGGCTTCATAGGTTAGAGTGAGAATTAAATAGGTTAGGACAGGAAGAGTATTCAGAGTGAAGCCTTGCACAGAGTACACGGGAAACACTAGCTATTACCACCACCATCATGGTTAAAACAATGTATTCTCCCTCATCCAAGTAGAAATTCTTCTACCCTACTTCAAGAGAATGAATTCACTGAGCTGCTTTAGTACATTACTAAAATGTACTAAACTGAAAATGACTTATGTACGATCATAATATAAAGAAAATAGTTACTCTAGTTGGGCACCAAAGTCTGATTATTTTTCAATAAAACATCACACAAAACCCAAGTATTTGTTTTTAAAATGGTATCAAGATGACTTTCTTTCAAATCTACCTTTTCAAAAAGAATTAAATGCTCCTTTACATTTTTTCCCCCAAAAGTAATATATTCTTACAGAAAATCTGGAAAATACAGACTAGGAAGTAGAAAGAATAAAAAGGCATCCATAGTCCTACCCCTGAAGATAAGCACTACCAATATTTTGGTGATCTTTCTGCAAATACTTATATACAGCTTCTTCTTTATTTTGTCTTACAAAGGTGTGATCATTCTATACATAACTTTATATCTTGTAGCCTGCTTTTTCCAGTTGACATATCACTTTTTGTTTTAGTATTCTGCTTCTATTATGAAGTTATGAAAGAAATACCTGTACAATATAGGAAAATATACAATTAGAACATATAAACTGGCAAAAATAATTTTTTATACAGATCATCCATTATTCTACTCTCTGTAATAACCTCTATTAGCAGTTTGATACACAGCCTTCCTTCCCAATTATTTTCTACATATAATACATACCCAGACACAAACTTTTTTTATAAAATGGAATATAAAGAGACACAGACACAGAGAGGAGGAGAAAGGTTTACAACCATTTAAAAAGTATTTCTCTCTACAAAACAAGTTGATACAATTTACCTCAGAAAATTCGGAAAGTGCAGAAAAGCACAACCCGGGGTGGGGGGGAATCACCCGTAATTTCATCTAAGATGATTTCTCTTTAACTATTGGTATATGTCATTTATACCTATGTTTCTTTACAAAGCTAAGATACTATATATGAAGTTTGAGACTACCTTTTCCTCTGCTTTATATAATGAACATTTTCTCATGCACTGAATTCTTGTAAAGCAGTATTTTTAATGACTACATAACAAAGACACCATCTTTTTAAAACAGCAAAACCACTAAATTAGACTGTTCTAAGGCAATCATTTTCAGCACATGTTCACACATGCATATAACTGGGCTGAACCTAAATGAAACAGGCCCACTAGTCAAAAAGTGTTTATAATACGGAAATTCATGTTTGCGAAACAACCAGCCGTATATGTTGCAAGAATATACTGATGTTCTCCCAACTACAGAGAGAAGCAAACTGAAGTGTGCGGGTGTGGCTGGAGAAGAGGAAGGAAGTGTGGGTGGCCCTACACACATTTTGCAAGCTGCTGAAAACAGTTGTAGAACCAGCCTCTGTTAAATCTACTGTCAATTTGGAATTCACCCTGTTACTCTTGTCAAAATTCACTTTTAGATTCTCACTGACAACATCACCACCGTAGTGTGGTCTGTACATCAAACAAATGTCTCCTACCCACACCTCTAGGGGAGGACAAAACAGCACACTGAACAAAAGTAGCTCTGCGCGGCCCATCCATGGCATGAGAAAGTAGAGGAGTGGAACAAAAAGGACAATGTGCTTCTCTACATTTTATTGAGGATATTACAAATTTCCTAAAATCAGACCACCAATATTTAAATATGCAAAAATCTCCCCTCAAATTAAGTACTTAAAAAAAAATCTGTGCCAATGCTCTTCCTCTAATACAGATAACTGAAGATGAGTTTTTGCAAAGCCACACTAAAATTGCCATTTAAGCTTCTTACATATGGAAATTATTTGGTATCTCTTACAAATACCAAAAATGAAAACTGTAATTTTTATTCATGGAAAATACTAAGCTGCATGGTTATAGAAAAACTACTGGAAGTAGAGGAACATTCCCCCAATGATTACTACCACCCCAATCTTACCACTAAAATTTCAACAATACCCATAGGCTGAAAGGAAGACAGTAGACTAAATCCTCTGAGAATATCAACAAACGCCTGGTCAAGCAAAATAAACACAATCCTACATGCAGTTGCCACTGCTCTTCCCGCTATCCAAAATAAACAATATTCCACATTTCTAGAATAGCACTCCTCCCCCTGGTAGTTACCAACATAAGCTATAAATCAAAGATAAAGAAACCACAAATAGGTCAAGAGGTCCTAAGTTATGGAAGGATCCAGAGTTTTTCACTGGATTGGCTGAATATTACCACGTGGTTATCAATGTAGTATTATTGGGTTATAAGGCTACACTCACTGAATGGACTCAAGATAGGAACTACAAAATAAAAGCTTAAATTAGGGGCGCCTGGGTGGCTCAGTTGGTTAAAGCCTCTGCCTTCGGTTCAGTTCATGATCCCAGGATCCTTGGATCGAGCCCCATGTCGGGTTCTCTGCTCAGCAGGGAGCCTGCTTCCTCTTCTCTCTCTGTCTGCCTCTCTGACTACTTGTGATCTCTGTCTGTCAAATAAATAAATAATAAAATCTTTTTTTTAAAAAAAAAGGTTTAATTAATTAATTAATTAGATTTTTACCTATCCATTTGACAGGGAGAGACACAGTAAGAGAGGGAATACAAGCAGGGAGAGTGAGAGAGGGAGAAGCAGGCTCCCTGCTAAGCAGGGAGCCCGATTTGGGGCTTGATCCCAGGACTCTGGGATCATGACTAGAGCCGAAGGGAGACACCCAACCAACCAAACCACCCAGGCGCCCCAAAGGTTAAATTATTTATTATGAGAAATGTCCAAAGAGGTAAAATTGTACCTCCAAATGTCTAGGAAAGTATTTTCCAAGGGAAGATAACTGCCTCCTAAAGTATATTCTATTAAGTTTTCTTCCAAGCAGTCAATTTTAATGGACTGGGGCAACTGAGGTGACCAGGAATGGCAGGCTGAAAGGACTGCTCTGCTTTCCAGGAAGCGACTGGGTCACCAGTACAGATTGATCTCATGAAATGGTTTACATAATCTTTATTTTCTCTAAGTGAAACAAGTAATGGTCCGGGATATATCAAGAATTTTAATGTATCCAGGAGTCAGTCAATTTATTAACTGATGTAGAGTAGTACTAATTATTTGTAAAGCAAAAGGGGTTAACATCCAAGACACAAAACCTGGGCCAGCAGTGCAGACAGATACTAAGTTCGAATTCCTAAACAGAATCTGCCTCTCGTTAAAATGATGAAAAATGCTAAGTGTGTCACCATTTCTGGTGACAGCCCTATACAAAGTGCTCGCATGACAAATAATGACTGAAGCAAAAGCTGGTATGTAGAAGTTACTCCAAAATAAATAAAGCTAACCCACAATTACTCCTTGTTGCCAGGAAGACAAAATAAGTTGGAATCTTGGAGAATTCAAAAACTTAATAATCTAAATTTTCCAAACTTTTATTAAAGCTATCAAGACTCATTTTCACTCTCTGTCATCTTTTTCTTTCCCTGCTGATATTGTGATGAAGATGGTCATTTAAAAATGGTCAAAAAAGAATACTGGAACAGAAAAAAGTAAACTAATCTATGGACAAAAATACTGGTACCTAACATTACATTGACTTTGACTTAAAAGACTAAATCATTTGAGATTCTCTCACTGTTAGGACTGTAAATTCTTTCACATGCCTCACACCTCATGCAAGGATTAACTCGAAATGTGTAGTATCTCTAAATGCAAAACGTGAAACTAGAAAACTTGCAGAAGAAAAAGAGGCAAATATGTTGTGGTCTTAAGCTAGGCAAAGATTTCTTAGACACAACAGTAAATTCATGATCCATAAGAAAAAAAGAGAGACTGCAAATGATTTTATTTCTGAAAATCTGATTTCTGAAATTTCTGAAAAGCAATGTGGCAATACATCTATCAAGAGCCTTAAAATAATTACTATCCTTGGGGCGCCTGGGTGGCTCAGTGGGTTAAGCCGCTGCCTTCGGCTCAGGTCATGATCTCAGGGTCCTGGGACCGAGTCCTGCATCCGGCTCTCTGCTCGGCAGGGAGCCTGGCTCTTCCTTCTCTCTCTGCCTGCCTCTCTGTCTACTTGTGATCTCTCTCTCTCTCTGTCAAATAAATAAATAAATAAATAAAATAATTACTATCCTTGATTTAATAATCTCACTACTAGATTATGTCTTAAAGAAATAAAGATTTTTATAGTCAACGATGTTCAATGATATTTATACATTCAAGAAAATCAGAAATAATCTAAAGATCTGCCTAAGAAAACAATTAAATCACAGTACACCTAACATTAACACTATTTATTTTGTCCTATTTTGAGGCTATTCAATCTCGCGGGAGAATTCTCACAATAAAATGTTAAGTTAAAAAAATTCATACACCAAAATTTCATGGCATGATCTCAATTTTTTTTTAAAAAAAGCATATAATTTGTCTGCATATATATTTAAAAAATACCAAAATGTTAAGTTGGTGAGATTATAGAATTTTTTTCTCTTTATGCTTTTCTGTTCTTTTCAAATTTTTGGCAATGAATGTGTGCTGCTTTTATAATCTAAAAAAGATAGTTTATTAAAATTTTGACTTTTTTGTATATGATTTTCAATTTACTTTTCCACTGAGATCTATGAAAAGACTAACTTCCCTAAAAATATATTGTCTAAAACCTACTTATTTCATCTTAACAAACAAGACATATTCAAGGAAATATTTTGCTTCCTGTGAGGGACAAGGTATGCAATTCCTTCAGGCTGAGGAAGGAACAGGAACAGAGTCTACTTTCATTAGCAAATATTTGAGCCCTAATTGTGTAGAACACAACTGATTTATAACCTTACAAATAAGTTATCTACATATAATTAGTTAAATAACTATACAGGTTAACCTGGGTAAGCTGTGCCAAAGGAAAAGTAGAGGACACAAAGAAGGCAGGATCCCCAAGGGCAGGGCAGCCCATAGACCAGAGCTTACCCTTCAAGAGGGAGCAGTGGAATGCCATTCCTAAAAGTGGGAAAAACCAAGGCAGCAGAGCACACAGTTGGCTGGCTGGCCATTCTCCTCGGAAAGGAGAACATCAGCTTGGGTGAAGTTATGACTTGGGGTAGACATGAGATAAGTTAGTAAGGTTAAGGAGCTGATCCTGAAAAATACCTACTGGCTTACTACCTAGGCAACTATGATGATCTTTTACTTTCCCAAAACTAATGAATGGAAAACGTGTCATACTCAATTCACCACTTATCTATCTTTGAATTATTAATTATATTAATTAATTATAATAATTAATTAAGTTTAATTAAAGTGTCATTAAAGAGTTAAAAATGAACAGAACCACCTTCTAATCACATAGCTGGTAAGAGGTCTAAACAGAAAAGGAAAACTCTTTGGGTAGTAACATGAAAACAACATAGAAATAACATCATTAGAGAAATTAAACCAATTTTAAAAGTTCACTGTCCACTTTAAAGTTCCATAAAACACCAACTTTTGTTCTGACTTAGATTAGAATGCTCTCATTATACCCATACTACCTTCCTAAAACCCCACTACAAACTTAAATACATGTATATAGAAATGCACCCAGTCCCATTAAAAACAAACAAAAAAACCCACAATTGGCTTTGTCTCACTTCAAATTTCAAAAATGTCTTTCATACCACAACTGTTCATTTTAGAATTCCAGTTTTGTTTTAATGCAGGTCTCAAAAAGGGTAAACAATGTAAAAACTGGGAATCTAAGTTGGTACTGAACTCTGTATTTGTTTCATCACTTATTTCACACAACCAGCAATATAATGGAAATATCATACCCATTTCTCAGATGAGAAAGCAGGGCCAAAGAGGATAAGGACTTCCTTTGCCCCAGTCCTACACCCAGCTAAGCACTGCCTGGGTTGGACTCCAGGTCCTCTCCCCAACCCGAGTCCTGGGCCCTCCACTTTTTCCTGCAACAGTACAATGCCTCCCATTTACCTAGGCCTTTCTAGCTCCCAGGGAAACAACAGCACTAAAATAAATCAATTTTGACATTTCTTGTGTTCTTCCAATTCTGATATGCTATGCTAGTTATCTAGCCCAGCAATCAATTAAATGGAGGAAATTCCCTAGCACCATTATTAACAAACAATTCCATTAAAGGTTTTTGAAACTGCTTTTCAAGAAAGGAAGTAACAGGCAAATAACTATTCAAAAAACAGATATTTACTGATCATGTAAAAATGGAATGGCACCTTAAAAATAACTTCACCTTAGAATTTACATACAATTTTGTGATGGCAAGAACAGCTACAGCCAACACCAAGCAAGTAATTCAGATTAATTTAGGAAGGTTCTATTTTCTGCTTAAAAATTATATCCTTTCCCACAATTTTAATATACTTTGCAAATTACATTTTCTCCATTTGTTTCTGAAAAAGCATTTTCCTTCACAAGAGGATTAGCAAATACACATAAAATAGGAGCGCAGAAGACAAAATCAAGCCCTGAAAGTGAGAATGCATGAATATTCTCATTCCGAATTTCTTCAGTAGTCCTCAAAATATTTTATGCCAATAAAAAGAAAACTGTTTCACCTGTAGAAAATGAGCTAAAACAGAAAGCTAAACTTTACTTTTAAATTCAATTGCTCTGCTTTTGTCCACTGCTAAATAAAAGGCTATAGAGTATTATGACTATTGTATAAGGAGATCCAGAGATACATTAGGTTCTAGCTTCATATTCTCACCATGAATATTTGTTAGTATCCTGATGTAAGGCTGAAATGAACTTTATTATACCATAAGCGTAAAACTTACATTATCTAAAACATAACTTCTCTAATAAAGAAAAACCAACATGGATGAATTAAATTTGGACGTTTTCCCCAGCAATGCAACATAAAGACAACATAACAGCCCAAGAAGTGTGTACACAGAGGGGGAGGGAACATGGGAGAGGAGAGAGCATCCTAAGATTCAGCATTTCAAACTACCACAAGGTCAAACTTTCTTATTATCCTCACCACAGAGGTGCACTTTAAAATGATCAAAATTCATTTATTCAGCAACATGAACAGCAGCATCA
Source organism: Meles meles (assembly GCF_922984935.1). Lineage (NCBI taxonomy): Eukaryota > Metazoa > Chordata > Mammalia > Carnivora > Mustelidae > Meles > Meles meles. The sequence continues at coordinate 36,997,197 of NC_060069.1, read as the reverse complement.
CAGTGCAGTAGAAAGAGTACCCCAGAACCTGGAGCCCAGAAAGTTCCTCAACTTCTATAAACAGGCGCATCTTAATCTATAAAACAAAGATAATCACCACCTTAGACAGTTATTATTAGGAAGGCTAAGTGGGATAATATATATTAGCAAGATGAAAGGAGGCTCAGTCATCCACCATTTTCCCCCCAACTTTTCAGAACTGGCTTTCCTCCCAGGAGAGTCCGATATTTGAGAGGGGTTATATACTCAGTTTCCCACCTTATTTTGATATCCCCTAAAGGCCCATCAAGCTGCCCCTAACCTCTACTAGACATATTAGGAAGATCCCTGCCACAAGGTCTGTATAATCTCTTATAGGGACAGATATAACAGAAGAGGTGTTCTTTCCCCAAAACATACCTTAGGAAGTTCACAGGAGGCATCTCAGAGAAATGCATTTCCTTGTTTGAGCTAAGAATTATAATTGGCAACAATGGGGAAGAGGCTTTTCAGAAAAGACACCTGACAGAGCTCAGTGTGCCTGGGACAATAATACATACGGAGCATAGGAAATGAGATCAGACAGGTAGGCAGGGGCCAGATACCCAAAGGGCCCTGTATTCCAAGCAAATCAGCTGCAATTCCTTGGATCTGGCAAGCCCTTACCAGAGGGCTTCAGGGCCCAGCTGAAAGGTCACCCTCTCAAGTGTGTCCTTCCCCTTCCCACACCCCTGCATACTCCCATGCACTCTCACAGCGCCATTCCCTTCCCATCAGGGCCATTATCACAACTGCAGTTATATAATTACGTGAGTAATAATCTGTGTCCCCACTCAACTAAATGATAACTTCAGTCTGTGTAAGCCCCATGTCCATTTTATTCCACTCTGTATCCCAAAGCCTGCTGAGTACAGCATCTACCCCAAATATACAGATACATATTATTAAATGAACAAATGAAAGCCAGCACTAAGAACGGGGCACCTGGGTGACTCAGTCGGTTAAGGTTCTGCCTTCAGGTCAGGTCATGATCCCAACATCCTGGGATGGCTCCCTGCTCAGTGGGGAGTCTCCCTCTTCCTCTTCATCTGCCTTCCCCCTGCCCCCAACTAATGCATGTGTGCTCTCTCTCTCTCAAATAAATAAAATCTTTAAAGAAGAGGAAGAAGCAGCAGCAGCAGCAGCCACCACTGCTGCCAAAGAAGAATTCTGAGCAGACGAATGGCAATCAGAGATGACAGTTATACAAACCACTCTGGTAGCAAAGTGAAGACCAACCTGGCAGGGCAAGACTAGAGCTGGGGACAGGTAAAGAGACAACTGAAAATATCTCCAGGTAAATGATCACTTAATGACCTAAAAATGAAAGCAGCCAGTACATGGGCAGTGATGAGGATTAATCAAGGACACACGTTTAGAAAGCAGTATCTCAGAACTCAATGCATGGAGGGCAAAGCAAAGAAGGAAATCCAGAATGATTCTAACAGAGAGTGGAAGCAAATGGTGCCGTTCACTCAGACCAGAAATACACAGGACAGGAACAAACATTTCCTGGGCATCTACTACATGCCAGGATCAAGTGAAAGATTTGCTTCTAGTTCCAAAATTCTATGATTGAAAAACAATTCAAATTTAGCCCCACTATATTAAAGTGGGGTACATCTATTAATAGGCTGATAAAACCAATAAAATAAGTTTAGATTTTTGAAGTTTCTTCATCGAGACACCACATGAGGCATTACACTCATCTGGGGATGTTGAAATCAAAGAAGTGGGCTCTGCCTTCGAGGAGCCAAAAGTCTTTTAAGTTTAAGAAAAATAAATGCACGTTGACCAATGAGCAACTGAGGCCCAGTGGGGCGAGGATCTGACCATTTATATGACCTGTACCCCACACATCTGGAGCACAGACTTCATGATCTACATTTCCAGGCCAATATGTAGTTGAGGGGGTATGTATATAGGTACACCCAATCCTGCTTTGAGCCGGCTTAAAATATCACAGCACGTGGTCTGTGAATGACTTTGAAGTAACTGCTGAACAGCCACATAACAGCACTTTGGAGGGTACAACACAACAAACAGGTCAGGAGAGAGAAAGAAGCCTGATTTGTTATGGAAGAGCCTACCTGAGCAGAAGCCAAATGCTGGAGGTGCCAAAGCAGAATCTCAGGAGGCTCTGGAAGCAGCAGAGAAATAAAAATTCAGGGAAGGTACAGCAGGAATCCTCTTTAGGCAGGCTCCTCCCCTACAACCAGCAAGAAATGGTTTCACATGGGATATAAGGCCTCAACCCAAAGCAGACTCCTAGAAAAACAGATGAGGAAACCATCCACCAGTGTGAATAATGTAGCTCCAGATCATCCACAGCCTTTCATGAGGCTATTAAGTCTGACAGATTTTACACCAGCTCTTGGCAAACAAAAACAGAATAATGAAAAACTTCCCTCCCCATCCCCAAGCTCCTGTTCCATTCCTTTTCCCTCCTTTTCACATTCTTAAAAAAAAAAAAAAGAACAGCTGTACTCTCTTTACCTCCTCAATTCCCTTCCATCCACTTGGATCTAAGTTCCTTCTCCATCACATAGCTCTGTCTTCTCATCCTCCCTGAGCCCTCTGAGAACTTCCCCCTTTTTTCTGCCTGGGAACTCTACTTATACTTTAAGATGTGTTCAATGTCACCTCCTCTGTGAAGCATTCCCAAATCAGATTGTTCCTTGCCCCCACCTTTGTGCTTCCGCAGGGTTTTGCCTATGCCTCGCCACAGCATTTGCTGGATTCTACTGTTACCCTTTACTTCAGTGTCCCCAATAGCCTATAAGCTCCTCGAGGCAGTAACTGGTTTTTATTCATTTTTCTATTGCTACCCTTGAACCCAGAGCCCCAAAAATAGAAACACAAAGGCGCCATGAGTAAATGATAATTGGTTAAGTTTATTTTCAAAACTGCTAGAATCTACTCAAGTAACTTTTCCACTGAAGTTGCTCTAAGAATTTACCTGCACACTCATACACCTAGAAGTACCTGAATTATGAGTAATAGTTTTATTATAAAAGCATTTGGCTAAAAATTCCATCCTCTGGCTGTTAAGAAAACCGCACACGCAGTTAAAATATGTCTTTAGAGTTCCTCATCTATGTTTTTAATTCCTAAAATTCTGGCCAAGTGAAAAGTTCACTTGTGCCCTTTTCTTCCTGGGCAGTGTACTAAGTGAGCTCTTAGGTTCAGACAAGCTGCTACAGAGAAGACATCATGCCTTATTTATACCAGTGCTTAGAACCATGGCTGCTCAATTATCTCCAAGAATAAATAACTTTTTTCCCATTTAGTTTCACTTTCTATATGACAGAAACACCCAAAGTAAGGTTTAGATGAACTGTATTTCCTGTGACCAGTAAAAATATCATGAAAGCCCTTCAACTTTAATAAGGACATATAAAAGCCTGCATTTGAGGATTATGGGATTAAATTTGAACATAAAGTCCCAGTTTATATTTCTGTTCTAGAAAAACAGAAATTAGGATAACTTCTGGGTTCTTGTATGCTTTAAATTAACTGATCTTACTGCAACGATGCTGAAAAATTTACTCTAAATAGTAAAATATTAAGAGGGTGAGAGCCATTTACACGCATAAAATAAAACAACAAAAACTGAGAGCGCATATTTAAAAAACAGAAAGGTGACACTCGAAGTTCCCTCCCTGGAAAACCTTGAAGATGTAAGAGAAGTTAGCACCGGGCACTTAATTTTTCAGCTACTACACGGTTTTTCTATGTGACCTTGGGAATGTCATGTAATTTCTCTCATTTCTTGTTCTGTCAAATGGGCATGCCATGTTTTCCTAAGAGGGACAATAAGCTAGTTGGATAAAAGAATCAATACTTTTTTTAAAAGGAAACTTGTCTAAATAGTATGCTTAAATCACCACTTGTACAGTACATTCCTCCTCAGGAATCCAATTCCAAAAGAAATATTTAAGCAGACGCTGAAGACAGATTTCCTTAAGGGAATGATTTTATAAATTTGGAAAGCAATGTAACAAGATTATAAATTAACAAACTGATTACATAAACCTTGACAGCCCCTGGCTTTAAAGTACACTGATATACATTCTGATAAATTAGGCTGATTTGAGACAGTGTGTCCCAACCCCATACAAGGAACCCAAACTGAGGCATCTGATGTTTGACAGAAATTTGGTGAAAATGCAGCAGGATACTCAACATTTGCAGTCCCATGTAAGCCATGCTTCACCTTAAAACCCGATAAAATGCGAAACTCATTAAATCAGCTTTACCGCCCGCATCTAAGACTGAGAATGCACTCAATTTTTAAAAAGAGAAAAAAGTAACCTGACAGTGTGAAAGGTCCTATATCCTCAGACCTCTACAGACTGAAGAGCCCTACGGTTAAATCCTCCCCAATTACTAAGCTTGAACCGATCTTCCCAAGAAACTACCAGATCGGATCGGATCGGATCGGATTCAACCATTGGGAATAGCACAGCTCCAGGACCCCCCCGCCACTCCCCAGGATAAGACTGTCACTTTTCTAGATCCCAAGTCCAAGTGAAAGGCAGGAAGGTTTTGGCAAAATGGTCCAGAAAGCAATCAACAGGCGATGACTATGGAAAAGAACGGAGGTTCCCCGACGGGGGGGGGGGGGGGGGGCGCGGCGGGAGGAATTCCAGCTCTCCCTCGGGAATGGCACTGCTCCTCCTTCCCTACTCCGATGCCCTTTCTCCACAGACAACAATACCCCTATTCCATTGTAAGGCTGCAGTTTTACCAAGGAACCCCCCTTGCTGCGGCCGAATCTCCAGATTCGTTTGAAAAAGGAAACATTCCGAGAACACACACCCCATGAGAGAACCTGGGCGCGGGGAGCGTGGCCCTACCTCGGGGGCCCCGCGGCGCCGCACTCGGCCCGCTCGGGGCGGGGCGCGGGGATGCGGGCACCTCCCGAGGTGCCGCAATCTGGCCGCGGCCGCAAGGGCAGGGCCTCCGGGAGCCCGCGGCCAGCCGCCGCAGTGCCGGCTCCCCTCGGGCCCGCTGCCGCCCCGCCGCCAGGCCGCGCCGCCGCCGCGCCGGCTCCGGCCGCCACAGCCCGGGATCCGCGTCCTCCCGGGCCCGCGCTGCTGCCGGCGCGGGGAGCGCAGAGCGCGCAACTTACTTTCCGCCTGCGGCGAGCGCCCCGGCCCGGACTCCCAGCCCGGCAACGGCGCAGGCCAGCAGGCGGCGGAGGCCGGCCCGCACCGCGATCCACGCTCGCTACGCCCAGCCGCGCTCCGCGCTCGCTCCTACCTCAGCCGGCAGGCAGGCGTCCGTCCGCAGCAGCCGCGGCGCCGACGACTCCCTCCCGGCCGCCGAATCCCCGCACCCAGCGCTAATCATAATACCGAGCGGGCGGCCGGCCGCGGGGAGGGGGGTGGGGCCGAGCTGCGCCTGCGCGGGACGCGCGTCACTGTGACGCAACGCCGGGGCGGGGCCGCGGGGAGGGCGGGGCCGACAGCACCTGCGGGCTCCGGACCGCGGGCGGCTGGAGGGCATCCTGGCGGCGTTTCACCCCAGCGAGTTTGGCTGTGGCTGGCGGTAGGAAGCAGGCGAGGCGCCCGAGGAGAGGGGACAGTGAAGGAAGGAAGCACCGCGGATATGGGACAATGGCTTAAAAAAGTAGCGCGAGCTGTCGGGGGAAGACGGAGGGAGGGACTGCGTGCGCACCTGACTGCGTCCTGGAGCTCGGGCTAAGGGCTGCACGCACTTCACCCTTTTTAAAGGTTCGCCGCATTTCCCGCCCAAGTGTAAGCACGGGGAGGGGAAAAATGAAATATATACATTCATATGTATATATATACTCATATGCATATGTTCTTTTTTTCTACAATTTTATTCCTTGGGAACCCAATTTGAAGGAATTTTATTGATTTTGTTGCTATTTAAACAAAAGGAAAAAAGCCCACCATCTGAATGCGGCGCTGGCTTTAAAGGTCTACTACGGGAGACACTAGCGCAGCCCCATCAGTTAGCTGCCTCCACGGGAAACCGCCTGGAAAGGCAAAAGGTGGTGGATAATATTAAAGCATGTGCAGTACGGGATTCAAAACAGCAGACATTAACCGTGGTTAACTAGATGGTTCAGCGGCATGGTCACCAAGCCAGGTGTCTCGGTAAGGGAGCTTAGCCAAAACCAGAGAGGGGTGCTGGAGGCGACGGTAGGGGAGTGGGGCGCGGGCCGGGGGCTTTCTGACTCCCACCCTTGAAAGCGTGTCTTGGAATGGCTAATCAGCTCTCTGAGTTGCCTGAAAGGGACAGCCAACAAGCCAGGTGCCAGGTTTCTCCAACCCGCTTTTCCCTTTCTGTTTCTGCTTGCTTTCCACGCTTCCAATAAAAAACACTAGTGAAGAAGGACACAAGAAAAGATAAATATACAAATAAAAGCTGCTTAGATGCTCCAAATTTGATTAGATTGACTGGGTGCAGAAGAGAAATCTAGATGGCTTTAGCAAATGTCTTTGTTAACCTGCAAATGTCAGGGTTTGTCTTTTTTTTATTTATTTATTTTTTCAGACTCTCTCCATAGCATCAGTTTTGCATGTCTGAAGACGACTGAAAAGTAAGAGTCGATTGTGGGAGGTGCAAACTCTCAGGGTGATAACATAAGGTTATCTGTTAAAGGGACTCCCAGTTACCCTAATGCTTTAGCATGGAGTGATGAATCATTGGCTGGGAAAGCCTTGGGCTCTAGGACTCAACCCCTTAAGGATGAGTCAAAACCCAACTTTGGGATCACTTTGATTTAGGAAGATCATAAAAGAAAAATCTCACTTTGACGCTGACATTCTAACTCTAGCCATATGTTAAGCAATAGCTCCTTTGTGGAATTCAGTCCTTTATTACTGAAAAGTTGGAAGACCATGCGCTTTTCCCCTCAGGGAGATAGCACTATTTAAGGAACCCTGTAAAGGGAAAAAAAATGCTACTCTAATGGTCTCCCATGGGAATTCTAGTAGTTGATAGTCTCTGCCACCAGGCTTATAGCCCCTGAGATGTAACAGTAACCACAAAACAATGGCCATAATAGGTAAGCCCTTGCAAAACAGTTTTTATATTGTTGCCATGTGACTCATTTTTTGACTAAAATCTATAAGGTAACAAGGATATAAGAATAGCAAAACAATAAATGAAAAGCAACAGAATAACAAATTGATTCAAATAAAGTCAGGGATACAGTCAGTACTGGCCACATGGTAAATCATTTATTCATCCCCCGTGTTCCTTGGGAAACGGGAGTGCTGCTGGCAAGAACATGACCCATTTTCAGTTCTACACCATAAATGTGGTAACATGATCTGATTATGCTTAGGCAATATTTAAGAATATTCAAGTGCAAATTAATATGTTATTACTTAACTTTGAATTCAAGCAAATATGTTTATTGTTAATGAAGAAACCCTCCTCCAATCTTCCCAGGGGCTTCCTCCAACACAGACTGCTTTTTTAATGTTAGGTCTTTTTATGGACCCGTAAGAAGCTTTAATTAGATATACAGCACTCTACAAAACGACAAGATGGAGCATGCAGGTTTGTATTACAGTCTCTGTGATTCAGATCTCAAACATAATGCCACCAATTTAAGGAAGAAGTTGTTTATTGGAAGGCAACCAGGGAGATGCTACAAATTAGATCAAGATGTGAAAAGCAAAGCAGATTCTTGAAAGAATTGCAATTTTCATCTTGGGATGCCCCCCCCCAACACACACAAAGCATCATATGATCTTCTCCAGATATTGTTAGTTTCCATAATTTGTAAAAAAAAAAGTTTAAAATAAACCTATTTAAAATAATAGATATTAAGTACTCATCTGCAGTTCAATTTTGCGTGTGACATGACATTTAAAGATTTTCTTTTACGTATTTAATTAGTCATTTTTATACATTGATATTCGTGCATTTCTAAATCCTGGCTTCATCCCAGTAGGATCAAAATAATACTCTATTGGAATGGCCCACAGAGTTTTTCAAAGACTTTCTTACCACCCCGTTGGCATCAGCATGTTTCAGTCTTGTATCTCCGATGTCATTAAGACCAACCTCTGTGCGTGTGTGTGTAATATATTTTTGATAGTCGCAAACAAAGATTGAAAATGCCAGCCCTTAACCCCATTTTTTTTTGCAACCCGTGAACTAGGAGACACGGCAGTCATTGCCTGACATTGAATCCCAGCCCTACCACTAAGGCTATATGGCTTTGGGCAGGTTGCTTATCTGTTTTCTCTTCTGTAACACTGGGATGGCAGTGATAATGATACCTTTCTTCTAAAGTTGGTATACTGGTAAACTTGGTGTAAAGCAATGGTTCTCAAAGTGTTCTCCCTCGACCAGCCCCACCAGCTTATTCCAGGGACCGAATCAAAATGCAAATTCTCAGGCTCCACTCCAGGTGTACTAAATAAAAAACTGTGGTGATTCTGATGCAAGTTAGAGTTTGAAAACCACTGTTGATGGGATTAAATGAGTTTATTTGAAGTATTAAAACAGTGCCTGGGGGCACCTGGGTGGCTCAGTGGGTTAAAGCCTCTGCCTTCGGCTCAGGTCATTGTCTCAGGGATCGAGCCCAGCATCAGCCCAGCATCGGGCTCTCTGCTCAGCGGGGAGCCTGCTTCCTCCTCTCTGTCTGTCTGCCTCTCTGCCTACTTGTGGTCTCTGTCTTTCAAATAAATAAATAAAATCTTTAAAAAAACAAAAAACAAAAAACAGTGCCTGGTACCCAGTAAATGGTATACTAATGAATATGTTTGAGTACATATGAGTACAATATGATGTTGCCAAGATTTACAAAGTTTAATTTAGGCCAAAAGAAGCATGCCCATGTTCCCCAACAAGTAAATTCCTTCCTAATCTCATGTCCAAAAACTTTAACATGGCCTGCCAAACCCTTCATGATGGGGCTCCCACCTTCCTTTCCAGCTCTTTCCATTCTCCATGTGACCACATCTCCAGCCTCCCCAGTTCTCAAAGGGAACTGCTTTTTCACACCTCCAAGACCTTGCCTATTCTGTTCCCTCTGCCTGGAAATGTCACCTGCCCCTTTTCCCTACTTCCCACACTTGCAGTCTCCTGAATTCCTACTCATGCTTCAAACCTAACTGTAGCGTCCAACCTCCTCTGTGGTGCTTCAGCCCAGTCAGAGCCAAGGACTCTCTCAACTCATACCTCCACTCATACCTCCCTGCACAACCCACTTAGAGCATTTATCTTTAGCTGTTGTAATTGTTTACTTTCCCCTTTTTTGCCTTTGGATCTTCAACTCCTAGAAAACAAGGATTTTATTTCACTTAAATTTCTATTCATGCCATTTGGCCCTGACATTTCAAGAGGGCAGCCCAAGGACTTACACCACACACTTGGGGTATTTTTTTTTTCCACAAAGATCTTTTTAAGAATTTGAATTAATTGTGAGCACTTTAAAATTGGGATATTTAATTTTTATTTTAACCACTTTACTGAGGTCTAATTTGCGTATTGTAAAGTTCACCCAGAATACATGGTAATTCATTGATTTTTAATCAATTTATAAAGTTGTGCAGCCACCACCTTAATCCATTTTTGAAATATTTTCATTTCTCCCAAAAAGTTTTCTCATGTGCATATATAGTCAATCACACTCTAATTTCAAGTCCTTAGTGACCAATAATTTGTTTTCTATCTCTATAGGTTTGCCTTTCTAGAAATGTTATATAAATAGAATTATATAACGTGTAGTCTGTAGTGTCTGACTTCTTTCACTTAGCTAAAATTTATCCATGTTGTAGTTCATGTAGTTTTATCAGTTCTTTCCTTTGTATTGCTGAATAGTACTCCATTATATGGATAAATTATACTTTATTTCCACATTTTTGCTATTGCGGATCATGCTGCCATAAATAATTACATAAGCTCTAAATGGGGACATGTTTTCATTTTTCTTGGGTATATTGCTGGGTTGAATTATTGGGTCATGTCATACATTTTAAGGAAGTGATAAATTATTTTCTAAAGTGAGTTACTATTTTGTATTCCCATCATCACAATATGAGGGCTCTAGTTTCCCCACATCCTTGGTAACTTTATAGTAACTTTTGAAAATGTACAGAAGAAGTACTCCAACTATGTTCTTTTTCTTGGCATTATTTGACTTTTAGGTTATCACTAATAAAAGTGTAAAGGTATCTCACTATGATTTTAATTTGCATTTCTCTGATGACCAACAATGTTGATCATTTTTCATGTGCTTTCTAGTCATTCATATATCTTCTTTAATGATAGATCTATTCATGTCTTTTGCCCATTTTTAGTTGGATTATTTGTCTTAATGAGTTTTAAGAATTTTTTATATATTTCCAATACAAACCCTTAATTAGATATATGACTTGCAAATATTTTCTTCCAGGCTGTGGTTTATCTTCTCATATTTTTAATGCTGTCTTTAGATGTGCCAAAGTTTTGCATTTTGATGAATTCCAATTGATCAAATTTTTCTTTTATGAATCATGTTTTGGATGTCATATCTAAGAAATTTTTGCCTGAGCCAAAGCAAAAGATTTTTCTCCTGTGGTTTTTTTTTTTCAAGTTTATAGTTTTCAATTTGACAATTTAGTCTATAATCCAATTTGAATTAATTGTTACGCTGATGTAAAGTAAGTGTCTACATACTTTGTCAATTAATTCATTTTTTGCATATGGGGAGTCAGTTGCCCCTGAACCATTTGTCAAAGAATATCATTTCCCAATTGAATTGCCTTGTCACCTTCATTGAGAAGCTACTTACCATAAATTTAAGGATTTTCTGGACTTCCTATTCATTTCTTTTGATCTATATGTCTATCCTTACACCATTGTGACATGGTCTTTGACTACTGTTGTTTTATAGTAGCTTTTGAAAATGTACAGAAGAAGTACTCCAACTATGTTCTTTTCAAAATTGTTCTGCTATTCTAGGTATGTTGCAATCCATGTAAACTTTAAGATCAGCTTGTCAATTTTCAAAAAACAGTTTTTTTGGAGGATGGGATTTATTGGAGTTGTATGTATAGATAAATTTGGGGGGAATTGCCATCTTAACAATAATGTTTTAGCAGTTCATTGAACGTGGTATATCACCCCATTTATTTAGATCTTTTAAAATTTCTGTCAGCAATGTTTTTTAGTTTTTAAGTGTTACACATTTTTGCTACCCTTATTTCTAAGTATTTTGCTTTTTACTGCTACTGTGAATTGCATTATTTTCTTTATTTCTAGGTTATTCGTTATCAGAAAATAGAAATACTGATTTTTATATCCTTCAACATTCTCATTCATTAGTTCCAGTTGGTGTTTTCAGATTCACTAGTATTTTCCAGATACAGGATCATATCATCTGCAAATAAAGACAGTTTTCTTTTCTTTTCTTTTTAAGATTTTATTTAGTTATTTGTGGGGGGATACAAGCAGGGGGAGCAACAGGAAGAAGGAGAAGCAAGCTCCCCACTGAGCAGGGAACCCAATGCGGGACTTGATTCCAGGACTTTCAGATCAAGATCTGAGCCAAAGGCAGGTGCTTAACCAACAGAGCCACCCAGGTGTCCCATGACAGTTTTATTTCTTCTTTTCCAGTCTAAATGCCTTTAATTTCTTTTTCTTATCTTCTTGGCAGCCTATAACTTACCGTATGTTATTCAATAGAGGTGGTTAATTCTTAGGGCTGCCTGGCTCCATCAGTAAAGCATGTGACTCTTGATCTCAGATTTGTAAGTCTGAGCCCCACATTGGGTATAGAGATTGTAAAAATAAAATCTTTTTTAAAAAATTGATGAAAGTAGATATTCTTGCTTTGTTCTCAAAAACACATTTAGTCTCCCACTATTAAGTATGACATTTGCTATAGATTTTTCTTAGGTGCTTTTTACCTGTTTGAATAAATTCCATTATATTCAGAGTTTTTTGGGAGCTTCATCATGAATGAGTTTTGGATTTTGTCAAATGCTTTCTTTGCATGCATTGACATGACTGTGTAGGTTTTGTGTATTACATTAATATGACACATTGCATTAATTAATTTTCAGATGCGAAATCAACCTTGCATCCCCAAGATAATTTCATTTAGGTCATTGTTACATGCTGCTGGATTTGATTTCCTTATATATGTTCATGTGGCATAATGTGATGACTTCAGCCTCAATGAGCTTGGAAATGAATTCTTTTCCAAAACCTCTAGTTAAGAACCTGTCCAGCTAACACCTTGATTTGAGCCCTGTTGAGTCTGCCTGTACTTCCATCCCACAAGAACTGTGAGTTAACACATATATGTTGATGGTGCTGTTAAGTTTGTGATAATCTGTTACATAGCAACAGAAAACTAATATACCAACTTTGTCTGATTTTACTCTGCCATAGCTAAAAGTACAGTCTCATGGCAGTTAATTTTTAAAAACAAAATCAAGATTTCTGGGCCTCTTGTAAAATGAGAAGATATGACAACTTGAAATTTGAGTTTTTCACATGTCAAACTAGCTGTTAGAGCTAAGCAATGGCTCTCCCCACCCTCTTTATTAGCCAGGGCCTAGGTCCTCCTTCATCTGCTCTGGTCCGTCAGCTCAGGCCTACATCTCTAATTACAGGCCTGGCCCTGGGACATCTGAGTCTGTAACACCTGATCAGCATGTGCCCAACTTATCGAGCTCAATCAGTATTTGTTGAATAAGTGAACCAAACCACTTCTGGTGACATGAGGGGATTTTATATAACAGTGCCTGAATGGACATTTGGGATGACTGAGGCTGATGGCAGTATACGCTTCTGTCACTCAGGGAGGAGTTCTAAGACTGTCTGTCTGAAGGAGATTCCCATGGATTTTCACTGCATCTCATTGGCCCTAAGTGTATCATATGACCAGCCCTAGTTCCAAAGGAGGCTGGGAAATGTGGTTTTCAGCTCCTCAGCTGCCATGTCCACCCCCACAAGGAGATGAGATTCTGATAGAAAGGAGAAAGGAGAAGATAGATACTGGGTTAGTGACCAGCAGTTTCAATACCTAGATCATGAAAAAGAATAAAACCAGCACCCCAGAGACGACCTTCTTCCCCTTCCCTACCCACGCTTACCCCCAAGGGTAACCACTTGTGACTTCTTATAGTCTTTCCTCTTCTTCAATTTATTATTAATGGAATCATATAGAGTGTGTTCTTTTGTTTCTGGCTTCTTTTGCTTGCAGCATGAATATTAAAGGAAAAATAAAACTAGTATCAGAACAACTCAGGTTCTCTAATATGAGACTCATTAGCCTCGAGGAAATCAAGATTGTCAGTGATGGAATTACCCACTTCCATTCCTTGAGTTGGTTATCATTTGCCTTTCAGCCACGGACAGTCCAGAAAAATGACCCGTAGGGATAGTAACAGCGTTCTTTCTCACAGAAGATAGTAAAAAGATTTTTAAATTACCTCTAAATGTACAGACATGGAATGGACAGCCCTGGTGCTGGTGGGAATAGGGTCTTAGGGCCCCTGCTAGGCCAGACCTTGGCTTTCAGTTGCTGGATTGTAAGGAGGTCATAGGCAAGGGTGGTGGGTTCCTCAGAGAGGAGCCGGGATGGCCAAGCCGACGGGGCTGTGAGGCTCCTGGTGGTGGCTGTAAGCTCCGTGCGCCAGTGCCGGAGGAGAGCTGGCTGCAGGTTGGCCCTGCTCCTGGCCAGACAGAGCAGAGGTTGAGTGGCTTCTGTGAACCTGTAGCCACAAGGTATTCTGGCGTCACGTGGATCACTACAGCTCAGATGAGGCGTCTCTCCGATGAAGGCGAGACTGCTCTGTTCCCGGGCAGACAGGAGACGAGAATTGGCTGCACAAATCCTGCAGCTGGAGTTGGCATCTGATAACTGAACAGAGCTGAGCTGAGCCATCAGGGCACGGATGTCAAAACAGCTGATACTCATTTCCTTAGAGCAGTCCTACAGATGAAGCTTTATTCATTTCCAGCTCATAATTCTTTTCGACTGTCCCCCGCCCCCCGCTTCAAGATGAAGGAATATTAGACATTATGTAAAAATTTAAAAATGGGCACACCTGAGTAGCTCAGTCAGTTAAGCATCCGACACTTGATTTTGGCTTAGGTCATGATCTCATGGATCCTGAAATCACCTCCCTCCCCCCAGGTTGGGCTCCCTGCTCAGCATGGAGTCCACTTGAAGAGTCTTTCCTTTTGCCCCTTTCCACTTCACACACACACACATACTCACACACACACACCCCCCACACACACGTGAACGCATGCATGCGCACGTGCTCTCAAATAAAATATTCTAAATTTAAAAGTAATCATAATAAAATTTTTTTTTTAAGATTTATTTCTTTGACAGATAGAGATTACAAGTAGGCAGAGAGGCAGGCAGAGAGAGAGAGAGGAGTAAGCAGGCTCCCAGCCAAGCAGAGAGCCCGATGCGGGGCTCGATCCCAGGACCCTGGGATCATGACCTGAGCCGAAGGCAGAGGCTTTAACCCGCTGAGCCACCCAGGCGCCCCTCATAATAAAAATTTAAAAATAGAGTATAAAATGTTGATTCAGGACTCAAGACTACTCTCCCAGAACTAGTAGCCCTATATTCACTCTCAGACCCCACTCCCTTGCCTGCTTGGACTATGGAACCCAGCAAAACTAAGCGCTCACTTTCCTGGCCCCCGTTACAAGTAGGGCTGTCCATTTAATCCCTTCTGGCCAATAAGATCTGGGTAGAATTCAGCTGAGTTGGGGGGGTGGTTTGCGGAAAGCTTTTGCTTTTCTGATACAAAGGGACAGCTGCAGCTGGCTCTGGCCTTCCCGTTTCTTCCTGCCCCAACTGGGCATGATGCCTGGAATAGGAGCTGCCATTCTGCAACCAGGAAGGAGAGGCCAAGAGAATCACAGCAGTGTTGGCTCTGGACCTCATGAGCTGCTGAACAAATGCTAACAGCTGCCTGCTCCAGACTTTGTGTTCTGTGAAAAAAATGAAAATTCTATTTGTTCATTGTGCTTGCTTATTAGCTGATTCCTGACTGATACAACTAGTATAAACTATTACTTGTCATGGATAGTCAAAAGAAAAAAAAAAAAAGGTAGTGGGGATAGGAGTATAAAGATTTTCCCAAGTCTAGTGAATTCATCAAAAAGAAGCTGTAGAGAGGCGCCTGGGTGGCTCAGTCAGTTAGGCCTTTGCCTTCAGTTCAGGTCATGATCCTGAGGTCCTGGGATGGAGCCATGTGTCAAGCTCTCTGCTCAGTGCGGAGTCTGCTTTTCTCTCTCCCTCTGCTCCTCTCCTGCTCATGCATGCACACTCATACTCTCTCTCAAGTAAAATCTATTAAAAAAAAAATTAATAAAGAATCTCTATACACTTGTTTAAAAAGCAAGGGAGGTATCAAGTCCTGCTAGGGTCAGTTCAAGACGACCCAGAAGGTGACTTGAGAAGACTTCGCTGGCTAAGGAGGAGACAGTTTGAGCATTGGAAAACAATGCCTCCAATTGATTGAGTTTAGAGTGGGTAAAGGGAGACAACCAAGCATTTCTCCTGCCTTTCTAGTATGAAATGTATTTCAGAGCAATCAAAGAGATGAGGAGTTCTTTGTAGAAGAATTCCAGCTAACAAAGACAGGAGGAATGATAGAGTTAGAAAACCACCACAATTGAACACCTAATGAAATAAAGAATTCAGGCAAACACCATCAATAACTATTACATGAAAGGTTGACAGGGAACTTTTGGATGGACCATGCTGATAACACCAAAACTCACTGATGAGTTTTTCCATTTCTAAAAGTAGGACAGTCATACACCATGTACCTCATGATGTAATACATCAGAAAACACAAGGCATCTGTGAAGTTTACTAGCCAAAATATATTTTAACAAGAATCTAATCCGGCTTACAATAAATACAAGAACAAGTTGAATGACACTAGGAGGAAGCAATCAGTCAAATCCAGAATGTAGGATATCATACAGGACAATGACTAATTTCTCCCCTTCCTCAAGAAAATGGTATAAAAACAGGGAAGGGAAAAGAATTTGCAGAGCAAAAGAGATTTAAGTGTTCTTTCAATTAAATATGATGTGTAGATCTTTTTTTTTAAGATTTTATTTATTTGAGAGAGAGAGACAGTAAGAGGGGAGAAGGTCAGAAGGAGAAGCAGACTCTCTGTGGATCTGGGAGCCTGATGAGGGACTCAGTCCCAGGATTCTGGGATCATGACCTGAGCCGAAGGCAGTTGCTTAACCAACTGAGCCACCCAGGCACCCAATGTGTAGATCTTATTTGGATCCTGATTTGAATGAAACAGCTATAAAAATATTATTGGAGCTATTTAGGAAAATTTGCTATGTTCTGGGTATTGCATCACATGAAAATGGTACTATGGTGATGTTTTTTAAAGTTATTCTTTGATAGAGATACGTACTGTAATATTTAGGGATGAAATGAAATGATGCCTAGAATTTGTTTTTAATTATTTGAGCAAAGCCAAATAAAAATTGTGTTGTATATGATGGGGGAAGTTATAGAGAAGACAAATCAGGGATTCACTGTATTTTGTTCTTCACTTTTATGTATGGTTGAACATTTTGTATGAATTTTTAAAAAATATTACTATTCTAATTGGATTTTCCTGCATTGTAGATGCTAAAAGCGACAAAAACAAGAAAGCAAGTTAAAAAAAGAACAATCCTGTCAAAGTCCCTAAATTCTGTTTCCTGCCTTCATGGTGTTATTTTCATAAAAGCTAAATAAATGCTATAATCACAAAGCTAGGATATAAACAGTGTCATGTGACTGTACTTGAAAGGGATGTTAGGGGCACTTTAGAAACACTAATCCTGCCGAGCACACTTACCATGTTCTTGTCCACGTGTGGAACACACACATTGGTTCTGCACTCTGTTACTGCCTGTTGCCAAGAGTACCTTGCTCTTTCCATTGACTTGCAATGACTTGTCCATCCTCTTCCACCAGGCTGTGAGCCATCCCCTCCCTAACTCTCAATCAAGGACCAAAACATCAGTGCCATGTACACCATTCCCAATGGTCCCTCAACCCCCAAGCCTTCACAACAAATTCATAGTGTCACCACCATGACATTCTTGCCTCTTCCTAGAAGACATTACTCCAATTTGTTTTAAGCAGGGGAGATTGTAAGTGATTATATTACACAGACAACAGAGTACTGTTTTTAAAACTAGCAACGATAATACATGAGATCCTGAACACTAGTAACTCTAGTTACTTAGAACTAGTTAACTCTTCCTTTCTTTCTCCTCTAGCCTCTAATTTGCTAAGTCAAAAAAAGGGAACCAGGAAATATCCTCAGTGTTTCTTGAATTTTGGTCCCAAAGTCATGGGCACTGTGGTATACATGGTGATCTACTCTTAACTGAAAATAACCTTGGTTTTCTTTGAGTTTTGATGACCACTCTGAGCCAGCCTTTGGTGAGAGGTTGGTCATACTCAGGTAGTGCATTCAGCTGACCTTTAGGAAAGACCTATCCTTTTTCTGATACCCCCAAAGTTACAAACCACAGTGATGGAAATGCAAACTGAGTATATATTTCCTATCCGCATTGTTGACTTCTGTGTCTCTCAGGTCTTAGCTGCAATGTCATAACGTCTTATTTACCCTCTCCCCAATCTGGATTTGGTGGTCTCCTTTGTGTTTCCATAATACATCATGGGCCATGTGACATGGCTCTTCAAACACATGAATACAATCACCTCTTAACCTTCAAGCAACAAAAACAAGAAACCAAGTTTAAAAAAGAAAAATCCTGTCAAAATCCCTAATTTCTGTTTAAGGTTCAAGATTACAAGCTCCTGCAAGTGTTCACCATTATATCCCCAGTGCCTTGCACATGGTAGCTACCCAATGAACACTTGTTTAATAAATATACAAGTAATCAAATGAGTGGCTTTCAAGATTCAAAAGTTCAGAAGTAAGACTAAATTTCAGTCATCCTACTTCTTAAGATGTTGAAAACCCTTTGTTCTCAAAGAACAATGTTGAAAGGGAAGTAGTACTCAGAAAACAATTGAAAGGTTGGAGAGGAGAAGTTGGATGAGTTAGGCAGGTGCCCACCACCCATCCTCTCTTTCTCTTCTCAGTCTCTCTCTCTCTCTCTCTCTCAAGCCACTCCTGGAATGGCCAGCCTGAGGTTTTGCTTGTCCTTATCCAGTCATCTCTTCTGTCCTGTGGAGTGGAGGAGGATTGGGCATGTGGGTAGTGGTTAAAGGAACAAAACAGCTGGCAAGAGCTGAACCCTCCTTTAACAACACTTAACACACTCTTTTACAATGCTTGGGGGCTTGACTCACCGGGGATGACTAAACTCTGGTCCCCAGTCAGCACTCGGGTCCTCCCAAAGGGGCCCTTTGCCTGAACCTGATGCTAATTAGTAGATCTCAGTCTGCACTGTGGATGGCTGTGACTTATTCTTGATAATCCCCAAACTTCTTAAATAGTAAACTTGTGGTTTAGTGGAGTATTCGTGTGAGCTCAGAGCCAAGGGAAGGGCCAGAAATTGAGAGTGAAAACAGGATGGTTTCTTTTACAGTCTGTGAGCTAAATCTAACTCTGCACAAATGGAATCAACCAGAATGGCCTGATTCAGATTTCAGGGGTTAATCATGGTTATGAACTGGGGTGGGGTGAATCACTAGTCTAAACCAGCTGAGGTTCAACAAACATGAAATGCAGTTTCCACAAACTCAGGACTGGATTGTTCAAATCACTAATATTCACAAAAGTATCTTAGCATAGATGTACCCATCATTAATTCTGGTAGGAAAATACCAGTTGTATTACCATTGTAACCATACATTCAATGTCTACAATGGCTGCCCTGGCTGAAAGGCCATTTAGGAAAGGAAGAAGGCTGGGGACTCTTGGGCCTAGGGCCATGTTCAGGGCTCAAAGCCAGTTACCCCATCATCCTGAGCATCAGGAATATGAAAACTCTAAGCCATGCATTTGTCCTTGATGAGGCTACTGTTGGTTACCGTTAAGGTGTCATCAAGTAAGTGCCTGTACATGGTGTAGACACATAAGAGCATAGGTTTTAGAGACAGAGGGGGAAAGACTGTTTCCATAAGCAGATATGTATATTGCTTCTGACCGGTGCAGCGTTTTTGTCCCTACGGCTTTAATGTCCACTGGTAACTAACTTCCATGAGGGCAGGAACCAGATCTATTTTGTTTACCACCATAGCTCAAGCACCCTGCAGCAGTGCAAGGCACAGACCAGGAGCTCAATAAACATTTGTCAGATGAATGAACGAATGGGCCTACTGTTTCATTGTTTATTTAGGGAAAGAAAACTAAGAAGTAGAGAAGCAACTGATGTATTTGAGTTGGTGGTCACCCACTCAGAATTTGCCCACAGGACTCATTACAGTTAGTTGCTCATAAAACATAGCAAAACTTGTGTCCTGGTGTTCCTTTCATATTTTTCTAAAAGGCAGGGGAACGTAGAAACATGAATAAATGACAAATACATGTAGCACTAAGGACAAGTCTTGACTTGTGTCTGAAAAGCGATATCTACGATCTTCTATTCATGATACCATAGACATGAAGAAAAATCCTTAGGAAGAGAGGAAGCAGGGGCCAGAACATGGGTTTTGATGTTTTCAGCAGTGGAATGACAGTCTCGAAGCCCCTTTTTGTTAGACTATGCTACTGCTTTGCTCTTTAGCCACAGTGCCCCCCAGTTAATCTTGTATTAGTAGAGGACAGAACAAGGAATTTATATAGGTCAGAGAATATTTTGAAATTCCAAACAGAAGAGCTGCTAATGAATTTAGTTTAGGGTGTCTTGCCACCAGAAAAATGATAGACCTTCCCAAACACCTTTGGCTGTTTTCTCATTAAGAAAAGTCACACATTTTCTCTGTAAAACTGGCAAAGAAAAAAACCAGGTGGAGTGTAACTGCACCTGAAGGACGGAGGCCTGGGGCTGCTGTTAAATTCAGCATCTATCACTATAACCCTGGAGAACTGGAAGAAAGGTCCACTCAGAAGGCACACGAGGTCAGTGGCTTCTTATTCCAGGTCAGGGAAAGAGCCCAGGGACAGACTGAGATGCTAACGCCCGGGCCTATCCACACTCATGGACAAAAACCAAGTTGGCTTACGTTTCTTTTGTTTCCAATAGTGCTTTCAGTGACTTCCCCCCAGATTCCTGTCTCTGCTGCAGCAGCTCCTGAGGAGCCTTTGACTGGCATCCAGATGAAGCTCTGGATGGGACTTTTACATACTATAGCATCCCCTGCATTGCAGACCCTACCGGTTTTACTATAGGGGTAATTTCTTCATGATTTCTTGAGATAAGTCAACTACGAATATGCCTTTGAACAAGTCTCAGTCCAGGTACGTGAGTTTAGATCCTGCTGGTCCCTTGCTTACCCAGAATCTGAACAGCCAATGAGGGAGTGCACCAGACACTGACTTGGAATCTCACATGGGCTCCTTCGTTACCTTCCAGTCTTGGTCAGGGCCTCAGTCTGGAGCTGGCATTCTGGGAGTACCCACCTCAAAGGATCAGGTACGTGGAGACAAAATAAGGAGCCCATGGACAGTGCTGAGAAGGTTCAATGCTCATCAGCTGTACTGATCCTAGGAAGTGAGATCAAGTGCCTTTGGAGCATCATTTGTTCCAATGGCGTAACATAACGTCCAGTTCCAGACTTCGTGGAAAATCAACCCCAAAACAAAGAGAATAAACTTGAAGATGCAAAGCTCTGAAAGGGTCTAGCCATTTTGGCAATAACAGGTAAACACGTAAAATGCTCATCCCTTCATGACCAACAATTCATTTTCCAGCCCTTTGCTATTTCTGCACTAAAGAAACCCTCACACTCTAGTGCAAGAGGTGTGTTCAAGAATGTTCACTATAGCATTGCAGAAGAATGTAAATAACCCAACTGCCCACTAATGGCTTTAAAAAAATGTGTATAAGGGAATAGTTGGTGGTCTTTGTACAAGGAGGCCCTCTGCTTTCTAAAACAGAAAGTTCCTCAAAAGATATTGCTGAATGTGAAGAAGAAAGTTCCAGAATGACATGAAGGTTACCATATGTATAAAACGTAGAATATGTGATTTCTCTCGGAATTATACATGTGTGTGTAAATACGATGAAGTTGTTCTGGGTACAGGACAGCCACAGAGTATGGTGGTTAAATGAGAGGTCAGCCTTCTCCCGTATGTTCTGATTTGTTACAATGTGTTTCATGTATTAAGTAAAAATCGTCATATACAGTAACGAATAACATATGTATTTTTAAAAGATGTTATTTACTTATTTGAGAGAGAGAGAGAGAGAGACCACAAGCACATGGGGCGACAGGCAGAGGAAAAACGAGGCTCCCTACTGAGCAAGGAGCCTGATGTGAGACTTGATCCCAGGATCCCGGGATCATCACCTGAGCTGAAGGCAGGCGCTAAAGCAACTGAGCCACCCAGGTGTCCCTAACATACATATTTATATTTGATCTCTAATGTCTATAGCAATGTAAACTAATTTATAATTAGTACAATTAAAATTATTACTGAAATAATTTTTTAAATTTACTTACTATTAAAATTATAGTGATTTGTGATTTTTTTAAATACAATATTCAATTATAAAGAAAATACAAGAGAATCACATCAGGGTGTCAAACATAAAGATTCCTGGGTCTCACCCCCAGAAGTTCCAATTCCTCTATCTTTGGGATATGACCAGGAGTCTCCATTTCTGTCATGGTGGTTCTGCTGCTGTTGATGGCTTCAGGGCCCCATCGGAGATCATTTCATATCAAAGTTTCTTCTCCCATTGTAAGGCACATGGAAACCACACAGCGATCTGGGGAAGCACAGCTCTGTGGCTGAAGGTCTGGGGTGGTCCTAGCATTCTATGTCTTTAACACACTGAGGATGCCTGTCCTTGGGCCCCACAGTGAAGCTTGACCTGACTCAGGTTTGGAAATGGGTAGAAAGTCAATGGGAGCAGGAAGGACCTCTGAAAAAGAGGGGCAGATGCTTGGGGGGGCAGAAGCGAGGAAGCGGGGAGACAGGTCTGACCAGTCTGGAGGGAGTTTTAATGCCAGGCTGAGGGTCGGCACTTGGTCCATAAGGACTGCTAGTGGCTTTAGGGAGGGGCCCAGCATCCCAGTAACAAGGGGAGGGAGAATAAAGATGGGTGAGAGCCGGGGGTTTGCAGGAGCAGCCAGTGACCCAGGACTGGGCCTGGATCTGAGGTCAGGGCTATTTGGCAAGACTTCCTCAGGCAGAAGGAAGTCTGGGATCATACAGAGGTATGATCCCAAATTGCAGGGGGCTCCAGAGCTGCTGATACTCTGCAGTGGACAAAGGACCACTTTCCACATTCTAAGAAGAGGAGAATATATTCAGAGAAACACTTCACACGTTTCTTCATGTGAAATGGCACTTCTTCCAATGTGGTAAAAGAAAGCTTTAATTTGTCAGGATTCAGCCCCACTCATACACCTTTTGAGACGTCTTGAAGAGAAAGTTGGTGATTACAGTCGAGCTGAGGATATAAGATGGGGTAAAGCAGAAGCAGAGTACTGCAAAACCCCAGCATCCCTTGGTCACATGGGACTCTTCCTTTGGTGATTGGACAATGAATAGTTAATTCTCTGCCTCACTTTGCAGAAGGGGGTGGAGCCACCCACTTTTTTCCAAACTCACATATAGAATGATTTCAGAGCAGCAGGCTCCCTTTAGCATCCATTCTACATCTCCAGCTTCAGAGGCAGCTTCTCCCACTCCCCCAGCAGGGAGCTGAGGTCAAGTGGTGTCACAAAGAGTGGCACAGGACCTTCCCGTTCCCTCCTGACCACACCACCCGCACACACCATGGCGATGATGGGCGGCCTTGAAGGGGCTGAGGGGACACACCTTCAGAACCTCTACATGATCTAGATCAGCAGCTGTACATTTTGAGCACTTGTCAGTTGAAGATTACCACACATCTGCTCTAATTGCCTCGGCAGGAAGTATAAGCCAGGCACCTGCAGTAAACCTCGACAGCCCCAATCCCATTGCATCTTCACAGCATTGGCTATGTGCCAAACTGAGAATCTGGTTTCGTCATAGTGGTAAGATTATGGATTATTACATCTTTTACACTTTGATCATAATGATGCCACTCTGTTTTCAATTAAAAAACAATACTTATACAAACTTATACACACTATTTTCTAAACCAAGCCATTTAATTATTTTTACTAAAAACACTTCATTTCCTAATTTAAAAAGCAATACAAGCTATTGTAGAACACAGAGAAGGTGTAATAAAGACAATGAAAGTCATCCACTATTTCTCCATGCAGAGGTTTATATTTTATAACACTCAAAAATAAAGTAGATGTAGTCTTTTCTTCAATAAACTTTTTATGTTGGAATAATTTTGATTTATGTAAAAATCACAAGGATGGGGCACCCGGGTGTCTCAGTTGGTTAAACATCCAACTCTTGATTTCAGTTCAGGTCATGATCTTAGGGTCCTGGGGATCAAGCCCTGCATCAGGCTCTGCACTGAGCATGGAACCTGCTTGGGATTCTCTCTCTCCCTCTCCTTCTGCCGCCCACTTCCCACACATGCTCTCTCTCTCTCTCTCTAAAAAACAAAACAAAAACAGTTGCAAACAAAAACAGTTGCAAAGATAATGCAGAGTTTGTGTGCACACCCTTCACCCAGCTTCCCCAGTGTTAACATACTGCATAACTTTGGAGCGTTCATCAAAACCAAGAGAGGAACACCTGTAAGATACTATTACTTAAACTGTGAAGCCTATTCAGATTCCTGTTTTTCCACTAATGTCTTTTTCTGGTCCAGGATCCTACCCAGGGTACAACACTGGGTAGACTTAGTGCTTAGTTTTTGTAAGTCTCCTTTCTTCCCAAGTCTCATATGTAAAATACTAATAAGAAAACACCACATTTATATTTGGTATTTTTTTGAGCTGCAGAAGAAAGCATCAAATATCTATAGCCTTCATGTCTGACGTGTAGTGTAGTAGGTGTCTTAGTTCTTTCGGGCTGCTATAAAGTGCCACAGACTGGGTAATGTATAAGTAGCAGAAATTGCATGTATCACAGTATTTCCTCTTTTAAGGGCAAAGATCAGTGGGGACACTATCATAATGTGGTCACCAGAAGGCCCAGAGAGAGTGCTGCAGCCCTTCTATCCTCCTCCCTCCCTCCCTTCTTTCCTCTTCACCTTCATTCCTTTGTTCACTTATTCAACAAATGATTCTTGCATTTCAGACACTGTAGCATGCAGTACTGAGGATGCCTCTGTGAACACGACAGGCACTGTCCCTGCTCTCACGGTGCCTACTGTGTATCAAGGAAGAAGACCTTTCTTCAAACAACCCCACCAATAACTGGCTACACAATTACAACTCTGGCATGCTGTGTGTGGTGAGGTACCAAGGTCCTGGAGACCTAATCTGAGCATGAAGGGGCTAAATGTGAATGATGGGTAGGAGTGGTTCAGACAAGGCAGAAGGAGAAATCTGGGCAGGGGACACAGCTCGGGCAAAGGTCCTGAGGTGGGAAAGAGTGCTGACTGGCATGGCATCTTGTGCAAAGGAAGAGGCCCTTCATAAGCTTTGCTGAAGGGATGAATACATTTTTCACTTCACCGCGTATTTGAAGGGATGTTCACTTAAGCCCAATCAACAATACTTGCCAAGAGCACACCAAATCCCCACCATGGCCCTCAGTGTCCCAACCCCTGTCAAAACAATCCTCAGCATCACCTGGAGTCTCCAGGTAGCCCCCTGCTTCTCTCTCAGGGCATAGGGTGGCCCGGCATGTGGTTAACCAGTTATTCCAGTCACTCTTGTCGGAGTAGATGGTCCTGTGCTCTCCTGGCATGCGCCAGACCCCAGCATTGTCCATTACATCTCCCTCTGGTGCCAGCTGGGTCCTCCTTTGCTGCCCAGGGTTGAGGAGGGAGTCTTCTGCTCAGATTCAACTTCAGCTCTGTGTATTCTGACAGCTCAGCCCTGCCACCCATTGAGTCGCATCACAGAAAAACACATCCTTTCCTTCTGCAGGGCTCTGGAGACCTGGGAGTTAACTTCGTGACTGCCAGTGCCACTTCGTAGCCAACTACCAAGAGGCGGCCAGCTCTCAGACAGTCAGGAGCTCACATGGTTGACTGGAGGCTGGAGAGCCAATCTGGGAGCTTTGGCGGGCCACTCAGCAGAAATGACATGTATGACCTCCATCCGCCCTGGCATCGCTGCATTCCTTATGCTCTCTGGAAGGATGGCCCGGGCAGTGAGAGGAATGTCTTCCCTTTCAACTCCCCTCAGTCCCAAGGCCACACACAAAGAGAAGTCCCAAAGAGTGACCAGGACAGAAGAGGACAGGTTGCACACAGGACAGCCTGAAGTATGACATATGTCCACTACAATGATTTTATTCCTTCAGCAATTATCTGATGACTGCTTGATACGAGCCAATCCCTGGGCCAGACACTGGGGGCCCAAAGGTGAATTTGACATGGAACCTTTTCTCCAGGGGTCTGCCTTTACTTGCAGAGAGTAGCAGATGGGAAACACATGGGCACTCTGAGTTTGGAAGGGCCTGGGGCATGTCTGTACTGACACAGAAAGGGAGGGGTGGGTAATTCTGCATGGGGAGGCCAGGGGGTGAATGATAAAGCTTGATAGTAGAGGTAACACTGAAACTATGTATTGAAGGAGGCTGTTTGGCTGGCAGGCAGTTTGCGGGCATGTTTGGGCAGGAATGACAACATTCCAGGCAGAGAGAACAGCAGATGCCAGTGCATGGAGGTGTGAAGTGGGCACAGGGTTTTAGGGAGTTGTAAGTCATTTGCTATGGCTGGAATTCCCAATTTGAATGAATTCTGGCAAACAAATTAAACTTGCTCAAGTAGGGCTAGGACATGCCTGGCACTTGGGATTTCATTCTCTAACTCTGCAGTGTCTATTGTGTAGCCTCTAGCCATAAGTGGCAATTTCTATTTCAATTAATTGAAATAAAATGCAACTAAAAATTCAGTTCATCGGACACATTACCCACATTTCAAGTGCTCAGTAGTTACATGTGGTTAGGGTCACCATATTGGACAGCAGAGATGTAGGACATGCCCATTGTCACAGAAAGTCCTGTTGAACAGTGCTTGGCTAGGCTGCAGGAATCACGGGGGAATTTTAGGCAAGCAAATAGCAGCATCATATTTCACAGAACACTCCCTGTAGCCAGCGAGGATGGATCAGAAGGGGCCCTGACAGAAGGCTAGAGACCAGTTAGAAGATTATTGGACCAGTCCAGCCAACAAGCTGCTTTTTGGGAGCTGTCTCCTTTTGCCTGGAACTTATCCTTATCCAAAGTTGGGTGGAGAATCATTCAGGACGACTAATGTTTCACTGAACTCCCGATGTCCACCCATCCCAACCTGAGAGACAGGCACCCCCAAAGGATCATAGCAAAGCTGGGCAGTCAACACAGTGGGATTGGATCTCATTTCATCTCCAGTAAGGCTTGAGGCTTGTTATGGAAGGTGAGGGTGTGTCTGCAGGCACAAAGACCCCAAATCTAGGCCCCCTCGCATCAAATGGATGAAGAAGACTCAAGTTTTGCCACCATGAAAGTCAAGTCAGATGGTCAACAGAATGCTCAGTTGCCTGTTGTCCTTAACACTGAAGCAGTGACAAGTTGGGAGACTGAGAAAGCAGGAATATTCCATGAACCCCGATAAATACCTTGTGAGCTCCGGTAAGTTTCCCTGCCTGTTTGCAGTTGCAGACATAGAATCTGGGAACACTGACACATCTTTGCTTTGAGTATAATTAATGACAATATGCCTAGTGTGCCATTGACTCAGATGGAACACCTGACAGAGATTTCCCTTGAGGCTGCACTCTGGGGGTGTGGGTGTGCCCGCATGAACCACTCTGAAGTGTGTGAACATCACCCCTGTGTTTCTGGCTGAGTCAGAAGAAGATCTAGGGCTTAGAAGTGCAGGTCCAAAGCCTAGCCTTGCCAGTAAGTTAAAAAAAGCCTTGAGAATGCTTCTCCCACTGACCTGTAGCCCTCACTATAAGCGGCTCAGTCCTGGAGATATTCGTTCACTTAACCCTTATAACAACTCATGATGCTGATGCTATTATTATCTATACTTGACTGAGGAAACTGAGGCATGGAGGTTAAGCCACTTGCCCATACTTACATAGCTACCAGTATCCAACCCTAGCCCCCTGGCTCCAACACCCACCCACTGTGGGCTACTGAGAAGCAACATACCCGGTATGAGCCACTGCCCTGTGGAAGCCTTCATTGCCAGACAAGTGCGTGCTTTTGTTGTTAGTGCTACGGTCCTCCTGGTGATGGTGATTCCATGGATGGGCATGAGTTCCTTTGGGGAGGGGTTGCCTCAAGCACCCCGATCACACGCCAAGTCCACAGCTTTTAGAACTACCCCAAGCAAGGTCTCGTCGCCTTTATGACTGGATGCCACTGGGATGAAAATCCTATCCTGGTTCCTCCCATTTCCCCCGTGGCAATACCACAAGCCTCCACCGCAGGCTTTGGAGAAACATGTCTTTGCGAGGCGATTGTGGCACACGGCACGCTGGCACAGAGATGACAATGCACACCTGCAGGCTTTCCCGGTGCTGAGCCAAGCGAAGCCTGCCTCCCACGCAGCTCCAGCTGCAGTGAGCTGGGCCTGCTCATCTTCTCACTGCCAGCTTCAGAGGGCCAACAGGGGTGTGTCTGAGGATAGTTTGGATTGCTGAATATGCTGCCCAGAGGGGCTGTTGCTGCAGAGAACCAAGTCCACTGGTGAAAGACATCAACCAAACTCTGGCCCTGGGGTCAAGGTAGTGATTTGAGAGCTCAGCATCTGCAGAGGTAGATATTTCCATTGTTCTATTGGGTGAAACCAGCAAACCATATAAGAATCTAAATGTAATGGAAAAATCCAGGGATACCTCTCTGGCTTTAAGTGTAGCTTGATCCAGGGCCCAAAAAAGTGTCATTAGGACTTGTTTTGCCTTGATATCATAGCTCTGCCATACATTGTTGTCTCCATTTTTTATCTCCGTGTCATGACCGTCTCCTTACTAAAGCCAAGATGACTAAGTTCAGGGTTTCACTCAATGGGAAAGAATAAAAACTCTTCCAGTGACTTCCACAAAAATTCCCAAGATTCACTTTGACTGGACTGACTTAGGGTGTGTGTCTTTCCTTAAACCAATCATTGTTGCCAGAGGTATGAGCTCCACCACTGAAGAATGAAGCAAGCAAAAATCAGAGGTCTTATTAGACAAAAGGGAACAGATGCTAAGTAAACAAATCACAGATGTCCACAGCAGGTACATAAGAAAATTTTCCTCAATGAGACTTGGACAAATGGTGTGATATTTGCAGGACAACAGGGCAAGAAAATGGCAGAGGGGTAGTGTCTTAAACCCATCTTTAAGATCTCCTCTGTACATGTGGCCTGATCTAACCCTGGATGTCCCAATTGTGGCTAAAATATCAAAGGGAAGTCCAGATAGAGGCTTTACAATGTTGTGTACATGCACAGACTGTCCTCATAGGTCCTTTTTATTTTATGGCAAGGTCTGCTGCTGCCTATACATTTATTACCCTCAATTACCTCCTTCTTTACGTTTTGTCTTGCCTCTACTAGATTATAGCAAGAGCCCTCCAGCTTTCACCCTGCTCAGCCTCTACAACCCTTCCTGCCCACTGCAGGGAACAGCCTTTCCCCACTGCAACTCTTCAACATAGAACACCCTTCAAGAATGGTCCTGCTCATATGATATATTCAAAATGATAGAGAGGGAAAAATCTACAGCCAAGAATACTCTATCCAGCAAGGCTGTTATTCAGAATAGATAGAGAGATGGAGTTTCTCAGACAAACAAAAACTAACCACTAAACCAGCCCTACAAGAAATATTAAAGGGAAAGGAAAGACCATAAGTGAGAGCATGAAACATAAAAACAGTAAAAGTAAGTATTTCTGTAAAAAAAAAGTCAGTCAAGCCATTCACAGAATAAAAGGGTGTAAAGTATGACACCATAAACCTAAAATGTGGGAGGAAGAGGAGGAAAGAATCAGTTCAAACTCAAGTGACCATCAACCTAATATAAACTGCTATATGCAGAAGATGTTGTATACAAATCTAATGGTAATCACAAATCAAAACCTCATAATAAATATGCAAAGAATAAACAGAAAATAATCCAACTATGTTACTAAAGAAAGCCTGCAAACCATAAAAAAGATTTTTAAAAAAGGATCAGAGAAAAACTAGAAAACAAGCACAAACAAGTAACAAATGGCAAAACATACATAGCTATCAATAATTGCTTTGAATGTAAATGAACTAAACACTTCAATCAAAAGACATAGGGTTGGGACCCCTGGGTGTCTCAGTGGGTTAAAGTCTCTGCCTTCGGCTCAGGTCATGATCCCAGGGTCCTGGGATCGAGCCCTGCATGGAGCTCTCTGCTCAGCGGGGAGCCTGCTTCCTCCTTTGTCTCTCTGCCTGCCTTTCTGCCTACTTGTGACCTCTGTCTGTCAAATAAACAAATAAAAAAATCTTTAAATCATAAAAAAAAGACATAGGGTATCAGAATGGAAAAAAATAAGACCCATCTATATGTTGCCTACAAGAGACTCATTTCAGACCTAAAGACACCTGTAGATTAAAAGTGAGAGGATGGAGAACCATCTATCATGCAAATGGATGTCCAAAGAAAGCCAGAATAGCAATACTTACATCAAACAAAATGGATTTTAAAATGAAGGCTGTAAAAAGAGACAAAGAAGGACACTATATAATGATAAAGGGGACAATCCAACAAGGAGATGTAACAATGGTAAATATTTATGCACCCAGCATGGGAGCACCCAAATACATAAACCAGTTAATAACAAACATAAAGAAACTAATTGATAACGATACAATAATGGTAGGGGACTTTAACACTCCACTTACATGGATGGACAGAGCATTGAAACAGAAAATCAATAAGGAAAGAGAGCCTTTGAATGACACACAGGAACAGATGGATTTAACAGATATATTCAGAACATTCCATCCTAAAACAGCAGAATATGCTTTCTTTTCAAGTGCACATGGAACATTCTCCAGAATAGATCACATATCAGGCCACAAAACAAGCCTCAACAAATACAAGATCAAAGTCATACCATGCATCTTTTCTGACCACAATGCTATGAAACTAGCAATCAACCACAAGAAAACATCTGGAAAGAACAGAAATAATGGAGGTTAAACAACATGCTACTAAACAATAAATGGGTCAACCCAGGAAATTAAAGAAGCAATAAAAAATAGATGGAAACAAACAAAAATGGAAACACAATGGTCCAAAACCTTTGAGATGCAGCAAAAGTGGTTCTAAGAAGGAAGTTTATAGCAATATAGGCCTAGTTAAAGAAGCAAAAACAATCTCAAATACACAACCTAACCTCCCAGCTTAAGGAACTAGAAGAACAAACAGTACTCAAAACCAGCAGAAAGAAATAATAAAGACTAGAACAGAAATAAATGACATAGAAACTAAAAGAACAATAGAACAGATCAATGAAACCAGGAGCTGGTTCTTTGAAAAGATCAACAAAATTGATTAACATCTAGTCAGACTTATCAGTGAGAGAGAGAGAGAGGACTCAAGACTCAAATAAAATCACAAAGGAAAGAGGAGAAATAACAACGAATACCACAGAAACACAAACAATTGTAAGAGAATATTATAAAACACTATATGCCAACAAATTACACACCCTGGAAGAATGTGTAAGTTCCTAGAAACATATAAATTCCCAAAACTGAAGTAGGAAGAAATAGAAAATTCGAACAGATCAATTACCAGCAAGGAGATTGAATCAATAACCAAAAATCTCCCAACAAACCAAAGTTCAGGGCCGGACGGCCTCACAGGCAAATTTTACCAAACATTTAAAGAAGAGTTAATACCTATTTTTCTCAAACCATTTCCAAAAATAGGAGAAAAAGAAAAACTTCCAAACTCAATTCTATAAGCCAGCATTACCCTGAGGCCAAAACCAGATAAATACACCACTAGAAAAGAGAACTACAAACCAGCATCTCTGATGAACATAGATGCAAAAATCCTCAACAACTACACTAGCAAATTGAGTCCAACGGTATATTAGAAAATCATCCACCACGATCAAGTGGGATTTACTCCTGGGCTGCAGGGGTGGTTCAAGATTCACAAATCAATCAACATGTTATGCCACATCAATAAGAGAAAGGACAAGAACCATATGATCATTTCAGTAGATGCAGAAAAGGCATTTGACAAATTAAAACATCCATTCATGATAAAAGCCCTCAACAAAGTAGATTTAGAGGGAACATACCTCAATATAATAAAGGCCATCTGTAGAAAACTCACAGGTAACATCATACTGAATGGGGAAAAACTGAAATCTTTTCCCCTAAGGTCAGGAACAAGACAAAGATATCTACTCTCACCACTTTCATTCAACATAATATGGAAGTCCTAGCCACAGCAATTAGACAACATAAAGAAATAAAAGGGATCAAACTGGTAAGGAAGAAGTAAAACTTCCACTATGTATAAATGACATAATGCCATATATAAAAAACCTTAAAGACTCCACCAAAAAGTTACTAGAACTGATAAATGAATTCAGTAAAGTCACAGAATACAAAATCAATGTGCAGAAATCTGTTGCATTTCTACACACTAACAGTGAAGCAGTAGAGAGGGAAGTTAAGAAAACAATACTAACTTACAATTGTACCAAAAATAATAAGATACTTAGGAATAAACCTAATGAAAGAAGAGAAAGAACTATACTCTGAAAACTATAAAGCACTGACAAAAGAAATTGAAGATGACGCAAAGAAATGGAATGACATTCTGTGCTCATGAATTGGAAGAATAGATAGTTAAAATGTCTGTCCTACCCAAAACAATCTACACATTTAATGCAGTCCCTATCAAAACACCAATAACATTTTTCATAGAACTATAACAAAAAATCCTAAGATTTATATGGAACTACAAAAGAACCTGAATAGGCAAAGCAATTTTAAAAAAGAAAAGCAAAGCTGGAGGTATCAAAATCCCAGACTTCAAGTTATTTTACAAATCTGTAGTAATGAAAGCATTGTGGTATTGGCACAGAAACAGATGCATAGGTCAATAGAACAGAATAGAAATCCAGAGATAAATCCACAATTATATGGTCAATTAATCTTAGCAAAGCAGGAAAGAATATCCAATGGGAAAAAGAATATCCAATTGTCTCTTCAACAAATGGAGTTGGGAAAACCGGTCAGCTTCATGCAAAAGAATGAAACTGGACCACTTCTTTACATCATACACAAAAATAAACTCAAAATGGATTAAGGACCTAAATGTGAGACCTGAAACCATAAAAGTCCTAGAAGAGATCATAGGCAGTAATGTCTCTGAAACTGGCCATGGCAACATTTTTCTAGATTTGTCTCCTGAGGCAAGGGGAACAAAAGCAAAAATAAACTATTGGAATGACATCAAACTAAAAAGCTTACTCTTATTTCCCCTGTGGAGCAAGGGAAACAATCAACAAAACTAAAAGGCAGCCTATGGAATGGGAGAAAATATTTGCAAGTGACATATCCCATAAAAGGTTAGTATCCAAAAAATATAAAGAACTGACACAACTCGACACTAAAAAGACAATAAGCCAATTTAAAAAATAGGCAGAAGACATGAACAGATACTTCTCCAAAGACATCTCGATGCCCAAAAGACACAAGAAAAGATGCTCAACATTACTCATCATCAGAGAAATGCAAATCGAAACCATAATGCGATATCACCTCACACCTGTCAGCATGGCTAAAACTAAAAACATAAGAAATAACAAGTGTTGATGAGGATGGGGAGAAAAAGGAACTGTCTTGCTCTGTTGGTGTTAATGCAAACCGGTGCAGCCACTGTGGAAAACAGTATGGAAAACTCCTCAACAAGTTAAACATAGTAGTACACTTTGATGTAATAATCACACTACTGGGTATTTACCCCCAAAATACTAAAATACTAATTCAAAGAGATACATGCACTTCTATGTTATAGCAGCATTATTTACAATAGCCAAATCGTTGAATGGATGAAGAAGAGGTAGTGTATATTCAATGGAATATTTTCCAGCCCTAAAAAAGAATGAAATCTTGCCATTGGAACAACATGGGTGGAACTAGAAAGTATAATACTAAAGCAAAATAAGTCAGAGAAAGGCAAATACCATATGATCTCACTCATATGTAGAATTTAAGAAACAAACAAGCAAAGGGAAAAAGAGAGAGAGGCAAAACAAGAATCAGACTCTTAACTATGGAGAACAAACTGATGGTCACCAGAGGGGAGGTGGGTGGAGGACAGGTGAGGTAGGTGATGGAGATTAAGGAGAGCACTTGTTGTGGTGAGCACTAGGTGATGGATGAAACTGTTGAATCACTATGCTGTACACTTGAAACAAATATAACACTGTATATTAACAATACGGGAATTTAAAAAATATATACCTTTTTTTTTAAATGGCTCTGCTGACCTCAACAGGCCTTTACCCAGCCAGGTATGCTCAGGCTGGGCATCAAGTGCAAAGAGAGGCTAATATCCTACATTCCAAGGCATCATGACCTGAGGCTGCACCATCAACAAATTACTCCTTTAAGAATAAGAGATCATGTAAATTGGGAAAATATGGTTCTTACCGCTTCTAAAACTGCCAGTCATCGGCAGCCCTCTGACATAGCATTCTTCAACTGCCCATTCCCCTTGGCTTGGCTGACTTCAGATCTTCCACATCGCAGTACATTTCTTGTCTCCCCCCAGAAAGTCTATTCCCCTCTAGAGGAGCACCTCAGTTTCCTCATGGACAATCCCCCACAGAATGCAGTCTCATTAGGGCAGCAACTGCAATGACCCTCACCTCCTACAAATGTAGGGCTCATCCCTGCCATGACCATCTCCACACAGCAAGGGACAGAAGTGAGGCCTGTGCTTGGTCACTGTAATGCTTTCTCCTAGAACACACAACATTCTTCTGCTATTAAATTCCTGTGGTTTCTCCTTTTAGCCCCTCCAACCTGAGCTGCCTTTCCTGTTCCCAAGGCACTTCTAAACTTCTTCCAATTCTGTGGCTCATTATCCTTTCAATAATTTCAGTTTTGCTCCTCTTAGACAAAATCTGTTTTTGTTGCCTGCAATCAAGGTCCTCAACTGACACAGTTTATTTCTATTTCTCTCCTATGTGTGTGATGTCCCCAACACCCCTCATGGTCCCCAGCACGGAGGAGGCACCAAATGGCTGTTGCATGAATGCCTTATGAACTGGCTCCTATGGGCCACACCTCTTGCTCTAGGCTCCAGCAACTGACATGGTTGTCTCAGATCACAGCGTGGCCAATTCAGTCAGATGGCAGGAGCTTGGGCCCCCTACCTCCTCGTTCCCCACTCAGTGCACAGTAAGGACCTTGCTTTCTTCCCAGAGGCAGAAGCTGTCTTGCTTTTGGATCAGTACCTGTAAGACCAGTACCTCTCAGAGCTTCTGCTCAACCAACTATCCTATTCCTCAAATTCTCCTTCCTCATCATTTCATTGAAAACCACATTGGATGTTATTGATGTTGGGTGGTATTACAGTAATCTTAATGTCCTATAGTTTAGTAACAAATGGTCAGGGTCCCATTTTTGTTTTTGTTTTTCACACTATCCTGATTTAGGATTTGATTATTTTCAGTATACAGCCAAACTGCAGAAGAAAATGATAGGAACTTTCTATCTACCTACAGATAAAGAGAGAAATTCACCTGAAGTATAGATTTCATTCTAGGCTCAGCAAAACTTTTGACATTTTCTGGACCCACTTTCCAAAACGAAATCCATATGACCATTAAGTGTGGGCTCATCACTTCATTTGGAGATGGTATGGATACATATTTTTTATGTTTAAGTGTAATATACTTGAATCACAGTAATGTAAGCTCATGGTAATGAATTAAAGAGAACAGAAAAACCAATGGTGGAAAGCAAGTCTCCTAACCTCAGTTCTAACCCCTCATGGTTATTGGCATCTGCTTAACTGTCTCTATCTCTACGATTCTGTAGAAAGCCTTTTTCCTGAGTACAGCTTCCCCTTATGTCTTAGGTCAGGTTCCCCAGAAGCAGAGACTGATGTGGGGTTCAGATGCATGTGATTTCTTGAATGTAGGCCTATCCTCAGGACAAGAGTGAGGGGAGTGGGGCAGCAAGGGAAGGAGCGGAGCCAAGATGGACTCTTGGCTGGAGTTGGCCTGTAGCTGATCCCAGGGGAGCTCTGGAGTGTGAACTGCATCACAGAGGTGATCCCCTCTTGAGGCAAAGAAACTTGAGTCAGTTATGGGCTGAGGATCGTCTGGGGTGGTAAAGGAGGGCACATAAACTCTCTGGCGAGTCAGCTTGGGGAGGGGGTCAGCTGTTTGTTGCCAAACAGTTTCCACCCAGGGGTGAAAATGGTGCTCTGGCATTGTTAAGGGGGTATGGGTGGGGTGTCAGTGGTAACCGTTCCACCCTCTTTGGGTGATCTTTTTGGAATATATTCTAAGAAGTGAGATTGTTTGATAAAATGGAGTGGGACAGGCTTGTGACTCTTAATACCATTTCATGGTGCAGGAAATACAGGCATTAGCCCAGGCATGAATACTTTACCATGAGACAACTTATCAAATGTGACAGCCAAATGGGGCAGGCCCCTCAGTAGGTGAAATGGAATATGCTATAAGTAGGTTTGGGTAGGAGAGGAGAGCTATCTCCCAAGGTTTCTTGCAGAGAACTGCAGGGAGGGGAGGGGTAGGGGGTGACGGGCAGGAAGGGAAGAAGCCATTCATGGGGTAAAGGCATTGAGTTTCTGATCCAGGTGGGTCCACAATACTGAGTGGAGGGATAGGGGTGGGGAGAGTCTGGAGGGGGCTGGATTTGTGCTTGCTAAGAAACTAGTATTAACCTTTACTTTGTTCCTGTGTTTCCTTGATCAATTATTTTCATTGTTACAAAAGCTTCCAAACAATTCAGAAAGGTGCAGTACAGAAAGACACCCCCTTCCGTTCCTCATCATAAACTCACCTGCCAATAACAACAGCTGTTAAAATGTAGCTTGTGGATAATAACTGTTCTTTGCTTTTGTTCATCTCTTTGAGAGAAGTAAACCCTTCCTCCTCCTCTTAGCTTACAGGTGTTTTCAGCTTCCAGACTCCATGAAGTATAAACAGTAATAGAGGTAAAGGACTCAGAGCCCAGGCAGAGTGTCCCTACCAGGCAACAGGACCCTGAAGGATGTTGCTCCAGCCTCAGGCAAGAGACTCGGAACTTGTGGCTACTGTCATGGGACTTCGTACTTTGGGGTCCTGCTTGGCTTCCCCAATTCTCATATTCTCCTTCCATGCCCATGTTCCTCTCGGAGCACAGAGGCAGGTTTCCTGAGGTGTCTTGAATACTTCTTTCTCTGCTGTGGGTCATCAAAGGTGCACCCAGACCATCTCTCCAGTTTGTGTTTCTCAAAATTTCCATGTCAGGGAAGGAGCTCTGTTTTCATTCAAACTGAAATGATATTCCAACTGGTTTAATCCTAGAGATACAGAAAGGAAACTCTTGTTTAACCAAAATCTAAATAATATGGAAGCTCGAAGAGCCAGACAATATTCTACACATCACGTCTCTAAGACACAGATACAATGGGAACAATCCAAATGGGGCAGTCAGTCCAGAGAGCGACCCCCAGAGCAATTGCAGTCTTGCTTTTCTAGTTCCTGACACACCTAAACCTACAGGACCATGTGAGACAATCAAACAAGAAGGAGAAAACCTTCCAGGCTCTCCTCCAGGCTCTGCCAAGCTCTGGCCCAATAGAGTCCATGACACTTCTGCTTTGTGTGGACAGAGTTTGATAGATCCACCCATTCATTGAATTCATTGAATATCTCCCATGTGTCTGGCTGAGTGCTAAGCACTCTGTGGATCAAAAATAAATAAATCAGTCCAAGTGTCTGGTTTTGAGGACACATGACAACATGATGTAATCTCAGGACAAGGAACCATCGTGCAGAGCAAGGTGGGTGAAAGAGCTGGCAGACGAGTGCAAGGTGTTGGAGTCCCGTGCAGGTGTGGCAGCTTCCAAATAGGGCTATAAGGAGGGCTTCTTGGAAGAGGAAGGGGCATTTGCCTTGAATTCTGAGGGTCAGTGTTGATTTGACAGATACATGTGGAGACCGGATTGGGACAGTGAGGGACAGAACTTCTAGGTGGGAGGAGTCAGGAGCAATGCTGCACAGGCCTAAATGATACTTTTTAGCTGTGGGGCAGAATTTCATGCACCCAATGCTGAGTGAAGGAAGCTGCTGGAGAGGACCTATGGTAGAGCTATGTTTTATGAAGTTTAAATGGCAAACTGAACCATAGTGATAAGAGACTCACATTTAGTGGTAAAAGGATAAAGAAAAGCAAGGGAGTCTTTACCATAAAAACCAGCAGTGCTGTTCCTCTTAGGAGGGGAGGGAGCATCATGACCTGTCTGTTGCCCCCAGTGGCCATCATGCAGTTGTTTACTCTCCAATAATTCATGAAGCTCTACAGGTATGTTTTATTTTTCTATTTTTATGCTGTGTTTCATAGTGGCCCATAATAACCTCACCTGTCCATGCTTGAAGGTGAAACAGTTCATGTGTCCCTTATCTCCCTCTCCTCTTTGGAATCTAGTTCACC
This sequence comes from Meles meles, assembly GCF_922984935.1. NCBI lineage: Eukaryota > Metazoa > Chordata > Mammalia > Carnivora > Mustelidae > Meles > Meles meles. The sequence continues at coordinate 36,959,388 of NC_060069.1, read as the reverse complement.
TGGTTTCCTTGTGACCTTAGTTCTCTGATGAGCTTTTGTAGATTATCTGTCTTTTCACACTGTGGGAGGTGGTTGGGAGGGGTAGAGTGAAGTTCTCTTGTTGCTGTTCTCATCCTAAATGGGATTTTTAATGTTATAACTCATAATGAAAAAAAATTTTTTGAAGATTTTATTTATTTATTTGACAGAGAGAGATCACACGTAGACAGAGAGGTAGGTTGGGGGGGGCAGGCTCCCTGCCGAGCGCACAGCCCGATGCGGGGCTCGATCTCAGGACCCTGGGATCATGACCTGAGCTGAAGGCAGAGGCTTAACCTACTGAGCCACCCAGGTGCCCCCCAAAATGTTTTTTTTTAGAAAGGGAGAAAGGCAGCATCAGCCAGAGCATGTAACGCTGGACAAGAGGGTACATGCAGGGCTGTCAGGGAAGTGAGGTTGAGGATGGGGCTGGTGGGAAGAGGGCTTGGGGAGTCAGGCTGGGGATGTGGTCAAGTCTGGAAGGCGGTTGGGGGCAGGTGGCAGTAGGAGAGGACAGAGGCGTGGGCACATGGCTCAGCAGTCAGGGCAAGAGTCCAGCTGGGCTGGGAAGACCTGAGCAGGGAAGGGCAGGGGGAGTGGGAAAGGAGGGGATGCGTGTGAGCAACATGGTGGCTGCTAGGCGAGAGGAGTTCAGGGCCTCAATGGTAAGAGTCTAAGAATGTCCTGGGCGGGGGTGATATGGGAGCATGCCAAGACATTGTCAGCCGAGAGGTGATGATCGGGGTGACATTGATACCACCTTCGGTGCCAGGAGGAGACAGTTTTAAATGGGAGAAATATTAGTACCACTCTGAGAGTTGCTGGGATGAATTAGGAAAACAAGGAAGGGCTTGGTGATACCCAACAGGTAATGTCCCTCTTGGAAGATGAGAAGACTGTGCTTCACAGCAGACTGGGGGATAGTTAGTTTGATCCTAGCATTCATATTTATTTTTTTTTAAGATTTTATTTATTTATTTGACAGAGAGAGACACAGCGAGAAAGGGAACACAAGCAGGGGGAATGGGAGAGGGAGAAGCAGGCTCTCTGCTAAGCAGGGAGCCCGATGAGGGGCTCGATCTTAAGACCCTGGGATAATGACCCTAGCCAAAGGCAGATGCTTAATGACTGAGCCACCCAGGCACCCTGGCATTCATATTTAATGTCCTGTCTTCTACATTGCAACTCCATTAACATCATTGAGTTGAGTCTCATCCCCACCAACTGTGAGTAGCCATCCTTCCCTTCATCTATCATCCCTGTATGTCCCTGGTGATAGCTTTGAGGCCCCCGGGATCCTTTGCTGAGTATCAAGTCATCCATACCTGCATTACCCTGGCAGACCTCAGTCTGGCTGCAGTACAAATAGAAGGGTTTATCCTCTACATTTGCAATTCAGCTCTGGAATCTGGCAGAACAGCCCAGTGTTCCTGTCACAAAAAAATACTGTTGATTCTTCGACATTTAGCCATGCCTCAACCTTAATTCTAAGCCTCACTCTCAACCCTTTATATTTTATTTCCTGGAATATCACAACTTATGTCAAAAAGTCAGCCCAAAACAGTGGGGGAAAGGTCCATTTTGTTCCTAGAACCTCCCTGAATTAAATTCTTCAAAATGTAAAGGAATCAACATCAGTTTATTGGTAAGGGAGTCTTGTTTTCTGATTGTCTGGATTTAACTGGCATCATGGGCTCCCCCGCCCCATGGTAATCTTGAGAGCTTCTGGGGACCAGGATGGAATACAATCCCACGAATCTTTAGTGGGTCTCCCAAGGGGGCAAGGAGCACTGGCTGCAGTAAGTTATACACTAAGATGAAATAGACCATTACAGAGAGGCGTGTCACTAGAACAGAGGCATGGAGAAAAAAACATGGTGCTTGTATAGGTTAGTTAGTAAAGTTTTAATACTTAGAGTGAGTGGTGCCTTGGTCTGGGTCTTATTTCCCCTAATCTGCATGAACACTCTAGGGAGTGGACAGGGCCCCAGAAACTCGGGTTGTGCAACTACTCAGGATCTTGTCTTTCAATCTCCCTTTTTAGCATGGTGATCATAGTCTTTTTTTTTTTCCACTTTTTAAAAATTTCTTTTCAGCGTAACAGTATTCATTGTTTTTGCACCACACCTAGTGCTCCATGCAATACGTGCCCTCCCTATTACCCACCACCTGGTTCCCCAACCTCCCACCCCCCACCCCTTCAAAACCCTCAGGTTGTTTTTCAGAGTCCATAGTCTCTCATGGTTCATCTCCCCCTTCCAATTTCCCTCAACTCCCTTCTCCTCTCCATCTCCCCATGTCCTCCATGTTATTTGTTATGCTCCACAAGTAAGGGAAAACATATGATACTTGACTCTCTCTGCTTGACTTATTTCACCCAGCATAATCTCTTCCAGTCCCGTCCATGTTGCTACAAAAGTTGGGTATTCATCCTTTCTGATGGAGGCATATTACTCCATCGTGTATATGGACCACATCTTCCTTATCCATTCATCCGTTGAAGGGCATCTTGGTTCTTTCCACAGTTTGGCGACCGTGGCCGTTGCTGCTATAAACATTGGGGTACAGATGGCTCTTCTTTTCACTACATCTGTATCTTTGGAGTAAATACCCAGTAGTGCAATTGCAGGGTCATGGGGAAGCTCTATTTTTAATTTCTTGAGGAATCTCCACACTGTTCTCCAAAGTGGCTGCACCAACTTGCATTCCCACCAACAGTGTAAGAGGGTTCCCCTTTCTCCACATCCTCTCCAACACACGTTGTTTCCTGTCTTGCTAATTTTGGCCATTCTAACTGGTGTCAGGTGATATCTCAATGTGGTTTTAATTTAAATCTCCCTGACGGCTAGTGATGATGAGCATTTTTTCATGTGTCTGATAGCCATGTGTATGTCTTCATTGGAGAAGTGTCTGTTCATATCTTCTGCCCATTTTTTGATATGATTCTCTGTTTTGTGTGTGTTGAGTTTGAGGAGTTCTTCATAGATCCGGGATATCAACCTTTTGTCTGCACTGTCATTTGCAAATATCTTCTCCCATTCCGTGTGTGGGTTGCCTTTTTGTTTTGTTGACTGTTTCCTTTGCTATGCAGAAGTTTTTGATCTTGATGAAGTCCCAAAAGTTCATTTTTGCTTTTGTTTCCTTTGCCTTTGGAGACGTATCTTGAAAGAAGTTGCTGTGGCTGATATCGAAGAGGTTACTGCCTATGTTCTCCTCTAGGATTCTGATGGATTCCTGTCTCATGTTGAGGTCTTTTATCCATTTCGAGTTTATCTTTGTGTACGGTGTAGAGAATGGTCGAGTTTCATTCTTCTACATATAGCTGTCCAGTTTTCCCAGCACTATTTATTGAAGAGACTGTCTTTTTTCACTGTATATTTTTTCCTGTTTTGTCGAAGATTATTTGACCATAGAGTTGAGGGTCCATATCTGGGCTCTCCACTCTGTTCCACTGGTCTATGTGTCTGTTTTTATGCCAGTACCATGCTGTCTTGGTGATCACAGCTTTGTAGTAAGCTTGAAATCAGGTAACATGATGCCGCCAGTTTTGTTTTTGTTTTTCAACATTACCTTAGCAATTTGGGGTCTCTTCTGATTCCATACAAATTTTAGGATTTTTTGCTCCAGCTCTTTGAAAAATACCAGTGGAATTTTGATCAGAATGGCATTAAAAGTATAGATTGCTCTAGGTAGTATAGACATTTTAACAATGTTTATTCTTCCAATCCAAGAGCATGGAACGGTCTTCCATCTTTTTGTGTCTTCTTCAATTTCTTTCATGAATGTTCTGTAGTTCCTCGAGTACAGATCCTTTACCTCTTTGGTTAGGTTTATTCCCAGGTATCTTATGGTTCTTGGTGCTATAGTAAATGGAATCGATTCTCTAATTTCCCTTTCTGTATTTTCATTGTTAGTGTATAAGAAAGCCACTGATTTCTGCACATTGACTTTGTATCCTGCCACGTTACTGAATTATTGTATGAGTTCTAGTAGTTTGGGGGTGGAGTCTTTGGGGTTTTCCATATAAAGAATCATGTCATCTGTGAAGAGAGAGAGTTTGACTTCTTCCTTGCCAATTTGGATACCTTTTATTTCTCTTTGTTTTCTGATTGCCATTGCTAGGACTTCTAATACTATGTTGAACAAGAGTGGTGAAAGTGGGCATCCTTGTCGTGTTCCTGATCTCAATGGGAAGGCTGCAAGCTTTTTCCCATTGAGGATGATATTTGCTGTGGGTCTTTCATAGATAGATTTTATGAAGTTCAGGAATGTTCCCTCTATCCCTATACTTTGAAGCGTTTTAACCAGGAACAGATGCTGGATTTTGTCAAATGCTTTTTCTGCATCAATTGAGAGGACCATGTGGTTCTTCTCTCTTCTCTTATTGATTTATTCTATCACATTGATTGATTTGCGAATGTTGAACCATCCTTGTAACCCAGGGATGAATCCCACCTGGTCATGGTGGATAATCTTTTTAATGTGCTGCTGGATCCTGTTTGCTAGGATCTTGTTGAGAATCTTAGCATCCATATTCATCAGTGATATTGTTCTGAAATTCTCCTTTTTGGTAGGGTCTTTGCTTGGTTTGGGGATCAGGGTAATGCTGGCTTCATAAAAAGAGTCTGGAAGTTTTCCTTCTGCTTCAATTTTTTTGAAACAGCTTCAGGAGAATTGGTGTTTTTTCTTCTTCGAACACTTGGTAGAATTCCCCAGGGAATCCATCAGGTCCTGGGCTCTTGTTTTTTGGGAGGTTTTTGACCACTGCTTCAATCTCGTTATTAGATATTGGTCTATTCAGGTTGTCAATTTCTTCCTGGTTCAATTTTGGGAGTTTATAGTTTTCCAGGAATGCATCCATTTCATCTAGGTTGCTTAGCTTATTGGCATATAACTGTTGGTAATAATTTCTGGTGATTGTTTCTATTTCCTTGGTGGTAGTTGTGATCTCTCTCTTTTCATTCATAATTTTGTTAATTTGGGCTTTCTCTCTTTTCTTTTGGATTAGTGTGGCCAATGGTTTATCGATCTTATTGATTCTTTCAGAAAACCAGCTTCTAGTTTCATTGATACATTCTACTGTATCTCTGGTTTCTACCTCATTGATCTCTGCTCTAATCTTGATTATTTCCCTTCTTGCGTGTGGAGTTGGTTTGATTTGTTGTTGATTCTCCAGTTCTTTAAAGTGTAGAGACAGCTGGTGTATTCTGGATTTTTCAATTTTTTTGAGGGAGGCTTGGATGGCTATGTATTTCCCCCTTAGAACCGCCTTTGCTGTATCCCATAGGTTTTGGACCGAAGTGTCTTCATTCTCATTTCCATGAATTGTTTAAGTTCTTCTTTGATCTCCTAGTTGATCCAAGCATTCTTAAGCAAGGTGGTCTTTAGCTTCTAGGTGTTTGAGTTCCTTCCGAGCTTTTCCTTGTGATTGAGCTCCAGTTTCAAAGCATTGTGATCTGAGAATATGCAGGGAATAATGTTAGTCTTTTGGTATCGGTTGAGTCCTGCTTTGTGACCGAGTATGTGGTCTGTTCTGGAGAAGGTTCCATGTGCACTTGAGAAGGATGAATATTCTGTTGTTTTAGGGTGGAATGTTCTGTATATATCTGTGAGGTCCATCTGGTCCAATGTTTCATTCAATGCTCTTATTTCTTTATTGATTTTCTGCTTTGATGATCTATTACTGAGAGAGGCATGTTAAGATCTCCTGTTATTAATGTATTCATATCAATATGACTCTTTATCTTGATTAATAGTTTTCTTATGTAAGTGGCTGCTCCCATATTGGGGGCGTAGATATTTACAATTGTTAGATCATCTTGGTGGATAGTCCCTTTAAGAATTATGTAGTGTTCTTCTGTATCTCTAACTACAATCTTTAGTTTAAAATCTAATTTATCTGATATGAGAATTGCTACCCTGGCCTTCTTTTGAGGCCCATTGGCATGAAAGATGCTTCTCCATCCCTTCACTTTCAGTCTGGGTGTATCTTTAGGTTCAAAATGGGTCTCTTGTAGACAACATATGGATGGGTCCTGTCATTTTATCCAATTTGCAACCCTGTGTCATTTTTTTAAAGATTTTTTTATTTAGTTATTTGATGGAGAAAGAGAGATCACAAGTAAGCAGAGAGGCAGGCAGAGTGAGAGGGGAGAAGCAGGCTCCCTGCTGAGCAGAGAGCCCAATGCGGGGCTCGGTCCCAGGACCCTGAGATCATGACCTGAGCTGAAGGCAGAGGCTTAACCCACTGAGCCACCCAGGCGCCCCAACCCTGTGTCATTTTATGGGCACATTTAGGCCATTCACATGAGAGTGATTATTGATACATACGTTTTTATTGACATTGTGTTACCTCTGAAGTCTTTCTGTCTGTAGATTGTCTCTATATTTCTGTTCAATGATATACTTAGGATTTTTTCTCTTTTATAGAACCCCCTTAATATTTCCTGCAGTGTCAGCTTGGTGGTTCAATAGTCTTTTAAGCCTTGCCAGTCTTGGAAACTCTTTATCTTTCCATCCATTTTGAATGTCAGTCTTGCTGGATAAAGTATTCTTGGCTGCATGTTCTTCTCATTTAGTGCCCTGAATATATTTTGCCAGCCCTTCCTGGCTTGCCAGGTCTCTGTGGACAGGTCTGAAGTTATTCTAATGGGCTTTCCTCTGTATGTAAGGAGCTTCTTTGTCCTAGCTGCTTTCAAGAGGGTCTGCCTACAGTTATAATTCCTCATTCTTACTATCAGGTGTCGTGAGGACTTTTGAGAATGTATAATATTGGGGGGAAACCGTTCTGCCTCTAGTACATGAAAGCTGTTTCCATTCATGAGACTGGGAAAATTTTCAGAGACAACTTGTTCCACTATATCTTCTAGACTTCTTTCTCCTCCCCTTCAGGGATTCCAATAATTCTGACATTGGAATGTCTCATGGCATCATATATTTTCCTGATTCTGTTTTTGTGGCTTCTGAGCTGTTTGTTCCAGGCTTCCTCCTGATCCTTTCTATCTGTTTGTCCTCCAGATCACTAATTCTATCTTCTGTCTCAGTTACCCTAGTTTTTAGAGAATAAAGATTAGATTGGAACTCATTGAGAGCACTTTGAACATCATCCCTGGTGGCTTTCAGTTCTGCCCTAACATTGTGAACATCATCCCTGGTGGCTTTCAGTTCTGCCCTAATCAATTCCATTTGGTCATCCATGGCTTTCTCTAACCTAGCTATTGCCTGGATAATTGTTAGCCTGAATTCCTTTTCCGACACATTGTCTATGTTGATAGCCATTAGCTCTGTTGCAGAAGGTCCATCCTCTGTATTTTTCTTCTGTTGGGCATTCCTCCTCCTAGTCATTTTGGTAAGAGATGACTGAACGGATGTAGCTGGATGTATCAACTATAGTGCAGTCAAGGTGCACCCTGGAATGCTTCTGAGCAATCAGGATTCCCCACCCAAACGAGAGAAAAAACGAAAAGAAAAAGAAAAAGAGAGAGAGAGAGAGAGAGACAGGAAAAAAAGGAAAGATAAAAGAGAAGGCTCAGCCCAAATGGGCCCCAAGTTAAGATTTATGAAGTATACAAACAAAAACAAACAAAAAGACCAATAAAAGTATATGACAAGAGAAAAATATATGTATATAAAAGCAAAAAAAGGAAGAACTTCATCAAAAACAATCCCAAGTATAAGATTTATATACTATCAGGACAAACACAAATACACAGAAACACTGGTGGAAGGAAAAGATGGGAGAGTGGCTATAAATTCTCAGTGTGGGCGAGGAAGGTTATTTTGATTCTTCCTGGATGTATCTTAATGTCTTTGTTAAAGGACTCAACTTTCCTAAGATAAAGGGTGATTAAAAATTGGTTTACCTATAGGGGTAGCATTGACTGGGGAAAGGGGTTACCTTGAAGTTTGATTCTATATGTATATTAGAAAATAAAAATTAAAAAAGAATAAACTAGACTAAACTAAAATTTAAAAAAAAATTTAAAAATAGAAAAGCAAAAGAAAAACACGGTGTATGTATCAAAAAGTTCAGGTCAGAAGGTTATTAAGGAATTTGATGTACTGGATATCTCACTGTGATGGTAAGTAGGTTAAAAAATTATCTATATGTATAAAAAAATGAACCAGAATAGTGGGAAGGAGTTAAAAATAAAAGTTGTATCTATGAAGCAGTGGTGGTTGTTCTCTTGTCTTTTTTTTTTTTTCTTTCCTGGTTGGTTTTATGGGGGAGGGGCCTGCCAGATGGGTTTTCAGTCAATGATGTTCCCTGAGTTAAGTCCTCCCGCCCCCCTCAAGGGGGTGGGCTCTGAGGAAACCGTTTTTTTCAGGCTTTTGTTCTCTCGAGGTTTTTATGTTTGTTCATCTGTTTTCTCTCGCCTTGACAGCTTTTGATGGTTTTTGGAGGTTTAGAGGAGAGCAAACTGCACCCCGACCTCCCTCTCAGAGAGAAGCCTCAGAATGCTCTGCAGAGCTGCTGGCAGAGTCGGTTCCAAGTCACTGTCCCTGGGGATGCAGGAGCTCCTCCTTGTACCCAAAACCATGGCAGTGGCGGCTGTCTGGGCAGCTCCAGACCTCCAGAGAGGTTCCAAGCAGCGATCCCTGAGATCGCTGAAACACTGAGATTTTCCCGCTGGCCCAGGCTGGGAGTGCCTGGTTTTTCCGGGTCCAAGAGCTCCCGGTTAGCGCCTGTGAGCACCTCTCCCAGGGGCGGGTGTGGGGCGCGCGCGTCTCAGGCTCTGATCCCTCGGCGCAGATCTAAGAGCGCCAGGCTAATGCCTGCCCGCACCTCTCTCAGGAAGGGTGTGGGGCGCGCGCGTCTCAGGAACATCGTCTGGGGAGGCTCCAAGCCCCTCATGGGAGCCGGACCGCACGCATTCTCCGGCGCACTGGCAGCTCAGGCGCACTGGCGGCTCAGGGACCAAGACCTGGTATCTCCACCGCACTCTCTCTGGCTTGGCGCCAGGGGAGGCTGTCCTGGGTCCGCAGGCTTAAGCCCCTGTTCCCAACCGCCCCGATTCCCACAGTTTCCCTCCACGATCCTTTGCTCTTTTTGAGTGCTTTCAACCAGACTCCAAGCTAATGCTGGTCCCCAGATGCAGGGCACTCTTGTACTGGGGTATTACTTTCCAATCGGTCACCTCTGGTGGCTCCCTCCCCCTTTTGTTTATCTTCCGATATCAGTCCGACGTTCCCACTCTGCTTTACCTGCCCACTGGCGTCTTCTGCCCCCATAGAGATCCAGACCTATATAATTCTGATCTCAGGCTGATTTCATGGGTGATCAGAGTTCTTTGGTAGGTAATCAGCTCATTTTAGGGGACAGGTTGAAATGGCGCCTCCTCCTACTTCCCCGCCATCTTGACTCCTCCCTCATCATGGTCTTTTCATAGAAAGAAGGAGCTGTTCCTAGGTCTGCCTGAGGCATTTCAAATGAACTGGCAATGAGAAATGCCTCTGCCTGAGGCATTTCAAATGAACTGGCAATGAGAAGTTCTTGGTTCTTATATTGCCCAGTGAAACTGATGGTACTTACCTTGGTTTACCACGTTCTTTACTTTTCCTTTACTCCTAATATCATCCGTCTTTTTTTTATTCAAAAGTTTGAGCAAAGTTAACGTTTAAAAAATTTTGGTGGGTAAGATTTATAGAGTAAACAACATAAAGAACACTGGTTTTAATGTTCAGCTCAGTTTTCAGTGAGTTTTTTGCAAGTGTGAAAATAAATGAATAAAATAAAATAAACAAGTGGGAACAAGCAGAAGCTATTTATTCAGAACTTGCCCTAGCAAGGGAGTTAGCAATTGCCTTTGGTAGGGATTCCAAGACAGAAGGGTGGGAAAGCTCTACAGGGAAAAAAGTGATGGCCTCCGGAGTCCTCTGATTAGAGGCTGGAGAGGGGACATGGGTGAGCCAGAGGCCCATAAACTAGAAGCAGGGCATCCTGTGTAATTGCTAGGGTAGCATAGTTGGTATTAGGCTTCCTCTAGTTGGCCTAGAATTAGAAGCAGGCTGTAGGGTCAGTGGTGGCAAACAAAACAAAACAAATAAACAAACAAAAACCAAGGGAAGTTGGCCAGTATTGACCAAATCCTTACTCTGTTCTGGGCCAATTGCTGTAGACACTGTGGTTTGGCTCCTTGGGCTTCTTGTGTGAGTCAGAATCCTATGTCATACATGGTCAGGCTGTTGTCCGTTTGCTACTCTGTCTCTCACATGTGTCCATCCATGTCACCACCAACCAGAACAAAGACAGAAGTGTGTTTGAAATGTATTTCATGTCCTTGATTCGTGTGTTTGAAATTTATTCAACGTTGTTGAGCTCATGGAGTACAAACAATGTTAGAGCCACTTCCTGTCTATGGAAGGCCTCCATTGTGTTTAGGGAGGTGATTGTTTAAAGTGTTCAAGTTAACACATAGAGTTACATCTAGAAAAAAATCCTTGCCAGATTTCATGAAAGATGGGACTTTGTCTTTCCTTATTTTTAAGCTTCTCCTCTTTGTGTGAAGAAGAGAATATGAAAAGAGGAGGACAAAAGAGAGTTCTATTTGGGACCATGGAGCCCGGGAGGAAGAGTATATGACAAAAAGGAAGTTGAGGTACTGTGTGGGGCACAGGAAAAGAAGTGCTGGGGTTAGAGGAGGATGAGGAGGGACAACTGATGAAGGAGCATGGAATGGGAGACTTCTAACAGGGAGCCAAAGATTTGACTGCCATCTCCCCTTATGCCTTCAGACTGCCTCTCTCCTGCTTCCAAAGAAATACAATTCTTGGATGGGTGCATGGCTACCCAGAAAAAAAATAAATTACATTTCCACTCTCCCTTGCAGGTAGTTATGGACACCTGACTGTCTCCGGACCAAAGGGGAGGGTTGTGTGGAACATCCAGACTGTTCTCCTGTTAGGTAGAGGAGTGCCTGCTTTTCTCCTTTGCTGCTGGAATGGGCACATGGTGGTGATGAGTCATCTTGAACCATGTAGATGAGGGGAATACCTTAGGGACAGCAGAGAACAAGACTGAAGGAGACTGGGTCCCTCCATCATAAGCCATCAGACCTGCCCGGGACTCTTGATGTCCAGGTTGTTACAGGAGAGGGAAGTGGCTTCCATCTTGTTCAAGCCACCATTATTTGGATCTCTCCTACATTATGTCAACTTCTGTGAGGCTTACCTTTTCTATCTACTGGTTTATGTGCTCTGCTGTATATAATAGTTGGTACTCTGCTTCCCAATACTCCCCTTGAAATCTGCCCAGAGACAAGCCTACAGGTCTTATCCCCAAGACATCTGCTGGAAGTAGCCTAAGGGGGAAGGGAAGCAATCATGGTGCCATGGGTGCCTTTTGGTTCTGACTTCATAATATCCACCAGCAAACCAAGATGTTACCACACTTGAACACCAGACCTCCACACTCTGACAGCCAGGCTCACTGGACATTTATGGCCATGAGGCTGGTTTGGGGATTTCATTGCCATCCTTTCTTGCACACAGCTGACAGCTTTAAGCTGACAACTTTTTTTTGGTCCTGAATGGAAGCATCTGTGTTGAGCATCATGGTTCTCTTCCAAATCTAGTTTCTGTTCATCAGCTGTGTTGTAAACAATATCGGTTTACTTCTTTTCTTCTTCTTCTTTTTAATCTATTAGCACTAGGGTCTGGGTCAATTCACCCCAGAACACCTGTGAGTCTCAGGGAGGCCCAGCTCCCAGCAAGCCTAGTATTTGTAAAACAAGGACCACTTACTTTCCTGGACTATTGCACAACTAAATTAACATTCATAAAACTTCCTGAGATGTTCCAGGCACAAGCCATTACTCACAACATGTTGCTGTGTTCCAGTGGGCCCCTTACACTGCTAATTGCTGGAGTTCCATAATTCTTTGCCCTGGTCTGTGCAGAGGGTGGCCAAACAGTGGTCTCTCTACTATTTCCTCTTGCCTGGTTAATTGTTGCCAGACTTGCTGTTCTCTAAGCTAGAAACCATGCCAGCTGAATCGGCTTTGTGTTTGGGGCATTTGCCTCAAATGATGCCAAATCCATTCTTGACCCTAATTATATGAAATATGCTTCAGTAATTTTCCACTAGGTGAATTAAATAATGACCGCACCGCTGCTTGAACCTCCCCCCTCATTGTAACATGATTAAGAAGAATTCAAGGATCCTGAAACATATCATATATTTCTTCCCAGGCTATTATACTCCGGATCCCTCAAGGAGCTGCCACAACCCAAGCATAGTGCCAGGACTCCACTAAAAGAGACTGAGATGAATTGTGGGCTGAATTTTAATTGTAGAGCATTTCCAACCACTGAATCTGAGTTTCTCTGCTCCTCTCTCTCCCTCTCTGCCTTTCTCTGTGTCTCCTGCACAAACACTTTTTATTTGGCTGCTAAAAAATCTTTGCTCCCAACTTTTCCCCATACAACTCCTTAACCATCCTTTCATATCTGTTATCCAGCAAAGTTTTGTTAAGGAGCCGCTCACTTTGAGAACACAGGGACTCCAGCATTTCATTGGGCAGTTGTTTGTTTTGACTGCCTTCCAGATGGATGCTTCCGGCCTCATTGTTTACCATGGGACACACACGCAGGCTCTTGTTTCCCCTCATTCTTCTTTGGGCACCAAGTTTCTCTGTGTCTCAGTAGTCACGGAAATCTCTCCTCTAAATACATCCTGTGAAACACAAAGACCAAAACAGCCCAAACTGGAAGGGTTCTTGTGCTTGTTTCCCACTTCCCAAGTTCATCAGATTTTATACATTCTAACAGCATGTGTACTGTTAGCCAAGAAGGGGAATAATATTCTGTTGTCAGGATAAATGTCCTGATTTTACTTCGTGTCTCTGAATGGATGCCCAACCATCATACATGTCTAGTCCTTTAAGATGCCCAAATGTGGGGGCACCTGAGTGGCTCAGTGGGTTAAGCCTCTGCCTTTGGCTCGGGTCAATATCTCAGGATCCTGGGATCGAGCCCCACATCAGGCTCTCTGCTTAGCAGGGAGCCTGCTTCCCCCTCTCTCTGCCTGCTTCTGTGCCTACTTCTCTGCCTACTTGTTAACTCTCTCTCTGTCAAATAAATAAATATTTTTTTTTTAAAAAAGATGCCCAAATGTGTAGAGTTAAAGCTGGTCCAGTTGCCAAGATGACAACTGGCTTGACAGTGATCCTCCTTGATCTCCATATTTGTTTCAGCTCTTTGCCAAAGCCCCATATTCATTTATCTTCTCTGTATGAGGTTGGGAAGCTCAACCCTGCCTTTGTCTCACTCTGTAATGAGCCTTGGGCCAGCTGATGGCAGGATTCCCCTCAGGCAGGTTTCATTCCTTTGCTGCTAGGGAAGTCCTAGAAGACCCAAGAACCCCTCAACTGGCCACCACACTCCAACTCCAGTGGAGGGGTTGGTGATTCCTCTCTCTTTCAACAGTGTTCTCACTATAAACTTCTTTAGGAATATGTCCTCCCCAGGTGAGCTGGGTTGGTTCAGGGTTCTGGGCTATATATCCATCAGGAAATTGTCCTGGCCTACTCCCCAACTTCTTGGTTCTCTGAATTACCATGACAAGGAACTCAGCTGTGGCAGCTCATGGGTCCTTCCCTCCAGGGCACTCTTCTGTAAATAAGAGTGCTGTCCCTCTGTGTCCCATTTTCCCAACATCAATTAACCTCAAATTCAATTCAGCATGCAAATGTTGAACACCTTCTCCATGCCAAACAAAACAGTCAGTGTATTCTTAATCGTTTTTGAATCTTGCATCTCTTTGGAAATCCCATGACAGCTATAGATCACCTTTCTAGAAAAATGCATAGATTTTTCTAGGCAATCTCTTGAAGCCAGACAAAAGGCCTAGATTTAAAAGCTGCTAAATGAAAAGAAAGAACTTGGTAGCTCTGTCATTACCAACAATAGGACCAGTGGGGACCCCCCTCAAACTCTCCAACCCTTAATTTGTTTAACCGTAAGATGCGACTGGTAGTACTTGCCCGGATTATCCTTGTGGGATTGTAGTGAGGCTTTACCAGAGTATTTTTGTAAACAGAAAATGTTGTTCCTGAGCACTTCCCACACATGAGAGTTGATAAGGATTTCAAAATCTCACCTTTTGGAAAGGGGGGAAGTGAGGATTTGTGATTGCCAGTGTTTTACAAATGGAGAGTCCAAGGTGGATTAGATGACGTTCTTTGCCAAATAGAATCTAATCTTACAATTAAGCAGGGACAGGAAGATAATCAAATATCGGGGATTATGGAGTTTTCCAATCAGGTTCAGGCTCTGATTGCCTGAGGGAGCCCCCTCACTTGCCAACAGGGTGAAGAGCTACCTTGGCCCTCATCCCTGGAAGCATTCCTGTTGGTCAATGTCTCCCTGAAGACTGCAACGCTGGAGTGGGGAAACCCATTCGGCTAGAAATCCAATGTAGCCATGATTTGTTTGGCTCAGAACTAATCTGGGAGAGGTTTGTTGGGGGTATTAAAATGTATCCCCTTCATTTTCAGTGCTTTCATAGTATTCTCCAGGGATTTTGCCCTTACTCCAGCTTCCCCAAGATGATTTTACGTTGAGAGTTTTGATAATGCTGCCAGAAATGTGATTGGTTCAGAAATCTGAGCCCATGTTCTGTGCTAAGAAAACAGTGAAGGGTCCAAGGCTTGGCTCCCATTTGCTTTTGATGGTTTTGTTGATACTCAGACCTGGAGCAGCTATTCTGCTAATATGTTGGGAAGTTGGAAGAACCAGAAATTTTCTGTTCAAAATCTATCAGAGCTGGACAGAATCTATTCCCCCAGAGGTTTCCAGAAGCTCCTTAAAACAACATGTGATTGTGTTTACTTCTAAAAGTAGAGCACAACAGCTTGGTGTACAAAAGGTATGTCAGCAGCCCTGTGTGCCAAAGGTTTCAACATCACAAAAGTTTGGAAGCCAGGGAGGGAGGAAGGAAGTAATGAAGGCCAACAGAAAATCGAAGCCAGTATGAAAATTCAACATCAGCAGTTCCCCCAGTGAACAGGAACTGGATCTGTAGCTAACAAGTAGAGTAGGAACATGGTCTAGGAGGCACCTGTCTGTACAGGGCTGAGCATCCTCTTCACAGGGGTGTTTCATGGTATGTATCTGAGGACACTGACCCCCTCCTTCCATATTTAAGATTTCTTTGAGTAGGAAAATATTTCACTAAACCCTTTACTTTCTTAGATGAGAAAGCAACAACACTGACTGTTTGGAGAGTCACTAAAGATACTGTGTAGCATCAAAAATTAAATTATATAAAAAATAGATAATAACAAGGAACATTTGTATTGGGCTTTCCAGTGAACATCAGACTTAGGTAGACTTTTATTCCTTTGATCTTTTAAGAGCCCTGCAAGGCAGACAAAACAGGTATCTTTTATTAATGTCATTATGGGATGAAACTAAGGCTCTATGGGATGTCCAAGCCTACAGCCTGTCTGGTCTCAGTCTTGTGGTTCAATTTAAGTTCTCAGGCCACAGCAAGGGAGAGGGGGAAAGCCCTAAATCTATAACTGGTCAAGGGGGATAGGAGTTGGGACATGGGCTTTTATAAGCCCCCAGAAACACCAGGTACAATCCAGGACTGCTTAAGTCTTAGTCTGAGGAATAAACACAGGGAGGGCTAAGATGGCAAGGAGGCTATGGGAATGATATGCAGGGCTGCCCGAGGAATTTGAGATGCCCATATCCTCTTCTGGGAGGGTTTTCAGTGAAAGGTGTGAGTCTGCTTCCATTTGCCTTTGATGGTTTTGTTGAGAGTTGAACTGGGACTGGTAGTCCACTAATGCATGGGCAGAGCTTCAAAGCCAGGTTTTTCTACATTCCTCACTTAGTCCAGTGTTCTTTCTACTTCAGTCAATTGTTTGTGAGGGAAAACCAAAAATATGTGTTTGTATTTTAACAGCTTGTCTCTGGCAGCAAAATTAAAACCATGTATCGGCTAGAGTTAAATTCTGCATGCAGGACATACCTGACCCTAATCACAGAAATGTGCCTGTCTACAAGGGGCTGGAAATGCTGGAAAGTGCTCATGTGCCTGAGCCATCTGGGAACTGACACCGCCCAGTTAGGGGATGCTTCATTTCTTCTGCAAGGAGGTAAATGAAAATACCTCCCACCCACCCCAGGCCTGTTGGAGACTAAATGTGGTTTCCCATAGGTGAACCCAGCAAACCTCCTTTTCTACTGAACAAGTTTCCACTGCGTTATGGAGGTTATCCAAAGGGAGGAGTGGGGGGCAAGCATGGCGTTGAGGTCAACAGAGATTCAACAGGTTTTCCACTGTGAAACCTTCAGAACCCTCAATACGTCCAAGTGCGTCGTACAGCTCCAGGAGGGACATTCAAGATAGAGGTGTTCCCAGATTTCTTTGATCATGAGACTCTTGTTGTGAGCATCTTGGGGGAAGGATGGGCCACAGAAAAAACTCTGGCTGTAGCATGATTTGGATCTTCTCACATTGCATTCACATGAGCAAAGGAAATCTAGTTCTTGCATTTTTGT
This sequence comes from Meles meles, assembly GCF_922984935.1. Classification (NCBI taxonomy): domain Eukaryota; kingdom Metazoa; phylum Chordata; class Mammalia; order Carnivora; family Mustelidae; genus Meles; species Meles meles. The sequence goes on along the minus strand of NC_060069.1, from coordinate 36,942,858 downwards.
CAGGAGAGCCTGCCCTGTCAGGTAGCAGGAGTAAGGGACAGGAGCAGCCATGTTTACAAGGTCCAGTGCACTTGGTTAAATGCAGTCACTGACACAGTCTTTCTAGGTCTTCGGGGGAAGTGCTCCACTTTCTGAGGTGATGTGTAAATATAAGGGAGAGGGCTGTAGTTTACAGGACCCTGGGATATCAGAAGGAGGGTGGGATGGTTGGATAGATGTGAGGGTCAGTCTCAGCCATGGGGCATCAACCTGGAATTGCTGTGTGGATGGTGACCCCTGGGTCTGGTGCCCTCTTGGTGTTGCTGCTGTCACTCACAGACTGGTCCCTCTCAGGCTGACTTGGCCCACTGTTGCTCCTGTTGGCACCACACAGTCTTCTGAGTGACTCTCCCACTCTCCTCTGCTCACGGACAACCTCACCTTCACCAGGGGGCTCTCAGTAGGCCCAGAGCCTCTCAATTCAGCTTCATTGTACCCTGAGAGGGCACACGGGGACTGGGGAGTACCTTCCAAATCACATAAGACCCAAACTCCTTCTGCCAGATCACAGTGTGCCTCTGAGTGTTCTCTGATGTGGCTTCCCATGGTAGGTTGGTGTGGGGAGCTTATGGGGTCCTCTCCTCCCAGGGTCCCAAATGAGACATGGGCAGAAGTGGTGCTCCCAGTTTTTCTCCATTCATCTGACACACTACGCAAGCCCAGAGGCAGTGTTTAGGACACATACCCGACACTGGCTTCTCCCTCCTAAGCCCCTTTTCTCTTCCTGATTGAATAGGACTCTGTGACCTAAAAGGCTGGGGCCACCCTCAGGTCCACCAGGGCTGCCAGTCTCTCTAAAGGGTAGGGAAAGAAGGACTTCCAAAACTTTTTTCCCTAAAGGCATTTTTAAAATATTTATTTATTTATTTTTTCAGCGTAACAGTATTTATTGTTTTTGCACCACACCCCGTGCTCCATGCAATACGTGCCCTCCCTATTACCCACCACCTGGTTCCCCAACCTCCCACCCCCCGCCCTTTCAAAACCCTCAGGTTGTTTTTCAGAGTCCATAGTCTCTCATGGTTCATCTCCCCTTCCAATTTCCCTCAACTCCCTTCTCCTCTCCATCTCCCCATGTCCTCCATGTTATTTGTTATGCTCCACAAGTAAGGGAAAACATATGATACTTGACTCTCTCTGCTTGACTTATTTCACCCAGCATAATCTCTTCCAGTCCTGTCCATGTTGCTACAATAGTTGGGTATTCATCCTTTCTGATGGAGGCATATTACTCCATCGTGTATATGGACCACATCTTCCTTATCCATTCGTCCATTGAAGGGCATCTTGGTTCTTTCCACAGTTTGGCGACCGTGGCCATTGCTGCTATAAACATTGGGGTAGAGATGGCCCTTCTTTTCACTACATCTGTATCTTTGGGGTAAATACACAGTAGTGCAATTGTAGGGTCATAGGGAAGCTCTATTTTTAATTTCTTGAGGAATCTCCACACTGTTCTCCAAAGTGGCTGCACCAACTTGCATTCCCACCAACAGTGTAAGAGGGTTCCCCTTTCTCCACATCCTCTCCAACACATGTTGTTTCCTGTCTTGCTAATTTTGGCCATTCTAACTGGTGTAAGATGGTATCTCAGTGTGGTTTTAATTTGAATCTCCCTGATGGCTAGTGATGATGAGCATTTTTTCATGTGTCTGATAGCCATTTGTATGTCTTCATTGCAAAAGTGTCTGTTCATATCTTCTGCCCGTTTTTTGATATGATTCTCTGTTTTGTGTGTGTTGAGTTTGAGGAGTTCTTTATAGATCCTGGATATCAACCTTTTGTCTGCACTGTCATTTGCAAATATCTTCTCCCATTCCATGGGTTGCCCTAAAGGCACTTCTTGATTTAAAATCCTAGTTTGGGGGCACCTGGGTGGCTCAGTCAGTTCCGGCTCATGTCATGATCTCTTGGTCTTGGGAATGAGCCCTGTGACCCACTCCTTGCTCAGCATGGAATCTGTTTGTCCCTCTCCCCTTGCCTCTCCTTCCCCCCTGCTCCAACCCTTCCCCCCATCCCCTGCTCCCTGCACTTGTGCGCTGTGCTCTCTCACTCTGAAATAAATTGTTAAATAAAAACTTTTCAAAAAAATAAAATCCTAGGGCGCCTGGGTGGCTCAGTGGGTTAAGCCGCTGCCTTCGGCTCAGGTCATTATCTCAGGGTCCTGGGATCGAGTCCCGCATCGGGCTCTCTGCTCAGCAGGGAGCCTGCTTCCCTCTCTCTCTCTCTGCCTGCCTCTCTATCTACTTGTGATCTCTCTCTGTCAAATAAATAAATAAAATCTTAAAAAAAAATCCTAGTTTGGATATTAGATGCTAAATGCATTTATAAGATCCCTAAAACTCCTCAAAGCCAAAGGATTCCTCTTGAAGAAAAGGGGGAGGCACTAATACCAGAAAATACATATTTTAAAATATTATTTTGATTAAACGGTGTTTCCTGCTCAGAGAATTGGATAACCATGCCAAATGCAGTTAGTGGAAACTAAAACATTTAATTGAACAAAATGGGGGGGGTCATTCCTATGCGGGTTACTGAAAAACCATTGCTTTTAGTCAGTCTATACAATTACGAAAAGCATGAAAGTTAAATAGTAGAATGTGTACTGCACTCAACTGCCTCCAGCTTGACTGAGAAAGCCCGAAATGCCTGCCGGTCAGTGGCTGCCTCATCCTGCCCACTGCAAACTTAACCCTAGCCCAGTCCCACACATTCACAGGGGCAGGTTGAGCCCTGGCCAGCTTCCAGATTTGCACAGTCCTAGTGTGTGCTATCATGGGCTTTCACTGGGATGATAACAACCCAATAGGTTTACAACTTTTCGAGTAATCCAGGCCCAGATTTAAGGGGACAGATATACACAGTTCTACTTGAGATTGCCCAAACTCATAGCTTTCATGGCTGGAAGTTCTTTAAAATTATTATTATGAGAAATTTCAAAAATACAGAAATGGAAAATAGTAGCATCCATACTTGGGATTTAACAATTGTTAGCATTTTCCTGTATTTGCTTCATTTCTTCTTCCGACGTGACTTTAAAGTAAATTACAGACATCCTGGCATTTCATCCCTCAATACTTCTTTAAACTATAGAAACAATTTCTTACATAACCCTAATACCATTTCTTTAAAAGTGGACTTTATTTTTTTAGAGCAGTTTTAGATTTCCAGCAAAATTGAGGGGAAAGTGCAGCGATTTCCCATCTACCCCTTGCCCCACACACATATGGACTCCTCCATTATGAACACCTGCCACTAGAGTGGCACATTTGTGACAACTGATGATCCTACATGACTCATCGTGATCACCCCAAACTCGTACTTTACATTATAATTCACTTTTGGTGTTGTGCGTTCTATTGTTTTGATAAGTGTATAATGACATCTCTCCACCATCATACCATCATACCATCATGCAAAATAGTTTCACTGCCCTAAAAATCCTGTGTGCTCAGCCTTTTTGTCTAACCCTCCAACCTTTGGCAACCACTAATATTTTCATTATCTTCATAGTTTTGTCTTTTACAGAGCATCGTATAGTTGCAATTATAAGGTATGTAGCCTTTTTAGATTAGGTTTTTACACTTTATAATATGCATTAGGATCTCTCCCTATATTCTCATGGCTTGATAGTTCATTTCTTTTTAGTGCTGAATAATATTCCATTGTCTAGATGCACCTCAGTGTTTTCATCCATTCACCTACTAAAGGAGGGTAGCTCTTCGTTGTTTCTAAGTCTGGACAATTATGAATAAAGCTACTATAAATATCTATGTGCATGCTTTTGTGTGGACATAACTTTTCACCTAACTTGGGTAACTACCAAACAGCACAGCATTGCTGGACAGTATGACGAGAATATGTTCAGTTTTGTAAGAAACTGCCAAATTATCTTCCAAAGGGGCTGTATCATTCTGCATTCTCACCAGCAAAGAGTGAGAGTTCCTGTTGTTCCACATCCTTGACAGCATTTGTTGTTGTCAGTGTTTGGGTTTTGGCCATTCTTATATGTACGTGTATAGTGGTATCTTGTTGCTTTAATTTGCAATTACCTAATGATTATATGATGTCAAACACCTTTTCATATGCTTACTTGCCATCTGTATATCTTCTTTAGTGTCTGTTAAGATCTTTTCCTCATTTTAAAAATCAGATTGTTCATTTTCTTATTGTTGAGTCTTAAGAATTCTTTGGTTTGGATAGCAGTCCTTCATCTCTTTTGCAAATGTTTTCTCCCAAGTCTGGTTCGTCTTCTTATTCTCTTGACAGTCTTTTGCAGAGCAGAAGTTTTTCATTTTAATGAGGTTCAACTTCTCAATTATAAGGCTATGATTGTGATTTTGGTGCTGTGTCTAAAAAGTCATTGCCATACCCAAGGTCATTTAGATTTTCTTCTGTGTTAGCTTCTAGTTTTATAGTTTTGCATTTTACATTGAGATCTGTGATCCATGCCAAGTTAATTGGTGAGGGGTATAAGGTCTGTGTTTACATACATACTTCTGATTGTTCCAGCACCGTTCTTTGAAATGACTTTTCCCTTGCATTATATTGTCTTTGCCACTTTGTCAAAGATCTGTTGACTATATTTATGTGGGTCCATTTTTGGACTATTTATTTGTACCACTGATCAATTTGTCTATTTTTTTTTTAGATTTTTATTTATTTATTTGACAGAGAGAGAGAGATCACAAGTAGGCAGAGAGGCGGGCAGAGAGAAAGGAGGAAGCAGGCTCCCCACGGAGCAGAGAGCCCGATGCGGGGCTCAATCCCAGGACCCCGAGATCATGACCCGAGCCGAAGGCAGCGGCCCAATCCACTGAGCCACCCAGGCGCCCCCAATTTGTCTATTCTTGATTAATATGTCTCTATCTTAAACCTTGAAGTCAGGTAGTTTCAATTCTTGCCATCCTGGGAATTTTCCCTTCCCTATACACTTTAGAATCAGTTTGTTAATGTCCACAAAATAATCTGCTGGGACTTTGATTGGGATTGGGATTGGGATTGAATCTACAGACCAAGTTGAGAAAAAATGGGCATATTTTTTTCTTTTTGGATATGACCTTTATTGAGCTTATCCACTGGAGTGGAAATAATGTCTGTACAAAACCAAATGTTTGTTACTATAACTTCTGCATCATAATTAAAATCCAAACAGTTTTTAAAAAACAGTCAACTCAATCAAAACCCACTACTTCAGAATCAATAGCTTCTTTGAAGCCACAATAACACTTAAATATGGTTAAGACTCAAACGCAGAAATTTGGTTGGTTGGAATGCTAATTAAACTTCCAACTTGCTCAAACAGAATTACAAAAAAGTAAAATTGTGTTTTTCACAGTGATAGAGTCCCCTGCAATCATCAACGCTGGACAGCTGTTAAGAGTATTTAGAGTCCCGAGATAATAAGGAATCCAAGCATCCTTGAGACAGTCTTCCTTTGTCCTTTCTTCCCAGTCAGAGCTTTGTGGATGTGTGGAATGACACCACTACCAGCAACTGGAGCCTTGATGAAAGAGCCCAATTCTTGATCTCCACCAATAGCAAGCTGCAAGTGATGAGGAGTAACACGCTTTACCTTTAAGTCTTTTGAAGCATTTCCTGCCAATTCAAGTACCTCTGTGGTTCCTCTACTCCAGGATGGCTGCGCTGTACACAGCTGCAGTCGCGCCCACACATCTGTAACTGGTCGTCCTAGTTTCAGGTGTTGATGGACGCAGCCCACCGGGAACTGCAAGCCTGCTCTCTCTGAGTGGGAAACCGCCTTTGTCTCGGCCTTCCCTGAGTCCTTCCCGGCCTTACCGCCAGCCACTTCGAATTCTGCTGTAGCTCAAACAAGCAAAGCTGAGAAAGAACTATTCAAACAGCCAGCGAGATCCCACCACCTACTCCTTCGTCGCACCGCGATTCAAACTGCCGAAAAATGAGCATCTTGACATTTTGAGTCTTTTTATCCATGGACATCTATTTATTTATGACTCTTAATCTTAAGAAATCTTAATGATTTCTTCCATTAGAGTCTTGTAGTTTTCCTCATGTGTAGCTCTTGTACATGTTTTTTGGATTTATACCTAAGTGTTTAATTTTGGGGATGCTAATGTAACTGATGTGGTTTTCAAAATAGTTTTTATCTAAGTATGGTTGACATAGGTAATATGTTTTTAATTTCAAGTTCCACTTGTTCATTGCTGACGTGTAGAAAAGCAATAGACTTTTGTATGTTGTTAATCTTATATCCTGCAACCCTGCTATAATAGCTTATTTGTTCCAGGAGGTTTTTTGTTGTTGATTTTTTCAGATTTTCTACATAGACAACCATGCTGTCTGTAAACAAAGACAGTTTTATTTCTTTTTTCCCAATCTGTGTCGTTTTTCATTTTCTTGTCTTATTGCATCAGCTAGGACTTCTTGTACAATGTTGAAAAGAAGAGGGAACATCTTTGTTTCATTCATGACCTTAGCGGGAAAAGTTTGAGTTTCTCCCACATAATGATGTTAGCTGTAGGTTTTTTTATAGATGCTCTTTATCAGGTTGAGGAAGTGCCCTTCTATTCCTCCATAATATTAATATGCCTAAAAAATTAACATGAGTTCTTTAATATTATCTATTATCTAATTGGTTTCAAATTTTTCCAAAGATCTTTTTACATTTAGTTGGTTTGAACCAGAATCCAATTAAGGTTGGCCTAAAATTCTTTTTTTATTATTTTTTAATGTGTATTATTTATATTGACTATGATAAATGGACACATACTTACCCCTTTTCAAAAGGGACAGATCCAGCATGTGGTAGGAAATGTTTAATTGGTTTTCTGGGTCAGGTTGGGGGTAGTTCTTACAGATTTTGCTGATTTCTGTGATGTAATTACCCTTACAATGCCTGATTTCAATCTACCAATGTAATGCTATTGAATAGGACATTTTGAAGAGCTATGAACAACTGGTTTTCTTAAGCCAATGGGAACTGGCTCTGGCACACCGCTGCTTGAAATGAGGGATTAAACCAGCAGATAAAACCAGGGTGTGGCAGCTCATGTGAACCTGGAACTGGCTACACTAAGGACCATGGGAGCAGTAGGTGTGAAAGTGGGCCAGTCACAGAGGAGAAGAGTAACTACATAGAAAGGTGGATGTACACAGGGTGGGTTACCCACATGTTTTGAGGGCTGAATCTTGGTGCAGCTCAAATACTCTTTTGTGATGCAAATAGCCTTCAGAGTCACAGTAACCTGCTCAAGAGGCTGCTGCCAAGGTTCTGTTGCCCTATGATAACAGTGCAGTCAGCCAGATCCAACAGTTTTCTGTGCCATGAAGAGCTGCATGAGGCTTGCCTGGGCTGACTTTGCCTCCAGAAGCTGAAATGAAATCAAAGAGAGAGGATAAATGGGGGCTTTTCCTTCTCTTTGGTGTGAGCCTATGTGATATAAACATATTTTCCATCAAGAATTAGTTGCTTAGAGAAGAAGGATCCAAGCAAATCTGGACCAGGTGTTCATTCCGCTTAGTCCTAGAGCCAAGAAAAACCATTTTCTGGGCACTGAGAAGAAGGAAAAGGGGAAGGCTAATTAATGGTCCTCTTTCTAATTGTTTCTGCTTGTCCCAGGGACTGGGCTTCATTTGACCCTTCAAGCTCCAGTGGGCAATGGGACCTTATTTCTGCAGACCATTTTCTGATGGTCATGAGAAAGTCACCCTGTGGGGAGTTTTAAAGATCGATGACTTATGGGGCGCCTGGGTGGCTCAGTGGTTTAAGCCTCTGCCTTCGGCTCAGGTCATGATCTCAGGGTCCTGGGATCGAGCCCCGCATCGGGCTCTCTGCTCAGTGGGGAACCTGTTTCTCCTCTCTCTCTGCCTGCCTCTCTGCCTGCTGTGACCTCTCTCTCTGTCAAATAAATAAATAAAATATTAAAAAAAAAAAAAAGATCGATGACCTCCTCTATGAAGTCAAAGCTTTACCTGCAGCAGTGTCCTTAGGAAACTAATATAGGCAACAAAAAATAAGAAATTCAGCTACTCAATCTGGGAAGGGCAAGCAGAAGGCTGTCGGATGTCACATAAGCAGGCTGATGGATTTTTCAGAGTCGACGGGTGTTTTGGCAGAATTGTCCTGAGTGACTGGTTGCTTAGGCGATGCGCAGACATAGCTTTCTTCTAACTCAATATGATGTCAATTATCTTTCTCTTTACCTGCTAGACTCTAGGAGAAATAAATCTGTATATTTTAGGAGGGTGCATATATTTCCTTTGCGAGTGAAATGAAACCAAGGGAATAATTTTAATAAATTATGAGTGCTCATTTATTCTGAAGGGGAGAAAAGAAAGGGTGATTCTCTTTCCAGAGCAGTCTCTTGATCTGTCCAATCTCTTAAAGAATAATTGAACCAGCAACAATCACTTCCATGAAGTATCTATTAATTATGCTGCTCTATAAACAGTCTCTGCATTCAGACATGCTGACTGCTAAAAACGGATCATTACATCAACAAGAGTGTCGTTAGAGTTTTAACTACTCCCAGATTCAGATCTAACCCTGAAAAATCAGGGCTGTTACTTTATTTTGCCTTTCCTTACTGTGCCCCAAATCTCATCTCACATATTCTGAAGCCTTTGCTTTCCTCCAAATTCAAGTCCTTTATCTTCTTTTGTGTTATCAATCTCATAAGGTGTCCCAAAATACACCATTTCTCTTAAATGATTCATTTTTTTTCTTATTCAGCGAACTCCCCGACAGCTGGCAGAAAATGCACCACGAACCAAGCCTGATATAGTCCATTCAGGCCTACATTTTTATCTTTCAAATGAGGAAGTTGGATTATGTGTCTCTTAGGATTAGGTTCAGCTGTAACAGAGACCAAAATAACAGTGGCTTAAATTAAACATGGGGTTATTTCTCTCCCACATAGTGAAGTCTGGTGGTAAAGAGTACAGGGTTGGCACAGCAACTCCATGATCATCAAGGACCCAGGCTCCTTCTATCTTGTTGCTCTGACATCCTCCAAACTTGACTTCCACCTCCTGGTCTAAGATGGCTGCTTTAGATTAAGCTGGCATGTCCACATTTATTTATGCTATCAGTAAAAAAGGGTGCATTGCCTCTGACAGGACACTACCAGGGGTCACACTCAACACTTCCACTTAAAAGCTATTGGATAGCTGCAAGAAAGTCTGGGAAATGAAGTGTTTATTCTGAGAAGCTACTGGCCAGCTAAAAATTGGATATTCTCTTACTATAGGGGAACAGGAGGATAGATACTGGGAAGAGTTAGCTGTTTGTACCACAGATTAGATCTGTGATTTGAATTCCTGTCTTCAAAGTCCTAAGGTTTATTTATGTGTGTTGCCAGGAACTACTGTGGGTCTGAGAAGGGGTGGTGTATGGGTAAATTTGCATAGGATCCCAGAAATTTTCTCAAAATCAGAGCATATGGATCCCCCACTTTGAATTGCATCGAACATTTCTGATAAGAGGTAGTGGTCTAGACTGAGAGCCATGGGCAGCCAACGTGTAAGAACTCTCAGAGCCCCAGGGTAAGAGGTGGTTCAGGGAAGTGCCCTCAGTTGGTCAAGGTGAAATTTGATTCTGGAGCAGGGAGCTAATTTGGACAAGGACACACTGAGCTGATGTTTAGACTGGTTTTCATCACTGACCTCGTGTATGTAACATTGACAGAAGCACCAGCAGCTGACAGCTGGGTCCTGAAATTGAACTGATAAGATTCTGTCTTTTTCTCCCTGAATGGGTTGTGATCCAAGTGATGGTTACAATAGAGTAGCGTTCTGAACCTTGCCATGACTGACATTCTGGGCCAGATGATTCTCTGTTGTGTATAGCTATAATGTGCATTGTAGGATGATTAGCAGCACCCTTGGCCTCTGCTCAACAGATGCCAGTAGTATCCCTCCCATTGCAAAAACCAAAAATGCCTCCAGACATTGTCAGATGTCCCCTGAGGGCAAAATCACTCAGCGTCCAACCACTAGACTAGGATCTAGGTAATGGTGCCCATTTTTATATTTGCTCATGGTTGGGTAATTTGGTGTCCACCCTTTCAAAAATTAGATGGGCTACATACATATCAAAGGCCTTATTATGTTCATGACTTTGACTTAATAATCCAATTTCTTGGCCTTTGCCCTAAGGGAAAATATTGCAGGAGGCTTTCTGTCTAAAAATGTTCCTTGTCATACCATTTTCAATAGAGAAAAGTTGGAAACAATCAAAAATATTTAAAAGTAAGGAACGAATTGAGTAAACCATGGCAGATCCTTGCACCCACTGAAATGCATGTATGAGTTTATAATAACATGGGAAAATACTTATGATAAGTGAGCACATAAAAAACTATGCAGAGAAAAAAGGCAGGAAGGAATTCACAAAAATAGTAGACTCTGGGAAGTGGGAATTAGGACCAGTTTTTTCTTCCTTCCATTTTCTTATAATATCCAAACTTTCTAAGCTCAATATGAATGATGTTATAGCAAACTACAAAACGAAACTTAAAAGAAAAAAAATCCCGATTTAAAAAAAAGTTCTCACAGCATTCCTTGGGAAAGACTGCCTCTCTTGGAGCATCCACAGACCTTTATAAACACTCCTGGAGGGGCTCCTGGGTGGCTCACTGGTTAGGTGTCTGCCTTTGGCTTGGGTCACGGTCCCAGCATCCTGGGATGGAGACCCATATCAGGCTCCTTGCTCTGTGGGAAGCCTGCTTCTCCCTCTACAGCTCCTCCAAGCTTATGTTCCCTTCCTCACGATCTTTCTTCGTCATAAATAAATAAAATCTTAAAAAACAAAAAACAAACAAACAAACAAACAAACCACTCCTGGAAGCAACACTGTGGGCAGAGAGGCCAAACCATTTCATATGAACCTACCAGCTGGCATTTAATGGAGAATCCCTAGTAAAGGCTCTGATAGTCTAGATGGAAGGAACCCACACCACCTATGAGAAATCTTGACAGAAGCCACTGTCAAATAGGAGTCCTCGATATTGTATAGTCCCACTCCTGAGAGTCAGGAGATTCAGGGCAGTTAGCCGCTGAGTCCTGAGCTGTGAGAGCTGTTATCCTGGTTCCTCCCCAGACAGGAAGATGGCTTTCCTTACTCCATCACTTTCTTACAAGAAGTAAGTATTAGAAGTAAGAGCAAAGCGGCGTGGGACCTGTGTCTTACAAAGCTTGTTTCCCTTTGGGTGTGTGTAGTAGACACTGCGGAGGCAGCTTGAGCCCTCCTCCCTGCACCTGATGGCTCCGTAGGCCACCCTAGAGATGAGTGGCACAGGGAACTTGTTTTAAATTCCAGATTCCCAGCTCCTCCTCTAGATAATCTCATTTAATAGTCTTGGAAAATGGGACACTCGGGAATTTGCATGTGAGCTCCCAGGTAATTCTGATGCATAATCCAGTTTGGGAACCATTGTTTTACCCACTCCTGGAAAAACTACACCCTCATGCGCTTCTTCTGAAGTAATCCTTAACAGTATGGAGGTTCCTCAAAAACAGAACTCTGTATCCCCATGTTCATAGCAGCATTATTCACAATAGCAGAAATGTGGAAGCAACCCAAGGGGCCATCTCAGATGAATGGGTAAAGAAACAAAACGTGGTATAGCCACCCAACAGAGTATTTTTGTTCAACCTTCAAAAGGAGCAAAGTTCTGACACATTGTATCAGAGATGAACCTTGAAGACATTATCCTGAATGAAATAAGTCAGACAGAAAAGGACCAAAATGGTGTGATTCGGCTTACACGTGGTTCCTAGCGAAGTCAAATTCCTCCAGACAGAAAGTGGAACGGCCGTTGCCAGGAGCTGAGGGGCAGGAGGTGTGGGAAGTTTTTTAATGGGTATGGAGTTTCAGGCTACAGAAATGAAAAAATTGTGGAGATACGTGGTGGTGGTGTTCTTAATGCCAGGAAACTGGACGGTTAAAAATGGTTAACAGGGTAAATTGTACATAAAAAAAACCCCAAGAAACCAGCCAAACATCCACCAAAATAAAATCTGCAATTCTTTCTAGCAAGGAAATAAGCCAACATGAAGAAGCTTAAAGCCAAGAAAAATCACTTTTTTGGGAATACAAAATACTATCAGCGACGAAAATCTTTAGGAAAGAAAATTAGTAAAAAACACACTTCTTGTATCGTATCGGGGTCCCTTATAAAATAAATAGTAAGAGAAACAGGGAGAAAAAAGTAAATCTCTAGTTAAAAGGGAAAAAAATAATTCCTAAAAGTTTATGAGCAGGTCTTTTTGGGTCTTGAACAATGTCTCTGAAATGTTAGAGTTCAAAACTTTCAGAATACTATAGCCTCCTGCCCCACTCAGCAGATGGGGGACATGGGATTACTTTCTCTCCTGTAGACATAATCTGTCTTTTTTTTTTCTTTTCAGCATAACAGAATTCATTGTTTTTGCACCACACCCAGTGCTCCATGCAATACATGCCCTCCTTAATACCCACCACCCGGTTCCCCTAACCTCCCACCTCCCGCCCCTTCAAAACCCTCAGGTTGTTTTTCAGAGTCCATAGTCTCTCATGGTTCACCTCCCCTTCCAATTTCCCTCAACTCCCTTCTCCTCTCCATCTCCCCATGTCCTCCACATTATTTGTTATGCTCCACAAATAAGTGAGACCATATGATACTTGACTCTCTCTGCTTGACTTATTTCGCTCAGCATAATCTCTTCCAGTCCCGTCCATGTTGCTACAAAAGTTGGGTATTCATCCTTTCTGATAGAGCAAGGGACAAATGGATAAGGAAGACGTGGTCCATAATCTGTCTTTGATGTTCAAACAGATTCAGAGACTCTGGGGTCTTCTTGTGCTGGGTGCCAATAGAGGATCCCTGTTCCTTGCATCAGCGGGAAACCCTTCTGGGTGCGTGATGACTTGCTATATAGACTAAAGAGACCCTGGTCAGTTGGGGACTGTGTGATCTAAAAGGGCCCAGTGGCACAAAAACAGACACATAGATCAGTGGAACAGAATAGAGAGCCCAGAAATCGACCCTCAACTCTATGGTCAACTAATCTTCGACAAAGCAGGAAAGAATGTCCAATGGAAAAAAGACAGCCTCTTCAATAAATGGTGCTGGGAAAATTGGACAGCCACATGCAGAAAAATGAAATTGGACCACTTCCTTACACCACACACGAAAATAGACTCCAAATGGATGAAGGACCTCAATGTGAGAAAGGAATCCATCAAAATCCTTGAGGAGAATGCAGGCAGCAACCTCTTCGACCTCAGCCGTAGCAACATCTTCCTAGGAACAACGGCAAAGGCAAGGGAAGCAAGGGCAAAAATGAACTATTGGGATTTCATCAAGATCAAAAGCTTTTGCACAGCAAAGGAAACAGTTCACAAAACCAAAAGACAACTGACAGAATGGGAGAAGATATTTACAAACGACATATCAGATAAAGGGCTAGTATCCAAAATCTATAAGGAACTCAGCAAACTCAACACCCAAAGAACAAACAATCCAATCAAGAAATGGGCAGAGGACATGAACAGACATTTCTGCAAAGAAGACATCCAGATGGCCAACAGACACATGAAAAAGTGCTCCACGTCACTTGGCATCAGGGAAATACAAATCAAAACCACAATGAGATATCACCTCACACCAGTCAGAATGGCTAAAATTAACAAGTCAGGAAATGACAGATGCTGGCGAGGATGCGGAGAAAGGGGAACCCTCCTCCACTGTTGGTGGGAATGCAAGCTGGTGCAACCACTCTGGAAAACAGCATGGAGGTTCCTCAAAATGTTGAAAATAGAACTACCCTATGACCCAGCAATTGTACTACTGGGTATTTACCCTAAAGATACAAATGTAGTGATCCCAAGGGGCACGTGTACCCGAATGTTTATAGCAGCAATGTCTACAATAGCCAAATTATGGAAAGAACCTAGATGTCCATCAACAGATGAATGGATAAAGAAGATGTGGTATATATACACAATGGAATACTATGCAGCCATCAAAAGAAATGAAATCATGCCATTTGCGACGACGTGGATGGAACTAGAGCGTATCATGCTCAGTGAAATAAGTCAATCGGAGAAAGACAACTATCATATGATCTCCCTGATATGAGGACATGGAGAAGCAACATGGGGGGGTAGGGGGATAGGAGAAGAATAAATGAAACAAGATGGGATTGGGAGGGAGACAAACCATAAATGACTCTTAATCTCACAAAACAAACTGGGGGTTGCTGGGGGGAGATGGGATTGGGAGAGGGGGAGGGGGCTATGGACATTGGGGAGGGCAAGTGCTATCGTGAGTGCTATGAAGTGTGTAAACCTGGCGATTCACAGACCTGTACCCCTGGGGATAAAAATACATTATATGTTTATTAAAAAAAAAAATTTGGAAGGGGAGGCAAACCATAAGAGACTATGGACTCTGAAAAACAACTTGAGGGTTTTGAAGGGTCAGGGGTGGGAGGTTGGGGGAACAGGTGGTGGGTAATGGGGAGGGCACGTTTTGCATGGAGCACTGGGTGTTGTGCAAAAAGAATGAATACTGTTACGCTGAAAAAATAAATAAAATGGAAAAAAAATAAATAAAAGGGCCCAGTGGGTGGGGAGCTTGTATGAACGTGAAAGATTACTATTAGGGTGGTTAGCTGCTCATCATTATTTTCCCAGCTTTACATATAGCGTGAGTGATGTTTCAGTTCGGATTGGATCTGTTCTATCTGTGTGAGTGAAAATCTAAAACAACAGTGGCTGAAACAACACAGAAGTTTATCTGACAGCCCTGTAAATGCATCCAGAGCTAGGGAGTCTGGGCTGCTGTGGTGGCTCTGCGAAGCTCTTTAGGGATTCAGGCTCCTTCTGCCTTATCACTGCCGTCCTGAGCTCATGGCCCAATACCATCATTTGACCGTTCGGCTTCAGCTATCTAGTTGATGCTCTGGCCCAGGAGAAAGAGGAGGGGTACAGAGGCCCACTCCTCCCCAAAAACACCAGATGCACAGGACACTGCCATGTAAATGGAGTGTCCCAAGGGCCAGAATGTCCTCTTATGGCCACAGCTACCTACAGGGGAGGCTGGACCATGCAAGCTCTATTCCAGGGAGCTGTTGCCCAGCTAGGAAGGAAGGGCTGATATTGGGGTGGATGATGAACTGTCTTTGTTCCCAGGAAGACAGTCAGAGGATAGGATACGGGCAGATCTTCTTGAGCCCTGTGCTGCATGTCTCTGTGAGACTTTTCCGGGCCCTCGACCTCAGTGTCTCTTTTAATTTCTTTTTAAGTATTTTATTTATTTGACAGAGAGAAATCACAACTAGGCAGAGAGGCAGGCAGATAGAGAGGAGGAAGCAGGCTCCCTGCGGAGCAGAGAGCCTGATGCAGGGCTCGATCCCAGGACCCTGGGATCATAACCCGAGCCGAAGGCAGAGGCCTTAACCCACTGAGCCACCCAGGCGCCCCTCTTTTAATTTTTACAACTTCTCCAGGTTTCTGTTATTTTTCACTTTACAAACAGAGGTACTAAGACCCTGAGAGCTTATGTCACTTGTCCTAGGCAGCTCCGTAAACAGTGCCATTGGTCTCCAAATTCTTCAGAATCAGCTTTGGGTGCTCCCAAAGCCTTTCGTGTGTTGCCCCCAACAGTGCTAAGTAGCGTCTGGCCCGGGGATGCCTGTGTTGGTCTACCATGGCTCTCTCAATTCTGGGCGGCATCACCTCTAAACATATGTCTTATTAACTCCTGAGTCCGCTATGCCAGAGCCCAGGAACCTGTTGTGCTGAAAGCTGCACATCAGCCCTGTCTTTACCGAGGAAGCTCAAAACCCTCAGTTGGGTTGTTGCCTCGCTTGTTTTTGAGCTCATGTGAGCATTCCAGTGTGGATTTACCATCCTAGGTTGGGCGGCTATTCACACTTTAACTAAGGACATGCATGTGCTAAGCGGGGGAGGAGGACGCTTGTTCCAGACCTCAGAGGGACAAGGAGAAAAAGGAGTATCTGTCCAGAGCTGGGCTCCGCCAGTGCTGAGATGTCAGTTGGTAGAGGGAAACATCTCGGAATGAGAAAGCTGGGGGGAATATCCCCCTTTGGCTGGCTCCGTTTTCTCTTGATGTTTATATGAGTTCCTTCCATACTTTCAAAGACTACTCTCGAGGGATTAGGGAATTACATGTTTAAATCAATGAGGAATAAGCCAAGAAGTATAGATTTTAAGAAAGAGGCTGGTGTCCTGGGTTTTGTTCCAGCCCAGGAGCTGCCCCTCCCCCTTGCCTTTACCCCTGTCCATCCCCCGCTGGTGGAAGTCTTCTTCTCAGGGGCCGTTCTAAGATGCAATGACAGCCCTGCCTTGCTGAGGGAAGACCACAGAGACTTCTTTTCAGCTCCATGGCGGGGTTGTTCCATGCAACGTTGAGGCTCAGTGCCTTACATCCCATCTCCTTTGAAGGAGCACAGAGTAGGTTGCATGTTCCTTTCCCATACTTCTTTTCTTTCATGGATGACACCTCCACCATCCTGCCTTTTGGCTATTTCAGAGAATCCTCTAATTCTAGCTCTTAATTTCTGTTTTTAAATACCCTTTCAAGCGGACACATAAAAGTAAATTCTTATTTATTATTTAAAAAGTTTAGAAAACAGAGATACCTAAAAGAAGAAAAGAAAATGTGCCTCTTATTCTATTACCCAGAGATAATTGTGACCAATTATTCATACATCTTTCTAAGCACCTAAGCATATGCACGTGTGGATAAAAAGCTTTAGGGAAGCAAAAGTGAGGTCAGGTTACTTTATAACCAGCTTTTGTCTTTCTATGTCAATAAATACATTTCTGCAGTATTGTTTTTAATGGCTGAGGACAGTACATCACACCATCATTTTTTGGTTTTGATGTTTCCACCTCTTTTTTTTTTTAACATGTAATACATTATTTGCTTATGGGGTACAGGTTTGTGAATCATCAGTCTTACATAATTCACAGGACTCACCATATCACATACCCTCCCCAATGTCCAACACCCAGCCACCCTACCCCCACCCCAGCAGCCCTCCATTTGTTTCCTGAGATTAAGAGTCTCTTATGGTTTATCTCCTTCCATGGTCCCATCTTGTTTCATTTTTCCCTCCCTTCCCTTCACAAGCCCCTCCCTGCCTCTCAAATTCCTCATACCAGAGAGATCATATGATAATTGTCTTTCTCTGATTGACTTATTTCATTTAGCATAATACCCTCTAGTTCCATCTACATCATTGCAAATGGCAGGATTTGGGGGTTTTGATGGCTGCATAGTATTCCATTGTATATATATATACCACATTCTCTTTATCCATTCATCTGTTGATGGACATCTAGTTTCTTTCCATAGTTTGGCTATTGTGGATATTGCTGCTATAAACATTCGGGTGCATGTGCACCTTTAGATCACTACATTTGTCTCTTTAGGGTAAATACTCAGTAGTGCAATTGTGGGGTCATAGGGCAGCTCTATTTTCAAGTTTTGAGGAACCTCCATACTGTTTTCCAGAGTAGCTGCACCAGCTTACATTCCCACCAACAGTGGAGGAGTTTCCCTTTTCTCTGTATCCTCACCAGCACCTGTTATTCCCTGACTGGTTAATTTTAGCCATTATGACTGGCATGAGGTGATATCTCACTGTGGTTTTGACTTGTATTTCCCTGATGTCAAGAGATGTGGAGCACTTTTTCATGCGTCTTTTGGCCATTTGGTTGTCTTTGCAAAAATGTCTGTTCATGTCTTCTGCCCATTTCTTGATTGGATTATTTGTTCTTTGGCTGTTGAGTTTGGTAAGTTCTTTATAGATTTGGGATACTAGCCCTTTATCTGATATGTCATTTGTAAATATCTTTTCCCGTTCTGTCAGTTGTTGTTTGGTTTTGATTGTTTCTTTTGCTGTGCAAAAGATTTTTATCTTGATGAAGTCCCAATAGTTCATTTTTCTCCTTGCTTCCCTTGCCTTTGGTGATGTTTCTAAGAAGATGTTCTGTGGCTAAGGTCAAAGAGGTTGCTGCCTGTGTTCTCCTCAAGGATTTTGATGGATTCCTGTCACATTGAGGTCTTTCATCCATTTTGAGTCTATTTTGTGTATGGTGTAAGAAAATGGTTCAGTTTCATTCTTCTGCGTGTGACTGTCCAATTTTCCCAACACCATTTGTTGAAGAGACTGTCTTTTTTTCCATTGGACATTCTTTCCTGCTTTGTCAAAGATTTGTTGACCATAGAGTTGAGGGTCCATTTCTGGGTTCTCTATTCTGTTCCACTGATCTATATGTCTGTTTTTGTGCCAGTACTACTTAGGATTATTGATCATTTCTTTGAAAAAAGTTGATGGTATTTTGATAGGAATTGCATTAAATATCCCCTAATGTTGGGCAATAAGATTAGTTCATTGTTCTATTTTTGAAAAAAATTATTATTTTTTAATCTTTATTTTTAATATAAATAAGATCTTAGGGTGCATCCTTGATTATTTCCTTAGAATAAATTCCTAGAAGTGGAGTACTGTGCAACTTTTAGGGATTTTTTAATATATATGTCAAATTTATCTGTAGAGAAGCAGTAATAATTTACACTCATCTGCCATGTATGAGAGGATTCCCTGCATTCTGGTTCAGTGTTTTTTTTTCTTTTTCTAACTTTTTTTAAATTAAAAAAAAAAATTTAATAAGGGCTTGAACTTCCAACTCTGAGATCAAGACCTGAGCTGAGATCAAGAGTTGAAAGTTTAACCAACTGAGCCACCCAGGGGCCCTGACACTGTATTTTTCTTTCAAGTTCTGGAAAGTCAATGACATTCTGTAACCTTTTGAGAAAGAACCACAATTGCAGATCTATCATATACAGAAAGTTTTCCTTCCATGACAACTCCATCTGAGAACTCAGGACAAAAGTCTGCCCAAAAAGGAGACAAATTAGAACCAAAGTCAGATATGTCTATCTCAGAACATTCTCTCATTTCCATCAGCTCCTGAACACACATCTGCCCATACCACTCTCTGTAATTTATGACCTAGGCTGGATTCAATGCTGACCTAGATAGAGAATACTTTGGATCTCATTACCAGTCCTCTGAACCATCTGGTCCTGGCTAAACACGTTAGCCTGCAGTTGGAACCTTCATCACTCAACCAGCTTTCTGCTTGCCAGTTTTCTAATAAAAAATATTTCCTTGCTTTCTATGCAAAAATAAAGGGTGTGGATATCTTTTGTTTATTTTTACCTGATAGCCAAGTTGCTTATTTTTCAAACCTTGGCAATCCTGCAGATTTCGTCGCAGCATCCTGAAAGCCCCAGGAGAGCATGGAAAGAGAAGAGAAGGAACGGATTCCTGTAGTCACAAGGACTTGGGCTGGAGAAGTTGCCTCTGCATGTTATCTCACTTATGTTAATACTTAAAATATTTGTGCTTGGGGGGAAATGCCAATTATTTTCAAAACCGAGATTCTGTTCTTCACTACAAGCATTTTTTTTAAGTTCCTAGAATGAACTAGGGGATTGTTCTTCCAAGCTCATAAGCTATTTTTATCTACAGCAATATGGAGCACACACACACCTGTTTGCACACACACCTACCTGCATGGACACTTGGGTTCATTATGTTGAAGGTAGAGCTAAGAAACAGTAAGCTCGATGTTTTACCACCAATGTAGAAGTGTATTGTTGGGGCACAAAAGACTGTCTTCCTTCATAGGTACTCATTTTCTCAAATAATACTTTGGAATCTTATAATCAGTCATATGGGTAAAAAGACCTAGTATTAGAACTTTCTATTGTTACTTGTGTTGTGTTGTGTTGTTATGGTCTCTATTTAATCATTCAAAGTTTCCTTATCAAGAGCCTACTGTGGGCAAAGCCCTCTGCTGGATGCTGTGAAAGCCATGAAGACAGAATCCTTAATTCAGCTCTGTCACCCATCAGCTGTCATGAAAGTGTCCTTTTCCTTTACATGGTCTGTTTACGCACCTTTAAAACAAGGCACCTGGACTTATTGCTCATGGAGCACTAATTCCTGGACACTTGTGGGCTCCTCCTGGTGGAATAACAAACCCTGCATCCCCTGCCACAAGTGGGAGAGACCCAAGGCTCATTCTGGAGGTGAAGCAGGTCAAAGCTGCCGGGAACTACTTCCCAGACAAGGATGCAAGCCCTGGTCAGCCCAACAGATGCTGAGATAGCACCAAAGGTGTCTGATCCAGCACGTCACATTATTTGTAGTCATATAGTAGTGACTTCATAAAAGGTTTGACTACAAAGACTTTCAGAAAATACACAGTGCAGCTAGAAGGGTGTGATGAAAATTCAGGCACTCATTGCCAGATCCAGTCATTTGACACTATCCCCTCTTACTCCCTGACTCTGTGAATCCCAGATCCATGTCATTTCAGCCGTAAATACTTCAAAATGCATCTGTAATTGGAAGGACTTTTTAGAAATGTAACTACCACAAATCACTCCTACAAAATTAACAGTCATTCCTTCATATTAGATCAGTTCTCTTAAAGATGTCTCTTTAGTGTGTTTTGATGTGTTTTGTTTTCAAATCAGAACCTAAACAAGGCTCATGCATTTATTTTGATGCTTCTTATGGCTTAAGTCTTTTTTTTTTTTTCAAGATTTTACAAGAGGAGGGGCAGAGGGAGAGAGAGAAGCAGACTCCCTGCAGAGCAGAGAGCCCAATGTGGGGCTCCATCCCAGGACTGTGGGAACATGACCTGAGCCAAAGGCAGATGCTTAACTGACTGAGCCACCCAGGTGCCCCTCTTGGGTCTTTTTTATTCTTTAACAATTTCCACTCTTTTCTTCCCTTTTTCCATGCTATTGATTTGTCATGGATACTAGGTCATTTATCTTATAGAACATCCCACATTCTGGGTTGGGCTGATTGTCTTTATAGTGTTGCTTAATTTCTTCTTCAATCCCTATATTTTCTGTAAACTGTTAAGAGATCCAGAGGCTTGATTAGTTTCAGGGTCAATTTTTTAAAGGCAAGGATGTGTCCAAGTTGGTGCTGTGTATTTTACATTGCATCACCTTAGGATGCGCTTAAGAACCAGTTATCCTATTTATAGTGGTAGATCAGAGGGCCCAAGTGATTTAGACCACCTTGACAAGAGGCAGAGGGGATGCGGTTTGGACCTTCTCGATCTGATCTCCAAATCCATACTTTGAGTCACTACCCCATTCTGCAGGAGGGACAAGTGCTCCATTTTCACGCCTTGCTCTCTTCCTGAAGTCCCTATGACCTGCACTCATGCTTTCTCAATACCAAAATGCTGTAGGTTGGCTTATATATATTAAACTAGGGAGGACAACAGGTGCAATGGTCTCGAGTATCAAGAAGGCTCGGCATGTGGCTCCCTCTCTTCTCTCCCGGCTGTTGTGGAAGTCATGAGAGGTGGGAGGGTCTGGGGAGGGCCTAGCATCTGACAAGTTTTCCTCAGCACCTGCATTTCCCTTTGGCCCTAAAACCTTCAGGCTCCAGCTGTAAGTGTATTGCTTGTTAAAGGAATTGAGGACTGTACCAAAATGTGAACACATTTTCAGGCTTCATGCAGTCTTTATTGTGAATTTCCCATCTCCTCGTCTTGCCTCCTTTTCTTCCTTTTTTTTTTTTTAAGATTTTATTTATTTATTTGACAGAGATCACAAGTAGAGAAGCAGGCAGAGAGAGAGGAAGGGAAGCAGGCTCCCTGCTGAGCAGAGAGCCTGATGCGGAGCTCAATCCCAAGACCCTGAGATCATGACCTGAGCCGAAGGCAGAGGCTTTAACCCACTGAGCCACCCAGGTGCCCTTTTCTTCTCACACACTCTTCTGCCGTGATTTTTCTCATATGGTAAGATGGGGTTTCCATTGGGCTCATCCATCTTGTCCCTTCCTCAAGGGACAGGGAGCTTTAGCACAATCCCACACTGAACTTGCACTTCCAAATATGGCTGAGGCAGCAAGGGAAAGGTGGGTGTCATAGGTTCTGCCCTCTGAAGTCTCTGAAGGCCCCAAACCTGAGGGTCTACCTCCACCCTGGAGGGAGGGAAAGAGCTGCATAAGAGAACTCCTGGTTGGGTTCCGGGCTCCCTGAGTCCAGGTTGCTGACGGGTGGAGAAGGCAGAGAAACAAGAGAAGACAGAGAGGCCATCTGACAGAACATAGAGGAATCCATTGCACCTGCCTCTGGCGCATGGGTTTCTCCCCAATTCACCCAAGTTGAAGGTGTGTTCTTTCCGTCTAAGGGCGATCAGTGTTGTAGGCCTCCCAGATGTGGCCGTGAGAGAGGGAGCAGCTGGGACATTTGTTCTTGCCGTTTGTGGTGGCTATTATCTTCTGTGCCCTCCTCTCCTTCATTTGCAAGTAATATTTACAGAGCTTCTGGCAATTTGCAAGGCCAGGGGCCCTCATGGTGCCTTCAGGAGGGGAGAAACAGGGGCAACACTCACAGTCTATTTGTCGAGCTTCCTCCACAATGAAATGGCTGAGCTGGGGATTGAACCCACATCCCTGGAATGGTGAGTGGCTTCCCCTATGACACCGTCCCTCTATATAAGCTTCATTTCGGAGAAGTTAGAGGGGCTTGGGTGTCACTTTCTTCAAGGCCCAGGTGAGAACGCCGATTGCGTTTGCTCTACCTGTGATCAGTATTCTGTGAGAAAGGGTCAGCTGGCTGTTCAGAATGCGAAAGAATTTTCTGTGAGCACCCCCTTTTCTGCACTAATTAATAAAGGCATTTATACAGCCCACCGGGGTCTCCTCAGTACACATTCCTTGTTGCTGTTATGGTTGTTGATATGCTTGGTGTTTTGGCTTTTTAAATTGAAAAATCATATTTCCTGCAATTCCAGGAGTCACATGTGCTCATTTGGAAAATATTAGAAAAACAGAGAAAAGCATGAAGAAGAGAAGAAAGCGTGCCCAGTCTCCTGCTGTCCTGAGTCAAGCGAGGCTTGGTGGGTTTCCTTCCGTCTTCTTGCCACCTATGCCCCTCCAGATCCTTGCCCCACTCTCCTTGTCTCGCACCATATTGGCAGGCCCTGTGCCCTCTCCTAGGACTGGCTTCAGCTGTATGGGAGGCCCGCCAGAAGGAAAGAGAGTAAGGTTGAGGAATTTATGTCCCTGGCTCTCTATACCCAAGATCACCTCTGCTGAAGGCCACTGCTCCTCTCAAGACCCAGGGGCCTAACGAGACACCCTCTCCCTGCAAATTCCGGTACCTAGCCCCAATCTCCTTCCTTTGAGCTTGAAAGTGGTGAGGCCCCAGCCTCTGTACCACTGGCTGTGCTCCCACATACCCACACTTTTATAAATAACCCCTCCCCGGATCATCCTGCTATGAACGTGCTGTCTGCTTTTCTGCTGGCAACCTGACTGATGCACCTTCGGACTCACAGACATTTTGAGGCCTTTCTCTGGAAGTTCTCATTGCTATGATGTTTTATGAGGTTTCCAAAACATTGTATGAAGTGCCCAGAATAAACTTGGGGGTCCTCAGGAGAGAGGGCATTTAATTTCCTGACTGCTGCCTGGTACCCCCACCACTGCGCTGGCCTGGAGTAGGATGAGGCCCGTGTCCATGTGTTGTGGTATGAGGGATTCTACACTCCCACCCTGTCCCAAACACCCCAACTCCTGTTGTCCCCACACCTCCATTAAAGTCACTCCTTCAATCACCAGGATTTCTGCATAAGGTCCCAGGTAGAGAGGAGGAATGACTGGCTCATGCTGAGGCCTTAGCATGGAAAGCCACCGCAGGCCCCCACTCACTGTCTGGCTGAGCCTTCTTGCCCCTCTTGTCGCAGTTTTGATGAGGCCTTCCCCAAAAAGCCTCTGAGCCCTCCATCCTAGCTAGGGGCCCCTCCTCGACTCTTACAGCAATGTCTTGTACCTCTCCTGAGGCTGTGAGGCCTGTGAGGGCAAGAATTGTGTCCGACTCACCCTTCCTCCTGGCACCCCCCATAACACTTGGCACATGATACATGCTCCATAAATAGGCTGGATATTACATGTTTGGGACATCGTCCAGAATCATATTTCTCCACTGGATCCATTTCTCCACTGTTTCCAGTTAGAAGAAACTTGATTTGAATGAGCCAGCCACTTCTTCCTTGAATATTGTACACATGACAATCCATTCACCCATCCCCACAGGCACTGATGTGAATGGACCCCTAGACAGGTGAGTTTGGTGGAGGTGGAGGTGGACCTTTGTCAGGGCCCCTTGTGGGATTGTCAACACGGGAGGAAGCAGAAGAGTGAGGGACATAGGGGAAAACTATTCCATTGCTTCCTCAAGCCCAGGTATATTTTTAAAAGGTCACGGCTGCTGACAGTCACAGGAAGATAAACCTCAGAGGCAATTTCAGTCTTCTGGGGTCACTTCTGAATTTATCCACCTTATTTAATATTACCCTCTAATGTGGGGTCAGGGGAGCTCTGTTCATTAGTGAAGTATTAAAAACCTCTCTTTTTGAAGAAAATACTCTGCATTGGAGTAAAGCCACACTGAGGGGTTTACAGGAGACAAATATAGTGGTGACTTCTAGGGTGAGCAGTGGACGAGCCGTGTAGACTGGGGAGTGGTGGGAACGAAATGTCTCAATTCTGCCTTTAGTATCATGTTGACTTTTGAATCCCAGGAGTTTATAATCTATTAAAAAATAAAATTACATTTAGAGAAACTTTCCAATGGAAAAAAGATAAGAACTTGTTTGCAATAGCATCACTGGACAAGTAGCTTGCTTTTTAAAAATTTTTATTTATCTTTATTTTTTATTTTTTTATTTTTTTAAATTTATTTTTTATTTTTTATTAACATATAATATATTGCTTTGCTTTTGCAATAGGGACATCGATGATTCTTATCTGAACCACAACGTACGCATATCTTCCAATCTAGTTATTAGACAATTATGGGCACCAACTACCGATGGGATGAATATGAGATCCTAAGCACTGAAAAGAAGATCAGATAATTGGTTACCAACTGCAGTACATGGATAACATAGTAGCAACAACTGATGAAAGTGATAACGGAGCTTGCTTCCTCCTCAGTGTGGGCATTCTGGCCATGCACAGTGAGGCATGCCCAGAAGGAGCTGTGCAAGTTGCCACATGTGGCATGGCTGACGGAATCTGGGTCAGAATGCAGAGTAAAAGTATTCTAGTCACACACTAATTTTGGTTTGCAAATTCCAAATTCAGTCATCCTTGGTGATTCACTTAATAAGTTACTGGTAAGAAGTGGTGAGTTCTTCATAAACGACAGTTGAAGGATGGTGTGGCATTCAATCAGACAAGCAGAAGTAAGGACTCCCATGTTTGGAGAGCAATTTGCATCCGTCACAGAATTCATGCATCCCACCAGTGGCCTTCCAGCCCACTTGGAAAATGACTATGTTAGAATTTCTGTATTGCCAAAGTCATAAAGAATTTGAACTCTGATGGAAAGGATCACTCATCCCAATCAAGCTTTTTCCCGGTAGGAAGTAGCCCTTCAAATGAAGGTCTCTGATGTATCAGCTTTGGCATCTGGAACAACTTTTCTAGAAGGAACTTGCTATGTGAGCTAGCTGCTAACACTCGGGAAAATCGTTGCACAAGCAGGTTATGAGTATTGAGTAGCTCCACCCCTTCCTTACACTGAGCCATGCTAAGCTTCCCAAGGCAAGGATGATAGAGTTTTTGAGGCAAAGGATTTAGACTCCCTTACTTCTCTATGCTCTGGTCCTCTTGACCCTCTAGGACGCTCTAGGATCTTCCCAGCATCTGCCTTGATTGTCCTGTCTCTCAGGTCTAACTCTACACTTGTTCTTTGGACTTGGGGACACTCTTGGGCTTCTCCAGGTTTGACCATCACATGCTATCTTTTGGCGCTGACACTCACTTCCCACACCTGTTCACCCAATCCATCTCCAATTCTACATCCAGCTCCAGTGGCCCAGAGGGGAAGTGGCATGTACTAAAATGAAATCTTCAAGGTTCTTGAATCCAAACTCTTCTGCTCCTTGCCACCTGCCATAACCAACCATCATGTATGCTTAGGGACAAGTCTATGTCCAGCCATGTAGGATGAATCTGTACTCTCTAGGAATTGAGAATATGTGTGCATTTAGGGTTGACAGTCCACTGGTTAAACACGGAATTATGTCCCTGTCACGTGATACAGCCATTGTCCCACTGCCCCGACCACCTAGACTCCTTCCCTGGAATTTCCGGGACCTTCATCTAATCCTGCAGCTTTAGGAACACTGCCTAAAGGAGGAACACTCTAGCAGAGTGTGGAGGTGGGCCTAGTGACCTGGTTGGATACCCTGGTTGACCTCCATTCTGATTGGTCAATACCTGAGCATACTAGTTGCTGTATGTATTAAATAACCACCTTGTGCAAGGGAGCCATGGGCAGGATTTCCATATTAAAAAAATGAAAAAGAAAGAAAGTCAAGGGGCTGCTGTCAGGTATTCCCAGCCAACAGCCTCTTCTCTGTAAGGCTGCCCCAGAGGCATGAGGGTTTGTTTGCAACAAGCAGATGATTTAGTAAATATTTTTTTTGCCAAATCCCCAGAGGCTCTCGAATGTTAGGTGCTAATAAAGCCCATGTTATTATTAGGCATGTGGTCCATGTAGGTCATTGCTAAGTACCACCATGACAGAGAGCAAAGAAAATAAGCTAAGCCCAGACAGAAGGTGGATGGGGAATGGCAACCCTATCCCCAAAGAGGAAACATGCCTGAAATCTCTGTTGTTTCCTGAAGGACTCTGTTTCTTCACCCGTAAAATGAGGGTCATGTGAACAACCCCCTTCGCTAGTGTCTTGGGAGTTTGGACAAAAAATAGGCCTTTTCAGTAGAGGGTGGGGAAACTCACTGGGGAATAGCATTGGGAGATTCCGCCCCATCCTCTAACTGTAGGTTTTCAGGGGCGGCCCCGTCGGAACAGCGTTTGGCTTTCATTTGACCTAGCAGCCCCAGAGAGGGAGTGTGGCTGTGAGCGCAAGCAGGAAATAGCTCCAGGAACCCAGGCTCTGGACTGAAGGAAACAGCAGATGTGTGTGCCTGATTCCCCTTGGACACGGGCTTTTTTCAGATGTTCGCAGGAAGATGACTTATGTCAAGCTCTCAACCGTTTGGACCACGTTCAGGATTGTTCTTGAGGGAGACCTCTTCCTGAGCAATAAGGAACACACGCGTTTCCCAAGCATCCTGTTGGGCGGTGACGTGCCCTTCCTTCCCATGGTGCTCAGAGCTGGACGGGTGTCCGTGCTGGCAGAAGAGGCAGCTGGACGATGTGGAGCTGGGGGAGGGTGCTGTGATTGGGGGTGTCTGGGAATATTGTTGGATCCCAGATTGAGTAGGATGTTCCCAGGACTGAAGGAAGAGGGAGGACAGAAGGAGGCAGTGAATCTACCTGAGCTGATAGCAACTCTGGTGGAGGTTTCCAGCAAACCTGGGGCATTTCATCTGAGCCTGGCAAAGGATAGGAAACATTCACGAAAAAGAGCAGGAGGAGCTGAACTCAAGCCATGCTGCAGGGAGGGGACAGGCTGCAAGGTTTACATGACAGCAGAGCCCAAAGTGAGCCCTGAGCATGCTCCATTTTTTTTTTTTTACACACGAGTATAGTTGACACACGATGTTACTTTAGTTTCAGGTGTACAACTTAGTGATTTGACAGGTTTATATGTGATGCTATGTTCACCACAAGTATAGCTACCATCTGTCCCTTACATCCCTATTACAATATCACTGACTGTACTCCTTATGCTCTGATTTTTATTCCTGGGATTTACTCATTCCATAGTTGGAGGCCTGTATCTTCCTCTCCTCTTCATCTATTTTGCCCAACTCTCCACGGCAACCATCGGTTTGTTCTCTGTATTTATAGTTCTGATTCTGCTTTTTATTTATTTATGAGTGGAATCATACAGTATTTATCTTTCTCAGCCTGACTTATTCCACTTAATATAATACCCTCTAGGTCCATCCATATTGTCTCAAATGGCACACTCTCATCCTTTTTATGGCTGCATAATATTCCTCTCTGTGTGCATGCATGTATGCGCACGTGTGTCACATTTTCCTTATCCATTTGTCTATTGATGAACACCTGAGTTGCTTCCGTGTCTTGGCTATTGTAAACAATGCCGCGGTAAACATAGGGATGCATGTATCTTTTTGAGTTAGTGTTTTCCCTGGGTCAATAGCCAAGAGTGGAATTACTGGATCATATGGTATTTCTATTTCTATTTTTTGAGAGGAATCTCCATTCTATTTTCCATAGTGGCTGCACAGTTTACATTCCCACCAACAGTGTGCATGTGTTACCTTTTCTCCACATCCTCACCCACCTTGTTGTTTCCTCTTTTTTTTTTA
Source organism: Meles meles (assembly GCF_922984935.1). Classification (NCBI taxonomy): domain Eukaryota; kingdom Metazoa; phylum Chordata; class Mammalia; order Carnivora; family Mustelidae; genus Meles; species Meles meles. The sequence goes on along the minus strand of NC_060069.1, from coordinate 36,914,460 downwards.
AGAAAAACAAAAACTTGTCTAGTGTGCACTCTTCTTCCTCCACAGAACAAGCAAGGGGACCTTAGTTTTAGGTATTAAATGAGAACTAGCAGCACTCACTTTGGGCCAGGCCCTTGTCTGGAGTTTAGTCCCCAGGAGAGGCAGAGCTACTGGGATCATCCCCATTCGACAGTGAAGAAACAGAGGCACAGAAGGGTTAAGTGGCTTATCCAAGGTGATGACAGACAGGACTGGACCCAAGGCAACCTGGCTTCCAAGTGTGTGCTCTCGGCGCTTGATTTTTTAAAAATAGACTTTATTTTTTAGAACGGTTTCCGGTTTACAGAAAAATTAAGATAGTACAGAAGGTTCCAATACATTCCATACCCCATTTTTTATATTTATAAATACCTTGTATTAGCTGGTACATTTGTTACAATTAATTAACTAACATATTTTTAAAAGATTTTATCTATCTATCTATCTCTCTATCTATCATCTATCTAGAAAGCAGAGGGAGAGGCAGAGGGAGAGAATCCCAAGCAAACCCTGCGTTGATTGAGTAGCCCCATGTGGGGCTCATTAATGAACTAATATTGATACATTATTAACAAAAGTCCATAGTTGATTTGGATTTCCTTGGTCTTTACCTAATGTCTCTTTCTGCTGCAGGATCCCATCCAGGGTGCTACATTACACTTTGTCCCCGGGCCTTCTTAGGATCATCCCCGCCGTAGCAGTTCCTCTGACTTCCTTGTTGTCAATGGCCTTGATAGTTCTGAGGAGTCCTGGTTAGGTGTTGGGGACACATTTGGTGATTTTTCTCACAATTAGACTGAGGCCTAACCTTGACCTTTGATAGTGACAGGGAGCTCTTGTGAGGCAGGTATAAACTCAACAGGGACATTTCTGTTGCTTTATTTGGCAGAATCCCATACTATGTCAACTTTTCCTCTTACATATTTGCTTCTTTTCTGAAGGAAAAGGAGACTCCTGTTTTGTAGTTGTGCCGAGTCATCTGGTTGCATTTAACCCACTGAGCCACCCAGACACCCCTCATCTGGGTTGCATTTAAAAGAAGTCATCCTAACTCAGGCTCTCTGCTGGTGAAAGCCCCTTGGTCGATGTTGGGCCCCATGTTTCAGGGTCACAGGTTGCACTTGGGTCCTTCAGCCCTCCGGCCTGGCCTTGTTCATCACCTCTAAGACTGGGACCCTGGAGCCCAGGTATGGTGCATGGCTGGCTGCCTCCCAGCTCCCTACACTAGGCTCTGTCTCTGCTATCTCTGTGGAGGCATCTCCTCAGCCCAGCAGAAGCTCCCTCAACTCCCTGCCTTCCTCTGGTGCTGTCCTGGTGTGTGGACCCCCAGCCCAGGCGACAGACCACACCATCAGATGGATCCTTCTAGGCCAGCTTTCCCCAAGGAGGACTCCAGTACTAAAGATGTTTACACACCAGAGAAGTGCTTGAGATGTGGTCTTGAGATGATAAAAATACACACAACCTTTTAAAACCATGGCAACACAAGAGACAGGAATGCTGCCAATTAAAAAGCATTTAAAATATGGCTCCAGGCTGCAGGTTTGGAAATAAAGTAGACGAGGAAAACAGATGGATGGCACAGAGTCCTGCCTTCATGCTCGCCTGTGCTGTGGCCCAGGTGAGAGCCCCACCGAGCTCCAAGCCCAACCCCCTATAAATATTGCTCATGAGTGAAGAAAGGGTGTAGCGTGGGCACAGCCCCTACTTCCAATCCCTCTGCTCCTTCAGTCTGGATGGGCAGGGGCTAATAGCTTCCCAACCGTTCTAACACCACATTGAGTCACTGATCTCAATCTCCACCTTTGACGCATCCATACCCTTTGCTGTGTGATTTTGCGTATCCTCCTATAATTTCTGGAAGGGAACACTTCTCTGCCCCAAGACTTTGGGCTTGGCCAGGGATCTTAGCAGATGTGACGCATACAGCGGTTTGAAATATGCTGGTGTGATTGGGTGTGACCTACTGTGCCTCTGCCATTGCCAGGAGAAAAACATGCCCCAGCTAGCTTGCTGGTCCCTGGAAGATGAGAGACATGTGTGACCTGGACCCCAACGGCAGCCTGGAGCCCAAGCCAGCTGATGCCACCCAACATCTCAAAATGTGGCTGACCTGCAGTGTGTGATTAGAGGTTTAGTTGTCTGCTGCTGACGCTTTCAGTCATTTGTCACCAGCAGTAGCTAATGGATATACATATCCCCTTCAGTGCCTCTTGGACACCTACACAGGAGGACGATTTCTGGGAAGAGGAGGCATCATGGGAAACCTTGTCCCAGGAGACCATTCCTTCCTCATGTGAGTCTCGATAGTGATGTCACAGTCACTGTGACTCACCTCTCCCAAAAGCATTAGTGTGTTAGTAATAACAGTAATTAGCATTCACCTGGGGTTTTACAAGCAGGAGGTAACGGCGACATAGAACTATCTCATGAGGTGGAAAGGCCGGGATTATCATGTCCATTTTGCAAAGAGAAAATAAAAAACAGACAAGGTGGGTGACTCACCAGAACTGGACCAGGAGACAGCTGTTTGGAGAAACAACAAGAGAAGGAGCTCCTTGTACCCAGGGGGAAGTCACGTGTGTGTTTTAATTTTTATAACCTTGTCTTTAAAAAAGGGATACATGCCAATTGTAGAAAAATAGGGAAATAGAGAAAGCATAAAAAATGAAATTTCCCATTCTACCTCCTAGTATTTTGGTTTATCTCTCTTTGTGATTTTTATTTATTTTTAAAGATTTTATTTATTTATTTATTTGACAGAGAGAGAGAACAAGCTGGGGAGCAGCAGGCAGAGGGAGAGGGAGAAGCAGGCTCCCCACTGAGCAAGGAGCCAGACACAGGACTTGATCCCAGGACGTGGAGATCATGACATGACCTGAGCCAAAGGCAGATGCTTAACAGACTGAGCCACCCTGGCACCCCATCTCTTGGTTATTTTTAATGCACATATGTTTATTATATATATTTTAGAAATTAAAATCTTACTCTATATATAAGAGCATTTTGTGCAGCATTCAAAATTCTTTAAAAAAACAGTTTTTAATGCATAGTATTATGTTCTGTGGACTTACTCTAATTTGTTAAGCATTCTTTATTATTGCAAGTGTCACTCGTTTCTGATTTTTTTGTCATGAAAAACAATGTTTTGGTGAACATCTTGGCTGCTAGAGGAGATGATTGATGTATTTGATGCACCGTACATGGTATGTGCTCAATAAATAGTGGCTGGTATAAATATTTGTCTAAATCCCCAATGACTTCCTTAGAATAAACTGTTCAATCAGCTTTAACATTTAGTTCTGATGCATGCTGTCAATTCACTTTCCAGAAAGTTGTCCCGGGCACTATTACTAATCGTGGTACTATACATGTCCATCCTACAGGCTCCACACTGTTTTCTTTCAAACAAACCATTGCTAATTTGAGAGGGGGAAAAGAGTAGTTTATCGTTACATTCTTTATTACAACTGAGTCTAAAAATTCTCCCATAACTATCAACCACCAGTAACATATTGGAGGGGGAGGGAGCCACTGGGTCAGAGCCTGGCAGAATAAATAGTTTCAAATAAATGAATTATCAAAGGTGGACCACACTGTGGGTAAGAGTAGAACCAGTAGGGCTGTATGTGAAGGCCTGGAGTTGTGGAATTGTTGCTTATATAAACAGGAATTTATTCCGTGTCTTTCCTTGCTCAATTGAAAGTACTTTCAAATGGACAGAACTCTGTGGAAGAAGGGAGGTTTGGGGGTGTCTATCGGGGTGCCCAGAAGCAGGTGCTGGAATTTGGAGCTGACCAACCAGCCAGGGGGAACCCCAATCAGGAAAAGGGACTGGGGCTGCCAGTGGTACCCTTACTCCTGCGGTCTCCCTGCTCACAGCCCAAGCACACGCTTGTGGCAATGGGGTATATTTGGGCTCTGCTCTCCAGCAGAAGCCAGGGATGTGGGCTGGAGCTTTCCCATCTGACTGCATCATGATTTGACTCAGCCACTGGCCTGGGTGAACTGGGTTAACCCTTGCCAACTTCCCATGTTTCCTTCCTCCTGGTTGGACTGAGGACCCCCCTCCTCCTTCCTCCCCTATTCTCCTTCACCCCAAACCACAGCTCTCTTGTAGTATTTGCTACCCTGAATTGTAATGTTTCATTAACCAGTCACAGTCCTCTCCTTGATTCAAGCTACTTCAGGGTCTTACCATCTTTGTGTCTTCAGCAGCTGAGTGTGAGAATGAATGAATGAATATACACTCCAGGAGCATCCAGAGTGCGCCAAGGGTAAACTAAGGTTTCCGAACCCATTCGGGAGAAGTAGCTAGAGGTTATTCTCTATTAATATGTTTCATCACAGAGTTCTTTGAATTGGGGAAGTTACAACTCAGATGTTAGACTCAATGGCTGGTTGGGGTTTTGACATCACATATCCACGTGCCCTGAAGGTTTCTGTGTTTGCTCTGATTTGACTTTACACGAGAGCCAGCTCTTAACTAAAGCAGGATTTTTTTTTAAGCCATCTGCCCAGCTTTCCCTTAAAACAATGGTTCTCAAACTGCACAATATCAGAATCACTAGGAATACTTGTCAACACACGGAAAGCTGACCTTTTTTTTTTAAGGATTTTTTTTATTTATTTGTTTGACAGAGAGAGAGATCACAAGTAGGCAGAGAGGCAGGCAGAGAGAGAGTAGGAAGCAGGCTCCCTGCTGAGCAGAGAGCCCTATGTGGGGCTCCATCCCAGGAACTGAGATCATGACCTGAGCCGAAGGCAGAGGCTTAACCCACTGAGTCACCCACGCCTCCAGAGTTTTTGACTTAGCATTTCTAACAACTTCCCACGTGGTGCTGATGCCGCTGGTCGGGGGACCCACACTTTGAGAACCACGAGTCTAAATGTTCTAACACGGCACCTTGATAAAGAGACAGATTGATCTTCTCCCGAGGCCAAGGAGCTGGGGTTTGAAATGTTTGGCCGCGGTGCCAGGGCCCGGCTCTGTTTACCCTCAGGGTCAGACTTGGACTATCTTTCCTTGGCAACCTGCAGGAGCACACTGGGACATTCCAGCCTGTGTCAAAAGGCCATCAGGGCCTAAAAATCACTGTAGCAGGATCTGAAACCTTCTCAGAATACGTAGTCGCTTTTAGGAGAAGCACCTGAAGCTTCAGGGAAGAGAATTTTACATCCTGGGAAAACCCCACGCTCCAGGAACCAAACCTTGAACAGGAAGCAGCAACCAGGGATCTCATCTGCCCCCTTCCAAAGGCCAAGGGACTCCTGGTCCTTATCTGTGAATGTCTCCATGTACTCTCCATGCCACCTGGTCTGTGCCTGAGCCCACATCCTCTTTCTCTCTTGACCTTTACAGGAGAGGGTGAGAAGGGCTAAGATATGCTTTCCCCATCTTGATTCAAATAAAATCCGAACTCCTGACCATGGCCTGCCTGGTGCTCAGACCCCATTGCCCTGCTCTGCAGCCTCTCAGCTCCACTCTGGCCCTCGGGCCCCACTGCCATCTCTCAGACACCAAGCTTGTTCCCATACTGGAGCTCTTCCGTCCCTCCATCTGCTAAGGCAAGGACCCAGATGGCACGTGACACCTGTGTTCAGGCATCCCCTCTCCAGAAAGAGCTTCTTCTTCACCCTCCATAAAACAGCCTCACCCCCCACCCTTTCCTTCTGTCCCTATCTTCAGAAGCACTTGCCACTGTCTAACACCACCTCCAGGGTGGCAGCCCCATGAAGGCCAGAACATTGTCTGCCTCTCTCAGTCACGTCCCCAGACCCTGGACCATGCGCAACACACCATACATATTCAATAAGATTTATGGAGTGAATGTGTGGACTCTACTGGATATACTATGGGAGGCAAGGTCTAGAATTCTTAAGCGATATACCCCAGACCTCGACCCTCAAGTCCAGATTCTGTCTGCAGGTCTATTTCTTAACAGCTTATTCAGATGGGAAGGACCAGGGCCATAAATGAGATTTCTGCCACCCTTACTATCCATCACCCTGAACAAAGCCCTCAACAGGTGTTGACCTGACCTGCTTTACCTGCCAAAGGGGAGGGTAACATTTGTGTCACCTTGCCTCCAAGACCATGTCAAGGCTCAGTGAAGTAATTGCTGAGAAACTACTATGCCAAGATAAAGAGGCTGAAAAATTTGAGGTTTGGGGATGGTTGTACTTCCCTGTGGCTTTAAAATCTGTACACAGCATATAATTTTACATAAGCTTTTCATTCTGTCAGTTTAAAAATCATAAAACATTGTTGTCTTCATTAGCATAGGGTAAGCTGATCACAGATGAAAAAAATCTAAGGAGTTACATTCAAAAAAGAAATCCTGGAATTTGAGCCCCTGCTAAGAAGGTCTTACCTTGGTTATTTTTCTGCCTTCGTTTTCCTGCCCGTGAACACATTTGACAGCCATCTCTCCAAGGCAGCTGGGCTTTCTGCTTGGCATTAGGGAACTTAAGAACGAGTTAAAGAACAGTTTAGAGTCCACCTTCCTTATCCCAGCAACAGTTGAGAATCTTAAAAAGTGATTTTAATTGACTTCAGATAAATAGCTGGATTGGAGAGATCCGAACCCCCCCCACACCATGTGGCTGAAATGGAGTCCCCCATGGTTATCAGGCCTTCTGTTTCTCACCTAGGCGGGGAATTAAAGGAGTAAAGTCTTCCTGGAGAAGACCTTGGGTGTTGGGTTGCCAGGGTTGATAACTCTGACAAATAAAAATGTAAGATGTCGGTTTCATCTGAATTTCAGATGAGCAACAGATCAGGTTTTATTATAAGCATATCCCATGAGCTATTTGAGACATACTTATACTAAAAAATATATATATATTCATGGTTTATCTGAGGTGTAGGTATAGCTATGTGCCCTCTGTTTTATCTGGCCTGCCTACCTTGAAGACCTCTTCTGAACTTCAAGTCCTCAGTCCAAAGAATGGAGGGTCAGGGACACTATACTTTTCCTAACCCACTTTACCCTACAGATAAAAAATGCTTCGCTCTCAGTCTCCACTCCAATTCCTTTTCCTTCCTTCCTGGCCCTGGCCTGTTGGTCAAGGGCAATAGATGGATGTGACCTTAGGTAACCCGTCTGCCTGGGCTGCTGCTGAGATGCTGCCCACGCAGCCACCGTCCTTGGAATCAGCAGGGCATTTACCAAAGCGCAGATGCCAGGAAAATGCTCAGGTCCTAAGACAAACCAGGGCAGGAGTGTTTTATGGATGCTGGGAGCATTTGATTCTTAGATAAAGGGCCTACGAGACCCAGAACACTTCCCTGAATGCAGAGCAAAACTCCCGTCAGTCTATTTATTTTGGTATTACTAAACACCACCTTTCTTACTAATAATACCTCGCACCCATGTAGTGCTTTTCATCCAGAGATCTCTAGGTGCAGTATTAGCATTAAGTGGCCCAGCCCTGTGACCCACGGATTATGTAATTATACAGAGAGCTTCCTCAGGTGGAAGGATTGGCCCTTCATGGGACAGACCTAGATGGAAGCCAGGAATAGTTGGGTCCAAACCTGAGGCGGGGGGGAGGGGACAGAAATTTCAGTATGTGTTCCCCACCCACCCTATGACACTTTAGCTTCTCAGCTACAAGACTGGCCTTGTCTTCTTCTTCCTTTGCACCTCCAACATTTAGCACAATGACTGCAATGTAGCAGGTGAGTGAATGAGTGATGAGCAAACAAATTAACCTGAAAATAAGTTCGGCCTTTCTTCCCTGCTTTCTTCCCTTGCAGATGGGGCGTATAGCAGTGGCTGTCAGTCCTAATTTGCTATTCCGTCCAATCATTTTGCTGTTGCTGGGCACAAGGGTCCTCCTGATGCTTTCGTTTCCAGGCCCACCTCCATCTCTATGTCAGAGGACGAGCCACAGGCTACTTACTGGAACAGCTTTGGCTATGTCCCATATGACCCACTCCTGTACCCTTTAACCAAGGACTGAGGGATATAAACTCTCCAACTCCCTCATTCCTGATGGGGATACTTAGGTGTGACCTATTCTGTGCCAACATTACCCTCCTAGGGACTTGGCTTGACATCATAGTCTTGTTTGTTCTTCTTCCCTTCCCAGGCCTGTTTCCCCACCCTGCAGAACATGGAGGACACCGGGAACACTTCCTAATGAGTCACCTTCACTGGATTAATCTGTCAGGATCTGCTTCTGGGGAACCTAGCTTAAAACCGGATCATTTTCATTTCTTGACCGTGGCTCATTTTCCCCATGATGCTGACTCTTTTTCCTGCACAAGGAAGGATCTTCAAATAGAATACAATAATAGTGACAGTCACAAACACTCTACCTATTGGAAGAGAAGCAATGGAAGATAAGGAGCAATCAAGACTTTACAACTGTTCGAGCCAGAATAGAGAATTTTGGCTTAGAATTTTCTTGAACAAAGATAGGGCAACAAAGTAAGCTTCTAATTCTTGCACTTCTAATTCTTGCTCCCCACCTGGGGGCTCTCTTTAGACAAACCTCTGCAAGAGCCAGAGTGAAGACCAGTGGCTCCTAAATGACCACCACAGGGCCTTATGATTGGAGGCCGGGCAGGACCTGGGTCACCTCCCCCATTTAGATCAAGGGGGCCTTGTAGCAAAGTCATGGCAGGTGCTGCACTGAGACAGTGTGATGGGTTAGTGGCCATGTTTCCTCAAAAAGACTTTTAAAGAGTCATTTATCCATTCCCTCGGGCTTTCCCGTCCCCAGACTTCCCATCTTTGGAGATCAAGTTCAGATGTGGAGGGGCATCCAAGGGTTTCAGGGAAAATGGAACAGCATTGAATAACTCTCCTGACCGTACCATAAACACAATGACAGGGGTAGGTGTTCCTGAGCTCCCTGGGATTTTATTAGTTTGTTATACTTCAAAGGGCTCTGGTGATCCTGCCGTAACCTACTTGGGAGGAAAACATTTATTATTAACATTGGTTTAACACTTAACTTTCTGGGGTATTTGTGGATGACACAGTCATACATCTGCCTTTTTATAGTGCTTTGCAGCAGAGCACAAGACCTTCTGGCTGACACCTCATAGATCATCAAAATTAAGACCTCTAGGCAAACAGGAAAGTAGGGCGGGGGTGGGGTGGGGGACAGCAAATGGGGATGACTCAAATGATTTCCTAGTTAACTTTCTTTTAGAGAGAGGCTGTTTCCATTAAGGAGCAAATTATTCCTAACATTAAGACATCCTTGTTTCCGTGGCAACCTATAATAACTGGAAAGGAACGGTCTGCGGTGGCCATCAGGCCAAGTGATGCTTCCCACCTGACAGGTAGCTGATGGAGATTAACCCAGATATGGGGTCAGACAGGCAGGGGTCAACCTCCACCTGCTTGGCATTCAGCGCCATGGTGCTCCCGTGCTAGCCAGAAGAAATCCGGAAATCAGCCAGGGTGAGAGCAGGCTCTCCAGCCTTTATAAACAGAAACTGTATCTTCCTAGTGTCAGGGTCTTTGCTGAAGACATTGAAAATGATGGCAGAAAATGATCAACAAAAGAAAAAAAAATAACTCTTTTTTTTTTTAAACTGACTCCCCTTCATGGTCCAAGCACTGGCTAACATTTGGGGATCTCTTAGACCTGTCTATAAAAAGATAAGCAAGAGGCCGTAATTGTGTGGTTTCATATGCTCTTACGCCCGGGAGACTTTCTCATATACAAACTGGCCAAATGTGACAAGCAAATGTGGGAGGTATTTTCTGCGGCCGTTTAGTAGAGATCGTGTTGGTCCAGCTTTATGTGGGTCATAAACTCTACTTCGTACAAAGGACCCTGACCTTTATTTTGAGAAGAACAACAATCATTGCCCCTGAGCCCTGAGACCAACAGTATCTTTGAGGAGTGACAAAAAAAGAACCATGAAAAAGAAAATTTACTGACAAATGGGTAAGAACCCCGAAACAGCCATTTGGGGGAATTCTTGCTCGAGACGACATAAAACCTTGCATCTCTCCCACTGATAAAGAGGCTGCTGTTTGCTTTGGGCTGTCAGGAATCAACTGTGCGTAGTAGGAAATGTAACACCAAGCCATCTGCCGGGAGCCTTTTCTTGTCTTCTTTTGTCAATGGTATGACATTAGCCACACCATAGGACATCTGCGCCATGCATCAAACACATGCCTGTTGCTTTCCAAACATCCTGTCCGGAGAGAGCAAGAGCATATTACAACTCAAATAAGGAAGCAGGAAGAGGAAGGTCACTCTGCCCCATGCTGTTGCTGGTCAGTCAGACTGCCATAAAGGCGCTGTGCCCTGGAAGATGGGGAAAGCAGAAAAAACCTTTCACATTCTGGGAAAAAGGAAAAACGTGCGGAAAGCAATTATGTTAAGCCACAGCTTGCTTTCCCTGATGTTTTTTCTCCAAGTCCAGACAGCCAGTCTGTACTGGTCAGTACCCAGTTATGTTACATTTGTTGGTTTCAGTTCTTGAATGATGGGACACTGTCTGCAGAAACATGAAACACAAACCGCTTTAATGGGCATGACGCAGAAGTCTTTCTGGTAGGGGGACTAGGGGTCTCATGCTAAGAGAGGGAAGGCACAGCCGCATTTGACATCACCCTTGCTTGGACGCTAATCAGAGAGCGCACACTACTCCAGAGGAAATGTAATTTGTTTGATCGGTCACAAAAATGGCTGAACGGGACTAGACTAACGGCGACTGATAAACCAGTAAGGGTCAGTGTAAGATCACTGGGCAACACAGCGATCTCTTCATCCTCCAGGACCTTGTGCAAAGTGCTTATCTGACTTCCTCTGTGCCTTCCCCCTTCCCAAGCCCTCCATTCCCTTCCCTTCCTCCATTCCCTGCCCTCTCCTACCCACCCAAGCACCAACAGGGAGTCACCATGTCCCTCCATCCTGGCCAGCCGGTGTTCTGTATGCAAAGGAGAGACCAGGTGAACCTGCTCAGCGATGCCTTTTCTACTTTCCTGGTGGCCAGTGGGGAATGTCTTTGAGTCACACTGAAAGAGACAAGATGTGGGGGTGATAAAGGGAGAGTTTCTAAGAATGGAGCCCGGAGGTAGAGTTGGGTTGTGTGAGTGCATGTGCGCGCACACAGTACTAACGGACAAGAAAAATCAAGCCAGGGCTTAACCAGCTGGATTCCTGTGCAAAATCCCCAGGCTCCTGAGTCTAACAGCAGCTGGGAGGAAGGGGCTTCCTCGGACCCCAGCTGCCCTCCCCTGACCTATCTGGACTCAGAAACTCCGAGGCCTTCCCAGTGTGAACTTCATCCCCACCCCCCTCATCATCTTTAAAATGTCACAAAGCCCCTTAAGCCAGGTTTGAGCAAAGGCTGCATTTTTAAAGAAGTAAAGTTATGGATCCCCTTGTGAAGGGAAAGATTCCTCAATCCTGCTGTATAGACCTGAATATAGACACAAGAGGAAAAAAAATGTGTGTCTCCCCCCAACCCAAGTCTTTCCTTGATTTATGCTGAGAAGCAGTTGAGCCTAGTGGTCTGGGACATGGACTGGAGGACCACATTGCCGGGGTCTGCATCTTGCCTCTGCCAGTGGCAGGAGCTGTGAAATGGGCAAGTCATTCAGTTTCCCAGCGCCTCATGTCTTGTATCTGAAAAGTGGGGTAATAACTTACCTGCTGTTTGCATTTGCCAGGAAGCTTCAATGAGTTCCTACATATAAAGCTCTTGAACCAGTGCCTGGTCACCATAGGCTCTCTCTACCACGTGGATGGGCCAGGCCAGTTGCATGGGAGCACACGGCTACCTGTATAATGCTTTGCTGTCACCATCTTGAAATTATTAATGAGTTTATCTTTGAACTTGGGTTTTGGAAGAGAAGTCAGTGAGACAATGGAGCATGCAGGTAAGCAGAAATGTGTGAGCAATATGGGTATCTGTCATTCCCTGCTGCCCCAGCTCGAATAGCATTTTTGATGTCCCATGAGCACAGAATTCCCACAGACTCACAATGAGTACAAGGGAAGGGGGTTACCAATGTGACTGGCTAAGCAGGGGAGAGGAGCGGGAGTCAAGCTTGCTGTTCAACCACAGCTGGCTCTGACTGCAGAAAGAAAACAACGGTGTTCCAAGAAAGGCCAAGGAAACCTATCATATTCTTACGTTACCTCCCTGTATTAACTAACCACCGACACTGAAAATGAGGATATAGAAGGAATGATAAAGACAAGGTAACCATAGTATCTTTTCCTTTCAATCCTTACTTGTCAGTAAGAGAATGGTACAGACAGTGGATAGTATGCGTGTGTTTCAAGAACCGAAATAAGAATAGGGGCCTGGTGGATTCAGTCAGTTAAGCATTGGACTTGGTTTTGGCTCAGGTCCTGATCTCAGCTGAGCTCCTGGCTCAACGCAGTCTGCCTGAGATTCTCTCTCTCTCGCTCGCTCTCTCATTCTCTATCACTCTCCCTCTGCCCCCCCATTTTCTCTCTAAAATAAATAAATGTTTAAAAAAAGAAGTGAAATAAGAACACTATCATGCAGCATTTCCATTGTTCTGATAGAAATTAATTATATGTGCTTTATGAATTAGGATATATGAACTGTGTCATTTTGGTGATTCCACATCTGTGTTAAAAGCTCTTACAGGTTCATTTAAAACTCATTGTATAATAGAAAGATGCATGGTAGAATTCATGATGATAATATTTTATTCATTTATTTATTTATGTTTGCTTAGAACAGCATTATACGGCAAATAAAACCATGACAAATCAGAGAAAGACCACAGAAGAAAAGTTAAAAACCTTCTATTTTCATACCTTTAATCATAGTGTTCTCTGCTTTTTTGAACAAGGGGTTCCACATTTTCATTTCCTGCTGGGCTTTGGAGATGGTGTAGCAGGCTGTGCCCACAGGCTAACTCCTTGCTTCAGCTTCTTGCGAGCCTCCTGTTCAGTGTCATTTCTCTGACAGCTGGGAGAGTTGAAAGAGAGGGGTTGCGGGGGCGGAAAGAGGGCTACTGAGGGGGGGCACCTGGGTGACTCAGTCCATTAAGCATCTGCCTTCAGCTCAGGTCATGATCCCAGGATGCTGGGACCAAGCCACATGTCAGGCTTTCTGTTCGTCAGGCTTCTCCCTCTGCTTCTCTGCTTGCTTCTGCTCTCTCTCTGTCCAATAAAGTAAAAAAATCTTAAAAAGGCGGGGGTGGGGGGGCTACTGAGGTATTGTCAACAGGGTCTGACATCCCAGGGGCCCTTAATTTCTCGGGGGAGTTCTTGGAGGCCCCTCGGCAACCTGTGAACAACACTGCCACCGGCTAAGAGAATGGTGTGGTGTCCCCCCCAACCCCAACCACAGCCGCTGTCCAGTGTTTGCCAGATGTCAAGTCTGAAAGGCAATTCCAACCCCAGGAAGGAAAGAGGATGCAGAAGACCCATGTGGTGTGGGTGGGTGTTGCCAGCCAGGACCCACGCCTGGGGACCAGCCTGGCACCTTGGTTTGAGTGGCAGGAGCAGAGTGGGCTTGTCACTTCTCTTCCTGGGATCAAAATCAGACAAATCTCCTCTCTGGCTTACCAGGCAGTAAGTGGATCACGCCAGTGAATGTCAGTGCAAATTACAGCTCCAGCCTCCTGTCGTCAGCTTTGTGCTGCTTCTTGTCACTTTAATGCAAAGAGACAGCATGGAGCTGATAATAAGCCAGAAGGGTGGGGGCTTGGAGATGGTGGCTGCATCGGAGACAGGGAAAAATGCATGTTGGAGAAATGGGTTCAAGATCGTAAAAACCCGTAGCAATAATTTCCTTGATTGCCTGTTTGAAAGGGGGTATTTAAGGGTGTCAGGACAACGCTTCTTAGATATTCACGAAACTGAACAGCTACCTCTTCTGTTCATTCACCCACCCATTCACCTCTCCACCCATCTGCCCCAACCTGTCCATCTACCAAACATCCATCCATCCACCCTCCCATCCATCTACCAACCATCCATCCATCTACCAACTATCCATCTACCAACCATCCATTCATCCATCCACACATCTATCTACCAAACATCCATCCTCATTTGCTAACGAGTGCTAGCCTAGGCCTCTCACACACTGAAATTCAGAGGAACTCATGGTGCCTCCATGTGCTGCTTGCAGCCACACTCCAAGGGTTGCCTCTAAGAAGAAACTTCGAGAATCAGAGGAAACACCTTTTTTCCTAGCAAAAAAAAAAAAAAAAAAAATGTGGGCTTCAAGGCCTTTTAATTTTGTCCAAAACAGCCCAGGGATAGCTCAAAAGCTCCAGCTCTCCTCAATTAAGTTGCCTTTTCTAAGCCGGTGGGTGAATGTTACTATTTCAGAGAACCTCTGCTGAGAGCTGAGCCCTCCTTCCAGCCAGCAGAAGAGGAAGTCTTGTATTTTGCAGGCCAGGGTATGAGTGTGTCCGTGTGTCTTCAAGCCTTCATGGGTCAGCTCCCAGGAACATACAGGCTTGTTGCATCTCCACCCTCATGACACATTTGAGGAACTGGTGCAGTTAAAAGAAGAATCCGGGCCTTCCTAGGGCTGTGCTGGTGAGTTAGTATCTGAGGAATTCAAAAAGGGACAAAGAAGGTAACAATATGGGACCCACATCTTTCTATCTTCTTAGGTTGCTCAGTGACTTTGTTCATTTTTGACTGGTGTCCCACTCACTCCTGGGTGCTCTCCACTTTGGGACTTGGATGAAATTCTTCACTATGGGGCATGGGTGGTGGCTTCCTGGGCATTTATGAAGGGCTGGAAAATTGAGGGAGCCAGCTTCGTGTGGGGCAAGTACTTTCCTAGGAGATAGATGATGCGAGCAGGGCAGAGAAATTCCTCTACCTTCCTTTCTCCCATAATCACTGGATCACGACTCCTTCCTGCTTTTCCAGAGAAGTCCCATGCTAAGAGAGCCTGGTGTCCCCTCCCTACTCGCAGTGGAACAGGGGTTTTCACAGTGCATGATATGCCTTCTTGTCTCTCTTTCTTCCCTCATCTCCATTGACCTAGGCTTGCTCCTTTTAACCAAATTATTAGAACCTTAATCATTTGTCAGTTTCTGCTTTCTGGAAGGCCTGGACCAAGGCAGTGAATATTCAATGCCTGCTATGTGCCCACAGATGCTTCTGATACATTCAAAACTGACTATGGAACATGAACACTCATTCAAGAGAGCAGGACAGGAGTCCCCGATCACCTAGAAAATCTGAAGCTGAGTGGGAGTAAAGCTGGAGTGAGAAACAGTTCATGAGAAAAAGAAGGAAAAGGGGAATGAAGTGGCTTAGTTTCCATGAGGACCTCTCCTCGGGCTGAGTGTTCTCACCACATGGTGGCTGGCATTGCCTAGAGCTAGCAATCCAAGGGAGCCCAGCAGAAGCCACCATGCCCTTTATGACTTCGCTCCAGAAGTCACACACGGCCCTCTCCATCCTAATATGCTATTCACATGGAAAGCCCAGATTCAGTGCCCGCGGAGCATCCACAGGGGCATGGATACTGGGAGGTGCGGATCCTGGGAGAAGGAGACCGGACCACAACAGCATCCTGGAATGGCAGAGCTGGGGCAGTGTTCAGAGATCTCTGTCTCAGCAACCTCATGTGGTAGCTGAGAACCCAGAGGTCAGAGACATTAAGCAGCTTACTCCAGGGCTCAGGAACTCTTCTGGTCACACTTGATTCAGGACTCCGCAGTGCCTGCAGGGAGGCTTGGAGCCCAGGCCTCACCGGCATCCCTGCACTGACAAAGGAAATCAGAGGCAATGCTTTAAACTAGAACTGCCGTATGAATCCAATGCAAAGCTGATTATAAGAGTTCGCTCATTCATTGCAGAGCTATTTATTGAGTGCTTTCCTTAGCCTGGCCTGTTCTGGGCGCTGGTACACCTGTGAGCAAACGTGGGCTCCTGCTCGCGTGGACCTCCCAGCGCAGGGGGAAAGGCAGACATGTGTCGGATAGTCCTGCAAACAACGGGAGTATGACAAGGAGGGCAAGTGCTTTGAAGGGGAGGTTGAAGCACCATGAGAGCACAGAATATGGAGTTCGTTCCAGCCAGGGACGCTTCTGCAAGGGAGCGGCGATTCAATTATCACTTGACAGCTTACAAGTGAATCCCACGGTCGAGATAATGAATGTTGGTCTCGATGTGTTTTTCAAATATTGTATTTTCCACCTCCAGGAGTTTCATTTGGGGGTTCTTCGATAGCTTCCATTTCTCTCACAGTCGAGTTCATGTTCCGCTTTAACATCTTTGAATGCATTGATAAGATTCATGATGGCTATTTTAATATCCTTGCCCGCTGTTCCATCCTGTCTGCCACTTCTGGGCCTGTTTCTTTGCTTGTTTGTTTCTTTTCTCCTGCTTACAAGCCATATTCTCCTGCTGTTTTGCATGCCTGTTAATTTCCTACTGGATGTCAGGTGATGCAAATTTTGCAGTGTTTGGTATTGGGTTTTGTTTTATTCCTCGAAGGAGCGTTGGACTTTGTTCTGACAGTTACTAGGAAACAGTGTGATCATTTCGGGTCTTGCTTTTGTTTGGTAGAAGCCAGACTTGAGCATCGGAAGGAATGCTCCAAGGTAGACAAAGTCTCAGGTCCATGATGATGGGATGGTGGAGACATGAGCTGGAGGCCAGGATGGTGATAAATAAGCTACGCGTTGAAAGTCTGGGGGTCACAGCATCCTGACCTTGTAGGTTCCAAGACCTTGGGCTTGACCCATCAAGAGCCACAGGTGGGGAGCTTGCGCTTTCCTCCTCCACTTCCACCCCAGGGTAACCCCTAACTCATTATAATGCATTTGTACTGCCAGTACAGCCCTGCCAGATGGGGAAAGCCACCATGACCTCATAGGGTCAAAAACTCCCCTCCTGACCTGTGGGAGGAGTTTCCCAAAAGACTGGAAGCAGCCTCTGTGAGAGACCACCCAACTCTGTCACAGCTCCTCCCAGCCCAGAGACTCCCAATAATGTCAAATCCCAAAACAACCCAGGGACCAGCTCCACCTCCCGGAACCTGGCTCTTCTCCCACCTTGAGAGTGTATTTCCACATTAACAGAGTGCTCTGTGCTTGCGACTTTCTTTCCGGCTGTCTTTCCATGTACTCCAATTCCCACGTAAGTGTCTTCCTGGGGAATCTAAGGACTGAACCGAGACCTCCATTCACACAGCGCAGATTCTCTCACTGAATATTTTCAGGTTTATGCTAGGCCCAGGACTCATGTAGATCTATTATTAAGGCAATACCCTTTTTTTTTTAAAGATTTTTTATTTATTTATTTGACAGAGAGAGAGAGATCACAAGTAGGCAGAGAGGGAGGCAGAGAGAGAGGAGGAAGCAGGCTCCCTGCGGAGCAGAGAGCCCGATGCAGGGCTCGATCCCAGGACCCTGAGATCATGACCCGAGCCGAAGGCAGCAGCTCAATCCACTGAGCCACCCAGGTGCCCCCAATACCCTTTTTTAAAAAAAGGTTTTATTTATTTATTTGAGAGAGAGAGCATTAGGTAGGCAGCCAAGGGAGAAGCAGCTTTCCCGCTGAGCCCAACACGGGAGTCAATCCCAGGACCCTGAGATTATGATTGGAGCTAAAGGCAGACACTTAACTGAATGAGCCACCCAGGCACCCCATGGCAATACCTTTCTGAGGACACTACCCATGTATTCCAAGGCCTCCACTTTGACTAGTAAGAATGAGTCCTTTCTTGTCCTGTAAGCCCTCCAAGAATTGTCCCGTCTGAGACTTCCAGGTGGTTCTTTCCCCTGCCCAGAGGAGTTTCTTTCTATGCTGCCACCAATCAGAAGTTAAAGACTTGAAGTTTTCATCTGACAGTCTCTGGAGTTGTCTCTGTTTGTAGAGCATCTCCTATCTGGTACTCTGCCCTGCAAAGTTGAGCTGTCTTAACCTTCCAGAACTCAGACCCCTGCCCCCTTCCTCTTCAAGACTACCCGGCTTCATCTGGGTTTTCTCTAGGCAGTGAGCTGGTACCATTGCATGGCTCACCTTGTTTGTTCTCCTCTCAGTGATCACAGTCCTGCCTCAACTGTTGTCCGCCATTGGAAATTATTGTTTCATGTATTTTTGTCTGGCTTTCTAGTGGTTAAGGCAGGGGTATATAAGTAGTCTGTGTTATTTTTTTTAAACAGCTTTATTGAGGCATAATTGATATAATAAACTGCATCCATTTAACATATACAATGGACAAGTCTTGATATATATGTACACATAAACCCATCATCATATTCAAGGAAGTAAACATATCTATCGCCCCCCAAAATATCTTCAAGTCCCCTTTCTATCCCCTCATTCCCTGCATCCTTCCCCCCCAGGCAAACCCTGATCTGCTATAAGCCACCACAGATTAGTTTGCATTTTTTAGAGTTTTATATAAATTCCTATTTATAAGGACTTAGGTAAATACATTTTATTTTATTTTTTAAAGATTTATTTATTTGACAGATAGAGACTACAAGTAGGCAGAGAGGCAGGCAGAGAGAGAGAGAGGGGAGGAAGCAGGCTCCCAGCTAAGCAGAGAGCCCGACGCGGGGCTCGATCCCAGGACCCTGGGATCATGACCTGAGCTGAAGGCAGAGGCTTTAACCCGCTGAGCCACCCAGGCGCCCCGGTAAATACATTTTAAAAACTTATATAAGTTTTATGTAAATTTTGCCTAGCTTCTTTCACTCATTGTAATTATTTTGATTTACCCACATTGTTGTTTGTATCACCAGTTTCTCCTTTTTCACTGCTGAATAGTATTCCACTGCATTGCCAATACCACAATTTGTTTGGTTGTTTTGTTCATACAGTATCTGTTCGTTATTGACTGGCATTTGGATTGCTTTCCAGTTTTAGCTATTGCACATAAAACTGCTATTTCACATTCATGTGAAAGTTTCTGTATGGACATGTGTTTCTTTTTTTTTCACTCGGTAAATACTAGGTAGTGGAATGGCTGGAACATATGGTCAGTGTACGTGGAATTTTTTAAGAACCTGCCAAACTGTTTTTGCAATGGCATTTGTTTCAAAGCCAGTCTTTGTTTGTTTATAGATCCGTGTGGCGATGTGGTAAATCAATGAGACGTTTGGATGTCAATGTTCGCCTTCTTTTATTCCGAAGCCGTAAGCACGCTATGGCAACTGTCGGCTTGATTCCTGTCAGCCCCCACCGGGTTGGAAAGTGGACTCTCACCAAGGCGGGAGAGTAAGAGGGGAGAATAGCGAGGACCTTGTCTGTCAGGGCCTGGCAGGCAGCAGTGGGAGAAGAGTCTGAACTCTTGGACTTTTTTGCTTTGAGGCATTTCAACGGAAATTAAAGTGAATTTGCTCTTTTTGGATCGTTCATCTCTTTCTTGTGATTTTTGAAAATATGAAACATGGGAGAACTTGGGTCAGTCTGTTTTTTGAAGTTGTGAGCTGTTTCCTTGATGTTTGGGCTTTGAAACTCCTGTCTGTGAGCAAAGTCAGCCTTTGTTTCACCTCTCCCTGTTGAACAATGCCGGTGAATTAGAAGGAAATATCCAGTAGGGATAAGTAGCTTTTCTTTGATCCACATACAAATCGAGCTTCCTGCAGCCAATAAGGGAACAGGATTCACAAAGGCCTGTGTGGCTCTGAACCACTCATCCTATTTAATGGGGTGGGCAGGGGTGGCTCAATTTTGAACCACTCCCCCCCCCTTCCCCGATGCCCCGGCACAGGTGGATTCTCTTATGGGAGTTTCCTTATGACAGCCACACACACCAGGCCTTGCTTCCTGCTTCCATCAATATCTCACACAATTTGAGATTTCTGGCACTTGGCAGTTATGTTTAAGTGCGGGGACCCTTGAAAGTCACAGTGCCTGGGGAGGTGGAGAGAACATGGTAGGAAAAGAGCTCTGATTCACATCTCCGTTCAGCCTTGCTTGGCACCCAAAGGATGCAGAATAAATGAGAGATCAAACATCAAGAGCCCTCACATGCTGCCAGGTTCTCGGAGCAGGTGGCGTCTTTCCTGGAGACAGAAGTCACCGTCCCCTCAGGGACACCACACCTGTGGCTCTGTGACTGGCTTAGCTCGCAGGGCCGCTTGAGGAGCTCTGTTACAGGACATTCAGGCCCACGGTCACAAACCACCCAGGACAGGAATGCAAATGACCTCCTCGTGGCCTTTTCTTAGTCAGGTCTGATCAATCTGTATGATTTTGGATACAATCAGAATAGGGGCCGGCTAATTATTTTTAGTTTCCCCCGCTGTTAGACTTTGTTCTTAACAACGATGTTGCCTTCCTGCTGAGTTCTGTAGGGTTCTGCCTCCCACCTTCCCATCCATAAACATGGTTTGCACTGAGACTCCCAGCCTTGCAGACCAGGGCTAGATACATGGCCACTCATCCCAGCTTAGAGCCAGACCTCCTCACCTGGGCTCCCTGTAGACTCCCAACCACTGGAGTCAACCCAATTGACACGGGTGAAGAGTTTGACATAGCGCCCAGCTGAAATGGTATCACAGCCGATGGTGGGTTGTTCGAGAAAGGAGGGCCAACCCCTGCCCTACACCCTAGTTCCCGGGCAGGTGAAAGGTGGAGGACCCAAGGCACTTCCTTCTTGGCTTTCACCTCCTTAGGGATGCTGGTTGTGCTGGGGAAATAAATGTTTGATTGATTTTGTTGCCTCTAAACTGTTGGGATTGTGGCTGAATGATCACAGTTGTCATGGCAGCAAGCACCATTTTATTATCATCTGTGGCCTTTTCCCCTCTGCCAGGAAACATCTGACATGATTCTGGCCCGTCACCCTAGTTCCGTTCCTTGTTTTGTGGTGAAGGCTGCTTCTTCCCTGCCTCCAATTGTGGGGGGTTCCTGGTGTTGGGATGGGCCTGGCTGAGGCATGGGAGGGATGTGCGTGAGGGTGGGGTGAAAGAAGAGAGTCAGAGGAGAGACCCATCTTGTTTGTGTCTGTTGGCGGTGGGGGGGGGGGCACTGAAGCATGCAGAGTGCTGTCTCTG
The DNA here is from genome assembly GCF_922984935.1 of Meles meles. Taxonomy (NCBI): domain Eukaryota; kingdom Metazoa; phylum Chordata; class Mammalia; order Carnivora; family Mustelidae; genus Meles; species Meles meles. The sequence continues at coordinate 36,893,488 of NC_060069.1, read as the reverse complement.
GGAGACAGGGGAGGAAGGGACACAGGAACAGAGAAAGATGGGAGCAGACATGCGGAGGGGTAGGGGGGTCCTTACTTGGACACACAGACAAGCAGAGCCCCTCCCATCTGCCGGCACCCAGCTCTCTGCCCTCCACGAGCCAGTAGATTCTGGAGGGCAGGGAAGCTTGTGTTCCTCGGTCCACAGCCTCTACTGCGTGCCTCCTAAGAGCCAGCAGTTCGATGCTGAATGAATAAATGCATGAATGGACATTGGAACACTTCTTAAAAATTGTTATTAATGAATAAAGAAGCCTGATTGATGGGAATCAAAATCACTGGAGACAGATGGTCAGACTTTCATGCCAACATGTGGATTTGTTCCGAGAAGCTCCGCTTGGAAGAAGAGTGGGAGATAACGCATCGGCTGGTCGGAGGGTGCTGCTCCTCGAGGGAACGCCCCCATCCCGGGCACCTGCCCTCAGGTCACCCCCTTGGTGTGCCGACTCTGAGGGAAGCAAAACAGGCACCATTGGCCCTGGGGTGGGGAGGCCAGCTTCCCTGGGGTCTTCGGCTCTAAGCCCGCCACCCAGAAATGTTTTAGGTTCCTGCCCCACTAGACTCTGACCCTACAAGACTTCCTACCTGCTCAAGGCCATGCCTGGCTTCTCTGCCTCCGTTTACAAGTGTGCATGTATGTGTACACACCCAGAGCCCTCGTGATTCCTGCTGCAGTCAGGGTCAGGTGACTGAATCAGGGGTTTCTACGCAGTGGACCCAGTTTCCAAGCCCCATGGAGGGAGGCAGGGGTGGCAGAGTCCTGTGTTCTGCGGTGTCGGTGATGGGCAAGGATGATGGGCCCCGGACCCCCTACATGGGGAGCAAACACGGCAGGGCAGCTGTGGTAGAGGTGCTCACAGTGAAGCTGCTCTGGCAAGGACAGGGCCAATGGGCAACCTCTTGATCCCTCTTTCCATGACAGGGCCCCTCCCAGATGCCATGCAGGTGGGCGACGCCGGCGGGTAGAAGGAAGCTGGGCCCGGGAAGCACAGCCGTCGCTGGGACTGTGGGGGACAACCCAGAGCTCCAAGAGACAAGGCTCATTGGCACCCGTGTGCGAGGGACGGAAGGACCCAAGCTGCAAACCACTTCAGACTGTACTGAGGAGGGAACCCCACAGCTGGCAGACACCCCAGCACAGCCAAGCAGGGTCTTCAGGGGCTGGTGTTAGGTCAGGGGTTCAAAGTGTGCTTCTGGGACTCTGAGATTCCTCAACAGTGTTCCAGGGACCCCCAAAGGGGTCAAGGGGATCCCAGGGCACCTCCATTTTGTCCCTGTAACATACCAGGGGCCCATCAGGACCGGGAGTGCCCTCAGAATGGCGTAGTGAAGAACAATTTAAGGAAAGACACATCGGTGGGGGTAGAGCGGTTGCAGTGTTAAGGAACCACCTCTGGGGAGGGTGAGGCCCCCAGATACTGCCACAGTGGGAAGCAGAAGCCCTCCAAGGGGCTGGGAGCAGGAATGGGTGTAACAGAGCCAGGGGGGCTGGAGCCCTGGAGGAGGGCTGGCCTGCTGAACACACCCGCTCATAGGCCACCAGGACGCCAGCTAGCAGGGCACCAATGCATGCTGTCAACAAAGCCAGCCTCTTGGACACTGAGCAGGGTGGGGAGTAGGGTAGGGTGGGGGGAGAAGGAAGAGCTCAATGTGAGGGGTAAAGGGAGAGCAAGCAGTGTTTAGAGCATCCACGGAGCCAAGAGTCTGATAATAAGCAGGAAAAAACAAATTGAAAGGCCCTTATACTAACTACAAATCTGGGTCCAACTCCTAACTCTGTCTCTCACTTCGTGATCTTGGCCAAGTCCCAACGGTCTCTGATCCTGCAGCCCTCACTGCACCAAGGGATGGCAAGGACTTCCTTGCTAATTCACAGTCATCATGGGAGGGCATCAAGTAATGACTGTGACCACAGTAGGTAGGGCATAAAGTTATGTCACGAGTGTCCCCATGATGGTCTCAGAGCACCTCCTGGGGTGGAGATCCTGACTATTCTGGGCACAGGCCCTCCTGGCATGCTCCTTGGATGGGGGTGACAACAAAGAGAGGGCAAAATGAGAAAGGAGAGGGGAGGATGCCTCTGTTCTTGCATCCTGGGAATGTTTCCAGTTGTGATACTCAACCTTCAGTTCTTTCGGATATGATCAGAGCGCTGTGTGACCTCATGCCCCAGCCCAGCCCTGGGAAGAGGAAAAGGATCACAGTGGTAAATCCCAGCTTCTGTCCAGCACTGGCAGCTGCCATTCTGTGGGAACAAACGGAGCAAAGGGGAAAACTGATCTACACTGACTGAACTCGTAGAGGACTGATAGATAAACCCAAATGCTACTTATTTGTGCTTCATTCTTCAAGTTCTTTGATATCTGAAAACCTGCTCCAGTGAAAAAAAAGGAAAATTAGAGTTTCTATATGGCTCAGCAGGTAGCATTGTCTAGAAAAGAAAAGGATCCATTAAGCCCTGTTCCCAAGAAAGGCAGGAAATGGGGCAGGGAACAAGTGCGTTGTTCTCTGCACTTTGTAATTCTAGCTTTTTGACTCAAGCAAGGGAACTTGATTAGAGGGGAAATAAATTTGTGCTAAATGCCAACCCTTATCCTTCCTTTGCAGATGTAACGCAGATATTAGCCTCCACCCCCAGACCTCTCTCCCCCTCATGAACATCCGGTTAGAGTTGACTTGAGCCATCAGATCCATGGCCTTTAGGAAACTAAAGCTCTCCCCAAGACTTCTGTAGCCCTTACGGGGCCTGCGTGCTGTGTCCCTTTCTGCCCCCTCCTACCATGCCCCACCCTGGCTCCTGCTTGAGTGTGTGTAGCCCCTGTTCTGGGCTGTTACCCGCACAGCATTTGTCAAGTACATCACGAATCCTTCTGACACAAAATATTTATGAGCAGAGCAGAATTTGCCAACTATGTCAGGATAGGAAGGGCTGGGAGAGGAGACAAGAGCACGTTCAAACCAACAGAAGAGCATCTGTGATCCTTCAGCCTCCTTCAGCTGCCCCACACTGACCTCCCCGGCTCCCTCCTGCCCCTCTCCATCTTTCCCTCCCCCCCCATCTTTCCTTTATCCTCTCTCAGACTCTCCTGGGAACTGAAAAATAACTCTTGTGTTGTTTTATATGGCAGAGTAGCTTCCCCTTCGAGACCTGGCACTCGACACCAAGCATTTATTAAGGTCTATTTTCCCTCCCTAAGAGGCACTCCCATACTGCTGAGATGAGAGAGGCGGATCTCTTTTCCTGGACAGACCCCTACTGCCATTCTTCATCTCCATCTGCTCTAAGCACTCCAAGGGCTTAGCTGTCATCACCCAGCCCAGACGTTGCTCCCCTCAGGAAAGCCTTCTGACTAACTCCTTGTTACTTCGGGGCTGTTTGTGGGAGAAGCCAGCCGTGGGATCTTGGACAAAGTGCTGAATCCACTCCCCCCTCCCTAGGCCTCCCTGGGGAAGGGAATGACAGGTAACGTAGGAAGGGGTTGCAAGGATCCAGGAACAGGATTCCTGCGAAAATGCTCTGTCAGCCACAGAGCTCTGTGAAACTTACGAAGGCTTACTCGAGGGGCCACACTAGCCAGGATACCAAGCAAGGCAGCCATTGGTTGAATGTACGACTTCCTTTCTCGATGACAGCAGGTGTCCTGATGCATCAGGCTTTCTCGAGTGTGGTCAGAAGCTGTTCAGCTGGTATGCACAAAGAACACCCGAAGGGTAGAGAACTAGCAGTCCTGCCAAACGTGGAGCATCTTAGACTAGGGAGAGTCTCTATCTGAGGGATTTAGAAATGCCCAGATGTCTGCAGACAATCCTCACTTCTGGATATCTTATAATTTATACCAAGTGCCAGTTTATTTGTTTATTTTTTTATTTAGATTCAGTTGACCAACACATCATTAGTTTCAGACGTAGTGTTCAATGATTCTTCAGTTGCTCATAACACCCAGTGCTCATCACACCATGTGCCCTCCTCCATGCCCATCACCCAGTTACCCTATCCCCCTACCTGCCTCTCCCCTCCAGCAACCCTCAGTTTGTTCCCTAGGGTTGAGTCTCTCATGGTTTATCTCCCTCTCTGATGACTTCTCATTCGGTTTTCCCTCCCTTCCCCTGTTGTCCTCTGCACTATTCCTTATGTTCCATGTATGAGCAAAACCATATGATAATTGTCTTTCTCTAATTGGCTTATTTCACCTAGCATAATACCTTCTAGTTCCATCCATGTCAATGTAAATGGTAAATATTCATCCTTTCTGATGACTGAGTAATATTCCATTCTTTTTTTTTTTTTTTAAGATTTTATTTATTTATTTGACAGAGAGAGATCACAAGTAGGCAGAGACACAGGCAGAGAGAGAGGCAGAGAGAGAGGAGGAAGCAGGCTCCCCACGGAGCAGAGAGCCCGATGCGGGGCTCGATCCCAAGACCCCGAGATCATGACCTGAGCCGAAGGCAGCGGCTTAATCCACTGAGCCACCCAGGCGCCCCGTAATATTCCATTCTATATATAAATCACATCTTCTTTACCCATTCATCTGTCAAGGGACATTGGGGCTCTTTCCATAGTTTGGCTATTGTGGACATTGCTTCTGTGAACATTGGGGTGTAGGTGTCTGTTCAAATAATACAAGATACATCTGTATCTCTGGGATTAATACCCAGTAGTGCAATTGCTGGGTCATAGGGTAGCTCTATTTTTAATGCCCTGAGAAGCCTCCAAAATGTTTTTCCAAGTGGCTGTATAAGATTGCATTCCCACCAACAGTGTAAGAGGATTCCCCTTTCTCCACAACCTCACCAACATCTGTTGTTTCCTGTCTTGTTAATTTTAGTCATTCTTACTAGTGTGAGGTGGTACCTCACTGTGGTTTTGATTTGAATTGCTATCAGGGGATAGCAAGCATCAGATTAAAAAAAAAATTACTCCTCTATTTTACTTCATTACACAAACATATACTGCAGATTAATTAGAAATAATGGACAGATAAAAATAGAGAGAGAGAGAGAGACAATGTCATCTGCAGCTCCCTGCCCCCCGATGCCCAAGGAAAACCACTACAACGTTTTAGTGTCAGTGCAGCCTGATTTTCCCTGTTTTCTTGGTGTGAACCTTTCCATGACACTTTTGTACACAGTAGGTCACACTTCTTTTATTTTTCCAAATTCAATTAAAACTATCAGTCAGTCACCCACCTTTTCAAACATTCACTCACTCAACAGATATTTGTTGAATGCTTATTATGTGCCAAGCACTCTTCTGGGTGCTAGGCAAACAGTAGTGATAGAGAACAAAACACTCTATAGTTGCCCAACTGACATTCAGGTCAGGGAAGACAGACAAGAAACAAATGAATATGAAAAATTGTATGACAGCTAGGGATATGCACAATGAAACATCACAACAGGGGAAGGACTTTGGCAGTGTTGGGCAGGCTAAAATTCTCAATGGGGTGATCAGAGAAAGCCTGAAAGCAACAACCTGAAGGAGTCAAAGGACTGAACCATCTGGAGAGGGTGGAGAAGAGTGTTCCAGCAGAGGGAACAGCATGTGCCAATGCCCTGGGGCAGAAGTGTGCCAGGCATGACTTAAGGACAGAGGAGGTCAGTGTGCCTGGAAGAGATAGTGTGTCAGTGAGAATAGGGTGTGGGAGGCAAGATAAGCTAAGCAGGCCATGGAGTTGGACTGTACAGGGCCTTGTGGCTGAGAAGAATCGGGCTGTTCTTTGAGTGAGATGGGATGCTACTGGAAGACTCGAGCAGAGCAGTTAGGCAGAAAAGATTTAACACTGACGATGAACTGTACACGGGCAAAGGTAGGAGCAGGGGACATGTTATGAAGCTATTAAAACAATACAAGTGAGAGACAATGGTTATTTGGACCAGGAGGATATCAGATGTGGTGGCTTGATGTATTTGAAGATAGAACTGAAAGGGGTTTCCTAGTGGAAATGTGAGATGGGAGAGAAGGTCAAGGTGACTCCAAGATTGCCATGAGGCAGCCAGAGAATGGAGAATGGGGAGACTATGGGAGGACCAGGTGGAGATACAGATCAGAAGTTGGTTTTAAAATGTTAAGTTTGATTAATAAATACCCATGTGAGATGTCAAGGAGGTCAGTCTGGGGTTTGGGGAGAGGCTGGGTCTAGAGACATAAATTTGAGTTTCAAAAGCAAAATGTTAATATTAAAGCCATAGGATCATCAAGGAAGTACCTGTAGATGGAGACAAGATTTTGGAGCCAGTCTTAGATTGGCAGGAAGAGCCACATCTCCTTCCTGGGGCACCCCAGATCCCTGCATGACCCAGGAACAGGTGCTTGGTTTACAGAGAAATGGTCTGATTTCCGTTCTGAAGTGACCCCTAAATTCCACTACAGCTACTGGTCCACTTGCCTTTAGTGACCACATCAGGTCATGGGGATCACTGCACCATGGTGGCCACAGAGAGGTGGCTGAGCAGGACCTCGCGATAACCTCACACCTAATCCCTCCGATACCACCCCATCACGTCCACCCCAAACTTGGGATCTCCAGGTCCCACACAGCCCACCCCACATGGGTCCATATGCTCTGGGAGCTTATAGTCCAAATCCTTCTGATGTCCAGTCCCAGCTGCCTTTCCCTCCAGGGATAAGCTCCCAGAATCAGAGAGCTTAGCTTTCCAACCCTTGAACAAAAGGTGTTGGTACCACTCTCTTGCTTCCAAAAGAGGACCCAGAATGTTGAGATGTTTGAGTGGGTCCCGCGAATAGCATCCACTTTCTCATGTCCTCACTTGAGTCCCAAATCCATTGAGAAATTAAATGAAGGAATAGTAAGGCAGATGGAGACCAGAAGGTCACGTGTACTGATAAAGTGAATGTTGGAAAAAGAGGCTACATGTCCTTCCACATTCCGAATCCCAGAGTTAGGATCTAACTCACCCAATCCTGGCAAAGCCAGACCAAGACGCCCATCCTGTGAGATCTACAACACAGGATAGTAGAGAGGGCCAAGAGGGTTTGGGCTATTCCTACCCAGTTTCGCCTTCCAAGCTCTCTATCATATTAAGCTCCTCCCTCCGGGGGGGGGGGGTGACAGGATGGGGAGCTGGAGGGACGGAGAGAATCCTGTCATCCCAGGGGCACTGCCTCCACATGGATGAAAGCATCTTCGGGATAAGCTATCGCCACTCCCAACTCCCCACCAACACACACCTTCTAAAAGTCCCCTTTAGATCATTTGGAAGTGATGATTCATTCTTCCAGGGATGAACAGGGGACCCTGGCACAGGCCTTGTCAAGATGATGAAAAACCAAACCCTGGGTCATGTGTAGACTTTGATATGCAGGTGTGTGTGTGTGTGTGTGTGTGTGTGTGCATACCCATACAAATGGGATCCTAACGTATGTATGTTCACAGCATATTTTATAACTTCTTTCCCTTAATAGTGTATCAAGACTCCTCCTCCAGTAAAGCTGCTTTTACAAAATCATTGTAATGGCCAAGTATCACTGCACTGTGTAATACACCCATCTTTTGGCAACCAGCCCCCTCTTGTTGGTCATCTGGCTCATTTCCAATCCTTTGCTACTATTAAAAACAAATAAAAAGTAAAATTAAAACAAAGCCCCCAAATTGTCTGAACCTTCTTATAGCTAAATTGTTTCATGTACTTGATTATTCCCTTCAGTTAAATTTCTGAATTTGGAATTGTGGGTTAAAAGGGACGCATGTTTTTAACATTTTGGTTAAATTTTGCAAAATTATGCAGCAGGTACCGCTGACATGGCGCAACGTGCAAAGGATGAAAAGAAGGCTGCAGACTGTGAGCCCTCCTGCCACCTTTCCTGCATACCACCCTCCACCCCGCTCCCCATGGAGCCTTGCACGGTGCTGGCCATGACAGCCGTGGGCTGGTAGGCAGAAGAGAATGAATGGGAAGGGATGTTCGGTCTGGGCCTTCCGCATGTGGCAAAGGCAAGTGCATTTTCCGGGGGAGCAGGGGCCTCTCCTAGTTGGTCCAGGTAAACATCCTGGTTTCTGCTACGTCCCACCCCCCACCCACGCTGTTTCTCCATGCCTGAGCAGATCTAAAATCGGAAAATCAGTATCTTCTGCCTTTGTCTGTTGTGAGATTCTCCCAGATGACCCATTGCCAGAACAACCATCTGTGGGCTCAAGTGCACACATGGCATTGGGCTGTCCTCAGATCTGGGCCTGGAACCGGGACGTCTGTGGGCCATTCTCACTCTCAGCAATTCCTGAAACACTTGTATCTCTTTGGATTGCATCTCTGAATGGCTATTTAGTTCGTGGGCTAATATGTTCCGTGAAGCACCTCCAAAGAAAACATGAGAGCACACAGCCCCGTGAAAGAAGCTGACGGCCCTCGCTCCTGGTTGCTGGAAAGTTTTTCTTGTGCGGACATGAGAAGCTGCTGAAGGGTTTCCTGTTTCTCAGGGACAGAAGGAGGGAGGGTCCCTCTGTGCCCAGGGAAGGTGGCCCTCCATAATAGGGAGGTGAGCTCCCCGAGGAGAGGAGGTCTTAGCTCTTCCGGGCCTCCCGGAGCATGGTGGAGGGGTGAAGAGTGAAAAAGGTGTCTGTTCAGATCCTGTGTTGACACCCCTCCCTGCAGGGGTGTGGGCAGGTTACCTGACCTCTTCATGCCTTTCTGTTCCTTAGCTGGAAATGAAGGTAGCAACACTTTGCCCCTAGGGTTGTGCATGGATCTAATTGGGTAATGTGTATATGAATGACATGGTCAGTGCCCAGTTACTAGTAGAGCAATAATAGCGAGTGTAGACAATCGGGAAGCCAGACTAAAATCCCAAAGAAATGGACAAAAGAACCACTGGACAGACATCTCTCACGTACCACATATCCTAATGTCCCCAGGGCATAGCACTTGGTCAGCACTCAGCAAATATCTGGTAAATTTGATGGACGATTATGTGCTAGGCTCTGGCCAACGTGGAGGCAGCAATGAGGGGAAGCAGCTGGGCACTGGCGATCTAAGATAACTCCCATGACAATACTAACACGATTAATAAAACTAGCAGATGGTTGTGTCACTTGCTGGACACCTTACACTAGGCCCCACTATACCCCTTCTGAAGCGGTGCTTCGCCTCCATTGTACAGAGGGGGAAACTGAGGCATGGAGAGGTCACACAGCTTGTCTCACATTGCACAGTGAATGAGGGTGGAGCAGCGTCCAAGTCTGGATCCCAGGTAGGAGGATGGCCAGCCAGGGACTCTCTCCTGGCTCGGCTAAGGTGGTGGCAGGCAGGGACAACGAATTCAGCTCAGGGCTGAAGGTGGGGAGAACATGGACACTCACTCCCACAGGAGGGGCGGACCAGGCTCAGACCACAGAGACAGGTGACAGGACAGAAAAAAGACGGAGGAGCCCTGTTACCTCATCTCTTGAGCAGTCTCTTCTGCCTCACAGCTACCCTATGGGCCACATGCTATTATTACCCCCATGAGGAAACTGAGGCACAGAGAGGTGAAGGTCACACAACCTGCAAGGGTGTACCTGGGATGTGCTGTCAGTTCACAGCCCTCCCAGGAGATTTCTTGGTGAAATCTGAGCTGGCCCCGAGCGTGGAGGGCGTGGAAGAAAGAGGCCGGCCCCTCTGGGTGGGTAGATGGCAGTTTAATAGCAAAGGGAATTCACCTATGGGGCGGCAAGACGAGTGGGTCGCCACACCCGCCTGCCACATCTTAACAGTTTATAAGGAGAATGGGCCTAGGTGGGATCAGACACGGATATCGCACAGGTGCTCTCAACGCCACATCACCAACTCCAGACTTCGTCCTTGGAGCAGCCTCTGGGAGCGGGAAAGGCAAACCGCATTCCCACATCCCAAGGACAGGGCTGGGGTGAGGAGCCTCTGGTCGCCTGGGTCCGGCATTCATGTCTTTTGGATGACCTTCCCCAACATGTGCACCCAGGCACTGTGGGTCGGTGACAGGGCTGCCATAGACTTAGCAAGTGTTCCCAAGGGCCTGTTCTGTCCCCAGCCCCGTGTGGTGCCCAGCCTTCACAGGCTTTGCTCTTTGCTTGAGGTAGGGGGCTGTGCAGCCGTTGTTAGGCGACGCTGAAACCGCCCAATGTACTGCGAAGCTCAAGCTCTGCGCAGCTGCAGCGTGGCTTGCATTCATCACTTCCAGCTGCTCAAGAGGTCTGTGTTACTGACTTTCCTACTGCAAGCAAATGGCATTGTTATTATAAATTGGGAACTCTCTGGCCCACAAGCCTCTTTATCCTTTTCCTTTCTTTTTAAAGCCTTAGAATACAACTTGTTTCATGCAAAGTTTCTTAGGGGCATTTTTATCACCTCTACCTAAGGACAAGCAGGAAAACTGTGAGGACCAAAACAGTCCTGTCTTGGGTGCCTGGGTGCCACAGTTGGTTAAGCATCTGCCTTTGGCTCCGGTCATGGTCCCGGGGTCCCAGTTTCGAGTCCCCCATTGCGCTCCCTACTTAGCTGGGTGTCTGCTTCTCCCTCTGCCCCTCATCCTACTTATGCTCCCTCTCTCTCTCAAATAAAATAAGTAAAATCTTTAAAAAAAAAAAAAAAAAAAAGTCCTGTCTCCATGGCTGGGGTCCTCCTATGAGAAGCTATCTCGGGCCTGGCAGAGATTCCTGAGCCCCATTCCAAGTGATTGAAGCCACCTGCCTCCCCATTCGCCTGGACTATGGATGAGAGTGCCCAGCCTGAGCCTTGCCCAGCTCCCATGGCGTGACCAGACTTGTCAGCGGGATGCCTGCCAGCATGTCGGGATGATTCCCGGGGAAGACACTGGCCGGGTAAGGGGTGAGCCAGGGGAGCTTCACCGGTCCTTGGTGGCTGACCCAAGAGGTGAATGGGTCATGAGAGCTGAGCCAGTCAAAAGGACTCCCTCAGAATATGACCCAGGCACAGAGGAGGGAAACACTGTCCCACTGGAAACTACAGGGCCAAAGTGGGCCATTCCAAGAAATGTGAGCTAGAGGGAAATATGGGAACCACGAGGGAATGCACGGTGGGACCTAGCTTTGGGCACCAGAGAGGAGGCCCAAGATGGGTGCTTGTGGAGGATGATCCCAGTCCCTGTGGCTTGCTCATCACGGGGGGCCAACATTTGCAGGCTCCCTCCTGGGTCTAATCAGATTCCATCAACTCTGCATCAGGCAGTCTCCTCTCTCTCTCCCGTGTCTGGGAAACTTTTCCAGGACTTCTGTTTCCCTCCTGAGCTTTCCCACCTCCGAGCCCCTAGGGGAGGGATGAAGAAAGGCAGCCATTTGAAAGCTGGTAAATGGGTCCGTGCTGGTGCTTTGCCAGGAGGCAGTGAGTTCGGCCTCAGTCAGCTCTAGGCACTAGCAACCTCTCACGTGCTGCCCAGGCCGACCCAGCTGAAGTGGGGCTCTGAATTCCCAGGATCTCTAAGGGCCTTCCGGCCCTTCCTCCACTTTCTTAGCTCTCTGACTCCCTCCTTCCTGTGCAGTCCAGCCCTTGTCCTCCAGGAATCCCACCCTGTCTCCATTTCCTTATCCCAGGGGCCAGGGCGTTCCTAAACTCTGGTCGTGGGGAGGGACCCAGCCTCCATAGCTATGCAGTACCTATTATCTGTTGTACGAACAGCATTACTGTTTCTGTCATGTGGCTTTGAGCAACTTGTTTGACTTTAATGGGCTTGAGTTGCCGGGTCCATACAGTGCATACCAATCATCACATTGTAGGGTTACTGTGGAGATTAGACCCCACAGCTGTAGGGTGGTCAGGCTCGGTGCTCCGTCGCCCCCGAACTTCCCCACGTGCACACCTCTCGCCTGTCACTGGGCCTGGAGCCTGCTCCTCCAGGAGGTGATCAAAGCAAGGGAGGACATATGGAAATGTCCCTGCAACCATATGCTCCCTCATAGCCCCAAGGATCCCAACTCCCCTTCTAGTTTGTTCTCACTTTTCAGTTCCCTCAGGATCTCTTCCTGAGTGGACACACTCCCCCCTGGGCCCTCCAATTAGAATTGGGAATAACCAAAAAGGCCCTATCCATGATGGGCAGAGGGGCTGAGTGTTTATGGCCTGGGTTCCCAGTTCCTGCCTCCGGGGCTGTGGTTTCATTACCAAGTACCCTAACCCAATGTCAGGAATGAGAACTCAGACCTGGTGGGCTTCAGAGAGGAGGTGTGGCATAAATTCAGCTTGGAGCCAGACTGATGTGTGTTCCAACCCTGACTCCTAGTCCCCAAACTCCGTGATTTTAGGCAAAGTTATCTATCTGAGTCCTTATCTGTAAACTTTGGTGATAACCTCTTTCTCAAGGGACAGTCGGGAGGCTTTGAAGGAGACCACCTGTAGAAACTCTCTGACACACAGAAGGTGTGCTATAAATCCTCCCACGTCCTGCACCATGTGATCTCCACAGGCTCACCAGAACAGGTAATACCGGCACGCTCCCAGGACGTTCGGTGCCCTAGGACTGTTCCAAGGGCCTTGCGTATCTCCCCACATAGTATTCCCATCAAGATCCCATGAGGTAAGTTTTGTTATTATAATGTTCAACTTTTCCAGATGAGAAAACAGAAACACAGTGAAGTAACTTGCTCAGGGTCACTGTCATGGCAGAGCTTGGGGATGACTGTCACAGTAATTGGTCGGCATTTCCAGCTTGACTTGCATGGCAACTTTTCCTATGGAATTCTGGAGAAGGGATGGGAGTCCTACACCCCAGAGTGGACACAGCTCCAGGACCTTCCATGACCCCCTTGCGGAGGGAGCTCACAGGGAATGCAGAAGGGTCAGACAAGGCCAAACATCCAGGTACCTTGTCTGTATGCACTGCCGGATTTATGATCAGCAGCTCCTGCTGGACCTGCCTTCCTCTTGCATCCTGGTTTGGTCACACTCCATCGGGATGGCCAGCTCATCTCTGGAGCATCTTCCAGCAAGTTCATTAAATGCAGGTACCAAATAAGCAGGGACAACCTGGATCTCAGAGGTCAGGAGACTTCTGGCTACAAAGCCTGAAGCTTATTTGCTTTGTTACCTGAAATTATCTTCTTAAATGTCAAAGGCTTAATTCAGGAAGATCCAGATGTTTACCAGGGCTCCCACTGGTGAAGAAAAATGTATTTTAAAGGCCAACTGCAGAAGCAAACCCTTTTTCCTTTGCCATTCTCTCAGGCAGCATCCTGGCCTTGACGTTGAAAGAGCTTAGTTCATGTGCTGACGGTGTTCCGTGCACGCCCGCAGGATTTCCTGCTCTCCACTTCACCCTCACTGCTTCCGCTCCCCCTCTGAGCTTGCCCCCTTTGTCCCTCCTCTTTCCCTCCCCACGGCTTGCTCAGATCTGGGGGTAGATTTGGGGGCGTGTTCTGGGGAGTGGGAACATTTCGGCTCCAGCTAGGCCAGGGTTCAAATTCCAGTTTGACCATTTCCCGGCTGTGCAAACATGGGCAGTTTACCTCTGGAAACTGATGGTGCATGAAAACGATTGATCCTGGAGCCTGGCACTGGGGAAAGGGATAGCACGTGGAGGAGACTGGGGACATGCCTTTCACCCAAAGCTAACCGCAAGCCTGAGACAGATGGACCTTAGTCCTTTCCCACAGCCTTCTGAAGACCCTGCCTCTGGTTTGTCTCTCCCCACAGCCTTCACCTCAGACACAGTTCCCTTCTGCCCTGGGTCTGCCTCTGAGAAGGGTGACCCCACCTCCTCACAGAGTCTCCTCTGACGCCCTCCTGCCCAGACAAAATTGACCTGTCCCAGTCTCTGCCCCGGATTTGGCCCTGCTGATGAACGAGCCTGGATGGACACCACCAGAGCAAGGTCATGTTTTGCCACGGCCCAGAGGAAGATGCTTCAGGGAAGCACAGACTGTCCCTGTCACTTGTCCAAAGTTTCCTAAATGTCGTGGACCGGGGGCTCACTTTGGGCAATGCTGCCATGGATGGCGCCAACATCCCCAAGGGGGAGGAATGATAGCCAGTAGAGCAGCTGTGCGTCCAAGGGGGATGATCTTTGACCTTGAACTCAAGGTCACACTGTTCAAGTAACTGCTGGGCCCATCTGTGCATCTTCCATCCACCTTCCCACAGCAAGCGGGGAGGCCTCGAACGGAGGAAAGAGAGCCCTCCAGAGCTGTGTGCACACGCGCCTGTTCTCTCCTCCAGCAGCTGAGGGCCAGGACAGGGGGCTGCGCCAGGGTACAGAGAGCAGGGTTGAGACCCCACTCTGCTCATGACTCATGCATGACACAAAGCAGGTCATTACCCTTCTGTTCTGGCTAAAGGCTATAATAGCATTTGGCCTCTCCCTGCCTCGTAATGGTGACTCGGAGGACTATAATAAGGGAATGAGTGCTAAGCTTTGGGAATGCGAGCTTTGTTCCCAAGTCGGTTCCTCTGATTATTCCACAAAACTGACAAATAGCCAAGGTCAAAGTTCCCTTTATGAGAGGCCAAGGGCCGAGGTCACCAGAGGTGCCTCTCCAGGTGTGGCTTGAGCTCTGCGTCTCTGTCCCCCTCATGGGAGGCCCAGAGGACACACTTACCGAAAATAGGAGGGGAGGGGTGGGGGAATCTTGCAAGGAAGGGGAATCTCCAAGCTCAGGGCACGTGCCTGGGCCATTTCACATGGCAAGTTAGCCAAAGGAATGGATCTTACTAGGCCTTCTGGAAGTTTCCAATAGCAAAACCCACAGACTGTGCGGCACTTCTTAAGGTTGGAGTGAGCAGCACAGCCTCTGTCCCTCCAGGATTCCCTTGTTTTCCAGATCGGCTTTCCTGTGTAAATTGGCTTTGCTCTCTCTCCTGAATACGTGGCTGCGGCTGGAGCCCTACCTAGCAAGACAGGAGGAGGCAACGCAGCAGGCCGGGGTGCCCACGGAACCAACTCAGAGAAACCGCTTCCCTCCGTGCCCTGGCTTTTCCTGCTCCAGGTTTGGAGCTTCCTCAGTGAAAGGTCTAGATGGACTTAAACAGAATCCCCTCTACAATCCGACTTGAGGTGGGGCAGATTCTTTCCAGGTTAATTTTGTCTGATGGATAAAGAATTCACATGGTTCAAAAATCAAAATAATAGCAATGAGACAGAATGAGAAATCTGACTGCCCCTCTGCACTAGCTCACTGTTTCCTCCCCAGAGCCCCCAGGATAAGCTACTCTTACCGGTTTCTTTCTTGTTAAGTAACTGCAAGTGTGTACTTCCTAATCCCCATCGGCTAGCTCACCCATCCCCCCACTCCTCCGGCAACCACCACCGATTTCTTCCCTGTATTTAGGATTTTGTTTCTGTTTGTGTGTTTGGTTTTCAAGATCCCTCATGAAAGTGAAATCTCGTATTTTTATGCAAATTCCAATGTGTGTTTTCACTCTGCCTCCTCCCTGCAGTGCACAAAAGTTAGCATGTGGTATGTCCTGTCTCTGCTAGGGTCTCTGTCGAAGCAAATGGCAGACTGGAAACACAAGGACAGGGTAATAGCCCCGGGCTGGTGCCCCTGGGGAGCCCTAGCAGCAGGGATGAGGGGAAGGAGCAGATGCTGGAAGCTGGAGAGAGACAGGGAGAACCTTGTGGAGGAGGCTCAAGGTAGAGGGACAGCTGCCCATAAGACGGCAGGAAAGGACCAGGAACTCGGTGCCTCCCCCTCACTCCCTCCCACCCTCGGGACCTTCAGCGGGCCCCCACTGGCCAGTCCCTGCCCAAAGTTGTGGGGCGAGGAGGCTACCATGTGTCCACTTTGCCTGCCAGCCTCCGAAGTGCAGAGCAGGCTGAGAGGGAGTGGGTGTCTCAGGAGGGGCAGGTGGGGAAGGCGTTTCCCACCTGTGAGCACACTATGCTGCTCTGATCACGGACAGCGTGTCCTGGAGACATCGCCACGTGATTCACTAGCGTGGATTTTCACCCTGGCTTGTTGCATGTCCTCACCTTTCAGCCGGTACGGCGGCCAGGCTTCCCGGACCCCCATTGCCCAGCAGGCCTGAGGATAGTACAACATCCTGGCATTGGCCAGCCTCTTAGGGTGATCCTTCCTTTCAAGACCCAAATGAAACACTTAGCTGCCTTGTGCGTCCCTGCCAGCAGCCCAAGGCTCCAGTGGACCCGTGCAAGGATTTCCAGGTGTCAGGCTGCCCTCAACAGCTGTCTGACCTTTCAGTCTCTACCCTTGCTTCGCACCTTCCCTCCTCACCTCTTGCTGTCAGGCCTTGGCTTTGTGCATCACTGTCCTCACCTGGCCCTGCTTTGACCCCGCATGGACGGCGCTCCCCCCCGCCCCACGCAGTCTGTCCTTGGGGTGCAGGGACAGCAGAGGAGTCCTACAGCAGAGAACTGGAACAAATTTAAATTTACCTACAGACCCCACCCCGAGCAAAACTCACTGCTGGCCCTGCCTCAGGGACTCAGGGAGCCCTTTCTCAGCCATCTGTCTCCCTGGTCTCTAGCTACGGCCGGCCCGCAATCCTGGGCCTCCCTCCCACCCTGCCTCCATTTCCCTTTCCCTGAGCCCTGGCCCCGGGCCATACTCCCCTGCCCTGGTCCATTCTGTCACTTTCTCTTTCTTCAACTTTCTTTTACAAAGCAGTTGACCTCCCATCTGCCTCAGAGTCTTCCCCAGGTCTGGGTCCAAAAACTTGTTTTCTCAAACCAAGGGGCAGTTTTCTCTCTAGCTGGCTTCCACTGAATTTCCAGTAGCTACACTTAAAATAGGGGCACCTGGGTGGCTCAGTCCGTTAAGCATCCGACTCTCGATTTTGGCTCAGATCATGATCTCAGGGTTATGAGATCGAGCCCTGCTTCGGGCTCCACACTTAGGATTCTTTCTCCCTCACCCTCTGCCCTCCCCGCCACCCCCACCCCCCTCCCACTCTAAATAAATTAATTAAAATCCTGTTCAAAAGAGAGAAAGAAACAGGTAGGATTAATTTTAATATTCTCTGTTTAACTTAATTTATCCAAAATGTTATCATTTCAAAATTTACCCAATTTAAAACTATTAATGAGATAGTTTAATTCTGGTATGTGACAAGATATGTTAAATCTGGTGTGTATTTGGACGTACGGCACATCTCAATTCAGACTAACCACTTTTCAAACGCTCAATAACCACATGTGGCCAGTAGCAACCATGTTGGGCAGAAGAGCCCTAAAATACAGAAAGACCTGCAACCACCTTTTAAAAAATAACCAGAATTACACCACTTAGTGGGTACAGTGGATTCTCATTCATGGTAACAGCCCATATTTCACTGAGGTTGCTCTTCTTGCCGTGAAGACCTCCATGTCTCTCTTTGCAGCTTACTCGGGTGTTTCTGGAAAGGAATCTCGCACTCTTCTTCTCCTGTGTCTTTGTCTCTTGCTCAGAAAGGCACCCAGCCTAGGGCTCCCCTTACCCGCTGCTGCCAGCAGCTGTGGAGAGCGTGAGCACTTGCCCCAGGACCCCAGCTGCATTCCTTTGGGTGCCCCACTGGCCAGAGTTTGAATCTAACCTCCCAGTGGCACAGATTCTTCAGGAAATTTAAACACTGCTCCAGATGTCTGGAGAAAGGACCAGTACATAAGAGCCCCAACACCTTGTCCCGCCTTTCCTTCTCTCTGCAAGTCCCTGTGCAAACCTCCTGAACTCGCTCCACTCTTGTACATTACTGTGGGGATATGGGGGGGCGCCAGGAGGGAATGGAAAGAGGCACACATTATTAATGAAAGTGGGTTTCCAAGATGCTAATTGCTCTTACTAGAGAGAAGGTGGGTTAGTCCCAGAGTCAAATAAGTTTGGGGAGCGTTAAGTTCACAGATGTCTGAACTATGGCTGCGGAGCTTCTAAGAGCCTAATGCCTACAGTTGCTGGGAAAGGTCATTGCAAAGACATGACAGCCAGATGACCTGTGAGCTGAACACAGGCACTTGGAAGTCCTCACCTCTGCCCTGTCTTTGGAACGTGGGGTCCCCTTGCCTTTCCAGCTACCAGAGTCTGCTCCAAGCAGACAGCCTTGAGATGTGATGCAGTGCTGAGAACACCTGCATGGTTTATATGAATGGGCCCACTCAGTGCCTCTCTATATGTAAACTTTTACAATGTGGTGGGTGAATGTGGGGATCCACTCATCTTGCTGACCCCCCAAGACTAGCCTCGTATGTAAATTCCCTTTGCTTATTAAAACTGCCACCTCCCAACCTGGGGTGGCTGGCCTCCTCCTTTATCTCTCCCTGCCCTCCATATGTGACTGGTTTCAGATTTCACCCGTGAAGCTCCCTGGAGAGTTCTGAACCAAGAACAACGTGGAACATTGCCCTAGCTGGTTGACTATGGAGTCCCTGTTCTACAGATTATCATGAGAGATGAGAATTTTGGGAACTATTTCTCAGGTATCCCCATAAATAAGTTAAAACGTCCCTGGGAAAAACGGGGCTTTGGGAAAGAACTCCTGCTCGATGCCTCACTATGTCCTCTGTGATCAAATCCTCTGTAGGGACACGACACCTTCCTCCCACACACTGAACTTAAGCCAGACCCTGGGGACTTGCCTTCTAGGCAAGAACCTGGAGCCTGTGCCTGTCCTGGGAGCCTGTTCAGAGCTATCTCGGCCATTTGTTTGTTAATATGTTCTTACTAATACGTAAACAATAAACCTCAATCTCACTCAATCTCAGTAGCTACACAGGGATAAGAGCTAGTACCAGTTTGGTCCTTGACCTTCACTGTTTTCTATGCATTTATTCACACATGTAAGTACCTGTGGAAACACCGATTTTGTGTGTAGATTTCTTTGGTTATTTTATGTTCACATCTGCAAACAAAGTTGCAATAAACATCTCTATGCACATGGGTATTTCTCTAGAGTTCCAAAACTGAAAGAGGAATGATTAAATCAAAGATTATACATTTAGGGGAGTCTCACGGTGACTTAGTTGGTTAAGTGCCCAACTCTTGATCTCAGCTCAGGTATTGATTTCAGGGTTATGAGTTTAAACCCCATGTTGGTCTCCATGCTGGGCATGGAGCCTACTTTAAAAAAAAAAAAAGGTCATACACATTTAGATTTTAAAGGTATTTTCAAATCATCCTCCAAATGGCTATCAACTTATACAGAAGTATGCAGAGAATCCAAATCCCCACACCCTAGACAACTCTTGGATCATCAAAATTTAGATTGCTTGCTGATGTGAGGGCAGACAGAAACAGGAAAGCAAAATATTTAAGAGCCAGCATCACAAAAGATAGGCTTCTGGCCCAGGTAGTTGGGCCCAACTTCCCAGGAAACAAAGTTAACAAAGCAAATGTAAGGAGACTTTATTATTTGCAAATGCAATTAATATCCCTGGAAGAATTGAAGAGAACATTGCAGCCATTGAAGACCAGGTCGATATGAAAATTGAAACAAAGACAGTGGAAATAAAAGTTTGACTATTAAAAATTATTTTAAACTCAGTAGTTGAGAACGGAACAACTGAAGAACAAGTTACTTCTTGTAAAATCCGGTTGAGATTTCTATTAAAAAGGGCACAGAAATAAGCAAAGATGTGGCAGATATGAGGGCAAAATTAAGAGAGACAGTCCTCAAAGTTTGAGCATTCATCTGATAAGGAGGAAGAAACAAACTAATCAAAGAATAGTCAAGGGAATCTTCTTCCCTGAGCTGAAGAGACCCTGGCAAAAAGAAAGTAGCCCCATAATCTCAACACATAGTTTTCACTGGTAAATCATCTTCTATCAGAGTGCAAACATCTACCTCATCCTTTCAGGTGGTTGCATGGAACCCCATGATGGGTGCACACGTGCATAATGTACACACTCACATACTGTAATTTATGTTTCTGTTAATCAACACTTACATGATTTCCAATAGTCATAGTTACAAACAATGGCCCAATGAACATCTTTACCTATAGGTCTTGGTGGATATGGGTGAAAATTTCTACCGAACGGATTCCTAAAGGGGTGCCTGAGTGGCTCAATCAGTTAAGCATCCCACTCTTGATTTCAGCTTAGGTCATGATCTCAGGGTCATGAGGTCGAGCCCTGTGTTGGGCTCCACGCTCAGCACAGAGTCAGCTTGAGATTCCCTCTCCCTCTCCCTCTCCCCCTGCTCACACATGTTCTCTCTGCCTCTCTAAAATGAATAAATGAAATATTTTTTTAAAAAGAATGGATTCCTAGAAATGCAAGTGTTGAATTACATTTAAGGTTTTCATAGCTTCTGCCAAGATGCCCTCTGGCAGGCTATAATAAATGACATTTGTGAAATTGCTGATTTATTGTATCATCAACACGGGATATTGTGGCGTTTCATGTGTGCCAGTTTCATGGGTATAAAGTACTTATATTCCCTCATGATATGTATCTTCTGTGAATTATCTGTGCTCTGCATTTTCTAGGAGATTCATTGCCTTTTTTTGAAAACTGAGTTTTAGAAACTTGCTATATTCTTGCTCAGCTCTCTCTGGATCCTTTTCTACCTGAAGTGTTTCTTTAGCACTGGGACATTTTCTTCTACTGTATCTTTTTTTATTTCCTTCTATCCATTCTCTGTGTTCTCTGAGTCTCCTCTGGAACTCCCATAAGAAAGATGTATCAGTGTCTAATTCTATACTTCATACCCCATAACTTAGTAAACGATGGCACCTCTTCATTTTTTTTTCCTGACATATTTTTGGAAAATCCCTTAGCTTGAACTCCCAGTTTGCCAGTTTGGTTTTCATTTGTCTATTTAGCCCGTGTGTTGTGTTTTTATAATTTTGGCAATCATGGCTTCAATTTCCAAGAAATTGGTATATTTGTCATAGAGGCTTTATTATATTTTTTAAATGGATAGGATAATCACTTATCTCTTTCAAGGATATTCATTTTAGTTAAAGCTTTCTTCTGTTTTAGGTATTAATTCTGTTTTCTTGGAGTCAGTTCTATTTTTGCACTTCTTTCAGATTCTGGCTTTTCGGAAATGTCTGACAATTCTTGGCTGTCTGTTGATACTTGTAGATGAACATCTGGGCAGACCATCTGGGTGGTGGCTGAAGGGCACTTCTTTGCCCCCACGAGAATCCCATTTGGTTGGCCAGGAATGCGGTCTGGGATACAGGAGCTGGCCTCAGGTGACTGTGTGTGTGCAGGGGAACAGATGGTGGACAGTGGGAAGGAACTAGCTCAACCGCCCTCCCATCCGTTGCCTGCTCATTCCTGCACCCAGTGTTTGTTGCCCTCCTTCTGGAACTCTGCAGGGAGAAGTCACTAGTGATGTTGTGCATTCAGCTCTGAAGCATTACAGCTTCCCCTTCAACTCATCATCAATCTTCTATTTTCCAGAAAATTCCTCCTCCTTCTGAACAATGCCCCCACTCCTCCTGACCATCCACAATCACTAGGACTCTACTTTTATTTCTGTATTTATTCTATAATTTCAGTGGGATTTGGGGGACAAGACGGGTACACAGTAATGTGTCCTTAGCATCCTGAACTGTAGGACACTTATTCCACATTTATAATTATTGCATATGAACAGATTACCAGACATGGGATTGTTGGATCAAAGAGCAGGGACATTTTTGAGGTTGTTAACATATTTACAACTGCATACTAGAATGAGGAGTAGGACAGAGGAAGGGACTGACTGTGACAGAAAGGGAGCTTAGTTGTGGTCTTAGCTCCTTCCCTTGCCAGTCATGTAACCTAAGTGAGTCAGGGAAACTCTCTGAATCTCCTTGGTAAAACAGGCACAGTAATGGTACCAACATTTAGGAATACGATGAGGATGAATTACGCAAACTATCGTCCCCAGGGCCCAGCCTATAAAAGGTGCTTGATAGATGCTGTTAGTCAGCATTATTTCAAATAAGTAATTGGTAGGCACCAAATAATTGGGCATTCAATCAGGTGCTTGGAAAAGCATTCCCTTTCTTGGTCATTGGCATTTCACGCTCTCAGACAAATCATTTCTTGGCTTGGTACCTCCATCTTCAAAGAGAGAAGCCTCCTTCCTATCCCTTCCTATCTGTCGGCCTCTCTTCTGTGAAGATTTGCTGTTATTTGTAAAGCTCTTAGAGATGCCCCAGTGAAAATCCCTGCACATACTTGGGTTGTTTTCATTGGAATGACAGGTCCTGAGGCTCTGTCTGCAGATCCAGACCGAGCCTCTACAAGACAATTCCTCCTTCTGAACTTGGTCAAGTGTGAACTCCTGTGGAAGAAAATACCCAGTCTTTATTCTGGGCCAACTTCCAGAAATTGAATTTCTTCCTCAGCTGGGATATTGGGTCTGATGACTCCTTTTTCATTTTGACAACTTATTAATCATAAATTGTCAGCAAACCTGCCCCGGCGAGGCAGGCTAAGCTCTCACCATGGCCACATGCAGGTCCAGGACCAGGATGCCAGGAACCTGGTGTTCATGCCCAGCCCACAGGAAGGGCTGGAGGTAGCTCTTGCTAGAACCTCTGAAGTCAGTGTCCTCAGGGATAGGTGTCAGAAAGCATAGAGGATAAGAATATTTACAAATAAACAAGCTCAATGACAGAGAGAGAGAGGGAGAAGTTTGCACTTGCAGAACCCAGGAAGTGGTGGGCCAGGAACCGGCACCGGGAAAGTTTCCTGAGGCAGACTGGGCTGAGGCCAAGTGGTGGAGGGGATGGTAAGGTGGGGAAGGGGAGATCTCATCTGAAGAAATAACAGGAAAGTGGTAGGCCAACCACAAAACCTGAAGCATTTTATTTTTGTTTTCATCCAGTAAGCAGTAAGCAAATAAAAAAAAAAACAAAAACCCAGAGTGCTGGGCGTGAACTTGACCTGGAGCGGGCCTTCACACAATAAGAATAGCCTCTATGAGAGTTTCTTTCTCTCTTCCTCTTTCTGGTCTCAGAGGGGCTGGTTGCAACCAGGGAGGACCAGTTGGAAATGCTTTCCAAAAGCTGAACAAGCACAGGGCAAGAAGGTCAGGGAGGACAGATGAAGATGAAGGAAGAGGTCATTCACTGAGGGGCTCTTTGCCTCCCCATCCCTTTAGCTCCTCCCTTCAACAATTGGCCTTTCTCTCTGCTCCCTGAAGGGCTGTGGGCAGCCAACACATGGAGTGCCATCTGGGAGCCCTCCCTCGGTGCCAGGAAGACAACAAAGGTGGCTAAATCTTCCCCCTTCCACTTGCTGTGAGATAAGAGACCAAGCCGCAGAAAGACTGGATACGGGCTCTGGTCACACAGTGCGCAAGGGGGAAGCTGGAATCAAAGCCAGGCAACTTCCAAGTTTCTGCATGGTGGAGGTGTAACGACCGAAGAAGCTCCAGAAAGAGTAGAAGAGAAAGTTCCCAGAGGGCTCTCAAGCCCCTCAGTGTGTGCTCAAGAGCAGAAAGTCCTATTTAGAGCTGGGCTCAGGTTGCGGGAGCAGGGAGAGATTACTGGAGCAGCCAAGGCAAGAGCAGCCCTGGGGACATGATGCTGGTCTCATACCCCCCAGCAGATCTTGAATTTTGCACGTATCTGGGGGGATTAGCTGGGAAAAGGAAGGAGGAGTGATTCTTAAATGCTATGGGGACTCCTGGCTCAGTCCCAGCATCTCTCCCAGGGCCCACCCCGGTGGGAGAGGGCGCCCCTTCTCTCTGCTCTCCTTCTGCTCTCAGGGCTAGGGTTCTCGGGCTCCACATGCAACCCCCCCGCTGCCCCCCAGCCCACCCCACCCACTCTTCTTAGATCTGAATCCCCAGTACGTGCACTTCTTTGGGAGAAATAGCCCAGTCTCTTTCTGATTCCGAGTCAAATACTTGCTAAGCACAGAAACAAGAAATGCATGACTATGATCCTTCAATAGTCCATCTGCAGAATGGAGAGCTACTAAACCATAAAGAGAAGAGCGAGGACTCCCGTTATCACTCTTTATGGACAAGATTCACAGTGAAGTTAGTACAGGAAGGTGCTAAGCAGTGTGCACTACAAGCCCTATGTGAGCCACACTCTCCCCAAGGATATTCAGGTGACTGGTAATATTAGTTGCCACCTAGAAGGAGAATGGGGTGGTTTGAAGATTTTCACTAGATAATCTTTTAGAGCTTTTGACTTTTACGCCATGGGATTTTATTACTTTTTCAAAGATTAAATAAAAATTTGAAAAAGAGTAGTTTATGATGTGGTACTCAGTGAAAATCACTCTTCTCATATATATATATCCTTCCAAATCTTATTTTACACACACACACGCACAGGCGCACATATGTGTTTTGTTTATTTCTATAAAACTGAGGTCATGTTGTCATGAATCATAACCTGCTTCCCCCTCTTCACTATATTATGGAGAACTTTCCATATCAATGTATATACCCTGCATTAAGGAGTTACCAAGGAATCCACTATATTCTTTTATCATAACAGCTGAAACTAATTCCCTAGAATTTTAACATCTCTCTTGACCCTTACATACCATAAACTATCTACTTCAAGTGCCCAGTTTAGTCAGTTTAGTTTATACTCAGAGTGTGCAACCATCACCAGTATCTAATTTTAGAACATTTCCATCATCCCAGAGAGAAACCCCATGCCCATTAGCAGTCGTTCCCCATCCTCCTCCTCTCCCAGTTCTGGCAGACACTCACCTGCTTCTGTTTCTGTGGATTTGCCTATTCTGGACATTTCTTTTTTTTTTAATAATTAATTTTATTTATTTCTTATTTTTTTATAAACATATAATGTATTTTTATCCCCAGGGGTACAGGTCTGTGAATAACCAGGTTTACACACTTCACAGCACTCTCCATAGCACATGCCCTCCCCAATGTCCATAACCCCCTCCCTCTCTCCCAAGTCCCCTCCCTCCAGCAACCCTCAGTTTGTTTTGTGAGATTAAGAGTCACTTATGGTTTGTCTCCCTCCCAATCCCATCTTGTTTCATTTATTCTTCTCCTATCCCCCTAACCCGCCATGTTGCATCTCCACATCCTCATATCAGGGAGATCATACGATAGTTGTCTTTCTCCGATTGACTTATTTCACTAAGCATGATACCCTCTAGTTCCATCCACGTCGTCGCAAATGGCAAGATTTCATTTCTTTTGATGGCTGCATAGTATTCCATTGTGTATATATACCACCTCTTCTTTATCCATTCATCTGTTGATGGACATCTAGGTTCTTTCCATAGTTTAGCTATTGTAGACATTGCTGCTATAAACATTCGGGTACATGTGCCCCTTGGGATCACGTTTGTATCTTTAGGGTAAATACCTAGTAGTGCAATTGCTGGGTCATAGGGTAGTTCTATTTTCAACATTTTGAGGAATCTCCATGCTGTTTTCCAGAGTGGTTGCACCAGCTTGCATTCCCACCAACAGTGTAGGAGGGTTCCCCTTTCTCCGCATCCTCGCCAGTATCTGTCATTTCCTGACTTGTTAATTTTAGCCATTCTGACTGGTGTGAGGTGATATCTCATTGTGGTTTTGATTTGTATTTCCCTGATGCCGAGTGATGTGGAGCACTTTTTCATGTGTCTGTTGGCCATCTGGATGTCTTCTTTGCAGAAATGTCTATTCCTGTCCTCTGCCCATTTCTTGATTGGATTGTTTGTTCTTTGGGTGTTGAGTTTGCTAAGTTCCTTATAGATTTTGGATACTAGCCCTTTATCTGATATGTCGTTTGCAAATATCTTCTCTCATTCTGTCAGTTGTCTTTTGGTTTTGTTAACTGTTTCCTTTGCTGTGCAAAAGCTTTTGATCTTGATGAAATCCCAATAGTTCATTTTTGCCCTTGCTTCCCTTGCCTTTGGCGATGTTCCTAGGAAGATGTTGCTTGCGGCTGAGGTCGAAGAGGTTGCTGTCTGTGTTCTCCTCAAGGATTTTGATGGACTCCTTTCTCACATTGAGGTCCTTCATCCATTTTGAGTCTATTTTCATGTGTGGTGTAAGGAAGTGGTCCAATTTCATTTTTCTGCATGTGGCTGTATTCTGGATATTTCTTATAAATAGAATGTATACAGTGTATTGCCTTTTGTGTCTGCCTTCTTTCACTTAACCTAAAGTATTCCAGGTTCATCCATGTTGTACCATGAGTAAGTACAGCATTCCTTTTCATTGACAAGTAATATTCCATTGTGTGGCTAGCCCGTAGTTTTTAATCCATTCTTCAATTTTTTTAAAAGATTTTATTTATTTATTTGACAGACAGAGATCACAAGTAGGCAGAGAGGCAGGCAGAGAGCGAGAGAGGAGGAAGCAGGCTCCCTGCAGAGCAGAGAGTCCGATGTGGGGCTCGACCCCAGGACCCTGGGATCATGACCTGAGCCAAAGGCAGAGGCTTTAACCCACTGAGCCACCCAGGCGCCCCTCAATTTTTTTTTTAAGATTTTATTTATTTGACAGAGATCACAAGTAGGCAGAGAGGCAGGCAGAGAGAGAGGAAGGGAAGCAGGCTCCCTGCTGATCAGAGAGCCCGATGCGGGGCTCGATCCCAGGACCCTGAGATCATGACCTGAGCCAAAGGCAGAGGCTTTAACCCACTGAGCCACCCAGGTGCCCCCATTCTTCAATTGATAGACACTTGGATTTTTTTCAAGTTTGACTGTGATAAATAATGCTGTTATGAGAAGTTGTGCACAGGTTTTTGTGTGAACATATGTTTTTATTTATTCTCTGAGAGGTAGATTGGCTGGGCCTCTAGAAACAATACGTTTAACTTTTTGAGAGACTGCCAATTGTTTTCCAGAATGGCCACCCTATTTGACATGCCCATCGGCAGCATAGGAGGGCTCGTTTCTCCACATCTTCACCAACACCTGTTGTCTGTGCTTTTGATTATAGCTGTCCTAGTGGAGGCGAAGCGACATCATGATGGTTTTGATTTACATTTCTCCAATGACTAAGGATGACTGAGCTATGGAACATGTTTTCGTGTGCTTGTTAGCTATTTGTCTCTTTTGGGGAAATGTCTGTTCAGATCTTTGCTTATTTTCAAGTTAGGTTGTCTTTTGATTATCAAGTTGTAAGAGTTCATATGTAGTCAGGATATGAGTCCCTTATCAGATATATGATTGGCAAATTTGTTTTCCTATTCTGTGGGTTGTCTTCTCATTTTGTAAAAGTACCATTTGCTGCAAAAAGTTTTGATCTTGGTGAAGTCCAACTGACCTGTCTTCGCTTTCATGAACTGTGATTTTTTGTGTCACGCAGAAGAAACCATTGTTTAATCCAAAGTCACGAAGATTTAGTTCTATGCTTTCTTCTAAGATTTTTATAGTTTTGGCTCTTACATTTAGGTCTATTATTCATTTTGAATAATGTGTAAAATGTGAGGTATGGATCCACACTCATTCTTTTCCATGTGGCTCTCTAGCTGTGCTGGCACAGTGTGTTGAAACGACTATTCCTACCCACTGAACTGTCATGGCACCCTTGTTGAAAATCAATTGAGCATAAGGGTAAGGGCTTATCTCGAGACTGTTGATTCTATTTTATGGATCTAATGGTCTATTTTTATGGTAATACCATGCTGGCTTAATGCCCATGGCTTTATTTGTATTTTTAAAAGATTTTATTTATTTATTTAAAAGAGAACATGGGAAGGAGGAACAGAGAGAGAAGTAGATTCCTCAGTGAGCAGGGAGCCCAATGTGGGGCTCAATTCCAGGACCTTGGGACCATGACCTGAGCCGAAGGAAGATGCTTAACTGACTGAGTCACCCAGATGCTGCAACTATAGCCTTATAGTAAGTTTTGAAACAAGAATGTGTGATTCTCTCCAGCTTTTTCTTCTTATTCAGGATTATTTTGGCTCTTCTGTGTTCCTTGTATTTCCATATGATTTTTAGGATCAGTCTGTCAAGTTCTGGAAAAAGCAAGCTGGCGTTCTGATAGGCACTACACTGAATCTATATTAGAGGGTTTTGGCCTCATTTAATGAGTTATGCAGTACTCCTTCCTCTTCTAGTTTTTGAAAGACTCTGTGAAGCATTAATTTTTATTCTTTAAATATTTGGTATCATTCACCAATGAAGACATATGGGCCTGGCCCTCTCTTTGAGGGGAGGTTTTCAGTCTCTCTGATCCAGGCTCTCCATTCAGTTTAAGTCTGTTAAGAATGTTTATTTCTTCCCGAGTCCATTTTTACAGCTTTTGCCTTTCTAGGAATTCATTCATTTCGGGTAGGTTACCTAATGTGCAGGCATCCCATTGTTCGTAGCAATCCCTTAAAAACCCTTGTTTTTGTAAAGTCTCACTTTCATTCCTGATTTTTGCTCTTCTGTTCCCAGTATCGCCCCTTCCTCTCCCCTCTCTCCCCTCCCCCAGCCCGTGTCAGGCCTGGACTCTTCGGAAGGTTCCATCCCATGGAAGCCAATATTCTAAGCCAGTATTGCTAAATGCGAGTGGAGAACCATCTTAGACCAGCACCGAAGTGGGAGAATCCTTACCAAAATTCCTGAGTGCGGCCTGAGCAGCAGGGGTGCCCCTGCCCTGGATGGCTGCTCACCGGTCCCGGTTTCCTGGCGTAGCATGGATGATACTCTTATCCTAAAGAGAATGAGTTTCTCTGCTTCAGAATGCACTTTAGAACCAGGGATCCTGCCTGCCTACGCCAAGCTATTGTTATCTCTTTCCTTCTCCGAACTGAGAGATGAGGGAGTGTGGAACTTGGAAGAGCTAAGGGACACGGGACAGCCTGCAGTGGCCCTGCCCGGGCACAGCTCTGGCCCTGAGTCACCGTGGGGACAAAGTGCAGGACCCTGACTCACCTGTTCAGTGTGAGGCTCCATCACGACGCCCTACCTCCTGCAGAATGGGACTTGGGTGCCCATTCTGGCTCTCCCCTTGGAGGGAAGGAGGACATCCTAAGGCGGCCACCTCAGCTATTGTAGAACCAGCTTGGTCAACATGAAGATAAGCTTGCTTGACCAGCTGGCTTGAAGCCCTGTCCAGCCTAGCCTACTTAGGATTAGGATTCCAGAGAACACACAGGCTTTGCCTGAACACTCTGAGCCTAGGGACACTCCCCTCCCCCAACCCCTGCAGCCCTGCCTGGTTTGGGAGTCAACCTGCCTGGGCCAGAGTACTCTCCCCACCTTCTACTGGCTTGCATGTGACCTTGGGCACAGGATTCGGTTTCTCTCTTCCTCAGTTTCTTCACCTACACAATGGGGGCAATAGCAGTAGTTTACTCAGGCAGCTGCTGGGAGCACTTGTGAACGAGACAACATATTATATACAGCCCCTCCGTATCCCTCTGTGCCTGGGGGACAGAAAGCATTTGAGAGCGGTTAGTGTTGAAAACAAATCTGTGCCTTTAGAGTTCTACCATTGCCTCCAGCCCTGCCCTCTGCAGCCACCGTCTGTCTCAGCAGCAGGAAATCTGCTGGGCTGGGGCCTAACGAGCTCTGGGCCAGGCTGTTTGCAGCCCAGGGAAGGGTAAGGAGACAGGCCAAGGAGATGGGGCCATGGGATCTCAGTGTCTTGCTTCTGTCCTGTTTCAGGGGAGGAGGCTTAGGACCTCTCTCCAGTGCAATACCCAGAGCTTAGTGACCCAACTTCGAGCTCCCGCTCTGCCACCTACTCACCCTGGGACTCTGAGCGGTGAGTTCCCCAACCTCTAAACGCCACTCGTGCATTTTTAAAATGGAAATAACAGTACCCACCACTTCCTCTGCCTGGGGTGGGGGGGGTTAAATTGCTAATGCTTCAAACCTGTTAAACACCAGCTGGCACAGACTAAGAATTCATTTCAGCGGCACCTGGGTGGCTCAGTCAGTTAACTCTGTGCTTTCAGCCCAGGTCATGATCCCAAGGTCCTAGGATCGAGTCCAGCATGGGGCTCTCTTCTCACCTCCCTCTGCCTGCTGCGTCCCTTGCTTGTATTGTCTCTCTCTCTGGTAAATGAAAAAATAAAATCTTAATTTAAAAAAAATCATTTCATGAAACAAGATGGGCTCAGGAGGGAGACAAACCATAAGAAACTCTTAATGTCACAAAACAAACTGAGGGTTGCTGGGTGGGGGGGGTTGGAAAAGGGGATTGGGGTTATGGACATTGGGGAGGGTATGTGCTGTGGTGAGTGCTGTGAAGTGTGTAAACCTGGCGATTCACAGACCTGTACCCCTGGGGCTAATAATACATTGTATGTTAATAAAAAAAATAAAAGATTAAAAAAGATCATTTCAGATCATAAAAAGTAACTGTTCTGCTCTTACTTTTTCTCTTTCAGTCCCCACCCCTGTTTCAAATAAAGGACACACTAAAGTTTCAGTAAATTCGGTCTTCTTTGAGATCAAGCAGAGGTGGCTGACGTGATGCGACAAAGGTTCAGACTGGGCCCTGTTTTACACAAACTGCCTCCTCTTTGGGCCGATAATGGGATCTAGCTGCGCTATGCTCTCGTCCTATCACCAGCGCTCAGACCGCAAGCTACAATCAGAATGAGTCCAAGGTTAACTCAGTCTGAGACTCTTCCACTATGATGTCATGGGGGCCTCAGCCTCAAGAGCCCAGGAGCCCGGGGTGCTGTGTGGTTGGGCACCTCCCCTCCTTCCCCTGGCTGGCCCTGGGACCTGGGGTGCGGGAGAGGGGGCAAGTACTGGGAGAACAGCCCACTACAGCCCCACACCCGGGACCTCACCAACACCACCACTTCGCCTCCACAAAGTCAAGGCTTTCTCCTCTGTGTGACCATTGCCAGAATGCAAAGGGCTCCTGGCGAGGTCCAGGGGCTGCGCCTTTGCGGCTGCCAGGAGCCCACGCTGAGCGGATGTGGCAGGAAGGACGCAGCGGGCACAGTGGGCAGCCACAAGGGGCCGAGGAGCATTCCGTGCCATTTTTACAAAGTCACGTTTTTGACTTGATTGAAAGTAGAATCGTTAATAATATATAGGTTTTAAGTGACTGAAGGCTGGCTCTTGCCAAATCCTAGCATAAAGCGGATTTTTACAGCTGGGATGATAAATCCCAGAAAGGCGGCTCTTACCATGGAAACGCTGACACAGCCTTTCATTCCCCTTCACAGTGATTCAAATCCTCATTTCAATTTGTTTTTCTTCCTTTTGAGCGGAGTCACCTGCCAGCCCCGAACAGACCGGCTCGGATGGAAGCTCGACGCTGCCCCCTGTCGGAAGCAGGGCGGCCTGCTCGCAGCCGGCCGCAGCAGGCGAGTCTTCCCGGAAGAACCCCCGAAACGCCGGAAAACCGGGGTTCTTTGTAATCATCTCGCCAGGAAGCAAATTCCTGCAGGACTGACGCTCGTCTTCCTAGAGCAAGAGAGGCAGGGACGGGAACGCAGGTACTGACGGGTGTGGTACCGAACTAGAGGTCGCTCTGGGCAACTGGGGAGCTGGCAGCCAGTGTGGACCCGGCACGGCGGCCTTCCCGCCCGAGAGGTCGCAAGCGGCTCCGCATCAATTCTTATACAGCCCCGGCCTGCTTGCGGTCGCGGGCTGCAGCGGCCCCGGGAGCTCCTCGGGCCGAGATGCAGATTTAGGCAGATGGAGGTCCAGCCCTTGCTACGTTGAGGCCGCTGGGGTGTGGGCACCGTCGACCAGTCCGTTGCACATAATCCCCGTTATTCCTTGTGTTTTCCTTCAGGGTGTCTCATCTGCAGGCATATTTTATGCCCCTGGAATGCATGTGCCCTCTGTCTATTAACCACCACTCCGTAATTCTACAAAGCAAATGTCCAGGAATGTCTTTCTATTTTCCAGATCTCTTCATTGATAATAAACCCCATAAGGGATCTAGCCACACTTCTTAATCTACCAGGGAGACCCCAGCAGAGTTCCTGGTCTGAGCGCTGTCAGGGTCCCAGATTTCCCCACTAAACACGGCTTCATTCACTTATGCCCATCACGTTAGAATGTGGCTGAATGACTCTTGAGCGTTTCTCTGATTTTGCACTCAGCCAGCGCTTCGGATTAGGGTTTTCTAAAGTGTGTCCCACTGATAACCAGTGAACAGAGATACTCCTCCCAAGAGGGGTTCAGAGATTGAACAGGGTTAATAACATTGCTAGCTATCACATGCTCTTAAGATCATGATAGTCCTCAGTGTTTTATTTTTTTTTATTTTTTTTTTAAAGATTTTATTTATTTATTTGACAGAGAGAGATCACAAGTAGGCAGAGAGGCAGGCAGAGAGAGAGGAGGAAGCAGGCTCCCTGTGGAGCAGAGAGCCCGATGCGGGGCTCGATCCCAGGACCCTGAGATCATGACCTGAGCCGAAGGCAGCGGCTTAATCCACTGAGCCACCCAGGCGCCCCAGTCCTCAGTGTTTTAAAGGCTCTGAGAAGTCCTGAAGGGACAAAGTCCAATGAACTTTCACTCAGTGTTTCCCAGCTTGCTTGCTCACTGGACCAAGTCCTCATTCTGCAACACACTAGGTCACGCCATACATAACACGCTTTGCCTTCTATTTGTCCTATTTATTTTTGGTTTTACAGAGTTTTAAAAAATATTTTTATTATACAAGTATTACCTGTTCACTGTAGAAAACAGGAAATAGGCAAATTAAGCAAAAAGAAGGGGAGAAGGACTGAGGCTAATTACCATGGGCATTTTGGATTCGATGGGCACATGTTTGGGTTGTACTGTTCCCTTGTGAAAAGGGAGATTGGTTGTTGCAGGAGCCAGTCTGTTCCCTGCACTCTGTTCAGTTTTATGGCCCCTGACTCTAAGTAGCAGGTTTCATAAAATAAAGCACACATTTCAGCCAACTGTGGTTGAAATCATTCAAATCATTTTGAATGATTTCCAAACCCTGGGTGGAGGAAAATTCCTGTACCGTATGTTGTGCCTTTTACAGGGAGTGGCAGGCCAGGAAACAAACAAATTGGTAGGAGGAGAAAAAAATTATATATGATGATTTCTCAACTATGTGAAAATAATTGTTATTAAAAAAGATAGGATTAAATTCTTCCCAAGGATTAGGAAGTTTACCTCTGGAGAATGGGCTCAACTTTTCTCTGCTATTGTCAAAACAAAACTTAAAACTCAGTATTTTTAGGGGCACCTGGGTGGCTCAGTGGGTTAAGCGTCTGCCTTCGGCTCAGGTCATGGTCCCGGGGTCCTGGGATCGAGCCATGCATTGGGCTCCCTGATCAATGTGGAACCTGCCTCCGCCTCTGCCTCCCACTTCCCCTGCTCATGCACGATCTCTCTCTCTCTGACAAATAAATAAATAAACAAAATCTTAAAAAAAATAATAAGTATTTTTTAAAGTTCCCCCTACATACACCAGGCCAATTTCAGTGGGGATTAAAGCAGCGCAAGGAATAGAGAAGGTTGGGGGGCTCTTGCTTAAGAGGGGCAACTGCCCCCACCCTAGAGGCACTGATCTTGCTCAGGGTAGCATCACCTCCTTTTCCTCCAAATCGACAGGCCATATTTGGGAGTCATGGGTGGCTCAGGGTGAAGTGGGGGGTGGAGCTGTTTACACTGACCCTCAGAGCCACTGTAGGAGGGAACAGCCTTTTATTACCCCTTTTCATCAATGTTCCCTGAACACAAGCTCATTTCTGCCCTAGAGGCTTTGTGCTGGCTCTTCCCTCTGCCTGGGGCACTCATCTTTCAGGTCTGAGCTCAGAGAGGGTCTGTGAGCCCCCCCCTCCCCCCGCCCCGAGAGCACACCGCATGGGTGGAGCCAATGTCTGCCTGACTGCGAATCTGGGAGGCATAAGCTGAATTCCAGAAGGGTTCTCAGATAGTTGCCCTTTCAGGAAATTCCCAGCCTAAATATGACATTGGAGGCCAGGATGCAACTGAAGTCAGGGGGGAGAATACCCAGCCTGTAACTCCAGTTCTCCTTTTCAAGATAATGGCTTCTCTGATGGCTGAGGACAGCTCTGATGCCATCCTTGGGTGGCTAGAAGGCCATTCCAGGGGGTCCATCTCCACATGCGCAGTGAGAAGCCGCAGTCCCTTGCTTCTAACCCTCCCCTTGCCTGCTCCGAGCAGGAGCCACTGGGCTTCTCATCAGTGCAGCCCCTGCTGTGGACCCAAAGGAGGCCCACCAGGCAGATGACCAATGTCCGCTGAGTGCCCGCCATCTGCCCAGCTGCCTTGTTGACTCTGCCACACTTTCCCTGACATGGGAGAGGGGACCCAGAGAAACCACGCTCAGGGGTCTCATGCCATTGAAGCCCCTTCTTGTGAGCCCCCTCTCTGACCCCCTTTACAACATGGCAGCTTCCATCATTCTCGAACCCCTGGTCCCTGGTGTCTTCTCTTCTTAGCATTTCTTGCTTGCTGGTGTTCTGTTTTCTTTCTTTCCTTTGTGAAAGGTGGATATGTGGGTTGTTGTGTTCTCCTTGATTCTCCAGCACCCAGAACACGATCTGGCACAAACAGATGCTCTATGTCTGTTAGTTGAATGGCTGCCCGGTATTTTTTTTTTTAAAGATTTTATTTATTTACCTGACAGAGAGAGATCACAAGTAGGCAGAGAGGCAGGCAGAGAGAGAGAGAGGGAAGCAGGCTCCCCGCCGAACAGAGAGCCCAACATGGGGCTCGATTCCAGGCCCTGAGATCAGGCCCTGAGCCAAAGGCAGCAGCCTAACCCACTGAGCCACCCAGGCGTCCCAGCTGCCCGATATTTTAACAAGATGAAAGCTTATCAGAGCATCGGGAGTCCAGGTGAGGGCTGTTCTAGGTGATTTGCTTGGTTTGCTTCAAGTTCAAACTCTGACTCCTGCCTCAGTGATTCCAGTGGACCACCAAGACGGTAGGAGTGGAGACTCCCATTGGAGTCCAGCTGTTGGAGCAGCAGGGGTGAGATTCCACAGCCTGAGTGCCGGGCTTCCTCTGTCCTAGGCGACCTCCAGCAAATGCCTTCCCCTCCGTGTCTAACCAGCAGATAAGGAAGTGAGTGGGTCGACTGTTTACCTACCCCATGACAAGCATTCGTGGGGAAGCAGTTTATTAAAAGAAAAACCCAGAGTGTGGAAGTGGGGCCAAGGAGGAAGGAGGCCATGCTAGGGGGTGGCAAAGTCCCCTAGAGGCTCCCATTTGGCCCCAAATGGGTTTCCCCCACAGGGAACCTCAGGGACAGTGTAGGTCACACCCAGAGTGTCTTAACCGTGAGTGAGAGAGCTGGAGCATTTCTAACCCTGCACAGACGATCCAGCAGGCACCCCTGGAAGGGTGTGAATTCCAGCTTGCCAGGGGCACAGGCCAGTGGATGCCAGCAGCCCCCAGACAAAGAGGAAGATGTTGCCTTTCAGGGATGAGAAAAGAGGGACCTGAGACAATATGGATGGGGTTCTGACATGGTCTCTAATATGATATGGAAGAGGGCCCTGCCCCACAAAGTTCTCTACAAACCTGCTGGAAATGCAGGTTTGAGTCCTGTAATGCATGCTCAGAGGCTCCCTCACTGGACTATGAGTGTCCCGAGAGCAGGGAGACTGTCCTGTCCATCCTTCCTGCCTCAGCACCTGCAGCCAAACCTGGCACCTGGTTCCTGGTTTCTGTTCCACAAGTACCACATGAGCAAATGAAAGAAAGAATAATGATGGGGGAGATTGAAGTCCTGTTTTTGCTCCTTGCCTGCCTCCCTGTGCTGCCTGACTTCACAGGGGGCTACCGTGGGCAGAGCTGATTCCCCTGGCCTGTTGATGTCACACTTGACCATGGCCATGTGTGCAAAGGGACAGAGCCAGTCTGGAGTCAAGGTCTTAGGAGGCATCCTGTATTTCTGCGCTCCTGTGATCTGGGCCAGAAAGAATGCATAATCCTGAGAAGAACAAGTGAGGGACACACAGAGCAGGCCTGAACCAACTCAGAACCCAAAGCCAAGGCCAAATGGCCAGCACTTGAAGCAGAGCTGCCCCTGCGGACCCACTGGCCTATAAGCAGGAGGAAAATGCTTGCTCTAAGCCACTGAGTTGGAGGGTTTGTTGTGTAGTGTGTGTGGTAGTAGTGTCTCAGGCCAAGTTCTCTAGGAAGCAGACTCAGAATGGTGTGTAGGAGGTTTGTTATGGAGTGTCCTGGGGACCAACACCTGTGGACAGGAGGGAAAGCAAGCCGAACTCAGCAGAGGGGGAAGCTGAGCTGAGCTGTGGTGCAGTTCCAATGAAGGCTCAGTTTTGGAGCTGTCCCAAGTTGGGCCGAGGAGTTTTAAACACCTCTGGGTTGACTAGATGTTTTGGTCAATTGCTCCAGGAAGGGGTGTGACCTTGGGCAAGGCAGTGTTCTTGAGTGGAAGCCCTTCCCTGGGAAAGCTACGGACAGTGCTCTGTGTGAAGGAATAAGTCCTTCATTCCCCGAAGGGCATCTGGACTATACATCCAAAGTCCTCAACTATACCTGACTGATACGACGGTGTCCATCATATTCCAAGGCTGCCTCCCAACACCTTTATTGCTACATGATCAAAGATTTCAAATGCATTTAATTATTTCTAAAATACCATTGAGAAAACAGACTTGCTACATCTAATAAATTGTGAAGAAAAAGGTCATTAATGTTGGCTTACAAGCTCAGTTTTACAATGCTTGTATGCCCGACAGTTTCCCTTCATTTAGCAGTCACCAGGAAGCTGCCTGTGGTGTGAGCTGCACAAAGTGGACAGCAAAGTGTTAGTCCTTTCTTGTGTGATTTCTTCCAGGCAAATGTGTCCTTCCTGGAGCCACTGAGATGGCTCTCCTTATGAAGCTACAGTATGCCCCCTGGTCCCCCTGGAAGCCCCAAAACAGTGACATGAGTCCTGACTTGCTCCAAAGCTCTCAGCTGATGACGCTTATAGAGAGGCAGGACATGAGGACTGTATTCACAGCCCAGCAGTTGTGGGAGGAGCAGTCCTTATCTGACCAAAGTTGAACAGAAAAAAAGCCCACTAGAGGGAATGAGTTCCTTGAACTACCCCTCCCCACCATGTTATCCCATAAATAGTTGGCCTTATCCTTGGGCACCTGGGAGCCTTTAGTCACTCCCCAAAGTCACCCATTGACTCCTTGACTCACAGGCTGATTGTGGCCATCATCTACCATTCCTTTCCTTCTTAGAAGAAAAGAATGGAAATGCTATCAAAGAGGTCATGGAGCCATATCAGGGAAGGCAGGATTAGAAAACTCTGGTGCCTTTTTTTTTTTTTTTTTTTTTTGGATGGCTTTAAATAACCAAGGCAAAAGAAACCCAACTCATAAATTAACACTGCAATTGGTCTATAGATTCCCACAAAGGATGTTTTGCAAGTCACCCAGCCTTGCCCCTTGGTTGCTCAGGACCGCACTACATACTGACATGTGACACCTGGAGAGGGCAGATGGCTCCAGCATCTGGTGAGGCCAGACTGACTGGTAGTGGGCACCATTCAGTAAAAGATACCCGGGAGCCTTGACGGCTATAGGGTACAGGGACCCCATCTGGTCCAAATGGACACTAACTATAGCCCTTTGAGAGTTTCTGACTCAGAAAGAACTCAGTTCTCAGAAAGAACTGCAGGGGTAGAATCTCTCCACCCAGGAGGTTAGGGATCCATCCAGCTACCCAAGGTAGGTGTACTACGCATGTGCGACCTGTCACTTTGGGGAGTGGGGGGAAGGACAAACCAGGATCTGGAATGGATGGTCCCAGGAGCAGACTGTTGGGGGTACATGCATCTGCCTCCTTCCAAGCCCCAATCTACAGAAGCTCGCATCCATGATCCTTTGGAAGGGGAAGCTGGAGGAGTGTGGACAGCCTTGCCCAGCTGGGGACTGTGGGGCTGCTGGGGCTCCTCCTACAAGGGACACCTGGGAGCGGTGATCGCTGGGAAGCCCGGCACCCCATCAGGCAGTCAGTGGAAATGGGGACTGAGTGGGGGCACTCTCAAGCTGCCACCTCAGAAAGATGTTTGGGCATGAGCTCCTCTGCCCTGAGCCCAGGCACGCAGTTCAGGAACCAATGAGCTGCTCAGTCTCCCAGGACCCCGGTTGCCCTCAAAGGGCTGGCGCAGGGCGTACTTCAATGGATGGACTGCCTAGGGAGTATAGGCAGAGTCTGGCAACAGGACAATGTCTAGGGAGGTGGTTTAAAGGTGTGAGGTTGTTGCTTGGTGTACTTGGCATCTGCCTAATTCCAAGCTTTCGTTGACACAAATGGGCATATCCTGCTTGAAACGAGAGCTGGAGGCATCCGGATAGCGTTGCAGGGATGGGGCAGACAGGGATGGTCGAGGTAATTGTTTATTAACCGATACCTGGGAGCCTTGATGATTGAAGTCTGGGGCTGACTGTTCCCAGTTTAAAGCACCACCTCAGAAAGATTTATGGGGAGCGGACCACTGCCTCCCCAGAAGCTAGGCAGTATTTGGGACTGGCCTGAGCCTAACTGGCCTGAAGGGCTCCAGCCGCCTAAAGCTGGCTGACAGAGGGCACACTGCGCATGTGCGTGCTGTCCAGGTGGCCAGAGCCAGGGACCTGGAATGCGGCAGCTGTAGGGAGAGGCCAGGTCACCTGAATAGGTTATTTGGGGGTACTTGGCAGCTGCATAATTCCAAGCTTTTCTTTTACACAAATGCGCATATTCTTTCTGAAGCAGGGTTTCAACAACTCAACTGTTTCCAGGGCTGGCCTGGAGAGCAGGGACCCTTCATTGCTGCAGAAGCTCAGGGCACATGGGGATGGACTTCCTTCTTCAGCAGCAGCCTTTGTGCAGTTTTCTGGGCATATTCACCCCTGAGGCAATGCTGGTGGGTGGGGACAGGCCGGAACACTGCAGTCTGGAGGGCCTGGCTGTCCAGGGGCATCCGATCGCTTACCTACCAGCATGGGTGAGTTGCTGAGGGCAGAGTTGCCTCTGTCTGTAATAGGGCAACATTGAAGCCTGGCCACCCGATCAGGCTCTTTGTGGTACAAGGCGTTGGCCTAACTGCAAGGCCTATCTATTCATTATGGAATATTCTCAAAGTCAGAGATCGAAGTGTTTCAAATGCTTTGCCATGGAGGAGCTGGGGTCAGGACGGGGTATCTCCTCTCCCTTAGGGGACATCTGGGACGCTTGGCTCCTGGAGAGCCCAGGACCCCATAGGGCAGCAGTCCACATGAGGACTGAATGTGACCCCTTTGCAGCTGCCACCTCAGGATGATTTTCGGGAGCGGCCCCTTTCCACACTGTAGCCTATGCTGGTATCTTGCCTGGCCACAGCTTCAGCCCCTCAGGGATTCCCAGCTGCCTCAGACTGGCTCAGTGGGATAAGCTGAGCATGGACCTATAGCCCATGTTAGGGTCGCCAGGGACCTAGAATAGTGCTGTTATGTTGATAGGCTGAGTGAGAAGTGTGGACCTTGGTGACAAGTCCTAACCGACCCGGGGGGCAGGATTCCCCACGAGTGTAGAGATTTGTCTTGCTGGACTGCCTTTGCAGGTCACCGGGCAGGGAAGCCTGGCCAGGGTTCCATCTAGGGAGAGACTCCAGGGAGCACTGGTGGCTGAAGAAGCCCCAGAACCCCTCAGGCAGCAAGTCCAGATGGGGACTGATAGTGGGCAATTGGCAGCTGGTGCCTCCCTGTGCTGTTTGGGAGTTCAGTCCCTCTGGACTGAACAGGTGTTTGGGTTCAAGCCCCAGTTCCAGCAGCCTGGTGGGCCCCAGCTGCGTCAGGCTGGCTGCAAGAGTGGGGATTGTTCATGCCCTGACTGCACAGTTCAGGGTAGTAGGAATCTGGAACTCGGGTAAGAGACAGGAGAGGACAGCTCTCTAGAATGGTCTCCTGAGTGTCTGCAGATCTGCCTAGTTCCAGGCCCAAACCTCCACACATGTGCTATTCCCTCTGAAGTTCAAGCTAGAGGAATCTGCACTTCCTTTCCAGGCCAGGGTTGGGTACACTGGCCAGGTAGCCTTCAGTAGGAAACACCCAGGGACCGTGATTGCTGGCGAAGCCCGGGGCCTGATCAGGCAGCCAGGCTGAACATGAATTGGCTGTTGCTATTTCCAAGCTGCCGCTGCGGGAGGATTTCAAGGGATGGGCTTCCCGCTTCCTGGAGCTTCTGCAGGTGGTGGTGCATAGCCCCTGCTCCACAGGCCTCGAGAGCCCAGCTGCCCAAGGATGGCTCCTGGAGTGGGTCCTGTGCAGGTCAGGAAAGCTGGCCAGCTGGAACAGAACAAGTATAGGGAGAGTTCGGGTCATGGCAGTAAGATCTTGGGGACCTGAGGCATCTGCCTCATTTTAAGACCTAACAAACACAAATGCACATACTCCTTCTGTAGAGAGACCGGGAGGATGCTGGCCTCCCCAGCACAGCAGACCCGGGCAGACTGGCCAGGGTATCTACCATCTGATAGGAGAGACCTGGCAGTCCTTGCTGCAGGACCCCTTCAGGCAGCAAGCACACATCGAGACAGATCATGGCCAATTAGTGCTTCCACTTTGGGGTGATCTGTGGGGCTGGGCCCCTCTTCGCCAGAACCAATGCAGGTGTTTAGGCCTGGAGGGTCCCAGCTGCCTCACGCTGGCTGGAGGGGTCCAACCCCACATGCTCAGTAAGTACGGTTCAAGGTATCCAGCAGCCTGGAAAAGGGCACGGATCCAGGGAGGCTGTGGCGGACACAAGGCACCTGCCTCAATCCAAGTCCTAACCTATCTGAATTCACACATTCCCTTTGAATACAGGACTGGTGATACTGGGCCGCCTTGCTAGGGCAGGGCCAGGAGGGCTGGCTGGGGCTTCTATCATCTGTTGAGGGACACCTGGGATTCCTATTTGCTGGGCAAGCCTGGGACCCCTTCAGAGAGCAAGTCCAAACAGGGTCTGATAGTGGTTGACCTGCTCCTGCCACCTGAGGGTGATTTTCAGGGGTGGGCCCCCTCCCCACTGTGGTCTACGCAGGTATGGTGCCTGGCCCCAGCACCACCTTGGACTGCCCAGGCTGCCCAGACCTAGAGCAAGATATTTGGTCTTGAGAGGCTGGCTCAGAGGAGAGGCTCTTGGGGATATTAACCTTAAAAATAAAATCCCTTGTTTTACTGGCAGATGAGTTTATTTGGGAATAGCGGAGGAATTGAAATTCGAGACAAGCAAACTATAGCAAACCGCAGGCAAGTGGTAGAGACCAAGAGAAGGTCAGCTTTTATTATGCTTTAGGAAGATATTGGGGAGGATTGTTTTGAATAAAAGTTCCCTGGAAAACAATGATGGTTTAAAGATATGAGGGTTTCTCCTTAGCCACGAGTGATGGTTAGTGCGCTGCTGATGGGACAGGGAGAGGTCTTGTTTTTCTTAAAAGCAAGAGATAAATTCCTGTGACAGAACTGTCCTCCCTTTTCAAGATTAGAATTATCTTCCTTTTTCTTGTTGGTCAGGCAGTCTACAGTGAGTGCTGTGTGCCTGAGGACTCCCAACTCGGGGCTCCGGGCTCCATTTTCATGTGGGTTCCTTCACTCCTTCACACTTCCCTGAATTGTTCGAGAATTTTCCTCAAATGCATTCCTGATCAAAATGAGGTGTTCTACTGAGATATCACCTTACACCAGTTAGAATGGCCAAAATTAGCAAGACAGGAAACAATGTGTGTTGGAGAGGATGTGGAGAAAGAGGAACCCTCTTACACTGTTGGTGGGAATGCAAGTTGGTGCAACCACTTTGGAGAACAGTGTGGAGAGTCCTTAAGAAATTAAAAATAGAGCTTCCCCATGACCCTGCAATGCACTACTGGGTATTTACCCCAAAGATACAGATGTAGTGAAAAGAAGAGCCATCTGTACCCCAATGTTTATAGCAGCAATGGCCACAGTCACCAAACTGTGGAAAGAACTAAGATGCCCTTCAGCGGACGAATGGATAAGGAAGATGTGGTCCATATACACGATGGAGTATTATGCCTCCATCAGAAAGGATGAATACCCAACTTTTGTAGCAACATGGACGGGACTGGAAGAGATTATGCTGAGCGAAATAAGTCAAGCAGAGAGAGTCAAGTATCATATGGTCTCACTTATTTGTGGAGCATAACAAAGAACATGGAGGACATGGGGAGATAGAGAGGAGAAGGGAGTTGAGGGAAATTGGAAGGGGAGATGAACCATGAGAGACTATGGACTCTGAAAAAGAACCAGAGGGTTTTGAAGGGACGGGGGGTGGGAGGTTGGGGAACCAGGTGGTGGGTAATAGGGAGGGCACGTATTGCATGGAGCACTGGGTGTGGTGCAAAAACAATGAATACTGTTACACTGAAAAGAAATTAAAAAAAAAAGAATGAGGTGTTCTGCAGTTCTGCAGAGATTTGACAGGCAACAGGTTAAAAGTTTTCAATTGATTATACAAAATAAGATAAGAAAAATAATGACCCAGTTTGCATAGTATTCTTCAACCAAGAGCCCAAACCTGAAGGTAGCCCCCTAAATAGATCAAAGGTTCATAGATCATTAGGCAGAGTTCTGTGGTCAAAGTGCTTACTCACTGATTTTATGCAGCTAGATATTTACTTCCCCGGAGTCTTTATCCATGTGCAGCAGGTGGAATTCACCATGGCACAAATGTCTCCTTGTTCAGCTAGTAGATAGTCAAGGGTTATGTGATTATCTAAATTTACTGTAGTCTGTGAGTCAAGTGACCATTGTTGCGCTTTTATTGCTTTGGTTGTGGAGTCAGCTAGCTCTCCTAACATCAGGGAGAGATTTCTGATCTTGGATTTGTTGGTATTCACTCTGATCCATGGGAGAAAGGCCCTCCTTATAGAGGCAAACCCTAAGTCATATATGCCTTCTGAAAGTTCCCATTTATGACAGCCATGGAGGTTCAATGGGGGGAACCAATGGGGGAGGCTTCTGATTCATCATGCATGTCAACAGGGACAGTTAACTCCCAATAAGCATTGTCCTCTGATTCACCAGCAAACATTCATATGCCCCTGGGAAATGCTGTCCACCACAAATACAAATGGAATCAGGTGGAGCATAGAGGACTCCAGCTAAGGTCTGATTATTGATAGATTCATTAGCTGAATTCGCTGACACTTTCAACCCAAGGGTCAGAGATGTTGGGGGGATGTCCTGTGAGAGGTTATCCCTTCCTAAAAGGGACTTTTCTAAAAACTTCACCAAGAGGTGTGAACCCAGTTGTCTTTCCATTGGGAAAGACATGCAGGGGAACAGATTGTATTTTTTTTTTTCAAAGATTTATTTATTTGACAGATAGAGGTTACAAGTAGGCAGAGAGGCAGGCAGAGAGAGAGAGAGAGAGGAGGAAGCAGGCTCCCTGCTAAGCAGAGAGCCCGATGCAGGGCTCAATCCCAGGACCCTGGGATCATGACCTGAGCTGAAGGCAGAGGCTTTAACCCACTGAGCCACCCAGGCGCCCCACAGATTGTATTTTTTTTAAGATTTTATTTATTCATCTGAGACAGAAAAATACAGAGAGACAGAGGGATAGGGAGAGGGAGAAGCAGACTCACTGCTGAGTCAGGAGCCCAATGTAGGTCTCCACCCCAGGACCTGAAGATCATGACCAGAGCCAAAGACTGACACTTAACCATCTGAGTCACCCAGGTGCCCTGAAGTTGTATTTAGATAAGGAAAAGAAGATGGGGAAGTAAGGGTCATATAACTGACAGGGGAGGAGGTATTTAGTTGAGCTTATATGATTGTGAGTGGGGCAAGGTTGAAATAAGGCATGGGAACACCTGATCTCAACAATTTAATCTTATAGGTATTATCCATAGGTTTATGAGTAAAATCAGCAGTAACATCTGGGATTAAGGTGAAAATAGTTAAGGTGAGACCAAGGGGTCTCCAACATCATGAACAGATTGGAGTTTCTAATGAGAGATCCAATAGTCAGAGAGGTTCCCCATTTTTCAGTAGATTGAGAAATGTGGATAAGGGCATTGTCTCTCTGAGAGAAAGAAGAGGGAGGTAGTAAGAAGCAGCAGCAAGAAAAGGGTTACAGACCCATGCTGTCCACCTTGGGAGAGCAGTCTCCTTCAGTTGTCATCTGCTTCAATTCCTAGAAGGTCAACAGTTTACCAGCTGCAGGTCCAGTCTGGGTTTTGTGATCTCTTTAACTGTGATACATGAATCCAAAAGTCTATTGCTTGGAGTTTGGCAGCACAACAATTGGTTAACAGTAATTTATAACAGCCTTTCCAATGGAGTTGAAAAGTCTGGGATGTCTTTTCCAAAAGACAAAGTCCTGGGGTTGCAAGGCGTGACATTTAAGGTCTTTGTCTCCTGGGTCTGCACTGTGAAAATATTTCA
The DNA here is from genome assembly GCF_922984935.1 of Meles meles. NCBI lineage: Eukaryota > Metazoa > Chordata > Mammalia > Carnivora > Mustelidae > Meles > Meles meles. Next base: position 36,849,385 of record NC_060069.1, on the reverse strand, counting down.
AGTGTATTAGTTTAAATGTTATCTTCTCAATTTCAAAAAACTTATAAAACATATTTAGAAATGGTGTAAAATAGTTGTCACAGAATAATTGCAGATTTACTCTTAGAAGTTAGCATAATTTTTTATGCATGACAACAAACATAAACTTCTATATAATAAAAAATAAACTATGTACTTTTTAGAAATTACAGTATGAGATTCACCGGTGTCTGAGACTCATTCTGACAGTGCTCTGTTAGACTGGACAACAGGATCCCCATGTTATTCTTAAAAAGGGTTGCTATGAGTTAAGTAGACAGAATGAAGATTTGAAAAATGGGACAACTTCTAAATTGACGGCAGAGCTAGAAATATTGGAAGCTGCCATCCAGCTTTCCAAGTTGTTATAAGGAGTGTGGGGAGTTCTTTTAAACAAAGATTGCTGCCTGGCTGCAAATCTGAAAAGGCAAGGCAACAAAGTATGAGCCTGTCACAGAGGGATTACAGCCCAACCTTGAGGAGTTACCGCTGTGTGTGGGCAGGACAGGACAGGTTGGAGTTCTTATATAGCTTCTTCAGCTATTGCTCAGTTTACTGTAACAGAAGAACAGTGGCTTTCAAATGTGCTGGAGCATTTCCACAGTGAGAAATAATGTATATTTTATGGTCCAGCACATACCCATATATATATAAAACCACCTAAGTAACTGAAATAAAAGTTCAATAAATTGACATGTATTTCCTATTTTTAGTATATTTCATGCATGTATCCTATTTTGCATTATTTGAAAGTATTTCTATTTATATATAGATGATCTATAATCCATTTATAGATTTTAGGTGAAATTGATGTATTATCCATTTATATAGATACAGGTGATACATATTCTGTTTAAATGAATTATGACGAATCATAATTCATCAATGGTCTGTGACCATGGTTTGAAAAACAAAAATTACAAAAAGAAAAAAAGAAGGAAAGAAAGAAAAACAAGAATTACAGTAAATCCTTCCACAGAAAGAGAAAGCTTTCATGAAGTTCCATTGTTTCTCACCTTGCAAAGGGGGGCCTGCGCATTACCTGCATTTTGCCAGGGTTAATGCACACAGTTTGTGCAGAGTTAATTGATGCTTATTACTCTAAGAGTTCAGACATTTGGGGGATTCATTTTGTATTTTGGGGTCTTTTAATTTTTTAAATAGTTGTAATCTTGGCTTCCAGGGAAGGGACCAGGGAAGGGACCAGGGAAGGCTTCCAGGGAAGGGACCAGGGAGAAGGGAATTATGAGCTATCACATATTAGCAAACTTTATAAATACATTTCAATTTTTTGAAGGTGATATAAAACATTGATTAAGAGATCCAAACACTTTTATCGCTATAAAAATTAAAAAGCCAAAAATAGGTATGTTTATGTTTAGCATTTAATGTTCCTCTTATTTGGAAATGATTTGGATATTCAACGATTATCCATTATTTAGTTTAACTTAGCATAAACTTTGGTCTTTTTTTTTTTTAAAGATTTTATTTATTTATTTGACAGACAGAGATTACAACTAGGCAGAGAGGCAGGCAGAGAGAGAAGGAAGCAGGCTCCCTGCCAAGCAGAGAGCCCGATGCGGGGGATCGATCCCCGGACCCTGGGATCATGACCTGAGCTGAAGGCAGAGGCTTTAACCCACAGAGCTACCCAGGCACCCTGGATTTAACCCACGGAGCTACCCAGGCACCCTGGTCTCTTTTATATTTGTATAAATTAGTTACTTTAAAAAATTTTTTTAAAGATTTTATTTGTTTATTTGACAGACAGAGAGACAGAGGCGGGCAGAGGAAGAGAGAGAAGCAGGCTCTGTATCGAGCAAGGAGCCTGATGCAGGGCTCAATCCCAGGACCCTGGGATCTTGATGTGAGCCAAAGGCAGATACTTAACCAACTAGCCCCCCAGGTGCCCCTAAAATAGTTACTTTTAGCAAATACACTTGGATTAGACACTAAACTGCTAACCATCATCCTATTTCTTTTGTTGACAAACTTTGTAATAGAAGAGTAAGAACTTATTTGATTAGTACAACCAGGAAGAAAAAGTTGTTTATCAGCGTTCTAGTTAATGTTGATAACTCTGAAGACATGCCTGTTTTTCTCAAACCAACAAACTTAAACTAGTGTTTTTTTATCGAAATTATCTCAGATCATATGAACTTGAGAAACATTGAGAAATGTTGAGAAACATTTGGGTTAGTTGCTCTATTTCTGAGAGTATATTTAATTTATATAAATGTTTAGTTTTCTTTAGCCAATTAAAGATCTTTACAAGTTAATTTTGGCACTACCACCTGGAGGTAGAAAAGTATCAGATATCTATACCATACATAACACAGACACTCATAACATATAGATAGACACAGAGATCTTACAACTTTTATTTAGAAATTTTAGCCATGTCTCAGATACAAAACTCAAAATAATTGAATCCAAATTATGTTTCTGGCAGATGGACTAAGTTAACATTACCTGCTCAAGTGACCAAAATCTTTTACTTCAAGATTTTTTTTTTAATTTGCATGCTGAAAGGATCTTTTAAGATCCTTTGACCTGAAAATGACTCATTTTCAAGTCATTTTAGTCTTTTAGAAGCTTCTGCATATCAATGAAAGAAGATATTCCATTGTCTCCAAGAGGTTTGGAATCGTCACTGTCAAGGGTGCCCCTTACCAGGGACTTATCTAAAACAAAGTTTCCCCAGAATGGCTATAACAATCCAGATTATCCAAACGTTCATCCATTTTTCCAGAAAGACATGAGAACCTGGTCCAAGGACCGGGTAGAACCTATCTTGCCATCAGGTTCACTATTTATCTTAACTCTGAGGGACCCTGTTTTCCAACAGCTGTTCTAAAGCCTTTGGAATTATGTGTTCCCTACTTTTGAACAAAATGGGTAACATACCAGAAAACTTCAATGAACACAGGCAAAAAAGTACTCACCAGGAAGGGTGATGCCTTCATTAAAAAAAAAAAAAATAATCAAACAAACAAATGAACAAACAAAAACCCAGACCCTGAATAAAGCCAGAGACCTCAAAACCCAAGGACAGCTGAGTTCAAAATCCAGAAGAGACTTCCCCTCAAACCTCAGGGTCATCAGAAAGCAGCGACCTTAATGGGCTCTGTAGGTGCTGGCACCTGTGTGCTCATGAGCCTCAGTTGCTATGTGTCTTCCCTGGACCCCGCCTCTCTGAAACTATTTAATGTTGATGAGAGAAAAACTCATCAAAAAGTCTTGATAGGGGCGCCTGGGTGGCTCAATGGGTTAAAGCCTCTGCCTTTCGCTCAGGTCATGATCCCAGGGTCCTGGGATCGAGCCCCGCATCGGGCTCTCTGCTTGGCAGGGAGCCTGCTTCCTCCTCCTCTCTCTCTCTCTCTCTCTCTTCTGCCTGCCTCTCTCCCTACTTGTGATCTCTATCTGTCAAATACATAAATAAAATCTTAAAAAAAAAAAAGTCTTGATATACAGGAAAGCCATTTTAGATTTCTAAGTCAGCAGGACTGTATATAAACTTTGTTCAAACCAGAAGCCTGATTTATGGCCCAACGTGCATGCATTATACATTTGCTTTGTGAATGAGTAGCCTCAGGGAAAGCCATCTTGTCCTTGAGATATTGATCGATGTTCCTGCTCCCTGCATTCTTTATGATAAAACTCATGATTCCTGTCTATTTGCGATCTATTATCTTTTGAGCTTTCATAGAATAGAAAAAAGTATATAACCTTATAAAAACTTTCTTCACTGTGAAGAGCATGTTTCCCAAGCAGCTATTCTAACTTGGACTTGAATAAAACTCTTTTTCTTACTTTTAGAGATTCTAAAAGGTTTGTTCAGTTTGCCTTGACAGTGTCAACCTTAAAAATAGAATAGCCACTTACTCTACTAGCAAAATGGGTTTATTGGGGAATAGCAGAGGAACTGCAATTTAGGATAAGCAAATTTTGGCAAGTCAGAGGAAAATCCAAGGAAACAAAGGGACAGTCAGTTTTTGTTAGGTTTCAGTAGGAAATTGGAGAGGATTGCGTGGACAAAAGTTCATCGGACAGGGGTGCCTGGGTGGCTCAGTGGATTAAGCCGCTGCCTTCGGCTCAGGTCGTGATCTCAGGGTCCTGGGATCGAGCCCCGCATCGGGCTCTCTGCTCTGCAGGGAGCCTGCTTCCTCCTCTCTCTCTGCCTGCCTCTCTGCCTACTTGTGATCTCTCTCTGTGTCAAATAAATAAATAAAATCTTAAAAAAAAAAAAAAAAGTTCATCGGACAAGAACAAGAGTGTGAGTTTGTGATGGGTTCTTCTTGGGGGCAAGGAGTCGTTAGTGCATTGTTGCTGGGGCAAGGAGAGATCTTCCTTCTTTTCTTAAACACAGGAGGTAAAATTCCAATGTGAAAAATGTCCTCCTTGGTCAAAATAAGAATTATCTTCCTTCTTCCTGTTGGTTATGCAGGCTGCAATGAGTGCTACGTGCATGAGAGCTCCCCCTTCAGGGCTTCCCTACTTCATTTTGGATGAGGTTTCCAGAGGTGCCTGGGTGACTCAGGCGATGGAGCATCTGCCTTTGGCTTGGGTCATGATCCAGCAGGAAGACTGCTTCTCCCTCTCCCACCCCCACCCCCGCTTGTATCCCCTCTCTCGTTGTCTGTCTCTCTGTCAAATAAATAAATAAAATCTTTTTAAAAAATAAAATAAGATTTCCTTTACTTGTTTTCATAGGGACAAGGTACATGCATACTCACAAGCCCTAACTTACCCAATGGGCAGTATTCCCTCTGAATGTAGATCTTTAGGTTACTAGACAGCCTTGGTGGGGCTAGGAGGTCTGGCCAGGATACATCTAATAAGAGACTCCTGTGGGCCATTGTGGCTGGAGGAGCCATGGGACCTTCAGGTAGCAAGTCCAAATAAGGAATGACTGTCCCCAGTTCATAGCTGTTGCCTCAGTGTGATGCTTGGGAGTCCCCTCCACACTGAACTTAGGCGTGTGTTTGGGGTCCAGCCCCAGATACACCAGCCAGATAGGCCCTGGTTGCCTCAGACCAACTGAACAGCTTTGAACTACATATGCCTTGTTTCAGGGTAGCCAGAATCCTAGACTGGCCAAGAGTTGGAAGCGGCCAAGTCTCAAGAGTAGAATGTTGGGGATCCATGGCATCTGTCTAATTCCAAGCCCTAACCCACACAAATGCACTTATTCTTTCTGAAGACAAAGCTGGAGGAGTCTGGACTGCCTTGCCAGGATAGGGCTGGGCAGTCTGACTAGGGTAGACTCCAGTAAGATACACCTGGGAGCCTTGATTACTAGAAGCCCAAGACAATCAGGTGGCCAGTCTAAATAGGGACTGATGGTTGCAGGTTTAAAGCTGCTACCTTGGAAATATTTTGAGGGCTCCCTCCTTGCTGTAGGATATAAAGATGGTTACTCACAGCCTTAGCTCCACAGGACTTGCAAGGCCCTGACAGCCATAGGGCCAACTGACAAAGTACAGGCTGCACATGTGTGGGGCCACAGGTTAGAGCAGCCAAGAAACTGGAATGAGGCAAAGTCAGGTAAGACTGGGCTAGAGGAGGGTGGTTGTGGGTACCTCCTATCTCCTTATGTCTAAGCCTTTACCTACACAAAAATGAATATTCCCCATGAAGGCAGAGTTGGAAGAATCTAGACTGCCTGGCCAGGATAGGGCTGAGCTTGGGTACCTCCAGCAAGAGAGACCTTGGAGCCTTGAAAGCTGGAGAAGCCAACACTTCAACAGGCACCTAGTCCAAATGGGGACTGTCACCAGTTTCAAGTGGCCACCTGAGGAAGAGCTTAGGGGGATGGCTCCCTCTGGCAGTATAGGCAGGTGTTTGGGTACCAGCTCCACAGGTCTGAAGGGCCCCACAAGGCCAACTGGTGGGTTATACTGGGCATGAATGGGATGCAGAGGTCAGGGTAACCAGAGACTTTAAATAGGACAAGTGTCAGGAGGGGTTGGATCATGACAGCAGGCTATTGAAAATACCTGACATCTGCCTAACTTCCAGCCCTAACCTACACAAATACACATGTGGAGACCAAGGGAAGGCCACTCCAAAATGTGCCACTTTGGCATGTTGAGTCTTTTGAACTAAAGCTACTTAAGAAACAGCCATTGCAAGAACACCCTGATCCTCCTTTGTCTCCAGAAAGCAGGAAATAAATCTCCCATGGAAAGGTACCCTTTCCGTATCAGGAGGTAAAATCTTATCACCAGAGTGAGGGAATTTAGAGCCAAGAAAGCCGTATAAACAAACCTTGTTAGTAATAATTTACTAATCCCAGCCCAAATTCTCTTAGAATTCCTTACTAATTGAAGCATCTGAACATAAGTTTTTTTGTGTCCTGTCAATTCCTCACAGATTTATGGTTTGTCCAAAAAGTGCAAAAACTGCCTGCTTTGGTTATTTCTTTGGGTCTCAACTTTAGTATTTGGCTTCTGTGCACATGTAATTAAATTCTGTGGGTTTTGTCTCCTATTGTTCTGTCTTGTGTCAATTTCTTAGACCAGCTAGAAGAACCTTGAAGGGAAGACTAATATTTTTCCTCCCCAACAACTGGGAGGATAAACACTAACTTGTATACCACTGTAACTGGGAAATCCAGGAACATCTCACAAAACCCAGCAGAGGGTAAAAATCTGTGCCACATCACTCTCCCAGGTGTCAGCCTGCAGGCCTAATGGAGCAAGTGATGAGAGTCCTTTTTCTCTCACTTCCTAAATTTAGATTAGTAGAAGATAAATATTTATGAAATAGTTGCTTGGTCTTAACAACACTGGTAAATTTGATAGAGTACTCTTGGTTTAAGCCACCCATTTTCTCCCAGAGATGGTCACAGACATTTTTCTTTTGTTTTTGTCTTTTGTACCATTTATCATAAAAAGAAATTGTCGTAGAGAAAGACCGCAGGCATAAGCCTCGTTAGCCCAGTGTTTAAGCCAGCTCACAAACTGGTGAGTTCATGGTGATCATGGTAATCATGTGACTAGCTTGTCTCTTTAGACAAACTTTGGTGTGGGTCACCTATATAAAAGCCAGATGAATTTTTTCTTTTCATCTTGTTCTGTGTCCTACGTGCTTAGTTTTGTGACCAGTAGGACTATGCTCTCCAGTCTCCATCATCTGAAGGGTATGCTTAATGGGGTGCAACTTCGTGTCCTGCCAAGTAGACTGGGATGCCGAGTCATTTAGAAGCAGTTCTGTCTCTGTCTGACTATGCCAGCTTTCAGGGGAGTTTGTTGTAAGAGATCTCAGCCCATAAATGGCCTTTAGCTGCTTAGTCTTCATTGCTTGTTAGTGCTGGGAAAATCCCACTTCAGTAGCACCTTCCTGGGGTCCAATATGAGCAGGTCAGTGACTGGAAGCACCTCATATTTTTGTGGGAGACTGGAGATAGCATTTTTAAACACTATCCTTACTGCTTGTGCAAAGAAGGCCTTTGCTCTCTTAGACTATTTTTGGGAGTAAACTTTTAAATCGAGGGTTGTATCACCTATGCCCTCTCCAGGGATGCCTCTTGGTCTAAACCTGGAAAATTGTCTCAGTGTCTTTCCATTAAAGGGCTTTGAGTCATTATTGAGATTAATAAGATTTTACCTTTCAGTGGCCAGCTTACGGATCCTTTAAACTACCTATATTGAATGAAAACCATTTCTTTATAGACAGTTTGTCAATTGTCATATTAGTATAATAAATAGACTTTAGGCCTCCCTTGACAAAATGAAAAAAACAAAAATTAGATGTAAGGCCAAAATTAATGTCTATATCCAACATAAATTCCCCCTTCTCAAAATCCAACCCCATCCACCTGTTTTAATTCTCCTTTCCCTACTGGATTTACAGATAACACACCAGTCTAATCTCCAGGTTACTAATGGAAATGCTGAAGGCCTGAAGTGAATATAACACAGGAGACTGGCTGGAAGGACCATTTTGCTCCTACTTCCCAGAGCTCTGTAATCAGCCTCTGCCAGCTTCAGTCTTTCCTATGCAGTGTCTAAGATACATTTGTAAATGTATCTTAGACACCACCAACACGCGTAGGCATGCGCACACACACACACAATTGTGCCCTTGGACAAGAGCAGACATTTTAAATTATAAAGCCCCTTCCCCTCCACTTTCAAGCTTCCCTACCAAATTTAGAATGGAGTTAGAAAAATCAGTGACCATTTACATCTTCCTCACAGAGCAAAGGGGTGATCAAAACTTGTAGGCCCTCCTGCAAATGATCAGCAGAAGGGTGATGTTCAGGGACGAATAGAAACCGATGTCAATTTGTATATTCAGAAGACTTTTGTTAAAATACTGTATACAGACATTTCAAAGGCACAAATCCTTTAATTCCTATTTTGGTTAGAATAAAAAAAATCTTTAAAAAAAAAAAATCTCTCTGATATAAAGAAGCAAACTTAATTTAAAGGGTGGATCAATTCCTTGATATCCAGGCTGTAATCCAGTTATTTGTGGGAATTGAAAACCACATCTTTGTCTTACAAATCTCTACAAAATCAGAATAAAACTTTGGAAGCAGATCAAAGTCCACCTATCTACTAATCCCCAAACCTGGCCTATTCTCTAAATGCTTGTAGGTATTATAAAATACCATAATATTGAAACAAAATGGCTGTGTACTTGAAAGAGGTAAATAGCAATTACCCTGAAATTCTTAGAAAAACTTACATAAGAAATATTAACTAAAAAAATTGGAAAACAGCACACATAAATGAAAAGATAGTCCATACTCATGGATTGGAAGAATCAATATTTTTAAAATGTCCATATTATCTAAAACAATCTACAGATTTATTGCAATCCCTACCAAAATATCAACAGCATTTTTTGCAGAACTAGAACAAGTAATACTAAGATTTGTATGGAATCACAAAAGACATTGAATAGCCAAAACAATCTTGAAAAAGAAGAACAAAACTGGAGGTATCATAATCCCAGATTTCAAAATATACAACAAAGCTGTAGTGATCAAAACAATTTGGTACTGGCACAAAAATAGATACATAGATCATTAGAACAGAATAGAGACCCAAGAAATAAATCCACAATTACATAGTTGATTAACCTTTGACAAAGGAGACAAGGGTATGCAATGGGACAAAGGCAGTCTCTTCAACAAATGTTGCAGAGAAAAGTGGGCAGCAACATGCAAAAGAATGAAACTGAACCACTTTTTACACCATCCACAAAAACAAATCCAAAATGGATTAAAGACTTACATGGGAGACTTGACCTAAAATTCCTACAAAAAAACAGGCAGTAATGTCTTTGACATCAGCCATAGAAATATTTTTCTAGGTATGTCTCCTTAGGCAAGAAGAACAAAAGCACAAATAAATTATTGGGACTACACCAAAATAAAAATCTTTTGTGCAGCAAAGGAAACCATCAACAAAACAAAAAGACAACCTAATGAATGGGAGAAAATATTTATATATGATATATCAAATAAGGGGTTAGTATCTGAAATATGTAATGAATTTATACAACTCAAAACAAAAAAAAAATCTGATTTTAAAATGGGTAAGTGTCCTGAATAGACATTTTTCAGAGACATCCAGATGGCGAGCAGACACATGAAAAGATGCTCAACATCATTCATCATCAGGGAAATGCAAATCAAAACCACAATGACAAACTGAGGATGGCTGGGGGGAGAGGGGTCGGGAGAGGGGGATGGGGTTATGGACATTGGGGAGGGTATGTGCTATGGTGAGTGCTGTGAAGTGTGTAAACCTGGCGATTCACAGACCTGTACCCCTGGGGCTAAAAATACGTTATATTTTTATTTAAAAAAATTTAAAATTAAAAAAAAAAAAAAAACCCCGACGACGTGGATGGAACTAGAGCGTATCATGCTTAGTGAAATAAGTCAATCGGAGAAAGACAACTATCATATGATCTCCCTGATATGAGGACATGGAGAAGCAACATGGGGGGGGTAGGGGGATAGGAGAAGAATAAATGAAACAAGATGGGATTGGGAGGGAGACAAACCATAAATGACTCTTAATCTCACAAAACAAACTGGGGGTTGCTGGGGGGAGGTGGGATTGGGAGAGGGGGAGCGGGCTATGGACATTGGGGAGGGGAGGCGAACCATAAGAGACTATGGACTCTGAAAAACAACCTGAGGGTTTTGAAGGGTCAGGGGTGGGAGGTTGGGGGAACAGGTGGTGGGTGATGGGGAGGGCACGTTTTGCATGGAGCACTGGGTGTTGTGCAAAAAGAATGAATACTGTTACGCTGAAAAAAAAATAAATAAATAAAAAGGGAAAAAAAAAAAAAAAAAAAAAAAAAAAAAAAAAAAAAAAAACCCACAATGAGATGTCACCTTATACCTGTCAGGATGGTTAGAATTAAAAAGACAAGTGCTGGTGAAGACATAGAGCAAAAGGAATGCTTGTGCACCTTTAGAGGGAAGGTAAATTGGTACAGCCGCTATGGAAAACAGTACGGAGGTTCCTCAAAAAATTAAAAATAGAAATACCAGAGAAAGAAAAACATTATATGATTTTACTCACATGTGGAATTTAAGGAACAAAAACAAATGAACAAAGTAAACAGACTCGGGCCCCACCCCCACCACTCCTCTCTTCCCCCCAACTCTTAAACACAAAAACAAACTGTTAGTTGCTAGAGCGGAGGGTGGGCAAATGGGTAAAAGAGGTGAAGGGGATTAAGAGTACACTTATCCTGATGGGCACTGAAAAATGTTTGGAAGTTTTCAATCATTATAGAATGAATTTGGAAGCTTTTTTCCTTTTCTATTTTTTTAAATTGGTTGAGAAGAATAGGTATTAACCCTTCCTTAAATGTTTGGTAGAATTCACGATGAAGCCATCTGGTCCTGGACTTTGTTTATTGGGAGTTTTTTGATTACCAATTTAATTTCATTGCTGGTAATCAGTTTGTTCAAATTTTCAATTTCTCCCTGATTCAGTTTTGGGAAGTTATATGTTTCTAGGAATTTATCTTTTTCTCCTAGTTCGTCTAGTTTGTTGGCATATAATTTTCCATAATATTCTCTCACAATCCTTTGTATTTCTGTGGTGTTAGTTGTTATTTCTCCTCTTTCATTTCTGATTTGAGTCCTCCTTTCTTCTTCTCCTCTTCCTCCTCCTCCTCCTCCTCCTTTTTCTTCTTCCTCCCCCCCAATCCCCCCCCCCCCCTACTCCCCTGGTGAATCTGACTAAAAGGTTTATCAATTTTGTTGACCTTCCTAAGAACAAGTTCCTGGCTTCATTGATGCATTCTATTGTTTAGTTTCTTTTTCTTTTATTCCTGGTCTATTCTTTATTATTTTCTTCTACTGGTTTGGGGTTTTGTTTGTTCTTCTTTTTCTAGCTCCTAAGGTTAGGCTAGATTTTTCTTGCTTCTTGAACTAGTGCTGTATGTGCTGTAAACTTCCCTCTTAGAACCAGTTCTGCTGCATTTCAAAGATTTTGGGTCATTGTGTTTTCATTTTCATTTGTCTCCATATATATTTTTTTAAATTTCCTCTTTGATTTCTTGATTGACCCATTTATTGCTTGGTAGCATGTTATTTAATCTCCATGTATTCGTGCTCTTTCCAGATTCTTTCTTGTGGTTGATTTCTAGTTTCATAGTGTGGTGGTCAGAAAAGATGCAGACTATGACTTCAGTCTTTATGAATATGTTGAGACTTGTTTTGTGGTCTAACAAATGATCTATTCTGGAAAATTCTCTGCACACTTGAAAAGAATGTGTATTCTGCTGGTTTAGGATGGAATGTTCTGAATGTATCTATTAGATCCTTCTGGTCCAATGTATCATTCAATGCCATTTTTTCCTTGTTGGTTTTTTGGTTGGATAATCTATCCATTGATATAAGTGGGATATTAAAGTCCCCTACTATTATTGTATCACTATCAATTACTTCCTTCACGTTTTTATAATCTGCTTTATGTATTTGAGTGCTCCCATGTTGAATGCATAACTATTTACAATTGTTAGATCTTGCTGGATTGTTCCCTTTGGGTTTTATAAGTGTCCTTCTTTGTCTCTTGTTAGGATATTTATTTTAAAGTCTATTCGGTTTGATACAAGTACTACCCTGGCTTTTTTTTTCACTTCCGTTTGCATGATAAATGTTTTTCCAACACTTCAGTTGCAATCTCCCTGTGTGTTTATGTCTGAAATGAGTCTCTTTTAGGCAGCATATGGATGGGTCTTGTGTGTTTGCTTGCTTGTTTGTTTGTTTGTTTGTTTGTTAAGATTTTATCTTTAATCTCTACACCCAACACAGGGCTCAAACTCACAACCCCAAGATCAAAAGTCATGTGCTCCCTCAACTGAGCCAGCCAGACATCCCATGGGTCTTGCTTTTTTATCCATTCTGTCACACTCTGTCTTCTGATTGTTTAGTCCATTTATACTCAAAGTAATTACTGATAGGTATATACTTATTGCCATTTTGTTACTTGTTTAATGATTGTTTTTTAATTTTTTTCTATTCTCCCTTGCTCTCATCTCACAATTGGTTCGCTTTTTTTAGTGATATACTTAGATTCAAATCTCTTTATTTTTCGTGTATCTATTACTGGTTTTTGATTTGTGGCTACCATTCAGTTTGTATACAACATCTTCTGCAGTCTGTATTAACTTGATGGTCACTTAAGTTTGAACCCATTCTTTACTCTTCACCCCTCCACACACACATGAGGTATATGGTGTCATGCTTTACATCCTTTTATTTTGTGAATCTCTTGATGTTTTTATGGATATACTTATTTTTACTTGTTTTGTGTTTCCTACTTTTCTTAGTTCTACTTATGGTCTTTCCTTTCTACTCAGAGAAGACCTCTTAACATTTCTTATGGGGCAAGTTTAGTGGTTTTGAATTCCTTTAACTTTGTTTGTCTGGAAAACTCTTTATTTCTCCTCCTGTTCTGAATGATAGCCTTGCTGGACAGAGTATTCTTGGTTGAAGGTTTGTTTGTTTTTTTTCTTTCAGTACTTTGAATATATCATGCCACTCTCTTCTGGCCTATACAGTTTCTGCATATATATCAGCTAATGGCCTTATGGAGTTTCCCCTGTATGTAACTGTTTTCTTTGCTCTTGCTGCTTTTAAATTTCTCTTTTATCACTGCTTTTTGCAGGGCATCTGGCTGGCTTAGTCAGTAGAACACATGACTCTTGATCTCAGGGTTATGAGTTCAAGCCCCACATTGGGTGTAGAGATCATTCTTTTTAAAAAGTAAGAGGAATATATTACTAATTTTTGCAATTTTAATTACTGTGTCTTTGTGTGGACCTCCTTGGGTTGACTTTGTTGGGGGCTCTCTATGCCTCCTGGAACTGGATTTCTATTTCATTCCTAAGATTCAGGAAATTGCCAGCTATTATTTTTTCAAATACATTTTCTGTGCCCTTTTCTCTCTCTTCTCCTTCTGCGATTCCTATAACATTGAATTTTATCATGCTTAATGGTGTCACTGAGTTTTCTCTAAGTTATTCTTCTCCATCTCTCTTGTTCACCTTGATTGCTTTCTGTTACTCTGTCCTCTAGGTCACTGATCTGTTCTTCTGGTTCCTCTAGTCTACTATTTTTTCCATCTTGTTTATTTTTAATTTCACAGTTTCTTTTCTTTTCTTTTTTAAGTAGGTTCCACACCCATTATGGGGCTTAAACTTATGACCCTGAGATCAAGAGTCACAGGGTCTACCAAATGAGTCAGCTGGGAACCTTAGTTTCTTTATTTATTTTTTTAAGATTTTATTTATTTGGGGTACCTGAGTGGCTCAGTCAGTTAAGCATCTGATTTTGGTTCAGGTCATGATCTCAGGGTCCTGGGATCACACCCCATATTGAGCTGCCCACTCAGCAGAGAGTCTACTCCCTCTCCCTCTGCCCCCCCCCCACCTTATACTATCTCTGTCTCTCTCTCTCTCTCTCTCTAAAAAATAAATTAAATCTTTTTTTTTTTTAAAGACAGAGAGCGAGCGAGAGCAGGGGGAGGAGCAGAGGAAGAGTGACAAGCAGACTCCGTGTTGAGCAGAGAGCCAAACATGGGACTCAATCCCATGACCCTGAAATCATGACCTGAGCCAAAAACAATAGTTGGATGATGAACTGACTGAGCCACCCACATACTCCCCCAATTTATTTTTAATTTCAATTATTGAGTTCTTCATCTCTGACTGGTTCTTTTTTATGTTTTCTATCTCTTTGTTAAGGATCTCACTGAGGTCTTCCACTATTCTCCAGTCCAGTGAGTATCTTTATGATCATTACTTTAACTTATCTATCAGGTATATTATTATCTCCATTTTACTTAGGTCTCTTTCTGTGATTTTGTCCTACCCTTTTATTTGGGACATATTCCTCTGCCTCCTGACTTTGTCTAAGTCTCTATGTCTGTTTCTCTGTGTCAGCTATGTCTTCTGCTCTTGAAAGTAGTGGCCTTATGAAGAAGACGCCCTGCAGTGTCCTGCAGTATAATGTCCTCTGTTCACCAGAACCTGGCACTTCAGGGGTATCTCCTATATGCTGTGTGTACCCTGCTATTGTAGCTGAACTGCTTTTGCCTTTAGTCTAATCATCTGCAATGTCTTTCTTTGCCTGTTGTGAGCAGGGTTTGGTCCCTGTGTTGTTAGTGAGATAGTCTGGGGCCACCTTGGGCTTAAGTTGGGTCAGACCAGGCATTTTCCAAAGATGCAATAGCATTGAACTATAAGGGAACATGGGGATGGGATGTGGGGTGCCAGCAAGGTCCATGTCACTGGCAGTGAACCTGCAGCTGCCAGGGACTGAGGCGGATCCACAGAAATACTCAGGGACAAGGCAGCAGTGTTAGTAAGGTTTTCATAGGTCTGCTGTGGGAAGGGCCCGAATTGGAGGCCTGGCTGGAAGAGTGTCTCCACAGGAGACTGTGGGGCTGGGGAGCACTCTCAGCAAGTTAGGTAGGGAGTGTTGATGCTACATTGGTTCCTGCAGGTTTCTGTGTCTAAGTTGGGGTTGAGGGGGGTGGGCAATGGTGCTTGCCAGCTCCTTTGTTCCTGGAGAAGTCTCCTAAGAATCCCTGCGCCTCCAGCATATACTCGGAGATTAGTAAATACATCACTGTTCATATATGCCAGGTGTTTTTCAAACTGCTGCTTCTGTGCTGTATCTCAGGGGGGCTGTTTCTGTTGCTTTCTCTTTAAGGGTAGGGACTCAGTTTCCTCTTCCCCTCCAAGCTCACCCAGAGCCAAGCCTATGATTTTTAAAGTTCTAGGTTTTAAGCCCTGCTGATTATAAGAACTGGTGAAACTCAGTCCTTTGGATTTTCAAAGCCAAATGTTATAGGGATTGGTCTTCCCCATACAGACTGCCTGGTATGAGAGTTTCTCTCCCATCTCTGTGCCAGCAGCTCCCTCCTTCCCATGAATAGCTCAGGGCTGTTTACTCTCAACCATGTTTCTGCCCTTTCTACCCTCTTCAATATGCCCATTTCTCCACATTTAGCTTGAAGAGTCTGCTCTGTCAGTGTAAGGGTCATTTCCTGGGTTATTTACACTCACATGTCTATTATCTAGTTATATCTGAGGGACAAGATGAGCATAGGGCCCTTCCCTAAAAGTCTTGTAATTCTTATTATTATCTTGAAGTGCTGACTGCCACAGAAATAACCAAATTTCCTTGTCAATTGAATTTGTAATGAACTCTCATCAGATCTTTAACGATGGGAATTTTAAGTCTTTTATAATTTACAGGCAGTTACAATTTTTTACTCAGATACTTCTACAAAAGTGTTCCTACAAAAAGCTTCATCGGCAAGGAGATTCATAAAAAAGACTCTAACATACAGTTTTATGATAATTTTGAGGTCATAAAACTACAGTGGGCAAACATTTACAGAATTCATAGAAAAACTGGATTCAAGCAAAACAAGAATTAATTACATGGGACTGAATAAACTGAAGAGGGTGATTATAATTTTTATAACTTTTTGTTTGAACATTGCTAATTTTTAAAATTATTTTCTTTTTCCTAATGTAAAGAAACCTTTTCTCTTAAGCTAACTGATTTGTAACAGTTTGGTAAATTGCACCTTTATAAGCAGAACTGAAGCATTTATGTTTTCTTCCCCTACCTGATCCTCCGGAATTCAGAAACTCTCAGGAAGTGTTCTCATATTTTTATGGCAGTATATTTATTTGCATAAGTTCAGTAAGAATCTGTTTTCCTCATAATAGGAACATTGGAAACATTGGTTATAACACCAGGGCTTTGACTGAAATGTCACATTTAGAGAAACGTGCATAGACTCAGATATGAACAGACAGCTTTAAGGAGCTAACGTTGACTTTATGGAGCCAATAAAGCTTCTTGGGAAAACAGCCTGATACCTTGCTTATAAGATCCCCAACAGCCTTACCAAGTAAGCAAAGAAAGTTCCTTCCTGACTGTGCTAAAATCTCAGGATATTTGGGGGACTCGAGAAGAGAGGAAGTAACCCAAATCTATAGGTATTGCAGGCAATTCTGATGGCAAATATTTGGCTTGGTTTCTTCGCCTCAAAATGCTGATAAAAGTTCAAGCTGCAGATTCCTTATGAAAAGTAACAGCAAAACAGATTTAAAAGAGCCTATACTATCAATCACTATTTTCCTGCACATATATAAATAATGAGGCCTCGTTCATTAAAACTTAGCTTATTTTAAATACAAATTAGTCTTATTTTGGCTAACTTTGAAAACAAAGGTGACTTTAGAGAGAAAAATTATGTTTCAGTAACATGATCTTGTGTTTGGAGTTTTGTTTACTACCTATAAAGTAGACTAGATCCTGAATTTTTCTAGTTTCCTCCAATGTCTGGGTACAACTCTGAAAACTAACATTTCCAATTTTCTCCTATCCTTTAGCTTGAAATCATAGAAAATTAAAACAGCCTTTTTTCTTTTTAAAGATTTTATTTATTTATTTGAGGGACAGAGAGAACATAAACAAGAGGAGAGGCAGAGGGAGAGAGAGAGAAGCCAATTCCCCGCTGAGCAGGGAGCCTGATGTGGGGCTCGATCCCAGGACACTGAGACCATCACCTGAGCCAAAGGCAGACACTTAACCAACTGAGCCACCCAGGCGCCCCTGCCTTTTTTTTAATCTAAGCCCTGCAAACTGAATATGAATGACATGATGGGAAATCACCATAATAGCTCACAGATAGAAGTCTTGGTGCCTATTGCCCTCTGGGACACTCAAGGGTCACCAGACACATTTAAATTACAAACCAGGGAACACCTGACTGGCTCAGTCAGCAGAGCATGTAACTCTTGATCTTGGGGGTCATAAGTTCAAGCCCCACACTGGGTACAGAGTTTACTTTTAAAAAGTAAATGAATAAATTAGGGACACCTGGGTGACTCAGTCAGTTAAATGTCTGCCTTCAGCTCGGGTCATGATCTCTGGGTTCTAGAATCAAGCCCTGCATCTGGCTCTCTGCTCAGCAGGGAGACTACTTCTCCCTCTCCCTCTGTCTACTGCTCTGCCTACTTGTGCTCTTAATATCTCTCTCTGTCAAATAAATAAATAAATAAAGCCTTTAATAAAAATTAGACACCAGGAAAATCTGTGAAATTGCAACTGTTTGTTCTCATACACTCTGAAGATGCTCAAGCCTGATATCTATATGGTTGGTTTTGGATGGACCAAGCTCCACAAGCCTAGAGGGTCCCTGCTGCCCAAGGCTACTGACCAGGTATGTTCTGTGCAGGTATAGGCCGTGTACGTCAGGTTAGGCAGGAACATGGAACAGGACAAGTATCCAGAGAAGGTGAATCATAGAAGCAAGCTCTTGGAGGTTTAGGCCATCTGCCTAATTCCAAGCCTTAACACATATGCTCCTGAATATAAGCTGCAGGAATCTCGACTGCCCTGTCAGGGCAAAGCTGGAAAGACTGACGGGTATCATCCAAAAACAGATACATGGGAACATGGAGAAGTTCTGGACCTCATCATCCAGCCAGTCCAAATGAGGACAACCTATTGCCAGGTTAAACCTGCCACCTCAGAAAGATTTTTTTTTTTTAAAGATTTTATTTATTTATTTGACAGAGAGAGAGATCATAAGTAGGCAGAGAGGCAGGCAGAGAGAGAGGAGGAAGCAGGCTCCCTGCAGAGCAGAGAGCCCGATGCGGGGCTCGATCCCAGGACCCTGAGATCATGACCTGAGCTGAAGACAGCGGCTTAATCCACTGAGCCACCCAGGCGCCCCTCAGAAAGATTTTTAAGGAAGACTCCTTGTACCCTGAAACTGTTCAGGGTTTGGGGTTTAGCCAGAGTTCTACAGGTCTGGAGTATTCCCTATAGCCCAGGGCCAACTGACATGAGTCAAACTATGCATGTGCAAACCATACAGGCCAGGCTAGCCAGGGACCTGGAACAGGGCAACATCCAGCCAGACCAGCTCACAGGAGGGAGCTATTTGGGGTACCAGCCTCTGCTTAATTCCAAGCCCTGACCTACACAAATGCACATATTCCCGCTGAAGGCAGAGCTGGAGGAATGTGGACCATCTGACCAAAGCTGGACCATGCAGGTTGGCTGGGATGTCCCCTAATAAGAGACACCAGGGAGCCTTGTTTGCTGCAGAAACTTGGGACCCCAGCACACGGTAAGTACACATGGGGATTGACTGTCACCCATTTCTGTGGCTCCCTCCAGGTGATTTTCCAGAAGTGGGCTCTCTCCACCCTTGAGGCAATGCATGTGGTTGGTGATGGTCCCCAGCTGCCCAAGGCCTGCTCATAGGGTGTGTACTGGACACATGTGAGCCACACAGGTCAGGATAGCTGGGGACCTGAAACAGAGCAATGTTGGGTGAGGCCAAGTCACAGAAGCAGAATATTAGAGGCACCTGGCACCTGCCTTAATCCATGTGCTCACCTCCATAAGCAAACAGACTGTCCCTGCAGTCTGCTTTGTTTGTGGAGGCAAATCATGCTCAGATTATTTCTCTTTTCCAACAATGTATTTAACTCTGGTTCACTGTGCGAATTTCATGAGCTCATAGAGTATAGGCTGATGTTTTAATTTACCAATTAAGGGATGCCTGGGAGGCTCAGTTGGTTAAGCCTCTGGCTTCAGCTCAGGTCATAATCCCAGAGTCCTGGGGTTGAGTCCCTCATTGGGCTCCCTGCTCAGTGGGGAGCCTGCTTCCCCCCCACCCCCGCCTGCCGTTCCCCCTGCTCATGCTCTCTCTCTCCCTCTGACAAATAAATAAATAAATAAATAAATAAAATGTTTTAAAAAATAATGATAACAATTTGCCAATAAAGAAATAACATAGTCCAGGGGTGCCTGGATGGCTCAGTGGGTTAAAGTCTCTGCCTTCGGCTCAGGTCATGATCCCAGGATCCTGGGATCAAGCCCCACATCGGGCTCTCTGCTCGGCAGGGAGCCTGCCTGCCCCGCCTCCCCCAGCCTGCCTTTCTGCCTACTTATGATTTCTGACTGTCCAATAAATAAATTAAATCTTAAAAAAAGAAGAAGAAAAGAAAAAGAAAGAATATAGTCCAAAAGGATGTTAGATTAACCACACTGTTATCCGGGCAGGGGAAGATGACAGGAAACAAGTCAAATGTTGTTGTTGTTGTGTATCTTTATAGGACGAGGCACTCAGGAAAGAAGGTTTAGCCCTCTGAGGGCTGCTGTCCAGCTGCCAGAGTCAAAGTCCCACATTGCCAGAGCATGTTGCTAGGGAACACGGGTGGTGGTGATGATGGGCAAGGGAACACTTTTTGAAGCCTATGACTTTCACCACTGCCAATAAGAATCACCTTTACTGTACCAAGAACTAATTACCTGAAGGCCTCTGGATAGCTATTTCAGATCAGCAAAGTGTAGCCTTGCCCAAAAAGAACACTCTTGTATGTTCCTCACAAGTCCTAGTGTTCATAGTCTATATGTCCCCTTCTCATAGGGCTTCTTCCCATGTCTTCGTTGATGAGTTCCCAGCAAGGCCTCTCAGCAGGGGGGCTACTGAATTCTCATGGGTAAGAACAGATGAGATGATGACATCCTAACAGAACTTAACTTCACTCTTACATCAAAACTTGACTTCTAAACATTTTTGTATGTCTTTGTCATAACCAAATGGATCTCCAGTCATATCAAATCAAGACATGACAATCCACCCTGTGATTTTAAGTCACTCATACACCAATTAATACTAAAACTTAATGCTCTGTACAAATCCAACTTCACAAAAATATTAATCCACCCTGTGATTCTACCCCACTTACAATCTTGGTCACACACATTCAGTCACATTTTGTATTTCTCCTTTGTACATTCTTTTACACCATATTTTCATTGCCTATTTAAGCAAACATATTCTTTTTTTAAATATTTTATTTATTTGACAGAGAGAAATCACAACTAGGCAGAGAGGCAGGCAGAGAGAGAGGAGGAAGCAGGCTCCCCGCGGAGCAGGGGATGTGGGGCTTGATCCCAGGACCCTGAGATCATGATCTGAGCCGAAGGCAGAGGCTTTAACCCACTGAGCCACCCAGGCGCCCCTAAGCAAACATATTCTTAATAGTACCAATATAAGCAGAACAAAGAAGGCTCCAACATGGTACCATATCCAGTCGCCACCGACTACAAGTTAACCTTCTTTTAAACCACTCAGTTCAACTTCCTTAACAAATACATTTCCATAGAAGGAAAATTTTTATAAAGCTCAGGTGGTTACAAGCTATCAAGCCCATTCGACTGCCATAACATAATTCAAGACTGTTGTTATTTTAGGAAATGCATGTTTTTGTGTTTTTAAAATCTGCAAAGTTATTTTGACTTTATCAGTATTAACTTCCAAATGTTTCTTTTCATAAGTTTTCTAATGTATGATTTACACTTGTTAGATTTCATTTAGGAAGCTCAATGTGAAATATTTCTCTGATTATTTTAATAATTCTTTTATCTTTTACTGACCTTAAATAATATCTTTTTCACCTCTGTCACCACATTTGTTGACTGTTTTACCTTTATACATGCCATCCTGTTGTGTTTCTTATCTTCCCCTGGACTCTAAAAGAATATGATGTGGGGCTTGGCTTTGAGTCTACTATCCTGGTCTAATTTCCCATATTACATAGAACTCATGGAGGAGGCCTCAAGGCCATAGTCACAGATACTTGTACTATAGTTGTAGCTATAACAAAGGCATTTTGATTTTGTTCCACACACATATTCTTAGGAACATGGTTTTCTTCTGTCATAAGTATTGCCCCAAGAATATAACCAGTCTAAGAGTATTCCACAAATCAACTGTTCTTAAATGCAACAACTAACAATCCATAATTCGAAAAACACCTTTTCGCCATTTTATAGTATTTTTTTAGCATTTTCTTCAACTGTTTTGTATCAAATTTCCATTGCTCTGTCCAGCTCTGTCCATAAACTCAGTTATGGTTTGTAATGTATCACTGATTTTATTTCTCTGTGTACCCGACCATGATGACACTGCCAGGCCTGTGTGTTAAACTGAGAGTGTTCGATTTCAAACATTTTTTTTAAGTTCTTTTAATTTATTCACTTGAGAGAGAGAGAGAGAGTGACAGAGACAGAGACAGAGAAAGCACAAGCAGGGAAGAGGCAGAGGGAGAGGGAGAAGCAGATCCCCCACTGAGCTGGGAGCCCAATATGGAGTTCGATCCCAGGACCTGGAGATCATGACCTGAGCCGAAGGCAGATGCTTAACCATCTGAGCCACTTAGGTGCCCTGGTTTCAAACATTTTTAAATTTAATATGACTCCATGGACTTGGAATAGAGAAAACCTGGCTGCCCTTGTTCCTCCAGTTAATCCCCCTATCAGTCCAACAAGGACCCTTAAGGGTTTCCTTCATTTTAGCAAATCTGGTTTCGGCCTAGGTTGTAAATTGGGCATAAATGAAGATGGATAAAGCTGAGCACAGTTTGGCGATCTATATCTGGCTTGAAAGTCCTTGTACTAAACTTCAGGATTTAGGCTACTGTCGCAGGTTTTAATATGATCAAGAGTTATTATCACAGGATCCCATATCCTTAGGACAGACATCTGTGAGATGAGATTGAAGCCCACTGTATTTCACCCAAGATAATGATAACTGTTAGATGCTAAATTTCCTGTGTCCTCTGCACAACTTCCAAGGTGTCCCTGTTCTTGTAAAGGCTGGACATAGTGCCCATGGGTTTATTGTTCATCTTCTAATAGGTGAAAATGGATTAAACAGAGCAAGTTAAAAGTGTAGTAGAGGATCAATGTTTTTGCCTATTTATATTTAAAGATATAATTGCCCTTTCTGTATTTTTTATAATAAATAGCTGGTATTTTTTTTAACAACTAAATGTTAGCACACAGAATGAATCAGAAATTAAATTGGTGTTATAAGATCCTAGCTAATGGACTCCAACAGTACATTAAAAAGATTATCCACCATGACCAGGTGGGATTTATCCCTGGGATGCAAAGGTGGTTCAACATTCACAAATCAATCAGTGTGATAGAACAAATCAGTAAGAGAAAAGAGAAGAACCACATGGTCCTCTCAATTGGTGCAGAAGAAGCATTTGACAAAATACAGCATCCATTCCTGATTAAAACTCTTCAAAGTATACGGGTAGAGGGAACATTCCTCAACTATGAAAAACCCACAAATATCATTCTCAAGGGGGAAAAGCTGACAGCCTTCCGTTTGAGATCAGGAACATGGCAAGGATGCCCACTCTCTCCACTGTTGTTCAACATAGTACTAGAAGTCCTAGCAACAGCAATCAGAAAACAAAAAGAAATAAAAGGTGTTCAAATTGGCAAAAAAGAAGTCAAACTCTCTCCCTTCGCAGATGACATGATACTTTATATGGAAAACCCAAAAGACTCCACCCCCAAACTACTAGAACTCATATAGCAATTCAGTAATGTGGCAGGATACAAATCAATGCACAGAAATCAGTTGCTTTCTTATACACTAACAATGAAAATATAGAAAGGGAAATTAGAGAATCATTTCCATTTACTATGGCACCAAGAACCATAAGATACCTGGGAATAAACCTAACCAAGGAGGTAAAGGATCTGTACTCAAGGAACTACAGAACACTCATGAAAGAAATTGAAGAAGACACAAAAAGATGGAAAAGCATTCCATGCTCGTGGATCAGAAGAATAAACATTGTTAACATGTCTATACTGCCCAGAGCAATCTATACTTTCAATGCCATCCCAACCAAAATTCCACTGGCATTTTTCAAAGTGCTGGAACAAATAATTGTAAAATTTGTATGGGAACAGAAAAGACCCCAAATTTCTAAGGAAATGTTGAAAAAGAAATACAAAACTGGGGGCATCATGTTGCCTGATTTCAAGATTTACTACAAAGCTGTGATCACCAAGACAGCATGATACTGGCACAAAACAGACACATAGACCAGTGGAACAGAGTAGAGACCCCATTTATTTGACTCTATGGTCAAATAATCTTCGGCAAAGCAGGAAAAAGTACCCAGTGGAAAAAAGTCTCTTCAATAAATGGTGCTGGGAAAACTGGACGGCTATGTATAGAAGAAAGAAACTTGACCATTTCCTTACACCTTACACAAAGATAAACTCAAAATGTATAAAAGATCTCAACATGAGGCAGGAATCTATCAAAATCCTAGAAGAAAACATAGGCAGTAACCTCTTCGACACTGGCCACACAACTTCTTTCAAGACATGTCTCCAAAGGCAAAGGAAACAAAAGCAAAAATGAACTTTTGGGTCTTCATCAAGATAAAAAGCTTCTGGGGCACTGGGTGGCTCAGTGGGTGAAAGCCTCTGCCTTTAGCTCAGGTCATGATTCCAGGGTCCTGGGATAGAGCCCTGCATCAGGCTCTCTGCTCAGCATGGAGCCTGCTTCCTCCTCTCTCTGCCTGCCTCTCTGCCTACTTGTGATCTCTGTCTGTCAAATAAATAAATAAAATCTTTAAAAAAAAAAAAAAGATAAAAAGCTCCTGCACAGCAAGGGAAACAGTCAACAAAACAAAGAGGCAACCCACGGAATGGGAGAAGATTTCACAAATGACACTACAGACAAAGGGCTGATATCTAAGACCTATAAAGAATACATCAAACTCGCAGACAACAAAGAGAAATAAAAGGTATCCAAATTGGCAAGGAAGAAGTCAAACTCTCTCTCATCGCAGATGACATGATTCTTTATATGGAAAACCCCAAAGACTCCACCCCCAAACTACTAGAACTCATACAGCAATTCAGTAACGTGGCAGGATACAAAGTCAATGTACAGAAATCAGTGGCTTTCTTATACACTAACAATGAAAATACAGAAAGGGAAATTAGAGAATCGATTCCATTTACTATAGCACCAAGAACCATAAGATACCTGGGAATAAACCTAACCAAAGAGGTAAAGGACCTGTACTCGAGGAACTACAGAACATTCATGAAAGAAATTGAAGAAGACACAAAAAGATGGAAGACTCTTCCATGCTCTTGGATTGGAAGAATAAACATTGTTAAAATGTCTATACTGCCTAGAGCAATCTATACTTTTAATGCCATTCCAATCAAAATTCCACCAGTATTTTTCAAAGAGCTGGAGCAAATAATCCTAAAATTTGTATGGAATCAGAAGAGACCCCGAATTGCTAAGGAAATGTTGAAAAACAAAAACAAAACTGGCGGCATCATGTTACCCGATTTCAAGCTTTACTACAAAGCTGTGATCACCAAGACAGCGTGGTACTGGCATAAAAACAGACACATAGACCAGTGGAACAGAGTGGAGAGCCCAGATTTGGACCCTCAACTCTATGGTGAAATAACCTTCGACAAATCAGGAAAAAATATTCAATGGAAAAAAGACAGTCTCTTCAATAAATGGTGCTGGGAAAACTGGACAGCGATATGTAGAAGAATGAAACTCGACCATTCTCTTACACCGTACACAAAGATAAACTCGAAATGGATAAAAGACCTCAATGTGAGACAGGAATCTATCAGAATCCTAGAGGAGAACATAGGCAGTAACCTCTTCGATATCAGCCACAGCAACTTCTTTCAAGATATGTCTCCAAAGGCCAAGGAAACAAAAGCAAAAATGAACTTTTGGGACTTCATCAAGATCAAAAGCTTCTGCACAGCAAAGGAAACAGTCAACAAAACAAAGAGGCAACCCACGGAATGGGAGAAGATATTTGCAAATGACAGTACAGACAAAAGGTTGATATCCAGGATCTATAAAGAACTTCTCAAACTCAACACACACGAAACAGATAATCATATCAAAAAATGGGCAGAAGATATGAACAGACACTTCTCCAACGAAGACATACAAATGGCTATCAGACACATGAAAAAATGTTCATCATCACTAGCCATCAGGGAGATTCAAATTAAAACCACATTGAGATACCACCTGACACCAGTTAGAATGGCCAAAATTAGCAAGACAGGAAACAACGTGTGTTGGAGAGGATGTGGAGAAAGGGGAACCCTCTTACACTGTTGGTGGGAATGCAAGTTGGTGCAGCCACTTTGGAGAACAGTGTGGAGATTCCTGAAGAAATTAAGAATAGAGCTTCCCTATGACCCTGCAATTGCACTGCTGGGTATTTACCCCAAAGATACAGATGTAGTGAAAAGAAGGGCCATCTGTACCCCAATGTTTATTGCAGCAATGGCTATGGTCGCCAAACTGTGGAAAGAACCAAGATGCCCTTCAACGGATGAATGGATAAGGAAGATGTGGTCCATATACACAATGGAGTATTATGCCTCCATCAGAAAGGATGAATACCCAACTTTTGTAGCAACATGGATGGGACTGGAAGAGATTATGCTGAGCGAAATAAGTCAAGCAGAGAGAGTCAAGTATCATATGGTCTCACTTATTTGTGGAGCATAACAAATACCATGGAGGACATGGGGAGAAGGAGAGGAGAGGGAGTTGAGGGAAACTGGAAGGGGAGATGAACCATGAGAGACTATGGACTCTGAAAAACAACCAGAGGGTTTTGAATGGGCGGGGGGGGTGGGAGGTTGAGGAACCAGGTGGTGGGTAATAGGGAGGGCACGTACTGCATGGAGCACTGGGTGTGATGCCAAAACAAGGAACACTGTTATGCTGTAAATAAACAAATAAAAAAAATCATTAAAAAAAAGAATACATCAAACTCAACACACATAAAACAGATAATCACGTCAAAAAATGGGCAGAAGACATGAACAGACACTTCTCCAAAGAAGACCTACAAATGGCTAACAGACACATGAAAAAATGTTCATCATCATTAGCCATCAGGGAAATTCAAATCAAAACTACATTGAGATACCACCTTATATCAGTTAGAATGGCCAAAATTAATAAGACAGGAAACAACGTGTGTTGGAGAGGATGTGGAGAGAGAGGAACCCTCTTACACTGTTGGTGGGAATGCAAGTTGGTACAGCCACTTTGGAACACAGTGTGGAGATTCCTCAAGAAATTAAAAATAGAGCTACCCTATGACCTTGCAACTGCATTACTGGGTATTTGCCCCAAAGATACAGATGTAGTGAAAAGAAGGGCCATATGTACCCCCAATGTTCATAGCAGCAATGTCCACAATCACCAAACTGTGGAAAGAGCCAAGATGCCCTTCAACAGATGAATGGATAAAGAAGATATGGTCCATATATACAATGGAATATTATGCCTCCATCAGAAAGGTTGAATACCCAACTTTTTTATCAGCATGGATGGGACTGGAGGAGATTATGCCGAGTGAAATAAGTCAAGCAGAGAGAGTCATTTATCATATGTTTTCACTTACTTATGGAGCATAAGGAATAACATGGAGGACATTAGGAGAAGGAAAGGAAAAGTGAATTGTGGGAAATCGGAGGGGGAGATGAAGCATGAGAGACTGTGGACTCTGAGAAACAAACAGGGTTTGGGAGGGGAGGGGGCTGAGGGATTGGGAGAGCCTGGTGGTAGGTATTAAGGAGAGCATGTATTGCATGGAGCACTGGGTGTGATGCATAAACAATGAATCTTGGAACACTGAAAAAATAAAATAAAATTTAAAAAATAATAAGCAAACTGGTGTTATATTCACACGTTCTCTGCCTGCATTTGGTGCTGCACTCAATTCCGTAATATAAGGGAAAAGGCTGTCTTATATGCTGGGTTATAACAACGAAGAGCCAGTTAGTAGTTCAGGCTGATCTTTATCCCTCAAGTCAACATCTAACAGAGGGTGTGGTTTGAGATCTTTGTTGCTTCTTACAGATACTGACATGGGGATTTCCACTGCTTCAGCAGCTTCGGTTAATGTTGGGTTTCTCCACTGACTGGAAGGTTTCCCAGTGAGTTGACGGTGCAGAGAGCAAAGGGTGGGGTGGAGGGGTTGGGCTTGGTGCTACTGGTGATGTTGGTGACTTTGGTGAGCCCTCAGTTGCAATAAGGTGACAATCTGTGGAAGTAGTAGAGGATGTCATGGGCAGTGGAATTGTACCTGAGTGAGAAGGTAGAATTCTAATTTGTAATGGTGGCACCCCTGCTGTTGCTGGAGTTGTGAGAAGAGCGTCCATGGCCACAATGAGTATGGTCTCCAATAGTGAGCAACAGGCAAAAAAGTATGTCTAGCAAGCAGCAGGCTGAACTGACCCACTTAGGGACAGGGACGAAGTAAAGGTGCATAATGGAGTCATGCTTACAACAGAAAGATAGTGTCCTATAAAACTTCAATTCTTTCTTGTTGTTGTTCTTGCCACTCAAGGAAATCTAGAGTTATGGTGGCCATTAGTGCCATTTTGGGCCCATGCATAATTGTCCTGCATCATGCCTGAATATTTGGCATCTACTGTAACACAATAAAAGATGGTGTTCTCTATGCCTGAAATTTTTATAGAGACAGCATCTTATTTTCTATAATTTGATATAATGTGCCTTTTCTTCAGTCACCCAGTAGGATTTATTAGTGGAAGGTGCTACAACTTCCCAGACCTACATGTATTATTTCATTGTTCTTTAATTAGTACTTTCCCTTTTAATTTAGATGTTGGGATGTTGTTAGTGCTAGTTCTCATCTCTGTGGGTGCCTGCAGTATTCATTCAATGGAAGTTTTCCATCCTTTCTATATCTGTGGTTCGGAGATCTTGCCACCCCCCAGATCATTTGAGTTCAAGTTTTTATGTCTAGATTATTCATAAGCAACTTCAGCTTTTGCTTGAGTCAGCCACTATATCCTTCAGTGGATCCAAGGTGGTTTGTTCTAAGATGAGTGGAAGTTCCATGTTATGTCCTGTTTCTTAGCCTATTCTTGTATTCACTTTCCCATGAAGTGGGTACTCTGATCTGAGTTTATGATGGTTGGGATACCATAACAAGCAATCAAGATTCCAATGTTCTGATGGTGGATTTTTTTATCATCTTTCCTGCCAGGATAGGAGAATCCTCTTCCTGACCATGTGTCTACAATGGTGCATGCATATAATTTATTCTCTGATTTAGGCAAGCATCCTATACCATCAATTTGTATAATTTGTAAGAGTCTGTCGGCTTTGACCTTATCTGGAGTATTCATTACTGCTTTCAAAATTTGAGTAATTCTTGCATTTCTTGATTTGACATCAGAGGTGTTTGGTAGAGATGTGCATGTTTATTTCCTCTAACCATGTTTTGGTGCCCCATGGGACAGCATGACCTGTTTGGTGATGTGCTCATGCAATGATCCTACAGTGGCATATCTGTGTGTTCTGGTTTTATGTTCCATTCTTCTTGTTTATGTATGGTTTTGCTTTGAATTAGTTTCCTCCTTATCCATGAATCACTGTGTTCTTATAGTTGATTTTTTTAAAGATTTTTATTTATTTATTTGAGAAAAAGAGACTGAGAGACAGAGAGCTTGAGAGGGAGAAAATCAGGGGGAGAAGCAGACTCCCTGCTGAGCAGGGAGCCTGATACGAGACTCGATCCCATGACCCCGGGATCATGACCTGAGCCAAAGGCAGACGCTTAACCAACTGAGCCACGCAAGTGCCCCTTAAAGTTAAGTTTAAGGAATCTTTGCCTCTTTAGTTTTTCTTAGTGAGTTTATCAACCTAGTTATTAAATTTGGTTACTTCAGAGGTGTCTTTTTGATGTGCAGGAACAGGTATGATGAATACAGAGATGTCAGCCAATACTGTTTTCTGCCACATGTCTTTACCCCATATGTCCTCATTTCCCATTTTCCAGCCATCTCTGCCTCCGCCATGTTCCCACCTAAAGAACTATTCCATCAGCTACTACGCAAGAGTCTGAGAAAAGATAGACCTCATTCTTATTTTCCTCAAGAGATTGTTAAGTCACTCATTTCATGACTCTTTGTTCAGCCTATTGCACCGATTCTCCTGAGACTGGTTCTGTCAGTGTTAGAACATTAGACCTCGAGGCCACAGCCTGCCAGCTCCTCTGGATGGTGTCATAGAGGCTGATCCTCTGTAAACCACGTATTGTTGGTGCCATGGTCCAGGATGGCCCCATTGCCCTCCTGCTCCAGCTCAGATAGGCTCATATGTCAGAAATTCTGGCAAGTCCTCTATTGGCACTGATGATATTTTTTCACTTCATGCAGAAGGTCAATCTTCCTTTTGGTGTTACCCAGTCTAAAATTTGCCGTTTCCATGTTGGGACTTTATGGTCAAGAGTAGTCCCTCTCTGTTTGTCAGGGGTTTGTTTTACCTGCTCCAGAATAAGCTGTTGGGGTTTAAGTATCATTGGTTTGTTTTCTGTTAGTGGCCCTGTATTCTGTAGGGCCTCATAGAGTGCCCAGATGAACCTTTCAGTTGGTTGATATCTGTTCTCATCGACGGGAACTTCTTAGTCCAAAATGCATCTGGGTAAAAATTTGGGGTCCTATGGTGTTTTAGTCCACGGTGAGTGTGTTGCGAATTGTTGTGAGTATAATTACTCTAGTTTATGTTGAGAGTCCTGATTGTTGGCTTGTGCCGGTATATTTAAGTTTCTGGCAGTATTTTTTAAATAGAGGCATCCTTTGAGTCTCTGCCCATTTAAATTCTCTATTCTTCCTAGTTATCCCATAACTATGTCTTAACATGACCCCCATGTGTGATATGTGTTATTTCCAGTGTCCAAGCACTGCTGTCCTTTTCTGAGCTCCTTTTGTAGTAGAAGTTGGTATGCAATCTGTTTTATTATTGGGTCTGGTATTTTTCTGCGTTCAGGGGACCAAATTATTGGGAGACAGATTTTACTGTAGTGTGGAGTCCTTTGTCCTTACTGGGTTGATTGTCTGTTCTGTGAGTATAAGGAATTCAATAAACTTAATTTTGACCCTAGTCTGTTCTTCCAAGGAATCACCAGAAATAAGGAAATCATCAGGATAGGAAATACTGGTTTGTGTGTGTGCTTCTCTCATCCAAGACCTGGATGTCTTGTGTTGGGTTGTGGGCTGTTAAGCTGTCATGCAAACTAGTAAACTGGTATTTTCTGCCTTCCTGTGTGATTGCAGTCATGGGTTGGCTCTACTGGTTAATTGGAATAGCAAAGAACATGTCAGATAAGTCTATCACTCTGTAGTAAGTTCCAAGTCCTGTGATGACACTGTTATGATAGCCTTCCCACATCACTGTGACCTTGTGACAGTGGGTGTGCTCCCACTGGGGTGGTCCCTCAATATGGGGAGTAGTTAAGTTCTTATGATCTACTGTGAATCTATAGGACACGTCTGGCTTTTTAATAGATCAGGTTGGATTACTGTATGGTGAAAGAGTAAACACAATACTAAATTCCTTTAGGGGTTTCTGAGTGTTTTCTTCCAGTATGTTCTATTATACATCCATTCTAAGAATGTTTCCCAAATCAGGACCTCTAAGGCATTTAGCTTTAACGGGTGGTCTGTCATCAGTTGTAAGGAAACCATGGCCCATGTCCTTGGGGTCAAGTTTTCTCCTAATCCGTCAATTAGTCCCTTTCTGTCATTAAAGATTTCTAAATAAGTAGAATATCCTTGCATCATTGTTACTTGGGAGCCTGTATCTAACAACATGGTGTCATATGAAGTATATTTATTTACAAATGAGATTTCTACTGATAGAGCCAGCGACATGAGCAAATGCCCTCTTTGGCTGTCAGTGCCTTGTCCATTAATGGGATTAGGTTTTATAAAGGTGTGAGTATTTATGGTAAAGGAATTAGTGGGTCTACATGTGGGTTTATTTTCTGTAGGTTTATTTACACTCAAAAGTTGGTTGCTTCTGCTTCTCTGTCACTTGCATAGTTCCTGGGGTTTCTATTTGGGTTTCTATTTTAATAATTTGTTTTAAAGAATGGTAGCTTAAGTCGCTTTGGTCTATTTCGATGGGGACTATTGACATGAGGTATAGGTCTGCTTTGCCTATACACATGGATGTTATCTGGGTTTATTTCCCCAGCTGTTCTTACCAAGTCAACTAGTTCTCTTTCTGGTGCCTGCAAACACTGTAAATAATGCAGCTCTGTCCTGGGGGGGCTCAGCTTTTAGACTCACCTTTAAATTTGTTCTCTTGCTTCCATATACAGAGGTGAAAGGGACTCCCTATCACAGGCAGTCCCTACTCTCTGAGCTGGCCTTGGGCTGCAGGGGACACTCCAGGCCTGTGGAGCTCAGACAAAAGTGCTAACCACCTGACTGTCCTGAGGGTAGAGACAGCCCCACACTCTGGAAGCTTTCTGATGCTCCATTTTTAACTGTTTCATTAAATGGGGACTTTTTGTCTCTATTTGGACTGGCTGGGCCAATGGGGTCCCAGAACTGGAGGAAACTGGAATGCCTTGCCAGGGCAGGGCCCAGCAGAGTGGCTAGGTATCCGCCAAGAAGAGAGATGAGTGAACCTTGCTGTATCCTGCATGCAGATTAGGCAGCAGATTCAACTGGGGACAGACTGTCACTGATCTGAGCTGCTACCTCAGAGTAGTTGTCAGGAGGTTGGTCTCCAACCAGCCTGGAAACTATGCAGTCCTTTGGGGTCAATCCCAAGTTCCCTGGGCCTGGAAGATTCCAGCTGCCCAAGCTCTGCTGAAAGACTACTGGGCCTAAGGACGCTTCACAATTCAGGGTCGACAGCTATCTGGAACGGGAGGGTTTGCAAATGCTGAGTGACAGGTGTCACTGGGGAAGAAGGGTATGGCCCATGTCAAACCCTAGCCTGCATATTTCCCCTACAGGCACTGTTGAGTCACCTGGGTTTCCTGGTTTGGGAGAAACCTGGGGCCTGTTGGGACAGCACGTCCAAATGAGGACTTGTCCAATTTGCAGCTGCCAGATCAGAGTGATTTTGAGGGGGTGGGCTCACACCACCCCAGAGACCACAGTCCTTTGGGTCCTTGTCCTAGCCCCACAGGCCTGGAGGGCTTTGTCTGGCCAAGGCTTTCGAGGGAAGGAGGGGTGCGTCGGGAGGGGGTACTGCACATGGGCAGTTAAGCACTTCAGGGTGGAGGTCGTCCACCAAGGAGGTGAAACTTGAGAAAGGCATTTTATTTGGGGGTCTTGGAATTGCAGTTCGGGGAGTACAGATTACCCATGCAGGCAAATCCAGGTGAGCCACTTTGGGTTACTGGACCAACTATTCTATTGGCGTAAACAAAGGAAACTATTCCTGGTATGCATTAATAATTATCCCATATCCAGAGAGTTCCCACCAACAGTTTTATGGTCTAGATATCAGTGGTCCTGTTGAATTTTAAAGAGCAGCTGCTTGTAAAACAGTTGCCTTTTCTGTCCCAGTTCAAGGGTTTGTGCCCAGTTCAAGAGGTCCTTAGCTATTTGTTTTTCACATACAGAAGTTGTATGGTTTCACTCGGGGACGCAGAACCGGGCCGGGTTCTGCAGATACTGGTCACAGGGGACAGCTCTTAGAGGACAGGGAGATGCTTAATGACAGGCCCTGGCTGACACGTGTGTGTTTACCCTGCCCCCTCCCGGAAGGCACAGTGGGAGGATACCGGACTGCACAGGCAGAGGCATGAACAGGAAAAGCTGAAGAGGAGAAAGAGTGAGAATATGAGGGGGTTCAGCCATAGCTGGCTTTGAACCTCAAATGCTGAGGCCCACACCCCCTCACCACCACCCCCAGCGCATTACAGATGATGGGGTGGGGCACAGCAGTCTTGGTGTGATTGGTGAAGAGTTGGAACCCTGGGGCTTGGGTTTGAATGTGAGCCCTAACCAAGAAAGGACTCCCCATGCTGGTTTTAGCAGCAACAACATGGCAGTCTGCCTGTTGGACCAGGTGGCTTCCCCCTGTTCTGTCTCCTGAGCAAGAGGGCAGAACGGCAGGGGCACCACCACTCTGGAGGACAAACATTCTGAGGCAGTAAGACTCTGCCCAGGACCTGGAATCAGCAGCCCCTTCCCCACACCCACTCTGAGGCTCCCAGTCCCACCCAGAGAAGAGGGCCTGTGACTCCCTTACCCTTCTCCTTTGTTGACAGAGGACCAGTTGGGCTGGGTTTTGGGGGATCCATCCTGTTCCACCCTCTCACCTCATGGCAACTCCTGGGGTCAGGAGCCCTCCCTGCAGGGGCCTCAAGGGGTCACTGACATCCTTCCAGTTTGAGCTTAGCTTGCAAAAAGCAAGGGCTCCCACTGATCCCTATTTCCCTAGGTGAACTTGTGAGAGCTGATCCTAGGCACCAGCCCAGGCAGGGAAACTCCTGTCACTTCTCCTCTCTAACCTACAAAGTCCAAGGGTGGCCCCTAGCAGGCTAAGCTTCTATACCCTGCCAAACTATCTTTCAGAACTGAAGGTGAGCAAAAGTAGTATGGAAAGGAAGAAATAAAACCATCTCTCTCTGGAGATGAAAAATCCCAATTAACCCACAAAGGGGGAAGAAAACTACTAGAGTCAATAAACTAACTGTAAAGCTGTAGGGCAGAATATGGACAAAAATCAGTAGTGTTAATATCCATTAGCAATGAACACTGTGAAAAGGAAATTAAGAAAACAATTCCAGTTACAAGAGCACCCGAAAGAATAAATTATCTAGGAATAAATGTATCCAAGGAGGCAAAAGACTTGTACACTGAAAACGCTACAACATTGCTGTGAGCGGTTAAAGAAGGCCCAAAGAAGTGGTAAGGCACCCTACGTTCTCGGTTTGGAGGGTTTCGAGCCATGAAGGTGACAGTACCACTGAAAGCAGTTTGCTGACTCAACAAGTCCGAGTGAGTGTTTTTCTTCATTTTCTAATTGCTGTGAATCCCTTGCACTACAATTCCTTTCAGCCATGCCAATTTTCATCTCTTAAATGTTAGAGTGGGCTGGGGCACCTGAGCAGCTTGGTCATTAAGTATCTGCCTTTGGCTCAGGTCATGATCCTGGGGTCCTGGGATGGAGCCCTGCATTGGGATCCCTGCTCCACAGGAAGCCTGCTTCTCCCTTTTCCGCTCACCCTGCTTGTGTTACCTCTCTCACTGTGTCTCTCTCTGTCAAATAAATAAGTAAAATCTTAAAAAAAAATTTTTAAACAGTGGACCTTTTTGATATGTTCCATTTACCAACTTAATGTCTTAAATTTATGGACTACAGTTATGCTACGTGTTTGAATGTCTGCTTCTGGTGATGCTAACATCTGTGTCAGCTCTGGGTCATTTTCGAGTGATTGATTGATCTCCTCCCCGAAGAGTCATTTTCCCCCGCTCTTCACATACCTCAAAATCTTTGATGGAAGGCCAGACATTCTGAAGTTTACTGTGCTGGCTGCTGGTTATTTTTATACCAATTTTATTACTTTTATAGAAATCTCCTATGAATTTCAAGCTTCGTTCCAGGATGCCTTTAAGTTATTTGGAAACAGTTTGATCTTTTCTGGTCTTGCTTTTATAATTTAAGTGGTCCAGAGCAGTGCTCAGTGGAGGGCCAATTAGCTCCAACGACTGAGGCAAGACCTTCCTGAGGTCTTCACCCACACCCCATGAATGGTGGTGTCAGGTGTCTTTCCTTCTGTCTCTGTGAGGAACAAGCACCATTCCCAGCGTCGTGTGAGGGCCAGCCATGTGCCCTCTAATCCTTTCAGATGATTACCCACCCCCTGTGCCTGCCCCCACTCCAACCTGTAGAGTTGCCTTACTTAGAGGTGCTGGTCAGAACAGTTCTGCGTGCTGGCTGGACCCCCTAAACAAATCTTTCTGACTGACTTTCCTCAGCTTTCTTCTTCCTGGCACTCTGTCCAGTGGACGCCAGCTACGTTTGCCGCCCGCCACATCCCCCACCCCTGAACTCTCAGCTCAGTGTCCCCAACACCCTGAGGTCCACGGGGAGCCTCTTCAATTTCCCCTCCCCCAGCTTGCTTGGAAACTCACTCAAGGCCATAAATGAGAGCCATCACAGGGCTCCCCTGTTTGTTTTCCATCCCTCAGGAATCACTATCCCCTTTGCCTGATGTCTAATATCTTGAAGGTCTGTGTTTCATGTCTTTCGTCTGCTTGTGTTGTTTTGTTGTTTCAGGCAGGAGGGCAAATCCAGTTCCTCTTACTCTGCGATGGTGTGACAACCCTATGTTAAAATCCAAGTTGGAAAATGTCAATGTAGATTCTGAATAGAGACTTTTACAGAATACAGAAACCAGCCAAAGCCAGGGGGAAAGCGTCACCAGCGAGGCCCCAAGACCTGAACTTTACTGCCCACCTGCTTGTACTCACTGACCTTTGCCCCACGTTTTTCCATAAGCTCTTCTTTCCAGCTTATCTCTTATCTCGGGCAAATGAACGTGAAAGCTCGCTCAAAGGCCAGGGACTTCCCCGACCTGGCCACCCAGCGCAGTTTGAACCTAACCCCTGACTCATGCTTGCACAGATGGACCATGAAGTGACCTGTAGAATGATCAATGACTGCTTGTATCTCATTATAACACTAATATCTCCACCCAAGGAGGAGGCTGAAGCTCGTTTACATAAGATACAATGTACATTTAGGCAGGTCTCCTTAAGGCACGCACACAACCTTATGCCTGCCTCTCCAGATGATGACAAGGCTTCCCTATCTAAATGTTAGAGGATTTCTACTCTGTTGGTGCCCACAGTTCTTGGTCAAGCCACTTGGAAGAATGAAGAGGTAGACCAGACTGGTAGGCAGCAAGGCAGGTTCATTGAGCAATAGTAAAGTGAGAGTAAGAAGCTCCCAAGGAGAGTTGCCCCCAGAGTTTCCAGGGTAGGGGTTTTTATCGGCTGTTGTAATCTGACTAACCCTCCCTTTGCCTGTCATCCAATCAGCTTTTTGTCACCTATAATCTGGGAAAGGGTGGAGGGCGCGTGCCAGGGTGGTATAAAATCCTTTTAAGGGTTGTTTCCAATTAGGGCGGAGCTTCTAGTCCCAGACTGCAGGCCTTCCAACTGTCCTTCATCATAAATATTCATCCTAACCCTAAAGGAAAGGAACCCATCCACCCCTGCTTGGGAGTCACTGCTTTGGAAGCCACTCCCCGTGATATTCTTTTTTTTTTTTTAAAGATTTTATTTATTTGATGACAGAGAGAGAGATCACAAGCAGGCAGAGAGGCAGGCAGAGAGAGAGGAGGAAGCAGGCTCCCCGCTGAGCAGAGAGCCCAATGTGGGGCTCCATCCCAGGACCCTGGGATCATGACCCGAGCCGAAAGCAGAGGCTTTAACCCACTGAGCCACCCAGGTACCCCCCGTGATGTTCTTCTTTGCTGCAGATGAAGTTTTCTTTGTGCAACAACTTAATTGGTGCAGTTTCTGACACCACAGAGCAAACTCGCAGTGGTTTGCTTACAACACTGAAGTAAGAAAAACCTTTAAGCTTGTATTTAAAAAATACAGTGCCAGATCGAGAGACAGTTTTTGCTTGACTCTCTTGGGGAGCTCAGATGCCCCATCTCCATTGTTCAGGAGCTGAGTAGATGGAAGTTTCTGGAAAGTCTGTGGTGTAAGCTGGTCTTGCCAGTGGACAAGCCTCTTGAAAACCATGTCAGCCTTGATCATTTCTCTCAAGGGCCCTGGGAAGGAAGGCTGAACATGACTACAGAGTGGCCCGAGAGGAAGACTCAGCGTTCTCTTGAGTTTTGTGAGGTACCCCTGGCTGACACTGGGCCCAGGCTAACTTCTTCATGGAAATGGAGGGAGAAACAGCAGCTTTGCCCAATCCATGGGCTGTAAAGTGAGCACAGAAAGAGGGCAAAGATGTCCAAACCCTCTCCTAGGCACCTTGCTGTGCTGCCCCAAAACGGACCAAGAAAGGC
Source organism: Meles meles (assembly GCF_922984935.1). NCBI lineage: Eukaryota > Metazoa > Chordata > Mammalia > Carnivora > Mustelidae > Meles > Meles meles. The sequence goes on along the minus strand of NC_060069.1, from coordinate 36,812,122 downwards.
TTCTACCCACAGGATCATAATAGGTTGTTTGCAGTCAGGAGTGAATAGTCAAGGAAGAACTCTTCAGATCTCTTCAGTGTAATAAAAGGTGGTTTTATTAAAGTACAGGGACAGTACCCTGGAAACAGACCTGCCCTGAGGTTGGGAAGAATGACTAAAGGATTATATGCCTTTCCACTGGTGTGGGTTAGGGATAGCATACATCTCTAAGGAATTTGGAAGCACGGCTTCCAGGCCCTTGAGGGGTTAGCTGTTGTTAAAATAAGGTTACTTATGGGATGTCTGGGTGCTCAGTCAGTTAGGCGTCTGCCCAGGATCCTGCAATCAAGTCCTGCTCAGCAGGGAGCCTGATTCTCACTCTGCCTGCCACTCCTCCTGCTGTTCTCTCGCTCTCTTTCTCTCTCTGACAAATAAATAAATAAAATCTTAAACAAAAAGATAAGGTTATTTACTACTGTCTAGTAAACTATTAGTCATGAGACTCTTGATGTATAACAGTAGGTCGTATGTTTAGAGGATGATTTCTAACATATATCTTCATTGGGTGGTGAGATAAAGGACATTTCTAGAAGGGTTTCCATATGTTTAAAGAAGACTTACAGGATCCTGGAGGTAGGGCTCACATCAGGCTAAGCTTGCTTTTTGCCTCTAGCAAAGTGCCAACATTGGGGCTGTTGAGTTCCTTAAGCAAGGTCCCTCTGCCTACCTCAATTATCTGTCAATGGACTGTGAGCTGTAAGATACCATTTTCTCTACATTTCTTTTCCTTTGTTCCCCACATCAGAGCGGACTAAAAAGTTCATGTACCTCACCTGCTAAGCAGCAGCAATGGGACTGGATACTGTTTAGAGATTTGGGATATTGCTGTCTGCACTCCTCTTACCACAAGACCCAGCACATGTCCCCAGCACGTGTCCTCCTGGGGCTCCCTCTATTCACTGCCTGAGGCCAGTTCTTGCCCAAACCCGCCCAAACTGCAGAAGGGGAGTGGCTGGAAAGTCGGAATCCTGGCACTTAGATTTTATTTTTTTATGAAAAGCTGCTTCCCTTAAGTATTTATTAACACCCCCTCCACGCTAGAGAAAGGACAGTTGGAGCTTTGCGCAGTGGCAGTATCGTAGCCAATGAGGTTTATCCGAGGCGCGATTATTGCTAATTGAGAAAGGACAGTTGGCTTCTTGAACACTCAATGCCAGGGAAGAGGGTGGGGACCGTCCCCGTCCTCCCCGCCACCGCTGCGACTCATGCAGCCACATCCCACTGGTCAGGGGAAGTAGCAAGGACCCATGTATCTCACGTCGAAAGCAGGCTTCTACTACCTCCATTTTGGCCTCATTCTGTACTTTCTAATTGATTAAATTCTTGCCAGCTTATCTCTGTATGTGGGCAAAAGAGTCCACAGGCAAAACATCCTGTGATAGGAATGGAAACTAACCCCTCAAGCAATGAAGACACCCTGAGCCAGCGAGCCACGCCCGGGACGGGGATGAGGCTGACACTGAGTGCCCCCTTGCATGTACCCACCAGCCTTTGTCCCACTTCTGCCTTATATAAACTGCGAAGTACTTTGGAGACAGTCTCTGAGACGCCAGTCCAGAAGTCTTCCTGGAACTGGCCTCACTGAAATCAGTTCTTTTCTTGTTTCAGCACCACTTGTCTCTCTGTCTTTGGATTTTGTCAATGGCATCTGTTGCACCCCTGCGTCCTGGCTAGTGTGCAACGGGTAAGCCCCAGACTAAGACATGTGCCCTAGGGTAAATGTGAGAATTCTTCTGCCCGGATTCATACCCTCCCACTGTCCACATAGAGTCACTCGGCCCCCCACGCCCCTCAGCACCCCCTCCCTTCTCACACAGTCCCACACAACTCTTCCTAATGAAATCCAAGCTACCGCACTGGTACTTCCACAGCCCAGGGGATTCTTTTTTTTTTTTTTTTTTAAGATTTTACCTATTTATTTGACAGAGATCAAGTAAGCAGAGAGGCAGGGAGAGAGAGAGGGAGAAGCAGGCTCCCCTGTGAGCAGGGAGCCCAATGTGGGGCTGGATCCCAGGACCCCAGGATCATGACCTGAGCCAAACGCAGAGGCTTTAACCCACTGAGCCACCCAGGAGCCCTCAGCCCAGGGAATTCTGTGGAGAACTATGCCCTTGTGCAGCCTGATTTACATTGGTGACATCTAGGATCATCCCCTTCCTCCACCCCCCATCAGCCTCCTCATCCTCTCCTCTCCAGCGTGACCGCACCCAGGCCAGCCCCCCAACACACACACACACACACACACACACACACACACACACACACACACCAGGGCGGGCCCGTCCTCCCCCCATCTCCGTAGAAGGATGGGCACATCTCTCTCTGCTCTCTGCCCAGAACCTGCTTTGGAGAGGACAGAGGAGGGTAGCTCCGCCTCAGGAACTCAGCCTCCACAGCCACAAGGCCCGGGCAGCACCCGCCTGAGGCCAACCTGGCGGATGTATGGCCAAAGGTCCGGAACCCCTGGGCACTCAAGGCTGACACCAGCCCCTCAAGATCGCCACACTGAGAATCCAGGTGCCTGGTTCTTTAGAGGGCGCGTTCTGAGGGCAGTACCAGAGCGCCCCACCGTGGCTGCCTGGGGGAGGCACACAAGGATCCCTGAGTTCAGGGAAGGGCAGGTTCAAAGGAAACCATCCTGTCTACTCTATTTAGACCCAGCTGAGATCTCACAGCAGGAGGTTAGTGGGGTCCCAGGTGCCCAGACTCTCTCACTGCCTTCCCTTCCCCCACCACTGCACACTTCCCCCAGGATGAGATTTCTGCAAAGTCGGCCCTTGGAGGAAAAACTACATCTGAAACCAAAGCAAAACAACAAACTCCAAAGGTCCTAGTACTTGGATAATTTTATGGTCACCCATGGAGCACTTCAAGGCCCTGATTTGCCTTTGTTGTTTTTTTTTTCTTTTTTCTTTTAAGATTTTATTTATTTGACAGAGACAGCGAGAGAGAACATAGGCAGGAGGAGTGGGAGAGGGAGAAGCAGGCTTCCCGCTGAGCAGGGAGTCTGATGTGGGGTTTAAACCCAGGACCCTGGGATCATGACCTGAAGGCAGTCGCTTTACGACTGAGCCACCCGGGTGCCCAAGTTTTGTTTTGTTTTTTTTTTAAGATTTTATTTATTTGTCGGACAGAGAGAGAGCATGCGCATATAAAGGGGGAGCACCAGGTTGAAGGAGAAGCAGGCTTCCATTCTTGAGCAAGGAGCCCGATATAGGGACTCAATTCCAGGGCCCCAGGATCATGACCTGAGCCAAAGGCAGACGTTTAACTGACTGAGCCACCCAGGTGTCCTATGATTTGACTTCGTTTTAATTTGCTCTTCTAGATTACACCCTGAGGTAGTATCTTAACTTGACTGTCAAAATTGGAAAAGGTATTTTTTTTAGTTCCAATATTAGTAGTTGGCACCAGAGTTAATAGTGTGGTGGTGGGCAGAACAGCACCCCCCCCCCCCAGCTTCCTAGGAGGTCTCCATTCTAATCCCTGGAACCTGTGTGTCTGTTACATTGCAGAGCAAAAGTGACTTTGCCAGTGTGCTTATGTTAAGGACCCTGAGAAGAAGGGGTGATTCTGTTGGATTGTCCAGGTGACACCATGAGATTCGGGCCCTGTGTGCCTTAAACTTGAATGAGGCAGAAAAGGAGGTCAGAATGATGCTGTGTGAGGATGACTCTACCTGCTGTTGCTAGTGCTGAGGATGGAGGAAGCCACCAGCCACGGATTGTGGGGGACCCCCAAAAGCTGGAAAAGGCAAAGAAACGGTTGGTCTGTTTTAGTCTGCAGAAGGAGGTGGCCTGGTTGACACCTTGATTTTAGTTCAGTGAGATCTTTGTGGGACTTCTAACCTACAGAACTATAAGATAATACATGTGTATTCTTTGAAGGTGGTAAGTTTATAGTAACTCAATATAGAAATTGATACATGTCTAGCTCATTCGCTTGAGCAGATAAGATCTGCGGAATGGGATCAACCCTGTATAAATTCTGCAGGTTGTCCGTCAGAGGCTCATCTCACCTATGGGATGTTACATGAAGCATCTGCTTTTTATTTCCTTTCCACCCTTTTCTGTAGAATTGCACCCTCTTCCCTGCACAGAGCACATGTTTCTTTTTTTTTTAAGATTTTATTTATTTATTTGATGACAGAGAGAGAGATCACAAGTAGGCAGAGAGGCAGGCAGAGAGAGAGGAGGAAGCAGGCTCCCTGCGGAGCAGAGAGCCCAATGCGGGGCTCGATCCCAGGAACCTGAGATCATGACCTGAGCCGAAGGCAGCAGCTTAATCCACTGAGCCACCCAGGCGCCCCAGAGCACATGTTTCTTATGTGAATTATGCAAACTGGAAGTCACAGGCAGATTTTTTTTAAACAATGGGCTCTGTTTCCATCACATAGGGAAAAGGATATAACTTACACAAAGCTAAATATTGGACAATCCTCCTCTCACATCTTTTTTTTTTTTTGCAAGTAGTTTTATTAAGGCATAGAGCTACTTCTTAACATTTCATAAGGGGAATTTGGGACTGGGTCCTGAGCAGATCTGAGGGTTACGTGATACAATGTTGTTGCTTTCATAAATGTTATGTACATGAAATGAATTTCCTACAAGAATATCTGACTTCCGCTTTGGTTACTGATTATATGATCAGCACCACCAACCCTGGCAGCCCGGGGAGGAAGGAAGAATTGCTGGGATTCCATAGGCCTAGAAGGGCCTCAGATTTGGTTCCTTTGTCTTAAGTGTCTTAAGTGACATTTGGTGGTTTTGCTGATTTTTCATCCATTCTGCGGATTCTGCCAGCGAGTTCCTGGGGTTGACATCCAAAGACATTCACGAAAACACTTAACCCAACTTAACTCAACACTTAGCTTAAAGCAGAGGTTGAGGTCCCTGCATCTACGATGAAAGTACAGTGTGTCTCCCCCTCGGATATCGGTTTGGTGGTGGTGGTAGCTTTGGGATAATGATTGCATTTTTTGTTCTTGTTTATTCTAATATTTTTACTTTCTCAGAAACAATTGTGACGTGATAGCTTTATTTTAATTCAGGAAGGCAAAAAAACATGACGAAGGACTTTTCCCAAGGAATATTTTAAGACCCTTATGTCAACATTTAGGCAACGACTTATACACTTTTCAATTAAAGGCCCTTAATTAAGTTTATTTATAGTTTTGATTCAATGTTAAAGAACTACGTTTTTAAAGCAGTGGCCTGCAGCCCACTTGCATCAGGACTTTCTGGGGTGTTTATGTAAAAAATGCAGATTCTGTAAAAAACTAAATTGCTTGGGATTAGAGACGAGGATGTAGCTTCTATCTCCACCACTGCTTCAAAGTCCCTCCAAACCTAAGAACAGCTCTCTTATCTTTTTAGATTGGGGATTTTACAAAATAACAAGGGTAAGCTTATTCGTTTAAGCTTGGATGTCTTCCCTACTCTACCACACTCAGCCTAGAGACTGGCGCAAGAATTGGAAACAAAGCAGGTGAAGAAAGAATGTTTATTTCTCTACTTATTGCTTTAATAGCCATCCAAAGATTGTGTTTCGTTTCCTCTAATAGACCCTGCCCGCTGGTTACTTTGGCCTTCAACATAGTGCTATCGTATACATGTATATAAGCGTTGTGTATTTATACACAGGTGTGCATGTTTCTAAAGCACTGGGAGATGCAGGCTGGGCTTTCTCACAACACATCTTGGGTACTATGTAAAAATCATCCCCAGTTTGCTTGATACAAGACTTTCAATGGGCTGTACTAGCTGTTGGTCCCAGTTCCCCAGAGAGGAGTTAGGACAATCAAATGGGACAGGGTATTAGAGCGAAGTTGCCACAGTCTGGAGATCATGAAGGGACTGAAATAGGAGATGCTGGGCTAAGCAGGAGATGGCATGTGGGGAACCACTCCTTTCACGATGTGGATTCAAAGCACTTGGGTGCTGCAGTGTAGACTGATGTCCCACCTGACAGCGAGCTGACTGAGCTGACCTAGGAGTAGTGGTGGCTGAGCCCCCTGTCTGGCAGGTCACCACTGTCCATCACGTGCGTTAGAACTGCCGAGGGGCTCCCGCCTTGGGATCATGTGCTCCATCCGTCAGGCTGACCACCTGAGGATGGGCGCTGGGCGAGGAAAAACTCTTGCTAGTTCCCAGGCCACTGAGGCATTCAGAAGCAGTGTCATGAAGTCCCCTAAAAACCATACAAGTTTTGCTGAGGGTGGGGCCGGGTGGACCTGGGGTCTGCCTTATCTGCTGGTGTTCCTTATCTGTGGGAAAGGCTCCCTGCCTTTCATCCTGCCCTACCGGGCCATGTCTCTGGCTCCTTCTGGATCCTCTGGCAGGTATGGAGAATGGTACTAGATCACCCCAGCAGAGCGGGAGCTGCAGCAACATGGGGGAGGCCTGTCCTTCCTGCTGTTTGAAGGACCTCAGGTGGCTCTGCCTCTTGAGTGACTCCTAGAAGTCCAGGGTCCCAAGACCAGGGTGCACAGCAAGCCCTAGGAGATTTCGCTTGGTGACCAAAGTTAAGCAAGCTGAGAGTCCGTTATCTGCCCTGCTGGTGGCTCGCTGAGGCTGCGGCGAAAACTGAGTGGCAGCAGATCTGGGGCCGGTGAGAGCCTGTTTGGAGGGTGAACTGAGAGGAGGCACCGCAGTGGGAGGGGAGCCCCTGGTGCCACCAGGTTAGAGGCAAAGCCTCCCCCCACCTCGGGTGATGATGGCCCCCCTTCGAGCTACCATTCCCTCTGCACAGGCCAGTCTACTCTGTAATTCGCTTTGAAGCAAAAAGAGGGCTTTTGTGACCTCCCAGGAAAAGAAGTGCTTACCATGAAACATGGACATGGAGAAACAGCCTGTTGCAGGAAAGAGAAGACATTTTGCAGGACATCCCCCTGTGAAGTTCATGTCTCTCTTTACTAATGAGGAGAGGGAGGGGTCATGTCAGTGAGGAACTCAGAGACGTCTCCCCTAAGTTTAGTGCCACTTCTTAGAAATGGGGGGCCACCCAAAGCCACACAGCCAGTTAGTGACAAGGCTGGGATGAGAATCCAGACCTTGGGGACTTTCCAGTGTCCCTCTTATAAGGGAAACCTCCCAATGGGGTGGGGGGGAGCTCACAGGTAGTGGGGCTGTTGGGTTACCTTTGCTGGGGGAGGGTTCTTCATTACTGGGGAAGCATCCAAACCCTGGTCTGAAAAATAAAACCACAATAACACAAAGTCCACTGTTGTTTGTAATCATACTGTCAGGTCACTTCAAGTCAACAGACACACAGTGAAAGAGGCCAGTCTTAGAAAGTACAGGTGTGATATGAAGTCCATAGATATTCTGGGTTTTATGTTTTTAGAATATTTCTTACATCATTTCATAATGATAAAATTGTCAGGAAACAAATTTTGTCCTTATTGGCCAATGAAATATACAGGACAAATACTATTAATAAAAAAATTAAAATTTCTGGGTAGAGAAGATCCAGAAAAATTGAGCTGGATGCAGAAAGCACTTTCAAGAAGGGGGAGATCACAGTGCAATGAAGCAATAGCAGAGCAAAAAGAAAACCACAGGAGGAAGAATAATGACAAGAAAGACAGCCACAGAAGATATAAGAAGCCGGGCTGACAGCCTCGGATTCCACAGAGAAAAATCTCTACATTCAGATAATGCATTCGTTGGTCACCAAAAGTTACTTATATTAATACTTTTCCATCATCAGTCCCTGAGTCCTTCAGTTGCCATATTTACTACTTGTGCTGTCGATGATGGGGGTCTCTAAGGTGTGAGAAGCGGAAGAAGAGCTGGAGAGCTGCAGAGCTGGAAGGTTCATGCCAACATCCTGAACTGGGGGCGGGGCGGGGGCAGTGGAAAGAACTGAGTCTAGAGAGGAAAGACAAAACAGTTTTCAGGAGCCTGGAACACATGGCTCACCAGGCCCATGCACAGCTTCATCTTCCTGAGCGGAGATCCAAGGCAGCGTGGCTTATCTCCACAATCACAAGTAATAGCAAACAAATCACTTAGGTTGTGTCAGCTTTTAGGCAACCAGCTCGAGCACTGGAAATCTGAGTCAGGTAGAAGGGCTCACCGTGACCCCCATCCCACTGGCTGAATGCAAATAGGCCCATCAGGTAACTCACCTTAAAACAGCCACAAGCCCTAGCTGACCAATGGGCTACTTAGAATAGGACAAAGTTGCCAAAAAAGGAAAATTCCATTCCCATTCTTACCCACAGCCCCCACCACTGTCTCCACAGTCAGTCTCTGCTTTGCTGTTCTGCCCACTGCTCCCTTGCAGTGTATTCAATAAACTTCTCTCTCTTGTGTTCGGCCTTGGGTGAATTCTTTCGCTGTCCACACCACTGGCTTCCACACAACTGGGTTGCCCCACAGTTTGGAGAAAAAGATATTCCTTTAATAGAAGGGTGTTCCATGAGAAAGCAAATTCTAGTTTGAAAAATTACCAGGCACATTTTCTCACCCCTGTTCTGAATATAATCATGTATGCAGTGTCTAATACAGTTGTAATTATGAATGCATGTGTATAATACAAATGTTAAAAATAGTAAGTCAAAGAAGGAATGGGTTTATGGGCAATTAAACTCAGCATTCTAACCACCATGCTGATGAGTTCATGCTGGAAGAAATGTACTAGTATGAAAATAGGAGACGAAAGTCATGGTGGGTTAGAGACGCCTTCCTGGGGATTAGGCAGCAATGCTCTGGTGGAGGAATTAGAAAATGTCACAATGAACACGGAAGTGATCATGCTCAGGCAAACATGACTTAGACCATGTTCTGTTCTCCAGCTCTGGCCTCTGTGGTGTGTGAGGAACAGGAGCAATGGCCAAGCCATTGCTCAGTGGGGCTGAGACCTGTTGGCACTGTGGGGACGCAGTGAGAGTGGAAAGGCTGATAGGAGGGCAGAAGGGGAGGCATACTGAGCACTAAAACCGTCATGGCAACCTGAGTGGAGCCAGGCATCCACCTAACATGGCTGAGCAGTCTCTACAGGCCAAGCCCAATGCTTGGCAGTCCACATATACTTTCCTATTTAGTGGCCACAACACGGTGACCTCAGGAGTAGCACCTTCCCCTGACAGAGGAGGTCATTTTCTGATAAATAAAAATGTAGCAGAACCAGGGAGAAAATGAGGGTTTAACATGCCCCCAGGAAAAGCAGGCATGAAAGTTTGAAAGCTCTTAAAATAACTCTGAGCAGAAGCAGCTCCAGCTTAGGATACAACTGAAGATATGGCGATGGAAATGGTAGGATATGGTGAATTAAATGGTGTGTCACAAGGAAAGAAAGAAGGGGAAATAGAAATCTATGTGTGGAGGGATGGGGCAGTGGGGGGGGTGGTCTAGCATTAACATTCATATTGAAATGGGGACCTGAGGCAGATGAAGGACATTGAGAAGAGAGGGAGAGAACAGGTGAGACATTTCTTTCTTTCTTTCTTTTTCTTTTTCTTTTTATTTATTTATCTGAGAGAGAGAGAGAGAGAGAGAGCATGAGGGAGGGGAGAGGAAGAGGGAGAAGCAGACTCCCCACTGAGCAGGGGGCCTGACATGGGACTCAATCCAAGGACCCCAGGATCATGACCCAAGCTGAAGGCAGACGCTTAACCAACTGAGCCACCCTGGTGCCCCTGGTGAGACATTTCTATGTGGAAAGACAGACACGGGCAGGTAGGAGAGATGGATGATGTTCCTGGAGTAAACAAGGTCACTGTTCCCTGCTTTCCCACAGCCAGGATTCCTCAGGGACAGGAATCTTTTCCACCAGCTAAGCTCCCTAACAATTAGGAAGTGGGAAGCCAGGCTAGGGATATGTGAAGGCCAACAATACCAACACAGAGCGTAGTGAGTTGGAAGGACAAAGACTGGAAATCACACCATCAGATGCAAGGGGCACAGGGCTGGCTCCGTCAGTAGACCACGTGACTCTTGATCTTAGTGTCACTCAAGTTCAGGCCGCACATTGGGTATAGAAAATGATGTGGGAAACAAGGGCAAAAGGAAATGTAGACAAAACTAAATCTCCTTACAACTTGCAGCCCACTGACAAATACTGGAGGCAGGCAGAGTACCACATTTCTCCAGGAACTCCCAACTGTCTTAATGTTAGTGCCTCGCTAGAGGGAAAAATACCTTGACCTGTCAAGAGCCAGAATTCCAGAATCCTGTAAGTCTTCTTTAACATAGAAAATCATTTTTGGAAACTTCCAGTGTTTCTACCCCCCACCCCAACTTAAAAGTATATAACCAATCACTCCTCACAATCTCTGGGCAGCTCTTCCTGCCCATGGGTCCTGTCCCGGTGCTATAATAAACCACTTTTGCACCAAAAACATCTCAAGAATCCTTCTTGACTATTTGCTTCTGGTCCATATCACATAATTTTGGTGCCCAGTGTGGGGCTTACATCTTCTCATCTGGACTCAGAGCCTCAGTGCAAACCTCTTGAGTACTTCCTCTTCTCTTCCTTTGTTTTTCGGGGGATTTTCAAGGAGTACTGTCTCATTGGAACACATTCATGTCAATTGCTCAGGCTGAGATTGTCTAGCCCATGGCTCCTCTATGGGAAGGAATAAAAAGCCTGCTTTTTTGGCGGGAACCAGTGCGCTGGCCTGGATGGTAATAAGACTCAGAAACTTGATGCCCTCTCTTTATTCCTATTCTTATACAAAGTTGTCTTTCTTGGTCATGGGACGGCCACCTGAGTCACTAGGACAGCTGCCAATCTTAAGACTCTGTGTGAACTTCCCTCCCCATTGGTCTAATGTGATCCCCTTCTCATCTCTAGTCCAGCTACTTCTGGCCATGAGATCTCTGCACAGAGCCAGCCAAAACCAGTACCTGATTAAATTAAAACCCAACCAGGGACTCTTTCCTAGAGAAGTTAGCTGTAAGAACTACATATGTTGGAAAGTCACTTAGACCATGATGGATTTCTATCTTGGTGTTTTCTGTCAATTTCCCCCACTAACTACTTAAATTACAAAATTGGGTAATATCCCCTTGTAAAACTTTTCTATGTTTTCCATATGTTTAAAAATGGTGGGTTCTTAATGACACAGCATACTATATCAGTCCATTCACCAGCACCCATTTGTAGTCTAGAATACAATGGGAGGTGTGGGCCGGTAACACCAACATCCCTCCTACAGGGCAGGGTGGTGATCATAGCCATTTTGTCTAAGAGACATCTCCAGTCACTTTGACAACAGGAACCTCTGACATATCCTGCGTGGGACACCACCCAGGAGTAAGTGGGGCAGGATTTTCTTGGTACTGGACCTTCTCTACTTTTCTAGGAGTATAGGATCTTCTTCAGTTCCATAAGGACTCCCCTTCGATTGTCCTTTAACCTGCTGGAAACAATTCAGATTGCAATATTTAAGGGAAAAAATTGATCTTCTTCTGTAAACTGCATGGTCTCAGTTCTCTTTAGAAGACAAGGAAAAATGGCACATTATGGGACATTAAATTTCAATATCATCTATGAGTTAGATCTCTTCTGCTGGAAACAGAGGTATCCTCTGTCCAGGCTTGCATGGCCCTAAATCAGGACCCCGACTTAAGGGCCTCTTGCAGAATGTGTTTGGCCACTAACCTGGCTGGTAAGACCCCCTGCCAACATTTGGGATGGTTTTTGTCTTAACAGGCCTCCTCTCTCCTAAGAAACCCAGGTTGCTGGAGGAAACACATGCTATTCCTAACAAAGGGGTTGCTGACTCTCTCATTATTCCCCCTCCTAATAGACCCAGGTTATTTATGTTGTATGTGGGGGCTTCTCCCTCATTCATTTCCTGAGTTAATGGCTATGATAATGGAGCCAACTGTCTCTGGTTAGTCTACCTCAGGATGGGGACTTTAAGGAATATTCCCAAACAGCTGCCAAAACTCCTTTTTTTTAATTAATTATTTTTATTAACATATAATGTGTTATTTGCCCCAGGGGTACAGGTCTGTGAATTGTCAGGCCTACACACTTTATAGCACTCACTATATCACAAGCTCCCCAATGTCCATAACCAACCACCCTCTCTGCTGAAACTCCTTTTATTTCAGAGAGGTTCCCTGTCTTCTCCAGCCCAACATGCTGCCTTTTTTCATTTGTTGGTGGGGAAAACAAAAACAAAAACAAAAACAAAAAACAAAAAACAAACATGTGCCTGTTCATCTGTCCAAGCTGACAAGCTTTAGAACTGGGAGTCTTCTTTCTCTGCCCTCTGGGCTTTTATCTGCCATCAGCCTTGCTTGACAGCACCTCACCTGTTCTGCCTTCCCCTCCTCCTGTTTCCTCACTACCTTGGGTTTGGCCCACATAACTGGCTCCTATATCATGTTGGATGTCTTTGGCACGCTTGGCTCCTGCTCAACCTACCCTCGCTGTCAAGGAGCAAAGAGCACCCCTTTGGACTTACACCACCCACTTCAGATTTCTCCACTAGTGCCCCAGGTAAAAATTGACAATGGGGGGCAAATTGATTGACATTTAAGTGGACCCATTTGGAACACGGGTATGGTATTTAACTAATTGGTTATTAGTATTTGGTATTTAAACTAATTTAAGTTTGTTGGTTTAATTAAGATAGTTATCAGCATTAAATATAAAACCTTTATCCTACCAAGGATTGCTAAATGTTGAATAAGCTCATGATCTCTGTTGCAGTTTGTCAGCAAAAAGATGACTTAAAATGATGGTTAATTTTGCCATTCTCAAATTTTTCATGGGTAATTGTTAAGACACCTTTCAAAGTCTTTGGTAACCTGAAACTTTAAATTTTTGCTTGGATGATAATTTGGATTTAATTCACTAGACATCTAAGTCTTTTCCAAATAAAATACTGAAGCACTGATTACTGAACATGAGGTTTATCTGCTTTTGGCTTTCTATTGCAGAGAAGCTGAGGACACCTGGGTCTGTTGGTAACTATGCTTTGCGTTTTATTGAAAGATTGTACTATGAAGAAATATGTTTTTAAAATTGTGAAATGTATTCATAAATTCAAATCTAAAGAATTCTGGTGTAACAGTTCACAGATGGTCACTACTTAATTTTCACTGGACACTAAGTTTCCTAAAGTTAAAATTCCTAAAGTTAAAATTCTGCTAAATATAATTTAAAATAATTATAATTATCATATAACTAAATATATTATATTTATATATATATTATTTATATTTATATAAATATCATATAACTAAATATAATAATTAACTGATCAAAAAAAAAGGCTTATGCCAAAATCTGAAGGAAAACTTTATAGAGAGTTTATGACAGGAAATCTTTGGAAATGAATTTTATGTGCCGTCAGGACCAAGGTTGAAATGAGTGAGCTTTGTTTTGTTTTGTTTTGTTTTTTATAAACGTATAATGTATTTTTATCCCCAGGGGTACATGTCTGTGAATTGCTAAGTTTACACACTTCACAGCACTCACCATAGCACATACCCTCCCCAATGTCCATAACCCCACCCCCCTCTCCCAGCCCCCCTTCCCCCAGCAACCCTCAGTTTGTTTTGTGAGATTAAGAGTCACTTATGGGGGCGCCTGGGTGGCTCAGCAGGTTAAAGCCTCTGCCTTCAGCTCAGGTCATGATCCCGGGGTGCTGGGATCCAGCCCCGCATTGGGCTCTCTGCTTAGCTGGGAGCCTGCTTCCTCCTCTCTCTCTGCCTGCCTCTCTGCCTACTTGTGATCTCTATCTGTCAAATAAATAAATCTTAAAAAAAAAAAAAGAGTCACTTATGGTTTGTCTCCCTCCCAATCCCATCTTGTTTCATTTATTCTTTTCCTACCCCCCAAACACCCCATGTTGCATCTCAACTTCCTCATATCAGGGAGCTCATATGATAGTTGTCTTTCTCCAATTGACTTATTTCACTAAGCATGATACCCTCTAGTTCCATCCACGTCGTCACAAATGGCAGGATTTCATTTCTTTTGATGGCTGCATAGTATTCCATTGTGTATATATACCACATCTTCTTTACCCATTCATCTGTTGATGGACATCTAGGTTCTTTCCATAGTTTGGCTATTGTAGACATTGCTGCTATAAACAGTCGGGTGCATGTGCCCCTTCGGATCACTACGTTTGTATCTTTAGGGTAAATACCCAGTAGTGCAATTGCTGGGTCATAGGGTAGTTCTATTTTCAACTTTTTGAGGAACCTCCATGCTGTTTTTCAGAGTGGTTGCACCAGCTTGCATTCCCACCAACAGTGTAGGGGGGCTCCCCTTTCTCCGCATCCTCGCCAGCATCTGTCATTTCCTGACTTGTTAATTTTAGACATTCTGACTGGTGTGAAGTGGTATCTTACTGTGGTTTTGATTTGTATTTCCCTGATGCCAAGTGATGTGGAGCACTTTTTCATGTGTCTGTTGGCCATCTGGATGTCTTCTTTGCAGAAATGTCTGTTCATGTCTTCTGCCCATTTCTTGATTGGATTGTGTGTTCTTTGGGTGTTGAGTTTGCTAAGTTCCTTATAGATTTTGGATACTAGCCCTTTATCTGATATGTCGTTTGCAAATATCTTCTCCCATTCTGTCAGTTGTCTTTTGGTTGTGATGATTGTTTCCTTTGCTGTGCAAAAGCTTTTGATCTTGATGAAATCCCAATAGTTCATTTTTGCCGTTGTTTCCCTTGCCTTTGCCGATGTTCCTAGGAAGAAGAAATGAGTGAGTTTTAAAAGTACACTGGTATAAGATTAGAATTCTGCACTTCTCTGTTAAAGACAAAGTTGTTTTTGGATTGTTGGTCTGCTCTTGATAAGAAAATATAAACAAAGGTTTTTTTTTTCTTTTTTTCTTTTTTATCTGCCTGGAAAACCAACCTTTATGTTTTGTCTTTATCAGGTCTTTGATTACTTGAAGTTAAAACTTCTCCATATTAAAGGAGCTAAGTTTTTGCTAATAACTATATAACCCGACATATTTGCCTTTGGAATCTCTTATTGCTGCTTAAATAAATAATTGGGTTTTAAGTTTTGTAAAGATCTGTAATCCTATTTAGACCTGTGCTTTATAACTTTCGGAGGTTTTTAACAAACTTCCCTGAGATTTAAATTATAAATGAAGTCTTTTTGACTAATTCGACCTTTTTAGTTGGTATGTTAAATTACTCTGGAAGCACTATTAAACAAGTGATAAGCATAAGGTTCTGTTGTTTGGGTAAAGGCTCTAATTTATCTAGAGTTCATATGAAATTCTTATAGTTTTTTAAAAGATCTTATTTATTTATTTGAGAGAGAGAGGAGAGGGGAGATGGAGACTATCTGCTGAGGAGGGAGCCGACACAGGGCTTCATCTCAGGGCCCTGAGATCATGATCTGAGTCAAAGGCAGATGCTTAATCACCTGAGCTACCCAAGCACTCTCATTTATAGTTATTGTTCTTATTCTCTTGGGAAACATTTCATCCTTAAGGAGATTCATAAAAAGGGCTTTTGACAAATACAGGTTTTTCATATCTTTAAAATCCTAAAACTGAACTGGGTAAGAATTTCAGAACTGACTAAAAGGCTGCATTCAAACTGAATAAGGGTTAGTAACATGGGACTAAATGCATTGAGGAAAAGGATTATAGTTTTCGTGACTCTTGTTTGCAACATCGCTGTTTCTCTCTAATTGTGAGGGCCTACTTAGTGAGAGCGATTTCATCTCAGTTAAACAGTGATTTTGTTGTTTATGCAGTAAAACTTAAACTGACCCTGCCCCCCACCCAGGTCTGGGAAACTAGTAAAATATGGTCGACCAGTCCCTGATAACAGAGCCCAAATACAAGGGCGGGTCAGGTCAAGTGGAGATAACAGCCTGAATGCAGGGATGAGTCCGGTGGGGTGGAGGCATCCAATCAGAGGGCATGCATACTGTCTCCCTAGCTACCAAGGAGTGTGGGCCCCGCCTTTGGGCGCCAATTCTGACCAAGGTGTTAGGCTAGTTCAAATAGCTACTATGGGGTGAATTGTAGTTCAATTGGCCACCCATGTGTGACCTAGCATGACTGTGCAGCTTTCTCTGTGTGTTGCAGTCTCATCAGCCACCTGTGTGTGGCCAAGGTCAATCACATGGCCTTTGCTCTATAAAAGTTAGTCTGTGAGGCTGGGAGTGGTTGCCCTCTCTGTAAGAGGCAGCCCCGACCTGTCAGCTTGATTCTTGATGCTTGGCGCAAAATAAAGCTTTGCTTGACCTTCACTTTGTATCAGTCTCACTCCTTTGATCACGGACCTAACACTAATGTTTGCTCTTCCAGATTAAGTAAACTTTCTCTTAAGATATCTATGATATACAGAAATATAACAAAATATTCCCTTGTGAACAAGTTGCAGTGTTTAACTTTTCTATCTGAACCCCCCAGAATTCAAAAACTCTCAGTGAATAGTCTTTCTTCCACGGCAATTATGATATTTGCATAAATTCAATATGAATCTGTTCTCCTTATAATAGGACACCATTGGAAAAATTGGTCATTTCACCAAGGCTTTTAACTGGAATGTCATATTTGAGAGACATGCTTAGACTCAGATATGACCAGACATATCTGAGGAACTAAAGTTGACTTTATGAAGCATGAAGCCAATAGAGCCCCTTGGAAATGTTACCCTAAAGCTTTTTAGAGTTCCCAGGAGCCTTGCCAGGTGAGTAAAGAATGTCACTTCCTGGCAGGTATTGGAAACTTGGGATATTTTGGGGACTTCAAGAAGAGGAATTCATCCAAATCTACAGGTATTACAAGCATGTCTGATGGCAAATATTTGGTTTGGCTTCTGATCTAGACAAGCTACTCAGAGTTCAGTAGAGATTCCTTAGAAAAAGTTCCAAAAAGGGGCACTTGGGTGGCCCAGTGGGTTAAGCCTCTGCCTTTGGCTCAGCTCATGATCTCAGGGTCCTGGGATCGAGCTGCATTGGGCTCTCTGCTCAGCAGGGAGCCTGCATCTCCCCCACCCCTGCCTGCCTTTCTGCCTACTTGTGATCTCTCTCTCTCTCAAATAAATAAATAAAATTTTTTAAAAGTTCCCCCAAAAAAAAGATTTAAAAAGATCTATGTGATCAATCACTATTCTTGCTAAGCTTATATAAACAATTAGGCCAAGTTTATTAAAACTGGACTTGTTTTATAAACAAATTATGCATGATTTGGCTATCTCTGATTAAAAATGAGGGTGATTATAGAGAGAAAATGTTTCAGTAACACATCTATGTAGATATTAGATTTTAATACTATTTATCATAAACAAGACTAGATGCCATATTCTTCTGGTTTCCTCAAATATGTAGCTATGGCTCTCCAAGCTAAGGTTCCCGATCTTCTTCCATTCTCTTAATTTAAAGTCTGTTCAAACTAAAACTGCCCGTATGCCTGGACCTGACCACTGTGCTTCTATAGAACATAACTTCTCAGAGGTTATTGACACGTTTATTCTAGCAGATCAGACTTAAGGCTCTCCTATGATACTGCAGGCAAGAGTTGGCTTATTGATGGCAGCAGTTTCATGGAAAAAGAGATAAGAAAATCTGGGTGTGCTATAGTCAGTCTAACTCTAGACTATGGAGGCCAAAGCTCTCTTAGCAAATACATCTGCCCAAAAAGCAGGGTTAATATTCTTAAATATCTAAACAAATATACAGACCATATCCTCCCTAAACCTGAACTGACAGTTACTAGCAACCCACCCCATATAAACCCAGGACTCCAAAATGTAAGGGCTCCTATCGGGTCATATTATGTATGGCCATACATGGCCCATGGCCATAAAATTAGAAGGACATGCCTCATGGACTCGTATATCAAGAATTAAACCTGTACCTTCCTCACAGAAATCCAGTGTGCCAGCTAACATACCTTCTTATTTCCATGAAGACCACAAACTTCTCTTCAAATGACAATGAAGGACTGGAGGAAAATTATCTATCAAAGGCCTTTTTTTACTTGGATTCTTTTTCTTATAATAATACTAACCTTATTTTATTGTCTTTTCCAGTGTCTCCCTGTCTGGTGCCAAGATTCTTTCCCCACCGTAACTTCCAGCCTACAGATGATCCTTTCTACCCAAGGGGGTTCATATATGTTGTCTACCTTGGATTTGGCTGTCTCTGCTGTTAGGTCCCCCCAAAAATGGGTACCCCAATAATGGGTCCGTGATTAAAGGAGTGTGGCTGATCAAAGTGAAGGTCAAGCAAAGCTTTATTTCGCACCAAGCATCAAGAATCAGATCGACCGTCAAACAGACCGGTCGGGGACATCCCTACAGAGAGGACTACCCCTCCCTGCTTTCCAGACTAACTTTTATAGAGCAAAGGTCATGTGGTTGGGCCTGGCCCCACATAGGTGGCTAATTGAATTACAATTCACCCCACAGTAGCCATGAAACTAGCCCATCACCTTGGTAGCTAAGAGACAGTATGCGGCTGTCTCCACCTGGCCTGACCCACCCTTGTATTTGAGCTTTGTTACCTGGAACTGGTTTCTGGGACTTGTTTTTAAGTCCCCTGGGGGAAGGGGAGCAGGGACAGTTTAAGGGTTAAACAACAAAGTTATTGTTTATCTCAATGGAAGCCTCTGGCTAGTATAAAAATATAAAATAGGTCCTTACATCTGCTTTTGGTAACTGACCAATGCTGACCCATAGGTAGGGATATCTCTATGCCACAGTTCAACAAGAAGAAGTTACAGAAGATAAGACCTTCTACCCCAACATCCTTAAAGATTTAAGGGTCAATATTGTTCAGGGGGGAATGATGTGGAGAACAAAGGCAAAAGGAAATGTAGATAAAACAAATCTTGGGGCACCTGGATGGCTCAGTCAGTTAAGCATCTGACTCTTGATTTTAACTCAGGTCATGTCTCAGGACTGTGGGATCAAGGTTCATGTCAGGCTCTGCACTCAGTGTGGAGTCTGCCTGAGATTCTTTCCCTCTGCCCTTATTCCCTCAAATCAATAGTCATAAAAAAAAAAGGCTAAATATTTTCACAACTTGCAACCCATTGACAAATACTGGAGGCAGGCAGAGTATGACATTCCTCCAGGAACTCCCAAATGTCTTAACTTAATGCCTTAATAGAGAGAAAAATAATCTTAGCTTGACAAAAGCCAGGCCTCCAGAACCCAGTAAGTCTTCTTTAACATATGAAAATCCTTTTGGAAACTTTCTTGGTCTCTACTCCCTTCCCCAACTTTAAAGTATATAACCAATCACTCGTCACAATCCCTGGGCAGCTCTTCCTGGCTATGGGTCCTGTCCTTATGGTATAATAAAACCTTTTTGGCATCAGAAACATCTCAAGAATTCTTTCTTGGCCATTCACTCCTGGTCCACATCATGTCAGAGAATACTTTTAAAAATGTAAAAAAAAAAAACCAAAAACAAAAAACAAAAAACCCAGGTTCGCATCCTGGGTCAGTTTCTTAGCTGCTGCAAACCGTAGTGTGTCAGTCAATGTCTTGATGCCCAAGTTTTCTCATGTGAGGTACAGAGAGAGTAATCCTGCCCTACCTCAGATGAAAGTGTTGGAAACATGTTTGAAGACTTGGTAAGTTGTAAAGCAGTCCACAGATACAAGGGATAGATATTAACGTACAAAATTGTTCATTGTTGAGCAACTCTCATTGTGGCAAGCACTTGCCAATTATTTCACATAATGCTCCAAAAACTGTACACTCTAAATGCTATTAGTATCCTCATCTTAAAGATGAGGAAACGAAGCCTTGAATACCCGCAAAGTTAAAACACCTTGCCCAAGGCAAGCACCCTGTATGTGGCAAATGCCAAGTTTGGAGCCAGGTTGGACCCTAAATCTCACGCTCTCACCCAAGACTAGATCGAAGCACCTCGGATTTCACCCTGACCCTAACGAAATTGAAAGAGGCAAGGCTGTCCCTTCTGCCACAGACATCCTGGTGACCATCCCACTGGCTACAGGCTTCCTGGTGCCATTTTTCTCCCTACCTTGGAAGAGCAGCTGCTTGTTTCCAGGGTCTGTGTGGACTGGTAAGTCCTGGTTGACAGAGGAGAGGCTGAGACTGACTTTGCCCCCCATCCCGCCCCCCACCTTCCAAATACTGCTCCACTGGCAGTCAGTTGTTCACCTGGATGCTCTCCTCCAGCTGTCCTGGCAAAGCTCCCAGCTCTGCCACAAGGTGGCTCAAGACATTGCTTAAAGGGACCTGGTGACAGGCATCCCAGGTAGAGGCTAAGAGAGGGGAGGGGTTTGTGGGCATGGATCCAAGCATTTATAAGAATATTCCTATAGAACATTCCCTTCTGCTCAAGACTGCACAGACATCTCAGGGTCCCAGGCAACACATCTGGGACAGAGGTGCCACTCTTCCTGTGTGCGGCCTGAGATACTACACACTCCAGTCTGGAAATTTCCCTGAGGCTTACTTGCCCCACAGGTACTAGAGAGCCTTTGATGGGCAGATGAAGTCAGCCTATCATTCTACCTCCACACTCACCTTAGTCCCACAGACCAGACCTTCTAAGACAGGGGTCAGCATGGAACTCAACACAGGCAGGTGCTGAGGAAGAAGGCAATCTGATGCCTCCACATTCAGGCATCACAGAGGAGGGGAGGAGGACACTGGGCCTTTGGTGGCACATAGGATGGGAGGCCAGTATAGACCGGGGATCACAAGTCATTGACTCAATCGACTTCTCTATTTCTTTTACTTGCACTCACCACACATAGTTTGTTTCTATGTACTGGGGATGAAGAGATCGAAGAAATATTCTATGAGATCACAATCTCCTATCTGAAAATTTTGAAGCCAGGTTTCTTTTCCAAAGATAGAAATTGTTTTGGTTCTTGGGAAGGCAATAGGATTCACGTACCATACATACTATGCAGCATGTGGGATGGGCACCCAGGCGCCCCTGGACCACAGGCTTTAATCAAGCACATTCATGTTTCTCTGATGAGCTGGGTGACTATTCTCCTAAGTGGGATTCACGAAGACTGGGAATACCCTTTTGTCGTTCAGTTAGGTTTTGTCACCAAATGAATATATGGGAAAAGTTTCAATTCAGACCTCTTGCTAAATTGTAAAATTAAGGAAGTGAGAGTAGCTTTGAAGTAAATCCTAAAAGACCCTTAAAAAGGGAGTAAGGCACAAAAGGGGCGGTAGTTCAGCATGAAGTGATTTCCAGTTCCATGAAGTTCCTCCCTATCTCTCTTCCTGAATTCTAAATTCTCACAAAGTTTTATTTTAAATGCTTTTCCTCCATCCATTCTGCTTTCTCTTCCTGACAACACCTTAGATTAGACTCTCCTCACTTAATGCACCCAGTCAGCAGGTTTCCCTGACTCTAATGTCTCCAGACTCTAGACATCCCACCCATTCAACTCTCTGAGAGTTCTGTTCCCATCAAGAACCTGTTTTGCTTGCAAAACACATACTTGTTTTCTGGTGTCCACTTGTAGAACGTGAGCTTTCATCCTACCTTGTAGGCTCACTTCTCACACCCCCAGCAAAAAGCTCCCCTACAAGCAGGTTGTTCCCAGCACGTCCCACTGACCCAACAGTCCTGTGACTTTGTGCATAAGCTAGTCCCTCAGCCCTCAGCCGACTTGCACCCCCACGTTTCTTCCGAGTTCCGGTTCACCTCTCATCAGCAAATTGGGAAAATGAATCAGGTTTTGTGAAAATTCAAATTTGGCTAAATATTGGAAATAATTAAACTGTATTACTTAAGGAAACTTTAAACATATAATCAAGGAAAATTAGAATTGAAAGCTCAAAATGGAGTCAACATCCCACCCAAAGCAAGAACTGCTTCTCTGGGATCCTTGATAAATCACCTTTTTCTTTTTCACGAGGGCCTGGATGGGAAGCTTGCTCCTTCACAAACCAGCCATTCTGCCCTTAGAAGGCTCTAGTGGTAAGGAAAGCATTAGCTATATACCCACATTCCACTGAAGGTCACCCTTTGACCCTTGTTCAGACTTCTGAAGGGGCAGAACCCTGTCGGCTGTTCTTCGCCTGACAGTTCACATAAAATTCCCATCTCCTCATGATCTTTTCCAGGCCCCAATTTTTTTTAGTTCCTTCACCCATTTCAAGATGTCTGGCCGCTCAGCAACATGGGCCCTGTCTTCATTATGGTGCCAAGTCTGTCGGCCTACCTTTTACAAAATAGTGCCCCACAATCTAGAAATAGTTCTAACATTGTCTCACCATAGGGTCACTGTTCTTATGTTACTTCAGTCCCAGGTCGTGTTGGCTTTTCCAGCAAACTTGGCCGACTGGTTACTTGTGAAAATGTGTTTCTACCTAACTACCCCATCCTCAAGCCCATGAATGGCTCCCCTCCAGTATTTCTACAAATGATATTTTTAATCAAGCTCAGAACTTTTCTTAAATTTTTGCTAAATTTCATCATATTGCCATCAGCCCTCTGTTCTAGTCTGCTCGGACTTATTAATTTTATGTATAGAAAAACCCTCTCTTGTTTATAGAAGATTCTCAAATAGTAGATTATTTCAGCAGGTGGTAAAAGTCCTTAAGAAAAGAGGTTAAAATGTAAATCCAGGCTTGAAATCCAAGTCTTAGTAGTGGTATTTCTGTAAGTTTTTTTGGGATCGTTTAATTTTCTCACTGGGGAAGGGGTCAGGGTGGGAGGGAGCTGACACGGGTGGTCAGTATGCATTATTCACAGTATTTGAGAGCTTTTCACATGATGATCAGAACAGTTCTTTGTATTAAAAAATTACTGTGTAATCTGGACTTTTTTCTGGCCATCTACGTGGGTGGAGTTGAACTCTTACAGCCTATTTTTAAGGATAACTGAGCTGGATCTTGCTCATGTAACCAACCTTTGGGCTTTGTGTATGAGAGCTCCCCTCTCTTCTTCTTGGGAACCCCAGGCCTAGCTGGCGTTTTTTCTGAGACAGAACTCTGTAGCTTTCCAGAGCTCCACAATTTCCAAGACAAAGACCTCACTGCAACCCTAAGTAAGGGCAGGAAGCTCATGGGGGAAGGAGGGAACACAGACCTTTCAGCCCCTTCTGGAATTTCCATAAAGTGCCTGCCTAGTGGATCTGTAGCTCTGACTGGAGGGACTGGAAGAACTGTGGTTCTCTTCATGCAGCTGTGGCAAGAGGGCCAGGATGGAGCCCTAGATGTCAACCTAGGAATCACAAAGACCATCACTTTCATTATAACAGTGTGGAAACAGAGGCTCTGAGAGGTGAAGTAACTTCGCATGAAGTCACACCATTAGCTTCGTGGACTAGGAACAGACTTGGCAGCCTTGTATTTTTACTGCTCCTCCAGGGCAGGTTGGCCAGCTCTTAAAGCCTTCTGCTGGGGACGAGTATCATGGCTCGTTTAGATGCTTTCCTACCTTATGGTAAGACTAATATTGGTAAACTAACTGGAAGCACAAGTATATCCTTTCTCCAGTGTTGGATATGCTGAAGACCTTCTATAACAAGGTTTTTTAATCTATCTTTGGAGTAAAAAGCATGTTCCCAGAGAAGTCCTTTCTTCTGCTCAAAGTCATTCATAAATCAGGAATGGGGGGGGGGGGTAACAGGTTTTGAAAAGGAGCCAGGAATTGTCTTGACCATATCCCTTCTTCTAAATTCTAAAACTGAGGCTACCTTCCTTATTAATGGGCTCCCTCTTAACCTGGAGTCTTTCTCCTGGAAGGATAGTTTTTCTTCCTGGAAACGCATGATCTCTTGCTGCTTCTCCTTCAGGTCTTCCAGAAGCTGTTGCTGTTCCCCCCTTTTGGTGCTCCAACTCCATCTCGGGCTCTTAGAGCAGGGATCAGGATTGGGATGGAGAGGACAGCAGAGCTTCCCTGGGGCATTCCGTCTCCTGGGAGCGCTCTGGTGAACAGAATACTGGAGTACTGGGGCCAAAGGGAGCAGGAAGAAGCACCTAAACACATCCATACAGACACACAGAGCTAAGGCAACAGGAAGGCCAGCACATGCTTCAGCTGCCCAGGAAAGCAGAGAGTGTTAGCTCACTAATGGGGAATGGGGAGCCTCTCCCCTTGCAGATGCCCTCTGTCTTCTGACTAAGACCTACTTTACTTTTAGGGAAAACACTCTGGTTTCTAAAGCTCACTATTTTTTAAGTTTTCACACACCCTCTGTACAACAATCTACTCTTGAATTTTGCCAAAGATCAACATCAAGACTTCTTTCCTATAGTTTTTAGACTAGATCATTATCATCATTTTGAAATTGGGGACATCTGTCCTTCACTGGGCTTGCAGCGTCTCTCTGCTCTTCATGATTTCTCAAAGACCACTCACGGAGACTCTTGAGAATCAGGCTCTGTGCTATCAGTCTTCTAGAGGCAGTCCCTGGGCCCGTACTCATGGAAACCTTATTATCTTCCCCCTGTGAGGTCTGCGCTAGGTTGTCCAGGCATGCAACGGTGGTTTAGTTGTGTGCTTTCTCTCTTATCCGTTAACTCTGAGGACAGAACATTTGTTTCTTCCCTCAGCAGTGACCTCTCCTCACATCCTCCTGCTCTGAGGTGGCTAATTTAGAAATATCACTGCTGTCTTTTCCTGATTCCGCAAGCCTTCTTTCATTTTGGGCTTAATCCTTTTGGGCAGTATTCTTCATCTTTTATGGCTTTTTTTTTTAAAGATTTTATTTATTTATTTGACAGACAGAGATCACAAGTAGGCAGAGAGACAGGCAGAGAGAGAGGAGGAAGTAGGCTCCCCGCTGAGCAGAGAGCCTGATGCAGGGCTCAATCCCAGGACCCTGGGATCATGACCTGAGCTGAAGGCAGAGGCTTTAACACACTGAGTCACCCAAGTACCCTTTTATGGCTATTTAATAAATATTTGTAAGTAAAAATAATTTATTATTACTAGTATATTGATTTGATCGAGTCAATTAAGCCTAAGGTCAGCTGTCCCCTGGGGCCACACACCCACCCACTCATGGATGCCCACTGCCCATTGAATAAGGTTAGGAAAGCTCTGAAGGATATTTTGCCAGTGCTTCCAGACCCAGGGTTCTGAGGATTACTGACCAGAGCCGACCCCTGAGAGCCTGAGTGAGGCAAGGTGGTGAGGAGATATGGGGACAACAGATCAGGACCAGGAGGGGCACACAGCTGCAGTAAAGTCTGCAGAGTTAGAACAGATACCTAACTGGTATCCAGTCTGAGAACTAATGATTCTGACCATGTGAATATCTGTGGGTTGCACAGAGGTGGTGGATTTCCTAGAATTATTTGTCCCTGGAGCCCACAGCTGGGACCTCTCAGTAAGTAGCCCCTTCTAGACCGAGAATAGCCAGGGGACTTGGGATGGGTGGGTCTGGTTAGCTCGCTCATCTCCCCCTCCTTCTCTTTGCTTCTCCAGTTGGTAACTGGTATGGCCAGGGAGGAAAAGGGACCCAGGAATGAGCACAGTCAGTGGCTTTTACCACCTCTGAAAACGTGACTCGGCTGAGCCTGAAGGCCTTGGTTTTCTTTTCTAAGGACTGTGTTCCCATTGTAGAGCTGAGGTCTATAATCCAGGCCTGGATTACATAAATTAGAGGTGGATCCTGTCCCAGGAAGTGCAACCAGACAAGTTACCTGTTTGGGTAACAGATGCTTTCAGAAGTTACCCATCTGTCTCTCCCAAGATACTGTTCCTTCAGCAGAAACACCCAGAGACTCCAGTCCTGGGCACAAAGACTGATGGACCGAATGCCTGGTTTCCGTGGGCCTCCTCCACATGGTGGGTTTGGGGTGTTCACCATGAGGTGTCCTACGTGCAGCTGTTCAAAGGCTCTTTTTCCCCTAAACAGCTGCTGCTCTGCTGCGGGCAGGACGGGGATGTATCCAAGTGACAGCAGCATGGGAGGAGAGTGTCAGGAGAAAGGCCACCTCGGTGAGTGCAGAGGCCTCCAGAGACCTGGCCATACCACCGCCAATCCCACGACAAGAGCACAGAGAAGTTAACAGGCAGTCTGTGAGCAGACTGGAGATGGGATGAGCAGTCAGATGACTCTGGGGAGAGAACTTCCTAGTTCTGCTGTGAGGAAAGCACATCTCTGAGCTCAGACACATCTACGAAGCAAGGGTAATAGTACTTGTCCCATCTGCTTTGCTGGGTGGTTTGTAAGGAGTAGGCGCAGTGCTTTTGAAAAATGCGAAGTTCGGCCCAAAGGCCCGCCCTTCAGAAGCTCCTTAATTAGGACCCAAAATAGGAAGGCTTGGGGTTCTCCTCTGGCTCTGGTGTGCGGCGCTGCTGAGCCCACACTCCAGCAGCTCCCGCAGGTGGTCCTTACCGCGGATGGACTCCTCCCCGGCTGGTGCGGGTGCCAGGTGTCCCCAGGATGCTCTTCTCACAGGTCAGCCCCTGCAGCCACCCCACCAAGAGGGTGGGGGAGATGGAGAACCCTGTCACTAGTGGAGCCCACATCGCGGTGGGGCAGGGCCAGGGGCCTCTCAGCAGGAGCCCAAACACCCCCATCCTCACACGGACTCCCAAGAACACAGCTGACTTTGCTTAACAAGTAAATTGGCTTTCAAACCCAAGACGGCCTGGTGCTAAGCAAGCCCCATGAGCCTCCTCCCATACGGAGGTAAGTATAAGGAGGTTTTAAGTGTATATGTAACTGGTAAGTATAAGGCAGATCTGCATGGTTTAGAAAAATAACTGAGGTATCTGGAAAGGTGAGGCCACCTCCTGAGAGTGACTTGGAGCGTAAAAGGGAAGGCCTTCTTCTTCCCTTAATACTTTTCCTCTTACTAATACCTGACGGAACATTCTCTAGCAAGGGGCAAAGTCCCTTCTCCACCCTCACAGAGAATACCTAAGGTAAAAGAACATGGATATAAAACTCATCCTATGCGATTAATGACTGGTACAGAATACTTCCTTTGAATACTCTTAATAATGAAAGGAGGACAGGAGAACATTCACTGACCTAGGGATCTGAAGGCTGGTTAGAGAGGAGGAAACGTCAACCCCAAGGAAGGAAAAAAGATGCAGAATGACAAATAGGAGGGGTACTAACGACGGAGGACACGACCTGTAACATTTTGCTGAGGGTGTGGTCTTTCTCTGAAAATGACAACTGTCTTAACTGTTGGAACCGAGCTGTGTCCTAGCATTCATTCACCTCTCCACTTGACATGATGTCTCTGGCCCTGACCAGGACAGCTAGAAGCGGGAGGAAGTTTGATGCAGTGAATATACTTACAGGGTGGGGAACGGTATAGAAACAGCCTCCCTTTCTGCAACAAATCCTGACCCACAGAAGAATCTCCTGTGACTGTGCCTGACATTCTAGAAGGTTCTAAGGGTGGGCTGTAAGGAAGAGAGGACGCAGGGAGAGAGAAGGATATGAATGTGAGAGTACAATGTGGGTCCCTAACTTTCCCATATCCCTACACAGGCTGTACAGGTTGTTCAGGACCTACCCGAGCTCCACAGGCCTGGAGGACCCCCAGTTGTTCATGCAGCAGCCAGCAGGTCAGAATAGCAGGAACCTGGAAAACAGCAAGTATTTGGGGAGACAAGGTCATGGGAGCTGGCCGTTGGTGGCTTCAAGGCATATACCCATCTCCAGGTTCTACCCTACACAAATATCAGAATCCCTCTGAGATCAGAACTGGGGTGGGAGGAAAACACAGTTCCAGTGTCTGGCCAGGCTGGGCCTCACAGGATGGTCAGGGTACCCTCTAATAAGAGATGTCTAGGAGGGGGCACCTGGGTGGGACAGTCGGTTAAGCATCTGCTTTCAGGTCATGTCGTGATCCCGGGGTCCTGGGATTGAGCCCCGCATCGGGCTCTCTGCTCGGCAGGGAGCCTGCTTCTCCATGTGCTGCTCCCCTCTGCTCTCTCTCTCTCTCTCTTTCTCTCTCAGATAAATAAATAAAACAAAATAAGAGAGAGAGAGAGAGAGAGAGAGAGATCTGGGAGCACTGATGGAGGCAGAAGCAAAAGACCCCCATCAGGCAGCCATGCCAAATGTGGACCGACAGTTGCCAGCTCAAGGCTGCCACCTCACCAAATTTCATTGATGGTCTCTGTTCACCGGAGAGACTATGCAGGTTGTTGGGGACCAGTCCCAGATCCATATGGCCAGGGAGGGCTTCTGAATCTCCTATGACTCTGGCTGACATCCGGAAGGTCTTAAGAGTGGGCTGTGAGGGGTGCCTGGGTGGCTCAGTGGATTAAAGCCTCTGCCTTTGGCTCAGGTCATGATCCCAGGGTCCCGGGGTCGAGCCCCGTGTCGAGCCCCGCGTCAGGCCTCTGCTCAGCGGGAAGCCTGTTTCCCTTCCTCTCCCTCTGCCTGCCTCTCTGCCTACTTGTGATCTCTGTCTGTCAAATAAATAAATAAAATTAAAAAAAAAAAAGAGTGGGCTGTGAGAAAGTTAGGATGCAGGGAGACAAAGTGTGTTTTGCACATGCACGAGCCATGCAAGTCAGGATAGCCCCAAAAGGACAAGGGCTGGGAGAGGCTTGGTTCATTGGAGTGGGTTGTTGGGGGTATAAAACTTCTGCCTCATTCCAAGCCTCATCCTACACTACCGTGCATACTGCGCCTGACGGCAGAGCTGGAGGAAATGACACTACCTCATCAGCTTCATGCCCAGTCGACTGGCCTGTATGTCCTCCAGTAAGAGACATCTGCAAGCACCGATAGCTGTAAAGAGAGGGACTCCATCAGTTTAAAAATATCACCTCCAGAAGATTTTCGGGAAATGTGCCCTCTCTACCCTTGAGGCCATGTCAGTGCTTGGGACCAGCTGGAGCTCCATGGGCCTGGAGGGCCTCAGCCACCCAGTGCTAACTGATGGGGCGCATATTGTGCACACTCAGGCCGTGAAGGTGGGGAAAGCCAGGGACCTGGAGAGCCCAGGTCACAGGAATGGGCAGCTAGGGTACAAGGTGAAGGTGAAGAAGAATGTTCCTATGTCCAAGGTTCTTCTAGCTGAACAAAGAATTAAATTTACATGAGACTGATTACTAGGAGGAAAACACCCCAGGTTTTGTTATTTGGGCATGGAGGCCCAATAATGAAATTGAGACCTAAAGAAATGACCAAGGCAGGCAGTTTTTAAAAAAACTTTTTAGAAAGAGGCAGTAAGTCTGTGAGGAATTGGCAGGATAAAGAAAACAACTCTGGGACCTTCAATTAGTAAGAAATTCTGGACAGAGTTGGGGTTGGGGTAGTAAGTTAGCAAAAAGGAAAAAGGGTGGTTTACAAAGCCTTCTCCACTCTAAATTTCCCATCTCTGGTGATAAGTTTGTCTCCTTATCTCATGGTGCACAGAGGGTACCTTTCACATGGGAGATTTCTTTCCTATTTTCAGGGGGACAGAGGAGAATCTGAGTGTCCTTCCTGCACAGGCTGCCTGTTAAGCAACTTTTATTTAAAATAATCAATATGCCAAAATGGCACATTTGGGGGCAGCCTGCCCTTGACCCCTACAAAGGCATCTCCCTACCTCTGAGCTCAACCCTACAAAAATGTATATATTCCTTTTGAAGACAGAGCTGGAGGAAACCAGACTGCTTGCCAGGTTGGGGCCCAGGAGACTGGGCTGGAGGATCCTCTAATAAGAGACACCTAGGAACCCTGATGCCTGGAGAAGCCAGAGACCCAGCAGGCAGCAGTTCTGAGTGGGGACTGACTGTCCAGCTTAAAGTCTCCACCTCAGAGATTTTCAGAGAGCAGCTGTAGGGAGAGGCTGGGTCACAAGAGTGAGCTCTGGGAATCAGCTGGATCTGCCCGATTCCAAGTCCTAACACAAGTGTGTATATTCCCCCGAAGATAAAGCTGGAGAAGTGTGGGCGCCCTTGCCAAGACAGCACCTGGTGGGCTATTGGGGCTCCTCCAACAAGAGACATCCAGGAGCCTTGATGACTGGGAAGCCTGGGACCCCAAAATGCTGTCAGTCCAAATGGGGACTGACTGGTGCCTATTTAAAGCCACCACCTCAGAAGATTTCTTGGATGTGAGTCCCTCAGACCCTCAATGGGCAAAAGGTTCTGGACCAACCCTAACTCCTGTGGGGGACCCCACTGTCCTGGGTAGGCTGAGGGGTGTACCCTGTTCATTCACAAGCTACCCAGTACAGGAAAACCAGGGGCTTGGCCGGGGACAATTGTCTGGGAAGGCCCCGTCACAGAAGAAGAAGCAGGCTGTGGTGGGCAGCAGGCACCCACCTTGAAAGTGTGTATTACCTCTGAGAGCAGAAATGGAGAAATATGGACCGTCTTGCCAGATAGGGCCACATGGGGTTACTGGGATACCCTCCAGGAAGAGATCCCTAAGAGCCTAGAGGGCTGGGGAAGCATGGGACCCCATCCAGCAGCTGGTCCCAATGGGGTCTGTCTACTGTTGAGAGCTGCCCCCTCAAGACGAGCTTAGGGGTGGAACCCTCAACTAAGAGCCACCTGGGATCCCAACTGGAGCCCCGACTACACATGTGCAGGCTGAACTCTTTCACCTGCCCTTGAGCTTCTGGGGCCCTCCAGGCCCGGGGGGGGGGGGCGGGGATTCTGGTTGTCACAGAACCCACACAGCCTCGGGAGGAGGGTGCCCCCTGCCTGAAAAATCTTCCTGAGACAGCAATTGAAAGCTAGCCCCACACAGAACCCTCTTGGATTGGCTGCCTGAGCCGGTCAGGGGAGTCCCCAGCCAGGCAGGCTCCCGGGTGTCTCTGGCTGGAGGACAGCCCCAGCAGCCACCAAGCCCAGAACTAGCAAAGCAGTCCAGTCGTCCGCAACTCTGGTTCAGGAGGAACAGGCGCATTTGTGTAGATAGATCAGGGCTTGGAATGAGGCAACTGCCAAACACCCTCACCAACCGCCCTTCCCCGTTGCCCTCCCCCCCCAAACGGCTGTCCTGTTCCAAGTGGGCCTTTTCCCAGACTCTGGCCTTGCCCGCCTCCTCCATTTCAGTACGCGCCCCGTCCGCCGTTCGCGCCTCGGTCCGCCCGAGGAGCCCGAGCAGCCCATTGGTTCCCGAACCACCTGCTTGGGCTCAGGGTGGAGGAACCCATACCCAGACATCTTTCTGAGGTGGCAACTTGAAAGTGCCCCCACTCAGTCCCCATTTCACTGACCCCCTGATGGGGTCCCGCGCTTCCCAACGATCACCGCTCCCAGGTGTCCCTTGTAGGAGGAGCCCCAGCAGCCCGACAGCCCCTAGCTGGGCAAGGCTGTCCACACTCGTCGAGCTTCCCCTTCTGAAGGAGTATGGACGCAAGCTTGTCTAGGTTAGGGCTTGGAAGGAGACGGATGCGTGTACCGCCAACCCAGCAGAACATCAGCCTCTCCAAAACCGGGCCTGCAGGCTACTGGGATGGGGGATGCTGCCATGCTTGCACATGCGCCATGCGCAGCACGACAGGCCGCCTTGGACACCTGCTTCATCCGGGCGTGATGGTCCTGGGGTAGGTCCTAAACCCCAGGCCTAGCATGCTAGCAGAGGGATCCCACAACTAAGTTCTTCCTAAGGCAGCAACTCTCAATGGGCAACAGTAAGTCTCCATTTGGACTCCTTTTGGACTAGACGGCGATTGGGGTCCCTGTCTCCTCCAGCCATCAAGGCTCCCAGGTGTCCCTTACTGGAGGTTGCCCATGGCCAGTTGGCCGGCCCCAAGGCATTTTAGTAGCCTCCATCTTTACCTTCAGGTTGATTGTGTGCATTTGTGTAAAAGAAGGTTTGTTAACACGTTTTTACCTAGTACGTCAATAGCCCTCTCTCGTGACCTGGCCTGTGTATACCACTCCCGGGTTCCAGGTTTTTGTTTACCTTGCACTGTGCTCCACTAGCGCATACGCAGTATGCATCCCATCAGCCTGCCTTGGGTGGCTGTTTCTTTGTAGGCCTTTGGAGTTACAGCTTGTTCCAAAACGTGCATGTAGCATACTGGGCAGAGGCAGCCCACCCCTGAAGCTTTTCCTAGGTGCCATCTTTAAGCCGGCCACAGTTTCCATGGGGAGCAGTTGCCAGATGAGTTTCTAGGGTTCTCCACCCGTCCATTCTCCCAAGTATCAGTTATTGAAAGATACCTCTGCCAGATGGCCCTACTCTACTTGATGTAGCTCTGCATGCAGGGGTTAAAATGTGCATTTGTGTGGTTTAGGGCACAGAATTGGGCAGGTTCAGATACCCCCAATGATTTGCACCCTTGCTCCTGCCTCTCACTCCAGCTTGCCTTTTTCAAGCTCCCAATTCCCCTTTACATTACCCATGCATTCAAATTCTGCACTCTGTCTCAACTTTGGGTTCATGGGGACCCACAGGACTATGACACTCCCAGGCACCTCTTCTTTGTGGCGACCTCAACAATCTTGTACTGCCCTGCTTTGGATTCATCCTGCTCTGTCTTTGGAGGGTAATATGCATAGCTCTATAAGTTAATACTTGGAACTACGCTGATGCCTGCTCTTCCCAACAGTCCTCTCCTTGAATTGTTTTCACAGGACATGGTACTGTTCCAGGACCCTGGTTGGCTACCCTGATCTGCACTGCCCATATATGTGGAGCCCACCCTCCATTAGGATACTTTGAGGTGCACTCCAGGACTCCAGAGGTCTGCCAAGACCTCAGCCACCTGAATGGCTTTAGTGTGGAGAAACCCCTCTGCCCCCACAGTAGTATTTCTGAAGCTCCATTTTAAACTAGGACTGTCAGTCTTCTTTAGACTGCCTACCTGAGGGTGCCCTGGGTGTCTTCCAGACTCAAGGAACTCCCATCAGGCCTCCAGGCCCAATGAGGACTGGCTGTCACCAGTTTCAAGCTGCCATCTTAGAAAGATTTTCTGAGGTGGGATTCCTCTGCCCGCAGGACCATGCAGGTGGTTCAGGGCTGGTTGGAGCTCCACAGGCTGCTCTCTTGGGACTGGTAGGGTGGGGACAGCACATGTATAATCTGTGCAGGTCAAGAGTCTGAGGGGCCAGGTCAGTGAAGCAGGTTATTGGGGTATAAAGCATTTGTCTCCTTCCAGGCCATAACCTATCATGTGCATATTTCCCCTGAAGGTGAAACTAGAGGAGTCTGGACTGGCTTGCAAGGGTGAGGCCTAGGATGCTGCCCGGCTCCTCCTTTGGTAAGTGACATCAGGGAGTCTTGACTATGAGCAAGCCCAGGACTTTATATGGCAGCCACTCCAAATGGGAACTGAGTATTGCCAGTTCCAGAAAGATGTGGGGTGGAGGAGTTGTAAGATCCCCCTGCGCTGCAGACTGTGTAAGTGGTTTGGGACCTGCCCAATCCCACAGGCCTGGGGGACCTTGACTGCCCTCAGCAGGCTGAGGTGGTACGTTAAGTACATGGGCGAGCTATGCAGTTTGTGGGGAGGGGGCTGAGACCTGTAATTGAGCAAGTGTCTAGAGAGGCCTGGTCCTAGGAGTGGGTTGTTGAGGTGTCTGCCTTATTTTAAGAACTAACCTACACAAATGTGCATATTCCCAGTCAGTAGCAGACCTGGAAGAATCTGGAATGTCTGTCAGGGGGAGGGGATGCTGGACAGGGTTGTCAGGTATCATCAAGTAAGAAACACCTGGGAGACTTGGTTGCTGGAAAATTTTGGGATACCCTCCCCAGGCAGTCCAAATGGGGACTGGCAATCATCAGTTTAAAATGTAGGACCCTGGGGTGCCTGGGTGGCTCAGTGGGTTAAAGCCTCTGCCTTCAGCTCAGGTCATGATCTCAGGGTCCTGGGATGGAGCCCCGCATCGGGCGCTCTGCTCAGCAAGGAGCCTGCTTCCACCTCTCTCTCTCTCTCTGCCAGCCTCTCTGCCTACTTGTGATCTCTCTCTCTCTGTTAAATAAATAAATAAAATATTTTTAAAAAATAAAATAAAATGTAGGACCCTGAGTTCCTTCAGGCAGGTGGGGTCCTGGCAGAGCTGCATAGGCCTGGAGCATTCCCCTGCAGTCCAGAGCATGCTAACCGGAAGTGAACTGCACATGCACAGTTGGCTGAGGTCAGCATGGACAACCACAGAGCTGGAGCAAGATCATGTCAGATAAAGCCAGTTCAGAGGAGGGGTACCTGGCATCAGCCTAATTCTACACCTTAACCTACATAGAAACACACACTCTCCCTGGCATCAGCCTAATTCTACACCTTAACCTACATAGAAACACACACTCTCCCTGGACAGCCGGAGGAATCTGGATTGCCTTGCCTGCGGCGGGGCAGGAGACAGCAAGAAATGGCCCGGTTACCTTCCAGTGACAGACACCTGAGAGCCTTAATGGCTGGAGAAGCCCAGGACTACCTTGGGCAGCAATCCAAATGGAAGTGACTACCGCTTGTTGAAAGCTGCCTTCTCAGAAAGAATTTTGGAAGTGGGCACCCTCTTCCCCAGAGGTTATGCCGGTTTGGGGGACCAGCCTGAGCACAATAGTCCTGAGGGGCCTCAGCAGCTGAAGGCCAGCTGACAGCATGCAAACTGCCTATGTGCAGGTGGTGTGGGTCGGGCAGTCAGGCGCCTGAAACACGGCGGCTGTAAGGAGGGCCGGGTCCCTGGAGCAGGCATTTGCCAAATTCCAAGCCTAATCCTACACAAATGCACAAGTTTTCCTTGGAGGCTGAGTCAATACTGGGCCTGGCAGACTGGTTGGGGTCTCCTCCAGTAAAAGAGAGCTGGGAACCTTGGTTGCTAACCAAGTTGGGGACCTCAGGAGGCAGCCAGTCCAAATAGGGACTAACTATTGCCAGTTTAAAGTTGCCTCTTCAAAGTTTAGAGGCAAAGTGGGGGGCTTGGTGGATAAGGAAGGAAAAAATGAAAGAAGATGGGATCGGGAGGAAGAGAAACCATAAGAGACTCTTAATCTCATGAAAACAAACTGAGGTTGCTGGGGGAAGGGGAGTAGGGAGAGGGAGGTGGGGTTATGGACATTGGGGAGGGTATGCATTATGGTGAGTGCTGTGAAGTGTGTAAACCTGGCGATTCACACACCTGTACCCCTGGGGTTAATAATACATTATATGTTAAAAAATAAAAATAAAAAGTTCCTTCTTCAGAGAGACTTTCAGGGGTAGGCTCCATCTGCTCAAAAGTCTATGCAGATGCTTTGGGACAGAGCCAAGATCCACAGGCCTGGAGGACCGTGGTTTCCCCTGGTGAGCTGGTGGGATGTATACTACACATGCTGGAGCCACGCACAGATCCAGGGAGCCTGGAACAGGAAAATCCAGAGAAGCGGGGTCAGGGGGGTCACCTGTTGGTGATTACTCAGAGATATTGGGGACTAATTTTCAGGCCATTGTAATAAATTGAATAATGCGCTGAAGAGAGTCAAATTAATTTTTGGTTTCCCAGTGCATATAAAAATTATTTTTATGCTACGCTCAGTATTAAGTGTGCAATAGCATTGTCTTAAACAGCAGTATACCTCAACGTAGTAAAGGCCATATATTCAGCTAACATCATATTCAGTAAGGAAAACCTGAAAGCTTTCCCCCTAAGGGCAGGAACAAGACAAGGATGTCTACTCTCGCCACTTTCATTCAGCATAGTACTGGAAGTCCTAGCCACAGCACTCAGACAACAAAAAGAAATAAAAGGAATCCAAAACAGTAAGGAAGAAGAAGAACTTTCACTACTTGCAGATTACATGATACTATATACAGGAAACCCGCAGATTACATGATACTATATACAGGAAACCCTAAAGATTCAACCAAAAAACTACTAGAACTGATAAATGAATTTAGTAATCACAGGATACAAAATCAATGTACAGAAATCCACTGCATTTGTACATTAATAATTAAGGAGCAGAGAGAGAAATTAGGAAAACAATCCCACTGACAATTGTACCGAATAAATAAATCTAATCAAAGAGGTAAAAGACCTGTACTCTGAAAACTGCCTCCTCAGAAAGATTTTCAGGGGTAGGCTCCACCTGCTCAAAGGTCTATGCAAATAGTTTGGGACAGACCCAAAATCCGCGGCCTGGAGGACCCTGGCTTCCCTTGGTGAGCTGATGAAAGAAATGGAAGATAACATAAAGAAATGGAATCGCATGCTCTTGGATTGGAAGAAAAAATATTATTAAAATGTCTATACTACCCAGAAGCAATCTACACATTTTTTAAAAGATTTTATTTATTTATTTGACAGACAGAGATCACAAGCAAGCAGAGAGGCAGGCAGAGAGAGAGGGGGAAGCAGGCTCCCCACTGAGCAGAGCCCAATGCAGGGCTCAATCCCAGGACCCTGGGATTATCACCTGAGCCAAAGGCAGAGGCTTTAACCCACCGAGCCACCCAGGCACCCAGCAATCTACACATTTAATGCAATCCTTATCAAAATACCAGTAGCATTTTTCACTGAAGTGGAACAAATAATCCTAAAACTTATATGGAACCATAAGACCCTGAACTCTGAATAGCCAAAGCAATTTTGAAAAAGAAAAGCAAAGCTGAAGGTATCACAACTCCAGACTTCAAGTTATATTACAAAGCTGCAGTAATCAAACCAGTATGGTACTGACACAGAAACAGACACATGAGTCAATGGAACAGAATAGAAAACCCAGAAATAACCCACAATTAATGGTTAACTAATCTTTGACAGAGTAGGAAAGAATAATCAATGGGAAACAGTTTCTTCAACAAATGGTGTTGGGAAAACTGGACAGCTTCATGTAAAAGAATGAAACTGGACCATTTTTTTACACTATACATAAAAATAAATTCAAAATAGATTAAGGACTTAAATGTGAGACCTGAACCATAAAAATCCTAATAAAGAACATAGGCAGTAACTTCTCTGACATCGGCTGTAGCAACACTTTATTAGATATGTCTTCTGACACAAGGAGAACAAACACAAAAATAAAGTACTGCGACTACATCAAAATAAAAAGCTTCTGCACGGAAAAAGAAATAATCAATAAAACTAAAAGGCATCCTACTGGATGGGAGAAGATATTCGCAAATGACCTATCCAATAAAGAGTTAGTATCCAAAATATAAAAAGAACTTACACAACTCAACACCCAAAAAAACAAATAATCCAATTTAAAAATGGGCAGATGACATGAGCAGACATTTCTCCAATGAAGACATCTAGATGGTCAATAGACACATGAAAAGGTGCTCAACATCACTCATCATCAGGGAAATGCAAGTCAAAACTACAACAAGATATCACCTCACACCTGTCAGAATGGCTAAAATCAAAAACAATAAGAAACAACACGGTTTGGCAAGGATGTGAAGAAAAAGGAACACTTGTGCACTATTGGTAAGAATGCAAACCGGTAAAACCACTGTGGAAAACAGTATGGAGGTTCCTCAAAAAGTTAAAAATAGGGACACCTGGCTGGCTCAGTTGGTAGAGCATGTGACCTTTGAGTTCAGGGTTCTAGGTTCAAGTCCCATGTTGTGTGTGGAGCTTACTTTAAAAAAAAAGTTAAAATAGAGTTACCCTACTATCTAATAATAGCAATACTGGGTATTTACCCTCAAAATACAAAACCACTAATTCAAAGAGATATATACATCCCTATATTTATAGCAATATTATTTACAATAGCCAAATTATGAAAGCAGCCCAAGTACCCATCAATAGATGAATGGATAAGAAAAGATGGCATACATATGCAGTGGAATATTACTCGGCCAAAAAAAGGAATGAAATCTTGCCATTCACAACAACATAGATGGAGCTAGAGAGTAAGAAAAAAATATATATATATATCATACGATTTCACTCATATGTGGAATCTGAGAAACAAAACAAAGGGAAAGAAAGAAACCAAGAAACAGACACTTAACTATAGAGAACAAATTGATGATTTTCAGATAGGCAGTGGCTGGGAGGAGGGGGGAAATAGGTGATGGAGATTGAGGAGTACACTTGTTGTGATAACACAAGGTGATGTATGAATGTGTTGAATCACCATATTGTATACCTGAAACTAATATAACACTGTATGTTAATTATACTGGAATTAGAATTTAAGAAATTTTAAGAAATACTTCATTGCTAAAAATGCTAACCATTATCTGGGCTTTCAGTGAGTCCTAATCACTGATTATAGATCACTATAACAAAAATAATTTAAAAGTTAGGTATGTTATGAGAATTTCCAAAATATGACAGAGAAGGGAGGAAACATTGGAAAATGGTACAAATAGACTTTGTGTTGCAGTGAACAAATCCTCAATCTGTTAAAAAAAAAAAGATATCTGCGAAGTGTGATAGTGTGATAGTGTAATAAAGTAAAGCACAGTAACGTGAGGTATTTTGTCATAAGCCTTTTTAGTACTAAGAAGGAAAAATTGGTTTGTTTGGTTTTTTTTTCTTCCTATGTAGGGAAAAACCCAGTTCATCCTGTCTGTGTCTTTTTTCCCTGTGTATCTCCTTTGCTTTCACAGAGAACACTTTACTTCTGATACTTGTGGTCACCATATGTGTGTTTTTTATGGGGAGGAGTTCCCCACAACAAGAAGGAAGTCTTTCACACCAGCTGGCCGTCCAACAGTTTAAGTCTACCACTAGCTACCTGGAGATAGTGTTAGGTCCCAAAGATGAAGGTCTCAGTCCTATTAGACTGCTCCTTACACATATACCTTAGATGACATTCACAAGCCTAGGTTGTCACCTGGGCTTTTGACCAACTGGCTATACATTGGAAGTTCCAGTGAGCCCCTCCTCGGATTTGATTAATTTGCTAGAGTAGCTCACAGTCCTCAGGAAACACTTATATTTACTAGTTTAGTAAATGATAAAATAAAGGATACAGATGGTCACCCAGATGAAGAGATTCTTAGGGCAAGGTGTTGGAGAATTCCAGATACAGGGACTTCTCTCCCTATGGAGTTGGGGTGAATCATCATCCTGGTGTGACTGTGTTTACCAACCTAGAAGATCTCCAAATCCCATACCATTGGGATTCTGTGGAGGCTTCCTTATATAGAAATCGTTGGTTATTAACTCCATTTTTAGCCGCTTTACCCCCTCTTGAGAGTTGGTCCTGAAAATTCCAAGCTTCTAATCATGGCTTGGTCTTTCTGGAGACCAACCCCCTTCCAGGAGCCACCAAGCCAGCCCACTCAGAGTCACCACAATGAACAAAAGATGTTCCTCAAGCTCTTATGTAGAAATCAGCAAGAGTTTTAGGAGTCCTGTTGTCAGGGATAGCATCAAAGATAAATGTTACAAGGTGCTCCTAGTGTTCTTGTTACTTATAAAATTAAAGGGGTTTTAGGAGCTTTGTGCCAGGAACCAGGGATATATATATATATATATAATATTTATATATAAAA
Organism: Meles meles; assembly: GCF_922984935.1. Taxonomy (NCBI): domain Eukaryota; kingdom Metazoa; phylum Chordata; class Mammalia; order Carnivora; family Mustelidae; genus Meles; species Meles meles. The sequence goes on along the minus strand of NC_060069.1, from coordinate 36,772,857 downwards.
TATATATATTATTTTATATAATATTATAAAATTATATATAAATATATAAAATATTTATATATATATAAAATAGAGCAGAATATATATATATTCTGTTATCTCATGAATGTTATTTGACTTTTAAGTATATTTTATATATATGTATATATATTACTGTATATATTAGTTCAATAAAATAAAAATTAATGAAAAACTTAAAAATTTTAAAAACCAGGACTGGATGAAATCATGAGGTAGAAAAAAGAAGAACTGTCATTCGGAGCCCAGGGCCCATATGACATTTAGGCATCAGGAAGATGAAGAGGACCCAGCAGATGAGACTGAAGGAGCCACCAAAAGCACAGGAGAACCGTAAGAGAGTGGGGGTCCTGGAGGCCACCTGGAGAAAATGTTTCAAATGGGAGAGAATGGCCAGGCATGCCAAGTGCTATTAGGAAGAATGAAAATTGCTTTTTGAAATTGATGTAATCAAGGACAATCTTCACAAGAAATTTTGGGGGACTGAAAACCTGATCGAAGTTGGTTTTAGAAAGTCTGTGAGGTTGGAAAGTGGTGAACTTGGTGACCCATTGGTATGAGAAAGAGGATGGCAATTGTGTGTCCAGGGGGCACTTTGTGCGAGCCTCTGTGTGTGGTTTCAAATGAAGATTTTTGAATGTTGATGGGAATGACCTATTATGTCACAGTCCAGGCATGTGGTTTATAGCATATATTCCCAAAATAAACTCTGTTAGGTCAGACAGCATTCCCCTTTTACTGTGATCCTGGATTCAATTTGCTAAATTTTAAGATTTTTGGCATCTATGTATAGCGTAGATTTGGAAGACTAAGCTGGTTTTACTAAGAGAACTAGAAAACTATTTCTTGTTGTCTGTGTTTGAAAGACACACATAGGAATTTGTCAATCCTCGAACATGTTATCACTCATTAAATTGGCTGGGCCAAATAGGGAAACATGGTTAAAAGGATCAAAAACACCTGGGTCCTACTCCAGCTTTTTCACAATAAATGAAATAAATAAGGCTATATAATGCCAGGGTAGGGCGCCTGGGTGGCTCAGTGGGTTAAGCCGCTGTCTTTGGCTCAGGTCCTGATCGAGTCCCGCATCTGGCTCTCTGCTCAGCAGGGAGCCTGATTCTCTCTCTCTCTCTCTCTCTCTGCCTGCCTCTCTGCCTAGTTGTGATTACTCTCTATCAAATAAATAAAATCTTTAAAAAAATATATAATGCCAGGGTAACTTACTTTTTACTCTTTTAAACCTCAATCCCCCCCCCCCGTAAAACAGTATGTATTAATAATAATATTATCTATCTCCTTTGCTGTTGAAGATTAAATAAGATAAATTTATGTAAAGTGTTTGGCATGGCTCTTACCCATAGCTAAGTGCTTAGCAAGGTCAATAAGTGTACTTACTATCATTAATGATTATTTTCCTTTAATGATTTCTCCAATTTCTTCTATTGGCTATGGATCCATCAATGTTTTCTACTGCTTCTTGAATTGATTTTTGCAAAAAGGGTCTTTGGTTTTATTATTGGGTTGAGATAAATGGGTTTTTTTTAAATCAGGTTGTGTTTTGTTAGTTCACTTATAAGCAGTAGGTTCTAAACTAACAGAGAGGGAGAGAAGGAAGCCAAGGGAATGACACAGGGCAATAGATGAGTCAAAGTCCACAGTGACTTGGGAGAGGTCACACAGATCTGTGGATCCCACCAACAGACACAGACACAGCAGCTGCTGAGGCTGATGGTAAGGAATGGGATGGTGTAGGTGATGTTACCTGTGGAGGGAAGGAAGAAAGAAAGAGCAGAAGCAGTTTCATGTTATATGTATATTTGAATTCAACAAAAATACCTTAAATTACATTTTATGGTCTCAAACACTGTGAAATGTTTTTGTTTCTCTAAACTTCATTAACATCACAGCATAGCATTGTACTTGAAAGCATTAGCATGTGACTCATGTAAAAAAGTAAAATGAGGGTCCTTCCTCGAAGAAGCAATAAGGGAAAATATACAGAAGCCTGTATAACACATTGAGAAAACGTAAAAGACAGATTTGTGAACAACAACAACAAAAAAAGCATTGCAGCAAAGTACATCATCTCCTGAGTGTTTTCATCATAGAGAAAGAACAGAATTTCTTTGAGAAATAGAGTTATAAAATATACATTATGATCCTGCTATATTTATTCAATAGATAATTTACTACTCGTTGCTCACAAAAAATATTTACAGAATAGACATTGGTTGTGGGGCACCTGGGTGGCTCAGTTGGTGAAGCAACTGACTCTTGATTTTGGCTCAGATCATAATCTGAGGTCAGAAGATCAAGCTCCTTGCTGAGCATGGAGTCTGCTTGAGATTCTCTCTCTCCCTCCACCCTTCTCCCTGTTCATGTGCTCTAAATTAATTAATTAATCTTTTTAAAAAAGAATGATATTATTTATTATACTCAGCATAGAAAAATTTTAAAAGCAAGAGAAAACTTACTAATTCATATCAGTATGTCAAAAGTGACCACAGCTGAGGTTTCCGTGCATAAATTACCAAGCATCGGAAGACATTATCTGTGACAAGAAGGGCAGATACTAATGTATCAATTAAATGTTAGCTGGGGAGTCATGTCTTGTTATGAATAAGTTATGCTATAGGTTATGATGTCATAGATGTTACATAATAAGAGTATATTAATCAATGAAATGTTAACTAGGGAGTAATTACTCCATGTGACCTTAAGTTCTTATCAGTTTTATGACTGTCTGTGGTAAACAAGAAAATGAACAGTTAACCAGTGAATGGTATGGATAAAAAAATGGGGAGCTCTTAAATCATTCAGAAGATCAACCCTTTTCTTTTCACTTACAAATAAGACTTTTTAAAAACCTGAACCATAAGTATTTAAGTCCATTCGTTTTCCATGCATAGTGGTGACATGAATGACATTCAACACATATCAAACCTTAAAAACTAATTTTAGATAAAGGTCCTATTCCTGTGATAGTAGAAAAAGTATAGGATAAGGAGAAAGGCAAAACAGGCTTCAAATTCTAGCTCAGTCACCTGGGTGACTAAAGTCATCTGGGTGACTTTAAACAAGTTACTGCAGTCATCCAAGCCTGTTTCCTAGGCAAAAATTTAGGCATAATAATACTTTCCTCACAAGGCTACTATAAGGACTTAATCAATGATAACTATTATGAAGAAAAGAAGACTGATTCTTAAATACTGGAATTTTTGAAACATTGAAAATCGATTTTCCTTTTTGAGATTCTCTTGTACTCACCATTAACTGCTTTAAAAAGCATCTTGGGCCATCTGGGTGGCTCAGTCGGATGTGTCTGACTCTTGGTTTTGGCTCAGACCATGATCTCAGTATCATGAGATCAAGCCCCTTGTAGGGCTCTCAGTGCAGAGTCTGCTTGTTCCTCTCCCTCTGTTCTTAACCCCCCAACTCTCTCTCTCTAAAATAAATAAGTAAAATCGTTTTAAATTTTTTCTAAAAAGGAGGTGTTTTTAAACCCACTAAACCAGGGGGCACCTGGGTGGCTTAGTGGTTTAAAGCCTCTGCCTTCGGCTCAGGTGATGATCCCAGGGTCCTGGGATCGAGCCCCGCATCGGGCTCTCTGCTCGGCAGGGAGCCTGCTTCCCTTTCTCTCTCTCTGCCTGCCTCTCTGCCTACTTGTAAGCTCTGTCTGTCAAATAAATAAATAAAATCTTAAAAAAAAAAACTCACTAAACCAGGCTCCACTTACTATAATTTCTAGAATCTTCAAGAAATTTTTCCTGTATATTTCCTGTAGCATATTTAACTTAGTTATGTACACCCTATGTGTTAATTATTGTAGGAAAAAAATATTTTTTCATGGTATCTGACAATTTTAATAGCTATGTAGCTTGTTAAACCAATGGTGTGATCAACTATAAATTTGTTATTTCTGTTGTTATAAATCATTTTGATCTATTAAAACTTACTTAAAGCTTTAACTGAATTAATTCTGGCCTCACACACCATACTGAGGTTAGTAGTTAACTATTGCCATGTAACAAATTACCCCAGAATTTAGTGGCTTTAAACAATGAAGGTTGATTATCTGACAGTTGCTATGGTAGCCAGACTGAGACACGAGTTTTTTTACGATGCAGCCATGGAAGTCGCATGCCATCACTTCTGCTGTATTCACAGACCAACCTTGATTCAATATGGGAGGGGAATATGCAAAAGTACCAGGAGGTGAGCATCACGGGGAGACCGTCTTGGAAGCTGGCTACCCCACACCCACACAGGAGTAAATACTCTGAAGAGATGTCTTTACCAGTGAAAATGCTTTTAAAGGCAGAGTATTTCATGGGGCACCTGGATGGCTCAGTGGGTTAAAGCCTCTGCATTCGGCTCAGGTAATTATCTCAGGGTCCTGGGATGGAGCCCCACATGGGGATCTCTGCTCGGCAGGGAGCCTGCTTCCTCCTCTCTCTGCCTGACTCTCTGCCTACTTGTGATCTCTGTCAAATAAATAAATAAAAATCTTTAAAAAAATAATAAAGGCAGAGTATTTCATCTTAAACATAAAAGCATTCAACAATTTGTTGAATGAATAAAGATTTGCTCTTACAACCTAAAGAGAAAACAATTAAGCCCACGAATTTATTGCCTTTGGGGTCTGATTAAGACCTGGATTGGTTAGCTTGCACTGTGTAGCTATCTGCGTCTTTTGGAGATGGTGGTGAGCAGAAGTGAGCATTCTACCACAGGACACCTAGGACAATGGTGCTACAATCAGTCGCTACAGGCGGAGGCAGAATGAGGATATGAGGGATGTTTCCAAAGCACCTGGGGCTTGGCTCTCAGGGCATAGTCATCAAGGAAAAAAGGTCTTTGGAGGATACCAGGACATCACAGTCAAGAGATAATGTCTGAAGATATATATCGACCCATATAGAGCTTCTTCCTATGAATGTCATTCTAGCTGTGGTTACCTGTACGGTCAGGATAACTTTAAGGTTTCAGCAGAAACACCCCATTTTTCCTCTCTACAACCTGCAGGTTACCATGTGCAGGAAGCTGAAGGGACCAATCCCAAATCTAAGCTCTGTGGAGATATTTTCAGCAAAGAGCATCTGAAGCTAAAGCCAGTCTGCCTGCAGGAGTACCAGAAATGGAATGATCGGTTTCCTAAAAGCTTCTGTCTGGGGATGATGCTCGTAGTTCTCCACACATGGTGCTTAATATATATTTTTACATGAATAAACAAAAGAATGAGTAAAAGTGCCCATGTATGAATTGAAAAGAAGTTTTTAAAATTATTTAATGGGAGACTGAGTATATAGCCCATGCTGGATAGCCAGCTTACCCTGAATGCCTCTGTTAATTATTATCTCGAGAATCTAGAGATCCTGTCTCTCTCTATATTCCCATCAAGCAGAATGTGCAGAAGAACATGTCGTTCAGTGTTCGAAGTCAGGGGCCTCCAGTGGTGGCCAGCGAAGATTGCCCAGGTGGCAGATCTTTTTTTTTTAAGATTTTATTTATTCATCTGACACAGAGAGAGAACGATCACAAGGAGGCAGAGAGGCAGGCAGAGAGAGAGGGAAAGGCAGGCTCCCTCCTGAGCAGAGAGCCTGATGTGGGGCTCGATCCCAGGACCCTGAGATCATGACCTGAGCCGAAGGCAGAGGCTTAACCCACTGAGCCACCCAGGCGGCCGGGCAGACCTTGATGTCCTTGGAAACCCTGGCTATGCGAGGAGGAGAAGGGCCACTGATGGTTGCTAGGGGCAGTTGCTATGTGTAAAAACTCACTGCACACACAGCCAAGCAGCAGGTCCTTTGTCCAGCCTCTCTCGAACTCCCTGGATGTAAGTTCCCCCAATAAACCTGTGTCTTGATCTCTGTCTCCGGGATTTTCTCTGGCCTCACCAGACCATCATCACCCCCAGCCCCCAGACTGAGAGTCCGCTGGGGTGTGGCTGTATGCTGAGTCAGCAAAGATATGTGATACAGACTTGGTGTATGAGTGTAATGCCATCCCATTCAAACCCACGTTCCCTGCTGCTGTGCCCTTGCTCTTTGCTGGAAATGGACACCTTGGGAAAAGGTACCAAGAGGCCAGCACGATGTTCCTTCTATGAAACTCTAGCTCCTCAACAATCAAGTTTGTTAATGAACATCTACTACTAGGTAATGGGGTCTCCTAAATGATTTCGTATCTATCAATTCCAATAGCTTACAAAGAATAATTGCTAAACCCCTTAAAGAAAGGACCAACGTGTTTGTCTCACCTCCTGCTGGAGACGGTCAGCAAACATTCCGTGGATGAATAAATGCTATGCCGGCTGGACTGTCTGCTCCCAGACAAGCTCCGTAAACAGTTAATCAGAATTTAAACTGGAATATAAAGCTTTCAAACCTCTTACAAGACATATATTGTTGCTTATGTGAAAAGGAAACAAGAGCATGAACCAAATGAGGAAGGCATATTTTGACAAGAGACTGATTTGAGAGTAAGAACTAATTACTTAATGACAAGCCAAGTTGCAATAATGGATGAGGTTTATAGCCAAAGACATTACCAGACTAGGATGATGTGGTTCAACCAGTTACAGGACCTTTGAAGTCAATCGTTTCAACCTGGCCGCCGGTAAAACTGTAAAACTGGCTTGGTCTGTCTGTGTGGCCCATAGACCTCCCTCTCTCCTTCAACCTTTTTCCTAGGCTAACAATTCCCTCGTGTGTTCTGCATTCTCCCCTTAACCTTTCTGTGTTATAAGGAAAATACAATGGTGGTAGGTTTAAATTATCTCTAAACATATCCCCCCAATCCTTGGATTGCCACGGTCTCAGGTCAAATTTCCCAGGCTGTAGATGGTGAGTTACACCCCTGCTGAGCTGAAATAAACTCCAGTATTTTCCCTAGAAGAAAGGGTTAAGATTTCTGGCTTTTACTTCCTACTTTTTTCTGAATACGTGCTTTAGAAAGCCCAGCTCCCTCAAGTAATGTAGTTAGATAGAATTCGACTTGGCTGAGTTAGGGGTGGTGGGGAAGTATAGCTCTTTAAGGTGTTCAGTGATTACAAAACAGCCATTGAGTTCAGGGATTATTTGATATCTAATCAACAACCTCTAAGCAACACTTGCTCGGGCAAGAAGATAATCCAATGCAAACAGAATTGGGCATTTCTTTGGGCAATTTGCTTAGAATTTTTTGTCCTTGAATGATTCAACCTGTCCTTTTAAAAATGGTGAATCAGGAAGATGTGGTCCATATACACAATGGAGTATTATGCCTCCATCAGAAAGGATGAATACCCAACTTTTGTAGCAACATGGACAGGACTGGAAGAGATTATGCTGAGTAAAATAAGTCAAGCAGAGAGAGTCAAGTATCATATGGTCTCACTTATTTGTGGAGCATAACAAATAACATGGAGGACATGGGGAGAAGGAGAGGAGAGGGAGTTGAGGGAAACTGGAAGGGGAGATGAACCATGAGAGACTATAGACTCTGAAAAACAACCAGAGGGTTTTGAAGGGGCGGGGGGGGGGGGGGGGGGCGGGGGGGGGAGGTTGAGGAACCAGGTGGTGGGTAATAGGGAGGGCACGTACTGCATGGAGCACTGGGTGTGATGCCAAAACAATGAACACTGTTATGCTGTAAATAAACAAAAAAAAAACCAAACCAAACCAAAACAAAACAAAACAAAAAAACGGTGAATCACCGTGATTCTCATTCTGACCAATATTTTAATGCTTCATGGCTTGGGGGGAAATGAGTATTGTATTTCAAATCCAGCACATTATAGCTAGCATAAATAGTTTTAACTACTGAAAGGGATTTTGAAGGCGTAATAAATAACAATGCAACAGCATGATACAAGATATTGCTTAATATTGTGTGTCTGGATGGGACATCTGGAACTGCTGCAGCCTCCCTGTGACCATGAAGAGAGTGATAAAAGAACTTTTTGCTGGACCTTGAATATATGCAATATATGCATTCAGACTTGCTCACTGCATGATCCAGACCCTGTAATATGTAGCAGGGAGAGAGACCACCTGTCTCCCCAGAAGAAGGAACCAGAGCAATTACTTTTCAGAAAGCTAGCCGGTCAGTAGAAAAGCTGTTGATGGTGAATTTGTGACTGTACTGTCTAGACTTGAAAAACTGACTTGGGGCATAGCATTCAGCCGTGCCAAGCTCCACTGTAACTAAGCAATTTTGAACTGGCAATCCAGAAGTTTGTTTAAGCCAAGCCATCATTTTCCCTTGTAAAAATTTGTGACTTCTGCATTTAGAGGTCCTGCCCTTGCCTTTGATCAGAGACATGCCTTCAGAAGGCTGTACTCTCTCGTACATTCCTGTAAAGGAGTAAATCCCCAAAATTTTACACTGAATTTGTCTATAAGGTATTCTTTGCAGTTTAACAATTACTCTGCCACAGAATCTGTGTTTCTTTTGTCTGGAGGTCAAAACTGACACACCAAGGATGGCAAAGTAGAAAGAAAGAATCTGGTTCTTTTTTTATATCTTTCTTTTCCTAACTATGGAGCCCTTTGACCTCTAGACTTTTTGCTGTGTGATATAATAAATTTCCTTTTTTCTTTTTTTTTTTTTTTCATTTTGTTTCATTGCCTAAGCCACATTGTTGTGTTTCCTGTTTACTTGCACCAAAAGTAATAGAACTGATTTACCGCCTCCGGTTGCTCTGTCAAAACTAGTGCTCGACTCCATCACACACTGCTCTCTTATCCTCCTTATTACATATTTCTATGTTTGTTTACTTATTTATTGCCATTGTCTCCCACTAAAATGTAAGCTCCACAAGACGAGGGAGTTGGTCTGTTCAGATGCCCAGTGGCAGTGCTAAGACATCATCAATGCCCAATAATACTAGTTTAATAAATGTTGATTTAATCCATGGGATTACATATTGTCTTAAGTTGGGTTTCCTAGAAGCAAATCCTAAAATAGGGATGCAGAAGCATGTGATTTTTTGAAGCAGTGCTCTTGCACTGCTGAGAAAAAGGGAGTGAAAGAAGCAGGCTAAGGTAGGCAGAGGAACTCAACAAGCTAGCTGAAGTCTAGCCTCATCCTGAGCCCATAGAGTGCTCCAGAGCGTGACTGGTTCCACAGTTAGTACCACTTTAAAGCAAGGGCGGCAAGCTTTTTTTTTTTTTAACACCCAAATCAATAAGTCATTAGTTATTGACTGTATGCTGCTTGGTGGGAATGGAGGAGACTGTTATCTCCAAGGCAAGTCAACTGCCATTCAATGAAGGGCAGTTCTCCAGAGAAGGGGACAGCTTTGAGTAGTTAGTAATCAACATTCAGGATGGCTGGGGGATGGGCACACCGCTCTCCTAAAGGGGATCCCAGTGGGATGATAATATCCAGGAAAATAGCCTAGAGAATTTCTAAAAGCAGAAGCAATAATAGGATTCAGTAAAATGGCAGATTATAAATTTAATGTATAAAAATCAACAGGAGCATGTGGGTGGCTCAATAAGTTAAGGGTCCAGCTCTTGATTTCTGCTCAGGTCATGATCTCAGGGTCTTGAGATCAAGTTCTGCATTGGGCTCTGTACTTAGCATGGAGTCTGCTGGGGATTCTTCCTCTCCCTCTTCTCCTCACTGCCATCACTCTCTAAATAAATAAATAAAATCTTAAAAAAAAAAGGTCCCTAATCAATAACTATTAGAAAATCCAGTGGAAGAAACTATGTTTAAACCATAAACTGATCAAATATCTAAGTATTCACAAATTTTAAAAAAAGGTATGGAACTCTTCATTAAAAAAATGAAGAAAATTTTAAAATTCTATCTTATGACATAAAAGAAGAAAAATAAACTGAAAGACATAACATTTCTTGCATCAGGAAACTAAGTATGTTAAATATATAAAATCTTCACAAATCGTCCTATAAATTCAATTTAATCCCAATTAAAATACAAACAAGAATGTTTTATCTTGAAAAATAATTCTATAATTCAGGAAATTTTAAAGCAAAGTACAACAAGAGACTGGTGCTACCACAGACTAATGCTGTAATAATAAATGCTCTTGAATACTTGCAAAGAAATAGGCAGATTTATGGAACAGACTAAAGGGGCCAAAATACAACCAAATATGTATGAAGAGTTAGTGATAGAGGTGGTACCTCAAAGTGGTGGAGAATGAGAGATTATTATATGTGATATCAAAACAGCTAGGTAACTTTTGGAGGACAAAAATGTTGGATCCTTACCTCATTCCTTAAACCAGAGGGAGCAAAGATATTATGCAACAAATGAAAAACAAAAGCTTCTAGAAGAAAGCATAGGAATATATTTTTGTTTATTATAGAACAAGGAAAGCCTTACCAAGTACACAAATCCATAAACCATAAGCAAAGTCAAAGCTCAAATGATGAGAAAACTATTAGCAACACATTTGACAGGCTAGTTTCCATACTTTACGAAGAGCTCTTATAAACCAGTAAGATTAAAATTGTGCAAAGTATAAGGACAGATGGTCCAGAGAAAAATAAATGCTAATGACCAATAAACTTATAAAGAAAGGCTTGACTTCAGCCACAGTTAAAGAAATGCAAATCCAAACAATGGAAGATGTTTTTTCACCTTTTGGATTGGGAAAATATTGAAGTTTAATGCTATCTAGTTCTAACAAAATTGTGGTAAGTCAGGGAAATTCACAAAAGATTGGTAGTATTATAAATTAGTGGAAATTTTGTGTAGGTGATTTGACAGTCACTTTTAATGTAGAATGCACATACCCTTGGCCTATCAAGCTCACTGCTAGAAATATTCCATAAGGTCATGATTGCAAAAATTTACCAAGATAGGATGTATAAAGATGTTCAGTGAAGCACCATTTGAAAAACAAAACAAAAACAAAAACTGGAAACAAATCGCTAATCAATGGGGCATTAGTTTAATAACTAAGATAGAATGTTCTGCAGTCATTTTTTTAAAATATGAAGTAGATTAGTTTTTGTTGATATGGAAATTATATGAACAATAATATATTTGATTTAATTAACTAGTCCCTTTTAAGTTTATTTAATTAACTCCAAAGAGTTGACTCCAAAGAGTTGACATATTCACCATTCATGGATTAGAATAACAAGGAAAGGGTGTGTAATATTAAACTCCCCTATCTTTTCAGTTCATTGCATTGCCTCAATTTTGTCATTAACAACTAGTGTCATAGCAGTAAAAAAAAACAGAAGCTATTGCAGACTTTCATTTGGAGTAAGGATAAAACAGTGACTAAGAATGCAGACTGTCAGTAATCTATGCTACTTAACAAGTTACCCAAGTACAGCAGCTTCAACAACAAATATTTATTATCTCATAATTTCTGTGGGTCAGAAATCTGTGAGTGCCATAGCTAGATGGTTCTGGCTTCAGGGTCTCTCAGGAGGTTGTAGTCATGCTGTTAGCTCTCACTGCAGTCATATAAAGGCTGAAAGAGGGCTGGAAATGTGCCCCTAACCCTACTCTTTGGTGGTGAACTTCAGTTTCTCTCTGGCTTTTGGCTAGAAGCCTTCTTTCCATCCCTATGTGGGGCTCTCCATTGGGCTGCTGCCCATGGCAGCTGGTTTCCCCCCAGAGCAAATAATCCAAAAAAGAGCAGCCACCTAAGACAGAAGCCACTGTCTAATCTCAGAAGTGACATCCCATCTCTTCTGCTGTTGGTCTCACAATCCAACATATGTGAATACCTGTTGAGATCAGGAGCCATCTGGGAAGCTGGCTATCACACAGCCCCTGGACTCAGACTCCAGGGTTGAATCTCTTAATAGCATTTGCCTCAGTTTATACATATGTAAAGTGGGAATAATAATAGTATCTACTTCTGTTGTGAACTTTATTTATTTTTTAAAAGATTTTTATTTTTTTTTTTTACACACAGAGAGAGAGATTACAAGTAGGCAGAGCAGCAAGCAGAGAGAGAGGGGGATGCAGGCGCCCCGCTCAGCAGAAAGCCCGATTTGGGGCTCGATCCCAGGACCCTGAGATCATGACCTGAGCCAAAGGCAAAGGCTTAACCCACCGAGCCACCCAGGCACCCCTCTGTTGTGAACTTTAAAACAGCTAATATATTTTAAAACTTTAGAATGCTTAGGATATTTATGACTGAATTATAGGACATTTGATATTTGCTCCAAAAAATTGGGGAATAAGAATGATGATGGTAGATAAAACAAAGATGTTTTTTAGATTATTTATGTATTTGAGAGAGAGAGAGAGAGAGAGAGAGAGAGAGAGCAGGTGGAGAGGGGCAGAGGAAGAGGGAGAATCTCAGGCAGATTCCACACTGAGCTCAGACCAGCTCCAGGCTCCAACCCGTGCCCAGGAGATCAGGACCTGACCTGAAACCAAGAGTCGGTTGCTTAACCAACTGCACCACACAGGTGTCCCTAAAATGTTTCGATAATGGTTAAAAGTGGGTGATATATAGAGAGGTTCCTATATAAGCTTTTCTGTATTGCTTAGTTTTCCATAATAAATTTTCTATAATAAGAAGTTATGTAATTCTTTATGCAAAATGTTTATAGTGGTATCTGGAACATAGTATGGACTCAATAAATGTAAATTATTACTTTTGGAATGCTAGGTGAGGCAGATATTTCTTTATTCGAATGATGTAATTTCTTATACCCAGGGTCTTTATACATGTATGATTCTGGATTAAAAATGTTATCTTAGGGGGCGCCTGGGTGGCTCAGTGGGTTAAGCCTCTGCCTTTGGCTCAGGTCATGATCTCAGGGTCCTGGGATCGAGTCCCGCATCGGGCTCTCTGCTCGGCAGGGAGCCTGCTTCCTCCTCCCTCTCTCTGCCTACTTGTAATCTCTGTCTGTCAAATAAATAAATAAAATCTTAGGAAAAAAAATGTTATCTTAGGTCTATGTAATGTTTGCTTAAAAATCATTGGTTAGGTCAAGTTGGTAGAGGATGTGACTCTCAATCTTGGGGTTGTGAGTTCAAGCCCCACTTTGGGTGTAGAGATGACTTTAAAAAATTATTGATCAGAGTCGCTTGGGTGGCTCAGTTCGTTAAGTGTCCAACTCTTAATTTCAGCTCAGGTCATGATTTTAGGATTGTAAGATTGTGCCCCACTTTGTTCTGCACTGGGTATAGAACCTGCTTAAGATTCTCTTTCTCCTCCTTCTGCCCTTCCCCTGCCACTGGCGCTTGCGCACACACATACGTGCTTTCTCTCAAAAAAAAATTTTTTTTGACCAATTTAGCTGTAATCATTTTTCTGCCGTACCCAAGTAATCTTTGCAGCTACAGAAATGCAGATACAATTTCCTTTATCTTGTATGCCCTAGCCATATCCTATGAGCCACAAGAGGGAGCCCATGTCCAGAAGCATACCAAAAGTAACAAACTTAGAATTACTATTGACAAGAATGGTAGTCCCCTGAGCAGTCGTTATGAACAGACACAGCTAACAGTCCTCCAGTCAGCATTCTTTACTCCTTCCCCAAAACCAAGGCCAACCTTGTTTCCCAAGACTCCTTGAGAAAACAAGTGGAGCCCTTCTAGTGTGAGAGGAGTTGAGCAGGCTATCTTGGTAGGGAGTGATGTGGGTTGGGGGAGACTGGGCACACATTGGGTGTACTTAGTTTCCTTGCTGCACCGGGGAAGAGAGCCAGAATCAGAGGAGCCTGTCTCAGACAGCAAGATTCAATAATATTTGAGATCTGAGGGGCATCTAGGGGTATTTCTGACTGACATGTCTTATACCAGCTTGTTCTCTTGCCTGAGATTTCCCTCTTCAGAGAGAGTTATTCCCTTAGAAGTTGACCATGCTTAAAATGCACTTCATGCACAGGATAATGGAAAGTAAATATTTCTTTTGCATCTAAGGCTGTTTATCAGGTTACTCAGGAGAGACGAGGGAAAGGAGCGAATGACGAAGTCGCATGAGGAATGCGGTCCTGGAGAGACACTAAGCACCTAGCTGGGCAAGCTAGGTGAGCCCAAGGGAGACATGGGCAATTTCAGACTGCCCTGAAGACAGTGAAAAATCACACTGAGACACTGCTTATAACAGATAATTACAAAAACTCAGATTTGCCTCATTTTTATGATCTAGGACTCAATTTCAATTCTACTCAGCTTTGTAACCCAGTTTTGGTGGAAGTTTTGTGAACTATGTCCAGCCTTGGCTATTTTGAGACAAACATATTTTACATTTTTTCATTTCTCGTGATCACTAAAACCTTTTTTTCTCCTATATAAATACTGCTTTCAATTACAGAGTTATGGACTTCAGTGTTCTCTGTATGGTGCAATTTTCTTCTTAATAAATAGAAGTTTTGCCAATCTCGTTATGAATTAGGATCTAACTTGGTTAGAGTAGAGCCCTTCTTGCAAACACTCAGCTTATCAAGATCCAACAGCGGTGCACAACAGACTGTAAAACACATATTGTTTCCATGCAGCGTTAACGCCACTTACATTTCATAGGCGTTTTTGAAAGTCAATTCTGGGGGTCCCATGATATATAAGAACAGTGATTCTATGACTTGCACACAATTCTTGCACAAGCGGCACTTCTGAGTCTCATCTGTTCCCTACTATATCCCCTCCCCTTTTTTCCTGGAAGGAGGGGCATTTATGATTAATACAGCTCATGTCAAACTTGTGAATACCTACCCTTCTACCTTTTATTTATGCCATCGTTAAGTTTACAGAACAAAATCATAGGTATGGGATTTTTTCCTCCTCAGAGGAGCCAAGTGAAATGAACTTTTTATCCTGCAGACCAAACACATCTAATGTGTGGTTTCAGTACACCTGATACTTAACATGATGGAAAAAGAGTTGTCAGCAAATTCTTTCTCCTACCCTCAATAAAACAAGACAAACTAAGTAATTAAAGGCCCCTTGAAGAAAGCCTGTGCAGGAATCTCCTGGAGGGAGAAAAGGAGAGATGGGATGGACCATCTTAATAGACGGGAATGTTAGGGGATGAGGAAAGCCTCCAAGGCTGAGGGAGGCATAGGTTTGATGAAGTCAGGAGGCCGACCTGTGCTTAGCTCCTTAAAGCTACTGAAGGGGTATCAGACAACTTTAATTGTGAAACATTGTAGCAACTCTCTACCTAAGAACCCCGAATGGGGTAACTGGCTAAAGACTCTGGAATTGGCCATCATTGCCCTTTGCTGGTGTGACCATTGGACTGACCGTGACATCTCTTAAACTCATGCAGGAGGGACATAACCTACTTAATCAATAATCTACTTTGCCTTCTTTACAGGGTAGTGTAGTGGGGAAAATCAAAGAAGTCCTAGGATATGAATGACATCTAGTAGTTAAAAAGATAAAAAAGTAGAAAGTGGTAACCACTGGTTATTGCAAAGTAAGGCATCTTTTTTATGAGATAGAAATCATTTTACTGATCTTTATGATTGTATATGTAACACATGCTCATTGCAAAAATTCAGAAATACAGGAAACTATAAAGTTTCTGTGTATGATTTTAATGGGGTCAGTTGATAAATACTAATTGATAACCTGCTTGTATTTGGGACATGTTCCCATGATAAGTAGTATCAATTTATGGGCACAGAATATTTCCTTGCATAAATACGTCAAATGTAATGCCTACTGGTAGATATGGAGATGGCTTGTAGTGCAGTTTTTATAAAGAAATAGTGACTGGGGCACCTGTGTGACTCAGGTGGTTAAGAGTCTGCCTTCGACTCAGGTCATGATCTCAAGGTCCTGGGATCAAGCCCCGTGTTCAGCTCCTAGCTCCTGCTCAGCAGGGAGCCTGCTTCCTCCTCTCTCTCTGCCTGCCTCTCCTGCCTACTTGTGATCTTTATCAAATAAACAATAAATAAAATCTTTTAAAAAAAGGAATAGTGATACAATGAACATAACTTTGCACATTAACTCAATTACTTTCTTAGGACATATTTCTAAAATTGAAATTTGTTGGGCCAAAAAGTACATGCATTTTTAGAACCTTGATGTGTACTATCAACTTCTTTTCCAGAAGACGAGCAGCAATTTTTATCTCCAGCAACAGAGTATTGACAGAGTCTATTTTTTCACATCCTTACCAATTCTGGCCATTGTCCTTTTTAAAATCAATGAATTCATTTTTTACTCACAGTTTTAAGAATGTTCCAAGCCCCAGATACTAATGATGCTTTTTTTAAAAAATTCTATAATAGAGGGGCTTCTGGATGGCTCAGTGGGTTAAATCCTCTGCCTTCGGCTCAGGTCATGATCCCAGAGTCCTGGGATGGAGCCCCACATCGGGCTTTCTGCTCAGCAGGGAGCCTGCTTCCCCCTCTCTGTCTGCCTACTTGTGATCTGTCTGTCAAATAAATAAATAAAATCTTTTAAAAAAATCTATATAATAGTAATAGTTGATCAAACATTCAGCAAGATAAGTTTCAATAGACACAATTCTGAGGCAATAATCTTTCATTAAGGAAAAAGTAATGAATTAAAATTTTATTTGCATAACATCTCATAGACAAAGCAAATGATAATTATTTAGATATATGCTGTCTCTAAACATCTCTTTCTAATGTTACCTGTAACATGACTATGACAATACTTGTAGTTCAAAATCAGTTTGTTATTGAATCACCCATATTGACCTTTGTCCTAAACACAAAAGACTTTTGTCATAACATGAACCCAGGGAAGGACTCCAAAAACAGAAATGCCTATAATTCGTTCTTCCTTTTTTTTTAATTAAAGATTTTGTTTATTTATTTGACACAGAGAGAGAGATCACAAGTAGGCAGACAGGCAGGCAGAGAGAAAGGGGGAAGCAGGCTCCCTGCTGAGCAGAGAGCCCCATGCGGGGCTCGATCTCAGGACCCTGGGATCATGACCTGAGCCAAAGGCAGAGGCTCAACCCACTGAGCCACCCAGGCACCCCACGTTCTTCCATTTTTGTATATATGTGTATATAAGTAAGTAGGTATTTAGACCAAATAACTAAATCTAAGAATTATAGCCATTAAAGCCCACTTTAATGTCCAGTAAATGCTTTTTAAAGCTCCCTCAGACTGATACAATTACATTAATTAAAAACATGAGCTCAGAATAGTGGTTGGGCTTCTTATTCTTCCCATAAGTAAGCATGGTCATTTAAAGAATTTGTAGTGATGCAAATTATAGTCAGTGTAAGTCAGAGCCGTGAAAAGCCAAAACAACTAGAGCACTTTAATTTAGAGTATTGGAGATACTTCATTTCAATTTAATGAATGGATCAATTACTTAATGAGCTCACTTTAAATAAAAGTGTATGCAATCCTTAGTCGTAGTGTCTAAAACAAACAAAACAAGCTACAATTTTTCATCGAGTTAAAGTTCTTGTAACACAAAATTCACCATTTTAAAGTGTACAATTCAGAGGTTTTTAGTATATTCACACTGTTGTGCAATCATCACTAATCTCTAATTCCACAACATTTAAATCACCTCAAAAAGATGTTCCATACCTATTAACTGTCATTTTTTATTGCATCTTCCCTTGACCCTTGACAAACAGTGATCTACTTTCTATATCAATGGATTTGCCTATCTGGACATTTCATAAAAGTGGAATCATGCAGTGTGTGACCTTTTAAAGTAACAGCTTTATTAATATATAGTTAAAATACCATATTGTTCACATATTTAAGGTGTGTAATTCAATGTTTTTAGTATATTTATAAATGCATGCAACCATCATAATACTCAATTTTACAATATTTTCATTGCCTCAAAAAGAAACTCTGTACCTTTTAGCTGTTACCTCCCTATCCTGCCATTCTTCCCAGCCCTCAGCAACCATAATCTACTTTTTGTCTCCAAAACATGACTATTCTGTGGCTAAAATTAACAAGTCAGGAAATGACAGAGGCTGGCGAGGATGCGGAGAAAGGGGAACACTCCCACACTATTGGTGGGAATGCAAGCTGGTGCAACCACTCTAGAAAACAGCATGAAGGTTCCTCCAAGAGTTGAAAATAGAGCTACCCTATGACCCAGCAATTGCACTACTGGGTATTTACCCTAAAGATACAAACGTAGTGATCCAAAGGGGCATGTGTACCCGAATGTTTATAGTGGCAATGTCCACAATAGCTGAACTATGGAAAGAACCTAGATGTCCATCAACAGATGAATGGATAAAGAAGATGTGGCATATATATACAATGGAATATTATGCAGCCATCAAAAGAAATGAAATCTTGTCATTTGCGATGACGTGGATGGAACTAGAGGATATTGTGCTTAGCGAAATTAGTCAATCAGAGAAAGACAACTATCATATGATCTCCCTGATATGAGGAAGTGGAGATGCAACATGGGGGGTTTGGGGTAGGGAAAGAATAAATGAAACAAGATGGGATCGGGAGGGAGACAAACCATAAGTGACTCTTAATCTCACAAAACAAACTGAGGGTTTCTGGGGGAGGGGGGTTGGGAAAGGGGAGTGGGGTTATGGACGTTGGGGAGGGTATGTGCTACGGTGAGTGCTGTGAAGTGAGTAAACCTGGCGATTCACAGACCTGTACCCTGGAGATAAAAATACATTATATGCTTATAAAAAATTTTTAAAAATAAAAATAAAACATGACTATTCTGGACATTTTATATAAGTGATATCATACAGTATGTGGTCTTTTGTGACTAGCTCCTGTAACCAACATGTTCTTTTTTTTTCTATTTATTTTTTTTCAGTATTTATTGTTTTTGCACAACACCCAGTGCTCCATGCAATATGTGCCCTCCCTATTACCCACCACCTGGTGCCCCCAACCTCCCACCCCCCACCCCCTCAGAACCCTCTGGTTCTTTTTCAGGGTCCACAGTCTCTCATGTTTCACTTCTCCTTCCACTTTTCCTCAACTTCCTTCTCCTCTCCATCTCCCAATGTCCTCCATGTTATTTGTTATGCTCCACAAGTAAGTGAAACCATGTGATACTTGACTCTCTCTGCTTGACTTATTTCACTCAGCATAATCTCCTCCAGTCCTGTCCATGTTGCTAGAAAAATTGGGTATTCATCCTTTCTGATGGAGGCATAATACTCCATTGTGTATATGGACCACATCTTCCTTATCTAGTCATCCATTGAAAGGCATCTTGGTTCTTTCCACAGTTTGGCGACTGTGGCCATTGCTGCTATAAACATTGGAGTACAGATGGCTCTTCTTTTCACTACATCTGTATCTTTGGGGTAAATACCCAGCAGTGCAATTGCAGGGTCATAGGGAAGCTCTATTTTTCATTTCTTGAGGAATCTCCACTGTTCTCCAGAGTGGCTGCACCAACTTGCATTCCCACCAACAGTGTAAGAGGGTTCCCCTTTCCCCACATCCTCTCCAACACATGTTGTTTCCTGTCTTGCTAATTTTGACTATTCTAACTGGTGTAAGGTGGTATCTCAATGTGGTCTTAATTTGAATCTCCCTGATGGCTAGTGATGATGAGCATTTTTTCATGTGTCTGATAACCATTTGTATGTCTTCATTGGAGAAGTGTCTGTTCATATCTTCTGCCCATTTTTTGATATGATTATCTGTTTCGTGTGTGTTGAGTTTGAGGAGTTCTTTATAGATCCTGGATATCAACCTTTTGTCTGTACTGTCATTTGCAAATATCTTCTCCCATTCCATGGGCTGCCTTTTTGTTTTGTTGACTGTTTCCTTGGCTGTGCAGAAGCTTTTGATCTTGATGAAGTCCCAAAAGTTCATTTTCACTTTTGTTTCCTTTGCCTTTGGAGACTTATCTTGAAAGAAGTTGCTGTGGCTGATATCAAAGAGGTTACTGCCTATGTTCTCCTCTAGGATTCTGTTGGATTCCTGTCTCACGTTGAGGTCTTTTATCCATTTCGAGTTTATCTTTGTGTATGGTGTAGAGAATGGTCGAGTTTCATTCTTCTACATATAGCTGTCCAGTTTTCCCAGCACCGTTTATTGAAGAGACTGTCTTTTTCCACTGTATATTTTTTTCCTGTTTTGTTGAAGATTATTTGACCATACAGTTGAGGGTCCATATCTGGGCTCTCTACTCTGTTCCACTGGTCTATGTGTCTGTTTTTATGCCAGTACCATGCTGTCTTGGTGATTACAGCTTTGTAGTAAATCTTGAAATCAGGTAATGTGATGCCACCAGTTTTGTTTTTGTTTTTCAATATTTCCTTAGCAATTCGGGGTCTCTTCTTTTTTTTTTTATTTTCCATTTTATTTATTTTTTTTCAGCGTAACAGTATTCATTCTTCTGATTCCATACAAATTTTAGGATTATTTGCTCCAGCTCTTTGAAAAATACCGGTGGAATTTTGATTGGAATGGCATTAAAAGTATATATTGCTCTAGGCAGTATAGACATTTTAACAATGTTTATTCTTCCGATCCAAAAGCATGGAATGGTCTTCCATCTTTTTGTGTCTTCTTCAATTTCTTTCATGAGTGTTCTGTAGTTCCTCAAATACAGATCCTTTACCTCTTTAACTAATATGTTCTTAC
Organism: Meles meles; assembly: GCF_922984935.1. Classification (NCBI taxonomy): domain Eukaryota; kingdom Metazoa; phylum Chordata; class Mammalia; order Carnivora; family Mustelidae; genus Meles; species Meles meles. The sequence goes on along the minus strand of NC_060069.1, from coordinate 36,752,359 downwards.
CTGACTTTTTTATTATAAACGTCCTGGTCGGTGTGAAGTGGCATCTTTTGATTTGATTTGTATTTCCCTGATGACTAATAAAGTTGAGTAACTTTAAATGTGTTTTTGGCTATTTATGTATCTTATTTAGAGAAATGTCTATTTAGATCCTTTGCCCATATTAAAAATTAGGTTACATTTCTTGATTATTGAGTTTTAAGAGCTCTTTATATACTCTAGATATATGTCCCTAATCAGCTATATGATTGCAAATACATTCTCCCATTCTGTAGGTTGTCTTTTCACTTTCTTGATAGTGCCATTTGAAACATGACACTAGAAGGTTTTAATTTTGCTTAAATTCAATTTATCTATTTTTTTCTTTTGTTGCTCATACTTTCAGTATCACATCCAAGAATCTATTGTTAAATAGGAAGGAAGTCATGAAGATTTACTACTATTTTTCTTCCAAGTGCATTAGAGTTTTAGCTGTTACATTTAGGTCTTTGATCCATTTTGAGTTAATTTTGTATGCAATATGAGATAGGAATCCAACCTCATGTAGATGTCGGGTTGTGGCAGCATCAATTGTTGAAAACACTATTGTTCCCTCATTGAATGGTCTTGGCATTCTGTCAAATTTCATTTGACCATAGATGCAGAGGTTTATTTATGGAATCTCCATTCCAATCCATTGTTCTGTATTGCTCTCTTTATGCCAGCACCACATTGTCTTGATTACTTTGTTTTGTAGTAAGTTTTTCAACTGGGAAGTAAGTAAGTCCTCCAACTTTGCTCTTCTTTTTCAAGATCGTTTTGCCTATTCTTGGTCCCTTGGAATTTTATATAAGTTTTAGGATCAACTTGTCTGTTTCTGCAAGAAAAACCCACAGAATTTTGATAGGGGTTGTACTGAATCTGCAGATCAATTTGGAAAATACAAAACAAACTTCTAAATAATGGTATTAGTAAGGTCGTGGAAGACTTTTTGCAAAGATGGCCACGATCATTCCCTTCCCCATATATGGATAGATGCCGTGATTTTTTTAACTTCTCCCATCAAAAATTGGAGTCATTTCTCATCCCTTGAATCCAGGCTGGCCTTGTGACTTACTTTGACCAAAAAGAATGAGGCAAGAGTGACACTGGGTTAGTTCCAAGCCTAAGCTTAGAAATCTCTTCCACTCTTCTCCTTATTCTATCACCATGTGATCATGGTAACCTACTGGAGGATGAGAAACCACATGGAGTGTAGATAAATCACCCCAGCTGAGGCTGTCCTAGACCGACCAGCTCCCAGCCAACCTAGAAGTACCACAGCTATGACAGAAAACCCAGATGAGATCACAAAAGCCTAGCTCAAATCAGCAGAGCTTCCCAGTCTATCAAAGACTCTGGAGCAATTTTAAACAGGTATTATTCAAACAATCTGATTAAAAAATGGGAAGAGGACCCAAACAGACATTTTTCCAAAGAAGACATACAGATGGTCAGCAGACACATGAAAAGATGCTTAACATCACTCATCATCAGGGAAATGCAAATCAAAACCACAATGAGATAACACATCATACTTGTCAGAGTGGCTAAAATAAAAAAGCCAGGAAATAGTGACTGTTGGTGAGGATGTGGAAAATTAGAACCCTTGTGAACTGTTGGTAGGAATGTAAATTGGTGCAGCCACTATGGAAAACAGTATGGAGTTTCCTCAAATAATTAAAAACAGAACTACCATATGATCCAAAAATTGTACCACTGGATATTTACTCGAAGAAAATGAAAACATCATTTCCAAAAGATACATGCACCCACTTGTTTATTGCAGTCTTAGTTACAATTGCAAAATTATGGAAGCAACCTAAGTGTCTGTCAATAGATGGATGGATAAGGAAGATTTTATATATATATATACATATGACATATATATGTATGTACATATATATACACACATGTATGTATATATATATAATCACTACAACAACAGGAATGGACCTAGAGAATATTATGCTAAGTGAAATACTCAGACTAAGAAAGATAAATATCATATTATTTCATTTATATGTGGAACCTAAAACAAAACAAATTATAAACAAAGAAACAAAAAGCAGAATCAGACCTATAAATACAGAAAAAAAACTGATGGTTGCCAGAGGGGAAGGGGTGAGAGGGAGGGGAAAATGGATGAAGTGGAGTGGGAAATACAGGCTTCCAGTTATGGAATAAATAAGTCACAGGAAGGGGTGCCTGGTTTAAGCCTCTGCCTCCGACTCAGGTCATGATCTCAGGGTCCTGGGATAGAGCCCCGCATCTCTGCAGAGCAGAGAGCCTTCTTCCCACTCTCTCTCTCTCTGCCTACTTGTGATCTCTCTCTCTGCCAAATAAATAAATAAAATCTTTAAAAAAATAGATCACAGGAAAAGACATAGCATAAAGAATACAATCAATGATATTGTAATAGCATTGTATAGTGACACATGGTAGCTACACTTAGAGTGAGCATAGCATAATGTATAGAGAAATAGAATCACTATGTTGTACACCTGAAGTGAATGTAATATTGTGTATCAACTATACTCAAATTTCAAAAAATTTGAAGTTTTTAAAAAATATTTTATTTACTTACTTGAGAGAGAGAGCTCAGAGAGGGAGAGGGAGAAAGAGGACCCACCCCCCAACTGAGCAGGGAGCCCCAAGAGAGGCTCGATCCCAGGACCCCAGGATCATGACCTGAGCCGAAGTCAGACACTTAACCAACTGAGCCACCCAGGTGCCCCCAAGGTTGTTATTTTAATATACTTAGGTATGGAGTGAGTTTTGGGTTTTTTTTTAAGCAGTAAATATATAGGCAAAGAAAATTAGGCAAATTTAAAAATAAAATGTCCACAAAAATATGTTCTTCTTATGGACATCACATAGGCATATTACACAGGAAAATTAAAAAATAAAATGCCCAATAAAATGTGTCCTCTTGGAATGCCTGGGTGGTTCAGTCAGCTAAGCATCTGACTCTAGATTTTGGTACAGGTCATGATCTCAGGGTCATGAGATGGAGCCCTGCATCAGACTCAGGGCTGTGCATGGAGCCTGCTTAAGATTCTCTCTCTTCCTCTCCCTCCGCCTCTCTCCCTGTCCCCTTCTCATGTGCGCATGCTCTCTGAGACTCTCTCTCTCTCTCTCTCTTAAAAAGAAAATGTGTCCTCTTTATGGTTTTATGGATAAACAAAATGTGATGTGTGTATATTTATAAGTATAAACATAAATATATGCACACACTTACACAATGGAACGTATTCAGCCTTAAAGAGGTATGGAATTCTAATACATACCATTATGGGTGAACCTAGAAACATTACACTTACTGAGATAAGCCGGCCACAGGAAAACAAACAAAACGAACACTGTATGATTCCATTTATATGATGTACCTAGAATAGGCAAATTCATAGATACAGAAAGCATAACAGAGGTAACCAGGGACTGGAGAGTTATTGTTTAATGAATAGAGACGTGCTACTTGGGATGATGAAGAAGGTCCTGGAAGTTGATAGTGGGAATGGTTGTACAACATTGTGAATGTACTTAATGCTGCCGAATTGAAGACTTAAAAGTGGTTGAAATTGTAAAATTTATGTTATGTGTATTTTGCCACAATGTTAAAAATATGTTTTCTTTGACCTTGAATTTTTAAATATGTCTAGTTAATTCATGTACCTGGATGGCCACTCTAAAACAATACAAACTCACATGAACACATTAACCTTCTGTGCAGCTCTGAATTCTCTTGATTGGCCCCATTTCTGGTTCTAGCAGTTTGCCCCCCCTACAGTGCCATCCAGCTCCCCACTCAATGCTTCAACTTCCGCTCCTTGGAATTGACAACAGATTCTATCTAATTCCTCAGTTTGGACTTTGGTATTCCCCGGCACAAGGCTCCATCTGCACCTATGGTCCTTTGCATTTCTGACAGCACTGGCCTCCCCCTTCCTGCCCACCTGCTTCTTACAATCCCATCTGAACTTTAAAATGCACAAGGTAGACTTTTCAGAGAAAATACTTTTCATACTTGTGGCATATTTGTACTAAAAACTATTAATTGCTGGGGCACCTGGGTGGCTCAGTGAGTTAAGCCTCTGCCTTCAGTTCTGGTCATGATCTCAGGGTCCTGGGATCTGAGCCCCGCATCGGGCTCTCTGCCCAGCGGGGAGTCTGTTTCCTCCTCTCTCTCTGCCTGCCTCTCTGCCTACTTGTGATCTCTCTCTGTCAAATAAATAAATAAAATCTTTAAAAACAAAAGAACCTACTAATTGCTTATATGAAGTTCAAATTTAACTAGAATGTCCTGTATTTTTATTTGCTAAACATGGCAAGTGGATTTGGGTGTGGGGGAGGGACGCATCAGGAAAAGTAAATGAATGCTTTTTATTTTTATTTTCTTTCCTGGTGAAGCCATTTTTCCAAGCACTGCATATGTTGGTATGTCGAGGACCTCAACACCAGACTAATAGTCACAAGCTTAGTTAGAAACACATATAACTGTGCCCTCCAGAGAGAAAATATGTAGTGAATCCAATAGTGTTTGATTCCACTGGGCTTCACAGTCAGTCAATGTATTACTTTATAGCAAGCTACATCGAGTGTGCATTTAACCACATCAATTTACACTATGTTAATTTATGTTAATTTACACTGAGAAAGCATATTTTCTCAAATTATTTAAAAAGGGGCAATTAGCATATAGTGAGCACATGCCAAAGTTTTATTTAACTCATTAATGAAGAAAATAGAAAACAGAAAATAGTTTGGTGCGGATATGAGAAACTGGGATGGAAATGTCAGTGGGAAAAAGAATGTTGAAATCAGATGGCTGAGTTAGATCTGGAACTGGATCATATCCTACAAAGCAATAAAACCGTAACCTCGGGGTTATCTTCTTTACCAGAGAGGGGGTGGGAAATCATACCTTGCCAATTTTTATAAGTTAACATCTAACTTTACAGAGTTATGAGACATCTGGGCCCTAATCAGTTGTTAGCCAAAAAAAGTTCTCTTTCTTGCAAGATACGATCCTCAGGTGAGTCCATTGGAAAATGCTCTAACACGATGTTAAGATATCATTCATCTTTGGCCTTTTGTCCAATCTGGATCATTTTTCTGTACAATATATACTACATTCATAACTACATTTGGTATGGAAAAATAAAGGGTAGAGACCAACGATATGCTTGATCCCCCTTCCATTCCATCCTGGAGTGAGTCTGGGATGCCAAATAAAAATCCACTCTTGCCTTAGCTCCTCTGTGTATCCCCGGGCCTCTCACCAGTGAATACAAGTCCAGTGTTTAAGGCTGTAAATGTTTCAAACAGAAGGTCACCTAAATGCAAGCCAACTATTTCATGTGGTGCTCATCCAAAAAAACACAATTTGTTCCAATTCTGGCGGAAAAATTTGCTAACATCTGGTCCTAAATTGAAGCCTTGCTAAGGATTTCTAAGGCTAACTTTTCCTGTTTAAATTTTGGCATTCATGCTGAATTTAGAATCTAGACAAACCACAAAGAGACCTTTCCATAATACTGATTTGTTTAATTGATTTTTTTTTTTTTTTAGGAGGTGAATACAGACTCCACAACTTTCAAAAAGTACAGTGAGGTTGTAGTAGGCAACTATTGGGGCCACATCCCTTCGTCTAATCTTGTTCCCTCCCAGCTGCTCTGAATATTGATTGCTACTTGCTCAGAGCTGCCCCTTTTCTAGAGAATGCCTTTAGCCAATAAAGAGCCCCCTAAGAGGATACTCCCTCCTCCTGAGGCTGCCCGCAACCAAGGACTGACTGATAAAGGTATAAAGGCCTGGACCCTTTGGTTCTTTGGGAGGAATGGGGAGATCTGTTTGTTTGTTTATTTGTTTAAGATTTTATTAATTTGTTTGAGAGAGAGAGAGAGAGAACGAGCAGGGAGGAGGAGCAGAAGGAGAGAAAGAGAAGGAAGCAGACTCCTTCCTAAGCAGGGAGCCTGATGCGGGGCTCGATTGACCTGAGCAGAAGGCAGACGCTTAATGACTGAGCCACCCAGGCACCCCTGGACCCTTTGTTTGAAGGCAGGACCAACTCTAGGGCACAACCCAGACTCCAGAACTCCTCAAGGTGTCAGGCAGAAGCTAGACTCCAGCTAAGACACCTTCTTGCTTAGCTTTTGATTCCTCCTTGTCCTGCTTATCTCCCCTTCCCCTGACAATGCACATTCAAGAATCCCCATCACAGCCTCTGTGTCTAGAGAATCTGACATAAGACAAGGGTATCTTTGCATCTTTCCTTCAAGGCACCCAGTTAACTCCTAAGAGCTAACCAGGATTGCCAGTGTCTTAAATCAACTTACAGAAATATAAGAAAATGTATAATATGTAAATATAAAATATTAAATATGTATTTTGTGGGTTTATCATTGTTTTTATATAAACAGATAGTATCATAAACTATCACTGTTTTGCCTTTAGGCTTTTTAATTGATAATGAGTCTTGTAGATGTTTCTTATCTAGTATATATAGTGCTCTTTCTTTTGTAAAATTTTTATTACTCTGGGGTTTGTTTTATTTTTTTAGATTTTTATTTATTTATTTGACAAAGAGAGAGAGAGCACAAGCAGGGGAAGTGAGGGAGGGAGAAGCAGGCTCCCTGCTGAGCATGGAACCCAAAGAGGAGTTCGATCCCAGGACCCTGGAATCATGACCTGAGTTGAAGGCAGATGCTTAACCAACTGAGCCATCCAGGCACCCTTGAGTACTCTATTGTATCTACTATAATTACGAAATTGGTCCCCTAATTTTGGACATGTAGATTTCCAATGTTTAGCTATTGAATAAATATATATAGCAATGCTATTGTGAATTCTTGTTTGTGTGAATCCTTGTTTGTATGAAATATCATAAATAATGAATGTTTTTTAGGACAAATTCCTATCAGTGGAATTCCCGAGTCAAAGTGTACATGCATTTGTATTTTGGCAGATAGTGCTAACTTGCTTTCCACAGAAGTTGAATCACTTTTCACGATCACTGAAAATATAAGGGAATGGCTTGTTTGTCAGCCCTCACCAACATGCCAAGCTGGCAAGCTGGCATATAAAAAAAGTTACCTCTCTTTTTTTTAAGATTTTATTTATTTGAGAAAGAAAGAGAAGAGAAAAAAAAACAATGGGGAGAGGGGCAGAGAGAGAAGAAGACTCTTCCCTGAGCAGGGAGCTGAATGTGGGGCTCAATCCCAGGACCCTGAGATCATAACCTGGGTTGAAGGCAGCCACTTAACCAGTGGAGCCACCCAGGCACCTCCAAAAAAGGTATCTCTTATAAGGAATGAATTATGCATGTATTTATAGGTTTAAGAACCTTTTGTATTTCTTTTTCTGTGCAGTATCTATTTATATTATTTTCCATTTTTATATTGGGTTTTGGCTATTATTAATTTGTAGATATTCTGTGTAGAAAAATTAACTCTGTGATGTGTTATGAGTATTTTTCCAAGTTTGTCATTCGTCCATTCCTTTGCTATTTTGCAGCATTCTTTTTTCTTTTTAGGTAGTTGAATATACAAATCTATTGTTTCTTGATTTTTTTGTGTTATTGGGCAAGTTTTCTCCTGGTCTAAAGTTATTTTTGGAAATTCTGTTATATTTTCTTCTAATACTTTTATAAGTATACTTTATTTTTTACATTTAATCTAATGCATCTGTAATGTGTTTGGGTATAAAGTGAGAAGCAGTAATCCAATTCTCTTTTTCTGATGAATACCCAGATATCTCAATATAATTTATTAAATAATCCATCTTATTATTCTTATTTTATTAGTAGCTTTCATAGAAAATGGATGTTGGATTTCATCAAATGCTTTTTAGTGCATGTAGAGATAATTATATGATTTTCCCACTTTTTCTATATGAAATGGTGAATTATTGAAAAATCCTTGCCTTCATGGAGTAAATACCACCTAGTCAAGTTATATTATTCTTTTAATGTACTCCTTAACTGTTCACTAATATGCTACTTAGGATTTTTTATAATGGTGTCACTACTTAGGATTTTTATAGGCATATTCACAAATGATATTGAGCTATATTTTATTTTGTTTATGTTTTCTTTGTTTTTAGCTTCACTTCATTAGAGATTTAGAAGTCTTATTCATGCATATTTAGAACAGAGAAACATGAAGTCATTCTTCCTTGAAGATTCAGTAGAAGTCTTCAGTGAAAATATCTGTACTAGGATGCTTTTGGGGGAATAGCTCTTTAATACTTCCCCATACACACACTTTTACTATGGCAATTAATCTCTTTATATTTCCTATCCATTCTGAAATAAGTTTTGGTAATTCCTCATTTAGACTAGGTTCTCAAATTTAGTTTATAGTGATGTACCAGGTAGTCTCTTGAATCTTTTAATTTATCCTATATCTATTTTTGATTCTCTCATATAAATTCTTATTTACTGCATTTGTAATTTACTCTTTTAACCTTAATTAAATTAAATAACAGTTTACTTATTTTGCTTATTTTGGGGGAATTATATTTCAGATTTAATTTCTCAGATCTGCCATTTTTTCCAAGTTTCTAACTTCTGCTTTTACTTTTATTAATTCGTTAATTTTTATAACACTAGGCTTATTTTCTTGTGCTTTTCTGATTTCTTGATTTGAACATCTGATTCTTTACTATCAAGCTTGCTTTTTAAAAAATTAAATAATAGAACTTTCCATTTTCCTCCAAGCACTGCTTTGTATATATCTCAGATATTTTACTGTTTTCACATTTCAGTTTTAGTTTCTTCTTTGATACAAAATTGTTTATGATTTGTTGGTATAATTTTGTTATTCATTTCTAATTATATCTTCTAAATTGTATCAGGTACAAAATAATATTGCCAAAAATTAATGTTGCTTGTATTATTTCTATTTTTTTTGAAATTTATTGATTTAAAAAATCACATCTTGTAGGTATTTCTTGGATATATATAAAAAGATGTATTTTTATTTGAAGAATATAGAGTTATATGAATTAGGCTATTAATTATTTCTTCAGATGTTTGAATTCTTGGTGGAAAGACACAGAAAGCATTTTTTTAAAGATGGTTTTAATACTCCTTTGTTGTAGACTATTTTTAGTGGTAGAGGGACAAGATGAATACTGTTGTTTTAAAAATTATAGATGTGTCTTGCCATTGCAACCACATGGATGGACTTAAAGGATATTACGCAAAGTAAAATAAGTCAGAGAAAGATAAATACCATATTATTTCACTTACATGAGGAATCTAAAAAAATAAAAGAAAACAAAAAACAGAAACAGACCCATAAATACAGAAACAAACTGATGGCTGCCAGGGAGGATGGGTTAAGGGGGATGAACAAAAAGATGAGGGGGAGGTACAGGCTACCAGTTACAGAGTAAATAAGTCACAGGGATGAAAGATACAGCATAGGGAATATAGCCAATGGTATTGTAACAGCACTGCGTGGTGACAGATGGGAGCTATACTTGTGGCAAGCACAGCATAATGTATAGACTTGTCTAATCACTACGTTGTACACCTGAAACTAATGTAACATTGTGTGCCAATTATGCTTCAAACAATGTTGATTACAGTATAAAATTCTTAAAAATAAATAAATAAATATAGGTGTAATTTTCATCTTTTGCTCTAAAGGTTATAAGAGCTGTATTTGGACAAACCTTTTCAGGAGTTTTCAATTAACACAAATAACTAAGATATTGTAGCATGGCTGATTTAGGGGTAGTGATGATTGATACAGTTTTAAAGTTCCATTTTCTCTGTACTAACACTCTTCTATTATGCTAAAACTTCTGATGAGCCTGTTACATAAGGTGCTTTGGAGGAAACAAAGGAGAGATCTCTGAGAACACTTGAGGCAGTGGCGAACTCCAACTTCCTGAAGCAGTTATATGGGAAATGGTGACTGAAGAAAAGGATGTGTTGTTGGTCCCAAGGATTGAAGCCTTAAGTGTGGACTTGAGACTCTTTTGGCATATAATAGCTAGCACAAAACCTTGAAAGGAGAAATACAGCCTGCTAACCCATGAGTTGGCACAGTCTATCCAGTAGATATCTATCTAATGCTATTATAAATAATAATAGTTCAATGCTTGCTTGAGCACTTACTATGTGCCAACCACTGGTACTGGGTGGGTGTGTGTGTGTGTGTGTGTGTGTGTGTGTGTGTTTATTTCATTCTCTCTACAGTCCCATGAGGCAAGTGCTAATTTAATCTCCATTTCACAGGTGAGAAAAACAGACTTAAAGAATAATCCAAGATGGCACAGTTGGGATTTAAATACAAACAATATGACCCCCAACTGAGTCTTTTAAGTATGGAAAGGATACTAAAGAGACTTCTGGTTGCCGATGAGATGGAATAGATCTTATTCCTTCCACTCAGTACAACTCAAAACCTTGGACATTATATATAAAATAAATCCAAGAAGACCCTGAAAGGTGAAGCAAAGAAAACAAAATGTCTAGGGACCTCAGGACACAAGGAATGACATGCATTGAGTTCCCTAAATTTTCTTATTCTCAGCTAGATGCTGGAGAGGCTAACAACACAGAAATGTCAACAGGTGTAGACCAAAAAACAGATGTAGACCTTTCCAGCCAAAGGATGGCTAAGTGTAGCAAGACTGAAAACTTGTAGACATTGCCCCACTGCAGCAAATGCCACAGGAAAAACTGAGGCTCCACACAGAGCCCTATCAATGGAGGCTGAGTGGGAGACCTAGACCTTGCTCTCACCCAAATGGGTTGAGGCACTCCTGTTCCCCACCTCTGCCCCAACTGGGGTGCTATCAAAGAAGGCCAAGTGATGAGTCAGGACTTTTCATCTTAATCAGTCAGTAAAAATCCCCTCCATCCTCTGATGTCTCAGAAGAGACCAGGGAAGAGCTTCCACCACACCTGACAGTAACAAGGCAGCATGATTCTTTCCCCAGGAGATGGTGTCAGAAGAAACCTACTAAAACTGAAGATTTAAATAAGATCCAGAATCTCACAGCACAATAACCAAAATGTCTGAAACTAATTTAAAACATCAATCCTTTCTTCAAGAATCAAGAAAAATCTCAGCTAGAATGAGAAGAGACAATCCACAGATGGCAAGACCAGATGACACAGACACTGACATGACTTGACAAGGATTCTAAAGCAGGCATCATAAAAAATGCTTCAATGAGACGTTGTGAACATGCTGGAAACAAATGACAAAGTAAAGTTTCAGCAAAGAAATAGAAACTATAAAGAGGAGCCAAATAAAAAATTTAGAAATGAAACATACAATAAAATATAAAAACTCACTGATAGGCTCAATAGCTGACTGAAGAGGAGGTAAGAGTAAAACCATGTGTTTAAAGTTGAATCAATTAAACTGTATGAATGACAGAAAGAAAAGATACTAATGGGAAAAGATGAACAGAACCTCAGGAACCTGTGTGACAATAACAAAAGGCTTTCATTTGTGTCATCAGGGAGGAGATAGTATGAAGCTGAAAAATTGTTTGACAAAGTAATGACTGGAATCTGGAATGTTATATAAACCTATGGATTCAAGAAGCTATTGAACCCTAAGCAGGATCTGCCCAAAGAAATTTATGCCAGGACACATCATAACAAAAAAAAAATTTTTTTTTAAGTGGATACTCCATATGAAGCCCAATGTGGGGCTTGAACTCATGACCCTGAGATCATCACCTGAGCTGAGATCAAAAGTCAGAGGCTTAATCAAGTGAGCCACCCAGGTGCCCCCATAGTCAAACTTCTGAATATGAAAGACAGAGGAAATATCTTGAAAGCAAGAGAGAGAAATGATGCTTTACTCATACAGTAAATATAATTTGAATGAGAGCAGATTTCTCACCAGAAATCACTGAGTCCAAAAGAAAGTGGCACAGCATTTCTGAAGCATTTAAATAAAAAAACTGTTAACTCAGAATTATATATCCAGTGAAAATCATTTTCAGGAATGAAGGGGAAATCAAGACACTCTCACATAAAGAAGAACTAAAAGAACTTGTCACCAGCAGACCACCCCTAAAAGAATGGCTAAAAGATTTCAAACAGAAAGAAAATTGTAAAAGAAGGAATCTTGGAACATCAAGAAGAAAGAACAATGGAGAAAAAAATATGGATAAATACAAGACTCCTCTTCTTGAGTTTTCTAAATTATGTTTGTTGAAACAAAAATTATGACATTGTCTGATATGATTCTCGATATATGTAGAAGAAACAGTTTAGAAATTAGGAAATGGGTAAAGGGAAAAGGGAGATAAGGTTTCCATACTTCTCTCATAAAATAGCAATACCAAAACAAAAGTGCAGAAATTTAAAGAAGATATAACACTATAAAGAAAAAAAGTGATAAATTACACTAGTCCCATTAAAGGAAGTAAACCGAAGAGCTTCTTCTGAAATGGGAAAGTGAAAGGTTCCACATTATTACACTGCTCAGTATGACAAAGGTCAAGTTTGTCCCTGCTGTAGGCAGACCGACTATGGACTTTAGAGAAAGAGTTGTGTTCTATGCCAAAAGAGCTGTGTATGTGGAAGTGTGTGTGTGTGTGTGTGTCTGTGTGTGTCTGTGTGTGTATGCACACGCGTGAGGGAGAGAGGCAGAGAGATACCATGTTTGAACTCATGGTTCAACTTATTTTCATGACCCACCAGATGAGGCTTTCATTCTCCCTGGGGACCCAGCTCACAGCAGATGGTATGCACTCCCCGGGAAAGCCGTTTCCCTTTCCTTCAAGTACAAAGCTCTGGCAGCCCAAGGGGGCAAGAGGAGATTCAGGAAACAGCACTGCTCCCTGTCCATGGACTCCTCTTGGAGAAGCCAGACAGCCAAGCAAGCTGATGAGAAAACAAGAGTAGAAGACTGACAGTAATTTTGTCCCTGGCATGAGAGAATACCTGGGGAACTCTGAGAAAACATAGGACATCTGGGAGCAGAGACTAGAAAACTCAGTGGGCAGACAGGGGCTCAAAGTCCTTGAAACGAGGCTGCTACAAGAAATGTGGCTTTATCATACTTTTTAGTTGAGTGCAACTTAGACACAGAAGCTATAGTTGCATTCTCAAAGATTTTCAGATGCTATATATCCTTCAGGTCTAGGTGCTACAACACTTTTGATGAGAGACCATTGTTTCAAATTCTTAAGAAAAAGAAATTTAATACATTCCCTCACTATTCTGTTCATTGTCTAGAAGATTTTACTATTTGAAAGTTGTTTCTACTTGCAAACCCTACTCTCCCAAGATGTGGTTAGATCTTATTTACTTATATTCTGTTTTTGTTTGAGTTGGAAGACAACTGACATTCATATTTATTTTTTAAATCATATTTTAAAGGGTATCATTAAATCATTATGGTTGCACTAGTTGGAATTCTTTTGGTTGCAAGTGACAGAAACCCAACTCAAGTTAGCTCAAACAGAAAAAACTCACGGCTACTTTAGGTCACATCGGGATTTGGGGGGCTCAAACAGTCTTCACAGCCTCATATTTTCTTTTTCCTACAATCCGAAGCTTGGTATATATCTCAGAAAACTCTGCCAAGGGGCACCTGGGTGGCTTGGTGGGTTAAAGCCTCTGCCTTTGGCTCAGGTCGTGATCCCAGAGTCCTGGGATCGAGCCTTGCATCAGGGTCTCTGCTCCACGGGGAGCCTGCTTCCTCCTCTCTCTCTGCCTGCCTCTCTGCCTACTTGTGATCTCTGCCAAATAAATAAATAAAATCTTTTAAAAAGAAAAGTCTGCCCAACAAACAAATAAGAAAAGCCTTGGGGAAAATTAGTATTGGCCCAGCTTATTCATAGGCCTATTTCTGAACCAACCACCATTCCCAGGGAAATGAATGGCCAGGCTCAGTCACTCATGAGTGAGTGAACATTGAGAGTCTCACCAGATCCACACAAAATGACTCCCCCACAGTAAAGAAGAGGCCTGGTATCAGAGTAAGAGGAAAGGAATGCAAATCACACCCAAAATGATAGATGTCCAACAGATGTCTACGTACTGTGCTTGGCAACATGAATACAGAGGTAATAAAATGTAGACACTACACTCACAGGTCTCATTTTCCCCAATTTTCTTCCTTTTTCCTTCCTGATTCCTTTAACAATTTAGTAAATTGCTTTACCTCATTTGCAAAGTGCTATTCCAGACTGGAGCCTTCTGGTTTCTATTTTAAAGATTTTTGAGATCAGGGACTTTCTGTTTCTGAATTACATTTAGGAAAAACTCCTGATCATTTTGGGACTCCCCAGTCACTGTGAGAACAAAAACATTTTAGATTAAAAACACTGCTTGCACACTGTGGTTGTGAGTAACATACAACTGGTAAAACCAGAGATTCCTTTTATTAAAAAAGAAGAAGAAGGAGAAGGAGAAGGAGAAGGAGAAGGAGAAGAAGAAGAAGAAGAAGAAAAAGAAGAAGAAGAAGAAGAAGAAGAAGAAGAAGAAGAAGAAGAAGAAGAAGAAGAAGAAGAAGAAGAAGAAGAAGAAGAGGAAGAAGAAGAAGTGGTGATGCGTGATTAAAGCAGTCCTGAGGAAAAGAATTCCAATCTAGATCCACCCATCATGGTGTAGGTGTGCCCCCAGCATGTCCATACATGTCCTGGGCAGACCTTACATGTGTGCTTCAGCCATGCTCACTCCACCCACCCCAAGAACCTGGAGAGTCAAGGTCTTTTTTTTTTTTTTTTTTTTTTTTATATTATTAGCCTTGGGTAAGGACTGGACTAAGGGGTGAGAAGGGAGGGGGTTTATTAAACTGCAAATGCCAAGACCCGTTATCTAATTTACTTTGCCTCCTTCATCTTTTTAAAATTTATTTGACACACAGAGGGAGATAGTGAGAGACAGAGCACAAGCAAGGGGAGTGACAGGCAGACAGAGGGAGAGGGAGAAGCAGGCTCCCCGCTGAACAAGGAGCCCAATGTGGGGCTCAATCCTAGGACCCTGGGATCATGACCTGAGCTGAAGGCAGACGCTTAACTGATTTAGCCACCCAGGTGCCCTACTTCCTTCAATTTTAAGATTAACCACTTACAATATGACTACTTCATGAATTTATTGAAAAGAACTTGAAAGATTGTTTAGTCTGTCCTCTTGCTTCATGGACAGATCTCTACCTGATTTTACTAAGGAATTAATCCTCAGGCAGTAACATTCCATCCACCTGTGGTAATCTATTGCATTGTAGCCCATCCCTAGTACCCAACCCAGAACTTGGTTGGGTTGGGAACAAGATGAAGCATAGAGGCATGGAAGTATTAATGAGTGATAGAAATACAGGAAGCAAAACCTTTTTGCAGGTTTTTTAAAGATTTTATTTTAGAGATTTTATTTTATTTTATTTAGATTTTATTTTATTTTAATCTTTATTTAAGATTTAAGATTTTATTTCCTTATTTAGAGCATGAACAAGGGGAGGGGCAGAGGAAGAGGGAGAAGAACCCTAAGCAGACTCCATGCTGAGAACAGATTTCACCTGCACCCCTCGGGGGGCCCAATCCCATGACCACTAGATCATTACCAGAGCCAAAGCCAAAAAGTTTTCAAGAGTGCTTTTTGAAAAGGGTACAGGATTCTTTTAAAAGTTATGTGATCATACTTTCAGTTCAACATGGTGGATAAATCATGTCTAGTTCTCTGTTCCCTCCTAAAACTTCACTGAATTCGAGTTGAATTTTCAACAGTTTTATTGAGGTATACTTGACTTTCCATAAACTGTACATATTTAGAGTGTACAGTTGTGTGTGTGTGTGTATGTTTTCACACACTCCTGCCATCACATGATCACGATAATGAGCATATCCATCAGCCCTGAAAGTTTTTTGTGTCTCTTTGTCATCTCTCCTTCCTATCTCTCCCTACCCATTCCCAGGTAACCACTGATCTGCTTTCTGGTCACTACACATTAGTTTGCATTTCCTAGAATTTTATAAATATAAATATTTATATATTAATATTTATAGACAATGTATAAAATATTATTATTTATAATAATATTATAAAGTCCATCAGACTGGGGACGCCAGAGACTCCTGCCAGCACTCCTCCAGCCTCCTAGGGCAAAATGGTGCCATTTGGAACTGTGCAGGAACCGCAGAGCAGGAGAAAGCTGCATGCCCCCCAAGGACACCACTAGCTTCTTTGCCCCCACAAACACAAACACAGACCTCAATTCCTGCCTGATTCCCGCCCTCCATTCAGCCTACCCAGGAGACCGCCTCAATTGCAGCAGATCGGGCCTGCCATGTCCCTAAGCCTTAACCCTAACCCTAGTTTGGATTTTCAGGCTTCCATCCCAAGAGGCCTGGCCCCCACGCCCCCCAGATTAAGGACTTCTGAGCAACACCACAGGACACAGCCTGTCACACAAGTGGAAACCTTGTGGTTTGGAGCTGCAATGAACCCTCAGATGGGGAGAAACCTGCATGCCACCCTAAAGCCACCCCAACAATCGGCAGCCCCTCTGGCCATAGAGCTGGATTCCATCCCGCCACCAAATGCATACCCTCAACCCAGCCCATAGGGGATCCCACCTCAGCACTGGCATAAAATATTAAAAATAATCTTGTGAATATTAAGTCACAAAGTATGCATCTTTTATGTCTGACTGCCTGCAGTCAGACTAATTATTGTGAGATTTATCATGTTGTAGGATGTACCAATAGTTCATTCTTTTTATTGCAGAGCATCATTTCCCTGCATGGATATACTATATTCTGTTCATTACTTGTTGTTTGACATCTTGCTATTTTCAGTTTTTAGCTATTACATAAAATTTCTGTGTACATTTGAGCTGAAGTATTTGCAGGGACAGACGCTTTCATTTCCCATGGGTAGATACCTATCACGGGAACAGCAAGATCTTATGAAAGGTGCATGTTTAACTTTTAAAGAAACAGACAAAGTGGTTTCCTAAGCGGTTATCTATTTCATGTTTCCACCAGCAGTGTGGGAAAGGCCCAGTTTCTCCACACGCTTGCTAACGGTTGGTATAACCAGTCTTTTAAATATTATTCATTTGTAATAGGTATGCGGTGCTATGCTGGTCTGATTTTAACTTGCTTTTCTCTAATGGCTAGTGATGTAGAGCATCTTTTTACCTTTATATCTTCTTTGGTGAAGTGTTGCCCATATTTTAAGTGTTGTTTGTTCCCTTAATTTTGATTTTTGGGAGCAACTAATGTATATTAAGTACAATCTATCTAAATTCCACTCTGTAAATAGCTTCTCTGAGTCTGTGGCATGACTTTTCATTCTTTTAACATTACCTTTTGAAGGGCATTCATTTTAAATTTTGTTGACATCCAATTTATTGATTTCTTCTTTTATGGATTGTGCTCTTGGTGTTATACCTAAGAAATCTTTGCCTGACCCAAAGTCACAATTATCCTGTGTTTTCTTTTAGAGGTTTTATAATTTTACACTTTACATTTAGGCCTATGATCCACTCTGAGTTTATTTTTTTATATGGTGAAAGTCATTGAGTTGAAAATTGTTGTTTGTTTTTGTGTATGAATGCCCAATTATTCCTGTGGAAACATTTGTTGAGAAGTCTATTCTTTCTGTACAGGGTTGCCTTTCTCATTTTGGGGAAATCAGTCATCCACATGTGGGTGGTTTTATTTCTCTTCTCTCTTGTTCTGTCCCATTGCTGTTTGTCTCTCTCTGTGAATATCACACTATCTTGGTTTCTTTTTTCTTTTTTCTTTTTTTTTTTTTTTTTTTTTTTTTTTGGCAAGGGAGTGGGGGTGGAGCAGAGAGAAGGATCTCAAGCAGACTCCACACCCAGTGTGGGGCTCAGTCTCACCACTCTCAATCTCAATCTCTCTGAGATCATGACTACAGCCAAAATCAAGAGTCAAACGTTTGACCAACTGAGCCACCCAGGCAACCACTACCTTAGTTTATGTAGCTCTTCAATCTTGAAATTAGGTAGTGTTAGTCTCCCAACTTTGCTCTTCTTTCTCAAAATTTTAGCTATCATAGGACCTTTGCATTTCCATTTGAGTTCTGGAATCAGCATATCAATTTCTACACAAAAAAGCCTACTGGGATTTTGATTGGAATTGCATTGAATCTATAGCTCAGCTGGGGAATATTGACATCTAAACAATATCGAGTCTTCCAACCCATGAACATGGTATATTGTTTCACTTATTTAACTTTCAAAGTTTCTCTCAGAAATATTTTGTAGTTTTCAGTGTTCAACTCTTTCATGTCCTTTGTTAGATTTGCCCTAATTGTCTCATTTTTTACATTATTGTAATTTATATTGTTTTTCTAAAATTTCAAAGTTATAGTGCCCTTTGCTTGTATTTGGACAAAAAATTGATTTTTATAGATTGATCTTGTATACTGTAAACTTGTTAAGTAGCATATAATTCTAGAAGGTTTTTAGAACCTTCACTAGATTTTCCATATAGACAATTATATCCTCTATAAGTAAAGACTATCAACTTCTTCTTTTCTAATCTGTGTGCCTTTTAATTTCTTTCCTTGCCTGATTGCACTGGCTAGAACTTCTACAACTACATCACTGCTCCTATACATATTATCAACCAATCCTCCCAGTCCCTTACCCTACTAATGACTTACTTGGTCTTTTTGAGTTCAAGTCTTTTCTGGGGTTTGTCCTTTAAATCCATGTTCTCATCTGTTTCCCATTGCAACAGAAAAGTAGTAAGTTTCCAGCTTTTTCAATGAAGTGATAATAGTGGGGAATCTTAGGGAGAAAACATTCAATCTTCTGCCATTAAGTATTATATTAACTGAAGCTTTTTTATAGATCCCCTTTATCAAATTGAAAAAATTCTCTTCTCTTCTTACTTAAGCAGCAACCAGATCCTCTAAAAACTTATATGATTTGATTTCCAGCTGGACATGCCTGCCTGGGCACACATTTCATTGGTCTTTTCTGAATTCAACCAAAATAACCATAGATGAGTTCTTTTAAAGATTATCTATCTATCTATCTATCTATCTATCTGACAGAGAGAAAGTGAGAGAGGGAACACAAGCAAGGGGAGTGGTAGTGGGAGAAACAGGCTTCCTGCAAAGCAAGGAGCCCAACACAGGGCTCGATCCCCGGACTCCAGGATCACGACTTGTGCTGCAGGGAGACACTTAACGACTGAGCCACTCAGGCACCCAGATGATTTTTTTTTTAATTCCAGAAAAACTCAAGAATGTGTAGTGATGGAAATTTTGTGAACAAGAACAAATCAGAAAATCTGAGAAATGGACAGATATTATCTGTCAGAATTTGTACAAGACCTTGAAAGGGACATTAGGTCAGATATATTAAAGTGAACATTTACTTGTATCCATGTGCCAGGGATAGTGTGATGAAAATCAGATTGTGAATTACAGTTGGCTTAGGAAGGTGCTCAACGTTGCTACCCCAAAGATTTATCCCAGGATGGCTAATTGAGATTTGTTAAACCATGTTGGCTGTGAGTTTTCTAGAAATGTTGGAATGGTTTGCAGACCATCTTGCAGTGTGCCCTGAACCACCCTACCTTCTTTGCTGAAAAGCGCTTCTCTTCTGTGAAAGCTGTGGGCACAGAAGACTCCACTTTGTCAGGACCGTGGTCACTCAAAGTGAGATTGATCTTATACAAACAACACAGATGTTCAATCAGATGTGCCACAAGACCCTGTGCACAGTGATTGCAAGTGACATGAGTGGAGATTACTGATGGCTTCTTCCAGCCATTGAAGGATAGTAGGAGGGATTTTTCAAATGAATAAAGTTATTTGTACCTTGTCCTTCAAAAAAATTTCCCTCACAATGATTGACCTGCATGCAACAATATCGACCATCATCTAACCAAAAGACATTTTTATTAAGAACTATATCAGGGTAATGTGCTTGGTTTGCACATGTAGTTATTGACTTAATTCTAATGGTATTTTTTTCTCTATGTACAATCAATGCAAAGCCTTTTCACAATGATACAGTAATAATGTGATGCTTGTAAAACATAATTCTCATTGCTCTTATGCCAATCAGCATGCCAAACTGAATAAAATCCCAAGAATCTCATTCAAAAAGATGCATTTTAAACACACATATAAATAAAATCTACTGGCAGCAAATTAATTACTGGCAGCAAAAAATATATAAATCTGTAAGAATAAAAAATTAAATACTGGCAACATAAAAAGCAAAGGAGTGAAAACTGACTTAAAATCATTGAAAAAGCTGGAAACTTACTATTTTTCTATTGCAATGGGAAACAGATGAGAACATGAATTTAAAGGACAAACCCCAGAAAAGACTGGAACTCAAAAAGACCAAGTAAGTCATTAGTAGGGTAAGGGGCTGGGAGGATTGGTTGATAATATGTATAGGAGCAGTGAAAACACCAATTCAGAATAAGAAGTCACTTCCCCCAGCCTGTAACACCGGAAGGTCATCCTTCCTCTACTGCAGTTTAATATTAAAGGTTTACACATTGGAGAAATTTTAACCAAAGAGGATCTGAGGCAGAGCTAAGACCGGGTATGGACGGCAATAATGCAGAGAAGGGGAATACATAAAAGTCTAGATACTGAATGGAGGAAATCACTAATATTCTCTCCTTGCTGATTCCTAGAATAGTAAAAACCAGCTTGTGCAGCTGTATTAGTTTCCTAGAGATGTCATACCAGAATACTATAAACTAGGTGGCTTTAAACAACAGACATTTATTGCCCCACAGTTCAGGAGGTTAGAAGTCCAAAATCAGGGTGTTGTCAGGGCCATGCTCTCTCTCTGAAGCCTCTAAGATTCTTGGTTGCCTCTTCCAGTTTCTGGAACCCAAGATGTTCCTTGGTGTGTAGATGAATTACTCCAATCTCTGCCTCTATTCTCACATGACCATCTTCTCTGTGTGTGTCGCCCTGTCTTTTCTTACTAAGGACACCATCATATTGGATGAAGGGTTCACCCTACTCCAATATGACCTCATCTTAACTAATTACATCTGCAATGACCCTATTTCCAAATAAGACCACATTCCAAGTTTCTGGAGGTGGGGACTCCGCCTCCTGAGGGAGGACAAAATGCACCCCATAACCACATGTTAGGCAAGAGATGGGGGATTACACTCTGGGAAACTTGACTGAGTTAAGAGGAAAAAAACCTACAGATCCTAACAATTGCTGAAGCCCCAATCAAATATCCAGGTTATCGCCTGATTGCCTCTGGTGATCTGACTTACACACACACACACACACACACACACACACACACCCCTTCACAATACTTCCAGTAGCTTCTTGTTACTTGCCTTATAAACAAACATTTCAGGAAGTATTTATTATGAAAGAGAGTTTTTAAAGTAAGCCAGAGTAAACAGACTATACAGGGAATAGGAAAAAATCTGTAAGAATCTTCAAAGAGTTAACAGAAAACATCATATCTGACACACGGAACAGGTTCCTCAAAAGTACGTTAAAGGAATTAGCTCTGGGGTGTAAAAGTATGATAGCCATTCTTTTGAGTTTAATAGGTTGGAAATGAAAATAGAGGAATCCTCCTGGAGAGTGGCAAAAAAAAAAAAAAAGATATTAGAAACAAGAGAAAAAAAGGATATGAAAATAATGAGTTTGATTATTCCAGGAAGTCTACCATCCAGCAAATAGAAATTCCAGGAATAAGAAACAGAGCAATAGAAGTGAGAACTTTCTCGAAGAAATAAAACAAAAGTCATCCAATCTGGACAGATTGCAAGGGTTTACTCAGTGGTTGGCAAAAAAACATTACAAAGAACCATATCAAGACACATCACTACAACTGAAATAAACAGAACATTATAAAGCTTCTCAAAAAAAAATTGGAATCCAGAAGAGCTTGGAGCAATGATTTCCAAAATGTAAGAGAAAATGGATTACAACACAGAATTCTGTAACCAGATTACCTAAGTATGAGGGTAGAATAACTATACAATTAGAAAGGCCAGATCTTAAATAATTTATCTTCCAATGGAGGATGTGATTCATAAGGTAAGAGTGTAAACCAAGATAGAGAAAATATAGGATCCATGTTACAAGGGACAGAGGGAATTCCTTAAATTATGGTGAAATTAGAGTTTACAGTTGTGTAAACCACCTGGAAAACCACCATTCAGACTAGAAGAGGACAGAGGGAGGACTTTAGGTCTTTAAAATCCTCCAGGAAGGAGGACTTTAAAGAAAATAGTTGAATTGATAAGCTACTATGTGTCTACAGTCATTGGGATGAGTTTTACCACTCTGAAAAGATTCTGAGGATGAATTAATGATAGGTATAAAAATATTAAACAAACAAAACACCAAGGCAATTATATATTCATAAGTTGAATAAACAAGAAGTACACAAAAGGGGAGATATAATCACAATGTCCTGTGTGGCTCAATAGTAAACAATAGTTACATAGCCCCTAAACAAAAAAACTATAAACATTGAGCTAGCCACAAACTGTAATTATATGGGGGAAATGAGATGAGAAGAAGTAGAGGTAAGGACAATGGGAATATAAAAAAAATAAATCTTCCATTTCATTTTGAAAATAGTAGCTAATGTTTAATTTTGAAAAACCTAGAAGTAGCCTCATAAGCTGGTATTTAGCAATGTAGTAATAAATACTAAAAAAGAAAACCACTTAAAAGTGTTTAAAGAGGCTATAATTATGCCAGTATGATGGCATCTGTCAATATGAAGCACATAATTTGCTGAATGGAAGCCATGAACCATTAACAGTTTCTGAAGTCATGACTTCAGAAGCATTTGCGCTGTGATTCTTAAGTACTTTGGAGGTTTCTGAGGAAAAAACAATAAGCAGTATTATTCAGAATTTTGAAATAAAGGATTAACTGTTACTTTCTCAGAAAGCTGGTTATAGTCTTAAAAATCATTACAGTCTTAAAGATAGCTTTGAAATTATGAAAGAACAACTTACTTTGCCTAAAGTATAATTAACCAGCCATAGTTTATTTCAGCCCTGATGTTTCCGAGTTATTTCCATGTGATTGTTTACTTTTGTTAAACTTTAATAGCTTTGATGGTCTCAGCTGCGTTGTTCAAGATCCCCAAGTCATCAAACTCATCGATCATTGAGATACGGTTCTTGGAAGCTTAAAAGTAGTAATGCAAATAGTAACCTAAATACATCGCTAAGAATAGCTTGGCTGTTCTAAGCATTTGCCAGAACCACTTGTCTGGGCGAGGCCTGATGTTAAGCTTTTAAAAATGAGCAGTAAATGGAAATTTCAGAGCACCAAGGGACCAATAAACGAGCCAGATACTTGCTACTCCTTTTTCTCTGTGGCAGTGCCTCTCAACCTTGTGAGCACATTAGAATTGCTAGGGAAGCTTTGAGAATTCCAAACCCCATGCCTGATCTCAGACCACGTATGTAAGAAACTCTCGAGGTGGGACCTAGCTATGGGTATTGTTCAAACTCCCTGGGTGATTCCACTGTGCTGCCAAGATTGAGAACTGCTGCTCTGTGAAAAACCATGACAGACAACATTCGGATACTAGCACACTGTCTTCAGCCCTCTCCTTAAATAATCTCAGCCTTCTACTTGCGAGATGTCCAGGCAAAGTTTGATCCCCACCTTTTTGGAGAAGATGGTGTTGAGAAGAGATTTCCCTCTCAACCAGATACCTGCTTCAAAGGCCAAGGTAACTCCATCCCCACATAAAACCTCCCTCAAGGCAGTAAAGATGGGCAGGAATGACATCCAATGATAATCCCATTACCCACTTGAACTATGTTTCATAAGCAGGCTTCTCTCCGTTCTTTAGTTGCAATATTAAACATACTTTTAAAAAATTTTATTGAGGGGCGCCTGGGTGGCTCAGTGGGTTAAGGCCTCTGCCTTCAGCTCAGGTCATGATCCCAGGGTCCTGGGATCGAGCCCCGCATCGGGCTCTCTGCTTAGCAGGGAGCCTGCTTCCTCCTCTCTCTCTGCCTGCCTCTCTGCCTAGTTGTGATTTCTCTCTGTCAAATAAATAAAATATTAAAAAAAAAATTTTATTGAGAGGGTCCCCTGGGTGGCTCAGTGGGTTAAAGCCTCTGCCTTCAGCTCAGGTCATGATCCCAGGGTCCTGGGATCGAGTCCCGCATCGGGCTCTCTGCTTAGGAGGGAGCCTGCTTCCTCCTCTCTCTCTCTCTGCCTGCCTCTCTGCCTACTTGTGATCTCTGTCTGTCAAATAAATAAATAAAAATCCTTTTTAAAATTTTTATTGAGATATAATTTAGTAACATAAAGTTACCCATTTAAAGTATACAATTCAGTGGTGTCACTAATCTCAGAACATTGTCATCACCCAAAAGAACCCCACCCCTTTAGCAATCACTCCCATTCCCCTTGTAGAGAATTCCCAGCTCCCATAGAACCACTAATCTACTTTCTGTCTCTATGGATTTGCCTATTCTGGACATTTCATGTAAGTGGAATTGTACAACATATGATGTTTTATGACTGCCTTCTTTCACTTAGCATGTTTTCATGGTTCATTCATGTTAACAGCATGCATTAGTACTTCATATGAATGAATAATATTCCATTGTATGGCTATACCTTGTTTTGTTTATCCATCCATCAGTTTATATACATTTGGGTGCCATTCACCTTAGGCTATTATGAATAATGCTGCTATGAAATTTCTATACAAGTTGTGTATTTTTATTTCTCTTGGATATATGCTTAGAGGTGGAACTGCTAGGTCATGTAATAACTATGTTTAACCTTTTGAGGAACTGCCAGGATGTTTTTGTACAATTTTTGAAACAAAGATAGCTCAAGTAATGTTGCAAGTATTAAATGTTTCATTTGTAACAATAAAATGGAATTTATTTTTCAAAAGATATTCAGAGAGATTAATGCGACTTTCTTAAGGACAGGAAATAGCTGTCCTAAAATTTTAACTTTCATTGCTTCCCCCATCCCTCCCTGGAGAGAAAAAAAATGTTTTATGGATGATAAGAGGACTTATGACTTACAAAAGCAGATTCAAGCAAGGCTCTCCTGAGCGGTTGTCACAGGTCCCCAGACCAAATGTAAGATGGAGTGGTATACACAGTGGATAAAAATCCATGACTACAATTATAAATGGGATTGATTCCTTGATTTCTTTTTCTGCTGCTTCATTATTGGTATATAGAGATGCAACTGATCTCTCTATATTGATTTGTATCCTGTGACCTTACTGAATTCATGTATCAGTTCCAGAAATTTTTTGGTGGAGTCTTTCAGGTTTTCTGTATAGAGTATCATGAGATACTCTATATCAGTGATAGTGAAAGTTTGACGACTTCTTTGCCAATTTGAATGCATTTTATTTCTTTTTGTTATCTGATTGCTGTGGCTAGGTCTTCCAGTACTGTGTTAAATAACAGTGGTGAGAGAGGACATCCTTGTCTTGTTCCTGACCACAGAGGAAGAGCTCTGTTTTTCCCCATTGAGGATGATGTTAGCCATAGGTTTTTCATATATGGCCCTTATTATGTTGCCATAAGTTCCCTCTCACCCTACTTTGTTGAGGATTTGTTTTTATCATGAAAGGATGTTGTACTTTCTCAAATGTTTTTCTGCATCTATTGAGAAGATCATAGGGTTCTTATCCTACCTTCTATTAATGTGGTGTATCACATTGTTTGATTTGTGAATATTAAACCAGTCTTACAGCCCAGGAATAAATACCACTTGATCGTGGTAAATGATTCTTTTCAGGAACTGTTGGATTCAATTTGCTAGTATTTTGTTGAGAATTTTTGCACCCATGTTGCAAACATATAAGCATATTAGCCTGTAGTTCTCTTTTTTGGTGAAGTCTTTGTGTGGTTTTCGAATCAGGGTATTGCTGACCTCATAGAATGAGTTTGGAAGTTTTCCTTCCATTTCTGTTTTTTGGAATAATTTGGGAAGTATTAGTATTAACTCTTCTTTAAGTGTTTGGTAGAATTCACCTATCAAGTCATCTGGACCTGGATTTTTGTTTGCAGGGAGATTTTTTTTTAATTATTGATTCAGTTTCAGTTTCTTTGCTGCTTATTGGTCTGTTCAAGTTTTCTATTTCAACCTGTTTCTGTATGGGTATGTTGTTTATGTCTGGGAATTTATCCATTTCTTCCAGATTATCCAATTTGTTGGTATATCAATTTTTCATAATATTTTCTTTGTATTTCTGTGGTGTTGGTTGTTATTTCTCCTCTCTTTTTTATGATTTTTTGGGCCCTTCTCTTTTCTTTTTGATAAGTCTAGCTAGGGGTTTGTCAATGTTATTAATTTTTTTGAAGAACAACCTCCTGGTTTCTTTGATCTGTTCTATTGTTTTTTAGTTTCTACATCATTTATCTCTGCTCTGATCTTCATTATTTCCCTTCTTGTGCTGGCTTTAGGTCTTGTTTGTTGTTCTTTTTCTAGATCCTTTAGGCATAAGGTTAGGTTGTATTTTGAGATTTTTCTTGCTTCTAGAGCTAGGTCTGTATTGCTCCGTACTTCCGTCTTGGGATCATTTTTGCTGCATCCAGAGGTTTTGGACCATTGTGCTGACCCATTCATTGTTTAGAAACATATTGTTTAACCTCCATGTATTTGTTTTCTTTCTGATTTTTCTCTCATGGGTGACTTCAAATTTCATAGTGTTGTGGTCAGAAAATATGCATGCTATGATCTCAATCATTTTGTAGGTGTTGAGGCCTGATTTGTGACCTAGCATGTGATCTATTCTGGAGAATGTTGCATATGCACTTGAAAGGAAGTAGCCACTCTGGGAAATAATATTGAGGTTCCTCAAAAAGTTAAAAATAGAACTACCCTACAATCCAGTAATTACACTACTAGGCATTTACACAAAGAATACAAAAATACTAATTTGAAAGGATACACCGGATGTTTACAGCAGCATTATCAACAACAGACAAATTATGGAAAGAGCCCAAATGTCCATCTGAGAAGGGAAATCTGTGCTCTAAGGTGGCTGACCAATCCAGCAGGGGAATCCCAGTCCCAGCCCCAGGCCCGTTTCAGGTTTTCCCTCCTGCCTTGCCTGCCACGGGCACAAGAGTGCCACAGATAAGGAAGTAAAAGTGTATAAACTACCCCCTTTGTTTGTGCTCAGGTCTCAGACCTTGGGAGACCACTCTCCTCTGAGCCTGCTGGTGTTAAATAAGCCTCCTATCCTCCAAGTTCTCTGAGTGCTGCTTGGTTCTTCCATCAGGCAATCCAGTCCAGGTTCCACAACATTTGGTTCCCTGACCAGGAAACCCAATTGGCCCATTGTTGCCACCGGTTTGGGGGCAATGGCGGGGCAGTGATGGAACCAGGGGTTCTAACAGAGAAGATGTGCCCTGCCTAATTTTTGGCAGTCTCCTGCATGGTCGCCTCAGACCAGCCCTGCTCTGCTGTTCCTGCTGAACTCAAGGAGACTTGGCAGGTGAGGACCTGGTCCCGATGTCAGATTCCAGTAAGGCCTAGGGCCCCAGGACCCAGTTAGGCACACCTATCAGAGTGGAAGAGGAGACTGATCACCTCCTAGAGACCTCCTAGATGTCTCACAGGTAGAGACTCCTGGGTGGGGTAAGTCCTTCAGGTTAGGAACCCCCAGAAAGTGGGGGACAGGAAGGAATTTCCAAAAGGAATGCCACAGGTCAGGGCCTCCTGGGTGGGGTGGGGGGCGGGGAGGAAATGTAATAACTTCTGTGTGAATGCATGAATAAGTGACCGGCCTATTCGTGTTTGTGACTCCATGGTCTTGAGACTACGGAGTCTGAGTGGACCCCAGCCTGTTTCCATGGTGACTTCAGAGAGTCTATGGAAGCCCTTCAGTGCACCAGTCCAGGGTCTATATGGACTTGCTATGCTAAGAGACACCCAAGTCTCCTCCAGGAGGGCAGATAGGTGGGCATCTGATTGGTCTCTCCTTTGGAGGGACACCCACCCTTTGTCTCTGCACCACTGCACATGGGAACATCATTATGGGATCAGGTCAGAGTAAACCTATGGTCCTCAAGACCATGATCAAAAATTTCAAGAAGGAGTTTTCAGAAGACTATGGAGTTAAGATGCATCCCAGCAAATTGAAAACCCTATGTGAGTTAAGATAGCTTATCTTTAGTGTCAGATGGCCTTCAGAAGAGAAATTGGATGTCCCAAC
This sequence comes from Meles meles, assembly GCF_922984935.1. Classification (NCBI taxonomy): domain Eukaryota; kingdom Metazoa; phylum Chordata; class Mammalia; order Carnivora; family Mustelidae; genus Meles; species Meles meles. The sequence goes on along the minus strand of NC_060069.1, from coordinate 36,724,187 downwards.
AGTTCAGTGCATGTGGCAAGTTGTAACAGGAGAGCCAGGACACCCTGATCAGTTTCCATATATTGACTCCTGGCTAGGAATTTCCCAGACCCTCCCAACCTGCCCCAGGTGTTTGCCTTGCAATAGGCAGGTCTTAACTGCCTCATCCAAGCGGCCCAAAGGAGACCAATAGAAGCCCCAGCCTCCACAGATCCTAGCCAGAGATCCCAAGGATAAACCAATCCTGCCCCCTCCATATCCACCCCCAAGGCCGTCTACACCTGGCTCCCCAGTTTCAGACACTCTACCGTCATCATTCTCCCCGGTGCCCCAGGCCCAGAGGATCCACTTTCTCCAGGACCAGCAGCCAGGCCGCACCCAGGACAGGTACAAGTGCCTCCAAATGCCAGTATGAGAGATATCACGAGAGGCACGATGAAGAAGACAGGACAGTCCAACCCAGCCATTCCATGATGTATTATCAGCTGTTCCCCACCACTGACCTCCTCATCTGGAAACCTAACACCCCATCCTACTCTGAGAAACCACAGACTATGCTAGATCTCATAAAATCCCTCTTCCAGACTCATCAGCCAACCTGGGAAGACTGCCAACAATTGCTCCGCACCCTGTTTCACACAGAGGAAAGGAGTACAATAATGAAAGGAGCACAGCAGTACCTAGAAGAGCATGTACCAGCAGGAGTCATCGACCCTACTACTTGGGCTAATATGGCCACACCTAAAGAGCGCCCGATATGGGACTTCACCACAACCGAGGGACAGGCCCACATCCACCGGTACCAGGAGGCCCTCCTCCAGGGAATCTGGGCAAGAGGTAAAAAAGCCAATGAACAGGGATGCCTGGGTGGCTCAGTGGTTTAGGCCGCTGCCTTCAGCTCAGGTCATGATCTCAGGGTCCATGGGATCAGGTCCCGTATCGGGCTCCTTGCTCAGTGGGGAGCCTGCTTCTCTCTCCATCTCTGCCGGCTTGTGTGCGCTCGCTCTCTCGATCTCTCTCTCTCTTTCTCTCTGACAAATAAATAAATAAATATTAAAAAAAAAAAACCCCAATGAACATAAATAAGATATCCTCAGTCACCCAACAGTCAGGGGAGTCCCCTGGGGCCTACTACAAAAGACTGTGTGAAGCCTACCGAATATACACTCCATTTGACCTCAAGGCACAGGAAAACCAACAGATGGTAAATATCTCCTTTGTGGCTCAGACCACCCCAGATATTAGAAGAAAGCTTCAAAAACTAGAGGGTTTCGCTGGGATGAACATTACCCAATTAACAGAGATTGCCAATAAGTTCTACGTGAATAGGGAGGTCACAGCTGAAAGGGAGGCTGAGAAGAAAATGAAGAAGCAAGTCCGCCTCCTTGCAGCTGTCCTGAAAGAAAAGGACGACATGGGATGTGAGGGCGATCTGGCTGCAACATCTGTCACCCCATTGATTGCCAGGGTTGATTCGGCTGATCTGGCTGGCTAGGTGGGTGTCCCCTTCCTCCCTCACTGCTCCATGTGCGTCCCTCCCAAAGCTGCGCGCTCCGTTGAAGAGGACGACCTTCCCCGATAGAGGAGAGGACCGTTCTTCGGTCAAGGGTATACGAGTGGCTGTTCTCCCCTGCTAGAACCTCCAAACAAGCTCTCAAGAAAAGGTCGACAGGAAGAGGGAGAGGCCCTGACCTCCAGAAGGAAGCAGACCCAGAACCTCCTTGGCTAGGGATCAATGTGCTTACTGTAAAGAAAAGGGGCATTAGAAGAATGAATGTCCCAACCTGGGAAAGACTCAGAAGCGCTGCCATTACAAGGAAGAACGCTGAGAAGGGGACCTCATAGACCTTGCAGAAATAGACTCAGACTGAGGGGGGACTAGACTCCCTCCTCCTTGGCCCCCATGAGCCCACAGTCAAAATAAAAGTAAGGGGCCAACCGGTGACTTTTATGGTTGATACTGGTGTGGAGCATTCTGTTGTCACATCCCCAGTGGCCCCCTTCAACAAAAGGACTGCGACCATCCTTGGGGCCACCGGGACATAGGCAGTACAACAGCCCTTTTGCCAGGCTCATCAGTGTAAACTTGGGGGCCACAAGGTCCAACATGAATTCCTTCATCTACCTGGTTGCCCTGTCCCCCTCCAGGCCGAGACATACTCTCCAAGCTTGGGGCTCAGAGAACCTTTGAGCCAACTGGGCACATCAGCCACTGATTGAACCCAGAGCAAGAGGAGACAGTGTCTCTTGTACTAGCAATTTCCATGCTGAGGGAAGAAGAATGGAGGCTATTCTGTGCCCAGGCCCAGCTGGATGGCCCGCTGGAGTTCAGGCTCACCTTCTCTTCAGTATGGGCTGAAGACATCCCACCTGGACTAGCCCAGATAGGCCCCTATCATTGTTGAACTGATCCCAACAGCCCAATCCCAGAGGCAAAGGCAATACCCCTTCAACAAGAGGCTAAGATTGGCATCCAAGAATATCTGGCCAAACTTAAAGAAGCAGGTATCCTAGTTGAGTGCCAGTTGGCCTGGAACACCCCATTCCTGCCAGTTAAGAAGCCAGGACCTGCAGCCCATCTACAAGAATGGGGGGGGGGCTGCTACCCCTACCTCTCCTACACCTGCAGCCCATCTACAAGAATGGGGGGGGGAGCTGCTACCCCTACCTCTCCTAAACACTGCAGGAAAAGCTATCAGAAACAAGGAAGAAACTCCTTGAAACCATCTGGCTTCCAAGAGAAGTAGCAATCCTCCACTGTAAGGGACACCAGAAAGAAGATAACCCCACAGTGTAGGGAAATTATCTGGCAGATGAAGCAGCCAAGACCACAGACAGTAAAGACATGGACAGAACCCCTTCCCTCACCATGGCCCTGACACCCCCTACTCAGTTACACTGAAAAAAAGAAAGAAAGAAAGAAAGAAAGAAAGAAAGAAAGAAAGAAAGAAAGAAAGAAAGAAAGAAAAGAAAGAAAGAAAATGGGCCATGGCTGAGGGAGCCATCCTGTCTGCAGAAAGATGGTGGGTGATGCCAGATGGGCATGCCTTCATTCCAGCAGCAACAGGAGGACATCTAGTCAAGGAATACCACCCCCTCACCCGTTGAGGAAAAACTGCCTGGAGGCCCTCCTCAAAAAGCACTACTACCTCAGCCAGCTACCAGAACTGTGCCAAGCAACCAATGAGCAATGCCTAACATGTGCTCAAAATAATGCTCGATCTGCACTGCAGCACCCCCCTCCAGATGTCCAGAGGATGGGAATAACCCCTTTGGAAGATCTAGAAATAGACTTCACAGACATGCAGCTGAGCAGGGGGTGTAGATATCCACTAGTAATAGTATGCATAGATTCTGAATGGGTCAAATCCTTCCCAACCAGGATGGAGCAGACCCGGGAAGTAGCCAAAGTCCTCTTGCGGGAGATCGTGCCTCGGTTTGGCCTGCCATTAACAATCTATAGTGACGACGGGCCTGCACTTTTAGCAGACATTGTACATGTCTTGACCAAGTCTCTCAACATCACCTGGAGACTCCACACCGCTTACCACCCCCGAAGTTCAGAGAAAGTAGAGCAGATGAATTGTATCCTCAAGAGAACCTTAGCAAAGTTTTGTCAGGAGACTAACCTCCCGTGGTTGGATCTGCTACCCCTAGCTCTCCTGCGTGCTCACTGCATAACTGGACACTAGGTTTCTCCCCTTTTGAATTAGTCTATGGATGGAATCCCCCATGCCTGGGGAGCCTTCCAGAAAATTTACATCAGATTGGGGATAAAGAAATAGAAAGACAACTTCAGGCCCTGAGGACTGAATAAATTATAAAAGTACACTATTGAGAGGGCCCCGATCTCCTTAGGGTCCCAGGTGTATTCCTTGCAGGCAGAAAACTCAGTGTGGGTCAAGGATTGGAAAAGAGACCCCCTCAAACCACAGCGGACAGGGCCTCACACTGTTGTTCTAACCAGCCCTACTGTCCTTAAGTTCTCTGATGTCACCCAGTGGGTCCACAACTCCAGAGTGAAAAAAAGCCCGTCACCTGGACAAGGAGCTATGCCAATGGAAAGTCTGGCCAAACCCCACAGATCCGCTTTGGCTTTTCCTTCAGTGAGTCCCCACTGACTGATGGACACCTGCTCGCCATGGTCCCTAGCTCTCATCATTATGATGTCCCTAATCCTAGGGGTCAGACTCTACACTGTTGCCCTTTCCGACTGGACTTTCCCCTGGACACTTGCCATTGTTATTATTTACTGGGTGACCCTAGGGTATATTACTGTACTTACTTGGCCACAGGTTTTATCTGCTGTTGGGCTAGCCACGATGGCTCCCTCTAACTAAGGTTGTGGACTCCATTTTTATTGGCCCTCTGCTGTCTACTCCTAAGCACAGTTCACTATGGTTTTCCTGACCCCAGTCAGTCCTAGCCTTCTGGTACCTGGTGTATTGTTCCTCCTCATTGCCTTTAGCTTGCCTGACCCAGTTGGCGGGGCAAAAGTCCTGCATAATCAATAATGCATGCTTGTCAGTCTCTTACCCAATCTTTCAGTCCTTCCAGGGAGTGATAGTCCAATTATATGAAAACCTCCTGGCCACCCCCAAAGCTCCCCCACAGCCATTCCCCTTTTCCTGAGCCTGTTGGCCACATCACAAGCTGCCCTCAGAGCCACTGCATCGGGACGTCACAGTTCAGCACCAGGGGCTAATTCACCAACTCACGGCTGATTTCTCTGTCCTCAGTCAGTCCTGGCCTTGCAGCACCAACTCAGTCCACTGGACTCAGTGGCCCTCCGAAATAGGCGTGTTTTCAGCTCGACTTGCTCATGGCCACACAAGGGGGACTATACCTCTTCATAGAGGAGAAATGTTGTTTCTATGCTAATAAGTCAGGGGTGATCCAAGAAACTCTGACCCAGTTACAGAAATGAGTTTATCACCGGTGGGAGGGGAGGCACTCCAGCGGACAACTTGGTGTGATTCCCTCTCACATGGTTCCCTTGGTTCGCCAACCCCCATCAGTCCTCTCCTTATGCTCCCCCTCTCGGTAGCATTTGTACCTTCTATTCTTAATGCCCTTACTAGGTTTATCACTGCTCAGATTGCCAAGATCAGACTCCTGTTGGTCCTCACTCACTACCACCCCTTGGAAAATAAAAGTGATGCCCTTTAAACTAGGCGTTTAAAGGAGCATCAAAGGGGGAATGATAAGGGAAATCTGTGCTCTAAGGTGGCTGACCAATCCAGCAGGGGAACCCCAGTCCTGACCCAGGACCATTCCGGGTTTTCCCTCCTGCCCCACCTACCACAGGCACAAGAGTGCCACAGATCAGGAAGTGAAAGTGTATAAAATACCCCCTTTGTTGGTGCTTGGGACTCAGACCTTGGGAGACCACTCTCCTCTGAGCCCACCAGTGTTAAATAAAGCTCCTATCCTCCAAGATCTCCTAGTGCTGCTTGGTTCTTCCATCAGACAATCTAGTCCAGGTTCCACAATTTATCGATTGATGAATGGATAAAGAAGATGTGAGATAGATAGAGAGAGGGATAGATATACTCAGCCAAAAAAAGAATGAAATCTTGCCATTTGTAACAACATGAATGGAGCTAGAGAGTATTTTTTGCTAACTGAAATAAGCCGTAGAAAGACAAATACCATATGATTTCACTTATATGTGGAATTTAAGAAACAGAACAAATGACCATAGGGAGAAAAAGAGAGAGGCAAACCGAGAAACAGACTTTTAACAACAGAGAACAAACTGATGGTTACCAAACGGAAAGTGGGTAAATCGGTGATGGGGACTAAAGGAGTGCACTTGTGATGAACACAGGGCAAACTACAGAAGTGTTGAATCACTTTATTATACACCTGAAATTAATATTACACTGTATGTTAACTAACTGGAATTTAAATTTAAAAAAATAGGGACACCTGGGTGACTCAGTTAGTTAAGCATCTGCCTTCAGCTCAGGTCATGATTCCAGAGTTCTGAGATCAAGTCCCACATTGGGCTCCCTGCTCAGCAGTGAGTCTGCCTGTCTCCCTCCACCCCTCCTCCATTCATTCTCTCTCTCTCTCCATCACAAATAAGTAAATAAAATCTTAAAAGAAAACTTTTAAAAAATGACTACAAATTATAACTATGACTAACTGAATATTTTGATGAGAGCTCAACAATCCATTTGTCTCCGGACCACATCATACAGTCTGTTTTGAAACCGCATCAGTTGCTGGTATGAGATCATTAAAACGTCGCTTTGATTTCAAAAAAGCAGTGACCTTGCAGGTAAAAATTTGTTGATTTTTCTCTTTATCTGGTACAAAATAATTAATTCTAATATGCCTAACGAATCTCAAATCTTGTTACAAACATGGGAGGAGAAGCCAAAACTAAAACAAGAAAAACATCAAGAAATAATTCAAAGTTGCACTCTGAGTAACAAAAATAGGAGTAAAGTACACTGTAGTCAAAAAGCTTGGAATCTATCCAATGAAGTTACTAACAAATGTTAGGCTTAGAGAGCTAATGGAAAGAGCTAGTAATGAAATGTATTTATTAAATAATGCTGTTGGACATAGAAAATAAACCACCATAATTTTTACAGATCCTTAGCACTTTACTTGGACAAAACCATTCCTGCAGAGCAGGAGTTGGCTCTTGACATATAGGATGGGAAGGTGCTGGTTGACTTTTTGCTCTGTTTATCATCTCAAGCCCCCATCTGGGAGAACATTTCTTTTTCCTTCTTTTAGCTTTGACCCACCTCACCCTCATCTGATCTCAGGAGGTGGAGGACAGCCACATCAGCTGACTCCCCTCAGGCTCATACTAAAACCAATGCTCAAGTGCTTGCTTCAGCGGCACATATACTAAAGCCAATGCTCAAAAAGCTGTGAGAAGAGAGAGTGCTGCTGTCTCCATTTCTAGGTTTTCTCCATGCAGTAGTGTTGGTAAGGAGGACAGGCTAGGCCATGTGGATCCACAGATCCTTGGTGGATATTCATAGGTGGTAGCTATACCAGTGGGAGAAATAATAGGTATTAACCTTAAAAATAAAAGTCAGCTATTTTACCAGCAAAAGTGGATTTATTCAGGAATAGTAGAGAATTGCAATTTGGGACAGGCAAGCTCTGGCAAAAACAATGGCAAATCCAAGAAACAAAAGAGAGGAGCATTATATTTTATGGAGGAGGAGGTGAAATTTGGGAATGGTTGTTCTGAACAAACATTGGAAAAAAGCAATATCTCAGGGTGATCACAGTTTCTCATTGGGTTTCTTATATAAAAATGCAATATACATGTTTCCCTGTTGGGACCTGTAACTGATGATTCTTTCCTGTTGATCATTCTCCTGTTGGTCTCTGCAACTGACAAGTCTTCCTGTAATTCACACCAAGCAGTAGGGCTCCCCCTTCTAATCTCTTCTTCTAGCCTTTCTAATCCATTTTATTGAGTTTCCCTTTATTAATTTCACATGGGTCTGTACAGTGGCCAAGATATTCGGGAACTCACAGGTGCAATGTATTCCTTTAATTGAAAACCTACACTCTTCCCTCAAATGATTTAATTTTTTTTAACTTTTCCTGAAACTCTAAGTGTTAACGGCCAATAGCAGTCCTAAATGCCCCCATCAGCTCATATACACAACTTATTTTATTTTCATGTGTTTTTGCTCATTGTAAGATAATCAGCATGGACAGAGGTCCTCAGTGTGCACCCATATGGTTATGTAATTTGTTCTCAGTCAAGAACCATCCCCTTGGTCAGCTCTCAGCTCTTGCACACTTTATTTTTTATTTATACAAGGGCAAAAACTGAACTACCTCTTCCCCATCATCACACCTGTGCCCTGGCTGACCAAAACATATTTATCTAAGTCTCCAATTCGAAGCCTTATTTTTTTCACTAAGTTATTCACAAATATTTCACCAAACATTCCCAAATTTATATCACCATGAAACTGTGTATCTTCCTTTCCAACTCCTCTATTTAAATAAAAGTTATATACTTATCATCTGTCAGTAAGTATCTCAAATTCAAATAAACTCCCTTTCAAATTAATGTTACCTATTATTTATAATAATGTCAAAAGTCTGGAAAATGTGCTTTTGTGTCAATATTAGATGGCACTTCAGGGATATAGGTAGCAAGAGGGAGCAGTGATATGTGAATTAGAAAGTTTACACTTAATGTCAATCCACATACTGCTTTCTTCACCATTTAAAAAAAATTTTTTTTAAGATTTTATTTATTTTTTTGACAGAGAGAGAGAGTGAGACAGCACAAGCAGGGAGAGCAGCAGAGGGAGAGGGAGAAGCAGGATTCCAGCCGAGCAGGGAGCCGGATGTGGGGCTCTATCTAAGGACCCTGGGATTGTGACCTGAGCTGAAGGCAGACACTTAACCAACTGAGCCACCCAAGTGCCTGATAGCTTTATTTTTTTATCACAAAACGATTCCATATGCTTATTGGAGGAAACTAAAAAAATATAGACTATTTACAAAGATTTTGTGACATTTAACAGGGACTTCTAAAAGGTAGTTCAAGCCACCTGTACAAGGGATTTATGTGATCCAACAGTCGTCCCCAGCCTTGTTCTAGACCCTTTATCCCTCCTTTTCAGTGTTTCTGCCTGTGGCCACATTCTGGAAAAGGAAGTGGAAGGAAGGCCCTGCTCAGATAACAATGAGCCAATGATTCTCTTTGATATCTTCTAAGTACCCTTTATCACAAGTCCTTAGCAAAAGGATTGCTTGAACAAAGAGACTACTGGTATAAAAGGACTTAATTTGTAACATGTGACTGTAGTTGATAACACTGGATTGTATAATTGAAATATGCCAGGAGAGCAGTATTTTCTCACACACACAAAGCAAATATATGAAGTGACAGATGCAATAATGAACTCGATGAGGGAGTCCTTTCACAATGTAGACATATATCAAATCATCATGTTGTCTACTTTTAACATCTTAAAATTTTTCATGCATACCTCAATAAAGCTGGAGGGGAAAAAAGAAAAAATACAAAATAGAGTAAAAAACATAGATATCATAATCCACTATGGAGCTATAGCCATTGTTGACATCTCTTTTAGTCTTTTGTCCAAATTAGATAGGCTAAAAGTTATACTTTAACTGCTTTTGGGAGGGTATTTTTTTGTACTTTGTTCCAAGTCTGGGACTAGCATGAGGCAGTGAAATGTCTAGGGCACGAAATTTAGGTGGCACTCATTCTCAGGATTCTGTAGAATCAGCACTTATATGACCCTGGAAGTTCATATTTTCTTAAATTTTGTGCTGTGGCACTTCTATTCCCTGCCCTGTTTCTTTCTGTGACTTCTCCCTCACTTTCAGGCTGTGACAGCAGGAAGAGAACAGCATGTCTTTTCCTCACTTGGTAGTTTCAAAATCCTTAAGGAATGGAAATGGCTCAAAATATAGATAATGTTTAGGAGGGGGAAAAAAACCCAGAATAATATAAAAGCCAACTCCTGTCTTGTTACTAAATGTGATTCTACAAGTGGAGAGGAAAGGAGCAGCAGAAGGGAAACAGGAAAATGATGGAAATTTAAATAGAGACAAATCCTTGCACCTTGTTCACTCCTGGGCAGACGTCCCAAGGCACACTGTGCTCCAACACAGCATGAAAGTAGCAGAAAGGACAGTGGGATCTACAGATGTCTTGAGAGTAAGAATAAGGGACATTCCTCAACAGTGAACTGCTCAGGCCTAATAATCCAGGGATCCGATATCTGGATGGTGGTGAGGATGAAGGGTCCTCCTAAATTCCCCGAAGGCTGCTAGAACTTAGATACACCTTGAAGGAAATGTTGTGGTAGAGGGGGAAGCACAATTTGATCAAGATTAAATTGTCCCCACCCTAGTGGAATGGAGGCTTACAAGAATAATTTTACAGGAAATTATATAGGAGGGGAAAACATGTAATGGCTTTTTGCCTATTTGAATGTGTTCCCTAAGGTTTGTACTCATTACGCAAGCACAGAATGACCCCTTGTGTTTCATATCATAGGCCCGTGGGGTATGAGTGGCCAAGTGAAAGGGATGAAGTTATATGGCAAGGATTCAGCCTTTCAGAAGACAGAGGATCCTCTCAAGAGCTCTCTTAACATGGTGCCTGGCTTTATCTTCTCAACCTTACATACTCAATACCCATACTATTTCCTCCAGTTAATGCACTCTCTACTTCCAACTATCTGCTTATAATCTTAGGTGCCCTCCAAAACCTAACACACAAGACCATGAAGCTGTAAGCCCTCTTTGTTGGTGTTGCCTAAAGAGGGTTCTGAAAGGGATTTGAGCAGGGTACCTGGGTTCTCATCGTGCCTGGCAAGAAACATAGTCTTGAGGACTTCTTTGAGTCATTCTGAGCATGATACTCCTGTTCATCCTTGTCTTACTGTTTGTCAATTTGTTGCTTTTTTCTTTTTGTTGTTGTTTTGTTTTGTTACTTTTTTTTAAGGTTTTATTTATTTTTTTATTTGAGAGAGAGACAGATAGTGACAGAGATAGCAAGAGAGAACACAAGCAGGGAGGAGAGGGAGAAGCAGGCTCCTGCCAAGGTCCCAGGACCCTGGGATCATGACCTGAGCCAAAAGCAGATGCTCAAGTGACTGAGCCACCCAGGTGCCCCTGTTTTTGTTAATTTATATCCAATATTTAAATTCTAGTTCTAGCACTTAGCATGGTGATAGCTTTTCTTTTTTTAAAAAGATTTTATTTATTTATTTGACACAGAGAGAGAGATCACAAGTAGGCAGAGAGGAAGGCAGAGAGTCGGGGAAGCAGGATCCCCGCTGAGCAGAAAGCCTGATGCAGGGCTTGATCACAGGACCCTGAGATCATGACCTGAGCCGAAGGCAGAGGCTTAACCCACTGCCACCCAGGTGCCACCATTGTTAACTTTCTATATGAAACAATTAAAACTTCCAAATGTGTTAAACAAAGGGGTACCTAGGTGGAGCAGTTGGTTGAGCAACCCTCTCCTGTTTTCGGCTCAGGCTGTGATCTCAGGGTCATGAGATCGAGCTTTTGCGTTGGGCTCCACGATCAGTGCAGTCTGCTTGAGACTCTCTTTCCCTCTCCCTCTGCCCCTGCTCACACATGCTAGCTCTCTCTCTTTCTCAAATACATAAATAAATCTTTTTTAAAAGTCTTAAAAACAAATACCAGATCGTCCAAAGGGTTATATCTATAAAAGGAAACCACAAAAGTCCTTGGTCAAAGGCTTCAGAGCTGCTTTGGGAAGGTAGGAGCTTGAGAAGGTTAAACTGCTGTGCAGAAGAAAATGGAAAGAATTTGTTTTTTATGGTTTTTTTCCCTCCTTTGGAGAGGGCATGCACAGAGGAGAGAGGAGTGAGTACAGAAACAAAATGTAGCCAAAAGACTGCTGAGAACGAGTGTCTGATGTCTGATTGTGAGATGCCTCTATGGCTTTACCTCCCTAAACATTCCTTGTGGACTGCTATGTACTCAAAACCTCAGGTAAGCAGAAGCCATTTTTGCTATGAAAACTAAGAAATGGATTGAAGATGGGGTAGAGATGAAGGAACAGCCTCACACTGCACATTGGAGAGCAAGAATTCAGCTGGAGGCAGCCAGATCCAGCACGGCCATGAGACCATAACTCCAGAGGGAATTCAGAGAGATCTTGGCCAGGGCACTGGGTTTCCTTTTCCCCACGCCTTGGAATATGAACCTTCAGGCCAATCTTATCTAGATCCTTCCAGTAACAGGACTATACTTGGGAAGCTAAAAGCACTTCAAAATATCTTCATGAGATACTTTTATAAAATAATATGCAATCATAACGTGTGAGAATTTATGTGGGCTGTGTAAAAGCACAAAACAAGAAAGAGACCGAGGCAGCACCAGAACGCCGACATTAAAGGTCTTAGTGTGGTCTTTCATTTTGTATTATTGTTCCCAGCAGCAGTTTGCAATGGCAGGCACAAAGTTACTGCATCTGAAGCTTTTCTGGAAACCTTAATGAGGAAACCAGCAGTCTGAAAAATGGGTTCCCTGAAACACTTTCAGCATCATACGTGTCTGAAAGCTGTTCCTTCACTCACACTGGCTCCACCCCAAGCTGCCCTATGCAATTTGTAAACCTGGCTGGTTAAAGTTTCCTTTTCTATAATGTGTTACATTTCTTCTACTCCATCCTTCTTTGTAAAGGCTTAACAAGCTTTAGTATTAAGGAAAAGTGAGCTACTCATGACCTGAAAACTTTTAGAATGCTACAGAGCAATTCCCGAGACCAGGAAGTCTCTATGTGTTCTGTTCAAGAAGGAAGGGTTTGGAGTTCTCGAGAAACAGCAACTGGTTCCCTGTGACTGGGGATGTGAGGCGAATGAAAGCTGGAAAGATCACAGGAGCCAGGCCAGCAGTTTATAATGTCTTTTGGAATAAAAGAGATTCCTGAAGAATTTTTTTAAGTAAAAAAAGTAATATCGATCCTTGAAAGGGGGAGAACACTGCTGCAAAGTGCAAAACAGGTCAAAGAGAAGCCAGGTGTCATAGTCAGCTCAGATTTCTATAACAAAATACCATAGACTGTGTGGCTTAAACAACAGACATTCATTCCCCACTGTTGTGGAGGCTGGAAAGTCTGAGATGATTGCCAGCAAGGTCAAGGTGCAGATGGCTACCTTCTTGTGGTGCCTTACCTGGGTTGGGGGAGGAGAGAGAGAGGACTGATACATCGTGAAGACCCCACCTTCATGACCTCGTTTAAACATAATTACCTCCCTCAAACCCCACCTCTTAACACCATCACACTGGACTTCAACAAAAGAGTTTTGAAGGATACAAACGTTCATTTCATAATCAGAGAATAATTTCTTAAGGAGGTTGTTGCAATAATCGAAGAGGAAAGGAGGTTGTTCTTTTAGAGTGAGGTTCTCACAACTATCAAAGAGCTGAATGAGACATTAGGAAAATAAAGATCGAATGATGGTTTCCTTATCAATTACTTCAGATACATAGATACCTAGAAGAAAAAGTCAGCCTTTGTAGACTTAGCCTAACTGTTGACTGCCAAATGCTATGGTAAGGTAATACAGGATATTAAATCTGTCCAGACTTGTGACTGTCTTGACATGTTCCCCCTACCTGGGGTGTCGAACCCAGGTGACACCTCATGTTCTGAGCTTAGGCTGGTAACATTAATGATGATCCAAGATGATCTCATCTTGACATCCTTTTATGTTTGCAAAGACCCTGTCTCCAAATAAGGTCACATTCACAGGTTCTCGGGTTAGGACACAGACATTTGTTTTGGGAAGCCACAACCAAAGCCACTGTACATGTTCTAGTGCAGTAGTTCTGAGAGTGAGTCCGTTATTTTCACAATAATATTAAGACGCTATTGGCTTGTTTCATGGGGTTGATACTGGCACTGATGGTACAAAAGAGTAGCGGTCAAAAGTGCAATTTTCTGAGCATGAATAATGTATTGACACCAACTGCACCTGAGAAGGCAAGGTGGGGACAATGTGGGGAGAGAGAAGTGGAGAAGCAGGTCTCTTCTGGAGCTGGGTAAGTGGGAGCCATAGTGGGCCCTGGGAGGACTAAGCAGGAACAAACTCTGAGTGACAGCTCTGGTTGAGTGGGTAGGGATATGCGGTAGAGTATCCTAAAAGCAGGTGTCAGAGATTCTGTGATCAGAGACTGGGGGTGCAGAAGAAATGATCCAGCCCGTGTGATGGTCATGGCTACCAGACTGGGCCTTTTTTTTCCAGGTGCAAGTTTTGGAGGGCCTCGGGTATAAGATAAAGATATAGTCACCATGGCAAATTCCAAGTTTTGTCCGAGGCAGGGAATGGAGTGTGTACTCTCCAGAGGGACTATGGTGGCAAGCAACTCTTATAATGCCTAAATGTCCGGAGGCTGGAGGCTGAGGGCAGACTTGCTTGGGTTTTGTGTTAGCTTGGGTTTCTCCACGGGCAAGGATTTGGGTGCAAGTAGTTAGTCAGAAAGTGATTCCTGGAAGGGTGGTGGTGAGACAGTGAGAACTAGAAGGAAGGAAAGCAAGGAAAGGAGCCTTTAATGAGTGAGTTACAACAGGGGGCAACTGGGGCTCAGTCACTCCAGGGACTGGGCAGAATACCTGGGATTGTCTCACGGAGAGGCAAGGAAGCTGGGGTATGTATCTACCAATTCCTGAACTTCTTTGGTTGAAGGTTGCTCTTGGGAACTCAACGCCATAGTGGCTATTGTTGTCAGGGAAAACCATGTGGAGAGAAATGCAGGGATTCAATGTATAGAACTCTCCACAGGTGGGGGTACTGAGAACTTGGAATTTCCTTTCCCTTGCTTATTAGTCATGGGACTTTTATTCTCTGTGTTTCAGTCAACTAATCTATGGAAGCAGGATGATAGTGATCAAACCTTGTAGGGTTTCAATGAGAATTAAATGACAAAAGACATGTATGTGAACTACTTAAAAATTTTCCAGGAACAGCCTTAATAATATGGTTATCATGGGAATGCCTGGGTGGCTCAGTGGATTAAGCATCCAACTTTTGGATTCAGCCCAGGCCATGATCTTAGGGTTGTGAGATCCAGGTCGGTCTCTGTGTTGGGCGTGAAGCCTGCTTAAGATTCTCCCTCTCTCTCCCTTTGTCCCTTCCCCTCTAAAAAATAATAGTACAGTTATCATGTGACCTCTGCATTGCTCAATTAATTATATTTACCTCTTTCTTATACTTCAGAAAAGTGATCATTTATTTGGTGTTAGTTGCTTTTTTGTTTTTTTTTTTTTTTAAAGCAATCTAATGGTTTTTCCTCTTAAAAGATTTTTCAGTTTCACTAGCATTCATGGTTGTGAATTTTGTTCTATCATTCATCATTATTTGTTAGCTGGGTGGTCTTCCATTAAATTGAGATGACTTCAGTGTTCTGGAAACTTCAAAATATTCACTGCTGCTGCAAGCAGAAAAACAACTAAAATCCTTTCACTTCACTTCTCCCTGAATGGCAACACAAAACGTGATAAATGTAGTTGTATTTTCTAACTATAACATGAATCTTTAGAGACATTCTGCATATATTTAGCAGAAGTTTACCTTGATAAACACAGATTTTTACATTTTTGATTGGTTGTTTGATTTTTGCCTTAGCATCAACTAAGGTGGAGCTGATATTACAACCTCATAGACAGTTTGTTGTGCTTAGCAATTGTTTGTATGTGAATCAAATTCCCTTCCACAAATCCATCTACAAGTTCTGAATGATTCAGGGCCATAAAGTACCTCTCACCTCCCCTGTTTACATTTTTGCTCTCAAAATAATGCCTTAAACTGTGTATCTTGAATATCAACACTCAATGTACACAGTTTCCTTCCCCAAAATGAGCATAACTTTGCAGTTAAGGCTAAAGGATTCCGGGTCAGATTATCTGGATACAAATTTTGGCTTTGCCATTTATTAGCTAGGTGAACATGGACAAGTAATTTAATCTCCCTTTGCATCTGTATTCCCATCTGTACAGTGGAGATATTAATAGGACTTCATGAATTTGCTATGAAAACTCAATGAGCTAATATTTGTAAAGTGCTGAGAACAGCACCTATCTCTTAAATGCTATCTAAGATTTCGTTAACTTAAAAACTTTATATATATTGACTATTTAGTATTTAATATGTACTTTGCCTTTTATAATTGACTGATTGCATTAGTCAAGTGAAAATCAGGTCAAGAAATCATTTATCTTTATTAAGATTGTCATTATTCTTCATTATTCTTTGCCTAGAAAATTGCAGTGAATATCTAAGGGGTGTCGTTTCTAACCTCCTCTCTTTCTAGACCATCTCATCTATTGCTATTAGTAGCTTTGGTCATATCGCTAGATTTTCCAAAAATTTTAATGGCTCCCCATTTCCATTATGAAACTTCACTAAGTTTTATACAGAAAAACCTTTCCTAATTACACAGGAAAATGAACGTGTGCCCTGTGATAAATAAACTAAAGCAATGAAACCGAAGTAAGAAATTTCTTTGAACTCTAAGCCCTTAAGATTTATGTCAAATTTACATTCTAATCCATAACATGGTTATACTTATTTTAACTCAGAGAACATTTTACATTTCTTGCCATCAGGAGAGTTTTCGAGATTTTTCCTACTTGTTTCCTTGGTTAACTGATACAAGCTATTGCATCAAGTATATCAATTTTGGATAATTAGACTGAATAGCAGAGACCTGACATTTCCCACCAGGCAATTTCTTTTTGCTAGGGGTGTCATGATATTTCTAAAATTCAGACAGTTAAATATACGGATATAATTTTTAACTGCTTTAGGTGAGCTATGTGGGATAATCATTAAGTAGAGATGCCCTGGACGCTGACAAAGAAAATGAACATTTTCAGACTACTGTTGATTAAAATGTTAATACATCTGTCTTCATACTAACAAGTTGTTAAGAGTGCAAGCAATAGAAACTCAACTCAAACCAGCTGAAGTGGAGAAAGACTTCATAGCTTAGTAAGTTTAAAGTCCAAGGTTGCAGTTGACTTTATCTGTGACTGTTTCCCAGGACTCCAGTGATCAGAGCTTTGCTCTCCATTTCGGGACAGGATTTCTGCACGTGGCAATCAAGATGGTGGTCATGGTAAACTGTACAATGGAAAAGAGCTCATTTTCCCCATTCCCTCTAGCAGAAAGTGCTGGACACAAGACCAGATTGGCTCAAATCCATTTCTCATTTTTTTTGCAAGATGTATTTATCTGAGAGAAAGAGAGAGAGGGAAAGAGAGAGAAAGAACACGTGTGCACATGTGTGAACTAGCATGGGGAGGGACAGAGGGAGAGAGAGAGAATCTCAAGCAGACTCTGGGCTGAGTGTGGAGCCTGGCATGGGGTTTGATCTCACCACCCTGAGACCACGACCTGAGCCCAAATCAAAGTGACCAAGTGGGTAGGATGCAGTGATTGAACAGAACTTGACTGAGTGCCATGCCAATGGCCCGAGAAGAAGAGGGCAGTTTGTCTGTCACTCTCTCACCCCTCCATAGTGTGCCCACTCCTCTAGTGGGACCAATTCTTCCCATTTTCCCAGGGCTCTCGGGTTTCCCATACACAGAACTTTGAGTGCTCAAGCTGGGTGGAGCATACCAGGACAGTTGGTTCCACCGCCTCATCACCCAAAGGTGGACGGAAAAGAGTTCTAGGGAGATCTGTAGCTACTACCCTATGCCAGGAATCTAACTGCTTGTAGTTTATTGGCAGACTGAACTCATTTCTGATCATTCCATCTCCCTTATTACTTAGGATACATGTCAAGTGATGTTTTTCAGTGAAAAGAGTTGATTGGTGATTTTTAGTTTAGTGCCATGCCAGTCTTTTGAAATCTGATGTGTAAATGAACCAAGAGTTTCAAACAACTCGTAGTTCCACCATGAACTCTCTTCCAATTCAGAATTGATTTTCACTTAGCGGTCTTGTCATGTGCAGTGAAAGTACTAGCATAACTTTGTAATTAGCATTTGGGAATTTAGCTTTTAAAATGCAAATTAAGTCAAATTTATAAGACAATTTTATTAGTAAAGTAGATGTTTAAAGAGTTCGTTCATTTAATCCAAGTTTTAACGTTTGTCAAGGCATTTACTTTTTTTATGAAGAAAAATAATCCAGTCTTAAGATAGCAAACTTTGACCAGCAGCTACTCCTGGCTAAGCCAGTATATATATCTGCGTAGTAAAGCAAGCTTTCAAAATCAGCATGTTTATTATAAATTAGGCTTAAGGGCCTCGGTGGCTCAATCGGGTAAGCATCTGCCTTCTGCTCAGGTCATGAGACCAAGGTCCTGGAATCAAGTCCCACACAGCGCTCCCGCTCAGTGGAGAGCCTTCTTCTCCCTCTCCCTCTGCTGCTCCCCCTGCTTTTGCTCACTCTCTCTCTGTCAAATAAATAAATAAAATATTTTTTAAAAATTTGACTTGAACAAATAATAAAACCACTATTTTTAAAGCAATATTTACTTCTTTACTAGCCCTCTGAGAAAATACTAAAACAGATTATTTGCATGAAGTGTTCTTGGAGGAAGAGCCTTGATGTTGGTCACCATTCCTGGAGTTTTGTCATATATTTAGTTTCATCTCTACATATCCCCATACATTTGTGTCTGGAAAATGCTGTGTGCTAAAATCCTTGCCTATTTGGTTGAAAATATTTCCTCCAGTTATTAATCAACACATATATTTGCAGGTATCACCATTACAAATATTATAAATAATTTCCTAATCAAAAACAACTATTTATTCATTCAACTATAAGAAAAAGAACGAGACTGCATATGCTCTTTTGGAAAATCCTACTCAAATGTGTTTGTTAACTGTGTCATTTTTGAAAGAATACATTTTTCAGATTGGCAGCCTCTTTTTGACCTACACAGATTTTGAAATATCTACCATTTGGTTTATCACCAATTTTTCATATTTTTTTAAAAGATTTTATTTCTTTATTTGACAGAGAGACATCACAAGTAGATAGAGAGGCAGGCAGAGAGAGAGAGAGGGAATCAGGCTCCCCACTGAGCAGAGAGCCTGATGCGGGACTTGATCCCAGGACCCCGAGATCATGACCTGAGCCGAAGGCAGCGGCTTAACCCACTGAGCCACCCAGGTGCCCCCAACTTTTCATATTTTTAAGTAAATGTCAGTTTCCAAGGTAATCAAAAACCAATCTTGAAGCTTTATACAATTTTTAATTGATGTGTGCATTTTATTGTAACACTCCAGTTGGGGCCTCTCTCTATAATTTAAAAAAGTATCACTATGTTTGTATCTTTAGGGTAAATACCCAGTAGTGCAATTGCTGGGTCATAGGGTAGTTCTATTTTCAACATTTTGAGGAACCTCCATGCTGTTTTCCAGAGTGGTTGCACCAGCTTGCATTCCCACCAACAGTGGAGGAGGGTTCCCCTTTCTCCACATCCTCTCCAGCATCTGTCATTTCCTGACTTGTTCATTTTAGCCATTCTGACTGGTGTGAGGGGCACGTGTACCCGAATGTTTATAGCAGCAATGTCTACAATAGCCAGACTATGGAAAGAACCTAGATGTCCATCAACAGATGAATGGATCAAGAAGATGTGGTATATATACACAATGGAATACTATGCAGCCATCAAAAGAAATGAAATCTTGCCATTTGCGACGATGTGGATGGAACTAGAGCGTATCATGCTTAGTGAAATAAGTCAATCGGAGAAAGACAACTATCATATGATCTCCCTGATATGAGGACATGGAGAAGCAACATGGGGGGGTAGGAGATAGGAGAAGAATAAATGAAACAAGATGGGATTGGGAGGGAGACAAACCATAAATGACTCTTAATCTCACAAAACAAACTGGGGGTTGCTGCGGGGAGGTGGGATTGGGGGAGGGGGAGCGGGCTATGGACATTGGGGAGGGGAAGCGAACCATAAGAGACTATGGACTCTGAAAAACAACCTGAGGGTTTTGAAGGGCCAGGGGTGGGAGGTTGGGGCAACCTGAGGGTTTTGAAGGGTCAGGGGTGGGAGGTTGGGGGAACAGGTGGTGGGTAATGGAGAGGGCACGTTTTGCATGGAGCACTGGGTGTTGTGCAAAAAGAATGAATACTGTTACGCTGAAAAAAATAAATAAAATGAGAAAAATAAAAAATAAAAAAAAAAGTAATCATAGTTTTTCTTAAAAGTTTACAAATAGGATTTGAAGATGTCTCTTCAAATATAAGTGGTTTCAGGCAATTACTGTTCAGTTTTCTCAAAAACCAGAGATACCAACCTGGTGTAAATAGGCTCATTCATACATCCACAATAATGGAAATCTGTATTAACGTTAACATTGGATTACATCCTATACATTTTAGATGAACTTTATTTAGCTTATTAAAATGGTGATTGGAACATATCACTGTCAAAATAATTACAGGGAGATTTGGGTAGTTCTGGCTGTCAATAACCTCAGTCATTTCAGGTTTTCCTGAATTTCTTCTATTCTCACAGTTTCAAACTTACACCTGAAACTTACTCTTTGGGGGGTGCCTGGGTGGCTCAGTAAGTTAAGTATCTGCCTTTGATTCAAGTCATGATTCCACGGTCCTGGGATTGAGCCCCACATCAGGCTCTCTGCTCAGTGGGAAGCCTGCTTCTCCCTCTCCCTCTGCCTGCCTCTCTCTCTCTCTCTCTCTGCCAAATAAATAAAATATTTAAAAAAAAGAAAATACAATTCTAAATATTTAAAAAGTATTACAGGTAAAGGTGGTGTAGTAGTCAGCCTCCAAAATGGTCCCCATCCTTGCCTCTAGTTTTCCATGCCCTGGTGTAGTCCCCTCCCACACTGACCTGTGTGAATAATGAGACTATTGTGAAAATTATGGCATGTAACTCTTGAGATTAGGTCATAAAAGACATTGCAACTTTTTCTGTAGCCTTAAATCATTCACTTTGAAGGAAGTCCACTGCCCTATAATGAAGACAATCAAGTAACCCTACGGAGAAATTCATGGGGTAGGGAACTGAGGCCTCCTGCCAACGACCATGTGAGTGAGATCCTCCCACACAGGTCAAGTCTCCAGATGATGCAGTCCTGGCTGACATCTTGCTGCTTTAGGCAATAAGCTGAGCCAAAATCCTCTAGTTAAGCCACTCTCAAATTCCTGGCCCACCAGAATCTATAAGGTCATAAATATGTGTTGTTGCTTTAAACCGTTAAGATTGAGGCAATCTGTGGAGTGCCTGGGTGGTGGTGTCAGTTATGCGATGGACTCTGGTTTCAGCTCAGGTTCTGATCCCGGGTCATGAGATGACCCATGTTGGTCTCTGCACTCAGCACTGAGTCACCTTGAAATTCTCTCTCCCACTCATGCTCTTTCCCTCTCTCTAGTAAATATATAAATCTTAAAAAAAAAAAAAGAAGACTAAAGTAATTTGTTACTCAGCAATAGGTAACTAAAACAGAAAATGAGACAGAAATGTGTTTTAAAGTTTCAAAACACAAACTTTTTGTACTTTTTTCTTATCAGTAAACTCACTGCTAAATGAAACGGAGATGTGCCATTTGGAATAAAACATCCATTCACAGGCAACTGGGCAGGAATTGATGTTGTGGGAGTCACTGGATAATTCTTGTCAGAAGAAAATTTTCAACAGTTTTTCATAAGGTGGGGAATTTATTTCTGAAAATACCAACTGGGTAGATCCTTGCAGCCTGGACAAGAAATCACACTCTAATACCATGGCTCTCAGTGATATTTTCATGGTCTTTCTTACCACAATCTATTTCATCTTGGACACATTTAACAGGAAAACATTACTGGACTCCCTGGTAACATCAAAGTACCAAATTTTCCAATCATTCGTGCACAGAAAATCTTCCATTTTCCCAGACTTTTATGGAAAATAAGATATTGGCTACCATGAAAAAGTGGTATATTATTTATTTTCCTTGATGAATGTGTGTGACAATACCTTTTGTTTTTTAAAGATTTATTTATTTATTTTTAGAGAGAGCGAGAGAGAGAGCGCATTGCGGGGCAAGGTGCAGAGGGAGAGGGAGACAGAGAATCCCAAGCAGAATCGCTGCTGAGCATGGAGCCCAACAAGGGGCTTAATCTCAAGACACTGAGATCATGACCTGACCTGAAATCTAGATTTGACACTTAACCAACCTAGTCACACAGGCACCTGGGACAAAACCTTTTTAGGGATTACAAATTCTAACAAGAACTCCCTCGTGTAGGTCCCAGGAACCAGCTGAACTGGCCTGGCTGCAATTACTAAGCTCAGTCTGTCATTTATTTCCTGCCTCTACATCCAGATTCTTTCTTATCTTGTGGGATTCCCTCTCTGCTTCTCCTTGCTGAAATCATACCCCTGCTCCCACATACCTCATTTGCTCATATGTCAAGAAGCTTCTCTTAAATCTGTCATGTAAGAGCAAACTTTCCCACCTTGGACCATATCTTTTTATGAACGTTCCCACGTTTAGCATTGTAACATACACATTTTTGGAGTTGGGAATTTAGAGTTAAACTCTAGAAGAATTTAAGTACCTTCTGGATTTGAATTACTCTTCATAGAGCTTATCTCAAATTCTTAAAAATGGCAAGAGATGGGGCGCCCTGGGTGGCTCAGTGGGTTAAGCATCTACCTTTGGCTCAGGTCATGGTCCCGGGGACCTGGGATTGACTCCTGTGGCAGGCTCTGGAGAGGCTACTTCTCCCTCTGTTGCTCCCCTTGCTTGTGTTCTCTCTCTCTCTCAAATAAATAAGTAAAAATCTTTTTTAAAAAACGCTAGGAGACTTGAAGGTATTTTCCAGTTGAAGGGTTACGCAAGTCTTTCTGCATCCCAGGGACATACTAAGACTGTAGGAGAACTGACACCTTTGGTGCTAAGAGATGGGCAGAACCCTCCTGATCAGCAGAGTTACAGAAACTTCACAAATTACAGTGCACCTTCAACCCTATCTCCAGCTGAACGCCTAGCCCCCTGCTTCAAGAAAGCATTCTACTATTCAAGAACCCATCTTTGAGTTTTTTACATCAGAAACCAGTAAGAAAATATTTACCCACAGAAATAATTTTACAACAAATTTGCTGAGACAGGTAGGTCTATATCATCATCTATTAATTTCCAGAGCCATCTATGAATATATATCTATATATTCATATATGTTTGCTACATTTACGAAGTCTCTCCACCTTCTAATAGACTTAATTTGATCTTTACCAAAAAGAAAAAAAAAATCTTTGGTGATGAGTGATGGGATTTGATTTTGCCCTCCTTACAAGTTGATAACTTAGCCTGTTTCTGTTTCACAGATTCCTGGGTCAGAGACAAAGAACTTTTTACCCATAACACATGTTTGCAGTGATTCCCCATTGCCTCCCCAATCTCATGAGGGTTGAGGTATAAGAGAAAAACAGAGGTTGGGGAACTCTTCATTTTATAGGAAGCAATAAGCAAGCCTGTTCTTTGTCCTGGAAGGAGACATTATTTCATCCCTCAAAGTTGCTTGTTACAGGGCGCCTGGGTGGCTCAGTGGGTTAAGCCGCTGCCTTTGGCTCAGGTCATGATCTCAGGGTCTTGGGATCGAGTCCTGCATTGGGCTCTCTGCTCAGCAGGGAGCCTGCTTCCCTCTCTCTCTCTCTCCCTGCCTCTCTATCTACTTGTGATCTCTCTCTGTCAAATAAATAAATAAAATCTTTAAAAACAAAAGTTGCTTGTTACAAATATAACCCTGAGAAGCAACCCAAGCAAAGAGTTTTCAAGGTCTTACATTCTTGGCATAACCAAGGCTCGCTAAGACTTAGCGAGACTCATGGAGGAGTATCTCTCCCAACAATCACTATTAATCCCCTTTATTTAAACTGAAACACTGACACCCAGAGAAGTCAATAGATCACTTTACATACACAGCTAGTAATATCAGAACTTCTGTTTTCTTATTCTTAATTGATGTTACTCTCAATAGACCTGTAGTATCTAATCTGTAAAATATTTTATTAATAAATTTTAATTTTGTTATCAGATTTTAATAATATTTAGATATTAATAAAATATTAAATATAATAAATAAATTATTAAATATAACATTTAAAACACTATCACTTATAGTTATTAAATGTTATTTTAAAATATTATTACATAAAATATTGTGAAATATATATTTTCTGAATATAACTTCACCCATTTCTTTCTTTTTTTTTTTTTTTTTAAGATTTGCTTTGTTTATCTGAGAGAGAGGACATGGGTTGGGGGCAAAGTGGGAGTGAGAGAAAGAATCTCAAGCCAACTCCCGGTTGAGGGTGGAGCCCAAGGCAGAGCTTGATCCCACTGCAGGCCTCAATCTCACAACCCATGAGATCCTGACCTGAGCTGCAATCAAGAGCCAAATATTCAACTGACTGAGCTGCCCAGGTGCCCCTAAATTCACCTGTTTTGTTTTCCTTTTTAAAATGTGGCTACTAGACAATGTTTAATTATATATATTTAATGATCATATATATATTGTATTTATATTGGATAATACTGCAATATACCATAACTCTTTTATCCTCTATTTCCCTTTTAGTCCTTTGTTCCTAAAATTTTCCCTCATTTTTCTGCAGTTATAACATACATATTGCAAATGTACCATGTACTAATCTTAAGTACAGAACTTGCTGAATTTTTTACCTATGCATATTTTGTTATAATTGAATAAGGAAAGAGTTAAGGGTTAGTCAGGGAAAGATAGGGGGGCCCTGAAACTATTCTTAGCAGGCAGAAGTGCTGTCAGAGTAACAAGAGATAAGAAAACAGACCACCTGGCCCTAAATATTAGGGAGTATTTTTCTTTGGTGGCTACATTGTATCACAGAAAGTGGCCAAACCTCAAAGAATTAAGTCATTAAGGGTGTTATCAATAGTCCATACTCAAACCAAGATGGCACACCAAGAAACTCAAGGCCACAAGCTTCCCAGTCAGTTCTCAATAAAGACTGCCTGCCACTTAAAGAGCTCAGTGGCAACCCATTTGGGACCCCCTTCACTCTAGAGAGCTGCTTCTTTGCTTTCTGCTCTCACCTTCACTTAGTAAACTTTCACTTCACTTCACCCTGTAGTGTCTACGAGATTCATTCTTCGACTTCGTGAGACAAGAACCCTGCAATCCAGTAACATAATCACCTCTCGGATCAAGATGCAGAATGTTCCCTCCTAGTCGGTATCCACTGACTCCCATTCTTTGTGAAAACTTACATTACCATTAGTAAGTTTTCCCTGTATTGGAACTTCATATATATAGAATCACTCTTTTGTGTCTTGTGCTCAACATAGTTTTTTTGGGACTCATCCCCATTGTTAAGTCAATCAGTAGTTATTTTTTATTGCTTTGCAGAATTCCATTGTATGGCTTTATTTCCAGTTGGTAGGCACCTGGGGTGTTTCCAGGTTACGCTATTTTGAATAAAGCTGCTCTGAACATTTGTGTACATACTTAACCTCTGAGAAGCGATTGATCTACCTTTGGTAAGTCATCTAATGCCCCTCTCCCACTCTAGTATTTTAACATAGTGCCCTATTTGATGAGTATTTATTGAAGTATGGTTTCAAACTAGCAGTGATTTGTCTCTTAGTCTTCAAATGGAAAATAAGGTTCAGTGTTATAATAACATCTGCTCATAGTTTCCACTATCATCACAAATAATGAACAAATAGGTCAGGAAGTCAGTCTCCTGTACTTAAATGCTCTATTTTGGCCTCGTTGCCAGTTAAAAATAGACTTGTACTACCAGATACATTTTAGTGACTGATTATGAAAGAATGTAGATGTTTCCTACACTGTTTTTTTTCCTATGATTCCTACCCATTTCCTTCTTCTCCTTATCTTTTTCTTTTTAATAGTAATTCAGAGGGGTGCCTGGATGACTCAGGCAGTTGAGCATCTGACTCTTGGTTTCAGTGCAGGTCGTGATCTCAGGACTATGAAATTGAGCCCCACATCAGGCTCCACACTCAGCACAGAGTTGACTTGAGATTCTCGGCCTCTCCCTTTGCTCTTCCCTCTGCTCGCATGCTCTCTAAATAAATAAATAAAATAGTAATTCAGAGAAAAGCAGGTTCTAAGTGGAAATATTATAGAGACACTCAAAGAAAGTCTATGTCATGCGAGGAGTGTTATTATTTTTGTAGTTAATTAAAAAAATTTTTTTCATCTTCTTTCCTTTACGCTTATGTATTTGGGAGACCATAGAAGCCAGACATCCTCTGTTTTAATCATGCATCTGAAATCATGAGACAGACTGGAGACTTAACCTCAGAGCCTCAGCTTTTTTTGTTTCTAAAGTGAGGATTCAATACCTTCCATATGGGATTGCTTGGAGGAGTAAAAGACCTAGCATAAGTGAAGCTGAGCTCTTCAGGCAACAGCCTTTATAAAACAGTTCTCATTGGACACTTACCTTCTTCCTACATGAACTGCTGTTTGTGTTTCCTGTTCTTTGTCTCTCTGAGAATTTGGGTTTTTTTCAGGTTATCTGCCTACTAAGTTTCCTAAACTGTGTGCTCAGGCATCTTGGGGTGCTGCAGCAAGCTCACCTAGAGCAATCCAGGATATTTTAAATTTTAGAGGGAAACAGTATACCTGGTATCTTTCAGACATGATGTGAACTGTACCGGCTCCAGAAAGTTCACAGTTTCAACATTAAATTGTGGTACATGTCTTTCACTGATGTCATATCTTTGCAAGGCTGTTTTCTGTGCAGCACGGAAGTCCATGCACAACAGAATGAAGATGGCAGAATCAATCCCATCTGAATCCATGATTTGAGAAATTGCACAGTGCCAAGAGGTACAGACATTTCATAAGTACCTAAGTGTGGTTATTGGAAAATAAAATAAAAAATGTGTTTTTCTCTGGGCACCTACGTGACTCATTGGACTGAGCATCTGACTCTTTCTTGTTTCTGCTCAGGTCATGATCTTATGGGTCATGAGATTGAGCCCTGCCTTGGGCTTCACGCTCAGCATGGATTCTGCTTGGGATTCTTTCCCTCTTCCCCCCCCCCCACCCCCGGGAATATCTCTCTCTCTCTCTCAAATAAATAAATAAATAAATCTTTAGAAATTTATTTTTCTCAATTTCTGTGTATTATTTTTCATAAGTCTACTAAGATATGAATACTCATTAAGTTGTTTGGATCTTACTATTCAGTAGGTGGTATTTCTTACTTTTTTGTTGTTGTTTAGAGGTGTGTAAAAAAATGACTGAGATACTAACTGCTACCAACTAGAAAGTTGAGAACTTTTTGTTCTAATGATGTTTAACCTATGATAGACAACAGTGATATGGAGAAATATGTAGATTTTATATTTTATAGTATTACAACAGTCAAGACTACATTCCTTTAAAAGATTTTATTTATTTATTTAACAGACAGAGATCACAGGAAGGCAGAGAGGCAGGCACGGGGTGGGGGGGGGAGCAGGCTCCCTGCTGAGCAGAGAGCCCAATGCGCGGGGCTTGATCCTAGGACCCTGGGATCATGACCTGAGCCGAAGGCAGAGGCTTTAACCACTGAGCCACCCAGGCGCCCCAAAACTACATTTTGTAGATAAACTATTCCCCAGGAAACTACTTCATTAACTATTAATTTAATAATTAATTAATTAATTAATTCCTATGTACCCTCAAATCTCAATTTAAAGATAACCTCTTATAGGAAGCCCTCCCTGATTAACAACTCCCCCACTCCCATTCTTGGTATTATCTAAATAAGTAACCTCTCATCTAGGCTTCCCAAACCCTTTGCTTATCCCACTGTAGCATCCTGGAAATATTGATTTTTTTTTATTTTTATCTTTTTGGGGGGTCTCTATTAGAGTTTGTCATGGGTGGAGATTTAAGTGAACTATGTATCAGTGGACTCTGGCAATGTCTGGCATGTAACAAGTGCTCAGAAGATATTTGTTGATGAATTAACAAAACACACACAGGTGTATATGGGTAATAGTTACCAGAGTTTACCAAGCATTTTATAAGTACTTCCAGGGTTATTCAAACGCCACAGTATTATCATATAACTTGAGGACTATTTACTTTTCTTGTGATTTAAAGATTATCTAGTGTGATCCTCGAGTTCAGAAAGATGAATGGAGGGCCAAGGGCAGTGGTCACTTTTGGTTATAGGAACACTCACTAAAATTTCTGAAACTAATAACCATAACCATACTAAATAGGGCGGAGAATGTGGAGCAACCAGAACTCTCAAGCTGGTCAGAGTGTTATGACAGTCTAGCCACTTTGAACAACAATTTGGCAGTTTCTCCCAAAGTCAAATACATGCTTATCTGAAGACCTAGTAATTCCGGTCCTTGGTGTTTACCCAAGAGAAACGAAAACATGTGTCGACACAATGACTTATACACTAACGGTTATAGCGGCTTTATATGTAATTATTAAAAAGCTGAAAACGCAAAGGTCTATACGCAGATGAATGGGTCAACAATTGTACTGCTTCCATGCCATGGAATTTTACCCGGCAATAAAGAAGGACTGCTGAAATACCAACAGTACCGGGTGGATCTCGAAACATTACGCGAAGGGGAAGAAGTCTGGCTCCAAGGACTACAGA
The DNA here is from genome assembly GCF_922984935.1 of Meles meles. NCBI lineage: Eukaryota > Metazoa > Chordata > Mammalia > Carnivora > Mustelidae > Meles > Meles meles. Next base: position 36,696,080 of record NC_060069.1, on the reverse strand, counting down.
CTGTATGAAGTGGTGTGATGTTGAAGAACGGGAAAAACTACGCTGAGGTAATAGAAATTAGATTAGAATTGCTTGGGAGGGAGTGGTTATTGATTGGGAAGTTCCTAGAACTTATCAGAGTGGTGGGAATGTGCTATATATTCATTGGCGTTGCCGTTACCCTGGTGAATACATTTGCCCAAAACTCATGGGCTGTACACTTAAAATACGTGTATTTTATTCCATGTAAATTAAACCTCAGTTAAAAACAAAAAGAATTACATGGTGACCCAACCGACGATGGTGGCTGGAAGCAGGAGTCCCGGTGTTCTTCTCCGGGGAAGTGTATTCTTACAAGGTTAAAACAGAAACAAAAACAAAAACAAAAAAGCGAGTGTGGAGATGGGGAAGTGGGATTTCCGAGTGCCAGAAACTTTCCCAGGTACTGATTTCAAGCAAAAGAAAACTTCTCTATCTTACAGAGTGTGGGAAGACGCTGGGATAGCGGGTGCCCGATATGGGCCAGCCTCTACAGGGGTGCTGACCCAATTGGACCCCAGCTCCCGCCAGGGGTCCCACTACGCCCAGAGGCTTCCTCCCCAGCAGCCGCCGCCGGGAAGCGGCAGCCGAGAGAGGCGGGCGCTCGCCGGCGTCGCGCTGACGTCATGCGCGCGCTGACGTAGCCGGCGGCCGCGGCCTCTAAAGCGGGCTGGGTGGCGGGGGGCGCCGAGTTTGACTAGTTTGGGGGCCGCTTGGCGCCTGGCGCCAGTCCCGCCGCCCGCCGCGCCCCGCGAGCCGCGCGTCGGCCGGACCGAGCGCGTCCCGCCCGTTCCCGTGGGGACCCGCACTGGCGGCTGGGCGGCGCTCGGCAAAAGTTGGTCGCTCCCGGGCGGGCGGGCGGCCATGGAGCCCCGTAGCATGGAGTACTTCAGCGCCCAGGTGCAACAGAAGGACGTCGGCGGCCGTCTGCAGGTCGGTCAGGAGCTGCTGCTCTATCTCGGCGCCACCGGCGCCATCCCGGACCTGGAGGAGGACCTGGGCCGCCTGGGCAAGACGGTCGACGCGCTCACCGGCTGGGTGGGCTCGAGCAACTACCGGGTAAGCGGCGGCGGCGGCGGCGGCGCGGCCGGGCCGGGCACGCCCTCTCCGGCCAGCCCTTTAATCCCGGACGTGCGCCAGCAGCCCGGCGAGCCCCCGGGGCGCGCTGGGCGCCTCGGAATCGCCCGGTGAAGGGGAAGCCTGTAGGCTCAGGCGTCCCTGGACGCGAGCCGGGGACTTAGTTTCCACCAGAACCAAGTTTTCCCCAATTGTGAGCAGTGACAAATTCAGCGATTCCGTGACACAGTGCGGGGTTTTTTGGCATTAGGACACAATGTTTAATCACCTATTTAAAGAAATCATCGATGCTTTGCATACATAAAGCGCTTGAAGACTTTGCATTTGTACCTACCTTGTAAACACTATGTAGATAAGGACGGGACATTAGGATACAATTTTTAAGTTCAAAAGAGTGTGTCAAGTTAATCCCTTTTTAATTAGTGCTTTTTATCCTACTTAATCTTGTTTCTTTTTTTCTTTTATACATTTTGAGTCTGAAAGGTTGTGCTCTTCGTCTCTAAGGGATCTTGAGAGCTTAATCGGGTGCCTGATTAAGTTTACCGTTAAATCTAATACAAAGATGCTGACCCCAGGGCATTATGTATTTGTTTTTCATTTATTGTCTACAGAAAGCAGTTGAACGCTTTCTGTTAGTTTGTTCTGCTGCACTTGAATACTGACTCAGATTTGAAACCTGTGTGCCAGTAGGTGACCTAGTAAAACGTGTCTTGATGATGAAAAAATTCCGAGTTACGGGAAGAGTGAGTGTTTTTGAAGAGCTGTTAGTAGGCAGGCTGTAATATAGCTAGGTTGAGAAACCAGGTAAATATTTTGTAATTAGCTTGTACCGTAGTTTTTAGCAGTTATTTTCCTTTCTAGTCTTCTGGTGGCAGTGTTGCTCTAAAATGCTGGCTCAAATCTACGGATGAAGTGATTCTTCTAAGTAATTTATACTAATAATCCTGCGAATAGGCTGTACTTTGAAAGCTGTATTCTCATAGAGTAGAAAGTCAAACTCTACAATTACTGTGCAGATTTAATGGCAAAATTTACATGAGTTTTGGAAGGGGTTGACTTTTAGGAAGATAATAAACCATATGGGAATTAACCAACTTGATGCTCTGTTACATACTATTGCATTATTTTTCTTTTTTAAAAATTTTAGAAAACGTTAATGTTTAATACTATATCAGTACTATTTGGGAGCTTATTTCTTCGGGAGAAACAAGCTAAATTTACTTACACTGTAAGGACATATGCACACTCAAGATAATTGATTTTATGTTGCAACATAAGCTGTTACAGAAAGTCAGCTCTTCCTCCATGCTTGTTTCCCTTCCCAAGTGAAGGTGTTACTTTCTATGCTGGCCATAAGGTGTTCTCTTTGCCACAGGGAGTTGGCATTGGACCGTTTCACTCTTCAGATGTACCATCATGTCACCTTCTGCGTCGGCCATGGTGAGTTGGCTTTGGACCATTTCACTCTGAAGATGTGCCATCAGTGCATTTGAACAGTCCCATCTCTTGAAACATCTCATGGCTTCTGTGATACCACAGTATCCCAATTTTTCTTTAATGTCTTTAAGCACTACTTCTTAGTGCTGTATTTTCCTTTCAGCTGGTCCTTAAGAATTAGAATCTGTCAGGAATCTGATGCAGGTTCTCATCTCCTTACTACACATTCTGTCCATGCTCCTTACTAGATACTGTAGTCTGAGTTTCCACAATCAGAACAAAGCTGCGGTAGGCTTCAACAACCTTATCTACACACTCTCTTACAGCTGTACCGTATGTTCTACCTTCTTCTCTGTTTCACTTACTAAATTAGCCCCTCTACATGAATGTTGGATTCCATAGTCTCTTGCCTACTTAAGGTTATTAATTCATCAATTCTACTTTATCCTTCTTGAATCATTAGTTCTCTTCTTTCTACTGAATGCTGTGTATACATTTTCTGATGTTGTTAGAGGGCATTTGGGTTAGTTTCCTGTTCGGGTTTTAAGAACTAAGTTACCAAACTAGATCATCACTTTTTATCCAAGGTACAATGACACATATTTAAGTCTTTAAGAAAAAAAGTGTATCATGGAATTTTTTTGAACATGCACAAAACAGAGAATTATACTTAAATTTCAAATTATGCTGAACAAAATATAATTTTCTTCAGATTTGATAGTATTTTGGAATTTTAGTATCTTAATAATCATCATTACTTCCAAAAATTTGAGTGATTATACTATATGCTGGGTATTGTTCTAGATACTGAAGATACTGAAGATCCAGCTATGAGTAAGACTAATAAAGCTTATTCGTTTAGCTTCATTCAGATATTTATTGAGGACCTACCATGAGCAGGCACTCTACTAGGCACTTCAGATCCGGTACTGGGAAAACCAAAATCCTTGCCTTTGTGGACTTAGATTCTAGTGGAGGTAGAGAAATACACAAAGATAAATAACTAGAATCTATAGTATGTTAGAGGAGGTAAGTGCTTTGGAGAAAAAAAGCAGTGAAGGTAATAGGGAGTGTTGGGCAGGATGCATGTAGTCAAGAAAGTGAGGTGAAATTGGGTATGATGTGAAATAAATATAGGAGTGAAGAATGATTTAGGCAGAGGAAACTGCAAATGTGGAGGCCCTATTTCTGTGGAGGAACATAAAGAAAGACAACATGGCTATAGTTTATAAGTGAGTGAGGTGTTAAGGAGGATGAAATTGGGGAGCGGGTAGAAAGAGCCTTACAGGATTTTATTCTGTCATTGGAGAATTTTATGTGGAGGGGTGGCTGCTTTGTGGAGAGTAGACCAAAAAGGAATAACAGAAGAGCCAGAGAGATGATGGTGGCTAAGACTGGTTTGTTAGCAATGGCCATGTTGAGAAGTGGAAGATTTTGAGATACGCTTTGGTGATAGAGCCAACTGGACCTCCTGTTGGGTTGAGAGAGAGGAATTAAGGATAATTGCCTTTCTCAAGCGCCTGTCATATACTGGGCAGATTGATGGAGGAGTTTACTTAAAAATCAAAGGAATTAGAATTTCTTAAGATTCCCCTTCGGGTATGTACCCACCCCCCAGCATTTATACCCATAGCAGGCTCTCAGTGTTTGTTGAATCTAAATTAAAGTACATTTGTCCCTTGATTTACCAGCTGGAAAACTTATGTACTAAAACCATGTGAAAGAAAAGCTCTAGGGTGATAATTTCAAACAGGATTTTCATTTACTTGAATGGCTGACAGCAGCACTCCCTCAGTTTAGAATAACTGTTTTTGGGTATATGTCTAGAAGTAGAAATATTGGATTACACTTCTGTCTTGTCTACCTCACTTGATCTAGGATTAATCGGTATCTTTAATTTTGTCATTTGTTTCCCTCCTTTTCTGGAGGGAAATAATTTTATTATTTATATAATTAAATACAGATAGTCTGATATTTCTCTTTGGGTTTCTATCTCGTGAATTTATTTAGCTTTGTTGTTGTTAGACAACATTTCTGATTTAAACTATTTGGAAAATTAAACCTACTGAATTGAATGAAACTCCAGCCAGTGTGACAACTTGAGTGTGATTTTATTGACATCACATTAGTTACTCAGATATGTTAAACCACTTGTGATTCAGATGTGAAAAGGAGAGTGAGAAAGAGAATGGGAAAATGACCCTAAAGGTTCTGGGACTTCTTTTGGGATTAATAAAATTTTATAAACGTTTTAAAATTTCTGTTTTAGGACTTCGAAACACCCTAAAATTTTAGCTTGGTCTTAGCCCCCAATTTGCTTTTTAGAGTTTCTGTTTTTCTACCTGTTAAAAAATATTATTTTTGTTTTTAGTTTTTGTAATATTTTGATGTTTTATACTTTTATATTTATATATTTAATGTTTTTATTTTGCTTTTGTATTTTATATGTACCTTTTAGAAGGTACACTTTTGCTTTTATGTTTTAAAGGACCTGAATGGAGGGGTGCCTGGGAGGCTGAGTCGGTTGAGCAGTCTGCCTTTGGCTCAGGTCATAATCCCAGAGTCCCAGAATCAAGCCCCTGTATCAGGCTCCCTGCTCTCTGGGGAGCCTGCTTCTACCTCTGCCCCTCCCCTCTGCTCATGGTTTCTCTCTCCCTATCTCAATAAATAAATGAAATCTTTTTAAAAATAAATAAATAAAAGACCTGAATGGAGGCATTTGAATTCCTAAGGAAGTGGTGAGGAGCAAATTGAAATATAGCTTTAGTTTTCTTCTCTTCTTTCTTTATGGTTTTCTTATTCTACTGAAATGACCCTTGGCCAAGATACAGGCTAAGTTGAAAGATGTCTAAATGGAAATTCAGGAAATCATTTGTCTGTAGCTCCATAGTAAATCTTGACATTTCTATATCAGATTCACTCACCATATTCTTTAGGAATGTGTTGGCTTACTCTTGGGTCTTCAGTTACTACCCCATGTGAATTTTAGAATCAGTTAGTCAAGTTGCACTAGAAAATCGGGGCTTTTATTAGAATTACATTGAGTGTCCTCTTTTTATTTTCCATTTTATTTTACTTTATTTCTTTTCAGTGTTCCAAAATTCATTGTTCATGCACCACACCCAGTGCTCCATGCAATATGTGCCCTCCATAATATCCACCACCAGGCTCACTCAGCCCCCAACCCCCTCCCCTCCAAAACCCTCAGTTTGTTTCTCAGAGTCCACAGTCTCTCATGATTTGTCTCTCCCTCCGATTTCCCCCAACTCACTTCTCCTCTCCATCTCCCAGTGTCCTCCGTGTTATTCCTTATGCTCCACAAGTGAAGTGAAGTGAAACCATATGGTAATTGACTCTCTCTGCTTGACTTATTTCACTCAGCATAATCTCTTCCAGTCCCGTCCATGTCGATACAAAAGTTGAGTATTCATCCTTTGATAGAGGCGTAATACTCCATAGTGTATATGGACCACATCTTCTTTATCCATTCGTCCGTTGAAGGACATCTTGGTTCTTTCCACAGTTTGGCAACTGTGGCCATTGCTGCTATGAACATTAGGGTACAGATGGCCCTTCTTTCCACTACATCAGTACCTTTGGGGTAAATACCCAGTAGTGCAGTTGCAGGTTCATAGGGAAGCTCTGTTTTTCTTAAGGAATCTCCACACTGATTTCCAAAGTGGCTGCACCAACTTGCATTCCCACCAACAGTGTAAGAGGGTTCCCCTTTCTCCACATCCTCTCCAACACACGTTGTTTACTGTCTTGTTAATTTTGGCCATTCTAACTGGCATAAGGTGGTATCTCAATGTGGTTTTGATTTGAATCTTGACTCTCCCTGATGGCTAATGTTGATGAACATTTTTTTATGTGTCTGTTATCCGTTTGTATGTCTTCTTTGGAGAAGTGTCTGTTTGTGTCTTCTGCCCATTTTTTGACGTGATTATCTATTTTGTGTGTATCCTCTTTTTGGGGGAAGACTCGATATCTTTATAATGACCTCTTTTACCCATGAAAATTGTTTATGTTTTCCTTTTTTTTTAAAGATTTTATGTATTTATTTGAGAGAGGGAAAGTGAGTGAGTGAGCACCAGTGGAGGGAGAGGGAGAGGGAGAAGCATGCTCTCCGCTGAGCAGGGAGCCTGATGTGGGCCTCGATCCCAGGACCCTGGGGTCATGACCTGAGCCGAAGGCAGACACTTAACCGACTGAGCCTCCCAGGTGCTTCTATGTTTTCTTTAATGTGTTTCATTAATGTTTCATTATTTTCTCCCAATAGGTCTTACACACATTTTGTTAGATTTATTTTCATAGTTAAGAGTATAAATGCTATTTATTATTTTTAAAATTATGCTTTCTGATATATTGAAATGAAATGGCATTTTGGATATTGATTTTGTGGCCAACCTGCTCATAATGCAAAACACTTTTTCTGCAGTTGATGGATTCTTTTAGGTTTTCTCTACATATGGTAGTCCCTCCTCATATCCATGGGGGGACACATTTCCGAGACACCCTAGCAGATGCTGGAAATAGCAGAGAGTACCTATATATATGTACACAGTGTATAAAGCTTAATTTATGTTAGGCACCTTAAGAAATTAATAGTAATAATAAGGCAGAACATTTATAACAATATCCTATAATAAAAGTTACATGAATGTGGTCTTGCTTAAAATCCTCTTGTACTATACTTACCCTCTTGTGATGATGTGGGATGAAGTGATGAGATGAAGTAAGGTTAATGATGTAGACATTGTAACGTAGTGTTAGGCTATTATTGATTTCTGAAGAGGGTTATCTACTTCTGAACCATATTTGACCTTGGGTAATTCAGGCTGTGGAAGGCAAAACTGGGGATAACCGGGGACTACTGTTACTACTACCAGACAATGAAGATAGTATTCCTCTTTCTTTCCAGTTCTTTAGTTTTGCTTGGTTTGGGTGCATTGGCTAAGACTCTTAGGATGAGGGTGAGTAAAAGAGTGTAGGCATTGAGTTCTTTTGTTTCAAGGGTATGTTCATTTCACTATTAGGAATCACACTTCCTGTAGTTTTTTTTTTTTTTTAACTCTTCACTTTAAAGAATTTTGAACATACATAACGGTAGGCAGAATAAAATAACAAATCCACTTACAACACTCATCCGTCCATGGATAATCATGCTCATCATTTTGTCACAAATCACAGATACATTGTTTCATCAATGAGACTTTTTATTTAATGTCTTGAAGATAAGTATTCTTTAAAAAAATTGTTGATGCGCATGGGTGGCTCAGGCAGTTAAGGGTCCAACTCTTGACCTCAGCTCAGGTCTTGATCTCAGGGTCTTGACTTAAAGCCCCAGTTGGTTTCCCAACTGGGCATGGAAACTACATTTAAAATATATATATATATTAAAAAATTGTTAACCTCACTACCATTATCAAATGTAAAAAAAAAATTCCTTGATATCATATGCAGGGTCAAATTTCCAATTTTTAAGATGTCATACAAATTTTTAAATTAGTCATTTTATTTATTTGTTTATTTTAGTAGGCTCCCACGCAGCATGGAGGTCAGTGTGGGGCTTGAATTCACGACCCTGAGATCAAGACCTGACCTGAAACCAAGAATTGAACACATAACTGACTGAGTTACCCAGTCACTCCTTTAATTATTTCAAGAAAAATCAGGATCCACATAAGATTTCCACATTGTGATTCATTAATATATTAGTTTCCTGTTGCTGCTGTAACAAGTTACCACACACTTAGTAGCCTAAAACAACACAGATTTATTTTCTTACAGTTTTAGAGCTCAATTTCTAAATGGGTCTCATTGGGATAAAATCAAGGTTTCAGCAAGATTGTATTCTTCTAAAGATGTATTCTTCTAAAGAACTTCAAGGAGATGATTTTCCATATTCTGGAAACTGCACGCATTTCTTGGCTTTAAGGCCTCTTCCTCTGTCTTCAGAGCCAGCAGTGTTGCACCTTCAGATCTTTCTGACTACTACTTTTATCATTGCAGCTCTGCCTCCTCTCCTGCCTCTCTTTTATGAGGGATCTTGTGATATATTGGGGCCAGGATAACCCAGAGTAATTTCCCCATTTTAAGACCTTTACCACATCTTTAAAGTTCTTTTTACTACATAAGTAACGTACCCACAGGTCTTACAGGTTAGGATATGGACACCTTTAGGTGTCTTTCTTTGAATTTGTTTCTCCCTCAGTATCTCTTTTTTAAAATTCCTGGATTTTATTTGTAGATTTAAAAAAAATTCTTCATTTTATTTGTAGAGTTTCCCCACAGGTGTGTTTTGCTGATTTCATTCCTATGATGTTAGTTCTTCTCTATTTCCTATGAATTGGTAGTTGGACCTATAGCTTGGTCAGATTCAGTGCCGCCCCCACCCCCCGCCCCAGGAGGCACATAATATCAAGAAAGCACATAAGGTGTGACAGTATCTTTTATGGTGTTAGCAACCATTAATGTTCAGTGTTTAGATCCCTTAATTCATTAGGGTTTGCAAAATGATACTCTAATTTTGTCATTCCTTCACTTATTAATTAGAATGCTTTTATAAAGAAAAGCTTGGACCATTTACTTCTGTTTGGTTACTCATTGGCATAGTTTATAATAGAAAGGCAGACATACCTCATTTTGTTGTGCCTTACATTATTGTGCTTTATAGATACAGCATTTTTCACAAATTGAAGGTTTGTGGCAACCCGTACATTAAACAAGTCAGTTGGTGCCCTTTTCCCAACAGCATTTGGTTACTTTGTTATCACTATGTTACATTTTGGTAATTCTTGCAGTATTTCTGATTTTTTTGTTATAATGTGTTAGAATGATCTGTAATCAGTGATCTCTGATGTTACTATTGTAATTGTTGGAACCACACCCATTCAAAATGGCATACTTAATCAATATAGGTATTCTTACTGCTCCACTGACCAGCCATTTCCTGTTTTTCTCCTTCTCCCCGTTCCTTGAGACACAACCATATCAAAATAAGGCCAGTTAATAGCTGTACGATGGCCTCTAAATGTTCAGTGAAAGAAAGAGTTGTGTGGCTCCACATTAAATCAAAAGCTAGAAATGATTAAGCTTAGTGAGGAAGGCAAGTCAAAAGCTGAGACAGGCCAAAAGCTACTAGGCCTCTTGTGACAAACAGCCAACTTGTGACTGCAAAGGAAAGGTTCTTGAAGGAAATTAAAAGTGCTACTCCAGTGAACACACAGATGATAAGAAAGCAACGTGGCTTTATTGCTGATATAGAGACAGAGTTTTAGTGGTCTGGATAGAAGATCAAAGTGGCCACATCACTCCCTGAAGCCAGAGCGTTGTCCAAGTCCCTAACTCCTCAGTTCTGTGAAGGCTGAGATTGGTGAAGAAGCTGTGAACGTTTGAAGCCAGAAGTTGGTTCATGAGGTTTAAGGAAAGAAGCCCCCTCCATAACAATGAACGGTGGAGCAGCAAAGTGCTGATACAGAAGTTCCAACGAATCATTCAGAAGATCTAGCTAGGATGATGCATGAAGGTAGCTACACTAAACAACAGATTTTCAATGTAGACGGAACAACTTTATATTAGGAATAAGATGCCATCTAGGACTTTGACAGCTAGAGAGGAGAGGTCAATGCCTGGCTTCTAACGACAGGGTGACTCTCTTGTTATGGATAATGAAGCCTGTGACTTCAAGGTGAAGCCACTGCTTCACTTACCATTGTGAAAATCCTAAGGCCCTTCAGAATTATGCTAAATCTACTCTCCTGTCGCTCCATAAATGGAACAACAAAGCCTGGGGGAAGCGCACATGTATTTTCAACATGGTTTCCTGAATATTTTAAACCACTGCTGAAACCTACTGCTAAGGAAAAGAAGATTCCTTTCAAAATACTACTGTTCATTGACAATGCGCCTGGTCACCCAAGCTGCAGTGGAGATGTACAATGAGAGTTACTGTTGTCATCATGCCTGCTAGCACAATATCCATTCTGCAGCCCATGGATCAAGGAGTAATTTTTTTTTTAGAGATTTTATTTATTTATTTTTTTGACAGACAGAGATCATAAGTAGGCAGAGAGGCAGGTAGAGAGAGAGAGAGAGGAGGAAGCAGGCTCCCTGCGGAGCAGAGAGCCCGATGCAGGACCCTGGAATCATGACCTGAGCCGAAGGCAGGGACTTTAACCCACTGAGCAACCCAGACGCCCCTCAAGGAGTAATTCTGATTTTAAAGTCTTATTATTTAAGAAACATACTTCGTAAGGCTATAGCTGTCATAGATGGTGATTCTGTGATGGATGTGGGCAAAGTAAATTGAAAGCCTTTTGGAAAGGATTCACCCTTTTAGATGCCAAGAACATTCCTGATTCCTGGGAAGAGATCAAAATATCAACATAAACAGGAGTTTGGAATTTGATGGCTTTGAGGTGTTCAGTGGAGGGCATAACTGCCAATGTGGTAGAAATAGCAATAGCACTAGAATTAGAAGTGGAGTCTTCTCTGCACAGTAACTTTTTATCTTGATCTAGTCCCAGTAATTTATTTTTGCTTTTGTTTCCCTTGCCTCGGGAGACATATAGAGGTTGCTACAGCCAGTATCAAAGAAGTTAAACCTATGTTCTCTGCTAAGACTTTCATGGTTTTAGGTCTTACAGTTAGGTCTTTGATCATTTTGATTTGATTTTTGTGTAAGGTGTAAGACCGTGGTTCAGTTTCATTCTTTTGCATGTTGCTTTCTAGTTTTCCCAACTCCATTTGTTGAAGAGACTGTCTTTTTCCCACTGGGTATTCTGGTGGGTTAAATAGGTGATGGCTATTAAAGAATGTACCTGTAAGGGAGGAATCAAGATGGCGGAGAAGTAGCAGCCTGAGACTACATCAGGTAGCAGGAGATCAGCTCGATAGCTTATCTAAACATTGCAAACACCTACAAATCCAACGGGAGAGCAAAGAGAAGAACAGCAACTCTAGAAACAGAAAATCAACCACTTTCTGAAAGAACCTGTTTTTATCCCCTTTCTCCCCCCCACAATTAGGGGTCTCTTCTGATTTGGTTACAGTGCATTTTTCTGGGGTCTTTGCCACCCTTTTAGTAGTTTATTTGCTCCTTCATATCCTCTTATCTGGACAAAATGACAAGGCGGAAAAAATCACCACAAACAAAAGAACAAGAGACAGTACCGAAGGCTAGGGACCTAATCAACACAGACATTGGTCATATGTCAGATCAAGAGTTCAGAATGACAATTCTGAACATTCTAGCCGGGCTTGAAAAAGGCATGGAAGATATTAGAGAAACCCTCTCTGGAGATATTAAAGCCCTTTCTGGAGAAATTAAAGAACTAAAATCTAACCACGTTGAAATCAAAAAAGCTATTAATGAGGTGCAATCAAAAATGGAGGCTCTCACTGCTAGGATAAATGAGGCAGAAGAAAGAATTAGTGATATAGAAGACCAAATGACAGAGAATAAAGAAGCCGAACAAAAGAGGGACAAACAGCTACTGGACCATGAGGGGAGAATTCGAGAGATAAGTGACACCATAAGACGAAACAACATTAGAATAATTGGGATTCCAGAAGAAGAAGAAACAGAGGGGAGCAGAAGGTCTATTGGAGAGAATCATTGGAGAGAATTTCCCTAATATGGCAAAGGGAACAAGCATCAAAATCCAGGAGATGCAGAGAACCCCCCTCAAAGTCAACAAGAATAGGTCCACACCCTGTCACCTAATAGTAAAATTTACAAGTCTTAGCGACAAAGAGAAAATCCTGAAAGCAGCCCGAGAAAAGAAGTCTGTAACATACAATGGTAAAAATATTAGATTGGCAGCAGACTTATCCACAGAGACCTGGCAGGCCAGGAAGAGCTGGCATGATATATTCAGAGCACTCAACGAGAAAAACATGCAGCCAAGAATACTCTATCCAGCTAGGCTATCATTGAAAATAGAAGGAGAGATAAAAAGCTTCCAGGACAAACAAAAACTGAAAGAATTTGCAAACACCAAACCAGCTCTACAAGAAATATTGAAAGGGGTCCTCTAAGCAAAGAGAGAGCCTAAAAGTAGTAGATCAGAAAGGTACACAGACAATATACAGTAACAGTCACCATACAGACTAATAATGGCACTAAATTCATATCTCTCAATAGTTACCCTGAATGTTAATGGGCTAAATGCCCCAATCAAAAGACACAGGGTATCAGAATGGATAAAAAAACAAAACCCATCAGTATGTTGCCTACAAGAAACTCATTTTAGACGTGAAGACACCTCCAGATTTAAAGTGAGGGGGTGGAAAACAATTTACCATGCTAATGGGCACCAGAAGAAAGCTGGGGTGGCAATCCTTATATCAGATCAATTAGATTTTAAGCCAAAGACTATAATAAGAGATAAGGAAGGACACTATATCCTACTCAAAGGGTCTGTCCAACAAGAAGATCTAACAATTTTAAATATCTATGCCCCTAACGTGGGAGCAGCCAACTATATCAACCAATTAATAACAAAATCAAAGAAACAGATCAATAATAATACAATAATAGTAGGGGACTTTAACACTCCCCTCACTGAAATGGACAGATCATCCAAGCAAAAGATCAACAAGGAAATAAAGGCATTAAATGACACACTGGACCAGATGGACATCACAGATACATTCAGAACATTTCATCCCAAAGCAACAGAATACACATTCTTCTCTAGTGCACATGGAACCTTCTCCAGAATAGATCACATCCTGGGTCACAAATCAGGTCTCAACCGGTATCAAAAGATTGGGATCATTCCCTGCATATTTTCAGACCACAATGCTCTGAAGCTAGAACTCGATCACAAGAGGAAAGCTGGAAAGAACCCAAATACATGGAGACTAAACAGCATCCTTCTAAAGAATGAATGGGTTAACCAGGAAATTAAAGAAGAATTGAAAAAATTCATGGAAACAAATGATAATGAAAACACAACAGTTCAAAATCTGTGGGACACAGCAAAGGCAGTCCTGAGAGGAAAATATATAGCGGTACAAGCCTTTCTCAAGAAACAAGAAAGGTCTCAAGTACACAACCTAACCCTACACGTAAGGGAGCTGGAGAAAGAACAAGAAAGAAACCCTAAACCCAGCAGGAGAAGAGAAATCATAAAGATCAGAGCAGAAATCAATGAAATCGAAACCAAAAAAACAATAGAAAAAATCAATGAAACTAGGAGCTGGTTCTTTGAAAGAATCAATAAGACTGATAAACCCCTGGCCAAACTCATCAAAAAGAAAATAGAAAGGACCCAAATAAATAAAATCATGAATGAAAGAGGAGAGATCACAACTAACACCAAAGAAATACAGACAATTATAAGAACATACTATGAGCAACTCTACACCAACAAATTTGACAATCTGGAAGAAATGGATGCATTCCTAGAGACATATAAACTACCACAACTGAACCAGGAAGAAATAGAAAACCTGAACAGGCCCATCACCAGTAAGGAGATTGAAACAGTCATCAAAAATCTCCAAACAAACAAAAGCCCAGGGCCAGACGGCTTCCCAGGGGAATTCTACCAAACATTTAAAGAAGAACTAATTCCTATTCTCCTGAAACTGTTCCAAAAAATAGAAATGGAAGGAAAACTTCCAAACTCATTTTATGAGGCCAGCATCACCTTGATCCCAAAACCAGACAAGGATCCCACCAAAAAAGAGAACTACAGACCAATATCCTTGATGAACACAGACGCAAAAATTCTCGTCAAAATACTAGCCAATAGGATTCAACAGTACACTAAAAGGATTATTCACCACGATCAAGTGGGATTTATTCCAGGGCTGCAGGGTTGGTTCAACATCCGCAAATCAATCAATGTGATACAACACATTAATAAAAGAAAGAACAAGAACCATATGATACTCTCAGTAGATGCTGAAAAAGCATTTGACAAAGTACAGCATCCCTTCCTGATCAAAACTCTTCAAAGTGTAGGGATAGAGGGCACATACCTCAATATTATCAAAGCCATCTATGAAAAACCCACCGCAAATATCATTCTCAATGGAGAAAAACTGAAAGCTTTTCCGCTACGGTCAGGAACACGGCAGGGATGTCCATTATCACCACTGCTATTCAACATAGTGGGAGCAGCCAACTATATCAACCAATTAATAACAAAATCAAAGAAACACATCAATAATAATACAATAATAGTAGGGGACTTTAACACTCCCCTCCCTGAAATGGACAGATCATCCAAGCAAAAGATCAACAAGGAAATAAAGGAAATAAATAATAAATAAATAAATAAATAAATAATAAATAAGAATAAATAAGAAGTCCTAGCCTCAGCAGTCAGACAACAAAAAGAAATTAAAGGCATCCAAATTGGTAAAGAAGAAGTAAAACTATCACTCTTCGCAGATGATATGATACTATATGTGGAAAACCCAAAAGACTCCACTCCAAAACTGCTAGAACTTGTACAGGAATTCAGTAAAGTGTCAGGATATAAAATCAATGCACAGAAATCAGTTGCATTTCTGTACACCAACAAGAAAGAAGAAAGAGAAATTAAGGAGTCAGTCCCATTTACAATTGTACCCAAAACTATACGATACCTAGGAATAAACCTAACCAAAGAGGCTAAGAATCTATACACAGAAAATTATAAAGTACTCATGAAAGAAATTGAGGAAGACACAAAGAAATGGAAAAATGTTCCATGCTCCTGGATTGGAAGAATAAATATTGTGAAAATGTCTATGCTACCTAAAGCAATCTACACATTTAATGCAATCCCTATCAAAATACCATCCATTTTTTTCAAAGAAATGGAACAAATAATCCTAAAATTTATATGGAATCAGAAAAGACCTCGAATAGCCAAAGGAATATTGAAAAAGAAAGCCAAAGTTGGTGGCATCACAATTCCGGACTTCAAGCTCTATTACAAGCTGTCATCATCAAGACAGCATGGTACTGGCACAAAAACAGACACATAGATCAGTGGAACAGAATAGAGAGCCCAGAAATCGACCCTCAACTCTATGGTCAACTAATCTTCGACAAAGCAGGAAAGAATGTCCAATGGAAAAAAGACAGCCTCTTCAATAAATGGTGCTGGGAAAATTGGACAGCCACATGCAGAAAAATGAAATTGGACCACTTCCTTACACCACACACGAAAATAGACTCCAAATGGATGAAGGACCTCAATGTGAGAAAGGAATCCATCCAAATCCTTGAGGAGAATGCAGGCAGCAACCTCTTCGACCTCAGCCGTAGCAACATCTTCCTAGGAACAACGGCAAAGGCAAGGGAAGCAAGGGCAAAAATGAACTATTGGGATTTCATCAAGATCAAAAGCTTTTGCACAGCAAAGGAAACAGTTCACAAGACCAAAAGACAACTGACAGAATGGGAGAAGATATTTGCAAACGACATATCAGATAAGGGCTAGTATCCAAAATCTATAAGGAACTTAGCAAACTCAACACCCAAAGAACAAACAATCCAATCAAGAAATGGACAGAGGACATGAACAGACATTTCTGCAAAGAAGACATCCAGATGGCCAACAGACACATGAAAAAGTGCTCCACATCACTCGGCATCAGGGAAATACAAATCAAAACCACAATGAGATATCACCTCACACCAGTCAGAATGGCTAAAATTAACAAGTCAGGAAATGACAGATGCTGGCAAGGATGTGGAGAAAGGGGAACCCTCCTCCACTGTTGGTGGGAATGCAAGCTGGTGCAACCACTCTGGAAAACAGCATGGAGGTTCCTCAAAATGTTGAAAATAGAACTACCCTATTACCCAGCAATTGCACTACTGGGTATTTACCCTAAAGATACAAACATAGTGATCCGAAGGGGCACGTGTACCTGAATGTTTATAGCAGCAATGTCTACAATAGCCAGACTATGGAAAGAACCTAGATGTCCATCAACAGATGAATGGATAAAGAAGATGTGGTATATATACACAATGGAATACTATGCAGCCATCAAAAGAAATGAAATCTTGCCATTTGCGACGATGTGGATGGAACTAGAGCGTATCATGCTTAGTGAAATAAGTCAATCGGAGAAAGACAACTATCATATGATCTCCCTGATATGAGGACATGGAGAAGCAACATGGGGGATTAGGGGGATAGGAGAAGAATAAATGAAACAAGATGGGATTGGGAGGGAGACAAACCATAAATGACTCTTAATCTCACAAAACAAACTGGGGGTTGCTGGGGGGAGGTGGGATTGGGAGAGAGGGAGGGGGCTATGGACATTGGGGAGGGTATGTGCTATCGTGAGTGCTGTGAAGTGTGTAAACGTGGCGATTCACAGACCTGTACCCCTGGGGATAAAAATACATTATATGTTTATTAAAAAAAAAAAATTTGGAAGGGGAGGCAAACCATAAGAGACTATGGACTCTGAAAAACAACCTGAGGGTTTTGAAGGGTCAGGGGTGGGAGGTTGGGGGAACAGGTGGTGGGTAATGGGGAGGGCACGTTTTGCATGGAGCACTGGGTGTTGTGTAAAAACAATGAATACTGTTACGCTGAAAAAATAAATAAAATGGAAAAAAAAAAGCGCTAAAAAAAAAAAAAAAAAAGAATGTACCTGTAGTGATGAGCACAGAGTGATTTAAGTGTTGAATTACTACATTGTACACCTGAAGCTCATATAACACTATATGTTAACTAACTGGAATTTAAAAAACCTTAAAAGAAAGAAAGAAAGAAAAAAAAGGATCCTAAAAATGTGATTCAGATGCTACAGTTTCATGACAGAACTTGAGCACATGAGGAGTTGCTTCTTATGAATGAGGAAATAGTTTTTCTTGGGATGGTGTCTACTCCTGGTGAAGATGCTGTGAAGATTGTTGAAATGACAGCAAAAGATTTAAAATATTACATATATTTAGATGATAAGCAGCATCAGAGTTTGAGAATATTGACTTCAATTTTGAAAGAAATTCTGTAGGTAGAATGCTATCGAACAGCATCACATGCTACAGAGAAATCATTCATGAAAGGAAAAATCAATTATGGCAAACTTTATTGTTGTCTTATTTTAAGAAATTGCCACAGCCACCCGAGCCTTAGCAACCATCACACTGGTCAGCAGCCATCAACATTGAGGCAGGACCTTCCACCAGCCAAAAGATTACAGCTTGGTGAAAGTTCAGATAATGGCTAATATTTTTTAGCAATATTTTATTTTTAAGGTATTCAGTTTTCTTAAGACATAATGATATTGCATGCTTACTACAGCAAAATACAGGGTAAACATGACTTTTATATGCACTGGGAAATGAAAAAATTCACTTGACTCACTTTGTTGCGATATTCCCTTTATTTCAGTGGTCTGGAACAGAATCCACAATATTTCTGAGGTATGCCTGTAGTTCATATGATTCTTTCCTTTCATTTACTAATTGTCAAAATATTAAGGTGGTCTTTTAAGCATCCTCCAATATTGGCTAAATAGCTTTTATCATTATGAATTTTTGTATTTAAACATATCTAGTGTGTTTCAAGACAGTGCAGTTATTATCCTTGTTAATATTTAACTGTTGTATCTTGACATGACCCTAGTAATCTCTTTTGGCATATTCACTAGCTGGTATCACAAAATGTCCTGTTTGCTGCTTCTACCCTGGAATCAGCCACTTCTCTTCTTCTGTTTAGTGGGAATTAGTATATATGTGAGTGCTAGTGGAACTCAGTGTTACTTGTTTGTTTATAGATTTTTTTCAATGAACAGGATAGGTTTTATCTTAGTTTTAAAGAAAAATACATCATGAGTTCAAAGCGATTCTAATTTAGTTTCAGGACTGCATTTTTTTTTTTTTTAAATACTACTTCTGTATGTCTTCTATCTCCTTCAATCAAAAAGATTTCTAAAAGTGTTGACGTTTCTTTTTTAAAGAGTTTAGTGTATGTTCTTAGGGTATATCCCCCTGGAGAGAGATAATCAAAGTACTATAGTTTAAAGTCACTTGAAACAGTCTTCTGTGTGGTTATAATACTAATTTAGTATGCATTTAGGTTCACTTATTTTGTTTTCAATGAAATAGTGTATTCAAAATAGTCTGGCTTCCTTCTCTATTCCTTATAGTCTGTTCCTAACCATGAAATTTGTTTCCTGATTGTTACTCCATTTCTGTTATTTTTTTTTTCAATATTTTATTTATTTATTTGACAGAGAGAGTCACAGTGAGAGAGGGAACACAAGCAGGGGGAGTGGGAGAGGGAGAAGCAGGCTTCCCACTGAGCAAAGAGCCCAATGTGGGGCTCAATCCCAGGACTCTGGGATCATGACCTGTGCCAAAGGCAGACGCTTAACAACTGAGCCACCCAGGTGCCCCTCCATTGCTGTTATTTTTCGTAAACATTTCTAACTATATCTACTTGTAGTACTCTCTGTATATATACGCATTGTCCCAACTTGCTTGTTTCACTTAACAATATATCATGGAGGGGCGCCTGGGTGGCTCAGTGGGTTAAAGCCTCTGCCTTTCACTCAGGTCATGATCCCAGGGTCCTGGGATCGAGCCCCGCATCGGGCTCTCTGCTTGGCAGGGAGCCTGCTTCCTCCTCTCTCTCTCTGCCTGCCTCTCTCCCTACTTGTGATCTCTATCTGTCAAATAAATAAAATAAAAATCTTAAAAAAAAAAACAACAATATATCATGGAGGTACACCTGGGTGGTTCAGTTGGTTAAGCGTCTGGCTCTTGATTTTGGCTCAGGTAATGATCTCAGAGTCATGAGATCAAGACTCGAGTGGGGCTCCACACTCAGCGGGGAGCCTGCTTGAGATTCTCTCCCTCTCTCCCCCTGCCCACTGTCTCTCACTAAAATAAATATATCTTAAAACAATATCATGGAGGTTATTATGTAGCAGAATTAAAGTAGTCCTCATTGTTATTTTTAAAGTGTTGCAGTACCCTATATTATGGATATACCATAGTTTATTAAATCTGTCTCATATTGATGTTTGGATAGTTTCTGGTCTCTTACAATGAATAATATTCACATGTTCTTTAATAATTTTGTTTGTGTATCTTGAGGATAGATTCCTAAGTGAGATCTTATCAAGTATGCATGTTTTTCCTGCTTATTTGAGATACTGCTTTTATCATCTATAAAGTCTATTAAGTCTGTTAGTCTATTTGTAGATTTTTCAATTATGTTTTAACAGCTTTATTGATATATTTACATACTATACAATTTAGTCAACTGAAGTGTGTAGTTCATTGATTTTTTAAGTATATTTACAGATATGCACAACCATAAGCACAGTTAATTTTAGAATATTTCCATCACCTCAAGAAGATCACTGTACCCTTTTGGAGATACCAACTTTATCCCCCCACGTTCCCTAATTCTAGGCAACCACTAATTTACTTTCTATCTCTATAGGTTTGCCTATTCTGGACATTTCTTATAAATTTAGTCATACAACATCCGACCATATGTGACTTTTTTTGTTTCACTTACAGTGTTTTCAAGGTTCATTCATGTTGTAACATACACCAATCAGTTCTATTTAAGACCACGTTTTTTATTGAGTGCATATATCACATTTTCTTTATCCATCAGTTGAAGGACATGTGGGCTTTTGCACCTTTTATTGGTTTTCAGGTATCTGTGTGTGTCCTACTTTAATTCCTTTGGATATATCTCTAAGAGTGGGATTAATTATTGGCCACTCTGTGTTTTTGTAACACCCTTCACTTTATACCTTCCCTTTTTCCCTGTGCTTCATACAGGGTTTTTCTCCATGTTCTCTTCTCCAATGGTAAACTGCTCCTTACACTGTCTTTGCTAACCTAGATGTGGGGAGTGGGAGTGTTCTCTGTTTTTCTGGTCCAGCTTCAGTCTTAGGAGCCCTTTGTTCTTGAGTCTGGGGTATGAGGCTTTAACAGAAATCCTGCTTCTCCTCAACTGTAGACTTCTAATCATTTGAGCCCAGGAAGATTTTCTGCTTCTCCCTCTGAAGTAGAGAACTTTTTTTTTTCTTTTCTTTTTGCTCAGCAGCAGTGAGTTTTTAACCTGTGTCCTAGGGTGACAGTTTTTGTCTTTCTCTCAATAGCTTTATTCCTTTATTTCTTATGAGTATGGGAAAGGAAAGGTTTGTGCCTTTCCTACATAGGCAGCTGCCTCCCTCTGTCAGACCTGTACAACCAAGAGATACTTTTTCCAATTTCAAGTGTCCACTGGAGGTTTGTGGAGAAAGAGCCTGTGAGTGGGTGTCTCTCCTTTTGTGTCTCTGGCTACTAGGGATTATGTATTTTCATGCTAACCTACATTCAGCTATTAACAATGAATTAAATATAGTTGAACTCTTAACCCACTTGTATCACATTTTCATTTTCCTTCTGTCCACAGCCACATGTGTCCTATTGCTTATGTCCCATCTCTCCTTGGGGACATCTGTCTTTCCTTAAATTTCAGGCTAGTTGATTATCCTACAACTGATGGATTTCTGATGGATTCAAGAATAGATATGGTTCTGTAGATTATTTGGCTTTTTCTTGTTACAGTGGGAGTGGTATTGGTTTCCGGTGTCTGTTATCCTAGACAAAAGCTGGAATTTCTGTATAATTAAAGGTGCTGTTATTTTAACTTTCATTTAGGAAACATTTCAACATTATAGGAAAATTGCATGTATAGTCCGTAAACTTCTCTGTACCCTTCACCTAATTTACCATTTACTAACATGGTAACTCGCTATCTTCTTGCATATTTATATATTATTATTATTATTATTATTATTGAACCATTTGATAACAGGGTGCCCTAATCTTATGACCCTTTATCGCCTGATTACTTCAATGTCCTTATTTTTTTAAAAAAACTTGATAATATATGAAGATCTTTGTATGTCAGTGATTATAATTGATATGAAAGAAAGCATTGGTACTTTATATTCATTAAAATTTCTTTCTGTCTGTAGGTATCATTAATGGGATTGGAAATTTTAAGTGCCTTTGTGGACAGATTATCAACACGATTTAAGTCCTATGTAGTAATGGGTAAGTTAACTTTACTTAAAATTATTGTAGGTTTTGACATACTGACTTTTTTCCTTCATCATTTCTAATAGAATTCTTTCTCTGTGAATGCAAAAATGTTATTTTGTACAACCCAGAGATCTACTTAGCATTTTAGGTTGCCTAGACATAAAAGATTTTAAGCCTAGGGCACCTGGGTGGCTCAGTGGGTTAAGCTGCTGCCTTCGGCTCAGGTCATGATCTCGGGGTCCTGGGATCGAGTCCCACATCGGGCTCTCTGCTCAGCAGGGAGCCTGCTTCCCTCTCTCTCTCTCTCTCTCTCTGCCTGCCTCTCTGTCTATTGTGATCGCTCTCTGTCAAATAAATAAATAAAATCTTTAAAAAAAAAAAAAAGATTTTAAGCCTATTTAAATATTTACTTTGAGACCAAAAAAAGCATAAAACATACTAAATATACTGTTGATAGATTTTTACTTCATATTTTAAAATGTTTTACTGTAACTTTTATTTTTTTGTAACATTAAAAATTTATTACTTACAGCACGACTTTTTCTTTCTCTCTAATTATTCGTTTATTTTCTTCCCTTTTAAAATTTTTATTTAAATTCCAGGTAACATGCAGTGTAATATTGGTTTCAGGAGTAGAATTCAGTGATTCATCACTTACATAGAACACCCAGTGCTCATCATAACAAGTGCCCTTCGTAATACCCATCACCCATCTAGCCTACACCCCAACCCGCTTCCCTCCATCAACACTCAGTTTGTTCTCTGTTGTTAGAATCTCTTGTGGTTTGTTTCCCTCTCCTTTTTTCCTACCCTTCCCATATGTTCATCTGTTTTGTTTCTTAAATTCCACATGGAAGTGAAATCATATGGTATTTGTCTTTCTCTGACTTAATTCACTTAATATATTCTAGATCCATCCATGTCATTGCACACCGTAAAGATATCATTCTTTTTGATAGCTGAGTAATATTCCATTGTATAGAGACTCAAGCCCCCCACATCTTCTTTATCCATTCATCAGTTGACGGACAGTTGGGCTTTTGCCGTAGTTTGACTATTGATGATGCTGCTGTAAACATCATGGTGCATGTACCCTTTCAAATCACTATGTTTGTGTCCTTTGGGTAAATACCTAGCAGTACAGTTGCTAGGCCATAGGGTAGCTCTATTTCTAATTTTTTGAGGACCCTCCATACTGTTTTCCTGAGTGGCTGCTCCAGTTTGCATTCCTATAGCACCACTTGTTAGACTATATGTGAAGGACTGGTTCTTTTGTTGCTAGTCTGTTGCAGATGAATATTTTGTAAAATACAATGAAAGTAAATTACAGCAAAGTGAAAGGGAAAAAAATTCAAGGCCCAATTTTTTTTTTGTCGTTTTTTTTGTTTTTAAGATTTTATTATTTGACAGAGAGAGATCACAAGTAGGCAGAGAGGCAAGCAGAGAGAGAGAGAGGAGGAAGCAGGCTCCCCGCCGAGCAGAGAGCCTGATGTGGGACTCGATCCCAGGACCCTGAGATCATGACCCGAGCCGAAGGCAGAAGCCTAACCCACTGAGCCACCCAGGCGCCCCAAGGCCCAATTTTTTTTATTAGATTCAGTAAATAAAATTATTTTGGTCAGATTGTTTTTAAAATTTTATGTTATAAACACTCTCAGTTTTGTTTTTTTTTTACCACAGTTTGTAGACTGGTCTGGGCTGCCAGCCATACTTTGCAGTGCACTTACAGTAGCGTGTTTGTAGTACAGTACAGTATACTAATACAGTGCTTTTCTTTGTGTAGTGGTTAGGGTTACATTGATTTTGACCTGCTTTCTAAACCTGAGTGACCTTCATGGGTCTTTTGGAGTGCTTTGATGAGTAGATTTGGTTCCTGTTATGTAGAAATATTTAAGGGGGGAAGAAAAGAAATATTTAAGGGAAACTTCAGATGTTTGTGATTTTTCTTTAATGAATTAATGCTTCATGATGCTACACTTATTTTTGAATTCTCTTTGGTCAGCTTTTTATTCATGTTTGGTATCGTACTGCTTTCTTCTTTTTATTTTTATTGTTTAGCTATCCTTTTAGCAGAAGCATCTTAGTGAGTTTCCCTTATTATTCCCTTTTTAATCAATACCTGCTTCTAATTCATTCTTTGTATGAATATCCTCTAGAAAGGTTTTTTCTTTTTTTTTACTGTTTCAGTCTTCTGCTTAAAAATCCCTATAATAGGTGTTAAAAACTATGCTCTGCACACATACTGCATGGAGCACTGGGTGTGGTGCAAAAACAATGAACACTGTTATGCTGAAAATAAACAAATAAAAATTTTAAAAAAACTATGCTCTGCAAACATGTTTTACTTGCTTATGTATTTTCTTAAAACATTTTGAATCATTGTTAAAATTTAGAACATTTTACATAAAAATTCATGTTTATGGCTTGTCTTGAACAGTTGTTCAGTGTGGCAACCCTGATCTTCCACTCCTACAGGTACTTTTTGGCTGAAGTTTTGTCATAGCTTCTCTTTTGAATGGGTCATGAGATTTCTGATTAATAAGTTCCTCCCATCTCCTCTTGCCTCCTCATAACCGAGAATATCAGTTATCATATGGCAAGCTTGGAATACTACCATTTTTAGAGCTGGTTCATTTTTGGCATTTTCTGTATGTCCCTGACCATAGGCATTTGTTTGTGACCACTGCCCCTGTAGTAGTTCCCTATTATTAGTTGTGACAGATGGTATTTGAGGCTTGACAGTAATTCTAGGTATTACGTATCTTGCTTATTTTTTTTTTAAAGACATTATTTATTTATTTATTTATTTATTTGACAGACAGAGATCTCAAGTAGGCGGAGAGGCAGGCAGAGAGAGAGAGAGAGAGGAGGAAGCAGGTTCCCCACTGAGCAGAGAACCCGATGCGGGGCTTGATTCCAGGACCCTGAGATCATGACCTGAACCGAAGGCAGAGGTTTAACCCACTGAGCCATCTAGGTGCCCCTGCTTATTTTTTTTGACACTAGAAGCGCTAGATGGGGTTTGATGCTCCGACTGGTTGTAGTTTTTTGCCTCCCAGGACTGTCCTGCTTTCAGAACTTCTGTTTGGTTGTCCTTTGGTGTTCCGATTCTCTCAGCATGTATGTCCCTTCTGCCTCTCAGTAGCCTTATTTATCAGTGATCTTTAGCAAGTACTCTTTTCCACTTTAGCTAATCAGAAACTTGCTCACTCTTGCTATTTTTGGCCTAATTTGTTCCTAATTTGTGCTGTTCTTTCTTTTTGAAATCCTCTCCTCTTGGGGCACCTGGGTGGTCTAGTCAGTTAAGTGTCCCGCTCTTGGTTTTGGCTTAGGTTGTGTGATCTCAGGGTCCTGAGATTGAGCCCCACATCAGATTCCATGTGGAGTCTGCTTGGGACACTTTCCGCCCCTCCTCTCTTCTCTCTCTCTCAAATACATAAATCTTTAAAAAAAAAAAAAAAAAAAAGAAAAGAAAAGAACTCCTGTTTTTCTCTTTAAAAGATTTACTTCAGGTTCCAGTATCTGGGAGCTTTTCATATTAACCTCACCCTACATTGAAGTTTTCTTTACTCCGTGATTCTTACACCCTTAAATACTTAATAAATTGAATTAAATTGCTTTTATTCGTATTTCATGTGTGTTCTCCATATATCTACATAGGCTTATATGTGTAATTTTTTTTTGTCTTCTAATCTACTCTTTTTGTGCATTAATATTAGCCAGTATCATTTTTACTTTGAACTCTTCATACATGTTCATCATTTTCCTTGGTGAAACTTGAACTTGTTAATAGATGAGAGTGTGATATAATAGGAAAATTTTATCACTACTTTCCTACCATATATTGCCTACTTGTCATCCATTTGTTAGGACTTATCTGCTTTACATATATGAGAGATTATCCTTACACTGTTTCTAATTTGTATGGTAGCTCTGTAAGTTTGGCAGTATATCTGTATACTCTGAAGGAGGTATGGTACTAAACCAAGAGTCCCAGGGTTAACTTTGTTTAACTCTGTCTTAGAACTTAGCCAAACCATGTTAGGAGCCTTTCTGTAAAAGGAAGGAATTGAATGAAATTATGTGTAGAAGGTTCTTTTTTTTTTTTAAATAATGTAATCCTAGATATATGTAACTTGATGTGAGTGATATATATATATATATATATATTTTAGTGCACTTAGGTTATTATAGCTATTTTTACCTTTTTATGTTAAAAGTGAAGAGAAGTTTCAGGAAAATTGAGATACATGTTCACTTATAGATGAAGTGCCAGAAAGAGTATGGGCTCTATTGATGTAGTTCTTTAATATGAAAGATTTAAATTTTCTTTTGTGGCCACATGTACTGTGGAAAAATAAGCTTTTCAAACAAAAAATATATTCAGTTTACATTTAACACTGATTACCAACCCTGGTTTTATGCTAACTGAATTCAGTAAGGGATCTCATATTTTACAAATTTTAAGTAGATAGTTTTAATTGAAAATGGAATTACAGAAAGAGTATTAGAATAGTTGTGCTTCCTGGCCATCAGTTTTGCATCTTGTAAAATGGTATGCATTCCCTACAGTGCTAAGAGAATAAAACATATCAGCTGTGCTTTAAACTTCTTCAGTGTTCCACTGTTCAAAATCCAGTCTGATATATTCATTTGTTTAACATTCTTATTGTTTATAGGGTAAAAACTTTGTTTTGGATTCCTATAACTATCTATTGTAATATTCATCACATTGAATGGTAAAATTCAGTGGTCATTATATTATATACAGATTTTAGGATCCTTAAACTTTTGACTCTTCCAAATGCTTATTACAGGCTTAGCACAGGTTTGTTTGTTTGTTTGTTTGTTTTACCAGTTTTACCTCATCCTCTCACTAGGCATGTGAGGAATAGGCCTGCATCCCTTCTTATTTCGTAGACAAGGGAACTTTGAAATACAGAGAAGTTTACTGTCTTAAATAATTAATAACTGGTAGAGCAAGGAATGAAATCTTATTCTACTTGACACCAAGAGTGTTAAAAAGGAATTCTAATGCAAAAAATTCAACTTTAATAAAAAGTTTATGTAGTGTGAAATTGTTTATTTTCAGTGTTTATTATATTTTATAAAATTTTAGTTTCTCTTACTGAAGTGAGCAGTTGTTTGGGCCAATGTGTGTTTTTTTTTCTCTTTTTTAAAATTTTATTTTATTTTATTTCTTTTCAGTGTTCCAGAATTCATTATTTATGCACCACACCCAGTGCTCCATGCAATACATGCCCTCCATAATACCCACCACCAGGCTCACCCAACCCCCCACCTCTCCTCCCCTCCAAAACCCTCAGTTTGTTTCTCAGAGTCCACAGTCTCTCATGGTTTGTCTCTCCGATTTCCCTCTACTCACTTCTCCTCTCCTTCTCCCAATGTCCTCCGTGTTATTCCTTATGCTCCACAAGTAAGTAAAACCATATGGTAATTGACTCTCTCTGCTTGACTTATTTCACTCAGCATAATCTCTTCCAGTCCCGTCCATGTCGATACATAAGTTGGATATTCATCCTTTCTGATGGAAGCATAATACCCCATCTTATATATGGACCATATCTTCTTTCTCCATTTGTCCATTGAAGGGCATCTTGGTTCTTTCCACAGTTTGGCAACTGTGGCCATTGCTGCTATGAACATTAGGGTACAGATGGCCCTTCTTTCCACTACATCAGTACCTTTGAGGTAAATACCCAGTAGTGCAATTGCAGGGTCATAGGGAAGCTCTGTTTTTAATTTCTTAAGGAATCTCCACACTGATTTCCAAAGTGGCTGCACCAACTTGCATTCCCACCAACAGTGTAAGAGGGTTCCCCTTTCTCCACATTCTCTCCAACACACATTGTTTACTGTCTTGTTAATTTTGGCCATTCTAACTGGCATAAGGTGGTATCTCAATGTGGTTTTGATTTGAATCTCCTTGATGGCTAATGTTGATGAACATTTTTTCATGTGTCTGTTAGCCATTTGTATGTCTTCTTTGGAGAAGTGTCTGTTCATGTCTTCTGCCCATTTTTTGATGTGATTATCTGTTTTGTGTGTGTTGAGTTTGAGGAGTTCTTTATAGAT
The DNA here is from genome assembly GCF_922984935.1 of Meles meles. Taxonomy (NCBI): domain Eukaryota; kingdom Metazoa; phylum Chordata; class Mammalia; order Carnivora; family Mustelidae; genus Meles; species Meles meles. The sequence goes on along the minus strand of NC_060069.1, from coordinate 36,668,422 downwards.
CTTGGATATCAGCCTTTTGTCTGTAGTGTCATTTGCAAATATCTTCTCGCATTCCGTGGGTTGCCTCTTTGTTTTGTTGACTGTTTTAATTTTCTTTTTGGATTCAAATTCCACTTCTCAAGAATGAAGTGGCTATTTTTTTCATACTACTATTGTGTGATTGCTAAAACACACACATGCAAAACACCTCAGTTACAAGTAGATAGAAATAGTTATGACTGGGACCTAATTGTGTGGATTATTTATTTATTTATTTTTATTTAAGATTTTTTATTTACTTATTTGTCAGAGAGAGAAAGAGCACTAGCGAGCACAAACAGGGAAGCAGCGGGTAGGGGGAGAAGCAGGCTCTCTGCTGAGCAGAGAGCCCAATGTGGGACTTGATCCCAGGACCCTGGGATCATAACCTGAGCTGAAGGCAGATGCTTAACTGACTGAGCCACCCAGGCTTCTGTGTGGATTATTTAAATCCTGGTTTCAGCTTGTTATTTTGTGACTTTGGGAAAGGTATTTAATGCCTTTGGGCCTTCTCTGTCAAATTGGCCTATTCTATTTCATAGGATTGTTATGGGGATGACATGAGATAATTCAGTGCTTAGTACATAATAATATTTAATATTTATTAAGTGTTTATTGCTATCTTCTCCCTCACAGAAGATATCGGAACCAGAGTCCCACAGCAGCCAATCCTACAGGTGTCAATGATTTTCTCTGATGTTAATAATATATCAGATAAATACAAGTGTTTATATTATTCCAACTGACAGGTACTTCAGTTGCCTTCTGATTAAGCTTGTAATGTTATGGCAGGAACTTTTTTTCTTACATAGTCATTTCCTTGATTAAGCTTGGGTTTTTGGATGATATCATTTCATTTGGTATAGTGGGCTTCTCATCCTAGCCGAATTTTCTTCCAAAAAGAATGTAATTTCTCTTTTCCTTAAGTGTTGTTTATTATTATTACATGAGTCTGCATCTCATATTCTAGAACATATTTACATCAAATTACATATGCAGTTAATTATAATTGTCTATAAATAAATGAGAGAAAATCCGTTTCTTAATCTCATTTCTTCCTTCCCTTGTTTAAACTAGGCCTCAGCCTTCATTGCCCCAGGGAAAGGAAGGCTATAGCTGTCATGTCAAAAGAGAAACAAAAGTTAATTTCTTTGCCTTCCAACCTGCAGAATGATGCTAGTGATGGTGGGGGGTGGTAGGTGACACAGAGTACTTATTCAGTGCTCTTCACTCTAAGTGAACATTTATTCTCTTTTTAATTTTCAGTCATCTTCTGAGGTGAGTACTGCTGCAGAAATTAATGGTTAAGGATATAAAGACAAAAGGAGATGAAATATTGTGGCCACACACCTTGTAACACCACACAAGGGGAAGTGGTAGTCTAAGGGTTTATAGAAAGATAATTTTGACTTTGAGATATTTTTGCCAAATGAGTGGACTTTAGAACCTGTACCCTCTGAGATCTCTCTTCCACTCCCTTTCCCTTCAGCCTCACCCCCAATAGATGTGATTTCTTTGTGGTGCTTTGTTGATTTATAGTTATAAAAACCTTTCTCATGAAAACTTTCCAAGAATGGACTCTTACCTGCTTTTTCTCCCTCCTTTCATGAAGTAGTGCCACAGTCTTGGACGTAGTAGAGAAAAACTTCAATCGGGGGGCCTAGGCTTTTATTTTTGTCAGTTGAGTAATATGTCATACATACATAAGTGTGTATTACACATGTAATTGCACACCAACACCTGCCTGTCCCCAGGTGGAGAAACTAGAACTCTGTCATCCTAGATACTTCCTCTCTGCATTCCTGATGACACCTCCCTCCCTCTGCCAGGGGTGACCACGGACATGACCTTTTAGATAACCATTCCCTGCTCATCTGTAGAGCTTGACTAGCCATACACATTTCTAAATGGGATAATATTTCGTCTTGCCTGTTTTTTGAACATTATCATAAGTGGATATCATGTTGTATGTATGCTTTTGAAACTTCTTTTGATTAGACTCATGAGTAAAGAAAATAATTTGCTTACCTCAACTTTCATTTATGGAAACAAACTGTTTATAATTTTGTAAAATACAGCATATAATGGAGATGAATTATAAATATTTACTCTTTCTCTTGCCTTTCTCTAGTTATTGTAGCTTTAATAGACAGAATGGGAGATGCCAAAGACAAGGTTCGAGATGAAGCTCAGACTCTGATACTGAAGTTAATGGATCAAGTAGCACCACCTATGGTAGGCCTTCAGTTTCAAATTTACATCTTTCTAATCAGTGTTGAAATATCAGTAAAGATAGCTGGTAATTACAGCAAGTCAGTGAAGCCCCAGGGGACAGGAAACTAGAATTTTAAATACTGAATTATTGTTAATTCTTTAAAGAAATTGAAATTTAAGATAAAATGTCAGTATTTAACTTTTGGGGGATTTTTTGCTTTTCTTTCTCCTATTTTCTACTCTTTGACATCTTTTACAAAGCTAACGCAGAGATTCTGCTGGATACTGTGCTGATTATGTTATTTTTTAGGATTTTGTTTGTTTGTTTGTTTTTCTTACTTGCAGATAATACAGTGTTCACTGTGAAAGCTCATTTTGAGAACTACTGAATGTTATATTAATTTGTGCAACTTTTACAGCAAGAAGAAAATTTTTTATTTGAACAGGTGGTTACTGATTGTATAAGGCATATATTCTATGATACCAATTTGTGTCTTATGAATACAGTAGATTAAATTAGCCCCTGTGGAGATGTTTTGAAAGGAGAGCAGAAAGGGGCACCTGGATGACTCAGTTAGTTAAGCATCTGACTTGATCTCAGCCCAGGTCTTGATCTCAGGGTTGTGAGTTCAAGTTCCATGTTGTACAACATGTTGGGCATGGAGCATATGTGAAAAGTATGACAATAAATTGACCTGTAAACAGAGATTTATAGAGTAGCTCATGTTAAGTAGAAGAAAAATCTGGAATTTACAATATATACAATGGTATTATGGGTTATTACCTAAAATACAGTTTTAAAATTATAAAACATATTGCATATGTTTTATTAAAATTACAAAAATAAACTGTTTGCCTGGATATTTTATACCTTAGAATGAAGTCCTCGTTAATAGTTTGGTGGGTATCCTTCAACACTTGTTTAGTGGTCCAAATTTTAACTCATTTTTGACATGCTATTATAAGCAATTCTATAAGGAACATCCTTGACATGTCTTTGGATATAAATATAAAATAGTGTTCCAGAGATGGTGTTGCTGCATCAGGTATTCACATTTAAGATTTTCCGAGTAAACTTCCAAGTTACTTTCGAGAAAGTTTGGCAGAAAGACAAATATTAGTAGAATTGAATAAAGAGTCCAAGAAGAGGTATATGTGTGTGTTCATGGATCTAATAAATGGTAAGGGTGGTGTTTCTAAATGTGGAGAAAGGATTGATTGAGACAGTTGGCTGTATGTCTAGAAGAATAAAATTGGGTTCCTTCCTACACCAAATTCATATAATTGCTGTGGAATATCTGTACAGGTTATATATGCTTTTTTAAAAAGGGAATTTTAGTAGATAGCAATAAAATGACTTTTATCAAGTAATGTTTCTGTATTTGGATCCAGTGCTAAAGTGAGAAAAGCCTGAATGATAAAGTGTTGAAAAAACCCATTCCGTGTGACAGTTTGGAGCAGTTGCTAAGCAACATTGGACCTTTTAAATGCTTACTGGACTACTGGGCTTATAATGGTAGCATTGTTGTTGGGAGATTTCTAAAGCTTAGAAAGAATTCTATGTCCGTGGAAATCTTAAGGTTTTTAGGTATTGGACATAGTTTTTCTGAAAATAACTGAAACCTAAAGTGAAAGATACTAAATAAAAACTGAAAATGTGATTAAGATACTTTAAAATGTGTGAGAGCAACATTAGTACAAATTTGGCTTAGGAAAATTTGTAGAGGGGTGCCTGGGTGGCTCAGTTGTTAAATGTCTGCCTTCAGCTCAGGTCATGATCCCAGGGTCCTGGAATCAAGCCCCACATTGGGGGTCTCCTGCTCAGCAGGAAGCCTGCTTCTCCCTCCCACACTGCTTGTTGTGTTCCCTCTCTCCCTGTCTCTCTCTCTCTCTGTCAGATAAATAAATACATTCTTTTAAAAAAAAATTGTAGAGAAGTAAAGTCTGATGGGAAAATTCAGTTATTTAAAGTTGGAGATAGGGTTGGGAATAAAAAAAGATTATAACATGAGTAATTTAATTTTTTGTTATACTTGTTTACTTTTCTTTTAAATAGTACATTTGGGAACAGTTGGCTTCTGGTTTTAAGCACAAGAATTTTCGATCTCGAGAAGGCGTTTGTCTGTGTCTTATTGAAACCTTAAACATGTAAGTTTTATGATTACTGAAAATAGCTATCTTGTTTTTCATTTTTCTAAAAGGAAAGAACAATATCCATTTCAAAAAACTTGAAGGAAGTTATGGAAATAACATTTTAAGTAGTTATTAATTGATTTTTGGTATGAGAGCTTTTTTTTGAGTTGATATCTTCAGCTGTTAATTTTGTGTGTATATTAATTTAAAATTATTAGTGATAAGAAGTGTTTGTCTTTTTTTTTTTTAATAGTGCTACCCAAAATAGATGATCATATAAGAAGTATGTTGATATAACTTAGGTTCTACTTCTGTTCTGGACCCAGTTTGGAATTGTTTTAACTCCATGGTATTTCAAATATTGTAGCCATTTCCCCCCAGCTAGGTTTTCTAGACCAGTGGATGGTTACCCAAATCACAGACCGAACAAGACTCTTCCAGGTAACTAGACAGTGAATCAGGTACCAGTATGTAGAGCTCTGACAGCATAGAGCCACAGAGCTCAGAACTCCTGTCTGAAGAAGTTGTTGGGGCTTTTGATCTCTTTCTGGATTATTTGTTCAAGTTCTGTGCAACAGGATAGGTGATACATAGTAGCTTTCAACTTTTCCTGTAGTGTTACTTCCTTTTTTCTAACTATACCTTCATTTATTTTCTTTTACTCCACTGTGGTCCTTTCTGCCATCTAGAGCTTGTAAGTGCATTCAGTTTTGCACAACTTATGTGGTTTTGGCTCTCCTGTCATTTGCTTTCAACCCATGACCTCGTCAGATATTATAACCTTTATAAATAAAGGTTTTATTGGAATGCAAATTTGAGACCCAGCATCTTAAAAAAAAATTAAGTGTTTTAAAGCAAAAGCTCAAATTTTCCTGAGTCATCAGTAAGTTACTAGGTATAAGAGTGCCATTGGTTGAACATTTTGTTCTCTTGGATCATGTGTTGACAGTTTTCATTGTCAGTCATGGTTTTTCAAGTTTGCATATTTCACATTGTTTAGAATTAGTTTTTGCTTGTGTCTGATGTCCTTCATGTTTTAATGATGTGTACTCATGCTCCCCACAATGTTTGTCTTATTGATATAGACAAGAAGAAAGTGTAAGATTATTTTGTTTACTGTTTGATTAAAACCAAATTCTCTTTATTTTTGTTTCAAATTATATTTAGTTTTGGGGCTCAGCCACTAGTTCTCAGCAAGCTGGTACCACATTTGTGTATCCTATTTGGAGATTCCAACAGTCAGGTAAAATTTTACTTATATTCAAGCATTGACTAATTTTTTTGGCTATCTCTTCTTTCCTAGTGCCCTTATTCCGTTTAAAAAAAAGAAGAGGGCAGGTGGAGTTGGGTAGTGAAATCAAGATTTTACCTCATTTTTTCTCTTAAAATCCACCAAAGTTACTTTCTAAGAATGCATTTTATTCACATAAGTTGCTTAAGTTTGTTACTCGTTTGGCTAGTATTAAGGATATAGGGGACTAAAGGGATAGACCTTGGGTTTGAAAGACTGAGTGACAAAGAACTGGATTCCTTTTTATAGTCCTCCTATTTGTTGTTTGTGAGGACAGGTTATCAGTGTCCTTTCTTCCATTCCTGAATGTGGTTGCATAACAACAGCTTTTTACAGCAGTCATAACCCTATTTAATAGAGGAAATTTGTAATTTCTTTACTTGAGCTGTGTATGCTGTAGGCATAATACAGGGGTATATGCTGGATCTTGTCCATCTTAGTGGATTTGAACCTTGACTGTAACCTTTTTGTCATAGGTTGGGCATTTAGAATAACTCTGGATAAAGTTTTCCTTGCTATTAGACCCTACCTCTGCCTCTGGAAGTTTGAAGAGAGTTCTATTACCTCTTTATTTGCTCTTTGTGACCTGTGCAAGGGAACTAGAACTGTCTTCCAAACTCCTGTCTTGAGGCCACGTTTTTTTTCTTTTCATTGTGCTAAAATATACACAACATAAAATTTACCTCCCCAGTCATTTTTTACTATACAGTTCATTGGCATTAAGTATATTCACACTGTTGTGCAACCATCACCGCCATCTATTTCCAGAACTTTTCATCTTCCAAACTCTGTACCCATTAAATAATAAATCCCCATTCTTCCCAACCCCCCAGCTCCTGACAATCACATTTCACTTTCTCTCCATATGATTATACTACGCTAGGTACTCCATGAAAGTGGAACCATACAATTTGTCCTTTTGTATCTGGCATATTTCATATAGCATAATGTCTTCAAGGTTCATCTCTATTGTAGCATGTGTCAGAATTTCTGCCCTTCCCTTTTTAAGGGAAATATGTTGGCCTCAATAATATTTGTATTCATACAGTTATTGGCAGTTCTTTGTGCAGTCTTATTACAAAAAGAAGATTTTTAAAAAGCCGCATTAGTAACTTTTATATACATGTTTCTTAGATTTCTACAAAACCTTTTACAAGGTTTCTTTAGAGTTTTCTCGGCAGATCCTCTTGGTTTTTGTTACTGACCTGCCAAAATCTCTTAGGGGTTTAGAGGCATTAAAACCAACCAAGAACTTTAAGTTGTAATGGTGCCGTGAGATGACATTTTATTATGTCTCATCTAAGCTTAAGTTCTGAATTCCTTGGCAGGTGAGAGATGCTGCAGTATTGGCTATAGTGGAGATCTATAGACATGTGGGAGAGAGAGTGAGGGTGGATCTCTGTAAGAGAGGAATTCCTCCTGCTAGGTAAGTCTTGCTAAATTTTTTTTTTTGGCTACTCATTTTATAAGTTTTAATTTCATGTATGTTTGTTTTAAATAGTTTCAGTTTTCTGAGATTTTTAAAATTCACAAGATACGGGTGCCTGGGTGGTTCAGTTGGTTAAATGTCTGCCTTCAGCTCAGGTTATGATCCCAGACTCCTGGGATCAAGTCCCACATCCAGCTTCTTGCTCAGCAGAGAGCCTGCTTCTCCCTCTCCATCTCCCTCTGCTATTCCCCCTGCTTGTACTCTCTTGCTCTCTCTGTCAAATAAATAAAATCTTTAAAAAAAATAAAATAAAATTCACAAGATACAAAAAGATGTGTAGGTTTTCACTGTTTAAAAAGTTCTTTACATCCTGTAATTTTTTTAGACACTGTTTGATTATATATTCATATATTATTTAATATGTAACTAAATACCATCGAGGAAACTGTCTTTTGATACCAGACAGTAATAATCATTATTTGGAAGATGCTTGATCAAGAATTTAGTAAAAATGGGGTGCCTTGGTGGCTCAGTGGGCTAAAGCCTCTGCCTTCAGCTCAGGTCATGATCTCAGGGTCCTGGGATCGAGCCCCACATTGGGCTCTCTGCTCAGCAGTGAGCCTGCTTCCCCCTCTCTCTCTGCCTGCCTTTCTGCCTACTTGTGATCTCTATCAGTTAAATAAATAAAATCTTTAAAGAAAAAGAATTTAGTAAAAATATTAATCTACTCATTAAGTAAATATTTTTTTTGAGTGCCTCCTGTTGAAAGATATTACACAAGATACTGGATAGCAGAAAGCTATATAAGAATTAGTCACTACTGGGGTACCTGGGTGGCTCATTTGGTTAAGCATCCGCCTTCAGCTCAGGTCATGATCCCAGGGTCCTGGGATTGAGTCCCACCTCAGGCTCCCTTTTCAGCAGAGAGTCTCCTTCTCCCTCTCCCTCTGCCATTCCCCCTGCTTATACTCTCTGGTTCTATCTCTCTGTCAAATAAATAAAATCTTAAAAAAAAAAAAAAAAAGAATTAGTCACTACTCTTAAAATCTAGTCAAATAAAAAGGAAAATTCATAATATCTGAGTACAGTGGCATCAGATTAGTAAAAATTGCATTGATGAGCTTCTCATGTATCAGAACATTTTTTTTTCCTTTAGTACTTTTTTTTTTTTCCTTTAGGTACTTTTTTTCCTTTAGTACTTTCCAGAGTTTTATTTTTATTAAAGATATTACTCCAGTTAAATTTTTTGGTAAGCACATTTTAGTCCCATTTTAAGGGGGGCTTGAAAGGATTTCTTTTAACTTTTTATTACTGAAAATTTCAAACATAGACTGAAGTAGACAATAGTGTAATGAACTTCCATGTACCCATTACCCAGCTTCAACAATTATCAACTCATGGCAAGTTTTGTATGTTATAATCTTACCTACTTACTCTTGTTTTATTTTGAAGCAAATCCCAAGTCATTTTATTTCATCTGTAATTCAGTGCATTCAGTACTAGCATCACAACTTAAAGGTTTTTTTGCAAATAATTCTATAAATCAAATATCCAGTCAGCATTCAAAAATTTCCAGTTGTTTCATAAATGTCATAAGTCTATGTATATGTTTATAGGTTTCTTTGAATCCATATCCAAATAAAGTCCAACAATTAGTTGATAAGTTCTTACAAGTCTTTCTAAATATTTATGTACCTCCAACTCTTTTTTCTCTTGTTTTTATTTGTTGAATAAGGTAGGTAGTTTATCCTGTAAAGGTTCCCATATTCCAAATATTGCTGATTCTTTTTCTGTGGTATCATTTAACATATCCTTCTGTCTTTATATCCTATAAATTGGTAGTTGGATCTCGAGGCTTGATTTGATTTTTGGTGGTGGGGGTGGGGTGTCAGGAGATGGAAGACTACTTCAGAGGGATGTTCTAACTCTCATCATATTTGGCTATCTCTCTTACTATGTAATTTTTTTTCTAGTACTAATTATTTTTTCATAATAAGATAGTCCATTAAATATGCATTTTCTTACTCATTTTCTACTTCCAGGGCTAACAATTTCATTTGAGTAAATTTTACATCATTGCATGTAAATGAAAGAAATGATGTTAACGTAATGTATTTATGTGTATGTGTATATGTATGTATATTGCATTATATATTTTGAAATTTATATTTAAATTTTTTATTAAACAATTTATAATTTTATGCAAGTATGACATCCATACAGAAATGTATGTAAATCATGAGTATACAGCTCTGTAAATTATCATAAAGTGAATACACCCATGTATCCACATAGGTGGCAGAGTCAAATATTATAATCTAAAAGCTTCCCTAAATCGTTCTTAATTCTTGAATTTTTGAATTTTATAAATGGAATCATATAGTATGTGCTCTTTTGTGTCTGGCTTTTTTCAGTTAATGTTGTTATTACTATTTTTTAGAGATTTATTTACTGATTTTGGGGGCAGGCAGAGGAAGAGAATCCTTAAGCAGACCCATTGCTGAGCTGGGAACCCACCATAGGACTCGATCCCACAACCCTGAGAGTATGACTTGAGCTGAAACTGAGAGTTGCTCAACCATCTGAGCCACCCAGATGCCCCTTGTTGTTTTAATTCATTTGGATTGTTGGACCTGGCTATAGTTGTTTCATTTTCATTGCCATTTACTTTTTTATGAATAAGTCCTACTTTATGAATCCACACTAGTGATGGACTTGTGAGTTATTTTCAGTTTGTAGCTCTGTAGAATAATGCTATTAAAAACATTCTTGTACATGTCTTTTGGTATACCTGTGTATTCATCTCTTAATCTAAGAGTAGGATTGCTGGGCCATCTCATATGTTCACCTATCATTGATATTGACAAACAGTTTTCCACAGTGGTTGTAACCGTTTATTTTCTTGCTGACACTGTTTGCAAGTTCCTGTTATTCTACATTTTCACTGATATTTAGCATTACTAGTCTAAATCTTACTAATTTTAGGTTTCTGGTGTGTGTGTTTTCATTACAGTGGTAATGTGCATTTTTCTGATTACTAATGAAGAGAAGAACCATTTCATGTATTTATCAATCATTTGGATATGTTCTTTGAAAGTGTCTTTTCAGGTCTCTTGCCTATTTTTAAAAACTGAGTGGTCTGTCACTTTTTAAAAATTGATTAGGAGGGGGCACCTGAGTGGATCAGTGGGTTAAGCCTCCGTCTTTGGCTCCGGTCATGATCTTAGGGTCCTGGGATCGAGTACCGCTTTGGCTCTCTGCTCAGCGGGGAGCATGCTCCCCCCCGCCCCCCCCCCCGCACCACCACCGTCTCTCTGGCTGCCTCTCTGCCTACTTTTGACCTCTCTCTGTCAAATAAATAAATAAAATCTTTTTTTAAAAAATTGATTAGGGGGAGCCTGGGTGGCTCGGTGCGTTGAGCCACTGCCTTCGCTCGGGTCATGATCTCAGGGTCCTGGGATCGAGTCCCGCATCGGGCTCTCTGTTGAGCAGGGGGCCTGCTTCTCTCTCTCTCTCTCTGCCTGATTGTGATCTCTCTCTGTTGCATAATTAAATAAAAAAAAATTTAAAAAAAAATTGATTAGGGAGACTTTTTAACATACATTCTAGGTACAGACCCATTGTCAGCTATGTATATGTTTCAGGTATCTTCTCCCACCTTGTGATTTGCCTTTTTACTTTTTTGATGGTGTCTTTTAATGTACATAAGTTTTTAATTTTGATGTAGCTTTTGGTCATTTCCTTTATGATTAGACATTTCTGTGCCCAGTTTAAGAAATCTTTACTTACCCTAATATCTTAAAGACATTCTCTGGGCGATTGTCATGAAGTTTTATTCACATTTAGATTTATAGTCCATGTGGTATTTTCTTTGAAAATGGTGTGAAATGGGGGTTCAGAACTTTCTGTCCTCAGTTTCTTATTCCTATTTTGCTACTCTGAGTGTTATTTTCATGCTTCTTAATATCTTGTTCTGCCCTTTTCCCCAAAGAGCTCTCTTTCTGTACCTGACCTCTGTGGTCTTCATTCTGAGGTGTCCCACCTTCCAATTCCAGTGTTCCCTTTCCCATTTCATCTTGTCCACATCTTGTCTCTGGGCATCTTGTTCTGCTGTCTCCCTAAGTCTCTGGAAGATACTGTTCTGTAGGATGAAGCAACCTGTGTCTTTAAACTGAAGTGCTTGCTTTCAGATGTGTGAATATTTTATTTGTTGAATTCAGTGGGGGTAGGAAGTAAGGCTAAGGTTTAGAAATCACAGGCGCCTCTAAAAAACATATATTTTTAAGATAGAAAGTGTCTGCATTCTCAGTTTACAACTAAGAACTGACAGGATATGGGGGCGCCTGGGTGGCTCACTGGGCTAAAGCCTCTGCCTTCGGCTCAGGTCATGATCCCAGATTCTGGGATCGAGCCCCGCATCGGGCTCTCTGCTCGGTGAAGAGCCTGCTTCCCTCTCTCTCTCTCTGCCTGCCTCTCTGCCTACTTGTGATCTCTGTCTGTCAAATAAATAAATAAAATCTTAAAAAAAAAAAAAAGAAAGGAAATGACAGGATATGGACCACGGCTTAACTAAGGTTGTAAAAATGACACTATGACAGAAACATAAGAGTAAGTCAGAGAACATGTGGCAGTTAAAAACAAAATGACAGTGGCCCTCTTTCCTTCCCCAAATCTCTAAGTTTTAACTTTAAGAATAAATCATATCATAATGGCACCTGGGTGGCTCAGTCAGTTAAGTATCTGACTCATAATTTCAGCTCAGGTCATAATCTCAGAGTCCTGAGATTGAGCGCCATGTTGGGCTTTGTGCTGAGTGTGGAACCTGCTTGAGATTTTTTTTCTCTCTCTCTCCCCCTCCTCCCTCACCCCCCGGGCTTGCTCTGTCTCTCTCTCTCTCTCTCTCTCTCCCTCAAAAAAATAAATAAATCAATCAATCATAGCATGATATATTGGAAAGTAAAAGCAAAACAAACTAAAAAATACTGCTGTCAGCATGATACCATTTTGATCTGAAGAAAATTTATATATGAATTCAAACCATCAGCATACAATTCAAAAAAAATTGGATGGTGGAATTGTGTTTGGGTTTTTTTCTTTGTTCCTAATTATGTTTCCTAGTTTTCTTTTATAATGAATGTACACTGCTTTTGTAATAAGAAATGCATTGTTAACTAAAAAAAAAAAAGTGATACCAGAAGTGTAGAAAGTAATTCTGAATATAATCAGAAACAGTAACAGAATTGGTGTTGAAAGAAATTAGGTTAATAGAAAATGTCAGTATTAGTCATATCCGTATCACCTTAGTTTCTGTCGTTTTATATTTCATTGTTTTTATGTTTGCCTTATGTTTCCTTTGCATGAGTTCACGTACTTTTTAAAAAGGTCTTGGTGACTGAGTACATTTATTACAAGGTTGTAACAAGTATTTTTGATGGGTTTGGAGAAATAATTTTATGAGGAAACATGAAACTGTGTGCATGTAGGTGCTGCCTGTGTTTGGTTGCTTCTGTACTCCAGCAGGATGGGCTTGGTGTTTTCTCTCAGTAAGTGAGGTAATTGTAAGAGAGAGTTGTATGAAACTGAATTCCTGAACATACTTTTCTCAGGGAGGTGGTTAAGGAAATTGTTTATATTTAAACTGTATATAAAAAATGTATTATTTATTCCAGGTTAGAGGTGATTTTTGCCAAATTTGATGAAGTGCAAAAGTCAGGCGGTATGATTTTGAGTGTCTGCAAAGGTAAGAATAAATAATTAAGTTATTTCACGTGTCAAACATTTCTAAGATTATTTAGCAGAGTTTTAGATACTAAAACATGTTTTCAAATCAACTATTATATCACTCAGCAGATTTGATTTTGTGGCTTGAAGCTTAATTAGGGTATAAGAAAGTCTTTAGATACTGCTAATTATCATCTATTCTCTAACTCCTTTAGAGTAACTGAAAATTTAATTTTGGGTCAGTTGTGTAAAATGACACTGTTCTTTTGGCTTATTTTTTGTAGCTTCTGGGTTGAAGATTTGTTGACCCTCTTGCCTTCCATGTTCCGTGCATAAAATGTTTTTATTCCAAAAGTATTGTTTTACTTAGTTGTTTTTAATAAAAGTTTTGGGGTTTGGTGGGCTTTATTACACTTATGTGTAGACTCTCAGTGATGATACTGGTCAAGAGACATAGAAGTAGAAACTTTACCAGCATGATCATCTTTGGCTTCTCAATTGGAATTCAAGGAGGTTTCAGGTTAATATCTGGCACTTAACTCAGTTTTGTGGTTGCTCTTCTTTTTGTAAGGTTGCTAGATTGTGTTTGCTTTTAGTGGGTGGCATTTACCCAGATTTTAGTTTTTATCCGTGAATGTGAAGAATATATTCTATTTCCAAAGATAACATAGGTTGTTTTTCTACCTAGGAAAGTAGGTTCCTATTAAAGAGAGTGGGGTAGGAAGGCACCTGGGTGGTTCAGTCTGTTAAGCGTCAGCCTCTTAGCTTTGGCTCAGGTCATATTCTCAAGGCCTGAACTCAGCTAAGAGTCTGCTTCCTCTCTCCTCTCCCTCTGTTCCTCCCCAGGTGCATACGAGCATTCTCTCTCTCTAAAATAAATAAATAGAGCGTGATTCGCTTAGTAATGTAATTGATGTAGGGGGGAAAAATTGGAAAAATTGTGTGAGTTGTATAGTTATATAATGAAAAAACTAGTTACTAATACAATTTAGTTCTTTTTCCCTGGATTAAACCAAGACTGAGCATTGTTGTGTTGCAGGAAGGCAGATGGAGTGAGTTTAATGTTAAAAAGATTGTGTCTACCCTAATCTAAACTTGGTTCCACAAGCATAAATTGACTTCAGCGCTACCAATCCTCACCCTGACTGCCAGCTTTTCTCACTCTTCTCTGAATAGAAGGTGTTTTAAGTACTTCATCCTTATTTTTCCAGCAGTTACCTCTATTTCCATAGAAACCAGAAACAGCAGGAAGATGGATAGTTGTTAAAATTCCTTAGATTGAGACTCCTGTGTTTTCATACCATTTATAGTGCATTCTCATTTGTGTATTCCAGACTACGTAGTTAACAACTTTAAGAGAAACGTATAATGCATATTATAAATTTAAGGTATTATTTGGATACAGTTTATTTTGAAAGTGCTGCCTTTCTTGTATTTTGTGAGGTTATTTCTGTTACCTTCAAAATAGGAGATTTTATATTCCCTATTCTCTTAGCTCCCATTTCTTTTTCTCTTGTTTCTCTCTCCATAAACAGGAGGTTTGGGGTCAGTATCTGGCATTTATTTCTCTTGAAGGGAGTCTTTTTGTACTGGAGATTATCTGAATATTTTAAGTGTGGTCATATGTGAATGTTAAAATCTAAGAGGTATACAGTGGGGTGTAGAAGTAGTTCAGGATGTTTTTGATGACAATATTATGCTGTCATTGAAAAATACTTTATTGGATTCATTCATAAGGGAAGAGACTATAAGAGGGAAGCCTGTTTATCATGTTGGCAAGTCCCAGGGCCCAGGTCTCCTCTCGCTTGTCTATATTCTCTGTAATGTAATCCATCCCAAAGGCTTTAAATGATAACTATTTGCTGTTGACTTCTAAGTGTGTGGTTCTGGCCCTCACTCATCTCTTTTATATTCTAGATTTGGTAGTTTGTGGCCTTGATGACATTTCCTTTGGAGTGCCTAATAGGATCTCAGGCTTAACATGTCCAAAAGTAGAAAGCCTGTTGTTCTCTCTTTCTTCCCCTCAAATCTGTTGTTCCCCCAATTTACCCATTTTAGTCAGTGCCACCACCGTCAGCTCAGGTTAAAAACCTGGATTGATCACCCAGTCTGTCTACCTTTGAAGTCCTAATATATCTAAAATTTGTCCTTTTTTCCCCCATCTCCACTACTAAAACCCCACTCTTAGTCTTCAGCTTTTACCTGGATTATTGCAATAGATTTCTATTCCATGTTTGCCTTCTAGAATCTGTTTTCTACCCAGAAGTGAGAATGATCTTAAAATGTAAATTAGATCATGTCTCAGCACTGTTGAGACATGATCTGTCCCATCTCAACAAGAGAAGTTTCTGCCTCAGGGAGCCTACATTCTATTGAGGGAGATAGATCGTAAACAAGTAAACAAGTAAGCAAATAAGCGAATGATTATCCAGAGTGATTATAGTTGGTAATGGGAAGAAATACAACTACCCTTTGTTTAATGAATTTAATAAAATTAATTTAAATTATTCCTAAAATCCTTGCAGCTAAGTGAAAAGCATTAAATGAAAAAATAATTTCCACTAACATTATGGTGTGTGTCATGCCAACCCAGGACAATGAATAATTTTTTAATAATTTTTATAGGTAGAGAAATCTATTAACAGAACACTGAAAATGAATTTTTGTAAGTAATAATTTGAAGGCAAAAAGTTAGTACCCAAAGTAATACTCTTTTTTAAATTTTTGTATGATTTTTCCCTACAAAATTTCCAGCCCTTTTGGCTTATTGTAATAGTGCACCCAGCCTAAAACTTTAAAGTTATGGAACAGAAATACATTTTAGGGCAAAATAAAGGCTCAAAAAAAATTGTGGAAATAGTTCATGCACATAACAGACTGAGAGCCATTGAAGATACCACCGTTTCTTTCTCTCACTTGGTGTACATGTGCAAACAAATTGTTATGAATTCACCCAAACATGACATTCAGTTCAGATTTGTTCCATATGATATTCTAGAAACTGTTATGTTAAATAAAATTTTTTAGTGTGTCTGTGCCTGAAGCCATAATAATGAAACATCAAACTTCTTATAATAGGGGCGCCTGGGTGGCTCAGTGGGTTAAAGCCTCTGCCTTCAGCTCAGGTCATGATCCCAGGGCCCTGGGATCGAGCCCCGCATTGGGCTCTCTGCTCAGCAGGGAGCCTGCTTCCTCCTCTCTCTCTCTCTGCCTGCCTCTCTGCCTACTTGAAATCTCTGTCTGTCAAATAAATAAATAAAATATTAAAAAAAAACTTCTTATATTGATTTAGAGTGCTTTGAGATGAAAAAAGTCATTTTAATAAACAGACAAAAGCAAAAAGCCCAGGTCATAAAGGTGGTATAACTTGGTTATAAGAGTTATTTTTTTCCTCTTTAGTCTACCTCTTTTCCCTTTATGCATGTCTCAGGGCACTTTTAAAATTATTATTATAATAAATAATATCTCATGCTTTTTTCTTGATTTCATTCAAAACTGCTTTATCTATATTCTTGATTCAAGTTTTGGTTGAATTCTTCGACGTGATTTTCTAGAGAATTAGTTCAGCACTCTCGAGACACAAAGTAAATACATCATCAGAGATGTGAGCATATCATTTAGTTTAGGAAAGGGAGAAATTTTTTTTTTTTTTTTTGTTTTTTTTTTTGTTTGTTTGTTTTTTGGTCTTGAGGGTTTTTCAAGCCAGACTTTAATTCTCATATTACAAAGTAAGTTAGGCAGAATCCCTAAATACAGTAGAATTAGTTCGGCTGTGAGAAGGAAACTGAGTTTAACGTTAATCAGATCAAGGCTGGAAGTAGGCAATACCAGCCCTGGAGGAAGGAAAAGGCTGGGAGTTGCAGGCCCCCTGTGATTATGGCTGGGCCTGTTGTTGTCATGGAGCTTTCTAGACCATCTCCTACGCTAAGATGTAAACACCAACAGTGTTGGTGGCTGTGACTGCAAGTCTTTTTCTCTTTGACTGTGAAAAAACTATGCATAATTCTGATTTGTCTCATTTGCGTAGGACCTAATGAAGTCTTGGGGTGAAATCATTGTAAAATGTTTCCCCACTTCTCTATTTGAAACAGTGGCTAGGAAAAGAATGCTCTAGGAGGCTGGCAATAAAACAAAGCATAGGAATTAGGCTTTGAAATTACCTTGAAACTTGGCTTATAAGAGGCAGTAAGGTAACTTGCAGTCTAGTTTTTTATATGGTTGTTATATACACTTTCATGAAAAGCAAAGCAGCCCTTAGATTGATTTTAAAATGTGTGTGTGACCGCGAGCCCCAGGGCTTCCCGGAGCTTGACAATGTGCTGATGGTTGTACAGCTTGGATGGTGGGTGCTCCGCGTCCTGCAGCTGCGCACTGACTAGGTTCTGTCTCCACCAGAAGCAAGCTTTGTTCCGTGTGGCTCTGCTGTCCGCACACAGAGCAGCCTTTGATGGGCTGCCTTTGACGTGATTTGTTTACGGCAGCCAGAAATGCTTCCTGCATAATGAGAGCAGTTAATCATGGAAACTGGGCTATTCCTGTTTGTGCGCTTCTAGCAGTCTTCTGTTGTAAATATTAAAAGGTAATGACAAAAGGATGAAAACCTTTTTAAAAAGGCACAAATCAGTTAATCCATCAGATCATGTGATTGCTACTGATTACATGGATATCTTTAGGGAAGCAGAAAATGATTGCTGAACACATGCCTTGTGTTTTGATGATTGCATTAAAAGTCCCCCAGTGGGATGACATTTATTGGCTCCAGAGCTTTTCTTACATTAAATATCAGGCAGCCAGTACAAGGGGAAGCATCATAACCTGTATGTAACCACATATGTACAGTTAAAGAATAATCTTGATCAAGCTCTGCTAGGTTCTGCTAAATAGACGAGGATTTTCAGCAAGACCCCAGACTTTTATTTTGAAGTGGAGTAGCAGCTGTTGGCTATTGCGGTGCAGAGCTGCAGCGCGGCCTGGGTCACACAGTGCTCCGGGTGTCTGCGGGCTGCAGGCCGAGCCCAGTGGCGCAGGCACCGAGCTGCATTTATTTGCTGTGCTGTTTGACCTCTTGGTTTGAGAAAGCTCCCTGGACCATCTGAATGGCTATGGGAGATGGTGAGTAAGATGTGTTTTTCTTCCTATGCTTGTGTTAAACACTTCCTTTTAAAGTGAAGATCATTTGCTGTGTAAGAAATATATTTATCCCTGAAAAACGAAGGACACTGTGTGTGTATGTGTGTGTACAGTCGTGTGTGCATATATGCACATGTGTGCTTACTTGCCATTTAGTGTCCTTTTCTACTTGGTATGTCTATATGGAATCTGGTGAATATGACAATTTACCTTGCAACCCAAATAAGCCCTCAGCCTTTGGTAGTGGTTATGAAGGGCTATTGCAGGAAACATGGAATATGCAAAAGCTTTGAAGAGAGAATATGGAATATGGCCCTTAGAAGAATGGCAAATTTTGGCAGAAAGGTTTGCTTAGGAAGCTTGTCATCTTTCCTGTTGTATATGATAAGTAGAATTTTGTGGTAATAAAGTATTTAAAGCAAAATGGCTTGCCAGAGACACTATTTTAATTAATATGCTTCTGATTTGTCAGTGTCCCTAGTAAATAATTTTCTAGAAAATACTGTCTTTTACAAGTCCTGTATAGGGTATAATTTTATTAAAAATTGATTTTGCTTGTGTTTTATTATAATAATAATTTTTTTAATATTTCCATAGTGCTTTGTGGTGTTCCAAAGCACTTTAGTATACTTAGTATACCTTAACTTCTTAGGTACAAGTAACTATATGAAGTGTACAGAGTATTTTGGTGTTTCCATTGCACAGATTAGGAAACTGAGGCTTGCTGATAGGATAAGTCCTAGATCTAGGCACAGAAAGCAAACCAGAACCAAATCTAGAATGTCAAGTTGCATTTGGTATTGTCCTTCATAACACTTAACTGAGCATGGTTTTTTTCATTATTAAAGCTTTTGTTAATGTGCTTAGAGATATATTTTATAGTATCATCAATGCCAGAGATGTGTATGAAGGGGAACTTAAAGTTCCTGAAAAATATTCTGTGTATTTTTCATTAGGTTCTCAAGGAAGACTAGTCTGTATTTGGAAGTTTTAAGTCTAACAGTTTTATCCTTCCTTATGATGATATAATGACTTCTTTCTTAGGAGTTTGTCCCCTTGGGACTAGGAGGAATGGGATTCAAATGTACCAAAATGATGGTGTTTAAATAGTCATTTAAACTGTATGTACATGTTAATAGAAATAGAGTATAGTTTCTTTTGGTATTGTAATGGTTTATTCCAAGGATTTACATAACTGTTTTATGTCCTTTTGGAAATAATTTTAACTATTTTTAAGGCAAAATCCATCAAAATTAGCAAATTTAAGTTCTCATATACTTAAGGGCATTGCCAAGTTTATATATTTATTTATGTTTTAAACCTTAATTTACTGGTAACTCTAAATGTTGCATTTGATTTGGGCCATATCCAGATATTATTTCGTTCTTAAACATAGATTTGATGACTGTTAGTGTATCTTTACTTTTCTTTTTTCAAGCAATACATAAATGCATTCAGACTACTTAGGAATGTACTGATTTTAAAAAATCAAAGTAACAGCCTTTTACGAAGTTCAGAGGGTAACCTTCCTGCTTATCCTGTTCTTCAAAATGGAAATACTTTTATTTTAAGATTTTTTTTTTTTAATTTATTTGATAGAGAGAGATCACAAGTAGAGAGGCAGGCAGAGAGAGAGAGGGGGAAGCAGGCTCCCCACTGAGCAGAGAGCTCGATGCGGGACTCGATCCCAGGACTCTGGGATCATGACCTGAGCCGAAAGCAGCGGCCCAACCCACTGAGCCACCCAGGCGCCCCGGAAATACTTTTATTTTATTGATAATTATAGTAATACACCTTAATTTAAAAATGGGAAATCTGGGGGGGCAACCTGATTGGCTCAGTGGGTAAAGCATGATACTCTTGATCTTGGGGTTGTGAGTCTGAACCCCATGTTGGACATAGTGTTTACTTCAAAAAAATTAATTTAAAAGATAAAAATTTAAAATTTTTAAAATTAAAAATTTAAAAGATAAAAATAGGAGCTCTAAATAGCAAAGATATATAGTAACAGGTCATCTTGTGATTTCTAGTTTTTAACAGTTTCATATATACTCCTCTCTATATTGATCTTTCTCACATATAGTACACATATTATACTAGTACCATGTGAACATGTATAACAAATGGATTATGTCATTCCTAACCTGTGTTGTTTCTAATTTTTTTATTTTAATTAACAGAAATATCTTCTTTTTAAAATTTAAACACTGCAGATAAGGTAAAGTTCCCCCTTTGAACCACCTTCAAGCCCAGATATAAACAGTGGTGGACACTTTTATTAGTGTGGTGTCTGCATGCCTTTTACTGTCCCTTACATGTATATTAAGTATCAAAGTAAATGGTTTTGTTTTTATTGTGTTCATACAAACAGTATTGTTCTGAAAGTATTTTTGCCATCTGCTACATCTACTTGGTATGGCATAGAGTTTTTCTTTTTTCTTTCTTTTTTTTTTTAATGTCCTCATGTGTAACTGTCTTCTTTGAACTGTTGCATAATATTCCGTAGTATGGATATATCATAACCATTTATTTTATAGAATTTTAAGTTGTTTAATCACGTACAGTTTTCTAAATGATTCTGAAACATGTTTCTACAAATAATGTGTGTATACATACACACGTGTATATTTCTTAAAATACTCTAGAAGTAGAATTTCTGTATCTAAGTTTTAATTCATTTCAGTTGTGTTCGTTGTAACTAATTTCCTCCAAATGAGGCTTTACCACTTATATTCCCACCATCAGTGCCTGCTGTCCTGCATTCTTTTCAGTTCTCAATATTACTAGTTTTAAATTTTACCTGTCAAATGAGTGAAAAATATTTTACCCTTTTAAAAACATTTCTGTTGTCTAATAAGGTTGATCATCTTCGGATGTTTGGTTATTTGTATTTCCTTTTCTATGGATTATGTTCTGGCATCCTTAGCCAGCTTTTTTGTTGTTATTGTTATTGTTACTTTTTATGTATTCTGGTTATTAATCTATTAAATATATGTTATATAAGCTTAACTTCAAGACCATATGAAAGATTTTTTTTTCATATGAAAGATTTTAATAGCAGTTTTATGTCTAGGCAAACTCGGGTTTTTGAAACACTGTAATGACTATCAAGTGAAGAGTTGTTCAGGGTGGCTCTGATGTGCATTTCTGTTTGGTTTTTATCCTTACCCAAGAATATAAAACCAAGTAGTCAGATGATTGTGAAGTAGCTCTAGATAGTCAAATCAGATAGAGTTTAAAAACCTGTAGGATTATTATGTGGCACTGAGCCCTGCAATCTGCCTCAAAAGCTCATGAGAGGAATTTGGCCTTTTGTTGTTATGCTGCAGAGTGGCTGGAAAGAAATACGGTTTTGTTGCAAATTGTTTCTACACTTAGAGCATTTCAACAGTCTATTCTTCCAAACATGAATTTTTTAGAAAACATACACAAGTCATGATATAACCTTGACTTTCTAAAGGGAAGCCTTCTAGACCACTACAAACTGATATATCACTACTGATTTGGTAGGAAGGGAACAATAGCAAGGAATTAGTGCTGAGTAGCTTCTATGCCCTTGAATATTCTATGTGCTATGCTAGAATTGGGTTAACACAAATCACAGAAAGAAGGCAACCCTTTAACTTAGTGGTGAAAAGGCCAAACTTTTTTTTTTCTTGGAGCAGTGATAATGGGGACAACAGAATCTATAAGGAGAAAAAGTAAATTACAAGGGACAAAAGATTGGGCATTCAGCTATATAGGTGGCAGTAGTGGGCACTAAGAGCGAATATCTTAGCCTTCTTGAAACAGGCTCCCTTTACCCATCTGGGTGCAAGGTCTTAGGACACTAGGAGCAACATATCTTCCAACATAAAAGTTGCTAATGAATCTAAGTCTTGAAAGAAATGGTTTACATCTTTTTTTTTTTTTTTTTTTTTTTTTTTTTGGTACATGTAGAATGTGTAGTTGATGTTCTCTTTTTTTTTTTTTCCACTTTTTTAAAATTTCTTTTCAGCGTATCAGTATTCATTGTTTTTGCACCACACCCAGTGCTCCATGCAATCCGTGCCCTCCCTATTACCCACCACCTGGTTCCCCAACCTCCCACTATAGTTGATGTTCTTGACAGCTATATAACCAAGTATAGTTGTCATGAAAATTTACCCAAAATGACTAGTTTCTGTGAGGGTTCTAAATAAACCTTATGGGGGCACCTGGGTGGCTCAGTCCATTAAGTGTCTGCCTTTGGCTCAGGTTATGATCCCAGGATCCTGGGATTGAGCCCTGCAGCAGACTTCTTGCTCAGTGGGAAGTCTTCTCCTCCCTCCCCCTCTGCCTTTTCCCCCGCTTGTGTTCTCCCTCTCTCAAATGAATAAATAAAAAAACTTACAATAAATAAATCTTACAAGCATCATTTATTATTTACTTTGATATTATGGCTATTGTGAAATATGTTGTTTTTAATTTTATTAATACCAAGTAATGTTTTAAGTTACGTCTGCCCCTTAACGTCATTGAACTATCAAAGGTCTTAAATTTTTAATGGGCTCCTTTAAAGAAAAGGATAAAAGTCTTCAAGTAGCTTTTTAATTAAGTTAATGATTACCTAGAAATTCTAAGAGACTTTATGAAATTTCTTGGTTTCTTTTCAGCTTTATATGAGATGGACTTTATTTTTTTAAATAAAATTATTAACAATTTAAGATTAATTATGCTGCTGAAAACACAGCATCTTTATGTGAATATTAAAATTTGGCCATTGTTTTATTTTGAAGTACCTGGACTTTTAATTCCTAGTCACTTTACTGAAATTTTTTGTTTTTGTTTAAATTGAATACATTTTAAATGTTTACTGTTTGATTATTTTACATCTGAAGGCCTATTATTTTCTTTAGCTCTGAGAAATCCTCCTCTGTTATTTTTCTTAATAAGTTTCTCCCCTTCATTAGCTTTAGTCTCTCCTTACAGAATTGTTACCAGTCAAATATTGAATCTCCCATGTTGATTCACTGTCCATTATGTTTTGTCTCTTTTCCTAAGTTTTATGTCTTTCTCTTTTCCCTTGTATTCTAGGGGATCTCCTTGACTTCCTTATCCAGCCCTTCCATTAAGTTTTAATTTTAGCGATTAAAAGTTTATACGATAACAAATTTTTTTCCCTTTTCTGGTGGTTCCATTTTTACAGAAGAGTGTGTGTGTATGTGTGTGTGTGTGTGTGTGTGTGTGTGTACACTCATGCGCATGCATATTTATATGTAAAATATTGAGCTTTCTGAGTTGGGGGTGGGAAGAGCTTAATGATGAAATCATTTCATAGGTTTTCGGTGATTCCTTGCAGATCATTCCTTTACTTGTTGGCTTAGAGAGTGTCACTTCTCTGTCATTCTACAAGGTAGATCAATCCTCACTGCTACGTCAATCTGCTTCTGAGAATTCTGAGTTGCAGCTTTGCTGTGGTTTTATTCTTCAGAGCTTTCCATCCTTTAAATTTGCATTTTATGAGAATATGTTGCTATCTTTTGGATGCTGATTTCACATACTTTGCTCTGCCTTACTTTCTGTGGTCTTAACAATGTTGCTTATAATTTTATTGGGGCTCCATTACAGGGTTTTAAGCAAGAGAGCAAGGTAATTCGAATTATCATAGTTCTTTTAAGGAAGAATTTCATACATACCCAGAAATAAAGAATATTGTGACAAACCTCTGTTACTACCTACTATCCAGCTTCAAGAAATTATCAATAGATAGCCAGTCTTTAGTTATCTGTATCCCTACTTATCTTCCTCAGCCCTACCTATCCTACAGGACTGGGGTATGGGTGTGTGGACACACATGCACATGTATTCATACATGTAAAGTAAAGTAAAACTTAGTCTTTTTAAAAAGAGAACTTTTTAGTGCTCGCTTCGGCAGCACATATACTAAAAAGAGAACTTTTTAAAAAACAGTTAAAGGTTTGTTTGTAACCAGGACATATTTTATTGACAACCAGTTTTCACACCTAAAAAATTAACCCTTAGTATCAAATATTCAGTGTTCAGATTTACTCAATTGTTTCCTAAATATCTTCTTACAGTTTGAATTTTAATTCAGACAAGATTCACCATTGTAATTGGTTGATATATCACTTAACGCTCTAGTCATCTGTAGCAGTTGTCTCTCTTTTTCTCCTCTTTCCACTTATTTGTTGAAGAAAAACAGTATCTCTCAGGTGAAGTTTTCCCACATAATAGATTTTTGATAATTACATTGCTGCGGTGGTTTTATGTTCTTGTTTTTTAGGATTTTATGTCCCCTTTGTTTCCTGAAAATTAAAAATTCTTTTAATGGCTTGATCAGAATCAGGTCTAATTTTTTGTTTTTGTTTATTGGGCGGTTTTTGGCACACATTTTTATAGGTGGTATTATGCATTTTGCATTTTTATTGGAAGCCATGCAGTGTCTGATTATCTTTTTTGTTTGTTTGTTTGTTTTTGGTATATTAATATTGAACATTGGGTTCGGGTGTTGTCAGCCTGATCTGTTAGTTGTAACAGTTTTTCATTTAACAGTTTCGGCAGCCACTGATCCAAATTACATTTTTAGATGATCTCATTGTCTTCGGGGGTTTGGAAGGTTAAGAATAGAAGCAGGGAGACCATTTAAGAAGTTGTTGTAACAATATAGGCAGAGAAGATACTGGTCTGGTCTTAGATTAGGAATGGCACTAGAAGTAAAGAGAAATTACGTAGATTTGAGATATAACTTGGAGTTATATACAACAAGAATTATTCATAGAAGATCCATGTGGGGCAGAGAACTTGGAATGGGGCTTCTACATTGTGAGCTTGAGTAGCTAAATCGATGGTGATGTCATTTACTGGGATAGAGGTAGACTTAGGGAGAACAGAGAACAGGTTTGGAGATGGTATTGGTGTTACGTTACATATGTCAGATTAGAGATACCTTCAAGATATCCATAGGGGAGATGTTTAGTAGGGCAGTTGAATATTTAGGTTGGGAATGGTATAGGTCAAAGATGGTATAGGCTAGAGACAAACATTTGAGAGTTGTCAGCGTAGAGATGTTTTTTTGTTTGTTTTTTTAAAGATTTTATTTATTTATTTGACAGAGATCACAAGCAGGCAGAGAGACAGAAGGGGACCAGGCTCCCCACTGAGCAGAGAGCCCAACTCGGGGCTCAATCCCAGAACTCTGGGATCATGACCTGAGCTGAAGGCAGAGGCTTTAACCCACTGAGCCACCTAGGCGCCCCCAGAGTAGAGATGTTTTAAACTGTTGAGAATGAATGAAGACAATTAGAAAGTGTGTAGTCCAGAGAGAAGGAAGATATTCAGCATTTAGTGATTGGATAAAGGAGGAAGAGACTGAGCTAGAGATCAGAGGAAAGCCGAGAGTATTCTATTGTAAAAGCAGAATGGGAGTGCAGGCAATTGAAACCAGTTTTCTGAGACACCTGTGGTACTATAACTTATAGTGATTATTGTTTCCTAATCTCAGTTACTAATTTATCTGTCCCATATGACCGTAATCATTGTTAGATACATAAGAAGGTAAAACTAGAACCATTCAGGAATCCAGGGGCCTCTTACTCATTGTTTTAATTAGAATAGGGAAGGATATAGCTTCAAGAGAAAAGAGGAACTTTGGTATAAGAAGCTACTTAATATGAAACAGTGCATGAAAATCTATGGTGTTGTGGGTTCTTCTTTGTGAACTAGTTGGTTTACTGAAGAAAAGCCCCACAAAATGAATTTTTTAAATGAGATACAGTATAAAGTTTTGACTTTCCTATCTATTGTTTGCCATGTAAGAATGAAGGGGTTTTTCATCCTTTATGTGAATTCAGAAGCAGAAACTTCAAGTTTTGGAATACATGTAATCATAAAAGTGAATTGAAAAGTTCGAATAGCCATTTGAATATATGGCTTTCCTTTGAAGGGAAGAAGAAAAAATGGAGGGATTTCATTATGGTAATATAAGTTTACAGATCATATCTGAAACCTTGGGGACCAGCTATGTTTTGGAATTCTGAATAGGTCAGATTTTAGAAAAGTAATGGTCATAAACCATGTATGATGCAACAACTCCAGCTGGGTCTGGGGCTACACCTTATAATCAAGCACATTAATATTTTTGCAGTTAAATATATGCAAATTCACAATGAATGAAGTAAATACAATGAATAGCCTCATGTCAGTTCACGTGTTTTGCCATAAACTAAGTTAAAATCAGTTTAGATTTTGCTACCAAATGAATTTTAAAAGACAAAGCAATTTAAAGAAAAGTTAATACCTGTTCTTCTCAAACTATTCCCAAAAATAGAAGAGGAGGGAAGCTTCCATGTCCATTCTATGAAGCCAACATCACTCTGATACCAAAACCAGACAAAGACACTACAAAAAAAAAAAAAAGAGAGAGAGAGAGAGAACTACGGGCCAGTATCTCTAATGAACATAGATGTAAAAATCATCAACAAAATTTTAGCAAATCGAATCCAACAATAAATTAAAAGTCATTTACCATGATCAAGTGGGATTTAGCCCCACTAAGGCTTGGGGTGGTCTAAGGGTGGTTCAGTATTCACAAATCAATCAACATGGTACATCACATCAACAAGAGAGTTTAAAAACCAAATGATCGGGGCTCCTAAGTGGCTCAGTTGGTTAAACATCTGCCTTTGGCTCAAGTCATGATCTCAGGGTCCTGGGATCAAGTCCCAGATCAGGCTTTCTGGGAGCCTGCTTTTCCCTCTCCCATCGCTGTTCTCCCTGCTTATGCTCTTACTTGAGGTCGTGCTCTCTCAGATAAGTAAATAAAACCTATGATCATTTCAGTAGACACAGAAAAAGTATTTGACAAGATACAACATCCATTTTTGATAAAAACTCTCAACAAAGTAAGTTTAGAAGGAACATACTTCAACATAATAAAAGCCATATATGAAAAACCCACAGCTAACATCATACTTAGTG
Organism: Meles meles; assembly: GCF_922984935.1. Lineage (NCBI taxonomy): Eukaryota > Metazoa > Chordata > Mammalia > Carnivora > Mustelidae > Meles > Meles meles. The sequence continues at coordinate 36,641,528 of NC_060069.1, read as the reverse complement.
GTGAAAAACTGAGAGCTTTTCCCTTAAGATCCAGAATAAGAAAAGGATGTCTACTCTCACCACTTTGATTCAACATAGTACTTGAAGTCCAAGAAAAAGAAATAAAAGGCATCTAGACTGGTAAGAAAAAAATTAAACTTTCCCTGTTTGCAAAATAACGTGATACTATGTATAAAAACCTGAAAGATTCCGTCATACTACTCCTGATAAATGAATTCAGTCATTGTACAGAAATCCATGCCATTTTTCTACACTAATAATGAGACATCAGAAAGAGAAATTAAGAAAATAATCCCATCTACAGTTGCACCAAAAATAATAAAATACCTAGTATTAAATGTAGCCAAGACAGTGAAAGCTATACTCTGAAAAACTATAAAACATTGATGAAAGAAATTGAAGGTGACACAAACAAATGGAAAGATATTCTGTGCTCATGGATTGGAAGAACAAATATTGTTAAAATGTCTATGCTCTTCAAAGAAATCTACATATTTAATGCAGTCCCTTTCAAAATACCAACAACATTTTTCATTGAACTAGAACAAACAGTCCTAAAATTTGTATGGAACCACTGAAGTCCCCAAAGAGTCAAAGCAGTCTTGAAAAAGAAGACCAAAACTGGAGGTATCACAGTCCCAGATTTCAAGATACACTCTAAAGTTGTAGTGATCAAAACAGTATGATACTGGCACAAATAGATACGTGGATCACTGGAACAGAATAGAGAGCCCAGAAATCTATGATTATAGTCAAGTAATCCTTGACAAAGGAGGCAGGTATATGCAATGGGAAAAAGATAAGTCTCTTCAACAAATGGTGTTGGGATAACTGTACAGCTACATCCAAAAGAATGAAACTGGCCCACTTTCTTAGACCATACACAAAAATAAACTCAAATACAATAAGGACCTACCTAAAAGTGAGCCCCGAAACCATAAGAATCCTAGAAGAGCACAGGCAATAATTTCTGTGATACTGGCCATAGCAATATTTTTCTCAATATGTTTGCTAAGGCAAGGGAAATAAAAGCAAGAATAAACTATTGGGACTCCATCAGAATAAAAAGCTTATGCAGAGCAAAACAGTCAACAAAACTAAAAGGCAACCTATGGAATGGGAGAAGATATTTGCAAATGACATATCCAAGAAAGGGTTAGCATTCATTAATATACAAAGATTACTCAGCCATAAAAAGAAATGAAATGTTGCCATTTGCAACAACATGGATGGTTTTGGAGAGTATAATGTTAAGTGAAATAAGTCAGAGAAAGACAAATGCCATATGATTTCCTTCTATTTGGAGTTTAAGAAGCACAACAAAGGAACAAAGAAAAAGACAAACCAAGAAACGCTCTTAACAATGAAAACAAACTGATGGTTACCAGAAGGGAGGTGAGTGGGGATGGATGTAATAGGTGAAGGGGATTAAAAGTACACCTATCAGGATGAGTACTGAATAATGGATAGAATTACTGAATCACTATATTGTACACCTGAAACTAATGTAACATTGTATGTTAACTACGCTGGAGTTTTTAAAAAAAAAAAAAAAAGACAAACGTGCTAAAGCTGGACTCGAATTTACTGGCTTTCAGGCATTGCAGATAAGGGATTATGGGCCAATCATTTTTCAGTGCTTGCTGAGAACAGCTTGCCATTGTTATATGAATGCAGCAAAAGGTATTCATATACCTTCTACTTGGGCTTCTTTTTATTTCTTAACATCTGCCCTATCCCACACCCTTCCTCCATCTCTCTTCTTCCCTTCTCCTCCATTTCCCTCTCTATTTCCATCTCCTCCTTCATTCTGTCCCATCACTTCTTCCTCCCAATCTGTTATCTCCATCTTTTTCTCCTACTCTTACCAGCTACTCTCCTTTTTCTCTCCTCCTTTTCCATTTCCATCACACACATAACACATACAGCTTGCCTCTTTATTAATTTTTATCCTTTAGTACTTTTTAATAAGTTCATCTTGTTCATTTTCTGCACCAAACCATAGTAATTTATTTTTGAAACATTGGAGTAAGAACAAAGGTGTCAGTATAATCATGCTTTCTATATTTAATCCTTTTTATTCAGTAAATATTAAAGTACCTACTAAAAATATTCCAGGTGATTTTTTTCTGATTTATCTTCCAGTTCACTTGAGCTGTATCTAATCTGTCATGCCTGCTCACTGAATTTAAATTTTAGTTATTATATTTCTAGAAGTTCTGTTTGGTTGTTTTTTAAAAATCTGAAACTTTGGGGGGCATCTGGGTATCTTAGTCTGTTGAATGTCTGACTCTTGGTTTTGGCTCAGGTCGTGATCTCAGGGTCCTGTGATTGGGCCCGGCATTGGTCTCTGTGTTCAACAGGAAGTGTGCTTGAGGATTCTCTTTCCCTCTCCCCCTCCTCTGCTCATGTGCATATGCTCTTGCCCGCTTTCACTGTCTCTCTCTCTCTCTGATAAAGAAATATTTAAAAATCTGTCACTCTTTAAATTTTCTGATCCCTGAAATTATTTTCAACCTTGTCTAGTAAAGCTTTTATAGTCTATGCTCCATAATTCTAGGATTTTTAGTGGGTTTCTTCCTATCATCTGTGTCTGTTTATTCTTGCTTATGGTGTCTTGTTCCCTGTCATGCACATAATATGAGGCTAGAGTCTTTATTCCAGGAAAATTTTGCATTTGCCTTGGCTGTTGCATGGGAGTAGGAATACTACTAGTGTGAGCCTACTAAGTTCCAAGGGCTTGAGTCTCTTGACTTTTCAAGCACTTAATCAAGTACTCCTTTTGATTGATTTGTCTGGTGCTTTCTTTCTTTTTTTTTTTTTAAGATTTTATTTATTTATTTGACAGAGAGAGATCACAGGTAGACAGAGAAGCAGACAGAGAGAGAAGAGGAAGCAGGCTCCCCACTGAGCAGAGAACCCGATGCAGGGCTCGATCCCAGGACCCTGGGACCATGACCTGAGCTGAAGGCAGAGGCTTTAACCCACTGAGCCACCCAGGTGCCCCTGGTGCTTTCTTTTGAGAAGAGGAATAAAAGGCTATAAGAAGAGAAGGGCCAATAAAAAAAAAAAAAAAGAAGAAGAGAAGGGCTTACTTACGGTTCACTTTAACCTTGATAGCATTGTCGTTTGGTATACCAGCATTCAGTGGGAGGAATCTCCTTTAGAGTCTATATCTTTTTTATGTGGGTCTCAAATTCTGTTCCCTTTGCCTTATGAGGCCTTCAGAATAGAAATTCAAAAGTACTGATTCTGTTCCCCATTTCTTACTATTTTGTCAGATACTTGTTAAAGAAGTTTTTTTGTTTGTTTGTTTTGTTTTTTTAATGTCTATTCTATTCAGAGTTTATAGTTGTTTGCCTTTGGAGTTTTGTTTCAATAACCTGGAGACTGAATGTCTCCCTACTGTGAAATGGGTCCTTCTAAGCATTATTCCACATATCAGAGTTATGGCAGTGGACAAGAGGCAAAACTTCTTACTCTAATAGATAATAAATTTCAGTGGGAAGAGTCAGATGATAAACAAGGTAAAATATATAGGTGGTAAGTGCTAAGGAGAGAAATGAAGCAGGGAGGTATAGGGATGGATCAGTAGTGTCAGGGTGTTGGAAATGTTATAATTTCAGCATCCAGAGAAGACGTCACTGAGAAAGTGATAGGAGAATAAAGATCTGAAGTTGGTGAGTAAACAGGGTGGGTGGCTATGAAGGGAAGAGCATTCTAGGCAAAGGGGAAAAGTGCAGAGGCCCTCGTGGGAGTCTCAGCAATGAGACTGGTGGGGCTGCATTGGAGCAAAAGATGGAGAACAGCAAGTTGGATCACGTTGGAGAGAGAACTACATGGTATCTAAGATCTTGGAGATACTGAAGTACTGGTAGGCCTTTTTATGGAGTCATAAGAGGATTTTGAGCAATGGTGTTAGGTGACTTTGTTCAACACAGGACATCACGTAGAAGACAAGCTCAAAAGGGCAAAGGTGGGAAGCAGGAAGAAGGGTTAACTATGATACTTATCCTGGGATTTTTCTAGGTAATGGGGTTATAGGATAAAACAATGTTTCTGCTCACTTTCAGTCCAATTTCTAGTTCACTCTTAAAAGTATTATTTCAGGAAGTGCTGTATGATAAATATAATTGATGTGGCCTGAATATTTTATAATTAAAATATTTTTAAGCCTAGAATATTTATAATCTCTATAAATTACAAAACATTTTTAATTTGGGGACTTGCGATGATGAATTCATTTTATGAATTAGCTTGTAGTCAAGAAAAGATAGAGCATTATTGGAAGTGGTAAGAATTTTTTCCAGTCTGTAGATAAGTCCTTTTTTGATTTGTGTTTTCGAAGCTTTGTTACTGGGTACATAAAAATTTAGGGTTCTGATTTTTTTTTCCCTGTTGGATTGACCCCCTTTTTCATTATTAAGAGTGTCTCTGTCTCTAGTAATTCTTCAAACTGCTTTGAAATTAGAATCTGCTTTCTGCATCTACTTTCTGTTGATTGGTTTTTGCCATAGTTTGTCATTTTACCTTTATGTGACTTTGTAAAGTGTATCTCATTTAAGCAACCTATTTTTTAAAATTCAATATTGGTCTTTTACTTGGAATATTTAGTTCATTTACTTTTTAAGGTAGTTACTGATATATTTGGCTTCATTTTTGCCCCTTTGCCTTCTGTTTCTGTTTCCTCCACTTGTTTCAGTCCTTTTTGTCCCCTTCGTGGTTCTTTTCAGTTAATCAGATTTTAAAATTTATCTTGTATTTGTAGTTTATGTATACAGTTAATCTTTTTTTTTTTTTTAAAGATTATTATTTCTTTGTCAGAGAGAAGAGCACAGCAGTAGGCAGAGGGAGAAGCAGGCTCCCTGTTTAGCAAGGAGACTGATAAGGGACTCGATCCCGGGACCCTGGGATCATGACCTGAGCCAAAGGCAGGTGCTTAACCAATTGAGCCACCCACACATCCCTATATACAGTTACTCTTATTTTAGTGGTTACCCTAGAGCAGGGATTGGCAAACTGTTCCTTGCAAGCCAAATCCAGTACCCTCCTGATGGACATAAAATTTTATTGAGACGTAGCCACACCCATTTGTGTGTGGTACATATCATGTATCACTGCCTTGGCACTACAATGGCATAATTGAGTAGCTGCAGAGAGAGACCACATGTATGGTTTACAAAGCCTAAAATGTTTACTCGGTGGCCCTTTATAGAAAAAAAAAAAAATTGCCAACTCCTGCTGTTGAGCATTGGTTCTTAAACTTGACCATGCATCAGAGTTGCTGGGAGGGTTTGTTAATACACAGAATGCTGGGCCCCCATCTCCAGAGTTTCTGACTCATTAGATTTCTTTTGGGGCTGGAGAATTTGCATTTTTAAGAAACTGCCAGGTGATGTTCAGCTGCTGGTCCAGTACTGCTTGCCCTAGAGGTTACAATATATATATTTGACTTACTCGATCAAAAATAATGTGTTTCCTACTTCCACAATAATGCTTAAAAGTCTTAGAACTCTTTAACTTTGTTTGCTTACCTCTAAGGAACACTATTTTATAATAATTTCAAACTGGCAACAACTCAAAGGTCTATCATCAACAGAATGGATATTGCTAAATTGTGGTACACTGGATAACTATAAGCAATGAAAGTGAATCTTCAAATGTACTGAGTGAGAAGAAGCTAGATACCAGAGTGGGTATTGTATGTTTCCTTTCATATAAGGCTCAAGAATGGGCAGATCCAATTATGGAGTTAGAAGTCAAGACTGGTTAGTTGGCTCTGATAGGAAAAAATGATTTGGGGGAGGTCAATGAGGGTGCATATAGGATGCTGATAATGCTCTTTTGGTCCAGAGATGGGTTACACTGGGATGTTTGTTTTGTGAAAATTCATTGAGCTGCATACTTATGATTTATATACTTTCATCTCCCTTATTTTGATAAAAAGTTAAAATTTAATCTCCCAGTAGTTTGGGAGTGTTAAGAGTTAAATTTTTTTAAGTAAGAGACATGTACTCTTCATTTCTTGTGTGTGTGGGAACAGAACACTGTTTCCATGGGAACTTCTGGCTACTCGGTGTTTCAGTACCTATCTTTCTGTGGATTTGTGTGTCTACTGTGTCTCTCTTAGCTATATATATTTTTTTACATGGTGGTGGCAGAAAAGTTTATTTGGGATTGTGTTAGTGTTTTTAACAGAGCAAACCTATATAGAGCATACTTTTTAACTGATCTGATCTAGCTCCCTAATAATAATATGCTAAAAAATGGGGAAAAAATGTCTTTTAACTTGAAGGTAGTTTTTTCTTATAAATTGTACTGTTTAAGAAAAAAGAAAACACTTGCTGAAATTGAGTGTGGCTTTGTATTGGTGTGTCTATTTGATTTTCTTTCTTTCCAAATAAAAGTCTTACCACTTATCTTCTTTAAAATATATTCAATAGTTGGACTCAGCAGTATCCCTTTGTAGTACTGATTTCATTCTAGTTGATTTGGGTATTTGCATAGGTAAGGGGGAGCAGGTTGAGAGGAAAAGATTCTGACATTGATCTGAAGTCTGTGGTAAATCTGCTTCTCTGCCTCGCCCATCTTGTTTGTCGTGGTTGGTTTGTGCAGGGTCCTAGAGAAAACCATCTTCTCAGACGAGTAAATGCATACAGTTTGTGATTTTTTTTTTTTGTGGGAAGTGGAGGGTTCCATTTTATACAAGGAGATGATACTAGTGTGGTCATTAATAAATATTCTAAAAGGAGCTTTGGGTAGAATATTTTAGAATCATTTATGAAAGCAAATTATTTGGTTTGGTTTCTGTGTCCTAAATAAACAGCAGATTGTAAGATTACAGAGCTCATTATGCACAGTAATGAGCACTTTGATATTCCATGTTTTACTGATGCAATAATAAGCACCACAGCAGAATGAATATTGCATAAAACCTTATTTTACATTTGTATTAATTTTCATGTAAATTACATAAGAGAAAACAAATTTAGGTTTATAAACCTTTGTATTAAAAGCCTTTGAAATTTAGGTAAAGAATAAGGATTACAGCTGCATGGATAATTTTTTAAATATATGGAGAATTTTTACCTTTCATCTGGCAGTAGCTGCCATAAGATGATGTCACCTTGTAGCTGATTGGCTGTTACAGCACCTAGGGCAGGGAAGAGAAAGAAAAATGCCGGCACAAACCTTAGTGGTGGTTCTGTGGTTGTTTCAGTCTATTTTTGATAGAATCTTTGATTAGTACCGAATCTACTGTATTTGGCCATGTGAACCATTGGGAGCATCCTACGGTGAGGGAAATTAAGAGCTTTCAGAGGAATGAGGCGACTGATTTGCAAACGGATCTGTGATTGTAAGTTGCAGGATCTGGGTGTAAGGAATAAGGCAGGGTGTGCTGAAAGATATACTATGGGAGGAGCTGGCAGAAAATGCTTGTATGAGTAGCAAAAAAAAAAAAAGAAAATGCTTTTTACTATCCTTAGAGTTAATATATTTGGTTTTATGTTTTGACTTGTTATATAGGTAAAAAAATAGGATAATATGCCAGTCAAATTTTAAATTATAATGGGTTATTTTATATGGTGTTAACCAATATATAAATGCTTACTCAAAGGAGCTTTATTTTGGTTTACATCTTAGAAAATAATGATTTTAGATATAGTTTTATTTGATTTTGAGTCTTATGAAAAATGGAACAAAGCTTAGTTCTCTTAAAATACATTTTTCTAATGCTTTGTGTAGATAAAAGCTTTGATGATGAAGAATCAGTGGATGGAAATAGGCCATCATCAACTGCTTCAGCCTTCAAGGTTCCTGCACCTAAAACATCGGGAAATCCTGTCAACAGTGCAAGGAAGCCTGGTTCAGCAGGTGGCCCTAAGGTTGGAGGTAATGTAAATCCATTTCAAATCTGATGTGCATGCCTCATGCCCTTGATATGGACACACATACTTAGAACTTCAGAGGAATATGTTTATTCATGACTGCAGCACGATTGCAGATCTGGAGAGTCTGTTGCAACACACAGAAGAATATGCTGCCTTTTCAGAAATGTTTTTAAAATACTGTATATTTCTGTTTCCTGTGGATTAGTGTAGTCTTAAGAGTATTCATTTTTCAGATGTCATTTTTAAAGGGAGACATTGAAGGAGGTTTTGGGATTTGGGGGGGGGGGGAGTTGTTTTTGTTTTTAAGGACCGAGCAGGTTTTTCAGAATTTGGCTATTGATTTTCAGGTGCTATAGTTGTTAAAGAAATACTGATTTATGTAACATTTCTATAAATTCATCTAGTAGTGAGTCTTGAATACTTCAGTGTTGAAAAAAATGGTTGAAGATACTGGATATTGAATCATTTGTCACAATGGGAAATGGGTGGTGGTCAAGTAAAATTGCCTTAAAAATGGTTTCTGAATTAGATAATAATAAATAAGAAAAAACAGTTGTTGTGAAGTTATACAACACATAGTACATTCTTTGATCACATTAGAACTGCTTCTAGCATATTGTTAATCTTTTAAAAAAATTTTATGGGTTTTTTTCATATTCTGATAAGAAAGCCATGAGTACTTTTCAGGTGCTAGTTTCTGCAGGTCTTTCTGATAAAATAAATCCTATTAGAATAAGGAGGTATTTAATGCTAAAAGGACATTAGCTTCTTTCTCTTTTTCTTTCTCTCTTCCTTTCGTGTCTGTGTTGGGTGTGTTTTAGTTGTAACTTGGGAAAACAGATTTTTCCTTGTTTATAATGGGTAGGAAAATCGTCTTCAGAATTTTTGCTTTTCCTCTTTTTATCTATATCTCTTTTATTAAAAGCATAAAGGAAAGAAAAATAAACTGTATATTTTGACCAGGTCCTGTAAGTTGTGTTCTCTTGATCTTTCTATACCACTGAACATTAATTTCAAGTCATATGTATTCGAAATGCAGGGAAAATACCATAAATATTTCATTTTCACTATCTTTTATGTGCCATATAACTCTCAAGAAAGATGGTATGATATATACACACACTTACATATCTATATGTAAACATATACAAATATTTACATACACTCATATACATAAAAATAGGTAAATATTGTGAAATAGAAATGCCTCACTGATTTATCTGGATATTTTGAGTAATTCACATTTTGGTATCTTCTTTTTGTTTTGCAGTTATAGGAATATATTCTTATCCAAATGTTAGTTATCATATCCTATTACATGGTATTTTCTATTCATTCTTATCTCTGGTAAAAAAAAAAGTATGATAGTCTATGGTTTCTTTCTTTTGTAACAAATGGCTACCTTGAATTACTGCAAGGGGAATTTTTTTGTCTTGATTTTTGAATTCGAGATTTCTGATATATATGATATTTATTTCATGAAACGTCTTAGTTGACTTAAAATGAATTAATATTTGAAATACATGGTGATAATATATAATATTTTTGTAAATCTGAGCCATTGGTGTGTATTAGCTCTGTATTTCATGTTTTTTCCCCTTTCTTAGATGAAAATTGAGATTATAGTTTATCTACCACAGCTCACTTAATTTTGATGTTAATTGAATTGATAAAATCTGATATTCTTTTTAAAGAAAGATTTTCTTTATGGCACCTCACCTTCTCTGGTTTGTTGTCCTACGAGATATGAAAATGCTAGGTAGCTTTTGTGATCGTAGGCATTAATCACAAATACAGATTGTATCATCCATCTAAGCAGCAGCTCTTTTGGAAAAAAAAATAAGGGTGAGGCCTTCATTCCTTCTTCCTTCTCCTCCTCATCCTCTCCCTCATCCTTCTTCTTTTAACAATTGCAGATTCATTCTGCAATTTTTTGGGTTTTGCTTTTGTTTGCCACAACTCGTTTAGGTTCACTACCTGTTTTTCTATCTAAGAAAAGAGCTGCAGGCCAGAGGCTATTGATACTGTTTCAGATATTAATGCCCTTCTTGGCTCTCAGTCCTTTAAAAATTTAACTGTAGATTTTCTGTTCTTGGCACGGGCTTATTGATTTTTAAATTAGTTACAGAAAGTTTTCTTGAAGTCTTAGAATCTTGGAGAAGGAACATTGGCATATAGTTCAATTTACTATTCAAACATAGCAGTCCCTTTTATTATATTCCTGATAGATGACTATTAAACATATGATTAAAATAATGTGTGTGCATGAATTAAAATTTGGAACAGAAACTATCTACAGTACCACTACGTGTGGGTATAATCAACTGATAAATTATGAGTAATTCTTATTGCTTTCATAATTGCTTTTCCAATAATTTTTAAACAGACATGTTTTCTTAGGAGGACAGAATTGGCACCATTCAATCGTTTTGTATACCTTTTCTCTTACTAGTATTTTACCTGGAGCATTTTCTCATTATCTTAAGTTATTAATTGAAAACTATTCATAGCCAAATAATATCTAGGTTGCTTTCAGTATTTTTTGCAGTTATAAACAATTCCATTATCCTTTTACGTATATCTTTTCGCACATCTCCTCCAGTCATTTCCTTGGAATAAATTTCTCAAGCTTACTGAATAAAAGATACAGTTATTCTTTCAGTTTGGCATAGTGTCCTCCAAGAAGGTTATAAGCCAAATTCAGTTCTGAATAAATTAATTCTATTTTATATTGCATGAAAATCTGCCTCTTTGTAACTTAAGCAAAGAAGATGAATTATTTGTTAACCTGATACTTTGAAATACTTGAAGGTTAGGTTGCCCTGTCTTTCTGTATAACTAATTATTCTGCTTCTGAAATAATGGGGATTCAGTCGAGGCATTTCATTTGCTACTCCTAGGTATATAATATACAGATAAGTATGAGTAGTTCCTTATTAAAGTAATATGGTAGATAGGGAGGTGGTATGTATATATTCATTGAAGCCCATCGCAGTCCACTGAGTTTAGCAAATACATTTTCAGGTAAGGTTACCAAAATAAAAATAAAGTAAACTTATTTGGAATCCTAACTGAATCTACTTTTGTAGTTTAGGAGTTTAATTTACTTCTCCCAGAGATATATGTTAAGATTAAAGAGATGCATGCTAGTTTTAGCAAAGTATCCTATCCAGTTAATTAAAGGCAGTAGGACCTGTGTTTAATCTTTAGTGTTAGTTTTTCGTTGTTCTTTGCCTCCCTGTACCAACCTGTTCTTACATGGTAATTGTTTGGCCTTTAAGTCAGGGAGGATCAAAAAAAGGATTGTGGGTTACTTCATACCGATACATTATTGCCATAAAAATCCATATTATGTTGGTGTCAAAAGTGTTACCTTTGTGCTTTACTAATTAGAATAAGGATAAAATGGGGGCGCCTGGGTGGCTCAGTGGATTAAGCCGCTGCCTTCGGCTCAGGTCATGATCTCAGGGTCCTGGGATCGAGCCCCGCATCGGGCTCTCTGCTCCGCAGGGAGCCTGCTTCCTCCTCTCTCTCTGCCTGCCTCTCTGCCTACTTGTGATCTCTCTCTGTCAAATAAATAAATAAAATCTTCAAAAAAAAAAAAAATTAAAAAAAAATAAGGATAAAATGAATTTCCTTAAACAGTTATTTTCTGATAACATTTATAACTTCATAATAGGAATTAAGTAAACACGTTTTCTTTTCTTTTGGCTTAATGGTCTAGAATATAATTGCTGAAGGTACATGTTTGCTTAAAATATTTGTATCTCTAGGGCACCTGGGTGGCTCAGATGGTTGAGTGTCTGCCTTCAGCTCAGATCATGATCTTGGGGTCCTGGGATTGAGCCCTGCATCGGGCCTGCCTGCTTCTCCCTCTCTCTCCTGCTCCTCTCCCCTGCTTGTGGGCTCTCTCTTCCCTCCAGCCCCCCATCTCTGTCTCCAATGAATAAAAATATATATTTCTATCTCTAGAGTATTTGAGGTAATAATTTTTTTTAAATGTTTGAGTGTTCTCACATATATTCTCTCATTTAAATCAAAACCCCTACAGTTAGGTACTTTATTATCCTAATTTTATTGATGAGCAAACTAAAGTTTGGAGAAGTTAACTTGCACAGGGTCATGCATCTAAGAAGTGCAGTAAGCACAGAAAGTACTTGGCTATAATGCTATGCACTCTAATCTCACCGAGTAAATAAGTATTCTTCTAGATCTTTAGGTCTGAGATTATAATCTACAGTAATGATCACTACCTTTCAACATCCATAAATCCATCTTAAAGCTCAATTAGTATGATTCTTAGTAAAATAGAACATTTGAAAATAAAGCAACTTGAAGTTTTGTTGTTTTAAGTAGAAATGCTTTTTAGTATTTTCTTGTTGAAATCACCCTCCTGTACCAATAACTTTGACTGCTATTCTTTTTCAAATACAGAGATTAAATTAGATGGTAATATAATTGTTATTATTTGTAATTTTTGAGGCCAGTTTTTTACTGAGGCTTACATGTAATCATGGAGACACGTCGTTGGCTAAATGATTAGTTTTCAGAGTCCTGTTGTTCTCCCTCACTTGCTCATTCATTCAGGTAGACAGTTTTTTCTCTCTATGGTTTTCATCTAATGTAAAAGACTGCTTTAAAATAGTTTTAATTCGGGACGCCTGGGTGGCTCAGTTGGTTGGGCGGCTGCCTTCGGCTCAGTCATGATTCCAGTGGGATCGAGTCCCACATCGGGCTCCTTGCTCGGCAGGGAGCCTGCTACTCCCTCTGCCTCTGCCTGCCACTCTGCCTGTGCTCTCTCTCTCTCTCTCTCTCACAAATAAATAAAATCTTTAAAAAAAATAGTTTTAATTCTAAGTAACTACTGTGTAGTTACTTAGTACTGTGTAATTTAAGTAACTACTGTGTTTTCAAATCCAGGAGTACTTAGTCATCTTCTTGATATATTTGTATTACTTCATTTATGTCTGATCTAAGGTTTTATTAAGAATGTCCAAATATCTATTTTCCATGCTAATCATTCACATTTTTTTCCCCTCATGCAAACAACAAAGTTGATTTTTTTTTTCTTTAAAAGAAATAAAGGGCACCTGGATGGGTCAGTCAGTTAAGCATGTGCCTATGGCTCAGATCATGATCAGCAGGGCGTCTGCTTCTTCCTCTCCCTCTGCCCCTCCCCCTGCTTGTGCACGCATTTCTCAAATACATAAATAAAATCTTTTTTAAAAAAGTAAAGATCAGGGGCAGCTGGGTGGCTCAGTGGGTTAGGGCCTCTGCCTTCGGCTCGGGTCATGATCTCAGGGTCCCGGGATCAAGCCCCGCATCAGCAGGGAGCCTGCTTCCCCATCTCTCTCTGTCAAATAAATAAATAAAATCTTAAAAAATAATAATAAAAAAAGTAAAGATCTTGAGAATCAGTGTATATTTAATAAAAGAAATCTCAGATAATTTAGTGTTTAATCTTGGAAATCAAATTTTTAGCTGATAAACCTCAATTTCTTGCTTTTGAACTTTATATAAAACCAAATAACTTCTGTTTGTGCATTTTGTTGTGTTTGTTTTCTTCTTTCTTCTCCTAATGTAAGGAAAGATACTAAACCAGAATGGTTTAGCCCTTTAATCTTAAAGATTATCTGGCCCCAATTCAGGTGAAGAGACTGAGCCTTGGAGAGTTAAATGATGTATCCAAGATAAGAAAGTTACAAACAGAGATGAAACAAGAACCCAGTGCTTGGCCAGAGGCTTTTTCTTCTATCATCTCTGGGTCATCTCCTATCCAGTACTGCATGTGATACATATTTTTATCCTATATATCAAAAAACTATTACTGACATTTAGAAATTAGGGATTGGATAGTAGCCTTTCTCTGTTAAATTATAATGAATGCCACATCTTTTACTATCCATCATAAGAAGCCCTGGTGCTGTCCTTTTTTTTTTTTTAAGATTTATTTATTTATTTGAGAGAGATTGGGGTGGAGGGGGGCAGAAGGACAGGGAGAGAAATTCTCAAGTGGACTCCCCACTGATTGCAGAGGCCAACACAGGGCTCAATCCCAGGACCCTGAGATCGTGACCTGAGCCCAAATCAAGAGTCAGACCGTCAGCTGCCTATGCCACCCAGGCATCCCTGGTGCTGTATATTTTAACTTTAGTTTCAAAGTGGGAAGATTCAAGTAATTGAACAGGTTTAATCTAATAGTATCTTGCCTCTCTAATCCTGTTGCTCTGCGGTAACTGGTGCTAAGTTTGATATGTATCCTTCCACATTTTACTCCATGTTCATTTATGTAGGTACTCAGATTAGATTTTATGTTTGCCCATACTAAACACACTAGTAAAACACTTTGCAGCTTCCTTTTTTTCACAGAACATTCATTCTTCAACATCAATAATGGCAGCTCTCACATCCTTTTGTTAGCCATATAGTATCCCACATTATTGATATACCATGATGTAATAAACTGTTCACAAGTCAGGGTCATTCATGTTGTCTACAACTTTATGCCATTACGAAGAATGCTGATCTCCATGTATTTATTATACTTGGAATTCTGGTGCTTCTAATCTGTGGAATAGATTCCTCCCAGTGTTCAATTAAAGATTGGGTGTGTTTTTAATCAAGACATTATTTTCCCTTTTCCAGCATTGAATGTAACAGTCTTGTTAATTATTGTCATTTTGATAGGTGAAGAATTGTGCTTTTTTGGTTTTAATTTGCACTTTTCCATCCACCTATCCATCTGACCAAAAGCTAGCAAATGTTTTCTGAAAGCTTTTAGCATGTTCCTGCTTTTGTAACCTATGGAAACGTCAGTGAACCAAAAAAAAAAAAAAAAGATCCTGCCTTCCTGGAGTGTTTATTCTATTGAGGATCAGAGATTTAAACTCTTTAATGAAGTTAGCATATCCTTTTCTGCAAATTACATGTTGTTGTTACTTGCCCATCTTTTAATTGGGCTGTTTTATCTTCTCATCAGTCTGTTACAGTCTTTTAAATATTCGGATCTTTTATTCTTTTGTTAAAAAGTCATAAATATTTCCTCAGTGGCATTTTACATCAAATCTTAAAAGTTTTTGTTGTGGTAGGTAACATATCTGTTCTGTTCATTATGACTTCCAAATTTCCTATCCTGAATAAAAAGGACTATTGTCCAGTCCCAAGGCTATGCACATGTTTTTCAATGTATTCAAAAACATTATTTTACATTTAATTTGTTCAATATCTGGAGTTTATTTTTATATAAAGTAACAATATATCCTTTTAATTTATGTTCTTAATGCATGGCAAATTAATGTCCGTGCAGTTAAAGAAAACATTCTTTACTTCGTTTAATGAATACTGTCATACGTATTTCAGTTCTTTTCTGTAGTTTCTTTTCTTATTTTCCAGATCTGTATCTCTGTACCTACTTTAGTTTTATAGTGCATGGTTTCCCAGACTTCTTATTAAGAAAAATTTTGAGATATAACCAAGTTGACAATGCAGTGAACACTCATCACCTAGATTGAATAACTAGTGTTTGCCATATTTGTTTTAACTCTCTGTATAAATACATTCCCACACACATTCTTTTTTTATCTCAGCAATTGGAAAGTAAGTTATAGACGTTATGACACTCCAGCCATTAATATTTAATAAGCTCCTCCTAAGACTTTAAGGTATGCTGCATTCTATCCATAATATCATTATCATATGCAAGAAGGTTCCATAATATTGTGTATAAAACAATCACATTACCAACTTTTATACCCGTAACATTGATACATTTTTTGAAGAGTCTAGGCCAGTTGTCTTAGATGGTCTGGGTTCTGGATTTGTCTGATTTCTTTGTGATATTATTTAACTTGTTCCTTCTGGCCCTTGTATTTTTTGTAAATTCTTTTTTTTTTTTTTAAGATTTTATTTATTTACTTGTCAGAGAGAAGAGAGCACAAGCAGGAGAGAGGCAGACAGAGGGAAGAGGGAGAATCCTAGGACTCTAAGATCATGACTAGAGCCAAAGGCAGACGCTTAACTGACTGAACCACCCAGGTGTCCCTAGTTTTTGTAAATTTTTATACTATATGCTCAACGTCCTTTCAAGCTCTTCCATTCTATATTCAAATTTCCTGAAGCATCCTAAGAATTTTTTTCTTTTTTTAATCCTAAGAATTTTTTTTTTAAGACTTTATTTATTTGACAGAGATCACAAGTAGGCAGAGAGGCAGGCAGAGAGAGAGAGGAAGGGAAGCAGGCTCCCCACTGAGCGGAGAGCCCCATGCGGGGCTCGATCCCAGGACTCTGAGATCATGACCTGAGCCGAAGGCAGAGGCTTTAACCCACTGAGCCACAGGCGCCCCTATTCTAAGAATTTTTTTACAAGTGATTCTTTGAGGCCAGGAAGAATTTTTTGTTTTTTACCATTCAAGAATGCCCTCTTCTGTTGGTGTAGTGAAATGGCAGCTTCTTTACCTAATGATACCTGGGGGGCTTTCTGCTTCTAATTCTGCCGTGGCATCTTATTACAGTAGAGCCCTCATTTTCTCTTTCTCCCTTTCCTTTATCCACCAGGCTTCAAAGGGATAGTTCTCCTTTCTAAGTGCTACTTACCTGGGAGTCTTGGGGGGAATTTTAGTAGAGGTCTGCATTCCACCACTACCAGGATCTTCGTCCTCCATACAGTTTCCTCTGATTTTTCTCTCTGTGAGGACTTTGTAGTTGACATTGCTGGCCTTGGATGTTCATATTTCCCTATTTACTTGTAAACTGAAGTTTGAAGTGTTATTAGTCTTCTCTTAGTTGTAAGTATGTGCTGTGGGTAATTTTATTTGCTCTTCTTTTTGGTCTCTAGTTTTTGGAGTATGTGCTTGAATGTTTTATTTGAATTTGGATAACTACCGTCTCCCAAGGGAATAAAAATGTCTACTGTAAGTTTTAATATTTAGTAAGGAAATGCCTTTTTTCTTGATAAACCATTATCTCAGCATTTTGTTGAATTTTATGACATTATTTTCATAGTTTCTACTTTCAGCATTGATCTGAATCACTTCTTTATCATGTATCAAAGTTTCATAATATTTGTGGGCCATTTTTTGAAGTCTCTATTTTGTTCATTTGATTAATTGATCTGTTCCTGCACTAAAACCAAACTGTCATAATAAGCTTTATAAATCTTAATAGCTGGTAGGAACAAATTCATGTTTGTTCCTAATGTCTTTTGTTGATTGGTATCTTTGTAATTCTGTCTGTTTTATTTCTTTAAATGTTATATTCATGTATGTTTTGTAGTCTATAACTAGACAATATCTATAGTGCTAAATCTGTTATTTGTTACCTGTGACTCTTAGTTCATAATGGTTTGCCTTGTGTATTTGAACATTGTGAACTCATTGTTCGAAGGGAGTTCTTCAGGCCTAAACTGGGGATTGTAGAAGCTTTTCTTCAGATATTAATCCTGTTCAAAACTGGGGAATCAGGGACCCCTCCAGCCTTTCCTAGGTCTTGTCTCAACTCAAGAATTTCAGGTTACTCCTCCCCACCTGTTGGCTGGGGAATCCACTCTTGGATGGGAAGAGTTGCAAAGTCACATTTTGAAAGCAGCATTGAAGAATGTGAGGATTTGTTACAGCTATCCTTCTAAACAACCTATTGCAGTTTGTCCTCTGACCACAAAATTCACATGCCTTTCACACAGAAGATACACTCACAGACATTTCTCAGAAGTTTCCACTCACTTATAGCATCAGGTTCAAAGTCCATGATCTTGTAGTCTGCATTAGGTCACATGCAAGAGTTCTCTGGTGTGCCTGCTCTCCATCCAGAGGCTAATGAACTAAAAAGATATCTTACTTGCACCCCAAATGCTCAGTATACAATGGTGGTATCAGGACAGAGTATCCATAATAGACATTCCATTCAAGAAGGGGAGGAATAGGGGTGCCTGGGTGGTTCAGTTGATTAAGCGTTGGCTCAGGTCATGATCCCAGATTCCTTCGTCAGGCTCCCTATAGGGAGCCTGCTTCTCCCTCTCCTTCTGCCTGTCCCCTGCACCAGAGCTCGCTCGCCCTCTGTCTATCTCTCTCTCTCAAATAAGTAAATAATTTTTTTTTTTTTTTAAGGATGTGTGATGGCTCAGTGGGTTAAGTGAATGCCTCCAACTCGCGTCATGATCCCAGGGTCCTGGGATTGAGTCCCGCATCAGGCTCCTTGCTCAGTGGGCAGCCTGCTTTTCCCTCTACCTGCCACTCCCCGACTTGTGCTCTCTCTGTGACAAATAAATAAATATATTGACAAATGGATAAAATCATTTTTTAAAAATAAAAAAAAAAGAAAGGGAGGAACATTCACTGACATAGCAGTTTTCAAATCCAACAGGAACCTGTTGTCAGGTCCCCTTACTTCAGGGATGGTAAATGTTTCTTTGATGAAGGTTTCGTTCTCTCTTTGGGTGTGCTTCTCTAAACCAGTGTTTTCCTCTGTTCTTGGTTCTGCACTGAACTCTGGGTTCTGCCTCCTGAAATATTTCCTTCTTTTGCATAAAAATCTTGTGTTGCGGGCGCCTGGGTTGCTCAGTGGGTTAAAGCCTCTGCCTTCAGCTCAGGTCATGATCCCAGGGTCCTGGGATCGAGCCCCACATCGGCTCTCTACTCAGCAGGGAGCCTGCTTCCTCCTCTCTCTCCCTGCCTGCCTCTCTGACTAGTTGCAATCTCTATCAAATAAATAAATAAAATCTTTAAAAAAAAAAATCTTGTGTTGCCACTGTGCATATCTTTTTTAGCCCTACTTGAGAGAAGGCTCTTACTTTAAACTGTCTCTGTTTCTTGGTAGCACTCTTCAGAAGCACTGGTAATGCTCTCATTGGTTAACTCTTTTTTAAAATTACGGGGTTTAACCCTCCTACACTGTTGGTGGGAATGCAAGCTGGTACAGCCACTCTGGAAAACAGCAGGGAGGTTCCTCAAAAAGTTGAAAATAGAGCTACCCTACGACCCAGCAATTGCACTACTGGGTATTTACCCTAAAGATATAAATGTAGTGATCCGAAGGGGCACGTGCACCTGAATGTTTATAGCAGCAATGTCCACAATAGCCAAACTATGGAAAGAACCTAGATGTCCATCAACAGATGAATGGATAAAGAAGATGTGGTATATATACACAATGGAATACTATGCAGCCATCAAAAGAAATGAAATCTTGCCATTTGCAACAACGTGGATGGAACTAGAGAATATTATGCTGAGCGAAATAAGTTAATCAGAGAAAGACAATTATCATATGACCTCCCTGATAGGAGGAATTTGAGAGGCAGGACGGGGTGTTTGGGGGTAGGGAAGGAAAAAATGAAACAAGGTGGGATTGGGAGGGAGACAAACCATAAGAGATTCTTAATCTCACAAAACAAATGAGGGTTGCTGAGGGGTGGGGGGGTAGGGAAAGGGTGGTTGGGTGATGGACATTGAGGGGAGTATGTGCTATGGTGAGTGCTGTGAAATGTGTAAGCCTGATGATTCACAGAACTGTACCCCTGGGGCAAATAATACATTATATGTTAATAAAGAAAATAAATAAGAATTATGGGTTTTATATGAATTTTATTGGGATTTAAGCCATAATAACCCCGTAATGTTTATCATTTATTTTTCTCTTTAGGCTAGTCTCTTCATTGTAGCATAATAAGAACCTGCTCCTTTCCAGCTCTAAGACTTGTTCTCCTTGTTCCTATATCTGAAACATACTGCTTTACCCATTGTCTCATTCACCTTTGTATCTGATACTTATTAGTTGTTAAGGACTTAGTAGAATGAATTTTCTCTTTATACTTAAACCTTTCAGTAATATTTTGGAATTTCTGAGAATGCCTACCCTAGTCAGTCTAGCATACTAGAAACCATGCTATCTCATAAATGCCAGAAGCCTCTAATCTCAATCACCCCACCCCCACTCCCGGCCCCCATCCAAGTGAATACTAGTTTAGGGTGCGTTCTAGAGCAGGGATCAGCAAACTGGGCCATGGGTCACATGCAGCCAACTGTCTGTTTTATGCATGAGCTTAGAATGTTTTTTTATATTTTTAAATGATTAAAAATATTCAGAAGAAGAATAATACTGTATGACATGTGAAAACTATATGAATTCAAATTTTAGTGTCCATAAATAGAGCTTTATTGGAATACAGCCTTGCTCATTCATTTACATGTTGTCTGTGGCTGCTTTCACGCTACAGTGGCAGAGTTGAATAATTGCAGTGGAAACCATATGGCCTACAAGTCTGAAATACTGTTTGGCCCATTATAGAAAAAATTTACTGACCTCTGTTTTAGAGTAGTTAGGCAATGGAACAAAGCTGTTCTGTTGTGTTTTTGCCCATTAATATCTTCTAGTGTGATAGTTAACCCAGTTATATTTAAAAGAGCTTTAGTCAAGTTGGAAGCCAGCATTGCTCATCCCTTCAGCCCTGTAGCCTCTACTTGTGCTTCTGCTCTCAAACTTACTTTTTTAAATACATCACCGCTTTGTATATGCACTCACTGTCCTTTTCTTGCAGTAGTATTTAACGTTAGAGCCCATCGTTTTGACTCTCTGCCTATGGGATTCATTCTCCTTCCTGGTACTTAAAGTATTTTATAGTATTTCTTAGGTGAACTTTAAAGCTGTATCAGAAAATGGAATAATACTTGTGAGAATGAACAGTTTATTCAGCAGATTATTCCCTGTGCAGAGACCCTTTTTCTACTTTTCTTGGCCACAAAATCAAAACCAAGGGGAGGGGAAATGTTAGGCAAACTAGGATTGTAAAAAGGTTTACTTGTAGTATGTATAATAGATAAGCAGGGCCAACCTCAGCATGTCCTATCTTTACACTATTCACATACCCAGTATGCTCCCATTAGCAGCAGTTCTGCTTATACGAAATGATTCTCGAAGGTAACAGTGAGGTAGATTGGGGTCAACTATTTAAAACCATGCAAGTTCTTGTGAAATTTGGTAATGCCCGTGTCCAGGTTTAGAGACTTAATTGTCGCATCTGAACTGGTGATAAGGCTGCATGTAGTATATTTGTAGCCTTTTTTTCTCTGCAGCTTCTGCAGGACTTTTAAAAGTCATTTAATTTCTACTCTACCTACCCTCCCCCTTGGTTATTTATCCCTACTTATAAGACATAACTCACTGGATAATAAAACTAAGGCATTATGATCAAAGTGAATTGTGACTT
Organism: Meles meles; assembly: GCF_922984935.1. Taxonomy (NCBI): domain Eukaryota; kingdom Metazoa; phylum Chordata; class Mammalia; order Carnivora; family Mustelidae; genus Meles; species Meles meles. Next base: position 36,620,438 of record NC_060069.1, on the reverse strand, counting down.
TTAAAGTTAGGCTTTCCTATGCATGTTCTTAGTCAATTGCACATTATTGTGGCTTTATTCCCTTGAAGATGCTCTGCATTCCCTTGAAGGTGTTTGACATTGTGTTGTGGCTGGTGGGTTAATGTGTTGGAGTTAACATTCTAGTTTGCATTTGATACCATTTGTAAACTACCTGTAAGCTGTAATAACTCTTCATATTGATCTCCCCTTCACTTTCCCATTCCTCTGTAAAATTTTCTGTCTTCCACGTTTGAGCACACTGATGTTGTCAATTGGCTTTGCTCTGGTACATTTGGACATGTCTCCTCCACCAATGGCCTCCTCCTCAAAGCTTGCCTAGTGGTTCCACTTGTTACTGTAACAAAGTTATTTGCAAGAAGTGGTATATAAGTGAACAGACTATAGTTAATGAATGTGTAAAGAAAGCTGTACTGTGTTGAATGTTTAAGAACTACTTGATAAGGACAAGTCCCTAAAGAAATTTCTGTTCAGTGGCCTGGGCTGGGCAAGACAACTGCAAAGATTGGGAAGAAATTATAAAAATATAGGCTTCTGCTTTCCTGTCAGGGAACCCATTGTCAAAAAAAACTCAGTGGTGCTTGGCCAGCTCAGTCAGAAAAGAGAGCTGCTGTCGATCTTGGGGTCTTGGGTTTAAGCCCCACTCTGGGTGTAGAGATTACACAACAAAACAGAAACTTAAAAAAAAAAAAAAAAAAAAAAAAAAAAAAAAAAAAGAGGGTGCCTGGGTGGATCAGTGGGTTAAAGCCTCTGCCTTCAGCTCAGGTCATGATCTCAGGGTCCTGGGATCGAGACCCACCTCGGGCTCTCTGCTCAGCAGGGAGCCTGCTTCCTCCTCTCTCTCTGCCTGCCTCTCTGCCTACTTGTGATCTCTGTCTGTCAAATTAAAAAAAACAAAAACAAAAACACCCATATAAGAGTTTGATAAATGAATGTAGTATAAGATGTTAAGATAATATGGTTAGGTATCTTATTTTCTATTTCTTTACTTAAGCTATTTATTTTCAGTTAATCCATTATTATTTCTGATCTTGGGAATGGAGTCAGGGGTTTTATTGTTATTGGATTTTCTATAATATTTAGGGAATAACTAATTTGTTTACTATTGTAAATTAATTTCCTATGGCAAGCATGCATTCATGCCTCTCTTAGTTTATTGTCACTGCTTTTAATTTGTAGTTTTTTCTTGTCTTACAACTTTGTTACGTTGTTCTGTGGTCCATCTCTTATACTGTTAAAACTCAAAAAGATGATCTTCAAAGGTTTTTGTTTGTTTTTTTTAGGATGAGGACCTTCTTACATACCTTTGGAAATCTTTATAGTGTTCTTTTTTTATTAGGATGGTGTTAATTTTTTTAATTCAGTTTGAAAATATTTCCTTTGGTAGATGATAACCCTAATTGGGGAGATATTTAACTTTTTAATTGGATAGATTTTTAAGCTAATTATCCCTTAGGATATACATCTTGTGTGGTTGAAATCGATTTCAGTGCGTTAAATTACTACCATGAAGAAGTAAATATATAGAGTTAGAAACTAAGTACTACTTATATCAGCCAGGGTTCAGTTAGGAGACAGAAACCACAGGGGCACCTGGGTGGCTTGGTTGATTAACCGTTTCAGTCTTGATTTCAGCTCAGGTCATGATCTCAGATAGTGATACCGGCAACTCATTGGGTTCCATGTTCAGTGTGGAGTCTGCTTGAGATTCTCTGCCACTGCCCTCCATTCATGTGCACCTGTGTGCGTGGACACTCTCTCTCTTTCTGAAATAAATAAGTCTTTAAAAGTAACTGTTGTGGTTTCTTTTAAGATTTTATTTATTTATTTATTTATTTGAGAGAGAGCAAACACAAGTTGGGGGAGGGGCCAGAGGTAGAGGCAGAGAATCCCACACAGACCCCTACAGAGCGTGGAGCCCTACATGGGCTCTATTCTACAACCCTGACACCATGACCTAAGCTGAAATCAAGAGTTGGACGCTCAATCAGTTGAGCCATCCAGGCTCCCCAACAGTTATTTTTACAGACAGAATTTAATACGAAGAATTGTTAAATGGGTATGGTAAGTTAAAAATGCAGAAAGAGAACACTAAAATGTCATGGAGGTAGTAATTACAGTCAACAGCTCCTACTTCTAGAGCTGGAAGAACAAAATGAGGAGGTTAAAACTTAGAGGTGGGGCCCTGCAGAGCTGTGGCTCGACCTCTGTGAGGAGTACTAGCGGGCTGGCGTTTCTGATGGGACTGAGAGCTGCATCAGTGAGGGTTAGAAAAACTGCAACAAGAATCAGGTGCTGCTAACTGAAAGGAGTTTCCTGCCAGAGTTGCTAGGGTTTTACAGACAAGAACAGGAAGCCAGAAGGAGCATGTCCCTTCTTCTGTCAACTTCCATCTTTTGAGCACCCTGTTAATAGAGTTTAACAGGAAGCCATTAGAATGAGCAGAAAAATGGTTTACTCAATCCTAGGTAGGCCCAGCATCACTGAATATGAAAGAGTGGACTTGGAGCTGAAAGTTGCTAAATTACTCGCTCTTAAACAGCTACTATCTATTAAGTTTACTTTCTTATTGTCTATGTACAATAAAGGAAGATTTGTTTGCATATTTAAATTTAATTCCAAGGTCCTCATATCTTTCACATTTGCTTTCCTGAGCACTGCAGCATACATGGATCCTCTGCTCTGTTACTCGCCATCATCTGTTGACAGTGTCATTTAAAATTGCCATTTACCTTTTTAAATGATTATCTTTCCACCTTATTTCTTGTGTACTTGCCGCTTCATTGAATAAGGATAGGAGGGCTCTGTTCCTACTGTTTGAAGTTTACAACTAGCCTACCTTAGTATTTATAGAGAATTAATCAGCTATTGCTATGGACCTTGACTTTCCTGAAAGATGGTGATTTTTTTTAATGCTGTCTTAAAAAATGGAATGTCCCTCAAAATTAGTGCCTTTGTTGATATTAAAGGAGTTATATTTTTCATATTTTCTTTGGTGCTATCATGCTTAAAATTAAACTTAAAAATTAAATTTCTTTTGATTAGCAGGTGCTTCTAAAGAAGGAGGTGCTGGAGCAGTTGATGAAGATGACTTTATAAAAGCTTTTACAGATGTCCCTTCTGTTCAGGTAAGGATACTAGTAAAGTGGCATTCCCCATGAATAATGCTTACAAATCTGTTCATACAATTATAAGCTCCATAAGGAAAAGACCATGCCTGTTTTTGCTTGCCGTAATATCCTTCATGCCTGGCATAATGCATCCCTATTATGTGAATATATTTAAGTGAGTGAAAGGATAATGGTATTTTTGGCAAACAGTTGACTCCTGAGGAAACAAAGCATGTAACTATCCTGGCTACAGTGTGGGGGAGCTAACCTAAATCATGTCCTTTTGCAATAGTGTAAGTATATGAATGCAGTAGGTACATACCTGAAGTCATTTTGAGAAGTTAGGCCTATTATTAGTTCTTAGGATATTTGCATCATGTTTTTAAATGACAAAGCATTTTTAAGAGTATATCTGAAGTTAGTCATGAACAGAGAAATAGCACAAGGGTAACAGGTAAGGAAGATAATATATTTTCCATTAATAATGGTTCTAAAATGGGAAATAACTTTATTAAAAGACTGCTATAAACATTGGGGCATCAGTGTTTCAAAGGAAGCTTTGATATTTCTTATGGCAAGAAATACTAATGTTATAACTTTGTATCTTTAAGATCTATTCTAGTCGAGAACTTGAAGAAACATTAAATAAAATCAGGGAAATATTGTCAGATGACAAACACGACTGGGATCAGCGTGCCAATGCAGTAAGTCTTTTTATTTTGTTATCCTTCTCCTCTTTTTTTTTAATGTTCCCAAAACATGGAAATTCAGTAATCTTACTACATGGTATTTGCTTATGAAATAGATATGAAAGCTAACATTTCTTTCTGGAAAAACACTTTGAGGTAATTGGAATTTTCTGAGTTAGGGTCAGTTTTTATTGTTTCTGCTGATCCATGGAGCCTAGCTCATTCGTTAGTTTCTCCACATGTGCTGCTTATTGACTGAGCAAGAAAATGTGAGCTTCACTGATGTCTGTGTGATGATTTTGTGTGGGTTTATATAGTTGTTCATCAGTAGGCAGTGTTCTCAGATTTTATAAGCTTTTCCTGTAAAGCAGTTCACTTTGCCCCCATGCTCAATAGTTTCATAGTATTGACATCAGTTGACGACAATATGTCTGTCTGGCTGTTTTTATTTTCTCACAATGATGAAAAATATGATGAATATTTTTCACCCATGATTTAAAAAGAAAAAAGTCTCCTTGAGTTCAGAGTATTTTATCCTAAATTCCTCAATAAAATATTTGACAAGTACTTTTATTTTTTTAATCTTTTTTTTAAAGATTTTATTTTTATTTATTTATTTGACAGACAGAGATCACAAGTAGGCAGAGAGGCAGGCAGAGAGAGAGAGAGAAGGAAGCAGGCTCCCTGCGGAGCAGAGAGCCCAATGCGGGGCTCGATCCCAGGACCCTGGGATCATGACCTGAGCCGAAGGCAGAGACTTTAACCCACTGAGCCACCCAGGCACCCCTGATAAGTACTTTTAAAATAATATCTACATCGACAAAGGACTGTATATTTTAATATTTTTTAATTTGTCACATTTATATCTGAGGTTCCAAATGAGTACCTCAGTGTCCTCAAGAAGCCAGAGAAAGGTTCTGTTTCTTTTTTCTTTTAAGATTTTATTTATTTATTTGGCAGAGAACACATGATCAAGGGTAGAGGGAGAGGGAAAGGTAGACTCCCCTGTAGAGCAGGGAGCCCGATGCAGAACTCGATCCCAGGACCGTGGGATCATGACCTGAGCCAAAATACTTAACCAGCTGAGCCACGTAGGCACCCCAAAGGGTTCCATTTGAAGACTTCTGCTCTGAGAACTCTCAGTCTCCATTTTGATGAATAAATCATATATGGCCCTTTGAAAATTTTGCTTTATGGTGCTACAAACAAAAGATTTTTCAGCTTCTCTTTAATAGGAAGTTTGCATATTTTAAGGTATTGAAATATTTAACAGAAAGTAACGTTGCTTCATATTTGCTAAGTATGATTCATTACTCTGTCTTCAGGTCCGAGATTAGTCTGAGATAGAAAGACCTCTGTCATAGGTAATCTGTGCAGAAACATGACAAATTAAATGTTGTCAATATAAAACACAAACTTTGTACTTAAGAGTTTTTTGTTGGAATGCATGTCTCTCTGCTCATTGAGTAGAACATGCAACTCTTGATCTTGGGGTCAGGAGTCCAAGGGGTTGTGAGTTCAAGCTCTGTGTTGCTTGTAGAGATTATTAATTTTTTTAAATGAGTTTTTTGTTTTACTTCAAAACAACCCTTTTGGAAACACAGATGATCTTTCAGTTTTTTAATTAGAAAAGTGACATGGGCTCATTGCAGTTAAGTGGAACAGTACAGAAGATTATAAGGAAAAAGTTAATAGTTTACTCCCTATTAAGGAAACATGTTTTCATTTTGGAATATATCCTCTTCTATATATATGTATGATAAGATAAACACAGTTTTTTCCTCCCACTTCTATAAAAATAAATATCATACTAGATATATTACTCAATAACTTGTTTTCATTCAGTTTCTTTCATAAATTATGCCCTTTCAGTATAATTGCTGTAGGTGCCAGGCATATAGTAGTTGCTCAGATATTTGCTGAATGCAAATAAATAAGCACCAATATGTGCTTCTTTTTCTTAGTTAAAAGATACCATGTAATTCATTAAACCATTTCCCATTTGATGGACTTACACTTTTTTATTTTTTGCTATTTCGACAATATTGCAATAAATATCCTTGTGCACATCTATAACAATGGTGTTTTTATTTTTGTAGGTCAAGTTTTTTAAAATGGGATTGTTGGGTAAAGAGTAGATATAATTTTATTTTAGTTGTGTTGCCAAATTATTTTGAACAAAGGTGTTAGTGACTCATAATCTTACTTGCAGTAAGAGCATCTCTTTTTTTTCTCATACTAAATGCTGTTAAGTCTTTAATTTTTGCTGGTCTGGTGGAGGAAAGCGATGCATCTTTGTTGTAATTAGCATTTGCTTATCACTAGTAAGGTTGAGCACACTTTTATTTATTTTGCTCAATTTAGTATTGGACTATTTGTCTTTATCTCATTTTATTATCATTCTTTGTGTATTGTACTTAATATGTTGCAGGTGATTTTTTCCAACCATGTTGTGATTTGTTTTGTTTTTAGTTAATCTTGTTTAGGTGCCTTCTGATTTCTCCACCTATGATAGTTTCCCTTATGTGCATTAAGATTATATAACTATTCTTACAAAATTTTTCCTACCCTTATAATATCTTTTTTATGTTTTTCTTTTTTTTTTTTAAAGATTTTATTTATTTATTTGACAGAGAGAGAGATCACAAGTAGGCAGAGAGGCAGGCAGAGAGAGAGGAGGAGGCAGGCTCCCCACGGAGCAGAGAGCCTGATGCGGGGCTCGATCCCAGGACCCTGAGATCATGACCCGAGCCGAAGGCAGCGGCCTAATCCACTGAGCCACCCAGGCGCCCCTCTTTTTTATGTTTTTCATTGTCAGTCCATCTGATATAGTTTTAAAGATCTCTAAAAATTTAGAAAACCTCAGAGAAGTAACAGGAAATTATATATAATAATGGATATGATAGGTAAACTCAGCTTACCAGTATGTATGAGCACAGATATGTACCTGTGGGTATCTTCTGATTGATGTAATTCTATTAGGTATGTCTGGTGTTAATATAGAAAACATTTGTCAATCCTGTATTAAAAAGTAAAGCTTAAGACGTAGAAATAGGGGGAAGACCTATTCACAAAGTGTGAAAATAGTAAAATATGGACCTGGCTGACTAGTTTGTCCATTTGATTCTGTTCTTTGGCTTATGGGTGGATATAGTTTCCAAATTTGGCCCTTTTGAAAATAGTCTCCTTGGTAGATAGTGGTAATTTTTGCCCATTTTCAATATAATTATGCCACTGAATTGTATGCTTTACAGTGTTTAAAGTGATTAATTTTATGTTAATGCATATTTTACTACAATAAAAACTTTAAAACTTATTCTTAAGACTTTAAAATGTACTTAGCTATTCATACGTTACATATGTCCATTTTATTGTTTTGTTTTGTTTTGTTTTTCATATGTCCGTTTTGTATATAACTAAATCTATAACATTCTTTTCCAGAAAACTTTCTTTGGTTTGCATGTTTATTTGTAAGACACATTTAATGCTGTTAAAATGTCTGAATATAGTTATAAAAACATAATGAAATGTTATTTTTAGATTTTTGTTCAAATGATGAAGTTTTGGTAATTTTTTTTTTTTTTTTACATTGACACTATGTCAATAATGAAAATTCTCTTCACTTCAGCTTAAGAAAATTCGATCATTGCTTGTTGCTGGAGCTGCACAATATGACTGCTTTTTCCAACATTTACGCTTGTTGGATGGAGCACTGAAACTTTCAGCAAAAGATCTTAGATCCCAAGTGGTTAGAGAAGCTTGCATTACTGTAGCGTAAGTATGTTTTCTGTGATAAATGTTTTTTATGAATTCATTCAGTACTCAGTGATTTAGTGCTCATTAAGTAAAGCAGGACAACCCAAAAACAGCATATATGTAATCCGAAAGTAATTTTTATTATAAATAAAGATTTCATTTGTGTGATTTTTTTTTAATCTTTCTTAACAATATTATGTAAGCATTAAAATGTGGTTATATGTATAAAGCCTACATGTGCATTTTTGGTCACTAAATCTTTAAGAAGAAAATTAATGTGTCTGAGAACTATTGTTTTCTCTTTATTAATTTGGGTATTAAGCTATTTCTGACATTTTAACAATTATCGTGGAATTATAACGTATCATTAACTTAATCAAGATTGAAATTTATTCTGCATGTTTATATTTTAACAAAATTCTAGTATGGTACAACACTGACATTTCTTTTACCTCTACTTCTGATCTGTGTACTGCTGTTATATAAGCATTCTTTGAAGCTACGGAACACAAAGATGCCTACTATTAATATTTCTAATCAGAATTGCAATAGATGTCCTGGTCAGAATGGAGGGGAAAAAAAAAAAAAAATCCCAGGAAATAAAAGCTATGGGGATTGCTAGAAAAGGAACAAAACTGCCATTATTAACAGATGATATAATTATCCATGGAAAACCATGGATATATATAAGAATATATAGACAAATTATTTTAATTAAGGGACTTTAGCAAGATGCTAAATACAAGTCAATATACAAATATAATTGGATATCTTTTAAAAGCAAAAGTGAAAAGGAGAACAAAAATCTACAAACTATAACCTTGAAAAATATTCCATGTGAGAGTTCTGCTTCTAACAATGATGCAATAACTGGTAAGGAGCTAACTGTTTTGCAGAAAATTGGATAAGACATGTAAAACAGGTATTTCTAGATAATGAACAGTGGACAGACAGGGCAAGATTATGATTATTGAAAGAAACAGGTCAGTTGAGCAGTATGATCGACACAGTTTTGACCTGGAGATACTTTCTGGACCATGGAGAAGAGAGGAAGCACCCAAGCAGAGCAAGACAGTTTGATTGAGTTGATTAAACAGAGACTGGAGTTTCTGAAGATGAAAGCGGTTAAAATTTGCAGAGCAGAATCCTGGAGAGTAGAGAGAGAAACAGAGAAAGAGCTGTAGAGAACAGCATAAGGGATCCCATGAGTCTAGCTGAGTACTTATCTGTGCATGTAAAATGTGCAGCTCCCTGAGGATGGGAAAGAACTAGTGCTGGAGGCTATAAGGTAAACAACACTTCCCAGAGCTCATATGGGCTGGGAGAGGTTGAAGTTCTGATGAGCCATAATGGAGAAAACTAGTTGAATACCCAGGGCATTTGGTAGAGATCCCAGAGAGGCCACTGTATAGGAATAGTACTCAACTAACTTTTAAAGTAAGGCTCTTTCTGATAAACTGATGAAGATCAAGCTGATTCCCAAGTACATCACCTGCCTACCCAAACAAAACAATCTCTTTTTTTTTTTTTTAAACAAAACTCTCTTTAAAGGAAGACCAGACTATCCAGATACAGGTGGTACCTTCTTGCTTTTGATTTGAGGTTCCCTTCCTTTTTTTTTTTTTAAGATTTTATTTATTTATTTGACAGCGCACACAAGCAGGGGGAGCCACAGACGAAGAGAAAGAAGCAGGGACCCTTATGTGGGCTAATCCCAGAATCCCAGGATTGTGACCTGAGCCCAAGGCAGATGTTTAACTGACTGAGCCACCCAGGCACCTCTGAGGTTCCTTTTTGCCCACGAGTTTAGACATTAGAGAACTTGAAAGTATAGCGAACACTAGTAAATAGGTCTGAATACCTCTGTTAATCAAGAACCTGAGTTTTTTGAGCTAATTGTATCCCAACAGTGTATTTGAAATAAGACTTAAATATCCAGAAAGTAACCAGGGGCGCCTGGATGGCTCAGTGGGTTAAAGCCTCTGCCTTCGGCTCAGGTCATGATCCCAGGGTCCTGGGATTGAGCCCCGCATTGGGCTCTCTGCTCTGAAGGGAGCCTGCTTCTGCCTCTCTCTCTGCCTGCCTTTAAAAAAAAAAAAGAAAGTAACTAGTGATGAGAGCATCCTTCTTAAGTGTCCTAACTAAGTCATGCAGTTCAAGACTGAATTTAGTTGTTTAACTCTGAATTGGAGAGAGAAGACAGATGTTCTTAGGATCACCCAACTAACTAGTGTATGGTCAAGTTGTGTTTTCAGTCCAGAATTCTGAAACCCTACACCAAGATTTACATCTTTGAGAGTCTGCTTGTCCCTACCTTCTCATCTGCCCCTGCCAAAATAAAAAATCTTTTATAAAAAAGTGGGGATGCCTGGGAGCTCAGTTAAGCATCTGACTCTTGATTTGGGCTCAGGTCATGATCTTGGGGTCATGAGATTGAGCCCTGAGGCTGTGCACTCAGTATGGAGTCTCCTTAAGATTCTATACACACACACACACACACACACACACACACACACACACACACACACTTTCTCTCTAAATAACCATACTCTCTCTAAATAAACAAATAACTAAAATATTTTTTAAAGGAGAGAAATGGTAAAATGCCAAATTACAGCTTTGGACTAGACAGTTAAAGGGTGGGAAAAACAAGGAAATGAAGTAATATTTGCACTTCTCTTTCTCTTTTGTTTTTCTGCTTTTAGAAGTAGTTGAAATAAAAATTTTAAGTGAATTCAGTAAGAGAATGTTTTAAAATTATATACTCCTACCTATACTTAATATTAAAAAAAAATTTTTGTCTTCCTTTGTAGACATCTTTCAACAGTTTTGGGAAACAAATTTGATCATGGCGCTGAAGCCATTGTACCTACCCTTTTTAATCTCGTCCCCAATAGTGCAAAAGTCATGGCAACCTCTGGATGTGCAGCTATCAGATTCATCATTCGGGTAGGTTCTTCTCTTCTGTCTTTCTCCCTCACTCCTCCCCCTCTGGTTTCAATATACTTAAAGAAGTCATTGGTGTTTTGTTTTTTTTTAACCCCAAAGGAAAATCACTTTTGAATGACTTTTTCTGAAGTAAAAGCAGTACATGGTTATTACAGTTATTATAGAACATTTAAATAATACAGAAGGTTACCAAGTAAACATGCTTGCCTGCAGAATATAATATACACACACATGTACTTATGTGTACATGTGTATGTGTGTGTGTGTGTGTGTGTGTGTGTAATTGTGTTACAGATAGTAATGGGCAGATGTAAAACAGAAGAATGTAATAGGCACTGGTATGACAGGCAGAGTCTTAGTATTTCTTATCTTCCATATCTTGAATGTGCCCCCAAAAAATAGTTAAAAAAATAAATCTTCCCTCTTAAATTCTGGTTCTTCTACAACTAATCACTAAAGTCATTCAATATATACTTTTCCAAACTTTATGCCCATACAAACTGTATTTATTACAAAATACAATATTTTACATATATAAATAATATTTTTTAACTTGTTTTTTAAACTTAATGTACTGGGCAGCTTCCCTTGTCCACCCATGTAATTTTTCTTTTTTCTTTTTTTAAAAATTAACATATTTATTTAGCCCAGGGGTACAGGTCTGTGAATCATCAGGCTTACACATTTCATAGCACTCACCATAGCACATACCCTCCCCAGTGTCCATAACCCAACCACCGTATCCCTACCCACCCCCAACCCCAGCAACCCTCAATTTGTTTTGTGAGATTAAGAGTCTCTTATGGGGGCGCCTGGGTGGCTCAGTGGGTTAAAGCCTCTGCCTTTCGCTCAGGTCATGATTCCAGGGTCCTGGGATCGAGCCCCGCATCGGGCTCTCTGCTTGGCAGGGAGCCTGCTTCCTCCTCTCGCTCTCTCTGCCTGCCTCTCTCCCTACTTGTGATCTCTATCTGTCAAATAAATAAATAAAATCTTTAAAAAAAAAAAAAAAAGAGTCTTTTATGGTTTGTCTCCCTCCCGATCTCATCTTGTATAATTTTTCTTAAAGTCTAGATTGGTTGTCTGTTAAAGGACAGTAACATTAAATCATCCTCATCATTCTTCCCTCTGAAGTTCATGGAGTCCTTTTTCCCCATCCTTTCCAACATTGTGTATTATCTGTCTCTTAAAGGCCTCATAATTTGATAAATGAAATATTATCTCATATTCTGCTTCACATTTCTTAGATTACTAGACGCATTGGTATTTTTTTCCTTTCAGAATTCTTCTGTGGGTTGCCAGTTATTCTCTTTGTACATTTTTTCCTCACTGATTTCAAAGGCTTTTTTCTGTATCATAAGTATATTGCTTCTGTTATAGATGTTGTAGGTATGATTATCTACCAATTTGTCAGTTCTTCAAATATTGTTTAAGCTATTATTTGTTACATATAGAACTTTTAAATTTTTATGTATTGAGACAATGCTCTTGTGGGTTTTGTTATAGTTAAAATGACCTTCACCATTTCACAATCAGAAGAATATTCATTTGTTTCAAACTTTTATAATATTGCTTTTTACATTTAGATCGAACTAGATTTTGTTTTCTTGTGAAGTATAGATATCTAATACGATTTGCCTCCAAAATACAAAACCACTTGACTCAATGGCATGTATAATTCAGTCTTTTCTTGCAATGCCAGCATGTTCACATAATAAATTTCCATTAAGTATATGGGTCTGTTTTCCAAACTCCTATTCAGTTTCTTTGAGCAGTTTGTTCTTACAAAAGAAATGAAGTTTCAGGGCGCCTGGGTGGCTCAGTGGGTTAAAGCCTTTGCCTTCAGCTCAGGTCGTGATCCTGGGGTCCTGGGATCGAGTTCCGCATCAGGCTCTCTGCTTGGCAGGGAGCCTGCTTCCTCCTCTCTCTGCCTGCCTCTCTGCCTACTTGTGATCTCTGTCTGTCAAATAAATAAATAAAATCTTTAAAAAGCAAAATGAAGTTTCGTTTCAATACTGCTACACCAGAAGGCTTTTTTCACCAGTGAAATTAAATGCCTATTTAGAAAGCTATGAATCCATTTCTGTTTTAATATTTTTTTTAAGTTTCTCTAAATCCAACATCTTCGTAACTGTGTTGAAAAGTAGTAGGAATTACTGAGATCCTTGTTTTGTCTCTGAGTCTAATGGGAGTACTTTAAATATGATGTTAGGTGTGGGTTTCTATGGATACTGTATATTAGATTATGGGAATTTCCCTGTAAAATATTTTTGCTAAATTTTGATCAGGAATAGATGTAAAATCTTATCAGCTATCCATTTAATATCTTTAGAAATGATTCTCTTTTTTTTATTTATCGATTGTACATTCATGACCTGAATTTTGCTTGGCCACTGCACATCAGGATACTGCTAGCTTCATTTGGCTAATACTTTGGTTAAGATTTTGGCATTCATTTTAATATATGAGCCTTCATAGAATTTCCTGTACTTTTCCTGTTTCACATATTTTTTTATTACATTATTCTGTTATTAGGGCTTGCTGACCTTGGAAGTTCTTTAATGACTTTTCTAGTATTTTAGACTCTGAGTACTTTTGTATTTCATTTTGAATTGTTACTTGTGTTTTCTTAGGATATCCTTTTTATATGGACTTTAAGAATCAGCATGAGGTTGTATACTATATTCTCCTAAGTAACAAAAAGTCTCTACCACTGTGATTCAATTACCATTTTGTCGTGTTACAATATTATTATTTTTTTACACTTGCCAGAGGCATTGTTTATCATTTTTTTTTAATTGTTTGTTTACTTGAGACAGAACAAGTGGTGGGCAGGGGCAGAGGGAGAGGGAGAGGGAAAGAGAGAAAGAGAGAGAAGCAGCTCCCAGTTGAGCAAGAAGGCTGATGCAAGGCTCAATCCCAGGACCCAGAGATCACCACTCAGGCCAAAGACAGATGCCCAACTGACTGAGCCACCCAGGCACCCCATTTATGGTTTAGTTTTATTGTTTTTCAGGAGTGTTCTTCAGTTTTTTTCTAATCTTTTGGTTTCTTTAGGCTTCTTAATTCCTTTCTTTGACTTACACTCGCTTTTTCCCCCCCCAGGTCTTTGTGGTATGTCCTTAGATAGTTTGTTGCAGTTTTTGTTTAGTATTATAAGGCTGTAGGTTTTCTTTTGACTTTGGCATTGGCAGCATCAGAGTGATTTAGATTTACCAAATTCTCTTTATATTTATCACTTGTAATTTTCATTTCAGTATCCTCTTTGAATTACATAATGATATCATTTGCATTTTCAGTTGGTTTTTACTCTTGTCGTTTTGGTTGTTACTCTTGTTGTCGGTATGATTTCATTACATTCTGATCAGAGAATTTTGTTATACATTTTCTTCAGTAAATGCCTTGAATTTTATTTGTGTCCCAGTACATCCTTAATTTATATAAGTAGTCTTTTAGTACCTGTAGAAAATGGAATTTGTTTATGGAGTGCTTTATTCATCTCTACGTACTGCTTGATGTTTCATCTTATTCAGAATCTTTATCCATTTTTTAAATTTTTTATTTGTTTTTTATTTTTTTATAAACATATAATATATTTCTATCCCCAGGGGTACAGGTCTGTGAATCGTCAGGTTTACACACTTCACAGCACTCAACATAGCACATACTCTCCCCATGTCCATAACTGCACTCCCCCTCTTCCAACCCCCACTTCCCCCAGCAACCCTCAGATTGTTTTGTGAGATTAAGAGTCACTTATGGTTTGTCTCCCTCCCAATCCCACCTTGTTTCATTTATTCTTCTTCTACCCCCCAACCCCCCATGTTGCATCTCCACTTCCTCATATCAGGGAGATCATATGATAGTTGTCTTTCTCCGATTGACTTATTTCACCAAGCATGATACCCTCTAGTTCCATCCACATTGTTGCAAATGGCAAGATTTCATTTCTTTTGATGGCTGCCTAGTATTCCATTGTGTATATATACCACATCTTCTTTATCCATTCATCTGTTGATGGACATCTAGGTTCTTTCCATAGTTTGGTTATTGTAGACATTGCTTCTATAAACGTTCAGGTGCACGTGCCCCTTCGGATCACTATGTTTGTATCATTAGGGTAAATACCCAGTTAGTGCAATTGCTGGATCATAGGGTAGTTCTATTTTCAACATTTTGAGGAATCTCCATGCTGTTTTCCAGAGTGGTTGCACCAGCATGCATTCCCACCAACAGTGTAGGAGGGTTCCCCTTTCTCCGCATCCTCGCCAGCATCTGTCATTTGCTAATTTGTTAATTTTAGCCATTCTGACTGGTGTGAGGTGATATCTCATTGTGGTTTTAATTTGTATTTCCCTGATGCTGAGCGATGTGGAGCACTTTTCCATGTGTCTGTTGGCCATCCGGATGTCTTCTTTGCGGAAATGTCTGTTCATGTCTTCTGCCCATTTCTTGATTGGATTGTTTGTTCTTTGGGTGTTGAGTTTGCTAAGTTCCTTATAGATTTTGGATACTAGCCCTTTATCTGATATGTCGTTTGCAAATATCTTCTCCCATTCTGTCAGTTGTCTTTTGGTTTTGTTAACTGTTTCCTTTGCTGTGCAAAAGCTTTTGATCTTGGTGAAATCCCAATAGTTCATTTTTGCCCTTGCTTCCCTGGCCTTTGGCAATGTTCCTAAGAAGATGTTGCTGCGGCTGAGGTCGAAGAGGTTGCTGCCTGCATTCTCCTCAAGGATTTTGATGGATTCCTGTCTCACATTGAGGTCCTTCATCCATTTTGAGTCTGTTTTCGTGTGTGGTGTGGAAGTGGTCCAGTTTCATTTTTCTGCATGTGGCTGTCCAATTTTCCCAGCACCATTTATTGAAGAGGCTGTCTTTTTTCCATTGGACATTCTTTCCTGCTTTGTCGAAGATTAGTTGACCATAGAGTTGAGGGTCTATTTCTGGGCTCTCTATTCTATTCCATTGATCTATGTGTATGTTTTTGTGCCAGTACCATGCTGTCTTGATGATGACAGCTTTGTAATAGAGCTTGAAGTCCGGAATTGTGATGCCACCAACTTTGGCTTTCTTTTTCAATATTCCTTTGGCTATTCGAGGTCTTTTCTGGTTCCATATAAATTTTAGGATTATTTGTTCCATTTCTTTGAAAAAAATGGATGGTATTTTGATAGGGATTGCATTAAATGTGTAGATTGCTTTAGGTAGCATAGACATTTTCACAATATTTATTCTTCCAATCCAGGAGCATGGAACATTTTTCCATTTCTTTGTGTCTTCCTCAATTTCTTTCGTGAGTACTTTATAGTTTTCTGCGTATAGATTCTTAGCCTCTTTGGTTAGGTTTATTCCTAGGTATCTTATAGTTTTGTGTGCAATTGTAAATGGGACTGACTCCTTAATTTCTCTTTCTTCTGTCTTGTTGGTGGTGTAGAGAAATGAAACTGATTTCGGTGTATTGATTTTATATCCTGACACTTTACTGAATTCCTGTATAAGTTCTAGCAGTTTTGGAATGGAGTATTTTGGGTTTTCCACATATAGTATGATATGGTCTGCAAAGAGTGATAGTTTGACTTCTTCTTTGCTGATTTGGATGTCTTTAATTTACTTTTATTGTCTGATTGCTGAGGCTAGGACTTCTAGTACTATGCTGAGTAGCAGTGGTGATAATGGACATCCCTGCCGTGTTCCTGACCTTAGTGGAAAAGCTTTCAGTTTTTCTCCATTGAGAATGATATTTGTGGTGGGTTTTTCATAGATGGCTTTGATAATACTGAGGTATGTGCCCTCTATCCCTACACTTGGAAGAGTTTTGATCAGGAAGGGATGCTGTACTTTGTCAAATGCTTTTTCAGCATCTATGGAGAGTATCATATGGTTCTTGTTCTTTCTTTTATTAATGTGTTGTATCACATTGATTGATTTGCGGATGTTGAACCAACCTTGCAGCCCTGGAATAAATCCCACTTGATCGTGGTGAATAATCCTTTTAATGTACTGTTGAATCCTATTGGCTAGTATTTTGGTGAGAATTTTTGCATCTGTGTTCATCAAGGATATTGGTCTGTAGTTCTCTTTTTTGGTGGGATCCTTGTCTGGTTTTGGGATCAAGGTGATGCTGGCCTCATAAAATGAGTTTGGAAGCTTTCCTTCCATTTCTATTTTTTGGAACAGTTTCAGGAGAATAGGAATTAGTTCTTCTTTAAATGTTTAGTAGAATTCCCCTTGGAGGCCGTCTGGCCCTGGGCTTTTGTTTGTTTGGAGATTTTTGATGACTGTTTCAATCTCCTTACTAGTTATGGGTCTGTTCATTTCTTCCTGGTTCAGTTGTGGTAGTTTATATGTCTCTAGGAATGTATCCATTTCTTCCAGATTGTCAAATTTGTTGGTGTAGAGTTGCTCATAGTATGTTCTTATAATTGCCTGTGTTTCTTTGGTGTTAGTTGTGATCTCTCCTCTTTCTTTTTTTTCTTCTTTTTTTTTTTTTAATCAAAACTTTCTAATTTATTTATTTTTTCAGCATAACAGTATTCATTGTTTTTGCACAACACCCAGTGCTTGATCTCTCCTCTTTCATTCATGATTTTATTTATTTGGGTCCTTTCTCTTTTCTTTTTGATGAATCTGGCCAGGGATTTATCAGTCTTATTAATTCTTTCAAAGAACCAGCTCCTACTTTCATTGATTTGTTCTATTGTTTTTTTGGTTTCTATTTCATTGATTTCTGCTCTGATCTTTATGATTTCTCTTCTCCTGCTGGGTTTAGGGTTTCTTTCTTGTTCTTTCTCCAGCTCCTTTATGTGTAGGGTTAGGTTATGTACTTGAGACCTTTCTTGTTTCTTGAGAAAGGCTTGTACCACTATATATTTTCCTCTCAGGACTGCCTTTGCTGTGTCCCACAGATTTTGAACCATTGTGTTTTCATTATAATTTGTTTCCATGAATTTTTTCAATTCTTCTTTAATTTCCTGGTTAACCCATTCATTCTTTAGAAGGATGCTGTTTAGTCTCCATGTATTTGGATTCTTTCCAAATTTCCTCTTGTGATTGAGATCTAGCTTCAGAGCATTGTGGTCTGAAAATATGCAGGGAATGATCCCAGTCTTTTGGTACTGGGTGAGACCTGATTTGTGACCCAGGATGTGATCTATTCTGGAGAATGTTCCATGTGCACTAGAGAAGAATGTGTATTGTTGCTTTGGGATGGAATGTTCTGAATACATCTGTGATGTCCATCTGGTCCATTGTGTCATTTAATGCCTTTATTTCCTTGTTGATCTTTTGCTTGGATGATCTGTCCATTTCAGTGAGGGGAGTGTTCAAGTCCCCTACTATTATTGTATTATTGTTGATGTGTTTCTTTGATTTTGTTATTAATTGGTTTATATAGTTGGCTGCTCCCACGTTAGGGGCATAGATATTTGAAATTGTTAGATCTTCTTGTTGGACAGAGCCTTTGAGTATGAAATAATGTCCTTTCTCATCTCTTATTATAGTCTTTGGCTCAAAGTCTAATTGATCTGATATAAGGATTGCCACCCCAGCTTTCTTCTGATGCCCATTAGCGTGGTAAATTGTTTTCCACCCCCTCACTTTAAATCTGGAGGTGTCTTCACGTCTAAAATGAGTTTCTTGTAGGCAACATACTGATGGGTTTTGTTTTTTTATCCATTCTGATACCCTGTGTCTTTTGATTGGGGCATTTAGCCCATTAACATTCAGGGTAACTATTGAGAGATAAGAATTTAGTGCCATTGTATTGCCTGTAAGGTGACTGTTACTGTGTATTGTCTCTGTACCTTTCTGATCTACTACTTTTAGGCTCTCTCTTTGCTTAGAGGACGCCTTTCAATATTTCCTGTAGAGCTGGTTTGGTGTTTGCAAATTCTTTCAGTTTTTGTTTGTCCTGAAAGCTTTTTATCTATTTTCAATGATAGCTTAGCTGGATATAGTATTCTTGGCTGCATGTTTTTCTCGTTGAGTGCTCTGAATATATCATGCCAGCTCTTTCTGGCCTGCCAGGTCTCTGTGGATAAGTCTGCTGCCAATCTAATATTTTTACCATTGTATGTTACAGACTTCTTTTCCCCAGGCTGCTTTCAGGATTTTCTCTTTGTCACTAAGACTTGTAAATTTTACTATTAGGTGACGGGGTATGGACCTATTCTTGTTGACTTTGAGGGGGGTTCTCTGTACCTCCTGGATTTTGATGCTTGTTCCCTTTGCCATATTAGGGAAATTCTCTCCAATAATTCCCTCCAATAGACCTTCTGCTCCCCTCTCTCTTTCTTCTTCTTCTGGAATCCCAATTATTCTAATGTTGTTTCATCTTACGGTGTCACTTATCTCTCGAATTCTCCCCTCATGGTCCAGTAGCTGTTTGTCCCTCTTTTGCTCAGCTTCTTTATTCTCTGTCATTTGGTCTTCTGTATCACTAATTCTTTCTTCTGCCTCATTTATTCTAGCAGTGAGAGCTTCCATTTTTTATTGCACCTCACTGATAGCTTTTTTTCTTTCAACTTGGTTAGATTTTAGTTCTTTTATTTCTCCAGAAAGGGCTTTTGTATCTCCAGAGAGGGTTTCTCTAGTATCTTCCATGCCTTTTTCAAGCCCGGCTAGAATGTTCAGAATTGTCATTCTGAACTCTTGATCTGACATATGACCAATGTCTGTGTTGATTAGGTCCCTAGCCTTCGGTATTGCCTCTTGTTCTTTTTTTTTGTGGTGAATTTTTCCGCCTTGTCCTTTTGTCCAGATAAGAGTATATGAAGGAGCAAGTAAAATACTAAAAGGGTGGCAAAGACCCCAGGAAAATGCACTTTAACCAAATCAGAAGAGACCCCAAATCATGGGGGAGAGAAAGGGGATATAAAAAGAGGTTCAGAAAAAAAAAAAATTAAAAAAAGAAAATAAAAAATATAAAAAAGAAAAATATATATGTATTAGATAAACTTGTTAAAAATGTTAAAAAAGAAAAGGGTAAAAGTTTAAAAAAATTTAGCAGAAGAAGAAGAAAAATTGAAAGAAAAAAAGTTAACTGCAAGACTAAAGAATCATGGGGAGAAAACCATGAATTCCGTGCTTTGCTTTCTCTTCCTTCGGAATTCCGCTGCTGTCCTTGGTATTGAACCTTGGTATTGGTTCTTCTTGGTAGTTGAACTTGGTCCTGGCTGGATTTCTTGTTGATCTTCTGGGGAAGGGGCCTGTTGTAGTGATTCTCAAGTATCTTTGCCGGAGGTGGAATTGCACCACCCTTACCAGGGGCCAGGCTAAGTAATCCGCTCGGGTTCGCTTTCCAGAGCTTTTGTTCCTGAACACTTTCTGTAGAGTTCTGGAGGACAGAAATGAAAATGGCGACCTCCTGGTCCAGCCCAGAGGAGCCAAGAGCCCGGGGCCCCACTCCTCAGTGTACCCCCAGAGAACAGTGCCCAATCAGTCCCGTATCCCTGGCCTCCACCCGTGCTCCAAGCTCACCCAGCCTGCGACCAGTTCAAGGTAACCCTGAGCTGAGAGCTCACTCCTCGGCTCTGCCTCTGTAGCCGGCTTCCCCGTTCTAATACCTGCAAGCTCTGTGACACTCCGACACCCCTGATCCTTCTGTGACCCTGCGGGACTTGGGGCCACGCTGACCCCGTGTGGGCTTCACCCCGGTTTAGCCTCTGGAGCGATGTCCCTCAGTGGAACAGACTTTTAAAAGTCCTGATTTTGTGCTCCGTTGCTCCGCAGCTTGCCAGGAGCCGGCCCCTCACCCCGCAGTCTATCTTCCCATCGTTTTGGATTCACTTCTCCGCCAGTCCTACCTTTCAGAATGTGGTTGATTTTCTGTTTCTAGAATTGCTGTTTTTCTTCTCTTCGATCTCCCGTTGGATTTGTAGGTGTTTGCAATGTTTAGATAAGCTATCTAGCTGATCCTGCTACCAGATCTAGTCTCAGCCTGCTACTTCTCTGCCATCTTGACTCCTCCTCACTCTTCGTTATCCATTTTTTAAGAAGATACTTTATCTAGCAAATTCTGATTCTAGGTTTTTGTCAATTTCATTTCCTAACAGTTATTTTATTTTATGTATGGTCAGAGTTTTTTACTACTACCGTTTTCTGTTTTCATAGTGCTTTTTCTTACCTATTTCTTATTTTCTTAGAAGTTCCTTATTCTTGATCAATAAAGATCAATAAAGAAAGATCTTATCAATAAAGGATAAAACCTGTTTTACTTCCCTCACATTTTAAAAAGTTTACATTTTATCTCATTCATGTTGTTTTTTCCCTTAACCATTAAATAGAACAAAAACATTTTCATTTTTGGGGTGCCTGAGTGGTTCAGTGGGGTAAGCCTCTGCCTTCGGCTCAGGTCGTGATCTCAGGGTCCTGGGATCAAGCCCCGCATCGGGCTCTCTGCTCCACAGGGAGCCTGCTTCCTCCTCTCTCTCTGCCTGCATCTCTGCCTACTTGTGATCTCTGTCTGTGAAATGAATAAATAAAATCTTTAAAAAAAAAATTTCATTTTCAGCAATTGAAACTTGTAGTTTTTTACTTTCATTCCTGACTACTCTTTGTTAGTAAACTCTTACTAACCATATTTTAATAATAATTTGTTTGATTTAGTGTATTCTCAGTTTTCATGCGTATTTATCTTTGCATGTCTTATTTTTTAATTTTTTTATTTTTATTATTTATTTGAGAGAGTGCACATGCACACACATGAGTTGGGGTAAGGGGCAGAGGGAGAGGAACAAGCAGACTCCCCATTGAGTGCAGAGCCAACACAGGCTTGATCCCAGGACACTAAGATCATGACCTGAGCTGAAGTCAGAAGCTTAACTTACTGAGCCAACCAGCACCCCATCTTTGCATATTTTTAAATGGCTTTTCTTTGCCTTTACAGAAGAACTAAAAAATTGGACTTTATCTTCATACTCCTTCCTCAGAACTGTTTATTTTTCAGGGGCCCTTGGCTGGCTCACTTGGTAGAGTGAGAGACTCTTTTTTTTTTTTTTTTTTTTTAATGCCCCAAAGGACATTTTGTTTTTAAAAGATTTTTATTTATTTATTTAACACAGCAGGGGGTGGGGGAGAGCAAGCACAAGCAGGTGGAGTGGCAGGCAGAGGGAGAGGGATAAGTAAGCTGCTGAGCAGGGAGTCCAACGTGGGGCTTAATCCCAGGACCCCGAGATCATGACCTGAGCCGAAGGTAGACACTTAACGGACTGAGCCACCCAGACACCCCTAGTGGGTGACTCTTGATCTTGTGAGTTCGAGCCCCGTGTTGGGTATAGAGATTACTTAAAAGTTTTAAAAAATGGTTTTTAATTGTTGAGTTTTGTTCAGAATTGTTTTCTTAATTTTTTTATTGTTTAAGAAGTAAGATACCATTTGTTTCTTTTCTGGAAAAACAAAAACAAAACTTTAGGAAGTTTTACAGAATAGTGTCTGTGTTAGAAGTTTCCCTATAGCAGGTCTAGGAGTCTTCCTCCATTAGTGCTATCCTTCCACAGTGGATAAGGATTTCTGATGAAGGTGAATTTTCCTTAAATTATGTTAATTTTAATGGATCATTTAATTATTGCTTCTGTTTTCTTTGTCAGGTTTTTTTCTTCTGTTAGTCCTATACAGATTTTGGAACCTCAGTATCATTTATCATTTCTTAAATAATTTTTTGTCTTTTGCTTTATAGCTGTATCTGTTCTCAAGAAAAATTTCTTTAAATTCTGCTTATGTGACAGTATCCATGTTGCCATTCTTAGGCTTTACACATAATACATTGTTTTCAAATTTCTCATTTTTCATAAGCTTGCTTTATAATATTGATACACTAGCCTGTCATCTCACTGTAAATATAAATCTAGTGGTTTTTGTTGTTCTGTTATTTTCTGTTTTCTGTATTTTATTTTGTCTCCCAGAGGACAGCTTCCTTAGATTGCTCTATTTGACTTGTAATTCTCCTTTTAATTCTAAAGAAGCTTTTTATTTTTGGGTTATCAGCTTGTATTAATACAGTAAAATCTAAATCTGACTTGGTGTTTGGTTGAAATGCTTTATCTGTAACTATGAGGTTCACTTTTTCATTTCCTTTGGTATAGCTCCCCTGAATATGGTGTAGTAATAAGTCCGTGTATCTCCCCATCCCTGCCACTGTGTTGAATGTGGGCTAATCAACAGTAGAGTTTTGGGCAGGTTATGAGTGAGAGGAAGAGAATGGTAGATAAGACCTATTAAGTATGTTGTGACTGGGCATCTCCTTTGGCTTTAACTCCACAGCAGTGTTTAGGGAATGGATCCTTCTGGGTGCTGTAGGAAACAAGTCCACAGAGCCCTTCTATGCTGAGTGTTGTATAATCCTCATTTTGAACAACTTTAGGTCTATTGATGGTTTTCTTCTGTAATAGCTGAAAAAAAAAGTTTGCACTTTTATTTTGGTTGAGTTAGTTATAGCAGACACAGATGTGATACATATTCTCTTTCAGTGAAAGACTTGTTTTTCCAATACTGGAAGCACTACTGGCAGACAGCCTTTTCAGGGATTGCCTCAGCTACAGAGAGCTGCCTTTTTGAAGCTCTTGTCCCTTCCCTTTATGGTCCACATCCAATAATTGATTGATGTGGAAGTATAAGTTTTGGCCATTTTAAACTAATTCAAGACTGCTCTGAAGGGCCATTTTAACTTCAAAGCCCCCTAAAGACTTTTAGCGAGGATATTATGTGGCTGAATCAGATTGATTTGTCTGCCAGTTCCTGCTTCCTTTACCTCCCTTTCACAAGTGTTGATTCCAAGGGTACTTCTTAATATCCTGTATGCTAGACTTCATGTCAGAGCCTGCTTTCTAGGTAATCCATCTTGTGCCATTAGCTCAGAAGAAAAAGGGGATATTTGAAGCATCAAATATGTATGCTTAGTTTACTATTTTATTCTTCTGTCTCTTTTGTACTTTTTAATGTTTACTTCACTAAAGAAGAGCATTTAAGAGTGAGTTGTAAAAATCAGAAGATTATATCAGTTGGGGCACCTGGGTGGCTAAGTCATTTAACTGTCCAACTCTTGATTTCAACTCAGGTCATGATCTCAGTTGTGGGATCCAGCCCTGCATCATGGACTCTGCACTCAGCAGGAAGTCCACTTGAGATTCTCTCTCTCCCTCTCACCCTCTGTCCCACCCCCCCATATTGGCACATGGGCTCTCACTCTGTCAAATAAATAAATAAATCTTTAAAAAAAAATGTACCTGTTGAACTTTAGTGGAATTCTAGACAGCTGTGGTACAATCACAATGAAGGTTACATTAAAATCACCATTTCCAAGTGCATTCCCAGTAGTTAGGTGTGCAGATTCACTCTGGTTACTTGCTTGGATGACTTAGTTATTATTTTCCGCAGCAGTTGCCATCGTACCTCAGAGAGCATGACAGATGCATGCCCAGTTCCTCTAGTGCTCCCTCCCTAGAAATACACTGTCCTAACAGGTCTTTGCAATTACACAATTAACTTTTCTTTCTTAAATAGTATTTCAGCTACACCTGTCCTCCTGAAACTATGTCATCATTACTGTTACTTTAATTGGGGAAACTGTCTGACAGTCTTAATTTCTTTCCAAATCTGATTTTATGGTTTTTTTCGTTCTGTTCTAATATATCTAAATACTTGGTTGTAAGGCCAATAGAAGAAGGGATTATATGAATTGGACAATATTTTTCAACTTTTTCTAAAACATCTCTTTCAGCATACTCATGTACCCAGACTTATACCTTTAATAACAAGCAATTGCACATCAAAATCAGTTCCTGTAAGAAGGTAAGTTTTGAGGGGGAAAAAATTTTAGTATAGCTTTAATACTGTATTATGTTTAATTCTTATTCTGGTGCAAAAATTCGTTGTCAGTAATTTCTTGCCTTCTAGAAACCTTAGTAAATTTTTTATGTTATGTCCTATAGGGAAAAAGGAATGAAATGATCATTATAACCACTCATGTTTTTCAGTTTTATCATATTAAGCTTTGGATTCTCTGGGCCACTGGTTGCCTGGTTTTCAGAGAGGATGGAATCCAGAGTCAGGCCCTCGCTAGAGTCCTGCAACTGCCATTGATTGACTGTCCTACCTTGGGCAATTTAAGCTGCTCTGAACTTCAGTATCCACATATGTTAGTAGGGCTAATGATATTGATCCCATAGAATTGTGAGGATAAAATAAGATAGATGCACATTAGTAGAATTCAGTATAGTGTTTGGAACAGAGTAAATAGCCATATCAGGTCAATCTGTCAATCTTTGTCTCTCCTTATGATTTTTACTATTTTTAATGTCATCGGTGTCACCAGCAATACTAAAGACAACAAAAACAAGATTTGTACATTTGTTGATCAAGAAAATTATGAAGAATCAGGGATGCCTGACTGACTAGGTTGGAAGAGCATGTGACTTGATCTTGAGGTCATGAGTTGGAGCCCTGGGTTGGGTATTCAGAGTACTTATTCACATAAAGAAATACATACATCCATATGTCATACATACATACATACATACATACAAAAATTGAATCGGGGGCCTCTACATGGCTCAGTTGGTTGAATGTCCCACTCTTGGTTTTGGCTCAGGTCTTGATCTAGGGGTCATGAGTTCAAGCCCCACATTGAGTTCCATGCTGGACATGGAGCCTACTTAAAAAATAAAAATGAAAGAAAAAGAAAACAAAATTGAATTATACTATGTTATTTCACTTACATATGGAATCTAAAAAATAAAGCAAATGAACGTAAATAATCACAGAGAGCTAACTGATGGTTGCCAGAGGGGAGGTGGATGGGCAAAATAGGTTGAAGAGGATTAAGAGGTACCAATTTGAGTTGTAAAATGAATAAGTTACAGGGATGTGTAAAATACAACGTAGGGAATATAATTAGTAATATTGTTTAACTTCATATGGTGACAGGTCATAACTACAGTTATTGTGTTGAGTATTTTATAATGTCACTAATATAATATTGTATGTCAAGTACAATTAAAAATAAATCTTAGAAATAATTTTAAAAATAAAGACATTTAAGTACCATATCTTATATATTGATTTGATATATGTATCCATCTTTTCTTGATCTCAGTGTCTTAACTATTTTAAAATTATATTGGCTTGGGGCACCTGGGTGGCTCAGAGGGTTAAGCCTCTGCCTTTGGCTCAGGTCATGATCTCAGGGTCCTGGGATCGAGCCCCGCATCGGGCTCTCTGCTCAGTGGGGAGCCTGCTTCCCTCTCTCTCTGCCTGTCTCTCTGCCTACTTGTGATCTGTCTGTCAGATGAATAAAATCTTTTAAAAAAAAAATTATATTGGCTTGACTTATTTTATTCAAAAACCATCTTAAGTGATTTTTCCAAGACAGTAGACATAAGAGTATAACTACATTTTTTATACTATCTGATCATGTTTTGATATTATTTCTGTTGTATGCTTATAAATCTGTTCTTATTCATTTGGTCATTATTGTGTCAATAAATATTGTTTGAGAAGAAAACAAAATTATTTTAAAAAAAACTTTTTCCTTGATAAATATGTATTCTTTTTCCTTGATAAATATGCATTTAAATACTTTGACTGCTAGGAAGAAGCCGAAAGAGATGTTACTGCCTTTAAGTGGTTCAGATTTTGGCAATAGTTATTTGATCACGCTCTCTTACGTCTGAGGTCAGCAAATGACAGCTTGCTGGTCAAATCTATCCAACAGTCTATTTTTGTACAGCCTGCAAGCAAAGATTATTTCTTACATTTTTGAAGGGTGGTTATAAAGGGGGAAAGAAGAAATATGAGATAGAGACTTGTATGTGGTTTACAAAAGCCTAAAATATTTACTGTCTGGCCCTTTACAGAAGAGGTTTACCAATCTTATGTTGAGGAAAATGGTAACTGGAGAAATAAGAATGTGACAGAGAAGAGTCAGGAAATACGTCATAAAATTGCCTTGAAAATGGGGAGCAATTCAGTAACTGTAGGGGAATTGAGTGGGTGTAACCTACACAGAGATGTAAGCTTGCTGAGTGTTACGAGCCATCAAACAGGCAGTTGAGACCGGAACGCATGATAAATATAGTCTCAGTAGGAAAAGAAGCTAACAGGGTATAGGGTATTTGTAGGGAAGGCAGGATTAGGTTGAAGTTTGAATGTCTGCAAAGAGAAATTTTGACATTCTTCCATACCTTGACAGTCTTTGGTGAGAAGGTAATGTCATCTTGGTTTTTATTTCAGCTATGACCAATGATTAAAAAGGAATAGGGAGAAGAATTGGCTTAATTAAGCAGGAATTCTTGTAGCTTATGTAAGAGGAGCAGGGACTAAACTAGAGCTGTATTGATGATAATTGATTGAAGATTTTATTCAGGAACTAATTCAAGTGATTTTGGGTGTAGAAATGAGAATTTGATCGGTGGATATGGATGAAAAGGTGGTATCAAGTGCTTCAGACTATGAGTTCTGGAATCAGAATGCTAGGGTTTGGCCTCTCACTTAAGGCAAGTTAATTTAACCTCCTTGTTTCTCATTTTCTAATCTATATAATATGGGCTAAAAGAATGGATTTGAGAGGGTAAGAATTAATTTGTTCCTTTGTATGTAGTGTTTGAGTTGACAGTCTCTGTCTATGTAGGGATGTCCAGTTCAACCATGAACTGCTTGAAACTTTGACTTAACAGCCAAATCGAAGAACCAGTGCTAGAGATAGAGGCCTTGATGTGAGAAGCATAGCTGTTAGTCAGAGCTAAGGGTACAGATGATACAAATGTTGTTTCCCAAGTAAAGACTATGAAAGAGAAGTGGGCTGAAATCAGCACCAACCAAGTGAGCACCTATTTAAGGGAAGGTGGAGGAAAAGTGTTAATAAAAGAAGGAAAAAGAAGAGAGAAGTATGTCATCAGTTGCCAAGAATAAAGAGAAATTCAAGGACACAGTTGAGGAAGTTGAGAACTAGAAGGCTTAGGAGAAAAGATGTAAATACTTGATTAAAAATTATGCATATTTAAGCGGCACCTGGGTGGCTCAGTGGGTTAGCCTCTGCCTTCTGCTCAGGTCATGGTCTCAGTCTTGGGATCGAGCCCCACATCGGGCTCTCTGCTCAGCAGAGAGCCTGCTTCCCCCTCTCTCTCTCTGCCTGCCTCTCTGCCTACTTGTGATCTCTCTCTGTGTCAAATAAATAAAAATCTTTAAAAAAAATTATGCGTATTTAAGAAAACAAGATCCATTCCATCTTTCTTGGTCACCATTGTATATCTTCAGTTTCTAGTGCAGAGTAGGTGTTTGATAAGTTTTTTTTTTAATTAAATATTGAATTTTTATATTTGACAAACATTTTAAGGTAAAACTATGGGGAACCTTGAAGGTTTTTTGAACTGTTTAGCATAGGAATAGTTGAAATCTTAAAGTTAGGTATTTGACGGTTAGAATAATTAAAAACATGTCTTATACTTTAGTTCAGAGAACAAAGTGCAGTATTATAGAAGAAATTAACATTTAAATTAATATAGCTTAATATAATGTTATAACACTTGGTCATAATTTACTTTTATTTTTCAGGCGTTCATTTGAATTTTTAGATTTATTGTTACAAGAGTGGCAGACTCATTCATTGGAAAGGTATGCATTGACTTCCTTTCCTACTTCCCTCTTCTCCCGGAGCACTGTCACCAGAGGTGCAGCTGTGATTTTCTTCCTTATTTGTGGGTTGAGTCAGGACCTCTTAAGTAGAATGGGTTATAAAAAATTAAATTGGGCAGAAATTTTAAAATGTATCTCCAGACAAGTGACCTTGGTTTCCTGAGTGTAATTAATCAAGTAATAAATGATTTAAGGTAGAAGGAGGGTCCTCCTTTTCAAAGGAAAGAGAGAGATTTTAAGAAGAGATTCATTGGAAAGTTTCTCTGAACCAGTTGTCAGGTGTCATTGGTCAGGAGTGTACGGAGCAATGTCTAATGTAGCTCCGAGATGAACAAGAGGAGATGTGCACAGCTAGTTGGTCACTAGCTAGTAGGCTGTTTGCATGGTAGTAATTTCAGGTTTGAAGCTTTGATACACCTAGGTATACCTGCATTTAGACTGAATACCTTGCTGATTTTCCATTTTCATGGAAATCATTAAACCTGTTAACAGCCCATTTTTTAAAAAAAATAATGTTTGTTGTTTAATACAGGCATGATGTAATTCCAAGTTTCCTTTAAGTTCTTTTGTGGCAGCTACTGTTCATTTAGGTCACATCATAACTAATTATACTGTTAGCACATCATTTCTACATTGGTGGGTTGGTGAGGAACCACACCAAAGGGGTTTTTTTATTCATTAAGAATTTAAAATGTGGGGGCACCTGGGTGGCTCAGTGGGTCTGCCTTCGGCTCAGGTTATGATCTCAGGCTCCTGGGATCGCGCCCCACATCAGGTTCTCTGCTCAGTGGAGAGCCTGTTTTCCCCTCTCTCTCTGCCTGCCTACTGTGATCTCTCTCTCTCTCTCTGTCAAATAAATAAATAAAATCTTAAAAAAAAAAAAGAATTTAAAATGTGGGTACTATACATATATACATTATAAACATAAGTAACTTATAAACATAATTCAACTTTTTAATGTTTGACTTGTCAGGAGGAAACCATACATGAATTAAATGTGTGGAGTAGATTACGAGAAAATCTTAAACTTACTACACACTCAGTAATCTTTTTATCTCACCTGCTCCTTTGTGATTGATGCATAACATATAGGTAATAAGTATCATTTGTGGTGAAATATAGTTTTATTCATGAATCTAACGGTGTCTGGGGACACCTGGTTGGCTCAGTTGGTAGAGCATGAGACTGTCAAGGGTTGTGAGTTCAAGCCCCATGTTGGGTTTAGAGATTACTTAAAAATAATAAAATCTTTAAATAAGCTATTGTGTTTTATAGACATGCAGCTGTCTTGGTTGAAACTATTAAGAAGGGAATTCATGATGCTGATGCTGAAGCCAGAGTGGAGGCAAGAAAGTAAGTCTATAATGTTTTTTTGTGACAGTGTAAATGTACTTGGATCTTTTCTTTGAAAGGAATCATATTGGAAGAATGAAAATATCAAAAGTGTCTCAACTATTCTACTTGATTAACTCTTTAGTAAATTCGAGATAGATTTTTCTCCATTAAAATGTACTAGCTATATGGGGCCCCCTCATTTGGTAGAGTGTGCAACTCTTGATCTCAAGGTTGTAAGTTTGAGCCTTACATCGGGTGTAGAGATTACTTTTTAAAAATCTGTACCAAAGGCTAACAGTTGACTTCACATTATCGTTTGTATGATCATCAGTATTCCTATTCCATCATAACATCCTCACTTTCATTGTGAATAAAAATAACTCATTTATTGAGGATGTGCTAATTACCTGATACTGTGGGGCACTTGGTATACATTACTATCTCATCTTGAAAATGATCCTGTAAAGGTGGTATCTCTATAGATTGGGGGTTTACTTCTGGCCACACGAACTGTAAGGATCACAGCCAGATTTTGAACAGAGATCTATTCTTCTCAAAAGCCTACCAGCTTTCCACCAAAACTTGTTAAATTTAGAAATTGTTCACTTGAGGGGTACGTGGGTGGCTCAGTTGGCTAAGCATCTGACTCTTGGCTTTGACTCTGGTCACAGTCTTGCAGTCATGGGATCAAGCCCCTCCTCAGGCTCTGTGCTCAGTGCGGATTCTGCTTCAGATTCTTTCTCTCACCCCCTCTGCCCCTCCTTTCTCTGCCTCTCTCTCTCTCTCTCCAATAATAAAATGTTTTTTAAAAAGTATTCATATGATATGTGGTAGATATATTAATATAGTCTCATCTTCATTCTTGAATGTGTACATTTTATGTAAAGCTTTGTATGTTCTTTTTTCCCTTTTTTGTTGTTGCTTGTTCATTTGTTTTACAGGACATATATGGGTCTTAGAAATCACTTTCCTGGTGAAGCTGAAACGTTGTATAATTCCCTTGAGCCATCCTATCAGAAGAGTCTTCAGACTTACTTAAAGAGTTCTGGCAGTGTAGCATCTCTTCCACAGTCCGACAGATCATCCTCTAGCTCACAGGAAAGTCTCAAGTAAGGTCATACGAGTGATATCACTGATTTCTTCCTCTCCAAACCTTTGTAGTTCCTTAAATTAGATGGTTAGATATCTGCTTGGTTTCACTTGAAGCCTTGGAAGAATGAATAACTAGAATGTACAGTTGACCCTTGAGCAGTAGGGGTGTCTACACCCCCATAAAGCTGAAAATCTGCATATAACTTGACTCCCCCAAAACTTAACTACTAGTACTCTACTGTTGACTGGATACCTTACTGAGAACATAAACAGTTGATAGACACGTATTTTGTACGTTGTATATATGTTATGTATAGTATTCTTACAATAAAGTAAGGTAGAGAAAAGAAAGTGTTATTTAGGAGAACCATAGGAAGATAAGATACATTTACAGCACTGTACTGTATTTGTTGGAAAAAAAAAAATCTACATAGACATGGACCCACACAGTTCAATCTGTGTTGTTCAAGGGTCAACTGTACTTACTTTTTTTTTGGTCTGTGCCTCAAGGGTTGATTGCATGCCTGTGTAACTTCTTTTGGGACAAAGAGTTTAGTGATTCAGATTTTGTTTCTGTATTTTCATGTCTGTAAAAAATATTGGGAAACACTGTTTTATGTACATTTTTTAATACCCCCAAATTAGTTCATATAGTAAGCAGCCCATTTCTAGGGCATTATAATGAAGGAACTGTAATGGGGATTCGGGAGTCATCTTCAGAACTCTGTCACAGCACTGTGTGACTGGTAAAAACACACTGCTTTCCTGTGTCGTCTTTTGTACAGCTTAAAACTTCAGCAAATCCCTTCAGAGGGGCCAGATTCCCTAGTATCTGACTCACTTCTGTGTAATTCCATTCTCATCATTAAATGTTGGCTTCCTCAGACCCTTGTTGCCTTGGCAGCCTTGACTCTAATTTTCTATCTCTCCAGCCCTGTGAGGTTGCTAAAATCTCTAATGCCATCTCTATTCCCAAGCCGTGGCCTCCAGAATCTGCAGGTTTCCTTGCAGAATGTGGGCTACCTCTCTGTGATCCTATCCCTTTAGGACTTTGACCCCGCCCTCTCTGGAGGAGTGGGATCAGGGTGAGTCTAGTGAGGCAAGCTAGGGCATGAGACTCAGGGACGCTCTCACAGGGTCTTGTGAGTACTGGATTAACATGCAGTGATTTACAGGTTTTTGCAAGAAAAGCAGATATGATCCGATTTCAGTATAATTATTGTAGGAATAATTAACCTATCCAAACTTCGATTTAAATTTGTGTTCAAATCTTCACTGCAAATGAGCTTTGTTGTTTTTTTCCCTTTACTTTTATTTACTTTGCTCAAACTTCAAAGTGCCTATGAATCATTTAAGATATTGTTAAAGTGAAGAATCTGATTCACTGGATCTGGGACGGGGCCTGAGATTTTGCATTTTTTAACATGTTCCTAGATGATATCTTTGCTTTTTGAGTATGGACCGTACTTTAAATAGCAAGTACCTAAACAAGATATTTAATCTTATTTAGTATTAACATCTTTAAACATAACCAGCTATAAGTTTTGTGAACCTTGAAGTGGTCTGCCTCAGTCTAATAGAATAACAGTTTTAAGGGCCAGTTATAAAAAATAATACAATACTGGGTTTAATAACCAACTACCAAATTTACAGTTTGATAATAATGACTTAAAAAATATTTTTCATTACCCTGATGTTAACCTGTATGGAGTCTTTGCCTCTCTTCCCCCCAGTTTTAAGATTTATAGGTATACTTTCCTAATCCCCCTTACATATTTAGATATATTATTTATCTCTGGACTGCAGAATGGCATTATAATTCAAGATAATTTTAAAAGGTACTAAAGGAGATGGTGGGTTCTTTGAGGGGATTTGAGCTGTTTTTGCTTTCTAACCGTGTTATCCTCAGCAGTAGTTCTTAGCCTCATTTCTCTTATCCCATGCAGTCATGCTCAGCAGCACAGCTGTAGGTGGTGTGATACCTACGTGATAATGGCATCAATTGCCAACAGCCACAAGCCAGTACGGCTTAGGTGAAAGGGGCTTTGGTCATGCTGAATTCCATGTGTGCTAGTGATAACTCTCTCTCTCCTCCTAAGGAAAACATCTTAGAATACAAATGTGGGAGTGTGCTTTATCGCATCCTCTGTGGTGAGCACTGTAATGGGTGCTGAGGACCAGAGTGAACAAAAGCAAGCTGGTTGCCTGTCTTGGTAGAGCTTACATTACTAGCTTCATTGCTAGTTACTTCATCTTTGCTTCACAGCTGAGATACCACTGATAGGTGACGACTGTTCTCAAGTGATTTGTAAAAGGAAAAATAAAATTAGAAGTAAGCTATTCAGGAAACTCAATACTAATTCATTAATTGTTTTGAGAAGGGTAATAAATTACATCTTCTTATTAAGTCTTTCTTGTTATCTTGCAGTCGCCCTTTTTCTTCCAAATGGTCTACAGCAAACCCATCAACTGTGGCTGGAAGAGGTAAACTGCCTTTTTAAGCAAAAGTCATAGCATATTTTACATAGAAACCTAACACCATAGCTGTGTTTGTAGACTGTATACATATACTACACAAAATATGTACAATATAGTGTATATTATATATATGTATATTTGTATTATATAGTATATGGCATAATCCAAGTTCCCTGAAGCATTACGTACCCTTACTTGTGATGCCCTCTGTTCTTCTCTTTTGTTTCAGTTCTTTACAGTGCTGGTCATGACCCACTCTGTTGATTTCACAGCCTATTCATGGATCACAACTCACAGTTTATAAAACTCTTTATAAAACTGATAAACTAAAGACCAGAAATTTAATGACTTAATTTGCATTGCCTAAGAATGGTAGACTCTGCATTACTCTCTGACTAACCATATCCTGAAGTAGTTCTCCCTGCATTTTTCTGATAGTAAAAAAATAACAGTGTTGCCATCTGTTTATCATGTACAGTGCTTCATTTTCATGAATCAGTCATGAACACCATCTCTTGATCTACAAGATGGTTGTGTAAATTTTATAAAGGATATTTATAAAGGAATTTTTTTTCTCAACTTATGGAAGAGGAAAGTGAGGAAGAGGAGTGTTGAGAAAATTGTCCAAGAAGACGTAGTTGCAACAGGACTGAAATGGAAGCATTCTTACTTTAAAATACTATAAAGTACTTTGTAGGGTTCATTTGTACCCTGCCTCCTTTTTGACCATTTGTCATCATGGATTAGCTCATGACAGTTTCGGGTTTATATAATTTTCATGCTGTTCGCAGTGATTTAAATAACATAGGTTACCTATGCTTTGTTTCCCATAGTATCAGCAGGCAGCAGCAAAGCCAGTTCCCTTCCAGGAAGCCTGCAGCGTTCACGAAGTGACATTGATGTGAATGCTGCAGCTGGTGCTAAGGCACATCATGCTGCCGGGCAGTCTGTGCGAAGCGGACGGTTAGGTGCAGGTGCCCTGAATCCAGGTTCCTATGCATCACTAGGTAAGACAGCTTATTATGGGATATTCTACATTATGGTCTCAGTGAAGTCAGGATCATGGTGATATCTTAATCATTTCTATTTCTTCCTTGCTAGTTAAGGATAGTCCATATGTTTTAGTATGAATCTATACTTAGAACACAATTCTAAGGTATTTAAGCTACCTTGTTTTTACTTTTTCCTTTGTAATCCTCCTAATCATCTTGGTTAGAAGAACAATTCTTGAGTCCATGATTTGCCTGTAGAATTTTCATAGTTCTGCACTACTGCCACATTTAATTACTGGTTATTAAGAAAGTTGGGAAGGGCTTTGGCCTTGTATCCATCCAGCTTCTGTTCTCTTACCAAAAAGTTAAAAGCCTTTGGGGATCTGGAGAAAATGCAAAGCTTAATTAAAACCAGAGTTTAATCATGTATTCCCAAAGCTATTTGGAATTTGTTTTTTATGTTTATCAACTATATTATTAATTTTTTTTAGTATATCTGTCTGTTTATCTAAGTAATCTCTACACCCAATGTGGGGCTTGAATTCATGACCCCGGGATCAAGAGCCGTGTGCTCTTCAGCTGAGATGGCCAGGCATTCTTTTGTTTATCAACGCTACAACTTTGAGGCTGGTTATTCATTTTGCTTCTCTGTTTTGTGCTTCATTTTTCTTTTCCTTGGGTAGTACTGGTAAAACACTAAGCAGGCAGCTCATTGGAGCACAGTAGGAAATACAGAGATATTGGAATGAACTGTAGTACATGATAAAGTTAGCACCTACATTCAGTGAGGAAAAGATAAATAATTCAGTAAATGGTGTTTAGACACATGGTTTACAATTTGGTATAAAATTAAGTTAGGGGCGCCTGGGTGGCTCAGTGGGTTAAGCCGCTGCCTTTGGCTCAGGTCATGATCTCAGGGTCCTGGGATCGAGTCCCACATCGGGCTCTCTGCTCAGTGGGGAGCCTGCTTCCCTCTCTCTTTCTCTGCCTGCCTCTCTATCTACTTGTGATCTCTCTCTGTCAAATAAAGAAATAAAATCTTTAAAAAAATAAATAAATAAAAATAAAATTAAGTTAGAACCAGGGTGCCTGGGTGGCTCAGTGGGTTAAAGCCTTTGCCTTCTGCTCAGGTTGTGATCCCAGAGTCCTGGGATTGAGCCCCGAATCGGGCTCTCTGCTCAGCAGGGAGCCTGCTTCCTCCTCTCTCTCTCTGTCTGCCTCTCTGCCTACTTGTGATCTCTGTCTGTCAAATAATTAAATAAAAATCTTTTTTAAAAAATTAAGTTAGAACCATTTTGCATACCATATAAAAATTTATTCCAGATGACTAATGAGTTGAAAAACAGCTTGATAAAAAGAAATCTCAGGGAAGGAATTTCTAAATATAAATACCAAAAAGTCATGAGGGAAGAGTCTCTCTGATTTAAATCTTAAGTCTGAAAATATAAAGTGGCTGAAAAGCTAAAGGGGAAAAAGTTTTATCACATACTACCAAAACAGCTAAAATGTCAGCAAGTTTTATAAGTCAATGAAAAACAGATGCACTTATTTTTATAGAAAAATATTCTACGTATATCAAAATTGTCCTCCCAAAACACCAGAACAAATGTTGAATCTTAGCTGGACTCAAACAAGTGCAAATTGAAAGAACTGTAAATAAAAAAAGTTAATTAGTGGCTGATCCTGATAAAAAAAAATACAGTTAAAAAGTGCTGATGTGGGACTCCTGGGTGGCTCAGTTGGTTGGACGACTGCCTTCGGCTCAGGTCATGATCCTGGAGTTCGGGGATCGAGTCCCACATCGGGCTCCCAGCTCTGCAGGGAGTCTGCTTCTCCCTCTGACCTTCTCTTTACTCATGCTCTCTCTCACTGTCTCTCTCTCAAATAAATAAATAAAATCTTTTTTTTAAAAAGTGCTAATGTGAATTAAACATGAAACACTTTTTCTAAGTGACAATTTAGTAATACCATGAAGCTTTTCTTCTTTATTTTTATTATTTATTTTTGAAATAAAATTGACATGAATATAATACTAGTTTCACAGGTACCACCTATTGATTCAACGATTCTATACATTACTCAGTGCTCACCACAATAAGTATAGTCACCATATAATGTTATTACAATATTATTGAACTCATGAAGCTAAATATTCAGAATTCATTTATTACTATTATTTTTTTTTTTTTTTTTAGAGAGTGCAAGCATGAGCAGGACCAGGGAGGGGCACAGAGAGGGGGAAAAGAAAATCTTAAGCAGGCTGTACATCCAGTGCAGACTCTGACACAGGGCTCAGTCTCATGAACCTGAGAGATCATGACCTGAGCCAAAATAAGAGTCAGATGCTTAAACAACCGAGCCACCCAGGTGCCACTAAATGTTCAGAATTTAGATCCAGTAATCCAGTTTTTGTAGATAATTATGCAAGAAATAAAAAAGAATATTCATTGTATTTTTAATAATAGATGTTATTAGAGTCAGCCTTGTTATGTAACAAAAGGGGTATGATTAAATTATACATACGTATAAATACTATGCAGCCATTAACAAGTAAAAGTTTCAACAAAGATCAAATGATCCTATCAAATGAGTGATAATTTCATCATTTTGTATAAAATTATACGTAGATAAATACACATATACTAAACAAAGATGTTAACAAGGATGTCAGCAGTGGGTAGTTCAGTGCTTTTAATTTTCATAAAACTTTTCTGTATTAGAAACATTACTGGGAATGCAGTGTTATTTCAGTATATGAAAATGAATCAATTAAATATATTTTATTAACAGAATAAAGGAAAGAAAACATAATTTTTTCAATACATGCAGAAAAGGCATTTTCCAAAGCCCGAGACCTTTTCATGATAAAAAATAATCAACAAACAAATAGAAGGGAAATTTGTGAACCAGGTAAAGAGCATCTATGAAAAATCCACAGCTAATACCATACTTAATGTGAAAGACTGGATGCTTTCTCCCAAGATCAACAAGATAAGGATGTCTGCTCTTGCCCTTCCTAACATTACCATGGAGGTTCTACCCAGGTCATTAGGGCAGGCAAAAGAAATAAGATGTATCCAGATTGGAAGAAAAGTAAAACTGTCTGTATTTGCAGAAAACATGACCTTATATTGAGAAAATCCTACGGCACCCACAAAAAAGAAAAAACTGTTAGAGCCTAATAACGAGTTCAGCAAGGCTGCAGAATATAAGATCAATATACAGGGACACCTGGGTGGCTCAGTTGGTTAAGCAGCTGCCTTCGGCTCAGGTCATGATCCCAGTGTCCTGGGATCGAGTCCCACATCGGGCTCCTTGCTCAGCGGGGAGCCTACTTCTCCCTCTGCCTCTGCCTGCCACTCTGTCTGCTTGTGCTCACTCTCGCTCCTCTCTCTCTGACAAATAAAAAAAATCTTTAAAAAAAAAAAAGATCAATATACAAAAATCAGTTATGTTTCTAAATGTTAGTGATAAATAATTTGAAAATAAATACCAATTGTAGTAGCATCAAAAAGAATAAAATACTTAGGAATTAATAGTAACAAAAGAAATGTAAAACTTCTCTAGGAAAAATCACTCCTGTATTTCTTCTTTATTCTTAACACTCATAATACTGCTGTCACCAGATTTGTTGGTTTTCCACACCAACCGGTTCTACACCAGCTGGATGTCCTACATTTCAATTCAG
This sequence comes from Meles meles, assembly GCF_922984935.1. NCBI lineage: Eukaryota > Metazoa > Chordata > Mammalia > Carnivora > Mustelidae > Meles > Meles meles. Next base: position 36,582,709 of record NC_060069.1, on the reverse strand, counting down.
TTCTGACACTAACTATAATTAGCATAGACCTCACAGATTAAGGGCTCAGTCCTATAAGACTGCCTCTACCAGCCCTCATCCCCACTCTTCAGACATCAATTGCAAATCCAGGTTGTCACCAGTGCTTCTGACCAAATGGACTATAATCAGAGGTTCTGATAACCTCCTCTTCAGGTTCAGTTAATTTGCTAGGTTGACTCACAAAACTCAAGAAAACAGCCTACTTACTAGACTACTGGTTTGTTACAAAGGACTTGTAAAAGATTTGAATGGGCAGCCAGTTGAAGAGATACATGAGGCAGGGTCTGGAAGGGTACAAAGCCCAGGAGTTTTTGTTCCCATGGACTTATATTGTGCCACCCTCCTGGTACATTTACCAAACCAGAAAGTCTCTGAACCTTGTACTTTGGGGATTTTTAGGGAGGCTTCATCACGTAGGCATGATCAGTCATTAACTCAGTCTTCAGCTTTTCTCCCTTCCCCAGAAGATGGAAAATGCCTAAATATCCCAAGCTTCTAATCATGCTTTTTCATCTTTCTGGGGACTAGCCTCCATTCTCTCCAGGAGCGCACCGGGAATCACCTCATTAAAACAAGACACTGCTTTCATTCCGGAAATTACAAGGGTCTTAAGTCAAGGTATCTGTGTCAGGTACCAGGGTCAAAGACCAAATATTAGAACAAAAAAGATACTCTTAGTGCTCTTATAATTTGGGAAATTATGAAGGTCTTATTAACTCTGTGTGAGGAACCAGAGGACAGAGAATCAAGGGCAAAAAATTTTTATATGTATGTTTTCACACTTGTTCACTGAAAGCTACAATACATTTTTACGTGTCATCCTTGCGCAGGGGCCATGCTAATCTTCTCTGTATCGTTCCAATTTTAGTATATGTGCTGCTGAAGCAAGCACAGCTACAATACATTTTTAAAAATCTAAATTAATGGAAAGTCACCCAGGTTCTTTAAAGACTTACTACTGGGGGTGCCTAGGTGGCTTAGTCAATTGAGCGTCCAACTCTTCGTTTCAGCTCAGGTCATGATCTCATGGGTCATGAGATCTAGTCCCACCTCGGGCTCTGTGCTTAGCAGAGAGTCTGCTGGAAATTCTCTCTCTCCCCACCGCACTTGCTCATGCTTTCTCTCTTTTTCTCAAATCCTTAAAAAAAATTAAAGACTTGACATTGTTAAGATCGCAAATTGACCTATAGATTTAATGCAATCCCTGTCAAAAGTCCAGATGCCTTTTTTTTTTTTAATATTTTTTATTTATTTGACAGAGAGAAATCACAACTAGGCAGAGAGGCAGGCAGAGAGAGAGGAGGAAGCAGGCTCCCCGCAGAGCAGAGAGCCCGATGCAGGGCCGGATCCCAGGACCCTGGGATCATGACCCAAGCCGAAGGCAGAGACTTTAACCCACTGAGCCACCCAGGCGCCCCCAGATGCCTTTTTATGGACATTGACACACACATCCTAAAATCCATATGAAAATGCAGGGAATCTAAAATAGATGAAATGATTTTGAGAAAGAACAATCTTGAAAAAGTTGGTTGGATTCACACTTTCCAATCTAAAAACTTACTCAAAGCCACAGTAATCAAGCCTCTGTAGTACTGGCATAAGGATAAATATATAGTCCAATGAAGTGGAGTTAAGGAGCCAGAAATAAACCTGTATATTTATGATCAGTTGATTTTTTCACAAGGGTGCCAAAACCATTCATTGGGGAAAGAATTCTTTTCAATAAATGGTGCTGAAACAACTGGACAGCCACTTGCCAAGGAATGAATTTGGATCCCTACCTCACACCATATCCAGAAAGTTAACTCAAAATGGATCAAAGACCCAAATGTAAGAGCTAAAACTGTAAAACTCTTGGAAAAAAACATAGGTGTAAATTTTTTAAGTAATGTTTTCTTAGATACTACACGCCACACACACAAACAACATAAGAAAGGATAGATAAACGGGCTTCATCAAAATTTTAAAACTTCCGTGCTTCCAAAGGCACCATCAAGAAAGTGAAAGGACAGCATAGAGAAGGAGAGAAAACGTTTCAAATCACATAACTGACATTAGGGACTTCTATTCCAATTACATGAAGAACTCTTATAACTCAGTAACAAAGACAATTCAATTTAAAAGTGGGCAAAAGATTTGAATAGACATTTCTCTAAAGACAACATACAGATTGCCAGTAAGTGATGAAAAGATGCCTAACATCATTAGTCATTAGGAAAGTGCACATCAAAAGCATAAGATACCACTTTATTCATGAAGAGGGCTGTTATCAAAGAGATGGACAATAACAAATGCTTGTGAGGATATGGAGAAATTAGAACCCTCATGCAGTGCTGATAAGAATGTAAATAGTGGAGCTGCGATGGCAACAGCTTGGGAGTTTCTCAAAAGTGAAACAGTTATCAGCTGACCAGCAGTTCCATTCCCAGCTGGTATATTCCAAAATAACATGAAGAATATGTTATGAAAATGTGTACATGAATCTTCATAGCAACAGTATTCATAATAGCCATGGAAACAACCCAAATGTCCATCAGCTGGTGAATGGTTAAATAGATATGGTTAAATAGAGTGGAATATTATTCAGCCATAAAAAGGAATATGTTACATAAAAGTACTAAAGCATGCTTCAGGATGGGTGGACATTTATTGTTTGATTCCACTTACATGCAATGTCTAGAGTAGATAGATCCCCAGAAACAGAAAGTAAATTAGTTGCCAAGGGCAAAGAGGGGAATAGAGAGTGACTCCTAAAAGGATTTCTTTTGGGGGTGATAAAAACTTTATGGAATTAGTGATAAGAGTTGTGCAACCTCTTAATACACTAAAGATATTGAATTGTATAGCATAAAAGGTAAAATTTTATGGTACATAAATTATATCTTTTTTAAAAAAAACTAAGGAAGAAACTGGAAAACATATAAAATGTATTTATCTGGAGTCTTTAAAATGTGATATTTAGTATCTATTATTTTATTACCAGAAAAATACAATATTTGAAATGTTTAGGTATAAACTAGGAAGGCAATTTGTAACTGTTTTTTTTCATAAGAAAGTCTATAATAGTTCTATGAGATTGACTTAATTAGTTTCTTTTGGTTTTTTTAAGGTTTGAATTGCACATTTACTTCATTACAGAAGGGAAAGATGTCCCTCTATCCTCTTTTTCTGACCCGTGTTTACACTCGGAGACCATGAACTCCTTGCCTTTGGCTCTTTCCAGGGCCTGGATAATGGATTTTCTCATTCTTTTTCTGTTTCTCTATTTCTTCTTCCTGTCTTTGTCTCTCTTTCTCTCCCCTACTTTCCTCCCTCCCCCTCTTCTGCTTCTCTCTTCTCTTCTCTGCCTCCCTTTCCCCACTACCCTCCTCTCCCTCTATCAGCTTTCTTATCCACATGAGACTGATGTATTCTGTTTTCTTCTGCTTTGAGCCTTGCTTGTTATGGCTGAACATTTATTGATCAGAGGGAGTGTTCCATTGTTTTTCAGCAAACACTTAATGAGCACTTCTGTTTTTTCCAGGCACCCCACTAGGTCATGGAGATACAGAAATAGATGCTTTTGTACTCAGGAGTCTCTCAGTCTAGTGGTAGATTGCTAAAGGATGAGCAGCTGAAAATCTTGTTGCGTTTTATGCATTTAGAATTTGAAGTCCCAGTGAGACATCAGACTGGAGGTGTTAAGGAGTTGTAGTATAATGAGAAAGAGAGATACAGTGGCATCAAGATGGTATGGTAATAGAACTCGGAAGAAAGATGTGTGCTTGTGAGATTGGATTTGGAAGTCATTAGAGACTTTTCTTACTATAATCTTGCAATGTTTAAACTTAGTTCATTACTTAAAGCAGTTGCTTCTAGGTTTTTTTTCTCCCAGTTCCTTTGGGAATGGGGAGAATGGGGAATGGGAATTCGATGAGTATTTGATGTCAGGAAACTCAGAAGACCAAAGCAAGAGGTCTGCCTGATGGTGGCAGGAGTCCCAAGTTGGGATATGGGTTTCATTAACTTCTCACTCTAGGCAAGTGAAAATCAAATTCATTATCTTTGTTTGTTTTTGTATCTTTTTCTCACAAAGGAACCTCATCTTGTTTAAATCTCCTAGTATGTTTTAATTGAGTATAAGTTGCATTATACATGTCTGAACTATGAGTTCTGTCTTCTTAAAAATAATGTCCTAGGGATTATAAAATCATATTTTTCTAACATACTGAGTTTTCCTCTATTCTTTGCTTGCTCTTTCATCAAAGAGGATACTTCTGACAAGATGGATGGTAAGAACTTACTTTTCTAATTCTACTAAAGATTTTTATGGCTCTTGGATTCTGTATAATATCTTCATTCTCTTTTCAAAAATATACTGCTTATTTTGTAGCAATCTTAATGTAAAAGTGGCTACCTAATTCTCTAAAATTGTGGGTTAAGCATAGTCATTTTTGGGTTTCCCATTCTATTCAAATACTAGGTTACTGTTTCTTTTAAGTTAAATCAGTTATCTTCAAATTTTTTACCTTAGCTCATAGAAATAGTCTTGATTTCTCAAGTCTTTCTCTGAAATAGAATCAGAATCATAAGAATGGAAAGAAATCTCATAAATCATTTGATTGAACTCTTTAGTTTACTAACTGTGATACAGAGAGAGACAAATGAGATATTTTACAGATTCATGTGGTTATTTGTGAAAACAAAATGCAAGTTACAATGCTGTCTTTTTAAGAACAAGTTTAAAACTAAGATTTAATCAGGACTGAACTTTTTTTTGTTTGAAAAGTTTTGCCTTTTTAATCTCAGTATTAAGTGATTATAGTTTATATTTGCTTGGTTCAGTGTGGTATTTTATCTTTATGGTATTCGTCAGATACTACGTGGCATATTATCTACATTTTCCCTTCACTTCATCAGATACCATACTGTTGTCTAGGAACTTGAGCTTTTTTTAAGAACTTGTAAGAAGATACTGAATCTGTAAGTCTTAGTAGGAGATCTAGGAAAGATGGAAAATTGTATGTTTTCTGTCAGTTATTACATAAGCTCTTAAATAGAGACATCTTCCATTCTGATGAAATGGGAGATTTGTTTTATCCTGGGTTGGGTACATGACAGTTACTTATATTGTCTCTATGTTCCTCTGGATGTTTAATGTCTTTCATAAGTTAAAAAAATTATTGAATGAAATGAAAACCCACCACAAGATGGTTTCTGTATTTTAAACTCTTTACGGTAACATGTCTCATACTGAAATTCTGTGTCCTTAAACTATTCTCACTTTCCAGATTAAGATCTTTCTTTGTTTGGCTCAGAAACATCAGCCTATTTGAAGACTCATCTGTGTCATGTGGTGTGTTACTCTCACCTGATGTTCAGTCCTGTGTTTAAAAAAATCTGTCATACACATGCAGAGATACATCTATTACTGCCCTTTAGTATAGAGTTGTGACATTTTTACCTGGGCTAATGATACATTATATGTTAGTACAGAGTTGTGACATTTTCACTTGTTCATTTCTGCTACTTTTCATTGACATCTAGAGAGCACATATACATGTTGAGTAAATAGCTGATGGATTGATAGATCTTTGTAATGCTTTAATGAAGATTCTGGGTTAATGAGGCCTACATCATGGATTTGACTTCTATGTTTGTCACTTAGCTCTTCTAGTTCTTTTATGGACAACTTTTTGAAAATGCACAGAAAATACTCTTATTCTGTAAAAATCTTCATTTCAGAGAGTAATGACAGGGTTATGTCTTTCTTGAGGGATTACCTTCCATAATTTTCTTCACCATTTCACATTTTGAACATGAAATGGAGCAGATAAAAGTGCTGTGGAATTTTGCCATTTTCATTTGTCTGGTTTTAACCTTTTCTTGTGCTGTGGGTCATTAGATGGCCTCAAATTTGGGGTAAGGCTATACGACTAAGAGATACTGTTTTCACTCTTTCATTTTAGTCTTGGGTGGGAGGTGCAAGTAGGTCTTAACATCAGCATTGGCAGAATTTGTTGAAATGTTACTGTTTTATTTCTCTTATTTAGGAGCAACATCTGAAGATGGTAAGAATTATACATTTTGTTAGTAACACAAATACCTCTACATTAATATTTTCACTAGTAGGAATTAAATACTAAAAACTAAAATAGGCTATTTTTTTTTGTTTTGCAAAACTATATAATTTGCCAGCTGTGGTAGCATCTACATTTTATGTTTGGTTGTGTTAGTTATACATGTGAATTTTTTTCCTTTAGTTCTTCATTTGGAGTTTTGCTTTGTATCTTGGATCATCTCATGCTAGAAAACATAATTTCTTAACATGTTTAATACTTTCTAGTGTAAAGTTAGTAAATAATTTTTTTTCCTGTAGCATCATTAGTGCTTTTCTTTATTTTTATGTTTTGCTTTTTAATTTATGCTAATTCATTTGTACTTTGGGGGAGCATGCTCCACTGCTTTATCATGGGAGTTTAAATGCATTTATTTAGTCCACTTTTAAGTGTGTCTTTAATTTAGAATCAGTGGAGAATTGCATATATGATTTGAATTTGAGATGACAAAAAACTTGCTAGTTACACTACTCTATTTTATTGAGCCAGTTTGCTTTAAGAAAATATTGATTGCTTTTGAATTTGTGGAAAGAAAAAAAATTCAGTTTTTTAATTTATATTGCCTGAAGGCTGTCTTATTAAACCTCTGATTTTTAAACACACTTCTTTTTCTCCTAAGTTTTTCATGGATGACCTTTTCTTGTGATATAAAACCAAGTATATTTAACAATTTGTCTCCTGTCTACTCTGATATATTTGAAATATTTCTTATTTTTTATATCAGTTGGAGTACTCTATAAAAATGGTTTCTGGCACTGTGGCATTGTAATTTAGAACAACAGTATCAAAATACCTGTCCTGATTTCTTATTGGATAAATTCTCCATTTCAAAAATAATAATTTTGTCTTTCTGTTTTACTTCTTAGTCGGGAGAACATTGTATCCTACCTCTAAACAGACTCTGTAAAAGGGTGAAAGGCCTGAAATATGGGCTTATTAAGGGCCTTGAAGAATTGAGAATGCTAAACTCACCAACTAGAGTTCTGGTTTTGCTTCTGTTGTATTCCTGGTTTTTAATCACTCTTATCTTCTGTCACTCATTTCTTAATTTTATAATTTCTCCTTACTCTTCATTATTTTTTCCTAATTAATATAGCCATATCAGGCTATCCAGTATAATGATTGTCCTACAAATTGTTTCTTTTAACTGAACAGGATTCTGAGCCCTTCTTTATGATTGTGTTTAGTATTGGTTCTGATTTGAGATGGTTGAGACTGCTTGAGAACACCATAGTACCTACTAGTAATATATTTTTGTTTTTACTAATGACACTTTACTTAGGTACTTTGATCAACATTATCTCCTTTGGTTTAAAAGCTCTAGAAATAGATGTTTGTGGCTTGATTTTGTGGAGGGGGATGAGACATTGGTAGAGGAGAAGGGAGTAATGCTGAGAAAAGTGCCAAAACTTATGTGATAGGTATTTCCTCAAATTATTTTATAAATGAAATTGATTGGGGGGAAAGAATCATAAATCTGTCCATATTTGTCTGTAGTAATCTGATGTTTAGCACAGGATAAAATATTAAATATTTTACCTAATATTATCTCTTCTTGCAAATCCCTTTTAGAAGTATGTTTTCAGTCAAAAGAATTGTTTGGGTAGTTTCTAATAAGATTAGACTGATATTTAAAACTATAAGCTGTATTTTAGAATAAACTAAATTTCATGGAAACTGAAATTTTAGAATTGGAACTACCAATTAAGAAACAAGTAGCATGCCTATGGTAATTATCTCAGTTATGACTCTACTGAACTAATAATCTCAAACTAAGAATGGAAATCTTCTACTTTGACTTACTTTTATCCCTGAAGGAAAGTTAGCTTATGGTGTGCAACACATAAAAGGCAGTACATATTTTTGAAATTTCAAGAGAATTATCACCTGTCAGTGACGGTTATGTTGTTAACAAAATTTAACAATACTTGAAAAAGCACACCCAATTAGAAAATTATAGTGAGATTTTTTTTTCCTCATTACTAAATATCATTATAGAAAAATGTCTTTAATTACATAAATAATTTTGTTCCTTAGGCCGGGTAAGAGCAAAGCTTTCAGCACCACTTGCTGGCATGGGAAATGCCAAGACAGATTCTCGAGGAAGAAGTCGAACAAAAATGGTGTCTCAGTCACAGCGTACGTATTGCCTGAGTTTTCCTGGATTTATAATACACTAGCATAAGTATGTTGCTTGTATATGATTGTATTAGGAGATTGACCAGTGGATAAAGACAAAGCTAACTTCAAAAAAGACGAGCCACATACTGAGTTCTTGTTCTGTACTTTAGGTTCATCATCACCTGACAAAAATGAAGGTATTTTTTTTTTCAATGTTTTGGGTCAGTTGTTGTGCATGTTTTGGAATTTTTTTGAGTGGGTGTTGTCTTGTCTTTGGTGTGTTACTAGGGCTGCATCATTGATATCCGCCACTTAGAAAGAAAAAACTTCATCTGCTGTACAAAGTTTTGCATGGAGATATTTTAAGTAGCACAAATCTCTTAGCATTAAGGTTTTCACAGTCTATGCAAAAATTTGCAAATGTAGAAAATTGTGCTTTTTAGAAGCAAAATAACTGCCATATGTTAGCATCTAATCTGGTTGCATCTAGCTAATCGTATTCAAGGACAGATATATGTGTCTTCGTACTTCCCCAAAATCTATTGGAATGTGGTTAGCATTTTTGGCAGGTATATACTGATTGATAGTGAGGAAACATAAGATGACCAGTTCTGTTATATTTCTTATTAAATTTAAGATTTATATTTTTACTGTTTCATTGGGAGCTGAGTTCCTCATAAGCACAATTATTAAAAAGCACAATTTTGAGGTCTAGGTAAAATGAATGATTCATTTCTACATGTTCCAGAATAATAACCCATACATTTATGGCATTATTAATTTAAGAATTTGTTCCTATTCTTTCTCTATCAAGAGATTTTCATTAGCACTTAGCTCTAAAAACGGGATTTTTTTCCTAAGGAAGTAACTGGGGGGTTATTCTGCATACTTGGCTATTTTGAAAAAAAGTATTTATAACTGTCTTCCATGGTGGTGTAGGTGATTTATCAAGACATACATGTCCCATTTGTCTGTTTTTAGTTTGCTTCCCAAATCTTGGAATCAGGGAAAACAGCTAGGCTTGGAGGGGGGCAGGTGGTGATTACACAAGTCCTGCCAGCAGGTTTTCCTTTTCTCCTCTTTCCAAAGTCAAAAAATCCAGGCAGAGAAATGATGGGAATATTCATTAAGAGCCCCAAAAATAAGGAAATGCTTGGTAAAATTGGTTTGCAAATTGATGATTATTTATAAATAAGAAAGATGGAAAATGCCCTCTGGGTTAGGGCTCTTTCAAATTCCACATTAGGAATCGATCATATCACCTTCTTCCCTGATTTTTAATTTCTTTTTCTGTATTTTTAGAATAATTTTTTTAAGTAGTTCAGTCTTTAGCAGTTGTAGCATAGTTGGTTAGCCATGCTACTCCAAATGTAGCATCAGCATCACCTGGGAGCTAGTTAGAAATGCAGTTTCATGCCACCACAGTGTCCTGGATTCAGTCTTTTTAACAAGATCACCAAGTGATTTGTGTGTAATAAAGTCTCAGAAGTATCTGATTTAGATCATGCACTCTGGAGCCATATTACCCACATATGAATCATAGCTCTTCCAGTCTACTCAACATTGCTGTATTTCTGTATATTTATCTATGAAATGAGGAGAATAATCTCGGAGGATTGTAGTGAGGATTAAACATTATACTGTACTATTACTTGTGTAATCACCACCTGCCCCCCTCCAAGCCTAGCTGTTTTCCCTGATTCCAAGATTTGGGAAGCAAACTAAAAACAGACAAATGGGACATGTATGTCTTGATAAAGTATTAATGTACTTTAAGATGGTATCCATCTTAAGTATCCTTAAGCACTCTGTATTTCAGCTGATAAATTGTCCTCCCTGTTATTATTAACCTAATGTCAACTGAATTTCAAACTCTTATTGTGTACTTTTGTACCTTGTTTATGTATGGTCTTTGGGAAACAAATAAAAAACGATAATGTTAGGAAACTTAAAGCATAAAGAAGAATAAAGATAGCAAACCAAAACTGTCTGTATCCAGTATCTTAAGGATAAAATTTAATCTGATGTGAGCTATTTTATTTAGTTCTTTTCTAAAGTAATACGAAGACAACTTGTGACAGAGATTTAAAGTGCTTCGTGTATGGTTTTCTAATATATTATCTAAGGACCTCCCTTTTAGATATATTGTAATTACTGATCACTTCAGTAAGATTTGGAATAACTTTTTTACATTTGTTTTTTCACTTTGAAACCCAGTCTACAATACTTCAAATCCTCTCCTGACGTATGAGGACATAATGATAGGCTTTTTAGACCTGGTAGGATTTTAAGATCAGAAGACCCTCACTGTGAAATCACTTGGGTTTTAAATCAGATTGGAGAGGTTTTTGTTTGTTTGCTTGCTTATTTATTTGAATGACTGTATATTCCATTCCAGATTCTTTCGAAAACAGAAATTGTGGCCCTCTATGATTTGATGCAAGTTTCTTTACAACATATTTGCACAGAAATATTGCTGTAACCTCCGTATTCACTTTGTTGGGAAGTAATTCATTAGGGTTTGCATGATCTTTTCAATTTTTTATGTTTCCATTTAGGGGGGAATAATCTCTTGGGTCAAAGCAGGTGTATTCTGATGACTAACCAAAATAAAAAAAAAGCAGACCCAATGGAGAGACTTCCAGATTTATATTTATATAAGGATGGTGTCTTTTGTTATTGTTGGTAGTGACTGGTTGTGTACAAATGACTGTACAGCCTGTCAGAAACTTGGTCTCCTCACTCCAACCCCTGCCGTTGTTTTTTTTTTCCTGTGCATCTTAAAAAAAAATTTGTAGCTTTTTCGTGTAAGCTTTCTTCAGCTACAAGATACTGTAGTTCTTCTTTACCTGTACTTTTAAATTAAATGTTTAAATGCTTAAAAGTTAAACATTTAATTTTTTAGATTATAGGCTATTACTAGAAGAAAAGCTGAAGAATTTACATTTACTTTTGCAACTTCATTTCATCTGCTTTGTACATGAGTCTGATTTCAGCTGTAAAAGCTACTTAAATGTACTGCTTTTGTTACAGACGTCTATGGCTTAGGGATTTTTCTTTTAAAGTTTGCTTTTTTTGCTTTAGGATTTTTTATTTTCTAAGAACTGACTAAAGCTTTCTTATTTACATCTGCCATTCATTTTAAATCTGCTCCTTCCCTCTTCGTGGATTATAACCCTTACCCTAATTCTGCCTTTACACTTGTTCAGGATCACAATCTGCTAATACCATTGGTGGTAAGAATCTATAGACTTTATGTGTGCATCTATTGTTTGATCATATTTTCATTATTGAGAATGGGCTCTATTCAGCAGAAAATCTCAACATAAAATTCCATCATTGTGTAGCCATATTGGAGCAAAAATCACCAATTATCTTCGGCCTGTCTTTATTTTATTACCAAACCCTTCAGTTGTTGAAATTATCCAAGTCAATCCCACAGGTTTAGATATTCAAAAGCAAAGGAGCTTTAGTAATGCCTTGAAAATACCTCGTGAAAAATATAACATGTTAGATTGAAAACTTTAGGTAGCATGAGAAAAATTAGGTATCCCATTTCAAGTTTTGCAAAGTATTTTCTAGTAGCATCTAGGTACATCATGGCCCTTTTCTTCAACTCTTTGGTTTTCTTATTAGTATTTAGCCTAGGTAGCCCTTGGGTGGGGAAAAAGCCCTGATATTTTCTCTATGTACAAATAATTACAAAATGAGTCACAGGCATTGGAAGTATCACACTGTTGGTAGGGGACTGGAGTCAGTGGAGAAGAGAGGGTAATGGTGAAAGTGAAATGAACACTGCCAATTTTATTTTCTAGGAGAGGGTATGAATGAATTTAAATATAGAAAGAGTGAGCTTGCATAATTTTGATAAACACAGTTAACCTGGAATAGGTGGAGTGATTACTCTGCCTCTGTACTGCATGTTTCCTCTCTGCTGAATAGACCTACTTTTCAAGGAATTCTTAGTCTCCTACCAACACCTCTATCCCTTAAATTTATATTAGTTTTAACAGAATACCATATTGTATGTGTTCATTCAGTTCATTATTTATACTTTCATATTGTTGCAAGTGTTCCCATAAAATATTCCATTGGCTTATCTTGCATTGTGAGTTTGTGGCATGTTGGGTGTTTGGATGTTTTGGTGTGTATGTTTAGTTTAGATACTGCATGGAGAAAATAGGTGCCTTGTGGGTATCCTTAAGGTTATAACTGAAAAAAATCTGATTTGAAGATTCTTCACCTGAAAACACCAAGAAACAGTTCAAACGAGGCATTGTTTTAAAGTAAAACTGAATAATTTCCCTGTAATAATTTAGAATTCCTTCTACTCAAGTTAATTGTTTAATTTTATTGGAAGTACTGCTTTGTTTTAAACAGTATTGCTATAACCAGGGGAAGATAATTTTCATTTTGTGTGCTGGTAGAGTCTAGGAATTAAGCATGAATTTAAATTGTATTTAGTAAGACCATGCCAAGAAAACTACGGTGAGGGTCACAATCAGCAGCCCATGGACCACATCCAACCTACCTTTATTCATGTATTGTTTGGTCTACACAACATGATAAAAATGAGAAAATTTCAAAGGTTTCATTTTCTTAAAAAACCCTAAAACCTGGCTGGTATTATTTCAGACACAGCTGAACTGTAAAGTCACCCCCCCACCCCATCTTACACTCAGTGCTCCTCCCTCATTAACATCTCCTGCTTGACCACATTGGCATTCTGAGTCTTTAGGTTTTGCTCTGTGAAAATGAAGCATGATTGGGTAAGATTATACAGGGTGAGCAGTGACTGCCCTGTTGGTTAAGGCAAGTGATGCCCAATAAAGGGGAAAGTAGCTTTCATAAAGAGTTGCTTTCATTTGTCTAAGTGCGAGTTTAACTTTTCTATAATGCTACCATTCAGAATGTAGAGTTAAATTTTATCTTGGAATTATCTAGTTTGTTTTCCTATTCAGTGAAGACGTGAAATATTTTGATTGACAAGGACCTCATTTCCTTAAAAGTTAACCCATGCAATTCTAATTTAAAACCGTGTTTCTTAACCTTTTTTTTAGCCCTTGCCCCAATCTGTGAGATTTTGTCCAGCTCCCTCTCTCTTTTCCCCTGACCACATATCCTCTGCCTTCCAAGACTGAGAATTGCTAGTTTAGAAAGGGTCTGACTTCTCTGACATTTGCTCAAAGTTCTTTTCTTTCTTTTTTTTTTTTTTGAAAAGCACTTTTTTATTCTTTTTTTTTTTTTTTTTTTTATTTATTTGACATAGAGAGATCACAAGTAGACAGAGAGGCAGGCAGAGAGAGAGAGAGGGAAGCAGGCTCACCGCCGAGCAGAGAGCCCGATGCGGGACTCGATCCCAGGACCCTGAGATCATGACCTGAGCCGAAGGCAGCGGCTTAACCCACTGAGCCACCCAGGCGCCCTCAAAGTTCTTTTCTACTCTCAGTACCCCTACATCTACGTCCTAGGCATGGCCACCCAAGATCCCTTTGCTGTTGGAAAATAGCAAAAAGCAAGTTTCCTTTTTCAGCTGGCCCAATTTTATATAAACATTTAAAATTTAATTTTATAAAAATTTTTAAAAATTACTGTTATATAGTAGCAAGATAATTTGCTACTACAGGAGCATCTCAGAAGGCAAATTGTTTTAACATGAAGAAAATTTTTATTATATTCTTAGCAAAATAATAGCAGTAATGGAATGACTAATTCTGTTCCTTGCAAATACATAGCTTTCTAATATATAGCTGTAACCGTGTGAAATGTATTGTCAGATAAGTTACTTTTTTGGAAATCTCTTATACTGTTTGTGTTCTGAAACATACTTTAGTGTTGTCCTATACCCCTCAAAACTGAAAATAGATTTTACATGATTTTTACTGTTCAGTCCTAAGATATATAGCATACTCTTTTTTTCCAGGTTATGACTATCATTAATCCATTTCCTTTGAACTTAGAACTTGCCATACTATCCCAATTTTCTCAGATGTATTTCTTGAATTTTTATCCTTTTAACAAGTTTTCTTAGAGTTCACATCTTAACATTCATGTGTATGTTTGGTGTTCAGCTGGCAGCCGGTCGGGGTCTCCAGGAAGAGTTCTGACCACAACAGCCCTCTCCACTGTGAGCTCTGGTGTTCAAAGAGTCTTGGTCAATTCAGCCTCAGCGCCGAAGAGAAGCAAGATACCGCGGAGCCAGGGCTGTAGCAGAGAGGCTAGTCCCTCTAGGCTGTCCGTGGGTAAGGTTTTCTCTATGAGATTTGGGACCTCTTCTTTTGTATTTCAGGCCTGGATATTGGATAGCATGGCCAAGAGTTGGGCCCTTAGAAGCTAGAAGAAAACAATTCAGAATTCAGAGAAAATTGAAATACAGGTTATAAATTGAATTAGGTATCTTACCTGAAATGTATAATTCATTTATATTTTAATCCTTTTATTTGTAGCCTTACATTTGTAGAACACTATTTTACCCTTATAATCTTATACAGACTAGAGGACTGTATTCAAATTTAACTGTATTCCTGATAATGCTTTATCAAGAGTAATTTGTTCTCAACCTCAGATTGATCAATTTTTAAGAAACAAAAATAAAACTAACATATCAAAAATGCAAATTCTGGCGCCTGGGTGGCTCATTCGTTAAGTGTCTTCCTTCAGCTCAGGTCATGATCCAAGGGTCCTGGGATCAAGCCCTGCATCGGGCTCCCTGCTCGGCAGGAAGCCTGCTTCTCCCTCTCCCACTCCTCCTGCTTGTGTTCCCTCTCTCACTGTGTCTCTCTGTCAAATAAATAAAATCTTAAAAAAAAAAAAAATGCAAATTCTGTCTTTTGTTTCCTCCCTTTCTGTGCTGCTGTTGCTTTCTACCAGCCCGAAGTAGTCGTATTCCTCGACCAAGTGTGAGTCAAGGATGCAGCCGGGAAGCCAGTCGGGAGAGCAGCAGGGATACAAGTCCTGTTCGCTCTTTTCAGCCCCTCGGTAAGTACTTGGGCAGGTGTTGATCATGTTTCTTTCCCCTTTGTTATCACCGTTTGATAACCTCAGCATTCTTGGGGTTTAGCTTTCTTCATGGACTGTCTTTGCCTTTCTTTTCTATCCTGATAGAAGAAAGAGTCAGAAGGAAATTACATGTTTGGGAAATTCCTTTGACATTTACTTGTTTTAAATGAGCAACTTAGACCTTGTATAAACAAATTGCCTCCAAAATCAAATAAATATCAAACAGATTTAACTACTGAATATTGCATTCAAGATTTATCTTAAGAAATAAACCTATCCAATTTAAAGGTAGTATTTAAATATTTAATTTCAAGTGAAGTATGGACCATTTTGTTTGATAAAATAAATGCTGTTGATTTTTATAGCAGAAGTATTAACATTTCAACTTAGATATTTAACTTAGGTTATTAGAGTGCTGCAAGATACCATATGAACTACTAACTAAAATGGGAGAGATTAACATTTTTTAAGTGTTTTATAGTTTTAATAGTCATTTCCTGTATATTAGTTTGTGTCATGTCACTGCTCTAAAACCTCTCAGTTCCTGGTTATATAGGTTATATTATAACCTTGACTCTAGTAGTATAGTTACCTCAATTATAAAAATCTTAAATGACTTTTTAGAAACTTAGTATTTGAGAATAATCGGAGAGGCAGAATTTTTTACATTGAAATTTTTAGAATTTCTGCATGGTCCTTCAGCTTTTTAACTAGTACTTTGTTTATAATGCCATTTCAGGTTTTTTGTTTTAATTCCATAAAATGTAGGTTGCTGTAATACTTAAGAATTTCTCCTCAGACTTCATGACATTTAAGTAGAACATAGTTCTCTTCATTGCCTATTGGAATTACTATTTCATTCAATAGACATAGTAGTGTAGGATACCTAGAGATTAATTTCTGTTCTCTGGGCTATTTGGTTCAACTAAATCACTAGACTGTCCTGTACTGACCTAGAAAACCCCCATTGAGCTAGGGACACAGATAGGGATATCCTCAGCCTTTGTTGTTTCTGTTCCAGTCCCAGGTGCCAGAGTTCCCTTTCAGTACTTTGCCAGAGCTATTTTTAGTTCATATACAGTAGCCATACACAGTATTTTTAGTTGATATACATACAGGCTGTGTATATGCACACATATACATGTAGATGTATGTGGTGCATCTTCA
Source organism: Meles meles (assembly GCF_922984935.1). Classification (NCBI taxonomy): domain Eukaryota; kingdom Metazoa; phylum Chordata; class Mammalia; order Carnivora; family Mustelidae; genus Meles; species Meles meles. The sequence continues at coordinate 36,566,303 of NC_060069.1, read as the reverse complement.
TGTATATGTGTCTTTAAAATGAAATAAATCCTATATTTGTATAAAATAACCATGCTGTCTTGAAGGGTTGAAGGAAGTCCACTTGGGTGAGTGGGATGTGTAGTAGTAGTTTAAGAGTATATGTTCTAGGTCACATGGCCTGAGTTCTGTAACTTCTGTACCTGAGTTTCCCAATCTGTAAAGTAGGATAATAATAGTATGTACTTGTTAGGATTGTTTTGAAGAAGCTGTAAATGAGCAAGTACGTGAAACAGATCCCCCAGAGCAGTGTGCTTGGCACACAGTGAATGCATGGTTATCATCATCATCGCCACTGCCTCCGCTATTGCTCCACCACCTTTCCTCTAAAAAGCTCTAATTGCTTGCCCAGAAGTAGTTTCCTTGTACTTTAGTAACAAGGATCTTAGGTATTTTTAAGGTCTTAACACCTGCATCCGTAATGCTAATATGGCGGTATTTTTAGAAAACATGAGATATCGCCTACTTGTGCTCTCTCTCTGTCAAACAAATAAATAAAATCTTAAAAAAAAAAAAGGAAAAGAACAGAGAACATGAGATATCAAGAAGAAACCAAAATGTACCTTTTAAACCTTAAGTCAGAGATTAGAGAAAATTTAAAATCAATTTTTAATCACTTATAAATAAACATCGTTAATATGCCTGTTTTTAAAGAGAAATGGTGGCTAGCCATTTATTTTCTAGATTCATCTCAAAGCCTCCATTTAACAATTTAAATCACTTAAGTTTTTATTATTAAAGGAAGCTGCTTTCCTGATTCTAGTGAAACATTATATTTGAATTAAAGAAGATACGTCTTTTAATCATATCGTTTTAGAAAAATTGATTTTTATAACCCTTTTATTTACATATGGATACAGCATAGTGAAGGTAGCAGATTAGCCCTGTTTATTACACAGGGATGAGCAGTAGCATTCTAGAACATCAGGTTATCCTTCGCACTCCTATTGTTTGCTGTGTTTGCCTGCATTCTGCTGTCCTTACTGTGTTTATTTGGTGAATCCTTTTTTTCACCTCTGACTTGAATATCACCATTCAGCAGATGAACCGCAAAGTTTGCCATGCATTCAGTTGTAGCATAAGGCCAGTGTGAAGGTCCTAAAGCCCCAGAAATAAATCAGAGCTAAGGGCACCTGGGTGGCTCAGCCCATTAAGCAACTGCCTTCAGCTCAGTCCTGGAGTGGAGCCCCACATCGGGCTCTCTGCTCATCAGGAAGCCTGCTTTTCCCTCCCTGTGCTCTCATCCAGCTTGTACTCTCTCTCTCGCTCACTCTCTGTCTCTCAAATAAATAAAAAATCTTTAAAAATAGAAGAAATAAATCAGCTGAGCAAAGCCAAACTTCTCTGGAACTTGCACCCTAGTTTATGTTTATTTCTGGAGACAAGTTTCAAAAAGAAGGCTTATGTTATTACAAGCATGTGAGTGGTGCCTCTTACCACTTATCTGCAGCCACAGGTAACCATTGATTCCAGAAAATTTTTCAAAAATTTTCATCCATTAGGCATTTCTTTATTGGTAACTCTTACCGTTTTAAAAACTATTTCTGTCAGGTAAAATTAAAACTATGTATTAGTATGTTTTAATTAACAATACCAGTCACTTTTCAGGGTCTGATTAAACCTTTTGTGTGGCATTCTTTCTGTTTAATCCTTTCAATCTTTTTGATCTTTTTTTTGTTCATTAAGGTCCTGTGGCAAAGAAAAGAGTGATTTGTGTAGTAAAAGTATTTTAACTGCTCTAATTAATGTATCCAAATAAGAGTAATCTATTTCATTAAATACTAAAATGAGTCTTTCCTAGGTTATTTGTTTCTGTATGTAAGAAGAATGACTTTATAGTATTAGGAAAATTAAGATTTTAAGATATGAAATCTAAAATGTGCTAAAATTAGATTCAGAGGGACATGTCACATTTCTAGTCTTTTGATTAGATTAGTTCTCCCTTTTTTATGTTCAAATGTGCTTTGATATTTAAATAATCTTTTACTGAATGCAGAAGTTACTTTCTGTGAAACATGGAAAATGTTTAGGCAAATGTAAATGAGGTATGTTATCTTTTGAACAATTGAAGATGGTGTGTGTTCTGTTTAAGAGCAAAGGCTTTGAAAGAAGACAAATACTGAGGTGTTTCATTTACTAGTAGTGTGGCTTTGGTTACATTAATTAACTTCTCTCTATGCTTGAATTTACTTATCTATAAAATGGAATAGTAATACCTGCCTCATTGGGTTCAAGATTATAAGGAGAGAGGTTATTATTGGTTGCTTAGTTACCATAGTGGTTTTTTTTTTTTTTAACTACAGTGTTCATTTTTTTTGTTTCATGCTTGTACTTTTGACATTTCCTTCCATTTGAATACTTGCTTTTTTTGTCTCCTGTGGACTTATGTCTGTCCCCCTAGGTGTAAGATCTTTTGTGTGTCAAGGGTGATATTACAGTGCTAATGTTCAATACTTGGCAGTATTCTGATCCTTAAGTACTAGTAATACCAGTGTTGACTAACTCTCCTTGCCTGACTATAGTGCTGCCATTATTCCTTGTTTCTGTGGTAATAGATGAGGTTTGTATGGTCCTGTTATTCCAGCCTCCAGACACCATTCCAGATCTACTGGTGCCCTCTACGCCCCCGATGTATATGGGGCCTCAGGTGAAGGATGAGTACATTTTCACTATCATCTATGCATTCATCTCAGATTTTTGTCCTTTTCAGTTTCCATTGAATTGTATATTCATGTTTTTAAATCAGTTTGTTTTTATTTAAATTTAATTTGTTGGATAATAAGTCATTTGTGATTTTTTTTAATTTCCCCCCAAGTAACTTTTCCCCTTTCCACAATCTTATTTGGGCATTTTTCTCACTGGCAGGTGACATTTTTGTGTGTGTGTATAACCTAGTTATGTCATGTTTAAGTATGGAATTGTTTTATGTTCTCAATTATGTACTTCATCTTTGTACATGTTTTGGGAAAAAAAAAAAAAACCAAAATGGTGGATGAAGTGTTTTAATTGTAAATGATGGTGTAGAAAGGAGTTAAGGGGGAGAATCCATCTCTAGTTTGTCTTTACATACCTCAGAATGTTGGGCACACAGTAGGTGCTTAATAAATATTAATTGACATGTCTTAGTTATTAACTGAAATCAACCTATCTTGAAGAAGAATAAATAATAATTGTTGGAGGGTTTTTTCCCCTTGTAAATTGGTGTGGCTTTTTTGAGCTCCCTGGTCATTATTGGTTTGAGGTTCGATCTTTGTTCTGGACTACTCCGTGGCTCACCTGAATGGATGAGATTTGCCTGACTGTGATAGAGCTGGGTTAATTGCAAGGGCTACAGATTTGCAAGCCCTTAGCCACCCATTCTTTCTTCTATCTTCTGGTCATAAATGTCTCATAGCTACTCTTTTTTAAATTTGTTTTCCATACACTGTCAGTAATTTTAATTGCCTTTACCATTTTATTAGACCAAAAACCAAATGTACTCAGAAAATACAGAATTGCTTTTAAAATGCTTTGCCCCATTGGTTTTTTTTTTTTCCCCCTCCCCTTAAGGATCTAAAAGTTTCCAATGTGACACCGTTACATTTATGACTCTCTCAAAGCTGTTTTCCTCCTTCTGACGAATCAGGTCCGGGGTATGGGATCAGCCAGTCAAGCCGACTGTCATCTTCTGTCAGTGCCATGCGAGTCCTGAACACAGGTTCTGATGTGGAGGAGGCGGTAGCAGATGCCTTGGTACTCTTCTCCATTTCCTTATCGTTACAGATCTTCCCATTATGAAACTAATGTATGGGTAAGGCAGTCTACCAGTGCAGAAAAGGACAGGGGAAAATGCTTGTGGATTAAATCTAGGAAGATCAAATGTGGACAATGTAAAAAGCAGAACAGTATAATCAATTCCTGATCTTTATTCTTGGCCAGAAATTTCAGCCAAGGGTAGAAGTAATTGATGGCATGTTAGGAATATAAATATTGATGTCATTAATATGGTGATGTGTTTTATGCACTGTAGTACACTAAGAGTAAGAGTAGATTAGATTAGTACATAAATAAGTACACTACAAGCATATATTCAAAGCTTGCTTAACTTTGAGTATTTAGGGATTGTGTTAGTTTGGGGTAGGATTTTCTGAGCTGAGCGAAAGTAGAATTTCAAGACACATGATAATTAGGATATCCTCCTGGCTCTTTATACCTGACACATTAAACAGTGAGATTTAAAAACATCATGTACAGATCCATGGTAGTTTGTCAGAAGAGTGCTATACATATTTCACTGTTGTTTTTCTCACTTAAAAGTTATGAAGGACGTGTCATTTGAACAATGAGTGTAATTGGCTTTTGCCAGTCTCCCAAGTAGTTCAGTATGACGCTTTTTCTTTCAAATTATACATCGTGCCTTTTAAGACTATATAATCACATTTTAACCAGTGTTGATATGATGCAGTTTATCCTACATATTTGAGAAATAAGTTTTGAAAAGTATTCATTGGTCATAGCTGTAATACAATAAATGTAATCACATACGTAGTTCTGCTCTAACAGTCTACGTGTGCTGAATTTTTCCCTTTATCTCGCCCATTTGATTAATTTTCTAGAAATAATACAACTAAGTAGGAACTTTGTTCTCTTAGGCATGGAATGTATTGATCACATCTTGTTCTGATGATCTTAAGTCAGTCAGATGCTTTAAATTTACTGTTTTTCATCATGTATTTCTCAAATCATATTTTTAGTTTCTTTTTAAATAGGAGATTTACTAGTTAAATTATGCTCACATACATTTTATGAATTGAGTGGGTTATTCTTGAACTATTACTTATAATACTAAGATGTGTTTGAAATATATAAAGAATATTTAACTACCAGGCCCAAAAGCTGAATTCCAATAATTTGATTCTGCCTACTTACATTATTTGCATAGCATAGATACTCCAATTATAACTATTAATTTCTAGAAAAAAATCTTTCCAACTAATAAGCCTAATTTGTACCTTGGGAAAAATCACAGAAACAAAGTTAACTTTGGAAATGACAAAAGGGTTCAAATAGAAAATTTGAGGGGCACCTGGGTAGCTTAGTTGGTTAAGCGTCCAACTCTTGATCTCAGCTCAGGTCTTCATCTTAGGAACATGAGTTCCAGCCCCATGTTGGGATCCACAATGGGGACATGGAGCCAACTTTAAAAAAAAAAAAAAAAGAAAAGAAAATTTGAGTTTCGTTAGGAAAACTGGTTATGGGAGTATTTTTGTAGCATAGGAGTAAAGGATTTCGGCAAGATTGAAGATACAGTCTGCTAATAAGCAGTTCTCATGTACCTATATATTAAAAAATTTAATGTTTCTGATTATGGGCATTGTTTATGCCTACTTCATTGTGCTGTTTAGCAAAATGTTCTTCATTATTTTCAATTTTTCTCTTTAAAAATTTACTGCTCTCAGCTCTTAGGAGACATACGGACTAAGGTATAGACATTGCTGTTTTCTGACATCTTATGATACCATAATTTTTTTCTTTTGCTTCATCAGATTCACACAGACGATAGTCTTCTAGAAAATACTCAAGTGGAAGTAATAAGATCCTTTAATACATCCATTTTTCTGTACATGTGATTATCAATAAGGAGATGCTGCTTGAACAGAATGTCCCGTGGGGGTTCTTGTCCTTCCAGCTTGACTACTCCATACAAATGAGATGTTATCATTCATAATGATGTCTATAACAAAACTGATTCTAGAGCCCAACACAGGAAGTGCCATGTTAGCACTTTCTAAATTAAGTTGAAGTCTCTAAATCAGTAAGAGGCATTTAGTGATGCAACTGTCTTTATAAAGCTATTTTGAAGTAAAGTCAAATTACTTTTTGTTTTTAGATTTTAGACTTGGGAGAATTTGTTGTGACTGGAACTGTTTTAAATTATTGTGCTTGTTAACATGTTTCATAGAAATGTCTTCATGCTCATCAGCCTAAATTCAAATATTGGATTTTATAAAGATGTATTTCCAGTCCTTCCAGGGAAATCTCAAATAAGCTATTTACTCTCTCTCATTTCATTGTTATTATGTAAGGTATTATTAGCAGTTACATATATTAAATAATAAGCTTCAGATGTAAAGAAATCAAAGGAATCTAAATAGGCTTTCTTGCATTTATTGAAATAGATGGTACAGACATTAGAAAAAACATGGAGGATGCTCAGGGGGCTTGCCCCCTAAAAATAGTAGCAAGCAAAATAGGTTCTCATTATTTTTTGTCTGTATTTCACTTCGTAGGAGATATGACGAAGAAAGTGTGGCAAGAGAAGTGGTAGCAGATATAAAAGGGGAACTAGAGAAAAGAGAAGGCAGACAAGAAAATATAGAAGTCATACAGGAAAATGTGTTTTCCTGGTCTATTCTCATCCTTTAAAAAGTAGTGTTCTCTTCTTAACCTACTCAAATTTCAAGTAGTTTCTGTTCATTTATACTCTAGTAGTTCTTGGTTTCCATGAAAAGGAAGAGGAAGAGGGAAAAAGCCACAATTTGAGCACTTCCCACTTTAATATCTGAACTTTCATATAGTCTTATTCTGTTTCTCCTATATCCCCTAAAGTTTAAAAATATTTCATCTTCTACTAACTTCTAAAACATGTTTTTTCTGAAGCAAAACTAAACATTAATAATAAAATCAGTTATCAATTCATTGATATAACATTGATAATTTTATTATTACAGTGATTAGCCGCATGCTTGGTACTGATAGTAAAACAAAACCAGTCTGTCTTTGTGGTCAATAAAAATTGTAAAATATCAGTATATTCTTTTGGCTACTGCTAATGAGACCCTTTATGTATAACAGAAAAAACCTGCTCGAAGAAGATATGAATCATATGGAATGCATTCAGATGATGACGCCAACAGTGATGCGTCTAGTGCTTGTTCAGAACGCTCCTATAGTTCTCGAAATGGTAGTATTCCCACATACATGAGGCAGACGGAAGATGTGGCAGAAGTCCTCAATAGATGTGCTAGTTCCAATTGGTCAGAAAGGAAAGAAGGCCTCCTGGGTCTGCAGAACTTATTAAAAAATCAGAGAACACTAAGGTGAGTTGTGTTGTCTTAAAATAATAATCCTGTCAGTTTAGCACTTTCAACTTGACTTTGTCTGCATAATACCTTAGAGATATTAATATGGGAGCAGACTTGTTTGAAATTCAGAAGATGGCATCAAAATATTTCCCAGGCTTCAGGACTGTCTATACTATATATACTAGAAATTTTTATTAAAAGGAAACTTCTAATTCACAAATAAAAATTCATGAAAAAGGTATTAATTTTTAAAATTAAAAAATAATAAAGTGTACATAGGATTAAAGCTAGCCAGTTTATTAAAATTCATTCCTGATAAATTTTTCAGCAAGAGGAAAGAATGTTTATGCTCACTTGAACATGAAGGTGTATTCTCAGTGTTCATGTAATTTGTGAGTCTTAGTGTAATACAAAATGGAATTGGAGTGAATTTGTCTTAACTTTATATTGGTTTTTTGTTTGTTTGATTTGGTTTGATTTCATTTGGTTTCCTTTCCTACTGGCTTTTATTGCTTTTTCCTTCTAAGTTCTTTATTGTCTTTATCTGTATAATATTTTAAACTTCTCTAGTCAACCCCTTTAAGAACCTAGATTTAGATAATTCTAAGTTTGTGTAGTGGAAAATTAGAGGAATACTTCCTGACTTGATACCTGAAGTCAGGGTTAGAGTTGCTAGCTGTACTTACTTTAGAAAGTATTAAAACTGGGGTGCCTGGGTTGCTCAGTGGATTAAAGCCTCTGCCTTCAGCTCAGGTCACGATCCCAGAGTCCTGGGAACAAGCCCCGCATCGGGCTCTCTGCTCAGCGGGGAGCCTGCTTCCCCCTCTCTCTCTGCCTGCCTCTATGCCTACTTGTGATCTCTATCAAATAAATAAATAAAATCTTTTTTAAAAAGTATTAAAACTATTTAATTTAAAATAGATGTTCATCTATATACTGTCTAATATATTTTAATGTTTGTATATCACACTTCATGAATCATTGCAGTTAATCATAATATTGTTCCTAACCCTGTCAAGATTAGGTTGGTATTAGGTTCAGTATATCATTATCAGTGGCAGGAGGGTAGGCAGAGTGTAGAAAGATTTTAGCCCTCAGGTGGCCAAATTTAAGAAAACATCTTGGCATTTAAAGGATAAGATTCATGTGCTGGGAATGTCATTTGTACAGTATCCCTGTTGTGCTACATTAATGAAATACAATTATAGTTCTTTTCATATAACTTAATTTTTAATATAATGGGGGTTGTGGCAGAATTATTGTTGTATTTGATAAATTTGTATTTATCCTTGATTAGAAAGTCCCACTCATTTTTTGATTTGGAGGACTGTTTTGTTTTTCTATAAGAAGCCTAATTATGCTAAGGTTATTTTAAATGAATTCTTCCTATAGCAAGGTATTAATAAGCTACTTTGGGGGCACCTGGGTAGCTTAGTTGGTTAAGTGTCTGACCTCAGCTCAGGTCATGATCTCAGGGTTTTAGGAATAAGCCCTATCCCTGTACCCCACCCTGCCTCAGGCTCCCTGCCTAGGGAAAGCAAAGGGCCTTTGCTTGTTCCTCTCCCTCTTCCTCTGTCCCTCTGCCTGCTTGTGCTCTGTCTCTCAAATAAATCTTTTTTTAAAAAAGATATTAATAAGCTGCCTTATTATTTTGACAGTCGAGTTGAACTAAAAAGATTGTGTGAAATTTTCACAAGAATGTTTGCTGATCCTCATGGCAAGGTATGTTTTAGTATTTAAGATTATTTACTTCTATGAGATGTCATTTGTGGATTGCCCAAAAAAGCATAAAATAATAACAAAACACTCCAAGCCATTTCTTTTCAAATATAATTGAAAGTGTTTGATATCGTACATAATTTAGAAATTGCTCTTCAGTAACCATTTGAACTTCTCCAGAGAGATTGTTTTAAGACTGTAAGCTGAGAGATATAGTAACAAGCATGATTCATAGAATTAGTCAAACTGAATGTGTTTGTATCACTAGAAACTTTTTATTGCTTGTAAAGAGAGAAAATTGGGGTAAGTTGAAAAAAGGTCTTCTTGAGAACTTTTTATTGTTTTCTTCTTTGGCTGTGTTAATGTAAATATATTCTTAAAAGAGCAATTGTATAGAAAAGAACTGCCATTAAATAACACAAAAGCACAAAATACTTGTCGGCCACAGTTTGGTAGTAACATTAAAAAAAGGGCATTACATATGTTGACATAGTCCATAAAAATTTTCAGAGCACTATTTAATTTTTAATGTTGATTAAAAATACTTCGTTTTAAGCACTTAGGCGTAATCTGCATGTATACCAGGAAATTTTGGTTCACCTTGCAGGATAGTTACTGTTATAAAATGTATTTGGTTACTCTGTTTTCAATAATGTGTCTGACAATGGTGAAACTTTATTGTCTTTTTTTAGGTTACCAGTTGTCTGCATGAGAATTTCTAACTTAAGTGAGAGGGAGATGTGGAAGGGAAATTATAAAAAAAAGAAAAAAAAGTTAACAAATTTCACCTTATTTTTTTTTTGTCTTCACTTTGTTGTTGCACATATCATTCTCATTTTTTTCTTTTTGATATTTTCATTACTTGCAACACTACTTTAAAGATAATAAAATCCCACTTCATCTATAAACTAAAGTCTAGCTAAAGATTATAAATTGCTTCTACTTTAAAACAGTTTTCAAAGATTACCCTCTATTAGAAGGTATACTTATTTTATCGAAGAATGCAAGTTTCCATTATAGACAAAGATTAAAATACACTTCACAAGCAGTTTGTTTAAAATTTATAACTTTGAGGGGTGCCTGGCTGGCTCAGTTAGTGGAGCTTACAACTCTTGATCTCAGGATCATGAATTCAAGCCCCTCATTGGGCCTAGAGGTTACCCAAAAATAAAAATAAATGAAGTTCATAACTTTCAAACTGAACATGTAGATAACTGTATGATTTTACATTTACATTGCTACCACTAGTTATAGCTGTAGGACTTGTTTTAATGCAAAAAAATCTATCGATCTTGAACAAATTAATTGTTGGTCTATTTTCTTGGCAATAGAAACCAAAGGACAAAACAATTGTTATCTGGATGGGCCTCTTTTACAAACAATATTTTAGTAATTATCTATGTGACTTTTAAAAACAGAATTTTGGGGGCGCCTGGGTGGCTCAGTGGGTTAAGCCACTGCCTTCGGCTCAGGTCATGATCTCGGGGTCCTGGGATCGAGTCCCACATCGGGCTCTCTGCTCAGCAGGGAGCCTGCTTCTCTCTCTCTCTCTCTGCCTGCCTCTCTATCTACTTGTGATCTCTCTCTGTCAAATAAATAAATAAAATCTTTAAAAAAAAAACAGAACTTTTTTTTTTAAGATTTTCTTTGTCTATTGGCCAGAAAGAGAGCTCAAGGAGGGGGAGTGGCAGGCAGAAGGAGAAGCAGGCTCCCCACTGAGCAAGGAGCCCAGTATGGTACTCGGCCCTAGGACTCTGGGATCATGACCTGAGCTGAAGGCAGACACAACCGACTGAGCCACCCCGGCGTCCCTAAAAAACAGAATAATAAAATATCTTCAGTAAGTGATATAATTCTTCCCTGCTGGAAGGTATAAGACCAAGGCTGGATTATTTCTTGAAGCCTCAGTTTATTTTTTGCTAGGACAATAATACAATTTAGTTGGATGCTAGAATTTATACGTTAATAAAAAAAGAAACACTTTTTAAAGAGTCTCTTGGAGATGAAATAGGAAAACTGAGTTTGACGTTGAGAAAGGAACTGAACTGAGCACATGTGCTTGGCTTCCCTTAATAGACATAGAGAACCAGCTACAGTCCTCCTTAGAATTGCCACGAACATGACTTTTTGGTTTTTCTTCATCAGGTTTTATAACAATATACAGTTCTTACCAACCCATCTGGTTTTGTTCGTTTGATTATGTTTTTGACAGTTTAGTTCAATGAAGACCAAGTGTAATGGGAAGATTTTTGTTAATTTATTTCTGCTTGACTTTTGTTTGGTGGTTGTCCATCAGAGGCTCTGCCAATAATGTAATTGATTAAGAATAAACTGGATATGTCACCATTCTGTGCTGAGTTTAAAATGTCAGGGTTTGGGGCGCCTGGGTCGCTCAGTTGGTTAAGCATCTGCCTTTGGCTCAAGGAATGGTCTCAGGGTCCTGGGATTGAGCCCTGCATTTCGCTTCAAGCTCAGTAGGAAGTCTACGTGTCCTCCTCCTTCTGCCCTTCCCCCCGCTCAGGCTCTTTCTGTCTCTCTCTCAAATAAAGAAATAAAATATCAGGGTTTGATTTGAGCTTTTGCATTATATCCTGATATTATTAAAATAGCAGATCTCTCTATCCCCATTTTTTAAATATATCTTGATGGAAAGTACCAACAGCTCCATCTTCAGGATCAAGCATTTTGATACTTTATTTTCTTTCTAAATACAGTTTTGTTATCAGAAGTAGACCATTTTTTCGTTCTGTAAAGGGCCATATAGTAAATATTTGCAGCTTTGTATGCCATAAGGATCTCTATCACCACTACTCAACTCTGCCATTGTTGCACAAAGGCATCTATACACAATATGTAAACAAATGATTATGGCAGGGTTACAACAAAACTTTATTTATGAACATTGAAATTTTAATTTTCATGTAAATTGCCCATTTTTAAAAAATACTTTTTAAAATCATTCTTAACTTGCAGACTGTAGTTTGCTGATCCCTGTTTTCTATGCTCAGTTCTGAGTTATTGACACTACAGTAGAAACGTATGTCCAAGAGCCTCTGCTCACAGAGCTCATGCTGCCAGTTGAAGGTTAGGATTTTTTTTTTTTTTTAAGATTTTGTTTGAGAGAGTGAGAGTGGGAGAGCACAAGCAGGGCAAGTAGCAGAGGGAGAGGAAGAAGCAGGCTCCCCGATGAGCAGGAAGCCCTCTATGGGGCTTGATTCCAGAACCCTGGGATCATTACGTGAGCTGAAGACAGATGCTTAACTGACTGAGCCACCTAGGCACTCCAAAGTTGGGATTCTTGAAGGGAAACAATGGATAGGCCCCTAGGTGAAATCATCCAGTGTATTCTGGTATTTCTCTGCCATTCTCTATTACTGATCTGAGATTTTTGTTTAAATGCACAGTGCTGCCTTGTAGTGCTTCTCCTCTCATCTTTCTCTTCTCTTCTCCAAGGAGACCATGTCAAATAGTTTCTCTCCTCAAAACTGCAGTCCATTCACCTCCCAACTTATGTTATGCCCCAAGCATATTTCTTGGCTTCTTAGCTTACCTAGAAAACAGAGGCCATCAAGCAGAAACTCTCATATCTTGCCTCCAAACCAGCCACTGTATCTACACAGAAACCCATTCTTTCTATCTTCCCTCCTATTGAAATGGAGGGAGGTCTCACCTTGAAGCTATTGTTAGCCACAATACTCTATTGGGCCTAATTTTTTGCTAATATGGTCTCATCTGCTTGGCTTCCGTGAATGGCTCATAAATTCCATTTTGCTGGTTGACATTTCTTTATGTTTTCAACTTTATTATTGGTTTTTCAATTTATCTTTTCTGTCTCCTTAAGGAATGTGATGTGTCTGTTGTTGAAGTGCCTGTTGTGTCTCATCCAGTCTCCCTCATACCCTTCGTCAGGCAACCGTATCTCTCTAGCCTGTTTTACCAAGTGTTGGTTCTGTGTAGATTCTCGTCCTGGGCTCTCTTCTTTCATTCAGTACCTTATCTAAAGCTTCCGTTACCGCTTGCTGTAACCTAATAACTCCCAAAAGTGTACTTCCAGTCCATATTTTTCTCTTGTGCTTACTTAGTCACACGTCTTATTAGTCATCTTCAACCTCAAAACTGCTTTATCTCATTGGATGGTTTGTCTCATTAGATGAAATCTCCATTCGCTCATTGCCTGAGTGAACATTTTGGCCATCATTCTGGAAACTCACTTAATCCTAATTGATCCAACCTTCTGAATATCTATCCATTCTCACTGCCAGTTCAGGGCACAGTGGTCTTTTTCCTATTGCACCTCTTCCACACTGCATCCTTTAGTAATCTTTCTATAAAAGATAAATTTTCTCTACCAGCTTAAAAACCCTGTAGTGACTACTCATTGGCCTCAAGAAAATGGCAAAACAAAGCCTATCATTTTGCTTGTCATTCCTTCCTCACTCTCACCCCAGCCCTAGACTACGTCCATGTCCCCAAAGGAGCAATGTACTTTTTTCTTATAGCCTTAAAAAATGTTGTCAGGTTATGAAGGGGGGGCGGGAGGGTTGGGAGGTTGAGGGACCAGGTGGTGGGTAATGAGGAGGGCACGTACTGCATGGAGCACTGGGTGTGATGCCAAAACAATGAACACTGTTATGCTGTAAATAAACAAATAAAAATAAATAAATTTAAAAAAAAATGTTGTCAGGGACATTTCTTTGTTTTCCTCAAGCCTGGGTTAGCTTTCTACTACTTGTGAATCTTAGTCACTTTATCAGTGACCTCAACTGTCCTGAAACCTCACAGGGCAAAAACTGTCGAAGCCTTGCCCCAGAATGGGCCATAGTGTTTAGAAGGAGACATCTCATACCACTAGCTTAGTTAGGTGGATTTTCCCCTGTCTTTTTAGGTTAAAATCAATATTTCAGTCTCTATGTTAACACCTTCTGGATAATAGCCTACTTCATGGTAACTGAAAGTTGTTCTCACTCATGCCCAACACAATTGAGACTACTGTCCTCAGCAGAAACAAGATACTTAGGGAAACAGGTTGTGGATAGCCCCCATCTACTTTTCTACCATCTACTTTGATATAGATCTCCTTCTCCAACCCCCAGAATGTTTCCCTCTTATATATTTTAGAATGTCAAGAAAGCTCTATTATGCAATGCAGACACCCCAGAAAGGAAGGGCCAAGAGAGCTTTTTCTGAATACCGTTGAAATATGTACTGAATTTTTTTTTCCTGGTATAAGATTGGCAAGTATAGTTTGCAGGCTGAAATTATTTGATACTTGTAACTTGGTAAACTTTTTTTCACCTCAAATAAGTGGTGCAAATAAGTGGTGATGGATGATAATGTATGTATGACAGTAATTTAGAACATAAACTGCAAATGTTTGATTTAAAGCCTGTTAATATTTTTCTAGAAAGACAGTACAACATGGTGATATCAAGTATGGATAGTAGAGCTAGATTATTTGTGTTTGAATTCTACCTCCAACACTTACTAGCAGTGTGTGCCTTAGTTTCCTTATCTGTAAAACAGAGTTAATAGTAATACCTACCTCATAATATTGTGAGGATGATTAAATGAGTTATTATGTGTAAAGCCCTAAGTACACACCAAACACTGTGGAAGTTTTTTTAAAACTAAGTAAGCTTGAAGAATGAAGAAGTTCAGGGAAGATTTTTATTTTGACCACTCTAGAATCGTTTTTTTCCTTCAAAATGTAAGAAGAGTCAGATGCCAAAAGTTATCTTATGTGTTCTTACATTTGCCTCTGAGGGAACTGTTTGAAAGGAACTACCTTCACTGAGATGCATGCATGCTTTGAATTGGCATTTTACGATCTATATAGTCCTACCTCTTGAAGTCATACCATTGAGTCTTAAACAACTAGGGTAGGAGTTTAATCTATGGCTACTCACATAGGACACAGTTGGGTGCCCAGGTCAATTCTGGTCTCCTAAATAAGTGTTCTAGAGAGCAGAGCTGTTCACAGTCTTAGGATCAGGAAACCATAATGCACATCTTACTGGGGCAAAACTTGAAGTTCTGGTATAAACAGTTACTTTTTATTTCCAAACAACTGTAGTTGTTCTAAACCTTCACAGATACCATTTAAGTTGTAAATGTATTGCTTCTGAAGAGGAGAAAAAAAAAAGTAAATATTATACTTTGAAACTAAATGTTGGCACTGTTCAGAAATGGGGGCAGGTATCTTAGTCTTAGATTCTTTATAGAAGTTGAGCCTCAAGGATATTAGAGTCTGGAAAAAAAGTTGGTTTTCTGGGTTTTGTTTTTACATTTCTTTGGCCAGGAGGTGAGGGAGAAACACAGAATAATCACATATTCTTCTCTCTTACTGTTCATTTAACTCATTTTTAAAAACTGTTTTGAGTTTATCATAAAACTTTGAAAAACATTTGTCACTTTTATTTTCTAAGTGTTTTTCTTCCATACAGGAACTTTGCATTGATGGCGACTAATTTGTGTGTTTTTTTTTCTTTTTTTTTTTTTTTTCTTTTTGCATGCTGTCCCCTGTGTTGGAACTCTCAATAGAGAGTAAGTTGGTTCAATATTTGTTGGAAACCTAACTTTACTGCATGACTGTGAAATTAACCCTTTTTCTCTATTTTCTCTCCCGAAGAGTTCATGCAGTGTTGGACCCTTTGCAATCTACGAAATGCTATTTGCAGTTATGCAAACTGTCATTCTGTTTGGAGATGTGCTTTTTAATCCACTAATTAATCTAATTTGATTATGTTCTTCTGTTCTATATTTGATGACTGGCACACCTAAAATGTGAGATTGAGAGAAGACTGCCTCAACTGTAATAGCCCAAATGTTATGTTTTCATTAAAGTACACTTGTGAGATATGTGGAATTATAAACTGATTTCACTGAAGGGTGGTTCCATTGAATTATTAAAAATAATTCCCAAGTTTCACAATAATTAAAGTCTTTAGTCCCAACCTCAACATAAGTACTTTTTCTAATAGTCTATAAACATCATTCCATGAAAGCAAACAGAACAGTTTATGGAGCAATTTTTCAGATTTTTTTTCTGAAATCTAAACTTTTAGCACTAATATAAACGTATCTACTTTCCACTTTCTTCATTAATTTTAGATAAAGAAAAAGAAGGATATCAACATCTAACAGTGAACTCTGTGATAGGGTAGTCAAGTAAGAAATTTTTATGTGAAATTCCCAGTATGTGTTTTGGATAGATGTATATAGTCATGTGTCTTATCACTTTAGTAAGTACTATTGATAGGATTTAAGTGTTTTGAAAAATAATAGTAGAATTCTGTATGTGGAGTACTGTAAATAACACATCTACATTTTGTTCTCTGTACTTTCATGGTATATAATCAAAAGAAATTTCCACTTAGGAGAAAATAGCAGTTCAGACCTTGGCAGGGACGTAAACTTTGGATATGTCAGCCTGAGAAGAAAGGGCCTCCTGGAAATGACTGGCATGAGTCTAGAGAAATGGGAGATGTCAGAAAGTTTAGAGGAGAGAGAAAGAAGAAGTTAATCTTGGTTGGGATGAAGGGAGGATTTTATACATCTTCCCTTGCCATTGAGAAAAAAGGACTGACTATCAATTACAGGGTAAGTTTCCACATAAGAGAAATATTCTTGAAGGAACTTTTTCTGCACATTAATTGAACAAGTTTTTGTTCAGTCTTCAACCTCTGATAAACTTTGAGCTTGATTCTAATTGATAATACAAGACTATATAAAAATAGAGGCTTTATTCTCAAATGTTACATGTTCCAAATGGGAAGATGATATACAGATAGTCCAAGATCAGTTTGGAGAGTTAGACCATTGTCTAAGCATTTGAGACATTATTTTGCAGACTATTCTGTAGGCAGTGGAGAATTTTGTTTCTCTCAGAAGAATGATATCACAGTCTGATGGTGAGAAAGAAGCATGAGTTGGCCTGGTGCCTGTTCTGTAAATAAAATTATATTGGATCACAGCTGTATTCACTTGTTTGCATCCTGTCTATTGCTGTGCTACTGTGGCAGAGTAGTTGTGGTGATAGACACTGTATGGCCTGCAAAGCCATATATACTTACCTGGCCTCTTCCAGAAATCAGCCTTGAAGTCAAAAAGACCTGGTGCCTACAGTGATAGTAGGATGGATAGATTTGGGAAGGGCCAAAAGAAAGCTATTTCAGAGGTCCTGGGGCCTTCTAGGCTAGAGCAAAGTGGGCCTGTTAAAGAGCAGAGCAGGCCTATTAAAGTCACACTTTTGATGAAAAACAAATCAAGATGAAGTCTGGCTTTTTTTTTTTTTTTCTTTAAGATTTTTATTTGTTTGACACACACAGAGAGAGAATACAAGCAGGCAGAGGGAGAGGGAGAAGCAAGCTCCCCACAGAGCAGGGAGCCTGATGCGGGGCTTGGTCCCAGGACCCTGAGATCATGACCTGAGCCAAAGGCAGCCGCTTAACTGACTGAGCCATCCAGGTCAGGTGCCCCTGAAGTCTGGCTCTTAATCACTGCACATTTAGAATGCAGAAGGAAAATGCCTGGCAACAGAAATGAAAGAAGGAAAATAACAGGAGGAAAGCAGTGGCAAGCCACAGAATGGCCAAGCATACTAAGCTAATGAAAAAGCTCCTACTTCTTCTCATGCTCAGGAGATAGTTGGTGGGAAGGAAACTGAAGGAGAAATGCTGTAAGCAAAGGATTTAGATTGAGTGTAAAGATAGTAGAGGAGACCATGCTATAGAGAGCAAGAATCCAGAATAGAAAGATTAGTCTTAAAGAGGAATAAAATTGTCTCTCCCTTATAGAAACAATTATTAGAAGGATGGTTATAGAGGAAATCAAAGTGAGGGGAAAAGTCAGTATAGAGTTTTATGTTGAATGACAGTCAAGTGCATGAGGTAAGTTATCTTGTAATAAGAGTGGATGGAACATAGCTGAAAGCCAACTAACTTGGTTTTAAGTCACGACCCTGCCATTGACTATGGAAACTTTGAACAAGTCACATAATTTTCTGGTTCTCAGTTTCTTGAGAACCAGATAAAATGGGAGAGTCGACTTTGGAATTTTTTTTTTTTTTAAGATTTTATTTATTCATTTGACAGAGAGGGAGATCACAAGTAGGCAGAGAGGCAGGCAGAGAGAGAGGAGGAAGCAGGCTCCCTGCGGAGCAGAGAGCCCGATTCGGGGATTCGGGGCTCGATCCCAGGACCCTGAGATCGTGACCTGAGCCGAAGGCAGCAGCTTAATCCACTGAGCCACCCAGGCGCCCCATCGACTTTGGAATTCTAATGTTGATTTTACTATAGTGAAAGCTTAAAGAAAGAATCTTCAGGAAGAAGAGGCAAGAGTTGAAACAAGATTAAAAGTAAATCAAAGAATTAGAGTGTTGTGCCTGGCAAACTAGGTTTGGGGGATGGGCAGAAAGCCCTGATGGGTCCTGTTTGCTGTAATTCCTGAGGTGTAAATACCCCACCATGGCTAATTTCAGGCTATTAACTACCTGACAAAATTCCTGAATATTTAACAGTCAGCTTTCTAGTCAAGTACTAACTGAGTCAACACACCACTGGACAGATTTTAATGAGATGCATTACTTAAGAACACTAGCCTTCCTTAAAGTTTTTTATCTTATAAAATTTTTTAAACTAGTAGATTAATATTGGAACCAAGTATAAACCCCATTGAAGGAAATGGAGACTAATAGCCTTCAATGATTTTTTAGAAATCACTAAAATTAAGGTGTAGATTTGTATAGTTACAATTACCCTCATCACTTATAATTACATTTGGGGCAGTTTTAATAAATACTGTATCTTATACCAAAAGGATTTGTGACCACTGACATATTGAGAAATCCAGGAGTCTCTAATTAGCCCAGTATGTCAGAATGTTCTTATATTTCAAGGTAGCTGTCAGCAAAGTCATCTTCTGATTAACTCAGTGCCATTCTTCCAAAGAGCTGAGGTGTGGTGAGGCTATCAGTAGGTAATTGCTTGCCCTAAATTTGAGATAAAGTGGATTTCAGTTTAACTAGGCATCATTGACAATATTAGGTGTGCCAGCCATTATGGCCAAAGTTTCTTTACCAAGTGATGCTGCATGGAATAGCTAATTGTTGAACTTCTGCGCAGAAGTTGGATAACAGTTCAAACATACTCTTGTATCACAGAGTCCAATGAAAAGCAAGAGAGATTGTTTTTCCGCTTGGCTGCCAATCGCTGTGCCTCTGATTCCCGTATTCCCTTTCTATTTTGGTTTTGAATTGATCACAGAGGTCAATATTTCCTCCTTTCTCTTCCTTTCCCCATTTATCCACTGTAGGTATTCAGCATGTTTTTGGAGACTCTAGTGGATTTCATACAAGTCCACAAAGATGACCTTCAAGACTGGTTGTTTGTACTGCTGACGCAACTATTAAAAAAAATGGGTGCTGATTTGCTTGGGTCTGTTCAGGCAAAAGTTCAGAAAGCCCTTGATGTTACCAGGTAATGTTTTCTTTAGATACTTCAAGTTTATCCAGTAGTAATCAGGAATGCTTAGTTTCTATGTTTAGATTTCTGAGCCCTTCTGATCCATTTAGGCTGCATGGGCTTCATGTGAAAATTGTTAATGATGCCCATTCACATCGATATATCTAACATAGCATTGGTCCTTAAACCTAACACTGCCTTTCTTTTCTAAAACTGTCATGAGCTTTGGTTGAGTAATTCAAAGGTGGTATTTTATCTTAATTAGGATATTCAAAGCAGAGTTGAAGATCTTATTCAATCTAATGTAAACATAAAAAATAGTTCCTAAATTTAAAAAGAATGTTTTATTATAACACTTAAATATTCAGAATCTTTTTTCAGAAGATTTTGAACCAATGATACATTTCTTTCTTGTGTAGATTGTTGAGGTGACTTATTTCAAATACCCACTTACTAGGTTGAAGTGAGTCTAGAATTCAGATACTAGGTCTGGGAAATAACTCTGATAATGTTCAACTTAATTTTTTCTTTTACTTTTTTATTTTAAAGATTTTTTATTCATTTATTTTAGAGATTTTATTTGAATATTTTTATTTATTTATTTTAGAGAGCGTGCAAGTGGGGAAGGGTAGAGGAAGAGGGAGAGAGAGAATCTCAAGCAGACTCCCTGCTGAGCACGGAGCCCCATGTGGGCCTCGGTCTTACAACCTGATCATGACCTGAGCTGAAATCAAGAGTTGGACCCTTAATCAACTGAGGCACCCAGGCACCCCACAATTTTTTTTCCTGATTAAATCCATACCTAAGTCAAGATAGATCATTATTTACTATAGTGTTGCTTTTTTAACCCCTATAGGATATAGATTGAAACGTTCACATTGTTCTGAGAATAACTTAGGTGCTGTAAGTAGTATAAACTATACCACTTACAGATACTACTTCATGCATGCTCTTTGAATGGCATATTATATTTTGGTATTAAGCATAATCTTCTGTTTACTTTGCTAAATGTTTGCTTGATTAATTTTTGTTTTGCTTTATTCTTTCCTTCTTTCAGAGAATCTTTTCCAAATGATCTTCAATTTAATATTCTAATGAGATTCACTGTTGATCAGACCCAAACACCAAGCTTGAAGGTAAAAATTGAAGTCTTTTGAAGACATTGTAAGGAATTGAAGTATTTTATTTATAGAGTTATGTTGATATTTGTATTTCTGTCCAATGAGAAGCTGTTCCATCAGTGGATTTTGTTTTTATAAACTTTCAGACAGTCAAGCCAGCACTTCGGGACCAGCTTCACTCTTTTTGGAGCTCCAAGGTTTTTTTTGTTTTTGTTTTAATCTTCATTATTTCTTTTCTTAACTCTCTTTAAAAACTCTGCCGTGTTTCAGAGAATGTTTGTATGCATCTGGTTTCAACTACTAACCTCTGTAAGCCCTTTAAGCATGCACAGATTGTATTTCAAATGTTACTCAATTGCCAGACTATCTCTGAAGAAGCTTACTGGGGATTTCCATTTAGAAAGCAGCACAAGTATGGCCATCTAACTCTAAGCTGGTAATGCAGACTTGCTCTATAAAGTCTTACTTAATTTTATGTTTGTGATTTCCCAATGCTTTTTTTTTTTTTAAGGTTAGAAGTTTGAATAGGTATTTTGGGCAAAATGTCAGTTTTGCCTATATTTATTTTAGTAAACAAAAATTTTTAACTTTAATCTCCCCGCTATTTTCTAGTTCTCCTTAACTGAAATAGTAACTTTTCTTTTTACAATGTGATATTTCTAATGTGTGCATAAAATTTAGAATCAGGATTAACTTTCTCAATTATTATTAGCACACTTTTTAAAATTAATTTATGTGAAAATGAGATGGATTCCAATTTGTGACTTAAAATAATTACTAGGTTTAACATAGAAGAAAAAAAATTATATGTGAAAGCCCCTGAATTCTTTACTAAAGATGTTTTCTTTGTGAGTTTTATTAAGTGAGATTAAAGTCAGGGAAATAACAAGCATATGTGCATTTACAAGCCTTACATTTTTCTGCTCTCTTCTGCACGAAATCTGTTTCTACAAGCATTATTGCCCATGATTGATTTTCCTTTAAGTTTCTGAATATGATTTTGCCTTAAAAATCACAATTATGTTTCTTACAGGGTTGAGTTACTCGACATAATGTTAATTTCTCAGAGCTGCTTTGTGAAAGGGATTCCATTTATTTTGATTTTTAAATGTGACCTACAGAAGGAGAATCATTTACTTGATTTTACTGATAAATGTTTTGAACTCATTCTTTGTCCTACCCATTGTGCAAGGCATCCTAAAATTTATAATTTATATAATTTATATTTATATAAATTTATAAAATTATAACTTACATTTATAATTATATTTATAATTTATAATTTTTATTATAGTGCACAATAAACTATAATAAGGGCTATAACTTAGGTACCAGAGGTAGGTAGGTATTCAAGTGCTATTGAAAATGTGCATAGAGCTATTTCATGGGCTAGTGGAAAGGGAGGTCCAAACCATTGACTTAAGAAATAAAGATGATGGGTTCAGGGAGAGAATAAAGTTGTCAAATGCCTAGAGAAAAAGATCGTGGGAAACAGACAAATTAAAATTAGCTTTCCTGTTGGAAAACGGAGACTGGAATCACAGACTGTTTCTCTGAAAGCCATATATTTATATGGGCCGTATATTTATATGGCTTTTATATATACATACATTACATTTTATATCAACATACACACAAAGCAAAGCTATAGGGGAAAATCACTCTTCAACTCCTAAGTTAATATTTTAGAATAACAAGGAAAAGTTAAATTGGAGCCATACCTATGCCAAAAATAAATAACTTTCAGATGGGTTACAGATTAAGATTAAAAATCTGTTCTGAACAGGTTATAGAAAAACACGAACAGCTTGAGTGTGAGATCTATAAAGTTCTTTATTGAAAAAATGATGGATCTTGCAGATAAAGGAAAAAATTTTATACGAAATTTTATCTCCCATAGTCATGTGGTTAAATATCAGAAAAGAAGCAATAGAATGGGGGAAATGGCAATACAAAGTGATTTTGAGTAAGTAATATTTAAAAAAATAATTTTGGTGACTTCTTTTTCTGGGTTTCACAGATATGTTGTAAAGTTATGCACACTTGAGCAGCAAGGTAATTTTTACTTCTCTGAAGAAGAATGAACGTTTGTGTTATTAAAATTAGAGATTATGTATATAAACTTATGAAATATCCTACTTAAATATAAACTTTCAAATGATTGTTATATATGTATTGTGATTATTTTGCCTAGTGGTATAGTAAACACACCTACTCTATGAAACCCTTTTAAAACTTCATGTGTGTGAGGCACCTGGGTGGCTCAGTGGGTTGAGCCTCTGCCCTTGGCTTGGGTCATGGTCTCAGCGTCCTTGGATGGAGCCCTGCATTGGGCTCTCTGCTCAGTGGGGAGCCTGCTTCCCTCTCACTCTCTGCCTGCCTCTCTACCTACTTGTGCGCTCTCTCTCGCTCTCTCTCTGTCAGGTAGATAAATAAAATCTTTAAAAAAAAGATTTTAGGATTTAAAAATAAATAAATAAATGAAACTTTATGTGCCTCTGTAAATTGCCAGGACATTGCACTAGTTGAATCTCACATAGCACAAGTAAGTATATTCAACTATTGATGGTGGCAAATTGAAAACAAACTACACTGATGTTCATTCTTTCATTTGCTATTGCCACCTTTCAGTTACTCACACTGATAGAAGGTGACTTGGCTTTAAGAATCCAAAATGTTAGTGCTTGCTTCAGCAGCACATATACTAAAAAAAAAGAATCCACAATGTTGTTAGGTGCTGCCATATTTTATTAGGCCTGCTACTGCAGAGTTAACCCTAAGTCTCTTTCCCTTAGGTACATTTTACCTGAGATGGCTGATAGGTTAACTCTCGGGGTTTTTTTCAAATACATCTCTTATAGTTCATAAAATTTATTCATTTTGAAATGAATGTAATCTAAGCACTTTTTTCTTTAAAAAAAGTTTTTAAAGATTTATTTCTTTTAGAGAGAAAGAGCATGCCCAAGAGAGGGGGGAGAGGGAAAGAGAGACAAAGGAAAGAAGCAGACTCCCTGCTGAGCACAGAGCTCAATCCCATGGCCCCAAGACCACAACCTAAGCCAAAACCAAGAGTCGGACACTTACGTGAAGAACCCAGGCCCAGGCACCCCCTTTTTCTTTTATAAACAGGAGTCAGAAGTGGGGAAATGTACAAGAGTCAGAACCTTATTTTAACACTTCACTTCCTATATATTGATTTAGCACAGTACTTCCCAAGGACTTTATTTGGGTTGAGTGAGACAAGTGGCATCTTAAGATCAATAACAAGAGAAGAAGGATCATTGTTATCTTAATCTTTGGCAATGTTTTTTCAAAGTTGCTGTTTTAATCATACACGTAAACCTTCCAAGTCAGTATTTAATACATGTTCAGCATCTGCTGTATCCAAGGACTGTACACTATGCCAGGTGCCATTTCCAAACTGCACCAGCAGAGTCCTTTAGAACCATTATTTACAAATCCTAGAATGTTAGAAGATGTGACAGTTGTTCTCACCCTGTTTTTCTGCTCCAACATACCTGAGAGAAAGGTGACAATTTAACAGTGCTTACTCTAAGGATAACAAAGTCTGATCATAAGGAAGAAGCATGTGTGTTTGCCCCACCTCCTGCTGATTTTGAAGCCTGCATTCGACCACACGCCTATCTACCATGTACCCAAGCATCAGGAATTACGAATGAGCGTTGTATTTTCTCCAGTGGTACTTCTGTAAAACTTCTTTTTTGTGACACTTCTTTTGAAAGGCAGTAGTTCTGGCAGTTGATGGACCTATTAAGGACATGATATTTGGTGAATGTTACTGTTATGTTTGGGGGGAAACCTGTATTGCCCACCTCAGTTACTTATTTGGTTTATGATACCTTATTTCCAGTATACTTTTGGTTCATTTCCCCAAAAGCCAAATTATACTTGATTTATAAAGGCTGACTCCCAGGGAAATCTAGACAAGAGTTAGCTATAAGCTCCGAAGGCAGGCTCAAGGAAAAGGGTCTAATTTTATCAAGAAGAGTCTTCAGCAGTTGTTCAGATGCAGGGAATGAAACACCTGGGACTTAAAAGTTCTGCTATATGTGAAAACAAAAATCCACATTACCATGTATTTGTATCTCAGATATGTAAGTGGTTATATAATTTCTTTTTTGTTGTTGATGGTGTTTCATTTGGTATTGGTCAAAAATATAATCACCTGATTGTTTCTGAAGTATTATCTGTATCCCTCAGTGACCATCTGATTGTCCTCTCATTTTGCTTACCTCTGTAGGTGAAGGTTGCTATCCTTAAATACATAGAAACTCTGGCCAAACAAATGGATCCAGGAGATTTTATAAATTCCAGTGAAACTCGTCTGGCAGTATCTCGGGTTATCACTTGGACAACAGAACCCAAAAGTTCTGATGTTCGGAAGGTATGTTTTAATTTAAGGTTTAGAAGGTAAATTAGAAAAGCAAGTCAGTTGTTTTGGATTGCCAATGAAGGGAATTAATGTTTCAGGACATTACCAGTTAGTATTGAGTTATTTACCTGGTGACATGAAGACTTTTCTTTTTAATGTTCTCTTTTAAATTATTTTAAATTTTATCCAATTAATATGAGTATAATATAAAAAAGACTGTCCTGGGGCACCTGTGTGGTTAAGCATCTGACTCTTGGTTTCAGTGTATGTTGTGATCTCATGGATCATGAGATCAAGCCCTGAGTCAGCTCCGTGCTCAGCAGGGAGTCTGCTTGAAGATTCTGTCCCTCTGCCACTCCTTTCCACTTGCATGTGTGCTTTCTACCTCTATCTCTAAAATAAGTAGCTCTTTTTCTTTTCTTTCTTCCTTTTTTTTTAAATAAACCTAAAAAAAACTGTCCTGGGGCGCCTAGGTGGCTCAGTTGGTTAAACATCCAACTCTTGATTTCAGCTCAGGTCATGATTTCAGGATTGTGAGATTGAGCCCTGCTTTGGCCTCTGTGCTGGGTGTGAAGCCTGCTTAAGATTCTCTCTCTCCCCCCGCCCTTCCTACCCCCCGAAAAATAAATAAATAAACATTAACTGTCCTTGCCACAATCCTCCCAAGCTCTAATCTTATAAACATTCAAAATATAGTCAACCCTTGGTAGTAACCAAAATATTTAGAGAATTTATATGTTTCAACATCCAAAAAAACAAATAATCCAACTAAAATGGGCAGAAGACATGAACAGACATTTCTCCAAAGAAGATATACAGATGGCCAACAGACATATGAAAAGATGCTTCACATCACTCATCATCAGGGAAATGCAAATTAAAACCACAATGAGTAATCACCTCACAGCTATCAGAACGTCTAAAAGTCAAAAACACAGAAAACAAGTGTTAGGATGGATGTGGAGAAAAGGGAACCCTCTTGCGTGGTTGGTAGGAATTCAAATTGGAGCAGTCACTGTGAAAAACAGTATGGAGGTTTCTCAAAAAATTAAAAATAGAAGTACCCTATGATCCAGGAATTGCAGTATTCGGTATGTACCCCAAAAATACAAAAACACTAATTCAAAAGGATACATGCACCCCTTTGTTTATAGCAGCATTATTTCCAATAGTCAGACTATGGAAGTAGATCAAGTGTCCACTGATGGAGGGATGGATAAAAAAGAGGTGCTATATATACACACACATATACACATATATATAAATATATAATGGAATGTTATTCAGCCATAAACAAGAATGAAGTCTTGCCATATGAACAACATGGATAGAGCTAGACAGTATAATACTAAGCACAATAGTCAGGAAAAGACAAATACTATATGATCTCATTCATGTGGAATTTAAGAAACAAAAGGGAAAAAGAGACAAACCAAGAAACAGACTTTTTTTTTGAAACAGACTTTAAATTATAGAAAACAAACTGGTGGTTGCCAGAGGGGAGGTGGGTGAGGGGATGGGGAGAAAAGGGAAGGTGATTAAAGAGTATACTGAACATAATCAACAAAAAAAATGAAATTAAAAAAATACGGTTGACCATTGAACAACACAGATTTAAACCGTGGTGGTCTACTTGCATGCAGATATTTTTTATAGTATGGTACTATAAAAATATTTTCCTTAGGATTTTCTTAATAACATCTTTAGTTTACTTTATTGTAAGAATACAGTATATAATACATAGAGCACACAAAAGATATGTTGATCTGCTGTTTATATTACCACTAAGGCTTCTGGTCAACAGTAGACTATTAGTAGTTAAGTTTCGGGGGAGTCAAATTATAAAAAAAAATGCAGAGATTCGACTGTGCGGGAGGTTGGTGCTTGTTCAAGGGTCAACTATAGTCCAAATCTTTCTCCTTGCAGGTACCATTGTATTTCAAATAAGAGTTTACAACATTACCTGATCTACTCATTTTAGGTATTATCTGTTGATCTATTGATAAATTTAGCCATTATGTAGCTTTCTATCTATCTTTGTACATAAGAACTTAGCTTTGGGGACACCTGGGTGGCTGAGACGGTTGATCGTCTGCCTCCCAGGATCCTGGGATCAAGTCCCACATTGGGCTCCTTACTCAGTGGGGAGCCTGCTTCTCCCTCTGCCTGCCACTCCCCCTGCTTGTGCTCCCTGTCTCTTTTTCTCTCTCTCTCTGACAAATAAAATCTTTAACAACAACAAAAAAACTTAGCTTTACCCATACCATTCCCACATCCTTTCCTATATCTTTCCCCATTATCTTCAGAATACTTAGGAATCAACCACTGGTAATCAATACAAAAGATACACCTTTTGACTGTGGAAGTGTTCACTCCTACAACAAATGGTTTCTTGCTACCTCCTTTCTTAAGCTTTGTTGTGGTGTAAATTACCTTGTTTTCCATTTCCCTGGTTTTTATTTTAATGTTGTGTAACAGTTCATATTTTCAGTTACTTTGTAACATGCTTATGGGTAACATTTTCCTTATGCTCAAAAACATAAGTTATTTATTTATTTCATGGGGAGCTCCTTTCTAGACCTTCTGTTCTCTTCGTCGTCTTCCTGAGACTTCTCTTCATCCTTTACTTTCGCCCTATATGTAGCTCTGTTTACTCTCTTCCTTTGTGAATCATTTTCTTTGATATATGCTGTAAAGAAGACACAGAATATATATATTTTGTGACCTTTATTTCTAATGGTGAACACTTTACCCAACAGAAGCAGAATATATATATATTCTTCTCAAGTGTATATGGAACAGTCTCCAGGATAAGACCATATGCTAGGCAATGAAATAAACCTAGGCGATGAAATAAACCTCAATAGTTATTTTCTTAAAAGAATAAAAATAATACAAAGTATGTTCTCTGCCAACAATGGAATGAAATTAGAAGTTAATAACAGGGAAATTTGTGGGGGGTGGGGGGCTTACAAATACATGGAAACTAAGCAACTTATTCCTAAATCACTAGTGGATTGAAGAAGAAATCAAAAGGGAAATTAGAGAATATAATGAGGTGAATGAAAATGAAGACACGACATACCAGAATTTATAGGATGCAGCTAAAGCAGTGCTTAGAGTGAAATTTATAAGAGTTAATGCTGTAATAATAAAGGAGAAAGATCTCAAATTAGTAACCTTAACCACTACCTTATGACACTGGAAAAAGAAGATCAAACTAACCCTAAAGTAAACAGAAAGACAAGACTAAAGCACAAATTGGGGTGCCTGGCTCAGTTGGTAGACCATGAGACTCATGATCTTAGGAGCCTACTTAGAAAAAAAGGATTATAGCACAAATTAATAAAACAAAAACAGTCAGTGAAACTAAAAGCTGGTTTTTTGAAAGATCAACAAAACTGGCAAACTTTTAATTAGATTGACCAAGAAGAAAAGAGACTAAAATTACTAGAATTAGAAATGAAAGAAGGAATATGACCAACCTTACAGAAATCAAAAGAACTCTAAAGGAATACTATGAATACTTATACATCAGTGGTTTAGATGAAATGAACAAATCCCTAGAAAGATGTAGACTACCGAAACTGACTCAGGAAGAAATAGACATTTTAAGAGAACAAGTAAAGAGATTCATTTAGTAATCAAAAAAGTACCCATGAAGAAAAGCCGGGCTCAGATGGCTTCCATGGCAAATTCCACCAAACAAGTTACTACCAGTTCTTAAGAAACTCTTCCCAAAAAACAGAAGAAGGAACACTTTCCAACTCATTGTGTGAGGGCAGTAGTACCTTGATTCCAAAACCAGGTAAAGACATACACACGCACACACACGCACACACACACACACAAACTACAAAGTGGTATCTTTCACAAATATGGATGCAATTTAATCCTCAACAAAATATTAGCAAACTAAATCTGCAGCATATAAAGAGCATTATACACCATGACCAAGTCAATGAGATTTATCCCAGGAAAGCAGGGTTAAATTAGCATCTGAAAATCTATTAAAGTAATACACCATTATCAACCAAAAGACAAACACATAATTGTGTCACTAGGAAAGGCACCTAATGGTGCTCCTGCCTGGCTCAGTCAGTGGAGCATAGGACTCTCCATCTCAGATTCTAAGTTCGAGCCCCACATTGGGTGTAGAAATTACTTAAAGATAAAATCTTAAAAGAAAAGGTATCTGGCCAAATCATAACATCCTTTTGTGATTTAACAAAAAATACATAAAAACTAACAATGGAAGGAACTTTCTCAGGCCAGTAGAGGACACCTGCAAATATCCACAGTTAAACTCATACTTAATGCTGAAAGACTGGATGCTTCCTCAAAATTAGCAAGACAAGTATGTCTACTTTCACTATTTCTGTTCAGCATACACTATGCAATTCAGTATATACTCTGCATTACACCATACTCTGGTCTAAGTGTGCTAAACTGGTATGGCTAAAAATGTACACATCAACAATTTCTGTATCTATTCAACTGGGGATTCTAGCCAGGACAGTTAGGGAAAAATAAGAAAGAAAAGTCATCTAGATTATAAAGTTAGTAGTAAAACTATTTCCATTTGCAAATGATATGATCTTGTATAGAGAAAATCCTAAGGAATCACTAAAAAACTATTAAAACTAGTAAGTTCATCAAGTTTGCAGGATATAAAACAGTATGCAGAAATTAGTTATATTTTTAAAACTTTTCAGTGAGCAATCCAAAAGTGAAATTAGGGAAAGAATTTCATTTACATTTACAATAGCATCAGAAAGATTAAAATCTATAAGAATACACTCGACAAAAGAAATGCAAAATTTATATAGACACTACCAAATAGTTTTGAAAGAAATTAATGATTTAAGTAAATTGGAAAACATTCCATGTTCATGGCTGGGAAGGCTTAATAAGATGGCAATACTGCCCAAAGTGATCCACAGGTGAAATTTGTAGAAATTTGTGAAATCCCAGAATTTGTAGAAACTTACAAGAAATTTGTAGAAATTTACAAGCTGATTCCAAAATTCTATGGAATTGCAAGGGTTCCATTACAGCCAAAGCAATCTTGAAGAAGTACAAAGTAGGAGGACTTCACACTTCCTGATTTCAAAACCTAGTATGGGCATACCTCAGAAATATTGCAGATTGTGTTCCAGACCACTGCAGTAAAGCCAAGTGATATGAATATTTTCATTTCCCAGTGTATATAAAAGTTACCTTTGCACTATGCTGTGGTCTGTTAAGTGTGCAGTTATGTCCAAAAAGATGTACATACCTTAATTTAAAAACACTGCCAAAAAATGCTAACCATCATCTAAGAATTCAGAGTCCTAATCTTTTGGCAGGTAGGGAGTCTTATCTCAATGTTTACTGATCAGGGTGGTGGTTGCCAAATGTTGGGGTGGCTGTGGCAGTTAGTTACTTGAAAGAAGGCAACAGTTGTGGAAAACAGTATGGAGGTTTCTCAAACAGAAATAAAAATATCACAGACACTACTAGGTATTACCCAAAGAAAATGAAAATGCTAATTTGAAAAGATAATTTGCACCCCTGTGTTTATTGCAGCATTATTTGCAGCATTATTCACAGTAGCCAAGATGTGGAAGTAACTCAAGTGTCCATTGATAGATGAATGGATAAAGAAAATTAAGTATTCATTTACAGTGGACTCTTAGCAGCCATAAAAAAGGATGAGATCTTGCCGTTTGCAACAGCATGGGTGGGCTTGAAGGATATTATGCTAAGTGAGATAAGTCAGATTGAAAAAGACAAATACCATGTGATTTCACTTAAGTGGAAACCAAAAAAAAATGAATAAACAAAAAGCGGAATCAGACTATAAATACAGAAAACAATCTGATGATTGCCAGAGGGAACAGGGTAGGGGATTGGGAAAATGGATAAAAGAGAATGGAAAATACAGGCTTTCAGTTATGGAATGAATAAGTCACGGTTATAAGAGGCTCAGCATAGGAAATATAATCAGTGATATTGCAATAATGTATGGTGACACGTCGTAGTTACACTCGTGGTGGGCATAGCATAACATAGAGAAGTTAAATCATCATGTACACTTGAAACCTATGGGACATTGTGTGTCAACTGTACTCAAGTTTTTAAAAACTTCTTTTTGAGATTTTGTTTATTATTTATTTGGCAGACAGAGATCACAAGTAGGCAGAGAGGCAGGCAGGGAGCCCAACACGGGGTTCGATCCCAGCATCCTGGGATCATGACCTGAGCTGAAGGCAAAGGCTGTAACCCACTGAGCCACCTAGGTGCCCCTAAAATTGGTTTTTAATAACTAATTCCAAATCAAAATAAAAGTCATTCAGAATTCATTTTTTATTTTATTTTTTTTTATTTTATTTATTTGACAGAGAGAAATCACAACTAGGCAGAGAGGCAGGCAGAGAGAGAGGAGGAAGCAGGCTCCCTGTGGAGCAGAGAACCCGATGTGGGGCTCGATCCCAGGACCCTGGGATCATGACCTGAGCCGAAGGCAGAGGCTTTAACCCACTGAGCCACCCAGGTGCCCCCAGAATTCATTTTTTAAAAACTAGGGGGGAAAAGGAAGTTTTCTGCATCTATCAACTCTTCTGCCATTTCTCTGTAGTATGAAATACTGTTTAATAGCATTTTACCCACAGAATTTCTTTCAAAATTGGGGTCAGTCCTCATACCTGCAGCTGCTTTACCAACTAATCTATGTAATATTCTAAATTCTTTGTTATTTCAACAACCTATTCATCAGGAATAGATTCCATCTCAAATAACACTTTCTTTGTTCATCGGTAAGAAGCAACTTCTTATCTCTTCCAGTTTTGTCATGAGATAGCAGCAATTCAGTCACATCTTCAGGCTTCACTTCTAGGTCTCTTGCTAATTTGACCATATCTGCAGTTATGCCCTCCACTGAAGTCTTGAACCCTTCAAAGTCATCCATGAAGGTTTGAATCAACTTTTTCCAAATTCCTGTTAATGTTGATACTTTGATCTCTTCCCAGGAATCACAAAGGTTCTTAATGACATCTAGAATGGCAAATCCTTTTTCAGAAGGTCTTCAATTTACTTTGCCCAGATCCATCGCAGGAATTACTATCTATGGCAGCTATAGCCTTACGAAATGTATTTAAGTTACAAGTCTTCAAAGTGAAAATTACTCCATGATTCGTGGGCTGCAAAATGGATACTGTCTTAGGGATGAAGACAACAGTAACTCTCATTGTACATCTGCATTGCAGCTTTTGGGTGACCAGGCGCATTGTCAATGAACAGTAGTATTTTGAAAGAAAGTATTTTGAAACAGTAGTATTTTGAATCTTTTTTTCCTTAGCAATAGGTTTCAGCAGTGGTTTAAAATATTCAGGAAACCATATTGTAAATACATGTGCTCTCCCCCAGGCTTTGTTGTTCCATTTATGGAATGACAGGAGAGTAGATTTAACATAATTCTGAAGGGCCTTAGGATTTTCACAATGGTAAGTGAAGCACTGGCTTCACCTTAAAGTCAACAGGCTTCATTAGCCCTTAACAAGAGAGTCACCCTTGGGGCGCCTGGGTGGCTCAGTGGGTTAAGCCGCTGCCTTCGGCTCAGGTCATGATCTCAGGGTCCTGGGATCAAGTCCCGCATCGGGCTCTCTGCTCAGTGGCGAGCCTGCTTCCCTCTCTCTCTCTGTCTGCCTCTCTGTCTACTTGTGATCTCTCTCTGTCAAATAAATTAAAAAAAAAAAAAAAAACGAGAGTCACCCTGTCGTTTGAAGCCAGGCATTGACCTCTCTAGCTGTCAAAGTCCTAGATGACATCTTATTCCTAATATAATGTATAAAATATTCCTAATATAAAGTTGTTCCATCTACATTGAAAATCTGTTGTTTAGTGTAGCTACCTTCATGCATCATCCTAGCTAGATCTTCTGAATGATTCGTTGGAACTTCTGTATCAGCACTTTGCTGCTCCACGTGCACTTTTATGTTATGGAGGGGGCTTCTTTCCTTAAACCTCACGAACCAACTTCTGGCTTCAAACATTCACAGCTTCCTCACCAATCTCAGCCTTCACAGAACTGAGAAGAGTTAGGGCCTTGCTCTGGACAATGCTCTGGCTTCAGGGAATGTTGTGGCCACTTTGATCTTCTATCCAGACCACTAAAACTCTGTCGCTATTTCAGCAATAAAGCAGCGTTGTTTTCCTATCATCTGTGTGTTCACTGGAGTAGCACTTTTAATTTCCTTCAAGAACCTTTCCTTCGCAGTCCCAAGTTGGCTGTTTGTCACAAGAGGCCTAGCTTTTGGCATGTCTCAGCTTTTGACTTGCCTTCCTCATTAAGCTTAATTATTTCTAGCTTTTGATTTAATGTGAGAGACACACAGCTCTTTCTCTCACTTGTACACTTGAAGACCATTGTAGAACCATTAATTGGCTTCATTTCAATATGGTTGTGTCTTAGGGGAACAGGGAGTCCCAAGGAAAGGGAGAGAGAGGGGAATGGCTGGTCAATAGGACAGTCAGAACACAAACAACATTTAATGATTATGTTCGCCATCTTATGTGAACATGATTCGTGGTACCCCAAAACAATTACAATAGTAACATCAGAGATCATTGATCACAGATCACCATACAAATATAATGATGAAAAAGTTTGAAATGTGACACAGAGACATGAAGTGAGTAAATGCTGTTCTTGCTCAGCAGAGTTGCTACAAACTTCCAAAATATATAAAGAACTTATACAACTCAGTACCCAAAAAAAAGTCCAGTTTAAAAATGGGCAAGAGACATGAACAGACATTTCTCCAAAGAAGACATACACATGGCCAACAGACACATGAAAAGATACTCACCTTCACTCATCATCAGGGAAATGCAAATCAGAACTACAAAATAATCACCTCAACTTGTCAAAGTGGCTAAAATCAACAACACAGGAAGCAAGTGTTGGTGAGGATGTGGAGAAAAAGGAACCTTCTTGCACTGTTGGTGGGAATGTAAATTGGTACAGCCACTGTATAGAAGTTCCTCAAAAAATTAAAAACAGTACTACCTTGTGATCCAGGAATTGGAATATTAGATATATACCCAAAAAACACAAGAACACTAATTCAGAAGGCTACATGCACCCCTATGTTTATAGCAGCATTATTTACAATAGCCAAATTATGGAAGCCGCCCAAGTGTCCATCAGTAGATGAATGGATAAAGATGTGTGTATATATATGGAATATTATCCAGCCATAAAAAAAGAATGGAATCTTGCCATTTACAACAACATGGATGGAGCTAGAGAGTATAATACTAAGCAAAATAAGTCAGAGAAAGAAATACTGTGTGATTTCACTCATATGTGGAATTTAAGGAACAAAACAAAAGGGAAAAAACAAGGAGAAAGAAGAGGGGCGTCTGGCTGGTTCAGTCAGTAGAGCATGTAACTCTTGATCTTGGGATTGTGAATTCAAGCCCCACATTGAATGTAGAGATTACTTAAAAAAATAAAACCTTTAGGGACACCTGTGTGGCTCAGTCACAGGTCAGTTAAGCTGCTGCCTTCGGCTCAGGTCATAAACCCAGGGTCCTAGGATCGAGTCCTGCATCGGGCTCCTTGCTCAGCAGGGAGCCTGCTTGTCTCTCTGCCTCTGCCTGCCACTCTGCCTACTTGGGCGCACGCTCTCTCTCTTTCTCTCTGACAAATAAATAAAATCTTTTTTTAAAAAATGAAACCTTTAAAAGAGAAAAAACAAATTGAAGGTTATCAGAAGGGAGATGGGTGGGGGATGGGTTAAATAGTTGATGGGGATTAAGGAGTGTACTGTTGATGAACACCAGGTGATACATGGAATTGTTGAATTACTGTATTGTATACCTGAAACTAATAACACTGACACTGTATCTTAACTGGAATTAAAAGCTTAAGAAAAAAGAAATGGAATACAGTATTCTAATGAAGAGCTGATTTATGTTGTGAAATAAATAAATAAGTAAAAATGTATGTAGTAAAGCAAATGTGACAGTAAAGCATAACAAAAATGAAGGACTTTATCAAAATATACTAAAAATACTGCATTTTAAATCATACAGCTTAAACCCGTATTATTTAATGCAGAAATAGACAAATCAATAGAACACATAGGAAGGTCAGAGGATCAGAAACAGTTTGGTTATATGGGAGGTTAATTCATGATAAGGGTGTCACCTCATGAGGAAGGAATATACTCATTGGTAAATGGTTTTGGAACAGTTAGGCTCTCTACCTCTGGAGGGAAAGAAAACTGAGTCTCCTACACCAAAATAAAGCCTAGATGGAATAAAGTATAGCTTAACAATCATTAATTCCTTTGCTCAGAGTAACTTGTTCCAAAAAAGTGTTCCAAAAAAGATCAATAAAGTTGTTTCAAAATACAAGTAGGTTTTGTTGTTTTTTTTTAAGATTTTATTTCAGAGAGAGGATGCATGTGCAAGGGGGAATTGGGGCACAGGGAGAAAGAGAGAGGGGCAGAGAATTTCAGGCAAACTCCCCATTGAGTGTGAAGCCTGACAAAGGGCTCTGTCTCATAAT
Source organism: Meles meles (assembly GCF_922984935.1). Taxonomy (NCBI): domain Eukaryota; kingdom Metazoa; phylum Chordata; class Mammalia; order Carnivora; family Mustelidae; genus Meles; species Meles meles. The sequence continues at coordinate 36,530,970 of NC_060069.1, read as the reverse complement.
ACTGAGGTCATGACCTGGACCCAAACCACAAGTGAGACACTTAACTGACTGAGCCACCCAAGCACCCCTAAAATAGAAATAGTTTTATTTAAGTACGACTAACGTGTTCGAGGACATACCCACACAATGTATATTGGGCTTATATTATAGCTGTTGTTTTGTTATATTTTTATTATTTTTTATTATTATATTTTTCCTTCAGCAGTATATGATAACCCTTTCCCGATTTCTTCATGTATAGAGTTCCATCATTCAAGGCCGTGTTGTATAGTGTGCCATTGTTCCAGTGTAACATAATTGAACCATTCACCTCGTGTTTTATATTTGGATATCATAAACATAGAACACTTAGGTTTTCATAGAATGGGGTCTGAAAAGGTCCAGGACAAGATGGACATATTTTCATCTCAGTCATGATTTTGAACTATTTGGGTTTTTTTCCTCCTCTCAGTGAAGTTTCTGTGGTAATCTGAATTTCAAAGTTTAGCTTTCAGTAGCTCTGTTGATTACATTAAAAGGAGGAAGTAAATTTCTCAGTTTTCTTAACTGATCTGAGGAAGCAAATCACAATGTTTTTGTCTGTAAAGGAGCTGCAGGGTTTGAGAGGACTGACTTCATTGTTTTGCTCACATTTCCACCAAAACACTGTTTTCCATTTATATAAAAATGAATAATAAAGTATTAAGTTGTTCTGAGTAGACTTTTTATAGCTTAGGGGAATATATAGGTTCCCCCACTATCTGAAAATAGAATGTTCCTGTGAAACCTTTCATATGCCAGAATGGTATAAAGCAAGGAAACAATTCCATTAATTTATATGGAAAAACTTGTAAGTCTTCCCAGACCCAAAAATAGCGTCTTTTTTTTGCCTTTCTGGTACCTTAGGATACACCTTGCTAACAGACCCATGAAATAAATCAAAGCACAGATGCTTACATACACAGTTCAGCAATGCTATGCTATGGTGACTTGATGCTGAGTTTAGTTCCTAGGGAAGGAGCTTGGTGGTACCATTCTCACTACTTAGAGTACATGCTGCCTTTTTAACGGTTCACTGCAAAACAAATGCTGAATACTATTTTTGCTTTTTGCCTTAATGTAAAGGTGAAGATCTTTTGTTTTTCTTTTGGTTAGGGAAGGCAGGTACTGTTGTAGGTCTTTCATAAAAGCAAAGTGGTATAATGTGAACTTTTGGAAAAGTGTAGGACACCTGTATTGGTATATTTCCATCCATCTTTCTTCTTATAATCACTTATGAGGAAAAGTGAAGAAGTAGTATATATTGGTAGAATAACCCCCAGAAACTGTTTAACTTTTGCCATTGAGTGCTAGATTGTATTTGTAACATTTTTTATATTCCCTTGGCCAATTATTTTCTTACTCTCCCAACAAAGAAATCTGAAAGTGTGTAAGAACCTTTTTTTTGTGGGAAAGATGGCCTTGTGCTATTGAACAGAGATGTTGAGTGAAGAAAATTGTCTCCTCTGAGTAACCAAAATATACTTCTCTACTTATTCTATGTCTTTGTTTTCTAGGCAGCACAGTCAGTGCTGATTTCTTTATTTGAACTCAATACTCCAGAGTTTACAATGTTATTAGGAGCTTTACCAAAAACTTTTCAGGATGGTGCTACAAAGCTTCTTCATAATCACCTACGAAACACTGGCAATGGAACCCAGGTATCTTTCAGTTATTTTCTTGACTATTATGTGGTGTGATGGTTTCCCAGCAATTGCTTCCTTTTTTACATGAAGTAAACTTCTGATCCTAGTTTATAATTTTTGCATCTGTATTAGGCAACATCTCCTATGCAGTATTAAATACTGTTCTGGAAAGAACAGTATTTGGGCTTGTCATATTTGTGTTATAATTTGATATACATTAGGTTGGTGGTGAATGGTGGCCAGGGTATGAACAGGGAAAGCGAACCAGTCCTTATTTGAGGACTAGAAGGGATGACTTGGTTAACAAATAAGATCTGAAGAAGGTGGAGCTTTAAAAGGTGTGTTCACAAACCTGTTCACAGGTTTATGGGTCCCTAGTTGCTTGAATACAGAATTTTGTTTTGGAGACGTAAGTTCTGGATAAATGAAACATTACAGTGTTATATGTACCTGTATGGCAGGAATCATTTACATTATGCCTAAAAAATTAAATGTAAGTATTAAAACGATATTTGATCATGGATAAAGGAAAGATTAGATGCACTTATGGCAGGCTTCAGGTAAAGTGAGGGTTAAAAACAATCTGAGAACAATTTCTTGGGACTAAATTTGGTTATCTTTTGAAAGGAGAGGGATTGTTTAGTTATATCTTAAAAGGTAGGCAAAATAATAATGATGAACTTTACTTTGGTATGCTTGAGAAAAATCATTTATAAAGCATAATCAAGGAGGAATAAAATTTGAATATTGATAATGGTTGAAGGAAGGATATTGGCTTACAATGGAAAGCTAATTTAAAATGATCAGTTTGGGGGGAGTACCTGGCTGGCTCAGTCTGTAGACCATGCGACTCTCAACCTCAGGGGCATGAGTTCAAGCCCCAGATAGGGCAGAGAGCCTACTTTAAAAACAAATTTTTTAATTTAAAAATTAATTAAAATAAAATAGTTTGGGGTCCTGTTGCATCTATGAGAAGAAAGAAGTTGATAATATTTGAGAGCAGGAAGCAGGTGAAGAAAACAAAAATTAAGACTAGAGGTAGGTTCCTGAATGGGGAAAATGTTTTTTCCTACAGAAAGCAGAGATAAATACATGAATATTTAGAATACTAACCTACAAATATGTCTCTCTTATCGTTCATCTTCTTGATTGCATGACTTCCCTAAGAGCCTTTTAGTTGAACTTACCTGTCATATGTTAATATTTATTTGACTCCCCTAATCAGGGTTCCATGGGAAGTCCTTTGACAAGACCAACACCACGTTCACCAGCCAACTGGTCCAGTCCTCTTACTTCTCCTACCAATACATCACAGAATACTTTATCTCCAAGGTAATAAAAGGGTTATTTTCCATCATGGCTTGTGTTTGCTGATTCCCCTTCCTAGACAACAGACAATAATGTAATTCCACTTGATTTCCACTTGACTTGAAAGGTCTTGACATACGGAAACTTAGCAGATTCAAAAATTATAAGTTTATTCCAAAACTAACCCTTTAAATGAAAATAATACACAGGATAACTACTTTTTCTGTAAGTGAGAAGAAAACTTAAACAGCTTTTGTAAATTAGTGCTTGAAGCATTAAATGGAGTAGTTATGTTTCTGAGATATACTTACAAAAACATAAAAATAAAAAATAAGGAAAGGCTAAATATAAAATGGCATTATATCTGTGTCTTCAGGAAAGAATGTGACTGTGAGATTTGTCCTTAATAAAAAATAAAAGCTATATAAAATTTTCACACACTTAATGCAGTTCAAGCATTGACTGTATTTCAGATGAAGTTCTTGACTCATTAATAAACTAATTTTTTTCCTGGCCTTTTAAAAAATCATTTGCATACTATTCCATATTGACTTACATAGTTATTAACATGATTTTATTAGCCATATGTCATAGCCTGCTTCATCATATTTATTACAGTTATAGGATTCTTCATCAGCATCCGAGGAAGAAAAATACATTGCATACTTCACCTGGCCTCGTTTATTCCTTGTGACACACATGTGACAATTTGATGGCTAAATTCCAGATTCAGTTGAGTTTTAGAATTTGATTATAGAAGTAATGTCAGTAACATATGTGTTCGGTGTTAAAACTTATCTGCCTTCCTACAAGTTTGTGTGAAATACATTTATCTTCTCTTTTAGCTGTACCATAATTGTAAGTTAATCACAGGAGTTAGCAAACTTTCTGTAAAGGGCTATATGGTAAATATTTCCAGCCTTGCGGGCCACGCTGTATTTGTTACCTCTACTTAGTTCTGTGGTTACACTGTGAAAATAGCTGTAACAGGTACATGAATAGATAAGTGCTGCTGGTCCCAATACCATTTTTATGGACACTGAAATAAGAATTTATATGATTTTCATTGGAAAAGTGTTAGGAAATGTTATTTTGACTTTTCTCTCAACTATTTAAAAAAATAAACATTTCTAGATTTCAAGGGTCGTGATTTGCTGGCCCTGGTTAATCAGAACATTTTTGAAAGTAACAGATAAATGAGATGTTAAGGGCTATGCATTTAGAGTCATTGTAAGCTGCCCTTGGTGGGTCAACAAGGGGACATATACCTTAACCATTTACAGTTGTCAGGTTTTGTTTTGTTTTGCTGATTATGCTTTGGAGAGCCTACATAATTGCAAATGTGTTTGTGTTTTAAAACTATACATAAATAATTAGTTGTCTTTTTCATAGTGCATTTGATTATGACACAGAAAATATGAACTCTGAAGATATTTATAGCTCTCTTAGAGGTGTCACTGAAGCAATTCAGAATTTCAGCTTCCGTAGCCAAGAAGATATGAATGAGCCATTGAAAAGGGATTCTAAAAAAGATGATAGTGATTCCGTGAGTATTTGAATATTCTTACATTGCAGACTTTTCCATTAAGAGGTTTTTTAACTATTTATTTTAAAGAGAGAGGGAGAGGAGATGCTCAAGTGGGATGGCGGGGCCAGGGGCAGAGGGAGAGGGAGAATCTTAAGCAGGCTCCATGTCCAGTGGGAAGCCTGACTTGGGGCTCAGTCCCATGACCCTGAGATCATGACCTGACCTGAAATCAAGAATCGGACACTCAACTGACTGAGCCACCCAGGTGCCCCTCATTAAGAGATTTTTGTTGAATTTTTTTTTTTAACTTTGCTTTCTGTCATTTTTCAGATATAATTTTTTAAGGGATCAGTCACTCTCCAAGTGTTCACTGAATATCTACACATGCCAGGCACTGTTCTGGGTCTTGGATTTTACAAGGCAAAGTTGCTGCCCTCAAGTTCCTTATAAATTTTCAGAGAGAGATGAGTACTATTGAGTTTAATGTTAGAACACAAAGTGAATCTATTTTAGATTAATTGGTCAGGGAAGGCCTCTCTCAGTCAGTGGCATTTCCATTGAGAATAAACAAAGCCATACAAGATCTAGAAGAGAAGAATTCCATAAAAGAAGTGGCAAGTGCAAAGACATTTAGATGGGAACAAATTTTGCATAGTTGGGAACTGGGACAAAAGGGGGTGGTGCTGGATTATTGTGAAAGAGTTGGGGGGTGGAACATGGGCCAGATCACATGAGTCTTATAAGAGTTAATGCATGTAGTATTTTATTTTCCACTAAGTATAGTGATAGAGTTTTGCATCATCAATTTGTAGAGCTCCAGTTGAGAGAGAATGTTACGACCCATATTTCTTACATTGGTAAATATTGTTTAGTTTGTTGTTTCTGCCATCATACAAAGAGTAGTTGTTTTGCATGGGGGAGGAGGAAAAAAGAGTAGCTGCTTTTTACACTGCTGCCGAATACTTTTCTCAAAACAAGCCATCCCACCATTTCCTACGGAATCTGGTTCCTCGGTGTTTGCAGAATTGTAGAACATTGCGGTGCTTCAGCATCTCCCTAAAGGGCTCCCTCCTCTGCCCTCCTGACTGCTCTCCTGCTGTTGTTTTTCTCCCCATGCCTGTCTGGCAGATGGCCCTACCAAACTGGATGTCAAAAGCCAGCTTACTACTCAGATTTGAGGTTCCCCACCCCAAAGGCTACATGAAGTAGCAATAACAGTTTAGTAATAAAAATCACTGCTTGAGACTTTTTTACCTCAGAGATAGCAGGATACAATGTGGGGAGCTCAAGCAGTGGATTCTGGCAGAATGAGTTTAAATTCCAGTTCCTGGCAGTTACTAACTAATCATACATTACCCCTTCTAAGCCTTAGTGTCTTCATTAGGAAAATAAGGATTATTACTGCCTACCTTAAAAGTTACCATAAGTATAGTAAATTATATGACTAATTTGTTACGTCCAGCTCCTTGTTTTAAGTTCCTGTCTTTTCCCCTAGAGCTCCTCTTTTCTGTTTCAGTTGACAGCAACACTAGTTGCTCAGCCAAAAACCTTGGACCAAGGAGTTGTCCTTGTCTCCTCTCGTTCTGTCATCCTCCATGCTCTGTCAAAAATCTGTCAGTTCGGTTTTCAGAATATATCCAAAATCCATCCACTTCCCATCACTGCCATTCTGGCTTGAAACACAATCATCATCCATTCTCTCACCTGGGTTATTAAAATAGGCACTTAACTGGCCTTCTTGACTCTGCCCGTTGGCTTCCTGTCATCCGTTCTCACTCCTCGATTTATATAACTCCATAGGAGGTCCCAGAGTAAAATCCAAAGCCTACACAATAGGCTTTTTCCCCTTTTAACCCTCTGACATCATCTACTACTTTCCTCTGCTCCAGCCACACTGGCCTTCTTGCTATTCCTTGAACTTCCTGGGCATGCTCTTGCCCCAGGGCCTTTGTCTTGCCTCTCCCCTCTGTCTTAAGACATCCTTCTTCCAGGTAGCTCCATGGCTGATTTCCTCGCTTTCTTCAACTCTTTGTTCAGATGGCTTACTCTGACCCTGTCGAATCTGCACCCTCCTTCCTCCCACCACAGTGCTCATGGTCCCTTTAATCCTGCACTGCCTCCCATACGCTAGTCACCTTCTCCCATACTGGGTACTTTACTCATTTGTTATGGTTAGAAATGTTTGCACCCCCGCTAGAGTGTAAACTCCATGAAAGTGGACCTCGTTCTCCCTTTTGTTCACCAGTATATCCCCACTGCCAAGAACAATGCCTGGCACGCAGTAGGAGCACAGTAAATACGTGAAGAATATTTGTAAAGCACCTGAGTAATGGCTTAGCATGTAGTTGCTGTGAGTAGATAGTGACGATCGGGATATTGATGGTTGTAATGATTTTCATACTAGTATTAGTATCAGTGTTAGTATTGATGTTTTCATAAATATGTTAATGTGATCAAACTTCAGCAGGCATCTATTCAAAGGGTATGGTCCTTGAGGCTTTTTTTTTTAATAGCAGGCATTTTAAAAAAAAATTGATCCTCTTGTACTTTGTTGACAATCTGTCATTGTGTAATCTACTGCCTTAATAATGGAACCTGCCAGCTTTTAGTTCTATGTTGCTAATGAAAATCCTTTTATGTCTTTAAGTGGCATAGAGAAGTTTTTGGTAATCCCACTGTATATCCTTTGGTCAAGCCATTAGCAAGGGAACTATAAGAATTAGCAACAGCATTCTTTTATGATTCTTATTTGCCCTCACAGCTGTGGGTTTGGTTTTTTTTTTTTTACACCTTTACTTTAAATTTTGACATTTTAAAAAAGTTTTAACTTACTGTGTTGATTCCCATTACTTTTTTTCAACTGTTAATTGTTACCTTTTTTAAATTGACTTTGAGGGAATAAAGAAGAATCTTTCTAGAATTTCAGAGATACTTTAAAATAAATTATTTGCAAGGCACCTGGGTGCCTCAGTCAGTTAAGTATCTGACTCTTGATTTTGGCTCAAGTCATGATCTCAGGGTCAGGTCATGAAGTTGAACCCCTTCTCTCTTGCGCTCCCTCAGTCCCTACTCCCTCTTTCTCTCAAATAAATAAATAAATAAAATATTTTTTAGAAAATGAATTAATTTGCTGTGCCTTCTCCCCATTAATAGATGTGTGGTGGTCCTGGGATGCCTGACCCAAGAGCAGGAGGTGATGCTACTGACTCAAGCCAGACAGCCCTTGATAATAAAGCTTCGTTGCTCCATTCAATGCCTGCTCACTCCTCTCCTCGCGCTCGAGACTATAATCCATATAACTATTCAGATAGCATCAGTCCCTTCAATAAGTCTGCCCTCAAGGAAGCCATGTTTGATGATGATGCCGACCAGTTTCCTGATGGTAGGTTCTGGGTCATATTTTGTCACCTGTATTTTAGAGGATTGGTAGTCAATGAAACAAGAAATACATGTGCTTTTATTATAACTCCTGAAGAAGTAAGGAGCTTTGGGATGAAAATGTTTCTCCCATCTTTTAGGAGCTCTTTTCTAGTGGTTTAGTAGTTTTCTACCCCAGAATGAGAAACAGGGTAATCCTGAGATCATCCTCAAACATCAGGAAATCCTTACTGACTGCCCAGAAACAACTGAAATCCGTTGTAGCTTATAAATTTAGTTTATTTCTAGACATAATTCAGTCATTAATTTTTATACCAGCGTGACATAAACCTTTGAAGAACTACCCATTCTTAATAATATCCCTTTAATAAAGTGTAAAATCATAAACTCTAGTAAGATGCAAGACCAATGTGAGGGAAGCTACCATTAGTTTTTGGAGCCAGCTTAGGACTAGCTCTGCACTTTCAGTGACTTATACCAAGGGTGTGGGACTAGCTCTAAGTTGTCCAGCCTGATATATGGTTGACTGTCCAGAGTGTCACATCTGAAAGAGGGTAGAAATGTACTACCTACCTGCCCTTCTAATTACAGTATGAAGTTAGGTTCACATATAAAATGTATAAAAACTGATATAAAATACAAAATACTACACATGGTTTAGGTATTTTTAATAAGAGGGAATTATTTTTTTTTCCTCTACAAATTACATAATTTATTAATTTTTTTAATTGAAAACTCAAGTAATATAAAGTAATAGATAACTATGTGGGTAAATTTGAAAGTATCCCCTTACTCATGATACTATACTTAGGTAGTTTCTGGTTTTCCTTTGTTCCCCCTGTATTGCTGTCTGTAAACTTTTATGCACATACATAATAATTTACTCTAAGAGAGTCCTAGAGATGAATTGCTCGATTAAGGGATACATAAGTTGAAATTTTGAGAGTTACTACCCAATTACCAACTCAAAACACTTGGCTAGTTTAGGTAGTGCTGATTTCCTCACTGACACAGAATGTTCAGACTTTTTTAAAATTTTGAAATCCATCACCATGATGAATATAAAATATGCCATCCTAATGAGCATTTCCCTAATTATTAGGAAGACTGAGAAGTTAGATATCAGAAATATTTTATAATTTTTGTAATTTGGTAAGTGGAAAAATCTCTTCATTTTTATTTCTTTGATTACCAATAAGGTTGACAAATCATTTTTTTACCAATATGTCATGTTAAGAGTCTTAATATATCATAATTACCACAAAGGCAAAATTATGACAACTTGCCATACTGAGTCTAAATTACATAAGAACGTATAAAATTGCTAGAATGATTTACTGCAGTGTGTTCTGATCCATCACAACTAGCTACTCTGTTACTGAGGTTTAGTCACAGTAGCAGCAAAACAGGAGGGAATAAATTGGACCTAGCATGATCGTGTCCTTTAGACCCTCCCTTGTTGCAACAGCATGGTAAGCTGAGACCTAGTTTTAGCAGCTTTAATTATTCTTAAATTATTTATGTACAGAGGTCACACGCTGGCAAACCAAATTGGTTCTACTAACATTGCTTGCCTTGGCTACAAAATATATATATGTATACATATTTTTTAACAACCAAAAGCAAAATACACACACACATATTTTTTTTTTACAATCAAAAGCTTAAAAGATGGGGGTATAGCACAAAGAACTTTTCCTTGAACCATTTGAGAGTAAGCTGACAAAATGATTCTCGATCACCCCATATATGGTCACTTACCATAAAGACATTCTCCCACATAACCACAATCTACTCATCCAAATCAGGTAATTATCATTAGTACAGTAATAAACACCTGCCCTTAAACCCCATTAGATGCTGATTTATAATGGGATGTTCTTGTCACATTTTTATCACATTAAGAACAAATAAAAATGAGTAAAACAGGATTTATAATCAAATTCCCCAAATCAACTGCAGTGTTTTTTAAAGTTTTTATTTAAATTCCAGTTAGTTAATACAGTATAATATTAGTTTCAGGTGTGCAATTTAGTGATTCAGCACTTCCATACAACACCTGGTGCTCATTGCCAAACTCAACTGCAATATTTTAAACAAAAAAGTTGCTATTTCTGACTGTTATTTTCTTTTTCTGTGTCACCAAATACTTTATTTACAGTGTTATAGTCCTTATTTAATCTTTCGAGGTGTTATACTAAGTTATTAAATTATAAATTCCTTGAGAAGAGAAACCATATCTTAATCATTTCTAGGTTTCTAACAATTTCCAACAGGGTGATTTATATATACTACGTGTCCAGTAAATGTTTTATTGAATTAAAAAAAAAAAACCCTTCGAGCCAGAGGATCCACTTCAGAATCTCACATTGCTTTCAGTCATCATGTGTCCTTTGTCTTCTTCAGTGTTTAGTCTTTCCTTTGTTCTTGTGACCGTGGCACTTTTGAAGGTCACAGACGTATTATTTTGTAGCATTTCCCTCAATTTAGGTTTGTCTGATGTTTTCTCGTGATTGGATTCAGGTCATGTGCTCTTGGCATCAGGGTCCCAGAAGTGATAGTGCATTCTTCAGGTAATACATGATTTCGCTTTGCTCTTTGACTGGTGATAGAAACTTGAGTCACTTGACTATGGTGGTGCTTACCAAGCTTCTCCACTGTGAAATACTCATTCTATAATTAGTAAGTGTCTTGGGGGAGGTACTTTAAAACTATATTAAAATTTATTCATTTAAAAAGTTTCATTTACATATTTCTAACTGTGAACTCACAGTTTGCATTGTACTTAGTGGGTTATAATTTGTAACTGTCATTTATTTTGATGCTCAAATTGTCTTTGATTTGACCTGCTCTTTTGACATGTCCCCATCCTTGCATGCTGGCATAACACAATGTTGGACTGTCCCTGCTTGAGCCCTGGAATCAATCATTCCTCCAAGGAGTGATCCTTGGTTTCATTTAATAGAAAATGGTCTTTAAGGGCTAGAGTCTGGGCACAAAGTATACTCACTACTAGTGGGATATCACTATTTCCAAGACCTTTCAGTGGCCAGAGTTTAAGGAATGTGTGTGTGTGTGTGTGTGTATGTGTACACACACTGATTTACATTTGTTTATTTCCGTATCAAAAGCTATGTGTTTATTCCGATCCCAATTTAGCACCCTGAGATTAATTCTAATTTCCTTCTTTTCCATATTGATAAACTGCTTTTTTCTGACACTGAGAAACCTGGCTCTCATTATCTTTAATACATTTACTTATTTCATCAATCTTCCTGTATGCCGCCAGTTTTCCATCTCTGCCACTACCTCCTCACCTTGCTGGGCTCTGCCAATCCACGTGGACACCTTCAACATGCTTGGGCTCTGACACACCTGGTCACCACTCCATGTGGACACCCTTCTTGCCCTGGCTGAGCTCCAAAATTCCATACTTTGCCACTCTCCCATGTGGAAAAAAACCCTGCTTACTCTGCTCAGGAATTTGTGTCCCCAGGCCTGGTCATTTGTATTTTTGATGAATGGAAAAAATCTCTTTATTTATGAGGCTGAGGAATCATGTTTTTAGCAACTGTTTATGTTAAGAGAGTTAATATATCACAAAGCCAAAACTGTGACAGCTTAGGAAGATTTCCTACTTCGGGGGATGCCTGGGTGGCTCATTGGGTTAAGCATCGGCCTTCCGCTTAGGTCATGATCCTGGTGTCCTGGGATCAAGTCCCACTTTGGGCTCCTTGCTCATCAGGGAACCTGCTTCTCTCTCTGCCTGCTGCTCCCCCTGCTTGTGGGTTCTCTCTCTCTCTCTCTCTCTGTGTCAAATAAATAAAATCTTTTAAAAAGAAATAAAAATTACCTACTTAGTAACTGACTGATTCTCTTTTCCTTTACTTAAGATCTTATATTTCCACTTGTTAAAAGAGGACATCGTTGGAAATTATATTACTGAAGTCTAAACTGGATAGAATATTTTTGAACAAGAAAATTATTTCTTCACAGCATAATACTTTATTGATTTCTAAAACATAAGACAGTCATTTTATGCTGAACAGACTTTGAAAATGGATAAACCATTAGTTCAGCAAAATAGTTGCTCTAAGCTTCATATAGCAATTAATCATTTATTGTTTATTTTCATTTTTAAAGTTGAGATAGGGAAGCTCTTGTCTGACATTATTTTATTGTGAACATTGCTAATGTCACCCATTCTTTTTAATTTTATTTGCCTCCATTGCTCTTTTGATTTTCCTTCCATGTCTACCTCAATGCAAAATTTCTCCTTTTTGTGTTTTTAAAGTCCATAACTTTTGGCAGAAGGTAAGAATTTTGTTCAAGTCAGAATTTCTATAAAAAGAAATTGTTTTGAAATTCTGAGACTTATTTAGTATGTCTGTTGCTCAGATATTTCTATACATATTATAGACGTATATACATCAGTGATAAATTTTTCAAAATCAACAAGTAAAAATAAAATTCCACTAATGTCTGCATGTAATTATGATCTTTGTAAAGTTTACCGGGGACTATAATATTCCAGAATACTACTGCTAATGAGGATAGTTCTGTTATGCAAGAGAGACTCATATCAAAGTTAGCCAGTGAAAAGAATATCCCATATTTTTTCAGCACTGCAACAGAAATATCGGAATTGTAATAGTGCCAATATTTGTCATAAGAACAAAGAAAATTAATATTAGTGAGTTTACTATATTCTGAGCCCAGGTCTTCACTATGACCATAGGAAGTCAGTACCCTCTTCCCATTTTACTCATAAGAAGATTGAGCCTCAGCACTAATTAAGAACATGTGCCTGTTGCACAAAGAGGCACAGGTTTAGTGGGACTCCAGAGCCTGCCTTTTCCCATGACCATGATGCCTCTCGTGAGGAAACACAGTTGGTTACACTTTATCTTAATGGAGTTCTTTGTTTTCTCATTTGTATCCTATATAGGATATCCTGTATCCTATTTTGTTTTGGAACAAAATATGTGGTTTCTTGGGCAGAAATTATTTTTCTGTTAGTCATCTGTTCAGACCACTTTATGTCAAGCCATTTCTAATTATCCTCTAGAGTAATTACAAAGCCTATGTTAATGGAGGAAAGAGCTGCATTCCTTCAAAAACATTTTTGTGTGTGTGAATTTCCTTTATTGAGCTGAAATAAAATAAAACTCTAAATAGAATGATTGATCCTCTGACATCTGTGAAAGTCTGATAACATGACTGCAGGAGTGACTTTTGTGAGATATACAGAGATGCATTTATCCCACCACAGTAGCAGCTGTTACTGTGGCAGTACTGTTCCAGTGTGGGTCTATATACTGAAATTATTGTAAGACCGTTTTTATCCTCCAAGTAAGATACCATCTTTGAATGCAAATTTCTTCTTTTTTATGATTTTGCTCTTTTTACAGAGTTTCTTCAAAAACCCTAATTTGGTTCACCTGGTGGTCATTCTTCCCAGACTGTCTCTCATTTTTAAGTTCAGCAATCACATTTTATGCTCTGTGTATGAGGTTATTAGTGGTCTAATTGTACTTCCATGAAAGTTGTCATAATAAACTTCTTTTTAATAGTTAGTGATTGTTGACACTACATTTTGGTTCAATTTTCCTTCCCCATTAATCTGTTTTACTCTAGTTGGATTCATCTATTCTTTTTTTTTTTTTTTTTTTTAAAGAGAGGGGATGGGGACGGGGCAAAGGCAGAGAGAGAGATAATCTTAAGCAGGCTCTGTGCCCAGCGCAGAGCCCAACATGGGGCTCAGTCCCATGACCCTGCTATAATGACCTGGGGTGAAATCAAGAGTCAGACGCTTAACTGACTGAGCCACCCAGGCACCCTGAACCCATCTATTCTAATGGTTCTGCTTAATTTCCTTTCCTTAGGTTTCCAAATCACCTTAAGTAAAATATAATTTTTCTTTCCCCTACTTGTAGGTGTAGGTTTCCCGCAACCTAAAATGTCAGGCCATTGGTATCTCTAGGTCAAGGGCTAACCAGCTGGCAAGATGAGGCACAGTAGCTTCTGTTTTTACAGACCAATAGTGAACCGTCTAGCAAACTGCAACCTCAAGGTTCATTTTTGGGAAGCTGGTTCTTTCCTCTTGAGCCTTTGCTTTTATAGGCAACAGCCATCTCCCAGATGCCAGATCCACAAGCCTTCTCTGGCCTGTTAGGATCAGCGTAAGTGGCAGCCCATCCTATGAAAGAGCAGCATGTAGGCCAAGTGGACCTACAGACAGTATAGCTCCATGACGTCAACTGTCTCCCTGGAGATTTGGGAGAGGGAGTGACCCCAAGTGTATCTTCCAAGCTCAGGCACCATATTCTGTGGTTATTTTGTTTCGGTGGAGTTAAGGAAGCGTCTACAGCACAAACTCAGGCCACTGTGTGCCCAAGTTCTGGAAGGGCTGAATTTATCATTTATTTTATCAACAAAAGAATTTAGGAAGAATTCTGGTATTTTATAATGTTTTAATATGAACTTTGGGATGTAACTATCTTTCCTACAAAAACTATTCAAGCACTGTAAGTGTCCTTTAACATTCATAAAATTCATGAGTTCATGATTATACTTCAAAAAAGAAAGCAAAAACAAAACTCTTTGATCATTTTTACACCCAACTCTTGACTCTGAAATTTAAGGGACAATAGTAAGTATTCTGCCTCTTCTATCAAACTATATTTCAGGATAATCAGAATAGCTCTAGTTGAGAAAGTTACTCTCTACAGAAGAATTCCAGCCCATTTTTAATTTCTAATAAAATAATTCAACGGTAATCAGTGGATGAAACCATTGCTAAAAGATTGATGGGGTGCCTGGGTGGCACTGGTGGTTAAGCGTGCAACTCTTGGTTTCTGCTCAGGTTGTAATTTCAGAGTCCTGTGATCCAGTCCTGCACTGGGCTCAGCTGGAGTCTGCCTGATTCTCTCTCCCTCTCCCTGCGCCCTTTCCCCCACTCATGTGCATGTGCTCACTCTCACTCTCTCAAGTAAATCTTAAAAAAAAAAAAAAAAAAAAAAAAAAATTGGGGGGGTGGTACCTGAGTGGCTCAGTCCAGTGGATGTCCAACTCTTAATTCTGGCTCAGGTCATGATCAGAGTTGTGGATCGAGCCCCAAATCAGGCTTTGTGCTGGGCATGGAGCCTGCTTAGGATTCTTTCTCTCCCCCCATGCGAGAAAACTCTCCCTCTCTCTTTAAAAAAAAAAAAAAAAAAAAAAAAAATTTAAATTGATAGGAACTTTACAGTGATGGGATCAATTTGTCACCACTTAAATCCAGTGGTTGTTATTAATATCACTAAAAATGGAGTACCCAAACATTGTGAGCCTCCTGGCATGGCACCATAGAAATGCATACTGATGTATGTAAGGATTAAATGATTTATTTGCCATTTACTAGAAATATTTCAGGGAAAAAAGTGGGAAGGGATGAAGATGAAGCAAGAATGATAAAATCTTAATTTTTAAATCTGGTGAGGGGTGTGTAAGGGTCCATTATATCTTTTCTTCATGTGAATTTTCATTATAAAAAGTTTTAAACTAGAATTGGTGTTTTCAAGATTAAAAAGTGAAAAGAAAATTCGTCTTTTTTTTTCTTAAAACTAACATTGTCTGTTTCATAAGGTTATAAAGTCATCATCCCCATACTTATGAGAGCTGACCTATAAAGTTGCAGAATTAACATTATGTCCTCTTGCCAGATGTTTCCCTCGACCACTCTGACCTGGTTGCAGAGCTGTTGAAGGAGCTGTCTAACCATAATGAACGTGTAGAAGAAAGAAAAATCGCCCTCTATGAACTCATGAAACTGACACAGGAAGAATCTTTCAGTGTTTGGGATGAACATTTCAAGACAATATTACTTCTGTTGCTTGAAACCCTTGGGGATAAAGAGGTAAATGGCAGGATGTGTAAATAATAGCCTGTTTTCCTGTCTTTGATTGCTGGTTAATCAAGAACTACACAGATTTGGAAATTGGGAAAATGAGTCTCTCTTACTGCTTCTTCCTGTGTGGAATTTTCATAATGAGTACTTTTTCTTCTAAACCAATAGTTCACTGATTTTGAGCAATTAACAATGGGAAAAATTAAAGGTCGCTGATGGTATTTTTATAGGAGAGTACAAGTTACTTGTTTTGCATATTTAAACTACTTGTTCAAAAGTGTAATTTCCTGTTCCATAGGATGTTGTTGGTTCTTGATCTCCTGCAAGTATTAAAAGTGTGATTTAAGTTTTCAACTATCAATGTGAACACTTAATTATGTAATATACTGTATACTTTATGCAGTTGTCTACAACTTATCCCTGCCCTGATGTTAAGACCCTTAAGTTACAGAAATGGAAAATGTGGAAAATTGTCTACAACCCAAAATATTAAAAACATAAAATATTTCTTCTTAGCCTACAATCAGGGCTTTGGCATTAAAGGTTTTAAAAGAAATCCTAAGGCATCAACCAGCCAGATTTAAAAACTATGCAGAACTGACTGTCATGAAAACATTGGAAGCACATAAAGATCCTCATAAGGAGGTAAGTTACCTGACCATTAAATTATTATTTTATTCTCAGTACTTTTTCTATTATTATTTTTATTAACATATAATGTATTATTTGCCCCAGGGGTACAGATTTGTTGAATTGTCAGGCTTACACACTTCACAGCACTCACCATAAAGCACATACCATCCCCAATGTCATAACCCAACCACCCTCTCCGTATCCTCCTTCCCCCAGGCAACCTCACTTTGTTTTTTGAGATTAAGAGTCTCTTATGGTTTGTCTCCCTCCTGATCCCATCTTGTTTCATTTTCTCCTTCCCTATCCCCCATAGCCCCCTACTCTGCCTCTCAAATTCCTCCTGTCAGGGAGATAATATGGTAATTGTCTTTCTCTGATTGACTTACTTTGCTTAGCGTAATACCCTCTAGTTCCATCCTTGTCATTGCAAATGGAAAGATTCTGTTTCTTTTGATGGCTGCATAGTATTCCATTGTAGATATATACCACCTCTTCTTTATCCATCCATCTGTTGATGGACATCTAGGTTCTTTCCATAGTTTGGCTATTGTGAACCTTGCTGCTATAAACATTCGGGTGTACTGCCCCTTCAGATCACTATATTTGTATCTTTAGGCTAAATACCCTATTCTCAGTACTTCTTATATTACCGCATGAAATGTGAAGTGTACCCTTGAAGAGTGTCAGTCATTTCAATCAAATGAACACTTAACTTTGATGTTCCAGGTAGTATATCTGACAAAGATGCAGTCATATTTTTTCTATTAAATGAGCTATGGTGATATCGTGGTCTTTCACCTGCAATAAGCCAGCTCTAGGATATAATCTTGATTTCATTTTTTCCTTCTTAATTTGACTTGTAGTTTTCTAAGTTAGAAATCACCAGCCATTACTGTCCACTTACCAATAAGAATTGGGTTTTTTTGAGGGACACCTGGGTGGCTCAGTGGGTTAAGCCTCTGCCTTCGGCTCAGGCCACGATCCCAGGGTCCTGGGATTGAGTCCCACATCGGGCTCTCTGTTCAGCAGGGAGCTTTCTTCCCCCTCTCTCTCTGCCTGCCTCTATGCCTACTTGTGATCTCTCTCTCTGGCAAATAAATAAATAAAATCTTTAAAAAAAAAAAAACAAAAAAACAAGAATTTGGTTTTTTGAAGTAACTTAAGAAGAATCATTATTAAAATGGTAAAGTGTCTGTAGGAGCTAGATGTCTGTTCAAAGTTTATTCAATAAAATAATGAGGACAGCTTTCCTGAAAGAGTCCTGTAAATCTGTCTCATCTATCCATCTATCTCTCTCTCTTTTTATTTATAGTTGTGTAAAAAAAATTAGCCTTTTTAAACTTTTATTTAAATACCAATTAGTTAACATACAGTGTTAGATTAGTTTCATGTGTAAAGCACCAGAGCAGTAACATGAGGTGCCTCTGGTAGAACCAAGACATAAGCGAAAGACGTCAAACAAGGAAAGTAAAAAAATAGCAGTAAGACAAAATAGATCAAAACTAAATGTAAGAGCTGAAACTACAACTTTCAGAAGAAAGCATGGGTGTAAATCTTTGCCATCTTGGATTAAGCAGTAGTTTCTTAGATACAACACTACAAGCACAAGTAGCCAACAATCACAACAAAAACATAAATTGGACTAAATCAAAATTTAAAACTTTCGTGCTTCAGGATGCCCAGGTGGCTCAGTTGGTAGAGCATGTGACTATTGATCTCAAGGACATAAGTTCAAGCCCCACGTTGGGTATAGAGATTACTTAAAATCTTTTGAGGGCATCTAGATGGCTCAGTCAGTTAAGTATCCCATTCTTGGTTTTGGCTCCAGTCATGATCTCAGAGTCCTGAGCTTGAGCCTTTGGGCTCTGCACTCAGCTGGGAGTTGGTTTGAGATTCTCTTTCCCTCACCCCCTCCCTCTGCCTCTCTTGCTCATGCTAACTAGCACTCTCTCTCTCTCAAATAATCTTTAAAAAATGCATAATAAAGTATTTTTTTAAATAATAGAAAAGGGTGTCTGGGTGGCTCAGTCAGTGAAGCATCCGCTTTCAGTTCAGGTCATGATCCCAGGGCTCCCTGCTCAGCAGGAAGCCTGCTTCTCCCTCTCCCACCTCTACTGCTTGTTTTCCCTTTCTTGCTGTGTGTCTCTCTGTCAAATAAATAAAATCTTTTTTTAAATAATAATAATAAATAAAAACTTTCATGCTTCAGTGGCACCTGGCTGGGTCAGTCAGTAAATCATGAAATTCTTGATCTTGGGGTTATGAGTTCAACCCCACGTTGGGCATAGAGTTTACTCAAAAATAAATAAATAAATAAAATTTAAAAATCAGTGTCATAAATTTAAATAATTTTTTCTGTGCTTCAAAGGGCACTCTAAAGAAAGTGGAAAGACAGAAGAAAATTTTTGCAAGTCATATGTCTGATAAGGTAATATATAAAAAAACTCTTGCAACTTGACAACAAAAAGAGAAATAACCCAATTTAAAAATGAACAAAGAGGGGCACCTGGGTGGCTCAGTGGGTTAAAGCCTTTGCCTTCGGCTCAGGTCATGATCCCAGGGTCCTGGGATCGAGCCCCCCTTGGTGTTCCTCTGCTCAGCGGGGAGCCTTCTTCCTCCTCTCTCTCTCTGCCTGCTTCTCTGCCTACTTGTGATCTCCGTCTCTCAAATAAATAAATAAAATCTTAAAAAAAAAAAAAATGAACGAAGAATGGGGTGACTGGGTGGCTCGGTCGGTTGAGCGTCTGACTTGATTTCAGGGCATGGGATCGAGCCCCGTGTCCAGCTACATGCTCAGTGGGAAGTCTGCTTCTCTCTCTCTCCTCCCCCTCCTACCTCTCCCCCCTGCCCCTCACCCCTGCTCATGCTTGCTCTCTCTCTCTCTAAAATAAATAAATGAATTATTTTTTAAAAATGAACTAAGGACCTAAATAGACTGTTATCCAAAGAAGACATGCAATTTGCCAATAAGCACATGAAAAAATGCCCAGTATCAGTACTCATTAGGAAAATACACTAAACCCACAGTGCACTACCACTTCACATACACGAATAAGAAAAACAATAAGTGTTGGTGAGGATTCAGGGGTACCTGATTTGCTCACTTGAAAGAACATGGCTCTTGATCTTGGGATCTTGAGTTTAAGCCCCACGTTGACCATAGAGATTACTTAAATAAATCTTTTAGAAAAACGAAAAAGAAAAGAAAGTAGTGTTGTGAGGATTTGAAGAAATTGAAACCCTCTGAATTTTCAGAAAATAATGACTAGAAGTCTTACAGGAGAGTGAGTCATAACTTCTAAATCTATATGGATTCTTATTTAGATTTCTTTTTTTATTCAGCTGGTGTTTAGTAGTAGAACATCTGTAGTATCTTGCTGAAGGTTTAAAAAACTTTTAGTTTTTTAGATTTTAGATTTAAATTTTAGATTTGTAGTTATCCACCTTCTGACCCAAATAAGGCCTGGCATCTCTATTTTTACAAAAGATAAAAATTGACATTCTTGATAAAGAAGATGTGGTATATATACACAATGGAATACTATGCAGCCATCAAAAGAAATGAAATCTTGCCATTTGCGACGACGTGGATGGAACTAGAGGGTATCATGCTTAGTGAAATAAGTCAATCGGAGAAAGACAACTATCATATGATCTCCCTGATATGAGGACGTGGAGATGCAACATGGGGGTTAGGGGGATAGGAGAAGAATAAATGAAACAAGATGGGATTGGGAGGGAGACAAACCATAAATGACTCTTAATCTCACAAAACAAACTGGAGGTTGCTGGGGGGAGGTGGGGTTGGGAGAGGGGGAGGGGGTTATGGACATTGGGGAGGGTATGTGCTATGGTGAGTGCTGTGAAGTGTGTAAACCTGGTGATTCACAGACCTGTACCCCTGGGGATAAAAATACATTATATGTTTATTAAAAAAAGAAAAAGAAAAGAAAGGATGAATACCCAACTTTTGTAGCAACATGGACGGGACTGGAAGAGATTATGCTGAGTGAAATAAGTCAAGCAGAGAGAGTCAAGTATCATATGGTTTCACTTATTTGTGGAGCATAACAAATGACATGGAGGACATTGGGAGATGGAGAGGAGAAGGAAGTTGAGGGAAATTGGAAGGGGAGACGAACCAAAAGAGACTATGGACTCTGAAAAACAACCTGAGGGTAGGAGGTTGGGGGAACCAGGTGGTGGGTAATAGGGAGGGCACGTATTGCATGGAGCACTGGGTGTTGTGCAAAAACAATGAATACTGTTACGCTGAAAAAATAAATTAAAAAAAAATTAAATATCTGAATCCAAAAAAAAAAATTTACATTCTTAAGGCATTACATCTAAAATTGGGTCTTCTGACCTCCAGTGTATTTGCCACTGTGCCTTTCTTAGTATCTCTCATAGATTGAGATCCAAAGTGAGAAACTACTAAATTAGAATCAAAAGCAATAATTTTTACATGGTCTCAAGACCATCTCTAGAGATTACAGATTCTACTAAAATAGAAAGACAGCCATTTCTTCTCTTCATTATAAAATTAGTGTCAGCCCTCCACAGGCCCAATACAGAAGGAAAGAAAATCATTATGAGGAGATGAAGGAATAGCATGTTAAGTTGATAGCCCATTAATGAGACTTTTTTAAGATTTTACTTTTAAGTAATGTTTTCACCTCACTTGGAGCTTCAGCTCACAACCCCAAGATCAAGAGTCGTATGTTCCACCAACTGAGCATTCAGGTGCCCCAGGATTATTTATATTTTATTATAATATAATAATATAATGTAATAATATAATGAAATATCATGAAAAAGGCATGAATACTCCTGGAGCTGAGGGTGCTGATAGTGAGCAGGGTTTCAGTATGACTATTCTAGAGGATTCTGTTCACCTTAAAGATAAATGGAGCTTTCACTACCCAGTACAGCTCGACTACAGTATGATTTAAAAATTGCATCAGCCTGAGGCGCCCAGAATGCACAGTCAGTTAAGTATCCAACTCTTGACTTCACTTCAGGTCATGATCTCAGGGTCATGAGATCTAGCCCCATGTCGGGCTCCATACTGAGTGCAGAGCCTGCTTAGGATTTTCTCTCTACCTCTCTTTGCCCTTTCCCTCCACCCACCCTCAGAAAACCAAACAAAACAAACTTGCATTAGCCAATGTTAAGAGAACATGAAAGAAAGAAAGAATATCTGGAAAAAATATTTCTCCCCATAAATCTATTCTGGTTTCAAAAGTTACTAACAGTTTGCCAACCCTGTGTTATCTACACCCTCACTTTTTTTTTTTTTTTTTAAGATTTTACTTATTTATTTGACAGAGAACACAAGTAGGCAGAGAAGCAGGCAGATAGAGGGGGAAGCAGGCTCCCTGCCAAGCAGAGAGCCCAATGTGGGATTCAATCCCAGTATCCTGGGATCATGACCTGAGCTGAAAGCAGAGGCTTTAACCCACTGAGCCACCCAGGTGCTCCTGCACCCTCACTTTTTGTGTGCGTTTGTTTACTGTAGTAGTTTCAAAGCGAGTTATAGATACCTTGTTGTATTGCATATTTCATGAAGTTTTACTTCCAGGACGCAGTATAGCATTTTAAAATTTTACTCCAATTTAAATATTTCCTCTTTGTTTTAGGTGGTAAGATCTGCTGAGGAAGCTGCATCAGTGCTAGCCACTTCAATCAGTCCAGAGCAGTGCATCAAAGTGCTTTGTCCTATCATCCAAACTGCAGATTACCCCATTAATCTGGCTGCAATCAAAATGCAAACAAAAGTGATAGAAAGAGTATCCAAGGAAACCCTTAACTTGCTTTTGCCAGAGATTATGCCAGGCCTAATACAGGTGAGAAACAAAATTTAGAGGAATAAATTATGATACATTTGGGATTTGGTTATTTTAGGCACTTTATAGGCAACACTAGTGGCATAACCAAGCCTTCCTACTGTCTTGGATATTCAGAACAAAGACTTTCCATAACTAGCTCTGTGTGTGTGTGTGTGTGTGAACCATTTAGTCAGTTTTAAGTATGCAATTCAATGGCATTAAATTCATTTATGATGTACAACCATTACAACTATCCAGCTTCAGAATATATTTTATCATCCCAAACAGGAACTCTGTACGCATTAATAATTCCCTGTTCCTTCTTCCCATGACCCCTGGTAACTTCTACTTTCTCTCTTCTCTCTCTTCTGCTTTATAGGTTCCTCATGTAAATGGAATCACACAGTATTTCTTCTGTTGTGGCTGGCTTACTTCATTTAGCATTGTGTTTTTAGAATTCATCCATGTTATAGCATGTTATAGAATTTAATTCATTTTTTATGGCTGAGTAATTTCCATTAATGTGACTACCACAATTTATTGAGCCATTCATCTTTTGATGAATATCTGGGTTGTTTCCCTTTTTTTTAATAACATAAATATTGCAGTGAATTTCCTTTTACCTTCTTATATGTATATATTTAGAAGTAGAATTCCTAGGTATTGCCACATTTCTCTCCAAAATGGTTATACTGATTTGCAGTCATAATGTGTTTTTCTCTATGCACACAAACCCATCCACATAAACATTTTAATAGTAGGATCACATTTTATAACATGCTTTGCTTAATCATAAATTGTTAACTTTTTCCATCCAATAGATTATATTCTATAATGTAACTTAATGACTGGCTAAAATTATTATATAGTGTGTATAATAAAACCACTCCTGAAAAGAATTAATCATTAATTTCTTTGTGCATCTTTAGTATTATCTTTGACTCTGTTCTAAGCCTAATATTAGTCACTAAATTGTGGGGTCCTTTGGTCCTAAGAAAAGCATATATGTAGTACGTTTATGTCATACGTATAGTGGGTACTGAATAAATTTTTGCCAGGTGTATAACTTAGGGTAATGGTAGGGATGGGACAGATGTTGAGCTTAATTCAGCCTGAATTACAGGAGTACCTTGACTGCCAACCCCAGTTTTACTCTGTTTAGATTTTATTCAATAATGAAGTGCTCTTGAGTTCCCTACAGCTGAATGTTTTAGTAGGGTTCATCTGGAGACTTTACAGAGCAGGTTGGCAAAGTGGCAGCTTTCCAGGCTAAATAAAGGTAGAACCCAATAAGGAAAGCTAACTGATAGCAGAGTGGAGGTGTGGAAGAAGAGAAAGGGACATTTCTGCTGGGAAAGGCAGGAAGGTTAACTTCAGTCACTAAAGCTTCCTCTCCCGTGGTATGCCTATAATCTCATTTTTGAGCCCCATCTTCTGTCCATGTTGGAATTGGAATAGTGCCTTCTCAGATCCCCCAAGAGTGCTAACAAGGACTTTTCTCCCTAGGGTTATGATAATTCAGAGAGCAGTGTTCGGAAAGCTTGTGTCTTCTGCCTGGTGGCTGTCCATGCAGTAATTGGTGATGAGCTAAAACCACATCTCAGTCAGCTCACTGGCAGTAAAGTAAGTAATGATACTTTGTCCTAAAGGTGGTGGCATTGGTACATTTTTCAGATTTAGTTCTTTGTTGTGTTAAAGGGTAAATTTGTTACTCAGCTTCGAACAGGTCAGGCCTTGAGCATCCAACTATTCCTCCTACCGTTTGAATGTTAACTG
Organism: Meles meles; assembly: GCF_922984935.1. Taxonomy (NCBI): domain Eukaryota; kingdom Metazoa; phylum Chordata; class Mammalia; order Carnivora; family Mustelidae; genus Meles; species Meles meles. Next base: position 36,506,967 of record NC_060069.1, on the reverse strand, counting down.
TTCCTACTTTCACGTTGGTCACTCTAGAGAAGTCAGGTAGGGTAGGGTGCTGTGAAAGAAATGCCTGCAGCCAGCACATTCCTTGCAGACTCCCACACCCAAATCCTTGCCCCCAAGGACTGTTTAAGAATGAATAGTGGTTGGGGTGCCTGGCTGGCTCAGTTGGTGGAGTGTGTGACGCTTGATCTCGGTTGTTGTGAGTTTGAGCCCCACAGTAGGTATAGAGATTATTTAAATACGTAAGTACATAAATAAATACCCTTTTAAAAAAAAAATAGTGGTTTTATATATTCATGGATTACTTATATCTCCCAAAATGTGGAACCCTTGGGCATTTCTTTAATTCCCCCCTGTGAACTATGATAATCAAATATTTGCTTTCCTTAAGACTTAAAAAAAAAAGTAGGGGTATCTGGCTGACTCAGTCAGAAGAGCATGCAGCTCTTGATTTTGGGGTCGTGAGTTCAAGCCCCACATTAAGTAATAAGATTACTTAACTAAATAAGCTTAAAAAAATTTTTTAAGACTTTAAAAAAAGTCTTTCCTCATTTCTTTGATACTATCAAACATTGAAATTTATTCTACGAGGTGAGGATAAACGATGATTGTTGAAGTTTTGCTTATGAACCATTAGCAGGAAACACTCTTCCTCATTTAAACAGTTTCCCACACCCTAGCTATTGTCATTACTATGATCAAATTTATTTTTAAAGTTGCAAAAAGGAGGGGCACCTGGGTAGCTCAGTGGGTTAAAGCCTCTGCCTTCAGCTCTGGTCATGGTCCCAGGGTCCTGGGATCGAGCCCTGCATTGGGCTGTCTGCTCAGTGGGAAGCCTGCTTTCCCCTCTCTCTCTCTGCCTACTTGTGATTTCTGTCAAAAAAGAAAAATCAAAAAAATTACAAAGAGGTGGAGAAAATACCTATAAAGCTTAAGTATATACCCAACATTAAATACTTATGTAAGTTATAGGTAGACTAAAGCAGTGATTCTTAACCCTTTCTGAGTTACAGACCACTTTGAGATATGGGTTGTATCTCATCCCAAGAAAAATAAATAGATACAGAAAATTTTACACAAAGTTTCAGAGGATTCACTGAGTCCCTGAATCCCATGGATACCAGCTTAAAAACCCTTGAATCAATGAGTTAATGTTAAAAAACCAAACTTTAAACAACACAGTCTTCTTTTGGGTTTTTTTGGTTGTATTGTTGTTGTTGTTGTTGTTGTTTTAAGATTTTATTTATTTATTTGACAGAGACAGAAAGAGCGCAAGTAGGGCAAGTGGCAGGCAGAGGGAGAAGCAGGGTCCCCGCTAAGCAGGGAGCCTGATGTAGAACTTGATCCCAGGAACATGGGATCATGACTGAGCTGAAGGCAGACACTTAACTGGGTGAGCTATCCAGGAGCCCCTCTTTTTTTTTTTTTCCTCTAAAGTAAACTCTACACTGAGCTTAAACTCAGGAGCCCCTCATGCTCTACCAACTGAGCCAACAAGGCGCCCCAACACAGTGGTTTTCAAAGAAAAAAAGCTTTTGTGATAAGCTCAAGTTGTGTCGTGATAATTCAAAGATGTCTGTAAAAGAATTAAATTTGAGTACTTTGTCAAGACTCTTAACTCCAGGAAGCTGAGAGTTGCTGGGGGGGGCGGGGTTAATTGGCTGATAGGCATTTGAAGTAATGAGCATGGGAGTTGTATGCAACTAATGAATCACTAAATTCTACCCCTGAAACTAATAATATGTTATATGTTAATTAAATTGAATCTAAGTAAAAAATTCTTTTAAATTAAGTACTTTGTCAGAATGCTAGGCAGCAAAAAAAAAAAAAAAAAAGAATGCTAGGCAGCCAGTTGCATATGAGATCATAGCTAGGTTGAGAAAATATTTGGAAACAATATTAGATGAAAAAAGTAAAGCATAAAATTGTATATGCCCTGATAAAAACTTTATAAAAATATGATCTCATCTAGCAAAGACTACAAAGTGACACAGAGAAATCAAGAACATTCTTGGAGGGCAATGTTATAGTTGTTTAAGATCTTGGGTCCTGGAACCCAGGTGCCTAATTTCCTATCCAGGCCCACTTCTTACCTACCCTGTGACTTTAGGGTAATGACTTACACATCCTATATCTTGATTTCCTCATCTGTAAATTATTGTTGAGATAAAAAGAGATAGTGTAAGGTAGTTAGCTTATTATATAGCACATGGTGCTCAGATGTTTGTCCTTATTGTCTTAATGGTGACTTATTTTTCTAAGTTTAAGTTTTACATGCTATCAGTACAACATTTTTCAAAAAGGCATATTAGAATACTCAGTTATTAGGGGTGCCTGGCTGGCTCATCCTGGTAGACCATGCAACTCTTGATCTCAGGGTCATGAGTTGAAGCCCCATGTTGGGTGCAGAGATTACTTAAATAAATGAGTAAATAGAATACTCAGTTGTGAACAGACTGAGACTTGAATTTTTTTTTTTTTGTAATTATTAATTAACAACAATAACTTGGGTGTAACTGAGTCTAAAATCTCTCCTTTAAATTCATATATGTATAGAATTTTTTAATAAGCATCTTACTATAACTTATAATTTGCTCAGTGACATATGTTCGGCTTGAATCTGCAGATGAAGCTACTGAATCTTTACATCAAACGTGCACAGACAGGTTCTGGAGGAGCTGATCCCACTACTGATGTTTCTGGACAAAGTTAGTGAAGCTGATTAAAGTGAACCAGGCCTCTCAAAGAAAGGACAGACAGACCACCCCTCATCAATGAAAGGAAATTTTCAAACACGTCTTTTGGAACTTACCATCTTTCCCAGTTTTAGTTTTCTGTTTTGTTTTGTATTTTCTGTAACAGAGGGCTATCCTCAGTCTGCATGTAACCTTTATGATAGTTATTCCAAATTCAAGAAGAAGCAGTATTAACATCAGTTGATCAGTACAAAGTAATTTTTAATCAAATTCATCATTTCACATGTTTGTACTTCTTTGTCTTCCCATTAACCTTTGCCAGTGTTATGATTGTATAAATTTTTTTAAATGCTGGTTAAAGAGAATGCTTAAAGCTTTAAAAGTTTAACAGTCTAAAACTTTTTTTTTTTTTTGCCTCTATTCAGATGCAGAATAATATTTTTATTGCTACTTGGAGTTTTGTTCCGTATCATGTCCTATGCTAGAAATACTGAAATGATGTGAAACAAAGCAGGACTCATTTGAACTACAGCTGGACTCTGTTGGTGTGATGGAGATACATGTCATTAGTTGCAATTTCTTTGGGGTGATCTGTAGTTTAAAACTAAGACCTCAGAGAAAGTGCTACAGAATCAGCCAGTTCTGTAACACTGATACTGCTTGTTGGTTGTTGATCTTGCCATCTTTATTTAAAACCATGTCCCCTCTAAGATCCCTTAAGAAAGCTGCACCAAATCATCTGCCTGTTGTTTTCTTGATACTTATTAAAATAGAAGGTTTTATTGCAGGGTTTTTGGTTTATCTTTGTTGTGAATGATGCTTTTTTCATATTTATTAATCTCAAATTCACTTATGAACAAACTTGATAATGGAAAGAGACAAAAAGTAAATCAAGTGCATGTATGTCCTTGACTGTCTTCTGTTTCTCATTTAATAAACAAACTTATTATTGAGACATGGGAGTCAACCAGCACCTTTTCTTTAAATGGTGGAACCTGGTTTCCTTTTACCATGAAATTGTCTTACTTGAAAACATTGATCCTGATGAGAGAGAAGATGGTGCAAGGCTATTATCTTTGTGTAATGGACTCAAATTCTCTACCTCTTCAGGGCTAATCCTTATAACTGAGCTGCTGCCTGTAGTGTCCTTTGGAAAACTACTTCAAGGGTGATTTTCTGTTATATTTTAACAAATTTTTTTAATCACCTTTTGCTACATCTATTCTTTTCATGTGCAGCCAACTTTCAAAAATTACCAGTTTGGTGAAAGGCAAATTAGATCATTGGGAACCAGGATACTAATGATTTCTCATCTTGACTTTTTAAAAAATCCTAACATGACATGAATTTGACTGGAAAGGCAAATAGCTATTAGGGAAGCAATTTGCTATTGTTACAGAGTTATCTGTACTTTATTTGTTTAATTGAAAAAAATGTAGAAATGTATGTAAAGAATTTAAGACAAGAGTACTGGATGGATGATTTGTCATAGGCTTTTCCCTTCGTTTCTGTTCTAGCAGCAGGAAAATAGTTTCTCTATATCCCCTCCCCTTTACCTGTAACAGTTTTGTTTTCTACTGTTAATTACATTGTGTATTTATAGTTCTATGCTTACTGTTGTGCATATACTGGCAATAAAACTGTACATAACATTACTTGAAAAAATTAACAATGTATATCAGTTGTTTTTCTGTCTCACTGTGTGAAAAGTCATGTAGCTCCTAACTACATTTTTAAAACTATTTCAGAGGTCATGTATTAGTGCTATTCACATGAATTTTATAAGTGTATCTGAGGAAAACAGATTCATCTGGAGTAGCCTCCACAGTCAAATTAGATGGCTATAGGGGCGCCTGGGTGGCTCAGTGGGTTAGGCCTCTACCTTTGGCTTGGGTCATGATCTCGGGGTCCTGGGGTCAAGCCCCGCATTGGGCTCCCTGCTCAGCGGGGAGCCTGCTTCCCCCTCTCTCTCTCTCTGCCTGCCTCTCTGACTACTTGTACTCTCTCTCTCTCTCTGTCAAATAAAATCTTTAAAAAAAAAAAAATGAAGAAACTCATGAGGCCATTTCCTCAAAAACAAAAAAATTAGATGGCTGCATATGCATGTGTATGACAGCTTATCTTTTTTTTCTTAAGATTTTTATTTATTTGTTTGATAGAGCACAAACAGGCAGAGCTGAAAGCAGAAGGAGAGGAGAAGCAGGCTTCCCTCTGGGCAGAGAGCCCAACGTGGAACTCAGTCCCGGGACCCTGGGATCATGACCTGAGCCGAAGGCAGAAAGCAACCAACTGAACCACCCAAGAGCCTCTGACAGCTTATCTTTAATAAGAAAAGGCATTTTTTTTTTTAAGATTTTATTTATTGGGAGATCTGGATGGCTCAGTCGGTTAAACATCTGCCTTCTGCTCAGGTCGAGATCTCCGGATCCCAGGATCAAGCCCTGCATAGGGCTCTCTGCATAGCAGGGAGTCTGCATCTCCCTCCCATTCTTCTATATGCTCACTCTCTCTGTCTCTCAAGTAAAATCTTTAATAAAATTAATTTTTAAAAATAAAGATTTATTTATTTGGCACAGAGAGAGAGAGCACAGGCAAGGGTAGTAGCAGAGGAAGAGGAGAAGCAGGCTCCCCACTGAGCAGGGAGCCTGATGCAGGACTCAATCCAAGGGCCCCAAGAAAAGGCATTTTAAACATTGAATTTTTCTTAGTTTCTTAGGTATATTTTATGTTCCATGACCTTTTGTGTATTTTATAATCATTTTTAATCTAAATATTAATTTTTACCCCTGCTTCAAGATCCTGCTTTAACTACTGTTGACAACTAAGTAGTATGCTGTAAGCTGAGTAATAGCTCCACTTGAACACCTGGATCAAGCACCTGGCATCTAGAGGCAGGCACTCGAATGAATGAACTGAGTAGTAAAAGTATGTTTTAATGTGTCTAGGTGAAAGCTAATATATAAAAACATGAAAAAATATTTAAAATCCTGTAATTTTAGGGGCACCTTGCTGGCTCAGTTGGTAGAGCATGTGACTCAATCTCAGGGTCATGATTTTGAGCCCCACGTTGGGCATAGAGATTACTTTAAAAAATAACAAAAGTAAAAACATACATATTAAAAATTAAAATCTATATTTTCACTTCATGAGGATTTAAGGAAATTATTATTGACTCTCCAAATTTGTTCATCCAGAAATGTATTTAGGTGTCAGCTATTAAAAACTGATAATAAGTTCTGGTTAAATTTTTTCTTTCCACCTTTCTCCCTAAACATTATCAGTATCATTCATTTCCTGCGCTGCTCAGAACTAATTAAAAGTACATAATTCCTCATTATAAACCATGTTTGTTTCTTGGAAGTTTTCAAAATCTATAATAGGCTTCTGCCATTTTCAAGTAGGATGTGGCTTGAACCTGAGTTTCAAATTCGGAGTATATTTACTGTATTCCTTTATATTCTATCTTAATAAACTTTGAGTCAAAATGATTTTTCACCAAATATGTCTCTTATCAAACCAGATCTGTTTGTAAATTCAAGTGTATCTTATAATTTAGAATACCATTTACAGGAAATAGAAATGAGGATTGGTACATCACTCCATAATACATAAAGGGTTTTTGTTTTTTGTTTTGTTTTTATTTATTTGACAGATCACAAGTAGGCAGAGAGGCAGGCAGTGGCGGCGGTGGGGAGAGGAAGCAGGCTCCACGCCAAGCAGAGAGCCCAATGTGGGGCTCGATCCCACGACCCTGCAATCATGACCCAAGCCGAAGGCAGAGGCTTAACCCACTGAGCCACCCAGGCGCCCCATAAAGGGTTGTTTTTTTTTTTTTAAGCTTAATCTTTCACACCTTTCTGTGTTGTTTAGGTTTATTTCATTGCAATTAATCACATACATTTTTACAGCTATGCAAAAGAAAGAATTAAGCTTAAAAAAGCTATCCATCTCCTTTTTTTTTTTTAATTTTTCAGTAATCTCTACACCCAGTGTGGGGTTCAAACTCACAACCCCAAGATCAAGAGTTGCATGCTCCACTGACTAAGCCAGCCAGGCACCCCAAAAGTTATCTATCTCTATAGAGCAGAAATAAATTATATAGAAACTAGAAAAAAAAAAATAGAACAGATCAATGAAACCAGGAGCTGGTTCTTTGAAAAAATCAATAACATTGATAAACTTCTAGCCAGACTTACCAAGAAAAATAAAGGACTCAATAATATTACAAATGAGAGAGGAGAAATAACCAACACCACAGAAATGCAATCATAAAAGAATATTATGAAAAACTACATACCAACAAACTGGACAGCCTACAAGAATTGAATAAATTCCTGGAAACATAACCTAACAAGACTGAAGCAGGAAGAAATAGAAAATTTGAACAGACTGATAACCGAAAAAGAAATTGAATCAACCCCCCCCCCAAAAAAAAAGTCCAGGACTAGATGGCTTCGCAAGCAAATTCTTTTTTTAATTTTTTTTAAAGATTTTATGTATTTATTTGACAGAGATCACAAGTAGGCAGAGAGGCAGGCAGAGAGAGAGGAGGAAGCAGGCTCCCCGCAGAGCAGAAAGCCCGATGTGGGGCTCGATCCCAAGACCTTGGGATCATGACCTGAGCCAAAGGCAGAGGCTTTAACCCACTGAGCCACCGGGCGCCCCTTCACAGGCAAATTCTACCAAACATTTAAGGAATAGTTAATACCTATTCTCAAACTATTCTGAAAAACAGAAAAGGAAGTAAAACTTCCAAATTTATTCCTTGGGGCCACCATTACCCTGATACCAAAACCAGATAAATATGCCATGAAAAAGAATCACAGGCCAATATGAACATAGATGCAAAAATTCTCAACAAAATGCTAGCAAACTGCGTTCAGCAATACATTTAAAAAATCCTTTACCATGTGGGGTGCCTGAGCACGCAGAGCATGCAACTATTGATTTCAGGGCTGTGAGTTTAAGCCCAATGCTGGGCATGGGAGCCTACTTTAAAAATAAGACTCATTCACCATGACCAAATGGTATTTATTCCTGGTTTGCAAGCATGGTTGAATATTCACAAATCAATCAACGAGATACACCTGTAAGAGAAAGGATAAGAACCATAGATCATTTCAATAGATGCAGAAAAAGCATTTGACAAAGTACAACATTTATAATAAAAACTCAACAAAGGGGGCGCCTGGGTGGCTCAGTGGGTTATCCTCTGCCTTCGGCTCAGGTCATGGTCTCAGGGTCCTGGGATCGAGCCCCACATCGGGCTCTCTGCTCAGTGGGGAGCCTGCTTCCTCCTCTCTCTCTGCCTGCCTCTCTGCCTACTTGTGATCTCTGTCTGTCAAATAAATCAATAAAATCTTTAAAAAAAAAAAAAAACTCAACAAAGTAGGTTTGGGGGAACATACCTCGGCATAATAATAAGTCCATCTGTGAAAAACCCACAGCTAACATCATCTTCTGGAGAAAAATTCTTTTTCCCTAAAGGTCAGTAATATTACAAAGCTGTAGTGATCAAAACAGTATGGTATTGGTATAAAAGTAGGCAAGTAGATCAATGGAACAGAATAGAAAAGCCGGAAATAAACCCACAGTTACATGGTCAATTAACACTCAACAAAGCGAGAAAGAATATCCAATAGGAAAAAGTCTCTTCAACAAATGGTGTTGGGAAAACTGGACAAGAACATGCAGAAGAATGAAACTGCATTACTTTCTTATACCATACACAAAAATAAACTCAAAATGGATTAGAGACCTAAATGTGAGACCCTGAAACCATAAAAGTCCTAGAAGAGAACACAGGCCATAAGTTCTTTTTTTTTTTTTAAATGCAACATACAAACTTTATTTAACAAAAGTAACAGGTAAAGTCAAACAGGCACTTATATTAAAGAGAAAAACCGACTAGAAATTTTATCTTAAACACCTTATAGTAACCTACTTGCCATTGCATTTAGCTGAGCTCTGTTGCTGTGAAGAATACAGCTCATGCACAGGTATGGATCAACAATTTGTACATTTTTCAAGTATTCACTGAATACTACCCTTATATACATATATACATTAAATTTGAAAAAGACTTAATTGACAATCCCCAGATAGACTTCATTTTTGTTGCTCTTTTGGAAGAGGTCGTCTAAAGAGAAGAATATGTGGTTCTGGCTCATGAATCATGTAGTGAACCCAGCCTAGACTCTGTTGGACGCCAAGTCTCCTCCACTCCTCTTCCGACATCAGATGGGTTTTCGGGACTTGTTTGGAAAGTTCTCTGGGTAACATGACATGCCGGTACTCGTAGTGCTCGTCGAAGTACTTGTCCGAGTAGTAGATCTGCTTGTGGGCCATCCTGTGGGCGGGCGGGAGCGTCGGGGCTGGAAGAGTGGGCGCAGCGGGCCACACGTCCACCTCACGCCAAGGCAACGACTCGACTCGGCCATAAGTTCTTTGACATTGACTGTAGCAACATCTTTTTAGATCTATCTTCTGAGGCAATGGAAACAAAAACAAGAATAAACTATTGGGACAACATCAGAATTAAAATCTTTTTTTGTAAGATTTTTTTTTTTAATTTGACAGAGAAAGAGAGATCACAAGTAGGCAGAGAGGCAGGTAGAGAGAGAGGAGGAAGCAGGCTCCCTGCTGAGCAGAGAGCCCGATATGGGGCTTGATCCCAGGACCCTGAAATCATGACCTGAGCTGAAGGCAGAGGCTTAACCCACTGAGCCACTCAGGTGCCCCAGAGTAAAAATCTTTTACATAATGAAGGAAATAATCAGCAAAACTAAAAGACAGCTACAGAATGAGAGAAGATACTTGCAAATGAAACGTGCAGTGAAGGGTGAGTATCCAAAGTATATAAAGAACTTCTAAAACTCAATACCCCTAAATCAAATAATCCAATCTAAAAATGGACAGAAGACATGAACAGACATTTCTCCAAAGAAGACAGATGCCCAACAGACACATGAAAAGATGCTCATCATTACTCATCAGGGAAATGCAAATCAAAAATACAATGAGATACCACCTCACACCTGTCAGAACGGCTAAAATCAACAAGAAACAACAGGTGCTGGTGAGGATGTGCAGAAAATGGAACCCTCTTGCATGGTTGGTGGGAATGCAGACTGGTACAGCCACTTGGAAAACAGTATGGAGTCTCCTCAAAAAGTTAAAAATAGAACTACTTTATGATCCAGCAATAGCACTACTGGCTATTTACCCAAAGAATACAAAAACACTAATTCCAAGGGATTCATGCACCTGTATGCTTATAGCAGCATTATTTACAATAGCCAAGTTATGGAAACCGCCCAAGTGTCCATCAACTGATGAATAAAGAAAAGGTGGCATACATATGCAATGGAATATTACTCAGTCATTAAAAAAGAATGAAATCTTGCTATTTGCAACCACATGGGTGGAGCTAGAAAGTATAAAGCTAAGTGAAATAAGTCAGAGAAAGAAATATCGTATGATTTCGTTCATATGTGGAACTGAAGAAACAAACTAGCGAAGGGGAAAAAATGAGAGGAGACAAATCTAATTATAGAAAACAAACTTGTGGCATCTGAGTGGCTCAGTGGGTTAAAGCCTCTGCCTTTGGCTCAGGTCATGGTCTCAGGACCTGGGATCAAGCCCTGCATCGGGCTCTCTGATCTGCAGGGAGCCTGCCTCCCCTCTCTCTCTGGCTGGCTCTCTGCCAACTTGTGATCTCTGTCTGTCAAATAAATAAATAAAATCTTAAAAAAAAAAAAAAAGAAAACAAACTTGATGGTTACCAAAGAGAGGTGGGTGAGGGGATGGGTGAAATAGGCGATGAGGATTAAGGAGTGCACTTGTGATGAGCACCAGGTGATGTATGGAAGTGTTGCATCACTGTATTGTACACCTGCAACAAGTATAACCCTGTATGTTAACTGGAATTTCAATAAAAATAAAAAGTTACCTTTCTTTATTGCACTAGAGATTGCTTAAATAAACTTAAAAAATATTTTTTAAAGAAGAGCCTTGTGGGTTTTGAAGGGTCAGGGCTAGGAGGTTGGGGGAACAGGTGGTGGGTAATGGGGAGGGCACGTTTTGCATGGAGCACTGGGTGTTGTGCAAAAAGAATGAATACTGTTACGCTGAAAAAATAAATAAAATGGGGAAAAAAAAGAGCCTTGTTATGTTTTTAAGATTCTATTTTTTAAGTAATCTCCACACCAACGTGTGACTTGAATTCACAACTATGAGATCAAGAGTCACATGCTCTACCAACTGAGCCAACCAGGTGCCCCCAAAAGAGCTTACTTTAAACAAATCAAGAAAATTGGGTGTAGCTTTTCTTCCAGAAGTTTTATTTTACAATTTTCTTCTTTCTTATGAAGTTATAATGTTTAGTTTGCTCTCCAAACTGAGCAAGACACTTTTCCCTCCAACTGGCCACTGTTCCACAACTTAGTTTAGTTTAGCAGGACCGAGGGATACCAGTGGAGGAAGGACCCCAGATGCAGTGTTAGGCATCTTAGGTATGTATTCTAAAATAAAATCTAATTGAACTAAAGAATTCACCGGAGACTTATGCAAAAGAATAATGTGATTAGAATCGGCTTCACAAACACTGCAATTGTACATCCTCTGAACACTTCAGAAATGACGTGTTTTTAGGTAACGATGTTTTACAGATTGAGCTCTGTGAATCTGGCTCTGATTACCTTTATCTCCTTATTAAATATTGTAGCAATCTGCCTGCTGTAAAAACGTAGTTGTAGATCTGATCATGAGAGGACAGCATTAATGTGCTTTTAGAGGGACTGATCCAGGAGGCTCTGGCCCGGGACTCAAGGACTCAGTGCAGAAAAGTGCCCAGTGGCAGGCCCAGCAAACCCGCCATTCCGAAGGGCGTGTGCTGTGGGCAGCCCTAGCCTCCCACTACCTTCCACTCTTGGTGGTGTCAGACTCCTAAGACAGTATTTTTCCCCTTAAGAAAGTATAAATCGGTGACTTTGTTGGTAGTGAGTACAAACAGATTGCTTAATAACCAGTTTTCAGGTTTTATGTCTACAGCCAAATGTATATTTTTATCAAAGTTTATCAGAGTAGAGACTTAGACCCAGAGTTAGATCATTTTGACAAAGCAAGAAATGGGCTTTCTCTTCTCCATCCTCATAAAGCAGTGGTTCTCAACGTGGTGATTTTGCCCACTGGAGGACATTTGAGGATATTTGGAGACATTTTTGGTTGTCATAACTTGGCAGGGATGGCCACTGACATCTAGTGGGTACAGGCCAATGATGCTTGCTGCCAGACATCCTACAATACACAGGATTGCCCCCCACAACAAACAGTTATCCAGCCCCAGATAATAATGCCCAATAATGTCAGTAATGCCCAAACCGGGAAACCTTGCATTAAAGCAAGGGAGTTGCTATGGACACCTGCCCTGGGTCAGGGGGAAAAAAAACAAAAAAACAAGAACAAAAATGAAAAAAAACAGAGTCAGGTTTTTTACACTAAGGTTGAACAGAAAGGTGAACAATCCAGAACTCACTTCTAGATGACTAATTTGAGGATCAGTTTTCCCGTTTTTATACATACGGGCTCACATGCCAACCACTCAACATAAATCGTTGACCCCCAACATAATCCAAACCATCCTGGCTCATCTTCTTCTGAAACTTACTCCATTCTGAACTCTCAGTCTAATGCAAAATTAGTCCTTCCAATTTTGCTCTCATCAAAGAAACAGTGATTTTTATTTCAAGGAACTGATTATCTAGCTCCTGAGGGCAGAGAATTTCCATATAGCAAGGTTCACTGCAGGCCAGCAGCAGTGAAATTGACTGAAGAGACCCAGGAGAATGGCCTTGGGGTTGGTTGGCCAGTGTTGAAAAGTAGATTGTTATCAACTTACCAAATATGGCATGATTCCACCTAGGAGGTACCTAGAGGAGTCAAATTCATAGAGACAGAAAATGGGATGGTGGGTGCCAGGGGCTGAAGGGAGGGGGAACAGGATGTGACTGTCTAGTGGGGATGGTCACTGTCTGGGATGATGACAAGAAGTGAAGGGTGGTGATGGCTACACTAGAGTGTGAATGTACTTAACACCACTCACCTACACATTTTAAAATGACTAAGATAGTAAATACGATGTCGGGTGTTTTACCACAATTAGAAATAATAGAAAATAACAATGATCGTTAAAATGAGGTCACCATATAAAAGTGACTCAAGAACTCTGTTCACCACCTGATTGCTGCGAACGGCGACACGTGAAGACGATCAGGTAGACAACCTATAGAATGCTATCTCTATCCGTCTATATACATACAGAACCTACGTAAGAACAGAGCAGGCAAATTGAAGCACCTTTTTAAAAAAACAGATGTGTTGTGAGACGTGTTGGTAGTGCTTACCCACAGAATTGTGACATTTCCATCTTTGCTTCCTCTCTTGTACACTGCCTGCTCATTTGTCCATGATCTCCGTTTCCCTGATGCTGACTCTGCGGCTCATCTTGCTCCAGGTGTCTAGACTGAGCACCTAGAGTCAGACCTTCTTCCAGGTTTACCCAATAGGCAGACCTACCGCCCTCTGCCTCTTGTCACCCTTGCCTCCGCTGTTGCACCCACCGTTGGCACCTGGCCCACAGATTTCCCCACCTTCCCAGAAGAGGTACAGCAGCCGACGGGTTAAAAGAAGGGGTTATGCCATAAAACCATTCACATACAAGTCACTATTTCCACCGCTTGGGTGAGTTACTGAATCTCTCAAAGCTTCAGTTGCTCCTCTACAGAGCAGCACGCTCCACAAGTGATGGCCTGTCATACTCTGGTCTCCAACGGGGGCAGTGGCCCCCCAGCCGACACACTGGGATGCCACGCCCTCTTTCACATCCAGTCACTCTGCCCTCCTGGGACCTGGGCTGCTCTGTCCAGCTAAGGATCACAGACTCAGCATTTCACTTGCTAATTGTAGGGGGATTTAACAGCTGGTATTAGTTTATGTTTTATTGTGGTAAAAGGATATACAACATTAAATTTACCATCACAGCCTCCTTTAAGTGTACTTTCAGTAGCATTCAGCATATCACACTGTTGTACATCAGATCTCTAGAATTTTTTCATCTTGTAAAACTGAAATTCTGTACCCATGAAAAACTAATTCCCCCTCCTCTAACCCTTGGCAACCGCCTCCCTACTTTCTGTTGCTACAATTCTGATACATTTTAGAAATATCTATACATGTTAGAAGTATACTATCATATTGTATTTGTCCTTTTGTGCCCGGCTTGTTGCACTTAACATAATGTCCTTGAGGTTTGTCTGTTTTGTAACATATAGCAAGGTTCTCTTGTTTTTGAAGGCTCAAGAATATCCTGTTGTATGAACATACACATTTCTTTATCCACTCCTGCCAATGGACATTTGGGTTGCTTCCGCCTCTTGAACATGCTACACAGCCTTTTTTTTTCTCTCTTGTAACCATGTATACGTTTCTAGCACTATCCACCATACTTGGAACATAGCAATACTATAGCAAGTCTTAATATTTGTTTTATAAATGAATACATGAATGAATTAGCTCAGTGACTCTTTAGAATATCCAAATCTCTAAAAAGCAGTAAATTGGGCACATTTTCACATTTCAGATTTTTGCTGGTGTTTCACATTTTAGCTTGAAAGTGTGTAGTAAATACTGCACACTTAGCGTTCTTTCTCGTGTCGGGATTTGTGCCAGCACGTTGGGTGTCCTCAGTCTTCATTCCAGTCCCATGAGTCAGGTACTATCACCATCCCCAGTTTACAGGAGAGACTGAGACATGGAAAAGTTGATTGATTTGCCCAAGGTCTTGTAGCCCATAAGCTTGCAACGAAGTTTTAAACCCAGATTAGCTGAGACCAGAGACAGAAACTTAATCTTCATGCTAGAAATGCTCTAGGTATCGTACAGGGACATTGGTAAGGTTCTGCCCCAACTCTGTGAATATCGGCACCCTTTAAGGTCTAAAAAAAACAAAGAACAAAAAATAACTATGACATTTTAAAACTGTTCTTTATATATTTTGAATAACTGGAGCATAAAAAACACTGAGTCTCTAAAAACACACATACCTAACCTGGGGAAGTAATCAAAATGAGTAAAAATAATAGTCATAGTAGTTAAAGAAAAGGATACGATTTCCATATCCTCCCTCATACTGGAAGCATTGATAAAATGATAACTCAACCCAAACACCATTTGTCTTGGAGATGCTGGGCATGGCAGCAAGAGCTCCAGCTCTCCCATCTCACTTACAGTACGAATACTGCTGATTACATCACCTCTTCCGATTGTCCTGCCTCCGTTCGCCTGCCTGTCTTCAAGCCCGGCTGGTGATGAGAAGTGTCATGAAGCCACCATTCAACAGCCCTAAGGAAGGTAGCCAGCCCAGACTGGAATGCAGGGAGAAGGGGCTTTGGGAGGAACTTCTCCAAGGAGAGGAGAGAAAGAAAGAGGGGGACAAGAGAAGAGAACTCATGGAGTACATGTCTTGAGCGGATTTTCTCAGATTTGGGGAGGGAATTACTGTGGTTAACTTGGCAAGCACATGGATGGCAAAGTATGTAACATAATATATTATATCCTCATCTGTGAATAGTAAACGTAACGATAATGAAAGTTGACTTAATAAAAGGTCTGTGACAACTTTGACGAGGTAGGAGGTACATAGATCATTGAATCCTCACCTGCCAGTGTAAAAAGTAAATAGATACTATCTAGAAACAAGTACGGAAAGAAATTGCTAAAGGTTGAAAGTGGCTGCTTTGGAGAGTAGCAATCTCCTGAGAAGGCAGACCAGGGAAGGGGACTGAGTTTTGTTATACACTCCACGGCATTGGTGGCTGTTTTCAGCTATATAGTTTTACCACTTCAACTTTCCGAAAAAGTAAATTAATTATGCCAGCACTTCCATATATGTAGTGTTCATGGTGGCAAAAACAATAACAAAGAAGGAGGAGGAGGAGGAGGAGGAGGAGGAGGAGGAAAAGGAAGAAGAGGGAGGAGGAGAAGGAAGTGAAGAGGAAGAAGAAGAAGAAGAGGAAGAGGAGGAGGAGAAGGAAGAGAAAGAGGAAGGAGAAGGAGAAAGGAAAGGAGAGGAGAAAAGGAAGGGAAGGGAAGGGAAGGCTAGGGAGACTAACCCATGTGTGCATGATGTGGGATTTTAAAGTTTGGGAGAAACAGAAAATACATTCCAGATTACAAATGGATGTGGAAGTAGGGGGTTCACATGAAGAAGAGAGAAGAAAGAGGATTTTCAATTCTGCATATGATTTCATTTGTGGAAATTTATGTTTGTTTTATGAAAGTCTTACCTCTACAAAAAATATAAGTAAGCCTTCCAATCTTCCCCTCTTCTTCCTTGGTCCAGTGTGCCTTTTTTCCTGGCTTTTTTTCTAGGTCCCCAGACCTCAACTTTTAACATCTTTCTTGCAAGAGGAAAATTATTACCTCCCTGGTTTTAATTTCGGGTTTTAATATCATGTAAGATCTTGCTATTTTGCAGGTCAGCAGCACGAGCATCATTCAGACCTACTGCATTTTTAACAGACTCCTCAGGGGACTTATATGGTTTGTGACTCGTATGCAAGTTCATGTGTGAGAAGCACTGATCTAGAGGTGTTTATGGTAAACAACACTGACGTTATTTGGGTTGTCTGGTCTGTTCACTTCAGCAATTTGTCAGACAACTTAGGGACTCCACTTTGAATGCTTTCCAGTTGGTGGCTATTTCTTTGCACTACACATTCTCATAGGAAATCTATGAACAAGTGTGTAACTGTAACACTGGGAATTCTAGGACTACATCCCCAAGATCACAGCTTCTGGCAACGACAGGTATTTGTATCATGGTGAAATATCAAATGGCCCCATTCAAGTTACCAAAGATATTGTTTGATCAATAAAAACTACAACACAAATGTAATTCCATTCTATTAAAAATCATTTATTGGGGTGCTTGGGTGGCTCAGTCGGTTAAGCACCTGACTCTTGGTTTTGGCTCAGGTTATGATCTCAGGGTCCTGCAATTGGGCCACTGAGTTGGGCTCTGTGCTTAGCAGGAAGTCTTCTTGAGATTCTCTCTCTCTCTCTCTCCCTCTCTTCCCTTCCCCCTGCTCGTGCTCTCACATGTGCATGCTCTCTCTCTGTCTCTCAAATAAATAAATATTTCTAAAAAGGTATTT
Source organism: Meles meles (assembly GCF_922984935.1). Lineage (NCBI taxonomy): Eukaryota > Metazoa > Chordata > Mammalia > Carnivora > Mustelidae > Meles > Meles meles. The sequence goes on along the minus strand of NC_060069.1, from coordinate 36,490,061 downwards.
ATTCAACAAGTACTTGTGCTGTGGGGAAGACGTTGGGGTTTGAGCCAACAACCAAGAAAGAATTCTTGAGATGTCTTTGGTGCAAAGAGGTAGTTTTATTAAAGCACGGGGACAGGACCCGTGGGCAGAAAGAGCTGCGCTGAGGTCGTGAGGAGTGACCCATTATATTCTTTCAAGTTGGGAGGGGGTTCGGGATAGCGTAAGCTTCCAGGCATTTTGGAAACAAGGTTTCCAGGACCTTGAGGAGGCTAGCTATTGTTAGGAAAAGCTCATTTATTACTGTCTAATAAAACCCAAGTCATGAGACCGTTCAGATGTATATCACTGGGTCATATGCTTGAGGGAGTGATTGTCAACATGTATCTTGGAAGGCAGAGATAAAGGACGTTTCCAAAGGAATTTTTATATGTTAAAGTAGACTTACAGGATCCTGGGGATAGGGGTAAGATTGTCTTTTGCCCTTAGCAAAGTATTAGCATCGAGGCAGCTGTGTCCCTAGAGGAATGTCACTCTGCCTGGTTGAAGGATTTGTCAATGAACTGTAGATAGTAAGAAAATTTAATTTTTTTTTTTGCTTTTGCATTCCACATCACTCAGACACCTATTCAAATGTCAGACACTGTTCTAGGCACTAGGAATATCACATTGAAAAAGCAGACAAAAACCTCTTTCCTCCAGGAACTTACATTCTAGTCAGAGAGAAAAGAGACATAAGAAAAATGTAGCATACCTGAGATAGTGGTGAGGACAAGGGACACAAGAAATCAGGGAAGGAGGATTGTGAAAGGCGAGGATCTGATGGAAACTTACAAAGACAGGCCAGCGAAGCCCTCACTGAGAAGGACACTGAGCAGAGGTGAAGGAAGTGTAGGGTGGGAGGCAGAGCAACGGCTCCCAAACGTGTCTATGTCCTAAAATCCCAGGACCTGTCGAGATTCTACCCTACATGGCAAAAGAGACTTTGCAGGTGTTATTAATTTGAGCATCTTGAGATGGGAAGGTTGGCCTGGATTAGCCAGGTGGGCCCAATGTCATCACTATGTCCTTATAAGCGAAAGAGGGAGGCAGGAGGTTCCGAGTAAGGAGCAGACCAGCCGGTGGCAGCAGAGATCGGAGTGATGTAGGTACCAAGGGATACAAGCAGAAACCCGGGAAAGGCCAGGAAACACGTTCTCCCCCTAGGAACTCTAAAAGCAATGGAGCCTGTTGAAGCTCGACTTGAGTCCAGTGAGGCTGATTTCAGACTTGTGACCACCAGAACCATGAGATAATACACTTTTGTGGTGCTGATCCCCCGAGTAAGCTGTTACAACATACTAGGAAACTAAGGCACGGAGCCAGGCCTGCAGGGGTGCAGGTCTGTTAACTGCTGTAGCAAACATCCCCAAAGCGCAGGGGCTTTGTAAAACAAACATTCAGTTCTGCTTTGCAGGACAGCAGGACTGCGGGCAGGCCAAGCGCTTTACGCCATGGACACAACGGGGATCCACTTCTGGGGCCCAATCATGGCTCCACCAGTCCCTCGGCCTCCCAGTCCCCCTGGATACTTTGCATCTGACTCAGTGATTAAGGAAGAAAGGGCATGGACAATTGCAAGAGAGAAAAGAAATGGGAGGGCCTGGAAGAGGCAAACGGCATTCCCACCCATGTTCCAGTGCCTTGGAGCTCCGTAATGACATGACCCTCTCTAGTGTTGCAAGGGCGACTGGCAGCTGGACCTTATGTATGTGCTCAACAAAATAAATCTGATTTGGCAAAATGACCACTCTGCTACAGCCCATCCACCTTTCTGGCCCCCAAATGTCTGGGCATGCCTTTGCCCCCCCACCTCCGCCCAGAACACAGTGACTCTTCGTTGTAAGGGATACAACCCCAAGTCCCATTCAGTCAACACCCCACTCAAAACCCAAATGTCCAGTGATGTAAAATTCTCTCCATCAGGTTTGAATGTTAAAGGAAACCAAATACATCACCCCCAACAAAGAGAATGCAAAGACTCTTCTGAGAGTTTTGAAATGGCCAAGCCTAAAAGTAACTTAGGTGAAGGGAAATTAGGTATAGATTATATGGGAACTCTCTGTACTCTCCTCAGTTTTTCTGTAGAGAAACTCTAAAAAAATAAGCTTATTTAAAAAAAGCAGATGGGGAGCAGGGAAACTGCTCTAAAGAGACAAAAGAGACTGAAAAAGAAATGCAATTGTGACCCTTGGTTGAATTCTGGATTTGAAAAAAGCTGTAATAAACAATTTAGGGACAAAAGGACAGGTCTGGAAATGAAGTGACCATTAGATAATATTTTTTTAAATTTCTTTAACTGAATTATTAAATTTCTTGATGTAATAATGACGTTAGAATCATGATAGATTGTTTCTGTCCTCTTAGAATACATTGTGAATGGGGTGCCTGGGGATTCAGTCAGTTAAGCATCTGATTCTTGATTTCGGCTCAGGTCATGATCTCAGGGTCGAGGGATCGAGCCCTGCATGGAGTCCTGCTTTGGGCTCCATGCTCAGTGGGGAGTCAGCTTATTTTCCCCTCTCTGGGCACTTGCTCTCTTTCTCTCTCTGGGTGGCTCAGTGGGTTAAGCTGCTGCCTTCGGCTCAGGTCATGATCTCAGGGTCCTGGGATCGAGTCCCGCATCGGGCTCTCTGCTCAGCGGGGAGCCTGCTTCCCTCTCTCTCTCTCTGCCTGCCTCTCTGCCTACTTGTGATCTCTCTCTGTCAAATAAATAAATAAATTTTTAAAAAAATAAATAAATACAATCTTAAAAAAATACACTGTGAAGAATTTCGGCTTGAGTTATCATGAAAGCTGCAACTTAATCACATGGGTAAACAAATAAGTAGTCAAATGAAGAGTAGTAGAGAAATTAACAATAGTGAAATATATGTGACTAAAGAACATATAGTTGACTGTTCTTTTTGTTTTTTGTTTTTTAGCTTTTCTGTAGATTAAAAAGTTACATACATAGTTGGAGGAAAAAATAAGAAAAATCATTGCATTTTTTGGAGAAGCATAATTTTATATTAAACATGTCTGTGAGAAAAAAATTTACCTGTTCTATTTTCCTCAAGACAAAGGGAACTTGGAAGGGTATTTGGATTGTCTGGTCTACAGTTCTCCAGGGTCAAATTTGTCTCAGTCTTTGCTGAGTATAATATCTAAGAAATTCCCAAGTAGATTCAGGGTATTGGTAAAATGACTATATGCTGGGGACTGTCCACATTTGTAGATGGTCAAGTAATATTTCATTCTTTGTTGGATTTTATGACATGGTCAAAAACACCACGGATGATGATAGCAAGGGCATGGCAAATGAGTTGTCTGTCCTTGAGTTGTCTGCTTATCCAGGACTTAGTAGTCAACTCATTCTTGTTGGTGAGATGGGTCAGAGATTACACATAACAACAAACACTTACATGAACCAGGCTGAGTTCAAAGCTCGGTAATGTATTAACTTATTGAATCTTCACAACACCATGAGGGAGATACACTGTTTTACAGATGGGGAAACTAAGGTAATGTCCTAGATCACACACTCCTAGTGGGCAGAGCTAGAATTTGAATCCAGACAATCTAGCTACAGAGTGTAACTCATATGCTATATTCAAAAGAGCACCTAGCCCATATTTATGGTCATGTGGTCTATATGATTTCATAGTCTTCTTTTTTTAAAGATTTTATTTATTTATTTGACAGAGAGAGACCCAGCAAGAGAAGGAACACAAGCTGGGGGAGTGGGAGAGGTAGAAGCAGGTTCCTGGCTGAGCAAGGAGCCCGAGGTGGGGCTCCATCCCAAGACCCTGGGATCATGACCTGAGCCAAAGGCAGATGCTTAATGACTGAGCTGCCCAGGCACCCCTGGTGTTCACATTCTTTTTGACAGCATTTCAGTTCTCAGAATCTGATTGCAGGGCATTTTCCCCATGCAAACAGAACCAGGAAGGTAACATTCTCATTTTAAAAGGCAAAGAAACTTTTTAAAAAAATAGACCCTGGGATCACCACCTGAGCTGAAGGCAGAGGCTTTAACCCACTGAGTCACCCAGGTGCCCTGGCAAAGAGACTTTTATCAAATACCACCCGATGGCATTGTTATCCACCAACCTCAGAATGAGTGTATTTGTTAACTGTTCCAGGAACAAATTTTGTTAGGTTTTTTTTTTTAAGATTTCATTTATTTATTTGACAGAGAGACGGAACACAAGAATGGGGAGTGGGAGAGGAAGGAGCAGGCTTCTCACAGAGCAGGGAGCCAGATGTGGGCCTCGATCCCAGGACTCTGGGATCATACCCTGAGCAGAAGGCAGTGGCTTAACGGCTGAGCCACCGAGGCGCCCACAAATTTTGCTAGTTTTAAATCCAGTTGACTTGAAGCTTTTCAAACATCTTGCTACCTACCTCACTGTATGTGCTGTTCATAAGAAGGTCACAATTTTCTAATCCCCATCCCATTTCTCTCAAAGAGAATCTGAAAAATGCATTTGATAATGGTGAAGGATTTTAAGAACCCCCAGACAAAAAGCATCTTTGCTCCTTGTCAGCATCTATGCCAAATAATTTTGGGGGTTTTGCATCTGCCTTCACCCAGAGGAGGAGTCTCTTTCTCCATCCCTTCTGTCTGGGCTGGTCTTATGACTTGCTTTGGTCAAGAGATTTCAGCAGAAGTGATGGTGTTCCAGGGCTGAGTGGAGGTCTCACCCTGGCCTATTGTCTCTCAGAACTCATCCCACCACCATGAGAACAAGGCAGACCTACTCTGCTAGAGCGTGGAGATCACGTAGCAGGATTCAGGTCAGTCCCGATGTCCCGATCGAACCCCAGATATGTGAGGAAGCCAGCCAAGATCAGCAGAGCCATTGCTGGCGGCAAATGCATGAGAAAGCCTCACCGGGCTCAAAACTGTACAGCTGAGCCCAGCAAAAGTTCTGACACACAGAAGCACGCACTAAGTAAATGGCTATTGTTTTAAATCACTACATTTTAAGGTGCTTGGTGACCCAGCAAAAGTTAGTTGACACTCTGGCTCGCTAGACACCTAGCACTGGGTTTTCTCAAACCTCAGCATGTCTCAGAGGTATCCCAATACCCCACTGTCTTAGTCTCTTCAGGCTGCTGTAACAAAATACAGCAGACTGTGTGGCTTACCAACAACAACAATTTATTTCTCACAGTTCTGGAGGCTGGAAGCCTGAGATCCAGGTGCCAGGCTCCTCAGGTTTCTTCTGGGGCACAGACTTCTCACCATACCCTCATATGGCAGAAGGGGAGTGGGAGAGCTCTGTGGGTATCTTTTTATAAGAGTGTTAATCCCATTCTTGAGGGCATAGCCCCTCCCAAAGACCCCACCTAATACTATCACCTTGTGGGGAGGCGTGTAGATTTCAATGTGATTTCAACATCTGAATTGTGATGAGACACAAGCAATTCACTGTCTTCATGACTGTTGACCAGAAGCCACGGTGCCTCATTTGGGGACCATAGGGCTGCCTGAGTGTCCTCAAAACAGGCATCTCGCAACCCCCCACAAAGTAAGTAAACCAAGACAGTAAGTAAAGGAAGCTGCCACCCGTGAATGTCTTAACAAAGACAGAATCTGAAAGGACAGATTGAAATGGTTACGCAGCCCAAGAGCCATCACACAGAAAGGGTGTTACTACTTGTTAGCATTTGAAAAATTTACTACTAATTTTTCCCAGGGAAGAATTAATTGCTGTGCAGAAGCCCAAGAAGGTAGGTCTTTTTAATTCCAGCAGTCAAATGTGAACATTTCTAAAACCTGATTTTCTCTATCAGGAGCTTGGTCTTCCTGTTTACCAGCTGTATCTTCCTGTTCATTAGCTGTTACTAAGTACCGAGTGGATAAGGACTATGTAAGAGCGGTTTTTCCTTTGGCTGATCCCCAGGGTCACATTTAATTAGGAGAAAATGGTAGGTAGGGGATCACTGACCATGATTATAGCAACCTTTCTCTTGAGAGCTGTATCAGCTGCTTTCACAGTTTTGCAAAACAGCAAGAACAGAGCGTTCTTTCAGATGCTGCTCATCTTTGCCCATTATGGACAAGACAAAACTCTAGTGACCAAGTTTTAGACTGTGTTGCAGGAGGCAGCACTTCAAATTAGTTGTTTTCTTCCATGAAAATTTCTGTGTGCACGGATCTCAAACAGATGTGCTCCAACTTGTGTATTCTTTGGAGTACAAATGCCATTTTCACCATACTTTGCTTAATCTATTTGCAGGATCTCTTAATGTGTTAGGGAAACACAACTTTTATTCATGATCTAAGCTCTAAATAGTTTTGATTTTGCTTATGATGGTGTTTACTATAAAGTAATAGTTTTATGTTTTCAAGTGCATCAATCTTTTAAGATTGCTAGATTTTGTGTCATAGTTATAAAAACCTTTTCCCAAGTCTCTACAATTACTTGCCCGTGTTTTCTTCTAGTGTTTTATAATTTTGCTTGTTATCCTTTTAAGCCTTTTTAAAGAAAAAGAAATTTGAGTCATTTGGAATTTATTCTGGTATAAGCTTTTTCAGGTGCTTAAAGTTGATCCCAAACCAGCTATTAAATAGTCCATTTCCTTTCACTGATCTGAGATGCCAGCTTTTATTGCATAATAAATTCCCATATACATATTAATCTGTTCCAGAATCTTTCATTCTCTTCCATTCATTACTCATCCATTCATCAATGAATACTGTTTTTAAATATTTAGTTTTTATAATGTTTTAATATCTAAACTTAAAAAAATTTAACTATTTTTGCTTATTTACTTTTCCATGTTAATCTTAGAATCACGCTGTCCAATTAAAAAAATTCTGTCAGTGTTTTTATTGGAATCACATTAAATTTACTGGCTAGCTTAAGCATTAAGCTAGTATAAGTATTATAATTAACCATTATAATACCCGATGTAGTATTTTATGTTCAGTGTACTTTTGTATTCATTTTGAGGATTTAAAAATTTTGCTCACACACTTCTTTATACTTCCTGTTAAGTTGGTTTGGATGTATTTTATCTTTTTAAATTCTGTTATAAATTGATACTTTTCTTTCATTACATTGTCAAAGTTCTTTGTATGAAACTGTTGATTTATGAATATTCATATTGTATGTCACTATGTTATTCAATTTTTACTTGTTTCCCATGAGATTTTCAGGTATATGAACATATAATCTATAAATAGTGATAACTTTAACCTCCTTTTCCCACTTTTATATCTCTAGTTTCTTTTTCTGATTTATTTTAAGGATTTTATTTATTCATTTGTCAGAGAGGGAGCACATGCAAAAGCAGGGGGAGTGGCAGGCAGAGGGAGAGCAGGAAACAGACTCGCTGCTGAGCAAAGAGCCAGATGCGGCACTCGATCCCAGCATCCTGGGATCAGGACCTGAGCTGAAGACAGCTGCTTAACCGACTGAGCCACCCAGGTGTCCCTCCTTTTCTGATTTAATTGTGTTGTTTAGTGTTTTCAAAAACCCATTAAGTGATAATAATGAACATTGCTGTTCCGGTTAAAAATATGTCAAGTTCTTTGACATTTATCCTTCAAAAGATGGAGACAAATTCTCTTATTCTTTATTTTTTTAAAGATTTTATTTAGTTATTTGATAAAAAGAGAGAGAGAGAACACAAGCAGGGGGGAGCTGCAGAGGGAGACAGAGAAGCAGGCTCCCCATTGAGTAGGGATCACGGACGTGGGCCTCTATCCCAAAGCCTGGGATCATAACCCTCATTGAGTTGAAGGCAGATGCTTAACTGACTGAGCCGCCCAGGTGCCCTGGCAAATTCTCTTCTTGAATGGAGACTAGATGGAGTGACTTGCTTATATGGAGCAGCAATAAAGTGGAAGGGATAATGTGTGTCTTTGGAGACCAGGTCATAAAAGGCAGAGCAGCCTCCTTTCTCTGTCTTGGTTTACTTACTTTGGGTGGGTGGGGGCGGTGCCAGATGCCAAGTTTTGAGGATACTTAGGGAATCCTGTGGTCCCAAATGAGGTACTGAGGCTTCTGGCCAACAGTCACGCATGTGAGCTTTAAAAAATGGATCCTCCTGCCCCAGATAAGCCCACAGATAAACTGTAGCGCCAGCTGATATCTTGACTGTAATCTTAAACGTGAGCCAGAACAATGCTGCCAAGCTTGGCTCCCAGATACGTGTTGGCAAAGTTTTTGTTCATTGGAGTAGATTATAAATTGATTCACAAAAACCCCACAAAGCTTAAAAATGAATTGTATCAGTTTGTTCTAAAAAGGGACAATGAGAGCACCACATGAAGAGAGTACTTCAGACCCCTGCACAACTATGGATGGAAAACAGCTGAGAAAACTGATTTGTAAACATGGGTCACTTTTTAAGCAAGGAAAGATAACTCAGAAGGCGGAATCAAGAGTCCAGTGGATGGAGACAAGAGTCACTGAATATTCCCAGGAAGTATGATGAAGTCCTAAGCAAGGAACTGGCAACATTTACCCAACTGGACTATGATCTAGTGACTGCTTTGTGCCTTCCATTCCCCCTTTGAAGAAAAAGTGTCTGTAGAGGTAAGTCTCCTGTGCCTCTCCCATTACTGGGTGTGAAGTATGTGGTAGTGGTTGGGACAGATCATTTGTATTTTTATTTATTTTTTGTTTGTTTAAAGATTTTATTTATTTATTTGACAGAGAGAGGAGACACAGCCAGAGAGGGAACACTAGCAGGGAGAGTGGGAGAGGTAGAAGCAGACTCCCCACCGAGCAGGGAGCCCGATGTGGGACTTGACCCCAGGACCTGGGATCTTGACCTGAGTCAAAGGCAGATGCTTAACAACTGAGCCACCCGGCTGTCCGTCACTTGTCTTTTTAATTCACAGATCTTCATACAGAGAAGCCCATTTATTTATTTATTTATGTTTAAGATTTTATTTATTTGACACACAGAGAAAGATCACAAGCAGGCAGAGAGAGAGGGGGAAGCAGACTCCCCACCGAGCAGGGAGACCAATGCAGGACTTGATCCCAGGACCCTGAGATCATGACCCAAGCTGAAGGCAGAGGCTCAATCCACTGAGCCACCCAGGCGCCCCAATTTATTGATTTTTTAAAATAGATCTTATTTATTTATTGGACACAGAGACAGCGAAAGAAGGAACACAAGCAGAAGGAGTGGGAGAGGGAGAAGCAGACTTCCTGCTGAGCAGGGAGTCCAGTGCAGAGCTGGATCCCAGGACCCTGGAATTATGACCTGATTGGAAGGCAGAGGTTTAAGGATTAAGCCACCCAGGCGCCCCAAGAGGAGCCACTTTAAAGAACCACTTAATGCACAACCAAGGAACTGTACCCAAAGCGCCCCATCTGTTCCGGGACCTCACAAAATCCCGAACCTTAATGTTGTAAAGGGATGAGGGCTTTTTGCAGGGGTCTGGGGAAGAGATGAGTGTTCACTGCTTGTGGAAAGAGTATACAACATTTGTGGCCTGACGGTGAATTTTGGAAGTTTTAAAACATGACCGCCCAAAACTAACTCTTCTCCCATCAACCTTATTCTATGTCTGCTTCACTAATCCAGTACAGAATAAAGAGTCTGTGTCAGTTTCTGGTCCCAGGCTTTCACTTGCTAAAAATGGCAGGACAGACTTTACTCAGGACCATTACAGTAGGTATTAAGGATCATACCAACACAGTTTTGCAATGGGGATTAGGCTCAACTCCTAATACAGCATGGCTAAGTGGGAATCTGGAGTCGAGGAGCAGGTTGGGGATGAGTGAATGCAAAGTTACTATGAAGAAATTACAAGGCGGTAAAGCGGGGTGGTTCTGGCAGAAGTACTTAACAGAATTCTTTTGAAGACCCGCCAGGGTGATCAGACATCACCTGCGGGATGGCAGAGGCTAAGGAACCTGAGCAGTTAAGGAGGTAGAGGGTTCTTGCTAAAACCGAATTTTACAAGAAAGTGCACAGATGGGTCTGGAAGGTTTGAAATCTGACTAAAGTGTGGTCAAGCAAAGAATCTTCGCATTAAGAAACCAGCAATCTCCACTTTCTGTCGTTTGAGACACTTGCTTTAGGAACCCAGCTCCCACGCTGAGAGGTCAAGACCACACCGAGAGGCCACTGTGTAGGCATTCCAGCAACCCCACTGAGGTTCCAGCGGAGAGCCGACATCAAGAGTAAGACACGTGAGTGGGGAAGCCCTTGAGAGGACTTCAGCCCAGCCGTGCCACTCCACCCACAGGACAGACCCTGAACGAGAATCATCTAAGCCCAGTGAGCCTCCAAAACCATGAGCGGTAACAGTAACATGATTGCTGGCTGTTACGGGGACTGAAAACCCAATTTAACTCGGGCTCGCCATTATGCCCACCGCAATCTGCAACTGGGAGGCAGCGGAACCCTTTTCAGAGGCGTTGACTGGCCTACACTCATGTCAATCCAGATTTTCTGCCCCTGTGGCTTTTCAGTCCGCGCGCGCGCCCCCCCCCCCCCCCCCCATTTGTAGTTTCGGCAAAACCCAGAGACTGTCCGGAAAGGCCACAAGGGAGCAAAGGACCTCCAGGGCGGCGTTTAGGGCGGCTTCCTCCAGTGCGGCCCAATGAACTCTTTCTCTCGGCAGCCAATTCCATCCTCGAGACCGCCCAAGAGGAAGAACGTTTTGATTGGTTGTTTAGTACAGGGGCTCAGAGACTCACGGGAGCCTCGACCCGGCACTTGCCATTATTGTCCCGTTCGCCTGTCAATCAGTCCGCCTTTCTGAATGGGCGGAAACTGGCCGCCCTGCGGGCACCACCTCTTCCTGGGCTGGAGTGCGGGGAGGCGACGGGCCGCAGCGGCTGCGAATCGGCCGCATGGGCGGGGCTGCGCTGCTCCGCCTGAACAGTTTCTCGGTCCCGAAGCGCCGGGAGTTCCTCGAAGCGCCCGGCTGTGCGGGGCGGGCCTGAGCAAGGATCGAAAGCGGGGGTGGGGGCGGGGCCGGGGCGGGGCCGGGAGGAGGCGGAAGCGGCGTGAGCGCTCAGGCCGCATAGGAGCCAGCGTCCGGGCCGGCGGAGCGGCGGCGGCGGGGTTGGCCGGGGTGGCGGGACGCTAGTACCTGGGTGGGTGGGCCGAGGGCCGGGGTCGAGACCGGGGATCGGGTGACGGGCGGGCTGAGCTCCCGCCCCCGCGCGGCGCCGGGGAGGATGCGGCCGGGGGCTCCGGGGCGGGGCGGGCGGCGGCGGCTGCAGCGCTAGCGGCGCAGGGGGTGGGCGGCGGCGGCGGCGGCATGAGGCGCGGGGCCGGCGCCCGCGGGAGGGAGGCGCTGCCGGCGGCCCGGCCGCTCCCGCTGCAGCTGCTCGCCGGGCTCGCCGTGCCCTGCTTGCGGGGCCCCGGACGCTGTCGTCCCGGCCGCCGCCCGGGCCGCCTGTGGTGACCATCCGCCGCGCCGCCCGAGGCTTCACCCGCGCCCTCCCTCAGGGCGCGCCCGCGGAGCTCCGGCCCCAACGCCTGCTCGCGGAGGCCGCGCCGGGCGGCGGCGAGGCCGGAAGATGGCCTGGGTGCTCAAGATGGACGAGGTGATCGAGTCCGGGCTGGTGCACGACTTCGACGCCAGCCTCTCGGGCATCGGGCAGGAGCTGGGCGCCGGCGCCTACAGCATGAGGTACCGGGCGCCCCGGACCTGGCGGGCGGAAGCTGGGGTCTCCTTGGGGAAGGCCTGCACGACCCCGGGCCTCTGCCAGGCGCTACTCCGGCCGCGGGGTCCGGGCCCTGCCGCGTGGCGGTCGGGTCCAGGGAGCCCCGCGGGCGTCTGCCCACCCGGGTGGCGGGCGTGGGAGGGCGGCCCTGCAAGACGCCGCGGGAACTGCTTCTGAAGCTGCTTTTTTGCTGTAAAAGTGGCCGGCTGTTAGGATGGCTTGGGTTGGTGGGGGAAGGGGCTTCCTTTTCCTTGGAAGTGATTTACAAGTCCCTTGGAGCTTGAGTAGTGTACGAAATGGTAGAACTTGTATTGGGAAAATACTCCAAGGTTTTGGTTATCAGTTTCTAGTCTATTCTACATTGTAGTCTTTTCTGGTTGCAAATTTTAATCACTTGCTGTTACAATAGTAATTATATCATAAGTGAAAGGAGACTCAGAGGGGAAAAAAACCCTTAACTTAATGATGGTTTTTGATTGTTTCAAAGTGAAATTTTTCATTTTGGTGACCACCCTCTCAGGCTGGTTTGTTTTTTGTTTTTGTTTGTGTTTGGTTTTTTTGGAAGAAGGCTTTAAGATGCAGTGATTGGACAACAAACAATAGTTTGTTTAGTCTGTGCTGCCTGTACCAGCAGCCATTCATTTTGTTTAATGTTGAAGGTTGAAACAGATCAGAGCTTAGTTTCTGGCCTTTATCCTGAAGAATGCTGTGTTGGGTTTTTTTGGTTTTGTTTTTAACTTAGGTCCATTTGCTGGCTCTTTATTTTTATTTTTAGCAGCTATGTTGAAATACAGTTTATGCAGTATAAGTTTACCTGATTAAAGTGTACAATTCTATGGTTTGGCAGCTTTTTGTTAAGGCGAATTGAGATTTTCTGAATGTGTTCTTTTACTAAAGTAATGCCTGATGTCTTTGAAGTGCTGTCCAGTCTTCTAGTAGCTTTCGTACATCTCACTGCAGCTCTCCGGGAGGACAGAGCATAAATGTCCAGGAGACTTGGGGGTCAGAGCAGGCCTGGAATGGTGGTGGGGGGTGCACCTCGGCTTTTATATCTTAAAGGGCAAACTCTGGGTAATAAAGAACTCTCAGAAAGGAGGAAATGTTTCTTAGAGTGTGGAAGTGTGTGGAGGAAAGCCTTTGGTCACCAGACTCTGACCCTGATTGGGTATGTGCTCCTCTTCCTGAACTTGGCACTTGCTGTCTGCAGTTGTGCAACTTGAGGGCTCTGGATGAGGTGGCTTATTTTCTAGAACAGCTGTCTCAGTTGAAGAAATTGATCTATTGAAAGTCATAGGGTCATTCCACACAGTACTAAAGACAGTGATTTCCTAGTTAAAACACGGACCTCAGGTGCCATCCTGGAGACCAGTTAAGGCACATGAATAGAATTTAGTGTTTTCAGCTGAAAAGTTGCTTCTCAGGTCTCGGTTATGGCTAAATGAAAGTTTGTGGCCAAGAATTTTGCTTGGATAATAGATAGGGTTATCTTGAGCTTTTACTTTTTTCCTAGAGTTTTATTTGTCTTAGTGACCCAGCCAGCTAAAGAACTTTTGTGTATGTTTTATTCTGTGAAAAGGAAAGAAAATCATGATTTTAACCTTTCCCTGACCTTGTTCTTAAAATAATGTCTGACATCTTTATGATTATGGGTCTTAAACAACACTTGCCATGGGGAAACTTTCCATTAAATGTTTTTAGTTATTGCTTACATGGTGTGTCATTTAATCTAAAATTTCAGGTATTTTTGAAGGCAATTACCAGTTTTTAAGGAGCCTACTTAGGTTGGTTGGTTTGTTTTCGTATTTAATTGGATCCTCAAAACTGAGCAGCTGATGAGAGTTCTTGCTTGCCTCTTGCAAATTCAAGGCCCTTTATTTGAAATTCAAACTTGGGCAGTTCCAAAATGGACTTCATACAGATTCAGTCTGAAGTAGGCTTTACGCTGTTGGAGGCCTTCTTTGATTGCACTTCCCAGCTTGGACCAGGAGTCCTAAGAAGGGTGGATCTTAGGAGTGCCTGGTATCTCTCTTCTGCATAGGCAGGCAGTCTCTTTTCATATGGCATCAAATGGGAAGTAAGGCTATTGATGCTTATCTTTCTCTTTGATTTCTTTTTTCTAAAGTTCAAGAATTAAACTCAAGGTGCTGAATTTGAAATTATTGGAAAATGACTTCTTAATGAAATGAAAGGCTGCCTACAAAGTAAATTTTTTAAAATTCCAAAGTGAAGTATGCTTACTATATTTGCTCTTTGGGTGGTTTAAACCATGGTTTTTATTTTTATTTTTTAAAGATTTTATGTACCTGTCTGGCAGCACAAGCAGGGGAGCAGCAGAAGGAGGGGGAGAAGCAGGCTCTCCGCTGAGCATGGAGCTCGATCCTAGGACCTGGAGATCATGATCTCAGCCAAAGGCAGACACTTAACTGATTGAGCCTCTCGGGCCCTGTAAACCACGCATCTCTAAAGACTTTTTAAGAAATGGTTTCCTTGATTTGGGGGAAGAAAGATGGTTTCTCTCAGTAGTCTGACTTAACTTAAAAATCTGTTTGCATTAGGGCACCTGGCTGTCTCCTTAGAACACTGGCTCTTGATCTCAGGGTCGTGAGTTCAAGCCCCAGGTTAGGGATGGGACTTACTTTAAAAAGAACAACAACAACAACAAAACAAAACTATTTGCATTAAACTGCAGGCTGATAGTATTGGGCTATGCTGTGACAAATTTTTGATACTGTCTTTGCTTCTTCCCCTCTTTTTCTTCTTGGCTCTGTTTCATTTTCTCTCTGTCACCACCCTTCTCCCTCCCTTTTGTGTGTACTGGTGTACCACATTTATATGTGAAGTATGAGCTACTGAAGATTCTATTTGGAATGAGGCAGGTCAGAAATGTTTTTTAGAATCTTAGTTATAATATCAAGATTCTAGAGATGGATGAAGAACCTTAGAAACTTCTAAACCAATCCTTTTATTTTAAGTGAGTAATTTGAAGCCCAGTGATCTTACAGTGTTGGGATCCAGGTGACCTGCTTGTGGTACTACCATTCCAAATGAAGGCTAAGCTTCCCCTCGCCGAAGGAAGGCTGAACCTTGAAATCTGGGTCATTCATGTTTTCTGAAGTAAGGGACAGATAACTAAATGACCTTTAGGAAGTAGTTCATTAAGACTTTCTTAGGAGGGTCTTTTGGGCCACCTGGTAATTTTCTTCCCATCTTCCTGTTTACATGAAATTTAAAATCTGTAACAACTTAATATTTAGGAGTTTGGAAGTACTGTGATCTCTTTAGATTACACATAAAATATTAAATTATTACCTTACAGAAGACATTGGCCATGTAGACTGGGGAGACCTCAGGTCGTGTGAGGCTCCTGACCCCGCTTGTCTAAAAGATGTCACTGGAGGTTCTTGATCTCA
The DNA here is from genome assembly GCF_922984935.1 of Meles meles. Lineage (NCBI taxonomy): Eukaryota > Metazoa > Chordata > Mammalia > Carnivora > Mustelidae > Meles > Meles meles. The sequence goes on along the minus strand of NC_060069.1, from coordinate 36,475,000 downwards.
TCAGGAGAAAGACTTGAAGGACAGACACAACACAGCAGTACAAGCAGGAAAGTTTATTAAAGCAAAAGTATGCTCTCAAAATGTGAATGCTGGTGGGCTCCAGGGAGTGTGGCATCCGTTAGGGTTTGTATTTCTATCCACGCCCAGCGTGGAGCCCAACACAGGACTTGCACTCACAACCCTAAGATCAAGACCTGAGCTGAGATCAAGAGTTGGACAGTGAACCAACTGAGCCACCCAGGTGCGCCTGGGTTTCTAACTTAACAGTTGCTAACAAGAGGGTGGAATATTCATCACTTGAGGAAGGAATTTCTTGGAAGCATAGCCTTTTCTTCCTTATTTAGTCAGGGGTTTCCTGTCATGATACCTGTGTTGGGGAGATTTTAGGTATGGTAATGTAGTGTAATAATAAAGGAATAATGTGAACCTTGGCCTACTTTGTCAGCCATCTTGGACCTGTCTGGTTTGATCCAGTTTCTTGTGGTTTTGTTTTGGAATACTGCCAGGACAGGCCTCTGACTTCCTCATAGTTGGCAATGACTTCCTGTATGCTGGCTTGCAGACATCCTATTAGAACCTAACTAACTGCCTACTCTAAAACCATTATAGTTGTTTCCTGGGAAATGATAGGTTCACTTTTTCATTTTTGAGGAAATTTCTGTCACATAACCAGGTCTGAATAATCACAGTTTGTTAGTTGTTGTTTTTTTTTTTTTTTTGAAGGTTGTTGTTGTTGTTGTTTTAAATTTATTTGACAGAGATCACAAGTAGGCAGAGAGGCAGCAGAGAGAGAGGGAGAAGCAGGCTCCCTGCTGAGCAGAGAGCCCGATGCGATGTGGGGCTCAATCCCAGGACCCTGGGATCACGATCCGAGCCAAAAGCAGAGGTTTTAACCCACTGAGCCACCCAGGCGCCCAGTTTGTTAGTTTTTCTCTCAAGTTAAAGTGATATTCTGTGAGAGAAACTGCTCAGCCTCCAGATCAAAGATTATTGAGGTGGCATAAAAGCTTTCCTTGAGATAACCATTGCACTTCGGTGTGCAGCAGAAATATATTATACCTACCCAAGAACCAATATATACTAAAATTAATCATTTTTATGCAGTGACTACCACTGCCTTGGTTTGGGTCGTTTTGTGCCACTGCCTCAATTGATGTTAAGGCCCCAGCAGGTTTAATCACCATTGGTTGAGTGCAAATGTCATCAACGTGAAAAGGGCAAATATTGTTTTAGTATTGTTCTGAAAATAGGTTTGACCTCCCGAGTCCCCTGAAGGAGTCTGTTTCCTTAGGATACCACAAATCACACTTTTGAGAATCTCTGGTTTAATGTCTTCATATCGTTTAGATACTTAAAATGTTTCTTCTAAAGTAAGGTAAACCCATTATTAAAACTCAGAGAAGTTAAGTAGCCTGCCACGGTGTCACTCCACAAATGGTGGAGCTAGGATTTGAAGCTCCAGAGCTGGGGTATGGCTTCTTTCCATTGCACCGTTTGCCTGCCTCCCAATTAATAGAGAGGTCCTTCATAGAACATGATCTTTCTAGATAGGAGAAAAATCAGCCAAGAAGACTATATATATATAATTTTTGTCTTGTTGTAGCTTGCCTTTTTTTTCCCCCTTCAGGACCTTGCCAAACTTAATAGTTCTCCCCCCACCTTTTTAAAGATTTTATTTATTTATTTGGCAGAGAGCACAAGCAGGGCAAGTGGGAGAGGGAGAAGGGCTCAGCAGGGAGCCAGATGCAGGGCTTGATCCCAGGACCCTGAGATCATGACCCAAGCTGAAGGCAGGCATTTTAACTGACTGAGCCACCCAGGCTCCCATGGACTTAATAGTTGTAATAATTTGTAGGATCTCAGACTTTCTAGTTAGTATCTTTAAATAATGGTAGATTTGTTTCCTCCTATATGATCTTTACATTCCATTTTCTTGCCTTGGTGTATTGGTTAGGGCTTCACTGTAGTGTTATTTAGAACCACTAAAACTTGAGTTTTTAGTCTTACTGATTTTAGGGAATGTTCCCAAAGTTTCATAAACAGGTTATCTTTGTTCCTAAATGAGATTGGTCCTCAGTTTTCTTGCACTCCTGGTATTTTTTTTTTTTTTAAACATCAAGGCTGTATCAGTTTCATGTGAGTTGGATAGCTTGCTCTTTTTATGTGCTAGAAGTTTTATTTATGTATTTATATATGTATGTATGTATGTATGTAGGCAGGGTCTATACCTAACATGGGGCTTGAAGTCACAACCCTGCAATCAAGAGTTTTGTGTTCTGTGGACTGAAGCAGCCAGGTGTCCCTAAACAGTTTTTTGTGAGCTGAGACTTAACTATTTAAGATTTTGTGAAGTTCACCTGGAATACAGCCTGGATTTGGTGATTTTAACTTTCTTGCACAAGTAGATATTTGACAGTACCTGTAATTTATTTGACATAGGAATACTCAGAATTTGTGTATCTTGGCCAGTTGTGGTAATTTTAAATTTCATCAAAAATTGTCTGCTGAATTTTCAGATTTTCTTTAAAAGATCTCCACAGTATTTGTGATGATGCCTTTTCTTTTACTTCATGTACTACTTGTGTCTTTTCCTTCTTTTGTGACCTATTTCAGAGGTTTGTATCTTCAGTGCTTCTCAAAAAGCCAAATTTTGGCTTTACTTTTCTTTTCTGTTGGATTTTCTATTTTACTTTTGTGGTTGTTTTCTTCCTTGTTTTTTGCTTGCTCTTGTTATTTTCCAACTTTGTTGGTTGGATGCTTTTTTATTCTTTGGTTTTGGTGGTTGTTTCTAATAGATGCATTTAAGGCTATATATTCAAGTAAGTATCTCACAGGATTCGAAGGCAATGTCCTTTTTTCATTCAGTTCTATTGTTTTCTTTTTTATTTTCTTTCTTGTAGTTCTTCATATATCCTGGACCCTAGCCATTGATCATGCATATATGTCATGAATACCTCACCTCTGTGACTTGCCTTTCTGTTCTCTTTTTGGTGGCTTTTGAACGTTCTTGATTTTGATATGGTCAATTGACTAATCTCTTCACTTATAGTCTTTCCTTACTGTGAGGGTGTAAGATATTCTTACAGTCCTTTCTAAAGATTTATTACTTTATTTTTTAATTTTTTAAGCTTTTATTTTTTATTTATTTGACAGAGATCATAAGTAGGCAGAGAGGCAGGCAGAGAGAGGAAGGGAAGCAGGCTCCCCGCTGAGCAGAGAGCCCAATGTGGGGCTTGATCCCAGGAACCTGGGATCGTGACCTGAGCTGAAGGTAGAGGCTTTAACCCACTGAGCCTCCCAGGCGCCCCGATTTATTACTTTATATATCATACCTAAGTTTACAGTCTGTCTGGAGTAATTTTTTTTTCTTTTGTTTTTGGTAAGGTATGAAGTAGGAGACCAATTGCATTTTTCCCTGTTTGAAAAGACTTTTTACTTGCACCTCTTCACAATGACATTCTATTCTAAATCATCTGTCCAGAAGTGTGGAGTTCTGTTTCCAGGTTCTGTATTCTGTCCTTGTGTTCCTGGGGAATACTCAACTACATCATGCATTGTCATTATACTCTTGGATTTGATTTGTTAATTCTTAATTTGGGTCTTTGGCCTCTGTATTTATGGCTGAAATGAGCTTTTCATTTTCATTTTTAGTTCTGTTTGTAGCTAGTTTTGACTTCAAAGTTACATTAGACTCATAAAATGAGTTAGAGTGTATTCTCTTTCTGCTCTGTTTGAAGACTCTCTGCAAGAACTGTCTTTGAAAGTTTGACAGAACTTGCCTATAAAATCATTCTAGGGCAGGAATTTTCTTTGGGGGAAAATTTTTAGCCACAATATCAATCTCTGTAGGATTATTTTAAAAAGATTTTTGTGTCTTGAAAGTTTTTGTAAGCTTTTATTTTTGTAAGTAATCTCTACACCCAACACAGGGCTTGAATATACAACCCCAAGATCAAGAGTCACATTCTTGGGCACCTGGGTGGCTCAGTGGATTAAGCCTATGCCTTCAGCTCAGGTCATGATCTCAGGGTCCTGGGATCAAGCCCCGCATCGGGCGCTCTGCTCAACAGAGAGCCTCCTTCCCCCTCTCTCTCTGCCTGCCTCTCTGCCAACTTGTGATCTGTCAAATAAATAAATAAAAATCTTAAAAAAAAAAAAAGTCACATCTTCCATTGACTGAGCCAGCCATGGTGCCCCTGTGTCTTAAAGTTTTGATAAATTATCTTTCTAGGAAATTGTTCATCTTATCCATAGTTTCAAATGTATTGGCATAAAGTTGGTAGTGATATTCTCATCTTTTCAGGGTTGTTTTTTTTTACTTTAAGATTATATTTATTTGAGAGAGAGGAACATGAGTAGGGGGTGGAGGGAGAGGGAGAAGTAGACTCATTGCTGAGCAAGAGAGCCCCATGTGGGGTTTGATCTTAGGACTCTGAGATCATGACCTGAGCTGAAAGTAGATGCTTAACCAACTGAACCACCCACACACCCCTCATTTTTAGTTCTTATTAGTGATAGCTCCTTTTTAATTCATACTTATTTGTGCTTTCTCTTTGAGTTGTCTCTCCTAGACAGATACATATAAATTTAAATTTTTTAGGGCATATTGGACCAGACCCCAGACCTTTTGTGCCCTTCATATTTGTTTATTAAGACTACAAGAAACTCCAGAGTTTCAGGACACTGCTTTTCTCCTGCATTTTGGTCAACACTGTGGCGCTGCACCCCCCTCAGTTCTTCTTTTTTTTTTGGATTTTATTTATTTGAGAGAGTGAGTGCACATGTGCATGGATCTGCGAGCACAAGAGGGAGAAGCAGACTACCCTCAGAGGAGGGAGCCGGATACAGGGCTCATACCCACGCTTCTGGGATCATGACTTGAGCCAAAGGCAGACACTCTACTGACTGAGCCACCCAGCCGCCCCGCACCTCCTTAGTTCTTAGCCATCTCCCCTTTCTTGCCGGTTCCTAACATCCTTCCACCTTGCCTTCTGGAACCCTCAATCTGCCATCACATGGATTGAATTGTGTCCCCCCAAGAGAGACGTACATTTCTGTTGGTTTGAGCCACCCAGTTTTGGGTACATTGTTATGGTAGCCTGAGGAGACTGACACAGGCAATTTTGTCTCATAATGGTATCTTCATCTTCCTGTTCCTTTGGAAAGCTGGCTGTCCTCCCAGTCTATATTTTTCCTCTGAAGCCCTAGGAAGTGGTGGTGCTTTATTTCCATAGACCTCCTGCTGCCCCAGAACATGAAGGAAGTACTTCTCACTGTTACTTTTAAGCTGTGCTCCCTTTCTCCTTCCTTGTAAGACCCCCGGCTTTGAATTTCATGTTACCAAATTTCAACCAGTCACTCAGTTATTGCAGTCATCTTTTTTTTTTTTTTTTTTCAGTGTTCCAAAATTCATTGTTTATGCACCACACTCAGTGCTCCATGCAATACAGAGTGCCCTCCTTGATACCTACTACCAGGCTCACCCAACCCCCGAGCCCCCCTCCCCTCCAAAATCCTCAGTTTGTTTCTCAGAGTCCATATTGCAGTTATCTTAGTGATTTCTGGGTCAGTCCTCATTTTTAAAATTTTAGGTCCTGGTTCACTGTCATTATCTGACTCTACTAAATTCTTGGTGATTTCAGAAGATAGCCAAATGGACCTTCCAGTAGCCTAACATTTCTGTTCCCTGTATCTCTTTTACAGTGATATATCTTCAGCTTCTCAGTCCTATGATCATATGTTAGACATTGATATTTCCAATCATGTAACCCATGTATAATATCAAATTCAGAGTTCAGTGTTAACTACTACCTTTCTACCCTTTCAGCTCACTCCCTCAGTACCTTCCTCTTGCTGTCATTTGGCCCACCTGCGACCTTGATTCGACTCTATTCACCCTTTTTCTTTTCTTTTCTTTTTTTTTTTTTGTGATTTATTTATTTTAAGAGCGCCTGGGTGGCTTAGCCATTAAACATCTGCCTTCTGCTCAGTTCACGATACCAGGGTCCTGAGATTGAGCCCCACATTGGGCTCCCTCTGGTGGGAAACCTGCTTCTCCCTCTCCCACTCCCTTTGCTTGTATTCCTCTCTTGCTGTTTCTCTCTGTCAAATAAATAAATAAAATCTTAGGAAAAAAAAAAGATATGTTTACTTTAGAGAGAGCTCATGAGCCAGGGACGGGCAGAGGGAGAGGAAGAGAAGCAGACTCCCCACTGAGTGGGGCTCCAACTCACAATCCTGAGATCATGACCTGAGTCAAAAGCTGAACTGACTGAGCCACCCCAGGTGCTTGACATCCTCTTGAACACCTTTTTTTTTCCTTCAGCCAGTCTTAATTTTCATAGACAGTCATTGTATTTCGTTGCATATACTTTTGTTTCTCTTGCCCTCTCTTGCTTTATTTCCTTCCCATCTTTATTTTAGCAGAACTGTAAACCTGATTAAATGTGATTTTTCACTTCCTTTAAGTCACCTAAGCAGTTGAATGTGGTCAAAAAGTACTGAGTGGTCTCGCTTGAAGTTCACAGCCTTAGTGTTCCAGTGCATCCTTTTGCCACTGTGTTTTTCCCATAGTGGCCTTGTCCACTGCTCCCCATCCCAGCACTCGGCTCCAGGACTCCTTGGACCCTCCAACTGCATCCTTCCCATTCCCGCTTTCCACTGATTGAATCCTTTACTTGGTACTTCCTTCTAATCTTAGATGTTTTTCTTGATGTACTTAGGTGTGGTTTTCTTTTATTCGTCCTGCTTTGGTTATTTGGGCTTCTCAAATCTGTGAATTGGTATATTTCATTAGTTCTGGAACTTGCTCAGCCTTTATCTCAAATACTTCCTCCACAATATTTTTCCCTCTTCTGGAACTTCAGTTCAATGTAAAATCTCACTATGTCCTTTCTTTCTCTTTTGCATTTTCCCTCATTTCATCTTTGCTGTCTTCTGAATAACTTATTTTTGCCTATATTCCAGTTTACTTATTTACTCTACTCTACTTTTCTGTCTGAACTACTTCTAAAGCTAAGTTCTTAATTTTAGCAATTTTGTTTTCGAGTTCTAGAAGTTCTATTTGGGGAATGCCTTGGTGGCTCTATCAATTAAGCATCTGCCTTTGGCTCAGGTCATGATCCTGGGGTCCTGGGATTGAGCCCCGTATCCGGCTCCCTGCGCAGCAGAGAGCCTGCTTCTCCTCCTCCTGCTGTTCCCCTTGCTTGTGCTCATTCTCTGTCTCTCTGTCAAATAAATAAATGGAATCTTTAAAAGAAAAAAATTAAAAGTGGAACTAGAGCGTATCATGCTTAGTGAAATAAGTCAATCGGAGAAAGACAGCTATCATATGATCTCCCTGATATGAGGACATGGAGAAGCAACATGGGGGGATAGGGGGATAGGAGAAGAATAAATGAAACAAGATGGGATTGGGAGGGAGACAAACCATAAATGACTCTTAATCTCACAAAACAAACTGGGGGTTGCTGGGGGGAGGTGGGATTGGGAGAGGGGGAGGGGGCTATGGACATTGGGGAGGGTTAAGTGCTATCGTGAGTGCTGTGAAGTGTGTAAACCTGGCGATTCACAGACCTATACCCCTGGGGATAAAAATACATTATATGTTTATAAAAAAAAAAAAATTTGGAAGGGGAGGCGAACCATAAGAGACTATGGACTCTGAAAAACAACCTGAGGGTTTTGAAGGGTCAGGGGTGGGAGGTTGGGGGAACAGATGGTGGGTAATGGGGAGGGCACATTTTGCATGGAGCACTGGGTGTTGTGCAAAAAGAATGAATACTGTTACGCTGAAAAAATAAATAAAATGGAAAAAAAATTAAAAGTTATTTGTTCCTTTTCAGTTTTGCCTTCCCTTAAAATTTCCTCTTCCTTGCAATCTTTTTGGGCTTGTCTTTTATTTCTTTAAACAGAATAAACATAATTTTATAGTATGAGTCCATTAATTCTAGCATCTGAATTCTTTAGGGGTATCAGTCTGTGTCCAGTTAGGAAAATAGAAACCATTTAGATGTTTAAAGCAGAGAAAGATGTAGTGAAGTATTAGTTTGCAAAGGTGCTAGAAGGGTTGGGCACGTTGGGGGAGGACTTGTTACCTGGTTGCTCCTGGGCTAGCTGCTGAAGGCATGACTGCCCGGAAACTTCCTGTAGCATAGTCTGTGCGGTTTCCTGCCTCTCTGTCTTTTCCCACTACCTTTTAATTTCCCACCAGTGCCTCCCTTGTACAACTTAGCAAGACTCCAGTTGGCAAGAAGTCTTGTATATGTAGTTTCAGACCTCGAACCCTCTGCAACAGAGGCGGAAGAGAGCTAAATACCAACAGACAGATCTGGAACTGGGTGTAGGCCATCTGTTGTTTTTGCTATTGGTTCTTGCTCCCAGAGTCTTGTTTGTCTTTGTGTGCCTGGTTATTTTTGGGTACTGGCATTTCAGAATTACTTGTAATAATTTGAAGCCTTGAGAAGCTTTTCATTTGGTTGTCAGATCCCTGGGAGCTCTACCTGTTGGGGATATGGGATTATAAAAACAACTGAATACTAGAACTTTCTTCAGGTTCACCCTAGTAGAAATGATGATCTTAAATTACCTAGGCACTTGGTTTTTTCCTTTTTATTAATAATTCCTTTTATTAATAGTAATAATTATTAGTGTTGCAGTTGGTTCATTGGTTCAGGAGGTATTGGAGACCCTTCTTTGTGCTAAATGCTGGGGTGAGTCAGTGCAGTGAAACAAATTTGGGGGAGATGGTTATGTATTTATGGGTGATACAGACTTAAGTCCTTTGTACTGTGGGAAGGTGATGAGCTTTTTGTGGGTAGATGGAGCAGGACAGGGAAAGTTGGGAACATGGATTCGAGGACTGCAGCTGTCTGGCTGTCACTCTGAAGGTGACATTTAAAGGGAGTGCACTAGAGGGACATTAGTAGAAGAGTAGAGCCAAACCCAAAGCCAGTGACAGGGTGGGAAAAAGGCAGGGTAGAAGGCTGGTGTGGGGGGCAGGGGAAGTGAGGGCAAGTAAAGGAGGGAAGAACAAAGTGAGTGGGGCCTTGAAGGGACCCCTAGTTGAAAGACTGTAGCTGAGGGAGAGAGTTCAAAGGAATGAAATGATCTGGCTTATGTTTGATGAGGACCACTGACCGCTGTGTTGACAGGAATGCATTTTCTAATGAAGTTAAAAATTAATTGGAATTTCAAAAGAAAATGATCTCTCTTTTTTTTTTTTTAAGATTTTATTTTCAAGTAATCTCTACACCCCACCCAACTTGGGGCTCAAACTTACAAACTAGAGATCAAGAGTTGCATGCCCTACTGACTGAGCCATCCAGGCCCCTCTTTTTCTTGTCCTTTCAATACTTACATATGTAGGACATAATGTATATATTTTTTCATCTACGGTAGAACCATTTTGACTGTTATAGTTGTTTTTCATGGAGAGAGTTGTTCTCAAGTCTTAAAGTACCACTTTTAAGTCACCTGAAAAGTTTCTATATCTGCCACAAGGTTTTATATCTGTGCCACTTATATGACCCCTAGGTTGTGCTGAGAAGAGCCATAGAGGGGGATTGGCGACCATCGCTGACTGTGTGTTTCTTAGTTATACTTGTATGCTTAGAAGCATTTTGACAGTTTCCTGGGGATAAAGAGAAGGACTGGTGGATAATAAGTCTCTGAATAATCAGTCTGGTGCTTTAATAGAGTATATGCAGGGAGGAGGGAATGCAATGCAGGTTTTTTCTCCCATCTCATTTATTTCAACGTTTTGTTTTAAATTGAATTTAATTAAAATGCACTATCCAAATATCTTAGTTAATGGCCTGTAGAGATAAAAAAGGAAAGTAAGCAATTCAGACAAACCCTTGCTATTGGTGTTGATGTAGTAGTTATTCATTTGGTTATATTTTTTAAAATATTTATTTATTTTAAAGCAAGTGGGAAAGCATAGGGCAGGGGGAGGGGCAGAGAGAAAGAGAATCTGGAGCAGACTCCTTGCTCAGTAGGGCTCAATCTCACAACCCTGAGATCATGATCTGAGCCGAAATCAAGAGTCCATACGTTAACCAACTGAGCCATCCAAGCACCCCTCATTTGGATATTTTATTTTACTTTTTGTTGAGGAATGAACATGGAAACATTTTCAAGATACAGAGATACAAGTCAGTGATTTATCTCAAAAACAAATACCTGTAATTCACACATTAATGATGGGAATGTAAAAATGGTGCAGCTGCTTTGGAAAGCCGTTTGGCAGAGTAGTCATATAATCTAGCAGTTCTACTCCTGGGTTTATATCCAGGGGAATTAAACATATGTCTACATGAAAAACAAGCAGCTGTTCATAGCAGCATTATTCATAATAGCTAAAAAATGGAAACAACCCAGATGTCCCAGAACGGATAAACACAGTGTGGTCTGTCCATACATAAGGGAATATCATTCGCCCCCCAAAAAGGAATGATGAAGTACTGATATATGCTACGACAGGGGTGGACCTTGAAAACATATTAAGTAAAAGAACATCATATGATTCTATTTGTATTAAATATTTAGAATAGGCACATGCATAGAGACAAAATAGATCACTGCCAAGACCAGGGGTAGGATAGGGGGATAGGGTTGGGGAATGACTGCTAATGGGTGTGAGATATTATTTTGAGGTGATGAAAATGTTCTGGAATTAGATAGCTGTGGTAACTGCACAACTCTATTAATTTACCAGAACCCATCAAATTACACACTTTTAAAAGGGTGAATTTTTATGGAATGTAAGTTATATTCGCAGCTGTTTTTACAGCAAAACAAAATAAACACATCCATGTGTGTTTGGGTTAACAGAATATAGACAGTGTCCCAGAAGCTCCCCCCCACCCTCCTCCCTTCCAATCAATGCCACAAATTATTCTTGGGGGGAAAAATAGCAGCTGTTTCTACTGCTGCTGTTCCCTCGCAGAAGAAGCCATTGTTTTAGACTAAGCATGAAGCTTTATGTTCTCAGTGTTTGCCAGGCCTTGCAGGGTACTTTTTGTAAAGTACCATTTTAATCAAATGCTTCTTTGTGGTTTTATAGCACCAGTGTGACCTACCTTGCAAAACAGGTAGCCATGCACTCTTGACTTGCTGCCTTTTTAAGACTCTTTTTTTAGATTTATTTATTTCAGAGACAGAGAGAGCAAGCAGGAGGGGGGGGAAGGTCAGAGGAAGAAGCAGACTCCCTGTCCAGTAGGGGCTCAATCCCAGGACCCTGGCATCATGACCTGAGCCAAAGGCAGACGCCTAACCAACTGAGCCACCCAGGGGCCCTACTTGCTCTTGTTTTAATAGAAATAATATGGAGTTTAAAGTTTTTGAAGAATTTTTTGAAGTAGCATGTATATTATTAGATCTCTTGATCAGTAGCATGGACTTTATTAACTATTAAATACTTTTTTATTTTATCTGCCTTATCATAGCTGCTCCCTCCTTCTCCCCACACCCACACTAGAGATATAGGTTATTAATACTGTCTTTTGGGGATCCAGATTAACATTGTGTGACATTTTGGAGTTTAAATTTTTTTTTTTAAGCTTTATTTATTTATTTGACAGAGAGAGATCACAAGTAGGCAAGAGAGAGAGCGGGAAGCAGGATCCCTGCCGATCAAGAGAGCCTGATGCACAGCTTGATCCCAGGACCCTGAGATCATGACCTGAGCTGAAGGCAGAGGCTTAACCCACTGAGCCAGCCAGGCACCCCTTAAATGTTATTTTTATTTTTTTTTAATAAAGGTTTTATATATTTTTTAAGTAATTGCTACACCCACCATGGAGCTCAAAGTCACAACCCTGAGATCAAGAGTTGCACACTCCACTGACTGAGCAGGCACTCCTGAGCTTAAATTTTAAAAGAAACTGCCCTTCCATGTTTTTATATGCTTTTAAATATTTTAAACTCAAGACCATGTTGGTTCTTTTGCCTTTTAGCGATGTCTTGGCGTTGCCCATTTTTAAGCAAGAAGATTCCAGCCTTCCACTGGACGGTGAGACTAAACACCCACCCTTTCAGTATGTGATGTGCGCTGCCACCTCGCCCGCGGTAAAACTGCACGACGAGACTCTCACGTACTTGAACCAAGGTGAGTATGGCTGCGTCGTGCTCTGAATGAAGGACGGACACACAGCTCAAGCATTTTGCCTTTACAGCCGAATTGACGAGTAGTAATTTAAAATTGGATGATTTTTCTTAAATTTGACAACTTTAGTTAACAAAAACCATAGGCATTTACTATTAGCCAGCAGAGTCGTAGTTCATGGAACCTGATATGCACAAAGAGGGCCCGGGCAATAAGATTTTTTACAGGGTTTTTCAGGTGAAATCCAAAGGAGAAGCGAGTAGGAAAGGATGTCAGTTATTTTTAGGAATGCTGGTTTCAATATGGAGCTTGAGAATGAATCAGGGAACCTGGGTCTCAGGCCTGAAGCAGGTTTGTGCTGAAAATAGACAAGCTGCACCAAGATGGAGTCTGTGGCTAAAATAAGCCATGTCCGATTTTGTCTACTCATATCTTGTCCGCACTTTTTGAGAATATGAAGTTTTGCTGATAGGAAAGTGAGAGCTGGCAGAGTGGAAAATAGAGATGTGGGGGTAGAATTTACTCTTGGAAATTATAAGGTATTTTTTTGAGGTTCTCTTAGCAGTTTGGGCATAGGCCAGGGTGACTAACCAAATTAAACCAAAGTACTTTGTTACATAGCTATGAATTTGTTGGATACACTGAAAGCATGTTGCACCCTTATTTTTAAACAAAATCAGAACTTTTATTCTTATAAAAATAGTACATCCTCTCCCTGTAGAAAGATTAGGAAATATGTCAAGACATAAAGCTGGAAATTAACTGCTCTCACCAAGATAAAGTGGTTTACCTTTTAGGTATATTTTTTTATGTGTACATCTACTTTATTTCAGCAAAATTGGAGTTAATATCTGTTCACTTAAGAACATATTGTAATTATTTTTCTGTCATTAAATAGAATCTTTAATTCCTTGAATGTTTGGACAGAGCTCTGGGTTTTAGACTGTTATGATTAGCATTCTGAAATGTGGAAGAATAACTTTAGCTTTTCATTCGATATATAAATGCAGGATCTATGAAGTTTTACCCCAGGTTATTCTACCATAGCACTTCTTCAGTACCCTATCTCTGTTGTTAACATTGTTAGGGTAGTCATTCTGTGGTTTGAGACTTAAGTGTCTTTTTTTTTTTTTTTTTTTAAAGAGCATGAGAGGAGGGGGAGAAGTGGACTTCCCTCTGAGGAGGAAGCCCAGGGTGGGACTCAATCCCAGGACCCTGGGATCATGACCTGAGCTAAAGGCAGAGGCTTAACCAACTGAGCCACCTAGGCATCCCTTAAGTGTCCTATTTGAAAGGCCTTTCATTGGACTTTTCCCTCTCTTTCTGCCCCTCACCCCGCTCAAGTCTGCTCTCTCTGCTCTTTATCCCACTTGTGCTCTCTCTCAAATAAAGAAAATCTTAAACAACAAAAAAAAGAAACTACCTTAAGTTTATATGGCAAGATTTATTTCAGGTGTAAAAATAGTCAGAAGAAACCATGTGGGGGCACAGTTATTCACTGTACCTTTATTCCTGTGACTAGGAAATAACCTTTATTTCTCTTGGAGAATATTTGAGTAGGAACTGTTACGTGCATACCATGGGATGAATGAGTGTATGTGCATGTACACACACACACCCTTGTTTAAGGGAATGTGTTGGGTGTGTCTTTTGGCCTGGGGAAGTATCCATAATTTATCACTGTTACTACTAAACTAGAAAAAGATCTCTCATGTTGATAAAAATTGCAATTCCCCGTCTGTAGTAATGATATATTAGATTGACATTCTCTGAGTGCTTGCTATGTATGAAGCATTGTACTAAGTACTATATATGTGTATTTTAATTCCCATAGTAACTCTAGTAGGAGAAGTTTTATTAATCCATTTTAGGGGTACTTGGCTGGCTCAGTTGTTAGAACATGTGACTCTTTTTTTTTTTTTTTTTTTAATCTTTTTCAGAGCGAGAGAGTGCATGGTGGGGGGAGAGGGAGAGAAAGAATCCTAAGCAGCTCTGTTGGGCTTGATCTCACCTCCCTGAGATCACGACCTGAGCCAAAATCGAGAGTTGGATGCTTAACAACAGAGCCACCCAGGCAACCCTGAGGTCCAGTATGTGACTCTTGATCTTAGGGTCATGAGTTCAAGCTTAAAAAAGATCCACTTTCAGATTTAAAAACCAAGCTGAAAGCAGTTGATTAACTTGCTCAGTGTGAATTTGATCAAGCTTAGATTTGAAAAATAACTCTTCAGTGTATAAATCAGTGAATTTTTACATGTATTATTCCCTTGAAGCTACTGTCTCTGTCCAGTATTTTAGCACCTTAGCAGGCTCTGTTGTATGCCCCTCCCAGATGATACTCCAGCTTAACTCTAACTAGTTAGAGTTACACTCTAACTAGTGTAAGTGCGGGCAATTTTCTTGCATTTGACTCTGCTCACTGCAGTATTTTTTTTTTTTTTTTTAGGATTTTATTTATTGATTTCACAGAGAGAGAGAGGGAGCATGAGTGGCGGGGAGGGGCAAAGGGAGAGAGACAACGGACTCCCCACCGAGCTGGGAGCCAGACACAGGACTCAACCCCAGGACCGCAGGACCATGGCCTCAGCTAAAGGCAGATGCTCAGCCAACTGAGCCGCCTAGGCATCCCTGCTCACTGCAGTATTAATGATGTATCTTCTCTTGGCTGTAGAATTTATCTTCTAAGCTCTTTGTCTTTTAAGAAAAAAGTGGAAAAGTGAACTGCATATGTGCCTGGGTAGCTCAGACAGTTAAGTGACTGCCTTCGGCTCAGGTCTTGATCTCCGTCCTGGGATTGAGCCCTACATTGGGCTCTCTGCTCAGCAGGGAGCCTGCTTCCTTTTCCTCAACCCCCGCCCACCTCACTGCCTACATGTGATCACTCTCTCTCTCTCTGTGTCAAATAAATAAATAAAATCTTTAAAACAGACAAACAAACAAATATGAATGAGGCATCTGAGTGGCTGGGTTGGTTAAGTGTCTGCCTTCAACTCAGGTCATGATCCCAGGGTTCTGGGATTGAATCCCACAATGGGCTCCCTGCTCAGCTGGGAATCTGCTTCTCCCTCTCCCTCTGCCCCTCCCCCCTGCTTGTGTTCTTTCTCTTGTGTGCTCTCTCTCTCTGTCTCAAATAAATCTTAAAAAAAAAACATGAATAGGGGTGCCTGGGTGGCTCAGTTGGTTAAGCGTACAACTCATGATTCTGGCCCAGGTCATGGTCTCAGGATTGTGAGATCTGGAGTCTGTTTCTCTCTCCCTCTCCCTCTGCTCCTTCCCTTGCTTGAGCACGTGCATGCGCTTGCTTTCTCTCTCTCTCTCTAAAATAACTAAAATTGTTACTTAAAAATTACCATTTGGGGGATGCCTGGGTGGCTCAGTCAGTTAATGTCTGCCTTCGGTTCAGGTCATGATCCCAGGGTATGGGGATCAAGTCCTGCATCAGGCTCCCTGCTCAGGAGGGAGATTTTTTAATTTAATTTAATTAATTTAAAGATTTTTAAATCTTTAAAAGAAAAGAAATTAAAAAATACTGTTTGAATAACTATTAAAAACACATTAGAGTATTCATAAAGGAATTATTTCATATACCTTTTAAAAGAATTGTAAAAACTTAAATACAATACATGAGTGTCAGGTATACATATTACAGTGTGTATAGGTCTTTCACAGACTTGTCTCCTAGCATTTATCACTTGGACAAAAGGTTCTGGACGCATGATTTCATGAATCCCCTGAGATTGTTTTCAATTTTTTTATATATGTATATGTTTCTAAGGAGAGGATCCATAGCTCTTTCCAGAAACAGCAAGGTTTGGCTTGGGGCGAGGTGTGGCTGAGTGTCCTTCACCCCATATCTTTAAAGCTGCGGAAGGAAACCGAGGTCCAGGCTCAGCAAAGTACCTTCAGGTGATAGGACTCCTTTTTCAAAGGAAATATTCTCAGTAGAGCATGTGCAGTTTTGACTTTTTATTTTTTTTTTTTTAATAGAAACCTTTCCTGCAATATAGTGTAAAGAGAATCTGGGTTAGGTATGGACAATAATCATGAGACTTGATTAATTTTTTTTTTTTTTTTAGATTTTATTCATTTATTTGACAGAAACAGATTATAAGCAGGCAGAGAGAGAGGGGGAAGCAGGCCTCCCTGCCAACTAGAGAGCCCAACGCGGGGCTCAATCCCAGGACCCTGAGATCACAACCCAAGCTGAAGGCAGAGGCTTAACCCACTGAGCCACCCACGCTCCCCGAAACTTGATTGATTTTATCTGGAATCCAGTAAGACCCCATGAATATATTTTTTTCCCCATGAATATTTTTTTCAGCTGGAGTGACATTGTCATGGAAAGTTCTTGTGAAGTCTTCCTGGCTGACACCATTTTAGTATTGACGATTTGACGTAATTTACTGCCTGTGTTTTTAGGAATCAGATTGTCACTCATTTTTAAGGCTCATGAATCCTTTTTTTTTCTTTCTTTTAAAGATTTCATTTGTGTATTTGACAGAGAGAGAGACAGAGAGGGAACACAAGCAGAGGGAGTGGGAGAGGGAGAAGCAGGCTTTTCACTGAGCAGAGAGCCCAATGTGGGGCTTGATCTCAGGACCCCGGGATCATGACCTGAGCTGAAGGCAGATGCCTAGTGACTGAGCCACCCAGGTGCCCCTCATGAATCTATTTTCTTGAATTCAGATGAATTCTTCAGTTCCAACAAGGAAAATGACTTAACATGGCAATGTTGCCTTTTTTTTTAATATCAAAAAAGGACATAAAAATTCTGTAAGAAGGGATTAGACAGCACAAGTTTATTCTTTTTTAACTCACATGTGAGTTTAGCTGCATTCATTCTAGTATACAGGAGGAAAATTGGAAATAATGATGATGATTAATAAAAGCACAGTTATCTCCATTTTATGATTATATGAAAACTTCAGAAGGAGTAATTACTCTTGCAGTTACCTAGATGGATTATTGACCATGCCATGCTTTTTACAGATAAAGATTTAAGAGTGTTCTGATTCCAAATCTAGTTTTATTAACTACCCAAGTAATTATTGGAATAGTTACTAGAAAAGTTCGTGTTTTCTAAGTTTATAGTTAATTGTCACCGTTTAAAATTTAACAAGTTTTTTGGGTTTTTTTGTTTTTTGTTTTTTAAGATTTTATTGACAGAGAGCAGGAGAACACAGGCAGGGTTGAGGGGCAGAGGGAGAAGCAGGACCCTCTGCTGGGCAGGGAGCCCAATGGGACTCGATCCCAGGACCCCTGGGATCATGACGTGAACCGAAGGCAGTCACTTAACTGTCTGAGCTACCCAGGCGCCCCAGAATTCAACAGTTTAAATAGATGATTTATATACTTGGTTCAAAATTCAAAAGGTATGAAAGGGTATACAATAAAAAGTCTTCTTTCCCTGTCTCCCATTTACCGAGTTCCGCTTGCCTCAGGCAGCCACTGAATTAGAACCATTTAAAAATACCTAAGAGGATTCTAATCATGTTTTATGACAGTCTTTATATGACAAAAATTTATATAGTTAATATTTTATTGAATTTATTCCAGTAAACTTAACTTGTTCATGTGATGGGTGAATTGTGTGCTTAAGTGGGATTATGGTTAATGGGATGGTCTTTTCACTAAAGGACGAAATGTAAAAAAGAACTTAACCTTAGCATCTCTGTAGTAAGGCATGGTAGTTGCTGTCATATGTGGCTGCCGATGAAACTCCACTGCTTGGGATATAAATACCCCTGTTGCCTGTTAGATGTCCTTAAGCACATTCTTGATATATACCTTTTGGTTTCTTTTAAATGTTTCTTTCGCCTAGTAACAGTGAGCAGTGATTTAAATGTCTCTTGTGTCTTTTCTGCATGTGGTTGGGTGGGAGGTGGAGAGGGCCCTGGGGAGTATGGGCTGTCTGCAATCTCTGGAACGAGGCTGCCTGTGTGTGGAGTCCATGCCCTCATTTGCTAGCCTAGGCAAGTTCCTTAATTTAATTCTCTCCACATAAGGTAGTTGAGACTTAAATTGTATTAATGTGTATAATGCACTTATAAGCTAGGCAGCACACAGGAAACACATGAACTTTGCTGCTGTTACTGTCGTTTATAGCTAAGTAGCTTTTTGGTTTCTGACTGTACTGGAAAACCCAACTATTTAGACCTTGGTTGCTGTGTTAGTTTCCTGTTGCTGTTGGATGAGCAGTTCTTATAAATGGTTAGGACCCAGCCTAACAGGGACTCCATACCTGTGTAATGACCCAGGAGATTTGCCATGTATGTTGGAAACTGTGTTGTTATAATCTTTTATTTTTTATATTATTTTTAAAAAATATTTTATTTCTTTTAAGATTTTATTTATTTATTAGAGAGTACAAGCCAGCGGGGAGGGACAAAGTGGGAGGGAGAAGCAGACTCCTTGCTGAGCAGGGAATCTGATGTGGGGCTTGATCCCAGGACCCTGAGATCACGACCTCAGCTGAGCCACCCAGGTGCCCCTAAAGATTTTATTTTTAAGTAATCCCTATACCCAACATGGGGCTTGAACTCACAACCCCAAGATCAGGAATTACATGGTCCATTGACAGAGCCAGCCAGGTGCCCCTAGAGAAACCATTTGAAGAATAACAAGTGTATGGGGACTTTTTTTTTTAATTACTTTTGATTTTAGAAGAATAAAAGTCTATGGTAGTTTAATGTAGGAACAACAAATCCTGAGCTGTGTTTGTAGAAACAGATTAAACTTTATATTGAGCACAGAAGTGTCCTTGTTAGATTGATTGGAAAAAATGATACAAAGACAGGAACATTGAGTTTTGTCCTTGATTTGATTTTTTTTTCAGTCATGAAAATTTGAGATTTTGAGGATCATAAGATAATCCTGGTGGGACACGTTATCCTGGGCAGGTTGCTCGGCACCTCTTCCACCTCCCATCTCACTGGCTGCTTTTCTTACTGTGTATCCTAGAGAAGTATCTTGACCCTCTTCTCTTTCTATGCTCACTCCTCAGATGATCGTGTCTTTAAGTAGCTTTACCTAACAACTGTAACCCTGAAAAGTCCTCTGTTAATAGCTCCAATTGGGATTTCTTCCTCTTAGCTCCAGATATGTAAAGCAACCTGATTATCAATTTGGATGGCCAGTAGGTATCTCAGACTTAATGTAGTCAATTGCACTTATGATTTTCTCCCCCAGATCTACTCCTGGTGGTTTTCCTCATGTTGAGGGCTTTCTCTGGCCAGAAGTTTGGAATAATCCTCAACTCTTTCCTTTTTTTTTTTTTCTCCCCTCTCATACTGTATATCTAATACACCTGAAAATGCTTAGGCTCTCCCTTCAGAATAATCTCCAGAGTGACAGTTTCTTTCCATCCCCACTCCTGCTATCCATAGAGTGACTGTTTCAGACTGAGGGATTTATGCTAACCTGATATGCAAAAATTGATTTCAGTGTGATTTTAATTTGCATTTCTCTGATGAAGATTGGATGTCTTTTAATATGTTTAAGGATCGTTGGCATTTCCTTTTGTGAACGTGTTTATGTCATTTGCTCATTTTTTTTTCTTGTAGGGATGCTGGACATTTGTTTGTGATTTTGTAGAAGTTCTTTATGTATTAGTGAAATTAGCCCTTTGTGTCTAATGTGAGTTACAGATATTCCCCCTCTTGCATTTTTCCTGTTTATATTGACGAGTCAGAATCCCCGAGTCAAAGAATACAGTATTTAACTTAACAGGGGTAGCCAGGTTGCTTTTCAGAAGGACTTTCATCAGTTCATATTCCTCCCACATTTTATGTGCATATTTCTCACCCACCTGCTTTTTTTTTTTTTAAAAGATTTTATTTATTTATTTGACAGAGAGAGAGGGAAGCAGGCTCGCTGCCGAGCAGATAGCCCGATGCGGGACTCGATCCCAGGACCCCGAGATCATGACCCGAGCCGAAGGCAGCAGCTTAACCCACTGAGCCACCCAGGCGCCCACCCACCTGCTTTTTAATTAAACATTTTTATTGATCTGATAGCACAAACATTTCAATTTTTAAAATTTTAAAATTTTTGTGAGGTTGAGTAATTTTAAGTGTATGATGGCATAGTTTTCAAAAATGCCTATTCGTATGCTTTATTTTAAAATTTACTATTTTCTGAGTTTAGATCCTTTGTTAAGTATGCTGCAAATTTAACTCTTTAAAAATGTCTCTTGCCATAATATTAGTTAGTGGTGATCTCTCTGTTGAATGACTTAAGGACTCTTCTTTAGTAACTTACTCTAATGGTTTTCTCTCACCAGCTTTGAAGTATCTGCTTGTATTTTGTGACCAAATAAATTATCTAGTATCCTTTGTATATTTTTATATAGGGTAAGCCCCATTGGAGTGTGGACTAGATCATAAAGATCCCCAACTTCATATGGTACTAGAAACATTCCTTAATTACTGTTGATTTTCTTCATGTCAAATAATACTCTCCTATTTATTACTTAATGACAGATAATTCAGAAATCATTTTTGCGGGTTTGGAGTACATTCTTAACTTTTGACAGCAGCTTATTTTCCTAATTATGTAGTTGGTGTGTGACTATCTGTTTGTATTTTCTTATGAACACTACCTGGCCAGTGAGAGAATGTGAGTAGGGCTCATTGGTCACAAGGAAGAAGGCTCTAGGATTAAAATTTGGTCTTAGCTCACACAAAATACAGTACACATATGTTCATAGTATCACTGCTAATAATAGTCAAGAAGGAGAAACAACCTAGATGTCCATCAGCTGATGAATGGATGAACAAAATGTGGTATGTTTGTGCAGTGAAATAATATTTGCAATAGAATGTAATGCAGTATAGGCACACCTCGGACAGACTGCAGGTTCTGTCCCAGACCTCCACAATAAAGTAAGTATTGCAGGAAAGTGAATCAGATGAATTTTTTGGGTTCTTAGTGCATATAAAAGTTACCTTGACACCATTCTGAGTCTATTGTATGCGTAGCATTAATGTCTAAGAAAACATGTATATACCTTTTTTAAAAGGTTTTAATTTATTTCTTTGACAGAACAAGCAGGAGGAGTGGGAAAGGGAGAAGCAGGCTGCCTGCTGAGCAGGGAGCCCAACACGGGGCTCAGTCCCAGGACCCCAAGATCATGACCTGAGCCAAAGGCAGGTGCTTGACTGGCCGCCCCAGCTTTTTTTAAAGATTTTATTTGTTTATTTGACAGAGATCACAAGTAGGCAGAGAGGCAGGCAGAGAGAGAGAGAGGGAAGTAGGCTCCCTGCTGAGCAGAGAGCCCGATGCAGGGCTCGATCCCAGGACCCCAAGATCATGACCTGAGCCAAAGGCAGAGTCTTAACCTACTGAGCCAACCAGGAGCCCCCGCCCCAACATTTTTAATTAAAAAATTCTTTATTGCTCAGGCGCCTGGGTGGCTTAGTTGTTAAGCGTCTGCCTTTGGCTCAGGTCATGATCCCGGGGTCCTGGGATCGAGCCCTGCATTGGGCTCCCTGCCCAGTGGGAAGCCTGCTTCTTCCTCTTTCACTGTGTCTCTTTCTGTCAAATAAATAAAAATTAAATTTAAAAAGATTTTTTTAAAAATTCTTTATTGTTAAAAAGTGAGCTATAATGACTGATCACAGTTCACCATAACAACTATAATAATGATGAAAAAGTTCAAAATATTGTGAGAATTGCTAAATGTGATGCAGCGACACAAAGTGAGCAGATGCTGTCGGAAGAAAGGGCACCCCAATAGACTTGTTTGATGCAGGGTTGTCACAAACCTTTGCTATTAAACTAATTTCTGGGGCGCCTGGGTGGCTCAGTGGGTTAAAGCCTCTGCCTTCGGCTCAGGTCATGATCCCAGGGTCCTGGGATCGAGCCCCGCATAGGGCTCTCTGCTCTGCAGGGAGCCTGCTTCCTCCTCTCTCTCTGCCTACTTGTGATCTCTGTCAAATAAATAAATAAAATCTTTAAAAAACAAAAACAAAAACAAAAAAAACTAATTTCTGCAAAGAGTGATATTTTAGTATACGTGCTGCCAAAGCGAGCACTGCAAAGTGCGATAAAGCAGGGCACAACAAAAGGGAGATCGGCCTATCCTAGTACCTGCTATAACATATGAAAACCTTGGAAACATGCTTCATAGAAGTCAGTTAATCACATAGGGTGTGATTCCATTTGTATCAAGTGTATGTAGTGGGCAGATCCCTAGAGACGGAAAGTAGATTGATGAGGGGTTTCCAGGGCCTGGGGTAGGCGAGGATAGGAAGTGACTGCTGAAGGGTAGGATTTTCTTTTGGGGGTGATGAAAATGCTCTAAAATTGGCTTTGGTGATGGTTACACAATTCTGAATATACTAAAAACCAGTTAATTGTACACTTTCTTAAAATGGTGAATTTTATGGTATGTAAGTTGTATCTCAGTAAAACTGATAAAAATTTGGTCTTGGATTATGCATGTATGTGTAATAAAAATTTAGTGTGGGAGTATCACACGAAAATAAATTGTGAAACTCTTCAGTCTTCTGTAATTATGCAAGGAGGAGAGGATGGTGTTTGCAGGAAAGAGAAAGATCAATATGAATTTGCTTCTCCAGTTAAGAGTTGAATTTTTTCTTTTAAAGATTTTATTAACTTATTAGAGTGAGAGTGAACGTGTATGTGCGCGCACGCACACACACACACACACACGTGTGGGGTTGGGGAGGAGCAGATGGGGAGGGAGAGAGAATACCGCAGATTCTGCTCTGAGCACAGAGCCCCATGCAGGACTCCATCCCACGACCCCAAAATCACGACCAACCGAAATCAAGAGTCCATAGCTCAACCTACCAGGCCACCCAGTCACCCTGAGAGACCACTGAATTTTTATGTTAAACAGAGTGATACTCTTTATATGACTTGTTGGTGATACATGATTTCTTTACATTCAGTAATTTCTTTAAAATAGGTCAGTCTTATGAAATTCGGATGCTGGATAACCGGAAAATGGGAGATATGCCTGAGATCACTGGAAAATTGGTAAAGGTAAGGATGATCCATCTTAATTGCTAGCAGATACTACAAGGATTGAAAAAAGTAGCAGTTTTGCTCTTAAAGTTTTGGGGGTTTTTTTTGCACAAGAGTTATTTGAAAATAATTTCACTCTAAGAAGTAATGGCTGTATTGAAACTCCTAACTTTTTGAGCCATATTTTGTTTACTTATCTGTATAACAAACGATAGCAGTTATTGGGTAAAGTAAATGTGAAAACCCTTTGGAAACTAAGGTACCGTAGTTGGGGCTATAGGAAAAAGCCTACCACCATATTAAAGACTTCTTTTTTTTTTTTAAATTAACATGTAATGTATTATTTGTTTTAGTTTAATTTGTTTTAATTTATTATTTGTATTATTTGTTTGTTAATAATAAAATTATTATTTTAGGGGTACAGGTCTGTGAATCTTCAGCCTTACACATTTCACAGCTCTCACCATAGCACATACCCTCCCCAGTGTCCATCACCCAGCCACCCCATCTCTCCCACCCCCTTCCAGCTCCAGCAACCTCAGTTTGTTTCCTGAGATTGAGTCTCTTACTGTTTGTCTCCCTCCCTGGTTTTGTCTTGTTCCATTTTTCCCTCCTGTCCCCTACGGTCTTCTGTCATGTTTTTCATATTCCTCATGTCAATGAGCTCATATGGTAAGTGTCTTTCTCGGATTGACTTACTTCACTTTGCATAATATCCTCTAATTCCATCCACATCATGGTAAATGGCAAGGTTTTTTCTTTTTTTTTTTTTAAAGATTTTATTTATGTATTTGACAGAGATCACAAGTAGACAGAGAGGCAGGCAGAGAGAGAGAGAGGGAAGCAGGCTCCCTGCTGAGCAGAGAGCCCGATGCGGGACTCGATCCCAGGACCCTGAGATCATGACCTGAGCCGAAGGCAGTGGCTTAACCCACTGAGCCACCCAGGTGCCCATGGCAAGGTTTTTTGATGGCTGCATAATATTCCTGTGTGTGTGTGTGTACACATCACATCTTCTTTACCGTTCATCTGTTGACAGACATCTAGGCTCGTTCCATAGTTTGGCTGTTGTGGACATTGCTGCTATAAACATTGGGGCACATGTGCCCCTTCTGATCACTACATTTGTAACTTTAGGGTAAATACACAGGAGTGCGACTGCTGGTTTGTAGGGTGACGTCAAAGATTTCTAAGTTTTTCTTTAAAAATAAAGATATTATGGGGGAAATGGAAGTGTTATATAAAACTTTTAAAAACCCTTTTATTTCACCTCTTAAATTTCTCTAAGTAAAATTTGAACTCTTGAGAGTTTACTCTTATTAATGTATCTGAATGAAGGCAGTCATTCCAAGTATAGGAGGCATAGCTCATCCCTTTGAGGATGTATCTTCGGAACCATCTCTGCCCCCTTCAGTGTCATGCAGGGTGGGTCTTCTGGCCTCTACCTGTTACTCACCACGGTGTATTACATGTTCCGTAGTATTACAGGGCAAGACTTTTGGAAGAAGCTTAATTGGAAGAAGGCAGAACTTCAGTATATCTAAGTGTTAGTAAGAGAGAAGCAGGCATGAGTTCTCTTGATACTTCTGTCTTCCCACAGAGAGGCATATAGGGACCTGGGCACTGCTGGGCCCTCACTGTAGAGAGGCATTCCACTGGGAAGACTGCCCTCTGTGGATCTCCTTTTTTAGAGGGCGAGTGCAGGAAAGGCAGCCTTCATAGGGGGAATGGATACTGACATAAAGGTGAACAAATTTGGTGTGTCTGGGAAGCCAGTTGCCCAGCACCTGGGATGTTCCTCTGACTCCTGGAGGCAGGAAGCCCCCAATCCTTTGAGCAGTTGAGGGAAAAATTGGGGAGGGGTTCATGCCCCACCAATCAGTGTCTTGCCAACTTGGACTGAACTCCCAGACGTCTTCTGACTCCCGGGGCTCCCATCTTACCCAGAACAGAGGAAGAGAGGTTATTTGCCATTTGTATTCTGAGTCTATCGTGTCTATGCTCAGTTAGTGGATTTGGTCCTTTCTCTGGAGGGTAAATCAGATGGTCTTATTTTTTTCGTTCCTTCCTGTGGGCATTCTGGCCATAGTGCATGCTGACTGGGCTCACCATTTAAAAAAGCCATCATAGTTCAGAGTGAGCAAGCCCTACTTGGATTGGCTGTTCTCTTCTGGGCTTTAATGACAAATAGCGATGGTCTGGTGCAGGAGCCAGACTTAACAGCTCTCATTTTCCAGTGTGCAGGAAGCTTCGGAATGTCTGAGATTCTCTCAGGATGCCTTGGTCCCAAGCTGGTTTATTTTCAGGCCATTGGGTGCCCTGGCTCACCTTCAGCAGATCTGCCAATTGTCTCACACCCAGTTAAAATCCAACCAATGATACATACTTTAAGGGAAGATGTGGGTAAACTCTTCTCTCCCAATGAAAGTTAAATTTGGTGACCGTGAGATGCTGGCCTTTTTTTTTTTAAATCAGTATAGAAGTGTAGAAAACTTGTTTAAATTATAGATTTGTCTATAAAATTGAGTAAGGCATTATCATGTGCTCTGTATTGAGAGCCTTAAAACTGGATCCAAGAATGTTAGAACACTACTAAAAAACTACTTATATGATAAAATTGAAACATACCCAGTAGAATGGTATGGTTTATCCACATGTGTTTATCATGCGGTGGTTTCTGATAAACTTTACGTGTGTATCGTGGGTGCTAGGGATAAGTTCTCCCACCAGCTGCCACAACTGTCAGCAGTTTGCTAGTGTTGTTTTATCTGTTCTGCCTTGTGCTTGCTTTTTTCCTTTTTCTTATTCTTTTTTTTTTTTTTGGCTGGGCTATAGAATTTACTGAATTTTAATTCCTTTTTTAAACTAATTTTTTATTTTTATTTTTTATTTTTTTTTTAAAGATTTTATTTATTTATTTGAGAGAGAGAGATCACAAGTAGACAGAGAGGCAGGCAGAGAGAGAGAGAGAGGGAAGCAGGCCCCCTGCTGAACAGAGAGCCCGACGCGGGACTCGATCCCAGGACCCCGAGACCACGACCCGAGCTGAAGGCAGCGGCTCAACCCAAATTTTAGTTATTTCTTTGACAGAGACACAGTGAGAGAGGAAACACAAGCAGGGAGAGTAGGAGAGGGAGAAGCAGGCTTCCCGCTGAGCAGGGAGCCTGATGAGGGGCTCGATCCCAGTTGAGCCAAAGGCAGACGCTTAATGACTGAGCCACCCAGGCGCCCTTATAACAGTAGTTTTAACCAAGTTCACTGTTCATAGCTATTAAACATTCTGAGGAAAATAAAACATATTTTGGCATGTGGATCCAATGCCAAAATTTTAAGTTTCCCTCAAAGCGCTGGGGAAAGTCACTTTTGAAGCAGGTTGTCATTTATCAGTGAGGATAAGCTGGCTTTCTAGGGTGGTTACCTGTGAATAGGTGGTAAGATTTCGAAAGAACCAGTCTGATAAGGGAGACTTAATGTTTTTAAAAATACTTTTGGTAAAAAAAAAATACTTTTGGTAAACTAGTTAAAAATACTGGTCAGGTTAACTTGGAATGGCGGGGTTAATAAGTTGTTGCATGACTGCTTTAAGTTCCCTTTCCTGGGATTTAGTTCCAAATTAAAATACATAAAAATATTTAATATACGCGATTAAAGCAAGTCAAGAAATGAAGGCAAAAACGACTTCATCATGAGATCATGAACTGTTGACAGTAAAGAAAACATTCCCTTGTAAGTGCAAAGTAGAGGTTTTGTTGGCATTAAACTAGCATACTCTGTCTAGACAAAGGTACTTACTTTGAAAGCATCGGTTTCCCTAAACAGCTTCCAGATTGGAAAGGTTAATTTTTAAAAGGTCTTAAATCTGTTTCATCTTCACCTATAAACCACTTATCTGATATTTGGTGGCTATGCCAGAAAATGTCCAGTTAGATCCTGAGAGCCTGCCTGGGATGCAGTGTGATAGTTGGCCACCACCACAGGCTGCAGGGTGAATTTCCTCAAAATCACATTATTTTTTTGCCTAGGAGCTTCCTAAGTCTAATTCTTGGCCCCATGATCTTTGACTCTGCTAGTCTGGGGGAGTCCTGCTGAACAAAGGCTGAGGTGTCAGGGATGCTTTGGAGCTTGTTGACTGTGCTTCTGTGCTCAGTGAGGTGCTCTAGTTCTATTTATCGTATTGTTAGGGCCCCTTTATCTGTTGCTGGGTGTCTGAATTAATTACTTTTTCCCTTCCAGTTTCATTTCAGAAGTTTTCTATATTGCCGCTTCTTAACTATGGTTCTCCTTTCATATTCCTTACTGAGCTGTCTTAGTCTGACCTTCTAGAATAGTGTTTAGTAAAGCTCAAATCTGATACCTACATTCTCATACTGTTTTCTTCTGAATTTGTGGATTCAGTTAAATATGGAAGAATCAAAATCATGTCATATCTCTGCTGTACTTTATCCTGAGTTCATCGTGTTGGTGAGTGTGACCCAGCGGCCACCACCAGCCCGTGCACCTTCTCTGTGAGGTCTGCAGCCAACAGGTGGTGGCATGAAGTGGGTGTGGTGGACCACCTGGGCAGACCCTGTAGACATGGGTGCAGGTGGGGAAGGCACATGGGCATGAATCAGAGCAGTGACTGCCTTTGTAGATTTCCACTTTGGTCCTGCAGCTGACTCGGCCTCTTTAAACAACAGTTGACCCTCGAACAACATAGCTTTGAATGGTATGAGTCCGTTTACAGGCAGATTTTTTTCAATAAATACAGTACAGTACTATACATGTATTTTATGATTTTCTTAGTAACTGATTCCTGTAGATTGCTTTATTGTAAGAATACAGTATATAATATATATAACATATAAAATAAATGTTTTTTGGCTTTTGCCGTTATCAGTAAAGTGTCTAGTCAGTAGTAGGCTGTTAAGTACTTAAGTTCTCAGTGCCCCAACCCCATGTTGTCAAGGGTCAACTGTATTTCAAATTAAAATATGGCTGCTTTGGGGCTCCTGGGTGACTTAGTCAGTTGGGTGTCTGCCTTCAGCTCAGGTCATGATCTCAGGGTCCAGGGATTGAGCCCCACCATGGGCTCCCTGCTATAGGACCCTTGCTTCTCCCTCTCCTCCCTGCTCTGCTCTCTTTTGCTCTCAAATAAATAAGATCTTTTAAAAAATATATGGCTACTTTTAAATAGTTTGCTTCAAAATATTTATCTGCTATGAGCAGTACCTGGTGGGTAGGGAAGACAGGGGCACTAAAGTAATATTTATATGTATTGCTAACAAATTATTTCCTATTTATACCAGAGTTTCTACTGGAAATGTGAATATCTTATTGCATCATGAAAAAGTTATCTATGAATGTGTCACAAACACAAATTGGTGCAAATGTGGTATCTGAAGGCATTTGGATGACTTGTTTTCCCGTTCCTGGAATGAAACAATAGTTGGCACTCCAAACCTGTGGGAGGCGAAGGAGGGATGGGCAGAGAGCAGAGAAGTGGCCAGGTTCTGGAGTGAAGTCTTTCCCTAGGAACCGTAGTGTTTGGGTAAAGTTTACCTGCGGGTTGTTTTGTTTTGTTTTGTTTTGTTTTGTTTCCTCCCTTGCTTACCTCAGATAACCTCTTGCAAATGAAATAGTAGAGAGTGACTTTTTGCATATATGTTCTTTTTTTGCTCGGTCCTATTTTGCAGATTCCCCCACCTATTCCTTGACTATCTCTCTATTTTTTAATTTCATTGAAGTATATATTGACATGCAGTGTTATATTAGTTTCAGGTGTACAATATAATGATTCAGCATTTCTGTATATTAGTATTTATCCTTGAGGGTCTTTAAAGATGTTCAGTTATTAACTTATTTTAAATGAACAGTTTTACCATTGTACCTGGGTTTCTCTGTTTCTGTTTATACTACTGTTTGGCTTTAGTAATTCCTGTGTGCATCTGATGTTTTCTTCATAGAAATAGAATTCTTGCTCAGTGATTTTATGGGCATATTCTGATATTAAATCGCAATATCAGACTATAAATAAAAATTTTACCTAAGTAATCATTTTATTTGTGCCTTTTATTTCTGAGTTATCCAGATATTCCAAGAAGAAAGCAGTTCACTTAGAAAATGTTTAAAGCAGAATTTTTTTGGTATATCTTCTATTATAGTTAATGCATGAGAATCGAAAATGCTTCTGCATTTTAGCTGGACCAGTTTAAAAGTATTCATTTTCCCCACTTGTTCCATAGAGCATCATCAGAGTTGTATTCCATGACAGACGGCTACAATATACAGAGCATCAGCAGCTTGAAGGCTGGAAGTGGAATCGTCCAGGAGACAGACTTCTCGATTTAGGTACGGGTGGCTGTCAGAAGACTCTGGAGAGATGAAGGCAGTTGCTTGGTAGAGAAGGCACCATGTATAATTGTGTGGAGAGTGTGTTGGTGTTAGCAGATCCTGCGTGCCTTGCACTGTTAAATAATTTAGAAATGAAGTAGTTTTTTGGTGCTTAAAGAACCTGAGCCAGGAATTTGGAGTTTGAAATCATTTATTTAATTCTTAATTGGCACCATCCACCATATGTTAAATAAAGTGAAATAGAAACCCTGGTGGGAGAAAGTCTGGTAGTTTTAGGGGGGTTTCCATGTTAGCATCGTTGACTGGGAAAACACTGAAGAAAAAGGTTCTGCGTGGAGGTGAAATAATTTCATTTGAACATAATTAAAGTAAGTGGTAAGCTTTTTAATTATTCATAGTAAATGAATTTCTATGTAACTTTTTAAAAAATACAGATATTCCAATGTCTGTGGGAATAATTGACACAAGGACAAATCCAAGCCAGTTAAATGCAGTTGAATTTCTGTGGGACCCTGCGAAGCGCACGTCTGCTTTCATTCAGGTTTGGAGTTTTTACATTAATAGAAGTATACTAGCCTAGTCATTTGAAAGGCCATAGATGAGGTTAAATTCTTGACATATGATGTTATCTTCTTTAAATGCTTATTTGTAAGCTATCTTGTAATGTCTTCTATTTTATATATTTTAAATGTACATATGTATAGACAAATAGTTAATTTACTGCATTTATCATTTATAGGTTGACATATATAAAGACAATCTGATATGTAAAACGTGATTCAGATGTTAACTTTTACTATTGCTAGTGACAGTAATCAAAACTTCTATTTTTCATAAGATGCATTTCTCTTTAACCAGAGCTCCTGTTTAAAAGGGTAGGATTGGTGTGCCTGGCTGGCTTGGCCAGTAGAGCATACGAATCTTGATCTCAGGGTCATAAGTTCAAGCTCACTACTGGGCGTAGAGTACTTAAAAAAATAAAATAGAGTAAAAGGGTGGGATTGAAAAAAGTGTATGTTTCAAGATTTTCTGTCTGGCATATTTAAAAGACATTCTAATATTGAAAACGTCAAACCCCACAAAAGTAATAGAATAGTAATGAATCCTCTGTGTACCCATCACCTGGCTTCAACAGTTATTGGTAGTTTCCTCCGTTTTAGTTATTGATGGAATACTTTTAAGCAACTCTCAGGCATTCTATTTCACCCATAAATACTCAGCTTGTATCTCTAGGAGATGAGGTTTTTTTTTTTTTAAAGGTTTATTTATTATTTATTTGACAGACAGAGATCACAAGTAGGCAGAGAGAGAAGGAGGGGAAGCAGGCTCCCTGCTGAGCAGAGAGCCCAGTGTGGGGCTCGATCCCAGGATCCTGGGATCATGACCTGAGCCGAAGGCAGAGGCTTTAACCCACTGAGCCACCCAGGTGCCCCCGAGAGATGAACTTTTTTGGAAACGTTAATACATGTAAAATATGATTGATAGTAATTTTTATACCCTGTATATTCAGATTTGTAAGTGGTGGAATTAAAACTGAGTAGGTAATCTTTATGTAGAAAGGGAAATTGCTTAATTTCTGATCAGTCTAAGTAGTCTCTGATTTGTATAAACTATAAAGAATATTTGTTTACTTATGTATTTATTTTTTAAGAATTTTTAGTATTTTGTGGGTTTTTGGTTTACCAAATACTGTCTGTGTCCTGCCAGCGAATAGTCACGCGGGACATGGTTCATGTTAGTTGACATTGTGCTGGTGTTGGGAGAGGGGCAGAAGTGGTAGGAAATGAGCATTGTCCTCAGTGAACTTTGAAGGTTGACAGAACAGTTTAGGTCGATACACTCCCTGGGCGGTGTCCCAACTGGTGTATGTAGGCACAGCAGTAACCTGATGGGTTGGCTAGAGTTGGGGCAGTGACAGAAGAGGGCAGGTGATGGAAGCTCTAAGCAATGAGGGTTTGGTTGCTGTGGACTGACCACGTGAAA
The DNA here is from genome assembly GCF_922984935.1 of Meles meles. Classification (NCBI taxonomy): domain Eukaryota; kingdom Metazoa; phylum Chordata; class Mammalia; order Carnivora; family Mustelidae; genus Meles; species Meles meles. The sequence goes on along the minus strand of NC_060069.1, from coordinate 36,443,586 downwards.
GGCCAAAGACCCTGGATCTGAGAGCATCATTCGGTCCAGAGTGGAGGTAGAGGAGTCCCTGTAACCCGAACAAGTCCTGTGTGAGAGGAGAGGCATTGGACTGGGGAAGAGCTCATTGCCAGAAAGTTCAGAAAGGCCCAGTTGGATTTGTGAAAGGAAAGCCATACGGAAGAATTCATGACAGCTGTCTGGCTAGTATGTAAGAGTTTGTTTGAAGGGATCCTGAATTTATGGCTAGGGTAGGACATCTGAGAAGGAGCAAAATAGAAGGAGACTCAGTGGATGTTACTTTGAGTCCCTTTCAGCTTGAGTTGTTTCCCAGGTACACTGCATCAGCACAGAATTTACTCCCCGGAAGCACGGAGGTGAGAAGGGAGTGCCTTTCAGGATTCAGGTCGACACCTTTAAGCAGAATGAAAACGGAGAATACACGGATCATCTACACTCAGCTAGCTGCCAAATCAAAGTGTTTAAGGTACGCGATAGAAACTGGGCTTTTTAGTAAGTAAGGCCCAGTTGTGCTTGTAAATTGTCCATCTTCAACCTGATGGAGGAAATCATGCACTTTGTTTTTAAGCCTAAAGGTGCAGACAGGAAACAAAAAACAGACCGAGAGAAGATGGAGAAGAGAACAGCTCACGAGAAGGAAAAGTATCAGCCATCCTACGACACCACCATCCTCACCGAGGTAATGCGGGGCCACGTTTTGGTTTCTGAGGAGAAGCAGCGCTTTGCATAGTAGCACTCGCTCTATGGAGGAGTTTTGCTACAAAGGGGTTGGGAAAGATTGGGTGGTAGATTGACATAATGTTCTTTGTGAAATTTGCGGGGGAAAGATTTTATTTAAATTTGGGGGTTTTAAATAGATTAGTTTCCTGGGTGGGGTCATGAATGAAGATGCTGAAATCCCAATCTGGTCTCAGAAACAGACCTTACAAACCCTGAAGTTGGCAAGAGATTAAGTCGGGGCCTAGAATGTCTGATTTTTGTCACTGCTGGGGTTTTGCATTTTCTTTAACTTTGAATCCTGCTAGTCATCATTTGTTTAATTGGACTGCAAAGACATAAAACAGGGTATTAGATCTTTCTTTGTATAATGAAAAGACATTGATCCCAATCTTTGGTGTTTGTCCAGATGAGGCTTGAGCCTATAATTGAAGATGCAGTTGAACATGAGCAGAAAAAGTCCAGCAAGCGGACTTTGCCAGCAGACTACGGTGATTCTCTGGCAAAGCGAGGCAGTGTAAGGGACTTCTGCTTCTCTTTTCATTGTGCAAGAAACCTTGTGCAGTGTTAGATATAGGATCAACTTCCACCGAAAAGTAAAGCCAAATTTGTTTTTGATGTCCTTGTCTTGATTTAATTTGCTTTTGTTTAGACTTCTTGCTTTCTGTTTGTTCCTCACTGAGGAAAATTTCCTAAATCTAACACTTTAAAACAAAGTTGACCATAGTGGGTGGTTTTGGAGGGAAAAACGACACTCAAAAATGTGTTCCCTCCCTGTCTCCTCCCCCTCCTCCCCCCTCCCTCCCTCTCCTCTGCACACACACTTCCTTCAAGAGCACTGAAATTAATTGAAAATACTTTCTTTAGTAAAATAGTTGTCATTTTTGTGTAATTAAAAAAGGTTTTGCTTTCTTATGTGTATAACTGATAAGAAACTTTCATGGATATTTATTTAGAGACATGATGGCAGCAAGCTTGACATTAACATGCAATACTTTGTGTCACATTTCCCTGCATGTAGGATAAGAATGTGCGTCTGTCTGTGCTTTTAGATGCCTTTTTGGCAGCACTGGTAGAAAGAAATCTTTGCATTGGTGTTTCCTCTTGCCTCCTGCATTGTGATCTTCTGCTTCAGGCCAGAATAGTGCACCTTTTTACCGTCAGACCTGATTGCCCCAACATCCAGACAGGGGGTTTGACTTTGTCAGCTTCAGGGCAGCAGATCTTTATTTCATAACCCAGTTCTTTATTGAACGGTCCACCAAGGTTTATCGTATTCTTTAGATTTTGATCACCACATACCCACAGTATATGTAAACACAGAGCATTCTCAAATTTTTAAAAATAACTGTCATCATATGTATTGTTGGCTACACTCTTCATCTCATTGCAGTGTTTGTACTATCAAGGTGCCAAACGTGGGATTTCCACGCTTACATATGTATGTGTAATTTTCTGTGCTATGAAAGTCACAGGCACTATCACAGGAACCTCATTTCGAAGTTAAAGCATTGCATGACAGTATTTTAAGTGCTTCTTTATGCAGTAACCCTGAAAATGTAGTCCTATGGATGGATGGGGAGCATACATGATGCATTTTCTTTAACTGGGATTTTTGGATTTGAGTCAGAGGTTGTATGGAACAACTATATGCTCCTTCCCCAGAAAGCCCCTCTCCAATTTTATGTTTTTAATCCTCTATCTCACTTCCCAGCTGAAGACTCACAAATAGTTCTTGGTAAACTTTTCTGGGGAGATCCTGGTAACTCAATTTGCTTTTCCCTTCTTGTTGGAAATGATTTAATTAAAAGGAATGGGTTCTGATATTTCATAAATTAATCTGCTATAGTTCAGAGCTAATCTGGAGATGGTAGAATTTGTTGGTAAATTATTAATGATTCTTAACTCAAGTCTAAAGTGTGCAAAACGTCAGCAGTTCACTGGCCTGGGATTTCACATCTTCCTAGAGTGCGTTGTTTGCTTCCCTGGGCTGAGTTTGGTTGGGTTAAGATACTTGTAGGGGGTGGTTAGAGATCCTCTTTGAAACCTGTTTTACAAAAGCAAGGTACCGATTAATCCCTTAAAAAAGTCTGCAGCATTGCCTACATTTCTGCAATTGCCTACAAAGGAAGGCCAGCGTTTCTCACAGTTGTTGGATAGTGACAGTTGACTTTTGTTAGGAAGAGAGGTTAGGCTCTTCTATTAAAAGGCGTTGCATGAACTGTTCCCACGCTGAATAGAGGTTCTACTGCTGGTTAGTAGAGGTGAAACCTTCAATGCCTTCTCTGGTCTTGGTCTCTGAGCTGTGTTGCACTGGCTCACCTCGGGGCTGCCAGTGTCTCCAGTCTAAGGTGGTTCGGCATTTCCCAGTCTATCAGGGATGGGACTTTGTTCACAGTGCACAGAAACCGTGCCCACATGAGTCCAAGCCACATGTTGCTGGGCTGTCATGAATTATACTCTCCTCAGGAACAGAGGCAGTCCCACACTGCTTACATTTATACCCAGGGAGGCAGGACAAGGTAGAAGAAACATCGGGCAAATCTTTTCCATGTGCCTTGCCCTCCTGGTTTCAGACTGGAAGGAGGATCCCGTAAGACACGGGCAGGCAGGCCATAGTGTGGCAAGCAGCCTGGCCATCGGACACTCTGCCACCCATTACTTCCGAAAAGCCGAGGCCTCCTAGCAGGACCAGTTTTCTCCGAACACTAATTTCCTGGTGTTCAGTGAGTCTGGCCTCCTATTTATTGGGCAAGTTTCAGATGTTGGCCATTGTTTAGCAGCCCTGCTTTTCTACTGTTAAAGGAATCGAGCTTGTGTAAAAGTGAAATAGGTATATTTATGGAGGTTCTGTACGTTGGTTGTCCCCCCTGTCTTCCTGTGCTGTTAACTTGAAGCTTTTGATGGCTTCATGTCTGCAGACGGTGGGCAGTGATGAGCCAGGTATGTGGAGGCTTGATATTAAAAGGATCACCCCACTTAGATGTGCATGTTAGATTACCTCGTTGTATTTTATATCTGGGGAGGATGGTGTAGCACGAAAATCATCTTCCAGGTAGTGGAGCTGATTATGGGCATGAGGCATCCAGAAAGTTACTAGATCTGTTAGCTCGTTCCTGAGACCGCATAAGCAGGGGACGTGCTACTCTGTCAGGTGAAGGGAGAAACAAGACCCCAGTTTGAAAGGAAGGGGCCCTGTTGTGCAAAAGGTTGTTGAGAGTGAATTTGGTGTGCGTGCAGTGAGTTCAGCTGTCCTGTCCAGCTATATTCGATTGCTTTTTTGAAAGCTTGTAGTAGTTGAAACAGTAAGTCTGTAGTCACTTTTCCAGTTTTCGAGGGAATACACAATGGGTGGTTGTAAAGAATGTTAAGAGCCTGGGATTTGTTTTATTTTCCCTCTATCCATTCTTCTTCTTCTTCTTCTTTTTTTAAAGATTTTATTTATTTATTTGACAGAGAGAGAGCACAAGTAAGCAGAACGGCAGGCAGAGGGAGAGAGAGAAGCAGGCTCTCTGCTGAGCAGGGACCCTGATGCGAGGCTCGATCCCAGGACTCTGGAATCAGGACCTGAGCCGAAGGCAGCTGATTAACCAACTAAGCCACCCAGGCACCCCTCTATCCGTACTTCTGATGGGTGTCAGACCTGTTGTAAGCACCTGTAACCGTCGGGGAGACTAGTTTCTGCCCTCAGTGCTTCACAGTCTCTTAGCTCCTTCACACTGGGGTCTGGACACTTCTACACGCAAAAGAATTTTGAAAAAGTATGTACTCCCTTGCACGTTTTCAGGTTGACGTGAAAGTTTTCATCATAAATCTAAACAGTTGCAAAGAAGACAATTTTCTGGCATCGTGAATATTTGTATTATAATTTAAGATAAAGCTGTTTTACTACTTTTAGAGGTGTGTTCATAGCAATTTGACACCCATTATCGTTCATTTAAAAAGCTCATGATGAAGCTCTTTAGTTAAGTCTGAAATTTTATCCCACTCTTCCTTCATGATCTCTTTTCTCTTCCACTCCCCATAAATAATTTCATCCCAATATGACATACTTTTATGCCTGAAAATCTTTATTTTTTACTTTTTTAAAGATTTATTTATTTGACAGGTAGCATCGAGAGAGGGAACACAAGCAGGGGGAGTTGTAGAGGGAGAAACAGGCTTCCTGCTCTGCAGGAAGCCCGATGCGGTGCTTGATCCCAGGACCCTGGGATCAGGACCTGAGCCAAAGGCAGACGCTTAACAACTGAGCCACCAGGCGCCCCTGAAAATCTTCTTTTAAAGATTGATTGATTTATTAGAGAGCATATGCAGTGAGCAGGGGGAAGTGTAAGGGGGCACAGGGAGAGAGAGAGAGAATCAGACTTCCTGAGGTACTGAGCCTGACATGGGGCTCAATCTCACAACCCTGAGATCATGACCTGAGCTGAAACCAAGAGTCAGATGCACGACTGACTGAACCACCCAGGTGTCCCTGCCTAAAAATCTTAATGATCACCCTGGTTACTTCTTTTTTTTTTTAAGATTTTATTTATTTGACAGACAGAGATCACAAGGAGGCAGAGAGGCAGGCAGAGAGAGGTGGAAGCAAGCTCCCTGCTGAGCAGAGAGCCTGATGCGGGGCTCGATCCCAGGACCCTGAGATCATGACCCAAGCCGAAGGCAGAGGCTTTAACCCACTGAGTCACCCAGGTTCCCCATCCTGGTTCCTTCTTTATGACAGACTTACAGAAACTGAGATTTAAAATTTCCTTTGACCATAAAGCTTGTCAGTTGAGAATTTTTTTTTTTTTAGGTAAATCATTGTGGGGCTTGAACTCATGACCCCGAGATTAAGAGCCACATGTTCTACTGACTGACTACCCAGGCTGCCCAAGAAATTGAAAACTACTTATGACTGGTACCAGTGTATCAAAACAACAAATCATACACATTTTGATGAACAGTTGTTAATTATAAAAATAAAAATGTTATTGGAAATATGTCATGAAGAATGAGACAGGGTAGAATGCAATCAAATTCTAGATTTTTTTTTTTTTAAAGATTTTATTTATTTATTTGACGGAGAGAGAGATCACAAGCAGGCAGAGAGGCAGGCAGAGAGAGAGGAGGAAGCAGGCTCCCTGTGGAGCAGAGAGCCTGATGCGGGGCTCGATCCCAGGACCCTGAGATCATGACCTGAACCGAAGGCAGCGGCTTAATCCACTGAGCCACCCAGGTGCCCCAAATTCTAGATTTTTTTTAATAGACAGGAGAAACTTCGTTTAGATGTGCTTATTTTTCTTTTAGCGGTGTCACTCAGGTCTTGAAATTCCTGTTGAGTTATCTGCATAAAATCCCAGTGACCTATTTTTGTATGAACTGTACGTGTTTGAGTACATGTCAGCTGACACCAGGTCTCCTTCAGTTTTTGAAGACCAGGAATTGAAAACTGCCTGACATACAGAAGAATTTACATTTTAAAAATTTATTTATTTATTTCAAAGATTTTATTTATTTCAGAGAGAGAGTGAGTGAGAGAGGGTGTGAGAGGTGAGAGGGTCAGAGGGAGAGGCAGACTCCCCACTGAGCATGGAGCCCAGTGTGGGGACTTGATCCCAGGACTCTGGGATCTTGACCTGAGGCGAAGGCAGATGCTTAACTGACTGAGCCACCCCGGTGCCACTGGAAGAATTGTTGTAGAGTCACGTACTTTTTAAATTTATCCTAGGGTCTTTGAATGGTCTTTTGCTTGGTTTGGGGGAGGGTTTTCTGTCCTCTGTCCATGGTGAGGTATGACGACTATTTTGTGTAAAATGGGAGCATAGTGATTCTGAAGGGGGCCTTGAAACCGAGGATGTCCTAACACGGACTCATTCTAGAGGGAATATCAGGGAGTAAGATGGACTCGCTCTGTACATAGCTCAGGTTTGAAGGCTCATCCTTGGCTGCCCTGGCTTGCTCAGCCCGCTCAGCATGCTTTTGACTTTAGCTTTTTCGCCTCTCCTGATTGTAATAGTCAATGCATCTTTGTATCTTTGCTCTATCTTTGGTCAGAATGGTACATGGGGTTTAAAAATACCCTAGTTCACCGTGCACCTTCCAGAAACTGTAAATAGTAAACGTGTAGACAGAGAGACATGGGCAGCATGGTACATGTTGAAATGTGTTGATGCTCGGCCTGCCTCACCTTATTCGGGGACTATTAATCTTAGAGGACTCCAAAGAAAGCAAGGGGGTACTGGCCAGGCTGCTCTGGGTTAGCGGGCAGAGGAGTGCTAGGGGGACAGAGGCACTGTCCTGGTCACCATAGGTGTCAGATGCTGCTTGTGAATCCATTCTTGCCTCTGCTGTTCTAATCCTTGAATAGATACCTGCGACAGAACTGATACAGTGGGGAGTGAAAGTTCTTGGAAACCAGCTGTACAGAAGTGTACGTTAAAAATGCCTGCATACATTTGCTGCTGTCATCACTTCAGGTCTTCCCTGAGATTAAGCAGTGTGTAGTCGCGGGTGGCAGGCCACACAGAAATAATAAATCTGCTATGTTTCTGTGAGGTTGCTTGATGAGTGTCAGGTGTCTTGTGTTTTATAACCTCGCATTTGGCCAGACTAGAGAGTGACTTAGAAATATTTCTTCCATACACTTCTAAAAGCATCTCATTAATTTATTTTTGTTTCTATCCTTAGTGTTCTCCATGGCCCGATACCCCCACAGCCTACGTGAATAGCAGCCCTTCCACAGCGCCCGCCTTCACGTCCCCACAGCAGGGCACTTGCAGCATCCCCGACAGGTACTGCTTCGTGCCGTCGCTCGCCCGGGGCTGGCTACACTGCGCTCCTTCACTGCCCTCTCTCTCACTTCCCAGCATCCTCTTTTTTATATCTGTCTGAGGTTTATAGTCATGGGAGCTAGCCGCCTCAGCTTGAGAGGAAAATTGTCTTTTCTTTGCCTGCCAGCCTTTTTGCTCTTCGCCCTTCATGCCTCATACATTCACAGCTGTAGGAATTGTAGAAAAGGAGGCATTTTCAAGGTACATTCTTTGTGAGAGAAAAAACATGAATAGAGTTCATGGATAGAGGACAGTGAGTTATTAAGGTGAAACTGTGACTCGGATGCGTTCAGATTGCATTTATTATAAAGTACATATGTCTTCAGTGCATACCATATCAGAGAGCTGTTCCTGCTCTGCTTTTTCTACCTCACATTACACAGCCTATTTACTTCTTTCTTTCTTATGGTAAGTCTTTAAACTTACAGGAAAGGCTTTCAATTTCTAAAACTTTACTGTGGTTTTAGAAATGGGGATGGTGGACTTGTTCTGTTTTATTCTCTGGCTGTGATTGGCATCTGTGAACCCTGCGGGCTCTGGGTGGGGGTAGGGGATGCTGCTCTCACACGGGTCCTGCAGGTGCCACATGGTGCTGGGGGTAGGAGGGGGCTTGCCTTCCTGCGGCTCTGCTGAAGAGCTGATCTGGAGCAGGTCAGATCAGAAGTGCCCTGTTGGGAGGTTTCTCGCTGGGAAGGGAAAAATACACAAGATTGGGAGGGGAAGGTTCTTTTTCTTACACTCGGGCCACACCAACAAGTCTGTCTTTGTCAGCTGTGGCTACTATGACAGAACACCAGACCAGGGCCTTAGAGACAATAGAAACTTGTTGCAGTTGTGGAACTGGAAGTGTGAGGTCTGGGTAGTTCTGGCGAGGGCCCTCCGGGTTGCAGGTACTGCCTGGGTTCTCACACAGTGGAGCAGACGCCGTTGTGATCTCGCCTTCCTGGTCCCTCCCTGGGGCGCTGCCTCCTCACTGTGTCGTGTGGGGGGCGGGGGGCAGAGGTGAGGATGGTCAATGTATGCATTTTGAGGGAACACAAATATCCTGTCTGTAACAGGGTCTGATAAGAACACAAACAAAAACATGCTTTTTTCCTGTGAAGATGAGTAGGCCGGCAGGCAGCTGATCTTGTAGATCTCTGTGCTGTACGAGGAGGAACACGCTCTTGACTCTACGTTGGAGAGCCCAAGGACTGGCATGTCCCCATGTGGGGGCCATTGTCTTACAGCCCAGGCCGAGTCGTCTTGGGCAGAGGTCATGACTTCAGAGGCGGGCTCTGGGCTCCTGCACTGCTGGCTGAGCACACAGCTTCTGGGAGCAGCCGCGCCCTGTGCTGGCCGGGAACTGTGCTCTCTGGGTGACACACACCTTCGCTGTCCGTGTAGGCCGAGAGGGACAGTCACCAGTCAGCATCATAACTTACATAACTGAAGTACAGGTGCTAAGAAAGGAGTCTGAGCCCAGGACCAGGAAGGCGCCACACTCCCTGTCGAGTTGTCTTCGTTTTTGTTTGATCTTAAAAACTCAAGGAGAATGGCACGCCTTTGTTCCTTTAGCTTCCCTGAATTTCCCCTTCATTAATCATGGGCAAATGTATTAATTAAACAGATAATCATTTCCCATTTTTACTTAGGACTATTTCTTGGACCTCCTTATTTTATTAAGTGTGTGTGCGTGCATATGTGTGTGTGTGTATTTTGCAGTTACTTCTAACTCTATCTTGATTTCTCATACTATTTTCTTACTAAAATGAATGAGTGTCCTTCATTTTCCTGGCACCCCTGGAAATAATTGGAATCCTTTTGTTTCCTAAAACTTGAAGTTCTTCCTTGGAACTGCTAGAGAAGAGGAGGATGAGGTGCTAGCTGAACAGCCTCCTGTCACTTTCCTCAGACTCACTGCCTGACCAGTGGTGCCAGCATTCTCAATCACAGATCTACACGCTCTGTCCTACAGTATTATGTTACACTGACCCAGTTTCATAGCCTTTAATGTCTTGTTTTGTTTTGTTTTGTTTTAAGATTTTATTTATTAGTCAGAGAGAGAGAGAGTGAGCACAGGCAGACAGAGTAGCAGGCAGAGTCAGAGGGCAAAGCAGGCTCCCCGCCGAGCAAGGAGCCCCATGTGGGACTCGATCCCAGGACGCTGGGATCATGACCTGAGCCGAAGGCAGCCGCTTAACCAACTGAGCCACCCAGGCATCCCTTTAATATCTTGGTTTTAAGTGCGTGTGTGTGTGTGTGTTTATAATAATTCTCCTCTCCTTCCGTTCTCCCCAGCAATTCTTCTTCCCCAAACCATCAGGGAGATGGAGTTTCACAGGCCTCCAGTGAAGTAAGTGTCTTCATCCTGAAGCTGTCCGAAGCTCTAAGGGGCCTGCATTTTTGAGGCTCTTACAGGGGCTTGAGGCATTGTTTGGGTTTCTGAGTAGTCAGACCTGTCCTCCTCTTGAATGGGTTTGTGTTTTGTTTTGTTTCTTTTTTTTGCTTTAAACTTGGAGGATTTCTGTGTTTTGTTTAAATGTTCTTTATAACATGCCAGTGACTTGGGTTTTTTATTAAGTTTGAATAGTTTCTGTTTGTGTTCATTTTCCATGTTAATAGCAACTTCAGCCTTCAGCCACAATCCAGGAAACCCAACAATGGCTGCTCAAAAACAGATTCTCTTCCTACACAAGACTGTTTTCCAATTTTTCAGGTATGTTTTGTGTTTGTGTGTGTTTGTGTACATGTGTGTTTTGTGCTTGTTTCTGTATTTTTATTAACCTTGATTTAAAAGATTTTTTGAAGTAATGATGGAGTCATACCCAGTTTCACTTAGTGGTGATATCCTGCATATCTCTTGTGTCAGGAAGCTGACATCAGTAGTCTCCCAGTTCACCAGTTTCAGGTACCTTCATCTTTGTACAGGTGTATACAGTTCTATCCAGTTTCTCTCATTTTATTAACTTCACTTTGAAGTAATTTTTGCCTTATTGTCTTTTGCAAAGATAGAGATGTTCTGTGAACCCTTCACTCAATTTCTCATGTAATCATAGTATGATAGCAAAGCTAGGAAATAGACATTGGTGCAACGTGTGTATATAGTTGTGTGTCATTTTATCACACATATGGACTATTACCACTACCAAAGTTGACAGAATTATGACACCACCACAAGGATTTCCCTTATGCTTCCCTCCCCCTCCCCCACCATACCTACACCCTGGCAGCCCTTAATCTGGTTTCTCTCTCTTGGACTTTGTCATTTTAAGACTATTATATAAATGGAATCACCAAATATGTGACCTTTTGAGACTGACTTTTTCTCCTCTCGGCATAAAAATGCCCTTGAGTCCATCCAAGTGATTATGTATATCAGTAGTTCCTCTTTATTGCTATGTAGTAGTGTGTGGTATGAATCTACTCGGATATGGTTTCTGTGTACTTAAGTTCAAGTTTTTTCTTGCAGTGTTAGCTAAGGGAGTATGTACGTGGAGGTTTTTTGGTATTTTTTTGTTTAGGTTTTTTTGGTTTGTATTTTTAAAGATTTTATTTATTTATTGGACAGAGATCACAAGTAGGCAGAGAGACAGGCAGAGAGAGGGGGGAAAGCAGGCTCCCTGCTGACCAGAGTGCCAGATGCGGGCCTCGATCCCAGGACACTGAGACCATGACCTGAGCTGAAGGCAGAGGCTTAACCCACTGAGCCATCCAGGCGCCCTGTTTGTTTTTAAGATTTTATTTATTTATATGAGGGAGAGAGAACACAAATTGGGGAAGGAGCAGAGGCAGAGAATATCCAAGCAGGCTCCCTCTGAGTGTGGAGCCTGACAGGGGGTTCGATCGCATGACCTATGAGATCAGGACCCGACTTGAAACAGAGTCCAACACTTAACTGACTGAGCCACTCAGGCACCCCGTTGATGGAATTTTAAAAGGGACCAAGTGGAGCTTCTCCAGGTGGTGCTCTAGGAAACCTGTTGGGAGAGATAGTGATAGACTATGTGGGGCAGGGGCAGCATTTCCCAAGTGTGTTTGGCCCTGGGACCCTTTTCCTAACATAGCCTGGCTAAATACCTGCTGAGAATTGCTGGGCCACAGTAAACTGATAGAGAGCTTGCCTTGCCCTTGGTGCTGTGGGGCCAGGGCAGGGCAGGGCAGCGCGAGGCTTCGAAGGGACAGAACTAACTATGTGCACACACCTGGCCTGGGGAGAGCTTGATTGCACAAAGAACATGGTTTCCTCTTCTGTCAGCCATTTATTGCGATGCTGTGTGACAAGTAGTCATTCCCTGTGTAGTTCTTTGTCTCTTGCAGATTTATTTATTTATTTGAGAGAGAGAGAGCGCGAGCATGAGAGGGGAAAGGTCAGAGGGAGTAGCAGACTCCCTGATGAGCCGGAAGCTCATCAACTCGATTCCAGGACTTCAGGAAGTCGCTTAACCACCCAGACGCCCCTTTGTCTCTTTTTAAAATTAAAGTACTGGATGAAAGTCTTGCTAGCTTGTAGCCATATTTTTATATGACTATATCTTTGTGAAAAATTGGAAATTTAAAAATTTCATTGTGTGGGGAAGATGGATCTTAAATCCTCGTAGGAAAGACATGAAGAGCAGAGTACATACAAAAAGCTCCAGCAGTGGGAACCAAGGGAGGTCCTGTTATGTGAATACAGGTTTCTGTCTGGAGAAGTTTCAGCTCTTTTCACTGTGAGCAGCGTTCCCTTGGCTTGGCCTCCTGCATTTCCCTTACACAGGAGCTTCCCAGCTATAGAATGGGGAGGAAGAGGGGGGAGCTGCTGGCTCAGAGCCTGTGGCCATTCATCTTCAGAAAAGGCTGTGCACACGAGTGTCTGTCCAGTTCTTTGTGCAATTGAGATTCACACATACATCTCTGGCCACAGCTGTGGGACTCAGGAGAGAGTGGGGAGATAGTCAGTCTTTGCTTCCCTGGCTCTCGAAAACGACTCCTTTAGTGTTTGTGCCTCCTGGAGGTGGGCTTCTGTGGTCTTTATTTTTTTTCCAAGCTAGGAAGTTATCAGGCTCTCTCCTTCAAGCCTTCAAAAATAGATAACCCCATTATCTTGTTACATACCTAAGCTGGTATTTATTGCGTGGAAGTCATGCCTTAATCCCAGAGGGTGTCTTAATTGTAGCAATAAACTACACCTTGAATGTTAATAAAAAAGAGATTGTGGACACAAACATAAAAAGTAGGAGAGGATGAACTTCCATGTAACCATCCCAGCCTTTGGTTGGTTTTGCTCTCTATTCTTCTCCGTCCCACTTTTCTATTCTATTTTGAAGCAGATTCTAGATGCTATGTTATTTACACTTAGCAGTGATTTGGGGAAATTGTAAGGTGTAATGTGTGAGTCTGTGCCATGTTTCACTTTCATTTTAAAACTGGCTGCTGTGACGGTTATGTTGCAGAATATTTGGAAGTTGCAGTATCACTCAGAGGGAGCCAACTTGGGCAGGTCCCCAAAACTCTAGACTTCCATTTCCTCTTTTTGCAAAACAAAACCTTATTATTGTGATCTCAAGGTTAATTATCAGGGGTCAGAATCCTGCTTATCCACAAAACCAGCAGCCAGCCAAAACAGGGTGGGTGGTGGGAACAGACAGCCCTGTAGGCCCCACTCATCTGTCCGATTGACCTGCATCTGGGCTTCTGTGCTCCTCCTTCATACAGGACGTGGAAACGCCAGCAATGCATTTATCTGTTTATTTTCTCTGAGCGACAGTTCACTGTGTGAGGACCGATGCCGTAACCGGTTGTGCTGTTGTTTTCCCATCTCTGAAAAGAACCTCTTTTTGCTGTTCTCCAGGTGCCGACTTACTAAAACTGACGAAGGAGGATCTAGTACAAATTTGTGGTGCAGCCGATGGAATTCGGCTCTATAATTCCCTGAAGTCCAGGTAAAATGCAGCGTTTAAAAGGCACTGTTGGCTTGTGATGAGGACGGACTTTTGTGTGGGGAGCTTCCGCGGGATGCTTTCTGGCCCGGGCACGGTGGGGCGTCGGCCTTGTGCTCTGGAGGAGACTGTCCTGTGTGCACCCTTGGGGCAGGCACTGATGAGGGCAGAGGGGGACTGTAAGACTGTAGAGACGCACACGCGCCTTACGATTTCTTGAAGACGACTGGGTTTGTTGCCAAGAAAACAAACTTCTCGTTTAGGTGAGCGATACAGAATCTATGGTTTTCCAGGTGCTATAACGACTACTAAACAGTTGCTAAACATGTAAACTTCTGTGAATGAAAATGACGGAATTGTAAACTCTTGGCTTTTAAGATCTATTTACTATTGTTGCTATTTCTAGACTTGTGGTATGAGAATTCTATTCAATCGAATCTTACTAACCTTAAATTGCTGACTTAATCTTGAAACTTAAATTTACCAGTATCTGACACACCAGCTCAGTGGTTTAGAGTCTGGATCATCAGATTAGACCACCTGTGATAGTTGGTGTGAGGTGTGTGTTTTTATATTTTTATTAGTTGTTTATTTTGTGTAGTGAAATGATACCATAAAGTTCTCGTAAGGATATAGAACTTAGAGTCCTGTAGTGGTCTTTTGTACCTGCTGAGGCTTTCTCCCATCCGCTCATGTGGGGCGTCTTCTGATTGCAGGTCAGTTAGGCCCCGCCTGACCATCTATGTCTGCCAGGAGCAGCCGAGCAGCTCACCACTGCAGGGCCAGCAGCCGGCTGGCGGCGGCAGCGACAGTGGCAGTGGGACGCCCTATGGTGGGTCCTGAGGGCATCACGGCTTCCTGTCGCACCCTTTCTGTCACGGAGGCAGAAGCAGGAAGGCCCCAAGCAGGGCTTGGAAGGACCGCTGAGCTGCCCGGGTGGGACTGCGCACAGCAGGAGGGGCAGCGGTGCTGGGGCCAAGGCCTCGGGAGAGGGGAAGCTAGCTGCCTTTCTCTGCTCTTTCCACCACTCTCTGAGTCTCCTTTGTATTTGGCTTTTTGTGCCGGAAAGCGCCAATAAGTGAAAGACCAGCTTGAATGCCTTTTGGAGTTTTGCTGGCTTTTAGTTCCCCCTTAAATCTCAAATTTACTGAAATGATGACTGTAACATTGGCAGCTTGGCAAGAAAGCAGGAGGGTTTTTCTTTTTTTCTCTCTCTCTCTCCTTCCCCCCGCCCCATTTTATTGATTGGGGGGAAAACCTTAAAATATTACATGTGCAGAGATTCACATGTGTCCCAGCATTAAGTGTGTGGACGTGTCTCCAACAAACAGATGGCCAGTGCTGTGAGCCGTGTGCTGAGTGGCACTATGTCCTTGGGGCGCCATTCACACACTCCAGGCAATTCCATCCTGAGTCAGCCTACAGATAGTAGAGTGCTGGCTGGGGGCGGAGACACACCTGGCCCTTCTCTCCTCTAAATACAGGGGCGCGGCCGCATTCTGATACAGTCCTGTTGGAAAAGAACAAGTGAGGGCAGCGCCGCGCTTACACGGGCTTTAGTTCGGGGACTCTGCTCTACATCAGCTCTCTGTCTCCCCTTGACTGTAGTTCCACATTCTAAGCTTTCCATAATGTGTAATTAGCAGAGGTTTCCGTTACTGTAAGCACACGAGAAACCCTCCTGTTTGGGGAAGGTGCTGGAGAGTTCTAGCACGATGATCTGCTCGTTGGCTGTCTTGAGTCCATGACCAAGCAGGACCTGTAAGAGCCATGCTCACTGAAGATGCACTTGGCAGCAGATGACAGCTGCTAAGTGAAATGTTCCAGAAACACAGGCCTCTGGAGGATGCAGCAGCTGGCATCACTGTTCACATCCTTAGCTTTTTATGTGGTGTCTTCTGTACCGTGTTTCATTCTCTGGGGGATTCCTTGGGATAAATTTCCAGTAGTAGGATTATGGAATCAACAGTGACAGAGTACTTTTTATATATTGCTAGACACACATGATATTGAAAATGGTTTTTTTCAGCTGTAATTTACCATAAAATCCTTCCATTGTAAACGTCCAGTTAAGGATATTTTAGTAAAATGAGAGTTTTGCAGTCACTACCACCATCAGGTTTTAGTCCCATTACTCCAAAAAGGCCCCTGTGCCCATTTGCAGTTAATTCCTGTTTGTTTTTTAAGAAAAATGAAAACTTCAAATCCTTTTGTACAGATATTACTGTTAACGTTTATTAAATTGTACCTGTGACATTGTTAATTTATTATTTCAGTAGGGGGTAAGGGAAAGAAATACTAGTTCCCATTTTTAATTTTTACATATATATTTTTTAATACTTTGAAAGGGGTGATCTTAAAGATGAGGTGGAAAACAGATCAATGATTACTGCTAAAAAGCTACTCTTATTTTTTATTTCAGTTTATCATGCAATCTACTTGGAAGAAATGGTTGCTTCAGAAGTTGCTCGAAAACTTGCATTGGTGTTTAATATCCCTTTCCACCAGATTAACCAGGTCTACAGACAGGGGCCCACCGGTATTCACATTCTTGTTAGCGATCAGGTAATGTGAACTGGCGTGCCATCGCTTTTCCCTTCCACACTGGCATATCCTTTCTCTTCATCACTGAAGAACTATGGAAAAATTCTGTGATCCCTTTATGGAAGTACTCCGGAGAATCGGTTTTAAAGAGCTGGGGTCAAATTTGTAAGAATCTAAAACCAGGAGTTTCAGATATCCTGGTGATACAAGGAATATAAACCTAGACCTGTGGCTTTGGCCCCTCTGCTCCCCTACCCTCCCTTAGACACTCACTGGGAACTTTGGGGTTAGAATGGCTTTGGCCCATTTTATGTAAGAAGTGTGTTTGGATGTGTTTTCCTTTTGTCCACTATTGGATGATTGATCTTTATTTTAAAAAAAAGTTTTTTTAAAGATTTTATTTGAGAGAGAAAGCCCGAGTGGTGGCGGGGAGCAGGAGAGGGAGAAGTAGAGTCCCTACTGAGCAGGGAGCCTGATGGGGCTCGATCCGAGGGCCCTGGGATCATGACCTGAGCCAAAGGCAGGTGCTTAACTGACTGAGCCACTGAGGTGTCCCTGATGATTGATTTTTAAAAATGTTAAGGTTCTCCCAGTGTTCAGCAACAAACAGGTAATAATAGAAGACCACTAACGCTGTGACTCTATGTTAAGAGTCGTTACAGGAACCAGCCGGGAAAGCTCCCAGTGGGTCAGGTGGGTTGTGGTGCTATCTCAGGGACCAGACGTGAGCAGGCCTGCTCAGCTTGAGGCCCTGCCAGTGTAGCAGGTGCGAATGTTTACCACCTCATGCTGCCTTCACCAGTTACCGTTTTTTTTTTTTTTTTTTTAAGATTTTATTTATTTACTTGACAGAAAGAGATCACAAGTAGGCAGAGAGGCAGGCAGAGAGAGAGAGAGGGAGGGAAGCAGGCCCCCTGTTGAGCAGAGAGCCCGATGTGGGACTCGATCCCAGGACCCTGAGATCATGACCCGAGCCGAAGGCAGCGGCTTAACCCACTGAGCCACCCAGGCGCCCCACCAGTTACCGTTTTGACCACTGAGTTCTGTATTTGTGCAACAGCGTATAGATAATGACGTTTACCTGGAGCTGCTAATTCTACTCTTTTCTGATCAGCTCAGAAAAAAACAGTTGGATCTTAATTGTGTTATCTGCTTTATCTTTCTAGATGGTTCAGAACTTTCAAGATGAGAGTTGTTTTTTATTCTTCACAGTAAAAGGTACTTTGCATGAGTGCATGTGTCTTGAAATGCTGAAATCATGAAACATGGTGTGTGCTTGTAATCAGTAGTCACCTTGTGTGCTTACTTTTGAAAATGCTGGCTTTACTAGTTTTAAGAGTTTGAAAAATGAATCAAGAGAATATTTCTAGTGGTTGTAATAGAAACTAACAAATAAGGAAGGGGAGTCAATCCCAGATTATTGGGAAAAAGTACTGAATTCAGCCACCATTTTCCTGAGTACCTTGTGTCAGACAGCTTTTGGTGCTAGAAGGGTCTTTAACAAAACACTCCGTGGAACTCCTGGTAGGGAAAGCAAACCAGAATTAGCCACCAGATGCATGCAATTACAAAATCTTTTAAGTGCCGTGAAGGAGTGGGTAAGTGGGAGGTGCTTGTGTTTAAGGAGGTGCTGGGTAGGGGGGACTTGGAGCAGATGGGCAAAGCGTCTCTGAGGAGGTGTTAGTAATGCTGAGACTTGAAGAGTTAGGGGAGATGCCCACCTGAGGAATACCCTAAGGTGGTGTAAGGCTGTGTGCACAGGAAAGAGCCGGGCTGCTGTGCAGGGCCGAGCGAAGGCTGTGTCACTGGCACACAGCATGAGGGGCACACAGAGCAAGAGTCAGAGTACGAGGTGTGGTCGGGTGTACAGGACCTGGGCATGGGGGTAGCTGAGGTTTTATTTGAAATGCATTGGAGGGGCACCTGGGTGGCTCAGTGGGTTAAACCTCTGCCTTCAGCTCAGGGCATGATCTCAGGGTCCTGGGATCGAGCCCCACGTCGGGCTCTCTGCTCGGCGGGAGCCTGCTTTCCCTTCCTCTCTCTCTCTAACTGCCTCTCTGCCTATTTGTGCTCTCTCTGTTAAATAAATAATATATTAAAAAAAAAAAAAAAAAAAAAGAAATGCATTGGAGATGTCAGTGAAGTTGTTTCAACAAAGGAGGAATGGGATTAGGTTTTTTCCCACTTTTTTTTTTTTTAAGATTTTAAAGTTTATTTATTTGAGAGAGAGAGAGCAAGAGAGGGGAGAAAGTCGGAGGTAGAAGCAGACTCCCCGCGAATGTGGGACTTGATCCTGGGTCTCCAGGATCATGACCTGAGCGAAGGCAGTGGCTTAACCAACTGAGCCACGCAGGCGCTCTTTTCTTCCACTCTTACGACTCTGTGAAGGCAGATGGGAATTGGAGGAAAGCTGGAGGCAGAAAAGGTCACTGGGGTCTGACACATTTATGGGCAGGTTCTGCTGGGCTCCACAGTTGAGCGACACTGGGGGGGTAACTCTTGTTAAGAGCCACTGGGCGGGTAACTCTTGTTAAGAGCCACTGGGCAGACAGTGTACTTAGTAGAGAAGCAGGACTGGTTAGGGGAGACACGGTCAAGAGTTCCATTTTATATGTGCTTGGAAAGGCCAGATGGGCAGTGAATTATCCTCATCTGGAGTGAGCAGGAAAGGCCTGGACTTGAGATGGAATTTGGAAGCCTTTAGCACATCCACAGTGACTCTCAGCCGTGGAAGGCATTGCACTTATTTAGGGGAAAAATATGGAAGGAGGGCCCGGATGGGGCTCAGAGGGCTAATGGAGGGATTTTTAAATGCAAAATTTTTATGAGGAGACTTTTCAAAATCCAGTGGGTTAAGAGCCGAATCCAGGCCTAACACAAAAGCTGCACCTCAGAGAGCAAGGCGCTGTGTCCCCTTTTCCCAGGAGTCCCTCTCGAAGGATGGAGTCCAAAATAGCAGCGCCCGGTTGGCTTCACGTGTGCATGGCATCTTGTGTTTGCTATCCCATCCGCGGTAAACAGTAGCTTCACCTGAGCTGGCTCACTCCCTCTTTAGCTGTCATAGCCTCTTGGGCTTAGCGCTCTTCTGCTCAGCATTTTGTTGTCAAAGCAATACAGCTTTTACTCTCCAAAACTCAAATGGTCTAAAAAAGGAAAGTCTTAGTGTAATCATATCATTGTGTTCTAAGAAAGCAGTGGATGTTGCTAATGTCAGACATCTTAGCACATCCCCTCCAATCTCAGCATGTTATTCAGACTCCTGTCCTCATGAAAACATTTTTGTTCCATGATGAATGCCTGTACTACTTCCAGCCATTTTCTGAGAAACACTAGGCCATCAGACAAAAGTAGTGATTTTTTTCAGAATGTCTTAGACCTGCCTCTGAGGAGGTAAAGACTTCCAGGAAAGGTGGATGGAAGCACTCAGTGTGCGTGCGTCATGCAGTGTTGGCTTTCCTGGGGCCTGCCGAGGTGTCTGCGCCACCCCCAGCTCCTGCCCCCTCACTCACACCGCGCTGGCCGCTTGTCTCAATCCCCCCACGCCCCAAAGCGGACAGGCAGCGGGGGTACTGGCGCGCATGGGCCCCACATCAGAAAGTAAAATATCCCAACAGGGATTGTGCAGATGCTCTCTAGACTTCTTTAAAGGTAATTTGAATTGGGAAGGGAAGCTATAGCTTTCTGGGAGTTTGCGGTTTAATGGCCTTGATTTTCCTAAGCCCACCCAAAAGAACCATGTGTCCCATTTCTTTCCTTTTCCTGCAGCTGAGAACAGTGATGGTATCCACATAGTTTTGAAGTGATGTCATACTTAGTCTGAACTATATTCAGTACCAAATAAAGTCACGCTTAAAAGTGTGTGAAGACTGAATCCAAGAAGTCTTGGGATTGGATTTTACCGTATGAAATGTTTCATATTGAAAACACAAGATGACCTTTCTAATGAGCTGTATGAGAGGCGAATCTCCTCACTGTCACTGCCATAGCCAAGCATCCTCGTGAGAGTGAGCACGTCGGGACAGCACGCGTGCGGCTCTGGGGCCACGTGCCGGCGGGGCTGCCTGCTTCTCTGGCAGAGGCCAGTAGATACAGTTCCTAGAAGCAGACTTTGCTGTCTTTTTACACTGTATGCGGTTTGGAAATGAATGTAAAAACGTACTGTGGGCATTTACCTTTCTGTGCCAGTTTGGCTTTTATCGCCTGAACCTTATGCTGACCCAGAGCAGGGGTGGGGGACAGTGCTGTCGTGGAGCCAGCACGGAATCTGTCTGCAGATGCGATGTGCCGAGACCGTGATCAGGTAAGAGGCTTGGCACCTTCTCGCAAGAAATCATGTCTAAGGCTGTGTGTGACGGGCTCGTGCCAGATCGGGAAAGATCCGAGCCAGGAAGGCGGGCTTGAAGCAAACTGCATTATCAAGAGTACCTTGGTGAGAGGATCAGTGTAAATCCTAATAGGTACAAAGACTTTTGTGTTTTTGCTTTGTCACAGATTTATTGAAAACCTTTTGCTTCTGCTTCCATTTTTAGAGTTTTGTTTCTGGTTTTCATTTTTGAAGTCCCTTGCCTTTTAAACTCATGTGGTATTCCTCCCTTTCTCTGTCCCTCCCCACCCCACCCCACCCCACTCCACCCCACCCTACCCTACCCCACCCTGTTCCTGAGTGTTTTTAAAGCCCTGTCCCAGACAATGGAAACAGGTGACCTAGGTAGGGGGAAATGTATGGTCTTTTCCGACTTGCTGTTAAGGGGTATTCATTATCAACAAGCTGAAATTATTTGTGGCAAACGAGATGTCATAAATAAACACTAAATTGTACCATAAAAATTCCCCCACACTTCTGAAATATGAGCTTTAGTACAATCATGGGTAAAGATTTCGGTAATTATTTAAGAGGCTTTCTTACACACCACATAATAACTTCTTTCTATAAGAAGGGTGCCTCTTCCACAAAACCAAATGCTTGTCTGCCAGTACACTTCTCAAAGGGAGTCCACTGCTTTTGCAGTTTTCCTTTCTTGCTTCCCTCTGCCCGAAGCCTTCCCCATGCACACCAGCAAGCATCTGTGAGGCCTGTGGTGTAGCGGACTTCAGTTTCCCTTTAACTATAGCAGCTCTGACCAGTTTCCCAGCTGTCTTGGTTCTGAATGTGTTTCTTTGAATCTTACCTTTGTTCAGGCAGAAATAGGAATGAGTAATTTAGGCTTTGAAATTCCCCAGAAGACAGACTACTTCAGTGGGTAAAAGCTTTGACCTTTTGTGTTTAATTCTTGAAGGGTTATTGGATACAGAGAAGCCCAGTCTCTAAATATTTTCATCTTCAGTTTGAAAATATTGTAACTCCTATAGACCCTGAAAGCAGAGGAACTTTCCTGTCATCTCCCTTTGCTTCATTATGAACACGTTTTCTGTACCAATCACTTGAAAGAAGTGAGCATATCTGTTTTTGCTTGTCTGTTTAGCATTCCTTTTTGAGTCTCAAAGATACATGGAAATAAATGTCATTTAATGCTGTGTGCTATTTTGAATTCCTCATCAGGTTTTAGAAGTGGGGTCACACTTAAGAGCTCACTGAACTTGAAATCTTACCAAGCAGCACTGGCCGTCAGTCGGCCCCAAGTGAAGCAGGTTAAATTCGGGCACCAGCGACTTTGCCACTTTGTTTTTGATAGTAGGATGTATACATTTCAGTATAATAAATGTTTCCGGTTGTTTTGCAAATGCGTGTCTCATTTAAAATCACACTTCCTAACGGTGTCCCCTCAAGTCCTGGAATCTGAGGGGGTTCCATGCATGTGTTCTGAGCACCCCCAAGTCCACATGTTGTAAGAGGCAAGGCCTATGTGTTGTGTTCTTTCTGGTTTGTTTTCTCAAAGCTGATGCAGCTGAGGACAAATTATTCCACTCACTATTCCACACCTACAGAGGAAGCAAACCTGATTTTCTCATCTGAGAAACCTCACCTGAGCTGCTCTTGTCTTCTGATGAGGTCATAGGTCATTGAGGAATGAGTCCAGTAACTCTGATAGGTTGTGTCCTGGCTCAAAAGAGACCGTCTAGAAAGCCCTGGTCATAGAAATTTTTAAAAACAGAGACTATAATTTACTGACGCAAGTCTGTGTTTTATGCTATTTAAATAGCTTCCTGCATCAGTCATGCCCCCACACATAGTGGTGTAAATGTATATTAAAATAACTGCTGTGGTATATACGTGCACATTCTAGAACAGGAAAAACTAGAGGATCTCGCCAGGTGGTGACGTCATCAGGGCTTGAACGCTTATTCTGATAATCCTATTAACTTAAGGGGTCCTGTATGCACCTTCCTTCTCTTCCGCTGTACCCTTGCTCCTAAATGGTCCATTTGTTGGAGGCACTGCTGGTCACGGGCAAATGCCATGTCGGGTTCGCTGTTCCACTCCAGCCTCCCGTGAGCTGTGAGCTCTGTGCTCTTTGTGGTGGGGAATGGCTGCTAGGAAGTCTGAAGTTCATGATGTGAGAGTGGCGATGGGTTCATGATCTTCATAAATACCACATATGTGGACAGCACAGAATGGAAACTAGAGCTTACCCGATTTTAGATGTTAGGGAGGTCTGAATTTGGAAAATGGTTTTGCTCAGATTTGTCTGCCATGAAGATTATAGCAATAAAACCCTCTGACTTAAGCTTTGCAATGGTTTATTCATTTTTATATTATGAGTCTAAAGGGTGCCAACACTTTACTGAGCTGTTTTAAGTGTGTACAATTTTTGAATAGTTCTGGTGTAACTTGATTTCTAAATTTTAAAATAAACTTGGAAAAAATCACACCCATTCTACATGCATCCATTCATTATTTTTAATTGATTATATTTATAGATAAGCCTTAATTCTATTTCTTTAAGGTCCCCCAAATTTTGTGAGAGATGACACGATTAGCTTTTCTCCTAGAACAGAAATGCACTCTGCGGTAGCACCTGCCACAGCTTATTTCCAGTCAGGCAACACGGACTCAGTTGTTTTTGTCTAGCTTTTGGTCCCGGAAAGAGTGTATGACAAGTTGACAGAAACAGAAAGGTGAAGGCCCTGCTCCACCCAGTTCAGAGTCCTCGTTTCTTTGGTGTCTCATGGAAACCTAACTTGCCTCCCACCTAAGTCTCTACGTATAAAACTCAGGCATCACAAATTTGCAGTACAGGTCACTTTGAGAAAGTTGCTATTTCATCTTCAAAGTGGAAAAGTCCTGCTAATCCAAATGAAATCACTCTGAATTAAAGTAGGCCACTGGCTTCAGTATCAGGTAGAAAATCAACAGCTTGGTCTTTCTGCTCAGTTTGTGCTAACACTGATGGTCTAAGGAGCGCTGACAAAGCCAACGGCAGGACGTTGGTACCTAAGAAGGCACCCACCTCTTAAGAGATCCAGATCCCCTGCATGGTCCAGGCTGTGCTGAGACCACTCTTGCCATGTGCTGGCGGACACAAGGCTTTGATTCGATTGTATCGCAGCAGAATGAAGGTGAGAACTATCACCAGAGTCACTGCAGCCCCTACCAAAGTCTTTTACCTGTAAATGTCGGAATGGAGAACCAAGAGATCTGGGTGAAGGCGGAGCAGGAAGACCCGGGGCTTCTCTGGAGGAAGGGACACCTCATTGTGCCTTGGACGCAGGCAGTCGCCGTCAGAGAATGACACAGCACCTGCACAGTCGCTGTCCGCTTCCTCCCACTGCTGTCGGGGGGGTGACAGGAGCAAAGTAGGCATGGACTTTGACATGAGGGAGCTGGGCCTGGAGGCAGAAAGCAGACAGATGTGTGGTAGTCATTACGTGTGTATTTGAGGATTACAGGCACAATCCTAGACAAGCCCGCAGTTTGCCTTGTAGAACTGACCCTCCTTGATACTCAGGCAAATAGTTCAAATACAGTTTCTCATGTAGGCTAGAGCTATTCCTGTTTATATATGTATCCTTCTGAAGTGAGGAAACCCGAATATCTGCCCTGGGGGCAGTCACTGGTCCTGTATGGACCCTGAGCGGCATCCCTGCAGCCGGAGCACCTGGGGCAGCTCTGGGAGGTAGATGCAAAGCCGCCTCACCGTAAAGTGCGTTCAAGAAAACTATGTGAACTATGTGGGACAAGAAGAGCCGTGTTCCATCTAAGCCCTGTACTCTGGAAGTTAACCAAGACCATGGTCTCCTTCCTGCTGGTAATGACTGTAAGTCTCTCTCCCTACAAGGGTCTGATCACCAGACTCGAGAACGTCTGTCCCACACCCATTCTGGAAGTTGACTTGGCCAGAGTGAGAGCTAATAAGGAAATGTTGAACAAGAAGACACTTGTGGAACATCACTATAACCTTAGGATAAAATGTGGAAGATGGAGTCTTGCCATAGTCTTGTTTGCTTAGGAAGTGTGCCAGCCCCACCTTACCCGCATCCGCTTGATGCCTGCGCGGGTGACCTGCTGGCAGTCATACAACTCGAGGCGCTCCAGGCCGCGGCAGTTCTCCAGGTGCTCCAGGGCCACGTCGGTGATGAGGAGGCAGTTGTCCAGTTCCAGTACCCGCAGCCTCTCGTGACCGCAGGTGCTGTTGCTCAGGTGCAGGATCCCGTCATCTGTGATGAGCTCACAGTGGGACAGACTCTAGAAAAAGGAGACAGGTGTGGATATCTGAGAGACCTGCTCTTTCCAAGGCTCTGGGCCTGAGCTGGGCAGCGCCCTACGGTAGCCACTTATCACCGGAGGATTAAACACAAAATCTTGGGGTCCTGTAGCCATGGGTTTGCTGCAGCTCTTGGTGGCTGCTCTTGTCTTTCCAGTTACGTAAAGATGGAAATCAAATTGCAGGTGATGATACAGCTGAAGAGGACAATGTGAAAGGATCCTGAACTCACCTTTCATAAACTCCCCAATTCTCAACAGCCTACTCTAAAAAAACAAAAACAAACCCTAAAAACTGAGTGACTCCTACACATTGAGTGAATGAGAAGGTCCAGGTCATGGGGTAGGAGAAGCTGGGACAAAATCTTGCCATAAGTCCCACTCCCAATGCAGAGACCCACAGCTGGAAGGGAATTCAAAACCTGGAATTTGTTCCTGAGGAGCAAAGGGCTTGAACCCCATGTTGGGCAACCCAGCTCTTAAGATCTGTACCTGATTGGGGCACCTGGGTGGCTCAGTGGATTAAGGCCTCTACTTTCGGCTCAGGTCATGATCCCAGTGTCCTGGGATCGAGCCCCACATCGGGCACTCTGCTCCGCAGGGAGCCTGCTTCCCCCTCTCTCTCTCTGCCTGCCTCTCTGCCTAGTTGTGATTTCTCTGTCAAATAAATAAAATATTTAAAAAAAAAAAAAAAAAAAAAGATCTGTACCTGAAAGACAAGCCCCTAAAATAGCTAGCTTTGGAAACCAACAGGCTTAATCCCTGAGACCCACGAGACTAGCAATCCTGGCAACAGCTCTTAAAGGGCTCACACATGTGGACTCACCCACCTCAGGGCCCAACCTGGACGTGGCCCATTCAGAGGTGCTTGGACTTCGTGTGGGAGGGTCTTGTTTACTTGTCTTGGACACTGTCCTAAGGGCCAGGCACCTGATCTGACACATTTGGGGGCATGCTGGGGTTCTCTAGGTATAGAGACTGGTGGGTACCCATCTTTGTGCACCCCCTCTATCTTGCTCCAACTGGTGGATGCTTAAAAAGAAAACAAAAAGCCCTCTAGGCTTTTTTTTTCCCCTTTTTCTACTTTTCTTTCTTAGTAGGCACCATCTCTACCCTCTCCTCTGTCACTCCCCAGCTAGTGGGTGCCTGTTTCTCCCTCGCCCTCTGCTGTACTTGAGAACACCATTCTCTCTCAGGAAGGAACTTTTACAAGTTTCCCGTGCCCTGGTTTTACATCTGGTACCTTGGATTTTGCAGCTGTTGCTAGAGGACACCTTTGCATCTCCTGGCTCTGGGGGCCCATTGGGCTTATGCTGGTGGGCCTCATAGGACAGTAACCAACAGAGAAATAGTTCTGAAATGGTCCATATCCCCAGGACACAGCAAGAGACAACAGATCCAGGAATTCAGTCTGTAAAAGAGGACTAATAGCTTATTATCAGGGACACCTGGGTGGCATAGTCACTTAAGTGTGCCTTTGCTCAGGTCAGGATTCCAGGATCCTGGGATTGAGTCCCACATTGGGCTCCCTGCTCAGTGGGGAGTCTGCTTCCCCCTCTGCTACTGATCCCCCTGCTTGTGCTTTCTCTGTTCCTCTCTGATAAATAAATGAAATTTTTTTTTAATAGCTTATCATCATAGCTGCAGCTTGAGGGGCAGGCGTTGGATTAAACATATCTAAGGGCTGGCTAGACTTACTGGAGACCTCTGGAGGGCCCCAGGATGTCTTGGAGGGGAGATTTTATAGGCATCTTGTGTCCCATTTTTACTTCTGGTGCCCCAGTCTTTGAGACCTGCCACTCAGAGATGCTCCTTGATCCCCTAGTTCTGAGAGGATGTTGAACTCCCCTCCTATAAGCACCCCAAATTCTACAGCTATAGTAGATGAAAGAAAGTGAAGATGGTATAAGAGACTTAAGGGACAACATCAAGTGGACTAATATTCTTATCATGGGGGTCTCGAAAGGAGGAGAGAGAGAAAGGAACAGAAAAATTATTTCAATAAATAATGGCTGAAAGCTAACCTGGGGGGAAAAACAGAATCTAGATCCAGGAAGTCTAGAGAGTCCTATAAATATGAACCCCAAGAGATGTACAACAAGATAAATTATAATTAAAATGTCAAAAGTTAAAGAGAATCTTGAAATCAGGAAAAGAAAAACAACTTGTTATGTACAGTGGAACCCCTCCATAAGACAATCAGATTTTTTTTTTGCAGAAAGGACAGAAGTCAGTGGCATGACACATTCAAAGAAACACTTCCAGCCAAGAATACTCTTAACTAACAAAGTTATCATTCGGAATTGGAGTAAGAGTTTTTCAGACAAGTTAAAGCTAAAGGAGTTAAATACCTTACTAAAACAGCTTTACAAAAAATATTAAAGGGACTTGATGAGATGAAAAGACAGGGCACTAAATAATTTGTGAAAGTATAAATCTCACTGGCAAAGGTAAATATATAGGAAAGATGTAATGGATGAATCATTTATAGAACTATTATGAAGGCTAAAAGACAAAAGTAGTAAAATAAAACCAAAAACAACAACAAACCCCAAACTACAAACATGTGATACACGAGATGAAAAGATGTAAAATGTAACATCAAAAACAAAATGGAGGGCGCCTGGGTTAGGCTCAGTGGCTAACCCACTGGCTCAGTGGGTTAAGCCGCTGCCTTCGGCTCAGGTCATGATCTCAGGGTCCTGGGATTGAGTCCAGTGTCGGGCTCTCTGCTCAGCGGGGAGCCTGCTTCCCTTTTTCTCTGCCTGCCTCTCTGCCTACTTGTGATCTCTCTCTGCCAGATAATAAAAATTTAAAAAAAAAATGGAGGAGGGAGGGAGAGTAAATACATAGAACTTTAGAATGTATTCAGATTTAAGCTGTTATAAAATAGACCGATACAAATATAAGTTGTTATATGTAAGCCTTGTGGTAACCCCAAAGTAAAAATCTATAGTAGATACACAAAAGATAAAAGAAATTAAGTGTACTACTGTAAGTCATTAAACCACAAAGGAAGAGAACAAAGGAACAGAGAAGAACTACAAAACAGCCTGAAAACAATTAACATAATGGCAATAAGTACATAGCTATCAATAATTACTTTATATGTAAATTAGCCAGATTCTCCAATCAAAAGACAAAGAATTGGGGCATCTGGCTGGCTCAGTCAGTTAAGCATCTGCTTTTGGCTTAAGTCATGATCCCAGAGTCCTGGGATCAAGCCCAGTAGCAGACTCCCTGCTCAGTGGGGAGCCTGCTTCTCCTTCTCCCCACTTGTGCTCTCTATCTCTGTTGCTATCTCTCTAATTTTTTTTTTTTTAAGATTTTATTTGAGGGGTGCCTGGGTGGCTCAGTGGGTTAGGCCTCTGCCTTCAGCTCGGGTCATGATCTCAGGGTCCTGGGATCGAGCCCCGCATCGGGCTCTCTGCTCGGTGGAGAACCTGCTTCCCCCTCTATCTCTGCCTGCCTCTCTGCCTACTTGTGATCTCTGTCAAATAAATAAACAAAAATAAAATCTTAAAAAAAAAAAAGATTTTATTTAACAGAGAGACAGCGAGAGAGGGAACACAAGCATGAGGAGTGGGAGAGGGAGAAGCAGGTGTCCTGGTGAGCAGTAAGCCTGATGCAGGGCTTGATCCTAAGATCCTGGGATCATGACCTGAGCTGAAGGCAGCCACTTAACAGCTGAGCCACCCAGGTGTCTCTCAAATTAATAAAATCTAAAAAAAAAAGAGTGCCTGAATGAATTTAAAAAAAAAAGACCCATTTATATGCTGCCTTTAAGAGACTCACTTCAGGTGCAAGGACACACACAGACTGAAAGTGAAGGGATGAAAAAAGCCCATAGCAAATAAAAACAAACAAAAAAAAAGTTGGAGGTAGCCATAATTACATCAGACAAAATAAACTTTAAAACACTATAATAACAAAGGACATTACATAATGATGTAAGCAGTCAATCCAACGAGAGCATAAATATTGGTGAGTACTTATGCATCCAACATAGGATCATGTAAAATAGATAAAGCATATATTAACAGACCTAAAGTAATAGCAATCCAGTAGTTAGAGGACTTTAATACCCACTTATATCAACAGGTAGATCGTCCAGACAATATCAGTAATATCAGCCGTACACAATGTAATGGAACAGAGGTACTCAATAGATATATACAGAACATTCTATCTAAAAGCAGAATACACATTCTTCTCAAGTGTACACGGAATGTTCTCCAGACCAGATCATATGTTAGAACACATAACAAATCTTAATATGTTTAAGATTAAAATCATTATTGAGTACTTTTACAACCACAATAATATAAAAGTAGAAATAATTACAAGGAGAAATGTGGAAAATTCACTAATATGTGGATATTTAACATGTTACTGAACCACCAACAAATGGGTCGAAGAAGAAATCAAAAGAAAAATGTAAAAAATGTCTTGAGACAAATGAAAACAGAAATGTAAAAATCAAAATTTATGGGATGCAGCAAAAGCAGTTCTAAGGCAATAGTTCATAGCAATAAAGTCCTACCTCAAGGAATGAGAAAAGTCAAATGACCTAACTTCACACCTTAAGGAACTATGGAAAGATGACAAAGCCCAAAATTAGTAGAAGGGAGGAAATAAAGATTAGAAAGGATGTGAATAAAAGAGACTAAAAGGAGGGGACTGGAGGAGATTATGCTGAGTGAATTAAGTCAAGCAGAGAGTCAATTACCGTATGGTTTCACTTACTTGCGGAGCATAGGGAATAACACGGAGGACACTGGGAGAAAGACAGGAGAAGTGAGTTGGGGGAAATTGGAGGGGGTGACAAACCATGAGAGACTGTGGACTCTGAGAAACAAACTGAGGGTTTTGGAGGGGAGGGAAGTAGAGGGTTGGGTGAGCCCGGTGGTGGGTATTATGGAGGGTACGTATTGCATGGAGCACTGGGTATGGTGTATAAACAATGAATCTTGGAACACTGGGAAAAAAAAAAGACAAGAGGGCGCCTGGGTGGCTCAGTGGTTTAAGCTGCTGCCTTCGGCTCAGGTCATGATCTCAGGGTCCTGGGATCGAGTCCCGCATCGGGCTCTCTGCTCCACGGGGAGCCTGCTTCCCTCTCATTCTCTCTCTGCCTGCCTCTCTGCCTACTTGTGATCTCTCTGTCAAATAAATAAATAAAATCTTAAAAAAAAAAAAAGACAAGAGAAAAGATCAATGAAACTAAGAGTTGGTTTATTAAAAGATAAACAAAATTGACAAACCTTTAGTTAAACTCACCAAGAAAAACGAGATGACTAAAAATCAGAAATGAAAGAAGAGAAGTTACAACTGATACCACAGAAATACAATAGATCATAAGAGACTATTAAGAACAATTATATGGGGGCGCCTGGGTGGCTCAGTGGGTTAAAGCCTCTGCCTTCGGCTCAGGTCATGATCCCAGGGTCCTGGGATCGAGTCCCGTGTCCAGCTCTCTGCTCAGCAGGGAGCCTGCTTCCCTTCCTCTCTCTCTGCCTGCCTCTCTGCCTACTTGTGATCTCTGTCACATAAATAAATAAAATCTTTAAAAAAAAAAAAAGAACAATTATATGCCAACAAATTGGACAACCTAGAAGAAACTGGTAAGTTCCTAAAAACAAAGCCCAACCAAAACAATAATGAAGAAATAAAAAATCTGAACATACTGATTACTAGTAAGGAGATTGAAACCGCAATAAAAAATCTCCCAACAAAGAGAAGTCCAGGACCAGATGGCTTCATTTGTGAATTCTACCAGATATTTAAAGAATTAATACCAATCATTTTCAAACTCTTCCAAAAAAAAGGAGGGAACATTTCCAAATTCATTTTGCAAGGTAAACATTATCCTGATACTAAAACTAGACAAAGACACTACAAAAAATGAAAATTACAAACCAACATCTGGTAAACAGAAGCAGTAACTCTCAACAAAATATTACCAAACTGAACTCAACAGTACATTAGAAGAATTCTACACCACAATCAAGTGGAATTTTTATTTTAGAGATGCAAAGATGTTTCAACATTTTCAAAACAATCCATACGATACAGCATAAGAAAATGAAGAATAGAAATCATATAATCACCTAAATAGATGATGTAGTAGAGTCTGACAAAATCAACATCCACTTGTGATTTAAAAAATGGGTAAAGAAGGGACATACCTCAACATAATAAAGACTGCACACGACAAGCTCATAGGCTAACATCATACTCAATGGTGAAAAGCTGAGAGATTCTCCTTTAAGGTGAGAAATAAGGATGCCCACTCTTGCCATGTTTATTCAACAAGGTATTAAAAATCCTAGCCAGAGGAATTAGACAAGAAAAGGAAATAAAGACATCCAAATTAGGAAGAAGTAAACGGTCACTATTTGCAGATGATGTGATATTATATATAGAAAACCCCAAAGAATCCACCACAAAACCGTTAGAACAAATTCAGTAAAGGATACAAAGTTAACATATAGAAACTAGCTTCATTGCTATACACTAATAATGAACTATCAGAAAGACAAATTAAGGGGCGCCTGGGTGGCTCAGTGGGTTAAAGCCTCTGCCTTCAGCTCAGGTCATGATCCTGGGGTCCTGGGATCGAGCCCCGCATCAGGATCTCTGCTCAGTGGAGAGCCTGCTTCCTCCTCTCTCTGCCTGCCTCTCTGCCTGCTTGTGCTGTCAAATAAAAAAAGAAAGAAAGAAAAATTAAGGAGCACCTGAGTGACTCAGTCAGTTAAGCATCTGACTCTTCATTTCAGGTCATGGTCCCAAGGTCATTAGATTGAGCCCCACTGCTTCAAATCCTCTCACTCTCTCTCCCTCTCCCCCGCCCCCACTCACATTTGCTCTCTCTCTAGAAAGAAAAAGGAAGAAAGAGTAATTAAGAAAACAATCTCTCTTACAATTGTATCAAAAAGAATAAAATACCTAGAAATAACTTTAACAAGGAGGTGTAAAAAACCTATACTCTGAAAACTATAAGACATTGGTGAAACTTAAGATGACAGAAACAAATGAAAAGAGACTCTGTGTTCATAGATCAAAATTCAAATTGTTAGAATGTCCATACTACTCAAAGCAATCTACAGATTCAAGCAATTTTTATCAAAATTTTAGCTGCATTTTTCATAGAAATATAGAACGATCCTGGGCAACCCTTTTGGGTCCCCTCCCTTTGGGGGAGCTTTGTACTATCGTTCAATAACTATGGCTCAATAAACTTTGTTTTTCTGCCCACCAAAAAAAAGAAATATAGAACAATCCTAAAATGTATATGGAACCCTAAAAGACCCTTATTAGCCAAAGCAATCTTGAGAAAGAAGAATAAATCTGAAGGCCATCATACTCCCTGGTTTCAAGCTATATTACAACTAATGCTATAGTAATAAAAATGTACAGTATTGGCATTAAAATCAGACACACAAATCAATGGCACAGAATAAAGAGCTCCCAAATAAGCCCACCCATAATTAATCAATTAATTTATGACAAAGGAGTCAAGAATATACAGTGGCAAAAGGACAGTCCAATAAATAGAGCTGGGAAAACTATAGCCACATGCAAAATAATGAAAATGGACTCCTATTTTATAGTATATACAAAAATTAACTCGAATTAAAGATTTAATGTAAGACCTGAAACCATAAAAATCCTAGAAGAAAATAGCTCCTTGACATTGATCTCGGTAATGATTTTTTTTTGAAAGAATACTAAAAGGCAACAACAGTAAATATAAACAAGTGGGACTATATCAAACTAAAAGCTACTGCACAGCAATGGAAATCATTAACCAAATGGAAAGACAAAAATGGGAGAAAATATTTGCAAAACATGTATCTGATACAGGGCTAATATCCAAAATATAGAAATAACACATAAAACCTAGTAGCAAAAAAAAAAAAAAAAAAAAAAAAAGTGGTCAAATGCCCTGAAAAGACATTTTCCAAATATGACATACAGATGGCCAATAGACACATGGAAAGATGCTCAACAATGCTAATCACCAGGGAAATGCAAATCAAAACCACAATGAGATATCACCTCACATCTGTCAGAATGGCTATTATCAAAAAGATAAGAAGTGATAAATGTTGTCAAAGACATGAAAAGGGAACCCCTGTGTGCACCACTTATGGGAATGTGAATTGGTACAGCCACTATGGAAAACAATACGGAGGTTCCTCAAAAATTAAAAATAGAACTCTATGATCCAGCACTTCCACTTCTAGGTATTTATCTGAAGAAAATGAAAACACTAATTCGAAAATAGCTGTGCCCCCATGTTCACTGCTGCATTATTTACAACAGCCAAGACATGGAAACAACCTAAGTGTCTACCAATGGATGAACAGGTAATGAATGTCACACACACACACACACACACGGGAATATAACTCAGCCATAAAAAAGAATGAACTCTTGCCATTTGTGACAACATGGCTGGGCCGTGAGGGCATTAAGTGAAATAAGTCAGGCAGAGAAAAATACCATATAATGTCCCTTATATGTGGAATTTTTAAAAACAAGCAAATAACCAATCTCATAGATAGAATACATCCTGAAACTAATATTACACTGTATGCTAATTAACTGGAATCCGAATAAAAATTTGAAACATAAAAAAAGAATACATTGGAGGCTGTCAGAGATGGGGTCGGGGTAAGTGGATGAAAAGGGTGAAGGGAGTCAAAATGGACAGATTTCCAATCATTAAATAAGTTACAGGGATACAATGAGAGGAAATCCGAAAAGTTCTTATCCTAAGAAAAAAATTTTATAAATAGGGAGACAGATGTCAACTAAACTCATCCATGTTGACCATTTGCCATATATACAAATATCAAATTGTTATGTTGTAAACCTGAAACTAATATAATATTTTATCAAGTATATCTCCATTGAAAAAAAAGGAACCAGAGCTGGTGGTACCCAGGACTCTCTCTGAGTAGCAGTAATTCTGGAAAATTCAAACTTTAGTGCCAACGAGCCTTGGGAATGAAGGAGTAAATGCACATAAGTGCCCATCAAGGCAGAGTTAATGGGTCTTAACAGAAACTGAGCAGATCAACCACCTGCTTTCAGACGGATGGCTTTTCTGTGGAATCCCGGGTGGTCTGCTAAAGCAGGAATCCCCACACTCTGGGGCAGGGGGCCTCTAAGAATCCAATTCAATAATGAACAAAAGAGTAATAGATAGTGCTTACTGCCCTTGGTTAGAGACAGGTAGGCAGCAGGGTGCTGAAGAAAAAGCAAACTGCTGGATGTTAGATTACAGTGTGGACTGAAACCACTTATGCTGTGGATTTGCTATTATTCTGGTGATTAAGGAATGGAATCAAAGCCCACTCTTACCATGGCAACAAGTAAGCTGCTAGCTCATTTTTATTAAATTGTTATTAATTCACTCATTTATTATTAAAGACCATTTTAAAAGTTAAAAAAAAAAAAGATTGCAGGGAAAATTTCCATTTACTCCATTCAGTGCAATTTCATAGCCCTCTACCCCACTTGAGGAGAGGCCAGTGCAATGAGTCTGATGTCCATGTCATTTAGAAAATTGTGTAAATAGGCATGACACAGAGACTTACTGAACACTCTTGATGGTTATAATTAAATAGACCTTGGAAACTGTGATCTGACATTACTGGTTTCTCTTGGGTAAAGGCTATAGAACGTAACAAATTCAGATGAACATTGTTTAGCCAAATGGCAATTCTTTTTTTTTAAGATTTATTTATTTATTTTAAGAGAGTGCATGCACATGAACAGGGGGAGGGGCAGAGGGAGGAGAGACTGCCAAGCAGACTCTATGCTGAGCACAGGGCCTGATGTAGGGCTCGATCCCAGGACCCTGAGATCATGACCCAAGCCAAAACCAAGAGCTGGATGCCCAACTGACTGAGACACCCAGGTGCCCCCCAAATGGCATTTCTGTAATTAAACTTCTCCATACCAATAGTTTCAAATCTGACATTTTATCCAAATGCATATAAAATGCAACATTCACCTCACCATAAAAGTTCAGAGGCAAAAAGTAGTACATCAAAGTCCCATTATTCGTTCATTCCTTCAAATACAGGAATTCTAACTCTGTGCCAGGCCCTATGTTGCGATGGCGAGTAACAACACACTTTTCTGCACTGGGGGAGCTGAGGGTCTTGAAAGACATAACTATTAAGCTGAATCTAAGGTAAGTGCTCTCAGAGCACATAGCAGGGGAATGTGACCTGAGGAAATGACCACTAAATTGATGTCTGAAGGATGAGGAGCCAAGAAGGAGAAAGAGTGTGAAAAGTGTATTGTGTGTAGCACCCCAGGTAGCAGGCGGAGAGTGACAAGTACTGTGCATGGGAAGAAAGGAAGATGCTGATGGACTTGCAGAGGTGGAGACCAGATCACAGTTGTGCAGGCCACATAAAGGAATTTTATTTTGATCCTAGGGTCACTGGGAAGAGTTTTAAGGAGAATGCGATGTTTGTTTTTCAAGGAGACCATCACGTATTATTACATACCCACCAGAATGGCTAAAATGAAAAAGATGTTACTGGTGAGGATGTGGAGCAACTGGAACTCTCCTACATTGCAGCGTGATTTGGATATTCCTGACTGGAATGCATACGTGTGTTCACCGTAAGTCAGAACAATACTGGTTTTAATACCCTCAAACTGGAAACTGCTCAAATAATCAGTAGTAGAAAGGATAACTAAATCACACTGTGCCCATTCCATACAGCAATGAGAATGAACAATGTCCATTTATATGTAATATGGATAAACTTCACAAATATAATAGTGAAGACAGACACCAAAGAGGACACATAATTCCATTCATAGTTTATTTAGTTTATTTTTTTTAAGATTTTATTTATTTGAGAGAAAGAGTAAGTGAGAGAAGAGCACAAGCAGTAGAGAGGCAGAGGGAGAAGCAGACTCCCCACTGAGCAGGGAACCCAATACAGGGTTCAATCCCAGAACCCCAAATCATGACCTGAAGACAGACGCTTAACCAACTGAGCCACCCAGGTACCCCCCATTCATAGTTTATAGATAATAAAGTACAAAACAAGGACAAAACTAATCTGGGTTAGAGTTGGATGTCACTCCCCTTGGTGACGCTGGTGGCGGGGGATGTGTTAAGTGACCAGAAAGGAGCAGCAGAAAAGGGTTGTCTGGAGTCTGGTAAGGCTGATTCTTCATCATTTAGCTTATGCAAATGCACTGATATATACACCTATAATACGTGCTCTTTTCTGCATGTATATTTTACTTCAGTAAAAAATTAAAACTGAGAAGATACACCACACTGGAGTGCCTGGCTGGCTCAGTCGGAAGAGCAAATGACTTGTGATCTTGGGATCATGAATTTGAGCCCCACATTGGGTGTAGAGATTACTGAAAAATCAATCAATTATTTTTTAAAAAAGAAAAGGTAAGCCACCCTGACTGCCAGATTATTCAGAATGTAAATGCAAATGTAGTTGAGCAAGTAGAAGACGACTATAATCTTTGAGGCAAGGAAATGCCTGCTAATTTTGGACCTGATGAGTTCTGGTGGAGGAGACAAGAATTTCTGCAAAGTGAAAAAAAAAATATCAAGAAAGATAGTGGATACAAGAAATAGGCAGCTGAGTACAAATTAGAGGGAAGGGAACCTAGAAGGAAAAAGAAATTCTGTCAGACCTTGGAGCTTGAATGATTCCTCTTTGAGCTCTCTTTGAGCTCTCTTTGAGCAACATGGGAAATATTTCCTTTCTCATGAATCCAATCACAACATATGATTCTACATGAAATAGTACTTATGTAATCAATTACTGCTGTTCATTTGTCTTTAGCTTTGGAACTGATTTATGGATAAAGCCAGACAGCTTTTCAGGGGGTTGTTTAAATTAAGAAACAGAATTTGAGGGGCAGCTGGGTGGTGCAGTCTGTTGGGTGTCTAGGGTCATGAGAGCCAGCCCATGCTGGGCTCCATGTTCAGTGTGGACTCTAACTGGGACTCTCTCCCACTCCCTCTGCCCTTCTCTCTCTCTCTAAAATCAATAAATAAATTTCTAAAAAAAAAAAAAAAACACCAGAATTTGGAAAGAAAATTAAAAAATTTTTTAAAAATAGAATTTAATTACTTAAAGTACAACAGAAATAAAGTGTATATGTATCTATACTACTTACATATACACATACATGAATATACACACATAAAACCATGCAGATTAGAGGAAGATGATGGAGATGATGTCAGAGTAGCAACTTCATTGTTTTAAAACAGGGAAATTAAGGAATCAGAAAGTTAACAGTTGCATCTGGGACTAAGGAGACAGATGCTTTC
The DNA here is from genome assembly GCF_922984935.1 of Meles meles. NCBI lineage: Eukaryota > Metazoa > Chordata > Mammalia > Carnivora > Mustelidae > Meles > Meles meles. Next base: position 36,406,620 of record NC_060069.1, on the reverse strand, counting down.
ATATTAACTGAAAAGCTTCTATATTGGCATAGGTATTTATATAATTTAAAAACTGGCTTAATTTAAGGATAATCAGAGGGGCCAACATGTCAAACAAGCTTGACATGTTCCCTGAGTTCCTAGGAAAATCTGTCAATATGGTTCACAGAGCAGAGGGGCTTTTATTAGTTTATTAATTTATGCTAATAAAGAGCAAATAGTCAAAGCCATCTGCCACTCATTGTTTATACATTATCTCATTTATGCTTCATAGCCTCCCTATGGAGTAGGTATTATCATTGCCATTTTACAGATGAGGAAATCAAGACTCAAAAGAAGTTGAGACTTGCACATTATAAGCAGCTCAGGCTAGCCTTAATAAGCCTTTCCTCTCTCCTGCATTATTTTGCCCACCCCTGGTATCCTACGGATTTAAGGCTGTTTTTATTTCCTCATCTGTTTATGGCAGGTGTGTAAGGAGGAAGGGATACTCCAGAAAAACAAGCTTGCCACTGTTAGGCATTGTCTATCTACAGACTAATTAGGAGAGCCACATTCTGGAAGTGCTTTACTAGCATTCCAGAGGAGGCAGAAGTGGTGGGGGGTGGGGGGGGAGGCGGTGAATATGCACAGCAGGGAGTACAACTGCCTTTAAATGCAAAACAGCAGGTGTCTTTTACTGAGAGGAGGGCGGGTGGGGGGAGAAAATCTCTCAATCTCACATAGAATTTCTCTAGAAGGAACAGACATTGGCCACAGAGATTATCCCTGAGGGGGCAGGTGGGGAAATAGGGTAACTGGGGGTTTTAAATGAGATGGGGGATTTTTCTCTTGTATTCTTGGCACTTAAAAAAATACCTTGAGCTTTTTCTTTTGAATTTTATCAATTTTTTTTGCTTTAATTGATATGATCATTAATTTTTCTTCTGTAGCCTGTTAACATGGTAGATTATACTGATTCATTTTCAAATATTAAACTAGACTTGTGTTCCTGGAATAAACCCTGCTTGGTCAGGGTATATAATTATTTTTATATATTGTTGAATTCTATTTGCTAATATTTTAAGAGCATTTGCTTCTATATTTATGAGGGATACTAGTCTGTAGTTTTGTCTCTTAGTACTATTACCACCTAGTTTTTATGTCAGGTTTCTATCAGGTTATTACTGGCCTCATATGAGTTGTGAAGTACTCTGTTACCTACTTTCTGGAACAAATTATGTAGCTGGCTTCAGTGTTTGATAGAACTCTTCAGTGAGTGGCGCCTGGGTGGCTCAGGTTAAAGCCTCTGCCTTTGGCTCAGGTCATGATCCCAGGGTCCTGGGATCGAGCCCCGCATCTGGCTCTCTACTCGGCAGGGAGCCTGCTTCCTCCTCTCTCTCTCTCTGCCTGCCTCTCTGCCTACTTGTGATCTCTGTCTGTTAAATTAAAAAAAAAAAATCTAAAAAAAAAAAAAAAGAACTCTTCAGTGAAACCATCTGGAGATTTCTGTTTTGGCAGTTTAAAAATTATAAATCGATTAGTACTAACAAGCTATTCAAATAATGTTTTATAATGAATGAGCTGTGCTGGTCTGTGCTTTTAAACGTGCTGGAAGTGATCAAATGGATTTATGTGGAGGTGTTCCTAGTATTCCCTTATCATCGTTCAATGTCTTCATGGCCTGTGATGGCGCAGGTCTCAGTCTGTTCCTGCTGCTGTAACAAAATGCTACAGAGAGGTTGGCTTATAAACCACAGAAATTTCTCTCTCATGGTTTGGAGGCTGGAAGTCCCAGATCATGGTGCAGGCAGATGTGATGTGATGGCTGGAGACGGCCCCCTTCCGGGTGTGCAGCCAATGCCTTCTCGCTGTACACTCCTCCAGGGGTGGATGCAGGGAAGGATCCATCTGGAGCCTCATTGATAAGAGCATTTAACCCATTCATGAGGAAGTTCTGAACCTGGTCGCCTCCCCAAGATCCTAAGACCATCCTGTTGGGGGGTAGGATTCAACATATGAATTTTGGGGGGACACAAACATTCAGACCATAGCACCCCTGTTTCATTCTCATTACTGGTAATGTATCATTTTTTCATCAGTCTTGCTAGAGGTCTGTTTCAAAGAACAAGCTTTTGTTTTGCTGGTTTTTTCTATTGTTCATTTTTTACTTTCATTGATTTCTATTATTATTTTTAGTACATTCTTTCTTTTCCTTATTTTGGATTTATTTTGTTCTTCTTTTTCTGGTTTCATCTGGGTGGGAGTTTAAGATTATCAAGACTTTCCTTATTTGTCTTCAAGTTTATTTATTTATTTCAAGTAATCTCTACACCCAGTGTAGGTGCTAGTATAAGCTTGAACTCACAACCCTGAGATCACAACCCTGAGATCAACCCTGAGAAACCCCAAGGCTTTCTTTATTTTCAGTGTAATCATTTAATGCCATACATCTCCCTTTTAGCACTGCTTTACTGCATCCAACATATTTTGATATGTTCTATTTTAATTTTCATTTAGTTGAACTTTTAAAAAATTGTGCTTGGGGTGCTGTTTTCCAGAGTGGCCGTGACAGTTTGCATTCCCTTAATGGTGTTAAGTTCTCTATAGTTGCCGAGTTTCTGTCTGGTTGTTCTATCAACTGTTGAGAGAAGAATACTGATGTGTCCAGCTATAATTGTGGATCTTCTATCAGTTTTTGCTTCACATAATTTGCAACTCTGTTGTTTGATGTATATACGGGCGCCTGGGTGGCTCAGTGGGTTAAAGCCTCTGCCTTTCGCTCAGGTCGTGGTCCCAGAGTCCTGGGATCGAGCCCCGCATCGGGCTCTCTGCTTGGCGGGGAGCCTGCTTCCTCCTCTCTCTCTCTCTGCCTGCCTCTCTCCCTACTTGTGATCTCTATCTGTCAAATAAATAAATAAAATCTTTAAAAAAAAAAAAAAAATGTCATTATCCTTTTTTTAAGATTTTATTGGTTTGAGAGGGAGAAAGAGACAGCACAGGTGGGGGCTAGGGATAAAGGAAGAGGGAGAAGTAGACTCCAAGGTGAGCAGGGAGCCCGACTCAGGGCTAGATTCCAGGCCCTGAGATCATGACCTGAGCCAAAGGCAGATGCTTAAAAGACTGAGTCACCCCGGCACCCCATCATCTTGGTGGATTGACTCTTTTATCTCTATGTCATATCCTTCTCTCTCCCTGGTAATTCTCCTTGCTCTGAAGTTTCCTGTATCTAATAATAATATAACCATTCCTGCTTTCTTTTGTTTATAGTTTCTTTTGGGAGCACAGGTGGCTCAGTCAGTTAAGAGTTTGCCTTTGTATATTTAGGCGAACAACTGAAACTTTAAATCTCCTTATTCCATTGTCAGTAAAAGCAGCAGAAATGACGTGATAAAAAAGCTTTGACTTCTATGACTGAATCAATGGCCAGTCCTTTCATAACCAAGGAAGCTCATGTGACCATTAGCAGTGGTCTGCAAGACCATTATCACAAAAGACCAGCCAGCAATTTTTAAATTTTATTTATTTGTCAGAGAGAGAGAGAGAGAGAGAGGGAGAGAGTGAGCACAGGCAGGCAGAGACAGAGAGAGAAGCAGGCTCCCTGCCGAGCACAGAGCCCGATGTGGGACTCGATCCCAGGACGCTGGGATCATGACCTGAGCCGAAGGCAGCCGCTTAACCAACTGAGCCACCCAGGCGTCCCCCAGCCAGCAATTTTGTTACAGAATCTTCTGAGGCAGCTTGTAATATGGCTGTTTAATTAAACCTCACCAGCCCAGATTGCAGAGGGAAAGTACTGGGAATTTTCCACTGAACTGTCACTCTAAAACTGTGTTCTGCTATGGATTTGATGTCAGAAATCATAACAATATTTAGTGCCAGATAACTGGCCTAGCAATGATCTTGAGTGACAGCTTGCATACTTGGGAGGTTAAATTAAAATTGATGTGCTTAAAAAAAAAAAGTTTGCCTTTGGCTTGGGTCATGATGCCGGGGTTCTGAAATCAAGCCCCACAGGCTCCCTGCCCAGTGGGGAGTCTGATGCTCCCTCTCCCTTTGTCTCTCCCCACTGTTTGTGCTCTCTTGCATACACTCTCTCAAATAGATAAAATCTTAAAAAAAATAAAGTATCTTTTTTATATCTTTCTTTTCCTTTTACTTTAGCCAACCTATAGTATGACATTCAAAGTAAATTTCTTACAGCTTACACTTGGATCATGTTATTTTATCCATTCAGGCAATATCTGCCTTTTAATTGGTATATTAATTAAGACCATTTATATTGGGGCACCTGGGTGGCTCAGTCCATTAAGTGTCTGCCTTCGGCTCAGGTCATGATCCCAGAGTCCTGGGATAAAGTGCCACACCTGGCTCTCTGCTCAGTGGAGAGCCTTCTTCTCCCTGTCCCTCTGCCTGCTGCTCTGCCTATTTGTGCTATATATCTCAAATAAATAAATAAAACCTGTTTAAAAAAAACCATTTATATTTAATTATATGCTTGGGCTTACGTCTGACCCTTTCTCTCCTATTATTTTTTATTTATCTCCTATTATTATTATTATTATCCTATTATTACCTCCTATTATTATTTTAGATTTTCATTTCTCTGCCTGCCCATGAGTCTCTGAAACTTTTGTAGACTTCCATTTTGATTTTTCCATTTTTTTTAATCTATTGTATTTGGGTGTTTCTCTTTTGTAGACTTCTTAGTGGTTGCTCTAGCTATTATATTATGCAACCATAACTTACTGGCACCAAAATTTTACAGGTTGAGTTAAATATGAAAACTTTATCTCCCTTTTTAAAAATCTTCATTTTTAAATTAACATATAACATATTATTTGTTTCAGGGGTACAGGTCTGTAATTCATCAGTCTTACACAACTCATGGCGCTCACCATGGCAATACCCTCCCCAAAGTCCATCACACAGCCATCCCATTCCTCCCATCCCCCTCCACTCTATCAACCCTTAGTTTCTTTCCTGATATTAAGAGTCTCTTATGGTTTGTCTCCCTCTCTGGTTTTGTCTTTTTTCATTTTTCCCCTCCCTTCCCATATGATCCTCTGTTGTTTCTCAAATTCCTCATATCAGTGAGACCATATGATAACTATCTTTCTCTGATTGACTTATTTTGCTTAGCATAATAGCTTCTACTTCCATCCATGTCATTGCAAAGGGCAAGATCTCACTTTTTTGATGGCTGCATAATATTCCACTCTGTGTGTGTGTGTGTGTGTGTGTGTGTGTGTGTGTGTGTGTGTACACATACCACATCTTTATCCATTCATCATTTGAAGGACATCTAGGTTCTTTCCATAGTTTGGCTATTGTGGACATTGCTGCCATAAACATTTGGGTGCACAGGTCCCCTCGGATCACTACATTTGTATCTTTGGGGTAAATATCCAGTAGCACAACTGCTGGGTCGTAGGGTAGCTCTATTTTCAATTTTTTGAGGAATCTCCTTACTGTTTTCCAGAGTGGCTGCACTAGCTTGCATTTCTACCAACAATGTAGGAGGGTTCCCCTTTCTCTTCATCCTCGCCAACATCTGTCAATTCCTGACTTGTTAATTTTAGCCATTCTGACTGGTGTGAGGTGGTGGTATCTCATTGAGGTTTTGATTTGTCTTTCCCTGATGCCAAGTGATGTGGAGCACTTTTTCATGTGTCTGCTGGCCATCTGGATGTCTTCTTTGCAGAAATGTCTGTTCATGTCTTTTGCCCATTTCTTGACTGGATTATTTGTTCTTTGGGTGTTGAGCTTTATAAGTTCTTTATATATTTTGGATACTAGCCCTTTATCTGATATATTATTTGGAAATATCTTCTCTAATTCTCTCAGTGTCCTTTGGTTTTGTTGACTGTTTCCTTTGCTGTGCAAAAGCTTTTGATCTTGATGAAGTCTCAATAGTTCATTTTTACACTTGTTTACCTTGCCTTTGGTGATATGTCCAAGAAGAAGTTGCTGTGGCTGAGGTTGAAAATGTTGCCACCTGTGTTCTCAAGGATTTTGATGGATTCCTGTCTCACACTTTGATGGATTCTTCTTTCATCCATTTTGAGTTTACCTTTTTGTGTGGTGTAAGGAAATGGTCCAGTTTCATTCTTCTGCATGTGGCTGTCCAATTTTCCCAAAACCATTTGTTGAAGAGACTTTTTTCCACTGGACATTCTCTTCTGCTTTGTTGAAAACTAGTTGACCATAGAGTTGAGGGTCCATATCTGGGATCTCTACTCTGTTCTACTGATCTGTGTGTTTGTTTTTGTGCCAGTGCCATACTGTCTTGATGATTATAGCTTTGTAATAGAGCTTGAAGTCCGGAATTGGGATGCCACCAGCTTTGGTTTTCTTTTTTTTTAATATTTTATTTATTTATTTGACAGAGAGGTCACAAGTAGGCAGAGAGGCAGGCAGAGAGAGAGGGAGAAACAGGCTCCCCACTGAGCAGAGAGCCCGATGCGGGGCTTGATCCCAGGACCCCGAGATCATGACCCGAGCCGAAGGCAGAGGCTTAAACCACTGAGCCACCCAGGCGCCCCTTGGTTTTCTTTTTCAACATTGCTCTGGCTACTTGGGGTCTTTTCTGGTTCCATATAAATTTTAGGATGATTTGTTCCATTTCTGTGAAAAAAGTTGATGGTATTTTGACAGGGATTGCATTAAATGTGTAGATTGCTTTAGGTAGCATAGACATTTTCATAATATTTGTTCTTCCAATCCATGAGCATGAAATGTTTTTCCATTTCTTTGTGTCTTCATCAATTTCTTTCATGAGTATTCTATAGATTTCTGAGTACAGATTCTTTGCCTCTTTGGTGAGATTTTTCCTAGGTATCTTACGGTTTTGGGTGCAACTGTAAATGAGATTGACTCCTTAATTTCTCTTTCTTCTGTCTTGCTGTTGGTGTATAGAAATGCAACTGATGTCTGTGCATTGATTTTATATCCTGCCACATTACTGAATTCCTATGAGTTCTAGCAGTTTTGGGGTGGAGTCTTTTGGATTTTCCACATAATGTATCATATCATCTGCAAACAGTGCAAGTTAAACTTCTTTGCCGATTCTGATGCCTTTTATTACTTTTTGTTGTCTGATTGCTGAGACTAGGACTTCTAGTACTTTGTTGAATAGCAGTTGTGATAGTGGACAGCCCTGCCATGTTCTTCACCTTAGGGGAAAAGCTCTCAGTTTTTCCCCATTCAGAATTGTATTTGTTGGGCGCCTGGGTGGCTCAGTGGATTAAGCCGCTGCCTCTGCTCCGCAGGGAGCCTACTTCCTCCTCTCTCTCTGCCTGCCTCTCTGCCTACTTGTGATCTCTCTCTCTGTCAAATAAATAAATAAAATCTTAAAAAAAAAAAGAATTGTATTTGTTGTGCGTTTTTCATAGATGACTTTTTTACCCTCTATCCCTACAGTGTGGAGTTTTAATCAAGAAAGGAAACTGTACTTTGTCAAATGCTTTTTCTGCATCTATTGAGAGTATCACATGGTTCTTGTTCTTTCTTTTATTAATGTGGTATACCACAGTGATTTGCAGATGTTGAACCAATCTTGTAGCCCAGGAATAAGTCCTACTTGGTTGTGGTGAATAAACCTTTTAATGTGCTGTTGGATCCTTTAGCTAGTATTTTGGTGAGAATTTTTGCATTTGTGTTCATCAGGGATATTGGTCTATAATTCTCTTTTTTGATGGGGTCTTTGTCTGGTTTTGGGATCAAGATAATGCTGGCCTCACAAAATGAGTTTGGAAGTTTTCCTTCCATTTCTACTTTTTGCAACAGTTTCAGGAGAATAGGTATTAATTCTTCTTTAAATGTTTGGTAGAGTTCCCCTGGGAAGCCGTCTGGCCCTGGGCTCTTGTTTTTTGGGAGATTTTTGATGACTGCTTCAATCTCCTTACTGGTTATGGATCTGTTCAGGTTTTCTATTGGTTCAGTTTTAGGAATTTATGTCTCTAGGAATGCATTCATTTCTTCCAGATTGTTTAATTTGCTGGCATACAGTTGCTCATAATATGTTCTTATAATTGTATTTCTTTGGTGTTGGTTGTGATCTCTCTTCTTTCATTCACGATTTTATTAGTTAGAGTCCTTTCTCTTTTCTTTTTGATAAATTTGGCCAGGAGCTTATCGATCTCATCAACTCTTTCAAAGAACCAGCTTCTATTTCATTGATCTGTTCTATTATTCTTTTGGTTCCTATTTCTTTGATTTCTGCTCTAATTTGTATTATTTCTCTTCTCCTGCTGGGTTTAGGCTTTATTTGCTGTTCTTTCTCCAGTTCCTGTAGGTGTGAGATTCAGTTGTGTATTTGAGACCTTGTTTCTTAAGAAAGGCTTATATTGCTGTCTACTTTCCTTTATGGACCTCCTTTTCTGCATCCCATAGATTTTGAACAGTTGTGTTTTCATTTTCATTTGTTTCCATAAATTTTTAAAATTCTTCTTTAATTGCCTGGTTGACCCCTTCATTCTTTAGCCTCCATGTATTTCTTTCCAACTTTCCTCTTGTGATTGAGTTCTAGCTTCAGAGCATTGTGTTCTGAAAATATGCAGGGAATGATCCTGATCTTTTGGTACTGGTTGAGACCTGATTTGTGACCCAGAATGTGATCTATTCTGAAGAATATTCCATGTGCACTAGAGACGAATGTAGTATTCTGTTGCTTTGGGATGGAATGTTCTGAATATATCTATGATCTCCATCTGGTCCAGTGTGTCATTTAAAGCCCTTTTTCCCTTGCTGATCTTCTGCTTCGATGATCTCTCCATTTCAGTGAGGGGGTTAACGTCCCCCAGTATTTTTGTCTTATTGTCTTATTGTTGATATGGTCTTTGATTTTGTTATTAATTGGCTTATATAATTGGCTGCTGCCCTGTTAGGGGCATATAAATATTTACAACTGTTAGATCTTCTTGTTGGATAGACCCTTTAAGTACTGAGATAGTGTCCTTCCTTATCTCTTATTATAGTCTTTGGTTTAAAATCTAGTTTGTCTGATATAAGAATTGCCACAATTTTCTTTTGATGTCCATTAGCAAGGTAAATGGTTTTCCACCCCCTCACTTTAAATCTGGAGGTATCTTTGGGTCTATAATGAGTCTCTTATAGACAGTGTATCAATGAGTCTTGTTTTTCTTATCCAATCTGATGCTCTGTGTCTTTTTATTGGGGCATTTATCCCATTTACATTCAGGGTAACTATTTAAAGATATGAATTTAGGGGCGCCTGCGTGGCTCAGTGGTTTAAGCCGCTGCCTTCAGCTCAGGTCATGATCTCAGGGTCCTGGGATCGAGTCCCACATCGGGCTCTCTGCTTGGCAGGGAGCCTGCTTCCCTCTCACTCTCTCTGCCTGCCTCTCTGCCTACTTGTGATCTCTGTCAAATAAATAAATAAAATCTTTAAAAAAAAAAAAGATATGAATTTAGTCCCAATGTATTGCCAAGAAGGTTACTGTTACTGTATATTGTTTCTGTTCCTTTCTAGTTTCTGTTACATTTAGGCTCTCTCTTTGCTTAGAGGACTCCTTTCAATATTTCTTATAGGGCTGGTTTGGTGATGGCAAATTCTTTTAGTTTCTGTTTGTCCTGATTTACCTCCATTTTAAAAAGTCCTTTCACCCATCCTCATATATATATATATATATATATATATATATGTATATATATATATATATATATATATATACATAAAACTTCTAATTGTGGGAAAAACCACGTAACTTAAAATTTATCATCTTTACTGTAAGGGCCTATTTAGCCAGAATGGCCCCACCTCGGTTGAACAGTCATTTTGTTGTTTATGCAGTAAAACTTAAATTGATGCTGCCCCCCGCCCCCTCCCCCCCCCCCCGCCCCCAGGGAACTTATTTAAAAGCAAGTCCGGAAAACCAGTCCCAGGTAACAAAGCCCAAATACAAGGGTGGGTCAGGTCAGGTAGAGATAACAACCCGAATGCAGGGATGAGTCAGGTCAGGTGGAGACATCCAATCAGTAAAGCATGTATACTGTCTCCTCAGCTACCAAGGAGTGTGGGCCCCACCTTTTGGGTGCCAATTCTCATCAAGGTGATAGGCTAGTTCAAATGTCTACTATAGGGTAAATTGTAATTCAATTGGTCACTTATGTGTGACCTAGCATGACTGTGCAGCTTTCTCTGTGTGTTACAAACTCATTCGCCACCTGTGTGTGGCCAGGCCCAACCACATGGCCTTTGCTCTATAAAAGTTAGTCTGTGATGCAGGGAGGGGTCACGTTCTCTGTAAGAGGTGTGGCCCGGGCTGGTTGGTTTAATTCTCGATGCCTGGCGTGAAATAAAGCTTTGCTTGACCTTCGCTTTGTATCAGTCTTGCTCATTTAATCATGGACCCATTATTGGGGGACCCAACATTTACCATTTTAAAGTATACAGTTCTATAGTGTTAGTGTATCTTACATTATTGTGCAATGGATCTTCAGAACTTTTTCATTTTGCAAAACTGAAACTATATACCCATTAAAAAGCACTCCCCATGTCCCTGCCTCCAGCCCCTTGCAACCACCATTCTGTTTCTATGAATTTGACTACTGTAATACCCTCATATAACTGTTATATAGTAATGTCTTTTTTTAGATTTTACCACGCTAACAGGTCTATCCTTCTAACACATTTTAAGTGTATATTATTTTTGACTATAAGTACAATATTTTACAGAAGTTCTTTAGACCTTATTCATCTTACTCAACTAAAGCTTTATGCCTGTTGATAACTCCCCATTATCCAACCCCCACACGCCCCAGTAACCACCAATCTAGTCTTTGATTTTACAAATTTGACTATTTTAGATACTACCTATAAGTGGAATCATGCAGTACTTATCTTTCTGTGCCTGGCTTATTTCACCTAGCATAATGTCCTAAAGGTCCATCCATGTTGTCATATATTGCAGAATTTCCTTCTCTTTGAGGCTGAATGGTATTCCATTCAGTGTACGGAATACATTTTATGTATCACATCTGAGGATGAACATTTAGGTTGTTTCCATATCTTAACTGTTGTGAATAGTGCTACAGTGAAAATGAGAGTGCTAATCTCCCTTCAAGGTGTTGATTGAAATTCCTGAAAACCAACTAACCATATACACATGGATTAATTTCTGGGCTCTCTATTCTATCCCACTGGTCTACATGTTGGAGTTTGTACCAGTACCATACCGTTGTGATTACAACACCTTCAAAATACAACTTAAAATTAGGAAGTGTGATGCCTCCAGCTTTGTTCCTTCTCAGGACTAGCTATTCAGGATCTTCTGTGGTTCCATATGAATTGTAGTATCATTCTAATTCTGTAAAAAATATTTTTTTTTTATTTTTAAAACTTTTTTTTAAAGATTTTTTATTTATTTGACAGACAGTGATCAATAAGTAGGCAGAGAGACAGGCAGAGAGGAGGAAGCAGGCTCCCTGCTGAGCAGACAGCCCGATGCAGGGCTTGATCCCAGGACCCTGGGATCATGACCTGAGCCGAAGGCAGAGGCTGTAACCCACTGAGCCACCCAGGCGCCCCTGTAAAAAATATTTTTGAAATTCTGAAAGGTACTGCAATGAATCTGTAGATTGCTTTGGGTAGTATGGGCATTTTAATAATATTAACACCTCCAATCCAGGAACATGGGATGTCTTTCCACTTATTTCACTTCTTTCAGTGTTTTGTGGTTTTCAGTATATAAGTCCTTCATCTCCTTAGTTAAGTTTATTCTTAAGTATTTACTTTTTTAAAAAGATTTTTTATTTATTTAACAGAGAGTGTGTGCAAGCACAAGCAGGGTGAATGGCAGGCAGAGAGAGAGGGAGAAGCAGGCTCCCCACTGAGCAGAGAGCCTGCCATGGGGCTTGATCCTAGGACCATGGGGTCATGACCTGAGTGGAAGGCAGACACTAACTGAGCCACCCAGATGGCTGTATTTTATTCTTTTTGATGTTACTGTAAACTGAATTTTTCCTAATTCCCTTTTTGAACAGTCCATTATTAATGTATAAAAATGCAACCAAATCTTGTATGTTAATTTTGTATCCTGCAACTTTAATGAATTTATTTACTAGTTCTTTAAGTTTTTAAAATGGACTCTTCGGGGTTTTCTACTCATAACAACCAAGTTGTTTGCAAACAAGGATAATTTTACTTCTCCCTTTCCAATGTGGATGTATTTTATCTCTTTTTATTATCTAATCTGTCTGGTTAGGACTTCTAGTACTATGTTAAATACAAATGGTGCAAGTGGGCACCCTTGCCTCATTCTGGATCTTCTTTCTTTTCCTAGTTTGTTGAGAGTTTTTATAATGAAAAGGTGTAGAATTTCATCAAATTTTTTTAAATAAAGATATTTATTTATTTGACAGAGAGAGAGAGAGAGGTAGAACATAAGCAGGGGTAGTGGGAGAGGGAGAAGCAGGCTTTCCGCTGAGCAGGGAGCCCAACATGGGGCTCCATCCCAGGACCCTGGGATCATGACCTGAACCAAAGGCAGACGCTTAACAACTGAGCCACCCAGACACCCCTCATCAAATGCTTTTTTATGCATCTGCTGAGATGATCTTGTGATTTTACCTTTTATTCCATTGATGTGCTGTTGGATTCAGTTTGCTGGTAAATTACTGAGGATGTACCCATCTATATTCATTAAGGATATTGGCCTATCACTTTATTTCCTAGTGGTATCTTTGTCTGGTTTTGGTATCAAAGTAATGCTGGCCTATAAAATGACTTTGCAAGTGTTCTTACCATTTCAATTTTTTGGGAAAATTTTGAGAAGGACTGGTATTAATTCCTCTTTAAATGTTTGGTAGAATTCACCAGAGAAGCTACCTGGTCCCAGGCTTGTCTTTGTTAGGGGGTTCTTGATGACTGTTTCAACCTCCATACTGGTTATATGTCTGATTAGGATTCCCATTTCTCCATGATTTACTTTTACTAGGTTATATGTTTCTAGGAATTCATTCATTTGTTCTAGATTATTGTTTGTTAGCATATAACTGTTCGTATTTAATTCATTTTATTCATGTCATAATTGTAATGTCTCGTTTCTGACTTTACTTGTCTTCTCCTTTTTTCCATAGTTACTCTAAGGGTTTGTCAATTTTATTTGTTAAAAAAAACTGTTTCATTTTTTTCTATTTTCATTTTTAAATTTATATCTGCTTTAATTTTTGTCATTTTCTTCTTTCTGCAACTCTGGGCTTGGTTTGTTTCTTTCTAGCTCTAAAAATTAGATTGTTTTAGGTCTAGCCATATAGCTGGGTCATGGTTTTTTATCCATTTGGCCCTTCTATGTCTTTTGATTGGGGGAATTTAATCCATTTATATTTAGAGTGATTATTGATCAGGAAGGACTTGTTATTGCTATTTTTAAAGCTAAGGAAGTTCACTTATAGCAGAGATAGGAGGCTGACATGATAGCACTCAGACTTGTTTTTCCTTACCCCCTTTCTTCCATTTCTACTAGACTGCTAGGGGTCTCCTAGGATTCAGAAGTGTGTTTGTATGAGTGTGTGTGTCCCATATTCTGGGCAGTGCTCCCCTCCAAAAGCCAGGGACTTAATGGAATTTGAACTGAAACGTTAAAAAGAAAAAAATTCAAGCCACTTATCTGTTAAAATTAGGATAGGCCATGCCCTGAGTAATCCAGACATTCTCCTCTTCCCCAGGGCCCAGAATCTTCCTCTGAGATCTGTTTCAACATCAAGAATTCTTTCTGTCCTCCTTTCCTCGCTGAGTTTGGTGGTGTGAAACTGAAGGAGCTGGCCACGCTGCCTTGACAGTTGCTTGATACTATGGGTAAGGCGAACTTGGGGAAGTTTAGGATTCCTGAGTGCAGGAAACTTCTTCCAAAACAGCAGCTTCTCATGGTGGGGTTCTAGTATGGCCCTGGAACTGCTGGCAGTCTTCTGAAAAGGGCTGCAACCCTTGGGATCTGAAGCACCATAGTTGTAGGGATCACCCTCATTACTCACACAACAGTTTCTGTGTCTGACTTTCTCAGATTTGGGCTGGCTTGTTTACACCCCACTTTGTCCCCAAAGAGGACTGGAAGTGGCCTCTCTGGCTAAGTCTTGTGCAAGGTGTTACTGGTAAAGAGGGAAGATCCTGTCTCTGTCTTCTGGGAACTGACAGTCTAAATTCCAATCCTAGACTACCCCTAAATTCCCACTGAAGAAAGCTTCCTTGGCTATTAGTGCAAGCACTAAAAAAATCAAGGCATAGAGATATGACTAAAAATGCCAACATACAAATTAAAATGCAGTTAAAATGAATATTTAGTTAACTCAAAAAGAAGGTTGGAAAGAAGGAGCAGAGAACGGAAAACAAAAGGGAGAAAACACCCAACTGTATCAATATTACATTAAATATAAATGACTACACATTTTGATTAAAAGAGAGTTTATCAGACTGCATAAAAGCAAGATAGTCTTTATATATAAAAACATAGATAAGTTGAAGAAAAATGATATGTACACAAAAATAAGCATAAAAAGACTAATATTAACACCAGATAAAGTAGACTTCAAGACAAAGAGTTTTATCAGTGATAAAGAAGAGCATTTAATAATGACAAAAATGTCAATTATTCAGGAAGATGTAACAGTCATAAATTTGTGTGCACCCAAATCAGAGGACAAGATGTTAGTGAGGATAAATTTAAAAGTCTTAGCTATGGGAGGCTACTGTGAACTGGATATGGGGTTTAGTCTCAGCAGCTGGTACAGGATTTGTGGGTCCCCATGTGAGCATGGAATTGTTCTGCTTATAAAATTTTAGGAGTAGTCAAATGCATCTAGTGAATCTCAACATTCTAAGCTGAGACAATTAGAAGAAATGAATAAAGCAAGGTCTCCAATTTGGGAACAAAATATGGGCCAGGCTGCTCTCTCAGGTGTGCCACAGAACACTGGCCCTTCAGACTGTGAGCCCCCATCTCGGCTTCTCATGTCACCTTGGTAAGGCTCACAGAGACAGTTGAGAGGAGCAGGTCTATTCTCCTTAGCAGGGGTTAATGAGGCTTTGGTCCTGCTTCCCATTCAGCCTCACCTCCTCTCCTCCCTCACTCTGAAACCCAGCCATGGCTTCTGTCAATCTAAGAATATGTGCTGTTTCCGCCATAAAAAATGCCAGTGAGCCCTTCTCTACTGTACTCTTATTCCTACTTCAAGAATGGTTCAGCAGCTGACAGTTAAACAGAATGGCAGCTGAGCTAATTGAAGAAGGAAAATCTTGAGGATCAAGGAAATGAGTTAATAATTGACCATACAATTTAGGCTGAGTGGGAAGGGGTAAGGGACATCAAATGGGGATTGACAATGAAAAGATGGTGAGTTCAAAGGGACCCATTTAGGTTCAGTCTTGGTTGCAATTCAGTGACAGACGGAGTGACTGGGAAAGACAGGAGATGCTGTCAGACTGTGGGGGTGTGACACTGAAAAATGAACATACACTCTACTTCACATTGTTATTTTCCAAGGTGTTCAATGTTTCATTTTAAAATGGATGAAATATTCATCTAAATATTATCAAGTCTTGAGTCCCTATTTTTCTTCTTGTGTTCCAGTTGAGTAGTGGTTTGATAACAAAATTGTCTCATATCATCAAGAGCAGCTTTCCACCAGTTAGGTAACCTGTATACTTGTCATTCTGAAAGGACAGTGACTGACTAGACACCTGATGGCCTAGGCTCCTTACACAACATCACTGAGTTTTGATAAATCATGAAGAAAGATAAAACTCTCTAGCAATGAAGACAGTCATGCGGATTTCCTTTTTGGGCTATATTCCTTATTCTTTAATATCATAAACTGCTAAAATTCTTCTTGGATAGCTTCCAGGACAAATGAGTTGCATAGTAAGATTTTTTTCTTTTCATAATAAGATTTTTAAAAGCTCACCAAAATTGGCTCTGGTATTGAAAAGGAAACCAGGAAACAAAGCAAGTTTCAGAATCAGCAGAACCTGCTGAAGATACATCCTACAAGTTTAAAACTGGCATACCGAAAAGGATCCTTGTCTAGATTTTATCATTGTAACATGCTAAGTTTCACTGTCCCCGACACGGTGGACATGAACGTAAGTAGTAAGGACATGGGTCTCTATTATAGGTTCATATCCTAAGATGAAAGCAGTAACATTTAGATAATCTGCCTCCCAAGTTAGCCCAACTAATAGATCTTTGAAACCAGGAATGATGATACCTTTACAAAAAGGAAAACCACACAGATTCTTGCTGTGGTGGGAGAGTTCTTTCATCCCTAAGAGGTGAAGAATGTCAGGAAAAACTCAGACTCACCAGGGCTTGCAGTTTAGGACAGTGGACAGAGAGCTGGATGAGTGTGCTGTCGGTGATCTGGAGGGAAACAAGTTGTGTCAATGTGGCTTCCACACCAGAACTTAATATCTAAGTTTGGTTTCTCCTGAACATAAGAATCAAAAGGTGTAAAACAATTAAAAACTCATCTCAAACACATCAGACTGGAAGCCCCTCTCTTCACCAACAACCTCAAATCTTGTAGACACAAAACTGTTCTTGGTCTCTCCTCTGGTGCCCCAAGGGGGACCAGGGATAGGGGACAAAGAAGGAGTAGGTAAAGAGGATCCCCAGGATTCTCCTCTGTAGTCACCTCAACACTGGACATGCAAATTTATTTCTCCCTTCAGTTCTGTGGAAGATTTATTTTTTTTTTTTAAGGTTTGGCAAAAGCTGGAGCTACCCTGAACTTCTCATCTATAGCTCTGATGGCTAAGAAGAGCCCAAAGTTCATGCATCCCACTGCCCTAGCCCTTATGGGGGTCCCAATTCCTGACATGCTGGGGTAAGGAGGGTCCAGACAACAGCCAGCTGGGGTCTCTGGCTATGCCTGGTTGTCTCTAAGACTGAGGGGCACACCTGTAGGACTTGTCAGGAGTCTACTTACCAGGATGCATTCTTCAAGATCCATCTTCTCCAGGTCATGGCAATTCTGGAAAAGTCCATAAAACACCCCCCCCCCACCACCATGTGGTCAGTGGTCAGGGCAACATGGGTGGCTTGCCGTATCCCTCTCAGTACTGGCCCAGTATCCTTGTTCTCTTCCATTTAGGAGTATGTCCTGTTCCTAAAGTGACCCAGTGAGCCAGCACTTCTGAGTAGGTGCTTTTTGAATCACATTCCCTTTGGCAATGGGAATGTGGCCACCCTGGGCTACAATCCTTCTCTCACCAGGAAAGGTAGTGGCCTCCACCTTCCCAGTGGCTATGGATATCATCCTGTAAATTTCAGCCATAGAACAGGCTTGGGAAAGCATGGGGGTGTGGTGCTCAGGCACAGTTTGGACAGGTGAGGGTTAGGGGAGAGGAAGAGTATCACCATCCCCAGAAGGTCATGGGTTCCCAGCCACAGACAAGAGGAACCCCCATGATGGTCAGCGTCTGCAGGGTGATGTGGAAGAAGGAGCGGAGGCAGACAATAGCTCCACTGGGGAAGCTACTGAGAGACCGAGTCAGGGTTTGGGGTTTGAATGAGGAAGGGCATGTCCTGCCAGGGAGGAAATTCCTCTTGTTGTGGTCCTGCCTGACCAAATGAGAGTGAGGTTTAGACCTGCTCCAGAACCCCCTACAGGACCACCTTAGCATTCTGGGGAAAATGGGAAAACGTATCCTGAGGATCCTAGTCTACTTGGTACCTGTCCTTTCTAAACGTACACAATTTTTGCGCACTCTGAAACTACAGCAAGTTATTTTGAAATGAGAGAGGTAAATTATAGTTTGGTTTTGTTTTTTGAAAGCTCTGGCTTACCCGAGCTAAAAGTGTAAAGCCTGCATCAGTCAAATGGGAACATCGGGCAGCCTCCAAAATCCTGGGATACAGAGTGCACGGGAGGAAAAGGCAGTGACTGGTTAATAACAGAAATACACACTTTATGAAGCACACTCTTGAGGTTATTCTGCCTTCTGACACACCTCTGCTTCTGGAATAGTCCTGAGGACAGTAAATGCAAACGCTGTCCCACAGGATAGATGAGGGGAAGAAGGCTTAGGGGGAAGTGTGGCCTGCCCTAAGTCCCACAGTTCCAGCCCAAATTCAGGGAGAAAACCCAGGAATCTTCCCACAATTCCAGGACATTGCTGCTGCTGCTATTTTCAAATATTATTCCAATATTTGTTGACTCTTAAACACAATTAAAATGAGCTTTTACTCAACAAAATGATCTTTATATACACTGTATTTAAATGAAATGCCCAGTTACCCTAAAAGGAATTTTAAAAATTTGTAGCGAATGAAAAACATGAGTTAATTCTCAATGCCCATGCTTAGTAGGGATGGAGAAATAACATTTTAAAGTTAAATACTCCCCTGTGGCAGTATTTTGACCACCTTTCTGACCAGTTTTGATCATCCACATTCCTTCTACTACTCAGAAATATCAAAATTGTCTAGAATCATCCCCAATGAAACATTAAGAAAAATGGGCAAAGGACAGCAATAGATAATCGGTAAAAGATGTGAAACTGGTGTAAGCATGAGAAACTGATCAGTTTCACTGAGAAGTAAACAACAAAATACGTTTCTTTCTTCTGTCCTTTGGACAAGGGCTAAGATTGCTGGTTCTGAACAATGATTCAAGTTCAGACTCTAGTTTTACTTCCTTCTCATCATATGACCCAGGATAGATTATGTGATTTTCTTTGACTCCCAGTTTCTCATCTGCAAAACAAGGGAGAATGACAGTGCATATATCGCATATCTCCTAGAGAAGTGGAGATGACTAAATGAGATAATGCTTAAAAACTGCCCAACACAGAGCCTGGAACATCAACGAGTTCAACTGATGTGAATTATGATTAGTACTTTGTTGCCATAGTTAAAGTTTTACTATTCACAGTATTATTGGAGAAAATAAATCTTTGTTAAAACAAAACTTTCTTCTCCTAGGAAAGGTGATAAAAAAGGTGACTGTGATCCCCTTCCCATCTTCAGTCCATTTAGCAACCGGTTTAGGGGAGAATCTGGTAACACTGGGATATGAGCTGTCATTCTGACCCTATCAGGTCACTCTGATGTCAAAGCTGTAACAGGATGAAGCAAATCAGGTGGGCACACGTGTCAAGTCCACCAAGAAATCGCAGTTCAGGTTCCCTGGTGGTGTACAGCTCAGTACCCATTCACTCCTCCCATACATCCCTAAATAAACCAGATTACATATTGTTCTACCCCAACCCATCTGATAAAAGCCAATAATAACCCAACCACTGCCACCACCTCTATCACTACCTATACGCCTGCTGGTAAGCCTTTCCCTTCCTGCAGGAAGCCCTCCTGGTCAGTCCAGCAAGCTCTGAGCTACAAAGCAAAAGCATGGTGCACTTACTGAAGTCTTGGGCAGTTCAAAGCCAGGGCCGTGAGAGAGGCGTCCGTGAGGTTGCCGCAGCCAGAAAGGCACAGAGCCTGTAGCCGATGGCAGCCCCTGCATATCTGCACAACACCTTCATCTGTAACGCGCTGGGGAAGTCCAAACAGGAAGGAACATCAGAGGGCACCAACAATACTGAAAAATGGGATCTACTGCTGGTCAAATAGTTGTGCTGCCGAACACCAGCGTTTTATCCCAATAATTTAGTAAGACAAGATGAAGTACAGTGTTGATGTGTATTTGTTATCTCTGTGCAGTTCTAAAATATTCTAGCACTACTAAGAGAGAATGAAATTTTTTTTAAAAAAGATTTTATTTATTTATTTGACAGAGAGAGAGAGAGAGAGAGATCACAAGCAGGCAGAGAGTCAGGCAGAGGTGGGCGGGAAGCAGGCTCCCCGCTGAGCAGAGAGCCTGATGTGGGGCTCGATCCCAAGACCATGAGATCATGACCTGAGCCGAAGGCAAAGGCTTAACCCACTGAGCCACCCAGGCGCCCCAGAATGGAATTTTTTTTTTAAAGATTTTTTTTTTTTGATACACAGAGAGATCACAAGTAGATCAAAGAAAGAGGGGGAAGCAGGCTCCCCCACTGAGCAGAGAGCCCAATGGAGGGCTTGATCCCAGGACCCTGAGATCATGACCTGAGCTGAAGGCAGAGGCTTAACCCACTGAGCCACCCACGTGCCCCCAGAATGAAATTTTTAAAAAAGATTCATTTAGAGAGAGAGAGAGAAAGAGAGAGAGATCACAAACAGGGGGAAGTGGAGAGGAGAGAGAGAGGGAAAGAATCCTCAAGCAGACTCCCTGCTGAGCACAGAGCCTGACACAGAGCTCTATCCCAGGACCCAGGGATCATGACCTGAGCTGAAATTGAGTCAGATGCTCAACTGACTGAGCCACCCAAGTTTCCCGGCAAGAGTGAATTTTTAAAAAATTTCATCCCCCTCTCCAGAGTTCATTTGATTTTTTTTTTTCCAGGAAAAATTCATAAACTTAAAAATCTTAAAAATCAGATTAAATAAAGAGCTCCTAAGATTTGCCTGGTTAGGGGCACCTGGGTGGCTCAGTGGGTTAAAGCCTCTGCCTTCGGCTCAGGTCATGATCCCGGGGTCCTGGGATCGAGCCCCGCATCGGGCTCTCTGCTCAGCAGGGAGCCTGCTTCCCTTCCTCTCTCTCTGCCTGCCTCTCTACTTGTGATATCTCCCTGTCAAATAAATAAATAAAATCTTAAAAAAAAAAAAAGACTTGCCTGGTTAAGTGACATCATAATTTTTGGTTGAATTTCTATAGATTAATGCTTTAAATATCTGCCATATATAAATCATATATGTGTGTATATATATATATACATATATATATTTAAATATTTTATTTATCTATTTGACAGAGAGAGAGAGAGAGAGAGAGCACAAGCAGGCAGAGGGGCAGACAGAGGGAGAAGGAGAAGCAGACTCCCTGCTGAGCAGTGAGCCCGATGCAGGACTCGATCCTAGAACCCTGGAAACATGACCTGACCTAAAGGCAGCCGCTTAACTGATTAAGCCACCCAGGGGTCCCATATATGTATATATTTACAATATTTCCTCAAATGTTTTAGAAAATAGCAAACGAAATACACCACTAAATTACTGTTAAATGACTTGCATTTTTAAAAAAGATTTATTTATCTATTTTAAAGATGGACAGAGAGAGAGAGAGTGCTGGGAGGGAAGAGGAGGGAGCAAAGCCTCCAGCAGCCCTCCAGAGGGCCCAGTCCCACAACCCATGAGATCACGACCTATGACATCATGTCCTGAGCTGAAACCAAGAGTCAGACGCTAAAGCCTGAGCCACCCAGGCGCCCCTGGCTTGCATATTTATATTCTACTTTAAGTTGTCTGTGAGTGCTCTCACTATAAGATCCTAATATTGAGCAGGACCATAAGTCATTTCTCCAGACGACAGCTTCTGTTCTTATCTTCCACCATCAAGGATTCTAAAGACACATGACTGATTCACTGAATACCAACTGCAAAGATTTCTCTTACATTTCTCAAAATTTATGTTCCCCTTGAGAAGCCCAGGAGGATGTAGCAAGCATTCTCTTCAAGGATCAATACTGACAATGGCAGTGAGGACGGAACAATCGTTTTTCACATGTTCATGTCACGATGAAAATTACACCTTGCTCTTGAATACATCCTTTATGTTTCAAAGCATTTTCACATCTATCATTTCATTTTGTCCGTTGCCATTATCCCCAGGTTATAAGTTAAGAAAAAATAGAAGACACTGAGACCTTGTATGAATTTGTTCTGGTTAATGACTAGTTCACAGCATTTCTATCATAAAATAAACCAAGATGTCAATTTATGTTATTTTTAGGGGGAAACATAAGTGGCTTTGTATGGGCCACCTTGTTTAGACTGTTATTCTTTCATCTTGTGGCAAACTGACAGATCATATGAGGATACAGAATAAGAAACTGGGTGTGGCAACCATCCCTCCTGCCTGGGGGCTTCAAAGTGGGGCCCACAGGAGACTCAGGGAACGTGGCACAGGAGAACACTCCCAGAAAAAGCGTGTTACTTACTGAGCAGGACTGTAAGTTGAGGCTCACAAGCTCATGGCAGTAATTCTGAATGTGTTTCAGAGCTTCATCTTCTAACTGAGTGGACAGAGAGAACAAAAGGGGGACGGAACCAGGTGAGGGAATAGTGGCGAACCAAGAAAAATGCAATAGCAAGTTCTCTAATGAAGTGCCCACACCTCATGTTAGAGAAACACACCTCAACCAAGCCCTCGGTACCTGTGTGCAGCCCCTCAGGAGCAGGGCTTTCAGGCCTCGACAACCTCGCACCAGCGCCTCAATGCCATCCTTCGTGATCTGGTCACACCAAGAGAGGTTCAGGTACTCCAGGTTTCGGCAGCCCTCACTGAGAGAACAAGAAACGATCACACATGTGCAATCCATCCTACAGATAGTTCATTACAAAGTCTGAGTTTAGTAACTCACAAACAATTAAGGGGAGAGAAGAGCTCTTTGTTGTTCCAGTGGGATCATTAGAAAGTTTTAGGCACACCAGGATGCTCTTAGGTTTAGGTGTTTCTTCTAACAATGGTACTCTTACCTGATCCCCTTTAAGGAGCTGTTTGTAATGGACACACAGGAAGTCAGATCCAGATGTTTCAGCTTGGAACAGAATCTGCTAAGGCTATAACATGTGCTGGAAAAGAGCAGACACACTAAAGATATTTTCAACCATGTTTCTCTCCCCTCACTCTCCTGATGGTCAATTAGTCGCCAAGCTCATTCTCATTCCTTACCTGTCAGTGATTTTGGTGCACCCATTGAGGTTTAAATGTTCAATGTTTCTGCAGTTCTGTGCAAAGGTCCTAAAAAGAGAAAACATATTAAAACTCCCTGATCAGCCACTAGAGGGCATGTGTCCCCATTCACATTTAAAACAGTGCTCCTCAAACTTTTACATTTTAGTTTACTGTGGAAAGAACGCTTAACATGAGATTTACTCTCCACAGATTTCAAGTGTACAATAGTTAATGTTAACCATAGGTGTTGGTGCTTCTCAAACTTTAATATGCACATGAAATGGTAGGGGTTCTTGTCATAGTGCAGATTTTTTTTTTTTTAAGATTTTATTTATTTTTATTTGACAGAGATCACAAGTAGGCAGAGAAGCAGGCAGAGAGAAAGAGAGAGAGAGAGAGGACGAAGCAGGCTCCCTGCAGAGCAGAGAGCCCGATGCGGGGCTGGATCCCAGGACCCTGGGATCATGACCCGAGCCAAAGGCAGAGGCTTTAACCCACTGAGCCACCCAGGCGCCCCCAGAGTGCAGATTCTTTTTTTTTTTTAAGATTTTATTTTATTTATTTGACAGAGATCACAAGTAGGCAAAGAGACAGGCAGAGGATGGGGGGCGGAACCAGGCTCCCTGCTGAGCAGAGAGCCCGACGTGGGGCTCGATCCCAGGACCCCGAGATCATGACCCAAGTTGAAGGCAAAGCTCTAACCCACTGAGCCACCCAGGCGTCCCCACAGTGCAGATTCTAATGGTATAGCTTGACAAACTGTTTGATGGTCTGCATTTCTAAAAAATTCACAAGTGATGCCCACTGCTGCTACCTGGGAACTACACTTTGAAAGAAAAAGCCCAAGACCAAATACGTATCAGTCATAATGTTCCTTCAACCCACACCCTGGTGAACATCTTAGAAAGGAGGCCTGGCTCCTTGTTCCTTCCTCTCTATAGAAAAATGAGTTGGTAGCAAGGGGACCGAATCTTTCTTGTATTGTGCCATGCTGTCATTTGTTTATTCAAGAGCCTTTCTGAAGAAACTATCTTGGCCACTAATAGGATGAGTAGTTGATCAGTATGAAGAACCATCCAGTTCCTGGTGAGGATACTGAGTCATGAAGAGCAACTTCCTCAATAATTTGTGGGTTGGCAGAAGGGCCAAAAGCAGAAAATTAAACATCCCTTAGCATTTATTCCTTAAAATATTCAGCAAGGACTGACTTTTTCTGAAATACAGCTTCAACGTATTTTCAGTGTTGAACCCTGATTCTTCCACGCAGTCTCCAAAACCTGGCCTCAAACTGTGTCCCTCTTATCTGCTCCTTCTACCCTGGTATGGTGCTATGGAACTGACCTGGAGACTGGTGGAATCCCTGAGTTGAAGATATGGAGCCAAAATCTGACCAAGGTCATTAGAGTTATCAGAGAAGAGTACTGGAGTACAGAGAACTTCAGAGGGTTCCTCTCAAGAATTCAGTAGAGGGACACCTGGGTGGCTCAGAGGGTTGAGCAGCTGCCTTCGGCTCCGGTCATGATCCCAATGTCCTGGGATCAAGTCCCACATCGGGCTCCTTGCTCAGCGGGGAGCCTGCTTCTCCCTCTGCCTCTACCTTCCACTCTGTCTGCCTGTGCTTGTGCGCTCTCTCTCTCTCTTAACAAATAAATAAATAAAATCTTTAAAAAATAAAAAAAATAAAAGAATTCAGTAGAGTACTAATCAGGGCATGCATATAGGGAAACTACCCAAAGCCAGGGAAAGAATCATCAAAAAGCATTAGAAGGAACAACAGCCAGAGCTCACCCATAGCCAGGAAAGTTCCCATTCCCATAAGCCAACAGTGAAAAAGTCTCAATTTGTGGGGTACTGCGTAGAGCACTAACAAGTACCTTGCATCAGGTGTACAATTAGTGCTCAACTAAACATGGCTTTGGTCCAACTTAACAAATTTAAAAAAGAAAAATATTTGAAAGGAACTATGTCCAAATAATTCAATTGTGTCCAGAATAAAACTCAATAATATCTATAGGAATAAAAAATGTTTTGCACCCAAAATAAAATTCAGAATGTCTGGCATTGAGCAAAAAATTGGCATGCATTCAAAGAAGGAAAATATATCCATAATGAGGAGAAAAATCAAACAAAGTGGGGCACCTGGATGGCTCAGTTGGTTGGGTGTCTGCCTTCAGCTCAGGTCATGATCCCTGGGTCCTGGGATCAAGCCCCTCATCAGGCTCCCTGCTCGGCACAGAGCCTGCTTCTCCCTCTCCCTCCGCCTGTCGCTCCCCCTGCTTGTGCTCTCTTTCTCCCTCTCTGTGTCAAATAAGTAAATAAAACCTTAGGGGAGCCTGGGTGGCTCAGTGGGTTAAAGCCTCTGCCTTCAGCTCGGGTCATGATCCCAGGGTCCTGGGATCAAGCCCCACATCTGGCCCCATGCTTGGCTGGGAGCCTGCTTCCCCCTCTCTCTCTGCCTGCCTCTCTGCCTACTCTTCATTTCTGTCTGTCAAATCAATAAATTAAAAAAAAAAAACTTTAAAAAAAATCAACCAAAGCTGACCCAAAACTGACACAAATATTAGAAATAGTAGACAAAGACATTAAAAGTTATTATAACCGTGTTCTGTAGAATATAGTTCTATGAAGTTACATAAAGATTAAACATGTTATGATTATTAAATGTGTTATGTAGACATTAGAGTTACTTTTATTTTTATTTTTTTTTAAAGATTTTATTTATTTATTTGACAGAGAGAGAGATCACAAGTAGGCAGAGAGGCAGGCAGAGAGAGAGGAGGAAGCAGGCTCCCCGCGGAGCAGAGAGTCCGATGTGGGGCTCGATCCCAGGACCCTGAGATCATGACCCGAGCCGAAGGCAGCGGCTTAATCCACTGAGCCACCCAGGCACCCCTAGAGTTATTTTTAAAGACCCAAATTAAATTTTTAGGAAATATCTAAGATAAAAATTTTCAGGATGGGACTAATAGCAGATTAGACATTTTGGAAGAAAAGATTAGTGAACTTGAAAACATAGCAATAGAAACTATCCAAAATGAAACATGGAAAGAAAATAAGGAAGAAAAAAAAAGAAAAAAGAACAGCATAAATGAGCTGCGGGACAACTTCAAACAATCTACTATACATGTGACTGGGAGTCCTCAAGGAACAGGAGTTTGGGCAGGGGTGGGATCAGGTAGAATATCTGAAGTAATGGCCAAAATTTTTCCAAAGTTTATGAAAACTATAAACCTACAAATCCTTTGTCTAAGAATTCCAAGTATAAGAAATATGAAGAAAAATACATCAAGGCATATCATAACTGAATTGGTCAAAACCAATGACAGAAAAATCTTAAAAGCAGCCAGAGAAAAAGATACATTATATACAGAGAAAGAAGAATAAGGGTGACAGATTTCTCATTGGTTAAAAAAAAAAAAAGGCAACAACACGAAAACCAAGAAGCATCTTTAAAATACTGAAAAAACCGTCAACAGAATTCTATACTAAGCAAAAATATTTTTCAAAACATTTTTTTAAAGATTTTATTTATTTACTTGACAGAGACACAGTGAGAGAGGGAACACAAGCAGAAGTGGAAGAGGGAGAAGAAGGCTTCCCGCCAAGCAGGGAGCCTGATGCAGGGCTCGATCCCAGGGCCTTGGGATCAGGACCTGAGCTGAAGGCAGATACTTAATGACTGAGCCACCCAGGTGACCCTCAAATATTTTTGAAATAAATATGAAGGACAGATAACTTTTTTCCCCCCCAGATACAGAAGGGCTGAAAGAATTAATCACATCTGCAGTACAAGAAATATTAAGGAACATTCTATAGGTAGAAAAGAGTGATACTACACAAAGGAATCAAGAATACTGGAAATAGTAACCACTTGGGTATATAAATCACTTTTCTAGTTATTTAAATCTCTTTTAAAATAATCGACTATTAAAAAATACTAACAATCTGGGGTGCCTGGATGGCTAAGTGGGTTAAGCCTCTGCCTTCAGCTCAGGTCATGATCTCAGGGTCCTGGGATTGAGCCTGGCATCAGGCTCTCTGCTCAGCAGGGAGCCTGCTTCCCCTGCCTCTCTGCCTACATGTGATCTCTCTCTCTCTGTGTCAAATAAATAAACAAAATCTTTAAAAAATACTAACAATCTAGTGTGGAGTAGTTTGTATTATATATAGAATTAAAATGTGTAATAGTAACAGCATAAAGGTTGAGTGAGGAAAAATGGAAGTGATCTGTAATACAATTTGAAGGTAGACTATAACAAGTTAAAGATGTACATTACAAAAACTCTAGAGCAACCATTAAAATTACAAAATAATAACTTCTAACTCTAATCAAACAAAGGATATAAGATGGAATCCTAAAATAATTCTCAACCCAAAAGAAGGCAGAAAAAGAGGAAAGGGAAAGAACATATGTATGGGACAAACAGAAAACATCAAGAGAGTAAATTTAAAACTAACCATAACAGATCAATTATCACATTAAATGTAAATGATCTAAATACAAAAATTAAAAAGCAGAGGGGCGCCTGGGTGGCTCAGTGGGTTAAAGCCTCTGCCTTCAGCTCAGGTCATGATCCCAGGGTCCTGGGATCGAGCCCCACATCGGGCTCTCTGCTCCGTGGGGAGCCTGCTTCCTCCTCTCTCTCTGCCTGCCTCTCTGCCTAGCTGTGATTTCTCTCTGTCAAATAAATAAAATATTAAAAAAAATAAAAAAAATAAAAAGCAGAAATTGTAATAATGGATCAAAAAAGCAACATCCAACCATATATTGCCTACAAGAAAAAAACTTTAAATATAAAGACACAAATTGGTGAAAAGTAAAAGAATGGAAAATCGTATGCCAAAAAAAGAAAGCTGGAGTGTCTATATAATATCAGACAAAGTAGACCTCACAGCAAACAATATTACCAGAGATAAAAGAAGGCCATGTGATAATGAAAAACTGGTCAATTCATCATAAAGGTGCAGCAACCCTAGGTTTATATAGGTTTATTAGGTTTATATACCTAATAACAGAGCTTCAAAATACACGAAGATATAACCTGAGAAGAAACAAATCTGAAATTACAGGCAGAGATTTCAATATAACTCTGTCAATATTTGATCAAACAAGAAGTCAGAAAATCAGCAAACATATAAAAGACTTGATCAACACTCTTATTCAACTTGATCTAATAGAAATTTATAGAACACTTCACCCAACAACAGCAGAGTACATATTCTTTTCAAGTGAATATGAACATTTACCATGACAGACCATATTCTTGGCTAAAAACAAGTTTCAATAAAATCAAAAGGACTCAAGTCATATAAAGTATATTCACTGATCACAATGGAATTAAATTAGCAACCAATAACAAAAAAAAGAGTCAAGATGGCAGAGAAGTAGCAGGCTGAGACTACATGAGGTAGCAGGAGATCAGCTCGATAGCTTATCTAAACATTGCAAACACCTACAAATCCAACGGGAGATTGAAGAGAAGAAGAACAGCAATTCTAGAAACAGAAAATCAACCACTTTCTGAAAGGTAGGACTGGCGGAGAAGTGAATCTAAACGACAGGAAGATAGACCGCGGGGGGAGGGGCCGGCTCCTGGCGGAGCAACGGAGCACAAATCAGGACTTCTAAAAGTCTGTTCCACTGAGGGACATTGCTCCAGAGGCTAAACCGGGGTGAAGCCCACGCGGGGTCAGCGTGGCCCCAGGTCCCGCAGGGTCACAGAAGGATGGGGGTATCGGAGTGTCACAGAGCTGGCAGGTGTTAGAACAGGGAAGCCAGCTACAGAGACAGAGCTGAGGACTGAACTCTCAGCTCAGCGTTACCTTGAGCTGGTCGCGGGCTGGGTGAGCTCGGAGTGTGGCTGGAGGCTGGTGATACGGGAGTGATTGGGTGCTGTCCTCTGGGGGCGCACTAAGGAGTGGGGCCCTGGGCTCTCGGCTCCTCCGGCCGGAGACTAGGAGGCTGCCATTTTCATTCCCGTCCTCCGGAACTCTACGGAAAGCGTTCAGGGAACAGAAGCTCCCAAAAGCGAACCAGAGCGGATTACTTAGTCCGCCCCCCGGAAGGGCGGTGCAATTCCGCCTTGGGCAAAGACACTTGAGAGTCACTACAACAGGCCCCTCCCCCAGAAGATCAACAAAATATCCAGTATCAAGGAAAGCAGGTTCAATACCTAAGACAGCAGCGGAATTCCAGAGGAGGAGAAAGCAAAGCACGGAACTCATGGCTTTCTCCCCATGATTCTTTAGTCTTGCGGTTTATTCAATTTTTTTTCTTTCTTTTTTCTTCTTCTACTAAATTTTTTCAATAACAACAACAAAAAAAACCTGGAAATTGCCCAAATATTTAGAAGCGAAATAACATGCTTCTAAATAACCCGTGTCAAGGAAGAAATCAAAAGGGAATCAAAGGGAAAGAGTGTATATTTTTAATGGAATGAAAATGAAACACATAACTAGAATTTGTGAAATGCTACTAAATCAATACTTCAGGAGAAAATCTTCATGTCCCTGGGTCAGGCAAAGATCTCATATATCACCAAAAGTATTATTCACCAAAAGCATGATTCATTTAAAAAAAAAAATGGTAAGTTGAACTTCATTAAAATGAAAATCTTCTCTTCAGAAGACCCTCTTGAGAATAAATGGATAAGCCACAGACCAGGAAAAAACATTTAAAAAACGCAAATCTGATCAAGGACTTGTATGCAGTATATAACTCAAAATTCAGTGGTAAGACAAAAAACAATCTAATTTAAAAAAAAGTCAAAACACCCACATTTGAACATATATTTCAGCAAAGAAAATAGGCAGATAGCAAAAGTACACAAAAAGATGCTCGACAGCACTAATTATTAGAAATACAAATTAAAACCAAAATGAGATGCTACTACATATATCTATTAGAAACACTAAAATTAAAGAGACTGACCTACCAAGTGTTGACAAGGATACGGAGGAGCTGGAAGTACCATACGCTTCTAGTGGGAATGTAAAATGGCATAATCCTTTTGGGAAACAGTCGGGAAGTTTTAAAAAGTTAAACATACACCTACCAAATGATCTAGCCATTCCACTCCTAGGTATTTTCTCAAGAGAAATGAAAACATATGACACACAAAACCTTGTATACAAATGTTCATAGCAGCTTTATATGTAATGGCTGCAAATGATAAATGAATAAATGGTAGTATACCATACAATGGACTACTATTCAGCAATAAAAAAGAATGAACTATTGATACACAAACAACATGGATGGATCTCAAAATAATTACGTTGAGTGAAAGAGGCCAGGAAAAAAGGAGTACATACTGTATAATTACATAAAACATACAAAAAATTTAAACTAACCTATAGTGACAGAAAGCAGATCAGTGGTTGCCTCACAATGGGGCAGAGACAGGGAAGGAGGAAGGGAGGGGTTATAAAGGCACACAAAGAAACTTTCACATAGGTATGTTCGTTATCTTGACTACGGTGTTGGTTTTATGGGTATATACATATACAAAAATGATCAAATTGTACACTTTAAATATATACAGTTTATTGTATCTCAATTATATATCAATAAAACCAGGCTTCGTATATAGGGCTTCATAAATAATGATGCAACAAGAGAATATAATATAAAAATATACATG
Organism: Meles meles; assembly: GCF_922984935.1. NCBI lineage: Eukaryota > Metazoa > Chordata > Mammalia > Carnivora > Mustelidae > Meles > Meles meles. Next base: position 36,376,288 of record NC_060069.1, on the reverse strand, counting down.
TAAGATCCATTAGTATTGTGATTTTACTCTATTTTGATGACTTCTGTATCTCCATTCCCTAGAAATCAGTGCCTGGTGGAGTAGGGCTCAATAAACCAAATGAATACCTTCCCTCCATCCAAACAACAACAATACATATGTGGGGCAGAGTAGAGGCCAAAACTGGCCTAAGGTGATTACAATAAAAAAACTGGAGGCATAACAAAATTCCGAGTCATATTCTGGAATTATACTTACCATTATTTCTCACAGTAATCTGGTTTCACATATTAAAAATGTATAAGATAACAGGGTGACTGGGTGGTTCAGTTGGTTAAGTGTTTGACTCTTGATTTTTGCTCAGGTAATGATCTCAGGGTTGTGAGACTGAGCCTTGTATTGGGCTCTGCACTGTTTAAGATTCTCTCTCTCTCTCCCTCTCCCTCTGCCCCTTCACTGCTCTCTTGCATGCACACATTCTCTAAAAAAAAAAAAAAAAAAAAAGTACAAGATACTAATATAGATTTCTACCTAAAATTCTTAGCCTCTCAGGATAGTTTTGCTACTATATATGGCTTTATTCCAATTGCCAAGATAAGAATGTCCTTTTTAAAAAACTGAATTAGCCCACATAAAGAAGATATGGTTTATATATACAAGGCAATATTATTCAATCATCAGAAAGGATGAATACCTACCATTTACATCAACATGGATGGAACCAGAGGTAATTATGCTAAGTGAAATGAAAATATATTTTTTTATATTCCTCATTGACAATCCACACCTTCATATTTATTTTAGTTTAATGGAACCACTATTAAACTTATACTCTCTTTTATAAATTATCTATGGTCCTTAAGCTTTGTATTAAAATAGAATCGATCTATTCCATCAGTTTACAAAGCTTTTGAAGTACCAGAAAATTTGGTCTGGTGATCTGAATTTCTTGACTTAAAAAAATACTTTGTTCCATAACATTTATAGGGAGTGTTTTGATCCTTAAAATAGGGTATGAATCAATTTTTCTAGCAATGGTATAGCAGATGTTTCAAGTACAAATTCCACTATCTATAATCACTATGTGCTACACATTCCTACTGGCAGTTGCGATTGATATACATGGTGGTGATTCTTAGTCTGCAAGAGACAAAGTATTCTAAGATTCTAGGGGGAAGTGTGTGTTCTAATTAAGCCAACTTCAAACAATAGTAGAGACCACAAAGATAAGAACATAAAGGTTGGGTTTTTAAAATTAACATACAATGTATTATTTGCTTCAGGAGTAGAGGTCTGTGATTCATCAGTCTTACACAATTCACAGCACTCACCTTATCACATACCCTCCCCAATGTCTATCACCTAGCCTCCCCATCCCTCCCACCCCTTCCACTCCAGCAACCCTCAGTTTGTTTCCTGAGATTAAGAGCCTCTTATGGTTTGTCTCCCTCTCTGGTTTAATTTTGTTTTGTATTTTCCTACCTTCCTCTATGATACTCTGTCTCTTTTCTCAAATTCCTCATATCAGTGAGAATATAACAACATTTGTCCTTCTCTGACTGACTGATAGCCTAATAGTCTCTACTTCCATCCATGTCATTGCAAATCTTGTTTTTTTTTGATGGCTGCATAATATTCCATTGCATATATATACCATAGATGTTGAAGGACATCTAGGCTCTTTTCATAGTTTGGCTATGGTGAACATTGTTGCTATAAACATTTGGGTTCAAGTGCCCCTTCAGATCACTACATTTGTATCATTGGGGTAAATACCCAGTTTGCAATTGCTGGGTCATAGCTCTATTTTCAACTTTTTGAGGAACCTCCATGCTGTTTTCCAGAGTGGCTGCACCAGCTTGATTTCCCACCAACACTGGAGGAGGGTTCCCCTTTCTCTGCATCCTCGCCAACATCTGTCAATTCCTGACTTGTTAATTTTAGCCATTCTGACTGGCGTGAAGTGATATCTTGTTGAGGTTTTTGATTTATACTTCCCTGATGCTGAGTGATGTGGAGCACTTCTTCATGTGTCTGTTGGTCATTTGGATGTCATCTTTGCAGAAATGTCTGTTCATGTCTTCTGCCCATTTTTTGATAGATTATTTGTTCCTTGGATGTTGAGTTTGATAAATTTTTTAATAGACTTTGGATACCAGCCCTTTATCTGATATGGCATTTGCAAATATCTTCTTCCATTCTGTCGGTTGTCTTTTGGTTTTGTTGACTGTTTCATTTGCTGTGCAAAAGCTTTTGATCTTGATGAAGTCCCAATAGTTCAATTTTGCCCTTGCTTCCCTTGCCTTTGGAGATGTTTCTAGGAAGAAATTGCCGTGGCTGAGGTCAAAGAAGTTTCTGCCTGTGTTCTCCTCAAGGATTTTGATGGATTCCTTTCTCACATTGAGGTCCTTTGTCCACTTTGAGTCTATTTTTGTGTGTGGTGTAAGGAAATGGTCTAGTTTCATTTTTCTGCATGCGGCTGTCCAATTTTCCCAATGCCATTTGTTGAAGAGACTGTCTTTTTTCCACTGGACATTCTTTTCTGCTTTAACGAAGATTAGTTGACCATAGAGTTGAGGGTCTATTTCTGGGCTTTTTATTCTGTTCCATTGATCTATGTGACTGTTTTTGTGCCAGTACCATACTGTCTTGATGATGACAGCTTTGTAATAGAGCTTGAAGTCTGGAACTGTGATGCCTCCAACTTTGGCTTTCTTTTTCAACATTCCTCTGGCTATTAAGGGTCTTTTCTGGTCGCATATAAATTTTAGGATTATTTGTTCCATTTCTTTGAAAAAAAATTGATGGTATTTTGATAGGGATTGCATTAAACATGCACATTGCTTTAGGTAGCATAGACATTTTCACAATATTTGTTCTTCTAATCCATGAGCATGGGATGATTTTCCATTTCTTTGTGTCTTCCTCAATTTCATGAGTACTTTACAGTTTTCTGAGACCAGATTCTTTGCCTCTTTGGTTAGGTTTATTCCCAGGTATCTTATGGTTTTGAGTGCAAATGTAAATGGGATTGACTCCTTAACTTCTCTTTCTTCTGTCTTGCTGTTGGTGTATAGAAATGCAACTGATTTCTGTGCATTGATTTTATATCCTGACACTTTACTGAATTCCTATACCAGTTCTAGCAGATTTGGAGTAGAATCTTTTGGGTTTTCCACATAAAGTATCATATCATCTGCAAAGAGTGATAGTTTGACTTCTTTTTTGCTGATCTGGATGCCTTTAATTTCTTTTTGTTGTCTGATTGCTGAGGCTAGGACTTCTAGTACTATGTTGAATAGCAGTGTTGGTAGTGGACAGCCCTGCCATGTTCCTGACCTTCAAGGAAAAGCTCTCAGTTTTTCCCCACTGAGAATGATAATTTCTGTGGGTTTTTCATAGATGGCTTTGATGATATGTAGGAATGTACCCTCTATCCCTACACTTTGAAGAGTTTTGATCAAGAAAGGATGCTGTACTTTGTCAAATGCTTTTTCAGCATCTATTGAGAGTATCATATGGTTCTTGTTCTTTCTTTTATTAATGTATTGTCTCACACTGATTGATTTGCAGATGTTGAACCAACCTTGAAGCCCTGGAATGAATCCCACTTGGTTGTGGTGAATAATCTTTTTAATGTACTGCTGAATCCCTTAGCTAGTAGTTTGGTGAGCATTTTTGCATCTGTGTTCATCAAGGATACTGGTCTGTAACTCTTTTTTTTTTATGGGGTCTTTGGTTTTGGGATCAAGGTACTGCTGGCCTCATAAAATGAGTTTGGAAGTTTTCCTTCCATTTCTATTTTTTGCAACAGTTTCAGGAGAACAGGTATTAATTCTTCTTTAAATGTTTGGTAGAATTCCCCTGGAAAGCCATCTGGCACTGGCTCTCATGTTTTGGGATATTTTTGATGACTGCTTCAATCTCCTTACTGGTTATGGGTTTGTTCAGGTTTTCTATTTCTTCCTGGTTCAATTTTGGTAGTTTGTATGTCTCTAGGAATGCTTCAATATCTTCCAGATTGTCCAATTTGCTGGCATATACTTGATCATATGTTCTTACAATTGTTTGTGTTTCTTTGGTGTTGGTTGTGATCTCTTTCATTCATGATTTCATTAATTTGGGTCCTTTCTCTTTTCTTTTTGATAAGTCTGGTCAGGGGTTTGTCAATCTTATTAATTCTTTCAAAGAACAAGCTCCTAGTTTTGTTGATTTGTTCTACTGTTTTTTTGGTTTCTGTTTCATTGACTTCTCCTCTGATCTTTATTATTTCTCTTCTCCTGTGGGGGTTTAGGCTTTCTTTGTTGTTCTTCAGCTCCTATAGGTGTAGGGTTAGGTTGTGTACTTGAGACCTTTCTTATTTTATGAGAAAGGCTTGTATCGCTATATACTTTCCTCTCAGGACTGCCTTTTCTGTGTCCCAGAGATTTTGAACAGTTGTGTTTTCATTACCATTTGTTTCCAGGATTTTTTTCAATTCTTCTTTAATTTCCTGGTTGACCCATTCAATCTTTAGAAGGATGCTCTTTAGCCTCCATGTATTTGCATTCTTTCCAACTTTCCTCTCATGATTGAGTTTTAGCTTCAGAGCATTGTGGTCTGAAAATATGCAGGGCATGATCCCAGTCTTTTGGTACCGGGTGAGACCTGATTTGTGACCCAGGATGTGATCTATTCTGGAGAATGTTCCATGTGCACTAGAGAAGAATGTGTATTGTTGCTTTGGGATGGAATGTTCTGAATATATCTGTGATCTCCATCTGGTCCAGTGTGTCATTTACGGCCTTTATTTCCTTGTTGATCTTTTTCTTAGATGATCTGTCCATTTTAGTGAAGTGGGTGTTAAAGTCCCCTACTATTATTGTGTTGTATTGTTGTGTTTCTTTGATTTTGCTATTAATTGGTTTATAGAGTTGGTTGCTCCCATGTTAGGAGCATAGATATTTAAAATTGTTAGATCTTCTTGTTGGACAGACCCTTTGAGTATGTTATAGTGTCCTTCCTCATCTCTTATTATAGTCTTTGGTTTAAAATCTAATTTATCTGATATAAGGATTGCCACCTCAGCTTTCTTTTGATGTCCTTTAGCATGGTGAATTGTTTTCCACTCCCTCACTTTAAATCTGGAGGTGTCTTTGGGTCTGAAATGAGTTTCTTGCAGACCGCATATAGATGGGTTTTGTTTTTTTATCCATTCTGATACCCTGTGTCTTTTCATTGGGGCATTTAGCTCATTTACATTCAGGGTAATTACTGAATTTAGTGCACTGTATTGCCTCTGTGGTGATTGTTACTGTACGTTGTCTCTGTTCCTTTCCGGTCCACAACTTTAAGCCTTTCTCTTTGCTTAGAGGACCCCTTTCAATATTTCCTGTAGGGCTGGTTTGGTGTTTACAAATTCTTTCTGTTTTTGTTTGTCCTGGAGGCTTTTTATCTTTCCTATTTTCAATAATAGCCTAGCTGGATATAGTATTCTTGGCTGCATGTTTTTCTCATTTAGTGCTCTGAATATATCATGCCAGTTCTTTCTGGCCTGACAGGTCTCTGTGGATAAGTCTGCTGCCAATCTAATATTTTTACCATTGTATGTTAGACTTCTTGTCCCAGGCTGCTTTCAGGAATTTCTCTTTGTCACTAAGCTTGTAAGTTTCACTATTAGATAATGGAGTGTGGACCTATTTTTATTGATTTTGAGGGGGGTTCTCGGTGCCTCCTGGATTTTGATGCTTATTCCCTTTGCCATATTAGGGAAATTCTCTACAATAATTTATAGAATACAATTATTCTAATATTTTTCGTCTTATGGTATCACTTTTCTCTTGAATTCTCCCTTCGTGGTCCAGTAGTTGTTTGTCTCTCTTTTGCTCAGCTTCTTTATTCTCAATCATTTGGTCTTCTATATCACTAATTCTCTCTTCTGCCTCATTTATCCTACCAGTAAGAGCCTCCATTTTTTATTGTACCTCATTAATAGCTTTTTTTATTTCAGCTTGGTAGATTTTAGTTCTTTTATTTCTCCAGACAGGGTTTCTCTATATCTTCCATGCCTTTTTGGAACCCAGCTGGCACCTTGAGAATCATCATTCTGAACTCTAGATCTGAAATATTACCAATGTCTGCATTGATTAGGTCCCTAGCCTTCAGTACTGCTTCTTGTTCTTTTATTATGGTGAGCTTTTCTACCTTGTCATTTTATCCAGATAAGAATATATGAATGAGATAATAAAATACTGAAAGAGTGGCAAAGACCCCAGAAAAATGTACGCTAACCAAATCAGAAGAGACCCTAAATGGGGGGGGGGGGGGGGCGGAACGTGGTAAAAAGAAATTAAAAAAAAAAAAATATATATATATATATATTAGACTGATGAATAGAACATAGCCACCCACTAATTTTGGGTGTAATTTTGTTCTCTTAGAAGAAACTACCTTCCAAAAATTTAAAAAAAGAAAAACATATATAGAAAAACAAGGGTAAACATGATGAAGGAATAGAATATGACTGTAAAGATGAAAATTTAAAAAAATTCTAAAAAAGGAATTGATGAATTGGTTAGAAAAAGAAAAGAATAAGAAAGTGGAGAGAATTTCCTCAGGCTGGAGACTAGAACAAAGTCCTGTGCTAGATTTAGGGTATATTTTCATCTATTAGAAGAAATTGTATCCCAAAATTTTTTAGAAGAAAAAACCCTATATGTATACAAAAATTAAAGTTAGATACAATGAAGGATAAAATATGACTCTAATAATGAGGATTTTAAAAGATTCTTTTTAAAGAAAGGTATTGTTAAGATAAACTAGTTGAAAAACATTGAAAGAGGAAAAGTTAAAGAAATTAGAATAAGAAAGAAAATTAAAAATTTAATTAATTTTGCAAGACTAAAAGAAAGAACCATGGGGAGAAAGCCATGAATTCCATGCTTTGCTTTCCCTTCCTTGGAATTCTGCTGTTCTCCTTGGTCAGTGAGCTTGGTCTTGGCTGGATTTCTTGCTGATCTTCTGGTGGGAGGGGCCTGTTGTAATGATTCTCAAATGTCTTTGCCTGAGCCGGAATTGCGCCACACTTGCCAGGGTCTGGACTAAGTAATCTGCTCGGTTTCACTCTTGGGAGGTTTTGTTCCCTGAATGCTTTTTGTAGAGTTCTGGAGGACTGGAATGAAAATGGCGGCCTCCCAATCTCCAGCCCAGAGGAGCCAAGAGGTTGGGCCCCACTCCTCAGTTCACCTTCAGAGAAAGCACTCAATCACTCCTGTCTCCCTAGTCTCCAGCCGCGCTCTGAGCTCACCGGGCCTGTGACCGAACATTTCTGTCTCTGGCACACAGCCCCGTTTGGAGTCTCCAAACCCAGCAGATCCTGCCACTCTGCTCTTCTGGCAGAGGAAGGTGGGTCTGTCTGGATCTGCCATTTGCGGGGTCCCTGCTCAAAGAGGGGCGACTGTGCTGCAGATCACAGTTTAAGGTAACCCAGAGCTAAGAACTCACTCCTCGGCTCCATCTCTGTAGTCAGCTTTCTGGCTCTGAAACCTGAGAGCTCTGCTACACTCCGACACCCCTGATCCTTCTGTCACCCTGCAGAACCCGAGACCACAGTGTCCCTGTGAAGGGACCCCCACTTAGCATCTGGAGCGATGTCCCTCAGTGGAGCAGACTTCTAAAAGTTCAGATTTTGTGCTCTGTTGCTCCACTGGTTGCTAGGAGCCGGCCCCTCCTCTCCGCATTCTATCTTCCTGTCGCTTTGGATTCACTTCTCCGCACATCCTACCTTTCAGAAAGTGGTCAATTTTCTGTTTTTAGAATTGCTGCTCTCCTTCTCTTCGATCTCCTGTTGGGTTTGTAGATGTTTGGAATGGTTTGATAACTATCTGGCTGAACTCCTGTGACCTGATGTCATCTCAGTCTGCTACTTCTCTACCATCTTGACTCTCCCCCTTCCTCAATTTCTTTCATGAGTATTTTATAGTTTTCTGAGTCCAGATTCCTTGCCTTTTTGGTTAGGTTTATCCCTAGGTATCTTACGGTTTTGGGTGCAAATATAAATGGGATGATTCCTTAATTTCTCTTTCTTCTCTCTTGTTGCTCGTGTATAGAAATACAACTGATTTTTGTGTAATGATTTTACATCCTGACACTTTACTGAATTCCTGTATAAGTTCTAGCAGATTTGGAGTGGAGTCTTTTGGGTTTTCCACATAAAGTATCATATCATCTGCAAAGAGTGAGAGTTTGACTTGTTGACTTGGATGCCTTTAGTTTCTTTTTGTTGTCTGACTGCACAGGCTAGGACTTCCAGTACTACGTTGTATAGCAGTGGTATAGAGGATAGCCCTGCCATGTTCCTGACCTTAGGGGAAAAGCTCTCAGTTTTTCTCCATCGAGAATGATATTCACTGTGGGTGTTTCATAGATAGCTTTTACGATATTGAGTGATATGTGTACCCTCTAACCCTACACTTTGAAGAGTTTTGATTAAGAAAGGATGCTGTACTTTGTCAAATGCTTTTTCAGCATCTATTGAGAGTATCATATCCTTTCTTTTATTAATGTATTGTCTCACATGGATTGATTTGCCGATGTTGAAACAAAAATGCTTTTTCAGCATCTATTGAGAGTATCATATCCTTTATTTTATTAATGTATTGTCTCACATGGATTGATTTGCCGATGTTGAAACAAACTTGAAGCCCTGGAATGAATCCCACTTGGTCATGGTGAATAATCCTTTTAATGTACTGTTGGATCCTTTAGCTAGTAGTTTAGTGAGCATTTTTGCATCTGTGTCCATCAGGGATATTGGTACGTAATTCTCCTTTTTGATGCGGTCTTTGTCTGATTTTACGATCAAGGTAATGCTGGCCTCATGAAATGAGTTTGGAAGTTTTCCTTCCATTTCTATTTTTTGCAACAGTTTCAGGAGAATAAGTATTAATTCTTCTTTGATTTTTGGTAGAATTCCCCTGGGAAGCTGTCTGGCCCTCAGCTCTTTTTTTTTGGGGGGGGGGGGTATTTTTGATGACTGCTTCAATCGCCTTACTGCTTATGGGTCTGTTCAGGTTTTCTATTTCTTCCTGATTCAGTTTTGGTAGTTTATATGTCTCTAGGAATGCCTCCATTTCTTCCAGATTGTCCAATTCGCTGGTGTATAGTTGCTCATAATATGTTCTTACAACTGTTTTTATTTCTTTGATGTTGGTTGTGATCTCTCCTCTTTCATTCATGATTTCATTAATTTGGGCCCTTTCTCTTTTCTTTTTGGTAAGTCTGGCTAGGGGTTTATCAATCTCATTAATTCTTTCAAAAAACAAGCTCCTAATTTTGTTGATCTTTCTACTGTTCTTTTGGTTCCTATTTCATTAATTTCTGCTCTAATTTGTATTATTTCTCTTCTCCTCCTGGGTTTCGGCTATATTTGCTGTTCTTTCTCCAATTTCTTTAGGTGTCGAGTTAGGTTTTGTATCTGAGGCCTTTCTTGTTTCTTTCTTTTTTTTAAAATTAACATATACTGTGTTATTTGTCCCAGGGCTACAGGTCTGTAAATCATCAGGCTTACACATTTCAAAATACTCACCATGGCCTATACCCTCCCCAATGTCCATAACCCAGCCACCATATCCCTACTCCCCTACCCCCCAGCAAGCCTGTTTGTTTTGTGAGACTCAGAGTCTTTTATGGTTTGTCTCCCTCCTGATCCCTTTTCATTTATTCTCTCCCAACCGCCCTGAATCCCCTCTTTCTTGTTTCTTGAGAAAGGCTTGTATCACTATATACTTTCTTCTCATGGCCGCCTTTGCTGTGTCCCAAGAATTTTTGGCAGTTGTGTTTCCATTTTCATTTGTTTCCATGAACTTTTAAAAAATTCTTCATTCATTTTCTAGTTGACCCATTCATTCTTTTATAGGATGCTCTTTAGCATCCATGTATTTGCATTCTTTCCAACTTTCCTCTTGTGACTGAATTCTAGTTTCAAAGCACTATGGTCTGAAAATATGCAGGAAATGATCCTAATCTATTGGTACTGGGTAAGACCTGATTTGTGACCCAGGATGTGATCTACTCTGGAGAATGTTCCTTGTGCACTAGAGTAGAATGTGTATTGTTGCTTTGGGATGGAATGTTCTAAATATATCTGTGATGCCCATCTAGTCCAGTGTGTCATTTAAAGCCTTTATTTCCTTGTTGATCCTTTGCTTAAAGATCTGCCCATTTCAGTAAGGGGGTTGTATTACTGTCAATGTGTTTCTTTGATTTTGTTAATTGTCTTACGTAATTGGCTGCTCCCATGTTAGTGGCATAGATATTTAAAATTGTTAGATCTTGTTGGACAGACTCTTTAAGTATGATATAGTGTCCTTCCTCATTTCTTATTATAGTCTTTGGTTTAAAACCTAATTTGTCTGATATAAGGATTGCCACCCCAGCTTTCTTTTGATGTCCTTTAGCATGGTAAATTGTTTTCCACCCTGTCACTTTAATTCTGGAGGTGTCTCTGAGTCTAAAATGAGTTTCTTGTAAACAGCATATTGATGGGTTTTGTTTAGTGCCTTTGTATTGCCTGTAAAATGACTGTTATTGTATACTGTCTCTGTTCCTTTCTGGTGTTACTTTCAGGCTTTCTCTTTGTTTAGATGTCCCCTTTCAATATTTCCTGTAGGGCTGGTTTGGTGTTTACAAATTCTTTTAGTTTTTGTTTGTCCTGGAAGCTTTTTATCTCCCCTTCTATTTTCAATGACAGTCTAGCTGAATATAGTATTCTTAGATGCATATTTTTCTCATTTAGTGTCCTGAATATGTGATGTCAGTCCTTTCTGGTCTACCAGGTCTCTGTGGCTAGATTTGCTGCCAATATGATGTCTCCACTGTAGGTTACAGACTTCTTGTCTAGAGCTGCTTCCAGAAATTTCTGTCTCTGAGGCTTGTAAGTTTTAGTATTAGATGACGGGCTATTGACTTATTTTTATTGATTTTGAGGTGGATTCTCTGTGCCTCCTGGATTTTGATAACTGTTTCTTTCCCCATATTAGGGAAGTTCTCCAATATAATTTGCTCTGATATACCTTCTGCTCCTCTTTCTTCTTTTTCTGGGATCCCATTATTCTAATATTGTTTCATCTTATGGTATCACTTATCTCTCAAATTCTCCATTTGTGATCCAGTAATTGTTTATTTCTCTTTTTCTTGGCTTCTTTATTCTCGATGATTTGGTCTTCTGTATCACTAATTCTTTCTTCTGTATCATTTATCCCAGCTGTTAGAGCCTCCATTTTTTACTGTACCTCATTAATAGCCTGATTTCAACTTGGTTAGATTTTAGTTCATTTCTCCAGAAAGGGATTTTCTAGTATCTTCTATGGTTTTTTCAACCCAGCTATTATCTTTATAATCATCATACTGAACTCTAATTCCAACATCTTACTAATGTCCGCATTGATTAAGTCCCTGGCAGTTGGTACTTCCTCTTGCTCTTTTTTTGAGGTGAGTTTTTCTGTTCTGTCATTTCGTCCAGAGAATAATAGAAGAATGATAAAACCAAACGCTAATAGGGTAACAAGAACCTCAGAAAAATATACACTAAAGAAATCAGAAGAGACCCAAAACCAGGGAGAAAAGAAAGGAAAACAAAAATATGATCAGGTTGGTGAACAGAACAAACACTAGATTTTGTGTGTATTTTGGTCTGTTAGAAGAAACTGCCTCCCAAAATGTTAAAGAAAAACATATATACAAAAATAAGGGTAAATACGATGAAGGGATGGAATATGATTTATAAAGGTGAAAATTAAATATTTCAAGAAAGGAATCAAGTTCATTGAAAAAACATTTAGAAAAAAAGAATGTGATCAGGCAGGAGACTAGAACCAAGTCATTCACTAGATTTAGAGTATATTTTGGTCTGTTATTTGAAACTGTATACCACAAATTTAAAGAAAGAAAAATGTATATATAAAAAGAAATTAGGTTAAACACAATGAAGGGATAGAATATGACTGTAAAAATGAAAATTAAAAAGGGTTTTTAAAGAGGAATTGTTAAGATATTGGTTAAAATAGAAAAGAAGAAAAATTTATAAAAATAGAAAAAGAAAAAATAAAGAAAATTTTAAAAATTAACTTTGAAAGACTAGAGAATCATGGAGAAAAAGCCATGAATTCTATGTGCTATATTCCCCTAGTGCTGGAGTTTTGCAGTTCTCATTTATCAGTAAACTTAGCCTTGGCCAGATGTTCTTGCTGATCTTCTTTGGGAGGGGTCTTTTACAGTGATTCTCAAATGTCTTTGTCTGAGGTGGAATTGTACAGCTTTTCCCAGGGGCCAGGCTACGCAATATTCTTGGGTGTGCTCTCAGTAGGTTTTGTTCCCTGAATGCTTTCTGTATAGCTTTGGAGGACAAGAATGAAGATGACAGCCTCCCAGTCTCTGACCCAGTGGAGCCGAGAGCTCAGGGCCCCACTCCTCAGTGTGCCCCCAGAGAAAAGCAGTCAATCACTTCTGTCTCCCTGGTCTCTGGCCGCACTATGTGCTCACCTGGCCTATAACCAAGCATTTCTATCTCTGGCACAAGGCCTCGTTTGGAGTCTCCAAATCCAGCAGATTCCCGCAGTGCACTCTCGTGCTGCTCCTCCCAGGGGAAGGTGGGTCTCCCTGGATCTGCTGCTTGTGGGATCCCTGCTTGAAGAGTAGTTGCTCAAGTGAAGTGGATCGTGGTTTATGGCAACCCTGAGCTGAGAGCCCTCTCCTTGGTTCCATCTCTGCAGCCAGCTTCTCTGCTCTGATACCTGGGAGCTCTGCCATACTCAGGGACCCCCAGTCTTTCTGTGACTCTGAGGGACCTGAGACCACACTGTCTCAGCGAGGACTCCACCCCCCATTTAGCTACTGGGGCGACAACCCTGAATGGAACAGACTTCTAAAAGTTCTGATTTTCTGCTCTGCTGCTCTCTCATTTCCCAAGAGCCAGTCCCCCCGCCCCCCACAGTCTATCTTCCTGTATATCACCTTAGACTGACCTCTCCACATGTCTACTTTCTGTAAAGTCGTCGCTTTTCTGTTTGTAGAATTGCTGCTCTTCTTCTCTTCAATCTCCTGTTGAGTTTGTAGGTGTTCAGAATGGTTTGATAACTATCTAGCTGAATTCCTGGGACCTGATGTAATTTAGGTCTTCTACTCCTCTGCCATCTTGTTCCCCCCACTCCCAAGAACATAAAGGTTTTAATTATGTCTTGTCTTCAGAAAAGCACATGTCATTAACAGTGGATTGATAACAGTTCCAATAACTAATGGCTATCCAGGAAGAGGTGGGCAACCATTTGTTTGGATAGGGTACAAATGGATAATTACATCCTATCACGAGTAAGCAAAATTCCAGGTGTGCTAAAGGAGTTTTTGGAAGGATTATTTTTAGTAGTATAATATATAAAAAGACAGTCACTCTTGTGAGAATGAAACTAGAAGATCAGCAAATGAAGAAAGGCACAGCGGAGTCAACTATTATGTTATTACACATCAGGCACTCTATATACATTGCTTTACGTGATACCCATGACACTCTCATGCAGGACCTACAGGCGCCTTCACTTTGTAGAAGAGAGTGGACACTTGGAGAGGTGAAATAATTTGTCCTAGAGTCATATTTCTGACCCAGGCCTGCTGACTCCCAAGTCATGGTTCTTTTAGTTCTCTATACAAATTCTTTCACAGAAAGAATTTACCAGAAGAAGAGCACATAATATTTTTGCTGGTGACAAGGCAGCTACAAGCTGCCATGACAGAGTGAGTCACTGCAGATTCAACTTACTTCAGGGAGGAATCCCCAACACCAATACAGCCTCGCAAGCTGAGCTTCCTCAGGAATCCACCGCATCGCTTGGAGATATTTTCCACTACTCGACCCTGGAATCAAAAAAGTCAGAAAAAAAATCTCATTTTTCATGCTGCTTATCTAACAACACGATAACCTGAAATTTAGAAATGGAATATATTTTTCCCAGGTATAATGAAGCCATTTTGGAGCATTCCTCCAACACTCCACTGTTCCCAAAGGAGCTGCAAGCATTGAAAAATGTTTTCAATTAAAACATTAAGTATTCAAAAAAAAACAAAACTTAATGCACTGTATTTTGGCAGCTTTAACCCTGGATCTAGGCCTCCCCTACTCAGGGCTTGGAGCTACTGCACCAGTTGCAAGGTTTTTTGAGGTCAGCTGTAGGAACACCGGCTGCTAAGCAGCAATCTAAAACAACACTGCTCAAAAAAAAAAAAAAATCTATTTTAGCTAAACATTACCACTCTAAAAGTTTACAAATGTATTATAAAAGATCCCCCTCATCTTCCTTAGCAATCACCTATAAACACATTTGCTTTGAAATAGGAAACTTGGCTGGATACTGGCGGATACATTAAACGAAAAAGAAATGAACACTGATAAAGCACTTTCACTTTTTCAGGCACGATTTTGACACTTTCTTGTACTTATTATGGCTCAGTTACTATTCCCAACAACTTCATGGTCTACTACTCCACAATGGAGACAATGAAGAGTGTGTCTGGCATATAGATCTTTCAGGTCATCTCTTGTAACATTACCACGCCCTGTCATTCAAGTCAATGGAAAACTACAAATCAATCCAGGCAGGACTACCAATGGTCCATACCTTCAGGATTGATGGTTTGGGTTACTCTACCAGGTAAAGAACCATGACCAGCTGAGGTGCTTGTTGCAAAGGGAACACAGAATGGGGAGTAGAAGAAGATAGTTGAAAATATCAACTACCATCATGCAACCAATTACAGAAATGAAAACTCTGTCATGAATGCTTCTCCTTATTTTGTTACGTGTGTATGTAAAGCCAATACATTTGTTTTCTTTCCTCTTCTGTTCCCTTATGTAAAATGAGATGTACTGACACCATATCAAGTATTTAAGTATCGTTAATTCTGTATCATACTATTTAAGATACAGGATATGAAGAAGAGTGAACATCACTCAAGGACATTCTCTCTTCTTTTGAGGAAGGAGTTAGTGTGTTTCTGGTTGTACACTGGATACTTGTATCACATTAGGTTGAATTTGGGCCTTGTTATTATCTTTGTTTGGAGATTAAGTATGTCTTAAGGTGATACATATGGGTGTCAAGTTGACAAGGGGTGAACGTTTGATAATTAATCTGATGCATCAACTTGACTGGACCACAGGATATGCAAACATTTGGCCCAACAGTATTCTGTATGAGTCTGTGAGGGTATTTCTGGATAAGAGTACCACTTGAATCGGTAGAGAGAGAAAAGTTGCAGTGGGTGGGCCTCATCCACTCAACTGAAGACCTGAATAGAATAAAAAAGGCGGAGTAAGAGGGAACTCGCCATGCGTGACTGCTTGAGCTAAGACAGTGGTCCTTTCTGGCCTTTGGACTGGGACTGAAAAACATCAGTTCTTCTTAAGTCTGGAACCTGTCAGCTTTCAGACTGGAATCTACCCCATGGGCTCTGCTGGTTCACAGGTCAGACTGGAGCTCTGTATCAGCTCTCTTGGGTCTCCAGCTTCCCAACTGCAGAGCTTGGGACTTCTCAGCCTCCATAATCACATGATCCAATTCCTCAATATATATTTCTGTGTTTGTATACATACAGACCCTATTAATTTTTTCTCTGGAGAATCCTGACAATTAACAGACTAGATTCAAACCTTCATTTAGCAAATACAGAAATTAAATGGTCAAATTGCCAAGGTTACACTTTAGTGAGTAGTAGAGTTAGAGTTCTAACAGAGTTACTTGATTCTAAAGGCTGCACAATTACTCCTCCACAAGGGAGGAAATATTGAAAGAGGGCCACTTGGGTCTTAAAAAAAAAAAGCTATTACCTCACTTTATAACATGGCAATCTTGACACTGAACTGTGAGCACTAAGCATTCACTAGGACACATCAACCACAGGATCACAGGAGCAAGGCTCACACATATTGTTACCTGGCTAACATCTTAAGATGAAAATCTACACTCTGATATTGCTAGCAGATTTATTTATGCTTTCTTGAGTATTCCCTAAGTTAATAAATCTTTGTCGCTGGAGGTGGGGAAGCTTATAACTTGGAAATCTAAGATAAACACTCAAGTAAAAAATAAAACAGCGAAAGCCCCTCCATACCAACATCTACAAATGAGGTACAAAACATATTTTTCTCCATTTCAAGTTGGTTACATTTATATAAGCTTTATATTCTTCCTTTCTTTGGAGTAAAAGTTTTGGTACTTGGGTTAAAAAAAAATTACATTCAGAATTTTCTGCTCTACTGTTTCCAAGGAAGAAAAAATGAGCACATAGTTTCCAAATGCAAAATTCAAGTCAATGACTGTGTATTATCCATTTAGATAGTACGTTGAATGATGATGATAGTATGATAGTATAGATTTTGGAATGAATGGCTTTAGAGAAAAATCAGGCCTAAATGGAGAAACCTTTGGAGTTATAACTTTTAGATTAGCATGCTACTTGGTTATTTCTTATTTTTGGCCTGGTGGAATCTTTATTAACCATGAAGACACTGACAAAAAATGTCCAACTTTTTTTTTTTAAAGATTTTATTTATTTATTTGACAGAGAGAGAGAGATCACAAGTAGGCAGAGAGGCAGGCAGAGAGAGAGAGGGAAGCAGGCTCCCCGCTGAGCAGAGAGCCCGATGCGGGGCTCGATCCTAGGACCCTGAGATCATGACCTGAGCCGAAGGCAGCGGCTTAATCCACTGAGCCACCCAGGCGCCCCAAAATGTCCAACTTTTAAAGACATGGAAAATGCCTAAACATCAGGGTAACAACTGATTCAGGAAGAGTGATGCTCAAGGAAAGGCACAATATACACTTGTCATCTGGATGCTTTATTCTACCTTTTCTCTGAAACACAAGGGTCACATAACCCATTGTGTTCATGGTCCCTACTGTTTCCTCTTAACTGAGTGAACCACCCAGGAATCCCCCAACTGTTTCCTCTTACTAGATGAATGACCTTGGGTAAGTTACTCAAATTTTTTGTGCCTCAGTTTCTTCAACATGGTGTTTTTGAGAAAATTAAATGGATATTTGTAAGCTACTTAAATAGTGCCAGGCATATAGTAAATACTGTTAGTATATTAATCCTGAACCTCGGTACATTCTCTTTCTCTCAACATATCCATAGATCATCATTTTCATCCCAAATAAATAATTTTAGATGATCAGTTTATCCATGGAATGCTTCCAATGGGTCCTATTTAAAGAACACAGGGGACTCCAACACTTGTTCATAATCTAGTCTGGATTCAAGTTGTTAGCCCCGAAAGGGGAACTAATATTAGGCTAGACTAATACTAATATGGTGCTATTTTAAGTTTTCACATGCAGGGGCACCTGGGTGGCTCAGTTGGTTAAGCATCTGATTTCTGCTCAGGTCATGATCCTGGCTGGGGTCCTGGCATCAAGTCCTGCATCAGGCTCCAAGTCTGCTTCTCCCTCTGCCCTTCACCCTGCTCATGCTCTCTTTTTCTCTCTCTCTCTCAAATAAATAAATAAAATTTTAAACAAGAAGTTTTTATATCTAATTCTTTATATAACTGGTTACCCATAATCTAGTCTTTCCTTTAGTGGAAGTACTCATAAGTCTTTCTACACTGTATTTATATAGCTATGATCGGCCGTAAGCTAAAATTCTGAAATCAAATAATATACGAGGTAGTGCTATTTACTTGAAATAGTATTTTTTCAAAATATGAATTTAAAAGTTTTAAATATGCCTTTCAAAAAGTTGTATAGTTTGGGAAAATCATCAAAGAAAACTGAGGGGACAATAAGAGCCACAAAAATAATAATTTGCAAGAATTTTAAAAAACAATGGCTTTCCTTTGGTGAGCAGAAATGACCACAATTTTTGGAATTTAATGTGCTTCTCAGCATCACTAAGTTAACACAATGAACAAAGATCTAGAGATTATCAGTTTGAAGAAGAATCACAGGTCAGCATGTTTGGGTGGGGCACTGTTGGAATCACTGCTATTAAGCCTGGAAAGAGCATTAAAGAACTCCTAATCCAGGGACCACAGTCCAAAACAGCAACTGAGCGCTTATGTATTCAGGCCCTGAGGTCCCTGACCCTTCCCAATTCGAAACACAACATGAGAGAAAACCCACAGCGGGAAACCCTGTGCTCGGCCCCACTTGCTGCAGGTGTTCTGCTCCACTGGTTTGATATGGGATCAGACACTCTCCAGCTAGTAACCCAGAGAAAGGGGGTTAGGGCCTCCACAACTGATCGTTAGCTCTTCTAAGGTAACACGAGGTTAAATAACTCAGAGGAAATTGTTTGGGCTCATCTCACTGCTAAGCATGATTATTTCCTTATCCATTAAAAAAAGACACAAAACATACACTTTGGTAGAAACACTCGATGAAAATGATATATAAGGGGCACCTGGGTGGCTCAGTGGGTTAAAGTCTGTGCCTTGGGCTCAGGTCATGATCCCAGGATCCTGGGATCGAGCCCCGCATCGGGCTCTCTGCTCTGCAGGGAGCCTGCTTCCTCCTCTCTCTCTGCCTGCCTCTCTGCCTAGTTGTGATTTCTCTGTCAAATAAATAAAATATTTGAAAAAAAAAAAAAAGAAAATGCTATATGAGGAACTGGATTAAAATACAACTCCATGACTTCAACTGAATTGGCTAAACTAGAAATGAATAAGGCTCTCTCAACATTGGGCATATAAACTTCAGAATCTCCACACCCTTAACACAGTAGTCTAGATAATTATTATTATTTTTAAAATTTATTTATTTGCCAGAGAGAGAGAGAGAGCATAAGCAGGCAGAGTGGCAGGCAGAGGCAGTGAGAGAAACAGGCTTCCCGCAGAGCAGAGAGCCTGGTGCGGGTCTCAATCCCGGGACCCTGGATCATGACCTGAGCCAAAGGCAGCAGGTTTAATGGACTGAGCCACCCAGGCGTCCCAGTCTAGATAATTATTGTGTGCAGTGAAGATTACTTTCCTCTTTCTTCTTCATTATAAGTTGATATTTAATCTAAAAGTTGTTTTAAAATAAACTTTTCTCATTTGGTCAGGCTTACCACTCTTACATGGGGATATTCACATATTTCCAGATAAATACATGAAAATCCTAGAATTATAAAGGCTTTGAGGATTTTTTTTTTTGCCTCTTTATTTTATAGACAATAAAACTGAAGAACTGAGAGATTATATGGCTTAAGTGGCTGAGCTGCAGTGATATCTCAGGTCTCCATCTTCACTCCTCGACCCATTCTGCTGCCATTTCTCCATTCTTGATGCTAAATTAGAATTCTCAGTGGATCTTTCAGATGAATAAATATTTGTCAGGAGTCTGCTAAGACTAAATCACTGAACTGGGTGTTAATGATGCAGGTTTGGGGCTTTAAAAAGCTAAGTGGCAATACCAAGGCTATAGATATGAACAAGGAGGGAAAGTAGTTTGTTACTGATACAGAGCCAAAGCAGAATTTTGGTCTTGATGTACACAGATACCTTCTAGATTTTTTTCCTTCTCTCCTACACCCTGATATCTTAAATCTAGGGGTGCCTGGGTGGCTCAGTGGGTTAAGCCTCTGCCTTCAGCTCAGGTCATGATCTCATGGTCCTGGGATCAAGTCCTGCATCGGGCTCTCTGCTCAGCAGGGAGCCTGCTTCCCCCTCTCTCTCTGCCTGCCTTTCTGCCTGCTTGTGATCTTTCTCTCTGTGTCAAATAAATAAATAAAATATTTTTAAAAAATTAAATCTAAATGCAGCAAAAGAAAAAGGCAGGAAAGAGTAACCAGTTTACTTATCTTTTTTAAAAGTCTGTTGTCTAAAAGAAAGCTAACTTACCTCTACATCTGTTTGAAAGTTAAAAAGGTCTATTCTTTGCCAGTTGCTTCCATCCAGGGCTAGGATGTTCCAGGCCTAGTGGGCAGGAGGCAGAGGAGGAGAGATGGGGGTGAAAGAGATACACTGAGACTGTTAATGCAAGTCCTGATTCAACCTCTGTATTTCCAAACTTTTATTCTTGATATACATTAAGTGGACAATCAAATATGGAATTATGATAACACCATGTTATATTAAATGTAAAAGATGACATTTAAAGTTAACTGCTTGGGACACCTGGGTGGCTCAGTTGGTTAAGCATCCAACTCTTGATTTTGGCTCAGGTCATGAGCTTGGGGTCATGGGACTGAGCCCCGCGTTGGCTCTGTGCTAGATTTGGAGCCTACTTAAGAGTCTCACTCTCTCTCTCACTCCCACTTCCACTGCCCCTCCCCCCACTAGCGCACAGACACGCATGTGCACTTTCTTTAAAACATTAAATTAAAAAAAGTTAACTGCTTGCTTGAACTAAAACTAAAACTCATTCTAATAAAACTCAGTATTTATTGATTGATAAAAATCTGGTTAATACTCTACCTTGGAAATCTGTGCACATCGGCACAAAGTTACTATATCCAAGAAGGAAAATATTCTAGGAAGAAAGGGGAAAAACAAAAAAAATGAGATGTATTAACATTTTAGGATATTTACAACTTGAAAGATAAAATCTAATGCACCATCTGGATATGTTTTTTTCAAGATTCCTCAATTTTGAAATACACAAGCTCACTATAATTCTGTAACACTACTGTGAAATATCAAATGTTCACATGTTCCAAAGCTGTTTTAGACTCACTATACAAATCCCCTTAAAACAGAACCTGTTAAACTTTTATGCCACTTGTTCTATGACATGGATGTGGGACAGTAGATCATAACTTATTCTATTAAAAAACCAACTCTCTAATCTCCTAGACACTAAGCCTGGGGAGAGCTAAATCCTTCTAATTCTAATGTCCCTAGCACACGGTACAAACTCCTCTTCTCTTAATAGATGAACCAAACAGGTTCAGATGTCTGAGCCTCAAATAACACAGCCAAGAAAGACTCAATAATAAAACCCATTTGGCTTTGATGTATTTGTTCACAGAGCAGAAAGATGGAGTCCATTCGTTGTCAAGTTCTATAGTGACCAGTTTTTGCTGAGCAAAAGCCAAGAACCACAGAAGGGGAAAGATGAGGAAAAGAAAAATCAGAGACGTAAACAAAAACCTAGTAGTACCCCTAGAGGGAGCTGTAGCTGTCAGTAGGGCAGGGGACTGAGTGAAGTCCCAACGCGAGCAGTGGAGATGAGCTGCTGAGGATAGCACGTGGCAAATACCTGCGTTGTGTCTCAGCACTGTGCAGTAACAGCTGCAAACAAAGAGCAGCTTTTCTGAGAGAAGAGAGGTTTGAGGATGAGGTCAGGGACAATAATAGGATCTCAATTCTCATAGTTCTGGGAGATAAATATGAGAGTTTGCATCTCTGTGTAGAAGGGGGAAAAGGTAAGATGGCAAAGAGCCACCTATGAAGTTCTTCAAAATTCTCCAAAGATAACAATCAATGGTCAGTTGAAAATCCATGGGCTCAGGAACAATAGCAGATCCATAAAACCCCAGAGCACTGCACCCTACAATAATGCATACACAAGCAGCACCACAGGGCTAGTGATGCTATACGTACCATTCTACTACACAGGCTCCAATCACTTTCTAGTGAAAAGTAAATAATAGAAACATAAGGGCTATACTGACCTTAAAAGATGCAATGGAACTTTGTATATAGGAAAATGTTGGTGGCTAAAAATACGCACTAAAGTATATGCTAAACATGTTTCAGGGTGCCTGCAAACCTACATTGCCTCTATGGAAATATATCTCGCCCCACCCACAGGCCTTTCTGCCTCAAACATCCATGTTCTGCACCATACGACCATTCCACTATGAGCCACAACTCATCACTAGCTCTCTAAAAGACCAAGGACCAGAGAAAGAAATGCATATGGTAGAATATGCTGGGGCTGGGTTCTAAATTAAAAGCCTAGGTGAAAAAGGAGTTAGTCAAGTTTCCCTTGAGAATCCCTTAAGACTGTACCACCTTGGAGACCACATTCTATCACCTCTTCATAAAAACAATTGCACTGATATTTAAAAAGGTAGCTAACTTTGATTATGTATTTACTGTGTGCTAGCCACAGTTTATGTTAGTCATTTAACTGTCTCAACACTGTTTATTATTTCTTTTTCAGAGAATGACATGGAGCACAGAAAGGTTAAGTAACCTGCCCAGGGCCACACAGATAGTAAGAATAGAGCTAGGGTTTGAACCCAGGTAGTTTGGCTTGAGAGCCCAAGTCTATGACCACTACACATACAGCCTTAGAAAGTTAAACTCAACTGTTTTCACCTCAGGACTAGACTAGATGCTATTTTTTTTTTTCAACTGAACAGCTGATGAAGTAATTTTGCTTTGTGAGCATGCTGTATGGAAAACACCTATCTTTGAAAGCTAGGACCACACTAACTGAAGCAAAATCCTCACACATCCAGACACACATGAGAACCAACAGCTGGAGCAAAAGTTCACATTACTCATCTCAAGCTTACTACCAAATTTTATGGTTACTGAATGAAAAAGCAGATTGCCTTTAATGTTTATTTTCCCTCTTCCCATCATCCCATAAATATATGTAGTTGAATTTGCACAAATTAAGTAGGCATGATAGGACTCCAAACCATCAAACTGTAGCCTAAGCCAAATTCCTGAATCATGTTTCAGTGAATAAAATAAATGCCTTGAATAACAGCGTGGGACAGTGGCAATAGAGACAGAGATAGCTATAGAGGAGTTAAGAGTCATGGTAAATTGAGTTCCAGCCTTTCCAAGCATTCCCCCCCCCCCCCCCCCCGGAAATTGCTTCCTACCTCAAATGTGATAACTTCACCCTTCACTAGGAAAGCACTGCAAAGGCAACTTCGTTATCAGCAAATATATAAAGAGATATATAGGAGTGGATATACTTCTGGACTTCGTATTCTATTCCACTGGTGTGTTTGTCTACCTTTGTGCCAATAAGACTGTTTTAGTTATGAAGCTTTGTAAGTCTTGAGGTCTGCTAATGTTAAGCCTTTCAACTTTGTTCTTTAAGATTTCCTTGGCTATTCTTGGTTCTTAGAATTTCCTCTTCCCTTTTAGAATCAGCATGTTAATTTTCACAGGAAAACTTTATGGAATTTTTTTTTTTTTTTAAAGATTTTATTTATTTATTTGACAGAGAGAGATACAAGTAGGCAGAGAGGCAGGCAGAGAGAGTGAGAGGGAAGCAGGCTCCCTGCCGAGCAGAGAGCCCGATGTGGGACTCGATCCCAGGACCCCGAGATCATGACCTGAGCCGAAGGCAGCGGCCTAAACCACCGAGCCACCCAGGCGCCCCAACTTTATGGAATTTTAACTGGGATTACATTACCTTTATAGAAACTTTGGGGAGAATTGAAACCTTTATAATATTAAGTCTTCCAATCCAGAAACATGATATATTCCATTATTTATTTAGGATGTCCTTAATTTCTCATAGTAATTTTTGTAGTTTTCCATATAAATACGCTGATCATCTTTAGATTCCCCTGCACTGGTTATTTGATGTGTTACTTAAAAAATGGAATTTTTAAATGTCATTTTCTGTGTTTTTTTTTTTTAAGTAAGCTCTACACCCAAGTGGGGCTTGAACTGAAAACCTGTTCACCACTTTCCTCCTTCAGATGAAGCCCTGTTAGCCAGCAATCTTTTTAATGTTTCCACAGTTTTGCCTTTTTCATAATGTAATTACTAGAATCATATAGTATGCGCCCATTCAGATTAGCATCCTTCACTTAAGATTTTTCTTTGTCTTTTAGTGGCAAGACAGCTCATTATTTTTTTAATGTTACAACATTAATATTGAAATATTAATATTGAAACTGATGTACCAGTGTATCCATTCATCTATTTAAGGTCATCTTACTTGCTTTCAGTTTTGGGTGATTATGAATGATTCTGCTATAAACATTTGTATGCAGGTTTTTGTGTAGGTATGTTTTCTACTCAGTTGGATAAATACCTAGGAGTAGAATTGCTAGATCATGTAACCTTATGTTTCGCTTTGTAAGAAACTGTCAAATTGTCTCCCAAAGTGCCTCTACTATTTTGAATCTCCACCAGCAATAAAAGAGTTCTTGTTGTCCTGAATCTTGTCAACATTTGGTATTGTTAGGTTTTTACATTTAGGCCATTCTAAAGAGGTGTACAGTGATATCTCGTTAAGTTTTTAATTCCTTAAATACATGATACTAAGCATCTTTTCATATGCTTACTGTCATGTGTATGTCTTCTTTGGTGAAGTATTTAAATATTTTGTCCATTTTAAAACATAAATTTTATTTATTTGACAGAGAGAGAGAGAGCACAAGCAGGCAGAGTAGCAGGGAGAAGGAGGGGAGAAGCAGGCTCCCGCTGAGAAAAGAACTGATGAGGGGCTTGATCCCATGACCCTGGGCTCATGACCTCAGCAGAAGGCAGACGCTTAACTGACTGAACCATCCAGGCACATCTATTTTGCCCCTTTTTTGATTGATTTGTTTTCTTGTCAGATTTTAAGAATTCTTTGTGTATTTTGGACATCAGTCCTTTATCATATATGACTTTGAAAAATATATTCTCCAAGTCTGTGGTTTGTCTTTTCATTCTCTTAACATTAACTTTCCCAAGGAGAAGTTTTTAATTTTAATAAAGTCCAACTTACCAATTTTCTTTTTGATAGATCATGCTTTTGGCATTGTATTTTAAAAATTTACTGCCAATCCCAAGGTCACCTACATTTTCTTCTATGGTTTTTTCAGAAGTTTTATAGTTTTGCATTTGCCATACAAGTCTATGATCCATTTTAAGTTGATTTCTGTGAAAGGTGTGAGGTCTGTGTTTACATTCTGCCTCTGCATATAGATGTTCAATTGTTGCAACACCATTTGGTGAAAAAGATAGTTTCTCCATTAAATTGCTTTTTCTCCTGGGGTGCCTGGGTGGCTCAGTGAAGCATCCGACTCTTGATTTCAGCTCAGGTTATGATGTCAATGTCCTGGGATTGAGCCCCATGTCAGGCTCTGCACTCAGGGGGAGGGGTCTGCTTGAGAGTCTCTCTCCCTCTCTCCCTCTCCCCTTCCCCCAGTCATGCATGCTTGCTTGCTGGCTCTCTCAAATAAATAAATAAATAAAAATTAAAAAAAATTTTTAAATAAAAACCCCTTGGGGCATCTGGGTGGCACAGTGGGGTAAAGCCTCTGCCTTTGGCTCAGTCATGATCCCGGGGTCCTGGGATTGAGCTCCACATCAGGCTCTCTGCTCAGTGGGGAGGCTGCTTCCCTCTGTCTCTCTCTCTCTGCCTGCCTCTCTGCCTACTTGTGATCTCTGTCTGTCAAATAAATAAAATCTTAAAAAAATAAAAACT
This sequence comes from Meles meles, assembly GCF_922984935.1. Lineage (NCBI taxonomy): Eukaryota > Metazoa > Chordata > Mammalia > Carnivora > Mustelidae > Meles > Meles meles. The sequence continues at coordinate 36,350,963 of NC_060069.1, read as the reverse complement.
CCTTTGTCAAAGATCAGTTGACTTTGTGTGACTGTATTTCTGTAGTCTTTATTGTGTTCCACTGATTTGTTTATTCTTTCACCAAAATTATATTGTCCTGATTACTGTAGCATTATGATAAGTCTTTAAGTAGTGTCAGTCCTCCAGTTGTGATCTTCCTTAGTATTATACTGCTTTTCTGAGTCTTCTAACTTTCCATATAAACTTTAGGATGGGGGCGCCTGGGTGGCTCAGTGGGTTAAAGCCTCTGCCTTTCACTCAGGTCATGATCCCAGGGTCCTGGGATCGAGCCCTGCATCGGGCTCTCTGCTTGGCAGGGAGCCTGCTTCCTCCTCTCTCTCTCTCTCTGCCTGCCTCTCTCCCTACTTGTGATCTCTGTCAAAAAAAAAAACAACAACAACAAAAAAAACCTTTAGGATGAGCTTGTTGATATCCACAAAATAACTTGGTGGTATTTTGATTGGGATTGTGTTTGATTCTACAGATCAACTTGAGAAGAATGAACATTTTAACAACCCTGGGTCTTCCTATCCAGGAATATATGTCATCTCATTTATTTAGATTTTGACTTATTTTCATTGGCGTTTTGGAGTTTTCATCATATAGATCCTATACAAATTATCCTAGATTTATACCTAAGTATTTCATTTTTATGCTAATATAAATGGTATTGCTTTTCATTTCAATTTCTAGTTGTTCACTGATGGCATATAGGAAAGCAATGGTCTTTTACATATTAACATTGTATCCTAAAAACTTGCTGTAATTACTTATTACTTGCAGAAATGTTTTGTCACTTGAGATTTTCTCCATGCACAATCATTTCATCTACAAACAAGAATAATTTGATTTCTTCCTTCCCAGTATATACCTCGCCCCCTCCTTTTCTTATTTAATTGCATTAGCTAGGACTTCCAGTACTATGATAAATAGGAGCAGTAAGAGTGGCCATCCTTTTATTTCTGATCTTGGGGGAAAAAGAATTGAGTTTCTCAGCTATTAAGTATAACGTTAGCTGAAGGTTTTTTGTGTTTTTCCTCTTTCTTTTCTTTCTTCCTTTCCTCCCCTCCCTTTTTCCTTCTGTTTTTTTCTTCCTTCCTTCCATAAGCTCTATGCCCAACCTGGGGCTTGAACTCATGAACTCAAGATCAAAAGTCACATGCTCTACTGACTGAGCCAGCCAGGCAGCCCATTTTTTGGTAGGTATTCTTGATCAAGTTGAGGAAGTTCCCCTCTATTCTTGGTCTGATGAGAGTTTCTGTCATGATGGACATTAGTATTTGTCAAATGCTTTTTCTGCATCTACCAATGACCATATAATTTTTTCTTTTTTAAACAACTGATGTGATGGATTACCTCAATTTTGGAATGAAGCATACTTGCATACCTGAAATAAATCCCACTTGGTTGTGGTGTATAATTGTTTTTATGCATAGTTTGATTTTTAAAAAATTTTTTCAGCTTTCCAAGATTCATTGTTTATGCTCTAATATTTTGTTGAAGACTTTGCATATATGTTCACAAGATATATTACTCTGTAGTTTTTCCTTTCTATAATGTCTTTATCTGGTTTTGGTATGAGGATAATGCTATCTTCACAGAATGACTTAGGAAGTCTTCTGCTTCTATTTTCTGGATGGCATAAAGAATTGGTATCATTTCAGGGTACCTAGGTGGCTCAGTTGGTTAAGTGTCTGACTTCAGCTCAGGTCATGATCTCAGGGTTCTGAGATCAAGCCCTGAATCAGGCTCCCCAACCAGCAGGGAGTCTGCTTGTCCCTCTCCTTCTGTTCCTCTTCCACCTACTCAAGCTCTTCACCTCTCAAATAAATAGATAAAATATTTTTTTTTAAATTGGTATGTCTTTTTAAAATTTTATAGAACTGACCAATGAAACCACCTGGTTCTGGTGCTTTCTGTTTGGGAAGGTTATTAATAATCAATTCAACATATTTAATACATATATGTCCATTAAGTATATCTATTTCTCCTTGTGTAGGAGTTAGCATTTTTGTCTTTCAAAGAATTGGTCCATCTAAGTGATCAAATTTGTGGACATAGAGGAGTTCATAATATTCCTTTATTATCCTTTTAATGTTCATGACATTAGTAGTGATGATCCCGCTTCCATTTCTGTTATTAGTAATTTGTATTTTCTTTCATTCTTGGTTAATCTGGCCAGAGGCTTGTTAATTTTATTGATCTTTCCAAAGAACCAATTTTGGTTTCATTGGTTTCATCTACTGTTTTCAATTTCACTGAGTTCTGCTCCATTTTTTTTTTTTTTAAGTAAGCAGAAAGGCAGGCAGAGAGAGAGGGGGAAGCAGGCTCCCCACTAAGCAGAGAGCCTGAAGTGGGGCTCGATCCTAGGACCCCGGGATCATGACCTGGGGCCAAAGGCAGAGGCTTAATCCACTGAGCCATCCAAGTGCCTCTGCTCCATTTTTTTATTAGGTCCTTTCTTTTGCTTTCTTTAGACTTCTACTGATCCTCTTTCTCTAGTTTCCAAAAATGGAAAATCATATTACTGTGCTTAATTACACTGACTGATTTTCAAATATACAAACAAATCCTGTATTCCTAAAATAAACCCACTGGTTATAATTATTAGGCTTTTTATATATTGCTGGATTTGACTTGCTAGTTTTATTCAGGATTTTTACATCTATGCTCAAGACAAATACTGACTTGTAATTTTCCCTTCTTATAACATCCTCATTCAATTTGGTAGGGTTAGGGTTATGTTGGGCTCATAAAACTGTTCCTATACTTTGAAAAAGTCCCTGTAAGATTGGTATCATTTCTTTCTTAAATTTTTGGGAAAATTCAAAGAAAAGCTTTCTGGGCTTGTTCTCTGCAGGAAAATTTTATTAATAAATTCTATTTAATAGATAACTTTTCAATGTTTCTTGGCCTTTTGACTAACTCAAGTGTAGTGACCGATAACTACAGATTTTTAATTTCTTCTGGTTTTTAAAAGTGTGTTTTTCAAGAGATTTCCCCATTTAATCTAATTTCATACAGTTGTCAAATGCATTCTGTAACTATGTCCATAATACTTTTAAAAATTGGTAATGTCCCAAAGAACATGGAGGACACGGAGAGATGGAGAGAAGGGAGTTGAGGGAAATTGGAAGGGGAGATGAACCATGAGAGACTATGGACGCTGAAAAACAACCTGAGGGTTTTGAAGGGGCGGGGGGTGGGAGGTTGAGGAACCAGCTGGTGGATAATAGGGAGGGCACGTATTGCATGGAACACTGGGTGTGGTGCAAAAACAATGAATACTGTTACACTGAAAAGAAATAAACAAATTTAAAAAAATACTAAGTAAAAAAAAAAATTAGTAATGTCCCTTTTTGGGGATTTTTCTGTTTTGTGGTTTTTTTCCCCCCTTGATCAGTCAAGCTACAGAGTTATCAATTTTAGTAATAAAAATTATCTTTGTTGATTTCTCTATTTCATTAATCTATGCCCTTATCTTCATCAATTTCTTCATTCTAGTTTCGTTGAACTTGCTGTGTTTTTCCAGTTACTTGAGATAGAACTTTTGATCACTGACTTTCATCCCTTCTTTTCTAATGCATGCATCTAAAGCATTTCACTCTAAACACCATCCCACAAATTTTGATATGCCATACTTTCATTACTGTTTAGTTTGAAATGCTTTGATTTCCGCTGTGATAAGTTTTTGATCCAAGGATTTAGAAGTATGTAGCTTAATATTTTTTCTTGATTTCTAGTTTAGTTCCACTGCGGTCAGAGAACATACTCTAGATGATTTCAACTCTTTGAGATTTGTTGAATTTACATTATGACTCAAAATATAATCTATTTTGATAAGTGTTTCATTTATATTTGAGAAGAATGTATATTCTAAAGTTATTGGATGTAGTGTCCTATATATGTCTAGTTGGTTAAGTATGGTTCAAATCTCCTATATCCTTTCTAATTTTTTTTGTCTGATTAGTCTATCAGTTACTATAAGTCTATCAAGGGTATATTAAAGCTCTACATATAGTTATGGATTTGTTCCTTTCTTCCCTTTAGTTTTGCCTTATATATTTTCAACTTATTAGGTTCATCAAAACTTAATATTCCTATTATTGTCCAACTGACCTTTTATTTTCAAGAAATGTCTTTGTGTCTAATATACACCTTGCCTTAAGGTCTACATGGTCAATGCTAACATAACCACAGCAGCTTTTAATGCTTCCATCTTTTACTTTCAATCAAATTGTGTATCTTGTTATTTTAAAAACTCCAGTTTAACAGTTTGTCTTTTAATAGGAGTGTTAAGCTCATTTATACTTCATGTATATAGCTTAAATCTACTGTCTTGCCATTTGTTTTCCATTTTCCCCAACTGTTCTTTATTCCTTTACTCTCCTTTTAAGAATTCTTTAACCAGATAATTTATATTTATGTCTTTGGTGGTTGCTCTGAATACAATACATCCCCATTTCAGTCTAGCTTGAATTAATATTATATTGCCACAGTCACAATTACAATATAATCTCATTTAATCTTTCATCTTTTGTGTTGTCATATATTTTACTTGACATACATTATAAATCAAACAATACTGTGTTATGATTTTTGCTTAAAACAATTATCTTTTAAGTAACTTTAAGAGGTAAAAGGTATTTTATATTTACCCACATACTTACCATTTATGGTATTCTTCATTCTTTTCTGTACATGATTTTCAGCTCCCTTCAGTCTTAAGAACATCCTTTAGCATTTTGCACAGTATGGGAATGTCAGTGATGAATTCTGACAGTTTTTGTTTACCAGAAAATGCTTTTATTTTTAAAAGATAATTTTTTGGGGTGGCAGTTAAGCAACTGACTCTTGGTTTCAGCTCAGGTTGTGATCTTAAGGGTGCAAAATCAAGTCCCAAGTCAGGCTCCACAGTCAGCACAGAGTCTGCTTAAGACTCTTTCTTCCTCTCCCTCTGCAGCCTCTACCCTCTCTTCTCTAAATAAAATCTTTTTTTTTTTTAAAAAAAAGATTATTTTGCTGGATATGTAATTTTGAGGTTTTTCTTTCTGCATTTTAAAGATGCCATTTCACTGTCTTTGGTTTTGAATTATTTCTTATAAGAATTCAATGAAAATTCGTATTATCATTCCATACATGTATTTAAAGATTTCTCTTTATCTTTGGTTTTCAGTAATTTAACCATAGTGTACTTAGGTGCTATTTTTCATTGTATTTATTCATTTATGGCATTTGCTAAACTTCCTGAATCTGTAGACTGTCATCAGATTTGGAAAATGTGGGGCTCTTTAAATTTTTATGCCCCATTCTTTCTCTGGACCTCCAATTATATGTGTGTTAGACCATTTGAGCTGCTAATGATGTGTTAATTTTTGCTATCTCTTTTCTCTATGTCACTTCAGATAACTATTATTAATCTATCTTGAAGTTCATCAATCTTATCTTTTGCAGTGTCCAATCTGCTGAAAAGCCTAACCAATTTTTTTAAAAAAGATTTTATTTATTTGATAGAGATCACAAGTAGGCAGAGAGGCAGGCAGAGAGAGGGGGAGAAGCAGGCTCCCTGCTGAGCAGAGAGCCTGATGTGGGCTTGATCCCAGGACCCTGGGATCAAGACCTGAGCCAAAGGCAGAGGCTTTAACCCACTGAGCCACCCAAGTGCCCCAGCCTAACCAATTAAAAAAAAAATTAGTTTTGTATTTTTCAGTTTTAGAAATCCCATTTTTTAAAGAATTTACACATCTCCTGAAATATCCTACCTCTTCACTCACTATAGCCATCTTCTTATGTATATTCTTTAACACATTTTTTCATGATTAAAAAGATTCATTAATGTATGGTTGACATACCATATAATCTAGTATTCAGGTATACAGACTAATGATTCAATAATTCTATACACTAAGTGCAGTTATTATTTTTTCACTGCATTACATTACAGTATCACTGACTATATTCCTTGTGCTGTATTTTTCATCCCCAAGACTTATGAGAGTTTGTACCTCTTAATTCCTTTCACCTGTTTCACCCACCCCTCAAACTTCTGTCCCTCTGGCAATGACCAGTTTGTTCTCTGTACTTATGATGCTTTTTTTTTTCCTTTAAGATTTATTTATTTGAGAGAGAGAGAGTAGGAGAGTGAGCATACAGTGGGGAGGAGCAGAGGCAGAAGGAGAGAGAATCCCAAGAAGACTCTGTGCAGAGTGTGGAACCCAACATGGGGCTTGATCTCAGGACCGGACATCACGACCTGAGCATAACCAAGAGCCAGACACTTAACTGACTGTGCCATCCTGGTGCCCCTCTGTAGTTATGATTCTGCTTCTGTTTTTTGTTTGTTTGTTTGTTTTTAGATTCCACATATAAGTGAAAGTATATGGTATTTGTCTTTGACTTATTTTGCTTAGCATAATACCCTCTAGGTCCATTCATGTTGTCATAAATGTTTGGATCTCGTTTTTTTATGGCTGAGTAATTTTCCAATGTGTGTGTAGGTATGTATACAACTACACATATCTTTACCTAATTCATTTATCAATGGTCCCTTAGGTTGTTTCCATAATTTGCCTACTGTAAATAACGAGGCAATAAACACAGAGTTACATTATCTTTTCAAATTAGTGTTTTCATTTTCTTCAGGTAAATACTCATTAGTAGAATTACTACACTATATGGTATTTCTATTTTTAATATTTTGAGGAAACTCCATAATGTTTCCCAAATTGGTTGTATTAATTTATATTCACAGCAATAGTATATGAGGGTTCCCTTTTCTCCACATCCTTGCCAACACTTGTTATTTCTTGCCTTTTTGATAATAGCCATTCTGACAAGCATAAGGTGGTATCTCATTGTGGTTTTGATTTGCATTTCCCTGATGACTAAAGATGTTGGACACCTTTCCTGTATCCGTTGTCCATCTTTCTGTCTTCTTTGAAGAAATGTCTATTCAGGTCCTCTGCCCATTTTTAAATCAGATTATTTGGGCTCTGGATTACCAGAGTTCTTTATATATTTTGAATATTAGCCCCTTATCAGATATATGATTTCCATATATATTCTCCCATTCAGTAGGTTGTCTTTTTGTTTTGTTGATGGTTTTCTTTGCTGTGCAAAAGCTTTTTATCTCGGTACAGCCCCAAGTTTATTTTTGCTTTTGTTTCCCTTTCCTGAGAAGACACATCAATAATCTTTAATGTTTTCTAATAGTTCTTTTAAAGTCCTAATATACTAATTCCTACAACTGGGTCATCTAAAAGTTGCTTACATTGACTGTTTTCTTTTGTTCATGGGTCACATTTTTCTGCTCACTTCTATGTCTCATAATATTAGGCTCTACTCCAGACATTGTGGCTAAACTAGTAAAGAATGTAATATCATTTGGCTTATTTCCCAAAGGGTAAGCCCTTTCCTCTATCTACTCATTCAGGATCCTTCTTGAGTTGAGCTGGAGCTGGGTCACAGCTAAAATTAAGTTTCACTTGTGAATGGCTCATCTCCAACTTCCTAAGCCATACATAACATTAAAAATATCTTGTCAGTATATGATCTAGAAGTGTATGATCTAGAAGCAGTTTCAGATAGCTCTGGTTAGCTTCTGGATTTAAGTCTGGCAAGTACTCTGAATCCCTTCATTGCAAGAATGATGGCATGGACAGTTTTTTCCTGCTTTCCTTCATTCCTGTCTTCTTGGCAAAACTTTGTGGGGCTAAGGAGTGGAGAGGAACTAACTGGAAAGAATAGCTAGACCCAATTATTTTCCCTTGCATTTGAATCTCCAAAGCATGGCTGATTTAGCCTCTGTGTCTAAAGCAGGCCCATCTGTACCATGACTAGGCATTCACCACCAGGTATAGAAGCTACTGTGGTTCTGCTCACTACAAAGGGCTTGTCTCTGAGAAATTCAGTTCTTTAGACCTCCTCTTATCCATTGCTCTTTGCTTACCCTATAGAAAGTATGACTTTTAAATTTTGTAATTTTTCTTGTGATTACCATAAAAGTCTTTCATGTCCTTCCTAAGCAAAAGCATAAGTCTCTCTAATAATTTTTTTAATCTTAAGACCTATCTTACATTAATATTTAAGTTGAAGTTAACCAACATATCTCCCACCAAAACTTAAATCACTTTAATTCTGATCACCACCCTCCCATCATCCAACTGAAACCATGAACAACTCTTCTTGCTGTCATTGCTTCCATGAAATCTTCCATGTTAGTTATTATCAATATTTTCTTTCCTTTTCCAAAGTCAATACTAATTTATATTTACCACATGGTTACATTTGGTTTACCAGTTTGTTTCTGAGATCAAACTTATTAGATTTTATCCTTTAACAGTTCATTCAGACAGGTGAGTTCTAAAAGTTGGAACATTTTAATTGTGATTTTAAAAACTGAGATAAAGTTCACATAACAAACCCACATTAAAGTATACAATTCAGTGACATTTAGTTCATGCACAATGTTGTACAACCACCACCTCCAACTAGTTTCAAAATATTTTCATTACCCCAGAAGAAAACACCATGCCATTAAGCAGCTATTCTCTCTTCCCCACTTCCTCTTATGCCATGGCAACCAAAAACCCACCTTCTGTCTCTGTGGATTTATCTATTCTGAATACTTCATATAAATGGAATCATACAATAAGTGGCCTTTGGGTGTGGCTTCATTTCTTAGCAAAATATTTCTGAAGTTTATCCAAGTCGTAGCATGTATCAGTACTTCTTTCCTTTTTATGGCTGAATAATACCCTACTATAAATGTATACCACAATTTGGTTATTCATTCATTATTGATGGACATTTGGGCTGTTTCCACATTTGGCTATTGTAAATAATGACACTCTATTTATATACAAGTATTTTTCAATTCCTTTGAGTATATATCTAGGATTAGAATTTCTGGGTCATGTGGTAATTTTAACTTTTTGAAGAACTGCTAAAAACTGTTTTCCACAGTGCCTACATTATCTTATGAAAAAGGTTTTTCATTTTAGAATGATTATTTAGGTATGTAAAAAATTCTAAGTTTACATTTCCATTGGTACATGGAAAATATTTTTCTACTCTTTGCTTCTATTGTTGCTGATGAGAGCTCTATTGTCAATTCAATTGTTAATCCTTTAAGGTAATTTTATTCTCTGAAGTTTAGCTGTTTCATTATGCCTAGGTACAAATTTATCTTTATTGATCCTGTTCAAGACCCACAGTACTACTTTAATTTGAGGATTTATATCTTTATTCCATTCTGAAACATCATCAGTACTATTGCTTCAAATATTACCTCTTCTATATTTTCTCTATATTTCTCTATAATTTCCTTTACACATATGTTGAGACACTTAATCCCACCTTTTGGGTCACTTAGCCCTTTCTATATTTTTCTTTCTTTGCTGAACTATGTTAAATTTCCAATCTCTATTTTCCAGTTTCCTAATTCCATTTTTAGCTTGATCTAATTACTGTTTAATCCATTTACTCTACCTTATAGTGGACCATTTCCTTCAGTAACTACTAGTATTTTATCACGACCTCATTTTCACCTGATTATTGATGTGTGGAAAGCTCATGTATCTTGGTTTGTGAAATGCCCCTATGATATGGTTTAACATTTGATTCTGCCAAATTCTTCAAAGATTTCAACTTTCCAGCATCAATTTTACATTAATCTCTAGGTTTGGAATTTGAATCATCCACACGAAATGAGGTTTTCCAAGAAAGAACTTCTCCCCCCAGAACGCCAAGCAGAAGCTTGTTTCTTTGCTTGTTTGAGTCCCATCTTACATGGTGGAGGAAACCATTCTAGAGTCTCTGCATTGTAGTGGTCACATATTTGATTCCTCTCCACTTACATGCGAAGCCTCATCTCCTTTCCTTGGTGGCCTCAAAATCCCAGCCACTAGTTATTACAGACAGCCTGGTAGCTGATTTGCTAACCACTGCCAGTTATCAGTACACTACAATTCGTTCTTGAACTATGTATTTACTTTTTTGTTCTATTATAACCACTGTATCTCCTTGTGTTTTCATCCTAGCTCAATTATAAGATTATAGGATGTTCCTTTGCTTTGATAACAACAGCATGGTATATAGAATGCTCTAGGAGTAGAATGCCAACTACCCTTCACTTCCCTTACTACAGCAAAGAAAACTATGTATATGAGCTGGTAGATTTTTAATTAGACATATGACCTATAATGTTGAATAATCTATTAAACTGGAAGTTTGTGCTCTGCTTAAAAGAATAAAAATTACATGCCTTATCTTTTATAGTTAGATATATGGAGATTTGTGAAGATTTTTTGTCTGTTTATTTGTTTTATAGATTATAAGACTAACACATCCTGGAAACAATTTTTGTTGGCTAAAGAACAATAAGGCATAAAGGAAGAACATGAGATTTGAAGTTAAAAGCCTTAAAGTCTCAGATCCACACAGACCCTTTAAATTCCAAATCTCATGTTTTTAAACAATTGTGGAATCTTGATTAAGTCACTCAACCTTTGAGCTTGAGATTTTTTATTAATATTGTTCCTTCTACTTGAAAAGATTATCAAGTGATGATTATGAAATTGCCACAATATACTCAGAGAACATTCCTTTTTTCATCAAAATAATAATCATTAGTAAACCTTAGACTGAATCAACAGAGGCAGAACCTTATCAGGCCTTTAGGAAAGTGTGGGGAACTTTAAATTATCACGTGAATGTTAGTTGTTTTGCTAAGAACTGCTGTGGGTTAAGTGTGGTAGTAAGACTCAGAATATGACTTTTGGCACTTCTATATTTATATACTTCATATCCTTAGAACAGCTAGGATAAAAAATAACAAAAAGTGATGCCAGGCCTTCCCTATATTCTTCAAAGAACTACCTACTTAGAATAATGCCTCCAAACATGAAAGTATGGGCTTCATTTTTTTGTGTGTGCAAATGAATAGTCTCTGAAATGTGGATACAGAAGACAAAATTTTTCCTAAAGACCACTAAGCCTGTTCTCACATACTAAGGTAAATGAGTGAAGAGAAAACAATTATGTTCATTTACTAAATATTAAATTTGAGGTTTCAGAGCATTGGTTTGGTGATGTTATCTAAAAGAGAAAAAAAAAACAAACCCTAAGAGTTAACCACTTCAGGAATGTTTCCAAAAGTACAGACACTATTTACACTTTTTATCTCAGAGTGTGAAAGCTGAGGCATGTTAACAGGAGATATACCTTCTTCTTTATTCAACATTTTTATTGTATCACTTGCTAAAACTATTAAGCTTTTTAATTTTTTTTTAAAGATTTCATTTATTTGACAGACAGAGATCACAAGCAGGCAGAGAGAGAGGAGAAAGCAGGCCTCCCGCGAAGCAGAGAGACCGATGTGGGGCTCGATCCCAGGACCCTGGGACCATGACCCGAGCTGAAGGCAGAGGCTTTAACCCACTGAGCCACCCAGGTGCCCCTGTTAAGCTTTTTAATTTAAAATATAATAAAGAGAAGCAAGATGGTGGAGGAGGAGAACACCTAAATTTCATTGGGTCCCAGGAGTTCTGCTAGATAGTTATCAAACCATTCTGATCACCTACAAACTCAATAGGAGATAGAAGAGAAGAGCAGCAATTCTAAGAACAGAAAAGCACCACTTTCTGGAAGGTAGGACCTGAAGAGAAGTGAATCCGAGGCAACATTCAGGAAGACAGATCACAGGGGGAGCACAAAATTGGAATTTTTAGAAGTCTGCTCCACTGAGGGACATCGTTCCAGAGGCTAAGTGAGGGGGTGGGTGGAGCCCTCGTGGGGACAGTGTGGTCTCAGGACCCTAAGGGTCACAAAAAGACCAGGGGTGTCTGAGTGCGATAGAGCCCCCAAGTATCAAACCAGTGAAGCTGGCTGCAGAGACAGAGCTGAGCAGTGGGCTCTCATCTCAGGAATACCTTAAACTGTGTTCCAAGGCACAGGTGGGCCATTGCTCCTTGAGCAGGGACCCCCAAGTGGCAGATCTGGAGAGACCCCCTCCTTCCGGAAGGAGTGGTGTGGGAGCACGTGGCAGGAATCTGCTGGGCTTGGAGACTTCAAATGGGGTCATGCACCAGAGACAGAAATGCTCAGTCATAGGCCGAGTGAGCCTGGACTGCAGCCAGAGACCAGGGAGATAGGAGGTACTGACTGCTTTTCTCTGAGGGCACACTGAGGACCGGGGCCGTGAGCTCTCGGCTCCTCTGGCACCAGGGATTGGGAGGCCGTCATCTTCATTCCCATCCTCCAAAGCTATATGGAAAGGGTTTAGGGAACAAAAGCTCCTAAGAGCGAACCTGAGATTACTTAGCCTGGCCCCTGGAAAGGGCAAAGACATTTGAGAATCACTGCAACAGGCCCCTCCCCCAGAAGATCAGCAAGAACATCCAGCCAAGACCAAGTTCACTAAGCAATGAGAACTGTGGAATAGAACTAGGAGAAGCAACACATAGAATTCATGGCTTTTCCCCCATGATCCTTTGGTCTTGAAAGTTAAATTTTTTAAAATTTATTTTTATCTTATATATTTTTATTTTTCCTTTCCTATTTTCACCATTTTAAATTATTTTATCTTATCAATACTTTTTAAAAACTTTTTAAATTTTCATTGTTATAGTCATATTCTATTCCTTTATTGTATTTGACCTTGTTTTTTGTATACATATAAGTTTTTCTTTCTTTAAAATGTTGGGATACAGTTTCTTCTAACAGATCAAAATATACGCTATATCTAGTGTGTGGCTTTTTTTTCTAGTCTCCAGCTGGATCACATTCTCTTTTTTTTTTTCCTTCTTATTTCAACCAACTTCTTATCTTCTCAATTCCTTTTGTAGAATCTTTTTAAATTTTCATCTTTACAGCCATATCCCATCCCTTCATCATGTTTACCCTTATTTTTGTATATATATGTTTTTCTTTCTTTAAAATTTTGGAAGGCAGTTTCTTCTAACATACCAAAATACACCCAAAATCAAATGTGTGGCTCTGTTCTAATCATATATATATTTTTTTCTTTCTCCTACCTACGTTTCCCCCCCCTCCACCCAGGTTTTGGATCTCTTCTGATTTGGTTAGTGTGTATTTTTCTGAGGTCGCTGCTACATTTTTAGTATTTTGTTCTCTCATTCAGCTATTCTTATCTGGATAAAATGTCAAGGCAGAAAAACTCACCTCAGAAGAACAAGAGGCAGAACTGACAGCTAGGGACCTAATCAATATGGATGTCAGATGTAGAACCAGAGTTTAAAATGATGATTATCAAGATGCTAGTTGGGCTTGAAAAAAGCATAAGACACTAGAGAATCCCTTTCTGGAGAAATAAAAGAACTAAAATCTAACCAAGTTTAAATCAAAAAAGTTATTAATGAGATGTAATAAAAAATGGAGGCTCTTACTGCTAGGATAAATGAGGCAGAAGAGAGAATTAGTAATATAGAAGACCAAATGATGGAGAATAAAGAAACTGAGAAAAGGGGAGATAAACAACTACTTTACCATGAGGGGAGAATTTGAGAGATAAGTGATACCATAAGATGAAATAATATTAGAATAATCAGGATCCCAGAACAAGAAGAAAGAGAGAAAGGGGCAGAAGGTATATTAGAGCAAATTATAATGGAGAATTGCCCTAATTTGGCGAAGGGAACAGGCACCAAAATCCAGGAGGCAAAGAGAATTCACCTCAAAATCAATAAAAATAGGTCAACAGCCTGTCATCTAATAGTAAAACATACAAGTCTCAGTGATAAAGAGAAAATCCTGAAAGCAGCTCAGGACAAGAAGCCTGTAACCTACAGCAGTAGAAATAATAGACTGGCAGCAGATCTATCCAGAGAAATCTGGCAGGCCAGAAAGGACTAACATGATATATTCAGAGAACTAAATGAGAAAAATATGCAGCCAAAATACTATATCTAGCTAGGCTGTCACTGAAAATAGACGAAATATAAAGCTTCCAGGAAAAACAGAAACTAAAAGAATCTGCTATCACCAAACCAGCCCTACAAGAAATAGTGAAAGGGGTCCTCTAAGCAAAGGAGAACTTAGAAGTAACAGATCAGACAGGAACAGAGAGAACATACAGAAACAGTCATCTTATAGGCAATACAATGACACTAAATTCATACCTTTCAATAGTTACCCTGAATGTAAATGGGCTAGATGCCCCAATCAAAAAAACACTGGGTATCAGAATGGATTAAAAAAACAAGACCCACTGATACGCTGTCTGCAAGAAACTCATTTTTGACCCAAAGACACCTCCAGATTTAAAGTGAAGTGGTGGAAAACAATTTACCATGCTAATGGACATCAAAAGAAAGCTGGGGTGTCAATCCTTATATCATATAAATTAGATTTTAAGCCAAAGACTATAATAAGACCTGAAGGACAACATTATATATTTAAAGGGTCTACCCAAGAAGAAGATCTAACAATTTTAAATATCTATGCCCCTAACATGGGATCACCCAATTATATAAACCAATTAATTACAAAAGCAAAGAAACACATTGACAATAATACAATAATAGTAGGGGACTTTAATAATCCCCTCACTGAAATGGACAGATCATCCAAGAAAAAGATCAACAAGGAAATAAAGTCCTTAAATGACACACTGGACCAGATGGACATCACAGATATAGTCAGAACATTCCATCAGAATACACATTCTTCTCTAGTGCACATGGAACATTCTCCAGAATAGATCACATCCTGGGCCACAAATCAAGTCTCACCCAGTACCAAAAAGATTGGGATCATTCCCTGCATATTTTCAGAACACAATGCTTTGAAACTCGAACTCAACCACAAGAGGAAAGTTGGAAAGAACTCAAATACATGGAGGCTAAAGAGCATCCTACTAAAGAATGAAGGGGTCAACCAGGCAATTAAAGAAGAATTTTAAAAATTCATAGAAACAAATGAAAATGAAAACACAACTGTTCAAAATCTTTGGGATACAGCAAAGGTGGTCCTGAGAGGAAAGTATACACCAATACAAAGCCTTTCTCAAGAAACAAGAAAGGTCTAAAATACAAATCCTGACCCCACATCAAAAGGAGCTAGAGAAAAAACATCAAGTAAAGCCTAAACCTAAACCCCACAGGAGGAGAGAAATAATAAAGATCGCAGCACAAATCAATGAAATAGAAACCAAAAGAACAGTAGAACAGATAAATGAAACTAGGAGCTGGTTCTTTGAAAGAATTAATAATATTGATAAACCCCTGGCCAGACTTAATCAAAAAGAAAAGAGAAAGGACCCAAATTAATGAAATTATGAATGAAAGAGGAGAGATCACAACCAACACCAAAGAAATACAAACAATTATAAGAACATATTACAAGCAAATATACACCAACAAAGTAGACAATCTGGAAGAAATGGATGCATTCCTAGACACATATAAACTACCACAACTGAACCAGGAAGAAATAGAAAACCTGAGCAGACCCATAAGCAGTAAGGAGATTGAAGCACTCATCAAAAATCTCCCAAAAAACAAGAGCCCAGGGCCAGACAGCTTCTCAGGGCAATTCTTCCAAACATTTAAAGAAGAATTAATACCTATTCTCCTGAAACTGTTGCAAAAAATAGAAATGGAAGGAAAACTTCCAAACTCATTTTTATGAGGCTAGTATTACCTTGATCCCAAAACCAGACAAAGACCCTATCAAAATGGAGAATTACAGACCAATACCCCTGATGAACATGGATGCAAAAATGCTCACCAAAATACTAGCCACTATGATTCAACAGTACATTGAAAGGATTATTCACCACGATGAAGTGGGATTTATTCCTCGGCTACAAGGCTCATTCAACATCCACATACCAATCAATCTGATACATTAATAAAGAAGAACAAGAACCGTATGATACTTTCTATAGATCCTGAAAAAGCATTTGACAAAGTACAGCATTCTTTCTTGATCAAAACTCTTCAAAATGTAGGGATAGAGGGTATATACCTCAATATCATCAAGGCCATCTATGAAAAACCCACAGTGATTATCATTCTCAAAGGGGAAAAACTGAGAGCTTTTCCCCTAAAGTCAGGAACATGGCAGGGCTGTCCACTATCACCACTACTATTCAACATAGTACTAACACTCCTAGCCTCATTGCTTCTCGACCTTTTGACTAAGATCAAGTATAGAAGTCCTAGCTTCAGCAATCAGACAACAAAAAGAAATAAAAGGCATCCAAGTCACCAAAGAAGAAGTCAAAGTCTCACTCTTTGCAGATGAGATACTTTATGTGGAAAACCCAAAAGACTCCACTCCAAAACTGCTAGAACTCATACAGGAATTAAGTAAAGTGGCAGGATATAAAATCTATACACAGAAATCAGTCGCATTTCTATACACCAACAAGACAGAACAAAGAGAAATTAAGGAGTCAATCCTATTTACAACTGGACCCATAACCATAAGATACCTAGGAATATACCTAACCAAAGAGGCAAAGAATCTGGTCTCAGAAAACTATAAAGTACTTATGAAAGAAATGGAGGAAGACACAAAGAAATGGAAAAACATTCCATGCTCATGGATTGGAGGAACAAATATTGTGAAAATGTCTATGCTACCTAAAGCAATCTACACATTTAATGAAATCCCTATCAAAATACCATCATTTTTTCCCAAGGAAATGGAAAATATAATCTTAAAATCTATATGGAACCAGAAAAGACCCCGAATAGCCAGAAGAATGTTGAAAAAGAAAACCAAAGATGGTGGCTTCATAATTCCAGACTTCAAGCTCTATTACAAAGCTGTCATCATCAAGATAGTATGGTACCTGCACAAAAACAGACACATATAAATAGACTCAAAATGGATGAAAGACCTCAATGTGAGACAGGAATCCATCAAAATCGTTGAGAACACAGGCAGCAACTTCTTTGACCTCAGCCACAGCAACTTCTTCCTAGAAACATTGCCAAAGGCAAGGGAAGCAAGGGCAAAAATGAACTATTGGGACTTTATCAAGATCAAAAGCTTCTGCACAACAAAGGAAACAGTCAACAAAACCAGAAGACAACCAACAGAATGGGAGAAGACATTCACAAATGACATATCAGATAAAGGGCTAGTATCGAAAAAATCTATAAAGAACTTATCAAACTCAATACCCAAAGAATAATTCAGTTAAGAAATGGGCTAAGACATGAACAGACATTTCTGCAAAGATGACATCTAATGGCCAACAGACACATGAAGACGTGCTCCACATCACTCGCCATCAGGGAAATACAAATCAGTATTTGTAGATCTACAAAGCTATCTACAAATAAGATACCACCTCACACCAGTCAGAATGGCTAAAATTAACATGTCAGGAATTAACAGATGCTGGTGAGGATATGAAGAAAGGGGAACCCTCCTATACTGCTGGTGGGAATGCAAGCTGGTGCAGCCACTCTGGAAAACAGCATGGAGGTTCCTCAAAAAGTTGAAAATAGAGCTACCCTATGACCCAGAAATCGCACTACTGGGTATTTACCTTAAAGATACAAATGTAGTGATCTGAAGGGGCACGTGCCCCCGAATGTTTATAGCAGCAATGTCCACAATAGCCAAACTATGGAAAGAACCTAGATGTCCATCAACAGATGAATGGATAAAGAAGAGGTGGTATATATACATGATGGAATACTATGCAGTTATCAAAAAACCCCAAATCCTTCCATTTGCAATGACATGGATGGAACTAGAGGGTATTGTGCTGAGTGAAATAAGTCAATGAGAGAAAGACAATTATCATATGATCTCTCTAATCTGAGGAATTCGAGAGGCAGGGTGGGGGATCATGTGGGTAAGGGAGGGAAAAATGAAACAAGATGGCACTGGGGAGGGAGACAAACTGGAAGAGACTCTTAATCTCAGGAAACAAACTGAGAGCTGCTGTGGAGGAGGGGGGAATGGGGTGGCTGGGTGATGGACATTGGGGAGGGTATGTGCTATGGTGAGTGCTGTGAACTGTGTAAGCCTGATGATTCACAGACCTGTACCCCTGAAACAAATAATACATTACATGTTCATAAAAAAATACATATATAATAAAGATAATACTACAAAGAGAAAATAACTCCACAACAGCAAACTAGCTTCATATGAATGTAGTCTCTTTTTGGTTTCAACCCTCCATATTTTCAAGGGAAGTTAAAACTAAATTATTAAGATTTGCAATCATTACATTTTCTTAAAAAGAACAGATACTTTTACAGTTAATTGAATAATCCAATTATTCAATTACTATCTTATGAATAAAGATTTCATCATAAATACTGAGCACTAAATAGTAACTAAAATAAAACACATCACAAAAAGATGTTAGCTTCTGACTAAAGTTACTTAAAAGACATTTTTTAAATTTTAATTTTTAAAAATTTTATTAAGTTCTTTAATCCCAGTATAGTTAACAGTGTTTTATTAGTTTCAGGTGTACAATATAGCGACTCAACAATTCTCTACGTTACTCAGTGCTCACCGTAGTTAAGTGTAGTATTTAATCTCCATCACCTATCTACTGAATCCCTACCCTAAAAGACATTTTAACAAAAACAGTGTAAAGATCAGTGACTTCATGCAAATTCAAGATGCTTAAACAATGATGAATGTACTTCTGCCATAATGCTAGTGATCCTAAGGAATCTATCACTGAGTTTCTAGAGGAAAAACTTGACTTTTAAAATATAAGTCAACTGAATGATGGAAAAGGTGAAAATTTCCAACGTTAGATCATTGCACCATGGAGCTGGAGAAGGGAGATTTGCAAAATCAACACAGGAAAGGAAATCCAAGTAGAATATATTGTTAAGATTGAATAAAATTATAATACAGAATGAAAAAAGTAACTGTATTTTAATAAAAGTAATTTGAGAAATTAACAGTGAACTTGGCAAAGTGTGATTCAAAAGGTTGAAACAAATAGGAACAGTTCTGAATGAGAAGTGGGAAACAAAATATTTATAAAGATTAGAGATACCTAACCCTAAAAGACAGCCAAGGGGAGATGAAGTAACAAGGTGGTCAGTTAGGTACATCAACAAAAAACTAATCAGGAAACAAATCAAGAAAAGGAAAAATGTAGTATAACTTCATACCTTTCAAACTTATCACGAATCTTTTTATTAGGAATATTTTGATACATACAAAAGAATATATAGCACTTTATAGTCCCTAATAAGACTGTATGAATCACCACTGAAACTTAAAAACTAGATCATTACCAGTATCCTGGTATCTACTTTGTGTTCCTTCCTTATTTCCTTTCTCTACCTCTCAACCAGTAAGTATGCTCCTGATTTCTGCTTTTTGTTCCCTTCAGGGTTTTACCACAATGTATACATTCCTAAAATGAGGCTTTTTAAAATTTTCAGTCTTAAAAAAATAGTATATGCTGTATAGTCTTTTGAAACTAGCTTTTTTCCCCACTAGCATTGACTTATCCATGCCATTCTGTGAGATTTAGTACATTTCACTACGTTTATACTTCACATTATACATTATATCACATATTTATCATCGACATTAATAATATTCCATATTCCAGTGAATATTTGGTTGTTTTCAGTATTTTTGCTATTATGAATTGTGCTGCTATGAACATTTTTTAAATGATTTTTATTTATTTATTTGAGAGGGAGAGAGCATAAGCAGGGGAGTGAGGCAGAAGGAGGAAGGAGATGGACAAGCAGACTCCATGCTGAGCATCAAGACTGATGAAAGGCTCAATCTCATGACCCTGAGATCATGATCTGAGCCAAAGTCAAGAGCTGGATGCTCAACGGACTGAGCCACCCATACACTACTGTACATTTTTATACATGTCACCTGGTTTACATTTGTAAGAGCTTCCTTAGTGTATACTCAAAAGTTGCAATGCTCGGTCAATGCCAATGTTCAAATTTTATAGGACAGTGACAACTGTTTGTTTCCCAGATACACATCTATACTTCATTTCCTAGCTTCCCATGCAGTACAAGCAGGCACATAACTAACGGCTAGCCAAAGGAAGGTGCCCAGCTGGAAGGAAGCCATGGTTGAAAACAGTAGAACTTCTTTCAAACAGGTCCTTAATAACTGCAGAGAGCAGAGCCTCCTCGATGCCTCCACACACCATTTCCAACTTTATTAAATGAACAGTAAGCAAACTTCTGTTGTGTTTTAGACATTAGATAATTATTAATTAAATACATATGCCACACTAGTCTACTCTACACTAGTAAAAACAGAGACACCTTGAAGGGGGGCTTCTAGAACAAAAATCTAAAATATGTGACATTTGCCTAGTGGCTGACAGGAAAGGAAACAGAGCAGGTAACTATGTGATTCTACTGCCTGTGATAATGTGGAGGACAGATACAGTATGTAGATCTAATTTAAGAAGAGGTTACAAAGTGCCAAAACGTTAGTGACTAATGGCTTATCATTGCTGTGGTTAGCAAGGCATTACAAGAAAGAAAGTACTCAGGAAAAAACTAGTTGGCTTGCAAGCAGAAATAAAAGGGGAGAGAGCACAGAAACTGAAGGCCTTAGACTGTTGAATAAGCCAACTATGTCTAAACATTACTTTCCAAAACTTAAAGTATCTTGGGCTACAGGAGATTGCTTGAAATTCTTTGTTTTATACATTAAACCCTGTAGAAAAGACTAAATTAAAGTTGCCTCGTTTCTTTCCAACCCTATTATTGTTGTAGATGTCTCTGGAGAGATACCACTGAGAAAGAGAGGCACAGAGGCAAAAAGTAAAATACAGGAGTCCTAAGGCTGCAGTCTAAGAGATAACTGGGTGGGGTTACAGGCATAGGAACTAGAATCAAACAAATCAGATGAGGAGTTATTAAATTCTGTCAAAGAATTCATCTAAAATCTTGGTCTAAAATATACTACTTAGAAACTAATCCTCAGATCTCCAAAACTGCATAGGTAAGAAATGACTATGAAATAGGAAGAAACCCCAAGACAGGAATATTCCCTAACATCCATTTCAGGTTAGTTATGGAAGATAATGGGCAAGGAAGAACCTTCCAAAGGCTGGAGTTAAGGGTCACCAAAAACCAGTGGGAAAGGAGTTCTTCACAGAAGACAGAGTAGGACTTTCCCCTACTGCCAGCACAAGCTTGAGTAGCAGAATCTCATCATTGCTATAGAACAGTAACTACCGTGTGTCTTACTGTGTGTCTTCCCCTTCCCAAATTTTGTTTATTGCAGTCACCTTGTCCCTGATCCTGAATAAGGGGAGGGGCAGTAGCTGGGGAAAGGTAACAAAATCATGAAGCACCACATGGAGATATGATGGAGAAGACTGCACATCAGCCAGAGATCCTACACTTGAAACTGGATGCAGTGAATGGATGGGATTTGGTTTACCTTTTGGGGATGAGGTGTGTTCTGTGTGGAAATAAGGGTCACCAATATGGTAATCTGGTCACCAGAAAGGCAGACTAGGGCATAAGTGGCTAGCTGCTCATCAAATGTCATGTTTTTCTTTTTCCCTGGGCATGCACGCCTAACTGTGTGCCCAGGAAGAACAGGGCTATATGGATTTTGGAGAGCAGTTAGCTGCCTCTTCCTCTTTTGCAGCAGTCAGGTGGGGCTGTATGGTTTAAATGTGGGAACATGATAGGTGCCACTTGCACACAGAAATCTCCCAGCAATCCTCAAAATATGCTCCAGAGACCCATGAAAACCATCTGAGACTCTTTCAGAATGCCATAGGTCAAAACAATTCTCAATACAAAGATGTCATTTACCTTTTCTGTATTAACACTTCCACTAATGGTGCAAAAGAAATGGTGGGCAAACTGCTGGTTCCTGAGCACAAGTAAAGGCAGTGGGATAAAACTGTACTTAGAGTCATTTTAGCCTTCAGTGCTATGCCCTCAGTGTTTAAAACTCAAAATAACAATCATTAAAAAAAAACAAAACAGAAGTTTTACTTAAGAATATCCTGGACAAAGCAGAAACAAATGATTGATTTTACTGAATCTTAACTTTTGAGCACACATCTTTTTAATTTTTGTGTGACAAAATGGTAGGTAGACATAAAAGGTTTCAAATGGTTTTTGGTCCCAATCACTGAGCCCCCTCACTGCACAACACTCCATCCCACCACCACCCTGCCATCGCCCTTTCCCAAGAGGAAAAGGAATCACATTGTATGTCTGCTATCAAGAACCTCCACTCTTTCCACCCCTCTGCTGATGCAAGTAAGGGTGATGATTTGCTTCCTGCTGGCACTAAGGATTATATCCATATAAGAATTCAGCAGAGAAAATGGGAGGAAGACCCTTACTACTGTCCAAGAGATCAAGAATAATTACAATAAAAGAAGCTAGAGAAAGTGTTTAAGAAGAAACTTTCGGGGCGCCTGGGTGGCTCAGTGGGTTAAAGCCTCTGCCTTCAGCTCTGGTCCTGATCCCAGGGTCCTGGGATTGAGCCCTGCATCAGGCTCTCTGCTCAACAGGGAGCCTGCTTCCCTTCCTCTCTCTCTGTCCACCTGTGATCTCTGTCTGTCAAATAAATAAATAAAATCTTAAAAAAAAAAAAAGAAGAAGAAGGAACTTGCCTGCAATGGTAATGTAAGTGAGCATTCAGCATATGGAGAAGTAATTCAGCTAAAGGGTCACCAGCACAAGAACATATGCCAGCTCCTCACAGGGACTGGGCTGGCTAAGGACGACCAGCTGAAGGTTTATGGGTTTTAAGTGCTTTTGGCTTACTGAACCTTAAGTGAGGATTTCCTTGCAAGGAGTAGAATTTTCCTTCTGTCCCTTGTCACAAGTTTAAAAACCTCAATGCTTGTATAATGAAACCATTTGGGGTCTGCTTTTAGCTTGGACTAGAGTAACTCATTCATGCGATAAACTGAAAAGAGCCAAAGGAAAGGTTTCAAATGGTTGTCTTAGGAAAAAACCAATTGTTTGAGCTATGAGCTAAACTAGCCACTTTTTTTTTAACTAGTTCACTTTTTTTAAATTTTATTTATTTGACAGAGAGAAATCACAAGAGAGGCAGGCAGAGAGAGAGGAAGGGAAGCAGGCTCTCCGCTGAGCAGAGAGCCCGATGTGGGACTCGATCCCAGGACCCTGAGATCATGACCTGAGCTGAAGGCAGTGGCTTAACCCACTGAGCCACCCAGGCACCCAACTAGTTCACGTTTTTTAATGAAACATTTTAACATGAAGGGATAGCTGACATAAACTATGGTAATTCAGACTCAAGTACATAACAGACATTTTCTAAAAAATGAAATGAGACTGCCACTTCAAGGAAAATTGTGCCAATGATAAAATTCAAGCTTTTGAGTACAAATTAGAATTTTAGAAAACTTACACTGGCTACTGTGAATTATCAATGTCCCTAATCTTTTTTTTAAAAATAAAGATTGCATTTACTTATTTATTTATTGGGAGATGCGAGTGAGCAGGAGCGGGGCGGGGGGGCAGAGGATGAGGGAGCCGGAAGCAGACTCTATACTGAGTATGGAACCAATGTGGGGCTCAACCCCATGACCCTGAGACCAGAACCTGAGTGAAAATCAAGAGTACAATGCCCAACTGATTGAGCCACACAGGCACCCCTGTTCAGAGTCCCAAATCTTGATATTTTCCAAATGATAAATTCATGATATTTCAAAATCATGAATGAGGAAATTTCTTTGAATGAGGAAAAGATCTATTCAAAGACAAATGGAATTTAACTTAGAAAAGTATAAAGGGTTGATTGCCATGGTTTTAAAAATTTCAAATTGCAACTAATCTTTAAGAAACTGTCACCTGGGGCACCTGGGTGGCTCAGTGGGTTAAAGCCTCTGCCTTCAACTCAGGTCATGATCCCAGGGTTCTGGGATTGAGCCCCACATCGGGCTGTCTTGCTCAGCGGGGAGCCTGCTTCCTCCTCTCTCTCTGCCTGCCTCTCTGCCTACTTGTGATCTCTGTCAAATAAATAAATAAAAATCTTAAAAAGAGAAACTGTCACCTGTCAAGTTTAGATGACACATCAAAATATCCATAATGAGATGACTCAGCTGTTAAAGTATCCATCCCTATTCCAAATACATATACAAAGCTTTATGGCAGAAGCAAATGAAACAACAGATTTAAGATAATCAGGAAAAGAAAAATGTAAACACAGAAGTTTATATACAGCAAAACTGGATTTCAAGTATAAAGGGCACAAGCTGGTATCAACATACAAGACCTTAGAGAATACTGTTCCCATGAACCCTGCCTGAAGAATGAATCTTCTGGAGAACAAGCACCAGACGACAAAATGACTATAAATAAAGACTGGTGGTGAGCATTAAATAAGCTCAATGAGAGTTAAAAGATAGAGGGTATAATATATGGTGGCTCCACACTTGATAATGTAGATTTACTGCAACCATTTAAAAGCAGGGGTGAGTCGGGCGCCTAGGTGGTTCAGTGGGTTAAAGCCTCTGCCTTTGGCTCAGGTCATGATCTCAGGGTCCTGGGATCAAGCCCCGCATCAGGCTCTCTGCTCAGCAGGGAGCCTGCTTTCCCCCCTCTCTCTCTCTGCCTGCCTCTCTGCCTACTTGATCTCTGTCTGTCAAATAAATAAATAAAATCTTTAAAAAATAAATAAATAAAAGCAGGGGTGAGGAGAAAGAGAGAACAAATGCAAATAAATGTCATTGTTTTCAGTAATTATACTGGTAAAAACTATACTGGTGTTGTTATTCTGAGGCTATGGTGATTGTGATGTGGATAAAGCAAACGAGCATTAGGACTTAGGATATTAAGATATCTTAATCTATATTAGGATATCCTAATTGTATAATCCTCTGTGTTATTACTAGGACTATTAGTGTGGGAGAAAGGAGATGCAGACTTCAGACTGATGAAGTAATAACAGAGTCCTGAATTTGCAGCAGATATATCCGTATGAAATCATGAGTTTCTCATCTCTATATATATGTTCAATATACTGAAAATGCCTAGAAATAACTCTAGCAACCAGACTGTAGTCCGGAAATACCCTTTCCCACAAAAAGAAACCAACACTTCTTGAAAAAATGGCTAATTCCAGGTCTGGGGCAGAGAATATATGAAATGAGCCTCATACATCTGTATATGTGTCAGGAAGGAAACTATCAAAACTACTAGGGTCATGTAAAAGGGCTCAGGAGTCAAAGATAACCATGTGAATTTCAATAAAAGTAGTAACAGCAATGAACTGAAAATTATTAAACAGGTTTAAATTCATAAATTTATAATACAAAAAGTCTAAGTCCCCTTCAGAAGATGATAAAAAACCAACTAATTTTTAAGTAATTTCAAACTTACAGAAAAGTTGCAAAAATAGGACAAGGAATTCTTGTGCACTTTTCATCCGGATTTCCCAAGTGCTAACAATATATTGTACTTGCATTACCATATATATATGGTAACATATATAATCACATTAATATATATTAATATAGTATGCATTATATATATGTATGTATGCATATACATTACATTAATTAAACAGGGAGGCTATTAGACTGAGGTGGCTCTAACTAAGGCTGTGGTGCCTACCTAAGCAACCAAAAATCTGAGCCTTTAAATACCGCAAAGTTACAAAATCAGAATACTAAGGACGACCAATCATAAAGAGCAAGGAAGCTTTAAGACAGAGCCAGTCAGATAACTTCCTTTCTTTGTCTTCCCACCTTCCATGGAGGTGACTTTCCCCTGGCTCTGACTGGTAGAGCACTACCAACCACTCCCACTTTGGCCCTGCCCCATTGAAAGTGATTCTTCCTCAAATAAACTCATAATTTTTAATATACCTCAGCCTATCTTTTAATAAACATCATATACACACATATGTCACTGTCTCTGAAATGTCTGAGAGCAAGCTGCAGACATGATGTTCATTTACCTCTAAATACTGAAGTATCTCCTTTTTCAAAGACACAGTACAATTATCAAAAAAAGAGGACAGCAATACAATACTATTATTTAATCTAGAGCTCTTATTAAACATGTGCCAACTGGGCCATTAGTGGTCTTTAAAACAAAAGAAAAACATTTTTTTCTGGCCTAGGACCACATATTGCAGTTAATTGTTTTGTCTCTTTAGTCTCTTTGATTCTAGGACACTCAGCCTTTCTTTATCTTTCTTGACTTTAGTGTTTTTGAAGCATATAGGCCAGTTGCTTTTTTGGATCTCCCCCAGTGTGTATCTGCTGTTTCCTCATGATTAGATTCAGGTTATTAATTTCTGTCAGGAATGCCACAGCAATAATACTGTGGTCTCCTTGTTCATCACATGAGGAGGCACATGGTGTCCATTTGTCCCGTTACTGGTAATGTTAACTGTGGTCATTTGATTAAGATGATGTCTGCCAGACTGCCTCATTATGAAGTTATTATTTTTCTCTTTGTAATTAATACAGATTGCTGTGGAAGATTATTTGAAACTATGCAAATGTTTTTCCCCCAAATGTCATATCTTCACATATCTCTTTCAAAAACTGGCAAATAAACAGAAAGAATCAGGCACTTATCCTGACTTTCTTTTTTTAATGTAAACTGTAACACTTCATAATCAAATACGAATGAAGAGAAATAGCTCTTTATACAAGTATTTTAACTAATAAATGAAAAAAGAATCAGAATATCAATTTGCAGCCCCAATAAGTTAATGATCTAAATAATAAACATCAATAGATGCTAGCATCCCCTACAAGAAAAAGAAAACCAGATATTTTGTGACTCCTGAAGGAAGAACACCACATAAAATCTTACCAAAGGGACAGAACCTGAGTCTGATCAAGCCTCTGGATCCAGCTATCAATTTCCAAGAAATACAGATGATAAAGGAAACATGCTGAAATTGTACCATGAGGACGCAATTAACAAAACTCAGACTGTGGGAACTTCAGCAAGTCAAATAACCCAAGTTTTTTAACAGCATATGTATGGAACAGAAAGAGATGAACAGGGGCCCTACTAATTATCAGAGACTCAAAAAGATCTGTAAATTTTCAGTGGCCAAGACAGAATGTAAGTCTAAGGATACACATTTGGGTGATAAATCTAAAAAATGAAATACAGTGATGACTACAAAAGTCAAGATAGTGGTTACTTCTGGAAAAGGGAGAAACAGTTGTGATTTGGTTGGGGTATGATATGGAGGTTCCTGAAAAAATTAAAAACAGAACCTCTATATGATCTAGCAATTCCAATTCTGGGCATATAACCAAAGACAATGAAAACAGGATGCTGAAGAGATATATACACTTCCATGTTTACTGCAGCATTATTCACAAGAGCCAAGATACGGAAACAATCTGAATGTCCATCAACAGATGGATAAAGAAGATGTAGTGTGTGTGTGTGCGTGCATATGTGTGTGTACGCATGCCTGCATGTGCATGTATTAGTTACCCATGAGAAAGAAGCAAATCCTGCCATTTGCAACAATATGGATGGACCCTGAGGGCATTATGCTGGGATAAGTCAGATAGAGAAAGACAAATATCATATGACATCACTCACTGAACTCATAAAACTAAAGAGTAAAATAATTACCAGGGGCTAAGAGGTGGGGGAATGGAAGAGAAGTTGTTTAAGGGTACAAATCTGTAGTTAGTAGATAAACAAATTCTGGAGATCCATAGTGATTACAGGTAACAATATTTTAGTATAAAACCAAAATGGCTAAGAGACCAGATCTTAATTATTCCCACCACAAAAAAGAACTGATAACTACATGATGTGATAGAGGTGTTAGCTAAAGCTATAATGACAATCATACTGTAATATATAAGCTACCAAATCAAACATGCTATGTATCTTAAACATACACAATGTTATATGTCAAATATATTTCAATAAGAAAATTCATTACAACATTTGGAAAGCAATGATTTTGTCAAGAGCTGTAAAATGTTCTCTTTCTTTGATCAGTAATTCTACTACAGGAAGCTGTTATGAAATAATTCAACAAAAGAAGAAAAAATTTTAAGTGGTTATTATCCACTTTTATGTGTTGACGGGGGGTAATCACAAAATGTTAGGTAGCAGAAAGCTCAGAGGAAAATGATTATGTTCCATGCACTTCCAACTAAAAGCAAACAAATACACACATGGGCCAAGAACAGAAGGAAACTAAACTGCGAGATTCTCCAAATACAGTATAATTTTTTCAAGTGCTGTTTCCACTGGTTGGAATGTTCTCACACACACACACACACACACACATATATTCATATGCCCACATAATACACACACACAGGCACATGTTCACATATACATTCATACACACACAAATATGCCCGCCTAATACATACATACATACACATAAGTACACATGTACACATGCACACATATGCTAACATGCCCAACTATGGGCTGAATTGGGTACTCCCAAAATTCAAATACTAAAGTCTTAAACCCAAGTACCTCAGAGTGTGACTGCATATGGAGACAAGATATTTAAACACATAATTCAAGTAAAATGAATTAGAGTGGGCTCTAATCCAATATGACTTATCTCTTCATATAAGAGATTAAAATACAGACTACTACAGAGGGAAAAACATGTGAGGACATAGGGAAAACATGGCCACCTACCAAGCCAAGGACAGGGGGTCTTTGAAGAAACCAACCATGCTGACACCTTGGTCTCTCACTTCAAGCCTCCACAATTGTGAGAAAATAAATTTCTGTTTTTAAGCCAAAATAATAACAACAACAACTATAATAATAAAGCCAAAATCTGGTTCTTTAAAAGTGCTAACAAAATAGGTCAACTTTTAGTAAAATTGATCAAAAATGGGGTAAGCACTTAAACACAAATTAATGACAGTTCAAATGAAAAAAAGTACATGACAGCAGATACTGTAGAGTTAAAAAAACAAAAATAAAACAAGCAAAACTGGCTAAAATTAAAAAAAAAAAACAAGAAACAACAAGTGTTGGCAAGCATGTGGAGAAAACGAGCCCTCATAGACTGTTGCTGGGAATGCAAACTGGTGCAGCCACTGTGGAAAATAGTATGGCAGTTCCTTGAAAAATTAAAAATAGAATTGCCGTACGATCCAGTAATTCCACTACTGAGTATTTACCGAAAGAAAACAAAAACACTAAATTGAAAAGGTATATGCACTTCTCTGTTTATTGCAGCATTATTTATAATAGCCAAGATATGTAAGCAACCTAAGTGTCCACTGGTAGATGAATGGATAAAGAAGACATGGTATATATATAAAATGGAATATTATTCAGCCATTAAAAGAATGAAATCTTGCCATTTATAATAATATGGGTGGACTAAGATGGCATAATACTAAGTGAAATAAGTCAGAGAAAGACAAATACTATGTGATTTCATTCATATGTGGAATTTAAGAAACAAAAGGACAAAGAAAAAAAGAGATGAACAAAAAACCAGACTCTTAAATTCAGAGAACTGGTGGTTGCCAGAAAGGAGGTGGGTGGGGTAATGGGTAAAACAAATAGAATGAAGAGTATACTTGATGAACACTGAGAAATGCATAGAATTGTTGTATTACACTGTACACCTGAAACTAATATAACACTGCATGTTAATATTTGAATAATAAATAAGTTACAGTGGGACAGAATATCCTTTCAAAAAAAACTCTATCAAGACAACAAATTTTTAAACTCAGAAAAAAACAGACAAATGCCTAGAAAAATGAAACTACCAAAGTGACCCAAGAAAAAAATGAAAGCTTAAAAAATCCTACTTATATCAAGTTAGTTAAAAATTTTTCCACAGAGAAAATTCTAGGCTCAATTTTAGAATTTTAGTTTTATCAGTCTTTCATTTATTTTTTTTAATTTTTAATTTTTTAATTATTATTTATTTCTTTTCAGTGTAATAGAATTCATTGTTTATGCACCATACCCAGTGCTCCATGCAATACGTGCCCTCCATAAACCCACCACCTTGTTCCCCCAACCTCCCACCCAAGCCCCTTCAAAACCCTCAGATTGTCTTTCAGAGTCGAGAGTCTCTCATGGTTCATCTCCCCCTCCAATTTCCCTCAACTCCCTTCTCCTCTCCATCTCCCCATGTCCTCCATGTTCTTTGTTATGCTCCACAAATAAGTGAAACCATATGATAATTGACTCTCTCTGCTTGACTTATTTCACTCAGCATAATCTCTTTCAGTTGATACAAAAGTTGGGTATTCATCCTTTCTGATGGAGGCATAATACTCCATAGAGCATACGGACCACATCTTCCTAATCTATTCATCCGTTTGAAGGGCATCTTGGTTCTTTCCACAGTTTGGCGACCGTGGCCATTGCTGCTATAAACATTGGGGTACAGATGGCCCTTCTTTTCACTACATCTGTATCTGTGGGGTAAATACCCAGTACTGTAATTGCAGGGTCATAGGGAAGCTCTATTTTTCATTTCTTAAGGAATCTCCACACTGATTTCCAAAGTGGCTGCACCAACTTGCATTCCCACCAGCAGTGTAAGAGGGTTCCCCTTTCTCCACATCCTCTCCAACACAAGTTGTTTCCTGTGTTGCTAATTTTGGCCATTCTAAATGGTGTAAGGTAGTATCTCAATGTGGTTTTGATTTGAATCTTGAATCTCCCTAATGGCTAGTGATGATGAACATTTTTTCATGTGTCTGATAGCCATTTGCATGTCTTCATTGGAGAAGTGTCTCTTCATGTCTTCTGCCCATTTTTTGACATGATTATCTGTTTTGTGTGTGTTGAGTTTGAGAAGTTCTTTATAGATCCTGGATATCAACCTTTTGTCTCTACTGTCATTTGCAAATATCTTCTCCCATTCTGTGGATTGCCTCTTTGTTTTGTTGACTGTTTGCTGTGCAGAAGCTTCTGATCTTGATGAAGTCCCAATAGTTCACTTTTGCCCTTGCTTCCCTTGCCTTTGGCGATGTTTCTACGAAGAAATGGCTGCAGCTGAGGTCGAAGAGGTTGCTGCCTGTGTTCTCCTCAAGGATTTTAATGGATTCCTTTCTCACTGAAGGTCCTTCATCCATTTTGAGTCTATTTTTGTGTGTGGTGTAAGGAAATGGTCTAGTTTCATTTTTCTGCATGCGGCTGTCCAATTTTCCCAACAGCATTTGTTGAAGAAACTGTCTTTTTTCCATTGGACATTCTTTTCTGCTTTAATGAAGATTAGTTGACCATAGAGTTGAGGGTCTATTTCTGGGCTTTCTATTCTGTTCAACTGATTTATGTGTCTGTTTTTGTGCCAGTACCATACTGTCTTAATGATGACAGCTTTGTAATAGAGCTTGAAGTCTGGAATTGTGATGCCTCCAACTTTGGCTTTCTTTTTCAACATTCCTCTGGCTATTCAAGGTCTTTTCTGGTTTTATCAGCCTTTCAAAGGACAGTTAAACCAAAACACGTGGACTATTTCAGAGAGCAGGAAAAGCCTGAATGCTCCATAACTCAATTCTATAGGCTTGCATTAACTCCAGAACCAGATAAAAACAATGAGAAATAAATTTAAAGGTCCTAGTTACCCCAAAATACAGATGTCTTCTGTGTGTATTGGCACACAGAAAATTAGCCAATGAAACAGAATAAAGACTAAGTAACTATATAATTATTAGAGAATAGAGTATATGATAGAGGTAATAATGGCATTCTTTTGAGGAAAGGAAGGACCAGTTAACAAATGAACCTGAAAAACTGATAATCCACATGGAAAAGAAAATAAAAATGGATTCTATCTTACAAATAAAGACTAACACCAGAGTGATTAGAAACTGAAATATCAAAAACAAAACTTTTAAACTTTTGGAAGAAAATGCATGTGAATATATCTGTTTTTAAGGTAAGAAAGATGTTCCTTATCAAAACACAAAAAACACTAACCATAAAAGACTGATATATTTGACTTTATAAAAGGTGTTTGGCTCATCAAAACATGCTTTAAAGAATGGGGAAGAAAGTAAGTTACACACTGGGAGAAAGATTCTGTAAGAAAAGATTAATCTCAGTACAAAGGTAGTGCGGAAAATATAAGGAACTCAATAGAATTCAAATTATATTACAAAGCTATAGTAAATAGAACAGTACAGAATCAGTATAAAAACAGACAGATGATCAATGGAACAGACGAGATAGCCCAAATATAAATCCATGACTATATGGTCAATTAATTCACAACAAAGGATCCAAGAATATATAATGGAGAAAGAACAGTCTCGTCAAAAATTAATGCTGGGAAAACTGGACAGTCACATTCAAAGAATGAAATTGGACCACTATCTTATATCATAAACAAAAACTAATTGAAAATAGATTAAAAACTTGAATGTAAGACTTGAAACCATAAAACTCTTAGAAGAAAACATAGGCAGGATGCTTCCTGACATTGGTCTTGGTGATGATGTTTTGGATTTGACACCAAGAGCAACAAATAAGCAAAAAAGGCAACCAAAGCAAAAATAAATGAGGACTACATCAAACTAAAAATCTTCTGCATAGGAAAGAAAAACATTAACACAATGAAAAGGCAACCCACCCAATGGTAGAAGATATTTCCAAATTATATATCTGAAAAAGTTAATATACAAAATGCATAAAGAACTTATGCAACTCAATAGCAAAAAACCCACCCCCAAACAACCCAATTAAAAAATGGGCTGAGGACCTAAATAGATATTTTTCCCAATAAGACATACAGATGGCCAACATGTATATGAGAAGGTGCTCACATCACTAATTATCATAGAAATGCAAATAATAAGCACAATGAAATATCAACTCACACCTGTCATAATGGTTAGTATTAAAAAGACAAGAAATGTTAAGTGTTGGTGAGGATGCAGAGAAAATGGAACCCTTATACAGTGCTGGTAGGAATGTAAATTGGTACAGCCACTGTGGAAAACAGAAAACAGTATGGAGGTTCCTCAAAAAATTAAAAATAGGGGCACCTGGGTGGCTCAGTGGGTTGAGCCGCTGCCTTCGGCTCAGGTCATGATCTCAGGGTCCTGGGATCGAGTCCCACATCGGGCTCTCTGCTCAGCAGGGAGCCTGCTTCCCTCTCTCTCTCTCTCTGCCTCCCTCTCTATCTACTTGTGATCTCTGTCAAATAAATAAAATCTTTAAAAAAAAATTAAAAATAGAACTACCATATGATCTAGCAAGTATATATATATATATATATAGTATATTTTCCTTGCAAGAAGCTATAGTTTTTATAATACAAACTAATTACCAGTTGACATACACCACCAACAACCTGCCTATGCCTTAGTAGTTATCAGTTTAATTATCATTTGGTAATGTACAATTTCCATTGAGACTGCATCAGTCCAGAGTGATCAAATGAATTGTTAGCAGTAGCATATGCTGAGATCCATAACAGGATAGCTTGCTTTTATCAGTTGTTTGCAGTAAAATTGACTACCTTATCACATAGCATTTAATAAGTAATTCAGCATTCAAAATTGATATTAACAATAAAAGCTAACATTTATTTAGCATTTATTAAATGCCAGTCTCTCTAAGAGCTAGCAACTACCCCATTCAGTAAGAACTATTATCAACTCCATTTTGCAGATATAGGAAATTATGGCCCAAAGAATTAAGTCACTTTAAGGTCACACAGGCAGTAAATGGGGAGAACTGAAATCCCAACCAACTTTGGCTCTAAAAGTAATACAGACAATAACAGTGAGGACAGAATATAAGGACAACCCAACTCACTAACAGATATATAGCTTTTAACAAATGAAAGATTGTTATAATTGTTATAACAATTGTTATAATGTCATAAGCATTAAATAACTGACTCCCCAGGAGGAGTAAAATTGTAAGCTGTTGAATTCTGTGAGCATAAAGGGTAGAGAGGGAGAACTGGAGTATCCTTAATTTATGCATGAAAGTTGGGTAGAAAAAGCAAAATTCTAAAAACTTGCTAAGTAACAAACTAAAGATGGGGTGTAGAAGGAATCTGTGAACAATATTGGGTAGTCTTAAAACTAACAATAAGATGATCAGATGAAAAGCCACCTCACGGATTTTTCTAAGTGGATTCAAAGTGATATAAAGAGATGAAAAGACACACATAATTCTAGGTTGTGCTTGTTAATGGTTCCAAAGGGGAAGCTAAGAATTTGCCTGATGTGATCAGTAATGGAAGCTAGTAGAGAATTTAAGAGGGTAGTAAGAGATAGAGTAAAAAAAGGCAGACATGGGTCAGATACCTGGGTGGCTCAGTCACTTAAGCCTCTGTCTTTGGCTTGGGTCATGATCCCAGGGCCCTGGGACAGAGTCCCATGTCAGGTTCCTTGCTCACTGGGGAGCCTGCTTCCTCCTCTGCCTGCTGCCACTCCTGCTTGTGCGGTCTTTCTCTCTCTCTCTCTCTCTCTCACACAAACAAATAAAAAAATCTTAAAAAACAAAACAAAACAGCAGACACAAGAGGATCTGGCTGCAAGTATGTAAGATTATTGTAAGGTCAAAGAATTCACTTCTATTGATGAAGTTAAGAGGGAGTGTGAATAGGAATTCAACAAGAAAAGAAGTCTGCACTGTCACAAAGAAGTCTACAATATGAAGTAAAAATGTAAGCCTAGGACATACTGAAAGTATGAAGACATCATTTAAATAAGCAAGATAATCAAGACTTAAGCTCCATGAGGGATGATGAAGACGGCTACTTTGGTAACTTGGGTCAAACCCTTCTTCAAAATTTTGCCCAAGAAGGAACAAAAGGAAAGGGAAGAAATACTATTACTGAGAATATAAGGTCTGAGAGAAAAATGGCAGAAATGATTTAAAGGCCAACAAACATTAAAATACCATGGTTGGCTAGAGTTAATTTTGAGACTCACGAGTCAGAGAAGACCTGTAGCAGCAGTACTTTAAAATTTAAATTCCCCTCACAGACTCCAAAATAAGAACAGAAGTGGGAATACAAACCTATGAATAGACATGTTATGAACATTTGGTCTCAAATGGCAATTCTTTTTGAAAATTGATCTCTGTATGAGCTTTGGGGTATGATTCAAAACCTGTAACTGGAGAATTTCATAACAGCTGGGTCCATCATGGATCTTTGAAAGAACGAAAAATTCTAAAATAACAGTTCCAAAATCACACTAGCACAGAAAGTGATATAATTCCCCCTGCCTTTTTTGTCAGCAGACAGAAACTATTCCAAGGCTGAGAACAGTGTCAAAGCTAACCCTACCAAAGAGGAAAATACTAAGTTAGCAGCTTTGAGTCACAGATAGCAGTAGTATTCATGGGAAGAGTGGCGTTTAATCACACCCCAGTGTTGAATGACTAAAAATGGGTCAGCCTGAAGCTGGTGGATTCTCCAGAGGATGGAGGAGGACACGCTCGTGTGACAGCTTGATGTCTGTGCTAGAAGTTCAGACCAAGAATTAAACACTGCACAATTCCAAGGGACACCATGAATTTTCTCATCTGTTGTGGATGGCATCCCCTCCATTCATATAGTAGCAGCCTGCTCATCCTAACACAGCCATGCTGGCTCCAACAGCTCACGGCTTGATCAAGAGCTCCCAGGTTTATATGAAAAATATATCATTCCTTTCTTGTTACCCCTTCCTAACTTTAAAAGGGTCTAAAATGTCAAGAATATTCTTTCATCCAAACAAGTATTTGTTTTATCAAAATAAAATATTATTGCTGTATTTTTCACTTGATACTGTTATGAAATAATTTTCTTTTTAATTAACTGAGTAAAATGAAAGAACCTAAGGGAATTGAGTCATCTGGCTAATCACTTACTCTATGTGAACATTTCCCAGAATTTTTTCCACAGAATATGGAATTAATATGGAATATTAAAAGAGTTCCATGGTAAGTTAAGTTGAAATGCCACGACTATCCATCTGGGAGTATCATCATGTGTATTAGCCTAGTAAGGCCCTCACGAAATTGGTTTTGTTATCCCAGTGATTCCCATTCTTATTTGATCATAAAACTTGTTTTGTTTTGAGGAACATCAGTGATATGAGAAGAGTTTGGGAAATGCCACTCAAAGTTACCATGTATACATGTATTACTTGTAAACAATTAAAACAGAACATCCAAAACTAAAATGAGATTTCTTTGATGACTGTAGAGTACTAAAGGAAACTGCAGTGCCTCAGGATCAACAAACGTTGGTTGATAGATTTATCTGGTAAAATGACAAGCAAAACACCATTTATTGCATATTCAGTGATGCCAGAAATATAGGATAAAAACCATGTTTTATAGTACTTACTGTCACTTAGCACATAATTCTCATAAGATGGATAAAAATATATCAATATTTGGACTGAGCATTTTAAGTGTTCAGTAAGAACAGATAGCTGCACTTATTTTAAAACTTGTTTATCAGAAAACATCTACATGTCTGGGACTTCAGGAGCTCACAACCTTAATAATCACTCCTCATGTTATTGACTACATTGAGAATATCTACTGATACCAAAACAATGGCACCTACTGAAGATTATTACAATACTTACCACATTACAAAAAGAATCCAGACCAATGCTATGTACATACTTAGTACATTCTGGATTAGACCAAGTAAAATTTAACAACAAGCTGAACAGCATTCTATAAAACAAAAACAAAAAGTCAGTTAGGCTAATTCTGTCTGTTTTTCTATGCTATGGACTCATAGTGAGAAAGAAGATTGTCTTGGAACTTGATGACTGAATCAAATCTGAGTTCATTAAAGTTTATCTACATTTACCTTAAGAGAAGTTCTTTGGGTAACTTTTTGTTAATAAGGCCTTCGTCATTATTTGAGAAAACCTGAAGAAAAAAAAAAAAACAAGGACATTGTTAAAGTGTTCCCCAATGAAAAAAAATTACATGGTCATAACAGCCCCAATTATTGCCCTACATATATGATAACTAATTTCAGGAAGCCATCATCCTTCAATATTAATGGATATAAAAAGAGTTTATACCCCCTCACCACTTCATAAAAATGCAACACAGTGATTTCTATGCTACATTGTATTAGAAGTTTTAGCCAAGCCTATCAGGCCAGAAAAATACATAAAAGGCATCCTGATTGGAAGGGAAGAAGTAAACAGCTTCTATTTACAGGTAACTTGATCCTATATATAAAAAATTCTAAGAAATCCACACACACAAAAACATTAGAAGTAATCGAGTTTAGCAATACAATATACAAATATATAATACATTTACACACAAATTGTCTTTCTGTTCATTAGCAATGAACCACCTGAAAATGAAATTAAAACAATCTCATTTATGAGATACTTGGTACTTGGGTGGCTCAGTCAGCTGAACAACCAGCTCCTGACTTTGGCTCAGATCATGAGCTCAGGGTCCTGGGATCAAGCTCTGTGTCAGGCTCCATGCTGTGCACTGGGAAGTCTGCTTGGAGATTCTCTCTCTCCCTCTCCTTCTGCCCCTCCCCTCACTCATATTCTCTCCCTCTTTAATACAAATAAATAAATTACAACAGCATCAAAAAGAATAAAACATTTAGGAATGAATTAAAGAAATGCAAGACATATACTGAAAACCCACACAAAACACTCTGTTGAGAGAAATTAAAGAAAACAAATTGAAACAAATTTCACGTTCACAAATTCAAAGATTTATGAATGTTAAGTTAGCAACACTTCTTGAACTGGTCCACAGATTTAATGAAATCTCTATCAAAATCCCAGCTGTCTTTTTTTCTTTTTTAATTGTAGAGTTGAGAGGCAGCTGGGTGGCTCAGTCAGTTAAGCATCTGCCTTTGACTCAGATCATGATCCCAGGGTCCTGGGATTGAACCCTGCACTGGGCTCCCTGCTCAGGGAGGAGTCTGCTTCTCCCTCTCCCTCTGTTAGCTGCTTCCCCTGCTCGTGCTCTCTGTCTGGGTCAAGTAAATAAAATCTTTTAAAAAAAAAATTGAAGAGTTGATCCTAAAACTCATATGGAAATGCAGGAGTCCCAAAAGAGCCAAAATAATCTTGAAAAGGGAAACAAAGTTGGAGGACTCACACTTCCTGATTTCAAAACTTACTACAAAGCTACCGTAATTAAAACATTATAATATTGGAATAGGATAGAAATACAGATCAATGGAATAGAACAGTCCAGAAATAAACCCTTGTATTTACAAGCAATCAATTTTGGACAAGTGCTCTGAGATAATTCAATGGAGAAAAGAATAGTATTTCAACCGATGGTGTCAGGACAACTGGATATCTACATGCAAAACAATAAAGTTGTATCCCCATTTCACATTATATTAAAAAATCAACTCAATATGGATCAAAGATTTTTTTAAAATGAGTTAAAACTATATCCCTTAAAAGAAAAAATAAGCATAAATCTTGGTGATCTTAGATTATGTAATGATTTTGTAGATATGATACCATAAGTATAAGCAGCCAAAGAAAAAATAAATTGGACTTCATCAAAATTAAAAACTTTTGTGTCATAGGACATCATCAAGAAAGTAAAAAGAAAAATCCATAAAATAGGAAAAAATATTTGCAAATCACTTATCTAATAAGGGAATTATAGACGGAATATATAAAGAACTCTCACAATGCAACAAATGGAAAAATAAACCAGTTAAAAAACAGGCACATGATCTGAATAGACATTTCTGCAAAGAAGATATGCAAATGGCCAATAAGCACATAAAAATAAGTTCAACATAATTAGTCATTAGGGAAGGTCAAATCAAAACCACAATAAGACAGTGCAGAGCCACAAGGACAGCTAAAATAAAAAAGATACTAATAATGGCAAGACTGTGCAGAATTCTGGAAACACTGGAAAGTAAAACAGTGCAACCACTTTGAGAAGCAGTCTAGTAGTTAAACATAGAGCTACCATATAAACTAGCAATTTCAATCATAGTAGTTACTAAGAAAATAAAAACAAGTAACCAAACAAAAACTTGTACATGTTATATGTTTATAAAAAAAAAATAAATAAAAAATTAAAAAAAAACTTGTACATGAATGTTCACAGCAGTATCACTCCTAATGGCCAAAAAAGTAGACTCAATCCAAATGTTCATCAGCTGATGAATGTATTATCAAAATGTGGTATATTCATACAAGGGAAGATTATTCAGCAATAAAAAGGAATGGAGACTGATATATTATTACAACAGAAATGAGCCTTGAAAACATTATGCTACATAAAAGACACACATAAAAGGCCACATATTGCATGATTCCATTTACATTAAATATCCAGAAAAGACAAATCCATGCAGACAGTGTTAAGATTAGTGGTCACCTAAAATGAGTGAGTGACTGCTGGAGTTTCTTTTTAGAGTTATAAATATGTTCTTGAATTAACTGTGATAAAGACACAACTTGATGAATATACTAAAACACACTGGATTGTACATTTTAAATGAGTGAAATTCACAATATATGTGTAATATCTTTATCTGTCTATTTCTAAATTTGTACCCAATGTGGGGCTGAAACTAACAACCCTAACAACAGTTTGTACCCAATGTGGGGCTGAAACTAACAACCGTGAGATCTAGAGTTGCAGGCTCCACCAACTGAGTCAGCCAGGTGCCCCTGTAATATCACATTTTAAAAATAGATTTAAAA
Source organism: Meles meles (assembly GCF_922984935.1). NCBI lineage: Eukaryota > Metazoa > Chordata > Mammalia > Carnivora > Mustelidae > Meles > Meles meles. Next base: position 36,311,362 of record NC_060069.1, on the reverse strand, counting down.
ACCCATATATACCATAATCCATCAAAGCAAACTGCAGAAATGGAAAGAATACTGTAAACAGTATCCTACACTCATTTAAAAAATGTTTTCAATGATTAGTTTTAGTAGTGTGCATGTGAGTACAGGATTGTGACAACACTGGCTCCATTTTTGGCCCCACGTCTTGTTCTCGCCTCGGTGCAGAGATGACACCACTTTAGATAACTAGCAGACAGCCTGCCACACAGGTGGCACCACTTTAGATAACTAGTACAGATCCTCTAGGACACAGATGGCCTCACTATAACCACCCTGTGACCACACCACCATACCCCTTGCACTATAAAAGTTGTGGGTTGAGGTCCAAGCTGGGTGGAGAATGGGGGTATAGTACCCTGGATTCTCTGCCCACCTGCTGGCCCAATACCCTGTCAGTAGGTGACCCTGAATAAAACTGTATAAATGGTATGGAGTAGCCTTCTTCATTTTGCAGTATTCAAGTGCCTTCTCAGTCTGGAGGATACATTCTTGACCCTCCTCCACCTTCTAACAGCAAGATGGGAACATTAAGCCCCTGTTGTATTCCAAGCTCCATTAAGCACTGTGTTCATTACATAATTTACTTTTTTCTAGTTCCTTGAAATGTAAGTTAGGTTACTGATTTGAAAATTTTAAGATTTTATATATTTGACAGATGGAGATCACAAGTAGGCAGAGAAGCAGGCAGAGAGAGGAGGAAGCAGGCTCCCCTCTGAGCAGAGAGCCCAATGCGGGGCTTGATCCCAGGACCCTGGGATCATAACCTGAGCCGAAGGCAAAGTCTTTAACCCACTGAGCCACCCAGGCGCCCCCTGATTTGAGATTTTTTTTTAAAGATTTTATTTATTTGAGGGAGAGAGAGAAGGAGAAAGAGAGCATGAGCTGCGGAGAGGGGCAAAGAGAGAGGGAGAAGCAGACTCCCTGCCGAGCAGCAGGAAGCCCAACTCGGGGCCTGACCCCAGGACCTGGAGATCATGACCCAAACCAAAGGCAGATGCTAAACCGACTGAGCCATCCAGGCACCCCAGATCTTTCTTCTTTTTAATGTAGGCATTTACAACAATACATTTCCCTCTGATCACTGCTTTCACTCCATCCCATGAGTTTTGATATGTTGTTTTCAATGCCATTTGCCTCAAATTATTTTCTAATATCCTTTTTATTTCTTCTTTCACCTACTGGTTAAAAGTCTACTGTGTAATTTCCACGTATTTGTGAAATGTCCAGTTTTCCTTCTTCCCCCTTTTTTTTAATCTCTGGCTTCATTTTATTGTGGTAAGAGAAGATACTTCATGTGAAGTCCATCTTTTGAGAATTATTCAACTATTTTTGTGGCCTAACATAAGGTCTGCCCTGAAGAACACGACAGGTTCCATAGAACAGGAATACATTCCATATTCACTTGAGAATAATATGAATTCTGCTATTGTTTGGTAGAGTGTTCCATATACCTCCAGTAGGTCTATTTCCTTATTGATATGCTAACTACCGTGTTACTTAACATATGGAATTAAGGTCTCCAATTGGAGTTGAGGGTGGTGGAGAGTGACATCATGACAATCATGATCATAACCTGACAATCTTCATGACAATCATGACAATCTTCACATACTTCGATAGCTGTCAGAACAATGGGCTTATTTTCTGTTATTATAAAGACCAGTGAATCAAAGCTACAAGATTACAATTCAGTGCAGGGAAGAATTGTATGGCAGTAAGACTAGCCCATACTAGAATGTTTTACTCTTTCAAGTGGTGATGCTCTATCCACACAGTGCTCCTACAAATATCACAGAACCAGGAATGTTGAAGAAAGAAATCCCTTCTTTCAGTGGGAGGTTTGAATAGAAAATCTCTAAGAACCAAATCTAATTTACTGAATCTACTATTCAGGTTCTGCCAAGTACATCACTGTTACCTTGGTATGTCATTTAATTTTTCTATGCCATGAATTCCTCTTTTGTAAAATGGGGATAATGAGTAACTCTGCCACAAGGCTTGCTGTGAGTTAGAGGAGTTCACGTATGTAAAATGCCTAGAATAATCTTGGCAAATAGTGAGTGCTCAACAAGTAATAGTTACAATGATGGTTGTGAAATCTCCAACTATTATTGTAGAAGTATCTATTTCATCCTTAATTTCTGTCAATTTGCTGTATATATTTTGGAGTCTATCATTTGGTGCATATATAACTATTGTAACTTCTTGAGAAATTCACCATTTATCAAAATATAAAATATAAACCTTTGTTTATTGTTTTTATTGTTTTTAACTCAGAAGTCTATTTTGTATGATATCAATACTATTTGTATAGAATGTCTCTTCCCATCTTTCTACCTTCAGCCTATCTATTTTTGGTCTAAGAAGAAAGAGACTCTTGTGGACAGCCCATAATGGGATCATGGGTTTTTGGGTTTTTAATCCATTCTGCCAATCTGTATTTAATTGGTAAGCTTAATAATTTCACATTTAAAATGAATACTAACAAGAAAGGACTTTTACCATTTTTCTATTCCTATATACTGAAGTATATCATTAGATAAATGTCAATTAGGTCAAGTTCGTTGGTAATGATGTTCAAATCTTCTATATCTTAATGATTTTTTTAATCTACAAATTCTATCAATTAGTAAAGGGTATTGCTATTTAAAACTGTGATTGTAGCAGCGCCTGGGTGGCTCAGTGGGTTAAAGCCTCTGCCTTCTGCTCAGGTCAGGATTCCCAGGGTCCTGGGATTGAGCCCCACATCGAGGCTCTCTGCTCCGCAGGGAGCCAGCTTCCCCCTCTCTCTCTGCCTGCCTCTCTGCCTACTTGTGATCTCTGTCTGTCAAATAAATAAATAAAATCTTTAAAAAAAATAAAATTAAAACTGTGATTGTAGATTTCTTTCTTTCTCCCTTTGGTTCTCTCAAGTTTTGTTTCATGTATTTTGAAGCTTTAGGTATAAATCAAAGTGATTCAACTTATCTATACACTATGCTTTGCTCACCACAAGTGTAGCTACCATATGTCAGCATGCAATGCTATTACAATACCAGTTACAAGGGTACCTGGTTAGCACAATTAGTTAAGCATCTGACTCTTGGTTTTGGCTCAGATCATGATCTCAGGCTCGTGAGATCAAGCCCCATGTTGGGCTCTGTGCTGAGCACAAGTCTGCTTGGTTTCTCTTTCTCTCTGCCTCTCCACCGACCCCCTCTAAAAATAAATAAATCTTTAAGAAAAAAATACCAGTGACTATATTCTCTATGCTCTGCTGTTGTGGCCATTTTAGTAATAAAACATTCCTGGGTATACAAAAAAATCTTCTAGAGTATCACTATAATTAGATTCAAATGTTTATATTTGTAGTGAAAGATGTGTTACATAGCTCTTTAAAGCAACCAAACAGTATGTCTTAGTGTTCTATTTATCTACTTTAATATTTTTTCATTTTTTATTATTTTTTTAAATTCCAGTATATCTAACATACAGTGTTATATTAGTTTCAGGTTTACAATACAGTGATTCAACAATTTTTTTTTTTTAAAGACAGAGTGAGTAAGTGGGTGGAGGTGGAGAGAAGAGAGAGAATCTTAAGCTTGCTCCAGGCCCAGCATGGACCCCAACCTGGGGCTTAGTCACCCCAACCTGGGGCTTAGTCTCATGACCCTGAGACCGTGACCTGAGCCCAAAATCAAGAGCTGGACACTTAACTGACTGAGCCACACAGGAGCCCCTGATTCAACAGTTCTGTATATCATTACTCAGTATTCATGATAAGTGTACTCTTAATTCCCTACACCTATTTCACCCATCCCCCACTCACCTACCTCCCATCTGATATGCTTTATTTTAAATGAGTACCTTCAGTTAAAGTTATTTTTTTTCCATGAGAATTTTTTTTTATACTTAAAACAAACTTCAGAATACATGGTTCTAAAAGATATATTTAAAACATTCCAGCCCCTCAAAATAGAATACACATTTTCCTCAAGTACACACAGAAGAACCCCTGGCTAAATCCATAAAAAGAGACATAAGAAATATTACAAATTTAAGAAAAGTGAAATCATACCAAGTATATTCTCCAGTCACAATGGTACAAAACTACAGAACAATAAATAAACTATAGAACAATAAAACAAAGCTGGAAAATCTATGGCATAAATACTAAATACTTAATATGTAAATATTAAACACCACACAACTGCACAAGCAATGGACCAAATAAGAAATCAAATGGCAAATCAAAACATGTCTCAAAACAAAAGAAAAAGAAAACAATATTTCAAAACCTATGGTATACAGCAAAAGCAGATATTAGAGAAAATTTTATGCTATAAATGCTTGTATTAAGAAAAAAAGTTCAATAACTTAACATTATGTTGTGGTAACAAGGACCCAGAAAAAGAAGAAACTCAGCTGAATTTTAGTAGGCAATGGAAACAATAAAGAAAAATCAGAAATAAAATAGAGACCAGAAAAACAATAACATAACACTGAAAGTAACCACCAGTTTTCAAAAAAAAAAAAAAAAACCAAAAAACTGACAATGCTTTAATCACATAACAAAAAGAGAGAGAGAGAAGACTCAAAAACCAAAATGAGAAAGGGAAGAGAAAATAGTACAACAGATAACCCCGAAAATATACAGTCTGAAAACAGATTACTATAAACAATTATACACTAACAAATCAGATAACTAAGGGGAAAAAAACCCCAGATAATCTCTAAAAATGCGTAAGTTACCACAATTCAATCATGAATCTTGAATCCAAGAAATAGGGAATCTTCTTAGACCAACAACAAGAATGAAAGTTGAATTAGGAATTAAAAATCTCCCAGGACAGGGGCACCTGGGTAGCTCAATCAGTTAAGCATCTGCCTTCAGCTCAGGTCATGATCCCAAGGTCCTGGGATCAAGCCCTGTGTCAGCAGGGAGTCTTGTTTTCCCTCTGCCCTTCCTGCTCATGTGTGCACTCTCTCTCTCAAATAAAAATCTTAAAAAAAAAAAAAAAAAAACCACACACACACAAAAATAACTCCCAAGACAGAAAAGCCCAAGACCACATGGCTTCATCGGTGAATTGTACCAAACATTTTTTAAAAAATTAACGACAATCTTACAAAACTTATCAAAATCCTACAAATAATGGGATAGAGGGAACACATTCAAAATCATTCCATGGGGCCAGTACCACCCTGACACCCCAAAACAGGATAAAAACAAAACAAAAACAAAGTCTAGTTTGCCTGTTATAAGTATTGCTACTTTGGCTTTCTTTGACATCCATGTACGTGATAAATGTTTCTCTACTCCCTCACTTTCAATCTGCAGGTTTCCTTGGTCTAAAATGAGTCTCTTGTAGGTAGCATACAGATGGGTCTTATTATTATTATTATTATTTTAATCCGTCTGACACCCTGTGTTTTTTGACTGAAGCATTTAGTCCATTTACACTCAAAGTAATTATTGATAGATATGTATTTACTGCCATTTTATTACTTGTCTTGTTTCTGGAGATTTTCTCTGATCCTTTCTTGTCTTTGTCACTTCTGGTTCTCCTTTGCACTCAAAAAGTCCTCTTTAATATTTCTTGCAGGGCTGGTTTGTTGGTGATGAACTCCTTTAGTTTTTGTTTGGGAAACTCTTTATCTCTCTTTCTATTCTGAAAGATAGCCTTGCTGGACAGAGTATTCTTGGCTGCAGATTTTCCCCATTAAGCACTCTGAATATATCATGCCACTCCCTTTTGGCTTGTCAAGTTTCTGTTGAGAAATCTTCAGCTAAATTTATGGATTTCCCCTTGTAAGTTAAGAACTTCTTTGCTCTTGCTGCTTTTAAGGTTTTCTTTCATCACTATATTTTGCAAATTTAATTACAATAGGTCTGGGTCAACACTAAGGCAACAATGCCTGCTTTTGTTGATTTTGATAGGCGTTCTCTTTGCCTCCTGGATCTGGAGGTCTGTTTCCTTCTTCAGATTAGGGAAGTTTTCTCCTATTATTATTTTTTTTTAAAGAAAGTGTTGTTTTTTTGTTTTTGTTTTTTTTTAAGATTTATTTATTTATTTATTTGACAGACAGAGATCACAAGTAGGCAGAGAAAGAGGAGGAAGCAGGCTCCCTGCTGAGCAGAGAGCCCAATGCGGGGCTTGATCCCAGGACCCTGGGATCATGACCTGAGTTGAAGGCAGAGACTTAACCCACTGAGCCACCCAGGCGCCCCTCTCCTATTATTTCTTGAAATAAATTTCCTGCCCCCTTTTCTTTTTTTTTTTTTTTTTTTACTTTTTTAAGGTAATCTCTACACTCAACATGAGGTTCAAACTCACAACCCCAAGATCAAGAGTTGCACGCTTAACTGAACGGGCCTGTTCTGGGACTCCTGTAATATGAATGTTATTGCATTTGATGGAGTCACTGAGTTCCCTAAGTCTATTCTTGTGTTGTGTAATTCTTTCTCTTTTGTTCAGCTTCAGTATTTTCCATTATTTTGACCTCTAGGTCAATAATTCATTCCTCTGCTCCTTCCAGCCAGCTGTTCATTACAACAAGCCCGTTTCCAATCTCATTTATTGCATTCTTCATCTAGGTTTCTTTGTTAACTCTTTTCTCTCTGTGGAAAAGGTCTCACTAGTGTCTTCTATCATTTCAAGCCCAGTGAGTATCCTTATGATTACAGCTTTAAGTTTTCCATCAGGCATGTTACTTATAACAGTTTTGCTTATTTCTCTGGCCATGGCCCCATCTTTTTCTTTCCTTTGGGATAAATTCCTCCATCTTAGCATTATGTGTAAGTCTCTGCCTTCTTCTGCATGTTAAAAAAGTCTGTTATGTCTTCTCCTGAAAGTAATGGCCTTACAAAGAGGTCATATAGTGCTCAGGGCCTGGCACTTCAGGGATTATCTACTTTTGTGTTTTGGCTACTCTGTCCTTCAGGCCAGTTGTCTGTAGAGGCTCTTTGGTCTGCTATGGGCAGTGTTTTGCTCCCTGGTCTGAATGTGGTAAGCGTTAACTAGGTGTGCTCTGGTCTGCTTGTTAAATGAGACCTGATGCTACTTCCACTACAACTGAGGCCATGCAGAAGTCTCTGGCAGAGATGTGGTGTGGGCAGGGGTTTGTGCTGTTCTTCTGGGGGAGAAGATGCCACACTGGAACTGAGGCAAGCTTGACTGAGAAGGGAAGTCCTGCCAAAGTGCTGGGGGTGGCAGTAGAGATACTGGTACTCTGTAAAGTGTAAAGAAGTTTGGTGTAAAGAAGTTAGTCAGCCAATGTTAGCACTGTGTTTATGTTCTACGTTTATGAGGGGTGGGGAGGGAAATGGTGCCAGCCAACTCCCCTGTTCCTGGAGAGGCAACTCTGTGAATGTTGATTCCCGGAACACCCTCCAAGACAAGTGAATCATCTCCCACTGTGCACCCCAGGTGTTCTTTAGATCACTGTTCCCACACTGTCTGTCCCCAGGTTGTATGCCTGCCTTCTCTTCAGGAGCAGGGCAGTGCCCTCCCTACTCTATCCCAAGCAAACCCACTGACCTTTAAAACTCCAGGCTTTAAGCCCTATTGGTTTTAAGAACTCACTAAATTCAGCCCCTTTCATTTTCCAGGCCAATGGCTTTGGGGAAATGTTCAAGAAATAATAGCAGAAAACTTCCCTACTCTGAGGAAGGTGACATCCAGATCCAGAAAGCAAAGAGTACTCCCATCAAAATCAACAAAAGCAGGCACTGGTGCCTTGGTGTTCTCCTTGTACATATCCCTGTATGCTCCTCTCTCCCTCTCACCCTCCCCTAAGACCATGGCTCCCTCCTCTCCAAAGTACTGGTGACCCGTTTTTCCCTTAATGCATGTATCTGTACTTTCTGACTTCTTCGATGTGGCCTCTTCACTCCCTTTAGTTGTGGCGTTTGTTCTGTCAGTTCAGGCCAATTTCTGGGGTATTTAAGGTGATTTGATAGTTACCTAGTTGTATTCATGGGATAAGATGAGCCTAGGATCCTCCTACTCCACCAGTATCTTTGATCCTCCTCAACAATATTATTTTAAGAGTCACAAGCACTAACTTCAAAAAAAAAAAAGTCTTGGGGCACCTGGGTGGCCCAGTAGGTTAAGCATCTGTCTTTGGCTCAGGTCATGATCCCAGCGTCCTAGGATGGAGCCCTGCATCAGGCTCCATCCCCACATCAGGCTCCCTCCTGAGAGGGAAGCCGGCTTCTCCCTCTTTGTCTGCCTGTTGCTCCCCCTACCTGTGCTGGCAATCTCTCTGTCAAATAAATAAAACATTTAAAAAACAAAGTTTTAAAGAAAAAGCCTTCTTATCTTTTAAATATTAGTTTCAGGTGTAAAATATAGTGATTTAACAATTACATATATTATAAAATCTCACCATAATAAATGTAGTTACCATTTACTATAATTATATATATATTGTAGTTATATATAAATATATACATATACACATATACAAATACATACACATATGCATAGATCACATCTTTTTTTTTAAAAAGATTTAATGTATTTATTTGACAGAGATCACAAGTAGGCAGAGAGGAAGGCAGAGAGAGAGAGGGAAGCAGGTTCTCCATCGAGCAGAGAGCCTGATGTAGGCCTCAATCCCAGAACCCTGAGATCATGATCTGAGCATAATGCAGAGACTTAATCCACTGAGCCACCCAGGCACCCCCTTCTTGTATTTTTATTTTAATCCCAATATAGTTTACTGTGTTCTATTAGTTTCAGATTAGTTTCAATTTAGTGATTCAATAATTTTAAAAATCACTCAGTGCTCATCATGTTAAGTGCACTCTTTAATCCCCATCACCTATTTCACCCATTCCCCTACTTACCTCCCCTCTGGTAAGCATCAGTTTGTTCTCTATAGTTAAGTGTCTGTTTCTTGGGGTTGCTGGTGGTCCAGTCAGTTAGATGTCTGACTTCAGCTCAGGTCATAATCTCAGTGCCCTGGGATCAAGCCCCGCATGGGGCTCCCTGCTCAATGTGAAGTCTGTTTGTCCCTCTCCCTCTCCTTCTGACCCTCCCCCTGCTCATGCTCTAATAAATAGAATATATTTTTTTAAGAGTCTGTTTCTTGTTTGTCTCTTTTTTCCTTTGTCCATCTTTTTTGTTTCTTAAATTCCCCGTCAGTGAAATCATCATATGGTATTTGTCCTTATTTGACTGCCTTGTTTTGCTTTGCATTATACTCTTTAGCTCCATCCATGTTGTTGCAAATGGTGAGATGTCATTCTTTTTATGGCTGAATATATTCCATTATGTGAGATATATATTATACTTTTTTTATCTATTCATCTATCGATGGCACCTGGTGTGCCTTTATATTTAAAGTGTCTCTTACAGATAGCATATTGAGTCATGTTATTTTATACAGTTTGACAACTGCTAACTTTTAACTGGAGTGTATGGCCTACTTATATTTATATTTAATGTAATTCTTGATATTAATTTTGTCTACCATTCTGACATCACCTTCCATTTGTCTTGTCTGTTCTTTGTTCCTGCTTTCATGACATTTTTAGTAAAGCAATATTATTTAATTTCTTTTAATGACCACATAGCTTTGGCTGTTTGTATTTTTTTTAAGGTTTGGTCTAGTGATTAGAGAGTGCATCTTTAGCTTATCACAAACTTCATTTCCTCCCGTTTTGCATTTATAGTTATATGTCTTACTTTTTTTTTTAAGATTTTTATTTATTTATTTGACAGAGATTACAAGTAGACAGAGAGGCAGGCAGAGAGAGGAAGGGAAGCAGGCTCCCTGCTGAGCAGAGAGCCCAATGTGGGGCTTGATCCCAGGACCCTGGGATCATGACCCAAGCCAAAGGCAGAGGCTTTAACCCACTGAGCCACCCAGGCTCCCCTATATCTTACTTCTTATACTAAGTATTAAATAATACACTGCTATTATCTTTGCTTTACACAGCCATAATCTTTTTATCTTTTATTTTAATCCTTTAATCTTACATTTACCTTCCTGGTGTAATGCATTCCTTTCTTTAGCTCTGAGTTTCTTTTATTAACACTTCCCTTCGCACTAAAATACTTCTTTCAATGTTTCTTACTGTATAGGTCTGCTATAGACAAATTGTTTTTACTTTTGTCTGCCAGAAAATGTCTTTATTTCTACCGTATTTTTAAAAATATCTCCGTGTATATAGAATTCCAAGTTAGCATGTTTGCCTTGAAAAAAAAAAATCATTTAAAAAGTTATGCCATGGGATGCCTGGGTGGCTCAGATGGTTAAGTGGCTGCCTTTGGCTCAGGTCATGATCCCAAGGTCCTGTGATCGAGTCCTTCATCTGGCTCCTTGCTCAGTGGGAAGCTGGCTTCTCTCTCTCTGCTTCTGCCGCCACTCTGCCTGCTTGTGCTCTCTCTGACAAGTAAATAACTAAAATCTTCAAAAAAAAAAAAAGTTATACAATTGTTCTCTGGTCTGCACTGTTTCTGAAAAGATGTCAGTTCTCATTTATATTATCGTTTCCTTTTATATATTTTTCTTTTCTACCTCCTTTACAAAAAACCTTTGATTTTCAGCAATTGACTATGACTTGCCTAAGTTTAGACTTCTTTGTATTCATCTTGCTTGGGTTTGGTGTCCAGTGTACTATTAAGCCCATCAAATGACTACTTAACTTCTGATATATTTTTCATTTCTAGCATTCCATATTGGTTCTTTCTATAGTTTTCTATCTTCCTGCTAATATTTTCTGTTCACCATGTTCAACATCTGGATCACTGACTTTGTTTCTCATCACTCCTGACATTTTCTTATTTCTTTGCATATCTCATAATTTGTTATTCTATGTCAGATATTATATATAAAGAACAGTAATTTACAAAGTTCAATGAAATGAAGGGCTGTTTCTTTGAAAAGATAAACAGTGCATCTATGTTCATCAGGGATATTGCCTTAAAATTTTCTTTTGGCATCCTTGTCTGGTTTTGATATCAGGGTAATGCTGGCTTTGTAAAATGAGTTTTTAAATGTTCTCTTTTCTATTTTTTTTGGCAGAACTTGAAAAGCATTGATACTAACTATTTAATATTTTATACAATTCACCTATGAAGCCATCTGCTCTTTGACTTACATTTGTTAGGAGATATTTTAATCATGCTCATCAGGGAAAAAGAGAGAGAGGATGCAATAAAATTAGAAACAAAAGATGTTACAATTGGTACCACAGAAATATAAAGAGATATAAGAGACTTCTATTAAAAACTACATGCCAAAAAAAATAAAAAAATAAAAAAATAAAAAAATTGGCCAACATAAAAAAAGTGGGTAAATTCTTAGAAATACACAACCTACCAAGAAGGAATAATGAAAATATAGAAATTCTGGAGACTGATTACTAGTAAAGAGATTAAATCAGTAATCAAACACTTCCCAACAAACATTAATGCCGGGCTTAAGCCCAGGACCCTGGGATCATGACCTGAGCCAAAGGCAGACAGATGCTTAACTGACTGAGCCACCCAAGTGCCCAATAAAATGATATATAAATCTTAAAAAAAAATCAGGTGAGGAGTCAAGATGGCAGAGGAGTAGCAGACTGAGATGACATCAGGTCACAGGAGTTCAGGTAGATAGTTTATCAAACCATTCCAAACACCTACAAACCCAACAGGAGATTGAAGAGAAGAGCAGCAATTCTAGAAACAGAAAACTGACCACTTTCTGAAAGGTAGAATGTGCGGAGAAGTGAATCCAAAGCGACAGGAAGATAGGCTGAAGGGGAAAGGGCCAACTCCTGGCAAAAGGTGGAGCAACGGAACACAAAATCCAAACTTGAAAATTCAGCTCCACTGAGGGACATCACTCCAGAGGCTAAGCAGGGGTGGAGCCCTCGCGGGGACAGTGTGGTCTCAGGTCCCATGGGGTCACAGAAGGATCGGGGGTGTCTGAGTGTAGCAGAGCTCACAGGTATCAAAGCAGAGAAGCCAGCTACAGAGATGGAGCCAAGGAGTGAGCTCTCAGTTCAGGGTTACCTTAAACTGTGATCCACAGCACAGTCATACCACTGCTCTTTGAGCAGGGACCCCACAAGTGGCAGATCCAGGGAGACCCACCTTCCTCCACCAGAAGAGCAGAGTGGCATGGATCTGCTGGGTTTGGAGACTCCAAATGGGGCTGTGTGCCAGACAGAAATGCTCGGTCACAGGCCGGTGAGATCTGAGCACAGCCAGAGACCAGGGGGACAGGAGTGATTGAGCACTTTTCTCCGAGGGCACACTGAGAAGTAGGCCCTGAGCTCTTGACTACTCCTGGCCAAAGACTGGGAGGCCACCATTTTCATTGCTGTCCTACAGAGCTCTACAGAAAGTGTTCAGGAAACAAAAGCTCCCGAGAGCAAACCCGAGCAGATTACACAGGCCAGCCCCTGGCAAGGGCAGGGCAATTCGGCCTTGGGCAAAGACATTTGAGAATCACTACAATAGGCCCCTCCCCCAGAAGATCAGCAATAACATCCAGTCAAGACCAAACTCACTGATCAAGGAGAACAGCGGAATCCAGAGGAAGGGAAAGCAAAGCATGGAATTCATGGCTTCTCCCCATGATTCTTTGGTCTTGCAAAGTTAATTAAATATTTTTATTTTTTTCTTATTCTAATGTTTTAAACGTTTCCTCTTTCCTCTTTTAAAGTTTTTTAACTAGTTTATCTTAACAATACCTTTCTAAAAAAATCTTTTTAAACCTTCATTATTATAGTCATATTTTATCTTTCATTGTATCTAACTTTATTTTTTGTACACATATAGGGTTTTTTCTTCTAAAAAATTTTGGGATACAATTTCTTCTAATAGATCAAAATATACCTTAATCTAGCACAGGGCTCTGTTCTAGTCTCCAGCCTGAGCAAATTCTCTCCACTTTCTTTTTCTTTCTTTTTCCAACCAACTTATCATATCAATTCCTTTTTTTAGAATTTTTTAAAACGTTCTTCTCTTTACAGTCATATTCCATCCGTTCATGATGTTTGCCCTTATTTTTGTGTATATATATATATATATATATATATATATATATATAAGTTTTTCTTTCCTTAAAATTTTGGGAGGTAGTTACTTCTAAGAGACCAAAATACACCCAGAATCAAGTGGATGGCTCTGTTCTATTCACGAGTCTAATATATATATATATAAAATTTTTAATTTTTAAAAAAATTTTTAGACTTCTTTTTACCCCTTTTCTTTTCCCCCTGATCTGGGGTCTTTTCTGATTTGATTAGCATACATTTTTCTGGGGACTTTGCCACCCTTTTAGTATTATATTCTCTTGTTCATATATTCTTATCTGGATAAAATGACAAAGCAGAAAAACTCACCACAAAAAAAGAACAAGAGCCAGTACTGAAGGTTAAGGACCTAATCAATATGGACATTGGTAATAATATGTCAGCTCTAGAGTTCAGAATGACGATTCTCAAGGTGCTAGCTGGGCTTGAAAAAGGCATGGAAGATATTAGAGAAACCCTGTCTGGAGAAATAAAAGCCCTTTCTGGAGAAATAAAAGAACTAAAATCTAACCAAGCTGAAATCAAAAAAGCTATTAATGAGGTGCAATAAAAAATGGAGGCTCTTACTGCTAGGATAAATGAGGCAGAAGAGAGAACTAGTGATACAGAAGAACAAATGACAGCAAATAAAGAAGCTGAGCAAAAGAAACACAAACAACTACTGGACCACAAGGGGAGAATTCGAGAGATAAGTGACACCATAAGACAAAACAATATTAAAATAATTGGGATTCCAGAAGAAGAAAGAGATTGGGGGCAGTAGGTATATTGGGCAAATTATTGTAGAGAATTTCCCTAATATGGCAAAGGGAACAAGCATCAAAATCCAGGAGGCACAGAGAACCCCCATCAATATCAATAAAAATAGGTCGACACTCCGTCATCTAATAGTGCAATTTACAAGCTTAGTGACAAAGAGAAAATCCTGAAAGCAGTCCAGGACAAGAAGTCTGTAAATACTATGGAAAAATATTAGATTGGCAGCAGACTTATCCACAGAGATCTGGCAGGCAAGGAAGAACTGGCATGATATATTCAGAGCACTAAACAAGAAAAACATGCAACCAAGAATACTATATCCAGGTAATCTATCACTGAAAATAAAGGAGAGATAAAAAGCTTCCAGGACAAACAAAAACTAAAAGAATTTGTAGACACCAAACCAGCCCCACAGGAAATACTGAAAGGGGTCCTCTAAGCAAAGCGAGAGCCTAAAAGTTGTAGACTAGAAAGGAACAGAGACAATATACAGTAACAGTCACCTTACAGGCAATACATTAGCCCTAAATTCATATTGTTAATAGTTACCCTGAATGTAAATGGGCTAAATGCCCCAATCAAAAGGCACAGGGTATCAGAATGGATAAAAACACAAAACCCATCTATAAGCTGTTTACAAAAAACTTATTTTAGACCCAAGGACACCTCCAGATTTAAAGTGAGGGGAAATTATCTACCATGTTACTGGACATCAAAAGAAAGCTGAGGTGGCAATCCTTCTATCAGATAAATTAGATTTTAAACCAAAGACTATAATAAGAGATGAGGAAGGACACTGTAACATAATCAAAGGGTCTGTACAACAAGATCTAACAATTTTAAATATCTATGCCCCTAACAGGGGAGCAGCCAACTATATAAACCAATTAATAGCAAAATCAAAGAAACACATTGACAATAATACAATAATAGTAGGGGACTTTAATACCCCCCTCACTGAAATGGAAAGATCATCCAAGAAAAAGATCAACAAGGAAATAAAGGCCTTAAATGACACACTGGACCAGATGGACATCACAGATATATTCAGAACATTCCATCCCAAAGCAACAGAATACACATTCTTCTCTAGTGCACATGAAATGTTATCCAGAATAGATCACATCCTTGGTCACAAATCAGGTCTTACCCAGTACCAAAAGACTGGGATCATGCCCTGCATATTTTCAGAATACAATGCTCTGAAACTAGAACTCAATCACAAGAGGAAGGTTTGAAAGAACTCAAATACATGGAGGCTCAAGAGCATCCTACTAAAGAATTAATGGGTCAACCAGGAAATTAAAGAAGAATTGAAGAAATTCATGAAAACAAATGAAAATGAAAACACAACGGTTCAAAATCTGTGGGACACAGTAAAGGCACTCCTAAGAGGAATATATATAGCAATACAAGCCTTTCTCAAGAAACAAGAAAGGTCTCAAATACACAATCTAACCCTACACCTAAAGGAGCTGGAGAAAGAACAGCAAATAAAGCCTAAACCCAGCAGGAGAAGAGAAATAATACAAATTAAAGCAGAAATCAATGAGATAGAAACCATAAAAAGAGTAGAACAAATAAACAAAACTAGGAGCTTGTTCTTTGAAAGAATTAATAAGATTGACAAAGCCCTGGCCAGACTTATCAAAAAGAAAAGAGAAAGGACCCAAATTAATGAAATCATGAATGAAAGAGGAGAGATCACAACCAACACCAAAGAAATACAGACAATTATAAGAACATACTATGAGCAACTATACGCCAATAAGTTTGACAATCTGGAAGAAATGGATGCATTCCTAGACACATATAAACTACCAAAACTGAACCAGGAAGAAATAAAAAACCTGAACAGACCCATAAGCAGTAAGGAGATTGAAGCAGTCATCAAAAATCTCCCAAAAAACAAGAGCCCAGGGCCAGACGGCTTCCCAGGGGAACTCTACCAAACATTTAAAGAAGAATTAATACCTATTCTCCTGAAACTGTTGCAAAAAATAGAAATGGAAGGAAAACTTGCAAACTCATTTTATAAGGCCAATATTACCTTGATCCCAAAACCAGACAAGGATCCCATCAAAAAAGAGAATTACAGACCAATATCCTCAATGAACACACATGCAAAAATGCTCACCAAAATACTAGCCAATAGAATCCAACAGTACATTAAAAGGATTATTCACCACAACCAAGTGGGATTCATTCTAGGGCTTCAAGGTTGGTTCAACATCTGCAAATCAATCAGTGTGATACAATACATTAATAAAAGAAAGAACAAGAACCATATGATACTCTCAATAGATGCTGAAAAAGCATTTGACAAAGTACAGCATCCTTTCTTGATCAAAACTCTTCAAAGTGTAGGGATAAAGCCATCTGTGAAAGACCCACAGTGAATATCATTCTCAATGGAGAAAAACTGAGAGCTTTTCTGCTAAGGTCAGGAACATGGCAGAGATGGCCTTCATCACCACTGCTATTCAACATAGTACTAGAAGTCCTAGCCTCAGCAATCAGACAACAAAAAGAAATTAAAGGCATCCAAATCGGCAACAAAGAAGTCAAACTATCACTCTTTGCAGATGATATGATACTTTATGTGGAAAACCCAAAAGATTCTACTCCAAATCTGCTAGAACTTGTACAGGAATTCAGTAAAGCATCAGGACATAAAATAAATGTACAGAAATCAGTTGCATTTCTATACACCAACAACAAGACAGAAGAAAGAGAAATTAAGGAGTCGATCCCATTTACAATTGCACCCAAAACCATAAGATACCTAGGAGTAAACCTAGATAAAGAGGCAAAGAATCTGGTTTCAGAAAACAATAAAGTACTCATGAAATTGAGGAAGACACTAAGAAATGGAAAAATGTTCCATGCTCATGGATTGGGAGAAGAAATACTGTGAAAATGTCTATGCTACCTAAAGCAATCTATAAGTTTAATGCAATCCCTATCAAAATGCCATCCATTTTTTTCAAAGAAATGGAATAAATAATCCTAAAATTTATATGGAACCAGAAGAGACCTCAAATAGCCAGAAGAATGATGAAAAAGAAGGCCAAAGTTGGAGGCATCACAATTCCAGACATCAAGCTCTATTACAAAGCTGTCATCACCAAGCATGGTACTGGCATAAAAACAGACACATAGATCAATGGAACAGAATAGAGAGCCCAGAAATAGCCCCACAACTCTATGGTCAACTAATCTTCGACAAAGCAGGAAAGAATGTCCAATGGAAAAAAGACAGCCTCTTCAATAAATGGTGCTGGGACAATTGGACAGCCACATGCAGAAAAATGAAACTGGACCACTTCCTTACACCACACACGAAAATAGACTCCAAATGGATGAAGAACCTCAATGTGAGAAAGGAATCCATCAAAATCCTTGAGGAGAACACAGGCAGCAACCTCTTCGACCTCAGTGGCAGCAACATCTTCCTAGGAACATCGCCAAAGGCAAGGGAAGCAAGGGCAAAATTGAACTATTGGGACTTCATCAAGATCAAAAGCTTTTGCACAGGAAAGGAAACAGTTAACAAAACCAAAAGACAACTGACAGAATGGGAGAAGATATTTGCAAATGACATATCAGATAAAGGGCTAGTGTCCAAAATCTTAAAGAACTTATCAAACTCAACACCCAAAGAACAAATAATCCAATCAAGAAATGGGCAGAGAACATGAACAGACATTTCCGCAAAGAAGACATCCAGATGGCCAACAGACACATGAAAAAGTGCTCCACATCACTTGGCATCAGGAAAATACAAATCGATACCTCAATGAGAAACCACCTCACACCAGTCAGAATGGCTAAAATTAACAAGTCAGGAATCGACAGATGCTGGCGAGGATGTGGAGAAAGGGGAACCCTCCTACACTGCTGGTGGGAATGCAAGCTGGTGCAGTCACTCTGGAAAACAGCATGGAGGTTCCTCAAAAAGTTGAAAATAGAGCTACTCTATGACCCAGCAATCGCACTACTGGATATTTACCCTAAAAATACAAATGTAGTGATCCAAAGGGGCATGTGCACCCGAATGTTTATAGCAGCAATGTCCACAATAGCCAAACTATGGAAAGAATCTAGATGTTCATCAACTGATGAATGGATAAAGAAGAGGTGGTGTATATATACAATGGAATACTATGCAACCATCAAAAGAAATGAAATCTTGCCATTTGCAACGACATGGATGGAACTAGAGGGTATTATGGTGAGCAAAATAAGTCAATCAGAGAAAGACAATTATCATACAATCTTCCTGATATGAGGAATCTGAGAGGCAAAGTAGGGGGTTTAGGGGCTAGGGAAGGAAAAAATGAAACAAGATGGGATCAGGACAGAGACAAACCATAAGAGACTCTTAATCTCACAAAACAAACTGAGGGTTGCCTGGGGCTGTAGGGGGGTAAGGAGAGGATGGTTGGGTTATGGACATTGGGGGAGGGTATGGGCTATGGTGAGTGCTGTGAATTGTGTAAGCCTGATGATTCACAGACATATACCCCTGAGGCTAATAATACATTATATGTTAATAAAATTTTTTTTAAAATCAGCAGGAAATAACACCAGGAGTGCCAGAGAGCCATAGGAAACCAAGTCTCTGCTCTTAAAGGGCCTGCATGCTGTACCACTCATTCCAAGATACAGCAGAGAAAGAGCAGTTTGAAAGGCACTTGGGTTATACACAAAGGAGATTCACAGACTAATTTTAGAATCTTGCAGATCCCTGGGGGTGCAAGGGATATGCAAGAGCTTTCTTTGGGAGAGGAACTGCTGGTGGGTGTCACTTCTCTTTACTTCTTTCAGTCTAGCTGGCTTTATACTTGTGGGAACCAGTTCTGACACCCTCCATGTACCTTCTTAATACCACTGGTCCCAACGTGGAGTTCCTCTGTGGACCTAACTTAGCAAATGCCCTTCCAAAGCAGTTCTCACCCCACCACACAGAGCAGGCAGCCCGGGCCAGAATCACCAATCCTACAAAATAACTCCCACCTTGAGGAGACAGGGGAGTGAACCTTATCCACCAGCACAACCACAGCAGCTATAGCCAGGCCTCTCAGTCCACTGAGGGCAAGCTCTGTCCAAAATGCATCTGTAGCAGTCACAATGAATCACTGCAGACAGCTGGGCAGTTCAGCCCTGTCCACCAGCATGCCTACAGCAGCTGTAGCTAAGCGACAATAGAAGGGCACATGCAGCCTACATAGAAGATACCCCCTGGAGTGCCTGGTTCTGGTGACCAGGAGAGACTGTGCTACTGGGCAACACAGTGGCCTTCTATATAAGGCCACCACTTTCAACACTGGGAGACATAGCTGACCCTACCTAATACATAGAAACAAACACTGATTCAGACAAAATGAGACAGAGGAATATGTTCTGAACAAAAGAACAAGACAAAATTCCAAAAAATTTGTAAGTAAATGAAGATAAGCAATATACCTGATAAAGAATTTAAAGTAATGGGCATTAAGATACTCACTGGATTTGAGAGAAGAGTTGATGAACTCAGTGAGAACTTCAACAAAGAGAAAACATATAAAGAACCAGTCAGAACTGAAAAAAACAGTAACTGAAGTGAAAAATACAAGCAGATTAGGGGATACAGAAGAACAGATCAGCAATCTAAAAAGCAGGGGAGTGGAAAGCAACCAAGATGAACAGCAAAAAGAAAAAAGAACTTAAAAAAATGAGGATAGTTTAAGGGACCTCTGGGATTAACACTGAGCATGCTAACATTCACATTTTAGAAGTCCCAGAAGTAGAGAAAGAATAGAAAACTTATTTGAAGAAATAATAGCTAAAAACTTTCCTAACCTGGGGAAGGAAAAGGGTACCAGTTGAAGGAAGCACAGAAAGCACCAAACAAAATGAACCCAACATAGTCTGCACTAAGTCGCATAATAATTAGAATGGTAAAAATGAAAGATGATCTTCAAAGCAGCAAAAAAAAAGTAAACTGTTAAGTACAAGGGAAATCCCATAAAGCTACAAGATGATTTTTCAGCAGAAATTTTGCAGGACAGAGAGAGTGGCATGAAATAGTCAAAGTGCTGAAAGCAAAAAGCCTACAACCAAGAATATTCTACCCAGCAAAGTTATCATTCAGAATTGGGGAGCAATAAAGAGTTTTCCAGAAAAACAAAAGTTAAAGTAATTCATCACCACTAACCTGGCCTTACAAGAAATGTTAAAGGGACTTTTTAAATGGAAAAGAAAAGGCAGTAACTAGAGGGAAGGAAAGGAAAAAACTTCACTGATCAAAGCAAACTTACAGTAAAGGTAGCAGATTAATCACTTATAAAGCTAAAATGAAGATTAAAAGATAAAAGTAGTAAAATCAATTATATCTACAAAAATCAGTCAAGAGATCCAGAAAATAAAAAGATATACAATATAACATCATATACATAAAATGTGGAGGATTAATGTTGTGCTTACAGAATGTGTTCAAACTTAAACAACAGCTAACTTAATATAGACTGCTATATATATAGAATGTTATACATGAACTTCATGGTGACCAAACCAAAAACCTATGAAAACAAAAAAAAAAAAAAAAAAGAAAAAAGAATCCAAGCACAATACTAAAGAAAGTCATCAAACAAGGGAAGAGAGCAAGAGAAGAAAGGAACAAGAAACTAAAAAAACAATCAGAAATTAAGAAAATGGCAGTAAGTACACACCTATCAATAATCACTTAAAATGTAAATGCACTAAATGCTCCATTCAAACGACAGAAGAATGAATTGATTAAAAAAAATTTATATGTGGCCTAAAAGAGACTCACTACAAATCTAAAGATATGTACAGACTGAAAGTGAAGGGATGGGAAAAAAAAGATGGAAGTAGAAAAAAAGATGGGGTAGCAATACTTAGAGTAGACAAAACAGACTTTAAAACAGACTGTAATAAAAGGCCAAAAAAAGAGTATTGCTGCATAGTGATAAAGGGATCAAACCCAACAAGAGGATAAGGAAATTGTAAATAACTATGCACACACACAGGGACATCTAAATATATAAAGCAAATATTAACAGACACAGAAAGAGACAACAATACGATAATAACAGGAAGCTTTAACATCTCACTTGCATTAATGGGTAGATCATCCAGACAGAAAATCAGTTAAGAAAACAATGCCTTTGAATGACACATTAGGCAGGATGGACATAAATACTACAGAACATTCCATCAGAAACAGCAGAATATACCTTCTTTTCAAGTGCACATGAGATATTTTTCAGGTTGCATCACACGTTATGCCACAAAACAAATCTCAATCAACTTAGGAGGACTGAAATCATATCAAGCATCCTTTCCAATCATAGTGGTATGAAACTAGAAAAAAAGTTGGAAAAAAAAAACACATACTTTGAGGCTAAGCAACATGCTGCTAAATAATCAGTGGGTCAAAAAAGAAATCAGAGAGGAAATTTAAAAATTCTAAAGACAAATAAAAATGGAAATGCAACAGTTCAAAATCTTAGAGATGCAGTAAAAGCAGTTTTAAGAGGACAGTTTATAGTGATATAGGACTGACTGAAGAAAAAAGAAAAATCTCTAAAACCAATCTAAACTTGTACCTAAAGGAACTAGAAAAAGAACACAGCCCAAAGTTAGAAGGAAGGAAATAATAAAGATCAGAACAGAAATAAATGAGAGACAAAAAGTAGAAAAAATAATCAATGAAACTAAGAGCTGATTCTTTGAGAAGCTAAATTTGGTAAACCTTTAATCAGAGACATCAATGAGAGAGAGAGAGAGAGGAAAAAAACATAAAAAATGAAGGTAGGGAAGTTAGAACCCACACCTCACAAGTACAAATGATTATGAGAGACTACTACAAAAATTTACATGTCAAAAAACTGGACAACCTAGAAAAAAATGCATAAATTTCTAGAAACATACAATCTTCCAAGACTAAATCAGGAATACAGAATATGAACAGACTGATTACCAGTAATGAAACTGAATCAATAATCAAAAACTCCCAACAAACCAAAGTCCAAGACCAGAAGGCTTCCCAGGTGAATTCTACCAAACATTTAAAGAAGAGTTAATACCTATCTTTCTCAAACCATTTCAAAAACCAGAAGGCAAAGGAATGCCTCTAACTCATTCTACAAGGTCAGTATTACACTGACACCAAAACCAAAAATAGAGTAACAAAAAAAGAAAATCACAGATCAATATCTCTGATGAACGCAGCTGCAATAATCCTCAACAAAATATTTGCAAACTAAATTTAAAAATACATCAGAAGAATCATACACCACAATCAAGTAGGATTTATTCTAGAGATGCAAGGATGGTTTAACATCTGGAAATCAATGTGAAACAGCACATTAACAAAACAAAGCATAAAAATCACATGATCATCTCCATACAGGAAGAGCATGTGACAAAATTCAACATCAACTCATGAGAAAAAATCTCAACAAAGTTTAGAGGCAGCATAAATGTAACAAAGATCATATATGACACACCCAGAGCTAACATCTTAATAGTGAAAAGCTGAAAGCTTTTCCTCTAAGATCAGAAACAAGAAAAGAATGTCTATTCTCACCACTTTTATTCAAAATAGTACTGGAAGTCCTAGCCACAGCACTCAGACAAGAAAAAGAAATAAAAAACATCCAAACTGGAAAGGAAGAAGTACAACTGTCACTATTTGTAGATGACATTATACTATATCTATAAATTCCTAAAGACTCCACCAAAACACTACTAGAGTAAATTAATTCGGTAAAGTTTCAATTCAGTAAAGGATCCAAAATTGTTAGAGAAATCAGTTGCATTTCTATACATTAATAACTAACAAAAGGAAATTAAGAAAACAATCCCATTTACAATTACATCAAAAGTAATAAGATTCCTAGGAATAAATTTACCAAGGAAGTTAAAGACCTATATTCTGAAAACTGTAAGACAGTAGTGAAAGAAACTGAAGATGAAAAAAATAAATGGAAAAATATACCATGCTTCATGGACTGGAAGAATTACTATTCTTAAAATGTCCACATTACCCAAAGCAATCTACAGGTTCAGTGCCATACCTATCAAAATACCGATAATACTTTTCACAGAGCTAGAACAAAGAATCCTAAAATTAATGTGGAACCACAAAAGCCTCCAAAGAGCCAAAGTAATCTTGAGAAAGAAGAACAAAGTTGTAGGTATTATAATCCCAGATTTCAAACTACACTACAAAGATAGCATAATCAAAACACCATGGTATTCGCATAGAAACAAACACACAGATCAACAGGATAGACTAGAGAGCCTAGAAACAAACTCATGCATACCTGATCAATTAATCTATGACAAACAGAGAATATACAGTGGTGACAGAACAGTCTCTTCAATAAGTGCTGTTGCTAAAACTGGACAGCCACATGCAAAAGAATGAAACTGGACCACTATCTTACACCATTCACAAAAACTAAAGACTTGAAATTTTATTGAAGACTTGAAAGTAAAATCTGAAACCATAACACTCCTACAAGAAAACACAGGCAGTAAGCTCCTTGACGATAGCTTGGAGACAGTTTGTTGGGTTTGATACCAAAAACAAAGGCAACAAATCCAAAAGTAAAGAGTGGAACTGTATCAAATTATTTAAAAAAAAAAAAAAAAAAACAACCTGTTGCACACCAAAGGACACCATCACGAAAATGAACCTACTGTATAGGAGAAAATATTTGCAAATCATTTATCTGGTAAGTGGTTAATGGCTAAAATATACAATGAATTCATACAACTCTGTAGCCAAAAAAAAAAAAAAAATCTAATTTAAAAAATGGGCAGATCTAAACAAACATTCTTCCAAAGAAGACACATAGATGGCGAACTTGTAGAAAGGCAATCAACATTAATCATTAGGGAAATGCAAATTAAAACCACAATGAGATCACCTCACCTGTCACAATGGCTATTATTAAAAAGACAAGGAGTAACAAGTGTTGGCAAGGATGTGAAGAAAAGGGAATATTGCACACTTTGGTAGGAATGTAAATTGGTGCAGCCACTATAGAAAACAATCTGGAGTTTCCTCAAAAAGTTCAAAATAGAACCACCCTATGATCCAGATTCTACTTCTGGGTATTTATCTGAAGAAAAGGTAAACAACCTGAAAAGATATCTGTACCCCCATGTTCACTGCAGCATTATTTACAATAGCCAAAATATGGAAAACCTAAATGACAACTGATGGATGAATGGATAAAGAAAATGTGGTATATATATGTATTATACAATATAATAAATACCATTACACAATATAATACAAATATTATTCAGCCATAAAAAGGAGGAAATCTTGCCATTTGCAACAACATGGATCTGGAGGGTATAAATCCTATTATTTATGCTAAGTGAAATAAGTCACCTAGAGAAAAACAAATATCCTATGATCTCATATATATGTGGAATTTAAATAAAACACACACACCTGATAGATAGAACAGACTGTGGTTCCCAGGGGTGGGGAGGGAGCAAAGTGGGTGAAAGGGGTCAAAAGGTACAAACTTCCCATTAGAAAATAAATAAGTCACGGAGATGTAAGTACGACATGATGACTACAGTAATACTGTATGGCATATATTTGAAAGTTACTAAGAGAGTAGATTTAAAAGTTCTCTTCACAAGAAAAAAATTTTTTTTCAAAGATTAACTTATTTGTCAGAGAGGGAGAGAGAGAGCACAAGCAGGGGGAGAAGCAGGCAGAGGGAGAAGATGTCTTCCTGCCCAGCAAGGAGCCGGATGTGGGACGTGATCCCAGGACGCTGGGATCATGACCCGAGCTGAACGCAGATGCTCAACAGACTGAGCCACCCAGGTGTCCCAAGAAAAAAAATTTTATAACTTATATGGCAATGGATATTAACTGTGCCTACTGTGGTAATCATTTCTCAGTATACACAAATACTGAATCATTATGTTATACATCTGAAACTAACAGTTTTATATCAATGATACTTAAATTTTAAAAAACCCAGTAATTTACCTCCACAAAGGGCAGCTCCTTCTTTAATTAGGTTAAGGTAGAGATGGGGAGGTAAAGGGAACTAAATCCTTTTAATCTATGGTTGAGCTGGGTTTGAGATTTATTTTTTTATTTTATTATTAATATATATATATTTTAGCATTTATTAGATTCAGTTTAAGAATGGCTTAAAAACATTTTAGGGTGAGATGAGAACTTAACCTTCAGGAGAAGTCAGGATCTGAGCAGTGGTGAAACTTCACACATCTCTGAGCTGTACAACTTAGCTGCTTGCTTTTGAACTCAAGAGATTTTTTCCCTATTTTGCACTCTTGCTGCCAGCTGGGGACCTGTCTTTGCTCTGCACTAAGCACCCTTCACTGTCTGTGCCTTAAGATCTGTCTGTCTCTCTTTACCCTGTGCTCTGACTCCACCTTCTGAGAGGCTGTTGCCTTGTCCTCAGTGAAAATCTGGAAGGTCACAGAGGGATATTCGTTAGCTCTCCCACTGTGCCCCAGCCTGCTTTATACTTGGTAAAAGTCCCTAGTGCCTCAGAGAGATTTGTATTAACTCTCCAGCCCTCCCTCTATTCTTTAAGAGTCCACCCACCTCGGGATCATTCTTAGCTCTCTTTCCCTGACCCCAGCCTCCAGCATACTGTATTCTTAAACTCAGTGAAGGCCCATGGGAAAGGGGTAGCAGGTGGGAGAAGCCTTATTCTGTGGCTGGGGCTCTTCAAAATTCCAAATTGTCACCCCTGACCACATGCAGTCAATGAATGTTTGGCTGGTTTCTCTTCACTGGTCTGTAGAAGATTCTTCTTCCTCCTGCTGTCCCACCATAAATGGAAGTATCTATGTGTCTCCTTTTTTTCTGGGAAGGCTCATTATGTTCTGGATTTTAATTTATTTAGATGTCTTTGTGTCCTCAGCTCTTGTGTGTTTTTAGAGAACTACCATATTCTAGCTTCTTCACCTTTCTCATTATTACAGTGGAAACGTCTAACTTTTGCAACTTGCGACATCCTCACAGAAAGTAGGAATCTTTCTTACCCCTTTTGATGACAGAAAACAGACCTAGAGCAGATAAATAACTTGCAAAAGGTTTAAAACTTAAACAACTGCAATTTAAACTTATATTTCCTGACTCCCAGTCTAGAAGTTCTTTGTATGCACAAAGGAGTTCTTTATACTGCACAACAGGTAGTAAAAAGGTGATTTGTCTGAGTCATTTACCCTTTCAGTATTTCTAGTTTGTAAACTGAAGGGACTGTGCTAGAGAAACTCAGAAGTCTCCTTCAAATCTAGTACTTCAAGATACAATTAAGTCTGTGTTTTTAAAATATATACATCACAGTTTCTGAAAGACTAATTGTGTATTTAGATTTTACATGTCTAATGAGCGTCACAAATTTATCAAGTCCCAAACTAACTCCTGTTTTCTTTATCCATACCCTAAATTTACTCCTCCCCTGGTCTTCATCTTAGTAGATGACAACTCCTTCCTGTCACTCAGGCTGAAGTCATGGAAATCATCCTTGACTTTCTTCTCTATTTCACAACAAATCCACCAACTAATCCTATGGATTACTGTGATAATGTCTATCTAGTGTCCTCTGTTTTTGTCCTTCCTCCCCCTCACTCATACCTCAAATGTATTTTCCAGAGCAGACAGAATGGTCCTTTTAAAAGTTGTATTATGTCATTCTTCTCAAACCCTGCCAATCGCTTCCCCCTTCCCACAAAGGGAAAGACAAAGTTCTTCAAATGGCTTATAAATCCTATGTGATTTGGCCTAACTACTTTGATCTTACCTCCTACCACGCACGCCTGTCTTACAACACTCCAGCCATACTGATTTCCTTGCAGTTCCTCCAACACATCTGGGATGATCTTGCCTCAGGACGTTTGCATTTGGGTTTTCTCATAAAATGGCCTATCTCCAGGCATTCCCAGGAAATAGACTCTGCTCAAATGTCATCTTATCAGAGAGGCCTTCCATTATACTCTATATAAAAAGAAACTCCTCCCTCCTCTCATCCACTCTCTTGTCCTGCCCTAAAACTTCCTTTCTCTCTCACTCAGCTTTAGTTTTCTCCAAAGCACTTTCACAACCTTATCTGTATGTTTATTATATCTTCTTGCCACCCCAAGGTAAGCTCCATGAGGGCAGAGCCTTGCCTGTGTCCTTGCTGGACACCCACTGCCTATAAGAGTGACTGGCACCCAGTAGCCCACAATAAACATTTGCTGGATAGAAAACCACAGAACAGAAAATTTAATGGAAAGACAATTATAGGGGCAGCACTGAGAACTCAAAAAGCTGGGTTTGAACCTCAATTCTGACTCCACAAAATTTTTCCCAACTGTTCTGCTTTCTTACACCCCTCTCATAGCCACCCCAGTGCTGAAGGTGGTCGTAGTAGAGGTAGAGGTTAGAGGTGAGACACAAAATGTGGCAGGGAAGGCAGAAGTAAAAGTGTAGCCCAACCCATGGCTGGCCATATTTGAGCTTTGGTTGTCTGCCCTCTTAAGGCAGGGGAAGGAGGGTAGCCAAGTAAGTCCCACAGGATGTCATTAAACAAAATCATAATAGAGAGTTTGTTGGGGTGCCTGGGTGGCTCAGTCGTTAAAGCATCTGCCTTTGGCTCAGGTCATAATCCCAGGGTCCTGGGATCGAGTGGCAAGCCCGCTTCTCCCTCTCCCACTCCCACTGCTTGTGTTCCCTCTCTCACTCTGTCTCTGTCAAATAAGTAAATAAAAATCTTAAAAAAAAAAAATAGAGTTTGTCATAAAATAAAAAAGAGCTTGCTGGCTCAGCCAATAAAACACTGAAGACTCTTAATCTTGGCAAAGTACATCATGCTAGACACTGGGAACAATCTTTAGTTTGGAAAGAAGTCAAGGTGTAATGGTTAAGATGCCAGACTTTAGACACATACTGGTTGACTTCAAATCCAGGCTCTGCCACTCACTATATGGCCTTGGACAAATTACCTCATCAATCTGAGTCTGCTAAATGGGTATAATAATATCAATCTCAGAGGGATGTGGGAGGATTAAATGAGATACATGTGAAGTGATCAGCCTAAAACTGGACAGTGTCAAAGGGCTCTATAAAAAAGTTATTGTTACAGTTCTAAAAATTATGCTCCATCCCCAGCGCAGTGCAGACCAAAGGGAGACCAATATTACTATTAGAAGGAAAATGTATTCTTTTTATGATCTTTTTTTTTAAATTTTATTTATTTGACAGAGAGAAATCACAACCAGGCAGAGATGCAGGCAGAGAGAGAGGAGGAAGCAGGCTCCCCGCCAAGCAGAGAGCCCCATGCGGGGCTCGATCCCAGGACCCCGGGATCACGACCCGAGCTGAAGGCAGAGGCCCCAACCCACTGAGCCACACAAGCGCCCCTTTTTATGATCTTTTGACATAGATCTCACTCTATAAGCATATTAGCTCACTTTACTATACCATGTGACAAGCAGTCACAGTTTACAAGTTGTTTGTAAACCTTGGTATATTTTATTGCAAAGCTCCCCCGCCTTGTGCTTCCCAACACCTCTGAGAAGTCCTAACCATAGATAAACACAGAAAGAGAAGTACCAAAATAGCCATAAAGTCCAAGTGAACGAGTTAAAATGGGAAAAGAGTAATGATACAATGTCATACTTCCGAGAAAAAAAAACATCTGCCTTATAAGCTAAAGTATTAGGCAACAGCAAAAATATGACAAAAGGTATCCCCAATGTATATTCTGATCCATATGAATCAAATTGGTGTCTTTTGGAAACAATTTTAGAATATACAACTGAAATATATGTCAAAATTACTAAGGAAAAATCTCAGACAATAGAATTTTATTTTTTAAAATATATTCATCCTCCAACTCTAAATGGCTTTATGTAAAACACTGGTCTTTGTGATTCACAAAAAGTATGTGTCAATTCCTGAAAGCGAAGTGAAATGATAGGAGAAACTTTCAATGCTATTACAGCCATGAGTATGAACCCCAATTCAACAATCTGTCTTTATTAATTCCTCTTCATTTCATCTTTGTGAAAAAGGGGAGGAAAAAGTAAGAGGAGAGAGGACTAGGCATGACCACCCTGCTCTGTAGTATCTAACTCAGGGCCAGGAATAACAAAATACAAGTATTTGTTAAGTGCTCAAAAATGTTAAAATCCAAATAGGAAAACAAATTTCCTAACATATACCTGGCATATATAGTGGGGGAACAGAACACTGAGGCACTATATATTACAGTATAATCTAGTGTTTACACAAGCAGGTTCTGAAACAATCTGGTTCTGAAATCTCGCTTATTTATCAGCTGGGTGACTTGGGCAAGTTACTCTTCTACACCTCGATTTCCTCATCTCTAAAATGGGGAAATGGTATCTTCTTTATAGGGTTGTTGTGATGGCTAAATAAGATACATGAGGTGCTTAGAAAAATATCTCACTAGAATGTACATAATAAATGCCAGCTGTCATTATAGAACAGAAATTAGTGACTTAATTGAAGAAATTTTCATTGAGAGATAGTTAAGCAGAGTTCCAAATTCATGTGCAAAGTCATTCATATCAACTGCTAAAGTTGTATGCTTAGATTCAAGCATTCAATGAACAGTGATGTTATGATCTTGAATACAGTTCTGGAGATTACATAGGCAGCTTCCTCATTCCCCCTCCCATACAACTAACCATTCCCCACTCTTGTTGGAGCCCAGGCATCAGTTCATCATAAAATTAAATCCGCTCCGTGAATGAAATTCTTAATGCTTAAAAGCAGACAAAAGGCAAAAAAAAATGTGTAAGTTTAGCAAACCAATTACTAGTACACAAGTATAGTAGAATGCTTTTAAAGTAGGGAAAACTCTAAAACGCACAATAGTGAATCAAGGTGGACTGTGGGTCAGGATGGAAGAAGAGAAGAAAAGAAAAATGGGCAACAGGAGGAATAGAAGACTTCAGAGACCTGTGAAAATTTAATTCCGGAATAGTCTTCCTTTCTCTTTGCTATAATTGTAAGAGCTTTTCTCACATATAACATATAATATTTTACAATATTTACAACACTCAGATTTTTGTAAATTCATTTTCCAAAACTCTTGTGAGCCTCCATTAATTTGCCACTTAAAAGCAATTCAGAATTAAAAAGAAACATACACAAAATAAAGACCACATTTCTGTTATTTGTGGGTAATTTTTCCCCTGCTACTATCAAAAGGCCACACATCTGGCAGTTGTTTTTTTCAGATCCAATGATAGATACAGACCAGCCACCTTCTCCTCCTATCATGCCTCTCCCTAGTTATAAAAAAAAAAAAGAAAAGAAAAGTCTGCCACGGGGCACCTGGGTGGCTCAGTGGATTAAGCCACTGCCTTCGGCCCGGGTCATGATCTCAGGGTCCTGGGATCGAGCCCCGCATCGGGCTCTCTGCTCAGCGGGGAGCCTGCTTCCTCCTCTTTCTCTGCCTGCCTCTCTGCCTACTTGTGATCTCTCTCTCTGTCAAATAAATAAATAAAAATCTTAAAAAAAAAAACAAAAAAAAAAAAACAAAAAAAAAAAAAAAGAAAAGTCTGCCAGGGTTCCAAATGGTAGGTTTTCTCTCCAGGCCAACTGACACTTGGGGAGAACCCCCACCTTCTCAGCTTATTAGCACTTCACTGCAGATAAAAAGCAAATCCACACTAGTGATCGTTTAAAAAAACTGTTTCTTAAAGCCAGGCATTTCTTTATTATCTGCCCCAAACCCCTCTCAAATATTCTATATCAAAGGTGTGTCCCCAGCAGAGTCCAGCTCCTCTCTTCTTTTACACCCTTTGGAGGCCTCCGGAGAAATCACACTTTGGGTCAGCAACTCCATGAATCCTGTCTAAAAGCCAACACCTCAGCTGAGTCTTCAAGTCAGGTGTTAAAAACGAGCTTAATAAGGGCCAGGTGGTATGCCCACTCACTCTCAAGTTTTTTGAAAAAAAGTAATGATTTAAGACGTTTACAATGTACTGATTACTAATTAAATCCCTTAAAGGGCTGTGCACAAGGAAGACCTCCAGTTTAATGCCCCCATTTTTTTGAAAAGGAGGAGGGAAAATCCAAAATTACATATTTAAATTCCTCCACACGCTAAAAATCCTGTCAATGATGAATTTTAAAGAAATACCTACTATGTATTGTATTATTTATATATAATTGCGTAGAAAAAAGACAGGTAGCACACAGACTGCAAAACAGTGTTAATACAAATATATGATACACAGATCCCTTCAAAAAAAAAACAAAAACCACACCCTCTCTGGGTGGCTTCCCAGGCTCGCCGGGACCAAAAAGCGTCACGCTGTCCGGCGGCCCACAGGGTGGGGGTCCCAGCGGAGGCCCAGACCTTCAACGCAGAGAAGGCTGCGTTGCCGGCGCCCCGGGGCAGGCGGGCGCTCCGGGTCCCCCCGGGCTCCCCCTCCCCCGGGCCCGCCCAGTCCTGCCCTGCCCCGCAGTCCCGCAGGCCGCAGACCGGCCTCTCCGCGACCCCGGCGCCGCCCTCGGGAACCTAGCAGGGGCCGCGCGGGGGTTCGGCCCGGGCGGGGAAGGGCGGGCGGCCCAACCCACTGGGGCCCCAGACTCACCATGGCCGAAGAGCGGCGAGCGCGCCCACAGCCCGAAGTCACAAGGCACCGGCAACGCCCGTTGTCCTGGTGACGCCAGCTGGGCGCCCCGCCCCGTTCCCAAGGTGGGCTCGGAGACGGCCATTGGCGGCTGGCGAGCACGTGACGTGCAGGGCGGTGCCGTTTGGACCGCCCCCACGCCCCCCTCCGACCCTTGCCTCTGCTCTTGGGCGGGGCCTCAAGGCCTCGTCCCCTCGGCATCTGGAGCACCATCCTCCTGATCACCTTGACATCCCTCACCTGACAGATAACCCCGCCGCAGGCTGCCCCGCTGGAAGAGACCCTTGTGAATTTACTTTATTTAAGAAACAGATTACACAGGTAATACGTGATTATTAAAGACATTTTAAACTAATGACAGCAAGAATTAGAAAGAATAAAACCACGCTAACTCCCGGCACAGGTAACCACAGCTTATATCCTAGTTTACTGGCTTCCAGTGAAATGTATATTAATATATTGTATTCTTTAAAGTGAAAGCAAACCGTCCACACTTTTATAACCTACTTCTTTTAAAAATTATCTTTGCATGCCAATTCATGGAATAGCATTGTGTGTATATACTCTAATTTATTAAATCAATTCTCAATTTGTTGGATGTGTTTAATATGGTTGAAGGGAACATTAGATATCCACAAATCCGTTATATTAAAATCTATGGAGACATGTTCAACAGCCAATATGACACCTCCCTTTGAATGTCTAACAGGTATCTGAAACTTAATATTGCCCAAATAAGACTCATGTTCAATTGGCCAGCATATAGTACATAAGTCTGTGATGTAGTGTTCAACGATTCATTAATTGCATATAACACCCAGTGCTTATCATGTGCCCTCCTTAATACCCATCACTGGGTTATCCATACCCCCTTCCCTCCCTTCTGTAACCCTCAGTGTTTTCCCCAGAGTCCAGACTTTGTCATGGTTTCCTCTGATTTCTTCCCATTCATTTTTCCTTCACTTCCCCTGTGGTCCTTCAAGCTATTCGTTATGTTCCACATATGAGTGAAACCATATGATAATTGACTTTCTCTGCTTTACTTAGTTCATTTAGCACAATCCCCTCCAGTTCCATCCCTGTGGATGCAAATAGTCGGTGTTCATACTTTCTGATGGCTGAGTCATCTACCACTGTATATATGAACCACATCTTCTTTTTCCATTCATCTGTTGAAGGGCATCTCAGCCCCTTGATTCAAATGTCATACTCACTCTCCAGTCTTCCTCATCCCAGCAAAAGTTCCCTCTTTCTCCTTGGCTGTTCAGGAAAAAACCCGAGGAATCATCCTTGATTTTCTCTTTCCCTCAAACCTCATTCTAGACTCTATCTTTAAATAAATCCTGAGTCTATCCATTTGTCACGATCTCCACCTCACAACCACCATCATCTCTTGCCTAAGTTAGTCTCCATGCCACCTGTGTTCTCTCCTACAGTCTGCAGCATTTCAGTGGCTTCCCATAGCACTTAGGGAAAAGATCCAGACTCCCCCTGATGGAGATCTTGCGTCCCACACTAACTTCAACTCCTACCACTCTTCCCTCATCTAGTCCACACTAACCATGCTTTATTTCCTGAGGTTCTTCAAACATGTCAGACACTTTCCTAGTTAAGAGCCTCAGCAACAACTCCTATGCTTTTTTAGAATATTCTTCCTCTAGAGCTTCACACTGCCCATTTCTTGGTTTGAAACAGTCACTTATCTCCTCAAATGTCATCTTCACCGAAGCCTTCACTGACCATTCAATCTGAAATATCTCACCCTGGTTACTCTTTCTCAACACAGTCTTTATAACCTCTCTTATATCTGTCCTGTTTTCTTAATGCCCCTTAAAATTATCTTTCACAATTTTTGGTATATTAATTATAGCCTATCTCTTTACCCTGGAATGCAAGATGTCTATGTTGTTCCCTCTCTGTGTTTCTCCTGTTTAGAATAGTTTCTGCTTATAGTGGATATTCAATATTGATGACTGCTTGAAAGAACAAACATATATTCTCAGACTGGATGGTCAGTTTGAAGATACAAGTAAGAATATGACCTGTCAGGGCACCTGGGTGGCTCAGTCATTGGGCGTCTGCCTTTGGCTCGGGTCATGATCCCAGGGTCCTGGGATTGGGGCCCACACTGGGCTCCCTGTTCCATGGGAGGCCTGCTTCTCCCTTTCCCACTACCCCTGCTGTGTTCCCTTTCTCTGTGTGTCTCTCTTTGTCAAATAAATAAATAAAATACTTTAAGAAAAGAATATGATCTGTTAAAGTAGGGAGTGTGATAGAAGAAAAACTGTAATTTTATTTTTTTTTTAAGATTTTATTTATTTATTTGTCAGAGAGATAGAGAGAGTACAGGCAGGCAGAGTGGCAAGCAGAGGCAGAGGGAGAAGCAGGCTCCCTGCAGAGCAAGGAGCTGGATGTGGGACCCGATCCCAGGATGTTGGGATCATGACCTGAGCCACCCAGGCATCCCGAAAAACTGTAATTTTAAATTTTTTTTAAAGATTTTATTTATTTATTTGACAGACAGAGATCACAAGTAGGCAGAGAGGCAGGCAGAGAGAGAGGAGGAAGCAGGCTCCCCGCGGAGCAGAGAGCCCAACGCAGGGCTCCATACCAGGACTCCGGGACCACGACCCGAGCCGAAGGCTGAGGCTTTAACCCACTGAGCCACCCAGGCGCCCCTGTAATTTTAAATTTTATCTATTATAATATTAAATATACGTGTAAGTAGTAAAATATAAATGTACAGTTTTTATAAAGTGAACACCTATGTAAACACCATCTAGTTCAAGAAATAGAACATTGCCAAAAGCCTTCAAGAGTTCGTGTGTCCTTTCCCAATATTAACCCCCATCCAATGACCACTATCTTAATATTTATAAAAAAACATTTTCTTGCTCTCCTTTATGTAGTTTTTATAGCTCATTAATTTTCATTTCTATAAGGCATTGCATTGAATGTATGTACAAGAATATATCCTTTCAACTGTTGGGCATTTGGGTTGCTTGCATCACTTCCTGTTTAGGACTATTATAAAACAATGCAGTTGTGAGCATTTTCCCTGGGCCTGTGAGTACTCATTTCTCTAGATGAGGGTTTCTTGGCAATTTTGATATTTAGGGACAGATAATTTTTTGTTGCAGATGGTGGGGGAACAGAGTGAGAGGGAACTATCCTATGAATTATTGTAGGAGGTTTAGCAGCCTCCATGGCTTTTACCCACCACATGTTAGTGGCATGGCCTCAGTTGTGAAAACCAAAAATGTCTCCAGGCATTTCTGTATGTTACTGGAGAAGCAAAATTATCCCAGTTGAGAATAACTGATCTAGGGTAAATAACAAGAAATAGAATTCCTGATTTGTATATCTTTAGATTTACCACATAGTACCAAACTGTTTTCCAAAGTACTTACAAGACAAGTGACATGGGATTATAGGGTAGGGAGCTCCAAGAATGGGTCCCTTGCAAGATCTGGTCTTCCCAGCAAGAATTCTGCTAGCAGGGGTGCTGGGGTGGCTCAGTCAACCAGGCATCTGCCTTTGGGTCAGGTCCTGATCCCGGGGAACTGGGACTGAGCCCTGCATTAGGCTGTCTGCTCAATGGGGAGCCTGCTTCTCCCTCTCCCTCTGCCTGTACTCCTGCTTGCTTGTTCTTGCTCGCACACTCTCTCTCTCTCTCTCACAAATAAGTAAGTAAATAAAATCTCTTTTTAAAAGATATTATTTATTTATTTGACAGACAGAGATCACAGAGAGGTGGGCAGAGAGAGAGGAAGGGAAGCAAGCTCCATGCTGAGCAGAGAGCCCGATTCGGGACTCGATACCAGGACCCCGGGATCATGACCTGAGCTGAAGGCAGAGGCTTTAACCCACTGAGCCACCCAGGTGTCCCATAAAATCTTTTTTTAAAAAAAGAATTCTGCTAGCAAAAACAGACCAAAGAAAGTTTTTTTGGAACTTTGGGACCTAATCAAATACCTGTGTCAACCAGCAAGTGCTTAATGAGGAAACAAGCAACTGAATTTTGGTAGAAGACATTATGTGGTTTTTGCTTACCTGCCTAGCATCCTTTATTCCCCAGATCAACAGCAGCCTTATGGACAATGGCCCATTCCTGGCACAATGTATTGGTACCAGGAAAAGCAATATGGACCTTATTCTAAAAAATTGTGGCCATGCATTTTACCTGTCTAGTGGTTCCTTAAAGGACCAGCACGGAGACCGATCTTTATTTTGCCTGCCTCAGGTTAGAGTGGCTTTCTGAGTAGCATCTGATGGAAGCATTAAAGATACAGGTTACCCATTGCCTGGGGCAGGTTATGAAGGATGAGGCAAGTAGCAGACAGGCCCAAAAGCCTGGGTATAAGGAAGCTAAGGAGGGAGAGTCTTAGGGGACCCAGAGCAGTGAAGGACTACCATGTACACTGGGGGATCTGGAATGCAATGTGCATTCCCTGGGGGGCAGAACATACTCAGAAAAGACCTGGGAGGACCCTAGATCTTTGGACTGATCTTTGGACTCCACTTAAGTAGGTAGTGAAGGCTAAGGCAGAGTTGTAGTCAGCTTGGGTTAACATTGAAGGAGTACCCTAGCCCGGAGCCAATATGCAAAGACTAAGGGAGGTTTGTTTTTTGTTTTTTTCTTTTTCTTTTTGTCTCCAGACATTTAAGGAAATATATTCTGTTCCCTAGCTGACTGCTGGGATAACAGAACGAAGCTTCAGGGAGCACGCAGGACAAGGCTTAAAATCTTTGCAAAAATAGCTTGGAAATGGACAACAGCAACCTTCAACAATCACCACCAGAAAGCCCTGTGGAAAGGGAGAGATTCTATAGAGATGGCGAGTATATTTGTTGTTTAGGACTAGGGGAGGGATGGATGGGGTAGAGAGATGATAATCTGAGGGATATGAGGTTTCTTTTGGGGTGATGAAATGTTCTAAAAAATGGTGATATTTGCACACATCTGTGATTATACTAGAAACCATGGACCTGTACAGTTTAGATTGGTGAGATGCATGGTATGGAATCATATCTCAATAAATATTTTTTTAAAGCTCTGTGGTTGGCTCATACACATTCTTAACTCTAATATATTCTTGGCAATTTATCTTTGTATGAATATGAAATATCTCTCTTGGTCCTGAATTTTTCTCTTTGAATCAACTTTACTTTTCCCCCGTACTTTATTGATGTATAATTGACAATTGAACATAATATATATTTAAGATGTACAACTTTCTGATTTGGTACATATATACACTGTGAAGTAGCCATTTCAATCAAGTAAATTAACATATCCATCATCTCACATAGTTACTTTTTTCTTTTCTGTGCATGTGTGTGTGTATATGTATGATGAGAACACTTAAGAACTTCCCTTTTAGCAAATTTTAAGCATATAGGGGTACCTGAATGACTCATTTGGTTAAGCAGCTGCCTTCAGCTCAGGTCATGATCTCAGGGTCCTGGGATCAAGCCCTGCATCGGGCACCCTGCTCAGCAGAGAGCCTGCTTCTCCCTCTCCCTCTGCCTGCCGCTCTGCCTACTTGTGCTCTTTCTCTATCTCCCTGTCAAATAAATAAATCAAATCTTAAAAAAATTTTTAAGTATATGTTACTATTAACTATAATCACATTGTTGTACATTAGATCTCCAGAACTTATTCATCTTGCATAACTGAAACTTTGTATCCCTTGACCAATACCTCTCCATTTCTCTTTACTCCCAGCCCCTGGTAACCACCATTCTACTCTCTGCCTGTACATGTTTGACTGTTTGTAGATTTCACATGTAAGTGAGATAATACAATATTTGTTTTTCTGCATCTGGTTTCTTTGATTAGCATAATGCCCTCCAGGTTCATCCATGTTGTCATAAATGGCAGGATTTCCTTCTTTTTCTTTATTTTCACTTTTTAAGATTATTTATTTAGAGAGAGAGAGTCCACACAAGTGCACCAAGAATGAGGGGGAGGGACAGAGGGACAGAATCTCACACAGACTCCATGCTGAGCCCAACATGGGGCTCAATTTCATGAACCTGAGATCAGGACCTGAGCTGAAATCAAGAGTTGGCTTGGTCAGCCAACTAAGCCAACCAGGCGCCCCAAGGATTTCCTTCTTTTTAAAGACCAAGTAATGTCCCATTGTGCAAAATATATAGATTTTCCTAGCCTAAAAGTTTATATGAATGTATTTTTATATAGTTGGGCTTTTGCAACTGGCTTCTTTAATTTGCCACAACATTTTCAAGATTCATCCAAGTTGGAGCATGTCTCAGTACTTCGTTCCTTTTTATGGCTGAGTAACATTTCACTGACTGAAACATTCATTTCACTGAATGATATACCACTTTGTGTTTATCCATTTCTCTATCAACAGACATTTCAGTTGTTCCCATCTTTTGGGTATTGTGAGTAATACTGCTATGAACATTCATGTACACATTTTTGTAGGGACAAGTGTTTTCATTTGCCTTAGGTATATGCCTAGGAGTAAAACTGCTGGATCATATGAATCAAACTCTATGTTTAAGCATTTGGAGAACTGTTAGAACGTTTTTTAAAGTGGCTCCCCCATTTTACATCCCTAGTAGTGGTGTATGAGGATTGTAACTTCTCCACAGCCATGTCAACACTTGTTATTATGTGACTTTTTGATTCTGGCCATCCATATGGGTATGAAGTGGTATTTCACTATGGTTTCAATTTACATTTTCCTGAAGGCTAATGATGTTGAGTATCTTTCCAAAGGGTTTTTGACCATTTTTTAATGTCTTCCTTAGAGAAATGTCTACTTACATCCTTTGCTTATTTATAATCAGGATAGCTGTCCTTCTTTTTTTTTTTTTAAGATTCTATTTATTTATTTGATAGAGAGACATAGTGAAAGAGGGAACACAAGCAGGCTTCCCACTGAGCAGGGAGCCTGATGTGGGGTATGATTCCAGGACCATGGGATCATGACCTGAGTCAAAGGCAGGCGGTTAATGACTGAGCCACCCAGGCGCCCAGGATAGATGTCCTTTTTTCTCTCATTGTGTGTGCTTTGGGGGTCATACTTTAAGAATCTTTTGCCAAATCCAAGGTCATGATGATTTATCCATAGGTTTTCTTCTAATAGCTTTTAGGTTTTATATTTAGATCTTTGACCTATGTTAATTTTTTACATGATGTGAGGTAAGGTTCCAACTTCATTCTTTAGAATGCTGATATCCAGTTATCCCAGCACCATTTCTTGAAAAAATGTTTATCTTCCCCATTGAAAGATCTTGGCACCCCACTGAAAATCAACAGACTGTAGATGTGTAGGTTTATTTCTGGACTCTCAGTGTTATTCCATTAACAACACAGCCTTAAATTACATAACATAAAAGTTGACAAATGTGACTAAGATGCACATTTTTTCAAAAACAAAAATGTTTCCTTAATCAGGGAGAGTTACAAAGTCTAAACACTATGAACCTGAGGAGCATTAGTTGCATAAATTAAAATATAATTAGTACCCCCAGAGTTGTGCAGCATGATATCCTTGCCCAAAATTAATCTTAACAGGACATCAAGGATGTTGCTTAAAATTCTTTTAAAATACCCTACTGACTATATTCATTGACCATGGTACAATAAAACTAGACAAATGACAAAGCACAACCATAAATTTATAAGCTAAAAGGCAGATTTGAATCAATCATACTTGAAAGATGAAATAAAAATTGAAACAAAAATATTTAGAACTAAAGAAAATGAAGTAATGCTTACAAATACTTGTGGGAATCAGCTAATGGAGCAGAGGAAATTTTATTATTATTAAATCATTAAATAAAAAAACAACTGAAACAAATCAGAATAAACTAGAAAAAGTACACAAACCTAAAGTATGTTGAAGAAAAAAACTAGTAAAAATGAAGGCAGTTTAAGACAATGAAAAGATAAAGATAAGTCACACATTGGGAGCATATATTACAAAACACATATCTGATGAAGAACTTGTATCCAAAATACATGAAGAACTTTTAAAATTCAACAATAAGAAAACAGCCCAATTAAAAAATGTGCAAAAGATCTGAACAGACACTTCACCAAAGAAGATATACAGATGACAAATAAGCATATAAAAAGATGCTGAACATCATATGTCATACAGGAATTGCAAATTGACATTAACAAGGAAATACCACTATATAGCTATTAGAATAATAAAAGGTGAATTAAGCTGTAGAGCAACAGGAACTGTTGGGAATGCAAAATGATAAAGCCACTTTGAAGACAGGTTGGCAGTTCCTTATAAAACTAAACACTCTTACTGTATGACTCAGCAGTTCTACTCTTTGGTATTTACTAAAATGAGTCAAAAACTTATGTCTACACAAAAACCTGCATATGAAGCTGATAGCACTTTTATTCATAATTGCC
Source organism: Meles meles (assembly GCF_922984935.1). Lineage (NCBI taxonomy): Eukaryota > Metazoa > Chordata > Mammalia > Carnivora > Mustelidae > Meles > Meles meles. The sequence continues at coordinate 36,271,475 of NC_060069.1, read as the reverse complement.
CAACTTGGAAGCAACCAAGATGCAGGTCAATAGGTGTGTGGACAAACCGTGCTACATCCATTCGATGAAATGTTATTAGCATAAAAAGAAATGAGCTATGACCACCATGAAGAGACATGGAAGAATCTTTAATGTTTATTGCTAAGTGAAAGAAACCAATTTGAATAGCTTACATACTATAGGACTCCAAGTATATGACATTCTGGAAAGGCAAAAGTGTAAAGACAGTTAAAAGATCAGGGGCACCTATATGGCTCAGTTGGTTGAGTGTTTGCCTCCAGCTCAATGCCTCATCCCAGGGTCCAGGGATTGAGTCCCACATCGGGCTCCCTGCTCAGTGGAGAGCCTGCTTCTCCCTCTCCTGCTCCCTCTTCTGTGCTCTGTCTGTCAAATAAATAAATAAAATCTTAAAAAAAAAAAAGACAGTTAAAAGATCAGTGGTTGCCAGGAATTCAGGGGAGCTCAGGGGATTTTTAGTGCAGTGAAACTGTTCCATATGGTACTGTTATGGTGGACACATGAAAAACATTTGTAAGTCCCTTAAAACTGTACAACACAAAAGTGAAGCCTTTATTATGCTAAGTGAAATAAGTCAGACAGAGAAAGATAAATACCATATTATCTCACTTATATGGGGACTCTGGAAAAAAAAACTAACAAGCAAGAAAAGCAGAAACAGACATATAAATAAAGAAAACAAACAGGTGGTTGCTGGAGAAGAAGGCAAAATAAGTGGGCAAAATAAGTGAAAGAAAGCACAGGCTTCCAATTATAGAATGAGTAAGCCATGGCTTTGACTGGATGGAGGTACAACACAGGGAATATAGCCAACAATATAATATTGTAATAGCATTGTATGGGGAGAGAAGGTAGCCACACTTGTGGCAAGAATAACACAAAGTATAGACTTGTCCAAACACTATGTTGTGCACCTGAAACTAATGTAACATTGTGTGTCAACTATACTTACTTCCATTAAAAAAAAAAAAAAAGACTCAGGACACCTGGGTGGTTCAATCCTTTTAAGCATGGGACTCTTGATCTCAACTCAGGTCTTGATTTCAGGGTTGTGAGTTCAAGTCTGGTATAAGGCTCCACATTGGGCATAGAGTCTACACACGCACACACACACACACACACACAGGCTGAAGCCTAACATAAACTACAGACTTCAGTTAATAATAAGGTATTGGTCCATCAGGTGTAACAAATGTACCACAGTAACACAGGATGTTAATAATGGGAGAAATTGTGAGCGGATGGAGTGGGGTGGGATAGGGGTGGGCAGGAGATAGAAAGTATATGTGAACTTTGTATTGTCTGCTCAAATTTTCCCTTCCTTCCTTCCTTTCTTTCTTTCTTTCTTTTTTTTTTTTTTAGGAGAGGGAGAGGAATGAAGGGATAGAGGGAAAAGGAGAGAGGATCCCAAGCAGGCTCCACGCCCAGCTCAGAGCTGGACACCGATCTTGATCCCACAACCCTAGATCATGAACTGAGCTGAAATTGAGCCAGATGCTTAACCAACTGAGCTGCCCACGTGCCCCTCAATTTTTCCATAAACCTAAAACAGCTCTAAAAAAATAGAGTCTATTAATTAAAAAATACTATAAAGGCAGAAATTCATCACAGGGCGAAAATTAGAGTTGAATAGAATCAGACTCTGGTTTTTTGAAAAGACTTGTAAAATAGATAACTCCAGATAATATTGATCAAGTAAAAAAAGGAGAAGGTACATATAAAAGCATTAAGGACATTGTATGGGAAGAATAATACATAATACTAGGAACAATTTTGCACTAATAAATTTGAAACCTCAGATGAAAATAGTCATTTTTCTATAAAGTTGTAAGTTTCAAAAATAAATTGTGTATTTCAAAAAAAGTAAAGGAAGTGTAGAAAACATAAAAAGACAACTAGTCACATGAGAAATGGAAAGACCTGGGAAACTTCCCAAATGTATCAAATGATGTTACAAACAAGTTTTGCAAAAACTTTAGGGAACAGAAAAATATTCTTACATAAAATATTCCAGAGCACAGAAAACATGGAACGCTAACTGACTTTGTGAGTTTGGAAAAATCTTGTCATAAAAATTAGACATATACAGACAGCAAAAGAATAACAACTAAACAGAAGGCAATCTCACTTATGCACATAGATGTGAAAATCCTCAGTATTAGCATTAACACATCAATCCCAGCGAAGTAATAAATCAATGATAATCAAGCTTTCATTACAGAATGCAAAAATAATTGGGCTGGCTTCCTACATGTGCTCATCAGCCATTTGCACTCATGCTCACTGCCCTTGGGGGTCACATAGGGAGGTGGCCATGGGGGTGGTGATGTGGAATGGGGGAAGTTCGTGGAGCTGGGGGGGTAGGGGATAAGGAGGAAACCCAAATGCCAGTTGGGGGGATCCACAAGTGAATCATCCTCAGTAATTTGTGGGGGGTCTTCACAGTGGAGTCCAGAGATCTGTGTCTCTCTGATCCTGTGGAGTGCCCTGGCTGCTGTTCTTGCCAGCCCCTCCTTGTCCTCCCCCACCCACCCACCCAAGTTGTGGAGCATACCTCCATATTCTGGATGGAGCAAGAACGGAATGGGTCTCTTTGGCACCTCCATACAGCTGGGAAAGCCAGGTGCTCACTCACATGTTCTCACTCTCTTCCATGGGAGAAATCACCTGCTGAGTAGGTTTCTCTAGGCACTGGAACTACGCAGCCTTGGGGTACGTGTGGGTCACACAGGTAAAGTAAGGCTGTTCCTCTTACCCTCGTCAGTGCATCGAATCTTGGATATTTTTTTCTCCAGTGTCCACAAAGTCACTCTCCTCTGTGGCTGATTGTCAAAGTTTATGTTCTTTGGGGAAACATGATAGAAACTCCTATTTCAATACATGGTGCTATAACTCTCCATTGTCTCTGAGATTCTTATTAGACACGTAGTGGACTTTTCCATCAGAGGCTAGAAAAGATTTATCTTTCTAACCCTATAATTTCCACCTTTTTTCTCATTGTGCTGTGTGCCAAGAGATATTCTCAGCTTGACATTTAGTTCTCTAATTACTCTTTGGCCGTGTCCAATCTGTTATTCAACCCATTTATTTGGATTTTTACAAGTCCCAACAACTATGTGTTTTGTTTTCAAAGCCTTTTTTAGTTTTATCTCTCACAGCTGACTGTATTCCATAATGATTTTTAAAACTTTTTTATTTTGAAATGATTTTTAGACTTGTTGAAGGGTTGCAAAGATAGGACAGAGCTGTTATCATTCCCTTTAATGCTGACATCTTATATAATCATGGCACAATTATCAAAACTAAGAAATAACCACTGCTACCATATTATCAACTGAACTGCAACTTTTTTCAGGTTTCACCAGTTTTCCACGGATGTCTTTTTTCTGTTTCAGTGTCAAATCCAAGGTCTCACATTGCATTTGGTCTTCCTGTTTGTCTGTGTCAAGTCCTCAGTCCTCTTCATTCTTTCATGACCCTAATACCTTTTTTTTAAAGATTTATTTATTTCAAAGAGAGAGAGCACATGAGTGCAGCACCTGTGTGTGTGAGGGGGTGGGGGGCACAGAGGGAGAGGGGAAACCAACTTCTCTCTGAGCATGGAGCCTCAGGTGGGGCTCGATCTCTCAACCTGGAGATCACGACCTAAGCCAAAACTAAGGTCAGTCACTCAACTGATTGAGCCCCCCAGGGGCCCCTTATGACCTTAATACTTTCTGAAGAGTACTGATCAGGTGTTTTTTAGAATGGTCATCAACCTGTGTTTGTCTGATACTTTCTCATGATCAGATCGAGGCCATAGATGTGGGGGAAGAATACAACAGAGGCTATGTTTCCTCCTCAGTGCATGGCACAAGAGAGTACATGATGTCAACAAGTCTTATTTGGGGTGACATTAGAGTTGAACATTTGGTTAAGGTGGTGTTGGTAAGAAAGAGTTGCCCTTTACTTATTCAATTCAATTATTTGTTATGTTAAGCTGTTTGATGCCTGTAAGTAGACATCACCAAATTTTATGCAAGTTTTTAAATTGTCCTCATTGGGCGCCTGGGTGATTCAGTGGGTTAAGCCTCTGCCTTCGGCTCAGGTCATGATCTCAGGGTCCTGGGGTCAAGTCCCGCAGCAGGCTCTCTGCACAGCGGGGAGCCTGCTTCCCTCTCTCTTTCTGCCTGACTCTCTGCCTACTTGTGATCTCTGTCTGTCGAATAAATAAAGAAAAGTCTTTTAAAAGTTGTCCTCATTTTCAGAAAGAAACTCATCTAATTTATTTCACCATTACTAGAAGAGAAAATTCCCTTAAAGTTTTCCTGTTTATGTCGCAGAGATAGAGACAGAAATAGATATCATAGGCATAAATAGAGATAAGTAGATATGTTATTGATAAATAACTTCTGATATCAGACAGCATCAAACAGCTAATAACATAGTGAATAACTGAATTGAATAAATAAACTGAGAAGGGGAAACTCTTTCTTACCAATACCACCTTAACCAAACGATCAGCGTTAACATCACCCCAAATAAACGGGTATAGGTACTATGGTGATCAGTGTTAAAATAAAAACAACAACAAAAAGACCTTTAACTTCAGCTTCAAGGTTCCACAAAAATGCACAATGCATGCCTACAGAAGCCAAAGGGAAAAATGGATGAAAAGAATGACTCAGTATTTGGAGGAAGATCCTGTTACCAGTGAACAGATTGTATGGATTGACTAGCTGGTAATGTTGACCAAATTACTGAGAAAAAATGAAGGAGTGGGATCTTTTGAAATGCCACAGAGTAAGTTATTGTAGACAAAGTATGTTGGGGTGCTTGGCAGGCTCAGTCAATGGAGCATGCATCTCTTAATTTGTCTCAGGACCAAGCCCCACATTGGATGTAGAGATTACTTAAACTCTCTTAAAAAATAAACACACTATGTTAAAAATAATCCCCAAATGCCAAAGAAGTTATCTGGCAAAGTGACACTCTCTTATGCAAAGGTCTTCTGTTCATACTCCAAAATGCCCTTTTCACCAGTAGAACTACTCATGTTTCAAATGTTTAATTATATAACTCAAAACAAATTCATTCACCTTATAGAATAATCAAAATGTTATATAAAATCCAAAGTACCCTTTGACTATTAACCATATAAAAAAGCAAATCCTTACCTTACCTACCTAGCCATCATTCTGAATTTGGTGGTACTATTCAAAAAAGAATGAGGAAGATCTATATGTTCTAATATAGAAGACCAAGACCTAATTGTTTAGAAAATAAAGGAATCTGCTGATTACATATTATATCATTCATGTAAAAAATTAAAATACCTTCTAGACAATATTATTATTTTTTCGTATGGATGAAGAGGGAGTTCCTTAAAAACCTAGTCCAAAGAGCTACAGAACAATCCTTTTATTTGCACATTTAGTCATACATAGACTATCTGGCAGGGCCCTCTTCAAAGTCGGTAGACAAGAGAATATGCTATCTTAATATATAATATAATGAAAAACAGTGGGTTTTTAATTATTCTGCTTAGCAGTCATCTCTCCATTGCTGGAATTTACTGAACAACAAACAGAGGCAACAAACTAACAACATGTTTAATGACAGTCTAAGAGGGGGAATCTAGTTTTCTTTTCCTTTTTTTAAAAGATTTATTTATTTGATAAAGAGAGAGCAATCGAGGGAGAGCAGGAGTGGCGTGTGCAGAGGAGCAAAGAGAGAGGGACAAGCATGCTCCCCTCTGAGCAGGGAGCCCAATGTGGGGCTCAATGTAGAGCTCGATCCCAGGACCCTGGGATCATGATCTGAGAGGAAGGCAGAGGCTTAACCAATTGAGTCACCCAGGCGCCCCCTGAAATCTAGTTTTTTGATGGCCAGGCATCTTGGACCCTTCTATCAACACCATTTCTTGAAGTAAACATTAAAATATCTATGCCTTTGCCATACTTCAGCAAAAAGCAAAATCAACATATGGGCTAAGATGAGAGATATTTAATATGTCACATTATTAGGCTGAGTTTTCCCTGTCTTGCCACTGTGCTTCATGTACATAATGACCATTTTTCTGGAAATAAAGATTTCAGTGCATAGCCTGACAAGTACATTTATACCAAAGTGTACAATAGGACTCTTTTAACAATACATGGACCATCTGAAGGAGATCTGGGATGAATGGTCCCAAAATAGCAGTCATCTTGTTTAATGACTGAGGGTCCATTGGAAATTGAGCAGCAGGTGCCTTGCTTACCCAGAGCAAAAGGATGGAGTTCAGCAGTTTCTCTGTGATCCTTAAGGAAGTGAGGATCTTGACATCAGACATGATAGAAGACTGGAGTGTATTTATCCTTCCTGCTGCCACAAGTTGTCCTTGCTCAATTCACCTACCCTTTATTGGCCACCTACTCTGTGCCATGTCCTGAGCTAGAAGCTGCAGATGTAGAGGAAGACACAGCCTTTGCCCTCACATGCTTTACAGAGCAAGGCAATGTGCTAAGGTACCACGCACGTAGAAATTCTTATGGATCATCATTTTATATGCAGGAAATGTTTTGATTTACCAAGTAATTCCAATCTCAAAAACCCTGAATGTTACATAGCATTATCACCTCTATTTTATAGGTAAAGAAACCAAGACCAGAGATGTAAAGTGAGGTCTCCATGATGGATTATAAGTTGCAAAATTCACACTTAAACTCAGTTCTGCTGATTCCTTTCCAGAGTTGTCCCTCTCAGTGGCATCTGCATCTCAACCAGGATCAAAGTCTTCCATGAAAGCTGCAGGATTAAACCAGGCACTTCTGGAGGTATTTGGGAGATCGGCGCATGGGGATCCTCCCTTGGCCCCTGAAAAGCCAGCGCAGCAGTAACCTGTGATAACACATCCCTGGAAAAAAGTCTTATTCTGAGGGGTAGCCCTGCAACCCCACTGCCTGGCTGCCTGGAATGGTCTTCCTGTCAGGTCCAAAGCCCGTCTTCCTCTGGGGCCAGGGCTTCTGAATTGCTTTCTGCCGGCTCATTCCTACTTTTCATTAGATTAGGTGCAAACACTCTGAGTAAACAAAATAAAAATTTCCTAGCATTGGTAGTTCACTGCTAACAGCTACACCCTGGATGGTTTTCTTTTAGTTAATAATTCAATTGCAAAAAAAGCGGGGTGGGGGGGCTTGGCAAGGACTTGACTCCAGCTGCAAATCAACTTCAGACCCCAAAGGAACTTATAAGAACCACCAGTGCCCACAATGGCTCTTCAGTGCAGCCTGTGTTTATTCAGGACCAGCTCACAACCTCCATTGCCCCAAAGGCAGCCTACGTGTAAATGCTACATTGTGCAGTGATTTTTTTTGGTTATGTGGCTTCAGGCTGGTGGCAGATGATTTGTGAGACTGTTTCAGATCATTCACATTCGAAATTCTACATTGGCTGGTATGTATTGCTTTTGAGGCTCATTCGTTCATCCTTCCATTCATCAAAGCTTAATTAAATGCCTACTATGTGGTAGGTACTGTAAAACCTACTAGATATAGGGAGACATAAAGGGACGTAGTCATTGCCCTAAAAAGAAGATGCTAAGAAGGGATCCAGGCAATCCCCTAGCAAGTTCTTTATTATACTGAAAGCATGACCATGACCCTTGACATACTCTCTTCTTGGGGTCCTTTGATGAGTTAATAGCAGATTGGGGTACATGATTAATTCATCAAACATAGGTTGAGAACCTACTATGAATTAGGTACTTCTCAAGGCAGTAGAGATAACAACACAGAAAAGACATGGACTCTGTCCTCAAGGGTATTCAGACTAGAGGGAGAGACAAATCTGCAGAACAACAGTTGCATTAAAGGGCCATAATGACTAAGAGACAACTGTCCAGGCTACAGTGGAAGCACAAAGGAGAGAGTCATCTGTGGAGAGACTGGACTTCACAGAGGAGATGATGCTGGTATTGATTCAAGAAAGATGAGCAGGTGTAAATCCATGTGAACTGTGGGAAACAGAGTGTCCCCACGGCCATGGAAAGTACCTCACTCATTCTTTCACCAGACGTATATTGAGTACCTGTTATGTGTCAGGCATGGAGTAAGGGCTGTAGTAGGGACTGGTGATACAGAGGATGGGAAGACCCCTGGAAACATCTCCAGAGAAAGGGACAGACCCATAAATTCATATTCACAATATGTGACCTAAGCTGTGTAGTCACAAGGTGCTCAAGAGGTTACTTATCATTTCTTTCTCACTCTGGACATAGACTGTCAACATTAGAGTCTGCCTTTCCAGAATTTAACCCTAATGTAATAGGAAGAAATGCTTATAGGGTACATAAGAGGTAAGGGTGGAAATTTTAGAATCATATACAGTTGTGTTCAAATCCCACTTTTGCCAAGCTAGCTGTGTGACCTTGGGCAATTTGCATAACCTATATAGAAAAAAGCTCCATTTTCTCATCTGCAACCCGACTATGGAGTTGTTGCAAGGATTAGAGATAAAATATGTATTAAAATGCCTGGTTGTCATAGGTGATCAATAAAAGGCAATTACATTTAACACTAAGAAGTGAATTTCCAGTACCAAAATGATAAGTTTATTTAGGATAATCATTATTCATTACTTCACTGTTAAGAAAACTATCATCAATATTTGGCCTTCTGACTCTAAGTGCCCAGGAGAAATCTGGACATAACAAGATATAAATGAGGCCAGGTAAGCTAATTAAATTTTAAAATCTTTAGTGGTTATTCTAATAGATCTTACTTAATGATCTAGCTATTAGATTCCCTGGTCAGATTTTTAGATAGAAAAACAACTTACCCTAAACCAAGATAACAAGTTGGATAGTATACACTAGTTTATGGATTATCTAGGGATTTGAGCATAACCAGACATCTTTTTGAATGCATAAACTCTGAAATATCATAACCAAAGCAAAATATTTTCAATATAAACAATGGGAGTCTCAGGGAGGGTCTAAGCTTACTCCTTTAATTACTGTGGAATGTTTATGAGTGGTGGGCTTATATGCAATGATGAGAAACTAGGGGAGACGGGGATCTGAAAAGGGGATGGATTTGGGGGTGGGAGAATGCTGAGGAACCCGGTGGATGGGGGTAGAGAACAAAAGAAGGTAGATTCAGAAAATGGCAGAGTGACCAATAGGGCTATTAAGAATAGGGAAGTTGGGGCGCCTGGGTGGCTCAGTGGGTTAAAGCCTCTGCCTTCAGCTCGGGTCATGATCCCAGTGTCCTGGGATCGAGCCCCGCATCGGGCTCTCTGCTTAGCAGGGAGCCTGCTTCCTCCTCTCTCTCTCTCTCTGCCTGCCTCTCTCCCTACTTGTGATCTCTATCTGTCAAATAAATAAAAAAAAAAAAAAAAAAAAAAGAATAGGGAAGTCTAATATTCTGTTTTATGTCATTTGCACTTATGCAAAAATATGCTTTCACTTTTTAAAATCCTTTGATAAAAGACTATTTCATAGGTAAAGCCTTAAGTGAATAGTTTTGGTAAAAATAAAGAAAAAGTTACTCCAACATGAATTCCACATTTGAATGGACACAAGGGTGAAAATAAGGGGCAGCCACTTTCTGTAGAACCGGAAATGAGAGCAGGAATTCAAAACCCAAGTCTCAGAGATTTTCAGAAACCTTGGGTGGACTTTGGACTTTTCACAGAAACTTGTGACTTTGTTAAATTAACATGGGTTAAGTAAAGACATAAAGAAGTTTATTACTCTCAGGTCCTGGAGTAGGAAGGTACTTGGCGTGTCTCAAGGGGCCATGTGGAAAGATCACAGCAGTACAGGTGAAGGGCATTCTGGGGGTAACTTTTTCTCCCATATTTGCTATCTCTGTCTTTTCACTATATTTAACTGTGAGATTTCTCAACTTTATCTTCAAACCCATCTATGGAAATCTTTTTTTTTTTTTTTTTTTTGGTTTCTAAATATTCCTTTTGGGGGGGTGAAGGGCTGTTATACAGAAAATCTATCTGAGTAAATGCATAAAGATATAATTGATTTTATTAAATGATTGATGAATGACTCACAAACTAGATGGGCAGCATCCCACCTAGTTGAGGAACTCCCAGGAGTTGTACAAAATGGAAGGTTTTTATAGGAAAGAGGGTGGAGCAAAAAGTTATTAGCAAAAGAAAAGAAAAGATTGTTTCAGGCAAGGTCATCTTCCTTAGGAGAAAGGACAGGAGGTCTCATTAGATGGATTACCTCATCTTCATTTGGGGAGATGGAGAGAGCCCCTGTGATAGATTCCTCAAAGAGGCTGATTAGAAGAAAATTCCTGACTGACCAGTTAAGGCTACATTTTGGGGGAGGTTGAAACTGCAATTAGGTATTAAGTGCAGATTGGGTGACTTGACTTAAGTGACACCATTTTGGGCCTGTGATTTTCTTTTTTCTTTTATTTAAAGATTTTTATTTATTTATTTGAGAGAGAGAGAGACAGTAAGAGAGAGCATGAGAGAAGAGACAGTGAGTGGGAGATGCAGACTCCCTGTGGAGTTGGGAGCCCAATGCAGGCCTCAATCCTAGGACTCCAGGATTATGACCTGGGCTGAAGGCAGTTGTTTAACCAACTGAGCCACCCAGGCGCCCTGGGCCTGTGATTTTCTTTTTAACAGAGTACAACACCCTCCTCTACATTTTTGAATGTGGTATCTTACCTTCATGAGAGCAGTAAGGTTACTGTGTTGAAATTTTCTTTTTCCTACATTGTCTCTGTCTTTTCTCGTTTCTTGTTTGCTTGTTTTTGTGCCCCCCCCCCATTTCTCATTTCTTTAGTTAGGTCTCCATCTGTCATCTTACAGGTTTTCTGCAGATATCTAGTGATTTCACATTGTCTACCTTTCGACAGATGAGGTCTTCAAGGGACCTGTGCTCTGACAACACCTACATCTAAGTCATGATACAGCTCCACTTTCTATTTACATGGTTACATAACTTATGTGATATCTCCAGACAACCATGCCCCAGAATCCATAGGTTACAGGTTTCTTTACCATAAGCAATCCTAGATATCCAGGTACATCCTTCTAAAAGCATTCCAAGGATAAGATACTCCCACCAGCAAAACCATTGGTTTGTTTGCTAGGAAGTCTGTCATTAAATGATTATAGAAATATTTGACTGGCTTACCCTTTCTTTCCTGATGTGTCTCCCAAGTGATGAAGAGGATGAATTACAGACCTATTGCTTAGCCAATTACTCTGTTGCATTTACAGTGTTCTGGGATATCTCATTTAATCACATTGAGAACTATAAGGCATTGATATTATTATCCCCATTTTACAAACAAGGATAGGATACACTTAAATTGTTTCTCCAAGGTCATGACATCTGGTAAAATAAGGAGGCCCTCACAGGGCTAACCTCAAGTTCTTCTCCCCATTTTGATCCCAAGGATAAAGTCCCCTAGCCAAACAATCCTCCTTATCACGGGGACCAGGCATAGTTTCTGCTTTTCTCTGTAGTAGGCTCCAGCTCTCCACCAGCCTGAGGAAATTATTCAAACAGGGCAGCCACATCCTCCCAGAGGAACCAGAGGTCACCTGACCTTGTTACTTCAAAGTCTACATCCCTTAGCCCCTACTTGTTCACCCTATTCCCAAATGACAACCCCTATATGGCCCTGCGTGGCATACAGTGTCCTTCCCTATGCTGTGAATGTAAGTGACTATTAAACTGCTGTCAATCCCATCTGTCTAGTATTGGGTGTCATGTGTTTGGCCATCCTCACAACCCAAAAGAGAAAAAATAAGAAAACGAAAGAATGAATCCAGAAGACCCAACATGTTAAAAGTAGGAAATCCAAAAGAAGAGATTTGACAGGGGGAGGAAACATCAAATACATAACACAAGTTGGGGGTGGAGATAAGATTGATGTTGTTTAACAATGTACTTTTGCTACTTGCAACAAGTAGTGAATAAGCCACAGTGATCTAATGCGTTGTATAGCAAATATAGACAACAAAATGTGCCATAATTATGGAATGTGATCAGCACAAAGGCAATCATATTACAATATATAAATGTATCAAAGTGAGATTTTGTATACCTTAAATTTATACAATGTTATAGGTCAAGTATATTCAATAATAAATAAATAATGTAAGCAAATCTATCAAATCTATAGGATATCACAGCTTGTTTGAAATTATGGATTATATGGGCATCATAATGTATTCAAGAATGCTAGAAACATCCAGAGGTTTCTTAACTTCGTGTAGATATTATTTTTATCGCCAAAACTTATATTTAAATAATCACCAGGAAAAAATTTTTATTATAGCCTTTAAATAATATCAAATGTTTCTTCTTTGACAGAATGTGCCTTCAAAAAATTTATCTTGATTTCATGTATACAGTTGATGAAAAAAATTACACCACTATTGGAGTAGACTGATTTTCTATTTAAAGTATCTGATAATATTGTGTGAAGCTGGCATCATTTCACCATCGATGAAATCAATGTATGTGTACAAGAAAATTTGAAATAAAAGAAATTAACTTAAAAGAAAAATCATTTGAATTGAAAAACCATGTATCATGGAATGATGTGTAAATTGATGTTGTGCATGTGAAAATGTTGTCTTCAAACTTTTGGAATAATTGCCAATGCCTCTTTAGCAGATTCATGTGTTCTAATGTTGTCAGAGATATTCCTCGGGCCCATTATGGGTATTTTTAAAAATATTTTATTTATTTATTTGACAGAGAGAGAGGTCACAAGTAGGCAGAGAGGCAGGCAGAGAGAGAGGGAGAAACAGGCTCCCCACTGAGCAGAGAGCCCGATGCGGGGCTCAATCCCAGGACTCTGAGATCATGACCTGAGCCGAAGGCAGAGGCTTAAACCACTGAGCCACCCAGGCGCTCCCCCCCCCATTATGGGTATTAAATGCTGATGAATATTTTGGGCAACTAATATGCTTGTTATTAACTATCTTGAGAAATGGAAATACAGTACTCGATTTTCTTGAAATATGCATTTCCTTTCTCTTTTTTTTCTAAAGATTTTATTTATTTCTTGACAGAGAGAACACAAGCAGACAAATTAGAAGGCAGAGGGAGAAGCAGACTTTCCATTGAGCAGGGAGCTCAATGTGGGGTTCAATCTCGGGACCCTGGGATCATGACCTGAGCTGAAGGCAGATGCTTAACTGACTGAGCCACCCAGGCACTCCTTCTTTCTTAATTCATTGCCACCAAAAGGATTTATTGCAAAATAGTTACCAAAAATAAATAACTAAACAGTTGTAGACCATTCTAAGTAGTAAGGGCATTCAAACTACACCAAGTCCAAATTCCTCAGTCCCTATTTTCTGCACATATTTCATATAAACCTAACTGATAATGTCCCATTTTTTCTACTGCCCTGTTGAGTAGTGGCCTCATGCATCTTTCAGGCTACTGAAAAACTGCCTAATAAACTAAGTGGCTGGCAGGAGCTTTTTTTTTTTTTTTTTTTTTTAAAGATTTATTTATTTGACAGATAGAGATCACAAGTAGGCAGAGAGGCAGGCAGAGAGAGAGAGAGGAGGAAGCAGGCTCTGCGCTAAGCAGAGAGCCCGATGCGGGGCTCGATCCCAGGACCCTGGGATCATGACCTGAGCTGAAGGCAGAGGCTTTAACCCGCTGAGCCACCCAGGCGCCCCCGGAGCTTTAAATACTTTTCCCACAATGACCAAAGACTGTAAGGAGTGAGCTGTCCCTATCTACTTGGGACTCAGCATAATTGATTATATAATTGACTGTATACAGTATGTGTAATTGATAGATACTGTCCTTGAAAGGGAGAAGATGGTTACATGGCATCAGAAAAAGATCAGGGAAAAATGAGATGGGTCACTGGTTAGCTTCCATGTTTAGTCATTGTTCAAGTGAGAACCACACATGCATCTCACACACTATTAGATGAGAACATTCAGGGCGCCTGGGTGGCTCAGTGGGTTAAGCCGCTGCCTTCAGCTCAGGTCATGATCTCAGGGTCCTGGGATCGAGTCCCACATCAGGCTCTCTGCTCAGCGGAGAGCCGGCTTCCCTTCCTCTCTCTCTGCCTGCCTCTCTTGTGATTTCTCTCTGTCAAATAAATAAATAAAAAAAAAATCTTTTAAGATGAGAACATTCACAAACTAGAAATACAAGATTGAGGATTGCCCTTCTGGCTAATCTTAATTCTACTATTAATATTTCTTCAGAAATTGGAAAAATTTGGGTCAAATATGAAAGTGGATGGGATACTGGGAAAACAGGTATAAATAGGAGGTATGAACCAGGATGTTTGGTCATTCAGTGTTTCCTGTTTTCCAGAGCAAAAACCAGAAGAGTTTGGAAAGTATTAGTGGCTTATCTTCAATATAACCAGGTGTTGACACCTGTTCTTCCCAGAATATTGGCATTATTATAATAAATCAATACAGGCTTTGGTTCCTATAGGTAGTTATTAACTGAGTAAATGGTTTATTTTTAATTCCATCAGCAAATATAATCATGGATGGAAACCCATAAGGCTCACAGCGTTAAAAGAAGTACATAGCAACAGGGAACTCTGTAGCAACCAGACTTCCGCACAAACTGCCTTGCCACTTGGCTTCATGTCACAAAAGACACAATACTTTACGTGTGTGTGGCAGATAGGGATGCCTTATGAAGCTTGGGCAGAAGAGACAGTAGAATGGCAATGCAAACCCCTAGAGTTTAAGAGTTGAATCAACTACTCTCCTTTGGATTAGCACTTTGTATCCTGCTACTGGGTCCTGGTGGAGATTGACCGCTGGACCACAGAGACCATCAAAGCCTGAGACCTTAGCTGGTCTTATGAATGGGCTATTTTAAATTGTATAGCAGAATTCCACTCTGAAATGGAAATGGTTATATACATCAGTAGGTCTGCAAGGAAAAAGTAAATTGATGAGCAGGTGGCTCAGATTCCCATGGCACTTCGTTTTATTGGTTTGCTGTCTCTACCTCAACCCACACTTAGGGACTCATGAGGAGCTTCACTTAACAGAGGAGGAGGAAACTTGGGTCTTCTTTATACTTGAGTGTCTGCAGCATGGCGCTAGCCATCCCCACTGTGATACAGGACTGAAAAAACAGTAGTGGGCACCCGGGTGACTCAGTGGTTAAACATCTGACTTCAGCTTAGGTCATGATCTAAGTGTCCTGGGATTGAGCCCTGCATTATCTCCCCACTCAACTGCAAATCTGCTTGTCCCTCTGTACCCCCCCCCCCCCGCTCGTGTGCACTCTTTCTCTCTCCCTAATAAATAAAACATTAAAAAAGTAGTAGTGACACAAAAGGACAAACATTATATGACTCTATTTGCATGAGGTACCTAGAACAGTCAAATTTGGAGAGACTGAAAGTAGAACAGTGGTTATCAGTGGCTGGGAGGCTGAGGAAATGGGATTTATTGTTTAATGGGTACAAAGTTTCAGTTAGGGATGCTGAAAAATTTCTGGAGATGGATGGTGGTGTTGGTTGCACAACAATGTGAATGTACTTAATTGTCCCAGCTGGGGCGACAAATCAACCAGGAAACGTGAGGAGGGACACTGAGGAGGATGTCCAACAGTGCCGACTTTATTCAGGGCAGCGAAGCATTATATAGCCAACAGAAATAATTACAAAGAAGTGTCCATCATTAGCTAATTATGAAAGAATTTGTTACATATGCATGAAACCCTCCAGACTTCCCCATTAACTACTTCTCAAGGTCTAAATGCAGATCTTCCAGGGCCAGTGGTCTTTGTCTTCAGATAATAATTACAAAGAAGTAACAACAAACCTGAGAGTGTTCGTTGAGCTGTGCTGGAACAGCCAGGACCAGTTCAGAATTTAGGACCCCACCCAAATTGCTCTCATCTCACTAGTAAACGTGTGGGAAGTCATGTAAGCCAGCGCACAACAGATCACACAGACCCTTTCTCAGTGCAACTCAACTTTTCCATCCTAATAAGCCTTTTGTTAGGCTATTTGGACTTTAAAGGAGACACAAGTCAGGGCCTGGTTTGGTCCTCATCTCAAGCCTTATCATGGCCTCCCACATCTCCCCCTACCATTTTTTTTTTTAACTTTTAAAAATATTTATGTTTTTCTTTTGGTTTAGACCCCCCCCCCCTTTTTTTTGTTTATTTACAGCATAACAGTGTTCATTGTTTTGGCATCACACCCAGTGCTCCATGCAGTACGTGCCCTCCCTATTACCCACCACCTGGTTCCTCAACCGCCCACCCCCCCCCCCCCGCCCCTTCAAAACCGTCTGGTTGTTTTTCAGAGTCCATACTCTCTCATGATTCATCTCCCCTTCCAGTTTCCCTCAACTCCCTCTCCTCTCCATCTCCCCATGTCCTCCATGTTATTTGTTATGCTCCACAAATAAGTGAGACCATATGATACTTGACTCTCTCTGCTTGACTTATTTCGCTCAGCATAATTTCTTCCAGTCCCGTCCATGTTGCTACAAAAGTTGGGTATTCATCTTTTCTGATGGAGGCATAATACTCCATTGTGTATATGGACCACATCTTCCTTATCCATTCATCCGTTGAAGGGCATCTTGGTTCTTTCCACAGTTTGGCGACCGTAGCCATTGCTGCAATAAACATTGGGGTACAGATGGCCCTTCTTTTCACTACATCTGTATCTTTGGGGTAAATACCCAGCAGTGCGATTGCAGGGTCATAGGGAAGCTCTATTCTTAATTTCTTCAGGAATCTCCACACTGTTCTCCAAAGTGGCTGCACTAACTTGCATTCCCACCAACAGTGTAAGAGGGTTCCCCTTTCTCCACATCCTCTCCAACACACGTTGTTTCCTGTCTTGCTAATTTTGGCCATTCTAGCTGGTGTCAGGTGGTATCTCAATGTGGTTTTAATTTGAATCTCCCTGATGGCTAGTGATGATGAACATTTTTTCATGTGTCTGATAGCCATTTGTATGTCTTCATTGGAGAAGTGTCTGTTCATATCTTCTGCCCACTTTTTGATATGATTATCTGTTTTGTGTGTGTTGAGTTTGAGAAGTTCTTTATAGATCCTGGATATCAACCTTTTGTCTGAACTGTCATTTGCAAATATCTTCTCCCATTCCGTGGGTTGTCTTTTTGTTTTGTTGACTGTTTCCTTTGCTGTGCAGAAGCTTCTGATCTTGATGAAGTCCCAAAAGTTCATTTTTGCTTTTGTTTCCTTGGCCTTTGGAGACATATCTTGAAAGAAGTTGCTGTGGCTGATATCGAAGAGGTTACTGCCTATGTTCTCCTCTAGGATTCTGATAGATTCCTGTCTCATGTTGAGGTCTTTTATCCATTTCGAGTTTATCTTTGTGTACGGTGTAAGAGAATGATCGAGTTTCATTCTTCTACATATCGCTGTCCAGTTTTCCCAGCATCATTTATTGAAGAGACTGTCTTTTTTCCATTGAATATTTTTTCCTGTTTTGTCGAAGATTATTTCACCATAGAGTTGAGGGTCCATATCTGGGCTCTCCACTCTGTTCCACTGGTCTATGTGTCTGTTTTTATGCCAGTACCACGCTGTCTTGGTAATCACAGCTTTGTAGTAAAGCTTGAAATCGGGTAATGTGATGCCGCCAGTTTTTTTTTTGTTGTTTGTTTTTCAACATTTCCTTAACAATTCAGGGTCTCTTCTGATTCCATACAAATTTTAGGATTATTTGCTCCAGCTCTTTGAAAAATACCGGTGGAATTTTGATCGGAATGGCATTAAAAGTATAGATTGCTCTAGGCAGTATAGACATTTTAACAATGTTTATTCTTCCAATCCAAGAGCATGGAACAGTCTTCCATCTTTTTGTGTCTTCTTCAATTTCTTTCATGAGTGTTCTGTAGTTCCTCGAGTACAGGTCCTTTACCTCTTTGGTTAGGTTTATTCCCAGGTATCTTATGGTTCTTGGTGCTATAGTAAATGGAATCAATTCTCTAATTTCCCTTTCTGTATTTTCATTGTTAGTGTATAAGAAAGCCACTGATTTCTGTACATTGACTTTGTATCCTGCCACATTACTGAATTGCTGTATGAGTTCTAGTAGTTTGGGGGTGGAGTCTTTGGGGTTTTCCATATAAAGAATCATGTCATCTGCGAAGAGAGAGAGTTTGACTTCTTCCTTGCCAATTTGGATACCTTTTATTTCTCTTTGTTGTCTGATTGCTGTTGCTAGAACTTCTAATACTATGTTGAACAAGAGTTGTGAGAGTGGGCATCCTTGTCATGTTCCTGATCTCAGTGGGAAGGCTGCAAGCTTTTTCCCATTGAGGATGATATTTGCTGTGGGTCTTTCATAGATAGATTTTATGAAGTTCAGGAATGTTCCCTCTATCCCTATACTTTGAAGCGTTTTCATCAGGAACGGATGCTGGATTTTGTCAAATGCTTTTTCTGCATCAATTGAGAGGACCATGTGGTTCTTCTCTCTTCTCTTATTGATTTGTTCTATCGCATTGATTGATTTGCGAATGTTGAACCAACCTTGCAACCCAGGGATGAATCCCACCTGGTCATGGTGGATAATTTTTTAATGTGCTGTTGGATCCTGTTTGCTAGGATCTTGTTGAGAATCTTTGCATCCATATTCATCAGTGATATTGGTCTGAAATTCTCCTTTTTGGTAGGGTCTTTGCCTGGCTTGGGGGTCAGGGTAATGCTGGCTTCATAAAAAGAGTCTGGAAGTTTTCCTTCTGCTTCAATTTTTTGGAACAGCTTCAGGAGAATTGGTGTTATTTCTTCTTTGAAAGTTTGGTAGAATTCCCCAGGGAATCCATCAGGTCCTGGGCTCTTGTTTTTTGGGAGGTTTTTGATCACTGCTTCAATCTCATTACTAGATATCGGTCTATTCAGGTTGTCAATTTCTTCCTGGTTCAATTTTGGGAGTTTGTAGTTTTCCAGGAATGCATCCATTTCATCTAGGTTGCTTAGCTTATTGGCATATAACTATTGGTAATAATTTCTGATGATTGTTTCTATTTCCTTGGTGTTAGTTGTGATCTCTCCCTTTTCATTCATAATTTTATTAATTTGGGCTTTCTCTCTTTTCTTTTGGATTAGTGTGGCCAGTGGTTTATCGATCTTATTGATTTTTTCAAAAAACCAGCTTCTAGTTTCATTGATATGTTCTACTGTATCTCTCGTTTCTACCTCATTGATCTCTGCTCTAATCTTGATTATTTCCCTTCTTGCATGTGGAGTTGGTTTGATTTGTTGTTGATTCTCCAGTTCTTTAAGGTGTAGAGACAGCTGGTGTATTCTGGATTTTTCCTTTTTTTTTGAGGGAGGTTTGGATGGCTATGTATTTCCCCCTTAGAACCGCCTTGGCTGTATCCCATAGGTTTTGGACCGAAGTGTCTTCATTCTCATTGGTTTCCATGAATTGTTTAAGTTCATCTTTGATCTCCTGGTTGATCCAAGCATTCTTAAGCAAGGTGGTCTTTAGCTTCCAGGTGTTTGAGTTCCTTCTGAACTTTTCCTTGTGATTGAGTTCCAGTTTCAAAGCATTGTGATCTGAGAATATGCAGGGAATAATGTCAGTCTTTTGGTATCGGTTGAGTCCTGCTTTGTGACCCAGTATGTGGTCTATTCTGGAGAAGGTTCCACGTGCACTTGAGAAGAATGAGTATTCTGTTGTTTTAGGGTGGAATGTTCTGTATATGTCGATGAGGTCCATCTGGTCCAATGTTTCATTCAATGCTCTTATTTCTTTATTAATTTTCTGCTTCGATGATCTGTCTATTTCTGAGAGAGGCGTATTAAGATCTCCTACTATTATTGTATTCATATCGATATGACTCTTTATCTTGATTAATAGTTTTCTTATGTAATTGGGTGCTCCCATATTGGGGGCATAGATATTCACAATTGTTAGATCATCTTGGCGGGTAGTCCCTTTAAGAATTATGTAGTGTCCTTCTGTATCTCTGACTACAGTCTTTAGTTTAAAATCTAATTTATCTGATATGAGAATCGCCACCCCGGCCTTCTTTTGATCCCCCTACCTTTTTAAATGGGTCAAGCAAATGTATGTGTGTCTGAGTATGCAGTCGTTGCTGTCCCACACGAAATGAAGAAACACTCCAGAAATAAGTAATATGGCGAATATTATGAAAATCACAACAGAAATCCAAAAGGAGTATTTCATCATATTATCCGGATGGAACCCGTGAAGACCATCCAAAACCTGAGACACTACAGTAGCAGGATTCTCTATATCGAATATTATAGGTGAGATACCGCCCCTTAGGCCCCTTAAATACATGTGGTGAAACAGTACTGGGGCCCACAATCAGGAGGAAAGGACGAGGAACACAGGCTTTTACAGAAAAGCCCATCTGAGTGGCTCGGGCAAAACTATTATCCCCCACCTTGACCATTACAGGACCCAAGGCGGCCACCAACTTCCACAGTTCAGGGTGGATCATTTCTTCTGTTGTGTCAAGTCCTCCTGGGATAGTTACGTTGTGTAGATGTAAGTGGGACATTCGAGGATCTGAAGGATATGCAATGTGTCTTTCATATTGATCTCTCGGCACCTTGGACCAGTCCGTGATGGAGAACCCCGGAACACCAGGTGGCGATATCATCTGTGGCTTCTCCTGTATGCATTCACTCCAGATGGGACTACTGTCTGAGGGGGACCACATGGCAATTTCAAGAGCCTGTTGGACAAAATTCCTCATTTGTCCTTGGCGAAGGGGGGCCAAACATCTTCTCCATCTCCGCTGATTTCTCCGGCTCAGGGTCAGCATTGCAATTCATTGCCACAGGGGCGAGGAGTCGGCACCATCTCTCTGGGAGCCACCGTGGGGTGTCCTCATCCTGCGGGAAAATACAAACAAACCCTCACCCCTTACGGAGTACTGGATCTGGACCTTTCCATACGCCGGTTAAGGGATCCTTCCACTGGGCATATGGAAGTGGAGAAAAGTCGGGATGCCAGAATTGCTCGGCAGCTGTTCGGCCTATATCATCAACGTTCAAAAAATTTAAAACATATAAGGTTAAATTTAAGTGCATATGTGGGGAATATTTTACTTTTCCCTGTAGTATCTCCCCCTCTTTTGATTTTTTAAGATAGGATTTAAGGGTGCTGTTTGCACACTCCACAATAGCTTGGCCTTGGGAATTATATGGAATGCCTGTGGAGTGTGCTATCTGAAAAATGGCACAAAAGGTCTGAAAAGCCTGCGACATATAAGCAGTCCCATTATCTGTCTTAATGGCTTTTGGTGTGCCCAGAGTGGCGAATGCTGAAAGTAAATGATTTTGAACATCAGTAAAAGATTCTCCAAAATGCGCTGTAGTATGTAGAAACCCAGGAAAAGTATCAATAGAAACATGAAGGTATTTAAGTTTTCCAAAAGGGGGAAAAAATCGTTACATCCATTTGGCACAAATGATTAGGCATTAAGCCTTGGGGATTCACTGCATAAGTTGGTTGAGGATGATGAACAGGGCAAGTAGAGCAATTTTTAACTATCTGATGAGCTTCTCTGTTTAAGCAAAATTGTTTGTACAGGGCAGCTGTGTTCTGATGAAAGCGGGCGTGACTCTGAGTAGCTTGATCGAGTCTAGTAACCATTGCTAGTTGAATATGGGTTAAAGTGTCCGCGATAGCATTGCCTTCAGCTAAGGGCCCGGGAAGATTAGTATGTGCCCGGATGTGTGAAATGTATATGGGATTAGTTCTTTTATTTAATAATTGTTGAATATTTGTGAAGAGGTAAAGAAGCTCTTCGTCATTAGTAAGGATATAAGCAGTAGGCAACACTGGGATAGCGCGTGCCACGGAATGACTGTCACTATATAAATTACATGGTTCAGGAAAATATTCCAGGGCCAGGAGTACTGCTTTTAATTCAGCCCTCTGCACTGTTTTAGTAGCATAGAATGCTTGAAAGGACTCATGACCAGAGCAGAAAGATTTATGAATGCCAATATACCCCCTTTATCTGCATCCATGAAGACATTAATAGCAGAAGTGAGGGGAGTCGTCTGAACGGGATTATTCACCAGAATAGGGGTAGTGGAAAGAAATTGTAATAATTTATCTGCTGGTTAGTGATACTTGAGTTGCCCTGGATAATTAGAGAGCTATTTGCCAGTCAAGATTAAGGCTAAATAACGTTTGCACACGCTCAGTAGTTAGCATTGGTAGAACCAAGAATTCAGGTTCCTTACCTGTAATATGAATAATCCTCTGACGACTCCGGGTAATCAGTTGTGTTAATAATTCTACCTGCCCAGTGATGACATGTAGTTGGTGTAAAGCTAAGTGAATCCACTCCAAAGGCCCATGAACTTGTCATATAACTGCTAAAGGTAACCTGGATGGCATTAATAGGATTAGCTATATCGGCGCGGAAGGATCGTATTGGCAGAGCTGCGCCTGTGACAATTTATCATTAACCAGCTGTAACGCTGTTTTGGCCTCCTCGGTTAAAGTTCGAGGAGAGGAAGGAGAACTATCTCCCTTCAAAATATCGAATAATGGTTTCATATCATTAGCTGTTAATTGTAGAAAAGGTCTAATCCAATTAATATCGCCTAATAATTTTTGAAAATCGTTCAGGGTGCGCAAAGATTGCGTCCGTAAGGAAACCTTTTGAGGACGAATTCTTTTATTCTCAATGATATATCCCAAATATTCAAAAGGTTCAATTTTCTGCACCTTTTCAGGGGCGACTACCAAATTATATTGTTGTAATTGAGTAACTAAAAAGGCAAAGGCTCATTGCAAAATTTCCTCCATTTCAGCCGCTAAAAGAATATCATCCATATAATGTATACAGTAAACCATCGGCTCAAATTGTGTCCAAAATGGGGAAATTGCACGAGAAACAAATTCCTGACACAGAGTGGGACTATTAGCCATAGCTTGAGGTAAAACTGCCATTAATACCATTTAGCAGGTTCTTTATGGTTAGTACTGGGAATGGTAAAGGCAAATTGTTCACAGTCTTGGGAGACTAAAGAAATGGTAAAAAAAAAAAAAATCCTTTAGATCTAATATAATTAATTTGTATTGAAGAGGGATAGCCGATGGTGTAGGTAGTCCAGGTTGAAGGGCTCCCATAGGTTTCATAGTGGCATTTACTGCCCTTAGATCCTGCAAAAGTCTCCATTTTCCTCATTTCTTTTTAATTACAAATATAGGAGTATTCCAAGAACTAAAGGATTCCTTTAAGTGACCCAAAAGCAGCTGTTCCTCTGTTAAAGTTGCTGCTGCTGCCAGCTTTTTTATACCAGTGTCCTTTTATTTTTAAACATGTAGTCTTAAGATAGTGGGTTTATTAGGTTTCCCTCCCATCATGAATGATGTTGTAGACAAAGGGAGGGGGATCTTTCAGATGCGGTCCTGCTCGCATCCCTCGCGGGAACTTAGGAGCGTCTTAGCTAAGGTCTGTCTGTATACACCCCGGACCAGGCTACTCCATGGAGTAGATGACCATTATGCCATATGACGCCCCACGAGACTCAGGGTGCAGCCCACTCAGACCCCGTAGCCAAAGTGGTGGAGCCATACAGACACATTCACACAGTCAGGCACTCTTCAGATTCAAACAGGTTGGACACCCTCCCTCTGGGTATCCCTGGCTAATGGGAGGTGATCAGTCTCCCCTTCCATTCTTACCAATGGGTCTAGCTCAGACAGCGGCCCCAGGGCTGTTGCAACAGAATTCAGTTACGCACAAAAGATGTTTACCAACAGATTTCAAAAGCACAAACCTAGTTTCAGCGACCAGCGCTCTACCATTTTATCCCATTTGATTTAAAGTATTAGGTTAGCAAAGACCTTGAAGGCTACTTTAACAATTACCCATTAAAACTTTGAGACAGACAATTAACCATCAGTTTAGTAATTTCTTTGCTAACAAATTTTAACAAATAACATGAGCTTATTTGACTTTCAGTAGAATAAAAGCTTCACATTTACTGCTGTAACTTCAAAGACATGTCTATCTTAATTAAACCACCAAACTTAACTTAGGGTTAAGCAGTCCAAGTCAGGCCAGAGAAAGCAGGGAACTTCCCCAAAACAAAGAGAGTTTCAGCCGCTGCTTGGGAATAT
Source organism: Meles meles (assembly GCF_922984935.1). Taxonomy (NCBI): domain Eukaryota; kingdom Metazoa; phylum Chordata; class Mammalia; order Carnivora; family Mustelidae; genus Meles; species Meles meles. Next base: position 36,247,380 of record NC_060069.1, on the reverse strand, counting down.
TCCCTAAGGTCTCTTTCCCGAGTTAAACCAACCTCAGTTGGCTCCAGTTACAGCCATTAGCATGGGAAGTGAGTGAGGGAGAAGCCCCCACATCCGTTAGGAGGAACAGAGAGATGAAAGAGTCCCCTTACTCTCTGCTTGCCTCATTTCTCCAAACCTCATTTCTCCAAACACAATAACGCAACAGACAACAAAAATACAGGACAAAGAACCGCAGACCTAGCGGCCCTCCTGGGGCCATCTAACATTAAAGAATGGCCATTCAGACATGCAGAAAGTCCAAAACTTTCCCTTTCGTATGTCTGTGCTCAGGTTATGAGCTCTTTCCCTAACATCCGAGAAGTGGTCAGTCATCAGAGACAGAAGAGTTGTCTGCATCTGTCCCATCACAGTCCACAGCAAGACAAATACACTTATGACAATTGACAAGAACACACAAAGACAAACGATCCCACGCGGCCGGGATCCAACTAAACTAGCGATTAACTCAGGAGAGGGAAGGGGAATATCTGCATCCAAACTCATGGTTCCTACTTTGGGGAACCATGGGCACAATTCTGAGACTGTACAAAAAATTTGCCGCAAGGCCTTCTTAAAGACCTTGGACCCTTTCTGCTTGAAAAGGGCCTGCAACGCTGTGACAAAAAGATCCAAAAACCGAGAATGCCCCATATTATTTTACTCCTGTTGTGGCCCGTCAACCTGGGCTCCTCTTACCTGACTGTTGGTAACTACTTACCTGTATGCACACTCCCCTGAAATGTGCTCACGGTCCCTGTTCGGGCATCACTTGTCACAGCTGGCGCAACAAATCGACCAGGAAACGTGAGGGTAAGAGGATGGTGAAAAGAAATTAAAGAGACAAAGAGATGGGGCAGGAGGGACACTGAGGAGGATGTCCAACAGTGCCGACTTTATTCAGGGCAGCGAAGCATTATATAGCCAACAGAAATAATTACAAAGAAGTGTCCATCATTAGCTAATTATGAAAGAATTTGTTACATATGCATGAAACCCTCCAGACTTCCCCATTAACTACTTCTCAAGGTCTAAATGCAGATCTTCCAGGGCCAGTGGTCTTTGTCTTCAGATAATAATTACAAAGAAGTAACAACAAACCTGAGAGTGTTCGTTGAGCTGTGCTGGAACAGCCAGGACCAGTTCAGAATTTAGGACCCCACCCAAATTGCTTTCATCTCACTAGTAAACGTGTGGGAAGTCACGTAGGCGAGCGCACAACAGATCACACAGACCCTTTCTCAGTGCAACTCAACTTTTCCATCCTAATAAGCCTTTTGTTAGGCTATTCGGACTTTAAAGGAGACACAAGTCAGGGCCTGGTTTGGTCCTCATCTCAAGCCTTATCGTGGCCTCCCACACTTAATATCACAGATTACCCTTATAACGATTAAAGTGGAAGATTTTGTGTTAAACATATTTTTACCACAATGAAAAAAAAACAAACAGTAGCCAAAGTAAATTCTCCCAACGGGTACAACTTTGGTTAATATGACTAATGGCCTTACTCATGAATCTGCACTGATCTACAGATAATACCTAAAATAGTTGGTCAAAGACCTGAAGAATTCAAGTCTGGAAGACTGATTACAAGGATATAAGTATGCGCCTCTGGCAATTAGAAGCCTATTAATATATGTGTAACCTAGCTCCCCAGAGGCATTCAGTGGAGAGGATGCCCTTAATAATGAGGTGGACACCTTGGAGAATGGAACCCATTCTCTAGTTGTCAGGTACCTCTTTCTATAGCCATATCTGTGCTTCTATAGTAGAACCATATATGTAGAGATGATGGTAGCAGAAATGGGGGCCACGCAGGAGTGGAATAATACAAACATCTCTTATTAGATTTGATCTGATTACCACCACTGCTGAATGTCCAACGTGCCAACAGCAGAAGCCACCATGAGTCCCCATACAGCATAATTTCCTAGCTGGTCCCTCCTGTTGGCTACATGTGGGAAAAGTTGTTTGTATTGGATCCTTTTTCCGCAGTCACAGTTATTTGTTCTTATTGGAATAGATCCTTTTTCTAGATATGATATTGCCTTCCTTACCTGCTTTGCTTCTACTAGCTTGAAAACCATGGACTCCTAGAGTGTCCCATCCTTTGCCTTAGGATCATGTATTACATCATCCAGTACCAAGAAACTGATTTTGCAGTAAAAGCAGTAGGACAGTGTAGTCATGTCCCTGAATTTTACCACATGCCTCATTACCAAGAAGTAGGTGACTTGATAGAAAGCTGAGGTCCCTAGCTGGTGACAACAACTTGAGAGGTTAGGGCATTTACCCAGGATACAGATGTATCTTAAACCATGAGTCAATATAAAGTGTCATTTCTCTTATAGACAGAACACACTGTCTAAAACCAAGGAGCAGAAGTGGGTATGATCTCCCTTCCATTACCAATAATAACCCACCTATGAAAGTTTTCATACCATCCCCTCAACCTTTAGATTGGTGAACTGAGAGGCTTGGGTGGGCAAAGGAATATACTTTCGTCAGTAAACACACAGACATGTGCTAGTCACAAGGAAGCAAAAATTGCTCTCCAACAGACAGAGGAGAAGGTCACTATACTGATTGGTGATTGGTCCTGATTACGAAGGGAAACTTGTATTGCTGCTGCATAATAAGGCATGAATGACTATGTTCAGATCCCAGAGAATTCCCATGTCCAATGACAATAGTCAGTGAGAAACCATAGCCAACTAATAAAGATAGATCCTTAGTATGAATGAAAGTTTGGATCCCTCCCACCAGTTAAAAAAAAAAAAAAATCATGCAGGCCAAGATGCTCAGAGAATGGAAGGACAGGGGGAGCACTGCCCTGATTATCAAATAAGACCTCATGACCAGTTATGGAAATGGTTCTCTAGCATCCATATTTTATAATTATTTACTTCTCCCCTTTTCCTTTTATGCAAAAGAATGCTTATGTGAAAATAACCACTGACAGTGGTTAACATTATAGTTTAGCGCCAAGTGAGAATACGATTGAATCGACATAGAGAAACTGATAGGACATTGTGTTCCCCTTGTTTTGTTTTGAGTTCTCTTCATCCAAATGAAAGAATAGATGGGCAGTGTAGTTGTTTTCCAACTGTCTCTCCGGTCCCATTTTCTGCCTTTCTCTAACCAACTCTGCACCATGAGAGAATGACCTGTAAGGATTCTTGACACCTGAGCTCCTTTGCCCTGCAGCTGTCAAAAGGTTCAACCAATAGGAGGCATAACAAGGAAGCTGAAGGGTCCAAGGAGAGAGATGGTGGGGTATTTCTTCCCCACTCCCTTCTTACCAGATAAGTGGCAGCAATTTTGTCCCTCTACGTATGGCTACTATTCTTTTCAGGCAACATCTTCCATGGCCACGGCTCTTGCTGAGTTTTGGTAACACCTCAACCTCCCTTCTTACCTGTAGACTTCAGAGTTGTGATGGCTTCCGCCTGTTGATGGTCAAGACCTCTGCCATTTGTTATTGGTTCTCTCAACCCTGCCCACATCTCTATATGTGGTCCTTTTTTAAGCTTTCTTCTATTAAACCTACTTATTCATAGGGGCAATTTTTGAAGTATTTGTTATTGAGGTATAAACAACATTTAAGAGAACACACAGATTTTAAGTGCATAGTTTAGTGAAGTTTAACAAATGTATACACTCATGTGACCACCATCCTCATCAAGATATAGACTGTTTCCATTAGGTCAGAAGTTCCTTTGTGTTCCTGCCTGTCAAAGGCACCCATGGTATTTATTGTCACCACAGATTAGTTTTGCCCCTCTTGAGCTTCTTATGAATGGAATCATAAAGTATAATTCACTCGGCAACCACATTATGGAGTGTCCGAGTATTTCATTCTTTTGATTACAAAATAACACTCCATTGTGTGAATATGATACAGTTTGTTTTTCTGTTCATCTGTTGATGATGTTTGGGTAGCTTCCAATTTTAATTATTGTGACTAAAGCTGCTGTGAAATCTGTGTACATATCTTTCTGTGGATATAAGTTTTATTTCTTTCAGATATATATCTAGAGGTGGAATTCTTTGTCACGGGAGAGATGTATATTTAACTGTATAGGAAAGTACCAAAGAGTTTTCTAAATCGGCCGTACCAAACCTTTAGAGCATGCCATCTCCCCAAATTAAGACAAGCCAAGACAGATCTGAAAAAAGACAAACTTTAAAATGTCATTAGGATTAGACAGTAATAGTCAATTGACTATTCTAAACACTTAGTGGCACAGATCCTGAGAGAGTCAGTTAGTAGCTCCAGCAGGTGCCTTCCTCCCCTCCATTCTCAGGAATAATTAGGCTTTAAAATGTCCCCTCCCACTCAGACATGTGAAGTCTCACTCCTTAGGTTACCAGCTAGCTGTTAGAAGAGAAGTAGCTAAGTAAATTGATTTACACTTACATGTGAAAGATTGTCAGGTCTCACTGCATTTAACATCCCAGAACATTTTTATTTTAAAAGCACAGTTTCGTGTTTCTGTGTGTGTGTCTGTGTGTTTTTTAAGGGAGAGGGTAGGGCAGAGGCAGAGAGAGACAGAGAAAGAGAATCTTAAGAAGGCTCCATGCTCAGCACAGAGCCCAAGGGCTCAATCTCACAACCCCTAAGATCTGAAATGAGAAGTCTGACACTTTATTAATGGATTGAGTCACCCAGGAGCTCCTAAAAGAAAAGTTTTATTTCACAAAGGAATTAATCACTAATAATAGCCTTGTCATTAACATTTGGAACAAGGAGAGGAGATCATCTTTTCCGTACACTTCAAATATATATGAGTTGAAAAATGACTCCCGTAGTAAACCAAATGTGCATTCAAATTCTAGTTTTTACCTTAGAAAAGAAAGTAAGTAGCTTTTCAATGTCTGTGTCCTAGTTCATTGTCTTGGGGACAAGCGTCTGTTCCTTTTAGCACCAATCACTTGTTCATCTTCCTTAAGTACCTGTCATTTACGTTTGAGCACTTTTTTTGGACAGATCGGAGCCCCCCACAGGGTCAGGCACACTCTGGGCACTTACTACACGTATCTGTTGACCAGTACGTTAAGGTGGAAGGGACTTGTAAACTGTACAGTGTCACGGATGCCCCAGTTACAATACTGATCTTTATTACTCCACGCACGAAGAATGCAAATCCTCCTCTCGCTGAATGATGCTAATGCTATGAACAGGACAGGGGGTGAGCGGGGAAAAGGAACCAATCCAGAGCAGGGGCTCCTGCAGCAGAATTCGGTGGGACACTTCAGAAGGTGTATTCCCAGCCCTGACAACAGAATCTGGAATTCGGGCCCTGGGTCAAGGTCAAGGAAGCCCTGAGTTGGAAGGCGTGAAAACGGTGACAACCGCGCCCGCGCTGTAGGTGCCGAGAAATGTTAGGGCGTACCTTGAAAAGTCGTGAAGGAAGCGTCTGGAAGATGCTCCTATCTGAGGGACTTTCAAGCCACGCTTTTAGGAGGAGTCTCGCTGTTGCGTGCGTTTCACTTCTCAGTGAGGTTGGCAAGTTAGTCTTTTTCATACACATGCTCCTGCTCCGTGGGAGGACTCCAACGGCAAGGTCAAGAGGCAGAGGACGGAATTAGACATTCGGTTTTGAACGGTCCTCCCGGAGAGCCCGGCCTCTCAGACTGCGTCACCCTTTCGCCGAGGGTCCCCCAGGCAGGAGGGGGTTCCCTGCAGCCAGCTCTGTGCTCTCCCCGCCTCCCCGCGCCCTCACCCTCCGCCCCGGCGGCGCCCCGGGAGCTCGGCGTCCGGCGCAGCCTCTTTTGGTACCGAGGCCTCCAGGTGCCCGGCTCGAAGGCGGAGCCGGGTCCAGCCGCCTCCCCGGCGCCTCGGACGAGACCCCCGGGACTCAGGGGCCCCAGCGCGGCGGCTCCGGGCGCCCAGCCTCCCCGAGCTGTGCGCGCTCCTCCCTCCGGCGAGCGGGGCGCGAAGCCCGCCGAGCAGAGCGCAGTGCGCACAGCCGAGTGGAGCACGAGGGTCAGTGGCCGCGCAGCCGCGCCCGCCGCGGGAGCCCGCGCTCTAGCCAGCCGCGCGTGGACGCCCAGACCATGGCTGCGGAGGGACGCGGCCCCCGCGCCCAGCTTTGGGCGGCGGCGCTGCTCCTGCTCGGTCTGCCGCGCCTCTCGGTGCGGGCGGATGGTGAGTGTGCGCGGGGTGCCGGGGGTGTCGCGTGGGGTCCAGGTGGGGAAACCGAGGGTCACTGGGGTGCTCTCCCCTCAAGCCTGGCGGGGAACGACGCGAGCGGCGCCCGGGCGACCCTGCGTCCCTCGCCTGACCCACCGAGTGTCCGCTCGCCCCAGCGCCCCACACCCCAACCCCCGCCTGTGAACCCTTCCTCCAGGCACTGGAGAATGCCTGTGCGATGGTCCGTTAGCTTCCGAAAATCTTCCTGAGAGGTCTATCTCAATGAAATCACGTCTAGGGTACCCTGGAACCTCTTCGGCAGAGATGGAACTTTCCACGTGTATTGAATGTCCTCCTGGTGCCAGGGCGGAGAAGATTCTTCCCTCGGTAGTTAGGCTAGGTCCAAGAATATTTTAAAGATGAGTGAGAATCAACTAAAGGGGAGAAGAGAATGTCTTGTGGGGGAGGAAATAGCATGTGCAAAGGCCCTGTGAATGGCAGGGGGAAATGGGATAAATGATGAAGTGGCTGGGGCAGAGACTGCAAGGTGAGGATGTCCTTTGACACAAAGCTGGAGAAGTAGATAAGGAACAGATTATTGCAGGTTGAAAGAATCGACCTGCTTTTTTTGTTTGTTTTTTGCTTCTTGAACCTCAATTAAGCTTTCAGTACTTCCCTTAAATTGGCAGGATCAGAGCCTATATCGGCTAAGTTTTCAAAAGTTAATTCAGCTGTATTTTGATTTTGGAACAAAACCCTGTTGACTTGGTGGAAGAGAATCTGAGAGAAAAGAAGCCAGCTGTTCTCACATCCATGAGCAGTTTCTAGAAAATCCAAGCTTGAGACAAATTACATTGATGAAGGAGGAAAAACCTTTGCCTGATTTGGGATGCTTTGTGTATTTTTTTAAAAAGATTTTATTTATTTGACAGACAAAGGGAATACAAGCAGGGGGAGTGGGAGAGGGAGAAGCAGGCTCCCCCCTGAGCCGGGAGCCTGATGGGGGGGGGGGGGGCTTTATCCCAGGACCCTGGGATCAGGACCTGAGCAGAGCACTCAACGACTGAGCCACCCAGGCGCCCTCCAGCTTTGTGTATTTTTAAACGTCATTGATTTTTAGTAAGCAATATTGGGTGAAATGAGAAGGCTCCACAAAAAGAAGCATGGTGATTAGGGAAAGGGGGAAAGTAAGAAGAAACTTCCAGATATTATCTTAGAATTTTTGGTACTTTTGTCCTTAGTGTCAGCTTGAAAAACTCTTTACTCCTAATTAAGGATGAATGTCTTATTTCTTCATAACCTTAGATTACTAGAGAAGAAAACAGTTTTAACTTTGAAGGCTCCTCATAGTAACTTCATTTTTTAAATTGAGATGTAATTCACATAAAAGTTGCCATTTAAAAATTTACAATTCAGTGGTTTCTCATATATTCATTATGTTGTTCAGCCATCACCACACCTTAACTCCTGAAAATGTCTATTCTCTCAGACGAAATCCCATATCTATTAGCAGTAAATCCGATATTCATTTTTTACTGTAGTATTTTTTTTGCCTGACACAGAGTCATGAAAATTAAGCTGATTTTAAAGAATGTAAGTAGAATAAATTGGAGCTAGTATTAACTTTTGAACAATGTATACTATTGTACCAACTTAATTCCTTTTAAAGAATTATCTCTGCAGTCAATGAAGCTTTAGAGTTTCACCCTATTGTTACTGCTTAAATAGAATGCCAAATGAATACGGATCAGTATTTTGCACCTATTTGGATTGAGGTGGGTCATAGAAAAATGGAGGCAGAAATATCACTGGAGAAGGAGAGAGTAACAGCAGCACGAGAGCTTGTTTTCTTGTTGCTTCTTGCCAGAAATGCTTCCATTTCTCCCTTCTCCTTTCTTTCCTTCTCCCCCTACCCCAGTTATGGGTACACTTGCTTTCAAGAAACTCCATTTGCTGAGTTCCAACTTTTATAATAGAGCCATTCAAGAATTAGAACCTATATTATGAAAGGATTCTTTTCTTTACCAAATATAAGTTTAACTACTACCACTTTCCACATTTAGTTATTTGTGTTCTATGGTGATGGAAGGAAGAAGAAGAAAGGTTCAGCTAAACTGTGATGTGTTATAGACATTTGAAGAGAGACTTGGAGTTCTTAAAAACTCTGTTGACCTATTAAAAATAAGTCAATGAGATAAATTCAAATGAAGAACATTTAGTTTACATTTGGTTGGTAAGATCACAGCCTGAGCCAAAAGCAAGTCGGATACTTCACTGACAGAGCCACTCAGGTGCCCCTGGGATTTTGATGATTTCTAAAAGATATCTGTATTTTTTCCTTTTTTTCTACTGTACTTTTAAAATACTTTTGAAACTGAAAAATTTTCATTTTAATTGAATGCAAATTAACTGCATTACAGGAAAAGATTCATTAATTCAACATATAATTTATTGAGCATCTCCTGTAAGCTAGGTACAACCTTCACTGTTGGGGATAGAATAGTGAGGAGAAATCGGTCCTTGCTATCAGAGAGCTTAAAATCCAGTGGGTTAGAAAGTCAGTAGGCCAATCATTACATGAATGGAATGTGAAGCTGCAAGTTTGATAGGTGATGAAATTAAAGGATAGAGGTACTATGAGAGCATGTACTAGAAAGTTTGGATTTGGTGTAGGAGGATCTGAGGGGAAAGAATGAATGTCTAGGTAGAGAATAGCATGATACAAACAAAACAAAACTGTGAGCGGGGAAAATAGGCCATATGATAAGAGACAGAATGGCTGGAGCCAAGAGTCCAAAGTGGAAGTGGTTTGAAATGATGCTAAGGAAATTGGAGTGGGTTGAATGAGGTGGGTCCTCGTAGACAAAAATTTTGTTTTAATCCAAAAAAGGGAAGGAAGCCGCTGGATTTCTAGTAGTATAATGATAAGATTTGCATTTTGAAAAGATCACCCTGATTGTGGTGTAAGGAGAAATGGATGGGACCAGGGCAAGACTAGCTATAGAGAGACTGTATAGGATGCCATTTTAGTTGTGCAGGTGAGAGAGGGTGGAGGTAGAAAGGTGGGTGGGGTGAATGGAAAGGGTCTGGACTGAAGAGAAAAATGTGAGTCATCTGTGTTAAGTATGGTCTTTGAAACCATGTATGTGGATAGAATCTTAGGGAAAGGTTTCACAGTGAGGAGAGATGACCTAGAACTGAGCCTGGAGTGAAAAAACAGATTTAGGGTTATTGACTCTGTGTTCATGAGATATATTGGCCTGTAATTTTCATTTCTTAAAATGTTCTTGGCATTGCCATCAGGATCGTGATGATTTTCTTTTAAGATTTGTTTGTTTGTTTTAGAGAGAGTGAGCATGGGAGAAGTACAGGGAGAGAGTCTCAAACAGACTCCATGCTGAGAGCAGAGTCCAACGTGGAGCTTGATGCCACAACCCCGAGATCACAGCCTGAGCCAAAAGCAAGTTGGATACTTAACTGACAGAGCCACTCAGGTGCCCCTGGGATTATGATGATTTCTAAAATAGGTTGGGAAGCTGCTCCCTCTTCTGTTCTCTGAAAAGGTTGCTGCAAAGGGGCTCCTGAGTGGCTCAGTCAGTTAAGCGGCTGCTTTCAGTCATGAAAGCATGAAAGTCATGAAAGTCATGATCCCAGGGTCCTGGGACACGCTCTCTGCTCGGTGGAGAGCCTGTTTCTCCCTCTTCCTCTGCCTGCCTCTCTACCCACTTGTGTTCTGTCAAATAAATAAATAAAATCTTTAAAAAAAAAAAAAAACCTTAAAAAAAAAAAGAGATTGCTGCAAGGTGAGCTGTTGTTTTGCTTTGTTTAGTGTTTATAGTGAGGTCATATGTGTTTGAAGTTTTTCTCATGGGAAGATTTTAAATGAAGAATTTATTATTATTTTTAAGATTTTATTTATTTATTTGAGAGAGTAGAGTGGGAGAGAGAGAGGGGGAGGGAGGGCACAAGGGGTGGAGGTGGAGGGGAGAGGGAGAAGGAGAAGCAGTCTTCCCACTGAGCAGGGAGCCTGACATGGGGCTCAATTCCAGGACTCTGGGATCATGACCTGAGCTGAATGCAGATATCCAACCAACTGAGCCACCCAGGGGCCCCTAAATGATGAATTTAATTTCTTTAACTAGATAAAGAGATACTCAGATTTTCTTTTTCATTTAGAGTTGGTTTTGTTAAGTTTGTTTTTTTATGAAATTTGTCCATTTCATCTAAATTTTCATCCAAATGTACTGGCATATATAACATAAAAATCTTGTTTTCTTTTCAGTGTCCATAGGATCTGTAGTGATGTCCCCTTTCATTCTTGATATTGCTAATTTGTATTTTCTTTATTTTTGTCTTGATTAATTTTGCTAGGGATTTATCAATTTTATCATTTTTTAGAAAGAAGCAAATTTTTGCTTTATTTTCTCTATTGTATATCTGCTTTTCATTTCATTGATTTTTGTTCCATTTTTATTTTCTTCCTTCTACTTCTTTAGAAACTTTAATTTTATGTTCTTTTGTGTTTTTAAGATAGAAAATTAGATCATTGGTTATCAACTATTCTACCTTTGTAATATGAGCATTTGAGACTACAAATGTCCCTCAAATACTACTTTAGTTTCTCTAACAGTTTTTGTCACTTACATAAAAATATTTCAGTTGTGGTTTCTTCTTTGAACCATGGTTTATTTAGAAGTGTATTTTGTAGCCTCCTTGTACAAGGGGATTTTCCTAGTTATTATTTTGCTATTAAGGGGCAGTATAATTTGGTGCTTAGGATCAAGGATGTAGACCCTGGTTTTGTATCCCAGCTGTGTGATCTTGGACAAATCATTAATACTAAATCTTAAATATAAATTGGGAGAATAGGGGTGCCTGGGTGGCTCAGTCAGTTAAGCATCTGTTTTCAGCTCCGCTCATGATCCCAGGATCCTGGGATTGAGCCCTGCCATCAGGCTCCCTGCTCAGCAGAGAGCCTAATTCTCCCTTTCCCTCTGTGGCTACCCCTGCTTATGCACATTCTCTCTCTCTGAGAAATAAATAAAATCTTTTTTAAAAAAAAGGGATAATAACACCTACGTCACAGAGTTATTATAAAGATTAATTTAATGAGTATTTGTCAAGTAATTTGAATAACACGTGGCCCATAGTAAACAGTGTATAAGTGTTCGATAAATAAAACAAGTGATTTTAGGTTATTTGTATTGTGATTTTAAAATATGCTCTGTATGATTTGAGTATTTAAAAGTTTTTTGATTTATCTTGTAGCTCAGTATTTGAACAATTTTACAAATGTCCTTTGTGTGTCTAAAATGAATGTGTATTTTGTAGTATACAGTATTGTGCATTGGTCCTTACATCAAGTGTGTTAATTTTGTTGCTTAAATCTTCTATATTCTTTCCAAGTTTTCCTGTTTTATTAATTACTGAGGAGAATAGTGCTTAAAATAGTGTTTTAAATTTAAATTTAATTTTAACTGTGGGTTTTTCCAGTTCTCCCTGTAGTTTTGTTAATATTGTCTTCTTCCAGCCTAGAGTTGTTTTTTAAGTGTTTAAAATTATTTTATATTACTCATGAAATAACTATCATCATAACAGGACCTGTTCTTCTCTAGCAATGGCTTTTTTAATAATAGCTTTATTGAAATATTATTCATATGCTGTACAGTTCACCCATTTAAAGTGTGTGATTCACTGGTCTTTAGTATACTCACAGAGTTATGAATCACTACATACAATTTTAGAACAGTTTTTTTTTTTGCCCCAAAATAAACCCTAAATCTATTAACATTTACTCCTTGTTCCTCAACTCCCCAACTACTTTCTGTCTCTGAATTTGCCTGTTTTGGACATTTCATGTAAATGGAATCACACAATATGTGGGCTTTTGTGACTGGCTTCTTTCATTTAGCATAATGTTTTTATCCATTCGCAGCATGTATCAGCACTTCATATCATTTCACTGCCAAATAACATACCATTGTTTGGATATTCATGCCGTACTTTATTGATCCCTTCATCAGTTGATGGTCATTGAGTGGATTCTACTTTTTGGCTGTTATAAACACAATTTTACAATTATGAACTCAATTTATTATTTATTACACATAATTCTGCTATGAACATTCATATAGAAGTTTTTATATAAACGTATGTTTTTAGTTCTCTTGGGTATTCACCTGAGAGTGTGATTGCTGGGTCATATGATAACTCTATAAGAAATTGCTATTAACTAAGAAACTTCTAGACTGTTTTCCAAAGCAGCTACATTCTTTTACATTTCCACCAGCAGCGTTTGAAGGTTCCACTTTTTCTACATCCTCACCATCATTTTTGTCAAAATATCTCTTTTTGATGATAGCCATCCTTGTGGGCATGAAGTAATATCTCGTGGTTTTGATTTGTGTTTTTCTGTTGGCTAATAATGTTGAACATCTTTTCATGCGCTGACTGGCCATTTCTTTAAAGATGTCTGTTCAAGGGCGCCTGTGTGGCTTAGTCAGTTGGGTTTGCCTTTGGCTCAGGTCATGATCCCAGGGTCCTAGGATGGAGCCATGTGTGGGTCTCCCTGCTTGGCACAGAGTCTGCTTCTCCCTTTCCCTCTCCCTTTGTCCCCTGCTGCTCGTGCTCTTTGTCTCTCTCAAATAAATAAACAAAATCTTTTTTAAAAAGGTGTCTGTTCAGATCCTTTGCCCATTTTTTAAATACCATTTTAGCCCTTCTTAAATATACAGTTCTGTGGCATTAAGTATATTCTCATTGTTGTACAAGCATCACCACCACTCATCTCCAGAACTTTTTCATCTTTGCCGGCTGCAACTCTGTCCCCATTAAGCATTAGTTCTCTTTCCTCCCCACCCCAGCCCTGGTAACTCCCATTCTATCTTCTGTCTCTGTAATTTGACTGATTTATTTCACTTAATATAACGTCTTCGAGATTTATCCATGTTGTAGCATGAATCAAATGTTTCTTCTTTTTAAGGTGATTAATATTCCATTGTGTGTGTATGTTTATATATATATACATATATGTATACACACCACATTTTGTTTATCCATTCATCTGTTGATGGACACTTTTGTTGCTTCTGCCCATAGTCATTGTGAATACTACTGCTGTGAATTTGTACGAATATCATTCAAGTGCCTGCTTTTAATTCTTTGGGCATATACCCAGAAGTGGAATTGCTGGATCACATGGTAATTCCATGTTTAGTTTTTTGAGGAATCACCATACTATTTTCCACAGCAGCTGCACTATTTTATAATCCCGCCAGCAGTGCATAATAGTTCCAATTTTTCTCTACATTTCTGCCAATACTTTTATTTTCTGTTGTTTCTTTTTTTATTAATAGCCATCCTAATGGGTATGAAGTGGTATTTAATTGTAGTTTTGATTTGCATTTCCCTAATGGTTAGTGCTATTGAGCATCGATTTTCAAGTTTGTGAAACGTCTTTGGAGAAACATCTTTTCAAGTCCTTTGCCCATTTTCAGGCTGTTTGGTTTCTTTAATTGTTGTTGAGTTGTTGGAGTTCTTCACCCCTTCTATATTCAAGTTTCTTATTTGATGTATATTTGCAGAAATTTTCTTTCATTCTGTGGGTTGTCTTTTCACTTTACTTTATAGACTTTGTCCTCTGAAGCAAAAAGTTTTAAATTTTTTTTTAAAGATTTTATTTATTTATTTGACAGAGAGGAGATCACACATAGGCAGAGAGGCAGGCAGAAAGAGAGAGGGGGAAGCAGGCTCCCTGCCAAGCAGAAAGCCCAATGCGGGGCTCGATCCCAGGACCGTGGGATCATGACCTGAGCCGAAGGCAGGGTCTTTAACCCACTGAGCCACCCAGGTGCCCCCAAAGTTTTAAATTTTGATGAAGTTCCATTTATGTATTTTCTCTTCGATTGTTTGTGCTTTTACTGTTCTATCTAAGAAATCACTGCATAATCCAAGACGACAAAGATTTCCTATGTTTTCTTCTAGGTGTTACAGTTTTAGCTCTTCCATTTAGGTCTTTGATTCTCTTTGTGTTAGCTATCGTGTAGGGAGTGAGGCAGGAGTCTGACGTCACACTTTTGCATGTGTCCGTACAGCTGTCCCAGCCTCATTTCTTGAGAAGACTCTTCTTTTCCCATTGGATAGTTCTGACACCCTTGTTGAAAATCAGTTGCCTGTAAATGTGAAGGTTTCTGTCTGGAATCTTATTCTCTCTTCCATGTCTCTTTATTATCTTATTATTTTCCATCTTTTTAAACTCTACTACATTTTGGATGATTTCTTCTGATTTCTGTTTCGAGGATAAGTTCTTTGTTCAGTTGTGTCTGATATGCAGCCAAAAACACCCATTGCATTTTTAATTTGTCACTGTATCTTTAATTTCTAGAAGTCCTATCTAGAAGCCATTTTTTACAGTCTTCTGTTCTTTGCAGGTATTTTCAGACTTGTCTTTTATTCCTTTAAGTATAGTAATCATCACTGTTTTATAATCTATGCCTGTCAATACCAGTATCAGGTTTCTCTTTGGGTCAGTGTCTGCTGAATGTTATATATGCTGCTGCTTACTAGTGGTGCCTTGTCTCCCACACACTTAGTTGTATTTTACTGCCTTGTCATTGTCTTTGAAAAAATATTTGCATGGGATTTCCTGAAGCATAAGATGAAAATATTTTTTTCTCTAGACAAGATTTATGTTTGCTCCTACCAGGTGTCTAGATAAATGTCAATATCATGTCACTTTAAGCTAAATTCACAGCTTAAAGTATCTTAGAGGCCAGTTTTTGTTAGGATTGCAATTCCCAATGAGGATTAGCACTTGGGTTCCTAGGACCAGGACAACTCTTCCCCTGAGGGGAGGGAACTGTTGTTTACCCTTGCTTACTCTTATCCTGAAAGTTTAACCCTTCAGTGTCCAAGCTTTCTGTATTAATGTGTGCATGAGATGGTATGGAGTGGGGAGGAGGTCTATCACATTCCCTACCCTGTGAGCTCTGGGTTTTCTCTTTTAGCCCCCTTGCTCAGGGGCTTGGCCATACTCACCTCAGTTAATTTTTTTTTTTTTTTTTTCCAGAAGCGAATGGCATTAATACAAAAGTGTCTTGGGGCACATGCTTCTCCAGGCAGGGTCATCAAGTATAGTTGTTCAGGTTGTGTACTGCACACTGGTACCAAGTCTGAGGGAGGACCAGTCACCTACAGATATGTTTATTGTGAAACATTTTTGAAGATTTTATTTATTTATTTATTTGACAGAGAGAGATCACAAGTAGATAGAGAGGCAGGCAGAGAGAGAGAGAGGGAAGCAGGCTCCTTGCTGAGCAGAGAGCCCGATGCGGGACTCGATCCCAGGACCCTGAGATCATGACCTGAGCCGAAGGCAGCGGCTTAACCCACTGAGCCACCCAGGCGCCCCTGTGAAACATTTTTGCATTTTTCTCATAAGTTTGGTTCCAAAGCTAAGGGATTGTTATATTTGTTATAGTTACTTTGCAGTTGATAACAGTTTAAGTGTCTCATTCTAATAAAATCAGTATATTAGGAGAATTTTGCTAATAGAAGTGTCTCATTCTAACTGGGTGTTTTTATCCCGTCTTTTTTTTAAAGATTTTTATTTATTTATTTGACAGAGAGAGATCACAAGTAGGCAAAAACAGGCAGAGAGAGAAGGGGAAGCAGACTCCCTGCGGAGGAGAGAGTCCAAGGTGGGGCTCGATCCCAGGACTTCAGGGTCATGACCTGAGCCAAAGGCAGAGGCTTTAACCCACTGAAACACCCAGGTGCCCATGTCCCCACCTTAAACTTGATCAGGTTATCTAAGGCATTGCTTCACCTCTACAGGAAGCTCCTAGGGACTACATTGCTCCCCTCCTCCTCCGTGGTTTTCTTGCCTAAAGCTCTCTTTTGCTTTCAGCCTTAGCTTCCACCTCTGCCTGAATTAATGTTCCCATTGCGCTCATCTGCCACACGTATTTTGAGGCCCACTACATGCCCATGTGCTGCAGGGAGCCAAGGTGCACCAGACATAGCATCTGCTACCTTGTCTAGTTCAAGAGAAATGGCAGCAAACACAGGGAACTCATTGTGGGAAGGGCCTGGTAGTGTCCTGAGACAATAAGACAGAGAGCAGGGAATGGGGAGAGCTGTGTATAGGAGTGCCTAGGGCTGAGGCAGGCAGAAGAAGGGAGAGCTGAGATTTAAATCAGTGCCCCGGACACCAACTGACCCAACTCAGGGGAACGGAGGACACTGAGCCTTACCACGTGGTGTTTGTAAAATAGCTTGTAGAAAGGAAGATTTAAAGGGTTTATCCAGGTAAACATGCCAGAGCAGAGCAGAGTTAACTTTTTTTTTTTTTTTTTTAAAGAACACAGGAGCAAAAAAACAGATTAAAACACCAAAGTAAGGTGCGCCTGGCTGGTTCAGTCTGTAGAACCTGCAACTCTTGATCTCAGGGTACTGATTTCAAGCCCCATGTTGGCCATGGAGCCTACTAAAAACAAAAACAAAAACCCCACCAACGTAATTGTTATCACCTAGTCCCCAGGATGAGTGCAGTAGGATAGCTGCTGCCCTCAGGTGTTCAGGCAAATGGGAAACTCTAGTTCTGACAGGTGTCTGCCAGAGAGTGAGTTGCCTGAGGATAAATTCCTGTGAATCCTGGAGTAAGCCTGTGTTCCTTCTTGTCCCCACACAGGGAAGCTTTTTGTGCTGGAGTCTCAGAATGGCTCTCAGGGCCTCGAACTGGAGGTGGCTCGTCTTTCCTGCAAGAGCAGGGGCGCTCACCTGGTCTCTGCGGAAGAACTGCGGACGGTGGTCCAGGACTGTGCCTTCGCTGTGTGCACCACCGGCTGGCTGGCAGATGGCACCCTGGGGTAAGTCAGGTGTAGGCGAGGAGCGGGGGAGATACTCTCCTTCCCATTCGCCACCTGCTACCCCACCAGGGCTGATATGGGAACTCAGTCATTATTTTACTGAGGTGCCAGGATAGGCAAAGTGCAACGGGCAGTAGCTTCCAGCACATTCTTGTATTGAGTTCTCAAATAAAAACATTTTTGTGGAGTTCTGTCACAGTTTCCCCCCCTTTGTTATTTTGAATTTCCTTTTTAAGTTAAAAATAATACATGCTTGTAAAGAATTTCAAGTAATACAGATATGTGTCAAGTACCAAGTTTTTTTTCTTTTTTCCGCACCTCAAAGGTAGTGACTCTTAACTGATATAATTATCTCTTTTTCTCTGTGGCTATTTGTCTACAAACATATGAATAGGAGGGTGGTATGGACACAAATTCTTTCCCCTTACTCCCTTTGAAAAGTGGGGTGTGTGTCCTCTCCTTTTGAGTCAGGGACAGCAGAGAATCACCTTGACTGACAGAATATAGCAGGAGTGAGACCATGTGACTTCTGAGGTTAGGTTGGAAAAAATCTATGCCCAGATTTCTGGGACAGTCACTTTTGAGATGTCATGTAAGACATCTGCCTATCCTGAGTGGGCCACGCTGTGAGGAAGCCCAGGCTACAGGAAGATGCCTCACATAGGTGTACCCGCTAGACAGCCCGCAGTGGCGTCCAGCCCATAGCCAGCATTAACTGTCAGAAATGTGAATGAAGGTGCTTTGGCGTGATTCCCACCCCCAGCTGTCGAGTTCCTGCCAGTCTATGAGTCTTCCCAGCTCAGGCCTGAGACCAGACACTAGAGAGCAGAGACAAGCCATTTGCATCATGACCTGTCTGAATTCCTGACCCAAGGAATCCTTGTGGAGAAATAACTCTTGTGGCCAGCTAGGAGAAAACTGCCCATTCGTTCTGCTAACTGCTTTTTTAGTTATACTCAGAAAAGGCAGGAGCCATTCCACTGTCTCCTTCATGCCACAGGAATGTGAAAGAGCAAAATGGACTCCAACAACTACTTTGGCTGATAATAACCTTGAAGATGGGCTGGCAGATGGCCCTAGAAAACACACACAACCAGGCTGACTGGATTCCAGCAACTACTTTGGCTGATAATAACCTTGAAGATGGGCTGGCAGATGGCCCTAGAAAACACATACAACCAGGCTGACTTACAACTCCAGTCGTGCCACATGTGAAGCAGCAGTTGAATAAAGAGGACAGCTAGGCTACCTCCAAAGATTTTCAGTGACTGAAACGGTGGCCCTGTCTGCTGGACATTTTACATCCAGGTTCCTAAACAGAAAAAACAGGTCCTACATGCACATGTCTCCATGGTGCAGTCAAATATTTCCATGGTGTAGATATTTATCATAACTCTGTTATTATCATTGCATCAGATAACCAGCGTTTTCAGGAATTCTGAAGAGCCAGTTTGGAGCCAGACTTCCCATCTCCCAGGCATTACAAATCAGGACTGGGTCTTTGGAAAGGTTTGCTGTAAAGTGTTAGGACATTATTAGTAGATCTCTGCATTGCTGAGATGATATTTCTTTGTAGCAAACATACTTGTTTGATATATTTACTATGCAACATATTAATACTAAAAATAAAAGTATTTTATTGTTTCTAGAACCAAGAAGTATCTAATCATCAGTATATACATTTCACTGTGGGTATTTCCTATACAGCCATTCCCCTCCACACTGAAAATCAATTAATTAAATGCCTGGTGCATCTTGCAATTGATGGCATAGTATACCTATAGTAGATCTGATCTGTATGTCCATGAATTTATGTTGAGTGTACTCATAAATCCAGAGGTGGGTGGAGGCCTGGAGTGGTGAACACAGAATTGGAAACCAATTGTCTCCTAGAAGCTTTTGCAGATCCCATAAAGGATGGCTGAAAAACAGTAGCAATTTAGATAACCTCAGAGGACTAGGACAGAGATTTGAATTCAGGTTTTGTGTAGGCAGGCCTGCAGAGTCCTTTGGTTTGGTCTGGGACTTTACAGGGCTATAACCTAGGAGTAAGAGTAAATTGGAAGAAGCATACAAGCCCTCATTGTAGCCATGCATAGCTTAAAATCCTCTGGAGCCATGAATGTGGCTGGATGATACTGTAGTTCCAGTGTTCCTTATAGCTAGCAGAACTGATTTAAAAAATCCACTCTAGAAGGGAATAACATTATCCTAGCAATTTATTTCCACAAACGATTTTAGAAAATATAGGATTTGTCCCACAATATAAAATAACCAGTCACATAGGAGAGAAGGCAACCAGAATAAAGACAGCAAGTAGAAACTCTAAATATTTGCATTGGTAGATGCAGACTTCAAATAACTTTTTCAAATGTTCAAAGATTCAGAAGACAAGAAGGAGAATTTTAGAAAGAGATTGAAACTATGAAAATAACCAAATGGAAACCGTAGAAGTGAAACACAATAACTCAAACTAAGAGCATAATGGGTGGATCTAAAAGCTGATGTAAATAGATCCAAAGAAGAAATTAGTGAAGTAGAAGATATTTCAGAGGAAGTATCCAGAATAAAGAACAGAAGGAAAAACAGATGAAAATACAGAAGAAAGGGTCAAAGGAAGAGATGCATGTAATTAGAATTCTGAAAGAAGGAGAAAAAGCAATATGAGACTTAGATCCAGGCACAGATTTAAGAAGCCCTACAAAACCTGAGTAGGACAAATAAATTCAAACTTGGCACATCATGGTGAAACTGGAAAGAATCAAATACAAAGGAAAAATATTAAAAGTAATAACAAGTACCTTCCAAGGAGCAACAATAAATAGACAATGAAAGCCCCCAAACAACTGAATGTTACTTTCAAAGTGCTGAAAGAAAGTTATTGTCAATCCAGAGTTTTATACCCAGTGAGAATATCTTCTTGGAATAAAAGTTAAATAAAGACATTTTCAGACAGACAAAAGGTGAGAAATTCCATTATATCAGACCTGCACTAAAAGAAACACTAAAGGTTAATCTTCGTGCAGGAGAAAAATAATTTCAGGTGGAAGGCTGGAGATGCAAAAAAAAGAAATCAATGGCAAGAGTAAATATGGGGGTAAAATGAAATTATGTAATTGTATAAAGCAGTAATAATAATACTAAACGCTAAAAAATGGCACATTGGTCAGGTAGTATTTTAAGTATACTAATACATAATATATTTTAAGTATTTTTAAGTTGTATTATTGGAGAAAGGGGTAAAAGTAATATTAAATATTAATAAGTCATAACCACTAAAAGGATAGTAAAAGGATATATAACTTCCAGACCAATATGAAAAAAAGAATGCCAAAAAAAGATTCACACAGTCAAAATAGGGGAAAGAAAAGAGAGAAAGAAAGAATGTGCAGAACTAATAGAAAGATGGCAGATTTCAAGAAGAGATCCGTGATTAAATGAGATTAAAATAGACGAGATGCTCCATTTAGAAAACAAAGTTTTTTAAAAATTCTACTATTTGCTTTTTGCCAATGACATTCCTAAATAAATCATGGGAAAAGAATAAATTATGGTTTGTTTATAAGTAGCATGTACGTAGAACTGAATGATACGTCATACTCAAACTTATAAGATGCTACTAAAGCTGTACCTGGAGGGAAATGTAAAACATCTAGATGCTTGTGTTAGAACAGAGAAAAGGCTAAAGGTTTATGAGCTAAGTAATGATCCATTTTAAGAAATCTGAAGAACAGAAACAAACCCCCTCAAAGAGAAAGGAACTAAGAAGAGCAGCACTTTGTGAAATAAAACAAACCTTCTCTGAAACTTGAACTGATACATGTGGCCTTGACTGAGGCATCACCTGTGTCTTCCTGACTGGAGGCATTTGTCGGGAGAGGCTACTTCCCTACTGACGCTTTCAGCCAAAGATCTCAACTCAGAAAAAATCTCTGCTGATTCAGAACTGATGGAAGAAAAGAATTGTTTTTTCCTATTCTTAGTCCTCCTAACACAGTGTCTTCTTTGTTTCAGGACAACTGTGTGTAGCAAGGTGAGCGATGAACAGCAAATCATGAGAGCCATTGATGTGAGAATTGAAAGCAACCCAGCTCCTGGTGCCACGTACAGTGCCCTTTGTATTAAGGATGAAGGTCAGTGCCGGAGCCTTGTCAAGGTTCTGGAGGATGCACATGGTGGTCACCATCTTAAGTTGCATTCTCCAGAGGCAGACCTTGAGATGAGGAAGTCTTCCAAAGAAAAGCCAATAGGGCAGTGGGGCAGTGGGCAGAGAAAGGAAGTTGAGCAAGGGGTGTTGCAAAACTGCAAAGTCCGCATTGGCAGTGATGTGGGGGTGACCTTGACTCAGTCCTACAGGAGATCTCTGGAGACAGTGTAGGTCACCAGTTTTTCTGATCAGAGGGGAGAGAGTAGGGGTATTTATACCACTGCACCTGTCAGTCATTGGTTAAGGGCTGCTACGGCAGATGTAAATTCCCAGGCATTTGTGGTTTATGCTTTGTACTGGCAAAGGGTTCCAGTAGCCTGAGCGCCACCTTCCAACAAGGACACAAAGACGCCCACTGGGAACCCCTGTACATGGAAATGGTAAAGGTATCTAGGTAAGAGTGGGCAGACCCCTGACAGCATTTGCTACAGCTGCTGATGCAGCTTGCCTCCAGTCTCTCTTCATGGTGGACAGCACATGAACAAGGAAAAAATCTTTTTTCCCTAAAAGGGAACTTCCTTCAGGCTGCATCGTAGAGGCACCAAATCCTAATCTCCTGGGAAGAGGTCGGAGGAGCTGGGAAATCAGAGAGCCAGGTGAATCCCAAGGCCCTGGCTGGTGCTTGTTAGATACTTAACAGTGACAAGCTTCTCTGCTCCTATAGGGTCTTCCCCCAGAAAGCCTTCATTTGTTCATTGCTATGGAAGAGTGTGTTGTGAGAGTCTTCTGATATCTGTCCAGTAGAGTTCCTGAATGATGTGGCTTTGCTCTGTAAAGCTTGGCGAGAGCAATATTCATGGTTTGTTTTTCAAAACCACGTAAGGAAATTAAGATGCTCCTTTGAATCCCCAAAATAGGCAAAATTTCAGATCCCTGAAAGAGACAGGACAGAGCCAAAAGAAAAAGAGTATGGTCTTCTTTCTTCAGTGATCTCAATGACTACGTGGGGCTTCTGAGTCTTCTCCTTCCCTGGTGAACAAAGGGTATCAGTTAGCTTTTGCTATGTAACATACCATCTCAAAATGTAGTGGCTTAAAACAACTATTTATTTAGTCCACTATTTTTTTGGATCAGCAGTTTGTGTTTTTCTGCTGATCTTGGCTGAGCTCACTCCTGAGTCTACAGTCAGCTGCTGGCTAGGTGGCCTTGCTACTGGGAGTTGGTGGCTATTGGCTAGGGTGCTGGGGGCCACAGGACATTCTAGGCCTTCCACCTCACCGGCCTTCAGACAGGTTGTGTTAGAGCAAGGATGTGCTCCTTTTTGCCCACAATTGTAGGGCAGGAAGCCAGAGGTTGGAAACATCCCTTCACATCCTGTAGGGCACCAAGCTCAAAGCCATGACAGCAACTTCAGAGTTGAATTTTTTGCCAAAATGATATAATGTGCTTTCTGATATAAAGCAATCAGAAGAACACAACTTTAATTCAGTGGCATTCCTGCCAAAAATGCGTAACTTGGATCTACTCAGGAGAAAACACAAGCCAAACTCAAATTGAGAAACATTTTACAAAATGATTTAAAAAAATATCTAGGATAAGAAAGGCAAACTGACTCTTCCAGATTAAAATAGACTAAAAACATTTGACAGTAAAATGCAAAATGTAATTTGTGATGGAGGATTGTATCCTGAACCAGAAAAAAATAGCTATTGTTGATAAAATCTGAGTATGAATTAGAGAATAGCTTAATAATTGTACTGCAGTCCTGTGAGCGAATACCTTTGTTCTTGGAAATGTGTACCAAAGTTTTAGGGACGAGGAGACATTCATATCTACAACTTACTCTCAATGGTTCAGAAAAGAATTACAGGCATATGTATAAATACATATACCTATATATTTATACATGTGTATATACGCATACATATATTTGTCTCTGTGTAGATATCTCTATCATCCATCTATCTAGAGAAAGACAAATGGTAAAGCAAATGGGCAAAATGAAAATACATTAGTGAGTCTTATTCTTACAATTTTTCTGAAACTTTGAAATTATATAAAAATGAAAAATCTCCAACAAAAAATGGTCTCCATACTTCTAAAACAACAACAGGAAAACCAAAAACACCCTGAATCATGGGAACCAACAAGGGAAGCCAATTTATGACAGCTGTCAACCTATGTGAGGACCGATGCCCCTGCCTATGGCTCATTAGCATCCGAGTGCTCCAGAGCCCTGCCTCCCAGAGCAGTTTGCCTGAGCCTGACCTGGCCTCCCCTCACCTCCAGGTCAGTGGGGAGGAGCTCATATGGGGAAGATGGAGTCTTGGTCCTACCGGCCTGATTTATGAGGAGGCTTTAGGTGGGCCATGAAGGGGACTCAGGACTGAGTCCTGAGGGGAGACTAGAGTGGGAGGGCTGCTCACTCTTCAGCATTCTAGAAAAGCCGGATGGATTCCCCAGAGTCTCAGAGAGAGTGCTGTCCCTGTGGAGAACTGCCTTTCATCCTTTTGAAAGAGCCGGTCAACCCCTCCCACACAACCCTCTGCCCTCCTCAGGGAGCAGTTGCTTTTCCTCAGTGGAGCCTTTGTTGGCAGCGCAGGCAACAAGGGCAATCTGTGCTGAGGGAAGGTGTAGCGCCTCGGCCTCAGCTGAGAACAGGCAGCACCTTGAGGTTCTGCAGCAGCGTAGGTGAGGTCTGGCTCAGTGTTCACGCCAGGGCAGTGTTATCCCCTAAGGTTGACTTTTTCCGGATGACGCCTCGGCACTTAGCTCTGTGCTGCTGCTTCTCTCTGGCAAGATGGGAAGAATGAAGTGTGGTAACTCCAAAAATGGCAGGCATGTGCCTGCTGAAGAGCCCTGAAGGAAAACAGAGCCTGTGGAATATCCAGGCAGCTTCCTTCCTGTGTTTCTCTTTTGAAATAAATCTCATCGTGAAAGTAGACTTTTCTCATCTTGCTTCCAGTATTTTTGTTTCACTGACAGTGAATTTCCAGCCCTGTGGTGATCTCACTTAAAGTAATAAGTGAAGTTATTTTTAACCAGCTGGATGCTGATGAAATAAGCTGCTTCCTCTTGGCTTCTCTGACTTTGCCCCTCTTGGCGGCTCGTCTGTGGGGTCGACGGCATGGGGTCTGGAGGCTCCTGTGTCCTCTTGCCTTCTCCCTGTTGCACCCCCAAGGCTCCGTGTCGGGTATGCTGCTTAGCACTGCATGCTCCTGCCCTGCGTACTTTGCTGTTGCCTGTATTTCCTTAAAAACTAAAAAGGAATTATTCCCTTCCTTTATGTCATCAGGTAGAGAGCTGATGCTCACCTCTTTGAGAGCAATCAGGAATTTGTGAGAATAGCCAGTTCCCAAGTTGGCCTGGAGGAGGCCCTGGGCCTCAGGGTTGACTTTGGGGAAATTCTCTCACTGCCTTGAGGAACCTGGAATCCATTAATCGAATGTTTTGTACAGCTGATAGAACTGATTTAGTTCAGGTTCTCCCAAGGGAGTGTGGAAGACTCTGAGCTTATTAGCATTAACCTGGTCTTGGCCATTTGTTTGTTTACTTGTCCAGGGTAATGCAACGTCTAGTGCCCAGACTTGTAGGGAGAGAGGGGACTCGTCCCCATCCTCGAGGAGCTGACAGTGTATAAAGCTAGGTAAGAAATGAATGTGCTTAGGAGGGTCACGAGAGAGATTCCTGAGGTGGTGGCAGTTGAGGTGGAGTTGGAAGGAGTTGGTTTCGTAGGGGTAATGATCAGGGAAGGGAAGAGAGGACACTGCAGGCAGAGAGAGCAGGTGGAGCAAAGGCTAGGAGCATAGATCCCAGTTGTTCTGGGTAGACGAGCTCAGGGGGGGCCATGGTACTAGTGCTTCAGGAACTGAACTGGGCTCGGACCATGCCTGTGAGCCTGCGTAGCAGCTGGGCAGGACTGAGGTGGCTGCAGAAGACAGCCCAAATAATGCCCCCTGCAGGAAGCAGTGACGCCCCCTCCTCTGCCACCCACACCCCCAGGCCTAGACCTCATCAGGTCTTGCTTTCCCAAGACTGCAGTCTTCCATTCCAGAAACTGGGGCTCAAACAGCCCTGACGAACAAACAGCCAGTTCCTGGGGATGCTCGGTGTCTGGGCAGCTGGAGAAAAAGTGCCAGTGGGTCCTTAGCCTCTGGGGCAGATAACGGTGAGGTCTCTGTGCCCTTGGACTATAGGCACCAGCAACCAGGACAGATTCTCCACTTCCCTGCCACCCGGAAGAACTGCGGCTGCACTCTGAACCCGTTGGCATGTTTTTGGGAGCCTGTGCTTGGCTTTCTTGTATGTGCTGTGAGAAGCCCAGAGCCTGGCCGCACAGATACGCATGTGAGCTCCCAGAGTTGAGCACTCCAGTGGCCACTTCGTTCTTGAGGTTCTTGGGGGTCCTTAACTAGGTACTGTTCCACAGCAGCCTCTGGATCCGGAAGGGTCTCTTCATGACCCTCTGTCATCAGCTTTCCTGGAGCGTGTCCTCATGGGGCTCAGAGATCTACAGAAAGAGAACCTAGAGCTGGGTGTGCTCCAGCTAGAGCAGAGGCCGCACAGACATGTACAGAGTATCTTCGGAAGGGTTTATGATGCCCCCAGCAGCCCTAAATGCCCCAGCCACTCGTACAGGCTCAGAGAGTTAGAAGCTGTCCAACCCAGAGTTAGCGGTGATTAGAGCGTGGATCATTCTTACACTAAAGCCCAGGTTTTCCGCTCCGTCACATGGTATGCCTCAGGAACCAGGAGCTTCCTCGACCCTCCACAGGGGCAGATGCGGCCCGGGCAGCCGGCATGGTGTGGCAGAGTGGTGGTGGGCGGGCAGCCCTCCTCCCAGAACCGCATCCCCATCTTGTGTTGGCTTGGGGCCTCCAGGTTCCAGTTGCACTTCTGTTTATGCCTTACAAGGATTAATAATGTCAATTCCCTGCCCTTCATGTCTCATCCTTCATTGGTAAAGATGAGCTGAGAGAAAGAAACTTCGGGGTGTGGAGAGGATCCTGAGTGCTGGGGGCAAGTGGTCCGGGGCCACCCTGCAGTGTGGCCAGAATCCCACTGACTGTGATGAAGAGTTTTTGTTCAAGCACACTCCCTCTTGGGAGGCCGTAATCAAATCCACCAGGAATTCTGACTCATAAACAATTCAGTTGCAGAGCTGCTTCCTTCTTTTCTCCTGGGCACCTCCCTATATCCATCAGGCCTGGCCTGCCTCAGTTTACTCAAGAATAAGATCATTTAAAGGCCCATCTTCCCAGATGTGAGAACTAACATCCACACAGCTAGCTCTCCTAGTGTGACTTTTGGGCAACTCATCAATAGAGTGACATTTGGACTCTTCTCTTAACATTTCCCTGCAGTAAAGCATACATGAGCATTCCTCTGTTTGTAGGGGTTGATAGTTTCAGGGGTACTTTATAGATAAAAATATTCTGGTTTTTAAATTTTTTTAAAAGATTAAAAAAATTTTTTTAAGTAATCTCTATACCTAAAGGGGGGTTTGAACTCACAGCCCTGAGATCAAGTTGCACACTCCACCAAATGAGCTAGCCAAGTGCCCCTAGAGAAAAAAAGCAATTTTAATGGAAGGAGCAACACTCATACATGACTTTACACCTAGGAGGGCCCGGTTTGACACAGCTGTGGCAAGGGAGAGGGGTGGGTAGCTGGGGACCATGCAGGCCTTGGGGGCAGAGTCAGAACTGCCTGAGCTACCTTTTACACCCATACTGTGAATGGGGTCACCTTGGGGCAGTGGAAAGTACTGATTTAGGGTAAGAGATGTTTTCACTTTCTACTTTTAATTTACTGTACTTAGTGATCACAAAATAGAGAGGAGGAAGGAAGGGAAAAAGTAGACGAGGGAGGGAGAAGGGAAGGAAGAGATTGCAAGTAGAATGAAATCAGGGCTATGACAGAAAATCTTCCAAGACATAATATACAGATCTCCGAATATGTGTAGCAGGACCCAATTTATGTCATAAAAATATGTACTTTGTACAGGAAAGCACTTAGCATGTTTGAGGACCAGTGTACCTAGATTTTTCAAGTGACAGAGGGGTGGCCCAAGGTAGGGCTGGAGAGGTGGGGAGAAGAGCAAGGTATGCAGGGGTGAGAACACTGGGCTGAGTTTTGAGGGGAAATGGGAAACCACAGTACGGTTTTCAGCTGGCAGCTGATTTTTGAAAAATTTCTGAAGATCATTTTGGCTACTAATGTGCAGCCCAATAGGAGATTGGAAACCTCTAAATTTTGTGCAAAGTGCTCTGAGCCCTCTGTTTATGACAAGAAGGTTAATCAAAACTAAACCATGTTGTGTTCAGGGGAAGCAACACCTCGAACATAGTTGTTAGTGCACAGTGGTTAGACCTGTGGGCTCTGTACCCGGAATCCCTGGGTTCAAATCTTGGCTCTATCACTTACCTGCCTTGGAAATTTTATTAGTATTCATGATGTAGAGAGGTCGAGAGGACAGAATAGGACAATGCAAGTAAATCACTTAACCCAGGATCTGGCACAGAGTAAGACCTAGCAAATACAAGCAGTGACTCACTACTATCCAGCTACACACAAATTCTAACAACACAGGGTGATAGTGGCATGGTTTCTTCACCGTGATGTCACACTATTTCTAATAAAGCAATCCATAATTTCTTTCAAAAACATTGAACAAAATTTTATACTCATATACCATACAACCAAGCAATTCCATGCCAAGGTATTGACCCTAGAGAAACACATGACCACAAAATGGGTGCACAAATGCTCATAGCAACATTATCATAAAAGCCAAATACCGGAAGCAACCCAAATGTCCATCAGCTTGTGAATGAACCAAAAGATTCTAGTACATCTGTATCATGGGTTATTATTTGGCAATTAAAAGAATAAACTAGGGCACCTGAGTGACTCAGTCAGTTAAGCGTCTGCCTTCAGCCCAGGTCATGATCTCGGAGTCCCAGGATGGAGCCTGCATTGGGCTACCTGCTCAGCAGGGGAACCTGCTTCTCCCTCTACCTCTGCCCCTCCCTGCTGCTCATGCTCTCTCTCTTGCTTGCACTCCTCTCTCAAATGAATAAATAAAATCTTAAAAAAAAAAGAAAGAGAAGAATGAACTATTAGAACATGCACGA
This sequence comes from Meles meles, assembly GCF_922984935.1. Classification (NCBI taxonomy): domain Eukaryota; kingdom Metazoa; phylum Chordata; class Mammalia; order Carnivora; family Mustelidae; genus Meles; species Meles meles. The sequence continues at coordinate 36,219,075 of NC_060069.1, read as the reverse complement.
ATAATATTATGCTAACCTGAAAAGCCAAACATAAAATGTTACATGCTATATTATAACATTTTAATAAAATTCCAGAAAAGGCAAAACTACCAGTGACAGAAAGTAGAACAATGGTTGCTTGGGTTGGGGCTTGGGAGGGCATCCAAGGCCAGGAGCAAAGAGGAAATAGTTTAGTAGGACAGCTAGTCTATACCTTAATTGTGGTGGTAGTTACAAAATTATATGTATTTACCAAAAACTACTAAGCTGTACACTTAAAACTGGCAAGTTTTCTTTATAGAAATAATATTTAATAAAACAAAAAACAAAACAATACTTTAGGATTCCAAAATTCTTTCTTTCCAGAGCTTTCCTGCATATAATACCTCATTTAATTCCCCAAGCAATATTGTGGGGAGGGTATTATCATCCTTGTTATTCAGGTGATGCAACTGAAGAACAGAGAGGTTTGGGGCATTGTCTTTGGTCACGAAACTCCTGGAGGGTACCTGTGGGAGCTCTCCCAAACACTCCCTGTCCCCGCGCTTCCAAGCTCTTGTGCAGCAGGTCCTGAGAGCCAGTCAAACCCGATGCATCCATCTCCACCCCTTCTGTTGACCCTGAGGCTACAGCTCTAATGCGGACTTGGCATGTGCTTCCAATTTTTTACTTCAGGAAGAGAATATTAAGATCCGGCGCCTGCTGTGGCTCCCGCTGTGTTCCCTGTGTTCGCTTGCTTAACACTCACATCATCCCCACAGCAATGATAACAGTTGAAATAACAATTAGATCGTTATTTTACAGGTGAGGAAACTGAGGCACAGCAAGGTTAAGAACCTTGTCAAAGTCACACAGCTAGCAGGTAGGGGAGCAACCAAGACACTAAAGGATCTTGTTCTCAGAGGCGTTCTTCTTTTTACCCATGAACAGCTCATCTTCCCTGGGGACTGCTGTGCCACCTGGGATGTGGCCCTGCCTGCCAGTTTGCCTGGGACAGTTTTTGTTTACCCATGTTGTCCCACTGTTCCCTCTTTTTATAAGAGCCTTAATATGGACAATAAGTTACATGTCATCCTAGCTATTATCAGTACTGGCTTGAATTAGAAGAAAATTCTCCCTGGGAACTCTCTTTACAAAAATGGGAGTTTATGTGAATGGCAGAATAGCTCTGCATGGGTAAAGCTCTGGGCTTTACCCTGCTCACCAGAGGCCCAGACAACTGGACAGATCCAGAAATGCAGCCCATGCCCAGGGCAGGGCAGGGGAATCCTTCCAGCACATCCTCTGGTGTAACCATCTGCACTTAGACTGGTTATTGGCTACTCTCACTGGCCAAAGCCTGACCCCAAGAGTTTGTATCCCTCAGCAAGCCCTCTGTGTTCCAACTCTGCCGGCTTGTTCTCACCTTGAACCCAGCCTCTCGACTGAACCATATCAACAGTGGGAAACATGGGCCTATATATGTTCTGATTTTCTTTTTTTTTTTTAAGGTTTTATTTATTTATTTGACAGAGAGAGATCACAAGTAGGCAGAGAGGCAGGCAGAGTGAGAAGGGGAAGCAGGCTCGCCACTGAGCAGAGAGCCCGATGTGGTGCTTGATCCCAGGATCCTGGGATCATGACCCGAGCTGAAGGCAGAGGCTTTAATCCACTGAGCCACCCAGGTGCCCCTATGTTCTGATTTTCTTAGAAATATTTTGTTTTGCCCTTCTTCATGGCCACGGATGGCATTTAGTTCCTGTTCAGCCATCATGTGCTTGGTTAGAGGGAGCTGCACATTCAATTACCATCATCACTTGAGGAATGATTCCAAAGACCATCAGTCTCTAACTGTTTGCTTGGGAAATGGAACTCATCTTTACTTATTTCCCATTAAGCTCCAGGCACATCGTGGGCATTTAATTCTGGTAAAAACCTTATGAGAGAGGTGTCATAAGCTCCATGTTGCATTTTTAATATATTCTCTAATTATAAACATGAATAGGTTGTCATTGTAGTCAAAAGTCAAAAGAAAACTAAAATTGTCTATAATCAGTCCGCCCCGAGATAAGTACTTAAGCATCAGACCTGCTTACCCTGACTTTTTAGTTCACCAAATTGGGATTCTGGTTTTTTTCACTCAGTAATATATATCTTCCCATGACACTGAATATGCTCCAAAGAATGATTTTTAATGGCTATTGTGACAATCCACTATATGAACGTATGTAAATTAGACATTCTCTTGTCATTAGACATTTTGGTAGTTCTTTGTTTTTGTTATAGTAATACCGTGATTGAACATCCTCATATATACACCTTCTGCCCATCTTTAATGACCAGTCTCTTTTTAGAGTTAACAATTTATTGAGAACTATGTGTCAGAAGTTGCACTAAGACCTTGTCTGCTGTGTGCTGCATCAGGCATGGTCAACTACCTACATAGTGACAGTCTCCTCCCCTTTCCTTCAACAGGACCATCCCCCAACCAAGAGCCTGTTGTTAGTATTCACCAGCACGCCACTGGTCCATTGGGAGAATAAGCGAGCAGGGAAGAATTACAAGGAAAGCAAAAGGGGTCAACATCTCAAAGGAGAGGGAATCCCTTTAGGGAGGCAGAGCAAATGAAACTGTTCAAAGCTGTTTAGAAAATAATTCATGCTCATTGAGCAGCTACTCCATGTCCCTTTAGGTCCATTTCCATCTCTCTCCTCCCCTTCATGGCCCTAAACTTCCTGTACATTCCATACATGGTCTCCATGATCTCACTTCCCATTTCTCCATCATCTCTCCATCCACTGTTTTCTGTCTTCTGTCCTATCAAGGAAGTGAAACTGTTCTCACCAAGGTTTCTGGTAGCTTCCCTATGGATAACTGCAGCGGGTGCCTCTCAGTCTGCATTTTGCTTGCTGTTTCTGCAGACTTAAGGACTTGATTATGCCTTGATCCTTGAAACATGTTTTCCCTTGACTTCCTTTGGCTTTTCTTCATATTTGTCTGGCTGCAGTGGTGACCTGTGTGAACTCTTCATTTTCCGCTCACCTCCTGGGGTTCTCACCTGAGCCCTCATCTCCCTTAACTCAGCATTTCAGTGGCTTCAGTTTTCATCTAATTGCTCATTAATTTGGGGGCATCTGGGAGGCTCAGTCGGATGGGTGTCTACCTTCAGCTCAGGTCATGATTCCACGATGCTGGGATCGAGTCCCATGTCAGGCTCTCTGTTCAGTGGGGAGCCTGCTTCTCCCTCTGCCACTCCCCATGCTGTGCTCTTTCTGTCTCAAATAAATAAATAAAATCTTAAAAAAAAATGTTCATTAATCTCAAATCATTTTTTTTTTCTATAAAGATTTTATTTATTTATTTGACAGAGAGAGAGAGAGCACAAGCAGGGGGAGTGCCAGGCAGGGGCAGAGAGAAAAGCAGGCTCCCCTCAGAACAGGGGACACATCCCAGGACCCCGGGACCATGACCCGAGCTGAAGGCAGTTGCCCAACCAACTGAGCCACCTAGGCGTCCCTAATCTCAAATCTTTATCTTAAGCCTTGGTCTCCCCTCTAAGCCCCAGATTCCAAAAACACAGGTGCTTATGGATGCTTCTTTTAGAGCCTGAAGCTCCACCAGTCCTGCATCATTCCCTAACTTGCTTACCCCCTCCCTTGTCCCATTTTCTCTTTTACTCCCACAAATTTTCAATTATAAGTTCTGAAAAAACCTATCTTCTCAGAATCCCCCATACCCACCTGGTTCTTGCCATCTGCACCTCACTTCAGCTGCTGTCCTTCTCTCCTGGACATCTCAAATGACCTCCTAACTGGTCTTTCGGATTCCAGGGTGTTTCCTCAATCTGTTCTCTACCCTGCAACAGTTCTCCTTCTAAGGTGCCAAGGGGACTGTGTTATTTCCTGTTTTTAATTGTCCCCCCTTCTCCACTGGACAATTCCAGACTTCTTCCCTGGCTCACAAAGGTCTTCCGTAAACTCGTGCCTACTTCTTTTGTACTTTAGGCTTCAGTTTTATTAACTTCTTGCCACTCCTCAAATAATGAGAAAGGCTCAGATACCAAAATACATTTAAAACTATGGTAAACAATCATTTGACACTGTAGAGAAGCATATGTAAACAATGCAAAAGCCTGGAAGCACCAAAATGGACCCAATGTGCCTAAGTTTATTTTTCTTTTATAGATTTCACTTATTCATTTGACAGGAAAAAAAGCACAAGTAGGGGGTATGTCAGGCAGAAGGAGAGGGAGAGGCAGGCTCCCCGCTGAGCAGGGAACTCGAGGCGGTGCTCCATCCCAGGCTCTCGGGACCAGGACCTGAGCTGAAGGTAACCACTCAACCAGCTGAGCCACCCAGGTGCCCCTAAGTATAAGTTTATAGTGAAGTGGGTCCTGAGACTTCCAGTCAATGGGAGAAGGAAGGGTGGATTGATAGTACAAAGTGATAGGTTAAGAATTTGGGAAGTTAAGACAATGCATTATTGTACTGATATATGGAGATCTCTTGTAGATTGATAGGGTGAAGACCATAATAAAGAACTACTTTTAAGAAATAAAACTGGTCGGGGCACCTGGGTGGTTCAGTGGATTAAGCCGCTGCCTTCGGCTCAGGTCATGATCTCAGGGTCCTGGGATCGAGCCCTGCATCGGGCTCTCTGCTCCACAGGGAGCCTGCTTCCTCCTCTCTCTCTGCCTGCCTCTCTGCCTACTTGTGATCTCTCTCTCTCTCTTTCTCTGTCAAATAAATAAAAAAAAATAAAATCTTAAAAAAAATACAACTGGTCAATAAATATGCAACTCTTTTTTACCAATTCAAAGATAATGCATTTTAGTGTAAGAAATCACCTTTTCAGTTTCATGAAGTTGTCAAAGTTTATAAAGATGGTTGTCCCCAGTGTGTTGAGGAGAAACAGGCAAGTTTATATACCACTGAGGGGTATAGACTCTTTAAACACTCATATTCAACTTGGCACAACCCATCAGAAGCTTTAAACATACAAATGCCCTTTCACCCATCAATTCTATTTTGAGTATTTTATTCTAAGGAAATTGGCATGGTTAAGTACAAAAGCATGACACCAAGATGTTCATTACTTAGAGAAAATTGGAAACAAAGTTAATGTCTAACAATAGGAGCATCCATTATGGTAGAGCCTTAAAAGTGGAATAATATATAGTCATTTACAAGTAAATTCAAGCAAATATCTGGGGTCCCTGGGTGGCTCACTCAGTTAAACGTCTGACTCTTGATTTCAGCTCAGGTCACGATCTCAGGGTTATGTGCTGGGCATGGAGCCTGCTTAAGATCACCCATCTTTAGTAGTCAGTATTTTGCCGACTTGATTTTATCTGTTTTCCCCAGTGATTTTCTCCCATTGAGATATTTTAAAGCAAATGCTGGACATTATATCATTTTGTTCTAGAATGTTTAAAAATTATTTTTTTTATGAGGGGAAACTCAGGAACTAGTATCGTGTGGATTCCATGTGACAGTAATTGATTTAAATGTATTGATTGACACAGAATTTAACTGTGTATGAACTTGCCCACACACTCACTGTACTTTCTACCATACATAGAAAGTCTGCAAGTTGGAAACCACTGCCTGAAGGCATGGATCCTTGTCAAATGCAGTTCCCCTTGGGAGGGATTGTGCATAATTTTCACCCACTTATACCTCTCGCTGAATAAATTGCAGATTTTCTGGAGGGGAGATATTTTTTAAATTATTTCATGGAGGCATAATTTATCAGCAAAATGCACAGATCTTAAGTTTGATGAGTTTTGACAAAGGTATACACCTGTGTAATCAACACCCAGTCAAGATACGGAACATTTCCCTTACTCCAGAAAGTTCCCCGCAGCTCTTTTCCAAAGGTCCTCTGCCCCTCCTCATCCCAGCAGAGCCAAGGCAATCTCTGTTCTGATTCCCATCACCGTATATTAGTTTTGCCCGTTTTTGAGGGTAGGTTTTTATCTATGACACTAGTTCTCCAAGAAAGGTCCCTGGGCCAGTAGTATTAACATCACCTGGGAACTTATAAATGCAGATTCTTGGGCCCAAGCTATGACCTGCTACTGAGTTAGAAACTCAAGCAGTCTCTGTGAGGGGTGTGTGTGTGGGGGGGGTGGTACAAGCCTTTGGGTGATTCTGATCACATTCAAGTTTGAGCAGCACTGATACGGAGACCTGGGAACTGACAATAAAATTGGACAGAACAGGGAGAGCAGTGCTCGTTGTGTACGGGGTGACTAGGGTGGGAGGGAACTGTACAGGTGGGCATGAAAGTCAGCTTCTTCACATAGCTTAGATAACACCAAAAGGAAGAGGAAAGGTCAAGCATTTGTGTCAGAATGTCTGCATTTTGGTTTTGCAAAGGAATTATGAGGGACTGTAGGCTTAAAATTTCTCAAAAGAAAAGCATTAACTTTCATAGGAGTTCTAAATTCTGTGGAAACTGGTTATCAGAAGCTGGGCTTGATTGGCAAATGAGTCCTTTATTAATACTATTTTACAGACGAGAAGTTTCATAACATCCCTCTTCTTGGAAGGGAAAATAACAGAAATTGCTCTTTCCATTGAAATTGCTGAAACCCAGCTTTCGGGTCTAAGAAATTCACAAACCACCATCTCTATCTGCAGAATAACAGAGAAGAAGCAGCGAAGGCTGTGCAGATGCAAGTTTCCCTGGAGAGAATAGGGTCTAGGTCTGTAGCCAGCTGGTTTTCAGAGTCCCCTGTGAGGTCTAAGATGGGAAGGTTAATGAAAGGAACTAATTCAAGTTGTGCCTGGACATGAGTGGTGTTTTTGGCATGCCCTTGGCTGTGTTAACACATAGAGCTGTTGTCCTGAAGTTTTTGAAATCACACCACCTAGAAGCAGTGTGTTTCCTGTCTTGAACACTGGTGGGACATTCAGAAATACGTGGTATGTGTACACAGACTCTCGGGAGTATGGCTGTGGTTTTCCCGAGTCAGTTTCTAGCCAGAGCCGTCCTGGAAATTAACTGAAAGGGAGGAAAATCCCGTGTGTCTGCTAGAGTGTGAATTTGGCCTGAAGTTCCCCTTTATCTGCTCTCAGAACAGTTACTCTGCTCTCAGGTTTTCCTTCTAAGGAGTTGGTGTTGTGACCCACAGATAGAGCTGCATGAGACTGATAGTATTTACCGGTCCCTTGATGCTGTTTGACGAAGAGCCTCCAGTTTCCCAGAATTGGGTCCTGGTAGGAGGAGAGAAAGTAGGATGTCCAGCATGAGTCCTAGCCAGCTGAGGATGGTGGAGAGAGAGATGGAAGCTGTTGCCTCCCAGGTGCTAGCTGGAATTCAGGACAGCCTCACACAATGGAGACTTTGGTCCATTCCTTTCAGGATGCCCTGCTCAGACTGAGTGATGACGTCTCTCTCCTCAGTGGGGGCACCCCTTAGATTTATGGCAGCTTTCAGATGGCTGCCTGTCCCTGCTTGCTCCACAGATGAAGCAAACATCATCTCCTGGGCTACACAGTCAAGATGGTTTGGGTTAAATACAGCACTCAGTGCCAACTTCCCTGATATGCAACCACACCATTTTTCCATTCAGAATCTCTTGTGTTGAAGAACCTGAATAGCAATGATGCTCTTTGAGAAAGTGCTACTAAAATTACAAGCTGACAAGTCCAATCAGGGTGGCTTAGAGCATGAATTCTGATTTCTATTTTCATTTTTTCTTAGCATATTTTCTTTTTTTAAACAATGTGTTTCTTAGGTGATTTGACTGTATATGGACTAAAGGCTCTCTCTTCCAATATAAAACTAGAAGAAATTCAAATTTAAAATTCTTTTCTTTTGGGGGGGAAAAAAAAGAAGCATCACCACATCACTTGGATGCAGTGATTCTACTTCAAGGTTATCCTAAAAACTATGTACTAAAATGTACATATGAGAAGTTCATTTTGTAGCATTGTTTATAATAAATAGTGAAACTTGGAATCAACAAAATGTCTATGTAATGAAAAAATAATGTGCTATAGTATAGCCTTTCAAAATATTGAGGTAATTTATGGTACTTTCAGATTTAGAATTTAATTTAGAAACAGCTCTAGAACATTAGGGGGAAAAAAAACTTCTAGTTTCTAGCCCAACATGTAAGGAAAGAAATTCAATCAATAATTAATAACCTTGCCAAACAGAGAGCAACAGATGGACACAGATGAGTTCCCTAGAGATTCTAACAAACATTTAAGGAAGAAATTATACCAGTTGTTAAGACAATTTCTTCCAGAAGTTAGAAACAGAGGGAATACTTCCTAACACATTCTATGAGGCCAGCATTTACCCTCACACCAAAATGAGGGAAAGTCATTACAAGAAAGTAAAACTACAGACCAATAACTAATAAACATAAATGCAAAAATCAAAACATTAGCAATTTGAACCTAGCAATATAGAAAAAAAATTATACACCAGAACCAAGTGGGATTTATCCCAGGTGTGCAAGGCTGGGGCAACATTCAAAAATCAATTAATAGAACCCATGACATCAACAGGCTAAAGAAAAAGCATGTATTCATATTGATAGATATAGAAAAACATTTGGAAACAGCAATACCCATTCATGATAAAACTTAGCAAACTAGGAACAGAGGAAAACTTCTTCAACTGCATAAAGAACATCTACAAAAAACCTACAGCTAACATCGAACTTATTGGTGGGAAATCTGAAGCCTTGCCACTAAGATATTTATACTTTGAATGGAATTTATTCTTTCTGAGCGGATATAGTAGGGAGTCGCTTCTGACCACAGCGGGAGTACTCACTGTGCACCTTGAGGCTGGAAGTCTGACCTTTGGCCCAGGCCACAGCTCCCCGACCCTTAGCCACTTCCCTCAGCTAGTAGTGAAAGCGTACTCCACGTGGCAACTCTGTGTTTGGGTCTGCCCCACAGACCTCTGACTCCAAGGGTCTCTTGCTTGAGCTAGACCCCACGGCTCCCACCACTGCAGAAACAGGAAAGCTTGGTTCTCCCCTCCTCACCTTAGGGACTCCCTTGCTGGCTGAAGTCTTGGATTTTTTGTAAGCAATTTGCAAGTTTTAACACAAATCAGTCTACATTCATTCCTAGAAGGCTCATTTCCAGTAAAAAATACATACCAGTCAAAACATTCTCACAGGAGAACTAGAACAGGGAGGTTTAAAGGAAACCTGGGCCCCATACACCAGAAGTGACTCTCCCGGCCAACTTGAGGGCACAGTCCTGGTGGGGGCTCTTCTCCATCTTCAGATCCAAGCGTGGGACTCGCCTACAGAGTGAACCCGAATGTAAACTGCAGACTTGGGGTTACAACAGGTGTCAGTGTAGGCTCCGAGATTGTGACAGATGGGTTGCTCTGACGTGTGATGTTGCTAATAGGGCAGACTGTGCCTGTATGGGGACGGGATATATAAGAACTCTCTGTACTTCCCACCCAGTTGTGCTGTGGACCTTAAAATGCTCTTTAAAAAATAGTTGTTTTTTTTTTTTTAAAAAAAACAGGTATCAGGAACGCCTGTGTGGCTCAGTTGGTTAAGCCACTGCCTTCTGTTCAGGTCATGATCTCAGGGTCCTGTGATCGAGTCCAGCATCAGGCTCTCTGCTCAACAGGGAGCCTGCTTACCCCTCTGCCTCTACCTGCTTGCTCTCTTGCGCGCGCTTGCGCTCTCTCTCTCTCTCTCTCTCTCTCTGACAAATAAATAAATAAAATTCTTTTAAAAGAGGATCTCAGTAATACATATGATATAATCTTATTTATGTTAAAACCACACACACACAGAGAACTATACCTATCTAAGGGTGCCTGAGTGGCTTAGTTTAAGTGTCTGCCTTCAGCTCCGGTCATGATCTCAGGGTTGTGGGATGAGTCCTGCACTGGGCTCCCTGCTCAGGGCGGAGTCTGCTTCTCCCTCCCCCTCTGCCTCTGTGCTTGCTCTCTCTCTCTCTCTCACAAATAATAAATAAAATATTTTAAAAGATAAAAAGAAGAGCTATACCTATCTATACCTACCTAAGCCTGTATGTACGTCAGTGTATATCAATACTATGTCTGTATTATTTGTATAGACTAACCCTGTAACAGTGTCAGCATCAGAGATGAGGGTGGGGAAGGGAGAGGCACCTTCTGCAGCGCTTGATAGTTCGTAGCCTCTTAGCTTTTTGACAAAAAGTACCTGCTCACTTATGTAAGTAAGGCCAAAAGGAGCTTGCTGTTAGGCACATGTTTCAGAGTCCTCCCTTCAAGGAGGCATGAGAGGGTAATGCTGCCTGGCAGTTTCAGAGCACAAAGTCGTAGGTAGCACTTGAGCACACTTACTCACTCAGCAAGTATTTTTCTGGGTGCCTCATTTGGACCAGGCATTTGTCCAGGCTCTGGGGACAGCAAGGGTGAAGGAGAAACAGCCCCTGTGAACCCAGCTCAGGGTGTAAGCAGCCCCCAGGGAAGGGGAGAGTGGTTTGGGGTTTGTTTTTTTTTAAGAGATCACAAGCAGGCAGAGAGGTGGGGATGGGGGCGGGGTGGGAACCAGGCTCCCGGCTGAGCAGAGAGCCTGATGCGGGGCTCGATCCCACAACGCTGGGATCATGACCTGAGCCCAAGGCACAGACTTTAACCCACTGAGCCACCCAGGCGCCCCAGGAGAGTGGTTTTTCACCTGGTTTGCTCCCAGGCTGCCAAGGTTCTGCATGGTTTGGGAAAGCTGACTGTGACTCCTTGTCCTCAGAGAAGCCGTGTGGAGACCCGCCTTCGTTCCCACACACCATCCTGCAGGGCCGCACGGGCCTGGAGATGGGGGACGAGCTGCTGTACGCGTGCGCCCCGGGCCACGTGACGGGCCGCCGCGAAACCGCCTTCACCCTGCTGTGCAACAGCTGCGGGGAGTGGTACGGCCTGGCGCAGGCCTGCGGAGAAGGTAAGCCGCCCGCCCGCCCTGGGAGCACAGCCGCCCGGTTCGCGCTCCTCGCTGTCAAAGACGCGTTCACATTTCTCCCCTGAGTCCGGAGCTGGCAGCTTCTCCACGCTGACTTACCTCGAAAGTTAACCCGGAAACCGGATGGAGACGGCGCTCGCGGTGAAAGTGCCCCTGGATTGGTCAGCCGGGCCGGGAGGGCTGTCGTGAATGCAGGCTTCCAGCTGGTCTTCCCTGAGGGGCGAATCTTGTGCCTAGACATAACCCTTGTGGGGACCTTGTGGGCTTTGCTACGGCTTGTGACGGGAGCTTCAGGTCTTTGGGGCATGCGGCTTGGAAACCAGGGCGGGTCCGCTTGGAAGTCCTGCTCTCTTGCCCGGAGCAGTCCTGGGGGTTTGCGGGGGTGGAGGGTGAGGCAGGGAGAATGCTCTAAGACAGCCGGGTGGCCTGGGCCCACTGACGGGAACCGCCGGTCGCTGCCCTGCAGTCTTGCTGTATTCCCTGGCCTGTAGCCTCTGGCAGTCATGAGAGCCGACATATTTAGTTGAGACTGAAAAGACTGCTGGTGGGCCTCGACAGAAACCCGATCTGGTTCCCCTAGATGGCCTCACTCCACTATTGGCGTATACCTGGGGGTCACAGGCATCTGTATCCCACCTCCACCCAGCCCCCTCGGGGTTCTCCCAGGAGCAGAAATCACTGTCCCCAGCCATGGGCTGACCTGGCCTCCCCACTCGACCTGATGGCTTCATGCCAGACTGTGAATTGTTCCCTGACCTCACAAGGCTCCTCTTAACCCAAGACTCCTTCAGGGACCACTTCCTGACCCCCGTGATATCTGGGTACCAAGCGGAGGCTGGCTCCATGGAGGGGAATGACTCCACCATGGAGGGGAACGACTCCAGCATCACAATGTGAATGAATTTATTGGACAGTCTGTGCCTGGAGTGTCCTGCAGATCCCATGGGACCTTGATGAGACTAGGGTGCTGAACTCGTCTTCCAGATTCATCCACACTGTTGACTAAGCTGTAATCTTTTGTCGTCACTGCTGTTTACTAAGTGTGAAGACAGCACCATTTGCTTTTCCAATGTGTTGGTGGACCTTTGCCTTATTTTTGTTTGGCGGCCACCACAAAACATCCCATTGTGATTGTGCTCACCCAGGTCATTTGGTTCACATGTGAACTTATTTTTGCACGTTCCGGGGTGTGGAATTGTGGCTCATGGGGTAGGTGTGTTTTCAGTGTTAGTAGATGCTGCCAGAGAGTTTTCCAGAGTATTCCGACCACTTTACTCTCTTGCCTGAGAGTTCCCGTTGTTCAACATCCTCACCAGCCTTCGCGTTTGGGGAAACTTTTACCTGTTTGCCCATCTGGTGACTAGCCTGGGATGACTTAGTTGTGATATTCTTTTGTCTGGTTGAGCACTTACTGCATTTTAAATAGGCACTAGCATTTCCTCTGTAAAAGTCTATCCAAGTTTCTTGCTCATTTTTCTAATTGATTTGAATTATTTCTATGATGTAGGGTTTCTTTTTTATATAAAACTTTCATAATGTGTTGCAAACATTTTCTCTCATTCTGTGGCTTTCTCCTCTTGGAGGATCTTTTAATGAACAGGTTTTTTTTCTCTTAATCGTTTATTTCAACTTCTTGAACTGTGAAGCATTAAAAATTGTTTTCTAGTATTGGCAGACAACTACTTTAGCAAAATACAGTAAAAATCAATTAATATAAAGCTGAAATAGGGATGTCTGGGTGGCTCAGTTGGTTAAGCATCTGCCTTGGGCTAAAGTCATGATCTCAGGACCCTGGGGATGGAGTCCCACATAGGGCTCCTGGCTCAGCAGGGAGTCTGCTTCTCCCTCCCCCTCTGCCCTTCCCCCTTCTCATGCTTGCAAGCTCTCTTTCTGTCAAGTAAATAAAATCTTTAAAAAAAATATGAACCTAAAATAAAGATATTCCAAATATAAACACTATTTTTTGTTAAATTAAATAGACATAAAATTCCCCTGCCAAATGGTTATGAAAGCTTCTAAAAACATCCTCTCAGTGTATCTACGTGCCTCGTTGCAGACTAGCAAGAGAAGTCACGGACTGGGACAAGCAGTCGAAGCACTGTTTGAGTAATCTTCCGCCACTTTCCTCATCATCATCACCTTGCTGTTGTTTCGCGGCAGGTAGAGGAGCTCCTTGCCAATACTGATCATTCACCTGCAGGAGAAAATCAGGCATAAGGCCCAAGCTTGCTGCTTGTGAGTGTGTCACCTCCAAGGAGACCCTTAGCCACCCCGAGATTGCTAACGAGCTGCCTTTACTTCTGGTGAGGCTCAGGCGTGGTCATCTCAGGAGCCACACCCACCAGCCACATGGGCTGTTTACAGGCCCCAGCCAAATGAGACCTAAATGCAGGTTTTGTGTGTCTGCAGTGGTGTTTGTTTTCTCCCGGCCAGACAGAGCGGTTGGAACTTTGAGCTGGCGGGCAGGAATTCTGGTTTCTGTATTTGGCTGAGTGTACAGACTGTTCCAGTTTTCGTTGCCCTGTAGATTTAGCATTTCAACTAGCTGTGTGTGTGTGTTACAAGACTATCTTCACCAGGGATTTCACTCCCTCTTGCACATTTTTTTAAATAGTGAACATCCACTTTTTTTTTTTAAGATTTTATCTATTTATTTGACAGACAGAGATCACAAGTAGGCAGAGAGGCAGGCAGAGAGAGAGAGGGAAAAGCAGGCGTCCCGCTGAGCAGAGAGCCCGATGCGGGACTCAATCCCAGGACCCTGAGATCATGACCCGAGCCGAAGGCAGAGGCTTTAACCCACTGAGCCACCAAGTCACCCTGAACATCCACTTTTTTGATGAGGGAACCGCTTCAAATTGGTGAAAAGTCATTTCCGGAGAGTGGGGCACACAATGGTCTGCAGTTGGACCCAGGCAGGTTTGGATAACATTAGCTCTTCCCTAGAGGGGCTGATAGGTCACTCATTCCACATCCTCTCCTGCGGTGGAGCCCAGGTGCTGTGTGTGCAGACTGGAGCAAAGTTGTCTCATCATTAAAGGCAACTGCATAAACCTGGTGCCTCCAAGGAGACAGAAGCGGTAGATGATGCAGTGGCAGGGAGAGCCGGAAAGCAAGGTGAAATTCTTAAAAGAAGTGTGCGGAAGTGCTCAATGATGTGACAGGCAGCAGACATCAAGTAAATGAAAGCTACAAGCATGTGCTGTGGCTTCATAGCCTGAGAAGTTCTGGCAGTCTTGTATTCTCATTGTGAATGTGGGGAGTGGACTGCTCCTGGGCCACACTGTCGTGAGTGCAGGAGTGAACTGGGATGAGAAGAGGGTGGGGGGCAGACAATTCATTCTTGAATCTCTGGGGCTCATGAAGAGCACTAGGCAGAAACATAGGTTAGAGCTGGAAGAGGGTCAGGGGACCAAAGAGATCGTGGGGGTTTGTATATGTTTGCTGGCCTCTGTTACTTTGAGGTGGGAGAGACTGCAGTTAACATGAATGACAGTGGGACAGTGGAAAGGCTTAGGAGAGAAGGGGAAACTGAACTACTTTCTTGACTTCCCTGAGCCTTAATTTGCTCGTATGAAAGCATGGATACTAGTTTTCACGTAGGTTCCCCCACAGAGCTCTTGCAGGTGCCTCACTTAGAACAGGACCTGCAAGATCAGTGGGCTCAAGGAGGGTCTTCTTTTCCTTCCACCTTCGTGCTGATCCAGGAGAGCATTCCGGCTCCTCATTTAAGGGCTCTAAGGGGCTCTGTGCATGACTCTGACTCCTTCCTCACTTCCTTGTGGGTTATTGACTCTAGCCCCTGTTACCACAAGTAACCAAAGGCATCCTCTGACTTAGGACTGTCTTGTCTGTTCCTTGAGTGGGAAGTTAGCCTTGCCCAGCGGAGTGTCTCAGGTCCCGAAGGCCAGAAACTGGGGCCATAGCTCTGTCACCCCTCCAGGGAGTGCTTGTCCCCTCTGTACTGGGACCTGGCTACTCACCCTCCTTCCCTCAGGCCCTCAGGACTTGAAACTTGCCCCTACTCTTCCCCAGAATATTTCCTTTTATTTCCTTGTGAGCTGCTGTTGTCTACTCCAAACCCTCTGGTAGAGACTGCCTGTAGATGCTATCTTAGGAGCTGCCCTGCTGAGGTCCTGGTAGAGTCCCTGTCCTTTATTTCCCTTCTCGACCTCTCCAGCCCCAGAGAGCTTCCAGGCATGAGTACCTTGGACATCAAGACTTAAGAGAACTTGGGGCTCTGATGAGTTTGGTTTGGAGATTCTGGAGGCTTAGGGGGTCAAGATACTATGAAGACTATTCCATTCCAAGTTGGCATTGTATAGACGTTTGAAGATTGACTGGACATCTTGGGTCAGATTCTCTAAAAGCAGAGCCTGTTCTGATGCATGTGGTTTACTGGGGGAGGGAAGCAGGATAGGTGAGGAGAGGAGAGGACGTGACCTCAGAGGCATTCTCCCTTGGCCCAGTCTCATGAACGGTGCCACAGGGTTGGTCCCACTTGGAAGCAAGGAGGCCATCTCCACCTGTCATTGGTTGCCGAGGCTGGGTGTCATGGTGTGCGTGTGGCAAGGCAGCCCTCCAGAGAAGGGCAACAACAGTGAACCTGTTAACGGCCAACACTCACAGTGTCTGGGGGATGGGTGCACTGGCTGGGAAAGGGGTCACGGATGGCTGTCAGTAGCACCCACCACAGTGGAGAGCATAGTTGCTTATTAAACCATCAATCCCGGAGAGCAGCTGTTTGTTGTTTGTTCTTTAATCCATTAGTAAGGTGGGGACTGGCTGAATGAGCTTGCTGAAATTTAAAATTCGTAATGATGAGCATGAATGAACCCATGGGGGCACATATACATGGGTTAGTGGCAGGGAAGGGGGTACTGGGGGGTTGTGGGAGGATGCCTTGCTCACATGCTGCCTAGGTTGTGTGTTCACTGCAATTAAGATCCAGCCTCAAGTGGTGGTAGTGAGGTCTCTCACCTAAGCGTGCTGACTTTGTCCTTGACCATTAACTTCAGTGGGTGAGGACTTATTTGACAGCCATTTTTCCCCTTTCCCTGTGTGTTGGTATCTCTCTGGCTTTGGTTTCTAGAGACCAGGTCTGGATCTGACCCTTTAGCTCTCCATCCTCCTGTCTGAATCCACACATCTTCTTGGTTTCTGCTCCCAGCTGGCAGCAGGAAATGTTTGTCATACCTCTCTAATGCTCTCAATATCTAACTATAATTGGTTGTTGCACTAATTACAGAAACATCCTGCTGCTTTGCTCACTCTGTGTGTATGCAGTAGACTTCCACACTAGGTTTGTTTTCTTTTGAACTTATTATGCCAAGTCTCATGTCCATCTTCATGACTTTGTTTTCTCTCTGGTCACCTGTTCCCTAAAAACAGTCTCGACCTCCCAGCCCTCCAGGAGGACACCCCTGACCATGTGACCCCAGTGATGGTGTGCATGCAGCATCATCCCCAAGGAGCCTCTGGTTCCCTGGCATGCTCACGGTCCTGGCTTCACGCTGCCCTCAACACCTCTGTTCTCTCCTGACTTTGGTGCTCAGCGGTCCTGTGGCCTCTGCCCCAGTTCCAGGGGAGGCTGTTTATCCCGTCTGTGTGGTTGGCCTGGGAGAGAGCAGCTGCTGCAATGTAGCATAGGGCAGATGACCCAGGAAGTGAAAGACTCGTAGACTCTTCCCCTGTGATTTGCCTCTTGTTTCTCCTTTAAAACTTGCCCTAACAAAGGGCATCTGCCAAATGTTAACACAGGCTCAGAAAAGCCTTTAAGACTTTCCAGCCCAAGCTCCATGGGTTCTGTTTACACTTTCTCGTCTATAATATCAGGAACGTGGAGACACCCAGTTTGACCTCACCCTGCCAGCCCCACCACCTCTGAGTCCAATAGACAGTGTCTCTTTTTCCCTTCCCTGGCCTGCCACAGCTGTGGGAACGAGTTAGGAACAGAGAAAGAGCTGTCATAAAACCAGACACTTGCTCCATGTCATCTCTGTCCTGAGAGTTACTTTTTGTTTTGGTTCCTTTTTTTTTTTTTTTTAAGATTTTATTTATTTATTTAAGAGAAAATAGGCAGGGGGAGCAGCAGGCAGAGGGAGAAGCAGGCTCCCTGCAGAGTAGGGAGCCCAATATGGAGCTTGGTCCTAGATCATGACCTGAGCTGAAGGTGGATGCTTAACTGACTGAGCCACCCAGATGTCCCATATTTTTCCTTTTTTCCCACAACTTGATTGAAGATTAATTTGCATATAATAAACTGTGCCCTTTGCAACTACAAAAGTCTCTGAGTTATTACAGGTTCAAACAACCATGAAACCACCACCACAACCAAAACAGAGAACATTTCAGTGACAGGTATCTTACACATTTTACCTAATTTAATCTGTGCAAATCGGAGGGCAAGAACTGGTGAGCTCCAATTTACGGATGGGAAAACTGAGGTACAGAAAAGTTCAGTGTCACACAGTCAGAAAGCAGCAGAGCCAGGGTATAAAAGCAGGCATGTCTCGTTTCAGCCTCTGTCTTATCTCTGTGCTTTCCTCCAGGGGCCTGTGACTCTCAAAGAGAGTAAAGCCACAGGGCAGGGCAAGGTCCCACAGACTAGTTGCTCCTTCCGTATGTTCTCACCTCTAAAGCCTTCCTTTTGTTTTCTTAAATTAACTTCAATTTCTGTTTGCCTTCATTTTTTGGATTTAACTTCCTTCATAGAAAAAAGCATGAGAGTGCAACTGAATTTAGAATTTCCTTGTCAATATTGCCATATTTGTTCAGAGGTTCATTGAACCAGTAGTAGTTATTTCTGGCTTTTCTTGTTGTCTTTTTCACAATTACTATTTTTAAAGACTATGTAGCCAAGACCAGATTAAAAAGAAGGTATGTGTGGGCGTCTGGAAATGCAAGAGCATGACACCCTGGGAGAGAGCCTCAGCGTTCTGGTCTGTGACCTTATGTCCTTCATCCCGGCACACCTGGATGGACAATCAAACCTGCTTTTACTCCCGAGTTCTCTCGATCTGTGGTCATCTGTTTCCCTAAAATAACAGTGAAATAGAAATGCCCAGAGGATGACCTGGTCTTTCCCATGGAGTTTACATCTTCTGGATTTGTTGGTCTAATCAGAAGTTCCCATGTTGTGTTATCACAGGTTTCAGGGAACACGTGGGAGAAGGGAGGGGGCAAGAAGGAGGGCTGGATGATTATGGGGAGTGTAGACACAGCTGAGGGAGGCTGAGAGAACTAGCACTTCAGCAGGTACAGAGCTGGGCTTTTCCCGCTTGCACACACACACACGTGCACACGTGTGCATACACACATGCACACATACACATGAACGCATGCTATCACACTGACTGTAAGGGTCCAGTCAAGGGAGCACCCCTGCCACAGCCACAGTGTGCTGACCTTGCC
Source organism: Meles meles (assembly GCF_922984935.1). Lineage (NCBI taxonomy): Eukaryota > Metazoa > Chordata > Mammalia > Carnivora > Mustelidae > Meles > Meles meles. The sequence continues at coordinate 36,200,765 of NC_060069.1, read as the reverse complement.
CAAACCCTTGGCTCTAACTCTGCATGAGGCCAGTGTTTCCTGCAAGACAAGGGGTGGGAAGAAAACATGGCTCACAGACTCCCCACATTCTGGGTGATTTTGACTTCATGACATATTTAATTAAGTTCATGGCTAGGTTATACAGGAAAAGGGACTTAGCAGACATTGATTATGCTCAGTACTGGAACCAAGAGGTCCCTTACTCTTCTTTGCTATGGTCACAAATCAAATAATACCCGGCTTGATGGACTTCCAGACCAAATCAAGCTTTATCAAAATGGGTCTCTACCATTCATTCGTCTCTTCTCTCACTCATTTGTTCGCTCAACAAACATTTCTGGAGTGTCTGCTGTGTGCCAAGCACCATGCTGTGTGCAGGGTATGCAAAGGCAGAGTTCCTGTTCTCGGTGCTCCCAGGCTGGGAGGGGCTGGGCGTCTTGGCTGTAAGCTGGAGGGTTGCGCCCAGTGCACAGAAGGGTGCCACTCCCATTGTTCCCGTGTGTAACATGTGAGTCCCATTTAAGGTTAAGTCTCACAATCAAGGTCTACACTGGAGTTATCCTGTCCATCTAAGGATGAGAAGTGCCTCCAAAGTATCCTTAGCCAATCCCCATTCATAAATAACTTGCATTTTACCAATCAGAGCCCATTTCTCGTATGTATCATTGTAGTTAATATGCCACTAATTTTGCCAATAGTCATTTCAGATATTCAGGGCACTAATTAGCATAACAGTGGCTTTGCGCAAGGTACAGATAATAGAAGTACTTGTAGCAGGCACAGCCAGAGGTGAGTTTCCTGATGAGAACGCTAACTTCCCATTCCCTGGAGTGTGAATTCTTAATTGGAATTTTTAGCAGCAGCTGGCTTACAGCTTAATGTAAGTGACACATGTATAACATCAAACAATATTTTCTTGAAATATTTCAAAGTAGGAAGAAGCGATACTTACTGTTTTACGATTGAGGGGCAGCTTAACAATGTGTAATATTGTTGAATTACACAAAACACTCCAAGCATCACCTTCCAGTCATTGTCTTCCTAAGAATATCCAGACTTCCAAGAGCATGAACTCTGTTTTCCCTGTTTAAATTTTATTTCAGTGGACGCACAAAGGCTGTACTCTTGGGTATGGCTTCCTCTGTCCAACATTATGTGTGTGAGATACATCCATGTTGTTCCATGAAACTGGAGTTCATTCTTCTTCCTTGCTGTGGAATATTCCATTCTACTGTTGATGAATATTTTTGTTGTTTCAAGTTTGGGTCTATTATAAGGACATTCTTGTGCAGGTCTTCTGGTGTCTGTGTGGCATGTGTTCCTCTTAACCATATAGGAGTTAAATTGTAGAGTCAAAGGGTATGGATATGTTCAACTTTCGTGGATAATGCCTAACTAGTTGTCAAAATGGTTTTACCAAGTTATGCTCCCAGCAGCAGAGTATGAGGGCCCCAGAAGCCCCATATCCTCACCAATAGTTGGTATTGTCAGTCTTCTTGACTTTAAGCATTCCAATGTATAGGTATAATGCCACTTAATTTTAATTTCCCCTATTATTAATGTGTTGAGCACCTTATCAGTATGTTTATTGGCTACTTATCTCATTTAAGAAGTGTCTGTTCATTTCTCTCACTCATTTTTCTTTCATCTTTTTTCTAAAGATTTATTTATTTATTTGACACAGAGAGAGAGACGGCAAGAAAGGGAACACAAGCAGGAGTGGGAGAGGGAGAAGCAGGCTTTCCACCAAGCAGGGAGCCCAGTGCGGGGCTCAGTCCCAGGACCCTGGGATCATGACCTGAGCGGAAGGCAGACGCTTAATGACTGAGCCACCCAGGTGCCCCTCTCACTCATTTTTCTACTGGGTTGTCCACTTATTTCATACTGATTTGTCAGAGATCTTTATAGGAGTCTAGATACCGGAAATTTTCTTATCTTCTGCTAGGTAAGTTGCCTTTTCACTTTCTCCATAGTATCTTTTTTTTTTTAAGATTTTATTTATTTATGTGACAGACAGAGATCACAAGTAGGCAGAGAGGCAGGCAGAGAGAGAGGAGGAAGCAGGCTCCCCGTGGAGCAGAGAGCCAGATGTGGGGCTCGATCCCAGGACCCTGGGATTATGACCTGAGCTGAAGGCAGAGGCTTTAACCCACTGAGCCACCCAGGCGCCCCTCTCTATAGTATCTTTGATGAAAAGAATTTTAACATAGTCTAATTATTAATCCAGTCCTTTAAAAAATTGTGATGAAAAATACAGAACACAAAATTTACTACCTTGGCCACTTTTAAGTATACAGTTCAGTAGCATTAAGTATATTCATGTTGTTGTGAAACAGATCTCCAGGACATATTCCTCTCGCAAAACTGAAACTTTATACCCATTAAATCACAACCGTCTGCCCTCAGCCCATGACAACAACCCTTCTCCTTTCTGTTTCTGTGTACTTTACTACTTTAGATACCTCATGTAAATGGAATCGGGCAGTGTTTGTCTTTTTGTGACAGGCTTGTTTCATTTAGCACAATATCCTCAAGGTTCATCTGTGATGTAGACTGTGATCATAATCTTTTCCACATCATTTTTTATATATTTTAAAAATCGGGTTAAGGAAAATTCCTTATATTCCTAATTCCTAAAGGTTTTTACCTTGTTGACAACAAATAGGGGCAGGAGAAGGATGAAAGGAAGCAGAGAGGGAGAGAGAACCTTAAGCAAGCTCCACACCCAGTGGAGAGCCCAACGTGGTACTCAGTCTCACAACCCTAAGATCATGACCTGAGCCAAAATCAAGAGTCAGACGCTTAAGCAACTAAGCACCCAGGTGCCCCTGAATCTCCTTTTTTCAAATAAACCAATCATGAGTTCCTGGGATAAACCTAGCTTGGTGTAATAGATTATCTTTTTAATAGAATACTTAATTATTCAGCCTATCAATACTAATATATTACTTGTTTCAATTTGTCTATATTTATGATTTTTGCATCTATTTTAGTGAGAATGGGCTACAAAACTACTTTCTTAGCATGTACTTGCCAGGTTTTGTTAACAAGGTTACACCAGCTGTATAAAATAAGTTGGAAAGTATTTCTTCTTTTTCTGTTCTCGGGAAGAGTTTATGAAACATTAGAATTATACTCTTATATATTTGATAGAATTCATTGGCAAAGCCACCTGTGCCTAGTTTTCTGTGTGTAGTGAAATTCTATTTCATTAATAATGGCATATGAGATTTTTCTATCTCTTCTTGTGGCACTTTTGAGGAGCTTCTTCTAGGATCTTGTCTATTTCATCAGAATATTTGGTGGGGGTGGTGGGCACCTGACTGGTTCGGTTAGAGGAACATGCGGACTCTTACTCTCGGGGTTGTGAGTTCGAACACCATGTTGGGTGTAGAGATTACTAAAAAATAAATAAATAAATAAACTTTAAAAAATAAAAAATAAATAAAAATAAAAGAATTTGGGGGGCATAAATTTATCATAATCTTGTTACTGTCTTTTTTGACAACATCTGAAAGATCTGTGGTGGTGCTTCTTTCTATTCCTAATGTTTTCATTTGTGTTCTCTCTAAATGTTTCTGAAATAGTCTTGCTAGGGACTTATCAATGTTTTGATCTATCAATCAGTAGTTCTTTTCCAAGAACAAATTTTGGCTACATTGATTATTGTATGTTTGGTTTTTATTTTATTAATTTCTGATCTTTTTATCTCCTTCCTTTACTTTTTTTTTTTTAATTAGGCTCCACACTCAGTGTAGAGCCTAACACAGGGCTTGAACTCACAACCCTGAGATCAAGACCTGAAGTGAGATCAAGAGTTGGGGCTTAGCTGACTGAACCATCTAGGCACCCCTCCTTCCTTTACTTCCTTTGTGTTTAACTTACTCTTCCTTTCCCACCTTCCTGAAATTGATGTCATTTTCAGCCTTTCTTCCTTTCTAACATAGGTATTTAAAGCTATAACTTCTCCCATTAGCACAGTGTTTGCTGCTTCCCATAAGTTTTGATATGTCATTTTTCATTATCATTTGGTTAAAATATTTTCTAATTCCCATTGTAATTTCTCCTTTGACTCATGAGTTATTTAGAAATATTTTGTTTAATTTCTATACAATACAGGAATTTCCTAGTAATCCTTTGTCTAATTTCACTATGGCTGGTTTGTTGACATTGCATTTACAGTCAACTTCGTAAAGATATTCTATGTGTATTTGAAAAGAATGCTTATTATACAGTTGTTGGATGTGATCTACATATATCAAGTAGATCAAATTTATTAGTTAAGCTTGTTTTTCAGTTATATATCCCTAGCTCTTTGTCTACTTGCTCTAATTGTTAGTGATAAAGGTATTTAAAACATCTCTCTATGATCATGAACTTGTGTTTCTTTTTTTAGTTCACATATTTTAGATTCATAAATTTTGAAGCTCTGTTAAGTACATACACATTTAAAAAGTTAATATCTTCCTGGTAAATTGAAACATTTATCTTTATGGAATAACCTTCCTTTTCTCTAGTAATGTTTTTTGGCTTATAGTCTTCTTTGCTAGTTAACCTTTCCATAGTATATATTTTTTTCATTCATTTCCTTTCAGTGTCCCTGTATAGTTCTATTTAAAGTATATCTCTTATAAGCCTCATATAACCAATTGGACCATTAATCCATTTTTACATTTAATCATCAATAATTTGGGTTTTAAAATTACTCTTTGTTTCCTCTCAGTCCTTAGCTGTCCTTTGTTCTTTATCCACTGCTTTCTTGCATTCTTTTGGAGTGATTAAGCATCTTAAAAAGGTATTATATTCACCCTCCCTATTACATTCTAACACATTCTTTTTTTTTTTTTAAATTTCTTTTCATCGGAACAGTATTCATTGTTTTTGCACCACACCCAGTGCTCCATGCAATATGTGCCCTCCCCAATACCCACCAGCTGGTTCCCCCAACCTCCCACCCCCGCCCCTTCAAAACCCTCAGGTTGTTTTTCACTGTCCATAGTCTCTCATGGTTCACCTCCCCTTCCAATTTCTCTCAACTCCCTTCTCCTCTCCATCTCCCCATGTCCTCCATGTTCTTTGTTATGCTCCACAAATAAGTGAAACCGCTGTGGAAAGAACCAAGATTCCCTTCAACGGATGAATGGATAAGGAAGATGGGGTCCATATACACAATGGAGTATTATGCCTCCATCAGAAAGAATGAATACCCAACTTTTGTATCAACATGGATGGGACTGGAAGAGATTATGCTGAGTGAAATAAGTCAAGCAGAGAGAGTCAATTATCATTCTTTCTTTTTTTAAGAAAACTCTACCCCCAGCATGGGGCTTGAACTCACAACCCCAAGACCAGAGTTGCATGCTCTACAGACTGAGCCAGGCAGGTGCCCCTCTAACACTTTCTTTTACTCTTCTTTCAGTTGTTACTCTAGAAATTATAACAGGCATCCTTGACTTAGCAAAGAATGAGACCATTTCCTGGACAATTTAAATACCTTCAACTATTTTGACAATTACCTCCTCCCAATTTCTATGCTGCTGTTATGTGTTTCAAATAATAATAGTGTGTGTGTGTACTTGTTTTATGTAGGCAGTATTATTCACTTAGATTTGTCCCCCCGACCCCATATTTACCTGTTTCATTGTTCTTTCTTTCCTATGTCTTGGGGCTTTCAGCAAAGATGTTTTCACAGGGCAAGAATTCTAAGTTGGCAGTTCTTTTCTTCTAACACTTTTTTGTTTTAAAGGTTTATTTGTTTGAGAGAGAGAGCACAGGCATGAGCAGGAGGGACAGAGGAAGAGGGAGAGAGAATGCCAAGCAGACTCTGTGCTGAGCACAGAGCCCCATGCAGGACTTGATCTCAAGACCCGGAGTTGATGACCCTGAGATCATGAGCTGAGCTGAAACCAAGAGTCAGTTGCTCAGCCAACTGCGACACCCAACTGCGCCCCTCTTCTAACATGTTAAAGTATCACAGTGTCTTCTGGCTTTCTTCTCTCTCTCTCTCTCTTTCTTTCTTTCTTTTTTTTTTTACATTGCTTTCAGTCTATTTGTTGCTGTTTTTGAAGGTTATGTGTCTGCTTTTACTGGTTACTTTTTTTTCTCTTTAGTTTTAAGCAGTTTTAATTTGATGTGCCTGCATGTAATTTTTTATGAATTTATTCTGCCTCAAGTTTGCATTGACTCTTGAATATGAGTCTTCAGGTCTTTTTCTTGGTTTCGTAAAATTCTCCGTCTATTTTACTCCTTGCGGTTTCTGTTTATTTTTTAGTTCTGCCATGATGTTACCTCGGTCCTCAATTTGATTCCTGAAGTTTAAAATCACCCTTTTCATGACATTCTCTTATCACCGCCCCTTTGAACTTGTTCTGTTGCACTCACTTTCTTTTTAAGTTCTGACTAGCGTGAAGCTGTTGTGAGGAATTCATTCTGTTCCGTACATTCTTTCTTCTAAGTTAAGTTCTTTGCCTTTTACATGCCTCTTCCTTTCATCCAGAAGAGGGAATGGTAGCTAGAAGGGGACAACTCAGTGGAAGGGGTATGTAGTTTTACTTTTGCTTGTTTATCTGCTTGCTTTAAAACATCTGGGGTCTGCTCTCTCTTGAGAAAGGTTAAATGTCCTATGCCGAGATTTCCTTCACCTTCACAAGGCGAAGTCCTGGGGTGCCTGGTTGGCTTAGTGGGTTAAATCCTCTGCCTTTGGCTCAGGTCATGGTTCCAGGGTCCTGGGATCGAGGCCTGCATCGGGCTCTCTGCTCAGCAGGGAGCCTGTATCCCTTCTTCTCTCTCTGCCTGCCTCTCTGCCTACTTGTGATCTCTGTCTGTCAAATAAATAAATAAAAATTAAAAAAAGAAAAAAAAGAACAGTCAGCCTTGCTGGTTACTGGTCTGGTTCTCTTCATCTGCCTGGCTTCTCTCTGAGTTGAATGCTCGGTCCAGTTTTTGAAGGGTAAGGGTAGGTTAGGAGTGGTGTCATACTGCCCTTCTCTCATCTGCTCCAGAATCTTCTGTTTCTCCTCTGATAACCAGTTTTGTTGTAAAATATTATGTCCTTCTCCATGCATGGTGGTTGTTTGTAAAAAACTTTTTCCTGACGTTTAATATAGTTTCCGCATTTTAAAAAATTCATATTCAACAAGCCTAGTTGTGTGTCTGTGCACACACACACACGTACTTTAAAAAATGTGGAGTTTCCTCATTTTTAAAGGTTTAGGGTAGAGAAAATATGTGATGCTCTTTCAGCTGCACCATTTGGATATTTTCAAGCCTGGCATATAATCCATCTTAATGGTAAGGTCATCTTTGCTTCCGTCCCTGGTGATATAATCAAGTGGTCTGGAATGTGAGCAGTGAGACAAGAAAGAGAAAGCAGAGCAGAGGGAGGGGCCGTCAGAAGAACAAGTGTGTGGAACTGCAGCTGAGGAAATGGAATCAGGGTTTGGGCAGAAGACAAGGGAAGAAGCCCAGGTGGAGGTTTCAGAGATGAGTCAAGGCAACAATTAGCCTGAAGGACTGGAAGATTCTGAGTATCCCTCATTCACGCTTTTTGGCTGTTGCCTGTTTGTGTTGAGTTCTGTTCACCATGGGCCACCTCAGGGCTGGTGTCTGCTGGGGTTCTAAGGCGATGGCGGTGAGGACCATGAGAGAACACATCCACCCACCACCCGCCTTCATGTGGGCCCCCTGCCAGCTTTCACGCTGGCAGAACTCTGCAACCATGGGTTCCTTTAGCTCTTAAACCCACCAGTCAGTGAGCTCCAGCAGACGACCTGAAAGAAAATAAACGCAGTGTCAGAATTTAACCACAAGTGACCAAAGTTTCATGGAATGAAACAGAACTTTTTGTGGGCTCTCAATGGTTTGGTGTCTTGGGGCTACAATGAAGCAACCAAGAAATACTCCCTAGTAAAATAACGTGTGGTAAGAGGCCCTCCATTGCAGATCATGCATGAGGTAATAGCCTGTGATTTCAAGTGGAGGAAAGCTTCTTGAGGAAAAATGGTCTTGGAGAGAACTGCTTCCTGCCTTTCCGCATTGTGAAAGGGGGCTGTGTTCTAGCTGAGGACACAGGGGTATTCATCCCCCACTTGGGAGACAACTGGCGTATGTATATTGTTTTGCAAACATATTAATTTTTTTCCGCAATTCCATAAAAGACAGTCTGGTTTTTTTTAAATAAAAAACAAGATGGATACAGCAGATTTGAGGCAAAGATGACCTGTCAGATGTGTGAAATGCCAAGTTTCTTTGCATTAGGGCTGAATCTTGGTGGAGAGGGCTCGCTTCCCTGCCTCATGACAATGAATCTGCTAGCAGTGGGGAGGGAGTCCTCCTGGGGCGTCCTTTCACGATGGCGATGGCGGGTGCAGGGGCACCACGGAAGGGCTGGGAGGAGAACAGTGTTCTCATGGGCCAAGCTGTGCCCTGAGTCATGTTCACCTGCGTGTGAAAGGTGAGTATGTGTGTGTGTTGCTCTCCCATGTGTATGTCTGTATTCAAGTAACACTTCAAGGGTGGCATCTTTCAGGGGTGTTCTAAGAGTCTATGTTATATGTCATTAACTCCTCAGAGACTGGAAAAGAGCCCAAAGTCCTCTTGTGTTCTGAGCCCTGTGTTCCTGGCACTAGAACTTAGCTCTGAGCCATTTTGAGGCAGGGATCAGGAGAGTCTTGGGAGCTGAGAAGGTGTTCCTTCCTGTTTCTCCCTGTGCCAGTTAATCTTTCACTCATTCGAGAATACCTATAAGAACACCTGTAATGGGCTGGGCTGAGGATACGGTTCTGCTCTAGGGATACAGTGACTTGGTCCCTGTCCTTGAGCTAGCATGTCAGTTTTCTCTGCATAAGAAACCACCCCCCAAAATGCAATGGCATAAACAACACGCATTTATTTGGGTACAATTTTCTGTGTAAGCTGTCTGGGCTGGGCTTACCTAGCTTGTTCTTCTTCTGCCTTTGACCAGGCTCACTCACGTGCATGTGGCCCGCCCCCAGGTTGATGGACCTGACCAGTTTATGATGTCTTCAGTTGGAACAGTTTGCCTCTCCTCCACATGGCCTCTTATCCCTCAGTAGGCTGTCCTAGGCTCGCTCACATGGCAGCTGGCAGGATGCAGAGAAAGAAAGAGCGAGCAGGGCGCCTGGGTGGTTCAGTGGGTTAAGCCGCTGCCTTCGGCTCAGGTCATGATCTCAGGGTCCTGGGATCAAGTCCTGCATCGGGTTCTCTGCTCGGCAGGGAGCCTGCTTCCCTCCCTCTCTCTCTGCCTGCCTCTCTGCCTACTTGTGATCTCTCTCTCTCTCTCTTGCTGTCAAATAAATAAATAAAATCTTTAAAAAAAAAAAAAAGAAAGAAAGAGTGAGCATATGAGACTTTGACTTTATTCTGTGGGTCAAAGCAAGTGACAAGCCAGTCCCAATTTAAGAGCAGGAAAAAGAGACACGGCTTCTTGAAGGGAAGAGTTGCACAGTCACATTGCAAAAGGACTCGATGCAGGAAAGAGTGGAGAATTGTGGCCATTCTTGTGATCACCCTACCGCAGTCCATCAGCACACACATATTCAAGCAAACAGTATAACCACATTAAGGTCAGAGAGTAAGTCATGGCCTTCTTGAATGACCAGCTGGATTCAGTATGACTTGGTGCTTATTTTAGAGAAAAGTTGTGTTGTAGTGGCCTTTATTACATTTTGTTGTGTTTTTAAGAAAAGACAGTGCTTAAGTGCCAAAACTAGTCTTTATTCAGCAGGATGGGTGAGAATTTGAGCATACAAACACATTGTGACTCAAGCTGGTAGGTCTCAGGACCATGGAATTCCATTCTGTATGCTCCTCAAGAGCTGGGACTGCTTGTCCTGTTTATCAGTGACCCATAGCCCTCGCGGTGTCAGACGGAGAGTGAGTACTCGGGGACGTTTGCTGAATGTCGGAATAAGTGATGGCAGTACTTGGAACGGCAGTGCTGTGGAGAATGAGGCATAATGACATAGCCATGAGTGTGTAGGGGGCTGCCCACCCAAACCCTGGGGGCCTGTGCTGGAATTCTGTGATGCTCCTAAGCATGGCTCCGCCATCGGTGTGGCTTTTGTCTGGGGACTGTGAACAGGACATCATAGGCTGGAAGGGTCTCTTGAAGTAATTACTAGGCCATTCCTTCCTTCCTCCCTTCTTTCCTTCTTTCCTTCCTGATTTTATTTTTAAGTAATCTCTACACCCAAAGTGGGGCTCAAACTCACAACCCTGAGATCAAGAGTTGTGTGGCCTAAAAACTGAGCCAGCCAGGAGCCCCTCGGCTATCTTTTTCTAAGCATAAAACATGATATGCATTTTACATCTATCAGAGATGTTTGTTTGCTATCCACTGTTTTTGCATTTTTGACTGAAGACACAAATAAAGTGCATGGGCTTAAATTTTAGGAGACCAGAAAGGACTTTTAAATTTATTTATAACTCGCATTCAGGAAGCAAAATACGGAGTCTTGTAAGAAATAAGCCAAATGCCCACTAATCCAGTTTCAGAGCCCAGGAATGTACCACATGACACCTCAGCACTTTATCTAGACCTTGGTTTTGAAGCTCTTTGCATTTGTGCTTTCCAAGTTGCAGAGTGAAGTGGAGAAAGACTACTAAGATCTATTTCTTCCCATAGAACACTTCTCACACCAACAACCAATTCTCCCAAGTCTCTGGACACCAGCTGGGTGTCCTACAATGTAATTCAATGCTAACATTAACTGCTCAGAGTTAGTGAGCCCCACAGGTTAGGGGCTCAGTCCCACAAGACTGATCTCACTCCAGACACCAATCCTCCTTCCTGAGCCTCCTATATTTCTGACCAAAAAGTTATAAACTGGGGATTCTCATGCCCATCCTCTCAGGTTTAGTGCTTTGCTAGAAAGGCTCACAGAACTTAGGAAAGCCCTTTACTTACATTTACCAATTATTATAGAGGATATTATAAAGAATACAGATGAATAACCAGAGGTACAGATATAAAGGGCAAGGTCTGGAAGGATCGCGAGTACAGGAGCTTCTGTCCCCGTGAAATTGCGGTGAGTTACCCTACCAGGACGTGGATACATTCACCAACCTAGAAGCTCTTTGCACCCAGTAGTTCAGGGGTTTTTGGAGGTTTCATTATTTAGGCACAATTGATTCAATAGGGGCCATTGGTGATGGACTCCACCTGCAGCCCACTTCCCCTTCCTCAGAGGTCAGAGGCTGGGGCCTCAATTTCCCACCCTCTGATCACTTGGTTGGTTCCTCTGGCAACCAGCCACCATCCAGATGTCATCTAGGTGTGACTTCATGAGCATAAAATCAGGTAAGGCTGAAAGGAGCTTCTTATGAATAACAAAAGATGTGATCTCACCCCTATTGCTTAGGAAATTCCAACAGTTTTAGGAGCTGCCAGGAACCTGCCAGGAACCAGGAACAAAGACTAAACATATACTTCTTATTATACTGCAATGTCATAGGGAGCCTTTCTGTTTTAATAACTATGACTTCCAGTAGGACTTTCAAAGATCACTGAGAATAGGGAAAGCCCAGTGGGCTGCTCTCTTCGGAGGACACAGCTCCTTGAGCCTTCCTGACCTGCTGTCCTAACATTCTGGTCCCCTATCTATGGGGCCCTTTGTTCATTCTTACTTGGCTAGATTTAAAATATTTCACAGCATAATCTCATGAAGTCTTACAAAGAGCAAATTGTGTTTTAAAAGATATGTTTTTACCTAACATACAAACAAAATCATAAGGGATCAGATGAATTAATTATCAGAAAAGAAACACTACACAGGTCAAGTAGAATGTTGCCAGGATCCCCAAATCCCTGCTTGTCCCCAGACTTAGTCTTTACCCCTTCTCTCCATCCACCAACCTGACTTTTAACATCATAGACTAGCTTTGACTATTTTTGCACTATTTGGCACTTTATGTAAATAGAATCACACAAAGTGTGTTCTTTTGTGCCTGGCTTCTTTTCCTCCACATTTTGACTGTGAGATTCATCTGTGTCCTTGTCAGAAGTAATGGTCAGTTCATTTTCATTGATGTACAGGTTTTCCTTGTACAAATATGCTATGATTTATATCAGTTTTGCAGTTTATAGACATTTGAATCATTTCCAGGTTTGGGTTATTAGGAACATTCATGTGGATGTCCTTTGATGCCCAAACACTAGATATCATCAGTGAACACTAGATATTGTCAGTCTGCTTACTTTTAGCCATTGTGGTGCTATGGAATGGCATACTTTTATGGCTGTAGTTAGCATATCTCTATTACTAATAAGGTTGGACATCTGTACACATGTTTAATGACTACTTAGGTGTCTTTTTTGTTATGCGCCAATTCAAGTATCTTGCCAGATATGGCTTATCTGCCTACTTAGTATTGACTTGTAGGAGGAGTTCTTTATGAATTCTGGATAGGAATCCCTTGAAGATTGTATGTGTCACAAATATCTTCCAAGTCTGTGGCCTGCATTTTAACGCTTTTCACAAGTTCCTAAAGTTAACGTAATCCAATTATCTATCCTTGGGCCAATACCATGATCTTATTTCTTTATTTATTTAAGATTTTTATTTATTTATTTGAGAGAGAGCCAGTGAGAGAAAGCATGAGAGGGGAGAAGGTCAGAGGGAGAAGTAGACTCCCGGTGGAGCTGGGAGCCCGATGCGGGACTGGATCCTAGGACTCCGGGATTATGACCTGAGCCGAAGGCAGTTGCTTAACCAACTGAGCCACCCAAGCACCCCAATACCATGATCTTAAAAAGTATTCCAGTTTTAGAGTAAATCTTGAAATTTTGTAGATTTCAAGAAATCTTCTTGGTTCTTTGCATTATCATAAGTTTTAGCATCAGCTTCTCAATGCCTGAGATTTTTATTGTGGTTGTATTAAGTCTGGAGAGATCAGTTTGGATGGAGTTGACAGCTTAACAATTTTATATCCCTTCATTTAGTGAGGTCTTTAATTTTGCTTGGCAATATTCCATACCACTTCGCGTTCAAGTCTTGCACATCTTTTGTTAGCTTTATTCCTAGGTGTTTGGTTTTTCTAATGCTATGGCAAATGGTGTTTTTCAAAATTTTTGTTGGTGTATATTGCTGGTATACAGAAATACAGTTGGTATTTTACATTGACAATAAACCCCATGTCCTTGATAAACCCATGTATCAAATGCAACAGTTTATAGGTAGAGTCTTTGGGTTTGTTTGTGACACACAGTCATAGCATCTGTAGATGACAGCTTTATTTCATCTGTTCTAGTCCTTATCCTTTTTATTTCCTTTTCTTGTGTTCTACTCTCCTGGTTCTGTATGTAACCTTGGACCTAATGAAGTTTTTCCTTCTCCCCTTCCAGATGTGGCTGAGGCACATATTGACTATGAGGATAATTTCCCAGATGACAGATCCGTGTCATTTAGAGAGCTCATGGAGGACTCCCGGACAGAGACAGAAGAAGACAGAGGTCCAGGAGAGGCCCCTGAGGAGGTTTCAAAACAGGACCATCTGGTCTCCATTTCTGTGGGGAGAGAAAACATAGCCCAGGATACAGCCTTTGTGCCAACTACAGGCTTGTCCATTGTGGGAAGCAGTGTCCCCACAAACTCTCCAGGACCCCAGCTAAACCAGAAGTACTTGTTCTGGCTTCCTGCTGAGAATTTCCACAAGCCTGGGCTGCAGAAGGAGATGAATGATGGCTCCAGAAAGCGATTTATGGCTAGAGACAACCGTAGTAGCCTAACAGCAGCTCCGGGTGAACCTGAAGCCAAGGTGATGTATAGCAGCACTCATGGTCCCTCGGGGCCATTTCTGGTCAGGACTGACAGCAAGACCGGGGACCCAATGGTGAGCAGTAGTGATGAGTCCTGGTTAGATGGTTACCCTGTGACGGATGGGGCTTGGAGGAAGTTAGAGGCAGAAGAGGAGGAAGAGGAGGAAGATGGGGACAAGGGACATGGGTCAGTAGGGCTGGAACAAAGAGTTCCAGTTACTCCTAATCAGCCCATTCCTGTCGAAGTTCAGAACCCCAGGAGTACCTCCTTCACACCAAGTGAGGATGTGACCCGGAGTTCAGTTCTTCCATCTCAAACACTAGATGTAGAAGCTTTGGCTCTCAGACCCAGAAATGTGTCTGAGACTGAGAGTCCCAGCATGGGAGATGGTGACTTGACCAGGTACCAGTCAACTGTTCCTTGGAGCTTTGCCACAGAGACGTCTCCCATGGCCACACTACCCTATGAACTCCCCAGCTCTACCCTGGGGACAGTGACAACTGCTGTCCAACAGATGCCGAATCACAGTCCCTCAACTATCGTGGCAGCCAGCCAGACTCCAGGGGAAACCATTGCTCCTGAGGTCCAGGATAGTTTCCCATACCTGCTGTCTGAGGACTTCTTGGGACAGGAAAGCCCCGGCCCAGGTGCAAGCGAGGAGCTTCTCCCAACTGTGGAATCGTGTGTAGGGGATGGGTGTCCCAGCCTCAGCAGGGGCCCTGTCGTTGCCACCATTGTCACCGTCCTATGTCTGCTGCTGCTCCTGGCAGGCGTGGGGGCCGTGTGGGGCCACCGTAAGTGCCAACACAAGAGCTCCATGTACAAGCTGAACGTTGGCCAGCGGCAGGCTCGGCACTACCACCAGCAGATGGAGATGGAGAAGGTCTAGCCACCTTCAGAGCAGGCTCTCCCAAAGCCACTTCGGAGGAAAGGAAACTGTGCCACGTCTCACTGGTAAACACTGATACTTCACTAGAGCATGAAACAGGTGGGGTAGGACTCATCTCTTTTTCTCAGGTCCTTGTTCCGAAGGCCAAGAAGCATCTCTGGAGGCACCTGGTAGGACAAGTAGGCTTTGGTGGCATCATCACACGCATCAATATCTACTTAACCAAATCTCCTGGAATGTACTGCGCTGATCCCAGACCTGTGCTCAGGCCCCAATTCCAGTGTGAGCTCAAAACTCACCTCTCACTTCATCATGCTCTTGTCTTCTTTCCCTTGTTTTAAGAAACAAAGACGAATCACTCCATGACCGAAATTTTTAGAAAAAGTGTGATAAACTGAGCACTTGAGAGCAGTGTTATTTAGGATAGAGATATTTAATCGTTGGGCATGGGACATAGAAAAAATAATGGGTTATTGCCTTTTAATGTTGTGACTTTGTGAGGGAAAATGAGCCAAGAACCAGGACAGAGTCTAGAAGCTTTTGGTTTCTTTTTAATTGTTGAAATTGGAGGGAGGGGAAAAAAAATCTGAGAGAATTTAGGATTGATGCTTTGTCGCAGGGAGAGGGAAGTGAAGGGAGTAGCAAGACACATCCACTTTGTTCCCTCCATTTATAGGACAGACCATTTTTTTTTAAAGCACGTGATTAGTTTTGGGAGACCCTGAGTGTTTTCATCGGTTAGGCTCCAGCTCCTGATTTCTGCTTAGGCCATGATCCCTGGGTCCTGGGATCGAACCGCGTGTCGGGGGGTCTGTGCTCAGCATGGGGTCTGCCTGAGCATTTTCTCTCTCTCCCTCTCACATGAGTAAATAAGCAAATAAGCTCTTTCTCTCTCTCCCCAATGAATAAATAAATCTTTTTTTAAATAAGAGAAAAAAATTAATAAATGGTTAGTTTTGTACCAGTAAGCGCCATTTCTTCTTGGAAGCAGTGGTCTAGCTGTCTGACCAGACTGTGCCTAAGAATGTCAGAATTTTTTGTTGAACTAACAAAACTCAGTTCTTGGCTTCCTCTCTCAAGATTAACCATTTCTCTGAACCCAAGTAAGAGGGAGGAAGATACTGTACCGAAGTAAGATGGGAGGAAAATACTGTTTTAGAGGGCCGAGGACCACGATATCAAGTATGGGTACCTACCTGATGGGAAAGCAGAGGAATTAAAAAGAAACAGGAAATGCTCTGTGCGGACCTCTCCTGCGCTCTGTTGTGGCCATCGGGAGCACCATGGAATCATCATGAGCCCAGGATGGACTCCTCCTGGCCGTTGAGCAACCCGCGTCATAGTATCCACATCATCTTGGGATGACTCAGCACGTTTATGACAGGGGTTCTCAGAGCTCGGGCCTCAGACCTGCGGTATCAACTCAGCCCCCAGCAGAAGCCGTGGGGGCGGGGCTGTGCTGTGCGGAGCCCTCCAGGTGCTCCTGAAGCACACTCGAGTTTGGGAACCGTTTCTTTGCTGTATCAGTTGTGAGCTTTGAGCCAGTGGAGGCTCTAGAGGCACAGACGATGAGTAACCCCCGTGGCTGGCCTCGCCCAGAAGCCAGGCATTGCCGCGTGCACCTGCGGCAGTCTTGGATGCTGCCATCTCCAATGGGCTCGGGTACATTGGCACAGAAACAAAACACATTATCTTTTTACAACATGAGTCACTTTCTTAGAACAAGTCTTCAGTGGTGAAAAGTGATGAAGCCTGTACATTGATTTGGAGACACTAAGTGTCTATGTGGTTGTATGGGGCATGAGAGAAATCCTGCTCTTTACAATTGAAAAGTTGGTGGTGGTGTTTGACCTAAGGGAAAAGGAATTTGCATAACATGTTTTCTACCCTGCCACCTCTTTCCGGTGCAAGCTTTGGAAAAATAATAGGCTAAGTAGCTCTAAAGGCAGTGCTTGCAAACTCAAAGACCCTAGTCCCCATTACTGGGTGGAAGGAAGGCCTGAAGCTACTGGACGGACTACCTGTGTCAGGTGAAGTCTAGAACAGGACCGAAACACTTTCTGCATGCAGCCAAAGCAAAACACGGCAGAACAGACGCCAGAGACTGTAGATATTTATAAATTAGATTCTTTTCTAATCTATGACAAGATAACTTTTCTATTTTTAACTAGATAAAATAACCTCCATCTCAACATTGGGATTGTGTTATTCGACTCTTATTATGTAATAACCCAAGAACACTGACTTAATACCAACACAAACATAGGTAATGGTAATACCAATGTATTAATAAATTTATTACAGACACATTAATACATGGAAGTGTATTATTCTGTAGACAAGAACTACATGAAAACAAACCCAATGCATCAGTTTCCAAGTTTTTATGGATTCTCTGTCATCTAAATTAATGTTCTAGGATCTAAAAATGCAAATGGAAAGGGATGATGAAAACATTAGTAAATGTAAGTTACATGTCAGCGTGCCTGTCTTGAGGCTGGTAACCATTGAATGTTCATGAAAATTGAGGTTTGGATGGTCCATTAACACAAAGCTTCTGAGATCTTTAAAATAAATAATTATTTCCCACAAACGGTTGCTAAATGTATTTTATGTCTGGGTTACATCATGATGGTTTAAAAAAAAAAACGTTCTCTAGTAATCTCGAAAACCGTGTCTCCGTATTTGCTCTAAGACCACCCTCTCAGAGTCTCCACCCTCTTGCAGCAGGCTTTCAAGGACCTCTGCACAGCTGCCCCTCCTCCTGCCCCCTCTTCCTCTTCCTTACTTAACCAGGAGACCAGGCCCTTCACTACAACAGGAAGGCCTGGACAGACGCTCAGTGTGGTTCCTGGGAGCTTGCTAGAAATGCAGAATCCCAGGCCCCACCCCAGGCCTGCAGACTCAGACTCCGCATTTAACAGGGTGTGTAGGTGATGGGTGTGCAGGGGTGTGCAGGGCAGAGAGCCCAGAGCGGCTTACCCTCCTTCTCCTGATCGGACACTCAGAGGGATGATTCAAGAGAGTCAGACGTGGAGACCAGTCATAAAAGCATGGGCAGCGTTAACAGAAACATCCAGGGGTGCTGGAGGGCTGTTAGGGGACCGGAGGAGAGCGTGGTGAAAGGAACAGCTCTTCGGGACAAAACCTCTGGCCTCAAGGAGAGCACAGCCACTGTCCAGCGGTGGCCTGAAGGAAGCAGGGTTCACCCTGCAATCTCTTGCCAGCACGTCCCCGTGGCAACCCAAAGTCAGAGGGTGAGGGAGCCCAGGGAATGTCGACAGCTCGGGTGCAGGGCAGGCTGAGAAAGAGATCTGGAGAGACCAATGGAGAGATGCAGCTCAGAGAACATTGGCACCAGTCCCTTCTGCCTTTTGTCCCCTTTTACTTTTGCGACCTCCAGGAGACCATACGTGCCTCCCAAGTTTGTCAATGTCATGGACACTGTGGTGCCCTGCCCAGATCCCCTTCACTCTGCAGGTGAACCCATCCTCCAGCCACCCTGAAGCTTGGCTGCTAAAACCCTCAAAAAATGCCTCCTCCAGAGGACAGCCTTCGGCCTGATGGGAGTTCCTCCCCCAGGAGTCAGACCCACCCTGGCACCCCAGGGAAGCCTGCAGCTCTGACTGGCACGGGCATACCTGAGGCCTGCCTCCTTGCCCGCAGCGTGGACAACCTTGGTATCACTTGTGCTCCTGAGTTCCCGTGGAATCAGGCTGAGACTGGTTTCCCTCACACCCCACCTGAGAGCATTCCATCCCACACAAGGCTTCCCAAGCTCTGGTTCCCTGCGTCTCCGCTCCTCCTCAATCCATACCTCTCCACTGTATCCCGCAGATTCTTGGGCCAGCTCAAACAAAACGCCCGTGTCCCCCACCTGTCTTGTCAGGCCGTTGTTGGAACGCTTGAGGCCAGGCCTCCGCTGCTGTCCTGACTGGTCCCTCACTCTTTGCACCTGCTTCCTCTGCTCTTTGTCTCCTTTCTTGCCCTTTACTGACATGCACAGAGTGTGGAAGCTGTTAGCTGTTGTACCTGAAGGTGTTTTGGTCCTTGTTTAAAACAGTACATATTTTATCCCTGTCTGGTGTTGGCAGCAAGGGACCAGCTCTGCAGATCAAAAGCCAACCCCTGGATCCCAAATGTTTTTCCAAGTGGGATCCCGATCTCTAACAGAGAACATTGCTGGGAAGAGGAATGAGCCCCTGTCGCCTGGAAAGGCCCTCAGCCCACGAGACTACCAAGGATCCCCTCCGCTGAGTAAGATCCCAGAGTCCATGGGGCAAGTGTTCTGTTTTGTCAGATGACTGTCAGAAATCTCAGGGACCTGAGAAAACAGGGCTCATTACAACATGCATCCTCGAATGCTGGGGTGTGGCTCGGTCCCACCCAGTAGATAAACAGTGGAAAATAAGCAAAATAAAACATTTCACATGATTTTATTTTTTTAAAAAGTATGTGTTTTCAATGACTTTCCAAGTTCTCATTTCCTGTAAGAATGGGATTGTACATGCAGCCCTGGCCAAGGGCGGGAAGGGGAGAGGGATGCTGGCAACAGTGTTGGTCGTCTGGCCTCCTGATTGCCACCTTCAACTAGGCCTTAAACAGGATCCGTCTTGGATCTGTTGGCCAAATTGTTTACTTCCTTCTTCCTCTTTTCTTATAAAATGAGGCACCATACTCTTACCTATCAGCTCCGAGAGAATAGTGAGCCAACCTGCTCGTTCAACAAGCCACCAAAGCCAGATATGTGGGGGGGAGGTACCGGGGGCAGCGAGAGGGGCTGTGGGGGTCTGGTTGCTCCCACACCTGCCCCAGGTGGAGAAGAGCCCTACTGTGGGGCACAAACCACAGCGCTCCTGGCTGGCTTCAGGAACAGGAGTGGGTCAGTCAAGGCGAAGCTGGGCTGTCCCAGTGTCTTCCCTGTCGGGGACACGCTACAGGGATGGGATGGGTTGGGGAACAGCCCTGCCCCTGGCTGCAGGCACAGGAAGTCCTGTGCACAAAACCTTTGGCTGAGACCTATTTGAGGTTCCCTTTCCCTTTCCTCCGCCCCTTGTATATAGTTTAAACTCTCCACACTGGGTCATTCAGGCCTGCAGTCACCAGAAAAAAGGAGTCACTGTTCGGGCGATGGCAGCCGATCAAGCGTGCAGACAGCTGTGATGAAGGGTTAGTTGTGGGTTCTTCTCCGGCCTCGCTGCAAACTGGGTTGCAGTTCCATGTGCAAACACTATTAAATGAGAATGTTTTCTCTGGCACTGGCCCACCTTTCCCCCACAGTTTCAGTATTGAATGAAAAAAAAAAAAAAAACTGAAGTAGCTTAGGTTTATAGCTCACATTTAAAACTTAAAAACATTATTTCCATAAATGCTGGCAGGAACGGGCCACTGTTTATCCCACCAGGAGTCATAATAAACCCTTCCCCATTGACAATCTAACAGATCATTTTCTGTTCGCCACTGAGTTTGGTTCAATAAAATGTCTGTGCTCTTAAAACTCCCTTGGTCAGGACTCCTAAAAGCAGCATTTCCCAAGGCAGCCTTCGTGGCCAATGGACCGCATGGTTCTCTGTGGTCCCAGAGGTGCGCACAGTGGGTTAATGGCAGTCATCAGAAAGGCTCAGAACCCAGAAGTTCCAGCACACTGAAAATGGTGGTGTGTGAGACATTTCAATTAGTCCCTTTTACACCCGTGTCACACAAGCCTCCCCTTGGCGCTCCACTGCGAGCATAGACTGAACATTAATGGGGCCACAGTAGGTGGCCTCTGCACCCTTCCCGATGGGTGCCCCATCCCTGGCCACCCAAGGGACAAGATGGCTGGACAGATCACTCCATCCCCCCAGTGGCCTGCCTCCCTGCCGGGCTCCATGCAGATGGGTCAGAGGACAAGCAAGTCCGGGTCTGGAAACTCCCACAAAGCTTACAAATGTGTTTGTTTTTTCAAAAGACAGGCTCAATTCATGCTGAACCCATGAAGTCTCAATCCAGGAATCTTCTAGGCTCTTCCAAGAAACACGCTCAGGGAGGTGCTGGGTTGAGGTCGTTGAGTGCAGCCTGCATACTGGGTTTCATGGTAGGTGTGGAGGAATCAGCCCACTTTTTTTTTTTTTTTTTTTTTTTTTTTAAGATTGGTTTGGTTTCCTTTGGAATAAAAAAGATCAGTATCTGGGTTCCACAGCCTTCCATCAAAGCAAAGCACTGACCATGTTGGCCATCCTGCTCCCAGGGCTTCTTCCAGGGGTATTACTGGAACAGGGGTGGAGGTGCTTTTCAGTGCCCCATAAAGAAGGGCCAAGATCAGAGAGTGGATGAGGACCCCTCCCACCACCACCACCACCACATCGCTCAACCCTGTGTGGAACCACATCACCCACCGAGAGCATAGTCTAGGCTCAAGGAAGAGGACAAAATGGAAACTCTGCAGGGCACCCAGAGGTGGAGTGGGTCAGACAGCCCCCCAGCCTGGTCCCCGTGGTGGTGTCCTTGGCTGTTCTCACACAGCTGGGAAGGACAGCTGCAGCCAAGAGCTCCCCAGGAAGCTAACCAGCTGCCAGGTGTACCGTCTCCACTGACTCGGGCATGCCGGGGCAGGGCGTCCACTCACTGGGGCCCCTCCACTTTAGAGTTCTGCCCTATGACTCTCCTCCCCACTGACTTCAGAAGGAAGTTTCTCTGGGAGAGAAGGAGGACCCAGTGTTCTAGGGGCAGAAGCTGGTAGGATCTGACCCGTCGCTGGGCTGCAGGGTGCCCTGACTGGGGGCTGCTGGGGACACCAATGTGGCCACCACAGTGCCAATTGCATAGGCTCCTTGGCCACACAGCCCCTGGGAGTGTCAGAGTGTCGGCTCTGTAGGAGGGCAAATACAGCCAAAGAGAGTGAGTAGCAGCCAACTGTGTTGAGTTGAGTGCCCCAGAAGGAGGACCTGGCAGAAGGATTCTTGTGCAGGTAAAGGAGGAAGTGGTCTTGGGATAAGGCGAGCAGAATGGTACTGAAGGACTAACAGAAGGGCCCAACTGTGTTCCCAGAGCTTGGAGTAGTGAGATAGGGGTGGGGGGAAGACAGGAGTTTTGCACCCCCAATTATTCTTTAAAGACCCCAAACTCTATCTCCCTTCACTCCACACCACTGTAAGAAAAGTCCTGTCTCCCCAGTGCTGAGGCGGCCTCCTCCAGCCTCCATCCCCAGAGTGTCAACTCAACTGGGCAGCTTACCGGAGAGAATAAGGTTGAAAAAAGAAACTCAGATTCCAAAACACCACTTTCCTGGGGTTCTCCAACCTCAAGTGTGGCTCCTTCTCAGTGTCTTTGGTGGGTTTCTCATCTCCCAGAGAGCCCTAGAGGTCTGTCCTTGGCCCTTTTCTCTTGCTTCTCAATACATACATGCGGTCTGGGGGACCCCATCCGGGCTCATGGTTGTCCATACCATGTACGTGCTGACGACTCAGCAGGGGCTTTGCGTTCCTCCCAACCCCCCTTCACAGAGCCAGGACCCCCATCCCCGCGCCCAGCCCCTCACCAAGCCGGTCCACTGGCTGTGGTCACCGTCCTTCCAGAGAACTGCCCTCAGCTGACCGAGCTTCTTGCCTTCAAAGGTATCCCCTGCCCCCTACAGGACAGTCAGTAACTATGCGTGATGGAGGCTTCCACAGGTTTCCTCTGAATGTACCCCCAAAAGAAACCCATGCGTCTGGACCAGGCTCTGTCAAAGACCTGATCTGAGGATGCTCTCAGATTTTTATTTGCAGCCTGAACCTTCCATCCCAGCCTCAGAGAGCCTACTTTGCACCAAATTCCTTACTTCCCACGCGCAACCAACTTCCCTATACTCAGTAATAGCAACTCCATCCTTCCCGTTACTCGGGCCAAAACCCTTTCAGGTCACTGACCTGAAAAGACCTTTTCAGGTCTTTCTCTTATGCTCCATATCCAATCTGTCACCAAATCTACAGGCCCAGCTTTCAAAATAAGTCCAAGTCGACCACTTCTCACCATCTCCATTGTGACGGCTCAGGTTCAAACCAGCACTCCCTTTGCCTGGTGTCCCTGCATCTGCCATTGGTCACAATATGGCAGCCAAGGCACTCCTCTCCCCAAACCTTCCAGTGGTTCCCATCTCACTCAGAGTAGGAGCCAGAGGCCTTACACTGGCCTAAGCCACCTGTACTCTCTCCCGCCTCTGTTACCTAATCTCCTTCCATTCTTCCCCTTGTCCATTCCTCTCCTTGGCCTCTATGCTATTCCCCCACCACAGCGAGCATGTTCTCACGCATATGCTGTTCCCTCTGTCTGGAATACTTTTCCCTGAGAACTGCTTCCTTAAAGTCTCTACTCTAATGTCGCCTTCCCAGTGAAGTTTTCCCTGACATGCTATTTAAAACTGTAGCCTCATCTCCAGGCTTCCGTACCCGTTTCCCTGCTTTATTTTACCCCATAGCAATTAACACTGTTGATAGGTTGTATACATTTATTCTTATTTATTTGTTGTCTGTCTCTCCTTATAGAATGTAGGCTCCAGAGGGCAGGGTTTGGTTTTGGGTTTGGTTTTTTTTTTTTCTGTCATTCTGTACAGCATTTCCAGTGCCCAGGTCAATCTCTAGCATGTAGGCAGGTGCTCAATAAATATTTATTGAAAGAATGAATGAAACTAGACTCCCTCTGCTTTCTTCCATTTGGAACTTTGAGACTTGTAACTGACTATTGTCCCCAAGGGGGACCGATCAACCATTGTAAGACTTCAGAGAGGCACAAATGTTGAGCAAAAGCCCTATTTCTGTAGCCTGCACTATCTACCCAAACTGTCTTTTAGTGGGGGCCAGAAATGGTGCAGGTCAGATTACATGTAGGCTCTTGGGGGCATGGAGGAATTTGGCCTTTGTCGTCCGCTTATCTTTTCTGGATCAGGGCATGGGGATAAAGGAGTCCAAAATCTGGAAGAGTGAAAACCCAAAGTAGGTCTTCACAATTACTTAATTCTAGGAGTATTTTTCTTATTTAAAAAATAATAGTGATTTTCTGGGTGGGGGGGAATGGAAGACTGTCCTTCCAACGAAAATGGTGAGAAAGGCAGGTGTGAACATGGGCAAGGCAGGTTTGAAGATAGGGAGGGAGATAGGTGTGGATGTGGGCAGACCATGGGGAGGCAGGCTCACCCCTTACTGTATGTAGTGAGAGCGGAGGCTTCCCTTTCACTTCACAGAGCAAAGAGAAGGCTTTGAGGTATCAATAACATGGGCTATTGGGGTAAGGAAAACGAAGAATCTGGGTCTCCTGAACATCGAGGGGCATCTCTCCGCTGTGGACTAGCCAGTCTCCTCCAGCTCCAAGAGGTCATCCACATATTCCAGAACCTCTCCCTGTAAGAGACAAGAGGACACTTGTGTTAGGTGGGCTACCTGACTTTAAAAGTGCCAGTAAGGACGTGCCTGGGTGGCTCCGGCGTTAAGCATCTGCTTTCGGCTCAGGACATGATCCTAGCATCCTGGGATCGAGCCCCACCTTGGGCTCCCTGCTCTGTGGGAAACCTGCTTCTCCTTCTCCCTCTGCCTGCTGCTTCCTGTACTCGGGCTCTCTCTCTCTGTGTCAAATATAAATAAACATCTTAAAAAATAAAAATAAAAGTGCTTAGACTGTCTCTAAGATGCCCCTGCTGGCTGCATGTGTGGGCTGGAGCAGCCCTTCCCCACTGCCCTTGCACCCAGAGGACCTGACGTCCCCCTGGGAGGGACGTTGCTTCTCCTCCATGTGAATGTGGAGTCATGAGCTCTGGAACCCCCGCGGATAGCCTGTGAGAAGGGGGCAATCCAGCCACCCTCTTAAAGACCTGCTTAGTACCCCCTCTTCTGGGCACCCCCGAACCCTTAGCAGTTGCGCCACAGGAGCACTCTCTATCTGTTCCCCTTCTGCCTTGATCAGCAGACCATGAGCTTCTCCAGGACTAGCACCTGGCTTGCTTTTCTTCCCCGGAATGTGGCACGAAGAAGGTGGGAAACCTGCTAAAGGAAGAATGATGGAGAGAATTCGTGCACAGTGCTGGTGTGCTCAAGTAGTCACTCCCTTTCCAAGACAGTCTCCTGGGTACAGTGGGACCCACGTGCCCACTGTCAGGACTAGGAGCCCACCTGCTCCCTCCCTCTGCAATCAGCCTTAAGCTGCAACCTGGAATACCCCAGCATACTTTCTGATTTCCTTCTCCGCATTGATTTCTCTCCCACAACACATCTGGGCCCAGCTGATGGCACCCATTCTCTTAACTGCCAAGACTTGAGTGAACCACCAAACAGGCCAAGTCCTGCTCCCATGAGGGTCAGCCCCACTGATGCTAACCACCCCTGCTAAAGCTTGGCCTCCTTCACAGAAGTAACCATCCCAGGCCAAGAGCCTATTTGTTCTTTTTGATATTTTTAACACACTTCCCATTAGAAAAATCTCAGCATCTGAGGATAGTTAGGAAATCTCCCAAGGACATGAGATGCAAAAGGGGGTCTTCTTATTTTCACCACATACATCGACCTTGTCATGCCTGACATTAGAAACTGAAGTTATGGAAGTGGAAGACTACTGATTGCAAAAACGATGTTCTGGGGTGTCTGGTGGCTCAGTGGGTTAAGCGTCTGCCTTCGGCTCAGGTCATGATCCCAGAGTCCTGGGATCGAGCCCCGTGGGAGGCTCCCTGCTCAGCGAGGAGCCTGCTTCTCCTTTCCAACTGGCTCTCTTTCTCTCTTGCTCGCTCGCTGTACTCTCTCTCTCAAATAAATAAATAAAATCTTTAAAAAAAGAAAAAATGATGCTCTTTGGTTGCTTTCTGGATCCCAAAAGGAAAACACAGTAGAATGATTATATGTATGGCACTGACAGCTGTCTCCAGAGTTACTGTTTCCTGCTGTGTGGCTGCTGTGACATGGGGATGATGGTATTGTCTGCTCTTAGCTCACTAATCAGTACCCAAGACAATACAGATGCAAGAAATACAACCCCCTCTGTGGCTTGTTAGAATGGAGGCACCAAGAGACTAGCTCAGATCTGCTTGGGGAATGCACCCATTCCCCAGCTGTTGGAAGTGTCGATTACTGACGGCTGATAGCTGCCCCCTTTCTGGACAACTGATCTTGAATAAAAGGAGCAGCCCCATCAGGGAGCTTAGACACCAACCCCTCTGGGCTGCCAACAACCAAGGACAGAAGGATAAGCTGCCTGTAAAATGCAGGAAGAGCTCTGTGGTACAATCCATACTCTAGAACTCCCATGGGATCAGGCTAAGCTTGACTCCAGCTGAGACCATACATCTTCGTGGCTCCTTCCCCTGCCCCTCGCTTCTCTCCTACCTGAGAGCACTCCCTCAACAAATCACTCCTGTAAATTATAATCTATTTCTTCTAGACCTTCCCAAATCAAACAACCATCAGAACCCAAAACTTGAAGCACCTATTTCAGCCTGCTTTATAAAGTTTCTGAAACCGTAATAAGTGTCTGCAAAATTTTTAACCAGTGTGCGAACTTTCAGGAGCTCTTACAACACATTTCAACTCCAGGAAGATAATAATAAAGAAGAATGCCCTAACTTCAGTAGATAAATCATATTGATGTTTTATTTCAATGTAGTATTTTGTCCTTTGGAAATTTTAAAGATTAAATTAGGAATTTTATTGTATTGATGATACTTTGTTTTAAATAATTACTTGCCATAATTTGATATCTAGAAAAGAAAATAGCTTGTTCTTTAGAGATGGATTAATTCTTTCACAATTCTAAAGCTTTGGTTAATAAGTTAATTTCTTCCAGGACCTTTGACAGACTCCTTTTTTAAATCTTGAGTCCAAGAATACTAGGAGTTTTAAAGCCCAGAATAAGCCTGGTGTTCAACGGGTGATTATTAATCAGCTGTGTAACTTTGAGCAAGTCACTCCACCTTTCTGAATTTATCTCCTCACCTGTGACATGACAGAGCATTCCTGAGTATCATAAAAATTCTCTTGTTCTAATATCTATGATTTTTTTCTAAACATATTGTCTTTGTACACCAAAAGCGTTTAAAATATTCATAGCCCTAGACCCAGGAATTCCACCCATGGGAATTTATCCTAAGGAAATGACCAGAAAAGAAGTAACCAATTTAGTCATAAGTATATTATTTGTGAGAGCAAAAAGTTGGAAGCAACCTAAAAGCCTGCAAAAACAAAAAGCTTTACTTAAAAAAAAAAATGATACCATGGAATATTAGTCATTAAAAAGTCATGTTTATAATAAACATTAACAAGGTTACAAAAAACACACAATCCTCTCAGTAGGCGCAGAAGACAGCAAATGACAAATTTCAATACCACTTCATGTTAAAAACACTTGACAAACTAGGAAGAGAAGGGGAACTTTCTCAACCTGACAACGGGCACCTACCAAAAAAACACACAGCTAGCAACATTCTTAATGCTAACACAGAATGTTTTTCTTCTAAGACTGGGAACAAAACAAGGATGTCCACTCTCCCCACTTCTATTTGACATCTTAGTGGAGGTTTTAGTCAGGGAAATTAGCAAAGAAAAAGAAACAAAAGTCATCCAGATTGGAAGAGAAGAAGTAAAATCACCTCTATTCATAGGTAACACGAAACTCACGTTTCATGTAGAAACTCCTAAGCAACACACAGTCACACACACACACACACACACACACACACACAAACTGTTAGAATAAACAAGTTCAACAAATTTGCAGAATTGCAATATTGATACACAAAAATCAATTGTATTTCTACATACTAGCAATGAACAACTGAAAAGGAAAATTAGAAAAAAATCCATTTGCAACAGAATCAAGAATAATGAAAATTAAGAAAACATTATTGAAGGAAATTAAAGAAGACCTCCAGTAGTGGAAAGACATCCCATGTTAATGGATCAGAAGACTTAATACTGTTTAGATGTCAATACTATCTAAAGGATCAATAAATAAATAAATAAATAAATAAAGGATCTTCAGATTTAGCACAATTCCTACAAAAAAATTCCAGCAGCCTTTTGCAGAAATTGGCAAGCGGAGGCGCCTGAGTGGCTCAGTAGGTTAAGCGTCTGCCTTTGGCTCAGGTCATGATCCCAAGGTCATGGGATAAAATCCCACATCTGGCTCCCTGCTCAGTGGGGAGCCTGCTTCTCCATCCGCCTGCCACTCCTTCTGCTTGTTTTTTTTTTTTTCTCTCTCTCTCTGTATCAAATAAATAAATAAAATCTTTAAAAAGAAAAGAAAGAAAGAAATTAGCAAGCTGATGCTATAATTCCTATGGAAATGCAAGGACCCAGAATAGTCAAAACAACCTAGAAGAAGAATGAAGTTGGAAGACTCACATTTTCTATTTCAAGATGCAGTACAAAGCTATAGTATTAAGACAGTCTGGTACTGGCATAAGGATAGAAATCTGGATCAATGGATTAGAATTGAGAGTCCAGATATAAACCCTTACATTTATGGTCAGTTGATTTCCTACAAGGGTACCGAGACAATTAAATGGAAAAGAAAATCTTTTCAACAAATGGTGCCAGGACAACTGGA
The DNA here is from genome assembly GCF_922984935.1 of Meles meles. Lineage (NCBI taxonomy): Eukaryota > Metazoa > Chordata > Mammalia > Carnivora > Mustelidae > Meles > Meles meles. The sequence goes on along the minus strand of NC_060069.1, from coordinate 36,172,556 downwards.
TATCAATATGTAAAAGAATGAAATTGGACCCCTACCTCACATCATATGTAAAATGAAGTCAAAATAGATTGTAGAACTAAAGTCTTAAAGTTATAAAGATCTTAAAAAAAATAGAGTAAATTTTCATGATCTTGGATTGAGAGTTTCTTAGATATTGACACCAAAAACACAAGCAAAAAAGAAAAAAAGAAATTGGCAAGCTGATACTGTAATTCATATGGAAATGCAAGGGACCCATAATAGCCAAAACAACCTAGAAGAAAAATGAAGTTGGAAGACTTACACTTTCAATTTCAAGATGCAGTTTCAACCAGATATGTTGGATCTCATTAAAATTTAAAACATTTATGCTTCAAGACACCATTAAGAAAATGAAAAAGACAACCCACAGACTGCAAGAAAATATTTGCAATTCATATATCTGATGGAGGACTTATAACCAGAATATATAAAGAACACTTACAATTGAACAATAAAAAGACAAGTATCCCAATTAAAAAATGGACAAAGAATCTGAATAGACTAGACATCTCTCTAAAGAAGATATACAAATGACTAATAAGCTTATGAAAAAATGCTCAACATCATTAGTCATTAGGGAAATTAAAATCAAAACTGCCATGAAGTACTATTTCACACCCACTAGAATGGCTATAATAAAAAAGACAAACACCAAGAAGTGCTGACAAAGATGTGGCAAGCTGGAAATGTCATACACTGCTGGTGGGAATGTAAAATTGTGCACCCACTTTGGAAAACAGACTGGGAATTCCTCAACAATTTAACTAACTACAGAGCTACTATCTGACCCAGAAATTCCACTTCCACATATATAAGAGAATTAAAAACTTTTGTCCAAACAAAAACATGTACGCAAATGTTCATAGCATCATTATTCAAAATAGTCAAAAAGTGGAAACAGCCCAGTGCAAATGTCCATCAACAGAGGAATACGTAAACAGAATGTGGTATATCCACAAAGTGGTATATTATTCAGCAATAAAAAGGAATTTTACATGTAACACAATATATATTACAAGATGGTTGAACCTTGAAAACATAATGCTCAGTGAAAAAATCCAATTGCAAAAGACCACCTACCATAAGATTCTATTTATATGAAATGTCCAGAACAGGTAAATCCATAGAGACAGAAAGTAGATTAGTGGTTGCTAGGGGCGGGGAAAGAGATGGGGGAGGGATGGACAGAGGAGAAGGAATGGGAATGACTACTAACAGGTTTGGGATTTCTTTTGGGGGTAATGAAAATGCCCTAAAATTCTTAGTGATGGATACACAACTTTGCACATATACTAAAAACCACTATATTTCGTACTTTATGGTGTGTGAATAGTATCCCAATAAAGGTGTTCTAGAAAAACATCACAAGGGGAACTTCTCGTATTACAATTTCAAATGGAAAATCCATGATATCTATTACAGTTGGGTTTATTATAAATAGATTTCAGAAAATATATAGAAAACATTGGAGGTATATATCTCAAAGTATCAAGAGTGGCTTGCTCTGGACCATTAGGAATTCAGCTCTTCCTTTTCCTAACTATATTTTTCTCCACTCTCCAAACCAGAGCATCCAACCTTGCTTGTGCATAGCCAGCACTCCTTCCTTTGCAGTGTCCTTGTGACCTTATGTCAGGCTCTGCTTCTTTTTTTTTTTTTTTAAGATCTTATTTATTTATTTGACAGAGATCACAAGTAGGCAGAGAGGCAGGCAGAGAGAGAGAGAAGGAAGCAGACTCCCCGCCGAGCAGAGAGCCCAATGCAGGGCTCGATCCCAGGACCCCGGGACCATGACCCGAGCTGAAGGCAGAGGCTGTAACGCACCAAGCCACCCAGGAGCCCCCAGGCTCTGCTTCTTAACCCAACCTAGGACTCAGGACACAATAATCACTTCCTAGTCTATAAAGCCTTTCCACGTGCAGTGTGATACTTCATTTCCCCAACCCTGTGAGGTCAACATTGTTAGTCCCATTTTATAGATGCAAAACCAGAGCTCTGGGGAATTTAGTGCCTGCCAGTGATGGGTCCACTCCATGCAAATTTGTGCATGGAAAGCAAATTCCGTGATCATGACTTATTTCAAAGTGCTCCACCAAAAACCAGGACAGTGGAAAGAGAAGACCCGGAGGCTCAGAGCCTCTGGGTCTGGCCAGGAGCTCACAGAACTTTCCTGTCCCCCGGCTCTTCGTCTATGAAGTGAGGGGTCAGGCCAGCAAGTCCCTCGCTGCCTTAGGAAGCATGCTCTGGTTTGTTTCAAACATATCTCTCTAAATACTCCCCATAATGAGGACTTTTCTGTGAGTAGGCTGCCCCACCCCAAAATGACTCCTCCATCAGCAGTGGAGTCTTTGTCAAAAAAAGGAGTCAGCTGGGGCTCCTGGGTGGCTCAGTGGTTTAAGCCACTGCCTTCGGCTCAGGTCATGATCTCGGGGTCCTGGGATCGAGTCCCGCATTGGGCTCTCTGCTTGGAGGGGAGCCTGCTTCCCTCTCACTCTCTCTGCCTGCCTCTCTGCCTATTGTGATCTCTCTCTGTCAAATAAATAAATAAAATCTTAAAAAAAAAAAAAAAAAGAGTCAGCTGGGGCGCCTGGGTGGCTCAGTGGGTTAAAGCCTCTGCCTTCAGCTCAGGTCATGATCCCAGGGTCCTAGGATCAAGCCCCACATCGGGCTCTCCGCTCAGTGGGGAGCCTGCTTCCTCCTCAGTCTCTGCCTGTCTCTCTGCCTCCTTGTCTGTCAAATAAGTAAATAAAATCGTAAAAAAAAAACCTGTTTAAATAAAAAAAAAAAAAAAGGAGTCAGCTGAGGGGCACCCGGCTGGCCCAGTCAGAGAGCATGTGACTCTTGATCTCGTGGTTGTGAGTTCAAACCCCACACTGGGAATAGAGATTACTTAAATAAAAACTTAAAAAAAAGAAAAAAAAGGAGGCAGCTGAATGAGAATCAGGAATTTCAAGCAATCTCAAAGAACGAGAAAATGACTCACAGCAAGCACTGAATTTACAAAAAGAAAAAGAAGAAAAAAGGTAATAATCATAACCCAAAAAACTGGGATGAGGCTTTCTAAGTGTTGTTTGGAGCACTGAGTCATTGAAAATCCACTGCATTTTTATAAAGTTAAAAAATTATCACAGGATGACTTCAATGATAGGTTCCTCCATATTCACCTTCAGGAAATGTGGTGCTATGACCTAGGTTTCCTAGAAAGCTGTGTTCCCCCCTCCAATGTTCTTTCATTAAAACGCCCATAGAAATTGTATTTCTCAAGGTTCCCTTCCGTTTCAGGGATGGCTTGGCCTTCCAGTGATTTCTGCAAAGATGTGAGTCATATTTTCTCTTAGCCAGACATGCGCTCAACATGGAAACTTACCTCATCATCATCCATTATATTTTCCTTCGCAAAGTCATACAGCTCTTTCTGGAGTGTAGTCACGTTAAAGAACTGAACGGCTTCCTGTTCAGACACAAACACAGAACAGTTTCTATGACCAACCTTTTGATGTCAGAACTGGAGGGAGGGGGAGACAGGGTATGGACTTCTTTTGGGGGTGATGAAAATGTTTAAAATTGGACAATGGTCATGGTTGTAAAACTCTGTGACTCTACTAGAAACCACCAAACTGTACGTTTCAAAACATGAATTTTACTGTATATGAAACATATCTCAATTGAAAAAGAGCGGCCAACCCCAAGTGAGTGAGAGAGTGAGACAGAAAGAGAGAGCGAGTGTGTGTGTGTGTGTGTGTGTGTGTGTTGGCAGGGGCGTGAGGTGTGTATGGCAAACTGGGACAGCATATAAAAATCCCCAAGAAACAAGTTAAGGGCAAAGACCAACAAGGGAAGATCTTTTAAAAGTCATATAGAATCTGTGGAGTTCCCTGAAAACAAACGCATGCAAAGCTGAGCTTGTCCATCAAATGAATGAAGCGATGGTCCATCCATAAATGAATCCATCTTGGAGGTGTTAAAAAATAAGGAGGCGTGTGAGTGTGGCATGGAAAATGCTCCTGATGAATTCTGGAAAGACAAAGCAAGCTGCACAACAGCAGGTAAAGTGTGACGCTGTTTCTGTAAAAATTAATAAATACAAGCTGTATAAACGAGCCAATGTATAGCTATAAGGCAGAGGGTCAAGAAAAAGTGTGGGATTTTGAGGGAATCACATTTTCGAAGTAAAACTATTTTGTCATGTTTGAAGTTTGTAGTTTTTACTGAGCTAGGAATCAGAATAGAGGAGTAACATGTTAAAAGACCAAAAAGCCCCACAAAACCCACCCAGAAACAAGGGGTTCCCTTCCTTTCTATAACAAGGCCTTCCCCTGAGGCGAAGCGGCCCCCAGCGTGAGAAGAGGAGCCCGCGAACTGGTGCCGCGTGCCCCGCCACCTACCGGTCTGGGCTGGAAATGCTCCTCTGCCAGGCCCCACTTGTCCCGGTGGTACTGGTAATACACCAGGTTCTGCCGCATGACCTTGTCGTCGTGGTCGAAGAGCAGGTAGCTGACCGCGCAGGGCGCCGCGTTCTTCAGGTCGTTCACTGCGGCCGGGAGAAGAGGCGCGGGAAATCAGCAAACCGTGCCCTGAAGCCCCCCCAGCCGCACCGGCTTCCTGAAGGAAACATCCCTGGGCACCCCTTCTCCACAGCCCCTCCTTGCGAAAGCCTGTGGCCGGCCAGAGCCGTCCCTGGGTGGGCCGGGCACAGGCTGGGTCCCCAGGGCAGCCTGGGCCGTGGTTCCGAAACCTGGAACTGCTCGTGGGGCGGATGCCTTTGCCGCGGAGTCTGCTATGCTCTCCTTCGGGCTCCGCCGACCCGAGCGGGGACGGCTGGGACCCTGGACTGCCGCGGGGCTGCGGGATGTAGGGAGCAGATGCCTGGTCCCATCTGGACGGCACCGTAATCCCCAGACCACGCGGCCCTCCGACCGCTGACCTGAACCTGGAGAACGCCAAGGACTGGGGCCTTCCGGGGCCCGAAGCGAGGTGAGGCCTCCCGGTATTGACGTCTCCTTAGACTTGCCTGGCCTGCGACAGCACCTTCCGCACAGGGGATCTGCGGGCGTCGGGATTTGTTTTGGAGGTGGAGGCAAGGGGGAAGAGGGGATTAGCCACAAGCCCTTGGGTATTTATCCTGACGAGGGCCCTCCAGTTGACAACCCACTACCTCTGCTGAAGCTCTCGTTAGCCCGAGGAACCAAATCGTGGGCGTGGGTAAATTGTGCCACCCAGTGGCCGCCTCCTGTAACAACAACCCTAAACACCGACGACTTCAGGGCGCGGGTTATTCACAAGGTGGGCAAGGTGAGGAAAGGCACTTATTCCACGGCCTTCCGGGGCTGGGCTTCAAGCATAAATAACACCTGTGCTCAAAAAATTGAGTGTGGTAGATAATCTCAAAAGAGTTCGCAATAGGGCTGACTTTCAAGAAGCTAGTTTCAAGAAGTATATCTTACTCATACTGTTCACCTATAAACCCAGAAAGCAGATCTCCCGTGGAGCGGCGGGTAGAGCTAGAGGTTTGGGTTCACGGGCATCTACAGGTCACAGCCACCGTCTCTGATATGCAGGGCGATCTTCAGAGCGCGTGAGGACTCCAAGGACAAGGGTGCTGCCAGAGCCTGGATTACCTAGAACGCTTCTACAGACCTAGCGCTCTGGCTTGGCGCAGGCAGAGCCACGTCCTGCTCAGAGGGCTAGAACACCTGCTGGATTCTTTCCCTTTCAGAGTCCAACACCCGGCCTAGCTCAGGAAGGGGCCAACACAGGTTTTTAGGAAAATGAAATAAAAACACTAGCTTATCCCACAACAGGAGCTTATGTTTTCATCCACAGAAAACTTTTATTTCTTTTTTTTTTTTTAAAGATCTTATTTATCTGAGAGAGAAAGAGAGAATGAGCAGGGGGAGGGATAGAGGGAGAGGTAGGAGCTGACTCCCTGCTGAGCAGGGAGCCCAACGCTGGCTGGATCCCAGGACCGAGAATCATGACCTGAGTCAAAGGCAGCTGCCTAACTGACTGAGCCACCCAGGCGTCCCAACAGAAAACTTTTAAACTGTAAATCCCAGACTGGCAAAGTGTTGACAAAAGTTCAAGTTGGGTGATGGGCATACTATACAGTTCATTATACCATCATCTCTAATGCACACTTTAAATTTTCCAGAATAAGTTTTTCAAATATACATGACTTTCCATAATTCTTATTAAAACAGGGCTCTTCCAAGCATGGATGACTATAAACACAGAGTTACTACTAAGTGGGGATAAGTGCGGGAGATGGGAATGGGTGCTCTGCTTTGGGTGTTTCTCTGTACATCTCTGAGATGTCCGGTTTGCTATAACAAGCCTATACTACAAATCTTTTCATAAGAAAGCACTAATCAATCACTTAGACTAAAAAAGAGGTCTCTTCATAAGCAAAACACTGTCTAGGAGAAAACTGTCCCCTTGGCATTAGAATGCAGCCAAATAAATATTTGCTGGGGACCCATCGTGAGCTTGGTGTGTCTCATGTGAAAGCTGCTGAAGGTTCCTAGATTATAAAGAATAAGACTTGGGGCACATGGGTGGCTTGGTCGTTTGGGCATCTGACTCTTGATTTCGGCTCAGGTCATGATCTTGGGGTGATAGGATCGAGCCCCATATCAGGCTCTGTGCTGACCATGGAGCCTCCTTAGAATTCTCTCTCCCTCTGCTCCACCCCCACCCCAGCTCACTCTCTACACCCCACCCCACCCCTCACCAAAAAGAATAAGACTATTGTCCTCTATGCTCAATAATCCTTTACCAGTACCAGGATTCTAGTGGCAAATAAAATGTCATCCCTGCCTCTGTGCACGGGAAGGGATACCTGCTATAGACACACCTCACCCTCCTGTTGATCTGAGGAACGTCCCAACCAAGGGACATTTCAGGATATCTCATCGCATCCTTAGATGAGATTCAGGCTGTCATAATAGCAGGTTCACTGCTGAAAGGGGCAAGTTCCCCTACTCACAAAGCTCTGTGGTAAATGACAACTATGAGGCCTTATCAGGAATAATCCTGATGAGCAAAATTAAATACACACACACACACACACACACACACAGAAGAAAATTTTTTTCTTTCTTTTCGGTCCCTTTTTTAACCTTCAGCAGCACATCTTTCAGTCCTGAAGTGGACAGGAAGGGAGATAAAAAGGCAGGTGGCTATTGCAAGAAGAGGAAACTCAACAAAGAACATAATAGCCACAGTGGGAAGGAGAGCTGTGGAAGCCAAGGTCGCTGGTCCCTTGACAGCACATCCCTGAGTCCCCAAGGACACCCAATCCCTGAATGGGAAGGATCCTCCTGTGCTTAGCCCCGCACTGAGGGGTTCCCACCACTCAGACAACATCAGTTATAGGGAGAGGAGGAAAGGGCAAAAAGACAGACTCTGAAGTCTGAACTCTGATGAACTTTCTCTTACGTTTGTTTCCCTTCGACTCCTTGGAATGTTCTGAGAGATTAACTCGAATTTCAGGCCCACGAAGGACAGAGTGGAATAAAACTCAGTCTGGAAGGGAAGGCTGATGATAGGGAGGAGATAAGGCCATGTGCTAGTGTACAAATACCCTAAGAATTCCACACGTATCGGTTCACAAGGTTAGAACAATTATCTCCAATTTACAGATGAGGAAACTGAGGCAAGGAGAAGCTAGGAAGTGATGAAGCAGAAACATAAACCCAGGTGGTCTGGCTCCAGAGTCCGTGCCCTGAATCACCAGGTCTTGCTGGCTGGCTTTCTGTGCAAAGCATGACACCAGGGCTGTCAATGCGACCTTGACGGATTCTCTCAACAACCAGAGGTGAGTGTTGTTACCCCGTTTTTTACAGATGGGGAAGCTGAGTCTCAGGAGAATTAAGGACCTTGCCCAAGATCTGGTAGAAGATAATTACTTACATTTATAATAAGCAAACTGCAAGTAATGATACATGGTGGCCACAAATTTCTCCACTGGGTAGCCTCCTATAACGGGCGTGAGGTTCTTTTCACACTGTAGTTTGCATTCCAGGACCTCTACGTAATGATCTGAAAGAAGCCACACAAATTCTCAGAGCAGCGCATTCATCAGCCTCTCAGTGCTCCCTCTGCCCCCCTCGGTGATCCAGGTAGAAGGTAAAGATGATACGGGGAATATGCTTGCAACACTTACGATGAAAGGGCTAAAATCCTCAATACATAAACTTCCCTAAAACAGTAAGAAAAAAGACAAACACCCAATATAAAATGGCCAAAGGATGTTCACGGAAAAGAAGTCATAAAAATGGCAAAGATACATTGTGAAAAGATAAACCTCATTCGCAATGAAGAAATACAATCCCACCAAAAATATTTTAAATTGCTAAATTTGCAAACAACAACAAAAATCCTGTTTTGTTGAAGTAGGGTTGACACACACGTTACATTAGTTTCAGGTATACAACATAGTGATTCAACAAGTCTATACGTTTTGTTGTGCTCCCCACAAGTGTAGCTGCTGCCTGTCATTTAAATGGGCAAAATTATAAAAATTTGGTAACACCCAGTGTTAGGGAGAAGATGGTGAAACTTACACTCTCCTATTCTGCCGGTAGAAGCAAAATATGAACACATTCTTTGAAGAGCCATTTGGCACAATGCATCAAAGGTTAAAATGCACATATCCGCTGGCCCAGCAGTCTACTTCTAGGAAAGTTTCTTTAGACACAGGCACATATAAGCACTGTTGCAACAACAAGCAGACCTGGAAATAACCTGACTGCCAGTCAGCAGGTGAATCATCAATTATGGTACATACAAATAGTAGGAATCTAAACAGCCATTAAAAGAGAATAGGTAGACCTAAATATAATAATAGAGAAAGACGCCAAAGACTACATTTCCCAACCTCCCTTGCAGCTGGGTTGGCACCCTATGATTAGTTGTGCCAATGAAATGTGGATTGCAACAACTAATGAAAGCTACTTCCACTGCTTTCAGGACAGGTCACTAAAATCCTCCCACATGAACCTCAGCCCCCTCCCTTTCCTCCCTTCGCGCAGCTACCGGCAAAAGACTCCAGAATGATAGTACACATTTTGTTGGCCAGACTGTAGACGACAGGTATTCTCACACATTTTTGCTAGGAAACAAAATGGTAACTTAAAATACTAAATATTTACAAAGACATTTTCTCTTTGTACCACCAATCCGGCTTATGTTGACTCTGAAAACACACCTCCACACTTAGCCAAAAAAAAAAAAACAAACAAAAAAAAAACAAACCTGAAGTTCTCCACTAAAGTATTACATGTAATAGTAAAAGATTGGCACAAACCAAATGTCCATCAGAGAGTTGAATAAACTGTGGTGCCTCATTCCCCCCACCCCTCAGTGGAGCAGTCAGCAACAACAAAAAAGAATAACTCTCTCTATGTGCTAGCCAGGATATATTGCTAAGTGGAAAGAACAGAACAGTGTATCAAGTATGGTGCCTATTTGGTGTGAGAAAAAACAAAAAAATACAGAGAAATAGATGTATGTATATACAACCTTTATAGAGAAAAAAGAAATCAGGCAAGAATCCTCAATATCCGCTCATTTGCTATGTGTAGGGTTGTAGGGGAAGGGATGGAGACAATTTGATGAACAACAAATTGTCCTCATCATGAAGTATTTTTTTCCCAAATTATTTATTAGTATCAAAAGGAAAAATAGTATTGCTGAAAAGCTGGGAACTGGAAATTACCTTAACCAAATGCTTAAAAATCAACGTCACCAGTAAGGGGCAAACAGGTACCATGTGCATCTGAATGGGATACCCCGAGAAGCATACTTCTGTAATGTTCCAGCCCAAGGTGTACAACCTGAATGTAATAGGAATCCATATTGAGAAATATCCTATAAAGTGACTGGCCCATGTTCTTACATATTTTTTTAAAGATTTGACTTATTTATTTGACAGAGAGACCACAAACTAGGGGAGCGGCAGTAGAGTGAGCAGGAGAAGCAGGCTCACTGCAGAGTAAAGTGTCCAGTGTGGGGCTCAATCCCAGAACCCCGGGAGCAGGACCTGAGCCAAGGGCAGATGCTTAACCGACTGAGCCACTCAGCCACCCCTAGCCTATATTCTTAAAAAAATATGAATGGCACAAAAAAAATTAATGGCATAAAAAGAAAGGCCAAGGAACTGTTCCAGATTAAAGAACACTAAAGAAAAATGACAAATAAATAGGAAACATGATATTGGACTGGACTGTACCAGGAAAAAAAAAGTTGCTAAAGGGCATTTATGGAATAAGGGGCAAAACTGGAATATAAATCCATATATAAATATGGGTTGGATAAAAGTATTGTCTCAATATTAAGTTGCCTGAATTTAATAACTGCATTGTGGATTTATACAGAATATTGTTATTCTTAGGAAATTTACTGAAGTATTATGGGGTAAAGGGTCATGATGTATGCAACATACTCTCAAGTGGTTCTGTAATAAAAATAATTACATACACATATCCAGAGAGAATGATGAAGTAAATGTGGCACAATCAGTGTGAAAAATGGTGAATCTGGATAAATAGTTTATGAGAGTTCTTTGTACTACTCTTGCTACTTCCTTATAGGTTTGGATTACTTAAAAATAAAAAATCAAAATCAAACTGAAAATTTAAAAAATTATTTTAAAATAAAATATAAAAATTTTAACCAAAAAAAATTCTCAGTTATCCATCTATCTCCATATAAAGACATCGAGATATGTCTTCAGTAGATCAAAGATAAATTGATCTTTGCTTATTTTGTAGGGAAAAAAACCTTATAGAGGTATAAGCTGGAAGGTAATAAAAATGGTTACCTTTGAGGTGAGTGGAATGTGTAGAAGAGATGTGGATAGAAGCAAGACTTCCTAATAACTGCCTGTAACTCCTTCATCCTCTTCAGCCCAGGAGATAGTAGCCCGAGGGTATATTTTCCCCCTTTGGGGTTCACCTTCACCCACATTTCTATGAACAAATCCATCTTGAGGTATCCTTGTGTATGTCCGCCATCTATCTCCAGTCAGGACCCTGACTATACAGAAGGAGACTTATTTTTTACAGTGTATCCTTCTGTGATTTTCACAGTTTATACTATGTGCATATATGTTACCTATTCTAAGAATATAATAAGGTTCCAGATTAAGTATAATGTAGGTGAGGTGAGACGATTTCACTGGGGTAAGACTCTAGTCAAGACTGCCTGGGTCAAATCCCAGCCCTTCCCCAGAGAACAATAAGCACAGTACTTAACCTCTCTAGGCCTCAGCTTTCCCAGCTATAAAATGGGGAGAATGCTAGTACCTTTCTCATAGGGTTGCAAACTCAAAATAATACCCATAAAGAGCATAGAACAGGGCCTGGGATCTAGTTAGAACATAATGTCACTTTTTCTAGCAACTGTCTATAGTCAAAACATGGTAACTCCAAGGAAGCACTCTTTCCGTACCCCTCCTTTAGTCTGAGTGTGGGGAGTACTTCCTGACATTATAGGCATGAAGGGATGTGGGAAGGAACACGAGAACTGAGCACTAACTAGGAAGTCGTCTTGTGCCCCCACCTCCACAAAAAAAGAAAATCAACCCTGAGCCTGATCAAGCCTCACCATCCAACTTATAACCAAGTTATAAGAAATACAGGGAATAGAGGACCAAGGGGGTACAGTCAGCAAAATCCAGACTATGGGAATCTCTCGGGGGCCAATGATCTTGTTTTTTCAATAGCCAAGGGGAGAAAACAGATGTAGAGGAAAAACCTACTGCTGACTTAAAAGGCAGCCAATTTGCTACAATATTTTTGAGGCTGGAGGACATTATGCTAAGTGAAATAAGCCAGTCACAAAAGGGCAAATGCTATAGGATTCTACGTCTCCAGGGCACCTGGAGTAGTCCAATTCACAGAGACAGAAAGTGGAGTGGCGGCTGTCAGGGAAGGAGGGGAGCTGCTGTTGAATGGGTATGGGACATCCATTTGGGAAGATGAAATGATGGGAGGCTAAGATGGACAGCGGTGGTAGGGGCACGTCAGCGTGCATGTATTATACGTCACTGGAATGCACCCTTAAGGGTGGCTAAACTAGTAATGTTTTATACAATGTGAGTCATGAATTGCTCTCAGACCCATTTTTATTTTTCCAAAAGCCTGTAGGGGATCTGTAACTGGGCAGGGCTGATCTGTGGGACCCCCTTTCCAAGCCTGTGCTTGACTGAACACTGTACTCAGGGATTTTTTTCAGAAACCCCTACGAAATCAAAGGCTGGACATGTGGGTTACATGTTACCTCCCCAGCCACCATTCATACGGAAGCTCAACAGCTCCTCAGAGGGACACCTGGTTGGCTCAGTCAGTTAAGGGTCTGCCTTCAGCTCAGGTCATGATCCTGGGGTTCCGGGATCAAGTCCCACATTGGGCTCCTTGCTCAGCGGGGAGTCTGCTTCTCCCTGTGCCTCTGTCTACCACTCAGCCTACTTGTGCTCTCTTTCTCTTTCAGATAAATAGATAAAATCTTTTTTTAAAAAAAGGGGGGGTTCTCAGAGTCCCTCAAGCCCCCAGGAAGGCACGCAGATGCCACAGGACAGCTGTCCCATTTACATGTGGAATACGGCCTGTCACCAACCTGCAATGGAAAGATAGAAATCCTTGAAGTCCTTGATCTCCCTGGAGCCCTCACAGGCAGCGAGACACTCGTAAAAGGCTTTGAAGAAATCGGGAAGGGCCAGCTCCATGTCTGTGACGGACGTCCTCCAGTTCTCGCCATTGTAGGCCCGCACGGCCCGGATGAACAGGCTCTGGAAAGCAAGGAGAGGGGGTGAAGCTCCCAGACATGAAGGAGGCGGGCCGTCCAACCGAGAGGAGTCAGACCATCGCGGAGCTCCACTCTCATTTGTCCCCAAAAAACCACACTGACCCTTAATTGAATAGGAAGCCTCCCAGGAACTGACTTATATCTAGCTTTTCTATCCTATATGCAATGGTACGCTTCTTATTTCATTCAAAAAGTAGGAGGTGCTTGATAATAAAATCTAATTCAAGTCAAGAAAAAAAGAAAAACTATAGTGACAGCAATCAGGGCACTGGCTGCCAAAGGCCACACCCAGACAAAGGTGTGACAGGAAAGGGGTCTGAAGGAACATTTTAGGGGAGATGAAAATATTCTATGATGTGACTGTGATGGTAGTTACACATTCGCATACCTTTACCAAAACTCATTGAATTATACACTTAAACTTAGTCAATAAATTTCAAGTAAGTTCTACGTCAATAAAGCTGGTTTTTACAATTGAAGCACAGAAGAGATATACGCTTGACAGTGCGTGGCAGACACCATTCCCCCAACAGTTAAGTATAAAATAGGAATGCCAAGCCTTAGTGCTAGTTCCTGGGCAGGACGGGCATGTGCCAGATGGTGGAGCATCAAGACACTTCTGCTAATCGCTGACTGGACCAGATACAAGAAGAATGATTGGGTTGAGGAAGCCGCTGGGTCTCACAAGAAATGAGTAGAGACCTCGGGTACATGCACAACCCCGCTTACCCGGAGGGTCCAGCGGAAATAAGCACGGCATGCTCCACTTGGAGTTCTTGTTCACTTGCACCAGAATGGGGGTGTCTAAGGACCAGCCCTTAGACCTGAACCCCAAGCTTCAGGTGTCAGGTAGAGAGGCTGATCTCCCTGAACCTCCTGAGCATGCAGCATCCCCCGGAAATAAGGCAGACAGAGAACCGAACCGCATGCCCAGCGACCGGGAAAACAAGCAGCAAGTCCAGGCAGCCAGCTCTGCAAGGACCACTGGGCAGCAGCAAGAAGAAAGCCACACCTGGAGGCGGAAGCCCCTGCACACAGCCGGGCAGCCCCAGCCCACCAGGCAGGACTCCAAAGGGAGAGAATGGTCTAGCCCACCTGCAGTTAGACACGGTGCACTGACCACGAGCTCCCAGCTCTGCTCCCCAAGCCCAGTGAAGACCACAGTGAAAAAGATGCAAAGGTAGAAATCCTTTCAACTGAGAATGGAAAAGGAGCCAGCAACAGACAGGACACTTCAACAACTTTTGTAAGGACTGAAAGCCAAATTATCACAGAGGAGGGTCTGGGGGGACGTGATCCCCCCACCGGCCCCCACCATGCACTACACTACGTCATACATCTGTCGACATTTGCAGGCACTAGCGACCACAGAGACTGGTGATAGGCATAGAAGAGAAAGCAGGGCCAAAAGTCTGAACAGCGTTGTTGGAGCCCCAGGTTTCCTTGCACACCCACCTGTCCGCCCAAGGGATCATACCTCCCAAAGGCACTCCTCACCAGAGACTGGGGATTTATTCTAGAGACTCCATCTATAAGGGCTGGAGGGTCACGGATCAGGGATAGCAGAGTGGGGGTTGAGGCATGAGGCTAAGAACCAAGTAGCAGATAAAGTTTCTGACTGAGCTGTGAGGCCCCCACCACTCTTCCCAGACTGGCTCTCAGACACAGGCAGACAAGCATGATATTTCATGAGTCCTGCAAGAGCCTGGAGAATGCTTCCCTGGAAAACTGATCAAGACTCTGTACTCTGTATCTGAGGGTTACCACCAATGACAAAGTGAGCTTGCAGTCTGGTCGTATGACAGGTGACCCTAAAGTCAGTCCTTGGCTGGGATCTATCAGCTCCTCATGGATACTTCCAACACATCCCTCTGTTTTTTTAAATGTGCCCTAAGCCTTCCCAGGTACCCATGCCCCTGGTTACCAAACTTAATAGGTCTGAACAACAGTAAGTGCTCAGAGGAGTTAGATGCTTCCTCATTCATTCCCATCAGACTCCCCTTCACAGATGCATAGATTTCAGTACCCTCTAATCATCAAGTCAGTCCTCCAAGCTCCTCGATTCCCTTTCCACCTCAATACATATGGGTGTGTGTGTGTAAAAAGATGTGTCTTCTAGTTTCATCAGAAATGGAGACTTATGCTCCTGTTTCTTGTGTTTTTGGTCATTTTTGGATGATATCCAAGATATGTGTTTATTCCTCTATCTTAAAACTAAATGATCCAGTGACCTTCTTAAAAAAAACCACAAAAAACATATCTCCCTTCTTACAGAGGAAGAGAGAGTAGGAGCGGAAGAGGGCATAGAGGGAGAGGGAGAATCCCAATCAGACTTCCCATTAAGAGAGAAGTCTGACCTGGGGCTCAATCTCACAACCTTGCGATCATGACCTAAGCAGAAACCAAGAGTCAGACACTTAACTGAGCCACTTAGGTGCCCCCAAATGACCTTATTTCTAAAATACAGCATTTAAAGGAAATGTGACTTTAAGTACATCATAGAATGTAAAATCTCATTCTCAAATGGGTCAACTTTGTGCTAAAAAGTCAATCATTTCCATTGTCATAAAACTCAACAATGCCACCAAAAATCGTTAGAGGTCCTGGGATGTCAATAGCTATTCATCAAGACCCGCTTCTGCAGCCACTCACACTGCAACTGGCTGGCTGTGTGAAAACCCAAATATACCTCGTATGACTTTGTTTCCAAGTCCTTAATGTAGTCCTCGGCATCGGGCAAGCTCTTGTAATACGCCATGTTTCTCTTCATCATTTCATCATCGGGGTGCTTCAGCAGAAAGGTGTGAGCGGCAGCAATGGCTTTTGGAAGATTATTCGCCTGAGTACAACAAAGAAAGGGGAGATCTGCTCCATGGAGGAAGAGCAGTGATTTTTGCAAAACCTTCAAGTAACTCTGTGTTTCAACACGATGCTTCCAGCTGAGGGTTCCGTGACTTCCATGACCCATCAAGACTTGCACTCTCTTGCCCTCCAGCTTCCAGTGGGGTTCACCAATGAGGATCCCCACTGGGAGCCTGAAGGAAGGCAAGAGGGTAAAGTTGGATTACTTATCTCCTCGCTCCCTCCCTTCAGTCATCTTGGGCCACTACTGGCCCTTATCTGAAGGTCACAGCTCTTCTCGAGGTGGCCCTCTCCCTCCTTCCTGCTTCCTGGAACTGTCCTTTCCTGAGCCTTTTTTGGCCCCGGGGAGGGGGGTGTCACTCCTCCACCATTACTAGCCTTTGTAAATAATCACTTTTCAACATTCCTCCAATCACCCAGTGGGACTACACCACCCCTTTTCTGTTGGAAAAATATACTAATATTTTCCAACATATAAATATGTTGGAAATACATATATAATATGTAAATATATATAAATAATATAAATATATAAATATAAGTATATAGAAAATATATAAATATATAAGCAAATATATATTAAAAATATGTATAAATATATCATATATAAATTTACATTTATATAAATATATAAATTTACACTTATATATTTACATATAAATTATTTATACACTTCAACTTGGGCCCTGCCCTCTGGAACATGGAGCTACATCTTGGCAGCTAAGCCTCCGACAGAAACCCAGGCAGGTTTTGGAGAAAGGGGCTACCCTCCCAGGTGCTCTTGAGAGACAGCCACCTACATGAGAGGACCCCAGCCACCTACCAAATGAGCCACTCCTAAATCGGCCTCAGTCTGTGGCAGGAGCAGACAGCTTTGTGTCCCACGGCAGCCTCCAGACTGTAGGTGTGGGGGGTGGGGGGGTGTATATGCATGCCTCCAAGTATGTCCTCCCCCACCCCATACACCGAGATTGACACGAGAAACATCGTTAAGGAAAAAAATAATCCACACAGTAACAACACCTTAAATCACCTCTTCAGTGACTTTCTGTTGAAGCAACTAAGTGAAGATCCTGGCTTCCTAATAAAATCTTAAACCTTTCCTGTCCTTTGGGAGATCTCAAAATACCAAGACAGATGGTATTTCACCGACTTCTAAGTGAGTGATTGTATCAAGACCTGTGAAAGGTTTTGAAGAATAGCTGGGACCATCCTGACCTTTGAGGCCACCATCATGAAGGAGAAAACCTTTGCCTTTGGTCACATTAAGTAAAATACTCTTCCCCTCCTCCCTATATCACTTGTTTCAAATTCATCTGTAGATGAATCAGCTTCTAGTGGTCTCCACTTTTAAAAATAAAACATTTCCCCCTTGATTATATGACTCAAATTTGGTTCAGACTGTCTCTGGCAAAAACTAGGCAAAAAAGAGAGAGTTAAAGGAGTCATTTTTGTTAAAACATAGTCCTTTAAGAGCCAGCCATCATTTTTTCAATGTCCTGGAGCTTTATTAATCTTATCCCCCCCGTTCTATTTTAAACTATTTTTTTATTGCCAGGACAAACATTTACAAAAGTGATACTTTATATAAAAATATGAACACATAAATAACTCAGCTTTTCACCTATTTGGAGTTTTGTGCTATTTTACTGTTCTTATGAATGCAACCTAAGGTGGCTCTGTTTCAGAAACATGAAAAACAGATCTTGCAATCCAAAGACTCAAAGCAAAGTTTCAAAACAAAACAACTTCTACCTCCAGAGTCTGGAATGCGCCCTGAATCTATTTTTGTAGTCAGGAAAATGAAATGCAATATATTCCCTTAAAAATCATTTTCAATTAGCTAAAGTAGAAACTGGACTTTGAGAGGGCTTTCTTGGCAAAAACTGGTAACGACCCGCGAAGTTAAAGTCGCTTTAACCAGTTAGGGCATTCAGCCCATTCTTAAATCTTGCGGGTCCCCAGAGAAAGGACTCCAAGGATCAAGAACTTCCATTTGTGGCTATTTTTAGCCAGCAATCCCAGAGTTTAAGCAGCCACCGAGGAGTATGACAACTGTGTTAAATTCTAGATCAAAGGGCCGGGAGCGCCAACCTTGATGAGTCACAGCGCACTTCTGCTCCTCTAGGCCGGGGTGGGTGCTCCCAACGAGCCCTTGCCCTGGCCAGGCCTCAACTTCCTTTTCTTTAAAAGGAACTAGTCGGCACCTCAGGTCCTCTTCCCCTCTGTGACTGAAAGTCGCCACTTACTTGAGAAAAGGGGGTGTTAACAGTATGCACAAAGAAGAGGAGTCTGTCTTCAAATAGCAGGTAACATTTATCAGGCACTGTTGGGTGGCTAGACGCTCTGTGTACGTATTCTCTGCCCCAGAATAACCCTTCTAGATAAGTATTTTCATCCCTATTTAAGATGAAGAAGGGGGGACAGGATTCGGAGGCGTCCTTTGGCAACGCTGCTGGCAGCAGGCTGCACGGGGGAAGGCAGTGCGAGGCCACCCTAGGCGGAGGGGCAGGGCCGGGCCTGGGGGCGGGGCCGGGCCTGGGGGCGGGGCCGGGCGGGCCGACTTGCCTTGAAGTAGGCGAACTGCAGGAACTTGTAGGGCTCCCGGCGCTGGAAGTCGGCCAGTACTTCGCGGCTGGGCTGGGACTGGCGGAAGGCTGGCAGGCCCTGCTTGCAGCGCTTGAGGCAGTGCGCGCGGCGCAGCAGGCCCCCGAAGAGGCGCAGCTCGGGGTAGTGGGCGAGGCCGGCGGCGGGCTCGGGCTGGGGCACCGCGCTGCAGTTGCGGTGGCAGAAGGCCTCGCTGTCGCGTAGCAGGCGGTGCAGCCGCAGGCTGATCTCCAGGTAGCCAACGCTCTCCGCCCAGTGCTCGCCGCTGTATTGGTCCAGCGCGTGCCGGTAGGCCGACTCGAGCGGCATCAGCTCGTCCCGCGGGAAGCTGCGGAAGCTGTAGCGCTCGTACTGGGCGCGCCCGCCGCGCGGCACACAGCCAGCGCACAGCAGCGCCAGCAGCGCCGCGGCCGCCCGGCTCCCCCGCTCCATCGCGCCGGGCGGAAGGAAGGAAGGAGGGAAGGAAGGAAGGGGACGAGAAGGCAAGGAAGGCGGAGGACTGCGCTACGCGGCGAGTCCCGGGCTTGGGAGGCGGGGATACCAGCCTCCGGCCCGCCCCGTCCTGCTGGCCGTCCCCACCCAGCGGGGGGTCCGGGAGAAGCTCCCGGCGCCGGGAGGGGGCCGAGGGGGTGCTTCGCTGCCCTCTGGTTCTGCACGGTCTAGCCCGAGCTCCCGGGCTCCACTGTTCGTTTGTTTGGAGCTGTTGGTCTGTAAGCCAGGCGCGGCGCTAACGGATCCCAGAGCAACTTAAACTTTCTCATCACTTTGAAGACTCGTGAAAGCACAGATTTCTAGGCGGTGCTCTCGGAGTTTTTGACTCAGCACGTCTGAGCTGAGGGTCTGAGGATTTGCATTTCTAACTGGCACCCTGGTGAGGTGGTTGCTGAGGGCCCAAGGCCTGCACTTTGATATCATTGTCAACGAACTTACATTTCAGTGAGAGGGGAAGAAAAAATAAAATTAATAAGGATGTCAGTGGCACTTTGTAAGCTATTTAGCTGATCAAGTTGAAGATGCACACACCTTGAGTCTGCGATTTTACCCTTTGGAATATGATCGAGAAACTTGTATGTGTGCCTCAGAAGATACGGATGGAGTGTTAAAACAGAGCTGTTATTTTCCTAATTCTTTAAACTTTTATTTTCAAATAATTTGCAGAAAAGTTGCAAGGATAGTACAACAACTCCTATGTATCCGTGATCCACATTCACAAATTGCTAATATTATGCCAGTTCCTTTCTTTATATTTATTTTTTTTTTCTGAATCATGTGCGTGGAGGTTGCGTATATTAAGCCCATGTGACCCTTAATCTTTCAGTTTGTAGGTCCCAAAACCAAAACTAGACAATGATCAAATCCAGGAAATTTCATGTTAATAGAAGAATTTTTTTTTAAGATTTTATTTATTTATCTGACAGAGAGAGATCACAAGTGGACAGAGAGGCAGGGAGAGAGAGAGAGAGAGGGAAGCAGGCCCCTGCTGAGCAGAGAGCCCGATGCCGGACTTGATCCCAGGACTCTGAGATCATGACCTGAGCCGAAGGCAGCGGCTTAACCCACTGAGCCACCCAGGTGCCCTTAATAGAAGAATTTAATCTAGATTCCCTATTCCAGATTTGTCAACTGCCCTAAAAATGTCTTCTATGTACATTTTCCGCCCCTCTGGACAGGATGCGTCCAGAGTCATATATTGTATCAATTTGTCTCCTAATGTAGTGGTCTCTAATCTTTTAGCTTTTCTGTTCTTCAGGTTTTCTCATTATGCCATTGACATTTTTCAAGAATACAGTTCAAAACAACAATGCGAGCCACTATACAACTAGTAGAATGGCCAAAATCCAAAATACTGAAAACACCAAATGCTGACAAGGATGTGGAGCAAGAGGAACTCTTATTCACTGCTAGTGAGAATGCAAAATGGTGCAGCCATTCTAAAATACAGTTTGACAGTCTTACCAAACTCAACATACTCTTACCACACCATCCATCAATTGCACTTGTTAGAATCTATTGAAATGAGTGCAAAATGTATGTCCACACAAAGACCTGCACAGAAATGTTGACAGCAGCTTTATTCATAACCACCAAGACTTGGAAGCAAACAAGATGTCCTTCAGTAAGTGAACGGATAAAGAAACTGTATAATTTATCCAGACAATGGAACATTATTCAGCATTAACAAGAAATTAGCTATCCTACCATAAACGGACATAGAGGAAACGTAAACGCGTTTTACTGAGTGAAAGAAGCGAAAGAAAGAAGTGAAAGAATATGAAAAGGCTACATACTCTATGATTCCACTGTATGACCTTCTGGGAAAGGTAAAACTATGAAGGCGGGCGCTGAAAGGGTCGGTGATTGCCAGGCACTGGGAGGATACAGGGATTAATAGGCACAGCACAGATGACTCTTAGGGTAGAGAAACTACAATGGTGGATGAGTGTTATCATACATTTGTCAAAACTCTTGCAATGTACAACACCAGGAGTGAGCCCTAATGTAAACTGTGGACTTTGGGTGATGATGTGTTAATGTAGCTTCACTGATTGTGACAAATGTGCCATTCTGGTGCAGAATTTTGATATTGGGGAAGCCTGTGCATATGCGGTGGCAGGGGTGTTGGGGGAGGTCCTCAAAAAACGTGACTGCCTAGGGGCGCCTGGGTGGCTCAGTTGGTTAAGCGACTGCCTTCAGCTCAGGTCATGATCCCAGAGTCCTGGGATCGAGTCCCGCATCAGGCTCCCTGCTCCTTGGAGAGTCTGCTTCTCCCTCTGACTTTCTCCCCTCTCATGCTCTCTCTCACTGTCTCTCTCTCAAATAAATAAAATCTTTAAAAAAAAACACACACACACAAAAAAACGTGACTGCCAATTAGCCTGTGAGTTGAACACAGGTGACTCACTCCCTTGTCTTGCCTCTTCGACTCCCGGAATAGACTCCAAGGACACAGCCTTGAGATAGTGATGTGGTTGGTGTTGAGAATACCTATACAGTATACTTGACTAAGCCCATGTTAGACCGCTTTATAAACTTAAGACATGGCAGGCAAGTGTGGAGATCCAATGAGGCTGCCCAAGACAAGGGCTTGTATGTAAGTTCCCTTTGCTGTTAAAATGCTGCCCACCAATGGAGAGGCCTGCTTCTTTCTTCCATCTCTCCCTGCCCGCTCTCCTTGCATTCAGTGTCAGATTTCACTCAAGAAGCTCCCCAGAGGGTTGTGAACCAAGGGGGGATTGGGCAGCATATGAAAATCTCCGTACCTTCTACTCCATCTTGCTGCAGATCGAAGACTGCTCTAAAAATAAAGTCTATTTTTATTTTATTTTTTTAAAGATTTTATTTATTTATTTGACAGATGGAGATCACAAGTAGGCAGAGGTAGACAGAGAGAGAGAGGGAGAAGCAGGCTCCCCACTGAGCAGAGAGCCCGATGCGGGGCTCCATCCCAGGATCCTGAGATCATGACCTGAGCTGAAGGCAGAGGCTTTAACCCACTGAGCCACCCAGGCGCCCCATAAAAATAAAGTCTATTTTTAAAAAGAATACAGGCCAGTTATTTTATAAAAGGTCTTTCACTGGTGTTTCTCTGATGTTTCCTCAGGATTAGATACATACTAAGTGCTTTTGACTTGAACACCACAGAAACAATATTGTCACATGGAAGGAACACAATGTCTGCCTTTATCAGCGATGTGAATTTTGATTACTTTGCTAGGGTTGCGTCCATTTTTCCACTTCATTTTTTTTTATAAGTAATAAGTGTTTTTGGTAAGATACAGCAGCTAGCAGGAAGCAGAAATAACCTATCCAATAAACAGAAGAGTAGATTTTTTTTCAAGTATGCGCTCATAGGAGAATATTTTACAGCAGGAGAATATGAAGGAATCAGAGTTACACCATTCAACTTAAACAATCTCTAACAAACAAACGCAAAGTGATCCCATTTGTCTAGAATTTTAAAATACGCTGACGTACACAAAATATTCTTTAGGAATGCAAAGAATATAGTCTGATTCATACAAACGCACAGAGAAAAGAACCATAAACCAAACCTTTGGAAAGTGGTTTCCTGTAAGGCGGAAGGAAGGGCATGGAATTAGGGGAGAGTCCCTTGGGGATGAGGGGATGGAATGAATATGAGGATGCCCACTGTGTTGTTTTTTATGCCATATAATTTTTAAGATATTATTTTATAGTTACTTGTTACTTGAAAAAAAAAAATGTGAACTATCCCTTCTGAATGGAGAGAAGGAGGCTGTGGAGAGAGCTGAGCTGGGAGTGGAGTTTGCCCGGTTCCCTGGGGCCTGCCTCCCATTAAGTCCAATGGATGCTGTGACCTCTGCCAAAACATTGTTTGGTCCTGGTTGGTCACCATCCAGGAGTCATTTCTTGTTCCCCTTGCCTCATCCCCTCCAAGTCCGGCAGCTCTATGCCACTTTCAGACCACTCTGCTTTGACAGTGGGGTTTGGGAAATCTTTGGGAGCGACTTGGATCCCTGGCTACTCCCACATATTGCAAGCCAACCCGCCAGCCCCAAAGAAGGTAAGTCTAGGGGAGGAGCCACGAAGGGTATGAAAGACTGAAAAAAGGCCACCTGGGGCTTGAGTATGAAGAGTGGGGGAAGGGAGTGTGGAACAGTAAAGTTTCAGTGCATTGCCTTTGAGAAGCAAGATTGTGTGTGGGCAGGTGGAGGTGGAGCAAACAGTTGCTTCCCATAATCAACACAACATGTAGAAGGAAATGAAACTGGACAGTTTTGTGTGGCTGACCACAGCTTATGGGTCTGTTCAGTCTCAACAGACCTATGTCTAACAGTGTCTTGTCATTAAGAGCCAATATTCCCCCATGTGACTTTAATGACAAATTCTCTTTTGTATCATGAATTTATTCATTCTTGCAAAGCACCGTTGAGCATCTACTGTATAGCAGGTCCTGCCCTTGGTGCTGGAATGCAAAGTTGAATCATACATACATCCTTGACCATGAAGAACTTCAAGTTGAGTAGAGATAAGACATCCATTGTTTTTTATTTGTTACATAAACCTATAGTGAACTACTGCATGCTAGGTACCTATTAGAGAAATGATTATCAACTTTTCCCTCAGAGAACTCAAAGGTGGAGAAGACAGAGAAGTAAGCCTTCAATGACCCTCCCATTAGAGCTGGAGTGGAGATATGGACGGAGTGCTGTGTGGGCCCTGAAGAGGGCCAGGTAACCATCTTAAACTGTTCCGGCTGCTACAACAAAAATGCCACAGAATGGGTGGCTTATAAATACAGGAATTTATTTCTCACAGTTCTGGGGGCTGAGAAGTTCAACATTAAGGTGCTAGCAGATTCGGTTCTGGTGAGAGCCCACTTTCTGGTTCATGGATGGCCAGCAGCTCATTGTGTCCTCACATGGTACAAGGGACCAGGAAGCTCTCTGAAGTCTCTTCTGTAAGGGCATGAATCACATTCATGAGAGCTCTGTTCTCGTGATCTAATCATGCAAATGACCTGAGTCTCCACCTGCCAATACCATCACATGATGGAATATCTTCCAACACAGGACTTTGGGGGTGGGGACACCGACATTCAGTCTATGGCACTAATCTAGTCTACAGCAGGCAGCCTAGGGCTCAGGAGACTGGTTGTTGGTGAATCTCTGGTGTCACTTAGATGGGTTTGATACAGCAATTATAATAGATCGTGATCACATTACCACTGATACTCTCTGATCTAGGAGTTACAAATTAAATATCTTATGGGGATGTTCAGTTATATCAAAAGTGAAGTGCACCAGATGGATGAGGATTGTTGCCTACTAGAGGGGCCAGCCCTGCCTAAAGAATGTCCCAATGCCGGGCACCTGGTGGCTCAGTCGGTTAAGCATCTGCCTTTGGCTCTGGTCATTATCCCAGAGTCCTGGGATCGAGTCCTGCATCAGATTCCCTGCTCAGTGGAGAGCCCTGCTTCTCTCTCTCCCTCTGCCTGCCACTCTTCCTACTTGTGCGCGCTCTCTCTCTGTCAAATAAATAAATAAAATCTAAAAAAAAAAAAAAAAAAGTCCCAATGCATATCTCTGACTACTGTTACCCTGAAGTGGCCCAAGGATCTGGCATCATGAGACCTTCTGATCTTTGAAGAGAAACTGGAAATCTAGATTACACAAATTCTCCTGATTAAAGGTTGACAGCTCTAGCAATAATACAAAATGTAAGACACTTTATAGACCAGCCATTCTGGCCACTGCTGGTTGCAACCTTTAATTGAGCTAGCAAATGACTCTGATCTTTCAGAGAAATGAGCCACAGCCACAGATCAGAGACGGTGGGCTGACTCCATAGGCCGCTGAAGAAGGAACAACGGGCTTAGAGCAAACAGGAGAGGGAAAGAAACACCCCGAAAAGTGCAGCTGAGACATCATGGGGAAGCAGATGCTGTTGACAGTAAGGCGACAGAAAGAAGGTAGGAGAATGGAGTGTCTAAAACAAAGTCATCAAAATAAATTAAATTAAATTAAACAAAGTCATCAATTTTTCCCCCTGAAGTCAGGTCTCACTTGGGACATTTTGTGTCTAGACATCTCCAACTCCCAAAAGGAGGATAAGGGACATGGGGACATGAGAGAAGAGGACATGGGGACAAGGATATCCTAACACTTATGACTGCCATATGGCATGATCCAGCTCCTGATACACAGTTGCTGACTTTTATTGGAACTGTGGACAAACTGTTGGCCAATTATTTCACAATTTTATCTTTTTATTGTTTAATAGCCATACCCATCAGTTGGTTGCACAATCCAACCCCAGGATACAAGTCTCAGGACTTTCTATGTCAGAAAACTTAAAGACATGGGAAAGATAAGGATTTGCTGCAAATTAGAACCATCTACATGTGTAGGCTGGAGACTTTATTTTTCTATTTTTTAAATAACTTTGTATTTTGACATAGAATTCCTG
Organism: Meles meles; assembly: GCF_922984935.1. NCBI lineage: Eukaryota > Metazoa > Chordata > Mammalia > Carnivora > Mustelidae > Meles > Meles meles. Next base: position 36,147,311 of record NC_060069.1, on the reverse strand, counting down.
GATGTCCTATACCTAATTCATCAATAGTTAATATTTTGCCTTATGTGTTCCATAATTTGCTATTTGCTCTCTCATCATGGACATGTAAATGTATACATTATGTATAAATATAATTATATATATAAGTAGATACACATTATTATTACCATTTGAGAGTAAGTTATATATCTTTACCCCTAAATGTTTCAGTGTATTTCCTAAGAACATAGCCATTATCAAAATTAGGAATTTTAATATTGACAGTACCATTATCGAAATTAGGAATTTTAAATATTGATATAATATTATTATTTTAATCCAAAGTCTATATTCAGCTTTGGTTAATTGTCCCAATAATGTCTTGTTTAGTGCTCCCCAACCCCTGCCTCGGTCCGAGACCATGCATTGTACTTAGGTGTCATGTCTTTTCAGTGGAGGCTGTTTTTTCCTTGCCTTTAGCACATATCATTTAATACTCCTAAAAGCTATTCCAGCTATTATATTTTTTATTTTTATTTTTTTAAAGATCTTATTTATTTATTTGACAAAGACAGAAAGAGCACAAGCAGGGGGAGCTGCAGACAGAGGGAGAAGCAGGCTCCTTGCTAAGCAGGGGGCCTGATGCAGGGCTGGATCCCGGGATCCTGAGATCATGACCTGAGCCAAAGGCAGACACTTAATTGACTGAGGCACACAGGTGCCCCCCAAATTACAGGAATTTTAATAGAATTTTCTAAATACTAGAAAAGTAGGGGCATCTGGGTGGCTCAGTGGGTTAAAACCTCTGCCTTCGGCTCAGGTCATGGTCCCCAGGTCTTGGGATCAAGCCCCGCATTGGGCAGTCTGTTCAGCAGGGAGCCTGCTTACCCCTCATCCCCTGCCTGCCTCTCTGCCTACTTGTGCTCTCTGTCTGTCAAATAAATAAAATCTTTTAATAAATAAATAAATGAATGAATGAATAAATGAATAAATACTAGAAAAGTAAAGTTTGTGAAATTTTTATGCTGAAATACAGGTCAGGACTGAAATAGAGGCTTGAAATTTGCTGAATAGCAAAGCTTTGTTAAGATCATAAGGGCAACTAGATTGGTCAAAGGGGTTGAGATTGATTCTCTTGTCCACGAAGCCCTGTTAACATACAGAAACAGGGTTTTCATCTGTTTTACCTAGCCACACATCCCTCCTTCATTGTTCTTAGGCTACAGATGAGGCCTCTGTACTTCTCAAACTACCTTTGGTGAAGGATCAGTTTTCTGTGACTATTGGTACTTTCCCCCATGTTTCAAGTATTGATCCTGCTATAAAAATACAATAAAAATAAATAAGAAAGGACATAAAATAGACTGACAAAATTCACATCTTCTTTTTTCGTTATTTGATTCACCTGACAAAGTTCCTCAAGGTTTCTAAAGACCTACTTTGAATTTCTGAACCTACTTCATGCCACTGGTACGTGGACCACACTGAGAGCTCTGGTCTATATTAGAGCATGCACTATATTTCTTTTTAAAAGATTTTATGTATTTATTTGTGAGAGAGAGTGAGCACAAACAAGGGGAGAAGCAGGATCCCTGCTAAGCAGGGAGCCGGATGTGGGACTCAGGATCCCAGGAGCCCGACTCAGGACTCCATCCTAGGACCCTGGGATCATTACCTGAGCCAAAGGCAGAGACTTAACTGACTGAGCCACCCAGGTGTCCCTACATGTACTGTATTTAATTGTGTATGTAAACATCTTTCCCACTGGAGACGAATCCCTATCCCCACAGGGCAACAGCCTTCTCGTGGTCATTTCATATCCCCACAACCTGGAGCAGGAGGCTTTATACCCCAGCAAACTCTAGGTGCACACTTGGACAGGAACTGAAAAATAAAGTATAGGCAGAAGTCTGTCTTTGTAAAAATAACTCATGCTCTAACGTCAGCCAGTATGACTCTTTAGAGCCTCCATTTCCTTCCAGATCTGCGGTGAGTCATTTAACTTGTCTGTGCCTCAGTTTTCTCTTCCGTGAAATGTGGATAATAGTATGCAACTTGGATTATGAGGCAGAAGTGAAACGTTGCTGACAAAGCATTCAGCTCAACTACAACACAAAGGCAAGTTCTCAAATCTCAGAGACAAACTACAATCCAGACTCTTTGGGCAAGTTTTTGTTGTAAAGTGCCAGATAAAAAATATTTTAGGTTTTGTGGGCCTTAAGTTCTGTGTTTCAATGACTCCTCTCTGCCAGTATGCAAAAGCAGTTCCACACAAAGCGTGGAGGATAGGAAGTGGCTGTGTTCGAATACAATTTTATTTGTGGACACTGACATTAGAATCTCATGTTGTTTTTGAATGTCACAAAATACCATTCTTCTTTTGATTTTTTTTCCTCCAACCATTTAAAAATATAAACTTAATTCTGAACAAACAGGCCATGTAACAATAGGCAGCAGGCCAGATCTGGGTGGCTGGTCTTAGTCAATCCCCGTGCCTCAATTTAGTTAAGAATGCCTGCTGTACATTATCACTTTGGGTCTATTAGCTGGGAAAGTGGAAAAAACTGGATCTGCCATGTGCTAAGGATTTAAAAAAATTTAAGCTTCATTTTGCAATAACTCAGACTGAGAAAAAAGTTGAAAAAAAAAACAGTACAAAGAATTCCTTGTTGAGTCCCAAAATGTCAACATTTTACTGTATTTGTTTTATTGTTTTGCATGTACATAAATACCCATTTTTTCCCCTAAACCGTTTGAGAGTTGTAAAGGTGATGTTCTTATGTTTCCTAAAAACAAAGACACCCTCTTATGTAACCATAGTGCGAGTATCCAAATCAATAAATTAATACAAAAGTATTATTTAATCTTCAGACTTTGTACCCTTATCAAACTCAAGAAATTGACTTACAGGCCTAATTCTGACTCCATCAACTGTCTTACGAACATTCTGTATGTGCCAAATGTCTTGCAGTCACCACCTCTGCTAACTTCCCCAATTACCCAGTGAGTTTGATATTATTTTACAAATGAAGTAAAGTGATTTACCAATTTACCAATGAAGGAACTAAAGGCTTGGAGAAGTTAACTAAGGTACTCACAGTCGCACAGATAGTAAGTGGCAAAGCTGGAATTTCAATTCAGGTGTGTCAGTTTCCAAAGCCCTTGCTTTTCCATACCGGATGAGGGTTGCAGAGTTTGAAAAGGACCTGGTCATACAAGGGGAAGCAGTTGGAGTTTCAGGCATGAGAAGAACCTGAGAAGGGAGAGCCAGCGACTATTTCTCAGTTTCTCAAGGAAATGCCCAGTGGGAAAAGAGAAAGGTATGAACAAATGGAACTTCAGCTATTTTGTTACATAATAGAAAAGGTTTTTGACATTTTTTAAAGTAAAATATAACTTTTTAACTTATTTTAAAAATACAGAAAGTGACACAAAATACATGACTTAATGAGTTATATTATGGAGAAAACCCTTATAACCACCAGTTCAAGAAACTAAACTCTCTTGCCTCCCAACCCCCCAAAGCTGCCCTGCATGAGCTGAATCCCAATCTCAGCTCCCCACCCATAAGTAACCACTATTTTTGACTTTTATAGTCATTTCTCCCAGCATTTAAAGAACAAATTGAGGGTTTTTTTTTTTTTTAAGGATCCACACATTGTACAAAACAGTGTTAAAGGAAAAATTATTCTGACACTTGTTAAAATGTAAGGAAGACTTCCTTCAGGATGTTGGAATGGAGGAGGCAGCTGGGTGGTTCAGTGTGAAGCGTCTGGGTTTGGCTCAGGTCATGATCTCAGGGTCCTGGGATCTGGAATGGAGCCTCATGTCAGGCTCCCTGCTCAGCGGGGAATCTGCTTCTCCCTCTGCCCCTCGAAGGAGTGCTCTCTCTTTCATAAATAAATAAAACCTTAAAGAAAAAAAAAAGATGTTGTAATAGGGGAGAGAGATTTCCTTTTTTTGTGGGGGGGTGTTTCAATTTTAAGTAGAGCAAAGACAAGGACAGCTGGGGATTTATAGCTGGTCAGCAGAGTAAGGGGTTGTGGATAGAAAATTACAACAGAAAATTCTTGCTAAGGGCAGGTCAAGGACTTAGAAGTCAAAGTTAGGGGATGAGGAACTTGATCCAGTATCAAGAGTCGGGGAATTTTCCCTAAACTGACTTAGCAGGATTCTTTGCTAAGACCAGACAATGCAGGCCAGGCAAGGACAGGAGAAGTCTAGCTAAAGTTTAGCTCAGGAGGGAATCTGTTAATAGCATAATTTAACCTTACATTTTATTTTTCAAAATAAGGAATTAACAAATAAAATATTTAAAAGAAATGCATTTTGTGCTCTCAGTTATAACTAATAAAGCTGGAAAATTAAATATATGTACATATTTAAAAGTTTTATATATATACATGTATATAGAAAGCAAAATAGAACTACCTTATGATCCAGCAACTGCACTCCTGGGTATGTACGTATATACTCAAGAACACAAGAACACTGGGGCAGCGGGGTGGCTCAGTGGGTTAAACCCTCTGCCTTCGGCTCAGGTCATGATCCCAGGGTCCTGGGATCAAGCTCCACATCTGCTCAGCAAGGAGCCTGCTTTCCTTCCTCTCTCTCTGCCTGCCTCTCTGCCTACTTGTGATCTCTGTCAAGTAAATAAATAAAAAATCTTAAAAAAAAAAAAGAATACAAGAACACTGATTCAAAGGGATACATGCATCCTTGTGTTTGTACAGCATTATTTATAATCCAAGATGTAGAAACAGCCCAGTGTCTATCAATTGATAAAGAAGAGGTCATATTTATATATATATATGAATATTATTCAGCCATAATAAAGAATGAAATCTTGCCATTTGCAATGACATGGATGAAGCTAGAGAGTATAATGGTAAGCAATGTCAGTCAGAGAAAGACAAATATATAATTTCACTCATGTGGAATTTATTAAACAAAACAAGCAAAGGGGAAAAAAAAACAAGAGAGACAAAGCAAGAAACAGACTCTTACCTATAGAGAACCATCTGATGGTTACCAAGGGGATTAGGAGCTCACTAGTAGGGATGAGCACAGGGTGATGTACGAAGTGCTGAATCACTATACTACACACCCAAACTAACATAACACAATGTTAACTAACTGGAATTTAAGTAAAAGCTTTAAATAAGTAAATAAGCTGGAAAAAAAACAAAAACAAAAACAAAAACAAAAACAAAAACCCAACCAGAAGTGATTTCCCTCTGAAACTGTTTCCATTAGACCTGAGACCCTTACAAGTGTCAGTGAAGGGAAGTGGGATTTTCAGAGCTCCTGGGGAACCAGCCAGGAAAAGATTCTGTTAACTGAGGCTGCAGAGACGTTTTCTTTCCAAGTGCAAAAAGATATAATACTAGTTCACACCCATTTGACAGATTCCCTGCATTGCAAGGATGCTGGAGGTGTTGCTTCTCTTACCTCTCAAAACCCAACCACGAAGCAGAAATTCTGCAAACTTGGGTGCTTTGCGGGTTGGTATTCAAAATTGATTTTGTCACAGCTGAACCATACCTCCAAAACTATCAGTAACCTAGCACAATGGTTCTCAAACTTGAGCACGCACTGGAATAACCCGGAACATCTGTAAAAATGCGGATTTCTGGATCGCATTCCGAGAGTTTCTGATTGAGACTTTCTGGGTGATGCCCTGGAACTTTCATTTCTGACAAGTACCGGGAATACAGTTGGTTCCAGGGGCCACACTGCGGACCCCTGGATTCATTTTGCGGACAGCCGGCGACGCAGGGCTAGCATTCTACCTCCTCCACTTGGGTGTACCTGCTCTCAACTTCCCCTTCTGTGCCCTCAAGGAAGCCGGGGAGCCAAGACGACCCTTGTTAAAGTCCAACCCCGGGGCGCGTTATCAAGCTGCTGACAGGCCTTCTGGCTGCCTGTCCAAAGGGTCGCGCCGCGAGGCAGCTGCAAGCAAATTCCAGATAACGCTAACCCGCAGTCACGCGACCGCCCGCGGCCCCCCGGCTCGCCGGGGCCCCTCCCCGCTCCCGCCCGCGGCCCTGCGGTCGCGGGGCGGAGCGAGGGGCGGAACCGCCGCGCAGCCGGCGGCGGGGCCGGTAAAGGGCGGCGCCAGGCCACGGGTCCTCAGTCAAGTGACGCGGAGCGGCTGGCCCGCGCGCCGACTGCGGAGCGGGGAGGCCGCAGGATGGGCTTGTGGGGGGTGCTTCGCATTCTCTCTCTACTGCTGCTGCCGCCGGGTTCCGCGTGCGGCCTGCGCGTAAGTCCACGGGACCCCGCGCGGGGGTGCGCTGAGAGGGGACAGGCTGGCGAGGGACCCGGCTGGGGCTGCGGCCGCCCTCCGGGGTCCTGCAGGACGTGGGCCTGGGCCCCCGGACTGTGCCCCGGGACTGTGCCCGGGCAGCTGGAGGAGCGCAGGCAGTGGACCAGCCCTCCCGTCGGGGGCGGGCCGGGCGGGGCGCGCGTCCTTCCCGGTAAGCTCTGTCGCTCGCGTGCTCAGCCCCGGTCGCGCCTTCCGCTTGGACCCACTTCCCCGTTGGTGCAAGACGGGGTGAGAGAAGGTGCGCCCAAACCTTTCCAGCTTTGCAGTTTTCCGGGAGGGGGATTCCAAGGAGCGCGGGGCATTGGAGGGCGCCTTGGGCTGTGGCTTGAGGCGCCCTCCCTTGCCCAGTTCGGGTGCTGCGGAGCGCTCCGGAAGGAGAAAAATGGGGTCAGGAGAGGCCCCGGCGATGGGAATGTTGGATTGATTTCCTTCGAGGGGTTCTCTTTTCAAACATCTCGTCCCTTTCCCGCCACTCCCTGCTGCTGCCTACTTTGGGGGGCTTGAATTTTCCCAATCTTCAGTGTTTGGCGGTGCAGGCCAGGGGTGGGCAAGAGATAGGCTGCAGGTGCCAGCCAGCGTTGCTGGAGGTCCGGCCGAACACGTAGGTGAGGTGGGGGCGGGGGAGCACTGCAGGATTGGCGGGAGGATAGCCTCAAATAGAGCTAAAGCATGGGCCGGAGGGCCTCCATTCCGCTGCCTGGGGAGGTCAGCATCACAGCCGCGGAAAGATTGGGGGGGCAGGGGGAGGGCCGGGCAGGTAATTGAAATGGGCACCTGGCCCTCCGCACGTTTAGCGAACCAACTGTGGCTCCCCCCAAAGTTTAGGTGGGCTGCTTGATGCTAGGGCGTGTTTTCAATAGAAGGAGAGGAAATATGGGCCCATTTACTTGTAAATTGCATCTCTTGATGAAAAGCTTTCGGTAAGTGCTTAGCCAGAGAAGACAAATATTAATTTAAAATCAAGGTTGGAAATCTTAAGTAGCTGAAAAACAGTTGCTAAACATAGTTTAATTTGGGGTTCTAGGGAAAGGTCACCTTAAATTGAGTGCAGACTTTTGTCTGCCTACATCTCTGGTTTCCCTGCTCGTGCGTGCGTGCGTGTGTGTGTAGGAGCCCTGGGTGAGAGGGGGTGTGTGTGTGTGTGCGCGCGTGCGTGCGTGCGCGTGCCCTGGGTGAGAGCTACCCAGCGTTGAGAACCACTGGCCAGGGTGGAGCAAGGTGGAGTTGGGGAACCATTGCAGGGAACAGTGGCAGAGAAAATGGGGGCAGTGTGGCAGTGTGGGAGGAGAGACATCAGGGTTTAGGGTTGAGGAGCTGGTGGAAAGGGCAGTCCCCTGGGGAATGGTGTGCCCCATCGTCCTGCAGGGGGTTGCCCAGAGCCTACACAGGGAGCCCAGCTTCACCCCAGGAATTCTTATGTCAGGTGTCTAGGGGTCCTTTCTGGCCTGGAGCTGCAGAAAGATACCAGCAAACTAGCTTTCCATGATTTCCTTGTTTACTTGTATGTAGAACTGCGGTTCTCAGATTTTAACTGTCCTAGAAATTAAAATAGAAACTTCAAAAATATTTATTAACTTATTTAAGAAATAATAAATCATTACATGTTAACAAACTATATCTTTTGAAAAATAACAGTATTTCTCCCCAAACTTGAGCGGGAGGAGTGGCACGGTTCTTTCGCGCCTGTCGTAATAGAGGATAGCTGGGTACGTTCAGTTTTGCCATATCACATGTCATGGAGCCCCTGGAAAACTCCACCGTACACTCATGAGAGAATGAGAATGCAAAAGGCAGTTATAGCTTAGTAGTATTAGGAATATAATTCTGAGTAAATGTACCTCCTGAAAGGGTCTCCCCAGACCACACTTTGAGAACCGCTAATTTAAAATAACATTTTTTTTTACTCATTAAAAAAAAAGTTGATATGCTTTTTGGAAAAACTTTTAACTATTCAGAAAACTCTAAGTAAGAACATGAGAACTACCCACCACGTTAAAATCCACTATGTTTGTATTTTAATAATAAAGTATAGCAACCGACTGGTATTTGAGTGGCTTGGATTTGAGGCAGGCTGGGGAGATGTGAGTGGCCTTCAGGTTTTGAATGGGGACAAGGAAGCTCTAATATCCCACAAAGCTGACGCAGGTTCCTGGTTGCAGGCGGAGCTGACCTGGAAACTTCTGCTTGGCCACTGTCCTTTCTAAGGAACTCACCTTCCAGAGCCCGCCCACACAGAACTGGCAGGGGACCCTCTTAGGAGCAGAGACAATGGCGATCTTCAGGCAGCTGTCCCTGGGGGCAAAGGCTGCCCTGGCTGCAGGCACTGTCTTCGTGTCCATGATTGTGTCCCGCTCCTATCTGGCGGGGAGCCTTGAGCTCAGGGCCTGGCGTTGGCTCTTCCGCCTGCAGCTGGCCCTGTTTGCCAACTCGCTCATGCTCATTGGCTCCCTCTACATCTGGCGTAGCGCAGTCAGCAACCTCAGCCACTCCCCAGCCGCAGAGTCCACCTGTTTTCAGCTTTGGAAGATGGCTGTTGTGGCATTTCTCGCCCTGGCCCATTCCAGTTTCTTCACCATGCTCTTTTTAGTGGCGGAGGAGCCCTATCTCTTTTCCTTGGCAGCCTACTCCTGCCTTGGGGCCTACATCATCATGGTCTTCTTCCTCTGTACCCTCAGTGGCATGGAGCAGGCCTACCAGCTCTTGGCCTGGCGCAGTGGTAGGGTTGTGGGCAGCCTTGACAAGACAAGGAAGCTGGCGGTCAGGCCGGCCCTGGCCGTGGCAGTGACTGCCGTGCTCAGCGTGGCTGGGCTCCTGAATGCCGCTCAGCCTCCAGCTGTGAGAACCGTGGAGGTGCCCATCCATCAGCTGCCTCCCTCAATGGACAGCCTCAAGATCGTGCTCCTCTCAGACATTCACTTGGGCCCCACAGTGGGCAGGACCAAGATGGAGATGTTTGTGAGCATGGTGAACATGCTGGAACCAGACGTCACAGTGATCGTGGGTGACCTCTGTGATTCGGAAGCCTCCATCCTCCGCACAGCTGTGGCTCCTTTGGGCCAGCTCCGCTCCCGCCTCGGCACCTACTTCGTCACGGGGAATCACGAGTACTACACGTCAGATGTCAGCAACTGGTTTGCGCTGCTGGAGTCCCTGAATGTCAAGCCCCTTCACAACGAAAACGTGAAGATTTCTGCCACAGGGGCCCAGCATGGGGGTGGTGACGGGGAGGACTGGATCTGCTTGGCTGGGGTGGACGATATCGAAGCAGACATCCTGCACTACTCCGGCCATGGCATGGATCTCGTCAAGGCCCTGGGGGGCTGCAGCCCAGACCACACCACCATCTTGCTGGCTCACCAGCCACTGGCTGCTAAGAGAGCCCTGCAGGCTCGGCCAGATATTAACCTGATTCTCTCTGGGCACACGCATGCTGGGCAGATCTTCCCCTTGAACGTGGCCGCCTATCTCTTGAACCCCTTCTTTGCTGGCCTCTACCAAGTGGCCCAGACTACATTTGTATATGTCAGCCCAGGCACGGCCTACTATGGGATACCCATGAGACTGGGTAGCCGGGCGGAGATTACAGAGCTTATCCTGAAGCGGGCTCCCTGAACCTGGCCCTGCCTCATGCCTTTTCAGTGCCCTTGCCCTTCACCATCCATCTCTCCTTAGAGTGGGTTGCCTGCTTTCCCCCATCCAGCCTCTCCTGCCCAGCCCTGCCAATACACGCTTGGTCACAAGCCTGGCTTGTACAGTGATTTGTGCTGGGGCTGCCAGGCAAGTCCAGGCTGGTTTACTCTGTAGGTGGCCAGTGGCTTCTTTATATGTATCTGTGAGACTACTCAAGTCACGTGTAAGAACAAGCATCTATTTTGCAGATGATGGGAAGTAAGCTCTCCTCCTCTGCAGAGCTCACAAGGCTGAATGGAAACATGGGGTTGCTTGAAAGGGACACCTCTAGAAAGCAGAACAGAGAGGAACACTGGCATTTTTAAAACCCCTTTAGGACTTAGGCAGTTTTCAGGATCATTGATCCAGAGCTTTCTGGGGAAGGGGCTGTGTGGCTAGGTGATCGGGAGAACAGGCAGGAGGGAGGCCCCGTCTGGCTGCTGGAGAAGAATGTTTCCTTTTCCCTCTTGGTTCTGTCAGAGTCCCCTTTATTGAGGGCATCAGCCAAACCCTCGGGGACGCAGGGCTCTGGCTGTTCCGGGCCTCGAGTGCTGCTCTTTTATCGCCTGCGCTCCTGGGCCTTGGGCACAGTGGCAGACATTGGTAATGCACTGCTGCTTAGGAATTCAGAGGGGGTTTGCCTCCCTGGGCTCCTTTAATCCAGTACTTGGGTAAGGTAATTAAGGATAGGCTACCTTTCCCTCCTTGAAGGTGAGAAAACTGAGGCAGAGAGAAGCAGGGTGCTGGCAACATGGGTTGGAGGGTATGGAGGAGACCCTTGGCCGGAAGCCAGGCCTTCTGCCTCCCTGTCCACGGTCTGGCACTTAAGGAGCGGCATCAGACCGGTGAGTGCAGAGCTCAAACACGTGCCACTGTGCCAAGAGAATGAGCAAGGCTCGAGAACCTGAGGGTCTCTCAGGGCTTGGAAGGGGTTTGGCTCGATTGAGCGTGGGCTGTCTGTGACATTGCAGAAGAGTGGAGGAAGTAGACCCCCCCCCCATCACCGCCTCCTAGTTGGGTCTGCGTTTTGTGAGAAACTGAGGCTCGCTCTCTACCAGGGGAAGTTGAGTTTGCAGGGGGAGGGGCACAGTTTTGTGCTCTGGCAGGGTGGGGAGACCTTCCCTCCCCCTGGGTCCTGGCTGTGGAATGCCGGGACTGTCTTCCCTGCTGGGTGGCTTCCATGCCAGCACCCTCCGGTCCATCTCTCACCCTGTCCTGACCCCATCAGCGTTGTCCTCGGGCCTGGCCATAGAACCATAGAGCCGTGCTGCTGGGCTCTGGACACGAGTGCCCGCTCGCTGCTGGCCAAGCCTTTTTGCCAGAGGCAAGAGACCCTTCAGCCCCGAGGTAGCGGTCAGTAAGCTCTCCTGTCGGAAAAGGCCTCACTGAGAAGCCCGGGGACCTCGGCTCAGCACTGACTTTTGTAACCGAGAGTCTCTTCAACGGGGAACAAAAACCCCACTGGGCCTGGAGAAGCTCACCCTGCTGCTCATTGGTCAGGTAGCATCAGGGGAATGACTTGACCTCACCGAGCCTCAGTTTCCCTCACCCTAAAATGAGGATAATTCTGTCTACCTCAGTATTCCGCGGGGCTGGTATTAAGACATGGAGTGAGGTGCCTGTGGCCCAGGCGCACAGGAAGCGCTTCGTGGCGTTAATATTTAACCATCACAGGCGCTGGGCTAGGGAGCTGCGCTGGGCAGGGGTGCCCAGAGAACGAATGGAGTGGCCGAGCCTGGGGAATGCTGCCTGTGGCCAGGGTCGGGTGAGGTGTCAAGGCAGCACCTTCTGGGGGTCTGTTTTTCTTGGCCTGTGCTACAGTATCCTTGCGCTCACTCTGTGGCCCCAGGCAGTTCCTTATATTTTCCTCCTGTCTTCCTGGTGTGTAGCAGAATCAAAGGCGCTCCTGGAGACCCCCTTCTCGTTGGCAGGCAGACGAGGCAAATTTAAAATCAGTCTTTGAGCTGGGATTTCAGCGGTTTCTTTATTTTGTATCCCCTTGTGCTTAATTGTCCTTGCAGCCAGGAGTAAGTTTCCGATCCCTCTCCTCCCTCCCTTGTGACCCGATCCCGTTTTCTGGATCATTCCAGTTGACTTTCCAGCTCCCTGTTGCTTAGATCTCACCAGACTCCGCTGGCTGCCGTTTATCTTCCAGCCTTAGGTGCAGCTGGTGGCGGTTGACCTTTCTGGACATTCTTCATCTGTGTTCTGGGCTTCCTGAGATTAGCTTCCTTCTTTGCTGTTTATCTTGCATCTTTGTCTCCTCTTTCTCCCCAGCGCTGTCATTTTGCAGTCTTGTGTACCCTCACCCTTGTTCTGAAGTCCTTGCTTGCCTGATTGTTTTCAACTCCCAGAAGTAAGACTGGTCCATCCTGTGTGTCTTGGGAAGACTGAGCAGCACCTTCTTGTGCATGGTTTGGATCCCATGATGTGGAATTTTTTCCAGTGGAAACTGCTCCATTACTGTGCAGATGTGGCTCTGGTGGGCCGCTCTCCACGGCACCCTTTGCTCCTGTTCCCTCTTCTCGCTCACTCACCTTCTTTGTTTTGTTCATTTATGGCTGAGGAAGTGGTGAGGAACATACACTTGAAGCTTGGGAAGTCTTTCAGTTTCCTTTTAGTTTTTCTTTTAATTTGTTAAACTCAAAATGAAGCATAATGCTTTTTAAAAATTAACAGCAGCTGTAGTTTGGGTCTAGGTTTTGTGAGAAACTTGTTATAAAATCTTAATAAGTTAATGCTGAAATATACAACAGTATATTTCACCTATGTCTGTTTTTATGCCAATACTGCACTGTATTGATTACTGTAGCCTGGTGATATTTTCTGGAATCAGGAATTGTGAGTCTTCCAACTTTGTTCTTTTTCAAGATTGTCTTAGCTACTTAGGGTTACTTGAAATTCCATATAAATTTTTCTATTTCTGCAAAAAAAATGCAGTGGAATTTTTTTTAAGATTTTATTTATTTATTTGATAGACAGAGATTACAAGTAGTCAGAGAGGCAGGCAGAGAAAGAGGAGGAAGCAGATTCCTCGCTGAGCAGAGAGCCCATCGATCAATGCAGGGCTCGATCCCAGGACCCTGAGACTGTAATCCGAGCTGAAGGCAGAGGCTTTAACCCACTGAGCCACCCGGGTGCTCCAGTGCAGTGGAATTTTGATAGAGATTGTATTGAATCTAAGATCGCATTGGGTAGAATGGACATCTTAATATTCAGTCTTCTAATGTGTGAACAAAGGATATTTTTCCATTTATTTATTTCTTTTGGCAGTGTTTTGTCATTTTCATTGTATGAGTCTCATCTCCTTGGTTAGGTTTATTAAGTATTTTATTCTTTTTGATGCTATTGTAAATGAAACTGTTTTCTTAATTTCCTTTTCAGATTGTTTATTGTCAGTGTATAGATATGCAGCTGATTTTTATATGTCAATTTTGTGTTCTGCAATTTTGCTGAATTTGTTTATTAGTCATAGCAATTTTTGGTAAATAGTATCTTTTATTTCTTTTTCTTGCTTTGTTGCTCTGGCTAAGACTTCCAAAACTACGCTGAATAGAGGTGGTAAGAGGGGGCATTCTTGCCCTATTTCTGATCATAGAGGAAAAGCTCGTGGTCTTTCATCATTGAATATGATGTTAACTGTGGACTTTCATATATGGCCTTTATTATGTTGAGGTGATTTCCTTCTAGTCCTAGTTTGTTGAGTGTTGTACTGTATTGTTATTGAGTGTTGAACCTTGTCAGATCTGTTTTCTGCCTCAATTAAGATGGACACGTGCTTTTTGTCCTTTATTCTGTTAACATGGTGTATTATAATTACTGATTTTATATGTTGAACTCTCCTTGCATTACAGGAATAAATCTCACTTGGTCATGGTGTACTATCCCTTTAATGTGTTGTTGAATTCAGTTTGCTGATACTTTGTTAATGATATTTGCGTCAGTATTCATCAGACATATTGGCCTGTAGTTTTCTTGTTATGTCTTGTCTTGCTTAGGTATTAAGGTAATGTTAGCCTCATAGAATGAGTTTAGAAGTCTTTCTCCTCTTTCATTTTTTGGCAAAGTTCAAGAAAACTGGTGTTAATTCTTCTTTCAATGTTTGGTAGAATTCTCTACTGAAGTCATCTGGTCCTGGGTTTTTCTCTGTGATTTTCAGTTACTGATTATTTTCTTTCCAGTTATTGGTCTCCTCATATTTTCTGTTTCTTCATGATTCAGTCTTGGTAGTTTTATGTTTCTAGGAATTTTTTCATTTGTTCTAGATTACCCAGTTTATTGGCATACAGTTGTTCATAACAGTATCTTATAATCTCGTTTATTTCTGTGGCGTCGGTTGTAGTATCTCCTTTTTCATTTCTGATTTTAGTTATTGAGTCTTCTCTCTTAATTAGTTCAGCTAGCTAAAACTTTGTCAGTTTTGTTAATCTTTTTTTAAAAAACCCAATTCTCAGTTTCATTGATTTTTTTTTTCCCCTTTCCTGTTATTTTTTTGTTGTCGTTCTGTCTTTCATTTATCTCTGCTCTGGTTTTTATTATTTCCTTCTTTCTGCTAGCTTTGGGTTTAGTTTATTCTTTGGTTTCTTGAGGAATTATGTCTCTTATAGTTCTTTTGTTTGAATCAGGATCTAAAAATAAAACCCATATACTCTCTATATTTCTTAAATCTAAGTCTAGAAAACATCTTCCCTCTTTATGTCATTTATTTGTTCAAGTTATCCTACATTTCAGAATTGTGGTGGTTAATGTGTTGTGAGGGATGGTATCTCTCATGTTGTCAGTGAGCTAGCAGAGCTAGAGATCTGTAAAAGTTACAACTAGAGGCTGGATAGTTTCAGGTTCGCCATTTTTCTTTTTTGGGCAGGAAGACTTCATTGCTTTCAGTGATGCTAACACTGACCCACGGGTCTATTGTTGTCAACTTGATCTGTCCACTAGAAAATTCCTTATCGTCTTTTTTTTTTTTTAAGATTTTATTTATTTATTTGACAGAGATCACAAGTAGGCAGAGAGCAGGTGGCAGGGGGGAAAGCAGGCTCCCTGCTGAGCAGAGAGGCCAATGTGGGGCTTGATCCCAGGACCCTGGGATCATGACCTGAGCCCAAGGCAGAGGTTTTAATCCACTGAGCCACCCAGGCGCCCCCCTCATCATCTTTTCTTCTAATGTTTCAGCAGTCATTGGTGATTATGCCTTTTTTTTTTTAAGTTTGCTACATCTATTACAGAATTTAGTGAGCCAGAGTACTAAAAAGGTTTTCCAGGAATAGTTAGTTAATTACCTTTTATATATTCAGGAGATGATGGTATCTTCTTTTATCTCTGTTCTGAATTCTGAAGGAGTTTTTGGAGTACTCAGAAATATAATCCTGCCATCAGCTCCCAAAATAGTGATTTTTTAAATTGCATAATTTCTTCTGTATTTACTAACTATGGTTCCTTTACAAAGAACTCTCCTTCTCAATTGGTTACTGTGAAAAAGGCTATAACAAAGGCAAGACAGATGCTGGACTCTTCCCTTTTCTTCATCAATTGTCAGAATAAAGAGTTGATGCACCAGAATGCTCCAAGGATGTCCAGTAGGCTCTTTGGGGTGGGAGGAGGTAACATGAATTTGGCTCTTTTCTTTTCTTTCTTTTTTTTTTTTAAAGATTTTATTTATTTATTTGACAGATAGAGATCACAAGTAGCGAGAGAGGCAGGCAGAGAGAGAGAGAGGAGGAAGCAGGCTCCCCGCCAAGCAGAGAGCCCGATGCGGGGCTCGATCCCAGGACCCTGGGATCATGACCTGAGTGAAAGGCAGAGGCTTTAACCCACTGAGCCACCCAGGTGCCCCTGGCTCTTTTCTTATATCTGATGTGCTTCAGTCTACTGAAGTGATAATTTTATTTTTAGATTTATTTATTTATTTGAGAGAGGGAGAGAGAGATCGAACAGAGGGCTAATGAGAGGGAGAAGCAGACACCCCAGTGAGCAGAGAGCCCTATGCCAGGCTTGATACCAGGATTCTGAGATCATGACCTGAGCTGAGGGCAGACGCCTATCTGACTGAGCCACCCAGGCACACACCCCTGCGTGATAAATTTTTTTTTTTAATATTTTATTTATTTGACAGAGAGAAATTACAACTAGGCAGAGAGGCAGGCAGAGAGAGAGAGAGAGAGGAGGAAGCAGGCTCCCTGTGGAGGAGGGATCCCAGGACTCTGGGATCAAGACCTGAGCCGAAGGCAGAGGCTTTAACCCACTGAGCCACCCAGGCGTCCCGTGATAAATCTTTTGATGCTCAAAATCTCCCACCTTTGAGCAGTTGGAGCCCTGCTTCTCTGTCATTTGTTGTGACCGTAATGGTTTTTGATAGTTTTAGGGTTATTTTGTACATATTCTGGCCTAGACTTGGACTAAGTAATTTCCTGAAGGAGCTCTGGTTCCTTTTAGTGGGAAATACTTAGAGACCATAATTTAAGTGCTAGAGGAGCTAGTGTCATTTCTAAGCCTGAAGTTTCAGTGTTTATTGCCAGGAAATAAATATTTTTTTGAAAGAAAAAAAATGATATTAGTATTTCCAATTTAAATGTCAAGTTATGAGCTTTTTTGAAAAATAAACTTTTTTAGAGCACAGCAGACTTGAATGGAAGGTCCAGAGATTTCTCACAGAACCCTGGTTACAGGGTTTTTACTTAACTTTGATTTTATGTTTGTTTCCATTTTACACTGAAAATTTTGGTTCCTAACAACCAGTGTAATTATTTATTTACTTTATCCTACCTACATACATTATGGATTCAAAATAGCAATAAACTATTATTACTAGGATGAAATCTACTGGATACAGTTTTGTTTGTTCATTTGTTTGACCTGAATGCAGCTTTAAGATACATTTTTATCCTTGGGCTAAATATCATCAAAATACTCTTTCAAATTCACTTGAAATGATTCTTTCCTGTGTGGAAAGAAACTTGGGTCTGATATTAACTTCGAAGAACTGTTTTATAATTTTAAGACTCATTTTTAGTATTATTTTTAAGACTATGTACTTACCTTTTCTCTGAGCTGAGGAGGCAGAAATAAATCTGTAACTGCCTGTGAGTCCTGGAGGATTTGGGGAGCTGGTCCCAAGCTGTGTTCATTTCTCCTCCATTCTGCCATTTTCCTTCCTCTCCCGTTGTCACTTGTGTTCCATTGTCATTGACGCTCTTAGTCTGCTGTCTCTCGGAACACTGCACAAAAATCTTTGCGGAACCAGAGAGGCAAACATACGTAACAACACTGATAAAAACAGGACGCATAAGCCAGAGCGGGTCATCCACAACTTCCTTCCAATCTGTATTGATTGTCACCCTTTCCCGTGGCTGTTTTGCTTCTTTAGCCTGTCTCATGTCTGCTGCTTCCCTGACACTGGGTGTTTGAAAGGCTCTTAGCTCTGGCACCATTGAAGTTTGTTGTATAATCATTGGAAATACCCCTCTGTCTTTCTGTTCTGTGAGCCGAGGGGTCTGGGAAGCCCATGTGTATCAACACCCTTCTGTCGCCATCTTCTCCACTCCCCTTCATCCCTTGTCCCTCGACCCTAGGGCATTGGCAGCCTAGGAGGGTTGGGTCTGTGCCACTCCGGAGCTGAGCGGCTCCTGTCAGGAATTCTCCAGGCTCTTGGGCCCCGGGGGTGAGTGAAAGGGCATACAGGGTGCTGGGGTTACAGATCCATTGACCAGGTGCTTTACCAGGGTCCTACTGAAGGGCTGGAAGATGTAGTGTCTCCATATGGTCAACATGACCCCTAACTTGTGACGTCACTGAGCACCTTGTATTTCTTTGTTTGTGTTGAGGAATGTGCGTAACGTAATGCTAGTATAATTATTTTTAGTCCTGAGTATTAGAAAACCTGGGCAATGTTCACCTTGCCTGGTGACATAAATGTTGGTATTGTGTTGAGTTTTCTTAAAGAGATGCTTATTTACCACTGAAATAATCTAAACAGGATAACTTTCAAAATACTCTGTCGGACAGTATTAGGTCTCTGCTGTATAATTGGTTCAAGGGTATTTGGTCTGTACTGCTGTCTTTTTTTCCCCAGGATTTTATGCATCATACACAGGGGTCTTGGGAAGGTGTGTGGTTTGCCTTGCTTGCAATTGCTTTTTCTTTTCTAAGTTTCTGTGACCTCATGCATTGTAAACACTGATGCTGCCACACCCCCGCACGTGTGAAATAAAATGATGGCTCTTCAGTATTCCGTTCCCGTGCCAGTTAATTCAGAAGGCGTGGAATCTGACCACAGGTCATATTTTTTGCTCTTTTGTATTTGGGGGGGACTAAGCTCCGAAGACAGTTTTCCTCTTTCCTTCTCCCCCGCCATTTCTCGATCGCCTTACTTCTGTCAGAGGTACCACAGCCCAAAGATGTTAAGGAGGCCGGCCCTTTTAGACTAGATCCCCTCAGTCCTTCAATGTTGAGAGGAGTCACTTTGGAGCTTTGAAACGGATTTCCCCTATTGACCTTGGCCATGACAGCCACCATTTGGAAGCTGTCTCTTAGGTGATGTGGCTTCTGTGGCTATCCCCATCACTCCACTGTGTGCTACTCTTCCAAGCCTCAGTTTCAGGGACTTGTCACAGTTCCTTGGGTCCAAATAACATGATGTTGTTTATCTATCAGACCAGTGTGACATTCCATGAGATGTGCTGATGACTGGGGTCTCTCGTGGGAGAGAGTGGGGCCGTGGGGGCGGCGGGCTGGGACTAGAGAGAGAATGTGTACTGCTTTCCTGCCCACTTACCAACAAACCACTCTTCATCCTTTCTACTGAGCGTTTTGAAAAGAATAGAACATTAGCCACAAACCCAAACCCTGGGTTTTCCACTTGACCCTTCCCTCCATAATGCCTCTGACTTGCGGTGTGGGTTCAGGGTCCGTTAAGTAAAGCCATCCCAGTTTGCACTCAGGACCAGGGAATCACTGTAGGATAGGCGCTCCTTGTTGGACCCACGTAGAAGGGCCTGGTGGGCTGTGGCTCCCTTTCTCCCCAGTCTCCTAAAGAGCGGTAAATGCCATCGCATTTCGGGACACCTGGTATGTCCGCTCAGGTGTATCCAGCCATCCCCAGAAGGCCATTTTCCCCAGGTTCCCCAGTCCTACTGGGGAAGGCATCACAGGATTCTTCCTCAAGAGATCCATGCCACCCTCCCTTCAGTCAATTGGCTGTTGTTGGAGAGGCTGCCCCAGAGCTGGGAACTGGAGGAAGGAATCACAACTTTCCATTGCAGTGGCTGATGTCAGCCTTTTGCTCAGGAGTTCTTGATTTTTTTTTTTTTCCTTGTTAGACATGTCAGGCAGCACCCTAGCTGGTTCCACAATCATCCCACCCACTGGAAGTGCTGTGGTCTGTTGCACTCTCGCCTAGCTGGTCGTTGTGGTGCTTATGTGGTCCCTCACTGGGCTTCTCAGGGATACCAGGGCCCTCCTCAGCATGGCGTTCCTTCCTGACGGGAGTGTACTCTAGCCTGTCCTGGGGGATATAATCAGATGGTGGGTTGTCTGTCAACCATGTTTACATTCTCATCTCTTTGAGGCATCTCAGAGTTCCTCAGGATGCTGAGCCCATCCTGGCAGATCCACCTCATTTCCCGTAGGCCAGCATCATGCCCAGGTTCCAAGGAGCCGGATTCCAACAGTGTCGCAACTAGGTTACGGTACCTTTATCCAGATGGTAACTCACAGGTCATGGGTCAGTGCACTGTGAGAGTAAACTTCCCTCTAGCTGGCCTTATGGTCTGTCCCTTGAGGTCCTCTCCCAGTGTGCCCACATGGCTAAGTCCTGAGCCTTACCCTTCTAGCTGGAGACAATGGTCTCTTTAACGATGGCCACAGAAGCCTCTGGCATCACAGAATGCCTGCAGTGGATGTTGATCCCACCTGGCAGTCTTTGTTCAAAGCCTCCAACTCGGTGAGTAAAACTCAGCCAACCTCACATTCCTTTCATTACCAGTACCTCCCACCACCCCACACCGTTCCAGGGGTAGAGCGAATGCAGATGCCAGCTCCTCCCCCTCTCTCTTCTCTCTCGCTTCTCTCAGTCCAGCACAGGTGAGGACCTAGAATTCGTATTTGCATAATGTGGGGTGTCCCCACCCACTTAATACCAGCCTGTAGGGTTCTTGTGGCTATCTGACAGATACGAGAGATCCAGGTCTAGGTTCACAGCCTGAGGATCTGCTCTTCAGGCCAGTCCTGATACCACTGTCTTAATTGGGGTTCTTTAGAAGCAAAACATGAAGCAAGGGCTTGAGTGCAGGTGATCTGAGAAGCAGGCAGGAAGCACAGGTGGAGAGAAACGGGTCTGTGTGAGGATGTGTCATGGTTCTCGCTGTGGGCAGTAGGGCCAGCATCTCCTGGAGGGTACACAGAACATCTCCAGCATTGTCTGCCTACAAGATGCAGCTGCCACCCCATTGGCTGAGGGTTGGCCCGAGGTGCATGGGCGCCCCAGCACTCCTGCATCGCTGGGCGAGCAGGTTCCTGTCAAGGGGCAGGAAGGAGCAAAGCCCCAGGGCGTGGGTCTGAGCTGAGACACTGTCACCGAGCTCACTCACGACAGCCACGGGCTGCAGCTGACATAGGTATGCTTTAAAAGAGCCCTTCTCGGGGCGCCTGGGTGGCTCAGTGGGTTAAGCCTCTGTTTTCGGCTCAGGTCATGATCTCAGGGTCCTAGGATGGAGTCCCGCATCGGGCTCTCTGCTCAGCGGGGAGCCTGCTTCCCTTCCTCTCTCTCTGCCTGCCTCTCTGCCTGCTTGTAATCTCTGTCTGTCACATAAATAAATAAAATCTTAAAAAAAAAAAGCCCTTCTCAGCCTTCTCTTCTTACTCTTGATGTCTCGAAGATCTTTCTGCAAGGGCAAGAGCATCTCGTCAGTCTCAGAAGCTGCATTATGCTCCATCGTGCACGTATGCGTGTCTGCTTAACATTCACGGTCAAGGCTCTTACCGTAGAAACCATGATTTATTTCATCAGGACACTTTTTTTTAAAGATTTATTTATTTGTTTGTTTGTTTGGAGAGAGCATTCACCTGCGCATGGGCACAAGCAGGGGGAGGGGCAGAGGGAAAGGGAGAGAATCTTAAGCAGACACACACTGGGCATGAAACCCGACACAGGGCTCGATCTCATGATCAGCCCGGAGCTGAAATGAAGTCTCTCGCTCAACCCACAGTGCCACCCAGGCCCCTTCATCAGGGCACCTTTTTAATTTTATCTATATGTGTTTTTCCAGTTTTACTGACAAACGACTCTCCTCACTATATAAGTTCAAGGTGTACAGCATGATTTTATTTACATTTACTGTGAAGTGATCACCGCAGTAGTTAATGTCAGTCTTCTCATGTCGACACAATGGAAAGGAAAAAGTTTTCTCCTTGCCATAGGATTTATAGGAGTTACCCTCCTTTTTTTAATCTAAGATTTTATTGGTTATGAAGCGTGCCTGGATGGCTCAGTCAGTTAAGCAGCCTACTCTTGGGGGACAAGCAGACTCCGTGCTTAGTGCCGAGCCTTATGGAGCTCAAATACCAGGACCCCAATATCGCAGTCTGAGCCAAAATCAAGAGTTGGACATTCAAGCAACTGAGCCACCCTAGGATTTACCCTCTTAACAGCTTTCCTGTATGTCACACAACAGTGTCAACTATAGTCACCCATGTTGTACATTTTGTCTCTAGTGTTTATTTATCTTTTAGCTGGAAGTTTGTATCTTTTGAACTCCTTTCTCCAATCCTCCCCTTTCTTAAATTTTGTCAACATTTTATTAGGAAAATTGTCACACATAGAGTTGAAGGAATTTTATGCTTACCATCCAGATTCTACCATTAACATTACTGTCGATCTATCCCTCCGTCCATCCACCCATCGCTCCATCTTATTTTTTAGATGCGCTACAAAGTAAGTTGCAGGCATCAGTGTACTTCTCACTCCAGGCGTGCCGCATGTCATTAATTAGAGGTGAATACTGCTTACAGCTCTTTTTCTCCCTTTAAGGTGAACTTTACAGACAATGAAATATACAAATCTAAGGGTACCCTTTGACGAGTATTGAGAAATGCACACCCTGTGTAATCTGAAATCCATATTCAGCTAGCTTACCATTACCCCAGGAAGTTCCCTCATGGTCTTTAGCAAGCAGTTGGTGCCTCCCCCTCCCAAAGGCAACAGCTACCCCTGATTTTTTTCCCAGCATAGATTAGATTTGCCTGTTCTAGAGAACTTCATATAAATGGGCTCATATAGTATGAACCTTTTGTGTAGGGCTCAAACTCAGCATGACAGTTTTGAGATTTATCCGTATTATTGGCCGTACCCATCGTTCTGCTTTATCACTGAGAAGTATTCTATTGTATGAGCACACCAAGCTGCATTCCTCCCTCCTGCTGATGGACATTTGCTTACTTCTGGTTTTAGGCAATTATGAATGAAGCTGCTGTGAACATGTGTTACACGTCTTTTCATGAACTTATGCTTTTGTTTTTCTTACAACCAAGAAAAAGGCTTTATTTTGAGGGGCGGCTTGGTTTTTTAACAGTGTGGCAATTAAACACACAAACGAACAAAGAGAATACCATGTGTCCATACCAGCTTCCACAGTGGTCAGCTTGGCTCCATGTGCCCTCTGCTCTTCAATTTGCTCTTTTTCTTTTTCATCAGTAGGGACCTCAGAGTTTGTGTCCTTCCACCCATAAAAACGTCTGTATGTATGTCTGACTGATGAGAAGTTTCTCTTTTGTGGAATCAGCATGCTTTTGTTTTAGCCAACAGAATGAACAGTAATTCTTTTAATCCCACCTCATGCCTGGTCTCTGTTCAGACTTTCCTTGCCTCAACATTGGCTTTTTTTGCATTTCATTAGAATCAGGATCCAAACCAGGTTCCCATGTTGTATTAGGTCATTATGCCTCTCAAGTTCTCTTTTATTTTCTAACAATATTGTCTTTATTTTGTCTGATTTTAATGCCATCAGTCTACTGAAGCAACTCTACCATTGGACTTCTAGAGCGTCCCACATTTTGGATTTGGCATATTTTACTTCCTTGAGCTATTGGTGGACTGAGGTTCACTTGAGGTTCAAGTTCAGTAACGAGGACTGCTTCTAGGTGGGGCTGTACTTCCTGTTGAATCACAGCATGAAGGACGTAATGTCTGCTTTTTCCATTTTTAAGAGGCTGACATGAGCCAAGGAATCATGTATCTATAACTCAAAGGGGTTAATATCTGTGCTATCTTTAATTTCCTCTTTTAAATCTCTCTCCTTTTTTAAATGCCCCCAATTTTTCCACCTGAGACCAGCGGGAGCCTCTTCAGGTTAGCCCCCGTGTCCTACATCTAACCACCCCTTGGTCCTGGGGGTTCCTCCTGTCCATTGCCCACCTCACTGCCGCCACCACCACGGTCCATGACTCTGCTTCCTTTTTGCTGCTCCAGGAAAAGGCCAGAGTGCGTGACATTTGAAAACACACACTTTGGGGCGCCTGGGTGGCTCAGTGGGTTAAGCCTCTGCCTTCAGCTCAGGTCATGATCTCAGGGTCCTGGGATCGAGTCCCGCATCAGGCTCTCTGCTCAGCAGGGAGCCTGCTTCCTCCTCTCTCTCTCTGCCTGCCTCTCTGCCTACTTGTAATTTCTCTCTGTCAAATAAATAAATAAAATCCTTAAAAAAAAAATTAAAAAAAAAAAGAAAACACACACTTTGATGTGGTCTTCCGTGTAAGTTGCTCTCCACAGCTCTTGAAGTGAAGCCCAGGCCCACGAATGTGCATGTCAGGTGCATTTAGTCTGGTCCCTGTCCGCCTTCAGTTCCCTGCGGTGCACTGTCTGTACTGAGGTTCTGGGGCCCCTCCTCAGCATCCCACACACTGTCTCCTCTGCCTGTGTCCTTCCCCTTGCCCACATCTTCCTCATCCTGGGGCTTAGCTCAAGCTGGTCGTTCCCAACGCTGTCTGCACATGACATCATCATCTGGGCAGTGTTAAGAAATGCCGATGCCTCCACCCAAGATCAATTAAAATCTGAATGTCTGGGCGTGAGTCCTGACTTTGCTATTTTTAAGAGTTTGCACAGCTGAGTCTGATGCGTGGCCAAGGTTGAGAAACAGAGTTCTTCCCTCTGAGGAATTTGTCCTCACGCCCCACTCCCGGGTTACATGCCATTTATTACCACTGCAGCATTCCACTGCAGCCCTGACCAGCTTTATTGAGGTGTAATTGATACTAATGCTGTGTAAGTTAAGGTGTGCGGCGTGAACATCTTATCCTTTAGCATCTGGGCCTCACGATGTTGATACCTGGTCTAGAAAGAAGCTTCTTATAGGTTGTGGCCACATCAGGGTGGCGCCTTCTGATACTACTTGTAAATGGACAGTAGGGAGATATTTGGGCTGGATTCTGGGGTTGTTTGAATGCAGGGATGGTGCTCCGCTGAGTGGGACAAAGGCCAGAGTCCATTGTCTGCTGACATCACATCTTGGCAACCTCCCGTGCTCCTCTGAGTCCTTACCCCTAGCCAAGCAGACTGCAAACAGCTCCCTGCATTTCGCAGTGGCTTAGCCCCTTTCTCCCTGTTTGAAGAATTTCCCCAGCTCATGTACCATCTCTGTACTCAGAACAGTAGGAAACCCTTTTTTGGCACCTAATTACATACATCCTGTGAAAATGTTTTTAAAATCACCCATTGGGGCACCTGGTCTAAGAAGTAACTTATATTTTTCATGAGTTTCTCCAGGAGTTTCTTGCCTTTACTAGAACAAAGTGATAAGCGATTGACGCTCTGGCCCTTTCTTTAGAAATGATTTTTTTTTTTTTTTTTAAGAATTTTATTTATTTGACAGAGAAGAGAGAACGAGGAGGCGGGGAGCAGCAGGGAGAGGGAGACGTAGGGAGAGAGAGAAGCAGGCTCCCATGGAGCAGAGAGCCTGACGTGGGGCTCCATCCCAGAACCCTGGGATCATGACTTGAGCCGAAGGCAGGTGCTTAACGGACTGAGCCACCCAGGCACCCGAGGAATGATTCTTAAATTAGCTATCTCTTTATTTTTGGTTAGCTTTACTGAGATTAACTCACATATAATACAGCTTTCCATTTGCCTCTGAGCGGTTTACTCCGAGTTGTTTAACTTTTCATCACAGTGCTTTAATTCCCTAGTTAGATTTCAGGCCGAATATCTAGGACTTGGGGTCTTACACTTGTTTCCAGACATGACTTCAAGGGAAGCCTTCAAAGCTGTCATGGACTGTGGTGCTGCTATGAAAAAAGCTTAAAAAAAAAAAAAAAAAAAAGCCTAAAGCTGCGCAAGGAATCTTACCAACAATGAAGGAAAGCAATTAACTGGTTTCTTAGAGTCCTGGTCCTGTGGGCACCTGTGACCCCTCGCTACCTTTTCCCGTCCACCAGAGGGCAGTGTTCTATTCTACCTAACTGTTGGCTTCCCTTTCACATCCTAGCATTTTAGCTTTTGAACCAGTCCCGTGTTTCTCGAAATTTAATTTGCCTAGATTTTTTGATTTTGCTAGAAATATGCCTTTCATTGCAACCCAGTGGAGACCTACATCAGGTGCAACTCTAAATATGTATGTACAACAAAATCTTCATAAAATAATACTTGTCTTTACCAGGTGCAGTACACTGATATTTTCTGTTCTCTTTCATTTAAACAAGTGCTGATCAAAAAAAAGTTTTTTTTAAGTGTCAGTCATCACCCAAGTTAGGTTCATGATTCACATATTGGATTGCAGCCCATAATTTGAAACGGACTGCCTTCAAGTTCACTTAGTCTAACATCCTGCGTGTTTGTGGAAATGGAGATGTGGGGTTAGAGAGGGTATTTGCCTCATCACTGCAGGACTTGGAGCCCCGGCTGGGACAGTTGACTTCTCATCTCTTGCGCTCAGACTAGTGACATGACTGTCACGGTCCATCCAGTGCTCCCGCCGGTCACAGCCACAGGGAAGGAGGGTGTCTATGTATGTGTTCTGTTCCCAGCACACTGGGCTTTGCTATACCAAGAAGAGACTCACCTTCAGCAGGGTTTTCTCTTTGGGAATATAATTTCTGTGTCTCAGCCACCGATTGTCACGCTGGTGCTGGACAGGTAAACTCTTTGGAGTCCTGCCCATGGGTCCTCCCTGATGATTTCTGTTGCCTGGGTGCATTAGCCACTGGCTTAGTGGCGCTCTGTTTTA
This sequence comes from Meles meles, assembly GCF_922984935.1. NCBI lineage: Eukaryota > Metazoa > Chordata > Mammalia > Carnivora > Mustelidae > Meles > Meles meles. Next base: position 36,121,148 of record NC_060069.1, on the reverse strand, counting down.
CAGCCCAGAACCCAGGCCTTAACTCTGTCAGCAAATTCTGCAGATGAAAGGGGCAGGGGGCCGCTTGTCACAGTCAGAGTGTCTGCTTCCAAAATGCGGAAGGTGGAGGTTCTCACATGATCCCCTCCTTGCTCTGTAGAATGCTTCCCAGAGGACGTTCAAGATCGACTACCATCACAACCGCTTCCTGAAGGATGGCCAGCCCTTCCGCTACATCTCAGGAAGTATTCACTACTCCCGCGTGCCCCGCTTCTACTGGAAGGACCGGCTGCTGAAGATGAAGATGGCTGGGCTGAACGCCATCCAAACGTAAGTAGGGCACCGGACTCTCCCCTGGGCCAAGACACCCACACCCGGACAGAGGTACAGCCCCATTCCCAGTGCAGCTAGCGATTTCGTTCCTTGGAATGGGACATGGCATAATCTGGTGTTCTGGGAAGGGTTTGGCATGAGCTCAACTAGCCCTTCTTCGGATAATTAACCACTTCTTCCGATCTTGAACTTTGCCACTGGAAATCATAAAATGAACCTGAGCTTGTGAAGGCAAAGGGGAGTAATAGTGATTGAGCATTTGTTGTGTGTAGGGCACATGAAGGACTCCATTTCTTCAGTCCCATCTACAGCTGGTGAAGCTGGGATTTACCCAAGTGCGTCTTTTTGGCCAGAGGTCTCCTTAGCATTTAGAGGTAACTGCGTTTGTAGGCAGCCACAGCTTCCCTGAGCTCTTGGGGGCATAGGCCGCGGTAGGTAGATTCCTGAACCCAATTTCCCTTTGTGGTTCTGCGGGGTAATTCTAGAGCCTCTAGTTACAGAATTACCCCAATAACTATCTCTCATGTCTTCTGCTGTTGCATGGTGACTAACTGGGGGGAAAGTTGGGGCGGCTGGCCACTCTGGTTTTCACACTACTGATGAGGATTGCAGATAGCCTCTTCAAGATAAGGGGTGAAAAAAATGCAGAGCCAGAGCCCTGGGCCCGGGGACCTACCTGCAGTTTAACACTTAGCTCTGGGTAACTAAGGCCATGGGATTGTGGGAAAAGGCCACGAGCCAGGGGTCATCCAAGAGACCTCTGTGATGGCAGCGGGTAGCTTCGTGATGCCGTTTGTGGCCTAGACTGAAGGCAGCCAGGGGAACTGGTGGAAGTTTTTGTCATGACTTCCTGCATGCTGTTCCTGACAAAATCTTTTGCAGGAGGATACAAGGGTCAGAGGTTTGGGGGTTTTGTTGTTTTTCCTTAGAAAGCATTTTCAAGAAAATAAGTATACCTCTTATTATCTTAGCATGGATATTTTCATTTTCCCTTGGCCTTACACAGGCATAAATAATTTTTATATAGTAGTAATTAATGTTCATGTAATTCTGTTTTTTGTTTTTTTTTTTTTTTTTAAGTCATTACACAGGAACGGGGCTTCCTCGTGGGTCATAAACTTAAACATGTCCTCGCCACCAAGTGTGGTTCCATTGGGGGGCTGCTGGAGGGAGCTGTGTGACTGTCTGAGGGCTTACACTTACACTGACGGTTCAGAAATGCCCAGATTTCTGACCTGTTTCCAGGAAGGGGCTGTGCGTGTCTCGGCAGGTACGTGCCCTGGAACTTTCACGAGCCTCAGCCAGGACAGTACGAGTTTTCCGGGGAACAGGATGTGGAGTATTTTATTAAGCTGGCCCATGAGCTGGGACTGCTGGTCATCCTGAGGCCTGGACCCTACATCTGTGCAGAGTGGGATATGGTGAGTACAGCTGGGCTGGGCTCTGCCTGGCTGGTGTGCACGACCAGCTGGGCTGGTGGCTGGAGATCTGGGGGACAGTGAGTGAGAGCGGTTTCAGTAAGTCTCTAATTCCAGAGTGCACTGAGCCTGTCCCTGTAGCCGGGACAGGTGTGTCCTTTACCTTGGAGGTGCCTCGGCAGAGAGGGGCCGGTAAGGGTCAGAAGGCAGGCGTCCCCCTCTTGGTGCTCACTCACATGGCTCGGTTTCCCCATTGTAAAAAGACGGGTCATGGTTTGTCTCTCGCCCAAGGTAGTCGAGAAGCTAAGTGGATAATCTAGACAAAGGCTTTGATTCTCCAAACACGGCATGTGTGTGAAGTCATCTGACTTTCACGCTTACATTTCTAATTTCCTTGAATGTCACAAACGAGAAAGCCCAGTTAATGCCCCTTCTTCATGAAACTTTTTTTTCTTCACTGTTAAAATCATTCCTAATACCTCCCCCATCCCCAGACCTTATAATGGCTTTTCTCTTCCTCTTTTCTCCCCCACCCCCCACCCCATCCTAGGGAGGATTACCCGCTTGGCTCTTATTAAAAGAATCTATTATTCTCCGTTCTTCAGATCCAGGTGAGTTGTTACAGATGTTTTGAGATTGCTTATGATATCTTTGGACGTTTTATATCAAAAGTGCCAGGTATTTGGAAGGCTGGGGTGCTTCTGTCCCTCTGAAAGCTTACTGGAAGTGTGAGGGTTAATCACTGTCCACTGCAGGCATTGCATGTGTGGGGACTAGGGCTCACTTGAACTATTTGACCAGATCTTGCTGATAAACTGGTAGCTTTGAACTGGCATTGGGCCCTGTTTGTGGTTTACCGACGCACTTCAATGCTTTCTCTGCCTACTTTCTCAATAAATTACATGGCCAGTGATAGCATCTAGCTAATCAAAATGGCAATTCATTTGTCTGCCTTTACAGAGTGATTTGTAAAGGAAGTCTTTTGCTTATCTTTTTAAACAACTAGAAAATATTTTAGCCATAAATAATCACCCTGATCAGTGAGAAGCTCCCATTTGGCTGCATTTCTGTCTTCTGAAGACTTCAGTTTTTCCTTGTGATGCTAGTGTTGGAGATGGTGGTAAGAGCAGCTAACTTTGATTAAATTAAAATAAAATAAAAAGGAAAAACACCGAGTAGTGCAATTGCTGGGCGATAAGGTAGCTCTGTTTTCAACTTTTTGAGGAACCTCTGTACTGCTTTCCAGAGAGGCTACACCAGCTTGCACTCCCACCACTAGTGTAGGAGGGTTCCCCTTTCTCTGCATCCTCGACAACATCTGTTATTTCCTGACTTGTTAATTTTAGCCATTCTGACTGCCGTGAGGTGGTATCTCACTGTGGTTTTGACCTGTATTTCCCTGATGCTAAGTGATGTTGAGCATTTTTTCATGTGTCTGTTGGCCATTTTGATGTCTTCTTTGAAGAAATGGTGATCTGAAGGGGAACCTGCACCCCAATGTTGATAGCAACAATGTCCACAATAGCCAAACTATGGAAAGAGCCCAGATGTCGATTGACAGATGAATAGATAAAGAAGATGTGGTTCATATCTAAATGGAATATTACTTAGACATCAAAAAGAATGAAATCTTGTCATTTACAATGACTTTGGTGGAATAAGAGAGTATAATGCTAAGTGAACTAAGTCCATCAGAGGAAGACAAATGCCATATGATCTCACTCATATGTGGAATTTAAGAAACAAAACAGATGAGTATAGGGGAAGGGAAGGAAAAATAAAGTAAGACAAAAACAGGGAGCGAGGCAAACCATAGAAGACTTTTAACTATAGGGAAGAAACCGAGGGTTGCTGGAGGGGCGGTGGGTGGGGGATGGGTAACTGGGTGATGGGCATCAAGGACAGCATTTGATGGAATGAGGACTGGGTGTTCTGTGCAACTGATGAATCACTGAACTCTACCTCTGAAGCTGACAATACACTATATGTTATTATATAAATTGAATTCAATTTTATAAACTTGAAAATAATAAAATAAATAAAAAGGGAAAAACAATCTGCCCTACTCTGACAGAGAGAAAGACACACCATTCAGACATTCTTTTCTTCATTCAACAAACGTGGGCTGGATTCCCCCTGGGCTCCAGGCTTGGTGTGTAGTGGCGAGGACAGATACCATGCCTGTTGTTCCTTGTCCACTGAGAGTCCTTGAGGACGTGGCTCCTTGCAGGAGAACTTCCGTGAGACTTCCAGAGCACACAGCCACCCCGTTTCACATCATCACTGAAACCAGCAGATCCTGATCTCAGCTGCCAGTTCCAGCTGAGGCAGACTCGTGTCTGTTTGCAGGAATAGGTATGGAGTGAAGTTAAACCTGTCTTGTTTTCCAGACTACCTTGCAGCCGTGGACAAGTGGCTGGGAGTCCTCCTGCCCAAGATGAAGCCTCTCCTCTATCAGAATGGAGGGCCGATCATAACGGTGCAGGTAACCTCGGAGATGAGCATGGTCGGGCGGTGGGGACGGCTTTCATCCATCCACAGTATATGCAGAAGTGATGTGTCTCTGAGCCACACAGATCTGTTTCTTTGCAAGGCAATGCCACAGCTGGTGATTTTATTGAAGTTGCATTGTGGGGAGGCATTATCATTTTAAATGCCTGCCATATACCAGGTTGACTGCCCTATAGATGCTATTCAGTTATTCCAGCCACCGTCTCTTTTAGTAGAAGAACTTCTGAGAGGTTGAGGGACTTAGCCAAGGTCACCCAGCTGGCAAGTGGCAGAATCTGGATGGCAGCCCAGGTCCCTTGGTCCACTGATCCTGTGGTCTCTTCCTCTAGTGTCTCTGGCTGCAGGGATGCAGGACAGACTGAATGCTCTGGTGTCTGTCCTGGTTCGGCTGTCAGTTCATGCTGGCATGGGAAGAGGGTGTGGTGAATTGGGGGCCGTTCTTTTTTCCCTCCCACTTCCTGCCCTCACTCCCCTTCTTCCATCTCTTCTTGCTCTGCAAAGACTGTGATATTATGGAGTAGGTCGTGTGCCAAATATTTTCCTTGTGAAAAACTGGGACCTTGACCTGCGACACTTTGTGATGTTTGCAGAATTCCTTAGCTTAAAAGATTAAAGTGTGTCCATTGGTCATTTGCCATGGAATAATTGTGGTGCTGGCTGCATCCTGAAACAGTGGGTTGCAGCGTGGTGCTCCCTACAGAACTGTGGCCGAGATTTCCTGCTCAGGGTCAATACCAGGGACAGTGGTAGGGATGTGTACTGTGGGAAAGGAGCATGGCCGCTCTCTTGGCCTGCAGGTGGAGGTCGAATGAGGAAGTGAGAAGGCGGACCTGGCCAGAGGGACCATGCTGACAGTGCACGGTGAAGAGAGTCCAGGTTGCTGCTCCCTAAGGGATGACCAGGGAGCGCCGAATGCCCCCCACCTGTCTTGAGTCTGTACTGGTCAAGCGTACAGGAGCCCATTTTTCTGTATGAGGACTTCAAGGCTGCAACTTGAGTGTGTCTTTGCGTGGCTGGGTCTTCTTCCTTTCTCTTAATCTCAGGTTTTCCGTAGTGTTCCTCATTTGCTAGTCTCTGCTTCTTTCCAAGTCACTTTGAATTTTTGCTCACGATTTTTCTGTACCTTTGGTTATCGAAATGCCACAAAAAGCATAATCGGATATGAACCCCGCAGAGGAGAATGACGTTGGCTGCCCTGGGGGCATTGCTCACAGCCTGGTCGGCCTGGACTTGACTTTGGGCCCTCCCCAGCCTTCTCCTCCTTTGCCTGTCACGCCTCCACCTGCTTGACTGCCACCTAGTCCATTTGCCCCTTGACCATTAACTAAGGAGTCAGTGTGGGAAGGACAGAAGAATATGAGAAAACAGAAAAACCCAAACTGTCACCTAAATGGCAGGAGCCAGAAGCAGAGCTCTTTGTATTTCAGGGAGATTTCCTTGAATTTTTTTCCCCATGCCTTTAAAAAATTTCTTTTTACAGAGTCAGTTTAAACTGTGTGACCAGTTTCTTACCCGATTTTCCTTATTTTAGTCTTACTTCATAAGCATTTTTTACATCATTAAAAATTCTTTGGTATTGGGCGCCTGGGTGGCTCAGTGGGTTAAGCCACTGCCTTCGGCTCAGGTCATGATCTCAGGGTCCTGGGATTGAGTCCCACATCGGGCTCTCTGCTCGGCGGGGATCCTACTTCTCTCTCTCTCTGCCTGCCTCTCTGCCTACTTGTGATCTCTCTCTGTCAAATAAATAAATAAAGTCTTTAAAAAAAAATTTAAAAAAAAATTCTTTGGTACGCCTGGGTGGCTCCATTGGTTGAGTGTCTGACTTTGGTTCAAGGTCATGATCCCGGGGTCCTGGGATCAAACCCCACGTCGGGCTCCCTGCTCATCAGGGAGTCTGCTTCTCTCCTTCTCCCCTTTCTCATGTTCTCTCTCTCTCCCCCTCTTTCTCTCACAAAGAAAATCTAAAAAAAAAAAAAAAAAAGTTCTTCCTACTGTACACCAGATCATGGTGGTCTCTTGTCATTTGAGGGCAGTCCCAGTAGGCACTCTGTCTGGACGCCTGCCCAGGTGGCTTAGTTGGCGTCCACATGACTCTCAGAACCTCTGTTAGTGCCTCTGTTTGTGAGTACTTGTGGCAGTCTGTCTGTGTTCGTCCCTGACCACGGGCGTTTCCATTCTCTTCTGTTCCCCATGTATGTGACTGGCAGCTGTGAGGTCACGCCACAGGTCGCTATTCCTCACATGCCCACCAACTGGCTCTAGAATGGAATAGACAGCCAGTGGGTTAGAAAATTGGCATTGCTTTGCAAAATTTTGGTACGCAAAAGTTTCTGTAAAAGCTGATTTCTGGGGACGCCTGAGTAGCTCAGTCAGTTAAGCATCTGCCTTCAGCTCAGGTCATGATCCAAGGTCCTGGGATTGAGACCCACATTGGGCTCCCTGCCCAGTGGGACGCTGTTTCTCCCTCTCCTCTGCTGCTCCCCCTGCTTGTGTGCGCTCTCACTCTCTCTCTCTCTCTCTCTCTCTGTGTCAAATAAATAAATAAAATCTTATTTAAAAAAAAAACAAGCTGATTTCCATCTCTGTCTACATTCAGGCCATGGGGCAAAATGATGGCTTGACTCAGTTCACAGTGTTTGTGCTCTTGTCTGGATGCCTGGAGAGTCCAAAGAGACCCCTGTTTGTCTGCAGGCAGGGCAAAAATGAGGCTCTTGTCTTGAGATGCAGTGAGCCAGCCTTGTCCTTTATTCATCCTAATGACCCAGCCATGTAGCAAGTGTTCTGTTCTGGAGGGATTAGCTAGTCCGGTGCTATTTAAGCTGGTTGGCCTATGAGGATGTTTATCACCGTTTGTACCAAGACCACGCCTAAGGTAAGTAAAGCCACTGATGCCTATTAATAATACCCAAGGGGAAAATGATCAGGAGTGGGGCCCTTTCACACACAACTTTGCTTCCTCTGATGTACGGGGTATTCGTCGCCCTACTTCTACCTGATGTTGTGGAAGATCAGTGACTGTGAAGGTCCCTAGTGCCTTGTGGCTTCATTAAGGAGCTCACAGGATGAGCCCTTACTCTTGATCGAACAAAGACTGCCCCGGCCTGTTTTTGTAAACAAAGGTACGTTGGCACCCAGCCCCGCCCAGTTGTTCTTGTGTGGTCTGTGGCTGCTTTTGCATGTCAGTAGCAGAGTTCAGCGGTGCACAGAGACCTGTGGCCACAGACGCTAAAATACGTACCCTATAGCCCTTGATTGAAAAGGTTGACTGACCCCTTGCTCTAGAAAAATCAAGCATTCCTCTGAATCTCACCGTGACTTGTCTGTGTGTTTTTCCTCTCACCTTCCCTGTCTGCACACCACCCCTGTCTCTCTCTGGTTGACTCTAATGTCGAATATGTGTGTCCTCTGAGGAGCACTGTGAGCCCTGACTAGGTGCCAAGTATTCATGAGGTAACTTGGCTAATCCTCACGACAGCCCCATGAAGGGGACTCGTTGGCCTCTCGTAGACGACGCTGTTTCACAGGCAGAGCCCCGTGGGCAAGCGATGGCACGGCTGACGCTTGGGCGTGGACAGCTGGGCCTCCGATGCCCGTGTCCACAGCTCTGAGCTGCCTTGCAAACATGGACCTTGTTTTCTAATAATCTAGCCAAACTGTATTCATGCATTTATTATAAGCCTGTTTATTTTAATGTACACTCCTGATAGTAGTCATCACGATCCTGCGTAGTCAAAGCTTGAAAAAATAAGTGACCTTAGGGGCGCCTGGGTGGCTCAGTGGGTTAAGCCTCTGCCTTTAGCTCAGGTCATGATCTCAGGGTCCTGGGATTGAGCCCCACATCGGGCTCTCTGCTCAGTGGGGAGCCTGCTTCCTCCTCTCTCTCTCACTGCCTGCCTCTCTGCCTACTTCTCTGCCTATTTGTGATCTCTACCTGTCAAATAAATAAATAAATAATCTTAAAAAAAAAAGTGACCTTAAATGAGCTTTGGTCTGGGCTGTGGTGGGGGCAGAGAGGAAGATGAAACGCAAAGGCTCTGGCCCACTTAGTTGCTCGAGCTGACCCTGGAGCTAGCTCTGAACTTGTGGATGGCCAGAGGACAAAGGAACACATAGCCATTTAAATAGATCGTGTTAAAAGAGGGAAGAAAAAGAAAACGAGGAAAGTATCTTGCCAGTATTTGCAAAGCTTTTCTTCAAGTGGCTCTCAGTTATTTCCAAAGGCACACCTGTAGGATCAGTCGAAGTGTCAGGAGCCCCAAGGAGGGGTTTCCTGCTCTGGGTGAGGAACAAAGTCCTCCTTTTCCAGGGTGGCTTCAGGACCAGTGAAGCTCTTGGCGCCGGGTGTACTCACTGCAGTCTGAATCTGCAACATGAAAGTATCAGAGGGCTCCCCTCTGTCTGGGGAGAGAGTCATTCATTGAAGTGTTTGGGAAGCAGCCCTGTGCAGCGAAGGGTGGTGGCATTCGGTTCATCTCCGTCCTTCCCGGTCCCGTGCCTCCTCCCTGACTGTCCGCAGGCCACGCAAAGCTACTGGCCATCTAGCGGACAGGGAGTACTTGCTACCTGTCTTCTTCCCCGAACAGTGCCTCTGCCCCTCCAGCTGCCCTGGGCAGCCCTGCGGGGAAGCTTCCTTACTGGTCTCTCTCTTCTGGGGGTTCCCAGTTTCTTGTGCTTGTGTTTAATGACTCTGGATCCCCAGGATCACAATTTATTTTGCCTTAAGTGCAGGTTGAAATTGGATGGCCAGGTATTTTTCTCATTTTTGTAAAATTGTGAACTCGGACAGCAGTGTGTGGTATAATGAAAGGTTAGGATGGGAACTACCACCCAGTATGGGAAATAGCATGTGGCCAGCACCCGAGAAGTTTTCCTGGTGTCTTTTTCACGACCATTCATTCTTGGTGTTTCTGTTTTTAACACCTGTGTTTGTACCCAGAGTTACAGTTTGGTTGGGACTGTTTGAGTTTCGGTGGGGGACAGGCCATCTGTATTGCCTCCCTCACTCAACGTTGCAGCTCTAAGCCTCTTTCATGTATTGGGTGGAGCTGAAGGCCATTCATTTTATTGCTTTACAGCAATGTGTCTTTACCTTTTTTTCACCGTGGCCCCTAAAGAGTCTCTTTAGACACTTTTGTTTAATTTCCCCCCCCCATGAAATTGTAATGCCTTCCATCTACTGTATAAGCGTATGCATATCTGTGCTTTACAGATGAAAAAGAGTAAGGTATTCTTTTCTCCTGTAAGAATCCACTTTCACCTCTTCCGGGGTGCTGTCCACCCCCATCGAGAAGTCGAGAAAGTGAAAATGCGTGGCGTGGGGCAGAGTCTCCCGCCCTCAGCACTACTGCCCTCTTGCACCTGATAATCCTTTGTTGTGGAGGCTGGCAGGTGGGAGGTTCGGGAGCCTCCCTTGGACTTACCCACTGGGGAAGGCAGCAGCACACTCTCTCACCCCCTGCCGCTTGTGACAACCCAGAAGAGCTGCAGACAGACATTGTCACGTGGATAATGTCACCAGGGATAACTCCTGGTGGGAAACCACTGATGCTATTGAACACAGTGTACTCCATCACATTGGTGATGCAGTACAAAAAGGAGGACCGCCCGAATGTTTGGCAGTAGATCAGGGAAATGATGGTACATCCTTATCCAGCATTTGCCCTCGTGACTGCCATGGACATTTTGCATACTGTGTTACAGTGCGGATCTAAGGTTACAAGTGGTGCAAGTAACAGGAACCAGTTCTGAGAACAGAGGACACTGACTGTATCGTGTATATTTAGGGTGCGTGTACGTGTATCGATCTGGAAGACTAAGTCGGAATGCTTATAGCACTTATCTCTAGCTAAAGGAATGAACACATGATTTTTCTATTTTCCTTGCATTTCCCCGCATTTTCTAATATTCTTCCATGGGGAGATCTTATTCGTGTAACATTTAAGGTATCTATTATTTAGTATAGGCTAGAACATCTCTCCAATCCGAAACCGACCTGGTGGATTTTGTTTTTCTTTCTTTGGTGGAGTGGAAAGTAGTAGAAGGTAAGTTTTATGCTGAGCTGCTCTTTGGAAAATGAGCTCTGAGGATCGAGATTAGGAAGTATTTTTGGCAATCGTTGGCCCTTGCCATCTCGCAGATGCCCAGGTACTGTGTGCAAACCAAAGCTGGCGCTCGAATGAGCATATTGGGCTCTCCTGATCCGCCCACCTCTTCTGCGACTTGTAGGTTGAAAACGAATACGGCAGCTACTTCTCCTGTGATTACGACTACCTGCGCTTCCTGCAGAAGCTCTTCCACTACCACCTGGGCGAGGACGTGCTCCTGTTCACCACGGATGGGGCACTGGAGCCGTTCCTGCGGTGCGGGGCCCTGCAGGGGCTCTATGCCACAGTGGACTTCGGACCAGGTCGGTGTTTGTAATCACAGTCAAACCCAGCTCTGGCCATGCAGGCTGGGCAGTGAACACCACCAGTCGCTCAGGGCAGCTGTGTTTTAAGTGGGTACATTGAATGAGATCTCTCAGATTTTCCGTTACCAAGGAGCAGGTGAAACGGAAGAATGAATAAAGCAGCCTCCAGTGTACAGGTGATTTCATTTAAGCTGATTGGCCCTTTAGGGGCACGAGCTCTGTCTTTAGCGCTGGTGAGCACACCTGGAGCCCGGAGCTCTGTTGTCTGAGGGACTGCTGCCAGGAGCTCTGCCCCGAAGCAGTCGCCTTTCAGGGCTGTCCTTCGGGCCTGTCCGCCTGGAGTGCTGGGAACTTCCCTGCCCTCCCGTTCTGAACTCAGCGCTATGAACAGTAAGGGCCCACAGGTGGTCAGTAGATGCCGCACAGATTGTCTCCCCTGGCTCTGGAGGCTCTGGGGGCGGCCACCATGGCTGGTGGGGAGCTCCTGGCTGTCGTAAATGTTAAGAGAGCAGCTTTCATGTAGGACCTGCCGCTGACAAGGTAGCGTGTACTCCTGAAAAGGCTCTTGGATTGGACTCACTTGCTTTTACCTTTCTATGCTGTGAAGGACGTTATTGGGACAATCTAATTTTTTTGAATCAATTCTGTAGATTAGATAATAGGATTGTCTCCATGTAATTTCCTGTTTTTTTTTATAATTTTATTGTGTTTATGTAAAGGATGCTCTTGCTCTTAGGGAATGTACACTGAAATATTTAGGGGTAAAGGGCCCTCCTGTGTGCAACTTACTGACAAATGGCTCAGAAAAAAATAAGTATGTTGAGAGAGAGAGAGAGACACTGGTAAAGCCAGTGTAGCAAAATATTAACTATTGGGGCATCTTGGTTCTTTGGGATTACGAGTTCTTAATTCTCACAACTCTTCTTTAAGTTTGAGATGATTTCAGAATAAGTGTTAACTCCCCGTCTCCCCTTAAAAAAAAAAAGGCCTGCTCTTCAAGTACCATGAAGACCCCACTGCTTTGCTGGCTGAGAGGTACGACAGCCCACCCACATTCCACACGCAGCGCTGGCTCTCTCTCAAGACAGGTGTACAGAAGACTGCAGTTGAACTTTTATTTTTTATTTTTTATTTATTATTTTTTAAATTTCTTTTCAGTGTTCCAGAATTCATTGTTTATGCACCACACCCAGTGCTCCATGCAATACATGCCCTCCAGGGACACCTGGGTGGCTCAGTTGGTTAAGCTACTGCCTTAGGCTCAGGTCATGATCCCGGGGTCCTGAGATCGAGTCCTGCATCGGGCTCCTCGCTGGGCGGGGAGCCTGCTTCTCCCTCTGCCTCTGCCTGCTTGTGCTCGCTCACGCGCTCTCTCTCTCTGAGAGAGAAATAATAAATAATAAATTATAAATTATAATAATATAATATAATATATAATAATATAATATAATAATAAATAATAATAAATATTAAATATTTATTTAATAAATAAATAATAAAATCTTAAAAAAAAATACATGCCCTCCATAACACCCACCACCAGGCTCCCCCAACCTCCCACCCCCCGCCCCTCCAAAACCCTCAGGTTGTTTTTCAGAGTCCATAGTCTCTCATTGTTCATCTCCCCCTTCAATTTCCCTCAACTCCCTTCTCCTCTCCATCTCCCCATGTCCTCCATGTTATTTGTTATGCTCCACAAATAAGTGAGACCATATGATACTTGACTCTCTCTGCTTGACTTATTTCACTCAGCATAATCTCTTCCAGTCCCGTCCATGTTGCTACAAAAGTTGGGTATTCATCCTTTCTGATGGAGGCATAATACTCCATCGTGTATATGGACCACATCTTCCTTATCCATTCTTCCGTTGAAGGGCATCTTGGCTCTTTCCACAGTTTGGTGACCGTGACATTGCTGCTATAAACATTGGGGTACAGATGGCCCTTCTTTTCACTACATCTGTATCTTTGGGGTAAATACCCAGCAGTGCAATTGCAGGGCCATAGGGAAGCTCTATTCTTAATTTCTTAAGGAATCTCCACACTGTTCTCCAGAGTGGCTGCACCAACTTGCATTCCCACCAACAGTAGTTTTAAAGGCTTCCTCTACGTTAGCAAAAAAGAAAAGGACTACTAGCTTTAAGTGAGTCTAGTGTTTCTAGACACAGGATGTGTGGCAGCGGGCATTTGGTGATGAAACAACCCATCTACAAAGAGCGGCAGAGGAAGCGGCCCGCTGGTTTCCTCCCGTTTTGGCACTTTTCCCACCACAGTGATGAAGAAGTGCAGCATCTTTCTGTTGGGAGAAACAATGGGAAGGTTATTCTGGGTTTGTTTGAAGCATTACGTGTGTGGGGTGGTGGGGCAGTGGCTGCGGCTCTGGGATGAAGGACGGCCCTCTGGAGGGCCCGTGGACTGCGGGCAGGAGGGGCCTATGGGGGCCTCATTGATGTGTGTGGGACGGGGGCAGTGCCGGGGTCAGGTCACAGGAGGAAGTGCATGAGAACAGAACTGAGAGATCCGGATGCCACCCTATGCTTAATAGTGAGACATTCACAGCCATAAAGTAAAGAGGATTCCGCTCTGGATGGGCACGTTCTCTCCTGAAACCTAGCTTTACAGAGAGCAAGGGGTTATTTGGAGATCCAGGCCTTGGGGAAACTCAGACAAGCCTGTGACATGATCTCCTGAGGCGGTGCAGTCAGGAGAGGCCAAGGGGACCGCTCAGAGAGGAAGCAGCATTCCGTGGTCCCACATGTCTGGTGGGTGGATGGTCCGAGGCCAGCCTACAGCTGACTGGGAGGTGTTCCAGGCCCACAGCCTGTGGTGAAGGCAAGGCCTCAGGCTGAAGGCCTGTGAAGGGCTATTTTTACTTAACTTCTTACCATTCCAATGACTGACCTTTCTTCTCTCTCTCATAATTTTCAGGTGCCAACATCACCGCTGCTTTTGAAATCCAGAGAAAGAGTGAGCCCAGAGGACCATTGGTAAGAATTGGGGGTGAGGTGTGGCTTGAGGTGAGGTGGCTTGCTACTAACTAGGGGGGTGAGTCCTTGCTTTCTCTGGCTGTGGGGTCAGGCTGCCCACCTTTGCACAGAGTCTCTGCTGCTCAGTGAGCCACGGAGAACCTGCATTCACAGACTCGGGGCGGGGTGGGGGGGATTTCCTAGACCCTGAGACAAGAAGGCCCCAGAAGACATCCAGACTTCTTTCTCCTTCTTGAGACAGAGGGCGTGGCAGGGTAATTGCTCAAGAGAAACATGAAGTGAGTGGGGCCCACCTGGCAGAATACTTGGTTGAGTTTCCCTCACCTTACGTCAACCTGGGACTTAAAAATCTGGACTGACATAAAAGGCGAACTTAGATTGGATAATTTTATTAAAATATTTTGCCACCCAATTCATTTGCCCAACAAACCTTCCTGCCTCATTTATTTTTTTTTTTTAATATTTTATTTATTTGACAGAGAGAAATCACAACTAGGCAGAGAGGCAGGCTGAGAGAGAGAGGAGGAAGCAGGCTCCCTGCGGAGCAGAGAGCCTGATGTGGGGCTCGATCCCAGGACCCTGGGATCATGACCCGAGCCGAAGGCAGAGGCTTTAACCCACTGAGCCACCCAGGTGCCCCCTTCCTGCCTCATTTAAACTCAGGGTTAGCTGACAAAATTTTGTTGCAGTACAACTTTTCAGGAATATCTGTATTGTCGGCACCTGAAAACTGTGTTTGGGCAGTGCTGTCCTTGGAGCCCCCTTCCCGGCTCTCCCAGCTCTGGGCTAAGCAGGACCTGTAACACAGTTCTCCACCTGTCCTTCGGCGGAGTAGAGAGGGTGAAGGGTACTGGGAGGTGCCAGGCTCCGAAGGTCCTAAGTCCATCCTAAGCTCCATGTCCTCTTCTCCTTCTAGGTGAATTCTGAATTCTACACTGGCTGGTTAGACCACTGGGGCCAACCTCACTCAACAGCGAAGACTGAAGTGGTGGCTTCCTCCCTCCATGATATACTTGCCCGTGGGGCGAATGTGAACCTGTGAGCGTCCATTTCTGGAGGGCAGGGCCCCCTCCACAGCTGTGGGCTCACAGTGAAGTATGTCTATTCTCTTGTTTCCTTGTAGGTACATGTTTATAGGTGGGACCAATTTTGCCTATTGGAACGGTAAGAACAATCCTACAGGTTGTGGAAGCTTATGCTAGAAGGTTTTTGGTGCTTGACTTGGGGGTAGGGAGTACCTACAAACAAGTTTTATTTTCTATTTTTGTTTATTCCTAAATTTCCTGATATTATAAAAACTGTATAATTTTTTAAGTCATTAAAACAATTTTTAAGGAACATGTGCACTTCGAAACCTTACTGTTTTATTTTTTTCTGATTTTTTAAAGTTCACTTTTTTTAAAAGATTTATTTATTTGACAGACAGAGATCACAAGTAGGCAGAGAGGCAGGCAGAGAGAGAGGAGGAAGCAGGCTCCCTGCGGAGCAGAGAACCCAATGTGGGGCTCGATCCCAGGACGCTGGGATCATGACCTAAGCCGAAGGCAGAGGCTTAAATCCACTGAGCCACTCAGGTGCCCCTACTTTTTTTTTTTTTTTTTAAGTAATCTCTACACCTAGTGTGGGGCTCAAACTCATCAACCCCGAGATCAAGAGTCATGTGCTCTTCCCAACTGAGCCAGCCAGGTGCCCCAGCAACCTTATTGTTTGTTTTTTTTTTTAAGATTTTATTTATTTATTTGACAGAGAGAGATCACAAGTAGGCAGAGAGGCAAGCAGAGAGAGAGAGAGGAGGAAGCAGGCTCCCCACCGCCAAGCAGAGAGCCCGATGCGGGACTCGATCCCAGGACCCTGGGATCATGACCAGAGCCGAAGGCAGAGGCTTAAACCACTGAGCCACCCAGGCGCCCCCAACTTTATTGTTTTAAAACAAGTAGCTGGGCAATAGCTTACTTGCCCATGTATTCTGCTCTGATCTTTTTCTTCTTCTTCTTCTTTCTTTTTAAATGTTTTGTTGACATAGAATTCACACACCATAAAAATCACAATTTTAAAGTGTACCATTTAGTGGTATTTAGTATATCGCAAAGCTGTGCAACCATTACCACCACCCAATTCCAGAACATTTTCACTAGTCTAAAAAGAAACCCCTTACCCGAGAAACTCCCTACTCTCCCTCCTCCCAGTCCTTAGCAGCCACTCATCTGTACTCTCTGTCTTTATGGATTTGCCTATTCTGGACATTTCTCATAAATAGAATTATACAATATGTGGTGTTTTGTATCTGGCTTCTTCCATTTAGCGTAATCTTTTCCAGGGCCATCCATGTTGTAGTGTAGGTCAGCACTTTATTTTTTTACTGACAAATAATACTCTGTTGTATCAATACACAGTGTTTTGTGTATCCATTTGTCAGTTGATGGATATTTGAGTTGTTCCCACTTTTTGACCATTATAAATAATGTTGCTATGAATGCTAACACGGAAGTATTCATTTGAGTTCATTCGTTTGAGTTCTTTTGGGTGTATACCTCAGTGCAATTGCTGGGTCATGTGGTATAACTAACTCTGTGCCTAGTGTTTGAGGAACTGCTATGGTGTTTTCCAAAATTACTGTACCATACCATTTTTAATTCCTATGTGGTCTCTTTATTTATTTTTATGTTTAACATTATTATTTTTTAAAGATTTATTTATTTAACAGAGAGAGACACAGAGAGGGATCACGAGCAGGAGGAGTGGGAGAGGGAGAAGCAAGCCCCCTGCCGAGCAGGGAGCCCAATGTGGGGCTTGATCCCAGGACCATGGGATCATGACCTGAGCCGAACGCAGGTGCTTAACGGCTGAGTCACCCAGGCATCCTCTTTTTATTTTTTTTTAGTAAGAAAAATTATGACAAAATTCTCTTCATTGCCCTCGATTTTTGCAGACAAACCATGCTATGTTAGTTTTCTTTTCCCCCTCCGGCTCATTGCTCACCCTCTCCACATCTGCATTTGTCTCTCTGAATCATTGATGATGCCCCCTCAATGCTGAGTTTTGGAAGCTTCATTTGGGCCTGAGTCTCCGAGGGTCTGTAATTGGGTGGTACAGCTCCTGTGGACTGCTCTCGTTCGTGCAGGGTAGGATGGGCTATGAAAAGACTTTGCTTACAGGTGTTACTGATGTTACTACTGTTACCAGAGCCAAGAAATGGAGATACTGCAAAACTCAAATGTCACTTCTTGAAAGATCATAGTACGCCAGGCTTGCTCATTGAAGTCTTAGATCATGTCTTTGTGTCCATGTTCTTGTTAGAAACAGTTAAGACTTTGTGATGCCTTTTTCATTCAGTAGATAAGGATTCCACCTCCCTTCCATTCATGGCATTGTGCCAAGCATCCAGTCCAGGAATAAGGACTGATATTTTTGGAAAATTATACAGTCCATGGTACTATTTTTAAAAATTTTGTATTATTTTACTTAAAATGATATATTCTTCTTCTTAAAAAAGTAAGATAAGAACAACCACTTAGAAAATGGAAGTTGTCCTTCCAGAAAAAGTCCGTTGCGTTGCTCCCAGCCCTGCCAGAAACCATAAAAGTCTCTTTTCTGCCTCTGTTTTCCCATTTAGGCCTCATAGCAGTCTCATCTGTGCCAGAGATTATGGACCCATTTTATAGATTAGAAAAGGAGGGTACCAAAAAAAGTCCACGTTTCCCCTTCAGCTGGCAGGGGTTAGGGCTGGCCTCCGACCTGGGCCTTGAAAGCTGGTCATGGGCCTCATATCACCTCCTGCATCCTGAAACCCCACACCAGCCCCACCTGTGTTTGTGGGCCTCACTCACCCGCCCTAGTGCTTGGTCTCTTTGGGGACATGGAGGAGGACCAGTCTGTGCTTCTTAGCAGCTGCTCTTCAGGCCAGATCCTCACAGAGAGCAGTGAGAGCAAAACCCCTGGCGGGGAGCTCCCTGCGCATTCTGCCCACAGTACATATACCTGCTCACGCAGGCGCATGCACCACACTCTGCCTGTGTGCGTCCCCATCCGTGAGTTACATCATTCAGTTCAGCTTGGTAACCACTGATTGAGCTCTGCGCGGGTCAGTGAGGCCACACCCACCTCCGGTGTTCAGGAAGCTAGTGTGGAGCCATGCATATGTGCATAGGAACTGGGGGCCCGGGGTGGGGGGGCAAGGTGACTGCCACATTAGAGCTAGAGGAGGGGCCTCCAAAGGGGTGAGCTCCTTGCAACAAGGGATGTGGTTTTATTTTCCTTTGCATCTCACAGCAAAGGGTGTGCTTTAATGTATGTATCCCCACAGGCAGGTGGGCCTGTTGGCTGCCCGCTGCCTCTGATAATACAAAAGATGGGAAAGGTAATAGGACTGGGTCGGTTCAGTTGCCTGAGTGGTTCAGGTCCTCCCGAAGTGTGGATTTTGCGCAAAGAACTGATGAAACCGTGAGCAAATCCTCAGCCTCCCCAGCAGTAAGCTCACCCAAGGCAGCACCCTCAGTTATGGGCTGGAGGATCAGTCGAAGGAATTTATGACTACATCATAGGTGAACGATCAGATTTTGTGCCTCATTTGCTCAAAAATTAGCTTGGCTCTAAGATGATCCGCAAGCAGCTTTATTCTCATACCTTTGTGTTGCCACACACTCTCTGGAGTAGAAGAGAAAGGGCTGGCCCAGAGCCTTGCTGGTCCACGGAGGGCAGCATCAGCATCACCTGGGAGCCTGTTAAGAATGCAGAGTCCCAGGTCCCACCACAGACTTACCAACTCAGAATCTCAGGTGGGGTGGGCTCAGGACATAGAATTCACACACCATAAAAATCACAATTTTAAAGTGTACCATTCAGTGGTATTTAGTATATCACAAAGCTGTGCAACCATTACCACCATCCAATTCCAGAACATTTTCACTAGTCTAAAAAGAAACCCCTTACCCGAGAAACTCCCTACTCTCCCTCCTCCCAGTCCTTAGCAACCACTCATCTGTACTCTCTGTCTTTATGGATTTGCCTATTCTGGACATTTCTCATAAATAGAATTATACAATATGTGGTGTTTTGTATCTGGCTTCTTCCATTTAGCATAATCTTTTCCAGGGCCATCCATGTTGTAGCGTAGGTCAGCACTTTATTTTTTTACCGACAAATAATACTCTATTGTATCAATACACAGTGTTTTGTGTATCCATTTGTCAGTTGATGGATATTTGAGTTGTTCCCACTTTTTGACCATTATAAATAATGTTGCTATGAATGCTAACACGGAAGTATTCATTTGAGTTCATTCATTTGAGTTCTTTTGGGTGTATACCTCAGTGCAATTGCTGGGTCTCCGTGTGGCATGGGTGAGTTTTCTAATAGGAGCAGAGGATCACTGCCCACCGTTGGACCCAGTCTCCTACCTGTGAGCGTCTGTGACAAGGGGAGGGGCGTCTGCTCGAGGCTCTGCCGCTGGAACGATAATTGCCAAGCCATCTACTTTTCTCGTCTTTTTCAGCATTCGTTCTCAGGCTCTATTGTGGGTTTCATCTTCTGGGAGACAGACTGAGGGTGCCCAAGCTGGAGGTTTATTGGGGCACATTCCCAATAGCAGCACCTTTCGAGAGTGTGGGTGGCAGACGTGGGCAGAGGAAGATGTTGAGCAATGAGACAGCTCTGAGGTGGCTCAGCTGGTTCTAGCGGGAGCTCTACAGCGTGGACAGCCAGGGCCTGGGTTTTGCAGCACCCCCTTGGTCAGTCATTGGGTATGGGCTCTCCCCGGAGGGCCGTAACCTAGGCAAGGCCACGCAGCAGAGGCCCGTGAGCAGGGGGACACATTTGAGAGCCAGCAGCAGCCAACCCTCCCGGCAGCTGGGGGCGTGAGGGCTTGACTTGCTCCTGAAGGGGAAATGAGAGGACACCGCGGCACCTCTGACTACAGACGTTACAAAGACCTTAGGGTTCCACTTGAATCTGGAGACCGATGTGTGTCTCAGTACTCTCCCACTTTGTGTGTTCTGATAACCCCCGTTGTGTTCAGCTGATCCTTGGTCCGAGGGCATGGAAAAGATCCCAGACTTCGGGGTTTATCAGTGAGAGGTATGGGTCGTGTCAGAAGCCCTGCCACTCCTGCTTGTGAGACATGGAGCTGGGTTTAGGGAGAGCCTCACCTTCCTTGCGGCTTCAAGGGTGGTGACATCCACTGGGGTCTCTGCTAAGAGCTCTGGCTGAGAGAATGGGTGGGGACAGGGCCTTGTAGACTCGCAGGTGCTTGGTGAGGGCCACCTGCAGGAAGAAATGCATTCCTCTAAACCCTGACTCCTCGGGCCCCTCTCTTCACTTGACAATTGGTTTTTAATGTGTCCTTTATTTTCTCTCTCTACAGCCCTGAGCCCGTAAATCCCAAAGAGCTTGTCCCGGGGGAAAGCCTAGTAACTAGCGGCGTATTTTTGTCTTCTAGGAGCCAACATGCCGTATGAAGCGCAGCCCACCAGCTATGACTATGACGCCCCACTGAGCGAGGCAGGGGACCTCACTGAGAAGTATTTTGCTCTGCGAGACGTCATTCGGAAGGTGGGTGCTTGGTACGGGCTTGCTGTGGCCTGGTCTGGGACCAAGCCTGCTTTGGACCAGGCTGGTGACTGCCTGGTGTTTAAAAGGGCCTATGAAGGGAGGCCTCAGATGGATTTGGCCTTGAGTCTTGGCCTCTACCTGATTCAGAGTGAGTCTGTGGGCGAGTTCGTCCACTAGTCTGTTCATCGTAAAACTGGAACAGTAGCGCCTCAGTTAGTTACCAGGATTTAAAGAACGGCCGTGGGGCATCCAGGATGGGCCCGGCATGTCTGTTGTGCATCAGGCAGTAGCCGTGGCAGTTACCTGTACCGAAGGTGGGAAGGTGCGTGTCCACGCACAGAGCTGAGGCATGCCGGGAGCAAAGCCGGGCTTTTGTGAAGCGCCGTGCAAAGGGGAGCTGTCAGCAATACTTCACTTTTTTCATTTGGGGCAAGTCATTTGCTGTTTCCTTTCGGCCTGCAAGCTCAACTGCTCAGTCCCACTAACGTTGTGACCTTTTGAGGCATCCAAAGCACCCAGGTGGGGTTTCCTGTCTCTGCTGTGGGTAAAAAAAAAAGAAAAAAAAAAAACCCACAATTTTTCTGCTCAGTCACCTGAGTTTTGAAGTTAAAAAACAAAGGTTTTCTGCCTATAAATGGTATGGACTTTTGTTTTAGGTATGCCTTAGTCTCAATTTAAGACTAAGTGTTAAAAATTATATTAAGGAGGGCATGGATTGCAGGGAGCACTGGGTGTTCTATGCAGTGAGTCACGGAACACTACATCAAACACTGATGATATACTGTATGGGGACTAACATAATCATAAAAAAATTATACGATGAAATATTTTAAGCACATTAAAAAATATGATCAGTACGTAACTACTCATAGAATTTCTCCATTCCATCTGGATTTTCAGATTTGTGGTTGAAATGTTGTGCACGCTAATTTTTACCATGGCTTTCGTCTCTGCACAATTTAGAGCGATGACTTCCAAATTCTCTCTTGTATGTTTGTTCTGTTTCAAGGGTCTCTGTTCCTATCTTTGGTGTTACCTTCCTTTATCTGAAACTTTGTAACCCAGCCTTTCTTCTTCTCTCCTGTAAATATTTAACGTTATGTGTTTCTTTCAAGTACCTCTGTAGCTCCAATTCCTGTGTTGATATGTAGTATATTTATTATAACTTGCTTCTAAAAATGCCTATTTGGATTTCTCTTTGGACCTGGAAATGTTCAGAAGTAGTTCAAAAGTAGCAATTATTGTTCCAATTTTAGTATATGTGCTGCCAAAGCGAGCACCAAAAGTAGCAATTATTAAATATAAGTATTTTTTTCTGGTTCGCTGGTTTCTAACATATGTGCATTCTGGATAGGGAATGTGGTCTGTATGATACCAATCCCTTGAAAGGTGTTGAACCCAATCCTAGAGCCTGACGAGTGTCAAACTGAATCAATGTTCCATGCGTTCTTGCAAAGACTGTATGTTTTATAATTTTTGGATAGAATCTATATATGTGTTCCTTAGACTGAGTTTATTCATAGTGCTGTTGATATCTTTAATGTCCTTCCTGGCTTTTTGTCCATTTAGTCTATGATTTATTGAGAGAATTGTGTTACATATTTCTCTTTATACTTGTGTCAGTTTTGGTTTATTTGTTTTTTTTTTTTTTAAGATTTTATTTATTTATTTGAGAGAGCATAAGCAGGTCAGGGGGCAGAGGGAGAGAGAGAAGCAGACTCCCCGCTGAGCAGGGAGTCCAACATGGGGCTCAATCCCAGGGCCCTGAGATCATGACCTGAACCAAAGGCAAACACTTAGCTGACTGAGCCACCCAGGAGCCCCTAGTTGTGTCAGTTTTGAAGCCATGTTATTAGGTGTGCAAACTGAGAATTAAATTCTTCAGTATCATTTATTTAGTATCATTATGTGGTAACCCTGTATCTCTGGTAACGCCTTTTGTCTTCAAGTCTTTTGTCTGATACTAATAAAGTTTACCTGCATTCTTTTGGTTAATATTTACCTGGTGTATCTTTCATAAGACTTTAATTTCAACCTTTTTTTTTTTTTAAGATTTTATTTATTTATTTGAGTGGGGGAAGCAGCAGGCAGAGGGAGAAACAGGCTCCCTGCTGAGAAGGGAGCCCGATATGGGACTTGATCCCAGGACCCCAGGATCATGACTTGAGCTAAAGGCCGATGGTTAACCAACTGAGACACCCAAGCGTCCCGAATTTCAGTCTTTCAGTATCTTTTTTTTTTTAACATGTCCCTCATTAACAAGATATAACTGGGTTTTTGAAAAATTTAGTTTGAGCATTTTTGTTTTCTAACTAGTGCATCTATTCATTCTCATTCATTATGATTCTTGATATACATTGATTATTTTCAACTGTCTTATTTTATAATAATCTATTTTTCTAGCTTTTCCATTTTATCTTCTCTTGATTACTTTGAGTCTTTTTTTTTTTTTTTTCTTATTTTATCCCTCCCCCATGCCCAGCATCCTCCTCCCAGTTTGGAAGTTATTCACTATATTTCTGTTCTTTTAGTGGTTACCTACTAAAGTGTAAAATATGTACCCCCACCCCCCAAAAGCACAACTCATAAGTATCCCACTCAGTGAATTTATACAAGGCAGACACACCCCTGTAACCAACACATGGCGCCCCAGAGACCATGCGCATGCTCCTCTCTAGTCATGAACCTTCCATCCCCAGAGCCAACCACTACCCTGACCTCTGTCACCATAGGTTAGTTTTGCCTGTTTTTTTGACTTTATGTAAATGGGTTCATACAGTATGCCCGCCTTTATGTCTGACTCTCAAAACACTTTAACATTCAGTTTTAGCTTATAATAATTTAAAAACTAATCAGTACAACCATCCAACCAAAACTTTATCTCATATTAACCCCAGTTACATCCCTCTTGACTTATATGTTACTAATGTCATGCAGTTTAATTCTCTTGGGTTTAGAGTTCATGTATTTCAATTCTTTCTTGAAAAAACCCTGGAAGGCATTATTATAATTATTTCAGACACTAATTGACCTGACCCACATTGTTTATTTATTCAGCAGTAATTCCACAATTATTTAGCAAGTTCCTTCTATATCCCAGGCATGGCTTTAGCCACTCGTTATATATGACACCTCCTTGCCGGTGAAGCAGGAGTGAAGACTTTAAGGTGGTAGGACAGCCATGTGGGACATCCAGGGTGAGAGTTCAAACAGAATGTCACCAGTAAGAGGTGGGCATGCATCTGGCATTTTAAAGAACCAGCAAGGAGGCCAGTGTGGCTGGAGCTTAGTTAGCCAAGGGGAGAGTGGTAGGAGATGAGGTCAGAGACATAGCAGGGAACTGATCCCCTAGAGCCTTACTGGCTGTTGGAGGATTTTGGCTTTGACTCTGAGTGAAATGGAGAGACACTGTAGAGCTGAACAGAGTCATTAAAGGATTGCTCAGGCTACTATGTAGAGACTAGACTCTGGGAGGCAAGACAAGGATAGAACAGGAAAATCAAAGGTTTTTGCAGCCATTTAGGTGAGACGGGATTGGACCAGTTCAAAGATAGCTGTAGAAAACTTTCTCAAAATGGAATGGGTCAATGTTGCTTGCCTCTGACATTCTGAATGATACTACTAAATGGCCCTTCAATGAAATTGTACTTCCCCACACTTTTACCAATACTATGAATTATCAAGCTTTTTGACCTTGCCATTTGATAGGTATAAAGGATCATTTTAAAAGAAAACACTAAATTTCTCTAGTGATGAGTACTAGAGTTGTACACCCTTTTATGCATAAATTGTCCATCCATGTTTCTTTTTCTGTGAACTACTTATGTCGGTTCTTTCACAATTTCTCTGTTTGCCTGTTTGTCTTCTCTGTAATTTGCAAGAGTTCTATTATTCTGGCATTTTTAACAGTTTGGGGGTTTCTTCATCTTTTTTTTTTTTCCTGTAAAAAACAATCCTGAATTTTTACCTAGTGAAATCTACCCCCTGCTCTCTTTCATGGCTATTTCCCTAGTCTAGTAGTGTAAATAAATTCCTGTGGAGCACTTAAAATTTTTGTGATTTCATATTTTACGTAGAAATATTGATGTATATGGAATTGCTGTTTTTGCTGTTGGGAGTGAGATAGGAATTTAACTTTATTCTCTTAGATTATCAGAGACCATTAACTGTCTCCAGGTCCATTTTGCTTCCTGATCTCTTTCCACTGTAAACCATCATTGCTATAGTCTCTCCTTAGTAGATAGGTGACAGTATCACCAAGAACATTAACGCTACTACATACATTCTGTTGAGGAGCATGAAGACAATGATGTATTCAGATACGCATTTCAGAAAGGATGTTGGATAAGGCAACAAAAATGAATGTGTATTCCTTGTCTTTAGCAATCTCTGCACCCAACATGGGGCTCCAACTCACAACCCCAAGATCAAGGGTCTTGTACTCCCTTAATCGAGCCAGCCAGGCACCCCATATGTGTATTTAAATGTGCAAGAAAAATCATTACAAATTTAAAAACTTTAAAGTTTAGGGGCGCCTGGGTGGCTCAGTGGGTTAAAGCCTCTGCCTTCAGCTCAGGTCATGATCCCAGAGTCCTGGGATCGAGCCCCACATCAGGCTCTCTGCTCTGCGGGGAGCCTGCTTCCTCCTCTCTCTCTGCCTGCCTCTCTGCCTAGTTGTGATTTCTCTCTGTCAAATAAATAAAAAATATTAAAAAAAAAAACTTTAAAGTTTAAAATAATCACAAACATCACAAAACTTAAAAACCACATTTTAGATTTATTAGCTATTTAAAATATAACTGCTATCCTTCTTTCCTTACATTCTTTTGGCTGCATGCTATTTTTTGTCTCTGTTATGTTTGTAATCTTTTCCTCTAGAGAGAATGGAAATCTTTCTCTTCAGCATGGCTGATTGAACTTTGTCTTTTAATATGTATTGAAAGTTTAGAAAACAGAAAATTTCACATTTTGTTATTGATAATGTTATATAAGTGTTTAGGATTATTAACAAAATTGGGGGAATCTCCAGTTCCTTCCTACATGAGCTGCAGTATTTGGAGGAAATTGCTGCAGACATGCTCTGGCCCTATACGTTTGAAACCCTGTGTCTCCTCCAGAACCCCCAAACTTCTGAGGTGCCTCAGGGCACCATCAAGTGATATGCAAGTGAGTCCGAATATTGGGTGTTAGGAATAATCTGTTACTGGTAATTATCTATCCACGGAAGTGACAGTGAACTATGTAGATATATTTTACACCCGAATTAAATAAATCTCCACCTCAACTCCCCTTTGGCTGAATTCCAGAAACGCTTAGCCAGGGTCTCCTGATGTAAAAGGGTTATGCAACACAGAGAAGCTGGAGCAAAAGGAGACAAGGGTCTTAGCCTGTTGTGGTTAAATTATATTACTTCTGCAAATTTTAAAAACACCTATGACCATGTGAACGCACTGCCAGGATCCTCCCTGCAGACATTTCTGGAGGCGGAAGATGAGCTAGAAAGTTGCCATAACCTAGGAATGACATGGTGGCAGGGGCAGCAGGGATTGGAGAGGAAGTCTGTAGATTTGAACAGTGTTAAGGAGGTAAAATTGATAAGATTCAGGAACTGAACACCTGCAGGTGTGTGAAAGTATGAGAAGTCATTGATTTGTCCAGGTTACAGCTTTGGTTGGATAACTGGATAGGTATTACAGGCAGCAACCACTACAGAGAATTGCAGACAAGGCACAGGCTGGGAAGGGGGAGGGGGAAGCAACTTCCATTCTAAGCTTATGTAGCTTCAGATGCTTCTGGGGACATCCAGGTGGAGGTGTCTATCCAGCAAGTCCCTCTCTTAAGAGGGAGAAACTCTGGAAGAAGTCATTAGGACAGGGTCCTCAGTGGAAGTAGAGGCTAACGTCCAGGAGAAGTGGATTGCCCATGGAGAGCTCAGTAAGAAGGGCAGGGCCAAGCAAAGGCAAACCAACCCAGGGGATCCCAAGCATTTAACCAGTGAGCATAGTAAGATGACCCCATGAAGGAGACAGTCTTCAGAAAGCTTTCCCTCTTCTCTTCTTTTAGGTTTGGAAGAGAGAGATTAGCTACTTTATAAGTGGGATCTTTCTTAGGAGACTTTGTAGATGTTCAGTTGGGTGGTTTGTTAAATGATATTCAAAATATTTGCTTGCATTGAGGAAAAGAATAGGATCATAAATACCCCCATATATAGCTCTTCCTGTCTCTTCCTTCAGCAGAGACTTAAAAAGTAGAATGGGTCTCTTTTTTATACCTATTTCAAGAGCAAGTTGGGTGTCAGTGGACAATATCTTCCACTAACATGGGCGCCCAGGGATAATTTCCCATCAGGCTGCACAGACCTGTGCTCAGTGATAAAGGCTCCAGGTGGCCCTTTGCGTATGATTCTTTAAGGTATGACAAAGCTCATGACATTTGCATTTTCTAAGGTATTCTCTTTGGTGTGGGTAAACCCAACCAGACATGGTTAACACTTTGACCTCGAGGATGAACCATAAGATATAGGGCAGCAACCTCCTCCTCCCTACTGATCCCTGAGAGGGGCCTCACTCAGTGGTGAGTTTATTTTTGTATGCTTTTGAATGAATTTAAGACCCATTTTTGAGGAGTTTTGTTACACTTCTTCATAGGGATTCTATTAAAGATAAAAGTCCAGATGGCTTTTTGGAGATGGGTCATTTTACAGAAATTAATCAAGTTGTATGTTGAGGACCTTGATAATTGGAGCAAATCTTAGGGTTCCTTGAGGTGGGCATTGGGGCTGGGTGGGGACTCAGAATGCTAAAATGACCACAGGGACTTTTAGTACTTCAAAGCTAAATGAAGGGTAGCCTGGGTGACCCACTCAGATAAGCATTTACCTCTTGATCTCAGCTCAGGTCATAATCTCAGGGCTGTGAGACTGAGCCCCACATCAAGCTTTGTGCTTAGCGTGGTGTCTGCTTGAGATTCTCTCCCTCTCCCTCTACCCCTCCCCACCACTCACACAATCAATCAATCAATCAATTAATCTTCCAAAAAAAGAAAACTTAATGAAGTTTGAAACTTGACCAAAGACCAGTCTACAATGGCTGATTGATTGTCCTTCTTGTTTCATGGATGGAATGACATTAGCTCAGTGAGTAGACACAAGCTGTCTCTTACTGATCCATGGTGCTGGTGGAAACATGGTGTTTTATGACTGACAATTAAGGATGACAAAATGAACATTACATAACAAATGGTAGATTTTTAAAGCATTGCCTACACTCTTGTGGCTCTAGACTTTTCCTTTCCTACAGACTTGGGTTTTCTAGTCTGTCTTCCGGTTTTTTCTCTAAAATGCTGATCTGATCAAGATGCCTTCCATGACTTGGCTCCCTATTACCCTCAAGCTTCATTTTTCAGCTCTCCACTTCTTCTACCTGACTTTTGGATGGAGGCATAATACTCCACTACATATATGAACCATATCCATTCATCTTTTGCAGGGCATCTTGGTTCTTTCCAGAGTTTGGCAACTGTGGCCATTGCTGCTATGAATATTGGGGTAGCGATGGCCCTTCTTTTCATTATATCTGTATCTTTGAGGTAAATACCCAGTAGTGCAATTGCAGGGTCATAGGGAAGCTCTATTTTTCATTTCTTAAGGAATCTCCGCATTGTTTTCCAACGTGGCTGCACCAACTTGCATTCCCACCAACAGTGAAAGAGGGTTCCCCTTTCTCCACATTCTCTCCAACACACGTTGTTTACTGTCTTGTTAATTTTGGCCATTCTAACTGGTGTAAGATGTGGTTTGATTTGAATCTCCCTGATAGCTAATGATGATGAACACTATATATTTTTTAGAGATTTTATTTATTTATTTGAGAGAAAGTAAGAGAGCATGCACAAGCCAGGGGAAAGGGCAGAGGGAGAGGGACATGCAGACTCCCCACTGAGCAGGGAGCCCAACGAAGGGCTTGATCCCAGGACTCTGCAATCATGACCTGAACCAAAGGCAGATGCTTAACTAACTGAACCACCCAGGTGCCCCTTGGTATACACTAAATTAAGATTCATATAAAATGCTCGTATCATTTGACCTAGTAACTTCTCACTTGGGCCTTTATTAAAAAGATTTTTTTAGGGGTTCCAGGGTGGCTCAGTTGGTTGAACATCTGCCTTTGGCTAGGGTCATGATCCACTGGTCCTGGGATTGAGCCCCACATCGGGCTACCTGCTCAGTGGAGAGCCTGCTTCTCCCTCTCCCTCTGCTGCTTCCCCTGCTTGTGTTCTCTTTCTCTCTCTGTAAAATCATTAAATAAAATCTTTAAACAAAAAAAGTATTTTGAGGGGGCGCCTGGGTGGCTCAGTGGGTTAAGCCTCTGCCTTCGGCTCTAGTCATGATCCCAGGGTCCTGGGATCAAGCCCCGCATTGGACTGTCTGCTCAGCAGGAGCCTGCTTCCCCCTCTCTCTCTCTGCCTGCCTCTCTGCCTACTTGTGATCTCTCTCTGTCTGTCAAATAAAATAAATAAAATCTTTAAAAATATATATATTTTTTGATTGTTGACTTTTTTTTTTAAGATTTATTTATTGATTTGAGTGAGAGAGCATAAGCAAGGGGTATGGCAAAGGGACAGAGAGAAGCAGACTCCCCACTGAGCAGAGACTTACTCCCAAGACCTGGGGATCATGGCCCAAGCTGAAGGCAGACACTTAACCCACTGAGCCACCCAGATGCCCCAAAAGGATTTTTTTTTAAACCAAGATAATGCTGTAAACATAAAATTGTTCATTGCAGTGTTATTTGTAATATCAAAAATTGGAAATGATCTACCTCCTAATACTGAAAGGATGGTCATATCCATTTGAATATAATGTGCAATAGATAAAATTATTGTCAGTATTTGGTCACGCCGGAAGTACTTTTGGTAAGTAGCAGTAGCACATTTTTACTGTCTCTAACCTTACGTGGTACATATGCATAAGGGGAGGGCCAGGAGGAAAAGTGAAAGAGAAGAGGCTCTGTGGGTTGTTTTTGTCTTTGGAATTATGTTTAGTTAATAGAAGACACTTTCTATTGTACCGTTGTTGGACAGTAAAGGGAGTCAGATGGAACTGTAGAAACACAACTTAGAGTCAGGAACCCAGCTCACTCCTTTACCCTCTTGATCATCTTGAGCAAGTTCCTTAGTCTCGCCTCTAAAAACGAAATACAGTACTGCCTATGAAGGCCTTTGTGAGTGGCAGATGAGATGGCAGAGAGCCAGAGGAGCGCTCCATCACTGTTAGGTGGATGGAGGTTAAAGAGGAATGTCCGCATAGTGAGTTTTTCTTCCAATACGGTAGTCCTCGTTAGACTGGACTCTACTTTGATTTTCTAAGTTAGATATGACGTGGTCACTGCTTTGTGCACGTGAATAGGGAACTTTGGAACACAAATCAGAGTACTCTCAGGTCCCCCCTTGTGGATTTGTGTTTTCTGCTTTTCTTGACCGGAAGGTGAGGTGGAGGAAGAAGAGATGGGTGAGCGGCCGAAGGAGAATGAATGTGCTCTAGGACTGCAGGGAAGACTGGAAGAGAGCTCACATTTCGTCTCTCTGGGATCAACAGTAATAACTCCTTGGCCTTGCATTCGTTTTAATACAAATCATGAAGATCATCATAATGTACTCTTTGAAAAATTTCACAGAAGTATTGATTCATAGAGTATTAGAAATATAAAGGACTTCAAAATGGCTGACTGACCACATACTAATCTCTTCTGCCTTTCAAATGTTATTAAATGATTAATTGAAACCAACAAGGGTGCCTGGGTGGCTTAAGCGTCTGCCTTCAGCTCAGGTCATGATCTCAGGGTCCTGGGATTGAGCCCCTGCTCAGTGAGGAGTCTGCTTCTCCTACTGCCCTTCCCCCCTGCTCATGCTCTCTCTCTCTCTCACTCTCTATATCTCAAATAAATAAGTAAAATCTTTCAAGTGAAGCCAACAAGAAGGAAGCTGTCTATGCATGAGAGATTTTAGAAACTTTCTGGGAAGCAAAAATAGGTGGAGGGGGCTGAGGAAGTAGCATGAGGAACTCTACGTTCCCAGTGAGTGTGAGAGAGGGTTATAGAAACAGCTAATGGAGTAGATTGTCCTTAAAGAACCCTGGAGAGGGCACCTGGATGGCTCAGTTGGTTAAGCAACTGCCTTCGGCTCAGGTCACGATCCCGAAGTCCCAGAATCGAGTTCCGCATTGGGCTCCCAGCCCCACAGGGAGTCTGCTTCTCCCTCTGACCTACTCCCCTCTCTTGCTCTCTCTCAAATAAATAAACAAAATCTTTTAAAAAGAAAAAAAAAAAAAAAGAAGAAGAACCCCAGAGTGCCAGGATCCTAGAAGTGCAGGTGTGTCAAGAGACAGAATGAAACAGCTAAAACTAAGAAGGCTAATTTCCCATTAGGCCCTCCACTCTCTACCCCTCTTTCAAACAGACTATCAGGGAAGTATCTTTTTAACAGTCAAAAAATAAGAATTTTTTTTAAAAAAGTGCAGCCTGAGAGCAAAGACCCTACATATTATGTCTGACTCCCAAGTCATCCTAAAACAGAGTTCCCCACTGGACAAGCCCTGCTTCTGCACATAGGGCTGGACTGGCATAGAGAGGATGCAAGTGCTAGTGCATTCATTTGCATTACCATTAAATGTGGTGGGACGGCCAGGGGTAGCCAAATGTTTAAGGACATCCATAAAACCTGTAAAGGGAAAGAGAAAGACCAAAATGAAATAAACAGAAAAATAACATAAAGGAAACAGAAGGCTCGGGGACAGGAATGAAAGATCTTGAGCAAAACAAAACAGACCCTCTCAAATTTATATCTTTCAGAAACATATGAAAAGATGTTGTTTCCACAATATAAGAATATGATGCTTTGAAAAAGCATATTTTTGTTCCCCCAAATAAAAAATAATCTCCTAG
Organism: Meles meles; assembly: GCF_922984935.1. Classification (NCBI taxonomy): domain Eukaryota; kingdom Metazoa; phylum Chordata; class Mammalia; order Carnivora; family Mustelidae; genus Meles; species Meles meles. The sequence goes on along the minus strand of NC_060069.1, from coordinate 36,090,025 downwards.
AAATTAGAACCGGAAGACAGAGATGGAAATAGTGAAAAGATGAGAGAGATAGAGGGACAATCTAGAATGTCTAATTTACCTTTAAGGGAAAAAGATAGAGAAAAAGAAGATACCGAAGAATTTTTTTCCAAAACAGAAAAGAATATTTGAGTTGCCCATAAATTTAAATTTAATAAATTTATAATAATAAATTTAAAATACATATCCAAACACATCCTTGGAAAAATTTAAAACAGAGAGAATAAAGCACTTACAAGCTTCTAGGGAGGAAAAAGCCAATCACCTTTGAAAGAACAACAAGCTTGGTCTGAGTCATACTGGATGATACAGGGAAGACACATCTTCCTGTCTGAGGGAAGATGATTTTCAACATAGAATTCTGTAGTCATCCAAATTATCAGCTAAATGTGCCATCTTCAGACATTCAAAGTTTTAAAATATTTTCCTTTCACATACCAGTACTTGGGAAGTACTTGAGACTGCTCCAGTGAAATGAGGTAGTTATAAGATCCTAGAAACAGAAGCTAAAAACAGGAGAACAATGAAAAGAAGTCCCAGAATATCAAGCCTAAAGGAGAGTCAGTCCATCGGAGTAAGAAGACTTGAGAGTTCCAATAGGGAGTTTCCTGGGGGGAAGGAGTGTTTGAAAAAACTTGATACCATCTTTGGAAATTTGGAACAACCTATAGAGGTGTTAACCTAAAGGCAGACAGGGAAAAAAAAATGCAATTAGAAACCCCAGGGGAGGAAAAAACACAAAAAGCTGAACAAGATAGAACATGCCATCATGGTATATAATACTTAATTTTGCAGAGAGTCATAATCATAATTATATTCATTATAATCATGTGAGCATGAGCACTATTGATTGATTTTGCAGTCAGACTCAAAATACAGGTGAAGGGAAGATGTATGGGTACAAGATAGGCTGTTTTAACCTTGACGATATAAAGGTATAGCTGATAGTTTGGGGTGGAGTAGTGAAGAGAGCTCAGGGAAGGATGCAGATAGCCTTATCTTAAAAGGTATGAATACAAAAATAGTCTTAACTGATGGAACTAAGAAATAAAGGTATATTATTTCAAGCTACAAAGGTGACCAGTAGAGAGACTGAAAATGGTGATAGAACCAAATTGTCAAGAAAGAGAGATATCCAGAATACTACAATGGAGCTAAGTTCTCATGTATTAAATCAATGATAATTTTTTTTTTAAAGATTTTATTTATTTGAGAGAGAGACAGTGAGAGAGAGCATGAGAGGGGAGAAAGTCAGAGGGAGAAGCAGACTCTCCAAGGAGCAGGGAGCCCGAAGTGGGACTCGATCCCAGGACTCTGGGATCATGACCTGAGCTGAAGGCAGTCGCTTAACCAACTGAGCCACCCAGGCGCCCGATAATTTTTTTTTATTTTATTTATTTGACAGAGAGAAATCACAACTAGGCAGAGAAGCAGGCAGAGAGAGAGGAGGAAGCAGGCTTCCTGCGGAGCAGAGAGCCCGATGCGGGGTTCGATCCCAGGACCCTGGGATCATGACCTGAGCCCAAGGCAGAGGCTTTAACCCACTGAGCCACCCAGGCACCCCAATCAATGATAATGTTTTAATAGATCAAATAAGAAATCTCAGATAACTATATTATTTAGAGACCAGAATTGTGAAAATGGAACAACTAAGTGAATTTAAAATGGTTTCCTCTGAAGAATAGAGCTAAGAGAATAGTGAGTCAAGGAGACTATTGCTTTTCATTATAACAGTCTCTTATCTTCCTTCTTAAATTACTTTTAAAAGGGGAAACTGAAAGGAAGAAGGAGGAAGAGAAGAAGGGAGGAAGAAAGAAATGTAAGATCATAATGCAACCTACTTGGAAATGGACACAGACTTTTTTTTCTTTTTAAGATTTTATTTATTTGTCAAAGAGAGAGAGAACATAAGCAGAGGGAGTAGCAGGCAGAGGGAGAAGCAGGCTCCCTGCTGAGCAAGGAGCCCGACTCGGGACTTGACCCCAGGACCCTGGGATCATGACCTGAGTCGAAGGCAGACGCTTACCTGACTGAGCCACCCAGGCGTCCCTGGACACAAACTTTTAAGACCTGGTACTTAACGTCTTCTGACTCTAATGTAAATGTGTGTGTGTGTTTAATATTTAATTTTTATTTTTATTTTAGTTTTTACTTTTTATCTAAGAATAATTTCAAAGTTAAAACCAAAGAGTTTTAAGAATAAAAGTAGTACAAAGAGCACTCGAGTGTCCCACACCCAGATTTACCCATGTCAACATTACACTCTGTTGCTTCATCATTTGCCCCTCACCACCTCCTTGGGTTTTCTAAACCACTGGAGGGTTGCATATGTCATGATCCTTTACCCCTAAATACTTCAGTGTGTGTTTCATAATAGGTAGGAATATGCTCTTATATAAACCACAGGAGATTTAACACTGATACGAAACTTTCATCTACCAGTAAGATTTAACCTACAAACAACACTTCTCCCTACTAGGGCTACCTTCTTTCAGCTTCTGTCTTGCTGTGGGCCTTCTTCCTTTTCTCCCCCACCCCACCTCATTTTCTCCCCTTGTTTTTGCTGTTTCGAAGTCTTTTGTTCTGTCATTATTTGAATGATTCCTGGAGCTTAAAATGCAGGCAAAATACACAGGCACACACTTAGAAGTAAAACCTTTACCCGACCCTGTCGTGGAGAATGTCTTTGTTCCTTTGCCTTTCCAAGAATCGCTGGCACTATTGTTTGAGTCTTTGAGCCTCCTTTTGAAAAATGGATTGTATCGCTGTGTTTCTGAGGGTTTAACAGCTTTTTATCTTCTCTTTTTCCACTCCGGTTTATAGTTTGAAAAAGTACCAGAAGGTTTCATCCCTCCATCTACACCCAAGTTTGCATATGGAAAAGTTGCTCTGAAGAAGGTAAGAGGGCACATAAACAGAGCTGTTGAGAGTGGGGAAGTGGAACTCAGCATCTGTGAGTGAAAGTGTTACTCTGGGGCATTGGTTCTATTTTTCTGTGAGTTTGTTTTCTGTGAGACTGCTGGGGTAGGTGATGTTTCTGGGCAAATGGGGACGTGAGAGCTGAGAGGATATGTGTGCAGGTTGATAAGGTGAGCACGCGGGGCATGAGCAGGAGGAGGTGGGCATTCTTAGATCATGCAGGTCATTTTGGTTCAATGATTAGTCATCCAAAGGAACTTCAGGAGACTTTGTGGGAATAACATGGCACCTTGTTATGGCTGGTGAGGCTGCTTTCCATGATTTACTTTTTTTCAGGGGTTCTCAAAAGTCACAGGCATTTTCATAGATTTTTGCATAATTCAGTACACTCCCTTCATCTCAAAATCATGTCCTAATTTTTGTGCCCTGTGGTTTATATGGTAAATGAGACATCAAGGGGAAAAGCTAAAAATTAATCATAAATAAGAGACATTTTATTCTAGGAAAGAAAAAGAGGGGAGATTTCGTTTCCTTCTCAGGAGTGACGTAAACCAAAATCAATTTGTTTTGACCATCTTTGTTTTCAGGATTTCCCCTTTTATAATCCCTAACTCCTACATCTGTTAACTCACAAGAAAAAAAAAATGAGCAGTTACATATTTCTTAAGAATCTTGATTCTAAAATAGTGTAAGTTTTTATCTTTAACCAAAATGCCAAACATGATTGTATAATTTTTCCATTCCTAAAGCCCTTTGATATTACGGTTGGTTGAGCTCTCGTAACATTTTCCACCTAGTGTCAGATAGGTGTGTTACATTCTACAATGACTGTGGTCTGTCTGCCTGATAGGAATCTTTATTTAGTTTAATCAGACTTTAATCACACTTGTAAAGGGAGCACCTTCTACTTTTTCAGTGCTGCTGCTACTTAAGGAAAAAGTTGATTTGTTTTGGAGCTGTGAGAAATTTATTTTTATGCAACAGAAAATAGCTGCAAATATTTAATACAGCAACATTGTGAAACAAAGCAAAACCAACCTTTTTTTTTTTAAGATTTTATTTATTTATTTGACAGAGAGATCTCAAGTAGGCAGAGGGGCAGGCAGAGAGAGAGGGGGAAGCAGGCTCCCTGCCGAGCAGAGAGCCCAGTGCGGGGGCCCGATCCCAGGACCCCAGGATCATGACCTAAGCCAAATGCAGAGGCCTTAACCCACTGAGCCACCCAGGCACCCCAGCAAAATCAATCTTAATACCAAAAATGGATTCTGTTTACCATGAAGGAAAATTGTGTAAGCAGAAATTGCTTTTCATTATTAACTAAACACGTACAATTTCAGGTAGCAAGTTAGCATACAACTGAATTAAATTAACGTTGGATGTGGTCATATAGGATAAAACCTTTTACTGTGAGTTGAATTTCTTTAGCTATCCAAATAGAAAAACTTCCACGTGAGTAGCTGAATTGATGGAATTGTACTTCAGATTTTGTGTTCCTTGATCCCACACATCAGCAAGGTAAGGTGACCCTGAGAGTGTTTATGAAATTCGCAACCAGTATCACGCTGCAGGAAGTCTGGGGTTTGGAGCCAAACCTAACAGTGAGCCTCTCTGAGAACCTGTTTCCTCGTCACTAATATGGGGACAGCGAGGGCAGCCTCCCTGGGTGGCGTGAGCACTCAGTGAGGTGTGCGTGGAGGGTGCTGTCGCCTGGAGTTTGGTAGGCACTCAGTGCTCAGTGGCTGTTACCATCCTTGTTACTGCATCAGAATAAGCTTCTTGGGGTGCAAGAATACACAGCCATTTGGACTGAATATAATAAGTATTTATTGAGTGTATACTGTGTGCTGGGTATTGGGGGACACCGTGCCATACAGACCCTGCCCTTATGGAGCTGACCGTCTGGCAAGGATGGCAAAGGTAAGCGACTAGTCAGTGATGCAGGCGTGGAAAATATGCCCCAGACAAGTTCAAAGGAAGGCACAGCCGTGGTGACTTCCCACAGGGGTGCTGGGGAAGGCTTTACAGAGGGGGGCAGCCTCAGAGCCTTGGTCTTCATCTTAAGGGCCTTCTGTAAAAGGAGGTTGCATTTGCGAATAGATATGCTTGAAACCTTATGAATGCCCTCGGTTGTTTTTCATCCAGAACCCCCTAACTCATGGATGGACGTGACTGAAGGTGACTGTAGCACTGAGTGGAATTTGAAGCACTTAGATCTACTTAGGGATTTGGGCAAATCCCTTCCTCTCTTTGAGAATGTGCCAGTGGCATTGCCCTCCACCCTGAGTACCAGGGAGTGGTGGCAGGGAGTGAGTGCTGCTTTTGTTTCTTTTCAGTTAAAGACGGTGGAGGACGCGCTGACCATTCTGTGTCCGCCCGGGCCCGTAAAAAGCCTTTATCCCTTGACATTCATCCAGGTGAAAAAGGTAGGCCTCCAGAGTTCCTCTCCTTACGGAAATGTGCTTTCTGCACTGCCTCGCAGGGCCTGTCCTGAGCCCAGGGACCAGAATGGTAGGCAGATAAATCACAACCCAGGTAAATTCACCACTGATTTCCAGGCTCTCTTCAGCATTAAGTACTGCATGCTGGGCTGACCTTTCCTATCAGCCTACCTCCCTGTTGCTTATTATCACTGCAATAAGCTCGTAATTCAGCCTGATTCAACGTGATTCTGTAGTGCAAGCTATAAACTGAGCACTTTTCTTTTTTTTTTTTTTTTAAAGACTTTATTTATTTATTTGACAGAGAGAAAGAGATCACTAGGCAGAGAAGCAGGCAGAGAGAGGGGGAAGCAGGCTCCCCGCTGAGCAGAGAGCCAGAAGCGGGGCTTGATCCCAGGACTATGAGACCATGACCTGAGCCGAAGGCAGAGGCTTAACCCACTGAGCCACCCAGGTGCCCCTGAGCACATTTCTGATCTAATTAATCTTTATTAGTAAAGGAAAACCACACTGTAATACACCAGACAGTTTAATTATTTGTCCTTGTTAGCTCAAAGGCGTGGGACTGTGTTCTTTTTTTTTTTTTTTAAGATTTATTTATTTGACAGACAGAGATCACAAGCAGGCAGAGGCAGGCAGAGAGAGAGGGAGAGGCAGGCTCCCTGCTGAGCAGAGAGCCCGATGCGGGCTCCATTCCAGGACCCTGGGATCATGACCTGAGCCAAAGGCAGAGGCTTAACCCACTGAGCCACCCAGGCGCCCCAGGACTATGCTCTTGATAGAGTAGGTTCTCGGAGAATCTCTTTCCTGCTTTTAAAGACAACAGAGAGCAGAGCACGTGTGTGTGCATGTCTGAGTGTGTGTGCCTGCGTGTATGTGGTTAAGCGAGGTGCTGCCTCAGATTTTTTAAATTTTTATTTTCTTTAAGTAGGCTCCATGCCCATCATGGGGCTCAAACTCCTGACCTGAGATCAAGGTCAAATGTTCTACCGAGTGAGTCAGCCAGGCGCCCCTCATATGTATTTAAAACTGTTTCCTCGATTTCTTATTTTAGGAATTTTTAAAGCTAAAAACGTTGCAAGGAAAGTATCACATGCATACCGCTTTCACTTGGATTCACTAAGCACTAGCAGTTGCCTTGGAGCACGCGTATGCGGTCACCTGCCTTCTTTGAACCATTTGACTTTGTGGTCCATATCCTGACACTTCACCCCTAAATAATAGAGCCTATATCTTTTAAGAAAAAGGACATTTTTCATATAGTCACAATATAATGATCACACCTAAGACATTTGACGTTGATGTAATCCTATTATTTAATATGCATTCTGTGGTTAAGTATCCAGTAATGTCCTTCCTGGCTAACTTTTTTCTAATCCAGTTTGCAATCTATGATCATGCATTGCATTTCGTTATAATGTCCCTCTAGTCTTCCTTCATCCATATCTGTTCCTAAGTCCTGTCTTTCCTCTCTTTCTCACAACATGGACATTTCTGAAGAGTTTGCGCCCGTTGTTTTGTAGCCTGCCCCTCGCGGACTAGACTCAGTAACACCTTTTTGGCATGAGCATGACAAAGGTGATGTGTCCTCCCCAGAGTGCTGTGTCAGGATGCCTGAGAGGCTCCGTTTGTCCCTTTGTTATGATATTAAGTTTGAATACTTAGGAATTCAGCCCCATTTTTTGAAACAATGGAAACTTATCTGGGTCCCCCTTCACTGACTCTCTGTGGACATGTCCTTCTGGAAGGTGTCTGAACAATACGGTGATAAAACAATGGCATATCCGATCTTAGTTTGGTGTATTTCGCCCCTGGTGACTCTTTTTACACTTGCGATTTTTATTCCAACAACTCTGTGATGAGTAAAAGGAGAAATGAACCCCCCTCATTAACACGGGGTAGAATTCTTGCTCTAGTTCCAGCCAGCACTGACTGTGTGTCCATATCTTTGTCTAGAAAATGCAACCCGCCTTCACCTAGCGGGAGAGTGCCTCAGACCAGACGTGGTCACTAGAGCAGTCGGAACCTGGGAAGTGAGTTCCAGGTTAATGTATAGACGCTGCACTCATTGTTCTTGGCCAGCCCCTTGTGCTTTGTGACCTCTGGCCGAGGCAGCGCTCTCTGACTGGGGGGGCTCCCAGGGCCCTGGCTGTTTCAGGTCTGGGGCAAGCCCGCTGAATGTTCATTTCCAGCGAAACCCGTGGAGGGCACAGGTGCAGGGAGGAGGGTGTAGCCCTGCTCCCCACGCCGGTGGCCTTAGTCACCTTCGCAAGGAGGACCGCGGCTTCCGCCCCCCCTTGCCGAACCCCGTCACGAAGTGTTCCTCAGCGTCTGAGTTAGGACTTACCACTCTGGTTACTTTGAAAAGAAAAAAAAGCCAAGAGACGGAGATTTGGGGTCTGGGGTGGGGGAGGCGTCCTTGTGCCTGAAGGCTTAGGTGGTGGCCCCAGTGACATTTCTTGAGTTCAGCCCTTTCCTGCAACACAGGAACGTGGGTTAATGTGGGGTTTTTTTCCGCTCCTCCAAATCACCTTTGCGTTTGCTTTCTGGGCCCTAGACGGGAGGAGCTTTTCCTCTGCCCCACATTGGACATCCGTTGGATGCTCTCTTGTGGCGGGGTCTGACCTGGCTCACCCTGGCCAGTGTCCACAGCAAGAGGGGCTGAGGCTGAGGTGCTGTTGCGGGCGGGCTGGTAGGCTGGCACCTTCCTTTCGGACCAGGGACACCAGCCTCTCTACCACTGTTTTCTGACTTAGCGACAGGCTACACCCCCACCTCTCACTGTCTCTGTCCCCACCACCCCCGGCCCTGCACTTTAAACGGTTTCTGATTGACTCTTGTTTTGTATGTTAGAGCACATGTAGCCCAAGAACCTGGAAAATGTTTTACCGAACGTTCTTGGCTTTGTTGTTGTTGTTGTTTTAAGATTTTATTTTTAAGCGATCTCTATTCCCGACCTCACGAACCCCGAGATCAAGAGTCACGTGCTCCACCTGCCGAGCCAGCCGGGCGCCCCCATTTGTCTTTGTTGTTATTGTGTTGTGTTGTGTCATGGTCTTGAGGTAGCATCAATGACCTTTCGATGGATGTGATAGGATCCCCTGCGTGATTCTGGGCACATCACTGAACATGTCCCAGAGTCCAGGCTCCTCGTGTGGGAAAGGGCTCTCCGGTCAAACGCGGGTTCCCTGCTGTTGCTGCTGTGCGAGTGTGTGATCTAGGATGTCAGCCAGCTCCCTCCGTCCAGACTGAACTTTGGTGGGAGGCTGGGGAGACCTCTTACTCTGTACGATTTTAGACATGGCTTTCACACAGGTCGAGGTGACCACGTTATCTTTCAAAGTCTGATGTGTCTTTCTTGTATCTTTCACTAACCAGTATTTTGGGTTTGTGCTGTACCGGACAACTCTTCCTCAAGACTGCAGCAACCCCACGCCCCTGTCGTCGCCCCTCAGCGGAGTCCACGACCGGGCCTATGTCGCCGTGGATGGGGTAAGAACTGTCTCTGAGCTGTGTCTGTCTGTCTGTCTGCCCCGACAGGCAACGTGTGGTCTGCACCTGGTAGCACGGTGTGCAGGGCCTTTGCCCGCCTTTCCAGACTCCGGCTGTGCGTCTCCTCCTGATGTCCCTTGACTGTGTCCCCTTGCTTGCTGATGTGGTCTCACCCATGCTCCCTCTCTGCCTGGAGTCCCCCCCCTCACCCATCTGAGCCTGGAGGGGAGTGCTCTCCCCAGTCTACTCTCCCCAGTCCACGCCATCCTCTCTGCAGCGGCAGAAGGTCACCCATGTCTCCTTTGCTCCTTGAGGACAGGGTCCGAGTTGTACATGCCGGAGAGGTGATTCATTTAACCCTGCGCCTTCATCCCGCGTGAGAAATCCTGTGTTAAAGGACTGTTCCTGGTAACGGCAGCTACAGTCCACACAGACCTTTGTCTCACAACACAGCAGAGAAACGCTGGAGGGTTTCCATTCCTTTCACTGAAATAATCATGTGAAAGAACATGTGAAGAGATTTTTTTCTAACGGTGGAAATTTGCTCAGAAAATTTTAAATTAAAGTGTTTCCATTCTGGGGGCACCTGGGTGGCTCAATCTGTTAAGCCTCTGCCTTGGGCTCAGATCATGATCTCAGGGTCCTGGGATTGAGTCCCACATTGGGCTCCCTGCTCAGCGGGGAGTCTGCTTATCTGTCTTCCTCTCCGTATGCCCCTCTCTCCACTCCTGCTATCTCAAAAAAAAAAAAAAAAAAGTTTCCATTCTGTTGTGATCGAGGGCTTTCATTTCAGGGCGAGCAAGTTTCTAAGACATACGTGTATATTGCCCACGTGTACACTGATGCAGTCTCTTGAATTCCGTTTTAGGGGTGGTCTTAGCAAATTGTAGTCAGTGTAACTTCAATTTTTTAAAAACCTCCCCTTTTAAAAAGTTCGGAGTATGTTGCTGCTTAAGTGTCTGTTGTTTTTCCTCGCTCTGTTACATAATTTACGTGGTTAATGCTCCCCATCAGGTATCTTGAGGTGAGACTGCTCCACCTAACTCTGATTTTATCTCATTTATCTGATTTTGCCTCATTTATCCACGTTGTTTAGAAGTCACTTTTTATGACTGCCTTTTGTGCTGTGAGAACACAAAGCAGCCCCTGTGGCAGGAATCCCCTCCTGGAATTTTTGCCCCCATTCCCTTCCTATTAAAAATAGACATGCAGCAAAACATCCCAGAGCCAAGGAAGCCAGCCCAGACCTCCCCTTTCTCTGAGCCACATCTGGAGAGTTGCCTGGTTAGGAAGCAGTGTTTGGGGGAACTTGACTTCCCGGCCGGTGACTTGGACAAAGGGGCCAGCAGAGCACGGCCTCCCGAGTCCAGTGACCCTTCAAGACAGGAAAATGAGTGTGATAGCTGAGTGAGCTGTTCTCTGCTGACCTTCTCACTCCAGTTAACTCCCAGTGGACTCTGACCCCACAGGTGCCGCAAGGAGTCCTAGAGCGAAGTGCTGTGACCTCTCTGAACATCACCGGGAAAGCTGGAGCCACTCTGGACCTTCTGGTGGAGAACATGGGGCGTGTGAACTATGGCAGATATATCAATGATTTTAAGGTAGGACCGGCCTCACTGTCAGGAATGACGTTCAGAGGTTGACAGGACCGTGCCTGAGCCACCCAAGAAGGTTCTGGAAGGCCCTTTAAAAACTCTCACATATGCATTCTTTTCCTGTAGCCCCCTTCATATAGAGGCGGTTTTTGAAAGCTTGCACACTCGGCCAAGTTTGGCGAGTGAACCTACTGTGATTTCTTTTGCAGCTTCAGAATTGGGTTAGTTTGAAGGCCTGTTTTCCTCTGCGGGTGATCAGAACGTCGTGCTCTGCAGAGAGAACCCTTCCCTTGTGTTCGGGTTCAGTCACCCAGTAGAGAGAAGCAGAAGGAAGAAGCTACTCCACCTCACTGCTCCTTTGCTGAACAAACCCAGCTCGCTTTCTAAAGGCACTCGGGCGCCGATGAAGCCAGCCCGGCGTTTGGTCCTCTCCATGTTCTGGGTGTGGACGATCCGTGACAAAGCCTTGAATTGTAGAAAGCCTTTTCCCTCAGTGCACGGCCTCTCACCCCTGCTGGTTACCCTGTGTCCAGTTGTCTAGCCCTAGCCCAGATGTTGTTCCTTGGGCAACATTTTTAAGAGCGTCGTTCAGCTGACATTTGTTAAGCTCGTACGAGGTGCTCAGGGGGCTGCGGAGGTGTCGAGACGTAGGCTTCCCCGCAGGTGGCTCACCGTCTGCTAGCGGAGAGAAGGCCCGCATCCGAGGACTGACGGTACCACCCCCTCTAGGGCAGAACCAGTGTATAGGGCTGTTTCCGGACCCTCTCGTCGGCAGCCCTGTAGCAGGCAGTTTCTCTCTTAGAGAATGGCCACACAGGGCAATCTTTACCTCCAAGTCCTTGTGCTCCGGCTGTAGTTAGTGGCCTTCCTGCTTGGCTGTCACAGGCCATGTTGACACATGCTGTGACAGGCATTCTTGTGTCGTCGCTGGGTCCCCAGTGCCCAGCAAAGAGCCCGGCACACCTCTGTCTGGTTCATGTTTGTTGAGTCACTAAGTGGGCAGTTGAGGCTCAGTACTGAGAGTTGTCCTGGACAGATTTGGGATCCTACAGGGAAGGGAGAAGTTTGCCACATGACAGGCGGGGAAGAGGAAGCTAGCTGAGCCTTGGGCATAGGCTTCGATGAGGTGGCCGGTTCCGTGGACCCCTGGCCTGCTGGCCCCGCTGGGCGAATGGCACAACTGTTCGCCATCATCATCGCTCCCTTTCTCCCCTCTCACAGGTACCAGTGTCCTCATTTATGTCAGCTCCCTGAGTCCCACAGTGGGTGCATGGACTCAGGGGTGATCATCCCCTGAGGGCTGCTGAGGAGCTCAATGCCAGGACTTGCTCCTGGTTATATGAAGGGACGGAGTCTGTCCCTCCAATCCCCGTTACAGTGACTAAGTGTTCTTCTGCATTCCTGATTGTGTTCATTCTCCCATGCCTCAGATTCCATCATCCCGTCCATTCAGCAGTGACTCTGAAGACTGGGGGCATGGGGTCAGGAGCTCTGGCCTCCAGCCCGACATCACTTTGATGTACACATGGTTTGAGTCTCACTTACTGTTGGTGTTTCATATCCCAGTGTGCTCTCCCCAAGGATTCAGGGCAGGGACACAGAGACACTTGAAGCCTTTTGCTTCCCTCCGCAGCTCCTTGCTCTTTCTCTCCTTTACAGGGTCTTGTTTCTAACCTGACCCTCGGTTCCAAAATCCTCACGGACTGGATGATCTTCCCACTGGACACCGAGGATGCGGTACGCAGACCCCTGCAGGACTGGAATGGCTACAACAAGCGCCACCATGAGAAAGCCTTGGCCCACACCTCATCTAACTACACTCTGCCAGCCTTTTATGTGGGGAACTTCTCCATTCCCAGCGGGATCCCAGACTTGCCCCAGGACACCTTTATCCAGTTTCCTGGATGGACCAAGGTACGTGTCTTCGTGTCTTCGTGAAAAGCAATAAAGAGTCAAAAAGAGCTGCTAATGAGATGCTTTGTGACAGATTCCTGTGTTTACTCACTCCTCAGTAGGGGGACGTTGGCCAATCTTCAGAGACTCAATGGCCAGCTTAAATGTGTACCATCTGCCCCATTCTCACTGACTGACAGCTTCCTTGAGCAAACAATGGCTTCCCTGCTTCCTCTAAGAAAAGGTGTAGCTCCTTGGGATACTGCTTATGAGGGACACTTTCTCTTTCTCTTGAAAAGTTGGTCCAGGCAAAAGAGTGGATCACTGGGAGAACTTGTTTTTCTTTTGTCCATGTCTGCCTCTGTACCCCCGCAACACCCCACCTTCATGCAGCCCTGCCCCGTGGGGGCGTCCACCCTGGGGGCGTCTCCATGATCCTTAGCTCTTCCTTGGCCATTTTACTGCCTGGTCACCCTCCCCCATTTTATTCTCTGAAGATGTTCACATGACTTCCTTCAGTCCTATTTTCATCCTGGGTGACGTTACTGTGACTTAGTTATTCATTCAGCAAGTATTTTCCAGTGGCCACTATGGGTCCAAGGTTTGTGCCAGGTACTAAGGAGACAATGATGAACAAAACCAACTATGAGATTTGCCCTCATGGAACTTACACACTGGTTGAGGAGACAGACCCAAATCATATGATCACCCAAATTAAATGGGAAGACTACACCTGCAGTGATTGCTAAAAAGAAATGTGGGAGTTGATAATAATTGGGGCATTTGACCTTGTCGGGGAGGTTGGTATAGGCTTCCCTGTGGGAGTGAAGCTTGACAGAGATATGAAAGATAAGAAAAAGTTAATGTGGCAAAAGGGGGAGGGAAACATGTTCCAGGCAGAAGAGATAGCATGTGCAAAGGCCATGTGGTTAGAGGGGAAATGAGGAGCATGAAGAACTGGTAAAGGACCCAAACACAGGGTTTGGGTGTGGAGTGTGTTTCAGAGAAGAGACTAGAAAGTGGGTAGAGATGAGATTGGAATAGGCCAATTAAACCACATTAAAGTTTTGTCTTTGTGTTGAGAGCCTTTGAAGCAGGAGGGCGCAACGGTGCCATAACATGATTATGATGGGACAAACCTCTCTGATCCCAGGGTGCAGAGAGGGTTGGGTGAGGGTACCTGTGGATCTGGGGAAGCTATCTAGGTGGCTGGGCCATAGTCTCAGTGAGAGACTACGGTGGTGGAGCCAAGATGGGGATGATGTAAACTATCTAAGAGATGTGTGAAGTTTAATCGATGAGATGTAATGATGGGTTGGATATTGGGGTTTAAAGAGAAGGACGTATCCTGGATGACTCTTAGGTCCCAGGATGGTGACTGGGCAGATGGTACCATTTACTGAAAGAAATTTCAGAAGAAAACATGGACTAGGAGAGGGGAGATTGTGAGTTGGATTTGGACAGATTGAGTTTGAGAGGCCTTTGAGAACAGTGGAGAGAAGATATTGGAGGCAGGATCTGGGGTCTGTGGATGGAAAAGTCGGGGGAGAACTCTGGGCTGGGAATATATGTATCAGGTCATCTGTGTGGGATGGTCGTTGAAGACATGGGACAGAGGAGATCCTCTAAGGAGAAAGGTTGCAGAAGGAAGAGAAGAGGCACATAGGTGGCGGGCAGAGAGTGAGGAGGAAAACTGGCATTTGCGCTGCTGAGGGGATGTGTAAGAGGAAGACCAAAGCTCTTCTCCTGGATTTAGTGACATGGAGCTCACTGGAAGTGACGCCAGTGGAGCAGAGCACCCGCGGGCTGCATTACCTGATGCTGAGGAGTGTCAGGTGAAGAGACAACCTTGTGAGCATAAATGTGAGACTTGAATATAAACATTCTTTCTGAGATTTTGACCCTGAAGGAGAAGAGGAGAAAAGTAGGTAAATCGCTGGAAGAGAAGAGAGTAAAAGATACGCACATTTGTTTCAGGAATGCCTTTTGGGGGCTTCTGGGGGTTCAGTCAGTTAAACATCAGCCCTTGATTTTGGGTCAGGTCATGATCTCAGGGTCTGCACTGGGTATCGAGCCTGCCTAAGATTCTCTCTCTCTCCCTCCCCTTTCCCCATCCTCTCTCTCTCTCTCTCCAAAAAAATAAGCTCATAGATTATTTAGAAATGTGTTATATGATTTCTATATATTTGAGTTTGTCTTTTCAACATATCTTATTTTTATTGATTTCTAATTTAATTCCTCTATAAAACTCTTCTAAAAGAAGGAAGAAAGTCTTTATGACCTTCAATTAGGCGAAGACTTTTTTTTTTTTAAAGATTTTATTTATTGATTTGACAGAGAGAGAGACAGGGAGAGAGGGAACACAAGAAGGGGGAGTGAGAGAGGGAGAAGCAGGCTTCCTGCTGAGGAGGGAGCCTGATGCAGGGTTTGATCCCAGGACTCTGGGATCATGACCTGAGCGGAAGGCAGATGCTTAATGAATGAGCCACCCAGGTGCCCACCCCCATTCTATCATTTAAACTTAAATGACACCTAACGACTGAGCCATCCAGGCACCGCTAGGTAAAAGACTTTTTAGATTGAACACCTAAAGCATGATCCTTGAAGGAAAAAGTGATAAATTGAATTTCACCCAAATTAAAAATGTTTGCTCTTCAAAAGAAATCATTAAGAAAATGGAAATCCGGGTGCCTGGGTGGCTCAGTGGGTTGGGCCGCTGCCTTCGGCTCAGGTCATGATCTCGGGGTCCTGGGATCGAGTCCCGCATCGGGCTCTCTGCTCGGCGGGAGGCCTGCTTCCCTCTCTCTCTCTGCCTGCCTATCTACTTGTGATCTCTCTCTGTCAAATAAATAAATAAAATCTTTAAAAAAAAAAGAAAGAAAGAAAGAAAATGGAAATCCAAGCCACAGACTGGGAGAAAATATTTTCAAATCATATGTTTAGCAAAGGATTTGTTTCTAGAATACATCAAGAATTCTTACAACTCAATAATAGGAAGATACACAACCCAGTCAAAAAAAATGTGCAAATTTCACCAAAGGAGATTACAGATGGCTGATACGTACATGCGTAATGCTCTCAACGGCATTAATCGTTAGAAAAGTACGAATCAAAACCACAGTGAAATACGACTTCACACCCACTGGAATGGCTGTACTAATAAAAGATGGACAATAACAAATGTTGGTGAGGATATAGAGAAATGAGAACCTTCCTGTGTCTCTTGTGGGAACATAAAATGGTACAAACACTTTGGAACGCAGTTTGGAGGTTTCTTCGAAGGTTAAACACAATTACCATAGGACTGAGGAGTTCCACTTCTGGGTGTATACCCAAAAGAAACAAAAACCTATGTCTACCCAAAGACTTATATGCAAATATTCAGAGCAGCATAATTCATAACAACCCCAAACTGGATATAATTCAAATGTCCAGCAACCGATGAATGGGTCAATAAAATGTGGCATATTTGTACAAAGGGATAGTGTCCCGAGTAAAACAGAACAGACTACTGATACAAGCTACAAGTGGATGAATCTGAAAAACATGCTAAGTAAAAGAAGCCAGACATAAAAGACCATTTGCTGTAGGACTGCATTTATATGGCGTGTTCAAAAAGGCAAATCTGTAGAGAACAAAAAGGAGGTTGATGATTGTCTGGGGCTGATGGTAGGAATGGAGAGGGACTGCAGGTTGATATAAGGTTTGTTTTGGGAGTGATGGAAATGCCCCAGAATTAAATCGTGGTGATTGTCCCACGATCTTAAATTTATTGAAACTTGTTTCATGACCAAGCATGTGCTGCGTCTTGGTGAGCATCCCTCCAGAGTTTTAAGCTGTGATATCCTATCTCTTGCTACATGTCTCTATCCCCCAAACCCTATCTCCCCAGCCTGCTCTTGGATCTTACTGATGATCTGAAACTTTCCACCATTAAGGCCACAGTTCTTCCCTATCCAGTCTAGACATCACCACTGTTCTTTTTGAAAAGCCATCAATCCACTGGTCCCCTTGACCTTCCACTCTGTCTCCTTGTTCATCCTCTGTTTTGAGTGGGTCCACCATTGGCCTTTACTCCTTCACGAGTGACTGAGCACTGCCAGGGGGTCTCTCCAGCGGGCTCATCAGGGCTCCAATCCCCTCACTCTCTCCAGCCTCTGGAAGCCCCCAAGTTGCCCAGCGGTCTTTGGTCTCTCCCCTCTTCCCCAGCTGGTCTTTCTAACCTTCACCTCCCCGAAGCCACCGAACTCCTCCCCCACCCACTCACCCTCCTTGACTGCTATCAAGTGTAACTCCTTTGTTCCCTCAGCTTCCTGTCAGACTTATCTCTGCCTCTACCCTCACTTCCTGCCTGGTGGCCCTAGGAGGAAGTCTAAGCTCTGAATCTCCTCCCCACCTTCGTCCTCCAGGCCAGGATCCTGCTCTCCTGCCTCCTGTCCTGCATTTTGTCAGCCTTTCAGTTTCCTCTGCCAGCTTCCAGGCTGCAGCCAAGAAATGACATCTGGGGTCTCTAAGACCCCAAAACAAACTAAAACCCTCACTGGATCTTGTTCTTCTTCCCTTGCTCCTTCCTTGTCCCCTTTTCCCCCTTGGTGGCGTGCTGTGTCGTAGATCTCCTTTGTTCATGCTTGTTCACTCCCTCACACTGCCCACCCCGCTGTCTCTATTCATCTGTCACCACCAGCCTTAACTTCTGTAAGAAAACTTCCTAGACCCTTAGTCTGCGAAAGGACAGGCCCCCCCCCCCCCCCCGTCTGTGCCCCACCCAGACTCCACACTTCGACGAGCCCCTTGGTTTCACCCACGAGGCCATAAGCTCCAGAAGGGGCATTTTTCAAAGTGCTCAGCTTCTTCATCATCCTGCTCGCCTCCTGGGGCCTGGCTGCTCTGTAAATGCTTGAGGTGGAGGGGGCCCAGGTGGCCGTGCTGCTGAGCTCCCCCATCCCTGGCTGCCCCCCCCCTCCCCTGGGAGAAGAAAGCAGGTGGGAGGAGCAGAGGCCCTCAGGCAGCCCTGTTGGTGATGAGGGGCCTTGCAGGGCCAAGGCAGACGAGAGGACGAACACTGCCAGTTTTGTGCTTTAAGAGAGAGAACTTTGAGGAGATGCGAAGCAGAGAAAAAAGCTGTGCACGACAGGACCCACGAGGAGAGCAAGGTGGCTTGGGCGGAAGCAGACCTGACAGATGGACCACCCCTCACCAGAGCCAGAGGGAGTTTTGTGAGGGAGGGCGTTTTAAGTGGAAGAACGGTAGAGGTCAAGGTGCAGCAGACATGGAAAAGCATGAATATCTCTGGAAGTCAGAGGGGCTTCACCAGGTCCTGAAGGCATCCCACCCGAGAGTGCGTGACCCAGACGGGTGCTCGGCACTTTGGAGACAGGAGCTGCATCATGGCCAAGAGAGCAGGCGTAGTACGATACCCTGTTGTTACCTCCAGTCCGCAGAGGAGCGGCTGGAGAGAGCCAGGGAACTTGCATGAGGAGCAGAAGTGGGTGGCAGCACAGCTCCCTGAGCCCCAGGTCTGTCCGACCTGCAGGCCCACGCGGAAAGGCAGGCAGCGGCGTACAGAGCCTGGAAGGCCAACGAGGAGCTGGGCTAAGTGCGTAGACCGGGGCTCTGCGCTCATCTTGTCAGTCCGATGGCTGTTTCGCACTTTTTGTTTGGAAGGCACATGGACACGTGATATTGACAAGTGTGTCAGAAAGTTTGGAACCCCAGAAGCGCACCAAATGTGTATGTCTCCTCAAAAACTAGGACACAAATGGTCACAGCGGCATGATCCAGAATCAGCCAGCAGGTGGAAAAGCTCAAATATCCATCTACTGATGAGGGAATAAGCAGTCTATTAGATGTGTAGTAATGGAAAATAAATTTGTCATAAAATGAAGTAATCCTATATGTTACAACATGGATGGATGAACCTTGAAAGCATGTTAAGTGAAGGGAACCAATCACAAGCCATGTATGTGAAAGGTTCCATTTATATGAAATATCAGAATAGGCAAATCTACAGACACAGAAAAATCCGTGGTTGCCTGGAGCAGGGAAAGAGGGGTGTTGGGAGGGAGGATGGAGAGTGAATACTAACGGGTGCAGAGTTTCCGCTTGGAGTGATGTACATGTTCTAAAGTCGAACGCATAGCTCTGTGGTGTTCTCACAGCCGCTGAATTGTATGCTTGAGATGAGTGAATTATATGGAGTGTGAGGTACATCTCAAGAAAGCAGATGAGAAGGCCCTTCCGTGGGATTCGTGGACCTGGGTTACGTGAGTCAAAAGGTCAGAGGACTTACACGTAAGACAATGCATACTGTTTTCTGTTCTTCTTTTTTTTTTTTTTTTAAGATTTTATTTATTTATTTGAGAGAGAGAGGACATGAGCCGGAGGAAAGGGCATAGAGAGAGAGAGAAACAGATGACGCAGGGCTCCATCCCAGGACCCTTGGATCTTGGCCTGAGCCAAAGGCAGCCACCCAATCGACTGAGACACCCAGGTGCCCCTCTGTTTTCTGTTACTTTCTGGTGAACAGTGGTCCCTCTTACTGAGGAAAGTCCCAGGCCAGCTCCTGAGGTTTTGAAAGATCAGCAGACGCAGAACAGAACCCACCCCTCCACACAGCACTGAGTTCTGACTTTTGGGAGCAGGAACACTTTGGCGGATGGGGGGGACCAAATGACACTTGAAGCCAGAGCCATTCCTTGGACCCTGCCTCTGGACGCACCAACCCTACTCTACCCTCCTCCATCAGGGAGGTCCTGTCCCAGCCTCTGGGCGTGTGCTGTTTAGTTGATACAAAGAGACTGCCTTGATTTAGTGAACAAAGTCACTGATAAGGGTGATTCTCGAGATTTTTTAAAAATCCCTTCTGATTTAGATGTGGCTTTCTGGTTAAATGCCCAACCATCAAACTGGGATTATGGTGGGAAGTGGTCAGGCATGTTTTGCCCTTTCCAGGAGACACAGGCCTGTGTCTGGTCTGCACAGAACTCTTATCTGACCACAAGCTCCCTGAGATGGGCGGTGCGCTATCTATCGCTCAAGCGAGGTGTTCTGCCAGCGCCACGCGTCTCCCCGCTTTCTGTCTCCTCCGTGTGCTGCGCATGGTCCCAGAGCAGCATCTGCCGCAGGCTTCCTGTATATTAGCCTCTCAGGGTGGGTTCAGGTGGACAACAGAGCGGGATGCAAGAGCGTAGAGTCACGCCCTCCTTTCCTCAACCAGAATTATTATACTTTGAAAGCTAAGGTTGCAAATAGAACACTGACTAAAAGTAATTTTGTTTTTTAAAGGCAAGTATTCCCTCTTTCAAGATGTAAAAAGTCACAAGAGTCACAAGATAAAAGAATTTTTAACAAAGGGCTGACAGGGCCCCTTGGTGGCTCAGTCAGTTAAGCATCTACCTTCAGCTCAGGTCATGATCCAGGGCCCAGGGATCAAGCCCCAGGTTCAGGTCCCTGCTTAGTGGGGAGCCTGGTCTCCCTCTCCCTCTGCCGCTCACCCTGCTTATGCTCGGTCTCTTGCTCGCTCTCTCTCAAATTAAAAAAAAAAAAAGGCACTGACAAAGATCCCTTCATCTATGTAAATTATTTCTGCATCTTGCTTTTGAAATTTTCAATACCCTCATCATTTGACTTTCTGGTGCCAGTGGGGCCTGATCACCAGAAACACCAAGTGATCAAAGGATTGGAACTTTTGGCTCCACTCCCCAACCTCTGACTTCTTAGGGTAGGGATTGGGGGCTGGAGATGGGCTCTGTAAAAACTCTAGAACTTCTGGATGGGTGAACACATCCAGGTGCTGGCAGGTACACCTAGAGAGGACAAATGTAAGTAAAATGTTTTCTTGCCTTCTGTGCACCATTCTAGCAAATTACTGAACCTGAGGAGGAGGTTATGGGAACCCCCAATTTGTAGCTGGTAGTTCAGAAGTGTGGGTCAGAACCCTTTTAACTGTGGGATCTGACCCCAGCTCCAGATAGATGATGTCATCATTGAATTGTTGGACATGCAGCTGGTGTCCAGAGAACTGGGGCATCGGTTGGTGTCACAGAAAACACCCTAGAAGGAGCCAGGAAGGGAATGATAGCAAGTGCAGTGGGAAAGGTGACTTCATGGCCTCATGTATCAAGGAATTTGGGTATTACCTTGAGACCTTTCTAGAACTAGGGGCAATTTTCAGCATCAAAGTGATATGATCAAATATGGCAACAGTGTGTAGAAAGTACCAGAAACTGTGGTTTTCAGCATGTGAGCAGGCTAGGCAGGACATTGCTACTGGGGAAGGCATCATAAGTAAATGCTATGATCTCAGATAGTGGTGACAATTAGGAGAAATTAAATGTGACAGTGGGATTTAAAGTCACGTACGGGGTGAAGCTGTTGCTATCTTAGATGGCATAATAGTTACCTATTGCTGTGTAACAAATTTCACCCTTAAATTTAGTGGCTTAAAACTATGATAAGCATTTATTAAGCTCACAGTTTCTCTGGGTCTGGAACTTGGGACCAGCTTGGCCTGGTGGTTTTGGATCAGGGTCTGTCATGAAGTTATAGTCGCTGCCAGGCTGGGGCTGGCTGTTGGCAGGGGGTCTCAGTTCTTCCCCAACAGGCCTTGCCATAGGTTGCTTGAGTGTCCTCCTGACATGGCAACTGGCTTTCCCCAGAGGGAGTGATCTAGGAAGGAGAGAGCCAGGCCGAAACTAGCCTTGGAAGTCACACAGCCTTTATCACATCCAGTTAGTTGAAAGAGAGCATTGAGTCCAGTCCCAGTTGTTGGGATAGGAATTAAGTTCTGCCTTTTGAAGGGAGAAGTGTTAAGAATGTATGGACTTCTTTTGAAGCCACCACCTAAGGAGTGGTCAAGGGCGCCTCTTGGAGAAGGTGGCCATTGAGGCCTGAAGGATGAGACCAAGTCATCTACATGAGGAGCCAGAGGAGGAATGTTCCAGAGCCAGGGAGCAGTGTGTGTGGAGGCCCAGAGAGAAAGATCCTGTGAGCAATGGGGAGAGTGTGGGAGACGAGGGGTTGGCTCAGAAGGTAGAGATTTTGGCTTCTCCTCGTTCTGGTGGTGGTATTAAGCAGAGAGTCAAAGAGCTGACTGGCTTTTAAAGCTCGCTTCTCAGTGGGAATGGATTATAGGAGGGCGAGGCTTGATGCACGAATTCCTGATGGGAAGCCAGTATGGCAATCCTACAAGGGACCATGGGCTTGGGTGCTGGTGAAGACAAGTACAAGATTCATACTGAAAAGAAAAGGCAGGGTTTGCTGAGGGATCCTCTGTGGTGTTCAAGAGAAAGTAGTCAAGGAGGACACCAGAGTTTGGGGCCTGTGTAATGGGAGGGGAGGGTGTGGTTAGTTTCTGAGGTGGGAAGGTGGGAGCAGGGCAGGTGGGGTGCTGGCGGCAACCAGAAGCTCTGTTTTAAACATGTTCAGCCTCAAGTACTTACTAATCATCTAATCTCCAAGAGGAAGTGGCCAGCAAGTCTGGAACATAGCAAGAATAAGAAAGTAAAGCTCCATTCAATACAATGAAATAGGGGCGCCTGGGTGGCTCAGTTGGTTAAGCAGCTGCCTTTGGCTCAGGTCATGATCCCAGCGTCCTGGGATCGAGTCCCACATCAGGCTCCTTGCTCCGCAGGGAGCCTGCTTCTCCCTCTGCCACTCTGTCTGCCTGTGCATGCTCTCTCTCTCTCTCTCTCTCTCTCTCTCTTTCTCTGACAAATAAATAAATAAAATCTTTTTTAAAAATACAATTAAATAATGTTCTCTATGTTGCAAGACCTGATAGCCTATAGAAGACCTGGGGGTCTTGAGTCTATAGAGAGAAGGCTCTTCAAATCAGGAGATGGGCTGTAGTACAAATTAAAGGTATATATTCAGGGGCCCCTGGGCGACTCATTCGGTTAAGCATCTTGATTTTGGCTCAGGTCATGATCCAGGGTCATGAGATTGAGCCCTGCGCTCAGCACAAAGTCTGCTTGAGATTCTCTCTCTCCCTCTACCCCTCCCTCTTCCTCTCTCCCAGCTCATGCTCAAAATAAATACAATTCTCAAAAAAAAAAAAAAAGTATTAATGCATTCAGTGCTTGTAATGGGAATGCAGAAGTGGGGTAAGTGTCCCAGCTTTGGAGCTGTTGGGAAAGGACTCAGTCAGTAGAACTCACTCCGGAGCGGGGGCGAGGGTCCTACTGTGGGAAGTTACGCCAGCAGCTACATTGACTAGGAGTGCTCACTGCACGTTGCTGGGCTGCGTGCTCACGTGTGTCCTCCCACTTAGTCATTTACAACAACCCCAAGAGGGGCACACGTGCCACCAGGCAGCCCTGACAGGATCTGGTGAGTATTTAGTAAAAGAGGAACTGAATACTAGAAAATTACTCTACTGTTTTTAAATCGGGTTTATAAACCTCATTTCCTTTACTGAAAAGTGGCACACTAACGTGCCTTGAGGTGTATTGGTTAGCTTTTGCCTTATAACAAACTGTCAGACCTTCCTGGTTTCAAGAAACAGCAATTCATTCAGCTCATCATTTGGGGTGTTGGCCAACTGGGCCGCTCTTCTGCTGGTCTCAGCTGGGCATGCCTTTCTAGTCAGCGAGGAGGCTGTACTCACAGGATGTTAGCTGTCCGTCCACTGCGGTGACCGAGGAGATTGGGCCGTGTCTCTCTCATCATCCAGCTAGCTGTCCCAGACTCGTTCGTGTGGTGACCGGCCGTGTTCAGGGGAAGACTGCCAACTTACAAGACTTCTTAAGGCCCAAGTCAGAAATCACAAGTCGCTTCTTCCATGTTCTTTGGCCAGAGCAAGGCACTAGACTAGCCAGATTCACAGGAGGGAGGAACAGATTCTGTCCCTTGATGGGGGACAGCTGCCGAGAACTGGGGCCATTTCGGTAGCCTGCCCCATGAGTCTTAGCCCTGTTGACCCTACTTTCATTCTGAATCTGAGATGCTTTTTAAACTTTTGGGTCCTGATTTATGGTTATTTTTATCCCTGACAAAGTCTACTATTTCCATCCAACTCATTGTTTCCTAGTCACAAGCCCTATGAGCTGGGAAACTAGACAATCACACCTCTTTTCAACGATAGATATTAACTTGGGACCAAAACGGGGTGCCTGGCTGGCTCACTCCATAGAACATACAACTCTTGATCTCGGGGTTATGGGTTCAAGCCCCACATTGGGCATAGAGCTTACTTTTTAAAAAATCAATACAATGTAAAAATGTTTTAAAAATTTAGTAACAACTTTGTAAGAATTATGGGTAAACAGGAGCAAAGAGGCTCTGAGTTGAAGTGGGGGGGGGGTCTCCTGCAATTTTGAGTATGTGTTATTTTGTAGCAAATACACAACAGTTTTCACTCACCCTTGTAGCTTTGTTCCAGAACTGCGAGGCAGCGGCAGCGTGATGCCCACTGTTAGGTGAGGTGCTCTTAAAAAGATCAAGCCTTTCTGGAACTTTGGAGGCTGAGAGGAAAGGAATTTATGTGTGGGGTTTGAAAAAAAGGAAGAAATGAATCATCTTTTATGTAACATTTTATGTTTTCATGGCTTTAATTCTAGTTGCGTCTGTCATAAAATACAGGGAGGTCATAGGGTTATTCATTGCTCCAAGACCAAGAAGGAAGCAGGGAATGTGGGCTGCATCAGCGGCAGACCCTTCTGGGCCTAAAGGAAGCGGAGAATTCATTTTCTCCTGGGCACTGAGATCTGCGCATTGATATCTCTTTACCATCTTATCTAAGCAACCCCCTCACTATTTTACCTTTTTTTTTTTTTTAATTTTTTTAAAATTTTTATTTTACCTTTTTTTAAAAAAAATTCTTTTTCTTTTGTTTCTCCCAAATTAACTTCGCAATTACTCATTAATTGGGTGTGGTGAGAACCTTTTCACCTTGAGAAATGGAACCTTGGTCTGTTCCACTGTAAGTCCTCCAGCTGTCTCCGTGACTTCTTTCAGAGTTTGACAGAGTTAGCGTTCAACCAGTTTCTTGTTTTTGAAGGAACACCAGAGCACATTTGAAATTTTTAAACTGTGACTTAAAACAGCATCGAAATTTTTGCTTTAAGTTCTTAGGAGACGATTGTGTTTATCTGGAGAATCTAAAACAGACACACAATTTGATTAACAAAGAAGCAGGTCACACATTTCTGGGAAGCTAACATTTATTGAACTATTACCACCTTTGAGATAATAGCGGAGTGGGGAGTCTGTCAGGGGTCAAGCCATGGTCAGAGAAAGTCAGACTTTGTCAGGAACTATTTTAGCTGGGACAGCCCCATGAAGCCCCAGAAGCCATTGGTATTCACTCTAGGAACACAGGGCCCCAGTAGGGCTCTCTGTAATTAAGAGTCTGCTTTTACTAACATGAGCATACTCTCTGCCTGCCCCCAACAATTTCAGCATAACTTTTTTTTTTTTTTTGGACAGACAGAGATCACAAGTAGGCAGAGAGGCAGGCAGGGGGCAGGGGGATACAGGCTCCCTGCTGAGTAGAGAGCCCACTGCAGGGCTCGATCCTAGGACCCTGAGATCATGACCTGAGCCAAAGGCAGAGGCTTAACCCACTGAGCCACCCAAGTGCCCCAAATTTCAGCATAACTTTTTAAAGAGAAAAATAATTAGAGTATGTATATTTTTAAATTGAATTTTTTAAAATTTGACTTTTTTTTTAAGGCTTTAATTATTTGACAAAGAGAGCACAAGCAAGGGGAGCTGCAGAGGCTGAGGAAGAAGCAGGCTCCCCACTGAGCAGGGAACCCAACACGGGCTTTGATCCCAGGACCCTGGGATCATGACCTGAGCCACCCAGTTGCCCCCCAAATTTGAGTCTTTTAAAGTAATTTTTTACAACTAAAAATCACAGTGCTAATCAAGGAGCAATGCAAATATTTTATTTTTCTTCCAGTGAACAGGATTCTCTCAAACTGTTAAGCTGGGAGCAGAGGAGCCTGGAATATTCTTTCAGTAGGACTTCATGTCACCCCTTCCCAGAATCTGTTCTCAGGCAGAATCATCAGCCAGTCTTCCCTAACAGGGGCTTCCAGGTATAGACTGAGTATCACTTTGCTGAGCACTCAGAGTCTCATTGTGAGCAAGGGAACCAAGATTTTTCCTTCATAGAATCTGTGCTGGAAATAGCTGATAAGCCAATAATCAAACAAATGATACAAATAGGAAACGATGACAATAACTAGAAGAAAAAGAAGAGCCTGAGGGGGTAGTGTGTGACTTGACTGGAAGGCTGGGAGTTGAGGATGACCACAGCTCCTGTCCCTGAGGCGCTGGTAGGGTTGAGATCTCTGCGCTTGGAAGGCTTAGGATCTGGGAGAACAGCCCTCCGGGTGGCGGGAACAGTTACTGCACAGAGGAAGGAGCTTGGTGTGTCCAGGTGACGGTGGGGGGAAAGTCCAGTGGGGATCTGAGTGGCCAGGTGTGGGGAGAGTGGCACAGACAGCTCGGGGAGGAAGCAGGCACTGGGAACTCTGGGGCCCTTGGGAGGAGGTCAGAAGCAAGAACGAGCAAAAATCATCTGATTTTCATTATGCTGCTGGGGGGACCCTCAGTTCTAGAGCTAACGAAGCAGTCGGGGGACCTGTGAGGAGGCTGCAGGAGTCTGAGACAGCATCCATTATGACTTTCTCTAGAAGACAGCCGTGAGGGCGGAGAGACATGCGGACGTTGTGGTCTGACAGTGTAATGCCAGGCACCTCACCATTCCTCACACGTGGCTGTTTAGGTTTAAATGGGAATTAATGAAAAGCGAAAATCCGGCTCCTTCTCACAGTTGCCACATTTCGAGCCCTCAGTAGCCATTGCCGAGTGCATGTAGCTGCTGTGTGGGGCAGGGTGGAACATTCCGGAACATTCCATCATTGCAGATGGTTCTGTTCCACCTGGTGCTTCAGAGCTATGGGCCTGTGTCCGATTCTTACCAGATTTCTTGTTTGTTCTTTCCAAATGCTTTATTCCTGTCCTGGCAGGGCAACCAGGCCACCTTAAACTTCATGTAATGCCCATTCTGTTAGGAGCAGAGTGGAGGGTCATTTTGTCCTGAAGAAGTTCATAGCTTTCCGGAATTAACCAAGGCCATAAAGGTATAACCCTGAGTTTGGGGAAACTTAGAGGGGATGTGCAAGGCACGATCTCTACATACCGGGGCGTCATCTGGGTGGGCCAGGAGGTAGAGTTCGTATGGGAATGGAAGGCCCACAGTGGGCCTCAGGTGATCATTTGGGGGAGAATGGGGGTGAGCAAATGGGGGGCAGCTGGGTGGCTGTGTCCAGAATTAAGGAACCAGTTGGAGAAAAATTGTATCAACTGTGATCAGCAACTAGGAGCCACAGTTTGGGGTCTTGTCTGTCTGTCACAGTACAGTCTATGGGGATATGAGTATTCCCTAGTAGGAGTGAGACCTCATGTGGAATGAACCAGAAGAGTGAAAGCCAGAAAGGGGCCAGGAATCAAAGGCAGATGCACTAAGATCCCTGCCAAGCTGGTTAGGCCGGCCCCAGGGCCTTTCTGAAGCAAGTCTAGCTGCCAGAGTAGTACTTTGAGGAGCTCACATGGAGGTCTTTGGGACTGTTGCCCTGTGAGGCTACTGCACAATTGGTCGGCAGAGCAGCATTTAGGGAGACGAGCCAGACATGTAGCAGAGGACCGAGGACAGGCTGAACCTGTGGATGTCCCTAGTTCTGTCAGCCCTGTGTCTAAGATGACCACCCCCCACAAGAGCAATGGCCTCAGCTTGCCTCCCACGGGGCCAGTCTCAAACAGGGTCCTCTTTTAACCAACTTTAACCCAAAACCCTCTGGCAAAGGGGATTTAGGGAAATGGTTCCCAGGTTTCTAGATGGACCTGCCCGATTCAGCACAAGGGATGTGAGGGACAGTCCCTTGGATCCTCACGAAAGGGAATTTCAGGCAAGAGGAGGCATCAGACCTCCACATTGTCTACCTTGTCACTGGGTTGGGAGTGGGCTTGGCTTTCGTCAGGACACTGTGAAGCCCCCATGCTGCTCACAGCCCTCCTGCTGCTCTCCGTCTGAACCTGTCTCCCCCTCAGCCTCCAAAGTCAAGTGCTGCTCTCCTCGGCACTGCAAAAACAAGGCACCGGCAGATCCTCATCTGATAAGAACGCGGTAAGGCTGTCATGGCCCATGCCTGGTAGGAAGGATTGAGATAGCATATCCCGAGGTAAAAACAAGGGTAGAGGAGTTCTGAGAACTGTGACACTGTCATCCTTTCTCTAAATGACTTAATTCAACAGACAGTTGGTTTTCAATCACTGGCCTCCTTTGTAGGCATGTGATCTGTTTTATGGTAGGGCAAGGAGCTCAGTCGCTCCCTGGGCTCTGCCCCTGGTGCTGGCCCCCGGACAGCGATGCTTCCTCCCGCTGTCCCCAGTCACCTGCCCTACTGCCTGGCAGCCGGGAAGCAGCAGGACTAAGACCGGAACCGGGGGAGGAAATTCAAAGGGAGTGAGGCTAAAGGGAACACCTGGAGACTGAAAAATACCTAAAGTGAGCAGCTGAGTCGCTCTAGGGGAGCGGCTGCAGCTGGGTCGTGGAGCCTGCAGGGACCGGGGCTCAGTTCGTGACAGCATGGCTGAGCCTTCGCCAGCCGCCCCAGTATATTTGGGCCACTGTGGATAGAAACTCTATGTGGTCCGTGTGTGTGTGATCTCCCCTCCTCCCCTCCTTTCTCTGTAATAGAATGTTCCACTTCTTCGGCCCCTGTTCAGTCTTCCCCTGTGAGCAAACCCTAGCCCATGCAGGCGTCGGGGACTGTGTAGACACACCCAAACGTGGTCCCTATTCTTCAGGCATTTCTGTTCTCTCAGTTTTATAGGGGAGGGCGCTTCTACTCACAGAAATGGACTTTGCAGCATGTAGAGCAAGCTGGGAGCAAGCGTGGCCTTCCTCGTGTTTGAGGATAGCTCTCGGGACCTGGGTTCCTGGGCTGCTGCAGACCATGCTCATCGCATGCACAGAGACAGCATGGCTGAGCCCTGCCTCTGGGAGGGGGAGTGAACGACTAGAGCGCGTCTCCTTGGGGGACAGCTCAGCAGTTCTCCTCTGCGGACAGAGAAGTCAGGGAGGGGCTGGCCTATGGGGGGGCAGCAGTCCCCCAGGACCCAGGACAACATTCCAAACCCGGTGAAGCTGCCACAGCACTGTCCAGTACCGTCCAATACCGCCCAGGCAGAGGAACCAAATGTGTGTCGTCCTGAGGCAGGAACGGGTGTTTGGGGCAACATTTCGTTTTTTTCTGCCCTCCAGTCCCTGCCGCTTGGCTGGTCTTCTCAGCAGGGTGCGGGAGTGGAGGCTGGTGTGGGCCTGGGTCAGCCTGGTCTGTGGCTGGAGAGCACCTTTGTGAGGGCGCTTCCTGCTGGCCCCGTGAGCCAGACTCCCCCAGGGCTGTGGGTGCAGGTGGGCCTGACGGTTCTCTCTCTCTCTCTCTCCAGGGTCAGGTGTGGATTAACGGCTTTAACCTCGGGCGATACTGGCCTGCGCGGGGACCCCAGGTGACTCTGTATGTGCCACGGCACATCTTGGTGACGTCAACCCCCAACACCATCGTGGTGCTGGAGCTAGAGCGCGCACCCTGCGGTGACAGTGGCCCGGAGCTGTGCACCGTGGAGTTTGTGGACAGGCCGGTTATCAGTGCCACCCCGACCTCTGGTCACCCCCCTCCAGGCCTGCCTGACTAACCCTTGGGACTGGACTACATCTGATGGCTAAGCACTGTGACCCTTTGGAGTTTGGGCTTGCACATACCTCACCTCTTTCCCCACGCAATGCCAGCACTCACTGGAAGGTGCGATTAGAAAGTAGGGTCGGCATGTGCATTTTCTCCAGGCAGCCCCGTGGTGCCCAAGCCTCCACCGGAGTTTGGGGGGTGCACCACGAATGCGTGAGGAGCTTGGTGGCACAGGAAGGCGTGATGCGTCTGCCCGGTTGGAATGAAAGCTTTAAAGGTGTTCCTGATTTTTATCTCGAAGGAATCATGTTGTCTTTTTGTGAAATAAAATTTGTATTCAAATGCTGTTACTGTTTCTCACCTTGAGCGGCTATTAAATTAAAAGTTCTGATTTAAATCATAACTAGACTTGAGTAGGTCGAATAAGCCACTTCACTAACTTGTGGTTCAAAGGAATGGAAAATCGTCTTGGTTTGATCTAGTGGACTGCTGCTTCTCTGATCCTCAACTGACTTCCTTTTTTGTTTCTGTGATGTCTACGAGGGGGCCCATGACACAACTCAAAACCATCCTGCGAACCACTGAAATGGTCAGCCACGGAGAGTGTATGTATCGTGGCGTCTGCACGCTGGGATGGCAGGGAGCCCCAAACATGCTGATGTAGATCTGTGAGTGCGAACCCTTCCGTGACCTGCTGTGTTTAAAAAGCTGATTACCTTAAAAATAGTTGCATTTAGTGTGTTTAGACATCAGAACGGCACGTGCCTGCACGACTCGGGCCTGAACGCGTCTCAGCAGACACAGACACACATGCACGTGAGTGTGTGCACATGCATGTGGGGATGTGGCACCTCAGAGTATGTGCGTCCTGCCCTGGGGCAGTCACTCTCACTGCAGAGCGCTGGTCCGACACCACGTGCAGCTCCGAGCACGCTGGCTGTTTCATTCACTCCTCCCTTGGGAGAACTGCAGAATGGGCTCCCGTCCCCCGGGTTACCCAGCCACACAGCTGTAAATGGTAGAGACAGAGCTAGAAGCCGAGCCACCTTGGAGCAACTGTCCAGGCACACACGGCACACATAATATATGAATACATGCATGTGTTCCCACGGGAAAGGATTGGAACAACGGAAACCAAAATGTTACTAGATCGTATCTGAGTGGTAAGGATTCGAGAGACAGTTTACTTTTTCTTTTTTGCTCACCCCTATTTTAAATCCTTTACAGGAAAGATGTAAACGTTTTTAAGGGAGGAAGAAAGGAAAGGTTTCTGATGCTAATCTATAATGTGTTTTCACGATAGAGTCATTGTCCCTGTCTAGTGGACATCGATAACGACTACAGCAGGGGGTACCGGAGCTCTGGTTGAGCCAGCTGAGGGAGGCATCCCTGGGTTGAGACAAACTGAGACTAGAACTTTATTTAGGACTGTTTTCTTTTGCATTTTTGTCTAAATGTCCTGCATGTGATGTTTGAGGCATAACTGCGGCACGAAGGAAGGGCCGCGTGGACTCGTGTTCTCGTTACTTTACTCCTCCTTTTGCACACAGAATGGTACTGCAGAACTGTGCCCGGTTATAAGCTCCAGAAAGAAACGTGAGGCACTTCCTTGCAAAGCACCTGCACTGTCCCTGTCAGGGCTCCCGAAGACGCGGGCAGCGGAGCGGGGTCTCCTCGCGAGAGCGTGTGCTTGCTTTCTGGGCGCCCCATCTTCAGAACCGCCATCAGGTAGGCAGCCGCAAGCCCGTCTGAAACAAGAAAATACGGAAGGCTTCTGTGAGAGGCGGGGCTGGATTGCAATCTGGTCTGTCTCCATCCAAAGACAGTGTTTGATCGTCTCCCGTCCAGGGTGTCCTGTTCGGGAAAACCAGATCTTGCTACATAGATTCTCCCACCCTGGACTCCTCTCATCCACCCCCCACCCCCAGCTCTCCATACCGCCTCGGAGGGGCGTAACGTCACCTACGGTGCCTTTCTTAAAATGTAATTTGCCTTGGGGCGCCCAGGTGGCTCAGTTGGTTAAGCAGCCTACTCTTTGTAGGTCATGATCTCGGGGGCCCTGGGATTGAGCCCCATGCCGGGCTTCCTGCTCCACGGAGTCTGCTTGTCTCCCTCTGCCTCTGCCCCTCTCCCTGCTCTCTCAATCAATCAGTCAATCTTTAAAAAATGATGCGCCTTCAGGCACTCCTGATTTCTCAACTCTGTTTGGATGCTGCCTCTGAAAATAGTAAAACCAGCGCCTTCATTGCCTACTATGTAAAATTAAATTTATCTTTAAGCTGATTTTAATATTCTGGGGCTTTCTGAGTTGATCATAACACGAGTGGTGTTAGAATATTAGCACATTCTCAGTCACCCTTGTGATGAACACTGTGACCTTTTTTTCCTTTGTACCCTTATTTATATGTACCCCAGATTTGTATGCCATACAGAATATCTTGTTTTAAATAGCTTGGGTGGCAGGGGTTGGGGGCGGCGCCTGGGTGGCTCAGTAAGTTAAATGTCTGCCTTCTGCTCAGGTCGTGATCTCAGGGTCCTGGGCTAGAGCCCTGTGACAGGCTCCTTGCTCAGTGGGGAGTCTGCTTCTCCCTCTCCCTCTGCCTCTCCCTTTGTCCCGCTTGTACTCACACACTCTCTCTCTCTCTCAAATAAAATCTTTAAAAAAAACCAATAAATTAATAGCTTTATTGGGGACACCTGAGTGACTCAGTCAATTAAGCATCTGACTTTGGTTCAGGTCATGATCTTGGGGTCTTGGGATTAAGCCCCGCGTCTGACTCCCTGCTCATCGGGAAGTCTGTTTCTCCCTCTGTAACCCCCATCCCCTGTGTGCTCGCTCTCTCTCTCATTCAAATTAATAAAATTTTAAATAAATAATAGCTTTATTGGAAAGTAATTTACATACCCAAAAAATTCACCCATATGAAGGTACGGTTTGATGAGTTTTACTAAATTTATACAGCTGTGCAGCCATCGCCACAATCCAGTCTTAGAATACTTCACCCCAGAACGTTCTCTTGTGCAGGAAGTCTTCATTCCCACTCCCACACTAGGCAACTGCTGACCTGTTTGCTTCCTCTGCGGTCGTGCTGTCACTGGGATCACAGTAGGCAGGCTTTCGTGTCCGACTTCTCTCACATGGCATCATGTTTGAGGCACGGCCATACTGTATGTAGCACGTTCAGGAATCTGTTCCTTTTTATGGCTGAGGAGGATTCCATTGGGCGGACACAACACCTTTTGTTTATCCATTTGCCAATTGATGAGCATTTAAATTGTTTCAGGTATGGGCCTACTCTGAATAGTGATGGTGTGAACATCCATATCCAATTCTTGGTGTGGTCATATGTTTTCATTTCCCCGGAGTAGAATTGTTCAGTCGTTCAGTAAACATGTGCTTAACTTTTTAAGAAACTGCCAGACAATCTCAGAACATCATTTTTGAGGCTAGTAAGGACCGAAGAAGCAGCAGCGTGCACTATGCAGTTGCCGTCAGTCCGGAGTGGTCGTCTGTCCTCTCTCTTCTCCCTGCTCCGCCCCTGTGAGCGTCTCTCTTTTTGTGTCTGTTAACCCGTCAGTCTTTGTTTCTCAGCAATCTCAGTTTATTCAGAATGAGATTGTTTAGTGCTCATCTAAGTTTGGGTTTTTTTCATTGTTTCCCCAACAAGCAACGTATCTTCTGTCAGATGACACAAATAGGAAATGATCTTGTGTGATCTTTGTTTCTTGCCTTAGGAGAAAAAAAAGTCATTTTCTGAAATCGCTTTTTTAGTCACTGTGAAGGATTCTGTCTGGTCTGTGGTAGACTAGATGGCTGATGTGAACCACTAACCCGTGGGCTATGAGGAAAGTCCAGTCAGTGTCCAGACAACAAGAGGGGGTGGCTCTGGGTTTGAGCCCTGGCCCTGCTCTTGGTCTGACTGAGCGCTGCATTCTGGGTCGTCCCTGGCCCTCCAGCCTTCTGGCGGTGATGTTTGTTAACTGGACACCCAGCAGCAGTGTAAATGCCCCATGAGGATTCTGAACAGATTCCCCACCACACAGTAGCTCTGCTTGTGTCCCAAGGGGCTTTCCCACATGTGAGAAAGCCTCCCACAAGCTTCATTCCCCTGAACTCCCCACGCAGAAGCACTGTGTTGCCAGGTGAAACAGGACAGGCTCTGGGACAGAAACACAGGTTCCTGTTCCCACTTCATCACTTATCACTGGCATGGTCTCAAATAAGCAATTCACTTACAAGCTTCAATTTCCTCATCTCCTACGTGTGGTTCCCCACCTCATGGAGCTTTAAATCCACTGCAGTCATCGTAGAACACTTCAGGTGCCGCTTGTCATGGACTAGGTGCTCACTGAATGCTTGTGTTCAGTTCAACATGCTGGTTCTCCTGACCAGGCACTGTGCTTGGCTGAAGGATGCAAAGGAGAAGGAGACTGTCTGGTATAAAACATGGACACTGGGCACCTGGGTGGCTCAGTTGGTTAAGTGGATGCCTTTGGCTGAGGTCAT
Organism: Meles meles; assembly: GCF_922984935.1. Lineage (NCBI taxonomy): Eukaryota > Metazoa > Chordata > Mammalia > Carnivora > Mustelidae > Meles > Meles meles. Next base: position 36,056,466 of record NC_060069.1, on the reverse strand, counting down.
GATCCCGGGGTCCTGGGATTGAACCCCACATCCGGCTCCTTGCTCAGTGGGGTTCTGCTTCTCTGCCCCTTCCCTGGCTTATGTGCATTCTCTCTCTCAAATAAAATCTTTAAAAACAAAAATGAAACACGGACACAGATTATTGGTGGCAGAGGAGGTTCCACAAAAAGTTAGGGTGTGTCGGGGCTCCTGAGTTGCTCAGTGGGTTAAAGCCTCTGCCTTTGGCTCAGGTCATGATCCCAGGGTCCCAGGATCGAGCCCCACGTCAGGCTCTCTGCCAAGCAGAGAGCCTGCTTCCCCCTCTCTCTCTGCCTGCTGCTCTGCCTACTTGTGATCTTTCTCTCTCTGTCAAATAAATAAATAAAATCTTTAAAAAAAGAAAAGTTAGGGTGTGTCAACTGTCAAGACCCTCCAGCATTGCAGGGTGCTGGGGAGGAGGGGGTGGAGGCAGCGACTGGAGGCTGCCCCAGCCTATGGAAAAGACTCTTGTTCTCAAAATCTAAGTAGGGCCCTTCTGCCGCAGCAGCCATTGAAGAGAAGCAGCCATGGCTCTGCGCTACCCCATGGCCATGGGTCTTAATAAGGGCCACAAGACAACCAAGAATGTGAGCAAGCTGACGCACGGCTGCCCCCAGCACCTCACCAAGCACGCCAAGTCATGCAGGATGGGATTCAGTGGGTGTGCCGCTTTGCCCCCTAGGAACAGTGCACCAAAGAACTGCTCAAGTTCTCCAAGGACAAGTGAGCACTCAAGATCATCGAGAAAAGGACCAGACTCACATCCACACCAGGAAGAAGTGAGAAGAGCCGAGGAATGTCCCAGCCGCCATAGGAAGGTTTCCAAGGCTGCCAAGAAGGACTCAGTCCCTCCTCCAGCTCTGTGCATGATAAAATCTTAACAGAAGAAGAGGAAGGAAGGGGGGAGCCTTCCATGGCCAATGTGTTGAATTCCCAGCTCAAAGGGCATTTCTCATCATTGCATCCTGTTTGGGTTGTTGTCTGTTTATTGTATATAAAGCACTTCAATAAAGTTTGTGTAAGTGGCAGAAAACAACTGTTTTGTGATGCATGTTCTAGGGACCAGAAACATGTACAGGGCAGTAGGACGGCCTGTCATTGTTCCGTGACAGCTGGGGCCTCTGCTAATGCTGGAATCATCTGGGGTTTCCTTCACTCACACCTGGAACCGGGACTGGGGTGACCTGAAGTCCGAGCTCGGGTGGGACTGTCACTGAAGCAACTACGTGGGGCCTTTCCGTGTGGCTCCGGCTTCTCCAGTGTGGTGGCCGGGTTCCGTGAACGTGAGTAAGCTTTCCAGCAGAACCAGGCAGAACCTGCATGGCTCTATAAGACCAAGACTCAGGAGTCACACAATCCCACTGGACTCTGCTACACACCTGGATTCAAGTGGAGGGCACAGAAATCCCACCACTAGATAGGAGGAAGGACAAAATATTTGTGGCCGTTTGTTTTTTTTTTTTAAGGTTTTTATTTGACAGGGGCACCTGGGTGGCTCAGTGGGTTAAAGCCTTTGCCTTCGGCTCAGGTCATGATCCCAGGGTCCTGGGATCAAGCCCCGCATCAGGCTCTCTGCTCAGCGGGGAGCCTGCTTCCTCCCCTCTCTCTCTGCCCACCTCTGCCTACTTGTGGTGTCTGTCAAATAAATAAATCTTTAAAAAAAAAAAAAAGGTTTTTATTTGACAGAGAGATAGAGAGCACAAGTAGGCAGAACAGCAGGCAGAGGGAGAGGAAGAAGCAGACTGTCTGTTGAGCAGAGAGCCCAACACGGGGCTCCATCCCAGGTCCCCAGGATCATGGCCTGAGCCGAAGGCAGACACTTAACCAATTGAGCCACCCAGGCACCCCAATTTGTGGCCATTTAAAAAAATAATAATAACCCTCTCACAAGTACATATAGTGTGGGCGTAGCATAACCAGTTTTCTCTCTTTCTGTCCATTCCACTAAAAGTCTAAGAACCCCTTGAGCATGAACTGAGACCTAATTGCCCTTGGCCCAAGCCCCACCGGCAGAGTAGCGTGCTTGGTTCACAATATGTACATTTAGCCTGTGTGTAATGAATTGAATCCCTCTCTTTTGCAGGTTAGCTGGCCCCTGGTGATCCCGCAAGGTATTAACATAAGGGGAATTGTGACTCTGAACCCAGACTAGAAATCCACTGGGTAAACCCACCACCAGCCACAGTCATGCCTGTGTGAAAAGATGGGCACTGCCCTTAGAGCTCAATCTGGTTTCCCCCTTTATTCTCTTTGGGGACATCTTTCGATCTAGATTTCTGAGCAAGAGGTGCCCTCTCTCCAATTTGCTTCCACTTTAATTCTTGCTGAGCGATGGGATCTTTTTCCCAGTGTGCTCAGGCCGCTGTGGCACACATGTCCTCTTTTCCGTGGCCTTTGAAATCATGAGGTGTCCCGAGACGTGCCAGTGAGGAAGCCCTAGGGTTTCAGGTCTGGTCGCCGTCAGGGGTGAGTGGGCTCCTCAGCTTTAGCCATTAGAGTGAGCTTTTTTTTTTTTTTTTTTCCCATTTACTCAGTCAATGTTTATTCAGTACTTACTCTGAACCCCACGCTACTGAGTAGGACACCTTCTGGCCTCTCTTACACGGGCGAATAAATGGACGGCGTGACTTTGTGCTGGGGATACGGTGCTGAGGAGTAACACCAGAGCCCTGTGACATCTGGATCTATTCGCAGACCTGATGTGGAAGCCGGGTTGCTCAGGGCTGGCTTCCTGGACCTGAGCCAGGTGGGGAGTCAGAGGAGAAGAGGTAGAAGGGAAGACAGCACAAGGTGCTTGGGGAGGGATGCAGTACCTACAGAGATCCAGGGTCTGGAGAGATGATGGAGAGTTCCAGAAACTGATGCCATGCAGCTCAGTCTGACTGGAGTCAGTCAGTTCGGAGTGGAGTTCGGAGTGGAGAGAGAGATGCAGGGATTCGAGCTCTCCCCACCCAGACAGTAGTGTCCTGAACTTAGTGTCCACGCATCTGTTCTCCTCCGAAGTTTCTAGGCTCCTGCCCTAAACTCCAATGGTTCCTTAATAATCGTAATAAAACAACAATGACAATAATAACAAATATCTGTACAGTACTTCTAAGGGTTTAGTTTGCAGACAGTATCTCACTGAATCTTAAAAAAAACCTTTTGAAAAAATAAGCCAGGTGAAATACCATGCAATTGGTAGTTTAGGAAAACCGAGAAGTGGGAAACCTTGTGATTTACCCCAAATTATGGGGCTGAAACTACAAGTCAAGTCTCTTGCCGACAAATGCCCCACTCTCTCCCCAGGGAAAGGTTGCCTTGATCAATTAGTCTGCAAGGAGATGATTGTGTTCCCTTTGAGAAAACTCAACACTCAAGACACTATTTCAGCCATGCTGCCTGCCACCATCAGGCCAACTGTGAGCTGTGGCCTTTCGTGAGTGACCCAGAGTCGTTTGCGTGTTTGTGGAGATCAGAACAGCCCGAATATGTGGGATCCCAGTGGACACAGGTCAGAAAGCGAGGAGGCCTCCACACCAGGCGTCCCTCCCCAGTAAAATCCAATGTTGTAGAGGGTGGCCTTTATCTGTTCTTTGACACTCAGCAAACTCCCCCAGGAACTGAGCAGGAAGGTTCTGTGAGCAGCAGGTTGCTCCGAAAGGAGTGAGCAGAGAGAGACGTGACATGGGAATGCCATTGAGCAGTCAGATGGTGACTGTCGCTCCCTTGAGCTGAGCCTGGCTGAGAAGACTGGGCCAGATGGAGAAGCACGGCTCACTGACTCCACTGAGCCCTTGGGATGATAAGAGCCTCGGAACTTTCTATGTGGGTGACTGGCCTCACTGGCCCACATTCCACCATCCTCAGTAAACACCAGCACACACATCTGCAAAGAACAAACAGAGTAAAGCACTCAAGCAGACACACGGACGAGATCATCTGAGTGGACCACAGGTGGTCGGGCTCCTCCCAGAGCCCTCAGGGACCTTGAGGAACCTTCCACAGTTTTCTACTCAGAAATCGAGATAGCCTAGAAGCTACATACCAACTCTTTTCACTAGATGGGATTTTTGCCGTCCTCAGGATCTGTAGGAAGAAAGCCCGAGGAGAGAGAGCTGGGTAGAGGACCGGCTTTGTCTTTTTTTCAAAGATTCTGTGATTTCCTGACCAGCTGATACAAGGGAGGTGTTTACTAGAATCCATTCATCTTCCAGGCCTCGTCTTGAGGTTTGCAGATTCAAGTCAGTCTCGTTACAAACTCTACAGAAACCAGCCTGGTTGGTTGGAAGACGGAATTCCGATTGTTCAGGAGGATGGAGGTGGAGGCCCGAGAAAGGGGACGGCGATGATCATCTGATTTCTGTCCACTCTGAACTCTCACCAGCTGGGAAGGAGCCTCCCATCAGAGGAGCTCAAACAGAGCAGTACTTTCGAGAATAACCACCTTCTCCTCCTGCTGTAAAAGTACAGTATGGGGGGCACCTGGGTGGCTCAGTCGGTTAAGCATCTGCCTCCGGCTCGGTCGTGATCTCAGGGTCCTGGGATCGAGTCCTCTTCTCAGTGGGGAGTCTTCTTCTCCCCTGTTCATGCTCTCTGCTTCTCTCAAATAAATAAAATCTTAAAAAAAAAAAAATAGCTCAGTGTGTATGGTCCTGTACGGGAACAGATAACATAACAGATAACACTGTGCGAAGGTACGCACTTCACGGTGGGAGCAAACCAGACTTTGAATCCCTCCTCACTGAGTAGGAACTTTCCACGTCATCTTGGTCTCAAATGCTCCTCTTTCTTTTGGTAACAAAATTCTGCCATTTTCTACTCCCATGTTTTTCTACACTGATTTATCCCTTCTGTACAAAAATTCTATCACTGAAGTCCTTGGTCTCTGCACCTGAAAAGTCTCCAAGATCCATTCTCTGTGGAAACGTTATTCGTCTGCCATATGCCCTATAAAAGTGTTTATAGCCTGTGTCTCTTGGCTCAACCCGGGACAGCGCTCATTCATGCCCTCAACTCTCAGTGAGGACCTCATGCCTGCTCGGCATCAAGGATAAAATAGTAACCACTTTACCATCCCCTCTCTCAAGAGCATGGAGCTACTCTCAGTAGCAATAATCAGAACAAGGCCCGTGCCTTCAAGAGGTTTATAGTTGGTAGGAGAGGTAAGTAAACAGACAGACTCCATGTGTGGTGACCGGATGCGTGGAACAGTCACCCTGACCGGAACAGGACCGTGGCAGAGCAGTGCAGGATGAGCTTACAGTCCAGGGGCCAATAGGACCTCAGACAGGAGCTCTAGTGCATGGAATTTATAGAGGGGAGGTGCCGAGGAGAGAGGGAGTGAGGGAAGAACACGGGCAGGAGAATAAAGATAAGCCAGGAGACTAACTTCAGCTGAGGACAGCCACTGTTGACTTAGTTCGCAATTCTGCTGGGCAGTTCTGGTCTGGACCGGGCTCTGCTGCTGTTGGCTGGGCTTACTCCCATGTCTGAGGTCAGGCGGTAAGGCAGCTTGGGCGGCTGGTTCCAGAGAAACACACGTACTCATTGTACCATGAAGTTGGTCTCATCTTGAGTCAGGGAGGCCAGACTTATTACCTGAAGCCATGTCAGCCAGCCTTTGGCTGCAGGCTGTCATGAGAGCAGCCGACCTAGCTGTGCTCTGAGGAACTCACAGAGGGGAGCCCAAAACAAGGGGAGAGAGGGGCATCCAATGAGGTTGCGTCCAGTGCTCACAGACGCTGGAAACTGGGTAACCGCTCCCTGATGGAGACTTGGGCAAGATCTTCTACATCTGCTATAAGTCTCTACCCTGAAGCCTAAAGGATAAGATTTGGCCACCTGAAGTGTGGGGAAAGTGTGCTGGGTAAAGCTGACCCTATTTGCCGACGGCCAGAGCCATGAGAGAGTAAGGCCCGTCCCAGACGTGTGAGTGACGGGGATGGACAGTGTTGAGAACATGTGGGCTGCAGAGGCTTCCAGGAAGCTGATGTGAAGTGTCTCGTTTGACTGTATATAATGAGGATAACATTGCTGAGGCGTTAGCCCAATGTTTCTGTATCAGTCAGTATAGACTAAGTTCTATCCATAACAAACAACACCCAAATCTTTGCAGTTTAAAACAAGACTATTTCTCATTCTTGCTACGTCCTTTGCCATCAGTTGGGGGTTGCGGTTCCCTGTTGTTTTCACATAAGGCCCCAGGCTGATAGAGCAACCACCACCCGGAGCATTCCTCCCGTAGCTGCCAGAGTGCAGTGATAGCCCCCGCAAACAACAAGAAAACCAGACTTTAATCTTGAAAGCATCTTTAGGAATAGAAAGTCACCACAAAAATGCTGAAATTACCCCTCATCAAAGAGATAGGTCAGTCCTAAACATGTATGCATAAAATAAAATATATAAAGAAAAAAATGATAGAATGATAAAGAGAAAGGGACAACCCTTTAATGGAGAGCCCTGGAAAACTGATGCGACAGTAAGAAAGAGATAAATAAATCCTTAGAGACATGTTCGCATTTGGAGATCCAAAGTAAACCAGTAGTGAAACTAGAAACTGTCTTGGGGTTTCTTCGTGAGACATGGGGGCAGGGTCTTCAAGGTTGGGAGGTCCAGTAGGAGCCAGGCCCACATTACGCTGGGGGGCTCTGATCCTTAGGATACAAGTGGACCAAATGGAAACCACCTTCTCTTGTCTAAATCCCAGGGGATGTAGGGACAAGGGCGTGACTGTGCAGTGAGACAGGAATCAATGATATGACCCCTCCCTGAGGTTCTGAGCACAGGCCAGCCCTTGTGTGGATCTGTGGTCTAAACTTGCATCACTGAGGTAGTCCACCAAACATCAGGCTGTGAGCTGAAGTCCTGTGCAAAACTGGTAATGCCCCTTTGTGTCTGACCAAAGCAATCCTCTTTGGAGTAAGGGCAGCTTCATCCCACACCGTGGGAAATCCCCCCAAATAATCTTCAGGGTCAAAGAACAGTCACAGTCAAATATAAGCACACACACACACAAAACCAAAACGACATAGACGAGAACCAGCAGAAACAGACCCACCCAGGCTTCAGATATTGAAATTACAAAATGTGTTTTAAAATAAATACAATATTTAAAGACCAATAAACAGTGTCTGCAGGGGATGGGAAACTAGGACGAGACCTCACAGATATGTGAGAGAACTAAACAGAACTTCGGGAACCACAAAATAGCCAAATTTTCATCTGTACCATGAAGGCAGGGAACTTTGAGTCCAGAGAGGGGAAACGCAGACTCAAAGTCATACAGGCAGTCGACGGCACAGTCAAAGCCCGGGCTCCGGCCCAGCCTTCCCCTCCTCTGTCCTCCCCCAGTGATACCAGCAGATAATCAAGGCCTCCGCTGGGCAGAGCCACCTCTCTCTGCTGAGCGGTCTCAGAGAGTATTTTGTCTTGGGTTTGGTCATCCATTAAAAAGAAAGGGAAGGGGGCCCCTGAGTGGCTCAGCTGGTTAAGCATCTGCCTTTGGCTCAGGTCATGATCCCAGGGTCTAGGGATCGAGTCCCGCATCAGGTCAGAGGAGAGCCTGCTTCTCCCTCTCCCTCTGCCTTCCACTCCCCCTTCTCTCTCTTTGTGTCAAATAAATAAGTATTAAAAAAGAAAAAAGAAGGGAAGTAGAAGCTAGGACTTTTTGCAGGAATTTTTGTTAACAAAATTCCTTTTGTGTCAGGATACCATGAATTCCTGTTGTAGGAATCAATAAGATGCAAGCTTATTTCCTTCTTCAATGCCTGAAACTTACAACATTTGTTTTATTTTGATTGCTGTTATTATGGAAAATGGTGGGGGAGAACTGTTCTTTCCAACTCCCACTTGGAGAAAGCATGTCCCCGAAAATCCACGCATCTTCAAACTAAATGTACCGAGAATCTCACGGTCTCTTTGGGACAGAGGCCCCTCTCCAAAAAGAGCCTGTTGTTCTTGGTGCTAACTCTAGACGCTAAGGCAGTTATCTCACCCAGGGGTTTTTGAGATGAGGGGCAATTTCCTGTTTTGGAGACACTGTTGGTAATAATTCACCTGTGCTCGCCCGATGTCAGTGAGTGGTCCTCATGGAGCTTCTGCAGTGTGGCCCCGGGCTCCCCAAGCAGTAGCCCACGATGATCACAGTACCCGACAAAGAAGAGAAACATCCCACTTTTAATTAGGCAGAGGACACAAGGAAGTATCCAGGGCACGGTGTCAGAAATGCAGATTTGCAGATTAGGACCACGCTGGCAAAATGTTCAGTGAGCCTTGGGTGCAGAAGAGGAAATGCCCAGACAGAGAACAAGCTCCCACATGTGCTCCAAGAGCTAGGCTGCCATCAAGTTGCTTTGTGCAGGGGCTGCTAATCCCTTCTGCAGTTACATCCCTCTCTATGGCACGTAGCTCGAAATAGGCCACGTACTTTTTTTCCACTGGCCAGTTCCGTGGGATCTTCATTCTTGCGTCCTCGGTACCCACGCCAGCACATCTAGCCCCTAGTATGTTCTCAGTTGATACTTCATGGGTGAGAGAGGCCTTCCGTGACTGTGTCCCCAGGCAAAGACGGCGTCCACGTGTCTCCAGCATTCCTTCCGGCAGGCCTGACACAGACGTGAGGGCAGGTGTCCTTCTGTTGAAGACTGTGATAAGATCTGTCTTCAAAACCTTCCCAAGTGTCTGTGAACCACTGGAGGGCTCACTTTCTCAGTTTCCTCTGGCTAGACATTCTACCTCTGCTTCCACTGAATTGGTTCAATTCGTGAATGATCTCACCATCCCACACCCACTGTTGCACTATCTTGACTCAAATGTGGAGCCGAGTCCCTTGAGTTTCAAAAAACCTCACCCACATCGGGCCTTTTTATCTTTAGAACTTTATAGAAGCTTTGAAGAGATTGTGGGCTAGGGGTGGTCTATGCGGCACAGCATAAGCTCAGTAGTTTTAAATATTAGATATTCCAGGGTGTTTTTTTAAGGATCTATTTTCAAGTAATCTCTACACCCAATGTGAGGCTTGAACTCACAACCCCAAGATCAAAAGTCGCACGCCCTTCCGACTGAGCCAGCCAGCTGCCCCTAGATATTCCAGTTTTCACAAGACATTTTCCTATCATCTGTATAGGTTGCCCATCTTTTTATCTTCTCTCCTTCGTCTTTCTTCATCTTCGTCTTCTTCATCTACTCCAGCCTCTGAATTCTTCGTCTTCGTCTACTCCAACCTCTGAATTAATTAATTAATTAATTATCTATTTATTAGATTTGATTTATTTGACAGAGACAGAGTGCACAAGCAGGGGGAGTGGCAGGCAGAGGGACAGGGAGAAGCAGGCTTCCCCCGCTGAGAAGGAGCCCGATGTGGGGCTCGATCTCAGGACCCCAGGATCAAGAACTGAGCCGAAGGCAGATGATTAACTGACTGAGCCACTCAGGTGCCCCCCACCTCTGAATTTCTGATAGTTTTGAACATAAACATGTCCTGTCTGTATTCCTGACATGACACATGCTCACCTTTGCCCTCCAGGTTCAACTTCTTTGGAAGAGGCCCCAGAGACAAATGACTTTGACACGCTGAGACAGAGGAGGAGAGGAGTCAGAAGGAAAGCAAAACGGGCAGAATGTATGAGCACCTCTGAGTCCTGAGAAGATTTCTAGCATGGCTCCCTCCCATGACCAAGCCCTTGGGGTTAGGCAGCATAATAGCATCCCCACCAACGTTTTGATATCTCAGCAAATGGGGCTTTTTGAACCATCATTCCCAAGGCAAACTTGGGGAAGAAGCAAGATCCCTGAGGTCCCCCTCACGGACAGGTGTGGAGAGAGCATAGCGTGGGTATCTACACATGGGCCAAGGTAGCCTCCAAGGGTTCGCAGGACCCAGAGTGGAGAGCCGAGGAAGGTCTCCCATGCCAGCTAGAGCAGCAGGAAGTAGCAAAGGTCTAGACAGACTCACTAAGCCTCCTGAGGCCACAGAGGACAACAGGAGAAAATGGAGTGTCTCCCGGGTCGCAAGAGGAGTGCCAAAGGATCTGATAAATCCTGGATGTAAGGGCCTGTCAACTCAGTGGACCACTTCATGGGTGCCTGAGGCCCCGACAGGCTGGAGTGTATCTCCACAGGTCCCGACATCAACAGATGACGAAGACCAGAGTCGCTTTCCCAAAACTGTAACACCACACGGTACTGAGGAGGGGGGAATAGGTGAGACACTGACCTGACTGAGATTATGTCTTTGCTGCTAAGAGAACTGGGGTCTCAAAATAGAAATGAGTTCAGTTCTGGAAGGAAGTTTACTGTTGACACCCATGTGTATCTAGTTTAACACCTCTAGTAGGATCAGCCCTTCCTGGCGTCAGTAAATGTTTTAGAATCTTTTGTTATTTTAGTGGGTGTTATTACTTCCTCAAAAATAGATCAGCATATTTATTGGAAAGTATTTCCTACACTGTTATATTGAGTTCCTCTCAAGTAAGCTCTTGTTTTGATTAGTGATCTTGCTCATTGTTTTAGAATTATATTTTTTTCCTTGGACCATGGAATTTGGTTTTGCATGCTCCTTTTCACTGGGAAATTTTCTGTTTGTCATAAAGATTTGTTTCTGTCTGTCACACACTCTCTCTCTCCCTCTGTCTGTGCCCCTCCATCCCTCTATAGAAATCTTGAGGTTGCTTCTGTCCAGAATGTTGTTGGTGCCCTACCCAGAAGCCTTTGCCTGCTGGTGCGCCCCTCCTCTATCTGCTGTGAGCTTTGGATGCTCCCTTCCCCAGAGAACTGCTCTGGGCTTAATTTGGAAGATGCCTCACTGACATGGGGACACAAAAGACCAGACTAAGGGTGGCTCAGTCAGTTAAGTGTCTGCCTTTGGCTCAGATTGTGATCCCAGGGTCCTGGGATCAAGCCCCACATCGGGTTTCCTCCTCAGCGGGGAGTCTTCTCCCTCTCCCTCTGCTCCTCCCCCCTGCTCATGTTTTTTCTCTCTCTCTCAAATAAATAAATAAATCTTAAAAAAAAATACCAGACCCTTTGCCTCAAAGTGGGATTAATTTTGTGATACAGTTCATGCCTAAGAGGTCCTGTGGGGGCAAGCCCATGCTGGGAGCTTGTGATGGTTCATTTTATGTGTCAACTTCATTAGGTCATGGAGTGTCCAGACATTTGGTCAAACACGATGCAGGTGAAGGTTTCTGGATCAGATTAACATGTGAATCTCTAGGTTGAGAAAAGCAGATTGCTCTCCCTGGTGTGGGAGATCCTAATCCTATCCATTGGGGTGCTGAATAAAACAAAAGGCTGACCCTCCCATGAATAAAAGAGAACAGTCCTTCAGCCTGAGTGCCTTCAAACTAAGACATTGGGTTTTTCCTGCCTTTGGACTCAAGCTGAAACACTGGCTCTTCCTGGATTTCAAGCCTGCAGGCCTTCAGCCTGGAGATATACCATCGTTTCTTGTCTCCACCTTGCAAACTCACTCTGCAGATCTTGGATCTTGTCTGTCCCATAAGCACATGAATCAGTTCCTTAGAGAAGTTCCCTAGACAGATGATGATGGATGGATGGATGGATGGATGGATGGATGGGTAGGTAGATAGATAGATAGAAAGATAAAATCCTATTGGTTCTGTTTCTCTGGAGAATCCTAACACAGAATACATCCTTGCTTACTTTCTTTCCCTTTTCTACCCTACACCCTCCCTCCCCTCTCTGCACAGCAGCCCCTAGTAAATCGCTTGCACTAAAATCTCTGTCTCAGACTCAACTTCTAGAGAATTCAACTTCCAGTTAGCAGGTTACAGTTACAGTCCGTAACCAGGTCTTATGTTTGAATCTCAAATCCTACAGTTCTGGAGGTATCACAGATCTGACTCCTGAGCCCTGTGCTTGAGGCTTAGTTCAAATCTTAGCTGTGAACCTGTGTTCATCCTCCAGCCTACGAGGCCTACAACTGTCAATCAGCAGTTCTTCCCTCTTCTTTCAGAGGCCAGATAGCTCTGCCCTGATCTGGCCTCTGGCTTCAAATCCTCACATATCCCATGGAGTGGAGTTACCCCACAGGATCAGAGCTCCTGGCAGCTACTGACAGCCTCAGGTCCCAGGACCCAGCCAACTTGAGGTCCTAGATTTGCTCACCACTTTACTTTCATTTCCCAGTTCTGGTCCTCTGAGATATTTAATCCCAGAATTTTTCTGCAATATTTTTTTATTGGTGTATAATTTCCATGCCATAAAATATGCATATTGTTAAGTGTATAGTTCAATAAATTTTGATAAATGACTCTCGCCAGGTGACCCACACTCAATAAGATACAGGAAATCTTCATCACCAGTACTGCTCTGCACCCGTCCACAGCTGATACGCCACCACACGCCAAAGGCAACCGTTGTACTTTTTGTCTCCGTAGATTAGTTTGGTCTGTTCTAAAGCTTCATATAAGTAGAATTCTACAATATGTGCCTTTCTGTGTCTGGCTTCTTTTGCTCGACATAATGTTTCTGAGGCATACCAGTGGTTTAAATGACTTACTCCTTGATTTACATTACTGAATAATAAACCATTGCATGAATATACTACGCCTGTTTATCCATTCTCTTGCTAATGGACAGTTGGATTATTTCCAGTGTTTGGCTATTATGAATAAAGCTATTATTCACATTCTTCTATTAAATATTTTTATTGATATATATTCACATATCATAAAATTTACTCATTAATGATGCCCAATTCAATGATGTTTATTATATTCACAGAGTTATGCAGCCATCACTATAAATGAAGTTTTTCATTACCCCAAAAAGAAAACTATGTTTTCTTCTAAGAACTTTACAATTTTAGCTCTTACATTTAGATCTGGGATCTATTTTAATTTTTTGTGTGTGGAGTGGGTAGCAGTTCGACTTCATTCTTTTACATGTGGCTATCCAGTTGTTCTAACATCAGTTTTGAAAGAAACCACTCTTTCCCCCCATTGAATTATCTTGACACCCATGTCAAACAATCAATGAACCATAAACATGCTGGTTATTTCTTGACTCTCAACTCTAATCCCTTGATCTATATGTCCACCCTTATGCTGTACCACATTGTCTTAATCGCAGTAGCTTGGTAATAAATTTTGAAATCAGGAACTTTATTTCCTTTCAAAGTTATTTTAGCTCTTCTGGATCCCCTTCATTGCTATATAGAATCAGCTTGTCAATTTCTACCCCCCCCCAAAATTTTAAAAGCCAGCTGGGTTGTGATAGGGATTTTATTGAATCTAGAAATCTTTTTTTTTTAAGATTTTATTTATTTATTTGACAGACAGAGATCACAAGTAGGCAGAGAGGCAGGCAGAGAGAGAGGGAGCAGGGTAGAAGCAGGCTCCCCGCTGAGCAGAGAGCCCGATGCGGGACTCAATCCCAGGACCCTGGGATCATGACCTGAGCCGAAGGCAGCGGCTTAACCCACTGAGCCACCCAGGCGCCCCTAGAAATCTTTTTTTTTTTTAACTCAACTTTTAAAAAACTTATAAATTTTTTTTAATTTAAAAAATTTCTTTTTTTAAAAAATATTTTATTTATTTGATAGACAGAGATTACAAGTAGTCAAAGAGAAGGCAGGAAGAGAGGAGGAAGCAAGTTCCCCACTGAGCGGAGAGCCCGATGTAGGGCTCGATCCCAGGACCCTGAGACCATGACCTGAACTGAAGGCAGAGGCTTTAACCCACTGAGCCACCCAGGTGCCCCTAATTTTAAAAAATTCTTAATTAACATATAATGTATTATTTGTTTCAGGGGTACAGGTCTGTGAATCATCACTCTTACACACTTCACAGCACTCACCATAGCACATACCCTTGCCAATGTCCATCACCCAGATACCCTATCCCTCCCACCGCCCTTGGTATTGGCATTCTTTCAAGATTTTTAAAATACCAAATCTTCTTCTTTTTTTTTTTTTAAAGATTTTATTTATCTACTTGAGAGAGAGAGAGCATGAGAGGGGAGAAGGTCAGAGGGAGAAGCAGACTCCCCATGGAGCTGGGAGCCCGATGTGGGACTCGATCCCAGGACTCCAGGATCACGACCTGAGCTGAAGGCAGTCGCTTAACCAGCTGAGCCACCCAGGCGCCCCAATACCAAACCTTAATCAGTGAGCACAGAATGTCCTTTATCGATTTAGGGCTCCTCTAGCTTTCAATCTTGCACTTTTTTTGGTTAAATTTATCTATGTTCTTGCACATGGAATTTTTTTCTGATTTCATGTTTGATTATTCATCGCCAGTGTATAGAAATGGAATTGATTTTTGTATATTGATGTTGCATCCTATAATTTGCTCAACTTATCTGTTCTAATACTTTTTCACAGATGCCTTAAATTATGTCATCTTATAGATATAGTTTTACTTCTTCCTTTCCCATCTGGATGCATTTTATTTCTTTCTCTTGCTTTTTTTTTTTGACCAAGAACTTCCCATACAATATGGATGGAAGAGGCAAGAGCAGACATACTTGTCTTGTTCCTGACCTTACGAAGGGGAAGGGATTCGGTCCTTCACCATTAAGTATGATGTTATGAACATTCTTGAATAAGTCTGTTTTATAGACTGAGGTCTTCATTTCACTTGAGTATGTACTTGGGTCTAGAATCCCTGGATCACAGGGTAGTATACGTTCAACTTCACAAAGAACCGTCAACCTGTACAGAACCATCTTTTAAATTTATTACACGTTTCAGAAGACAAGAAGAACCCCCCAAACTGGGAACTTTGGCTGCACCTTCATTAGAAGTCTTCCCAGCGAATAACTCAGCAATCCTGTGACCCATAAGTTTTCAAGGCACAGTTCGTACATGTCCCCTCATAAGCTCCTACTTTGTCCACAGCACAAACCCCCTCTAACTCCTCCTCAGTTATTCCCCCAAGAGGAGCCCAGCTGGACCACAAAATGCATCCTGAACCGGTGTCCACTTTATCTACATGTGATGTTTTCATGGTGATGTCATCAAAATTACGAGGAATCCCTCTAACCAAGGCAACCATGGAGAGGAGGCTGTATAGTGCATGATGATGGAGATATTTTCCTGCCTAGCTGGGCTCCAATTATAGTCCCATTTCTCTACAGTGTGATCCAAAAAAAGCAAACATTCTGCAATGTCTTGTACACATCTCACACCATGAACTCTACTAACCATCTGACTGACGTCTGCGTCTTCTTCAACGCACTGACATCCTCTGTAGGCAGGCATCAGATCAGGATAAGCACCTACTGCTCCCCTCACCTGTGAACCCTCCTTTTTAGACTCTCTCTCTGTGGTTCATTAGTCAGCTTTCCATAATCACAAAGATCTCCTTTTTTTTTTTCTTTTCTAAAATGGAAATATTTCTCTTGTTTTGGGAGGGTGTGAAAGTAATCGATATTTGTTTAAAGAAATAAAGAACCCCAGGGGTGTCTAGGTGGCTCAGTCATTAAGCAGCTGCCTTTGGTTCAGGTCATGATCCCAGGGTCCTAGGATCAAGCCCCAGGTCAGGCTCCCTGCTCCACAGGAAACCTGCTTCTCCCTCTTCCTCTCCCCCTGCATGTGTTCCCTCTTCCACTGTGTCTCTCTCTGTCAAAAAAATAAATAAAATCTTAGAAAGAAAGGAAGGAATCTGGAAGGTACAAAGTGTAATTTTTCCTTCTATGAGATGGCTAACATAAGTAATAGGTACTTATTACTTATTACTTACATAAGTAATAGGTAATGTTTGGTAAATCCAGAAAAGATTTTTAATGACCAATATTTTTGGAGGTTAACTTTGAGGTTTCTTCTTCCAGGTTTTTCAAATGCTGTTAATAGTTCTCATAGAGAGTCTAATGCCACCATCGCCTTGACCCCCCAATGACCCCACCTCCATAGCCAAGGAGCTGTCCACGGCCACATCCCACACAGAAGATGATTGTCTACTGCCTTTTCAGGAAGTGCTCAAAATGCCCACGAGGACCCACCCTAACTGCCATGAGAGAAAGTGGAGTACAATGCCCCTCTGTAGTGGAAGTATGACTAGAAGAGAGAGAGAGAGCATGTCCTGAGTGGCCTTAGACCTTGAAATTATCGCGAGGAAGTTTTCGGACAGCTGCAGATACTATGCAAAACAGACTAAACTCTACCACGTGAGGCATCATTCCAAATCTTGTAAGAAGTATCAAGATGAATATGGTGCTTCCTCTATCATTCCAAAATTTCAGATCTCTCAAGATTCAGTAAGGAACAGTAATAGGAGTAAATAGGAGGGAAAGATCTACATCTGATAACACAAAAACTTATCAAGAGAATACAAGCTCTTCTTTTTCTTTTTTTTTTTAGTAGGCTCCATGCCCAACATGGGCCTTGAACTCATGACTCCTAAGATCAAAAGCTGTATGCTCAAATGACTGAGTCAGCCAGGCACCCCTAATGAGTTTTGTTTTGTTTTGTTTTATTTTTATTTATTTATTTGACAGACAGAGAAGCAGGCAGAGAGAGAGGGAGGAAGCAGGCTCCCCGCCCAGCAGAGAGCCCGATGTGGGGCTTGATCCCAGGACCCTGGGACCATGACCTGAGCCGAAGGTAGAGGCTTTAACACACTGAGCCACCCAGGTGCCCCTATTTTGTTTTTTTTTTAAGCAGGCTCCATGTGAAACCCAATGCAGAGCTAGAACTCACGACCCTGAGATCAAGACCTGAGCCAAGATGAAGAGTTGGACTCTTTTTTTTTTTAAGGTTTTATTTATTATTTGACAGAGACAGACACAGCGAGAGAGGGAACACAAGCAGGGGAAGTGGGAGAAGGAGAAGCAGGCTTCCGCTGAGCAGAGAGCCTGAACAGAAGGGCTCTGGGATCATGACCTGAGCAGAAGGCAGATGCTTAACAACTGAGCCACCCAGGCACCCCAAGAGTTGGACTCTTAACTGAGCCACCCAGGAGACCCAAGAATACAAGTTCTTCTGGGCATCCCACCCTTAAGGGCCCCTTGTGTCAAGAATCATGCTTTACAGACAACATTTCCTGGATCACTGTAACTGCAATCGCCTATTCCAGATCCTTCCTGTGATGTGTCCTATTTGTAGGTCTCTTCCTTGGGGAGATCCTAGCTGGATTACTGAAAATTTCATTAGTTAGGGTGCCTGGGTGGCTCAGTCAGTTAAGCATCCGACTCTTGATTTCAGATCAGATCATGAGCTCAGGGTCCTGCGATGAAAACCCACCTCTGGCTCTGCGCCCTGTGTGGAATCTGCTTGTCCCTCTCCCTCTGCTCTGCCTCCTGTTCACATTCTCTCTGCCTCTCAAATAAATAAATGAATAAAATCTTTTTTAAAAAATTTGTTAAAAATTTTGTTAGTCATCTGTCAAAGATGTCAGTTTGATTATGGAGAATTTGTGAATCCTCAGCTAGATAAGGAAAACCAATATCAAGCTTTTCAAGTAAACATCTGAAGGCTATAGACATCTCAGCGTCTTTGTACTGCTAGTACTATCTTTAAGGGGAAAGCCACATGGGGCTCTCTGCTCAGCGGGGAGCCTGCTTCTCCCTCTCCCTCTCTCTGCCTGCCTCTCTGCCTACTTGTGATTTTTCTCTCTGTGTCAAATAAATAAATAAATAAAAATTTTTTAAAAAGAAATTTATTGTATCCCCTGCTTGACTTAAAATGCCATCTTTAATATATGCTGAATTTCCATGTATTTTTTTTAATTTTTAATTTTTTTTAAAGATTTTATTTATTTATTTGACAGAGAGAGATCACAAGTAGGCAGAGAGGCAGACAGAGAGAGAGAGGAGGAAGCAGGCCCCCTGCTGAGCAGAGAGCCCGATGCGGGACTCGATCCCAGGACCCTGAGATCATGACCTGAGCCGAAGGCAGCGGCTTAAACCACTGAGCCACCCAGGCGCCCTAATTTTTAATTTTTTTATAAACTAAATTCCCATGTATGTTTTGATCTAATACTAGATTTCCCATTCTGTTACACTCAATTTTCTGGTCCATTGCCATAGTATTTTAATTATCGAATTAATTTAAAATACATAGTAATTTATAATATAGTCATCCTTATTGCTCTTCTTTTCAGAATGTCCATTTTTTGTTCATTTTCACAGGAACTTTTAAATCAGTGTATGAAGTTTAAAAAGAACCATTAATCTATGTGGTTTTTTTTTTAAGATCTTATTTATTTATTTGACAGAGAGAAATCACAAGAGAGGCAGGCAGAGAGAGAGGAAGGGAAGCAGGCTCTCCGCTGAGCAGAGAGCCCGATGTGGGACTCGATCCCAGGATCCTGAGATCATGACCTGAGCTGAAGGCAGCGGCTTAACCCACTGAGCCACCCAGGAGCCCTTAATCTATGTTTTTTAAAAAGATTTTATTTACTTGACAGAGATCACAAGTAGGTAGAGAGGCAGGCAGAGAGAGAGGGGGAAGCAGGTTTCCTGCTGAGCAGAGAGCCCGATGTGGGGCTCGATCCCAGGACCCTGAGATCATGACCTGAGCTGAAGGCAGAAGCTTAACCCACTGAGCCACCCAGGTGCTCCCACTGGTGTATCTTGAAGAATAACATTGGATTTAATCATTTAACTTGGGAAGATCTGGTGTATTTATAATATTGAGTCTTCTTGGAAAAAAGTATCTAGGCCTTTTCATCTAGATCATTTTGGTGTTCAGCAATAGTGTTTTCAAGTGGGGGTTTTTATATCTATTTCCTATATATTTCAGATAATTAAGATACATATTAGAATAATATGTATCCTAATTAAGATACATATTAAGGTCAATTTCTATTCTCTCTCAAAATGCGGGTCTGTTTTTCCATCACATCTTCTAACCAGTGGTTATTTGTAAATATAAATATAAGTCAGTTTTGCATATTAGCACTTTCCCATTAACTTGCTTAATTGTTATTCATAATAGTTTTTGCCAGTGATTCTCTCGAGTTTTCCGGTTACTCAATACTATCATCACAACTAGAGATACTTTTTTCTTTTTCAATTTAAAAAATAAATTTTATCTCTTAAAACAGTTTTAAGTTTATAAAAAAAAAATCATGAAGAAAGTACAGAGAGTTTGTGGGGCAGCTGGCTTGTTCTGTTGGTAGAACATGTGACTCTCGATCTGGGGTCATGAGTTCGAGCTCCACACTGGGTGTGGAGACTATTTAAAAAGAATTTTTAAAAATTGAGTTTGTGAGCTTTTTAATTCATTCTTCTTGCTGTTATTTTACAGGTCCTAGAGAAGGTGAAAATGCAGACTTCTGCAACTATGGTCATAGCAAAAGTCTTAATGAAGTAATTTTTCACCCAAAGAACACCCACTGATTTCTGGAACTAGGAGGCAATTCAATCAATCTTTGAACTCTGTCACACGAAATTTTATTAGAAACATAGTGGGGATTTTGGAGAGAGGACCGCTGAACTTTGTGTAGTGAAATAGAAACTTGAATTGCCAGTGTAGAGGACTTAATTAAGAGATAAGGAAATTCACTCACTCACTAGAAAATAATTGAACAACTGCTTTGTGCTAGGCATTTTGCTAGGCAGTTAGGTGCTGGCTACTGTTGGAGTTAGTCTAATTCATGATTAGAATATTATTTCCCCTGAACCTCTGTCTCTTGGGGTAAATCCAACCTTATCTACTTTACAATGAACCTGAACAGAGTTTCAGTATATGAAAGCCCTTGGTGGATTTCTGCTTTTCTGAAAGGGGAATTTGGAGCCATTATAAGCTTTTAAGGAGGGGTGGCTCAGTGGGTTAAGCCTCTGCCTTTGGCTCAGGTCATGATCTCAGGGTCCTGGGATCGAGCCCCACATCGGTCTCTCTGCTCAGAGCCTGCTTCCTCCTCTCTCTCTGCCTGCTTCTCTGCCTGCTTGTGAACTCTGTCTGTCAAATAAATAAAATCTTAAAAAAAAAAAAAAAAAGCTTTTAAGGAGTAAAGTACTGTGACGGCAAAAGTGGGTAGAGCTTGTGCCTGGTTCATGCGAGCCCAGCAAGTCACTGACCGGTACAGAATACAGGATGTCAGGTGACTAGAGCACAACCTAAGGTAGAGGTGGTCCATGACCATAACAGGAGTGGAAAGGGAGGTGCCTCTGGTGGTGAGGCAGGCCAGTTACGGGAGCCAAGGTGCAGCTGACAAACAGAAGCACAGGCAACAAGAGTTGGATGGGGCTGACGGACTGGGGCAATGAATGAAGGACATCCCCAGTGCAGGGGCAGTGCTTTCCCCGCACCCGAAGGTCAATTTCCCTTTGTATTAGGGGCTCACTCACCCCTATGTGATCCCCAAGTCCTGGTTTTAGACAGGGGTTCCTGAAAACAGCCTCTGAGTCTCTGAGATTAGCATACAGCGGATTTAATGGTGAGTCATCTTGGGAACAGCCCCTACAAGGGCGTGAAGGAAGCAAGACTGGACAACAGGAAAAGTCACACTGGCGTGTCACTGCAGCAGACACCCCAGCTGACAGTACAGGGAGCTCGAACCAGAATGGCCTGTCAGAGTTGTTCCAAATTAAGGCAAAAGGGCAAGTGTTTATTTTGTGGCTGCCCCTCACCTCCCCAACATGTTCTCTCTCAACTGCCCAAACCACTCCCTACCCCTGATCGCACAGTCTGCTCTTACTGCCACCAGCCTTTCCATCAGCCTCCAAGGTCCTTCCTCCCTTCCGTTCATCAAAATCACGGCCCTTTTAAAAGCTAATTGTATGAGGAAATGGGAAGTTGAATCCATTTCTCCTTCCTTGAACATCCCAAAGCATCGTGTTTGCTACTCTGTTGTCGTAGCTCTCCTGCTTGCCTTAGAGTTGATCTTGTGTTTGTGTTTTCCCCGTATCAGAGTATAAATTCCACCAGCTTTCTCCTTTATCCTGTTAGTCTCTCCATAACCCGGCATCCTGCTTAGCACAAAACAGACACTCAACCAATTGGAACTAATTGCATCCAATGCTCCAAGCCGTGAAGAGATTTTCTCAAGGAAAATCTCCCCAACAGTCTGAAGACCGTTTGCCAACACCCTGTATCTTTTCTTCTCACAGAAAGAAGATGGCATGTATTTATTCAGTAGAATTTGAGTGCCTGCTATGGCGCAGATACTGAAAGGGCTATTGCCTAGCATTCTTGTTGAGGTAAACTTCACAGGCTGTCAAACTCATCATTTAAAAATGTGCAATTCAGCGACATCTAGAACATTCCCAGTGTTGTACAACCACCACGACTGCTGTTCTTAAATGGCACCGAGTCTGTGTTCCCCAGAAGCTGGGCACATTGTCACAGGAAGAGATGGGTCTAGCATCTGAGAACGGAGAGTTAAACTCACCTTTGTGTATGACCTTTGTAGAAATCGCGCTGGCCTTTTGTTCATGTTTCTGGTGCCGAATGAGAAGAAACATTCTTGTCTGTGTTCTGAGAGTATCACGCTGGAGTGTCACTGGAAGTTCCAAATTCCCCATCTGGAGGGAATCTGCCCCAGCTCTGGGACAAGGGAAGGCCTAAAGAACTTGAGGTGATGGGTGATTCCCCCCAGGAGGAGGGATAGCAGCGGGCAGATGGCACCCCACCCTGTTTACCACTGTGTGTGCAGAGGGACAAAGCATCAGTGAAACCCCCTGGGCCGGTCTGTCTTTCAGGCCCTAAAGTTTCCCTCTCACTGTGATTAAATGAATACACTTACCAGCTCTAGCAAGGAACAACTATCTTTCCTTCCATCACTCTGGAATATATTCTGCTCTATAGACAAGGGGAAACTGAGGCTAGAAGTGATGTGTTCAGGCTCACTCGGGAGTGCGGGCTGGGCTGGTGTGCCAGGCGGAGGGAGGTTTTCTAAGGAAACCGCCCAAGACCCCGGCCCAGCCCTCCTTGCCATGTACACCAGCCTCCTGGTCACTGCTGCACAGGGCACCGCCTCCCCACCCCACGTGGCTGCCTGGGACAGGGAACCCTCTTGTTCCTCCCACTGGCCAGCCCAGTGTGCCAGGTGCACATCAGCTTGCATCTGCAGCCCCGTCAGGGAAACCCAGCACAGGGTGCCTGGGCGGCTCAGTCTGTTAAGCATCTGCCTTGGGCTCTGGTAGTGATCCTGGGTCCTGAGATCAAGCTCCATGACCAGCTCCCTTCTCAGCGGGGAGTCTGCTTCTCCCTCTCCCTCTGCTCATGCTCTCTCTCTCTCTCTCAAATAAAATTAAAACAAAACAAAGGAAACCGAATACAAACAGATCAGGAAAAAATCTCGCTGGGACTATATACAAGTCTGTTTATTTTTATCCATAAAGGCAACATCCACTTACCCTTTTAAAATCACTTCTCTAAAAACCAACTTTCTGGAAATGCATCCTTTATAAGCATAGAGCATGTGATAATGCGTAAACTTACAGAAGCATTTGAAACAGATAACTCAGTTAATAGTTTGCAAGACAAAAAAAAATAGTTTGCAAGACAGGTTTTTTGGGGGGAGAGGGATTACAGGTCTCTCCCGACTTGATTAAAGTCTTTACTTTATTCTGATTAAGGCTGTAAGAACAAAGATTTATTTTAATGGTGTCAAACAATTAATTACATGATTAAAATGACTTGTAAGAAATGACTGGCTGAAATTTTGAGTCATCCCACAGTTAAAAAGGCGGCCAATGTTTTAAAAGAGAGGATGACATTTTCACAACTTCATAATTTTTTGATGGTCCCGTTTATGCCACATCAGTAGTAACCGTTAGTTGATTATTCTTGCCTTGCCTGATAGGAGGCACTTCTAACTTATTGAGGAAGCTTTGTCATACTTTATTAGCCCTGGTTATTTTAGTTTTGAAGGCTCTGTTTGCACACAAGTAAGAGACCCTACATAGATATATCCGCACGTGTTTATTATTTGTGAAATTTGAATATTCGTCTGCTGTAATTGAAACAAAACATGCTCACAACCATATGAAAGTGTGTTTGAATTTCCACAAGCGTGTTTGGATTTTTTTAATGCCTTGTATTTCGTGTTTAGAAATCGGACCGTGCTAATGCCTTCACATCCTTACACTTATCATCAGCATCAAAAGTGTGGCTTCCATGAACAAGTCATGCTTCAAAATGAAAGACTCAAGGTCCAGGTTCATTACTTCACCCTTTGTTCCTGTGTGCACCTGGCTTCCGGAAATAGACCATGCTTCGGAAATATTATTAGAAAAACTCTAGGACAGCATGTCAAAGTTGTCTATATTATTCCACAAAAGCTAGAAGTTCATGAAAGGAGCAAGCAGCAAGGAGCAGCGATTGATTCCATGGTTCCTCCTGGAGAACACCATCCGCTCAGGTAGAAGGGAACGAGGGCCTTCCCTTACAGTATCATGTATCGCCTCACTGAAAAGCTGCGAAGAATTCTCCCTCAGTTTACTCCTCCCCGCAGGCAAGGCTGGGAGAGGAGGGCTGCCGCAGCCGCAGCCCCACGGAGCTCTTGCTGCGCTGAACTCGCATGTGGCAAGAGGAAAAGCTGACTGTGGGGTGAGGAGCCCACACTCTGCCATGGATGTAAGTCTTCTCCCTGCCACTTGCTCAGGAACTCTTACTATAATACAGTTTCAAGCTCTTAACTCTGGGAAGCTCAACTCCATCTTTTGCCTCTTTGTTTTTCACAGGGCGTCATGGAGGTCGTGATCCCCGGTGGACTGCGTGTAGGAGGAGCTGGGAGTGTCCGGGGCGTAGAGCTGGAGGAGCCTACAGTATTGGCACGGCGCGAACGGCCCCCTGCAGGCTTTGAAGAGCTGTACGATGTACTTGCGGAATTTCTCCCCGAGGAAGAAGTAGATGACTGGATTGAGGCAGCAGTGGACGAAAGCCAAGGTCTCTGTGGCCTGAATGGCGTAGTCCAGGTGCCTTTCAAAGGTGCAGTCCTGAAGGACCCCCAGCTCCACCAGCGTGTCCAGGAAGAGCACTACATTGTAAGGTGCCCAGAAGCCCAGGAAGAGGGCCACCACAGCAAAGACCATCCTCACCGCCTTGCTCTTCTTCTCGTTTTTGCAGTGCTGCAGTGTCCTGACGATCATGGAGTAGCAGAACAGCATGGTGCCCAAGGGAATCACCAGTCCGAGAATATTGATCTCCAGGGAGCTCAGCACCTTCCACCTCGTGGAGTTGAGAGAGTATTTGGTTTTGCAGTAGGTGTGGTTGTGCTCCGTATAACACGTGCTGAATAAGAGGCCAGGAAGGGAGGCCAGTACAGCCACAGACCACGTGACCAAGCTGGTGATGACCCCATAAGTCAAAGTCCTCGCTCTCAGGGAGAACACCGCATGCACAATCGCCAGGTACCTGTCAATGCTCATGAGCATGATGAAGAAGATGCCACTGTAAAAACCCACCAAGTACATCCAGGAAATGATCTTGCAGAGACCGAGTCCAAAAACCCACTGGTCTGCAGCATAGTAGCCCCAGAAAGGGAGGGAGAGCACAAAGAGCAGGTCCGAGATGGCAAGGTTGAGCAGGTACACGTCAGTCATGGACTTAAGCCTCTTGTACTTGAACAGGACAAGCACCACCACAGAATTTCCAAGGAGACCAAACAGAAAGACCAAGTAGTAGAGAGGGGGCAGGAAGAGCTCCCCAAATGCTTTGATGCCTTCTTTGGTGCAGGGCTTGGGGATGTTTTCATAGAGATAGTAATTGCTATAGATGCTCTCATCCAGGGTGGTGTCTGCTATATCCGTGGGGTTCATTTTCAAATCTGCCAGCTCCTCAACTCGGGTCTGAGCCCCACCAGAAGCTAAGAAGGGGAAGAGCAAACAGGATTTCTGTAAGAACAAAACCAAATCGGAATGGTGCTGAATACAGAGCATAGCTGCTTAATATTCTGCCCCAGACCGTCGCACAGCCTTCCCAACCTTCCCAAGTGGAACAGCTCCATCCCACAGGGCAGTGCGGCCTAACGAGAGAACCTGCCCTTGGGGGTTAGCAGATTCCATGGTCCAGCTCTGCCCCTTTCCTACCCCTCTGAGGGGAGCTTCCGTTCTCTCCTTTGTAAGCGGGGACAGTAAAACCTCCTTCTCAAGGAGGCGCTTTCAAGGACGCATTTCTAAACAGTAGTCTGGGTTACTGAATCATTTGTAGGTCAGTTGAGATTCCCAATAGTCCTATACCCAGAGCCGCCTTTGTGACATAAAAACAAAAAACAAACAAAAAGATGAAAAATCTACGCATGGTCCCCCTTCAGATTTTAATTCCCCAAATTCAGTAACTGCTTAGATAATCATGAGGCTACAAGATTGGTCACCTGACTTTATATTAAAATTCTAATTCCTCCGGCAAGCTTGACAGAGATTTCAAAGCACATTCCCTGGTACTACTCATTTACTCCTACCCCATGCTCCCGTCCCCTGCCACCCTCCCAACAGAAGCTGGGCGCTCTAAGCCAAGCGACCTTACGGAACCATGGTGTAGATGACTCATAAAAGGTTCAGAGAAGTTAAATGAGGCCACACAGCTATATGCAAACCTTTCTCTTGGGGCCCGAGTCCCGGTGACATGCTGGGAAACCAGTTCTGGGGAGGTAGGGAACGCTGATTTATGGTGTTTGCTGGTTTCTATAGTACAAATACTTCCACCACGGCAAAATTCCAGCTACCAACCACCTCACAGAATTCCTGAATCTTGGACCCTTGGGTGGCTCAGATGGTTAAGCAGCTGCCTTCGGCTCAGGTCATGATCCCAGGATCCTGGGATCGAGTCCCACATCGGGCTCCTTACTCGGCAGACAGTCTGCTTCTCCCTCTGCCTCTGCCTGCCACTCTGTCTGCCTGTGCTCGCTCTCTCACACTCTCTCTCTCTGACAAATAAATAAAATCTTGGAAAAAAAAAAAGGAATTCCTGAATCTTAACAGTCTTGAGTTGGTGCAAGTTGTCTCCGGCACACACAGCCAAGTCCCATGTCCATTCTAGAACATCACATAAATGGGAACACGCCTGGCCTTCCAGGCCTGGTGGCCCGCTGCTTCTGGGCCAGTCTAATGCTAATGCAGCAGGTGTGTTCTCAAGGCCCTTCTGAAGACTGCAGCATTCAGATAATTTCACAGTACTCAGATGGTCACTTGAGAGAACTTTCTGGTCTCTTCATCAAAACTGCATGCAAAAATCAGTCCTGTCCTCTGAATCCCATCCCCACCGGAATTAGTCTGACAGATGTCGAAAAGGCACACCACAGCCCGAAATGAAATCCCTCTATCTCCCCAACCACCCTCGTTTGCTCTCTAAATTGGCAGGTGAAGAGATTCAAACCTTCTTAAAGTTACACACCTGTTCACATGTGAATGAGAGCAATTCAGGGGTGAAGGGCTTTCTGACTCAAGGCTACCTCCTCTTGCTTCCTTCTTAACGGCAGCCTGTGTTCCTTATTACAACAGTGTCCGGTAACTCACGTAGACCCCCTACCTTCCAGCCTCACCACCATATGCCCCAACACTCAAACTACTAACTACATTTGCTTTCTCAAGAAAGAGATCTGGGTTTCCTCCTGCAAACAGATCCTGAAGACCGGGGGCATCGCAGGGTCGCTGGAAACAATGTTGTACAATGAATATCGATTCTAGTTAGATAAAGAACAGTTCTAATCTCTCTCCACCATTTTTCCAGTGGAAGTTTAAGGAACAGACGAAGCTGAGGAATTACGAAATTATCGGGAGAACAAAAAAAGTAAACACAGCTGGTAAGTTGTGGGAATCAGCCTTATTTTCTTTCTTGACCTGGGAGTCTTGACAGAAGCAAGAAGCAGAAAAATGTGTATGTTTGACCAAAATTTTCTGTATATCCTAAGCGTGTGGACTGGGGCCAGATGTGCACAGGGAGAGAGACCTGCGTCTATGAACGCCCATCAGACGAGGGCTTGGAGGATGTGAGTAGAAGTAGACGGTGTGTGAGCTCCAAGATAAGATAAGCCGGCTGGGAGTCCCAGAATGCCGGAGACGCCTGAGTGTTGGGACTGGGTAGATGGCCAGCTTACAGCACTTCCAAAGTCCACACACCTGTCTAGTGTCCGGAGAGCATGTGTGGCCTGTGGCCCGAGGCCCTAGGCATGGTCCCGTCCCCACTTACCTTGCTTTCCTACCAGCAGTTCTGAGGCAGGTCGGTGAGCAGTGCCAGGCTTGCTGGAGAAGTAGAGTGCTAAGAAAGACAGGTGCCTTTGAAGGGCGCGTGGCTTCCTGTGAGCACCAGCTCGATCCCTCACCCAACTATGCTGAGTTCAAGTGGGGTTTTTTTTTGATAGAAGCAGCAGAAAACGAGTGACTAAGATTCACTCATTTCCCAAAACTGAAAGCTAGGAAGGTTTGCTCTCTGTTAGATTAAAGAGGAAAATGAAGTAAGTTTTCTTTTAAAAGAGAAATTTCTTGATTTTTAAACATTGATTTGCTGGTTTTTTAATGTAAAAAATTGCCTTTGGCCGGCTCCCTGCAGTAGAAACGATCTATATATTCTGGATCAGCAGGCTGTTCATTATTTGCTGGTGGCAGGCAACCATGATGGGCTATATCCTCCAACGAGCGGGAATCTGAGGAGGTCAGAGGGGCAGGCCAGACCCAGGCAGGAGAAAGGGTAACCAGAGGAGAGAAACATGTATGCGAGTGTGTGTGTCCGGGAGGGACTGGGAGGGCTATAGACAGCCACGTTCGATAACTGGGTGTAACGTGGCACCCGACAACCTAGCTTCAAGCCCCCTTCACAACAGGAGGACCCCTGCCCACAGCCCTCTACTTAGAAATCATGGCTCCTCCACTGACAGCGGTCGTGGCCGAGGCCCTCTGCGTTTGCGTGGCAGTCACAGCAGTCCCAAGTCTTCGGCCCATCATCTCCTCAGCTTCTGCCAGCTTCCAGATGTTTTCCCTCTACTGGCTTCGGTTCGGCTTCGAAGAGCCACAGAGGTCATTTTTCCCAAGGAGTCTGCATGAAAGGGACCAGCGCCAGAGCACGTTTGACACCCTCTGTGCTTTATTCCCTCTCCCAAAGAGTCTTTTCAGTTGTTTTTTCTTATCTCACTTCCCCATGAACCTTTTTTTTTTCCAAGATTTTATTTATTTGACAGAGAGAGCGAGAGAGGGAACACAAACAGGGGTAGAGGGAAAGGAAGAAGCAAGCCCTCCAGGTGGATCCCAGGACCCTGGGATCACGACCTGAGCTGAAGGCAGATGCTTAACAACCGAGTCACTGAGGCATCTCCTCCCCATGAAATTTTAATACTGTTTATGATGTAGTATGCGTATATCAGTGCTTTATACATAAAAAGAGAAAGGTTTTTTTCACCTCCCCAAACCAGTTTTTGACTCCTTGAGGGCAATACTGCCTTTACTACAAATGCATGAGTTAGAGTGGTGTGTCCCAAGGGGTTCTTTGGCCCCAGGGCACTTGGGTGATATCTGGAGACATTTTCTTTAGGGCCAGGAGGAGCTGCTCCTGGCTTCTAACAGGAAGAGGCCAGGAATAGCTGCTAAAATCCTACAAGGCAGAGGACAGCCCTCTACAACAAAGAGTGCTCCTGCCCAAAATGTCAACAGAGCTGAGAGACCTGAGCTAGGACAGCCATCCCAGCACGTAGCTGGGGAACCAGATTCACAGACACCCTGAGAAAAAGAAATGAAGATCTATGATCAGATCAGTACGGGGAACTCAGGGCTTGGGTTCAGGTTAAACACCCCTCTGTACTGCAGCACCCCTGGGGCTTTCCAGTGCCAATATCACTGTGACCTCTGGAAGCAGATACAGAATAAAAAAGCCCCTAACATACTTGACCAGTGAACCTATGCCCATTATAGAGGGCAATTTATAGAATAAACGTATTTTTAGGTTCTGCCACCGTCTTTCTCTTCAACGGGGTGGCCAGCTGGTTTGGCGGAGGCAGTCTTGCAGAGATGCAGATCCTCGTGAAGACCCTGATGGGCAAGACCATCGCCCTTGTGGCCGAGCCCCATGACATCATTGAGAAAGTCAAAGCCGAAATCCAAGACAAGGAGGGCATCCTGCCTGACCAGCAGCAAGCAAATGATTTTGGCAAGCAAATGGCTGGAGGATGGCCATACTCTCTCAAACTGAAATATCCAGAAAGAGGCTTCCCTGCCCTTGGGGCTTCACCTGCAGGGTGGCCTCATCGAGCCTCCCCTCTGTACGCTGGCCCAGAAACACAACTGCGACAAGATGGTCGGCCCCAGTGCTCCCACTCTGTCACCTGCCAAGAGAAGTGTGGCCACAGCAACAACCTGTGCACCAAGAAGAGGGTCAAATAAGGCCCCTTTCCCCACAGGGTGGCCTCCTGCCCCAGCCCAAAGCCCCGGGGCTTCAAAAAGTTTCCTTTTCATTGACTGAAGCAGTAAATAAATAAATAAATAAATCCCCCTATTTTTAAAGATTTTTATTTATTCATTTGACAGAGAGAGAGATCACAAGTAGGCAGAAGCAGGCAGAGAGAGATGGAGAAGCAGGCTCCCTGCTGAGCAGAGAGCCCGATGTGGGGTTTGATCCCAGGACCCTGAGATCATGACCTGAGCCGAAGGCAGAGGCTTAACCCATTGAGCCACCCAGGCACCCTAAATCCCCCTATTTTTAAAAACGCAGAGTCTGGGGAAGCTTCTGTTATGGAATCCCAGGCCTTGAGGGACAAATGAGAGAGCTGGGGGCTCGGTGGGAAGCTGGGAAAGCCCCGGGCAAGCCCATGTGAGCACCGCGCCTAAGCTTCCGTGGACCCGGCCTGGGAGGAGGAGTGATCCGGTGTTAGGGTTCTAGAACATGTGATAGCCAGAGGTGCCAATGATCGTGTGTTATCACTGGTCATTGTGGGTCCAGAGATGCTCCCATGAAAGGCAGTTAATGCTCCCTCAACTCAATCTGCCTGCGTGAGAAGCATCCCGGGTCTGAACGTGACTTCCAGCCTCTGTGTTGGTCGCCAGCACTTGCTCTGAGGCCTGCGCCGTCTGGCTGTGGATCCCAGTGCCACCAAGTCATAGCTATGTGAACCTCAGTCTTCTGATCTGCAAAAGGGATGATACCGCCTGAGGACCATGGAGAGGCCCAGTGATCTAGTGTTGGTGCCAGAGACAGGCAGGCACTTCACCATAGCGCTGGTGGTGGAAATCAGTAGATAAAACGCACAGTAATAGCTTTCTCTCATGAAGTAGCTGAGCGTGGCTTGTGGCCGGGAGCCACAGCTAGGAACCAGAGATATTTGGATGCAAACTCAGTGGGCCACATTCCATTTCT
Organism: Meles meles; assembly: GCF_922984935.1. Lineage (NCBI taxonomy): Eukaryota > Metazoa > Chordata > Mammalia > Carnivora > Mustelidae > Meles > Meles meles. The sequence continues at coordinate 36,026,279 of NC_060069.1, read as the reverse complement.
GAGTTAGTGCTAAGGTGAAGAGCACATTTCAGGTTTTCAAGTTGCAAAAGTTCTTGTCTGGAGAACGTCCGTCTTCCAGTTTGCAGTCATAAGGTTAACTGTCCTGGAGAAACACTAAATAGGTTTTCCTCCCAGGAGGGGTTTCAAAACTAAGCAATACTCCCACCCACCTCCCCAAAAAGATTACGTATTTGGTCATGTCTGTTTCATAGATGGGGAAACAGGAAAATAGGGAGAGGGCCACACAGCCAGAGATGTAGTCAGTAACACGTACACTCTAGAGGCTTTCATACACACCATCTTCCACCGGGCTGAATGAAGAACTCAAACCTGACTAGAGAGGAGCAGACCAGGAAAATAACACTCAGGGCAAACCTTCCCCCAAGGCAAGGTGGTGTGTGGCACCGCCCCAGCAGACAATGGGAAGGAAAGCCGCAACATAAGACTACAGCGCCCTCTGGTGTACCAAACCTTATATCAACACCAAAAACATCCAAGTATATTCCCCAGGCCATTCATACCACACCAGCCCACAGGAACCAGCCTATGTGACCCTGGAAACCATGCCCAAGGCCTTCAGGAGGAGCTCCGTGGAACTCAGCTGCAGAGCAGTGGCAGTAAAACATAAAAGATTTGGGGGCGCCTGAGTGGCTCGGTCAAGCATCTGATCTCGGGGTCCTGGGATCAAGCCCCATGTCAGGGTTCCCTGCTCAGCGGGGAGTGTGCTTCTCTCTCTTCCTCTCCCTCTGCCTCCCCACTCCCACTCGTTCTCTCTCTCTGTCAAATAAATAAATAAAATCTTTTTTTTTTTTAAAGCATCAAAGACTTGTTACTTTCATTTAAAATGAGAAAAGGCTGCCAGCCAGGGCCACACAGGGCATTGCACCCAGGGACAGAGCAACAGCGAGCTGGGCCTGTAGGGGGCAGCTTATGTTTGACAAGGAGGGTGACGTTAGTTAGTTTTCATGGGTTTTCTGCTGATTGGCTAATTTGGATAATTTGAGGTCTTGGGACAGAGGAACTGTCCCTAGCTCCCTGGGGTCTGGTCCCAGGGTGATTAGGGCTGTGAACAGTAGTCCCAGAGCCTAGATGCTGATAAGGAAGCTACTGCTCAAAAAAGGGAACTGATCAGCCTCTAGCCAGGGCCTCAAAACTGGATCAAGTCAGCACTTAAATAAGTCATTTTACAGGGGAGGTCTGAATACACAGACAAAACTTTGATAAGGAAATAGAAAATTGCAAACAATTAAATTACAAATTGATTTTTTTTCTAAATATTTTATTTATTTGACAGAGAGAAATCACAACTAGGCAGAGAGGCAGGCAGAGAGAGAGGAGGAAGCAGGCTCCCTGCGGAGCAGAGAGCCTGATACGGGGCTTGATCCCAGGACCCTGGGCTTGATCCCAGGACCCTGGGATCATGACCTGAGCCAAAGACAGAGGCTTTAACCCACTGAGCCACCCAGGCACCCCTACAAATTGATTTTTAAAGAGATAACTAAAACTCCCTGTACATTTGAAAATTAGAAAACACATTTGCATGGAACCTGGACGTCAAAGAAACTATCACAATGAAAAATAGAAAACACTTGAAACAGAATGATAATAAAGTATCACTTATCCAAAATAGTGGTACGCAGCTGCAGGGGGCCTGAGAGGGTAACTGAGCCCTTACATATTTATATATTTATATCGGAAGAGAAGAAAGAATGAAAATTAGTGACAGCTGTTTGACTAGAAAAAGAAACAGTAAAAAAAGAAATTGTAGAATAAACTCAAAAATGGCATGAGGAAATAAACAATAAATATAAGCAGAAATTAAACACAATTTGAAAGTAAAATAGACCCACTGCAGTATCTGAAAACACAAAATTGACAAACCTCTAGGAAAACAGATAAAGGAAAAAAAAAAGGATACACTCTTGGAACATACAGGAGATACAAATACAGAGCAGAGAAACAGGAGCCCCTAGGTGGCTCAGTGGGTGGAGGATCTGACTCTTGAGTTCTGCTCAGGTCCTAATCCCAGGATCCTGGGATCAAGCCCTGCATCACGCTCAGTGCTCAGTGCAGAGTCTGCTTAAGATTCTCCCTCTCTCTCTCTGCCCCTCCTCCTCTAATAAATAAATAGATAGTTAATAATTTTTAAAAATCCATCCTAAAATTCATATGGCATCTGAGGAAACCTGAAATGGTCAAACAATTTTGAAAAAGAAGAACAAATTTGGAGGTCCCACACTTCCTGATTTTAAAACTTATTATAAAGGGCATTGGTTATATATATATATAATAAAGCTACAGCAATCAAAACAATGTGATATTGACATAAAGACACACATATAGACCAATGAACTAGAATAGAGAGCCCAGAAATAAATCCCCACATATATGGTCAAGTAATTTCCAAAAAAGGTGCCAAGTTCATTCAATTAGGAAAGGACAAGTCTTTTCAACAAATGGTTCTAGGAAAACTGGATATTCTCATGCAGAAGAATAAAGCTGGATCCTTAGTTTCACCATATACAAAAATCAACTCAAAACAGGTCAAAGACCTAAATATGAAAGCTAAAACTATAAAATTCATAGAAGAAAACATAGTGGGAAGACTTCATGGCAATGGATTTGACAGTGATTTCTTGAAGATGACACCGAAGACACAGGTAACAAAAATGAAAATAGATAAAAAGACTATACCAAAATTTAAAACTTCTGTGCATCAAAGGATACAATCAACAGAGTAAAAAGGCAGTCTACAGAATGGGAGAAGCTATTTGCAAATTATATATCTGATAAGAAGTAATATCCAAGACACACAAAGAACTGCTACAACTTGACAATAGAAAAAATAACCTGATTGGGTATTGGTGGTACTGGTACAAGGATAGAAAAATAGAAACAGAATAAAGTATTCAGCAATGAACTTCAGTGACTGTTCCAGAGAGAGACTGACTATGTTTTTTATTATTTAAAAAATCTCCAATAATGTCCTACTCCCCAGAGGACTAGTGTGAAATCCCATATGTGAAATCAGCCACCCACCCCTAACATAACAATATAACTAGAGAGACTAAAACCCAGAGGAGAGCTGTCTCCTCCAAATGCCCCAAGAGATACTTCATCACCAAGGATTACAATTCTTCAGGGCAGAGGCACCTGGGGGGCTCAGTCAGTTGAGTGCCGACTCTTGGTTTGGGCTCAGGTCATGATCTCAGGATTGTGAGATCAAGCCCGTAACAAGCCCCACATTGGGTTCCTCCCTGGGTGTGGAATCTGCTTAAGATTCTCTCTCTCCCTTTCTCCTCCACCCCTCTCAAAATAAATTTAATTTAAAAATTAAAAAAATAAACAATTCTTCAGGGCATATGCTCTGTACCACCTCCCACCCAACCCAACCCACACACACAAACCACCAATCCTGTTTCTGGAATAAGCAATTCCCTCCTTCTACCTTTCAGTCAGTCCTGGCTGAGGCTTTTCCTCCTGAACTCAATGTTCTCTTCTTGATTATACACAATTGGAGACACAAAACATATAAACACACGTATGTATATTTTTTAAAGTATAAACAATGGTAATGTCTCATGTTACATATAAGGGGGACTGTAAGGGAAAGAGAGTAACAGAGACACAGTTACCATGGCATTGGAGAAGCTGACAGGATGAGTTACCTTGAGGAAGGGAGTGGGAAAAAAAATCATTCCTGTAGTGCTGAGAATCCTTAGGTGGGACCTGGGGAGGCAGGAGGTGGCTGCCGTACTCCCACATGGGCACAGTGGTTCTCTCGTGAGAACATTCCAAGTAACGCTTCATATGAAATTACATTTATTTTATTTTTATTTATTTATTTTAAAGATTTTTTTATTTATTTGACAGAGAGAAAGATCACAAGTAGGCAGAGAGGCAGGTAGAGGGAGAGGGGGAAGCAGGCTCCCTGCTGAGCAGACAATCCGATGTGGGGCTCGATCCAAGGACCCTGAGATCATGACCTGAGCCGAAGGCAGAGGCTTAACCCACTGAGCCACCCAGGTGCCCCGAAATTACATTTATTTTAATCATAAAACCTTTTTCATATAATTCTAATGGTATTAGAAAATGGTTGTTTAATTTAGACAAAATGACTTTTTTCTTTCTCTGAACATATTTACAGCTTTATATAATACATGTGTGTGTGTACCTGTATGTGTACCTGTATATAAACACACTCATGAATGCAAAGACCACTTGTGTGAATAATATTTACACCTATACCGGAAGCTGAGGTAATAAATAAAGTCATGTAATAAAATCTATCCATGGTATAACAGTACATCCCAATCACAAAACTCCTCACCCCTCATCTTTTTAGGATCGAGGCCCATTTTCCTTTATGAGGCATGCATACATTGTTAACAATTTCGAGATAATATTTCTTTGAGTCTTGGCTTTTTAAAAGGGGAAAATAAGTGCTGTGAATTGTATAAACCTGGCGATTCACAGACCTGTACCCCTGGGGATAAAAATACATTATGTGTTTATAAAAAAAATAAAAAATAAATTGGTTTCAAAAAAAGGGGGGAATAAGGAGATGCATTATGGATAACTGAATGCCGATAAATGACCCCTTTTGAGAAGTGGGATCAGTTTGGTCAGTTTGGTCAGTTTGGTCAGGGTCAAATTATAATAATAATTCAATAAGCTGAATTATGAAGATTAAGAAAATGTGAAATCATCCACATTACATAATATCAAGATATCACTGTATTAGTTTTCTGATGTGGCTGTAACAAATTATCACAAACTAAGTGCTTAACCAACATGAATTTATTACAATTCTGGCAGTCTGACCAAGATCAGAAATCATTTTCAACTGGGGGTTCGTAGGGCCAGTTTCTTCTAGAAGTTCTAGGAAAGAATCTGTTTACTTGCTTTTGCCAGTTCCTGGATTTCACCCACATTTGCTGATCATCTCATGGTCTCTTTGTCTCCAAAGCCAACAGTGTATCGTCTTCTCATCTCTCTCACTCTTTTTATAATGACCTTTGTGATTACACTGAGCCCACTAGATAATCCAGAATAATCTCCCTATCTCAAATCAAATGTATGGAATACCTTTGGAATGTAAAGGAACACATTCATAGTTTGTGGGATTTAGGATATAAACATCTTTAGGGGCCATTATTCTATTTACCAAATCATATTCAGTAATATCATCACTGATCTCATCAGAAGACTAAGTATTGAGAAACTGTCATTGTATAGTAGCAGATACAAGTTTTCCAAGATTACAATGTTCACCTGAAAGTTCCCACTTAATCATTAGCAATAATTACTGTCAGCTGTTTTACTTGAAATAACAGGCTCACTTCATTCATTTTCAATAAAATGTCTACAGAATACTTACTTGGATAGTTATACATAGTAAGTCGTTCAGGTAAGATGGAATTCCATGTGAATAAGGGTAGAGGTAACAATCAGTTTTTCCGGCTTCATCGGGAGATGCCGAGGTACAGCTGGCACTGGGATCACTTGGAGAGGTGAGGAGAGTACAGTTTTGTGTACTACCTCGATTTGTCTAAAGGTCCCAGTGGCTTTACCCCATTCTTTTTGTACCATCAGGACAAATATTACCAGAGTGAAAAAGATAAAGTTATAGTGTTATTTTGAATGTAGTTTGGATATCAAGAATGCCCTGGACAGGGTCACAGGGATCTGCTGTCTGTCACCCCCAAGGGACTTAAGACCACTCTTGGAAAATTGCTATTTTCGGGAAAAGTGCCACCGGATGGCAGCAGGTAGAGCAGAATTTCCCCGTTTACGCTGGCCATAATTTAAGAAAGTTATTTCAGGATAAATTTAAAATTTTGTCATTAAAGCTCAAAGACAGCATTTCTTTCCAGAAAATATACTTTGAAATATATAATAGAATTCTGAGAAACAAGAGCTATTTAAGCTCGCAACTGAAACAAGTATACTTTTGGGGCGCCTGGGTGGCTCAGTGGGTTAAGCCGCTGCCTTCAGCTCAGGTCATGATTTCAGGGTCCTGGGATCAAGTTCTGCATTGGGCTTTCTGCTCAGCAGTGAATCTGCTTCCCTCTCTCTCTCTGCCTGCCTCTCTGTCTACTTGTGATTTCTCTCTGTCAAATAAATAAATCTTAAAAAAACAAAACAAAACAAGTATACTTTTGCTTGAGACCTCACACTGTAGAGTGCAGAAGGGCTGTGAGCCTGCTTCTCATTTTCTCATTCTTACTAAGAACACTAAATAGCTTTGATAATGTTAATTTGGTCATTTTATTAAATAAAACCAAATTTAAGTATTCTACCAACTGGAATTACCATAAAATTGCGGAGTTCACCTACAGAAAGGATCATGTCTAAAGTTTAATGAAGCTCATTTTTTTCTTCTAAAAGTTAGATCATTGGGGCACGGGTTGGTGGGAGGAACATGCAACTCCTAATCTCAAGGTCTTGAATTCCAGCCCCACGTTGGGTGTAGAGATTACTTACACATTTTTTAAAACAATTTTTTAAAGGTTAAAGATCAGTCTTTTGTTTTCCCTTTCTCTTTATTAAATCTATCAGAGCACTAAGGAAGAGCTCAACAAAGAAAGAAATTCATGTCCATTGGACCTCAGCATCTCTATTCATCTTGAGTTTTTTCAGTTAATGCATTTTTTATCTACTACACAGAGAAAAAGGTTTTGAGTTTTATTTATAAAACATCAAGTTTTCATGATGAAAATCATGAATGATCCCGGAAGGCATGAGATGCAACAGTGGAGAAAAATATAATAAACACTTATTTCCGAAGGAAAATTAGCCTAATAAAACAAAAATAAATTGCATAATTTGAAGAGAAGTAGATATGAGGTAGAATTAAAATATCATTCAAAGATAAAACATAAGCCACCTGGAGCTCTCTCCTTCGCTCTGCCATCGTGGTGTGTGCCCCTGACTTCCTCAAAATCGTTTCTCATAAGACCTTCGGGATCAAGGGATTCCTGGCCAAGAAACAAAACCAGAATTGTCCCATTCCCCGGGGGATTCAGATGAAAATTGGTAATAAAATCAGGTGTAAGTCCCAGAGGCAGCACTGGAGAAGAGCCAAGCTGGGTCTGAAAGGGACCACCCAGGAGATGGGTATTTGTGCTGCAGAAAGGTCACACGCTCATATCCTGTCACTCTGTAAGCATCACTTCCAGGTAGATGTTTACATATTTTATTGGGGAAGTGACTTCTTTGTTACTACACTTCTGCTCTAGTATGTTGGCTCGGTGATAAAAATGGGAGAACTTCCATTTGAAAAATAAAATAAAACAAACAGGAGAATGATCAGAACTAAAGTGTTCCACATTTTAAAAGTCCTATATTAAAACTTTATTAGTTAACTTTGTAGTTTAAATTTTAAGGGAAAACCCTAAAAGGATAGAATATAACTTTTTTTTAAGATTTTATTTATTTGTCAGAGAGAGAGAGTGTGTGTGAGCAGGGGGAGAAGCAGGCAGAGGGAGAAGCAGGCTCTCAGCTGAGCAAGGAGCCCCATATGGGACTCAATCCCAGCACTGTGATCATGACCTGAGCCGGAGGCAGACACTTAACGGACTAAGCCACCTAGGTGTCCCTAGACTATAACATTTTAAATAAAAGAAAAAATATAAAGAATAAAAGTGTCTCCATTCAAAAGTACTATCACTACTTAAAAGATGGAATATTGGGGTGTCTGGGTGGCTCAGTTGGTTAAGCGTATGTCTTCAGCTCAGGTTATGATCACAGGGTCCTGGGATGGAGCGCTGCATTGAGCCCTGCATTAGCATGGAGCTCCCTGCTCAGTGAGGAATCTGCTCCTCCCTCTCCCTCTGCCTCTCCCCCTGCTCATGCTCTCTCTTCCACTCATGTTCTCTCTCATGCTCTTGCTCTCTCTCAAATAAACAAATCTGAATACAAAACAAAATGGAAAACCATAATCTCACTGCGTCTGCTTTCAAATTGAATGGTAGCTCCCCCTCTGAGCGCAGTAATGCAGACCAAGGCTCATCTAGTAGGTTCCACATCCTTTTTTTTTTTGAGCCCCTGATGGTTTTCTGCTGCCTCAAAGGCCAGTCTTCCTCTTCCTCCAAGCACACAGGGCTAGCTGAGCCAGCCTGTAGCACCGCTTCTTTGGATTTAACCCTGACAATTCTTCCTCCCAACCAAGTGAGGATAAAAGACACTAGGGAATTTCCTCTTTGCATCCAAGGAACTTTATATGATACACAAGTACCTTTCTTCAAAACCTGAAGAATAAAACAGGCAGTTTTATCTTATGATCACCTGTTTCAATGTGAAGTCGAGGAGGTCAGTGTTCATCAAAGAGCAAATCCAATCACCTGAAATGGATGGACGGTTAATGAAACATCTTAGTTCTCCAGAGCACAACCCTTTGATGCCAGAAGAGACCCAGACCCCAATGGCCTTATCCCCACCCAGCCCATTACAGTTAGACAGAGACTCACTGAGGGGAAGAAACTGCCCAGGGCATCAGCCAGAGGTGTTTTTATCCCATGAGGCAGATTTGAGGGGGGTGGGGTAAGCCTTGGTCACCCTGTAACCCACCCTGCAGTGTGCACCCTGGTGCTCTAAGGGAATGAGGCTTGGTCCTCCCACTGACCTCTGAGCCTCTGAACACCAACCTCCCCTACTCCAACCCCAACACAAAACCCAGTAGCTGGCCAGCAAGGAGGAAGAGAAAATATGTGGGCCAGTGGGTAACTGCTGAAAGGCTTTTTTCTCTCCAGTCAGCTCACAGGGAACCCATCTGAATGGCACATGGAGGGTGCTAGCCTAGCAGCCTATCAGAGCCAAGCAGGAGCCACCAGGATGAGCCTCAAAGGGGTTGTGCTGGGTGGAGTGAGCAATGCCTTCAAACATGGCTCAACACTGAGACCAGTAGGAGAGGAGAAACAGCTGCCGCTGTTCCCAGCAATCACCCCAGCAATAGAGCTCCTCATCCCATTGCCCTTGCTTCCATCTTAACCCTTGGGTGAATGGAACAACTTGGGGAGAGTTTGGATGAGAGTATATGGTTGATCCAACAACATTGCTCATCGCTTTCCTCAAATTTCTCCAATAAAGAATGCCAAAAACTAGATCAGGGCTGGGGAAACACTCCTGCCTCTTAATCTTTGCTGTACCTAATCAGTAGAAACATATATGTAACCATTTGATTTACGAGTTTACTTGTTGAATCATTCAATTATGGAGACTCATTTCAAAGATTTTGGTCCAGAGATAGACTTTAGGAAGTCCCCCAAATTGCCCTACTCCCCAGGCTGTAGCCCTGTTGGTGAAATTGCAGTTGTTTGACCCTGGGAACCACTATTTAAAAAAAAAAAAGAAAGAAAAAAGAAAACAATGGGAGACTGTTGATGAGCAGCAGAGTTTCCACGGAACAGCAACTAGAGACCGAAGAAGAATGGTCCTTACAGCTAGATACTAACATGTTTTATTACCCCAGGATTACAATTCTGCGTACTCTGCACACTACCATTCTCCTTCCCCTGGACTACTACCCAACACACACACACACACACACACACACACACACACACCAATCCACCCAATCCCATCTGTAGCAACCAATTCCCTCCAACCCTGACTTTCTACCTTTAGGTCCATCAGCCCTGGCTGAGCTTCTTCTCTCCTTTTTTTTTTTTTAAGCAGATTTTTAAAAAAAGATTTTGTTTGACAGAGAGAGAGATCACAAGTAGACAGGGAGGCAGGCAGAGAGAGAGGGGGAGAAGCAGGCTCCCTGCTGAGCAGGGAGCCCCATGCAGGGTTCAGTCCCAGGACCCTGAGATCATGACCTGAGCTGAAGGCAGAGGCTTACCCACTGAGTCACCCAGGCACCCCAGGTCTTCTCTCCTTAACCCAAGGTTCTATCCCTTCCTTGTTACACACAGTTGGAGGCAGAAAACACACAAATACAGATCTGTATATTTAAAGAGTATGTTTTTATCTCAGCATGCAAATAAGTTGGGAAATGGCAGTACACTCAGTACAAGCCATTTTTATACTGCCATTTCATATATGAGAGAGGAGTAAAGAGTATCACAGGAACTACTACTACGGAGAGTGAGTTACCACGGCCCTCAAGGCGACATGTGGAGTCAACATGAGGAAGGAAGTTGGAAAAAACAAATTTTACTCCTGTAGCCCTGAGAATCCTTAAGTGGGACCTGGGGAGGCAGCAGGTGGCTGTGGAGACCGGAAACCAGGCTGCTGAGGGGCACCAGGCTCTGTCACTGCCATATATTTTTGGTCTAGGGGAAAAAGAGAAAGAAAAACAAACGTCAGAAAATAATGGCACCATAATGACCCAAATAATGGGGCCTCAACGTGCAAAACCCAGGCTTGCAACAAGGGAAAATGAGACTATTGGGAAACAGTGGGAGTCCATATTTCTTTAGGGTTACTCCCTCCTCTTCACTGCCCCCAGCTGTCAAACACTGTCTCTCCCATCCCTGAGGAACAGATACCCCTTTCCTCACTCTCCCCCAGCCTCCTCCAGCCTGCCACTTCCCTGACACTCCCACGTCAGCACTCAGTCCCAGAATATGCTCACATGTTAGCCCCACAGGGCTCAGGGCTGGGATGTACTAAGCCTCCCTGAGAGCCAGAATTCAACGTGGAGAGGAGATGGAATTGGAATGGCTGAGTATTTACCTTACACCCACATGGGCACCGTGGTTCTCTCGTGCCGTAATAGTTGAGAACATTCCACGATAAGAAGTGATATCTAATATAAAACAAAATACATTTTTAATCAAAAAACATTTTTCGTATGTTATCAAAGATACTTTAAAACAAAATGTAGAGGGGTACCTGGCTGGCTCGGTTGGTAGAGCACATGACTCTTGATCTTGGGGTGGTAAATTCAAGCCCCACATTGGGTATAGAGATTATTTTAAAATAAAAACATCTTCAAAAAGAAGTTATGTAGTAAATATTAACTTTTGGAGTGCCTGGGTGGCTCAGTTGTTAAGCATCTGCCTTTGGCTCAGGTCATGATCTCGGGGTCCTGGGATTGAGCCCTGCATCTTGGCTCCCTGCTTAGTGGGAAGCCTGCTTCTCCCTCTCCCACGCCCCCTCCCCGTTGTGTTTCCTCTCTCACTGTCTCTGTCAAATAAATAAACAAAATCTTATTTTAAAAATAAAATATTAACTTTTGCCCTTTTCTGAAAATATTTAAACTTCATGTAATAACAAAAAAAGATAGTGAAGATATTATCAAGCAAAAGTGTGTGCGTGTGTGTGTAGTGTATGTGTGTGTGTGCCTATATACATATACTTTTGGGTACAAAAATTATTACATGAGCAATCCTCACCTACACAATGGCTGAACTATAATAAGCAAGTGTAATAAGAGTTACCCATGGTACAACAGTAGTCTCGATCGTAAAACCCTGCTCCTTTTTAAGTTTTTTGAAACTGGGCTCATTTTACTTTATGAGACAAACATACGATGTTAGCAGTTCTAAGACGTATTTGAATATCTTGGTTTATTTAAGGAGAAAATGAAGAGATGTTGTAATCAGTTACTGAGTGCTGGAAAAGGATCACTCCTGCATATAATTGAGAAGTGGAACTGATTTGGTCAAAAGTGTCGCTCAAGCTACATTAAACATATTTTAACACACAAAACTGATTTTAGAATCATGAAAAAGGGGTGCCTGGGTGGCTGAGTCAGTTAAGTGTCCAACTCTTGATTTCGGCTCAGGTCACGATCCCAGGGTTGTGAGATCAAGCCCTGTGTCAGGCTCAGCAATGGGCATGGAGCTTGTTTGGGATTTTCTCTCTCCCTCTCCCCCGACCCATCACCCACCTCTCTCTCTTTCTCTTAAGAAAATTTTTAAGGGGCACCTGGGTGGCTCAGTGAGTTAAAGCCTCTGCCTTCAGCTCAGGTCATGATCCCAGGGTCCTGGGATCGAGCTCCACGTCCGGCTCTCTACTCTGCAGGGAGCTTGCTTCCTCCTCTCTCTCTGCCTGCCTCTCCACCCACTTGTGATCTCTGTCTGTCAAATGAATAAATAAAATCTTTAAAAAATTTTTTTTTAAATTTTAAATAGAATCATGAAACAAAGAAATGCATTTTCCACTTTGAGTGTAACATCACTTATTCATGGGCAAATCTGCTAATCAACTAAGTTTTGCAAATAAGGGAATAACCATATTAGAATTACACTATTAAAACTCACCCATTTGATATGTTTTAAAATGCTTTAGCTTCTTTCAGCTTCTCTAAGAGTTTCTGTCTGGTGCTTCTATTGCTTCCAGAACTGTCACTCCAAACTCACTGTCACATCCTCATCTGCATACTAGGACGTCTCATGGGTTGTGTGCTATGAAGTAATGTAAGCAGTTTTTAGTTCAATCTTATTTTCTAGCTAACATTTCGATTCAGAAGTTCAAAATGAATTTGGAGGATCCAAAGAATATTATCATTCTTAGATGTGTGGAAAATTTATATATGAAAATATATTCCTTCTCATGAAATTGAGAGCCAAGTTTCAGAATTCTTACATAGGATCACCAACAATATCAAGATGATCACCAACAATATCTTTCCCATGCACCTTATGGTTTAGCAGTCAGTTTATTATATAGAGTTTGGACTATCTGGGGAGAAAATCTTACTTTAACCTCAATCTAGAAAAATTCACATAATTAATTTCATGATAAAGATATTACCCCAGTTGGGGTGCCTGGGTGGCTCAGTGGGTTAAAGCCTCTGCCTTCGGCTCAGGTCATGATCCCAGAGTCCTGGGATCAGGCTCTGAGTCTGGCTTTCTGCTCAGTGGGGAGCCTGCTTCCCCACCTCTCTCTGCCTATCTGCCTACCTGTGATCGCTGTCAAATAAATAAAATCTTAAAAAATAGATATTATCCAGTTGTTACATCATAGGGAAGATCTTTATTACTGTTCTTGCCTCCAAGCTAAAATGTAATACTACATTTTGGCAGTTATTTTAAGAGCCATAGCCTGATTGATTAAAAGCATGTATCACCTTGTTATCACAGAGTTCAGAATTAAAAAGCTAAAAACAGATATAATGTACTCATTTAAAATAAACTGAAAGTTGGGACACCTGGGGGAGCTTAGTCAGGTAAGCATCCGACTCTTGATTTCAGGTCAGGTCACCATCTCAGGGTCGTGAAGACTGAGCCCCATGTCTGGCTCTGTGTTGGGCGTGGATCCTGCTTAAGATTCTCTCTCTCTCCCTCTGCCACACCCACTCCTGCTTCTGTGTGCATGCAAGTGTTCTCTCTCTCTCTAAAAATTAATGAAGGCACTTGTTGTAATGAGCACTGGGTGATATATACAACTGATGAATCAATAATTCTACTTCGGAAACTAACTAAATAAATAAATAAAATAAAATAAACACCATATATGAAAACTAAATACTGATACTGAGTTGGGTCAAAAATTTTTATGTGTATATGTATAGTATAGTGGTTCCCAAAATGTGGTTCTAGGATCCCTAATGGACTCCAACAATCTTTCAAGGTGTCCGATATTTTTGTAATACTACTAAGTTAAATAATTTTAACTTTTCTTTCTCTAAAAAGTATATATTGAGAGACGCCTGGCTGGCTCAATTGGAGAAGCATGCGACTCTTATTTTTGGTGTCATGAGTTCGGGCCCCACATTGGATGTAGAGATTACTTATTTTTTTTTTTAAAGATACTACCATAAAAGTAAAAAGGGAAGTCACAGAATGGGGAAAAAATATTTGTAATTCATATATCTTGATATGGGACTTGTATCCAAAAAATATAAAAAGTTTATGACTCAGTAAGGAGACAAATAACCAAATATAGTATAGGGAAAGGAGCTAATACACATTTCTCCAAAGAAGAGATACAAACAGCTAATTGACATGAAAAGATATTCAACATCATTAGCCATTAGGGAACTGTAAATCAAAACTCCAATGATTTACAGCTTCACATCCTCTAGGATGGTTATAAACAAAAAAACAAATAGTAAGAAGTGTTGGCAAGAACTGACGAAATTGGAACCCTCATATATTATTAGCGGGAATGAAAAATGGTGCAGCCACTTTGGAAAACGGGCAATTCCCCAATTAAAAAGAATTACCAGGGGCACCTGGGTGGTTCAGTCATTAAGTGTCTGCCTTTGGCTCAGGTCATGATCCCAGGGTCCTGGGATTGAGCCCTGCATCAGGCTCCCGGCTCAGCAGGAAGCCTGCTTCTCCTTCTCCCACTCCCCCTGCTTGTGTTCCCTCTCTGTCAAATAAATAAAATCTTAAACTCACAGAAAATGAAATGCAATTAGTAATAAATCATGACAGAATAATTTCAATATTACAGCGAATGGAAAATGTAAAAAGTTATGAGATACCATTTTAGCCTATCATATTCACCATAGTTTAAATGGTAATAAAATCATGCTAATGCTATGTATCAAATGTCCTAAAATGATCCTGTAATCCCATTTCTGGTTATCTTTCTTTCAAAACAATCCAGGGGCTCCTGGGTGGCTCAGACGGTTAAGAATTCGACTCTTGATTTCTGCTCAAGTCATGATCTCTGGCTCAGAAGACTGAGACCTGTGACTGGCTCCAAGTCAGCAAGGAGTTTGCTTGAGGATACTCTCTCTCCTCTCCTTCTACCCCTCTCCACTCCCACCCCCTCAGGTCACACTCTAAAATAAATTTTTTGGAAAAAAAAAAAAAAAAAAAAAAAAGAAGAGCTCGTGGGTGGCTCAGTCAGTTAAGCATCTGTCTTCAGTTCAGCTCAGGTCATAACCCCAGGTACTGGGATTGAGCCCGACACCCAGCTCCCTGCTCAGTGGGAAGCCTGCTTCTCCCTCTTTCTCTCCCTTGCACCTCCCCGGCCCCTCTCATGCTCTCTCACGCATGCTCTGTTTCTGTAGTAAATAAAAATTCTTAAAAAAAAAAAAAAAAAAGGGAAAACAATCCAAAGACAGAAACGACTTTATGTACAGATGAGTATAGAATGCCAAAACAGAGAAAACAAATGAAATCCCAACAATAGTGAAACACTTAAACTGACGAACAACAATTATATTAAGTTATCAAAATTATATTTCTAAGGCACCTGGCTGGTTCTGTTGGTAGAGCATGCAACTCTTGATCTCAGTGTTGTAAGTTTGAGCCCCATGTTGGGTATAAAAGTATACTTAAAATAAATCTTTTTAAAGAAATTATGTTTCTGAAGATTATATAGTAATAAATGAAAATGCTTACATATGTAATGAAACGAAACACACCATAAAGCTCTACAAAGTGATCATACTATATAATTAAACTATAATTACTTGATTGACTATCACAGAGCCACAAAGAAATTATGATACTGCTACAGGGCAATTTACCAATTTAAAATATTTTTATAAATAAATAATATATAAATATTTATAATATATAAATATAAATATATAAATATATATTTATAATATTATATAAATTTATAATATATATAAATATATATATAAATAAAAATAAATATATATTTATTTATAAATAAATAAAAGATTTTATTTATTCATTTGAGAGAGAGAAAGACAGAGAGAGCACAAGCAGGGGAGAGGCAGAGGGAGAAGGAGAAGCAGACTCCCGGATGAGCAGGGAGCTGGACGTGGGGCTCAATCCCAGGACCTGGACATCACAACCTGAGCCGAAGGCAGACGCTTAGCTGACAGAGCCACCCAGGTGCCCTCCAGGACAGACATCTTGTTCGAAGATTGTAAAAAGTTTATTGTGGCAGAGCATGATAATGGTAATTGAGAGGTTCATGGATAAAAACAGAATCCTACCAGATGAACTACTGAGTGTTTACTTCATGATAAACACTTTACTGAGCATATATCTACTGTTTGTTTCTGAGGTAGTTTGTTTCACCATCTTTCATATGTCCATAGGGAGCCTGAGATAGGCGCAGATTAGCAGCCATGCCAACAGCATAAAGCTGGTAAGTGATGGGAGTCTAGATTAATACCCAGGGCCTGAGCTCTGAGCTATCTTTTCTTCCCCTCAGATCTGTCTAAGAAGAGTCAACCCATATCACTTCAGGACCCCAACCTCTCCTGAAAACAAGTATCGATACATGCAAAAATTTGACCAGACTGCAAAGTAATTAAGCTGAATGAAAAATGAAGGTCTAGGGATGCCTGGGTGGCTCAGTTGGCTAAGTGCCTGCCTTTGGCTCAGGTCATGATCCCAGGGTCCTGGGTTCAAGCCCCACCTCAGGCTCCCTGCTCTGTGGGGAGCCTGGCTCTCCCTCTGCCTGCTCCTCCCCCTGCTTGTGCTTTCTCTCTCTGACAAATAAAATCTTAAGAAAAAAAAAAAAAAAAGAAAAAGAAAAAGAAAAATGTGGGTCTCAAAAGATTACAAACTATGAGATCCCATTTTTATAACATGCTCGAAATGACAAAATTACAAAGACTAAGACTAGGTTAGTGGTTGTCAGGTGTTATCTCATGGGGCCCTTAGAAACATTCTGTGAGGTACAACTCCCATTTCCTTGGTGTCTTTTGAGTTTCTTCTACCTCAAAAGTCATTCTTCCTTTTCTTCCAAGAACGCTGCTTCTTGGAGGTTAATCCTAGCAAATCTTCCTTCCAATCAGTTAAGGATAGTAAACACCAGCCAATTTTTTCTTTGCACTCAAGGAATCTGATATAGGCTAACACACAATTTTTCTCAAACTCTTTAGAGCCAAATATGCATTACTTTCTAATTATTAACAAATGCATCATGCGAAGTCAAGAAGAGACCGAAATGCGATGCCTGGATGGCTCAGTCGGTTAAGTGGGCTCAGGTCATGATCCCAGGATCCTGGTATCCGGCCCGCATTGAGCCCCCACATTGGGCCCCGCGTCAGCATCGGCTCGCGCTCAGCCGGGAGCCTGCTTCTCCCTCTGCCTGCTGCTCCCCCACTTGTGCTCTGTCATTCTTTCGCTCTGACAAATAAATAAATAAATAAATAAGAGGCCAAAAGTTCCTCAAAGGGCAAATCCAATTACTGCAAAGGGGATCAATGGCTGATTACCGATCTTAATCCTCCCGGGCCCTCCATAAACCTCAGAAGTCAGGTAGGATCTGGGCTCCAACAGCCCCGCCCACACCCCTCGGTCCACCCCCAGCTACTGAGTCACTCAGTGGGGAAAGAGCACAAGAGCCCCAGCCAGGGGATTCCTATGACCTGAGGCAGATATGAGGATGAGGGGAATGAGTTCAGGTCACAAGACAGTTGACCCTCAGCGGGACGGCTCTCCCGCCTTCCTGTGCTCCAAGGCAGATGAGAGCTGCTGGCCGGGGCCCACGGCCTCCCCTTCCCCACATCCCAGAGACTGGTTGCCCGCCGCTCCCCAGCCCAGTTACCTGTCAGTACCCAACGAGTATGAAAAGGAACACGGTGGCAGTGGGCAGTTAACGGTTGCCTCAGCTCTCAGGTCGCAGCTGGGGGCGCACCTGAGAACGCGCTTAGCACAGCCAATCAGAGGCAAGGGAGGACTGATGGCCGCCTCTGAGTGGCTGGCCCGAAGGCGCGAGTTTCACAGCCAATCAGAGCCAGATGGGCTCGAAGTCGCGCCTCCCGGGGGCAGGTCCTTCGACGTCCTGCCCAGACAACTGCGGGAGCGACGTTGGGGTGACCTGTCTAGGGGTGCCGGCCTTGTGGCCAGTGAAGGCCAAGAAAAGAAGGCAAGTCTTACGGGTTCCGCTGGGGCGAGAGCCGCGGGAACATCTACAGTTCTCACCCTTGTGCTCTCCCAGGCCTCAGCGCTGCGAATAAATAATAGGAGGCCGAGAACTACGTAAGAGCCAGCCTGATTCCCGCTGCTCCTTCTGCCATAGATACCCTCTTGCGTTCCTTCCCAGCTGACTTCAGTGTTCATTCAAAGACCAATTCAACGCCATTTTCTCCCTAAGCTTCCACCAGCCTGGGAGGATCTGACCTGTAGTCGTCCTGCCCTGAGATTGCCCTGCCTGGAGAATTTGTCACACAGCCAGGAAGTGGGGGCAGAAATGCAGAGAAACGATTTGCAAGGGCTTTGGGGTCAGGGGCCGAGCTTCGTTCACAGCCAGGTTTCACAGCCTCCGTGCTGAGTGACCTCAGGGAAGACAATGGACCTCTCTGTGATCAACTGTCTCATCAGTAGAAGAGAGGAAGATGGACAAGACTCCATTAGAGTGGCTGCACTGTCAGGCAGATAAACCTGACAAAGGGTCTTATCACTTCCCTAACCTGAATGCCAGAAGTTCGGGGGCTGAGGAGTGGGAGGGGGATTGAGGGCACCTTCTGTTACCTAAAGGCTTTTTGGGAACAGGCACTTCCAGATTTGGGGCAGCTCAAGCAGGCATTGGCAGAAGTGGACCGAGCAGAGGGAAGCCCCAGGAAGTGTTCTGTAGCATGAAGAAAATGGCTTGGGACAGGGTGAGGTCACCATACCAGGAGGTACAGGAAGGAGGGCCCTCCTCCAAGGAGTGCTGAACAAGAAGACCCTTCTGACTTTATCCCAGATTCAGGACCTGGGACTGAGAAGGGAGCAAGTTCTACAGTAGTTTCCCCTTGGGATTGTATTTTTTTCTCTGAAATGAGAGGACTGGGCTAGACATCTCATGGGGGACAACTGGCTTACAGAAGGCAGCTGAACTTTGGAAGCTCAACATTCCCAAACCCTTTCGCTGTCTATCCTTGACCTCATGACTTTCATTAGGAGCACCTCCCACCCCACTCCTATGTCCTCTACAATCTCAGTGTCTCCTTCATTTTCAACATACTAAATACTAAAATCTCTCTGCCCCTAAAGGACCCAACTTTAATCTTCTCAAGAGTGGCTGTTCTTTCTCAAACATTCCCTGGTTCTAAAGGATTTGGTGGAGAAAATGATGACTTCCTTGCAGCTCATTTCCCCTTCCCAGTCATGTCTCTGTCCTCCTCCCTCAAATGCCCATCTCCTCTGAAATGCAGGCCCTCAGACTCTGCCACCCCTACATTGCAGTCATACCTACCGACATCTGCCAATCCCTTCATTCACTGAAGACTCTTCACCTGGCTTACAGTCTTGCTCCTTCATTACATTACTCACCATTGTGCTTTTCAGCCATGATCACTGATGTTCACTCCAGTACCTTGGACCCTGTTCCTCAACTTCATTGTCAGCAATCCTTTCTGCATCTCACTGGGTCAATGTCTACTTTGCCATCTCTTTAATGTCCATTTCAAGCATCCTACCCTCCAGAAACCACTTGCTATTTTCCTACCACTTGTCTTAATTGCTCTTAGCACTTCTCCAGTAATGCCCTGACCCTTTTGCAGTCTCCAACTTATTGGTTTCCCACTCTTTTTTTTTTTTTGAAAGAGAGCTTTTAATTACTTGTATGTACAGAAAATTCAACAACGTCCACTTAGCCCAGTTTGGTGGCCAGTTCTTTAGCCTTTGCATCCTCCAGCGTGGCAATGTGAACCACCAATTTTGGACCCAAGGTGTTGCCTCCCCAAACACACAAGATCTCACCATATCTGTCATTGGAATGGGTCCTGATTGCTTTCACCAGCTTAGCCAAAGCTCCTTTGTCTTCCAGGTTAACTATGTGAAGGCAACAGTGCTGCAGATCTTCCTGTGGATCAGACACCCTAGCCTGGCCTCCTCCTTGACAGTGTTGTAGGGAACCTCTATCTCGTGACCCAGAGCAGACAGGAAGACAGCCCCACCTCAGTGGGATCCACATCATGTGCATGTTCACCAGCTGAGCCTTCTTGTTTTCCCCTAAGGTGGTGACAGTATTAACCCAAGCTCAAAAGACAGGGGACCTCTTAGTTGGGACATCCCCTTTGCTGGGACATCCCCTTTGCTGGCAACTTTCTTTTCAACCTGGACCAACAATTTCTGCTTTTTCTCCTGCTTTTCTCTGGTCTGTATTTGGGCCAGCTTAAGCAGTTGAGTAGCTGTTTGGTGGTCCAAAGCCTGGGGGAACTGGTTAATCACGGGAGACACTTTTGGATGTTTTATAGAGACTAGCTCTTTGCCATTGCAGCCAGTCATGGGGACATTTGACAAAATGGTTGAAGTCCCTTTTGGCTGGATGTCCTGTCCAATGCTAAGATTCTTGGTCTTTTTCTCAAACAAGGTATTGACCACATTCTTGGCCTCCAGCTTCTTACAGCATCAGGGACAGGGGCCAGCTTCTTCCCCTTAGCCTTTGCTTTTGGGATCTTGGATGGCTGGAAGAGAAAGTGGTTCACCACTCTTGCTGCCCATAACCCATCTTGTTTCTTTGCCTCCCTTTCACCTAGTTATGATGCTGTGGCCCCATCACTATACCAGTTCAGTTCAGTCATCATCAATTCCCTTTCCGCTCTGTTCCTAGATCCTCTTACCTTGAAGAACCCCAACCCTAGTCAATTTAACTCTACTTACTTGTCACCCAAATCTGAGCAACTTAAGGTGATGGAAGAAAAAAAAATAGATGTGTGTAGACTGATCTCGCATCTAGTTTCTAATCATGAATCTTATATGGGCCCTTGCCCTTATCTAGCAGTCTTACTAGATTTCTCCCATTAGCTTACTCCTTCATTCTCTGAAACACCATTTCCTACCTCCTTTTACATCAGAATTCCAGCGTTTCTCCCATTTCAGCTTTGACCATTTCTTGATTCATGGAGAAATTAGAAGCACCACCTCACTTCCCATTTTTCCAACCTACTTGTACTGCATCATGTCCTATTAACGCATGGCCCTCCTCTGCTCTTACTAAGGTCAACAACTGCTCAATCTCTCTTCTCTGCTAGGTCACTCCCATATATAAAAAAAAAACTTCTCCTTGACTCCATGTTCCACTTCCACTACAGCCAGTTTCTCTGCTTTCCTTTAGAGCAAATTTCTTCAGAAAAGCTGTCTGGGCTTGTGGTCCTCGCCTGCCATTCTCTCTTTATCCAGTTCGGTTTGGTTTTATCTCAACAATTCCCTGAATTCTGTTCTTATGTAAATCACAAACAACCACCATTTTCCCCAATACAAAACCAGTTTCCAAATAAGTAAGAACATGGTTAGCAAATTGGAAAGCACAAGGAAATCTTATCTTATAGGAAGAGTGAAAGAAAACTTATGGTAAATATTCCATCATACATACTAAAATAATGCAACATCTGCCAAACAAATTGGCAAATATTCGTAATTTGAAAATTCTCACTGATAAGGGAGATAGAAGCAAACAGTCACTCATACACTTGTGAGAGGCCTGGGTCACCCTGTTTATAGGGAAATTTGAGAAAATATATTAAAGGCCAGAAATATGTACTGTTTGACCTAAGAATTCTACTTCAAGGTAGTTTTTCTTTTGGAATGGATTAGAACTAATCATTAAGATTAATGTAAAGGAAGGCACCTAGTTGGCTCAGTTGGTTAAGCATCTGCCTTCAGCTCAGGTCATGATCCCAGGGTTCTGCTTAGTGGGGATCCTGCTTCTCCCTCTCCTTCTGCCCACCCCCCTACTTGTGCTCTTTCTCTGTCAAATAAATAAATATAATCTTTTTAAAAAAAGATTAAAGGAGAGACATCTGGCTGGCTCAGTTGCTTAAGCACCTGGTTTCAGCTCAGGTCATAATCTCAGGGTGGTGTGATCAAGCCCCATGCTCAGCGTGGAGTCTGCTTGAGATTTTCTCCCTCTGCACCTCCTACCACCCTGCTCGCTTGCTCTCTCTCTCTCTCTCTCTAAAATAAAATAAATAAATAAAATCTTTAAAAAAGAAGATTAATGTAAAGGAAAGTCATGGCAGCAGTATCAAAACAGTGATAAGTTGTTAATAATCTAAAGGCCAGGCAAATAAAAAGAATGAATCAGCTGATTATGAACACTCACAACATAGTATGTTATAATCTTTAAGCTACTGATCTGGAAGATAAGTAAATGAGAACGCTCTCCCAAGTATGACAAAGTAATGAGTATATTCTGATGCTATATATATATATATATATGTATAAGTATATATCATACTACATATATGTGTGTGTATATATATATCGTATGATTCTAATTTTGTATTCATGTATATACAAAACTTGGGCTCATTATTTATTATTTAAATGTTATACACATTTACTTATATGTAGAAACTAAATGATGATAATCTTATAATTTATAGCTGTATTTCTTTCTTTAAAACTTCTTTTTAAATGTCCTTAGATACCTGAAATGTCAGTGATAATATGAAATGTCACTGGGGAAATCCCACTGAACTCCATGTGTCTACTCTTATCTATTGGGGTATCTCAGTCCTTCCTTTCACTGCCAAATTATTAGAAATAGGAGGCCATGCTCACTGTACTCACTTTATCCACCTCCATTCAGTCCCCATGCCGTGGCTATTTCCACACTCTTGTCCTAATATTGCTATTAAGGAGAGCCTCCCATCGGTTAGGAGCCTTGGTCTCCTAATTTTCAAGGCAAATTGCCACCTATAGGTTCTTCCTTGAACCCATGGCATTTTATACTAGTTTCCATTATTTGATTCTCCAAAATCTGTATTCTTTTGCTTTCTAGGTTATAGACCGCCCCTGGCTTTCTTTCAACACAGTGTTTGCTTCTTCAGTCCATCCCATGTAAGTGTGTCCATCCATGTTGTACACATTACCTGAATTTTTAATTCCACTGACAGATGTACCAGGAAACCTGTAAAGTTCATCCTTTATGGTCTCTCACTCGCAATTTGCATGGGCTCCTTTGAAGGTCCTGGGGAGGACCTTACTATTGAAGGATATATTTTTTTAAGAAAGAATATGACTTTCAGAAATTGAAGAAGACACAGAAAGATGGAAGACCATTCCATGCTCATGGATCAGAAAAATAAACATTGTTAAATTGTCTATACTGCCTAGAGCAATCTATACTTTCAATGCCATTCCGATCAAAATTCCACCGACATTTTTCAAAGAACTGGAACAAACAATCCTAAAATTCATATGGAATCAGAAGAGCCCCCAAGTTGCTAAGGAAATGTTGAAAAACAAAAACAAAACTGGGGGCATCACATAGCCTGATTTCAAGCTTTACTACAAAGCTGTGATCACCAAGACAGCATGATACTGGCATAAAAACAGATACACAGACCAGTGGAACAGAGTAGAGAGCCCAGATATGGACCCTCAACTCTATGGCCAAATAATCTTCGACAAAACGGGAAAAAATATACAGTGGGAAAAAGTCTCTTCAATAAATGGTGCTGGGAAAATTGGACAGTTATATGTAGGAGAATGAAACGACCATTCTCTTACACTGTACACAAAGATAAACTCGAAATGGATAAAAGACCTCAATGTGAGGCAGGAATCCATCACAATCCTAGAGGAGAACATAGGCAGTAACCTCTACGATATCGGCCACAGCAACTTCTTTCAAGATATGTCTCCAAAGGCAAAGGAAACAAAAGTGAAAATGAATTTTTGGGACTTCATCAAGATCAAAAGCTTCTACACAGCAAAGGAAACAGTCAACAAAACAAAGAGGCAACCCACAGAATGGGAGAAGATATTCGCAATTGACAGTACGGACAAAAGGCTGATATCCAGGATCTATAAAGAACTCCTCAAACTCAACACACACAAAACAGATGTCAAAAAATGGGCAGAAGACATGAACAGACATTTCTCCAAAGAAGACATACAAATGGCTATCAGACACATGAAAAAATGTTCATCATCACTAGCCATCAGGGAGATTCAAATCAAAACCACATTGAGATACCACCTCATACCAGTTAGAATGACCAAAATTAAAAAGACAGTAAATAACATGTGTTGGAGAGGATGTGGAGAATGGGGAACCCTCTTACACTGTTGGTGGGAATGCAAGTTGGTACAGCCACTTTGGAAAACAGTGTGGAGATTCCTTAAGAAATTAAAAAGAGAGGGTCACCTAGGTGGCTCAGTGGGTTAAGCCTCTGCCTTCAGCTCAGGTCATGATCTCAGGGTCCTGGGATCAAGCCCCGAGTCGGGCTCTTTGCTTGGCAGAGAGCCTGCTTCCCACTCTCCCTCTGCCTGCCTCTCTGCCTACTTGTGATCTCTCTCTCTCTGTCAAATAAATAAATAAAATCTTTGGGTGGCTCAGTGGGTTGAGCTGCTGCCTTCGGCTTGGGTCATGATCTCGGGGTCCTGGGATCGGGTCCCGCATCCGGCTCTCTGCTCGGCGGCGAGCCTGCTTCCCTCTCTCTCTCTCTGCCTGCCTCTCTGTCTGCTGTGATCTCTCTGTCAAATAAACAAATAAAATCTTAAAAAAAATAATTTTAAACAGAGCTTCCCTATGACCCTGCAATTGCACTACTGGGTATTTACCCCAAAGATACAGATGTAGTGAAAAGAAGGGTCATCTGTACCCCAATGTTCATAGCAGCAATGGCCACAGTTGCCAAACTGTGGAAAGAACCAAGATGCCCTTCAACGGACAAGTGGATAAGGAAGATGTGGTCCATATACACTATGGAGTATTATGCCTCCATCAGAAAGGATGAATACTCAACTTTTGTAGCAACATGGATGGGACTGGAAGAGATTATGCTGAGTGAAATAAGTCAAGCAGAGAGAGAGTCAGTTATCATATGGTTTCATTTATTTGCGGAGCATAAGGAATAACACGGAGGACATGGGGAGATGGAGAGGAGAAGGGAGTTGGAGGAAATTGGACGGGGAGATGAAGTGTCATAGTCTGCATGAGAGACTATGGACTCTGAAAAACAATCTGAGGGTTCTGAAGGTGCGGGGGCTGGGAGGTTGGGTGAGCCTGGTGGTGGGTATTATGGAGGACACATATTGCATGGAACACTGGGTGTGGTGCATAAACAATGAATTCTGGTACACTGAAAAGAAATTTAAAAAAAGAATATGACTTTCATACAAATATAAAATAAACATATTAAAGATTTTATTTTAAGCATAGTGAGGGAACCAGTCAGATGTTATATCTATTTCAAAGGAAAAAACAAAGAACAGATGCATTTACAGATCAGGAATATTGAAGTGAATGTACAATTGGAGACAAAGATCCCTCCACTGGGCAGAATTCATTTGCATTTCAACATATAAGAATTATCTTGCAGGGCACCTGGGTGACTCAGTCAGTTGGGCATCTGCCTTTGGCTCACGTCAGGATCTCAGGGTCCTGGCATTGAGCCCTGCATAGGGCTCCCTGCTCAGCGGGGAGCCTGCTTCTCTCTGTCCCTCTGCTCTTCCCTCTTGTTCATTCTCTCTCTCTCTGTCGACTCCAAGCCTAAAGGAGTCTGATTATTTCACTTCGCAAGTGACCAGTGAGTGGGCCCTTGTGAACAGTGCTGCAGCCACTAGGGGTCAAGGATGAAATGGGTCCCCAGTCTGTTAAACCAGCACCATCCTTAAGAGATGCCTCCTGAATGTGAGTAAATTACAGACCTACTACTGGTCAAGTGGTTGTCCCATTGCCAACACCTAAAGTGGGACAGGCCTGTTCCTAAGGAAGGGTGACTCCCATCCACCGCAGGTTTAAACACTCAGTAAAGCCCTTCCCACTCGTTATTTTCCTTATTTCTCACCGTGATCCTGCACAGCAGCTGCTGTAGTTTCCACTTTGCAGGTGAAGGCCCTGAGATTGAGAGAGGGGAAATAACCCACCCATGTCATGGGAATGCCAGGACTTTGGGACCAGGTGCTGAACAGGGCCTCTCCATCCCCTTCTTACTGGTGTGGTCCACTGTGCTGCACATCTAACAGCAACACTGGTCTCCCAGCATGTGGCCACTTTTGGGCATTCCCCGTGCACTGCATTGTCTGAGCCCACTGGCGGTCCTGGGAGGTTAGGCAGGGTAGGGCTCAGGACCTTGGTTTGCTCAGAAGGGGCAACCCAGGGGTGAGCGAGACCCAGGAGAGGAGATGGTTTTCAGGGGTGTCAGGGAGGTGCAGCATCCTGGGATGGTGTAGATGAGAAATGGGAGCCCAGAGGAGAGACAGCTTCAGTTGGTGAGAAGGTGGCAGGGTCTAAATTAGGGCCGCCAAGAGCTGGGATTCCTGGGCCTCAGCCCATGGGGTCTTTCTGAAGGCTGAACGACAAGATCTGGGAGAGAAGAGGAGAAAAGCTCTCCCTGGATTCACCAACACCAAAATAGAGAAAGGTCTTGACCACAGGTTGGGATCAGACCTCCTTGAGTTTGGGGCTCCCTTCTGATGTCAGGCAAGTTGCTGAGTCTCTGAGCGAGAGACAGAACTTCCCAATTCCTCCCCACCTCCAGTTCCACCAACAAGACTTCCAGATCCCCACTGGCATGTTTTCCCCGTGGATTTCCTAGCTCGAGCCATTGCCACCTACCCCTGTCTCATTCTGGGCCTGTCTCTTGATTCTCACCTTCACCCCAGCTTCCTGCACCTGCTGGGGAACCAGGCTCCCAACCCTTGGCCATCCTTCCTCCCTTATCATTCAGCCACCAGGAGTTCCCTGTGGGCAGGATGAATGCGCTCTGAGAAGCAGGGTGGGGGAGTGCTTAGAGCTCAGCCCAGCTGCTTGGCTCTGGTGGGTAAGTGATAAGGGAGCATGTCGCCTTGTCCAAGTTACCCATTGCAGTATCCCTAGCACCTTGACCAGTGCCTGGCTCATAGAGGCATTCGAGAAAGATCTGTTTTGGAGCAGACAATGCATAGAGTGAAGTGATGGCAGAAGTAAGCCAAACCTTAATTAGTTGAAATTTATCTTGCTTACAAAATTCTAAATACCCTACATTGATTTGTTTGTCCATTTTTCAACTATATATTGTTTTTTCATGCTGGACGCTTTAAAGGCACTGGGAAGAGGGCTGTGAATGAGCCTTAAAGGGGAGGAGATTTAAAAAAGACAACTAGGGGCACCTGGGTGGCTCAGTGGGTTAAGCCTCTGCTCAGGTCATGATCTCAGGGTCCTGGGATCGAGTCCCGCATTGGGCTCTCTGCTCAGCAGGGAGGCTGCTTCCTCCTCTCCCTCTCTCTGCCTGCCTC
Source organism: Meles meles (assembly GCF_922984935.1). Classification (NCBI taxonomy): domain Eukaryota; kingdom Metazoa; phylum Chordata; class Mammalia; order Carnivora; family Mustelidae; genus Meles; species Meles meles. The sequence goes on along the minus strand of NC_060069.1, from coordinate 35,999,286 downwards.
TCTGCCTACTTGTGATCTCTCTCTGTCAAATAAATAAAATCTTTTTTAAAAAAGGCAATGAAATAAGATAACTTAAGCTAGTGATGAATGCTAATGAAAAATGAGAAAGAAAGCAAAAAGTCAACAAATATTTGGATATTTGACTATTGAATGCACTAATGAATAAATAAAATGGCATTGGCAAAGCCTCTAGTCTGTGAGGGCAACGACAGAAGCATCCCTGGTGGGCACGAGGACCCTGCTAAGAGACCAGCTGGCGGGAAAAAGAGAAGATGGGTTCAATTCCACCACATGCTAAGTTTGGTGGTGGCAGCAGGGATTTCTGGAGCATTGATAAACAGGCAAATGAACTTTTAGGTTCATGGTCATATATACAGACACATGTAGATCTGGCACGATCTAGAATGAAAGTACTTAAAGCAGGGGCGCCTGGGTGGCTCAGCTGGTTGGGTGACTGCCTTCAGCTCAGGTCATGATCCTGGAGTCCTGGGATCAAGTCCTGCATCTGGCTCCCTGCTTAGCAGGGAGTCTGCTTCTCCCTCTGACCGTCTCCCCTCTCATGCTTTCTCTCTCTCTCTCTCAAGTAAATAAATAAAATCTTTAAAAAAAAATTTTAAAGCAGAAGAGAAAGAACCCAAGTGAGTAGGGAGTGGCTCTTCAAAACCAAAGGGTGCTTACATGACCTGCATCCCAACCCAGCAAACTGCCCCACCTACAAAAGGCACACACCAGGCCATTCCTCTCTCTCTGGCACTCTTTCCTCCTCTGGGGCTGGCTTCTGCCTGCCTCTGAATCTGCCTTGCTTTAGGAAAAATGTTCTGGGGGAGATCTTTTCAGGAGAGTTGACGCTGTTGTTTTGTGGCGGGTGTAGCGGTAACAGAGAGTGCTGGAATCCTGACACAGCCTGTTCCCCAGGGATTCTGCTAGAATTGGCTAAGAAGCTTGACATGCTCGCACCTGCCCAGCCCTCCCTGCACGAGGGGCGTGGGATAGTGTGTTCTGGGTGGATTCCTCGCCATTTCTCTCCTCATTCCCATGACAAACCTGAATATGGTGGGCAAATTCCTAAACTGAGTTCTCAAACCTGATAAGAAGATCTCAGTCCAGGCTAGAGGCCACTTCCTCCCCAATTCTTACTAAGCACTCACCCCCAGGCCAGTCCCTCACAGATAACCAGTGGCTCATCTGGCAGAAGATGGTCAATGCTGCTGTTGAAATCCCAGGCAGCATGGTCTCATCCTGCCCAGAACACAGTGTGAGACATCAAAAATTTCAGATTCAGTGACAACACAGCCCAGAGAAAATACTCTGTCCTTCTCTAGCAAAGGAGAGCCCATATTACTATAAATTGAACACTGGATGTTATATTTTAAAACAGCCCTAACAGGGGCGCCTGGGTGGCTCAGTGGGTTAAGATCTCTGCCTTCGGCTCAGGTCATGATCCCAGGTTCCTGGGATCAAGCCCCGCATAGGGCTCTCTGCTCAGCAGGGAGCCTGCTTCCCCCGCTCTCTCTCTGCCTGCCTCTCTGCCTACTTGTGATCTCTGTCTGTCAAATAAATAAATAAATAAATAATCTTAAAAAAAAAAAAAATGTCGGGAATGCTTGATTGTAAAAGTTGCCAAGATAAGCCTCAATCACTAAAATCAAAGTTGACATCTTTTGAGTGAAACAACAGGAAATTACCCCACCCAAGAAAACAAAGTTGTTGTCAGGCCACCTGTCCTAGCAGGCCCCAAAAGGGCTTGGTTGAGCGGAAAGTACATTCACATCACACAACCCACCAGGCATAAAATGTGAATACCCAGCCCAAACCATGTGTCTGTATGACTTTGGACTAAAAAGGTCACGTTCACATTTCTCAATGATGCTGGCGGTATTTGTTCCCAAATGCAGCTCGAAACTCCATACATCTTCCTCTTAAAGGGCTACCTTCTCAATCTCCTCACTTCTTCCAGAAGTACCTTCATTCTAGCACTGGGCTAGGCACAGAGAGTCAAGAGTAAATGTAAGTCATAACCCTGCCTTAAAACAATAAATCATAGTCTTGGGGTGGGGGAGGGGAAGATCACCACTGGAAATGGTGAGTTAATTGGGAAGACTATAACTGGTTTTTAAATTGTCCTAGACAATGCCTAAATGAAACTACCACTTCCTGAATATGAAGAATTAGAAAGAATGAGCCAACCCACCCAAATCCTTTGCAGGTAGGAACATGGGCCCCACTCGAATGAAGAAAGCTCCAGGTCAGGCATGAAGTTAGTCCCCATATGGACTTGGCTTATGTCCCTGAACACAGCTAACCTCCACACCATCTACTTACTATTCATTCCTCACTCTGAATGCATACAGTGTTTGTGCGGAGGAGAGGGCACTATGAAACAATATAGGAGGTCCATCCCTATCAAAATGCCAACAGCATTTTTCATAGAACTAGAACTAACAATTCCAAAATTTGTATGGAACCACAAAAGATGCCAAATAGCCAAAACAGTCTTGAAAAAGAAAAACAGGGGCACCTGTGTGGCTCAGTCGTCTGCTGAAGCATCTGCCTTCTGCTCAGGTCATGATCCCAGGGTCCTGGGATGGAGTCCCTCATTGAGCTCCCTGCTCGGCAGGGAGTCTGCTTCTCCTTCTCCCTCTCCCACTCCCCCTTCTTGTGTTCTCTCTTTCACTGTATCTCTCTCTCTGCTAAATAAATAAATAAATAAATAAAATCCTTTTAAAGAAAGGAAAATTTCTCTTAAAAAAAAAAGAAAATATAGTATATACATAGAGTGAAAAATTATGCGGCCATAAAAAGAAGGAAATCTGGTCACATGCTACATGTAAGCCGCCAGGGCACTGCACTAAATGAAATAAGCCAGTCACAAAAAGACAAATACTGGATGATTTCATTCATAAGAAATGCCTTAAGTAGTCAAAATCATGGATACAGAAAGTGGAAAGGTGATTTCCAAGGGGTGCAGGAAGGGAGATTTTAATGTTTAATGGATATAGAGTTTAATGGGTATAGAGTTTCAATTTTACAAGATAAGGAAGTTCTAGAGATCAGTTGTACAATAATGTGAATATATGTAACATTACTAAACTGTACACTTAAAAATGATTACGATGGGGTGCCTGGGTCGCTTGGTAGGTTAAGCATCCAACTTTTAATTCCAGCTCACGTCACGATCTCAGGGTCGTGGGATCATGCCTCATGTCGGGCCCTGCACTCAGCAGGGAGTCTGTTTGAGGATTTCTCTCCCTCTCCCTTTGCCCCTCCCCAAGCTTGTGCTCTCTGTCTCTCTCTCTTTCCAAAATAAATAAATCTTCTAAAAACTGGTTAAGATGGTAAGTTTAATGTTATTCTTTTTACCACAATTAAGAAAAAGATATAGCAGATTAAAATTCAACAACTGAAAAATATAAAAACTAAAAATTAAGAACTCAATAGATGAGTTTAGTAACAGGGCAGACACAACTTAAGAGAGGTATTATGAACTGGAAGACACGTTTTTAAAAAAATCTAAAAATGAAGCTCAGAAAGACAGAAGATGGAAATACAGAAGCAAAGGTAAGAGATACAGGTGATACAGGTGATACAAGAGAAGATCTAGCATACATTTAATAAGACCCCTAAGAAGAGAGAGGCAGAAGCAATATTTTATTTTTTTATTTTTTATTTATTTTTTTAAAATATTTTATTTATTTGACAGAGAGAAATCACAACTAGGCAGAGAGGCAGGCAGAGAGAGAGGAGGAAGCAGGCTCCCTGCAGAGTAGAGAGCCGGACGTGGGGCTCGATCCCAGGACCCTGGGATCATGACCTGAGCCGAAGGCAGAGGCTTTAACGCACTGAGCCACCCAGGCACCCCAGAAGCAATATTTTAAAAGATAGTAACTGGGGCACCTGGCTCGCTCAGGGGGTAGAGCATTCGATTTTGATCTCAGGGATGTGAACTCAAGCCCCGCACTCAAGGGATGGGGGGGCACTCATTTAAAAAAAAAAAAAAGATACTGACTGAAATTTTTCCAAAATTGTTGGAAAATGCCAGAGGCATTTTACTATGAAGCCAATGAGGTCTATCTTCTGTCTCCTTCAGGAAGGGAGTCAGCCTTGCCCTGGTGGTGGTCCTTAAGCTACAGGCCTGTGGGTGGTTGGCCAGCATGTTCACTGTCTGGTCAGCAGCAAACAACCCAGCAGGGTCTCACTGAGCAAGCACACCATATATTTAACCCCAAGAAGGACTTATGCTAAAGGCTTCCTTGCTTCCTGATCAAAGACCACTTTCATAGTTTCTGCCCCTGGTCCAAGACAGGGAGGGAGGATGCAGAGGGAGAGGAATCCCAGAGCAGGGGATTCGGACTGCCTGCTTGGCCACCATGCACATGCGCACCCTGTGCAACTTGACCAGGACTGCTATTCCCTCGAGGCTGGGCTCTCTCCCGCAACCCACCCTGAATACACTGAACAAGTTAGATGAGACATCCACAAGCATGAGCTCTGAAGCTGAAAGAAATGTTCCTAAAATGATCAAGAATAAAAAACACATTTAAAAATCAACCCTGCCAGAGGGTGTTTCTTTTCCTTCTGAATAACATGAGGTGATAATACATTAATGCCCTACGAAGAGGCAATTAAAGGCTTTGGAGCCAAAAATACATGGGAGGAAAGTATTATAGATGCGTTGACAGTTAATGATAAAAATTTCCCTTTAATTTTGTGATAATTGTATTCATCAGCGTTTTAGAAATTATAATTAGTAGTGACTACTTTTCTCATTCTACATATTTACTTTTATACCTATTTTTGTACTCATAATTCTGTGTGTATATTTTTATAAAAAGAGCCTTGGAAGTTGTATAGGCTTCAAGCTCCCTGAGTTATAGATTTTTTTAAAAAGATTTTATCCATTTATTCAACATAGAAAGAGATCACAAGTAGGCAGAGAGGCAGGCAGAGAGAGAGGGGGAAGCAGGCTCCCCGCTGAGCAGAAAGCCCGATGCGGGGCCCGATCCCAGGAACCTGAGACCATGACCAGAGCTGAAGGAAGAGGCCTAACCCACTGAGCCACCTAGGCGCCCCCATGAGTTATAGATTTATCACTGGTAGCCACTACAAGAACGAGAAAAGAAATGTATAGCTTCAAAGACAATAGGACAAAAAAAGAATAATTTTTAAAATCCTTAATCAAACCAAAAGAAGTATGAGAGGAAGGAAAGGAAAAGGAGCACTGAACAGCTACAACAGCAACAAAGCACATAGTAAGAAAAACTGAAACTCACTCAGCCTCCCCACTTCTAGGAACCAGCCCCGAAGATATATCTCCACCAATAAGCAAAAGATAGGCACAAGGTTCCGCATGTTAGTCTCTGAAAAATATTGCAAACCATCTAAATGCTATACACGCAGGAGTGGTTGCAGGGACCATGGCAACAACACCAAGAAGTATTATACAGCTGTGATAAAGAATGAAGATGATCGTTATGAGCTGCCCTGCAGTGACTTCTGGGACACTTGTTAAATGAAAAAAAAGCAAAGCATAAAGGAGTACAATATGCTACCTTTGTGTAGAGAAAAAAGGAATCTAAGACTATTTATGTATTTCTCATTTGTGCCAAAAAGAAATTCAGGAAGGATAAACAACAAACTAAGGAGAGTGATTGCCTACAGGGAGTGGGTGGGGCAGGGCGGAAGGAATGGGAGGGTAGGAATGGGATCGTTGGGATGAGGAAAAAGTAAGGCTTCTCCCAGTGTACCTTTGTGTGTAGCTTTGGCTTGTAGAACCTGGTAATGTTTTACATGACCAAAAGATAAAAAATTGCCTTCAGGGTGCCGGGGTGGCTCAGTTGGTTGGGTGACTGCCTTTGGCTCGGGTCATGATCTTGGAGTCCCGGGATTGAGTTCCACATCAGGCTCCCTGCTCTGCAGGGAGTCTGCTTCTCCCTCTAACCCTCCCCCTGTCTCATGCTATCTCTTTCTCTCATTCTCTCTCTCAAATAATAAATAAATAAAATATTAAAAAAAATAATTGCCTTCAGCCAAAATGTAGGAGAAAACTCAGAAGACAAAAAATAGCAAATGAACATAAATGTATTATAAACAGTCTAAATACATTGATGGGCTTGGGGAAAAAAGGAATCTAAGAAGTTTTGGAAGACAATATTTTGTGAGGCGCACTGATAAAAAGAATGGCACACAAACATGGTATTTTTGTTAATAAATGTGTTTTCTTTTAACTACAGATTTTTATTTTTCATATTCCCAACTAAATGCCATTTGAAAACAGTAGTGCTTCCCTTATTTTTCATTTGTTATTCCATTTTAAAATAGGAATCCCTAATATAATCTTTAAGATGACAAACATTCCTTTTCTTATTCTTTAATGGAATGCCTCTAAATAGTGAATTTTGACTTTTAAAATTAACATATGATGTATCATTTGTTTCAGGGGTATACATCTGATTCATCAGTCTTACACAATTCACAACACTAACCATAGCACACACCCTCCCCAATGTCCATCTCCCAGCCATCCCATTCCTCCCACCCCACCCCCCTCCACTCCAGCAACCCTCAGTTTGTTGCCTGAGATTAAGAGTCTCTTACGGTTTGTCTCCCTCTCTGATTTCGTCTTCTTTCATTTTTTCCTCCCTCCTCCTATGATGCTCTGCCTCGTTTCTCAAATTCCTCATATCAGAGAGATCATATGATAATTGTATTTCTCTGATTGACATATTTTGCTTCGCATGATACCCTCTAGTTCTATCCATGTTGTTGCAAATGGCAAGATTTCATATTTTTGATGGCTGCATAATATTCCATTACCTATCTATATAGATATATAGAGATATAGATATATACACATACATACCACATCTTCTTTATCCATTCATCTGTTAATAGACATCTAGGCTCTTTGCATAGTTTGGCTATGGTGGACATTGATGCTTAAACATTTGGGTGCATGTGCCCCTTCAGAGCACAACATTTGTATCTTTGGTTTAAATACCCAGTAGTGCAATTACTGGGTCATAGGGTAGGTCTATTTTCAACTTTTTGAGGAAACTCCATACTGTTTTCCAGAGTGGCTACACCAGCTTGCATTCCCACCAAGAGTAGAGGAGGGTTCCCCTTTCTCCGCACCCTCACCAACATCTCTCCTTTCCTGACTTGTTTATTTTAGCCATTCCGACTGGCATGAAGTGGTATCTCATTCTGGTTTTGATTTGTATTTCTCTGATGCCGAGTAATGTTGAGCACTTTTTCATATGGCTGTTGGCCATCTGGATATCTTCTTTGCAGAAATGTGTTCATGTTCATGTCTTCTGCCCCTTTCTTGATTGGATTATTTGTTCTTTCAGTGCTGAGTTTGATTAGTTCTTTATAGATATTGGATACTAGCTCTTTATCTGATACATCATTTGCAAATATCTTCTCCCATTCTGTCAGCTGTCTTTGGTTTTGCTGACTGTTTCCTTTGCTGTGCAGAAGCTTTTGATCTTGATGAAGTTCCAATAGTTCATTTTTGCCCTCGCTTCCCTTGCCTTTGGCGACTTGTATAGGAAGAAGCTGTGACTGAGGCTAAAGAGTTGCTGCCTGTATTCTCCTCAAGGATTTTGATGGATTCCTGCCTCACATTAAGGTCTTTCATCCATTTTGAGTCTATTTTGGTGTGTGGTGTAAGGAAATGGTCCAATTTCATTCTTCTGCATGTGCCTGTCCAATCTTCCCAACATCATTTATTGAAGAGACTGTCTTTTTTCCACTGGACATTCTTTCCTGCTTTGTTGAAGATTAGTTCACCATAGAGTTGAGGGTCCATTTCTGGGCTCTCTACTCTGTTCTGTTTTGTGTATGTGTCTATTTTTGTGCCAGTACCATACAGTGTTGATGATTACAGCTTTGTAATAGAGCTTGAAGTCCAGAATTGTGATGCCACCAGCTTTGGTTTTCTTTTTCAACATTGCTCTAGCTATTTGGGTTCATTTCTGGTCCCATGCAAATTTTAGGACTATTTGACCTAGGCCAAAGGCAGAGGCTTAATGACTGAGCCGCCTAGGCACCCCTGTTATCATGAATTTTTTAAAATTCTTTAGTATTCTGGTTGACCCATTCATTCTTTAGTAGGATATTCTTTAGCCTCCATGGATTGAGTTCGAGTTTCAAAGCATTGTGGTCTGAAAATATTCAGGGAATAATCCCAATCTTTTGGTACTGGTTGAGACCAGATCTGTGACTCGGGATATGATCTATTCTGGAGAATGTTCCATGTGCACAATGTGTTATATTCTGTTGCTTTGGTATAGAATGTTTTTAATATATCTGTGATGTCCATGTGGTCCAATGTGTCATTTAAAGCTGCTATATCTTTGTTAATCTTTTCCTTAGATGATCTGTTCATTTCAGTGAGGGGGGTGTTAAAGTCCCCTACTATTATTATATTATTGTCAGTGTGTTTCTTTGATTTTGTTATTAATTAGCTTATATAATTGGCTGCTTCCATGCTAGGGGCATAAATTTTTACAAATGTTACAATTGTTGGATAGATCCGTCAGGTATGATATAGTGTCCTTCCTCATTTCTTATTATAGTCTTCAGTTTAAAATCTAATTTGAAAAATAAATAAAATCCAATTTGCCTAATATAAGGATTGCCACCCCAGTTTTGTTTTGATGTCCATTAGCAAGGTAAATGGTTTTCTACCCGCTCACTTCTTAAATTTTTTAAAAAGATTCTGTTTATTTATTTGACACACACAGAGAGAGAGAGATCACAAGTAGGCAGTGAGGCAGGCAGAGAGAGAGGGAGAAGCAGGCTCCCTGCTGAGCAGAGAGCCCGATGTGGGGCTCGATCCCAGGACCCTGAGATCATGACCTGACCCAAAGACAGAGGTTTAACCCATTGAGCCACCCAGGTGCCCCCACTCCCTCACTTTAAATCTGGAGGTGTCTTTGGGTCTAAAATGAGTCTCTTGCAGACAGTATTATCAATGGGTCTTGTTTTGCTTTTTAGGGGTTTTTTTTGTTTAAAAGATTTTACTTATTCATTTGACAGAGAGACAAAAGAGAGAGAACACAAGCAGGGGAGTGGAAGGAGAAGCAGGCCTCCTCCTGAGGAGAGAGTCCAACATGGGGCTCAATCCCAGGACCCTGGCATCTTGACCCAAGCCAAGGGCAGAAGCTTAACTGGGTCTTGTTTTTTTTATCCAATCTGATAGCCTCTGTCTTTTGATTGGGGCACTTAGCCCATTTACATTCAGGATAACTATTGAAAGATATGAGGGGTGCCTGGGTGGCTCAGTGGGTTAAAGCCTCTGCCTTCGGCTCAGGTCATGATCCCAGGGTCCTGGGATCGAGCCCCACATTGAGGGCTCTGCTCAGCGGGGAGCCTGCTTCCTCCTCTCTTTCTCTCTGCCTACTTGTGATATCTGTCAAATAAGTAAATAAAATCTTTAAAAAAAGGTATGAATTTAGTGCTATTGTATTGCCTGTAAGGTCACAGCTACTGTATATTGTCTGTTCTTTCTGGTCTGTTACTTTTAGGCTCTCTCTTTTTTCTTTTTTTTTTTTTAAGATTTTATTTATTTATTTGACAGAGAGGAGATCACAAGTAGGCAGAGAGGCAGGCAGAGAGAGAGAGGAGGAAGCAGGCTCCCTGCGGAGCAGAGAGCCCGATGCGGGGCTCGATCCCAGGATCCTGAGATCATGACCTGAGCCGAAGGCAGCGGCTTAATCCACTGAGCCACCCAGGCGCCCCTAGGCTCTCTCTTTGCTTAGAGGACCCCTTTCAATAATTCTGGTTTGGTGATTGCAAATTCTTTTGTTTGTCCTGGAAGCTTTTTATCTCCCCATCTATTTTCAATGACAGTCCAGGGGCTATAGTATTCTTGGATGCCTATTTTTCTCATTTCGTGCCCTGAATGTATCGTTCCAGTCCTTTCTGGCCTGCCAGGTCTCTGTGGATAGGTCTGCTGCCAATCTAATGTTTCTACCATTGTAGGTTACAGAACTCTCGTCCTGAGCTGCTTTCAGGATTTTCTGAGATTTGTTTTACTATTAGATGTCAGGTGTTGACTTTTTATTGACTTTGAGAGGGGTTCTGTGTGTCCCCTGGATTTTGATGCTTATTTTCTTCCACAAATTAGGCAACTTCACTGCTGTAATTTGCTCCAATATGCCTTCTGCCCTCCCCTCACCCCGCTTTCTTCTTCTGGGATCCCAATAGTTCTAATATTGTTTCATCTTACGGTATCACTTATCTCTTGAATTCTCCCCTCGTGATCCAGTAGTTTTTTAAATCTTTTTCTTAGCTTCTTTATTCTCCATCATTTGGTCTTCTGTATCACTAATTCTCTCTTCTGCTTCATTTATCCTGCAGTTAGAGCCTCCATTTTTTATTGCATCTCATTAATAGCCTTTTTTATTTTGATTTGGTTAGAAATTATTTCTCCAGAAAGGGATTCTCTAGTATCATCTATGCTTTTTTTCCAGCCCAGCTAATATCTTTATAATTGTTATTCTGCACTCTAGTTCTGACATCTTACTAACATCCATATTGATTGGGTCCCTGGCAGTCAGTGTTGCCTCTTGTTCTTTTTGTTGAAGGGAATTTTTTGTTTTGTCATTTTGTCCGGAAAAGAATAGATGAATGAGAGAACAAAATGCTAAAAGGGTAAAAACAACTCCAGAAAAATAAACACTAAACAAATCAGAGAGACCTGAAACTTCCAGAAAGTGGTTGCTTTTTTGTTCATGGAGTTATTCTTCTGTCTCCTGTTGAGTTTGTAGGTGTTTAGTCTGCTTCTCCCTCTGTCTCTGCCTGTAGCTCCTTGCTTGTGTGCCCACATATACTCTAATAAATAAATCTTTACAAAAAATAAAAATTAACAATTAAAAAATGTTTTACCAGAGTGTCTGGCTGGCTCTGTGGGTGGAGCATGTGACTCAACCTCAGGCTCTAAATTCAAGCCCCACACTGGCTGTAGAGATTACTTAAATAAAAATCTTTTTTCTTAACATTTTATTTGTCAGAGAGCATGCGAGTGCACAAGTAGGGGAAGCAGCAGGCAGAGGGAGAAGCATACTCCCCACTGAGCAGGACCCCGGATCATGATTCGAGCCAAGGCAGATGCTTAACGGACGGAGTCACCCAGGTGTTGAAAAACAAAAAAGTCAAGTCTTAAAACAAACCCATAGCAGTCCCTGCCATTCTCAGCGAACTCTTAGCAACTAGTAATCTGCTTTGTCTATTTATTTGCCTACTCTGGCTGTTTCCTGTATGCGAAATCATGCCTGGTCAGCTTCTCTCACATGGTTCGCCCCCCTAACATGGTGTCAGTACTGCATTCCTTTTTATGGCCGAGTTATATTCCATGGTAAGGACATACATTTTCTTTATGCAGTCATCAGTTCACATTTTACTTCTTGGCTCTTATGAAGAGTTACTATGAACCTTCACACACTAGTTTTGCGCGGACAGGTCTTCGATTCTCTGATACACACCTGGGAGTGGCACTGCTGGGTCCTGCTCCACACTTCTGAGAAACTGCCGGATGGGTCCCAAAGTGTTTGTGCCATTTTACATTCTCAGCATCAACGTACATGGGTTCCAATGACCTCATATGTCAGGTGGTAGCTGGCTGTTCACTTTCCACAAGGGCTGCCGCAGTGGCCAGCTGCAAAGGAGAGTAGTTACCCTCAAGAGGTTTGGGTCTTTCCAGGGCCACCTCATTCAGTGGAAGAGACTGAGGGCACTGGGGATAGGGACTGAAGGTGAGGTATTGATTATTCTAGAGCTTTCCTTCTCCACATTTCCCTTGGAAATGGGTGCTTCCTGCCTCATTTTATTAACAGCTTTACCTGAGTCTTCCAGAGGATTAAGATTCCTTTCCCGTTAAAAGGAAGGTACACCCATCCAACTTTTTACACTGGAGAATGTCCCCAATGTGTTCAGTTAGAGGTTAAGAGGGAAATAAATGAGGGACCTGGAAATGGAAACAGAACAGGGACTGAGGCTTGGGGTCTATGAAGTAAGTTACATTCTGAGCTTGAGTCTTCAGGAAACTGCTACTCACAGTGTGTCTCAATTTCAAAGCTGAAGGTACCAATGGGGCAAAAAAACAAAAACAAAAACTTTAAATGCTCACTGCCAACATGGGACCAAGTGAAGGAGAGCACAGAGGTTCCCTACACCAGGCGCTGATGTTTGGCACTTACACAAGGTGGTTCCTGTATTGGCCGGTAAGACCTACACCCGTTAGAACCCCCATAAACACTCATCACAGCAGGGAAGGAACATGGAACCGGAGGAAAGCCATGGAACCATGGAACCCAGTGCACTGCTTACCTCCAACCACAGATCAAACCGAGGCTACTTAAGAAGAGGCACAGACAACAGGCGAGCAAAGTTGGGGAACATTTAGTTCCAATGAAAGATGAGGTCTCCCAGTGAGCTGTGCTGAAAAGTCTTGATCCACCTGGCATCTACAGTACCCTGCCAAAGAGCCGTCATCAGAGTAAGCTGTTCACTTTTTCCCCAGGGCCAAGTTTAGACCCCAAAAGTCAGTCCCCTCCATCCCAGGCAGCAGCTGCTCCAGCAGGGGTGGGGCATCCACAGAGAAGGGGACTTCAGTGAGCAGGACAGTAACACCCGACCCTCTACAGGAACATCTGCTCCTCAGCTCACCAGAAGATGGACCTGGGGCTGCCAGATCCCCGACACCCCCCAGACTCCACAAGTCCAGATGTGGAAACATTCAAGCTATGTAGCATTTCCTCTATTTTAAAAAACACTAGCGTTCACCTTTTTGGAAAACCCTGCATGGACCCAATGTGGCCCATACCAGAGCATAACCTCCAGGTCACCCTCCTCACAGATCTCCTTTCTGTGGAGGACAATACGCACACCCTTGTTCATTCTGGATTAAAGGATCACACAGACGCAGATTTCCATGGAAAAACCCTCTTGTTTATTTGATTAAACAAAAATAAAATAAGCTGCATAGGAACAATTTTAAAGTCCAAAGAGACACCAACTTTGTTTTAAGGCTGCAGTAGCTGATACAGCATCTCCTTGCTACCTTCTCCAGCCTTCTCTGTGGACCACAGCGATACATTCAGAAGCCTTGTTAGCTAACACACGAGTTTTCAAACACTTTCCCATTGGTTCTTCACCTGCTCATTGCCTGTCATGCCTGCAGCCCGCAGGATAACATCTAAGATTTAAAAGTAAAAATTCAGAGGGTGGAAAAACGCACCCCAAACAAAAACCCATTTTAAAGGTCTGGGAGGAAATCTTTGCTCCCCCGTTCTTCACTTAATTGATGGGATCTGCACCACCACTGCAATGCCCATTTTAAAAAGTGTCAAAAGGCAGTCAGCACCCCAGATGGGCTTGCAGGAGCTTCTGTGGCCCGGAGAGTTAGTCTGGTGGTGCGTATTCCTTACATGAGGTCTGCCTTGGACAAATTAAAAAAGTTTTTTAAAGGCTTAACTTAGTCATCCTAACATCAGGCAACATGCCCATGTTAATCTCTCCAATTCTGCATTCACCTTTCCCACAAAACAAAAAAACAAAAACAAAAAATAAACAAGTCATGTGTTCTACACTTAAAAATTATTTTGCTGACCGGGCATGACAGCTAATGGACAGTATCAAGCAAGATTTATTTAAAGAACAAAAACAACAACAACAACAACAACAAAAAAAAAACAACAAAAACCTACCCTCCCACCCACCCAATTATAACTAACATGCTAGTTAAAAACAACATCCCTTACCCACCACCCACCCTCTCACCTGCATTGATTTTAGGGGAAAAGAATGGGGGTTGCGGAGGAAAGAAACCATACCACCCTAAAAACAAGAACACCCCAGAAACGTGAAAAATCTTCCTCTGAAGAAAAACTACACAGACTACTAGAAACAAAGAACTATTCCAGAGCTGGTTATTCAAAGAAAGTAAACACTTTGCTACACACGTTAACATTCAGTCAGTGTGCTCCCAGACAGAGCCTTAAGAAAAATACTACCTGAGCTTGTAAGTTAATACAATCATTAAAAGGAGGTCTAAGACCATGTGGATACACAAAACTTTTAGAACCATTACTGGTTAAATGATGGATGGAAAACATCCCACCAGGCTGGCTTGTTAACCCGTAAGATCAGTTTTAAAAATAGACATCACTGAGGTACTGCTTCACCGTGACATTTTAAACCCAATTCGCAATCATTACAGTGGTCTTAGGACCCTCTCTTCCCAGCAAAACAAAACAAAACAAAAACTAGGGGAGTAAGAGAGGCGGAGAGGCAATACAGTATATCATGGTAATGTGCTTCAACTTCATCAAGTATTTAATTAAAAACAAAACAAAACAAAAAAAGGAAAGAACAACCCGTCAACATGTTACCTTTGGTAGAAAACAAATTAAAACACAAAATGAGAGAGCAACACGCACCACCAGTCACCGCTCAGTAATGCAATGATGGTCGCAATGGCCTGGTGATGAACATCCTGCTGGGTCCAGAAAAGGTACAATCATGAAGTCTAAAGGAGTTGTATTCCCTTCAAATATTTGATGTTTCCAACAACTAGACCCTTAGAATTGCTCCTAAAAGGGTAGATTTGCAGACATTCAAAATATAAAATATTTTTCTCTTGAAGAGAGAAAGAGACCTAAAGGTCTTTATTTGCAGGTTAAGTCCTCAAATAGGTCAGATGAACCAGTCGTTTCAATAATACTGAACAACAAGGTCATGGTGTGCGTAATTCCTATGGGGAGAGGCAGATTGGTAAGTAATACTTGGGATTTAGGATGACATTTGCCTGAGTACAGGAATATTTGGTTTCGAGGTTTCTTTTTCAAGCTCAATCCAATGATTCTCGTGGGAGAAATCAGTTTTGGATTTATAAAAATGTTTTCTTCTAGAGGTAAAGGTGGCTTCCCACTCCTGCCCCCACTCCCCTGTGGATTAACACTATGCTTTTCAGAGACCCATCAGATGCGAACATGAGGTAGATGACTTTCGCCAAAAGTGAGGTAGAAATGAAACAAAAGCCAACGGTGTGGTGTGGAGCTACAGTGTGTGTTCTGTGCCCCCAGCCTGCAGGAAGCCAGGGAGAGTGAGGCCCCCGGAGGTCCTTGCTCTACGATATCCTCACGCACAAGCAAGTACGAGAGTCTGACTTTTATACAGCCCCAGACTGTTGGAAAATCAGTGAGGTTTTAAATAAATACCTACATACTTTTTTGGCACCACTGGATTTTTGCTTTTAAACAGAAAAAACAAGCCTAGAACTTTGGCATATCTCTCACTACCTACCAGAACACAGCAACTGTAGAATCTTCCAAAGAGGAAGACACATATAGAAACAGTATTCTGCTGCTTCAAGCCTAAAAAGACTTCCCTCCTCAAATTAAGCTTTGGCTTAACTAGAATAAAACAGACTGAGCCTATCTCAAGCCATTCTCTTACAGCTCCATCACAAAGTGCCTCAAATCTGGCAACTTTTTTGGCCCAACACACAATTTAGATTCTGTTTATGGTACCCCTGTAGGTGTTTCCCCAAATAAGTTAGACTTAAAAGGGCATCCATCCATCAAAGATTAGTGCACTTGCATCCTGCCCGGGCCACTGGGCTCCAGCCAACTCACATGCCACCTGCCAGCCACCAGAGAGCAGAGGTTTCTGAGAGGAGCAGAGGTTTCTGCTCTTGTGAACAAATTTACAGAGAAAAAAATTTTTTTTTAAGATTAACACTTTTGAAATGTTAACTGTCGACCAAAAGCGGTTTTTATATTACTTAGATGTCCTTTAGCCATCAACACCCAGACTTACATAGCCAAATCCAACTGGCATCTCCACACACACATGGACCTCATATCCCGCACCACCCCCGCCACCCGCCCAGATGAGACACACATGGGGATGACCGTCTGAATACCACATCAACTTAACAGAAACAGTTTATACTCCTCTCTCGCAGTCCCTACAACCGTTTCTTTTCACCACGTTCAAGTCTCTCCTCCTCATTCACCCAGTTCCTACCCACCCTAGCATCACCTGACAGGCAGGAGATAGCCAGTTAAAAACCCCCATTTTCATCAGCCTCACTCACACTAGAGTTCCAAATGTTGGCTTTCCTCCTCTTTCCTCAATTTGGAGCATTCCACATCGTACAATAAACACACTCCAAAGTGCTTCGCACCAGTCCCTGTGGATCAGGAGTCAATCATGGGCAGCCACAGGATGGCCAGTGTTTTAAAAACAAAAGCTTCCCAGGTGTGACGTTTCTCAAATGGCCGTGATGCACGGTTCTGGGTGCAGAAGAGGTGAGGAGATGTACCACCACTGAGGGGGAAGAGGCAGCACCATACACTTAACTCATTTCAGGGGAGGAACTTATATATCGGTATAGCTTTGAGCCTGCAAACTGGTCAGTCTATTAATTAAGACCCGATCATTTCAGTCAAGTGTGGAAACCCTGGCTTTATAACCAAATCCACAGAGAAATGCTAACTACACAGTTTTATGTTACTGCTATTCGCCAAAAAAATTTTTCTCACTCAGGTCCCATGATTCCCCCACATCCGGGGACACGGGGAAGGACAGATCAGAGTGAAGATGGGAGAATCAAAGGTAGCAACTACCTGAAGTAACTCATCCCGGGTTTCTGAGAACGCTTCTAAGAATTTTCAAGATCCATTTCTTCAATAAAATTTTGTAAGCATTTAAAACCAGTTGTCTTTGGTGTTTAAAGGGTGGTTTGTTGGGTGGTTGGGGGTGGGTGGGGGCTGGGGGGTGGAGGGGAGGAAGATCAGCACCAAGTTATTTCCAAAATAAAAAACAGTAAAAATGTTTAATTACACAAACTCTTCACCAAAGAACATAGAACCTAGGGGCAAATAAAAGGCCACTGAATAGGAACTGGGAAAGGATTCAAAATTAAATGCTTCAGCAAAAGAAAAGGTGGTCTTAGAAAGGAAGATTTCCGGAAGCCTCCTTGCCCTGAAACACAGCAGCTGGGAGGGAGCAGTCTGACATGACTTTCCAGTTTGGGGATGCTATATTGCATGCAGTTCTCCTTTATGAAATGAGTTTGTTCCCATGTTGGTCATTCAGAAACCCCAGCACTAAAGCAGGGAGGACACAGGGTACCCTGAAGTGGTAAATGTCCCCCCCTCCCAAAAAAGGGGGGGGGGACAAAACCCCAATTTGATTGACTTGCTCACTCTCCCCATCAACTCCTTTTCTGTTGGGATGACAAAAACAAATGGCTCCACAAGTTACTTCTTTTGGTTCCTTTACATCTCTACTGCAAGGGGAATTTCTCCGAAATACAGGAATAGAAACTGATGTTAGTCCTGTTTGAACAAGAGGTTTCCCTGGAAGCCCCCGTCATCTGAGAGCACCTCTGGCTCCTGAGGCGCGCTCCTCCAGAATTTGGTTCTCATTCAGTACCTGGGGGAATGCAAGGACCCACACAGGTTCTCGCAAGCAGATGAGCTCTGCCTACTTTCCACTTGAAAGACAGATAATGCCCAGAAGCACAAGGCTTTGTACCCAAGTCCAGCTTACTGCAAACCAACCCTGTAAAGTGACGGACGCCATCCCACAGTTCTGCAGCGGGAGCCTGGCTCCGATTTTCATTCTTTGGTACCCAGACAGAGGTGTAACAATGATATTACATCCTACATTTTGGGATGGGACAATTTGGTTTACAAATCTTTTACATTCAAAGGCCTTTGGGGAGTAAATTCACGTTAACCATGAGATCCCACTGCATGGCCCGGGAGCAGAGGGTGTAGGGATGGGTTGTTCCTATTCATTTGACTTTCAAACATTCTATTTCCCTGAACTTCCAAAGCAGGAAAAAATTGTGCTTTTAAAGGAAAAGTTCATTCCTTGGCCTACTCTTCTTAGAAAAAGAACCACCTAACATCAACAGAAAAACATTCAAGCCGGGGTCAGGGTCTGACCTCCACCCTCCCGCAGACGTTGGGGGTAGCCTGCTGCTTTCTTATGCTCTCTACGGACCACCTCGGCACACGCACATCCGCCCACACTCAAGTCCACAGCCGGGCAGGTCTGACACCCTCTTTCTGAGAATGAGGCTGATTTTCTTCTTCCTTCCACTGAACCATATAACCAATAACAAGCTAAGAATACTTAACTTCTGAGAATACTTTTAATCGAAAATCCTAAGCTACATCTATTTTTTAGAAACCAAAGTGTGAAAGAAAAGTTTCTTTGGGTGGTGGTGTACGCTCCTCAGCTTTACTATGCTGGTGTAGATGGCTCAGTCATGCACACACGCACGCACGCACACACGCACACCATCCCTTAAAAAGAAGCAAAGATTACATACCCTAAAACATGAATAGAATAGTCTGCTTTTCTTGGCCTGCAAGCCACAGCCACATCCACATCCACGTCTTCTAAGAATAAGAAAAGATGCTGAACAGGGTGATAAACACACTGAGGTATTAAAGGAGAACACAGAAAAGTTCTCTGTTGCAGCATTAAAAATTTTTTTCAAAAAAAGATTTCTTAAAAAGATCAAGATCACAACGCAATGTAATCCCATAACACAGTATTCTCCAAAACACAAATACTCTATAACTCAGCACTTTAAACCTTATTTTCCACATTTTATAGTTTTTTTTTTTTTTAACTTAGTAGTTCTTTCATGTTTCCTTGGCTCAATCTACAGAGTACACCCCACCACACACCCAGTGCCCCCCCAGCCACAGAGACACCAGGCTTGTGCATATCACGCCCCACAACGCGTCAGAGGGGAACGTGAACTCCGCTGAGTGAGGGTGGGGAGTAGGGCAGAGGGCCTGCTGGAGAAGGAAATGTAAAGATTTATGAGGTAGATAGAAATTATCACGTCACAGGCTCAATCCCTGCAGAAAAGATAAGTACATTCATCTGTAAAAAAATAAAGATGAGGTAGGACTTAAGCAATGTTGTACTCTTCTTGTTCTCTTTAAACGAAAGAAAAAAAGAAATTTCCCTGAGACTGTTTCTTCTCTGAAATTCAAAAGGGGAGAGAGAGAGAGAGAGAGACAGAGAGACGCACGCACAGCCCAAACACAGAAGCCTAGAGAACATGATCAGAAGATGAGGATCCGATTGTTGCCGAAGTCCACCACCACAATCATCCCGTCGGGGGTGACCGCGATGCCGGATGGGCGGTCCATCTGCCCAAAGCCACTGCCCTGGGCGCCAAACTTGCACAGGAAGCTGCCATTGGACTCGAACATCTGCACGCGGTGGTTCCTGGAGTCGGCCACGATGATGCGCCCCTCCTGGTCCACAGCCACACCCTGTGGGCGCAGGAACTGCCCGTTGCCCGTGCCCTCAGAGCCCAGGAAGCGCGCGGACTGGCAGTCGGGGTGGATGACCAGGAGCCGGTGGTTATTGAAGTCGGTGACCACCAAGTGACCCTCGTGGTTGAAGGCCACGCCACGGGGGGAGTCAAAGTGCTTCCAGAGAGCCCCCTCGAAGCCGTACTTATTCAGGAAGACGCCGTCCGGCCCAAACAGCTGGATCCGGTGGTTGCGGGTGTCAGAGACCAGGATCTTGCCCTCAGAATTCACTGCCACGTCCCAAGGGTAGTTGAACTGCCCATTTTTGGTTCCCTTCTCGCCGAACTTGAGCAGGAACTGGCCCTCAAACGTGAAGACCTGGATGCGATGATTGTCCTTGTCGGCCACCACAATCCTGCGGGAGGCGTCGCAGGCCACGCCAGCTGGCCGGTCGAACTGCCCGGGCCGGGAGCCCAGGGTGCCAAATTTGTGGTGGAAGGTGCCACACGGCTTGAACACCTGGATGCGGTTGTTGCTGCGGTCGGCCACGACGATGTAGCCCTCCTTGTCCACACTCACGCCCCAGGGGCGGCAGAGCTTGCCATCACTGTCGCCCTCGCTGCCAAAGCTCAGGCCCGGGAGCCCGATGCCCACGTAGCTGCGGCCTGACTTGACCACCACCTTGAAGGGGCTGTTCTCGATGTGCTGGTTGCACATGGTGACGGACACCAGGTGCTCGCCCTCCAGCTGCGGCCGGTAGCTCACCACATAGGTCCCGTTCTGCTGGTCGCTCACCTCGGCACCAAACAGGTTGCCATCAGGGCCCAAGACCACGGCTGACATCAGGTCACCCCCAGAGAGGCGAGGCTCCCCATCATGGTCGTAGCCAATAACTGTAAAGGAGGCCACCTTACCCTGGAGGGCCCGCTTGAGGCCATCGCCTGTGGCTTTGGTGAGTGGCGCGAAGGCCCCACTGCTGACGAAGCCGAAGGACTTGATGGCGAGGTACAGGGCCTGGTCAGGGGGTGTGAACATGACGCGGTCGTCTTCCTGGGGCTGCAGGAAGCTGCGCACGGTCTTCAGCTCCTGCACCTGGGCCAGCATGCGGTCGCGGGCCAGCAGGACATCCAGCGCCCGGCCCTCCTCCAGCACCTGCTGGACGGCACTGACGGTGCTCTCCAGCTTGTTGAGGCTCTGCCGGAGCTTCTCCACCTGCAGGTATAGGGACTTGGCTTTCACCTGGCGGATCTTCTCCACCTGGAGAGGGGCGAGCAGGGAGACAGGAGGGAGGCTTTGAGGCAAGCAAAAGCAACACCATCGCAGGCAACAAGGACAATAAGGGAGATGAGGGAGTCGCCCTCAGACCCACCCTGAGGAGGTGAGGGCAGGGCCCACAGAAACCCCTGGTCCGTGCTCTTCAAAAATGGCAAAGATCCAATGACAAAGGGAGGCCGAGGGACGAGGCCAATGGCGAAAGATGACTACAAACAGGACAGCACCTTGCAGCACAGGATCCTGGACAGGGGCAGCTGCCAGTAAAGACTATACTGGTGCACACCGACCAGGGACCAAGGGACTAGACCCCAGCATGCTGTCAAGATTGAACTTCCTGCTTTTGAGTAACAGGGATGATGGAACTGACTGCCTCTGCTCAGAGGAAATAAACACAAAAGTATTAGTGGGTAAAGAGGCATCCTGTCTCCCACAGGCCAATTTACTCCACTTGAATCAGAGTAGGATGAAAATAGGGCAAAATGTAAATAATTGGTGTATCTGGGGGGGAAGGATACAGGGAGTTCTTTTATTTTTCCTGTCACTTAGAAATAAAATGTAAAAGCTAAGAACAGTCATATAACAAATGTTTACTGAGCACCTGCTTTGTGCCAGACACTGGAGGTGCGTAATGACCAAGACAGAATGCAGTCCTCGCCCTCACCAGCAGACTTCCCAGGGGACTAGGGCACAAGTCCAGGCAGCACTCCCCAAGGGTGGAATTTTCAGCATAGCCACAGGGCCTCCAATCTCTTCAATAATTTCTCCTCTGCTCTACCGTCCTGTCTCACCCCACTCTCTACTCTCCAAGAGAGGGAAAGAAGGAGAAAGGGAGGGAAGGAGGGATGAAGGAAGACAGACTATGTGTAAAGAAAGTGAAGGGATCCGATGAGAACCTAATTTCAGATCACAGCCCGTACCTCTCTGCCCTGCCACACACCCCACTGTGGTCTTCTATCTTCACAGGGAGCCGAAAAGGCCACACACACCCCGAATTTGGAGACAGTAAGTCTTTGGAATCACTGACCTGTAGTATTTCCAGAGGAGCCCTCTAAACTAAATTGCTGTAATCTATAAACCTGAATTCTGACCTGCTAAAATAATCCTGCTTCTGAGGGTCTCAAACCCACGAACTGGGAAGGTGGGATTTTGTGTGACCAATGAAACAGAGCCACTTTCCCATTCTTTTGCATTAAATGGAGAAAAGTCCTCTAATTCGAAGTGATTTCCCCTGTGAAGGGGATAAATGAGTGTCCCAGCTGATTCGTGCCATTATGTAGACAGAAGGAGGACTGCAGAGAGCTCCACTACTCAGAAGGCCACAGAAAGTCTATTTCAGAATACAGCTCCACTATTGGGGAGGCCCGGATTTCAGTCAGATTTTGGTGACGCGCACGCGCGCGCGTGTGTGTGAGAGAGATGATATGATGTGATTTGGGGACCCATTCATGCTTTTCCATCTGTCCACTCTGGGAACAGGACACGTATGTGCAGAGGGCCCCACGTGGGGACAGATCAAAGAGAAGCTTTGTCCTCTGGTTTTTCATTGGGCCAAACCTCTGGGCTTTGCTCTGGATTCCTCAACTAGGCAGCTGCAACTAATCCCACAAGGTAGCCAAGTCCACTGGAAATCTCTTAAGCCACAAGCACGAGGAAGTGCATCTAGATATCCACAGCTGGTCCTCCGGCACTCAAGTATCTTCAGTAGTGGGAATGCAAGAAAAAAAGATGTGTAACGAGGACGTAGGAGGGCAAAGACAGGCAGGAAGGCTTTGCTGGGAGAGGCAGAAAAGTCAGTAGGTACAGTAATAAAATGTAAAGACAATGACTGAGGTGTGTCCAGAATGAGCATGCATATTTTGGAGGTTATCTGAGTTTTAGAAATGAAATAGAAACAAAGTGTATTACACAAAGAGATTGACTCTTCTTCCCAATTTGCATCTCCAAGACTCAAAACTTGCTTTCCCTGCCTCCTGCAAGAGAATTGCCTTTAGGGAGAGGACAGGAGTCAGTCTCACAGGAGGGAGGGTACCTAAGGTGAGATCTGCGGAAACTCCTCAGCACAAAGCCCTTTTCATCAGCAAATCCAGAAGAGCAAGTCTGTGGCAGAGTTCACCAGGGAGCTCTCAGGTTGCACAAAGCGGGCCCCGCTCAGTCATAATTAACATTCGTGGGTGGCATAAGCCTGGCAGACTGTGGGGGCATGTTAGCGTCTGGAAACCACATCAGGCCCACAAAGGTGCCTGCATGAAGTATGTGCTGAACTAAATCTTAAAAACTTTTTTAATTAAAAAAAAATTTTTTTTTTAATCTGACAGAAAGAGATCACAAGTAGGCAGAGAGGCAGGCAGAGAGAGAGAGAGGAGGAAGCAGGCTCCCTGCTGAGCCACCCAGGCGCACTTAAAAACAACTTCTATCCAAGGAGTCTTCTCTTCTCATTAACAGGCGACTGAGGGGCGCCTGGGTAGCTCAGTGGGTTAAAGCCTCTGCCTTCGGCTCAGGTCATGATCCCAGGGTCCTGCGATCTAGCCCCGCGTCCGGCTCTCTACTCAATTGGGGAGCCTGCTTCCTCCTCTCTCTCTCTGCCTGCCTCTCTGCCTACTTGTGATCTCTCTCTGTCAAATAAATAAATAAAATCTTTTAAAAAATAAATAAATAAATAAATAAATAAAAGGCGACTGAGCCATCTTCTTTGAGAGGTCAGCAGAGACAAAGGGCAATTAGTTATGTGCTAACTAAACGGAAAATGCAATGCAAAAACCCAACACGGCCTTCCAGAACATTTTAAGGCATGGTGATTGGTGAGGATCGCTTTCAGACACTGAGATCCCATCTCTACCTTCACAAAGTTCAGATGATTAAAACAGGCATGCATACACCTAAGTGCACCCTTTTTAATGAGCTATGTGTATGGTCTTATTCATGCATTAAGAGAATGGCATTACAGAGTTGAAGTGGCTGGAGGTACTGGTACATTCACAGGCACAGTCTCCCCTCCTCCTGGGGCAGGGGGTAAAGACCAGAGAAGAAAATGCTGGGCTGAGGACTTGGGTGGGGAGAGTCATCTTTCCAGCTGATACTTATCGCAAAAGCACATTAGCCTGCTCCGCACTTTCCTGCTGAAACAGAAGAAAGGGCATTCGCTTGCTGCCCTCCCTAGTGGGAAACTGGTTTCTCACAAGGGGTCAGGAAGCGCAACCAGGCAGGACACCAAAAGTAAAGACGCGTCCCAACAGCCTGCTTTCATAACGGCCTCGCCTGCGCCCCCTTCTGCCTCGAGTGTGCATGACATAAAACATGAGGCTCCTTCTGGTCCTTGGACACCTGACTACTCCTAAAAAACCTTCTTGTGGCTTAAGCGCTCAGACGGCACCCACAATGTTACAGGGACTCCTACACCTTCCTGCCAACAAACTTCATGGAAAAACTCCAAGTGTTCTAAGCCTCGAGCTGGGATCTGGGATCTGCTAGGAGAATCCTCCTGGTTTTGCCGCAGTTCACAGGAACACTGCCGGCTGGCAGACAGCACCCATTACCTTCCACAGCAGCTCACACTCCCGCTCCTCCAGGGCCTTCTTGTGCCTTGCCGTCACAGCTTTGACCTCCGACTGCACCACCTTTGCCTTCATCTCCACCTGCTCCGCCACCGTCTGGGCCTGCTCGATGCTCAGCTGGAAAAGCAAGAAGCAGCTCATGGCATCAGAAGGACCTCCACGCCTCACGCAAAGCACTGAGGTCTGCTGGTCTCAAACCTGAGGAGCAAATTCCCTAAACCCCGGGACCACTTGATCCACGACGCCGGAGAGAAAGCAGCCTGAAGGAGAGCTCTGCATCTGTCTGACAGTAACTGAAGGAGCTGCAGGCAAGAGCTGGGGTTCTTAATGACGGGAATGGCACCAACACGGTGAACGTCAGCCCTATCAGGAGCTACTCTGACACAGTGAAACCAGTATAGTTGGGTCCAAGCCGAAAAGTGGGAACAAGGACTGGATGGGAAATGTACTACCACGCCCAGCACATGAACCACTTCCCACAGACTTTCTGGCCTTCCTCGCCATGGGGGGAAACCCCGCAGGTGGGCACAGGAGTCAGGTCAAGGTGCGTCATAGTCGCAGGCCAACAGTTAGCCGCCATGCTCCTGTCGAGTCATTAGCAGCACAGCTCGTTCCAACCCCTGGCGACACTGGGGATACTGTCCGATCTGCCGGAGAAACCACGCACGCCACGCCCTGTGATCAGTCAGCTTGCCAGACCATCCCCGCACCACCGCACACCCCACTCTGTCCCACCAGCCCTAGGTAAATCAGCCAGTCTAATCAAAGATATTATTGCTCATAAAAAATTAATCAAGACAGAAGGCCCAGTGTTTTCATTAATATTACATGATGTGTTTTGAAAAGCCACAAGGATTTCTTTGAGATACTGAGGTATTAAATCAGGGATTCCAAACTGCTGATGATGCAACAGGTCTTAGGAGTGTGTGTCCCACATCAGGAGGGGCCTCGAGAGGCACAGAGGGTCTGGTCTGGAGCCTGGTCTGGGTTCAGGAACTGTTCACAGGTGACCAACCTCGAGTATGCCCTGGACCAAGGGTTTTCAACCTGTGGAGTACATCTACAACTGAGGCCATCTTGGGCAAAGCAGGCTGGACGGTCATCCTAGGAGTCAGGTAACCCAGTTTCAAACCCTAGTTCCACGGCCTACTACTTGGAAGGCCCAGACAAGTGCCTTGCCTTCTGCAACCTCGGCCAATAGGAGGAAAGGACAGGATAACACATAGAGGGAGCCCAGGACAGGAGCTCACAGAGTAAAAAATCGAGGTTACCAACAATGCTCAGCTGAGAAACACTGCAGTTAAGACCACAAGCATCTTTTCTTTTTTTTTTTTTAAAGATTTTATTTATTTGACGGATAGAGATCACAAGTAAGTAGAGAGGCAGGCAGAGAGAGAGAGAGGAGGAAGCAGGCTCCCCGCTGAGCAGAGAGCCTGATGCGGGGCTCCATCCCAAGACCCTGGGATCATGACCTGAGCCAGAGGCAGAGGCTTTAACCCACTGAGCCACCCAGGTGCCCCACACAAACATCCTTTTCCTTCATTCCACCTAACCCCCGTCATACAGGTATGGTCATGCACCTAGACCTATTTGCATTTCTTAACCCATTTTGCTTTTAAAGTCTGGTAAAATAGGTAGAACATAAAGTGTACCATTATTGACATTTAGCACATTCCATAACTGTGTAAGCATCACAACCGTCTAGCTCCGAACACTTCCATCACTGAAAGGAAGCTGCCGTACCCGTTAGGCAGTCTTTCTCCATCTCCCCTCTGCTCCCCCATGGCAACCATATTCTGCGTGGTCTCTACACTGCTGTCTATTCTGGATATTTCACAGAAAGGGAATCAAACAATACATGAGCAGTCTTATTTGTACGAATATGCTTTCCATTCAACAGTTGTGACTCATTTTGTCACTTACAACTGGAGATACCCCCTTAATCCTCTCAATCAAGAAGACACGCCAACGCCACGAAAGTCACACCCACATTGCAGCTGCCCCCAAACCACCCGTGGCTGCCGTGGGCTAACTGCTCAAGGCATTCTCTGCCCCAATCCCTGTGAGGCTTAAAGACCAGAGGTGGCACTTGGGTCAACCTGGAATGCTCATGGACTATCCATGGCCTGGGATGCCTTCTCTTCCTGAACTAGCAGTGAAGGACACATTCCTATCATGTTTCTGTTCCACCTTTACTATCCTGTCCCAAGTGTCATTACATATCAAACTACATGGGGACTGGGTTGTAGCAGAACAATCTCTATATAATTTACACCTGCTAACATCTACAGCCACAACCATATTTATCAAAGGAGTAGGTAACTTTATTGGGTTAAATATGGTCTCCCCCACATTCAGGCTGATTAGTTAAGAGGAAGTCATACTAGAGTAGAGCAAGTCCTGAATCTACTTAAGGCCATGTGAGACAGGCACGCAGAAGGAAGACCACATGGAGACAGATGCAGAAATTAGGAGTGATGCCGGTAACAAGCCAAGGAAAACCACAGATTGCTAGCAACTACCAGAAGCTTGGAAAAAGCAGGGAAAGATTCTTCCCTACAGCCTTCAGAGAGCACAGCCTAGCTGACACCCGGACTTTGGTCTTCTAACCCCAGAACTCTATGAAAATAAATTCCTACTATTTAAGTCACCAGTTTATATTGTTATAGTAGCCCTAGGAAACAGTAGACAATAAATTGAATCAGACAGAAATATCCAAATGACCAAAAGATAAGAAAAATGAGATTGACCCATCAGTGAATGCGTACGGGCAGGTTTCATAATAGACTTGACAGATTTCAAACGTCTCAGGCAGTCAGTATTGGTTTAGAAAGATGGGAAACCTCACTAGACATTTAAACAGAGGTAACTTAACGTAGAAAATAGGGCTGAGCAGGAAACGGAGAACTGCCAGAGCAAAGGGCACACGCAGGACGACAGAGGGACTATGCCTGCAGTCGGCAACTGGCAACCACCGCGGGGCCCGCAGAACAAAGAGAGGAGAGCAGGGGTTATAGGTAGGGACCAGGGGCCATGCCCAGCTCCTTCTGGAAGTCGCCGGACCTAACCTCTGTGCTTCTGGTGAAAAACTGCTGCTGATAAGAACAGGAAGTCAAACGGAAGAAGGAAATCCCCTTTCCCAACGTCCGGATTTGTGGTTTGAAGGGCTGCAGCCCCAGCACCACAGGGCACCAGTGTGAAAGGGTCGGTCACGAGGGAGAGAACCTATAACCCGTACACCCTGTCTTCAGACGTGTCGCTATTCATAGGCACTAGCTGATGTCCGAGTCAATACAGGACCGAGGCAATCAAGCCTCTGTCCATTTATTTCTCAAACTTCCTCAATGCAAAGCAGAAGCGGCCAAATGCTTTCTATTTATACCAATGCCATAGGACTTATCAAACTAATTCTCCACAAAAACCAGAAGAAATGGAGTAACAGGCCTACATTCATTCCTGCAGGGCAAGAATTGACAGGAGACTGCCAGTGACCACCCCCTCTGTGTAGTAAGTGGGTTTACATAGCAAACGTCTTTCTACTGTTCTCTCCCACTAATGTCTCTGAGCCAGGCTTGCTCCACTGTGTTTCCTGCCAGGTCCCCAGCAGGCCCTTGGGCCTGGAATTCCCGTTCTAGGACAAGAATGATTTCTTCCATTTTTCAGTCAGCTGGAAGGGTTACAAAGCCTTTTCTGTAATTTGAGGGATCAAGTGTGCAAGGATAGGATCATTCCTAGGGTTAAGAGTCATAAAAGCCGGGGCGCCTGGGTGGCTCAGAGGGTTAAAGCCTCTGCCTTCGGCTCAGGTCATGATCTCAGTGTCCTGGGTTCAAGCCCCACATCGGGCTCTCTGCTCAGCAGGGAGCCTGCTTCTCCCTCTCTCTCTGCCTGCTTCTCTGCCTACTTGCAATCTCTGTCTGTCGAGTAAATAAATAAAATCTTAAAAAAAAAAAAAAAAGAGTCATAAAAGCCCTATGTACAGAGACAAGAAATAGAGCTTTCTTTTCCAAATCATACACAGTCCTGTCAAGCACTGCATTCCAAGATATGCAGACCAGGACCTGCTAAACTAGTTCCCATTATCTAAACAGGGCATTAGAAGGAAACAAGGGGCAGGTGGGGTGGGGAAATGACAGGTTAAAGAGCTAAGTAAATTTCAAAAACAGAAATATACAATTTGCAGTAAGGAGGGAAAATAAAAAATACCCAATAAGCATGGGCCTTGGGTGTGTGTGGGGGTTGTCTTTTAGAAGTTAATAGATGAAATCAAACAGCTGAAAGCTGAGGGTCTCAACATAGGCAGACCAATCAGTGCATTCCAGCTGAGTGCAGGCTACTTAGTACGGAGGAGGGGGAGGCTGCCCGGGTTTCATAGGGAAGAGCACAGAATGCAATTCATGGTGTCTGCTAGGGGAACCTGGGGAGGCCTGATGACTGGTACTGAAAGTGTTCTGATAGGGGCACCTGGGGGGGGGGTGTTCAGTCAGTTTAGCTTCTGACTTCAGCTCAGGTCATGATCTTGGGGTCCTGGGATGGAGCCCCACATCTGGCAACCCATTCAGTGGGAAGTCTGCTTCTCCCTCTGCCTCTGCCACTCCCCCCGCTTGTCTGATCACCTCTATCTCTCTCTCTCTGCCTGCTGTCAAATGAATTAAAAAAAAAAAATCTTTCGGCTCGGGTCATGGTCTCGGGGTCCTGGGATCGAGTCCCGCATCGGGCTCTCTGCTCGGCGGGGAGCCTGCTTCCCTCTCTCTCTCTCTCTCTGCCTACCTGTGATCTCTCTCTCTCGCTGTCAAATAAATAAATAAAATCTTTAAAAAAAAAAAAAAAAAGGAAAAGAAAAGTATCCTGACAGGCAGAAGATGACAGAATGCAAATATCATCCATGAACCCACAGACCACAAAACCAGATATGGGAACTACTATCATTCACTCTATGAAGTGTAATTTTATCACATTTAATACCTTTGAAACTATGATTCATTTTAAAACTGTTAGTGGGCTTTTCCCTTTGTTCCGTGTATATAAAATAAATGTATTATAATCTATGGTGTCTTAAGTGAAAAATCAAGGTTCTCCTTATGTGGAGAGCAACTATATTCTTTTTTTTTTTTTTTTTTTTTTAATTTGACAGAGAGAAATCACAACTAGGCAGAGAGGCAGGCAGAGAGAGAGGAGGAAGCAGGCTCCCTGCAGAGCAGAGAACCCGATGCGGGGCTCGATCCCAGGACCCTGGGATCATGACCTGAGCCGAAGGCAGAGGCTTTAACCCACTGAGCCACCCAGGCGCCCCGAGAGCAACTATATTCTTGATCGTGATTACAGATACCTGCCCCACAGGATCAGTGTTACTTTATGGAAAGCTCTAATTACAAAAGCGGCTGAAATGTTACACTTCCAGGAAGACTCAAAGTGAAAGTCACAAAATGTTTTAAAAAGCAATAAAAAAATGAGTGGGCACCCTTACAACACCAATGAGGCATGCTACAAACATCGTTCATGTTTCCTTTGTGGTAGGTAACTCTAGACCCTGATCAGGGTAAATTCTTTTTACAGATCTAAGTAGAATTAATTGGGAGAATTTACTTCCGGGTGTTTTTTCTAGAACTAAGCCTCTCCGGCTAAATATAGACAAGTAGTGAATCTTCTCAGAGTTTAACTTAGGAACTGTGGTTCACAGTCAACTATACATCTGACACTTGTAACTTAATAATGGATAAACATCCCTGGTTGGCTGAAGAAAGGGAATGGATCTCCTAAAAGTTTTTTCTAAAAGAAAATGAAAACACACAAGTCTTAAGTTGTACCGAGTTCAGATCTATTGTAAAAGGTCACAGATACTCATTAAAGGTGGTGTAAAGTTAGTAAGAATGTCAACCTGCCTGCAGATTTGGTCTGGCCAGTGGCCTTTACTTTTGGGATGTGTTCATGCTTATTCCTTTGGTCCAAAGGACGCTTCAGTGCCATCCAGGCATGGTGCCCAAGGAAGAATGAAGGACGCCAAGCCAGTCAAGGGCCCTTCCATGAAACTTTACAAATGGAGGTTCCAACCTCTCTCTGTCCACCCCAAAAGGGAAGAGGAGAGGAGAAAAGAAACTCACTCTTTCCCTGAAGATGGCTTGCTGGAACAGTACAAGACTGAAGGGATGCCCATGCATGCCAACCATGTTCAACAGCAAGAATGAGATCACCATGGAGAGAGGGAGAGCTAAGGAACAGAGTACTGGCTTCAAGGTCTGAGTTCCTAGACACATGAAGCCTGATTCATCCATATTCTCCTACCCAGTCACCTGAAGCTGCCCATCTCCTTTCATTCTACGGCAACCAAGGATCCTAATTAAGACAGCAGGGGAAAAATAATAAATAGGTCATGGTGTATTAAAATTCTTCAACCATTTCCTCACATCTGTACACATCGTGCACAAATGCTGAGGAAGGGGGTAAGTGGGAGCACAACTCATTTTGTGTTCAAACTGCAAGTCCTCTACTCACTGTTAGTGTGACTTCTGGAGGGTTACTTAATCTCTTTCAAGAAAAGTTTTCTCTCTGCAAAACAGAAAGAATGACACCCAAACCTCAGGCATTATTTTACAGAGAGTGCCTGTGTTCAGTGCCCTTGGTAAACAGGGACCGTTAATTCTTCCTGATGAAAACAGAAGGCCTGTGGTTAATGAGATCTGGGATCTTGAGTGCAGCAATTAAATTTTGTTCTTCTGGGGCGCCTGGGTGGCTCAGTGGGTTAAAGCCTCTGCCTTCGGCTTGGGTCATGGTCTCAGGGTCCTGGGATCGAGCTCTGCGTCGGGCTCTCTGCTCAGCGGAGAGCCTACTTCCTCCTCTCTCTCTCTGCCTGCCTCTCTGCCTACTTGTGATCTCTCTCTGTGTGTCAATAAATAAATAAAATATTTAAAAAAAAATTTTTTTTGTTCTTCCATATTTGTAATAACAATTTTAAGAAGTTTTCTTATCTACTTTATGGGCTAGTTTATATAAATTCATGTAAGATAGAAGGCATTCTCAGCGTTCCCTGTGGTCAACTTTCCATCACCGCAAGGAGTTCCTGCAGGTTACATGGTCTATTACAGTGACCGAACAAAAACAGAAGTTAGGGAATCAAGGTAGTCCAGAAAGTCTAGATGGAACTTACATTTATATTTACAAAATTAAAAAAAAAAATACGCTAAGTCATCAAGCTTAGTCCTCCTAATTTTTGTTCTAAATGGTGTATTATCTATCACTTTTAACATGAAGAGTGCTAATGTTTCCTTTTTTAACCATGAAAGCAACTTATGTCCAGTAAAGGACTAGTCACCCTTATCATGGCTATTGCTTTTGACTAATATCAGATGAAAAGTAACAGAAAGGTCTGTCTTATTTAAGGCTATAGTGAACTAGATAAAAACTCCCCAGCAAGTGACTAAAATTAACAATACAGGAAACAACAGATGTTGGCAAGGATGCGAAGAAAGGGGAACCCTCCCACGCTGTTGGTGGGAACGCAAACTGTGGCAGCTGCTCTGGAAAACGGTATGGAGGTTCCTCAAAAAGTTAAAAATAGAACTACCCTATGATCTGGCAATTATATTAGTAGGTATCTATCTAAAGGATAGAAAATCACTCATCTGAAGGGATACACATACCCTGAGGTATACAGCAGCCTTATCAACAACAGCCAAACTATGGGAAAAGCCCAAATGTCCATCAACTGGTGAATGGATAAAGAAAATGTGACATGGTACCACACACACACACACACACACACACCATTAAAAAGAATGTAATCTTGCCACTTGCAACGATGTGGACGGAGCTAAAGTGTATTATGCCAAGTGAAATAAGCCAGTCGGAGAAAGACAAGTATCTTTCACTCATATGTGGAGTTTAAGGCACAACAGATGAACATGGGGCGGGGGGACACAAAAGAGAGGCAAACCAAGAAAGACTCCCAACTATAGAGAACAAACTGAGGGATACTGGAGGGGAGGTGGCTGAGAAGATGGGCTAGACGGGTGATGGGGATTAAGGAGGACACACTCGTGATGAGCACTGGGTGTTGTTACATAATCACTAAATTCTAAACTGGAAACTAGTATTACATAATAACTTGTATGTTATCTAACTGGATTTATATTTTATTTATTCATTTGAAAGAGACAGAGCGAGTGAGAGCACAAGCAGGGCTTGGGTCAAAGGGAGAGGGAGAAGCAGACTTCCTGCTGAGCAGGGTGCCCGATGTGAGATTCCCTGAGACCATGACCTGAGGTGAAAGCAGACACCTGACTGACTGAGCCACCCAGGTGCCCTAACTAGAATTTAAACAAAAACTTAGAAGGAAAAACAAACAAAACTCCCCTGCAACTGATGTCTAAGACTGGATTTTGGCCAATGGATACAAGAAGTATTATGCAAGCCTTCTGGGAAATCTCTATAAAAGGTTGGTGGTCCAGAATATACATGTGTTATCTTGAGTTCCAGTAGCCATTTGTGGCCGAAGAGATGAATGTCAACACCTCAGTATGGTGGGGTGAAGCTGAAGGATTTTCCAGGGACTATCAGTGTGTCCAGACTAAGTTTTTTAAATAGGAGAGATTAAAACATTACATGTTTAAGCTACCATATTTGGGAGGAGAGTGAAAGCCTGTTACTTATGGCTAAATTCATCTCCTTCCTGATTAAAATGGAAAAAAATTCTAAACTATGACAGAAAGCAGATGAATGATGGCTTGGAGACATGGAAAAAGAGAATGAAGCATCATGATAAGAATTTAAAATGTGGGGCATCTGGGTGGCTCAGCCATTAAGCATCTGCCTTCCGCTCAGGTCATGATCCCAGGATC
Organism: Meles meles; assembly: GCF_922984935.1. Classification (NCBI taxonomy): domain Eukaryota; kingdom Metazoa; phylum Chordata; class Mammalia; order Carnivora; family Mustelidae; genus Meles; species Meles meles. The sequence continues at coordinate 35,966,328 of NC_060069.1, read as the reverse complement.
CTGGGATGGGGCCCCACATCGGGCTCCCTCCTCAGTGGGAATTCTGCATCTCCCTCTCCCACTCCCACTCCCCCTGCTTATGTTCCCTCTCTTGCTGTATCTCTGTCAAATAAATAAATAAAAATCTTAAAATTAAGAAAAAAATTAAAATGTTAGAAAGTGATGAATATGTTTCTTCTAACCTTGACTGTGGCTGTTTTCAGGTGTGAAATACATGTTGAGTGTATGTTAGTATGCTTTAAATATATGCAGTTCACGATCTATCAATTTTCCTCAAGAAAGCTGAAAAAATTTTGCCTCGGTCCCACCATAATCAGTAAAACACCACTATTTATATGTCAACCTATTTCTACCCCCTCCCATAATCTTTTATGCATGGTTTACTTCTTTTAAGTAATTTTTCTTGAAGCAACTTCAGGGTCTGCTAATTACAGTTAACACTGCTTTATAATGTGACCATAAACATTTTATGAATTTAAGGGGCTAAAAAACCCCAACTCCTACTGCTGACCATTTACACTGGTGCAATCCACACCTTCAGGATAAAGGACATGGTCTTGGAGATTCCTGTAAGAGGAGCAAGTTCCTTCCATATTTAAAGCTCTGGTTATTGTTCAAAACATGTTCCCCTACCCAAAAAGACTAAGTGTGATGTACATACTTTGTTATTCATCCATAATAGTACTCTGGTGTCCTTTTCACGGGCCTACTGCTCAGGTGAATACCCTGTGTCGTGTTTGCATTAAGTAACTGGACTGTCCCTTTGGAAGGTGCCTGCGTTGCTTTCATTCCTTCACCTGTTCATGCCTTCCTTCCTAAAAGTTGTACTTAACTTCTGTGGTCTTCTCAGAGTAACTTTTTCTCTACCCCACTTTCTAGTAGTTTTATTTTTTGGGTTTTTTTGTTTTGTTTTGTTTTGTTTTAAAGCAGGCTCTATGCTGGGTTCGAAACCACTGAGATCAAGAGTCAGGTGCCTATTAACAAACTAAGCCATCCAGGTGCCCCAGTTATTCTCCATTTAATAATACGCACAAATTCTTGGGGCTCCTGACTGGCTCAGTCAGAAGAGCATGAGATTCTTGATCTTGGGCTTGTGAGTTTGAGCCCAGTGTTGGGTGCAGAGATTACTTTAAAATTTGAAAAAAATGCACAAGTTCACAAGTTTCCTGTATCACTTCTAATCTTAGAATGCTTCTGTAAAGTCTTTAGGTATTTAATCTATATCTACCTTAGGTTTGGGTATCTCTTTTTTTTTTTTTTTTCTTTTAAATACTGGTCCCATTCCGGGGTGCCTGGGTGGCTCAGTGGGTTAAAGCCTCTGCCTTTCGCTTAGGTCATGATCCCAGGGTCCTGGGATCGAGCCCCGCATCGGGCTCTCTGCTTGGCGGGGAGCCTGCTTCCTCCTCTCTCTCTCTCTCTCTGCCTGCCTCTCTGCCTACTTGTGATCTCTATCTGTCAAATAAATAAATAAAATCTTTAAAAAAAAAAAAAAGATAAATACTGGTCCCATTCCTTTTCATGTAAGAATACTTTATCTCAGGTGTTTTTTTTTTTTTTTTTTTTTTAATATTTTATTTATTTGACAGAGAGAAATCACAACTAGGCAGAGAGGCAGGCAGAGAGAGAGGAAGCAGGCTCCCTGCGGAGCAGAGAGCCTGATGTGCAGCTCGATCCCAAGACCCCAGGATCATGACCCGAGCCGAAGGCAGAGGCTTTAACCCACTGAGCCACCCAGGCGCCCCTCTCAGTTAGGTTTTTATTCTGGTGTTTGCGATCATAATTTAAATCTATTAAATCTATGCCTTTATCACCTCTTAGTTTAATGTCTTCTTAACTTATTAACAAAACATAAAGCCTATTTACAGAATATATACTCTATTTCTTGGATCTGTCAATTTGCCAGTACAAACAAGCAATATTTAGAAGCTCCCAAATGACTTGTTTATTTGGTAGTACTATGAAGAATAAATGAACAGCTGAAAAGACCAATGACTTCCAAATCAAACCTGCAATTTAAAAGTTCCCTGTAGGGGTGCCTGGGTGGCTCAAATGGGTTAAAGCCCCTGCCTTCGGCTCAGGTCATGATCCCAGGGTCCTGGGATCCAGTCCCACATCGGACTCTCTGCTCATGGGGAGCCTGCTTCCTTTCCTCTCTCTCTGCCTGCCTCCCTGTCTACTTATAATCTGTGTCAAATAAATAAATAAAATCTTTAAAAAAAAAAAAAAGTTCCCTGTAAAAGAAATCAAAATCTCTTCTTACCCTATGATCATTTTATATTTTGGCTTAAATGGATTAAGTGATTTTTAAAAGGGGGGTGTGGGTGGCATGGCACCAATTATATGTGTATATTAACATAACTTACTGCTCCCCCCCAATTGTATTATAATTGACTACATTCCTCCTTCCTTCTCCAATATTCATATTAAAAACAGAAATCAGTCTTCATACCGTCTGCTGCACTCTTTAATACAAAAGCTATTAAGTGGCAACATAAAAATTATGTGGTTGGGCTATTTACTTCATTAATCGGCCAACTGCAAGAAGAAATCAAGTGTCTAGGAATGTCTGGACCGCTTAGTCGGTTAAGCATCTGCCTTTGGCTCAGGCATGATCCCACAGTCCTGGTAACTGAGCCCCAGGTCAGGCTCCTTGCTCAGTGGGGAGTCTGCTTCTCCCTCTGCCTACTGCCCCACCCCTGCCTGTGGGCTCTCTCTTCCCTCTCTTGACAAATAAAAAAATAAAATCTTAAGTGGGGGGGGGGGGGGGGGGGACAGAAAAGAGAAATCAAGTACCCAAAGCACTACGTACCCACCCCAAGCAGTGTGTCCTTTCCTGGCATTTCAAGGTCACTTCTTTACCCTGAGGGGAACCTCTCAAAATCTCAGTATCTCATCCTTTCCATTACTTAGTGACCAACAAAAGAGGAAAAACACCTGTAGATTCACACTCAAGTCTCATTATCTCTTTATATAAATAAACAAAAGCATGACCTGTGCTAGATAGTAGCTGCTTTTTCTAATGTCTTCCAGGAGGACTTTTTAAATGACTTTTAAATGAGTCCCTGAGAGAGGAAATCTACCTGAAGCTTTCAGAACTGTATTCTTCCTCAGTAAAATATTCACTGAACACATGTAAATTCCTCCCCATTCTCACTCAGTTTCAATGACATACTGTACTGACCTGTGGAAGGAACCCATTTGAAAAACACTTGTTCACGATGAAAAGTGGGTCATACCCACTTCTGACTTGGGGACACAGCTTGTTCCTACCCCTCACACAGGAACAAACTGGCTCTTCAGGCAGTGATCTCTGGAAGAAAATTAACTTGTTCTCAAGCTTTACCTCAACTTCCCTTCCCCCAAAGGCATGTGCCAGCATCAGAGAATAAACTCAGAGGGAAAGAGGGGCCATGTTTTTTCTACCAACACCCAGGGAACTCCTCCTTAACAGGTAGGAACTGCTCTACCTTCATTAGAGGGCTCCCAGATAGTCTCAGGAAGGGACAATGTATTGAGAACCTGGTAAGAACATTCAGACAGAAATGGGTAGCCAATGCTACCCCAACCTTTAGATCACTGGCTGAGTGTAGGTTCTGAAGAATTATAACCAAAAGCCACAAAAGCACACCCTTCTCTCTCCCCACACGCTCTTAGTTACATAAGGACATTCAAGAAGTCAATTCACAACTCATGCAGTTGATGTTCAGTGGGTGTGCCTGGATGTGGCCATGCAGATTACTAAACAAGCTGAGCCTTCCACCTCACCCAAATATCTACCTGCCACTTGGCTCCTCCACTCAAAATGCCCATCAGGCACCACAGTACCAACACACCTTTGAATTTCATCCCTGGTTGTTTGTTCATTAGTTCTTTCTTTCTTTAAAAGATTTGGCTTATTTGACAGAGAGGGAGTGAGAGACCAGGGAGGGAGAGAGAGAAGCGAACTTCCCGCTAAGCAGAAAGCCTGATGAGGGGCTCGATCCCAGGACCCCAAGACTGTGACCTGAACCAATAGCAGATGCTTAACCGCCTGAGCCACTCAGGTGCCCCCCGCCCGGTGTTTTAACTACGCACACAGCAGACTCTCCACTAACACTGACTTTGCTGTAGGAAATTAAGTACTGCAGACAAAATCTTCTGCACATCAGCTTCTTTCTTCCTTCCACAAAAAGTTCAAATTTCTACCTCCCTGAGATTTCATCATTTTAACCACAGATCTCTTTAAGGTTCTAGCAAATTATGACCTTCATGTTTTTCTCTAGAGTGGCAGATACCAGGAAGCAGAGAACATCAGCAATTCTCATGTTTCAAGGACCCCTGAGTGTCCTCAATCTCCAAGGAGAGAAAGGGGCTGGTACCACAATCTGGGGGGAAAGACCCAGACACAGCTGGTCTTTATGCTCCCCCAGGTGATGCTGACAACAGCCAGAGACCAGGAGACACCAGCACCATAAGGCAACTTGACCAGGGCCTAATGGCAGTGGGATAAAAAGGGAAGCCAAAAGCCACTTAATCCACGGGGACAAATTCACTGAAATAGGACAGAAATAAAACAGAACTATGCACTAGTGGGGATGCTGGAAAACAAGAATTTATGAGCAACCAAGAGCCATTCTGAAGGCATGAAAAAGAAAACAGGCCACTCTGGCCTAAGAATATGCCAGAATTAGTCACTGCCGAAACACAGACTCTCAAACATGAGAGTTGACAGCAGTTGAATATTAGACAATCTGACTCTTCAGAAAGACTACCTCAGTATCATGCGTTGAATATGACAACTGGGGGCACCTGGGTGGCTCAGTGAGTTAAGCCTCTGCCTTCGGCTCAAGTCATGATCTCAGGGTCCTGAGTTCAAGTCCCGCACCAGGCTCTCTGCTTAGCGGAGAGCCTGCTTTTCCCCCTCTCTCTCTGCCTACTTGTGATCTCTTCTGTCAAATAAATAAATAAATAAATAAATAAATAAATAAATAAATAAATAAATAATTTTTGATGGTTAAATAGAATCTTAAAAAAAAAAGAATACGGTAACTGTTGACAAACTTAATAAAATCTACACCATCCTTCTGCTTCTTCTTTAGAGCATGTGATCAATTTTTCACCATTTCCCCAAAAAAGGGGATCTTATTTTTTAAACCATTCACTTATTCAAATACTCTAAGAATGTAATTAACAGTTTTCCATTCCATTTTTGCTCAACGATTAGCAATGTGTCCTGATTTTCAACCTTTATCCTACCAGATAAGGAAAACATCTCATGATTTTTTTCCCTTCTTAAAACCTTGTCACCTGGACCAAGAGAAGATTTTAAATCATTTCAGGCATGCCGCCACTTGACTAAGAGCTATTCTATGCCCCAAAGTTACATGCGTCCCTTCCTGACCCCAAAGGCACAGGGACTCAACAGAAGCAAGAATGGGACTTCATTACTTTGGGGAGAGTTGAAGATAAACTTTTGTTGCTCACTGAATTTTTACCAATAAATAAATCCATCTGAACAGCAGAGGTTCCCTGTCTGGAAAGCACTAAGGACCCAGTCTTTCTGCAATCCACACTGAGGGATGCTAATGCCCACTTAGTATCTGGGGAAAGGCTGGATGAGAAACAGGCAGATGACGTGGTGGGGGCCCAGCCAAGTGTCTGCAACAAGCCCTGACCTGCTGGTCAACTTCGGCCACACTCCTCCCATCTTCCCCAACTCTCCACCTCCCCCCAAGGGATTACTCTGCGTGGATGTCCCATGAGCTCATTTGGGTCATTGTTCCATGGCCCCCACACACTGGAGCCTGCCCGGTAATCTACATATGCCATCTAAAAGGGAGCGGGAAAGGTTTTCTGTGCAAGAAAGAACAAGGGAAACCGGTGAAGGGAGGGGAAGAACTGACCTGGATTGCTTGGCGGCCCTGCTGCGCATCGGCCAGCAGCTGGATGGTAAGTGCCCGCGAGTCCTGCAGCGCCTCCTGGAGGTAGATGAAGCTGTGGCCCCCGTGCCGGCCCATCGTACACTCACGGCAGATGGGCACCGAACAGGTGTCACAGTACAGATGCAGCACCTGCAGACCAGAGGGCGTATAGCCATTAAGGAGAGATTCGGGACTAGCAGGAAGGGGGCAGACACTGGGTGCTCTGTGGATTCCAGACCCTCAGCCAACTCCTTCCCAAATAAGGAAGCACACACCCCTGTAGAAAGGGGGATCAGTGCAGTCAATGTGAGCACAACTTGCCCTCCCATCCCACCCCCTCGGGGCCAAATCAAGGAAAAAAACAGTCAGTGCCGTCTGTCCACTCCAGTTTTACTCAGAAGTGTAACTGAGACACTCCAAAGGCAAAGATGAAATGAAACAATCCTCCTGCCTAAGAAATTTTCCCCATATCTCAGATTAATTCCCCAGAAAAAGCTCTAAGATTATGTTTCCTTGGTCTGAGACTGGAGACCCAAATAAAAAACATACCAGAAAAAATCTGTCTTGCCACCCCAGCCTCTGGGTCTGTGAAACACGGCGGGGAGCCAGAATTAACCATCCTCACACCACAGCTTGTGGCCACCCTCTCCATCGAGGAGATTAGCGCAAAGTGCAAAGCATGGTTCTCCCAGACACTCAAGCAAGCCTCAGGCTTCAGCTTCTGGAGCGAAGGCAGATAGTGATAAGGTCAGCCAGCTTCTTGTCTTTCTTCTTCCTGCCAAGTTGTTCCAAGGAGCTGACCCTGCCAGGCAACCCGGTGCTGACAGAATTGCTTTATGCGATGTTCTGTATTTCCCTAGGGCCCAGCATGTGGGGAGGGGCTTCTACCTGCTGATAAAATGAGGAGCTCTCAAGAGCGAAAGCTCCTTGGCACAGAAACTGGGCCAGTCTAGCTGTATCCCTCCACAGAGCGGAGCACTCAGCACCACTCTCTGAATGTTTACTGATTGCTTTCAAGGAAGAGCAGTGCTTAAATTTGCCACTGGTACACCTGGGTGTGAGGGAAAGCCAGCCAACACGCAACAGGCAGGAAAGTGGTGTCCGAGGGGCTGCCTTCCCATACGCAATACGCTTAATCCCCAGATGAAGACAAGGGGCCATGACGTCTCAGGGCCACACAGCAAGCAGGGGCAGAACAGGGAAGCCAACGCAAGCCTTCTGAAGAGCTGGTTCCAAGACAGGCCTGACACCTGCTCTAAGAGCACTAAGCTTCTTACTAGGTATCCTGGAGTCCAGGGTATGAGACATGAGGCAAGGTGGTTCTGTGGAACAGAACAGGAGCTCACCCCGGCCCAGAAGCAGCAGAGTGTTACAGAACGCGGAGTGGAGAGGGACAGCCCCAATGTTCCCATCAGAGAGGGCCCCGGGCAGGAGGGAGAATGCTGCTTCTCTTCTCTTCAGCTTATTTTATAGATTTACTTATTTGAGAGCAGGTGCTACAGTGGGAGGGTGGGGGAATCTCAAGCAGACCCCCCACTGAGCAGAGCACTCTGACCTGGTGAGATCAAGACCAAGCAGACAATGACCTAGGCACCCCCAACCCCCGCTTTCAGGTTATTTTATTAACTAACCAACACGTTGGCACGTAGCATGTCCACTAGGAAATGAGCTCAGTCAGGGAAACAGGCCTACTCCACTCAGGATTCAGAGTTAAAAGGGAGGTGAGGGATCCCGCATGGGTTATGCTTGCTTCTCTAGGAAATTTTGGACTCAGAAACAGGGAAAAGATTTAGGATATTATGTTCCCATTTCTAGGAAATGGTCCTGATATGACGGGTTTTATGGGCTCCACATTGTAAGAGGGAAATAGGATCAGGTTTGTGACTGGAGTAGGACCCCTTGTCCAGTACAGTATTTCCCCAGCAACCTCGGCAGACTGAAATCTGGTGACAGTAATTTGCCTTCAAAACCAATCATGCTTGGGGGTGAAGGGGGGACAGAGGGAGAGAGAGGATCTCAAGCACTCAGCATGGAGCCTGACGCGGGGCTCAATCCCATGACCTGAGCTGAAGATGCTTAACTGACTGAGCCACCCAGGCGCCCCAAGACCAATTGCCTTTTAGAACAGGTTCACCATTTAAAGTTGATCTAATCTTTCTAATCTGAAAAAGCTAAAATTCTCAAGCTAACCTTAAATACTAACCAAAAGATGCTGATCTGGATAAACTTGCACGTATTCCTGGACACTCTCTTTACAATGTGGTGCTAAACCAACCCCCACTCCTGTTTGAACACTCAGCCCCATGCCTTCCCTTTGCTCCCACCATTTGTCATGGGCATAAAGGCATCACTCCCACGCTCTAGGGAAGTGTGAAAACCTCCCATCTGCAGGTTTCTTTTAAATCAGAATTGAACATGTCTCCAAACCTTCTGTCCTCTGCCCCTGCCAAACAGCTAAGCCATCTCCTCTTGGTCTCTGTGTGGACTGAGTGGAGTCCCTGTGCTTTCCTTCATCTGTGCAAGCGTAACGGCTCTCAAGTGTACAGTGAGTGAAGAACCTGAGGCTCTTGGTCCGAGCCTGGCACCATCTGCCCACGGGGACATCTATGCAGTCACCGGACTGGGCTTGCTTGTCTCATATGTGAGACACAGAGGTCTGGCCGGGTACCTCAGGAGACCACCTCCATCCCTGAAATCCCAGGAACTCAACACCACAAACCAAAAGGCTCTGAAATAATTCTGGGCCAAGTAGGAAGCCAGGCACCAGTTATGTAACTGCGAGGAACCAAGGAGATTTTTCTGGGTTTTAGGTTTTTACAGTCCAGAGCCTGGATGATGATGTGTGTAGGCGATATCCTGCAAATGGTAGCCAGAAAAGGAATCCTGGTCAGAATGTGTGGCAGCAGGGTGCCCCAAACTCATGGCACTGGGCCCCTCTAGATACCTAGTCCCCAGAGCCCAGATACCTCTCAAGTAGGCAGTGGGGTCTCTGAATGCAGTCCTGCCTGGCATCATTTCACAGGACTGATGCAGCTCCAAGTGTCTAGAGCACACTGTGATTTTGGAGGTGCCAGTGCTCTGCAGTTCCAGGAGGACTGTAGGGACACCATATTGGTTGACAATAAAAAGCTATGGGTGATTAAACAGTATAGCCCCAGTGTTGTTTATAATTAATAAACTATTGATTTTTAAAACAGTGTCCAGAAACTGAAAGTATGGTCAATTTTTATAAACCATCTACCTAGACTTTGTGGGAAGATTTCACTTCCATTTGCAAGTTCCCTATGGAAATCCACAGTTTTGGAGCTTGTAAAAATCAGGGCCACAGGTAAGGGTGCACATGGGTGCAATTCTCTCTGCGCTGGAAGATTATTTTAAAAGAATAAACTGGAACCCATGTCTTCCAAAGGGCTAGAAACGTGGCAGAGGCCATGAACTGTGGCTCCGGAAAGGTGGGGGGGAGGAGTGGTCCTTGGGCAGCAGGAATTCCAGGGCCTGGAGCTGCCTGTTTGGGGCTTCCAGGGCAGATGCAAGACACGCCCCCTCCAACCCCCCTCCCCCCTTGCCTGGCGACAATCTGGCTGCCCCAGCTGAATGGAGCAGGCTCGACCTCTGACCTTGCAAGTGACCACCCTCTTCCCTGCCCCCAGCTTCCAGAACGCCCCACCCACTGCCTTCCTCTCCCATAATTTCTAAAATACCAAGCACAGACAAAGACCTAGGAATGTGGGTCCAGCAGGAGAGGAAGGAGGGAGGGTAAAGAAAAAATAAATAAATAAAAATACCAAGTTGGCAAGTTTACCTTAGCCAGTGCTTAAATAAAGTGCTCCATTAGTGAACAAGACTGTGTGTTTCTGGAATCTACTTTTTATACTACCTGTGATCCAACAAGGAACGAATACACACACACCCAGGGGACTCCTATATGAGAGAGCACACCATGCATCCTTAAAGAATGAGCCTCCAGTTTTAAATAGAACTACCCACATCACTGAGGAATGTAAACTGAAGGACAGAGAGGCTCCTCGTCATCAAGTTGCCCTGATGAAAAACCAGTAGTGTTGTACACTTAACGTTTTTGAGATTTTCTTTCACGTCCCTTCAAACAACCGAGGACGTCTGGCCTCCCACAAACTCAGGCCTGGACAAAAGGAGGTCACTAGCCACGCAGGAGGGTTTCTAAGCTTCCCACTATAGAAACAAAGTGGAGGATGGCGGATGACAACCAAAAGTCTTACCTGTGTCTGCCACCCTGAATGCTCTCTCCTATTAAAAGAAACCCAAAACACTAAACCAAGTTCAAGGAGTACAGTCTAGCCAGTCTGACACTAGGTCTATGAAATCACATCAAAACCAGATTTTACTTGATTTAGGGAAAATATACAGAATGCCAGTGCTCCAAAACCATAGTCCAAACGAAAGGAAGTCCCTCCTGCCATCTCTGGCCACGTGCTGCTCCAGAGCTGTGACCTGGGGGCTGGGGAAGGGGAAAGAAAGGAATCTGTACCCTCTGCATGCACAATCACTACCAGCTCCAGTCGGATCTGAGGATACTGGGGACACGTTAAGGGGAGGGGGAGGGGCAGGGAGGGGCGAGATGTGCTGAAGCATTAAAAAACATTTTAGGAGGGTGCCTGCCTGGCTCAGTTAGTAGCATGTGATGATCTCAGGGTTCTGAGTTTGAGTTCCACAGCGGGTGTAAAGATTACTTAAAAATAAAAATGTTATTTAAAAAGAAATACTAGGGAACATATATGCATTTTTTAGTGCAAAATGAATTAAGTGTAATAGCTTTTAAAATCTCCCATTTCTCTGGGGCACCTGGGTGGCTCAGTGGATTAAGCCGCTGCCTTCGGCTCAGGTCATGATCTCAGGGTCCTGGGATCGAGCCCCATATCGGGCTCTCTGCTCCGCAGGGAGCCTGCTTCCTCCTCTCTCTCTGCCTGCTTCTCTGCCTACTTGTGATCTCTGCCTGTTAAATAAATAAAATCTTTAAAAAAAAATAAATAAATAAAAAATAAAATAAAATCTCCCATTTCTCAACTCAAAATGTTTCTACTTTTTTACAAAACCATCTAAAAATACGTCGCATTCTGTATTCTGAATTTTCTTCAAGACACAAATACAAGTACATTATACCAGCCTTTTTGCAGTTAACTGTATTAACTTGGAGAGTGTTCTGGGTCAAGGTGCCCGTGGATATACCACAACTTATTTAATCAGTACCTGCTGATACAATTTTAAAGCTATTTCCTGATTTTTAAAAAATCTCAAGCAATGCTGTATTGCATTATCCTTGTTCTTTATACACCTCCATTTCTTTCCATTTGGCAATATATACAATCGCTACCATCACCTGATGTGAGAGAAGAAAAATATACTTGGCAAGGGTGGGTAGTAAGGATTCTCGAACTTTAAGTCTGGTCAACCTCGACCCAAATAAAAAAGAAAGTTGTCAAGCACCAGGTTCTGTTCCTGACAGGACAGAACGCATACAAAAAGCCAGCAGGGGGACGCCAGATGAGATGGTCAATGCTGGGACTGGCAGTGAAGGTCCACTTCCGCTGTTGGAAGGCTTCGGTGGACAGAGACTGAGAAGAAGCCCAGAGGAGGTACAATAAAGCAAGCCTTGGGTGTGGTATCCTCAGTGGCTGCTAAGAGACTGTCCCAAATGCAGAGGCGGGGTTGGCGCAGCAGCTAGTTGGGGGTGTCTCCAGCGGTGGACAGAGGAAGGCGTCTCAGACGATGTACATAGAAAGAGGTATTAAGAATAAAAGTAACACTTACTAGTCCCAGAACACTTATTGTTCAAACACCCAGTGACATGCACTTTGAGGTCCCATACAAATCCACGACGCCCTTTCTGGAGTTCCAAAATCCAACAGGCTCTGGAAACCAAAAGTGTTTACATAAGCTATTTGGCAGCAAAACCCAAATAGGCATGAAAATGATTTATGACTTTTACCTATATCACTGAGGGGAGCGTTCAAGCACGTCACTCGTTATTTTGTGGATGCTATTATTCCTTAATATGTATATATATACACAATATTAACTTTCTAAACTAAGAAATCCTTACATGTTGAGGCACATCCAACCGCAGGGTTAGAGTAAAAAACCTGGGCTGCCTATCTGGCCAGTTGGCTGTACGAGATTCATTCCCGAGCTAAGTCAAGCCAAGACCTGGTGGTGGAGTGGGGTGTCCAAGGGCTTTGCCCCAGCCGAACCAGGGCCAGAGCAGCCTACTTAGCTCAAGACCAAATGTTTAGGCTCGATGGACATGGCAAACCTGAAAAGGAAGGGTTGAAAACAGAGAGAAACACTGTTAAGCTCTAAGCTCTAACAGCTTCAGACTCAATGCAGCCAGCAGCTGGTACCAACAGAGAAAGATTTTTCTGAAGATCCTGAAAAGTCATATGCTGTTCTCTTGAGGTTTCTGGGCCACTCCCAAAGCCCTATCAATGTTCCCTTCCCTATTTATTTTTTTAAGCAATCTCTATCCCAATGTGGGGCTAGAACTCACACCCCCTCCCCAGATCAAGAGTCACATGCTACTTGGACTGAGCCAGCCAGGTGCCCCGCCACTCCCCTTTTAGGAGAAAATTTCATACCTCCAATGAACACTGTTCCCTCTCTTTCCAACACCAACTATCAAAAGGCTTAATCAAACCCTTTAAAAGCTCCTTTCCGGGGCGCCTGGGTGGCTCAGTGGGTTAAGCCTCTGCCTTCAACTCAGGTCATGATCTCACGGTCCTGGGATCCTGGGATTGAGCCCTGCATTGGGCGCTCTGCTTGGCAGGGAGCCTGCTTCCCCCTCTCCCTCTCTGCCTGCCTCTCTGCCTGTGATCTCTGCCTTGTGATCTCTGTCAAATAAATAAATAAAATCTTGAAAATAAAAAGAAATAATAAAAGCTCCTTTCCCCCCAAAAAGTAAAATAAAATAAAAGCTACTTTCCCAGGTACCTGGATGGCTCAGTCGGTTAAGCATCTGCCTTCAGCTCAGGTCATGGTCTTGGGGTCCTGGGATGGAGCATCAGGCTTCCTGCCAGGGAGAAGCCACTTCTCCCCTCTCACAACCGCACCCCCCGCGCCGTGCTCTATTTCTCTCTCAAATAAATAAGTAAAATCTTTAAAAAAATAAATAAATAAAAGCTCCTTTCCCTCCCTATCACCTGCTTTCCTGCTGTGGGACCAGTCCCAAAGCCCCAGAGTCAGGCACATGGATCCCCAATTTTATATTCTAGGAACCCTGCCATGGTTCCATGTCTCAGGGACCTCATACACACTGTTTCTTCTCCCTGGAAGGACGCTGCCTGAGCACACAGCTTTTGATACTGATATACACAAAACCAGAATCATTACTTTTTTAAAGCTAAAAAACAAAAAAAAAGGGGGGGGGGGCACAGATAATTAGATGAGTAAATGGTTTCCAAACTGAATGCCTGAATTTGGCTGAGCTTACTTGCAGATTTGATAAAAAGAGAAATAACCCTATTTATGGTCCCAGAATGTCAGAGTTACTAAAAAGTATCAAAGTGAGCTCATCCTGGGAGAAAACCCCTCTAGCACTGATTCTTAAAGATGAAACCCCAGAGAACAATGACATCCTGGGAACCACAGCACATAAGGCCTTCCGGTTTTGCCAGAGTCACAGACAAAATAGGTTCATAAATTCTTCTTACCATAGCCTCCTCCTTTTGTTTAAAGCCGAGGGTACACGGGACTCCTGGGTGGCTCAGTTGGTTAAGCATCTGCCTTCTGCTCAGGTCATGATCCCAGGGTCCTGGGATCAAGTCCCACACTGGGCTCCCTGCTCAGCGGGGAGCCTGCTTCTCCCCCTGCCTGCCACTCCCCTTGCTTGTGCTCTCTGACAAATAAAATCTTAAAAACAAATAAATAAATAAAGCTGAGGGTACTTCAGTAGACCTGACTCAACAAAGGGCCTGTCAGAGACAAAAAAAAAAAAAAAAAAAAAAAAAAGGATAACACAGCGGAAGTTGTTTTTCTGGGCTGGAAAACCCCCCAGGTGAGCTCTAAGGGGAGGGCTGGATCGGGAAGGAGGCATGGGCCTTTGGAGCAGGAAAACCAACAGGCAGAAGACAGAAGCTCCTCCCACACGGGGCTACAGTTTGCAGTTCTCAGAGCCTTTGTGAAGTCACAAGATACATTTAAATTTTTTGCTCCTTTTAGAAAATATGTATATTTATTTAAATAACCTCTCCCGGGGTGCCTGGGTGGCTCAGTGGGTTAAAGCATCTGCCTTCTGAATCCCCCATCAGGCTCTCTGCTCAGCAGGGAGCCTGCTTCCTCCTCTCTCCCTGCCTGCCTCTCTGTCTGCTTGTGGTCTCTCTCTCTCTCTGTGTCAAATAAATAAATAAAATCTCTTAAAATTAATTAATTAATTAACCAGCCCCCCCCCATGAGTGCCTGGCTCAAACTCATGACCCCTGGGTCAAGAGTCACATGATCTTTGGAGCCAGCCGGACACCCCTAATTTTTTAAAGCATTAACCACGAGGTCACTAAACACTGCGTGTGAGACACTATACACCTCTGGGGGTGCGGAGTGGGAAAGGCGCCAAGCCTCTGTTCATCCTATTTCTCCTCCCTGGAATAGTCTCCCTGTAGCAGCTCTATCCTTCCTAGTCCAGAGAGAAAGTCGGGCTCTGCCCCCCAGTGACAATGAGGGCAGGACCGTTCTGCCCTCCTTGGGCCTGCCTCCATCCTGCTTCTGCTTCCTCCCTGCCTAGCACAACTGCTGATAAACTCATTCTCCAGCGTCTGCCCCTGGGGAACCCAACCTGGGAGAGCTCCCGGGCTTCCTGGACTATTTATTCATTTGTCTCCTGCTCAGACTCTGGTTTTCAGGCAGACCCTGTTATCTTTGCACGCCCATGCAACCTAAGGCACATTCCCCGTTTATCATACCCATCAAGACCCCCAGGATTTACTGCCCACTGCCTGGAGCTTCTCCCACACTTCCTGAAGGCCTTAACAAGGGCCCCCCCAATCAAGGAGTATCTTCTTGATGCTGGCAAGTGACACATCTATGCTTAGGGGGTACCCCAACAGATCAAGTTACATTACATGACACTAAGTGGCACTTTGGAACATGCCAGACCTGTGGGGATCCTCGGTGGCTGTTGGTTAAGCATCTGCTTTTGGCTCAGGTCATGATCCCAGGGTCTATGTCAGGCTCCCTGCTCAGTGGGGAGCCTGGTTCTCCCTCCCTCTGCCCCTCTTCCTGCTCATGCTCTCTCCCCATCAAATAAATAAAATCTTAAAAAAGAGAGAGAGAACAAGCCAAAATTGCCCCCGCACCAGGGAGGGGCGAAGGGGGAGAGAGAGAGAATCTGTAGGCAGTCTGACAATCCGGAGCTCGGAACTCACGTGCTGAGCTGAAATCAAAGAGTTGGAGGCTTACCTGACAGGGCCACCCAGGCATTCCCACAACTGTGTTTTGGATTACTGCCTACCAAACATAGTTCTTAATACATGTGTCTACTTAAATAAAAATGGAGTATTTAAAAATTCTTTCAGGTCGGGGCGCCTGGGTGGCTCAGCGGGTTAAAGCCTCTGCCTTCAGCTCAGGTCATGATCCCGGGGTCCTGGGATCGAGCCCCGCATCGGGCTCTCTGCTTGGCTGGGAGCCTGCTTCCTCCTCTCTCTCTCTCTGCCTGCCTCTCTGCCTACTTGTGATCTCTATCTGTCAAATAAATAAATCTTTAAAAAAAAAAAAAAAAAAAAAAAAAAAAAAAATTCTTTCAGGTCAAAAACAGAAATAAAACTTCTGTACCAACAGAGAAACAAATCATAGTATATCTGCACTTTTTTCAGATTCAAGCATTTGAGAAGATTACGCTTGCCAGGGAAAAGCCAAAATCAAAAAAGATTATACTATTAAAGGGCACACTTGTGATGAGCACCAGGTGACGTATCACGAGCTGAATCACTACACTGTACACCTGAACCTAACACCGTATATGTTAACTAACTGGAATTAAAATAAAAACTTAAATTTAAAAAAAAAACAAAAAACACCCTGTTAAAAAAAAAGGGACAAACTAGGTATTAAGAAAGGGTGGTACAGAGAATTTCAGTTATCTTCTAGTAAGTTATAAACTGTTCAAATGTATTTCTAAAACTTCAATAAAATCAGAACTGGAAAAAAATAAAAATATACTGCATAATTTCACTCCCACCCCCCCCCCAAAAAAACCCCAAGTAAGTGAGGGCGGAAAGCCCTCCCACTGACAAGCTGGTGTCCATGGGTTGGGTCTGGAGCCCAGACTCAGTGGTGCAGCGCTCTTCACAGCTACGAACCTAACAAATACTCGTGGAGCCCATGAATGAGTTGCTCCAAAGGCCCCACATAATTTACTCACAATGTTCCCATTAGGTATTATTTTTCCTTTGCCCTCCACTGTAAGTATTATCTTAAGTTCTATCTCACAAGAGGCAAGAGTTGGACTAACTCCCCAGAGGTTTTGAAAAAATTAGAATTCTGAGCTCGGTTTACAGCCCCACAGGCCGCCAGCCATCATACAAAGCCTCACGGAATCCTCAGTATCCCAGCCGCCGCCCCGGCTTGCATCTGACCGCTGAGGTACTGATGAGTAGCCCAAGCAGCTTCCAGCAGCAAATAAAAGAGAGCTGTTCCAAAGCTGAGATCACTGCCCACGTAAATTATGGATTTTTAGACCAGACAAGAAAAGATAATTTTTTTTAAAGATTTTATTTATTTGACAGACAGAGACCACAAGTAGGCAGAGAGGCAGGCAGAGAGAAGGGGAAGCAGGCTCCCCGCTGAGCAGAGAGCCCAGGACCCTGGGACCACGACCTGAGCCAAAGGCAGAGGCTTTATTAACCCACTGAGCCACCCAGGCGCCCCGAAAAGAGATTTTGACATAGATGCACAGCTTTCCTGTTGCCAACAAGGTCACAAAAGGCAGTTTTAATCTGGACCAAAGTAAGTGGTGCTCGGGGGCTAACTTAACATAATGGCCAGACTCTGTAGGTGGCCATGTATCTCAGCCCTCACCTCTTAAACAGTGGGCAACATTGTGCACCTGAAACCTTTTCACTCCCTCGAAGCAAAAGGGGTTTCAATTGCCTCTGTGGCTGAGATCATGTGGACAGGTGAATTTTAAGTAAACACACTCATCACCTGGGGAAAACTGTCCCAGGGAGGGAAACAAAGACTGGGGTTATAACCAAAAAGAAAAAAGGGGGAGGGCTTAAACATTACTAGCCATATTTTCTCTTTCCAACACAACAAAAATTTTCTTTTCTCTCCCCATTCCAGCAAGTTTTGTATTTGTGTAGGCTGGACTCCTAAGTTAATTACTCTGCCCTGGGTAAGAAAGGTCCAACTCTGGCCTTCCTGATGGTCCAAGGTTACAGGGTCACATCCATCGACAATTTTAAGACAATTTTAAGTTCCTTAACTAAGCGATGCCTCCAAATCAAGAGGTTAAGCAAGTATTTAATTGCTGTAGAAATTTTGTTTTAATCTTGACTTGTCTGTCAGTTATTACCTAAACTGGGCAAGAAACCGGGGCGCCAGGGTGGCTCAATCTGTTGATGGCCTGACTCTTGGTTTTGGCTCAGGTTATGACCTGGGGAGCATGGCTCAAGCCCTGTGAGTGGTGTTCCTGAGTTCCACACTCCAGAAGGGGCTCAAGACAGCTCTCTAGTGCAATGGGGTGGGGGAAGGCCCTGGTCGTGTCAAGCAATGAATGTCCTTTTTAAGCCATTTTCATGTTAACATTTGTTAGGCAATTAATTTTTTAATGTTTTATTTATTTATTTGACACAGAAGAGAGAGATCACAAGTAGGCAGAGAGGCGGGGAGAGGAGGTAGAGAAGCAGGCTCCCTGCTGAGCAGAGAGCCCAAATCAGGGCTGGATCCCAGGACCCTGAGATCATGACCTGAGCTGAAGGCAGACGCTTCACTGAGCCACCCAGGTGCCCCATGTTAGGCAATTAACTTAAGGCACCCATTCCTTCTTTTCCAACAATAGGAAACCTAGTCCCATGGACAAATGCCAATGGAGCACTAGCTAGCCAGAGCGAGGTCAAGCAAGGAAACCAACTTTAAAGAGCCTCCTGCCACCCAGGCTGAGAGCCACAAGAAGAACAGGAATCAAGTGCTGACTCTGATCCCCGCAGTTCACTGGGCAGGTCTCTCCCTTGGAGTCCTTGGGATCCTATGAGTGACCTCTGGAGTCCTAGATTGGGCACAGCTAGGGTAGGAACAAGACACGCAGACATTTCTGATTGAGACCATTAAAATCCCAAGGCCTTTAAAAGAAGGGTGTGGGGAATAGAAAACAAGCTCAGCAAGGGTGGTACAAATTGCCTAGGCAAACCAGCAGAAACTGGTCCATGGGGAAAAGAGAAGGCTGGATTCTGGTTTTCAGTGATGAGATGTGGTAAAGACCACCCCACTGGCAGTGCTGAAACCTTAGGGACAAATAGGGATAAACCAGAGCAAGGAGAGAGTCAGCTGCCAAACCAGGAATGGTCACTGGGCCAACCAAGGCCAGAAACAGAGCCCTAGTCCCTTGGAATTCACCCCTTTTTCCCACAAGTGTTCAAAGCATTTAAAACATCAGTGCTCTTAAAGCAGCACCGATTACCACTTGGCAAAGACCAAGTAGAGCGCACACGCGAGAATCAAGGCATCACACCTAGGCCAGCAGGATTCTGAGCAAGGAAAGGCCAACCAACTAGTACTAAGATAAAATCAGAAAAAAGATCAAGGTGTGGGGAGATCAGGTAAGACCATTGGAGTCAAGCTCCGTGTTAGAAGCCTGTACAATGTTTTTTTTCCTCTGATGAAATCATTTCTCGTGTCTCAACTGTGGAACTTTCTCAGAAATCCCACTAAACGAAGCTTGTGGGAGTGGGGCAGCTCTCAAACAGCACCCGTGTGAAGCTAGCAGAACCTGCGGGAAGCATGCCAACCCTGGCTCAGTGAGCAGTTCATCAGGAGCCCCGACCTCCTGCCTTGGACAGAGGGGTGCGCGACAGACCCTCCTGACCACCCCACTACCCAAGCACATATGCAAGGCTACACTCTTGAGCTCATAGGAGGGGACATCTGCAAGCCCAGACGGACTTCGCTATCAGTTATGTAATCTAAAGTCTCAGGAAGAAAGTAAGGGCAAAGAATGGCCTTCAATTGGTCTCTACTTGGGTCCTGAAATTCCTGACTGACTTCATCATGCCTTGTTAGTCACTTCTCTTCTGGCTAGCACCTGTACCGGAAAATGTGAGGCACAAGGCAGGAGAGATCTAAAGACAGCTGACCCTTGAAACAACATGGGGTTTAGAGGCACTGAACCCCCCGCCCCCCCCACGCAGCTGAAAATCCAGACTCTCTAACAGCTTAACTAGTATAGCCTACTGTTCACCAAAAGCCTTATAGGTAATAGTTGTACATAGTATATACTGTATATACTGTGTTCTAACAACAAAGGTAGAGACAAAAATATTAAGAAAATTAATATTTATAGTACTGTATTTATTAGGAACAAAAAAACCTTCATTACGTGGGCCCATGCAGTTCAGACCTGGGTTCTGGGTTCAACTGTAACTGGCTGCAACAGATTCTCAAATTGGTCTATTTTGAAGTTCTGGACCACACGGGTTTTCATTCCTTTTTCCTTCTACCACATTAATCCCATTGCACCAAAACCACCTTCTCTATAAGGCATGGACCTAGGAGTCTCAGGCTGGCCTGTCCCCTCTTTGGTCGTCTATGGGAAGCCTCCTTGTCTCCTAACACCCTCCTAGGTGTTCAGTTTCCTCTGTTTTACCGAGGGCTCTTACACTTGGCCTGCCCTAGTGCAGGCTGAAGTCCCTTGAATCTGTCTCTGAGGCCACAATACCCTTTTATCAAGTGTGCTGTGTTTACTTAAAATTTTTTTTTAATTATTTACACTGGATTTAAGGCTCTGGGCTAAGAGCCCTGGGAGAGTTAAAACAACAACTGAAGAAAGCTTCCAGTCTCCTAGACATCTTGGTTGGTCCAGCCTGGCGAGCCCCGGGCTGCACATGCAGCACCCCCTTTAAATCTCCAAAGTGACCTCATTTCCACCAGAGAGGATCGGTATGATATGACAAGTTAAGGAATTAACCAAACTATATGATATTTGGGGGCAGATTTAAAAAACAAAAACAAAACCAAAGAAACAAACCCCTCCCCCCTCCCCCCCCATCCAAAGAAGTTGTACAAAAGGACTCCCTTTGTAGAATTTATTGTGGTTGCATGACCTTGGGGGTGGGCCAGGTACATCAGAAATGGCTTCTTTGAAAGAATGGGATGGAAGGACCACAGAAATGGAAGATTTACAAATCCAACGAAAAGGACAACTTTAGCAGAGAAGCACACTTGGCCCACGCATGGGGGAAGAATCTGGAGCAGGTTGGAGGGAAATGTGAGCTGGAAGTTCATGGGCCAGAGGAGGAATGGGGGAGCCCGGGAAAAGCCTCTTTGCAGGAGTGTAAATGACAGCTGGGTGCCCTTGAAGGGACAAAGGTTACAGTGCCTGTTGCGGTCATCCATCCAGACCCAAGACACAGTGGGGCCACCTTACATTGAGGAGTAAAAAAACCTACGTGCAAACGTCCAGGTGGAGCATGCACTTAATCTCACAGCTGGCGGTTTCAAACTTGTTAAGAGAAGTGCAGAAAACACAAATGCTGACCAGCAGTCCTAGCAGAGAGGACAGGGATGGCAGCCTGCCCCATAAGGGTGCCAGGTGGTAAGTAATACGCAAGCTAAATCCAACTCCAGGAACACATCTGCAAGGCAGGACGGATAAAGCCACCCAAATTGCCCTCTGGGCCATGGCTGTTATTTGTTTGCCCACTGAAAAGAATGTGAGAGATGCTGTTCTCTGGCCACTGGAGGTTGCAAGTAAGTGTACTGGGCAACAACTCTGACCTGTAGAGGTCTCCAGCTTCCTGTGGGGCCACAGTGCCTGCTCTGCCCCTCCACGAATGACCAGTCAGACTAGCCTCTTTCAACCCCCACCAGATCTCATTCTAGTTTTAACATGAATTCCAAGTGCTGGCACCATTTTTGGCACTATGCCCTCGTCCTCAACAGTTACAGTCCAGTAGAAGGGATGAATGAATAAAGGATCAGCAATTACAGGGCTGGGGGAAGAAAACCAGGAAACCCAGGGCCTAGCATTTAATCCCAGCAGGCTTCCTGAAAGAAGGGTAAGTCTGAGACTTTAGCCTCAAAGTATAATAGAAATGAGTGGGAGAGAAGTTCCAGACAAAGAACGCTATATGGGGGGAAGGAGAACAAGACACCTTCTCACTCTACCTTCCCAAGCTGAGAACTGCAGACCCTGCTCAGGATGGGGCCTTTAAGGAAATGCCAATCACCCCAACCTGCAGATCCGTGTCCTTTGCGCTGTATGCTGCCGGTACGGTGGGTTGTTTAATGCCAAGACAACTAATCAGCAGTGAGCCCCAACCGGGCCAGCCCATGCAGCTCATCATCTCCCCTTCCCTCCCCTGGTAAATCTGAGGTTCCTCTGAGGCCACTCGTCCTCTGTCAGTCAGGGCCTCTCTGCTGTATTCCCCTAAACTATCCCTGAACGTGCACCTGCATTCTGGATGGGATAAGGCCTTCGCAGAATCCTTTCTCCCAGACATTCCTGCACGTGCTACCACTTTCCACACTACCTGCATTCTTGGGACTGGTCTCTTCCCCATGCAGAGAGCACGTTTTATAAAGTCAAGGACGGCTCACAGCAGCACCCACTCCGGGAACCCTGAAAGCCACTCTGTCGACCGTGTCTGGCCGGGCCATCCGGACTCCTCAGTGTTCCTTAAACACAAACTATACTTGCTATTTCCACAGGCTGAGAACGACACTGTCACCCCACCTCTGCAGCTACCCCCACACCTGTACCATTTTTGCTGTTCTTCTCTTCAAAATAATGGAGTCTGTTTCCCCTCTGCTTGTATCTAGGCTGAACTCACCCTGCCCAGTCACCTGTCGAAAAATCAGGCTATGAAACAGCAGAGAGGGGACAGCCAATGCTTTCAGGGGCCTAGAACACTCTCAGAACCAGCTAACCCACTGGGAGGAGCCCAGGCCACATACAGAGAGGAGAATCCAAGCTCTCACCTCTAATAACAAACAGGACAAAGACTGGCTCCACCAAGTACAGGGTACCTACAGAACCATGAGAAACAATCCATAAACAAAAGACCATTTTTATTTTATCTATTAAAAAAGGTAAAACTGGGCCACTGGGTGACTCAGTCAGTTAAGCATCTGCCTTCAGCAAAGGTCATGATCCCAGAGTCCTGGGATCAAGCCCCGAATTGGGCGTTCCGGGCTCCGCAAGAAGCCAGCTTCTCCCTCTCCCACTCTCCCTGCTTGTGTTCCTCTCTCGCTGTGTCTCTGTCACTGTCAAATAAATAAATAGGGTCTTTGAAAATAGATAGATAGATAGATAGATAAGTAAGGTAAAGCAGCTTTTCAATGAGGCTAAGAGCCGAGAGCTAGGCTTTCTTCAGCCAGTTAATGCCTTCCTTCCACCGTGAGTAAGGCCTAGGGGATAAAGTAGGATATTCAGGTTTCCTTCCTCCGTCAAAACTGAATCCTTGGGGGGGGGGGGGGGCGCCTGGGTGGCTCAGTGGGTTAAAGGTTCCTGGGATCGAGCCCTGCATCGGGCTCTCTGCTCAGCAGGGAGCCTGCTTCCTCCTCTCTCTCTGCCTGCCTCTCTGCCTACTTGTGATCTCTCTCTGTCAAATAAATACAATATTAAAAAAAAAAAATTTGAATCCATGGGTTCCATTCCCAAGCCATGGTCAAGGCAGCAGCCACTCAGGGAGAGCCAGAGAAAAAGTAAGGTTCACCAAACCCCAAGAGTTACTCACAACCTCTCAGGGGCTCAACGTAGTAAATAAGCATGTCCAGAAGCATCTTTTGATGTTTTCCCTATGTCTAACCAGGTGGTCCTCCAGAACTAACTCTCTAGGAGAATGTGGTAGAAAACAAAACCACTTAAAAAAGGAAAAAGGGGAGAATGCAAATCCCCAGTAAGCTTCCAAAGGGGCCATCCCTAACATGCCTTCCCATGGGTCTCTCTAAGGCACCCTCTCTCCCACATTTTTGAGGTAATAGAACTCCAGACCTGACATCTTATTTCTTGCCAGTGACCCAATGTGATCTCAGGAAAAGCTTTAACCTCCATTTCTTCCCAGGAAAAAAGAGTGCATCCCTTCTCCAGTAAACAAGCACCTTCATGAGCTATAGGATAGATCCATGTTCAAGTCATCCAGCTAGGAATGAGGCAGTTCCTTGAAAAGACAGGCGATTTATGACACCATGTTTGTGATGGGAAGCAAACTAACAATGTCCATCAATAAGACTGGGTAAATAATTGTTAAAAAGACTGATTACTAGGCAACAACGAAGAATGAGAAGCTCTACACCCATGAATTATTTCCAAAATACATTACTAAGCAAAAAATAAGGAAAGTGTTATATACATAGTATTCTATTTGTGTACAGGAAGAAAAATAGGTACAAGCATTCTTTGCTAATCAAATCTATAGTGAAATGTTTGGATGTCACAGAATACAACCATGCATTTTTTCACCCCATGCCAAAATGGGGGGTGCTTATATAGTTAGAACTTCATGAAATTACAAGTACTTCTTGCTATCTCCTTCACATCCCTAAAATATTTCCTAAGATAAGCTACACATTTAATTACTATTTCTACTAATAATAAATAACATCCATATAATATAATGGGAACTGAAAAAGAACACAATACAAAATAAGTATTGACAATATGATCTTGGTTGGAAAATGGAGGAATGCCCATACATTTTTTCTTTTTCTTTGAGACAAAGGGAGAGAGCACAGGTGAACATCCAACCGTGAGGGGAGGGGCAGAAGATAGGGTAGAATCTCAAGCAGATTCTGTGCTAATAAGCACAGAGCCCAACATGGGGCGCCATCTCACAACCATGAGATCATGACTAGCGCCCCAGAAATGTCCACTTTCTTTTAAACCATGTTAGCAAGAATGACATATATCAAAATGTAATAGTTATCTCTGGGTTAGCATGATCAGCAGTTCTCTGTATTTCTAAGTTTCCACACAAGGCACGTATAGGAGGCTTAAACGAAGCATAGGGCTCTCCCTTTGAGGCTCAATTCAGTCAAGTTTTCTAAGACCCAGAAAAAGTTTAATAATGGCAAACGTTTCTCTAGGTGTGCTTTACGGTCACTTACCCTGATCACAACATTACGGGGTAGCTACTATTATCTTTTTACAGATGAAGAAACTGAGGCACAGACAGTAACTTGCTCAAGAATATAAGCAGAGGGGAGCCTGGGTGGCTCATTGGGTTAAAGCCTCTGCCTTCCGCTCAAGTCATGATCCCAGGGTCCTGGGATCAAGCCCCACATCGGGCTCTCTGCTCAGTGGGGAGCCTGCCTCACCCCGCTCCTCTGCCTACTTGTGATCTCTGTCAAATAAATAAATAAAATCTTTAAAAAAAAAAAAAAAGAAAGAAAGAAACCACTAGGCCTTGCTGCCTTTGCCAACAGTAACAACAATCCCTCCCCTACTGCCTTGAAAAACTCACCTCAGTAAACTTCCATCTACCCTGCCAGGATCTCTTAAGCCTGTGGCATGGGCATTTTTATCCGTGTGCTGGATCACTGGTTTCTTTCATGACTCCCAAACTCAACAACCCTCAATGGGTCCCCAATGCCTAGAGGTCAAGAATAAATTCCTCGGATTTTAACATGTCAGACTTTATTATTGAGGCGAGGTTGGGGAATGGGCAAGAATCTTTTTTTTTTTTTTTTTAACTTTATTTATTTGACAAAGAGAGAAAGATCACAAGTAGGCAGAGCAGCAGGCAGAGAGAGGTGGGGAAGCAGACTGCATGCCAGGACCCTGGCTGGGATCATGACCTGAGCTGAAGGCAGAGGCTTTAACCCACTGAGCCACCCAGGCGCCCAATGGGCAAGAATCTTATGCAGGAGCCTGACTTGGGGCTCAATCTCACCATGAGATCATGACCTGAGCTGAAATTAAGAGTCGAACACTTAACCAACTGATCCACCCAGGCGCCCCACCATGCCAGACTTTAGTAACAGCAATTCCCAAGGTGCCTTAAGATGAAAGTAGTTGAGGAGACCTTCAGCCAAATGTTCTGATCTTGCTTAGGGTCTCCACCCCTACTCCTGGCTCTTGTGGAGCCGTTTACCCTCTCTTTACTGCATTTATTCTGACCATTCATCTTGGTCCCTAATATCTCAAATTTCTGTACAACCCCTCAGGCATAACCCAGAAGTGAACACTTGGCAAAGCGAGAAAAAACCTATTTATCCGTCTAGCAACCCCCAGACCCACTCTGGTCAGAGGGAAGGAACACAGCTCTCCATGTCCTTTTTTCCAGGATGTGCCCCCAGGGACTCCAGTTTAGGCCACAACACTGTCCCTGTCCCTAATTTCACTCATGGCCTCACAATCCAAAGGCGACCCCCAGGGGATCTGTGATCAATTTAGTCCCAGAGTTAGAGCCAACTGTAAAACAGCTGGGTCCAAGATGGCAGCTGGTCCAATGCAGAGCCTTTGTTTTACAGGTCCCCTCGGGCATACTCCAGCAGAAAGGCTCCAGGCATTCTCTCTTCTGATGACCAGTTTCTCGCAAGTAGGAAGTGGACAAAATACTCCTCACCCACTCCCCCAAAAGAAATCAGCTGTTCCATCATGCCTGGATGATAAAATGAGATTTCCTTTTATTTCTCAACTTTTATATACTCTTCTCTTTCTCACACATACACCATTTTGCTACCCTGAAATCTTTAAATTCCAAAAAATAAATTTTCTATAACTGGCGTACAGGAGGTATTGCTTTAAACCCCATCCCTTCCAAAGCTGCCAGCTCTTTTATCATTACTAACCGGAAGAAAAGGTGTGGATAACACTAAAGAGACTTCAAACAACTTTGTCGTTTTAGCTAAGTGAAATTCAGTTAAAGGCATACTAAGTCAATTCTGCATATGCTTGTCATTGACTCAGCTCTCCTGCTAATTCCAACAGCTCTATTACTAACTATACTCATCTCTATTATCAATTGTATTCCTTTCCAAGCAGGAGTGGGGGTAGGGAGAGAAATGAAACCCATATCAAAAAGAACTTTTCCTCCATGCCCTCAAGAAACACTGTCTAGGGGCGCCTGGGTGGCTCAGTGGGTTAATGCCTCTGCCTTCGGCTCAGGTCACGATCCCAGGGTTCTGGGATCGAGCCCCACATCGGGCTATCTGCTCCGCAGTGAGCCTGCTTCCTCCTCTCTCTCTGCCTGCCTCTCTGCCTAGTTGTGATTTCTCTCTGTCAAATAAATAAAATATTAAAAAAAAAAAAAAGAAACACTGTCTAGAAAGTTTTAAGATGTACTGAGCTGAATTAGTGACATTTCCAGTCACATTTTGGGAAAAGGGAGCTTTTTTAAGAGGACTGTTTCACAAAAGCCCTATTAAAAAAAAAAGAGAGAGCAGAAAGGTGGAGACCATTGTTTTTAAAAATAAATTGAAATGGATAAATAATGTTTCTTACGCCCATTCCCCCTCACACACACCTCAGGTTTTCTGACCGGAATGGGGTCGTTGGTGGGGGGTTGGAAAAAGAACTTGAGATTTCGGGATCTGATCAATGCAACATGTTAGGGGCAGAGCACAAGGTCAAAAGGAAATGATTAATCCCACAAGAGAAACAGTCAGACCGGGCAGGGAATGGCTTTCCTACAAAATCCTCACTAATAAAACAGGTCAAAAGATACTCCAGTTAGCAGTTTTCTCCAAAGCCGTATTCAGTATCTCATCCTAAAACACAGCGTTTTTAACTTCAAAGAATATTAATCTACACAAAGCTAGTTTTCTTTAGAGGTTATTTTTATCTGCTGGCTACATTGCAGTTATTGCCAGGGGGGGGCCCAGAACTGAGGGGGGGAGGGGATGACCCCAGGCCGTCTGGATGAGTATTACATTCTATGACAATTTCCATTACTACAGGGAACCATGCTGATCATTAATGGAGAAGGGGATATTTTAGGCCTACTTAAAAGAAGTTACCAGTCAAGACATACAATATGCCATTGAAATGCTATGACATCAACACTCTGAAAGTACATAAATAGGTCAAATACGAGAGAGGAGGGGGAGGGAAAAGCCCTTACAGAAATCCTTCGGGAGACAGTTTTCCTCTTAGCTTTTCTCCCTCCCAAAGCCTTCCTGCTTTCAGAGAATTAAACTTACAAAAATTTGCATTCCTAATTAATGATGCAAATTTCCCTCTGTAATCACCACTTTCTCCTATGCAAAGCCCAGACCTGTCACAGGGCTGGCGGTTTAGTTTTTTTTTTTTTTTTTTTTTTAAACATGAAAGGAAATCCCACATGGGAAGTATCATGTTTTTTTTTTAAGATTTTATTTATTTATTTGACAGAGAGAGATCACAAGTAGGCAGAGAGGCAGGCAGAGAGAGTGAGAGGGAAGCAGGCTCCCTGCTGAGCAGAGAGCCCGATGCGGGACTGGATCCCACGACCCTGAGATCATGACCTGAGCAGAAGGCAGAGGCTTAAACCACTGAGCCACCCAGGCGCCCTGGCGGTTTAGTTTTAAACAAGGTCAGAACTGCCTCAACACCTTTCTGCCCCATTCAGTACTGCATTCCCGAAAGCAGCAAGGACAGGGAACACAGGAATGGCTTCACCATGCTGCGCCTCAGGGCCATAGAGGCTCCTCCGAATGAAACCCTCCAGGCTGGGTGTGGTTTCGTTCTGTGTTTTAAAATTCAAGGTAACAGATGACTATCTTGCTTTTGAAAGGCACTCGAGACATTCCCCCCCCCCCCAACAAATGCTTTGTCACAAAATCTTAACTAGATGGGAGCAACCCTTGATTTGAGTGCAAAATTGTGTGTGTACACATTTTTCTGGGAAGAAGATATGTGTCAAATTCTCAAAGAAATCTCTAAGTATTAAAAAAAGTTAAAAAAAAATGCAGCCAATGCACTCAACTCTGCCAAGTCCACCAGATAAAAAAGTGGAAGAGAAGGAGGCCTGTTTATACGGGCTTTAAAAAAAAAAAAAAGTACAGGTTAATGTTGGAGTAAGGATTAGAACTCAGCCCTCCAGTTCCTTCCAGGCTCCTGACTCCAACCAGCTGTTTACAAATTAGCTGTGGTGGAGAGGATCACAATACCAAGTTTATAATCTAAGGCAGGTAGAAGGACTCAGCTCTGCCTTCCCTATAAAAACATGTTTAACCACCAGGATTTAGAGCTAGCTGGTTCCTTCTGACCTTGTCCATCCAAACTGATGTCTATTTTCTAATATACAGCTTTTAAAATTTAAATGGCACTCATCAGGCTCACCACCCACCCCCTTTCCCCAGATCTCTGCTTAAGGCTCCCTCTGACTTCCCAGGGCCAGGATTACTAAGTATACCAATTCTCAAAACAGGAGAGTCCTTGAAATTTTTTAAAAAGCATCTTAACCCTCTCCAAAACCCAGACACCGTAGCTGCAGGGAGCTCTGACTGGAGGCAGGGATATGCATCCCATTTTCAGTGGGGCCCTGGCATCTCCAGTGGGACATGATGTAAACTAGCAGGAAGGGCAGGAGCCCTAACCTGGCTCGGGGTTTTCCTGCAACCTTGAGTCCCAGTTGCTCCTCTCATGAGCACCTTGGTTTGGCCACTGCCCTACACTTCATTCAGCTTACCACTACTGGTGGCTAAGGGGCAAAAAGTTAGAGGACACCAGTATTTAAGCAACTGTCTGGCAACTCCCGTCGAGCCTCACTTCCCAAAAGGACCGATGAAATGAGCAAATTATTTAGAAAATAGGAAGTGATGAAGAGAGGGCAGAGAATCAGCAAAACCCATCTTCTTGTTTCTTCCCAGGACTCAGGCGCCCATCCCTGCAGGGCAGATGAGTGTATCAGCAGGGACAGAAGTGAGCAGACCAGCTGACTTCTGGAGTAATGATGATAAAGTTTATGGGCCTGACCTTGTGGAACTCCCTTGGCAGGATTCCTCCCTCCTGTAGAAAGGGGCAGAGAAACACACCTTACCCTGAGGTGCACAACTGTCAAAAGGCAAACATTTCAGATCTGTGCTCATCGGAATGCACCTATCATCATCACTACTTAATAGGGAAACCAACACAGAGCTCCACTACCTTGCACAAGGTCACAGAGTAAGTGGCACTCGCTCTCTGCCACTCATATAAAGTACACCCAACACATCACTTCTACCCTCTGTCCTATCACAACTACAAAGGAAGGACACAGCCCCATACAGAGAGCAACCCGAGCCAGGGAGGCCAGGGTGGGAGGGGGCAGAGCCTAAGCCAATCTGTTTGGTTGTCAGCACATTCATTTGTCACATGAGGAAGGGGTGGCATTTCATAGGAAAGCAACACTGCTCACAACAGATCCTTGATGTACACCTGCCAACTGGACGGATACAGTAGGTCAGGCACTGGGCTGAAGGCTTCCCTGTATCATCACATTTCAAAAGCACAACCTAAGGAGCCACAGTGGCGTCTCCACTTTACAGATGGTGGAAACCGAAGTTTTGCCCAGGTCACATAGCGGGTAGGCGATATGACCCAGAAACCTCTTGAAAGAGCCCAAGGTGCTTTATTCTCTCAAAGGCACATTAACATTATTAATCCACAATCCACACAACTGGTTTATAACCTCATATAATGCTCAGTTACCTAGTGCCCACTGCTGTAAGGAAGGTTTGTTCCTGTGAGTAACCCTGAGCAACTCCCTTACAAACCTGCTAGAGTGTGCCAAACACATAAATGCTGATTTATGAAAGAGCTAACTGCTTTATGGGGAAGACTTAAAAAGGAAGGAAAGAGGCAGGAGGCAAAACCACCACCCTGGTAGGGCAGCAGGAGCTGCCCAGCCAGATGAAAGATGTGGGCAGACCTGAGAACCAGCTGTGCGCGGGGCAGCTGCTTTCCACTTCCATCCTCTTTGCCCCTAGGGATTCCTACATCTTTGTGAGGCTTTTGTGGGTCTAGTTCCCTGTCTCCTGTGTTTCTCCCCAGTGAGCAGGACTCGCCCTGGGCACCAAGGAGCAGCCCTGGGGTTCTCGGGGACACAGCCACACGCCCAACTTCTCAGCTTCATCTTCAAATTATGGTACTCTCTTCGTCGGCACAGCAGCCACTAATACAGTCTTCAAAATGAAAAGGATCCTGGCGAAGGAACATACCTCCCTGCACTTGCCAAAGGCTGCTGCAGGGGAGGGTGGGTAGATGAATTCAAGATGGCCCTGACACTGTAAAGCATTTTTATGAAACAACTAGGCAGAGGGCTTTAAGAGGGAGAGAGCTTATTTACTAACTCAGTCTTTCAAGACTTTCAAGTATCTTCAACACGGAGATAAGAAATAAAAATTACTGGCATATAGCACAATATTAACCTAAAATTTCCAAGGGAGAAAACTGCACAGTGCCAGAAAAGGATTATTTCTTGAGCCAAACGAAAGTTAAGCTGCATCTACACTAGCCAAATATAGAGAGGAAAGCCCGCGCTCCCTTTGAAAGACTACAATCCTTTCCCCTCAGGAGAGGAATGGCCATCCTTCCCCTCTCCCACAAGCTGCCCTACGATCCTCCAACCTCCCAGTGGCTCCGTGGGCTCCTTGCCCTACAGACCAGTAGGTGGGAAGCCTCCAGGTAGCTCTATTTACACGGAGGAGAGCCAACTTGCAGCAGGGCCAATATGAAGACCTGGCAAAGGACACAGCCTTGCACTCGTGTGGACACCCGGAATTTGGCACCGCAATCCAATCCCAGAGCGGCTAACCTAGTTCCAGGTGCTTTTGTCTGCTCCGTGAGTGTGGGAGTGCCACTCCAACGCTGGCCCCTCGAAGTTACCGTCTTCATTAACCTGTCTAAACTGGATTTTCTTCCCAACAGCACTGAGATTTGAGAACTCTGGAGACAGAACGTTATTTCTTAGAAACATGTTCTCCTTAACCCTCTTTTTCAAAGAGGCTGAGGGGAGGGGGTGCTGTTATGGCTTGAAGATGAATAAACACCAAATAGTGTAAGTTAAAGCATGATTACAATCAAGGATCACTTTAAATCAGGCATCTGACGATAAACAGGCGACTCAGGTGCAATCACTGAGATGGGATAAAGGAAATACAGATGATTTATGATTGACAACTGGGGGTTAAAATGCCAATACAAAAAAACAAAAAGCCAAAAAACAAAGCACTGTGCTCAGGGGCTGCTGTGACCTTAAATACCCTCTCCTGGGGCAACATTTAAAAATCTATTTCTCCAAGGGGCCACCTGCATTAGACCCCTGAGGCGTTGGTTTAAAATGCAAATCTGAGCCTCACCCCAGTTTTAAAGCATCAGGATCTCTATGAAGATAGGTAGCCCCAGGGATAAGCAACAACCCCCTTCCCTTGTTAAACAGGGAAAGGCTGGTTTTGTTTTTTTTTTAAGGTTTCAAATGTACTTTATTTCTTCAATCATGCCATATTTTAATTTAATGGGTGCAGAGTGTTTTTACTTGGCATCAGTTATGAGTTGGTTTTGAAACAATTCAGTATTACACCAACTGGGATGATTACTGATCTCTCCATTCCTTTGGGGTGACTCTGCCAACAGGGGACAGGTTCCATTCTATTCCAATTTGTGTTGCTGTATATGCCCGCACAGCAATACAGAAAGTGGCTCCACTAGCTAACATGGCATTACCGTATTTGTCATGGAAATCAGGTGTCCTTTTCTGGTAGCTCTGCCTCATCCCACCGTTTGTGGGATGCTTTGAACTCGGAGAAGACTTAGAGCGGTTTCTGGCCACGGGAAACATCCTGAAGCTGAAAACAGAACCGAGCAACAACAACTTCGAACCAAGTCTCCTTGCAAAAAGCCGGGAAAGGCTGGTTTAAACACGAAAGAGAATGAAATGAGGAAAAAGCAAAAGGCTCACTCACAGTCATGGTGGGCAGTCTACTAAAAATGCTTTTTGCATAAAATACTTTCAGAAAATATTTCTATTCTAATACTTTAGGGTGCTTCCCCCCCTTATTTCACTCCCAGGCACCTTGAGTCCTTAACAGAAAAAGTGCATTATCTGGGGGACACCTGGGTGACTCAGTTGGTTAAGCGTCTGCCTTCTGCCTTCTGCTCAGGTGATCCCAGGGTCCTCCACCCATCAGAGAGCCCCGCATCACGCTCCCAGCTCAGCCGGGAGCCTGCTTCTGCCTCTGCCTGCCACTCCCCCTGCTTGTGGGCTCCTGTTCTCTGACAGATAAATAAAGTCTTAAAAAAAATAAAAAATAATTTTTAAAAAGTGCGCCATCCAGGGGCGCCCGGGTGGCTCAGTTAAAGCCTCTGCCTTCGGCTCCGGGTCATGATGCCAGGGACCTGGGATGGAGCCCCACATCGGGCTCCCTGCTTGGCGGGGAGCCAGCTAATTCTCTCTCTCTCTCTCTCTCTCTCTCTCTGCCTGCTCGTGATCTCTGTCTGTCAAATAAATGAATAAAATCTTTTTAAGTGCGCTATCTGGACTT
Source organism: Meles meles (assembly GCF_922984935.1). Lineage (NCBI taxonomy): Eukaryota > Metazoa > Chordata > Mammalia > Carnivora > Mustelidae > Meles > Meles meles. The sequence continues at coordinate 35,933,809 of NC_060069.1, read as the reverse complement.
ATTTGCATAACATTAAATCTAAGAGGATTCATGGAGATCCTCCACAAAAGAGGGAGGGCAGGAGAGCCCAAGTGAACCCTTACCTACACCCTGGTTGCTTTCTAGCTGATTTCTGGACCTGCTCTGCATCTTCCTAGAAAGCAGCAAGACAGGAGAGATTCTCAGGGAGGGTCTAAGGGGCCTTGGGCAAGGAGCCCTTCTGAGATTGGAACAGAAAACCCAGCAGGTAATGGGATAAGCAGGCTGGCGGGAAGCTTCCTGGGGAAGATTAAACACAGTTAATTAAAACCCTGCAGAACGGGAGGCAGGGGATTAGTGGGGAGGGGAAAAGAGGGACCTGCTAGCAGGAGAGGTGATGCCTGCCCAGAGATTTGCTTCCCAGAGCTTTTTTGCAGCTAATCAAGATTAAATGTGTTGTGCGCCCCAGCATCCATTCCAATTTGACAGATATCCTGGCCTCTCTGTAAGCCTGTCCCAAGACCTGGGCAACCCCAAATGTTTGTTATTGCTGTTCCTCAAAAATTCAGTTTACTTTAAGAATTTAAAGTAAAATAAAAATTAAGCTTACAACTATCCTAAAACTCTGGTGAATGACACACAGGAAACAGGGTGGGATTACCAGCACATCTCTCCCTACTCCCCCACCCTGCAGGCCAGATCTGCAGGAGAATGTAGCCCTGCCCTCAAGGACCCCCATGCCATACAAGTTCAGTCCAACCTAGCTCCAGCACCCAGGAAACACTTGCTCACTCACTAGGCCTCCAGCTCAAGCCACCACCCTAGTAATCCCACAAAACTTCCCACTCCACCTCCCAATTACAGAAGACCAAGGGCATCACCAACAAAAAGCATTTATTAACCACCTAAATGGCTAGAGTCTGGGTAAAGATTCATAGGGGCCTGGCCCCTGCCCTGGGAGAGGGTCATTTATGGCCATTAAGGCCAGTGTAAGGCAGGCTCCCAAAGGCCCATAAAACTCCCAGGGAAGGAAGCGGAGATTAACCACTTCCTCCCACCCCTCAAGAAGGGGCTTCAAGCTCTACCAAATTGCAGAGGGATCCCGGGAGGGGGTGGGGTGGGGACTTGGGTCAGAAGATCTAGCCCGGCCTCTGCTCAGAAACAGGACTAACCCTGGGGTTTCTCAAATTGCTTTGATTCCTACAGATGGGGGGGCTTTGTTATCCTGCTGCCCCAGCAGCTTGCCAAAGCACATTCTAGCAAGCCTCCCCACCACTCCTCAGCTGGGGTCTGAACTCTGCCCAGGGAGGGATAGAGCATACGGGTGGATTATGGGTTTGTTTGACAAGTACTACACTGGTACAATGGCTTAATTCTTTTACATACTCATCAGCCAGATTTACTGGATCAAACACTGGCCCTATCCTGGGCCCTTTACAATGCCTTCATCTTTCACTCAATTTTTATTGAAATTTATTTCAGCAGCTCTTACCCAAATCTAAGATCAGCAGCTTACAAAGAATGCCAGTAGCATGCAGAAACAAGTTTGAGTCAAGAAAGGAGATGCATGTCCATGAGACTTTCTGGATTGAGACCATGAAGTTTGGCTCAGAGCTTCCTGGCAGTCAAAGCAAAATAAGCAACACTATACAATTACGTCATTGTTGAACCACCTTTTAAAGGCCAACTGTTTCCCTGGCAGTGAATCCCAACAGAGTAGAGGCACCTATAAATTCTCCCCTTCTAAGCAGCCCTAAGCAGAGGTTCCAGCACACAGTATAACCTGCTTCCTGGCGTTCCCTCCTTCCTGAGCTGTGGAGATCCCTGCTGAGATGTACAGGGACAAACTCTCATGCTGGAGCAAAGTAAATACATACAGGTGCCCAGAACCAAGTGGGATGCCTCCATGGTATGTGGAGCCAAGTCCCAAAACCTGTACCCTAAAAATCTTCTAGAAAACCCAGGAACTACTCTCCCTACACTACTGCCCACACCCCTGAAGACAGACAGTAAAATGGGATGGGGGGTCCTTACTGTGAACCCTCCTAAACACACTGGTCTACGGGGGCCACTAAGACCTCAGGAAGACCTTCCGCCCTCGGTTTCCCAGGTGAGACTTTTGCAGCCATCTCCCCCCCACCCCATTCTTGGCCAGGACCTACAGGGATAGGGGGTGGGGGAATCACAGAGGTTCTTTTCCAGGTACTGTGTGTCAAACTGTGTAACAAACTGCTGTCCCCTATGAGGAACACTGCACCAAGGGTTTGTAGGATCCAAATGCAGAAAGGAAGGGATCCTGTGGGGAACAGCCTTTCTGGCTGGGAATTTCAGCCCCTCCTGGTAGCTTTAAAAGGAGTGTCAGAAGTAGAACTGCCATATAAAACACACCACTGTCCACTTAAGTTGATTCAGACAGACAACAATATCTAGTATAAGTATGTCCCAAATGTTTCATGGAATAGACTCATACTAAAAAAAATTCTTTACTATTTTTTAATTGGTCATTCTTGGGGGCTGGGCCAGAGCAACTGCTGGCAATCTTCGTCAAGAGGCTTCCTGGTGAGTCCTGAGGGTCTCAGTTAGGTGAGCTAAACCTCAAATTTTAAGAGAACTCTTCATTGGCTTAGCATGGGGTCTTTTGTGTTTTGTTTTTTTAATTGGGGAGGGGGGGTAGTCTTTAGTTTGTGATTAGAACAAAAACTGGCTCATTTAATCCATCAGGAGTGATCGGGCCAGGAGGTGGACCCTCACCCCCACCCCCATTTGAGCCCTGAGAACTCCCTAGGAGCAGAGACACAAGGCTTCAATGGTGCTCGCCACTCAAGCCTAGGCGATCAACATTCCAGGAGGCAGCCATTCCCGCCCTTCAGGAGAAACAAAGAACCCGGGGAGGAATTCCTGCTGCCCAAGCATGGGGGGTGGGGTGGTATCCAAACAAACCTGGACAGAAAAAACCGCCACCAGCAAGGGGCTCTAGAAGCCCACTTCTCCAGTGTCCTGCCAGAGAACCAAGAGTCTAAGGCAAGTATTCAAAGTGGACCCTATAAACATGGAATTCGATTCGGGGGCTGAGTCTCTAACCTCAATGGAGTAAAGGTCAAGAAAGAAAAATCTCTAAAGGAAACAGGCCCAAACCTCTGAATGTAATTATTAACTTTATCTTCAGGGTCTTCTTTGTATTCATGCTATGTACTGGCTTTTACTGTAACCAATGCAAACATTTTACTGTCCTTCAAAACATGGAAGGTGGGTTTTGTTGGCTTGTTTTTTAAACTACAGCTCCTGCATCACCAGAGATGAGGATTCCCAGCAGATTCCACAATCAGGGATTCCCAGCGAAAAGGACCTTTGGAAGTAGAGAGCAGGCAGAATAGGAACTGAGGAAAGCAACCTTTTCTCCCTCCACGCACTGGAGCACCCACTTCTGTAGGCAGCACAGTGGATGGGGTCTTCAGACAGCTTCAAAGAGAGAGGACACTTGGGCTTTCAAAGGAGTTTTGGGACAGACTTACATAACAGCAAGATTCTCCTTTGCTCTGAGGGCAGAGGTGGTTACAAGGGTGACTGTATTCCCATGAAAGTCGCCTTTCACCATCCAACCAAAGGTTTTAAATGGGGCCCTACAGCTCCCCGGAGCCAGTCTGAATGAACTCCGTAAACACTGGTTGAACATTTGCTTTGCAGATAAAGTTCTAATCACCAATGGATTCCTCAGCAAAGTGCTTCCAAGGTTTCAAATGCCCAGCTGCTCCTCAAAAGGCTCCCAGGTCTTTCTTCCTGAAGCACAAGTGGTCCTCCTCCCCTCTAGCTGGGCACCACCGACGGAAAACCCCCCAACCCCTTTGGGATAGTGTACTTTCAAGCCTCACAACCAGTCTCCACAGTGTCCAACACTTACTCAGCTCCCTACCACGACTACCTCCCCCTTCAACAGACTCACTTCTCACTGGGGGCTAGAGACCATGCTCGACAGGAGAAGCAGGCTATGAATCTTGTAGTGTCCCGCTGTTAGGGACCCCTCCCCCAAAACAACGCTCAAATAATCAACACTCCACACTGAAGACTGAATCATTCTGCACAAAGGAAACTGCCTAAAACTGACTGCAAAGTGCTCGGGTTTGGGGGTCACATGTCACCCAATGGAAGGCAGTTCTTTTTTTTTTTTTTTTTTTTAAGATTTTATTTATTTGACAGAGAGAGATCACAAGTAGGCAGAGAGGCAGACAGAGAGAGGAGGAAGCAGGCTCCCTGCGGAGCAGAGAGCCCGACGCGGGGCTCGATCCCAGGACCCTGAGACCAGGACCTGAGCCGAAGGCAGTGGCTTAATCCACTGAGCCACCCAGGCGCCCCTGGAAGGCAGTTCTGAATGATAAGTAACAACTGGCCCACGAACTGCCCTCATCCCCCCCCAAGTGAAATTTCCTTTGTACATTTAAGTTCTCCAGGAAGCTCAGAACCAATTTTCTTTTTTTCTCGAAGGCAGTCTTTGGAAATGGAAGCCACCAATCTGTCACCTCCAACTGACCTGGCAGGCCTGGAAAAGCCATGAACTTTCTCAGAAATGTTCACTACAGGGCACCTCGGTGGCTCAATTGGTGAAGTGTCGCTGTTGGGTCTGGTCATGATCTGGGGGTCCAGGGACTGAGCCCCACGCTGGGCTCCCTGCTCAGCAGGGAGCTACCTTCTCCCCTTCCCTCCCCCTCCTCTCCTTTCCCTGGCTCTTGTGTTTGCTTCTCTCTCTCCTTCGAATAAATAACATCTTTTTTTATTTAAGATTTTATTTATTTATTTGACAGACAAGGATCACAAGTAGGCAGAGAAGCAGGCAGAGAGAGAGGGGGGAAGCAGGCTCCCCGCCAAGCAGAGAGCCCGATGAGGGGCTCGATCCCAGGATCCTGAGATCATGACCTGAGCTGAAGGCAGAGGCTTTAACCACTGAGCCCCCCAGGCGCCCCATAAATAAAATCTTTTAAAAAAAGAAAGCGTTCACTACAAAGAGCCTAGACTCCAAGGACAAGACAGCAGTTAGCTCCCCTATAACACTCCCTCTGGAAAAGAACACGGAAGCTGCCTCTGTGTCATTAAGACTTCACCGCATACCCTTTTTAAGCCCTTGGAATTAAGATTTTTTTAAAAAGCATTAAAAAAATTTTAAGGGCGCCTGGGTGGCTCAGTGGTTTAAGCCGCTGCCTTCGGCTCAGGTCATGATCTCAGGGTCCTGGGATCGAGTCCCGCATCGGGCTCTCTGCTCGGCAGGGAGCCTCCTTCCTCCTCTCTCTCTGCCTGCCTCTCTGCCTACTTGTATCTCTCTCTGTCAAATAAATAAATAAAATCTTTTAAAAAAATTTTTTTTAAAGCATAATACCTAACAAAAATAATTTAGTACTTTTACATGTACATTATTCACCACGGTACTTGAAATCCCCAGTAATTCTATTTCCCTTTAGAGTGATGTAAGTGTCCCCAGAAGGCAACCTCTGTTCTGGCCCTTTGTGTCCTCAAACAGCCGGGGAGCCAGGCACATGGCAGATGCTCAAAGCTCCAAGTATGTTGACTGGACGGAATTCACTTCCACATTTTCCAAGCAATCCTTGAGGAATCTGCCTCCCAGCAGGCATCTGCTCATTGGAAAACAATGTGGCCTGGCCAATTGCATTGTGGCCCTGGAATAGGTTTAAAAGAGAAAAGAGAGAATATGGGTCTTCAGAGGCTAAAATGCCTCAGAGGTTAAGGATTTTAGGTAGTTTTACAGCTATCTTGCATCAGCAATAAACCAAGGCATCAGACCTTGCAACTTTCCATCATCAGAGATTCAGTCACACACAAAGTCCTAGGGTTTACTCTTAATTTCCGTAAATCGTCAAGACCCATGACCAAAGCAACAGGCCAAATTCTCCAGAGATTAGCACTAAAAGCTACCACAGCACGGGCACTTTCTGGGATGGCAGAAATGTTGCCTTCATGGTGGTGTATAAATTTGCCAAAACTCATCAAAATGTGTGCTTGAAACCAGCATGTTTGAAAGTGCCTAAACTAATCCTCAGTAAAGATGTATGTTTTTTCTCATACATGGATGTGCCAGGTGTATTATTAGATGTTAAAAAAAAAAAAGCAGAATGTGAAACTATCACAACAGTATACAGGTAAATGACACTTCAAAACAACTTTATCATTTGTGAATATCATAATTAAATGATACAGCCATAAAGAAAATACTGCACAGGTCTAAGAAATATGACTAATGAGGGGCGCCTGGGTGGCTCAGTGGGTTAAAGCCTCTGCCTTTCGCTCAGGTCATGATCCCAGGTCCTGGGATCGAGCCCGGCATCGGGCTCTCTGCTTGGCAGGGAGCCTGCTTCCTCCTCTCTCTCTCTGCCTGCCTCTCTCCCTACTTGTGATCTCTATCTGTCAAATAAATAAATAAAATCTTTAAAAAAAAAAAAAAAAGAAAGAAATATGACTAATGATACAATCCAAACTGTAAGTAGTTACACTTGGGGAGTGGAATTAACCAGTTCTTTTTTTTTTTAGCCCCTTAAGAGAGACAACAGAGCACATCCAACAGACTTTTAAGGTATATCACTGGCATACACGGCTACAAAGCACGAACACTCAACCAGTACAAACTGCAAGTCAGTTGTAATAGCCATAATATACCCACTCTTCACCCCCAGCCAACAAGCTATACTCAGAAAGGTTTCCCACAAATGTGAGGTTCAGGAAAAAAGGGGGGACGGGGAATAAAACTATTTGCTAACAGGACAGTACACTCATTTGTATAAATCCCACCTCATACAATATATCAAGAATATATTCTAGGGGCGCCTGGGTGGCTCAGTGGTTAAAGCCTCTGCCTTCAGCTCAAGTCATAAATCCAGGGTCCTGGGATCGAGCCCCACATCTGGCTCTCTGCTTGGCAGGGAGCCTGCTTCCTCCTCTCTCTCTGCCTACTTGTGATCTCTTCAAATAAGTAAATAAAATAATTTTAAAAATGTTTTAAAAAAAAAGAATATATTCTAAAGCAGGATTAGAGACCCAAAATGTAAGCAAAGTGAAAGACAATCGCCAACCACACAAAAATGTAAAAATGTCTACAGAGCTAAACTAAACTGAGGCAAACGTGGACTCGGAGAAATCCTCTGCAGACAGCTACTACTCTGATTTATCCAAAATACCCACAAATTGATTTTTTTTTTTTTTTTAAACCCAGGAGAGATAAGCCCAGCAACCAAGGCAATTCAGGGAGGAAACACAAATGGCCAATAAACATATGAAAAGACGCTCGCCTCAGAGTAATCACGGAAATGCAAAGTAAAACAACAGGACAAGCCATTTCTCTCCCATTAGATTGATGGCAACAAGGACTAGTGGGGCGGGAAGGAAATGTGACTGGTGGGAGGCAGGCTCTCAGGAGCAAATTAACATTTCAAATGCACCTCTCAGGTCTTAGCAATTCTTGGTGGGGATGGAGTATCTTCTAGAAGTAACAACAAGGACATGCACACTGAGGCCAAATGCAGAGAAAATCCAGATAAATAAATGTTACACTAAGAACACCAAGTTCAGAGCACTTAATGACCAACAAGTCAGCACAGGAAAATGTCAACATATTCTATGACTACCTTTCTATAGGCCCATGTGTGTGAATGGATGTTAAAAGATTTGGAAGAAAATGCACAGAAACCCGGATGACACACTTAGGAAAGAAGTAGGACTGGGCAAATTTTTTAAAAATTTAACAGATGGGGCGCCTGGGTGGCTCAGTTGGCTAAGTGTCTGCCTTCAGCTCGGGTCACAATCTCAGGGTGCCTCGATGAAGCCCCGTGTTGGGCTCCCTGCTCAGGGGGAGTGTACTTCTCCCGCTGCCTCTCCCCATGCTCAGCTCTTACGTTCGCTTCTCTCTCAAATAATAAAATATTTTTTTAAAAAACCTTACGGATAATCTCAACATAGATACATTCATATACTACTTATAGTTAAATCAGAAGTAACTGGTCCAAATTGCCTCCTGGCAGCAGAATACAAGGCCGCCCTGAGGAAAATCTATTTTTCCGTTCATTCAGCAACGACAGCTGAGGATGGTAAAGAAGGAAGGAAGGAAGGTCAAATAAATGCAGGTATATACATATTCAGAAAAATTACAACCCCAAATGACAAGCCCTGTGACATTAAAAAAAAATTCAATGTTGTTAAAAGAACACAATTTTTTGAAGATTTACTTATTTGAGAGAGATACAGTGTGTGTGCACAAGTAGGAGGGAAGGGGAGAAAGAGAAAAAAATCCTCAAGCAGACTCCCACTAAGCGCAGAGCCTGATGCAGGGATGACACAGGGCTCGTTCCCACAACCCTGAGATTGTGACCTGAGCCAATTAAACCACATAGGCACCCAAAAGAACCCAAATTTTAAAAAGAAAGTTACTTTCCCCCTGCCCCCCACCCATCAAGTGTTTTCCAATATTCCATAGTTTTTATTATGCACTCATTCATTTGGGTTCCTCTTTGTTCACTGTGGGTAAACCTGTCTGCCTCTAGCACTAAGAGCTGGTGAGGACCCTCACACAGGGACAACCCTTACCACTGCTGCTGCAAATCAAGGAACTAAAATGAGAAGGGCCTGGTGGGCAGGACAGGGACCTCCCAGTTAGCTATGTAGACTTTTGTCTTATCTGCTGAACCCACAGAGAAATGTTTTACCTTGAACATCCTGCCCCCCCTCCCATGAAACACCCCTCTCCATCAGGTCACACGAGAAAACTGTTACAAAGCCAACAATGAGGACCCAAGAGACTGAAACCCAATTTCTTCCCCTAAACGAGAGCCAGACATCCCCTTCCTCCTCATCTTCATAATCTGATCTTGCACATGGTTTCTTAATTTTATTCCCATTTGTTGCTTTTCATACCTTCCTGAGTGGAGTAAAGGAGAACTGTTTTTACACCCGGATCAACATACAAAAACCCCTGAAAATAAGTTCTATGGGGCTAGAGCAAAATAGGCACTGATGAAATGGGCAGGCTGTCACTAAATTCAGATTTTGTGCTTGGCTTTGCAGTAGATCTTACACAATCAAGGAAGGGGAAAAAATGAGAATATGAATGCTAAAACAAATATGAACACCAATCTTCCTTGAGAGGGAATTTTGTTTTCAAACTTCAGACCTGAAGTGTTAACTTTCAGTCTGATATGCTCAAATATTTATAGTGCCTTTCTTTGCATGTATTTGTATGTTACTAACATTTGTATAATTAACAATGTTGACACACAAATTAGTTAGCAAATAACCAAGAGTAAAGCGAAGATGCTGCAGATGAAAATAGGTAGTAACTTCAGTTCTTACATATAAAGACATATCTATTTATTGCACTATACACTTAAGGATGAATACAATTACAAAATTACTAGCTATTGTGGCAAGTCCCAAATATTGTCTAGAATTAACCACTCTCTCTTCTGCTAGAAGATTTTGCTGCCCTTCATAATTGGTTTCCAGTTATCAACAATAAATCATAACATAAAAAAAACCCTCTCCCCTACTAATCTTCAGTTGCATTAAAAGGGGACATTCTTAAACCTTAGTTCATCCATTCTATGTGGGGATTCTTTTCAAGACTCCCTCCCAAACTCCAGATACTGGAGTTGGCCCATAGCTGACTAGGGCTGATTTTTTTTTATTTGCTCCCATGTGGCTTTTAAAAAAAATCCAAGTACACTGGTAAAATAAATTTTCCTTTTAGAATATTCCTCTAAATCCCTAAAGCTCTGATAAAGCTAACAAAAAGCAAAGGAAATAAAAAACATGGGAAATGGGCACCTGGGTGGCTCAGTGGGTTAAAGCCTCTGCTTTTGGCTCAGGTCATGGTCCCAGGGTCCTGGGATCGAGCCCCGCATCGGGCTCTCTGCTCAGCAAGGAGCCTGCTTCCCTCTCTCTCTGCCTGCGACTCTGCCTACTTGTGATCTCTGTCTGTCAAATAAATAAAATATTTATTTAAAAAAAAAAAAAAACATGGGAAATGATGAAGGGGAGTGGGAGGTACAGGCATCCAGTTATGGCATGCTGGGAATAAAAAGTACAGCGAGAAGAGGGAGCCTGGGTGGCTCAGTGGGTTAAGCCTCTGTCTTTGGCTCACGTCATGATCTTGGGGTCCTAGGATCGATCCCCTGCTTCCCCCTGCCTCTCTTTAAACAAATAAAAAAAGTACAGCCTAGGGAGTATGTCAGTAAGTGTTAAGTGTTGCAGGATGACAGATGGTAGCTACATTTTCAGTGAGCAACTATGCTGTACACCTGAAACTAATGTAACACAATGTGTCAACTGCACTTCAATTAAGGGTGGGGGGGATTCTGAATGATTACCAAAAATAAAGAGCAGACTGGCTCGTACTTGACTGGCAGGTACTTAGCCAGTGATTCCACTGGCCCCACCCGAATATCAGTTCCTTAATTTTTTTTAAAGATTTTTTTAAATTTATTTATTCATTAATTTTTTTTAAAGATTTTATTCATCCACCTGACTGAGAGAGAGACCGCAAGTAGGCAGAGAGAGAGAGAGAGGAGGAAGCAGGCTCCCCGCTGAGCATGGGACCATGACCTGGGCGGAAGGCAGAGGCCTTAACCCACTGAGCCACCCAGGCACCCCTTTATTCATTAATTTGACAGAGAGAGAGATCACAAGTAGGCAGAGCAGCAGGCAGAGAGGGGTGGGGAAGCAGGCTCCCCGCTGAGCAGAGACCAGATGTGGGGCTTGATCCCAGGACCCTGAGATCATGACCTGAGCCGAAGGCAGAGGCACAACCCACTGAGCCACCCAGAAGCCCGATTCCTTCATTTTATACTTCCAAATTTCTTCACTTACATTTATGTACACAACACATTCCAATTTTTTTTTTTAACAAAAAATACTTCATTTGATTCTCAAAAGACAGCCCAGGCAGTCTAGCACAAACATCACAATCTCTGTAGAGTGATGAGGAAACTGAGGCTCAAAGGCACACAAGGTCACCCACAAACCTGTGGGATCAGAAGGGGCACTCCTGCCCAAGACTGTACCATAAGGACCACCAACACTCAAGGCAGCACTGCACATATTCTGGGCAGGAAATCTTCACAACCACCAAAAACAGGAAACACAAGTGCCCCTCAGCCTGTGACAGTCTACAGTGTGGTACCCTGTACAGTGGAAAACTACGCAGCAATAAAAAGGGAGGACCTGAGAACACCCACAGCATGTGGATGGGCTGCACGATGCCAATGAAGAAACCTGACTTGAAAGACTTCAGCTCTGCGTCATTCCATGTTCTGATGTTGTAGATGAGACAAAGCCTCAGGCCTGAAGAACAGATCAGTGCTGCCCGAGGTTGGAAGGATGAGGCACGTGGAAAGTAAAGTGAGAAAACCGTTCTGTATTTGGGCTGTGGTAGTTTTCACATACTGCATAACCTCATCAAAATGGGCAGGATTGTACACTAAAAAACGTGAATTTTACAGTATGTCGCTTATGCTTCAGTAAACAAAAACAAATACCAAAAAGCCAAAATAGGAAAACCAGACTAGGAGAAATGAAGCCTTCCTTCACTCAGAGGTCTGGCAGCACAAACTGCAGACAAAGCATGTGGCTGAGAAGGAGCTGTTCGGGACATCCTCAAGGTTGAAGAGAGGGAGGGGAAGCAGGCAGGGGGCGCTCTGCCCTGTAGCTTGTACTGAGCCTTCCCCCGCTCCCATTCAAGATTATACCCATCACAGGCTGGATAGTGTGGTTCCCACTAGGGAAAGAGCTGAAGGCAGCCATCCACAGATGTGCCCCCTCCATGTACCCACAACCACCCCACTGAGGGGTCAGAACCAAATCAAGGCCACTGAGGGGCAGGGATTCCCTCAATCCCAAATTGGCTGTGTAAACTCCATGAGGGAAAGGATTGGGGGCTATTCTGTGGTTTCCCCAGGGCCTCCTATTTTTCCTAAATCACTTTTCACAGATTTCATTTTTCCTTCAACTGTGTGATTACACCAAGTACACTGGACCAGAACAGATTTGGGAATAAAAATGGCAGTCTCTCCTGGTCAGCACACAACTCAACCGGCGAGGGCTGGATGCAGGGATGGGGCTGCATGTCCGTACGTGCAACCTGCTGGCAGGAGTCAGCAGCGAGCTGGGTGTCCACACATTCACTGCACTGATCGAACAGCAAAGCTAACTTCGGACACATCCTGCAGTCTGATGTCCTCCCCATATTTTCATAGTTTCAAATGGAATCAATCAAGTCCGGTGGTGCCTGCTGTCAGAAATGGCCGAACTAGGATGTTGTCTTTCCAGCTATGTTGCTTGCGGAGTCGTCTTCTCTGAGCCTCAAACCCAAATTCCTGGTATATGGGAAGGGGAGGAGGAAGCAGGGACTGAGCCAGATGAGTCCCTGGTTGGACTCTGACAGAGGGAGAAAAGATGTGCTCTGTCTTGTGAGAAAAGATGTTGAGTCTTTTGAGTAACCAGCATCCACACACTTCATACAATCCCAGAGCCCGCCGGTGGCAGCACCTCATTCAGTCTGCAGTTTCGTAACATCATAAGAAACAGCTTCAGCACCACAACCTGGACAAACCCTTCCACAGGACTACTATTAAAACCATCTTGGGGCGCCTGGCTGGCTCAGTGGGTTAAGCCTCTGCCTTTGGCTCAGGTCATGATCCCAGGGTCCTGGGATGGACCCCTGCACTGGGCTCCCTGCTCTGGGCTCCCTGCTCTGCAGGAAGCCTGCTTCTCCCTCTCCCACGAGAGTGTTCCCTCTCTTGCTCACTCTCTTTCTATTAAATAGGTAAATAAAACCATCCTTGCCATATCCACATTTTTCTGCTCCACACTTGTCCACATCTTGTGGCTGCATTTTTGGTACAAGCCTACAGATGATCCTAAGAGACAAAGCTCTCGATCCCAAAGAGAGGCAGAAGCCCCAGACTCAAATTTGCAGATGTGGGCTAACCCACCCTAATGATGACTGCCAGCTAGTCCCAATTCTCGTTTTTATATATTTTTTTAAGATTATTGATTTATTTGACAGACAGAGATCACAAGAAGGCAGAAAGGCAGGCAGAGGGGTGGGGGGCAGAGAGCCCTGATGTGGGGCTTGATCCCAGGACCCTGAATTCATGACCTGAGCTGAAGACAGAGGCTTTAACCCACTAAGCCACCCAGGTACCCCCTAATTCTCATTTTTAAAAACACTGTAACACCTGTGCTGAAGAAGTCCTCAGAACCATATTTAGCAGCAAAATCTAAGTGTGTAGTTTTGGGTTTTTTTTTTTTTTTTTAAGATTTTTATTTTAGGGGCACCTGGCTTAGTTGGAGGAACATGCAATTTCTTAATCTTGGGGTCATAAGTTTGAGCCCCACGCTGGATGTAGGAATTACTTAAATAAAATTTGGGGCACCTGGATGACTCAGTCATTAGGCATCTGCCTTTGGGTCAGGTCAAGATCCCAGGGTGCTAGGACTGAACCCCATATCGGGCTCCCTGCTCAATGGGGAGCCTGCTTCTCCCTCTGCTTATGCTCTCTTCTCAATCTCTTTCTCTGACAAATAAGCAAATAAAATTTTAGAAATAAAATAAAATAAATTTTTTAAAAAATAAGTATTTTAAAGTAATCCTACACCCAATGCAGGGATCATGACCCTGAGATCAAGAAGTCACGTGCACCTCTGATTGAGCCACGCAGGCATCCTTACGTGTATATACTGTTTAATACAAAAGCATTTTCATGATTATCCAATTAGTCAAAGAGTATGAAAGTAAAAGTATGAAAGTTCCCCAAACCCACTGACATGTCAAGAAAAACTGCAAATGGTTAAGGCTAAACTTTCCAAAAGTAATAGCCAAAGGATACAGTGGCTGACATATTTAGGAAGGCACAGGAGCTCCTGTCCTATTCCCACAGGTTCCTCACAAGCTCAGGGGCCAGAGCTCATTCAGGGGCCCTCAAAATCCACGAGGTGTCAGAGCCACAGAGAATGTCCTCACTGTTCACAACTGACCTTGACCCACTTCATTCTCTTTTGTGTACCCTGCTCTGCTTCATTCAAATTCCATTAATGTTGACAGAATGTGCTGTTCTGCAGAAGCCTGTGTGGATAAACCACAATCAAGAATTACCCCTTTTTCATGGTGAAGCCCAGTATTTATAACTTCATTTGCTGATGTATTACTGAAAACAGTAACTTTATCGCTAAAGATTATCACTCCTGAGGACCATCTGGGTGGAAAAAATGTTTCTGAACAAATTACAACTGGCTGCCAATTTTTTGTGCCTTTTGGTCATTAAACTGGGATCATTTAAACAGATTCACTTAAAAAAGAACTTGCTTGTGGGACCCGATGCTCAGGTACTGAGCTCAGTGCTCAATAAAGCACTGGCTGAGGTGAGTAGAAACTTCACATTAAGGAGGACAAAACCAAAACATTATTGGTCTTTTAGCATTCAGATTAAATATGGATCTCCCAAAATTGTAGCTGGGTTTCAATGGGAAATGAAACCCAGGAATTGGAATCTTCAGCGCTTCACTGCACTCTACCTTCAGGGAAGCTAGAGATGGCATCTGAAGGGAAAGAATTACACTGGAACAAGGTTTAAGTCAGAGAGTTTCAGATGTAAATAGCCAGCATTCAACCTCCCATTCCTCCCCAATTTTTCTAGAGTCCTGTCAGTCAAAATAGTCAATCTGGTTTCAGTCAACTCGGTTTGTGGGTATAGACAAAACCTCAAAGGGAGAGGAATAATTTAGTGCTGAACAAGCACGAGGTCACATCAACTGAAGAGGAAAGATGGATCAAGCTTCCTCTTGCAAGTCACAATGCTTGAAAGGTCAAGAGAAAGGGGAAAAGAGTGGGCTGCAATGGGTGGCCATCTTGCTCCCTTTAGGCAACTGTAATTCTTTATCAGTATCTTTCTTTTGCTCTCTTGCAAAATAACAAGATGGCAAAAACAGCCTTACTGCGCCAAGCCTGACTCTTTGTTAGTGTTTGGGGGGAGGGAACACTACTTTGAAACTGCCTGCGTGGTAGGATACTTCTCAACCTTTTGCTTAAGTGTCACAAAGAATGACACCAAAATGGTCCTTTATTCACTAAGAATGAATGCATCTAAAATAAACCCTGCCCTGGGTGAGGAACTGAGACGGAGCAAGACTAAGCAAACCATGTGACTTTTAAGTTAGCACCAGAGAAAAAAAAATCGGGGAGGGGAGGGTTAAACTTTAGAGAGACAAATTATTTGATAAGTTAAAACTTCTCTTTAATAGGAAAAACTTTTAAACCCTTTTTTTCCTGGCAAACTACTTCAACCAACAAAGGCATTTTTAACTATTTCACCTCCTCATTTATAGCTTCCCCCAAAAGCTAACTCCCTTTCTATGTATGTACAATGTTTGTAAAATGACAACACAAAAAGCTGAACAGCTATGTTCACAATTTTATATGTGAGAAGAAAGTGGTTTCCATTTTAAGTAATGCTTTAGGAAACTATACATTTTAATGCTGGTTTTCGTGTCCTTCAAGCTGAAAGGACTCTTAACATTTATAAGTAGCTAAAATGGGAGAGAGAATTAGGGTGTATAAAGGGAATTTTATTCTTATCTTCAAACACTTTCCCTATTTCTTTATTCCATGTCCTAGGATTTAACTTGAAAGCACCTGAATCATAAAGAATGTATAGTAATATCAATGGAAAAACTGCAGTCTGGGAGAAAGTGCCTGTTTTCTTCCTAAAATATCTTCACTGCCCCCCCTCCAAAGAATTTGAGCATTGGAAACAAAAATTTTGCAGACCAAAAGCAAGTCTATGCAACCCTAAAACCAGTGTAGTTTACTTTTTGGGAAGCTAAAGCAGTCACAAATGGTTCCCCAGACTGCTGATACCACACTGACCTCAAATATGACTAGCACATTTTAGATGAGCTTATGCCTGTGAGGTAACCTAATGGACCTGTGTTGATAAAATCCATCCCTATGCACTTTAATAGAAGGCTGGGCACATTCCTCAGCTCAAACTTAAAAAACCCACAGATTACATTCAATGCTATGGAATTCAGATAGCAACAATGAACATTTCTCTCCCATAGACCTTCATCAGGCATTTTCTTAATTCAAGAGACTTCAATCTATAGGCATCTACCCACTGAACTGGATTCAAAGCATCAAGCTCCAATTATTTCCAAGGTATGTATGGCAATTTCGGTTTTCTGGCAAATAGAGGAAATGTATGTGTTAAGCAGACATATATCCATCAAATCATGTAAGATGGGGTGCAGAAATACTAGAACACACAAATTCATTTTTTTCCCTCTTGTCCTTACAAAATGTCTTTTGGTATACATTTTGTAATTTACAAAGCATATACAAACAGTTTAAAAACATGCTTACACTAGGGATGCATGCCTGAAGAAGCTTAGACTTTAGGAATGTAGAATACATTAGTACCAGTACTGGTAATACCCCCATTCACCATGACTTATTCAAAATAAGATACTAGAATTCATTCCACAACCAATTATTATAAGGCAGCAAACAGCCCTCCTCAGAATGGTTTGAGTGGTTTCATAGGGAAAGACAATCCCCAAGCCCAGGATGGAAGGGTCAATATTCAGGATCATACTGGGTTGGAATTCTAGAACTTAATATTTCTAGGAAGACTTTTTTTTTTTTAAAGCACAACGCAGGGACTAAATATAAATTGTATCAGCACCCGCACCCTATTTTCCATCTTGGAGACTCAGGAAATTCCGCTCCCGCGGGCCATGCCTAACTGGGAACAATATTGCCATCTTCGGTGGGCTGAGCTACAATGTTTCCCTCGGTTCAAGATGGCAACTGTGTCACCCCCACCGCCCATCGCTAGTGACAGGGCCTTTCCAGGAGACAGAACACGTTCAGATCCCAGTTTGCTTGCTGCCCTTTACAGAATGCTGATGCCCAGCCCTCCCACACGCAACACACACACCCTGGCCGCCCCCACCCGAGATTTGTGCTTCCAGGGTCGCCTCCAAGGCAGCAAAGGGCTCACATCCTATACATCACAAATACAATTAGGGCACTCCTCAAGCAGCCGGAGCAGCACGCCTCTGGACGCACTTAACTCAACTCCTCGCCCAAAATACGTGCACACCCTTTTCTAGAGGACGCTTTCTCGGGTGCCCGCGGGGAGAGGAGCGGCCACGGCGGGGAGAGGAGTCCGCACAGCGAAGGCGGCCCGAGGCTGGCTGGCCCAGTCGCGGCGGAGGCCCACAGCGGCGCCACCTCCTCCGCCTCCCGGGCCCCCGCCTGTCTTGACCGCCGCGCGGCCAGCGGCCCCGCACTTCCCGGCCTGCGGGCCCTTCCAGTCTGGCGCCAGCAGGCCTTTGAATTGACTATTCGATGGCACAAAATTGGCGAAAAACCCCACCTCCGTTTTGTAAGTGAGCCACAATTCCTTTTCCATTCTGTAGGAAAACCCAATTCTCTTGAGGTTTTGCAGTTACATTTTAAAACAAGTTCTCAAAACACCACCTGGTCAATCCTACTGACGAGCCATTTCCAGGGGGATTCTTAAGGAAAGCGGTGGGCAAAGACCCTACTGGCTGCCTGAGCATCCCTGGGTGTCCAACTGTTGGAGGCACCCTCTCTAAAAATCAAAGCGGGGGGATGGGGGCACACACGGTCCCAGCCTCTTCCCCAAGGTCAGGTGGCAGCACTGTAAGGCAGGGGCACCCTGAATTATTTAATGGAGGCTGTTGACACAGAAGGCAACTCAGTAAAGAACATTTTAAAATCGAGGTAGATTACAAATGCAGAAAAATAGGTGGGTTTAGAGATTCCATCCCACAGTCAAATAGTAGATAGTCACCCTCCAAAGAGCCTTCATGCTCCTTTCCCAGTCAGAGGCATGGTTTTTAAAAAGAACAGTATTCCCAAACGGTTCCTGATCATTTTCTTAGAAAGAAAGAATTTGAGTGGGACCACTATATGAACCTGGTGGTTTCTCTAACACTTGGGTTCTTTATTTGCAGCACTGATCTGTCACCTTTAAAATAAAAATTTCTAGCATTCTAAATGCAGATCTCTGCATTAAAGGTCTAAACATTAGTTTCCAAGTTTTCTTCTTTTAAAGGAATGACTGAGGGGAAGCAGAATTCTGCTCAAAACAGAAAATTTCATTTTCTAGAGAATATTTAGTTTAAAACAATGTAGTACCTTAATGTCTTTGCCAAAATTCAACCTGGTATTGCACGACTTATAATGTTAGTTCTCAGGGCATCCAGGAACCTTCAGAGCGAGGGGAGCTTCACTTCTCACTTTATACTCTCTCACACCATTTGAATAGTTTTATAATTTTAAAAAAGTGTATAAATGTTTTAGAAGTATAAGACTTTTTTACAAGTCTGGCAACACTGAGCATCTTCTGTTTTAGCCCAAATAAAATGAATGTGGATCTTTAACTGGGAATATAAATAAAACCTGACATTTAAACTTAACTGCTGGGAGGGAGAATTCAATCAACAGGCCCCTCCCAGAAAGGAAATTGTGGCGGATTCAAACGCTGTTTCCCTCCCTTCACCGTCCCCCATCCCATGCGACCCTAATCTTCAAGTGATTTGACTCCATCTTTTCATTCCTGGGTTTCAAGATCGGTATTTAGTTCAATCATTCATTTTTCTAAAAGTGATGAAAAGAACAGACTACAAACATTGACCTACCAATGTGGAAACTTTTAAGATGAGTCTACCCAAAGCTTAAAAACCAAGGAAAAGAATGCCCCCTAGCTTAATACCTAGAAGGAAACTTAAAATGCAGCGCCCACAACAAGTAGATTAGAATTTCAACTTTTTTCCAATAGGAGACTCCGGCTTAACGCGATCAGGCAATAACTCCGCCCTCCTCCCCCAAATAACAGGTTAGCAATGGAAAAGGCTGCGCTGTGCAAGCCTCTGCCTTGCTCGGTGCCAGCACGTCCGTTCCAACTCGCAGACAGCAACTCCCACTAGGATTTCTAAAGCCTCTGCCATCTGCTCTTCCTCCAAGACCAATAGCTATTACACACACATCTCACGGGTCTCCAGGTAGATGACTTAAATTAAGGACCCTCCCAGCAGAGCCGGCTCCTCCAAATTTTTGGTCCCTTGCTGTAGTGGGCTCAGGTAAGTGGAAGTCAAACACGGTGTAAAGAATTAAGAAAGAAAGGTTTATTCGACAGCCAGAAAAGCGAACTCAAACCCAAAGGCTGCAGTGCAGCCCTCGGACCCTGCGCCCCCGGGGTTCGAGCCGCGGCAGATGAGTCTGGTTTTTCTCCACGGGAAGTCGAGCCCCGGGCTGAGCGGGGTGGAGACACCTCCCCAACCAGGGAAACCAGTTCCTGTAGGGTATCGAAGTCGGGGCAGGCGTGAGCGGCCCAAAGGGCTCACCGCGGCCCAAAGGGCTCCCAACTCGGTGAGGTCAATGGGCAAGGTCCCCCTATTTCGCCTCTCTCAAGCGCGCACGTGGAAACCAGGTCTACACAGACACACGCACTGCACACCCTCACAGCCATCTCCATCCGGGCTCACACCCTACCTTCAAAATACCACAATCTACGAGTATGACAAACAAAAATGAGAAAATATGGTCAAGGAGGTCACTCAGTATTCCGGGAGGCCTGGGGAGTGCTGTACAAGGGACCACGTCTACACAGATACTCTTTCATCCCGCATCTTAACAGTCTGCACGTTTTGTCAAACAGAAATGAGGAAATCAAAATCCATAAAGAGGGGGTGTTCCCAAACCTCAAGAACCATCAAGGTAAGGGAGAGGGTTCTCCTCGCCCACGGAGACTAGCTCCCCCGCAACACACACCCCTAGCTTTTCCCAGCGCATGCTGAGTGAACAGAACAGTTGCCACAATTTGCCATACAAAAAATCAGATACAGAAAAGAGGGGACTCCGCGTCTTGAAACTCTTCCGCGACCCCTCGCAACAAGCACACCAAAGCCAGACTTCTACACACACACTTCCCAGGTGATGACCTCCTTGGTCATCCGCAAAGTAGGCAAAGGAAAACAACAAATCCAGAGAGGATCCCGCCACACCCCGCTTTGGGACCCGTCCGGAGGTCCTTGCCGAAAAAGCACGCCCGTCCTCCGTGGACACAAGCCCCCGCCCCGCCCCCGCCCCCCAGGAGGCCGCCCGCGCACTCACCTCATCGTCGTGGTGCTGGCAGAAGCCGAGGCGCTCGGGGAACACCGACAGGATGGAGAAGGGGGCGCCAGGGAAGGGCGGCCCGAGCCCCAGCTGCTGCGCCGCGGCCGCGGCGGCGGGACCTGGCGGGCCGCGCTCGATGTAGTGGTCCTTAGTGAGGCGCACGCGCTGATGCGCGCGGACGCAGTTGTCGCACAGGTGCTCCTGGCAGTCCAGGCAGCGCGACGAGGCCGCGTTGCCCTCGTCGCAGGAGCTGCAGCCGTGAGGCCGACGCAGCAGCAGTGCGGACGGAGAGGCGGCGGGACCGCCCGGCGCAGAGCGGGAAGGCGCGGGCGGTGGCGGCGCCGGCGGGAGTGGCGCCGGGGCCGAGGCGGACGCGCGCGGGTGTGCGTGGTGCGCGTGGTGCCGGTGGTTGCTGTGGCCGCCCGCGCCCGCCGGGGCTCCAGCACGCCCGTTCTTGGGCGGCGGCTCGTCGGCAGTGGCCACCACGGCGTCGAGCAGGTTGCTGAGCAGGAAGGCAGACGAGGGAAGCGCATCCATGCCCGCCGCCTCGGCCAGCACTACTTTCTGGTCACACACGGGACAGCGCAGCTTGAGTGGCTCTCCCGGCGCGCTCCCGCCCGCCGCCGGCAGCCGGTGCGCTTCGAGGCACTGGCGGCAGAAGGCGTGCAGGCAGGGCAGGACGTGCAGGCGGCGCGCTGCGGCCCCCGGACCCCCGCCGCCGCCTCCGGACGACGTGGACGTCTGCGAGGACGACGACGACGCAGACGAGTTGGAGGAGAGCGGCGCCGGGGAGCCGCACATCTCCTTGCACAGCAGGCAGATCTGGAAGTCGGTCTCGGGGAACGAAGCCATTTGCAAGCCGACTCGGAGGGAGGAGACCAGAGAGGAAGAGGAGGAGGATAGGAGAAAACCGCCGAGGTGGGTGGGGGAGCCGCCGACTCACTCAGAAAAATGCATCGATCGGGCCTGCGATCCGGGAGCCGGCTCCAGAGCCGTACGGCCCGCTTGGCCTCGTCGCGCCCGGTCCGCGCGCTGCCAGCCCCGACGCTGCGGGCATCAAATGCCACTACCTAGAGGGACACAGATTCCTCCCGGAGGACGCGGAGGCTGCGTGCCTTTCGAAGCCGGAGCGCCGGAACAAGTCCCGACAAGCGAGGGGCGAGCGGGGGCAGGGAGGTCAGAGGACTCCCGGGAGCAGCTGGAGCGTCGGTCTCCCTAGCCGAGTAAGTCTCCCAAAGTAGAGTCTGCTGTGCAATCCCAGTCCCGGCGGGCTAAGCAGAATTTGGTTCCGCGAGTATTTGGTGCGTTGCTCGTCTTTCAACAGATTTAGTTAGTCTCTTCTTGGGAGAGGAAAGCTCCCCAAACTAGTAAAGGCGGGAGCGGCGCGACGCCAAGCCCGTGTCCCCCCGCGCGACGCCGGCTGCCCCGCCGCATGACGCGGCGGCCAGGGGCTCCTGGGTGGCCCGGCTTGGAGCGCCCGGGGCTTGCGCACGGCCGGGCGCGGCCTCCCCTGCAGGGCGGTCGGCCCCGCCGCAGCTGCAGCTACTGGGGGCCCGGCCGCGGCCGCACGCGTGTAGTACGCACGCGCGTCCCACGCGCCTCGATTCTCCCGCGCGCCGCCTAGCCTGGCCGCGGCTGCCGGCGCTTAGCACGCACGCGCGCCCCACGCGGCCCCGGGCCCTCGTGCCCCCGCCTCGCCCGGCCTTGGCGCCTCCCGCGCGCGCTCCTTCCCCTCCGGTTTAGCCGCGTTGCAGCGCGGGGCCGCAGGTCCCCGCGGGCCGTCCTGAATTATTCATCGGCAGGAAGATATTAGATGTACCCGCTGCCCGCTCCGCGCGAGCCGTCGTGCAATGCTATCCGAGCTCCGCGCGCGCCCCGCGCCCCTCCTCCTCCTCACGTCCGTCCTCTCTGAAACCTTGGCAGCGAAGGGGGATCACATTTCCTTTGTCATCGGGCCATTTCGCCCTCGCCTTGGTCCCCCCTCCGATCCCGAGCCGCGGGGACGGAGCCTCCTCTGGGGCGCGCTGGAATCAGTGGAACCGGCAACGGCCCAGTTCGGTGAGGTCGGAAGCCGCGTGGCCAACGCTGCTGGCCCGCGTCATCTTCTTTCTGAAACGAGTCACCGACCAAGACTCGGGTGGCCCCGGCCGCGCTACGCCTACCGGCCTTTGCTCGCGCCGTGCGCTCTGGCCTCCTGGGGCTTTGCACAACTCCCCCAATTCGGGCTGAGTGCGTGCACGCGCGCGCGTGCCCCCTCTTTCTCTGCTTTGCCGCCTCTTCCTCCTTCTCCTTCTCCTCTCCTCTCAGTACGCCGGTTATTGGGACTGATCGGAATTCGGAATCCTTTTAATCTCCAAAGGAGCAAACTCACTTCCGCCGGAGTGCTGGGAGGGGGCTGGGGGAGGGGACACAGGGGAGGGGGTTCCAGGCAAACAGGAAACATTAGCCCTCTCGGCTATGCTCGCTTTTGTGTGCTCCCTCCCTCCTCCCTCCAACCTCCTCCCTTCTCCACGCCGCTGGGGAGACGAACGCCCCCGGGCTTCGGTGTGACGACCTTTGAAACCTTCCGAGCGAGGAGTGGAGAACGACTCTTATGTTTATTTAAAAAGGAAAAGATTTCATTTTGAATCCTGGTTCAACCGAGGCTGGTATACCCTGCCAGTGAGGTCTAGGTACCCCCCACTTTTTTTTTTTTCTTTTTCCTTTTTACGTTTTCTTAAGGACTCTTCATATCAACACCAAAACACACATTTGGTGTGCAACTGGATGCGTGGAATTTAACGAATCCGAATTCCAATCTGCGGAGAAGCCAGTTTTCCTTTTGAGTTTAATGGGGGGTGGGGGGCAGAGGGCAGCTGTTCAGGGGAGGCTACCGGGGTGACGGCCTCACGGCCATCTGGGTGGTGTCTGAGGCTGCCTGGGCAGTTCTGGGAGAGGAACTTGCTCGGCCCTGGAAAGAGACTGACTTAGAGGAGCAGAGAGGGCCACATACCAGGCTTTAGAGGGTGTCTGGTCTGAAGGCCAGCTGGTGGAACAGTTGGCACGTCTAACACTGTCAAGCTGTTAGTTACATCTTGGATTCTACTTGTACAGGCAACTACCTGAGTGGATCTCAAAAACCTCCGATGATAGGAGGAAAAACCCAAACACAAAAGAGTTCATACTGTGTGATTCCGTTTACAGGAGACTAGAACAGGCCACAACTAAGCTGTGGAGATGTGAAAAGTATCCTTGGGAGTAAGGGGCTTGGACTGGGAACGGGGATGAGGGAACCCTCTGAGGTACTGAAATAGAAGTGTATCATTGGTGTATACATTGGTCAAAAGTTGTAAATCTGCCATTTAAGATCTGTGCAAAATTTCACTGTGTGTAAATTGTACTCCAATAAAAAGAAAAAATAACTTGTTGTCCAGCCTAAATAACCAAAAAGATAAAGGAAAGGGAAAAAACAAACAAACACACCCAACTATATCATCATCCTCAGCTCCTCCTCTGAATTTGTGCATCAGATTCCAGGAGTTTTCCAGGGAAAGATCAACCTGGAAAGCTCTCAAATCAACCCAGCTGGAAAAATTAGCTGAAGTACTCAGGCTGCAGAAACATCTACCTAAAGGGACAAATCCATCCCCAGGCCCAAGAATTGCCCTGAGTTGGAAGAGAGCTTCCACGTGGAGGAAGAGCCTGACAGCCACCCCATGAACACCCAGGTCCTCAGCTGCCCTTGGAAGGCTTCCTTAGCACCTGGAGCGAATCGAAGCTGAGGGAGCATTCACTGAACTGTGCAAAGAGAACAAAAATGTCCCATAAGACCGAAACATATGTTCATTGTATCTCAATAAAATACAAAACCAAGCACCTTCTCTGCCAATGAAGGAGAAGGAAACCTCTTAGACTTTAAAGATTAGGGAGGAGCTTCTCTTGTTACCATGTACTGCCAAATGCGAGTTTCTTCCATAATTTGAGAGCTGCGTGTAAACATGTACATGCTCCTAGGTGAATCTACACACTCCTGTAGAATTTTCCACCATACTGGCCTAGCTCCAGAGTTGTTGTATTTCTAGGGTTTGTTTCTTTTCCTTGCTTTGGTTGTTTTTAACTCTCTCTCTCTCTTTTTTAACAAAAACAAAAGGAAAACAGATGGGGGAAGAGAATTGCCAGAAGGAAGATGGCCCCAGAGGGTCAGAAAAGGGATAGGCCAACCCTCCCTACTCTCTGTTGGTTGGCCCCACCCTCCAGCATCTAAAAAAAAGAGGTGCCAAGGCTGGGGTGGGGCCTAGGTGGTGGGGTGTGTGGAACCCTCTACAGTCCTCTTGGTCCTAAGACTCTAGATAATTTACGAGTGGATGACCAAGATGAAAAGCCAGCAGAGAAATCCTGAAAGAGCAGGAAGGTTTAACTCCAGGAAGAGGAATCAAACTTGACAACGGTTGGTGGGTTGGTTTCCTGGGGACAATTGCTCAGAATAAACCAAAAAGAAGAAAAAGAGAAGAGAGAAAAAAGGTTTTGATTTCTCGTCATGAAGTAGCTTCCCTTTCTTTCCTTTCTTGAATTGACAGGACATTGCCAGGAAACAGGGCTGCAGTGTAAATTTAAAAAAAAAAAAAATTTTTTTAGTTTTTATTTATTTGACAGAGAGAGATCACAAGTAGACAGAGAGGCAGGCAGAGAGAGAAGCAGGCTCCCTGCGAGCAGAGAGCCCGATGCGGGACTCAATCCCAGGACCCTGAGATCATGACCTGAGCCGAAGGCAGCGGCTTAACCCACTGAGCCATCCAGGCGCCCCTGCAGTGTAAATTTTTAAAGTAGCATATTCCTAGTTTCCATCAAGACTATTTACCTGGGCAGGAAAGAGGGTAAACTTTAAAGCAACTGATGAACTCCGCTTGTATAGAAATATAGTTGGGTTTTTTTAAATATAGTGTAGTGACACAGAACAATTTAGGATTAGACTTCCTAAGGCTAGAGCTTATCCATCAGAAGAATAAGAACCACATATCCAGATGAAAGCCCCAAGACAGTCCCCTGCTATAAACTAGTATTTTTTTTTTTTTAAGATTTTATTTATTTATTTGACAGAGAGAGATCATAAGTAGGCAGAGAGGCAGGCAGAGAGAGTGAGAGGGAAGCAGGCTCCCCGCCGAGCAGAGAGCCCGATGCGGGACTCGATCCCAGGACCCCGAGATCATGACCTGAGCCGAAGGCAGCGGCTTAAACCACTGAGCCACCCAGGCGCCCCACTATAAACTAGTATTAAATTTTTCATTGCCACCCTAGCTAATAAACACCCTCTCTTAGCAAGGGAGGAACAAGCAGCCTTCCAGTTTTCTCTCCACTAGGTAACATTAGAAAGGGAGTATAAATACATTCATTCCTGAATCCTGAAAATAAATCATTTGTATTTGAACAGCCACTTGTAAAAGAAGCCAGCCCTAAAATTATGTAGAGAATAAATTTGCATTTTTTTCCAAATTCATCTGTACTCATATTTGGTTTTCAAAGATGATACTAGACTCTGCTGCTCTCTCAGACCTGGGGATGGCGTGAGGGGGTGGGGTGGCTAGACCCTATTTCCATCATCTGCTTTTTTCATCTGGTCCTTTAATTAAATATTTGATGCATCGCATTTTTTTTTAAATATTTTATTTATTTGACAGAGAGAAATTACAACTAGGCAGAGAGGCAGGCAGAGAGAGAGGAGGAAGCAGGCTCCCTGAAGAGCAGAGAGCCCGATGCGGGGCTCGATCCCAGGACCCTGGGATCACGACCTGAGCCGAAGGCAGAGGCTTTAACCCACTGAGCCACCCAGGCGCCCCATATGCATCGCATTTTCTGATGTCAAAACTGTACCTTTCACCAGCATCCTGAGGGTGCATTTACATAATTTTTAGGTACATAAATCAGCAGAGTATGCTTTTTTAGACATTAAACAAATATTACATCACAATTACTATTTTGAGCCATGAGCAGGCTGGTAACCAGCTTAACAGACGCCGTTGAATCATTGCCTGCATCCTGCCAGTTAGGGGATGGGGGGTGGAGTTCTACACACCTGGCCAACTCTTGACTCTACCCTGACTCTGGCCTTGAAATCATTTGACAGACATGTGTCAGCTGTTTTCAACAACCTCAAGTTCAGCATAGCAGCAAATCAGACAATATAATGTAAGCTCTAGTCACCTAGAAATGTATAGTCTGCAGTAGAGATACTTGAATTGTACATACGAAAGGTAAAAAAAAAAATCAGTACACAGCTTTGGAAGTTAAAGGAAGTGCAGAGCTCAGCTAGGGTTTCTGACCCAGCTCCACCACTCTGAGCAAGTTAGGGAAACTCCCTGCACCTCAGATTCCTCATGCTTGTAACTGGTGCAAACACCTAGTTCATCCAGGATCAAAGCGCTGCTGAATATGCTGTGCCTCCTTATAGCACCAGTCACATGTAAATACGCAGGCCCACGTTTAAATCCTAGCTTTGGGTGCTTGGGTGGCTCAGTGGGTTAAGCCTCTGCCTTCGGCTCAGGTCATGATCTCAGGGTCCTGGGATGGAGCCCCGCATTGGGCTCTCTGCTCAGCAGGGAGCCTGCTTCCCTTCCTCTCTCTCTCTCTGCCTACTTGTGATCTCTCTCTCTCTCAAATAAATAAAATCTTAAAAGAATTAAATTAAATTAAATCTTAGCTTTGTCACATCATTATTCTGCAGAGTGTCAACGACTTCATTCTATCATTGCCTCACCACTACGTTCCACGGGCCCTCCACGTCTCCTACAAGCAGTCACGTTCTCCTTCCTTCCCTAACAAGAGTTGCCACCTCCCCCCCCCCCCCCCCCCCCCGTCACTCTCTGCTCTCCAGGCCTCAGTGCCGCCGCCTGTGGCCCACCATGTTGAAGCTAAGCTCTCAGCCTCAATTTTCTTTTTTCTTTCTTTTTTTTCTTTTTAAAATTTTATTTATTTATGACAGAGAGAGACACAGCGAGAGAGGGAACACAAGCAGGGGACGTGGGAGAGGGAGCGGCAAGCTTCCCGCAGAGCAGGCGCTCATGCGCCAATGTGGGGACTCGATCCCAGAACCCTGGGATCACGACCTGAGCCAAAGGCAGACACTTAACAACTGAGCCACCCAGGCACCCCAAGCCTAGATTTTCTAAAATGAAATGTGTGTCTTTCCTAAGGGGGCAAAAAACAATAAAGGTTGTTTTTAAGATGAACATAGCAGAAAATCAAAATATGTCTAAATCAGTACATACTGTTAACCCTGAGCAGCTTCTTACTTCAGATACTCTCTGATTTTATGGCTGAAAAATCTCTATCCCATTTAAATTTCCCTTTTTCAGCCTAACACTGACCCTCATTCATTCCACCTGAGCCAATTTCAAGGCCTCGCTCCTACCTCAAAGTTAACTCAGAAGGCTTAACCTGACAACCAGGGATCTCTCTGCTCTGTCTCAAACCTCCATTTCAGTCCCTCTCCAACAAAAACCCTGCCCACCGCCTATCTACGCATACCGCAGTT
Organism: Meles meles; assembly: GCF_922984935.1. Taxonomy (NCBI): domain Eukaryota; kingdom Metazoa; phylum Chordata; class Mammalia; order Carnivora; family Mustelidae; genus Meles; species Meles meles. Next base: position 35,906,153 of record NC_060069.1, on the reverse strand, counting down.
CAACTGCTTCAGATGCATTGTCTTTCTCTGGCCCTGGCTGTTCTGTCTCCCGGACTCCCAGAGCTTTCACTGAAAGGTGGGCTCTATTCCCCCTCCTCTAGAGTCCGGGCCACTCCAGCCAAGGGAGCGTGGCAGAAGTGATGCTATGCCCCTTCTGGGCACAATCTTTTTTTTTTTTTCTTCAAGACTTGATTTATTTATGACAGAGAGAAACAGCGAGAGAGGGAACACAAGTACGGGAGCTGGAGAGGAAGCAGCAGGCTCCCCGCTGAGCAGGGAGCCCCCTATGGGGCTTGATCCCAGGACCCTGGATGATGACGTGAGCCCAAGGCAGATGCTTAACCGACTGAGCCATGGGCCCAGGCTTTAAAAGAACTGGCAGCTTCTACCTTTGTAGCCTGAGCCACCATGTAAGAAGTCTGACATTCCTTCTGGAGAGTCCCAGAGAGAAGGAAAGGGGCCCAGGGCCTCGGCTCCCACCCACTCCTGCCGAGGTGTCAGGAAAGTGAGTGAAGCCATCTTGGATCTTCCAGACCATGCCAACCTGAATACCACCAACTGGATGCCACAGAGCATCACTCCACTGAACCACTTTGAATTCCTGATCCACAAAGCTGCGAAATAAAATTACATGGTGGTTGACTTAAGCCACTAAATTTTGGGGTCATTGGTTACATAGCAATAGATAATTAGGACACTCCCACTAAAGGCAATTTGAATTTTCTGGAGTTTTATATAAGTGGAACCACATAATATATACACTTCTGTACAATTTGTACTTTTGGGGGAATACAGGTCTGGCTTCTTTCATTCAGCATGACTTCGAGATTAATCTGAATCGTGTGAATCAGTAATTAATTTCTTTTTATTGCTGAGTAGTATCCCATTGTGTAGATGTACTATAATTTGTTGATTTATTCATCCGCTGATGGTCATTGGGCTGTTTTCAAGTTTTGGCTATTACAAATAGGGTGCTGTGACCATTCAAGTACAAGTCTTTGTTTGGAGAGTTATATCTTCTCTCTTGGAAAAATAACTATGAGTAGAATGGCTGGGTCAAAGGGTAAGTGTATGTTAACTTTTCAAGGAACTACAAAATGGTTTTAGATATTGCTTGCACCATTTTACATTTCTAGCAGGGAGGTATGAGAGTTTGTTTTGTCTGCACCCTCACCACAGCTTTGTATGGTCAATTTTGGTTTTTTTTGTTTTTTTGTTTTTTAAAATTTATTTATTTGACAAATAGAGATTACAAGTTGGCAGAGAGGCAGGCAGAGAGAGAGAGAGAGAGGAGGAAGCAGGCTCCCAGCTAAGCAGAAAGCCCGAAGCGGGGCTCGATCCCAGGACCCTGGGATCATGACCTGAACTGAAGGCAGAGGCTTTAACCCGCTGAGCCACCCAGGTGCCCCTCAATTTTGTTTTTTAATTTCATGTTCGCCATTATAATAGATGCATGTCGTCTCTCATGGTGTGTGTGTGTTTACGCTTTTATCTATTCACTTAGAACATGCAAGCATGTGTGCAAGTGGCAGGAGGGGCAAAGGGAGAGTGAGAAAGAGAATCTCAAGTAGACTCCATGCGGACTGTGGATTCTGACAAGGGGCTCAATCCCAGCATCCAGGGTCACCACCTGAAGCAAAATCAAGAATCAGTGGCTTAACCGAATGAGCAACCTAGGCACCCCTCATTGTGGTTTTATTTTATTTAGTTTTTTTTTTTTTTAAAGATTTTATTTATTTGACAGAGAGAAAGACAATGAGAAAGGAAACACAAGCAAGGGGAGTGGGAGAGGGAGAAGCAGGCTTCCCGCCGAGGAGGGAGTCTGATTCGGGGCTTGATCCCAGGACCCTGGGACCATGACCTGAGCTGAAGGCAGACCTTAATGACTGAGCCACACCAGGTGCCCCATTCTCTTTTGTTTTAATAATAAATTTTATGAAATCCAATGTATTAAGTTTATTGATTTATTTTTTTATGGATTGTGCATTTGGTGATCTAAAAAAATCTTTCTCTAGGCCTTGTTTTCCTTTCCTATAAAATCGGGGTAAAGATAGATCCTAGATTTCTGGATGATGATGAGGATTAAATGAGATAATGCTTTAAAAGTATTTCGCTCATGGGGTGCCTGGGTGGCTCAGTCTGTTGAACATCCTACTCTTGGTTTCAGCTCAGGTCATGATCTCAGGGTCACAGGATTGAGCTCCATGTTGGCACCATGCTCAGCCTGGAAGTCCACTTGTCCCTCTCCCTCTGCTCCTCCCCACCCACCCCACCTGCTTATTTTTCCTCTCTCAAATAAGTAGATAAATAAAATCTTTTAAAAAATAATAATAAGGGGCGCCTGGGTGGCTCAGTGGGTTAAAGCCTCTGCCTTCAGCTCAGGTCATAATCCCAGGGTCCTGGGATTGAGCCCAGTATAGGGCTCTCTGCTCAGCAGGGAGTCTGCTTCCCCCTCTCTCCGCCTGCCTCCCTGCCTACTTGTGATCTCTGTCAGTTAAATAAATAAATAAAATCTTAAAAAATAAAAAAATAAAAAATAATAAAGAGCACATGGGTGGCTCACTTGGTTAAGCATCTGCCTTCGGCTTGGGTCATGATCTCAGGGTCCTGGGATCAAGCCCCACATTGGGGTCCTCCTCAGGGGGAGCCTGCTTCCATCTCCCCCACCCTGCCTCTTGCTCATCTCTCTTGCTATCTCTCTCTCTCTCAATAAATAAAATCTTTAAAAAGTAATAATAATTAAACTTTTAAAAAAATATTTAGCTCAGAGCCTGGTACATAGAAAAGCTCAGAAAATTATGTGATGTATGCTGTTTATACTGCTAATCATACTTTTTCTCCCTAAGCACTTTGATGTTATATCACCTGAAACGTCCTTACCCTCTACATCATCCATCCAATGGATGGATCCAATGCACCTGTCCTATAAAGGCTCACTGAGAGTCCACTGCTTTTCCATAACCTTGGGTCATAAGTCATTTCTCCACCCTGCCACCTCCTGCGCTCACTGCACTTTGGCTGTTCATTCTGTTCTGAAATTGACCATGTTCTCCCATTAGAAGGCATTGTAGGAATTGTGGTCCCTGTCCTGTACGCGTGCCTCCCTGTGCTCATGTCATCTGGTAGTACCCTCTCACAAACACAGGGCACACCCATATCATTTGCTTCGATTAATAGGACAGTAGCAAACATGACATAAGTAGAAACCTGAAAGTATTTGAGCTTAGAAGCTTAGCTCTCTTGCTGCTCTTGAACCCCTCTGACCACGTAGGAGGCCCAGGTACCCTCTTTAGCCCTGGTATAGCTGGCCTCTAACAGACTTGTGAGTGAGGCTGTGCAGGAACAGCCAACCTCCAGCCTACCTGCCAACTGACCAGCGGACTGACTAATCCAAGTGAACACAGGGAGGGAATGAGGTACCAGGTGAATTCCCTTAGTGCATATTTACTGAGCACGTACTATGTGCCAGAATTTGGGAATGGCCCTGGAAGGAGGAGACAGACAGATTACATATGAATGAAGGTGGAGTGCATTGTCTTCTCATGATTAGTGCTTCAGTGGTTTGGGCCTCTGCCTTTGGCTCGGGTCGTGATCTCCGGGTCCTGGGATCCGGGCCTCATCGGGCTCTCTGCTCGGCGGGGAGCCTGCTTCCTCCTCTCTCTCTGCCTGCCTCTCTGCCTGCTTGTGATCTCTTTCTGTCAAATAAATAAATAAAATATTAAAAAAAAAAAAACTGGGTCAGGGAACAGAGAGGGAAAGGGGTGATTTCCTCACGGGCTGGATAAGAGAAAGACAAAAAGAAGCAGAAGTGGGGAAAGACTCCAGAGTTTTTGGCCTGAGCAGCTGGATAACCGGTGGTACTGGGTGGTTGAATCGTTTTATGCTGGTACTAGTTCCAAAGGGATTGTGCAGTTTATGGGAAGGACAAAAAAAAAAAAAAAAAAAAAAGCCATTCCTGGAGAGATCCTGCCAAGGCTCCCTGTGGGCCTGTGTGCCCTCAGACCTGTTTCGCCCTTCCCAGCTTGGTGTGTGTCCCAGAGTGCAAATGCTGATCCTGGCTATACTTTCCAGGTTCCAGAGTCAGTTCCTTTCTGGCTAGGTTTGTGTAGGAAGAGGCTGCTAGGGGAAAGGGAAACAGGAGGGTAATTCTCCCCTTCTCTTCCCCCCACCAACTTGGGTAACAAGTCATCCCCAGCAGTGACTGCCTCTCTTCTGGGACTCCAGCTTCGGGTCTGTTGTGGTTTCAGCTTCCAGCAGGTGACCCCTGACCTCTGACCCTCCAGCAAGAAGTGGCAGCAGCTTCCTGCTCCAGCTGACCTTTGGGTCCCATCACCTGTCCAACCAAATCTCTCCATGAAATTCCCTCTTATAAATATGTAAAGTCATGCTGTTTTCCTGGGTTGCCCCTGACCGGGGTTGGGGGGCTAAGGCTAAGGACTGACCTGAAAACATGCAGGCCCAGGTGAGAAGCAAACACCTTGCACAACCCCACCTGGGCAGACTCATGGGCTCCAGGTGTTTACCAGCCCTCACCTTGGGATTTGCTCGTTCTTGACCTCTGTGCTTTTGTACCAGACACTCCCTGCATCTGTGTGTAATCGTTTTCACACACCCATGGCAATCTCCTCTTCAAATCCCAGCTCAGAAACCCTGACCTCCTCTAAGCCTTTCAAGAGTGACTCAGCGGTCCAGCCTCTGGTCCTTGCCTCTGCTCCACGTGCACTTGCTGAAATGTTACTGGGGAGTGGCACGCTGTCTCTGGCCTCTGTGCTTGGCCAACTGCCCCTCTACTTCTACTCAGTCTTCAAAACTGACTTTAAGGGGCGCCTGGGGTGCTTGGTTGGTTAAGCATCTGCCTTCGGCTCAGGTCATAACCCGGGATTGAGCCCATCGGGCTCCCTGCTCCTCTCCCTTTACTGCTCCTGCTGCTTGTGTTCTCTCTCTCTCTCTCTAGCTCTCTCTCTCAAATTTAAAAAAAAAAAAATAATAATAATAATCCTGGGTGCCTGGGTGGCTCAGTGGGTTAAGGCCTCTGCCTTCGGCTTGGGTCATGATCTCAGAGTCCTAGGATCGAGTCCTGCATCTGGCTCTCTGCTTGGCAGGGAGCCTGCTTCCCTCTCTCTCTCTGCCTGCCTCTCTGCCTACTTGTGATCTCTGTCTGTCAAATAAATAAATAAAATCTTAAAAAAAAAAAGAAGAAAAATCCTTAAATCTTAAAAAAAAAAAAAAGACTTTGAGTGTCCACCTGGGGAGTAAGTCATTTATGGCAGGTTTCCTCCCCAGACCTAGACACAAACTCCCACATTCATGCTGTCATAGGTTTCCGTCAAACCACACTGCAATAATTGTATGCATGTTTGTCTCCATAGAAGACGGCCAGCTTCTGGTGGGGGGGGTGGGGGGGCTAAGTCACAAGCTCTGGTCTGGACCCCAGCGGCCCTGGTGACTCTTCATAGAGCGCACGGCGCTGGATGCAGGGATGAGCATGCGTTCTCAGGGACTGCTGTAAGCGAGTGCCTTAGGTCTTCCCAGTCTGGTCACGGGCCTCTCTTGGGGGATTCCTAATTCCTGTGCAGACAGTTGGCACCCCCTGAGGGTCTTCTTAGGCAGGAGGAAAGCCGTAAATGTTGTCTTTCAGATATGAGCATTTTGTTCATTTCCCTATATACCACCCCCTTTCTTTCTCTTTCTTTTTTTTAGCTTTTATCTCTTCTTTTTTTTTTTTAAAGATTTTATTTATTTATTGGACAGACAGAGATTACAAGGAGGCAGAGAGGCAGGCAGAGAGAGGGGGTAAGCAGGCTCGCTGCTTAGCAGAGAGCCTGATGTGGGGCTCGATCCCAGGACCCTAGGATCATGACCTGAGCCAAAGGCAGAGGCTTAACCTACTGAGCCACCCAGGCGCCCGTCTCTTCTTTTTTTTTTTTTTAAAGATTTTATTTATTTATTTGACAGAGAGATCACAAGTAGGCAGAGAGGCAGGCAGAGAGAGAGGAGGAAGCAGGCTCCCTGCAGAGCAGAGAGCCCGATGCGGGGCTCGATCCCAGAACCCTGAGATCATGACCTGAGCCGAAGGCAGCGGCTTAATCCACTGAGCCACCCAGGCGCCCCCCGTCTCTTCTTTTTTAAAGAGATTTTTTTTTTTAATTTGTCAGAGAGAGAGAGCGAGCACAAGCAGGGGAGAAGCAGGCAAAGGGAGAAGCAGCCCCCTGCTGAGCAAGGAGCCAGATGTGGGACTCAATCCCAGAACCCTGGGATCTTGACCTGAGCCAAAGGCAGAGGCTTAACTGACTGAGCCAGCCATCCAGGCATCCCTAGCTTTTATCTCTTCTTAATTTTATTTAGTTTTACTTATTTTTATTTTTGTTTACTTTGCATTTTGAAATAATTGTAAATGTAGAGAAAAATTACAATAATAAGCCAAAGAATTCCTATATAGTCTCACCCAGAGTCCCTAAATGTTAACTTTCCCCTTATTTGCTTATCTCTCTCTCTCTCTCTCTCCTCTATGTGTCTATATATAGTTTTTTGGTTTTTTTTTTTTAAGATTTTATTTGAGAAAGAGAGTGAGAGAGATCACGAGCAGGGGGTTGGGTAGAGGGAAAAGCAGACTCTCTGCTGAACAGAACCCTGTGATCATGACCTGAGCTGAAGGCAGCCGCTGAACCGAATGAGCCACCCAGGTGCCCAAATGATTATTATTTTTTTAAAGTAATCTCTAGACCCAGTATGGGGCTCAAACTCACAACCCTGAGATTAAGAATCATGTGCCCCCACTGACTTAGCTGCCCATGAGCCTCTATACATTAATATTTATGTTACATGTACATTGTATGTATTATACACATCCTTGAACAACATGGGGGTTAAGGGTATCACCCCCTGTGCAGTATAATATTTGATTCCCCCAGAATGTAAATTCTCATAGTCTACTATTTACCAGAAGCCTTACTGATAATATACACAGTTGATTAACACATATTTGTAAGTTACATGGATTATAAACTGTATTCTTACAATATAGTAAGCTAGAGAGAAAATAATGTCATTAAGAAGAGAACTACAGGGGTGCCTGGGTGGCTCAGTGGGTTAAAGCCTCTGCCTTAGGCTCGGGTCATGATCTCAGGGTCCTGGGATCAAGCCGCGCATCAGGCTCTCTGCTCAGCAGGGAGCCTGCTTTCCCCTCTCTCTCTCTGCCTACTTGTGATCTGTCTGTCAAATAAATAAAATCTTAAAAAAAAAAAGAAGAGAAATACATAATAAAATAGAAGAGAAAATACATTTGCAATACTGTACCGCATTAATTGAAAAAAACCCGCACATAGGTTAAGTGGACCCACACAGTTCAAACTCGTGTTGTTCAAGGGCCAACTGTGTATGTGTGTGTAATGTGTGTGTGTATATAATTATATACACACACGTGTATATATATACATTATATATAATTATATACACACACACACATAAAATAATTTTTGATATATGTTAACTGTTTTTCTGAATCGTTTGGGAGGAGATAGGATACCGTTCTATTTCTGATCACTTCCTTGTGCATTTCCTAAACATACAAATGTTATCTAACAGAACCAAAGTACAGTTACCGATATCAGGAAATTTAGCATTGATCCAATCCGATTACCTAATCTGCAGACTATATCCACATTTCACCGGTTCTCCTAATAATGTCCTTTCTGGGCCATTTGTTTTTGCCTTCCGGGGCTCCACCAGGGCACATGTGCCTTCAGTGTCCCTGGCTCTCCTGTCCCCCTTAACCTGGGACAGATGCCCCCTGCCCTTTGTCTTTCAGGCCAGTTGTTTTGTTTCCTCAGAGGGTTTAAATGCCACCCCCCCTCCATGATCCTACCTCTCACCACGCCTACCAAACTCTTCTCATCCAGACCCAGGGGAGGGGCTCGTTTCAGGGTCTTGTAAAACCTTAAATAAACGACGTGAACAAATTCCACTTTGACCACTATCTTGTTAAAATTCCTTAAAAAGTTAACTCGTTGGCCCCAAAGTACCTTAACAAAAGCCAGGCTGTACTTCTCCTGACTATTCACTGTTCCTCAAAGGGTTTTATGTGCTGTTTAATGATTTTTCACAAATAGTTTTTCTTGCCCTTAAAGTTGGATTAATTGAATTTTAATTCAGTAGGATCACCCTCTAAAGAAAGAAACACTGGCTAGGCAGGTTAAGGCTGCTAGACTAATTAAGAACTTTTCTAAGCAGAGTAGGATTTCGAGGGGTGGAAAATCCAGCCACACAGCACCCTGAACTCACCTCTGCTTTGGACGATAATGAAAACATCCCCTTCTCCTTCTCAGAAAGGAAGCCCACCACTGAGGCCCTCTTGGCTACCTCTACTCATCCTTTTGGTAGGTAGGCCTTAAACCACTCCTGTGGCCCAAGTCAGCCACTTGTTGTGACCCTTTCAGAAAACTACTCTCGTTTAAAGCAAGCAAACAGGGGCCCCTGGGTGGCTCAGTCATTGAGCATCTGCCTTGGGCTCAGGTCATGATCCTAAGATCCTGGGATTGAGCCCCACTTCCGGCTCCCTGCTCATCAGAGAGCCTGCTTCTCCCTCTCCCTGCTGCTCCCCCTGCTTGTACTCTCTCTCTCTCTCACTGTCAAATAAATAAATAAAATCTTTGAACAGCTAAAACATAGTTGAAATTCCCCAAATACAAAAGACCATAGTTAGAAAAGTCCAGACCATCCTTGGCTGTTTCTGCTGCTCAGGCAGGTTTCCAGGGGGCCTTGAATCCCTTGGTGGGTATGAATTTTACATAACAAATCAGAGGATGAGGGAGCCAAAGCTTGTCATTTCCTCCCAGAATCCTGCTCTCTGTATTCATGATAACCCTAGCCTGGACTTGAGTTGAAGATGGCAAATAGATGGACAGACAGATAGATAAACAGATAAAACAACCCATACTCAGAGCTCTCTAAAACATTCCAGCTTGGGGCGCCTGGGTGGCTCAGTGGATTAAGCCACTGCCTTCGGCTCGGGTCATGATCTCGGGGTCCTGGGATCGAGCCCCGCATCGGGCTCTCTGCTCCGCAGGGAGCCTGCTTCCTCCTCTCTCTCTGCCTGCCTCTCTGCCTACTTGTGATCTCTCTCTCTGTCAAATAAATAAATAAAATCTTTAAAAAAAAAAAAAAAAAAAAAACATTCCAGCTTCTCTGGCCTCAGAGGGGATGGCAGGGGTCAAATGCAGGGCCGCTAATGACTTCTGATTCCTGATCCTTGAGACCACTGTTGGGTTTTTCAGGGGTTTTCGCTGTTTTTATGAAAGGCCAGAAAGGAAGAAAAAGCCCATTTCCCTCTCTAGGAGAGAAAACTTGGAAAAGTCAGAGACTCCAAGCAAGGATCAGGCCCCCTTCAGACTATTTCTTCCAGCGGAGCAGACTGAATTTTTTTTTAATAAGGTTTTGTTTTTGTTTTTGTTTTTGTTTTTTTAATTTGACAGAGAGAGATCACAAGTAGGCAGAGATGCAGGCAGGGAGGGTGGGGGAAACAGGCTCGCTGCCAAGCAGAGAGCCCAATGCGGGGCTCGATCCCATGACCCTGAGATCATGACCTGAGCAGAAGGCAGAGGTTCAACCCGCTGAGCCACCCAGTCACCCCCAGACTGAATTTTTTAACAGGCAGAAATCAGAAACTCAAAGAACCATTCCTAAAATGACTAGACTAGGATTGCTAGGGAAGCACTCTTTAACACCGCCTACAGGGCGAGCCTTCTTTCATGTTACAGATGTGGAAGCTGACGTCCAGAGAGGGCAAGCAGCCCGCACACAGACACAAAGCCAGGAAGTGGCAGAGCTGGGATTTGAACCCAAGAGTGTCTGGTTCCAAAGCTCGAGACTTTCCCATGAACTCATCCTTCTTCCTTTCCCACACTGTTGGGGAGGGCTGGACTCAGGATCTCCACGTGGTATGGTAGTAGCCCTGCTCAGACTTCCTTAGCCTTCACGGACTTGGTGCTTCAGAAATGCCGGGCACTGCTCCCAGAGCTTTACAAGTATTACCCAAGTAAGCTTCCAAACGGACTTTGAAGTTGCTGTTATTATGATTCCATTTTACAAAAAAGGAAACTGTAGCAAGAGAGGAGAGTAAGTTTCCCAAAGTCACACAGGAAGTAGCGCACCTGGGACTTGGACCTGGGTAATTGGGCTCTGGAAATTGTGTGTTTCCTATCTTCCCTGAAGCCAGCTCCAGGAAGAGAGGGCAGGCAAGTGGATGCATCATATACAAATTAGGATGAAATTTGTATATGCAAATTTCATAATTAGCAGAGTGGGACACCTCCCCCCAAAAACCTGTCTCTTGCCCAGTTTGAGTGATGAGAGTCTCACTGGGAGTCATGCCTGGGCAATGTCTTCACTGGGCCCTTCCCACGGGGACACCCAGCACTGCCCTTCCCAGGGAGCCCTTTCCCACAGGGACAGTGGGAATCCCATCCAAGCAGGCTCCTTGGTCCTACTACTGACTGTGGCAACAGGAGCCATGAGGTCCAAGGACTGGAGGGAGGCTTTTTTTTTTTATATAATATATAAATAAGGTATATATCTTCTTTCTCTATATCCCTTCCCATCCCTGCCCATCTGCAGACTCGAAAAGCCTTAACAGAGCTAGAGGCCCCTGAAGATCTGATCTGCCCCACCTGCAGATGGGGTAATCCTAACTCAAGACTGCCGTCCACCCAGCCTTTCACCAGACGCGGGTCAGGCGTGCTAGTGGCTTCTCACTGCTGCGGTACTTTCCCATCCCTGCAGCATTTCCGTTGTTGCCTCGGTCCACCTTGCCATATCTCCCAGACTGTTCCCTTGCCAGCATTCCGTGCTAATGAAAGCCACAGTAATTAATGGGCAATAGAAAACTGAGTTTCTCAACCTGGAAAATGTGCCAGTTTCAGACAGAGAAATCTAGTCATCTTACTGCTTTCTTACTGGGTTGGAATCTAGACAAGAAAGCAAGAACAGAAAGCTCTGTAAGAAATCACAGCCTTGGCTTCTGAGCAGAGGTACCCCAGCTTGGGGAACGGGGTATCAGGAATGAAAACAGTGGGCTTTAAACTCATAAAAATGCGTGTCTGATCATCAAGAAAAATCAGAGGAATCTAGGCAGAGGAAACTTCTCCAAGATCCCTGGCCTGGAGCCCTCAAAACTATTAATGTCATGAGTGACTGAAAAGGCTTGAGGAATGTCCTGAATTAAAGAGGACCTGTGGGGGCGCCTGGGTGGCTCAGTGGGTTAAAGCCTCTGCCTTCAGCTCAGGTCGTGATCCCAGTGTCCTGGTCCTGGTCCTGGTCCTGGTATTGAGCCCCCACATCGGGTTCCCTGCTCAGCAGAGAGTCTGCTTCCCCCTCCCCTCTTTGCCTACTTGTGATCTCTGTCCATCAAATAAATAAATAAAATCTTAAAAAAAAAGGGGGGGGGCGCCTGCGTGGCTCAGTGGGTTAAAGCTTCTGCCTTTGGCTCAGGTCATGATCCCGGGGTCCTGGGATCCAGCCCCATGTCGGGCTCTCTGCTCCACGGGGAGCCTGCTTCCTCCTCTCTCTCTCTGCCTGCTGCCTGCCTCTCTGCCTAGTTGTGATTTCTCTCTGTCAAATAAATAAAATATTAAAAAAAAAATCTTAAAAAAAAAAAAAAGAGGACCTATGACAACGAAATGCAGTGTAGGATCCTGGAGTAGATTCTGGACAGAAGGGTAAAAGGTCAATAAAGGGCATTGTGGGGGCAACTGAGAAAATTTAAATATGGATTGTGTATTACTAAATAAAATTATCATATTGATGTTAAATTTCTTGGGAGCTATAATTCCATATTGTTACATAGTGAATGGCCCTGTTCTTAGAGATACGGGCTGAGGCATTCAGTGAAGTATCATTGTGTCTGCAACTTAATCTCAAAAGTTCACTAGGCAGATAGTTAAATAGACAACTGGAGGTATGTGTGTGTTGAAGAGAGAGGGGAAGCATGCTAAACCAAATGTTAGCCAAGTGTTAACTGGTGGATCTAGGACATAAGGGTGTTCATTAAACAGCTTTTTCTTTTTTTTTCTACTTAAATGTTTAATGTTTCTTAAAATAAAAGGGAGTTAGGTGATATTTTAAGAAATGCAATTCATAAAGCCTTCTTAAGAATCAATAGAAAATAAAGACCCTTCCCCAGAATAACACAGGCCACACACTGTAATATACATGGTCTTTCAGGGGACTCACAAGTATTAAGGCCTTCTATGGAACCCCCAGGAACACAGGGTCTGAGAACTGACACTTCCCTGATGAAAGACCCCTGGACAACCTCCTAATACAAACCACTCTCCCTCCAGCACCTGACACTTTCTGCACTGTGACAGAGACCCTCTTTCCTGGTATTATTTATCTGGAATGTGCTCCCTATGATCCAGTCACCTGCAGCAGTCTCCTGCCCCTCCCCATCAGACCACCTGAAATGAGACTTTGTCCAGGACGCCTTGTTTGAATTCTTGGGTCCTTGTCTCCATCCTCTATTTGGCTTGGACTCTTGAGGGTAGGACTTTGTGCTCCGAACTTGACCCCCCCCCCCCATACTTGTCAGTTTCTCTTGCTCAGAGCGGGTGCCTTGGAGTTTAGAAATCAGATTGACAGGACCCACAATGGGTGTTTTACACTATGCCAAAGGGAGAAATATGTATTAATGACTTTCAGCCAATGAACGTATTTCCCCGGCCCAATTATGATATTAAACCTTGCCTCAGACTTGTAGGTGTTTCAGGATTGGTTGTGGAGATGAGACAAACACCCTGAGTAGTTAGTTAAGGTAGTATTTGTTTTCACTATTTCTCAAAATTCAGATTCAGGAGACTACATAAACCTCAAAAGAGGATGAAAAAAGGTATCCACCTTTTTCCTTCACCCGCAAATAAAGAAATGGGATTAAATTAAATGACATAGAATGTATAAAATTAAATTTAAATCATGGGCTAAAGAGAAATTAAAACACGGAATTAATGACATAAAATTAGTAAATCAGGGGGCGCCTGGGTGGCTCAGTGGGTTAAAGCCTCTGCCTTTTAGCTCGGGTCATGATCCCAGCGTCCTGGGATCGAGCCTCACATCGGGCTCTCTGCTCAGCAGGGAGCCTGCTTCCTCCTCTCTCTGTCTGCCTCTCTGCCTACTTGTAATCTCTGTCAAATAAATAAATAAAATCTTTTTAAAAATTAGTAAATCAGTAAAATGAAATGAATGTGAATAATAAACCAGAGAAAAGAACGAAATGGAATAAACGAAATAAAATTAAGGAAATAAGAAAGTAAAATAAACAAAACTGAAAAAAAAAACAACGAAGTGAAAGACAAATACATATAAGAAAGTGAAAAAAAAGGAAATTAATCAGATAAACAGAGCACTCATTGAAGGAAACTGGGTCCGGCAGGATCCCGATCAGCCGCCCGCATCTTCGGGCTCCCCGGTGTCCGCCAGAGGGAAAGCTCGGCTCTGGGAAAGGCGGGGTCGTCTGGGGTGGGGCGTGGCTTTCGAGCGGGGAATGCGGTTGCGCCGCGTGGGGGAGGAGGCGCCCCTCCGGGTGGGACACTCCCCGCTCTTCTGGAGCTCGCTCCCCGCGGTGGCCGCGTCGCCGGCAGGGGGCGCCCTGGGCCCCGAGGAGCGAGTCTGCCTGGCGCTGCCTCCGGGACCGCGTCTGCGCCGGGAGCTCCCGTGCTGCGGGACCCCGGCCTCCTCTCCAACGGGGGGTGTGTCCCTTTGGTGAACACACACGCACACACACGCAGCCCGCCCCGCCCCGCGGGATCTCCAGCTGAGGTCTCTCGGCTGCTCACTCGAAGGAGGAAACGCGAAATGGAGCCCTCGCACAGCGTCACAGGGAACACGGGGTCCTGTCGCAAGCACGGATGCGAAGGCTTCTTCCAACGCCTTCGTCCTTCTCGGCGGACTAAGTTGTTTTAGAGGAAATGACAGAAAGTGCTAGCTAAAATGGATACTGGAGTAGGAAAAAAATGGTAACCTGCCTGGTGGCAAGGGAAAGGATATTCGTTCAGAAAGTTCCAGAAGAGCTACCTGTGGCCTGCCCGGGGGATTGGGGGTGGCGGAGGACATTTGCAAGCGGCCTTACCAGCAGTCCCAGAAGTCTGCGGCCCGGCCGCGCTGGGGGGAGGGGAGAGTGGGGGTGGGGACGGGAACGAGGGACCGCTCACATGCAAATGCAGCTGTGACAATCCGGCCGGGCGCCTCCGCGCCTCGGGGAGGCCGAGGCTGGAACAAAGCATTAGCATTTTCTACATGTGAAAAGCCCGCATTCCTGGGCGGGGAGGCCGCGAGGGCGCCGGCCCCCTCCCCATTCACACTCCGGACCACACAGAGAGCCTCTCGCGCCAAATGCTCGAAGGTTCGTTTCAGCTTTTCTTTTGACCCGAGCGATGCATACGAAATGTAGATATTTCCCTAAACGCCGGCTTTGACATTTAATGCGATCCTAAGTAGTCTGAAATGTGGACGGGATTAGGAGGAGGCTTGGGGCCCACAGGGACACTTGGCCAAATCCTCCTAAATCCTCCAGGACAATTGTTTGTCACCACACGGATCCCCTTTGCCCCAAATGAGGGGGCTAATGAACTTCGCTACCTCCTCCCGAGGCACCCCAGCTCCTACCAGAGCCTGTGTTTCTGCCTTGCTCTTCCCGGGGAGAAAGAGAAGCCGAATGTGTAAATTGCTTGCTTTGTGTACGTCTGGGTTTGCTTACTCTAGGCTGGGCCCGCTGAATTTCACCACTAACCCACCCATCCCGGGCCACTATTTAAATCTCACTTGAGGAGGCTCAGGAGGTCAAGGATCCTGAGGCCCTGTGAACCTTGGGGGTTATGTTAATAGGCCACCCCCACCTTGAAAGAAGTGGGTCTTTTGACACTGCCAGGCCTAAAAAGAAAAAAAATCACCAAAAACTCTGTTCAGTGGACTTTGTTCATCTAGCACAATCCACACACTGTATAATGTACAGCCCTGTCTTCAAAGTACTCGCAGTCCCGGAGCAGGAAGAAAATCACTGACAAAAAACAGAACATCCAGTCTGGCTGAAGATTTGTTACTATGGGGCGCAACAAAAAGCTCACCAGCCCAGAACACAGCCCAGGTAAGCATGGCTGGCATGAATGAAGGGCTGGAGTGTAGGAGAAATGAATCTGCTTAGGGGTTAGGGCCGCGGACAGGTAGTGTGGGATGGCTAGGATGTTGACATGTTGAAACTGGAAGAGGAATATCTAGGGAATGGGAAATGGAAACTCCTTGCGGCGATGGAAGAGAATCGTTTGGGTGACACCTGGGGCGTAAGGGAGAGGTCAACAGAACTAGCGAGAGCCAACGAGGCTCTCCCCAACTAGGGAAGACCTTCAGGTCTTCCTGAACCCTGGGCAGCACTCAGCACTGCCCTGTAGGCAGTTACTAGCTCGGCTGAGGAGGGATGTGAGACAGTGATATTTGGGAGCTCTTCTCACCGGAGGGCAAGGGCCTGGGCAAGGTTGGAAAGAATGGGATGAGGGGGCGCCTGGGTGGCTCAGTTGTTAAGCCTCTGGCTTTGGCTCAGGTCTTGATCTCAGGGTCTCTGAGATTGAGCCCCACATCAGGCTCCCTGCTCAGTGGGAAGCCTGCTTCTCCCTCTCCCACTCCCCCTGCTTGTATTCCCTCTCTTGGTGTCAAATAAATAACTTCTTGAAAAAAAAAAAAGAATGGGATGGGAACACAACTACTACACCTCAGATACTGGTATTAAAACCAAGGCAACAGGCTCCAAATAGAGTCACTTGTGCTAAGCCCCTCATCACCAAACTGAGCCTCAACCTACTTAGTTTTGCGTTTTCCAGAAATGGAATCGTAAACCAGTTAATCAGGAATCACCTGATCAGCCTTAGTTAAGTAATCTGCCTGATAGATCCCTAGCATCCCTAAAATACTTCGCAATAAGTTTCTTTGCCAGTATAACTTCCTTGTTCCTATTCCTTTCTGGCGTAAGTCTTTCATTTTGTACAGTTCCTCGGAGTTTATCTTTAAAAAAGATTATCTTTTAATATTGGACATATCCAAAGTGAAGATAGTTTACCTAAAGAGCCCTCCTGCTCCTACGAGCCACCTGCAGAGCTCTGTCAATAATGGGATAATATATAACGTTTCCTTAATAAAGCAGAAAACTGTTTCTGCTTTGATATCCTATATTGCACAGTGAAAATCATGGAGCTCCCATCTGGAAGTTCAAGGCACTTCCAGAAATAACAAGGGTCAGGCCCTTGAAACCTCATTCCAGCCCTGTGAGGAAGACTATTAGTATCCTCATTTTACAGATGAAAAAACTGAGGCACAAAGAAGCAAAACAACTTATTTCAGATCAGATTTGTCCTAGTATGTGAGAGAACGAAGATGTGAAGCCAGTCAGAGTCTGGCTTTGGGTCCATGAAGTCGTTAGTCACTTTTCTCCAGAAGGCTTCCAAGAAGGGGAATGGATGGGAGATTCAGAGGGGTAACAGTCACGGGAAGGAAGTGTGAAGGGTGGCTGGGCTGAGCAGGGTAGGGAAGGGCATGTGAACTCACTGGTATTGAATGTCTACCAGGCGCACTTTGCAATCCTCACACAGGGTGCTGAAGAAAGGCCCCCTCATTTTGCAAATTGGTTAAAAACCTCAAGAGATCAAGTCATTGGTTTGGTCACTTGGGTTGAGTAAGGGGCAGAGCTCCAGCTAACTCTCAGACAGTGGAGTGTGAGTGGTAGAAATATGAGGGTATGTTGTTGTGAAAGGATGACACGGTAACAGGCTGGCGGACGGTGTGTGGTGCCCATGTACAGGCAGACGGAAGTGGGCTAGGATGCCCATCAAGGACTTGGCATTGTGGAGCTCAGCAGGAGGCCATCCTATGGCATGAGGGCCAGGGGCATAATGCTCCAGCTCTTCTGAGGGTAAGTGCCTTACAGTTTCGGGAACACTTAGAATCACATTCTCATTGGATCATTTTCCCCTTTTTGAAGCTGAATGGGTAGTGGAGCTTGAACAGAAGCTGATGAGGTTCTTCTCAAAATTTGCCACCTGAAGGGCACCTAGCTAGCTCAGTCAGTAGAGTGCATGACTCTTGATCTCAGACTTGTGAGTTCGAGCCCCATGTTGGGTGTAGAGATTATTTAAAAGTAAGATCTTGGGGCACCTGGGTGGCTTAGTTAGTTACGTGTCTGCTTTAACTCACGTCATGATCCTAGGGTCCTGGGATCAAGTTCCATGTCGGGTTCCCTGCTCATTGATATCATGAATCCATTGTTTACTACTAGCAGCCAAATGTATTTTTTTTTTTAAAGATTTTATTTATTTGTCAGAGAGAGAGAGACAGAGAGAGAGAGATCACATGTAGGCAGAGAGGCAGGCAGAGGCAGAGGGAGAAGCCCGCTCCCTGCTGAGCAAGGAGCCCGATATGGGACTCGATCCCAGGATGCTGGGATCATGACCTGAGCCGAAGGCAGCCGCTTCACCAACTGAGCCACCCAAGGCGTCCCCAAATGTATATATATATATTTTTAAAGATTTATTTGGGAGAAAGCATGCCAGTGAGTGGGGGTGGGGTGGGCAGAAAAGGGAGTTGGGGGAGAGCGTCCCAAGCAGACTCTGTGCGGAGCCCAATGTGGGGCTTGATCCCATGACCTTGAGATTATGAACTGAGCCTAAACCAAGAGTCAGAAGCTTAACCAACTGCACCACCCAGGTGCCCCAAATGTATTCTTATTTAACACAGCAACATGGGGCCTGACCTGCCTCATAGCTGTTCCTACTTTCCCAGAAACTAACCAGCAAGCAAGGAAAGTTCTCATTTCTTGAGATTTCTCCAAAGATGTCTTGTCCTCAAGTACAACCCCTTTTCCTACTTCACACTACCAAGACCCTGTGGAGTCCTAACCAATTTATGAGGTCTGTGGACTCTCCAAAAAATGTCCAGGCCAAGCAATTCTGTTACTGCCCTACAGCATATGAGTGGGTCCCACCATGCTGCTGCTTGTCTGGATTTGGGAAAGCAAAGGCTACAGACTTGGACCAACACCAGTGAAGCTTAAGCACCCTCCTCTCATCTGGAAATGGTTTTGAGAGGTCCATGGAAGCTAGGGCACTGTTTTCAGTATCGACCTGGAAAGAATTTACACTGTAAAGATAAATTTTAAGAGCAGTGTGGCTCTTTAATTTTTATTTTTTAAAGACTTTGCTTATTTGACAGAGATCACAAGTAGGCAGAGAGGCAAAAAGAGAGAGGGAGGAAGCAGGCTCCCTGCTGAGCAGAAAGCCTGATGCAGGGCTCAATCCCAGGACCCTGGGATCACGACCTGAGCTGAAGGCAGAGGCTTTAATCCACTGAGCCACCCAGGCGCCGCAAGAGATGTGTGGCTCTTAAAAGAACAACAGAACCCCTCTGTGCCAACCCATCCCATGTTTAATTGGAAAAAGAGGGCACACGGGTGGCTCGGTTGGTAAAGTGTCTTTGACTTGGGTCATGATCTCAGGGCCTGGGATCCAGCCCCGTACTGGGCTCCCTGGTCAGTGCGGAGTCTGCTTCTACTCTCCCTACTTGTGCTTTGTCAAATAAATAAAATCTTAAAAAAAAAAAAAAAAAAAAGGGACACCTGGGTGGCTTAGTCCTGAAGAGTCTGCCTTTAGTTCAGGTCATGATCCCAAGGTCCTGGGATCGAGTCCCACATCAGCCTCCTTCTCCCTCTTCCTCTACTTGCTGCACCCCCTACTTGTTCTCTGTTAAATAAATAAGTAAAACCTTAAAAAAAATGGAAAAAGAAACTCACCCCTTCAGGGCGCCTGGATGGCTCAGTGGGTTAAAGCCTCTGCCTTCGGCTCAGGTCATGATACTAGGGTTCTGGGATCGAGCCCCGCATCGGGCTCTCTGCTCTACGGACAGCCTGCTTCCTCCTCTCTCTCTCTGCCTGCCTCTCTGCCTACTTGTGATCTCTGTCAAATAAATAAATAAAATCTTTAAAACAAACAAACAAAAAAACACCTCACCCCTTCTCTGAGTCCTTTATGTGCAATTTCTATTATATCACAGATACCCTGTTCTAGTAGATATCCCTATCTAAAGTGATTGCAGCAACAGAGTAAGATCAAGTTTTGGGTAAATTATATGCTTTGTTATCCAACACTGTCCTCTCCAGATGTGCAAGTGAGGAAGCAACAGAGTCAGCAGGTGTGTGGTACTTCCCCATCTGAACTTGGTCTCCAAACCAGGCAACTGAAGAGATGTAGACAACAAGGGACACTTATAAATAGCAAGCTTTGGTGAACCTACCAAACATGATCTCAGCCAGGTCACCAATTTTTCTGTCTTTCCTTTCTTAAAGATTTATTTACAGGCACCTGGGTGGCTCAGTTGGTTAAGGGGTCCTGTGATCAAGCCCTACATTGGGCTCCCTGCTTTGCGGGGATCCTGCTTCTACCTCTGCCTCTGTACCCCTCATGCTCTCTTCCCAATAAATAAATAAATAAATAAATAAAATACTAAAAAAAAAAAAAAAAAAAAAAAAAAGAAATAAAATTTGAGTGTGAGTGAGAACCTCAAGCAGATTCCCTGAACATGGGCCCTGACCCTGGGACCCTGAGATCATGACCTGAGCTCGGACACCTAATTAAGTGAACCAGGTGCCCCACGTTTTTTTTTTTTTTTTTTTTTTTAAATGTTTTATTTATTTATTTGACAGAGAGAGATCACAAGTAGTCAGAGAGGCAGGCAGAGAGAGAGGAGGAAGCAGGCTCCCTGCCGAGCAGAGAGCCCCATGCGGGGCTCGATCCCAGGACCCTGAGATCGTGACCCGAGCCGAAGGCAGAGGCTTTAACCCACTGAGCCACCCAGGCGCCCCGCCCCACGTTTTTTTCTAAAAATTTTATTTTTGGCTGTACCTGGGTGGCTCAGTCAGTTAAGTGTCTGCCTTTGGATTGGGTCATGATCCCAGAGTCATAGGACTGGGCCCTGTCCTATGGGAGTCTGCTTCTCCCTCTCCCACTGTCCCTCCCCCCAACTCATGCTCTCTCCCTAATAAATAAAATCTTAAAAAAAAAAAAAAAGATTTTATTTTTTAAGGAATCTGTACACCCATTGTGGGGCCTGAACTGAAAACCCTGAGATCAAGAGTTGCATGCTCCTTCAACTGAGCTAGCCAGGTGCCCTGACCCAATTTTTCTAAAGAAAGTGTATTATGGCTTTTCCTTCCTAAAGTTAATGTATCAACCCTCTGGATAAATTCTGGCCATGTTAATCCCATAACATAGATCTGTCTCTTTGAAAGAATTTTTTTTTTTTAATTCTTTAAGTAATCTCTACATCTAACATGGGGCTCAAAGTCACAACCCCAAGGTCAAGAGTCATGTGTTCTACTAACTGAGTCAGCCAAGCACCCAGGAAAGCAGCAATTTAAAATTTTTGTTTACATCTGCAAAGGGGTTAGCAATAAACCTTGAGCTCCTTGCTAACAAGCTCTAGAACCATTGCCTCTGACTAGCGGTACAGGAGGAGCATGATCAGTGCCCTGAACCTGGTTTGTAATCTTGAAGCAAGTGATTCCTATAGGACCAGTCATCTCTTCTTAAGCCAATGTTACTGGCCCTACGGGTTCTCATACATTTTCTGGTCCTTTTAGTCTTAACCAGGCAGAAAACACATCAACTTCCCCTCCTCTCTGCCCCCAGATCAGCTGCTGGATTGGCTACTCATTTACTGCTGACAGGTGTCTCAGGTATTAAAACTTTAACCTCAGATCTAAAATTGTCCAACAGTTGTGAGAAAGACAAAATGTATTTATTATACAAGACTGTTTTGATAAGACCATGTTTTAATTGCCTATGACATGGATACATCACATAATGGCGCAAAATGTAAGATTAAAGAAAAACAGATGAAAATGAGTTTGTGAATCCTTAATTTTAAGTAAGCTTCTGGCAAACACAAAACAAAACAAAAAACTCCAAAAAGCCAGGGATTAGAATCATTTCAAAATTGTGTCTTCAAAACTAGCACCTTTCACCATTTGCTTTTATTCATTTTGCTGTGATACAACTAAAAAGGCCCATAAATACTCCCCTGGGTCTCAAGTAACAGTTTTCGAAGAGCAATAATGTCACTTTCTCTGTGCAGTGAAAGCTGGCATTTGGATGGGCTGGATCGGGTGGACAGGCTGGAATACTGGCTTCTTTCTCATCTCAGACAGTGTTTTCACGGCAGGGAGCAGCTGATTCCTTTTGATGATCTGTAAGGCCAGCTGCGTATTACCTACAAAAACACTTCCCATTAAAAAAAGCATAAACAATACCACCATGTAAAAAGCATGCCATTAACATCACACAAAGGAAGTAAAAGACGGTCTGGGACAGCAGTGGTCTGCAACATTTGCTGTACACTGGGGCCCCCCACGTCTTCATCCCATCCCCAGAAATTCTGATTTAAGAGACTTGGGGTGTGACCTGGGCAAAGGGATTTTTAAAAGCCCTAAGGTTTTTCTTTCTTTTTTTTTTTTTAATTTTTTTTTTTTTTAATTTATTTGACAGATCACAAGCAGGCAGAAAGGCAGGCAGAGAGAGAGAGAGAGAGAGAGAGGAGAAAGCAGGCTCCCCGCGGAGCAGAGAGCCCGATGTGGGCCTCGATCCCAGGACCCTGAGATCATGACCTGAGCCGAAGGCAGAGGCTTAACCCACTGAGCCACCCAGGCGCCCCAGCCCTAAGGTTTTTCTAAGGTATAACCCAGCTTGCGAACTTGTCTCCAGGTAGACTGCATGGAAGAAGGCCACTAGGACCAATGTACTAACCCCAATCACACTTTTTTCAGGAGGCCAAGGCCAGGTGGGTGCCAAGCACTTAATGCTATAAACAAGCTCTCAAAAGAGGGAACCATGTAAGGATTCCCATGGTCAAAAGGAGGCATGACTTAGAACTCTTAATTTTTCTGTTTAATTTCTTCCATTCATGTCTCTTCTCTACTTCATGCTGTCTGTTACATAGGGCTCACAGTCTTTTCTCAGAAGCCCTGTCCTTAAAGGTTGTATGTGCCCCAGAGGTATGACCTGGGTTTAGGTTTGGATAACTGTCAGCAAGAACTGGTTTACTGTAAAATTCATTAATGACATCTATGTTCAAAATATTACAGTGTACAACTCTTAGCAACTGGCATTCTGACTCATGTTCTCAATGCAAGTCATTTGGCTGCCCAAGAGAAAGGTTAATTAGTAGGGGTTAATTATAATTGTCAGAAGTTATGCTTTCCTGCATTTTCACAGATAAAAGGAAATATGGCTGTCATAAGAAGCAGGATTTGTAAGACACCCAAAACTTCCTAGCTATGTTTTTTTCTAGAAGAACTTGATGGGAAGGCAAAGTTTCAAATTTGAGGGGCGCCTGGGTGGCTCAGTGGATTAAGCCGCTGCCTTCGGCTCAGGTCATGATCTCAGGGTCCTGGGATCGAGCCCCGCATCGGGCTCTCTGCTCTGCAGGGAGCCTGCTTCCTCCTCTCTCTCTGCCTGCCTCTCTGCCTACTTGTGATCTCTCTCTGTCAAATAAATAAATAAAATCTTTAAAAAAAAAAAAAAAGTTTCAAATTTGAAGAGATAAATCAGACACCCAAAACCTTGGGCTCTTTGAAGGGATACGGTCCTTTTTTTATTAAACTTCTATTTAAGTAATCTCTATACCCAATGTGGGCCTCAAACTCACAACCCCAAGATTAAGACAGCATGCTCCTCCAACTGAGCCAGCCATCTCTGAAGGGATACAGTCCTAACTAGAGAGAAGAATTACTTACCATTTTGCAGTTCAAGGTAGACTGCCAGTAAGATGGCTTCGGGGGGCACCTCTTTAGGATGGATCATCGAAGCCGCCTTTGCTCAAAACAAAAAAGATACCCATGAAAAACCTACAGCTTAGGACACAAACTCCAAGTAATTCTGGGGGTGGGGAGGAAGCCTGTTCATTCCCACGTGACCTCCTAGCAACTACTATCATTCTGTTCTGATGTTCCTCAGCTACCTATGATCCCATCTCCACAGACTAAACCAGACATGTAATTTTTCATTAAAGGATTCACTATTTTCCCTTACCTAGTCCAAAGTGAGTTTTTATAGGGGAAAGCTTTTCACCTACTTGGGGTTCTTCTTCGTGTCTTGGCTCTATCTGGCTTTGAGACGGGTGACCAGATACTCCTGATTCTGTACTCCAGTCATCGGTCCAGGTCTGTTGGTGGCTCTTCACCACAGACATGGTTGCACTTACATTCAAATCTGCATGTCCGTTTGTTTGCCTGAGTAACAACTCAGTATTATAGGTCCCAAGTTCTCAATGTTAGCAATAAGAATTCAAATTTAAGAAATTGGTAATATAGAAAAAAATGTACCACTGAGCATGTTCAATGTCCCCATTTTTAAGGACTGAAACAGTACAATTTTGTCAAATAAAATAATTTAACTGTTTAAGCAACATGCTATTCTTTCCTGGATCTGAGAGTCACTTCTCCAGCTAGCAGTCTCTCTCTGACCTAGCCCTGAGAAAGGAAGCCTGGCCTGCTCTGATCAATCTTTATTCCCTCAGTATGGGCTTCTCTGGGCGGCAGTCTTTTCCTCACACCTTACTATCGACTTGTATTCCCCCATCTAGTTTCAGGTGGTCTGGCTTCCAGGCTACTCTGCTTCTTCCCTTCATCTTATCAGAAAGTATACTTGTATAAACATTTACTGACCAGAGGTGAGTGTGTGGGTAAGACAGGGTCTCATTTTGATAATAAACAGGCATGCACATAACTAATAATAATCCAAACAAATTTACCCAAATGCTAGGGAGAGAACAGAGTGAATGCACTGTGAATATGGAGAGAGAAAAATGTTTCTTTTGAATGGAGAGCTTCAGGGCATGGGGCACCTGCCTCAGTCCTTGCAGGGTGGATATTGGTTAAGAAGAAAGTGGGGAGAAAGGCCTAGTAGGCCGAGCTGTGACGATGGGAGATGTCTGGGGGACCAGAAGCTTGCACAAGGTCAGTTCCTGGCAGCCTCAGAAGAGATCTCGAATGAGCAGGGACTCTCGTCCATGGCATACCCTAAGTTCTTCATGAATGAACCAAGGAGGCTTTTATTCCTCTCACCATATCACAGATGTCTAACAACTCAGTTCAGAAAATGAGATTTTTTACACTTCTAGGCAAGCTTCATACAGGCAAGATAATCTTTACAGCTTTTTGTGGGTATTAAAATCTCCATTTTGCCTCCAAGTGGCTGGTTAACACAGGTAACTCATTGTTCTTTGCGCTGACCACAGTCTGCAGCTTTCTCTAAAATACAGGAATTCACAACAGCAACTTTATGAGACTTGATGGTGCTCTGCTTACTGGCTGTTCAGAATGGCTAGTGGCGGGCAGGCAACCTCAGAAACATCTCCGTGGAGCCCTTTCCAACTCTTCACATCACTGTCTTGCCCTCCCAGGCAGGGCGGGCCTCCCAATAAACAAAGATCCAGCCACTGGATTAACCTAAAAACCAAGGGATCAAAACAAAACCCCCTTCAGACCCTGAGCCAGGCCTGAGCCCATCTGTCTCTCCAGAGTGGCAGCCTCCATGGCCACCTGCTGTACGAGAACCTGAGCTAGACCATGCATACTGCAACGTTAGATCAGAAGTCCTGTTGGCTGTAGTCAACTCCTTCCCAATCAAGTGTATGACTCAACTTGCGAGATAATAGCAAATATGTTTCCCCGGGTAGTCAACCACTTACATTTCTGATTTTGGATCAGAAGTGCCGACCAGATGCCACTAAGTTAACTAAATATCACCAGTGGTTATTTTCCACATGGTAAGATTCTTCACGGCTCTACATGACAAGATGGTCTTTGGAGGAAGAACATTTCCAGAAGCCAAAAAATCTCTTGAGAATAGCTTTAATTTCAATTTCTGCTACTCTGAAAAGCATACAGGGATGTTGGCTCTCTCCTGTGCTGCTGGTGATTATACAATTTGGCACATATTTCAACTTCTATATTAAAGTCTTAAAATTCTGCATACCCTCTGACCTTGCAATTCCCTTTATAGGCAGGGTTGCATCATGACTACCTATTTTTACTGTCTCCTTCCCATGGCTTATCAAGAAGTGCTCATATGCTTGCTGAATTAATATCCCTTTCCAAGTCTGTGATACAGCCTCTGGAATTGCCACTGGTGAAACCTGGCCACCAGGTCCCCTACTGCAGGTCCATGTCCATGACTGGTCCAGGGATGGCCAAGAAACCTAAAGATGCTCCATCAGAATCTTCCCTGAGACCTACTGATGAAGTATCATTTCAGTGGTAGAATTCAGAGGCATATTTTAGTCATAAGTTGCCAGTCACTTCCTTTAGTCTATGTGGAATTTCTCTGCCACCAGCTGTCTTTTTAAGTCTCCTGTTCTAGTGCTCCAGCAACACAGTACTTAGCCTGCTGCCCCATAACCAATGTTGCTGGTTTCTCATATGTCCTTCCAGAGCTCTCATATGCACATACACAATTATAAAGCAACTGTTTTAAATCTTGGTCTTTCACTTAGTGGGTCTTAGATATCATTTTAGTACACAGAGTTTATAGCTGCAGTGTGTTCAGCTGTATGGATGCACTATTATTTAAGTGATCCCTCATTTAGATAGTTTCCAATCTGCTTTTTTTTTTTAAGATTTTATTTATTTATTCGACAGAGAGAGAGATCACAAGTAGGCAGAGAGGCAGGAAGAGAAAGGGGGAAGCAGGCTCCCTGTTGAGCAGAGAGCCCGATGTGGGGCTCAATCCCAGGACCCTGAGACTACAACTTGAGCCAAAGGCAGAGGCTTAACCCACTGAGCCACCCAGGTGCCCCTCCAATCTTCTGAAATTTTAATTATTAAAGCCATTGGGAAAAACCCTCCATTAAGTACCCAGGTTCACTTGTAATAGCTGATCAGTTGTTTACCTTGTAAGAATATTTTTAAGCTTGGGAAAGTAATACTCCAATTTTTAACAAATTGACCCCAGAGCCCCAAACAGAGTAACAAAACCCAGAAACTCCAAACCCTTGCTTTACAAGAGGGTGTGGCCCCACCACCTCCATTCTCACCTGGTGGAGACACTTCCGGGCTTTGTCATATTCGCTCCTCAGGCAGTAGGCGCTGCCAAGATTAAACAGCATCACTGTCCTGGCAGAGGTGACCGAACTGGGGTAGCACTGAGGGGCCCGCTTCCCAGCTGGGGAGAAAGAGTGTGGACCCTGGTGAAGAGGCTGGGTCAAGAGCAAGGGGGCAACCCCATCCACCACCCCAGCAACTGCTCAGACTAAAGCACAGCGCTGCTTCTTGGGCTGACAAATGAAGGGCACAGAAGGCTTGAGTCTACATCTCTGGGATGTAAGCCAGGCTACTTTAAGTATTTACAGAACTTCTTACTCACAGGATTCCATTGCTTCATTTTCACCTTTGTCTGATCCTACAAAACATGAAAATAAACCTGAGGGGGGAAGGACAACAGAGTATATTTTCTAGAAACCTAATTTTGTTTATGAAATGAGAAATCTGGTATCAAAGCAATCTGTCACGTTACAGTGTTTACTATTCATATTGTGGAGGTTCTGTTAGAAGATACCCACTACCATCCCATTCCTGCGTAATAATCTTTTTTTTTTTTTAAAGATTTTATTTATTTATTTGACAGACAGAGATCACAAGTGGGCAGAGAGGCAGGCAAAGAGAGAGGAGGAAGCAGGCTCCCCGCGGAGCAGAGAGCCCGATGTGGGGCTCGATCCCAGGACTCCGGGATCATGACCCGAGCCAAAGGCAGAGGCTTTAACCCACTGAGCCACCCAGGCGCCCCTCCTGCATAATAATCTTGAATAAAGTAAATACCAGTCTCACTTTCTTAAAAACTTAGGCATGATTTACAACTGACTTTTGAATGCTTATTTCTACTTTCCCCTGGACTGCAGAATCCCTTTAAGGAGAAAAATACAGTATGAGAATCAAAACAAATTTTTCTACTACCAGCCTTTCAAAAGTGAGAATCTATTTATTTCTTTAAAATAGTCTTTCTTGGGGCAGCTGGGTGGCTCAGTCAGCTGGGTGTCTGCCTTCAGCTCAGGTCATGATCCCAGAGTCCTGGGACTGGGCCCCGCATCAGCCTCCCTGCTCAACGGCGAGGCTGCTTCTCCCTCTGCCCCTCAACCTGGCTCGTGCTCTCTCTCTCTTAATAAATAAAAATCTTAAAAAAAAAAGCGGGGGCGGGGGGCGCCTGGGTGGCTCAGTGGGCTAAAGCCTCTGCTTTCGGCTCAGGTCATGATCCGAGGGTCCTGGGATGGAGCCCCATGTCGGGCTCTCTGCTCAGCAGGGAGCCTGCTTCTCCCTCTCTCTCTGCCTGCCTCTGCCTACATGTGCCTACTTGTGATTTCTCTGTCAAATAAATAAATAAAAATCTTAAAAAAAAAAAAAAAGGTAAAAAAAACCAAGTCTTTCTTTTTTTTTTTTTTTGGTGGTAAGTAATCTCTACACCCAACGTGGTGCTTGAAATC
Source organism: Meles meles (assembly GCF_922984935.1). Lineage (NCBI taxonomy): Eukaryota > Metazoa > Chordata > Mammalia > Carnivora > Mustelidae > Meles > Meles meles. The sequence continues at coordinate 35,878,604 of NC_060069.1, read as the reverse complement.
ATACCCTGAGATGAGTTGCCCTTCTGACTGAGCCAGCTAGGCGACCCTCTAATGTGAGCATTTAGACCATGTCATAATCAACTCTTAGGTCTATTCAGCCAAAATATGTACAGCCAAATATGTAGAGAGCCAACCTAAAACTTCTTTCCCTTTAAATTTCCACATATCCGAGAAGGCAGTGGAAATGATGATGAGTTCTGATCAAATGTGTCCTCACTAACCTTGGTCCTGCTCATTTGAAGAAATCCCTAAGGAAACATCAGTGACATTCTCTGGGTTCAAGTGAGTAATGGCATCAGATATTCTGTCCAGAGAGATGAGGGCTTCTGCAGCATATAAATGGCCCAAAAACCTAAGATGAAAAGAACAGATTCCAAACTGAGAAGTAGGTCATCACAAAACATCCAATGTGTAACAAGATTTGGTGTACACATGCCTCACATATTTCGAATCTTTGAATTGAAACAGAAGTTTACAAACGGATCAATTAAAGGCCACTTAAATCTTATCTCTTTATATAAAAGTATCTTAAAATATACAATAATTTTTATATCAGCTAAGCTAGAACAAATGACACACATCAATTAAGAAAAATGTTCAGAACTGGCAAATTTACTATTCTATTTATCCAGAAAATAACATTAACATAAGAAGGGAATGATGTTCTAAAATAAGAGAGAGGTCCAGGGATGAATCCTCCAGGCTCTGCTGCTGGAACAGTCAAAAGACATCAGAGTGCCAAATGGGACTGAGAACAGATTTGGGTTAGATCAACTTTACTTTCTATCCCAAAGTTTCCTGCTTTTCAGATCATCTATTTTATGCCCATTGATGTTTCAGGACACATATGTATGCTCCTGGCTTATAAGGGCCTGCTTCTTCCAGTCTTTTACTTACAGGCCATTTTTTCTATGATCACCTGATTGATTTTTCAAAACTAAAACTGGATTAGATATATTATACCCTTGCAGAAAAATCTTAATGACTTTTTCCTAGCTGAAAATAGAACTTTCTTCAACTTAGAGTTCTCCAAATTTGGTGCCACTTTTCTATGTCCAGTCAATATTCCCACCCCCTCAAAAATTGCTCTGCTCCTACCAGACAGTATCCTGGGCAGGGCACACCCGCTGTTCCCCCATGGCCTGGCTTTCTTGGGCAAGCCTGGCCTCATCACCACAAGTTAATATCAACTCCTCCTTTAATTTTTAAGATTTTATTTTCAAGTAATCTCTACACCCAACATGTGGCTTGAAATCACAAAACTGACATCAACAATTGCATGCTCTACCGACTGAGCTAGTCAGCCATCTCTCTACTCCTCCTTTTAAATGGCTGGCTACATCTCACCTACTCTAGCTAGTCTGCCCCCAAATGAATCTGTCCCCATTATCTCGAGTCCTCAAATTTTAGGCTTTTTTCAATATAACCTTTTTAGATATGTACACATATTAACTACTCAAGAGTTCTTTAATTCTTTATTAAGCAATTTCTTCTAATTGCCAGGGGCTGCAATGACCTTTCATTTTGCCTCTCTACCAAATACCCTAATAGAAATGACAACTTTTAAAGAAATCAGTAACTTCAATTATGTTTTGAAATATGATAATTTAAAATTTTAAATAAAGTAGTATCTACAAGCCTGTAATCACTACAAAACACAAACATATAAATTCAAAGAACAACTTCAAAGAATTCACTTAAAAGACATTTTCCTTTTTTAGCCAAATGAAATGCTTCATGACACCCAAAGACAAGAAATCTTTGACCGGGTGTACAGAAAGCAAAAAGCTGTGGGGTAAAGCTGCTGTGGTATGTGAGCTGCCAAATGCAAAATCATCTGCTCATCTTTACTGGGAAGACAGACAGTGGCCTTGTTATTAATTAAGAAACCAATACTTGGGAAAGAACAGTTAAGAGACTTAAAAAAGAACTCGAGAATTAAAAAAAAGAAATTGCCAGACAGCTTGGCCAATCCCTCAAAAGTTGATAAAGTTAAAACCTTCTGCCAAATGCCAAGAATCTACTTGGGATTTGAGAATAGTGACCACAATGTCGACCAAAGGATCTGAAAAAGCAGGGAAGATTTGTGTTTCATTTTTGTAAAAAAGAAAAGCAAACCAAACACTGCTCTCATAATGGCTGCATGCACCACAGCCTGAGCGCTGAGTCCGGCGGTGGCAACAGCGAGGGCAGCGGCACCAGCTCTGGGCTGCTACTTCACCGAGTTGGGCAGTGGTGCCCTCAGAGGCAACCCCATGGCCTTGAACTAGAACTCGGGATCCCTCCAGGCCTGAATGTTAGACAAGGCTTTCTCGAAAAAGGGCAGGAGCTTTGTTATAGTTGATTGTGGCATTACTGGATATTCTCTTAATTATCCTTTTTTTTGGAGGTACAACGTATGCTTGGGAAACATTGGCCTGAAACAACCTTAATCAATGTTAATTTTATTTTTTAAAGATTTTATTTATTTATTTGACAGACAGAGATTTCAAGTAGGCAGAGAGGCAGGCAGAGAGAGAGAGAGAGGAGGAAGCAGGCTCCCCGCCAAGCAGAGAACCCGATGCGGGGCTCGATCCCAGGACCCTGGGATCATGACCTGAGCCGAAGACAGAGGCCTTAACCCACTGAGCCACCCAGGCGCCCCTCAATGTTAATTTTAGATGCTTGTATAAAGTAGTAAGTTTCTTAAAGACAAAAATAAATGTCAACAGAATTATTCCTCAGAGTATGATCTCCCCATTGTAAGCAGAGTACATTATAAACAAAGACCACAAAATGACAAAATGAATTACATTTTGGAGATTATAGGTATATACCCACAGGATGAATGAAAAAACGACTGTCCTAACAATAAGCAGAGTATTTGTGGCTTTGAATAAAATTTTTAGCATGGCATCATACAAAGACTCAAAAAATGCTGCATCTCACTCAATATCCATGAAAGGCAAGAGGCGGATTTAGCAAGTTTTAGAATGACAATGACACTAGCACTAAAGAGGCTTTGGAAGAGTTTGAATAAAACTCATGTAGTCAGAATTCTTATGTCCATTTAACTTGCATTCCTTGGAGCAGATTTATGATGCTGACTCAACTCCTTTTTTTTGTTGGTCTTCTTCCTGAGGATTCCTCTTTATTTTGGGGACCCCTTTGTGAAAATATGCTCCAGTCAGGGCTGGTAGCTGCCACTAGACAGTTCAAAGTTCCTGCCTACTGATACTCAGTGCAGCAAATGCTTGCACTCTTAATCCTTGAGATATAGTTAAGGGAAAGGAACTACCAGATTAATGTTTCAGTCAGTTGCTTTGTCTAGATAATATATCCCACTGGGGGAGTAAAGAGCAGCAATATGTACCACAAACCAACTGAAAACCTCCAAACAAAATGACCCTGGGACAGAGCAGGGAAGTCACACTTACTTAAGCGATCCTGACAGCTTGGGCTGCTGAAGAAGTTTATCTGCGTGATTCAAAGCCATAAGGTTATCACCCAGAGCCAGAGCCACATAAGCACTACAGGCAAGTATGGAGCATCTGAAACACAAAAGAGAAGGGCTGAAAACCTGAGTTACAAAATTGACAATGGCTGTATTTGCTAATTAAATAGGGAAGAACGCCCTATTTATAGCTGTGACAATCTGGACACCAGGAAAGAAGAGAAGAAGCCAAAACAGTAATGGTAAGAATTAGGATGATGTATAAAACTACCATCTGAGGCACAGTGTAGCTATCTACCCAAACCATCTTTAGCTTCCATCCAACTGACCCCCATCTTCAACAAAATAACCAAAAGGAGTTAAAATATTTAGCCTGTAAAAAAATTATGTAGTTAATGGCCAAATTTACTTCCCATAGAACATTTAATATCCAGAAATAAAACTCCAGAAGCAGATACTATTCTTTCAAACTCATTTCACTAAGAAACACAATTAACACACTAAAAAATTCATTTAGTTTACTGTAGTGTTATTTTCTGAATCTATTAAGAAGTTTATAATTCTTGCTAAGCAACAGTATCAAGAGTAACTAAAAGAATTTCATTCATACACGTACTATTACCCTAAATGAATATTCAAGAAAGAAGTCAGGCTGAATAAATACACGTGAAAATAAGAACATTTAAGTTACACGGACTTCGCTAAGTTGCGTTGGGAAGCTAAATTTCTGTTTGGTTTTCTACTTAACAGGCAGCTCATTTAAAACAGGTCTAGCTAAAGACTTGACACTAATAGATCACTTGAATGTTAAACAACTGCTCCAAAAAGCAATCTTAAAATAAACCGCTGTCAAATAGAAATGAGGTCTGAACGGCCAACCACAAATGACCCAACTTAGATATAGGGTTTTGAGTTATGTTTACAAATTACAGTATATATGTGTATCATTAAGTGCATTTGGGTTGTAATTTCAGTCTAAGGAAGAATGCAGCCCCCACAGCCCTGCAGTTTTCTAATAATCTGAAACCCCTGACTAGAAATGGCCTTTCTAAAAGTGCAGCTGGGCAAACCCAGAAATAGTCTGCTGTTTCCTCTTCACGGGATGAGTCCTGGTTGTTGGAAACTTGGAAAATTATCCCACTAAAGGCAAAGTAGTCCCCTCAGCTCCTCACAACAAAGAAAAGGAGACTGGACCCAGAGGTGACACAAAGGAATTGAGATTTATGGCTGTAGGATACAATGGTAGGGGCTGAAAGAGAGCCTCATGTGGTCCCTTGTTTTAAGATGATAGAGCTTGAAATCCGAAGTTATTAAATATTTTCTCTAGCTTAGAGTGTGTGATTAGAGTTAGGACTAACATTCAACACCATGGACTCCTAATTCACTGCCCTTCCCATCCTATCATATTGCTTTACTATTGGTTCACAAGACTACCTGAAAATAAAGTAGAAAGAAAAGATTACATTACAAGCTTCCCAATGCATACATAACTATGCATACAAATGTAGGTATTTAAGCTTGTCTCTTTAAAAGGGAAGAAAACAGAATGTAATTCAAAGTTTAAATTTTTAAAGATTTTATTTGAGAGCAAAGCGCAGCAAGCAAAAAAACACAAGCAGGGGGAGGGGCAGAGGGAGAGGGACAAGCAGACTCCCCACTGAGCAGGCTCCCTAGCCTGATGTGGGGCTTGATCCCAGGACCCCGAGATAACGACCTGAGCCCAAGGCAGTCGCCCAACCCACTGAGCCACCCAAGCATCCCTCCAAAGTTTAAATTTTCTTACCGAGCACATAATTTAGAATCTAAACCCTGTTCACAGAACACAGTAAGTGCACACAAGTAATGTCCTTCTTAAAGGGATTTTTTGACAAGCTTTGGTCAATATCCCTGTATTTCCAAGAGCTGTCTTTTTTTTTTTTTTAAAGATTTTATTTATTTCTTTGACAGACAGAGATCACAAGTAGGCAGAGAAGCAGGCAGAGAGAGAGGAGGAAGTAGGCTCCCTGCCGAGCAGAGAGCCCGATGTGGGGCTCGATCCCAGGACCCTGAGATCATGACCTGAGCTGAAGGCAGAGGCTTAACCCACTGAGCCACCCAGGCGCCCCTCCAAGAGCTGTCTTTATGAGCCAGGCTGTCCTGTGGCCACAGCCCCTAGCGGGGGGCATCTTCTCTCTGATGGAAGAAGCAAGGGCCCAAAGAAGGGAGGCACTAGCTAGTTATCTCCTCTGTGCAGAAGCTCCTCAGTGCTTAGCTCTGTGTCGTGAGATTAGGGTGACCTAATTACCTCTTTTGGCTTATTTGTACTATTTTAAAATGGCAATGAACACTCACTCATCAGACAGACATGTATTGCTTATGAAGAAAGGGACTTTTAAGGCCTAGGTCTTCAGAGGCCTAAGAAAACCATCAGCTCAGGATCTATATGAATGGAAATCATAAAGTTTAATATCCATCTTCAAATGTGACACAGCCAAGGTCAGGGCAAAACATAAGCTCCTTAAAAGCAGAAGCCCACCATCTTTTGTTTCCTGCACTAACCCTAGAGCAATTCCTCATCATCTGCACAGTAGGTGTTTTTTTTTTTTTTTTTTAGTATTTTATTTATTTATTTTACAGAGAGAGAGAGATCTCAAGTATACAGAGAGGCAGGCAGAGAGAGGAGGAAGCAGGCTCCCTGCCGAGCAGAGAGCTGGATGCGGGGCTCGATCCCAGGACCCTGGGATCATAACCTGAGCCGAAAGCAGAGGCTTTAGCCCACTGAGCCACTCAGGCGCCCCACAGTAGGTGTTTAATAGGTAATCACTTAAGACTACAGATTTCAACATTTTTTGACTTACTGTTCCAGGCATCCAGACCTCTGTCTTGTTGGCTGGCTGCCTCGCTGACAAAGTCACCTCCTTCCCAGCTCCCACAGACACGAGAGTCATCCTGCATGCTCTAGGGCCTAGCGTTTAGGATAGCCACACCTCAGGCAGGCTTGCTGGGAAAAGCCTGCCCTGGCCTCTCCCGACAGTAGGGGGCTATTACTGCTCTAGCCCACTGTCAAGCCCACTTTGGGTCCAGAAATCAGTCATGTAAGATGGCAACAGGTTTCTGCTGCCCTGGAAGTCCACACTGCAGTTATATACCTGGTAAAAATATGGTTTCTTCAACTTGTACCTCTTTCCCCAGAAGATATCCTATCAAATCACAACAGGGTAGAAGATTCTAATAATAATCTTTCTTTTCAAAAATACTTAAATATGTCAACGCAGAACTCTGTGGCTAGCATTTGGATTAAGAGCTGTCAGGATTAAGCAAGTTTCATTGTACAAAATTAAAACTAACATTTATGGCCCCTCTTCCTTTAATGCCTCACAATCTACCCCAATGGCTCATCATCCCCACTCATCCTCCTTTTCCTCTAGGAAACAACACTCCATTCTGCATAATTCCTACAGAGTGGTAACACTAGAAACAAATACAGCTCTAATCTACTAAGCCCCTGGAGAAATCACTTTACTTTAGAGAGTTGTTACTTAAATACTGAACCCCCAACCCCCACCCCACTATTTCCTCGAGTCACTGTCCAATCTGCTTTACCAACCACACAGTGGATTTGACAGTTCATCGGACTGGAAGAACTATACCTCAAGGGAAGAGACACACTAGCTTCTCACCCCCCTACCCACCCCACGCCATGGAGGACCTGACACAACCCCACACTCTCTTCTCTACATGTGAGAGGAGCTTGCTCTAGGTCCACAGAATGCAAACCCTCGGAAAGGAAAGAAAAAAAAGAAGAAATGAGGGTAGGGACTTTCCTTAAAGCATCAACTTACAGCAAGGCATATAAGACTGGGCATTAAAATCTGCCAAGCCACATATTCTGTGAGTTAAATGACTCTAAACCAAATGTCTGAAATAGTTTAACCCTTTTTAAAGATTTTATTTATTTATTTGACAGACAGGGATCACAAATAGGCAGAGAGGCAGGCAGAGAGGCAGGCAGAGAGAGAGAGGAGGGAGCAGGCTCCTCAGCAAACAGAGAGCCTGATGCGGGGCTCGAGCCCAGGACACTGGGACCATGACCTGAGCCGAAGGCAGGGGGTAACTCTAGTCAGTCAAAATGTGTCAAAGGAAAATAAACTTATAAAGCAATCTTACAGCAAATATGTTTGAAAAATTGGCCCAAAAATTCCAATAAAGAATTTCTACCAGGGGAGGTGCCTGGGTGGTTCCATTGGTTGGCCATCTGCCTTCAGCTCAGGTCATGGTCCCAGGGTCTTGGGACTCAGCCGCACAATGGGAGGCTAGGCAGGGAGCCTCCTTTTTTTTTCTCTCTCTCTCTCAAATGAATAAATAAAATCTTAAAATAATAATTATTTCTTCCAAGCTGAATATGGTACTAGATTATATTATTCAACAAACAAACAAAAAAAAAAATCAGGCACCTGGCTGCCTCAGTTGGTAGAGCTCTTGACTCTTGATCTCAGGGTTGTGAGTTTGAGCCCTAAAGTGGGCATGGAGCCTACTTTAAAAAAAGTCTTTCAAGCTATTTTCATTATCTACAGTAATTTTGAAATGTTAAACTTGTCAACTTTCGAATCTTTTTTTTTTTAAAGGTTTTATTTATTTATTTGACAGAGACGCACCGAGAAAAGGAATACATGCAGGGGGAGAGGGAGAAGCAAGTTCCTTGCAGAGCAGGGAGCCTGATGCTGGGCTTGATCCCAGGACCCCAGGACCATGACTTGAACCCAAGGCAGAAGCCAAACAACTGAGCCACCCAGGAGCCCCTCAACATTCAAATCTTAAGAAAATTCAAACGTTTTTCACTGCACATGCTTTGTAAACATTTTGCTTTTCTATTAACAGTTCTGCACAAAAAGCAGCATACTCACAAACACACCCCAAATCCAAAACAAATAGAAGCCCAACAGAAAGCTGAAAAAAGTTTTTTCAACCAAATCTAGCATCTCAATGTACCCAGTCCTAGTCTAGGCAGCAAATAAGATCCAGGAAGTCACAGACACAGCATTTCATATACAGAAGGGACCTGAACATCATCTGACCCAATTCACTTATTTGACAGAAAAGTAAGACCTATAGGGGTTCAAGGATTTGTCCAATGTCAGCAGTGGCCCTATGGGCTTCCACAGAATGGCAGACCACGAAGAATTACTTGATCCCTGCCAACATGAACACTACTGACGAGTGAAGGAAATGTCACATGTGTGGGTTCCTTCTTTGGTAGAATTGATCATAGGTGGATACATTTTAGCAGGACCACACACTCTGTAAGAACAGCAGGAGATTCAAAAGATTGTTAGCCATAATTCTGTTTTAGGTATGTCTTATGAGCTTAACTAGGCTCAAACCAAAAGAAACTGGATTCCTTAGGTACACCAGAACCGACTATAATACTTATGTCATCAACAATTTGTCTGATATATCTTCTCACATAAACACTGGGTCATGGGAGGTCCCCTTCAAGTGAATGGGAAATCATTCACTAAGTGTTATATCAAATTCTAAATGAACTAACTAAAGTTTTATAATTTATACTTTAGAATAACTTAACTGGATTTAATTAAATTTGATCTGAACACTTTTATCCATTTTTGAGCCTCTTATTTAAAAAAAAAAGATAAACTGAAATTTCATTTTTATTCTGTATGCTGTGATTTTAATTTCCCATACAGACATTTGCCATGTGGGCCCCCAAATTATTTCCTACCCTTTTCCAGTTCTGTTACACTTTTTTCCAAGTTCTAGAGCAGCTCCATTTTAGTTTCACAAATTAAAAGTTCAGCTAATACCACAATCTCAGAATGAGTAACGAAGATGTCCTACAATATGCAACATGTAAACATCAGTATATACCTAAGCCAGTTATTAAACCACTGTGCAACAACAAAATGTTACTATATGACTAAGCCTATGAACTTACTTCTTTCCTGTTAATAAGGTACTAGTATGTGAAAGAATTAGGTTGAGCCCTTACTTTATATCATATATAAAGATTAACTGAAAAACAGATAAAGTCCTATATGTAACAGGTAACACTATAAAACTCTTAGAAGAAAACATAGGGGTTAAACCCTTATGACCTTGAATTTGGTGAAGGACTCTTAGATGGGACACAAAAAGCATGGTCAATAAAAGAAAAAAAAAATAATAGGGCGCCTAGGTGGCTGAGTTATTTGGCTCCTTTTTAAAAAAAAAACATTTTATTTATTTATTTGACACACAGAGAGAGAACACAAGTAGGCAGAGAGGCAGGCAGAGAGAGAGAGGAGGAAGCAGGCTCCGATCCCAAGACCTCGGGGTCATGACCTGAGCTGAAGGCAGAAGCCTTAACCCACTGAGTCACCCAGGCGCCCCGAGTTATTTGGCTCTTGATTTCATCTCAGGTCATAATCTCACAGGGTCCTGGGACTGGACCCATGTTGGGCTGCATGCTCATTGTGGAGTCTGCTTGAGAATTTTTCTCCCTCTGTCCCCCCATTCACATTCTCTAAAATAAATAAATCTTAAAAATAAAAAGGAAAAGGAAAAAATAGTTAGTTGAACATTAAAATGAAAAACTTCTCCTTCAATTTTATTTTTTAAACCTCAATTAAAATGAAAAACTTTTGTGATTCAAAGGCTACCTTCAAAAAAGTGAGAAGATAACCCGTAGAATAGGAAAAAAAAAATTTGTAAATCATGTATCTGAAAAGGGTCTTATGTCTAGAATGTATAAAGCACTCTTAAAACTCAACAGTAAAAGGGTAATATAACCCAATTAAAAAACAGGCAGAGGATCTGAATAAACATTTCTCCAAAAAAGATATACAAATGCCCAATAAGCACATGAAAAGAAGCTCAACATCATTAATTTTCAGGGAAATGTAAATCAAAGCACATGAGATACCACTTCACACCTTCCACAATGTAAAATCAAAAAGACAGGCAATAACAAATATTAGTGAGAATGTGAACTGGAATACTCACACACTGCTGGTGCGATTATAAAATAGTACAGCCATTTAGAAAACAGTCTGGCAATTCCTCAAGTGATTGAACAGAATTACTTTATGATCCAGCAATTCTACTTCTAGGTATATACCCGAGAAACAGAAAAACATATGCCTGCACAAACATTTGTACACAAATGTATACTGCAGCATTATTCATAATAGCATAAAGACATAATAATCAAGGGGTGTCTGGGTGGCTTAGCAGAACAAGGGACTCTTGATCTCAGGATTTTAAGTTCAAGCCCCACATTGGGTACAGATATTACTTAAAAAAATTCTTAAAAAAATTTTTTTAAAAAAGATTTTTTTTTTCCATTTTATTTATTTTTTCAGCGTAACAGTATTCATTGTTTTTGCACAACACCCAGTTAAAAAAGATTTTATTTATTTGATAGAAAAAGAGGACAAGCGGGCAGAGTGGCAAGGAGCTGGATACAGGACTTGATCCCAGGACGCTGGAATAATGACCTAAGCCCAAGGCAGACGATTAACTGACTAAGCCACCCAGAAGTCCTGAAAATTTTTTTAAAAAAGGATAAACAATCCAAATGTCTTTCAATGAATGAAAGGATAAACAAAATGTGGTAATTTATACAATGAAATACTATTCAGCTATAAAAACAAATATGATATATACTACAACTTGGGTAAACCCTGAAAACAGGAATCCTAAGTGAAAGAGAAGCCAGTCATTAAAGCCCACAACGCTGATTCCATTCATATGAAAGTCCAGAACAGAAAAATCTATAGAGCTAGAAAATAAATTATTTTTATTTTTTAAAAAGATTTTATTTATTTCTTTATTTTAATTTTTTAAATATTTTAATATTTTTAAAAAAGATTTTATTTATTTCTTTGAGAGAGAGAGAGCATGAGAGAAGGTCAGAGGGAGAAGCAGACTCCCTGAAGAGCTAGGAGCCCGATGCAGGACTCGATCCTGGGACTCCAGGATCATGACCTGAGCCGAAGGCAGTGGCTTAACCAACTGAGCCACCCAGGTGCCTCTAGAAAATAAATTAAATAGAGCTGGGGAGTAGACTGGTGCAAAGGGATGACACCTAAAGGGTGCACAGTTTCTTTTGAGGTGATGAAAATGTTCTAAAATTGACTGTGGTAATGGCTGCACAACTCCGTGACTATACTTCAAAAGCAGTGGATGGGGCACCTGGTGCTCAGTGGGTTGGGCCTCTGCCTTTGGCTCAGGTCATGATCTCAGGATCCTGGGATCAGGGCACATCCTGCTCTCTGCTCAGCAGGGAGCCTGCCTCTCCCCTTCTCTCTGCCTGCCTCTGCCTCCTTGTGACCTCTGTCTCTCTGTCAAATAAATAAATAAAATCTTAAAAAAACAACAACAACAGTGGATTGTAAATTTTAAATGGGGAGATTGCATGGTCTGTGAATTGTATCTCAATAAGTGTTTTAAAAATTTAAGGTATCAGTAGAAGTCAATAAATGTTTGTTAAATAAGATCTGAAAAGTATACCCTTATAGTCATTGTATAAGAAAATCATTATCTCTCAAATGCATGTGGCAACATTAATACTTAAAGCAGATGGTCAAAATATCAATCCTGCACAAGTGTCTTCATTCTTTTTTTAAAAAGATTTTATTTATTTATTTGAGAGAGCGAGTGAATGATAGAGTGAGTGTGGGCGCGTGAGCAAGGCGAGGGGCAGAGGGTAAAGAAGCAGAATCCCCCACCTAGCGGGGAGCCTGACACAGGGTTCACTCCCAGCACCCTGGGATCATAACCTGAGCTGAAGGCAAACGCTTAACCATGCTCCTACTGTCTACATTTTCTTATCTAAAGATTTTATTTATTTATTTGACAGAGAGAGAAACAGTGAGAGAGGGAATAGAAGCAGGGGAGTGGGAGAGGGAGAAGCAGGCTTCCTGTTGAGCAGGGAGCCTGATATAGGACCCTGGGATCATGACCTGAGCTGAAGGCAGATGCTTAATGTATTTAAAATAGTTTTAATGTATTTATTTATGTTTAAAGATTTTATTTATTTATTTGACAGACAGAGACCACAAGTAGGCAGAGAGGCAGGCAGAGAGAGAGAGAGGAGGAAGCAGGCTCCCTGCCGAGTAGAGAGCCAGATGCGGGGCTCGATTCCAGGACCCTGAGATCATGACCTGAGCTGAAGGCAGAGGCTTTAACCCACTGAGCCACCCAGGCGCTCCCACTTTTAATGTATTTAAAATAATCCACTGTATCTATCATTTCAACATATCATCAATATAAAAAATTACTGATACATTTTACATTGTTTTTGGTAGTAAGTTTTGAAATTCCTTGCTGTCCCATACGCTTAAATAGTGCGCCTTTTATGTGCTTAGTAGTGACCTGGTAAGTAGCTCTGGTACAGGATTCTGTAACCTTAGGGTCTGCAGAATACATGCTAAATACAAAATGGTTTTTGTGTTCTTAAGAAAATGAAATTTTCGGGGCGCCTGGGTGGCTCAGTGGGTTAAAGCCTCTGCCTTCGGCTCAGGTCATGATCCCAGGGTTCTGGGATCGAGCCCCGCATTGGGCTCTCTGCTCTGCGGACAGCCTGCTTCCTCCTCTCTCTCTCTGCCTGCCTCTCTGCCTACTTGTGATCTCTGTCAAATAAATAAATAAAATCTTAAAAAAAAAAAGAAAATGAAATTTTCCACGTCCTGCTACCTCATAAGTGATATGTAAAGGAAACTGATCATGTATTAATCATTAGTGGTTAAATTATATTTCCCAAAAGAATGTATTTTTATTTTATTTTTTTATTTGAGATGGAGGGAGAAAGAGGGAGAGGGAGTGAGAGAGCACAGAGGGAAAAGTGGATTCCTGCTGAGCAGAGAGAGCCTGATGTAGGGCTCAATCCCAGAACCCGAGATATGACCTAAGCTAAAGGCATATGCTTAACTGATTGAGTGATCCAGGCACCCCTCAAAAGAATATACTCAGAATTATATTAATTTTTGTAAGATTTCAAAATACCTTAACATTTTATCTTTGTTTTTTTTTTTTTAATTTTTTAGTGATCTCTACACCCAACATGGGGCTCAAACTCACAACCCTGAGATCAAAACTCACATGTTCTACTGACTTAGCCACCCAGATCCCCCAACACATTGTAATTTTAATGAGATATAATTTATATATACTAAAATGCATCACTTTAAGTGTACAGTTTGATGAATTTGAATATATACATGTAACCAGCCCAATTAAGATAATTTCTATCACAGCAGAAAGATTCTTCAATTCCTCCCAACCATTGCTGATTTCAATAAACATAAATCAGTTTAGAATAGCTTTGCCTGTCATATAAATGGCATATATGGAATCATACGGTAGTTTTGAGATTCATTCATACTGATGTTGTGTATCAATAATTTGTTGCTTTTTATAGCTGAATAGTATTCCAGTGTAAACAGTGGTTATAATTTAGTTATCTGTTCTCTTCCTAATGGTTACGTGTACTATTTCTAGTTTTTCTCCATAAAGCTGCTATGATTTACTGTATGCACAAGTTTTCATTTATCTTGGGTAAATACCTCAAAATAGAATCACCTTTTATTTTAAAAATTTTAAGTCACAGCATTTATTTAATTTAAGGCTGTAGAATGTGTGCACGCATGCGTGTGTGTGCATGTGCTTTTCTAATTGAATGAAATTGATGTTTTTGCAGAGCTCTGAATGATTCAGGAACTGAACAAGACTCTAACAGTGTTCATCTGAGCCTCACAATTAAAATGCTTAGTTGATTTCTGAGACACTTCCTGATGTGGGGCAAATTTCTGTTTTAATTGTGAGAATATTATTCTGAAAACTATCTTAATTCTAATATAGAATCTCACAATTGCTTCAGGTGTCATCTGTCTTCAAAAACATACTTGAAGCTTGGTTATAATGAGTATTTTTTGGAAGCCATCTTCATTTATACACAAATGAAAAAAAAATGAAAGTACTCAAGAGGCTGTGAACCCATACCATAAGAAGTGGCCAGTAGAACACTCATGATAATTTACTGCATATTAGTTATGCTGGAAATAGGAAATGAGGTTTTACATTGCTGTCTTGGGTATCATAGGGCACAAAGGGTCAAATATAATAGTCCATAAAAACTAAACTATACACTAGTCACACACATTTCAAATCACATGAAGAATTCAGGTCAGAAATAGATGAAATCTCTAAGAATTTCATGATTTTAACAGAAAATCAATGTACTCAGTCTCCTTTCTTCTACAGAAGATAGCTGGCTCTTGCCACAGAACTGCCCTTTAACATGCCCAACTGCATTACGAGCTTTTTTATTTTATTTTTTTAAAAGATTTTATTTATTTATTTGACAGAGAGAGATCACAAGTAGGCAGAGAAGCAGGCAGAGAGAGTGAGAGGGAAGCAGGCTCCCTGCCGAGCAGAGAGCCCAATGCGGAACTCGATCCCAGGACCCTGAGATCATGACCTGAGCCGAAGGCAGTGGCTTAAACCACTGAGCCACCCAGGCGCCCCACGAGCTTTTATAGCTTTGAAAATTACAACACAAATCTTTTAGAACTCCCTCCCTGCATGATTTGTCTCCACATTACCATTACTACTGTCTTGCATAGCAGCTCTTTTTATAAATCTACCCTAAGGCTCCTTCCATCTTGTTCCATTTCCTTTCTCCCATCTGCTCCATAAGAAGAAAGGTTAATATATACCAGCAAACCCATCCTTACCTCACTTTATGATGATGGAATTCCCTATGGAGACCCTTTGCCCCTTTCCACGAAAATGAGGAAGTAATTTTATTTTCTCTAAAAATCATCAATCCTCCTACTAGGGCACATGGAAAGCAAAGAGTTATACCATGAAGGGAACAAAATTCAGAGAGGAAGTACGCCACTCGCACATACCCTTCTCTTTAATTCCACTTTCAAAAGGCAAAATTAATTTACACAACTCTGCAGCTGTTCAGCTATTAGAGAATAATATTCTTGTTAAATGGCATAAAGCCATCCTAAGATTAGTACTCAAAAAAAAAATTGTAAAAATTAAATCAAATTTAAAAATTGTTTAAAATACCTTATTCATTAAGGATTCTCCTTAAAACCTGTGTACAATGATATTCACTGCGGTATTTGTAACATCAAAGACTGAAACATTAAAAACAGCTAAACAGGGGCGCCTGGGTGGCTCAGTGGGTTAATCCTCTGCCTTTGGCTCAGGTCATGATCTCAGGGTCCTGGAATCAGGCCCCAGCATCAGATTCTCTGCTCAGCAGGGAGCCTGCTTCCCCCTGCCTCTCTGCCTACTTGTGATCTCTCTCTGTCAAATAAATAAGATCTTAAAAAAAAAAGCAAACACCAAAAAACAAAACAAAACAAAACAAAAACACAGCTAAATATAAAGGAATGATAAAGTATGTCATATCCACATAATGCAATTCTATTGGTTGGCCCTCAGGGAAGATCTTGGAAACAGAGGACTGGGATGGGTCAAATTTTACTTATACCATACCACATCTTTTTTAATTTTAAGATTTTATTTTTAAGTAATCTATATACCTTAACACAGAACTCAAACTTCATGACCCTGAGATCAAGAGTCACACATTCTTCTGACTGAGCCAGCCAGCCACCCTATATTATATAACTTTTTGTACTGAGATTTTTTTCACACACTATAACCTATTAAAAATAGATGAACCCCTTAGATAAATATAAAATGCAGGTGGCTCCGTAAAGAGAGGTATCTGTAGAAAACATTAGGAATACTGGAGGAAAAACAGTACTTTTTTTAGGCACATTAAAGCATTTTCCCTAATACCATACTGGCTGAGCACTATAATCCACCTCTTTCCCACCAGCTCACTTTATACCAAGTACAGTCTAGCTTTACTTAATTTGCTTTGTTTTTACAAATTTTCATTTAGAACAAAAATCTAGCATGGTGAGTTTTAGTAATATGGTTGGAATTTGACTGCTTTTTAAAAATTCAATTTTATTTCACTCAGTGGCAACATTCTTCTGTATATTTTGTTATCGCTGTTGTTTCACTGCTAATTTTTTTTTTTTTTTTTAAGATTTATTTATTTGAGAGAGAGAGAAAAAGAGCCTGTGCATGAGGGAAGCAGACTCCATGCTGAGTGCATGGAGTCTCAACATGTGGCTCGATCCCACTACCCTAAGATCATGACCTGAACTGAAATCAAGAGTCAAGATACTTAACTGACTGAGCCACAGAGGTATCCCTTTACTGGTAATTTGTTACAGTACTTTTATCTCCTTGCTATCTTATGGGACATCTGAGAATTCAAGAAAATTTTTTTTTTTTTGAGAATTCAAGAAATTTTAATATAACTGAAGATTACTGAAGAAAACATTTTTTTTTTTTTTTGGTTAAAGATTTATCTTTTTGAGAGAGAGAGAGACAGCAAGACAGAGCACAAGCAGTGAGAAGAGGGAGAGGCAGGTTCCCCACAGAGCAGAAAGCCTGGTGCAGTGCTCAACCCCAGGACCCTGGGATCATGGCCTGAGCTGAAGGCAGATGCTCAGACTAAGCCACCAAGGTGACCCAAGGTAACATTTAATTAATTTTGTCAAGTTTTAAAAAACCAACACTTTACTTTCAAATCTTAAATGACCAATTCATTTCTAACTGAACTTAAGATTTAATCCTCCATATAATCAGAGGATTAATTCCTTCCTCCTGATAATAAAACCCAGGAGAGAGAGGGGTATTAATGCAAAGAGGGAATTTCTGGTATACCTCAATAGAATAAAATAAAGAAATATAAAGTTGCTGTCTAGGTGAGAATGGTGCAGAGAGCCCCGTGCTCATGGACAGCAATGCCCTGTCATAAAGACACTGATCTGACAGAATATGATCAGGAAAGGGCACATCTTGGGGGCATCTGGGTGGCTCAGTCAGTTAAGCGTCTGACTCTTGATTTCAGCTCAGGTCATGATCTTGGGGTTGTAGGATTGGGCCGTGTCAAGGCTCTGCACTCAGTGTGGAGTCTGTTTGAGATTCTCTCTCCCTCTCCCCCACACACAAAACAAACAAATAATTTACTAATTAATGAATGATTATAATATCATAATTAATGAATCCCCTCTCTCTCAAAATAAATGAATAAAAATCTAAAAAAAAAAGAAAAGAAAAAGAAAAATGAAAGGGCACATCTTTATTTAAATGGGGGAAGAAAAGAGAGAGAGAAAGAGAGAGAGAAAAGAATACATCCACTGGCCAATCTTCCTCCAAAAATACTAGGTATGCAAGGAGGGGCATCGCTAACTTTAATGAAATATCTTCCTTTTTAAAGAATTAGAAAAAAACAGATACCCAATAAGAAAATAAAAATCATCAGTTATTCCACCATTCAGGGATAACCACCATGAAGATTCTGACATAGATCCCTCTAATTATTTTATGCAAATAAACATATACATGTTATTTTATAAAAATATAATTTTAAACTGTTTAGACCTAAAATCTTAACATTTTATAGTTGTTTCATGTTTTTTTTTTTTTTTAAATATTTTATTTATTTATTTGACAGAGAGAGAGATCACAAGTAGGCAGAGAGGCAGGCAGAGAGAGAGGAGGAAGCAGGCTCCCTGCAGAGCAGAGAGCCCGATGCGGGGCTCGATCCCAAGACCCTGAGATCATGACCCGAGCCGAAGGCAGCGGCTTAATCCACTGAGCCACCCAGGCGCCCCTAGTTGTTTCATGTTTGATTTGAAAGTTAAATGAAGTTAATCAAATGGATTATACTATAAAAAAATTACATGCAGTAAAGATAGATCCCTACCTTATTCATTTCTATAAAATACATTCTAGGGGCGCCTGGGTGGCTCAGTGGGTTAAAGCCTCTGCCTTCAGCTCGGGTCATGATCCCAGGGTCCGCAGGGAGCCTGCTTTCCTCCTCTCTCTCTGCCTACCTCTCTGCCTAGTTGTGATTTCTCTCTGTCAAATAAATAAAATATTAAAAAATAAAATAAAATAAAATACATTCTAGATGAAACGGAAATTTCGATTGCTGGCTGTGACAATGCTAGAACACATGGGTGAATTATTTTCTCATCCTTGGAGGCAAGAAGGCCTTTCTACACATTATATGAATACTTATAAAATTCTGTTTTACAGCTAGTATCATAAACAAAGGCCAATTTCTATAATATATAAGAACTCTTATTAAAAAAAAAGGATGAAAATCCCAATATGAAAATGGTAAATTCTACAAACAGGCAGTTCAGAGAAAAAGAAATGCAAGCTATCAGTAAACCTTGGCATCAGACTGAACACCTTGAGCAGACTGAAAGAAATGCAAAATTTTAAAGTGATGAAATCTTTCACTTCTTAGGGAACTATCACAAGAAAAAAAGGGACACCCCAAATCTTACCACCTAATAACTAAGACTAATTAATATCATTTTCTCCTACGTGTTGGACATCTGCTTAAAAAAAAAAAAAAAAATTTATTTATTTGAGACAGAGAGCATGCCAATTGGGGGAGGGGCAGAGGGAGAGGGGGACAGAAGTAGACTCCCCACTGAGTGTGGAGCCCCATGTGGGGTTTGATTGCACAATCGAAGATCAGAACTGAGCTGAAATCAAGAGTTGGACACTCAACTGACTGAGCCACTCAGGAGCTCCTCACCATCTGCTTTTGTTTTCTTTGTTTAATTTTATTTATTTATTTGCTAGAGAGACAGAGAGAGAGAGAGAAAGCACATGTGCAAGCAGGTAGAGTAGAAGGTAGAGGGAGAGGGAGATTCAGGCTCCCCAGTGAGCAAGGAGACGGACACTGGGCTCGATCCCAGGACTCTGGGATCACAACCCAAGCTGAAGGCAGTTGCGTAACTGAGTCACTGAGGCACCCCTTCTTTTTGAAGGCAGTGTTTTTTTCCTCTATCTCTAATTCCTCTGTATCTTTCACAAGGCTAGCACTGTTAGGAAAAAAATGGGAATAAATGAAATGTTTCCAAAAGTAATCCATCAATTTACAATGCTACCAGCAACATATATATGTTTAAATGTACCTTTGTCAATCTTGTGCAGTAGGCAAAAACATAAGAAATCACGGCTCTTAAAAAACAGTAATAATTCTAATAAAAGAAATAATGGCTCTTTCTTTTCATTTTAATTTGCAATTCTATTACTGAAATCATTTTTTAAAAAAGATTTTATTTATTTATTTGACAGAGAGAGAGATCCCAAGTAGGTGGTGCTGGGGGGAAGCTGGCTCCCTGCCGAGCAGAGAGCCAGATGCAGGGCTTGATCCCAGGACCCTGAGATCGTGACCTGAACAGAAGGCAGAGGCTTAACTACCTTTGAGCCACCCAGGTGCCCCCTACTGAAATCATTTTTTAAAAAGTAATGCAGTATCGTTCAGCCTTGCTCCAGAAATAATATGAAGAAATTATGGTCAAAATATATCAAATTAGTTGAAAGATAAATTTATAAATGTAAAGTCAGCTAACTCTGAGAGTAAAAATGAAGAAAATCACACTGACTCATAGTCTAATTGCTGAAAAAGAGAGGCAGTCTATAGATAGAAAAATGGCACCTCCATACAATGACTATAAACTTCTAATCACAAATAACAGAAGTTGAAGATAATGCAGTGACCTCTCCAAAGAACTCAGTGAAAGGAAAAACAAACTACCAACTGAGAGCTCTATTTTTAGCAAAAATATCCTCTAAGAATGAAGATGAAATAAAGACAATTGTAGATTTATTTATTTATTTAATTTTTGACACACAGAGAGACAGCCAGAGAGGGAACACAAGCAGAGGGAGTGGGAAAGGGAAAGGCAGGCTTCCTGCCAAGGAGGGAGCCCAACGTGGGGCTCAATCCCAGGACCCTGGAATCATGACCTGAGCCAAAGGCAGACACTTAACAACTGAGCCACCCAGGCACCTGACAACTGTAGATTTAAACAGTTAGAAATATAAAAACAAAAACAAAAAAACTAGGAAAATTAAGACCTATATTGTAAGAAATGTTGAAAGAAGAGCCTCAGAATGAAGAAAAATGGTATCTTATTCTTTGACTAGAATCAGCCAAAAGTGGTAATTATGTTGCTGAATATAAAAGATGGCTTTTCTCTTTCAAGATTTTTTTTTTTTAAGATTTTATTTATTTATTTGGCAGAGAGAGACACAGTGAGAGCGGGAACACAAGCAGGGGGAAGTGCACAAGGGAGAAGCAGGCTTCCCACTGAGCGGGTAGTCTGTTGTGGGGTTAGATCCCAAGACTCTGGGATCACAAACTGAGCTGAAGGCAGCCACTTAATGACTAAGCCACCCAGCACCCATCAAGATTTTATTTTTAAGTAATCTCTACACCCAACATGGGGCTCAAACTCAGAACCCGAAGATCAAGAGTTGCATGCTCCACCAACTGAGCCAGGGAGGCACCAAGAAGTAAATATTCTTAGCAAAATATTAATAAATTGAATCCAACAATTTATAAAAAAAAAAACCACATTCTGACTAGTGGGGTTTATCACAAGATTGAAAGGTTGGTTTAACATTTGACATTACATCAATGTAATTCATAACATTAACAAAGATTGGAAATAATGTATACTAGTTGCTATACTAATTTTGTTTAGATACTCACTTTAAGTTTTCTAATTCTTGTTTTCTCAATGGAGAAGAAGGTGGAGCTGGAATGAATTTATCTCCGTCATGGCTTTTACTGCTAAAATAAAGACAGACTCTAAATTATGAAAAGCAAATAAACAATTAAATATAAAATTGTTTCCCTCTCCCCACTCACATGCAATTGTTTATGCCAAACATATAGAAGAGCCAAAAACAACAAATGCAAAATGCTTAGTAGGTTGGTATCACCAGTGTGTTAAAAATATACTGTATTTCAGTTTCTTTCCCCCAGTACACAATACTGTTTCTAAAAATTTCTAATTGTAAATAGTATCTCTACAAAGAAAACCACTCCTGTATTTTCACACGTTTCTTGGTCTTCTGATTGCTTTTTATTAACTACAGTAAAACATAACCCCCGATGGAGGAAAAAAACAAAACCCCCTGTAATTTTGTTTCAAATATTCTTTAATACATATATTTCTATCAAAATCAAGAAAAGACACTGGGATGAAACACTTAAATTTAAAGGTGCCATGTGTAAAAAGAACTTTATATATAATGGTGTTTTATTATTATCAGAAGTTCTCTTAATTTCTAGAGCCTGGTTAATATTTAACTTGTACTAAAAAACTAGAATCTAATAGAAATATTCTGGAGGTTAATGGTTTATGGGATGTTACAAGAAAAGGCATAGGTTAAGAAGAAAGGAGAAGTTTTAGGATTTAGGTATTTTTCTTTATTTTTTTTTAAAGATTTTGTTTATTCATTTGACAGAGAGAGAGAGATCACAAGTAGGCAGAGAGGCAGGCAGAGAAAGAGGAAGGGAAGCAGGCTCCCTGCAGAGCAGAGAGCCCGATGCGGGGCTCGATCCCAGGACCCTGAGATCATGACCTGAGCCGAAGGCAGCGGCTTAATCCACTGAGCCACCCAGGTGCCCCAGGATTTAGGTATTTTAACAAAAGTAAAAACAAAGTGCTGTCTCTGAGAGCAACAGGATTTCTTTACAAATATTCCTCCTGTTAAAGAAAAGTTGTTTCTTTCCACTTTTCTAAGATTCTCTCCTCAGTCTTCAAATTATTTCTCTCTTCCAGAAACACTTAACATTCATACTTTCCTTTCTTATTATTTAAAACAAGGGATTTAGGAAATTCAGGCTCCAGATTTTAGGAATTCATCTAAAAGACAAAGAGGCTTACTGTTGAAGTCCTGAGGGGTTTCCCTGAGGGGGCCAAAGGGATTAGAATACCTGCAAGTTTCACTGCTTTCACTGCTTTCCGTGTTCCCACCTAATTGATTACTATTTTTAGACCCATTTTCCTGCTTTGGATCTTGCTGTTCTTCCGGTAAGAGCAACAAGGCATTTCTGAGACAAATGGCTGCAAACTCCATACTGGCTACAGGAATGGCTGAAGACTGTCCATCACTTAAAAAAACAAAACCAAATTAGCTAAATAAATAACTTAAAAATAAATAAGACTTTTCTAGTATCAGGAAAAAAAAACAATATAATTGTAAATGAAAATTTGCCGACAGGTAGAAGTTTGAAAAAAAGCAGTTATAAGAGGATCCTAAAGAACCTAAATCCTAAATATTGCATATAAAATTTAAAAACGTATGAATCATATATAGCAAGTACACACATCACATAAATTTTATCTCTAGGAATGGGATTAAGGATGGAAACCAGCTTAAAGGTTATCTGCAATGTTGCTGTGAATGTAACAGAAGAGTTATAGACAAGGAAAACTGTAGTGAGGGCCAGGGCAAGTACAGTAAGAATTGGAAAGAAGGTAGATATTCACATCTGAGTCTCATTTTGGTTATCTCATTTTGAAAACACTTCTAAGTTTTGTCTTATAATTTTTTTGAGATTTTATGTAACTTTCTATTGTTCAATACACCAAACTAACCTTTATTAGGAAAAAAAAAGGTGAAAAGCAGTAGTAATTTTGAAATTGTAGGAAGATGATCCTTCATCTTAAGCCTTTAAAAGAAAAGTGCATTATAGTTGAAATAAATTAAGACGAAACTATTGTGTGCCAGTTACTATTATTAAAACTTGGGGAGAACTTTTAAATGGTAGTGGGACAATTTTATTTTTTGGAAAAGTGAAACTACAGCAAATTTTTTACAAAGCTTACTACTTTAGAAATAACAGCAATTCCAAATTGGAATCTTTATACAAGATAAAAATGTTCATATTTAAAAGTTATTGGAGGTTTACATGTGACAGCTTTATAATGCTTTGGTTACTTTATTATTAGTACTTTTCTTTCTAAATACTAAGAATTAGTGCTCGCTTCGGCAGCACATATAATAAATACTAAGAATTAGTTTTAGGGACTATAAGAAAACACCTAAATAAAAAGCATTAATGATAAATTATATAATAAATTATATAAAAGGAAACATCAAGATGCCCTCTTCTGGACATTGTGAATAATGGTACTGAATAGACCAGAGTCTCTTAGGCCATCAATAGTTTCAGCACAGATGTAATAAAATGAAATCCTGTATCAGGTAATATTCACTGTGAACCTAAACATGGGGATGTATTTGTTGAAGTAGCAATAAAATCTAGCTACAAAGTGGTTCCTCCCCATGAAGTGATAAGTCTTTTGCATATTTTTATACATAAATAATATTATGTGAAACAATGTTAAATATCTAGACTTCCTCTTTGCAAAATACTTACTTATATACAGTATTCTGTATGGACTGTGATGCCAGAACTATTTTACGATGATAGCCTTGACCAACAATAGACTGTACAATTCCTTTCTTACTCGGAAGGCCTTTAGTTTCTTGTTCAGCAGTCTACAAAATACAAATAATTTCCAATTAATTTAATGCAATTGTAAGACAGGATGTGAAAAATGATCTAATACTTTTCCAGGTACTCCAAGGAAGTTCCTAAGATCCATCGATGTGGAGAGAAAGACGTTCCATACTGAAGGGTAGTTAGTACATGAAGCAGAAGGTCTGTGATACATGCTGTATTTTAATATGAAGTCTGAGGTAACACTAAGAAAAAAAGGCAATTCAAGAATGACTCAAGCATTTCTTTAGAACATTCTACATCCCAGGAACCATGCTGCATATTACGGTACTTTGACATCAGAGTAAGGAAACAGGGGAGAGCCACAAAAACTCAATGCAAAAGGGAAACAGCTCTATTTTCTAAAACACAAATCTTGTCCTTCTTCATTGGAAGCATTAAATTGTCAACAACTTCTAAACTTGGCCAAGCTATATGTTGAAATTTACATGGGCACATTTCTTGCCTTCTAGGAAATTAAAATCCTAAAACCCTGTAAAAGAAAATAGTAAAAGCTACTTACACATATACAGTATTTTAGGATATTTCACTAAGACGCATCATCTTACTATGGCAAGTTGATGGTGGTGTCAGCTGCCTTTATCTTCCCTTTCACTCAAAGTCTCTAAGTTACCTGCAGTGGATTCCCAGTTTGTCATATAAAGTCAGGCAGATTCTCATATGCAGGAATAAACTGGAGCCAATCCATATGAACTCAGAGCTAAACTCTGCCCTGCAGAAAGTCCTTCTCTAAGCATAATGTTTCTGTACTGTTACTTGTTGTTCCTACTATAAGTTTATTATGGTTGTACTTCTACTTATTACTTTTAATAAAACAAGGACTCACTTGCATATTCATTTTAAACAAAAATAATACACAGTGCTTAAAAAATACAACATGCTTAAAAAATACAACAAAATTGTTCTGAGTAAAAAAAATTTTTTAAAGATTTTATTTATTTATTTGAGAGATAGTGAGGGAGAGGGAGAGAGACTCTGAAGCAGACTCCACACTGCACACAGAGTCCGATGAGGGGCTCGATCCCACAACCGTGAGATCATGACCTGAGTGGAAACCAAAAGTTGGACCCTTAACCGACTGAACCACCCAGGTGCCTCTCTGATTGGAAATTTTGTGTCAAGGAAGTAGTCAAGCAACATTAATGAAAAATTACAGAATGTGGATATTCTGAACTAGTACTGGGAGGGACTTCCATTCTGACTTCTTTTCCTAGTGGTGGTGATAAATTTAGAATGATTCATCCATATATTCTTTTTTTTTAAAAGATTTTATTTATTTATGTTGACAGAGAGAGAAATCACAAGTAGACAGAGAGGCAGGCAGAAAGAGGGGGGAAACAGGCTCCCCACTGAGCAAAGAGCCCTATGCGGGGCTCGATCCCAGGACCCTGAGATCATGACCTGAGCCAAAGGCAGAGTCTTAACCCACTGAGCCACCCAGCTGCGCCAGTTTCATCCATACATTCTTTCCTGATCTTTAAGGTCATGCACACAGATCAGATGGCTAGATGTGAAGATGTAATAGATGAAAACAAAGATGGAATGGAAATAAAAATCCACAATAATAAATTATACAACACACCAATAGCCAGATAGTGTGTAAGATGAGTCATGATGTAGAAGAATCATATGTAATTAAAATATTACTTTATACTGCCATAACAGCAATAGCACTCAACATATCTGAGTTTCAGAACTACGAAAAATAACACATTTTATTTATATACTTTAATAGTCTTCTCTTAAATTGCTTAAATACCTTCCTACAATTAAGTCTACATTCTGTAATGAGCAGATCTCTCATATATTATACCTACCCAATAAGCATAAGCCCTGCTTCTGCCAAAAGCAGGTCTGAAGCAATGAGCATCACATAAACAGGACATAAATCATCTCAGCATCACCAATTTAACAATTAATTGGTTCTTCTTATTAAAAAATGAATTTATCTACTTATTTATTTTTAAAGATTTGAGAAAGAGAACAGAGTGAGAGAGCGCACAAGAGAGGGGAGGGGCAGAGGAAGAAGCAGGGACCCTGATCCCAGGACCCTGGGATCATAACCTGAGCCAAAAGCAGATACTTGCTTAAAAGACTGAGCCACTCAGGCACCTCCAAAATGATTTTATTTCTGAAGGTACAAACTGCTTTGTTCAACATTCCTTCTATACTGAGTAAATACATTTTATGGAATTTTATTTGGAGTTTATATTACTTACTAGAATTGTTTTCCATTTTTTTTTTTTTAAGATTTTATTTGAGAGAGAGAGACACAGCAAGAGAGGGAACACAAGCAGAAGGAGAGGCAGGCAGAGGGAGAAGCAGGCTTCCCACCGAGCAGGGGGCTCGATGCCAGGACCCCAGGATCATTACCTGAGCTGAAGGCAGATGCCCAACAACTGAGCCACCCAGGTGCCCCTGTTTTCTGGTTTTATTCAGGATTATTTTGGGGGTTGTTTTCACTTTTAGGGCACTTCAGATCCCTTTTAGAAGGAGAAGCATAGACATAGATAATTATTATTTTTTAAAGATTTTATTTATTATTTGACAGACAGAGATCACAAGTAGGCAGAGAGGCAGCAGAGAGAGAGGAGGAAACAGGCTCCCTGATGAACAGAGAGCCCGATTCGGGGCTCGATCCCAGGACCCTGGAATCATGACCTGAGCCGAAGGCAGAGGCTTTAACCCACTGAGCCACCCAGGCGCCCCTAGATAATTATTTTTGGTAAAGTCCTATTTGTAGCACAGAGCGTTCTGAGATTCACCAAATTATGGCAATCAAGTCATCTTTACCATTTAAAAAAAATTTTTATTTACTGGGGCGCCTGGGTGGCTCAGTCCATTAGAGTGGCTCCCTTTGGCTCAGGTCATGATCCTAGGACCCTGGGATCAAGACCTGCGTCATGCTCCCTGCTCACTGGGGACCTGCTTTTCCCTCTAACGCTCCCCCTGTTTGTGTTCCCTGTATTGCTGTGTGTCTCCCTCTCTGTCAAATGAATAAGTAAAATCTTTAAAAAAAGGAAAAAAAAAAGACTTTATTTCAGAGAGAATATGTATGAGCAGGGGGGAGGAGCAGAGGAGGGAGAGGGAGAATCCCAAGCGGACTCCACACTGTTGAGTCCAGGGCTGGATGCAGGGTTCCATCCCATAACTCTTGAGATCCCAACTGGAGCTGAAACCAAGAGTTGGATGCTCAACTGACACAGCCATCCAGGGCACACCTACCATTTTTTAAAAATCAGAAATTCTGGGGACGCCTAGGTGGCTCAGTTGATTAAGTGTCTGCCTTTGTCTCAGTTCATGATCCCACAATCCTGGGAATGAGCCCTGCACTGGGTTCTCTACTCAGCATGGAGTCTGCTTCTCCCTCTCTGTCTGCCCTTCACTGCCTTTTGTGCACCCTCTTTCTTCTCTCTCAAAATAAATAAAATCTTTAAAAAAAAAAATTAGAAATTTAGAACTTTGTATAAGAAAATTGGGGGGAGGAGGATTTCATTATAAAATCCATAGAATGAAGACAATCCTAAAGGTACTATTTCTAAAAGTAAGTAATTTTAAAAAGAAAATGTTAAACCTTACTGTATTTCTCTACTCCTAAGAAGATCTAATTCCCTGGTTTCCAATAACTGTCCAAATGAGAGGCCTCCAACACTTATATTCATCAGGGGATTTAAGAGAGTAAGAAATTTCTAGAGATTGTTTTAAAAAAATATAATATGGCCTAGAATTGTCAGTTAATTTAAGAATTATCCAATAAGAAAGTTGTCTTTTAGGGTGCCTGGGTGGCTCAGTCAGTTAAGCATCTACCTTCGGCTCAAATCACGATCCCAGGGTCCTAGGATTGAGTCCAATATCAGGCTCCTTGCTCAACAGGGAGCCTGTTTCTCCCTCTCCCTCCGCCTGCTGTTCTCCCTGCTTGTGCTCTCTCTCTTCAAATAAATAAAATCTTAAAAAAAAAAAAAGTTGTCTTTTAAAAGACAAATCACAATTAAATAAATGATTAAAGCCCTTCAAAGATAGCACTTATCTCTTCCCCTAGTGGTATATACATACCAAATCATAAACTACTTCAGTATCACGTGTGAATACTGCTAGGCAAACATACTTCTAAATGTTAGTTTTTGCAGCTGTTTCTCAGGAAGTGCTGTTCAGCAGCAGCAGGAGTGCAAAAACATCTATATCACCTATGGCAGGCAAACCTCAGGTGCCAGGCCTCCCAATCTCCACACAGCCAAAGACCACAGCAAGGGTGGGGGGTGGGTAGGAAATGGGGTGATACAGGCATCTGGTAATTCTGATACAACCTGTCTTTCTTCTACTCCTACTGACCACTCCCCACTTGAGATTCCAAAGGCTTCCACCAACCACTACATGCAGATAATCTAGGCAAGGACACCCATGTTAACTGGCCTATTTCTCACAGTCACTGGTGACAAAGATGTGAGGGAGACAGCCTGATAATCCATGAACTCTGAACCATTTACTGAATCAAAAGTAAAGCCCATAGGCACCGAAGGAAATGCAGTGTTGTACAGTTCTTTCCACACTCATGGTCTTAGTCCTACCCTAACCACCTGATGCTCATACCACACTCAGGCCAGCAGGTGATATGGCCCTGCCCCAACAGCTAGTAGATCACTGTGCCAACAGATATGGCCCTCTCGTTGGCTTCACCTCTTTAATGTGACTGATACGGCCTGCTATACCTTAAGAACCAGAATGTTAACAAATGACTTTAAGAAACTCAATCTTTTATCCAACTGTTAAAGAACAGACTATCTTTATAAATTCCCTGAGAGTTATAATGGAATGACGTCTTGTGTGTTTCTAAGTATATTTTTGTTTTTTATGTAACAAACAAGGGGAGGTTATAGGTTCAAAAAGATATCCAAGGAGCACTCACCCCCTTATTTGCAGCAATGCAGCATTCAGCCAGCCTTAGCCAGAGGCGGGGATTTGCATGATAAACCTGAACAGCTTCAATCAAACACTCAAAGGCAGCAAGAGGTCTTCCAATGTGAAGAAGCTGAATGCCACAGTTATACAGCAACTCATACCTCTTGTTGGTTAGTAATGTACACATGGGTTTTCCCGAAAATTTCTTGCCTAATGATACAAATTAGGTAAAAAAAAAAACCATTAGATTAAAAATAACAGTTACATTGAAAACATTTATTCTGCTAAATACTTAAATACTACCTTGTTTAATACCAAGGACCCCAGTGTGACATTTTCGCTGTTGTTTTTTTTTTTAAAGATTTTATTTATTTGACAGAGAGAAATCACAACTAGGCAGAGAGGCAGGCAGAGAGAGAGAGGGAAGTAGGCTCTTTGCCGAGCAGAGAGCCCGACGCGGGACTCGATCCCAGGACCCTGAGATCATGACCTGAGCCGAAGGCAGCGGCTTAACCCACTGAGCCACCCAGGCGCCCACTGTTGTTGTTATTTTAATGATTTTATTTGACAGAGAGAGCACAAGCCAGAAGAGTGGCAGAGGGACAGGGAGAAGCAGACTCCCCACTGGGCAGAGATCCCAACATGGAGCTGGATCCCAGGAATTTGGAATCATGACCTGAGCCAAAGGTAGATGCTTAACCCACTGAGCCACCCAGGCGTTCTGGCCCAGTGTAAAGTTGTAATAGCTCTCTGCTAGTGATGATCCTCATCCTCAACCCCACAAATATTCTCCAGAGTCATCTCAGTTGCTTGTGTTTGTGTAGCCAGAGATGTATCTTATTTGCCAGCTCCCCAGGTAACAATGGTCCAGACAGGAAAACAAAGACAGGACCCACTGACTTCTATGAATCTTAAACCACCTTTCTACCTTTTTAGAAGATTCACTTTCTTTTTTAAATTTCATTTTGGTTAACCATTTTATTGTAATGTGCTTTCTTAGCCAGAAGTATTCTGCTAATGTTAGCAGGCGTTTGGGAACCTTACTATGAAAATAAAAAATATACTACATCTATGACGACTATGGTTTACTCGCTTATTCGAAGTTTCACAGTCTACAACAAAATAAGACTACTTATGATTCTGGGTACACATTTCATCAGTATTTTTATGTTTAAAAAAGCTAAAGAATCCATAGCATATGAATATTAACATAAGAGACTTCAGGAATGTGCTCAAAGATAGTCAGGTGCAAAAAATTAAAAAGAATAAAGACTGTCAGGCTGCCTATAACATCCCATGTGAAACCCTGGAAAAAAGCTATAATAAAACTAGTTTAGGGGCACGTGGCTGGTTCAGTAGGTAAAGCATGCAACTCTTAATTTCAGGGCTGTGAGTTCAAGCCCCATGCTGGGCATATAGCTTACTCAAGAAACAAAACAAAACAACAACAACAAAAACACCAAAAAAAGTAGTCAAGAAATCCTAGCAACATACTTTGCTTTGTAACATTATCGTAATGGATTACTGATTTTCAAAACCATGAAAAAGTGTATGTAATTTAAATTTCCTTGATAATTACTCCTACCACCTTGCTATTTGAAGTGGCCATATCTACGAAAGATCCCCAGAGTCAAACCTGTTGGCCAGGGTCAATGTTAATTGTAGGCAGGCGCATATGGGAGCATTTTGACCAGACACTGATCACCATCTACCTATTTTTTTTAATAATTAAAAAAATTTTTTTATAAACATGTATTAGCCCCAGGTGTGCAGGTCGGTGAATCGCCAGGTTTATACACTTCACAGCACTCACCACAGCACATACCCTCTATTTATTCTTTAAAAAAAATTATTTTTAAAATTCCAGTATAATTTACTTACCATGTTATATTAGTTTTGGGTATACAGTACAGTGATTCAACAATTTTGTTTTGTTTTTCTAATTTATTTTTTAAAATTATTTTTATTAACGTATAATGTATTATTTGCCCCAGGGGGTACAGGTCTGTGAATCATCAGGCTTACATACCTCAAAGCACTCACCGTAAGTGATTCAACAATGTTATACATTACTCAGTGCTCAGACGCTTGGTCTTTAATACCATGCTCTCAAGTAGTAAAATGCGAACTGTCCACCAGCAATGGGCTCACCTGGATCAGTGCTGCCTGCACTGAGCTGTGCACAAACATTGTCATTTTCCTGTAGAGCCTTTTTAAAGTAGAAAATTCCCAAATTGTGCTTGCTCATGGCAAAATGGATGCAACCAAGATTATTCCAGAACATGCATCTCAAGCATTCACCTGACAAAAACACAAATAAATTTGTCCAAAAATGTTACAGGTGACAAATGCCACACAAGAACTGGCAGTGCAACAGCAACTCCACCTAATCTTTTATGAAAAAGTTTACAAGGCATCTGAAATTCAAGACATCTGAAAATTTTCTAAGCTCCTTTCCTTTTAAAATCTTTTCTGCCTGGATGGCTCAGTGGGTTACGCCTCTGCCTTCAGCTCAGGTCATTATCTCAGGGTCCTGGGATTGAGTCCTGCACAGGGCTCTCTGCTCAGCAGAGAGCCTGCTTCCCCCTCTCTCTCTGCCTGCCTCTCTGCCTACTTGTGATCTCTCTGTCTGTCAAATAAATAGGTAAAATCTTTAAAAAATAAATAAATAAAAAATAAAATCTTTTATTAAAGGTGATAAACCAACCCTACCCATTGATTTTGTTAGCCTGCTTAATCTCTTCTGATTTTTAAATAACTGTAGGCAAATAATACAATAATGCAAAGGACAAAGAGTAACATTAGTAATATTTTACACATTGCATTCACACAACAAAATATTATGTAGAAACTTCAGGGAATCAATATATATGGAAACATACTAAATGAGTAGCAAGAACACATAAAACAATATATAATATCCTGTTTTTGCTTGTAAAGTCTCCACTGTTCTTTTAGTTCATATTTTCTTAAATATCACTGGCTGAGCATCATCTCAAGCTTGTTAGGCATTTGTATTTCTTTCTTTCTTTTTTAAAAAGATTTTATTTATTCATTTGAGAGAGAGAAAGTGAGAGGGAGCATGAGAGCTGAGAAGGTCAGAGGGAGAAGCAGACTCCCCATGGAGCTGAGAGCCCAATGTGGAACTGGCTCCCGGGACTCCAAGATCATGACCTGAGCTGAAGGCAGTGGCTTAACCAAATGAGCCACCCAGGCGCCCCAGGCATTTGTATTTCTTATCCTGTAATACATGCACTGCTTCTTTCTGTTCTTCACCCATTTTTTAAAATTTGGTTATGGATGTTTTTCCTATTGGTTACCTGTTGGTATGCTATAGAATCCTGTCACATCTGTTCAAAATATTGTCCTCAAAGCCAGTGTGTCATCTGTCTTATGATCTGCTTCAGTGTGTATGTATGCATGTTTAATAATAAGAAGTTATATTTTTATGTGGTGATATTAATCATCTTTCCTAAACTCTACGGTTCCTGCATTTTGGATGGAATTTACTCAAGTCTCCCCCCCATAGTATTAAAATATTCAAGTTTTCTTTAGCTGCTTTTATGATTTTTACATTTCAACCCTTCATTTCTCTGGGCTTTATTTTGGTGTAATGAAAGCAATCCAACCTTAGTTTTCTTCTTGTAAACTGCTTCCAAATACTCCAAAACAATTTACTGATAGTCTTTTCCACAATGATATAAAATGCCAGACTTGGGGTGCCTGGGTGGCTCAGTTGTTAAGCATCTGCCTCTGGCTCAGGTCATGACCCCAGGGTCCTGGGATCAAGCCCCACATCAGGCTCCCTGCTCATCAGGAAGCCTGCTTCTCCCTCTCCCTCTGCCCCTGGCTTGTGTTCCCTCTCTCACTGTCTCTCTTTGTCAACTAAATAAATAAAATATTTAAAAAAATAAAAAAAATAAAATGCCAGACTAGGCTGACAAAATTAACACTCAGGATAGTCAATGCTTAATACTAAAATCTAAAGATTCTCTTCTGATGTGTATTTTAAAAAGACAAATAGTAGACTTCAGAGGAAGATAGTAGGATATACATTAAAATGTTTAAAGGAGGCTGCCTCTGGTGGTGGCATTGTGAACAATTTAAGAAATGTTCTATTTCTGAATCTTCTCCAATAAGCATATTTTATCAGCAGCAAAAACTAAATTTTACACATGAGAAATCAAATATTTTAAAATTAACTATGGAAAAATATTAGTACATAAAATATGTAACTACTATATAAAAATCTTTCCCATTAGATCATCTTTTTTTTTTTTTTTTTACGATTTTATTTATTTATTTGACAGAGATCACAAGCAGGCAGAGAGAGAGGGGGAAGCAGGCTCCCCACTGAGCAGAGAGCCCGATGTGGGGCTCGATCCCAGGACCCTGATATCATGACCCATGCTGAAGGCAAGAGGCTTTAACCCACTGAGCCACCCAGGCGCCCCCCATTAGATCATCTTAACTGTTGACTAGTCAACTATATGTCCTGCTCCTCACTCCACTGTAGAGCCTAATAATATATTTTTTAAAGATTTTATTTATTTATTTGGCAGATAGAGATCACGAGTAGGCAAGGCAGAGAGGCAGAGAGAGAGAAGAGTAAGCAGGCTCCCTGCTGAGCAGAGACCCCCCAATGCGGGACTTGATCCCAGGACGCTGAGACCATGACCTGAGCAGAAGGCAGAGGATTCAACCCATTGAGCCACCAGGTGCCCCAAGCCTAATAATATATTTTTAAAGATTTTATTTATTTATTTGACAGAGAGAGAGATCACAAGTAGGCAGAGAGGCAGGCAGAGAGAGGGGGGTAAGCAGGCTCCCCATAGAACAGAGAACCTGATGTGGGGCTTGATCCCAGGACCCTAAGATCATGACCTGAGCCAAAGGCAGAGGCTTAACCCACTGAGACCACCAGGCGCCCCAAGCCTCATAATATTGATTCTGAAATCTGTATCAAGACAACCCTAAGCAAAATTTTCTCAAAGGATACTGAATATTTAGTCTGAAAGATCTAAACACTGAAAGAGGGACGCCTGGGTGGCTCAGTTGGTTAAGCTGCTGCCTTCGGCTCAGGTCATGATCCTGGGGTCCTGGGATCGAGTCCCGCATCCGGCTCCTTGCTCGGCAGGGAGCCTGCTTCCTCCTCTCTCTCTGCCTGTTTGTGTGTACTCTCTCTCTCTCTGACAAATAAATAAAATCTTTAAAAAAAAAAAAATAAACACTGAAAGATCAGTGTTTGGTTATTACGGGCCTCTGAGGGGAAATTACGACAATTAAAAAAGCAAAAACAAAAATTTAGCAGAATTAAAAATGCGTATTTATTTGACAGATGGAAATCACAAGTAGGCAGAGAGGCAGCAGAGAGAGAGAGGAGGAAGCAGACTCCCCGCTGAGCAGAGAGCCCGATGCGGGACTCGATCCCAGGACCCCGGGATCATGATCTGAGCGGAAGGCAGAGGCTTTAACCCACTGAGCCACCCAGGTGCCCCTAAATAAAATCTTAAAAAAAAAAAAAAAAAAAAAAAGAGGATATCCAAGAGAACTGTAATGGAACAAACTGCTTTCTCCATCTTTTACAACCCCACTTAACAGAATGGGTAAAGTGGGGGGGCAGTGAATATATCTGCAGGTATGCTTTTTTTTTTTTTTTTTAAAGATTTTCTTTTATTTATGTAGTTGACAGGGAGAGAGAAAGGGAGAGAGCAAGCACAAGGAGGAGCGACAGGCAGAGGGAAAGGGAGAAGCAGACTCCCTGTTGATAAGAGCACCCGTCTCGGGGCTTGATCCGAGGACTTTGGGATTATGACCTAAGCCAAAGGCAGATGCTTAATGGACTCAGCGACCCAGGTGCCCTTGCATGTGTGTTCTGTCTTTGTATCTGAATAGAATCTAAAATAAAACATCCCCCCAAAACTTATTCATCCATTGCATTTTAAGATTTTATTTATTTATTTACTTGAGAAAGTGCATGCCCATGTGAAGGCAGGGAGGAACAGAGGGGGAAAGAATACTAAAAGCAGACTTCACTCTGAGCACAGAGCCCCACGTGGGGCTTAAACTTCCAATACTGAGACCATGACCTGAGCTGACACCAAAAGTCAGAGGCTTAACCAACTGAGGCACCCAGGCACCCCCATCTTTGCATTTTATTTTATTTTGTGTTTTTTTTTTTAAGATTTTATTTATTTGGAAAAAAAATTTTATTCATTTGACAGACAAGGGATCACAAGTAGACAGAGAGGCAGGCAGAGAGAGAGGGGGAAGCAGGCTCCCTGCTGAGCAGAGAGCCCAATGTGAGCCACCCAGGTGTCCCCCATTTTTGCATTTTAAACTTGGGATAAAACATTGTTGAATGTTTGACTTCACTTCTTGAATAAATGGATTTTCCTCCTTTCTCCCCATAAAACAGCAATGATGTGAATTTAAAAGAAAGCCTCAAATTTTACCTTTCATTTTACCAATAGTATTAAGCAACTCATTAAAATTTTCTTTTTTAGACAGGGAGAGAGGCAGAGGGAGACAGAATCTTAATTAAGCAGGCTCCACACCCAGCACGGAGCCCAGTACAGGCCTTGATCTCACTACCCTGAGATCATTACCAGAGCCAAAATCAAGAATTGGACGCTTAATTGACTAAGCCACGCAGATGCCACTCCTCATTAAAACTTTCTTAAAAGGGATGCCTGGTTGGCTCAGTCCCTTAGGCATCTACCTTTGGGTCAGGTCATGATCCCAGAGTCCTGGGATGTAGTTCCCTGTCTGGCTCCTTGTTTGGCGGGGTCCTGCTTCTCCCTTTGCCTGCCACTCCCCCTTGTTGTGCTCACTGGCTTGCTCGCTCTCTCCCTCTCTGACAAATACATAAATAAAATCTTAAAAAAACAACAACTTTCTAATAGAAAACAGATAATTACCTTATTAACTTTATAGAAATATTTTTGATATAGTTAATAGTCTAAAAAATCATCATATGCTCACAGCTTTTATGGGAGAAAAGGGAGAAGTAAAAACATTATCATCTCATGTCCTTAAAAGATTTCATTTTGCAAAGTAAAAGCCCAAGGACCTTATGTCCTGGACATAATTTGTTGGCTGGTATTAAAAAATGAAATGAAAGAAAGCATACATGAAGTGAAAGAAAAGTTTACTTTTAGAAGCTTCTTCTAGTGCTCGCTTCGGCAGCACATATACTAGAAGCTTCTTCTAAAATGAAAATAAATAGGGGTACCTGGGTAGCTCAGTAGGTTAAGCATCCAACTCTCGGTTTTGACATAGGTCCTGGGATCAGTCCAGCCTCAGGCTCTGCAACCAGTGGGGAGTCTGTTTCTCTCCCTCTCCCCCCCCACACCCTCCTTTTGGCCCTCCCCATGCACACTCCTGCTCTTTTTAAAATAAATAAATAAATCTGTAAAATAAATAAAGTGGAAACAAAGAATAAGTTCTAAGAATTTTTTGCAACAGAAATAATAAAACATTTCATTTTTAAAAAACTAGCAAAAATCATACTGAAGAGCACTGTAGGAAACAAACAACAAAAGACAGAAGAGCCAGGAAGACAATACCAGAATTTCACAATTTTCTTTTACCTGTTTTCATGAATCCTGGATGTTCAGCAATGTTTGAACTATTTAATAGCTTCACAGCTTTCCGATAATTGCCTCTTAAGTACTCAAAATTGCTTTTAAGAAACAGAGAGGGTGCAGACTGTAAAGAAAATATAAGTTGCTTATATTTTGTTTTCAGATGTCTGTTGTGAGATAATAATCATACTGCTGTATTGGCATGTATTCAAGAGCATAAATGAATCATTTAAGTCGTGCTCACGAAAAACTATAGCTTCACAATTTTTCATTGCTTTCACATTCTAAAAAAATTAAACCTATCAGAGAGCACCTTATCAACTGAATTAAGGGTCTGCCTAAAAAAATACATACAGTATATATGGATAAGAATACAGTCTGCAGATCACCAACAGACTGCCTGGAAGCCAATTTAATTAGGTCCTTCAGTTCAATGACTGTTTGGAAAGACTGGAGGTCTCCCTTATTTTTTAGGGTAGACATACATTCATCAGAACCCAAAGGGATACAAATAATCCAATGCCTTTCCAGGCAGAAAAAAAGAAGTATCATTCTACGGATGGAAGAATTACCTAACGGAATGCCTTATTTTCGAGAGCTCATCTTGCTTGTGATAAATTTCACATTTTGGATGGCAGGTCACGTTTCACTTCCCCTAAGAATCCTCCCAGTGGAGGATCATCTGTATCATACCTATTTATTTATTTACTTTTTTACTTTTTAATTAACATATAATGTATCATTATCCCCAGGGGTATAGGTCTGTGAATCACCAGGTTTACACACTTCATAGCACATACCTTCCCCAAGGTCCATAATCTCACCACCCTCTCCCTATTCCCCTCCCCCTGGCAACCCTCAGTTTGTTTTGTGAGATTAAGAGTCTTTTATGGTTTGTCTCCCTCCCAATCCTATCTTGTTTCATTTATTCTTTTCCTACCCCCAAGCCCCCACGTTGCCTCTCAACTTCCTCATATCAGGGAGATCATATAAGTGTCTTTCTCTGATTGACTTATTTCGCTAGGCATAACACCCTCTAGTTCCATCCACGTCGTCACGAATGGCAAGATTTCATTTCTTTTGATGGCTGTGTATCATATCTATTTAGAATGCAAAAGCATGCATAGATCTACAGACTGAACATTCATCCAGGAGGACATCAGGAATCCTGGTTTCATCATTTATTCACTTTAGCTTAGCTATAGGCTTTTCTTCTAAGTCCTTGTTCATGCTTTGCTCTGCCTCCAGGTTGAGGAAACAAGGGCTTCCAAAGCTTATTCCAGGTAGCAGTACTTCCTCCTGATTTAGGTATTACTACTACCCTGCATTACAATTATTTATTTTCCTGTTTCTCTCTTCCCTGTGACTATGGCTTCTGTTAACGGCAAGGATCATGTCTTTTATCTCAAAAGATTTGATAATGGTTAGCTGGCTAGTTAGGTTTTTCCCTCTTAGCCTCAAATCTACCCTCCTCAGACCTTGGCTACAATTTGTTCTCCTCAAAAATCACTTGAGGGGCGCCTGGGTGGCTCAGTGGGTTAAGCCGCTGCCTTCGGCTCAGGTCATGATCTCAGGGTCCTGGGATCGGGCTCTCTGCTCAGCGGAGAGCCTGCTTCCCTTCCTCTCTCTCTGTCAAATAAATAAATAAAATCTTTAAAAAAAAAAAAAAATCACTTGAGTACTGACCCAGTGACTAATGTGGATCCTGCCTAGGATTCCTAGGGTCAATTTTCCTGAACCGTTTCTTTTTTTTTTAGATTTTTTTTTTTTTTTAAGATTTTATTTATTTATTTGATAGACAGAGATGACAAGCAGGCAGAGAGGCAGGCAGAGAGAGAGGGGGTAAGCAGGCTCCCTGCCGAGCAGAGAGCCCGATGCAGGGCTCGATCCCAGGACCCTGGGATCATGACCTGAGCCGAAGGCAGAGGCTTTAACCCACTGAGCCACCCAGGCGCCCCTCCTGAACCGTTTCTATTACAAACTGTTGTTTGTAGTACAAACTACTACAACACTTCAAAACCAAACTATTCCTCTTTATGATTTCATACTTAAAATGTTAACAGTTTTCCCAAAAGCATCAAGAATGTTCGTATTTCTTTCTCCTCCACCATCTTAAAAATTATGTTATCAGTGGAGGAGTGGGGTGGAGGGAGTGGAAGGAAGTAGTAATTTTATCTCAAATACTCCAGCAGCATTAGTCAAACTGAAGGTACTATCAAGCCAAAGATCATCTGGAAGTGGCAGGTTTGGGATACAGCTGAACTGTACATCGTTAATAAATATTTTGGTATAAAGTAAAAAAACCCTGAAGTGTCCAACAGTAAATGTTTACGTGAATTATGATAAGCCATTTCCAGAACACCAGACAGCTATTTAAGATGGTGGTTTTGAGGGCTACACACCAAGGGAAAATGCTTGCTATAATTTTAAGTGAGAAAAGTATTAAATTATAGCCATAGTGTGATCACCACTTTACATCCTAATGTCAAGCCCTATATCTAGTGGCATATATATATATACAGTATAATAGACTAAAATAAATTATTTAAGACTGACAAATACCTACTATCTAAACAAGAAAGTTTGAGGGCATAAAAGTTACAAATTGAAAAAAAAAAAAAGAAAAATCAAGAAGAAACTTACATTTCCAGCTGTGTTCATGACTGACTTGATTTCCCTTTTGCATGCTTTCAGGGACTTCATTTGGATATAAGCTCTTACTTTATACTGTCAAAGGAAAAATGCTAGTATGTGAGAACTGTGATGGATTTACACACACTGGAAGTTTTACCTTCTAGTTAAATGAAAGTTCAATCCAATCCATTTACAACAGTTACTTTCAAAATCAAGTTTGAAATTATCTTAAATAACCTATTTTCACTGTACTCTTAGAATACATTCTAAAAAACAAAACAAAAACATGATAGAATTTATACCTAAATTCCAAGCAAACATACTAAAATTCTCAAAAAAACTCATTTATATTTTAATTCCATATAATTAATGTACAGTATTAGTTTCAGTGCACAATATAGTGATTCAGCAATCCTCTATTTCCTATCAATTTTTATCTGCACCTGACTAATTAAGAATGAGTTTTAGTAGTCTACAAACTGGTTTTATCATCCAATACATTCCTGGGCCATTTCACTCAATCTTTTCTTGAGTAATTAAGAGAAAAGATGTTGTATTATCATTTTAAGCAAATATAATTAGAAGAATAAATATGCTTTTAAATACGTCAAAGCCAAACAAACATACATGCCTTGAATTATTTATTGCTTTCAATGATCTATCATATTCTTCATCATTCATAACTATTAGTAAATATACGTGATGCATAACCTCTCTTAGAATTTATGCTACCTGATGTATCTTTGATTTTGCAGCTTCTATTAGGGCTCCACTTTCAGCTTTATGATTTGCTCCGTCTTTGTTGGTGTTATTACCTGTCTGTAGGGTGGTTAAACAAAGTTAATCAAAATTAACTTAAAAATTTTTACCATAATTTAAATCAGTGATTTATAAGTGAGCTTATCTGAATCACCTAAAACATTTTAAAACTACAGAATCCCAGGTCTTACACCCAGAGATTCAGATGTAATAATCTGGAGCAGGTAACAGGAAAAAAAATTTATTTAAAGATTTTATTTATTCATTTGACAGAGACAGTGAGAGAAGGAACACGGGCCAGCAGACTCCCCACTGAGCAGGAAGCCCTTACACGGGGCTGGATCCCAGGATGCCAGGTCTTGATCAGGACCCAGGTGAGGACCCCAAAACCAAAGGCAGACACTTAAC
Source organism: Meles meles (assembly GCF_922984935.1). Classification (NCBI taxonomy): domain Eukaryota; kingdom Metazoa; phylum Chordata; class Mammalia; order Carnivora; family Mustelidae; genus Meles; species Meles meles. The sequence goes on along the minus strand of NC_060069.1, from coordinate 35,838,457 downwards.
GTCGCATGCCCCTCCCCTTTTTAAAAGAAAACTCTACTTTTGAGAAACTCTCATTGAAGATAATGATATAAGCATGGATATTACTCAGCCAAAACTCAAGATTATCTTTCTGAACGCAAAACAGATCATGTCATTTCCTTTTTTATTTTTTAACTTCCCTTTCTTTTTTTTTTAAGATTTTATTTATTTGTCAGAGAGAGAGAGAGACAGGGCACAAGCAAGGACAGCTTCAGGCAGAGGGAAAGGGAGAGGCAGGTTTTCCATTGAGCAGAGAGCCAGATGCAGGGCTGGATCCCAGGACCCTGGGATCATGACCTGAGCAGAAGGCAGACGCTTAACCCACTGAGCCATCCAGGCAGCCCTTTTTTAAACTTTTGAAGTCTACATTTTTAAAAAAATGTAATGATTGGGTGCCTGGGTGGCTCAGTGGGTTAAGCCTCTGCCTTCGGCTCAGGTCATGATCTCAGGGTCCTGGGATCGAGTCCCGCATCGGGCTCTCTGCTCAGCAGGGAGCCTGCTTCCTTCTCTCTCTCTCTGCCTCTCTGCCTACTTGTGATCTCTCTGTCAAATAAATACAATCTTAAAAAAAAAATCTTAAAAACAAAAACAAAATGTAATGATCAATGTCTACATTTTAATTTTTATTTTTTTTAAGATTTTATTTATTTATTAGACAGAGATCACAAGTAGGCAGAGAGGCAGGCAGAGAGAGAGGGGAGGAAGCAGGTTCCCTGCTGAGCAGAGAGCCCAAGGTGGGGCTCAATCCCAGGACCCTGGGATCACAACCTGAGCTGAAGGCAGAGGCTTTAACCCACTGAGCCACCCAGGCACCCCAATGTCTACATTTTTTTAAAAAGATTTTATTTGCGGGGGGGTACCGGGGAGAGGGAGAGGGAGAAGCAGACTCTCCACTGACGTGGGGCTCAGTCCCAGGACCCTGCAATCATGTCCTGAGCCAAAGGCAGACATTTAACCAACTGAGCCACCCAGGTGCCCCCATGTCATCTCCCCCCTAAAAGCTTTTTTTTTTTTTAATATTTTATTATTTAACAGAGAGAAATCACAACTAGGCAGAGAGGCAGGCAGAGAGAGAGGAGGAAGCAGGTTCCCTGCGGAGCAGAGAGCTGGACATGGGGCTCGATCCCAGGACCCTGGGATCATGACCTGAGCCGAAGGCAGAGGCTTTAACCCACTGAGCCACCCAGGCGCCCCAAAGCTTTTTCTTATATAAACATTGCCAACATCATCCACTAGATTCCCAGTAATATCCGAAATCCTTCACAATGTGACCAATATTTGAGTTGCCAATCTCATCTCCTGATCTCCTATACCTACATTTTTCAGGTATGCTATGCATTTCAGATTACCAGAAATTCCTCCAAGTACCACTCTCACACCTTCTGTGATGTTTTCTTTGCCGTGACAGTTACTCTGCTCCATCCTTCTGCTTCTGACTAGTTGAATTATATTATATTACATCTTTCAAGGCCCAAATCAGACATCCAAACTTCTCCAAGATTATTATTTATTTATCTGGGGAGGGAGGGCAGAGGGAGAGGCAGTGAGAATCTCAAGCCAACTCCACACTGAGCACAAAGCCCTACATGGGGCTTGATCTCATGAACCTGAGATCATGACATGAGCTAATATCAAGAGTTGGACACTCAACCGATTGAGCCACCCAGGCACCCCTAAACTTCTCCCAAATCATCCCTACCCGCCTTCCACCCAGTGCCTGGAGAGATGCTGCCCCATCTTTCTCTTCTCACACAAAGTGTGAACTACAAGGTTTTTATTTTTGTCACTTTAGTATCTAGCAAAGGACACAAGCATCTGCTGAACAGAATTATATTTTTATCAATTCATTCATACGTACTGAATATAAAAACAAAGTATTTTACCACACAGTGTTTAGGAATAATGCTAAGATGATTTAACTCAGTTCTTTTCTATCCACATCTGTTAAATTGTAAAAAGTAATGCTAATGTTTATTTTTAAACTTAGAGAACTTACACAGGTAGAAAGGTAGAAAGAAAGAAAGTACTATTAACAATCTGTTTTCTACAAATACTTTTTTTTTTTTTTTAAAGATTCTACCTATTTGACAGAGAGAGTGGGAGAGCACAAGCTGGGGGAGCAGCAGGAGAGGGATGGGGCACCTGGGTGACTCAGTGGGTTAAAGCCTCTGCCTTCGGCTCAGGTCATGATCTCAGGGTCCTGGGATTGAGCCCCGAGTCGGGCTCTCTGCTCAGCAGGGAGCCTGCTTCCCTCTCTTTCCTCCTCTCTGCCTACTTGTGATCTCTCTCTCTGTCCCCAATAAATAAATAAAATCTTAAAAAAAAAAAAAAAAGGAGAGGGAGGAGCAGACCCTGAGCAGGGAGCCTGATGAGGGACCCGATCCCAGGACCCTGGGATCATGACCTCAGCTGAAGGCAGACGCCCAACCATCTGAGCCACCCAGGCACCCTACAAATACTCCTTTTCTTTTTTTTTGTTTTTAAAGATTTTATTTATTTATTTGACAGATAGAGATCACAAGTAGGCAGAGAGGCAGGCAGAGAGAGAGGAGGAAACAGGCTACCCGCTGAGCAGAGAGCCCGATACGGGGCTTGATCCCAGGACCCTGGGATCAGGACCTGAGCCTAAGGCAGAGGCTTTAACCCACTGAGCCACCCAGGCGCTCCCAAATACTCCTTTTCTAACAAGAGGGCAGGAACAGAAAGAGAGAAGGACCATCCCTTGACAACTAGAGGACAAGCAAAATAAAAGGGGCACCTCAGGGTGCCCACCTCTGTAGGCTTAGTGGAGCATGTGACTCTTGATCTCAGGGTTGTGGGTTTGAGTCCCTTACTGGGTGTAGAGATTACTTACAAATAAAATCTTGGGGCACCTCGGTGGCTCAGTCAGTTAAGTGTCTGCTTTTGGCTCAGGTCATGATCTTGGAGCCCTGGGACCAAACCCCACACTGGGCTCCCTGCTTGGTGGGAAACCTGCTTCTCCCTCCCTCTCTGGCCCTCCCCACTGCTTGCACATGTGCATGCGCACACTCTCAAATAAAATCTTCAAAAAAATAAATAATTAAAAATACAAATACAATCTAAAAATAAAAAACCCATGAGAACTAAGAAGTATTCTTTTTTTTTTTTTTAAAGATTTTATTTATTTATTTGACAGAGAGAGACTACAAGTAGGCAGAGAGGCAGGCAGAGAGAGTGAGAGGGAAGCAGGCTCCCCGCCGAGCAGAGAGCCTGATGCGGGACTCGATCCCAGGACCCTGAGACCATGACCCGAGCCGAAGGCAGCGGCTCAAACCACTGAGCCACCCAGGCGCCCCCTAAGAAGTATTCTTAATGTAAAAGCAAATCCCTTATTCCAGAATATGTCATAAATATTTCTCTTTCTAAAGAACTTAAATGATGAAATTTTCTCTAGTGAAAGCTGCTCTGTCTATCCAAATTATGGATTTCTATTGTCTGAATTCTAATCTTTACATCCTGTAAATCGAACATTTCACACGTGAAAAGATGCAAACACACTCCCTTAGTAAGTGCAGAAATTAAGACCACTATGAGATACCACTTTACATCCATTAGGATGGTTACAATGTTTTTTTTTAAATTTTATTTATTTATTTGACAGACTGAAATCACAAGTAGGCAGAGAAGCAGGCAGAGAGAGAGGAGGAAACAGGCTCCCCCCTGAGCAGAGAGCCTGATGTGGGGGCTCGATCCCAGGACCCTGGGATCATGACCCGAGCCAAAGGCAGAGGCTTTAACCCACTGGGCCAACCAGGTGACCCAGGATGGTTACAATGTTTAAAAAAAAAAAAAGGTAATAACAAGGTTGGCAAAAATGGTAGGAATGTAAAATAGTGTAGCTATTCTGGAAAACAGGCTGGGAGTTCCTCCTAAGATTAAAAATAGAACTGCCATATGATCCAGCAATTCCACTCTTAAATATATACCCAAGAGAAATGAAAACATATACGCCATCACAAAAATATGTACACAAATGTTAACAGCAGCATCATTTATATTAGTCAAATGTGGAAAACAATCCAAATGACCATCAACTGATGGATTAAAAAAATGTGGCAAATCCATACAGTGGAGGAGTACATGGTCATAAAAAGGAATGAAATACATGAAAAGGGAATGAAGTACACGCTACAACTTGATAAACTTTGAAGGTATACCAAGTGAAAAAAAAACAATCAGGGAAGGCCATATATTATATAATTCCATTTATATGAAATGTCCATCACAGTCAAATTCATATAGAAAGTACATTAGTGGTTGCCAATGGTTGAGGGAAGGGGGAAAGTGCTAACAGGTACAGGGTTTCTTTTTGGGGTGATGGAATGTTCTGGAACTTAGGGATGACAGTTCTACAACTCAGTGAGTATACTAAAGGCCACTGAACTGTACACCTTAAAATGTTAGATTCTGGGGGCGCCTGAGTGGCTCAGTGGTTTAAGCCGCTGCCTTCGGCTCAGGTCATCATCTCAGGGTCCTGGGATCGAGTCCCACGTCCGGCTCTCTGCTCTGAAGGGAGCCTGCTTCCCTCTCATTCTCTCTGCCTGCCTCTCTGCCTACTTGTGATCTCTCTCTCTGTCAAATAAATAAATAAAATCTTTAAAAAAAAAAAAAGTTAGATTCTGTAGATGTGAATTATATAATTTTTTTAGGTCACTGATCAAATTATTTTTAAAATAAGTAAGCTCCATGCCCAATGTGGGTTTCGAACTCACGACCCCGAGACCAAGAGTCACACAGTCTACCAACTGAGCCAGTCAGTTGCCGCCATTAATCAAAATTTTAACTCCTCTGTCTCTCCTTACCTAGTCTGTGGGCTGCCTGAGGGTAGGCATAATTCTTTTGATTTTTTATTTACTACAAAAATTTTTAGGGGCACCTGGGTGGCTCAGTTATTAAGTGTCTGCCTTCTGCTCAGGTCATGATCCAGAATCCTAGGATCAAGCCCCAAATCAGGCTCCCTGCTTAGTGGGAAGCCTGCTTCTCCCTTTCCCACTGCCTCCCCACGCCCCTGGCTTGTATCACCTCACTCGATCGCTAATAAATAAAAAAATAAAATCTTAAAAAAAATATATAATTGAGGTATAATTGACATAAACACTATCAGGTATACAACATAATGATATTTGTATATATTGTGAAATAAATAAGTCTAGTTAAAACATCTATCATTATACTATACACAATTACAAAAGGTTTTTATTCTTGTAATGAGGACTCTGAAGACCGATTCGCTTGGCCATTTTTCAATTAGCAATAATCGCACCTCGGATAAACCTCATTGGCTACGATACTGCCACTGCGCAAAGCTGCGCTTGGCCATTTTTGAGTATGTAATACTACAGTATCATTAAAAATAGTGATCATTCTGTATTAAGGCTGTTAAAATATTTAATGACCCAAAATATTAACCATAAATTTTAATCTGATCACTTCAGAACACTTACCTCATTCTTTCCATTTTTGTTGTTGTTGCCTTGTGAAATCATTTTTTCTAGGACAGCAAGAAGATGCAAAGCTTTCTCAGCTTGATAGGTTAATATATATAGGTCTACAAGCAAAAAACACACTGCTTGGGCAAATTTTTCTTCTGGGGGGAAAAAACAGGAAAAGAAAAGTTATAATCCAAAGTGAAGCAAACATTTCAGACCCCTCCTCCCTTCGGCTCAGGTCGTGATCTCGGGGTCCTGGGATCGAGTCCCGCATCGGGCTCTCTGCTCAGCAGGGAGCCTGCTTCCTCCTCCTCTCTCTGCCTGCCTCTCTGTCTGCTTGTGATCTCTCTCTGTGTCAAATAAATAAATAAAAATCTTAAAAAAAAAAAAAAAAAAGTAAGTTCTAAAGAGCAAAGACACTTAAGTCTATTTAAATGAATGTTCATCACCTAGAGCCGTGCATGGAACAACCTACAATACCAACAATGCTATTCTATTCCACATCTCAAGGCCTCTCATTGATATTTGACAAAAAATATCTACCAAACACCAACACATGAAATGAGGAGTATTACTTTAGGTAGAAGGAAACCCTAATTCCAGTACCCACTCAGCTACTTACTAGGTATGTGACCTCTACATATCACTGAGCTAATTTTTAGACCTCAGCTAGCAGACCTGTAAAATGGGGAGAATACTTCACCTGCCTGAAGGCAGGGGGGGCAAGCCAGATGATCTTTTGAGGTCCTTCCAACTCTTGGGGTTGTTAAGTTCAAGCCCCACTTAGGTGTAGAGATTACTTAACAAAAAACAAATGACCTCCTTCTCAGCTTTATAGAAAAACATAGAAGTATAATGCTGATTTCTGGTTTTATAGGGAAAGGTCACAATTTACACCATCTTCACCACTGGTGTTTCCCCTGCCCAATCTGTCCAGCCACCATGACCTCAGTACAGAAGAGGAGCACCGTGAAAATGCCTCCCTAGATTCACAGTAAGCAGCTGTTCAAAGGCTGACAGCAAATAGGGACCCTGTAACTCTTCCCAAAGTTCCACAGAGGAGCCATCTCACTCTACCTCTTGTCCTGTGGGGACCACATCAATACTCAGGTGTTTATAGTAATCAGGAACTGGCATTAGTGTTTTGAATTTAAAAGAAAGTAACATGGAGAAAAAGACAAAAATCACAACTGAATTCTGCCTGCCTGTGGACTGGAAACAAACAGGCCTCTCTAACAACCATTTCCTGAGCCTGGCTTTGCTGCTTTATTTGCTCCCTCTTTGTTCCTTTGCCCTCACCTTTCTTACTTTACTTACTCAAGGCTAGTAACTGTAAAATAAGTAACTTAAGATACCAAGAAAGCTAGCATAGTCTGTACTATCTATTCTATGATTACTCACAAAAATGTCAGTAAGGCAATGAACAAAATATTTCACTGTCCCTTAACATCCCTGAACACGCCTTAAGACACTGCTCAAGTAAGAATGGATTGGGTACACTAGGTGGTGTTTAAAGAGCAGAGAAAAAACAAAAATCACGAAGTCTTCCCAATCAGAAACATAATCTCTAAGTTGTTTTTTTTTTTTTTAAGATTTTATTTATTTGAAAGACAGAGATCACAAGTAGGCAGAGAGAGAGAGAGGGTGAAGCAGGCTCCCTGATGAGTAGAGTGCCTGAAGTGGGGCTCGATTCCAGGACCCTGAGATCATGACTTGAGCCAAAGGCAGAGGCTTAACCCACTGAGCCACCCCGGCACTCCTCTAAGTTTTTTTTTTTTAAGATTTTATTTATTTATTTGACAGAGAGAGAGAGAGATCACAAGTAGGCAGAGAGGCAGGTGGGCGGGGTGGGGAGCAGGGTCCCCGCTGAGCAGAGAGCCAGATGCGGGCTTTCCTCCCAAGACCCTGAGATCATGACCTGAGCTGAAGGCAGAGGCTTAACCCACTGAGCCACCCAGGCGCCCTCCCACTAAGTTATTTTTAAAAACTGAAGGGTGAGTAGGGGCGCGCCTGGGTGGCTCAGTGGGTTAAGCCTCTGCCTTCAGCTCAGGTCATGATCCTGGGGTTCTGGGATCAGACTGCCCATCAGGGTCCCTGCTTGGTGGGGAACCTGCTTCTCCCTCTGCCTCTGATGCTCCCCCTGCTCATGTTCTCTCTCATGCTCACTCTCTCTCTCAAATGAGTGGATGAGATCTTTAAAAAAAAAAAAAAAAATTGAGAGATGGGAAGGAAATGTTAAAAGAAAACCTGGGTTCATCTAAAAGTGATGTCATTTTTTAATCTTTCTAGCTATCAAAAAAACCTGACACAGCTTTTTTTCTTTCTTTAAATACTAACAGGTAATTCCCTGATTTTGGTTAACTAGGTAAAAGGACCAGAAGCCACTGCAAGTATGAGAAGACAGGGAATTCTTTTTTTTAGAGTGGAAGAGGGACAGAGGGAGAGAGAGAATCCCAGGCAGGCTCCATGCCCAGTGCACAGCCCGTTGTGGGACTTGCACTCACAACCCTGAGATCAAGACCTAAGCTGAGATCAAGGGTCAGACACTTAACCGACTGAGCCACCCAAGTCCCCCAAAGATAGGAAAATTTTTGACAGAACATACCAAAAGGTTCTATGAACTGGTAAAGCTTTTCACCAACTGCTATCGCTTCTGTGTACTGCCGCAGATGATAAAGAATGACTGCCTGATTATAATACAACATGCTATTCTCCACATCATCTAATCCATCCATTTCTTCAACAGCCGAGTGGACCTATGAAACAAAATCAACAAAGAATATGTTCTCACACAGTAAGAAAATAAAGAGCAAAAGTGAAAAGATCTATATGAGCAAACAGAAACATGGCCGTTTCTTACTCTGAATTTTTCCATCTTTTCTACAGGACCTCTAGATTTTAATTATTCTCACATATTCAAAATTATTTTATTCATAATAAATTTCCGTTAAGTAAAACATTTTCGTGGACTCTATGTAGTACTTAGCACAAAGCAAGGCAAGTCTCTTCCTTGCTACTGTGACAATATCGTCAATGTTTTAACTGCCAACATGGCTTCCAAATTAGTCCGCCACTTTTTAGTCTCCCTGGGAGTGGGCAAAACTCAAAGACCTTTCCTGTATGCACTGTTATGTGCTATGTATACATAACCTTGATTTCATTTTGTAAAAACTAAAGTAAAATTTAAACATTAACAGACAATAGCTAACTACTTAACTATGTGCCAGGCCTGCTATGTTAAACCTTTCAGAGAATACCTCATTTAATCCACACCATACCTTGAGGACACAGAAATTATTATCATTTCCATTTTATAAATAAGGAGACCAACACAAAAAGCTTAATTATCTTGCCTAAGGCTTTATAGCTAGGAAGTATATTTTCTGATATTCCTCTTATTTTCAGGTTTTGTTCCTATAACTAAAAAAAAAGTTTGAAGTAATAACAACAAAAATAGGTTTTTGATGACTTTGCTAAAACAAATATTTACATCTGATACCCCCCCAAAAAAAAAAAAAATCACACCACTTTGCATTTTAAAGCTAATGACTACCTGCATCGCCCGCCCCCCAAGCTGTAGCAATAGGCTTGCAAAAATTTTTTTTAAATATTTTATTTATTTATTTGACACAGAGAGAGATCACAAGTAGGCAGAGAGGCAGGGAGAGAGAAAGGAGGAAGCAGGTTCCCTGCCAAGCAGAGAGCCCGATGCAGAACTTGATCCCAGGACCCTGAGATCATGACCTGAGCCGAAAGCAGAGGCTTAACCCACTGAGCCACCCAGGTGCCCCTAGGCTTGCAAATTTTAATTAAGTTTTACAAACACTCTGTAATTTCATTTAACACACAAAACTGGAGATCTACATTAAAACCAATTTTTCTCTGCCACTGGTAAGATTGGAATAAATTATTGTTTTAAGGATTTATTTATTTGAGAGAGACAGAATGCATGTAGAGGAGGGAGAGAGGAACAGGGAAAGAGCCCCAAGAAGACTCTGCACTGAGCTTGGAGCCCTACATGGGACTCGATCTCACGATCCTGAAACCACAACCTGAGCCAAAACCGAGTCAGACTCCCAACAAACTCTGGCACGCAGGTGCCCCTAAAGATTGGAACAAATTATTGAGCAATGTTAAGTAATTAATTTTAAGACGACACTTCCCTATATCAAGCAGTGGGACTGTGATATACATGATAAACTTAACTTTGGTTTGGCTGATGGCAAGGAACCAGAAGGTTCATGACACAGTGTAATTTGTAATCAGACACCTGTGACTTCAGTCATCCATATGATGAGCTTAAATGTTAACAACTGGTCCTCTCTGACCACAAGCACTTGCATCTCCATTAGTTTGCAGATTCTGTATAACCTTCACTTACCAAGTCATAGTCTTGAAGTGACTAAAAATAGTCTCTTTAGAGAAAACTCAATTTCCAAAGAAAAACAATACTTGGCTGGTGGCAATATAATGGAGAGAGAATGAACTAAGAAAAGGTTAATTCTTAGCCAGAAAAGAGGGGCCTGGACAAATTAAGGAATTTTGGATTAAAAAATGGTTGAACGTACAGCTACATGAAATAGTCAAAGTAGGCAAATAAATAGACAAAGCAGATTACTAGTTGCTGGGCACTGGGAGTTTGCTGTCAAATGGCAGGGACTGCTATGGGTTTGTTTTTAAGACTTGTTTTTTGTTTTTTTGTTTTTTTTTTTAAGTAGGGACACCTGGGTGGCTCAGTTGGCTGGGCTTCTACCTTCAGCTTGGGTTGTGATCCTGAGGTCCTGAAGTCCCACACTGGGCTCCTTGCACAGAGGGGAGCCTGCTTCTTCCTCTGCCTGCTACTCCCCCTGTTTTTGTGTGCACGCAAGTACTCTCTCTCTCTAGCAAATGAATGAATAAAAAAAAATAAAAATAAATTCTTTCTTCTTAAAAAACAAAACAAAAACAAAACAAAAGCGCAAATGGTTGAACATATGACATAAATAACAGCAGCATTTTCTAGGACTTACCAAAAACATCTAGTAATTGCTCCAGCCAGAACAAAAACGACTTGTTAAATGAGACAAAATATCAATAAAAGTGGAATAGGTTGTAAAGGTATGTAACAAGGCCGAGGACATAAGACTCTGAACAGAAGTGTGATTTAGTGAAAAGTAGGAGACACAGGTACAAATACTTCTAGGTTTTAAGAGAGTTGGAGGGCATGAGGGGTTTACTGAACCAGCCTTATCAAAAATAAAAGCAAAAAAAAAAAAAAAAAAAAAAGAACTAAGGCTGGTGAAAGGATTTCAAAAAACTATTTTCTTGGCTTAATAAGAAGTCTGCAGGAGTCTTACCCTAAAAAGGGTTTTAAGGATGAACTTGTGCTCAAAGACCAAATAAATGTTCCCTGGAATAAACAGTCTATGGGGTATGTGTACTAGATATCCACAAACATCATCTTTCCTTTGATTCTGGAGCTCCAGATAAAGTCACAGTTACTAAGCTAGAGAAATACAGAAATGTGATGTCATATAAATTTGTGAAGAATGGGGTAGCTATGAAAACAGGCTCAAAAGTCAGATGGTCTGGGGGTGCCTAGAAGGCTTAGTTTGTAGAACATGTAACTCTTAATTTTGGGGGGTCCTAAGTTTAAACCTGCATGTAAAATTTACTTAAAAAAAAAAAAAATCAGGGGCATCTGGGTGGCTCAGTGGGTTGGGCCTCTGCCTTCCGCTCGGGTCGTGATATTAGGGTCCTGGGATCGAGCCCCGCATCGGGCCCTCTGCTCAGCGGGGAGCCTGCTCCCCACCCCCCACCTGCCTCTCTGCCTACTTGTGATCTCTCTGTCAAAATAAATAAATAAATAATCTTAAAAAAAAAAAATCAAGTCTGATTCAAATCTTGCTCCTCCCATCTCTGGCTATATAAATTAAAATTATCAGGCTCCCTAAATCCCAGTTTTACAACTGAGATAAAAGTACCTATCTTAAGGGTTGAATGTGAGGATTATTTGAGATAAAACTTAAAAAGCACTTAACAAGGAATTTGGAATCCCCTAAGTGTTTAATATACATTGGCTATTATTCTCATTTTCTTTTCTTGAAAAAGAAAGAAATTATATTTTAAAGTAATCTCTACACCCAAGAGGGGGCTTGAACTCATGGCCCTGAGATCAAGAATTGCATGCTCTATGGATGGAACCAGAGGGTATTACGCTAAGTGAAATAAGTCAATCAGAGAAAGATAATTATCATATGATCTCACTGATATGTGGAATTGGAGAAACAAGGCAAAGGATCATAGGGGAAGAGAGGAAAAAAATGAAACAAGATGAAACCAGAGAGGGAGACAAACCATAAGAGACTCTTAATCTCAGGAATCAAACTGAGGGTTGCTGGAGGGGAGGTGTGGTAGGAGGATGAGGTGGCTGGGTGATAGACACTGGGGAGGGTATGTGCTATAGTGAGTGCTGTGAATTGTGTAAGACTTGTGAGTCACAGACCTGTACCCTGAAACAAATACATTATATGTTCATAATAATAAAAAAAGATTTGCATGCTTCACCAACTGAGCCAGGCAGGCACACTTATTATTCTCATTTTCATTGAAGAACTGTAATAGGGTTGAAAAATCACTCCTGTAAAGAATTAGGAAGAGGGGGGCGCCTGGGTGGCTCAGTGGGTTAGGCCTCTGCCTTCGGCTCAGGTCATGTACTCAGGGTCCTGGGATCGAGCCCCACATCGGGCTCTCTGCTCAGCGGGGAGCCTGCTTTCCCCTCTCTCTCTCTGCCTGCCTCTCTGCCTACTTGTGATCTTTCTCTCTGTCAAATAAATAAATAAAATCTTAAAAAAAAAAAAAGAATTAGGAAGAGGATGAACAGGTTTCTTATTTCTAACAATACCATGTTTGGGTGATACTGCAGGGTAGCTTTACTCCTATAAAAAAATTATAAAGGTCAAAAAAAATTATAAAGGTCCTGAAGGGGTCTACATCACATATTAGGGTGATACTCTATCATACAGTGGTACTCATGAACAAGGACAAAGGCTCAAAAAGGTCTTAAGTGCTTCTACAGCATGAACCAATAATGAGAAGCACAGGCCCTTGAGTCAAACAGGACTGGGTTGATGGAACGAACTCTCTTCATTTAAGAGATTTGTGTCTTTGGACAAATTATACAAGCTATCTGTACCTCAGCTTTCCCATCTGTAAAATGAGAAATATTATAGTAGCTGTTTCATAGGACTACTGGGAAGAGTAAGTGACATGTTGCATATAAGGTTCTTGGCAGGGCCTTGCAATAAATGTCTGCTATCTGATCCTATCATCATCATCATCAGCCCTCTTGACTATCAAAGCTCTAACTCTATGATCTGAGAAATGTTGCTGCTATGACCAATGACCAAGACAAGCCCCAAACCATATATAAATCAGAATATCTTCTATTTAATCAATTAATCATGTCCTGATCCAACATGCTAAAACAATCTTGACATTATTATAAATAATCAGATCTTTGCAGTTATAAAAAAGATATTTTATATCTTTTTTATATACTTTTTATATACTGAGATTTCAGTAGCTAAGCTTTTCATATATTTCCACTTTAATTTGTTCTCAAAACTCATTCAAATTTGGTATATTAGTATATTCTGTTCAATTTAAAAATACAGCAGAAAATAAAATTATACAACATATCTTTCATTTCCTGGAATAATAATTTTATATAAATAAAATCGATGCAAGTATTTTAGCTACATCAGAAATTATGCTATCAGTATCAGACATGTCCTATTAATTTTCCTTAAGTATTTCTATTGGACAATTGAAAGACTACCACAGTACTTTTACAGCTAAATTCATTCGTGTATCACCTGATTCTTCAGCTGGTTAAGCGTTTGTCTCAAACTATCTGTTGTCGTTTGGTTATTTTTAAAAAACTCAGCCACTGCTGTATTCAAAATTATTTTATAATCATCTTTGTTTACTTCTTGTAGGCAAGCAAGGTGTTGCAGACAGGCATCGTAATTTCCAGCCTAAAACAAACAAACACAAAAACAGACAAAATTACATATCAGCTTTAAAACTTTATAATCATTTCTAAATATATTCCACTCTTCATTGTAAAGGGGTGCCTGGGTGGCTCAGTCAGTTAAGCGTCTGCTTAGGTCATGATTCCGGGGTCCTGGGATCGAGCCCCATGTTGGGCTCCCTGCTCAGCGGGGAGCCTGCTTCTCCCTCTGCCTGCCATTCCTCCTGCTTGTGCTCTCTCTCTGACAAATAAAGTCTTAAAAAAAAAGTTAAAAAAAGGAAAACTTTAAAAGACCTACAACAACAACAAAAAAAAGAAAGAAAAAGACTCCACATAAGTTTACTAATTAAAGTCACTAGGTGAAGCAAAATTCATATTAATTAAGAAACTGGGGAAGAAAAAAAGAAACCGGATATGTCGGGGCATCTGGGTGGCTCAGTCGTTGAAGATCTGCCTTTAGCTCAGGTCATGATCCCAGGATCCTGGGATCAAGCCCCGTACTGGGCTCTCTGCTTGGTGGAGAGCCTGCTTCTTCTTCTCCCACTCCCCCTGCTTATGTTCCTTTTCTCATTCTCTCACTGTCAAATAAGTAAATAAAATCCTTTAAAAAAAAAAAAAAAGAGGGGCGCCTGGGTGGCTCAGCGGGTTAAAGCCTCTGCCTTCGGCTCAGGTCATGATCCCAGGGTCCTGGGATCGAGCCCCGCATCGGGCTCTCTGCTTGGCTGGGAGCCTGCTTCCTCCTCTCTCTCTCTCTGTCTGCCTCTCTGCCTACTTGTAATCTCTGTCAAATAAATAAATCTTAAAAAAAAAAAAAAAGAGAGAAGGAAACTGGGAAATGTCAATTATACCTCAATAAAGCTGAAAAAAATTGTAGATATTTCCTATGGCTCAAACTCAAACACCAATACTTGTATAAGACACATACACAAACACATAGGTATACCATACACTTCTATATACGCATAAAACAACATGACATACACAAATATATATTTATTTATTTATATATATGTGTATACTGCTAGTAGGACATAATAGCTGAGGCTAGCCAAGAAAGGTAATATGATTAATTATTCTAATTTTTAATTTCCAGTAAATACACTTTGAATACCCAAGAATCAAATTCTTCTGCTTATATGTATATAACTTGAAAATTAAATAAGGTTTACTTTCATATAGTTTAATGTCAGAAAAGTTAAAGTTTTGACTAGAAACCTTTGGAGTTCCATTTTGAAGCATATTCGAGAAAAAGAACTGAAAAAGCAGTGAATTAAAAGAGTGACCCACATATTTACAAATCTAAGTTTTAAAGACTTAAAAAGGACTTTAAAGACTTAAAAAGGACTATGAGAGTTAAACATGTTTATGAAAACACAAAACTTGGTAATGGCTCCAATTACTCCCATTCCTTTTATCATATTCAAACTCTAATTTTTAAAATATTAAAACTAAACCTACTCCCTAAACTTAATTCTTGAATTATTACAGAATAAAAATTTTAAATTTAAAAAATTCACTGTGAAAAGATTCATATTCGACAGACCCTAAGACTAGAGCCGACAGAAAGAAACCACTGCTTACTGTGAAAGCTTGGAAAGCACTGGTAGACAACTCCTTTTCTTGATCAGTGATCCCAGAGGACTGACTTGTCCCTTCATGTTTCTCAGCTCCCTGATCTGCAAGCACAAAAGTTTCACAGTTGTTTAGAAATAAAGTTATACAGTGAACATGCCCTAGTTTTCTTTTGTCTTCTTCCTAATAAAGTTGCTACAGTTAGGGCTTTCTCAACTACGATGGCATATTTGTGTTATAGGTGAGTTAGAAGCCACTCCTCCAAAAACTTAAAGAAATGTTTTCTTTAGCCATGGTCAAGCACAATGAAAACCCACCATTGCTTATGTAAAAATTACAGCTCTGTCCACCAGGACACCTGGGCTGAGAATGTTGTGTTCACTTAAAAAGATTAGATCTGAACCCCGGCAATATATCAAAGTCCTACATATTCCAGAAACTATGCTCCAGAGACAAAAGATTATAAATATATATACAATACCTTCCAAAAGTTTATAATCCAGTTGGAATACGGTAACATTTAACAATTAGAAAACTACTTTGATAAGAACTCATAGTTAATTTCTAGGCCAAGAATACTTTCATAGGCTTAGGAATCCAAAAGCCAAGATTAACACATTTAAAAAGCTTCCTTAACATGATTAAGTATCCATATACCTTCTAAGATTAATGATTCCTGCCCCACAATTCAGTACTTCAAAATTAGACATTTTTTATTCAAAACCCAAATTTCAAAATAAACATAAAAATCTCCGCTAAATCAAGTTTCAAACTACTCGAATTCAATACTTGTAACTGTTCTGACAAATGCTTCAAAACAAACAAACAAAAAAACCCAGAACTTTTTCTGGAGTGCCTTGATGACTCAGTTAGATTGAGTGTCTGACTCTTGGGTTTTGGCTCCGGTCATGAACTCTGGGTGGTGGGATTGAGCCCCCTCACTGAGCTCTGTTCTGAGTGGGGAGTCTGTGGGAGATTCTTTCCCTCTCTCTCAAAATAAATACAACTTTTAAAAAAATTTTGTCAGAGAGAGAACACAAGCAGGGGGAGCAGCAGAGAGAGAAGGAGGCTCCCTGCTGGGCAAGGAGCCCAATATGGGACTCAATCCCAGGACCCTGGGATCATGACCTCAGCAGAAGGCAGACACTCAACCCACTGAACCACCCAGGCATCCCGAAGAAATACTTTTTCTTTCACGAAAGAAGCAGCATCATTGATCCCAACATTTGTGAGCACAATGCAGTCAAATGATACCATCTCTTCTTGTTCACAAGAGATCTTTCTGGGCTAAGCCTCATCTATACACTATGGCAGAGATTTTTTGGGAGAGGGGCTGGCAGAAATCTTTCTTTTCCTTGGGATTTGGGACCCTGATGTCAGATAACTGACAAGAACTTAAACCATAATATCACTCTCTGGAGACAGCTTCATGCTTATCCAGTTTTCACAAACTCTGAAGTTTCCTCTGTAAAATTACATGTAGTAGCCACAAAACAGTTTCCATTCAACACTAAGAAACATACCTGAGCTCTTAATTACTCTTTAAAGGAGACAATAAAGTCATAAAAATTAGTAAGAATAAATACTTCCAGGTAACCACATATACAGAGGTAATAAAAATGCAGCATCTAGGGGCGCCTGGGTGGCTCAGTGGGTTAAGCCTCTGCCTTCAGCTCGAGTTGTGATCTCAGGGTCCTGGGATTGGGCCCCGCATGAGGCGGGGAGCCTGCTTCTCCTCCCCCTCTGTCTTTCTGCCTACTTGTGATCTCTGTCAAATAAATAAAATCTTTAAAAAAAAACACAAAAAACTCCTCATTCTTGATTTAAAAAAAAAAGCATCTAGTGTATCAAGGGACTATAAAAAAAAAGTTAAATCCTTTAAATCTTTCAGTCTTTTTCACATTTATTCAATGCCATAATAATAATAATAATAAAGACTATGGGAACGGGAATTGCAGGGAAGGGAGGAAAGATAGCACCTTGAGAAGGTATAGCCAGCTATAATGCCATGGATTATTTTAACTTCATTTAATCTCAAATTACTCATGATATTCCTGCTTTTCCCTGAGGTACTAAACTCAAATTAAAAGTTGTACTTAGTCAAGATCAGTCTTTAGAAACTGTCCTCTACAATTTACAAATATTTCCCACTTAGAAAACTCTCTTTGGGACGCCTGGGTGGCTCTGTGGGTTAAGCATCTGCCTTCAGCTCAGGTCATAATCCTAGGACCCTGGATTGAGTCCCACATCTGGGTCCCTGCTCAGCAGGGAGCGGGGAGTCTGCTTCTTCCTCTGCAGGGCTCTGTCTGCTGTTCCCCCTGCTTGTGCTCTGAGGAAGGAAGGAAACTTTCTTTTGATTTAAAAAAAACCACCAATCAACTTTTCTAATATATATTTTTTTGGATCTTTTTATTCTCCAACCCCCCCTCCCCTAACTTTTAATTTAAAAAAATTTCATACCTTTTTTTTTTTTTTTAAAGATTTTGTCTATTTATTTGAGAGAGAGAGAAAGCAACAACAGGTGGGTTTTGGGGCAGAGGGAGAAGCAGGCTCCCCACTGAGCAGGGAGCCTGACGTGGGGGTTCAATCCCAGCACCCTGGAACCATGACCTAAGCCAAAGGCAGATGCTTAACTGACTGAGCCACGCAGGTGCTCCAGGTGTAGAGATTACTTAAAACATAAAACCTTTAAAAAATAAATAAAGACACTGTTAAACAGTTTTTCCTTTAGAAAGTCAATGACAATGAGTTACTGTTAACCTGTTTTCACAATGTATGTTTTGCAAAACTTTTACGTATACAATAACAGTAAGGATCAATTACTACTTATTTACTATTATTATTTTTTAGATTTTATTTTGGGGACACCTGCTGACTCAGTTGGTAGAGCATGTGACTATTGATGTGGGGGTTGTAAATTTAAACCCTATGCTGGGTGTAGAGATTACTTAAAAATAAAATCCATAGGGGCGCTTGGGTGGCTCAGTGGGTTAAAGCCTCTGCCTTCAGCTCAGGTCATGATCCCAGGGTTCTGGGATCAAGCCCTGCATTGGGCTCTCTGCTCAGCAGGGAGCCGGCTTCCCACCCGCCACCCCCACCCTGCCTGCCTCTCTGCCTACTTGTGATCTCTGTCAAATAAATAAATAAAATCTACCAAAAAAAAGGAGTTTAAGTATCTACTTTCCACCATTATCCTCCAGGAACTGTAAAAGCCTCCTACAATCTTCCAAGCAAAGAGAGATGCCAACTTTAATATAATAAATAAGCTAGACTCTAAGGCTGACAGGAGACTCTGAAATTGCCACTTCTACAGATATTTTGGAGAAGTCAGTGCAAAACGTAGCCTTTTCCAAGGTAACCAACCATTATTTTATCTGCACTTTTACTTCAAGATAAAATTTTAAAACAAAAATACTCCCTCCAGTGGGTTTACTATTTTTATTTTCCTTGTTATCTTTCTGCACCTTTCAAGTTTTCTGTATGGAATGGGTGTTATTTTTGTAATCAGTTTTTAAAACATTACTTATAACTTCAGAGTTCTTACCAGAAAGAGTCTGCACGTAATTCCATAATGTGTCTTTATTTGTCCAAAAGTAGTCTCCATTGCCAATTGTAAGAGTGTATGGCCGTTCATCCATAAGCTTGACTTTCCTTCTACTCTGGCCTAATGAACATGGCTGACCTTCCAGGCGCACAGAGCTCTTAGGAGCAAAAACCTTGACACCCTTTAAGCCAATAGGCTTCATTTTGAATCAAACAACTGCCTTTAGGTTTGAAGTAAGTAGAAAAGAAATACACTGCTTTTTAAAAACTGAAAGAAGTCAGTTAACTGAAAGCACAGACACATTCTAATACAGAATATTAACAATTCAAATCTGATTGGAGGAGGGTTTTCCACACAAGCTACACATTTTTTTAAAATATTTTATTTATTCATTTGACAGAGAGAGATCACAAGTAGATAGAGAGGCAGGCAGAGAGAGAGAGAGGGAAGCAGGCTCCCCGCTGAGCAGAGAGCACGACGCGGGACTCGATCCCAGGACCCTGAGATCATGACCTGAGCCGAAGGCAGCAGCTTAACCCACTGAGCCACCCAGGCGCCCCCACAAGCTACACATTTTAAAATATAGCTCCAATGATGTTCAAGAAAAGACATTTTTTTCCCATAGGAATAAGGAATGTTAAAAACTAAGGAAACCTACTAGTATGGTCACAAAGTAGTGTTGATGCCTTTGTGAAGGCAAGTTTTAAAAAAGAAGGATGCCATTTCAAAGAAAAATCATTCAGGTCTCTTGAAGTCACCATATAAATAAAGTTCACATAGTTCACGTGGTTTTCTATCACTTGGATAAGTGTCTCTGACTTATTGAAACCCTACACATATAACAGTTGATTATTACATAATCAGAGAAATATGTGACGAGGAATGCCTCAGACTTGAGCACCCTGTCCAGTACAACAGAAATAAAGGAAGAAAATAATCAAGAATCAACAATAACATGTTTTGTGGAAGACAGGCAAACCAGACCTCTACCATGCTGAGCATTTTTTTCTTATGATTTTATTTTTAAGTAAATCTCTACACCCACTGTGAGGCTCAAACAACTCCAAGATCAAGAGCACACTCCACTGACTGCCAGCCAGTGCCCCTGCTGAGGAGTATTTTAATTTTCATATTGGAGAGTAGTTTTTACGTACAGAAAAGAGATTTACTCTGGTTTTCAAATATTAATACCTGATTTGTTAAGGCTCTACATTCAGAAAGCCTAGATTTCCCTTAAGCTTTTATATTCAACTTAGACTTTTTTTAAGATTTTACTTTTAAGTAGTCTCTACACCCAATGTGGGGCTTGAACTTACAAACCCAATATATTTTATACACACACACACACACACACACACACACACACACACACACACGTGTAAACCATGACTGGATCTTAGTTTGAAAAGCACTTTTTTTTTTAAAGATTTTATTTATTTATTGGACAGACAGAGATCACAAGTAGGCAGAGAGGCAGGCAGAGAGAGAGAGGAAGGGAAGCAGGCTCCCTGCTGAGCAGAGAGCCTGATGTGGGGCTCAATCCCAGGACCCTGAGATCATGACCTGAGCCGAAGCAGAGGCTTTAACCCACTGAGCCACCCAGGCACCCCAGCACACCTTTTTATAATTGAAGTTTAATTAACATAGTGTTATATTGGTGTCAGGTGTACAATATGTTGATTGAACAAGTATATACATCGCTTAGTGCTTGCCACAGTAATGTGCAGTTAAAACAGTACAGTACTATTAACTCTATTCCCTATGCTGTACTTTTCATCTTTTGAACTATTATCTTTTACCTGATCCTCTGCCAGGTAAGCACAGCCTCTTTAAGCCTTTAAATAGCATTTTTGGGACAACTGGGAAACTTAATATATTCAAATATTAATTTTCTAAAGTAGCACAATGGTTATATAAGCAAATGGCCTTATTTTTAAAAAAAATGCATGGTGAGGGGCACCTGGGTGGCTCAGTCGGTTAAGCATCTGTCTTTGGCTTAGGTCGTGATCTCAGGGTCCTAGGATCGAGCCCTGTGTTGGGCTCCCTGCTCAGTGGGGAACCTGCTTCTCCCTCTCCTACTCCCCCTGCTTGTGCTCGCTCTATCAAATAATAAATAAAATCTTGAAAAAATTGCATGGTCAAATATTTAGAGATGAATATTTAGAAACATTGATATTTAGAAATATTTAGAAATGATTCAACACTAAAAGTTGTAGCTAGAGAGAGAGAAAGTAAATATGACAAAATGTAACAATCGTTAAACTGGGTGGTGAGCATATGGATGCTCATTTTTTCAATTTTGGGGATGTTTGAAATCATCTGTAATACAAAGTTGAAAAATATCAAATATGTAGGTTCCTTACAGGACCCTGAAGAAAGTAAATGGTAGAAGAGTACTGCATAGTTTATTTCCTCATCTGCATAGATAGATAGATAGATAAACAAAGATCTTATTTATTTATTTGAGAGAGAGTGTGAACGTGCATGGATGCAGAGGAGCAGAGGGAGAGAAGGGGGAAAGAATCTCAAGTAGGCTCTGCCCTGAGCATGGAGTGGGACTCGATCCCACAACCCATGAGTTCATGACTTGAGCCACAAGTCTGAAGCTTAACCAACTGAGCCAACCAAGCAACCCGGCATATATAGATAGATAGATATTTTTTAAGATTTTATTTATTTATTTGACAGATAGAGATCACAAGTAGGCAGAGAGGCAGGCAGAGAGAGAGAGGAGGAGGAAGCAGGCTCCCTGCTGAGCAGAGAGCCCGATGTGGGGCTCGACACCAGGACCCTAGGATCGTGACCTGATCCGAAGACAGAGGCTTTAACCCACTGAGCCACCCAGGTGCCCCAAAGGGGTGAACTTTTAAAAAAGATTGTTATTTATTTGACAGAGAGAGACACAATGAGAGAGGGAACAGAAGCAGAGGGAGTGGGAGAGGGAGAAGCAGGCTGAGCAGGGAGCTCGATCCCAAGACTCTGGGATCATGACCTGAACTGAAGGCAGACACTTAACGACTGAGCCACCCAGGCGCCCCTTATATATTTTTAAGCCAATATGAGTTTGAGTAGGCATAGGAAAAGTCTGGAAGAACACACAAACTTAGTGTAAGCTACCTGGAGGTAAAGACTGGGTAGAACCAGCAGAGAATTTAACACTTTTTACTTTATACATTTAATAATAATCATCAGTTTTGGGTCTTTAATAAAATAAAAATAGCCTTGGCTTAAAATTTTCCCATTTGTTTGTTATTACCATTTAAAAAAAAAAGATTTTATTTATTTGACACACAGAGATCACAAGTAGTCAGAAAGGCAGGCAGAGAGGAGGAAGCAGGCTCCCCAAGGCGCAGAGAGCTCGATGCGGGGCTTGATCCCAGGGCCCTGGGATCATGACCTGAGCCGAAGGCAGAGGCTTTAACCCACTGAGCCACCCAAGCTCCTGTTATTATCATTTTTATGGCCATTCTGGCTTAAAATTTCAAAGCCATCTCTAAGTACCCTTCTCCTGATTTCATATTACCCATCAGGTCTGCTCTTTCCCTTATTCATATTATCAATCTTTTCCTATTAAGCCTACAACAGCCAGGCTCACAGTTCAAATTCTCAGATAAATTCTAATCCAGGATTTTGTGTCCTAACTCTAGCCATTTTCTCCTTTCAGATAACCATAATAAAAAAATAAGGTCAAATAAATCATTCTAAAACACTGATGGTATATTCTTAGTAAACAATGCTAATAAATGGGGATGCCTGGGTGGCTCAGTTGGTTGAGTGGTTGCCTTTGGCTCCGATCATGGTCCAACGGTCCTGGGATTGAGTCCCGCATCGGGCTCCTTCCTTAGCGCAGAGCCTGCTTCTCTCCCTGCCTCTGCCTGCCACTCTGCCTGCTTGTGCTCTCCCTCTCTCTCTAACAAATAAATTAATCTTTAAAAAACAACAACAACAAAAAATGCTAATAAATGGATGAAATCTTTAAAAAATAAATAAATAAATAAATAAATGAAATAAAATGTTATTAGAAGTTAGGGAGTAGGGTGCCTGGGTGGCTTAGTTGTTAAGCATCTGCCTTCAGCTCAGGTCATGATCCCAGGGTCCTGGAATCGAATACCACGGGCAGGCTCCCTGCTCAGCAGGAGGCCTTCCTCTCCCTCTTCCATTCCCTCTGCTTGTGTTCCCTTTCTTGCCATCTCTCTGTCAAATAAATAAATAAAATTTAAAAAGAAAGAAAAGAAGTTAGAGGGTGCCTGGCTGGCTCAGTTGGTAAATCATGTGACTCTTGGTCTCAGAGTTAAGTCTGAGCCCCATGTTGAGTAGAGAGATTACTTAAAAATAAAATCTTAAAAAAAAAGTTAGAAAACTGTCAGAACACCCATCTTACAAATGAAGAAACTGAGGTTCAACTAAGAACCTTTCCAAAGGAGCAACGCTTTCTGCTCACCTTACTACACCCAATTAGTCATGAATTCTGCCAGTTTTACTCCCTAAACATTTCTCATATCTGCCTCTCCTCACCATCCTACCAACCCCAAAGTAATACTAACCCACATTTAAAATAAAATCAGGGCCTCAGATGATGTCATTTTGACCTTTACTAATGCTGAGACATAGATACTGTTATCATTCCCATTTCACACAGAGGAAAGATGAGGCTTAAAAAAAGGGTCTTGGGGCGCCTGGGTGGTTCAGTGGGTTAAAGCCTCTGCCTTCGGCTCAGGTCATGATCCCAGGGTCCTGGGATTGAGCCCCACATCAGGCTCTCTGCTCAGCGGGAAGCCTGTTTCCTTCTCTCTCTCTGCCTGCCTCTCTGCCTGCTTGTGATCTCTATCTGTCAAATAAATAAATAAAATCTTAAAAAAAAAAAGGGTCTTAACATTTAACAAAGGAGTGCATGGGTGGCTCAGTTGGTTAAACGTCTGACTCATTTATATATTTATTTGAGAGCACATGAGCAAGCGAGCAGGGGAGAGGGGCAAAGAGAGAATCTCAAGCAGACTCCCTGCTGAGCACAGAGGCCCACATGGGCTCAATCTCACAACCCTGAAATCATGACCTGGGCTGAAATTAACAGCGGGACACTTAACCAACTGAACCACCCAGGCACCCCAAGTGTCTGACACTTGGTCTCAGCTCAGGTCTTAATCTCAGGGTTACCAAGTTCAAGCCCTCTGTTGGGCTCCATGCTGGGTGTGGAGCCTACTTTATTTTCATTTTTTTTTTAAAGATTTTATTTGACAGGCTGAGATCACAAGTAGGCAGAGAGAGAGAGGGGGAAGCAGGCTCCCTGCTGAGAAGAGAGCCCGACACCAGGCTTGATCCCAGGACCCGGGACCATGACCCGAGCCAAGAGGCAGAGGCCTCAACCTACTGAACCACCCAGGCGCCCCATGGAGCCTACTTTTTTTTTTTTTTTAAAGATTTTATTCATTTATTTGACAGAGAGAGATCATAAGTAGGCAGAAAGGCAGGCAGAGAGAGTGAGAGGGAAGCAGGCTCCCTGCTGAGCAGAGAGCCCGATGTGGGACTCGATCCCAGGACCCTGAGACCATGACCTGAGCCGAAGGCAGCGGCTTAAACCACTGAGCCACCCAGGCGCCCTGGAGCCTACTTTAAAAAAGAAAATTTGCCCAAGGTCACACGGATACCAAGTGGTGTCTTAGTAGGATGAACCCAGGCTGTCTGGTTTCAATTCCCTTGTTTTTAACTTCATTATTTCTCACCTAGCTCCATTAAAACATAAATTGGGTCACACAATGCTCTTGCTGAAATCTCCCAATGACTTCTGATTACAATGAACTCAAAATAAGCCAGCCCCTGACACAACTGAATTCATCTCTTTTATGTTCCTTTGCTCATTAAACTGTAAATACATATCAAGTGCCTCCTATATGCCAGCCATTGTTCTAGGCACTGAAGATAAGAGCAAGACTAACACAGATAAAAGTACCTTTCTTTGGGGTGCTTATATTCAAGGGGTCTTCTCACTCTCTTTAAACATTTTTCCAAGGGGTCTATACATTTGTTGCTCCTCTTACCTGGATCATTTTTTCCCCACATGGCTGGCTCTTTTTTTTTTTTTTTTTTTTTATGGCTGGCTCTTTATATTCAGGGTCTCTATTCCAATGTTACCTCTAAGAGAGCCCTTCCTTTCCTAACTAATCTATTCAAAATAGGGTTCTTGCTCTCAGTTATCCTCTGTCATCCTACTCATCTTCCTTTTCTTCCACAGTATTTATCACAGCTTAAAAATCACAATTACTAAAAACAAAACAAAACAAAACAAAACAACAACAACAACAACACAATTACTGGGGCACCTGGGTGGCTCAGACAGTTGAGCCTCTGTCTTTGGCTTGGGTTGTAATCCCGGGGTTCTGGAATTGAGCCCCGCATCAGATTCCCTGTCAACGAGGAGCCTGCTTCTCCCTCTCTTTTATTCCTCCCGCTTGTGCTCTCTCACTCTGTTAAATAAATAAAATCTTTTAAAAAACCACAATTATTTATTTTGTTTACCCTGTCTTTCATACTATAAGCCTCATAACTACAGAGTTATGTTAGTGCCTGGCAAAGCAGGTCATGGGTAAATATTTACTGAATAAATTAATATAACAACATTAGCTGGCTTTAGCTATTCTCTGGGCTTCCAGTCTTGTTTCATTTAAATCTACCTCCTCCCACACTGTGATCAGGTCACTTACTTTCTTAAAGGCTTTCACGGGTTTCTTTTCTTAACTAATTAAGAATAAGCACACGATACCCTCCATGACAAGGACTCTGAGCTCAGGAGCTCAGAGATGAAGCAGCAAATAAACTAGACTTTGAATGAAGACAGTTTACCAGATTGAGAAGAGAACGGAAGATACCACTTTCTCTTCTTTCTTACCACTCATAAACTCAAAAGAACAGGATGCTTTTCAAGAGAGTCATTTCTGGTGTGAAAAACTAGGTGTGTTGATATAGAGACATTAGAAACAAAGTTTCACAAATGACACTGAAGAGTAAGGATTTGATGCACACAAGATGGTACAATCTTAGAAAGTTTATAGGCATGGGAATGGTATGTTCCAATTAGTGATTTAGAAATAAAAATACAGTAGTGAGAATAATGGGCTGGATAGGAAGAGAAACAAACACTAGTCAGAAGGCTGCTTAAAGTGGAACAGACCACATTAAAAAATAAAGGCTAGGGGCGCCTGGGTGGCTCAGTGGGTTAAAGCCTTTGCCTTCGGCTCCAGTCATGATCCCGGGATCCTGGGATCGAGCCCCACATCGGGCTCTCTGCTCAGCGGGGAGCCTGTTTCCTTCTCTCTCTCTGCCTGCTTGTGATCCCCGTCTGTCAAATAAATAAATAAAATCTTTAAAAAAAAAAAAAAGGCTAGAATCACAGCAGGTGAAAGGGGGACGGAGAGGAGGAGAGATTCAAAGGAACCATATTAAACATTCATCTACTTAATACAAATTTAACATTACCTAGGTAAGAACTTCCTACACGGTGACCTATAAACTTCAACCAAAGACACAGTCCCAAAATGCCCTGGACCTTATTCTTCCACTACACATATTACACAGCTATGGTACCTGGCTATATTACATACATACTACCAAATGGATATGCTACTATGTTAGGTGTCTCATAGACTGAGAAGTAGGTCCTCAAAGGCAGGGAGTATGTGCTATTCCTTTCTTCAATATCCAAGGCAGTGCCTGGTACTTAATCTTTGTGAGTGAATGAACAAGTCGAAGTGTGTTTTATAACTGAGGTAGGACTTGAAAACTAGATGAGCTTTAGGCCTACAAAGGTCATTCCAGGCAAGTGCAAAAGATACCAGCAAGTAGGAATGGTAAACCTGGGAAACAGATACTGCCTTCAATTAAGAAGGGATGCTGGTCCGCTTGGTCCAGCCTTGGACAAGTCATGCTTATTTCCTACCCCTTCCACATGGCTCTCACCTTCATTTCACGTGGGTATCTGTTCAAACATCACCTTGGCAGAGCGCTTCTGTGACCAGCCTACCTGAAAATTCTATAGCATACTCTATTATCCTCACTTTGTAAACCTTTTCTCTATTGTTTTTCTTCTCAGTTTACTGAAGAACCTTTCAACAATTTTATTCATCTGTACCTATATGAGGCTCGGCTCACTTTTATTTCAAATCAAGTCCATTTGTCAGTTATTGAGATCAAAACCTACAGAATACAGAGACTGTCTTTTCTTTTTTCCTAAATTTCACTGCAACTCCTAAGATGTCAGTTAAGTTCTCCCAACATAAATGAGATGCCACAGAGAACATTAATTTCTTACAAGACACATATGGCAGACCGTCCCAGAGGTAGGCAAGAAAGAATTTTATTATACCATAATGCAGAAGTTTCTAGGAATGGAGCAGTAATCCATAAAAAAAATAATCGAGATTAAATTAATTAACTTTAAGGAACTACGGGAGAATAGGTTACAAACGCAAGATATTTGAGAGCACAGAACGAAGAGAGACACTCTAATTTTGTCTACTTAAACAAGTAGTTTTCACAAAGCTAATTACATAGGACGTCGCAGACCAGAGGCAGGCTTATGTGGGGCGCAACAGCCCAGGTGAGTGTTATCCTGAGCCAGGGGCACAAGGCAGCTGTGTGCTCCAGGGTGAACTTTACCTACTCTGCCTTCCCCACTGGAAAACCGAAAAGTCTGTGAAGTGGTTCAATAAATTTAAGTCAGATATTCTGGAGAGAGGCGGTCAGTAGTGACTTCATACTGCACTTGGGTAAAAAACCCTATAGATCTGGGACCCAAAGACTCACACTTGGGACGGCCGTGGGAGAGGCCGGGGGAGAGAAATGCACACCCAGATTCAAGTCGCCCTCGTGTCCCCACCAACTCCGCACCAGGGTCGGCCCACCCCTGCGTGTCCCACCGCTTTAGCACATCGGGCGTGGGCACCTCACCTGCAGGCTTGTCTGCAGCCATCTTCCCACCCCAGCTTCTGTTCTTCCCCGCAGGTGGCGTGGCCTTGACTCCAGCTGCCGAGCCGGCTGCGATCCTGAACCTCGGAAGACGAGTCCACCCGGGCTCCGGGCCCCTGGGTTCCGGCCTGGGGAGTGGGCTGACGCGGGCTTAGGAAGTGACGAAGGCTAGCTCGCGTCGTCTAGCAACAAGAAGCAGCGTCTCCGGCCGGGTAGCCCCACAGTCTCCTGCCAGACTCTGCTTCCGCTGCACGGTTTCCCGGTATACACTACTTCCGGGGGCCGCCGCCCGTGTGGGAACTGCAAGCTGGTCCCGCCCCACGCTGGCGTCCCCCGAGCGCCCCGCCCACGGCGGCGCGCGCGTGTGCGTAGGCGTGCGCGCCCGACCCGATGGAAGCTCTCTTGCGGCTGTGGGCGTGCGCTGGGTAGCGTGGGCGGGGTCTACTTGTTGATACTACTTAAAATTCTGAAGTGTCCGAGCGTTCCTTCCGCGTTTTACGTAAAATCACAATTATAACACTGTGTGCTGAGCGATGAGCCGTGCGCTTGGCATGTACGCTTTCACTGATTTCTCCCAATTTTGTGAGAAGGCACTGTTGCAGTTCCCCTTTAAAAACAAAACATTTTATTTTAGAATAGTTTTATTTTTACAGAAATACGGCAAAGATGATACATAGAGTACCTGTATACTCCTCATCTTGTTTCCCGTGTTGTGAGCATCTTAAATTTTGACTAAATAACCGGTACATCTGTCACGTCTAAGAAACAACCTTGATTGGTATAACGAAATAATAATTTAATTATTATTTTAAAATATTTCTTAAAATCTATTTTTTAATTTCACCAGTTTTCCCCAATGCCCCCATTCTGTTCCAGCATTCTGTCAAGGACACCACGTTATATTCGTTATGTCTTCTTATGCTCATCTTGACTGTGAGTTTCTCAGATTTTTCCTGTCCTTGATGATTTTGACAGCTTTAAGGAATACTGGTCAGGACTTTTGAAGAATACACATTTGATTTGATTTATTTTGTTCATGGTTATGAACTTGGCACCCAGACATTCATCTTGTCAATTCAGAACAGAAGCAGTCAAATTGTCCCCAGGCATAGCTGGACCAAAGAAGGAACACATAGCCCTAGCTTCAAGGGATGGGAATGCCTGCTTTATCTTCAAAAGCAACCTGTAGGACACGTAGTTAATCAACACTACTCTAGAGATACAATTACCAAATATACCTAATGAAATCTTTAACATAAAGGGGCGCCTGGGTGGCTCAGTGGGTTAAGCCGCTGCCTTCGGCTCAGGTCATGATCTCAGGGTCCTGGGATCGATCCCCACATCGGGCTCTCTGCTCAGCAGGAAGCCTGCTTCCTCCTCTCTCTCTCTGCCTGCCTCTCTGCCTACTTGTGATCTCTCTCTGTGTGTCAAATAAATAAATAAAATCTTTAAAAAAAAATGAAATCTTTAACATAAAGAAAAAAGGTATATTTTAGATTCCAAGTATCTTGAGATGGAAAAGACCTACAGAGGATCAGACAAAATGGCACCAGGACATCCGCTAACTTCATGGGCCTTCAGTCAACAGGGTCTACTTTCTCAGAACACCCCTGCCCAATTAGCAAAGATCCAGTGGGGGAGTTACTTCTATCAGAGGGCTAAAAGCTCTCAGCAGAAGAAGGAGATGGAAGGGACAAAAGCAGGGAAGAAACGTGTTTTGTTTTGCAGCATCAGCGGTTCCGGCCAAGGAGACTATCCAGCTAGGTGTTTCATCTGGTAGCCCCTTACAGGAGCCAGTTTGAGAGGGACTGGAACTGAGGATTTGTGCAGAAGCCCCACTGAGTTGTCTTTTTTAAGATTGTATTTATTATTATTGTTGTTGTTGCTGCTGCTGCTGTCGTTGTTGTTGTTAGAGAGGGAGAGGGAGAATTTTAGACAGCCTCCACACCCAGCACAGAGCCTGGCACAGGGATCGATCTCACAAACCTGAGATCATGACCTGAGTCAAAATCAATTGGTTCAACCAATTCTGTGGATTCTACCTCCTCCATTTAATGGATCCTTCCATTCTCACTGCCAGCCTATTCCCAAGTCATTATTGCCTCTGAGACAAATGCCACAGCAACCTTGTCATCCAGTCTTTCCCCTTCCAGAATGTCTTCATTTAGTCAGAGATAGACATTTTATTTTTTTATTTTTTAAGAAAGATTTTATTTTTATATTTCACAGACAGATAGAGAGCATGAGCAGGCAGAGCGGCAGGGAGAAGCGGAGTGAGAAGCCGACTCCCCTGCTGAGCAGGGAGCCTAACAGGGATGTCAGGCTTGATCCTAGGACCGTGGGATCATGACCTAAGCTGAAAGCAGATGCTCAATGGACTGAGCAACCCAGGTGCCCCAAGACAGGTTTTTTTAAATGCTAATCTGATCATGTCAATACCCATTTAAGACACTCCCTTGCTTTTAGCCCGAGTTCCAAACTCCTTAAAATGACTTTTAAGACACTTCATGACCTGCCTATAATCCCTTTTCAGTTTCTATCCCATACACACCCTCTTTTGTAGCTAATGCCATTTCCTTCCCAGGAAACATGGGCATCATTTTCTCCAAAAGATGTTCCTGACTGCCAAAGACTGTACTAACCATTTTCAAATCTTCTCTTGCACTATGGAAACAATCTCTTGATATGAATCCTCTCTCTGCCACCTCAGCGGTAATCTCCAAATACTGTCTTTAAATATCATTATATTGATGCTCAGCAAGCGTGCCAATGAATGCAGCATGTGTACGAATGCAGCATTACTTTAAGATAATGAGAATTCTGGAACGCCTGGGTGGCTCAGTCGGTTAAGCATCTGACTCTTGATTTCAGTTCAGGTCATGATCTCAAGGTTGTGAGATGGAGCCCTGTGTCCGGCTCTTCACTGGGTGTGGAGCCTGCTTAAGATTTTGTCACCTGGAGCGCCTGGGTGGCTCAGTCGTTGGGCGTCTGCCTTCAGCTCAGGTCATGATCCTGGAGTTCTGGGATGGAGCCCCGGATCGGGCTCCCTGCTCGGCGGGAGGCCTGCTTCTCCCTGTCCCTCTCCCCTTGCTTGTGTTCCCTCTCTCGCTGTATCTCTATCAAATAAATAAATAAATCTTTTTTAAAGAAGATTTTATTTATTCATTTGACAGAGAGAGAGACACACACACAGAGAGAGAGAGAGAACAGAAACAGAGGGAGAGGGCGAGGGAGAAGCAGGCTTCCCACCCAGCAGGGAGCCATAGGCAGGGCTTGATCCCAGGATCCTGGGATCAGGATGTAAGCTGAAGGCAGAGACTTAACCCACTGAGTGACCCAGGCACCCCAATAAATAAAATCTTAAAAAAAAAAATTCTGTTTCCCTCCTCCTTTGCCCCCTACAAAGATGAGAATTCCCCAGTGTTTTAGGAGTGTTGACACTTCTGAATGGTCTTTTACAGATTCTTTTTTTTTTTAAGATTTTATTTATTTATTTGACAGTTAAAGACACAGTGAGAGAGGGAATACAAGCAGGGAGAGTGGGAGAGGGAGAAGCAGACTTCCTGCGAGCGGAGAGCCCGATATGGGGCTCGATCCCAGGACCCTGAGATCATGACCCGAGCCGAAGTCAGAGGCTTAACCCTGAGATCATGACCCGAGCCGAAGTCAGAGGCTTAACCCACTGAGCCAACCAGGCGCCCCTTTATTTATTTGATGGAGAGATCACAAGTAGGCAGAGAGGCAGCCAGAGAGGGGGAGGGAGGAAGCAGGCTCCCTGCTGAGCAGAGATCTGGATGCCAGGCTCAATCCCAAGATGCTGAGATCATGACCTGAACTGAAGGCAGAGGCTTAACCCACTGAGCCACCCAGGTACCCCTCTTTTACAGTTTCTTAAAGAGGTTTTGCAATGATTGTTTCTTTTCATCCTCAAAAGTGTTGTAATATGGATATTCAAACCCATTTTAAGGGTGAGGAAATTGCGGCTACAAGAAGTAAATCTATAAATCATTTTGCTCTGCTAGTAAGTGTCAGAGCTGGAACTTGGAAAGAGTTCTTGGACTCTAGACCTGGACTTTTTTTTTTTTTTTATGATACAAAGGGCTAAATCAAATGTTATTTCCATAATCAATTTCTGGTGGAACTACAAATTATTTTGCAAATAATTCATCTCAGTGAATACATAATTACCAAGAAATATTTCAAAGATGTGAAAGCATATATTTCTACCCATTTTGCCAAAGCAGTTACATCCAAAGGGATTGACATCAAGCCCCTGTCCCAACTTAACTTTTCATTCACAATCTGTTCAAATCAAGCTTCTAAGGCAAAACTATTTGCTAACTTAAAGAGTGCCAGTAATCATTTGACCCCAATCTGGTGAATTTTGTGTGACCCTGAAATGGATCCAAACAGTGTTGAACACTCACTTCAAGTGGAAAAATTTAAGGAAGTGCCAAAAAATTCAGTAATCAAGATGAACAATATTTTAAGGCAATATTTTTAAAAATCAGGAATTAATATATTCGTGATGAGTAGTATATCAATATTTTAAGTAAAGATGGGTTTAAAGTAAGTAAACACTGATTCTTCCTTTTTTCTCAGGTTTCAGTATGTCTCAGCACAGCGCTGTTACTGATCCCGTTATATTAAAATTTTCAATTTTTTTGTTCTTTCTGGATTTTTTGGTATTCATTTTTATTTCAAAATATTACATTAATGTATTATTTATCTTAATTGCTTTCTAAATTTTTTTTTAAAGATTTTCTTTATTTATTTGACAGAGAGAGATCACAGGTAGGCAGAGAGGCAGCCAGAGAGAGAGGAAGGGAAACAGGCTCCCCGCTGAGCAGAGAGCCAGATGTGGGGCTCGATCCCAGAACCCTGGGATCATGACCTGAGCCGAAAGCAGAGGCTTTAACCCACTGAGCCACCCAGGTGCCCCAATTGCTTTCTAAGTTTTTTGACACGCCATTAAATTTAGCACCCAAGGTCAGTGCTTCACTTGCTTTACCCTATGTGTGGCCCTGTATCCAAAGGCTATGTCACCAGAATGTTTGGAGCATAGTGGCATTATCCAATTTTGTGAAATAGTCTTTCCTACTGTCTTACAGATAGATGTACAAGTTAGGATAAATTCTGGTTTTGTATAGTTGGGTGTATAAGGTAGTTTTGCTTTTAAAGTGTTTCATTTAGAGTTATACTTGGTATATGGTATACAGTGTGTGAGATGCAATTTTAAGCACAGGATACCCAGTTAAATTTGAATTTCGGATAAATATTATTGTTGTAAATATATTCTAAATATTGCATTGTTTATCTGAAATTCAGATTCAACTGGCATCCCATGTCTCCCCTCCCATTGCCTAAATCGGGCAACTCAAGGTATCCAGGAGTTAAGAATCATTTTATTTTATCTTATTTTATTATTATTATTTTTTAAAGATTTCATTTATTTAAGAGTGAGAGAGAGCTAGAGGGAGAAAGCATGAGAGAGGGGAGAGTCAGAGGGAGAAGCAGACTCCCCACTGAGCAGGGAGCAGGATATAGGACTGGATTCTGGGACTCCAGGATCATGACCTGAGCTGAAGGCAGACCCCCAACCGACTGAGCCACCCAGGTGTGCAAGAACCATTTTGAAAAGAAATATGAGAAACAAGAAAATGTAACGATAACTACTTAAGTTTACAACTAATGGAGTGGATCCTCTCTGCCCTCAGATCTCATTTTTGCCCTTG
The DNA here is from genome assembly GCF_922984935.1 of Meles meles. Classification (NCBI taxonomy): domain Eukaryota; kingdom Metazoa; phylum Chordata; class Mammalia; order Carnivora; family Mustelidae; genus Meles; species Meles meles. Next base: position 35,805,166 of record NC_060069.1, on the reverse strand, counting down.
CTCTGTTCTGCTTTGTATCACCAGGCTGACTCCTAGAGGCTATTTCCCATGCTCCCAAGTTAGCTATTTCTGGCCAGGTCCAGCCAATGAGAGGCACCACTGGGAACTCGGAAGGCAAGAGGAAGGGAGAAAGAGAAACCAGGGGTATTTCTCCTCTCTTTCTCTGCCTCAGGTTGTCTTTCTGGCAAATTCTTCTTCCCTCAACAGGGATTTGCTCAATGACCCCAGCCCTTGGACTTGATGATTTTCTGCAGCTTCTCTTCTCCGGCCTTGCTCCAGCAGCGAGCAATAGTGGTGTCCAGCTCTTTTAAGGGCTAAGTTGCCTCCTTGCCGAGCCGGGTTTCTGGGATCCTCCCTCCAATTCCCTGTATGAGGTTCCCTCTGGGACTTTCCCCCTTTTTTTCAAAGCTTAGAGTGGTTTCTGTTTTCCTAGTTAGACTCTGACCAATAGAAATCCTTTGGCAGGGACGCCTGGGGCTCAGTGGGCTAAAGCTCCCGCTCAGAACCGAGCCCCACATCAGGCTCTCTGCTTGGCGAGGAGCCTGCCTCCCCTCTCTCTCTCTGCCTGACTCTCTGCCTACTTGTGATCTCTGTTTGTCAAATAAATAAATAAGATCTTTAAAAAAAAAATCCTTGGCAAAAGACTTAGAAACAACATACTGAGTTGGGGAGTCTCTTCTCATCCTAAGCCCTCCTGAAGGAGGTTCGATATTCCTTCTGGAGGCGTCCTACAAATGGCGTTTAGATTTGTGTCTTTATCATTATTTCTGAACCACTAATATGCAAATACAAGATATTGCTGCTAGAAGTCTTAATAATATATGTGGGATTTCACAATTATATCTAGTACCTTTAAGAGAATTAGTCTGGGGGTGCCTGGGTGGTTCAGGTGCTTGAGCGTTTACCTTCTGCTCAGGTTATGATTCCAGGATCCTGGGATCAAATCCCGCATGGGGTTCCCTGCTCCCTGGGGAGCCTACCACTCCCCCTGCTTATGCTCTCTCTGGGCCTGTCAAATAAATAAATAAAATTTAAAAAAAAAAAGGGTGAGAGAGAGAGAGAGAGAGAGAATTAGTCTATCATCTAGCCTAGTGTTTTTCATGACTCTTTGGCGCCACCTCCAGTGGACATTTCTAACTTACAAGTGAAGAAAAAAATGTATGTGTGTTAAACACACTTTAATTCTCTAAAATATGACTTTGGGATTATTTCAATTATAAACACGAGAAAATTAAGTAACCAGGGTTTTTTTAATCCTCATCATCATAATTATGAGCTATTCCACAAACAATAAATGAAGAATAAGACAAGTTTATTTACCACTCAGATTTAACAAAGTTAGTATTTGCCACGTTTGCTTTTAATATTCTTTTGAAAAATATGCAAATCATTATTGGAACAGATGAGTCCAGTTTATGTTCCCTTCCTGATTGCATTTCCTTTACTACCTTCCCAGTGATATCCACTATGCTATAGATAGTATGTATCTTTCTAGTCCATGTTTAAAACATATAAATAACACATTATTAATCATTCAACTTTATATATGTATTGCAGTTATTATTCTGAAACTTTATTTTTTTAACCCAACACCATAGTTTTGATACCAAAATATATATTTATAAAATACATAGTATTCATATAAAATATATTTATATAAATATATGTTACAATATACAAAATATAATTTATATTAAACTATATGGTGTGTTTTAAGCTGTTCAGTATTCTACTAAATGATTATCACTTCAGTATACTTTTGCAGCATGATTCCTAAGTGAAAGTCTTATAAGTAATACAGGCATTAATTATCTCATTGATGGAAGTCTGCAAATAAGATGTTCCATTGCTAGATTAGCGACTCAGCAATGTCAGGATGCAATTTGGCCTTCCTGGGATCCTTTTTGTCTTTCCCTGGTGGTCCTAAAATAACTGCCACAGCCGTGCTCTTGCTCTCCAGTCCAAAGCAGGAAGGGGAGCAAGGAAGAATTCCCATTTTCTAGCCTTATTCTCTATAAAATAGCAACCACATTCTATCAATGATAAGGCACACATTTTTTAACTACTAAAAACCCCACAATTCCAACACTTAAAACTGAAAATGCTTCCTTATCCCTTAAAATTTTTGTTTTATAATCTTAAAAATAGTCCTTTAAACTTAGACACAAAATTTCTAGAATTATATATTTACTCTTCAGTACACTAAATAGGAATATAGACGTGAAATAAATTAGTTAAGGGTATTTTCAGGATGTCTTCTCACCAGAGTTCCACTCTCAATCACTTTTCAAATCAGCACCTTCCATGTCCATGTTTTCCCCCATAATGTTACCTTCTGTGCCCTAAAAAACACTGGCTGTATCTCATCTCCTCACAGAGTGTTGAAGACCCATTCTGCAAGTTGTAATTCTAGTACTTTCTGCATCTTACAAGATGTCATAAAGGGTAGGCTTTCAGATCATGTTTGTACACATGCAGGGTTGACGAACCCACTATACCAGCTATCCCACAACAGTGCTCGTGAGACGCTATCAACTGTGAGAAGCCTCCCAGCTTTAGAAAGGAAAGAAAGATTCTGTGCCTTGGCATCAATGAAGTATGGTGGAACTTCCCTGGACTCTCACTCTTTCCCTTCATTCTCATTGGCAGAGTTGTTACCTGCCTGCCACTGCATCAATTACTGATAAGAAGAAATGAGGTTCCAACTCGTGCTTTGGATCCATCACACCGCAGTCACAAAATATTTCTGTGAGGGATAAATAAAATTAGGATTTTGTTAACTAGGAGGAATGGGGTACAGCTGCTGACGCTGTGCCCTGTTTATCCCTTCTTTTATTCACATTGAACTCATCTCCAGTTTGCATTTTACAAAGCACAAGCCCTCTTGAACATGTGCATAGCCATAAGAGTTTCTCTAGGGTATATACTATCTACAGTGGGATTTAGCTGAATAATGGTGTACCCATATTTTCAGGATTTTTACTGTGAAACTTTCCAAATGTGCCCCAAACTAGAAAGTATAACAAACCTCATGTGCCCATCCCCTAACTTCATTTAACCATAGACTTGTTTCACCCATCCCTTTCCTCCGTTGTATTTTTTGCTGGAGTATTTTAAAGCAAATCCCAAATATTGTACCATTCACCTCTAAACACTTCAGTATGCAGCTCAAAAAGAAACCTTTAAATATTTTCTTGTGTGACCACAATGCCATTATCACATCTAACAAAATGCAAATAATTATTTAATATGATTCAATTACCCAGTTATACTCAAATTTCCTTGATTGTAATAAAAATTCTTTTTGTAATTTCTGTTTAGAATAAAGATCAAACAGGATCCATTTTATTTGGTTGTTACGTCTCTTGTGTTTCTCATAAGTCTTTCAAGTCTTATGTTTCTCTTAATCTAGAACAGTCCCCTCCCCTTTTATTTTTCCTTTCATTGACTTACTGATGAAATTAGAGTCTAATATAAAGTCCCTTCTTTGACATCTTGTATATTGCTTCCTTGTGGACTGCATCCTTTATGCTCAATATTTGCTGTGGACTAGGGGTCAGTTTTAAAGGTTTGATTGTGTTATTATAATTACTTTTTAAGGATTTTATTTTTAAGTAATCTTTACCCCCAGCATGGGGCTCAAACTCACAACCCCAAAATCAAGACTCGCGTGTTCCACTGACTGAACCACAGGTGCCCCGGTTTGATTTCATTATGACTTAAATTTTTTTTCCTGAGAATCCTCACTAAGCGGGGCTGTGTACTTTCTGTACCCACATCAGGAGGCATGGGATGCTGGTTTCCTCCCTTTTTGTGACTTTAAGATTGATTGTTGAGTTTGGTTGGTGACAACCTGTTTTTATACATTTCCTATCAGTTTTTCTTGTAGTTGTTTCAGCAACATTAATGACTAGTGCCTGAATCAGTTATTTCACTAATGGCTGAAACAATTTTCTAACTTGGGTATGCCTGCATTTGTTAACTAGAATCAGGGCTAAGCAAGTACCTCCTTAAATTTTCTACCCTAGGCCCTTGATTCACCTTACCATAGTCCCAGCCCTGTCTAGAATTCTTCTGTACTGAAACAGGTTCCCTTATCCACGGGGTATTAGGTTATACTGAAGTTTTATTTGTATTAGAAAAGCAAAAATGTTTAGTTCTTTTCCTATAATTAACAATTTTCAGAGGAATAAGTTGATGGCCTGGCTATCTCCAGGACTATTTCCTTTCTAAAAAAATTATTCTGGGGGCGCCTGGGTGGCTCAGTGGTTTAGGCCACTGCCTTCGGCTCAGGTCATGATCTCAGGGTCCTGGGATCGAGTCCCGCATCGGGCTCTCTGCTCGGCAGGGAGCCTGCTTCCCTCTCACTCTCTCTGCTTGCCTCTCTGCCTACTTGTGATCTCTCTCTGTCAAATAAATAAATAAAATCTTTAAAAAAAATTATTCTGAACTCATGACTTTTTATATATTCAATATGTTTTAATCAACTGCAGTCCTTACCCTTTTTGAAATTAAAATTATTCCATGTGTGCTTGTGGAAGCACACAACCCCAATGATTTGTTTTCTTTTTAATTCTACCACTGTTTTAATCCCTTATGTAGCTGTTGCTATGTTTGTGTTTTAGATATACCCTCATGTTCTCCAGTATCTTTGCTCGTCCTTGCTTCCTTTTTAAGAAATAGCTATATTGAGATATAATTCATATACCACACAATTCATCCACTTAGAGTGTACAGTTTGGTGGTTTTAGTATCTCACAAAGTTGTGCAACCATCACCACTATCTAATTCCAGAACATTTCATCACTCTCTAAAGAAATGCTGCACGCATCACTGGTTGTCTCCTGCTCTCCCATGTCCCGGCTCCTGGCAATCACTAATCTGCTTTCTGTCTCAAATTGACTATTTGAGGATTGCCTCTTCTGGACACCTCACACAAAGAGAATCATACAATGTACGCCATTTGTGAATGGCTTTTTTCACTTCACATGTTTTCAAAATTTGTCCATTATTGTAGCATATATCAGCACTCCATTCCTTTTCATGGCTGACTAATATTCCCTTGTTTGTGAATACTGCATTTTGCTTATTAATTCATCAAGTGATGGCCATTTGGGTTATTTCCACTTTGAGGATGTTAAGAATAAGGATACTTTACCCATTTTAATTTATTTTATTTAATATTTAATTTTTTTCAAATAATTTCCATGCCCAACATGGTGCCCTAATTCATGATCCTGACATCAAGAGTCACATGTTTTACCAACTAAACCAGTTAGGTGCCCTCTTTGTCCATTTTAATGTTCTTAATTTTAAGAATTTAACTTTTAGGGGCGCCTGGGTGGCTCAGTGGGTTAAAGCCTCTGCCTTCGGCTCAGGTCATGATCCCAGGGTCCTGGGATCGAGCCCTGCATCAGGCTCTCTGTTCAGTGGGGAGTCTGTTTCCCCTCCTTCTCTCTCTGTCTGCCTGCTTGTGATCTCTGTCTGTCAAATAAATAAATAAATAAAAATCTTTTTAAAAAATTTAAAAAAAAAGAATTTAATTTTTAGGGCGCCTGGGTGGCTCAGTGGGTTAAGCCTCTGCCTTCAGCTCAGGTCATGATCTCAGGGTCCTGCGATCAAGTCCCGCATCGGGCTTTCTGCTCAGCAGGGAGACTGCTTCCCCCTCTCTCTCTGCTTGTCTCTCTGCCTACTTGTGATCTCTCTCTGTGTGTCAAATAAATAAATAAAATCTTAAAAAAAATAAAATAAAATTTAATATTTTATTTTATTTATTTACTATATATTATTTTAAAGATTTATTTATTATTTTAGAAAGAGAGAAAGAGGGAGAGAGAGAGCGTGGGGGGAGGATAGAGAGAACCCTAGCCAATTTCTCTCTGAACACAAAACTCAATGACATGGGGCTAGATCCCATGACCCTGAGATCATGACCTGAGCCTAAACCAAGAGTCAGTCACTTAACCAACTAAGCCACCCAGGTACCCCATTTATATTTTAGTTTTAAATATTTTTGCTTTCCTTTCATCTGGAACAGCCATCATCCAGTAATTCGCCAAAATGACCAACACAAAGGGAAAAAGGAGAGGTGCCCACTATGTGTTCTCTAGGCCTTTTGGAAAACATGGAGTTGTTCCTTTGGCCACATACATGCGAATCTACAAGAAAGATGATATTGGGGACATGAAGAAAATGGGCATTATTCACAAAAAAGAATGCCCCACAAATGTCACCATGACAAACTGGAAGAGTCTACAATGTTACTCAGCATGCTGTTGCATTGTTGTAAACAAACAAGTTAAGGGCAAAATTCTTGCCAAGAGAATTAATGTATGCATTGAGCATATTAAACACTCAAAGAGCTGAGATAGCTTCCTGAAACGTGTGAAGGAATATGACCAGAAAAAGGAGGAAGCCAAAGAGAAAGGTACTTGAGTTCAACTGAAGTGCCAGCCTGCCCCACCCAGAGAAACACATTTTGTGAGAACCAGTGGAAAGGAGCCCAAATTGCTAGAACCCATTCCCTACGAATTCATGGCATGTTAAATGTAAAGAAAATAAAAAACCTCAAGACAGTGTAAAAAAAAAAATTAAAGATTTATTTAAGAGGTGCCTTGGTGGTTCAGTCATTAAGTGTCTGCCTTCAGTTCAGGTCATGATCTCAGGGTCCTGGGATTAAGCCCTGCATCGGGCTCTCTGCTGGGCAGGAGGCTTGCCTCTCCCTCTCCCACTCCCCCGCTTGTGTTCCCTCTCTCGCTATGTCTCTCTATGTCAAATAAATAAATAAAATCTTTAAAAAAGAAAAAGAAATAAGGAAAGCGTGAGAAAGGGAGAGGAGCAGCAGGAGAGGGAGGGACAGAATCTGAAGCCGACTCCCTGCTCAGTTCAGAGCCCAATGCAGGGCTTGATCTCACAACTCCAAGATCATGACCTGAGCCAAAACTAAGAGTCAGTTGCTTAACCAGCTGAGATACCCAGGGGCCTCTTAAAATTTTTAATGTAATCTCAACCCCCAATGTGGGACTCAAACTCATGACCTTGCAATTAAGAATCTGATGTTCGGGGCGCCTGGGTGGCTCAGTGGGTTAAGCCACTGCCTTCGGCTCAGGTCATGATCTCAGGGTCCTGGGATCGAGCCCTGCATCGGGCTCTCTGCTCCGCAGGGAGCCTGCTTCCTCCTCTCTCTCTGCCTGCCTCTCTGCCTACTTGTCATCTCTCTCTCTGTCAAATAAATAAAATAATAAAATCAAAAAAAAAAAAAAAAAAAAAAGAATCTGATGTTCTTCTCCAAAGTAGATACCCAAATGGCCCATAGACATATGAAAAAGTGTTCAACATCAGTTGGCATCAGGGAAATAAAAATCAAAACCACAATGAGATACCACCTCACAGGAGTCAGAATGGCTAAAATTAACTAGTCAGAAAATGAGAGAAGTTGGTGAGGATGTGGAGAAAGGGGTACCCTCCTACACTGTTGATGGGAATGCAAACTGGTGCAGTCACTCTGGAAAACTTTCAGAAAGTTGAAAATAGGGGCACCTGGGTGGCTCAGTTGGTAAAGCAACTGCCTTCCGCTCAGGTTGTGATCCTGGAGTCCCAGAATAGAGTCCCACATCAGGATCCCTGCTCAGCAGGGAGTCTGCTTCTCCCTCTGACCCTCCCCCTTCTCATGCTCTCTCTCTCGCTCTCTCTCAAATAAATAAATAAAATGTTTTTTTAAAAAGTTGAAAATAGAGCTACCCTATGACCCCCACAATTTCACTCCTGGGTATTTACCCCAAAAATACAAATGTAGTGATCCAAAGGGCCACATGCACCCAAATGTTTATAGGAACAGTGTCCACAACAGCCGAATTATGGAAAGAGCCTAGATGTCCATCGACAGTTGAATGGATAAAGATGTGGTTCATATATACAATGGAATATTATGCAGAGAGAGAGTGCAAATAGGCAGAGCAGCAGGCAGAGGGAAAGGGAGAAGCAGGCTCTTTGCTGAGCAGGGAGTCTGATGCAGGGCTCGATCTCAGGATCCTGGGATCATGACCTGAGCTGAAGGCAGACGTTTAACTGACTAAGCCACCCAGGCAACCGAGTTGTATTCTTTTTTTTTTTTTTTTAAAGATTTTATTTATTTATTTGACAGAGAGAAATCACAAGTAGACAGAGAGGCAGGCAGAGAGAGAGAGAGAGAGGGAAGCAGGCTCGCTGCTGAGCAGAGAGCCCGATGCGGGACTCGATTCCAGGACCCTGAGATCATGACCTGAGCCGAAGGCAGCAGCTTAACCCACTGAGCCACCCAGGCGCCCCCGAGTTGTATTCTTTTTGATGCTATTTCAAATGAAATTATTTTATTAATTTCATTTTCAGATTGTTCATTGAAATTATATAGAAAAAAATTGATCTTGTTTTCTGTAGTCTTGATGAAAATAGAACTGTTTCTTATTTCTAATAGTTTTTCAGGTAATTCCTTAGGATTTTCTCTTTTTAAGCCCACATCATCTGTGGGTAGAGATAATTTTACTTCTTTCCTTCCAGTCTGGATGCCTTCTTTTATCCTTGACCAACTTCCTTGACTACAACCTTCTATTACAACTTTGAACAGAAATAGCGAGGTGGACATCCTAGACTTATTCCTGATTTGAGGGGGGATATCTTTCTTTCTTTCCTTTTTTTAAAAAGATTTTATTTATTTATTTGTCAGAGAGAGAGCACAAGTAGGGGGAGCAGCAGGCAGAGGGAGAAGCAGGCTCCCCACCAAGCAGGATGCCTGATGTGGAATTCTATCCCAGGACTCAGGGATCATGACCTGAGCTGAAGGTAGACACTTAACCAACTGAGCCACCCAGGTGTCCCCAAATCCAGTCTTCCGCCATTAAATATGTTAGTTGTTAAATATGTTAGTTGTGAGTTTTTATAGACACTCTTTTTAAAAAAGATTTATTTATTTGAGAGAGAGAGAATGAGGGAGAGAGAGCATGAGAAGGGGGAGGGTCAGAAGGAGAAGAGCCCAATGTGGGACTCGATCCCGGGACTCCAGGATCATGACCCGAGCCAAAGACAGTCACTCAACCAACTGAGCCACCCAGATGCCCTATAGATACTCTTTTGTCAGGTTCCCTTCTGTCTCTGTTTGTTGAAGTTTGTTGAGTGTTTTGTTTTGTTTTGTTTTCCTGACAAGGTGTTGAATATTATCAAATGCTTTTTTGTGTCTATTGAGGTGATCATGTGATTCTTTTTTCATTTTAGTGATATGATGATTTAAAATAATAAATAAATAAAATAATTATATTAAACCAAATTCACATTCCTTTAATAAATCTCTCTTGGTCATGGTGCACCATTTTTATATATTGCCACTTGGTTTGCTAGTATTTGAGGGGCTATGTTTTTCTCTTCATGCACTTTAATTACTACTGTTAGGTTTTAAATTCACCAATAAAGAATGAATCTGTAAAACCCTAGGCAACCTACCCTGACTGCAGTCACGGCAAAATCCCAGGGCCATGTTCTCTGTCTGTACCCCTGATCTCACTGTATAGCCCCGGAGGAGCCATGTACCAACCCTCCAGAACTCGTCAGTAATAAACCTTATTTTTTTTCCCCAGCATTTCCTCACGGCTGTTGCTGACTTGCATCTTGCAGTTGTAAGAACCACAGGAGCTGTTCTGGCCTCCACACTGGGGAAATGGCATTGCCCCCAGGGCATTTCTAGCCAGGACCTTCTCTCTCTATAGGTTGGCATCAACATGAAACATGGCTACTGGGACAGTTTGGTCTGTTAACTCTGACATCTGGTTGCTCTCACGTGCAGTATGTGTTGCCTGTTTTTTTGTTTCAGTGTTAAGTCATGCTTTCTTGTTTCTTTGCATGTACCGTAATTTTTTTCTTTTGGTCAGAAACTGGACATTTCCGATAATATCATAGTAACCCTTCCAATAGGGCTTGCTATCGTTATTTGCTTGTTTATTTGTTTAGTGACTGGCTGGATCATTTTAGCATAGTCTCCTCTCTCTCCACCCTCCCCTTCACCTGTGGTAAACCTCTAATGTTGCCCTCATCGTCCGTAGTCACTCTGGGATGTGGACATTTTGGCGGGACTTTTAAAAATATCTCTTCCTTGGACCGCACCCCTGTTAGACTCCACTAAACTGCCCACTGGTTACTCTATTATTTTTGGCAAAGGCCTGGTGCAAAAATTGCTCTCCAGATGAAACCAGTGCAATTCAGCCTTCTTTGACAGAATAGAATTTTTTAAAATGACTTTGTTTATTGTAGGACACCTGGGTGGCTCAGTTGGTTAAGCATCTGCCTTCAGCTTGGGTCATGATCCCAGAGTTCTGGGATCAAGCCCATATGGGGCTCCCTGCTTGGATGGGAGCCCACTTCCCCCTCTGCCTCTGCCCTTCTCCCTTGTGCTTTCTCTCTCTGTCTCTGTCTCACAGAAAAATAAGTAATTCAAATCCCTTTTTCCTCCAAGATTTTATTTATTTATTTATTTTTAAAGAGAGAGAAAGAAAGAAGGAGAATGTGCTGAGGGAGGAGCAGAAGGAAAGAGGATCTCAAGCGGATTCCACACCAAGCGCAGAGCCCTGAGCCAACAGAAGGCTTGATCTCAAGACCCTAAGAGCATGACCTGAGCTGAAGTCAAGAGCCAGACACTCAACCTACTGAGCCACCCAGGTGCCCAGACAGAATGGTTTTTTGAGAGCAGTATTTGAGTTTATTCTGATCCCAGGTAGGCTCTTCCCTGCTCCCTTTCCCAGGTTTTCTAGCTGGCCTATACCTTGCCTGTATATCTAATAAATATGTTATTCTCCTCTTAGTTGCCTGTCACCACAATCTCCACTGTTTTTGAGAGAACCCTCAGGCTTGAACTTCTCCGCATGGATAGCAGATGAAGTCAGTGTCTTTGGGAAGAGAGTAAGAGCTGTCTTTTTCATCCTGCTTCTTTCCTTAGGCAAAATCTCTGAGCCATTACTCCAAAGTGGGGATAGGAGACAGGGGCACACTTCTCTCCCTGTGACATTCTTGCCCTAGAAATTGAGCACTCAGTAGAGAGGGGGTAGTTACATCACATCTTCCTGGCTTGCCTCTTCCGGCTTGGAACCACTGCCTGGTGAGCAGAGGCAAGGACAATCAGAGCTGTGGACTCCCAGAGGCACCACATCCAGGGTAGATCCTCAGTCCTGTGAGTGAGACCTGGGCAGAAGAAAGGAGCCCTCATTTCTCAGTGACACTCACAAGAAGTGAGCCTCCACAAAAGGTTGATGGGGGCCAGACAGAAATGTTGATGTCCTGCTGCGTGTAGGGAATAGCTGTCCAACTGTGAGCAGGGGGGAGGGAGTGCTATGTTCTTTCTTGGTTGCACTGGTCTTGAGTGTTCATCTTGCTGAGTGGGAGTGGGGTGAGGAGCAAGTCTCAGCTTAAATACCATAGACTCTTAGTATTTGTACTGAATTTTAGTAGTTTTTGTTTTGTTTTGTTTTAGTAAATTAATTTCTCTTTTTTTCTTTCTAGTATTTTTTTACAGACTATATGACCTTGGGACCACTTCTAGAGATTTTATTTATATGTTATTTATTTTAAGATTTTTAAAATTTATTTGAGAGAGACAGAGATAGTGACAGACAGCACAAGCAGGGAGGAGAGGGAGAAGCAGCCTCCCCCACTGAGCAGGGAGCCCAACATGGAACTCGATCTCGGGACACTGAGACCATAACCTGAGCCGAAGGCAGACACTTCACCGACTGAGCCACCCAGGTGCCCCATTTCTAGAGATTTTAAATGATTTTGTTCTTTTCTTTTTCAACAAGAACCAAGTTTTTTACTTGTTCATTTTGAGCATGTGAAGTATTCCTTGATGATATCCTTGGTCTGAGACTCTTTGCCATAACTACCATACAACTCCAACGAACCACTTTGTGGGGTTTTCCCTCTTTGTCAACTCTGCGGAGGCCTACCCATCTACCCATCCCCCTAGTTTCTTTTGTCATTGGCCTTGATGAGGTTGATTTTGTGTTTAGCACCAAAGGCCTCCACCAAACATAGCGTTATCCAGCTGGATGCAAGCACACAAATGTGGGCTTGGAGCTTGTCTAAAGCTTTGGCTGCTTAGCAAATTTCACGTGCTAGGATGTTGTGGAGGAGGATGGTCTTCTGCACCTCTTGCAAAGCAGAGTCCCAACGCCCATTCCACGGCCAGCCGCCATGCCTTCTTCAGCCATGGCAGTGGGTTACTGGTGGAGTCCAATCGGGAGCACACCTGAGCCTCCACCTCCCAGACACTTGGTGACAGTGGTGGGGAAAGACAAACACTGATTTTTTGTTTGCTTTTTAACAAAATCTTCACTGGTTTCACTGGTGAATGGGTCTACAGTGTCTTAATGTTGCTTGTGGAAATCTTCCCTTCCACTGTGGTTTCTTGCACTATACCTCTAATTTCTGTTTCCTTTCCTTATTCTAGAAGGCCAGAATATGTTTTTGTTATAATTTTGCTAAATTAATATTTGATGAAGAAATGCAAGATGTCAATGTTGCCATGGTTCAACAAAAGATTAGGAGAGAAATTGCAAGAGAGGATTATTACTCACAAGATCTGGAGGAAGTACACAGCATGGGGCAAGGGGCCACTTGAGCAATTAGGAAAGCCAAGGCAGGTGCAGGCAGAGAGGGAGAGGACCTGGGACAAATGCCTTTATCATTCTCCATGGGTAGGGAGGGCTTTGGGGATTTTGGCCTAAGGCTGGAGTGGATTCAAACCCAAAACAGTGTGCTCTGGGGAAGATCCATGGGGAACCGGCTTCTCCTTCTCCCTCTGCCTCCTGCTCTGCCTACTTGTGATCCCTCTCTCTCTGTCAAATAAATAAATAAAATCTTAAAAAAAAAAAAAAAGAAGGTGCACCTGGGTGGCTCAGTGGGTTAAAGCCTCTGCCTTTGGCTCAGGTCATGGTCCCAGGGTCCTGGGATCGAGCCCCACATCGGGCTCTCTGCTCCGCGGGGAGCCTGCTTCCTCCCCTCTCTCTCTGCCTACTTGTGATCTCTCTGTCAAATAAATAAATAAAATCTTTAAAATAAATAAATTAATAAAATCTTAAAAAAAAAAAAAAAAGAAGGTGCACCTGGGTGGCTCAGTGGGTTAAGCCTCTGCCTTTGGCTCAGGTCATGATCTCAGAGTCCTGGGATTGACCCTGCATTGGGCTCTCTGCTCAGTGGGGAGCCTGCTTCTCCCTCTCTCTGCCTGCTGCACTGCCTACTTGTGATCTCTCTCTCTCTCTGTCAAATAAATAAATAAAATCTTAAAAAAAAGAAATATAACTCCATCCTCATCTGTATTACTCCATTCCCATTCTCCTCTTCTTTCTACTCCTTTCCAACCACCCCTTAAACCAGTTTCTTAAATTTCTATGCATTCTCTCCCATTAAAAGAAATAGTGTAATATGTGAATCTGTCTGAAGTAGAGACTGTTAGCCACCTACCCCAAACTTGTCTTCATCTTCCAAAGTCATACAATCTTTGATTTTAGCTTGTCACATAACTGCCTAGATCAAATGCTCCCGTTTTTCCAGTCTCCCATGCAGCTAGGTGTAGCCACATGGCTAAATTCTTGCCGGTGAGATGCAAGGAATTAAAATCATATGGCAGTTTTTGGAAAACTGCTTTAAAAGGTTGATACATGTCTTTTTCTCTCTCTTGCTTTTCACCTAATATTCTATCCTGCTGTCTAGAATGTAAATGTGATGGCTGGAACTCCAACAGCCATCTTAGACCATGAAGATAAGCATTCTAGTGAGGCGGGGGCAGAAAGCTTGAAGAGCCTGTGTTCCTGATGATATCTTGAAGTCTCCATACTAATTCCAGACTGGATTTGTAAATATATGTATATGTGTGATGATGAAATCTTATTGCATGCAAGACTTACTCATTTTTTTAAGGTTTATTTTTAAAAATAATTTCTACACAGTGTGGGGCTCAAACTCACAACACCGAGATCCAGACTCACATGTTCTTCTGACTGAGCTAGCCAGGCACCTCAGGACTTATTCATTGTTAACTTTGATTGATTTTCTTTCTTTCTTTTTTAAAGATTTTATTTATTTGACAGAGAGAGAGAGCACAAGCAGGGAGAGTGGCAGGCAGAGGGAGAAGGAGAAGCAGACTCACTGCTAACCCGGGAGCCTGATGTGGGGATCAATCCCAGGACCCTGGGGTCATGACCTGAGCCAAGGGCAGGTGCTTTACTGACTGAGCTACCCAGGTGCCCCTAATTTGGATTTTCTCTTACATGCAGCTGATATTAATCCTAACTGATACAGTATCTAATTCAAACTCAGCACATAGATCTAGATCTGATTTGATTTTTGCATGTATTTTAAATTTATTATTTAATTATTTACAGTCCCATGTAAATCCTGTAATAGGTCAGAATGAAAGCAATAAATTTATGTTAGAACCCTTAGGATCGGGGGGGGGGGGTGCCTGGGTGGCTCAGTCGGAAGAGCATGCAACTCTTGATCTTGGTGTCATTAGTTCAAGCCCCACACTGGGTGTAGAGATTACTAAAAAAATAAATAAACTTAAAAAGAAAGAACCCTTGGTATTGTAATACAGTCAGGATTAATATATAGTTGGTGTTGACATGTGTAGTTATGCTGGTTATTTAATGGCTATCTCCAGTGGTGAATGAGAAGGGTCCGTGCCATATTAGTTGTTAAGTGAATGCAATTCTTATTTGTGGTTGAAAATCACCACAAATAAGAATTGCATTCACTGATATACATATTAAACAAATAGTTATGGAATGTATTGTGTTAGGTGTTGATGAAACAGAGAATGAAATTGAACACAGACCCTGTCTACTTACACACCAATGGAGGCTACTGACATTAAAACAGTAGCGTGTATATACGTATGAATATATGTCATGACAAATGAGAGGTAGAAGGATGAGAAAAATGCTCTGAGAGTACATATTTGTAAGAGTGGAAAGCTTAAAGATTAGGGATTCCTTGTCAAGAAGGTCAGGGACAGGGGCACCTGGGTGGCTCAGTGGGTTAAAGCCTCTGCCTTCGGCTCGGGTCATGATCCCAGGGTCCTGGGATCGAGCCCCACATCGGGCTCTCTGCTCCGCGGGGAGCCTGCTTCCTCCTCTCTCTCTGCCTGCCTCTCTGCCTAGTTGTGATTTCTCTCTGTCAAATAAATAAAATATTAAAAAAAAAAAAAAAAAAAAAAGAAGGTCAGGGACAGCCTGAGGAGACTAAGATCTGAAAGTTGGGAAGAGTTAAAAAGGTAAAGGGAAGAGCAGATGCAAAAGCCCTGCGGTGAGAGGGATACTGGTGTGAGGGATGAACACAGGTTCAGTGTGGCCTGAGCAGAGAGAACAAAGCACAAGATGAGGTCTGTGAGGCAGGGAGAAGCTAGATGCCTGGCCATGCGAGCCATATTAAAGAGTTCCATAGAGATCATAATTCCTGAGACATTTTCCAAGTTTTTGCTGTTTCAGTGTTACAATCAACATCTTGATATACATAACTTCCTTCCATGGCATGACAGCTGTGCAGACATATGTCAGGAGAAGGTACCGATGGAGGAAAAACCAAATGCAGACACTCTCTGGGTGAATTAAATAGGGTTTCTGTCTTGTGGGCATTCTCCTTTCCAGAACCTGCTGTCTCTCAGTATAGTCGTGTCTCCTCCTTCTGGAACTCCCAGTCCATTAGGCAGGTACAGACCTCTACATCTCAAGATCGTGAATGGTTTCAAGTCTTTTTGTGTTTAGGAATGCTGAACCAAAAAAGGTGAGGTTATGGGGCACCTGGGTGGCTCAGTGGTTTAAGCCGCTGCCTTCGGCTCAGGTCATGGTCTCAGGGTCCTGGGATCGAGTCCCGCGTCGGGCTCTCTGCTCGGCAGGGAGCCTGCTTCCCTCTCACTCTCTCTGCCTGCCTCTCTGCCTACTTGTGATCTCTCTCTGTCAAATAAATAAATAAAAAATCTTTTAAAAAAAAAAAAGGTGAGGTTATGAGGGATGCCTGCCTGGCTCAGCTGGTCGTGCAAGCAACCTTTTTTTTTTTTTTTTTTAAATGTATTTATTTGATACAGAGAGAGTGCGTACAAGCAGGGGGAGCGGCAGAGGCAGAGGGAGAAGCAGGCTCTCCACTGAGCAGAGAGACCAATGCAGCGCTCGACCCCCCGACTCTGGGATCATGACCTGAGGCAAAGGCAGCTGCTTAACTAACAGAGCCACCCAGCTGCCCCAGATGAACCTCATTAAACTTAGAGTTAAATAATATATACTAGTACTCTGGGGCTCCACTTAAGTACGCTCAGCACAAATAGTCTTCATTCATTACCCTCTCTGACCTCAGGTCAATACAGTTGGTCCAAATATTCCTGAATAAAAAGCTGGGTACCCAGAATAAGGCTCAGCTCCTGGAGCTTGTAGATCATTCAACAGATTCTTAGATGAGATGAATGGCCTAGTGGGAAGGATCTAGGGTCAAACCTAGAATCATCTCTCATCATCTCTATTCTCAAGAAATGTTTCCCACAAACTTTGCCCATTTCTACAGAAACTGCTAACACATGCTAGCACCCACATGGTCCTCAGTTCTCCACATACTTCCCACATATGTGGCTCACTTTACAGATAAATTGGACAGTACTAGTTCAGACCTTTGACTTGGTTGGCTTACTGACCTCTAACTTGAAAACAAATTTACCATTGACCACCAGGTGGCACCCTGTCCCAAAGCACAGTATACCACATTCAGGGTAGGCATTTGAAGGCAAGCTTTCCTTGAGAATGTCTGATCCCACCTCCCTCAGGAGTGTCAAGTTTACACATTGTGGATTCAGTCCCGATATGAACGAATCAATCAATTAATTAATTAATACGATTTTATGTATTTATTTGAGAGAGAGAGAGCATGAGCAGGGCAGAGGGGCAGAGGGAGGGGAAGAAGCAGACTCCCCGCCCAGGAGGGAACCTGACGCAGTGCTCAATCCCAGGACCCCAGGATCATGACCAGAGTGAAGGCAGATGCCTAACTGACTGAGCCACCCAGGTACCCTCCAATATGAATTTTAAAAAACCTTTAAACAAGTAACCGTATAGTGAAACTGGTTATGGTCTCTCACTCCGTTTCTCCCCTGTTCATTATGTATTTATTGTCTACCATGAATTAGCCACTTCTTTCTGTAGAAACGAGTCTTATGACTTCTTTTTTTTTCTTGTGATTTACTTCTGTTTGGACTACCAGATATCTCTGACCATGCCAACTCATGAGTCTCCTCCTTAGTTCAGCTGGTTTGGTGCCAGAACTTTGCCAATGGGGAGTAACCTTCCACCTTTGTCCTTTATTGTATCAGTATAACAGAAGGAAGAACAATAAGACCTCAAATCCTTTCCCTTAAGCAAGTACAAGGAGGCCAATGCCAAGCTATTTATAGCAAGCAATGCAAGAGGAAATAAATCAAGATACCTTCTCTCTGTAGGTAACTTGATTGTTCTGGTTCCTTGTTGCTTTTTCACTTCCTTAGATGGTTGTAGCCATATTTCATAAGCCCTGCAAGCAGCCGAATCTTGCTCAGTGGCCCTGAATGCTAGGAAATCTGACCCAAGTGTCCGTCCATCTTGTCCCATGGGACTTGCAGTGGACAAGGCTTGCTCTCTGATTTCCTGTCGTGGCTTTTTGCTTTATTTCATGCCCCTATCATTCTTGATTCAAAGCATAGTCAGCCCATGGTATATATCAAGACCCCTTTTTGAACGGTACACAGGCCACTCTGTGAAGGACTTTGCCTCTGGCAGAGTATTAGAGGACGCAGAGGATTTGAAAGCAAGGAAGGTGGAGGAAGAGATTGACAGGTTAGTTTCCGAGAGACAGCAGCCCCAGCTAACCAGCCTGGAAATCTCCTGCTGGTTTGCATTCTCTGTTAACTCTTCTGAGAGAGAAAAACAGAAACTGAGAAACCAGCAAGGTATGAAAAGATACTTTGAGCTAACCTACTTTTTTTTTTTTTTTTTTTTTTAGGTCTGTGGGATTCAAAGCAGTTCTTGTTTTCTGATCACAAACCTCAGGTTTATCGGTGGATAGTAATGCAGAAACAACATAAGGCTCTGACTTTATTCAAAGTTTGGCAAATAAAATGACAGCAGCTGAGGTTACCTATGAGAAGTCACTAGACAAAACAGACTGTCACCTTGACCTAGGGTAAGAATGAGGTTGGCAGAAGGATGATATTAGGAAATGAAAAGCAACAGGTCAATTCAATGAATGGTGGAAATAAAGGAACATAGTGACTATGGGAAGATGGAGAAGTGAAGGTCAGAAGTCCAGGTCCAGCACTGTCCTTGAGGAGCAGGTGCCCTGAACTTCAGATTTGGCTGACTTCTGCATGGCAAATTTATTATAATGGCTGCTATTTTCATCTAGGCCTCCTTTTCTTTATCTGTAAAATGAGGGGATTAAACAAGACAATGTGGGGAGAGATGTGAAAGATGTTGAAACAGAGCAACATGATTACCAGGTGTGTTTGATAGAAAAGCAGGTGGATATTGTCTAAACATGCCCTTCTGAGTGATCCTTTTGTAAGTCTATGAATTGTAGATGGCTGAGAGCAACGCAAATGGCTCTTATCCACAGACATGCAGATAAATTTTGATGTGTGGAAATGCAATTGGATTCCATTTCTCCTGGAGTTTTTCCAATTTTGCATCAATTTATAAATTCATTTCAGTGTTACTGACTGCATATATATGTGTGTGTGTGTGTGTACGTATATATATTTGAATTATTCTTTGAACCAATTGTAATATCTTAGTCCTCTAACTTGTCAATGAGTTAAATAACATCTTTGACCTGTTCTTATTTTATATTTGCATGAGAGTCGTGAAATTATCCTGTTTAAAAAAAACTATCCATTAATGACAATTGCTCAAAAGTCCAATGATCACAAATTGTTTGGTCAAGAAACCATATATATATATTTTTGACCAAAAAATAATTTTTTGTAAAATATTGTGGTGAAAGTGATAAATTGCTCAACATAGTCCATGGTTATATTTATAACCAGGAATATGGACAAAAGAGATCAAGTGCAAAAGAGTAATGAGTTTATCAGATACTGCAGGTGTCTGCTCTGAGTCACGTAGAACTCATGGTTGAAAGTGCTTTCTGAGCAGTAAGTTTGTTGGCCAGGCTTGTATCTGAGATTGCTCAGAGTGAAAAGACTCGTCCATCATAGAAACTCTTGGCCTCAGCCATACTTTGATAATATACCCTTGCCATGTGCCACCTGTGTCCTCTTTGGGCTTTTTGCAGAGAGAAGTGGCTGTGACTTACTGAGTTCCAAGAAATGATGGTGGAATGGGATTTGGGGTGGGCAGCCTTGAGGGAAAGGGTACATATGGGAGAAGGAATTCTGATAGAAATCTTCAGGAATCTGGAATAAATCTTATTCCTTTCCTTTAATGTGTATCTTTGAAAAGCTGATTCTATAATCTGAAAAAAAAATAATTTTTTTTAATTTTTTTATTTAAAGATTTTATTTATTTATTTGACAGAGAGAGATCACAAGTAGATAGAGAGGCAGGCAGAGAGAGAGAGAGAGAGAGGGAGGGAAGCAGGCTCCCTGCTGAGCAGAGAGCCCGATGTGGGACTCGAACCCAGGACCCTGAGATCATGACCTGAGCCAAAGGCAGCGGCTTAACCCACTGAGCCACCCAGGCGCCCCAAAAATAATTTTTTTGAAAAAAAAATTTTATAGACACTGATGCCCCTGAAATCAGATCTTACTGTTAAAACTTATGTGTAAGTTGTTTATTTGGGCATGTGATCCTAGGTGACTTGAGTAAAAACAGGGATGGAGGAAAAGCCAAATATCTATGCTCATGTGTGTATGTTGGGCTTGGGAACCAGGCCGACAGGACCATTCTGTGCAAGGTCCCATCCCCTCCCAGCCCTGGCAATGTAGTTGAGCTTTCTCTAGCTTTCTCTTCAGAAGGAATATGTGCATTTGTACAGATTATGGCTTGGAATTAGGCAGATGCAGGTACTCCCCAATAGCCCCCTCCATGATAGCCTCAAGATAACGGTCCTAAAAAAAAAAAAAAAAAAGATACACAGCCCTGTTTAGGGACCCTGGGGGCCTTGACCCGTGCAACTTGCACGCACACACTATGCCCTCCACCAGTCCGGCAAGGGAACCAGGACCCTAAGACCTGTATACCAGGTATCAGTTGAGTATCACTTGCCTGCCTCTAGGGCAAAGAAAGTCCATCCCACAAAAATCTTTCTAAGGCAGCATCCTTCATCTGGTGACAGTGCCCATTTGGACTGGCTGCCTGATGAAGTCCCATGTTTTCCAGTAATCAAGGCTGCTAGGTGTTTCTCATGGGAGACATCCCTGAAGCCTCTCAGTACCTGTCTTGGTGAGGCAGTCTAAATTCTCCAGCTTTATCATAAGGGGGAATAAGTATGTACACTTGTGTATGTTAGACCTTGGAAAGAAGCTAAGATGCCTTGTACCCCAACAGCTCATCTCGTGATCAGCCTATCTGATGGCAGGTCCCTGGCTACCCTGACTTGCCATCCTCCTGAATGAACATTATGACTTTTGGTACTCTAGAATGGGTGGTGAAGAACCCACAGGCTTGAAGAGATCCTTTGGTCTGGAAACACCTTCATAGTCCTGGGCAGAGGGATCCCACCCTGAGTTTCTTTATCAGGCAGCAGCTTAAAACTGGTGACCTACAGTCCCCAGGTGGACTAGCTGCCAGATGGGGGAATATGCTTCACAAGGAATAGCCTCCTAGGAAGGCTATTCAGTGGGTTGCTATTCAGCCTGAGCTCCCAAAGCCTGGTGGTGCCTAGTACCACCAACCTTGTGAGATGAGGTTGCCCCAGATGAGCTGATGGGTTCTATATTGTGCATATGTGCAAGCCAAGCCAATCAGGATTACCAGGGACCCAAACAGAGTAAGTATCTAAAGAGATCAGGTCATGAGAACAGGCTGTTGAACAGAAAAACCTATGCCTCCTTCCAAGCCCTAAGCAGCACAAATGAACGTATGTCTTCCTTCCACAAGGAAAGCTGGAGGAGTCTGGACTGCCTTGACAAGATGGCACTCCCTAGTAGTGACGGGGCTCTCTCATAAAAGGAACCACAGACACTTGACGGCTGGCGGAGTAAAAAATTCATCAGGAGGCTGGGCCCAAAGGACAGCAACTCACACCTGCTAAGAGAGGCCAAGTCAGAAAAAACTTCAGGGGTGGATTCCCTCTGCCTGGCGACCTAGGCAGGGGGTGTGGGACTGGCCACAGCCCCTCAGGTCTAAAGGGCAGGTCAGAGCTAGGAGGCTGAGGCAGTGCGTATTACCCAAGCGCGGGCTGCCAGGTCAGGGTTGGGGGTGGGGCTGGAACACAACCAGGCTCTGGAGAGGATGGTTCCAGGAGCAGGCTGTTGGGGGTTCATGCATCTGCCTCCTTCTAAGCCCCAACCTACACGAGCCCGCGTCCATTCTCCTTTGGAAGGGGAAGCTGGAGGAGTGTGGACAGCCTTGCCCCGTTGGGGACTGTGGGGCTGCTGGGGCTCCTCCTACAAGGGACACCTGGGAGCGGTGATCGCTGGGAAGCCTGGCACCCCTTCAGGTGGTCAGCGGAAATGGGGACTGAGTGGGGGCACTCTCAAGCTGCCACCTCAGAAAGATGTTTGGTTGGGGGCTCCTCCGCCCTGAAAACCAATGAGCTGCTCAGGCTCCCGGTTACTGGCAGCACCGACCGCGGACGTGCTGCGTGCTGTGCACGTGCCAGTCTTGCCCGGCGCAGTAGTGGGAGTCTGGGAAGAGGCCCACTGGAGCAGGGCAGGTGGTTTTGGCCGTCCAGTGGGGAAGGGCCGCTGGTGATGTTTTCTGGCAGCTGCCTAATTCCAAGCCCTGACCTGCACAAATGCGTGTATTTGTCGTCGCTGGACTGTCTTACCAGGCGCTTGGCAGGCTGCCGGGCCTCCTCCAACAAGAGACACCTGGGAGCCTGGATGGCTGCATCTGCGAGCTCACCAGGCAGCTAGCTAGTCCAGATGGGCTAGGGACTGATTCTGGCCACTTGAAAAACCGCACCTTCGGGGCGCCTGGGTGGCTCAGTGGTTTAAGCTGCTGCCTTCGGCTCAGGTCATGATCTCAGGGTCCTGGGATCGAGTCCCATGTCAGGCTCTCTGCTCAGCAGGGAGCCTGCTTCCCTCTCACTCTCTCTGCCTGCCTCTCTGCCTACTTGTGATCTCTCTCTGTCAAATAAATAAATAAAATCTTAAAAAAACAAAAAACAAAAAACCGCACCTTCTGCAAGAGCTTCAGGACTGAGCTTCCTCCAGCCAGGAGCCTAGCAGAGGGGCAGACTGGCCATAGCCCCTAAAGCCTGGGTGGGGCGGGGGTGGGCCCTGCGAGGCAGGACGGGGGGCCCACTGCGCATGCGAGAGCTGCGCAGCTTAGAGGAGGTGGGCAACTAACCATGCCCCTAAGTGGAGAACTGTCAGCTATGAAGTCCTTCACCAGCCTGGGGCTGAGGCCACTGGCTGGGGTACCCTCCGCTGAGAGACATCTGGGAGCTATTACGGCTGAAGGGGTCTGGGCTCTTATCAGGCAGCTAGCCCAGATGGACACTGACTTTTGTCACCTTAGCCTTTGCCTCAGAAATACCTGGCTTGGGCACACTTCGCTCACTAGCCAAAGCAAGCGGTTCCTTCCAGAGGGGCTCCGGCTTCTAGGCCTGGAGTGGCCCCGGATGCCCCCAAGGAAGGCATGCGCAGTGCATAGTATGACTGCCCAGCTGTGCAGTTCAGAATTCTTGGGGCCCTAGCCTAAGTGTCTTGAAGGCATGGATCCCCTGGACAAACAGTTGGGGCTACCAAGTGTCTGCCTACTTTAAGGCCTTAACCTACACAAATACGCATCCATATTTCTTCTGGAAGGTGAGGCTGGAGGACTATGGGCTGTGTTGCCCAGAAGTGGCCTTTTGGGCTGCGTGGGCATTGTTCAGTAACAGACACTTGGGAGCCTTGAATGGCGGTAAGCACAGGACCCCAACAGGCAGTTGGGCGAAATAGGGACTGAGTGGCTTTAGTTGAATGGCGTCACCTCACAAAGAGCTTTACCTGTTGCTTTGTTTGCCCTGCGGCTTAGGCAGGGTGTGCCCTAAGGCCCCTGCGGCAGGGTGTGCCCTAAGGCCCCTGCGGCTCGGACCCAGACAGCCCCAGCTGCTTGAGGCACGCTGAGGTGGAGTGCCGTGCCTACGTGCTAGCCAAGTGACTGTAGGGAGGCCATTGGTGAGGCTTGGCGGGGTGAGGGGGGGTGGAGGGTGTGCGTCCCTGTCTCTGCCTTCTCCCCTCCTAGCCTAAACAAGCGCACACTTTTTCCTCTGAAGGCCGGGCTTGAGGCGAATGGTCATTTTTGCCAGATTGGGGGTTGGGGAGGCTGGCTCATGGCTGGGATGTCTTCCAGTAAGGGACCCTGTTTGCCTTGATGGCTGGAGAAGCGGGAGATTCTGTCAGGCAGCTTGTCCACTGGGTATGCAGACCAGCAGGCGCTGTTTAACACATCAGCCTCAGAAAAGTTTTTTTGTGGGAGGTCTCCTACCTTCATGAAGGTTATTTGGGTGGTTTGGGGTTGTACCAATGTTCCATGGGCCTGGAGGACTCCCCTGCCCGGTTGCACCCCGCTGGCTAGGAAGCGTGCACACGGTGCACCAAGGAGCTGCACATGTCAGTGGGTCCGTGGATCTGAAGCAGGCAGCTGTAGGAGAGGCTGTGTTGGAAGGGGGGCTACCATGGATACGTGGCATCCTCATAATTCCAAGCCACAAGTCACTCTAAGGAGTATATTCTCCCTGAAGGCAGAGGTGTAGGAATTTGGACCTGCTGGGTACATGCCCTTTGGGATGGTCAGGCTCCACTCCAAAAAGGGAAACCTGGGAAGCTTGATTGAGTCCTGGACTGCTGCACAAAGTACACCTGGGGACTGGCCTCCACCCATTTCAGGGGCTGCCTCCAAGGGAATTTCAGGGGTGGGCCCCTTCCATGCCTGTAGGCACTGCAGGCAATTAGGGATGGACCCCAGCTCCATGGGCAGTTGACAGGTTGTGTCCTGCTCAGATGTGAGCCTCCCAGGTCAAGGTAGCCTGGGACAGGGGGCCATGTTGGGTAAGGGTGGGTCACAGTAGCAGACTCATTTATTTATTTATTTATTTATTTGACAGAGATCACAAGTAGGCAGAGAGGCAGGCAGAGAGAGGGGAAAGAAGCAGGCTCCCTGCTAAGCAGAGAGCCTGATGCGGGGCTGGATCCCAGGACCCTGAGATCATGACCTGAGCCGAAGGCAGCGGCTTAACCACTGAGCCACCCAGGCGCCCCACAGTAGCAGACTCTTGGGGATACCTGGCGTCTGCCTAAACCCAGCCCTAGAGTGTACACATGCACATGATCCCCCTGACATCTGCTTGGTTTGGGGGGCAAATAATGCTCAAACTGATTATGTCTTTGCCAACACTGTCTCTTTAGTGCTGGTTCCCTGTGTAGATTTCTCCAACCAACAGCATACAGGATCATGTTTTAAATTGACAGGATTACAGGGCTGCCTGGGTGGCTCAGATGGTTCAGCATCTGCCTTTGGTTCAGGTTGTGATCCTGGGGTCCTGGGATCGAGGTCCCTGCTCAGCCGGGAGTCTGCTTCTCCCTTTCCCTCTGCCTTTCCTCCTGCGTGTGGGTGCACTCTCTCTCTCTCAAATGAATGAATAAAATCTTAAAAAAAAAAATTGACCATTACAGAAGTAACATAGTTCCATGTTAGATCAATCCCATTCATCACACTATTGTCCAGGTAAGGGGAGAAGAAAGGAATAAAGTTCAAATTAATTTGAGTTGTATTTTTATAAGTAGGTAATTGGAGAGACATCTGAGCCAATTGAGTTCTCATCTCCAGCTGCCAGGGCAGGAATAAAAGTTCAGGAACGCTAGAGCACCTTTCAGGGAAGGAGGGTGCTGGTGTTGATGGGCGAGATGTACTTTGCTAAGGGGCCTTTGCATGGCTTTTACCACTGCCTGGAAAGTGTCTCCTTTGTTGCAGCAGCAGCGAATTTCTCCAAGGTGTTTGGAAAGATACTTTAGATGAGCAAAGTGGAAACTTGCCAGTCAGAGCACTCTCGGAGAGTCCTTATAGCTCCTAGGATTCATGTTCTAAATGTCCCTTTGTCTGTCTAGTGGCATCTTCCTATGTTTCCACTGGTGAACCCCCATGGGGTCCCTCTGCCGCAGAGCTACTACTGAGTTCTCATGGGTGAGAATAGAAGAGACAATGACATCTGACACGACTCACTTCTTTCTTACACCAAAACAACTTTATTATGAAAAACAACTTTTTGGGGACACCTGGGTGGCTCAGTTGGTTAAGCATCTGCCTTTGATGCGGGTCCTGGTCCCAGAGTCCTGGTCCCAGGGTCCTGGGATCGAGCCCGCATCAGGCTCCCTGCTCAGTGGGGAGCCTGCTTCTCCCTCTCTCTCTGCAGCTCCCCCAGCTTGGGCTCTCTCTCACTTTCCCGCTCTCTCTGAAGTAAATAAATAAAATCTTTAACCGACCCCCCCAAAACACAATTTTGTCTTTGCCATAAATGACCCAAGCCGGAATCAGGAGTCCAGCATTTAACTTACTGAGCCACCCAGGTACCCCATGTTGTTTCCTTTTTAGTGATGAACTACTTCTACTTCCAGACTTTGAGGGGATACAAAGAAAGACTTTCAATAATGACAACAAAATAATTTAGCAGTAGCTAGCATTGAGTATGTACTGTGTGCTAAGGAACCTGTCAAGTATTTTATATATATATATTTTTAAATATTTTTATTTATTTGACAGAGAGAAATCACAACAAGGCAGAGAGGCAGGCAGAGAGAGAGGAGGAAGCAGGCTTCCTGCGGAGCAGAGAGCCCGATGCGGGGCTCGATCCCAGGACCCTGGGATCATGACCTGAGCCGAAGGCAGAGGCTTTAACCCACTGAGCCACCCAGGCGCCCTGTATTTAATATATTTTATTTAATTTCTGCAGTAAACCTTTGGGGTAGGTAGTATTACATATCTTTAGATGTGAAGAGTGATACTGGAGATGTTGAATAAATGGCCCAAAGTCACACAGATAATAAATGTTGAAGTTACAATTCAAAATTAGTCAGGTTTTATAATACATGTTTGTGTTCCCCCACAAATTCTTATGTTGGAACCCAAATCCCCAATGTGATGGTTTTGGAGGTGGGGCCTTTGGGAAGTAATTAGATCATGATGGGATTAGTGCCCTTATAAGAAGAGCCAGGAGAGCATTGCTTCTCTCTGCTTTCTACCACGTGAGGATACAGGAAAGGACATCTGCAAACCAGAAAGAGGGCTCTCCCCTCACCAAGTACCAAATCAGCCCACACCTCCACGTTGGACTTTCTAGCCCTCAGAACTCTGAGGAATAAATGTTTGTTGTTTAAGTCACCCAGTCTGTGGTATTTTTTGTCATAGAAGTTGGAGTAGATGAAGACATTGGGATTCTAGACATTCTTATCCACTGGATGATACCGCAAGTAAAGAAAACAGACTTAAAGCAGTATGTGTGGTAAAATCCAACTTTTGTTGTTTGTATTTTTGTTGGCAGGATCTTTTTTATTCAAAACAAAACAAAAGTCAAAACAAAAACCTTTGGCAACCACACACAGGAGGGGGAGGGGGAGGTGTCTGTCCATCCAGCCCAGCCCCAGCCCACATGGTTTTAAAAGGCAGCAGCTAGGCCTGTGGGGTAACGGCCCTCCAGATAAAAAAGGTGTGTGTATGGGAAGGGTGCAAAAGCAGGGGGTGTGGCAGCCCAGGTAAGTGGGAGCCCTGCAGGTGGGAGGCCATTTCATCCCATTTCTTGTTGATCTCACCGCGGTGGACACCTTTGTCCGACAGCAGGGCTAGCGGCTTGGCAGTCATGGTAACAGTGCCATTGACAGTCGGAGCTCCGCTGGTGCTCTTGGTAGGAAGATGTAGGGTAAATTCCCCGTCCTGCAGCAGCGAGTCCCGCTTAGCAGAACAGCTGGGGCTTCCCAGTGTCAGTCCACTCACGGAAGAACCTGACGGGTCTTTGCCAACCAGGATACCAACCTCTGCTGGCGTGATGTTGACCAAGGCCCCCTTCCCGCCCCCCCCCCCCCCCCCGCCATGGCGGTCCAGATCTAGGGCGAATCTTTAGAGCATGTGGTGGCCGGTGGCCATGTCCTGACCGGTCCCTCCCGCCTGGAGGTGGGGGATGTGGGCATTCCCACGTGAGGTGGCAAGGCTGCTGCTGCGGCCTGGCCTGGGCGCTGTCCTGGGCTAGGCGGTTGGGGAGGGAAGGTTAGGGCCTGGGGTGGTGGGTGGGAGAGGCAGGCAGGAGAGGCGCAGAGCTGGTTGGGGGGAGTTGTGTGCCCTCAGGACCTGGCTCTGCTGGCTGCCCAGCGGCCCTCCCACAGCTGTGGAAATCCCATTTCTGTATGTAATAAGCTGCTCAGCGAGGTAGAATTTTGCATTTTTATTACAGAGCCAATACCACTTAAAATCGACAGTTGTTGGGGTGCCGGGTGGCTCAGTTGGTTAAGCATCTGCGTTCTGCTCAGGTCAAGATCCCAGACTCCTGGGATCAAGCCCCGCATCAGGCTCTCTGCTCAGCGGGAGCCTGCTTCTCCCTCTCCCTCTGCTGCTCTCCCTCATGCTCTCATTCTCTCTCTCAAATGAAGAAATAAAGTCTTAAAAAAAAAAAAATTGTCAGCTGTGGGGGACCCGGCTGGCTCAATGGGAAGAGCATGCAACTCCCGATCTCTGGGTCATAAGTTCAATGCCCTCTACACTAGCTACAGAGATAACTAAATTAAAAATTAAAAAAAATTGACAGCTCCGTCTTTGTTAGTTGAGGTCCCCCACTTATCCTTTGTTCTGGAAGGGGGATTCCTTTTAATTAGGTAGGAGTAAGGCAAGCAAGGGAAGGGTGTAGCAGGGCACTTTGTGAATTGTGAATGCTGCTCCTCTTGTCAGATTCTTTGGGAGCAAGTCAGCCACTTTCCCAAAGACGAAGGAGACTTCTGGGAGGTCTCCCAGGAAGAAGGAAGGAAGTTCTGAGAAGGAAGTTTTTGAGACCTGGGCCGCGTTCTTCAGGAGGGTTAGTGTTACTACAGCACTTTCAACACTCGCAAGTGGCCCTGACCTGAGACGGCAGCAAGACACAAGGGCCACCCAGGACCAATTCACCACAAAGGAGAGGGGGCTTGGACCTAACCTTGCTGGCCCGGAGGACAGGCTTCCAGCTCAGTCTTTATAAATTTCGCTCTTGTGTGTCCTAAGAGAAAGACCCCTTGGTGTTTGTAACGTTGGAACTGCAGACTCTGAGTACTTGTTTCAGTAATAGCTCCGTCTGGTGAGCGTTGGGGACATAGCCGATCTTCCGTGTTTCAGCAGTGACACCTTGTGGGGCAGAGGTAGAAGACACTGGGGTTTGTGAAAATGAGCGGTTTCCCATCTTTCTCTCATTTCGTTTTCACCTTGTTTTTTCCCCCTTCAACTTTATGGAGGTATAACTGACAAATGAGATTGCAATATATTTAAGTTGTGCAATGTGATATTTTGATAAACATTGTGAAAGAATTCCCACCTTCCATCACTTTTGTGTGTGTGTGAGAACACTTAAGTTCTCTCTTAGCAAATTTCAATGACTGTAGTCCCCATGCTGTCATTAGATCCTCATACATTGTTCATCTTTTTTTTTAAAAGATTTTATTTATTTATTTGACAGAGAGAGATCACAAGTAGACAGAGAGGCAGGCAGAGAGAGAGAGAGGGAAGCAGGCTCGCTGCTGAGCAGAGAGCCCGATGTGGGACTCGATCCCAGGACCCTGAGATCATGACCTGAGCCGAAGGCAGTGGCTTAACCCACTGAGCCACCCAGGTGCCCTACATTGTTCATCTTATAACTGAAAGTTTGTACCCTTTACCAACCTGCCCTTATCCCCCCTCCCCAGCGTCTGACTACCATTATCCTACTATGTTTCTATAAGTTTGACTTTTTTTTTTTCCCTCTGAGATACATATAAATGATAGAATGCAGTATTTGTCCTCCTCTGTCTGGCTTATTTCACTTAGCATAATGCCTTTCCATGCTCACTCATGTTGATGCAAATGACAGGATTAACTTTTTTTTAAAATTTTATTTATTTGACAGACAGAGATCACAAGTAGGCAGAGAGGCAGGCAGAGAGAGAGAGAGAGGAAGGGAAGCAGGGCTCCATCCCAGGACCCTGGGATCATGACCTGAGCTGAAGGCAGAGGCTTTAACCCACTGAGCCACCCAGGCACCCCAGGATTAACTTCTTTTTATGGCTGAACTTACATATACATAAAATCATATTTACTGTCAGCATATACTTAGGTTGAGGCTATTGCAAATAGTGTTACAGTGAATAGTGAGGTATAGATATCTCTTTGAGATAATTATTTTGTTACTTTGGATGTATACCCAAAAGTAGGATTTCTGGATCATATGGTATTTCTATTTTTAATTTCTTGACAAAACTTCATTCTGTTTTCCAGAGTGGTTTTACATTCTCACAAATGTCCAAGGGTTCCCCTTTCTCCACGTCTTTGCTCACATTTAATATTTATCTTTTTGATCATAGCTGTTCTAACAGGTGTGAGCTTATAGCTCACTGTAGTTTTGATTTACATTTCCCTGATGATTAGTGAGCATCTTTTCATGTACCTGCTGGCCATTTGTTTATCATCTATTCAGGTCCTTTGCCTGTTTGTTTTTTTTTTTTTTTTAAACTGGGTTATCTGTTTTGTTTGGTTGTTTTGCTGTTGAGTTGTTGAATTCCTTGCAGATTTTTGATATTAACCTCTTACTGGACATATGGTCTGTAAGTATTTTCTCTCACTCCATGATTTCTTTTTGTTGTGTTGATGGGTTGTTTTTTTTCCCTGTTACTTTTTTGTCGTGCTCTTTAGTTTGATTTAGTCCCATTTTTATATTTTTGCTTTTGTTGCTTTTGCTCTAGATGTCAAGTCCAAAAAATCATTGCCAAAACTAATGTCAAGGAGCTTATCCCCTGCATTTTCTTCTAAGAGTTCTTCTTAAATTCAGGTCTTTAAACCATGTAGAGTTGGTGTTTGGGTGTAGTGTAAGATAGGGGTCCAGTTTCATCCTTTGCAGATGGATATACAACACCATTGTTCCAACACCATTTACTGAAGGGACTATCCTTTCCTCATTGTATATTCTTGGCTCCTTTATCAAAAATTAATTGATTAAATATGTATGAATTTATTTCTGGGCTCTGTTCTGTTCCATTGATCTATATATCTGTTTTTATGCCAATACCACACTGGTTTGATTATTACAGCTTTGTAATGTAACTTGAAAGCAGAAAGAGTGATGCCTCCAGCTTTGTTCTTTCTCCAGGTTTGGTTTTTTTTTTTTCTTTTGGCTATTCGGGGTCTTTTGTAATTTCATATGAATTTTACAGTTGCTTTTCTATTCCGGTAAAAAATGCCATTGGAATTTTTTTTTTAAGATATAATTTATTTATTTGACAGAGATCACAAGTAGGCAGAGAGGCAGGCAGAGAGAGAGAGGGGGAAGCAGGCTTCCTGCTGAGCAGAGAGCCTGATGCAGGGCCCAATCCCAGGACCCCGAGATCACGACCCCAGCCGAAGGCAGAGGCCCAACCCACTGAGCCATCCAGGCACGCCGCCATTGGAATTTTGATAGGAATTGCATTCCATCTACAGATGGCTCTGCATGGTATGGACATTTTATTTTATTTATTTTTTAAAAGATTTTATTTGTTTGAGAGAGAGAGAGAGAGAGCATGAGAGGGGAGAAGGTCAGGGGGAGAAGTAGACTCCCCATGGAGCTGGGGACCCGATGCGGGACTCGATCCCCAGATTCCAGGATCATGACCTGAGCACAAGGCAGTCACCCAATGAACTGAGCCACCCAGGCTCCCGGTATTGACATTTTCACAATGCAACTCTTCCAATCCTTCGACACAGGCTAGCTTTCCATTCTTGTGCATCTTCTTCAGTTTCTTTCATCAATGTTTCCTAGTTTTGAGTGTATAGCTCTTTCATCTTCTTGGTTAAATTTATTCCTGAGTATTTTATTTTTTAAATGATTTTATTTATTTGACAGAGAGAGAGAGAGCACACAAGCAGGGGGAGAAGTGGAGGGAGAAGCAGTCTCCCCGCTGAGCCGGATCAGGACCTCAGCTAAATGCAGGCGCCTAACCTACTGAGCCACCCAGGTGCCTCCAACCTGGTGCTTTTAAACTCCATGTATCAATTTTAAAAGCAAAAAACAAACTGGAAAATACGGCTATTATCCTTATAAGTGAAGGTATTTGGGAGGTCGGAGGACCTTGACATTTACCAGACAGAGCAACTTATCTTAACCCCCTTAGTTGTACTCTGTACCCTGCTCTCACATGTGTATTCCTCTCTGGCACTCTCATTTCTGTGTGAACACTTGTCATGTTGCTGCTGGTCACCACCTGGAACTTCTGGACATAGTCACCAGGATAGGAGGTAGCTGCTTCATCCTGGGGTCAGCAGAGGGTTCCTTCATTCTTATTTAGTGAGAATTGGGACAAAAACTACAAGTGACAATGCCTTTCTCTTTAGTTTAATGGAAAAGTCCTTATGAAATTCAACCCTCACTGTTATACCCACTTCCTAATTTTTCTCGCCTATTTTTTTTAAGATATTTATTTATTTATTTATTTGACAGAGAGAGAGATCACAAGTAGGCAGAGGGGTAGAGAGGAAGAGAGGGAAGCAGGCTCCCCGCCGAGCAGAGAGCCCAATGAGGGACTTGATCCCAGGACCCTGAGATCATGACCTGAGCCAAAAGCAGCGGCCCAACCCACTGAGCCACCCAGGTGCCCTTTCTTGTTCATTCTTTGGAACAACCCACCCCTTCCAATGGATTGGACTATACCCCCAGCAGCATATTCCTCAACATTTGGAGCCTGTTCTGAAGAGGGCATTTCTCCAGAGTCAGTCTCACCCTTGGTACTATTGACATATTGGGCTAGATGAGTTTTTGTTGTGGGGCATTGTGTTGTGCATTGTAGGTAGCATTACTAGCTTCTACCAACCAGATGCTAGGAACATCCCTCCCCCATCGTCCTCCACCCCCTCAAACCGTGAAAACCAAAAATGTCTCCAGACATTGCTAAATGTCCTCTGGGGGACAGAATTACTTCTCACTGAGAACCACTAGACCAGTACCCTGGGGGAGAGTGTGGTGGGTAAGAGCAGTAAAGTCCCCTCATAGTCCAAGTTTGGGTGGGGAACTTTGACTATCCAGACCACTAAAAGTAGGTAGATGAGTCACTTTGTTCTCTTAAAGGTACTGGTTACTACTGAATCATCAACTCCTAAAGACAAATAGTAATTTTCATAGAGTGCAGCCTAATAACAAAGTAGAATATACCTCCTCATCTGCCCTATAATTTGCAAGGCCACATCTCTCATAATGAGGTTAGTATTATACATTATTACTTTTAATTTCCTTGCTTCCAAATGTATCTTCTTTGGATCATCCCTGAGCAATATTCCTTTTAATTCCTTTATCTACTCATAGACTTGGCCCAAAGATTTGAAATTATTATTATTATTTAAAAAATATTTTATTTGTTTATTTGACAGACAGAGATCACAAGTAGGCAGAGAGGCAGGCAGAGAGAGAAGAGGAAGCAGGCTCCCTGCTGAGCAGGGAGCCCAATGTGGGGCTTGATCCCAGGACTCTGAGATCATGACCTGAGCTGAAGGCAGAGGCTTTAACCCATTGAGCCACCCAGGTGCCCCAAGATTTGAAATTATTACTTGGAAATTTAATCTTGTAGCTTTTTTGTGATGGCAGTTGTGTTATTTGGTACATAGTACAAACATATTTGGTACATGGATTTTAGGTTGTCTGATACACAGTTATTAAAAAGTTTTACTTGTAATCTTTATTACATTTTGTCCCCTGGAAATTTTATCTTTTAGGATTATGAAGTGTTCTTAACTGTATTTAAGTCTTTTTGCCTTGAATTGTCTGATGTCGACGTAACAACCTTTGCATTTTTTTTCCTAAAGATTTTATTTATTTGACAGAGTGAGAGAATGAGCACAAATGGGGGTACTGCAGAGGGAGATGGAGAAGCAGACTCCTGGCTGAGCAGGGAGCCTGCCTCAGGGCTCCATCCCAGGACCTCAGGATCATAACCTGAGCTGAAGCAGATGCTTAACCGACTGAGCCACTCAGGCACCCCAACCTTTGCATTCTTGTTTTTGCCATTTGTCCAGTGTATGGTTGTCTATTCCTTCCTATTTATCCTTTCTGAACCACTTACTTTAGGTGTATCGCCTGTATATATCACAGTGGTGGTATGTCAGTTAATGTTTGCTGCATAATAAGCCATATCAAAACTTAGTGGTTTAGAACATGAGTCATTTATTTAGCTCATGATTCTGTTGGTTGGGTGGTATGTGTTGTCGGGGCTGGTTCGGCCAATCTCCGATGGGCTTGCTCATGTGTCTGGTGTCAGCTGGGGTCTGGCTGGAGGCTGGATTATCTAAGATAGCGTCACTCACATGTCTGATGATTAGCAGATTGTCGGCAGGGGCTGGGGGAATGACTGGGCCATGTGTCTTTCATAATTTGACAGGCTAGACTGCACACACAGCGGTCATAGGGTCGCAAGAGCTGCTAGAGGGGACCAGCCCTAATGAGTGAAGCGTTCACTTGCATGACAATCTCTAATGCCCCATGGGCCAAAGCAATTGAAATCAACAACCCAGACTTAAGGGGTGGAGAAAAAGATTCCTCCCCTTGATGGAAAGATCTATAATATCACACTGCAAAGCCAGAGATGAAGGGAGGGAAGAATTTGTGGCCAATTTTATAATCTATCACATTTGGGTTTTCCTTTCTGAGTCAATATAAAATTTTGTCTTCTCCTTTCATTGGTTCATATAAACCCAATTGCACTTACTATATGATTGCTATATTTGATCTCAATTTTGTCGTACCTTTCTGTGCTTTATTTGTTGAGTGTATCATTGTTTTTAGTTTTTTCCTCCACATGGCCTACTTGCTCTTTTTAGTTTTCTTTTGGTGTTTATGGAAAGTTTATATATATATTTTAATATTTACCTTTATACTAATGCCCTTTTCTTATTTGGTCTCCCTTTTCCTCACTTTCTTCTGCTATTTGATTTGTTGGTTTTAAATGACATTTGATGATATCATTTAAATACCTCTTGATTCTCACCACCTATTCACCAAATTACTTATTCTACTTTTCCTTTCTTTCCTTTCCTTTCTTAGTTCTCTCATGTTCTTATGTACCATGAAATATATCCAAAAAGTAAGATAAATTAATGGATAGATGGATAGAGCGATGACTAGGTAGATGTGTGATAAATATAAATACATATGATAATAAAATATTAATGTTAGAATCTAGGTGGTGGTATATAGATGTTTGCTTCAAAATTCTATACTGTGTTTGAAATTTTTTTTAACTTTTTTGAAAAAGATTTATTTATTTGAGAGAGAAAGTGCACATAGGCGGGGGCTGGGGCAGAGGGAGAGGGAGAGAAGCAAACTCCCCACTGAGCCCCATGGAGGGCTCAATCCCATGGCCCTGAAATCATGACCTGAGCTAAACTGAGAGTCTGATGCTCAACAGACTGAGCCACCTAGGTGCCCCTGAAATTTTAAATTCAAATGTTGGGGTAAAAGAACATAGGAGGGACACCTGGGTGGCTCAGTCAGTTAAGCACCCGCCTTGGGCTCACTCAGGTCATGATCTCCACATTCTGGGATCAAGCCTAGCATTGTTGGGCTCCCTGATCCATGGGGAGTCGTTTGTCCTTTGCCCTCTATTATCCTATGTTCTTGTGCTCTCTCTCTCTCTCAAATAAATAAATAAAATCTTAAAAAAAAGAAAGAGAACATAGGAACAAGCCTGAAGGTGCTTCCATCGGTCCAATCTTAGATAAAACAGAGTTTCAAACTATATCATGATAGGAATAAATTATGATCTACTTGATAAAATAAAAATTCATGAATCTATGATGATATAAATATATAACTGAATGAATCAGTAAATAAATGGGAGAAAAAAGAAAAATCTTCCTTACAAAATACTGCCAACAAATAAATACTGTTTGGAATGATGGGTAAGAACATTTCCATTTTGCAGGCGCCTGGGTGCTTCAGTAGGTTAAGCTTCTGCCTTCAGCTCAGATCATGATCCCAGGGGCCTGGGATCGAGCCTCGCATCGGGCTCTCTGCTCAGCAGGGAGCCTGCTTTCCCCTCTCTCTCTGCCTACTTGTGATCTCTGTCTGTCAAATAAATAAATAAAATCTTTAAAAAAAAAGAACATTTCCATTTTGCAATCATCATCATAATAATAGGTTCAGGCAAGAATCATCAAAGCATGAAAAAAACAGTGGAAAAATGTTTAATGAGAAACAACATATTTATACAGTCTCACAGTATATTGCCACAAATTACCTGTTAATTACAAAGAAAAAATAGTAATTTTTCCAGGGAAAAAACTGGTGGACATCACCGTAAAAAATTACTGTTTAGGGGTACCTGGCTGGCTCAGTTGGTAAAGCATGTGGCTCTTGATTTCAGGATTATAAGTTCGAGCCCCAAGTTGGGTGTAGGGATTACTTAAAAATAAAATCTTAGGGCGCCTGGGTGGCTCAGTGGGTTAAGCCTCTGCCTTCAGATCAGGTCATGATCTCAGGGTCCTGAGATCAAGCCCCACATCGGGCTCTCTGCTCAGCAGGGAGCCTGCTTCCCCCTCTCTATCTGCCTGCCTCTCTGCCTACTTGTGACCTCTCTCAGTCTGTCAAACAAATAAATAAAATCTTTAAAAAAATAAATAAAATCTTAAAAAATTAATGTTTATTATGAGTGTAAATTTTGTTAATAGCATACTAGGCTATGTATTATGATTTATTTCCTTACTTGCTCAGTCTTTTTTCTTAAAATATTACTGTCATTCTTTCCTTCTTCCTGATAATATATATATTTTTGAAGCCTCCATCATATAAGATAGTATATATAATCCCATCAATCTTTTCTTCTCTCTGTCCTGGAGCCCTTCATCCTTCTGCTTTAATCTGGGCTGGCTAATCTTTAGGTCTGTTTTAGGACTTCCCTTAACTGTTCTCCTAGACCTCTTCCTATGAACTATCTCCCAAACTATCCTCTTTGAGGGGGGAATCAAGACCTCTATAAATATATACAATAGATTGATAGGTTGGTTACAGAATTCTCTTGATTTAAATTTTGCTTGGCATATAGTGGGAACTCAGAGACATTTGCTGAATAACTCAGTATGGTCATCCAAATGTTACTGATGCTTTGTACCAATAAAGCTTACAGGGTTTTTTTTTAGCTTGAGGTCATAAATATTAAATAAGCAAAGATAAATGAAATTACACATACTCTGCGTATACGCATAATTTTTCTAAAAAGAAACTCAGGTGTGTTTAATACGAAGAGACACTTAAAACACTTACTGACTGCTCCTTGGATGTGAAACAGAGCTAATATGTGCCTCAGGGAACAGACTAAAGACACATTGTCATATAGCTGTAAGAGCAAATTAATAATAAAAGTCAGGAGGAGAGGGTGAGGGTGCTCCTCTTTCAACCTGAAATACTTAAACAAATACTGGATTTTAGTGAAAATAGGAGTCTTAAAACATGCCCTCAATATTGAGATGCTCACAAGACAATTTTCAGCTCTCTAGAAATATTTATTTCTATCCTATAAAGCATTTAAAAAATAATTCTGATACTTTATTCTTAGAAGTTATCTTACTCAAGTGAAATGACTCATTCAGGAGACACTTTGGTGGCAAGGGCAGTAGTTATTACAATAGCTGTAAATGGTGTTAGAGAACTGGCAACTGATGGAAATAGGAGCAGTAGTATATAGGATGAGAGTGGGCTTACCTAGGCAGTAATTCTAGATAAAAGGCTTAATAGTTTCCCTATTTCTCTTTAAAAATTTTGGTACTTTAACAATGAGACAGAAGACAGGAGTTGATCCCATTTACAATTACACCAAAACCCATAAGATACGTAGGAATAAACCTAACCAAAGGCAAAGGATCTGTACTCAGAAAACTACAGAACACTCATGAAAGAAACTGAGAAAGACACAAAGAAATGGAAAATCACTCCATGCTCATGGACTGGAAGAACAAATACTGTGAAAATGTCATGCTACCTAGAGCAATCTACATATTCAATGCAATCCCCATCAAAATATCATCAACTTTTCAAAAAGCTGAAACAAATAATCCTAAAATTTGTATGGAACCAGAAAAGACCCCAAATAGCCAAGGGAATGTTGAAAAAGAAAACAAAAACTGGTGGCATCACATTTCTGGACTTCAAGCTCTATTATAAAGCTGTAATCATCAAGACAGTATGGTACTGGCACAAAAACAGACACATAGATCAATGGGACAGATTAGAGAGCCCAGAAATGGACCCTCAACTATATGGTCAACTAATCTTCAACAAAGCAGGAAAGAATGTCCAATGGAAAAAAGACAGTCTCTTCAACAAATGGTGTTGGTAAAATTGGATATCCACATGCAGAAGAATGAAACTGGACCATTTTCTTACACTACACACAAAAATAGACTCAAAATGGGTGAAATACCTAAATGTGAGACAGGAATCCATCAAAATCCTTGAGGGAGAACACAGGCAGCAACCTCTTTGACCTCGGCCACAGTAACTTCTTGCTAAACATGTCTCCAAAAGCAAGGGAAACAAAGGCAAAAATGAACTCTTGGGACTTCATCAAGATAAAAATCTCTTGTACAGGAAAGGAAACAGTCGACAAAACCAAAAGACAACTGACAGAATGGGAGAAGATATTTTGCAAATGTCTGACCAGATAAGGGGCTACTATCCAAAATCTATAAAGAACTTATCAAATTCAAAACAAAAAAATAATCTAATCAAGAAATGGGCAGAAGACATAAACAGACATTTCTGCAAAGAAGGCATACAAATGGCCAACAGACACATGAAAAAATACTCAACATCACTCATCATCAGGGAAATACAAATGAAAACCATGAGATACCACCTCAAACCTGTCAGAATGGCTAAAATTAACCACTCAGGAAATGACAGATGTTGGTGAGGATGTGGAGAAAGGGGAACCCTCTTACACTGTTGGTAGAAATGTGAACTGGTATAGCCTCTCAGCAAAACATATGGAGGTTCCTCAAAAAGTTGAAAACAGAGCTACTCTATGACCCAAAAATGGCACTACTAGGTATTTACCCCAAAGATACAAATGTAGTGATCTGAAGGGACATCTGCACCCCAATATTTATAGCAGTAATGTCCACAATAGCCGAACTATGGAAAGAGCCCAGATATCCATCGACAGATGAATGGATAAAGAAGATGTGGTATATATATATATACACACACAATGGAATACTACTTAACCATCAGAAAAATGAGTGTTGGCATTTGCAATGACATGGTTGGAACTAGAGGATATTATGCTAAGTGAAATAAGTCAATCAGAGAAAAACAATTAACATATGGTCTCACTCATATGTGGAATTTAAGAAACAAAACAGAGGGGCATAGGGGATGGGAGGGGAAAAATACAACAAGACAAAATCAGAGAGGGAGATAAGCCATAAGTGACTCTTAATCATAGGAAACAAACTGAGGGTTGCTGGAGGGGACGGGAGGAAGATGGAGTAACTGGGTGCTGGACATTAAGGAGGGCAAGTGGTGTACACCGAGTATGATTTAAGACTGACGATTCACTGAACTCTGTCTCTATAACTAATAATACACTATATGTTAATTGAATTAAAATAAAAATTTTGGTGCCATGTGGGCAAAATTTATACACCCATATGTGAAAAATGACGAATTTTCTCTTTTTTTGCATATTTTTTATTTTTTTGGAAGTTAAATATGCAAGCAGATTAAAAAGACAAATAGTGCTCTATTACATATTGCAAAAAACCTGTGCCCTGCCCCATACCATTCCCCACTTTCCATTCCTTACACAGGATGTGTCTCCCAGGTGACACGGGGTACCATTCTTGCTGTTATTGATTTCATTGTCTCTTTGTTTCTACTCATCTCCTTCCCTTGAGGCCTTCCCCTGTGCTCTATCTACCCAACACTATAGACTGTAGAGTAAGGAAGTGAGGACACCTCATTTACCTTCTGCACTTCACTCTTTCTCAGACCCTTCCTCTCAGCACCCAAAGGCCTTTCTCCTTATTACATTGCAGGAACTTTCCATCAAACCCTTGCCCTATTTACCCTCTCATTCATTTAAAAAACTCTTTATTGTGGCCTTCTGGGCTTGGCTTTTATAAGCCTCTTTCCTCAACAAAGCTTGACTCCAGGGGGCACCTGGGTGGCTCAGTTGGTTGAGTGTCCCACTCTTGATTTCAGCTCAGGTCACGATCCTGGGATGGACCCATCAAGGAGTCTGCTTCTCTCCCTCTCCCTCTGTCCCTCCCCCTGCTCACTCTCTTTGTCTCTCTCAAAAAGATAAATCTTCAAAAAAGGTAACAAACAACACCACCAGCAACAACAACAACAAATCTTGACTCCTCCAAAAATCACAAGTGGTTACTTTCAGGCTATTGTCTCAATATGGACTTCAAGAACTCTGTTTTGAAACTCACCTATTTTCAGTGGGGTTCTACCTGTTCAAAGAAGCAATTACTTCCATTGATTCAATCAGTGGGGGTAATGATGGGCCTACCAGAACTATGGATTATCAGGGAGGAAAATCTATTGATTGAGTATCTCCTCAAACATTACACTGAGACTATACTCTAAGAATGTATTTTATGGAGTTTCATTCCACAGATGGAAAATCATCGTTACTATTAAGTAAGTTTGGAAGCAGTGAAACTCATCCTTAGAATGCATCACTGGTGGTCCTTGATATTCAGCCCACCCCTTCTTCCTGGGCACAAAGATTACCCTTCCCAGTCCAACTGCAGTTTGATGGGGCCAAGTGAGAGGTTCCAGCCAGGGAAATGGGAGTGGAAGTGAGGGCTCAGGCAGTGAAAAGCTGTTGCATAATGCTCTAGATTTCCTATTCCCCTTTGAAAGTGGCATCTCATGTTGAGATAACTAGCTGCCTGTCTTATATAAGACTTTATGTAGATAAGGGACAAATGTTTACTAAATTAAGATACTGAGATTCTGAAATTGTTTATTATCAGAACACAAAGCTAGCCTTTCCTAATATGCAATCCTTCTTTGGCCACTGATCTACTGCCTAATTAATGATTATTGCCTAATTAACTACACTGGCTTATTGCCAAATTAATGAGGGTATCTGTTATTGAGAAATGTGTGTTACTTTGATAATAGAAATCTAATTTTTCCTTTTGCAAGCAGTGAAACTCACTTACTCATTTAAAAATATTTACTGAGTGCCTACCATGTGCCAAGTGCTGGATCTAACGGTATTTAAAAAAAAAAAACAACCACAATTTTGCCCTTATAGAGGTTATATTCTAGTGGGGAAGTCAGACAAAAATTCAATCAACAACAACAAAAATACTTGCTAGTTAGGATAAGTGTTTTGAAAGAAATAAACAATGGCTGAATTAGACATTAACAAGGGGGAATCTACTTTAAATGCTATGATGGGAAGGAGACACTTCAACTTATATATGAAGAAAGTGAGGGGGGAAGTATTCTAAGTCATATGTGGAAAGATCTCAGTGAATTCGAAAAACTGAAATAAGACCAATGTGACTGGGCAGTAATAAATGAGGAACAAATGGTAAAATATGAAATTGAAGAGATAAGCAGAAATAGATCAAGCTACAGTAAGGAGTTTGGATTTTTTTAAATTAACATATAGTGTATTATTTATCCCAGGGGTATAGGTCTGTGAATCATCAGGCTTACACACTTCACAGCACTCACCATAGCACATACCCTCCCCAGTGTCCATCACCCAACCACCCTCTCCACAAACCCCCTTCCCCCAGCAACCCTCAGGGGGGAGTTTGGATTTTAATTTCCATCAGACAGGATCACTTTAATCTTCCTTTGACCAATGCAATATGGTTGGCCACATCTATGTTCATTCTCCATCTGCCTCAACAAATGATTTATCTTACATCTTTCTGATAGTTAATCCCTCGCTTTTACCCTCCCAGTTCTGGTTACCCTTTCCTCTCCACTTTTCACACGCTTTGCTCCTCAGGCTCTTCTGAATGTTCATTAGTTCTCCGGTATGTCAGTTCTGTCAACCAACCTTATAAGATACTCTATCATCTTCTGCCTTAAAAATATTTCTAATCTGGGCATCTGGGTGGCTCAATGGGTTAGAGCCTCTGCCTTTGGCTCAGGTCATGATCCCAGGGTCGTAGGATTGAGCCCCGCATCAGGCTCTCTGCTCGGTAGGGAGCCTGTTTCCCTTCCTCTCTCTCTCTGCCTGCCTCTCTGCCTACTTGTGATCTCTGTCAAATAAATAAAATCTTAAAAAAATTCCTAATCTGATTCTATCTTTCCTAATCTATAGCTTCTTCTTCTTCTTCTTCTTTTTAAAGATTTTATTATTTAACTGAGAGAGAGAGACAGAGATAGCCACAGAGAGTATGAGCGGGGAAGAAAGGGAGAAGCAACTCCTTGCTGAGCAGGGAGCCCTACGCAGGCCTCGATCCCAATCAAGACCTGAGCCAAAGGCAGATGCCTAACCGAGTGAGCCACCTAGGCATCCCTAATTGATAGCTTCTGATCTGTTTGTTTCTTTGTCTTCCGCCATAGTACCAGGGGTTTAAAAATAATTTGTATGCCGATGGCCGATTCCCAAACAAGACCTCTCTCTGAAGCTCTAATCCAATAAACCCAACTATCAATTTATTGACTCCACTTGATGAATGGCTGGATACAAACTCTCCCCACCACCTGCCCCCATCAGTGGATGATACATCAGTTTTTCTATCAGTAAATGATTCTACTGACCACTCAGAAGATCAGGCACCCAAACCAGGAGCCTCCTTGATCTCTCCCTCCCTTCTCTTCACCTTCCTATCCTTATTATCAGTAAATTCTTCAATTTTTAACTCAAAAACACATCAACTTAGCTCACTCCCACTAATGCTGGCTTTCATGATCTCTTGCCTGGATTTCTGACATGATCTCATAGCTTTCACCTTGCTTTTCTTTTTGAATATATATGTGTGTGTATGTATGTACGTGTATATATATATGTGTATATATATGTATATATGTATTTTTAAATTTCACACACGCAGAGAGGCAAGCAGGTGGGGGGAAGCATGCTCCCAGCTGAGCAGAGAGCCGGATGTGGGGCTCGATCCCTGGACCCTGGGATCATGACCTGAATGAAAGGCAGAGGGTTTAACCCACTGAGCCACCCAGGTGCCCATCGCCTTGCCTTTCTTTAATGCATTCTCTACATAGCAGCTAAGTGGCTATTTTATTTTAACCTAGAATCTTTTATTAAAAAATGAAAATTTGGTAAGATAAACTATTATAACAATAGTATATATGGTGTAAGAAAATTACACAGATAAGATAGGCAAAACCCATAAATACAGAGAACTGATGGCTGTCAAGGGAGGGGGGTGGAGGATGGGCAAAATGGGTTAAGGGGAGTGGGAGACAGGCTTCCGGTTACTGAATGAATAAGTCACAGGGATGAAAGGTACAACATAGGGAATACAGTCAATGGTATTGTAACAGCATTGTATGGTCACAGGTGGTAGCTACACTTGTGGTGGGCATAGCATAATTTGCAGACTTGTCAAATCACTATATTGTACACCTGAAAATAAAAATATGTACTCCACTTCCAAAGATTACAACTGTTAACACCCTTATGGTATAATCCTAGATTTTTTTTTGTAGTACACAAATACATGTATTTTATATTTGTAACCAAAGTGAGATATTATAACATACGTACTGTGCTGTGACTTGCTCTTTTCAATTAATAATCTCCATTTTTCCATAGCAATACATTTTCATCCTAGTCAGTCTATTTATACTGAAATGTCTTCAGCTGTCCTGAAAATGCATTTTATAAGGTGGTCTGTTCATACCAGGATTCAATCTACTCTCATGTACCTTAGATTTCTTTTCATGCAACAGTGGCTTTTTTCATAACAATACATTGTTGAAGAGATGGGGCCAGTTATTCTGCAGAAGATTCTCCCTCCTTGATGTTTGGTTGCCTCCTATGTATTTTGCTCCTCTATCCCCAGTATTTCTTTTTTCTTTCTTTCTTTTTTTAATATTTTATTTATTTATTTGACAGACAGAGATCACAAGTAGGCAGACAGGCAGGCAGAGAGAGAGGAAGGGAAGCAGGCTCCCCGCTGAGCAGAAAGCCCGATGTGGGGCTTGATCCCAGGACCCTGAGATCATGGCCTGAGCGGAAGGCAGAGGCTTAAGCCACTGAGCCACCCAGGAGGCGCCCCAATCACCAGTATTTCTAATAATTGTGTTGGATGCAAAGGTTTGATAGACTCAAGTTAAACATTTTTGCTTGGAATAGATCATAGATGATATCGTATACTTCATACTAAACCCATCAAGAGATCAGATTGATGCATATGATGACCTTTTTATTTATTTTTATTTTTTTAAAAGATTTTATTTATTTGACAGACAGAGATCACAATTTTATTTGAGAGACAGAGATCACAAGTAGGCAGAGAGGCAGGCAGAGAGAGGAGGAAGCAGGCTCCCCGCTGAGCAGAGAGCCTGATGCGGGCCTCGCTCCCAGGACCCTAGGATCATGACCTGAGCCCAAGGCAGTGGCTTAAACCACTGAGCCACTCAGGCGCCCACGATGACTTTTTAAAAATGCAAATTCTATCATGTCAATATTGCTTAAATCCCATTTATTGCTTCCTTTGCATTTATTCTATAATACAAATTCTCTAACTTGGCCTATAAGTTTGTGAATGATTGATGCCTGCTTACTCCTCCAACTTTATTTCATTCCATTCCCTGTGCGGTTTTTAAGTTTTTGCCACAGTTTGCTTCAACTCTCAGAAGGGAAGTGCTTGCCACCTAGGGCCTTTGCACTTGCACTCCCTTGGTCTGGGAGGCTCTCCCTTGCCTCTTCCGTTCTTCTAACGTCAAGCACTTCTCAAAGTGTGGGTCATTTTAAGTTAATCTTCTCAGAGAAGCCTTCTCTAATTATCTTGTTTAAATCAGGTTCTTCCAAGGCACCCTAATACCCTACAGTCCAAGCACACTGTTGTTCGTCCACCTTAGTATCTGTGTCCTTACCTGACTGTAAGCTGCACAATGGCAGGGACACCTTGCCTACAAGGCTCAGTCCTTGTGTACTGCAGTCCGCTGAATGAACTACCAGAGGTCACAACAACCCTGAAGCAGCGTCTCGGACAGGTAGCGGAAAACCCTCCTAGATGGCAGTTCAACAGTACTTCACCAGTTGCTCGCA
Source organism: Meles meles (assembly GCF_922984935.1). NCBI lineage: Eukaryota > Metazoa > Chordata > Mammalia > Carnivora > Mustelidae > Meles > Meles meles. The sequence continues at coordinate 35,760,588 of NC_060069.1, read as the reverse complement.
CGGAGGAATAGTTACTTATACGTGAAAGCGCTCGGTCCACCCGCTACGACAGTGAGCTGGAAAGGGAGAATTCCATTTCCGAAAAGAGCCAGCTCCTTATCGCTCACCCCAAGCGAAGCTGGGCCCCGGCGAATTGCCCCCGGGACCCCCCGACCGCCTCACGTGACTGCAGGCGGCGCGTCGAGTGCGCCTGCGCAGGAGCTCCCGGAAGTGGCCGGATCCAAAGCCGGCGGAGAGTCCGTCCGTCGGCTCCTCGGTCCGCCGCTCCGCCAGCCGGGTAGTCCGCGCGACTCGACTCTCGTCGCCGTCCTGCGGTCTGTTTGGCCCGAACGGCGGCCGAGGTGCTCGCCATGGCGACGTTCATCTCGGTACAGTTGAAAAAGACCTCGGAGGTGGACCTGGCCAAGCCGCTGGTGAAGTTCATCCAGCAGACGTACCCGAGCGGAGGGGAGGAGCAGGCCCAGTACTGCCGCGCGGCGGAGGAGCTCAGCAAGCTGCGCCGCGCCGCCCTCGGTCGCCCGCTGGACAAGCACGAGGGCGCTCTCGAGACGCTCCTGAGGTGGGCCCGGGGGTGAGCGAAGGGGAGGTGGTCTGCGGCCTGCCGCCCCCCCGCCCCCTTCCTCGGCCTGTCCTGCGTCCCGCCCTCGCACCCATGGTCGGAGTCGGGCCGTCCCGCCCTGGCTCGGCCGGGAGCGTAGGTGTGGTCTGCATTCCTTCCTGGTGAGCAGGAGCGGCGGGGTAGGCCACCACTCACCCTGCGCACTCGTCCCGCCGGCCCGCCTCCGCCCAGGTCTGCTGGGACTCCGTCCGTCCCATACCTGGGAGGGAGCGGTCGGCCACGTCCTGCGGTCTCGCCACGTTTTCCAGAACTAATTTTCCTCACTTTTTTTTTGGTGGGGCGGTGTCTCTGAGACTCTATCCTTCCCCATTTTTGCATCACCGCAAAACTTTCTTGGCCAGGTTTAGATTTCATAATAGTACTTGCTTGAGGGAAGTGAGAGAATTGGGGCATTGGGACAGACGTCTAGTACTCATTACATTGTTTTTACTTTAAATGGGCTATCTTAAATTCATCATGATCAAATGATGGAGAATTCCAAAGGTTCGGAGCTGCGACTGTTTGAAATTAAGCTTCAGTGACAGAACGTTCAAGACAGGTTGCTTAAAATCAGTTTGTTCCCAAGAAGGTGTGCACATAAGGAAGTGATTTGTTAACATGCTTATTGAGCTTATGCTATATTTAATGAGGGTTCTATTTGTGGTACTTTTCGGATGGGATGACAACATTTTTATAGTACTTCATAGTCAAAATTTTCTTTTGCCTAGTTGGTACCTATGCGAAACACACACAGGAGAAACCGTTGTATTAGGATGCAAAGAGAAGCCTAGATTAGTTTGTTCCCGTGTCTGAGAAGTTTGGGAGTATCACTTCTTTAGCTTGAAACATCACTGGAGATCGTCTTGGGTTTGTGATGATTCCCTAGGTTTAGGTGAGCTTTGTTCCTGTGCTAGAGGACGTGGTCCCACGTAGCTCTGCTGTAATTACAGTGGCCCCGAATACTCAGGATCTTAAATGAGGAGTGATTTTCTGTTTATATCTGGCGAAAGTCCCCGGGAGGTCTCTGACTGGGTTGGCTTGTGCCCGTTTATGATGATGGAAGATAGGGGAAATAGGCTAATTTAATTGCCTTTGTCTGAGTCAGTCTGCTGGTTTAACTTTTCCATCCCACATAGTTCAAAGCGGTATTAATATGGGATGGGGAAGGGCTGGTTCCCCAAAAGTAGTATACCGAATAGATTGCTCAGAGAGATTATGACCCTTTAGTGTCATTTTTAAAGATATGACTATTGGGTTGTAAAGATCATTAGTTTAATACTTAGTATGAGCATTTTGTTGGGGTAACCTAGGAATTCTTGGTCATTACTTAGAACTAACATACTTTAAAAAAAAACTCAAAAGTGATTTTTATGTAAACAGGAATAGTATTCAGTGAGGATTTTCCATAAGTATTATTAAGAAAGCATGAATGTGGTGTAATGAACCACATTAATTATTAAAGTGAGATACTCCAGGGATGCCTGGCTGGCTCAGCTGGTAAAGCATGCAACGCTGATCTCTGGGTCATGAGTTCGAGCCCCATGTTGAGTGTGGAGCCTATTTAAAAAAAATAATAAAATTAAAAAAAAAAAAAGATACTCTGCTTGCTTGATTGAAAAAACATCTCACAACTGTCTGATTTTTGCATACTCAAGGAAGTTTTATATACATCTCCTTATATACCTTAACATCTCCTTATGGACTTAGCAGTTTTGTTAAGTAGGTTAAATTTGGCCCCCAAACCTTGAGCTTGGAGTGTTCAGAGACAATTGGTGCATGGTATATTATTTTATTTTATTTTTTTTAAAGATTACTTATTTATTTATTTGACAGAGAAGAGAGACTGTGAGAGAGGCAACACAAGCAGGGGGGAGAGAGAGGAAGAAGCAGGCTTCCTGCTGAGCAGGGAGCAGGATGTGGGGCTCAATCCAGGACCCTGGGATCATGATCTGAGCCAAAGGCAGACACTTAACGACTGAGCCACCCAGGCACCCCAATTGGTGCATAGTTTTAAGACTCACAGAAAAGAGGGAATGGTGGATAGTGGTTGTGATAGGGTTTGGCTGTGAACTTTTAAAATGTCACTCATTTGTTTTGTCCTTTATTCTCTTCTCAGGCATAAATGTGAGAACTATTCCTAGGTACTGGGGCTGTTCCAGAGATAGTCTCTTTGAAAGTTACCATGCTTCATTAGTAGCTGTCTATATTATCCTCTTCTAGCCTATTCATTGAACAGCTATGTATATATTTTTTTCACTTCTTGCCTTTCTAGTGTGTTAAGGATAAGCTAACAGATACACTGTAATCTATTAAATTTTAGCATGGAGATGTATGTAAAATTTCCTTGAGTATGTGAAAATCAGACAGTTGTGAGATGTTTTTTCAATCAAGCAAGCAGAATATCTTATTTTTTAAAATTTTATTCTGTTTTTAAAAATAGGCTCCACAAGGGGTGCCTGGGTGGCTCAGTGGGTTAAGCCTCTGCCTTTGGCTCAGGTCATGATCTCAGGGTCCTGGGATCGAACCCTGCATTGGGCTCTCTGCTCCACAGGGAGCCTGCTTCCCCCTCTCACTCTCTGCCTGCCTCTCTGCCTACTTGTGATCTCTGACTGTCAAATAAATAAATAAAATCTTAAGAAAAAAAAAAAAAAGGCTCCACACCCAACGTGGGACTCGAACTCATGACCCGGAGATCAGCGTTGCATGCTTTACCAGCTGAGCCACCCAGGCATTCCTGGGATATCTTACTTTAATAATTATGTTTGGGTAATTGTGTAAACTGAACATTAATTTACGTATTTTTAACTTGGTGAACTTCTATTTTTTATTATTTTTTTAAGATTTTATTTATTCATTTGACAGAGATCACAAGAAGGCAGATAGGCAGGCAGAAAGAGAGGAGGAAGCAGGCTCCCTGCTGAGCAGAGAGCCGGATGCAGGGCTGGATCCCAGGACCCTGAGATCATGACCTGAGCCGAAGGCAGAGGCTTTAACCCACTGAGCCACCCAGGCACCCCAACTTTTATTTTTTTAAAAAAAGGACTTATTTATTAGAATACATGCAAGTGCAAGCTGGGGAAGGGGAGTGGGAGTGGGAGAGAATCTCTAGCAGACTCCCCACTGCGTCAGCTGAGCAGGGGGTATGATGTGTGGCTCATCCCATGACCTTGAGATCACCATCTGAGCCGAAATCAGGAGTTGGAACTTAACTGGCTGAGTCACCCAGGCACTCTTAACTTAATGAACATTTTTTTTTTTTAAAGATTTTACCATTTATTTGAAAGGGAGAGAGAGCACGAGCAGGGGGAGCGGCAGGGAGAGGGAGAAGCAGGTTCTCTGCTGAGCAGAGAGTGGGGCACGGGGCTTGATTTCAGGATTCCAGGATCATGACCTGAGCTGAAGGCAGATGCCTAACTAACTGAGCCACCCAGAAGGCCCACATAATGAACTTCTAAATAAAATTTTTGAATCAGAAGGTTGGAGCTAATTTCTAAAGAACAGAAGCTAGCTTGATGGGTACTGGTAAATAGCACCATGTAGAGGTCCAGTGATGAACTTGCTTTCTTATCATTACTAACTTGTAGAGCTCTATTAAAATTTCCTAAAATATACATTTATGACTGTCATGTTGAGAATGGACATCATCCTTTACAAAGTGGCTTTAACTTAAAACTGATTAGAAGAGCCTTGGTAAACTTCAGAAAACCATGGTAAACCATGGTTTTGGGGAAGGAAACATCAGATAGCAGTGTCTGTGTCTTTTGTGGCAGTTAGAGAGAGAAAGCTTCCGGTCTCCTTCCATGAAAAAGCCTGGTTGTCAGCTTTTTGAAATTTGATCAAGGGGAATGGAGGTTGGGGATTTCAGCAGTCATATGTACATTACATAGTCTAGTGTGACACCTGTATTAGGGTTGGATTTAGCTGCATGTATGAGATCTTACATTATCAGTGAGTTAAATTATGATTGTATTCCTGTGTAAAAAGTTCTGGTTGTCTGGGGCTGGTATAGTGGTTCTGTGAAGTTCATCAGGCTCAGGTGTCTTCTAGCTGTCTGCTCTGTAAAACCTACAGTTGTTCTTAAGGTACAGATAGTAGTCATACCCAAGATTCAGATAGTTGGAAAGAAGAAGGGAGAAAGGAGGTGGAGGGCTCAGTTCCCAGAATATTCCCTGGAAACTGCCCCATAACACCTTGCTCGTATGTTAACATGTCATGTTAGCGTATGTCCATATTTCCTAGAAGGGTAGAATAGAAAAGGGAGTTTTTATTAAGGGTAGCCATATACCCACATGAAATCTGGGGTTCTGTTAGTAAGAAGAGGAGAGAATGATGCAGGCAGTTAGCTCTCCCAGCCATAGCCTGTCAGTCTGCATCCTCCTCCCCACTTAGTTGTGCTTGATTCCCACCTTAGCTGTGCTTGGTATACCTAACATTTTTCTCAGAGTAGAGGAGCTGGGAGCCTGAAGATTTTTTTCAGATTTTCAACCATTCTCTTCCCAGACTTACACTAAATTCCTTTCTTTTCTTTCTTTTCTTTTTTTTTTAAAGATTTTATTTATTTGACAGAGATCTCAAGTAGGCAGAGAGGCAGGCAGAGAGAGAGGGTGAAGCAGGCTCCCCACTGAGCAGAGAGCCCAATGCGGAGCTCCATCCCAGGACCCTGAGATCATGACCTGAGCTGAAGGCAGAGGCTTTAACCCACTGAGACACCCAGGTGCCCCCTAAATTCCTTTTTTGAGTGGTACCTTTCGTTTCTTAATTCATATCCTTTCTGACTTTTCTGAGATGGTTTGACTTTTATTTTGTTAGCTCCTCCCCTTTAGGGAGTCAGATTTTCAGCTTTCTCTCTCTGCTTCAGTCATCCGCTTCTCATCTTTTAGAAAATTTCCTGAAACCTCGTACGCTGTTGTGCCGTTTCCTGTTGTCTTTGTCCTTGTGCATTTACATCTTTTAAATTTTTTATTCCTTTTTTTAGTGGAATTTTGGGAGGAAGCAGAAGGATGTTCATTCAGATCTCTGGTTAACTGGAAGAGAGTTACTTGTATTTTTCACAGTGGTTTTATCAATTTACATTCCCATCAACAGGTATATGTGAGTTTTTATTCCTCCACATCCTTGCTGGTACTTGCTAGTTAATTTAAATTACTGCTTTTTGTGAAATGTTGGATGAGAGATGGTATCTTGTTTTTGGCTGCATTGCCTGGATTTTTCTGACTTAGAGTATCTTATGTTTACTGGTCACTTAGTTTCTTTTTCTGTGAATCGCCTGTTCTTTTTCTTTGCCCATTTTCTGGGTTGCTTGTTTTTTTTTTTCCTTAATGATTTTTAGGAGCTTTTTACATTTTCTGGTTATTTACTCTTTTCCCATTACGTATATTTGTAAATATCCACACTTGTGGATTGTTTCTTTTTTTTTTTTTAAGATTCTGTTTATTTATTTATTTATGTTATTTGCTTGACAGAGAGAGAAATGACAAGTAGGCAGAGAGGCAGGCAGAGAGAGAGGGAAGCAGACTTCCCAGGCACCTTGTGTCTTGTGTCTTTCTTTTTTTTTTTTTTTAAAGATTTTATTTATTTATTTGACAGAGAGAAGATCACAAGTAGGCAGAGAGGCAGGCAGAGAGAGAGGAGGAAGCAGGCTCCCTGCGGAGCAGAGAGCCCGATGCGGGGCTCGATCCCAGGATCCCGAGATCATGACCTGAGCCGAAGGCAGCGGCTTAGTCCACTGAGCCACCCAGGCGCCCCTTGTGTCTTGTTTCTTAATTGCATTTATGATACCGTTTGTCATACAGAAGTCCTCACAAAATTTTTTATTTTCATAATTGGTAGTTGAAAGTTTTTCTTATTCCTAATGTGCACGTGTTAATGTGGTTCTTCCCCTTGATCAGATTTGGTAAGGGTTTGGAACTACCTTTTTTTAAATCAAGTCAAGGTGGCTCAGTTAAGTGTCTGACTTCGGCTCAGGTTATGATCTTAGGGTGCTGGGATGGAGCCCAGAGTGAGGCTCCCTGCTCCAGAGGGAGTCTGCTTATCCCTCTGCCTTCGGCATCCCCAATGCTTGCAAGAGCACGCACTCTGTCTCTCTCTCTCTCTCTCAAATAAAGTTTTTTTTTTTTTTTTTTTTTTTTAAAGAAATACGGCTTGGGCGCCTGGATGGTTCAGTGGGTTAAGCCGCTGCCTTCGGCTCAGGTCATGATCTCAGGGTCCTGGGATCAAGTCCCGCATCGGGCTCTCTGCTCAGTAGGGAGCCTGCTTCCCTCTCTCTCTCTCTCTCTCTCTGCCTGCCTCTGTCTACTTATGATCTCTCTCCGTCAAATAAATAAAATCTTAAAAAAAAAAAGAAATACGGCTTTATTTTATCAAATAAATGTGTGTGTGTGTTTTAAAGATTTTATTTATTTATTTGATAGAGATCGCAGGTAGGCAGAGAGAGGGGGAAGCACACTCCCTGCTGAGCAGAGAGCCTGATGCGGGGCTCGATCCCAGATCCCTGAGATCATGATCTGAGCCGAAGGCAGCGGCTTAACCCACTGAGCCACCCAGGCGCCCCTGTCAACTAAATGTTTTAACGAAGTGTATGTTTTTTGGTTTTTTTTCTGCCTTTGTCATTTACATTTCTTTTTCTTTTTTGTATTGAGTGATTTAACTTTTTCCCTCTTGTTTTTCTAATACATTTATTTTAGAACTGTGTGCTTTTTCTCAGTCTGCTTTTGGCTGCATTCACTGGTTTTGATACTAGTATTTTCATTGACTTTTAAAAAATAGTTTGTAATTTAACTTTGTGTTAAGTCATTTATATAGGTCTTGTAAAAATTCTAAATTTGTCATTCTCTTGTGGGTTAATGTTTGTTGTGTTATGGTAGTATAGTTTTCACTTGTAAAAAGTACAGTTGATGGAACTAGTCTCGTAATTTCTGAATTCTTTTTTTCAAACACTAGTGTTTCATGGATCAGGAAAGAAAATATTGGTGTTCCATTTTACTTCACAACTGTTGCTTACATTCTGATTGTTAGTTTGGAGGTGAAGATATTAAGATAATTTTAGTACTAATGACATTACTACAGATTTGTTATTCAAACTGTGTGGAGGAAATAAAGACACATAATAGTTGGCCCTTGGTCTCAGAAAGTGCTTTTACTTGACAGACCTTGATTTGGCTCAGTAATTTTATTCTGCATAGATGAATAAACATAATTTTTTTTTTTTAAGATTTTATTTTTTTGGGTGCCTGGGTCGCTTAGTTCTGGGATCAAATCCGGCATTGAGCTCCCTGCTCAGCAGGGAGCCTGCTTCTCCCACTTCTCTCCCTGGTTGTGTTCTCTCTCTCTCTCTGTTAAATAAATAAATAAAATCTTTAAAAATATTTTTTTATGTTTTTGAGAGAGAGCATGCACGAAGGAAGGGAGAGAATCTCAGACTTTGCATTGAGCACAGAGCCCCACTTGGGGTTCAGTCTCATGACCCTGAGGTCATAACGCTGAAACCAAGAGTCTGAAGCTTAACCAGCTGAGCCAGCCAGGCTCCCCTGAATAGACCGAATTAAAAAAAAATTTTTTAAAATTAACATATAATGTATTATTTGCCCCAGGGGTACAGGTCTGTGAATCGCCAGGCTTACACACTTCACAGCATAGCACATACCCTCCCCAATTCCATAAACCAGCCACCCTATCCCTACCCCCTCACCCCCCAGCAACCCTAAGTTTGTTTCTTGGGATTAAGAGTCTCTTATGGTTTTTCTTCCTCCTGATCCCATCTTGTTTCATTTTTCCCTCTCTACCCTCCATGACCCCCCACCCTGCCTTTCAGATTCCTCATATCAGAGAGATCGTACGGTAATTCTTTCTCTGATTGACTTATTTCGCTTAGCATGGTACCCTCTAGTTCCATCCATGTCATTGCAAGTGGCAAGATTTCGTTTCTTTTGATTGCTGCATAGTATTCCATTGTGTGTGTGTGTGTGTGTGTGTGTGTGTGTGTGTGTATACACATACACACCACTTCTTCTTTAGCCATTCATCTATTGATGGACATCTAGGTTCTTTGCATAGTTTTGCTATTGTGGACATTGCTGCTATAAACATTCGGGTGCACGTGCCCCTTTGGAGCCCTACATTTGTATTGTTAGGGTAGATACCCAGTATGTGATTGCTGGGGCGTAGGATAGCTTGAATAGGCAATTTTAAGGAAGATTTAAAATCCGATTTGTTTTTCTGTGTTTTGACTTCTTTTTTTTTTAAGAGTTTATTTGTTTATTTGACAGAGATCACAAGTAGGCAGAGAGGCAGGCAGAGAGAGAGAGGGGGAAGTAGGTTCCCTGCTGAGCAGAGCCTGACATCGGGCTCTATCACAGGACCCTGAGATCATGAGCTGAAGGCAGAGGCTTAACCCACTGAGCCACTCAGGCACTCGTGTGTTTTGACTTCTAATGTTTAGTAAATAAAAAAGCTTGTTAGGACTGTCTTCATTCTGTGTAACCTTAAGGGAGAATCCTTTGCCCACAGGACGTTTAAGGCCACACAGTGGACTTTGTTGTAGGATTAGACTAAGATCCTGACCTCTTGACTCCCTGACTATTTACTTTCTACTATATCCTGTTGCAAAATTCTTCATTAATGATTCTTCACGTGATAAATTGGGTGAAGAAGTGTGAAAATAAGGTTGCAGAAGGATCTGTTAACTCTGACCAATAAGTGGTCCAGCTCTTTGGATTCTCTTGTTTCTCTCTGGTGGGTGGTCAGGAGTTGCACAGCCCTAAGTAGTGACTAGAGCTGTATAGGTCGTGTGAATTTGCATTACAGTGTTGCTTTTTCTAGTGTGGATTGGTTGTTCTCAATCTCCACATCTTCCAAACTTTAAAACTAGAATTTCTCTCTTTCTCTTTTTTAAAGACTCATTTATTTATTTTAGGGGGGTGTGGAGAGAGAGAGAGAAAACAGGCAACAGGTGCATGCACATGAGTCAGGAAAGGGGGAGAGGGAGACACTACAAGCAGAATCTCTGCAGGGAGCCTAACATGGGGCTTGATCCCATCACCCATGAGATCATAGCCTGAGCCCAAACCAAGAATTGTATGCTCACTGACTGAGCCGCCTAGTTGCCTTAAAACTAGAACCTCTTGGGGCACCTGGGTGGCTCAGTGGGTTAAGCTTCTGCCTTTGGCTCAGGTCATGATCTCAGGGTCCTGGGATCGAGCCCCGCATCTGGTTCTCTGCTCAGCAGGGAGCCTGCTTTCCCCACCCCCTCTGCCTGTCTCTCTGCCTACTTGTGGTCTCTGTCAAATATATAAATAAAATCTTAAAAAAAAACCCCCAAACTAGAACTTCCTTCTTTTTAATTTTTTTTAAACTTTAGAAGAGGGGTGCCTGGGTGGCTCAGTGGGTTAAGCCTCTGCCTTCAGCTCAGGTCATGATCTTGGGGTCCTGGGATCGAGTCCCACATCGGGCTCTCTGCTTGGCGGGGGGCCTGCTTCCTCCTCTCTCTGTGCCTGCCTCTCTTGACTACTTGTGATCTCTCTCTGCCAAATAAATAAATAAAACCCTTAGAAGAAAGATTTATCTTTTTTTTTTTTAATATTACATTTATTTATTGGTCAGAGTGCGGGGGCACCTAAGCAGGGGGAGTGGCAGTTAGAGGGAGAAGCAGGCTACCTGCTGAGCAGGGAGCCTCATGTGGGGTTCAATCTCAGGACCACAGGATCATGACCTGAGCCGAAGGCAGACGCTTGACTGACTGAGCTATGCAGGTGTACCCAAAACTAGAATTTCTGATGGGAGTTTGGCCTATAACTGTATTTTCGTCTTTTGTATATTCAAAGAAATGAATTCATTTCCTATGGTTCTTTTTTTTTCTCCCCCCGTGAGCTTTTAAAAATCGAGCTATTGAATATTTGCTCTAAGGTGGCTGAGGTTTATAAAATTATTGGAGAATATAAAAGGCCTTTCTGGATAGTTGCAAAATAATCTGTAGCTACCATTTATGTCAAATGTACTATATATCAATACTATTTTAAGTATTTAGTATGTATTGTATCATCTTTTTCCTCATGCTTAAATTAATGAGCTATCACCTCACATTAGGAAGGGTTTGGAGAAGTTATTCATAACTTTCATACAGTCACACAGCTTTGAGTTGGTGCCGTTGAGATTCACACTCAGGGTTGTCTGACTTGCAAGCCTGAGCTGTTGCCCCCTGTGACATTATACCTCTTAAGCATGATTAGTGTTTTATAATTGATTAAAAAATTACTTATTTCTAAAATATTAAAGTACATGCAGATTCTCTATAGTAGTGTTTATCATAATCATAATGCACTTTTTTTTTTTTTTTTTTTTTTTGGGCCAACTCTGGTATAGGACACTGGCTTTCCTTCTTCCTACTTGTGGAAAACTTGCAGTCTTGGTCTACTTTGTTAGAGAGGTGTAGCCTAAGCTAGAATCTGCTGATCTAGTAAATCATATTTATTTATTTATTTAAAAAAGATTTTATTTATTTATTTGACAGAGACGCAGTGAGAGAGGGAACACAAGCAGGGGGAGTGGGAGAGGGAAAAGCAGGCTTCTCGCCAAGCAGGGAGCCCGATGTGGGGCTCAATCTCAGGACCCTGAGATCATGACCCGAGACTAGGGCAGACACTTAAGGACTGAATCACTCTGGTGCCCTTAGTAAATCATATTTAAATGATAGAGAGTGGGTAGATTCTCTTGTTTCTGCTCTTGTTCCCTCTTTGGGAATTTTGAGACCTGAGATTTAAGCTGAATTACAAGGGTTGTATGATGGAAATGTATCAAAGGAGTAATTGGTGCTGTAGGAACAGCATTTTAACTGTAGTTAGCAATGGCTCCTTTCCTTGAAAAGCATTATGTGGTCTCTCTTGGAGTTTACTTCATGTGATTCAGATATTGTTGATTTCCAATGACTGCCGTCCCATAGTACTTACTTTATTTTTTTTTTTTAAGACTTTTATTTATTTATTTGACAGACAGAGATCACAAGTAGGCAGAGAGGCAGGCAGAGAGAGAGGAGGAAGCAGGCTCCCCACAGAGCAGAGAGCCCGATGCGGAGCTCCATCCCCTGGGATCATGACCTGAGCCGAAGGCAGAGGCTTAACCCACTGAGCCACCCAGGTGCCCCCCCATAGTACTTACTTTAAATTACATAACCTCTCCTGAGACAGTTGTTTTTGAGGGATTCCATCATAAAGCTTCTAGTCCTTTAAATATAGGCTACAAATGCACTGTTTCCCCACACAACTTGTTTTGAGAGTTGACCCCAAAAACTTTGAATAGAGTAGGTGTAAAAAATTTAAGACAGGCTGTTTAGCCTTTTTTCTTTCTTTCTTTTTTTTTTTTTTTTGGTCCTGGTCCATTTGCAGAGGAAGTAGCTTTATCTCCTACTACTTCCTTTCCTGCTTTCTTTGGAGCAGAAGTCAACAAACTAAGGCCTGCCCAGCTGCCTATTTTTATATTTTCCATAGCCACCACTCTAGTTGCTTAGGGCTCTGAGCCTTGGAGACCTCGCTGGACTGTTCCCTTTGTCCCATTGTCCCCTTTATTCCCAGCACCTGCCTCCCTGTCCATTGGCTGCACCTTGCTGCTGCCCAGGGTTTGCTCTGGTGCCACCTACACTTGGCATCGAATGTAGAATCTCAGACTGGGGATTGGTGACTCAGCAAATTGCCTTGTCTCCAGCAGCTGAGCCAGCTGCCCAAGTTGAGATGGCTGGGCTCTCTGGGAGAAGAGAAGGGCGTGCTGGAATTTGGGTGTCACTGGGGCAGAGAATGAAGCTGATTGTGTTCAGTACTATCCTACCCATCCCCCCCCCCCTCCAGTGGTGCCCTCTCCACGGAACTGGATACTCCTCCTTTGGAAATGGCTCTAGCTAATGACAGTTGTACCTAGTGTGCCCACCATCTGAGATGGCCTGACTTAGGTAAAAAGGATATAGGTTAGGCAGGATTTTTCTTTCTTGTCATATAAGGACCAACATGTTATCCTTGATTTTTTGCCTTTTGCTTGGCAAAGCCTACAATAGCCATTCTCAGAAAGAGTTTGTAAATCCCCACCCTATAGCCATATGAGCCTTCTTGCTGTGCCACGAACACCCTTAGGCACGCAGTTGCCTTCTGTTGCCTCAGGTCCTTGGTACTTGGTATTCTGTCCTTGTGGCCATGTTCTTCAGTAGGGTCTGTTCATTATCAAAACAAGAGAATCTTGGGTTTATTTTTCAGAGATTTAAAAAAAGTTACTTTTAAAAAACTTTGCATTTTACTGATTTATTTGTTTAGGGTAGTAGTAAAATAGTTAACAAACAGACCCAGTCTCTGCTTTCAGGGAGCTTAGTCTTTTAAGAGAAAAGACGTTAAACATAATTCCACAACTAAATGTATTACAAACTGCGGTAAGTTCTGTGAAGGAAGAGTTCAGAGAACTAGGAGATTATAAAGGAAGAGGGGAACTAATTTTATTTTTTACTTTTCAAAAGATTTATTTATTTATTTGACAGAGAGAGAGAGAGAGAGAGAGAGATCACAAGTAGGCAGAGAGAGAATGAAGCAGGCTCCCTGCTGAGCGGAGAGCCTGATGTGGGGCTGGATCCCAAGACCCTGGGATCATGACCTGAGCCAAAGGCAGACATATAATGACTGAGCCACCCAGGCACCCCAATTTTTTAAGATTTTATTTATTTGAGATTGAGAGTGAGTGAGCAGTGAGGGAAGAGGCAGTGGGAGAGAATCTTTTTAAGCAAGCTCCCCGCTGAGCTGGGAGCCCAGTGCAGGTCTTAATCCCATGACCCATGAGATCATGACCTTAGCTGAAACTAAGAGTTGGAGCCTTAACCGACTGAGCCACCCAGGCACCCCTGCCCTTAACACTTTTGCCACCAAAGTGGAACACCCTGGTCCATGCTACCATTATCTTCTGACTGGATTACAGTAATAGCTTCCTGATTGGTTTCTTTATTGCTCTTGCACAACTGCAAGTCAGTTTTCCACACAGCAGCCATGGATGGTGACTCTGTGAAGATAGGTTAGCTCATGTGATTCTTTTGTTCAAACCCTCTGATGGGTCCCCATCCTATTCTATATAGTAGAGGCCAGAAGTCTTACAGTTGTCTTCAAGGCATCATTACTTCTTTGATTTCATCTCCTACTGTTTTCTCCTGTGCTTGTTCTGTGACCTTATTGGCCTCCTTGCCATGGCAGCGTATTTTCAGGCATACTCTTGTCCCAGCTTTTTGGCACTTGATCTTCCCTTGACTGGTAATGCTTTTCTCTCACTTATCTGCTTGCCTCACCACATCACCTCCTTCTTGCCTTCTCCGTTATTCATGATGTTTTAAATTATTAAAATTTTTACTTCTATATATAGTCAAGTGACCACATGTAGTGGTTTAAGACTACCGTCTTCTCACACCACCCCATATAACATTTTGTCCTTCTTATTTAGTTATTTTAAAGATTATTTATTTATTTATTTATTTTTATTTTGTTTATTTGACAGAGAAATCACAACTAGGCAGAGAGGCAGGCAGAGAGAGGAGGAAGCAGGCTCCCCGCAGAGCAGAGAGCCCGATGTGGGGCTCGATCCCAGGACCCTGGGACCATGACCTGAGCTGAAAGCAGAGGCTTTAAACCGCTGAGCCACCCAGGCGCCCCTAAAGATTTTTTTTTTTTTTAAAGATTTTATTTATTGATTTGACAGAGATCGCAAGCAGGCAGAGAGGCAGGCAGAGAGAGAGGGGGAAGCAGGCTCCCTGCTGAGCAGAGAGCCCGACGCGGGGCTCGATCCCAGGACCCTGAGACCATGACTTGAGCCAAAGGCAGAGGCTTAACCCACTGAGCCACCCAGGCGCCCCAAGATTTTTTTTTTAAGATTTTTTATTTATTTATTGGACAGAGAGAGAGATCACAAGTAGGCAGAGCAGCAGACAGAGAGAGAGGGGAAAGCAGATTCCCCGCTGAGCAGAGAGCCATATGCAGCACTGGATCCCAGGACCCTGAGATCATGACCTGAGCTGAAGGCAGAGGCTTAACCCACTGAGCCACTCAGTCACCTCTATTTTAAAGATTTTATTTACTTATTTGACAGAGAGACAGTGAGAGAGGAAATAACAAGCAGGGGGAGTGGAAGAGGGAAAAGCAGGCTTTCCACTGAGCAGGGAGCCCTATGTGGGGCTTGATCCCAGGACCCTGGCATCATGACCTGAGCTGAAGGCAGACGCTTAACAATTGAGCCACCCAGGTGCCCCACACTTTGTTCTTCTTTTTTTCCATAGCACTGTTATTATCTACTATATTGTTACTTTTTTTTTAATTTATTTATTAGAGAGAGTGAGAGCGCGAGCATGCACAAGTAGGGGGAGGGGCAGAAGGAGAAGGAGAAGCAGACTCCCCCCTGAGCAGGGACTTGGATTGATATAGGTGTTGGTCTCAGGTCCCTGGGATCACGACCTGAGCCACCCAGGCACCCCTTTGCTATATTTTTACTTAGCTATCTTGTCTTTCCCTCTAAAAGTAAGCTTTACAAGGGCTCAAAATTTTAAATGTTTATTTACTACTGAATTTCTGTGTCTTAGAACTGTTTTTGGCATATAGGAAATTCTTAGTATGTATTTGTTGAATGGATGAGTGAATGAGGGAAGACTTTTTGTTCTTTTTCAAAGATTCATCATTTGCCAGAGAAGGTGCGTGAGCTGGGTGGGGGAGGGGCAGAGGGAAAGAATCTCAAATCTCAAGCAGCCTCCCTGCTAGGCAAGGAGCCCCAAGCATAGCTTGATCTCATGACACTGAGATCATGACCTGAGCTGAAATCAAGAGTTGGACTCTTAATTGACTCAGCCACCCAGATGCTCGGAGGGAAGACTTTTTGATGACATATCAGCTTGGACAAGAAAAGTGGGGAATTATAATGGGAAAGTTCCCAGAGAAGAAAAATTTCCAGAGGAAAATATAGGTGAAGTCCCTAAGCCAGGGGAAAGCATAGACTAATGACTAAAGTGTGTAGTGAATATTCTCAGATGAGGCTGGAGAGTTGAATGATGGCTAGATAATGCCAGACCTTAACAAAAATTTTGTATGTAATTTTGAGTATAATAGGAATCCATTAAAGGGTTTAAGTGTTTAATACTTCAAAGTTCAGGGGTGCCTGTAGCTCAGTCAGTTAGTTACACGTCAGCCTTTGGTTCAGGTCAGGATCTCAGGGTTCTGGGATCAAGCCCCACATTGGGCTGTTTACTCAGTAAGGAGTCTGCTTCTCCCTGTCCCTTTGCTCTTTCCTCCACTTGTCTCGTGGCTTTCTCTCTGTGTGTCAAATAAATAAAATTAAAAAAAAAAACTTAATAGTTCATTTTTTTTGTATAAGAATACTCTCCTATATAACCACAGTACAATTTTCAAAATCAGGAAATTAGCATTGATTTAATATTACCATTTAATCCATTAAACACGTTCAAATTTTGCCAGTTCCCCTGATAATGCTGTTGGACAGAGTCATGTACAGATTAGGGATCTAATCCAGGATTCTGTGTTGCATTTGGTTGGCTCTTTTTTGTCCTTCATTTGGAATAGTTTTTCTGTTTCTCCTTGTTTTTCACAACCTTGACATTTTTAAAGGGTATAGGCTAGTTTCTTCATAGACTGTCCCTCAGTTAGGGTTTGTCTTACATTTACTTGTGATTTATGTATTTTTGAGCAGTAGTACCGCCAAAGTACAGCTGTGTTTTTTTGGTTTTTTTTTTTTTTTTTTTTTTGGTGTGTGTGCATGTCAGGAAGAACTTGAAATTGATTTGTTCTGGGCTGTTAATGTTTAACTTTTATCACTTCATCAGGATGAAGTCTGCTAGTTTTATTGACCTGACAGTTAATGAGTATGTTGAACTAATTAATTAGTAAGTACTTTGTAGGGAGATACTTTGAATCTTTGTAATACCCTGTTTCCATCAAACTTTTTTGCGTTAGCACCCATTGATGTATCTTACCCGAAATAGATACTATACTCAGAAAGGTGCCAAATGCTGGTTTTTCTAACTCTTCTTATAGTCTCATGTTATTAGTTGGCATTGTACAGTAGGGTGGTACTTTCTCTGTTCACCTGTTTATTTGTTTTATTTGCTTCATATTGGCGTTCTTACTTTCCTCAATGGGTTATGATTTGTTATTTTGTTTGAAACTTTTTGGATTTGGCTAGCAGAAGCCCCTTAAAGCTAGTTCTTGTGTCTTTGACATGTTCTCATATTTTGAGTACTTTTTTTTTTTTAGATTTTATTTATTTATTTGACAGGTCACAAGTAGGCAGAGAGAGGGGGAAGCAGGCTCCCTGCTGAGCAAAGAGCCTGACCTGCTGAGCAGAGAGCCTGATGCGGGGCTTGATCTCAGAACCCTGAGATCAAGACCTGAGCGGAAGGCAGAGGCTTAACCCACTGAGCCACCCAGGCACCCCATGAGTACTTCTTTGAGTATCTGACATAGCAAGATGTTTTAGGCTTGAATCTTGAATTTTCTTGGTCTCAGCCATGGAGTCTGCCATTTCTGGGAGTGTTGGCTCCTAAAGCAGAGCATTACTCATCGGGGCTCTGGGTATGCTTATTGCTACTGAGGTGTTATTGCTTCTAGGCTCTCTCGGTATATACCCTTAGGAAATCACTCACACACATTTATACCTGTTTTTGTATTTCTCCACTATATTTAAAAATAAGTTAATACTGATACCTCCATTTCCAAGCAGAAGCCACAGAATTTATTCTAGCCATCTTTCTTCCCATATTTGTAACTCCTTTGTCTGATTGTTTAGAAACTTAGCCTACATTATCTTCAGTATATTTACTTAATTGCTTAATACTTCCTATTTGTAATCAAACTCAGGGCTGTGTCAGAGAAAATATTTGGTCTCAGATGTATTGCCTCTCTCCGGGAAAATTTGCCTCAGAAACAGTTACTGGACGCTGATGAAGGAGGGTGGAGGGAGGAGATAATAAGGGAAGGAGGAAAGATACGGGCCAGTTAGAAGGATTGGCCTTGGATACTCCCAACCCTCCTTGCTAGCTCAAAGGTCAGCCTGATGAGGAAGAAGCATGCTTTGTGTTTGACGATTGTTCTGGTTGCTGTGTGGAGAATAGGTTGGAAAGAATGAGGAAGGGGCATCTGGGTGACTCGGTCGTTTAAGTGTCTGCCTTATTAGGCTTAGATCATGATCCTGGGGTCTTGGGATCAAGCTCTGGTTGGGCTCCCTGGTTAGTGGGGAGTCTGCTTCTCTCTTTCCCTCTGCCCCTTGGCTGCCCCCCACCCCAGAGAGAGAGAGGGAGGGAACATGTGTACACGCACATGCACACGCACGTGCTGTCTCTCTCTCTCTCTCAAATAAATAAAATCTTAAAAAAAGAAAGGACTCAAGGAGACAGGGAGGTTGGCTAGGTGACTTTTTCATTAGTCTAAAGGGAGGGTAGAATTTTTTTTTTTTTAAATTTTATTTTATTTACTTATTTATTTGACAGAGGGAGAGAGAGAGAGAGAGAGACATGAGAGAGGGAACACAGATAAGGAGAGTGGGAGAGGGAGAAGCAGGCTTCCCACCGAGCAGGGAACCTGATGTGGAGCTTGATCCCAAGACCTTGGGATCATGACCTGAGCTGAAGGCAGATGCTTAACAGCTTAGCCACCCAGGAGCCCTAGATGTTGTTTTTGTTTTGTTTTGCTTTTTGTTTAAAGATTTTATTTATTTGAGAGAGACTAACAGAGTGAGTGTGAGCAGGGGAAGGGGCAAAAGGAGAGGGAGAAGCAGACTCCCTACTGAGCATAGAGCCCTGTGGGGCTCCATCCCAGGACCCTGAAGTCATGACCTGAGCTGAACGCAGACACCTAACTGACTGAACCATCCAGACATCCCATTAAATTTTAATTCCAGTATAGTTAACATATAGTGTTCTGTTAGTTTCAGGGGTACAGTATAGTGATTCAGCATTTCTGTACATTACTCAGTGCTCATCAAGGTAAGTGTAGTCTTAATGGAGAAAAACCGAGAGTTTTTTTCCCTCTAAGGTCAGGAATATGACAAGGATGGCCACTCTCACCATGTTTATTCAGTGTAGTACAGGGAGTCCAGCCACAGCTGTCTACAACAAAAGGATATAAAAGGCATCCAAATCTGTAAGGAAGAAGTTAAACTTTAACTCTTTGCAGCTGACATGATACCATGTATAGAAAACCTGGAAGACTCCATCAAAAAACTGTTCAGAGGGGCGCCTTGGTGGCTTAGTGGATTAAGCCTCTGCCTTCCGCTCAGGTCATGGTCCCAGGGTCCTGGGATCGAGCCCCACATCGGTATCTCTGCTCAGCAGGGAGTCTGCTTCTCCTTTTCTATCTGCCAGCAGGGAGCCTGCCTCTCTGCCTACTTGTGATCTCTCTCTGTCAAATAAATAAATAAAATCTTAAAAAAAAAAACTGTTTAGAACTGATAAATTCAGTAAAGTCACAGGATACAAAATTAATATTCAGAAATCTGTTGCATTTTTATACATCAGTATTGAAGCAGCAGCAGGAAGAGAAATTAAGAAAACAATCCCAGGGCGCCTGGGTGGCTCAGTCCGTTAAGCGGCTACGTTCGGCTCGGGTCATCGTCCTGGCATCCTGAGATCGAGTCCCACATCAGGCTTCTTGTTCTGCAGGGAGCCTGCTTCTCCCTCTGCCTCTGCCTGCCTGTACTCTCTCTATCTCTCTGACAAATAAATAAAATCTTACAAAAAAAAAGAAAATCCCATTTACGTTTGCACCAAAAATAATAATATACCTAGGAATAAACCTAACCAAAGAGGTGCAAGCCCTGTAGTGAGAAAACTAATAAAAGAAATTGAAGATGACACAAAGAAGTGGGAACAAAATTCCATGTTCACGGATTGGAAGACAAATATTGTTAAAATGTCTATACTACCCAAAGAAATCCACTCATTTATTGTAATACCTACCAAAATGCCAACAGCAGTTTTCACAGAACTAGAACAATCTCTCTCTTTTTTTCCCAAAGATTGTTATTTGAGAGAGCGCGAGAGAGAGCGCGTGCGCACATGTGCACCCACGAGCATGATAGGGGAGAGGTCAGAGGGAGAAGCAGACTCCCCATGGAGCAGGGAACCCAAAGTGGAACTCGATGCCAGGACTCTAGGATCCGAAGCCGAAGGCAGTCGCCCAACTAACTGAGCCACCCAGGCGCCTCCAGAACAAACAATAATTTGTGTGGCACTGCTAAAGTCTGCAAATAGCCAAAGCAATCTGGAAAAAGCAAAGCTGCAAGCATCACAATTCTGGACTTAAATTGTATTATAAGGGTGTAATCAAAACACTATGGTACTGGCACAAAATAGATACATAGATCAATAGAACAGAATAGAAAATCCAGAAATGAACCCACAGCTTTATGGTCAATTCCTCTTCGACAAAGCAGGAAAGAATATCCAGTGGGAAAAAGTCTCTTGAACAAATGGTGTTGGGAAAACTGGACCACATTCTTACACCATACACAAAAATAAAATGGATTAATTGGGGGTGCCTGGGTGTCGCAGTTGGTTGAGCATCTGACTCTTGGTTTCAGTTTGGTGGTGATCTTGGGGTTACGTGGTAGAGCCTTGTGTTGGGCTCTGTGCTCAGCTTGGAGTCTACTTGGGATTCTCTCTTCCCCTGCCCCTCCTCTGCACATGTGGGCACGCTTTCTCTCTAAAATGGGTAAATAAATCTTAAAATAAAAAATAGATTAAGGGGGCGCCTGGGTGACTCAGTGGTTTAGGCCTCTGCCTTCGGCTCGGGTCATGATCTCAGGGTCCTGGGATCGAGCCCCGCATTGGGCTCTCTGCTCAGTGGGGAGCCTGTTTCTCCCTCTCTCTGCCTGCCTCTCTCCCTGCTTGTGACCTCTCTCTCTGTCAAATAAATAAAATATAAAAAAACCCAAAAAAAACAAAAAAAAATAGATTAAGGACCTAAGCGTGGGTGTGAAACCAAAAAATCCTGAAAGAGAGCACAGGCAGTAACTTTTCTGACATTAGCCATAGAAATTTTTTGTAGATGTGTCTCCTGAGGCAAGGGAAGCTAATGCAAAAATAAACGATTGGGACTACATCAGAATAAAACCATTCTGCACAGTGAAGGAAACAGTCAATAAAACTAAACAATAATCGATGGAATGGGAGAAGATACTTGCAGATGGCATATCCAGTGAAGGGTTAGTATGCAAAATGTATAAAGAATTTTAAAAATCTTAACACCCCAAAAACAATCCAGTTAAAAAATGGCAGAAGATGTGGTGGCCAACAGGCACATGAAGAGAATACTCAGCATCACACATCATCAAGGAAATACAAATCAAAACTATGAGTGCTGGGGCACCTGTGTGGCTCAGTGGGTTAAAGCCTCTGCCTTCGGCTCAGGTCATGATCCCGGGTCCTGGGATCGAGCCCCACATCGGGCTTTCTGCTCAGCAGGGAGCCTGCTTCCTCCTCTTTCTCTCTGCCTGCCTCTCTGCCTACTTGTGATCTCTGTCAAATAAATAAATAAAATTAAAAAAAACAAAAACAAAAACAAAAAAACAAACCATGAGTGCTGCCTGGGTGTCTCTGTCGGTTAAACATCTCACTCTTGATTTTGGCTCAGGTCATGATCTTGGGATCCTGGGATCGAGCCCTGTGACTGGCTCCCTGCTCAGTGGGAAGTTTGCTTTTCTCCTTCTCCCTCTGCCTCTCCCCCCTGCTTGTGCTTATGCATGTGCTCTCTCTTTCTCTCAAATAATTAATCTTGTTTTTCTTAAAGATTTTTTTATTTATTTGACAGAGAGAGAGAGATAATGAGAAAGGGGGTAGTGGGAGATGGAGAAGCAGGCCCCTTGCTGAGCAGGGAGTCTGATGCAGGGCTTGATCACAGGACCCTGGCATCACGATCTGAGCCAAAGGTGGACACTTAATGACTGAGCCACCCAGGTACCCCTCAAACAATAAATCTTTAAAAAGAAAAACCATCATGAGATACCACCTCACACCTGTTAGAATGGCTAAAATAAGAAACACAGGAAACAGGTGTTGGTGAGGATGTGGAGGAAAGGGAATCCTTGTATACTATTGGTGCAAACTGGTACAGCCACTGTGGAAGACAGGGTGGAGGTTCCTCAAAAAATTAAAAATAGGGGTGCCTGGGTGACTCAGTCAGTTAAGCTTTCCACTCTTGGTTTCGGCTTCAGTCATGATCTCAGGGTCATGAGATCAAGACTCTTGTTGGGCTCTGTACTGGGCATGGAGCCTACTTAAGATTCTCTCACTCCCCCTCTGCTTTTTCCCCCTCACTAAAAAAAAAAAAAAATAGAAGAAAAAAAAATAAGAATAGATCTGTCATATGATGCGGTAATTCCACTATTGAGTATTTACCCAAAGAATATGAAAACATTAATTTGAGTAGATACATGCACTCCTGTGTTTATTTAAACATTATGTAAAATAGCCAGATTATGGAAGCAGCCCAACTGTTCGTTGATAGATGATGGATAAAGAAGATAATGGTGTGTATACACACACACAGGAATATTGCTCAGCCATAAAAAAGAATGAGATCTTGCCTTTTGCAACAATATGGATATAGAGAGTATAATAGTAAGCAAAATAAGTCAGACAAACACAAATACCGTGTGATTTCACTTGTATGTGGAATTTGAGAAACATTAAATGAACAAAGAAAAAAAACAAAAAAGCGGACTCTTAACTATAGACAGCAGTTCCATACATCAGCCTGTGTTCATCACAAGTGTACTCCTTAATCCCCATCACCTTTGTGACCTGTCCCCCACTATTCTCCACTAAGAAAGTGATCCAGTTTCATGCTTTTTGCATAGTTTGCACAACTGTTCATTTTCCCGACATCATTTGTTGAAGAAATTGTCTCTTTTCTTTTCTTCTTTTTTTTTTTATAAGGTTTTATTTATTTGAGATAGAAAGCAATAAAGAGTGAGTACGAGTAGGGGGAGGGGCAGACGGAGAGGGAGGAACAGGGAGCCTAATGCAGGGCTTGATCCCAGCACCCCAGGATCATGACCTGAGCCAAAGGCAGACACTTGACTGACTGAGCCACCCAGGTATTCCAGAAATTCTTTTTTCCATTGGATATTCTTACCTCCATTTTTGAAGATTAACTGACCAATATAATCATGGGATTATTTCTGGGGAGGGTAGAAGCTTTGATGAACTGTTGTGACAGTGTGGAGAGGGACAGAAGTGGATATAACCAAAGCATATCTGCAAGTTAGTAAACCTGTTTTTAAGTAGCAGTTTACTAACAGTTAGCCACGTGGGTGGCTCAGTTGAGCATCTAACTTAATTTGGCTTGGATCATAATGTCAGGGTCACAGAATCAGGCCCATCTTTGGGTTCTGGGCTCAGTGAGGAGTCTGCTTCCCCCGCCCCACCCCCCTGCTCACATGCACTCTCTGGAATAAATAAATAAATGTTAAAAAAATTATATCATTTTGCCAGATATATTAATTTACCCAATGTATATAAATAGTTACCTTAATAAGAAATAGTATTTTAAGAAATACAGTGGTCTTGGGGAGATGCTAGTTTGCTTTTAGTCATTAATATTTAAGTATTTTTCTTTGGTGGTGAGTATGTGTCTTTTGTACAGTTTTTTTTATTGCATGCATTTTAGATTCTGTTTTATGCATTGAAAGGTTGTTTATTAATTTTAAAATGACTGATTGAATTTGATTTGTGGGCCACTCAAAACATGAATAAGTTTTGTGTACTCTTAAACCTGTTGTATATACATAAATGTATATAATATTTAGCTCTGGTAATTATAAGTTTTCTTGTTTTTTAGGTATTATGATCAGATATGTTCCATTGAACCCAAATTCCCATTCTCTGAAAATCAAGTAAGTCATTAATTTTAATTTGTTTTAAAGTTGTATAATGTAAACTTTCCTCCCACACATGGTATCACTTTACTATTTTTTATGTTTTTATGAGACCTTTCGGTACAAATTAGAAGCTTATAAGCCCATCTCATAAAAATTGGATGTCTTTTTGAAGAATGTCTTGGAATTCTGTTGCTGTCCGTGCTTAATTACTTCTGGGTTTATGTGGAACATTGGGCTGCATTTTTTTTCCCCTACATTTTCTATCAGTATGATCTGTTGACTGATTAACATAATCTGTGAGGTCCTTCTCTTTGGCTTTTACAGAATTAAGAAGGAAACTATAATTGAGGAAGCATTAGTCTCAGTTTATGTGTTTTAAAATTTGACACAAATTAAAAAATTGAGGAAGCATTAGTCTCAGTTTATGTGTTTTAAAAGTTGCATATGAAGTTGCAAGTGCTGGTATGATTAGGCGTTACACTATAAGAATGTCTGCTTTCTCTTAAAGGCTAGATATTGGAAATGCTGAGAGTCTTGTTAAATGAGACTTTAGTTTGTGTGACATTTCTAAGTTTTAAAATAATGTAGTTTATGAAAAATACTTTAAACAGTCTTGTATTGACATCTTACAGGTGACATAATATGTTGAAATTTGCTTTAAAATGCTCAAGGAAAGAAGTGTATGTTTAGGGGTTGGAGGTGGGGCAGGGAAAGTGGGGGTAGGTGAACCAAGAAGGACAAATGGCTGAAACTGGTGATGGCTATGTGGGGTTCATTATGTTATTCTCTCTGGTTTTGTATATATAGAAAATTTCTCTTAATTCTGAGTTGCAGAATTTTTGTATGGGATTCCAATACATGATTTAAAAGATGGTAAGTTCTTTTTAAACTTTATGTATGGAATATTTTAGAAGCAGGGTGAGATGTAGTTTTCTTATTAAGTGAACTTTTTATTTATGTATCGCATACATACATGTCATGTGTATAGCTTGAATTTTTTTTTTTAAGATTTTATTTATTTGACTGAGAGACACACAGTGAAAGAGGGAACACAAGCAGGGGGAGTGGGAGAGGGAGAAGCAGGCTTCCCTTCCACTGAGCAGTGAGCCTGATGTGGGGCTCCATCCCAGGACCCTGGGATCATGACCTGAGCCAAAGGCAGCCACGTAACGACTGAGCCACCCAGGCGTCCCTATAACTTGAATCTTTACAAACGAATACACATGTATGAACACAACCCAAATCAAAAAATAACACATTATCTCATCTCATTACCCCAATAGTAACCCCTCTCCTCCTTTGTCATCATGGAATCGTTTTTAATTTTATTTTCTGGGAAACCTATATAGTACTTAACTTTGTTGCCTTTGCTTCTCTTGGCTTATTTGACAGTTATTTAAGTGCCTGTTCTATTCAAGCCGTTGTATGTTTTAAAGATGAGTAAGATAGTGTTTTCTGGAGAGGATAATATATGTATAATTACTGAGTCAGAATGACCATTGGAAATATCTTAGTGCGAGTATTTTACTTTAAAAAAAGAAAATTGTATGGTCCAGGAAAAGGGAAAGGAGTTAGTTGACTAGAGAGGATAATGTTTTGACAAGCTGTGGTCCTTTTCCTCATTGTGGATTTTCCTTCAAAAGAGACCTAATATTTTATAAGAGCCAAGAAAGTAGGATCATTTTCTGTTTTCTCTCTTTCTATCAAGATCTGCTTGACATTTACCTGGAAGGATGCTTTTGATAAAGGTTCGCTTTTTGGAGGATCTGTAAAATTGGGTATGTAATTATTTTAATAAAAATGGTAAGAAACTAGGTCTAAACACTTTGTATTATTTTAGGTTTTTAAAATTGCTCTCCTAACAACTCTTTGTAAATAATAAGAACTTTTACATTTTATTTTCCAAATATTTCCAAATGTAATTTGGAAATGTAATTTCCAAATATTTATAGGTGCCAGGCACTGTCCTAGTTATAAAAATGTATTCAGTATGACTAGGATGACAGCTGATCATTCTAAAATACGGTGGGTAGTATATGAGTATATGAACTAAGTTGTGGGAGCATAGATGAAGAAGACATGAATTCTTGTTGAAAGAAAGCAGTGTTCAAATTAGGCTCTGAAGGGTGAATTTGGTTTTCTCACCTAAAAAATAACGTTACAGGTTGAACATTAGAACAAAAGGTCATTTTTTTGATAAGTGGGGAATAAATAGTACTGTGAAATACTATTTATCTCATTGCGTTCTTGCATGGATTAAATGAGTGAATATATGTGAAGTCGTTAGAAGAGTATGCAATAAATATTAGCTGCAGTGAACAATAGTAATATGTTTTGTTATAAATGATTAATGTAATATATTATTTATAGTATGTATGCATTATAGAGTATATGTTATATATAATAACATAGAGTAGAAATTATATATAATACATATTAATATAATTATTGTTAAGGTTTGAAACCATAGGTTGAATTGAGGATTATGGAGGGTGAAGACATTGGAATGTAGATTATGAACAGTTGAAAATATACTCTGAATTTGTATTCTTCTCTCTTACATATTAATAACTAACATTTATTGAGTATTTGTTATACCTAGGCCCTGTGGAGGGGCTTCACGAAACATATTATCTTACTGAATTCCCCAAAAGCCCAATGAAGATAGGCACTGTTTTTTTTTTTTTTCTTTCCAAAAAAACTTTTTTTATTAACATAATGTATTTGTTTCAGAGGTACAGGTATGTGATTCATTAGTTTTACAGAGTTCACAGCTCTCACCGTAGCACATACCCTCCCCAGTGTCCATCACCCAGCCACCCTGTCCCTCCCATCCTCTCCACCCCAGCAGCCTTCAGTTTGTTTCCTGAGAGTCTCTTATGGTTTGTCTTCCTCTCTGGTTTCATCTTGTTTCATTTAAGAAATGCACTATTATTACTAGTTGGACACACTGGTTTAGAAAGATTAAGTGACTTTCTGAGGTCATTAGGCAAGGATTTAATGAAGTGGGATGTGATTCCTGAAAGTCTAACTCTAGAGACTAAAGGAGATATGATAGATCAGTGAAGAGACTGGGGAGGGTTGGTGAGATTAGACAGGGTGGTATATGTGGGTCAGAAGAGGAGGAGTGGGTGTGAGTGACATTTCAGAGTTGAAACTAACTGGATATGTGGACTATTTCTCAGAAAAGAGTAGTAGTTGAGGTTGACTCTCAGATTTATAACTTGGTTTGACTTGTTGGATATTTATTCCTTAAGATAGACAAGTTGAGTCTGACTTTTCTATGTTATGTCTGGGTAGACATTTTTCTTTGGCATTTGGGAACTGGATTTCAAACTCAGAAGTGGTAGAGACAGTTGATTTGAAAACAGTTATCATTAGATGATAAATCTGTCTCCTCTGGTAGTCTAGATTGGGAAAAGTGTGAAAGAGGTAGGGATTATAACACTTAAGGGGAACAGGGGAAGAGGTTCCTGGGAATGAGGATGAAACAAAGCCTTCAAATCTCAGAGGAACTGGGGAAAATAGAGACATGGAATTGAGTGCCAGGAGAATTTCAGAGGTCATGTCCAGAGGTTTCTGAGCCTGGCTGTACAATAGAATTACCTGGGGAAAATGTGAAAGGTACAGATGTAAAGATACAGAATGCCAGATGTGATAGGGTAGGAGGAATTTTCAGGGTGGGCCACTGGAATTAGTGTCTTTGAAGATACTTCCAGGTAACTCTAATATTCATTCAGGTTGGAATGTCACCAACAGAGTCGTTGTGGCAGAGGTCAAGTCATGTAAAGTTGGAGAAGTTGCTGGATTTGGCAGTGAAAGAAGTTTCACTAAGGGGATGCTGAAGAAGCCAAATTGCATCCGGTTGAAGTGTGGACCAGAAGTGAGGAAATGAAAATAGCAAATATGAATTGCTTATTTCAGAAAATTTGCAGTAATGATTTAAGGACAAGGGAGCATTATGCTGAGAGGGAGACCAGGTCAAGAAAAAGGATTTTTGATGCCAAATTGATAGGCTGAAAAGGAGCTGATGGTGAGATAGATTAAGTGACGAACGAAGTTCCTGGAAGAAGTGGGAAGCAAAAAACTTAGCGTAGGGGCGCCTGGGTGGCTCAGTGGTTTAGGCCACTGCCTTCGACTCAGGTCATGATCTCAGGGTCCTGGGATCGAGTCCCGCATCGGGCTCTCTGCTCGGCAGGGAGCCTGCTTCCCTCTCACTCTCTCTGCTTGCCTCTCTGCCTACTTGTGATCTCTCTCTGTCAAATAAATAAATAAAATCTTTAAAAAAAACCAAAAAAAAAAAAACCCCAAAAAAAAACTTAGCGTAAATAAAGCAGGGGGTAGTTTATCAAGGCACGTCCAGTAGCAAATACTGGGAATTAGGTGGCTATCAATAATGTCTTGCTTAAATAAAGCAACACTCATTAGAATATTGTGTAATTTTAGGATGCTAAGAATAAGAGTGCAAATATATTTTTGTTCACATGTAAAGCTTTGTTCTATTTCTCAGTGCATATCAAAGTTACGTTTATACTATGGTATAGTCTGTTAAGTATGCAATAGGATTATATCTGAAAAACAGTGTATATAATTTAATTTAAAACTTCGTTGCTAAAAAATATTAATCATCACCTGAGCTTTCAGTGACTTTTAATCACTGATCACAGATCACCCTAATAAATATAATTATAATCATGGTGAAGAAAATTTGAAATATTGTGAGAATTATCAAAATGTGACACAGAGCTACAAAAAGAGCAAATGCTGTTGGAAAAATGGCACGATAGACTTGCTTGATGCCACTAACTCACTCTCAGTTTGTAGAAAGAAATGCAGTTATCTGCAAAGCCCAATAAAGTGAAGCACGATAAAATGAGGTATGCTTGTAAGTTTGTCTTTTTTGTGATCTGCATATTTCACTTAACTTAATGTTCTCAAGGTTCATCCACTATGTAGCATGTGATGGCATTTCCTTCATTTTTAAGGCTGAATGATATTCCATTGTATGTACATACCACATTTATTTTATCTGTTCGTCTATCAGTGGACACGTCAGGTTTCTTCTACCTTTTGATTATGATCATGGGTGTATAAATAACTTTTTGTGACTGCTCTCAGTTCTTTGGGTTTATACCCAAAAGTGGAATTTTTGGATCATATGGGAATTTTATTTCTAATGTTTTGAGGAACTGCCATATTGTTTTCCGTAGCAGCTGCAGTGTTTTACATTCCTACCAATAGTGCACAGCAGTTCCAATTTTTCCATATGTCTGCCAACGATTGTTATTTTTTATTATATGTGCTGCCGAAGCGAGCACGATTGTTATTTTTTATTGTGGCTGTTCTTGATAGTAGCTATCCCAGTGGATGTGAAGTGTGTAGTTTCTTGAGCAGAGTTGTATTTTAACCACATTATCTGCTAGCCTTCTGAGAGATGTATTGGCATAAGGGAGTGAGACTTGGAGGTGCTTGAATTGGATTAGGTTTGTGGTAGTGAAGAACTGGCTAAAATGTGGTGAGAAGATACAATTTTGAGAGCGGTGATGAGAAAATGGGAATAATTTATTTGGATTTAAGTGACAAATGACTTAATTTGGAACCTCACAACATTTTGGACATAAAGAGAAGGAAAGAATCATTCATTGATCTTTTGAATTTTAGATGATAGGAATATTGCTGTGGAAATAAATGCCTGGCAGGACAGCATTAGAAATATGGGCACTATTTTGGGTGAGAAAAAAGGTTTGGAGACTTGTTTTTGTGAGAGTCAATCTCTGAAACATTAATTTTTTTTAGAAAAATAAATGAAAAATTTTTCCTTCTTAATTTTTTACAGCTCTTGCAAGCTTAGGATATGAAAAGAGCTGTGTGTTGTTCAACTGTGCAGCCCTAGCTAGCCAGATTGCAGCAGAACAGAACCTGGATAATGATGAAGGATTGAAAATTGCTGCTAAGCATTACCAGGTATGCAGAAAAGTAACCATATAATGGTTAACACTCCGTTGTATTAAATTGAAAATCATCTGTATTGAGGTTTATAGATGTTTCTTTATACTTTTCTTGAAAAGTAATGTACTTTTTAATGAGTTACTGAATACTTTTAAATTTTGATAAACGTCATACCTATAGGCCAGCTCTGTTTTTCTTCACCATTGTATACCTAGCACTGAGCACAGTGCCTGGCACATAAGAAAGGCTCAATAAATGTTGGGAGAACAAATGATTGAATGTTTTAGGTGAAGTTCTTGGTAAATCCCTTTCAAATAACTGACCTCATTTAAAAATTTTGTACAGTTGAACCTTGAAAGCATGGGAATTGGGGTATTGACCCCCTGCACAGTCAAAAAATACACTGTAATAACTTTTGACTCCCCTAGACCTTAGCTACTCATAGCCTACTGTTGACCAGAAGCCTTACCCATAAAATTTTGTATGTTACATGTATTTTATATTGTACTCTTAAGGTAAGCTAGAGAAAAGAAAGTGTTATTAAGAACTACACAAGAGAAAATATATTTATAGTACCATAGTACCATATAGTACCATACTGTATTTATTGAAAAAAAAAAAATCCTTGCATACGTGCACCTGTGTATTTCAAACCTTTGTTGTTCAAGGGTCAGATGTACATCATTTTAATATATTTTTTTCTTAGAGTGAGACACATACAAAATTTCATCATTGTCAAAAAAGTTAAGACCTAAGAGAATTTTAACTCTGAGACACAAAGAGGTCATATTTAAATGTGGTCAGATATGTAATGTTCTTAAGTTGGCTAAATTTAGATTTTAGATATT
This sequence comes from Meles meles, assembly GCF_922984935.1. NCBI lineage: Eukaryota > Metazoa > Chordata > Mammalia > Carnivora > Mustelidae > Meles > Meles meles. The sequence continues at coordinate 35,730,312 of NC_060069.1, read as the reverse complement.
ATCATTTACAAACATGGCATCTTTGTGGCAGTGTGTTAACTTTTATTTTTGTTTTTATTTAAAGAACAAATTGCTGCTGAGTGATATCATGTATAATTATATTCTCATATTTTATATTATGTTGTTATTTACAAAGTGTACTCATGTACATTATTTTACTCTCATATAAACCTTGTATTGCATGTTATATAATGTCATTCTCATTTTATATGCAAGGAGACTAAAAGGTCAGAGTGTTAATAACTGGTCCATTGGGGTTTCAGGTGTTCTGATTCCAAATTTTATGGAATTCCAAGTGGTGCTTCTAGTGTCGTCTTTGGCTCTGGAATTTGCTTGTCCTAGAGGTTGAGTCTGATTTTTTCCTGATATTTAAGTTTATGAGTGAGGTGAGGAATGCTTTTTGAAAACTGAGAGGGGTGTGCCTAGGTGGTTCAGTTGTTGGGTGTCTGCCTTTGGCTTGAGTCATGATCCCAGGATCCTGGGATCGAGCCCCACGTCAGGCTTCCTGCTCTGTAGGAGGCCTGCTTCACCCTCTCCCACTCCCCCTGCTTGTATTCCCTCTCTCGCTGTGTCTCTCTCTGCTAAATAAATAAATAAAACCTTAAAAAAATAAAAAGGAGAGTACATTTTTTTTTTAAATTTTTATTTTTATTTGTTTATTTACAGCATAACAGTGTTCATTGTTTTGGCATCACACCCAGTGCTCCATGCAGTACATGCCCTCCCTATTACCCACCACCTGGTGAGGAGAGTACATTTTAAGCAAACAAGGTGCTCCAAATTGTGGCTTGCCCTGCACTTTTGAATGGGTATGGATGACAAACATGATGTGCATCCCTTTTCTTTTTGAGGCTATAGAGGGCCAATATTTTAAAATGTGAAAATGGGGGCTCCTGGGTGGCTCAGTGGGTTAAAGCCTCTGCCTTTGGCTTGGGTCATGATCTCAGGGGCTTGGGATAGAGCCCTGCATTGGGCTCTCTGCTTGGCAAGGGGCCTGCTTCCTCCTCTCTCTGCCTGCCTCTCTGCCTACTTGTTATCTCTCTCTGTCAAATGAATAAATAAAATCTTTAAAAAAAAATAAAAAGGGAAAATGAAGTAAACTTAATTATTTACTTTTCTATTAACTGTAACTCAGTTAATTGGCATGTGATATCTTAGAGGGCATTCTTAATTACTGAGAACATTCCATCCTGTGAGTCACTTCTGTGATTCACAGTAGGTCACCTAGTGTGATGGAAAGGGAGGGGTAATATTGGTAAGAAGACCTAGATCCTCCGCCGATCTAGGCTGTTTGCACCAAGAAGCAGTGTGCACTTGGTTGTGTTCTTTAATAACCTCTGTGGGCCTCCATTTCCAGGACTGGTGAGAGAGACTGGATCCTTTGTTGTTCTAGTCTGTGATTCTCTTAGTTTGTTGAGCAAGGTCAGGTCATCACCTCTTGCATGTGCTCCAGTTTTATACTTCTGACTGCAGAAAACATGACTTTCGCTTTCAGTACAGTTAACTTTGAATTATCTCTGCAGAGCATCTCTCTGTAACCCACAACACCTTTAATTACTTACTTAATTTATTTTTAAAGGTTTTATTTATTTGAGAGAGAGAATGATAGAGCATGAGCAGGGTGGAGGGGCAGAGGGAGAGGGAGAACCAGACTCCCTGCTGAGCAGGGAGCCTGACACTCCTGATGTGGTAGGCTCAATCCCAGGACCCTGAGATCATGACCTGAGCCAAAGGCAGGTGCTTAGCCAACTGAGCCACCCAGGCGCCCCCTACAACACCTTTTAAACCCAGACTGACGTTTTTCTTTTTCCCAGGATCATTTGTTTCATAAAAGCAGTTATTTTTGTGTTAACTTCAGCAAAATATAATCAGGAATAAAAAAATCTGATGGGGAACATTTCACCAGGGACCTTTGAAAGCCAAATAGAAATCATTAACAGTGGATAATAATGCTGTTCTTCAGAGGACTAGGCACCTGTACTATTTGAGGTTTTCCCTAAATATGGCATGTTTAATTACTTGACAGATGGATTTGTTTGGGATCAAAGTAAAATCATTTTAGTACTAAATGCATTTTAATAATGTTTTATTCCTGCCTCTATTCTCATGTTGGTCTTGAGGAAGTATATCTAAAAATAAGTTTAACCAATTTGTCCTCTAAAGTTACTGTATTTTTTGCTGCAGTGTACTTTTAATCTTTGTTAAATCTTTTGTTAACCGTACAGCATTGTTGTCTGTAGGTCAGATGTTTTTAGATTTGTAACAATATAAAAATTTAAAAATAGTAACTGTTCAACTAAATTAACATTTGAAATGATTTGTGTGTAACAGTAGAAAATTAAGTCTTGGCTGGGTTTCTGTAGATTTCAAAGACGTTCTTTTTTTCCTCCCTGTAGTTTGCTAGTGGTGCCTTTTTACATATTAAAGAGACAGTTTTATCTGCCTTAAATCGAGAGCCTACTGTGGACATATCTCCAGATACTGTTGGGACCCTCAGTCTTATTATGTTGGCACAGGCCCAAGAAGTATTTTTTTTAAAAGCCACAAGAGGTAATTTTAATTTTTCCTCCATTTTGTTGCATGTGAAAAGAAGTGATAAGCTTTTTAAATAGGAAGGTGGTTAGAATATAATATGCTCAATGTAGAGCTTTCCTCTTTGAACTTAACACATGGGTTATTGAAAATTTTCAACTTTCTTTTTCTGAAATTAAGGTGGTACAAATGAACATTTATGAATATAGGCTGCGTTTGAAGCATTTTTATGAAATAGATAGCTATTGTCTTAAAATACTAAACTCTAGAATAGTATTTGTGTAGGTTTGTAGTGGGTCAAAAATTCATTCATTCAGTATATATTTATTGGGTACCTACTGCGTGCCAGTCACTGCTCTAGGCTCTAAATAGAGGTTGCAAATAAGCAAGATTCTTATTTTCAGGAAGCTTACATTTTTAGTGTGGGAAAGATGATAAGCAAGAAATTAAGTAGCCAAGATGATTTTAAAGGGAGATAATTGGTATAAAGAAAGTAAAATAGATTATGTGATAATGCCTGGTGGCCTGGCTCTGGGTAAGGATACTGGGGGAGTCATGGTAATTTTAGATTGATTAGTCAAGAAGAGTTGAGATCTACTCTAAACTAGATGTAATTAATAAGAAGGAACATCTAGACAGAGTCCCTGGTCCTGTGAATGAGGAAATAAAAACAGTTCTTACTTAGGAGGCATGTAAGGTAGTATGAGAGATTGGGATATGGTTTGATTATGAAGTGCATAGAAATTGAAAATAAGAGAGCAGTCATCTCATGGAAGCAATATGAACTGGAATAGTTTTTATCTTATAAAATAACAGCTAATAGTAAGATAGTAAGATAGAATTCATATATAATAAAATTTACCCCTTTGAAATTTACAGTTGATTGTTTTTTAGTATATTCAGAGTTTTGAAACCACCAGCACTATCCCTTATTTTTAAACATTATCGTCACCCCAGAAACAAACTCCAAACCTCCTCCCCATTCTCCTTTTTCCCAGCCCGTGGCAACCACTAACCTATTTTCTGACTCTGGATTTGTCTATAAAGTGGTTAAATTTTATGTGGAAGAATTGATTTCATCAGTAAGGACTTTTTTTTAGACAAATATATAAACTTGTGATCTCGGTGTTTATACTGTTACCATGATTATTTTGTATTTATTTTAATTATAATGGTCAATTTAATATTTTATTTCAGATAAAATGAAAGATGCCATCATAGCTAAGTTGGCTAATCAGGCTGCAGATTACTTTGGTGATGCTTTTAAACAGTGTCAGTACAAAGATACTCTCCCCAAGGTCAGTTATTGTTTTTGTAAACACTTGGTTATTTTGCATGTGGAAATAACTTGGATGTTTTTGTGTATAAGAAGGTGCATTGAAAATTATGTTTTATAAAGAAACTTGAAATTTTAGGAGAGGCATTTGGAGAATATATTTGTAGAAATTATTTAGGATGCATGGAAAATTCTTTTATATTTAGGGTATGCCTTTGTCTCTACTCTTAACTAAATTTGTTTTTCCAAGCTAAAACTCTCTCTGGAAATTTTTGAACCTCTCCAGTAATTTTACCACATGAAAATTTGTGTAGTTCTGGTCCATTGGTGATTTGGTATAAGCATGAATACTTGAGCATGTTGATTAGTTACTCTTTTAATTTTTGTCCTGTTTTCTTAAAGATGAGTCTTAAGGCAAAAAACAGACATAAAGACAAAAGCAAAAGAAACAAATTCATCTAATATTTTGATTAGAAGTAAGTTTTGCCAACAGGGATAGAAAATTGAGCTGCTGTTGGACAGCTAAGGAAAACAACCATCTTAAACCACACATCACAGGGAGTATTAATTGTTTTAATGTAAACTTTTCTGAAGTGGCATTTGAAAAGACTAGTCAGTGATGATCATTTGTAAATGACAAAGCAGATGATTAGACTAACAAGTGAACTCAGAATGGTTAAAAAAAGGAATTTAACAGATTGTGTGAAATGTATGTTTCAACTGTTCTTGCAGAAATGTTCAGGTATTTGGTTTTATCTGTATCTGCATATGGTTTTTGTTACATGAGTTTTTGTAGGAGAATTTATTGATTTATGTCATTCAGAAATTTTTAAATTATGAAATTGCAGACAATTTTGTAGTGAAGTAAAAAAGCACATAAATATCTAAACAGCACAAAATAGAGAATTAGGAATTCATGTGAAGGAATTCCTGGAGATTTAAAATACACCAAGAGATCAGTAGAAATTTGCCCAGGACTCTTGGATGTTAATACTGTTACTCCTGAAAAGAGCCTTGGGATCTTCTCTCACCTTTTTTTCATCTGAAAGACCTCATGTTCAGCTGCACAGTGTACCGTTACATCCTGTTGGGCCATTAGTTCAGTCGTGTTACGGAGAGAAGAATGTCACCTTCAAAGACTTGGAAACTACCTCTGCAGCATTCCTGGTATTCCTTGAAAATCTCCTGTTTAAATAGCAAGTTGCTCCAGCCTTACCTTGAGACCTGGCATGAGTATAGCTTGAGATTCAGATGTCCTTTTTGCCTTTTTACTAATAAAGCTCATAAGGTATTTTCATATTCTAGTTATAAAACTGGAATATCTGCAACTAGTGATCCAGGAAGCTAGCAAATTATTCACTGGGAGACAGGAAAGCATACCAGGTAGTACTTGAGTTTTTGACTGTCTTTATTTTTTTGTCTAGACCATGACTGCCTAGTGTATTTCTTGGATTTCGTATGTCATGTACTTCCTAAAGATAGCAAGATTGCAGGCTAGGATTTGACATTTTGGAAGAACATCTACTGAAATAAGTGCTTCTCTGGTTCATGTGTTTGGGTCTTTTAAAACTAATTTTGACTGGAATTTTTTTCAAAACAAATTAGGGCAAAAATAACACTTCATCATGTTAGGTATTAATTTAGTACATTTGTCTGTTTGCTCTGTGTTTTTGAGTATATGATCTGAAATGTTAGCATTTATACTAAATTTTTATATGGCGAGAAATCATCTTTATTAAAGAATTCTCTTAGGATATAAATGTAAGTGGGAACTTAATTTACTGTCTTTTGTCTTTTAAACATGATGAAACAGTCAGCTATAGAGCATTTTCATTAGTGTATGTGAGTAATGGTGGTTTAGTTAACTCTAAGGGCTGGGTAAGGACTCCTAAGAAAGCTTCTAAAGCCCTGTGCTTGGTTTTCCTCTGTGAATGTCTGTTTCCCTTCTCTTTCTAATGCATGCTTTCCTGTCTTCTTTGTAAACAAAATGTTGACTTCATGGCTTGATTGAAGACTTAAAAAACTTAAATTGGCTTCACTTAACCGTTCAAAAGAAAAACCCCTTAATTTTAATTGGAAGAAAAAAGTTGAATTCATTGAATTCAGTTCCTGCAGAATCATGTGGTCTTCTCTGTTTACACCTAATGACTAACCTATCTCTAAACCATTAATGGGGTGATTCTAATTTCTGTCTCCTTTTCCTTTTTCTTCCTGCATCCCATGTTGTCTGTGGTGGTTTGTGTGGTTGGACTCTCCCCTGGTCAGTATTTTTATTTCCAGGAGGTGTTCCCTGTCTTGGCTGCAAAGCACTGTATCATGCAGGCCAACGCTGAGTACCACCAGTCTATCCTGGCAAAGCAACAGAAGAAATTTGGAGAAGAGATCGCAAGGTTACAGGTGAGTCTCTTGGAAATAAATGCTGATAAAAATCTTTCCCACTCATTGCCCCTATCTGCAGGGAAGAGTGATTATTTTTATCTTTAGGCTTTACCTGGGTGCTTTTTAAAGTCTTTTTTTTTTTTTTTAAATATTTATTCATTTGAGAGAGCATGAGCAGGGGTGAGGGGATGAAGGGGTAGGGTTGGGCAGAAGGAGAGGGAGAAGCAGACTCCCTACTGAGCAGGGAGCCTGCCGAGGGCTTGATCCCAGGATCCAGAGATCATAACCTAAGCTAAAGGCAGACACTTAATGGACTGAGCGACCCAGGTGTCCCACCATGTTTTTTTTTTTTGTTGTTGTTGTTTGTTTCTTTTTTAGATTTTATTTATTTATTTTAGACAGGGAGAGAGTGTGAGGGAGAGGGAGGGAGAGAATCTCAAGCAGACTCCTCGCTGATGGTGGAGTGCAGCACGGGACTTGATCCTATGACTCCGAGATTGTGACCTGGGCTGAGACCAAGATTTGGACACTCAACTGACTGAGCCACCCATGGGGCCCCATCCATGTTTTTTTTAATAGAAAATAATCTAAATTGCCATGTTTCAGAAAAGTTGTGGAGTGCTTAACTTTGGCCTAGACTTTGAATTGAGACACACAGTTCCATAGCTTGAGAAAGTGGTGATATAGTTGACCCTTGAAAAACATAGGTTTAAACTGTGTGGGGCCACTTAAACACAGATATGTTACAGTACTGTAAATGTATTGTCTCTTCTCTGTAATTTTTTTTTTTAAGGTTTATTTATTTCCGGGGGTGGGGGTTGGCACAGTTGAGGGACAGAGGTGTAATCTCCAGCAGACTTCCTGTTTAGTGCAGAGCCCAGATGTGGGACTCCATCTCCAACTCTGGGATCATGACCTTAGCCAAAGTCAAGAGTTAGAGGCTTAACTGACAGAGGCACTCAGGGGCCCCTCTGTGATTTTCTTCGTAACATTTTCTTTTCTCTAGCTTACTTTATTGTTAGAGTATAATATAAAATGCATGTAACCTACAAAATATGTGTTATTTATTTATTTTATGGATAAAGCTTCTGGTCAGCCGTAGGCTATTAGTAACTAAGCTGCTGGGGAGTCAAAAGAGTGGATTTTTTACTGTGTTGCTGGGTTTTGGTGCCTCTTTTTCCTGCATTGTACAAGGTCAACTGTATATATAAATAGATTTTGTAAACAGCAGAGTATCTTCTGTGCAGTTGTCCATGCAGTTGTCAGCATTGGGTTTGTCAGAAACTTGTGACATCTGGGTCAATTTCACAGTAGCGGCAAGGGCTGTTTATATGAGTTGTTTGTATTTGAATATAGGTGAGCAGAGGGTAGGAAGAGGACTGTTAGGGAACTTTAAATATGGACTAGATATTAGAAGATATTCATTTGGGAAGTTTAGATTAATTAGTCTTTTCATGGGGGAAGAAACCCAAGTCTTTTTTTTTTTTTTTTTAAGATTTTATTTATTTATTTGAGAGAGAGAGAGAGCAAGTAGGAGTGTGGGCCAGAGGGAGGGGGAGAAGCAGGCTCCCTATGGAGCAGAGCTTGATCCCAGGACCCTGAGATCATGACCTGAGCTGAAGGCAGACGCTTAACTGACTGAGCCACCCAGGCACCCTGAAAGCCAAGTCTTATAAAAAAACAATGTATGCTTATTCTTCACATGGACAAAATCAGAGAAAAGTATACCTCCTAATAAAATACAGATATTCAAACATATCTCAGTTGTCCAGAGTTCACTTTGATTATAGTAGCTTAGATTCTTACATAAAAATGCTTCTTGAAAAAGTGGTTTCTGTGGGAAGGATTTTTTTCAGGCTAGCATATTTAAAGTATTAGAAGTTTAGTTTCTTTACTTTCTGGGAATTTTAGGACTGTTAGTTTCAAGTAAGCTTTTCGTGTCTATAAACCAGTCACACAAGAGTTCTTTATTTAAAACCCTCTCTGGAAAAAGGAAACGGTTTCAAACTTTTTTTTTTTTTTTAAATCTTTTTTTTTGTTTTTTTCTTTTATTTATTTATTTGACACACAGAGAGAGAGATCACAAGTGGAGCAGCAGGCAGAGAGAGAGGGGGAAGCAGGCTCCCCATGGAGCAGAGAGCCGGATGCGGGGCTCGATCCCAGGACCCTGAGACCATGACCTAAGCCGAAGGCAGCGGCTTAACCCACTGAGCCACCCAGGCGCCCCTGTTTCAAACTTTTAACAGTGAGACGGAAAGACTTTTTGCAGCTACAGACACATGAGAGTTTCTGACTTCAGTTTTAGCTTTAGTCAAAGGTCAAAGTTAACATAGAATACGAACACTAATTCATATTTCAAAGGGCTGCTCCTCTTTCCATGGCTGAGATTTTCTTTATTACTTGATTTGAGCTCAGAAGTAGGCAAACAGAGCAGATAGAAAAAGATGACCAATAAATCATATTCTCTGTAGTCTATGGCTCAGAGTACCCCATACACCTGATAGAGATCATTAGGTGATCACACCATTAAACCAGCTTTAATCATTGCTGTCCGCAGTGGGGAAAAGAAACATTGGTATGAACCAACAAGAAACAAAACCAAAATCCTAGAGTCAAGAAAAGGAAAATAGTAGATAAAATTGTAGTGAAGGTAAGACTGTTGCTTGGGATTTACTTTTGGGGCAAGAAAAATTGTACCTGGGCTTTATAAGACTCATGAGCTGTCCTTCCTGGACAGTGCCCTTTATTTGGCTCCAGAAGGCTGTACCTTTGATTATCTTGGTGGAATCTCTAAGGCAGACAAAGTACAGTTTTCAGAAAGACGTAAAAAGAGATAGGGGCACCTGAGTGGCTGAGTGGGTTAAAGCCTTTGGAGCCCTGCCTTCGGCTCGGGTCATGATCCCAGGGTCCTGGGATTGAGCCCCACGTCCGGCTCTCTGCTCGGCGCAGAGCTTGCTTCCCTCACTCTCTCTGCCTTCCTCTGTGCCTACTTGTGATCTCTGTCAAATATTTGTCGAATAAATAAAATCTTAAAAAAAATATAAAAATGTGACTTTCTAGAATGAGTATCTGTCAGATATACTTAATTTATTAATCAGGAATCTAGGAAAACTTTTTATGAAAGTATTGCTTGTTATTAGTTGTGGTAGTAGTTTGTCGGTATTAAGGAGATTGTTCTTACCAGATGTATGCTTACATATTTATGGACAAACTTCAGTTTCAAATGATCCTGCAAAAAAAACCAAACAAAAACATGTGGGGTGCCTGGGTGGCTCAGTGGGTTAAAGCCTCTGCCTTCAGCTCAGGTCATGATCCCAGGGTCCTGGGATCGAGCCCCACATCGGGCTCTCTGCTCAGTGGGGAGCCTGCTTCCCTTCCTCTCTCTCTCTCTCTGCCTGCCTCTTTGCCTACTTATGATCTCTCTCTGTCAAATAAATAAATAAAATCTTTAAAAAAAATACATGTAAGTATATATATGGGAAAGAGTGATAAAGCAAGTATGGCAAATTGCTAACACTTGTTGAACCTAAGTGTGGGTCTGTTGTTATTCCTTGTTCTGTTTTTTCAGTTTTTCTGTGGGCTTGAAATTTTTTGAAATTTAAAATTGGGAAAATTAGGTATATGTAAAGGTATACACTTTACCTTTCTCTGTTTGCCTTCTGTTTCCTCCATCTTTTTCCCCCACTGCCCCAAAGGTGATTTCCATTAGATTCTCATTTAATCCTTTCAGTATTTTTTTTCTTTGAAATATAAGCAAATACATGCACTTGCATACATAATACACACAATGCATGTTCTTAACTCTCCCCATTCTTACATATGAGGTACTATGCTTCATATAGCGTTGTGTGTCTTGCTTTAAGCATGCAACAGCATATCCTAAAGATCTCTCCATTTTAATATAGCAATAGGGTGCTTGCTTTGGCAGCACTTATTATAATAATAATAATAATATAGCAATAGAGACACCTTCCTAATTTTTCTTTAGAGCTGAAGTGTGCTTCATTGTATAAATAGCAGTTTATTGCTGTCCCCTTTTGCTGGATACTTGCATGTTTGCAAGGTTTTGTGCAAGTAATACTGCAGTGAATAATTATGTATGCATGGCATTTTGTATTTCAGCAGGTGTCTTGGCTCTGGCTTCCGTTATCATAGATTGAGAGTTTGAACAACAGGAATTTGTTTTCTCATAGTTGTGGAGGCTGAGACCTGAGCATGGTTAGGTTCTCGTGAGAGTTCTTTTCCTGGTTTGTAGACTGTTGGCCATTTTCTCTCTGTGTCCTTACATGGGTGAGGGGAGGAGAGAGAGCACATTCTCTGGTTCATCCTCTTGAAGGCACTAATCCCATAACGAGGGCTCTGCCCGCATGGCCTCATCCGAACATAATCTTCTAAAAGTCCCATCTCCAAGTACCACCATCACTTGGAGTGTTGGAGCGTCAACATAGGAATTTTGGGGGCGGAGTGAACAGTTTAGTCCACAGCAGCAGGCATACCTTAAATTTCTAGAAATTTGGTTGCTGATAGTAAAAGTATAATGCATCTATAATTTACTGTATATTATACTTGGATCTTTGATCCACTTCAAATTTATCTTGATATGTGAAGAATGGATCCAGTTTTCCTTTTTCCAGATGACTTACCCACTTGTCCCCAAACCATTTATTTATTTATTTTTACTTTTCTTTTATTTATTTATTTATTTATTTGACAGGCAGAGATCACAAATAGGTGGAGAGGCAGGCAGAGAGAGAGGGGGAAGCAGGCAGCCCAATGGGGGGCTCGATCCCAGGACCCTGAGATCATGACCTGAGCCAAAGGCAGAGGCTCCAACCCACTGAGCCACCCAGGCGCCCCTCCTCAAACCATTTATTACAGTGACTTTCTTACTCCACTGACTTGAGATTCTGGCTTTGTCACACACTAAATTTGTCATATATATTTGGGTCTATTTCTAAACTTTTTATTCTGTTTCATTGTTCTAGTTCTATACAGTGTTAGTCATTGACTCTTTAGAGTGTTTTAATACCTGATAGGTATACATCTCTCATTTCTGAATTTTTCTGATTGTTGTTTTTTGTTTATGCTTCTATATGAATTTTTTATTTAAATATTTACTATGGAATATTTGAAAAAAAATCTATGTAATGTATGAATCATCAAATATCTGGTGCCCATGATTATCAGTATTTTGCTATTTGTGTTTCACTATTTCCCCTTCCCCTTATTTTTTTGGAGTATTTCACAGATTTCATCCTTAAGTATTTTACTACATATCTCTAACAGATAAGACTTAAAACCCTAAAACTACAATGTCATCCCACCCAGCAAAATTAATAACTGGTTAATAATTAATATTAGTAATGTAATATTATCCAGACCTAGTTTAGTTTTCCCGGATTTTTTTCTTGCTGTTTTTTACAGTTGGTCTGTACAAATCAGGATCCAAACAGGGTCCTCCCATTGTGTTTGGTTGATGTGTTTTACAAATCTTTAATTTGTAATGGCCTCCTTCTCCTTGACTGCCATATTGAATTTTCCTCACTTTCTTGGATTGTATGTTTCTTAAATGGTGTCTGTGATGTCTGTTATCTCTTTTTTGTTACTTGTATAAATATTTCAATCTTTAAAAGTGATTTTGAGTTTTTCTTCATTTTCTTGCTTGAGTTCTGTCAGTTCCTGTTGCACATTCTCTTGCTATCTGCTGTTCACCCACTGTTGTCTGGGCCGTCTGGTCCTCTGTTCATATTTTGTGTTCGTTTGATACTATGATTATACCCTTAAGTTTTTTAGTTTATTTTAGTTTCTTTAGCATGCTGTTTTCATCTGCTTTGTGAGAACATTTCTTTGGTGAATTTTCATTACCTGTTGGAAACTTACTTATATCCTCATTTTCATCCTTTTCCTCTTGGTTTCTTTGTGTTGAGGCAGATGGGATGCGTACAAGATGGTTACTTGTATTTGAATGAGGATTGATTCTGGTAGATAGCAAGAGGCTCCTAAGTGGGGAAATGGCAGCTGGGAGTGTTCCATGCCTCTTTGTGTAAGGGCGCCCTCCTCAGTTTCCGCTTCTTTGTCTCTATAAACCTAGACTGGTTGAGGAAGGACTCATAACCTCCAAATCTGTGTTTCCCGGAATTCCTCACTAGCCTTTGCTTTTCAGGGTGGTGTGTCTGCTTTGAGAGTTTGTTATTTTGTTGGCCTTTTCTGAGTGCTCACCCCCTTTCTTCTTTCTCCCTGCTCTTCACTCCTTTTGTCTACTTCCTCCGGCCTCTCTGCCTTTGATTAATCAGCCTCTTGCTCTCAGCAGTCCCCACTTGGGATGAAGCTCCTTAGCACTTTGGTTTTTCCTGTGACCCCTGGTGGCTGACATGGGCCATTTGGCTTTGCCTTTATCATCTGTTGGCACTTGTTACTTCATTCCATTTCATCATTTCCAGATTTGCTTAAAGTCATTTCCGCTCATGAGGGGAGGGGAGCTTAGCAGTCCCTTTTTTCTCCAGTGTGTTCAGTATATCTGAATACTGTAGTACTAACTTTGCTATTTGACCACATATTTACAAATCAAATGTGATAAGTGATTTAAATTTGTATATTTTCCATCTCCTAGTTTCCATTGAAGATGAAGCTTTTGTTTTGCTCTGTTGATTTTGCATCTAAGCCACCTCTCTTATTATTTAGAATAGTGTAGTTGATTTTTAGGTTTTCCTGGTATACAATTACATCACCTGTAAATGATCATTTTTTTCCTTTTTTAAATTTTATATGTCTGATTTCATTTTTTTTTTTTTGTCTTGCTGTTTTGACATATTCTTGGTTGTTGATGATACCATTTTATTTTGACTCTAGGAATGTTTCTTAAATTTTTCTGCTAAGTATATTAGCTTTGGGGGTTAAAATTTTATCATGTTAAGGGATTGGATATCTATTTTGATTTTACCAAGATTTTCAAAAATATCAGTGATGAATATTGAATATTATCAAATGCTTTTTCAACACCTATGTAGATAATAATGATTTTTAAAAATTTATTATTTGGAGAATTATATAAGTAGGTTTTCTTTTTTTTTTTTTCTTAGATTTTTTTATTTATTTGACAGACAGAGATCACAAGTATGCAGAGAGGCAGGCAGAGAGAGAGAGAGAGAGGAGGAAGCAGGCTCCCCACTGAGCAGAGAGCCTGATGTGGGGCTCGATCCCAGGACCCTGGGATCATGACCCGAGCCGAAGGCAGAGGCTTTAACCCACTGAGCCAACCAGCCGCCCCTATAAGTAGGTTTTCTTAAACTATTCTTGTATTTCTTTTTTTTTTTTTTAAAGATTTTATTTATTTATTTGACAGACAGAGATCACAAGTAGGCAGGGAGGCAGGCAGAGAGAGAGGAGGAAGCAGGCTCTCTGTGGAGCAGAGAACCTGATGTGGGGCTCGATCCCAGAACCCTGGGATCATGACCTGAGCCGAAGGCAGAGGCTTTAACCCACTGAGCAACCCAGGCGCGCCAACCATTCTTGTAATTCTATATCATTAAGCCGTTCATGTATTTCTATAATTCGGTGTTTCATACTTGCTTTATCTTCAGTGGTTACTCTGTATACATGTTCTCTGTATGTCTGAGGATATTATATATTCTCTAATTGTGGATTCCAAGGTTCTCAATGTCTCGTAAATCAAATTCATTAATTGTGCTGTTCAGATCTTCTGTAATCTTAATTTTTTTGTTTACTTGGTCTGTCATGTTGAGACAGGAATGTTAATATTTTCCCCTCTGATGAGGGGTAGATTTATCCATTTCGCATTGTAATTGTTTATATACATAGAGATTTATTAAATGCAAAGTATAAGAAGTTTTATGTCTTTCTGGCAAATTGACAGATGTTAAGCATTAAGTACTTAATTTATCCCTAACGATGCTTTTGGCTTTATTGCCTATTTTATCTGATGTTACTGTGTCTGAAACCACCTGAGTAATGCAGTTCGAGCCCTACATTTACGTGAGGCATTTGCTCATGTTATGAATTATGAGGATAGACCTTTAAAAAAAAAATACTCCTGTTGATGCTGAGATAACATGCTTCTTCGTTGCCTTCCTGTGTTAGCTGGGTCATTTTTTCATGATTCATCCTTTCACTGTCGGAATAGCTCTTCAAGGTTCCTGCCTCTATGTGAGGTGAGGGCATGTTTCTCAGTAGATGGATATGTCTCTGTATTTCAGGTCCATGAGAGCTTTTAATGTGTGTGTGTGTGTTGCATAGATTTGTTTATCGGAGAGAGAGAGAAATAGTGCACGCACAAGCTGGGAGAGAGGCAGAAGGAGAGGGAGAGAAAGAGGGAGAAAAGCAATATCCCTGCTGTGCATGGAGCCTGATGTGCGGCTCAGTTCCATGACCCTGAAATCACCACCTGAGCTGAAAACAGGATTTGGATGCTTAACTCGCTGAGCCATCCAGGTGTCCCACTTCTAATGCGTTTTAATTGCTAATCTTTTGGGATACAGAAATATTTGACAGCCAGCCTCCCTCACTGTCAGTTTATACTTATTGGCCCATGGATTTCTTTTACTTTCCTGGCAATTTACCCATGTGTTTAGAGGGATTCTGGCTATGTTTATTCTTTATTTTTGATATTTTGGTATTTTGCAGTGGGATAATTTCGACGTTACTCTGTTGACCACATTACTGGAAATACAAGTCCTCAAAGATTGTTTTGAAAAACCAATGCTTGGATCCTTGGTTGAGAAAAAGAAAACTTTTTTCTTCTTTTTTTTTTTTTAACATTTTCTGTTTAGCATGCGGCAGAATTAATCAAGACAGTGGCATCTCGCTATGATGAATATGTTAATGTGAAAGATTTTTCTGACAAAATCAGCCGTGCCCTTTCTGCAGCAAAGAAGGATAATGACTTCATTTATCATGATCGAGTTCCAGACCTTAAAGATCTAGACCCTATTGGCAAAGCCACACTTGTGAAATCTACCCCAGTCAGTGTACCCATCAGCCAGAAATTCACTGGTATGTCAAGTATTCAGATACACTTTAATCTTACTCATCTTTTCCCCAAACATTTTAATCTGTTTTTTTAAAGCTAAAATCATGTAACTGCTATTGTATGCTTTGAATATGATTTGCATTCATGTTTAAAATGAATATGAGAATCGAAATGGTGTATCTATAGTGAAATTTCAAGATGGAGAGTAAATGGTAATAAAGTATCTGTATACAACAGAATCAGAGAATTTGAAACTGAGTAATGATAGACTTTAAGCATTTGTCATTTTGTTAACATTTGTTATTGATTTAAGAGTCTGCCATTAAAAATGAACATTTATAAATATGACTTTAAACGTATAAACTTATGAAGTCATAGTTGTATGAAGTAAATATTTTCCTTGGATGTTGTAGATACATTCAGTATATAGTAATCTAGCTGAAATTCCAAGAATAATATTCTAAGTTATTGGGAAAGTTATTTTCTACTTAGCAAACAAGATGTGTTTACCGTGTGCCAGGGATTCTCTTAAGTACAGATGCTAGCTCAGAATTCATATTCTTGCAATAGTCCCATGAGATATGTACTCTTATTATCCCCAGTTGACTGATGAGGTTATTGATTCACAGAGTGCTTAAGTAATTTTTCCCAGTGTTTCAGAGCTAGGAAGTGGTGGAAGGAGCTGGAAATCAAACCATGGCACTGTAGGCTACTTAATCAGCAAATGAACAGTGTGTTTTCTTACATATAAGTCGTCTTTACCAAAGATCTCATAATGTCAATGACAAACACATCTTAAAAAGTTAAGAACATTAAGATCAAAAGAAAAGCTTCATTGTCATTGTCCCTGAATATAGTGATCTAAAAATCCTCTTCATTATTGTACTTTCAGTAGTGATTTGGCTTTGATTTTTAAGTATTTGTAGATTTTTATGTGAATATTGGAAAGGGAATATGAGCATTCACTTTATAGGTGTTTTGTTTTGAAATTTTGTTGAAATTTTCATCCCTAATTTTAGATTTGTTTGAGACTATGGTACCTGTGTCAGTACAGCAGTCATTGGCCGCCTATAATCAGAGGAAAGCTGACTTGGTTAACAGATCAATTGCTCAAATGAGAGAAGCCACAACTTTGGCAAATGGGTAGGTAGAGCTTAACTTCCATGAATGTATCTCTAAAGTTCTAATGTATCTGTTTGAGTGTTTTATAACTAAATAGTTTATGAACATTTTAGTTTTCTGAGCTTGCAGATGAATGTCAAGAATATGTGAAATAGCAAATATACACCTATGTGCACTTCTTGTGGATACTATATATTTATTAAGCCCTAGTAAATGTATTTGGAATAAATTTGATTACCGAAACAAAGAGAGTAGTTTTGGCTACTAATTTGCATTGTAGGGAATATTTATACTTGTAAGTTACGGTACATGGTATATTCAGTATTCTGAACCAGTTTTTGTTGCTGGTGGATTAAGGCTAAAAAAAATAATTCATTGGTTTTTAAAATATCTTAAGTATAATTTTCAGTAAAATGCAACAATACACCTATTTTAAGTGTATAGTTCAGTTCTTTCTGATAAATGTTCATACCCATGTAACCACCACCACCATGATCAAGATAGAGAATGTTTCCATCACCCTAAAAAGTTCTTTCATGCCTCTTTCACTTTAGTCCTTCTTCCCCTGGCCCTTAGCTACTGCTCTCTGCTCCTTGTCACTCTAGGTTAGTTTTACTTTTTATACAGTTTACTATAAGTGTAATTATTATAGCATGTGTATTATATTATGTGTACATTACAGTATATAGAATATTGTAGTGTTGCTATAGTATTTATAGTACCTATTGCATATACATTATATACTCAGAATGTGTTGGACTTCTTTCACTTGGCATAGTGATTTGAGATTCATCTATGTTATATCAGTTTGGTCCTTTTTATTACTGAGCAGTATTTCATTTATAGTTAAATAACAGTTTGTTAATTCTACATTCACTGTTGGTGGACATTACAGTTGCTGTGAGCACTGATGCATAAATCTTTGTGTGGACATGTTTTATTTCCCTTGGGTGAATACCTAGGATTAGAATTGTTGCGTTGTGTGGTTGGTGTATCCTTAACTTTATGCAGAATAATAGCCAGATTGTTTTCCAGAGTGGTTATTCCAGTTCATATTCCCACCCGCTCAGCAGCACTTAGTATTGTCAGTCTTCTCGTTTGTTTTCATTTTAGTGTGTGTGTAGCAGTATCACACTGTGGTTTAATTTGTATTCCTGTGATTACTAATGGTGTTGAGTAACTCTTCATGTACTTATTAGCATTTACATATCTTTGTGAAGTGTCTGTTGAATTTTTAGCTCATTTTTAAAAATTGAGTTTTTCGTGTTCTTTATGTATTTTAGAGCAAGTCCTTTGTCAGATATCTTTGAGTCTTCCTTCCTTCCTTCCTTTCAAGATTTTATTTATTTGTTCTTATCAGGGAGAGAGAGAAAGAGAGCAAGCAAGAGCTGGGAGAGGGGCAAAAGGAGAAGGGCAGAGGGAGAGAGAGAAGCAGGCTCCCTGCTGAGCAAGGAACCCAATGGGGGACTCAGTCCCAGGACCCTGGGATCATTAAGGCAGATGCTTAACTGCCTGAGCCACCTAGCTGCCTCAGATTTTGTCTTGTAATTACTTAGACCAAAAGAAGTTAAGTTTGAGCTCTGAGCCCAAGGTAGCTAGTATTTTTTTTTTTAAGATTTTATTTATTTATTTATTTGACAGACAGAGATCACAAGTAGGCAGAGAGGCAGGCAGAGAGAGAGAGAGAGAGAGAGAGGAAGAAGCGGGCTCCCTGCTGAGCAAAGAGCTGGATGTGGAGCTCGATCCCAGAACCCTGGGACCATGACCTGAGTCGAAGGCAGAGTCTTTAACCACTGAGCCACCCAGGCGCCCCGGTAGCTAGTATTTTTTAATGTGCATTTCTTACTTTTTGGTTTTTAATTCTGAACTGTGAACTTAATTCTTTAACAGTTTTGTTTTAATTTTATCAACACTGATTTTTTTTTTTTTTTTTTTTTTTTTTGCTTCCCCCCCCCCCCTTTATCTTTATTTTTCCATTGATGAGAGTACTCAGCTTTTTCGGGGTGTTAAAACTTCATTGCTATTGATTAGGATATATAAGAGATTAATGTTTTAAAGATGATTTAGACCTCTAGATGACTTAGTATCTCATTTTTTTTCCAGGGTGTTAGCTTCCCTTAATCTTCCTGCAGCAATTGAAGACGTATCTGGAGATACTGTACCTCAGTCTATATTGACTAAGTCCACGTCTGTGATTGAACAGGGAGGCATCCAGACTGTTGATCAGCTGATCAAAGAGCTACCTGAACTGCTACAAAGAAATAGAGAAATCCTAGATGAGGTATGTTTTAAGAGATTTGTTTTTTCAAGTAAAAACTGTTTGCTACTTGGTGTCCAGCAGGGATTAGGACTGGATGCTTTCTTCTCTTGGGTTTTGTAGGGTAATACTCACCATCCTGATGAACTTAATGTGACCCAGAACTGCCTTTCAGCTTCCAAGAGGAATTCTGATTGAGAATGGGTTCATACATGTCTTAAGGGTTTATAAATACAAATTAATGAAACTCATGGACCATGATGTAATATGGACCATGATGTAATACTGTGAGAAATTACAATCATACAAACTGTTCAGAGCCTTCAAAACTAATGATTTCTTTGAAAGATTAGATTTCTTGGTAAATGTGGAATCAGACTAAGGAAGTTAGGCCTTCAAGTGTTTTATAAGCCCACCATATCCATCTTTCAGTGGAGAGAGCATATTTTATCAATAGGAAGTTTTTTGGCTGAAGTCAACTGTTTGACAGTGTTATTTTTTTACTGTGCCTTCACGTCTTTCCCCACATTTATTCACTTCTTTCTTTAGTGATAAGTATAGTCAAAATGGTTACGTTGGCTTTTGCCAGTTTAGGAGTCACGTTTTTTAGTTAAATTCTGTTGTCGGTGCTTTAATCCATGTTTTAATTTTTCAGTTAATTTTCAAAGGATGTTTATATCATTTACAAGTACTTTGGGACAGGGGTATAGTACTTAAGTATAGTTTATCTTGAACAACATGGGGTGGCAACCCCCATGCAGTCAGAAATATGAGTATAACTTTTGATTCCCCCAAACATAACTACTCATAGCCTGCTGTTGACTTTGGAAGCCTCACTGGTAACAAACAGTTGACTGTCACGTATTTTGTGTGTTATATATATTATATACGGCATTCTTAGATTAAAGGAAGGTAGAAAAAGGAAATGTTATTAAAATCGAAGAAAATCTTAAAAAGTGGACCTATAAAGCTCAAACCTGTGTTATTCAGGGGTCATCTGTACTTGAGACAGTGTGAACCTTGGGGATGAGGATATTTGCCTCACTTGTTTTTTTTTGTTTGTTTTTTTTTAAAGGATTGCCTTTTAAAAGGGTTATTATTATACTGAATGATATGATAGTGGTAGTGGCATATTAGCTATTGGAAACTTAAATGAAAACTTACCTGCAGTATTGGCCTTCAGAATCTGATTCATGAGGGGTTCTACATTAATTATACCATCAGTGTTATCAACCTCATCTATGTAGATGTAGTCAATAAAAAGAAAATTGAAAGCAATTGATGCTACATAGTTCAGTACCAAAGCCTTGCTGTGCTGAGCTTGCTAGACATGCAGAATCTTAGACCCTATCTCAGGCCTTCTGGATCAGGAGCTGCATTTAATAAGATCCCAGGGTGTTTCGTGTGCACATTAATATTTTTTTTTAAAGATTTTATTTATTTATTTGACAGTCAGAGATCACAGGTAGGCAGAGAGGCAGAGAGGAGAAAGCAGGCTCCCTGCCAAGCAGAGAGCCTGATGTGGGGCTCGATCCCAGGACCCTGAGACCATGACCTGAGCTGAAGGCAGAGGCTTTAACCCACCGAGCCACCCCAGCGCTCCTGCACCTATTTGACAGATACCGCTCTTAAGGTCATAGATTTATTCATGAGAATGCCTTGTAGTCCTTTAAAATTTGTTGATTATTAGGTTAAGCAAGCTTGTTATCTGGTGTTGCACTTGAAAGGACATTAGAATAGTAGATAGACAAAGGGAGAAAAAAATGGAGAGTAGTGTTTAAGATCACACGTTTGTGAAAGCAGCAAGAAGTAATTGTCTGATGGGAAAAGACAAACACTGGAAAATGCAGGTATAGCAAGTCAGTAGCAGTCTGGGGCATTTAGTAGGTAAAAGTTATAATAAACTATTATTGAATATTGGAGTTATATTTGAACTTGATCCCCAGTTTTTATTGTTAGCTGTCACCCTGGGCAGATTACTTAACATCTTCATGTCTCAGTTTACTTATGGAAAAAAATGGGATAATAATATTTATCACATAACATAGCTTTGAAGTGGGATCAGGCATGTGCCTGCTACTTAGTAGTTATTTAAATATTGCTATATTTCCTTGATTTTAAGATGTCATTGGTTAGAAGATGTATATTTGATTTTGAAACAAGTTATGGAAAAGAACATTGTCTCTTGAAATGCTATGTCAGTTGTGAGCAGCATCTTCATTAGAAATACTGATGTGTAAAAAGTTTATCTTATAATTAAAAACTGGCTTTATTAACATGTATGGTATATGTCTGTTGTCTGCATATCTTAATACAAGGTACTTTTGTTTATCTTACTTGATGTTTCTAACAGCCTTGTGATGTAGTCACTGTTATTCTGTCAGCTGTACTTGGAGAGTCTCGTTTTAATTAAGTTGTGAGTTGAGAGAAGTAAGGTTGTGAAGCTGGTCTCTTTTTGAGTGTTCATTTCCCTCTGGTAGCTTTTAGAAATTAGGGCTGATTTTCAGAAATATTCAAGTATTCACTAATTTTTTAATTTAAATAATAAATTTATCTTCACTAGGGAACTGTTGGGCCCTATTAACCTTGGATTCCTGTCCCTGGATTCTTTTTCTTTAGTTACTTCTTTTTCTCTGCCCTCTCTTAATGGATTTCTGTCAGATGGGTGGGGGTTCTTTTGGTGATGATCAGTTTTCCTTTCTTTCAACATTTCTTCCTCTTTTTCTCTTTGTGCTCTCATTCTTCCTGTGAGACTGGCTCAGGCCGGCCTTCCAGTTCAGTAATTGGTTATTTAGTGTGCTTTTTGTGCTTTTCAGCCACCTTGAGAGTTGTTTTTCATTTATTGATACCTCTTGTTTTCAACATACCTGATTCTTTTAAAAAATCTCCTGTACTTCACAACTGCATGTCTGTTGTTTTTGAGGTAAAATTTGCATAACAAAATTCATTTTAGCCTCTTTACAGTGTACAGGACTGTGGTTCTTAGTATGTTTGCGGTATTGAGCAAGCACCAACACTGTCTAATGTCAGAGTTTCCATCACCCCAAGGAAACTCTATTCTCTCTAGCACTCACTCCAGACTCACTAGCAGTCACTACTCATTCCCCCTTGCCCCTGCTCTTGGCAGCCACTCCTCTGATTCTGTCTCTGTGGATTTGCTTATTTTGGACATTTCATATAAATGGAATCAGAAGCAGTATGTGCACTTTCACCTTCTGTCACTTAGAATAATGTTTCCAGGTTCATCCATGTTGTAGTACCAGTACTTCATTTCTTCTTATGGTTAACACTTCATTGTGTGGATGTATTGCATTTTATTTATTTGTCAGTAATAAATATTGGTATTTTGCTTTTTTAGTTATTAATAATGCTATTTGTGAACAAGTTTTTTTTTAAGCACCTGTTTTAAATTCTCTTGGGTATATACAGAAGAGGGGAGTTGTTGGGTCATACAGGAATTCAGTGTTCAACTTTTTGAGGAACTACCAAACTGTTTTCCAGAGTCGTGGCACCATTTTACATTCTTACCAGCAGTGTGTAAAGGTTCCAGTTTCTTTACATTACCTTTCCAATCCTTAAATTATTCAGGTTTTTTTTTTTAAATTTTATTTATTTGTCAGAGAAAGAGAGAGCACAAGCAGGGGGAGCAGCAGGCAGAGGGAGAAGCAGACTCCTCAAAGAGCAGGGAGCCTGATACGGGGCTCGATCTCAGGATTCTGGGATCATGGTCTGAGCTGTAGGCAGACCTTAACTGACTGAGCCACCCAAGGGCCCCTGATTGTTCTGTTTTTTAATTATAACCATCCTTGTGGGTATAAAGTGGTATCTCATTGTGGTTTTGATTTCACGTTTATATATAGGAAATCCTAAAGTTAATAGTTTGATAGGGATTGCACTGAATGTTTAGACCAAACTGGAGAGAGTATTGCCAATCTTTACAATATTAAATCTTCCAATCCATGAATATGAACAGAATGTCTTTCCATTTAGTTAGGTTTTCTTTAATTTCTTTCAGCAGTGTTTTGTAGCTTTTAATGTACAAGTCTTGCACCTCCTTGGTTAAATTTATTCCTAAGTATTTAATTCTTTTGGTGCTATTGTAGATGTAATTGTCTTGATTTCCTTCTTGGATTGTTTATTGCCAGAATATAGAGTATAGATTTTGTATGTTGATTTTGTATTCTGTAACTTTACTAAGTTTGTTTATTATCTCTAATGGTTATATTGTGAATTCCTTAGAATTTTCTTCATTAAGGTCATGTAATCTGCAAGTAGAGATTGTTTTACTACTTCTTTTTTGGATGTCTTTTTATTTCTTTTTCTGACTTAATTGCCCTGGCCAGTACAGTGTTGAATGGAAGTGAGAACAGATGTTCTTGTCTTGTCCCTGATCTTAGGGGAAAGCTTCCCGACTTTCACTCTGTGATGTTAGCTGTGGGTTTTTCTTTCTTTTTTTTTTTTTTTTTTAAGATTTTATTTATTTATTTGACAGAGAGACATCACAAGTAGACAGAGAGGCAGGCAGAGAGAGAGAGAGAGGGAAGCAGGCTCCCCGCTGAGTGGAGAGCCCGATGTGGGGCTCGATCCCAGGACCCTGAGATCATGACCTGAGCCGAAGGCAGTGGCTTAACCCACTGAGCCACCCAGGCGCCCCTAGCTGTGGGTTTTTCATAGATGTCCTTTATGAGGTTGAGGAAGTTCTTTCCTATTCCTAGTTTGTTGAGTTGTTGTTGTTTTTTTTTTTAATCATAAAAGGACATTGGATTTTGTCAAATATTTTTTCTACATCTTGACATGTTCTTACATTTTTTCCTTCATTCTTTTAGTACAGAGTATTACATTAATTGGTTTTTCGATTTTAACTGTCCTTGCATTCTTAGAATATTCTACTTCGTCATGGTATATAATCCTTTGTCTTTTGTTTCTGTTTTTGTTTTTAGAGAGAGTGCTTGCATATGCACGTGGGGTGGGGAGGGGCAGGAGGTAAGGGGGAGAGAGAAACTCTTAGGCAGGCTCCATGCTCAGTGCAGAGCCTGATGCCAGGACTCAATCTCATGACTCTGAGATCATGACTTGAGCCAAAATCAAAGAGTCGGATGCGTAACTGACTGAGCCACCAGGTGTCCCAGAATATGATCCTTTTAATTTGCCGCTGGATTTGCTTTGGTAGTATTTTTTTTGAGCATTGTGCATCTGTACTTACATATTTGATCTGTAGTTTTCTTGTAATGTTTTTGACTTCCAACTTGTTTACCCTTGTGGCTGTGTCTTTTCTAAGCAGCATGTAGCAGAAGTTGTCTTAATTTTGTTTGACTGTGTTTCTGTGGAGGGTTTCTGTGGAGGGTTATATGTTTCTGTGGAGGGTTAAGTCCATTTATATTAACTGATTATTCATATTATCCATTTTCTGCTATATTTTGTAATTTCTATGTCTCTTTTTCTTTCTGTATGTTTCCTTCTCTTTTTTTCTTTCCCACCCCCATCTCACTTTTTCCTGGTTTTATTGCGTAGTTCCTCTCTCTCTCTTTCTTTCTAAACTTGCATAGAAATTGTATACTCTTACTTTTCTTCTTTAAAGTTTATTATGTTGTGTCTGGGTATGGATTTTCTTCCATTTAAATTGCTTGGTATTGATACTTTATTGGATCCAGTGAATTTGAGGAATTGAATCTTTCATCCATCTTGGAAAATTCTTAGTTTTCATTTCCTGGAACATTTCTTTTTCCCTATTGTCATTAGTAATTCTTTCTGGGTTGCTAATTATATTTAAGTTGACTCTTACCTTTCTTTCTTTCTTTCTTTTTTTTTTTTTTTGAAGATTTTATTTATTTGAGAGAGAGAGAGAGTTAGTGGGGTGGTGTAGAGGGAGAAACAGACTCCCCTCTGAGCACAGAGCCCGAAATGGGGCTGGATCCCGGGACCCCGATATTATGACCTGAGCCAAAATCAAGAGTTGGATGCTTAACCTACTGAGCCACCCAGGAGCCCATAACTTTATTTTCCATGTCTCTTAAGCTTCTTATTTTCTGTTGCTCTCTGCTTTATTGTGTGTAATTTCTTCCTATTTGTTTTCCCATTCGCTGATCCTTTTCAGTTATATCTTAGCAGCTTTTAAGTAGTGATTAGCTTCCTAATTTTATTATGTTTTTCATCTCTAGAAATTCTAATTTAGTCTTTTTTTCAGTTCTTTCTGTTCTCCTTCTCCTGTGTCACACTTTCAATTTATCTTTTACTCTAAACACATATTAAATATATCTTATATTCTTTATCTTGTAATTCCAGTATCTCTTGTCTTTGTGGTTTGGTTCTGTGATTTGTTCCTTTTGCTGACTCTTGCTCATCATGGTTTGTTTCCTCTTGAGTTTGGTGGGTTTTTTGTATGTTTCTTGTTTTTAAATTTTAAAACTTTAATTTTGAATAATTTTAGACTTAACAAAAAAGTTTTAAATTTGGTACAGAGTTCTTTACCAAACTTCGCTTAGAGTTAAAATCTTAGGTAGCCATGGTTCATTTGTTAAAACTAAGAAGGTAACATTGGTACAATATTATTACTCAGATTTTACCAGTCAGTCCATCAGTGCCCTTCTATTTCAAGATCTAGTCCAAAATACTCCATTGCATTTAATGTTCAATGATTTTTTCTTTTTATTATGAATTCACATTTCCTGGAACTTTATATGTGGGAATTCTTTGACGTCTAGGTTTTAAAGTGAATTCTTCTAGAGAATTTTTATTTTATACTGTTATTATTATTAATTTTGTAGTTAACCTTTTTGTCAGAGGTATGTCTTAATGGCTTTGTTCACACAGGTAGTGTGATTTCCAGTCCTAAGTATAGGCTTTTGATTCGGAATCTTAGGTGATCCTTCTTTTCTTTTCTATTTAGAGCCAACACAAGTAAAGTTCCTTTGTCAGGCAGTCTTCCTTTTTAAAAATTCATCCAGTGAGTGTCACCCATGTGGAAGCATCCCAGGCTATGGGAGGGTAATGCCTTTGATGGGACATCCACTCATAGCAGCCCCACCTGTGTTTCTTGTGTCCTGCTCCTGTTCTGTTACCTTCCCATTCTAAGCCAATAGTGAACTGTATAGTTGGTGAACTATGTACAGTGGACCAGTTCTGGCTTGTGACCTATTTCTATATGATTCAGTAGTTAAAGATGATTTTAATCTGTTTTTAGAGGGCTGTAAAAAAAAAAATGTGACAGAGATGGTCCACAAAGGCCCACAAAACCTAAAATACTCTAGTGTTTGACAGAAAAGTTTGCAGACCTCTGCTCTAAGATGCCAGGGATTAGCAGGTACCAGTGCTTTAGCACTTACTTCTCTTGGTAGATTATTAACACTTTCTTGTGTTCTGGCTCCCGACTATTCTGTCTTCTCAGACACACATTCAGAAGCCATTTTGTATATGTTACTTTTTAGTTTGTTGTACTGGGATAAAAGTCCAAATTTTTGATTTTCATGTGGATAAGTTAACGTCTTTCTCTTTGTTTTGTTTATGGCATCTAAGGTCTTAAGGCTTTCTATTTATTTTAATCTTAAAAAGAGTCTTTGTTCAAAGTAGCCTTTGTGTATGGATACACATGATCTCTTAGTTTACCTTCTTTTTAATTTATTGAGTAAGGTAATGGCTAACCTGGCCTTAAATTTTATAAGAGTTTGTTAAATATGTTACAACTTGGATTAGTGCAACAAAAATTGTACCATTTTATAGTTCAGCCAGTAAAGTAGGGGTATTCCCATCCATTAATTCTCACCAATATTGAGTCTGATCATTTAAAAAATGTTTTAATTTTTTTTATACCAGAAATGATACTTCATTGTTATTTTACTTCCTTTTTAAAAGTCATTAAGATTGTTGGATGAAGAAGAAGCAACTGACAATGATTTAAGAGCAAAATTCAAGGAACGCTGGCAAAGGACACCATCTAATGAACTCTATAAGCCTTTAAGAGCAGGTAAAATGTATATAAGTGGCTTTTACTTGAATAAATTCCCAATTTTTCTTTTTTAAGATTTTATTTTTAAGTAATCTCTATACCCAACGTGGGGCTTGAACTCACAGACCTGAGATCAGGAGTTGCATGCTCCACTGACTGAGTCATCCAGGTGCCCATATAAATTCCCAGTTTGGATCCACATTTTTGCTTGATTAAATTAGGGTCAGTTGTAAACCTGTTTTTACTGAAACTGTTATTTTGAAAACACAGGTTTTTTCCCCCTCAGTTCAGGGTGAGATAAAAAATAAATAACAGAGGTGATTCATGTTCATTATAAGAAATTCAGATTCTTAAAAATTCTGAAAAATTCTTTTTTAAAAAAGATTGAATACATGGTAGGGGTATGTGTACAGAAGGAGAGGGAGAGGGAGAATCTCAGGCAGACTCCTTATGAGCACAGATCCCGACCTGGAGCTTGATCCCATGACCTGATCCGAAATCAAGAATTGGACCCCCATCTGGCTGAGCCACCCAGGTGCCCCCCAAATTTCTCTCTCTCTCTGCCTGCCTCTCTGTCTACTTGTGATCTCTCTCTGTCAAATAAATAAATAAAATATTAAAAAAAAAATACAGAGTAAAAATGAAAATGATTCTGTATCTGTCTTTTCATATTCCAAGCCCTGTGCCTTTTTTTTTTCCCTTAGAGCATCTATATAACCACTAGATATCACTGGTTCCAGGAACTGGTGTTAAGCTCTATGCACATTTTTAAAATAAATGAGATCAGTTCTGTTTTTTTTTTTAAGATTTTATTTATTTGAGAGAGAGTGAGAGAAAGGGAATGTGCTAGCTGGGGGAAGGGGAGAGAGAATCTCAAAAGATTCCCCACTGAATGTGGTGTGTGACACAGGGCTTGATCTCAGTGACCTTGAGATTGTAATCTGAGCTAAAACCAAGAGTTGGATGCTCAACTGACTGAGCCACTCAGGCACTCCTAAATGAGATCATATTATATGCATATGGTTTTGTAATGTCATTTCACTTAGTAGTGGGTGGTAAAAGGTGAGTTAATTTGAAATCAAATTATTATTTTTTTGAAGAATTTAATTATTAAGATTTGTGTTTGTTAAGGTAAGTGTCTTTATGGTAGCTAAAGACTTATTTTATTTATTTATTTACTATTATATAATTAGTACTATTGACATTTTTTCCTAAAAATGTTAACTGCTGTTCTTTTAAGTCAAGTTGAAGCAGTGATCCTTTGAGAGGGGAATACTTTTTAAGTAAGTTGCAACAATTTTTGGAGTGAATGAATTCTCTCTATATTAATGAGTTGTAGGAAAGGATTAGACTAATGCCGGTTAGTTTTTATTTGGTGGATAGTAACCACAAATACATGCTAAGGTATACCCATGCATTTTGCCAGAAACAAAAATGCCAAGGGCGACAGGAGCTCAGTTTCCATTATATAATGAATCGGGGCCCATAGAAAAGGGGAGAAAAGTAAAGTTGGAGAGCAGAACCAAAAGTATAATCAGCCTATAAATGTTACTATTAAAGTCATTGCTGTACTCTGGTAACATTTTTTTTTCCCCCCACAGAGGGAACCAACTTCAGAGCCGTTTTGGATAAAGCTGTGCAAGCAGATGGGCAAGTGAAAGAACGTTACCAGTCTCACCGTGACACCATTGCACTTCTGTGCAAGCCGGAGCCTGAGCTGAATGCTGCCATCCCTTCTGCTAACCCAGCGAAGACTATGCAGGGCAGTGAGGTAAGCAGATGAATTTTGATGTGGGTGGTCATCTGCTTAGGAAAACTATGTTCAAGCCATTATGAATACAATTAATTGCCAATTCCTTACTGTCCTCTTTTCAGAAATGCAGATGTAAATTGAGGTTGTTATATTTGAAGTAGCATGATACATATACTGTGTAATAGGTAATTACATTAGTAATATTACCATCTTTTTTTTTTTTTTAAAGATTTTATTTATTTATTTGACAGACAGAGATCACAAGCAGACAGAGAGAGGAAGGGAAGCAGGCTCCCTGCCGAGCAGAGAGCCCCATGCGGTGCTCCATCCCAGAACCCTGGGATCATGACCTGAGCCGAAGGCAGAGGCTTTAATCCACTGAGCCACCCAGGCACCCCGTAATATTACCATCTTATAATAATAATTAATTTCTATTTGTTGAATGTTTCCTGTAAGCTTGGTACTTATTCTAGATATTTTGTAAAAATTTCAGTATTCAGTTCATTCAGGTTTTATAAAAGGGAGACATTCTCTATTGCCATCCACTGTATTCCACTGGGACTATCTCTAAAGGGAAAATCAATCAGCTGTGCATATAAATAAGTGGGTAACATCATTATAGCATTTCTCTTTGTGACAGGAAGGGGAAAATCAATAGTGGGGCATGTCAGTCAGAAAGTCCAAAGGTGTAAATATGCTTTAGTGGCTTGATCACTGTAGTAGGTGTTAATTGAATAAGATAGATCCTGAATGAAGTGCATAGGAAAATAAGCCAAAGGGCAAGAAGTGTTTGCTGAAAACTTCTTGAAAAAGGTGAATTTCCTGGGATAGTAGGTCTCAAAAGTTATCAGTGCTGTGCCTTGCCTTTCCACAGAAACATTTCATGTATTTATCCAACCAAGGTTTTGGTTACCTGCTCTGTAAGGCATTATGCTAGGTACTTTGAAAAATCAGCAAATGAATCATACATCGCCTTTACCCTCAATTCATGGTCCAGTGTGGGAAGATAAGACCTATACAAGGAGAACTGTAGTACAGGGTAGATATGTGTCGTGACTATAGAAAGTATGCTGTGAGGATTTAGATGACGAAGCACTTAAATTCCAGTATTTTGGAGCTTATGTCTTCAGAGGCCTCTTAAGAGATTGGCACAGGACAAGAACAGAGTAGACAGGCAGACAAAGTGTACACATACAAAATCCAAGGAGGATCGAGAGAGTGGTGTGTCGGAGACGCTACCAGAGGTTCAGTGGAAAAGAGCCCCCACAGTGAAGACTGCATAGTTGAATGTGCACAGAACCCAAAGCTCTAAAGGTAGGGGGAACCTGATGGAACAAAGAATATGAATTAGATGCTTTAAGGAAAAGGAGGGAAGGAAGAAGGAAGGTGGTTAGATTAATTTGTGAGGAGCAGAGACTGCAGACCCCCTGAACAGCAACGAAGTCTGGCCCTTCTTTATTTTAGGAAAAAGAAAATCCTGCTTCCCATCCTCTTCTCTCTCTCATTTTAAATTAATTATTTATTTATTTAAAGATTTTATTTATTTATTTGACACAGAGAGAGAAATCACAAGTAGGCAGAGAGGCAGGCGGGGGGGCGGGGGGGGAAGCGGGCTCTCCGCTGAGCAGAGAGCCCGATGTGGGACTCATCCCAGGATCCTGAGATCATGACCTGAGCCAAAGACAGAGGCTTAACCCACTGAGCCACCCAGGTGCCCTTTCTCATTTTTTTTTTTTTTTCCTGTCTCATTTTTTAGAAGTAGTCTCTATACCCAACCTGGGGCTTGAACTTAGAACCTCTGGATCAAGAGTCTCATGCCCTACTGACTAATAAGCTAGCCAGCCACCCCCGCCTCCTTTTTCTTTTTGGTGTCTTGTACGTGACTCAGAACTTAATGTGGCTTTTGTCCTTTGATTCTCCTGCTTTCAGTAGAAAAGCAAAAATGATTTCTGTTGAGCAAAATCAGAATTAGCATGCACTACTTTGTTATTTTATACAGTTGTAGTCACGGCTGTTTTTGTTAATTAGTAATGGTATTATATAGGGGAAGAAAACTTTTTTTTTCTTTTTTACATTTTATTCACTTATTTGACAGAGAGAGAGATCACAGGTAGGCAGAGAGGCAGGCAGAGAGAGAGGAGGAAGCAGGCTCCCCACTGAACAGAGAGCCTATGCGGGGCTCGATCCCAGGACCCTGAGATCATGACCTGAGCCGAAGACAGAGACTTAGCCCACTGAGCCACCCTGGTGCCCCAGGGGAAGAAAACTTTTATAATCAATATGAAGTTATTTTACTGAAGGTAGATTTTCTAGGTAGAAGCAACCAAAAATATTCAGTGCTCTATATATTCATTAATCATGTGCCTTTATCAAAAAGACTAGTTAATACCATGTTTATTAAAGCTCTTTCAGGTAATTGTCATAGTTGTTGATGACACATTTTAGCCAGAGTTTTTATGATAAAAGCATAGTCATTTGAATTCTGTATTATTAAAGTGAATACGAAGTACATACATGTTTTATTAAGAAGTCCAATCTTAATGGTAGGGCTTTTTTTTTTTTTTTTTTTTTAATTGTGAAGTGGCCTAGTACTCTACTATTTATCTTTGGCATCTGTTTTTACATATTGAGATACTCTGGAAAATGTTGCAAGCTATGGGTAATTTGTATTTAAAGTCCTTTTTTAAAATACTTAAGACCATTGCTTGTGACCGTGCACGTCTGATCAGCAGGGGTATGGAATCTAGTCTACACTTGGCCAACCAAGCCTTGGCCCTGGGTGTAGGGCTGAGTCTACCCAGAGGAAGGGGCATCTTTTTTTTTTTTTTTTTTTTGGTACGAAAGTGATATCCATTTATACTTGTAGTATTGCATCTGTCTTGGGTGATGGAGGGGTCCCTTTGGGGAAAAAAAAAATGTCCATCTCCTCAGAGATAGTGCATAAACTAGCACTGTCCAAAGCTTTGTAGGCCTTGTTTTTTTCTGGTTCACACAAAGTCATCTAGTAGGTGAACTGCAAATGCTACGTTTACTCTCTGTTTTTCATAACAGGAAGTGTCTAGATAGGTGTTGAGGTTTGTTCACCAAAAATTTGTTGAAGGCCTACTGTATGCCAGGAATTATGGCACCATGGTCACTAACAGAGAGGGGTGCAAAACTCTAGGTTTGCTTTAGTGTAGGGCAAGTGTGATCAGGTTCCCACTGTTTTGTTGTTGAGATATTCTCATGTCTGCCTTTTCTGAAAATAAAATGGCAGGGACTGAAATGTAAAGCTGAAAATCTCATTGAGAGTATTTGTTCTGCACCTAAATGTGTTTGGTGCTGTTAGATGCTACAGAGAGCTTTATCATCTAAATGGGGCTGGCACATGATGGTCTGTGGGCTAAATCCAGCCTGCCTCCTGTTTTCATATGGCCTATGAGCCAAGAATGCCTTTTGCATTTTTAAATGGTTGAAAAAAGTCAAAAGAATAATGTTTTATGACATGTGAACGTTACATGAAATTCAGATTTTAGTATCCATGAATAAACTTCTGTTGGAGCAAAGTTACACTCCTTCACATTTCATCTGTGGCTGCTTTCACACTAGAAAGGGAGAGATAGTTGCAACAGAGACTATGGCTCACAAAGCCAAAAATATTTTCTGTCATTTTTTTCTTTCCCCTTCTGTTTGGTTCTTTATAAGAAAAGTTTGTAGCTCTTGGTCTTAAAGGTGAAGTATAGATAGCTGAGGTGATCTCATTCCTGCCTTTCTGTTTGACCTCATCTCTCTCCCTTTTATCTTTTTTTTTTAACTGTGTTAAAGCCATACTAGGCCTTTTTTTTTTTTTTTTTTTTTTTTTTTTTTTGGTCTTTTCCCTTTGAACCTGGGAAGCTTGTTCCTGCCTTAGGACTTTAACATTTGCTTTCCTTCTATTGGGGTCTTTCTTTCCTTTGCATGGCTACCACTAGTTTTTTCATTAAAGCCCCAGATGTCACCCTTTGCCTTCCTTTGTCATTGTCTACTTTATTGCTCTGTTTTTTTTGTGTGTGTTTCCCTCCTCCCTTCCCCTGTCCCCCACATGAACCAATTCTGCTTTTGTTAATAATTGTGTTTTTGAACCTAGAGCAGTACCCAACATGTAAGGATTCAAAAAGTGTTGATGCAGTGATAACTACTGGCAGCCTAACTTGCTAATAAAGGGATTCAATTAATTGCAGTTGAAAGCTAATTGAGACTGTTTTTAAAACATAGAAATAAATTTAAAAATTTTTTTAATTGAAGTATAATTGACATACATTATGTTAGTTTCAGGTATACAACATAATGATTCAGTATTTTTATATATTGTAAAATGATCACAGTAAATCTAGTTAATATCAATTATCACACATAGTTACAGAATTTGTTTTCTTGTAGTGAGAACTTTTAAGAACGCAGCGTATTATTATTATTTTTAAGATGATTTATTTATTTGACAGAGAGAGAGAGACAGTGAGAGAGGGAACACAGCAGGAGGTAGTGGGAGAGGGAAATGCAAGCTTCCCGCTGAGCAGGGAGCCTGATGCGAGGCTTGACCCTAGGGCCCTGGGATCAGGACCTGAGCTGAAGGCAGATGCTTAATTACTGAGCCACCTAGGCTCACCTATTATTATTATTATTATTATTTTCTTTTAGAGGATTTCATTTATTTGAGAGAGTGGAATACAAGGCGGGACTGGGGAGGAGAAAGAGGGAGAGGCAAAAGCAGACTCCCTGCTGGCCAGGGAGCCTGACATGGAGCTCAATCCCAGGACCCTAGGATCCTGACCTGAGCCGGAGGCAGATGCTTAACCGACTGAACCACCCAGGTATCCCACAATATAGTATTATTAAATATAATTGCCATGCTGTACGTTATAGCCTGATAACGTAATGTATTTATTGATTTGTTTATTTTTAAAGATTTTATTTATTTGACAGAAATCACAAGTAGGCAGAGAGGGAGGGGGAAGCAGGCTCCCTGCTGAGCAGAGGCCCCGGTGCGGGGCTTGATCCCAGGACCCTGGGATCATGACCTGAGCCGGAGGCAGATGCTTAACCGATTGAGCCACTCAGGTGCTCCACAGTATAGTATTATTAAGTATAATTGCCATGCTGTACATTATAGCCTCATGACTTAATGTATTTAATTAATGGAAGTTTGTACCTTTGGATTACCTTAATCTCTTTTGCCTACCCCCATGCCCCACCGCAGGCAGTAGTCTGTCTGTATCTGTGAGCTTGGTTTTCTGTAGATTCCACATGTAAATAAGTTCATATGGTATTTGTCTTTCTCTTTCTGACTTATTTCGTTTAGCATAATGCCCTCAAGGTGCATTCATGTCACAAATGGCAAGACTTCGTTCTTTTTTTAAGCTGAATATAGACTCTGTGTGTGTGTATATGCATTTGTGTGCATATCACTACATTATGTTTATTCATTTATCCATTGATGGACATTTAGGTTTCCATATCTTGGCTGTTATAAGTAATGCTGTAGTGAACATGGGGGTGCAGAGGGATTCTAACTATTGATATACTTTAACTTGATGACACATTAAGCTTCAAACTTGAGTGGATAAGAAAATGTAGGTCGTGGTTTACTTTTCTTACTATTCTGGTCATTCATTTGTGGAAGCAGTTTAATTCATTTTCTGCTGTAGTTACTCTCAAAATAAGGCTGGTATTATACAATCTAAAATATGGCTAAACTAGTATATATGACAGTTTAAAAAAAAATAAAACAAGAGGATGCTTATCATATAAGGACTCTTTGGTGGTCTAAAAGTTCATTTATAAATTGGTTGCTTCAGATGCCATTTTTTTTTTTAAGATGTTATTTATTTTATTTATTTATTTTTAAAAATATTTTATTTATTTGACAGAAATCACAACTAGGCAGAGAGGCAGGCAGAGAGAGAGAGGAGGAAGCAGACTCCCTGCTGAGCAGAGAGCCCGATGTGGGGCTCGATCCCAGGACCCTGGGATCATGACCTGAGTCGAAGGCAGAGGCTTTAACCCACCGCGCCACCCAGGTGCCCCTTCAGATGCCATTTTATTCCCCAGAGACTTAGAATCATAGCATTTTGGAATAGAATAGGACTTACTAAATACATACTTCGTCCTTTTTCATCACTGATTTTAAAACTCCTGACTACCATAAAAGTTAGGAAGTTAGCTTTTCTACATAGTGGAAGTGGTATTAGAACTTGTGATTCTACAAATTCTGCCGGAGTTCTCTTCCTACGTTACTCTGCTGCCCTGTGTGTGGTTCCTCAGTGAAGAGGAGGTTTTATTCATGTGAACTATGTCTGTCTTCTCATATTATTTATTAGCTAATTTGGGGTACTGATGAGAGGCTCTTAGTTGCTATACTGTGGAAGAAGCATCCAGTCTCTTTCTCTATAGATAATAGTGTTATACAGTGTCCCTGACTTTCAGCTTTGTTTAGTAGACTAGTCTTTTATTTTTTTTAAACCAGTTCTGCATATTCCTGTTTGTCCCCCAGTTGTCTTTTATTTGACTTTTTAATTTTTTTCTTTTTAGTTTTTTTGGACATAACTGGGAGAAAGTTAAAAGGTGGCATTTTTCTTATAGCTAAACAAATTTCAGGAAGGCAGACGCTTATCAACTGAGTCATCAGGTGTCCCCCCCCCCCTTTTTTAAGATTTAATTTACTTATTAGAGCATAAGCAGGGGGAAGGGCAGAGGGAGAGGGAGAAGCAGACTCCTGCTGAGAGGGCTTGATTCCAGGACACTGGCACCATGGTCTGAGCTGAAGGCCGACGCTTAACTGCTTGAGCCACGTAGGTGCCTCCCTGCTGCCCCCCTTCTCCCATGGAAAGCTTTTAATGATATGAACAGATGTACAAGAACCCTCTCCTCTCTCCCTCTCTCTCTTTCTCTCTCTCTCAGGATATAAAATAAACACATGGTTTATAGCTTTTTATCTGCATCTCCGGCTCTCTTTATCTGAGATGCTCTGTCCATATATATCTGTGTCTCTGTATCTACATGTCAGTCTATATGTCTCTTGGTCTCTCTTTGTCAGCAAATACGGTATCTCCTTACTTGGCAGAAACACACCTTCCTCTACCTTGCAGCCATGACAGGGACTTGGTATATAGTATAGAGTGGTTAAGAGATTGATTTTGGAGTTAGGCAGACTTAGGTCTCAAATTTTACCTCTACTCCTTAGTAGTGGTGTAACCTTAGGCAGCTTACTTAATTTTTCTGAGACTCAGTTTCTGCAGTTGTGGAATAGAAGTAATAAATATGTACCCAATGAGATTTTGGAAGGATTACGTTAAATTATATTTGTGAAGTGTTTAGGACAATTCCTGGCACATAGTAAATGTTCAATAAATCATGCTTGCTGCTGTTACAGTTATTGCTGCCTCCTATTACAAGCTGAGTCCACTAAAGGTACAATGTCTGTCTCTAAGTAAACTTGATGTACAGTTGATGCTTGGCTCTTTGAGAAATCATCCAGCTCTGAGTGAACCTTTGTATATAATTCCCTTCTGGAAATTGGCTTCTGGGTTTTTTGGGCAATTAAACAAAGGGGTTTTATTTTGTTTTGTTTTAATTGTTTAGGTTGTAAATGTCTTAAAGTCCTTATTGACAAATCTTGATGAAGTAAAGAAGGAAAGAGAAGGGCTGGAGAATGACCTGAAATCGGTGAACTTCGACATGACAAGCAAATTTTTGACTGCTTTGGCTCAAGATGGTGTCATAAATGAAGAAGCTCTTTCTGTCACTGAACTGGATCGAATCTATGGAGGTCTTACGGCTAAAGTCCAAGAATCTCTAAAGAAACAGGAAGAACTTCTTAAAAATATTCAGGTAAAGTTTGTATGCTTTAGTAAGATTTATGTAAAGAAAATCACAGAAAGGATAAACCTGGACTAAATCTGTATCTGTTTAGGATTTTTTTTTTTTTTTTGTGAGTGATGCATTTTAATAGAAATCTGCAGTCATTGTTGGTTATGTTTGATACCCACTGAATTTATGGTATTTTTACTTTAAGGAAAGATTTAAAGTACTGTGTTAACACAAAAGAAATAACATATTAGGTAAATTTCTAGTAATTCTGGCATGCAGTCATATACGATTTTCATATGTAGTTGGCAAAGTAACAATAAAAATGTTATGAGCTATATTAATTTGGTAAATAAATCTTTCCTTTAACAAGGTCTCACACCAGGAGTTTTCAAAAATGAAGCAATCTAATAATGAAGCTAACTTACGAGAAGAAGTTTTGAAGAATTTAGCTACTGCATATGACAACTTTGTTGAACTTGTAGCCAATTTGAAGGAGGGCACGAAGGTATGATGTACAAAAATAATAGTTCACCAGCACAGATGTGAAAGTATAGTTTGAGAAGTTAATTGTGTTTCTGGTTGTACCACATTATTCTTGAAACCCTAGCTCTAATGACTTTCGTCTCTGAGAGGATTGTTGTGAGCAAGAGAAAGCTTAAAGGTGGCGATATTTCATGGGAATGTTGAAGAATGAATTGTATATTTCATCAGGCAAAAAGAGGGTATAGGAATTTCAGTCAAAGGAATTGGCACAGAGATGTCAAAAGCTAATGATACGTTCTAGGGAGAAAGAAAAGAAAGAAAATTGACTAAAAAATTTTTTTTGGAAAGATTTTATTTATTTGAGAGAGAGGGAAAAGAGAACTTCAAAGTGAGCAGCGGGGAGAGATAGAAGGGGGGTGGGAGAGGGACAAGCAGACTTGGTGCTAACCATGGAGCCCAACATGGGGGTCATTCTCACAATCTTGAGATCATGACCTGAGCTGAAGTCAGGAGTAGGAGGCTTAACTGACTGAACCACCCAGGTGCCCCGAGAGTTGATTATTTTAAGTGAATTATGAGGGAACAGGAGTGGTTGAAGTGAAGTTGATCTGTGGTAGGGAAGGGAGGAGGGGGTATGTATGGCTTTTATATTCCGTGCTCATGGTGCTGATGGATGATGATAGACTTGTGATCTGCTTGAGTCTTAGGGTGCTTACTAAGTATGTTGAGTATTTTTTTGCTTTGCCTTTAAATATCTTAGGGAAGTGATTTTATTTATTTTTACCATTGACTTTGCTTTTGAGGGAGCAAGTGATTTTTAATTTTTTTAGGTACATGATACCTTGTGGTTTTTTAACTCCATAATGATCACTGAGTAAAGTTATCTTGATACAAATACACTGGATATAATGTAAAACCCTGTGAAGAGGGGGTAGAAATACTACAAAGCCTTGAAAATAGAAGAATAAGACACCAGTTTATTTGGTTTAAAATGCTTTGTTGAAATAGATAAGCTGAGAAAATTCTTCAGAGAGCCTTTGGAAATACTTAAGGGTTTCTGAAGTGATAACTATATTTCTGAAGTGAATATGCAAATCTAATCCTTCCATTTAAATAGGTCTCATATTTTTATCAGAGATTTATTAAGTAATTGACTTTTCTCTAGGAATTGGGAATATAGTCACCATCGTGAAAGTTAAAACTTGTTCCATTTAATTTTTGATGACAAATGTTCTCTAAAAGTGATTTTTAAATTTTTATTTTCTTTAGTTAGGTCATATTCAATATTAAGTTGTTGAACCTCAGGGGTATGACTATCTCATGAAGAGGATTTTAGTTCTTTAACTTAATTGTGATTAATGAACTTTCGATTGTGTTCCTCTATGATTAAAAAAAAAATCATTCTGGTTTATTACTTGTATTTCTTGTTTGCTTCCAGTTTTACAATGAGCTGACTGAAATCTTGGTCAGATTCCAGAACAAATGCAGTGATATAGTGTTTGCGCGGAAGACAGAAAGAGATGAACTCTTAAAGTAAGTTTATTTTGTGTATTAAATTGTATTTTTCTTTTGAAAAGTTGTGTGTGGAGATTTTGCGGTGAACCTGGCAGTATGAGATAGCAATTTCCTCCCTTTCGTCCTGGACATTTACAAAATAACAAGCAAGCTGCATGATCTGAGATTAAAGATGAAAAGGAGCAGAAACTCCGGGTGCTGGAAGCACAGTGATGTCATAGAAATGCTAAAACAATAGTTCAGGGTGGCAGATACCAGAAATGCTAATACTAAACATAAGTAGCATACCTTGAAATGGCAAATAGGTTCCTCATATAAAACTAGAGGTACAGAATATGGGGAAGACAGGGTGAATAGCTTAGAAAACATCAGCTATGGCCCTTCAGAGGGAGGCTGCTGAGAAAGCTGGGCCATAGCATAGGACTCATTCCATGGTGAGTGACCTGTAGAGTTGCCACAGCATTGGTACAATGCTTATTAAAAATGGTGAAAAATGAACAAAATTTAATAAAATCTAATAGATGGAGAATATTCCCCAGAATCATATTGTTATAGAACAGATGAAAATTCTGAATGAACATTTCATCATGAGTTAAGAAAAAAAGAGAAGAGGGTTAAGAGGCAATCACCCTGAGGAATGCCACACACAGAAATGCCAGCACTCAAGGAAGATGGTGAAAAGACAGGACATGGTAAAATGTGAGGTGTCAGGATTCAGGAAACAAGTAGAAGAGAGAAGAACAAAACTGTCACAGAAACCAGATGAAATGGGAAGGAGTGAAAAGGAGAATAGACCATGAAGTAGACTACAGGAGCACAGAGTAGAAAAGAGGAAATCAAAGAAAATGAAACCAAAGTAAAAAAAAGAATTAAAAAGGATTAAAGAGAAGATGGTCAAAGAAGATCCAAATGTGCAAAATTGAATTTTGCTGAAAGAAGAGAAACCAAAACCCCGAATAGAACAAATACTTAACAATATTACTCAAGAATATTTCCTAAAATAAGTGAAAGCTTATCAAAAAGGTTTATCTTAACGGTCAGGAAAAATGAACAAGAACTGTCAAACCAAATATAAATTTTTAGCCTTACAAAATAATGACGGAGTCCTTTAGGCAATTGGGCAAAAAAGTCAAGGCCATTTATAAAAAGATGAAAAAGTTGAGGCTCATAGCACTGTGTGCTAGGAGAGAGTAGAGTGATTGCTACTGGAACTCTAGGAAAGCAAATATGAGCCAAGGATTTTATATTCAGTCAAACTGTCCTTCAGGACAGTAATGAATGTAAAGAACTCAGAGACTTATATTCATGAGTCTTTCTTGAACCCTTCAACCAGCCCCACCCTTATTCACCCCTCTGTTCACATTTAAACTGTTTTTCATAGAAGTTGTTGGAGATACCATCAGAGAGCTACCTCTCCACCTCTTTCTTGGCAATGTTGTTTTTAGAGTTTTTCTGCTAAACCTTTATTTAAAAAAAATTTTTTTTTCCTTTTAATTATCCATGAGAGACACAGAGAGACAGGGGGAAGCAGGCCTGCCACAGAGCAGGAAACCGGATGTGGGACTCCATCCCAGGAGCCTGGGATCATGACCTGAGTTAAAGGCAAATGCTTAACCAACTGAGCCACTTAGGCACCCCTTCTACTAAACATTTGAAAAGCAAATAATTAATGAACTTTTAACATGGCTTTAGAGACTAAAAAACACCCCTCCAAATTATTGATAAGAAAATCTGACAAAGATTAAGACAAACCAGACTTCAGATGAGTTTCATTTATGAATATGGTTGCAAAAGTCCTGAATAAAATACTTAACCATTGATACCAGTATGTTAGAAATCATGAACAAGCAGGGATAGGGTGGTTATTCCAGTAATGTGATGGTTGGTTCAGTATTTTTTACATGTAAGGGAAAGAAGATTGTTTTCATAGGTGAGGAAAAAACAATTGAGAAAGTAAGTCTCATGTGGTTCATATATACAGTGGAATATTACACAGCCGTCCAAAAGGATAAATACCTAACATTTACATTGACATGGATGAAACTGGAGGGCATTATGCTAAGTGAAATAAGTCAGTCAGATAAAGACAATTATCATATGGTTTCACTCATATCTGGAATGTAAGAAATAGTGCAGAGAGTTGGTCATAGTGGAAGGGAGGGAAAACTGAATGGGAAGAAATTAGGGAAACAAACCATGAGAGAATCTTGATTCTGGGAAGCAAACTGAGGATTGCAGATAGGGAGGTGGGTGGGGAGATGGGGTAGCTGGGTGATGGGGATTTAGGAGGGCACAGGATGTGATGAGCACTGGGTGTTGTGTGCAACTAATGAATTTTTGAACATTATATCAAAAACTAATATGTTGGCTAAATAAAAAAAAGTCTTCTGGTATTCAGTAGAATAGGAGTAGGTAGATACTTCCTTAACACTGTGTGTGTGTGTGCCAATCTTTTTATATATGCACAAAACTTAGCATCATGGTTCATGGAGAAACAATGTAAACATTCCTTCTAAAAGTAAGGACAAAATGCCCACTATCAACTCTATTATTTAATACATACTGGCAGTATAAGCCAGCATAATTAGACAAAAGAGTAAAATTCGAAATAGAAAAATTGAAAAAGAGAAGTTAAAGGCTTCACTATACAACTTTATGATAATGCAGCTTAAAAATCCATGAGAACCCCAAAACTCAGCAAATAATAGAATTATTACCAAAGACAATGGATTATAAATATAATTTATAGAAAATAGTAGCTTTCATATAAATAAATATAGGAGATACAATGGAAGAAAAGACCTCCACTTGTAATAGCAACAAAAACCATAAAATACATAGGAATTTGTTGTCTATGAGACCTGTATGTAGAAAACTTTGAAACAGTGTTCAAGGGCACAGAGGAGGACTCGAATTTGAAAGATGTGTCATGTTTTTGGGTAGGATGACTCAACTTCATAAGGATTTCAGTTTTTACACATTTAGCGTAATTTATTGATTTAAAATAAATAGATTTTCATTTAAAACTAGATAAGTTGATCCTAAAACTTAGCTGGAAAAACTGTCAAATTATTAGCCAGGAAAATAGTGTAAAAAGAACAGTAAGGGAAACTCATTCTGCGAGATACTAAAATATATAATATTGTGTCTAATTAAAACACAGTGGTACTGGTACATGATTAGACAGATCAAAGACCAAATAGAAAATACAAATAGATTCTGATACATTGTGAATTTAGTGTAAAAAAGATCCTAAGCTAATCAGAAGATGTTAGAGACAATTGCCTTGCCATTTAGAAAATAAAAGTTATTTTTATACCAGAATAAATTCCAAGTGGACCAGACTTGAAATGTGTAGGATAAAATATAATGTTTATGAGAGAATTCTTTTATAAAGCTGAAATTGGATGAGTCTTTCTTACTCTGACTTAAAATCTAGAAGCCATTTTTTAAGAAGGAAAAATTCATCATAACATAAGCTGAGTCTTTATGTAATAAAATAGGGGAAAGTATTTGAAACCTGCTCACAAAGGTGAAAGGCAAACTTACTGGTTTATGAAGAACTGATTTATGACGAACTCAGATGTTACCGAGGACAAGAAAAACCCAATGGAAAAGTTTGCAAAGGCTGTAAACAGAAATTTGGCAGATGAGGAAATATAAGTGGTTCCTAAGCATTTATGAAAAAATGCCTGTCTGGGGCACCTGGCTCGCTCAGTTGGTAGAGCATGCAACTTTTGATTTTGGGTTGTGAGTTCAAGCCCCCACTTGGCCTAGAACTTACCTAAAAAATAAATAAACTAGAAACCTGCCCTCATTCAATAAATGTAAATACAAATTAAAACTATTCTGAAGTAACATTTCTCAGGTTGGCAAAAATCTGGAAGTTTGAAAACATGCTTTGTTGGCACATGTGGGAGAACAGGTCTGATCTGTGGGTGTGAATGCATGTTGGTGCATCCTTGTGTGGGGCAGTTTTGCTCTAAAGGTCTGGATTACAAATTCGTACATCTTTTAATCCAGCTAGTCTGGTTTTGACAGTTTATTCTGGTATGTGTTAGCATATGCTAGAAATGACATTAACTAATTCATTTCTGAATTGCTTGTAGCAGTAAAAGAAACAAATATTGGGGCACCTGGGTGGCTCAGTGGGTTGAAGCCTCTGCCTTTGGCTCAGGTTATGGTCCCAGGGTCCTGGGATCTAGGCCCGCATTGGGCTCTCTGCTCAGTAGGAAGCCTGCTTCCTCCTCTCTCTGCCTGCCTCTCTGCCTACTTGTGATCTCTGTCTGTCAAATAAATAAATAAAATCTTAAAAAAACAACAACAAATATCTAGGGCTGGTGAAATAAATAAAGGTACATCTGTACAGTTTTTTTCTCTTTTTTTTGGTATGTTTTCTATTTATTGATATGGAGAGATTTTGAAGATAATCATGGTAAAGAAGAAAGATACAGAACAGTGTAAAGTATGCTTTTTGTATAAGAAGGGAGAAAATAAAATACACATTTGAATTGGTTTATGTGTCAGGTAATGCTGGACAGGTTCATAAGAATAGTGTGTATCTGGGGGTGTGAGTGGTGGAGCGGGAACTTGCAGATAGGGATCTTTCACTCACTTTTTAGTTTTTGAAGCAAGTGAACACATTACGTTTTCAGAAAGTTATGTGAAATTAAATAATTAATGGGGCTTCATATGTTTTTATAGCCCCATCCAAGTAGTCTGATTTTTATTTTTCAGACTGTACAGCTGAATTTTCGGGAGTCATTCCCTACTGCCCACCCTTTTTTTTTTTTTTTTTAAAGCTGCAGAACCCTTTGCTCAAACTTAGTGTTACAGAGAAGCCTGGTTTGTAAAACGATGAAGATTAATCTGGCTCAGATGCAAGCGGGGTGAAGGGCTAGGAGCAGGACCTTTTGCCCCTCTTTCCTTTCCTTCACCTAAGCAAGCAGCTGCCATTGAGATGACTGTACAGGACCCTTAAATTCTATATCTCAGGACCAAGTGAGAGCCAAAAAAGGTTTCTTTTTTCTTTCTTTCTTTTTAAAAACTCCTAATTTATGTTGTAAGCAGTTATTACAAACTTTCAAACGTTAAGAATTATTTTTGCCTCCCCCCCTTTTTAAAAAAGATTTTATTTATTTGAGCGAGCGAGTGAGAGAGATCACAGAGGGAGAGGAAGGGGTAGGGGGAGAAACAGATTTGCCACTGAGCGGAGAGCCTGATGCTGGGCTGGATGGATCCCAGGACCTTGGAATCATGACCTGAGCCCCGAAGGCAGATGCTTAACCGACTGGGCCACCCAGCTGCTCTGTATTTTTGGTTTCTTGATGAGTGTGTATTAGCTTTCTTTATATAGAGAGTGACTAATTTATCTTCTAACTGGGACCCTTTTTTGGTAGTGAAAGTGTGGTCCGGGGGGGACTTTGGGAGTTGCAGTTAATTGTTACGTCAGGACATCAGGTGCTGTTGCAAACACGTTGGGGCTTGCCATATTTATTTTTTTTGTGTATATGACTCAGTTCAGATAGAAGTTGGTCAATACCACGTGTTTCATAGAGTGCATTTTACCTTAGGGTTTTGGTTAGTGAGATTTTGGGATGGATTTCAGTTTACTCTTGGAGGGGACTTTAAATTATTTTCCTAAAATTTAATACTCTATTTTAATAGTCATTTTAATGGTCTGTCATGCATTTACCTTAGTTACAGATGTCAGGGGTATCTTTTAACATAAAATATCTCAGTGCTGCGTTTCTTTGAAAATCTTCAGAAAATTTTCTCGAAGAAATTTGCATAATGATTTGAATAGGTTAGATTTCTCACCTGTTGTTTTGTTTCCTAAAACACTGGTATGAAACATCTGGCTGACTGTGTGCAATTGTGGTGTTTGATAACTTTTAGATAGGCCAGTATATTAGGAGTTTCCATCTAGGGGTGACTTCTTAATAGTGAGTGGGCCGTCTTTTAGGACTGCCTGCCCAGTTTGACATGTTCCTTATTCTAGCTATAACTGTGATCTCTGATCTTTTCCTAGTCTTCAGAAATAGAAAAAGAACTAACTTTATTTTTTTAAATAGTAGGACAAAAGATTTGAGTTCATTCTAGTCAAGAACAGAAATGTAGTATATTTTAAAATACCATCATTGTTTTGAGTCTATTTTCTGTTTACTGTATGAAGAGAAAAAAAATTTTAAAAAGATCTGGTATTCATCTCACACCAGTCATGTCTAAAATTAACAATCAGGAAATAACATG
Organism: Meles meles; assembly: GCF_922984935.1. NCBI lineage: Eukaryota > Metazoa > Chordata > Mammalia > Carnivora > Mustelidae > Meles > Meles meles. The sequence goes on along the minus strand of NC_060069.1, from coordinate 35,685,991 downwards.
TTGGTGAGGATGCATGTGGGAATGCAGACTGGTACAGCCACTCAGGAAAACAATAAGGAGGTTCCTCAAAAAGTTGAAAATAGAGTACCTTATGACCCTTACCCCAAAGGTACAAATGTAGTGATCTGAAGGGGCACCTGCACCCCATAGCAGCAATGTCCACCATAGCCAAACTATGGAAAGAGCCCAGGTGTCCATCAACAGATGAATGGATAAAGATGTGGTATCTGTCTACAATGGAATACTACTCAGCCATCGAAAATTGAAATGTTGGTGTTTGCAATGGCGTGGATGGAACTAAGAGGGTATTACACAAAGTGAAATAAATCAATCAGAAAGACAATTGTCATGTATCATATGACCTCACTCATACGTGGACTTTAAGAAACAAAACAGAGGAGCATAGGGGAAGGGAGGGAAAAATAAAACAAGATGAAATCAGAGAGGAAAAGAAACCACAAGGGACTCTTTTTTGTTGTTATTTATTTATTTTTTTAATTAACATGTAATCTGTTATTTGCCCCAGGGGTACAGGTCTGTGAATCATCAGGCTTATACATGCTTATACATTTCACAGCACTCACCATAGCACATACCCTCCCCAAAGAGGAGACTCTTTTTTTTTTTTTTTTTTTTAATATTTTATTTATTTGACAGAGAGAAATCACAAGTAGGCAGAGAGGCAGGCAGGGAGAGAGGAGGAAGCAGGCTCCCTGCGGAGCAGAGAGCCTGATGCGGGGCTCGATCCCAGGACCCTGGGATCATGACCTGAGCCGAAGGCAGAGGCTTAATCCACTGAGCCACCCAGGCGCCCCCAAAGAGGAGACTCTTAATCATAGGAAACAAACTGAGGGTTGCTGGTGGGGAGAGGGGGTTGGGAGGATGGGGTAATGGGTGATGGGCATTAAGGAGGGCTCATGATGTAATGAGCACTGGGTGTTATATAAGGTTGATGAATCACTGAACTCTTCCCCTGATGATAGTAATACACTATATGTTAATTAATTGAGTTTAAATTTAAAAAAACTATGAAAAAAAAAAGATGTGGTATTTTATATATGTTGTTTTTTTAAAATTGTGTTAATTCCTAACACTTCTCTCTTTAATAAGGGACTTGCAACAAAGCATTGCCAGGGAACCTAGTGCTCCGTCAATCCCTACACCTGCATATCAGTCTTCCCCAGCTGGGGGACATGCGCCAGCTCCTCCAACGCCAGCACCAAGAACCATGCCGGTCAGTAAGCAACCACAGTTTGTAAATGGAAGTTTTACATTAGTGCTTGCTTGCCATGAAGGATGAAACAGGCTTTACATTGTAAAGATCTGGTGGTTACCAGTTTTCATCAGATTGACCAGCCTTTAGATGTTTTGCAGTATAAGGGATTCAGCATCACTCATGAATTCTTGCCAGAAAAGGTTCAACTTGAATCTAATCAGGTCTTTAGAACCACCTCTCAGTTTATAGCAAATACAGTGTTACAAAATAAATTAAATTGTGCCATTAGGAAATAAGTGGACAAATCCAGAACTGGGGCATTCTGAGACACTTTGTCTTTTCTAAAAGTGAATGTCATGGAAAGAAAAAAAAAAAAGGTGTGGGGCATTCTGGTTTAAAAGAGGAAAGATTCATAATAATCATGTAGTACATGAACCTCGATTGGATCTTGGTTTATAAAAATTCCTTTAAGAGCTTTTTTTGGTGATAAATAGGAAAACTTGAATGTGGAGTGGATACTCAGTGACATTAGGAAGTAACTGTTCATTTTCTTAGAGTGAAATGGTATTGTATTATGTAGGAGAGTATTAGGACTTTATGCTACGTCTTTAGGGTTGGTGTCATGAAGTTTGCAACTTTCACATGGTTCTGCAAACATTAGATAGATAAATATGTGGATATAGCTGTAGATAAACCAAGCATGATCAAATGGTAATAATTACTGAATTTAATTGGTAAATATGCATTTGTTTATTATACTATTCTTTTAAGTTTTGGAGTGTTTGAAAACGTTTGCATAAAAAATATGGCTAGGAGATGGGCTCTCTGCTCAGCAGGGAGCCTGCTTCCTCCTCTCTCTCTGCCTGCCTCTCTGCCTACCTGTGATCTTTCTCTCTCTGTCAAATAAATAAGATCTTTAAAAAAAAATGTGACTAGGAGGAGATTATAGTAATAAACTGTACCTTACTTGCTCCTTCCTCCCGTATCAAATGTCTAACCATTGATGGGAGCAGTAATGAGCTACAGAAATGATTAGGCATTAGGAACAGAGCAGTAGCTGTGCAGTTTCCAGAAATTGGAGAATTATTCCTCAAATTGTTACATTTCTAGAGCAATAAGTCAACATTTAAAAATGGTAATTAGAAATATATTTGGTTGGATTCTAGAGTTTCTCATATACCCTCACTTATTTTAACTGACAGTAATTGACAGCAACATAAAACATTTTGTAGTCACTGTTGACTTTTTCTTATAGCCTGCTAAGCCCCAACCCCCAGCCCGGCCTCCACCTCCTGTGCTTCCGGCAAATCGAGCTCCTCCTGCTACTGCTCCAGCTCCAGTGGGGACAGGCACTGCCCCGCCAGCTCCGTCACACACTCCTGGTTCAGCAGCTCCCCCTCCACAGGCCCAGGGACCCCCATATCCTACTTATCCAGGATATCCCGGGTAAGGCTGCAACTGAATATCTGAATGAATTGGCTAATGTTTCTAGCTCTGGTTAGCCTTTTAAAAACAGGGTTACCACTTCTCTAATGGAGGTGTCATGAATGAATAATCTGCGTTGTCAGTTTACACAGAAATGAAAATGATTTTACAGGCACTTATTTGAGCAACTGAATGGCTGTTTCCCAGGCTTATTTATGTTTTTAGTTTTTACATGCTGGGTTCATCTTAAATCTTTTCTGTATGGAATGTAGAATGTGTTTCCTTGGTCGTCTTTATTTTGGTGATAAACGGATAGGTGCCTTTTCTGAACTTAGCAAGACTGATAAGGCCTTGCTTATGTACCTGTACTTTGAAATATTTGCATTCGGACAGACGGTTGAACACAACTCTAATTACGGCATGTGCTTTCTTAAAGAACAGCTTTCTTTCTGATAATTTTTTAATCTTAAAAATCCAGACATTTGACTACCTCTTAAGATGTGCTCCAGACTTTGCTTTGTAAGTACATTCTGTCTTCCAAATATTAAAACTTTGTTAACGGTGAATTTATGTGCATTACAGTGAGTATTGAATCTTGTGAACCAGGAATGTACTTAGGTTGGTACATTAAAATTAAGGGTCTCCATTTTTATTCCTTGTTAATAGTTTAATATTTAGTCTTATTTCCATTACAGTATTATTTTCTGGATACTATTAAATACTTGATATTCTTTTATCTCAAGTATTAACCGATAGGAACACTTTTTTTCTAATAAGTACCTTGAAATAGCTGTTTTTTTTCTCCCTAGTGTTCTCTGCTAGACTGAGAAATAGAGAAAAATGACTTTCTTGAAAAAACTTGGTTTTAGAATAATTGTTACATTTCATTTTCCAGTATTTGATTTACCAATCCCTTTTTTTGTTTGTTTGTTTTCTTTTTATCAGGTATTGCCAAATGCCCATGCCCATGGGCTACAATCCTTACGCATACGGCCAGTATAATATGCCATATCCGCCAGTGTACCACCAGAGCCCTGGACAGGCTCCATACCCAGGACCCCAGCAGCCTTCATACCCCTTCCCTCAGCCCCCACAGCAGTCTTACTATCCACAGCAGTAATATGTCAGCTCAGAAGCTCAGCTGGTTCAGTTCAAAGGGAAAGAAGTACCATCCCTGCAATAAGTGTACTAAACTCTATGTTCTGGTTAATATAATGTACTCTGTTAAACTGAACACAGTGTATAATTTCTGTCTGTGGCTGAAAGCTAAAAACTGTGCCCCAGTTCCACATTTGATTGCACACTGAGAGATGCTGCTGTTGCAGTATAAACACTATAATAGGTATAATAGGATTTGAAATAAATTACATTTCAGCTCATAAAAGTTGAAAATGAGAAATTAAACCCACAAGTGAAACGTTTGAAATTATTATACTTATGTCTACATAAGATGTGGTTGGAACATCAGATACTTACAATGATGGTTTAAGTACTGATATTCAAGAAAACTAAGTTTTCTTTTTCTTTTGGTTTATCAGTTTGGTTTAATTTCCATTATACTATTTTGCATAATCAAAGCATTGTAAATCTTATAATTTAAAAATAAATTACTTAAGAACAGTTGTCATTGTTATGTTTTGTCATTGATTCTCATTACTGTCTAATTTCTTTCTGGTATTAGTCTCTCATTTTATATGTACATAAGTTAAACAGATAACTGTGTTTAAGTGCATGATTAGTGCAAGTTAATAGTCGGGTTTATAGGAAAACCAAAAGAATAGTACCATAATTTATCTTTCATATGCTGATTAGTAAATTAAATTTGACGTTTATTTTGAAAAGTCCTATAATGTGGAAGAAACACAATTGCTACCAAAGATTATTCAAATAAATATACAAATAATAAATATGTATATTTAAAGTTTTATTAGCCTCTCCAAGAAATTGATACAAATTCTGATAATAATTTTTCCCTCTTTTTCATAACCTATTTAAAATAAATACATATCATTGACAGTACTGTCTAATATAATGGAATTGTTTAAAGAAAATTTGCTGTACCCTTCTATTCCTTTTTTCCACCTTACTGTCTTAACTTGGTAACATTTAATACACAATGTATCTGAGTCGATCTAAGCCCTTTCATTTTATGCTCCTAAAATATTAAACTATTTTATAATTCAGGGAGCGTACAAAACAATTGTTGGGAGCATATGCCAATTCTGGAATAGGCTGTATATTTAATATTAAGCTCTGCTGTTAGGATAATTAATCACTGTATAAACCTCAGTAAAAATAGTGAGACATGCATCATGGAGTGAGTAAAAGAGAAAGGTATGAGTTGTCTAATGATGGGATTTGTTTTGTGTGAGGTTCATTTCTGAACACATCAGGCATATGAGCAGATTTCCAATGAATCTGTTTGTTTATTTTCTAAGTTTTGATGCTCACCTTTTCTTGCATTATTGTTACATTTAAATGATACTGTCATTTGGTCCACTGTTCTTTTCATTGACATTTTGGGTTTATATTTTAAATGTTGGACTGGAGGTGTGATTGTAAAAGGGAGTGCATTGGTTAAAAAATATATGTACATTTAAAAAATCTTACTTCGTTATTGTACGTAGAAAACATGAAGGCATGTTACAAATGACCTTTCCATGGAATATTGAAATTGGTTAAAGTCCAATAGTTAAAACCTTGGCAAAAGTAGTTTTTTACATATCATAGCTAAATTTTATTAATGTGGAATCATCAAACTATGACATAGGCTTTTTTGACACTTATGTAAAAGGCATTAAAGTTCTACATTCTTATTATTCTTATTCATGGTATCCTATACTAACATGAAATACTCAGAGTTAGGGGTATTCCAAATTGCTAGTTTATTCTTACTAATACAGAAAAAAAACTAAAAACAAATTGGCCTGAATATTCTCTTGGGGAAAGAAGGCACTAAGAAGAGTAAGAGCATCAGAGGGGCAAAAGAGGTTGTTATAAGGCCACTTAGCCCATTCTGTGTGCTAAGCTAGGCCTGCTCCTAGAGAGCCACAGGAAAATTGTTTCGAAACTGTTAGAAAGGAGGCTCCACAGCCCCAAGTGGCAGCCTCTTCCATCATGCCTGACTAGCTCAAAGACTTGTACACAGTAATGCAGACCCACTCTCTGGTCAGTTCACTCATCTTTTAGGTAACTGCGGATGTATTTTTTGGTTGCCTGTGTCTGGGTACAGATGACCAGATTTCTGCAGCCCTTCCTTGCTGGGGCTGTCCTCATAGTGTTTCTAGTTTCATTAGGGTAGCTCATGGTAAGAAGTTTCTCTTAGTCTGTTTTGCATTCTGACAAACAAGGAAGCCCCCACTGGGATTATGTTTGTTACCAGATTTTCTTGTCCTTTGCTAAACTTCTTATATTCCACAGAACACCCTAAAAAGGTGTTATGGACAATGGTATTTATCTAGAGGTAGGAAAGTGTCAACTCTGGTTTAGGTACTTTGGTTACCTTTGTTTATAATTAGACTTTTTGATAATTTTCCTAAACTAAAGAAGCCATTCCCAGACCATTTAAGTTTGGGTTTGGAATACTGTTTTTAAAAGGACTGCAAGTAATGAAGCTCTGCATGGCGGAGCTAGTCAGAAGTGGGGGAAAAGCCTCACTTCTCCTATTTCTTGTTCCTAGTTGCAGACAAATAGCTTGACTTCTCAGTCTGGTGTAAAGTATTGGTCTACTCCCATGTCCTTTGATTTTTATTCTCAGTTAAGAAAAACAGTTATATGTCACTGCAAACCGGTCAGTCTTTGTGAGACATTCCTATACCCATAACCCCGGTTTCTTCGCAGTTTATCATCTCTCCTTCCCCAAATGTAAGTAGTTAACAGAAAAAAAGAACAAGATTTCACAGAACCTTCTCTCCCTGACACTCTATCCCAGTCAGCAGCCTTTCTAGTAAAACAGATTTTAAAAATGTTCCCATTAGAGCTTTACAAAGTTTGCAAAAGTGCTTTATACACATTTTCTAATTTCATAAACATGATAAAATGCAGTTTGTTAAGTAGGTTTCAGTTTGCTGATGGAGTTTTTTTTTTTTTCTTTTAATGATTGGTGTATCTTGAAGAATCTTGCTACAACCTAGTGGCCTCTCTCTCTTTGTAAACACTTCTGCAATTATTAGTTGACTCACAGTACAGAACAGGATACAAAGTAGGGAAAAACTGCTATAGTGTTAAAATTACTAGTATAAAAATAGACTGTAGAACCAAATGGTTGATTATAAGATTTACATGGAAGAGCTAAGAAGGAAAAATTATATTTTTAAAGAAAAAGAGAATATTCAGGCTTTATTTCTGGTATGAAGTTTATATTTTTTAAAAAGATCCTATATTATCACACCAGAGATTTTAGATTCTTTTCTGGTTACAAACACTGCTGGTAGTTGGATTATATTTTTATTGTATTCATTTCTCTTAGGGGGAAAATTGTAAAGCAACAAAAAGGTTCCAGATGAATGTATCCTAGAAATAAAAGTTGAAAGATTCTTACTTCCTTGGAGTATGAATTCTTATTTGAAGTGTTTATCCTTCAGCTTTATAGTTTCTGCAGTTTGACAATGGTGGTTTGGGAAATAATAAAATACCCACTCTGACTAAATGCATGAGACCATGTTTAAATGTTTTCTTACAGCGGTCAGTCCCATACTTGATCCGTGGATGGACTATGTTTTTCATTAGTTGTGATTTGCTCCAGGTTTTTTTTTTTTTTTTAAACAAGCGAAACCCTTCGTAATTTTGTGTGTGTGTGTGTGTGTTTAAATTAACATATAACGTATTTGTTTCAGGGGTGCAAGTCTGTGAGGAATCTTTTCAGGTGTCATTTCTTGGGGGGGTTAATTTTTGGAAATGTATGGCATGTTATACAGTTGGTGAGGAAAGGGGAGGTGGTTAAATGTGTTTTATTCTTAAAATTTTTGAAATATTTTCGTCTTTTAAAACATTTTCTTTCTACTTCTTCCATGTTTTAAGGTCAGATGCAACTGTTTTATTATGTAGCTCACAATGCACAGTTTATCCAAAAATGTGTTGATGCTGTATGTCTTCCAAATTTGTTGAACAAGCTGGCTCCAGGATGAATCAATAGTCTGTCTGGATCCCTGTTATATAAATTTTAAATACATCAACTGGGCATAGTTAAATCTTACTTCTGTTTTCACTTACCTGGCATCTGGGTCGGAGAGTACAGAGTTCACACTAGGGGCTTGGACACGTAGATGTCTGCAGTGAGAGGCCAGTGCCTGGTGCTTGGGTTGCTGCAGTCTAAAGGGAAAGGAGCAGCTTCGTGTGCTGGGGTGGCTTTAGCATTTACTTCAGCACGGCGCACGGGGCTGGCTTAGGAACTGCAGGGAGCAAGGCTTCAGCTTGCCCAGAGCCTGTGCACCAGAGAGCCTCAGGCCACTGCCAACCAGTGTCCCCACTGGCTGACAGGCTCCCCTGTGTAGATAATCAGTCCAGGCACATCCAGAGTGTCTGCCTTAGCATCCCGCCTGCAAGGGACCCTGGCTTCTGGCAGTTCTGTGGCTCCTGATACTCTTCCTTCGCGTTTAAAAGTTGCTTAGTCCCTTTCAACTAATGAACACCCAAGTGAACAGGCTCATGTCTGTTACCGTTTAATTTACTCTTCGGTTTTACTGTATTTTTAACTCTCTTTGTGTATTTTGAAGTCATGTGATTCATATTCATGTTAATTATGTCTGTTGTGAACATGAAATGACTGTTCCTTTTCCACCTTGTAATATCTTTTGTTATTGAAATTGCCACCATTGTGTTCTTTTTGGATGCATTAGCAAAATTTCTAAATTGTGTGTGCTTGCCTTAGTTATAGGTGTTTAGATGTAGTTACTGGACCCAGTCAGATTTTTTTTTTTTGTGGATAATCGAATAGGAAAGTTTCACTTGCAACTTTAACAAAGTTGATCATTTTGTTTGGTATATTTTGTCCTCTTTCCTTTTCTTGTCTTTAATTGGTTGGATTACGTTTTCTCTCTTCTAGTTATTTGGAACATTAATACTTCTCCTACCACACCACCCCCAGCCAAATCTTGTCTTTAAAAATTTTTTTTTTATAAACAGGATTTAGATTGCTATTGTTAATGCACTGTTATTTTTACAGTAGGCATCCTCTCTGGATTATAATAATTGGGCTTTGCTTGCATTTTGTTTGTGTTTCTCTTCAGCTTTATATTACTCAGTTTACAAAATACATTAACATGGCAGAGCTGGGTCTCCTCCCTTTTTCATCTTGGGGTGGCCTTTGAGCATTTAGGATGTTTGATCTTGTCTGTTTTACGTTAAATCCCCTAGTGCTTCCAGTCTTGTGGCTTTTCTGTTAGCAGTAAGCACCTGATCTCAGACAAGGGACCTCTGTGAAGGGCCAATGCCTTCTTTTTCTACCAGAACCTAGAAGAAGGATACAGAAGAACCTTCACCCCTTCAATCTTCACCACCCACCACAATAGATTGGGCTGCATCATATGTTCTTTTAAAATTAGTGTACTTTTTGAGTAAGTATATACACGTGGTATAAATTACAAGAGGTCAGAAAAGGCATGCGATGAAACAATGTTTCATCCAGTTTCCTTCCTTGGAGATAGTGTCTGTTACCACACGCACAGAGTTCAAATTGTCCTTAGGTTTATCAACTCCCAGCAGCAGATGTGATGTGACCTTCTGTGGAAGGGAGGCAGTGAACTGTGACAGATCTAAAACCAAAATCTGCCTTGGCTTCCTTTCTTTCATAAAGACCAAAGACTGCCTTTTCAGCTGGAAACTTCACAGACTTTGTTTGAGGTGCAGGTACACGTGGCATTATTTGCCCTAATGACATGTCTTGAACAATCACTAATCTCTAATCCCATTATGCTTTATGAGTTTTCATAATTACCCAGAGTAGATCTCAAAATTTTTTTTTTTTTTTTAAAGATTTTATTTATTCATTTGACAGAGAGAGAGATCACAAGTAGGCAGAGAGGCAGGCAGAGAGAGAGGAGGAAGCAGGCTCCCTGCGGAGCAGAGAGCCCGATGCGGGGCTCGATCCCAGGACCCTGAGATCATGACCTGAGCTGAAGGCAGCGGCTTAATCCACTGAGCCACCCAGGCGCCCCAGATCTCAAAATTTTTGACAGTATTTGTATTTCAGACTGATACTTAATTTTTCAGCAAGAAAACTTTCTAACATTGGAGCATAGAAAATAAACTGCACCTAAACGAACAGAACATAAGCACATTTAATTTTACTTTGTGGTAGACAGCATAATGACCTCCCAAACACGTCTCTGGCTTATTCCTCGGGACCCATGAGTATATTAGGCTGCAAAGTGGGAGAATTAGGGTTGTAGGTAGAATTAAGGTTGCTACCCTGCTGACCTTAAAATAGGTAATTTATCCTAAATTACCAGTGGGCCCCGTGTAATCACAGGTTGCCTTCAAAGTGAAATGAGGGAGACAGGCAAGGGAGAAATGGATGGCAGCCTGAGAATGACTCGACTCCATCAACCCTGCTGGCTTTGAAGATGGAGCCACAGGAACATGAGCCAAGGAAAGCGGCAGCCTCTAGAAAATAGGAGAAGGGGAGGAAACAGTTTCTCCCCTAGAGCTGACAGAGGGAACACTGTTCCACCAACACCTTGACTGTAGCTCAGTGAATCATATTTTGGACTTCTGATCTCAAGAACTGTGAGATTATTAGTTTGTGTTGTCTTTTTAAAAAATACCTTATTTATTTGACAGCGAGAGAGGGAACACAAGCAGGGGGAGTGGCAGACGGAGAAGCAGGCTTCCAGTTGAGCAGGGCGGGGCTCAATCCCAGGACCCTGGGATCATGACCTGACTGGAAGGCAGATGCTTAACAACTGAGCCACCAAGGCGCCCCTAATTTGTGTTGTCTGAAGTCACTGAGTTTGTGGTCATTTATTACAGCAGCAATAGTAAGTGAGTTACACTCAGTCTGGTCTATGAACAGGTAGTTTCCTCATTGGGCTCCCTGGGTCATGCGGAATATACGACATGCCCTAGCTTCCCTTGTGAGCAGAGACGTGGAGATCTACAACACAGTGGTGACTCCCCAGAGGACATACACGCCCAAGTGCCAAAAACCCAAACCAAAACGAACAACCTGGGTTTTTTTCTTGCCTTTTAACACACCTTGTACTTGTTGAAAGGCAGACATGCTGTATTGGGTAAGAGAAGCTGAGGTAAATAGACCTGTAGTGAGAGGGTTTGTATTTTTCTGGTGAGGAGTTAGAGTCTGTTTACTGTTTTCTGGAGGTTTGTAAGCGCAAGTTCCTTCTAGTGTCCTTGTTTTTTGTTTCTTCTATTGTTTCCCTAGGAAATCCTTAAGTGGAATCCCAGCCTCCTTGCAGCTGTAATCCTCTACCTACCTGGGAGCCAGTGCTGATGGGGTCAGGCTGCAGGCGGGAGGAGTGTGGCTCTAACTTCCACCAGTGCTTCCCAGCGCTCCCCCACGCCTTATCAGACTGGACGGCTGCGGACCCCGGAACTGGGCAGGCGTAGCTCTGGTTCGGCTCTGATGACGCGGCTCCCCCTGCGGGCGGGCAGAGAACGGTTTTTCCCTGCTGGAAGTCAGAGATTTTCTCAGTCCTCCCCACTGGAAACTTGGTGGGGCTCCTGGAGCCAACACTCATGAAATAGGGGGGCCCTTCCATCTAAGCCTGGGCCCCCAGGAGCTTTTAACTCGGGCTAGTCCTCGCTCTGTTTCAGTGTTTTGTCCATTCTGGTTTATTTCCCTTCCAGATCCCGGGGAGCGGTGATTTCCTGCCTTTGCCTGTTGCTCCAGTTTGGGGCCTGTCGGTGTCCCCTGTGACCTCAGTGCTCCAAATGCTCTAAGAAGAACGGTTGGTTTTCAGTTTGTTCGGCCTTTTCCTTGTGTGTGTGGAGTGGTCACATGTCGGAGCAGAAACTGGAGATCAAATGAACTTTTTTTTTTTTTTTAAAGATTTTATTTATTTATTTGACAGATAGAGATCACAAGTAGGGAGAGACGCAGGCATAGAGAGAGAGAGAGAGAGGAGGAAGCAGGCTCCCTGCCAAGCAGAGAGCCTGATGCGGGGCTCGATCCCAGGACTCTGGGATCATGACCTGAGTGAAAGGCAGAGGCTTAACCCACTGAGCCACCCAGGCGCCCCCAAATGAACTTTTTGATATAAACACTGGAGCCTGGGGCGCCTGGGTGGCTCAGTCGGTGAAGCATCTGACTCTTATTTCCTCTCCCGCCATGATCTCAGGGTTGTGAGGTCGAGCCTTGCACAGGAGTCTGTGATCAGCAGATTGAGAGCCTCTCCTTCCGCCCCTCCTCCCACTCGTGTGTGCATGTGCGAGTGTGCATGTTTAAAAAAAACTCAAGCCTTGGGCACCTGGGTGGCTCAGTCGTTAAGTGCTGCCTTCGGCTCGGGCCATGATCTCAGGGTCCTGGGATCGAGCCCCACATTGGGCTCCCTGCTCAGCGGGAGGCCTGCTTCTCCCTCTCCCACTCCTACTGCTTGTGTTCCCTCTCTCACTGTGTCTCTCTCTGTCAAATACATAAATCTTAAAAAAAACAACAACAAAACTCAAGCCTTTCTTAAACTTAGAATGATCTCTCTTCCATGTGCTTTTTGATTGTCCTCTGGAATTTCTATTGTTATGATGCTTGATCCACCCCCCCCATATGTTTTCTTTGTGCCTAGCATATAAATATTCAATAATATTTGTCATTTTTTTTTTTACCCATTATTTTAATCTTCAAACTTTTTCTCTCTCAATTCTGGGAAACTTTCTTGAATTGGTTTCCCCTTCCTCCCTGCTATTTTTAAAGTAGGCTTCATACCCAGCACGGAGCTCAACATGGGACTTGAACCCAGAACTGTGAGATTAAGACCTGAGCCAAAATCAAGAGTCAGACTGAGTCTCCTAGGTGCCCCGAAATTTTTTTTTTTTTTTTTAGAATTTTTAGAAGATTTTATTTATTTGAGTGCAAGAGCAAGCGCGCGCTCTCATGCGCGCACGCACATGAGAGAGTGCGAGAGCAGGAGTTGGAGGAGGGAAAGAGGGAGAGGCAGAAATGGACTCCCCACTGAGCAGGGAACCCCATGTGGGGTTGATTCCAGGACCCTGGAATCACGACCCAAGCCAAAGGCAGATGCTTAACCAACTGAGCCACGCGGGGGCCCCAGAAATGGTTTTTGTATTAGTTATAAGAAATTGGCTCCCATATTTATGGAGGCTGAGCAGTTCCAATATCAGTCTCTGGTCCTGAGAACCAGGAAAGCTAACGATAGGAATTCCAGATCGGGAGAAGACATGCCTGCCTCTGAGAACATCAGGCAGGGAGCAGATTCTCTCTGGCTCAGCTTTTTGTTCTATTCAGGCTTTCAGTGGGTTACATGAAGCCTGCCCCTATTTGGGAGGTGGTCTCCTTGCTCAGTCTGCTGGTTCAAGTGTTAATCTTATCCAGAAACACCCTCACAGACACACCCAGAATACCGTTCAACTCCATGTGGACACCCCCTGGCCCAGTCAGGTCGACAGGTAACAGTCATCAGAGACTTCTAACTCAGAATTCATTTTCTGCAGCATTTACTCTTCCACACCCCATCTCCAAAGCCTCTTTAATTTGGCTGCCGCAGATACATTTTGTTACTGTCTTTATGAGTTTCACATTTCCCTCCATGGCCAAGCGTTCCTAGTAGTTACTCTGTTTCATCTAATAGTGACTCGCTCAACATCGACTATCCAGTTCAACTTCTAGGCACACTACTGTGTCTTTCAATAATAATTCATCATGCTTCATAAGAGCCCTATGAAAGTGATATTATTTGATTCACACTCCAAACAGAGGAGTCGCTGGCTGTGGATAAGTTGAGCCACTCGTCCGCGGTCACATGGCTGCTTCGTAGATGAACTGGGGCCGGCCTCTCGCTCACCTGTTGGCCTCTGATCTCAACGTCTCTAAAGACAAGCAGCGCATCCTCTTCTGTGCTGCTGTTGCTGCGGCCGCCAAAAATAGCTAACGTTTACTGAGTGTCCGTCATGTTCCAGGTCCTCTTCTAGGCATTCAGAATCCACTGACTTATCCGAACAACCACTTACGAGGTGGCCACTAGGTTCCCCCCAGTTTACAGGAGAGACAGAAACAAGGCTCAGAGAGACTGAGTCTCCGGGGCTGGCACGTCATGGAGCTGAGCCCTCATCGAGATGAAAGTTAAAGAGGTTCTGAAGTCTCCCCTGTTGCTTGTGTTTTATAAGAGGGCATTTGCTCCTGTTTCTTACATGCATCTCTCTCTCTCTCTTTTTAAAATTTTATTTATTTATTTGATAGAGACAGTGAGAGAGGGAACACAAGCAGGGGGAGTGGGAGACAGAGAAGCCGGCTTCCCGCCGAGCAGGGAGTTTGATGCGGGGCTTGATCCCAGGACCCTGAGATCGTGACCTGAACTAATGCATAGACGCCAACATGCATCAATGTCTTTATCCATTCATTTTCTCTCCCTAGTAATTCAACGTTGTATGTTGGGGACTCCTTATTGTCTGAGGTCCTGGGATGCAGCTGTGTCCGCAAGGAATTTCTGTTGTAGGAGAGTGACGTTGACCTGGCAACAATGGTGGGTTTCAGGTGGGTGTTGCATGATGAATTTGTGTGAGGGAGCTCTCCATGTTTTCCTCCCTGTTTTCAGCTCCAGCCAGGTAGTCAAGCCCTTTATTCCTGTGCAGGGGTTGCATGCTGTGTGGGGTGCAGACGCCCCCTGGCATCTCAGGGAGGAGGAGATGAAGGAAGTGGCAGAATCTCAGAGAAGTTAGCTCTTCATTGTAGAGGGATCGCAGCTTTCCCAGAGAGGGTGTCGCAGCACATGAAGTGGGGCGTCTATGAGGCTGGGTGGCATGGTGTGGGGACCCCGACCTGGCACCAGCTCGAGCATTTGTTTGGGGAGCCAGTAATGGCTGAGACTGAATTTCTCGGCAGCCTGTGGGATGGGCTTTATTGAGTAAACAAATGGACGTTCCTTGGGCACCTGGTGCGGTTAGCTGTGGTTGACAGCCACCTACCGCCGCATCGGGGCCGTCCCTGGGACAGCGAAGGACGTTTGCTGTGCACGCCTGCACTCATGGTCTCAGGCAGCACCGCATTCATTCGGGTGGGTTGGCTGGGATCCTGCTGGAGGATTGGTCAGCGGAAGTAAGGGGGCTCTTGGGGCCTCGGACCAGTACAGGATGAGATGGGGTTCAAAAGACTAAATGGTTTTGTGCACTGGTTAGATATGGGGGCTGGGAGAATAAGAGAGGAATAAGAGAGAGAATAAGAGAGGAATAAGTCATGTGTGTGGCAGGGCTGAGGAGACTGATGTTTCGCATTCCCAGCAGGCAGGGTGCCCCGTGCCTGGGAGGTAGGTGCCTGGATCCTAACATGGCCCTAGTCTGGTCATACCGTGGAACGCCTAGGCCAAGCGGTTGCCCAGATTGTGGGGATAGCTATTCTGTGGTAGAAATGAGCCCGCTAGAAACCATGAGTGTTTTGGGGAGATAAAGCTCTGGCTTGGTCCCAGGAGAAGTCTTTTAGTCTTACTTGGGCCCTGTCTGAGGTGCAGCAGATGGGTGGCCAAGAGACCATGAAATCCCAAGGGTGAGGTCCTCAGGCCCCCGGGGCTCTTAGAGCAAAGGTTCAGTTGCTGAGACCTGCTCCTTAGAGCCAGAGCAGGCCTTCAGAGCACACAGCTGGCTGTTGAAAGGCGTCCGCACCGACGGATGAGTTGAGAGGGTGTGGAAGGCCCTTCCTTGGAGAGTTCTGGAATTTATAAGCGAGGCCTGTACATTCACGGTAGGTGTTGCCTGACTTGAGTGGCACATCCCATCCCAGGTTCTGACTGACAGATCCTCACCTCATGCCGTGAAGACTGGGTACTCGTGGGTGAAGGGAACCGGTTAACGAGGTTGGTTTTGGTGGCTCCACAGCAGGTCCTGATAGAGTAGGCCAACAAACGGAGATATGCTTCAGACTCCCGGGACATGGGTTGTGAACCTGAATCTTGGGTGAGGGTGACCCTCAGTCTGTCCCTGGTGGGGTGGCCTGGATGCTGTGGGGAGAGACCTGCTCAGGAAGGACGGTGAGGTGAGCCAGGCGGACCTGTCCTCAGAAAAGGTGGTCCTGAAGAGGCACGGCAGGCGCATGCAGGACACACGGTATTGAACAGGGTTCTCAGCCCGAGAGAAAATCCGTAGTTGGTGAGATGGCTGAGGAGGACTTGCAGTGGGATCCAGGGTGGGTATACCGAGTGTGGCCAGTCACGTTCCTTCCTGTGATGTCTAGATGAGCGAGAGAGACTGCCCCTCACTGTGTGTGTGGGGGGGGGGCGGGCAGGGGAGGTAGTGGTGCTTGTTGGGAGACAAAGGCCACGTTTGGGAAGTTCCAGAGGTGAGGAAGGGCAGCAGGTGAGAGACCTCACCTGGCAGTAAAAGGCCCCAGCAGGGTTGTAGGCAGAGGAGTGATGTGGTGGGATGAAGTTTAGACAGCCCAGTGGGGAGAAGGGACACATTTGGACTTGCTGTGGAATTGGTTGGTCGATTAGAGGCTTGTGGAAAGTGGACCAGACCCTCTAGCTAGGAGGTCCTGGTTGCCATGTTTGTTGGGTCATTCTCCATGGGGAACCCTCCGCTGACCTAAGTCCTGCTCCCATGTTGCCTTTCCCAGAAGCACTGATGGGACCCAGGTTTGCCCTGTGTACTGGCTTCCCCTTCAATTTATCATTCCAAGTAGTGGCTATCACGGGGGTCCATTGGGGTTGGGGTCCTTCCCACTGAGGCAGCTGTTGAGGCAACAAATTGATTATATTGGCCTTCTCCCTCTGAGTGAGGGTTCTAAAGAGGCCTTGGCATGTGGGCACCTCAGCTGGCCTAACCCATGCTTTCTCCTGTCACCGTGCAAACCAGGCCTGCTACCACTGAGGGGTTCGAGAAGCTGAGTACCACATATGGATACCCTCACTGATTAGACATTGATTGGGGGGTCACATTTAGAAGGCAGGATGTGCAAGACTGGGCAAAAGAATGTGACACTGAATGGAACTGCATCTCCCCTAAAACCCACGAGCAGAAAAAAAAAATGGAATATTAAAGCAGCGGATTAAATTACTAACAGGTAAAATCACCTTGGCAGGGCAGGGAGACTAAAGTTTCAAGCTTTAATATGTTCGAATGGTCGACCAGTTTGGCCTGGTGCCCCATAGGCCACACTGGAGAGCCCTGCCGAGGCACCCAACACCATGAAGGTATGGAAGTTGAGGGAGACAGCCGTTGCCCTGACTCTCACCGAGGATGCTGAGAACAGCGAGTCCCATCAAGACTGGGAAAGGTCTTACCTACGGGAATGTGCAAGGGGATGTCCCCCAGGTTGGGTGAGGTGCTTTGCACTAGGGAGAGAGGGAACTGCTGCATCTCTCCTGGGGTCCCGTTGCCTTGCTGTAGCCAGACCAGCTGAAACACACTGTACGTGATCCATGTATATACACGACCATTTGGCCGCTGTCTTTTTTCCCTCCCTTGGCCTGGAAGCCTTTATCACACAAGTAGAAGTCCTTGCTGAATTTGCCCAGTAAGTCTTAGATGAGAGCCAACGAAACCTCTCTTGACTGAACACTGACATGTCTTTAACGAGCAAAGCTGTCTTCCAAGATAGGAAGGCCGTGGACGTTGTTGCTGCCTCGCAAGGAGGCCCCTGCGCTGTCATCCCACCCGGATGTCATGCTCACACCTGCTGAGTCTGCAGACACATTTTCCTTATCGCATCTCATGAGAACACAAATAGATGCCCTGAGGGAGTGGACGCCCCCTTACTCTTACTCTGTTACTTGTTTGGGGTTCATTATTTTACTCTGTTTTCTTACACGTGCCTATATTGTTGCTATGGTATCTGCCTCCACTGCAGTCTGAGGGCCGCAAACCAGCCATTTCCCCGCTGACTAAAACTCCTTGCCACCACTCAGGGCCCATTGTGGAGTAAGGAGGATTGTAGGACTGGAAGAGAGGGTCACGGGGCACAATTTTGGAGGCAGTCATCCAGCTGATCCACGAACTGGAGAGGGCACTCACAATCTCCTCACCCCTCCTCTGGTCTCAAAATGTACATTCCGCCCACTTTTCTCACCCTGGGAGCCATTTTCAAGGATGCAGCTCTGACAGGGCAGTGAGAGCCTCCGGAGGGTATAAGCTGACCCCTGTGAAGGCCTCTCGAGAAACCTTCAGATCCCGGCCGTGGGTGTGGAGAGCCACTCATTTTGCAGCTGCCCAAGATAAGCCTCGTAAATTCCTTGACTTGTCCACCTGCCACATACTGATCTGGTGTGCTTGACCTCTTTGGCCTCTCCCTGCCCTCTGCGTACAGGGGGACGGTTTTGGATTTCACCTGGGAAGCTCCTGGCTTTACAAACCAACAGGGATTGAAGACTGGGTAGTAAGAACCAGACTGACCTGGGCTGCAGTCCTGGCCTTACCACGAGCCGGCCGTGTGATTCTGAGCAAGATACTTCTGCTGTCAGGCCCCGTTTCCTCGTTGCCGACGCAGGTAATAATCCCTCCCTCAGAACGGCAGAATGCCTGAAGGACGGCCCGGTAGATGCTCCAACACTTGGCCGTTTTGATTATTACTAGTGTTGGTAGTTGGTTGGACAGTGAGGTATTCTGGGCCAGCGTCCCCAACAAGACAACACGGAATCAGGACAGCCAAGACAAAACAGCGCTGACATCCTGTTCTGCGGCTTAGGACACAGTACATTCTGCTTTGCAGCCTTTGCAGGAATGACTTCCGCAAAATGTTCTAAAAGAAGACAATTATCTGCAATGCACTTGTCACTGTCATGGGCAAGGGCAGTTAAAACGTAAGCCCCTAGGTGTCAGCAAAAAAAGACCATCCGCACTTGATATGAACCTAATATCGATAGGTAAATGCATTTGACAAAAGCCCTGACTGGCACGACTCAGCACACCCTGATTGCTTAAGATAGTTCCACAAAAGAGCTCATAAATACTCCCTAAACTTAGAAACTCTGGAGGCAACCAACTTGGGCTGCCCCTCCCCCTCCAGGAGCCTTGTACAGTTGCTCAGCGAACTCTGCTCGGCTCCCACCACTCTTCGTCTGGTCTCCCTCTTCATTCTTCAAGCGTTGTGACCAAGAACCGCGGGCACCAACAGAGTAGAACTCCTGCGTCACTAACACAGGCAAACGTCCCCTAACCTGTGGGAACTAGGTGGGATTGTTGGCCTTTTATGACTTCTGGCTTCTCTCTTGATCTTGCTTCCTTTCCCTGCATGTTCGAGTCCGGCCGGGTCAGAAGCGAGTGCTTCTGGCTTTTAGATCAGTGTCGTTTCTGTTACATTAAACATGTTGGACTGGCTGTTTTCTTCAGCATCCCTAGTTCTCACACACCCTGGCGATAACAATTGTTATTGCCATTTTTGCTCCTGATGCACTACAAACTGGCAACCTTGCCTCATGTGGCGAAGCTGCTCACTGATTAGATTAAGCCAGGTTAGACCAGCTGGGCTCCCCCGACCCTGAGGGGTCTGTGGATGAACTCAGGAGACCCATGCACTGGAATGGGGAAGGACTGGAGCTGGACCTCTAGTTGAAATACAGAATTTCCTTCAATTATAAATGACAGTAAAAGGTCAAACACTGACCTATGTAGTGGTTTCAAAACCCATAACTTTGTCACTCCAGGAAATCCTAGCTACTTGCATATTGTGTCACAGTTGTCCCTGATTTCTCAAAATATCATTTATTTTCATCACTACTTTTTATTTACGGTAGTAAGCGTTTTGGTAATAAAGCTTTGTTATTTATTGTGTTAAAGAAGCACATATATTTATACAGTCCCCATTTATTTAATAATTGGGTGAACAAATCTAGATATAATTGGTTTTCCTTGTAATTCTATGTATTTTGACTTATGAATTGGGAAAAGGTCCCTTGGCTTTACCTGCCGGTATGGTTTATGGCACAAAAACTTTCACGAATTTCAAGCAGTGGAAAACTTTCTGGGTAAGAGTAGCAATTCCCAGTTAGACCACAAGAGGGAGATATTTCCCCACTCATGTTTTAGAGGAGCACAGCAGGGAATTTTCTGTATTCCTTTTTAACTCTTGTTCTAAAATTGGTTCAAGTTTTCTTCTTTACTGTTAGCAATGTAATTGGGGCCCTGTCATGAGGCTCTGTAGTTGAGACCTTGCCAAGAGCCAAAGCATTCTTGTGTATGAATCCGGACAGATGTGCTATGAACAAGAGAGCCTCCCAGGCCTAGCTGAGACCTGAAGCTGTTTGCTGTCTTCTCGGCCCCTCCCCGCCCGCCCCCCGCCCCCCCCAATCCCAGGCTTGTAAAGTAGACGGTACACTCGGTTTGTTGGTTTATTATTCTAGTAGATGCAGACCCTCAGTCAGAGACGCCGCCGCAGAAAGTTTGCCAAGCACTGAATGGCTGTTAGGAGAAGGTGCTGTGTTTGTGTGGGAGGGAGGAGGGGACACAAATCTAACAGAAATCTGAGTTCTGGGCCAGGCCAGCCACTTGCTTATGCAGTGGTTGCCCCCAGGGCTGATTTTAATGGGAATCGTTTCACACGTTCCTTGTCCTTTGGCCACATCAGCACGTAGGTCACTGTATATGTTTAAGGGCTCAGAATGGAGGTCTAGGCTGTCTAATTGCAAAGGGCAGCAGCCACTTTTACGAGTCAGCATGGAACCTAGGACCAGCTCTCCAAGCCCTCCCTAGAGCTGAACTGGGTCAGGCTGAAGAAGCACCAGCAAGAGGTCTCTGTGTGGGGTGGGGTTGGGGGTCACTCCTGCTCTGCAGCTGGCTCTGGGCTCCCACCTCCCGCAGTGACGCTAAAAGTAACATTTGCTACACCACCTTCTTCTCCGGCCTTGGACGACGGTTGGCTGATATTTTTGCAGTCCTAATCATGGGCAGTACTGTTCCGTGCACTGATCCCCCCGTGCATGCATGCATTCATCTCCCAAGGATGTCATCTATTGAGAGGTGCCTTTTCAGGCACCATCCTGGGTGCTGGGGCCACAGCAGGGGTGCCCCCTCCCCTACAAGGCTGTGTGGCTCTATAGTGTGCCACGGAGTGCTTGGCATGTGTTGGGTAAACCCCACCATTCTGGATAAGTGGGGTCTTTCTTTTTTAAAAAATATTTTATTTATGTGTTTGTCAGAGAGAGATGGAGAGAGAGAGAGAGCACAAGCAGGGGGAGCAGCAGAGGGAGAAGCAGGGTCCCTGGTGAGGAGGGAGCCCGACTCGATCCCAGGACTCTGGGATCATGACCTGAGCCGAAGGCAGGCACTTCACCGACTGAGCCACCTGAATAGGGGCTTTTCACATATGTCCGCAGCATGACTGGCAGGCGAGTTGTTGATCTGCTCTGAGCCTCAGTTTCCTCAAATACAAAATGAAAGTAATATTACCTATCTCATGAGAATATTGAGAGAATTAAGAAAACAAAGTGAGTACCCAGCTAGCCTGGTGCCTGCAGTTGTTAGGAAGGATGATGGCTTTGTTCCTGGAGCTCGTGATGTTCCCGGGTGAGTGTTAGCAGCCGGGTGTGGGAGTCGTGGCAGCTTTCTGCTTTGTTTAGGAGGTGGTACCTCCAATAAACAGGGAACTTAATGAATACCCTTCATATAAGTGTCATAGGTTTATTGGGTGAGGTGGCAGTGTGACAAAGTGGTCAGGAGCGAGGGCTCTCAAGCTGGGCAGCCTGGGCTAAGTCCTAGTGCTGACCGTATTAGCTGCAGCACTTAAGTGAGTCACCGAGCCCCTCTGTGCGTCGGTTTCCCCATATTTGGAATAGGACTGGTGATGAATTCGCACATGCAAAGCACTTGGAGTGGTCCCTGGCACGTAGGAAGCATTCACGACGCTGAGCTATTATTATTATTGTATCGCCCAAGGCAACTTGTTACATACATTCTGATGACAAAGTTAAAGGGTTGTGAGTATCTACTACACATTTGACTAGTGGTCTCACGTCCTGGACCCCGTTTCCTCTATATTCTACCGTGAGTGGGAGCAGTGGGGCAGTCCCGCTGGGGTGGTGTTGCAGGAGATTGTGGAGAGGACATGACTGTGGGCTGGTGGGCGAGCTGCCCGTGGGCTGTCAGAGATTCCTCACCCCTTCCTGTCCTTGGAGTATACCATCCGCCCACCTTGCCCCTGGTGGGGCTGTTTTCAAGGACGCAGCCTTGAGAGCGCACTGTATTTTTGAGACCTTTTGGATGGTATACATGGCTGAACCCCGTTAAAGCCTCTCTAGAAACCTTAAGATCCTGGTGGCAAGGGGTCATGATCCCAGGGTCCTGGGATCGAGCCCTGCATCGGGCTCTCTGCTCAGCAGGAAGCCTGCTTCCTCCTCTCTCTCTGCCTGCCTCTCTGTCTACTTGTGATCTCTCTCTGTCAATAAATAAATAAAATCTTTAAAAAAAAAAAAAGATCCTGGTGGCAAGTGTGGAGGTCCGCTCATCCCCTGGCTACCCAAGACAAGCCTGGTGAGTTTCCTTGCTTGTCAGACGTGCCAGCTGCTGGCGTGACCGGCCTCTGTGTTCGGTCTCTCCCTGCTTTATATGCAGGGGTGGTCCGTGAGCCATCGTGTGGGGGTGATGATGGATGGGTGCGGGGGGAGGGACGGCAGGGAGTTGCTGGTGGCCGAGGTGGGAGGTGACGATGGAGCGACGGAGGCAGAGCTAGCCGGGCATGAGGAGGGCTGGGTGGTGAGGTAGGAGGCCAGACCTTCTCTGACTCCTTGGAGGCCGTCCATGCTGTGGCTATCTTCAGGAACTAATGGTGCCCCTGACTGTGCTCCCAGAGGGATCTGTCCCTGGTGTGCTGGAAACGCAAGCAAGGCCAGTTCTGGTGTGTGATGTAAGAGCTTGCGTCACTCATTTCATAGGCTCACTTCCTCCACCATCCCCCCCCCCCCCCCGAGAACCACAAGCCCTTGAAAGATTTTGTATAAATGTTTCTTGTAATATTTCTTTGATTTTGGGCTCAGATAAAATAACCCCACCTTCAGGGGTGAGAGGTCATATGTTTCTTTTTTTTTAATATATTTTTTAAGATTTTATTTATTTATTTGACAGACAAAGATCACAAGTAGGCAGAGAGGCAGGCAGAGAGAGAAGGAAGCAGGCTCCCTGCTGAGCAGAGAGCCTGACGTGGGGCTCGATCCCAGGACCCTGAGATCATGACCTGAACCGAAGGCAGAGGCTTAACCCACTGAGCCACGCAGGTGCCCCAGGTCATATGTTTCTTAAACTCTTGAGAAGTGGCATCTGGTTTACAGGTCTTCCTGTGGCTGGCAGAATTAATTTGTGTTGAAAAAAATGGGACCATGTTGTTACCTTCCAATCTCCCTTCAGCTACAGAAAAAAGAGAGAAGAAAAGCTCTCTCTTCCTTTGATTTCAGAGTCCTGCTGGGCACCTTGTCTCCTGTGTATTTGTCTGTGAGCCCAGTTCCTTCCTGATGAGACCAGGGTGCTGGGACGGGGGCAGAGGCTGCAGCAGGCGTGAGGACACGGTGGGTGGACGTGAAGTTTTCATTTGGAACTTGGGCAAGCGAGTAGTATATGCACTGACCTTACCAACTAGGGAACCATTTTGGACAGAAAAGAAAGCAAGTGGGACATCGGGGTGGCTCAGTCGGTTAAGTGGCCTACTCTTGATTTTGGCTCAGGTCATGTCTCCAGGGTCCTGGGATCAAGCCCTGCGTTGGGCTCCCTGCTCAGCCGGGAGTATGTTTGTCCCTTTCCCTGTGCCCCTCCCCCAGCTCGTGCTCTTCTCTCTTTCTCTCTAATAAATAAATAAGATCTTGAAAAAAAAAATCTTAAAAAAAAAAACACAAATCCAAACACACATAACAACCAAACCTGATATTTTTGACCCTTAAAAAATTTTGCTCCACATTCAGTAAAGCTGGGAAACACGATGTTTTTCTTGGAAAAAGCAGTTGCCATTTTTTCCAGAATGCTGAGAGGCAGCCGCGGTGGCTCGGGGGCGGGGGCCAGTGCGGCTCGCCTTCAGGCCGCTGAGTCCAAGCTGAAGAAGAACCAAAGGGTACACTTCAGGACGCGCTTGTCTCCAAAGGGCTGCTTCCTAAAACTGCTAATTGTGCATGTTAAACAAGAACCAGAGGCTCCGGGCAGCCTCTCCGACTCCTCTTTGCAGATGTTTTATGGAGGTGATTTAAACCCTAAGATTCTTCCCTTCCTCCCTCTGGTGAAGGAT
The DNA here is from genome assembly GCF_922984935.1 of Meles meles. Lineage (NCBI taxonomy): Eukaryota > Metazoa > Chordata > Mammalia > Carnivora > Mustelidae > Meles > Meles meles. The sequence goes on along the minus strand of NC_060069.1, from coordinate 35,662,040 downwards.
CTCGGTGTTATGGACTCATTAAGTCGTGTTCCCGTTATTTGCCTGCTGCTGCCGTCTTCGCTTTCAGTAAAGTGGCACAGCACAGAGGGGGCTTCGATGAATGATCAGCAGTCATGGCGACCTGGCCAATTTAAGAACAGCATGTAAGGCAAAAACGGGAAGCCGATCTGAAGTGCTGATGAGGAGCAACTTTCTCGCGTTCCGTGCTCTGGCTCCACGTGAGGCAGGGGCGGAGAAGGATGGGCGCTTAGGAGCCATTTGGTGCTGGGTATGGAGGTTCTCTGTGCTGCTTTGGGTGTGGAATGTTGGGATATTTATTCCGCAGCCATCCCGGTGGCCTGCCCAGGGAGTAAGCAGTCTTATGGGAGAGGTCGTGGGACAGTTCCAGCAAGGGCAACACAGCAAGAAGTGTCCGGCAGGGTGTTGTTCTGAACAGGGTTCAGGGAGGCTGGACGTCTATACTGGTAACACGGAAATACACATTTTGTTCTGCTGGGTTGGGGAAGGTCAGAGAGGATGGGATGGTCAACAGCCACCTGCCAGAGGTCCCCAGGAACACACACTAGTTAAAGTTGTGTTTGTAACTTGCCATGCAAAAGGAGAACACATATGGCAGATGAGTATGGAGGGTCTGGGTAAGAGGAGGCTTGCAGGGACTTAATAGAGGATCTGGGCTTGTGTTTGGCGATTTGAGTACAAGGAAATAAGGGATATTTTCTGGAATAGTGTTGTTAGAAAGTGGGGCAATTTGGTAACTGGACATTTTTAATTTTATTTTTAAATTTTATTTTATTTTTTCAGTGTTCCAAGATTGATTTTTTATGCATCACACCCAGTGCTCCATGCTATAGGTGCCCTCCACAATACCCACCACCTGGCTTCCCCGACCCCCCCCCCCCCCCTCTCCAAAACCCTCAGTTTGTTTTTCAGAGTCCACAGTCTCTCATGGTTCGTCTCCCCATCCAATTTCCCCCAACTCCCTTCTCTCCAACTCCCAATGTCCTCCTTGTAATTCCTTATGCTCCACAAGTAAGTGAAACCATATGATAACTGACTCTCTCTGCTGGACTTATTTCACTCAGCATAATCTCTTCCAGTCCCATCAATGTTGATAGAAAAGTTGGGTATTTATCCTTTCTGATGGAGACATAATACTCCATAGTATCTATGGACCATATCTTCTTTATCCATTCATCTGTTGAAGGGCATCTTGGTTCTTTTTACAGTTTGGAGACTGTGGCCATTGCTGCTATGAACCTTGGGGTACAGATGGCCCTTCTTTTCACTACATCTGTATCTTTGGGGTAAATACCCAGTAGTGCAATTGCAAAGTCATAGGATAGCTTTATTTTTAATTTCTTAAGGAATCTCTACACTGTTTTCCAAAGTGGCTGCACCAACTTGCATTCCCACCATTAGTGTAAGAGGGTTCCCCTTTCTCCACATCCTCTCCAACACTTGCTGTTTCTTGCTTTGTCAATTCTTGCCATTCTAACTGGTGTAAGATGGTATCTCAGTGTGGTTTTGATTTGAATTTCCCTGATGGCTAATGATGATGAACATTTTCTTCATGTGTCTGTTAGCCATTTGTATGTCTTCTGCCCATTTTTTTGACACGGTTATCTGTTTTTTGAGTGTTGAGTTTGAGGAGTTCTTTATAGATCTTGGATATCAGCCCTTTGTCTGTCCTGTCATTTGCAAATATCTTCTCCCATTCTGTGGGTTGCCTTTTTGTTTTGTTGACTGTTTCCTTTGCTGTGCAGAAGTTCATTTTTGCTTTTGTTTCCTTTGCCTTTGGAGACATTGTAACTGGACATCTTAATACTTTCGATCTAGGAAGTGGGAGGAATGGAGTGGGGTTAGAGATATCACTGGAAAAGAAGCATTAGAGATTCATGTTGGGATGCCTTCATGACTCAGTCGGTTAAGCATCTGCCTTTGGCTGTGGTCATGATCCCAGGTCCTGGGATCAAGTCTCACAGCAGGCTCCCTGCTCAGCAGGGAATCTGCTTCTCCCTCTGCCCCTTCCCCTGTTCACGTTTGTACTCTCTTTCTCTCTCTCAAATAAGTAAATAAAATCTTTTTTTAAAAAAAGATTTTATTTATTTATTTGACAGACAGAGAGATGCAGCGAGAGACAGAACACAAGCAGGAGGAGTGGGAGAGGGCGGAGCAGGCTCCCAGTGGATAAGGGAGCCCCATGTGGGGCTCGATCCCAGGACCCCAGAATCATGACCTGATCCGAAGGCAGCTGCTTAACAACTGAGCCACCCAGGTGCCTCAATAAATAAAATCTTACACACACACAAAAAAATAGAGACTCAGGTTAGTCTAGGGAGGGGATGATTTGTTGTTCTGTGGTTGAACAGTGTATTTGTTTTTATCTCTGTTCAGGGGTGATTATGGAGTCATATTGTTTTGTCTTGCTGGAGTTCTCTGCTGATGTTGATATTCTGTGAATTTGCTTTTTCATCAGGGGAACATCACAGCCTAGTTGATAACAACTAGACCAACTGCTGGATAAAATCTCTCAGGGCTGCTTTTCTCAAAATGCTTGATCTGGGCACTGAAGGATGAGTGGTCAAGGCCAGATGAGGGGGACTAGCCAAAGGCAAAAGACATGTGCCTGATGAATATGTTGTTCTTATCAGGAAAACAGTTGATTTCCCAGAATCCACATCTTGTAGATTTCTACTTACATCTCATTGGCCAGAAATGGTCACCTGGTAATCACCAGCTGCAAGGGTGCCTGGGAAGATAAGTATAACTGGTTACTTTGAACACTGTAAAAAAAAAATCAAGGTCATGTTAATAAAGAAGGGAAGAATAGACCTTGGATAAGAAGCTGGCAATGTCTGGCATACTCATCTTTTAGATTTTACATTGCAAAATTCTTGGGGGCTGGTCTGGCTAAAACAGCTCTTCTCCATGTTGGTAAGGGTACCATGATGAGGTAAAGTTATTCACAAGTGAATTAATATTTACTTAAACGAGTATGATCCATTCTAGAGTGTATTGATTTGTTTTCATTTTGCAAATTTTTAAAAAAGATTTTATTTTTTTATTTATCTGTCAAAGAGAGAGAGAGAGCACAGAAGCAGGCAGAGTGGCAGGCAGAGGCAGAGAGAGAAGCAGGTTCCCCTTCGAGCAAGGAGCCCGGTGCGGGACTTGATCCTAGGACCCTGGGATCATGACTGGAGTGGAAGGCAGAGGCTTAACCAATTGAGGCACCCAGTCATCCCTCATTTTGCAAATTTTTAACCTATAAAAGTAAGTTGAAAATTTAAATAGACACTAATCATTATTTACCTTTAGGCATTTTTTTTTCTTTTTTTTTTTTCTATGTCACATATCAGATTTATTGATGATACATCAATTGGGAAAAGAGCAGACTGGGATCCAATTCTGTTCGTCAAATCCTGGTTGAACTGGAGGTATAATTTGGCTACCAATATGAGAGTTTGGAAAATACCAATGGAAGCTTTCTGTTAGCATCAATTGGCTATGCAGAATTTGTAATACTAAGTATTGTGTATTTTATTATGATTTGTCAATTGTATGATAAACATCCTTTATGGTAATAACAACTTATAATAAACTTATGTTCATATACACATGCAGACATTTACTTTCTTCACAGAGCCTATTGTTTAATACTTGCCAGTATACTATTGGCAAGCACGGACATGTTCTTTAATTCTCTTATTTAATTCTATAACAAGTCCTTGAAGTAGGCATTATCTTCTCTTTGTACATATGGAGAATGAGGCCCAGAAGAGTTTGGAAACAGTACCAATGACATTCAGCTGGCACAGAAGTGGTTGGGTTGGGATCTTAGGTATATTCTGGTCAAAGCCTTGGCTTTCTATTGACACCACTCTCATAGTGATGTTAAATATTTAATGAATTTAGTTACTTGTGCTAGGCTCTGGCCTCAGTAGCCTCTTCCATGAAAGGAGAATGACACTATTTATACCTCCTCAGAACCATAATAAGAATCAAAAGTGAAAATAATTTGTAAACTTAAGGTGCTAAAGCAATATATAATTATTTACTGAAGAGTTAGACATTTGAGGTAGCCAGAAGAGCTTTATTATCCTGAGTCTGACTTAGGCTCTTTGAAAATGAACTTTTCCATATATTACCTGAAAAAAATAATGGGATTTCATTTCCTTTTGGAAATGCTTTCTATGACAATTTTAAAAAAAGATTTTATTTATTTATTTGACAGACAGAGATCACAAGTAGGCAGAGAGGTAGGCGGGGGGGGGGGGGGGGGAAGCAGGCTCCCTGCTGAGCAGAGAGCCCAATGCAAGGCTCAATCCCAGGACCTTAGGATCATGACCTGAGCCAAAGGCAGAGGCTTTAACCCACTGAGCCACCAAGGCACCCGACAATTTTTTTTTCTTAATGCGTTATACCTAACATTAGGATTTACTCTGAGGGATCTCGATTCCAAAAAGACAAGTTTCCAAATACAGTCTGCTTAGAAAGAGTATAGTTGTTTATCTCTTGTTATACACTAAAGTAAAATAATTACAGAGAATAAAATCATCAAGCTTTTAGAACTGTAACTCCAATTCTCACCTTTGTCAAATAGTATTTGTATTTTGTACAAATAGTCAATGTACAATAGACAAATATTACAATGGGTACGTTCCCTTTGATAGTGACCTGCTCTTTTCCATTTAACATTATTTTATAGACATGATTTTATGGACTGATGGTTCAACATAGTTTTTTAGCAAAAATATAATACTCAGATATGTTATAGGTGACATAGACATTCCCCCTTTGGTCATAGTTTTAATATTTAATATTTAACAACCAATATGTCATTAACACTGAACAATTGGAATAGACCAGGCTATAGACACAGAGGAAGTCTTGAAGCCTCCTGCTGGATCAAGCATCAATTTTTTTGTTGTTGGAATGTAGAGCAGTCCAGGGGTCCATTTGTTAGTGGTTGGGGAATTAAGTAGTGAATATTTACTAACTGATACAGAAAAACTGTAACAGTTTAATGACAAGTCTTATCAGTTAACTTATGCTGTGGAAGAAACTATTCCAAAACGTAGTGACTTAAAAAAAAAAAAAAAAAAGAAATGCATTTAGCTCATTCTGTGCTTTGGTAATTTGTGATGGGGTCAGTGATTTTTCTGGTCTTGACTAGGGTCAATCATGTGTCTGTGGTCTGCTTCTGGATGGCTAGATAATTGGTTTCTGGGTGTTGCAGGGTTACCTGGCATGATGGGAGTCATTTGACCATGTATATTTTATTCTCCAAAAGGCTAACCTGAGTTTTTCACATGGCTGGTTCTAAGAAAACGAGCAACATTTTGATTCAGATTTTGTTTGATTTTCCATTTTTGTGCCATCTCTGTCCCTTTTAAAAAAATAGTTTGAGATAAAAACAGTAAAAACAGTTCACCTGTTCCCCCCACTCCCCTCACCTCTTGCAATCACCAATCTGTTCTTTGTATCTATGAGCTTGGTTATATACATGTATTTAGCTTCCACATATTGTATTTTTCTTTCTCTGTCTGACTTATTTTGCTTAGTAAATTGTCCTTAAGGTCTATCCACATGACCACAAATGGTAAGATTTCATGGTTGGATAATATTCCATTGTGTGTATATGTGTATATGTGATATACATATCACATCTTTATCCATTCACCCATTGATGGATTGTTAAGTTATTTCCACATCTTGGCTATTGCAAATAATGCTGCAATGAGCATGGAGGTTCATATGGCTTTTTGAATTAGTGTTTTTGTTTTTCTTTGGGTAAATACCCAGAAGTAGAGTTGCTAGATCTTATATTATGGTTCTATTTTTAATTTTTTGAGGAACTTTCATACATTTCCCATAGTGGCTATACCAACCTACATTCCCACCAACTGTGCACAAGGGTTCCCTTTTTCCACATCCTTGCCAACACTTGTTATTTCTAGCCTTTTTTATAAAAGCTGTTCCAACAGGTACGAGGTGGTATCTCATTGTGGTTTTCCATTTCCCCAATGATTAATGATGTAGGCATCTTTTCATGTACCCGTTGGCCATCTGTTTGTCTTCTTTGGGAAAAATGTCTATTCAGATCTTCTGCCAATTTTTATTTTTTTAAAATTTTAAATTAAAAATTTATTTATTTCTTTGAGAGATATAAAGAGTGAGAACATGGGCAGGTGAGGGGCAGAGGTAGAAGGATAAACAGACTCCCTGCTGAGAAGGAGCCTGATGTGGGGCTTGATGCCAGGACCCTGAGATCATGACCTGAATGACCTGAACCCAAGGCAGACGCTTAACCAACTGAGCCACCCAGGCACCCCTTTATCTGCAACTTTAATAAATTTGGTTATCAATTCTAACAGTTTCCTGATGGAGTCTTTAGGGTCCTCTATGTATCGTCTGCAAGTAGTGACAATGTTACTTTTTCCTTCCCAATTTGGGTACCTTGTCTTTCTTTTTCTTGTTCAGTTTTTCTGGCTGGGATTTCCAGTATTATTTTGAATAAAAGTGGTGATTATAGGCATCCTTGTCTTGTCTTTATCTTAAAGAGGAAACATTTTTAGCTTTTCACCATTGATCTAATGTTAGTCATGGGCTTGTCATAAAGAGCCTTTGTTATATTGACATACATTCCCTCTATACCGCTTTATTGAGAGTGTCATAAATGGATATTGAATATTCTCAAAGGCTTTAACTGCATCTATTGAGACGATCATGTAATTTTTATTCTTCATTATATTAATGTGATTATCACATTGATTTGCAGAGGTTGAGACACAATGAAGAGCTGAGGCAATGTTGAGCAAGAGTCATCTACATGAAGCCATTCCTTCAAGACTAGGAGAGGTGTTTGTTTCATCTACTGTATAGATCCAACACAGGGAGTCAAGCAAAATGAAGAAAAAAAGGAATATGTTCCAGTTGATAGAATAAGATAGAACCTCAGAAGAAAAGCCATAATGAAGCAGAGATCAGTAACTTACCTGAGAGTAAGTTCAAAGTAATGTCATAAAGATGCTCACCACATGGGAGGGAAGAATGGATGGCACAGTGAGAACTTCAACAAAAAGATAGAAAATATAAGAAAGTACCAAAAAGAAGTTGCAGGGCTGAAAAATAAAGTAACCAAATTGAAAAATACACTAGAGCATTCAACAGCAGACTGGATGAAGCAGAAGAAAGGATCGGTCAACTCAAAGACAAGACAGTGGACAAGACACCTAACCCGAGAAGGAAAAAGAAAAAACATGAAAAAAAGTGAAGATAGCTTAAAAGACTTATAGGCCAACATCAAATGGGATAATATTCACAACAAAGGGCTCATCTCAGCTCTTACCAAAGCAGCCTATTATATTTTTAACAGCTCTCAGTAGCTGAGGATGTGCTATGACCTGTCAGTGTTTTTATTTAAATAAATAAATAAATAAATAAAAACAAATTAAAAAAAAGCCTATCCACCAACATGGTCAGAATGATTAGCTAATAGATCTTCTTCACAGACAGTCTGAACCTCTGGATCTGTTGCCTCCTCTGTGTCCTAGAGGTGGGAGCTATTTAAGCAATATTTCTTCACTGACTATAGTCCTGTGAGGTCCGGAAGTATAAGCCCCAATATAGAGGTGTCTCCAGATGGCAGTTGCAAAAATCAGGTGCCAGGCAAGGGTATGACCTTCTCTCTGGGTGACACCAGTCATTACAGTTTCATGGTGCCAGGAATCCAAACTTCCTTAGCTTTCAGAGCCAGGCAAGCAGGAGATGCCCCCTATGTGGCAGGTATAAAAATCAGGGCACCAGCTGCTTGTAAAACCTCTCTTCTGGGAGATACTGGTTCTGGAACATGTAAAAGTGAGCATGCAAAGATGGCACCTGGCAGTCTGTGTTCCTGGAGACTATTCCAGCAGGCTCCTACATGTACGTGTTAAATTAGATGCCTGACCCTCAAGCTGAAGCTTTAATGTAAGATGGTGAGTCTCATTCACTTTAAGTCTGGATGTGATTGGCTGCCTGTGAGCTGGGCCCTGAGTGGGTGAGTGCAGGCGGCACTCTGGTGAGTCCTTTAAGAGTGTTTTCTCAGTGCATCATACAATTATGATTTTTTTTTTTTGCACCAGTGGGACAATAAAGTTGCTATTAACAAAAAAAAAAAAAAAAAGAGTGTTTTCTCAGACTGCTAGAGTTTTATGGGTCTTGGAACCTGACTCCCATTGTTTTTCAAAGTGAAGTGCTTTGGAAGCTCCTCTCTTAAGAGTATGTCTTAAAAGTTCAGATGCCCAACATGGGATTTGAACCCTTTGCTCCTCTTGGGGAAGCTCTGGGGTTTTGAGTTTCCTGCCAGTTGTAGGAAACCATGTCCGGGTGGGGTTTATGGTGAGATCGTGTTCTAGACTCCATTTCCACTTCATTGTGGTTTTCTTTTTGTTTGCCCAATGTGTAGTTGTCACTCAACCGAACGTCAGTGATCTTTTTTTTTGGTTTGTTTTCAAAGGAAATTGCGTTACATGGAGCCGTATGCGTGTTGGTGGGAGGACATGAGTTCGGGATCTTCTTACATCTCCATCTTGAACAGAAACCACAGTATTATAAGGAATAATAAAATGTCAGGACAACCCCGTGTTCAGAGGTAAAAGCAAACCTCAGAACCAAACGGTGATGTGACACACATGCCTGCACGGCTACACCGGGGCTTCGTTACAACGCTTACTGTGCTAACGTCTTCAGTGTAAAAGGCAGACAACATGCCAGATCAGAGAGGTAATTTTGGCAGAGTTATAAAAATAGTAAAAATAGTAAGAAAGACACTCGGAAGTCAAAAGTACAGAAATTTAAAGCAGAATGCCTTCAACAGGCTTATCACCAGGCCTGACACAGTTGAAGAAAGAAATAGAGCTTAAACTGCTAAGGTAAATCAGTGAGATGCAGAGAAATACAGGGAAGGAAAACAGAGAACGCCATTTCCAGGAGATGGCGTAACAGCCACCACCCTAACATGCACATAACTGGAATCCTAGGAGAAGTAAAAGGGAAGAAGGCAGAAGAAATTATGGGTGAGAATTTTTCAAAATAGTGGTGGGTGTTACACTAATGATCAATGAATCTCATAAAATGCTTAGTAAGATAAATACACACACACACATTTCATATACAAACTGCAGAAACCAAAGACAAAGGTAGGAATGAAGCCAGAGGGAGGTAGAAAAATCATGTTACCTGGAGAAGAAAAAGGCTAAGAGTTACAGCAATCTTTTCCCCAAAACCACCCAAGCAAAAAGGAAAGGGAGTAAAACGGAGTGACACATTTAAATTGTTGAAAAGAAAGAAAAGTAGGGGTGCCTGGGTGGATCAGTAGGTTAAGTCTCTGCCTTCGGCTCAGGTCATGATCTCAGGGTCCTGGGATCGAGCCCCGCATCAGGCTGTCTGTTCAGCAGGGAGCCTGCTTCCTCCTCTCTCTGCCTGCCTCTCTGCCTACTTGTGATCTCTGTCTGTCAAATAAATAAAATCTTTAAAAATAAATAAATAAATAAATAAATAAATACATTAAGTTATGAGGCTTTGTCAAATAAATAAATAAAATGTTAAAAAAAAAAGAAAAAAGTAAAGCCGGAATTCTATTTCTAGCAAAAATGTCTGTTGTATTAGTCAATATTCTCCAGAGAAGCAGAACCAACAGGCACACATGTGTATGCATGCATGTGTGTGTGCACGTGTACGCATGCGTGCGGTGTACACATGTGTGCTTGTGCGAGCACGTGCATGCGTGTGTGCTCACGTGCATGCATGCGTGCAGTGTACACATGTGTGCTCGTGTGAGCACGTGCATGCATGCATGTGTGCACGTGTATGCACGCGTGCAGTGTACACATGTGTGCTCGTGTGAGCAGTGCATGCATGTGTGTGTACGTGTACGCATGCGTGCGGTGTACACATGTGTGCTTGTGTGAGCAGGTGCATGCATGTGTGTGCACGTGTACGCATGCGTGCGGTGTACACATGTGTGCTTGTGTGAGCAGGTGCATGCATGTGTGTGTGCACGTGTACACATGCGTGCAGTGTACACATGTGTGCTTGTGTGAGCACGTGCATGCATGTGTGTGCATATGTATGCATGTGTGTGCATTTGTGTGCATGCATGGGCATACATAGCAGAGGAGATTCTCTTAAATAAATGGTGCTGGGAAGACTGGACAGTCACATGAAAAGGAATGAAGCTGACCGCTATTTTACACCAAACACAAAGTCAACTCAAAATGGGTTAATTAAGTTGAATGTAAGATCCGAAGCCATTTAAATTCCTAGAGGAAAACGCACAACAAGCTCCTTGACATCAGTGTTGGGGATGAGTTTTTGGACTGGATACCAGAAATAAAGGCAATAAAAGCAAAAATAAATAAGAGGGACTGTATCAGGCTAAAAAGATCTGCACAACAAAGGAGATCAGCCACAGAAGGAAAAGGCAACCTACAGAATGGGTGAAAATATTTGCAAATTATACGTATGATAAAGGCTTAATATCCAAAATATATAAAAAACTCATATAATTCCATACCAAAAGCAAACAAATGAACAATCTGATTAAAAAATGGGCAGAGGAACTGAATAGAAAAATTTCCAAAGAAGACATACTGATGGCCAACAAGTACATGAAAAGGTGCTCAACATCACTAATCTGCAGGGAAATGCAAATCAAAACTACAGTGAGATGCCACCTCACACCTCTTAGAATGGCTACTCATCAAAAAGATAAGAGGTAACAAGTGTTGAGGATGTGGAGAAAAGGAAAACCCTATGCACTGGTGGTGAGAATGTAAGCGGTTACCTCTGAGGGAAACTGTATGGAGATTCCTCAAAAAATTCAAAATAGAGTTACCATATGATCTGGCAATCCCACCTCTGGGTGTGTATTGAAAGGAAATGAAAACAGGACCTGGAAGAGGTCCCTGCATTTTTATGTTCAGTGCGGCATTGTTCACAACAGTCCAGATACAGAAACAACCTAAGTTGCTATCAGTGAATGAATGGATAAGGCAGATGCGGTATATACCAACAACGGAATATGGCTCAGCCTGGAGAAGAAGACATCCTGCTATTTGCAACAACATGGATGGACCTTAAGGGCGTAAGCCAGATGGAGCAAGGGAAATACAGCATGGTATCACTTACGTGTGAAATCTAAAAAAGACAAAGTCCAGCTCCTAGAAACAGAGAGTAGAAAAGTTGCCAGGGACTCGGGGGAGGTGAAGAAAATGAGGTTGGTAAAAGGGTACAGATTTTCAGCTGTAAGAGCTATAAGATGATTAAGGCCTTAGGATATAATGTAAAGCATGGCGGCCATAGTTGATATCACTGTATCGCTTAATTGAAATTTGCTAAGAGAGTAGAGCTTAAATGTTCTCCCACACACAAAATGTGAGGTGATGAATGTGTTTAATTAACTGAATAGAGGAATCCTTTCTCTCTCTCTCTCTCTCTCTCACACACACACACACACACATCAGCTCGATACCAGATCAGAGTTAGGCAACTTCTCAGAGTGTTACGTATGTAAATTTTGAGGCTTGAGAAAGGAGCACAGAACTCTACCACATACGCGTCAACTCACGACAGGTCTTGGGTTTCATGGATCAGCCATATGTTTAGATCCACAAGGTATTACTATTCCCTCAGACTGAAGACACAGAGATGTTCAAACATGTCTGAGGGTTCTAATAGAGGCTCTAGGAACAGAGCTAGTGAATCATGACCCCTCTATATATGCTATTTATTCATGAGAGGTCACAATTTCTATTCCTTCTACAATCCATCCGTTTGATTTGTGAGGGAAAAATAGGATTACATAAAGGTTAGACCGAGATAAAAATTAGCCTAAAATGGTTGAGGAAAACTCAAATTGTGGTCCATGAGACAGCTAAAATGGAGGTGGAACAAAATTATGAGGGGAAATGCCTCCTACATGCTAAAAATAAAGGTTTTCACCCTATAAAAACCGTTATTTTTCTCTTTAAAATAATCTTCTTTAAAAAAAAAAAGACACACAAGGACTTCTGCCACACTTAAATGCCCAAAGCAAATCCCAAGACCAGACTCAAGGAAAAGGAAGCCCACTCTACCTCTGCAAAAATCACAATGAAAAGAGATGTCTATACAGGGGAAGAGAAGACTTTGGGCCCTTTTTGCAGCAAACGACCACGCTGTTGTATAGCAGAATGGCTGGCCGACTGTCAGCTCAGTTAAGCATTTATAATTTGCATTTTTGGGGACATTATATATACCCCTGCTAGGAACTTCACCTCCTTGATGATTTTGCCACTCTTGGCGTTAGAAAAATACTTACAAATGGAACAGGGTTGGGGGATCCTCACTGGTTCGGGAATCATTTCTGCAGCATCCCTTTGCCCTGGGTGGGGGGATATCAGAAGTGGCAGACACATTTGTTGGCAGGTCAGCGGGGACGGCTCACAATAATGAACAGCACGATGTGGAATGTGGTTGCTGCTTTGGTAGTGGTGTATGGGAGGGATCCAGGGCATGTACCTGTACATGCGGCCCAGAGGGAGGGTTGTGGGTGGGGAATGTGTGCTCATGTGTGATGTGTAATGCACAGCAGCCGAAGGGTTTAGATTTGGAAAACGAGTGAGCAGCACATCAGTGCTGGTGATGAGTGAATTCCAACGGGCACGAGCACTTCATCCCAGGCAATGAGGGTGCTTTGGGGCAGGGAGAAAGCCATGGTGAGACCAGAGTGAGAAGCAAAGGCAGGGTCCCAAGTGCCTTTGCCTTTGTCATGCAGACAATGCAGGACCACTGATGACAGACAGCTCGTGCTCTTGGGAAGATTCTCTGAATTGTTACTGAAGAGGGTGGCTTGGACCGAGACAGGCTCTTTGATTCCCTGTTGTTGGAAACAGGTTCCTGGCCTCGAGCCAGAGGAAGGGTTGCTCTTCTCTGAACACACTGGAGGACATAAACATGGCCTTACCTCACATCCTCCATCAAAGTAAGGTCCAGGTGGATCAAAGATTTAAGTATTGAAAAAATTAAGGCATAAAGGATTACTGGGTAATAGGAGAATAGTTTTAATCTCAAAATGGGCAAGACTTCCCGAAGAATGATGAGAACTCGGAAGTCACAGAAAAGAGATCAATGTATTTGACTCCATAAAACAAAAAGAAAAAAAAAAGACCCACGTTGCAAAAAACACCATATGCAAAGTAAAAAAAAAAAAAACAAAAACCAAAACCAACCCCCCCCACCCAATCACAAATTAGGAAGAAGAAATATTTGTGATGCGGCAGGCCTGCTCTCTGGTTGTTTAGTTTTCCCAGCGTCATTCCCCCCCCCCCCCATTTTATTTTATTTTATTTCTTTTCAGTGTTCCAGAATTCATTGTTTATGCACCACACCCAGTGTTTCATGCAATACATGCCCTCCATAATACCCACCACCTGGCTCCCCCAACCTCCCACCCCCTGCTCCTCCAAAACCCTCAGATTGTTTCTCAGAGTCCCCAGTCTCTCACGGTTCGTCTCTCCCTCCGATTTCCCCCAACTCATTTCTCCTCTCCATCTCCCCATGTCCTCCATGTTTTTGTTATGCTCCACAAATAAGTGAAACCATATGATACTTGACTCTCTCTGCTTGACTTACTTCGCTCAGCATAATCTCTTCCAGTCCTGTCCATGTTGCTACAAAAGTTGGGTATTCATCCTTTCTGATGGAGGCATAATACTCCATAGTGTATATGGACCATATCTTCCTTATCCATTCGTCCGTTGAAGGGCATCTTGGCTCTTTTCACAGTTTGGCGACTGTGGCCATCCCCAGCATCATTTTGTTGAAGAAATATTTTTTCTTGCTGATTCAAAACATCTTCATCATACATTAAGTGTTCATTTATATACAGGCACATGTGTTCATGGATCTTTATTTGGGCCTTAAATTCTTTCCTTTGATCTGTCTCTTTTCATGCACCAGTACCTAATTATTTCAGTTCCTACAGTATTGTAATATATCTTAATATTTGGCTGTCTTCTTATATTGCTTTTAAAAAGGAGACTTTTCTTGGAGAATTTTGTGTGTGTGTGTGTATGTTTTAAATTTTCAATGAGACACTTCCTATTTAAGACTATGGTACACTTCCTATTAAAAAAGTCTTTTTCGGGGGACACCTGGGTGGCTTAGTCAGTTAAGTGTCTGATTCTTGATCTCAGCTCAGGCCTTGATCTCAGGGTCATGAGTTCAAGCCCGGCGTTGGGCTTCATGCTGGGCATGGAACCTACTTTAAAAGTCTTTTTTTGGTCTGTGTCCCTCAGGGGTGATTTAAATTTTCTTCACATAGATTTTTGCACATATTGGGTTATTTCTCTATTTTTATCTTTTTTTGTTATTACATGTGAGATTTTTCTTTCTTGATACCTTTTAACTGGCTATTATTAAATTCGCTATATTAATTTTTTATCTATTCAACCTGCTAAAGCTTTTATTTGCAGTATATTTACACTGTATAGACTCATTCTTATTTCATAGATGTTTGCAATAGATTTCTGTAATCCTCTTAGACTTTCACTAGTTGATAATCCCACCAAGTACAATTATGGATAACTGTCTTCATTAACATTCTTTTTGTATTAAAACTATTTCTGTTTATTGTTGATATCATTGGTTAATATTTCCAGAACTATATTAAAAAATAAGAGTGATGGTGGGCATTTTGTTTTGTCCCTGACTTTAATGAGAGTTTCTTGTGATTTCTCATTAAACATGAAACTGGTTTAAGAAATTGAGATAGATATATTTATTACATTAGGGACATATCCATCATTAGTAGCTTCTGAGATAGCCAATTAATTTGGTTAGCCAAATATCTGTATGTACCTTTTCCTTATGTAGAACATACTCATCCATCCCCTGAAGGGAATAGAGCCTCCCTGGGTCCTGCATCTGGGGCAAAGCCTAGGATCTTAGGGTAAAGCACAGTTCTGTCCATCAGATTACAATAGGCTTCCCTTCATCTGGTGGTCTTTAAACTAAAAGGAAAATGATCTAATCACAACGTGGCCAATATATATGACTCAGTAAACACAGTTACAATCACAATCCTAATTCCATCTTGAAAAAGTGGAAGTGGGAAATTCTGTAGTCATTGGCAGAGATAACACTGGGCTGTAATGGCAATTAGTTCCTTTTTGTCTATAGACCACATTTCATAGTTAGTCCACTCAGGTCACTGACTTCTGGTCTCTGGGGAGAAGGCCTTTGTTTATTGTCTGCTAAAGTCCCACAGCTCTGCCTGTGGGAGATTTCTCCCTTGTCTTTCATTCTTCAAAGGCATGAAAGTACTCGACCCCCAGTCAACGTTGATTGCTGGCCACAGATAGAAAGTTCCTCTCCTAGCAGAATTATGTCCCCTCCCATTCTGTTTGTGGCTATCTCTAGGCAGAGTTAATCTCTCTTGTAACTTTGGGTAAAAGAGAAAGAAAGGCAGCTGATGCTCCCGAAATTTGGAAATTTCCCTAACACTTTGTCTCCGTTGTCTTCCACTGATGATGGTCTAACTAAGAGCTTTATATGGAGTAGCTAGGATCATCAGATGACCAGCCTGTGATACCGTGTTTTATGGAAGATGTTACTGTTTGCTAAGGACATCTTATGCAACCATGTCACAATGTGAAAAATGGCCCATAGCAATTGTAATATGCTCTCAGTTGTGAGATGCAAATCAACTTCAGAGATGTTAAAATGGGCAAAAAAATGTGCATTTTAGATGTGATGAAATACCATGTCTGTATCCTAGCCATCTGCTGTCCTCCCAGTTCCACTTGGACAGCATCTCATTTTAGGTTTTGCCACTTGAGGCTCCCCACTTGTGGGTACTGCATTCTGTTTAAATTAGGATTAATTGTTGTTCCATCATCTTCAAAGTTCTTTTTCCCCTTGTAGCTCAAGATGACTTCTCCCGCACCAGGTGCCATGCCCACTTTTCTACCAGTAGGAAGGAGGGAAGGGAATAAAATGGACATTATCTTTCCCAAATGTCCAGGAAGTTGCTCATACCATTTCTGCTTGTATCCCATCACCAAGAACTTAGTTACATAGTCAGACTAGCTGAGCTCATACCATTTCTGCTTGTATCCCATCACCAAGAACTTAGTTACATAGTCAGACTAGCTGAGAGAGATTCTAGGTAAACAAGTACTCAGCTAACATTCAGGTGTTCAATTACTGTAGAGGGAAAGGATGACTATCGGGGATGACTTAACAGTTTCTAAAGGTCTGTAAGACAGTTTGTGAAATTGTTCCTATTTTTACTAAGGATCAGATTGGCCTAAGAATGTGTGTAATTTCATTAAATGCCTTTCAAGCATCTCTGGAGATGATTAACCCTAGCCCCTGACTCAGTCTGAGCCTCTTGTCCTATAGTGTAGTAGCTTTGCCAAGCATAATTAAGCTTTCGTTCTTGTGATGCCTTGATTCAGATCTGGGCCCTGCACTGGCATGTACCCCTAGGAGAGAACAGGGGTGCCTCTGCTCTGCTCACCACTGGGAGTCTAGCACCTAATACAGAACATGGCATAGAGTGAGAGCTCAGTCAATTTCTAAAGAGTAAATGAATGAAGGAGATGTTCCTGCTTCGTGTAAGCTTTCTGAAGGAGAGAACAGCGACTCTCTCTCGGCCCCCTCCTGCCCAGCTCATCCCTCCTGCCCATAGGCCGCAGTTCCTACCAGACACTTAATAGGACGCGTGAGTGGCTTCCAGTGTGCAGGCTGTAGCATCCAGGCCTGCCTCCTGGAGGCTGTGTGGACATGAGGAACTTCGAATTAATGGCGGAGGAGAGCCCTCAGAGCCTTTGCAGACGGTGCTGGGTAAAGTGCATGAAGCCGTTGGTGGAGCCAGGCTGTGAGGCCATTAGCACAGGGGGACAGGGCCCACTTGGAGAGACCTGGACAATTACTGGGTGTGTAGGTGGCGGGAAGGTGCGCTCGAGTTCACACGAGTCCCAGCCTGCTGGCCTGTTATCGAACACGGCAGGCCCAGTGTGACCCTATTGCCTTTTGGAGCAGAGAGATGCCATTTAGCATTTTTTGATTGTGGCAGGAGCAGCAAGCCAGGCTGAGAAATCTTTTCTTGCCAAGTCATTAAAGATTGGGCTGGAGCCTCGGGAAACCTGTGAACTCAGGCCACTTAGCAGGAGAGAAGGGCCACAGGCATTACCTCACCGGCAGGTCCTCTCACTTTTTTATCGCTTCTCTCTTGATCTCTTGGAAAGGGCTACAGGGAAGGCCGGAGGGAGGGGAGGAGGTGCAGTGGTGGGGAGAAGACGGTTCTCAGCGTCTCCCCACTTTTCTCAGGGGGCCCGTGTGTCTGAGGCGTGTGCACTCGGAGCCTGTAAGTCTCCCAGGAGTCCAGGAGGTTCTCTTGCCGGGGTTGCCCTGTGTTACCAGTGTTTACTGAGCTTCTGAACTGGTCCAGACCCTGTGGTGGACCGTGGAGTCCCAGCGGTGTCTGGGACACTAGCAGGGACGAGGAAGCAGGTCCCTCACTGTGAAGAGGCACATATACACATGAACCATTTCCTTATAACACACTCCTTTCTATTTCACATCCTATTGGTACACACACCCTGGAGAACTCTGACTAATATCCCAGTTGCTCAAGCAGAAACTGAGGGGTCATTATTGACATCTCTCTCCTTACCCCCGATGCTGAAGCAGTCACCAAGTCCTGTTGACACCACTTCTGGGAGCACTCCCATGTCCCTCCCCTTCTCTTCACATCCACTCTCACCTCCTGGGCTGGGGGTCATCACTTCCCTCTGGGTGGCGGCATGGCCACTAACTGATGTCTGAGCTAGACTTGCCTCTTCTCCATGCATTGTTTACATAGCAGTCAGAGTGAATTTTATTTTTTTTATTATTTATTTATTTTTTAAAAAAGATTTTATTTATTTATTTGACAGACAGAGATCACAAGCAGGCAGAGAGGCAGGCAGAGAGAGAAGGGGAAGCAGGCTCCCCACTGAGCAGAGAGCCCGAAGCGGGGCTCAATCCCAGGACCCTGGGATCATGACCTGAGCCGAAGGCAGAGGTTTTAACACACTGAGCCACCCAGGTGCCCCCAGAGTAACTTTTATAAAGACACATCTCACACTGTCACTCAGCTCCTTAAATCTCCAAATGGCTTCCCCTGATCTCAGGATAAAGCCAGGATATTAGTTAGCTTTTGCTGTGTAACAAATCATGTCAAACTTAGTGGCCAAGACTCAGAAGCATTTATGGCTCATGATGATGGTTGTTCTGGATTTGTGGGCTCACTCATGAGCATGGTGTCGGCTGGTGAATCAACTGGAAGCTGGCTACGTGGGAAGGGGCTCAGCTTGGATGGTTGGGCTTTGTGCCATATGCTCTTTGAGGCCAGGATCTAGGAAAGGCTCTGAGAGAGAGAGGAGAGGTCACAAGGCAGAGAGAGGCCCAGGCTCAGAACTCGCACTTCATTTCTGCATTCTTTTGGCACAGTTAAGAGGAAAGTCCAGCTCAGATTCAAGGGATTCAAGGGAGAGGGAAATGGACTTTAGTCTCTTGTGGGAAAACCTGCACACTCACATTGCAAAGGGCTAGATCCAGGTGGTGGGGTGGTGTAATCGTAGCTATTTTGCAATCTACTAGAGCCCCAAGTTCTTACTCTGACCTATGAAATTCTTTGTGATTGGGCTCCTAGGTTCCTCTTCAGTCTCCCTTTATATTACCTGTCGTCTCATTCCTGGCATCCCAGCCCCAAAGGCCTTCCTTCAGTCTCTTGAATCTGCCAAGTTCTCCCTGCCCTGGAGATTACATGCATGTTGATCCTTTTGCAAAAATTGCTGTTCCTTCATTCAGCTGAACAGTTGATCCCTGTCTTTCAGGTCTCAACTGAAACATCGCTTCTTAGGGAAAATCTTTTTTTTTTTTTTTTTTTTTTTTTTTTAATTTGACAGACAGAGATCTCAAGTAGTTGGAGAGGCAGGCAGAGAGAGAGAGAGAGGAGGAAGCAGGCTTCCTGCTGAGCAGAGAGCCCGAT
The DNA here is from genome assembly GCF_922984935.1 of Meles meles. Taxonomy (NCBI): domain Eukaryota; kingdom Metazoa; phylum Chordata; class Mammalia; order Carnivora; family Mustelidae; genus Meles; species Meles meles. Next base: position 35,642,980 of record NC_060069.1, on the reverse strand, counting down.
GTGGGGCTTGATCCCAGGACCCTGGGACCATGACCTGAGCCGAAGGCAGAGGCTTAACCCACTGAGCCACTCAGGTGCCCCTTAGGGAAAATCTTAGTTGACTTACTTGGACAGCTAGGTCAGGTGCTCCAGTTAGGAGTTCAGAGTGGGCATCATGCTTTTCTAAGCACTTGTTCAACATTTGTAATTATATAATAATTATTTTGAATGTTTGTGTAATATCTTTCTCCTCCTAGACTGTAGATCCCCATGGACTTTAATTAAGTCATCTGTTTAACAAATGTTTATGGAATGCCGGTTATGTGCTAGGCATTGTGTTAAGGTGCTGGAGATACGGTGGTGATAAAAGTAGACCCAGTGCCTTTCCTCAAGGTTTTTATAGTTAGATGGGGACACCGCCATTAGGAAATAATTGCCAAAACAAAAGTAAATTTGCAGCAGAGGTGATTCCACAAAGGAGGGTTACATGATGCCATGAGTCTCCCTAGTGGAGCAATTTGACAGGCAGGAGGTTGAGGAAGGTTTTGCTGAGAGCTGAGGTAGGTATGGAAAGTAAATGTTCACTAGGTGGGGGTTGAAGGTAGAGGAGTTTGAAAGAGGACTGCAAGGGGAGTCTGGAGGGGAGAGAGTGAGGCATCCACACCCAAACAGTGTGGAGCTGCAGAATTAGGACTGGATCATGAAGGGTGTTCTCTGCTGGGTTGAGGAGTTTGGGAGGGGGTCTGCCATGAATTTGGCTTTGAACATGCTGAGTTTGTGTTAAATTTGAGATATTCGAAGGTTGATCTTGAGTAGGCAGTTGGGTGTACGGTTTGGAATTCAGGGTAGGGGTCTAAGCTGAAGATGTATATGTGACGATGCTGGTGCTAACTAAGACCACAATCACACATAAGACCCCTTGGAAAGCAGCTTTTCTTTGCATGTGTGTATGTGTGCATGCATGTGTGTCCACGTGTGTGCTTTGGATTCCTTTGGCAGTCTGAGAACCCCTGATTTTAAATGTGTGAAATAAAATGCATAAGATAACAATGGGAAACAATTACACTGAAAATAGTTCTCTAAATATTAAAAATAAATTGGCGATATGAAAGTATATATGCTTCTTTATTAACTCATTAAATAACAATACCAGTAGCAGCTCTAATAGTTACTGTAATTTCAAAGTAGTAATGAATATAGATTTTGAGACTTCTGCAAAAACTGTTGCGTGGGATGAAGATACCTGGTGTTTTTAGGGGCACAAAGGCACAGGTCCTGCTAATACTGCTGTGGTTTGTTGCCTGCATTCATAATAGAAGGAATTGCTAAATTTCAGTAAGAGGTAAGTGAAAATAAAGATGTGTTTTTTTTTTTCCCCACACATGATTTCACTTTCTCCCAGGGAGCCTGGGGGCCCAGGGGTTAAGAATCTTTGCCTAGAGTGAGAGAAAGAAGGTGCTTAGGGTGCTAGGATAGAGTCAGGGACTCTATAGAGGAGGGCAATGCTGAAAAGAGGCCAAAGAGAGTCCTGAGAAGTAGGTGGGAAAATGAGGATTTTGTCTGAAAAAACCATGGGAAGCAAGTGATCCAAGAAATGACTGATCATTTATGTCAAATGCTAGAAAGTTTTGCAGCACAAAGACTGATAAATGTCTGTTAGATCCAGTGGCTTTTCAGGGAATGTATTTGTCTTCCTGTTTAATTCCTGATGCATCTAAGGGCACATGGTCGACATTGACTCTCTGTTGAAGGAAGGGATGCATTGTTGTCTTTCCTTATGAGGGCTGGTGGGAAATTGCTTGGTGGAACAATCAGTGGAGCCTGCAAACTTCCTTAATGTGATTTCTTTTCTTTTTTTTTTTTTTTAAAGATTTTATTTATTTATTTGACAGAGAGAAATCACAACAAGGCAGAGAGGCAGGCAGAGAGAGAGAGAGAGAGAGAGGGAAGCAGGCTCCCTGCTGAGCAGAGAGCCCGATGCGGGACTCGATCCCAGGACCCTGAGATCATGACCTGAGCCGAAGGCAGCGGCTTAACCCACTGAGTCACCCAGGCGCGATTTGATTTCTTGACTGAGAGCTTTGGAGGCTATAGTGATTTTGCAGGATCGATGAGCCCACAGAGTTTTGGAGACTCTCGTTTGTGGGTCATGCCCTTGGGATGGAGGTTAAAGTAGCTCCTTCTCATTTGGGAGGGCTGGGTTCATAGCCCTGGGCCCCAGGATGACACTCTTCTCCGCCCACAGCTGCTGGGGCTCTCCCACTGGGTTACACAGACTCAGAGCTGAATGCGTCCCAGTGGGACGCATTTTTTTTTTTTTTTTTTTTTTTTTTTTTTTCGGGCTGTGGCAACATTTTTAATGACGAGTCAAGCCGTTAGCATCCTTTCCATCTTAGACATCAAACAGGGCACACACGGCCTGACAGCCCCGTCTGCGTGTTTTTCTAATCTAAAAACCGTTTTCAGGGAAAGCAGGGAAGTCTGTCCTTCTACAGCTGGGCAGATGGTGAGAGAGCAGGGCTGACCCCTCAGACCGCCGCCGGGGTCAGGAGGCCGGCCAGTCGCAGATGGACGGCTGGCTGACGTTGTAACTGGGGTGGAAATTGAACCGGTCGTAGGGGGTGATGTAGTTGTCGGGACCCGTCACAATGCTCTTCTCCATGTAGACGTTGAAGGTCTTCTCTGATTCACCTCCACCTTTGCATTCCCTTCTATGCCTGGTGACAGGTGGGTGGATCTATGGACCCAAGAAGAGCTCTGTTGTGTGCAGAGGGATTGGGATTATCACTTCAGATCTCTAGCCATTTGTCTAATCTCCCATTCTCTAGCATCTTCCTGTGGAGTAGGATCCCTCTTGTTGTTTGTCTCTTACCCACGCTCTGGTGCCATGGGGTAAGAGAGCTGAGTCATGTGTGGTTACCAAGGAAAGTAACCATTAAGAGTTTTTGGCATGAAGGTTTCTCTATTATGGGTTTTATGCTATTTACAACAGCAGAACATTCTAAGGTGGTGGATGGGCTAATGGAGCCAAGAACTTGGCCATAAGAATCACATAGTCAGGGATTTGGTGAGGATTTAAAACTCATTCAGTTCAAGGGGTATCCCCCTGTGCTCCAGTGATCCCAAAGGGTTCCATGAGGTGCACTGAGTGTTCCAGGACGCAAGCCAATCAGATGCGGTTTGAGAACCACACGGCACACTGGAGTGTCTCCTTTACCTATCAGAATATCTCTTATAGATATTGAACATCTCTACACTCACTTGGAGAAAGGACTCTGGTACTCAAAATGTTGAAAGTCACTGATTTAGTCCAGCTCCCTTATTTTTCACAGAAGGCACCTGAAGCCCAAAGAGCTAGAACGCCATGCCCAAGGTCACACAGATGATTGGTAGCAGAGTGAGAACTAGTGCACAGGTCACAGATATAGCCTTTTAAATGGTCTGATGAAGTAAATACTTACAAAGTCATGCATATTACCGTATGTGTGTGTGTGTAAGACCCCACGCTTACACACGGATGACGGGGACGTTCTTCTAGTTGCACACCTGCACGGGGGGTTTGCTCTGAAAGTGTTTGGGGAAAGGTGTCCAGGATTCTTAAAATTTGGAAACGCTTTTTCACTTTTCTGGCTTGAGAAACACAGGGAAATTGAGCAGGACTATGAAGATGCCGAGTGTTTTCACAAACAGAGAAATGAACCCCAAAAGGAAATGGTCTAATGGGGTTTAATAAAGGTCAGCATTCCTCGGGGAACTGGGAAATTAATCTGACAGCTAGAACCTCTGAGGGGTTAATGGAAATTGTGGAGCAATAGCTCTGCATATTGAAAAGTCTATAAATAGCTCAAAGTCCTGAACTGCCTCCTGGAGCTGTGATATCGCCCATGTGAACTTCAGCAGCTCCCTGCCAGCCGAGGATGCAACCGGCATTTATTCCGGCTGCAGCCAGAAAGCCGCGGCGATACCTTTCAGCCGTGACTAACACAGTGCGAGCAGAGAGACGAAAGCCTGACTGTGAATTATGTGCCAAATTCCCGTAGAGTGAATGGTGAGGGGAGTGATGGGATGTGTGTGTGTGTGTGTGTGCGCACGTGCACACGTGTGTGCATGTGAGCGAGAGAGAGAGAGAGAGAGAGGGAGAGAGAGACACAATGTTTGGCATCTCAATTTGACTAGAGCATATAGGACTCCTGTTTTGTTTTTTTTAATCTTCAGTATTTTTTTTTTTTTTTTTTTGTAATAGGATTTTGGAGAACAGGACATGGTAGACTCATTTATGAGCCTTAGGGCTTGTCTCCTTCAAGCTCCTCATTTTTCAGGTGATGAGCCCTCTGCAGTCTAGAGAGGGAAGGTAAGTGGCTGTGCCTCAGATAGCCCAGGAAGTGGGCACAGTCTTCCCCAATCTCCTTGACAGAGTTACACCTCTCTCTGTAGACTCCATCCCACTCTGTCCCAGCTGAGCCCACCTGGTGCTTGTCTGTTTCTTCTCACTAGCCTGTGACTGTCTTGATAGCAAGGACTCTGTCCTACTCACCTGTGGTGCTCAGCACCCGGCAGGGGACCTTGGCACTTGGCATGTGCTTAGGAAATTTTTGCTGATGGATTGATTGGATGGATGGATGAATGGGTGAAACTTCTTAGTGGAAATTTCCCAAGAGTCAAATTTTTCACAAGGAGAGACAGAAAGACATAGGAAAAATTTTTGAAGAAGCCAAGCCCTACTCTGCCTTTTCCAAATTAATAAACAATTTCATTTCTATATGATATATGATTATAAAAAATGTTTGCTTGATCAAACTTTGGAGACAGACCGGGTGGGCGCTCATCATCCATGCTCCATGGATGAGGAAGCTGAGGCCCTGGGAGACGGAGGAGACCAGGACTCAGCCTGTCAGGTGTCAGCCAGGGCTGGTTTCCTTATTCCGAGGGCAGGTGGCCTGCCAGCCTGTCTTAGAAAAACCTTGCAGGAAATCCCCGAGTGAGCGCGAGCCAGGCATTTGGTGAGAGAAAACCAGGTTAGAATCTGTTGAGTGTTTCCAGAGCCTTTGATGTGCTTTCTCACAAATCATTTCCTTGCTCCCCACCACAACCCTGAGATGTTTCTGTTATCATCACCCACACTCCTTGGACAAGGAAACAGAATCAAACACGTTGATCTGCTCCTATCACTAATTGATCAGCGATGGCACTGGGGCTGGGTCAAGGTGTCTACTCGCCCGAGTTCCATATCCAACCGCTGTGCACTGGGCATCAGTGTGGAGAGTGGTGGGGGCAGGTCTGAGAGCAGGCAGAAAGACCCCACAACCAGAGGAACCCGGATCCTGTTTACAAGACGAAAGCCTGCAACTTAATGGCTGTTCTGGGAAGACTCTGAAGGGGCACGTTCAGAACGTGGAGGAGGGAGGGAGGTTGAGAAGAGGAAAAGTCCCACAGAAGATGAGAACACCAGCCACGCCAGAGGGGTAAGAAGGAAACAGTGATTTGATCAGCAGGACATGGGTAGGGAAAGATGATGTAAGCTAAACAAATGTAGAGAAGCAGAACATATAGTTCTCCCTGTGACATGCCTTAAAGCTGCGAAATGTAAAGAGATGTTATTTTTGTATTTGTGACATTTTAGGCTTTAGCTACTTGCAATTGAAAATGAAAAAAGAAAATCCCAAACCAACCTAACTTATTTGTTACTGAGTTAAGGAAAATGACAGAGGAAGGACATAACACTGAGCTGTTAATTGCCATTCTTTGACAACCCACGAAGGCTGTCCTCAGCTTATTTAAAATAAGCACTTTCTCAACTCCTCGCTTTGTATCACTGACATCACCGCTGAGGGAAAGGGGGTGAGAAAAGACCAGGAAAACACATCAGGAACCATGAATAAGGGCAAGTTTAAGAAAATTAACATTATCCTGAAGAGAAGACTCACACGGAACGGGCTGCTGGGGATGGGGTCGCTGGGGAGGCTTCCTGGCCATTGAGTCTCCTCTTCCAGGTGTCCCTTCTTCCCAGAAGGGTGACAGGCTCCCTCCAGGCCGTAGCCCTGCAGTGCGGTTCTTTGAGGTTTTGATGGATCTCAGGTTTAATTTTCTCTTCTAGAATTTCCTGATAAATCTCGGAGCAGGAAACAATATCATTTTTCCTTTCTCCTCAGTGAACCCAGGGCAAGACCTTACAATACACTTTCTTTGTGAAAGAGGATGAATTGAGATGTTTGCAGGGTGGGAAGGAATAAAAATAGGATCGTGAATAAAAGAAGCTTGGCAGGGCCTGGCGAGTGAATCCCCCACTAGAACGAGTAGCTGCCTCAGTCAAGCTAAATCCCCTACCCTCAACCACACATTCCTGCTGCAACCCCCCTGCCCCCTCCTCCACCCAAAATACTCCCTAACCTTGAAGTGAATGGGATCAAGCCCGACCTGGAACTTATATGCTGCTTAATGCGATAGGAGTTGCCAAAATATCATTCTTTTTTTTTTTTTTTTTTAAAGATTTTATTTATTTATTTGACAGAGAAAGATCACAAGCAGGCAGAGAGGCAGGCAGAGAGAGAGGAGGAAGCAGGCTCCCTGCCGAGCAGAGAGCCCGATGCGGGGCTCGATCCCAGGACCCTGAGATCATGACCTGAGCCGAAGGCAGCGGCTTAACCCACTGAGCCACCCAGGTGCCCCCCAAAATATCATTCTTGGAATGTTCAACGTGCCACTCATACAAATACAGGATGAAAATGTGTGAAAGATCTATTTAACTTATTAACTCATGGGGAGGAGGTTAAGGCTGTTCCCAAGAAGGGGTGGGGACCCGGAGATCTAACTTTGCTGGGAAAGAATTCTCCTTGGCTCTACAAGGCCCCGCAGTATGGCCACAGCTCTCGTCTTTTGCTTTCTTGGCCCCTGAGAGGGGCAGCTGGACGCAGGTGACCTCAGCACCTCCACAGGCTGGGGAGGGCCAGCACAGTACGCAGCCTTTCGGGGGCTACAATTTCAAGGAACATTCTTTTCCCTTCACAGCTCACAGTGTTGTCATAGACAGGATGGAACAGAGTCTTCCAAGAGACCAATGAGGCTGCTCTCTTTGGAAAGTGGGTTGAGTAGGATTGATTTTTATTTTTATTTTTCTATTGTATCCCATTGGAATGTAGTTATTTATTTATTTTTATTGTTTTTTATTATGTTCAGTTAGCCAGGATTGATTCTTTAGATGGCAGGTTTAAGATAAAAACTGTCAAGAGATGAGATGACAGGCAGGAATTTTGAGATCAGACTTGAGTTTGTAAAGACTGAATTCTTTTGTTTTAGAAGCTCACTTGATTTATTTGAACACAGAGCCTGGCACACAGTAGGTGCCCAGAACATGCCTGCTGAATGGGTCATCTCAAGAATTTCCCTTAGGGCAACAGGACCCCTTTTCCAGAAGGGGCATGTGGACGGGATGCTAAGAGTGAGGAGGCTGCCACATTCATTGCTGAGGGCCATATTCCAACTCTTTTAAGGAGGAGATGAATTTGAATTTTTCCTCCTGGTTTTTTCTCTTAGTGATGATATCACTGTCATAATCCTCCTGGTTGGCATTTTTTGGTGACTCACCACTTTGCTATTCTGGTGGCTGTATATGTCAGTAGAATTGTCTTCCCCTCCCCTGAGCATGACACCTGCTCACATCTGGAGACTTCCAACACAACAGAGCCTTGCCGACTTGTGACTTGTTGAGTCTGGTAGTAAGGGTGAGAGGCACTTATGAATGAAAGATGGGAATTGAAGCAGGGGGTGAAAAGATAGACCCGCTCCACCAGACGTGAGCTGTGAATTAGTCCTCAAAGTCCCCTGACGCTTAGCTTTTCTTAGACATGGGGACAAGAGGGAAATCTACTGAGAAATGAAGGCTGCTACCCTTGAAACCAACCAATCCTTGTTCCAAGTGGATTGAAACTCTCAGGATCTCCAGTGAGGCACTCTTGAGGGAAACGGGGCTTCTCCAGGGATAATTCTAGAGCATGGCATTCTGAGGTTTAGTGATGTCATTAATACGTAGAGGATTCCTGTCCTTTCTGGAAAATCCTCCATTTCTTCTGAGGGGGCCCAGGTCTCTCCACAGCAGTATTCAAGTTGGCTTCGTAAGCTGAGACCCTGGCTCAAACTTGCTTTCTGTCTGACCTGTCCTGCCTTAGGTGATCCCAAGAGACCCCTGCTGCACCCCCCCCCCCCACCCCCCGCCAAATTCTCTTGGTAATAATCTGGTCTGGAGGCCACCCGGTAACTTTGAACCTACCTACTCATGGTGTGTCTTGTGTGATGATTTAAAAATTCTTATTTAACTCTTAATACACCGAATCCGTGTATCTTCCTTTTGCTATTTTGGTAACCTGGCTGATACATTGGCCCCATTGTATCTGTAAGATAGCCTCACATGCATATTAAGAGGATTTTGTCCTTTGGTGAGGATGGGGGACTCTTCAGTGGGAAGAGAATCACTAACTCCGTTAAACCAGAAGACCAGCATCTTAGATCATAGAGATTTTTCTCTCAGAATAAATACTCTCGATAGGTCACAGAAGGTGAAATCACTTGTTATTATTAACTTTCCTGACATTTGTGACCTGTCTTCCAAAGAAGCCTGTGTGTACTTTGGAACAGGAGCCATGCATTACTGTTCACTGAGCTCCTCATAGCACCCAGCACTGGACTTCGCTGATGGTGAATGCTCCATGACCACTTGACATGGTTTGAGGTTTTATGCTTGGTCATGAACCCAGGCTTGCTGATTTATTCATTCATTCCGCACAAAGTTATTGAGCCGCTACTCTGTGCTGAGCATTGTTCTAGGCACTTGAGAATCAATAGTCTCTGCCCTCTTGGAAGTTATATTCAGTTAGAGGAGACGTGATAAACAAGGCAAATCAGAAAATTTTATCATAGAGTAGGTGATGATAAATGCCTAGAAGGAATGATAAAAGAAGAAAGGTAGATATAAAGAGTTGGTGGGTCGCCAGGGAAGGCCTCACTGAGGAGACCTTTGAGTGAGGACCATGAAAGTGCAGGAGTCAGCCTTCAGGATGTCTGTGGGAAGAACTTGCAGAACAGAGCACAAAGCACATGCAAAGGCCCTAAGGCAGAGAGAGGTGTGCCTCATGTTCTGAAATCCCTGCTCAGCTCCCCAGGCCCTGGCTAAATCTGGTTTCCTGTCTCTATGACCTCATCTCCTCCTGCCACCTCCCTCTCTCTCCACACAGCCATACTGGCCTCCTACCTGTGAGAGAGAGTACTTCTGCCAACTCTTTTCTTCCTCTCACCAGAAGGGCTGTGAGGTGGGCACCTAGACTCCTCGGACCTAGTTCTTCATTGAGTGGAGTGTGACCTGTCTCTTGCCCCTTACGTTTCGGGATGGGACTGCTTTTGGAGGGACAATGGGCGACGTCTTCCAGTACAATGTCTTCAGGAGGTTGTTGGTGGTGGTAGGGTTGGAGGACGGTATCTTAGAGTCAGTAGGAATGTAATTAAAGTTCAATAACAGAAAAGCAGTTCGGGAGGAAATAAAGGGAAAGCTCTAGGCATCTAACAGATCATTAGTAGGGGACCACCCGCCGGGATCTTCTGGAAATAAGACTGGCTTGCTCAGAGCTCACCTCACAGAGAAGTTCTGACGCCAGTGCTTTGAAGGACTTGCCTCGGTGTCCTCTCTGTAACCCTGAAATCACTTTTCCCCCAGGCTTTTCTGGAAATTGAGTGTAAAAAGCTCCTGGCCCTCCAAAGATTTGTTGCCTTTTATAAAAAAATTCTAAAAAATAAAATCATTTTATCTATTTTCCATTTAAGTAGAGAAAAACAGAATGGAAAGGCCTTGGGAAGAATTAGAACAATGCAAATATATTCACCTCTGAGTGCTTCTAAAGCTTCAGCTTCTGGCTGCTTCTCATGGCCGATTAGGGCTTCAAATAACAAAGAGATTCAGTAGGCAGAAAACACTTTCTAGCTATCAGATTGGAGAAGTTGCAATCGGGAGGGAGAAAGTTTGTTAAAAAATGTTTGTAATTTTTATTCCTTTATGTGGGAATTTTGATGCAGGTCGGTCTAGTCAAAAGACCATTTAAGTAAACAAAATAGGGGTGCCTGGGTGGTTCAGTCTGTTAAGCATCTGCCTTCGGCTCAGATCATGATCCCAGAGTCCCAGGATCGAGCCCCAGTTCAGGCTCCCTGCTCAGTGGGGAACCTGCTTCGTCCTTTCCCTTTGCCCCTCACAGCTCCTCTCCCCCTCAATCCAGTGCACGTGCTCTCTCTCTCAAATAAATAAATAAAATCTTAAAAATTAACAAACTGCCCTGTGTTCTTCCTCCCTCCTCACACTGCCAGCCCTCTGGGGTCAGCATGGGAACTGAGCAGGGCTGTCCACCATCCATGTCCGTCCTGGTGGCTCCCATTCCCCACGGTGCCAACCTGCTGCTGTCCGGCGTGGGGGCACAAAGCCCTCAGAGCCCCGGGGCTGACTGCCTGCTTCTCCCTCTGCCTCATGCCCTGTAGGGTGGGAGCAAGGATAGTGGTGCAGGAGTCAAAGCTATGGCCACGAAGTAGGCCACGAAGTAGGAAGGCGTGTGTGTAGGGGGGTGCTTGTGCATGCTCTGAATCCCATGACAGCTCCTGAGCCGGGCTGTCTGTTGCTGTGTGTCTCACAGACAGCCACTAACAACTGACCATGCCAGAGGCTTCAGCCGTCATCGAAAGGCAGCAGCAGTGATGATCTTGTCTGTTCCTCACATCCCTCCTCATTCCCCCCACCCCAGCTTCCCTTAATATAAGGGTCCACTCTGTTGGCCTCTGGAGGCCCCTGTCTAATTGCATATTCGTCATCTTTCATGGGACAGAGTGAAAGTCAAAGGGCAGCGGGATAGGGAACTTGGCACTTTCCTAACAATGAATGAGAATGCTATTGAGCCACTCAGCTGCCACCTCGGGGGTCCTTATTGCTTCGGGTGTATTATCCCCGAGTCGTGTTACTGTCCTTATTTCACAGAGAGAAGGAGGATGAGCGTGCTTCGGTGTCTTTCTGCAGGCAGCACGGGAAGGGGTGGAGGCAGATTTTCCATCCCCAGCCCGAGCCTTGTAAGCTCCCTCTCACTCTGAGCAGGTGGGAGCCAGGGTCCTGTGGACAGTGGGTTGGGGGGTGGAGGCAGTGCAATTTAGAGACCGAGCTGAGGCTCATTCCAAATACTTGGCCGCTGTGAATGCCTGAGGATTCTCCTCTGCCCCTCTAGCTCCTCAGCACTCAGTGTGGTCTCTGGACCAGCGCCTTAGCCTGGCTTCAGAGCCTGTTAGAATGCAGGGTTTCAGGCCCCATACCCGACCAGCTGCATCAGAATCCGCATCCCACCCCCACCCCGCCCCGCCTCCGCCCCCCTGGAGATCCTTTTGTGATTCAAATGCACGTGAAGTTTTGAAAAGCGCTGCTCTCCAGGTGTCCTTCCTAAACTGAAAGCTCAAAAAAGCTGCAGGGGGGTGGGTGGAGAGGCCTTCACCAAGCACCTCTGTGCAGCTGGGTCCCAGGTCAGGACTTCCCCTGTAAGTGGCTGACAAAGCCGGACCCACTGCTGGTATTTCCTCCCAGAAGAATGAACGAAATAGCTCCGGGAGACGAGCTCGGCAGCTGCGGAGCGTCAGGCAGACGCTAGATGGCAATGGATGGACGGGCATTGGCGGGAAAGAAGGCGGGGCTCAGGTATGGTCCAGGGTCAAGATGAAATGAGAAAGGTGTTTGTGGGAGGGGGTGCTGAGTACAGCTGGGTCGTGAGAGGAGATGGTTGGGATGATATTAAAGAAACTGAGGTTTCATCAGCAAGTCTGGGAAGGCTGTTTTGAGGAATGAAAGATTTGGGCAAGAGTAATTGCTTCTTTTTTGCCTCGAGCTACATTTTACACACACACACACACACACACACACACACACAACCCGTCTCCCCACAGGGGAACGATTTCAGCAGCCAGGGATGGTGAAGCTAAAGGGAATTAAGTGTGGGTAAAAAGTTCCCAATCCACTTTGTCCTGCTCCCTGAGGTCAGGGGAGGCAGCGGCAGCCGGTCCTAGGCGTTCGGAGAGTGACAGAATCCTTTCCCCCCCGTGCGCTGGGCTTGTGGGATGTGCCCCCAGGCGGTGCAGAGGCTCTGGTCACACCATCTCAGCTCTGAAGGGGGACAGAACAAGACTTGGAAAAGTGTTCCGATCACAGCCCTGTTTCCCTTCGGTGTCTGGCTCTTTGGTTGAATCCAGACTAGGAAAAGAATATACAGAAACATCTTGGCTGCTACAGGTCTTTTTATTCTCACAGGTTCCCTGGGACTAACCTCTAGGCTGGAGCTCTGTGACTCTCATGTTGGAGAGGCTGGAGTCCATCTTTAGACTTGAGAAACTTGGCTTCCAAGAACGTAAGGCAAAGGAAGTGTCCTGAAATTCCCCAAATGATGAGGTCACCTGGTAGAGCCCAGCCTCTTTTACCCTGTAGTGGTTGATTCCTGTGGAAGAACCTTTGGAGAACTTTTCAGAAAGTCATTTAAGAAACAGCAAAGTTTTTCTGACTATTCGGTGGGAGTGCTCTCTGAAAGCATCCTTGAGCCTTGTCAGGCAGGTGGAGATCCATTATTCTTAGAGATTTCAGAGTTTAAGTTCAGGGTCTGGACTTCTCCTAGTTATTCTTTATTTCTAGCCAAAATTTAGGCTTGACTGGACAGCTGACTTCTGCAGAATAGGTGCAGAAGGTAGTCAGGTTGCAGAATTATAACATGGGTGTTGGGGATTGTCTTCTCCTGTTCCTGTCTTATTCAGGTGGAGGAACTGAGGCCCAGAGAATTCCATTTTTTAAAAAATGGAATTTTAAAAGATTTTATTTATTTAATTTGAGAGAAAGAGAGAGTAGTGTCAGTGAAAGAGAGAGAGAGAGCACATAAACAGGGGGTAGGGGCAGAGGCAGAGGGAGAAGCAGGCTCCGTGTTGAGCAAGGATTCTCATGTGGGACTCAATCTCTGGACCCCAGGATCATGACCTGAATCGAAGGCAGATGCTTCATAGACGGAGCCACCCAGGCGCCCTCCGTTTAGTTTATTTTAGCAAACCTTAAATGACTGCCCTTAAATGACTCCCAGCCCATACTGGGAGCATGACAGAGTCTCTGTCCATGCATAGATCTGGGATCAGCTCATCCATCCAGCTGATGGGTCAGCTTATGGCCCAGGGCTCCCTGCTGGTAGGTGGTGAATGGAGATACAGGAGGAAGCGTTCCTCCCTCTGCCTGTCCCCCTTCCTAACGTTCTCCCTCCCTCTCCCTTGTCCTTCTTTCCTTCTTTTCTTCCTTCCTTCCATCTTTTTACATGATACTAGTTTTCCTCCTACTTTCTTCCTTTTTTTTTTTTTTTAGTTCTGATAATTTTTTAAACCCTAGGGTCTTTGTGTTTACCAGGTGGAAGTGAGTAAGTGGCAATATTAGCAATTCCAAGGACGCGTTTGATCACTTCTGTCCTTCCCCAAAGGCCTCAATTCAAGACGTAGTGCTTTCAAACCCGAGGAAGCAAATTTTATTTTTTTATTTGTAGAAACTTGCCTTGAATTCTGAGAGAGGAAAATAAACCAAGATGGTCAGCTTAAAGGCTTTTTTTTTCCTGAGGAAGAAATACACCTCCTGTGATAGATAAACTCAGAATTCCCTCTGGATGATGCTATCCAAACTGTAACCCAGCTACAGTTCATGGCAGGCTGCCCTAATTTTCTAAGTTCTCACCTTTCTTTCTCTTTTAGGGTATGTTACTTGAGTAGATTTTGTGAGTATAAATGAATTGTGGATTAAAAATAAAGATGTTACCAGCTGTAACTGGAAAATCATCAGAGAATGTCTGTACATATTACACGGTGACATTCAATGATATGAAAATTGCATGCAGATAGGCAGGCCCCTACTCCTTCTCACAGTGGCCAGATCTGGTAAAGGCCACTATCTGGGCCTCTGTGTCCTTGCTGATCCATAGGAAGTACTTGCCCGAACATCAGGCACCTGAAGTTTGCATGTAATTGAGCTTCTGGGCCTCCAAAAATCTTACATTTTATTCACAAACACAGGCATCTGCTACTAATTAAAGTATCAGGGTATAATTATACCCTTTCTTATTAGTAGATATGGAATCTGACAGTTGCTTGGATACAAAATAAGCAAGTGCAGATTTCGTTCTGTGCCCTTCACAGGCTGGGGAGATAGAACAACAGAATTTTCAAACACTCTGCGTAAATGAGTCTTGTTGCTCCGAAAATGTAAAGTTCTGAATTATCATCCACAAATTTGCCTGGGAACAGATGTTAATCCCATCACAACTCAGTGCCTTGAGCTTTCATATCCTTCGATTATTTCCCTGGCTTGGTCCCTTCACCTCTGTACTGCACTCCAGCCCCAGACAGAAAGCATCTGTCTTCCTAAGAGATAGTTAATGCCATCTTGGAATCTAACACTGTTGCAGGGAACAAGCAGACATGGATTGTTCAGGGAACTCTGGAGCCGGAAGACGTGAATCTGGAGTGTCAGGGTTGTGTTGTGATCAGATCAGCCTTTGGGCTTGTCAGAGGGCCCTTTTGGGCCCGGGGTGGGTGGGTGGGGGGTGGGGTGGGGTGGGGGTGTGGATTTGGCTTCCTGGGGAGGTTTCCGGTCATTCTAAGATATCCTCTCCCTCTCTCAGATATGTCTTGCTCCCAGTGCCGCTAGGGACATTTCCTGCTAAACCATCAAATGCATAAATTCAGGGACCAGGTCGTTTGGGGACCACCTAGGATGTCTCCAGTGTCCAACATGCACTTGCACTGAGAAGGTGCCCAGTTGCTAGTTATTGAGAGAATGGATTCCACCGACTTCCTTATAAGTCAGTCATCCTGGGAGAGGTAATCTTTTCAACCTAGCATCCATTTACTTCTCAGTGTGTGTGAATTGATTCGATGAGGACTCTCACTTCCCCAGGGCCATGTTCACCCCTTTCCAATCTGCTTTTGTGTGGCCTGTGAGCTAAGAATGGTTTTTATATTTTTAAATAGTTGGAAAAAAATCTACAGAAGAAGACTATTTCAGGAAATAGTCATGAAATTTATTTCATGAATTTATTTCATGAAAATGATATGAAATCCAAACTTCTGTGGCCATAAACACAGCGATGCTGTTCATTTGCATATTGTCTTTGGTAACTTTCGCACTCCAGGGTCAGAACTGACTCTGTAACAGAAGCGGCGTGGTCTGTAAAGCCTAAAATACTTACTATCTGGCCCTTATGGAAAAAGTTAGCCAGCCCCTGGAGTAGATAATTTGCTAGGGTTAGCTTTGGATGTTGGGAGATTGGGGGATGCAGGGACAGGGAGGGCACAGGGGTGAGGCAGAGGGCAGGTTAGCTAGCGGGGAGGAGAGAATGGCCCAGCGATCTGGTTGAGCACTTGGGCCCTCTTCACACTCCTGCCAGCCCTGCCCTTCCACAGTGGAAGTTTCCATTTCCTCATTGTAATTCTGATGAATGCCCTCAAGGAATGCAGTGATAATCATTTCTCAGACTGCAGCACTGCTTGGATGCAAAGGACTGTATCTTTCTGTTGGTTCTTGGTCATTGTAAATCCTTAGTTCAAATGCTCCTTCTTTGTCAAGGACATAAAATTCTGCTTCCAGACAGTGTTTGGGTAATAAATCTGTATGTGTGAGCAAGTGTGAGCTGAAGCTTGTCTTTGGAAAGCAATTGTCTTCAGTTTTCAGCTGCCCAGCAGGCACCCTGCGCAGCTGCGCCACATCCTAGCTTCCGGGTAGCATTGACCTCACCGGTTGGAGGCCATAAGCTTTGTTTCTAAGCTCCCAGCAAGGGTGGAGCCCTACCCTTCGGGAGAAGTGCCTTTGTGATTAAGCTGGCAAGGATGCAATCAGCCTAGTTAAAGCCTTGATAATCCACTTGATCCATCCCAGTCATCCATCCAAATCCCACGAGACATCTTGTCTACCTGACTCTCATTTCTCTGGGGTTAACGGGAGCAACTCGTGGAGCCAGCTACATCATACCGTTCTCTTATTAGTCATCTAGGTTTTGAATTGGAGTCTAATTTGCTCCGAACCCCACACTTTATTCAGAAAAAGATTGCTTCTCCATGTGTTCCTGGAGGCCTGACTCATCTACAGGTATAAAAAACGCCCAGTGTCTTTTGATGGTGTATTTAGTGGATTGGGGGATAGACTTGTTTTCTGAGTGGCAGTGATTAGCACTGGCATTATTTACCTTAAGTAGACCTGGGTTTTGAAAATCGTAACCAATAAGAAGATTGTCATGTCTTTTTAAAGGGTTGACAACAGGGCTTCCTGTGGGAGCACTAGCCAGTGATCTGATCTGAAAGGGTTTATTTGGAAAGCAATGTGGGAAATGGCTTGCAGAAAGAAAATACAAGTTTCTGCTTCCTAAATAATACTTACCATCTGTTGCACGTATTACGTGCTAGTCACTTCTGTAGGTATTCTGTATACATATTTCCTCTAATTCTTACCCAAATCCTACAGAATAGATGCTATCCTCTTCCTCTTACAGAGGAGGACGCCGGGATTTAAACAGAATGAATTTGGGTTGCCTGAGACCCTACAGACAGGAGACGGCATTAGCAGGATTTGACACCATGACGCCTGACCTCAGAGCATACATGCAGAGCGTCACAGGCTACCTCACACTTTAAGGACAGACAGAATTTTATTTTATTATTTTAAATTTTATTTTATTTTATTTTTTATTGACCTATAATGTATTATTTGTTTCAGGGGTACAGGTCTGTGAATCATCAGTCTTACATAATTCACAGCACTCACCATAGCACATGCCCTCCCCAATGTCCATCACCCAGCCACCCCATCCCTCCCACCCCTCTACCCCAGCAACCCTCAGTTTGCTTCCTGAGATTAAGAGTCTCTTATGGTTCATCTCCCTCTCTGGTTTCATCTTGTTTCATTGTTTTCTTCTCTTCCCCTATGATCTGCTGCCTTTTTTCTCAAATTCCATGTATCAGTGAGATCTATGATAGTTCTCTTTCTCTGATTAACTTATTTCATTTAGCATAGTATCCTTTAGTTCTTCCATGTTGTTGCAAATGACAAGACTTCATTTTTGGATGGCTGCATATTGCAGTGTGTTTGTGTGTGTGTGTGTGTATACATACTGCATCTTTTTTTTTTTTTAAGATTTAATTTATTTATTTATTTGACAGAGAGATCACAAATAGACAGAGAGGCAGGCAGAGAGAGAGAGAGAGAGAGGGAAGCAGGCTCCCTGCTGAGCAGAGAGCCTGATGTGGGACACGATCCCAGGACCCTGAGATCATGACCTGAGCCGAAGGCAACGGCTTAACCCACTAAGCCACCCAGGCACCCCATACCGCATCTTTTTTATCCATTCATCTGTTGATGGACATCTAGGTTCTTTCAATAGTTTGGCTATTTTGGACATTGCTGCTATAAACATTCGGGTGCACATGACCCTTCAGATCACTACGTTTGTATCTTTAGGGTAAATACCCAGTAGTGCTATTGCTGGGTTGTAGAGTAGCTCTATTTTCAACTTTTTTTTAAAAATTTATTTATATATTTTTTTAGTGAAACAGTATTCATTGTTTTTGCACAACACCCAGTGCTCCATGCAATACGTGCCCTCCCTGGTTCCCCCAACCTCTCACCCCCGTCCCTTCAAAACCCTCAGGTTGTTTTTCAGAGTCCATAGTCTCTTATGATTCGCCTCCCCTTCCAATTTCCCTCAACTTCCTTCTCCTCTACATCTCCCAATGTCTTCCATGTCATTTGTTATGCTCCACAAATAAGTGAAACCAAATGATACTTGACACTTCTCTGCTTGACTTATTTCACTCAGTATAATCACTTCCAGTCCCATCCATGTTGCTACAAAAGTTGGGTATTCATCCTTTCTTTTTCTTTTCATTTTTTTATGAACATATAATGTATTTTTATCCCCAGGGGTACAGGTCTGTGAATCACAAGGTTTACACACTTCACAGCATTCACGATAGCACATACCCTCCCCAATGCCCATAACCCTCTCCCCCTCTCCCAACCCCCCTCCCCCCAGCAACCCCCAGTTTGTTTTGTGTGATTAAGAGTCATTTATGGTTTGTCTCCCTCCCAATCCCATCTTGTTTCATTTATTCTTCTCCTACCCCCCAACCCCCCATGTTGCATCTCCACGTCCTCATATCAGGGAGCTCATATGATAGTTGTCTTTCTCTGATTGACTTATTTCACTAAGCATGATACCCTCTAGTTCCATCCACGTCGTCGCAAATGGCAAGATTTCATTTCTTTTGATGTCTGCATAGTATTCCATTGTGTATATATACCACAACTTCTTTATCCATTCATCTGCTGATGGACATCTAGGTTCTTTCCATAGTTTGGCTATTGTAGACATTGCTGCTATAAACATTCGGGTACACGTACCCCTTCGGATCACAACGTTTGTATCTTTAGGGTAAATATCCAGTAGTGCAATTGCTGGGTCATAGGGTAGTTCTATTTTCAACTTTTTGAGGAACCTCCATGCTGTTTTCCAGAGTGGTTGCACCAGCTTGCATTCCCACCAACAGTGTAGGAGGGTTCCCCTTTCTCCGCATCCTCGCCAGCATCTGTCATTTCCTGACTTGTTAATTTTAGCCATTCTGACTGCTGTGAGGTGATATCTCATTGTGGTTTTGATTTGTATTTCCCTGATGCCGAGTGACGTGGAGCACTTTTTCATGTGTCTGTTGGCCATCTGGATGTCTTCTTTGCAGAAATGTCTGTTCATGTCCTCTGCCCATTTCTTGATTGGACTGTTTGTTCTTTGGGTGTTGAGTTTGCTAAGTTCCTTATAGATTTTGGACCCTAGCCCTTTATCTGATATGTCGTTTGCAAATATCTTCCCCATTCTGTCAGTTGTCTTTTGGTTTTGTTAACTGTTTCCTTTGCTGTGCAAAAGCTTTTGATCTTGATGAAATCCCAATAGTTCATTTTTGCCCTTGCTTCCCTTGCCTTTGCCGATGTTCCTAGGAAGATGTTGCTGCGGCTGAGGTCGAAGAGGTTGCTGCCTGCGTTCTCCTCAAGGATTTTGAAGGATTCCTTTCTCACATTGAGGTCCTTCATCCATTTTGAGTCTATTTTCGTGTGTGGTGTAAGGAAGTGGTCCAATTTCATTTTTCTGCATGTGTCTGTCCAATTTTCCCAGCACCATTTATTGAAGAGGCTGTCTTTTTTTCCATTGGACATTCTTTCCTGCTTTGTTGAAGATTAGTTGACCATAGAGTTGAGGGTCTATTTCTGGGCTCTCTATTCTGTTCCATTGATCTATGTGTCTGTTTTTGTGCCAGTACCATGCTGTCTTGATGATGACAGCTTTGTAATAGAGCTTGAAGTCCGGAATTGTGATGCCACCAACTTTGGCTTTCTTTTTCAATATTCCTTTGGCTATTCGAGGTCTTTTCTGGTTCCATACAAATTTTAGGATTATTTGTTCCCTTTCTGTGAAAAAAATGGATGGTATTTTGATAGGGATTGCATTAAATGTGTAGATTGCTTTAGGTAGCATAGACATTTTCACAATATTTATTCTTCCAATCCAGGAGCATGGAACATTTTTCCATTTCTTTGTGTCTTCCTCAATTTCTTTCATGAGTACTTTATAGTTTTCTGCGTATAGATTCTTAGCCTCTTTGGTTAGGTTTATTCCTAAGTATCTTATAGTTTTGGGTGCAATTGTAAATGGGATTGACTCCTTAATTTCTCTTTCTTTTGTCTTGTTGGTGTACAGAAATGCAACTGATTTCTGTGCATTGATTTTATATCCTGACACTTTACTGAATTCCTGTACAAGTTCTAGCAGTTTTGGAGTGGAGTCTTTTGGGTTTTCCACATATAGTATCATATCATCTGTGAAGAGTGATCGTTTGACTTCTTCTTTGCTGATTTGGATGCCTTTAATATCTTTTTGTTGTCTGATTGCTGAGCCTAGGACTTCTAGTACTATGTTGAATAGCAGTGGTGATAATGGACATCCCTGCCATGTTCCTGACCTTAACGGAAAAGCTTTCAGTTTTTCTCCATTGAGAATGATTATTTGCGATGGGTTTTTCATAGATGGCTTTGATAATATTGAGGTATGTGCCCTCTATCCCTACACTTTGAAGAGTTTTGATCAGGAAGGGATTCTGTACTTTGTCAAATGCTTTTTCAGCATCTATGGAGAGTATCATATGGTTCTTGTTCTTTCTTTTATTAATGTGTTCTATCACATTGATTGATTTGCGGATGTTGAACCAACCCTGCAGCCCTGGAATAAATCCCACTTGGTCGTGGTGAATAATCCTTTTAATGTACTGTTGAATCCTATTGGCTAGTATTTTGGTGAGAATTTTTGCATCTGTGTTCATCAAAGGATATTGGTCTGTAGTTCTCTTTTTTGGTGGGATCCTTGTCTGGTTTTGGGATCAAGGTGATGCTGGCCTCATAAAATGAGTTTGGAAGTTTTCCTTCCATTTCTATTTTTTGGAACAGTTGTAGGAGAATAGGAATTAGTTCTTCTTTAAATGTTTGGTAGAATTCCCCTGGGAAGCCGTCTGGCCCTGTGCTTTTGTTTGTTTGGAGATTTTTGATGACTGTTTCAATCTCCTTACTGGTTATGGGCCTATTCAGGTTTTCTGTTTCTTCCTGGTTCAGTTGTGGTAGTTTCTATGTCTCTAGGAATGCATCCATTTCTTCCAGATTGTCCAATTTGGCGTAGAGTTGCTCATAGTATGTTCTTATAATTGTCTGTATTTCTTTGGTGTTAGTTGTGATCTCTCCTCTTTTATTCATGATTTTATTTATTTGGGTCCTTTCTCTTTTCTTTTTGATGAGTCTGGCCAGGGGTTTATCAATCTTATTGATTCTTTCAAAGAACAAGCTCCTAGTTTCATCGATTTTTTTCTACTGTTTTTTTTGGTTTCTATTTCATTGATTTCTGCTCTGATCTTTAAGATTTCTCTTCTCCTGCTGGGTTTAGGGTTTCTTTCTTGTTCTTTCTCCAGCTCCTTTACGTGTAGGGTTAGGTTGTGTACTTGAGACCTTTCTTGTTTCTTGAGAAAGGCTTGTACTGGTACGTATTTTCCTCCCAGGACTGCCTTTGCTGTGTCTCACAGATTTTGAACTGTTGTGTTTTCATTATCATTTGTTTCCATGAATTTTTTCAATTCTTCTTTAATTTCCTGGTTGACCCATTCATTCTTTAGAAGGATGCTGCTTAGTCTCCATGTATTTGGGTTCTTTCCAGCTTTCCTCTTGTGATTGAGTTCTAGCTTCAGAGCGTTGTGGTCTGAAAATATGCAGGGAATGATCCTAATCTTTTGATACCGGTTGAGACCTGATTTGTGACCCAGGATGTGATCTATTCTGGAGAAGGTTCCATGTGCACTAGAGAAGAATGTGTATTCTGTTGCTTTGGGATGAAATGTTCTGAATATATCTGTGATGTCCATCTGGTCCAGTGTGTCATTTAAGGCCTTTATTTCCTTGTTGATCTTTTGCTTGTATGATCTGTCCATTTCAGTGAGGGGAGTGTTCAAGTCCCCTACTATTATTGTATTATTATTGATGTGTTTCTTTGATTTTGTTATTAATTGGTTGATATAGTTGGCTGCTCCCACGTTAGGGGCATAGATATTTAAAATTGTTAGATCTTCTTGTTGGACAGACCCTTTGAGTAGGATATAGTGTCCTTCCTCATCTCTTATTATAGTCTTTGGCTTAAAATCTAATTGATCTGATATAAGGATTGCCACCCCAGCTTTCTTCTGATGCCCATTAGCATGGTAAATTGTTTTCCACCCCCTCACTTTAAATCTGGAGGTGTCTTCGCGTCTAAAATGAGTTTCTTGTAGGCAACATATTGATGGGTTTTGTTTTTTTATCCATTCTGATACCCTGTGTCTTTTGATTGGGGCATTTAGCCCATTAACATTCAGGGTAACTATTGAGAGATATGAATTTAGTGCCATTATTAGCCTTAACGTGACTGTTACTGTATAGTGTCTCTGTATCTTTCTGATCTACTACTTTTAGACTCTCTCTTTGCTTAGAGGATCCCTTTCAATATTTCCTGTAGAGCTGGTTTGGTGTTTGCAAATTCTTTCAGTTTTTGTTTGTCCTGGAAGCTTTTTATCTCTCCTTCTATTTTCAATGATAGCCTAGCTGGATAGAGTATTCTTGGCTGCATGTTTTTCTCATTTAGTGTTCTGAATATATCATGCCAGCTCCTTCTGGCCTGCGAGGTCTCTGTGGATAAGTCTGCTGCCAATCTAATATTTTTACCATTGTATGTTACAGACTTCTTTTCCTGGGCTGCTTTCAGGATTTTCTCTTTGTCACTAAGACTCGTAAATTTTACTATTAGTTGATGGGGTGTGGACCTATTCTTGTTGACTTTGAGGGGGGTTCTCTGCACCTCCTGGATTTTGATGCTTGTTCCCTTTGCCATATTAGGAAAATTCTCTCCAATAATTCTCTCCAATAGACCTTCTGCTCCCCTCTCTCTTTCTTCTTCTTCTGGAATCCCAATTATTCTAATGTTGTTTCGTCTTATGGTGTCACTTATCTCTTGAATTCTCCCCTCGTGGTCCAGTAGCTGTTTGTCCCTCTTTTGTTTCTCTTCTTTATTCTCTGTCATTTGGTCTTCTATATCACTAATTCTTTCTTCTGCCTCATTGATCCTAGCAGTGAGAGCCTCCATTTTTGATTGCACCTCATTAATAGCTTTTTTGATTTCAACTTGGTTAGATTTTAGTTCTTTTAATTCTCCAGAAAGGTCTTTTATATCTCCAGAGAGGGTTTCTCTAATATCTTCCATGCCTTTTTCGAGCCCAGCTAGAACATTCAGAATCGTCATTCTGAACTCTTGATCTGACATATTACCAATGTCTGTGTTGATTAGGTCCCTAGCCTTCGGTACTGCCTCTTGTTCTTTTGTTTGTGGTGATTTTTTCCACCTTGTCATTTTGTCCAGATAAGAGGATATGAAGGATCAAATAAAATACTAAAAGGGTGGCAAAGACCCCAGAAAAATGCGCTGTAACCAAATCAGAAGAGACCCCAAATTGTGGGGGGTGGGGGGGAGAAAGGGGATAAAAAGAAGTTCAGAAAAAAATTTAAAAAATAAAACAAATAAAGAAAAAAATATAAAAAAGAAAGAAAAAAATATATTTTAGATAAACTATTCAAAAAACGTGAAAAAAGAAAAGGGTAAAAATTTTAAAAAATTTAGCAGAAGAAGAAAAAAGAAAGAAAAAAAATGGAAAAAAAATTTGAATTAACCGCAAGACAAAAGAATCATGGGGAGAAAGCCATGAGTTCCATGCTTTGCTTTCTCCTCCTCTGGAATTCCGCTGCTGTCTTAGGTATTGAACCTGCTTTCCTTGATAGATGAACTTCACCCTGGCTGGATATTTTGTTGATCTTCTGGGGGAGGGACCTGTTGTAGTGACTCTCAAGTGTCTTTGCCTGAGGCAGAACTGCACCGCCCTTACTGGGGGCTGGACTAAGTAATACGCTCGGGTTCGCTTTTGGGAGCTTCTGTTCCCTGAACGCTTTCCGTAGAGTTCTGGAGGACGGGAATGAAAATGGTGGCCTCCTAGTCTCCGGCCCAGATTAGCCGAGAGCCTGGGGCCCCACTCCTCAGTGCGCCCCCAGAGGACTGCACCCAATCACTCCCGTATCCCCAGCCTCCAGCCGTGCTCCGAGCTCACCCAGCCCGCGACCAGCTCAAGGTAACCCCGAGCTGAGAGTTCAGTCCTCGGCTCTGTCTCTGCAGCCGGCTTCTCCGTTCTAACACCTGCGAGCTCTGTGACACTCCGACACCCCCGATCCTTCTGTGACCCTGCGGTACCTGGTGCCACGCTGACCCTGCGTGGGCTTCACCCCGGTTTAGCCTCTGGAGTAATGTCCCTCAGTGGAACAGACTTTTAAAAGTCCTGATTTTGTGCTCCGTTGCTCCGCCGCTTGCCGGGATCCGGCCCCTCCCCCCGCGGTCTATCTTCCCATCGTTTTAGATTCACTTCTCCGCCAGTCCTACCTTTCAGAAAGTGGTTGATTTTCTGTTTCTAGAATTGCTGTTCTTCTTCTCTTCGATTTCCTGTTGGATTTGTAGGTGTTTGCAATGTTTAGATAAGCTATCGAGCTGATCTCGTGCTACCTGATGTAGTCTCAGCCTGCTACTTCTCTGCCATCTTGACTCCTCCCTCTATTTTCAACTTTTTGAGGAACCTGCATACTGTTTTCCAGGGTGGCTGCACCAGCTTGCATTCCCACCAACAGTGTAGAAGGGTTCCCCCTTCTCCAAATCCTTGCCAACATCTGTCATTTCCTGACTTACTAATTTTAGCAATTCTGACTGGTATGTGGTGGTATCTCATTGAGGTTTTAATTTGTATTTCCCTGATTCTGAGTGATGTGGAGCACTTTTATCATGTGTCTGTTTGCCATTTGGATGTCCTCTTTGCAGAAATGTCTGTTCATGGCTTCTGCCTATTTCTTGATTGGATTACTTGTTCTTTGGGTATTGAGTTTGATAAGTTCTTTATAGATTTTTGATATTAGCCCTTTATCTGATATATCATTTGCAAATATCTTCTCCCATTCTGTTAGTTGTCTTTTGGCTTTGTTGACTGTTTCCTTTGCTGTGCAGAAGCTTTTGATCTTGATGGAGTCCCAATAGTTCATTTTTGCCCTTGCTTCCCTTGCCTTTGGTGATGTTTCTAGAAAGAAGTTGTTGTGGTTGAGGTCAAAGAGATTGCTGCCTGTGTTCTCCTCAAGGATTTTGATGGATTCCCAGACAGAATTTTAGAACCAACCAAAATACAAAGAAGTTAATAAACTAGGCTGTTGGAAACACAGACCCTAGCCAACATGTGGTTATCTGTCTTCACTGGTATAGGGATCATGAATCCCCATGCCTTTAGCTCAAAGTTTCCATCTTCTTCCTGACTAGGCATTTTAAAAAGGCTTAGTTGAAATTGTTTATTTATTTCTTGTCTAATGGGTTCCAAACCTGAAAGAGATAAGAAGACATGTAAAGAAAAATACATCTCCCATCCTGGGAGGTTTCTCACAGGCCTCCTTGTGGGAAAGCAGAGCACAGCTAATGTGATAGATTATAAAATGGTCACCATTCTTCTTCCTCCCTTGTTCCCTTGTGCACCTCTTTGCTCAGGGACATTGATCCTTCTGTTGTCAAGAGGGGGGTGTCTATCCCCTGAATCTGGACTTGCCCTGTGACCTACTTTGGCCAACAGATGTGGCCCAGTGCCAGTCCCAGGCTAGGTCTTGAAAGGCCTATGTGATTTCCTCTCTTGGAAACTTGCTGAGGCACCATGTAAGCAAACTGGGTCTGGTCTCCTGGTGGGGGAGAGACACATGGGGAAGATGAGTCACCCGAGGAAGTGCAAAGGGCTGAGGACCAAGGATGTTTGATGCATATGAAGAGCAGTTGAGAGGCCAGACTGAAGGGAGAGTAGTAAGAAATGAGGCTAGAGATGTAGCCAGGAGCCTTGTACACTATAATGAGAACTTCAGGTTTTGTTCTATGTGTGAAAGCAACGAATGAATAAAGGAGCAAACAGACGCATGCAAGAGTGAATGGCCAACCAGGCATGATGAAAGTGCATGGTTCCTACTGGGTCAAATGAGCAGATGTTGCCATGGACAGCACATCTGGAATTCAAAACTCCAAGAGGAGTAAAACCCATCCTGTCATATGATAGGCTCAGCTCATAAGAGACAGAGCTAGAGATAATAGAGACCATGCGATGGACTCCATGTAACCTGATCCCTGTTGCTTTCCTTCTGGCTTGGGGTCCTCAGTGGACATCAGTTTAACTCTGATAATGATTACCGATTTCTGATATCTACCCTGATAGTTCAGCCTTAATACAGTCATTGTTATCAGCAAACAAAAATAAATGAGAGGACTTGGGCCACAAGGCTTCTAGGGCTGGTAACACTCAAGAAATTATCATCGTGCTGTATCTAAATCTCTTCAGGCCCACTTGACAGAGATTTCCCCCTTCCCAGCAAAATGAAGGAGATTTCTGCTGTTATTGGACTTCGATACTATGAAGGTACTGCAGCATTGGAGATTGAATCTGGCAGGTTTGCTGCATAACAAACCATCTCAAAATTTAATGGCTCCTGATTCTCCTATTGTGGGATGGTGTGTGACTGACCTTAGCTAGGCTGTCATACAGTCTGAGGGTAATTAGTGGTTTGGCTTAAGACTGATCTAGCACCAGCTCTCATACATGGACTGGTGGTTGGCTGGCTGTCAGCTGGGGCACATGGGTTCTTATCCTCCAGGATGTTCACTTGGGTTCATTCACATGGTGATTGTATTCACTTGGCTCCTTGTGTAGTAAGAGAGGGCAAGCCCCACCATGCAAGTGTTTTTTCAAGCCTCCACTTATCTGATGCTTGTGGTTAATGTCCTTTTTGGCCAAAACAAGTTTCAAGGCAAGTCCAGATTCCAGGAATGAGAGGGAAGACTCCCAGTCTTGATGGGAGGAACTATGAACTCACAAAGCAAAGAATTTGTGACTTTTAAAATAATTTGTGATGATTTTTGCATAAAATCTATCACAAAGTATGAGGGAGAGAGTTTTTTTTTTTTTAAGATTTAAAAAAAAGTTATTTATTTGACAGAGAGAGAGATCACAAATAGGCAGAGAGACAGACGGGGTGGGGGAGAAGCAGGCTCCCCTCTGAGCAGAGAGCCTGATGCAGGACTCGATCCCAGGACCCCGGGATCATGACCTGAGCCAAAGGCAGAGGCTTAACCCACTGAACCACCCAAGTGCTCCAAGAGTTTTGTTTTTGTTTTTGTTTTTTTTTTTGTCCAAGCACTTTCTTTTGAGAAACTGATTATTTTTAAACTTGTTTAATTTCTTCCAGGCCAGAGGGCCTATGCTAATTCATGTGACTGGCATAAAGCTTTATGATTTTATCTGTGCATATTTTATGTCATTGAAATTATAGGTGGGTATATTTAGAAATAACTCCTTGGAAAGTATGATGACATATGATGATCATATATAATTTGCCAAATAATTTTCCTGCCCTTTTAACATTAAGAGAACATTATTCACTTAAGCATAGTTATGCTATGATTAGTTAAAGTCATACTTCTATGTCAGTTTCAGACAATCCCTATGATGTGAGTGTTGGGGTCCGTTATCAAAGGAATGAGACTGAGACAAAGTGAAAGTTATGCAAAGCCTTATTCTATGCCAAGCATTAGAAGTTAGACTGACTGGCCAGGAGAATGAGACTGAGACAAAGTTAAAGTTATGTGAAGCTTTATTCTATGCCAAGCATTAGAAGTCTGACTGACCGGCCAGGGCTGCCTCCGAAAAGAGCGACCCCCTCCTGATCTCACAGGCTGGTTTTATAGGGCATAACCGCAGACCCAAGGTATGTGACTTCTATTGTTAAGGCATTTATTCCTGGAATCGATACCTGGAACCATACCAGGAACTACTGGGGCGTTTATTCCTGGAATTAAGTCCATGGATGTAAACAACAATATGGCTACCGAGGCAATATGGAGTTGCTCTGGCTAAGCAGGCCCTATAGTTAAACGGGTTTTAAAATTAAATTGGCCCTAACAGTGAGGCTATGTCCCTCCGTGAGAGGTGAGCTGAGCATTTTGTTCACAGTTAGGAAGAGAACATGACATAGCAGCAATGGCCACAGTCACCAAACTGTGGAAAGAACCAAGAAGCCCTTCAACGGATGAATGGATAAAGAAGATATGGTCATATATACAATGGAGTATTATGCCTCCATGTGAAAACCCAACTTTTGTATCAACATGGATGGGACTAGAAGAGATTATGCTGAGTGAAATAAGACAAGAAGAGAGAGTCAATTATCCTATGGTTTCACTTACTCATGGAGCATAAGGAATAATATGGAAGACATTGGGAGATGGAGAGGAGAAGGGAGTTGGGGGAAATTGGAGGGGAAGATGAACCATGAGAGACTGTGGACTCTGAGAAATAAACTGAGGGATTTGGAGGGGCAGGGGATGGGGGGATGGGTGAAACTTGTGATGGGTATAATGGAGGGCACGTATTGCATAGAGCACTGGGTATGGTGCATAAACAGTGAATTTTGGAACACTGAAAAAAAAAAAAAAAGGAAGAGAACATGATGCCTGGGGAGAGAACTTCAGGTGTATTGCATAAGAAAACATACCCTCTAGTTCTGGTTTGTTGTAAAACAGATGTGTGACATTGTGAAAGTCATTTAACTTTTCTTGGCTTCGATTTCTTTATGGATGATGTGACAGCTGCCTTCTGGTGCTGAAGCCTGTAATGGCTTCCCCGGTGTCCTAGATAGCACCACTCTCACCTGTCGAGGGGTCACTGCCTCTTCTGGGACCACCAGGAATAAGTTCATTTTATCAAGACTTCTGGATCATTTAGATTTCTCAAAAGTGTTTCAAAAAATCAAAACATAATTGGATTGAGCCACATTCTTTTAATGGCTGGAGAGGGAAATACAAGGACCTTACAGGGTGTGAGGGACTCCATTTGGGATGGAAAGGACTTGACAGTGGCCACCTGCCCCTTGCGGTCTGCTGGAGTGGGCATGGGGGCGATCAGCTGCAGCCTGAATCTTCAGCTGTCTTTTCACCTGGGCTGCTCTGCTCTTGGCAAGAAGACCAGGCTGAAGCAGGGTCTGTGTGTGAGACTGCAGCTGTCCACATGATGGCCTCTGTAGAGGTGTCTCAAACTCCAGGGACAGAAGTGTCACATGCCATATGGGATGCTCCCCTGGTGCTTTCTGCTGCCATTTATGCTCAAGTCATGGTGGTGAAACAGTTCAGCTCCAAGGGTTAAGAGAGTGGCAGAAATATGTGAATTAGGCCAGGTGCCATACTGTAGGTGTGGTAGGGCCTTGGAGAAATGAAGATGGCTGTTCCAGCTAAAGGACTTATAAGTCCAATTTTGAAGAACACCATGAGCAAAATCTGCCTTTGGTCAGACCAACAGGCTGCCTCTTTGAGTCTCTTAAGGATTAGAATGAGTTTCTTGGAAGGTGAACCCACCAACGTTTTCTCCTAGCAACCCTCTGTCACATTCTTAACTGGGTCCCCTGGCTCATTTTCCATTTCTCCTTTGAATGGGACTTTTGATTTTTTGCTCCCCACTTGGGATGGCTTTCAGGGACAAGCTCTCAAGCAAATCCCCCTTATTGGGCCTAGTTTGGGGGACGGGTTGAACCAGATGTGGAGATACAGGGAGAATTTCCCATTCTATGATGCCAAGTGCCTCCTTGGATGACACATCTTCCTTCCTGGGGTGCAGAGGTGCTTCCGTGGCCTCATTTTGAACTTCCTCACAGGTGACATAAACCTCAAAGAAATGAGAGTGGATGAAGTGTTGCAAGTGGAAATGAAATGTTGGATGGATTTGAGAGATATTTAGGAATTCAAGTGGTCTGTATTTGATGTGGGGGTGCTGGATAGGGTACTTTCTGGGCTAGGGCCCAGGTTTGTTTTGAGTAATCAAGTGGCAGATAGTGTTATTTGGTGGGAGTGCTGTAAAAGTAGTGGATGACCACTACTGCCTTGAGTGACTGTCTATAAGTTATTAGCCATCTTGTACTGTTTCCTCAAGAATAATTACCTCAAATGGTCCTTGACAGGAGCATACAGAGAAGGCTGGCAGCTCTAAGTATCCACAAACAGGAAATAATTTGGAGCCACCATTCCACCCCCTGGAATGCCAAGACTGGCTGCTATGCCCAGGCCTGGGCTGTTGAGGTCAAACCATTGAGACATCATTGATGTGAACAAATGAAGAATAAATTAATGGGCTTTGGAAAGAATGACTGGATCTGCCTCAGACTCTATTGCTTGTAATCCCTGAAAACTCAATTTATTTTTGTCTGAGAGAGTGCACTGCTCTGTAGCATCAATGTTCTGTAATGGCTAGTGCCCAAGGGGCGAGGTGAAACCCTTCAGGCTCCAGGAAGAGGCTAGTTGTGATGTATGTGAGGCTGAGCCCAAACCTCAGAATCTGAATCCCGCTTGGCCCTCACTTGGCTACCCAGGCAACCAGCAGCAGATAGAAATCCTGGCTTCAGGCCCTCATAGGCAGCCTGCGAGTGGGGTGTGTGTGTGTCTCTCTCAGGCAGGATCTGAGAGAAGACTCAGTTTCTGCCCCTAACATGGCCATGGGTACCAGTGCCTTGGGCTACATGTTTCAAGGCTGGCTGGTTTATGTGGAGAGAGAGGTTATCAGTGCAGAAAGAACAGGTTTGGGTCTTGGTGGAGGGAAAGAGAATGTGACATATATGCACTTCCCTCCCCCTCCCACATAAAGAAATTACTGCCAAGAAATGAGGTATTTTTAGATAAATGTGTATTTTCTAGAGTACATCCTTTAAAGTACCTTCATATTTTAGTTGAATTGTTTTTGAAAGAAATGGTTTTAAAATGTATGATGTGATTTCCACCTTTTTCAAGTAGAGTACTCTAAGATCAATTCAGCCTTAAAATATCTTATTTTATTTCGGAAAATTTCAAGCATATACAAAAGTGAGAGAATCACAGACTAAACCCTATGTACCCAAAAGCCAGTCTCGACAATGATCAATTCATGACCAACCTTGTTCATTTCTATTCCCCACTTCCCTCAGATTATTTAAATTCACCCTGTTTGTGCTGACCTAAGGTCATCATCACAACAGTGTTTATGTAGTATATGTGGTGTATGGTGTACATCCCCTTTCAGTGTATTTGTCGTATCTGTGTCCTTGCCTTTAGAGGGACTCTCTCCGGTCTGTCTCCTACAGTCCAGTCTAAGAAGACATATAGCTAAAATGGTTAAAATTCTGTGTCAAGGAGGAGCACACAGGATTTGATAGAGCCTTTCTTACCTGGATCTTCATACTGGGCTTATCTTGGGCTTTACTGGCTGTTTCTGAAAGGCTGAAGTTCAGCACTTTTTTAAAAAAAAATTTTATTTTATTTAGAGAGAGAGAGAGGGAGCACAGTGGGGAGGAGCAGCAGGAGAGGGAGAGGGAGTCTCAAGCAGACTCCACATCTAGCACAGAGCCTGATGTGGGCTCCATTTCCCGAGCCTGAGATCATGACCTGAGCTGAAACCAAGAGTCAGACACTTAACCGACTGAGTCACCCAGGTGCCCCCGAAGTTTAGCATTTTTTAAATCTCTTAAAAGTGGGAGTGTTTTATTATGCCATGGCAGTGCATCTTCTTCTTTTTTAAATGAAATCATTATTAACAGATGCCAAGAAATGGAAAAATACTAATTTTTGAGAAAGGTTTTGAGACGTCAATGGGGAATTTCAAGTATACCCACTTATTGCATGAGGATGATGGAGCTTGTCTTGTTTTGAAGTTCAGTACTATCCCCAGTAGCTTCGCTCAGGAAGCTGGCCTGGTGTCGGAGGGCAGGCCCAAACCTGGGACTTTCCTGGGGAGGAGGGTCTTGGGCTCGGAATGTCAGGCCAGTAGGTGGCTCTCAGTGAGAATATGGCGATGGCGGATAATAGGGTGGTCCTGGCCATCCGCCTCTTCTCCTCCTTCCTGTACCCAATCCTCTCATGTGGAGGAAGAATAGTTATTGATAGTGATGACCCAGACATGCTGACCCAGTCCCAAGACTGAGGAAGGTCCTCCATGCTGTCCTTGCAAAGGGCTAACAGAAGAGCCCATGGATGTGGAAGAATACCTTTTCTCCTGGAAACAATATTAATGGTAGCACCTCTGGGCCAACAGCAGCCCTGCAAAGTCCATATTTATCTTTGTGTTACTCTCCAATGTACTTTGAGTACCCACCACGCACTAAGCATGATGCTCTAGACTTTAATACACATTATCCCTTTAATCCTCAAGATAAGCCTATGGTTGGGACCATTATCATCTGTACTTTACCTGTAGGTGAACTGGGGCCCAAAGCTGGGCAGTCCCTGAAGTGTGATCCAGTTGGTGAGCACCAGAGCTGAGGTCTCAGTCTATCTGAGGACAGTACCCTGCATAGGGCAGTTTTGTAAATATAGGCAGTGGCTCACTAGGGTCGGGCCTCTGGAAGGTGTATAATCCTCTATGGCCATATAGCTTTGTTGGTTTAAAGAGCAACATGGTCTTCATTCTTGAAAGCCTGGCCAGTTGTATCCAAAATATCAGAGGCCCAGTACTTTTATTTATTTATTTTTTTGAGACCCAGTATTTTAATTTTATTTATTTACTTATTTTTAAGGATTTTATTTATTCATTTGAAAGAGACAGAGAAAGCACAAGCAGGGGGGAGAGGCAGAGGGAGAGGGAGAAGGAGACTCTCCACTGATTGGGAGCTGGACAATGTGGCCTTGTTCCCAGGACCTGGAGATCATGAGCTGAGCCAAATGCAGATGCTTAAGCAACTGAGCCACCCAGGCACCCCAAGACCCAGTATTTTGAAAGAGAAATGGGTGGCAAACTTGGCTCAGAATTTATCTTTAAAAAATAAATTATTTTTTCATATTATTTTTATATCACCTTAGCACTTTAAACAATTAGCTAAAATTAAAAAAATTTCTACATGTGTAACCTTTGTTCCTGCTCATCGTTTGCATCAACTCCATTCCAAAACATTAAAAGAACCCCTCTTGGAAGCAAGGGAGTACTTGTCTCCTTCTCCCCTTTGTACCTTCCCTTGGGATCTCTGTCTCTCTCTCCTGTAAAGTAATTAAGAACACATTTTATGGCCAAGATTTTTTTCTTTTTCTTCAGAGGGAAGAATCTTGTGTGATATATTCAGAATTAAAAGGATAAAGACTCCAAAATCTGGTACAAAGCAGAAACATGGATCTGGTATGGACAATTTTCAGCCTAAACAAGATGCTCCCAACAATGGAGACCCAAAGATAAATAGCATTTGCACTGGAACTTGACTCTCAGGCATTAATTGCCTATAAAAGCGCCCCCCCCCCCCCCCCCCCCCCGCCTGCCACCACCTTAGCTAATTTGGTGTACTTCCTGCCCATTGTAGCCATTTAGCAAGTAAGAAAACCATGAACTAAACAATTAGGGAGCAATTACAGTTTTCAAGACACATACAAGTCATTTCTGGAGCAAGTTTGGATTATTCAAGTTGGGATTTCCATCATCACAGCTTATAAACATGATTTCCCAGTAGCTTAGATGAATGGAACAAGTTATGGTCTCCTCACCTTGTGGCTGTAGGAATGCTGACAATAGCAACTCCATCTTTGGCCCTCCATCTTGTTCTCCCCTCTGGTACACAGGCAGCACCACTCCAGATCACATATAAGCTCCTTTGGTGCATGGATGGCACCACTTTAGGTAACTACCTTGTGACCTCATCACCAAGGCCCTTTCTCTGTAAAAGCTGGGGATTAAGGTCTGCATAGCTACAGAGAATGGGTAGAGAGTGTGGTATCAGGAGAGCTGCCTAGTAAAGCTGCTTAGTGGTCTTGATCACCACTCCCTCTGCCTGATCCCCTCTGTCAATAAATTACCTTGAAAAACACTGGTGTGCAGTGGCTTGGTTCATTTTTCAGTATTAAAATGCCCTCTCAGTCTAGAGGATACATTACTGACCCTCCTCAACCTTCTAAACACAGACTCATTAACTTAAGTCTGTTGTCTGATCACATAGCCTAACTCTGGCTAGTCATCTCCCATCTCCGTGTTGTTGGCATCTGGGGGACCAGGTGAGGGCGAATGGTACAGCATCATGGGATAGATTGTTCTCTTTCCATACGTTGGAGGTCATAATATATCCATCCATCCATCCGTCCATCCGTCCGTCCATCCATCCATCCACCCAACAAACTTCTGAGGTCCCCATGAAGAGCTGGGAGTTCACAGTCTGGCAGGAGAGCCAACAGTCTGACAGGGCTGAAAGCATTTATTTTGAGCAGATGGCTGGAGGCTTGGGACAGTTTGGTAATTTGGAGGGGAGGATGTAATTTAAATTAAATGACATCATGCTTGAATTTTAGAAGTTCTTTATTGAGATTCAATTTACATACAGTAAAATGAACAAATCTTAAGTGTATAGCTTGATGACTTTTTGCAACTGTATACAACCATGTGGCCACAAGAACATTTCCATCATCCCAGAAAGTGTCCTTCTAGTCAATTTTCCCAACCCCTCCCCCACTCCAAGAGATAACTACTATTCTGACTGGTTACGAAAATCAGTTTTGGCTGATCCTGTACTTCATAGAAATGGTATCATACAACATGTACTTTCTTGGCTTTCCTCCACTCAACATGCTCTCTGTGAGATTATCAATGTTGCATATATCCGTATCCTGTCCTGTTTCAATGATGGGCAATATTCCATTGTATTAATATTCCCACTTTGCTTATCCCTTCTACTATTGACAGGTACTTGGGTTGTTTCTGGTTTTTGGCTGTTTTGAGTAAAGCTGCAATCAACATTCATGTACAAGTCTTTTTGTGGACACAAGCATTCATTTTGAAGTGAATGAAACATAGGAAGATAAGGAGAGTCAACAGATTTTCAGTTATTCAATGTGATGACACTCTTTATAACAGAAATCCAAGGCTGATTGGATTTTGACATAGGCTAAATGTGTCCCCTCTGAGATGCATTATCTCATCTGAATGTGTTCCTCATGTGAGGTTGTGTGAGGAAATGAATTAATCATGGTGCCTTCAGCTTAGTCACAGATTTCCCTGCAGGAAGGGAGGCCCCCAATGGGCCCCAGTTTTGATTTGATGGGGAACAAGAGATGCTTGGGAGTAAAGTTAAGAGATCCATTCTGTGCTGCAGAGGGGACCACAGGCTGCCCCACTCTTAGTAAGAAGGTGTGTGTGTGGGGTGGGGGTCCTGAATCTTTCTGTTGGCCCTGATTCCAGTTTCCGAACAATAGTTAAGGCAAAAGAGGCAACAGTGTGTCCTGCTCCAGTTGCTGAAGTTGGAAGTCAGCAGATATGCCTGTGCCCGAGGCTCTCCCCTTCCCAGCTCTGTATGTGGCAAAACGGGAAGGCCAGTGCCTTGTGACAGACAGTTTAATCTTACCTGCCTGCTGTGAGGTACACGCACCATCCCAGAGAATTGCAAAGTATAAATTGTCTCTTAACACTGATAAACAGTAAGGAGGAGGAAAAAGCCCTGACAAAATATTACAACTTAATTGTCTTTCTCAGCTGGGCTCAGGAAATCTGCTTCCTCCTTAGGCTAATGCTATTTACCAAGTCTCCCAGCCCCACAATAATTATTTCTTTAACCCTTGGTGAGACAGCACCTTAGCATGGGACAGGACCACACTGACAAGGAGGCTTAATGAGGCCGTCCCAGGGGCTCAGATGGGGGAGGATGGCCTTCATTAGGGGCATGAATCACTGTGACTTCTGGCTTCCGGCTCTGGCTGCGAGGGGGACGGGAGGACAGGCTGCCCCTGAGAATAGAGGCTGCTGGGTAGGGGGTGGGGGCGAGGAGGAAGGCTTTCTGCTGGCCTGGTTTTCTAGTGCACAGGTGTTTGCAATTCTAAATAAATGTGCACTGTCAGTACTTAGCAGCTTATCAGCTGAGACTTATAATGAGGGCTGAGCGGGGAAATAAGATAGGCCCTCTCCGGGCACTTGTCGTTATGTTGCATGGACCCAAAGTCGGGCCTAATTATGAAAAACGATAGCTAGGAGAACTGACTTTGGGGGTGTGAGAGACAAGGGGGGTGGCCCCCTGTCAGAAATAGCATGTGCTATGGACATTGGGGAGGGGAGGCGAACCATAAGAGACTATGGACTCTGAAAAACAACCTGAGGGTTTTGAAGGGTCAGGGGTGGGAGGTTGGGGGAACAGGTGGTGGGTAATGGGGAGGGCACGTTTTGCATGGAGCACTGGGTGTTGTGCAAAAAGAATGAATACTGTTACGCTGAAAAAATAAATAAAATGGAAAAAAAAAAAAAAAAGGAAGCGAAGAAATAGCATGTGCTCCAAAAATCCCCCTCCGTGGAATCTGGAAGCTCACTACTGTGAACATTGTCGCTTTTTTAATTTGAAAGGTAGATATTTCATGCATTCTGGAAAGTTTTGAAAAATACAATAATTTGAATATTCATTCAGAAAGAGAGGTCAGAGACCCAAGGTATCAGAAGGCTTTCTTCACAGAACAATGTCCGTCGGTGACTCACAAAGGCCCATCCGGTGGTCTTGGCAAGTGATGGCTGCCTGTTTCACCTAGTTACCATTCATTCCTGCACTTGTCTCTTTACTTGCTCATTTGTTCATTCATTCTACCACACATTTAAATTAAAATCCTAGATCTTAATTGTATTAGGTTGAACGGTGTCTTCTCAAAATCAGTGTACTTCCTGAGCCTCAGAATGAGAGCTTCTTTGGAAACAGGGTCATTGGCAGATATAATTACTGTAAAGTTAAGACGAGGTCATAGTGGAGTGGGGTGGGTCCTTCACCCCGTATGGCTGATGTCTTTATAAGAATAGAAGGACTCAGAGAGACATACATATCCAGCAGAAAGGCAGGCAGAGGTTGGGGGATGCATTTACAAGTCAAGGAATGCCAAGAATGGCTGGCAATCTCTGGAAGCAAGAGAGTAAATGGAACAGATCCTCCTTAGAGCCCCAAGAAGGAACCAACCCTGCTGACACCTTGCTTTTGGAGTTCTGGCTTCCTGAACTGTGAAAGAATGAAATTCTCTTATATTAAGCCACCCAGTTTGTGGTTCTTTCTTCCAGCAGCCTTTGGAAGCTGATATACTCATCGTGGCTTGCAAGACTCCTTCTCCAGCCTTGCTTCTTAACATCCTCCCCTCCGTCTGGCCTCCTGACTACTCTTCATACATGTTGAACACACTTCATCCTCAGGGCCCTGGCACTTGCTGTTTTTTCTGCCTGGAACATTCTTCCAGAGAGTCCCTGCCTTGTTGTCATACTTTACTCAGTTCTCTGCTCAAACGTCACCTCTTCAGAGAGACCTGTTCTGATATCTTATCTAAGACAGTATCTCCCTTATCACCCTCTATATGCTTCCCCTACTAATTTTTTTCCTCATGTGTATCACTAGCAGACATCACAACTTGTTTATGCATGTTTTCCCTCTGCTTCCCCAACCTGGTTGTAAGCTCTTTTTGACTGTAGGGACCTTTCCTTATTTACTCCTATATATCTCAATAGTACTTGGCAAATAGTAAGTATTTGGTAAATGTTTATTGTTAATAATACCCATGCTAGGTAACCAGAACTGAACCCATTTCCTGTGCTCATGGGGCTCATATTCTAGTAACTAAACACACAGATGTAAAGAACAACTGGGGTTAAGGGAAGGAGAGAGCATGTGACTGGGCTTGCACCTGGTTGGGGAGGCCAGGGAGAGATTTCCTGAGTAAGGTATGCCAGAGATTTGATTGCAGAGTTGGAGTTGACAATGCAGGGAATGCCAAGGCAGTGTGGTGAGAGGGAGCATGGGTATGTTTGAGGAAGTGAGAGGCCAATGTGGCTGAGAGCCAGAGGCAGGGCGACTGAGTGGCAGGGGGACCCAGAGCATCCAGGGCCCTGCAGGCTATGCGAGGTCCCTGGGGCTTATCTTGAGTGATGGGAAGAGTTTGAAAGAGGTTAAGAATGCAGGAAGGCATTTGATTTGCGCTTTACAAATTCTGGACACCATGTGTCAATGCCTTGGGGTGACTAATTAAGAGGTTATGTGGTTGTCTGAAGAGCTGCCTGGAGATGGTGAGAAGTGATGGGATCAGGAGCTATTCAGGATTCAAAATGGACAGGATTTGGTAATGGAGTGCAGTTAGGATGTGAGAAGAGGGTGATATCAAGGGGGTCATCTCAGGTTTCTGACATACACAGTGGAATGGATTGTGGTCCGATTCCCAAAGTAAAGAACACCGGAGGGACGCATGTGTGTGTCTCTAGTGTGGGTGGGAGCAAACCTTGAATCTGTGACAGTTTCTGCTGTATTGTTGTACTAGGTATACTCGACAAGCCTCAGTGGAAATGAAAGGTGAAGCCTCTGGACAGGTTCTGATCCAAGAAGGCCTCTGCCTTTTGTGGTAGATTGGTAGATTTGTGTTCTCCAGGAAAATAAGGATCTCAGTGTGCACCATTGGATAACCCCTCCCACACTGACCCTGGGCTTGGTTGTGTGACCCTCTTTGGTCAATGGGACATTGGTCAACAAAGCAAGCATAGGGTAGAGAAGCACTTGGACTTTGGGACTTGTCCTCTTGGAAGCTGGCTGCCCTACTGTAAAAAGGCTCCGGGAGACCACTGAATGACGTGAAGCTACCTGGAAAGACACCCTGTGGGATGACAGGCCATCTTGGAATTCCAGTCCCGGCTGAGCTCCCACCTGAATGCAGCCACACAAGTGCCCACAGCTACACCACATGGAGCGGAGCTCAGTCTACCTCAGAACCATGAAGAAGAATAGACTGTTGCTGTTTTAGGCCACTTGGTTTTGGGCTGATAATGAGGGTTGAGGGTCTGTGATATCGCAATGGATAACTGAAATAGACCTCTTTCAGTGGGTTAAAGTGGGGGTGGGGTGGGACTGTGCATATTTGAGATTTTTTTTTTAGATTTATTTATTTGACAGAGAGATCACAAGTAGGCAGAGAGGCAGGCAGAGAGAGAGAGAGGGAAGCAGGCTCCCTGCTGAGCAGAGAGCCCGATGTGGGGCTCGATCCGAGGTCCCTGAGATCATGACCTGAGCCGAAGGCAGAGGCTTTAACCCACTGAGCCACCCAGGCACCCCTATAGTTGGGATTTTCTGAGTAGAGTCTTCAAAACAGAAATCTCTTAGACTTCTTGGCCAAGAAGTTTTCTTTTGTCACTTCTTCCTCGACTTTGACTTTAGTTCCAGTCTTGGGGAAGGCAGTCTCTCTCAGGTGTTCAGGTGGCACCAGAGGGATATTACCTATAGGGTGGCCCTCTATCTCCTCGCCCCTTGTTTCTAATTGTCCCTTCACCATTCCTGCCATGGCCTGAATCTACACCTGGTTTTCCTCCTTTCCTTCCTGCTTCATCCTCTTCTATAGCTGTGGGAAGCCCTCAAGGCTACAGAAACATCTGAAGCTTAGATATGCATTACTGTTTCCTCCACCCCCAATTCCTTTTGTCCCCTATCCTAGCACTGGAGCCAAATTAAGTCTCCTTTGTCTTGTTTTAATGAACAGGTTTAGCCACTGTAAGCTGGCTATTATATTACACTGAAAATGCTGTTTGCGAGCCATTGTCAACTGAGACCTGGGACCAAAACTGACACCTCTTTAATTATGTGCCATCAGTGATGTACATGCTGCAGTTTGGGGAACATTGTGGATCTATTTCCCGCTTTAATGCTGTGCTGTGTTATATGAAATTCTAATGAGTCCAGAATTCTCAAAGGTCATAATCTGAATACGTTTCCTTTTCTTCTTTTTAGGGGAATGGGGATAGGATTCAAAACAATTAAAATGAAATTTACTTCATCATTTGGCTAACAATGTCCTCAACTGTACTAATTACGCTGAGATATGTATTCACTTGCTGGTCATTTGGACAGATCTGAGTGTGTCTCGTTTCTAGGAAGACCCCCATCACTGAATTACATACGATGTTTTTTTAGCTACTCGCCCCATTGATTATGAGAAATAACTGGGGGAAAAAAGGCCACCCAAACCCTTACAATATGGAAAGTGCAAATTTAGCAGAGCCAGCATTGAATTTTCCAGGGAGTCATTTATCATCCTTAGAAAGTTTTGGTTCTTTGCAAATAAAAAATAGAAAGGAATGGTAATTGCTCTGCTCAGCTAATTGACAGAATTGTGTCAGAAAGAGGAGGCATTTCAACACTGCCTCCGATGATGACATTTGAAGGTTGTTCCCCTTCTCTCTTCACTGCTAAATTAGGTAATCATTATTTCCCTGTGAATCTTATTAATCTAATGCTTGCTTCTCTCCAACCCTCGCTAAGACTTGAGACTCAGACGGAAATTTAAAAATGAAATACTGAAGGTCAGATAATGGTTTGGCCAGTTCAGCTTGTGTTTCTTGGTTTTTTGATTCATTATGTAAGTGGGAGAAGACAAAAGGGAATAAGTTTAAGTTGCAGTCAGGGGAATTCAAGCCATCTGTTAAAGAGGACCTTTTCATTATATGAATGGAACCCAGAGGGTTTGAAATCTCCACTGGTGGATTTTCAGAATAGGTTAGTCCACTGATGTGCTAAGGCAGTGGAGGCTGAGAAGCTAGGGAAAGCCCAGATCCATTGTTCTCAAGATTTTTCTCTTTTCAGATGGCTTTAGTGGGGGCAAAGCCTCCATTGGGACTCAAGGATAATGAAAACCTCCAATTTTTCACTATAAAAATAGCGCACATCAGATATAGGGCTTCTCACATGGCTTCTGATAAGATATTAACAAGAGTTGACTTAGAAAAACTTGATGCTTGGTTTTCATTAGCTATTATGACCAAAAAGCCAATTAATGATGGAAACAGATAGTGTATTCAGACTGGTGGTGAAGACCAGAAATTCCTCTGTGGCACAGATCAACAGCAAGCCTGGATGGCGTTTGGAAAGCAGCTGGATGTCCTGTGATAATAAAGGCAAAATGAGAAGGTAATTCCAGTGGATAGTGGTATGTTGATCAGAAATCCACCCTCTTGTAGTTTCTGAGCTGGATTGGGCAAGACCCCCTCTGCCACCTTAGTGATCTTTCTGCTCCTGAGAATGTTCTCGTGCCATCACCTCCTTGCATCCTCTTATTCTCCCTCCCTTTTCAGTCAGTGCTCCGTAGGGTACTTGTGGGAGCGACGGCGGCCCCTTCTGATGATGAGGCTGAATGTGCATGACGAAGGCATTCTGGGACATTTTCTGCTCCGTTCCCCTAGCTTCCCAGGTTCCACATAACAAAGAGGAATAGAGTAGATGTGGGTGGGTTTCTGTAGAATCAAAATGAATCTGGGAAATGTTGTTTAAAAGTAAATTACACGGATTGATCTTTTAGATGTTCTGAATTTTTTTGAATCAGGGTTCTGGAAATGCTAAATCTTTCTTTTAATAATGATGTACTCAGTTTAGTTAATGATATTTAATATTTTAAAGAAAAGCCTTTATGAAAGAGAGTCTAACCTGTTCACCCTCTGGACAAAGAAGGATAAAAACTTCATGTTTTCCTCTGGCAAGTCGGTCAAAATCAAATCCTGCATCAGTGAACAGATTTCGTAGTTTCTGATTCCCGCTTCTAGAAGAAGTGATCAATAACTGCGTCCTTGTCCAGGAACAAGGTAAAACAATTCATATTTATATGAAAATTCTAGTAAATGGTATAGATGTTTTCTTCATTTTTGTTTTATGATGGAAATATGTCATTTCCTCTCTTTCATAAGACATTTTCCTTTGTAACTTCAATCTTCACAGTGACATTTAATAAACAGCATCAAAAATAACAGAAAAAAATCATTTGAAAAATGTTCATTAGTCAACCAATTGTTCCAAGAAGGCAGATGTAACTACATATTTTTTTTCTTTCTTTTCCTTTTTTTCTTCCCCTTTGTGTTCCTTGGTATAGTTTCCAAGTTTGTCACCTTCTGAAGTTATCAAGGAATAAAAAGCCAGAATGCTGCACAAAGTTGAACAGTTAGATCACGACACCAATAGCACCTTCCACCGTCAAGAGTTACCCCTTTCGGTCCCATCTCTGTGGCTGGGGGAGCCTCACCTCGCATGTTCATGGGGTACGGCAGAAGGTAGAGGAAACTTTCTTGGTTTCTATTTTTATACCTTCTGGTTCCCTTTTAGTATAACTTTCACCTATATGGGCCGTGCCCACTAGGGACCTTGTATACATCAATCATGGGAGGAAACTTGTAATGGGCACACCTGTATGTGTAGCTGCCATAAAAGGAATGAATCAAAATTCAACTCTATGCCTAGTTTTGATAGCATATGAGTCATTTTCATGGCCCTAGAACTAAAACATGGTAGTTAAAAGAGTAAAGTGATATTTATAGGGTAATTTTGATGAAGCTTGTCATAATTTTCATTCCTGGGTAAGTTTGTATGTCCTTTGTTACAGCTCTAATTACACTGACAGTTTTTCAGAGGGAATGTTAGGGTAGAGGTTATTTAAATATGAAATCAAAGGTTTGACATCAGTTAAAAGTGAATGATTTTTATTTCCCAACATATATTGTAATGTAACATAAACTTACCGGCTTTTCTCTCTTTCCTGAATCCTATCATTATTTTTATTTTATTTGATCATTTACTTATTTTATCACTGAGGCAGAAAAATAACTGTGCTGGTCTCCCTACCTCCCAACCAGACGCAGGACAGCCTTAAACAGTATTTCTCAATTCGGATGTGAACTGATGGTATGCTGTTCCTCTAGCTCCGTGACGGTGTCCCTCATGAAACCCTGTAGCTGCAGGGCTCTCTCCGCTTACGAATTTAGCAGTGCTCCTTTGGTGACTTTCCTCTTTCCACATCACTCCAGGGATCTCTATTAGCTTAACACACTAAAAATAACACTGCAGAACTGCTGAATGGGGAGGGCGACCGGTAGGGCTGGGGGAAGGCTCAATATTGCTCACATTGATCAGAAACCTGGACCCTGCTCCCATGATGCTCGCTGTTTGACTCCAAGCTCATTAAGGATCTGTGTGTGCATCTGGGGGCTGGAGAGGCAGGAGAGCGGAGCGTGAGGCCTGAGGATGTGAGGATGCTCTTGCCAGTCACAGAGGTCTTTCCTTACCAATCTTGGGCTCCCATTTTTTCTGAATTAATGCAGCTCTTACACCTGTCTGGCCTGGACATGTATTCCCTCTTGACAGGGTTCTTAGGTGAAGATAAAGCTAACTCTTACCCTGACTTTAATCCCAGCCACAGTCATAAAATTTTGTCTTGCACGGAGTGTAATAGTCTCATCAAATAGTAGATGGCAGCGTGTTGTTCTTGTTGAGAGCTGAGCAGCCAGCGGGAACAATTCAGAGTCTTAACTTCCATGTTTGAGTACTAGTTCTATCACTTGTTAACTCTGCTGCATCAGACTCATTACTGAACCTCCCCCAGCCTCAGTTTCCTCATTTATAAAATAAGAATATTCATTGAAATTAATGCCTCTTTCACAGGGTGGTTGTGAATTCAGATGGGATCGATTGCATGTTTAGGAAAATATGAAAAGCCCATGGTATTTCCCAAATATCGCTAGTGTTAGCATGATGGTTAACTTTAATGTGCTAATTTGGCTGGGCCAAAGGATGCCCACAGAGCTAGTAAAAGATTATTCCTGGATGTGTCTTGTGAGGGTGTTTCCAGAAGAGATTAGCACTTGCACTGGCAGACTGAGTAAAGCAGATCACCCTCACCAACGTGGGTGGGCAACATCTTATCTGGTGAAGGCTCAAATAGGACAAAAAATGGAGGAAGAGTGAATTCACTCTCTCTGCTTGACCTGGGACATCTATCTCTTCTTACCTTGGACATCAGTGTTCCTGGTTCTTGGACGTTCAGACTAGGACTTACACCAGTGGCTCACCTGGTTCTCAGGCCTTTGGGCTTAGATTGGAATTACATCACCAGCTTTTTTGGGCTTCCAGCTTGGCGATGGCAGATCATAAGTCTTCACAGCCTCCATAATTGCAAGAGCCAATTCCTCATAATCAACCTCTTTCTCTATATCTATATATATTCTATTGGATCTGTTTCTCTGGAGAATCCTGACTGATATAATTAAGTTGAGCCAAGTGAAAGTGTCAATAGTCAAATGATTTTGTCCTACAAAAATGGCTATTTCGTATCATTCAACCTAATATATTAGTATGATGGTTTGGAAAGTCTTTCTTTTCTTACTTCTATAAATTGTCTCTGTGAGACAGAAAGATTATAAGCACCCATATTTTAGTGCCTGGGGAAATCTAGGTTCCAAAGGTTACCTGTAGCAAGTGGTATAAAAAATCCATGTGTAGAACCCGTTCTCGCATTACTCAGTCTGTGGTTTCTTGACCTTGCCAGGCTCTTTAAAGGCCTAAGCTGAAAATGAGGAGCTGGAGAGAGAATGTGATGGAAAGTCACTTTCCCCAGGAGATGAGCAGAGTGTAATATGAGAGGTCATAGCCTCTATAACAAATACCATCATGAGTGGTTCTCATGTTAATCACACTTTCTTGAGCTGATGCCAGCTCTCCGAAAATGATGGCTCTTTCAGGGTCTGTGCGAACCTCTGCTAGGCACCATGTGCTAGGTAGTCATGCTTTTTCTATCTCAGAATCGCCAGTATGTGCCACTCAGGGCTGACCTGAGGACCCGAGGAGCCGACTTCCCACTGAGGGGGTTCAGTTGTTCTGCATCCAAGGATGTTCACATGCTCGACTTGCCTTTGGTGCAGGCTGACTCTGTCCACGTGACATCAGCACTATCGAGTCTTTACTTCTTTGTTGTGGAGGCTGTCCTGTGCATGTAGGCTGTTGAGTAACATTCCTTGCCTCTACTCACTAGATGCCAGCAGCACCATCTCTAGTGGTAACAATCAGAACTGTC
This sequence comes from Meles meles, assembly GCF_922984935.1. Taxonomy (NCBI): domain Eukaryota; kingdom Metazoa; phylum Chordata; class Mammalia; order Carnivora; family Mustelidae; genus Meles; species Meles meles. Next base: position 35,598,425 of record NC_060069.1, on the reverse strand, counting down.
TCTAGACATTGTCACATACCTGCCGGGGGACAAAATCACCCCTACTGAAAAACCACTGGGTCCAGTGAACTTCGAGTGGGAATGAGGGTGAGTCTGGGCTGACGGTAATGTATTTTAGCGCGTTTACCAACTTATCCAATGAGCTTCAACACATCTGAAGGAATTGCATTTCCTTTTCTCCCACCTCCCCATGGAAAGTGGTAATGACTAGATAGAAAATGAGACATATTTGGGGATATTATTTGCCAGTTGTGTATGAAAAGGGTGTACAGTTGCCGAGCCCTTAGGTAGGATTTCCTGGCAAAGGCATCTGTCTTCTTGTTTTTCTAGTTGATTATGGATTTTCATGAGCTTGCTCAGCTCATCCAGTGTAATGACACTCGACCTAAATCACATTACTGTTATTTTTCAAGACTGTGTTGAAACTGTGCCACGTTAACCCGCCAGGAGCCTGGACACAACTGCAGTCTCTCAAACACCGGAGAAGTGATGCTTTTATTAGCAGTGCAGTTCCCTAACATGTCATCACTGAGATTAGGGAGACAAAATAAAAGCAACAGAAAAGGAAATTTTCCATGAAGAGTGCTTTAGGAACTTTATTACAGAGTGGGAACTTTCTTGCAAGATGGGCCCTGAGACGTGTATTCTGTATTTACTACTATTTCCAGTATAACTCTTGGTTTGGAGAGACACGGAAAAGGATTGGTATGAAGTTGATATTGTTCCTGCACTTCCATGTCCTTGATGACAGTCTGATGCAAGGATTTCCCAATTGGCACCATTTCCCATGGTGCCGTTTGTGGCTCTATCTATAATCTCTATCTATAATCTATCTATAATCTCAGGAATTCCCAGGGAAGAAGAGACACATGTGCTAGACTTGCCTTTGTCTCCTGACCTCAAATTTGCCTTGCCTCAGATGAATAATTTCTGCCTCATGTATTTGGCAGAAAAGTTGGGTTCCTTTGCCTGGAGAAAAGTTCATGATATTTGTCATACAGCATTTCATTTGGTTTGGATCACAAACTGGCCTTTTTTTTTTTTTTTTTGGAAGGGGCGTTTAAGAAAGTCATAAAAAGAATTTTCTGCATTTTGCTGCAAAGCGGTCCTCTGTTAGATGCTTGCATTACTTTCAACACATCAAATGAATTCAATGTCATAACTTGATCACAGTCTTCTGAGGCCAGTCAGAAATTCATTCTAGATCCCTGAAGTTGCGTTGTAGACGCCTACACCAAATATACTAAAGAGAAGTTATTATTTTTCTCTGTAAGTGAGAAACTTGTAGTTACTAGTGTACAGTGTTAAGGAGATTTCCATGACATCCCCGAATGTCATTACAAAAAGGTTTGGGTTAACTGGGGATAATAAGAGCACTGGGCTTAACGGCTTGAATTTTGGAGTCAGGCTGATCTGGATTTGAATTCTGGGTCCATTACTCACTAGCTGTGTGACACTAGACAAGTTGTTTTGCTTTTTATTTTATTTATTTATTTATTTTTAAAAAAGATTTTATTTATTTATTTGACAGAGAGAAATCACAAGAGAGGCAGGCAGAGAGAGAGGAAGGGAAGCAGGCTCTCCGCTGAGCAGAGAGCCCGATGTGGGACTCGATCCCAGGATCCTGAGATCATGACCTGAGCTGAAGGCAGCGGCTCAACCCACTGAGCCACCCAGGCGCCCTGTTTTGCTTTTTAAAACTTTAGTTTCCTTATCTGTAAAATTCATGTAACAATAATAGTTTGATCATAAAGTTTTTATGAGGCTAGAATGAGGTACTGCCTGCAAAATAGGGTGTCCAGACATAGTAAGTATTCCTTTGATGTTGAGGGTTGGAGATATAATTATTTCCAAGCTGAGATTAGTCCAGTGACATTTGCTTAACTTAGCAAGCTGAGCTGCCTTCTTCAATTAGTTCTCTACTGTAACTATCATGATCTCTCCTTCAAACCGTAATTCTCAGGTCCCCTTGAATATATTTTGAGGCATTTCATGGCCAGAAGGCCTCCCATAGTAATTCTGTTTCTCATCTCCTAGGAAAGCAGAAGAGGATTATAAATAATAAGCAATAAAGACAGCAAGTGTGTGTTTCAGAAGTGAGAAAAATCAGTCCTGGGGGAAGTCATCTGAACTCTACTGCAAAAAGACAGGAAAGAGTACATTGGAAATGTGAGAATAATCATGGAGCTTAAAAAAACATGGTCAATGCAGAAATGTAAGAATTCATTGTGGTTAAAATGTATTTTCTTGATAGTGAGGGGCATCAAGAAGGAAACAAAAGTATTATTATTATTTTTAAAAGATTTATCTATTTGAGAGAGGGAGCAGAAGGAGGGTCAGAGGAAGATAATCCTAAGCTGACTCCCCACTGAGCATGGAACCTGACTTGGGGCTTGACCCCATGACCCATGAGATCATGACCTGAGCCAAAATCACAAAATCACACAAAATCACCCCCAAATCACAAGTCAGATGCTTAACTGACTCATCCACCCAGAGGCCCCAAGAAGGAAAAGTTTTTAAATAAAGAATCAGCCCCGGGGTGCCTGGGTGGCTCAGTGGTTTAAGCCTCTGCCTTCGGCTCAGGTCATGATCCCAGGGTCCTGGGATCCAGCTCCACATCAGGCTCTCTGCTCAGCATGAAGCCTGCTTCCTCCTCTCTCTCTGCCGGCCTCTCTGTCTACTTGTGATCTCTCTCTGTCAAATAAACAAACAAACAAACAAACAAACAAAAAAAAAAGAATCAGCCCCCCCTCAAAAGGAATCAAGGCTCTGAATTTTCTGGAAAAAACAGAACAAAAACGAGACTCAAATACATAGGATTCACGTTTGTAGGGTGATTTGACAGTAATGGCTCAAGGACCCAAACCAATCAATTAGGGAACTAAAGAATTGAGAGGCAGGCGAGGATCTTGTTAGGGAAATCCTTGGACCATCTTTTCTCACAATTCTAGTTTGTGGCCATGTTCTGCAATTGATGGGGTCACTGAGAAATTCCTGGTATTTGGCAGGTTTCAGGTCTCATTGAGGTGTGGCTTGGGAGGCAGACAGACTGGAGAGATTGTGGCTAGATAGAGGTTTTCTGGGGGTTTCTAGAACAATTCTTTGCTGCCTTGGAATGAGGATTTGGGGATGATGTGGAGGTGTGTGCCGTTGAGGGGAAAGATGAACAGGGATTAAGAGGAGGTAAGTGTTAAGTACCTACTATATGCTAAGGGTTTTTACATAGGCTAGTTCCTCTAATCTCAAACAACACTGAAGGGATGATGGTGCTATCTCTGTGTTATGGGCGAGATCAATGCTTTGACATGTCAAGTGACTACCAGAGGGTAGTAGGTGGTAGAGCTCAGATTTGAACCCAGGTCAGTCTAATTTTGAAGTTTATAAAAACTGGAATTCTGATGGGTATTAGAGAGGATACTTGTTATCATAGGCATTAAGTATTACACGTAATGATGAACCATTGAATTCTACTTCTGAATATTTGACACTAGGCTGGATTGGATTTTTCTTCTCTTTTTTTTTTCTTTTTTAAGATTTTATTTATTTATTTGACAGAGAGAGAGCGCACAAGCAGGTGGAGCGGCAGGTAAGAAGAGAGGAAGAAGCAGACTCCTCACTGAGCAGAAAGCCCAACATGGGGCTCAATCCCAGAACCCTGGGAACATGATCTGAGCTGAAGGTGGGCTGGATTGAGCTAGCCAGACACCCTGGATTTTTCTTTTATTTATTTATTTATAAAAGATTTTATTTATTTATTTGACAGACAGAGATCACAAGTAGGCAGAGAGGCAGGCAGAGAGAGAGAGACGGAAGCACGCTCCCCGCTGAGCAGAGAGCCTGATGTCGGCCTCCATCCCAGGACCCTGAGACCATGATGTGAGCCGAAGGCAGAGGCTTAACTCACTGAGCCACCCAGGTGCCCCTGCATTTTTCTTTTAAACAGTTACTTTAGTTAGATTAGATTTTGCTAGAATTGCTGTGAGCATGCTTGCAGGTGACTGTTACAACATAGTTTGGAAATAATAAAGGACAGTGATATTAAAAAGGAGAAGCTAAAAATACTTTTTTTAAGGGTTACTGCAAACTAAAAAGAAAATATCCCCTTTTTGGTTTAACCTGAAATGGATTGTTTCCTGCTTAAAAAGCTATTACAGAAGGCACCCTTATCTTTTAACGTTATTCCTTTGATGGTATGGGTAATGCATCCCTTGTTTCCCTTTCTTGGGCAACTCTCAAGTTTTCTACTAGTCTTACTAAGAAATACACAGAAAGAGGTTCATCCTCTTTCATGTGTCAGAATTTCCTTCTTTTTAAGGCTGAATTATTATTTTGTTGTATGTATGTGCCTCACTCTGTTTATCTATTAATTTATTGTTGGACACTTAGGTTATTTCCAACTTTTGGCTATTGTGAATAATGCTGCTTTGAATATTGGCATACAGATATTTTTCAGGTGTCTGCTTTCAAATTTTTGGGCTATAAACTCAGAAGTAGGATTGCTGGATTATATGGTAATTCTATGTTAAATTTTTTGAGAAACTCATGCTGTTTTCCACTGTGGCTATATCAGCAATGCACAATGCTTCAATTTCTCTACATCCTTGGCAGCATTTATTTTTTTGTTATTATTATTATTTTATCATAACCATCCTAAAGGATATGAAATAGTATCTCATAATGGTTTTGGTTTATATTTCCCTAATAATTAGTTATGTTGAGGGGCGCCTGGGTGGCTCATTGCTTTGAGCCTCTGCCTTCGGCTCAGGTTGTGATCTCAGGGTCCTGGGATCGAGCCCTGCATCGGGCTCTCTGCTCAGTGGGGAGCCTGTTTCTCCCTCTCTCTCTGCCTGCCTCTCTGCCTACTTGTGACCTCTCTCTCTGTCAAATAAATAAATAAAATATTTTTAAAAAAATAAAAAATAAAAAAAATAATTATTTATGTTGAGCATCTTTTTATATGTATTTTTAAATTATTTCTTTTCAGTGTTACAGAATTCATTGTTTATGCACCACACCCAGTGGTCCATGCAATACGTGCCCTCCATAATACCCACCACCTGGCTTCCCTGACCTCCCACCCCTTGCCCCTTCAAAACCCTCAGATTGTTTTTCAGAGTCCATAGTCTCTCATTGTTCATCTCCCCTTCCAATTTCCCTCAACTCCCTTCTCCTCTCCATCTCCCCATGTCCTCCATGTTATTTGTTATGCTCCACAATTAAGTGAAACCATATGATACTTGACTCTCTCTGCTTGACTTATTTCACTCAGCATTATCTCTTCTGGTCGCATCCATGTTGCTACAAAAGTTGGGTATTCATCCTTTCTGATGGAGGCATAATACTCCATAGTGTATATGGACCACATCTTCTTTATCCATTCGTCCGTTGAAGGGCATTTTGGTTCTTTCCACACTTTGGCAACCGTGGCCATTGCTGCTATAAACATTGGGGTACAGATGGCCCTTCTTTTCACTATATCTGTATCTTTGGTGTAAATACCGAGTAGTGCAATTGCAGGGTCATAGGGAAGCTCTATTTTTAATTTCTTCAGGAATCTCCACACTGTTCCAAAGTGGCTGCACCAACTTGCCTTCCCACCAACAGTGTAAGAGGGTTCCCCTTTCTCCACATCCTCTCCAACACACGTTGTTTCCTGTCTTGCTAATTTTGGCCATTCTAACTGGTGTCAGGTGGTATCTCAATGTGGTTTTAATTTGAATTTCCCTGATGGGTAGTGATGATGAACATTTTTTCATGTGTCTGGTAGCCATTTGTATGTCTTCATTGGAGAAGTGTCTGTTCATGTCTTTTGCCCATTTTTTGACATGATTATCTGTTTTCTTTGTGTTGAGTTTAAGAAGTTCTTTGTAAATCCTGGATATCAACCTTTGTCTGTTCTGTCATTTGTGAATATCTTCTCCCATCCGTGGGTTGCCTCTTTGTTTTGTTGACTGTTTGCTTTGCTGTGCAGAAGCTTTTGATCTTGATGAAGTCCCAAAAGTTCATTTTTGCTTTTGTTTCCTTTGCCTTTGGAGACATATCTTGAAAGAAGTTGTTGTGGTTGATATCAAAGAGGTTACTACCTATGTTCTCTTCTAGGATTCTGATGGATTCCTGTCTCACGTTGAGGTCTTTTATCCATTTCGAGTTTATCTTTGTTTATGGTGTAAGAGAATGGTCGAGTTTCATTCTTCTGCATATAGCTGTCCAATTTTCCCAGCACCATTTATTGAAGAGACTGTCTTTTGTCCACCGTATATTTTTTCCTGCTTTGTCGAAGATTATTTGACCATAGAGTTGAGGGTCCATATCTGGGCTTTCTACTCTGTTCCACTGGTCTATGTGTCTGTTTTTATGCCAGTACCATGCTGTCTTGGTGATCACAGCTTTGTAGTAAAGCTTGAAATCAGGTAACGTGATGCTCCTAGTTTTGTTTTTCTTTCTCAACATTTCCTTAGCAATTCGGGTACTTCTCTTCTGATTCCATACAAATTTTAGGATTATTTGCTCCAGCTCTTTGAAAAATATTGGTGGAATTTTGTTCGGAATGGCATTAAAAGTATAGATTGCTCTAGGCAGTATGGACATTTTAACAATGTTTATTCTTCCGATCCAAGAGCATGGAATGGTCTTCCATCTTTTTGTGTCTTCTTCAATTTCTTTCATCAGTGTTCTGTAGTTCCTCAAGTATAGATCCTTTACCTCTTTAGTTAGGTTTATTCCCAGGTATCTTATGGTTCTTGATGCTATAGTAAATGTAATTGATTCTCTAATTTCCCTTTCTGTATTTTCATTGTTAGTGTATAAGAAAGCCACTGATTTCTGTACATTGACTTTGTATCCTGCCACATTACTGAATTGCTGTATGAGTTCTAGTAGTTTGGGTGTGGAGTCTTTTGGGTTTTCTATATAAAGTATCATGTCATCTGTGAAGAGAGAAAGTTTGACTTCTTCATTGCCAAATTGGATACATTTTATTTCTCCTTGTTGTCTGATTGCTGTTGTTAGGACTTCTAATACTATGTTGAACAAGAGTGGTGAGAGTGGGCATCCTTGTCATGTTCCTGATCTCAACAGGAAGGTTGCGAGCTTTTTCCCACTGAGGATGATATTTGCTGTGGGTTTTTCATAGATAGATTTTATGAAGTTCAGGAATGTTCCCTCTATCCCTATACTTTGAAGCGTTTTAATCAGGAATGGATGCTGGATTTTGTCAAATGCTTTTTCTGCATCAATTGAGAGGACAATGTGCTTCTATTTGTGTATCTTTTCTGGAGAAATGTCTATTTCAAGTCTTTTGCCCATTTAAAAAATCATTTGTTGTTTAGTTGTAGGAGATTTTTATATATTCTGGATAGTAATCCCTTATTAGATTTATAATTTGAAAGCATTTTTTTCCCATTCTATGAGTTGCCTTTTTACTTATTATAGTGCCCTTTAATGCATAAAGACTTTTAATTTTCATGAAGGCCAGCTTACCTATTTTTTCTTTGATACTTGTGTTTTTGGTTTCATATCCAATAAATCATTGCCAAATCCAATGCCATGAAGATTATCCTGGATGTTTTCTTCTGAAAGTTTTATAGTTTTAGCTTTTACTTTTGGTTATTTGATCCATTTTGAATTCATTTTTATATATGGAATATTGTAAGGGTTTATTGAATAATTGATTTTTTTCTTCCAAATTTTCATTTAAAATCTAGGTAATTAATATAGAGTGGAATATTGGCTTTAGGAGTAGAATTTAGTGATTCATCACTTATATACAACACGCAGTGCTCATCATAACAAGTGCCCTCCTTAACACCCATCACCTATTTAGCCCACCCCCACCCATGTCCCTCCATCAACTAAGATAAGGGTTTAATTTAATTCTTTTATTTTATTTTTAATTTTTATTTTTTAAAGTCATTCTTTCTTTCCTTCCTTCCTTCCTTCTTTCTTTCTTTCTTTCTTTTTATTAACATATATAATGTATTATTTTCCCTAGGGGTATAGGACTATGAATCATTAGGCTTACACATTTCAAAGTACTAACCATAGCACATACCTTCCCCAATGTCCATAAACAAGGCGCCCTATCCTTACCCCCCCACCCCCCAGCAACCCTCAGTTTTCTTTGTGAGATAGAGTCTCTTATGGTTTGTCTCCTTCCCGATCCAATGTTGCTTTATTTTTTCCCTCTATGCACCCCACGATCTCCCACCCTGCTTCTCAAATTCCTCATATCAGAGAGATCATATGATAATTGCCTGTCTCTGATTGAATTATTTCATTTAGTATAATACCCTCTAGTTCCATCCATGTCATTGCAAATGGCAAGATTTTGTTTCTTTTGATGGCTGCATAGGATCCCATTTATCCATTCATCTTCTTTATCCATTCATTGGTTGATGGACATCTAGGTTCTTTCCATAGTTTGGCTATTGTGGACATTGCTGCTATAAACATTCAGGTGCACATTCCCCTTTGGATCTCTACCTTTGTATCTTTGGGGTAAATACGCAGTAGTGCAATTGCTGGGTTATAGGGTAGCTCTATTTTCAAATTTTTTTTAATTTTAAATTTTTAAATTTTCTTATTAACATATAATGTATTATTAGCCCCAGGGGTACAGGTCTGTGAATCACCAGGTTTACACACTTCACAGCACTCACCATAGCACATACTCTCCCCAATGTCCATAACCCAACCACCCTCTCCCTACTCCCCTCCCCTAAGCAACCCTCAGTTTGTTTTGTGAGATTAAGGGTCTCTTATAGTTTGTCTCCCTCCTGATCCCATCTTTTTCATTTATTCTTTTCCTATCCCCCAACCCTCCCCCCCACATTGCATCTCCACTTCCTCATATCAGGGAGATCATATGATAGTTGTCTTTCTCCGATTGACTTATTTTGCTAAGCATAATACACTGTAGTTCCATCTATGTCATCACAAATGGTAAGATTTCATTTCTTTTGATGGCTGCATAGTATTCCATTGTATATATATATACCACATCTTTATCCATTCGTCTGTTGATGGACATCTAGGTTCTTTCCATAGTTTGGCTGTTGTGGGCATTGCTGCCGTAAACATTTGGTTGCACGTGCTCCTTTGGATCACTACTTTTGTATCTTTAGTATAAGTACCCAGTAGGGCAATTGCTGGGTCATAGGGTAGTTCTATTTTCAACTTTTTGAGGAACCTCCATGCTGTTATCCAGAGTGGTTGCACCAGCTTGCATTCCCATCAACAGTGTAGAAGGGCTCTCCTTTCTCTGCATCCTCACCAACATCTGTCATTTCCTGACTTGTTAATTTTAGCCATTCTGACTGGAGTGAGGTGATATCTTATGGTGGTTTTGATTTGTATTTCCCTGATGGGGAATGATGTTAAGCACTTTTTCATGTGTCTGTTTGCCATTGGATATCTTCTTTGCAAAAATGTCTCTTCATGTCTTCAGCCCATTTCTTGATTGGATTATTTGTTCTTTGAGCATTGAGTTTGATAAATTCTTTGTAGATTTTGGGTACTAATTCTTTATCTAATATGTCATTTGCGAGTATCTTCTCCAGTTCCATCTGTTGTCTTTTGGTTTTGTTGACTATTTCCTTTGCTGTGCAGAAACTTTTGATCTTGATGAAGTCCCAATAGTTCATTTTTGCCTTGCTTCCCTTGCTTTTGGTGATGTTTCTAGGAAGAAGTTGGGGCAGTTGAGGTCGAAGAGGTTGCTGCCTGGGTTTTCTTAAAGGTTTTGATGGGTTCCTATCTCACATTCAGGTATTTCATCCATTTTGAGCCTATTTTTTTGTGTGGCATAAGGGAATGACCCAGTTTCATTGTTCTGCATGTAGCTGTCCAATTTTCCCAACACCATTTGTTAAAGAGACTGTCTTTTTTCCATTGGACATTTTTTCCTGCTTTGTCAAAGATCAGTTGACCATAGAGTTGAGGATCTGGGCTCTCTATTCTGTTCCATTGATCTATGTGTCTGTTTGAGCCAGTACCATACTGTCTTGATGATGAGAGCTTTGTAATAGAGCTTGAAGTCTGGAATCGTGATGCCACCAACTTTGGCTTTCTTTGTCAACATTCCTCTGGTTATTTGGGGTCTTTTCTGCTTCTACATAAATTTTAGGATTATTTGTTCCATTTCTTTGAAAAAAAAAAAGGGGATGGTATTTTGATGGGGATTGCATTAAATGTGTAGGTTGCTTTAAGTAGCATAGGCATTTTCACAGTATTTGTTCTTCCAATTTATGAGCATGGAATGTTTTTCCATTTATTTGTGTCTTCCTCCCTTTCTTTCATGAGTATTTTTCTGTTTAGTTTTAAAGCGTTTAAAACTAAAGTTTTCTGAGTCCAAATTCTTTGTCTCTTTGGTTAGGTTTATTCCTAGGTATCCTATGGTTTTGGGTGCAATTGTAAATGGGATCGACTCCTTAATTTCTCTTTCTTCTGTTTTGTTGTTGGTGTGTAGAAATGCAACTGATTTCTGTGCATTGATTTTATATCCTGACACTTTACTGAATTCCTGTACAAGTTCTAGAAGTTTTGGAGTGGAGTCTTTTGGGTTTTCTACATAAATTATCATATCATCTGCAAAGAGTGATAGTTTGACTTCTTCTTTGCCAATTTGGATGCCCTTTATTTCTTTTTATTGTCTGATTGCTGAGGTTAGGACTTCTAGTACTATGCTGAATAGCAGTGGGGGTAGTGGACAACCCTGCCATGTTCCTGACCTTCAGGGAAAGGCTCTAAGTTTTTCCCCACTGAGAATGATGTTTTCTGTGGGTTTTTCATAGATGGCTTTGATGATATGTAGGAATGTGCCCTCTATCCCTACACTTTGAAGAGTTTTGATCAAGAAAGGATGCTGTACTTGTCAAATGCTTTCCCAGCATCTATTGAGAGTATCATATGGTTCTTATCCTTTTTTTTATTAATGTATTGTCTCACACTGATTGATTTGCAGATGTTGAAACAACCTTGCAGCCCAGGAATAAATCCAGCTTGGTTGTGGTGAATAATCCTTAAATGTACTGTTGGATCCTATTGGCTAGTATTTTGGTGAGGATTTTTGCATCCATGTTCATCAAGGATATTCGTCTGTGATTCTCCTTTTTGATGAGGTCTTTGTTTGGTTTTGGGATCAAGGTAATGCTGGCCTCATAAAAGGAGTTTGGAAGTTTTCCTTCCATTTCTATTTTCTGGAACAGTTTCAGGAGAATAGGTATTAATTCTTCTTTAAATGTTTGGTAGAATTCCCCTGGGAAGTCATCTGGCCCTGGGCTCTTATTTGTTGGGGTATTTTTGATGACTTCTTTAATCTCCTTACTGGCTATGGAGTTCAGGTTTTCTATTTCTTCCTGGTTCAGTTGTGGTAGTTTCTATGTCTCTAGGAATGCATCCATTTCTTCCAGATTGTCAAATTTGCTGATGTATAGCTGCTCATAAATTGTTCTTACAATTGTTTGTATTTCTTTGGTGTTCGTTGTGATCTCTCCTCTTTCATTCCTTATTTTATTAATTTGAGTCCTTTCTCTTTTCTTTTTGATAAGTCTGGCCAGGGGTTTATCAATCTTATTAATTTTTTCAAAGAACTAGCTCCTAGTTTCAGTGATTTGTTCTACTGTTCTTTTGGTTTCTATTTCATTGATTTCTGCTCTAATCTTTATGATTTCTCTTCTCCTGCTGGGTTTAGACCTTCTTTGCTGTTCTTTCTCCAGCTCTGTTAGGTTGTGTACTTGAGACCTTTCTTGTTTCTTGAGAAAGGCTTGTATGGCTATATACTTTCCTCTCAGAGCCAGCTTTGCTGTGTCCCACAGATTTTGAACAGTTGTGTTTTCATTTTCATTTGTTTCCATGAATTTTAAAAATTCTTCTTTAATTTCCTGGTTGATCCATTCATTATTTAGTAGGATGCTCTCTAGCTTCCATGTATTTACATTATTTCCAACTTTCCTCTTATGATTGAATTCTAGTTTCAATACACTGTGATATTCAGGAATGATCCCAATCTTTGGTACTGGTTTAGACCTGATTTGTGACCCAGGATGTGATTTATTCTGGAGAATGTTCCATGTGCACTAGAGAAGAATGTGTATTCTGTTGCTTTGGGATGGAATGCTCTGAATATGTTTGTTATGTCCATCTGGTCCAATGTGTCATTTAAAGCCTTTATTTCCTTGTTGATCTTTTGCTTAGATGATCTGTGCATTTCAGTGAGGGGGATGTTAAAGTCCCCTACTATTATTGTGTTATTGTCAATTTGTTTCTTTGATTTTGTTATTAATTTGTTTATATAGTTTGTTGCTCCCATGTTAGTGGCATAGATATTTAAAATTGTTAGATCTTGTTGGACAGACCCTTTGAGTATGATATAGTGTCCTTCCTCATCTTTTATTATAGTCTTTGGATTAAAATCTGATTTATATGATACAAGGATTACCACCCCAGCTTTCTTCTGATGTCCATTAGCATGGTAAATTTTTTTCCACCCCTTCCCTTTAAATGTGGAGGTGTCTTTGGGTATAAAACGAGTTTCTTGTAGACAGCATATCTATGGGTCTTCTTTCTTTCTTTCTTTCTTTCTTTCTTTCTTTCTTCTTTTTAAATCCATTCTGATACTGTGTCTTTTGATTAGGGCATTTAGCCCATTTAAATTCAGGGTAACTAGTGAAAGATATGAATTTAGTGCCATTGTATTGCCTGTAAGGTGACTGTTATTATATATTGTCTGGTCTGTTTTTCTGGTCAGTCTTTCTGGTCTGTTACTTTTAGGGTCTCTCTTTGCTTAGAGGACCCCTTTCAATATTTCCTGTCAGGCTGGCTTGATGTTTGCAAATTCTTTTAGTTTTTATTTGTCCTGGAATCTTTCTACCTCTCCTTCTATTTTCAATGATAGCCTAGCTGGATTTAGTATTCTTGGCTGCATATTTTTCCTCATTTAGTGCTCTGAATATATCATGCCAGCTCTTTCTGGCCTGCCAGGTCTCTGTGGATAAGTCGGCTGCCAATCTAATATTTTTACCATTGTATGTTACAGACTTCTTTTCCCGGGCGGCTTTCAGGATTTTCTCTTTGTCACTAAGACTTGTAAATTTTACTATTAGGTGATGGGGTGTGGACCTATTCTTGTTGACTTTGAGGGGGGTTCTCTGCACCTCCTGGATTTTGATGCTTGTTCCCTTTGCCATATTAGGGAAATTCTCTCCAATAATTCTCTCCAATAGACCTTCTGCTCCCCTCTCTCTTTCTTCTTCTTCTGGAATCCCAATTATTCTAATGTTGTTTCGTCTTATGGAGTCACTTATCTCTCGAATTCTCCCCTTGTTGTCCAGTAGCTGTTTGTCCCTCTTTTGCTTGGCTTCTTTATTCTCTGTCATTTGGTCTTCTATATCACAAATTCTCTCCTGCCTCAATTTTCCTAGCAGTAGGAGCCCCCATTCTTGATTGCAGCTCATTAATACCTTTTTAATTTCAACTTGGTTAGATTTATTTCTCCAGAAAGGGATTTTATTTCTCCAGAAAAGGATCTTCCATGCTTTTTTCGAGTCCAGCTAGTCCTTTGATAATCATCATTCTGAACTCTAGTTCTGACATATTACTAATGTCTGTATTGATTAGGTCACTAGCCATCGGTACTGCCTCTTATTTTTTTTTTTTTTTTTGTGGTTAGTTTTTCTGCCTTATTATTTTTTTCAGATAAGAATAGATGAATGAGAGAATAAACTACTAAAAGGGTAGCAATGACCCCAGAAAAAATATACTAACTAAATCAGAGGAGACCCGAAACTGCTGGGAGAAGAATGGGAGAAAAAAATTAAAAAAATAATATTAGACTGGTGAATAGAACAGAGCCACACACTTGATTTTGGGTATATTTTGGTCTTTTAGAAGAAACTACCTCCCAAAATTTTAAAGAAAGAAAAATGTATATATACCTAAATAAGGGTAAACATGATGAAGGGATGGAATATGACTGGAAAGATGAAAATTTAAAAAGATTCTAAAAAAGGAATTGATAAGATAAGAAGGTGGTGGAAAAAAGAAAAGAAAAAAGAAGAGGAAATAATGTGATCAGGCTGGAGATTAGCCAAGTGCTAGATTAGGGTATATTTTGATGTAATAGAAGAAATTGTACCCAAACTTTTTAAAGAAAAAGAAAACCTATATGTATATAAAAAATAAGGTTAAATACAATGAAGAGATAAAATTTGACTATAACAATGAAAATTTAAAAAGACTTTTAAAAAAGTCTTTTTTAAAAAGACATTGATAAGATAAGATTGATAAGATAGCTAAAAAAAAATGTTAAAATAGGAAAGAGGACAGAACCTGGGTTGCTCAGTTGGTTAAGCAACTGCTTTTGACTCAGGTCATGATCCTGGAGTCCCAGAATTGAGTCCCACATTGGGCTCCCTGCTTGGTGGGGAGTCTGCTTCTTCCTCTGACTCTCCCCCTCATCTCTCTAAAATAAATAAGAAAAATCTTTTAAAAAAATAGGAAAGTGGAAATATTTTTAAAAATTTAATTTTTATTTAAAAATTAATTAATTTTTAAATTTTAATTAAAATTAAAAAATTTAACTTTGAAAGACTAAAGGATCATGGGAAAAAGCCATGAATTCTATGTGTTGCTTTCCCCTAGGTCTGGGGTACCACAGTTCTCATTGATCGGAGAACTTGCTCTTGGCTGGATGTTCTTGCTGATCTTCTGGGGGTGGGTCCTGTTGCTGTGATTCTGAAATGTCTTTGCTTGAGGTGGAATTGCACCCCCTTTCCAGGAGCCAGGCTAAGCAATCTGCTTGGTTTTGGTCTCAGGAGCTTTTGTTCCCTGAACACTTTCCGTACAGCCTTGGAGGATGGGAATGAAGATGGCGGCCTCCCAATCCTGTATGGAAGGAGCTGAGAACGTAGGGTCCCATTCCTCAGTGCTCCCTCAGAGAAAAGAAGTCAATCCCTTCCATCTCGCTGGTCTCTGGATGCAATATAGAAGATTACTTCCTAAAAGACCAGCCTGTGACTGAGTGTTTGTATCTCTTATGCACAGCCCTGTTTGGAGTCTCCATATACAGCCAGCTCCTGCAGTGTACTCCCATGCCCCTCCTCCCAGAAGAGGAAGGTGAGTCTCCCTAGATCTGTTGCTTGTTGGGTCCCTGCCTGAAGAGCAGTGGCCTGACTGTCCCTTGGATCACAGTTTAAGGTAATCCCAAGCTCAGAGCTCACTGCTTGGCTCTATATCTCTGCAGCTGGCTTCCTTGTTCCAATACCTGGGAGCTCTGCCACATTCAGACATCCCTGGTCTTTTTGTGACCTTGCGGGTCCTGAGACTATACTGTCCCTATGAGGGCTCCACCCCCTGCTTAACCTCTGGAGTGATGTCCCTCAGTGGGGTAGACTTCTAAAAGTTCTGATTTTGTGCTCAGCTGTTCTATCACTCACCTGTAGCTGGCCCCTCCCCCCATGGTCTCTCTTTCCAAATGTTGCCTCAGATTCACTTCTCCACATGTCCTACCTTCCAGAAAGTGGTTAATTTTCTGTTCCTAGAATTGCTGCTCTTCTTCTCTTCTCTCTCCTGTTGAGTTCTTAGCTGTTCAGATTACTTTGATAACTATTTAGCTGAACTCCTGGGACCTGATGTTATTTCAGTCTCCTACTCCTTTGCCATCTTGCTCCTCACTCCTTTTAAAATTAAAAAAAAAAAAAAGATTTATTTGAAAGGAAGAGAATGAATGGGGGGGACAGAGGGAGAGAGAATCTCAAGCAGATTTCATGCTGAGCACAGAGGCCCATGTGGGGTTTGATCTCATAACCCTGAGATCATGACCTGAGCCAAAAGCAAGAGTTAGGCACTTAATTGACTGTGTCTATCAGGCACCCCTTAACTCTTCTATTAAAATAGGTTTTATTTATTTATTTATTTGAGAGAGAGAGGGAGAAAGGGAGTGCATGTGTGAGTGCATGTGTGAGTGGTGGGGTGGGGGAGGGAAAGGGGGAGAGGGAGAGGGAATCTCAAGTAGACTCCACGCTGAGTGTGGAACCCAACATGGGGCGCCCAAAATTGGGCTGGAATTCAGGACCCTGAGATCATAACCTGGACTGAAATCAAGAGTTGGGTGCTTAACTGACTGAGCTACCCAGGTGCCCCTAATTCTGTGTTCCTGACTGAATGAAAAGACTGCCCTCCCTTTCCCCATTGAATGATCTTGTCACTTTTGTCAAAAGTCATTTGAATATATGTGTAAGGGTTTATTTCTGGGCTCTCTATTCTATTGCATTGGTCTCTGTCTGTTTTTATGTTGGATCATATTGTTCGAAGTACTATAGCTTTGTAGTAAATTTTGTAATTAGAAAGTATGAGACCTCCAATTTTGTTGTTGTTTTCTCCCTCCTCCTCCTTATTTATTGTGGAAAGAACATTGAACATGAGACCTACCCTTTTAACAAATTTTTCAATGTACGATATATTGTCATTGACTATAGGTACAATGTGTACAACAGATCTCCAGAGCTTATTTATTTTGAAACTCTTGTTTTGTTTTGCAAGATTGTTTTAGCTATTCAGGTTCCCTTGAGTTTCCACATGGATTTTGGAAGGAGTTCTCTGTTTTTACAAAAGATGTCATTGGGATTTGATAGGGGTTTCATTGAATCTGTAGATTGCTCTGGGTAATATTGACATCTTAATGATATTCAATCTTCTATATCATAAAGATGGGATTTTTTTCACTTATTTATGTCTTCTTTAATTTCTTTCAGGAACGTTTTGTGTTTTCCAGTGTACAAGTCTTTGGCTTCTTTATTAAATTTATTCCTAAGTATCATTTTTTTGATACCAAATAAATGAAGCGGTTTTATTACTTTTCTTCTTTGATTTTTCATTGTTAGTATATAGAAACACAATTGGTTTTTATGTAGCAGGGAACACAATTTTACCTAGCACATTTCACCTTTTTTTTTTTTTTAGTTCATTCTCCAGTCTCCTCAATCCCCATTAGCATAAATGCTCACCTCTCAGTATGAATGGCAGGAATGTTGTTTGGAATGATGGAAGGATGTGCCTACAAAAGCATATTGAGAGATATTTGTTCTAGCAGGTGTCAGTGGTGATTGCACCTTCATTGTTTGAGCTTAGCACACTGCAATCCATAGCACTGAGGTACAGTTGGGTAGCTATGACTAGTGAGTTGCAGAGATTTTAGCTAGTGAGTTACTTGTCAGTGGATATATTCCCTTGGAGACTGGGTAATCCCTTATTAGTGGGACTATAGAAGATTACTTCCTGGATAGAAGGCTATGTTCAATAGAGTTTAATGTTTTATTGTCCCTTCCAATTTCAAGGTCTCTAACTTTTTATATAACTTTGGAAAAAAGTCATCTGCTCTGGGAAGTCTGGATTTAGGCTGGATAACAGCTTTTGTTAGGCAGGAATTCAGAATAAAGCATCACTAAACCATTCCCTCAGGAACCATTGATGGGTGACCACCATGGGCAAAGCATGGCACTAAGCATTGAGTTTCACAGAACTGAATGCCACATAACCCCAGGAACTTTTCCTTTGTGGGGCAAAGATGGGATAATGTATTAAAAAATCCTCACACCTTTAATGATACAACTTTTTTGTACTCAGGACAAGTGATTGAAAGTGTTTCTTTTTGGTGATCATATATCAGCCGGTGGAAGATGTAAAGGCAGAAACAGATGTTTTCACATGCTAGAAGATTGTCAGTCTGACCTTCCATCTTCTTATGCCTCTTACTGTGCTCATTTTGAACCAGTTTGTCTTAGTTTGTGATTGCATCTCTTCTCACTGTTTGATGACATCACACTGGTTACTTCTAATTGGCCGCCTGAGAGTGTTGACAACCCAGAAGTCAGCAAACACCATAAATCAGAGCACTTTTTCCCTTTCCTGACCTGGCTTACCAGGACACACTGGATGAGAGTTGCTGTAAGGCTTAAATGAGATAGATGACTCAGTTCATTCCTCAGTGAAAGGGAGTTGCACTTCTTGGTTTCTGAAGGCTAGTGCTATGGTTCCCAGGACCCCTCAGATGCTTTTCTAGATTGCTCAGTGGAATTTGTTCTAATTTCTCAGGGAAATTTTATCACTGACTATGATCTCATTTGTCTTTTCTCTGACACCTTCAGCCACCCCAGTGATCAGAGATCTGAGATCCTATAGGAAATGATGAGCCTTTACTCACATTTTGAGAAATCTTAGACCCCTCTGGATGCTTCTCCATTACACGTACATGAAACCTGGAATAAAAATTATGTGGGAATCCATCAGAGCTAGTTAAAATATGCAGAATGACTTATAGTGAGATTTTTAGTAGATGAGAGCAGTACTTTTGCAGAAAGAATTTTTTTGGCAAATATGTAACAACAACAACAACAGCAACAATGACAACAAAACAACTACTACTATTTAATAAGTCGGACTTTTTTTCATTATTATTGCATCAACTTCTATGCATACGTGGTTTGGTTAATAGGAATTTTTCTCTGGAGGATTGCCTAGTAGAGAAGAGTCTGATCAGGTAACGGTTTCTGTGGCCTCTTTTACACCCACACACATTTACACACACACATGCACACACACAGAGTGTGGGTGGTAGCAAGCACAATGTAGTGGGTCCCAGAGGCAGCATTACCTTAGAAATTTTCTGGAAACCCTCAGCTCACAGATACGGAACTGCAGTTTACAGGAAGCTATCCATCTTCCTCAAAACAGTTCAGAAAAAGAATCCATTTTCTTTAATATAAATCCTCTTTGTCTTGTGATGTATAAATCATCCCTTCGAAAGAAGCCATTTGAGGTATCAATTCAAGGAATTTTCTCAAAATATCATCCCTTAGCACAGCCCTGTGATGGAAACTAATCCTTTGTGGCTGCCCAAAGGCAAAATTCATCCCACTTTTCACTGAATCTTCCATCTAAAGCCCTCTGCTGTCATCTTAACAATTAGGATGGAATATCAGGGTCAGAATGACCTTATCCAGATGTGTTATCTGGTATGAAGAAGAGCAGAGAGGAGAATTAATTTGACACAGTGATTTCAAATTAGTGACTCTCTTAATAATGAACATACTTATTGAGCTTGTCTTAATGGAGAGTGAAGCTGTTGCACACACACTTAGCCACAGCTAGATCACCTGCTCATCCTGGTATACCTCTGGAGGTGAAGGATACTGTTATGGTCTGTCTGTGTGTAGTCTTATTTTTAAGACACAACAAACAATGATGGTGTCTCTCTAGATGCCCTGGGTTCCATTTTGTTGGTTTGATTTGCTCATCTCCAGCTGCTATGGGTGTTGCTGCTAATGGGATTGCTTTTGGATGACTGGAGCCTCACCTGAGGATGACTTGGAATTATACCTCCTCTTCTGTACAGTGGGACAGCTCTAGTAATGTGTTGGATGGGAGGGAGTTTACAAAACCTTTCTTGTCTTAAGGCAGAATGGTCCTCAAGAGTGAGGCTTAAGAGACCGAATGGAGAACTTCAGATAAGGAGACCCTTTTGGACCAAGGCTGGAAAAGACTGAGTGCTTCTGCCAGCAGGATTTACTGCTACACATGAGAGTAACAAGGGAAACTCCACATTCCCTTCATTGTAGAGGACCCACAAGGAAGGGCACATGGTAAAATGGGACTTCTCCACCCCTTGGAGGTTGGCATAGATATGTGACTTGTTTTGGTCAGTGAGGGTGAGGGGACATGTGCCGCTTCCAGGCACACTTTCTCAGAGCCAGTGTATGACTCTCCATCTTCTCTTCTATTGTTGTTGTCATCATGGAAACATATGTGGAGATGGAGTCTCTGAAGCATGTCCCTCTTTTCAGAGAATACTTTGTAAGTAAACATTCTACCATTTGCCCTGTGACTTATAAAATGATGGTGTGATTACAGAATGATGGGAATTAGGCTGCAACTTTCAGTTTCCTTCTAGCTTATTTTATTCTTTGATAAAGGGCTCACATTCAAACTCAGTAAAACTCTTATATCTTCTTAGAAACACAAAGAAATGGGGGAACAACAGTATCTTCTACTGAAAATTAATTGCTCCTTATAAAATTAACAGACCAAAACAGCAATTATAAATAGGACAAATAAAGTTAAATGTCCTTTGATCCTGTTGCAAAGCTCTGAAATTTTGACCCTAACCACACAGAAATTTATCATCCCCCCAAAGCCCAAATTTGAATGCTCCCTAGGAGCTGTGAAAAGTTTACATTAATGAACATGTTTGCAGCTCAGATGAATATTCCAGGAAAGTCAAGGGTCTTGTTTATCCCAATGGGTGTAGTTGTATGCTAAAGATCACATAAAGTTAAATTTCTTTTTTTTTTTTAAGATCTTATTTATTTTACAGAGATCACAAGTAGGCAGAGAAGAAGGTAGAGAGAGAGGAGGAAGCAGGCTCCCCGCTGAGCAGAGAGCCCGATGTGGGGCTCGATCCCAGGACCCTGGGTTCATGACCTGAGTCGAAGGCAGGGGCTTTAACCCACTGAGCCACCCAGGCGCCCCAAAGTTAAATTTCTTTATTTTATTTATTGTGTAGAGGAACATCTGTTGTTCAGACTAACTTCATTAGGGCTGTTGTGCTCATAATTCTTCGAGTCTATTTTGCTTTCTGTCATCCCATATTCAGCCATAAATCCCCTTTTACTGTTTTGTGCATCATTAGAAGGCACTTTGTGTGTAGAAGTGCCATGTGTATGTTGAACTCTTGTTGCTTATATGCCATATTAGTCGCCTCTTTCTCAGCCCAGCAGGAAATTACCTTCTGCTCAAATGATTCCCGTTCCTTCTATCACACAACCATCATTTTAGTATAATTTTTCTTTCCAGATGATCTGATGGAGTCCTTATGGTGACTGTTCATGGCAGGGTCTCATGTCCTCATAGAAACAGAATTCTCATCTTGAGTTAGAGAAAGGAATCTTAAGACTCCTGAAATAATCTACTACTTAATTATAGAGGACAGCCTTCTGTTACTCAATTTATACACAGGTTTTGTAGAATTTACACTTCTGTTAACAGGGTGTTAAAATAAGACTCTTTCTATCTTGGTTTCAGTAGAGCCTGCAAAAAATCTAATCACAAGTAATAGGTGTTACACCTACTTTCTAAAATGAGGTGCTAGATCACCTATGCGGGGTTGCAAAGAGGTAATTGGGAACCAGTGTTTTTCTCCTTCATCAGCCTTCAGTTTAAGAATAAAACATGATTGAATTTGAAAGCTGAGTGAGAGAATATCTTTGAAGAAAGACAGTGGTATGCTCTGGTATTTTCTTACTACATACCCATGGGGGAAAGAGAGAGGATGGTTATGTCTAATGACAGGTTACTTAAGGAAACCCCTTGGAGCTTTGATATGTGTTCTCTGCAGTTTAGGAACCCTAGCAGACTGGTGACTGACTCATGCCTTAAAGGTCCCCAAAAGAGAGGTCAATGGCCCAGACTACTTGACATTGGAGTGAAGAAAGATGGTGGTATTAGGAACCAGTGACTTTTCCACCAATGTCAATGGTGATCAAAGGTGCCTTGACTTGGGATGAGGTTTTGTAATTCACTCAAGAGGGTGCATGGGTTATGGAACCATTGATAAGGTGTGGGTAGACTGTGTGGTGCCCAGGGGAGAAGGAAGGTGTTGCAAGCAACTGGGAGCAGAAGGGCCATTGCCTACACTAAGGGAAGTACAGTCAAGTATCCACTGGGGGAAATTTCCTTGAAATCCATAAAAGAACCTCAAGACTCTAAGTGAGAAAGAGTTGTTTTTGAATATCAGTCAGCCACTTGGCATCCTTTCCACCCCATTGTAGAGGAACGACTCAGCATTAAGTGGCTTTAAAGGAAGAATGGGGGAAAGAAGAAAGTTGCCTTCTGCTTGCACATTGGATCTGGTTAGATTAATGGAATGATATTGATTCTATTGAGGATTTCTTGCATATTGATGATATACTTATTATCATAAATTATTTACTAGAGTTTGTTGTCTTTGAGTATCTATTTTTCCTTTGAATATTATTATTCAATTAACAATATAAATTGAGTGCCAACTATGTGTTAGTAACTATTATGCATTGGAAAACAAATATAAAAAGAAAAATTTTGAATTTCAAGTTCTTTAGTGGGAGAGGCACATAGCAAACAGGAAATTTGAATGAAATGTGGAAGGACTCTGTAATATGTAATGGAACCATATATAAGTATAACTCAGATGTCAGTGATGGCGCCTGTCTTTTGAAAAGGTGCATTCATGGCTATGAATTTATCTCTACTTGTTGCTTTAGTTACAAAATATTAATTGGGATATGTAATATTTTCATTGTTCATTTCTAAATATTTTATAATTTCCATTATGAGTTCTTATATCACATGTATCACTAGTATATTTATTAACATTTTTTTCAGATTTCTAGAAGCTTTTTTTTTACATCTTTGGTTTATATTTTCTAATTTTATTATGCTGTTGTTAAAAACCATTTGTAACATTCACAGACCTATACCCCTGGGGCTAATAATACATTATATGTTTATAAAAAGATAAAATAAAGAAAATTTGTAACATAGCGATTGGTACTTGTTAAGGTTTGCTTTATGGCTTAGTTGTTATCAATTTTTATAAATGTTTCATGTGTGTTTCAAGTGCATGTCTATCCTATAATTATTGGATATAAAGTTCTATATAGTTTGTTGATTGTCTAGTTTAAAACTTATTTACCTTTGTTAATTTTCATCTGCTTAATCTATAAAATACCAAGAGAGGCATTTGAGTCTTCCATCTGACTACACTTATCCAATTGTCCTTCTAATTGTTTTATTTGTATATGTTGAGGCTATGTTGTTAGCTACATGCTATTTTGGGATTAAGTTTCCCTTGGGAAATGTTCTTTTGATGTATAATATCCTTCTTCATTCCTTTTCATTAAGATGACTACATAATTGATCATCCAAGCAGAGATATTTTTGGTAGAGAAAAGGGATACTAAAATAATTAATAGGTAATTCTAAGTGGGAAGTTTATAGCAATAAACTTCAAAAAGGAAAGATCTCAAGTAAACAACTTAACTTTATAATTCAAGAAACTAGAAAAAGAAGAACAAAACCTTAAGTTATCAGATGAAGGAAATAATAAAGATTAAAGCAGAAATCAATGAAATAGAGAATAAGAAAACAATAGAAAAGAACAACATAATTGAAAAGATAAACATAATTGACAAATCTTTAGCTAGAGTAACCAAGAAAAAAGGAAAGAGGACCCAAATAAATTAAATATAATTATAAGTGAAAAAGTAGCCATTACAACTGATATCACAGAAATACAGAGGATCATAAGAGATGACTATGAACAATTACATATCACCAAACTGGACAACCTAGAAAAAACGGGTATGTTTCTAGAAACATAAAACCTACCATGACTGAATCATGAAGAAATAGAATGTTTAAACATATCAATATTTGATAAGGAGATTGAATTTTTATCATTTTATTTTTTAAAAAGGTTTTATTTATTTGTTTGACACAGAGAGAGCACAAGTAGAGAGAAAGGCAGGCAGAGGGAGAGGGAGAGGCAGGTTCCCCACTGAAGAGGGAGCCCAATGTGGAGCTCCATCCCAGGGCCCTGGGATCATGACATGAGCAAAAGGCAGCCACTTAACCAACTGAACCACCCAAATGCCCCAGAAATTGATTTTTTTTTGTTTTTTAATTTTTAAATTTTTTAAAAATAGGGACAAGCCTTCCTAAAAGTCACAGTTCTTTTTTAAGATTATTTATTTATTGGGGCGCCTGGGTGGCTCAGTAGTTTAAGCCTCTGCCTTCAGCTCGGGTCATGATCTCAGGGTCCTGGGATCGAGCCCCGCATCAGGCTCTCTGCTCAGTGGGGAGCCTGTTTCTCCCTCTCTCTCTGCCTGCCTCTCTGCCTACTTGTGACCTCTCTCTCTGATAAATAAATAAAATATTTAAAAAAAAAAGATTATTTATTTATTCATGAGAGACACACACAGAGAGTGAGAGAGAGAGAGAGAGAGAGAGAGAGCAGAGGGAGAAGCAGGCTCCCCACCAAGCAGGGAGCCTGAATTTTTAATAAAAAATTTCCCAAGGAGATAGTTTCACTAGTGAATTCTACCAAACATTTAAAGAACTAATGCCAATTCTTCCTAACTCTTCCAAAAAATTGGAGAGGGGAGAACATTCCTTTTTTTTTTAAAGATTTTATTTAGTTATTTGACACAGAGAGAGAGAGATCACAAGTAGGCAGAGAGGCAAGTAGAGAGACAGGAGGAAGTAGGCTCCCTGCTGAGCAGAGAGCCCCATGCAGGGGCTCGATCCCAGGACCCTGAGATCATGACCTGAGCTGAAGGCAGAAGCTTAACCTGCTGAGCCACCCAGGCGCCCCAGGGGAAAACATTCCCAAACTCATTTTATAGGGTTAGCGTAACTCTGATACCCAACCAGACAAAGACAGAACAAGATAAGAAAATTATAGCAAATCCCCAATGAATATAGTTGCAAGAATTCTCAAGAAAAATTAGCAAATCAAAATCAACAGAACATTAAAAGGGTAATACACCACGATCAAGTGGAATTTATTCCTAGAATTCAGCATATACAAATCAATAAATGTGCTATGCCACATTAGTAGGATGAAAGATAAAAATCACATGGTCATTTCAATAAATGCAGTGGCAAAATACAACATACTTTCATGATAAAAACTCACCAAATTGGGTATGGAAGGAACAGACATCAACATAATAAAGGCCAGACATGATAAGTCCACAGCTAACATCATTCTCAATGGTGAAGACTTGAAAACTTTTTCTCTAAGATCAGACAAAGGTGCCCACTCTCACCACTCCTATTCAGCATAACACTGGAAGTTCTAGCCAGAGTAATCAGGCAAGAAAAAGAAAAAAGGCATCTATATCAGAAAGGAAGAAGTAAAATTGTCTGACTTCACCATAAAACTGCTAGGACTAGTCAATAAATTTAGTAAAGTTGCAGGCTATAAAATCAACATACAGAAATAAGTTGCATTTCTATACACTAACAACAAAACATCCAAAAAAGAAATAATGAAAACAATCCCATTCACACTCACACTAAACATCAAAAACAAATACCTAGGAATAAATTTAACCGAAGAGGTAAAAGACGTGTACACTGACAAGTATAAGACACTGATGAAAGAAATTGAACAAGACACATATAAGTGGAAATATATCCTGTGTTCAGGTATTGGAAGAATTAATATCGCTGAATGTCTACACTACCCTAAGTCATATACAGAGTCAATGTAACCAATAACTATCAAAATTCCAATGCTGTTTTTCACTAAAATAAAAAAAACAATCCGAAAATTTCATATGGAAAGTCAAAAGATGCCAAAATAGCCAAAGCAATCCTGAGAAAAAAAGAACAAAACTGGAGGATTACTGTTCCTGATTTCAAACTATACTATGAAGCTATAGTAACCAAAACAATATAGTGCTGGCATGAAAATAGAAATATAGATCAATGGAACAGAATTGAAATACTAGAAATAAATCCATGCATTCATGGTTAATTAATATTTGGTAAGGGAGCCAAGAATACACAATGGAGGAAGGATAGTCCTCTCAACAAATGTTGTTGTGAAAATTGTATAATCATACGCTAAAGAATGAAATTGGACCCCCTCTAACTACTCTCACAAAAATTAACTTGAAATGGATTAAAGACTTAAACATAAGACCTGAAACCATGAAACTCTTAGAAGAAAATTAGGGGAAAAATGTCCTTGATATTGGCCTTGTCAATGATTGATTGTTTGGCCGTGACGCCAAATGCACAAGCAACAAAAGCAAAAATATATAAGTGGGACTGCATCAGGGGTGCCTGGATGACACAGTCGGTTGAGTATTCAATTCTTGGCTTTGGCTCAGGTCATGATCTTGGGGTCGTGAGGTTGAGCTCTTTGTCAGGGTCTGTACTCAGTACAGACTCTGCTTGGGATTCTCTCTCCCTCTGGCCAACCATCCTCCTCCCCCCCTCACTCTGTCTTTCTGGAATAAATGGCTAAATATTAAAAAGAAAAAAAGTGGGCTGCATCAAACTAAAAACAAAACAAAACAAAACAACCCCCCCTCTCTGCACAACAAAAAAATCCAATCAACAAAATGAAAAGACAACCTACAGAATAGGAGAAAATATTTGTAAATCATGTATCTTCTGATGAGTTAATATCCAAAATATAGAAGAAATTCAAACAATTCAATAGGAAAACATAGAGAAGAAGCACAATTATAAAATGGGCAGAGGAACTGAATAGAAATTTTCCAAAAAAGATGTAGGTCACCAGGTACATGAGAAGATACTCAACACCACTGATCATCAGAGAAATACAAAACCACAGTGAAATAGCCCATTATGAGGTTATTGCCAAAAAGATAAGAGATAACAAATGCTGGCATGGATGTGGAGAAAAGGGAAGCCTTGTAGTCACTATGGAAAACAATATGGAGGTTCCAAAAAAAATTAAAAGCAGAATTACCATATGATCCAGAAATCCCATTTTTGGGCATATATCCAAAGGAAATGAAAACAGGATCTCAAAGAGGTATCTGTGCTTTCATGTTCATTACAGCATTATCACCATAGCCAAGATAGGGAAACACATAAGTGCTCTTCAACAAAAGAATAGATAAAGAAGACGTGGTCTATATATACACCATGGAATACTATTTAGCTATGAGAAAGATGGAAATCCTGCCCTTTGCAACAGGGATGAACTTGACATTGTGAAATAAGTGAGACAAAGACAAACACTTATGAGATCACCTATATGTGGAACTCAAAATAGCCAAGGTAGGCAATGAAAAATGGGGCTCCTCAGATTGTGCAAAACACAAGCTCTGCAGGTTTGATACCTAACAGGAGACTTTTTCAACTGAGTCTGAGCAGAAATAAGCTTCCTTGTTGTCCTATGTACTAGTTTTTTTTTTTTTTCTTCCCACTGTGCCTGCAACATTCAGAGGACCTTGGGTATTAAGGATGTCTGTTCCATCTACACACCTTGCATTGGCCTTGTCGACTACCCTCCTTGGACATTTTAAAATCTCAACCTCCAGATTACTGCTGGGTTGAATTTTGCCTATCCTAGAGTTACTATAGTATCAACCCTCCCCTTGGGGAAGAGACCCATTTAGAATCACAGCTTAACTGAGCTCAACCAAATGGGCCATATGCTCTGGACTGTAGAAACTCAGAAAAACATAGGAGGGGCTTTGAATTTTTGATCTCTCCATTGTCTTTCCAGCCTTAGATTTTGTTAAATGAGGTGGTACATAGCAAAGGTCTAGCTCCTTCGGTAATGCAGATCCCTTTCCCCTGGAAGACGGAAATGGCAAAAATCAGTTCAGATATTACAGAGCAATGTTCTCACCCTTCTGTCAGCTGGAAGCAGCGTGAGGAAGGGGAGATTGAATAGAGAAGCTGGGACCTGACCATGAGGACTGACAGAGGCCAAGTGAAGGAGTTTAGATCCATGTTTTGTACTTGAGTAATTTATGGCATACTCCAACTTTATCTTTTGGTAAAAAATTCTCAAAATCTCCCCGTGTTGACTTAAATGATTTTATTGTAATTTTACCTAAATATATATAGCTATAAAACCAGGCTTAGACTTATTATATTTATAGCTTTTTTGTAACTATGAAACCAAAGCAGATTTTTAAATTGTATTCAAATAAAACTGCAAACCAGAGAAATCAAATAAAAAATTAATTCAGTGTGTCAGAGCAAGTTGTTTTGGGGAAGCAAAATCGCTGCTCTCAATGTGATAATGGTGCTGGTGTCAGGTAGTGTTTTGAGTTTGACCTACTTATACTGTGTGTCAGAAATGACTCGGCGACCATTTTTCTCTATTTAAACATGATGCAACCTTAATTTGGGCAGTGATGTGAAGTGCTTCAACCTGCATTTGGCCCAAGGCATCATTTATCCAGGGTTTGTCTCTGGACTTCCCCTCATTAGTCTGGGGAAACTACCTGGAGCCAATGTAATTGTTAGCAAATGCAAATGAGGGCGCTAAAATTTCAGGATAGTACTCGGTTTTAAAATGGAAATCCAGATGATCCAGAATATAATTATGAAAAACTGTAAATATCATTGAAATGAGAATAGGAAAAATCATCTTGTTGAGATTTTTAAGTCTTACCTTAATGTGTCTGAAGACATCCAGAGTCTCCTACTGGGCGCTCATCTGTTACCCCAAAGACGATTTAGGTATCCAGTGTACTTCAATTGGCAAACTAGAAGGTCACTAGAGGAGCAGACCAATATAAAGGTGGAGAAGAGTGAGAAGACTCTGAGACAAGACATTCTAAAGACCAATAGTGACCGTGCTCAGGTTGGTTGGGGGAGTGGTGGGAGGTATTGCAAAAGGTACTGTGGTGCTCTACCAGATCACATCTGTAGGCCAGTGTAGCTGCCAGAAATATCTGGTGTGCATGGCTCCCAGCTGCACCTTCTGGGAATTACCCTTGGTGACAGGGAACTGCCTTGCCCAAGGTTATACCCCTTTCTAAGGATCTACTTATGGCCAGTGATTGGCTGATTTGGGAATACAAAGATCTCAAATTGGGACAACATTGAAGGGCTATCTGAGGCTCTAGAGCCCTGTGTAGGACCAGCTAAGGCCTCAGTTGCAACTTGTCTCTCTGCCCAGGCCTGTCATTCTCCTTTCTTGCAGGTCTATCTCCTGAGAGTTTTCACTAAGACAATTTCTGCTTGCAGTTCCTTACCTAAGAATTTGAGTCTAGAGAATCCAGTCTGAGATAGATATCAATGAGATCTGTGCACAGAACAGCCAAGAGAGGGTTTGCTGCTGTACCCTTAGTGCTTAGCACAGTGCCTGGCATATCACACAGAATCAGTAAATACTTGTTGAGTGAATGAATGAGTGAGAGGTTTAAAGAAGTCAAGGATAACGACCACAATTCTGGCTTTGGATATTGATTAGATGATGGGTAATTGTGTGTGTGTGGAGGGAATATGATGAATTTAGATGTTACAAGTTCTTTATTTTAGGTTTATTGTCTAATTCTCTGCTCTGTTCTTAGTCCTGACTTCATGTCCTATACACCACCCCTGACTACACATTGTATTCCCTCCATCCCCCAAATACATATTGTATGATTTTCTTAAGGTGGCTAATGCTTCAGGAAATTTCAGATGAGTTATAAGATGGTATCAGTGAGAATGAGATCTGTTGATTATTCCCCAACATCCCTATCTGATAATCTGTAGTTGAGATTGTAGGTCTTTTGTTTTCCTGCAGGTATCTGGCAAGTATGGCAAACACTCAGGAGTGATGAGTCCACATTTAATGGGGCCTTGCTGTGCATCAATACATAAAGTAACAATAATTAAATTGGATGAGGGGAAGAAATGCTTGATTCTCTGATTGGTCCAAATTTCATTTCTGGAGGTGTCCAGGGAGTGCTTTCATGGTGGAGACAGGAGCATTACCATTTTAACGAGCCTAGTCTCCCTGTAGTTTATGACTTCCTTTCACCCACGGCAAATCTGATGGGCAATTGCTTTCTCTTTGAAGGTGGCCTTTCAGGGATCCAAGATTAGGTCAGACACTCCTCCCCACTGTCAGGCAGCCTCATAAAGATCCTTCCCTTAATTGAAATTCCAGGCCATTAACTAATGGCCTAATTTGCTGCCATGGACTCTTTCTTATATTAACTTTGGCAAAGGTAAGAAGAACAGCAGATTTGGTTTGGGTCTTCTCCTGTTTTATGTTTCTTAAAGGATCAGATTTGCATTTTTGGAACAGAGAATAGTTGAGTATACTTTGAGGAGGAGGAGCATAGGGAGTGGGTGTGGAGACACTTCAGTAAAATAGTATTATGGAAAAGTGGAAGTAGCTGGGCCCTTGTCTGGAATCAAGTATCCCTTGCTCTGTGATTTATATGTTATAATGCAAGGAAGTAGGGTGCTAATCTAAAGTCACAGAGCTGATGTCAGGCAGAGAGTTGAGTAGAACCTAGGCCAGCCAGGTTAACAACTAGGGAGGTGCTGCAGGAGTTGTGAGGTTCCCTTTATCACCAACAGAACACTCTGTTTCCCTTGGCAGTAGAACTTTGGGCAAGGAACCAAGGGATAAAGTTAAGTTGTTGGTGCCAGTTCTCTATCCACAATTATGGGTCACTTGGACAGGACTGTTCCCTTTCCCATACTAAGAGATAATTGCATCTTCCAAAGAAAATATTAATTAGGAAACAAACTTCCCAGGTTAATAGTACCAGTTTGAGAAGTGTCTTAGGTCAGTGGAATTTGTAGTTTTTGATCAAATTCTGGATGAATGCTAAACTTTCCAAACATGAGGGGGCTGCTGAACACCCAGCCTTCTGTAATCCATGATTGTGGTCATTACTGATGTTCAGGCTTCCCACTGCAAGTTTCTCTCTGGAGTCTACCTTTACAATAGCTATAGCTCTAGATGGCATTTGGGCCCAGCCACTGCCCACAGACTGTCACTCTGTGTAAATCCTTTAGTCCTGCTGGATCCCTCAAACAAAGCTAATCTGCCATCTGACACCTGGGCTTGTCACCTTTAATTCCAGGCTTCTGAGCTGCTGTCTCCAGGGAAATAAAGGGAGGCTTTCTCTTCTGTCCTCACATACTCTTGACATCTATTATTCCACCCATGGGCCTCTGCCCCAAGGGGAACACAGCTGCACTCTCTACTCTTCTGTTTATCAGTATAAAGCCATTCCTGAGTTTTTGACCTATCCATTTGGCTGTTTTAATTTTTTGGGCAAAGGATTACTGTGCAACAAAAGAGCTCCTGTTTAGAAGCTGCTTCTATTGGAAAGCTTATGAACAAAGAGAATCTTTGAAAAAGAAGCTGTTTCCTAATGGATGAATTTCAGATATCATGAGGGCTATACAAGAACTATTTTGAGACAGAGGGCCTATTTCCAAAGTGCCCTCAACCGCTAGCCTGAGTTTGCTTTTTCCTTCCCTTAACCTTTCGATGATTGGGCAGATAGGTTGGCTGGGTGATTGATCCAGTTTATCCAGCTGAAATAGCATTGCTGTTACATGATGGGGTAGGGCAGAGCGGGTCCATAAACTAGGGCATCCTTCGGGCCCTTGTAGTACTTTGGTCCAGAGATTAATCAATACATTAAAATGTATACATAATAAAGACAGGGAAGCAAACATATACTAGTAAATGTGTATGTATGCATGTGTATTATATATCCATACCTATACATAGATATTTCTTGTATGTATGTATGTATGTATGTATGTGTATGTATATACATATTTCTTGTATATATACAGTCAGTAGAGCAATCATGCCAGATAAAGCAACTTGTACTGGTTGACTGTTAAAGGAACATGGGATAGGTCTTCTAGGAAAGAACTTAGAAGTCCATTTCTGGCCTTATGACCAGTTGCAGAAATAAGGATTACAGTAGCTTCTCATATTGTCTTTCTTACTCTGTTATGTCTTCATTTTTATGTATCACCTAATTTACTTTTTGACCTTTTTCTTTTCTTTCTCTCTCTCTCTTTCTTTCTTTCTCTCTCTCTTTCCCTCTTTCTCTTCTTTCTTTCTTTCTTCTCTTCTTCTTCTTTTTTTAAGATGTCTTTTTGGTGGCTAACTGTACAATTTAATCCTCAGATTATGGGATACCAGTGTGGGAATGATGGAATTAGAAGGATGAATGAAAAACACTCAGTGACTGACAGGACTTTGAATCTTCTCTGGGGGAGAGGGGAAATGCTTCTGTTGTTTGTATGAGAAATGTTTGCTTATGTTCACCCTTGTTGCTGTTGGTGTTTGAGAGATTCAGCTATGAAGAAGGGTGTATTTGTGTGAGGAGTGCTGAAGGGGTGGACTGTGGTAGATACGGTGAACTGGTTCTCTCAACTGCCATGCTATTTTCTTTCCAGATGTAGAGGTTGGAAAGCTAATACACTATATTCCCAAGACTCCTTTGCAGCCAGTGTTCTGTGAATAGATTAGGTTCTTCCAATTAAATGCACTCATGCAAAACTAGAGGGTGGAAGTGATTCAGAGTCCATTTTCCTACCACTATTGCTCCTGGCAAGCAAGGTAATAAAAATGTGAGCGCTTAGAGGCATCTATGGCAGCTGGACCCACCAGTACACTAGCTGCTCATCAGCTTTATGGATACCTTAAGACAGCTATGGCAGGAGTCATGGGGGTAACAATAGCAGCTTCCTGACCTCTGGGTCACAGCTTCAGTTGATGTCATTGAACTAGGTAGTCTTGTGGTATGCTTACATTTTCTGTTTCTCCAGCATTTCCAATATTCAGCAAGCAGCTTAATATATTAAATACCTAGAGTGATTTCCATTTCTTATATTCTGGCTTTTAGGCATAACTTGAACAGTATTTTCTATGGAGGAATAGAGATTCAGGATAATTAATAATCTCTACCTTTGTGAATTGGGTTCAAGGATTCTGCTATCTTCTCAAAATTCATTTCAGCAATCCCCAGGGCTCCTCACTTTACATAGGCCCAACATAAGCATGGATTTGTTTTCATAGGGTGCAATGCAAAGAGCACTAAATTGGGAATCAGAGAGCCTAAGTTGGAGCAGTATATCTCTAACTAGCTGTGTGGCCTTAGGCAAATTGGACAACTTTCTTGAGCTTTAACTTTATCATCTGTGAAATGAGGGTTGGAATCTTCCCCTCTTGACTCATCACGGGGTTGCTATAAGAAACCAGAATCAATAACAGTAACTCTCATTTATTATACTGAGAATGGTCTATATTCCCAGTTCCATGTCAAGCATTAAGGAACACAGTGGAGGATGAGCAGCGGTGTGCTGATAAGCCAGCTTTACAAAAAGAAAAGCCCTGATTCAGAGCATTTGCCAATTTCTGTTGTGTAAATAGTCCCACTATGGTGGACTTCAAGCTACTGACCTCACTGAGTGTTGTACGATGAGCTCTTGTGAACTAGCTCCAGCATACCACTGACACGCAACCTTGCCTGGTTTGGAGATTACAGCCCCGAGGGACAGAGTCAACCATCACATATGAAGTCACCTAGTTACAGGCTGGGGTAAGTACTATACAGGCAGAGAACTGGACATGATGAGAAAGTGATATTGGTGAAGTTAATTTAGCTGACTTGTCAAGGAAGATGTGACATTTAAGCTGAGACTCAAAGGATAAAAGGGAGTTACTCAGGTAATGAAAAGGAGGAACCAGAGGCACAAAGATCATCTCAGGAGGAGGAAACAGCACATGTTGAAGGCCTTGTGCCTAGAACAAGTGTGGCTATGTAAAGGAACATGGTAGTCAGTGGGCTTGTGAGTACTTGAGATCTGAGAAGGAGGCAGAGGCCAGATCATGCCCAGCCCAGCAGGCAGGTGAAGAAAGGGCAGTGGGTTTAAACCAAAGCATGCTGGGATGTCTTTGAAAGTCGTATGCCTGGAAGTGGTATGACCTGTTCAGCAACAGTATGGAGAATGGATTATATGGGCGACACAAAAGTAGGAACACTACTTAGGAGGCCACTGCAAAAGTGCAGGAGAGAGATCTGCCTGTGACAGAGCTGGAGGGAGGCTGACCTATTCATGATACAATTTGGAGGTGGAATAATCAGTTACTGAATCTACAGAGTGTTATTTATTTATTTATTATTTATTTAAAAATTAACCTACAATAAAATTGACTCTTTAGGGGGTGCACAATTCTTGAACTTTAAATGCTCACATATTTTTGTAACTAGGATCATAATCAGGATTTAGAGAAGTTCCATCACCCCTCAAATCTTCCTTGGGCTATACTTTTGTAGTCACATACTCTCCCTCCATGCCTAACATGGAGATGGTGTGGGGAATTGAACTCAGATCAAATGGTTACCTATTAGGTCCCACTTGTATTCCTGATAGTCCTCCATCTGGGAGTGTCTAACCAGACCTAGCTTTCCCCAGAGGGTAATTTCAACTTCTTGGGCCTGAAACAAGCTTCCTACTATACCAGTATGCAAGTTCTTTGTCCCAGTAGGTACAGAAGATGTAGGAAAAGGCTGTAAGAGCCACTTGAACTCACCAAAAATTTCCACATCCTGAGATATATCCACAGAGTCAGTAATGGGGGAAAGCAATCTATTTTTAGGCACATAAATAATTTAGGTCAGAATATTCCAGGTAGCATTACATTATAGCTGAAAACAAACCTCAGTTTGGATGGTTATAAAATGATTTCAATAAGCATCATTGCTAAAAGCATAAGCATTTTAATTAGCTGATCTGTAACTCCACAGGGCCTGCCGAGATATAAATATACATATATATTCATAATATAGATTGTTGTGAATATATTTTTTATTAGTTGCTTCTCTCTCTCCTCCTTTCCCATTATTATTCTGTCACAAAATAGCTTTTATTTTCTGGCTGAAAGGAGGGTTCTGTTTATTTGTATTTTGGGGCACAATTTTTTTTTCTGTAAAGAGGAAGAGGGTCCAGGATAGCACATAGTATCTCAATTGACCAAAGAACTTTAAGTACCACTTCATTTAGAGTTGCAACTTTCTTGTTCCCTGGTTTCAGTGAGGAATTGGGTCTTGTCATGGTAGAAGCACCAGAGCACAGGGAAATGCATTACAGATAAACAGCTAAAAGCAGGGAAGGGGAAGAAGAAGTGGGGGGGGGGGGAACCTTCTTCCCAGAAACTTTCTTAACAGGAGCATTACTCAGTAATAGGCAGGGTTTTTCTATACTTTTTCTCAGGAACCCTGTGAGATAGGCTATGATTTCCATACTGCAGATGAGGAAATCAAGGTTGTTAATAGAGTAACTTTGTAAGGCCCTGTGGCTGTGTCTTGAGCCCAGAACTTAAGCCTGGGGAAGAAGATGTATTCTACCAGAACTTAGCAGTGTCTTTGACCACCTCTGATGCTTGAAGGAACAGTAGGACTTTGAGAGATCTTAGCAAGAACATGGAGAAACAGAAGGAAACATGAGACAAAAGTAAAATTAGAGGGAAAAGTGAAAGGAAAACAATAGCAACCCTTGACATCTGTTGCCCTTGATATCTGTACCAACAGATATGTTTGAAGACTCTGGAGTTTGCAAAGTTCTTTTGTATCCACTGACTCTCATGACTTGGGAGGTGGTGGTGGAAAGAACTCAGGTTTTGTAAATAAACACACTCTGGTTTGAAGACCATTTCTGAGTCATGACTGACAGGTTGCATAGCCTGAAAAATGGTCCTACCCCAGATTTGGGGTTGACCTTTGTTTTACTTATCCCATGTAATCCACTACCCCAGAACTTGGTGGCTAACAATAAACACAATTTCTGACCAGACAGTTCTCTTGCTTCATGTAGTATCAAATGGAGGGCTAGTAGGTCCAAAATGACTTCACTCATATGCCTGAGAATTGGTACTGCCTCCTGATTGAAGGCTGGTTGGGGTGTTGGCTGGGGGCCTTGGTTTTCTTTATGTGACCCTCTCCACATGGCTGCTTGGGGTTCCTCACAGCATGGTAACTGGGTTCTATGGAGTGTTCCAAGCCTCAGTGTGCAAGTACTTATCGAGCCTCCACTTGCATCATTCTGGCTAACATCTCATTGCATAAAGATAGCCAAATGGCCAAGTTCAGAGACAGTGTAGTTGGGGGCTACACAAAGACATTAATTCTGGGAGATGTGGTTCACTGCGGGCTACCAGAGTAATGGTAATAATAACAATCTACTACCATCTCTAAGAATCTACTTTGCAACCACAGTGCACAAAACATTGTCCATGCTCAGTCCCCATCTAAAGCTTCACACCCCTCCACAACTTCCTTGACAAACTGTTGGAATATTCCTTCTGATACTGGGTCATAATTGGTCTACTAGTTTTACCCATTGGTCTTGATTCACTTAGTACAGGACATTGCCAGGCATTATGAACAACACAAAAGAAATAGGAGCCCTGCTCCTATCTTAATGAGTCAGCTGGTCAAATGATAAGATAGAACTAGTACAGAGCATATTGGCTAGTGGAAGGACAAAAATTCAGAGAAGGAAGAAACAAATGAAGACCAGAGTAGGGAGAGATATTGCTTTTCTTACCTTCACCTTCCTTCCATCCTTTCACCCTTCTTCTTTTCTATTCTCATATTCTATTCCCAACCTCTTCTGATCCTCTGCTCATCTTAATCTAGCTAATGTGAGAGTGAATCAGGCTCACTTACTGTATTAGTTATCTATTTGTGTAACGCAAATTATCTTAAAACCTGAGGCAGGAATCAAAATTCTAGAGGAGAACATAGGCAGTAACCTCTTCGACATCGGCCATAGCAACTTCTTTCAAGACATGTCTCCAAAGGCAAAGGAAACAAAAGTGAAAATAAACCTTTGGGACTTCATCAAGATAAAAAGCTTCTGTACAGCAAAGGAAATGGTCAACAAAACAGAGGCAACCCATGGAATTAGAGAAGATATTTTCAAATGACACTATAGACAAAGGGCTGATATCCAAGATCTATAAAAAAATCCTCAAACTCAACACCCAAAAACCAGATAATCATGTCAAAAAATGGGCAGAAGACAAGAACAGACACTTCTCCAAAGAAGACATACAAAAGGCTAACGACACAAGAAGAAAATGTTCATCATTATCAGCCATCAGGGAAATTCAAATCAAAACCACATTGAGATACCACCTTACATCAGTTAGAATGGCCAAAATTATTAAGACAAGAAACATTAAGTGTTAGAGAGGATGTGGAGAAAGGGGAACCCTCTTGCACTGTTGGTGGGAATGCAAGTTGGTGCAGTCACTTTAGAAAACATTGTGGAGATTCCTTAAGACATTAGAAATAGAGCTACCCTATGACCCTGCAGTTGCACTACTGGGTATTTACCCCAAAGATACAGATGTAGTGAAAAGAAGGGCCATCTCTACCCCAGTGTTCATAGCAGCAATGGCCACAGTCACCAAGTTGTGAAAAGAGCCAAGATGTCTTTCAACAGATGAATGGATAAAGAAGATGTGGTCCAAATATATATAATGGAGTATTTCTTATGCCTCCATCAGAAAGGATGAATACCCAACTTTTGTATCAGCATGGACGGGACTGGAGGAGAGATTATGCTGAGTGAAGTAAGTCAAGCAGAGAAAGTCAATTATCATATGGTTTCACTTACTTGTGGAGCATAAGGAATAACAGAGAACATTAGGAGAAGAAAAGCGATTTGTGGGAAATTGGAGGGGGATACAAACCATGAGAAACTGGACTCTGAGAAACAAACTGAAGGTTTTGGAAAGGAGTGGGTAGGAGAATGGGTGAGCCTGGTGGTGGGTATTAAGGAGGGCATGTACTGCATGGAGCACTGGGTGTTGTGCATAAACAACAAATCTTGGAACACTGAAAAAATAAAATAAAAAAACTCTGTGACTTAAAACAACAATAAACATTTATTATTTTTCATTATGTTATGGGCCAAGAATTGAAGTGTTGCCAAGCTGGGAAGTTCTAGATTAGCGTCTCTCATGATGTAGCCATCAAGATCATCTGGATCTGAGGTCATCTGAAATTTTGACTGGAGCTGGAGGATCTGATTCCGACGTGGTCACTAGCATGGATGACAAGTTGGTGCTGGCTGTTGGTGGGAGACTTCATCCTCCCCAGGAGGCCTCTCTATGGGCTGTTTCTCCCAGAAAAGCAAGCCAAGAGAGTGAGAGTCAGGTGGAAGCTGTCCTTTGGATGACCTACCCTCAGAAATCACATGACTTTGCTTCTGTTCCATTCTATTCATTAGAAGTGAAACCCAAATGTGGCCTACTTTCAAGTGGAAGAGAATGAGCCTTCACCTTTCCAAAGGAGTAGTGTCATAGAATTTGCAGACAATTTGATGCTTATATGTCTGTATTTTGAGGG
The DNA here is from genome assembly GCF_922984935.1 of Meles meles. NCBI lineage: Eukaryota > Metazoa > Chordata > Mammalia > Carnivora > Mustelidae > Meles > Meles meles. Next base: position 35,560,500 of record NC_060069.1, on the reverse strand, counting down.
TTCCTCCTGAAGCCACTCAGCACAATTTCTCCCCTTTCAGTAGTTTCTGAGGCAGGGACAGTCCCCATTATGGTGATAGATGACCCCAGGGATGATTTCCCAGTAACCAACTCCTTGTTCCCTTTTGTAAGGCATTCTCTTCTCACCTGGGCTACAGCTAATGCTGATCCTAGCAAGACTGAAGGATGTCTCTCAAAAGCCAAAAAGCTTTTGCAAAGACAAAGAAGCTGCTAGTGGAGGAGATGTCCAGGAGAGACCATAGTCAGGGGGACCATGAATGTCCATATTCCCCTTTGTCCAGTCAGGGGGCCAGGCCCTTTCTAAGGTGAACTTTCTCTGATTGCCCCTTTGCTTCCCTTGAAATAAAGTGTGTGTAGACTGTGTGCTTATTTTGCCTTCCTCTATGTGCTCTCTGTGGAATTCATTATCTTTGATTTAGTAAAGTGCATTATATACTTGAAGAGTCAGTTTAACTATTTCCAGCTCATCAACTAATATCACCCTCCTCTCCAACTATTTCCCTTGGAGGAATTGGCAAAGATTAGATCGGACTTGCTGCTGTGAGCAATACCTCGAAAAGGAAAAAGGTGAAAACGAGAGTATGGGGTCCTCAGCCCTTGGAAGGAATTATCTGGGATATAAAAGGAGCAGGCTTTACTTGTTTTGTTGTCATCAACACCTTTTCTGCTCAGAATTTCCACTGGGACCTCTGTTAAAGGTGACTTTGCTCAGGCAGGTTCTCCTGGCCAGTTCAGTTGTGCAGAATGGGAGGGTTCAGCCCAGTGTCTTGGTTTGAGTCAGGTTACAGCATCAGGCACAACTCAGCTTGCAGGGGACACTCAGTAGATGACTATGGAATGAGCAGGTGGGGAGGATCTGGGAAGCAGGATGAGACTGGGCCGAATGCCATGTTCTGGCTCTTAACTTATTGCTAAGCATTTCAGTAATTTTCCCCATGGTTCTGGTTTTCTTTTCTGTGAAATGGGAGGTGCAGAGGTAATTGGGAACCTTGGGCATTCCAGAGTTCTTGGATATTGTTCTGTTTGGAGGAATTAGAACTGTAGTCACCAGGTGTGGTGATATCTAGAGAGATGTGTTAGCTCAAGACCAGCTCTATGCTGGTGTGAAGGCAGAATAAGATGGGTGCCCTGTGTCTCATGCTGGTCAGTGTCCCTCTCTGGACAACATTTAGCCCATCTCTACAATAAAGAGATGGTGTCTGCTCTTCTGGCTCTAGGTCTTCTGCTTCCAAATGTGTCCTCCATCAGCAACTATACTGAGCAAGGATCCTTTATGATTACTTGGCAAATATGGGTGATAGAACATTCTCAGCACAGTCCTCAGGATGCTGGGGATGCTTGTTTTCTGAAGTGAGGTGTCAAGAGCCTCCACTTTCTAGTCATGAATTTCCTCTTACAGTTTGAGAATGAAATGAATTTGGTTATTCAAGTCTTCAGAATGTTGATTCTGAGTCTTTTAGAATTGGAGGCAATTTTATAGATAATTGAGTATAAGCCTTTCATTCTTCTCATGAGCCCTAAGAGATGAAGGGAACAATTTAGCCAATTCATAGTTAAGCTCATAGTCTTGCCACTTACCTGAGAATTTTCTCCTATTCTAGGCCTACTTATGCCTTCAAGGGGGAGAAAAAGCAAATCAGAGATCTCCAGATAAATATCCCTTTCTTTGACTGGCTTATTTTACTTAGGGTCATACTTTCTAGATCTATTCATGTTGTTGCAAATGGCAAGATTTCTTTATTTTTTTATGGTTGGGTAATATTCTATTGAGTACACTTATGGTGCTGAGCACTGAGTAATGTACAGAACTGTTGAATCATTATATGATACATCTGAAACTCATATAACACTGTATGTTAATTACACTGGAATTAAAAAAGAGTTCTATACATTTCCAGTGCCAATATTAAGTAGGAGGAGCTCTGGACCCCAGCGCGAGTAGATGCTCAAAAAGTACTGATCAGAGAAACAAATGTGTGAAGTTCTATGGGCTATAACTCTTCCAACAGTAAGACCTAGGGTATGTCTGGTGGATTTCAAGCTAGCAATCATTCTTCCTTTCTTTGGAGCCTGAGTCTTTTGGCAAATATTTCAGGCATATTTTCCTCTTATTTATTTTATAGACTCTATTCTTATCTCAGTCCCTTTGTCATACAACAACAAGACCTATATATATGGATATAATGGCTCATGTGCAAAAACTGGGTCACTTTCAAACTGATTTATGGGACTAGTCCAAGAGCAGGTCTATGTAAAATCTTGATTTGGGATTTAAAAAGAGGTGTGCAAATAAAAAATGATGTATCTTTATTGATTTAGGAAACTGTAATGACAAAAGTTATTTACAAAAGTCTCACTCCTTTTGCATTCCTAACAACTCATTTTCAATGTTATTAATTCACTACTTCTGTCCTCAATAAGGGTATTAAAATTTAATTGATTTTGAACTCACTGATTTTGAAGTTAATGAAATTGTTTATTTCAGTAACTTCACTTCCGTTTCTTTTCTTTACCATTAAACTTGATGCCATAAATCCCCCAACAGCTGAAGGGTCTAAAAGGAAGAGATCTCAGTTCTCTGGAAGTTTTCCAACTTTATGTCCTGGAACATATGCCAGTTCAAGAAGTCATTCTGACTCCTTCTCTTGAACAATATTTTCTTTATGACTCCATATTTGTCTTATTATTTAAGAAGAAATTGAGTTTTTACTTTGCTTAAAGAACATTTGACTACTTCTCATTGGCCCCCAAAGAAACCCCAAACATTTAGCATGGGCTGATTGGCTCTTGATTATCTGGTTTCTAACATATCTCCTTTTCCATACTCCTTAGTGTCCTGCCCACACTCTCTGTCCCTTGACCCTCAAGTATAGCACAAGCTTTAACAACAACAGTGTAGTAGTGATCTATTGCATAACAAGCTACCTCAAGCTTTAGATATTATTTCATGGTTTCTGTGGGTCAGGAATCTGGGCATAGCTTAGCAGATTTTCTGCTTCAGGGTCTCTCCTCCTAAAGGTTGCAATCAAGGTGTTGGCTAGGGCTGCAATCATCTCAAGTTTCAACTGGACCAGGCTCTACATCCAAGCTCATTCATGGGGTTGCCAGTTTATAATTCTTCCTGTACTTAGCTCTTTGTTGGCTGTTGGCTAGAGATCATTTTTAGTTCCTTGACAAGGGGTCCTCTCATTAAAGACAGCATGTAATGAGAGAGAGAGAGAGAGAGAGAGAGAGAGAAAGAGAGAGGATGCCAACAAGATGGAAGTCAAGTTGTTTTGCAACCTAATCACAGAAATAACATCCCATTACTCTTTCGCTGTTTCTATTTGTTAGAAGCAAGTCACTAGAACCAGCACACCCCAAAGGTGTTCATGTCATGCAGTGATATGAACACTAGGAGGTAGGGCTCATTGGGAGTCATGTCAGAGCTGCTGACCACAAGTACTATATATGGATAACAATTCCTGAGGAATATAGCAGACATTCTGTTAAGACCTTTCCCATATAATCCACATAAACACTGTTTTGAAAAGAATTTTCATTCTAGGGCTCAGAAAAGTTAAGTAACAAGCAAGTGGCAGTGGCAGGGTCTGAGCCCAGGTTGTCAGGCTCCAAAGTCTTAGGACAGGAGCCAACTTCATCTGTTCATTCTTGGAGCTCAGTACAGACTCTATGACATAGGAAACTTGTGGGTATTGAGTAACTGCTAAATGAACAAATGAATGAATTCAGCCTGGGTCATCCTATAGCTTCTTTTGGTAAAACTCTGGTTTTAGGGAGTCAAGATGGCGGGGAAGTAGGAGGAGGCACCATTTCAACCTGTACCCTAAAGTGAGCTGATTACCTACCAAAGAACTCCGACCACCCATGAAATCAGCCTGAGATCAGAACTATACACATCTGGATCTCTACAGGAGCAGAAGACGCCAGTGGCAGGTAAAGCAGACTGGGAGAGTCGGACTGATATCGGAAGATAAACAAAAGGGGGAGGGAGCCACCAGAGGTGACCGATTGGAAAGTAATACCCCAACATGAGAGTGCTCTGCGTCCGGGGACCAGCATTAACTTGGAGTCTGGTTGAAAGCACTCAAAAAACAAAGAGCAAAGGATCGCGGGGGGGTAATAGTGGGAACCTGGGCGGTTAGGGTCAGGGACCTAAGTCCTCGGACCCAGGACAGCCACCCCTGGCGCTAAGCCAGAGAGTGCGGCGGAGAAATCAGGTCTCCGTCCCTGAGCCGCCAGTGCGCCTGAACGCCAGCGCGCCAAGAACGAGTGGGGTCTGGCTCCCGTGAGGGGCTGGGAGCCTGGCCAGATGGCAATCCTGAAACGCGCGCGTCCCACACCCTCCCTTGGGATAGGTGCTCATAGGCGCTAGCCTGGAGCTCTGGCATCCGGAAAAACCAGACATTCCCAGCCGGGGACAGCGGGAAAATCTCAGTGTGCGATCTCTGCTCGGAACCTTTCTGGCGGTCTGGAGCTGCCTAGACAGCCACCGCTGCCCTGGTTTTGGGTACAACGAGGAGCTCCTGCATCCCCAGGGACAGTGACTCAGAACCGACTCTGCCAGCAGCTTTTGCAAAACATTCTGAGGCTTCTCTCTGAGAGGGAGGTTGGGGTGCAGTTTGCTCTCCTCTAAACCTCCAAAAACCATCAAAAGCTGTCAAGGTGAGAGAAAGCAGATGAAAGAACATAAAAACCCCCAGAGAACAAAAGGCTGAAAAAACCAGTTTCCTCAGAGCTCACCCCCTTGAGGGGAGCGGGAGGACCTAACTCAGGGAACATCATTGTCTGAAAACCCACGTGGCAGGCCCCTCCCCCAGAAAACCAACCAGGAAGGAAGAAAAAAAAAAAAAGACTACAAGAGAACAACCACCACTACTTCATAAATACAACTTTTATTTTTAACTCTTTACCAATATTCTGGTTCTTTTTTTTTTTATACATATAGATAATTTTTTAACCTATTTACCACCACACTGAGATATCCAGTACATCAAATTCTTTAATAACCTTCTAACCTGAACTTTTTGATACATACACCCGTGTTTTTCTTTTGCTTTTCTATTTTTTTAATTCTTTTTTAATTTTAACTTAGTTTAGTCTAGTTTATTCTTTTTTAATTTTTATTTTCTACTATACATATAGAGTTGAACTTCAAGGTAATCCCCTTTCCCCAATCAATGTTACCCCTATAGGCAAACCAGTTTTTAATCCCCCTGTAACTTAGGAAAGTTGAGTCCCTTAACAAAAACATCAAGATACCTTCAGGAAGAATCAAAATAACCTTCCTCACCCACACTGAGAATTTATAACCACTCTCCCAATTTTTCCTTCTGTCAGTGTTTCTGTGAATTTGTGTTTGTCCTGATAATATATAAATCTTGTACTTGGGGTTCTTTCTGATGAGGTTCTTCCCTTTTTTTTTTTTTTTGCTTATATATATATATTTTTTCTCTTGTCATATACTTTTATCAGTCTTTTTGTTTGTCTGTTTTTGTTTGTATACTTCATAAATCTTACTTTGTGGCCCATTTGGGCTGAGCCTTCTCTTTTATCTTCCTTTTTTTCCCTCTCTCTCTCTTTTTTTTTCCTTTTTTCTTTCCCCTTTTTTTTCTTTCTTCTTCTCTATTTCTTTTTCTTTTCTTTTTTCTCTCATTTGGGTGGGGAATCCTGATTGCACAGAAGCGTTCCAGGGTGCACATTGACTGCACCACAGTCGATAAGTCCAGCTGCATCTGTTCAGTCATCTCTTACCAAAATGACTAGGAGGAGGAATACCCAACAGAAGAAAAATACAGAGGATGGGCCTTCTGCAACAGAGCTAATGGCTATCGACATAGACAATATGTCAGAAAAGGAATTCAGACTAACAATTATCCAGGCAATAGCTAGGTTGGAGAAAGCCATGGATGACCAAACAGAATTGATTAGGGCAGAACTGAAAGCCACCAGGGATGATGTTCACAATGTTAGGGCAGAACTGAAAGCCACCAGGGATGATGTTCAAAATGCTCTCAATGAGTTCCAATCTAATCTAAATTCTCTAAAAGCTAGGGTAACTGAGACAGAAGATAGAATTAGTGATCTGGAGGACAAACAGATAGAGAGAAAGGATCAGGAGGAAGCCTGGAACAAACAGCTCAGAAGCCACAAAAACAGAATCAGGGAAATAAACAATGCCATGAAACGTTCCAACGTCAGAATTATTGGAATCCCTGAAGGGGAGGAAAAAGAAAGAAGTCTAGAAAATATAGTGGAAGAAGTTGTCTATGAAAATTTTCCCAATCTCATGAATGGAAACAATGTTCATGTACTAGAGGCAGAGAGATTTCCTCCCAAGATTTTAGATTCTTGAAAGTCCTCATGACACCTTATAGTTAGAATGAGGAATTATGTTTCAAGAGAGACCCTCTTAAAAGCAGCTAGGACAAAGAAGCTCCTTACATACAGAGGAAAGCCCATTAGAATAATGTCAGACCTTTCCACAGAGACCTGGCAAGCCAGGAAGGGCTGGCAAAATATATTCAGAGTACTAAATGAGAAGAACATGCAACCAAGAATACTCTATCCAGCAAGACTGACATTTAAAATGGATGGAGAGATAGTTTCCAAGACCGGCAAGGCTTAAAAAACTATGCAACCACCAAGCTGACACTGCAGGAAACATTAAGGGGGGTCCTATAAAAGAGAAAAAATCCCAAGAATATCATTGAGCAGAAATATAGAAACAATCTACAGACAGAAAGACTTCAAAGGCAACACGATGTCAATAAAAACCTATCTCTCAATAATCACTCTCAATGTGAATGGCCTAAATGCGCCCATAAAATGACACAAGGTTGCAGATTGGATAAAACGATAGGACCCATCCATATGTTGTTTATAAGAGACCCATTTTGAACCTAAGGATACACCCAGACTGAACGTGAAGGGATGGAGAAGCATCTTTCATGCCAATGGGCCTCACAAGAAGGCCAGGGTAGCGATTCTCATATCAGATAAATTAGATTTTAAACTAAAGACTGTCTCCAAAGGCCAAGGAAACAAAAGCAAAAATGAACTTTTGGGACTTCATCAAGATCAAAAGCTTCTGCACAGCAAAGGAAACAGTCAACAAAACAAAAAGGCAACCCACGGAATGGGAGAAGATATTTGCAAATGCAATACAGACAAAAGGTTGATATCCAGGATCTATAAAGAACTTCTCAAACTCAACACACACTAAACAGATAATCATATCAAAAAATGGGCAGAAGATATGAACAGACACTTCTCCAACGAAGACATACAAATGGCTATCAGACACATGAAAAAATGTTCATCATCACTAGCCATCAGGGAGATTCAAATTAAAACCACGTTGAGATACCACCTGACACCAGTTAGAATGGCCAAAATTAGCAAGACAGGAAACAACGTGTGTTGGAGAGGATGTGGAGAAAGGGAACCCTCTTACACTGTTGGTGGGAATGCAAGTTAGTGCAGCCACTTTGGAGAACAGTGTGGAGATTCCTGAAGAAATTAAGAATAGAGCTTCCCTATGACCCTGCAATTGCACTGCTGGGTATTTACCCCAAAGATACAGATGTAGTGAAAAGAAGGGCCATCTGTACCCCAATGTTTATTGCAGCAATGGCTATGGTCGCCAAACTGTGGAAAGAACCAAGATGCCCTTCAACGGATGAATGGATAAGGAAGATGTGGTCCATATACACAATGGAGTATTATGCCTCCATCAGAAAGGACGAATACCCAACTTTTGTAGCAACATGGATGGGACTGGAAGAAATTATGCTGAGCGAAATAACAACCAGAGGGTTTTGAAGGGGCGGGGGGGTGGGAGGTTGAGGAACCAGGTGGTGGGTAATAGGGAGGGCACGTACTGCATGGAGCACTGGGTGTGATGCCAAAACAATGAACACTGTTATGCTGTAAACAAACAAACAAACAAACAAACAAAACCAAAAACTCTGGTTTTAGGCCCTGACTTATTCAATCTAAATAATAAATTATCATGTGGTTAAATAAAACTAAATTATATTTAATCATTGGGGAAAGCTCTGGATTTCTGATACAGGATCCTAGGGGAAGCAGAGTGTTGGAAACAGTTCTTAGATGCTATGAAACAGACTTTATTACTACTGAGAACTTCCAAAGAATATCCAGGGAACTAGAGTATCAGAAGCCATAAAGAGAGATTGTGGAGTTGTTGTTAGAGAGACAGCCACAAATCCAGGAGGTATATTAGAATAGTATTTGGAGGGGGGCACAAATAGCTAACTGCTGGAAGTGGTGAATGGTATTAAAACTACCAGGCACACGACTGACTTAACAGGAGAGAAGCTGATGGTATGTCTGTGGCAGAATGGACCTAGAGTTAACCAAGCAGGGACTGGGGAAAAAGGATGGCTCTTCCTGCATCCAGCAAATCTTGCCTCAACAACTCCTTCTGACATTTCTCTACTTTCAGGATTCACCGAGGAGTTTGGGCTCTGGTGGTAACAGGTCAGTTGGACCCAGGTGTCACAGCTGAGAGTTGAACCTACCCCTTACGGTGGCCCAGTGAAGCCCACCATTTGAGAATGTTAGTGCAACACACAGCACTGGATAGTTTATAAAGTACTTTCTTATGGGGTCTTCTTTGTGCCTTATAATGAACTTCTGAAGTGAAATTATGAAGAAGACTAGATAGACCTATCCCCTGGCTAGCCCCTCCTCTTCCTGTGGAGAAACCATGTAGCAGTCAATTCACCATAAGTTTTCTGTGAGAGTATGGAGCACAATTCTTGTGTTTAATGGCCTCAGGCTAATAGTTGGGTAGTCACTGGGCTGGTAGATCTCTAGGGGTGTGTCTCCCCTTTTTGGAATGCAGGCTGTCTACTGTTGTGTCTCTGCATTTCACTTCCTTGGAGTTCCAGTGGAGTTCCCTCCCCCTTCTCCTGGACACTTCTTTTGTTGACCCTACTGTTTGTGTTCTGAATTAATACCACAGATACAAATGAAGCTAATTTGTTTCTCTCTTTGCAGCTGGCACAGGAAACATTTTGTCTCTGAGGTGCCATTTGCACAACTGACCTCATACATTATTTATTGGTTTTATAATTTAGCCCAGCCTTTCAGATGCCCGCAGGATGTCACCTGCTCATGGGTATTATTATCTCCAGTTTATAAATAAGGGAAGGAGGCTTAGAGGAGTCAGTACAGGAGATTTTCCAGGGTCACACAGCCAGTAAATGGGAGACTATAATGCAGGTTTTCTCACTCTAAATTCTGAGCTCTTTCTATTCCCACTCTTGTTTTCATAGTTAGGGGACTCCCATTTTATTGCCCCCTTTATTGTATGATCACATCTGGAATATGCTATGTTGTTAGGTAAGCTTGGACCATGATAACACAGAAGCTTAAGAGAAGCCAAATAAAGAAATAAAGGAGGTGTCAAACAAAGAGGGAGCATGGAGGTATTGTGTCCCTCCTACCATCTTGGGAAAAAATGAATGATTTAGTGATATGGGGGACTTTCAGTAGAGGTACAAAAGCTGATGCTGTGACCAGTACCACTCTCTGGCTCGATTCCCAGGCTGGGTGACATATTTATCCATCATCTTCTTGCTGGAGCATCTCTCTCACTGATGAATGGCTGTTTGGCTAGGTGACAGAGGCTTTTGTTCCACCATCAATAGCATTTGGAGGTGAGGGGCTTGGTTGGAGGTCTGGAATGCAAGCAAGAGCAGCCCCTACAATGGCTTGCACTGGATTTATCTTTAATATAAAAATAAAGTTTGATCAATAGATTAACAATGTAATTAGGAGTGGTGTGTATGCCATTCTGGCACATGCTGTATTTTCTCTTTCCACCTCCGCTCATGCCCTGAAGAATTTTCGAGTCCCCAGCCTCCTACAGATGGCCTCTCTGGACTCCAAAAGCCTTGCTCTGCTAGAATGTTCATCATTGTCTGCCTTGGCCCTGGCAAGTTCTCCTCTTGGGTGAGTTAGTGAGTGTCTCAGACCACATCTCACCTCCAAGGAGCAGGGGGAGAAGGAATCATCTTGTAGCTGCCCTTGGTCCAGCTAACTCACTTCTGTTGTGCAACACATTCAAAGCAACCACTGCAAAAGTTGACTCTGCAAGGACAAGACCCATATTTATAATAGACATTTGGTTAAGTCCTCATTAAGCCACGTGTATACCATGGTCAGGCTCTTGGACCGGACAGGTGCTATGGGGAATAAGAGTATGAAGTCAAACACTGCAGCCTGGTACCAAAGGGGACCATCTCCTTTCCTTCCTCCTTGATTCTGGGGAAAATTTGATGCATGGCCTGGTGGTGCCAATGTGATGTGGAAATTATCGGTGTCTTGGGTGGAGGTTCTGGGAAAGGAATAGCCTAAGTTCCCTGGGACAAGGTGGGTAAGAGAGTGATGACCACGCTGCCTACTTGACTTCACATAGCCTGTGGGTCCCAGATGATTGTCTTCTCCCTTTTTCTAGAAGACATGGCTTGCCATTTTCCCAGGCAACTGCAATACCTCAGCTCTTGGTAGCTAATCTCCGTGTGTTCCAGCATTTCAGTTCCATTGCCACGCCTCATTTACAGCATTGTGTAAGTGCTCCCAAGGGACCCCTGCCTACGCATCAAGAGAGTCTGTCCACAATGAGGAAGCTATTCTAGCCTCTGCCTCCCAGTGTCTTATTGCATTTAACAGTAGGAAAATTGGGACAGTTCTACCTTACACTTTGGTGGGAAAGGGAATGGAAAGTGTTACCAGGGGGACCGGCTTGAGTCAGGATGACCAGGGGACCCATGAAGGCAGCTTGAGATGACTTGGCTTCTTTCATAATCTCTTGTCCTCACCAGAAGATTGAGATGGGACCTACTGCTAAGGAAATAAGCAAGTCAAAGTCTTTCTAAAGAGATTCTTATAAATAGCTCTGTACAGACTATACTATAGAAAAACATCCAGAGAGAAATGACTTACTATTTCTTATTAAATTTAAAGGACTCTTTCTGGTGTTATAAATAAATTCTTCATCACTCACTTGAAGGTAATAAAGCTTGTAAATTTTTTTGCTCTCAAGTTTTATGTCCCTGCTTGCCTTTTTCTGCCATCTAGGTGGTGTCTTGCTTTACCTTACCTACTACCAGTTGGTGTGTGTTTAATGGTTTATTTATTTATTTTTTCAGTGTAACAGTATTCATTGTTTTTTGCACAACACCCAGTGCTCCATGCAACACGTGCCCTCCCTATTACCCACGACCTGGTTCCCCCAACCTCCCACCCCCGCCCCTTCAAAACCCCCAGGTTGTTTCTCAGAGTCCATAGTCTCTCATGGTTCGCCTCCCCTTCCAATTTCCCCCAACTTCCTTCTCCTCTCCATCTCCCAAAGTCCTCCATGTCATTTGTTATGCTCCACAAATAAGTGAAACCATATGATACTTGTCTCTCTCTGCTTGACTTATTTCACTCAGCACAATCACCTCCAGTCCCATCCATGTTGCTACAAAAGTTGGGTATTCATCCTAATGTATTTTTATCCCCAGGGGTACAGGTCTGTGAATCATCAGGTTTACACACTTCACAGCACTCACGATAGCACATACCCTCCCCAATGCCCATAACCCCCTCCCCCCACCCAACCCCACCTCCCCCCAGCAACCCCCAGTTTGTTTTGTGAGATTAAGAGTCATTTGTGGTTTGTCTCCCTCCCAATCCCATCTTGTTTCATTTATTCTCCTATCCCCCTAACCTCCCATGTTGCATCTCCACGTCCTCATATCAGGGAGATCATAGGATAGTTGTCTTTCTCCGATTGACTTATTTCACTAAGCATGATACCCACTAGTTCCATCCACGTCATCACAAATGGCAAGATTTCATTTCTTTTGATGTCTGCATAGTATTCCATTGTGTATATATACCACATCTTCTTTATCCATTCGTCTGTTGATGGACATCTAGGTTCTTTCCATAGTTTGGCTATTGTAGACATTGCTGCTATAAACATTCGGGTACACGTGCCCCTTCGGATCACTATGTTTGTATCTCTAGGGTAAATACCCAGTAGTGCAATTGCTGGGTCATAGGGTAGTTCTATTTTCAACTTTTTGAGGAACCTCCATGCTGTTTTCCAGAGTGGTTGCACCAGCTTGCATTCCCATCAACAGTGTAGGAGGGTTCCCCTTTCTCCGCATCCTCGCCAGCATCTGTCATTTCCTGACTTGTTAATTTTAGCCATTCTGACTGGTGTGAGGTGATATCTCATTGTGGTTTTGATTTGTATTTCCCTGATGCCGAGTGACGTGGAGCACTTTTTCATGTGTCTGTTGGCCATCTGGATGTCTTCTTTGCAGAAACGTCTGTTCATGTCCTCTGCCCATTTCTTGATTGGACTGTTTGTTCTTTGGGTGTTGAGTTTGCTAAGTTCCTTATAGATTTTGGACCCTAGCCCTTTATCTGATATGTCGTTTGCAAATATCTTCTCCCATTCTGTCAGTTGTCTTTTGGTTTTGTTAACTCTTTCTTTTGCTGTGCAAAAGCTTTTGATCTTGATGAAATCCTAATAGTTCATTTTTGTCTTTGTTTCCCTTGCCTTTGCCGATGTTCCTAGGAAGATGTTGCTGCGGCTGAGGTCGAAGAGGTTGCTGCCTGCGTTCTCCTCAAGGATTTTGATGGATTCCTTTCTCACGTTGAGGTCCTTCATCCATTTTGAGTCTATTTTCGTGTGTGGTGTAAGGAAGTGGTCCAATTTCATTTTTCTGCATGTGGTTGTCCACTTTTCCCAGCACCATTTATTGAGGAGGCTGTCTTTTTTCCATTGGACATTCTTTCCTTCTTTGTCGAAGATGAGTTGACCATAGAGTTGAGGGTCTATTTCTGGGCTCTCTATTCTGTTCCATTGATCTATGTGTTTGTTTTTGTGCCAGTACCATGCTGTCTTGATGATGACAGCTTTGTAATAGAGCTTGAAGTCCGGAATTGTGATGCCACCAACTTTGGCTTTCTTTTTCAATATTCCTTTGGCTATTCGAGGTCTTTTCTGGTTCCATATAAATTTTAGGATTATTTGTTCCCTTTCTGTGAAAAAAATGGATGGTATTTTGATAGGGATTGCATTAAATGTGTAGATTGCTTTAGGTAGCATAGACATTTTCACAATATTTATTCTTCCAATCCAGGAGCATGGGACATTTTTCCATTTCTTTGTGTCTTCCTCAATTTCTTTCATGAGTACTTTATAGTTTTCTGCATATAGATTCTTAGCCTCTTTGGTTAGGTTTATTCCTAAGTATCTTATAGTTTTGGGTGCAATTGTAAATGGGATTGACTCCTTAATTTCTCTTTCTTTTGTCTTGTTGGTGTACAGAAATGCAACTGATTTCTGTGCATTGATTTTATATCCTGACACTTTACTGAATTCCTGTACAAGTTCTAGCAGTTTTGGAGTGGAGTCTTTTGGGTTTTCCACATATAGTATCATATCATCTGTGAAGAGAGATCGTTTGACTTCTTCTTTGCCGATTTGGATGACTTTAATTTCTTTTTGTTGTCTGATTGCTGAGGCTAGGACTTCTAGTACTATGTTGAATAGCAGTAGTGATAATGGACATCCCTGCCATGTTCCTGACCTTAATGGAAAAGCTTTCAGTTTTTCTCCATTGAGAATGATTATTTACGATGGGTTTTTCATAGATGGCTTTGATAATATTGAGGTATGTGCCCTCTATCCCTACACTTTGAAGAGTTTTGATCAGGAAGGGATGATGTACTTTGTCAAATGCTTTTTCAGCATCTATGGAGAGTATCATATAGTTCTTGTTCTTTCTTTTATTAATGTGTTCTATCACATTGATTGATTTGCGGATGTTGAGCCAACCCTGCAGACCTGGAATAAATCCCACTTGGTCGTGGTGAATAATCCTTTTAATGTACTGTTGAATCCTATTGACTAGTATTTTGGTGAGAATTTTTGCATCTGTGTTCATCAAGGATATTGGTCTGTAGTTCTCTTTTTTGGTGGGATCCTTGTCTGGTTTTGGGATCAAGGTGATGCTGGCCTCATAAAATGAGTTTGGAAGTTTTCCTTCCATTTCTATTTTTTGGAACAGTTTCAGGAGAATAGGAATTAGTTCTTCTTTAAATGTTTGGTAGAATTCCCCTGGGAAGCCGTCTGGCCCTGAGCTTTTGTTTGTTTGGAGATTTTTGATGACTGTTTCAATCTCCTTACTGGTTATGGGCCTATTCAGGTTTTCTATTTCTTCCTGGTTCAGTTGTGGTAGTTTCTATGTCTCTAGGAATGCATCCATTTCTGCCAGATTGTCAAATTTGTTGGCGTAGAGTTGCTCATAGTATATTCTTATAATTCTCTGTATTTCTTTGGGGTTAGTTGTGATCTCTCCTCTTTCATTCATGATTTTATTTATTTGGGTCCTTTCTCTTTTCTTTTTGATAAGTCTGGATAGGGGTTTATCAATCTTCTTGATTCTTTCAAAGAACCACTCCTAGTTTCATTGACTTTTTTCTATTTTTCTATTTTTTCTTTTTTTTGGTTTCTATTTCATTGATTTCTGCTCTGATCTTTAAGATTTCTCTTCTCCTGCTGGGTTTAGGGTTTCTTTCTTGTTCTTTCTCCAGCTCCTTTACGTGTAGGGTTAGGTTTTGTACTTGAGACCTTTCTTGTTTCTTGAAAAAGGCTTGTGCCACTATGTATTTTCCTCTCAGGACTGCCTTTGCTGTGTCCCACAGATTTTGAACCGTTGTGTTTTCATTATCATTTGTTTCCATGAATTTTTTCAATTCTTCTTTAATTTCCTGGTTGACCCATTCATTCTTTAGAAGGATGCTGCTTAGTCTCCATGTATTTGGGTTCTTTCCAGCTTTCCTCTTGTGATTGCGTTCTAGCTTCAGAGCGTTGTGGTCTGAAAATATGCAGGGAATGATCCTAATCTTTTGATACCGGTTGAGACCTGATTTGTGACCCAGGATGTGATCTATTCTGGAGAAGGTTCCATGTGCACTAGAGAAGAATGTGTATTCTGTTGCTTTGGGATGAAATGTTCTGAATATATCTGTGATGTCCATCTGGTCCGGTGTGTCATTTAAGGCCTTTATTTCCTTGTTGATCTTTTGCTTGGATGATCTGTCCATTTCAGTGAGGGGAGTGTTCAAGTCCCCTACTATTATTGTATTATTATTGATGTGTTTCTTTGATTTTGTTATTAATTGGTTGATATAGTTGGCTGCTCCCACGTTAGGGGCATAGATATTGAAAATTGTTAGATCTTCTTGTTGGACAGACCCTTTGAGTATGATATAGTGTCCTTCCTCATCTCTTATTATAGTCTTTGGCTTAAAATCTAATTGATCTGATATAAGGATTGCCACCCCAGCTTTCTTCTGATGCCCATTAGCATGGTACATTGTTTTCCACCCCCTCACTTTAAATATGGAGGTGTCTTCATGTCTAAAATGAGTTTCTTGTGGCAACATATTGATGGGTTTTGTTTTTTTTATCCATTATGATACCCTCTGTCTTTTGATTGGGGCATTGAGCCCGTTAACATTCAGGGTAACTATTGAGAGATATGAATTTAGTGCCATTATTAGTCTGTAAGGTGACTGTTACTGTATATTGTCTCTGTACCTTTCTGATCTACTACTTTTAGGCTCTCTCTTTGCTTAGAGGACCCCTTTCAATATTTCCTGTAGAGCTGGTTTGGTGTTTGCAAATTCTTTCAGTTTTTGTTTGTCCTGGAAGCTTTTGATCTCTCCTTCTATTTTCAATGATAGCCTAGCTGGATAGAGTATTCTTGGCTGCATGTTTTTCTCATTTAGTGTTCTGAATATATCATGTCAGCTCTTTCTGGCCTGCCAGGTCTCTGTGGAAAAGTCTGCTGCTAATCTAATATTTTTACCATTGTATGTTACAGACTTTTTTTCCCCGGGCTGCTTTCAGGATTTTCTCTTTGTCACTAAGACTTGTAAAATTTACTATTAGGTGATGGGGTGTGGACCTATTCTTGTTGACTTTGAGGGGGGTTCTCTGCACTTCCTGGATTTTGATGCTTGTTCCCTTTGCCATATTAGGGAAATTCTCTCCAACAATTCTCTCCAATAGACCTTCTGCTCCCCTCTCTCTTTCTTCTTCTTCTGGAATCCCAATTATTCTAATGTTGTTTCGTCTTATGGTGTCACTTATCTCTCGAATTCTCCCCTTGTTGTCCAGTAGCTGTTTTTCCCTCTTTTGCTCGGCTTCTTTATTCTCTGTCATTTGGTCTTCTATATCACTAATTCTTTCTTCTGCCTCATTGATCCTAACAGTGAGAGCCTCCATTTTTGATTGCACCTCATTAATAGCTTTTTTGATTTCAACTTGGTTAGATTTTAGTTCTTTAATTTCTCCAGAAAGGTCTTTTATATCTCCAGAGAGGGTTTCTCTAGTATCTTCCATGCCTTTTTCGAGCCCGGCTAGAACGTTCAGAATCATCATTCTGAACTCTTGATCTGACATATTACCAATGTCTGTGTTGATTAGGTCCCTAGCCTTCGGTACTGCCTCTTGTTCTTTTGTTTGTGGTGATTTTTTCCGCCTTGTCATTTTGTCCAGATAAGAGGATACGAAGGATCAAATAAAATACTAAAAGGGTGGCAAAGACCCCAGAAAAATGCGCTGTAACCAAATCAGAAGAGACCCCAAATTGTGGGGGGTGGGTAGGGGGATAAAAAGAGGTTCAGAAAAAAAAAGAAAAAAAAATTAAAAAATAAAACAAATAGAGAAAAAATATAAAAAAGAAAGAAAAACATATATTTTAGATAAACTAGTCAAAAAACGTGAAAAAAGAAAAGGGTAAAAGTTTTAAAAAATTTAGCAGAAGAAGAAAAAAGAAAGAAAAAAATTGAAAAAAAAATTGAATTTACCACAAGACTAAAGAATCATGGGGAGAAAGCCATGAGTTCCGTGCTTTGCTTTTTCCTCCTCTGAAACTCCACTGGTGTTAGGTATTGAACCTGTTTTCCTTGATAGATGAAAACTATCTGTCCTGGCTGGATATTTTGTTGATCTTCTGGGGGAGGGGCCTGTTTTAGTGACTCTCAAGTGTGTTTGCCCGAGGCGGAACTGCACCGCCCTTACCGGGGGCCAGACTAAGTAATTGGCTCGGGTTCGCTTTTGGGAGCTTCTGTTCCCTGAACGCTTTCCGTAGAGTTCCGGAGGATGGGAATGAAAATGGCGGCCTCCTAGTCTCCAGCCCGGAGGAGCCGAGGGCCCGGGGCCCCACTCCTCAGTGCGCCCCCAGAGGATTGCACCCAATTACTCCCGTATCCCCAGCCTCCAGCTGCGCTCTGAGCTCACCCAGCCCGCGATCAGTTCAAGGTAACCCTGAGCTGAGAGTTCAGTCCGCGGCTCTGTCTCTGTAGCCGTCTTCTCCGTTCTAACACCTGCGAGCTCTGTGACACTCCGACACCCCCGATCCTTCTGTGACCCTGAGGGACCTGGGGCCACGCTGACCCCACGTGGGCTTCACCCCAGTTTAGCCTCTGGAGCAATGTCCCTCAGTGGAACAGACTTTTAAAAGTCCTGATTTTGTGCTCTGTTGCTCCGCCGCTTACAGGAGCCAGCCCCTTCCCCCGCGGTCTATCTTCCCGTCGTTTTGGATTCACTTCTCCGCCAGTCCTACCTTTCAGAAAGTGGTTGATTTTCTGTTTCTAGAATTGCTGTTCTTCTTCTCTTTGATCTCCCATTGGATTTGTAGGTGTTTGCAATGTTTAGGTAAGGTATCAAGCTGATCTCCTGCTACCTGATGTAGTCTCAGCCTGCTACTTCTCCGCCATCTTGACTCCTCCAGTTGGTGTGTGTTTAAAGAATGAGAAATAATTTTAATATTTGCCAAGATAAAATATAATTAGGTTGGTAAATCTGCTATTTAAATGGGCATGAATAAAATCCCCAGACTAAATAGAAATTGTTTCTGGATTGACTTCTGTTTTCAATTATTTCTGTTATCTATCTCTTCTATTACCATGGGTAATCAGAAGTTGATCATATTTTCCAAAGAACCCAAGCCAAAACAGAGCAGAATAAACAATAAAACACAACCAGGGGACAAGGTGGGAAGAAAAAAAAAAAAAAACTATGGATGGGCCATACAGTTGTACTCTGTTCATCATCACTCTCTTTACCTGTCTGTCCATCCACCCATTCATCCATCCAGTGCTTAGTGTCTATATACACAAGGTGCGATTCTGGGAACTGTATACAGGGTAGAAATCCCACATGCTTTAATGCCACACTGCCCTGAGTTACAATCTTAGGCTACAAATTTATCTTGGTTGTATGATCTGCAAAGCTCATAATCTCTGCAGCCTCATGTTGCTCATCTCTGTAACAGATTTCCAAATCCCTTCCTCATATGTTTGCTAAATATCTGGAACAAGATCTTGTACCTAAAGTTTCCAGAAATACTAATTGTTCCTCTTGTTTTGCTCTTCCTTATCTATTTCCTGAAATAGATAATTTCAGAAAATTTACTTTAAAATGGAACTCACCATGGCCTTCCCTTCATGCCACTTTAAGAGAAGTAATTGAAGAAAAGTACAGTGAACAGTATGGCAAATAAGAGGGCTCAGGGTATCTTGAATGTTAATGTTTTCCAGGGATTCCTCAGCTCTTCAGAAGATGACACTCAGAACTGGAGAATCCTGGGTGCTTGGCCAATCCAAACATTCATGAGATATCACCTGTGTATTACATTACACTGGGCTGGTCTCTGGAAGCTCCCGCCTAGGATCTCCACTATGCTAGATGGAACCGTCTTGGGTAGCACCATCCCATTAGATATGTGGACTTGAACTTCAGCAACAGGTATGTTTTCCCATTTCCATCTCAGAGTCTGTCAGGATTCAACTTGTCACGCTACCCCACCTAGATTGCTTCAGTGACTGCTAAATACATTTTATCCTTAACTGGAATTTCATCCCATCTGGTTCTTTTCTTTTTAATTTTATTTATTTATTTTTGTTAGAGAGGGAGAGAAAGAGAGAGAGAGAGCATGCGCACAAACAGGCAGAGAGGCAGGCAAAGGGGGAGGCAGGCTCCATGCTGAGCAAGGAGCCTGATGCTGGACTTGATCTCAGGACTCTGGGATCATGACCATGAAGACAGACCGTTAACTGAATGAACCACTCAGGTGCCCCTATCTGGCTCTTTTCATCCTGCATTCCAATGTTTCTTAACCAGGGTTTCTGGCACCACTGATATTTTGGCGTGGACAACTCTTTGTTTGGGAGGCTGTTCAGTGCATGTTTAGCAGTGCTTCTGGTCTCTACTCCTGGGATGCCAGTTAGTGTCCTTAGTTATGACAACCAAAAATGTCTCTAGATACTTACAAATATTTCTGGGTAGGGGGTAAGAATTGCCCCTGGTTGAGAACCACTCTTATAAATAACCTATGCTTTCCATTGTGCCCTCTGGAAATGTCATTAGGAAACTCATCTCTACATTCTCTGAATATTCCTGTCTCCTTTCTCAAATTGAAATTTGTCTATTTCTTGGCTGTCTCAAATGCAGACTCTTTCTTCTCCCACATCTTCTCTACCTAAAGGCTTGGAGGTGAATAGGTGTCTTCTTGCTCTCCAGTGCTGCATTGAAACAGACACTTCTATCCTGCCCACAAAAATCTGCTCTTTTTGAAGTTTATGCCATCTAGTAATGTTATGCTTTTTTACTCCTTGGTGTATCATCCTTGAATGCCCCATCTTTCTCTGCCTTCATGGGAGGATTCAGGACCTTACTTCTTACTGGCTTATTCTCTTATTCTTCTAAATTCTCCATTCTACTTACTTTAGCATCCATATTGATGACTCATCCAATACCATGACCTCTCCATTCCTGATCTCATCTTCCTTGACCTTTTAATTTTCCAAATAAGTGATGAAACGCTGATTATTTACCAGGCACTATTCTTGATCCAAGTGTACGGGAGGAGTAATGGGATAGACATGGTCTCCGCCCGCATGGAACTTACATTATAAAAGTGGAGAGGTGCAAACAATAAGCAAGCAAACAACATTTAATTTTGATAGCTGCTATTAAAGGAAGAAGCAGGCTGTTGCAGAGAGGGAATGACAGGGTGAAGTGATGAATTTGCACAGGAGGATGAAGGAAGTTCTCTCTGAGATGGTGAATGTTGAGTTGAGACCTGAAAGATGAAAAGAGGTTGACCACACAAAGAGCCAGGGGAGTAGCAATTCAAGAAGAGACCTTAAGTCCAAAAAGGCTTTGGGATGGTAGTGAGCATTGGGTGTCCAAGGAATGGAAAGTTGGCAAGTGGTTAGAGCTGTGAATGAAGATGGAGTACTGAATCTCATAGATTTGTGAGGTGTACGTGCATGCCTCCTTTGATTTGGTTGTCTCTTATGCACACAAAATGGAGCTGATCATTCTTCTCAGTTTATTATACCTATCATTGCTGGTCTTTGTTACTCTTTAAAAAATTTTTTAAATATAGTATTTTCCCCTTTTATTTCCAATTTCCAATTCAACCCCCCATCTACTATATATTTCAAATTGTATATGCAGCTTCTAGTGTTCTTGTTGAAAAGTTCAACAAGATTTATTTACTTTGATGCTTTGTGTATAGCTTTTTCCTGCTCAGGAATTAGCATCTTGTCTTTTTCTTCTGTATTCTGAGATTTTAAAGTGATGGGTCTTGGTGTGGTTCTATTTTTATCTCCTGTGGTGAGAACTTTGTGAGCCGTTCAATTTGGAAATGTAAATCTTTCAGTGCTGATACGTTTTCTTGATGATTTCTTTCCATCTATGTTCTCTTTACAGAGTGCCTGCTGTTTGGAGTTGAACCTCTTAGCTTTTCAATCTCTTTGCCTTTTTGCCTCTCTTCCTGGGAAGTTTTCTCAACTTTATCTGCCAACATTTCCAATGGGTTTCTCATTTTTGTTGTCATATTTTTAATTTCCAAAGGGCTTTTTTTTGGTTCTCTGAATATTTTACAAGCATTCTGCTGTTGTTTTATAGATAGTATTTTCTCTTAAGATATTAACAATAATTTTTGAAAGTTTAATTTTTCCTACCTAGTCTATTTTCTCTCTAATTTTCCCTCTGTATGTTTATTTTGTTTTTTAGTATTCCTTTTTGCAAGATTTCCTCATTTATCTTATTATCTTTGTTGTCTGTTGGTACTTAAGAGCAACATCAAAAAGCTCATTTTTGAAGTTTTATGTTGTCATTCATGGCTTTCACCATGGGTGAAGTTTGTACTGTTCACTGGAACTCCTGATATCAGTATCTTTAGATATTTCCTATTAGACTAGCTAGATTCCTTAAAGAAGGATTTTAAGCATCCTGGTTGGAGGATTTACCCTAACCAACAGTATCCTGGGAATTGAGGCAGATTGAGAAGTATGGGGAAGGAGAGTAGGGTTTCAACAGCTAGTGTGGATCTTTTAGTTAATGCCATATTTTGAGTACAGTAATTTTTTCTCTTAATTGTTCTTGGTGCTTCAATCCAGAGATTCCTGCTTTCACTCTCAGTAGAGCACACTGGTTTTCAAAGTATGATCTGTGGACTTAAGGGTCACTGAGATCTTTTCAGAGGGTCAGAAAGATCAAAACTATTTTCTTAACAATACCAACACTTCATTTACCTTCTTTACTCTCATTTTCCCTTTAATGTAGAGTGAAATTTTCCAGTGACTACCTGATGTGTGGTATTGCAAGGGGCCAAATGTGGAAGTGTATAGAAGACTATTTTGTATTAAGCTAGATTTTTTAAAAAAAAATTTATTTATTTATTTGAGAGATAAATGGAGAGCACCAGCATTGGAAGTGAGGCAGAAGGAGAGGGAGAGAGAGAAGCAGATACCCCTGCTGAGCAGGGAGTCCAATGTGGGGCTCTATCCCAGGACCCTGGGATCATGACCTAAGTTGAAGGCTTAGACACTTAATGACTGAGTCAACCTGGTGCCCCTGTACTAAGCTAGATTTTAAAGAGATTTAAAAAAAATATTAAACAGTGCCACTCTTTTCACTGACTTTTTTTTTAATTTAGAATGTATTTGTTTTTCTTAATAAAATATTTTTAAATGACTCACTTTTAAAAAAGATTTTACTGATTTATATGAGGGAGAGAGAGTACAGAGCAAGAAAGAGAGAGAGAGAGAGAGAGAGAGAGAGAGAGAGCAGGATCTGGGGAGAGAGGTAAAGGGAGAGGGAGAACTGGGTTCCTTGCTGAGCAGGAGCTGTGATGTGGGGCTTGATCCCAGAACTCTGGGATCATGAACTGAGCCAAAGCAGACACTTAACTGACTGAGCCACCCAGGTGTCCCTAAATGACTCAGTTTTAATTTATCACATGATAAATGTCAATATATGTAATTCTCATATGATATCTTTGGGGCCTTCAATAATTTTGAAGACTGTGAGGTAGTTCTGAGATTAAATATTTGAGAACCATTGCTCTAAAGAATGGTCGGTTGAAATTGGGGGAAATATCTAATGATTCCAACATTTTTGTGACTATGAGATGCATTTTCTTTTCTTCTCTCTTTCATTCCTTCCTCTTAGAGGTTTCTACGCTATACACAGCAAAGTGGAGAAACAGACAGAGCCTATGTCCCTGAAGATATTGTTAAGCTGATGAATCAACCAGCCCTGAAGTCTGGTCTACCTTTGAAGATGCTTCCTGTTACATGAGATAATTTTCTTTTTTTGGTAGGAGGTGGTTGTTAATTGTGGCTGAAAATCTAATGGAAGCCAAGAGAGAAGAATCTTTCAAGGCCAGGAGTAATTGATTCTGTAGAAGATGAACATTGAATGTCATCCCAGGATTTGGCTACACAGAGGCCATAGGTGACCTTCACAAATCATTTCCAGTGGAGTGGTGGTGCATACTGGACCAGTGTGGCTTCTGGTGTACCTCTTCTCCTACTGTTGTTCCTTTGTCTTTTTTTCCATTTCCTTATCTTCTTCTCTATCATACCACAAATGTTGGTGTTCTTGTCAGCGCATCTCAGACTTCCTTTTCTTTCTGTTCTTTAATGCCATTCTTTCCCAAAGGGTTAAGTGTGATTTTATTCTGGTGGTGTTCCAGATTTATATTTCCAGTTCGGATCCCTCTACATTCTAGATTCATGTATCCAACTACTTACCTGACATCTGCAGCTGAATATTTTCTAGACATGTCAGATTTAACCTGTCCAAATCAGATGTCTTGATCTGCTCCCCAGGTGCCTTGCTGCCTTCCTGGCTGTCTCCTTCCCAGTTCACAAAGCCACCATTCACTGAGCTGCTTGGGCCAGAAACCAAGTCTCAGTCTTTATTTCCTTTTCCCTCATTCCCTGTTTCTAATCCATTAGGAAGTTTTATTTGTTTCAATCTGCAAAATATAAGTGGAGTCCAGTCTTTTCTCCTTGTCCAACACCATTTTCTTGGCCCACCAGCATTAACATCTCATGCCTGCATTATTGTGAAAGCCTCCTAGTTGGCCCTGTTCCATTCTTGCTCTATGTCCACTCTTGCTATCCTCAGGTGGAAGATAGCAGTCAGACTGCTCTTCTAAATAAATGCATTGTAGATCATGTATTTCTTCCTGCTTTAATTCCTTCAAATTCTTTCATCTTTGTAATAAAATCTAGACCCCCTTCCCATGACCATAAGCCCTACATGCTCTGGCCCCTGTCATTGGCTCCAGACTTACTGTATCTGATCTTCATCCTTACTGATCTCAGCCTAACTTTACTGGTCTTCCTTTTGTTTCTTTTCTTTTCTTTTTTTAATTGATGATTTTTATTAACATATAATGTATTATTTGCCCCGGGGGTACAGGTCTGTGAATCATCAGGCTTACACACTTCACAGCACTCACCATATCACATACCTTCCCCAACGTCCATAACCTAACCACCCTCTCCACATCCCTCCTCTCCCCAGCAACCCTCAGTTTGTTTTGTGAGATTAAGAATCTCTTATGGTTTTTTTCCCCCCGATCCCATCTTGTTTAATTTTTTCCTTCCCTACCCACCAACCCCCCCCCACTCTGCCTCTCAAATTTCTCATATCAGGGAGATCATATGATAATTTTCTTTCTCTGATTGACTTATTTCGCTCAGCATAATACCCTCTAGTTCTATCCACATCATTGCAAATGGCAAGATTACGTTTCTTTTGATGGCTGCATAGTATTCCTATACACACACACACACACACACACACACACACACACACGCACAGTATTCATATATATATATATATATATGTATATATATATATAGTATTCCTATATATATATATACATACACATACCACTTCTTCTTTATCCATTCATCTGTTGATGGACATCTAGGTTCTTTCCATAGTTTGGCTGTTGTGGACATTGCTGCTATAAACATTCAGGTGCACATGCCCCTCAGATCACTACATTTGTATCTTTAGGTAAATACTCAGTAGTGCAATTGCTGGGTTGTAGGGTGGCTCTATTTTCAACTCTTTGAGGATCCTCCATGCTGTTTTCCAGAGCAGCTGCACCAGCTTACATTCCCACCAACAGTGTAGGAGGGTTTCCCTTTCTCCACATCCTCTCCAACATCTGTCATTTCCTGACTTGTTAATTTTAGCCATTCTGACTGGTGTGAGGTGGTATCTCATTGTGGTTTTGATTTGTAGTTCCCTGATGCCGAGTGATGTTGAACACTTTTTCATGTGTCTGTTTGCCATCTGGATGTCTTCTTTGCAGAAGTGTCTCTTCATGTCTTCTGCCTATTTCTTGATTGGATCATTTGTTCTTTGAGTGTTGGGTTTGATCAGTTTTTTTATAGATTTTGGATATCAGTCCTTTATCTGATATGTCATTTGCAAATATCTTCTCCCATTCTGTCAGTTGTCTTTTGGTTTTGTTGACTGTTTCCTTTGCTGTGCAAAAACTTTTGGTCTTGATGAAGTCCCAGTAGTTCATTTTTGCCCTTGCTTCCCTTGCCTTTGCCGATGTTTCTAGGAAGAAGTTACTGTGGGTGAGGTCAAAGAAGTTATTGCTTGTGTTCTCCTCAAGGATTTTGATGGATTGCTGTCTCACATTGAGGTCTTTCATCCATTTTGAGTCTATTTTTGTGTGTGGTGTAAGGAAATGGTCCATTTTCATTTTCTGCATGTGGCTGTCCAATTTTCCCAACACCATTTGTTGAAGAAACTGTCTTTTTTCCATTGGACATTCTTTCCTGCTTTGTTGAAGATCAGTTGACCATAGAGTTGAGGATCTATTTCTGGGCTCCCTATTCTGTTCCATTGATCTATGTGTCTGTTTTTGAGCCAGTACCATACTGTCTTGTTGATGGCAGCTTTGTAATAGAGCTTGAAGTCTGGAATTGTGATGCCACCAACTTTCGCTTTCTTTTTCAATAGTCCTTTGGCTATTCAAGGTCTTGTCTGGTTCTACACAAATTTTAGGATTATTTGTTCCATTTCTTTGAAAAAAAATGGATGGTATTTTGATAGGGATTGCATTAAATGTGTAGATTGCTTTAGGTATCATAGACATTGTCACAATATTTGTTCTTCCAATCCATGAGCATGGAGCATGTTTTGTTTCTTTGCATCTTCCTCCATTTCTTTCATGAATACTTTATAGTTTTCTGAGTCCACATTCTTTGCCTCTTTGGTTAGGTTTATTCCTAGGTATCCTATGGTTTTGGGTGCACTTGTAAATGGGATTGACTCCTTAATTTATCTTTCTTCTGTTTTGTTGGTGTATAGAAATACAACTGATGGGGCGCCTGGGTGGCTCAGTGGGTTAAGCCTCTGCCTTCGGCTCAGGTCACGATCCCACGGTCCTGGGATCGAGCCCCGCATTGGGCTCTCTGCTCAGCAGGGAGCCTGCTTCCTCCTCTCTCTCTGCCTACTTGTGACCTCTGTCCGTCAAATAAAAAAAAAATTAAAAAAAAAATACAACTGATTTCTGTACATTGATTTTATATCCTGACACTTTACTGAATTCCTGTACAAGTTCTAGCAGCTTTGGAGTGGAGTCTTTTGGATTTTCCACATAAATTATCATATCGTCTGCAAAGAGTGATAGTTTGACTTCTTTGTTGCTGATTTGGCTGCCTTTAATTTCTTTTTATTGTCTGATTGCTGAGGCCAGGACTTCTAGTACTATGTTGAATAGTAGTGGTGATAATGGACATCCCTGCCATGCTCCTCATCTTAGCATTAAAAGTTCTCAGTTTTTCTCCATTGAGAATGATATTCGCTGTGGGTTTTTGAGATGGCTTTGATGATATTGAAGTATGTACTCTCTATCCTTACACTTTGAAGAGTTTTGATCAAGAAACATGCTGTACTTTGCCAAATGCTTTTTCAGCATCTATTGAGAGTACCATATGGTTCTTGTTTTTTCTTTTATTAATGTGCTGTATCACATTGATTGATTTGCACATGTTGAACCAACCTTGCAAATCCCACTTGGTCATGGTGAATAATCCTTAAATGTACTGTTGGATCCTATTGGTTAGTATTTTGGTGAGCATTTTTGCATCTGTGTTCATCAAGGATATTAGTCTGTAATTCTCTTTTTTTGATGGGGTCTTTGTCTGGTTTTGGGATCAAGGTAATGCTGGCCTCATAAAAGGAGTTTGGAAGTTTTCCTTCCATTTCTATTTTCTGGAACAGTTTCAGGAGAACAGGTATTAATTCTTTAAATGTTTGGTTAGAATTGCCTCGGGAAGTCATCTGGCACTGGGCTCTTGTTTGTTTGGAGATTTTTGATGACTGCTTCAATCCCCTTATTGGTTATGGGTCTGTTCAGGTTTTCTATTTCTTCCTGGTTCAGTTGTGGTAGTTTCTATGTTTCTAGGAATGCATCCATTTCTTCCAGGTTGTCAAATTTACTGGCGTATAGTTGCTTATAATATGTTCTTATAATTGTTTGTATTTCTTTGGTGTTGGTTGTGTTCTCTCCTCTTTCATTCATGATTTTATTTATTTGGTTCCTTTCTCTTTTCCTTTTGATAAGTCTGGCCAGGAATTTATCAATCTTATTAATTTTTTCAGTGAACAAGCTCCTACTTTCATTGATTTGTTCTATTGTTCTTTGGTTTCTATTTCATTGATTTCTGCTCTGATCTTTATGATTTCTCTTCTCCTGCTTGGTTTAGGCCTTCTTTGCTGTTCTTTCTCCAGCTCTGTTAGGTTGTGTATTTGAGACCTTTCTTGTTTCTTGAGAAAGGCTTGTATGGCTATAGTCTTTCCTATCAGGACTGCCTTTTCTGTATCCCAAGGATTTTGAACAGTTGTGTTTTCATTTTCATTTGTTTCCATGAAGTTCGAAAAAATTCTTCTTTAATTTCCTGGTTGACCCACTCATTCTTTAGTACAATGCTCTTTAGCGTCTGTGTATTTGAGTTCTTCCCAACTTTCCTCTTGTGACTGAGTTCTAATTTCAGAGCACTGTGGTCTGAAAATATGCAGGGAATGATCCCAATCTTTTGGTACTGGTTAAGACCTACTTGTGGCCCAGGATGTGACCTTTTCTGGAGAATGTTCCATGTGCACCAGAGAAGAATGTTAATTCTGTTGCTTTGGGATAGAATGTTCTGAATATATCTGTGAAGTCCATCTTGTCCAGCATGTCATTTAAGGCCTTTATTTCCTTGTCAATCTTTTGCTTCGATGATCTGTCCATTTCAGTGAGGGGGGTGTTAAAGTCCCCTACCATTTTTGTGAGGCGAACGTGATAAGCGCTACACTACGGAAACCCGCCCCCCTACCATTTTTGTATTATTGTCAATGTGTTTCTTTAATTTTGTTATTAATTGGTTTATACAGTTGACTTCCCATGTTGGGGCATAGATATTTAAATTGTTAGATTTCTTGTTGGACAGACCCTTTGAATATGATATAGTTTCCTTCTTCATCTCTTATTATAGTCTTTGGCTTAAAATCTAATTGATCTGATATAAGAATTGCCACCCCAGCTTTCTTTTTCATTTTTTTATTTTTTAAAGATTTTAGAATGAGTGAGAGAGAGCATGAGAGAGGAGAAGGTCAGAGGGAGAAGCAGATGCCCCAAAGAGCTGGGAGCCTGATGCAGGACTTGATCCTGGAAGTCCGGGATCATGACCTGAGCTGAAGGCAGTTGCCCAACCAACTGAGCCACTCAGGTGCCCTTTCAGCTTTCTTTTGATGTCCATTAGCATGACAAATAGTTTTTCACCTCCTCATTTTAAATCTGGAGGTGTCTTTGGGTCTAAAATGAGTTTCTTGTAGACAGCATATTGATGGGTTTTGTTTTTTTATGCATTTTGATACCATGTGTCTTTTGATTGGGGCATTTAGCCCATTTACATTCAGGGTAACTAGTGAAAGATATGAATTTAGTGCCATTGTATTGCCTGTAAGGTGACTGTTACTATATATTGTCTCTGTTCCTTGCTGGTCTATTACTTTTAGGGTCTTTCTTTGCTTAGAGTAGCCCTTTCAATATTTCCTGTAGGGCTGGTTTGGTGTTTGCAAATTCTTTTAGATTTGTTTGTCCTGGAATCTTTCTACCTCTCCTTCTATTTTCAATGATAGCCTAGCTGGATTTAGTATTCTTGGCTGCATATTTTTCCTCATTTAGTGCTCTGAATATATCATGCCAATTCTTTCTGGCCTTCCAGTTATCTGTGGATAAGCCTGCAGCCAATCTAATATTTCTGCCATTGTATGTTACAGACTTCTTGTCCTGAGCTGCTTTCAGGATTTTCTCTTTGTCAATAAGACTTGGAAATTTTACTATTAGATGACAGGGTGTGGACCTATTTTTATTGATTTTGAGGGAGGTTCTCTGTGCCTCCTGGATCTTGATGCTTATTCTCTTTGCAATATTGGGGAAATTCTCTATTATAATTTGCTCCAATATACCTTCTGCCCCCCTCTCTCTTTCTTCTTCTTCTTGGATCCCAATTTATGCTAATATTGTTTCATCTTATAGTATCACTTATCTCTTGAATTCTCCCCTCATGGTCCAGTAGTTGTTTGTCTCTTTTGCTCAGCTTCTTTATTCTTCATCATTTGGTCTTCTATATCACTAATTCTTTCTTCTGCCTCATTTATCCTAGCAATGAGAACCTCTATTTTTTTTTTTTTTGAGAGCCTCTATTCTTGATTGCATCTCATTAATATCTTTTTTGATTTCAGCTTGGTTAGATTTTAGTTCTTTTATTTCTCCAGAGAGGACTTTTATTTCTCCAGACAGATAAAATATGACTATAATAATGAAGGTTTAAAAGTATTTTTTTTAAGAAAGTTATTGTTAAGATAAAGTAGTTAAAAAATGTTAAAAGAGGAAAGAGGAAAAGTTAAAAAAATTAGGGTAAGAAAAAATTTTAAAAATTTAATTTAAGTTTGCAAGACTAAAGTATCATGGGGAGAAAGCTGTGAATTCCATGCATTGCTTTCCCCTAGCTCTGGAGTTCTGCTGTTCACCTTGATCAGTGAGCTTGGTCTTGGCTGGTTGTTCTTGCTGATCTTCTGCGGGAGAGGCCTATTGTACTGATTCTCAAATGTCTTTGCCCAAGGTGGAATTGCACTGCCATTGCCAGGGGCCGGGTAAGAAATCTGCTCGAGTTTCCTCTTGGGAGCTTTTGTTCCCTGAATGCATTCTGTAGAGCTCTGGAGGATGGGAATGAAATGGTGGCTTCCCAGTCTCCAGCCCAAAGGAGCCAAGAACTCAGGTCCCCACTCCTCAGTGCGCCCTCAGAGAAAAAGAGTCAATCACTCCTATCTCCCTGGTTTCCGGCTGCGCTCTGGGCTCACCTGGCCTGTGACCAACCATTTCTGGTGCACAGCCCCATTTTGAGTCTCCAAACCCAGCAGATTCCTGCATCCAGAGAAGGAAGGTGAGTCTCCCTGCATCTGCCACTTTTGGGGTCCCAGCTCAAAGAGCAGTGGCCAGACTGTGCCGCGGATCATGGTTTAAGGTAACCTTGAGCTGAAAGCTCACTTCTCAGCTTTGTCTTTGTAGTTGGATTCCCTGCTCTGATACCTGGGAGTTTGGCCACATTGAGACACCCCCAATCTTTCAGTGACCCCATGGGTCCTGAGACTACACTGTCCCTGGAGGGCTCCACCCCCATTTAGCCTCTGGAATGATATCCCTCAATGGAGCAGACCTCCACTGCTCCACCACTTGCCAGGAGCCAGCCCCTCCCCCCATGGTCCATAATCCCATTGCTTCAGATTCACTTCTCCACATGTCCTACCTTTCAGAAAATGGTTGATTTTCTGTTCCTAGAATTGCTGCTCTTCTTCTCTTCAACCTCCTGTTGATTTTCTAGGTGTTCGGAATGGTTTGATAACCATCTAGCTGAACTCCTGCGACCCGATGTCATTTCAGTCCACTGATCCTCTGCTATCTTGCCTCTCCTCCTTCCTTTTGTTTCTTGAACAGACTGCTTACTCTCCTCTGGATGCTTTTCTCATACCTCATGGCTTGGCTAACTACTTCTATTCCTTTAATTATACTTCTATTCCTTTAATTCAGCTTAAATGTCATTTCTTTAACAAAGCATTTCCATCTCTTTTTCTAAAGTCAGATTCTTATGTGATGTTCTCTTACTCAGCTCTTTGTTTTGATTTTTAAAATACATTTTCTTGTTTGTTTCATAGCGTATGTAATAATCCAGTCACGATATTAAGCTATTTCTAAATATTCTGTGTTTGGTTGCATAGTAGCAAGGGTTTCCTATTTGCTAAATGCAGGTAAAAGGTGATTCTCATCATGGTGTTGGCTCCCTTTATAAAGGGCCAGGAATTTGTTTCTTAGAAGAGTTCAGTAACTCTTAGTAACTCTGGGGAAAAATAACCGGAGAAACACTAGAGTCCATACTGACCCTTGGAACTCTGGAATAATTATCTTTGAACTTTTCCAACTGAACCCATTAGATATTGACTTAATAATGTTATATCCCTTCAAAGATTCAGTCTTTTGTTTTAGATTTACGGGGTATGTTACTGAACCAAGTGTCTTGTGACTTCCTTTCTGATTTTTAATAAAAGTGAATCAATAACCTGTTCCCATTCTTTGAAATCTGCAGCTAAATTTATCTGAAAGGGTCTCCAGAGGGCAGGAAGAGAAGCAAGGACCCAATCCTGGGATTTCTGGCATAAACAGCAGTTTTTGCTGGAAAATGGCAGTTGTTGGAAGGCTGAGTTGATCTTCGAACAGTCACATGATGACTGTGATACCTCAAAGTATACTTGAGCCCTGGTGGACACCTCTTCTGGCCTCTCAACAGAACAGTGTGCTTTGTTTCTAACAGGATTTTGGAGGATGTGGCTCTAGGGACATCTCTTTGTTGGGATGTCACAGAAAGCAAAACCAAAAAACGAGCAGACGGGATATTCCTACATTTTCTTCCTTTCTTTCTGAGGCAAAATTTTGATATTCATAGGGAAGAAAAGGATAATGTCCTTGGAGGTGTCAAGCCAGGAATGGGTGACAGGAAGCAAGTGTGGCATAAAGTTCTATACAGATTTTAAGGTAGTAATTTATACCCTCAGTTAGCCGTTGGTTGTAGTTTGTTCTTGGGAGAGCTCTAAGGAGTAATTATTCATGGATAATGCAGGGTCTTTGGCCCAGAGTGGTTTTTTGGAGGAAGGACAGCTATGAACAGTTAACAGCAATATTCACAGTAGCAGAGGCATGAGTGCACCTGTGCTGAAAAAAAAGATTTGAATGGACACTGACACATCTATGATAGCTCCTGTCCCTGGTGAGGATATCCCTCAAAGCCAATTTTTTTGTTCCTTTGTGCGTGAAGGCCTTTCTGGGCCATCTAGCTTGAGCGGGCCACTCCCCTCCCCTTAGGCCCTTAGCCATTCCATTGGTGTCCCATTGCCATGGACTCTTTGTTTGCCTCTCTCATAAGAGAGAGATCCTTGAGGCAGGAACCTGCCCTTGTCCACCTGTTGTCCCTTGCAGCCTCAGAGGCTTATACTGTCCTTGGCACAGAGAAGGCCTGGGTCCCTTGCTTCAGAGATCTTTGTTGTCTATGCCCTCACTACTGCCCTCTGCTCACTCCACAGACTCAAATAAAGGTTATTGACTAAATCATGACCCCGTGAGACTTCAGTGTACCTCATGTGAAAACCAGGCAAAACCCAGCAAAATTGAGATTCTTCAGTCTTATTCTTTGGTTATATACTCCTTTAAAAGTTTAATACAAACTGTATGGTAAATTTCTTCTCCCTGCCCTCCCAAATGGCTCTGTGGAAGACAATTTTGCTGTGCTGCTCTTGGAGGAGAAGCAAACTTAAGAGAGCTTAACGCTGAGTAATTATTTCCATCAGCAGGAAATCAGTACTCTGTATCTGAACTCAACAGGTACTGGGAGAGCCTGACTGTTTAATTTCCTTTAAATGCCATTTGTATGTGTTCACTGCTGACAGGATCACTTTGGGAGTTAAGGAATGAAAGACCAGTCAGTGAAGAGAAAGGAAAAAAGCAACAGAGACTCAGAAGACTGGGGAACAATTGATATTTAACAGAGATTTCAGTGTTTATTGGTAACTGTTGGGAGCCCAGGGACACACACAGCCTGACACCGTGGCCCTCCCAACTAGGCTTCTGAGCCATCAGAAAAGCTGATGAGACCTAGGATATGTCAACCTTTTAGGGACATGCTATGATCATTTCCTGGAGTGAGAGATGGCTGAGTCACAGCTCCCCAGGTGAACATCTCTCCTTGTTTGCAAGAAAAGCAATTTGGGGAGTGCACAAACTTTTCCTGGCCACTTCTGAGGGCTCTGCAGCTGTAAGGTGGCAAATGAGAGTGTATG
Source organism: Meles meles (assembly GCF_922984935.1). Classification (NCBI taxonomy): domain Eukaryota; kingdom Metazoa; phylum Chordata; class Mammalia; order Carnivora; family Mustelidae; genus Meles; species Meles meles. Next base: position 35,527,662 of record NC_060069.1, on the reverse strand, counting down.
GCCCTCTGTGAGGGTCTAGAGAGGCTGAGAGGCCACGTCAGTCATAGTCTATAAGACAGTTAATGAGGAGGTAAATTTAGTCATCTAGGACCTTCTAGACTCTCTTTCAATGCCCTTAAGTGTCTTCTGTCTACACTCAATCCCTTCCTCTTGAAGATTATTTTAACAATAGGATTTCTTTTTAAAATAAAATTCAAATGTGTTAAGCACCTTCATGTGTGAAACCCTTGGCTAATTGCTGGGGAGTCAGAGATCACAGTTTTATAGGGGAGACATTTGTGTTAATAGTAGATGTGGGTATGGAACACACAATATCAAGGAAGATGCTGCTCTTTGCTGAGTGAGGCTAGGGGTCCAGACAGGAGACTCTGGTGAGTTTGACAAGCAAACAGGTAGGGTGAAGGCTTTCTGGGCAGGGACTTTGGAAGTCTAAGCAACATCAGGGTTCAGGGCTGTCCAAGCAGTTTGATATGCTGGAGACTGAAGTCAGGGTATATGGACTTGCCTTGAGGTGAGGGATGTGGCTAAAGAGCTTAGTAGAGACCCTGTCATAAAGGGCCGTAAAAGATCATCCATATGTAGGGACAAAGGTGCGATGAGGCTTCAGGTTGAGGTTTCTCCATTATCATTGCAATGAATTAGAACTCCCAATGTGGGATTCTAGTAGTCACAGCACAGGTGGGTATTTTCCTAGCTTCCATTTAGTCTGATTCTGAACTCGATCTGGAACATACCAACTTTGACTAGTCACTGTGTACTTGCTGAGCACCTGTTATATGTTGAGATCTCAATCTATTAGCTGAGAAATATCAAAGTATTTCAGGTGATAGAGTCCCGTGGTTCCACTGAGACAGAGCTTCTCTGTGCTCTGCTCATTGCCAGGAATATACCTGGACACAGTCCTAAATCACAGTCCTAAATCACTCCTAAATGCACTTGTCTTCAATCCCTGAAGCTCCAGGAATCCCATGCCACATGCTCAGTGAAGGTTTGATGCCTGACTGACCAGTACATGCAAAATCATTTGTGAACACATGTTGGGTGGAAGATGTTTGTGTGTCTCCCATTAATAACAGTATACTCTGAAATTTGGGGTTGGGATGGTTGACCTGGACTGAGAGAAGTAGATCTGATCTTGCTTTTTCCCTGAATTTTTCTGTGACCTCAGACAGTCCTTGGCTGAAATAAGCCTCTTTTTAGCATCTGTAAGATAAGATATTTGGATCAGTGCTTCCTAATGTCCCTTCCAGTTCAAATACACTAACATTTTAAGTCTATAAATAGGAATCTCTGGAACTCTGGATTCAAAGCCATTAAAAAAAGTGTGAGCCCTGAGGGTTGTGGCAAAAGACCCAGAAAGAGGATCTGGAGCTTAGACTCAACTTGCACCTTGCTTAGGCCATGCTTGTTTTTATTCCTTTCTACGTATAGGCAGGAAAACCCATTCTAGGGTGTTACGGCAATTAATTAGTTAATGTTTGTGAGGTACAAAGGAACAAAAAGTGTTGCATAAAAAAGTCATATAAATGCTAAGTGTTATTGTTTTGCATCTGATTCTCCCCTGTTCGATTTCAGTTTCATATCAGAGTAGTCATAATGGCATCAGCTGGGGCTCCTCTGGCTAATTATGCTGCCAATAAAAGGGGGAAATTTTCCCTTTTAAATTTCCGTTTTAATTTCTCTCTGCCTCTGACCCCCTCCTCCCTTTTCTCCAGGGTGCTGTTCAGAGTTGCTAGCTACTCAGGTGTCAGCAAAAGTTAGCGCCTTTCATTTTCTCTCCATTCTCATTGCAGTCTGGGAGAGACTGATGCTCGCCCCAGAAGCTAGCAGCTTTGGGGCTTCCAGAGCCAAAGCTCTGGAAGGTATACATTCCCCACAGGGTTCTCTCGACTCCCCAGGGGCTGTTATATGTGTGGGAAGGGTAGAGGCTGGCCCCTCTCCTACCACAGGAAACCACTGTTTAAATGGGACGAGAAGGCAAGGCTGTGGTGTTCTTGTAAACTGTGGGACAGTTGATTCAAGACAGATTCCTCTGTGTATCAGTTATCTCTTGCCGTGATAATGCCATGTAACGAGCCAACCTAAAATTCAGCAGCTTTAAATAATTAGCATTTACTTAATTTAAGAGGCTGCAGTTTGGTGCTTCAGACCTGGCTCAGTTGGGCGGTTTAAATAATTAGCATTTAAATTAGCTTTAAATAATTAGCATTTACTTAATTTAAGAGGCTGCAGTTTGGTGCTTCAGACCTGGCTCAGTTGGGCGGTTTCCCTGGCCTTTCAGAGTTCTGCTCTCCTGTCTGGGGGTCAGCTGGCTATTGGCCAACAGATGGCTGGAGGGACTCATTGCTCATCCTCCAGTTGGCTAGTGTGGATGTGCCGTTCCTAGGTTATAGCAAAAGTGCAAAAAGGAGAGGGCAGACTTCAAGGCCTCCCAAGGGAGGTGGCAGGATACAGACTGTTTCTTTAGTGGGAGGGGCTGCAGAATCACGCAGCCAAGGGCAGGACACAGGAAGTTGTGAGGATTTGGGGCTGCTAACGCACTCCATCTATTGCAACATGCTTCAGTCCTGGACTTTTCAGATCTCTGGGGAGCAGGACATTTGTATATTTGCATTTTTAATCAGCTCCCCAGGATATTAGTCAGTGAAGTTTGAAAACGACTGGACATAGGCTGACAGTGCCTCCTACGCCCTGCTTCCTTCCCCGAGGACCTCCCACTTATGGTTCCCTGGAGGCAGGTGGTAGACTCTTGCTCAGTTCTCAGTGAGAGAGCTTCCTCTGCTTTCTCTCCTTCCTCTGCTCCCAGGCATCTGACTAAACCTCTAGCATCTCTGCAGAGTTATCTATCTGCTCCCTTCAGGGGTTTCTCTTGGACGTATCAGATGGCCCGTGTCTGCTCTCTTTTTCTTGTAACGCTCCCTCGGGTCCCCAGGAAACACTGACTGGTGGCCTTCTGTCCTGGCATCTCTGGCCACCCTGGCCAGCTTCCTCTCCTTCAGCTTGGCTGTCAGCCTCGTCCTTCATCTTGAGCTTATTCACGGAGGTGCCAGACAGCAGTCCAGCGTGACCCCACACTATAGGGGGCACTCCTCAGGGAATCACACCTTGGCTTTCTCTGAAGGAATCCACAAAAACCCTCTTCCCCTAGCCAACTCCTGGCTCTTTTATATGAGAGTCCTATTACGTTGTGTTTTGTTCATCTCCTTTATAAATTCCGCAGATGCTCTACCACCTCTTTTGCCTGAGGATAAACCTCCATTTCCTACAGCCTGTTACACTCCTTGGCGTGACCTGCTGTAGGAAGAATGTTTGGATGAGTCCACAAATGTATATGGTGCACCGGCTGTATGCTGGACCTCGGGGAAGCCGGAAGAATCAGAGCGGGTGCCTACTGTCTTGAGGGGCTCACAGTCGGCCCAGGAAATGTCACCTTCCTCTCCGCTAGCCAGCTTTGACAAGCCAATCTGGCAGGAAGCTCTTTGAACACGTTACAGAGTGCGAGACTTTCACAGTTCTCCCTTTGAAGGGAGGGGAGTGGATACCTCACAAAAATCTTCAACTCTCCCAAATGAGTGAATGAGAGAAGCTGGGTCTTTTGGTTTTGAGATAATATTATTTTTTGTTCCTGAGGTAAAGATACTAATAGAAGAGAGTCTCAGTGTCCTTACAGACTAACCCATGAGGTTTCCCAGAGTTGTTCCTGTATCTTGTTTCTGGTGGATTGATAATGTTCATATTTCTTCAGAAAGGATATTTAGAGCAGCCCTCACCCCCTACCAGGCTCATCCAAGCTGAGGAATGTGGGGGAGGACAGCCAGACGCCAAGGTGATGTTTAAGAGTGAGGTGGGGGAGGCTTGTGGGGGCTTGGACCACACAGGATCCATTCTCTAACGGATCCTGGGGGGTCTGTGTTCCCTGTAGCTGGACGACCCTTGGCCAACAGCACTAGGCAGCCACCGGTTCTCTCTGTTCATCTGGAGCCAACATCAGGCCCCTGATTTGGGGCTTTGTGCTATGCCTCATAACTTGCAGAGAGCAGGTGGTGGAGATCACTTTGAAGTCAGACTGAGCTAGCTTCAACTAAGTATCTGCCCCTCTCAAGCTCTGTACTTCTGGACACGTCCATTAGCCTCTCTGAATTTCAGTTCCCTTGTCTAATAAAGGGGGCAGCGCTGTCTACCTTATTGGATTTTGGTGAAGATTAAATGAGACACCACATGGGTAAAGTCAGCAGACATGGTAGAGGCGCCATAAATGTCCATTTCTTTCCTTGTCATGCTGGTGGAATGCTCTGGCTTTTGGAAAGAAAGGTGAGGACCACCCACTTCCTGTCTGGAGCAGCCAGCACCTGCAATCTGGGTCAGGGGGACCCGGCTGCAGACAAGCCAGTCTCCTCCCACAGTTTGAGGTAGTGTTAGATGCCTAGATTTTGCAGGCCTAATCTGTGCAACACCTGGGTTGAGAAGATGCGGTAAAGGAGACCCAGAGAGCTGAAGCCATTTGCCCAGGACCCCACAGCTGATGGGTGGCCCAGCTGCCACTTGTTTGGAGAATAAGGCATGTGTCTGTGAAATAGCTCCTGGTTCCCAGGGCATAGTTCAGACCTCACTCCTTACCATAAAAAGTCTGTTACATAGGGGGCAGTAGTCAGTTTCCAAGCCATGAAGCCCTCCTGCCCTCCCTCAACTTAGGTGGCCCTGCTGGGCACTAGTGGGACACCTGTTCCTGACCGTGAAGACTGGGAAGGCATGGTCTGGCCTAGGTTCATGGCACATCATAGCTCCTCTGATCTGGCCCCCCTTTTCCCTCTGAAATTGGGGAATGATCTGAGTTGATGTAAAATGTACTTACTCACCGAGACAGAGAGTTCAGTACTTAGAATTGCTAACCTACTTGAATTCCTCCAAGTTTTGGGTAGTGGCCCCCACTGGGCTGTGTCACATGGGCCCGTCCACCCTGATCTCCACTCAGTGCCCAGGCTGTGGACACCCAGCCTGTGCTGGGCCCTGTGGCTGCATCTCTGTGCAGACAAGGAGGTCAATTAGCTGCTGAGCACTGGGTCAGCATCAGCTTTCTCAGTTTGCGGGAAGATCTCAAGGGAACCATGACTAACCTAGAGCCAGCTCCATTGCACAGGAAGCCCTTTCCTTGCACTAAGCAGAGCAGGAAGCTTTAGCTGGATCTTTGCATCTTCCCCTGGTAGGCAGCTAGCAAAGGTGGGAGGTGACTGCAGTAATCCTATAGAAGTGGCAAGAAGCAGCTCTAAGATAAACTGTGAGAGGGAGAACACAGATCTCACTCCAGCTTTCAGGGTGAGGTTGTAGGGGGCAGAGGAGAGTGAGCAGAAAGAACCCTGGGGAGGGACAGAGAGGCAGAGATGTCGTTACTGAAGTCTAAATAACACGCAAATAGCTTCATGGCTTTTTCTTAAAGCCACATTTTATTTGAAACTCACAAACCTCAGTTCTAATGGTTTCACTGGAGATAATTTGCAAAGGAGACTAAATTTTCCAGTGATGGTATTTCTCAGTGGCTATGATCATGTTTTCACTCAGGGTAACAAAAAGTCAGATTCCTCACAGTGGCTGTGGCCAGTGGGCTTCTTGAAACCTAGGAAATGCAAGAGCATGAGTGAATGACTTCCGGAAAACATTATTGCTGCACGTGTAAGGGCAATGCTTCCCTCTTAGTCCAAGTTTCTTTGTTCCTCCCTCCTTGCCCCTCCTTATTCATTCATCAAACATTTATTGAGCATCTACTATGCACCATCTGGGACACACAGATAGACAAGACAGAAGGGGGTCCACATATATCTGGTACAGGAGCTGAGAAGTTGCATTCCGTCATTTGTCTGTTCAATAAGCATTCATGTGGTACCTGATGTTTGAGTCTCTGCTCTAGGCATTGGGAATACAGAGGTGAACAAGAGAGATATTACCTTTGCCTCTATACTGGTGAGAACCTGGGAGAGAGATGTCAAACAAACAAGTTCATAAAATAAAAATATGATGATGTATTTCGAAGGGGCTTAGTGGTTTAGTTCAGCTAGATATCTTTCCTCATTGGCTTGACTTTCATGGATGTGTTCAACCTCGACCTATGGAAATGCACACGTGTGTGTTAGAATAATTGCAGATGTGCGTGCAACAAGGAGAGTGTACATTTCCTCCTTCATTCATTCTCCAGAGCGGGCAGTTTCCTATGGGAAGCACAAACCTCAGGTTAATGTCTTATACTGTCATTGGCCACTCTTCCTTATCACCAAAAAGGCCCAAAGGGTCCTTGAGGGTGGCGGGCAGTGGATGTAATGTGCTGTTTAACTGGGGCTCTTCAAGGCTGCATTGTTGGAAATCCGAAGACCAGCTGGGGGACAGTGGATTGCAACCACAGCTGGAACTCTTGGATTTCAGTGGTTTTTGTTATAGTCCCAGTGACTGCAGTCCTAACCTTGAAACCTGAGCCCTACACCTTCTGGGATAAGGTTCTGACATTTTATGTTAGAAGTAAGATAGGAAGAGCCCCTGCATTCTTTGTTCTTCATGTCCGTGGCACAATGAGTTGTCCTAAATGTGCAGGAGGCTGCCACCCCTAGCTCTTTCAAGCACCCTGTAGTAACAAACTGAGGTCTCTAAGACCCCGTGCTTACGTTCATCTCCCACAATCCCGGCACTGCAGACAGAGCAGGCCTGGAGTCCCAAAGCCCTTCATGACTGTAGCTCTTTAGACAAGTTTCTTCCGTCTTCCTCTGTAAACAATGCTGATTTTTCAGAGTTTTATAAGCACTTAATGATAGATGCCTCATAAAAGTATTTTATTGTCAGTAAGCCACTGAACTTACTGCTGTTCTTAGTTATAGTAGTAATGAGGTCCTGGGTTCTCAGGCCTGAAAATAGAGAATGGTTGGGAAATTTGGGGTAGATTATGTCTTCTATAGATGGTATAATAGGACTCCCATGCCAAGTGTGCTTTCTCAATGGGAGCTTACCACGCCCCGCTCAGGAAGGGTGGCCTCTTTCTTCATCCCCTTCGCTGGATTGACCCCATGACTTCTTGGACCAACGCGATGGTAGAGAGACAGTGTCAACGCTGCGTGTGGCCCTTAGCCAGCCCGGCAATATCTCTTTTCCACCTCTCAGAACCAGCTGCCACGGAAAAAGTGTGGCTCCCCTCAGACCACTACATAATGCATCCCACGGAGAGAGAGAAAGCCAAGGAACAGAAAGGGGTGTCAGGCAAGACATGAAGAAGTCATCCTGGAAGTGAACTTCCTAGCCCCGGCTTCTAAATTCCCAGCTGAATTCCTGAATTCCCAACCCAGTGAATTGTGAAAGAAAATATGGCTGTATTAAGATCCTCACATTTGGAAGTAGTTGGTAACCCAGCCATAGAAAACCTTAATAGTCCTTTGTTCCTATTCCAGGTTTGCGTGTCTTTTCTCCAGGGCCTCGTTAGTTGTGTTGAATGGAAAAAAGCACAGGCTTTTCCAGCCCAGGTGGTCTGGTGTGTGAATCTTGACTCAGCCACCTCTTAGCTCTTTGTTCACATCACACTTCAAGCTCCAGCTTTTACCTGTTACAGGGCCTTGTAGACCTCCCAGAGGTGTGCTGAGGCGTCAGTGAGCCGATCCAATTGGAAGGGGCTTGCAGCTTTCCTGGCCCTTAGCACACGGTTGGGCGTATGCAGGGAATCAAGGACCCCTCCCAAGTTTTGTGGCTCACCTGCCAGCAGGGCTGTAGCCCTGGTGCGGCTGGTTCGCAGTGGTCCTTGAGGCTGATCTATTCTGAGGCCGGCTTACAGAATGGGCAGGGAAAGGCTGCATAGAGTGGAAGCTTTGCAAATAGCTCATGACCACTCCGTACCTACTACCGTGTGCCAGACCCCTCTGCAACCTCTGCTATGTCTTTTAATACTACGCCCTTCATCCCTCTCTCCTTTTTTACAGATGGGGAAACTGAGACTCAGAGAAGCTGGTGTGGCCTATCTAAAGGACCTATGGTAGCACAGACAGAGCCAAGAAAAGTCAGAATCTTGGACACCAAATCTGAGAAAAGGCAATCACTTAGAATTTTTGACTTCAGCACAAGGTGGAGAAGGTGAGTATCCAAGAGGTGTATAGTTTTAATCTTAAAGCACCACAACACAGTGACTCCTTGAATAACATGAAAAATACTGAATTTCTTCAAAGCAGCAAACACCAGAAGTTTATTCTATCCAATTGATTGTTCTTGGCAAAATAGGCTTTAAAGGGATCTTATTCCTTCCATTTCCAGTTGGAGGTTCTTCTGTTTGAAGCATGTGTGTTCCTCTGTTCTGCAAGTTTTTCTTGACAGAAGCAGAGAGGTTTTTGACAAACAACTTTAATATTCTTTGTGTCTGTTTGCCAGCTCTAATAATCCTGCAAGTTTACAAGGTCACTGTTAAGATTAAATCTGAGTCATTGGAGGCAGATGTTGACACATCATTATTTAAATCCTGAGCTGCTGAAGGACTCTCATCCCCATGAGCTATGACTCACTGTCCAAATGAACACCCCGAATTCCACAGAGCCTGCTGAACAGGGACTCTGGACTCCACTAGGGAAATAAGCTGGCTTTGCCACTTGCCTCCTCCGTGTGATGAGAAAGCCCCACTTTCTGTTGCCCAAGTGTGGTGTATATAGAGAACGAGTGTGTCTCTGAAGATCTAGGCTCTTATCGTGTCTCAACCACTTGCTGTGGGCTTTATCTTTTCACCTGTTCTCCATAGCCCTTCCTGTAATTTGTGCTCACACCTTTATTTATTTAGGCAGTAAAAGGTCTGATCTTAAGCATGCAGCTTGAGGAAATTTTACAAATATATACTCCAAGTGAGCACCACCCAGGTCAAGACACGGAACTGTTTTCACCATACCGGAAGGTCCCCTCATGCCCCTTCCCAATCAGTAACCCCCCAAATTCCCATTGTTCTGATTTCTGACACCATGGATTAGTTGTGTCTTTTTTAGAATTACATGTAAAAGGAATCAAACGGCAGGTGCTCTTTGTGTCTGGTATTTTTGCTCAGCAAAATGCCTGTGAGATTTATCCATAGTGTCGTGTGTAATCAGTAATTTGCTCCTTTTCACTGTTGAGGGGTGTTCCATTATACAGATGTGCCACAGTTTGCTTATCTATTCTCCTGTTCATACCCTCCTCCCCGGGCTATCTCCAAACTGGCCTTTACAAATACAGTTGCTGTACCCATTCTTGCACGGATCTTTTGGAAGACTTGTGTTTTCAGTTCTCTTGAATAGATACTTAGAAATGGGATTGCTGAATCAGAGGATAGGCATATCTTCAGCTCTGTCGGACGTTGCCAATCAGTTCTCACACTAGACTTGCAGTCTTTCAAAATCTGGCCCTTCCGGAGGGTGTCTAGTGGCATCTCAATTCAGTTTTGAAGTGCATTTTCTTGAGGAATGATGCGAGCACTTCTGTGTATGCTTATGACCACTCATATATCTCTTTCTTTATGAGGCATCTGTCTACATATTTGCCCATAGAAAAAGACTGACTTTGTTGGTAGAATTGATTAATAAAAGTATTATCTGGGGAATGGATTGCAGAATGCAGATTAGAAAAATTGCTAAGTTAGAGTCATTGAGGACAGCAGTGAAAGCAATGGGTACAATTGTCACCTTCTTCCTGGGACCCAACTCATGAAGGATGCAAAGCTTTAAGCATGCAATCACTCGCCTTATTTAGCCCAAAGACCTGTTCAGGGCAATTCTGGTAATAATCTCAGAATTTTACACACACACACACACACACACACACACACACATACACAGCATTGTGGTAGGACGATGAGCTTGAAGGTCAGACAAATTGTGTCCTAATTCTGGGACCTTGGGAAATAGGATATAAAAGGGGTGTGGTCACACACCTGTAGCCCTACAAGAGGCAAACATAAAATAGAGCTTACTGGGGGGAATTTGTAAGCAGAGAAGTAGAGTGCAAGCAATCCTTTGGACTCAGTTCCTGCAGTTTTGGCTAGAGATATGCAGTGCTGTGACCATAGTTCCAGAAGAGAGGGGTTCCACTAGGCTAGTTATAGTTATGGGTTTGGGGAAGAGAGAATTTTTATGCAACTACATGGCAATGGAAGCTCCTTGGTGCTACTAGGAAGCCTGCAGACCCAGCAATAGGATTGGTAACAACCTGCTCTTCTGTTATGGTAATCCAGTCCTGCTGTCCTTGCTCTTTGTTAAATCACCAAGAATGGGGGAGGAAATGAGCCTCAGGGCAGTTCAGATTTGTCTCTCATGGAGAGGTTTAATCTTTCTTGTTTTCCCATCTGTAAAATGGACATAATAATCCCTCTTTTGAAGCACACTGTAAGGTTGGAAGGAATTATATAAAATACAAGCACAGTGCCTAGGATATAGTAAGGGCTCAGCAAGTAGCAGTTTTCTTCATTGCAAGGGAAGAAAATAAAACATTTGCTGGCAATCGTTGAGTCTTAATGCATACCCGCACTGTGGCTGGTTCCCTGATGACCTCTTTAGGGCTGGAGCCATTTGCTCTCCCCTGACATCACACTTCCTTATCTAAAACCTGAAGGGAAGGTCTTATGATCATGGCCTCTGGGGATCGTAATTAGCACATGGTATTTCCTCACTTCCCCTTATTTGTTGTGTGCAGCTTTCAAGTAAGACTTTTGGTGTGTAGTTGCCAGATGTCAGGGGAGGATGCTATTAGGTTGAAGTTGTATATTCTGGCACCAAAACATCGGACTCTTAAAAGTGTCTAGAACTTATGTGATCTAATTCATGGAGGTGTGCATTAAAACCACCAGATATTCATAATGGAAAGATGAGAGTATTAAAGAAAAACATCAAAAGCTTCCTTTTAAAAATTCTTTCAACAAAAGCTGATTGTTTATTACAGGCTGTGGGTTGCTATGGGAACAGAGGGTGCTGAATTTGAGTAGAATTGAAGGAGATAGTCTAATATGGACAGGCATAGCTTAGATACACTTAGGGAAAAATACTGCGTTTTAGAAACAGAGTTGAGATGTCATGTGGAGTGGTTTACGGGGTCAAGGAAATGTCCTGAGTGTCTGTGTCTGACTGGCCTCTGGCTTCACCTATTTAATCCCCCATGGCATCTTTTTTTCTTGGACATAGTGGAAACTATTTATTCATTCATTCTTCAGTAAGTAGCTTTTGATACATACATACCCACACTGTGAGGGATATTCACAGAGAAATGTATGTTCTTGAGAACAGTGACCCATCCCTGTCACTGACTGGCTTTTGCCTCTGGGTTAGTCTGCATTTAATTACTGTATTTGGTGATTTCAAAACAGGGGAAGTTCAATATAAAGAATTATTTAACTATGATAAGATAGTACGTGTAATGACGGAGAAATAACTCTCCAAACGTGGGCATAGCTCACTGAAGAGGGTCCGGGTGCAACGCACTGGATGGTGGAGAACATGGCTGGGTTGTGGGATTCGGAACTCATCTTCTGGGCAAACAGCGACGACAACCCTGTGGGGTGTGAGCTGAGGCTGGGAGTCCGGAGTGCAGATGGGGCGGAGTGGAAGGGGGGTGCCATTGTGGGGCGGAGGCTGTGGCCACACAGTGTCTGCAACCAGAGGGCGGCAGGAAGGAGATCTCTGGGCCTGCGGTGGAGGCTAGGAGATCCTTGAGGATATGCCTACTCTGGGCATGCATTTGGGGCAGATTGCTATTAGATGTCCTAACCACGTGCACCGCTGATGACGCAGGAAGGGCAAGTGGAGTCAAGAAAAGCAAAAATAGAGCAAGGCCAATGAGGAAGAGCAGCCCCCGCCTCCTGAGATGTCCCATCAGCGCCCTCTACTGACAAACGTTAGCACTGTGCTCACTGTAAAGGAGAAATGCTAGTCAGTATGGCGCAGCAGGTATTGAAGGGTGAATTTGGAGCTGAGAGGTGATCAGTCAATAACTGGCCTACCGCCTTGGTTGGAGTTATCTTGTAGAAATACTGAAAATATTTGACTTTCACAACCAACCCTGCAAAGCTGGAAAGTTGTACAAAGGGTTTCAGAGAGCAAATCCTTCAGAAAAGATGACACTCCTCTTGTCCCTCTGGGAGGAAGCCTGGGATGCAAGCCCGGCTTGGTAGTAATCACTCAGCCCTTCCCTGCTGAAAGGCAGTTTATATCTCTTTGATTTACAGACCTGGACTCAGGAGGGTGTGAGTTTGTCCCCAGTTCTGCCACTCAGCAGCTGTATGACTTTGGACCTTCTGTAGTGATGTCCTTGGTAGTTCAGATACCAGTGTGTGCCTAATGGTAGTCCAGCATTAGCCTCCAAAGTGACAGCTTCCCTGGTCACATCACAGGCTCAGCCACTGTTCCCTAAAATAGAAGTCAACATGCTCTTCCTGGAATGGGCCAGGAGGTAAATATTTTAGACTTTTCAGCTAATTTGGTCTCTGTTGAAACTATCCACCTCTGTCTTTGTGGTGCAAAACATTCATAGATAACAAATACACCAATGGGCATGGCTCTGTGTGGGAAGGGATGTCCAGTATGGGCTCTAACTGTGTCCCTACAAATACTATGGTTCTTGTGCTAGATTGGCCTCTGCCTTTCCAGAGGAAATTTCATATCAGGTCTTATGGCCCTACAATGGGTCCTGGTTGAAGTCCCTGAAGACATTCTAATGAACAGTCCTGTCTTTGAATCTGAAGCATTAGGAGTTGGGGTCCTGGTGACTTCCTACTTAGAATGTCCCAGTGTTCTTATTCAAACTTGGTCTATAGGGCTCTGTAAACCCGGTAAGGTGACAGCTTTTGCTTAGTTACTCAGAAGACAAGATGCTGGCAGACATCCTTGCTGTGGTGTGCCATGGAACAAAGAAGATCAACTTCCCTGTTTCAGGATCAACAACGACAATACAATATCAACAAACCCTCCATGGCTATGTTGTTTTATTGTTGCTATAGCTACTAAAGGCAAAATGTTGTCCCTGTAAGCAAAAGATCATCTGTTATTGTCACCTATGAATTTTCTTGGCTAGAGGAGATACAGCAAATTTGAATGTATCAGATAATGAACTTTTAGGAAAAGTGGGGGCCAACAGAGTGAAATCTTAAACTAATGTCTTAGTGGTGGGGGTGAAGCTCCCAGACATACGTTGGCTGACGTGTCTTCATCTGGGCTGGACTGTGAGCCTGATGGCTGTTCACCTCCTCACCAGTTCATATGGTAAGGGAGCCACCACATCCTGGCATTTACCTGTGCCTTTTTTTTTTTTTTTTTTAGTTCTATTTAAATTCTGGGGCAGAAGTGTTGATGCTGAGATATTTATGCCCTTTGATAACTGCTGTTTAAGCTGCTTCTGTGACAGACAAATTCTAATTAAACAGTATAATAAGTTGCAGCAACACAATGGCTCTCAGAGCTTTTCCTGTGGCATGTCGCACTTGAAAAAGCCACATCCTGTAACTTGCAGATACATTTTTAGGAACTGTCCTTGTGAAGTCGCACTGGCTGTGTCTCCGGAGATGTTGGTTAGGTTAACACCCCACCCCCCCCTCTCTCTCTTTTTTTTTTTTTCTTAGTGGAAACTATTTTTAGGCAGCAAATTAATTGTGGGGAAGTTTAGGTCAAAGAGATTTGTATTTCATTGCAGGAAATTCTGCCCTTCTCTTAGGAATGTTACAACAGTCAATTCAGTGGCTGAGCTGGGATTTGAACCCTGGTCTTTCTGTCACCATACATTCCAGCAAACAAAAGGCAAATGAAGAACAGCCCCCAAACAACAACAATAACAAAAACAAAGCCAAGAAGATCGATATTTGGATGTATGACTTGATTAGGATTTGTGGAATGGAGGGTCGTTACCATGGGATATCTGGTAAACAACGGTAGATGGCCTGAAATGTGGGTGACCAGTGCAGAATGGAGACTTAATTGTGAGCGTCTCCTGTTTGCAGCCTTTTAATATTTTTATCCAACACTCTTTGTTTCACCTCATTAAGTAGTATTTTTTATAGATTGCAGTGGAAGAAGCACTAAGAGGAAGTCAAGACAAACTGTCTATACCGAGTTTTGCCTTTACACATGTTCTGTGCCTTTGGGAAAGCCACTTAACTTCTCTGACTCCGGGATTGAACCGTCACATCTGGATTTATGGGGAGTGATGGGCCTTTGGGCCAACCTGGGTTTGTTCAGCCGGAGGAGCTGGGTGCTAAGTGGGTAGAAGCCTCCAGTCTCATTGCCGCTTTAGTCACTTTCCATTGGTCGAAGCAAGTCCCAAGGCCATCCCAGGGGGAGGAGCTACAGTAACATGGTGAGGAGGGAAGGAGAGAGGCTGGAGAGTTATGGCAAGCCCGTCCGCAGCCGGTTAGTTTTTGTTCTGGGCTCTTCAAGGAGAAGAAAGGATTAATAGGTTGTGGTGATCTGAGTGTGTGATATGGGTGTGTGTGATCTCAGGTAAGAGGAGAGGCAGGTGGAAACAGTGGTGATGACGCTGGAGGAGGAATCAAGACTCAGAAGCAGGGTGGCCTTGGACAAAATACGTAGCCTGCTGGAACCTCAGTTTTTATCTGAAGGCTCCCAGAACCTTTATTAAGCCTGTTCTAGTTGAGGCACTGGACCCACAGATAGGGGGGAAAAAAAGGCAACCCTTGAGAGTTTCCGCAGTTGCATGCGTCAGTGATTTGGAAAGTGAGGGATGTTAGTACCAGCCACTGTGGTCAATGAAGGGTCCTTGGGTAGAGAAGAAACCAGCTTTGAGCCCAGCTTTGAGCCCGGCTCCTGGGCTGTTATTTCACTGAAGAAACTCTGAGCAGCAGCCGATGAACTCTCTGAAGCAGGCGCTTTCCCGTGGGAAATCTTCCCTGGTTAGCTCAGCTTTTCAATTGCTTGACCCCTTTGGGCCCTGTGGTTTGGTAAAGGCTTCAAGTACATCTATATTCTGCTCACTTGTCCTGGTTGATTTTCAACTTTGTTTTCTAGCTGTGAAAAACATATGTACGGATGGCAGTAATTGGGAATTTAATAATTTTTTGATGTTTCTTTTGGTGCTTGGGAAATCCACTGAGACCGATATATATTTTTTCAGTGTTTCCCCATTCTGTGCTAAAACTCTGTGCTAAAATCGTACATGAATTTTATTTTCTCCTTTTCTTTCTTTCTTTTCCCTTTTTTCAAGCACAAAGCAGGCTAACTTTGAAGTCAAGTTTCCTTTTTAGAGGGTGCATGTATTGGTTCCTTATTTTCTACTTTTGTTTTTATTGCTGTAGTGTTTTTTATTACTTTTTCCCAAGTCATTTCAGAAATAAAAAAAGATGAGAGAATAAACCTACCAGAGTCAGAGATTCGAACAGTCGGAACCTTTTCTCCTTGTGAGAGTTGCTATGTGACTGTGGGGGTTTCTAGCCCTTTTTTTTACCTGATGTTATTTGATTATTGGGATATCAAAACTTTATCATCTCCATTGCTTGACTTCCCAAAGCTTGAAAGTAAGAGAGGAATTGCGAGTAGTGTTTTTATCATGAGTTGCAACTCCATCTTCAAGGCAGGCGGTGCAAAGAAATGGGAAGTTTTTGGGGGAGTGTGAAGACATCTCGATGCCAGGCTTAATTCTCCAGCTAAGGAGGGTTGGCCTTGGAAAACCTGCTTTACCTCTCTGGACTTTGCTTTCTCCACCTTAAGATGACGCTTCTTACCTAGTTACTGCAAGATGTTTTCATTAAATTAAATTAAATTAATTAATTTTATTTTTTTAAAAGATTTTATTTATTTATTCGAGAGAGTGAGAGAGAGCATGAGAGGGGAGAAGGTCAGAGGGAGAAGCAGACTCCCCGTGGAGCTGGGAGTCCGATGCAGGACTTGATTCAGGGACTCCGGGCTCATGACCTGAGCTAAAGGCAGTTACTTAACCGAATGAGTCACCCAGGCACCCTAATTAATTTATTTTTTAAATACTTAACTTATTTATTTGAAAGACAGCAAAGGCGAGAGAGATCACAGCAGGAGAGGGAGAAGCAGACTTGCCCCTGAGCAGGGAGCCTGATGTGGGGCTCCGTCCCAGGACCTTGAGATCATGACCTGAGCTGAAGGCAGACACTTAACCGGTTCAGCCACCCAGGAGCCCCTTTATTATTTTATTTTTAAAAGATTTTATTTAAATTTCTGAGATAAAGAGAACATGATCAGAGGGAGGAGCAGAGGAAGAGGTAGAGAATCTCAAGTAGACCTCAAGCAGACTCCCTGCTGAGCTGGGACCCTGATTTGGGTTTCCATCCCAGGACCCTGGGATCATGACCTCAGCTGAAGGCAGATGCTTAACCAACTGAGCCACCCAGGCGCCCCAAGATGTTTTCATTTTAGACCCCAAAAGAATCTCTTATCACTAGCTTCATGGATCTTAGGCTAAGAAATATTTAGGGTTCTGTGGGGTCTCATAAATAAATACTACTTGTATAAAGATTTTGAAAAAGTTAGAAATAATTCATACCTCCTCCCTCCCTGAAGCTCAATTATTCTTCCTTTGATGAAACCCTAGGTGCTGGGATCTCAGGCTGGGAACGGCTGAGGCCTTTCCTCCCTCTCTCACTTGTGGTTTTTAGTTAGAAAGCAAGACTCTGAAGATGGTTAGAATCTGGTCTTACAGAACGAGCAGAGATTTGGGATGCACAGAAGTGAGAGAGCAGAGGTTAAAGTTGTATTTCAGCCTTGGCAGGCTTTAAACTCCAGTCTTTATTTTATGTGGGTCTGGGTGTGTTTGTTGGGTACAGTAGCAAGCTGGTCTTTCTTTGGGTCCAAAACCTCTCCTTGCCCATTGGTGATATAAGTGGTATCCCCCCATCAGGAACACGCTCTGTGAGTTATGGGGTGAGACAACTCATCTCCACTCCTCAGCACAACTTTTTGCCCAAGTCCAAAACATGGGTGACAAGTGGAATTTAAGAGGTATGGAGCAGGGTGGGAGAGGGGATCACGCAATTAATTATGTTTTCTTAGTTGTCTGGAGAGGGAGAAACACCATTAGCATACCTTCTGGGAGAATTCTGAAAGATGAATGGGGACAGGACATGCTCTCTGTGATTGGGCCTCCCACCCTCCTTATATTACTGACATTCGGGATGTCTTGGCTTGTCCATGGGTTACTATTATGGAAGGAGATCAGAACTTGTGCCCAAAAGAGCAGGAGGTATAATGTCACATGCTCTTGTCTTTATTACCACTACTACTGTAACCAAGCCTATTACTATTTACCAACATTTATGAAGTACTTGCTAAGCACCTGGAAACCTATGTTTACATTTATCATATCACTTATTGAAAACAACTCTTTGCAGTAGGTAGCATTCTTTCTTTTTTTTTTTTTTAAAGATTTTATTTATTTATTTGACAGAGAGATCACAAGTAGGCAGAGAGGCAGGCAGAGAGAGAGGAGGAAGCAGGCTCCCTGCAGAGCAGAGAGCCCGATGCGGGGGCTTGATCCCAGGACCCTGAGATCATGACCTGAGCTGAAGGCAGAGGCTTAACCCACTGAGCCACCCAGGCGCCCAGTAGGTAGCATTATTATCTTCATAGGGCCAATGTGGAAACTGAGGCAACAGGCTTCTTCTGTCTTCCTTGCCCAGCTGGTGAGTGGTAGTAATTTGGAGTGAGCCAGCTAGCCTCTAGAGTCTTTCTCTTAAATATTGTGCTGTACCATCTCTACAAACACACACAGCCATCTGGGTCTGACCACCAAGATCACAGGGATTAAAACACTTCCAGTGAGTTCATAGTCCTGCGACTAGTCTAAGACCCTTTCAGGTGGCATTGGTCAGAGAGACAAACGTGGACGGTCACGAATGGTGTAGAAGCTTGGAGAGTAGACTCTCTGAGGCACCCACTGAGAGTGTGGTATTGGAGAATGTTTATTGCAAACAACTTATTATCCACAGGACCTCCATGTTCCACCCCACCTAATCTCATCCTTAGTTTCTTTTTTTTGAAAAAAGATTAATTAATTAATTAATTAGTTGACTAATTAATTAATTAATTAGTTGACTAATTAATATAGACAGAGCACATAGGTATGGGTGGGGAGTGGGCCAGAGAGTCAGGGAGAAGAAGACTCTCCACTGAATGCAGAGCCTGATGCAGGACTCGATCCCAGGACCCTGAGATCATGTCCCAAGCCAAAGTCAGACGCTCATCCGCTCATCCGACAGAGTCACTCAGGCACCCCTCTACTTTAATTTCTTAACAATCTCCCCTTGTTCTGTTAACTTCAGTAACATCTAAAATCTTGTAGTTCCCTGAGCTCATCATGCTCTTCTGCTGCCTGAGATGATGGCTTCCTTCGTTATCCCTCACAGGCTAATGTTGTCTGTCCCTCCAGACTGACCAGATGCCCTGCTGGACATTCTTTTGACATCCTTCTAGGTTCTTCCAGGTTTCCTGGAACTGCTTACTTTCCATCAAAAGTGACACACACAGGACATTTATCATGGTGAATCAAAATGACTTGTTTCATGAGGTGCCTGGGTGGCTCAGTCAGTTAAATATCTGACTCTTGGTTTCTGCTCAGGTCATGGGCTCGTGGTGTGGGATCAAGCCCTGTGTCGGGCTTCATTTTAGTATATGTGCTGCCAAAGCAAGCACTGTGTCGGGCTTCATGCTGCTTCAGATTCTTTCTCCCTCTCTCTGCCCCTCCCCCCATCCGCTCTTTCAAATAAATAAATAAATACAAAAATCTTCAAAAACGATTGTTTCGTGTCTGTTCTCCAAACTTCTCTAGAACAAGGCTGGATACTATTCATCTAGCATCTCTAGGGCCCAGCAGAAGCATCTTTGGTCTATGTTTGTCCTATTGCTAGTCTCAAACAAATCTGGCTAATGCTCTCTTTTCTGAGTGAATAGTTAGCTTTCAGTGCTTTTCTATTCAATCGAACCATATGAAATTGCTGTTTTCATAAGTCAGAATTGCTTGAATACCAGCATTTCAAATGTACATTTTCCCCATATATATATCCCCATGAGCATTTTCATCCTGTTCCTTTTCTGGCTTCCTCCGCTTCTGCTCATACACACCAAGGTTTATTCCACCCATTATAAACACATCTTTTCCTTATTTGGGCATTGCTTTCCCTTAAGTCCTAAACTTTCTGAAAAAGAGATACACACGCAGTGTTTCCATGTCCACGCCACCTGCTTATGCTTCAGAATTTTCTGTCTGACCCTCTCTTCTCTTCTACTCTCCCGAACTTGCATCAGCCAAAGGTTGCTCTTGCTCTTTGCCTTTGTTGTCCTTCCTGTAGTTTGAAAACAGCCCTTTTATGAAATGCCCACCTTCTATGACTCCCACGACAGACAACACTCCTGCCTCCACCTCTCCTTGGCCCCATAGTTGACTCTTTTTCCCATCCCTGACTCTAAATGTTCATCTTCTATATCCTGCCCACGGATCGCCCTTGGGAAGCTCCCACACTTCCATGGGTTCGTGTACCCTTTGGGAACAGATGGCTTGCTCATCTACATATCCAGCTAGAACATGTGCTCCAGGCTCTGTGTCTTTTCTGGCCTCTGTGCATCAAAAGGACCCAAATAGGACCCATCACCTTTCTCCACAAATCACCTTCTCTCCCTGTTATTTCTCCCTCAGATGTTTTTGCTGGTCTACCTCCGGAGGATTTCTACCATTCTTTCCCCCTTGACTATTAGTTTCGGCATCGTCACTTCGCTCCACTCTCTGCCGGCACTATACACGCCCGTGTCATTGAAAACAGTCACTGGCCAACTGGACTTCACCATTTTTGCATTTCCCACAGTGACTAGCACTGTGCCCACATTAAACAGGTCTTCAGTACATAGATGTTGAGTTAAAAGAAATTAAACTTTTAAATTCCAGGTACAATCTGACAGCATTGTCCCAGTTTAGTAACCAGAAGAAAGAAAAGAAAAATCACTCCTAAGTCTACACCCCAGTTCACTGTTATGATTACTTTGGCATATTCTCTCCTATTCGGTCTATTTCCCCCATCCGATTTTTACCTATGGTTTACAAAGTTGTCATTGTTACTCCAGAAGTCCATCCAGAGCAGCAGAGTTTCTCAGCAGGGATGCAAAGGGTTACATTGTAACCATAATGTTCTTACCAGTAGTCCAGCTCTCTGCCTTCCTGGCAGGGTGCTACTGCCCTGCTTCCTGCAGTTAGGCAAGGACCTGTGACCAGTTTGGGCCAATCATCAATTCATTGTCAATCCCCACAGCACTCTTTCCATGGTTATTCCATCGACCTTGGTCCTTGAGTGAGATTAAGACACAAAAGGGTCTCTAAGCGACCCATGATGGATATAGAGTAGGGGTGACTAAAAAGCTTTCTTTTAAGCCATTAAGATTTTGGGTTTCTCTGTTAATATAGCATATCTTTGCTCAGCCTGAGATATAGATGGCAACTTCTGGGAGCCTGAGAAAGTCTGAGAGATTCTCTGGTTTAACACCATCATTTTACAGATAGCAAAACTGAGGCTTAGATGAGGGAAATGCTTTAACTCAGAGAGTCAGTATTGGCTCTGGACTAGAGCCCAGGTCTGCCATCTCCTCAAACACTTTTCTCTGTTCAGCAGCATTCTGGGCTCTGCATGAGGCCAGCTTTGCATGATGATGTCCTGCTTTTTCTCTCTGCTTTGTGGTAACATTTCTGCTGCAGAGTATGTGGGGCCGGGCTGTCCCCAGAGTCTGGGTCACTGGTCTGCTCTAATTTTGTACCTTGACAGGTCATTTGAGAGAGACTGGGGAGCTGCTTCTGGAGCCCTCTGCAAAATGCCATGGCACAGGTGCCCACATCAAGCACCATGGCAGCTGTAAGAATGCTTCCTTCTCCAGATGATAGCCCCGAGTATTATGCAACAGCATCTCTGTTCGAGTGAAAGCTCAACGATTCTAGTTTGGAATTATCCAACAATGGTGATGAAATTCTCAGATTCAAAGGTATGAGGATAATTAGGACTCTTGTTAATCATTCTGTATCCCTCTCCCCACCCCCAACCTCCAGCCACGAGATTCACACAGATTAATTACTGCCTGCTATAAATAAACGCAGAGAAAAGCAATCTGCTTAGGAAAGGCAGAGGGTAACTCATTTAATACATCACAGCTTTCCGCACACCTGTTCTCCCTTCTCTGTTGCTATGGAAACCACACTTTATAAGAGAAGCTATGCATAATTAGCATGGATGGAGGTCTATATCAATCAGAATAATTTGGAAGAATACTAAAAACCCAAAGGAGTAGGCAAAACTACTTGTCTCAGTAGGAAGGAATCAGATCTCCACTGTGTGGTAAATGAGGAGGCAGTTACAGTAGGAAATCAGCAGAATTAGCAATTCTGGGTCAGCTGAAAAACAGGGAGACAGTTTTACTCCACCAGAGAGAAAGAAAACTTTGTCATCGACTTTGACTTTTTTTTTCTTTTTCTTTTCATGGCTATTTAGAGCCACACAAAGGAAATACCAAACCAAACAAATAAGCACATAAATTAATTTCAAAGAGGTAGGGCTTGGATGATAGAAGCTTCATCTCTGAGTCAGGGGCTCTGCACATCTGAGAAGCCTCTGCTGCAATGTGAGGCAGTGAGGCTGGGGCTCCAGACTCCAGCTGTGAGAGGGGCAGATCACTGAGTGGGGGTTCCTTCAAGGAACAATGAGCAGCTTTCAATCAAGGTACGGGGTTTTATGAGTGCTTGGACTCATCAAATTTCTTTTTTAGTGTGGAAAAGACTTAAGAAATAATGTGGTTTAATGCTCTAGCTTTCAGTGGAAGAATGGGAATCACAGAGAACTGAAACTTGCATGAGGTTTCAAAGCCAGCTGGTGGCCAATCTTGAGCGGACTGAGCTCTCAGGTTCTCACTGAGCACTATTTGCCCAGGCCCCTGATCAGACCACCACTGGCTTAGTAATCCTGGTTGGAAATTCCCAGGTCCTTCCTTACCATGGGGATGAAACTAGCACCTAGTACAAGAAGTCATCCAGACTTTGGCTCTTTGTCTTTGAGGATTTCCTTTCCTGTGTTGACATACAAATTCATTCATTCATTCATTCACCATTCATTAGGTAAAATGAGATGATACTAAGTTCTTTTGAGATAACATACCTACAAAACTGCCTGCGAACTCTGAATTTCCAGAGCTCTTACTGGATCACTGTTCATGTTAATTAACACTCACTCATTTAACATTTCTATATTGAGTACCTGCAATGAGCCAACTCTATCCTAGGTATCTAGGTGCTGGGCCACATCCATTAGAAAGGCATGGAAATCTCTGCCCTCATAGAACTTGCATTCTAGATGGGAGAGACAAGACCTTAATAATGCAAATAAATAAGATAACTTTTTATAGTGATAAGGTCAGTGAAAAAGAAAAGACGAGGTAAATGGGACAGGATTTTATCCTAATTGCAATGAGAAGCAAATGATTTAATGAACTGTTTAATGAACGTGAACACAGTTCACGTAAATCAGTAGTCATCAGTACCTTTCCTTGGAGGATTTGAGCAGGATTTAAAGTCACCACTCTGGGGGATGCTTGACTGTGCCTAGAAACTTGTATTGCCTTCAGAGCAGGCCTTAGGGACAATGGTAAAGGGGACATGGCTTGGGTATGTGACTTTCCCTTTCACCTTGTTTTGGTTGCTCATTCTATGCTTTATCTCTTTGCAATTTGCTAATAATTAAAATAATAAAAACGAGACTAATAACAGCAATAAAAGGCAATAGTAAACTTTTATAAAATGAATCCTTACCATATGCCTGGCATTCTGCAAATTGCTGTGTGATATTTAGATCATTATATCCTCAAAATATGGAAACTATCATTAAGTTGATTTTATAGACAAGAAAACTAAGGGTAGAGATTAAGTAGTTTTTCCAGGGTCAAATACTTAATTTGATGGTGGTGCTAGGATTTGAAACCAAAATGTGTCCGTTCTCAGAGTCTATGCTATTAACCTTTATGCTAATTTGATAAATCAATCATGTCATATGTTAATAGAGAATGTTTAAAACCTATAGTTCCCACATCAGGGAAGTGGGAAGAAGGAAGCACAAAGACATAGTATCTACTATATGCAGAGAAGAATGTTAGACATAATAATCTCCTTTAGCCTTCACAACTGCCACTTCAAATCCTCTCTGCAATTAATAATACTTGCAACATTATTGCCAGAAAGGTATCATGTAGGTAGCCCATCTTCAGGAAGAAGAAACACAGGTTCAGAGATATTCAGTAACTGGACTGGGGCTGCTGGGATTTGGCCCCAGCTTGCAGGATTCCTAGGAGATCCTGGCAGAGGCTTAGCATGGGCTTACCTGGGAATTTGGCTGTGCCATAGTGATTGATTGTCAAAGATGCCCTCAAGATTGCCTGGCAGAGGGCCTGGAGTGACTTACCCCGGTAGGTTGTCTTTGGTCATTAGTAGCTTTATCTGGGTATTTTTTTAAGGGGTTATGGGGGTGAGAGTATAGTGAGATCTGCAGGCGCAACCCCCAATCCCTGCAAGAAGCTCAGGTGTCATGGAGAGTGTGGCCTGTGGGTTCCCTGGCCATGGTGGACAGGATGGATGCCCAGGAGCCATGGTGCACAGTTCACGTATGGGCTGTCAAGGGTGGGGACAGCTCCAGGCAGGACCCTGAATCTCTGCCTCTACAGGTATCACTTACTTCTGCCTATTTGTAGGTGATGTGTCCTGCTGGAGCCCAAGCTGCCAGAAGGTTCTTCTGATGATGTGAGCACATGGTACAAATAGGGCCTTTATGGTTGGCATGAAAATGTTTAACTGGATATGAAGTCTGCTCACATCGTTCCAAGAAATTTCAATATTACATTTGTCAGTGAAAGAAAAGGGAGTGATCTTAGATTGCTGAAATGCAATTTCAACTGTAATAACTGTCTTGAATAATCATAAGAAATATTATTGCTTTGTTCTCCATCATTTGTGTGAATTTGTATGAATCCTGTATGAACAAAGATTTTTGTCATCGTTGACCATCAAGAATTTGAAATGAGCATCACTAAATTGCCTTGATGAGGAATTGAACATAACCCTTTCATGCCTAAAAAATCTTGGAAGTTTATTTATATACATTCATACTTATATACATTCATACATTTATAGTATCTTCCATGAAACTTCATATTATAATTTTTTATATTTATATAATACGGCATTGATTTCCCCCAAGTCTCATATAGATGTACCCCATCCACCAAACTCCTCAGTTTTATTCTAGGGTTCCATATGGCTTCATTTTTCATTTATGCCATGGTGAGAAATAAACTGGGAGGTATTTAGGTCAATTTGCTTAAGAGCTCTCTGCTGGAGAAGTTCTGTCTGGACTAATTAGGATGAAAGTACAAGCTGAGGGTCAGGGGTACCAGGTCAACACCAAAGAAAGAGCAGTCAGGAGTTAAAGTCAATTTAGGGTCAGGTAGATGGAGGAAAGGGCTGGGGGAAAGGCACTTGGCAAGCAGAACTCAGTTCAGGACTGAACTGGGCAAAGACAAGAACTTGAAGTCCATGGTGAATGAGGATGCTGACCATGGGTTCTTGGCCAGGATGAGTTGAGGAGGATGTCATTCTAACCCCTGGTGCTCTTGACAGAGGTGGAATCTTGTGGAGAAGAAGGAGTGGCCAGATTGGTGGCTGGAGGATGACAGGGAGACTCACTGTCATGGAGGGCCCTAAGCTGAGGCAAGAATTTGTGAGTGCCCTCACACTTGTGGCAGCCCGCAAGGACTAAATACGGTCTGCAAAATGTGAGCTTTCCAGATACCAGGAGTAGGAGGGAGCTCCTGTTGTGTACCATGAAGAAGACAGAGCTGGTCTGGCTCTCAGGGGCTTGAGCCTAGGGATGCTTGGAAGATTAAATTCTACAGACAGCTGAAAAACTTCATTCAGCCCCATCGATGTAGTGGACCTGAAGATGCATCCCTGGAGATCCATGACATGGCTGTAACGGCTAACGCAGAGCATAGGTGAGCAGCGGTGTGTAACAACAGGGAGCTCTGTCACAACTGGGCTTATGGAGAAGCCACCCCAGGCCCCTTCACCCCCAGTGCCTGCCTGAGCAGGCCTCCGTCCCAGCTCTGCTCAGTTGTGTGGGCAACGGGGTGGCGGGTGTCCCCTCAGGTGGCCTGCAGCATGACTTATTCATTTGTATCAGTTAGTCTTTGTTGCATAACAAACCCGAACTTTTTAGCTTAGAACAGTAATTTTTCTTTTGTTTTTGTTTTTTAAACTCAGGTCCTGTGAGGCTTGTTATTCTGACCCAGACTGGACTTTTCAGGTTTGCAGATGAGTCTATGGACAATTGGTGTGTCAACTGGGGCCCGGCTGGTATTATATGGTCTCATTTACATATATGGCCACTGGCTGGCTCTTAGTTTGGACAATGGGGGGTGGTTACTGGGTGTGGTGTTTCTCATAGTCTAGGAGGCTAGTCTGGGCTTGTTTCATGGTGGCAAGAAGAGCAAGAGAACAAGCTTCTGTGCTTTTCCTTTATTTTCTTTCTTTCTTTTTAATTTATTTGATAGACAGAGATCACAAGTAGGCAGAGAGGCAGGGAGAGAGAGGGGGGAAGCAGGCTCCCAGCTGAGCAGAGAGCCCGATGTGGGGCTCGATCCCAGGACCCTGAGGTCATGACCTGAGCCGAAGGCAGAAGCTCCACCCACTGAGCCACTCAGGTGCCCAGATTTTCAAGTCTCTGCTTGCACCACATTTGCTTTGTCTCATTTGCCAAAGCAATCCCATGGCTAGACCCACAACCTGTGTGGGAGGGGAAGCTACTATCCAAAGATTATGGGAACACACTGAATCATTATTTCAAATAATCAACCATCCATCATTTCAATTCATGTTTGCAAAGAAGGGTTGATGTAGGAGGCAGTGCATGTTCCACTCTGTATCAGGTTGGCTCAGAGAAGGGGTCCAAGCAAGTACCAAGTTCAGGCTAATGTAGGCAGCTTGTAAAGTCTTTCCCCAAACTCCTGTTTCTCTATGTTTTAACTTCTGATTTGGGGCACTTTCGAGGATCTCCGTCAAATACTAATATTGTCTCTACTTCCTCTGGGCTAGTTTGTCCCTTCTAGGAGGTATTCTCCCAATGATTCTCCTAATTCTTTCTGCTTGTGCCCAGAAGCTAGTCACTTCTCTAAGGAGACCTCATCCCCTACAGAATTAAAATTCATGTATTGTCTTTTTCTTTTACCATCAATAGAGTATTTGTCAAAAATGATGACGATGTGATCCAGGCTGAAGTAGGGTAACGAGTTTTCTCTGGAATGTTATATATACAGGCATTGTGTTGGGTCTGATCATGTTAGTGTTTAAACAGTTTCTTTGGAAAAATGATTATCCCATCCTTGAAACTGGAATGGGTATTTTGTTATGGATGCCAACTTTAATAGGATTTTTATAGCAACAAAGTATATCTTGAACCCAAACATTCCTCTTTATTCCAGAATCTCATCAATAGTTATTTTGGTCAAGGTTTAGCACCAAAGATCAATTTTCTGTTTATTCCTTTGACTTTTATATTGATTGTATATTTAGACTGTTGTACTGAATATTGTTACTTATATATATGTACATGAATAAAATATGTTTAATAAGCATGCATAAAATGTATGAACTTGAAAACATTCCCTGCTGGAACATAATAGTCTTGGTTGAAATATCTAAGTGACTTCCAAAAGAAGTCATTAGTTCCACTCCAGTGTATTTTTTTCCTACATAGGAGGTCACACTACACACAACAATGATTCCCAATTTTTTTTTGTTGTTCTACAATTCCCCCGAGAATTCTAGTAACTATTATATACGGCATAGAACAAATTAAAAAAAAAAGTTGGTTTCTAGAGGGGTAGACAAGCATTTTGATTCTATTATGTTATTATGGTGGAAGGCCTTTAAAATGAAGAAAAATGGCACTGTGGAAGATTGCGAAAATGCTCCCTCTTATCTACTTCAATCTGTGTCTATGCCCTTCACAAAGAGACTTTACAACTCCTATTATCAATAGATAAAGTTAATTTCCCTGCTTCTGAATCTGGGCTGGCCTTGTGATTTGCTTTGCTAGTAGAATTTGGTGGAAGTGAGAGTTGCTAGTTTTGAACTAGGCTGCAAAAGGTCTTGTGCATTCATCTCTCTCTTGGGATTGCATCTTCTACCAGTGTGCTCATGCCAAGCTAGCTAGAGGGTAAGAGATAATGTGGACCAGAACCAAGTTAGTCCAAATATCTCGGACAAGGCCTATAGAGATCAACATAGCTTTTTTTAGCAGGTGACTGTGGATGCATGAGTGAGCATTGCTGAGACCAGCTAAGCCTGGTCAGATCTGTAGAACTACTAACCGAAGCTAGAAACTCATGAGCAATAATAAATACTTGTTTTAAACCACTAAGTGGTGAGGTGGTTTGTTATGTAGCAATAACTGAGACAGATAGGATCATAAGAAAGTGAGCTTCTTGAAGGAAGGGATCATATCTGATTCTTTAGCTGTTATGAGTTGTAGCATATGATAGGAGTTTATTATTAAATGTTTATTAAATTTATGAGTCCCACGTGATTTGCTTGGTTTCCTGGGTTGGAGGCCTTTCTGGTGGCACAGTTAGAAGGATGGTATCACAGACTATGGGATTTCTTTAGGAGAGGAATGGATTTTGTAGCAGAGATGTTAATTGTTCCATAAAGTCTATTTTAATTCTTTTCCTTACTTCAAGACCCTTAGATTTTAATTGGATATATGGCATCCAGCTTTGATTACATTTTCTGGTCTCTTCTGTAGCTATCAATATGACTATATTATGGTCAATGGGGTGGAAGTGAAAGGGAGGGAGTATACACTTTCCCTTCCCTCACTCTTGCTGGTTGGGATGCAGATGTGTTAGCTGATACTGGGCAACCATGCTGGAAAAGGGGTTAGAAAACATATGCTGAGGGTCCCAGAGCAGCAATATGGATTTGAGTCCCTGATGCCTTTATGAAACTTTCTGCGGTCAATGTTCGTAATTATTCACTCCTCCTTACCTGTAGGAGAATCATTTATTCTCACTTGTTGCCATGTGAGTCACAGTACCTTCCTATAGACATCTCCACTCTCTTTTTAGGCCCGAGTGTGTGACTTGTTTTGGTCAATGAGATATGAGCAGAGTGATATATGTCACATCCAATCAGAAGCTTTAAAAGCCAGTGCACACTTCCCCAGTTCTCTTTCTTGAGCTTTCTCTGTGTCACAAGCATGTCCCAAATGGGGATCCAGGTAGAAGAAAACAAATCATAACAGCCAATCGACTACTATGTGAGTCAGAAGTACATCTACATGGCTATAAGATTTGTAGAATAGATTTGGAGAAGACTTATCTTTTTTTTTAATTTTTTATTTCTTTTTTATTTTTTTAATAAACATATAATGTATTTTTATCCCCA
This sequence comes from Meles meles, assembly GCF_922984935.1. Taxonomy (NCBI): domain Eukaryota; kingdom Metazoa; phylum Chordata; class Mammalia; order Carnivora; family Mustelidae; genus Meles; species Meles meles. Next base: position 35,499,216 of record NC_060069.1, on the reverse strand, counting down.
AGGGTATAGGTCTGTGAATCACAAGGTTTACATACTTCACAGCACTCACCATAGCACATACCCTCCCCAATGTCCACAACCCCACTCCCCCTCTCCCAACCCCACCTCCCCCCAGCAATCCTCAGTTTGTTTTGTGAGATTAAGAGTCATTTGTGGTTTGTCTCCCTCCCAATCCCATCTTTTTTTATTTATTCTTCTCCTACCCCCCAACCCCCCATGTTGCATCTCCACGTCCTCATATCAGGGAGATCATATGATAGTTGTCTTTCTCTGATTGACTTATTTCACTAAGCATGATACCCTCTAGTTCCATCCACGTCGTTGCAAATGGCAAGATTTCATTTCTTTTGATGTCTGCATAGTATTCCATTGTGTATATATACCACATCTTCTTTATCCATTCATCTGTTAATGGACATCTAGGTTCTTTCCATAGTTTGGCTATTGTAGACATTGCTGCTATAAACATTTGGGCGCATTATGTTTGTATCTTTAGGGTATATACCCAGTAGTGCAATTGCTGGGTCATAGGGTAGTTCTATTTTCAACATTTTGAGGAACCTCCATGCTGTTTTCCAGAGTGGTTGCACCAGCTTGCATTCCCACCAACAGTGTAGGAGGGTTCCCCTTTCTCCGCATCCTCGCCAGCATCTGTCATTTCCTGACTTGTTAATTTTAGCCATTCTGACTGGTGTGAGGTGATATCTCAGTGTGGTTTTGATTTGTATTTCCCTGATGCCAAGTGATGTGGAGCACTTTTTCATGTGTCTGTTGGCCATCTGGATGTTGGAGAAGACTTATCTTTCAGCTACTTTTGTATAAGAGAAATTAACTTCTGCCTTGAGACACTATTTTGTGTTTTCTGTCCCTCAGGGCTAAATTGAATTATAACTAATTCTACCTTTTATCTTATTCCTGAGTAAGAATAATATGACCAATCACTCAACTGACACAAATTTACTCAGCATGTAAGTTAAGGTTGGTGCTGTGCAAGGCCCTGGAGATACAATGGTGATCAAAAGGGACCCAGTCCCTGTCTTCATGGTGCTAATCGTCTTACCAAGGACCACAGACATAGAACCAGAAAGACAATTAGAGAAAATTTCAGGGAGTACAAAGGAGTATAGTAGGTTACCTGTTTTAGATTGGGAAGTTAGGGAGTATCTCTTTGTGGAAATGGTATTTTAGTTGACATTCAAAGGAGGAAAAGGAATCAGCTAGGCTAAGAGTTGAGGTAGATGGAGAGATCAGCACTCCAGGCAGAATAAACAATGGGTATAAATGTCCCGAGATAGAAAAGAGCTTTGTGTATATGAAGGATTAAAGAAGTCAGGCTATACGGTGAATGAGCAAGGAGGAAAACAGGCAGGCGGGTCTAGAGAATGTGGCAGAGGCCAGATTGCATGGAGCCTTATAGGCCATTCCAAGTATTTTAGTCTTTATTTTTAGACAGTTGGGGAACTGTTGAACATAGTCTAATATGATTTATGATTTAAGATCACTTGGTTGGCTGTGTGGAAAGTAAACTGGGAGAGAACATGTCACTCAGAGAAGCCAGTGTGGGGAGAATATATGGATTATACATTGTTTTACCTTTTATATTGAGATCTCTATCTACCCAGTATTGATTTTATCTATAATTGGGGTCAAGATTTACTTTGTTCCCCATATGGATATCTATCTACTTGACCCCACACATTTACTGAAAATATCTTTTCCCCACTGTTCTTTCATTACACCTCTGTCATAACCTGTTGCTAGACTATTTATTGTCGTATGTTTCTAGACTGTTTTGTTTCATTGGTCTATTTTCTATCCTTGTACAAATACCACTCTATCTCTGTATTGTAGCTTTATGATAAATCTTGATATCTAGTGTATAAATTCTCCATCTTTGTTCTTTTTCAAGACTACCTTGGCTATTTTTGGTCCTTTGTTTTTTCATATAAATTTTAGAATCTGTTTGTCAATTTTCTCTCTCTCTCTCTCTCTCTCACACACACACACACACACACACACACATTTTGATAAGGATGGTATTAGATCTAGGGACACCTGGGTGGCTCAGTGGGTTAAAGCCTCTGCCTTTGGCTCAGGTCATGGTCCTAGGGTCCTGGGATCGAGTCCCGCATTGGGCTCTCTGCTCAGCAGGGAGCCTGCTTCTTCCTCTCTGTCTGCTTCTCTGCCTGCTTGTGATCTCCATCTGTCAAATAAATAAATAAAATCTTAAAAAAAAAAGGATGGTATTAGATCTATAGATCATTTTTGGAGGAAGTTGAAATCCTTTAATATTGAAACTTCTAATCCATGAGCATGGTATATACCTCCAATTCTTTAGAGCTTTAATTTCTTTCAGTAATGTTTGTACTTTCCTGTAAAAGGTCCCACATATATTTCTTTTGATTTATTCCTCTGTATTTAATGTTTTTTGGTTCTATTGAAAAGAGTATCTCTTAAAATTTTATTTTTAATTGTTGTTGGCATAGATAAATGCAATTGAATATTGACTTGATCTAGTAATCTTGCCAAATTCAGTTAGTAATTCTAAAGTTTATAGATAATTTTTCAGGTATACAACCATAGCACTTGTGAACAATGATGATATTATTTCTTCCATCCTAATATTTATGCCTTTTATTTCCTTCTCTTGTATTTTTGAGTTGGTTAAAATCTCCAGTGCAATCTTGAATAGAAACGCTTAACCGACCGAGCCACCCAGGCATCCCTTCTTGAATAGAAACAAAGTAGTAAGAATCCTTGTCTTGTTCCCAACCAGTGTGGAGAGCTCTGTGACCAGCCATGACCCCCTGACTTCATTTTGTTAAGTGCTAAGGAGTATGAAAGGAACAAAGGGAGAGAAAAGGAAGAGGAGAGAGAGAGACAAATGGAGGAGCAGGAAAGGAAGAAAAGCCCGGAGACCAGACATGGCAAGCCTCCAGCGCCATGATGGCTGAGAGAAGAATAGGGCTTTGAAGAAAGAGAAATGAGGGGCGTCTGGGTGGCTCAGTGGGTTAAAGCCTCTGCCTTTCGCTCGGGTCATGATCCCAGGGTCCTGGGATCGAGCCCCGCATCAGGCTCTCTGCTTGGCGGGGAGCCTGCTTCCTCCTCCTCTCTCTCTCTGCCTGCCTCTCTCCCTACTTGTGATGTCTATCTGTCAAATAAATAAATAAAAAAAAATCTTTAAAAAAAAAAAAAAAGAAAGAAAGAAAGAGAAATGAGAATGTTATGCAAATAACCTGAAGTCACCTCCAAGGCTACTGGGATTGCTGGCTGGTTCAGAAAGGCGTTTGGATGCTTCCTGTTTGGTCAACGCAGTGACCAATTTAATAATACTATTCTGACTTTGCATGCCTGTATGTGGGGCACGTGCACCCCCATGGGTTCTCTGCAGGTCACTCCAAAACATCTGCATTATTTACCTGGCCCCCTATGGTGCTTCAGATTTTACCCACTGATGCATCCTCAGCATCCATAGGGCTGTTAAAAACAATCTGGAAGGTGTATTCCACAGTGATGCCAGGGAACTGTGTTTTCACTGGGATGTGAAATTATATTGTATTTGTGTGTGGAATTGGGGACTTGGATTTTTGATGGTTTTTGAGCTTTTGATGAGCTGATTGCCCTTAAAAGGGACAAGTGCACTGAAACACCAATGAGAATATTTACGTGCAAGTGTTGCCCCTGCCTTGGAAGGCTATTCCACCTTCTTCATTCCCACATTTATCTGCTTTCAGATTGTTCACTCAGTCATTACTGTGGAGCACCCAGGCTGTGCAGGTACTGGTACTGGGCTGCCCGTGTTGCGTTGGTAATTGTTTAACAGCTGGCTTTCTGAATATTAGTCCTGACTTTGGGCATTTGCCAATTTCTGTCCTATAAATACTCCCATCATGGCTGATTTGAAGCTATCAACATTATAATAATGAACAAAAGTTGGAAAGAGCTACTAGCCAGGTCACATATTCTGGATATAAGAGATTTTGCCAAAATTGCCTTTGAGGATTCTTACCTACTATGCATCTTGCTGAAGTTCCCTTGGTTACTCTTCTGTATCCCTGTTGATGCATTTTGTTTCCCAATGACAACCACTTTACCCTTGAGATGACAAAGAGGCTAAAAAACAACAGTGCACCATACTTCTTTCCAAAGCATGCTTCATTACCAACCTAACACCTCCAGCAAACCACCTGGGAAATTTCCCAGATACACAGTTTTCTCTGTTGGGACCAGAAACATGTACCTCCATGTGCTTGTTTCACATCCCTAAATAAGAAAGACTAGGGGTCAGGCCAAGACTGGGAATGGACAATTTCATTTTCACTTCATTTAATATTGACCACCTGCTGTCTGCATAGTTCTTTTGTTGGAAATGCTGATACAGTGTTGAGAAAGCCATGAGCTGCAGTCTGTCTGGAGAGATAAGACTCGTGCATGTGGCCCAGGTAATTAAGAATGTAAGACAGTGTAAACCAGATGGCAAAATGAGTGATTTCAGGCAGTGGATGTTCCCTGAGGTCATAGAGCAGGTTGACTGGGGAGGTGCAATATGGGTGGCAGTCCTCATGGGTAGGTAGACAGGTTTCTTGGATATTGGGTTCTACCCTGCTCTTACCCTCTCTACCTCATCCTTGTACTGGTGGGTAAGAGCACCCTACCGAAGAGTGATGGGCATCAGGAGGGACAGAGAAGGCATGCTGAGAAATGGTGGAGGCGTATGTGGGCTTTGAGAGAGGAGTCATTTTTGGAGTCATTTTTAGCTCCACGCTGAGGACTGTGAATTTGAATCTACAGTGAATGGTTATGACCTTAGGGATTTTAGAGGACAGCCACAATGTTGGAACCTTATGCTTTAGTAAGATTATTTATCTGACACTTTAATGACTGGATTTGGCCAGGCAGAGAGAGAGGAGCATGGAGATCCAGGCACCCCAGGTGGGGGTGAAGGTGGCCTGAGCAGTGTGGTGGCCATGGACAGACAGACAGGGAGGGATGGACTGCACCAAGGAAGGTGCGAAAGGGACCTGGGGTTGATGTCAGGGCTGAAGAAGATGGAAGAGCTCAATTTACTTTCTTTTTGTGTGTGGAAATGGGAAGCTTGGTACTGCCACTTGGAGAAATAGGCCAGATAGAAGGGTTCCAGTCTGACTAGGATGTAGGTTGATGCCTTCAATTTGGAGCCTCTTGTTTGTGTGCCGAGAACTGACCACTGTCAGAGGATCTGTTCAGTGGGTGGGTTGGCAGTAGAGAGTTATGATAAAGAGAGATGCATGGCAACTTACTTTTTCATATTAAATTGTGCATTTTGGAAGTAAGTTTCTATAGAACATATACACACTAACATACTATCAGCTGTGGTGGGGAGAGTGGGATTTATGTGATCATTAGGCAAAGCCATGAGATCGAACAATCCCAAGCCTTCTATTAATAAGGTACAATCACCTGGTTTATAACTAATCTCAAATGTTTTCCTGAGACATGAGCATATGTGAAAATGTCAAATACTGCACATAATGGATGGACTGGGGAGGGGGCAGAAAGCCAGAGCCACATCTTTCTGTCTTTTCTATATGCTCTGTGCTTTGTACAGGCATCTAAATGCTTTGTTAATCTAACTGGTTTGGGATGTTTTGAGATTGTGGGCAGTCTCCTCTTCTGACAGACAAAATGAACTCTGTAATTATCTCCTTTGAGAGTCCAGACCAAGTTTGCTCAACATTAAGCCCGACATTATCTTAAAAAAAAAAAAAAAAATCTGGGACTGGAGGGAGCTGACTGACAGTGATCAGCACAGTCACCTGAATGGACACCACCTCCCTTGTCTGTCACTAGAATCTAATTGCTAAGTGACGGTATGCAATCAAAAAGGATCAGGACAGCAATTATTTGCAAACTTTTGCCCATTGCTAATTATGTGCCAGACACAGTGCTGAATACTTCCCAGGTATTCTCTTGCTTAATCGTCACCAGAAACACCACTGTGCAGCGCAGCACACCAGCAATGAAAGAAGGATGGCTGAAGAGAGGGCAAGCTTTCAAGTGGGGAGTCTGTTTGCAGGAACGGGTCTGCATGGTGGAGAGGACTAACTGTATGACCTCCGGCCCCCAACTTCACCTCCTGGAGAATCCATTTTCTCAGATGTAAAATGAGGATAATAGTAATCATCCCTATGTTCTGTTATTTATTGCTGCATGACAATCTGCTCACAGCTTAATGTCTTAAAAGGCAAATGCTTGCTTGTTTTATGTGAATCTGCAGTTTGGGCAGGACCAAGTGGGGACAACTTGTGTGCATTCTGGGAGGCCTGGGACCCGTTGGAATGGCTTGAAGGGTGGCAACCAGCCGGGCATCCCTCTCTGCACCCAGTCTCAGGGTCTCTCTTTGCGGTATCCCAATGTGCTCTCTCCATTGTGCAGCTCACACGTTCAAGGGCAAGTGTTCTAGGTGACAGAAAGTGGAGGCTGCTGGTCAATTAAGTCCGAGCCCTTGAAGCTGGCACAGCAATACTTCTGCTGTCTTCTACTGGTCAAAGCACTTCTAGATTCAGGGGAAGGAGACCCCACCTGTCAATGAAGCAGGCCTCTTTAACCACTGGTTCATGGAATTGTTGGAGAGTAAATAAGATAATGAACGTGAAGGAAGGTCTGAGCATACCACCTGGAGCGTCGTACGAGCCCAATACATGGGAGCTGTTATCTTTATTAGAGTAGTGTCAGAATTATCAGAGGGAGATTAGGGATTGAACAAAGGTGAATTTATAGAGACAGTGGGGTCTGTGTTCTTGTGGCTGTGGGGTGGCGGAGCAACCTATGAGTGGGAGGTAAGGAGTGAGTGGGTGATGACTGAGGAAGGTGGCACACGGGCTTGAGAAGTTCAGCTGCAGAAAGACAGACAGAAATTGGGTTAGCTGTGGGTGGGCAGGGGAGAGGGACAGCAAGGCCATCCAGAGGATTGTTCTCCCAGGGGGATGGCTCAGGTATGGGGTGGCGCGGAGTGGGGAGACATGCGTGTGTGAAGGACAAGGGGATGGAGAAAAAGGTGTTTGGAGGAGGAAGAGGGGGTGAGGCAGAGAGCCCGAGAGAAAATGTGTGGGTGTGTGTGTAATTTTAAAGGCCAAATTTATTCTAAGCAAGCTATTTATTTAAGATTTGCATGCAAATGAAAACAACCAGGATATAAGCTCCTTAGAGGAGGACATTTGAGGGGGAGAAGGGTTTAGAGTCCTCATTTCAGGCTGGAAAGCACGCAGCCTTTCCTGCCAGGCAAAGGGCAAAGCTTAAACTGGGAGGGGGTCTAGACCTGTGGAGAGGGAAGCGCTATGTTTTCGATGTCAGTGTTTGGGGATGTCAGCTGCACACTTCAGAGCGGAGGGTGACGCACAGCCAGGCTACGAAGCCAAGGCTGCATCAAGAGTAGGTCTGGAGGTCCTGACAACAGAAATGTTTATGGTTCTTCTCTTAACCTCATGGGGTTCATTAAAAAACAAAATTAAAGTTTGAAATCGTGTTAAGAAGTCAAGCAAGGTTCTGATTTTTCCCATGATGCTTTGATGCTTCTTTTGAGATAGAAATTGTGAATGTTTTCAGAAATTACGTGTTGGTGCCCTTGCTTTATGGGAGATTTACATCTGGGCTTGGCCTGGAGAGTAGCTGGCCTGGAGAGTAGCCTGGAAGTGTGTGTAAGACCTGCTGTCCCCCAAAGCTAGTCCTGGTGGAAGCCACTGGCCCTGAGATTCCCTCCTTGCAGACAGTTTTTGGGTGAGGATTTCCCCCAAGTCCCTGGCTCCCTTGGTCAGACCTGGGTCTTGTCCTGCTGCCTGCTGACCTGTTTGAGTATACCCGAGGATTGATCTCTGACAATTCCCTTTATTTCTGACCTGGGCTCCACCAAGGTTCGGAAGTGTGGTTTTCTTTCTTTCTTTCTTTTTTTTTTTTTAAGATTTTATCTATTTATTTGACAGAGAGAGACACAGAAAGAGGGGAACACAAGCAGGGGGAGTGGGAGGAGGAGCAGCAGGCTTCCTGGTGAGCAGGGAGTCCAAAGCAGAGCTTGATCCCAGGACCCTGGGATCATGACCAGAGCAGAAGGCAGGCGTTTAAAGACTGAGCCACCCAGGCATCCCTAGGGTTTGAAAGTTTTTGGTTGGTTTGTTCCGTGCTGCATCTCCAGAGCCTAGCCTCGTGGCTGGCCCACGGCACTTGCTTGTGTGTTGTATGGATGTAAGAACGCAGGGGACATGGTATGGGAGACAGGTGCACGGACAGCATAGAGAACCAACCTTGGACATTTCACAAATTTGTAAATGACTCTGTGGGGCAACACTGAAGGAGTTCACATAATTGATGGCTCATTCCTTAAAAGATGATTTCCATGTCCCAAGGATGAAACATAGGGGAAAGGGAGGGTTAGTTCTGCAGATCCTGGGTTGGTTGTCTGCCCCACCCCCCAAAGACTGACAAGTTTATATTTCTGCTTGAAATGCAGAGTGAAACTGTGTACGGCCCTTTAAAGAAGTAGAATGCATTTCCTTCCGCACAAGCCATATGGGACTTTGGCGTGGGTGTTCGTGGTGCCAAAATAAACCCATGGATTCGCAGCCATGAGCAACAAGGCTGGAGCAGAGTTTCTTTTTCACCTTAGAAAACCCGAATTTCTTTTTAAACAATATAAAACCGGTATAGGCCTATTACAAAAAACTGGGAAAACACAAAAAGACCCAGTCTTGTTGGGTGAAAATTGCAGAGCCTCAGTGGCGTGCTGGTTGATGGCTACAGGGCTGACCCTGGACATGGTGAGAGACTGGAGCCTCAAGGACACTTCTGGGGCAGCCCCAAGCGTGGGGCTGTCTTCTGGAGGCTTCCCTGTGGGGCTTGGGGCGGAGTCTGTGCTGCTGGCCTGTCCCTGTAACTCTACAGTATAGTATCCGAATTCCTCTGATTCCCCCCCAAAGACTTGGTCTTTCCTTAGGGGCTAAAAGGCTGACTTGTGTTCTGCAAAGATCATCAATTTTCTCCAACACCAGCAGCTTCTGGAGGGCATGCAGGGACCACAGGGGAGGACAGGGACATCATAATCAACCCCAAAGGCCAATGCTGCTCATTTTTTTTCTTCAAGTTCTTAGAGGTGCTCCACACTTGGCTGTGTCCTGGGGATGCCATGGTGAGTGAGTGAGTGTGATGGCTGTCCCCAAGGATGGTTTAGTTTATGACAGCTTAGTTCATGCATATCCTCTTGCTTGACTGCGGGCATGTGGGCTTCTGGCCATAGGACCCCAGGAAGGGCCAAGACGCCCCCATCTAGTCCTGCTTAGCTTGACCCTTTGGGGAGGAGTCCTTGTCACCCTCACTGACCCACTCCAGAATCACTAGAGGTGTTCTCGGTTGTCCTCTATGCTTTGCCCCTCAATGTAGGTGCTCCTCTGGGGTTTCAAGGGAGCTGCTGCACAGAGTCTTTGCAGAGGCAGGTAATGGAGTCCAGCTGTCCTTCCCCTCCTAGTGATGAGGCCGTGGATGATGGAGGCCATGAGCCTGGGCCTGCCCATCTCCATCCCCCTAACCCCCCACCCCAACCCCAGGACCCTGTATTTGCCTGGTGAGTTTCTCTCCACCACCCCCCTCAGGCAACCAGTGTCCTCATTGTACCTCCTCATCCCCTCTCACAAAGTTTGAATCCGGAAGCATCCAGAGCATGCACAAAAGGGACTAGCAACAGCCTGAGTTAGCACCCTAACCATAGGATTTACATCACAAGAAAGATCCAAGCCTGAATCAAAGGAACTGACACCAACCCCAGCTTCTCAGACTGTGGTTCGGAGAGGATTTGGGGCAATCGTTTGTAGGAAAACCCTAGATGTAAAACGGGGAGCCTGCAGGATAAGTATTGCTTACAACATACAAATTGCCTCAGAAATTCAGTTCAAAGGAGGCATTTCAAGAATCTCCTGCACTCCTTGCCTCCTTCACAGCACATACTGCAGCCAGAGCTGTGACCGACACAAAGCTCAGCTAAGATTTCCTTAAGTACGTCTCCAAGATTCTGCTTCACCCACACAAACCATTAAAATATGTAGAAGCTCTACCATTCTGGCATGTAAATCTTACTTTGCTCATTCTCTCATACCTAGAACTAATAAAAAGCTATTTTTTCCATTTATGTTTTCTAAAGAGTTTTGAGAAATTCAGCTCCTGGTTACTCACTCTAGAGTGCTGCGTGGCAGCGCTCTGATTGCTGGAGAAGGAAGGGGCATTTGCAGTGAATCACAGGTCCTTCCTGTTCAGAACAGCTGTGACTTCAAATGTTCTGTCCCAACAGTCAAACCCAGAGGTTTTGAATTTTGGTTTTGAAAATATAGCTTCGTGGCTGGGAGGCAGTTAGTTTTTTGTAGGGACAAGGACTTCATTCCGGTTTCAGGCTCCCCAGGGGAAATTAGAGGCAGTACCACTTCCATTCCAGAAATTGCTGTGAGATTTCACGCAGGGAAAGTGAGACTTGCCCTTTCCATTTATTATTTTTTCTTCTATAGTTACTGCATTTTTTCCTGAAGGACAAGGGCTTTGGTGAGGCTGTGCTGCTGTAATGGTTCCATTCAGACGCTGACTTAAGAAATGAAGTAAGACTCGTGGACTAGCCGGGTGCGAATCAGATTTCTTTGGGAAGGAGGCTTCCTCTCCCAGTCAGTATGTTAGCTCTTACTTGAATGTGGGTTCTCTCATTGTGGTGGTGGCTGCTATTGGCATTGGGGCTGACCTCAGTCAATCAGGAGATCCATTCCTGAGCTCTATGTTGTGTTCCACTTAGGATGCCATTTTGGAAATTCCGTGAGTCTGTCAGGCCTTTGACTATTCCCCACATCTTGTTTTGTTTTCTCCTTTGAAAATTGGTTATATAGGTATTTTTACAATGGAAGTCTAGGAAAGATAGTGTAATTTTTTTCAAAAAATAAAGAAATACAGAAATAAAAATAATAATGCAGTTATTGTTACCATCACCAAATGTTATCATCACTTTTACATGTGTCCTTCTAGTCATTTTCATATGTGTGACTTTTTGTTAGCTTTCCAACACAGTTATATTCCCTGTGATAAATGCAATTTTCATTTTAACCTTTTTACTAAACATTGTAATATAATTAGCAATTAATATTTGTTATCAACTATTCTTGATTACTAGTCATCACTTACTTAAGTGTTCCTCTACCTAAAGTCATTCACATTGCTTCCATTATTATAAAAAACTTGTAGTGAATATCTTTGTACCTACGATTTTGGATCGTTTTTAGAAGAATATATTCACAGAGCTCAAAATTTGATATTCTATGGGTTAGAGGTGATTTATTGGTGCTCTAAACATTTTTTTTAAGCAGTCCATGGTTAACAATTTGTAATTCTTGCTTAAAAAGATTTTTTAGACTAAGAATCACAGTAACATAGAACTCCATGACTGAATATGTAAAGACCTTGATTGTCCATTCATTCTTGTGCTGGAAAAGGGCTCTTCTGAGGAGAGCCCTTTCTTGGCCAGGTGGCTCTTCCCCTTGGAATCCCCAAGCCCTCCTGCACTTCAATTGATGTTAATGGACAGGATTCTGTCTAAACAGACAGCTTTGCTCTCCATCTATTTGGCAGAGAACATAATCACAAATTCTGCAGCCCAGCTCCTGTCAAAGGTCTGGTATGGAGAATACCTTCAGAGGATTGCTGGGAGTGTATTGTTATGGACTGAATGTTTGTGTCCCTCCAAAATTCATAAACTGAATGCCTAGGTTGTGATGTAATGATATTTGGAGGTGGGGCCCTTGGCAGGTTATTACAATTAGATGAGGTTATGGGAGTGGAGTCCCTAAAATGGTTTTAGTGCCCATAGAAGAAGAGAAAGAGAAGCCAGACCCCTTCCTCTCTGCCATGTGGGAGCACCGTGAGAACACAACCATCTATAAGCTAGGAAGAGGGAAGAGGGCCCTCTCCAAGAACCAAATGTATCAGTGCCTTGCTCTCAGACTTTCCAGCTTCAAGAGCTGTGAGAAATAAATGTTTCTTGGTTATGCCACCCAGTCTTGTTATTTTGCTAGAACAGCCTGAGCTGACTATGGCAGATACAGGCCTAACATTCCTTTAGGCCTCCATTTTATCCTTGGATCTAGCTGGACCAGACCTACCAGAGCTTAGACCAACTTATTTTTGGCCATTTAAAATGACTTTTTGTGAATTGGGTTTGGAATATTGCTCTCAGCCTCCTTCGGGAGGAGATGCTCTAGAAACTGGCACGACAGGAGTATGCTCTCTGTACCACCTCACACAGAGCTCTTCATGGGGTTTCTTCTAGGTCTCAGTCCCAGGAGGAGCTTCACTTCTCAGGCACCATCTTGACAGTGCTGCTTAATTAGCCAGAGTTCTTCCCAAAGCCCAACTATCAGTTCTTCCTCAGCAATAGTGTAAAATCTCTGCAGTCTGGATTACCCAGCAGGCAGTTCAAATACATGATTAGGTGCTCCAAACATTGGCTTTTTCATTTTCAGTATGCCTATGGAGAATTTTACTATTAAGAAATCTAGGGAAGGGGCGCCTGGGTGGCTCAGTGGATTAAGCCGCTGCCTTCGGCTCAGGTCATGATCTCAGGGTCCTGGGATCGAGCCCCACATCGGGCTCTCTGCTCCTTAGGGAGCCTGCTTCCTCCTCTCTCTCTGCCTGCCTCTCTGTCTACTTGTGATCTCTCTCTCTGTCAAATAAATAAAACAAAATCTTAAAAAAAAAAAAAGAAATCTAGGGAAAAAGCTATTTTAATTTCAGTGCAGGTGTATATTTTGTGTTTGGTCTAGTATTGCTTTTGTTAAATTGCTTACATGGGGATGGAGACCTCTAAAGGCTTGACCTTGACCTTATCTGTCTTGACCTTGTGGCCACTCTTTTGGACTCACCTTAGCTCTGCCTTTATATTATCTCCATTTTGCCACACATTGTTTATTCATGTAGTTTGATTAGCTGAATAATAAGCAATTTTGTAAGTTCCATCCTGTCATTTTGGGAATTAGATGAGATATAAGCATATCTCATGGAGAAAAATGTAATTTATTGGGTCAAAAATGTGAGTGTTTTTGAGGCTGTTAAAACATGCTGCCAAATGAACTTTGCTTTCTGTCATTACTTCCCAGGATTATCATCTACTTTTTTCCTGGACTTTAGACTGGGACTAATGTGAAAAGCCACTGAATACCAGTGAGCTGGTACTTGTGGGCCTTAGCAAACTCTTAGCAATGAAATGAGTGGGTTAGCATTCACTTGACTGGAAGGTACAATGAACACAAGGCTAATTTTTTTTTTTTTTAATAATCCAACTCCTTTTCCCTTCTAGGCAGGTTGGAGTCCCTTGGAAGCCAACTCCGAAACAGCCTGAAGGATACTTCTTAGTATCTTGGGATCCAAACCTGTGGAAGGGAAGGGAAGGAGAAAGGACCAGGCTGAGAGAGAGCTGGGCTGTGAGGCAGTCTTAAGGAGTCCTCAGGATGGTTCCACAAGGAACTCTGAAACTAGGCTGGCCCTTCAGAGTCGTCCGCATTTGGGGTGAAAATGCCCTAGAGGATCAGTCAATGGAACTAGCTGCTCACAGAAGCAGGTGAGACCTTGGGCAAGGCAATGGCCACAGGCGGCTGACAGCTGAGGGCAGTCTGCCAAGAGCACTCCAAGCAGGTGGGGGAATGCATTGGTTGGTCCTGCAGGAGGATCTGGACAGGGTATCACAGTGTTCAGCAGTTTCTCTTTGGCAATGGAAGCCTTCCATCATCATCTGGTTTAGGGTATTGCTAGGCCTGTGGGTGTTTCCTCACAAGTGAATTTAGCCTGTGTTTGTATTTTCTCTATTGTCAGTGCTTGGTACCACTGCCACCTGCGATTTAGGAAATCTGCATCGTGGTTAGCCTTCTAATTTTATAATTACCTTTCCAGAATAATAACCCCATCCAGGTGTTTTGTAACACAAAACAGCAAGGGAAATTAATTTCAATTAGAAGGGGAAAAATAGAAATTGAAGTGAAGTTGTGAAAAGAAAATGCCCCAACATACTTTTCTTTTTGTGTATTTCATCTTAAACCCCTGCAATGCGACTGAACCATTGGTAGTGGAGCCCTTTAAAGACCCACATTTTTTTTTCATTTTTAAAAAAAAATTTAATTTCTTTTCAGTGAAACAGAATTCATTGTTTATGCAACACACCCAGTGCTCCATGCAATACGTGCCCTCCATAATACCCACCACCTGGCTCCCCAACCTCCCACTGCCCGCTCCTTCAAAACCCTCAGATTTGTTTTTCAGAGTCCATAGTCTCTCATGGTTCATCTCCCCTTCCAATTTCCCTCAACTCCCTTCTCCTCTCCATCTCCCCATGTCCTCTATGTTATTTGTTATGCTCCACAAATAAGTGAAACCATATGATAATTGACTCTCTCTACTTGACTTATTTCACTCAGCATAATCTCTTCCAGTCCCATCCATGTTGATATAAAAGTTGGATATTCATCCTTTCTGATGGAGGCATATTACTCCATAGTGTATATGGACCATTCTTTAGCCATTTGTCCATTGAAGGGCATCTTGGTTCTTTCCACAGTTTGGTGACTGTGGCCATTGCTGCTATGAATATTGGGATACAGATGGCCCTTCTTTTCACTACATCTGTATCTTTGGGGTAAATACCCAGCAGTGCAATTGCAGGGTCATAGGGAAACTCTATTTTTCATTTCTTAAGGAATCTCTACACTGTTCTCCAACGTGGCTGCACCAAGTTGCATTCCCATCAACAGTGTAAGAGGGTTCCCCTTTTTCCCCTTTCTCCACATCCTCTCCAATACACGTTGTTTCCTGTCTTGCTAATTTTGACCATTCTAACTGGTGTAAGGTGGTATCTCAATGTGGTTTTAATTTGAATCTCCCTGATGGCTAGTGACGATGAACATTTTTTCATGTGTCTGATAGCCATTTGTATGTCTTCATTGGAGAAGTGTCTGTTCATGTCTTCTGCTCATTTTTTGACATGGTTATTTGTTTTGTGTGTGTTGAGTTTGAGAAGTTCTTTATAGATCCTGGATATCAGCCTTTTTTCTGTACTGTCATTTGTAAATATCGAAGAGGTTACTGCCTATGTTCTCCTCTATGATTCTGATGGATGCCTGTCTCATGTTGAGGTCTTTTATCCATTTCGAATTTATCTTTGTGTACGGTGTAAGAGAATGGTCGAGTTTCATTCTTCTGCATATCGCTGTCCAATTTTCCCAGCACCATTTATTGAAGAGACTGTCTTTTTAACACCGTATATTTTTTCCTGCTTTGTCAAAGATTATTTGACCTTAGAGTTGAGGGTTCATATCTGGGCTTTCTATTCTGTTCCACTGGTCTATATGTCTGTTTTTATGCCAGTACTATGCTGTCTTGGTGATCACAGCTTTGTAGTAAAGCTTGAAATCAGGTAACGTAATGCCCCCAGTTTTGTTTTTCTTTTTCAAAATTTCCTTAGCAGTTCAGGGTCTCTTCTGATTCCATACAAATTTTAGGATTATTTGCTCCAGCTTAAAGACCCACATTTTAAAAACACATGATTATGGAATCTCGAGTTGTTCTAGCTGCCTAGCACACATCTGGATATAAAAGAGGTGGAGAGAGAGAGAGAGAAAGAAAGAGAGGGAGAGGACAAGAGCCTTAAAGGAGATAATAGAGACACAAAGGAATATTCTTCTTTCATGTTTTCACACTTAAATTTTCTCATGGCATGAGAACATCAGCCTTGTAAAAATGAGTTCAAGTTAGTTTCTGGCATTTTGAAAGGATATGGAGGAAACTGAAGGTAAATGGGGATTCCTGAGCTTTTATTGGAGAAGAAAATATAAGGGGTTTTCTTGTCCTCTGCATGTCCTTTGGATCTTGGATCTTGTTTTCTCTGACTGGCTTGGCAGAATTTAAGATGAGGTGGCTTACCCGTGGCTCTGGGGAGCTCTTCTCTTGGGGAGCTGGCAAAATTGGCGGGCAGCAAGACAGAGATAAGCTCATAAGGAAAAAGGGAGCAGGGTCTTAGACAAGACCCACGTCACCAAGCAGCAGCTGCTTCTGGGGCTCCTGGAAAGGGCAGTGAGGCATGAGTAGCCTATGAGGGCTTTGGCCCCTGCTTCATATTCCAGACAAGCTGACCTATTTGTACCTGGAGTGCTCAGGAAAGCTCAGCACAGCTAAGGCCTGTTGGAGTTGTTCTTTTAAACAGTTAAGTCTCTGGGAAGCTTGTCACACTATCTCCAAAACAATTACACTGCTTCCTTTTCCTGAGAGAATTTTTCTGACTTTCTGGTTTTGGTCTGAGACAGGAAACAGAAAACTGTTTCTCAGATTGATTCTTCTGGATCTACCCCAAATGTTCCATTATAATATTAGTTCACCTGTCACAAGGGGTGAGTTGACACGGGGAAAGTGGCATTAAGGGTACAAGGAGCTTGGCATCTCTAGCCCTCCATTGTTAATACTGACAGCTGGAGAGTGGTCTGTCTGGGAAAACACACATGTGTAAGTCATGCAGGGGAAGAGCCCCATTAGTTGAAAATCTTCCGGCTGACTTGAGCTTCCTCATGCTTTTGAAGGGGGCGGAAAGCCAAGTTTTGTGTCTGTAGAGCACCCTACATTTTTGATTCTTGCTATTATTACTTTAGGAGTTTTCGATGATAGATTTGCCTTTGGAGCTCTTTACATTCCTGCACACCAATCTGTGTAACAGGGGTACTGGGTACATTCAGTGCTATTCGCACACTTTAGGTATTTTCTGGGGAGAAAGGGCATAGGAAACCTTTGGACTGCGTTTACACCACCTGTAATTTTTGTGACTCCTTCCTGCCTTATTACTCATAGGCATGTGAGAAAGGATGAAGTCTATTTTTCTAGTTACTCAGTATATCCATCACTTTCAGTCAGGATTTAATCAAATTTAAAGATTTACGCTTCTAGGTGCTTATTTCAAGTTTTTTTTAAATGAACTAAGTGATTAATTAAACTAGCCTTATCTTAAAATCTAGATTAATACTTCCTTTCATGCATCACCTTGCATTTTCATCTTAATTCATTTATTCAAAAAATATTTTTGAACATTTACTATTTACTGGGACCTGTATATATGCCTTGAACTTGTCATATTCTTGAGACTTCAGACTCCCTGGCATCCAGTAGACTTAGAACCTTTATAGCTGCTAGTTACAAATTCCCCAGGAACAGGTTCTTGAATAACAATGGTCTTCTTGCTCAGTTGGGAATTCTCTAGCATTTTCCTAGACCAGTCTCAGGTGGCACAAGAGAGGACCTGTCCTTAGAATGTGTCACCTCACTTCTGGTGATACTGTGGTTATTGCGTCAAGATCAAAGAAATTTCTCCTATCAGCAACATTTTAGCTGTCACTTGCTTTACAATTCCACACCCATCCCTCATGGTGAATGATCTCTGAAAGAGGACAAACCGAGTCGATCTGACTGACTAACTTTACAGATAAGCAAACAGCAACCCAGAGAGGTTAAGAATCCTGCTGAAGATCACACAGTGGGGAGTGAAGACCTCTGATCTCCCACCCTCGTGTGTGGGGAAGCTCACACTTTCCTTCCTCTGAATGAATTTTATAAAAACTTCTGGAAATGAAAACTTTAAAGAGTTTTTCTACTTTATTAGTTACTCTTTTGTTTTTTAATAGATTTTATTATTTATTTACTTGACAGAGAGAGACACACACAGCAAGAGAGGGAACACAAGCAGGGAAAGTGTGAAAGGGAGAAGCGGGCTTCCCACCGAGCAGGGAGCCTGATGTGGGGCTCGAGGCCAGGACCCTGGGATCATGACCAGGGCCGAAGGCAGACGCCTAATGACTGAGTCATCCAGGTGCCCCTTATTAGTTATTCCTTTTTTTTTTCTTATTAGTTATTCTTACTTGGCCATTTTCTCCCTTCTTTTATCTTCTTGACTTGTTCTTCTACCTTTAGTTTGCAAATGAAGCTCATAAATTTGGAATCTTCCTTCACTTCTAATATACACATTTAAGAATCTAAAACTCTCATTTACATACTACTTTAGCCAACTTCTGTAACAGTATTTTGACATGCAGGATTTTGTCATCATTTTTTCTAAAGATTTTATTATGTACATTATGATTTGCCCTTTGACCCTTAATATACTTAAAAGTGTGTTTTAAAAATCTACATATAGGGGCACCTGGGTGTCTCAGTGGGTTAAAGCCTCTGCCTTTCACTCCTGTCATGATTTCAGGGTCCTGGGATCTAGCTCCGCATTGGGCTGTCTGCTCAGAGGGAGCCTGCTTCCTCCTCTCTCTCTGCCTGCTTGTGATCTCTGTCTGTCAAATAAATAAATAATATCTTAAAAAAAAAATAAAAATCCAAATATATGGGTCATTTGGGGTTATCTTTGTGTCATTGATTTCTAATTTAATTACATTGTAGTCAGAGATCATGGCCTCAATGCTTTTCATTCCTGGGGATTTATAGCAGACTGCTTTACAACCTTTTATGTGATCTCTTTTTATAAATGTTTCATGCTTAAAAAGAATATGTATTCTCTAATTGTTGGAAATGGCATTTTATATAGAGTCATTAGATCAAGTATTTTAATTGTGTTCTATATCTTCTCTAATTTTTTATTTGCTTAATCTGATACTGAGACATGCATATTAAGACTCCTATTATGACTATGGATTTGCTAATTTTTCTCTGCAATTCTGTAAATGTGTGTTTCATCTGTTTGGAAGCTGTGTTGTTAGCAAAAAATACAGAGTTTAGACACTGGAGTCAGACTGCCTGGGTTTGAATCATGGCTATGCCATTTATTAGCACTGTACCTTGGGAAAGTGATTTATTTCCTGTAATTCAGTGTTCTTATCTTAAAATGGGCTAGATCACTGTGAAGATTAGATAAATTAATATTTGCAAAAAGTACTGAGAACAGTGTCTGACACATAGTAAGTGCTTCACAAGTATGAGTTATTATTCTTACTGGTGAATTGCTCCTTTTATCCTTATAGAAGGATTGTGTATCTCTATCTACATGGAAATATCTCTATATCTGCATTTTTTATTCAGTCTCCCTTTCACGATATTCATGTTGCTACACCAGCCTTCCCCCACTCTTAGTTGGATATGCCCAGAATATCTTTTTCCATCCATGTGCTTCTAACATTTATATGTCATTATGTTTCAGGCGAATCGTTGATAAATAGCATATGGCTAGATCTATAAATATTAAACACGAGAACTTCTGTTTTTCTTTAAACTAATACATTAGGTCCAATTGATTCATACAATTATGAATGGGTTTGAGTTCTATCTACCACCTTACTTAATGCTGCCTATTTACATGCTTTTTCTCTGCCTTTTTTCTTTTCCTACTTTCTCTTAGGTTAATAAAATATTCTTTATTGCCCTTTTTCAGCTTCAGCTGTGTTTGAAATTTATTCACTCTATTTCTATTCTTTTATTGGTTAGATTTTAATTTTTAAGATGCATGGTTAATTAAAGCAACAATGGCAACAACAACTTTATCCTGAATAATTCAAGATCTTTAGAATATTTTAATTCTGATCTTTCTGGTTCTCATACCTATGTTTCTTTTTTATAGTATTTTAGTTCTACCTATCTCGGATCTAACAAAGTAAGTCATTATTGTTGTTATTAATTTTACTTTTCATTCAGTGCTTGCATAGGTTTTCCCATGTGTTTGCCAGTTTCCTTGCTTACCCTTGCTTTTTACATCCTAATCCTGACTTAGGGTTCATTCTTTCTTTTCTTGCATTATTTCCGTTAATATATATTTCTGTTATGACAGGTGAATTTTCACTTCCTTGGCTTTTGTCTGATGATAACTATTTTCCCCTCCCCCTTGAGTCATGTATTAGTTGCATATAGAACTCTGGGATGATATTTATTTTCCCTTAGTCCTTTAAAGATATTGGTCTTTTGTGTTCTGTCATCTGTTGTCACTGGTGAGAAGTTAACTGTCAATTTCATTATTAATGTCACAGATAATCTATTTTCCTCAAGTTCCTTTCATGGTGTTTCTTTTTGACTTTGGTGTTCTGGAGTTTCACTAAGGGGCCTAGAGGCAAGGTTTAATAATGTATATTTTTTAGAGCTCATGATCCTTTATTTTATTTTTTTAATAAGGTTTAATAATGTATATTTTTTAGAGCTCATGATCCTTTATTTTATTTTTTTTAAAGATTATTTATTTATTGATTTATTTGACAGAGAGAGAGATCACAAGTAGGCAGAGAGGCAGGCAGAGAGAGTGAGAGGGAAGCAGGCTCCCTGTCAAGCAGAGAGCCTGATGCAGGACTCAATCCCAGGACCCTGAGATCATGACCTGAGTCGAAGGCAGTGCCTTAAACCACTGAGCCACCCAGGCGCCCCAGAGCTCATGATCCTTTAACTGAAGAGTCATGTCTTTCATTAATTCTGGAAGAATCTCATCCATTATTTCTTGAAATACTACTTTTCTCTTTTTTAAAATTTCTGTTTGCCATTTTCCACTCTTTGTCTCATTAATTTCGTCTCTCTTCTCCAATTAATTATATTTTCAGGTATGTTCAATGTCTTGTTGGTCTTGTACAGTGAAATTTTAATTTCCGAAAGTTCATTTGCCAATTCTTTTTCACATTTTCCTGTTGTTTTTCCATATGGGCTTATTTCTTTTATGTTTTTAATCATTATAAAGATAATCAATAATCTAGGAGCCTTCTAATGTTCTTCCTTTTTCACAAGTGCTATTATGCCCATTTTTGGTAGATACAGGGTCACTGTCACAGTGAGTAATGAGTGTGGTTTGTAATTTTGAATTGTGAGCTCATTTTCAGCGAGATTTTTTTTTTCCTTACTTTTTCTTTCTTTTTTCATGTGGGAAATCCATGTGTGCTGGATTGTGAGAGTTATTACTGCACAGGTTTTCATTTGACTGAGCTAGTTTTCTCTTTTATGAAGATGTTAGCTTTTCCACGGTTGTTGTTAGGGAGCAATTTCTGTTTTGCTCTATACCTTCTTTGGAACCAAAGTCATATCTGCCATTCCAATGGAATTATTAAGATATGTGATCTATAATACTTGTGTTCATTCTTACCTTCTCCTAGAGTGTCTTGATACTGACACATGGCTTTATTTTGCCCCTTTGTTTTTAGTTACAAGGAATTTCTCCTTTCTTTTAATCTAAACAATGTATTTAATTTTTTTCTCTTGCTCTATTGTTTCTGTGTGCTTGTATTGATTGAAGGTAGGAGAAGGGCTGCATTAGCCCAGCCTACCATGTTTCCAGAATCCAAACTCCTGAAATTTATATTTTAGTATGGAAGCATTAAAAAAAATAGTAAAATATTAGAGGAGAAATGATAAATTGAAGAAAATAGTATAATATACATGCTGTAGGATATTAATATCTTTAATAGAAAAAAGAAACCTTTAAGTCAATGAGAAAAGGTGGACAGTGGAAGAACAAATTGGATGATTTTAAGAAAAGTATGAAAAAACTCAATCTTTGTGGTAACTAAACAAATACAAATTCAAATAATGAAATACTTCATTTTGGCTCTGAGATTGAAAAACAAAATATCTTATGTCAAGGGTTGTTTGAAATGTGAGATATGAGCACTCTTAAAAACTGTTGATGGCAGTGCTGAGAGTAATTTTTTGGAAGGAAGATTGGTCAATAGGAATGAAAATCTCAACTTTTAGAGTGATCTTTGGCATTATCACTTCAGGACTTTTTATAAACTATTTGGGTATGTTTGCATATGAAGTCTTATGTATTAAATATTATTAACAATGGCTAGTGATTAAAACTCATTAAATATCTAAGTAAGAAATTCATGATATATCCATACAATGAAATGTAGCAATTAATTAAAATAATAACAATGAATCCTACAACACTACGTTAAAAACTAATAATGTACTGTATAGTGACTAACATAACATAATAAAAAAATAAAATAATAGCAAAAATAGTCACTAAAATTAAAAATGTTTAATGTAATTTTTAATTAAAACTAGATGACAAAGTAAGAGATCTAGTAGAATCCACATTCCTCTTTATTTATTTGTATTTATGTACTCAAAAAAAATCTAGACAGGCAAATGCCAATATATTAACTTGGTGTTGCCCGGGTGGGTGATTCATATTTCTTTTTCTTATTTTTAAAAGCCTATACTTCAAGGGCACCTGGGTGGCTCAGTGGGTTAAGCCTCTGCCTTTGGCTCAGGTCATGGTCTCAGGGTTCTGGGATCGAGCCCCACATCGTGCTCTCTGCTCAGCAGGGAGCCTGCTTCCCTCTTTCTCTCTGCCTGCCTCTCTGCCTACTTGTGATCTCTTTCTCTCTTTGTCAAATAAATAACTAAAATCTAAAAAAAAAAAAAAAGCCTATATTTCACATATTGTTTCTATAATTGAATGAAGTTAATCATTACAGTGTATCCATAGAATGAATTTTTTTTGTGGCTATTAAAATCTGTGATTCTGAAGAATATGTGATAAGAATATGTGATGCTTAGAAAATAAAATATTGACATATAGCAAGGCAGGATACAAAGAATAGGTGATGATGGAGATTAAGGGGTACAGATTTGTAGCGGTACAAATTTGTAGCTATACAAATAATAAGTCAAGGAGATGAAAAGTATGGCATAGGAAATATACTCAAACAATGTGATAATGTTGTATGGTGACAAGTGGTGACTGCATTTATAGTAAAAAGAAAAACCAAAACCCAGTAAGCTTTTATCAGATGGTGTATATGAAAACACATATATGCACATGGAATGAAATATTACATATAAGAGTATTATTTGCTAAATTAATCATTAACATTAATAATGGTTATTATTAGATGGTAGGTATATTGTTGAGTTTTCTTTCTTTAGTTTTGAACAATGTCCACACATATTTATATAAATCATAAACTGAGAGAGATGGGAGAGGCCAGTAGTCCTGTGACAAGGGGCCAGAGTAGGGAGACTGGACTGTGGGTTTGTCTCCCAGGAGGCCAGAAGGAGGACTCTTTCTGGAGAGTCCTGTAAACTTATAGGATTCAAGCTTTTTACAACATCCATTTGTAAATGAATGAGATTAGTCTTCTTAGAGAGTATTTGGAATGAAGAGTTGCAAGGACGTCTGGAAAGGGTAAAAAACCTATTTTTTAAAATGCACTGGTAAAATCACCTTACTCTAAAGGTTTGTGGAAGCTGTGAAGGGGGTAGTAACTCAGATGAGTAGCCAGGGTATTGTTGCCCAGGGGCTTGTTCAGATCGGCTCTGGAGGGCGGGGGGGAGGGGACGACAGGAGGACTCTAAGCAGAGCAGAACACTGGAATTTAAATAAAACACATACTTAGATTGCATATTCAACTTTTATTCTTTCTGAACTGGCAGCTTTCCTGAGGTCTGAGAATTCTGAGAGCGTGGGTGACAGGAGTGCTCCAAAAACGTTGGCAAGTGTCAAACTGGACAGAGCATCTGTGAGGGAGACCAGGGAAGGCTCTCTACCTATCAGGCTGGGGAATTTATTCACGCTGGCAGCTCTCCACCCACAGACGTGGTTAATTCACCCAGTTGTGGAGACTGTGTGGTAGAATGAGGGGTGTGGGAAGGGCCCACCTTGGTGAACACTTTGAGCCACGAGACATGTTGAAAATGAAAAGCTGAAATTTCTAACCTGCAAGCTTTTCTAATAGTTGGTAAAGAGCTGCCAGACTTCCTTTAATGACTACACAGAACTCATTTGACACAAGCCCATTTACCTTTTGAATTCAAATGATGTTCTTTATCCGCTTACAAAGGAGACTGTTCTTAAACATTTGTCTGGCAACTTTATGGTTTAGCACACTCCTTATAAATGAGCAGAAATCACAGAAGAGAAACTTTCTGCACCCTAGTTGAATACCAATAGTTGTAGAGGCTGGTATGCTTTTTTTTTTTTTTTTTTTTAAAGAGTTTATTTATTTGACAGACAGAGATCACAAGTAGGCAGAGAGGCAGGTAGAGAGAGAGGAGGAAGTAGGCTCCCTGCGGAGCAGAGAGCCCGATGCGGGCCTCGATCCCAGGACCCTGAGATCATGACCTGAGCCGAAGGCAGCGGCTCAATCCACTGAGCCACCCAGGCGCCCCAGAGGCTGGTATGCTTTTAAGGAGATCATCAGAGAGCTCCCCCTCATCCACCCCCCAGCTCCACGACCTTGTGGGCGTGCAGGGCCCTGGTGGGAGCGGTTCACGGCAGGGATGCCCATGGAAGCAGAGAGAGTGGGAGCCAGGCCCGCAGGACACAGGCAGAGGCTGCCAGGAAACAGAGGCAGGTCAGCCTGCCGCTGTGGCCCTGAGGGACTCTCAGGGTAGGTCAGCCTGAGCTTTGCCCTGGACCTCCTGGTGCTCTCACGATGTCCATTTCTGGTCGTAAAGCTTCTAACACGGATGATTAAGAGCATTTTTCTCTTCTTTACCAACAAGCACTACAAAAAGAGTCAAAGCCTTCCTATTCTAGGCAGCAGAAGGCATAAGAAATATTCAATATTAGTAAACCGATGAGCATTTACGGAGTGTCTTTGAAGTTCTCATTTATATTTTCTCCACATTGAAATTGTGCTTTAGACAAAATCATGTTGGTCATGCAGAATTAAGAAATGGATACACCCACGTGTTTGGCACACATGGGGTTTTTATTTCGCAATCTGTTTAATCTTTTTGCATATTCCAAGGGAGGCACACTGTAGGGAGTACATGTGTATCTCCAACTTGCAGTCAAGTTTTAAAAAAAAAATCTAGGTCCAGAGTTTGAAAATATAGGATTAAAAATACTTGAAAAAAAATCAGAATAACAAACTCATGAGGAAAGAAAGCGTTGGTTTTTCCTCTTAATTTTCTTGCAAAGTTTGTAGAATTCCTAAGGCCTAATTCAAAGTATTCCCCACGTTACAGTGAAGACTAGAGGGCCGCACATCATTTTATTCTACACAAAGCTGAAAATTACATTTCAATTAGAGGTTTATGTTTTGTTATTTGGTGACACCTCACCCGTCACAGACACATCAGCCATGATCTAGTAACTTAAAGATGTAAAAAACTTTTCCATAGAAATTATTAGTGGCCTGTGGCATCACTTAGTGGGAAGGAAAAGTAGCAAATTACCAAATGATTTGAAGACATTTTGTCTCTCCCATTCACACATTTATTTATTTTACTTATTTTATTCTCTTTAGTCTCACTTCTCTAATTCCATTCTCCGTCCATAAGAAACCATTCCAAGATTGTACAGTATATCCTTTTGTCTGTTGCCACACCCTCTATTCTCTGCATTACTGCTTAATGTGCTTGTATTTTAAGTTTATGTAAGTAGTGTTTTGGACTAGACCTCAATCTGTTCCTTGTTTTTTCACCGAGGCCGTTTTTAAAAGACACACCTGTATCTGCCATTTACATTCTATCTGTTGCTGCTAATGTTGTGTGTTACTGCATGGAGCTCTTCCCTTTGTTGGGAATGAGGGACACTCAGGTGGCCTCCCAATCCCTGGAGTATTTTGATATTATGAATCTTCGTGAGAGAATTTGTCCAGATGTTGAACTTTTCCAGTCTAACTGAGGAGAAATGATATTTTATTGTTGTTTTAATTTGTATTCTCTGATGGTTGAGTTTGAACATCATTTCAACAACAGTATTTTGAGTTCCTTTTTGTATAAATCACCTCATTCATATTTCTGTCCATTTTCTCTGCTGGGATTGCTATCTTTTTCTTTTTCTTTGCAAATGTTCCCTGTATATATATATAGTAGTCCCTGATCAGTTTGGGCAGTACAAGTTTCTTTTCCCAATCTGCTGTCAAGTTTATCCTTAGTATTCTTTGTGCACCAGAAAGAATTCATGTTTAAGGCAAGCAAATTCATGATGTGTGTGTGTGTGTGTGTGTGTGTGTTTGCCTTGTGGGTTGTACACTTGGGGTTTATTTAAGAAAGTCTTATCCTTTAGGTGACAAAGATATTCTAATTTTCATCTATTAACTTCATAATTTTATCTTTCACAATTTAGTACTCATCCACATGTCTTCCATCTTTGGATGTGGTGTATATAGAGTCCTAGTTTTATTTTCTAAAATAATAAGTCCATTTTACAAATACCGCCTCCTAAACAATCTCTTCTTTTCTTACCGATTTATGGTGTCACCTTGATTAAGAGTGTGTGTGTGTGTGTGTGTGTGTGTATACTTGTCCCAGAGATACACTTGCTTCGTTTTTGTCTTTTTTTTTCTGACATGAATCTGTATTTTGTAATTATAGCTTTGGTAAATTCTCAATCTTTTTCTTTTTTCTTCTTTTGCAAAGTTGACTTAGTTTTTTCATGAATTTCTCTTTTTTCATAGAGTTGATCAAGATGAGTAAGTAACTTAAAAGATCAAATGAAATTTTTATTGTGATTATAGAGATTTAATAAATTATTTGGTAGAGAATTGACATGCTTAAAATGTGAGCCTATTCAAAACTATGGAATGCCTCTCCATTTCTGTAACTCTTTCTTCATCCTCTAATGAAAACTTCCTTCATAGTGAACTGTTAGTTAAAATCTCTAGATTTTTATGCTTTCTGTTGTTATTGTGGAGGTTATCTTACTTTTTATTATGTTTTTTTTTAGTTGATCACTAAGTTAGGAAGAAATTCTTTTGACCTAACAGAACTTTTAAAACTTTCTTCTTTTTTAAGTAAGATGAACACCCAACACCGGCCTTGAACTCACAACTCCAAGGTCAAGAGTTGTAAGCTCTGGGGCACCTGGGTGGCTCAGTGGGTTAAGCCTCTGCCTTCGGCTCAGGTCATGATCTCAGGGTCCTGGGATCGAGCCCCACATCGGTCTCTCTGCTCAGCAGGGAGCCTGCTTCCCCCTCTCTCTCTACTTGCCTCTCTATCTACTTGTGCTCTCTCTCTATATATCAAATGAATAAAATCTTAAAAAAAAAAAAAAAAGAGTTGTAAGCTCTGCCAACTAAGCCAGCCAGGTGCCCCAATTTTTACTTTTGTAAGTTTATCTTTCATCCAGCAATCTTGGCCAACTGTGTTATTGTTGCTTTTTCTAGGCCAATGATCACCTCATCCACAGAAAATTAGTTTTTGTCTCTTTTCTTCTGATACTCACATCTTATTCCTTCCCTACCTTGACTTCCAGTACTATGTGTCAAGGCTTCCAATGTATAATGGAGATAGTGAGCATACTTGAAATGCATTTCTGTCTACTCATAGTTCTCTTTCTGGTTTGCTAAGAGATTTAATTTTCTAGAAACAGTTACTGAACTTTATCACACTCTTCGTATATCAACTGAGACAATTGTATACTTTTCTTTCCCTTTTAGTCTATTAATGAGGTCAACTTTGTTGCTAGTGTTTCTGATATTGAACTATCTTTTTATGCCTGCAATAAACCCTATTTGAGCTTGACGTAATATTTTAAAAACTTAGGGTGTCTTTGGAACCTCAGCTTCTATATGGTTTTTTGGTAAACTTCTCTTCTTTCCTTCTTTCCTACCTTCCTTCTTCCTTTCCTCTCCTCTCCTCCCCTCCCCTTCCCTTCCTTTCCATTCCCTTCCCTTCCTTCCCTTCCTTTCCTTTCCCTTCCCTTCCTTTTCCTTTTTTTCCTTCCTGCCTTCCTTCAATTTTTATTTAACTTCTATTTAGTTAACACACAGGGCAATATTGGTTTCAGGAGTCCAATTCAGTGATTCATTACCTACATTCAATACCCAGTGCTCATCACATCAAGCGCCCTTCTTAATGCCCATATCCACGCAGCCCATCACCCATCCACCTCCCTCCATCACCCCTCAGTTTGTTCTTTAAGAGTCTCCTATGATTTGTTTTCCTCTCTTCCCCCAATATGTTTATCCATTTTGTTTTTTAAATTCCACATGTGAGTGAAATCATATGGTATTTGTCTTTCTCTGAATGAATTATTTCCCTTAGCACAAACCCTCTAGTTCCAACCATGTTATTGCAAATGGCAAGATTTCATTTTTTTATGGTTGAGTAATATTCCTTTGTAGATGTACATTTGGTAATGCTTTCTAATCTACATCTTCTTGTTTTCCCACCCCCCCTCTTATGTTTCCCCAGAGCCCATTGTCCTATCACTACTATGGACTTATAGTGCTCTTGTTCGTTCCTGTTCCTCTCTTCACACCATTGATGGGGAAGGAGCTCAGATCTCATCTCTTAAAATAATTGTTTGAAGGTATAATTTACATACCATTAAAGTCACTTGTTAGGTTTACAATTCAATTTTTTTAGTGAATTTCTAGGATTTATGTAAACATCTGCAGACCAATTTTAGAACATTTCCCCCTAAAATTCTCCCTTGTGCCAGTTTGTGGTCAGTTTCTCCACCTCCCTCCAGCCTCAGACAATCACGTTCTCTAGTCTGTCTGTCTCTGTTCATTTGTCTTTTCTGAACATTTCATATAAATGGAAACATGTAATATGATTTCTTTTGTGATGGGCTCCTTTCACTCAGTATAATGATTTTGATGTTGATACGTATATTAGGATGAGTCAATAGTTTGCTCCTTTTTATTTCTGAATACAGTTCTATAATATGGATATATCACAGTTTGTTTATTCATTTAGTAGTTGATGGATATTTGAAATGCTTCCAGGGAACCTGGGTGACTCAGTTGGTTAAAGCATCTGCCTTTGGCTCAGATCATGATCCCAGGGTCCTGGGATTAAGTTTCTGCTTCTCCCTCTCTCTCTGCCTCTCTCCCTGCTTCTGTCTCTCTCTCGCTCACTCTTAAATAAGTACATAAATAAATAAAATCTTAAAAAAATGCTTCCAGTGTCTTAGCTGTTATGAATCATGTTGTTATGAACATGTATGTACAAGTCTTTGTGTGGATATATGTTTTATATCTCTTGGGTAGATTCCAGAGTGGAATTGTTGTACCATTTTACATCTTCACCAGCAACATATGAATGTGCTTGTCCTTCTACATCCTCACTACTACTTTTTTTTTAAATTTTAGAAATCCTAGTGAGTGTGTAGTATTATTTAATTTTGGTTTTAATTTCCAGTTCCTCATTGTGTAAAAATGTTCAGCATCTTTTCATTTATTATTAGTCACTTGCATATCTTTGTGACATAGTTTCAAATCTTTTTCCTGTTTTTATTAGTTCTTCAGTCTGATGTTTGCTCCAAATAGGACCCCTATCTTGGACTTTTCTGGTGACTGGTTTTCCTTGTTTGTTCACACACTGAGTATCAGATTTAGCTCCAAGTCAAGTCACCCCTTTTTGTCAGTGGAGACGTTGGTCACACACAGTCTGTTCTACCTGTTAGAACTCCTATACCAACTGATCTGAGAGGTGGGAGTGATTGATGGGATCAGCTCCAGGCAGATGGGCTGAGGAATTCCTACTGTTCTTACCCAAAGCTAGTCTTGTTTTATGAATAAATCTTCTCAGTTTGTTGGATACCTCTGGCTGATTTCCAGAGTCCTGAAAGAGCTGTTTTGGTGATATTGTCCAGTATTTCAGTTGCTTTCAGGGAGGGGATTTGTTGACTTCCTCCTCCTGTCATGCTGGAGGTCCCAACTTACCTCAATTGTTTTTCTACCCACAAATTATGTTCTTATTCATTACACAGTTTTCAATCTATGATAATGGACTTCTTATATTTAGATGTGATTTGCTTTAAAGGTCAATTCCAGGCAAATGTCTTAGGTTGATAGTTTGCCTTCAGAGAAAAAATAGCAGTTGAACCTCTCTTAACCACCAACACCTACTAAATCAATTCACTACATTAACTGATGTAATTATACAATTTAATTAATTATTATGTAAACCAATGAACACTGAGTATGAACAGAGGGCTATTTCTGTGAAAACAAAATCACATGCTTTGAAAAGTCTCAGTAAATGTGAGTTGCTAAAAAATTGCTGTTGAATTAGGGATAGGTGAGATGACTTTCAATGATTACAGAGAAATAGAAACATATGGAAGGACTTTTGCATTCAGATTACCTCATTGTTGTCCTTTAATTTTTCTTTGCTTTAAAGAAATAGAAACTAGAAATTGTACATGGTGAATTATGAATGTGGCTTTTGAAGAAAGATGAGCACAAACTTCTATCAATGTTCTAATATCAAAGAAAATATCTTGACCCTACATAACAAATTAGCAGAAAAGATGTTTACGTTTTAAGTTATAATAAACTATTTATGATGTTATGCATCACTTTTATTTTTTATGACTCCCTGCTGTAGGCAAGATTTTGATTAACCAAATTATTATCAGCTCCAATTTAAAAAAGTGGTTTTTCTACTCTTTCATTACTCTAGGCACCTGGGGAGAACTTGGTTCTCCCCAACCTGGTTGCTGGCTGCCTGTCTGGGATGTTCCCCCAGATTCTGCATTGGGCCTCTTGAGTTAACTCAAGGCTCACCCTGCCATCTCCCACTCCACAGTGGAGGGAAAGAATTACGGGTTTGGGTGGGACCACAGCTAGTGTGGAGCCATTGTGCATGTCAGGAAATCTTCAGACAGATGAATGGAGAGCTTCAAGCTCTTTTGTCTATTTGGGAACTCTTGGGAGTTCCATGTTGATAATGCTGTGAGGGACTCTGAGGTTACTCCTTTTGAGGACTATGCCCATCCTGGAAAGACAGGAATGAACAGCTTTATACATTAAGGAGGAATATTATCAGTTCCTTGACTTTGTCTATCAGGGTCAAGATTAGCTGATGGCTGAAAATTTAGAGACAGACTCACCAAGAATCTGTATTTGGAACACTGAAGAAGCTCTTTGAGTGACACTGGGACATCTGGTCTAGCTCAACGCACCAAGGCGGTGCTTTTAGATGGGAGTTCAAGGCTGAAAACCTGCGTTAATGCATTTACCCAGAATATTATTTTCTCTTCCTCTTTCCCTCAGGCAGCTGTGGTAACCCTCAAATGTTTGGCGGTCATGTAATTGGGTTATGTATACAATAAATCATTCATTGGATTCCATGTCAAATATTCCCCACTACTGAGGAGACAGACATGACTATCCTGTCCTCCACTTTATGCACCAGTATGTATTCATCCCAAGTTTCACTTATTCTGCTAATTTGAAAACACATTCATACTGAAAAGTTAGGGAAGATTGTCCTAACATTTTGTTGAAAGGGACAACATGAATGTGGGATTTTAGGCACTGATGTTAGTTGATGAAGAAGAAAATTTTAGGTCTGTAAAACTTTTAGTGCTATCCAAACCATATTAAGAGGGAGCTGCTCAGTTTCTTTTTAAAGATTTATTTATTTATTTGAGAGACAGAAAGCGAGCATGAGCAGGGGGATGGGCAGAGGGAGAGAGAGAATCTCAAGCAGACTCTCTGCTGAACCCAGAGCCCAGTATGGAGCTTGATCCCATGACCCAGAGATCATGACCTGAGCTGAAATCAAGAGTCAGAAGCTTAACTGACCGAGTCACTCAGACATTCCAGGAAGCTGCTCAGTTTGCATAGACTCTAGACCATGCAGAGCTAGCTGTGGTGGTCACCATACGATGTGTGAGTCTCAGAGGAAGCAGGTAAAGTTGTAATGATTTTGAAAATCCGGTTATCTTGGTAATGGATTGAAAGATCATAGAAAACTTTTTATGTGTTCTCCAAAAGCATTGTGTTCATTGAAATCTCTATATATGCATCTATTTAAAAAAACAAGCATGGGAAAAGACAGAATTTTAGAATTCCTTGCCCTATATAAAGTCTCATGGCTTAGTTGAAATAAGCTTGGTGCTTTTTATTTGATTGTTGAATCTGGATGGAGGTCTTGATTCTCAATCTTTTGTCAACAGTGAGGAAAGCAATGAAGCTTTGAATGAAAAGTGACCTTAGGAAGACAATGTGGATACTTTCCCTTCAGAGGCACTCAACCTGGGAGAAAAATCTTAATAAAATCCTAGACCTCCGAAATCCTGGAGGTCTAAGGTTTTGGAAAGGGTGGAAGCTTGGTATGGGATTTGTTAAGAGACCCAGGAGCTGAGAGGCTACAGCGTTTCTGCTGAG
The DNA here is from genome assembly GCF_922984935.1 of Meles meles. NCBI lineage: Eukaryota > Metazoa > Chordata > Mammalia > Carnivora > Mustelidae > Meles > Meles meles. Next base: position 35,467,147 of record NC_060069.1, on the reverse strand, counting down.
GACTAGAGCAGGACTTCTTTGTATCTTGAGGCAGAGAGGGAAAGAGAAATGGCTTGAGTCTCCTCCTCCTCCTTTCTGCTTCCTGCTCTTTCTTAGCCTCCCAACCCTTCCTTTGCAACCTTTTTTCACCATTACCCAATGAGAAGGGAGAGCATAAAGCCAGCAGAAGACAGCGAGGTACTGGAGACTCATTTGGAATGGGTTTCCCTCCCTCTTTCTGAAAATGAAAGACTTCCCTTAAAGAAAACAATGCCATTCCCTTACTCTGGCCCCACCTTGTCTGAAACCTACTTTCTCCCAAAGGGCACCCATCGCTTTGTTTCCTTTCTGGTTTGCTATTGATAGCAAGCACTTCTATTCTCTCACGCTCCCGCTCTCTCTCTCTCACTCTCTAGCTCTGTCTCCCTCTTCCTTTTCTCTCTTTAGCTTCTAGCTCTCCTCTGGTCCTGCTGAGAGAACATAATACCGCCTTATTTGTGACTCTGCAGTGATTTCCATGGCAACCGACCCATGGCCCAGGTATGAGTCTGTGCTTCGCCATAGGACCGTGTAAGAGAAAAGGCCATTATTAAAGCTGAGTGTCAGCAGGTTTCCTCCCACAGCCCTTGCCCAGAGAGGAACTTCTGCAGGAGTCAAAGGAGGGACACATGAATCAAAAGTGGGGTTCCCAGCTTGCTCAAATTTCCCCAGTGTAAAAGAAATGCCTGCAGCCCAGCACACATTCATGCGTTTGTACACACACACACACACACACACACACACACACACACACCCCACTTCTCTTTCTGGCCCTCAGCCATGGAGCAGTTTTCCCTTTGAAGGGAATCATCTCCGATGCTATGACCTGAAACAAAGGCTGGTGTTTGAAAGGAGAAATGGGCTCGGCTGCTGTATAGGATGGGGGTGGGGAGAGAGTGGGGACAAGAGCAAAAGACAGGTTACTAGGTCGGTGATGTGGGAATGAGGAGGAAATCTCAGAGCCCCTGACCCAAAGATGAATGGGAGAGAGAGAGAAGGGGGTGTGGGGAACAGAGGTTTCTTTCAACTGGGGACTTCCTGAAACAACACAAAAGTGCACATTTTTGGGTGCTGTGACTTACACACAATGAAATATGAGATGGCCTGGGAGCCTGATACCTCTCCTTGCCAGTCTTTCTTTCTTCTATCCTTTTCCTTGGATGTCTGCTTTTTGATCTTTTACACTTGAGTCTGGGTCAGGGGAATGCCATATTGGGTAGGCACTAGAAAATCCTAGTCAGATTCCCTCTTCCTGCCTCTCCCTTCCCTCCCTCCAGAGCTCTTGAATCCAGACAAAGAGACAAGGGAAGGGGTCTCTTGCCCGTCACTCATGAGAAATGTCTACTTATTGAAAACAAATGGAACTTGCTGCAGTTGGAGCCAAGAGGGTACTCCAGTTTCTGCTGCAGCCAGGATGAGTTAATCTTTATTAAGCAGATGCATAGAGGACGGGCTTGTCTCCCTAACATCTCCACGACCATCCGCTCCCCATTTCTTTTATTGATCTGCCTGTCTAAATGAGTACTTCTAAACTCGGTGGGAGTTTTCCAATTAGATAAAAGGCAATTCATGTCGCCTGCTGCCTCCGCACTGCACTAACAGCCCCAAACCAAGAGAGCATATTCAAGACTTCTTGGCAGAACAACCTGCTTTAATCAAGACGGCCCCCTCCTGAGCACCCTCGTCTGCAGGACATTTCTCTTAATATGGGCAGACTTTCTTTATTGGTGGTGGAGAAAAATGAGCTACTTCTCCAGGAGTGGTGTTTCAAGGTGAGCTATGTAGTTAATGGAGAAGACGCATGACCCACTCTCTGGGCTAGTGTTTTAAAAAAGGCAGTTTGGCAATTATTTTTGGGTCAAGGAATGACTCGAGAATTTTCAGATCTCTGTGTGTGATGGGGAGGGGGGGGTCCTCCTGTCCCTGGATAAGTCAGAGCTTGGGTAGCAAGGTGTTCTGAGCTCACTACCCACCATCAGGAAGGCTGGAGGGGCTTGGTGGGGTGGTGGCCCAGAGGTGAATGCTTCCATCCCAGGATGTGCACCACCATCCATGGATGAATATAGATGGCCCAAAGCCTGGACATCAGCAGGCCCCCTCCCCACCCCCATGGCCATTGTAGTTGGTCCAAACCTTCTGCCTGAAGTTCAAGGTGGTTTTTGTAAGGCAGCTCCATTTCTTTTGCCTCTTAACACTTTCTAGTCCAACCTGGTTCATCTTCCACATAGCTGGGCCACCATGCTTTCGGATTTTTGTCTTCCTTTTCTTCTTACCTTAAAAAGCTGCTGTCAGCTGAGGAAAGGCAGACATTTCAGCTACCAGCTTTCTCCTTCTTCTAGATTCCTGTACTGTCAGTATTGTCTTGCTTATTGCTTAGTCACTAATCAGAGCTACTGGCTTTTATTGAAGGCTCACCACATGCCAGGCACCATGCATCATGCACCAGCAATTAACAAAGTCAATGCTTACAGTGTTACTATGAAGTTGGTGCTATGACCACACCATTTTACTGATGAGGAAATGAAGTTAAGCACCTTGCTCAAGGCACAGAGGTATTTGGATCCACATGTGTGTGATTACAGAATTCTTAGATTTTATCATGCATGCATAGTCAAAGATGAATAGTAATCTTCATGGTAATAAAAATAAACTATTTGTTTTTGAAGCCACATGGTACAGTCAAGTTAGCACAATGTACAGCTTAGCAGGCATGATCTTTGACCTTGGGACCTTCTCAGGTAGAATGACTTGGGAAACCATTTCCTTCTGTGTCTAAAACACCAGAACATTCACTGGAGTCCAGAACAACAATCCTGTAGCTATCGTGAGCACAGATCTCTGGGACAGGGCCTGGGGACCTCATTTGGTAGGAACCAGAGAAGGCCTAGTTGGGCTATGTTCAGCAAAGAATTGACTCCCCTTTTGTGTTGTAACTTTTTTTTTTTTAGATTTTATTTTTTTAAATTTATTCGACAGAGATGACAAGTAGGCAGAGAGGCAGGCAGAGAGAGGAGGAAGCAGGCTCCCCACTGAGCAGAGAGCCTGATACAGGGCTCGATCCCAGTACCCTGAGATCATGACCCGAGCAGAAGGCAGAGGCTTTAACCCACTGAGACACCCAGGCGCCCCTGTGTTGTAACTTTTAAAGGGTAAGTCTTGGATCATTAGATTTTCTTATAGCTTTCCCTTGCTCAAGGAACTTGGGTCAAATTGCTCTGGGATGGGATCAGGGGACATTTACAAATACTGCCCTTAAAAGTGGACCTGCCTGCCAACCCTAAACCAGTGTTATGGAAGAACCCCAAGTTCCTCAATGCAGGTTTCTCTTCCCTCTGGACAAATTCCCTCTCTTATTTATATTTCAAGACAGGAGACATTTTTATTCTTTCTTTCTTTTTAAAAGTCTTCATTCTGGAGTTCACACGTCAGTCCCCAAAATTGCCCTTTGCCATTCTTCCTGAGAGGACAGATAGGTTTTATGCAAAGTAGATTGTTGGCAGTTAGTGCAAGTAGGTCAGACCTATCAAGTCTAACAAGACACCTTTTGAAGACTTTAAAGATCTGTGATCATTAGGTGCCTTCTGTCATACCCTCCCCTCAAGTTTATTGTCTTGTTTGGCTTAACAGAACCTTGAAAGTGGGGGAGGTAACCTTGCTCTTTTGTAGCCACCATGGTCCTGAGTACTGAGCTGTGTATGGAGATGTCAGTAACTACTGTCCACTGTGCACTGTGCACAGTGAACCCAGAGCAAAGCGGAAGGCTGAGGTATGCAGTGTTGTAGGAGGTCATCAATAGTGAGATGACTACTTTGCCATTGAGCCTTACACCTTTCTCTCCATTTCTGCTCCTGGTTCAGCATTTGAATATCCAGGACATCCATGCTGTCTAGATCTAGTGGAGGGGGTGGGGTGTCTCCTTTCGTTCCCTCCTCCCTTCTCTTCTGCCTCTCTCAGGCACAGCATAGTCTTAGAGGAGAGGCACAGCTTGAATCCTGCTTACCCATGATAATCACTCTGTCAGTGTGAGGAGGGCAGAGTGGTGAGAAATGAGACACCTTTTGAATACTGAATTTCTGGTGTTGACTTCTCAGCAGTGGCATCCTCTCTCCCGTTGGGCAGTCACAGCATCATTTCAGCTGCACCTGGGGAGCCAGAGTCAGAGAATGACGGAGCTGTGTTGCTCAGGAGCCTCGGGCACCTGATGCTCAGAATCCCTATGAATCCCCTGCAGAAGGCTTTGGAAAGAGGCACTTGACCTTCCCTCAGTTCAGAAGAGAGAAGGGCCAGAGACTGGTGTTGGAATGAATGCCCACTCTAGCTAGAGGGGTTCACCTCTGCTCTTGGGAAGAAAAGGAAGTATTTGAAGTCTCAAAAAAGCTTCTGTTCATTATCAAACCCCAGCAGGACTTTATGATAATTTTATAACTTCTTTATTCAAAACTCTGGGTGCTTTGAAGGTTAATAACCCTGTTTATCAAAACTCGCCTTTAAGGAACTTGGGGAGCTTTGTAGACATTATCTAATTCAGCAGCACCACAGGATGAGGGAACAGGCGATGTGGAGGGGATGAACAGACAAGATTATTCCAATTTAGGAGGACTGATAATATTAATAGCTCCAACAGGGAGCTTAAGTGAGTTTTAGAAAATCACAAAACAAGTATTGAGCCATCCAGAGAGTGGTCTCTTGATGCCCCCTCAGACTAACAGCTAATGCCACTGTGAGCTGGGGGCAGCTGGACCTCAGTGGCTCACCATCTCATTGTAGAATGGGACAAGAAATTCTACTTCTCGGTGTTGTTGTGGTATTTAGTAAGGTAAAGGGTTAAAGGAAGCAGCGCACCCCTGGGCCCATCATTAATGTTTGGTGGATTTTGCTCTCCCTCCTGCCTCCCCCCGTAGGGAGCCACAAGATATTTTGTCCTGGTGAACTGGTGGGAGAGGGGTGGTGAGCTGCGTGTCTTGTACTCTGCTGAGTGCGACAAAGAGTAGGGATACTGGAGGTTGTCTGGGAATGAGGGGGCAGGGAAGATTTCTCTTTCCTAGAAACTCTGACATCCAAAGTCTACAACCTGGTTTTGTGAGAAGACTGATCCTCCCTCTCCCACATCTGGAACAAAAGGGGAACACACTCCTGAATGAAAGTGAAGTAGAGATTTGAAGGGATTTTATAGTTAATTAGGGATGATCTTTGGGGGATTGAGTCATGTGTGGAGGTTTACATACCTCAGCCAGTTACACCAGTCTTCCCTTTGGCTCCCACTGGAAGAGGAAGCCTCTTTGAGAAGGCCCTTGGCCTGTGTCTGGTTTGAAGCACTCCAGAGTGGCCACAGATTCCCAATTTTAGGGCAGGGCATGTCTTGAGAGATTTTTCTCCCAAGATCCACTACTAAGGATGAGTTTTGCCAGCAATGCTCTTTAGCAGCATGGCTTTTAGGGACTTAAAGTCATATGGAGGAGAAGGATTTCTACAACCAAAGGATCCTTAGGGGCTCGACGGGGGCCCTCTTGACTGACCAATGTGGGGAGCCAGGGTGTGCATGGCTCCTACCCAGGCTCTCCCACTGCACATTCTGAGCAAAACTTGGGTAAAGAAGAGAAGGAGTCTTCTGTGAGTTCCTCTGTCAGTTCCTTACTCATTTGAGGCCTTGCCCATCCTTGAGAATCTATGGGATGACCATGAGAGGCAGAAGCTGTTGACCTGCAGCCAGAGGCCTGAGGTCTGTGGTCCCTTTTGGTCCCCCTCCCTGAGCTCATCTCTCTTTGCCACCCCAGAGCAATGAGGGCTGGGTTAGACTTCTTTATCAATGGTGTCCCTTGGATTTACCTCCTCTTGTCCTGCATCTTAGAGCAAGTGACTTTTGAACTTACATGGCTTGCACAGGTCAGCTGGTGACAAGAAAGAGGCAGACAATGTCAGGGCAGAAGAGAGGGTGGGCATCAGCCGGGTGTTCTGGTGATGAAGATATGTGACTAGGAAGGGGCTATCATGTTGCTTAATCTCACTGCCAAGCTGTCATCCAAACAGAGTGTAGAATAGTTCCCTGCATCCCATGGGAACCACCCTCAGCCATGAGACCATCTCACCGACACCCCATTCCAAGGATGGAGTAGATGCAAAAGAAGGGAAGCCCAATTTCTTTCGCTGATAACCAGGCCCTTCCTCTTCCCTGTAGGCTAGAATTAATACTCAAAGTTTCAAAGAGGAAGCCAATTTTCTCTGCACTCTCTAGCCTCACATCAAAGTCGCACAGATAGCGCTGTTATCTCTTGAGACATATTTCGATCCTGGGTATCACCTGAAGAGTGCTGAGAGCTGCTTTCCCTGGCTCCGAGCTGACACGTTGGAGCCAGGCTGAGAGCTGTCCTGGGACATGGCGCTGGGACAATGCCCTCCAGCCATTTTTAAATCTCAGCATAAACATTTCAGAAGTGGTGTGTGTGTTTTTCTGCCCCAGATGTGTGTGCTCAGTGATGTAACAACCCAGTCCATAACCTAGTATTGCTGTTGCTATTGGGTGTATAATTCTCCATTTGCAGATGGCCTTGATTTTCATTGTTCTCCTCAGCTCTCACTGGGGAATGCTTCATGGAATAGCATGAAGGGCAGGTGTTCAGGACCCATGCAGCAATGAGGAGGGAGATCCAAAGCTCCCATTCAACAAAGAGATGGCCGCTCAGACTGGGGATGGAGAAGAGGCAGAGTGAAGAGAGCTTGGTTCCTAGTTTAATGGGCACCAAGTTAGGTTAAATTTAGTAGAGTGAATTGGAGAACATGTGAAACGGGGGAGGAAAGCCACATGTAGCTCAAGACCATTTCTGAGAGGGCCCTGGCAAAACTGCTGGCCAATGGGTGTGGACAAGTTTGGTTGTCAGGCCTCTGGTCCACAGTCTGACTGGCCAGGAAGAAGGACCCAAGTCATCCCTGTCTGCCAACTGCTTTGCTAGACCCTAGGGACATGTGTGCTCTCCCTGGCTGCAAGGCCACTGGCTGGTCCTGGGGGGAGAGACATTTCTAAGGGCTCTCCTCTTCCCCCCTAGTTCTTGATTGTTTTCTAAAGAGCTGGACAGCTTTTTGTTTCCTGAGCAGTTGCTGTGCATTCCCCTGTTCATTTATTTATCAAACACTCCTTGGAAGCCAGGTACTGGACAGAGTGCTGGGAATATAGCCACGGACAACCGCAGTCCTGCTGAGGGCTTTGGTGTCTGGTTGGGGAGACAGGCACATCTCTAGGTACTTCCCAGCTGAGAATGCTAATTCCTAGGACAGGCGTTCGCACACGTGACAAGGAGAACTTAATTCCAACTCTGTGTGTGTGTGTGTGTGTGTGTGTGTGTCTTTGTGTTTTTCCAGGGAAGTTTTCCACAGAGAGGTAATGAGTCTCAAAGGGCAAGATGGAGTTAAAAGGAGGATGGGAGGCTGAAGGTAGAGAATAAAGAGCCAAAGCAAAGAGAATAAAGCAAATATGCACAGTAGCACAAGAGCATGTTATCCAAATGAGCAAAGCCTTGAGCCTTTGAGACGATCCTATGCATTTCTTGGGGTAAAAAAGGAGCAGCAGGAGCCGATCACCCTTCACTGTTCCTACGAGAGGAACAGGTATAAAGAGGCTTTTCTTGTCCTGCTCCAAAGACAGAGGTAAGTCCACAATAAAATGGCCAGGTCGAGCAAATAAAAATGCAAAATGCCCAGTTAAATTCGAATTTTACATGAACTACAAGTAATTATCTTAGTAAAGTATGTCTTGTGCAATATTTGAGATATACTATAAAAAATAATTTGTTGCTTAGCTGAAATGCAAATTGAACTGAGTGCCCTGTGTTTTCTCTGGCAACCTGGACTTGAGGCACTTAGGACTAAGGAGTTTGAGGAGGTCCCAAGGGCTTGGATGTCCCCATGGTGAACTACTTGGCAAGATAAGTGCTCAGTGGTTTTCCAAGGTTCTCATTTCTAATCCTGAAGGAAGATTTGCAATTTTTACTCTTCTAGCACAAATGAAACGATGCTATGTTACACAATTTATATGGCTAATTCATTCATAGATTCCCCTTTAACTCAGTCAACAAATATTGAATATGCCTCTGGGCTCCAGGCCAGGCACAGCGTATACAATGTGAACAAACACAGAACCGGGCCTGATTCTGGAGATGTTTTCACATACTTTTGACAGCTCTATCACATTTCTGGCAGTTGTCCTATTTTCCCTGCCTGACCCAAGGAGGGCACTTACTTTCTCTGTCCTCATCCTCCTCCATTCTTACTGACCCCAAATTGTCCGCAATATTGTTTTGAATGGCCAGGATGCACTGATCTCAAAGCTTGGGGGTATATCAGAATCACCCCAGGATTTGCTAAACCACAGTTTGGGTGGGGACCAAAAATTTGCTTTTCTAAAAGGTTCCTAGATGAGGCCAATGGTGAGAACAAGGGTCTTAGATGATGGGGTCCTACAAGGTCCTGGAAGAGGAATCACTCTCTCTGCCCAGTGATGTCTCTAGCCTGTCAACCTCACATTTCTCCTTCTGGATTCCCTAGAGCTGAGGGTGAAACAGGTTATTCTGATAGTTGGCTTCTCCCAGGTGCTCTTTTGGGTGTAGGATTTCCTGGTTAACCAGTGGAAGTATTAGAAAGGAAGTATTTCTGGGAAGGGAACTATTTATTTATTTATTATTTTTTAATTTATTTGACACAGAGAGAGGGAGAGAGATCACAAGTAGGCAGAGCATCAGGCAGAGGGGTTGGGGGGAAGCAGGCTCCCTGCTGAGCAGAGAGCCTGATGAGGGGCTTGATCCCAGGACCTTGAGATCATGACCTGAGCTGAAGGCAGAGGCTTAACCCACTGAGCCACCTAGGCGTCCCTGGGAAGGGAACTTTTAAAAAATCTTATAAATAAACATTAAAATCATATATGTTATAAAACGTATATAAATAAAATCATTTACGTTATAAAAGTTGACTGTGGAACATGTAGAAAACTAAGATAAGGGGCGCTTGGGTGGCTCAGTGGGTTAAAGTGTCTGCCTTCCGCTCAGGTCATGATCCCAGAATCCTGGGATCGAGCCCCGCATCCGCATCGGGCTCTCTGGTCAGCGGGGAGCCTGCTTCCCTTCCTCTCTCTGCTTGCCTCTCTGCCTGCTTGTGATCTACCTGTCAAATAAATAAATAAAATCTTAAAAAAAAAGGAAAGAAAACTAAGATAAAAACTGTTCCGGGTGCCTGAGTGGCTCAGTGGGTTAAAGCCTCTGCCTTCAGCTCAGGTCATGATCTCAGGGTCCTGGGATCGAGCCCCGCATCGGGCTCTCTGCTAGACAGGGAACCTGCTTCCCCTCCTCTCTCTGCCTCTCTGCCTACTTGTGATCTCTGTCTGTCAAAAAATAAATAAAATCTTTAAAAAAAACTGTTCATAATTCCATTGGTAGAGTTCCTCCAAATATTTTATATACTTACATATAAATGTTATTTCTATATTTCATTCATTTATTCATTCATGCACTTGCTCGACCAACATTTATTGGATGTCTCCTCTGCGCTAGGCAATGCCCTAGGGTTATAGTAAAGGGGGAAAGGCCCCAAAGATCACCACCCTCGTGGCAGAAACAGACCATATGCAAGAATACAAATAAAATATGTAATATTTTAGATAGAGATAAATACTAAGGATAAAAACGTTAAATCAGGAAAGGAGGATATGAAATGTTAGGGGGGAGAGCATGGGATCATGAGGGAATTTGTTTCTGAGAAGGTGATTTTTAAGTTGAGACCTATAGGAGATGAGGCCATCGAGTAAGAAAGGATGCTAGACAGGCAAAGGCATGGAGGACGGACTATGCCTGGAGTGGCTGAGGAACAGCAGGAGGGCAGGGTGGCTGGCTGGACAGCAGTGGGGGATCAGACTGAGGGGTAAGGCATCGGCTCACACAAGCCCTTATGGGTCATAGTGAGGGCTTTGACTTTTCTCTGCATGGGGGTGGAAGCAGGGGAAGAGAGGAGCAGTACCATTCCATTATTTGATTTCCTTAACAGGAACCCCTCTAGCAGCTGTGTTGAGGGTAGACCTTAAGGGGACAAAGTTAGTCAAGGAGACCAGTCAGGAAACTACCGCATTACTCTAGGCATGGTATAATAGTGGTTTGGACTAGTATGGTGATGATGGGAATAATGTCATCCAATTCCGGATTATATTTTGAAGGTAGGTCCAGAAGGATTTGCTTCTGGACTGGAGAATGAGGGAAAGAGAGAAAAACCAAGAGCAAGAAGCTGGGAGAGTAAAGCCAGGCACTTATGGCCAGGAGAGACTGCAAAGGGAGCTGGCTTTGGAGTGAATCTCAGGAGCACATGTGGGACAAAGGGAGTTTGTGATGCCAGTTAGACATTACATGGAAATGTTGGGCAGGCAACTGGATGTATGAGTCTGGAGCTGGGTGGGGGAGACCTGGCTAGAGATGTGAAGCTGGGGTTGGCAGCATAGAGGGGATATTTAAGGTAGGCTGGCATCCCACCTAGATCCCCTCGCTGGACAAATTTCTGTGAGTGTTGCTGCTAATGGCTCACAGCCCCTTTTCTGGAAAACTACCTCTGCTGATGTGGCTACCTCACTCGATGGAGAAGGAACTGACCCCACCCCAGCCCCGCCAGGAAATAGTCTGCAGTGAATGATAAACCAGCTGTAGCACAATTCATGCTCTAGAGTTTTCCATGGGGTCAGGCTGGAGCTTGTCTCAAGCTGAGACCACAGACAGCCTTTCTTTCCCTGATCCCTCTGCTCCTCATTCTCTACTGGTTTCTCTCCAGAGCACCCTCTCGATAAACTACACCCCTCAAGTCTCTCTCCCAAGCTTTTCTAGGGAACTTCATTCAAGGAGAGAATTCCTTTAAGTTCCTGGAGCGTGGGGATGTTTGTGCTCCGTGCTTGTGCAAGCCATTCTTCTGGAAGCGTCTGGGCTTTTCAGGTTGCATATTATCTGATGGCATGATGAGTCAGGATGGATTTGAGATGCCACTGGCCTCCCAACCCCCTGTCGTTAGCAATGCAAGGCTTGTTGTGGGTACAGGCGGGAGGGCGGTCTGGTCCTGGGGGGAGGCAAGTCATTATTTCCGCCTCGGTGCATTCTAATCATATTTCCCTCTGTCAAACCAAGCAGCACTTTCCATCTTACTGCAGAGCCTCTGCTTTCCTTCCACTCAGGTCAGAAACAAATCAGCATGATCAAACCTGGCAGTAGATCATTTAGAGATTTTCATCTCTATTAGTAGCCAAGGGTTGGCAGCATCTTTTGTGTGTGTGTGTGTGTGAACACACGTGTGCATTTTGCTTTTAAATAGTGGACGGCACTGCCTCCTATTTTGAAATGTTGTATATTTTGCACTTTTAATTTTCAAGAACAATTGAGGTCAGGGAGAAGGATGAATCAGCACGGAACAAAGTTCTATGAATCCTACCCAACAGAGTGATTCAGGTATCTGTTTGATTTTTTTCACTCTTGTTTCAAATTGAACTATTACAGACATACACTGAAGTGTACTCATATTAAGCAGACGACTGTAGGTATTTTGACATAGGTTGATATCCCTGTGGCCACTGCCCAGATCAAGATTGAGAACGTTTTCAACAAAGTAGAATGTTTCCTTTTGCCACTCCCTGTCAGTCCTTGTCCCTAACTTAAGTGACCACTATCCTCATTTCTATCACCACAGATTACTTTTCCTGTTCTTGAACCTTATATAAAGGAAATCATACAGTCTGTAGTTTTCAGCGTCTGACTTCTTTGATCTACATAAAACTCATCCGTGTAAGTTGTATTCTGCAGTAGCTTGTTCTTTAAAAATTTCTGTGCAGTATTCCATTGTGTGAGTGTACCACAGTTTATCTATTCTAATCCTACGGGATTTCTTCTGATTTTCGGCAACCTTATGTTATCAGAACTGTCTTAGTGCCTATAAACTTATTTAATACCATTTTCCCACAAAAAGCCTGCACACTATACAGAATAGGGTTTTGTATCCTTATCTTCAACTAATAATTTCAAATTCAGATGAAGAACCTTCAGAGGGAGTTTCAGGGACTTAGGCAAGTCACACAGCCATGTGGGGACGAAGCTGGGACAAGAACTGTAGTCTCTCAAACGCTGGTCCAGTGACTTTTCCCAGATTCCCTGCTAGCATTGCCGCTGAAATTCTTGCCACACAGAGCCCAAGTTAGGGGGCCTCTCCACCCCAGGGCTCATAACAGAAACTGCCTTCCTGATTGCCGAGACCCTGCTGAGGCACCTCGTTTAGCTGGAACCCATGCGTGTCTGAACAAGTGCAGTTTCCCCAGCAGCCCTTCAGCATAGAGAGATGCACTCGGCACTGGGGTAGGAGCAACAATTAAGTCTCTTTCAAAAGGAAGCCACTGAAATCCCCACTTGACATTGCCTGGCAACTAAGCATTAATAGCAAAAACTTATGCCTGTCAGGCAAGGGCAGGGAGCAAGAACATGTGGCGAAGATGTCACCTGTAAAGACACCTGGGCTTAGATGTTGTCAGCGCAATGGTCCCCACTCCAGGAGGTTTGGCAAAATCGACAGGATGCTGCTCTCCCTCTCCTGCCAGCTCTCAGGAGCAGGAGTGGTGGGGGGAGGTGTCAGGATTTAGGGAGAGGGGTGAAAAGAAGGCCTCAGAACAGAGGACGCCCTGAGCATTGCTTCTGGTGATTTCTGAGCCGAGTGCCCAGAGAAGGACTGCTTTCATCCCGTCGCTCTCCCACACGCCTTGCACATCATGGCTGTGGGGCAATGGATTCCTGTGGGGCTGAGGAATGCCCCCCGAAAAGGGACTCTGTGGGCCGTGGGTCGCCTGCTCTGCTCTTCTTTCCTCCTCACTGTTCCTCCCTTTCCCAGTGATCTCTATTACCTTCTTGCTCATTTTGCTTTTCTCTCATTAGTCTCGATTTGCTTTTTAAAGCAAGGATGAGTCTTTTGGAGAAGATAATAGGATTTACAGAGTGCTGTTGGCACAAACAGGGCTCCTAGTCTTCACGGTTGACTTGCAGATCAGCTCTCCTCATTACAGGTTTACCCACCGGCAGACGGAAGCTCTGAGTATGAGTAAGCGACTGACTCATCCCGTTTTCCTAGGACTCTTCTGGTTTTAGCACTCGAAGTCCCGGATCCCGGGAAACCCGTCTGTCTTGGGCAAACAGGGACACTTGGTCACCTGAAGGTTAAACGACTTCCCTAAGGTTATAAGCCAGGAAGTTTCAGTGTTGAGATCTTTTTTCTTTTTCTTTTTCTTTTCAGTGTAACAGAATTCATTGTTTTTGCACCACACCCAGTGCTGAGATTTGAATTCATGTCTCTCCAGTTCCCACACTGGTGTTCTTCTGGCTCTCAGATGTTGACCTTTCCTAGGTGTTAGGTTAAAATCATTTAGAAGGGGACCCCTGTGGGGCTCAGCTGGTTAGGCGTCTGACTCCTGATTTCAGCTTGGGCTATGATCTCAGGGTGGTGAGATCGAGCCCCATGTCGGGCTCTATGCGGAATGTGCCCCTCACCCCCTCCATCTCTCTCTCCCTCTCTAAAAAATAAATGTATAGATAAAATGATTTAGAAGGTACTTTTAAAGATTGGCTTGGCAACCTAAGACATGGGTGCCAGAGCTGCCTCTGAGAGGGGCACAGGAGACGCAGGAGATGATGGGAACAGTCTCAAGGTTAGCTTGATTTGCAGACAACCTCAGATGCCCCCCCCCCCCAACTCTCAGCCTGCCTGCACCATCCAGGCCCTGTTGAGAATAGGAAAGCTTATTTATTTAGGTACTGCTGATGAAAAGACAGTGATAGAAAGACTTGCAATCACTGCTTTTCCCCATCTTCCTGATCTTGAGTCAATGTGGGAGTATGTGAGGTCTGAGAAAATGGGATAGCCAGCAATGCATGTGACATAGTGACCGTTTACTGTGGCCTGCATGCTGCTAGGTTCCTCATTTTTGGCTAGTTTTGGGGGGAAGTTATCTCATTCAAATGGGTCTCAAATCTTCCCCCCAAGTTTGTGGCATCCATGAGCAGCCCCACCCGACAGGGCTCAGTCCTCTGGAGTCTACCCCAAACCTCCAGCTCACCAGGGCATGATCAGCATCCCCCTCCCCACCTCCCCAAGGCTTAGTGCACCTGTGGGTGCAACTTCATTTTCTTCGACCCAACTTATTTATATTACTTAGTCAAACAGTATTTAACCAATTACCTAAATTAAACTTTCTCTATTAGATTTTACTGTTTGGTACAAAATTACGTGATTCATTTTCTCTTTGAAGCCAAAGCAAGCTTATTACCTGATCCTGTACTTTTTTTTATATGGCCCCAGGGATGCTCAACAATTCTCAGCAAAAGGGGTGTTCTCCCTCCCACCTACCCAGGCTGACGTCTGCTTTTCTTTTCTGCCACCCAACCAATATTAGGTCATTCAAATAGAATTTAGCAGAACGCCTTCTAGACACATTTAGGCACAGAGTGGAGCAGGGGATTGAGCCAAGATTCTTAAATTCATGGACAAGTCAATGAAGACATGTATTATCTTTGCTTGAAAGCTGCTGGCTCATGGAAGTGATAACATTGTCCAGGGAGGACAAAGTGGTCTGGGAAGAAGGTGGAGGCCAGGAAGGAATTGGTAGATTGTCACCGATGAGCCAGGCACCATACTTACGCCATTGTATTTAATTCTTATAAAAATAAACCTTCTACAGTACTAGAATTACACAGGGGTGGGTAAGTGACTTGTCCTATATCTCTCACAGTTATTCCAGTATCTTATCCAGTCTGACTCCAAAGCCCACACTTTTCCTAGAATATTTCAGGAAGGAGAAGGAGAATTCTAGAATAAATTCCTAGAGAATTCTACTATGGGAGGACATGAGCAGATACCATCATATACATAAATATATCTCTCAACGGGTTTCCTTTTCAAAGTAGGGAATACCACTTGAGGTACTTAAAACTTACTTTTAGGCAAAAAAAAAAAAAAAAAAGACTTTTTAAAAATTGTAAAATCCACTAAACAATCAGCTGATTCACACAAGCCATTTTAAAAAAGGGTGGGAAAGATCGTCAAGAATGTTCCAAACCCAAGGCAAGTCAAATTTATTCTTCTAGGTAAAAAACAATATTGAACAATTGAAACACTTGGTGTGAGTGAATTCTGCTGCTATTGGCCCAAGACAAGTTCTTGAATCTCTCCCGGGCAGTTTCTGCCTCTGTAAACCCGAAAGAATAAGCCCCATTTGTGTAGTGTGGTAAGGTGTCAACAGAAGCTAGTTCCTTCCTTTCTCAGCATTCCTTGCTTCTCAGAAGCAAGTTTTCTAAGTCCAGTGAGAGTGTGAGGGGCCATTTGCTGGAACACCAATGGAAGACAGACAATGAACCCATGGAATTTCCTTTAGGGGATGGTTTCTGTACCCTTGACCCACCTGACAGCTAGCATTCTCTTTGCTTTTGCTTTTCCTGGCCATCTCCGTCCATTATATCACCTCCATGGAAAATGAGCAGAGAAATGATGAGAGATAAATCAATAAATCAGTGTTGCTCTTTTTTAGCCACACTGAGGTAAGGTTTGGTGGATAGGAGTTTTATATGTTATCTGAACATTTTAGACTATGCAGGTTTCCCTTTTAAACTCCTGTCCTCACCTCTGTCAAGAGCTCTGGGAACTTCGCTGACATCTGTTGACAGCCTTGTCCCCCACACAGAGGGGGATGGAGCTGTCTCCACTGGTTGGGTGGCAGGCTCTGATGTGGGGGGGATTCAGCATGGTAGTCATGTACATATCTCCCCACACACAGTGGAGACTCTTGGGCCTCTCCTGTGATCTGGCCTGTGGCTTCCTCATTCAACCCTGCCTGTACCAGGTAGAGCCCAGGGCAGGTTTGGACTCAGATGAACAGAACAGTTAGGGTAGGGGTCCTGTGGCATGTGCCTTCTGCCTTCAGCAGGGACTCCCCACTCTTTGTTCTAGGCCCAACCATCCTGACTACTCAGGGATCCTGAGCAGTCATGCCCCCCTTGCCCCAAATCCCTCCCACCTCCCTATCCTGCTAGGATCTAGCTCATTCTTCACAGCTCATCTGAGCATTACCGTCCCTAAGATGGTTTTGCTTCCTCCTTCCTGGCCCCCTCCATGTAAGGCAGCTTGCTCTGAATATCCTTGGTGCCAATCTCACCTTTCCTTGGTTTTCGTCACGCTGCATTATGAAATGTGTTGACTTCGTAAAGGGCTTGTGACTTATCAAACCTAGCTCTTCTCTCTGTTCTGCACCTGACCTTTACTCTCCTCCCTGCCAAGGGCATCACAGGGAGGTCCTTCTCATCTCTAGGATAGGTTGTTTTAGCTGCCTATTATCTACTCCATACCAGTTACCCCGTGTCCTTCTAGAATGCAAATCTGACTGCACCACTCCTCTTAGAGGCTTTTGTGGATTTCCTTCTGCCCGCAGGAGACTGCATCAGTCTGACTCAGGGGCTTGTAACTGAAAGCTGAAAGGACAGGGTGGGGATCATACATGGGGAAAGAAAGGCAGCCAATTTGACGTGTGCCAGGGAGCAGATGACCACCATGGGTGATCAGCGCTCAATCCCACAGAGTCCGTGAGAGATGGTAGAATGTGCCTCAGAATTACCCACGAATGGGTAAAACCCATGAATGAGAAACCTGGGTTTTCTCCAAAAACTCCCATTGGTCATTGGCCGCGTTTGCTCCCCGGAGTGTTAATTATCTGACGCTGTGGTCTGCCCTGCAGAGGGGCCCAGCAAGCTCCACTGGCCAGAGGCTGCCTCTAGGCAAGAGAGTACAGGTGCATGCAGGAAGAAGCTGCCTGTGGAGCAGAGAGAGCTGACGGCACTGCCAGGATTCCCACAGCCTGGCTCGGGAGCCCTTGCATGACCCAGCCCCTTCCCAACTCTCTAGCTCTTCCACCCGCTCCAGTCCTAGTGCTGGGGGAGCCCCACACTGCCTGCAGGCCCTCCTGCATGGTTTGTTTTGTGCCTCTGTGCTGTTCCTTGTGATAGGCCTTCTGTCTTGGATGCCCTTCTCTCATTTCCCCATCTGATTATCATCTAGGTATTTTTCAAATATTAAGCATCACCTCCTCCAGGAAGCTTTTCTTGATTAGCCCCTCCCCCAGCCTGACGTAGGTGCCCTTTTGCAGCATCTTTCACAGAGCCGCCTCCCTCACCAGACCTTGAGATCTGTGGCACATCCTCCCCACGTGATTCCTCTTCGAGTCCCTAGTGATGAGGGAGCATGTGGCCCAGTGCACAGTAAATACGTGTTGAACTGAATTATGCACCTGTGTTTAATTGTTTAGCACATGGTTGGGACTTTATACTTGGCTCCCGAATTGAACTCATTTTTGCCCCACTTTCTCTTTTCATTGGCAGAGGGAGCAAGGGAACAAAACGGAGTCTCCCTTCCGCCAGGGAAAATGGGCACTTCATTCTTTGATCCAGAGAGACTGGAGCTGGCAGCGGAGACCGGGGGAGGCAGAGAGCCCTACGGCCAGAAAGCATGAAGGAAATGCATTCGCTCATGTGCGTGCACTCACATGCATGCACACACACACTCGTGCATGCACACGCAGGGAAATGTGGACACACAGGTCCACACACAGACAGGGAAAAGAGAGAGGGAGTGCAACAGGCAGACAGAGGCTGGGCCTACAAGAAAGGGGAAAGTGGACTGGCAGAGACAGGAATGGAGGACAAGGATAGAGAAGGGGAAGCGATAGAGAAGGCGAAGGAGAGAGGATGGGAGAAGGTCAAGTAAAGTGCTACAGGGAAAGCAGTGAATGAGAAGCCCTGGAAGGTGGCTGCAGAGACAGAGATGGAACAGCAGCCGTGGTCTGTGTCACCCCTTTTGCCACCGTGGCGACGATACAGCTGTTTACCGGGGCGTCAGATGAGGAGGGCGTGGCCTGCTGCTGACCACCCTGAGCCACGTGACCGGGCGCAGATTTGCTGCCATTGTTGCCTGGCGCCTCCTTTGGTGGCAAGAGCCGTGTGTAGTATCTGCGGGGCCCTCTCTAAACCCCCGTTTAGAGGCTCAGATACACTAGGAATGGAGTCGAGTGGTGCAGCGTTTCCCACGTGCATGCCTTTGGCCTTGTGCTGCTGGGCTGCGGTGGCTCATGAAAGAATAATGACCCACATCAATTTTTAAAGCTGCTTAATGCTCCTCACAGCCCAGCTGTCTAAAAGCTTGCAAAGCAGGCAACATGGCTCCCCAGGAGAAGGCCACAAAGCTCGACCCGATGTCAGGTTGACTGCGGTGGCCCTGGAACCCTGGAGTGTTTCCCGATGGTGTCACTGTGCTGGGGTGAGGGGGACAGATGTGGTTCCACCCACCTCTTGGGTCACACTGCAGGAGCCAAGAGAATAGGGCTTTGCAGGAATTCCCTTCCTCCTGAGCTCCCATGTGGACTGGATTCAGGAGCTTGGTGAGAATTCGGAAAAAGGCAAGTTCTTTGATGAAATCCTTTACTAGAGACATTTGCTCCCCAAATATGCTTGCTAGCTGCTGTGCCAGTTAGTAAGCTCTTGACTCTCAGCTCTGAAGCCGATCTTCTGCACTCTGCTTGGTGATGCTGGGGACTCAGCAAAGCCCGTTTCTGCCTTGCCAGTTGGCTCCCTGCTAAGCTTTGCCAGTAGGGGGCACAAGAGGGAAAAAAACGGTTTGTTCCTCCTTGCTCCCGGCTGTTGGGCCTGCAGCTCCCCAGCTGTTGGGCCTGCAGCTCCCCAGCAATGGTTCCCCATCCCAGGAGCGCCAGCTCCTCGCTATAGTTGGATGCGGAGCGTAGCTCTGCCCGCGCTCAAACCAGCATCACAGTACCCCCCTTGGAGACACGGGGGCCCGCCAGGGGGCGTTCCCTCCTCAGGGGCTTAGGCCCCATCTCTGTGGGGCTCCTCCTCCAAACTTCCGAGTTTTAACAATTCCAGCATTCCTCCAGTGTTGCCCCAACCCTAGGGGGTGAACAGGGAGACCCCCGGCCCTGGTGTTCCTGGATCTTGGAGTACTAAAAATGCCATTTCCCGGCTGCCAGCGTGGTCCCAGGCCAATCTGGAAGGTGAGTCACTTGCTTCCTGCACTTGCTACCGCAGTTACCTCATTACCAATTTTGTATGAAGATAACAGTTCCTGGGACGCCTGGGTGGCTCAGTGGGTTAAAGCCTCTGCCTTCAGCTCAGGTCATGATCTCAGGGTCCTGGGATCGAGCCCCGCATCGGGCTCTCTGCTCAGCAGGGAGTCTGCTTCTTCCTCTCTCTCTCTCTGCCTGCCTCTCTGTCTACTTGTGATCTCTGTCTGTCAAATAAATAAAATCTTAAAAAAAACAACAAAAAACAAGACTGTGGGGAGCTTCCAGGTGAAACGTCACACAAATCCCACCCTAAGTGGAGGAGGTTGCAGGTGTCAGCTTGTGCTTTGTCCTTGGCTAGCCTTCTGCACCAGTGGTAGACAGCGGGTTTAGGACTGCGCATATGGATGGGTGTGAGTTTGAGAGGGGGAGTAGAAGCCAGCCTAAAACTCCAAAGTTTTAAAAAAAAGATAAAAAAAAAAAAGATAACAGTTCCTTACAATAATATTTCCCAGCTAGAACACTGGTGTGCTTTCCGTAGCTTGACTGGAACTTGATGCATCCTCACGTCCAATGCTTCAGAAACTGTGTTAAATCAGAGAGCCTCCGTTACTTAAGGGGAAAATCCGAAGTGTCCCACTAAGGAGTATTACCTTGTTTTATTGCTGCTATTTTGATCACTACAGCAGTAGCAGCAGCTGCTGCTCTGGGTGATAACAATACCTCACGTACGTAGAGCACCTCACCAGCCCCAGAACACACTGGCCACCTTTCCTTGCTTGTTTTCCACAGCAGTTCTGTGGGGCCCGTGCTAGCCATGCCATGGAATTCAGGGCACAAGAGTGACTTGCCCACAGTCATAGCAAGTCACAGATTGCTGAGTTTCAAACTCAGTTTTTAAAAGATTGATTTATTTATTTGAGAGAGAGAGAGCGAGCGCGTGAGCACACGAGGTGGCGGGGGGAGGTCAGAGAGAGAGAATCTCAGGCAGACCACAATGAGTGCAGAGCCCGATGTAGGGCTCACTTTCACAACCCATGCGGTCACGACCTGAGCCGAACCCAAGAGTCCCATGCTCAGCAGACTACGCCACCCAGGTCCCCCTCAAACTCATTGTTCCAATCCCAGTTCTCCCTTTTTTCACCTTGCAGCCTTTCTTGAGTTGAATCCGGTAGTAGTTACCTTGCATTTTCTCATTTGCTTTCCACCATGTCTGCTTCTGCTCTTGGCCCTTAGGCTTTGAACTTTGTCTATCTGTATGGGTTAAATGGACCACAGGGAGGCACTGGCCAGGGAAACTCGGCTTTCCAGATCCTCTGTATTCTGCTGGGTGTCTCCTTAATGCTGGCGTGTTTCACATTTCTGGTGAGCTTGCATTTAAACTAAAAGCTTTCAAGAACCTTGGACTTAGACCTGGTTCACTTAAAAGGCATTTCCCAGAACACTCAATTTTATTAATATCATAAAACAATCTCGGTTAAATTGTGGGATCATTGCATATTCTCAAAACATCTCCAATCTGAACTGCTTCCTTTGGATGGCGACTGAAGTATTCCCGTAAAATGCATTGCTGGGTGGCACTGGTGAGGTTCGCCTGGGCTGTGGGGTGCTAGAAGGCAACTACAGCATCAGTCTGTGGTGCCGTCCCACGCCACCAGTGTGCTGTCGCTGAGAATGGAGACATGTCTGATGGATTCCCTGCTCGCAGACTGCTTACAGCGTCATTAATGAAACCGGAACTTTGCTTAAAGATTCAACAGCAACAGTACAATGATGTAACCATATCAGAGGGGAGGGAGCACTGTATTTGGAGTTAGAGGACTGGTAGAGTGAGAAATTTGCGCAAATACCAAGAAATGTGATATGCGGTTTGCTTGGCTTTAAAATGGGGATACTGATAATACAGTTATAGGTTAGGGAGTGGTTTTGAAAATTAAGATGGCCAAATCCTACCTTTCCTATCCAACCATATCCATTGGGGTATCTCTCATGCCATCTCAAGGAGGGTATACCCAAAATAACACAATGGGAATCAAAGTAGTACTTTACTGATTTCTAAGCAGGTACCTCAAGCCCTCAATGTAGTTGCACTGACTGTATATTGTTTAGTGGCCTAACACAGCACATACTTATTATTTTACAGTTTCCATGGGTCAAAAATTTGGGCTTTGGTTTAGCTGGGTCCCCTGTTTCATGGTCTTTCATGAGGCTATGATCAAAGGGCTAACCTAGGGTAGGTTCTTTTTTTTTTTTTTTAAAGATTTTATTTATCTATTTGACAGAGAGAAATCACAAGTAGACAGAGAGGCAGGCAGAGAGAGAGAGAGGGAAGCAGGCTCGCTGCTGAGCAGAGAGCCCGATGCGGGACTCGATCCCAGGACCCTGAGATCATGACCTGAGCCGAAGGCAGCGGCTTAACCCACTGAGCCACCCAGGCGCCCCCCTAGGGTAGGTTCTTGTCTGAAAGTTTGGCTGGCAGGGGTCTGCTTGGCTCACTTACATAGCTGAGGGCAGGATTCTCCTTCTTATATGGTGTTCGACTGAGAGCCTTAGGTCCTTGCTGGCTGCTGGTCTGAGGTCCCTCTCAGTTCCTTGTCACATGAACTTCTCCAATACGGCAGCTTGCTTTATCAAAGCTGCTGAAGGGCAGAGTCTGTTAGCAAGATGGATGTAACACTTTTATATAGCCTAGTCATGGAAGTAGCATCTTATAACCTTTTGTTGCTGGCTAGAGGCAAGTTATCATTAGGGGAAACAATCCTTATTGGGAGGGGATTACATCACAATGTAAATGCTAAGCAGTGGAGACCATTGGGGGCCATCTTAGAAGCTGCTTACAGTAGTAGGGCTCTTCGATAGAAGCTGGGTGAAGAACATGGCTGGGACTTGGGCTGGGATATGTGGGGACTTCCACATATCCTTCCCTCACCCACCCTTTAAAATCTAAAACTTGGGACCCATTCACTGAGGTGTAGCTGTAGAGGGAGGTATAAGACTTTAAGTGGTCCACTCATCCATCTCTGGCATATTTGGTGGAAGAAGGAAGTGGACTGGGTAGGTCTATCCCAGAGACCAGGCTAAGAGAGAAAGCAGGAGGAAAGGACTGGGCCTGGGATCCCACATTTGCAACACAGTAACATGCCAAATGGAATGATGTGGGCTTTGATCAGTTAGATTAGCAACTCCCTAACATGATGGGGCTTCCAGCAGTGGGAAAAACAGAGGTGGCCTTATAGGAAGAAGGACTGAGCCTTGTTGCCTGGTGGCTGTGAAGGCTAAATGGAAGAGTTTATGTGACTGAACCAGGTACGGTAAACAGTATTTTAATATTTAATTTTTAAGTGAGTCATACGTATACATAAAATAAGCTCCAGGATAAGAGGTTCCTGTGGTCAGGGAGCCTGGGAAGATATTGTGAGAAAATTAAATATAACATGCTGATAAGCAGAGGGAGGCCAGTTGAGGGAAAAGATGCAGAGTAAGATGCCTGGATTTATTCATTGAACAATCATGAATTGAGAGCTGACTCTATGCCAGCTCTGAAACTGAAAATGTGGAACTAAAAATAGCAGTGTGGACAAATGGAAGAGGCAGATGGATACAGCACATAGCTTAACTATGTAATGACCTTAAAGTAAAGTAAAGTAAAGTAAAGTAAAGACCTTAAAGTAGGTACAGAGTTCAGAAGTAGCCTAAAGGAGTAGAAGGGTTAATCCCACTGGAGAGAGGAGAGAGGGAGGAAAGGAATAAATGATAACAACAACAACACAGAGAAGACCACATGGGTAGGGTCCATGATGTGTCAGTCAAACAAAGCAGGTTTTGGAGGCAATGGATGAGGTCTGGTTGGAGTGGAAAGTTGTGCAAGGAAGAGGAAGGGACTGTACATGCTGTACCCAATGACAGTGGTGATGATCATGGGTCCTGTTGCATCTGCCTTCCTTTAGCTGCTATATCAGTTAGTTATTGCTGTGTAACAAAACGGCCCCAGGTGAAGAGGCTTAAAAGACCACCATTGCTCCCTTTCCCCCTCCTTCCTTCCTCCCTCCCTTCCTCTTTCTTTCTTTCTTTCTTTCTTTCTTTCTTTCTTTCTTTCTTTCTTTCTTTCTTTCTTCTCTTTCTCTTTTTCTTCCTCACCTTTATTGAGGTGTAATTGATATACAAAAAACATATTGAATGTCTACAATTTGATGAATTTGGACTTATCATGCACCCATGATACCACAATCAAATACTATCACAATCAAAGTAGTAAACACAGCCAGAAGTTTAGTTTCCTTTTGTCTCTTTGCTTTTTGTTGTTGTGAGAACAATTAGCATGGCATCTATCCTCTTAACAAGTTTTTGGCAAGTCTCTAGAATTTATTTATCTTGCATAACCGTAACTTTATACTCACTGAACAACAAGTCCCCATTTTCTCCTCTCCCAAATCTCCAGCAACCACCATGCTATTTAACCTTTTATTTTCTTATGATTTTGTGGATTGGCTGAGCTCAGCTGGGATGTTCTCCTGCTCTACATGATGTTGGTTGGGATCACTCCAGTGTCTGCACACAGCCGGGAGTTTGGCTAGCGCTAGAATGTCCAAGATGAGTTTGCTGACATGTTTGGTGTCTCAGTTCAGGTGTCTAGAAAGACTGGCAGCTGGCTAGGCCTCAATCTCCAGAGGGGCCCTCATTGCATTTCTATGTAGTTGCTGGATTCTCAAAGAGTAAAAATGGAACCTGTCAGGTCTCCTAAGGCCTTGACTCTAGAATTTGTACAACATCGTGTTTGCCATATGCTGTTAGTTGAAACAAGTGCCAGGGCCAGATTCAAGGTTAGGGGAAGTAGACTCCTTACTATGAGGAGTGGCATGTGTGCACCTGGATGCCATCACTGCAGGCAGTCTACCGCAGCTGCGCACTTGTCCTCATGCTTGATGTAAAAAGCAATTGCAGCAGTTGAGTTCATTCAAGCAAATAGAAGGGATCTCCCCGAGGGCTTGAAGACTCTTGTCAGCTCTCAGGGGCTTATGTTCCCACTGAAACCATGACTTTTGGGCCAGAGAATCTGCCAATACCAGCTCAAGGAAGAAGTAAAAGACAGCACATGAATTTCTCTCTGAGAAGTAAGCCAGAAATGGAATGCTGTCAGGATTTGAAAACTTTTCTTTAAATTCCTGTACTTAAGTCCAAAGCCAGGTAATGAATTTTGCTTCATCAGTAAAACTTCAATCTCCTTGATGAGCATATGCAACAGAAATTGAACACAAAAGGCATAAGATTACCATGGTGATGGCTAATTGTGGTGAATCTGCATATATTAGTTCACAGTAACACAAATAACACTCCGGTAGGCTAAAGTGCTAAGATACAGAAAGTATTGTTCTGTTCAAAATGCGAAGATCACAGTCTGCTCTAATTAAAATAATATTAGAAATATTAGCCAATTAAATATTATTTAATGGTGAGTAGGAGAAGAAAATCCTCATTTCCCCCAAAGCCATTTGAGACCCTGGTTTAGTATTATGGTGTGAGGGACTGGAATGCGGTTGACACATAATTAAGAGACACTAGAAATAGAGTATTGATTTTTGGGGTTCCCTTGTCTCCCTCTCAGAAGCCTTTTTTGCCTTGGCATCTTCTTTCCCAGATGCCCAGACACCTCCTCAGTAACTGGTGCTGTAGGAAGCACCACAGGGAAGACAAAGAGATGGACCCTGCCAGTCAGGGGAAATATGAGGCTGAACTTTACTATCATACCCAGGAGGCCTCAACACTTGCCAACTGTGGGCAAACAGGTTAGTCTGTGAGACTTAATTTCCTCAAGTGTAAACTGGAAAATGTCTGCACACTGAGTAAGTATATACTGGTATAAAGCAGCCAGAACATAGCAGATGTTTAATGGCAGTGATATTAGAAAAGACCAGTGCACATGAAGTAATGGCAGTGAGGGAGACTTCAGTGATGTGCTAAACTGTGGTTTGGACTCCGGGTTCTGGAGAAATTCAGAAAAGGTGGTTGGGCTTACAGAGTAAGGGGAGGCTTGGGCTGGCATAGCTGGGTTAGGTGGAAGGGGTCAAGAGACTGTTTTGGGGAGGCATCTTATGAGGGAAGGCATGGAGGCAGAAATAGGCACGTTGGGGGGCAATGGGGAGAATTACATGTGCATGGAAGGCATGGTGACCAGTGCTGGGGTCACATCATGGAAGGTGACAGAACCCAGACAGAGTGTTTTTAGCAAGGAGGCTTAAGCTCCGAACGCCTTTGGGAAACTAAACATATTCCCAATTATTTTAAGTTTGTGTAGTGTAACTTTTATCCTGCCCAGATTCACTTCATTTTCCCTTTTCCTCTCTTTTTCCAAATCACACTCTCCATTCTACAGTGTGCTGTTTACTTCCAAGTGCAATTAAAGGACTGGGCCAAAAAGCAAATGGAGCACATCTTGCCAACTCTACCTGCAAAATGCATTGCATTTGCTTAACTGTGACTCAGATTTGGAACGACCTAAAAAGGAAAGGGCAATAGTGTTTGGGTGGTGACAGAACCATCCATTAACTTGCTGCGAGCCAAGACAGGGAGCCAGTAGAACCATCTGAGAAAAGATGAGCCATGAAGCAACAGTGATTCAAGATTAATAATAACTCCTCATGCCTGTGTTGTGCTTTAGCAGAGTTTAGAACGCTCTCACAGCCAGTAACTCATGTAATTTTTAGGGCAACCCTGTGAGGTAGTTAAAGAAAATGTTTTTGTCCTTATTTTACACATGAGAAATCTGAAATGGAAAAAAAAAGAAGGCTTGCCCAAAGTCACACAGCAAGCAAATGGTGGGGTAAATGGAGACTCAGGTGGCTTGTTATGTTTTTACCCATCAGACATCCTTCTGGGTCTACTGCTCCTGATTCTTGGTCTGCTCACCCCTGCTCTGGTCCTGTCTTCCAAGACACTGGGTTAGGAATTAAGTATTTGGGAAACTAGTTGGAAGGCTATTTTGGTGACCCAGATGTGAGCAGAGTAGGGGCTGCATGATTCTAGACCCTCTCCCTCTCTCAGGACCCCTCTGGGCATTGTTTCTCAGTCTCTTGTGGGGTCTCCTTTCTTTGATGCACTCCTTAAACATCGACATCTCCCTGTGTTTGGCCATGGTCTCTATTCTCTTCTCACTCCTCACGCTCTATCGTGACACCTGTCCCTTTCCACCATGGCTTTTGTTGTCAATTCCAAGTTCACACCTGCAGCCACACTCACTCCCCAGATCAAGATCCACTTAAAGACACTCTCTTGACTCACAACTCTCACCCTTTCTCTTTGTCTCTGCAATCACACATTGGCTTTTGTTCCTTCCTGCTATTGAACCCTAAATTCTCCCTTTCCTGTGATTCTTTCTCAGTAACATTGAAAATCCTCAAATTCTCTGACTAAAAAATTAAAACAAGAAGCACCTTTCTTAAATTATCTTTGAACCCACTTCCCTCTGCAAACACAGCTTAATTTCTCCTCGCTCCTTCATGTACAAATTTTTCCAGAGCATTTCCTGTGCTTGCTGTCCCCATTTTCCACCTCCCACCCATACTTTTCAGCTCACTAATCTGGCTCCCACCATAAGAAGTCTGGCTAGAATCCCCGGGGACCTCCATATCACTAAACCTAGTG
This sequence comes from Meles meles, assembly GCF_922984935.1. NCBI lineage: Eukaryota > Metazoa > Chordata > Mammalia > Carnivora > Mustelidae > Meles > Meles meles. Next base: position 35,440,395 of record NC_060069.1, on the reverse strand, counting down.
ACACTTTCTGTGCTCACCTTATGGGTCTTCTCAGCAGAAGTCAACGTGGCAAACCACTCTGTTATTCTTGGAACACTCTTACCTTGGCTTCTATGACATAACACTCTTTTGTTTTTTCTTCAACCTCTGTGGAAAATTTCTCCTTTTCCTTTGCTCATCCTCCAATAAAAATGACTAAATTGTTCCACTTATGCCTTTTCTTCTCAGTTTATATGTAATCATCAGCATCCAAATATTTAGTGGCCAGCTATATAAAGGCAACGTTCACATTTGCATATCTAGTCTATATGTTTCTTCTGACCCCCAGATCCTCACAGCCTACTTATTAACAAACTTTTCTCCTGGATGGTTTCAAGAGTCCTCAAGCATATCAAATGTCCAAGAGTCAACTCAATATAATTTTTCATTTCAAATGTGGTGTTCCCCTAATTCCCTATCCTAGCCAATAAATTTAAGTCAGAGCTTGTACATGTCTTCCTACTATACCTATCTTGTATACCATATCTTATGCCAGCCACCTTTCCCAGTTATCTTCAATATAGCTCTTAAATCCACCCACTTTGCCCTATTTCCAAGGCAAGCACTAAGTCATAGTTGTGTCTTGCTGATTATCCAAGAAATTTCAAATTGATCTCTTCCTGATGCCCTTTTGTCACCCTCAGTTCATTTTTACACTAAACTGAAGTGACATTTAATCATCTCAGTCTTTGTTAAAAACCTTTCAATATTTCAAAGGCCTGTTTGCCTAAGTCACAGCCTTTCACATGGCTCCACTCCACCATTTGTCTCTTGCCAGCCTGGGCAGCCACATCTTGCTCTGTGTCTCCATTCTTTCCACTTGAGCTCCTTCCCACCTCAAGGTTTCTACACGCTTTCTCCTTTGTGTAGAATTCTTCCCTAGTCCTCATGTATTTAACTCTCCCTTATCTTTGCACACTCAGCTCACAGGAGACTCTCACAGAGGAGCCTCCCTGACCCACCATGTATGATCCCCCATTCACAGACCTTCGTAATTCCAGCTTCATTCCCTACTTAGATCTTTTCACAGTTTGAAATTTTATGCTTATGTGATTGTTTGATTAATAATATCCTTCATATTTGACTGTATACTCCACCTAAGAGTAAGGGCTGGTAACTGTTTTTATGTTGGCTCCTGGGACCTAACAGAGTGCCTGATGCATTATAGGCACTTGACAAATGTTTGTTGACTATAAAAATATACAGGGGGATATTGGTCCTCTTCACATGAATGAATATCTTGAAAGCACGCCTCAAACTGAACTCATCTCTCCTCCCTTAACCTATGCCTTTCCTCTCCTTACTCTGGAATTTCCCATTAAGGTGAATGACCTAGTTATCTACCCAGTCACTCCACTAGAAATCTAAGAATAATCCTTGATTGTTCCATTTCCCACCACACTTAGTCACTAAAGGCCTATGGATTCTATCTCAATTTCGCTTAGATGTGCAACCTTCTCTTGAAACTTACCTGTCTTAGTAGAGAAATTCTCTTGCTTGAAATACTGAACAGCTTCTAATTTGTGTTTCTGACACCAGTACTGTCTCCTAATTACCTTTCCCTTTCCCTGTTGGAGTCATTGTTCAAAAATATCAGAGGCATATTGTTTTCTTCTCAAAAAGTTTCAGTGTTCTCCTATTTGGGTTGAAAGATAAAATGTAAAGTCTTTGTATTCCTTTCATGCTGATTGTTGCTAACAAGTTCAGTCCCCTCTTCCTCTTTGTCCCCTCTCCTCTGTCTCTTTGTTTCTGACACATGGAATGCCCTTCCCGTAGTGCTCACGTGTTCCCAGGCTTGCTTGTGCCCACATTTTTGTTCATGTTCTTTATTCTTCCTTAGATGCTCTCCTAGTCCACCTAGCAACTGTTTTCCTGTCCTTCCCATTCAGCAGCCTGACATCACCTCCTTCCCCTAGGAAGCCTTTCTTGCTCTCCTCCCTTTAGGTAAAATACACACTGCTTCTTTTAGGTCCCCCGAACACATTTTATACACTTGTTCTAAAGTAAGGACCTATTTTTGAGTTTGGATTCCCAGGAGAGGGGATCTGTTGCTTCACCAGGGTATCTGCAATGCTTAGCACAGTCATGCCTGGCTGGCACTCAAGAAATGACTTTTAAATATATGGATATGTTTCAACAAATGAGATAATTGTTTGTCAGCCACAGGAACCCACCCACTTAGGCTAATTTATGTAAACAGGATTTATGTTGAGGCTCCTGGGAAATCTCATGAAACCCAACTGAATGCAATACAGCAAGGCTTTGCAGAGTATTAGAAGGTTGTAAGGCAGCCGTTCTCTTTGTCGTTCTGTGGAGCTTCATTCTCTCTTATCTGCTCCTATCTGCATAAGATTTCTCCATTCTTATCTAAGCTTTCTCTGTGAGGCTCTTGGCCTCTGAAGCTCCATAGCTTTGGCTGGCACCCAGCTTTGAATCAGGCATCTGTCCTTGGTACATGCTGTGGTGCTCATGTCTGGCTCTCAACAGTCCCTGGGTCTCACTTCAAATTATCTAGGAAATTTACTGGTTCTTGGCCAGCCAATGGAATGGCTAGTTTTGAATTGATTCAATTCACTGTTGCTGAGGGGGAAAATGTCACTCGGTCTGAGGCTGTTAGTTAGACTGGAGTATCTGAAAAGGGATGTGGGAAGGGCAGGTAAATTGACTATTAAAGAAGGGACAAAGTCAGAGGTTTGTTAGTTGCTTATCAGGACCACTGCAGCTGGGAGTGATGTGAATAGCTGAAGCCATGGACAGTCAGTTCTCCAAGACTTCCGTGCCCCAGGGAGTCTGATGTCCACCATGGCCCTGTACCAACTCAGCTTCTTCGTCTCATCTCCAGCCTTAATGTCTTTCAATCCAGCAAAGCAGCCGCACACATAGGATATCAAGTAGAAATGAACTGGAAACTTAGCAACAGTATGGCTCAACTTTCAGGTGTTTCCAACAGGTGTACTTTTACAAAAGCAGTTCTGGGCAAATAGTGTGCTTTGTCCTGAACTGCCATCTCTGGAAGGTGTAGCTCTAAGTACGTGCATTAGAGATTGGGCTTTAGACTCTGGCTGGGTCTTCTATCCTTCAACTCTTCCCAGGGAATTGCTTCCATGGATTCGCAAGTATCCAGAAATGGTGTGGAGTAGAAAGACCATTATTGTGAAGTCAGACTGGCTTCTGTTTCATTTTTATCTATAATCTTTGTATGCTTCCATTTTTTTTTCTTCTCTGATTACCCAAAGTAATTTCCTAGGGAACACATTTATAGAGCTGAGTTTCCTATACTCATTTTGGGCTTAAGATGCAAACAAATCCAGGGATACCTCATTTTTTGCCTCCAATAAGTAAACTAGTGTATCTTTCAACTCAGGATGCGCTGAATCACTGGGCCATCAGATAAGAAAAAAATGATTTGTGTTTGAGGTTCAGATGTGGTGAGATTGATGTTATCAAAATTGATATTGCTATCTGGACATCTGGATGTAGGGCTTTAAGGAATTGTTAAGGAGTGGCACTTTTTGTATTATTTGAGCATCTAGAGGCAGGAGAATTAGGCTTAAAAGAAAACTTTTTAGGGAAAATTATTAAACCTCCAGGCTCGTTTTCTCTCTTTCTTCCTTCCTTCTTTCCTCTCTCTCTCCCCATCCATCCTTCCTTAATTCCTTCCTCCCTCCATCTCTCTCTCCCTCTTTCTTTCTTTTCCTTCATCCCTCTCTCTTCTTCTTTCTTTTATGTATTATGGACTCTAAGGAATATAATGTAGAGGGAGTAAGGTTTGTCAGAGTCTTGGACATGATAGTTGGAATAAATAATCAGTTGGAGAAGGTCAAGTTTGCTCTATTCCTCTGTTTCTGGTAATAAATATTGTGCAAGCTATGCTAATTCCCACTACCCAAGAGGACCAGTGAACAAACTAAAGGAGAAGTTTGAAATTTGGTGGTCTCCAAACTGTAGGCCAAACTAAGCCCATGCGGGTGATCTATCTGTATTCACAAAGTTCTGTGGCCAAATAGGTAGACTAAATTCTGCCTAAAAGGAAGTTAAGCAGTTTTTATTTACAACTGAAAATAAATTCTGCAATATTGGTCAGAATTTTTAATATGTTAATATATATAAAATTCAGAGGTACATATAGTATGTAGCACTCTTACCAAGCTTGTTTTATGATATAATCCATTTTCCCTCTTTCTCTTTTAGTAAATCATGTTATGATGCTGTCATTGCATGAAACACTGATATAACCATGCAGCAGGTAAATGCAACAAACACTATTCAGCCCTGCTCATGTACATAGGACTGTATTAAGTATTACAGGTGATGAGACAGCATTTGTGTACAGTCAGGCCTTCTTTAGTTGTATAAGATTAAGACCCAGTTTTAGTTAGCGCAAATGAAATATAGAATTTGTTGACTCACGGGACTTAGAAGACCAAGGAGTGGGCTAGTTTTAGGTGTGGCACAAGCAAGGTGTTCATTGTTGAATGAAATTGTTGAATTTCTCTATTTCTAGTCTCTTCTTGGTATCATTATGGGACAGGTCTATTCATGTGCCAAATGTCTTAGATTGGGTTCCCAGGAAACAGACTCTAGAATGGAGAGTTGCATGAAGATTTACTAGGGAGAGCTCTTGGGCTTTACACCTGTGAGGAACCAAGAAGGCATGACTGTGCAGCAGAAGCAGCTGAGCCCTGAAGTGGTAGCAGCTGAAACCTCAGCTAATTCTGCAGGAAGCTCTCGAACCCTTCATGTCCCCGCACGGAAGCAAAGAGTCTATGCCTTTGTGTGAATCCATCAGAGGTCACAGTATCCCTCCATAGTAGTGGCTAGAGCCAGTCTCTGGGAGGGAGCATAACTTGATGATGTATTTCCTTGTGGCAAAAAAGCAAGTCCCAGTGAGAAATTCAGTTCTTAGCTACTAGCCACCAATACTTCTGGCAGCTGGGGAAATGAGTGTATCAGCCCTGGAAAGGGTAGCTGGACAGAGCACCACAGGTCCACTAGTCAACCAACAGGCTTCCACCAGCTCAAGCCCAAAGCTTCTTATTCAGAATTTCAGAAGGAGAGAGCATTTCTTTTCAGGTGATATTAATAAAGAGGGAATTCCACTGTCTAGCTCGCGTGCCTACTGCCCCTGTGATGGAGGAGGTGGAGGTCATGTGACTGACAGATCCACCATACATGGGAGGGGCGTTCCCCAAAAGGAATGTGTGCTGCACAGACGGAAAAGGAAGGGAACCAGTGTCAGTGATAGCCTTCAGAATCATCCTGAGCCAGAGAACAAGAAAGCACATCCATAAGTGATCACTAGATTGAAGATTTTATGGTCTGGGACCACTTAGTCTTATTTTATAAGATAGAGAAGGAAAACTTGTTCCTAATTTACATATGCACTCACTACTAAATCTATATTCTATGTTTTAATTTTGGAGATAACGCTACATACAGCATAGTGTGGGCTGGTCCATTTTGATTAAAAATGTTTTTAGAAAAGATGAGTGAAAAAAAATTAGGTTGGAATAATTTCCAACCTAATGTATATAGAAGTACTCGCCTGTGAATATGATTTTCTAACTTCAGTCATTGTTTAAAGATTTGTACTGGTCCATTAATAATGATGTACTTGCTCATATTTGTTGAATGTTCACTACTTGCCAGGTACTCACAGAAGAAGTCATCCAAGCACTCTTTATGAGAACCCTGACATAAGTACCATCACCATCCCCATTTGACAGGGAACTGAGGTTAAATGTGATATTTTCTCCAGTGTCTTAATAGGTAATAAATGGGATTTGACTTTAAAATCTGGTGCTCTGCTATATTACCTTATTATTAATGCTGACATTTTTTGATTACGTCTGTTTGAAACAAATTCTTTCCTTAGTTGAAAACTTAATTCATTGATTCTTGTATGGTGAATCAAAGAATTTGAAATGGAAGGTATACTGAAATTATATCTTTTAATTTATTTCATGAGCTATCTCCATCTGTAGAACAATCATGTCTTTAATGTTTTAACATTAAAATTGATTTTCAAATAATATTATAACAGACTAAAAAATTAGTCCTTGATACTACCATCCCTTCAACTATTTTTCTTTTTGTGTTTCCTCAGAAGTCTCATCCCTAGAAGGTATTATTTTTACCGATCTGTATCCATGACAGAACTATAAGTTTGAACCATGTGGAATTTTCAATATTTTACAGTTTTCCTATGAAAATGGTAATTGATATGGTTCAACCTAATTTGTTTTCAGCTTTGATTCAACACTTGTGTTAACATTTCCATGTGGCTGTGTAGTCTTCTTGTCATCTGAACATCCAATGTTCCATGAAGTATCAAGTTCACTTAATTATTCTTTTCTATTATCCTGAGTTTTTTACTGTAGTAAACAAATATCATCCTACACAAATATTCCTCTTTCTGGGTTACTTCCTTAGGATAAATTCCTAGTGATGGAAATGACTGGATTAAAGGAAACTAACATTTTATGGTTTTTGATATACATATATATAGTTAAATTATGTTTTAGACAGAATCTTTTAAAATTGCAATCAACAGTGTATAAATGTACTAACTTCATCAGAACCTAGTTAGCCTTGGGTATTGTTTTTATTTCTGATAATATAATAGGTGTAAAATGGTACTTAATGAATATTTTAATTTGTTTGCCTTTGATCACAGCAAGGTGGAGCATTTTCACATGTTTGTTTACTAATTTCAATTCCTCCTGCATAGATGATCAGATCATATTCTTTACTTATTCATCTATTGGGGATCTTATTTGTATATCATCATTGTGCATCTTATATAACATAGATGGTAACCCTTTATTTTCTTTTAAAGACCTTTTAGTCCTTTTTTTCTTAAGTTTCATTATATTATTTTAGAAGTTACAAAATAATCTTTAATAGCAAAATTTGAATTTTTCCTGTCAATGAAACCTTAGAAAGTTTTCATTCCTGCATATATTTCAGTACACTTCATTTCATTCTTTGCCATATTTTATACCATTTTTAAATACTTTTTTAGTGATGCAGAATTTATTTTGATTTATAGTATAAGTTGAGGAAATAAACTAATTTTGTTCTAAATTTGTTAATCAGCTATCTCCAAACTATTTCTTTCTTTCTTTCTTTTTTTTTTTTTTAAAGATTTTATTTATTTATTTGACAGACAAAGATCACAAGTAGGCAGAGAGGCAGGCAGAGAGAGAGGAGGAAACAGGCCCCCGGAGGAGCAGAGAGACTGATGCGGGCCTCGATCCCAGGATCCTGGGACCATGACCTGAGCCAAGAGGCTTTAACCCACTGAGCCATCCAGGCACCCCAAACTATTTCTTAAGTATGTTTTTCTTTTTCTGTTGTATAGTTTAAGAGTGTAAAAACATTTAATGTAATGGTATCTATTTCTGGAGCCTTTATTTGGTTTCACATTTTTTTTTAATGGTGCCAGATGTATTTTAATACCTCAGAGGATGGTCTCCTCCACTCATTTTCAATTTTTAAAATTTGAGAACATTTAAAATATCTCCCCCACCCCATTTTTGGTCCCATCTTTTTCTTATTAGGCCAATTAAATAATATTTTACAGTTTCATAATATGGTTAGATTTAAAAATAATATATCAGTTTTCGTTGGCTGCTGTAAAATACCACCACAAACTTAATGTTTAAAGCCATGCAGATAATTACCTTATAGTTCTGCAGGTCAGAAGTCTGATGCTGGTCTCACCTGATTAAAATCAGAGTGTCAGTCAGGCTGTGGTTCCTTTGTGGAGGCTCTTAGGAGGCCATTCATTTCCTTGCCCTTTCCAGCTTCTAGGGGTTGCCTGTTTACCTTGTATGGTGGGCCCCTCCTCCACCTTCAAAGACAATAATGATGCATCTCCCCAACTGTTTTTCTCTCTGAGCAGAGTCAGAAAATATTCTCCAATTTTAAGGACCCCGGTGAATAGATCAGGCTCTGGATAATCTAGGATAATTTCTCCCCATTGCAGGGTCTTCATTCTTGGTCACATCTACAAAGTGTCTTTTACCGTGTAAGGTGACATAGTGATATGTACTGAGATGAAGATGTAGACATGTTTGGGGGTCATTAAATTTGACTACAAGAATAACATCAGATTTTTTTTTTAGGGGGGGAGGATTCTGTTAAATAAATGTTAAATGATTTTGGCAGAATTGGTATTTTTGCAGAATTTCACTTTCCCATCCATAGGTAAGTGATCACCTGATGACATTTTGAGAATTACTTTAGTGGTTTTAAAGACCCTTTCTCCTTAATTGCACTCCTTAAACTTCTAGTTCGTGGGATGCTATTGTGAGCAGGACTTCTGCTCACCCAAATTCCTCCCTAGTACATTTTTTTCTAACAAGTTATTGCTTGATGTCCTTAATTCTTTGTGAAAATTTATTCCCTAATGTAATCTTAATTTGGCATCCACTCTACAAGGAGAAGCATATGTTGGCAATACATGGTGCAGTGTGAACGCAGCTCCCAGGGAAATCAGCCCAGCTATGCCATATTGAGAAATCTCCATTTCCACTACTTACCTGAAAAGATGCAAAAATGCCGAGCATTGAGATGACCTTCAAAGCTTAGGAAAGGTTGCTGAATACTACGTTTGACCTAGTTTGCTCGGTGTCCTGAGCAGAAGGACACCCAGCAGTCCAGGAGCTACCCTGGCAAAGGGAAGTGACATATGGGCCTGGGGTGGAGAGGCAGGGCTTTGCTCAGGGACCCCGCACAGCCCTTCTCTCCAAATGATTGATTAATTTCTACTTCAGCAGGTTGCCGTTTGTGACCCCTTCCTTCTGAGTTTGATATTCGTATTTAAGAGATTCATGATGCAGAAGAAGGATCTTTGAATTGGGAAGCAGGAGGCCTGGTTCCAGCTTGAATGGAGAGCTAAACTGAGCCAATGGTGCTGAGGGGATGATGTCATTCCTTAGGGGATCAGTTCTCTTATTCTATGAGGAGTTGGACTAGACCTGTTAGCCTAAAAACTGATGGAGATTTGAAAGAAGGTGAACTCCATTTGAAGAAAGGACAAAGCTCCAATCATTTCAGTTCCCACTCCCTCTCCCCCCTTATTGATCTGTGGTAACACTTAGGAAGCAGAAGCTCTTTTTGACCTTTCACTCTAGAAACATCTCTGCCCTTGTGAGCTTATTCTTATCTCAGCCTATGAGCTCTTGAGCACTCTTAAGAGTTCTTGAAGTGGTGATCATGGGCCCTGACATCCCTTCTAAATGAGACGGGTTTCAAAACACGTTGGTCTTCTGACACTAGATTTTCCCCACTGTGTTCTATAGGAAACCTTTGCTGTATAGACCAGAGGAGAAACCTCACAGGCTTGTCTCTAGGACCCAGATAAAGTCCAGTGATTTGGCTTGTTCAGGAAATCCTCCTTTAGATTATCCCCTCCCATTCTATTTACGCATTGGCATGTCTTGATATTTTGTTTCTTCACCAACCTCTGTTCCCTCCTCTGCAGATCAGGTACTCTGACGTCTGAAGAGCAGGAAGTGGCCAACAAGATCCAGAGGATGGCTTGGAGAAACAATGATCTCAGCCCCAAACTGATCAGATCATGGTACTTTTCATTGAAATTCTGCTTGTGGCCCATCTTCTCCTTACTATTAGTGTTATCTGTATAAAGCCTGGTGGAGGAGGTCCAGTTCCATATGGAGGGCCAGCAAAGCACAGGCATCAGTAGACCTTCTTCAAATACAAATTTTCCTTCCTCCTGCATGCCTAAAATTGTTTTTGTCTCTTGTTGTAGGAAGCATCCAGACTGCTGCTGGAGGTGAAAGCTGACTGCTCCGATCAAGGTTATAAGCTGATGTTGTCAGAGGCATCCTGATCATCCTTAACCCTTTCCTGGGTTGAACAAGGAAGTGGACCATAAATTTTAAAGTCCTGGTCACCATGTCATAGAATGGATAGCATGACAGAATTTGCTGTTATGGCAATGACGATATCCCTTATTGAAAGCCTATATAAACCAGACTCTCTGGGTTCACTTGAAGGGTGCAGAATCTTGTTTGGAATTCAGACATAGAAACAATTAATTCTAGAATGATAACAATAGAGCACAGGTCTTGCTGTTGCCTTGCTGGGTTGAGAAATTAATTTCTGGAAGGCCAGTTAGTGTAGTGATTAAGAGAGGCACCAAAGTTTAGGAAAAGACATCTTATGTGGTATTCTCTTTTGAAGGTTTAGTGGAGAGTGGCGGAGAATGTTTTCTTTCTTTCTCTCTGTTTTTAAACATTATACAACTATACTATTTTTTAATTTATATTTAAAGGTTTGGGACCAGGAAGATTTAGTTTGGGATTCCAACTTTCTTACTTATTAGCTTTGTGGTCTTGGAGAATCTTTGTAATCTCTCTGAACCTCATTTTCTCTGTGAAGATTCATTGAGCTATGCACATAGTCATCTTATCTACTTGTCCAGCACTTAAACACCAGCTCTCACTATTGCTATTGTTATTACTGCTACTGTTTGAAAATCAGAGCCATGTGACAAGGGGAACTGATATTTTGAACCTCAATCTGACAATCCCGTTGGGTGATTATCCAGTGGCGGAAACCGTTATAGAAAGTCATCCTAGTGTTCTGGAAAGTCAAATAACCAAAAACTGGCACGGTCACAGAGAAACCCCAAACTTCAGAGGGAGGGCTCAGAGCCTCACACCATAGGCTGGCAGGGTGCCCTAGCCTGTGGCCTGGAGTACAAACAAGTCTGGAGGGCAGGAATGCCCTCTGAACTGCATTTCAGAGGTGGAACTCCCCAGAGTCTGTGGAGAAGAAAAGGGAAATATTGGTGCCATTAGACATCACTGGCTTTTGAAGAGGGACTAGCTCGTAGCCTGCAGGAGAGTGATGAGATCTCAATCTGAGGACCAGAGGGTCAGAGAGAGTGGCCCAGGCTGGGCTGAGCCAGGGATTCAGCTGCCAGGCCAGATCGGGATTCAGAGGTACCAGATGCAGCAGATGGCTGTGCCAGCAGGCTGCCTGCCTTCCTCACAAGCTGTTAACATGGGTGGGTCAGGGTTTAGGCTTCCTCACATAGCTGCATTAAACTGAATGTAGGAATATGGCCATTAGCAAAGGACCCCCTTAAAAGCATTTTTAAAAGGAGGATGGTGGTGGTACAAATGAGGATTGAAAGATCTGTGTGTGAAAACGACTTACCTAAGTGGAAGTTGGAGGAAAGATTGCTTCTGAGGACAGGAATTAGGAGCAGGTATCTTTCATTATAAATTCACGTAGGCATTTGTTTCAATTCCCTGGAGTTTTGCAGATGGCTTTATCTTTTCTTGGGAATTGGCTTGCTTATTTGTCCTCCATTTTGGAGAAACCCTCCCAAGTTAGAAGGACATGCCCACTTCTGTCCTGGAGTTCGTTCCCCACCTGTCCTGAGCCTTGCTTGTGGCCGGGTACACAGCTTATACTTTGTTCCTGGAAATGTTGAGAGTCTTCAGGCAGACTCCTAAGGCAATTGCTGTTTTAGCTCAGGTTGCTGTAACAAAATTCCAAAGACTGGGTGGTTTGAACGACAGACTTTTTTTCTCTTGTAGCTCTGAAGACTGGGAAGTCTGAGAGTGAGGTGCTGGCATGGTTGGGTTCTGGTGAGAATTCTCTTCCTGGCTTATACATAGCTGCCTCTCACTGTATCCACATGTGGGTAAGAGAGATCAAGTTATAATCTCTTTCTTTTCTTATGACACTATTCCCATCGTGAGAACTTGACCTCATGACTTCTTCTCAATCTAAGCACTTCCCCAAAGCCCCAAATCCCCAAAGTACCATCCTACTGGAGGTTAGGATTTCAATGTGAATTTTGGGGGGACATATTTACATTGTCCAAAGCCCCAAATCCCCAAAGTACCATCCTACTGGAGGTTAGGATTTCAATGTGAATTTTGGGGGGACATATTTACATTGTCCATAACAGCACCTAAACCTCCAACAGATGACTACTGTGTTCACAGCGTGACATTGAGGAGCTGGGCTCTGTCAACAGAATGCATGTTCTGTCACCCACGGCCTAACACTTAATCGAGCATATTATTTAACTTCTCTGAGCCTCGGTTTCCCTGTACTTGCTGGGATGAAATCTCTTATACTAAAGGGTTAGTGGGAGGACTTGCTGGGACAAATTATGTAAAGCACTTAACTTATAGTAGGTGGTCACTAAACGTTCATTGCTCTTATGTCCATGTTCCACCAACAATGTCATTATCCAACCATATTTTTATCCCTTTGTAGACTAAGAAACTGTCAGAGAAGATAATTGAGTTTTGAAGATAGAGAACATTTGAATGACCTCTAGGTTGTTGAATAAAATTTTCTGCTCATGTTTATTTGCAAGGCTATTTTCCATGCTGCATGGCTAGCCATCAGACAGTCTCCTTGAAAGTGAAGTCTGCAAGGGCAGCTGGAGATAATAACACCTGTGGAGCTGGGCTGATAAAAGGCAGAGAAGATGGAGGGGGAGAGGTCGAATGATGAGACACTCCCAAGAGAGAGCCTCCTGTATTTTGTGCTCTTTTCAGAGGGGAATCTGCATAGCCATGATAGCCCCCGGCCACATACATTAAATGGGCAAAGAAAGTTCTCACTGATTCTGGACCAAAGTACCCTAGGAAGGGGCATGTGTGCGCATAGGTGTATCGTGTGTGCACGCATGTGCATGAGCATAAAGCTTCGGTTGGTTGCACATGCTGTCTAGGCTGTGATATAAATCAGAGAGGAGCAGAGAAGACTTGCCATTCTATTATTTCTCATCCTTTTCTGATGCCAACTGGCATTACTATGATCTGAGAGGACATGAGTTCCTTTCCTCCATCTAGCAGGAAAACTCCCAGGGCAAGCTTTGAGTGGAATAGCGATGACTAAGCAGCCACCATTCACTGACAAGGTACTGCTTGTCAGGTGCTGTACTCGATACCGTATGCTCCTTATTGTCAACCCTGACAGCACTCCTCCATCTTATGCTGTCTATCTTCGCCTGGAGGCTTATGAAGCTGAAGTCCAGAGAGGATGTATGACTTATTCAAGCTCACAAAGCTTGTAAGTGTTAGAGTTATGTTTTAAACATTTGTGGTCTGAATCTAAAATCTGTGGTTTATCCCCCATCACTCCTTCCACTACCAAAAACAAGCAAGTAAACAAGCAAACAACCAACTGACTACAGAATCCTGTCTGGCTCTGACCTGAATCCATATGGGCACGAGAGTGTGTTGTAGTAGTGGGACGATAGATTTTGAGAAGGGCTGTGGTGTACCCACTAAGCTGGGCACTGCCTGGAGTGCCTGGGGCTTCAGGTGACCTGGGAGTGTCTACGGAGTCAAGAGGTTACTATTGCCAGACAGAATAAAACAGGCTGCTTTATTATATGATCAGTGTTGCTTGTGTGTGTGTGGTAGTGGGGTGGTCTGTGTGTACGTTCTGATGATTTTTTTTTTTTAAAGATTTTATTTATTTATTTGACAGAGAGAGAGAGATCACAAGTAGGCAGAGAAGCAGGCACAGGTAAAGGGGGAAGTAGCCTCCCTGCTCAGCAGAGACCCCAATGCGGGGCTCAATCCCAGGACTCTGGGATCATGACTTGAGCTGAAGGCAGAGGCTTAACCCAGTGAGCCACCCCGGCATCCCTACTTCCATTCTTTTTTTTCCCCCCCATTTTATTTATTTTTTTCAGCATAACAGTATTCATTGTTTTTGCACAACACCCAGTGCTCCATGCAAAACGTGCCCTCCCTATTACCCACCACCTGTTCCCCCAACCTCCCAACCCTAACCCTTCAAAACCCTCAGGTTGTTTTTCAGAGTCCATAGTCTCTTATGGTTCGCCTCCCCTCCCCAATGTCCATAGCCCCCTCCCCCTCTCCCAATCCCACCTCCCCCCAGCAACCCCCAGTTTGTTTTGTGAGATTAAGAGTCATTTATGGTTTGTCTCCCTCCCAATCCCATCTTGTTTCATTTATTCTTCTCCTATCCCCCTAACCCCCCATGTTGCTTCTCCATGTCCTCATATCAGGGAGATCATATGATAGTTGTCTTTCTCCGATTGACTTATTTCACTAAGCATGATACGCTCTAGTTCCATCCACGTCGTCGCAAATGGCAAGATTTCATTTCTTTTGATGGCTGCATAGTATTCCATTGTGTATATATACCACATCTTCTTTATCCATTCATCTGTTGATGGACATCTAGGTTCTTTCCATAGTTTGGCTATTGTAGACATTGCTGCTATAAACATTCGGGTACACGTGCCCCTTCGGATCACTACGTCTGTATCTTTAGGGTAAATACCCAGTAGTGCAATTGCTGGGTCATAGGGTAGTTCTATTTTCAACATTTTGAGGAACCTCCATGCTGTTTTCCAGAGTGGTTGCACCAGCTTGCATTCCCACCAACAGTGTAGGAGGGTTCCCCTTTCTCCGCATCCTCGCCAGCATCTGTCATTTCCTGACTTGTTAATTTTAGCCATTCTGACTGGTGTGAGGTGATATCTCATTGTGGTTTTGATTTGTATTTCCCTGATGCGAGTGACGTGGAGCACTTTTTCATGTGTCTGTTGGCCATCTGGATGTCTTCTTTGCAGAAATGTCTGTTCATGTCCTCTGCCCATTTCTTGATTGGACTGTTTGTTCTTTGGGTGTTGAGTTTGCTAAGTTCCTTATAGATTTTGGATACTAGCCCTTTATCTGATATGTCGTTTGCAAATATCTTCTCCCATTCTGTCAGTTGTCTTTTGGTTTTGTGAACTGTTTCCTTTGCTGTGCAAAAGCTTTTGATCTTGATGAAATCCCAATAGTTCATTTTTGCCCTTGCTTCCCTTGTCTTTGCCGTTGTTCCTAGGAAGATGTTGCTACGGCTGAGGTCGAAGAGGTTGCTGCCTGCGTTCTCCTCAAGGATTTTGATGGATTCCTTTCTCACATTGAGGTCCTTCATTCATTTGGAGTCTATTTTCGTGTGTGGTATAAGGAAGTGGTCCAATTTCATTTTTCTGCATGTGTCTGTCCAATTTTCCCAGCACCATTTATTGAAGAGGCTGTCTTTTTTCCATTGGACATTCTTTCCTGCTTTGTCGAAGATTAGTTGACCATAGAGTTGAGGGTCGATTTCTGGGCTCTCTATTCTGTTCCACTGATCTATGTGTCTGTTTTTGTGCCAGTACCATGTTGTCTTGATGATGACAGCTTTGTAATAGAGCTTGAAGTCCGGAATTGTGATGCCACCAACTTTGGCTTTCTTTTTCAATATTCCTTTGGCTATTCGAGGTCTTTTCTGGTTCCATATAAATTTTAGGATTATTTGTTCCATTTCTTTGAAAAAAATGGATGGTATTTTGATAGGGATTGCATTAAATGTGTAGATTGCTTTAGGTAGCATGGGCATTTTCACAATATTTATTCTTCCAATCCAGGAGCATGGAACATTTTTCCATTTCTTGGTGTCTTCCTCAATTTCTTTCATGAGTACTTTATAATTTTCTGTGTATAGATTCTTAGCCTCTTTGGTTAGGTTTATTCCTAGGTATCTTGTAGTTTTGGGTGCAATTGTAAATGGGATTGACTCCTTAATTTCTCTTTATTCTGTCTTGTTGTTGGTGTACAGAAATGCAACTGATTTCTGTGCATGGATTTTCTATCCTGACACTTTACTGAATTCCTGTACAAGTTCTAGCAGTTTTGGAGTGGAGTCTTTTGGGTTTTCCACATATAGTATCATATCATCTGCGAAGAGTGATAGTTTGACTTCTTCTTTACCAATTTGGATGCCTTTAATTTCTTTTTGTTGTCTGATTGCTGAGGCTAGGACTTCTAGTACTATGTTGAATAGCAGTGGTGATAATGGACATCCCTGCCGTGTTCCTGACCTTAGCAGAAAAGCTTTCAGTTTTTCTCCATTGAGAATGATATTTGCGGTGGGTTTTTCATAGATGGCTTTGATAATATTGAGGTATGTGCCCTTTATCCCTACACTTTGAAGAGTTTTGATCAGGAAGGGATGCTGTACTTTGTCAAATGCTTTTTCAGCATCTATTGAGAGTATCATATGGTTCTTGTTCTTTCTTTTATTAATGTGTTGTATCACATTGATTGATTTGCGGATGTTGAACCAACCCTGCAGCCCTGGAATAAATCCCACTTAATCGTGGTGAATAATCCTTTTAATGTACTGTTGAATCCTTTTGGCTAGTATTTTGGCGAGAATTTTTGCGTCTGTGTTCATCAAGGATATTGGTCTGTAGTTCTCTTTTTTGGTGGGATCCTTGTCTGGTTTTGGGATCAAGGTGATGCTGGCCTCATAAAATGAGTTTGGAAGTTTTCCTTCCATTTCTATTTTTTGGAACAGTTTCAGGAGAATAGGAATTAGTTCTTCTTTAAATGTTTGGTAGAATTCCCCTGGGAAGCCGTCTGGCCCTGGGCTTTTGTTTGTTTGGAGATTTTTGATGACTGTTTCAATCTCCTTACTGGTTATGGGCCTGTTCAGGTTTTCTATTTCTTCCTGGTTCAGTTGTGGTAGTTTATATGTCTCTAGGAATGCATCCATTTCTTCCAGATTGTCCAATTTATTGGCGTAGAGTTGCTCATAGTATGTTCTTATAATTGTCTGTATTTCTTTGGTGTTAGTTGTGATCTCTCCTCTTTCATTCATGATTTTATTTACTTGGGTCCTTTCTCTTGTCTTTTTGATGAGTCTGGCCAGGGGTTTATCAATCTTATTGATTCTTTCAAAGAACCAGCTCCTAGTTTCATTGATTTTTTCTATTGTTTTTTTGGTTTCTATTTCATTGATTTCTGCTCTGATCTTTATGATTTCTCTTCTCCTGCTGGGTTTAGGGTTTCTTTCTTGTTCTTTCTCCAGCTCCTTTACGTGTAGGGTTAGGTTGTGTACTTGAGACCTTTCTTGTTTCTTGAGAAAGGTTTGTATCGCTATATATTTTCCTCTCAGGACTGCCTTTGCTGTGTCCCATAGATTTTGAACTGTTGTGTTTTCATTATCATTTGTTTCCATGAATTTTTTCAGTTCTTCTTTAATTTCCTGGTTGACCCATTCATTCTTTAGAAGGATGCTGTTTAGTCTCCATGTATTTGGGTTCTTTCCAGCTTTCCTCTTGTGATTGAGTTCTAGCTTCAGAGCATTGTGGTCTGAAAATATGCATGGAATGATCCCAATCTTTTGATACCGGTTGAGACCTGATTTGTGACCCAGGATGTGATCTATTCTGGAGAAGGTTCCATGTGCACTAGAGAAGAATGTGTATTCTGTTGCTTTGGGATGAAATGTTCTGAATATATCTGTGATGTCCATCTGGTCCAGTGTGTCATTTAAGGCCTTTATTTCCTTGTTGATCTTTTGCTTGGATGATCTGTCCATTTCAGTGAGGGGAGTGTTCAAGTCCCCTACTATTATTGTATTATTATTGATGTGTTTCTTTGATTTTGTTATTAATTGGTTGATATAGTTGGCTGCTCCCACGTTAGGGGCATAGATATTTAAAATTGTTAGATCTTCTTGTTGGACAGACCCTTTGAGTAGGATATAGTGTCCTTCCTCATCTCTTATTATAGTCTTTGGCTTAAAATCTAATTGATCTGATATAAGGATTGCCACCCCAGCTTTCTTCTGATGCCCATGAGCATGGTAAATTGTTTTCCACCCCCTCACTTTAAATCTGGAGGTGTCTTCGCGTCTAAAATGAGTTTCTTGTAGGCAACATACTGATGGGTTTTGTTTTTTTATCCATTCTGATACCCTGTGTCTTTTGATTGGGGCATTTAGCCCATTAACATTCAGGGTAACTATTGAGAGATATGAATTTAGTGCCATTATCAGTCTGTAAGGTGACTGTTACTGTATATTGTCTCTATACCTTTCTGATCTACTACTTTTAGGCTCTCTCTTTGCTTAGAGGACCCCTTTCAATATTTCCTGTAGAGCTGGTTTGGTGTTTGCAAATTCTTTCAGTTTTTGTTTGTCCTGGAAGCTCTTTATCTCTCCTACTATTTTCAATGATAGCCTAGCTGGATAGAGTATTCTTGGCTGCATGTTTTTCTCGTTGAGTGCTCTGAATATATCATGCCAGCTCTTCCTGGCCTGCCAGGTCTCTGTGGATAAGTCTGCTGCCAATCTAATATTTTTACCATTGTATGTTACAGACTTCTTTTCTTGGGCTGCTTTCAGGATTTTCTCTTTGTCACTAAGACTTGTAAATTTTACTATTAGGTGACGGGGTGTGGACCTATTCTTGTTGACTTTGAGGGGGGTTCTCTGCATCTCCTGGATTTTGATGCTTGTTCCCTTTGCCATATTAGGGAAATTCTCTCCAATGATTCTCTCCAATAGACCTTCTGCTCCCCTCTCTGTTTCTTCTTCTTCTGGAATCCCAATTATTCTAATGTTGTTTCGTCTTATGGTGTCACTTATCTCTCGAATTCTCCCCTCATGGTCCAGTAGCTGTTTGTCCCTCTTTTGTTCGGCTTCTTTATTCTCTGTCATTTGGTCTTCTATATCACTAATTCTTTCTTCTGCCTCATTTATCCTAGCAGTGAGAGCCTCCATTTTTGATTGCACCTCATTAATAGCTTTTTTGATTTCAACTTGGTTAGATTTTAGTTCTTTAATTTCTCCAGAAAGGGCTTTAATATCTCCAGAGAGGGTTTCTCTAATATCTTCCATGCCTTTTTTGAGCCCGGCTAGAATGTTCAGAATTGTCATTCTGAACTCTTGATCTGACATATTACCAATGTCTGTGTTGATTAGGTCCCTAGCCTTCGGTACTGTCTCTTGTTCTTTTGTTTGTGGTGATTTTTTCCGCCTTGTCATTTTGTCCAGATAAGAGGATATGAAGGAGCAAATAAAATACTAAAAGGGTGGCAAAGACCCCGGAAAAATGCACTGTAACCAAATGAGAAGAGACCCCAATTTGTGGGGGGGAGAAAGGGGATAAAAAGAGGTTCAGAAAAAAAAAAAAAAGAAAAAAATTTAAAAAATAAAACAAATAAAGAAAAAATATAAAAAAGAAAGAAAAATATATATTTAGATAATCTAGTCAAAAAACGTTAAAAAAGAAAAGGGTAAACGTTTTAAAAAATTTAGCAGAAGAAGAAAAAAGAAAAAAAATTGAAAAAAGAAAAAAGAAAAAAAAAATTGAAGTAGCCGCAAGACTAAAGAATCATGGAGAGAAAGCCATGAGTTCCGTGCTTTGCTTTCTCCTCCTCTGGAACTGCGCTGCTTTCTTAGGAGTTGAACCTACTTTCCTTGATAGATGAACTTCGTCCTGGCTGGATATTTTGTTGATCTTCTGGGGGAGGGGCCTGCTGTAGTGACTCTCAAGTGTTTTGCCCCAGGCGGGATTGCACTGCCTTACCGGCAGCCGGACTAAGTAATCGGCTCGGGTTCGCTTTTGGGAGCTTCTGTTCCCTGAACGCTTTCCGTAGCGTTCCGGAGGACGGGAATGAAAATGGTGGCCTCCTAGTCTCCAGCCCGGAGGAGCCGTGAGCCTGGGGCCCCACTCCTCAGTGCGCCCCCAGAGGACAGCACCCAATCATTCCCGTATCCCCAGCCTCTAGCCGTGCTCCGAGCTCACCCAGCCCGTGACCAGTTCAAGGTAACCCCGAGCTGAGAGTTCAGTCCTTGGCTCTGTCTCTGCAGCCGGCTTCTCCGTTCTAATACCTGCGAGCTCTGCGACACTCCGACACCCCCGATCCTTCTGTGACCCTGCGGGACCTGCGGCCACGCTGACCCCGCGTGGGCTTCAGCCTGGGTTAGCCTCTAGAGCAATGTCCCTCAGTGGAACAGACTTTTAAAAGTCCTGATTTTGTGCTCCGTTCCTCCGCCACTTGCCGGGAGCCGGCCCCTCCCCCCGTGGTCTATCTTCCCGTCGTTTTAGATTCACTTCTCCGCCAGTCCTACCTTTCAGAAAGTGGTTGATTTTCTGTTTCTAGAGTTGCTGTTCTCCTTCTCTTCGCTCTCCCGTTGGATTTGTAGGTGTTTGCAATGTTTAGATAAGCTATCGAGCTGATCTCCTGCTACCTGATGTAGTTTCAGCCTGCTACTTCTCCGCCTTCTTCACCTTCTGATGATTTGGAAAGTTTGTGATCTGTTTGAATTTCTTCTAGTGTTTCATTGATAATTTTGCTTTTCCCTTCATTTAGACCCTGCTGGATTTGCTACAATCACTTCTGCTCCCATTTCTCCTCTTTCTCTCATATCCTTCCCCTCTCTTACACTCAGTTTTTGTTGGTTCTCTTTTTTATGAAATTTCTAGGGTTCCCATTCATACTGATCAATATATTTCTCTTACTCTTAGTTGCTTTACTTGGTCAAAATTGTATATTTTGACCCCAACCTAGAAAAGATGACAACATCAACATCCATACATCACCTTCCACGTTCGTCTTTTCCCATGACTTCCCAATTTTTGTTAGTAATATTACTTCTACATTATTGTATAATACATACATTCTATTTTCTAAAGGTAGTTCCCATAGTTCTTATACTTCAGTGAAATGGATCAATGTCCATTGTCAGTCCTTTTCTAGGAGTTTCTCTTGTCCTTTCTTGGCTGGTTTAAACCTGACCTCTAGTAGTCTCTCCAAGAGGCTCATGGGAACTCATTCCTTGAGTTCTTGTCTTAAGTTTGAAAAATATCTGCCTATTGCCTTTATCCTTAAATAACAGTAAGGCTGGATAGAATGTTCTTGGGTCACATTTTCTCTGAGACCTGATTAGCATTTTTCCATGGTCTTCCTTTATTTTGTGTTGCTGGGTAGTCTGAAGTATCAGAATTTTTCTTTACTTTAAGGTGACTAGAACTCTGGTTTAGTTGCTCAAGTTACCTCTTATTTTTCAAGTAGTAGTTATACCTTGGCATAATATAGTCTTGGTATAAGCCATTCTGTAACAGTTTTCTCCATGGATAAAGTGGGTCCTTTCAATCTAAAAGTTCATTTTCGTATGTTGATGGAAAATTTTCTAAAAGTAGATCTTTAATTTTTTTGGTTTCTAGTTACTTGGTTCTCTCCATCATAGAATATTGCAATTATGCCATGTGTTGGATTGCCATTATGTCTTTCATATCATTTTTTTTCTTGAATCCTTTAAAAATTTGTTTGTTTTAGTCATCTTACCATCTTGTCCTACTTGTTGCTTTCTGTGTGGCACTAATGTCTTTTCTCCTTTGCGCCCCTTTCAATATAGACTTCATATTTGTAATGATTTACTACTGGTGATGATTTTCCCTGTATTTCCTGCGTTCTGTCTCTGCATGCTTTGTTTCCTCTTATCTTCTATTATATAGCTTGGCAGAAAATTTGTAACTCTGCTTTGAGCTACCTTTCTTAGATTATAAAATTCTTTTAAAATGAAATTGTTTTTAGTTATAGTAAAATACGTATAACACAAAATTTAACATTTTAATCATTTATACTAGTAGCATACATAATACTACATAACTGTAGTATTAACAATACTACAGTTCAGTAGTATTAAATACACTCACATTGTTGTGTAACCCATCTCTAGAACTCTTTATCTCACAAAATTGAACCTCTGTATCCATTTACAACTCCCCGGCCTCTGGAAACTTCTGTTCTACCTTCTGTCTCTGAATTTTATTACTTTTGGTATTTCACTGAAGTGGAATCATACAGTATTTGTCATTTTGTGACTAGCTTATTTCACAAAACACAATGTTCTCAAGGTTCATGCATGTTGTAGCCTGTGTCAGAATTTCTTTCCTTTTAAAGGATGAACCTTCCATTGTGCATATAGAGCACATTTGTTCAATATTCGTCCACTGATGGACACTTGAGCTGCTTCCTCCTTTTGGCTGTTGTGAATAACATTGCTATGAACATGGGTGTGCTGTGCAAATATGTCTTTGAGACCCTGCTTTCATTTCTTTTGAGTATTTACCCAGAAATTGAATCACTGGATCATATGGTAATTATTTTTTTAATTTTTTGAGGAACTGCCATATTATTTTCCACAGCTACTGCACCTTAACGGATACACAATGTTACCTCATTGTTATCTCATGGGTGCAAATGTTGTCTTTTGAGGGAGGGAGGCAAGATGGCGGACGAGTAGGGGACCTCATTTCTACCAGTCCCCTGAATTTAGCTGGATATCTACCAAACCATCCTGAACATCTGTGAAATCAGCCTGAAATGTAAGAATTTATATCTGGATCTCAACAAGAAGAAAAACTCCACCAGGCATGAGTTGTAGATTCCAACTGCTCCGAATTTCCTTAGGGTACATCTTGTCTGGACTGTGGTTGATATTTTAGACTCTGTACATTCTCTCAACCATCCTTCAACTGAATGACCAGGAGAAGGAACTCCCAGCAAAGAAAAGAACCGCAGACAATGGCCTCTGCCACAGACCTAATGGATATGGATATAAGCAAGATGTTGGAGATTGGCTTCAGGGTTGCAATTATGAAGTCAATAGCTAGGTTTGGAAAAACCAGTAGTTGCAATATAGACTCTCTAAGGGCATAAATGAGAGCTAATCATGCCAAACTTAAAAATGGTATGAATGAGATGCAGTCTAATCTGGATACTCTAACATCTAGGGTAAATGAGAAGAATGAAATAGTGATCTAGAAGATAAGCTGATAGAAATGAAGAAAGTCAAGGAGGATAGGGATAAAAACCTAGAACCCCATGAGATCAGACTTAGAGAGATCAATGACACCATGAAACTTTCCAAAGTCAGAATTATTGGGATCCCTGAAGGGGTGGAGAGACAGAGGACTGGAAGGTGTATTTGAACAAATCATAGCTGAGAATTTCCCTAAACTGAGGAAGGAAACAAGCATTCATGTCCAAGAGGCAGAGAGGACCCCTCCCAAGACCAATAAAAATAGATGAAAGGCCCAGTATATAATGTTAGAGCTAATGTTAGAGCCAAAGTGGCTATCCTGACAGCAGTTAGGGGGGAGAAATTTCTTACCTATGGAGGGAGGAAAATTAGAATAATGTCAGACCTGTCCATAGAGGCCTGGCAAGCCAGAAAAGGTTAGGAAGACATAATCAGTGTACTAAATGAGAAGAACATGCAACCAAGAATACTTTATCTAGAAGGCTGTCATTCAGAATGGATAAAGAGAAAAAGAGCTTCCAGGATAGGCAGAAACTGAAAGAATATGTGACCATCAAGCCAGCCCTGCAAGAAATAATAAAGGGGGATTCTATAAAAGAAGAAAGTCCCCAAGAGTAACACAGACCAGAAATTTACAGAGACCAATCAATAGAAATAGAGGCTTTACAAGCAATTTGATGGCACTTAATTCATACCTTTCAGTAGTTAATCTCAACATGAATGGCCTAAATGCTCCTATGAAATGACACAGGATTGGAAATTGGATACAAAGACAGGACGCATCCATATGCAATCTACAAGACAGACATTTGGAACCTAAAGATGCCTCCAGATTGAAAGTGAGGGGATGGAGAATGATTTATCATGCCAACAGACTTCAAAAGAAAGCTGGGGTAGCAATTTTCATATCAGACAAATTAGATTTTAAACCACAGATTGTAGTAATATATGTAGAAGGACACTATATCAGTTAAAGGGTCTTTCCAACAAGAAAACTAAGAATTGTAAATATCTATACCCCCAACATGGGAGCAGCCAACTCTATAAGCCAGATGTTAACCAAAATTAAGAATCATATTGCTAATAATACACTAATAGTAGGAGATCTTAACACTCCAATCTCAACAATGGAGAGATCATCTGAGCAGAAGATCAACAAAGAAACAAAAGCTTTGAATGACACATTGAACCAGATGGACTTCGTAGATATATACAGAACATTCCACCCTAAAACAACAGACTACTCATTCTTCTCAAATGCACACAGAACCTTCTCCAGAGTAGACCAAATACTAGGTCACAAATCAGGTCTCAACTGATACCAAAAGGCTGAAATTATTCTCTCCATGTTAATTCAAACCACAGTGCCTTGAATCTGGAACTTGATCACAAGAAAAAAATTGGAAGGAATTCAAACACATGGAAGTTAAAGAGCATCTTACTAAAGAATGATTGGATCAACCAGGAAATTAAGGAAGAACTTAAACAATTCATGGAAACTAATGAGAATGAAAACACATCAGTCAAAAACCAATGGGATACACCAAAGGCAGTACTTTCAGCAACATGGCAGGATACAAAATCAAAACCACAATGAGATACCACCTTACACCAGTTAGAATGGCAAAAATTAACAAGACAGGAAACAGCAAATGTTGGCAAGAATGTGGAGAAAGGAGAACCGTCTTACACTGTTGGTGGGAATGCAAGCTGGTACAGCCACTGGGGAAAACAGTATGGAGGTTCCTCAAGACGTTAAAAATAGAGCTACCCTATGACCCAGCAATTACACTATGAAGTATTTACCCCAAAGATAACAGATGCAGCGAAAGGAAGGGCACATGGATTCCAGTGTTCATAGCAGCAATGTCCACAATAATCAAACTGTGGAAGGAGCCCAGAGGTCCTTCAACAGATGAATGGATAAAAATATGTGGTTCATATAAACAATAGAATATTACTCAGCCATCAGAAAGAATGAGTACCTACCATTTGCATCAACTTGGATGGAACTAAAGGGGATTATACTAAGTGAAATAAGTCAAGCAGAGGAAGACAATTATCATGTGGTTTCACTTATATGTGTAATATAAGAATGCAGAGAACCATTGGGGAATTGATGGAAAACTGAAGGGGGAGAAATCAGAGAGGGAGACAAGCCATGAGATACTATGGACTCCAGGAAACAAACTGAGGGTTTCAGAGGGGAGGAGGGATGGGGAGATGGGTATGCCCGGTGATGGGTATTAAGGGCAGTTGTGAGGAACACTGGGTGTTATACACAGTTAATGAATCATTGAACACTACATCAAAAACAAATGATGTACTGTATAGTGGTTAACATATTAAAAAAAATGAAAAAAAAAAATCTGCTGCTGAACTTTTATGCGGGCTTCTCCAGCCTAAAAAAAGTTGATGTTAGTGGAGCCTGGCTGGCTTGGTGGGAAAAGCATGCAACTCGATCTTGGAGTTGTGAATTCAAGCCCCACCTTGGGTGTAGAGATTAATTAAAAATAAAATCTTAGGGAAAAATGTCTTTTGAGTTACTTTCCCCTTATGATTAGTGATATTGATCTTTCATGTGTTTATTGTCCATTTGTGTATCTTCTTTGAAGAAGGTCTATTCAAGTCTTTTGCTCATTTTTTAAATAGTTTTTTTTTTGTTGTTGTTTGTTGTTGAATTATAGGAGTTCTCATTCTCTTTTTAAGCAGTCCTGAAGTTATTTACTTATTCACTTATTTAATACCAATTATGCCATGAATTCATAGGAGATGGGCTTCAATAGCTCAGGCTCTTTTCCACTGGTTCTTACCAAATGTTCATCTCTGGGTGGGGCAGACTGGCACTTCAGTTGAACCCAAGTACCTTTCTCACTTTGGCTTCCTTCTTTTTTGGATCATTTTCCTTCACACACTTCAGGCAGCTATCTTGGCTCTTAGAGTGCTTAATGTGCTTAACACATACATTAATTCTCTTGGCAAGAATCTTGCCCTTAACTTTTCGGTTTACAACAATGCCAACAGCATGCTGAGTGACACTGTAGACTCTTCCAGTTTTGCTATGATGACATTTGTGGGACATTCCTTTTTGAATGGTGCCTATTCCCATGATGTTTGCTGTATCACTTTTATTGTAGATACACATGTATGTGGCCAAAGCAACAACTCCATGTTTTCTAAAAGGCCTAGGGAATGTAGACTGGGTACATCTCCTCTTTCCCTTTGTGTTGGTCATTTCAGCGAATTACTGTAAGATGGCAGGTTCCACCAAAAGACTGTAGGAGTTCTTTATATATTCTGGATATCAACACATTGTTAGATATATGATTTGCAAATGTTTTCTCTCATTCCATGGGTTGTCTTTTGAGTTGTTTTCTTTGATGCACAGAACTTTTAAATTTTGATGTAGTCCAACTTGTCTACTTTTCCTTTGTTGCTTGTGCTATTTGGTGTCTTAGTCTAGAAATCCCTCCCAAATTCAATGTCATGAAGATTTCCTACCTTGTTTTCTTCTACTTTAAGGTTGCCTCCCCCCCCCCCCTAATATTTAAATGCTTAGTGATATTAGTCTTTTTTTTTTTTTTCTCTGTCCTTTGTTCTTTGTTAACAATTTTTTTTTCTGGTCAATGTTTCACTTCCTATTTTTTAAAATTTATGTATTCTTTTTATTTTTACATGGTCTTTTAATATAAATCAATGTTTACTCTTTTTTATTAGGTCATCTTTGATAAGACAAATTATGGATCTATTTTTTCTATTAGGTTTGGACGAGGAAGGACCTTATGATATAGGGTTGTATGCACCTGAGAATGGGTAAGTTATTCTAGCTTTTAGTTATCCCCAGACAAAATAACTAATGCATGGTTGTTCACAATCAAGAGTTTATCTTCTATCTGTTATTGGTCACAGTCTTCTTCCTGCAGAGTCTCTGTGTTTCCTCATTGAACTAATTTCTTGTGCAACACTTGGTGCTAAATGGGTCCTAGAAAAATTCCTCTGACAGCTCATTGATCCTCCTATGTTGCTCTAAATGAGAAATTGTTTTTCTCTCTGGAGGCACCATCTTTTTTGGACAACTGTGCTCTGTCAGTTCTGTCCAAGTTCTGTACCTGTTTATGTCCCTGTGAAGTTCTTCACTAGATTTGACAGCTCCTTCTCTTTTAACATGGTTCAGATTTTCAAAAATCTATGCTAGTTTGTTGAAGGTGGAATTTGAGTTTCTGTTTCTCCAACTCTTTGATGTTATGGTGACTTGTAGGGAAAATGAAGCAGGAGTCCAGGTGGTTGTTTTCTCTTCCACTCTCTTTTTCCTTTCTTTTTTTTTTTTTTTTTGAGCAGTTTAATGGCCTCTCACTTTCCTAAAATACAGAATAGAGCACTGGGAGAGCAAAAATGACATGGAAGTTATGGAACAAAATGGTTACATAGTGGACTTCTGACTCTGTAACTTACTAGCTATGTGATCCTGGGCAAGTAATTTACTTTTCTGTGACTTAGTTTACTTCATTTGTAAAATGGTAGTAGTAGTGGTAGTCAAAGTGTTATAGGCACCCATTCTATGAGAGGCACTGTTCTGTCATTGTTGCATGTATTAACTCATGTAAGTCTCATGTGTTGTCATCATTCCCATTTTATCGATGAAGAAACTGAAGAAAACTGAAGGTTATTAAATAGAGCTGAGCTTTAAACGTAGGCCACCTTGTTCCAGAACCTCTGCTTGTCCATTACACACTAATCCCTCTGGTATTCAGTACTTATCTCATGAGGCTGTTGAGAGGATTAAAATGATAGTGTACATGAAGTACTAAGAACAGTGCACATGGAAAGTAAGAACCCTCTTCTTTTCCTCTCTACCCCTTATCTTCCTAATTCTCCTCTTCCTCCGTCTTCCTGTATTCATACCCTTTAGTGGTATGTAGGAGAAAATGATGGTTTGACATTTTGTTTGACAAAAATGTCCCAAATAGCTCAAGCATTTGAAAATACTTTTTTTCTTCTGAAGAAAGGTTTAAAATACTGACTTTTGTATTGGAAATAAATGAGAAAATGACAAGGAAGCTTTATCTTTTAGTCTTTGGGCCAGTTTTCAAAAATATCTCAGTGTCCTCAGGAGCTATAGACGAGGTGGAAAGGAAGGAACCTATCACCAATGACTTTGGGAAATAGCCACTGAGCCTCTCTGAGGCACTGGGACATGATGCCCTGAGCTAGTGGGTAAGTGAAAGGAAGAAGGTGAAGTGATGATGTTATCCTCTGCAATGGTGACAGCTGTCTGTTTACCTCATCCTGGTTTCTGCTTCTGGATTTCAAATATTAGAATAGGTCATAAAGTGGAGAGTTGTGACCAATGTTTATAAGTCATCCTTCCCATTCTTCATTTTTTTCTCCACGTGTTTGCTTCACTCTGCAGGTTTTTTCTTAGAGGAGAAGGGGGGCACAGCCTGGAAAATGGACTCATTGGTCTGCTTCTGTATTAACTTTCCTTTTAAACATGGGGAAAGATGGGAAGAGATGGTGAGGAAAGAATGGTGAATAGATAGTTGATAGATAGATGATAGATAGATAGATGGAGGGAGGGATGGAGGAAAAGAAGGAGACCACCTAGTGGCTAAACTCTAATTCCACATTTCTGGCTGGAGAATCTGATTGGTTTGGCTTTGTTCAGGTGTCCACATAGGTACAATTAAAGTTTGCTAGGTTGATGACATACTTGCTGAGGGTACAACACTTCTGAAAAGGAAGACTTGGACAAAGGAGAAAATGATTGGTGGAGGGAATGATTGCTATCTCTTGGCCACTAAATTGCCACATCAGGCCCCAGTCTGGCAACTGATACCTTGAAGTGGCAATGAACTCTGAGCTCTAGTCTCAGAGCCTGCTGAAACTAGCATCTATCATCCTGCCTTTAGTTCCCCACCCAGTCCTGCCTACCTACTGGTCTGAATTCTCAGTGTTTAGTCCATTTGCTCCCAGACCCTTAGTTCCTTTTAGTTGTCTGATATAGACAGTTTTCTTTGAAAATTGGTTTTTCTTGTTGATTCTCGTGCATTCTTTAAAACAGAGGCTTACATGGTGTGTCGACTTTGTCTTGTCTCTGCCAGTTGATTTTTCCCTGAGTGCCTTGCCCTAGCAGAAGGGCACCCTGTATCAAACTTCAGCCAAAGCCACTCAAAAACCCTGTTCTGGAAGCAGAGATGGGGCAATAGTCCTCCCTACCCCTCTCCAACAGTCCTATTCACCTCTCTCCAAATCATGCCAATCTGTTTTAAAGAGGGAACTGAAAATCTCAGGGGACATTTCATCCCTAAAAAGTTCTCCAAGGAAAGTTTAAAGATGAGCTGTTGTTTAGAGATCAATGAAAACGAGATGGAATTTAAATATTAAGAAGAAAGCTCTTGCCTTCAGGTAAAGCTGACATTTGCATAATAATGAGAATCACTCGCCAGATGGAATTGAGAATCTGACTGGAATCTCAAGTCCTGGTGAGGGAAGATTCATTTACCTGAAATGGCAATGGGAAATATGCTAATCGGAGGTTCACTGCTGTCCATCACGTTCAACAGATTCTGAGACAAAGAAGGAGAGAGTTCACAAGTAGGAGGTGATACAACTTGACATTAAACTTAATTTGGTTTGTTTTCCCATCAGCCCCTGACAGATGTGTGATTGTGGAAGTCTTCAAAGAGGGGTAGGGGGACGATTCCCTTCTGTCAGAACTGTCTGACATTGTCTACTGCTGCTGTCATTGTCATTACTGTTATTGTGTTGGAAACAACAGGAGGGAGGGAAAGGAAATCTGGAGGATGACCCAAATCATTATTGAGAAATAATGGGAACACCTAAAAGAAAAGTCAAAGAAAGAAATAAGGACTTCAAATAAAACATTTTTGTGTCTTGATGATTAACACAGGCGAGAATTAGTATCTGGGTGATTGAATCAGTCATTTAGAAGATATCTTACCTTAGAAATTGAATTTCCTGAGGAAAATAAGATTATATTAGCCTGACCCAAACTTGCACCTGAATTCTTTTACTTTGAGGCAACAGAAGTTGTTCTGGGAGAAAATGGAGGCAAGTGGTAGTAGGCAAAATTCTAAGATAGCTCTTATGATCTCCCTAGCCCTATATGATTCCTTCTGAATGTGGGCAGAACTTGTGTCTTGCTTCTAATGGGATCACTCCCATGATTGTGCTAATTTATATGGCAAAGGTAAAGGGATTTTCAAGAGGTAATTAAGGTCCATCATTTGACTGAATTTATCATAGGGATGGTTTTTGTAGGTGTGCCTGACTTAACTGGATGGGCCTCTCAAAAGAGAGCTTAGGCCTTCTTTGAAGTCAGAGATGCCAAGCAACAGAGATTCTCTTTCTCCATTTCTGACTTTGAAAAAACCACCATGAAAGCCTCAAGGAAATGACTTCTGTCAACAGCCCAAGAGAATCTGGAGGCATATTTTTCTCTTGTTGAGCTCCCAGATGAAAACACAGCCCTTGTCAACATCTTGATTTCAACCTTGAGGCTTTGATCAAAGAATCCAGCTAAGCCATATATGGACTCCTGACCACAGAAACGGAGATAATAAAATGAGTGTTGTTTAAAGCCACTGAGTTTGTGGTACTTTATTCCATAGGAATAGAAAACAAATACAGAAATTTATTCTTAAATCAGTTAATTGGAGCTCTGCTATGCACATTAGCTTTTCTAGTGGGAGAGTGGGGCAAAGGGATTGACAACACTGGCATCACATACTCATCTCTGTGGCTAGTTAGATGCCATTCCAGGCTCTTCTTGTCTGTTTGAGGATGTCTCTGTAGGGATGGATGGTTAGTATGGATGGCCTTGTTTCTTTCTTTCTTTCTTTCTTTTTTTTTAAGAGTTTATTTATTTGTCAGAGAGAGAGCAAGATGAGAGAGTGAGTGAGCACATGCAGGGGGAGCAGCAGGCAGAGGGAGAAGCAGGCTTCCTGCTGAGCAGAGAGCCCGATGCGGGACTCGATCCCGGGATCCTGGGATCATGACCTGAGCCTAAGGCAGACACCCAACCGACTGAGCCACCCAGGCGCCCCAGGATGGCCTTGTTTCTGATCCTGATATTATTACCTATTGAGCTCGCCAGGCTCCTCTGCTTTTTCAGGGGAACAAATGAAATGGTGTGACTCACCCAAGACCATGCATTCAAAGTAGTGATTAAGCTTATGTTTGGATTGTATCCATCTTTTTATCTACATCCTGCCTCTTGTTACTCAACTAGTTCGGTTCAGGTAAAAACATTTGTTGGGTCTTTACTGTATTACAGGTTTCTGTTAGGGTGGGGACGGGAAGGGGAGATGTTATTAATGATATTAGAGTTGGGGGCAGAATCAAAGTCAAGGGTATGCAGTCCTGTAAAAATGTCAATAGCCATCTACTCTAGTAGCTATATTAAATGGTCAAGTGTTAAAATGCATAGCAAAGGGTTGTGGGTCCCTGATATTCTGATTGTGAGACTTTACAAAAATTATCTTCATAGGCTTCTTCTGAAAAGTAAACTTAATAATAATGACAACAATAGAGACACCTGGATGGCACAATGATTTAAGCCTCTGCCTTCAGCTCAGGTCATGATCTCAGGGTCCTGGAATCAAGCCCCGCATCAGGCTCTCTGGGTAGAGAGTTGGCTTCCCCCTCTCTCACTGCCTGCCTCTCTGCCTACTTGTGATCTCTCTCTCTCTGTCAAATAAATAAATAAAATCTTTAAAAATAATAATAACAAAAATAACTAATAAATAAGGACAATGGTAAAGATAATAGTAATATTGATAATATGGTTTTGAGAATTGTATGGGAACAAATACACACAGTACCAGCAGTATAGTAAACGCTCAATATATGCTACTATTATAATATTATTGTTTATAAGGGGAATAAATAAGGGAAGCCTTCCTGTACAAAACAACCTTTTAACTAAGCCTAAAATTATGCTAGGTATTAATCCGGGGAGTACAGGAAGATTCCAAGTAGAAGAGTTATTGATGATCAAGACCTAGAGGTGGAAAACGAATGGTGAGTTGGATGGACCATGGCTTGCTGTAGTCTTTCTATCACATATTCTTTCTTTCCTTTGAAAGAACTCAACAGTTTGTTTCTTTCAGACTAGAGCTTGGATTTTAGAATGGCGTAGATGTTGGCTTCCAAGTCCGCATTAAGTTTATTTTTCTCTCTGACTGTAACTGGGATTTGAACATTTGGACTCAGGAGAATAAGGACAGTATATGGCCGGCCCACACTTTTCAGAATACCAGAGCCTTAGCTCTGGGCAGGGCCTTTTTAGGAAGCAAACTAAAGAGTATGTGGGCTCTAGCTACCCCAGCCTTTAGGGAAAAGGATGGTATACAGTCTCAAGTGTGAAAGGGCCCATTAGTGATTAATTTCATTAAAAAACAATCTTGGGTAGCTCCACAAAACCAGGTGTGGCAGGGTAGGTTTCTTTTTCACTGCACTGTTGGTAAAAAGGCAGAAACCCAGAGGAATACATCCAAGTTCTATATTGAAGGAGGGGTCACCATTATGAGAAAGAGCTTGTAAGTGCTCCAGTTGAAGACTGCAAGTTTTAAGCCTCCTCTTACAAATGACAGTATGTATTTCCCTGTGGTTACCGAGGGTAGACCACTTGGTAGACACTGGGTTTGAGAATAAAAGGCTAGAGGGTAGAAATGGAAACAGGAAGGAGAAGGGACATTAGAGAGAGGACATCTTGGGTGTTCATAGAAGTTGAATTGTGTGTGGTATGAAGGGCAAATTGATGGTAAAATAGAGCCATGTTTGCCCACCTCCTGAATCCTGGGATTGTTTATGACTGTCTACTTATTCCTCAGTATGGACTCTACCTGCACATCTCTTTTGTGTTGTCAACAAAGCTCTGGGGTTACTTCGGGGGGCGGGAGTTAAAATTGCATGATAGTGTTGCATGTTGCACATTTTTGTCCTCTCCATAGCCTGAGAATATTCTTGGGTGAATGGGAAATGTGACAGCTTCCTAGTTCTTCAAACCAGTTCTGCCCCAAGTCTTAGTGCTGGAGAGCACTGGTGAACTCACCACAAAGTCCTAGATGTTAGAGTCAGCTTGGTGCTCACCATGGCTGATACTGTTGCTGGTTTTATACATTGGGCGTTCTTTGGTATTTGCTCCAAAAATTATACTTACGAGTCTTGCTGTTTGGAAACAACCACACAGGACTCAGAGTGTGAGGTTCAAATGTCTATCACGATGCATGGTGGACCTAGACTAGTTAAACTGTCAACACTTCGATTGTTTGTTGTTCTGCAGGGTTGGGTTTCAAGCTCTTCTCTTAGAGTGCTTACCACAATTTATAACTTGTTTATGGCCTGTCTTATCTAGGCTGTGAGTTTCTTGGGGACTGGGTTGTGTGTCTGTCTACTGCTTTATACTCACAGTTTAGCCCAGAGGCTTGTACTTTCAATTCATAGTTGTTGAATGAATGAATGAATGAATGAATGAATGAACACTTCTATTTCTTTTTTTTTAAGATTTTATTTATTTATTTATTTGAGAGAGAGAGAAAACGAGAGAGATCACAGAGCTCTGAAGAGGGAGAAGCAGACTCACTGCTGAGCAGAGAACCTGATGTGGGGCTCGACCTGACAATCCTGGAATCATGACCTGAGCCAGAGGCTGTCACTTAACTGACTGAGCCACCCAGGTACCACATGACACTTTCCCAAGTCCATGAATCTATATTGATTTATGTCTGTGTACCTCCAGGATTTGTAAGATCACTGTTTTGTGTTTACTATGTTCCGGACCACAGGAATAACAGTTCTTTGGGTGTTTGTGTGGTGCTCCTCCTCTTGCGGGACATGGCTTCCATTTTCTCTCTCTCTTCATCTTCTGTTCCCCTCCTTCTGTCACAGATGGTCTTACTGTCCTTCTCTGTAGCCTGCTTTGAGTAAGCGTGTCACTGGAGTGCTGGAGGCTGGTGATTATTTTAATGTTCACACCAGCTTTGCCTCTTTGGTGAGAGATGAAGGGGCGGGGATGACTGTTCAGCAAAGAGGGAGAGAAGGACTTCCAGCAGCACAAGTGGGGCAGCTATGGATGAGGGCAGGAATAGAAGGGATGCCTGCATTTCAGAAGTTACAAGTGCTAGGGAGGTCTTCAGCTAGAGCACTGTGACCTTACTGTTGCTCAAAGTGGATAATGTATGCAGCATTTGCCTGCAAAAGAAGCACCATCTTTCTCTTTTGAAGTGTGCTATGAACTTCCATTGTGGAGTCCAAGCTGTAGGCTCTAATATATTTGGACACATCTCATGCATCGTGGATTGAAACCTAAAGTATCTTCCTTTTACCATCTAAGGTATTCCAGTTATATTAACATTCTTCAGAGAAAGAGAACCAATGATATGTGTGTGTGTGTATACAAACACATGTATATCTCGTATATATGTGTATATATACATATGTACATATATGCTGGACATCCCTTAGCCCTGTGAAATTCACACTTGAGCTGAAAAGTGGTTAAAAATTAACTACCAAACTGGGTCTTATCACAAGTCTGTATGAAAATAGAATAGCACTTTGTGGTTCCAGGAACCAGACCGGGTGGGAGAGGAGGGACCTCAGATACTGACCTTCCTACTGCACAGCTTTTTGGTGGATGAAACTTGGTGCTGGCTTGGAGGCTGGGCTGGGAGTTACGGCTGAGTAGATGTTTGCATATCAGTTGTAGTGGAGAAGGGGGAGACACAGTCCCAGTATTGTGTTGGTGGCTTGAGTTGCCTATTCTTCCTTTTGCAGAGCAATGCTGCTTGTCATTTATAATTAAACTGTCACTTCATAACCAACAAAGTCATTCTGACCAGCTAGAGACTGTTGGAGGAGTACTCTTCTCTGAGAACACTGAGCTGGCTCTGAGCCGTTTGTCATCATTGTTGTTATTGTCTTCCTGTGGTTATGATCATTATTAATAATGATGATCATGATCATTAGGCATAGGAAGAAAATAATGATAAAATGGCTCTAATTAGGCATTATAAATACATCATGTTCTTATCATTATGTTGTCTCATATTAATTATAATCACTATAATCACCATAACAATATGAACTTCTGCTTGAGTTTGTCTTCTATATGATCAAAGCCCTGAAAGACATGATCTTGTTAGCTTTCATGACATTCTGGCAAAGGGAGTGGATGTTTCAAATTATGGCCCTGTGTGTTGGAGTAAGTATGGACTGAAAAACTAGAAACCGAAAACAAAGTGCAGCAAAATTAACAATGGGGGGTGTGTATCTGATCTGGTATCAAGTCTAAAATGAAATAGACTTCGGGAAGTTCTGTTCTACTTTCAATGTGAATTTTGCCTCTGCCATTTCCTAGCTGTGTGACCTTGAAAAATGTGCTTTGCCTCTCTCAGCCTTGATTAATAGTACTTTATTCTCCTGGTGCAATTAGAGGCAGCACATATTTTTCTGTTTTACTCCCTCTTTAGTTTAACTATATAACATAATGCAGCCTGCAGTAAGGTCCCAGACTGTGAACTTTTGGAAGAAACCAGGTGAAAATTCACTCTGGCACCTGGCGCAGAGTGTGGCACATGATTGGTTTGTGCTTAATGCATGTTGCACGAATGCGCAGTTATTAAGTTTTACTTAAATATAACATGTAATTCATATCTAGAAGAGATTTTAAGTAGATGTATTAATTTCTATTACATTAAATGATCTTCTGAGATGTCTGAAGTCTGGTCTAATCTGCCCTCTGCCCCAGTCAACTGCCACCCTAGGTTCTGACTCCTTCACTTACCTCAGCTCCCCCCAGTGCTGGTAGGGAGCCATGGGGGCCACTCATGGGGGAGAATGAAGTCTCTTGGGGGTGGTCACTAAAACTGATGGACATGTGCCTGAAGATGGTTCACGAATGCCTGCCTTTGCAATGGTCGGCCCAGTGGACCATGCCCCTCCCATTCTCCCTCCTCCCTTCCTTCTGGCTGAGCTCTCCCTTCTGGAGATTGCTGTCCCTTCAAGGCAACTCTTGAGCCCAGGCTCCATCTAACTTAACCTTCCCCACGTGCAAACATCATACACTGGGATTCGGAGCTGGGCTCAGAGGACCTCCTCCCCTGAGTTTGGCTAAACATGGCCCAGTCTCTTAGATACAGCAGCACTGCTCTTCTGCGTAATTTACGCTCTCATTGCATCTAGGAGGAGATGTGCTGACAAAAGTAAGCTCAGTTCTGTCTCAATTATTGGAAATTCCTCATTAGTAGGGACATATTAATGCAGTCTGAGTTGTCTTTTTCAAGCACTAATCATGAAGACTTAACACATAGCTCTCTGGCTTCTAATGCCTGGCCTCGTTTACTCTCCTCAAGACCAACAAATTCCCAGTGTCCTCACATTCAAAGGATGCTTCCAGATATGGCTGCACATACTTCTGTGCAATTGTCTCTGCTCTCGCTTCTCCCTCAGAGGCCACGTGCTTGAGGGGAGCTGGGATCCTCTAGGGGGAGAGGCACCAAGAGGAGCTGATCTCCCCATGACACTGAAATAAACAGGAGAGAGAAATGGACTCCTATTACCTGAGGCCACTGGGATTTGGGGCTGTTTGTTATAGCAGCTGGTATGTTACCCTGACAGCTATAAACACCAACAGAGAAATTCCTGGAAAGTGGGTGTTGAGGAGATGGGAATTCAAGAGGTAGAGGGTTGGTGGTGTCACACTGTCTCCAGTCCTCCATTATCCTTTCATAATCATCCCAGCTCCTGTCTAGCAGTTAGTAGCTTGCACTGACTTCTTCAGATGGCTCCTACAGGCAGGAAGCAGAGAAGAATGACATCCCGCCAGGGCCAGAGTCAGGCACTGCACACTCTTCTCTGGTGTCTCCTCTGTGCCCCCTCCCACCATATGCTCACTCTTCAGCTTCTCCATAAGGTACATGGCTATCGATCACCTCCCTGATTTCTGCCTGCAGCCCCAGGCAGGGCGATGGAGGCATGGCCCTGTGGAGCAGAAGTGTGAGATGGCCATAATTTCAGACTAACGAATGCTCTGCAGGCTTATTTGCTGGTTGCCAGCTCTCGGCTTTGTGTGCTGGAAACATCTTGAACAAAATGTCACGGAGAGCATCTCGGCAGTGTCCTGCTGACTGAGGACATGGGGCTGCCGAGCTTGCCATCTGCCTGCAGCCTCTCTGAGGTAATTATATCAGAGTCTCTCAAGTCCTGGAACAAGGGGGATGTCAAATGCACTTTCCTTCCTCTAGGAAGGTGATTTTCATTTTCTCCGTTCATTGGGAGCTGCTTGTTATTACTGTCTCCAGGTGCGAGAGAGGCGCAGGAGAGAAGATAGGGGGTTACGTGGGCGAAGGAAGGAAAGGGGCACAGTAGGGGGGGAGGACAGGGGAGGATGTGCGGTGGGGGACAGTGAGGGAGGGGCTCAGCCACTGCTGAGCCCAGAGAGGGGCACATATGCTAATTTTGGCAACTTTTAATTAGACGATAGGCTGAAAAATTTCATTATTATTCCTGCTCAGCTTTCTGATTGTAGAGGCTTGATGTCTTCTTTATTAGTGTAATAGTCTGAAAGCATTTTCTTTTTTCTCCGATTACTAATTTGCATTAGGAAAAGGAAATGTGTCTGATAGCTCTTAGAAGGAAAATATTTTCAAAATTTGCTG
The DNA here is from genome assembly GCF_922984935.1 of Meles meles. Taxonomy (NCBI): domain Eukaryota; kingdom Metazoa; phylum Chordata; class Mammalia; order Carnivora; family Mustelidae; genus Meles; species Meles meles. The sequence continues at coordinate 35,403,064 of NC_060069.1, read as the reverse complement.
AAAACAGAGCTTTCATACTTTTTCCTTCTGCCCCTGAGCTATTGCTTTTTTATTTGGGGCGGGAGGAAAGAGGGATTCAGTTCTAAATATGAAGGGTGGCTAATGAGACCCTTGTTTGGCAAGAGATATGCAAAACGAGTCCTCCTTGGAAACATTTTTTACATATGGGGCTCTTCCAAGTCACCTTTTCTAATTCACCTTTCCTGGGATATGGGTCTTCTGGGTTCCTCTGACTTTAGGCAGCTCACAGAGGCCTTTTGGAAAAAGAGGACAGCAGCATCTCTCACTTATGGAATTATTTATGGAATTTTTATAACAAAGGCAACTGACCAAGACCCTAAGGTTATTAGAGGGCTAGGCTGCTGTGTGGATGTCCTCCGGTCAAGTAACAAAAGGCTTGTAGACATGAAAAAGTGTGCTTTGAAACATTGTTTCTTTTGTTCTCCTAGCAAGTACACAAATCAGTTTTTTTTTTTTAATCATTTTGCAGTTGGAGAAATTGAATTTCATAAAGGAGAAATGATTCACTCAGTGTTGACTAGTTAGTAGAATGATGAACTGGCTCAATTTTCTTGGGATTGAGAGAGTTCAAGGGACATGGGACTTTCAGTTTTAAAATGAAGATTGTCCTGGGCAAAGTGGGATGAGTTGGTCACCCTACTAATTAGTTTAGTTCAGGACAAGATTTTTTTCTTTTTCCTCACAGCTGACCCTGGCATATGCATTGTTTTAATTGGCTTTATTTATACTTTTATTATTTTGGGCATGGATACTAATTACCCTACCAGAGAAGTAATCTGGCTGATCTTGGCTGATCAGAGAATGAACACACCAAATGTTGATACTGGCTTGTACCTTTTGAAAAACTGTCTTTGAGTGGCTGCATACTTCAATAGTCCATTGCTCAAATTTGACACATTTGGAAATTCCCAATCTTGCAATTTGTCATTAGATTCAATTTTTAGGGCCATTTGAGAGACAGTGTATTATTATTTTGCAGTTATATTTTGCAGCAGAATTACCTTTTAGTAATTTTCCCATTGTTTTACCTCTCTTGATTTTTTAGTTTTGCCCAGAAAATATTTTCTTGCCTATCTCTATTTATGTTATTATAGTCTTATACCAATTTTCTTCAATTGTTATATATCTATAACAGTAGAAATTGTGGTCGATTTTTAGGTACAGATGGAGTTTCATGGGCACCATTATTTCATGGTGTAACCAGAGAAAGTCACCTGTTGAATACCGGGGACACTACATATTAGCCTAGACTAACATTTGACGTTATTCAAATATGATGTAAAATTAGTAAGGATCCAGGATTTTGCTAATTAAAAAGCAAGCATCTTTAGAGTACCACAGATGAAACCCTAAAAAGGCTTTAGAAAAGATGTTTTCCAGTATGTACTAGAGTAGAACCATATTCGTAGGACATATACTCTAGTGGTAGACTAGACATTAATTATTTAATTAAAAAATAAGCCAGTAAGGAATATCAATTTCTTTTTAAATTTAGTAGAAATATTTAAAAAATCCCATATAAGAAAGCTGAAAAAACTAAGGAGCATTAAGCATTTCCCCTCTAGGAACATTTCATATTTTATCATGTATTAGCCTTACTTTTCAGTGTAGCATTTGGTCAAGTATTAGGCTGAACCAAATGAAATATCTTTTAGGTCAGAAATGGTTGCATATTGGTGATTTTATATGGCTCGACCTAACATGACTAACATGACTATTTCCATGTTGCTGAGGGAGAAATGGAACTTCTTACTGAGATGGTGAGTTACTGGTGAGATGGAGCAGGGAGGTACCTAGCCATTCTGATTCTCAGTACAGTGATGTGTCTGTTCTTCGTCTCTCCAGTTCTAGTTGCAGTGGCTGTCACAGAACAGAGACTTGGTACATTCATGTGGTGGGTTTTGAAAAATGGCCACCAATTTGTTGATACTCTTCCCATCAAGAGGTGGAGTCCATGTCCTTACCTCTTGAATCTAGATAGTCTTGTGATTATTTTGGCCAAAATTGTGATGGAAGTGACAGCATGTGAGCCTGAAGGCTAGGCAGACTTTGCTCAGTTCTCTTGGAATGCTTGTTCTTGTGACACTCCCCTGTGTAGCCCAGTCGCCATGCTGCGAAAAGCTCAAGTCCTATGGAGAGGCAAAATGTAGGTGCTTCCATGTTCTTTGAGCCATTCTGGTCCAGGCACCAGACATATAAGTGAAGAAACCTCCAGATGTGTTGATCCTCAGCCATTTGAGTCTGCCCATATGAGACTCTGGATACTGTGGAGCAGAGATAAGCCATCCCTATTGTGTTTTGCTCAAACTCCTGACCTATAGCATTCATGAGCATAATAAAATGCCTGTTGTTTAAGTCACTAAATTTGCAGGAGTTTGTTATTCAACATTAGGTAAATGGAACAATGTGGAAAGAATGTGTTGTATGTTGTGTGTTGAGACTTATTGTCCAGGAAGTCAGGTTTCATTCTGTATAAAAACTGACATGGGAGCCCCCAAGTCATCTGAGTTCCAGCCTGCTGCTCCCTTGCCCATTGAAGCCCATGTTTGCCATTGGCTGTGCAGGAGCATAAGCCCTGAGTATAGAGGTGACCTTGCCCCTCATTGGCTTGATGATCTGAGAACCCTGAAGAGGGTTTCTCCCTCCTGTGAGAATCTCAGTCTGTAAACACTTGGATTGTCAGAAATATCTCTTAAAGAAAATGCCCTTGATTGGGTTCTGAATGCAGCTTGAATGCCAAAGGTGCCTCATATGTGCATAGCATTTAATTTTAAAATAATTTTACAACATATATATATATATATTTTATTTATTTGACAGAGAGAGAGAAAGGGAGAAAGATCACAAGTAGGCAGAATGGCAGGAAGCAGGCTCCCTGCAGAGCAGAGAACCCAATTTGGGGCTCGATCCCAGGACCCTGAGACCATGACCCAAGCCGAAGGCAGAGGCTTAACCCACTGAGCCACCCAGGTGCTCCTACAGCATATTTTTAAAGGAGCAATTCATATTCATTATAGCAGGAATGGAAAACACAGACAAGCCAATAAAAGAAGTCAAGGCACCTTAGTCCCAGACATTCAGAAACAATTGCTGTTAACACCTTTACAAATCTCCTTTACTGGGCATAAATCATATGACCCAGTTGTATATAACAGAATGGAATAGAGTAGAATTTATTTAATTATAATAAAACTCTTAGACACATTATATATATATCATACTCTTCCATTATATGTATTTTTCTCTAACTTTTCTTTATACAAAATATCATTGACATTGTTCCACACCTATATTTAAAGCTCTAATTTATTTATTTGTACTGATTGCATAAGATTTAGTGTGACTGCATGGTAATTTATTACTTTCCCTGTTGATGGATATTTATACTTTTTCCATACTTTTATTGTATAAATCATGCTGTATCACCTAAAGATGGTGCTTACATGAGTCAGCAGGTTGTTGGCTGTTGTTAGTTCTTATTTTGTATATCCCAGGGAATTTTCTAACAGGTTGTCCCTTATTCTCTAGGTCACGTCTCGCTGCCCCCAACAAATTCATAAACACACACACACACACACACAGGAGTTCAGTGGGAGAACATGCATAACACACAGGGAAATTCCATAGAAAATGGCTGTGGTGTCTTGAGATTAGTATTTGCTTTCTCAGTCATTGTACAGGGTGGCAGCAAACATCTGCTCCTCCAAGAAAGAGATATTTAAAGATGCTGTGGGAAGTAGGTTAGGCCAAACATGAAAGGTTTTTCCTTCTCTCACTGTTGTATTTGTAAATATATCCCCTATGGTTTTTGCAATTGGGAAATGTCAGCATAAATGTGAATAAAAATGGGTTGGGTAGTTAATTGGTTAGGTTTTCTAAAATGGTGGAAATGGAGACTGTAAATGGTATGTACATGGATGAAGCCCTCCTCCTCCTCCTGCTTCCTCTTTTTCTTCTTTTCTTCCTACTCCTTCTCTTTCCCCTCCTCCTCCTCCTTTCCCTGTCTCCCTCCTCCTCCTCCCTCCCTCCCCTTCCCCTTCCCCCTTGCTCTCCCTCTTTCCCTCCTCCTCCTCCTTCTTCCTCTTCTTCTTTCTCCCTCCACCCCACTCCTCCTTCTCCTCTTTTTCCTCTTCTTTGTCTCTAAGCAGAAGTTCCGAAAGGACTCCCTTGTTTTTTGTTAGCTGCAGATCAGTGAAGTACAGGCTTTTCATTTCTTAACATGCCTTGCTGGAGTCACCCGAAAACTTTTTTACAGGACAGTAACAATGCTGCTCAGAGGAGGCACTTGGAATTTGGGATTTCTCTATGGGGAGAGAAAAAAAGAGGGAGGGAAAAGAAGAGAAAAAGAAGAGAGAAAAGAAGAGGGAGAAAAAAAAAGACATGGCTGGGACTTCCTCTGTACCTTTTCAGCTCCTCAGTGTGTTCACAGCTTGAGGCATTAATCTGGAACCGGTTGAGTGGGTGGTTTTTGGTAAGAGGTGAAATGTAGGGGCAGTTGGAGGTTAGGGGAAAGGTTGGGTTTTGCCATCAGTCTCGGTTGAGTAGGTTCCAGTTCTGTCGTTTACTTGTGCTGAGACCTGGAGTATAATAGAAACCTGTTTGAACCCAAGTTTCCTATTTTGTATGATGCAGACTGTCCAGGGATGGATTTGTGAGGAGTGTAGAAGGTAAACATGAAGTGACCAGCACATCATAAACACTCACAGATGTTGGTTTCCAACTCTGCCCAAGACCACCATTTTGAATGTGCTAGTGTAATGAACTGGAGAAAATTAAAGTCACTGGAATTCTCTTGAGAAAATGAAAAGTATCTTTGAGGCAAAGCATTTTTATGAGTTTAGGGTAGCACTAGTTATCCCCTCCTCCTCTGCCCAAAGGGGCCAGGGTATGTTCTAAATCCACTTCATGTGGTTAATGGAAGGCATTGTTTGATTGGTTGTCCCAGGGGTATTTGAGGGTGAAACCAGGAGATTCCAGGAGTATATGTGAGCTCTGGGAGGCAATGCATCCCTATGTGCACCCTGAGTCTTCAGGAAGCCTCCCATATCATAAAGTACTTGATTTGAATGGTAGCTTTCCTTTAGAAACTAGTAAAGGAGCTGAGGGTCCTATGGATTGCAAGAGAGCCAGGGATTCTGAGGCAATAGAAACAGAAGAACTTTTGAGCTTGTGGCTGTTGTGGAGAGGGATATTTATCTTTATGGACAATGGAACTGGGAGTCCAGACAAATGCTGAGTATCCCAGTGGCAGACTGACCTCTGAGTTAGCTTTCCCTTAAAGGTTGTGAATCATTTGTGATTATTTCTATTTACAATCTCTTTTGAGCATTGGAACAAGACTGATTTAACCAAATCACTGGGAAGTCTTTAGGTCTGACTTTTCTCTCCCCCAAATGGATTAAAGAATACTTTGGCCTGCTAACATTTTTATTACCTTATGAAATATTTAGTGGCTTTCCCCACAAATCCTGGTGCTTTGCGCAGAAATAACATAGCTGGCAGCAGGGATAGGTCAAGACTGGTTGAAATCTAAAATTAATGCAAGAAATGTGCTTGTTTGCCTAGAATATAGTTTCTTTCCATTCTGACCCAGTTTTTCTCCAGATCTTGGACTTGGGCTTATCTTCAAGTCTTCATTATTACGCATTTTATAGTCTGCAATCTCTTCTGTTCAAGGACCCAGGCTGTAAGTCAAGAGCTAGAGTTGGATTCTAAAACTTGGGCAGAGACCATCCAGGATCAGAGCTAGAGAACAGATTTCAGGTGGAGCAACCAGTAGGGGAAGTATCCTAATAAAAATAAATGGATGGTCAAATTTGTTCTTTCCTCTTGAGTCTCACTACCTGTGTGTGTGTTTTTAACACATTGTAACTGTTCTTGATATTCACAACCTTATTATAGTAATTATTGGAAAGGAGAATTAGCTTTGTGCCAGGCCCTGCATAGTCAACGTAGACTATGCATGTAGTAAATCCAAGGGCTCCTTAAAGAAGTGTAGGAAAAAGTTTAAATTATACATAAAAATAAAACACATGTTTTTGGAGTTATAACTGATAATAAGGATATAACTAAAAGTGGACACAGGACAGTAAACGCATGACTTGCAATTTCAGGAAAACCTGCTAGAATTTTAGATTAGAATTTCTTTCAGTAAGATGTTGCAAATTCTGCAAATGCTACTGAATGCTGAAGCTATCAGCCAGGAAAATTACTTGAGGAAAAGGAAAGGAATACTTTTGAATAACCATTAAGTCTCGGATACTGAAATGTATATTCTCTCCTTGAGTACTTCTAATAATCTTGTGATGTTTGTATTATTATTTTTTAGAGATAAGCACATTGAGGGTAGGAGAGATTAAGGGTTTGTCTAATTTCTTATAGTAAACGAATGCAAATGGGTCTAGGATTCAAACCATGGCTCTTTAGCCCCCAAATGTATCCATTTTCCATCAGTCAGGCCTCTGTAGGGTTAATGCATTTGATTCAGAAGATGTTTTGCTTCAAAACCAAATATAGGGTTGTTTGAATATAGAACAGTAATCCACAAAATCAAGAAATGAGGAGTTTCAGCATTGTATTTATTGGCAGTTGGCAAATGGCCATCTTCCACAACTTCTCTAGTGTCTTAAACAAGAAAAGACGTAACTATAGTAAAAGGAGTAGGACTTGTCAAGCTGTTTTCAGATAGAGTGTTGAGGATAAAGATGATGAGTTGAAGATACTAAAAGGGACTGGCAGACTTCTCAGAGAGGGTTTGCAGAGTCAGAACTGTAGTGGGCAATCCTAGAAACCAAACTTGTCAGTGACTCAGGTTTGATGAGGCTCAGGGAAATGACTGAGGTTTAGATACTATTTTAAATAGTAAAATAAATACTATTTATTAATTTACAAAGTAAGATTTCATTTCCTGTGACTGTATAATGGTGCCTGTCACCCAAGGACATTTTTCTTTGCACTAAGATAATATATAGACTTTGTAACCGGAAGGTTTATTAGTGAGTAGACACAGAGGAATGACATTGAAAGACCATGGAGGGGTATTTTCTCTATGTCACAGATGAGATTATGCTATGTTTAGTGACCAGAACATTCTCATCTGCTAGATTTTTGTTTGTTAGTGCCACTTTTCCTAGACACATATAGGTCTTATTCCTTTTTTCAGATTCAGTAATTCAATTGTTAAAAATTTTTTAATTTTTAGATTCACTAATTCAATTGCTAATTGAATTAATGAATCTAAAATTAAAAAATTAAACAAGAGTTAAAAAATATATACTCTAGTCACCTTAGTTGGATTCCCACAAAGCCGTTCACTGCTCTGAATGTGGAAAACCCAAGGCCAATCTTTTCCATCAGGGTGAGTCTCAGATGTCACAATTATTCCAAGGTTTGAAGTTAAATTCCTGTAGCCACCCTATATACCAACTGCAGGCACAGGAAACCCTTCTCAATAGAGTTGACTTAGTCTGACCTGACATTCAGCAATGACATGGAATTCGGAAAGTCGTTAGCTAGAGATTGGATTATAGGGAGAGAAAATTAATATTAGACGAATTTGGGGAAAGATTTCTGTAAATAAGAATTAATTAAAGAAGAAATGAAGTATACAGGAAGGATTGGTTTTTGCATTTTATTTTGAGCAAGAGAACACACTAAAAGAAATATTCCTTGGGAGAGAAGCTATGGTTCTTAAATATCATTTTCATTTAGGGATGACAATAATTTGAAGGGCTCATGTAAATTAAGCATTACTATTTTTTAAAATATTTTAAAAGTTTTTTCAAATAATTCAAGGGTAATATGGCATGATTGGAGTTCTGTATATCCTAATTATGGTGTGTTTATCCTTATATAATTGACAGATACCTAATAAGCACTAACTATATATGAGGTGACTGAATATGAATAAACATAGTAAGACGGTCTCTTCCTTTGAGGGACATTTGCTTTAAATCCCATGATAAAACACTCTAACAAAGATTGATTTACAACAAAGAGCCATATGTACTTTGTGCCCAGCGGGTGGCACATCTCTTACTATTGGAAGCTATTGTGATAACATCTTGGAGGTCAGGAGCTGTGTAGGGTAGCATTCACTCAGGTTAGGGAAGTTCATCAGTGCTATTTACTTTGTAGAAGAGGTAAGGTGTTGCCTTCAGGCATGTGTCCCTTAGAAGAGTCCTCAAGATTCCCAAAAAGGTATTGTTCTTATTTTCTATTCGGCTACCTTTGCGTCACAGCTCTGCATTTACATGGAAGTATAGATGTCTGTGTTCAAGTACTTTCCCAGAGAACATACTAGAATTTACAGGTGCCCAATACTTATTAAAATCATAGCTGAAAAAAATATTAAGGATTTAGGTTTGCAGTTAATTCCTTCTTTTGAAATCCAAATATTTCTTTCCAGACCCAAAAAAGCTGCGAACTTGTATGGAATAATAATGCCTCCCTCAAGATTGGTACTCTGGGGCAAGTTATGAACTATGTTTAGGAACAGAATGAGAAACAGCCTTAGGACACACCCTGTTGAAGCTGTGGAGAGAATGTGTGTGAGAATATCTTCTATCATATAGTGCAAAGCATGGAGAGATATTTAAATTTATTGGGCAATGTACCCAGTCAATAGTCAAGATTTTCTCATTGACAATAACTCCCTCTTTGGCCATTTCAGTGTGTTAATCCCCCTGTGGTACATGGGCAGGTGCAGACAGAGCAATAGAAACTGACATCTTCCACTATTACGACTTGGTCACTATCCAGAGAGGGACATAATCACCATTAATGAGAAGAAACTTGTTAAGATGGAGAAAATGAGTCTAAGTGAAATTATTTCCATTTACCAGATTATGTGACTTAATTAGCCCAGATCTGCACTGTTCAATATGGTAGTTACTAACCACATGAAGCTATTTATATTTATATCTGTTAATCAAAATTAAATAAAATAAAAAAAATCTAGCTCCTTAGTTATACTAGTAAAATTTCTGGTGCTCAGTAACCATACATGGTTATTGGGCCACTATAATGGACAACACAGATATAGAACATTTCCTTCATTGCAGAATAAGCAGGGTTTCCTATATTGTAGGATAGCACTGGTCTAGAGCATAACAAAGAGAGAATGACACAAGCAGTGAAGTCAACAGTCTATTTTCCAGAGCAATGTTACCAGTATGTTTTCTATCTCCTTGCCTTACTGATCCCATTCTATCATTAATGCTTTGACTGAGCTGGTACAAAGTGATCATATTTATGCAATTATTTTAAAATAAGGGAGATTTTCCCCATTAACCAAATTATGGTCTTTTCTCTTTTCTCTTATTGGCTTTGTAGAATAGCTAAATTTGGTATATTAGTATAGATTCTATTACGGACTGTGGAAAAATTCTGGCTGGGAAAGTTGATTAAAATTAATGGTTTAGGGAGTCCTTTGAATAATTTGTAGATTACAATTTTTCTTATTTATCTTCTCATTATCACAGATGACTAAGAGTTAGGTATATAATTCTTAAACAACAAAGAAGAAAAATTAAGAGAGAGAGTCTGACGGAGAAATGGAGAGGGACAGACAAGGGAAGGGACAAATGGAGATGAACAGATGAATATAAGGAGAGACATTTATTGAGTGTGCCTTGTGAGCCTCTTACTAGGCTAAGTTATTCTGTTTAATTTTTATGGTAACCCAGTGAACTAGATTTTATCTTGATTTTATAGCTGAGGAAACAGGTCAGAGAGGGATTTCACTTTGCCCAGGGGTCACACAACCAGCTGGTAGTGTGGAGAGTCAAGATAAAACAACCTTACTGGAAGGATCATGAATGTTCCATTCTATCGAGTGCTAAGCCATTATCTCTCTCATTCCTGAGAATGGACAGCTCTCTATCTCTTTCTGTTGTCTTATATTTTCTTTTATCTCTTCAAGTTTTTTTATTTGAGGAATTTTTGACCTCTTTATTTGAAAATAAAGAGCAATGTGTCTGAAACGTTTTCTAAAATAATTCTTTTTCTGAATTGTGTTATACCTGACTTTTGCTTTTATAGCTCTTCTAATTTTTATTGGAATATTAAGCATGGTCCATGCTGTTTCATTTGTAATGATTTCTCATCTTTTGGGGGGGTGATTTTGTTTGGGTCTTTGATTTGCTTTTTTAAAATGTTGGGGGAGGGGTGAGAGACATGCACTAGGGCAGCAAGTAACTTCGGTTGGGTTATATTGTCTCCAAGCTCCTTTTCATTAAAGCTGTTACATTTTGTGTTTTCATCTCTTTTCAAATTTGGGCATTCTGCTCTTTAATGTGAGCAGAATTTAGGGTGATCCTCAACAAAGCTGCATATGTCACTATTCTCTAGTGATTTAATGTGAACCACCTATATTTGTACAGTTAAGCAAATAGAATGAAAATAAAATGCCTTTGGGGCATCTGGGTGGCTCAGTGGGTTAAAGCCTCTGCCTTTGGCCCAGGTCATGATCCCGGCATCCTGGGATGGAGCCCCACATCGGGCTCTCTGCTCAGTGGAGAGCCTGCTTCCCTTCCTCTCTCTCTCTGCCTGCCTCTCTGCCTACTTGTGACCTGTCTGTCAAATAAATAAATAAAATCTTAAAAAAAAAAAAAAAGAAAAGAAAATGCCCATTACACGGGTTAAGTAACTCAGTTGTTCAAGCAGCAATTCCTTGGAGTGGGGAGAGCTGTCCTGAATAGGTGTACTTCTCCGATGGTTCTAAGATAAAGAAAAAAGAACAAGCTGCAAAGGTAGATGTAGCTACATGTATCGGTAGGTTATTTAGGGACAGGTACTTCCTAGTGTTGGCATGAAATAAATCATTTACATCTTACTCCTGGGAGCAGATGCTGCTTCAAGTGTTTTACCATTGAGGAAGCCCAAATTCAGAGAGTTTGAATAACTTGTCCAAGGTCATTTAGCCAGTAAGGGGCAGAGCTAGACCTTGATCCTAGTTCTTCATCTGTGTTAGTGAGAGGCTTAGGGAAAGATCTTTCCTCATGAGAATCTCACTCTTCTATTACACTAGGGGACATTTGATGATATCTGGTGACACTTTTTTTTATTGTTACAACTGGAGCGAGTGCTACTAGCATCTGGTGAGTAGAAGCCAGGGATTCTGCTAACCGTTGCTCAATGCGCAGGCCTGTCCCATAGCAGAGAACGATCAGATTCAAACTATCCGCAGTGACAATGGTAAACAGTCTATTGGACGGCAGGCCTGCTTTCTAGGTCTTGGAGACAACAGAACTTGAGAGGGTGAGATTTGGCTGGAGGAAGGGGCAATAAGGACTCAGGGGGAGTTGTAATGGCTCAGTTCACTTTTTCACTCAGTTGTTGGCTCCTAAAGGAAAGTTAAGAATTTATACTGAGCTTTGAGATTCAAGCCCATATTTTCTGATTCCAAATCTAGTGATTTCCATAGTTTCACTATCTCAACTTGGCAAGTATTCTGCACAATTTCAGATTTATTTTGCAGAGAACTTTTGTTAGACACCTCAAAATGGAATTTAAAAATATAAACAAGTGTTAGTGACAAACACTTTTGAAAATGAAGTTTTCATGAAGATACATCAAGGTTAAAGTACTAAATCTCAAATTTCTGTGGTTTTTAAAAAAAAATTACCTTTGAGAAAATTATGCAAATGTGTGAATGTCTTTATAACAGTCTTAAATATGATTTAGTTCATTAAGTTGGTGGAAAAATGGCTCTTTGTTTTAGAATAAATTTTGGTCTATATGTGATGCTGTAAAGAAAACCCAGATTTATACAATATTGGGAAAATAATTTTATTGGTGATTTGTTATAAGGCTCTGGGGCTTTAAGTATAAATTCCAGTTTTACTAGATGACCCAAATTTATTTGTTTATGATCCAAATTTATTTCTTCATTTAAAACTTTTTTTGTTTATTAAAAATAATAAAGAAAGGGGCACCTGGGTAGCTTGGTCAGTTGAGTGTAGGACTCTTGGTTTCAGATCAGGACATGATCTCAGGGACCTGAGAATGAGCCCACACTGGGCTCTGTGTTGTGCTGGGAGTCTGCTCTCTCTCTCTTTGCCCTTCTGCCTGTTCTCTGCATGTGTAGCTGCTCATGTACAGTCTCTCAAATACATAGATAAATCTGAAAAAAAAAAAAAAAAAAAAGGAAACAGTAAAATTCACTCCCCATGTTTTCTTTCTAGTGTCACATCCTCCTTTACTGTTTTTTAAACAATTTTTAAATTTTAGAATTAACATATGATGTATTATTAGCCCCAGGGGTACAGGTCTGTGAATTGCCAGGTTTACATACTTCACTGTACTCACCATAGCACATACCCTCCCCAACGTTTTTACTGTTATTACTGTTATTAGCTTCTACTGTTTTTTTTTTTAAATTTCTTTTCAGCATAACAGAATTCATCGTTTTTGCACCGCACGCAGTGCTCCATGCAATATGTGCCCTCCCTAATACCCACCACCTTAAGGAATTTTCTTTTCAAATGCCAGGAAAATAAAAACATACCTTGTCTTTTTTACACGTAGATTTGTACTACTTATAGTGCTCTTTACTTATACTGCTTTTCATCTTATCTTCTCATTTAACAACGTATCTCAGTAATGTTTCCATATTAGTACATAGAGAACTATACAATTTTGTCACTACTCTAGGATCTTCCATTGTTAGCCTGAGCTGTCATGTACTTAACCAATCTCTACTGAAAGACCTTTGTCATCTCCAAACCTATATTATTAACCGTACACATCTACCATTCAAACCTTGCTTAGGTATATCTGTGAGATAACTTCTGAGAATAGGAACCTGAGGGTCAAAGCGTATATGTATTTTATTTATTTTTATTATTTATTATTTATTTGTTTATTTATTGTATTTTTATTTTTAAAATATATTCTAACATTGTTCAACACAAGGGTTATATTACCACTAGTAATGCACAACAATGTCTGTCTCCATTTAAATTTCTTAATAGAGAATGTTATTAAGCTGTTGGATTCTTGCCCATATAGTGAGTTTAACTTTTCTATTTCCTTTATGGAAATCAATATGTTTAAATATTAAATTTTTTTCTTGGTTCAGTTCAATTCTATTTCCCTAGAATATTATTTTATTTAAATTTTCAAGTTTATATGGATTTTAACAAAGCAATCTCTGTGATTCTTTAATTTTCTGTACATCTTGTCATTTTTCATTTTAATACTTATACCTCCTTTAAAAATGTAAGATAAAGAATGATTTATATATTTTTTTTATTTTTTTTTTTTTTGCTTTCTATTTATTTTTTTCAGCGTAACAGTATTCATTCTTTTTGCACAACACCCAGTGCTCCATGCAAAACGTGCCCTCCCCATCACCCACCACCTGTTCCCCCAACCTCCCACCCCTGACCCTTCAAAACCCTCAGGTTTTTTACCATCCTCCTGTCCCCACTGATGAATGATTTTTACTTTATTGGTTCAAAATTTTTCTTAGTTTATAATTCATTGATTTTTGTTGTTATCTTTATTATTTTTGCTTTGTTTTATCTTACTGTAATTTAAAAATAGAATATATAATTAATTATTTTATTCTATTTTTAGATGAGTAGGTGGCTAAGGTTATTAACTTATTCTCTGAAATTGTTTTAGCTCATTTTTAAAAGTTCTGATTTTCCTCATCTGTGTGTTTTAGAAGTTTTGTTACTTCAGTCTAGTTCTCTTTGAAGCCATAAGTGTTTAAGAAAAAAAAATATTTAGAGGTGAAATGGCCATTTTATCCTCTTTTGTAATTAGATTCTAGTTTAATTCTACAGTGATGGGAAAAAGCTATCTGTTCTATTTTTATTTTTGGAATCTACTGAGGTTTTATTTGTGGCCCAATACAGGGTCAATTTTTATGACTGATTCATGGGAATTGAAATAAATTTCACTCTTTATTTCAGGGAAATAAATTTGATACATATCAACCAGGACCATTTCCACTTCATCAACTTTATCTCCTACCACTAAGGTATCTCTATTTCTCACCAAAGCTTACAAGATTTCTGCTTTATGAATAATGCTGCTAAGTTATTTGGTGAATAGGTGTTCATAAATCGAAACTCTTCAGTTTGAACAGGAAATTTAGTATTACCAAGTGCCCTTTTTTGTTTCATTTAATGCTTTGGAGCCTTAATTCCAATTTGTCTAGTATAAATATTGTGATCCCTGCTTTGTTTATGTCTTAGCAGTTACTCTGGTCAGTCTTTTTTTCTATTTCTATGAATCACTTTTAAAAGATATGTCTCTGATTTCTGGTGGTGGGTACTAAGGAGGGCATGTATTGCATGGGGCACTGGGTGTGGTGTATAAACAATGAATCTTGGAACACTGAAAAAATAAAAATAAATTAAAAAAAATTTGACTTTGCCTTGTGAAACAATCTGAAAATCTTTTTTATCATATGTAATTTAAACACATTTACATTTTTTGATATTAGCAGATACATTTGGTTTGAATTATATTTTATGGTTTGTTTCTGCTTTTCTGTTCTTATAAAAGTGTGTGGTTGACTCTTTGTTTTCTTTTTGTTTGTTCATAGTTCTGTAATTTAATTAAGGTTTGAACTTTTGTTTTGATGGTTACTTCCATAATTGTAACATTCTGAGGCCTTCTACTGTTAGGATCCATGATCAAAGGAACGAGACTGATACAAAGTGAAAGTCAAGCAAAGCTTCATTTCACGCCAAGCATCAAAAATCAAACCGATCAGTCCGGGCTGTGTCTTACAAAGAGGAGACAACAACCAGGACACCGACCCCGACGACTTCCCTACCGGATGATTTCCCTTATCCAGCGAGGCCGCTCCCTGGTGACGCTCATGACACTCCCGATGACCACGATGCTCCTGACGACTCTGCTCCCTACGATCCTTACGCTCCCGAGGATGCTGCTCCCGATGCTCCCAATGCTCCCGATGACTACCCCAACGACTATCACTACTACTCCCCTGCCTCACAGACTAACCTTTATAGAGGTGGTTGAGCCCGGCTCGCACACAGGTGGCCAATGAGACTGCAACACATAGCGAAAACTGCACAGTCACGCTCAGTCAGCAATATGGGTGGCCAATCGAATTCCAACTCACCATAGCAAATATATGCATGCCCCACTGTTTGGATGTCTCCATCCGGCCTGGCCTGCCCCCATATCCGGGGCCTGCAAGCAAGTTCCTCTGGGAGGGGCAGGGTCAACCCAAGCCTGCAACGAAATGGCTCCCTCTGACCAACCAGGCCCTTACACTACATTTTTAGGCACCTATTAATTCCCAAACATGAGCTAAAAATAAATTGATATGATCATGTTATTAGTCAATAAAATCAAGAAAGCACTTTGTTTGTATTGCTAAGTGTGTCTCTACTTCTTGTACAGTTTGTATCTTATTAATGTCCTTAATAAGAACTCCTGGGAACAGCAATATTTCTGTTGCTTCACTGTATTTTCCTTGAATGTCTGCATTTTCACATTGTGGTCCTCATTCAGGGAGGTATTTATTTTATTATTATTGAAAAATAAATCCTGGCAAAATGCTTGGTCTCAATTTCAATCTGCTCCCTGGCACTGTTTTTCTGGTAAGGATTTCTGTTTTTCTCATATTAAATTTATATCAATAAATATATCTTTTTATTATTTATATTTTAATCCATTTTATTCTACTGGATGAGCTCCTTATGGGCTGTTCTTGGTAAGGGTGGGAATGGGGGCAGGATGCCCAGTCTAGTCTTCTTGAAGGCCTTTCTTGTTTTTAACTGCTACAGAGACAGACTGCTTCCTGAAATTATAGCTCATCTCTGCTTTACTTTTTTTTTTTTCTTTTTTAGTGTAGCCTCATTTCCCAAATCAAATTGAGCCCTGGAGGTCTTTTCCCTTCAGTCTTGTTTACCCCAGTTCCTGGTCTCATTCTGACAAACAAGATTTCACTATAGGATGAGTTCCTCGTCTTTGAGAAGGGTACCTTTTATGGGCAATTCCTGAGGTCTGCCGGCTGAGCCTTTGTACCATCCCTCATGCTTCTTCTTGTTACTTCGTGGGCATCCTCTGCCTCATCTCAGCTGCTTTTGGGAGCCCTTTCCAAAATTTTGGAATCTACAGATTATATGTGTCCTGATTGCACTGAAAATGAAATTTGTGCGATTTAACTAATTCTTTTGTAAGATTTACAGAGGTATTTATACTAGAATCTTGATTTAATTTTAAAATAGGGTGGGCACACGAGTCCTTCAGAAGTACAGGTAAGGGACAAAGTGAAGAAGACCTGCAATTTTTAAAATAAACTGTTTCACCCACACACTTATGAATAATTGAAAACATGGGGAAAAGATGTGGGTAAACTTATATAATCTTCACCTTTGGCTTTATGTTTTAAAATCTGGCTTCTTTCTCTTACACACAAAGTCTGGGCATCTCTGTCACACAGCTAGGGATATGTTTCTAAGTCTCTTTAAGACAGCTACATTGCTGAGATTGTACAGTAGCATTAGGGACAACAAGGCAGGTGCTTTGACATTATATGTAGCATCGTATTTGTGTAAGGTTTTACCTCACCCAGTTTCACACTATTTTGATGTCCCCACCTGGTTATACGTGGACATAACTGTTGAGCGCTGGGGAATAACTGTGTGTAATAGGCTGGCCTTTTTAAAACACAAGTCATGATCCAGAGTCAATGAGCACTGCAGAGAATGGCTAAGCCACAACATGGAGAATGGTTTATTTTGGGGTATCCTGGAAGGTGTAAGCATTCCATGAGATTTGATATTTTCGCTCACATGACTATACCATCAGTATCACCATCTTCACATGCAAGGACAAGGTTATCTGTTACCTTTTATTATTATCTTCCAGTTTCTCTTGGTTGCTTAGCAGCACTCTGGTAACATTTTCTGCATTATCGTCCGCTGTGTTGAAGGCAGAAGTAGTTGGGGTATTGGTTGAGTATTTTTAAAAATTAAAATAAAGAGCACTTTCTGATACACAAAGTTCTGTGTTGTTGATACAAAGAAGATAAATCATCTGCCTCACATTCAAATGGAGGTCAGCAGACACCGCTTGTTAAGTAATTATTATGTGGCAAATATTGGGCTATTTTATTTAACTTTTTTTTTTTTTTTAACAACTCTAGTGTGTGGGCACTGTTAGTCCCATCTTACAGAGGAGACATCTGAGGCTCAATGAAAGGGTAGAGCCCGAACTTGGATCAATGACTCCTACTGCACCACACTGATTACATTTCAGTGGAGGGAACAAGCATGATTACAGTTCCCTGACATGAAAATGATGGGTTGGGACTGGAAATCACACCAGGCAGCCTCAGCCTAATTTAAGTCTCTGTGCCAAGGTGTCTTCTAAAATTAGGTCCTAAGATTACGGATACTATTTGAATTTCTGTCTGCATCAGGAGGCTGAGAGTGGGCTGGAAGGGAAGTAGGCTTTGAGGATTAATCACTTTTCGGGTGCTTAATGTTAGGAAGATTAAAAACTAATAACCAAACATATATATTACTAGGAATGCATTATTTCTCACCAAGAAAATATGTAAGCCAACAGGTCTCCTACTAATTCTTTAGGGGAAGATTATAAAAATGTGTTCCATGCTTTTTATTCCCAGTGGCTGGTGTCATACTTTCTGACTTGGTTAAGTGTGGGAAATCAGATGCTCTTCTGCGCTACTTGGGTGGAGAATTCAACGCTTGTCCCTGGGTTAGCTCTTTTCTATCAGCTTCATTCTCATGGACTCACCAAGTCTATTATCTTACCATTTTACCTTCATGGGCTTTTGTGTTGAATTCACCATATTCTCTTCCTCATATGCATTTGCTTTCAGCACAAAATATTTGAAGTAGAACTTTGCAGTGTGTCATTTCCTATGTCACATGAAGATAATATGGCTGTGTAATTAAGAAGGTTAGCAACACTGACATTTCTGTGTTTGTGCTAGAATTATCTTGATATTACCAGGGATTAAAGAATGCTGCCACCTGCTAGGAACATATGCATATGTTTGAGCAAAGGTTAATGAGTCTGTTCAGAAAAATGATTCAGGTATGGGCTTAAGAGCAAGTTGGCACATTCTAAAGTAACAGAGCTGTATGTTCTGACCCCAAGTCAGTTTTGGGCCAATTTGAAGGTTCCTTTTTAGGGAGATAATGGGTAGTAGAGTGGTTTGATTGATGATTTCAATCTTGAATATATGACTCATTTTCTCTGGCTTGACTAGCTGTTCCAACTTGCACATTTATGTGCAGTATTAATTCTGTGTCAAAGTAGTTGTATGTATTGTAGGAGAGCAAATGCCCCTTTAGCTTAATCTCTGTGTATTTGTCTTTGTACAGTACAGTGCTGTGTACAAAGATGGCAGCTGTTGGGGAGGTGTATACACAGGGACTTGGATTGTATTTATTGATTATATAAATATAGTTGATAAATTTGATATTACTTAATTACACTCAAAACTGCATATCAATTCTCTATTCTCTGGAGGTCTTCTTTAGTTAAATATTATGACCAATCTCTTAAGAATCTTCTAAACCCCCGAGCCTTTGTGAAAAATATTATTTTCAGATACCCATTTGTTGAGTGGTTTTTTCCTCTTTGATTTATAAAGAGTGGTGGCGCTTTTTAAAAAAAAAAGGTTCTCTGGACAAACAAGGCATCTTTCTCAAATCAAGATGGTGGCTTGACCTGAGGAAGCCCTTTCACCTCCCAGAAAAGTGGAATAGTGAAACTTGTCTCTCTCTTACTCAACAGTCTTACTTTAAGAAAGGACTTATTAGTTTAAAAATAGTCATCTTTTATTCCTGCCTGACAGGGCCTCTCTGCCTTCTCTCAAAAGCCAGCATTTACTGATGTTCTTTGATTGACACCCTCCTCAGCACTAAAATGGAAGAAGGAATGGGAGAATATTCCATTTTATTGACAGGTGCTGATACCTTGTCAGGGACAATTGCTTAGCAACCTCTATGGTGCCACTTTTGGGAAAGGGGAAGAGAGGACAGACTCACATATAAATGAAAAGAAAGTATATGTGACAAAGGCCAACTATCCTAAAACACTGAGTATTTTTTTTAACCAGTGCTCTAAGTTAGCAATGTAACCTGTAACCGGCACAAATTATCTTTTTCTTCCCTTTGGTTATTGGCTTACTGAAGATTGGAGTTAGTGTCATGTGGGGAGTAAAAAGTAACTTGTTCTGGGGAAGAGGGCTTGAGTTCCTACCTCGACTCTCATCCTGACTCTTTGACTCCGTGTAGTCTTCTCCACATTCCTAAACTTCCTGGGTGGAACTCGGAAAATCACCTTGTTAAAATGAAAGAGGCTTATAATGCATGGGGAAGGGGCTTGAAAATTATCTAGAGCTTGTAAAGTAAGAAACAACACTGGTTTGCATTTGAAAACATTTTCCAAAATGCCTCTGATCCTTATAGTTCTGTGATATGGAGTAACTGTTATCTCCATATTCCAGTTAATAATTATTAACACCATTTCTAGGTATGGAATTTTCCCACAGTTCCACTGGGGGTAGGCAGGGCTTAATCAAGTTGGCTGGTCCCAAGCCTGTGGCATTTCCACTCTTTTATCATTTTCTATTGCTACTTTTAATTATTTTTGTAATAAGATTATGTAAACTACCTTGCTCCGATTGATCTGTGGTGAATAACCAGTTTTTTTATAAAGAAAATTCTAATGTGTCACACATGGATATTTTTGTAGAATATAATACAAATGAAATAGTAGAGTCAATTTCCTGATTTGGACCAATGTGCAATGGTTAAGTAAGATATTATCATTGGTGGGGGGAGTGGAGCAAAGAGTACAAGGAAACGCTGTGCTTTTTTGTAACTTTTGTGAGTGAACTTCCTTCAAAATATTACGAAGAATAAATTCTTGGAAAATAAAAATGAATACAAAATGTAATTCTTACATTTTAAATTATTAAAATCAACAGATATAAAATGACTCTGTCAAATTCCAACAGAAGTTTTTAAATGCATACCCTCAATTTCTATATTTATTTTGTGGTGGACCAGTGATAGCCAGGTCCACTGACAACATCGGTGTGAATGTGAATGAAAATAAATTCCTCTTCTCTGAAATAAGTAATTCCTGAAGGATTTCTCAACCTCAATTTTCAGTCCAAGGAAGAATGTCTGAATGCCCCAAACTTTGTCTGTGTCCAGTCAAGTATAGTGGAGTGGGGGAGGTAAAATTACATCAGGGCTCAACCTAAGTATTGGTTCTTAGAGCAGCAGGGATGAAGAGAAATCCAAGAGGTGGTCAATAAATGAGTCCATATGTGGTCACGTCCAGGGATGCAAAGGTGAGTCCCTGATGGAAACAACTGTAGATTGCTTCCCTGAAC
Source organism: Meles meles (assembly GCF_922984935.1). Classification (NCBI taxonomy): domain Eukaryota; kingdom Metazoa; phylum Chordata; class Mammalia; order Carnivora; family Mustelidae; genus Meles; species Meles meles. The sequence goes on along the minus strand of NC_060069.1, from coordinate 35,382,666 downwards.
TACCAATTTATTAAAATAATATGAGTCAGAGAAGAGCGGCTATGGGAATTCAGAGAAGAGAAAACTTCTACATGGGGGAGATCACAGAATGTTTCTTGGAGTGGGTGGCATCTGAACAGCTTAAATGATCCTTGCAGTAACTGTAAGGTTTAATAAGAGATAAATGCAGAAAGCCATTGTTGGCTGGTAAACAGGTTGTTATTTTAGGAAGTCACTCTCTTAGTAGTGGGGTGGTTGGATTAGGGGTAGGGGGTGGTAAAGCCAAAGTCAAAGAGGCCAGCACTAAGGCTGGAGTGTGGGGAGGGATACCAGCATCTGAGAGGGTGGTTGTAGGATGGAGAGGGAAGTGGATGCAAGGGGAGCTTCAGGTGTAAAACAGAACATAGCCACTGATTCGATGTGAGGCATTAATGTGAGAGATTCAGGTAACAAAACAGATTGGGGAGCAATAAGAATGAGTTTAGTTTCAGTTATACTGCTTTTGAGGGGCTGGTGTTGGTTTGGGTGGTGATTTCCCTACACGGTCAGAAATAGGGTTGTCAAAAAATCAGGAGTATGCATGCACCAACTTGGTACCGTGAATAATGTTCCTTGAAAAGATACAACCATGGTCTAACCCCCGGTACTTGTGAATGTGACCTTATTGGGAAATAAGGTCTTTGAAGATGAAACTGAGTTAAGGACATCCAGATGAAATCATCCTGGATTTAGAATGATTACGTCCTTACAAGAGAAGAGACAGGGGGATTGGATACAGAGGTACACGGAGGAGGCCACATGAGGACAAAGATGGAGATTGGAGTTATGCTGCCACAGGCCAAGGAACTCTAGGAGCCACCGGAAGCTGGATGAAGGCCTGGAGCATTCCCCACTGGAGACTGTGGTGCAAGTGAGTCCCACTGACACCTTGATTTCAGACTTTGGGCTGCCTGAAGTGTGAGAACAAACTTCTGTTGTTTTAAGCCACCCAGTTTGTGATAATTTATTGTGGCAGGCCCAGGAGATGAAGGCAGCACCTCTTCTGAGAGCTCAGTGGGTATTTTTCAAATGATGTTCCTGTGTTGTGAAGTAGAGGGAAAATGAACCTATTTATTCATCTTTATTAGCGTCTTGTTTCTGGGTGTTTTCAAGATGGTTTTTCTTGCAAGTCAGCAGAGGTGGGAATGAAGTAGCTCAGAAAAATGAAGTTTAGGACACCTTAGCTAGTGTAAATGGGATTGAATTATAGGTTGATCTATACCCTGCCCCATTTAATTCATTTAATTATTCCCTCCCTCCCTCCCTTCCTTCTTCCCTCTCTCTCTTTCTTCCTTCTCTCTTCCTTTTCCTTCCTTCCTTTCTTTCCTTCCCATCCTCCTCTTTCATCTTTTTCTTCCCTCTTTCCTCCGCCCTCCTCCCCCCTCACTCCCTTTGTCTTTCTCTTTCCTTTTTACAGAATCTTTCTATATTGGAAGATTTCATGCCATAAAACTACAATTAATTAGATTTAAATTTATATTTCCATTTCTTTTTTAATACTTAAAGATATATATATGTGTGTGTGTGTGTGTGTGTGTGTGTGTGTGTGTATAGCTGATGTACAATGTTACATTAGTTCCAGAAGGTATACAACATACTGAATTGACAACTCTATATATTATGCTGTGCTCTCACCCATTTTTCCATTTCTGTTAATCAGAATTTGTCACTTTGGAATAACCAATGTTACCCCATTCAAAAGTAATCAGAGCCCCATACACAGTCTTATTTAGTCTTATTCAGGTTAAAGATGTGATATTTTTTTGTCTCTTGGGTCTTTTGAGTATTGGAAAGTAGTTTGCAGACCCCTCTAACTTCTTTCTACTGTCAATATTTGGTAAGATGTGATTTCCTAGAGAGCAGGGATCCTCTTTAGCTCACTGTGTAACACAAGCTATGGCACAGGGTAGGTGAATCTCTTTGTGACTTTTGGAAGGCAGACAGCATAAAAAACAACTAATGCTTATTTGATCATATCCCTGGGAAAGAATATCTCTACCTAAACTGTCAAACAAAAGTCCTGGGCATTCCTCTAATTGGACCAATTAGGGCACATATGTATCCTTGAACCAATCAGGCTGGCCATGAGTTACACCTGCAAGAAAGTTTTCACTGCTGGTTTAATGGTATCCAGGTCTGACTCCTAGGGATGAGGTAACTAAGCCCCATTTTGGTTTCCCAGTCCTTGGTTCAGACATTCATTTGACTGGGTTATGTTAGCCTGGGAAGACTGAGCATAAGAAATAGGGTTATATTTGTGTCTAAGTGAATTGCACTTGGTCATATCCTTTATTATATTATATAATACATAATCTCAAAAAGGATGGTGTGTAACGGACCCGAATGAGGAAGTCCCAAGACTCCTTCAGACTAGCTGAACCACAGAACAGTTCTAACCTTACTTATGGAGGGAGGCAACTGGCTATCTAGATATCTGAGGCAGCTTTGCTCTCAACTTATTATCTGTAGCTATAATAAACAATAATCGTTTAGAATTATTGTAACCAGGAAGCTTACAACTTCTTTGAAGAATGCTGTTGATCTTGGCTGTATTGTTTAATTTTTTTTATGACTGAGTGTAGTTGGCATACAATGTTATATTAATTTCAGGTGTACAGCACAGTGACTAAACAATTTCACAGATTATGTAATGCTCATCATGATAAGTATAGTTACCATCCACTGTACAATGTCTTGTACAGTCACTGCACAATGTCTTACGCTCCACTTTTCATCTCCTTGACATTTATTTTATAACTTGAAGTTGGTACTTCTTAATCCCCTTCACCAATTTCACCCATCCCCCCAGCGCCCTCACCCCTGGCAACCACCAGTTTGGTTTTTTTACCCTCTTGACTCCTTTTGCATCCCTCAATTTGTAAACTTTGCTTGCTTTGCCCCCAAGCCAAAGTCGATGTTTGTTTTTACTCAGTGGATCTGAGTCAGCTGCTGACATCTGCCAGTTCAGTGGTAACCCACAGCTAACTGGCCTGAGGCCAATCCCGAACTGTTCCTGGGGCTGAGGCGGGGGCTCGCCCCACCAGAAGGAAGGTTCTACAGTGGATCGTGGCCAGCTTGACGCTGGGAGAGGCTATTACTATCTCCACTCATTTTCATTTTCTGTTCACCTTCTAACGGATATTCACTTGCTGTTGTAGTGACCATTAATGTTTTCCTTTTACATGAGAAGATGAGGAGATCACACTTTTCTAATTGAAAACGTTTATCAGTCTAACACAGATTATTTACTTATATAAAAAATATTTGAAGGGGCAAGAAATGTTCCTGGAACCAGTTTGCTAAGGGAAGTTGGTTTTGATTGCTGCTTCATGGAGATTCAGGGCTCTCTGAATATCTCATAGCTGAGATGGGCAAGGAAGGATAAAGCTTCGATGCCAACCGTTTTCCAGGCACAGTGCTCCTTTCTTATATGTTTCATGCATATTGTAGTTGTATATGCAGAATTCCATTTAAGATCTCATGCTGCTGACATGCAGGTTGAAAGCCACTACTCCAATCTTAGCTCTGTGACCTTGAAAAAAAAAATCCGCTTTCCTCGTAAAGTGAGGGTGCTGGGTCAGAAGTTCTTGAAGTTTACTTCTTTGCTCAGGAGTCCATGATTTTGTGACTTTTGTCTTTGGCTAAAGTGGTGCTTATTAGTTGTATGAAAACTGACTACATTACTACCTTAGAAGTTATTAATTCACCATGGCTTCTCCATCTTAGTGAGCTTTCAGCTGGCTAATGCCACACGACACTCATAAAATGCCAGCATTGCTAGTGTGCGATGGAGTTAACAGTGTGAGATTTGCTGAGTGTTTCTATGTGATCAGTGTGAAAGCAATCACATCTCCAGAGTGAGAAAGGTCAGCGCCCTGTAGCTGCCAACCTTCACCACACTAAGGGGGACGTGAAGGGGACAGCCACCTGCCGAACACAAATCAGGCTACAGAATGGATACCTTCTGCCGATGCAGTCTAAAAGCTCTGGATGTCAAATGATATTATTTTGGGAGACTGTTAAGCCCCTTTCTCAGTGCACAGCAGTGTATAAATCCCCTCATCTCATTTGATTAATCTGAGTGACTATAGAATATTTTATTAGGCACAGAAAACATGACTGCAATGTGATAATCTGTAGCATTACTGAGCACGGAAATTCTTTTAAGTCCTGACTTTTCGCCCTGGCTCTAGCTTGCTTGAAAAAGGGGGAAAAAAAACCCCTTCTTTGTCTCAGTGAATTAGTATCCTATATGAAATAATGTTAGTGAATATATACATAAATAATATAAAAAAGGATTATACAGTGAATCACAACCCCTGTAGAGTCAGATTGCTCCCATCCTAAAGAGAAGACTGCTGCTTTCTCTGTCTTTCACTACTTACATGTTAAGCCCAGGAACCCACACCAGTGCTTGGCAGAAAGGAGACCATAATACTAAAAGTGGTTGTATCTATCTAGCTGGTGAGATTACAAGTGATTTTTAAAAATTTTTATGTTTTTATATCTCATACATTTTTATGGGAGGCACATACTATATTATATTATAATAAGAAATATATTTGAAATAATGTGTTATTTCGAAATGCATTTTTCTTTTGTTCATTTTAAAGTAATTCTTTTCCCCAGAAGCCTACGAGCATGCTGTTTTTTTTTTTTTTTTAACCTGCTAAAATGGAGGAAGGCACCTGAAATGCCGTGTGAAATAGATTAACCGAGCCATGCCTGGGAAGCATCTCGCTTCTTCCTTTTTAAGACCCAGAACTACTGTGGCCTGACAAGCGGTAAGAAATGTGATAATAAAGACGATGAGCCACTCCAGGGCTGGATTTCATTTCCAGCTTAATTAAATCCTAGAAACACACCTGACCTCTAGCTTTGAAGAGATGCCACAAAAGCCAGGTGCCCTCATCAGCTGGGGCTCGCCCCGCAGCGATGGTGGGAAGCCAGCCTGAAAGGAGAAGGTGGAGGGAAGCCGCAGCCAATGGAGATGAAACGGTAGAGTCAGGAAGCAATATTTCAGAGAAAGCTGTTTTATCTGGTGGGCAATCTATTTGCCCTTCTGCTTAAAAGGTGAACACCAAAGCTAACCTACAAATGTACTGAATTGAAACTCTTCCAATGGCCCTGCCACCTGTTCCCCTCCACCAGGTCCTTGACTGGCTCCCTGCCCCCACCTGTTGTGGTAAATAGGGTACAGGTTCTGACTGGTCCTCCATACTCCTGAGGGTGGACTGGATCCTCCTGCATTGACAAATTTCTGGCTGCTTCTTGTTCTTCAGTTTCTGTGGGCAGCTGGTGCTGCCCAGGGTCTCTGTTCTATATCCCAGAGACCAGCAGTTCTCTTAAATGTACCTAAAGAGGAAAAATCCTTGCTACAATTTATTGAGCCCAGGATTTTATAAAGAGATTAAATTACATCATCTCACTAGCACTCACGACTGCTTGTGACCTATTCCCAGGGATTTAGAGGTGAGGAAATGGGGTACCAAAAGAACAGGTAACTGTCTTAGATGTAAGAAACAGACGCTGAGACCATGATTTGTATTCCTGGGGTTTATGGGAAGGGGTGCTGTTAGGCAAGCCTGGAGGAGGCGGGGCGGGGGGGCAGGCAGGAAAAAGGAAGGGCAAATAAAGTTGTGATCTCAGGGAATCCAGCCTTGGCCTGATCAACAGGGCATTCTGGAGCATAAACCACACCATAGAGTGGTCCCTACCTTGAGGCCAAGAAGATGATTGAGCCCTTATCAGTCATCTGCTGTGGGTCATCCCTAGGGGTGAGGACATGACTTGTCAGGCCAGGAGGCTCTCATCAGCCAAGGGCAATTTTCTGAAGCAAGGGGCCAGTTGGGAGTTCAGGACAGTCAATACTCACAGTGTCTGGGGGATAGCTGTGCCACCCAGTAAAGAGGCTCTGGTGGGTCCCACCTGCACCCACTAAGCTGCAATTAATCCATACTGCTTCCTTTGGAATCTAAAGATGACTCAGCATTGTGGTGCCCCAGGTGGTTCACTGCTGTTCTTGTAGAGCTGTGAAGGTTGTCACAAACAGGCATAAAACTTTCAGTGCATAGGAGGTACTTAATAGACATGGAGAAGATGAAGAGTCCTTCAACAACAAGCTGTGACTATTTCCTTCTCCCCTTTGATTCTTTAGCATGTCATACCTTCATGAGGGTTGCCATTGCATTTTCAAAGTAAGAACATTCCTGTCTAGACTTCAAGTGCTGGATTCCTTAAGGAAGAAATCTTGTCTTATTTCGTGTAACATTCCTTACTGTCCACATGCCTTGTCTAAGGGAGATTATGAATCAGTACTGGTGGAGTTGAATACTCCTTCAGTTTGAGGAGGACATCCTTCCTGGTGTTAATATCTCAGTCAACTGATCATTCACCATTAATTAAATGTCGACTAGTTGTGAATATCTCAAGGGCATCATGTTGGAGGCTGCCTGTTTTACTTCCTACCTACCCATCTGTCGAAAAGTTTCAGAGTCCATGAAACAGCAACAGGAGGGTGAGCATCAAGGTAATTCTAACAGAGGTCTAGTTACTGGACCAGGAAGGAATGCGCATAGGGACGCCTGTGGGAGAAGGAGTGTCTTGGAATTAGGAGACTTGGAAAACCACTCAGCTCTGCCTTTGTAAAATGGGGCAAAGATGCTGCCTGGCTGAACAGACAGGGCTGGCATGGAGGACTGAGAGACAGTGCAGGGGCATCCACAGACTGAGCAGAGAAAATGAATACACGTTTAAGGACTAATGAGGGCTCAAAGGCAAGAATGATAGGCAAAATGGCTTGGAATCCCTCCCTGAAGTTCAAGTGACACATTCTACCTTTACTACAAGTGTGCTTACAATTCAGTGCCTCAGGGAAAAGAAAAAGAAAAAGGAAAATCAGCATTCTCCCCTCTTCACCTCCTGACTCTAGGGATCTGTATATGCTATAATTAGGATCCCAGCTTATACTAATTTCTGAAAGTTTCTCATTTTAATTTTACAAGGACATAGACACTTTACAATGCCTGACACCTGCTCAAGCAGGCAAATAATTGTTTTGACACTGTGACAGTTGTAGAGAGTATATTTTAAAAATTTCTAAAACCTGCCAATGGGATAATTAGAGTCTAATTCTCATTTGCCAGGGCAATCAATGAACTCTCTAGGCCAGGTTGCTCCCTGATGGCATGCCATCCACTTTTCCTGGTCCTCAGTGGCTGGTGGAGATTTGGTTTCATATAGATAGTTCCGGTCCTCACTGATGACTGATTTTTGACCCTTAATGATAATACCAATTATGCATCAAGCACATCAGTTTTGGTTTTCTTTGGATGGGTGTTTTATTACAATTCTCATGGCTTGAAAAAAAAAAAAAACCTTTAATTTAATTTAACTGTTGGGCTATTCAGGCCTTCCTTGATGGCATGACCCTGACACTGGCCCAAGGCATGAGGCAAAACAGAACTAGCACCCATGTCCTGGACATGGTGGCCAGGAAAGGAGGGATGGTCTGGGGAATAGAGTCCAAGGAAACAGGTAAAGAGAAAATCTGGACACGAGATGAAGATCAGTGAGAGAAATGGCCAGAGGCAGCATCTCATGTTTTTGATCAGACTTAGAAGAATTCTGGACAAGTCGGGGTAGAGGACATGGTGTGGTTTCATCTGGACTGCCAGGCTGCACCACTGGATCATGAGCTTGGGGGCTGTTAGGACACAGAGCCCAGCTTTGGCTGGAGACTCCAAAGAGCATCGCTTTCATTCTTACAATGAAATAGATGTGGGATCTGAGCCCCAGACCAATGAAGGGACCTGTTGGAGGTTATGTAACTTGAAGATGCTCGTTTCAGGAGAAATTTACTCTGCTGGGCCTTTCAGGTGACAAAGAAGAATGCTCAGGTTTCTATAACTAGTTGCCAAAGTTTTTTGTTTTTGTTTTTATTCCATAATTCTACACTGATCTATGATTGGGTGAATAAAGAAAATGCCTTTAAGAGCTACTTTTCCCAAAAGGGTGTGTCTTGAATCTTGTCTACCCACATAAACCAAATTGATCATTTCCTTTCAGAGTTTGGACCTTTGATGTGTTCATTTTACAGATGAGAAAAGAGAGACCTCAGGAGGTGAGTGGCTTGCTCATGGTCACATTGCTAGTGACTCGCTCTGTGCACCTTAAACATACGAATTGGCCCATGTATGTATGATGATGTTGGGCTTTCTAGGTGCACAGAGGAAGTTAGTCAAAGTACTTGTAAACCAGTTGGGGAGATAAGATTTTACTAGCTGTTCCCTCCTATCAGGCATAGGCCAGTGCCCAGAAAACAGGGTAATGGAGGGCTGAGCCACTCTTGAGTCCTTGAGTTCTGCTGTGTGGAACAGGTACACATAAAGAGGAGAAACTGTGTTCTGAAGGTGAGGAAAACATCCAAGTTCAAGTAGAGAGTCATGAGTGTGGGTGGGCAGAGGGTGCAGAGGGAGAGCAGAAGCCAGGTGCCATATTTATGGTTGCAGAGAGTTAAATTCCAACAGTGCTTGGGGCATTCAGCAAAAATCACCTGTTCCTTATTCCATCCCTGCTCATCTCTGATCCATTCCCCATTCTTGCTTTTGATTCTTCCAATGGTTATCTTCAAAATTCCCCATAGTAGGTGAAACTTTTATTTCTCCAATTATTAATTTTGCACATTGGCTAATGACTCTCTGTTCTGCGTGATTAAAAGGAAAAGCAGAACTGTCTCACTTTCCCCGCCCTCCCACCTCTCATCCTACCTTTTCATTATTGGTGGGTTCTTCCATTGATACAGCAAGCATTTTTAAAAGTAGACTTTAAATGCTTCATCTCGATCCATCAAATTTAGGCAAATTGGACTCTCTGTTCTGAGAGACAGAAGATGAAATGAGAAGCCCTGAACTTCCTTTCAGTTTCTCTCCTTGCAATTCTCATGATCTTCCAGCAACATCATTAAACATCGTCAAGGCTTATTACTTTTTCATTCTCTTTTATAAATATGCTTAAGCCTTCCTCGCTTTGCCTATAGCTTGGATTGAAAATTCAAGCACCAATACGGGTCATTAGCAATGCTATGATTACATATCATTCACCCCAAGATCAAGCAGAGAGGCCCTTCTGGGAGTAGGAAATGACACAAATTCTGGGTCATGTAGTTTCAGGCCATCCCCTTTCCAAAATAAGCTTTCAAAATATGAAAATGAAGACTTATTTTCATTTACTTCAGCTTCTCAAATGATGACATTTTGAATGTGCTTTATATATGTATTTTATCAATATATATGTTGTGTCTAAACTTTCTAATTTTCTTTGATTTTTTTTATTGAAATATAATTTTGTCACCATTTTACAAAGATTTTCTCACTTGGTCACATTACCTATCAAATAAGAATCTACCTTTTTGTGAAAAATTTTCTTCTGTTATTCTAACTTAATATTCTACTTGGGACTTTTTATTTTTCATGGTCTGTTGCACAGTTGTGTCTCAGTTTTCCTTTTTTTTTTTTTTTAAATTAATTTATTTATTTTTATTTGCTTATTTACAGCATAACAGTGTTCATTGTTTTGGCATCACACCCAGTGCTCCATGCAGTACGTGCCCTCCCTATTACCCACCACCTGGTTCCTCAACCTCCCACCCCACCCCACCCCCTCCCGCCGCCCCTTCATAACCCTCTGGTTGTTTTTCAGAGTCCATAGTCTCTCATGGTTCATCAGTTTTCCTTTTTTATTCGCGTGTGGCTTTGGGTCCACTGTTTCCTTGGTTTCCATTTTCTTGAATTTTTTTTCTTTGTCTCCTCAAGTGTATTTTCAAGCGATTTTTTTCCCTCAGAAAGGGGACATAAGGAGGTAACTCTATGAGTCTTGCATGATTTAACATTCAGCCTTAATGTTTGAGGGACAATTTGACTGGACATAAAATTATATATTTAAGCTTATTTCCTTGCAGAGCTTTGAAAGCTATTTATTGTAGTTTGGGTTCTTCAGAAGTGGAGATGGAATTTGGGGAGCAATATATTTATTAAGGATCAACACCTGGGAGGGCAGGATTAGGCCAACTGAGAACTGGAACTGATTTGTGGGCCTGACAAAGCCTCAGCCAACATGGCAGGTACTCTGTACTGAGTGTTAGCATTAACATCTTGTGTTGGGCTGAAATGGCTGGGCCTTTATATCTCCCTCAATCAGTCACCAGATACAGGAAGCCCTGAGAAGGGCATGACTTTATGGGACGAGTGTCCTTAAAGAAAATAAAGAGACCCCAGGGACACATGAATATACAGGAAAAAGCCATGTAAAGACAGTGAGAAGGTGGCTACCTACAAATCAAGGAGAATGTCTTCATGAGAAACCAAACCTGCCAATACCCTGATCTTGGACTTCTAGTTTTTCGGAATTGTAGGAAATTACATTTAAGTCACCCAATATGCAGTATTTTGCTATGGCAGCCCTAGCAAACTGATTCAGCTCCTTAAGTTTTTCTTGGAGAAATTTTTGTGACACCATTGTTTAGAGTCTATTGCATCCAAAAGTGATTTTCTAATATTTCTGAGCTTTATTAAGGTCCAAGGTTAAGTACTGTAGAAAACACATTTTAACTATCTTTACACTGGTCATGCTCTGAGCTTTCCAGCAGATTCTTCACGTAATATTGTCCACTCACCTCCTCTACCTACCAGTTCTCCAATGAGATTTGTTCTTACTATAGTTTCAAAATGTTCTTTAACCTTTGTAACTTTGTATCAGCTTAATGGTCTATCCTCATCCTTAAATCATGACTCCTTAGTGCAAGGAATCAATTAAAAAAATGGAGGTAAGAATAATGAAAATCAACCCAATTAGTGGTTGGATTTAAATACAACTAACTAGAGAGGTAGGATTTCTGTTTTGCCATTAGGACACTTTTTGGAAAAGAGCAAATTGTCTAAAATCAAAACCTAGTTCTTCTACAGCCTAATCCCAGACTTTGAATGTTTGATTATCTTTTGATTTGGCTAGATAATTTTTTCAAGTGATTATTTCCTTGGAAGTCAGTTATGGTGTTGAATTCCAACAGCAAAGTATTGACCAAAAAGTTCATCAACTAAGTAGCATGTATTGAATGTGTTTCTATCTGTGGTCTTGGTGCTCGGAGGACATGAAATATCCACAAAACACTGTCTTTCTTCTTAAGAATAGGGTTCTGTAGGATGACTTTCATGAAATGATATGCATATGTCTACTCCGGGATGAGCAGGCTGTAGGAAGTTCTGAGAAAAACCATAGGAATGGGACGTATTAGCACCGTTGAATCACAAAAATGCTGCATGGTTCTGAAAGAGCAGAAGGGTTTGCTGATTTTTTACTACTTGCTTTTAAGAACACAGGACTCCTAAGATGTTCAGGACTCTTCCCCAGTTGATCATGCTCTTTTGTGCTGTGCTTTTTCTTTGTTGCTGTTTGGCCTGGACAATGCTCCTAGTCCCTGAAGTCTTTAGTGGATTCTAGTGACTATCTTGGTGTCACCCCATTACTAGATGTGACCTAAAAACAAGTTATGCATCGCTCTAAGTCTCTAAGTGAAGGTAACTGTGGTTCCCTCCCAACACGCATGAAGCACGTCCCTAGTTTAGGATGTGTAGTAAATCCTCACTGAGTATCAGTTATGTGTGGAAGGTGCCTCCTCATCTTCAGGAAGCAATTTGAGCATCCTCTTCTCCGTGAAGCTTTCCCACCCCCTGCTCAGCTATATTTGGTCTTTCTCCCTCTGGGCTCCTACAGCATTTGCACTTATCTTTTTTATTTCACATCTCATATTTTACTATAATGATTTGTTTAATTAACTCCTGCACTAGTCTTTTAAATTGTGAGAATCCTATTTTTTATTTATTTTATTTTATTTATTTGTTTATTTGTTTATTTACAGCATAACAGTGTTCATTGTTTTGGCATCACACCCAGTGCTCCATGCAGTACGTGCCCTCCCTATTACCCACCACCTGGTTCCTCAACCTCCCACCCCCCCCCCCCCCGCCCCTTCAAAACCCTCTGGTTGTTTTTCAGAGTCCATAGTCTCTCATGGTTCATCTCCCCTTCCAGTTTCCCTCAACTCCCTCTCCTCTCCATCTCCCCATGTCCTCCATGTTATTTGTTATGCTCCACAAATAAGTGAGACCATATGATACTTGACTCTCTCTGCTTGACTTATTTCGCTCAGCATAATTTCTTCCAGTCCCGTCCATGTTGCTACAAAAGTTGGGTATTCATCCTTTCTGATGGAGGCATAATACTCCATTGTGTATATGGACCACATCTTCATTATCCATTCATCCGTTGAAGGGCATCTTGGTTCTTTCCACAGTTTGGCGACCGTAGCCATTGCTGCAATAAACATTGGGGTACAGATAGCCCTTCTTTTCACTACATCTGTATCTTTGGGGTAAATACCCAGCAGTGCAATTGCAGGGTCATAGGGAAGCTCTATTCTTAATTTCTTCAGGAATCTCCACACTGTTCTCCAAAGTGGCTGCACTAACTTGCATTCCCACCAACAGTGTAAGAGGGTGAGAATCCTATTTTATATTTTACTGTAATTGCAGCCTATTATAAATGTACCTGGGGGCACCTGGGTGGCTCAGTCTGTTCAGTAGCTGCCTTCAGCTCGGGTCATGATCCCAGGGTCCTGGAATTGAGCCCCACATCAGGCTCCATGCTCAGCTGGGAGACTGCTTCGCCCTCTGCTGCTCCCCCTGCTTGTGTTCTCTCTATCTCTCTCTGTCAAATAAATAAATACAATCTTAAAAAAAGTATCTGGAACATAATAGGCATTCAAAGACTGTAGTGCATTAAATAATTAAGAGTGATTGCTCCTTGATTGGGGGTGAGGTATATAAGGAAGTAAGAGAGAGGAAAAGATGGAGTTAAATTATAAGACACAGGGAAGGGAGATATTTAAACATTTCATGATATTCAGTTGGTTGGCTGACTGGGAATTGGTGAGTAGAAAATATGTGATGTGATCTGACCCAGTGGAAATTGGGCAGGTTAATGAAGTTCTATTTGGGGAGACTGGCATTCTTGAGAATTCACAAAGCCTGTCTCTACCATCAGCTGTAGCATTATTTTAGTTCTGCTTCTAAGTGGCTATTAATGCCTGACTGTAACCACAGCAGAACCCAATATCCTCCCAAATGCCATCCTCAAAAAATGGCAAAAGTACTTTCTCAGACTAAATCCCCGAATTTCTCTCAATCTGCTGTGGTGAATTTGCAATTATTTTTCTTGGCCCAGAGAACATCCTTTTAAGACACAATTTTGAAAAAATTCCAAAGCACCATTATTACATGTACAGAAGAAATCTTTATTTTGGAGATTATTCACCTATGATCTGAATCTTTAAAATTGCTTGGTTTATGTGAAGTTTATGATATGTGCTGGGGATTTTTCTCCTTCATAACGGAGAGGACTCAGCCATCTACTCAAGGTGAATTTGATTTAAATATCATTATTAAGAGGTTGAATTGGTTCAGGAAATCCCGAGACTCATCACAATTGTTCCGCTCAGATTCCCAAGGACAAAGCTGGGGAAATGAGCCTTGCCCAAGATCCTGGGAAGGCGTCCACTTGGATGCCAGTTTGGAGGTAGTGAAACATTTTGAAACAATGTTTAAGGAAGGATTATTTGTAAAGAACCCAGTGTGAATCATGCTAATTCCAATACACTAAGTCTCAGAGGTGAGTTGACAAATTTATATATGCTATCAGTGAGATAGATGGGCAGGGAGCAGTTTTGTTCCTATTAACTAAGAAATGGTGTCAGGGTTAGCCAGCTCAATTCCATTTTCTTGTGCTGACAACTTTTTAAGGTTAATGTTTGTTTAAACACATAGCACTTCCTCAGATCCTCACAACTGCCCTGTGAGACAGCCATCCCGTTTCAGAGATGTTGAAACCCAGATTTAAAGAAACCAAGTGACTGGCTCCTGATCACAAAATTGTATGTGACTGTGATGGTCAGTTCTATGTGCCATCTGGTCTAGTCTACCGTCCCCATCTATTCAATCAAATCTAGGGGTTGCTATGAAGGTATTTTATAGATGTAATTAATGTCCATAATCAGTTGCCTTTAAATAAGGGGGCTTACTCTAGGTAACCTGCATGGGCCTGGATTTACCAGTTGAATGGCCATTAAGAGTAGAACTGAGTCTCCCCAGAAGAAGAAATTCTGCCTGCAGACTGCATCAGCTCATGCCTGACGGTACAGCCTCCCTCTCCCATGGCCCCATCTGTGGATTTGAGACGTTCCTGGATGTTCCCTACAGCTTCATGAGCCAACTCCTTGCCTTAAATCTCTTATTTTCTACTCGTTCAGTTTCTCTGGTTGAATCCTGGCCGATGCAGTGACCAAGAAGTAACTTTTCCCCAAACTATGGAAGCAATACCTTACATTTGTATTGAGCTTTATAATTTTAAAATGTGCTCATGTACATGATCTTTATTAAATCTTGGGGCTGTGAATAGGTAAGTCAGTCATCATCCTTGCCATCACTGTTGTTGATGTTTTGCAGCTGAGGAAAAGGGTTGTGCAGCCAAAAGGCAGGTCTGGGGCCAAGAACCAGTTTACCAGTTTTCTAACCCCAAATATCATGTGTAACAGCATAACATCAGCATCTATCTATGCAAAACTTCACATACCTTATCTTCTTGGGTTCTTGGATGTCTTCCGATGGTCATTTTCTCCACTGTAGCCTACAGTCATCACATGCCTTTCCAGCCACCATGCCCATGGAAAACTCTGGATATTCTCATCATCAGTAACCACACCATTTCCAAAATATGTGTTTTAAACATCCATTAAAAAAATCCCAAGAAAACAAAAATAAAAAACCTCTAGGCATGACCTCTTCGTGTAGGCTTTTCCTTACCAAAATTCTGATCATTTTGAAACTCTTAAGTGATGATTAATTAGTGTTCATGGTTAAAGGTATCCTAACTATGGTTCTTCATAAGGAAATTTTTTAATTTAGTAAAACCAAAGTTCATTTTTATTCAATGAATGTCTCACCACCAAGATTCCAATGTGGATATCTCCTATCTCTAACATAATGCTTAATAGTCTTGAATGATTAAAATGAGGCCTCATAAAGTGCTTCCACATGATTATATGTATGTGTATACATGTGTCTGGGTGTGTATTGTATATCATAACACGTTAAGTAGAAAACATGTTTGAATCTAACTCCTTGGAAAAATTTATCAAACTACAGAAGAATAATCTGGGACACAATCTCTTGATATTTCTTTTAAGGATGATGAGGAAAATAAACAGCTAACAAAGGTGAGTTATAGAATATTGGTGAGATTAAGTGGCCAATTATTCATTTGTTGGATAAATTCTCGGACTGTCTGAATAGCCTCATCTCCAGGCACAGTTACAAATCAGGGAAACATGATCTGTAGTATCGTGGTATAAGAATTTTAGTTCCTGGGCGCCTGGGTGGCTCAGTGGGTTAAGCCGCTGCCTTTAGCTCAGGTCATGATCTCAGGGTCCTGGGATCGAGTCCCGCGTCGGGTTCTCCGCTCAGTGGAGAGCCTGCTTCCCTTCCTCTCTCTCTGCCTGCCTCCCTTGTGATTTCTCTCTGTCAAATAAATAAATAAAATCTTTAAAAAAAAAAAGAATTTTAGTTCCTGTAGAAGAGTGACACCATCAGAATGGCACAGGTCATTCCTGACTTTCATTCTTTTTATGAGAAGCCTAATAGCAATAATCCGTAGGTGAGACATCATTGTGAAAATCCCAGAAACCCCTGGACCACAGAGATTGAGAAGGACTGCATTCAGATGGTAAGAGGAACATCCCCACTCTGACTGCATTGCCTATCCCTCGGGATGGCACAGCAATGCACTGAGAAGGCGTCTTTAGGCTCATAGTTTTTGGGAAAAAGAGAGCCCAAGTGGACATCCAGCAACCCCAGCATTGTGGGATGCTCCTGGGGAGACCCACTCAGGTCTTGCCTTGTGGGGATCATTGGGAGAATCTGCAGGATCACAACGGAAACCACTGGGGATCAGATAAAGGTGGAGAAGAAGCCTGGGGCTTACAGCAGCCAATGTCCAGATCCTGGCAGACTGCATTCCTGCTGGCCATGGCAGTGGTCTATCCAGTGGCTCTGCCCATCTGCAGAGCTGAACTGGTAGCCCTGTGCATTCAGGGAACTCATTTGGCGGTTACGCCTGACTTGGGTCCCCACTTAATGAGCCCTACTATCTAAGGAAACTTCTCTAGAACCCAACATGTGCAGGAACCAGGTTCATAACCTCACCTAACTACTGGATATAGACTTCAGTCCCAACTGAATGTTGGCCAGGGAACTGGGACAGCCACAGGGATCATCTTATAATCCCACTTGGGTGGGGAGCCTAGACAGCACCCTTGTCCAACTGTTGACCATAGTCTCTAGCCACACATGTGAGCGTAGGCTATGATATTGCCTCGCCATGGAACACAGCCTACAGCTCTGGCTTGTAACAGTGCCTAGCCTATGGCCTTGCCTGATTGCTGAACACAGCTTGGCCTCACCTGAATGGATGCTCAGTTATGTAGCAAAGTCTCTAAGTCCATCTAACTACAAGCTATAGCTAGAGGCACCTCTTGACCAGGGAGCCTGGACAACAGCCTTGCCCAATAGCAGAACACAGATATGGGTCTCTCTGATCATAAAGCTCAGCCTGTGGCCCAACCAACTTTGGGGCACAGTCTGTAGTCTCACCTGATTGCAGAACACAGCCAGAGGCCCTGTCTAACCATGAAGCCCTGCTTTAAGCTCTGTCTGAACATGGTCCAGCCAGCAGTACCATCTAGTTGGGCAGCACAGCCTAAGACCACATCCGACCAGAAGTGATGAAGAGCTCAACACATAGACTTGCCCAATCACATAGTCCAACCCAGTGGCACCACTCTGCTAGAGAAAACAGCCTGTGACCTTGCCCGACCAGAGGTAATTGCAGAGTCCTGCTGGTGGTCTCATCTGACTGTGGAGCCCGGTCAGTGGCACCCCCAGCTAACCTCACGGAGCACAGGTGGTGACCTCACCCAACTAGAAACCCTGGCAGCAAGCCCAGCATGCCCACATACACGACCAGCTGACCTGTTCAGGACTCCAAACTGAGCTGATGGTGAAGGACTGTCCCTGCTAAAGTGAACCTGTGAAGTCTGGAAGCGGAGACTACTCACTCAAAGGCACAGATACCAATGCAAGGAATCAAGAATCACAAAGAATTGGGTAAATAAGACACAAACAAAGGAAACTAATAAAGATCCAAAGACAGACCCTAAAGAAATGGGAGATCTGTGAACTGACCTGGCAAAGAATTCAGAATAATCTGACTTCATAATTTAACTTGGTTTAGTCTATATGGAAAACAACATGGAGCTTCCTCAAAAAATTAAAACAGAACTGCTGTATGATCCAGCAATTCTACTTCTGGGTATATTTCTGAAGGAAATGAAATCACTATCTTGAAGAGATAGGTGCACCCCTATGTTCATTGTCCCATTATTTATAATAGTCAAGACATGGAAACAACCTAAATGTCCATTGTTGGATAAATAGGTAAAGCAAAGTGATGTATCACTTTTAATTACAAATCATTTTCTTGGGGTGTTTGTCTTTTCCTTATTGCTTTGTATTTTTTAAATGAACCTACCCAAATGTTAAAAAACAGAGACTATATACACAACAAACTTATTATTTTTATTTTATTTTTTTTCATTTTTATCTTTGTGGGGTTTAGTTGCTGGGTCTGCCAGCTAATAGAAGAATAAGCTTGGGATCGTCATTTAACTTCTCTAACACTCCATGTTCCCATCAGTGAAAGGGCAACAAGAAAGCCTATCCACATCATTTTGGGGATTAAAAGGAATAACATGTTTAAAATGCTTTGGCAGAAGTTCTTGACCTTTTGTTGTCTGTGTATGCTTTTGGCACTCTCATGAAGCCTAATGGATTTCCTGGAACAATTACTTTAGATTCATAAAACAAACTATAGAATGACAAAGGACGCCAATTACAATGAAGTTGCCAAATGTTAGAAAACAATATGTATTTCTTTGCTAATATGTTAAAAATTAAAAGATCAAGCCGAGGGTCTGTAACTACTAGAATTTTGAAGTAGCGAAACACTTGAATAATATTTTAATTTATCTACCAAACTAGTACATGAAAATATCTGTGATTTTTGTTGTTGACAAAGCCATATTGTGGGTTTGCAGCCTACCTTTGGAAATGAAGAAAATGGCAGATTTTAGTTAAGGAAGAATGGGAAAAAAGGTGAAATTTTATATCCTCCAAGTTTAGGGACCTCTGAACCTACTGTCTAGCAAGAAACAGACATCTGATAGAGGTTAGTTCCCTTCCTTCTTATTTCCTCTTTCAGATGTCTGTCCCAATAAGTACTGTCTTCAGGTTTTCTTCCCTTTTTGCTTCCTACCAAAACATGATTCCAGGACAGGGTCTGACGTCAGGCATTTGGCCCACGGGGTAGGTAAGTTTATATTTCCTTGATTTTTCCTTCCTTCCTTCCTTCCTTCCTTCTTTCTTTTTAAGATTTCATTTATTTGTCAGAGAGAGAGAGTGCACAAGCAGAGGGAGCGCCAAGCAGAGGGAGAAGCAGGCTCCCCACAGAGCAAGGAGCCTGATGCAGGACTTGATCCCAGGACCCTGCGACCATGATCTGAGCCAAAGGCAGACACTTCACCGACTGAGCCACACAGGCACCACTCCTTGATTTCTTTCTTAAGAGCATTTCTTTCTGTGGTGGAAATTGAAGGAATTTCAGCAGAGGGACAAGGTGGACCTCCCCAGTTCCCAGGAAGAAATGGCATCACAAGGAGAGCAGATGACATAGGTTCTTAAACTTCAGACTGGCACCCAGGATCAGCTGTGGACTTGACTCCAAATCCCCAGTCTGGGTGTTTGGTCGTCCCCTTAGGGGTCAGGGTATGGAGGCTCAGAGAACTGGGACTTTACTTTTTCTGCTTTGGTTCCTGTCCTGTTCTTGGCACACGAGAGTGAAAGCCCATAGTGTGTCTCTTCCCAGCTCTGCATCCAGTAATGTCACATGGGTAACTTGAAACCATCATGGTCGGAGGAATTACACCATAGGAATGAGCAGATGCTATAGGGCAGGGCTTCTTTCCTCTGACACCATGCTTCCTGGAAAGCCAGCTGTTAAACTTTGTGTCTTTCTGTACCTACCCCTTCCTGCCTGGCAATTCTGCTTTGACAAAAGTGGTCATTCTCTCTGTTTGACCTCTGTTTAGTGTCCATTGTGTCCAGAAGGGGACTTGTAGACTTATACTGCTCCCTGATTCCATTCTGGAGTCAGTAGGTGACAGCAATTTTCTTCTTCTCCAAAACCTAAAAGAAGGACCTCACTTCCCTACTTGAGTGAGTAAGTGTTTCATGAGATGATCTTCCTTGCACATAGTTTTCTAAACATTCACGCTAAACAAGGGAAAGCAACTTGTGAGAAGCCATCACAAAGAACTTAAGTGATTTAAGATAAATGCATCGGACAGGAGGGTGATGCAGGGGTTAGCAAGGGCCAGAGAGTAGATATTTGAGTTTTTTTTTTTTTTTTTTTGATTTCCATATTTATTTATTTATTTTTTTGTTTTTTTTTCCATTTTATTTATTTTTTCAGCGTAACAGTATTCATTCTTTTTGCACAACACCCAGTGCTCCATGCAAAACGTGCCCTCCCCATTACCCACCACCTGTTCCCCCAACCTCCCACCCCTGACCCTTCAAAACCCTCAGGTTGATATTTGAGGTTTTAAAGGCCAAGAGGAAACATAGAAGCTATTATATAGGTACTTATATAGCCATTTAAGTGTAACTGCATAAAAATATTAAAAAATTTCCTTAGCTGGTTAGCTATGAAGAAACAGGCAGCTGGTTGGCTTGGTCTATAGGCTGCAATTTTCTGACCTTTGCTCTGGAGGGCTGACTGGGGGTGGAGGTGTAGGGTGAGGAGAAAGGCAAGGAGGTCAGGTTGGTGGCTGGCAGATGAAGGTAATGAGGGTTAGGACTAGGGTGGTGACAGTGGGAGGGAGGAAGATGTTTGAGGGAGTGTAAATATTTGATTAGATGTATAGAGAGTAGATAGATGAAAAGATGGACCAAATGTGATCTAGGGGGCCGGCTGAAATTTGTAACTCTGTCTTTGGGATTCACAAACATATTAGGAGATTGAAGTTCTGAGAAATCCTGCAATAAGTGAAACTGTCTTTGTTCAGAACAGCATTTCCCAAAGTTATTTGCTGAGTCCTTTATTCATGCCCTCAGTGAAATCAAGTATCATGGAAGGTACTAGATTTCACCTATTTGATCTGTAACTGCATGGCAGAATGCAATGTCTCACCGGGAGAAGAGGAACCACCCATACCAGTTATTTTAAAGACATAATTTAACTTAGGGAATTGAATGGCTAAACAGGCATTTGGAGAACTGTAACTGAAGAAAGATATAGTAACTGCAGGTAAAATCTACCACCCGTGGGCAGGGGGAGCAAAAAGAAGAGGTTGGGGTTATAAAAACCTAGAAGCTTGGATTAGACATGAGGGAGTATGGAAAAAAGGATCAGGAACCCCAGCTGCTGCTGGGGTCCAGAGCCATTGTTCAGGTGACTGGCAGAGCAGAAAATAAGCAGCAAGGAGCAAATCCCTTCTTCCTCCAGGCTTGCTGTCTCCCTTTCACACCCTTTATTGGCAGATCCTAACAGGAAGCCAGATGGCAAAGGAGAATTTTATCTGTGGAGTCCAGCTTCAGAATTATAAACTAGGAAACAGAAGGGTGGGAGGTGCTGAGAGACAGTAGCTTAATAACGAGCCCAGAGCCCAGCCCATGTGCATGGTCAGTTTCCAAGCAATCTGGATGGGACCAGAGGCCCTTCCCTCCTCCCAAGGGCTAGATAGCCACAGGTATCTTTTTGAGGCTCTCCTTTTTTCTTAGACAGCAGAAGCTATTCATTAGATTAGAGAAAATCATGGTTTTAATTACATTTCTCTTATAATTCAGAGGAGTTTAAATAACTCCTCTGAATTACAGAAAAAAGATTTCAGTGAAGTCGAATGATTTGGCAACTTGTTCTAAAGGGTTTTTCAGCATCCCTAGATTCAACTGCTCCGAATCCTGCGATTATGGGCTTCCTTTTTCCATTTTAAGCACCAGGGATGAAGATGCACTTCCTTTACTGCTACTGGTGGGTGCTGAGTTGACAGCTTGGAGACAACAGGGCTGTATGCAGAAACAAGACACACGTGGAACAAAAGGAAAGAGGCACCCTGTTCTCCCAAAGTTTCCCTTTTCTGGGAGGTGCAGAGGGAGGCACCTTTCTGGAGGAAATCTGAAAGCTGAAGCATCTGGAGTCTTCTCTATAGATGTGCTGGGGTTTGCTGTGGAATTTCTTGCTGATGAAAATGCTCTGGCGTGGAGGTCTGGTTTAGGGCAAGGTGCATAATTTGAGGAAAGAAGGTTGTTGGCTTTGAAGCCATGCCAGTCACTTCCCAGTTGGGTGGCACCATGGTAGTCAATTCACTTGATTACTCACTTTATTCTGGATAATAACTGCAAATATCCTGCTCTCATTTTTGGCTCATCCAGAGGATCAAAAGAGATGGTCAGTAGAAATGAAAACAGTGCAAAGAGTAAAATGAAAAAAAAAAATACAAGGACTCAATAATGATGAGGTTTGGGGCTATTTTAATTCACTTGGTTCTTGACTCTAGAAGAGATATATGTAAGAGAGAGGTATCTTCCACAACAATTCCTTTCTGTCATGGAGAAGTTGCAATGTGTACCTTTCTGGGTTTATGTTGCTCATGGATTTCCATACAAATATTTGTCTCTTCTGTTATTATCAAAAAAGCTCCCAATGTGTAAGTGAAAACAATTCCAGGAAAAGTATCTCTGTATTTCCAGGCCAAGTCAGTGTTCTGTGTTTATTGTTTCAGGTTTTTCTTGGGGCAAAAGTGGAGTAGATGTTTCTGAAATTTTAATTTGAATCTAGGAGTCAGTTGTGGCTGCTACTCCCACTACTACCGTTTATTATTATTAGTGATTACAGTTGTACGGTAGCATCTACCGCGTGGTTACTGTATACCAGACTCCTCGTAAAGCGTCTATGCTGTTTTGCCACCTTAAAGTAGGGAGATACTGTTCTCACTTCCATTTAATGTTCAGAAACTGAGGCATAACAGGGGAGGGGAACTTGCCTGGGGTTACAGAGTAGATTATGGAGCTGGGATGTAAACCAAACCAGTTCTAAAGGGAACTTTTAGCTATTCTCCTTTATTCAAGAAACACTTTCATACATTGTGTGACTCAGAGTTGCTTCTCCATCGCTTTTCTTTGTTCCTGTGGGGATATAATTTATTGGGCATTTACCAAGTGCTAGATCGGATTCTAAACATTTTCTGTGTGCAGTCTTATTTAATACTTAGGGTATTTTATTATCATCATCCTATTTATCAGATGAAGAAACTGAAGTTCAGAAAATTTAAGCAATTTGCTCAGTCAGGTTCACACTTTGAGTAATTATTGAAGCTGATATTTGAATTCAGGGCTACATGACTAGAACCCCACATTTTAGAGCAGTACATCACATAACTCTGCTTACTAACCATAATTTTTTTTCTGTTTCTCATGGAGCCATCCTTAAATTGCCCTGAACAGGAGTGTAAAGCTTGTAACAATGGGAAAGCTGAAATAAAGCTAAATGAAGATCAGAAACCGTGTAGTGTCAGCAGGGACTGGGTAATTATACCACAAAACTGGGATGAGGGGTAATGAAATAGAGTTCAATGCTCAGGCTTTGAATTTCTTCAAGATAAGGTGAACAAACAAAAGACAAATAGGCAAAAACAAAACAAAACAAAACTGAACAAAACTCAGTTCATCTAGTTTGTATATACAGTTTTTATTGTCCCATAAAAAGAAGTAGACCAGTAATTCAGAAGACACATTTTCCCTAGCACTCACAGTCCAGAGAAGTTTCTTGAGAAAGTCTTGTATTTGGACACCAGATGTAGTTTGTAGGGAGCTTCCATGATACACAGCATGGTGTGAATGGATGCTTGGGGAAGGATACAGATTAGAATTCTATCCTGTGTGAGACAGAGTGTTTTTAAAAGAGAATGTACTTTATTCATTTCCGACACCTTTATTAGAACTCGCAGTCTAGCATTGGGTGTTACATGCAAACAGTGAATCATGGAACACTACATCAAAAACCAATGAAGTACTCTATGGTGACTAATGTAATATAATAATAAAAAAAGAACTCGCAGTCTAGTGCAACATGTCAATGAATGTCCTTAGATCTGTTGTAATAACTACATGGGAAATGTGTTCACAAATTTCATAGAAGGAAATGACTTTATTTACGTACAAAGAGCTAGTTGTTTTCTTCTTAAAATCTTCTTAAAATCCTGAAATAAAAAAAACTAACAAAGCTTTTTCAACTTCAACTTAACAATTTCTAACTGCTGGTCTCTATTTTCTTCTTGTAAGATCTGGCTGGACCGCAGCTTGCTCATTTATTTACTCATAGTAGTTAAAGAGGGCCTTAGGTTTGGCCAATGTCAAGACAAAAGAAACGAGGAAAGAAACCTTGGCCAGGAACCTGGTGGGTCCCAATGGCCTGTGGTGCATTTATGGCGGTCTGTGCACAATTAAGTCAGCTGAGCCCTATCTGTTAGTGTTATGCTGGAAATTCCTACAAATCATCCAGGAACATGAAAAAAAAAAAAAGAAGAAGACACGAGATATAATCAGGAGATAAGTCAGAATTACTGAATCAGAGCAATAACCTTTCAAGGCCAGGGAGATAAAGATGCCCAGAACTGTGCTTATATTCAAGGGACAATAGTGCAACATTCTTGAGCTTGAGACAGCAGTGCTTTCAGCAAACCATAATCTCACCCACTTGTGCTGGTGACTCCCACTCCACGCTGCATCATTTGATGGATAAAAATTGCAAATAGGTCAAGGATAACTGAGAAGCTCACTGGATCATGGTCGTTTGTACAGCTGTATCACGACCAGGTGCTAGGGTTTTGCTTAAATCTGACATCTATATATCTAAGTCTGTTGCTCCATCCATCCATCCATCCAGGCAGCCACTCATCATCTAAATAGAGTTATATCTCTTGCCTCAGGAATTAAACCTAGTTCAGTATTAAAGGAAATGAAAGCTAAATTTAATTTCTTTATTTCATAATAATTACAGGAATGTACTAGACATGACATAAAGCATAAGTAAACTATGCATTCATTTATAACCACAACTAACATTTATTAAAACACTCTTACATGCCAGGAGCTGCAGGAAGAGCTAGGGAAGGAAAAAAGATGAATAAGACATTGTCTTTGCTTTTTAGAATTTACAGTCTAGTAGAAAGTATTTGCACTCACAACTATGACTTCATGAACTAGCCTCTTCTCTTTACTGACTCCATTCCTTCCTTTCCTGAAACAGGTACACTACAACACTCTACTCCAAGCATCTCTTGCCTCGGTGCCTTTGCATGTGCTGTTCCCTCTTCCCAGAATGTTCTTTCCCTGGATGTATGTAGGGTTGACTTCCACACTGCCTTCAGATCTCCTCCACATGTCATCATTCCAGTGAGTTCTTCCTCGAGCAACTCCCTCTTACTTGGGGAATTATGTATCTACATAATTCTGAAATATTTTTCTCCCTCATCATATATATTTCCTTTTTTGTTTGTTTATTGTCTTTCTTCCTCTAGGTGCCAACTAGAATATGTGTTCTGTGAAAGCAGGAGAGTTTGTTTTGCTCACTCCTCTATCTTTGTGTCCAAAAGAGAGCTTGACAAATAGTAGGTGCTTAATAAATATTGTTAAATAAACAATGCAAAGAAGAAAAATAAGGCTAACATATATTTATATATGTTAGCTAATATATCTGTGAGATATATATATATATATATATATATATATTTGAATTTTGACAGTAACAGGGAAGGAGTGATTAAGATGTGCCTTATGAATCCTTGAACTGAAAGGTGTTTCTTTACTTTGAAAAAAAAAAAAAAAGTCCACTTATAAGGGACAGCTAGCTTCCATGACAGATATATCCAACATTTCAGGAATCAAAGTGCTGGTTAGATATGATGAATGACCACATGATGCCTGAAAATTTTCCACTACCCTTTGAATTTTTTGGTACTCTGGGACCATCTGGAAACAAATGGGTTTGACCTCATTTCCAAAACTACTTGTGAAGCCTGTTCCCGTTAACCAGGAACTAAATCTTCACTTGTGGGCTGTCTGTGCTTGATTCTGTGCTCCAATCCTTACAGTTCTGACTGGTGATGGGACTCAAGAGAACACTGAGCATTTTCCTTGTCACAAAAGCCATCATTCACTAGAGACTGGGAGCAGAGAAGAACTCTAATATCCACTGGCATGGCTCAGCGCAACCCAGACTGCCAAAGAAAACAGGTGTGCAATGATTACTGGAATAAGTTTGAGGCAAGAATCCAAGCTGTGCATGAGCCCGTGTGACCACTTTCCTTGTAATGCTGTGGATGCCAGACAGGTAAATGAGGGCTCTCCGGCAGCCAGTGAAGACCCTTTGGGGCAGCTTTTCATTTCTACATTCATTCAGACAATTATTTACTGAGCATGTGCCTTATGCAAGGCTCAGAGTATGACCCAGTCTTGATATAACCAGAGGGTCTCAGTAAATTTGTGTGATCCTCCAAGGGTTTCAGGAAACCTTCTTTTGGAGATTGTTTTAGTCAGAATATCTTTTGCGGGAAGGAGAAAGCCATTCAAGCAAGCTTTTGGGAAACAGAGGATAACAGGGGAGATATTTTCCAGAATCAAAATGAAGGAGATGGCAACAAAGTAGCTCACTGCCTAATTCCCCTACAGGGTGCCCGGCTCTGCGGGCAGTACTTCTCTCCTTCTGTGGGCTTGATTCCTCTAACACTTTGTGCCTCAGGCCAAAAAAAGACCATTTCAGACCCTGCAGGATAATGCTGTCCAGGAGAACTCAGTGGAGACTGCTCGCAGGCCTGTATGCTCCATTCCAAACGCCTGGGAGAACCTGATTGGCTCGGCTTGCATCTAGGGTCCTTTCCTATCCATCAGATATAACCAGGGGGTGAGGTTTTGTGGCCCACATGCACTCAGCAGGACTGTGGGAAGTGACTCTCACAGAAGGGAGAGTGAGGATATAGGGAGGCCATGCCTAGCATCTCTAGAGTAGACACCAACGGATGTTCAGAGCCAGGGACCAGGGGGTTTAGATGCAACCTGAGGGAACAGAGCTGGATACTCAAGCTGAAATGATGGGAAGAACTGGGGTACCTGTGGTCACCAGCCAGAGACTTGCAAGGAGGCTAATGCCCCTTCACCCTTGAAGGCATTCAGTCCTACACTGGATAATGATATCCTTGAGGGGAGGAGCCATGAACTTGTTCATCATCGTATTTCAACATCCAGCACAGTTCCTGGGACACTGCTGGTGTTTGAAACACAGTTGTTGATAAAATAAATGAAGGAAGGAATGAAGATACTTGAAGGAATATCACCTCCTCTGTGAAGTTTTTCTAATACTTCCTCCAACAAAGTCAGAATTCCCTCATTTGTGCTCCCACCATGCTAACAACATTTTATGGTCATTGTCGGAAGACAAATCAACCTCTCTTGCATTGGGTGAATTCTATTAAGTGGAAAGTGGGTTCTATTAAGCAAAAACAAATAAGTGGGACTACATCAAACTAAAAATCTGCACAGCAAAAGAAATAATAAGTGAAATGAAAACGGCAACCTGCAGAATGGGAGAAAATATTTGCAAACCATATATCTGATAAGGGGTTAATATGTGAAATGTAACTCATGCAACTCAATAGTAACTTATCATCATGGAAATGTAAATAAAAACCACAGTGAGATATCACCTCAGAAAACCTGTTGGGATGGCTACCATCGAAAAGACAAGTGTTGATGAGGATGTGGAGAAAAGAACCCTGGTGCACTGCCTGTGGGAATGTAAATTGGTGCAGCCAATATGAAAAACAGTACTAAAAATAGAACTATCGTATGATCCAGCAATTCTACTTCTGGGTGTATATCTCAAGGAAAAATGTCATTATCTCAAAGAGGTATCTGCACTCCCATGTTCATTGCAGCATTTCACACTAATCAAGATAGAGAAACAACATGTGTCCATCAAAGGATGAGTGAATAAAAAGATATTCTTCACAAAGGAAAAACTATAAAAAAGAAGGAAATTCTGTCATTTGTGACAATATGGGTGAAGCTTGAGGGCTTTACGCTAAGTGAAATATGCTAGACAAAGACAAATACTATATGTATGGTATCACTTCTATGTGGAATCTAAAAAAATTTAACTCACAGAAGCAGAGAGTAGAATGGTGATTACTGGGGGTTTGCAGGTGAGTGGGGGGGGAATGGTGAGATGTTGGCCAAAGGTTGCAAACTTCCTGTTATAAGTTATAACTTATAAGTGAATAAGTTAGGGAATCTGATGGAAGGCATAGTGGCCATAGTAACACTGTATCATATACTTGAAATTTGCTAAGAGAGTAAATTTTAAGTGTTCTTAACACACACGGTTAACTATGTGAGTGATCGATATATTAATTAGCTTAATTGTGGAGATCATTTCACAGCATTTGTGTATATCAAATCATCACACTGTACTTAAAATATATACAGATTTTATTTTTCAGTTATATCTCAATAAAGCTGGAGGAGTTCTATTAATCTTAGAGTTTCTAGCTTCTAGTACAGTGCCTGGCTGTGTAGGAGCTTCTCAGTAATTGGCCATGAAATAAATATTGTATCTGCCTTTTGATGACCTTGACTCAAAGGCTTAATTTTTTTTTTCTTTTTAAAGACTGGCTTATTTATTTGATAGAGGAAGAGAGAACACAAGCAGAGGGAGCTGGAGAGGGAGAAGCAGACTCCCCTCCAAGCAGGGAGCCTGATGTAGGGCTCAATCCCAGGACCCTGAGACCATGACCTAAGCTGAAGGCAGACACCTAACTGACTGAGCCATCCAGGTGCCCTGCCACCAACATTCTTATTGTGGTCCCCTGAATATGTCTTTTCGCCTCTGGCTCCTTATAAAATTTTCTAACTTTGGTTTTCAGTTATTTGACTTTGATGTTGGCAAGATGTGGTTTTCTTTATATTTATGCTATTTGTGGCTTTGTTGAGCTTCTTGATACCGTGGATTGATATCTTTCATTAATTTTAGAAAATTCTTAATCATTATCTCTTCAAACATCTTTTTTCTGTCCCAATCTCTCTCTCCTCTATCTTCCTAGGTGTACAGTTACACATATGTTAGGCCATTTACTATTGTTCCACAAATGTCAAAGGCTTAATTTTTGATAAAAAAATTGATTATATTTATTTTTTCTAATTATTAAACAATAAAAAAGGAATACAATTTCACATTTTGGTATGTTTATAAATTTATGTCATTTTAGAGGGATAAAATTCTTATTCTTCAAACATTAGTTTTTAATGTCTACAAAATATTTCATCATCTGAACATAATAAAACTTATTTATCTGTTATTGGACTCATAAGCTATTTCCAGGTTTCACTCTCATAAATATTTCCTTATGAGAATTTCCTTACACATGAAACTTTGCGATTTCCTATAGGCATATTTGTCAAAGTGGAATTATGAAATCAAAGGGCATACACACTAGGGCCCTTGATAATTATTGCCAAATACCTCTAGAGAGGGCAAATTAATGTACTTGACACCAATTGTGTATGATCATGCCTGTTTCCCCACGTTCTCAGCACCAGATGGAGTTATAATTTAAGAAGATGTCAGTTTGATCCACGGCTGCACTTACTCGGAATGGGGCAGAGCCCCTGACTTGCCCAGGGAGCAACGCCACTGGCTGATGACATGAGGGCTCTGGCAGGGCAGAGATGAAAACAATTCAGTTCATGCTCTCGAGTACTTTGAGTCTTTTGGGGTTAGCAGCATTTTAAAAACACCTCACTTAAAAGCAAAGGCAGAATAAAATATCAGTAGTAGAGAGTTAGTAGGAAGACAGGCACAGGCTGCTTATCTACAGGAGGCCTTGGACATGGGTCATTTCTCGAGGTGCTGTTGCCAGGAAGACAACACAGGCCTTTATAGATGCTCCAGATTAGTTCAATGTTAATGGCAAGAGGCAGGTGCCCTGTTCATTATCAGGTGTCCAGAGTGACAGAAAAGAACTGGGATAATTGGGAGCCCACTTGGCCATGCAAGGCCAGAGATGGTGGGGCTCCTGATGCTGCTTGGGAAGTCATGGGCAGCCTGGGCCCTGGCCAGGCACTATGGGGCTCAAGTTGCTGCACTGGTAGTCTTAGGACACAGGAGGCTATGGGTTCAGGTAGTAGACCCTGGACAAATGTCTTGGGAGGGGTCATAGTTACAGGCCTGGGGACAGGACCATCCCAGTGAGAAGAACCAAAAGATCAAGAGATCACAGGGTTTAGCATTTGTCCTGGAGTGGAGTAGACTCAACCTTGTGTCTTATTCCCTCTTCCACTTTTCGAAATCCTTCTCTCACCACTGGCTCTAGCCTCCAAATGCTTAACTTACCCGGTAGAATAACTGAATGATTTCTTAACTTTCTTGTCTTCTTATGGCCCAAGATCTTAGGATCTTGGATATTAACCTCCCCAGACAATGTAGTTTATTAAAATATTTTCCTAAACAAAAAATTTTTCTCTCATGAAAAGATGTTTGACTATAGCTACTAAAATGAATTTTTAAACCCAAGAAATAGAGATCCTGGCCCAAACCAGACTCTCAGTAGAACTCCGCTCTCCCCAGGCCCTGTTGATAAAGATTTATGTTGACCCTTCTCTTCCCTCCTTGTTTGGGACACTGGGCTCCTTTGAACAATGTGCTTTCCTTCATTTGGGCACCAACCCTTCCAAAGTTATGAGAGGTCTGTTTTTGCTTTGGACAGCCACTGGCACAGCACAGAGTGGGAGGTAAAGGGACCTCTTGGTGTGGACACCCAGTCACTGCAGTACACTGAACCAAAATGCCCCTCACTGGGGCAGGGAACCTGTGAGAGCCTGTGTTGTGCCAATATTGCCTGCTTATCCTGTCCCTCCGTTAGCTACTTTCTGCCCTGCAGGTGAGACAGTGGTAAAACAATGGTGAAAGGGACTCTTCCAGTCTACTAGGGAATTGCTGGAGGAGGAACTGAGGGATTGAAGGGCAATAGCCCATGAGAATGTGTCACTGATTCACCCTTCCTTTTCTTCCTTGGACATGAGTGGGTTTTTCTGCACACTTGGACGTCTCAGTGTATTGCCATAAAACATGATTCTGAGCTGCAAATAAGAGAGAGCCTATAGACTCGCCTTGACTACAATGTGCAAAAAGTGGAGATGTGTGAGCCACCCCTACCCACTTCTAGGTGAAAGGATAAAGGTCTATTTACTGAATAACTATTGTGTGTCTGGAAGAACAGATTGAAGTAGATATTACTGCCGCTGCACCCAGACTCCCTTGGGTACCTTTGTCATGTCTGTCTATCTATCCCCCAGCTTCAATGGGGATTTCCCTCCCAACAGCCAACCTCAGGGGCTGTTGTTGGCAGACTGCGCTCTGCTGTGGGACTTTCTTCACTCAAGTGTGCAGAGTTGGAAGTGCCTGCAAGTGTAGGGTTCCCTTCCAGCCCTGTAGCAGCTCTTAGCTGGCGAATGACGAATGATATGAAGGTCCTATCCCCTCGCCTCCAATGGGGACAAACTCTGGGACATAAAACACTCCAGAGCTTCCCTGTAGAGTCAGGCTGAGGTCATCTTTTGCTTGTTTCTCCTTGAGATGGCATCTCAGTTGGTTTCCTACTCCTCCCTGTCCTGCTTCCTCTACTCCCTTGCTGGACTCCGTGGGAACATTTTCTTCACAAGTCACTTATCCATGAACTAAGCTTTAGTTCTGTTTCCTAGGAAACTAATCTAAATTGTTCTGCTCTCATGTACACTTGACAAAACTCTATGAAGTAAATGTCATTATCCCCATTTTACAGATGAGGAAACCAACTCTCAAAAGGTGATAATATGTCCAAAGCTAGTGATTTGAATCCAATTCTATCTAACACCATAAACTCAATGCCATGGGAAATAATCAGCATTTAGATAAAGCTAGCCAATGGTCTCCTTACAGACTCACCCACTTTCTCAAGGTCACATGAAAAGGCAGTGTCCTGGATCAAGTCACAGGAATTGCGTAAGTCTGAAAGGTCTCAGGCCTAAAGCAGGATTGGCCTTGCAGCTTTAAGATAACTTTGCTGACCATACTACTTCCTCCGTTATCTCCCCACCTATGGTGTCTATCAGCTCTCTGCCTGAAGAGTCTGCTTTCAGCTGTGGCTCCTGTGTGAACCGGTATGCTTGTTGAGGACAAGGACCAGGTGCTAATTATTGTGAAATCCCCAGAACCAGTCACGGTGCTTGGCAAATAAGAGGCACTTAAATGGACATACCTTCAATTAAAGGATCCAGCCACAGGGCAGTTTCTTCATGAGAAATCTACTCTGGAGTAATCAATAAAGTTAAAATGAAGGGATTTTTGATTCCTTAAAAAGAACTGCCATATCTCAAGTTAATTTTTACTCTCTAGGACCTACATTGTGGTTTAAAGCAAGGACTTGAAGCCATTGCTCTCTTTTGAGAGTCTTCCCTCTGAGGTTTCCTTTCTAACAGCATTAACTAATTCTGTCAAAAGGTTTTTACCCTCAATACATTTTCTGATGATACACATATTTTAAGGGCCCACTGATATCAGCACTAATTCTAGGGAATTATGAATTTCTCTTCTAAATATTTTATACTGAAATCAAGCCTAATCAGTATATTGGACATTAAACATGAAGCATAGGATATGACTTAAGCCAATTTGGGGGGTCAAATAATGGCATTATTATTTTTTAAACTGTGAATCAATATTAGAAGGTCTTGTGTTTTCCTGTCAATGCTGCTAGCACTTTTTCTCATTGTGTTTTTATCAACCCTCCCCTCAGTGTACCAACCCAGGTAATAATTCAGATGTATATTATGGTCCATAGTTCCTGGAATTTTTCTTTTGAAAGGTACGTAGGTGGACTTTGTGATTATGTAAGCACAAAACTAATGGGATTGGCAGGAGCCCCAGCTGAGAACAGGAAGGTGCCAGGCAAACTTCTCTCAGCCTTACTCTGCTAATGCCTCCCTGGGTGTGGGCTGGTGCTGGGCTGCTTCTGCTCTGCTGCAGAGCAAGATCACTGCCCACTGTGCCTTGTCACATCTTAGTTCATAGCTGTAACTGAAAATATGGGCTCCAGCAGCCTTTAAAGTTACAATCACAAAAGAAGCTTGGATCTAGAATCAGAGCTTGAAAGATTGGGTTGGGGGGAATCCATGGTAGGAAGTGGATTGGACTGGGCGCTTATGTTAACCCCTCAACTTCATAGAAAAAATACTTAGGAATGTGTTTTAGTTACCTATTGCTGCATAACAAACCACCCCAAAACTTAGTAGTAGAAAGTATCATTACTTTCTCATGGCTGTAAAGTTCTAGAATTTGGACAGGGCACAGTGGGGATTGAATATCACTGTTTCACTTGAGTTTGCTGGGGCTGGAATGCCCTCTTCTCTCACATGTCTGACACTTGATCATGGATAGTTCAAATGACTAAGGTCTGGATGGAATGGCTTGATTAGGACCCTGTGTTTGGCTTTGATCCTTGCAATTGGCTGCTTTCCTCAGTTTTCCTTCATGTAGTCTTGGGGCCTCTCTCCCTAATCTAATTTCTCCATGCAGTCTCTCCAGCAGGGTAAGAAGAATTCTTAAATGAAGACTTAGAACTTCCAAGAGTGCAAACACAGAAACTCCTGAAGGCTTGGGTTCAGAACAGGCACAGAATCAATTGTACTGTATTCTTGCTAATGTCGTAGGTTGGTCCAGATTCAAGAAAAGGGAACTCTACAAAAATGTGATTACTGGAGGTATGGTCTCCTAAAATCTGCTGATGGGGGCGCCTGGGTGGCTCAGTTGTTGGGTATCTTCCTTCGGCTCAGGTCATGATCCCAGGGTTCTTGGATCGAGCCCTGCATTTGGCTCCTTGCTCAGCGGGAAGCCTGCTTCTTCCTCTCCCACTCTCCCTGCTTGTGTTCCCTCTCTCACTGTGTCTCTCTCTGCCAAATAATAAGTAAAATCTTTTTTTTTTTTTTTTTAAAGATTTTATTTATTTATTTGACAGAGATCACAAGTAGAAAGAGAGGCAGGCAGAGAGAGAGATAGAGAGAGGAAGAAGCAGTCTCCCCGCTGAGCAGAGAGCCCGATGTGGGGCTCGATCCCAGGATCCTGGGATCATGACCTGAGCTGAAGGCAGAGGCTTTAACCCACTGAGCCACCCAGGTGCCCCAATAAGTAAAATCTTTAAATAAAATAAAATAAAATCTACTATGTACCAGACTACCACAGTGTGGTTGGAGGGAGAGGATTCACACACATGGGGCACACAGAATAGACAGAGGCTCTTATGGTATGGGAAGTGCCAGATAAGATACAGGACGCCTAGTTAAATTTGAATTTCAGGTAAGCAATCAATAATTTTTTTAGTATAAATGGGTCCCATGCAAGTCAGTATATCATTCAATATTTAGGACATGCTTATACTAAAATAATTTGTTGCTTTTCCAAAATCCAAACTGATTTGGATTTCAACTGAATATTTTGAATTTTTATTTGTTAAATCTGGCAACCCTTGATGAGAACCCTGTAAGCCCATGTCCTGGAAGCTATTATTGGTCTAGTTACATGGTGGTTCAGGGCAAATGAGGACCAGGGCATGAGAACAGAGAGGGGGAGGGCAGATGTCTGAGGCTAGCAGAGAAAATTGTGCTCAGGAGGAGACCTGGATGTTCAGGCAATGTACCAAGGTGACCGAGATTGGGAAAATAGAGTCAGACAGACCGGAGAGGGAATCTCAACCTTTCATGACTGCTCTGAGAATTAGAGGTTTTTTCCCAGGCTTTTTCAATAAGGCAGATAATTATGCTACTTTATAGGGTTGTGGCAAGGATTAAAATAGAGGAGTGCCTGGAATGCACTCAGCGCGGTGCCTGGTACATAGTAAGCATGGGAAGCAGGAGAGGTGTCGTCACCGTCAGAGTGACGATTATGGGGATGATACCAGTGTGGGTACTGAAGCTGGCGCAGACCGTGGGGGAGAAGCACAGAGGGAGTTAACATTCCCAGAACGCATGCCCAGCTCTGTGCCTGGTGTCTGCAATTCTCCATCTCCCTGAATCATAATAGCCTTTGCAGGGACAATAAATCAATTTTAGAGATTAGCGAATTGACTTGGAGGAATTCATAAGTTTGCCTGAGTGGCAAAGTCAGGTCCATCTGACAACAGGGTTTTTTCTTCATACAGAAAGGCAAGTTAATATAGTTCATTCAGGTGGACTTCAACTCAGGGACCTCCAGTTAGCGTTCTGTTGCCAGGCTTTCCCATTGACTTTGTCCTCCACGTTGCCTTAACTCTGAGCCTCCTTTACTCACTAGTAAGAAAGGAGAGTACTATCCACATGCTTCTCCCAGAGCCTTGTAGAAAGCACTCACTGAGGTGAGGGGGTATGAAGATATTTGTCAACTCTAAAGTGCTCTGCAGACGTTGAAATAGTTTTTTTAAAGTCTAGTCAAGTGTCAATGGAATTGAATATGTTAATCCTGTATTCTGCTTATTGAGACCTTGTCCAGATAAGGAAATGCTTCTCTACTGAAGTCAGTGAAGAAGGGCCTTGGTGATTTTCAGTGTTAAGGCCCTCAGGAAGAGGGAGAGCACTCTTTTTTTCCCCTGGAACAGTCTAGGACAAGATTCTGGGGGCTGGAGGGAGGGTTACAGCTTTCCCCAGGGGTCTTACAACAGGATTTAAGGGCAAAAGAGCAGAGCAGGACAAGAGCAGGACCAGTGCCCGTGTGGGCTCTAGGGTTCTCCTGGTGGCTCATTGCTTTTAGGTAGCCTTGCATATCATCCCTTGCCAGAGGCATAGGGAGATCTGATGCCATGATTGGTGAAATGCCGATTTCATGTTCCATTGTCTGTTAAGGATCTGGAACTTATTTACAAGGCCACTATGAACTTTTAGACTTCCCCAGAGAGTAGCAGCTTAGAAATATGTGGAAATATTGTCATTATCTATTTTATGGGTGAGCATGATGTAAACAGTGACTGACAAAGCTCGAGTGAGCTGGGTCGTGCCTCTGGCTCAGGTTTCCTCTTTCTCTAATTCACTCTGGGTCTGAATCTCCATCCACCCCAACACACTGGACGTGCAGCTGCATTCATTATTCTCCCTGGCTCTGCCCAAATCTGCCACATAAGGAACAAAATGGTCTGCAAACACAGACTCATTTTCTGGGCAGTAAATTAGGATAACCTGACAAGAGAACGATCTAGTTCTGACACACATTTTCCAAGTTTACCAGGGGTAACAGCATAACTGGTGGTGTGTGTGTGTGTGTGTGTGTGTGTGTGTGTGTGTGTGTGTGTGTGTTTGTGTTTATGTGTGATGGGGGTGGAGTGAATGTGTGGGCTTCTGAAAGGCATCTTGCGAACACCACAGTGGAAGGCAAAGTGAAAGCGTTTGCTGCTTGGTAATGAGATTCAGTGTTATGGGGCTGTTATTTTTAGTGTTTAAGCTATGAAAATTTCATTCTCTCCCTAGAGGCCTCCTCTCTGCCATTCTTTAGCACATTAGGTGAGAAATCAAGTGTCATCTTTAAAAAATGATAACAGATCCCAAGTTAGCTTGTAAAAAATACTGCTCCCCCCAATTCTAAGTGTTTGGTCTGGTAAAAGACATCTTAGAAATTGGAATTTTTGATTTGAGATGAGCAGGGAAGGGACAGAAAAAGAGATTTGAAAGTCTTGAGTTAGAGAGGGAGGACTAGAGATAGAGAATATAAAAAAAGAGAGAATTGGATACTATTGTTTTTGAATAATTATGAATAAATGCTTGTGGCAAGTGTGTGTGCGTGTATATATGTGTATACATATATATGGATATGTATGTGTGTATATATGTATGTATATGTAACTTGCATCTCCCATATGTGTATTTCAGATGTCCTTTTGATATATTCTATGAAGGCTCTTTGATGATCTCGATCTAAATTCTCTCCTTCAGTCATAGTCCTTTTTCATGCTTACATTTATGCCCATCAAATTCCTTTAGCAGAACTAGTAAGCCAGTTGCAATCTCAAAGGTTCAGAGGATTTTCTACTTTGAGTATACAAGCTCCACAGACAGATTTCCATTATACTACTTGTATCCTGTTTACCTTTGCATAATTCTAGACAATTAGTGAAATTCAGGAGTCTTAAACAAGAATACTTCAAATACCAGCTATGTAAGTGGTAACTTCCAAATGTATCTCTAGCATTAACCTTTTCCAGGAATTCCAGACATGTAAATCCAAGTGCCCATTTGCCAGATCCACCAGGATCTGTATTTTGAACTTAATGCATCCCAAATCAAACTCTTAATTCAATTCATGCCTATTCCTTATTTAATTCTGTTGCAGCTTTCTATATGTCAGTAAATTCTATCCATTTCTTGGGTCAAGAGTCATGGTTAATCTTGATTTCTGTTTTCCTCCCTTACCCCATGCACTCAGCCCATCAACAAATTCTGTCAGCTCTACTTTCAAAATATATTCAGAATTGACCATTTGGTACCTCTACTCTTTCCACCCTGATCATGCCAACACCGTCTTCTGCCTGCATTATTGTAATATCCTCCTAACTTGTTCTGCTCCCTCTATAGTCTATTCTCCAACAACAGTCCTCATGATCCTTTAAAAATCTTGGCCCGATTGTGCCACTCTTAAGTTCAAAACACTCCAATGGCATTTGAGTGAAAGCCAGATACTTGCATTGGTTGCAAGGCCATGTGCTGCCTCCTGCTCCCAGCATCTCCTGCTCACACATCACCACACTTCATCTATGCCCATCTCCCTGCTTCCTGTGGATGTGAACTGTTAAAAGATAAACTGGCACATATTAACAATTTTAAGAGTTTATTCGCAAAAGGAAAATGGAACCCTGTTCTCCCAAAGACCCTCTCTTATGAGAGGAACAAGGTGAGAGAATAGAGCCTACAGGGAAACTGTGATTATTATAAGCAGGATAATTCCCAATGTCTAGAATCACTTTAGAGCAATGGTTCCTGAGACCCAAAACGATCAGATACAAGTAAGTCAAAGAAAAGCACCACTTCTTAAGATACCTGGCTTATTCGGTGATCTTAGGTAGCTGCTTCTCAGCTTCTGAAGAAGTGTGAAGTACAGCAAGTCGTGTCAGCCATAGCTTGCACACCTCCTTGCTCAGCTAAAATATAATCAAGGACTATCTTGTTACCAAGAACAACTCTGGCCAGAGAATGTAGGGATTTTTGTTAGCAGATATTACTCCAGCAGTTGATTCAGAGATAGTTCGGGAGCATTGTCCTCCTATGTATTAACAGAGAGAAAATACAAGCAGCAAAAAGGAAAAAGGAAGAAAGCTTCCATGTTGGATTTGATGATCTTGACTCATGATCTTGGGAGAGCTGTTCACCTCCAGATGCCATCTGCTCTTGGGGAAGAACCTCCTTAGTCGATATTAATTTTAGATCTCCAGTTGGTGTGTAGTTCCAAGTGTCTGGAGGAGTCCTTTCTAATTGGGAGATGTAGACCCAAGGTTCAAGTCCCTGAAGTTTGACTGCCATCTGAGTAGTAAGGAAGACCTTGTACAGCCCCTTCCAAGGAGGCTCAAGGGTTGTTCTTAATGATTCCAAATAAGAAGTGTGGGAAAAAATTTGAAAGATTTATTTGGAGAGTTGTAGCCAGCTATTTGAGAAAACTAGAAGAATTCAAGATCCAGTCCAGTTTACAGATAAAACAAAATCCCAAGGTCAAGGAGCAGTACTAGAATTGGATATCCATAAAGTTGTATCGTGATTTCTACTGAATTATATTTTTTTTCCTCTACAGTTACCATCATTTCTATTGAAGATAACACAGTAAGACTAATTTGTTTGCAAAAATAAGTCTAGTCCCATTAAACTTTTCCTGATTATTTACATAGTATGGCAAGAATAATGATTGACCATATAGGCCCTTTTAAAATCACATTTGCTGGAACTGTTCATAAGCAATCTTAGATTAGACTTTTAAAGCCTCATCAGGCTAAGAAGAAGCCAAGGACTCAATGAGGCCATTTTTTTTCCAAGGGGCTTCTACTGGCACCATAAAGTCAATTTTAGTTCCTTAAAGCTGTCTGGTCATATCAGATTCTCGGCAGATTTTCAAATATGACATTCCAGTCAAAGTGTTGGTTATTTAACCAATTTTTCCACATGTGTCATGGTACAAGATGAACAGATTCTTATTGAACTGATGCAAATAACGATATTGCCATGAATATAAGAATGCTCAATTTTCCAAATTCTGGACAGATCAGATAGAAAAAGTAAAGGTTTAAATTTTGTTTTCAAAGGTATACTTTACACAATTACTGTAAGTCATAGATAGCTTGAGAGGAAAACATTTTTCTTAAATCTGGAAAAATTAAACTTTGAGAAATCGTTAATGTATATATATAACATCCTCATGAGTTTATTCAATTCCACGTAATTGATTTGTGTTCTGCTTGAATCCACATTTTCTATTAATTCTGGCAATTCTTGCCAAGTTCAGTTTTATGATCTTAAAGTTATCAGAACCCCATATTCTAGAATACATCTCAGAGTCCTCTTCATGAATCTTTCCCAAGGTACACACTTTTGTAAAAACAGCAGAGTAAAACAAAAACTGTCTGTAAAAGACAAAAGACTTAAAAATGCCCATGGTTAAAGATCTGATGAAGGTTCACTTAATAAAACTGACAAGGAAATTTGGTTATTTCTGTAGCGTACATTTTAAGGTAACTGAATTATGACTAATGTTATACCAAGACATATCAGATTTCCAGGAATTTTGTATAATCTCTAGAACATTTATGTTAATAACATGCATCTATACAACCTAAGGAGGTTTATCATCCCTTACTTGAAATGTTTCCCATGTAATTTAACAGATCATGCAAACCAAATTAGTTTAACATCTCTCTTTCACAAGGTGAGAGAAAAATTCCTTGAGATTTTCGAGGGATCTGCTACAAAATCTCAAAAGTTAGTTTGAGGTCAAAAGAATTTAGAATTTGATTTTGAGAAAATATTAAAAGGTTTGTAATAAAAAAAAGAAGGTTTGAAAATTTGATTAAATAGGATACAGACCATTATGAAATAATACTTACTTATCTATTTAGCCACAGTGACAATAGAAGATGTTAAAGGTAAATACACAAGGTTAGACAGTTACGAACAAAACTTAGCTCTCTTAATATTGAGAAGACTGAGTTTTCTTAAGTAATCAAAGATCTAATTAAGGCAATGTGATACATAGTAAATTATTTTAGTGAAACATAAAATCTTTTCTTTTCAAGTACATTACTTAAAGGGCAAATAAACATATTTCACAATCTTTTATCAAGAGCAGATCAATAGTCCGAGAGTTTTGTCCTTTTAACAGATGAAAGAAAATTAAGTCCAAGTTTTAATTTTACATAAGTACACTATTGATACCATAGTTTATTTTTAAAGCTCTTATTATTTCTAGTAGTTTTGATTACATATATTACTTAGAATTCTTAACCCTTGGAATCCTTAATTCCTAGTGAAAACTAAGAAGTAATTGTGGATTAGCATATTTATAAATACATTTCATAATTCCTAGACAAATAATCTTCTTCAGAATAAATTTTCCAATGTGGCATAAAGCATGTTTTTAAAAAGATTTTATTTATTTATTTGACAGACAGAGATCACAAGTAGGCAGAGAGGCAGGCGGGGGGGGGCGGGGTGCAGGCTTCCTGCTGAGCAGAGAGCCTGATGTGGGGCTTGATCCCAAGACCCTGAGATCATGACCTGAGCTGAAGGCAGAGGCTTATCCAACTGAGTCCCCCAGGCATCCACAAAACATGTTTAATGATAGTCCCAAATGTCTTTAGTTACTTTGTAAAAGGAAGCCAAGAGTGGATAAATCTGTGTTCAGTAATTAATGCTTTAGTATTTTATCTTATTTGGAAATGATCTAGATACTCAATGAATATCCATCATTTAACTTAATCTCCAGTCTAACTTTAAAGTTTTAAGTCACCAAAAAGGTGTTGGAATCTATTTTTAAATAGACATACAACTACACATTTATAACTTTATTCTACTCAAATCTACTTAATCCACTTGTTTTTAACAATTATGTTTAGATTAGTCATGAAAATTTTAAGGGTGCCTGGATGGCACATTGGTTAAGCATCTGACTCTTGGCTTGGGTTGTGAGATCAAGCCCTGTGTAGGGCTCCTCACTCAGTGCACAATCTGCTTGAGACTTTGTCTCCCTCTTCTTCTCCCCCTCCCCACTGTGCAGGTGCTCTCTCTCTCTCTCCCAAATAAATAAATTATTCTAAAAAAAGAGAAAGTTTTAGAAGACATTATATGGCTAACCACTACCTTATTTGTCTTACTGGCAAATTCTGTAACAGACATAACAGGAGCTTATTTGGCATGTAGCAAACCTAGGTAGAATAGAAGTATTATATTTAATGATGATAACTCTTAAGATATGCCTGTTTTAATGAAGCCAACAAACTTAAACAGCTTTTATTTGCTGAAGATTATTTTAGATCATGCGAACTTGAAAAACAGTTGAGTTTGTTTCTGTATTTCTGGAAGTATACTTAATTTATATAAATACTTGTTTTTCTTTAATTAAATAGAGCTCTTTAAAGATTAATTTTGGCAATACCATCCAGAGGTAGAAAAATATCACATATATATAATGCACTTGCATAGACGTACAGACAGACACAAATGGAAATTTAACAGTTTTCATTTTAACTTAGGTGAGATGATTTATAGAACTTCCTATTAGACTCTAAATACCAGCTTCCAATTTGGCCAACTTCTGACTGCAAAGTTACTTAAAAAAATCCTTTCAAATATCTTTCCAGGTTTCACTTGAGACAAACACTAAGTTTTCCTGGTAGTACTGAACAACGCTTTGGGTGCAAGAGCTGTCCCCAACTAGGGTGTAAAAGGTACTACCCTCGAAGGTCCAGAGACCAGGTCCAGATGTCAAGTTGGACTCAGCCTATTATTGGACCCAGTCTGGTTTTTAATTTGGAACCAATGTTACTCCACTTGTTTCCAGATCTAGTCCAGAAAAGAAATGTTCAGATACAGTCTGAAACCTCAAAACACAAGAACAGCAGAGTTAGGATCCTAGGGCGGATTTACCCACCATCTCTAGAAGCAGCAAGAAAGCAACATGCACTGAAACTCCCCAGAGAGGTACCTACGTCTGGTTACTCATTAGCTCCTGAAGGCCTTTGGGGGTCTCATTCACTTCCCTCTTCTGACTCTAG
The DNA here is from genome assembly GCF_922984935.1 of Meles meles. Classification (NCBI taxonomy): domain Eukaryota; kingdom Metazoa; phylum Chordata; class Mammalia; order Carnivora; family Mustelidae; genus Meles; species Meles meles. Next base: position 35,341,076 of record NC_060069.1, on the reverse strand, counting down.
AACTGTTAAAAGATAGAAACTGAGGCATGTTAAAAAATTTCAGAAGTTATTTGAGTAACAATCAATTTGAATTGAGCACCATACAATCTAGAAGGTAGAAAAGAGCCTCAAACAGCTGTACAAAATGAAAGATTTTTATAGCCTGAAGGGAGCAGGGACAAGGAAGTTATTACAGGCAAAAAAGCAGGTTAGTTACTGCAAGATTGATTTCCTTTAGGGGATATAGGGTCTATCAGGCAGATGATCTAACTAGTGCTGATCAGGTGATTCCTGATTGACTGGTTTAAGATACCATTTCTAGGGGAACCGAAATTATATAAGTGAGATCTCCATTCACTGATGGGGGGCTTAGCATAAGCAAGTCTGCACTGGGCCCATTTTCTTATTTTTAACAGCATATTCCCATTCACCTTTGGTTCACTCTGCCTGGATGCTTTCTTTCACATATGTGCATACTGTTCTTCCATTTGGTTTCATCTCTATTCAAATGTCACCTCCTCAGAGAGATTATCACTGAGTACTTAAAATGCTGTCCTTATTCCTTATTTTCCTGACTCGCCTCCCTTAATCTATTTTTTCTTCACAGTGCTCAACACTATTTGACATTACATGCTTATTTTTCTATTTCCTCTCACTCCATTGTAAGTTTCCTGAGGCAGAGCTCTTTTAAAAATTTACTTAATTTTTAATTTTTATTTTTTTGTACTTTTGTGTCTTCAGAGCCTAGAATAATATCTGGCATATAGAAGTTGCTCTATATAATTATTTATTAAATAAACAAATGAATGGATGCTCTGCTCATGCTTTCTACAACATTCCTGTAAATTCTCTCTAGCATTAGTGAAATTACTTCATTTTGATGCTCTGGGGTGTGATGCAAGGAAATGTACCTTAACTGACAGCTTGAATTTCTTTCGTAAGTGTTCTGTAGTTCTTAGAGTACAGATCCTTTACCTCTTTGATTGGGCTTATTCCTAGGTATCTTATGGGTTTTGGTGCAATTGTAAAGGGGATCAACTTCTTAAGTTCTCTTTCTTCAGTCTCATTGTTAGTGTATAGAAATACAACTGATCTGTGCATTGATTTTGTAATCTGCTGCATTGCTGAATTGCTGCATGAGTTCTAATAATTTTGGGTAGAGTCTTTTGGGTTTTTCACTTTGTGTGAAACCATGTCATCTGCAAAGAGTGAGAGTTTGACTTCTTTGTCAATTTGAATGCTTTTTATTTCTTTTTGTTTTCTGATTGATGAGGCTAGGACCTCTGGTACTATACTGAACAACAGTGGTGAGAGTGGGCATCCCTCTCATGTTCCTGACCTTATGGGAGAAGATCTCAGTTTTCCCCATTGAGAACGATATTCGTTGTGGGCTTTTCATAGATGGCTTTTATAATATTGAGGTATGTTCCCTTTATCTCTGCACTGTGGAGAGTTGTAATGAAGAAAGGATGCTATATTTTGTCAAATGCTTTTTCTGCATCAGTTGAGAGGATCATATGGCCCATGTCCTTTCTTTTATTAATATGATGTATCATGTTGATTGATTTGCAAATGTCAAACCACCCTTACCACCCAGAAATAAATCCCACCTGGTCGTGGTGAATAATCCTTTTAATGTACTGTTGGACACTATTGGCTAGTATCATGGTGAGTATTTTAGCATCCATGTTCATCAGGAATATTGGGCTCTAATTCTCCTTTTTGATGGGGTCTTCGTCTGGGTTGGGGATCAAGGTAATGCTGGCCTCATAGAATGAGTTTCGAAGTTTTCCTTTTATTTCTAGTTTTTGAACCAACTTTAGTAGAATAGGTATTATTTCATCTTTAAATGTTTGGTAGAGTTCCCCTGGGAAGCCGTCTGGCCCTGGACTCTTGTTTTTTGGGAGATTTTTGATTACTGCTTCAATTTCCTTGCTGGTTATGGTCTTTTAAATTTTCTATTACTTCCTGTCTCAGTTTTGGTAGTGTATAAGTTTCCAGGAATGCATCCATTTCTTCCAAATTGCCTAATGTGTTGGCATAGAGTTGCTCATAGTATGTTCTTAAAATTGTATTTCCTTGGTATTGGTCATGATCTCTCCTCTTTCATTCATGATTTTATTAATGTGGGTCCTTTCTCTTTTCTTTTTTGATAAGTCTAGCTAGGAATTTATTGATCTTATTAATTCTTTCAAAGAACCTGCTTCTAGTTTTATTGATCTGTTTTACTGTTCTGGTTTCTATTTCATTGATTTCTGCTCTAATCTTTATTATTTCTCTTCTCCTGCTTGTTTTAGGCTTTATTTGCTGTCCTTTCTCCAACTCCTTTAGATGTAAGGTTAGCTTGTGTATTTGAGGTTTTTCTAATTTTTTGGGAGAGGCTTGTATTGCAATGTATTTTCCTCTTAGGACAGCCTTTCTTGTATCCCAAAGGTTTTGAACAGTTGTGTTTTCATTTTCACTAGTTTCTGTGAATTTTTAAAAATTCTTCTTTAATCTCCTGGTTGGCCCATTCATTCTTTAGTAGGATGTAATTAAACTTCCAAGTGTGTGTTTGAATTCCTTCCATATTTCCTCTTGTGGTTGAGTTCAAGTTTCAAAACTTGTGGTCTGAAAATATGCAGGGAATAATCATAGTATTTTGGTATCAGTGGAGATCTGATTTGTGACCCAGTATGTGATCTGCTTTGTAGAAAGGCCCATGTGCACTTGAGAAGAATGTGTATTCTGTTGCTTTAAGAGGGAATGCTCTGTATATATCTGTGAAGCCCATCTGGTCCAATGTGTAATTCAAAACCTTTGTTTCCTTGTTGATCTTCTGCTTAGATGATTTGTCCATTGCTGTGAGTGTTGAATTCCCCAACTATTATGGTATTATTGTCAATATGTTTCTTTGATTTTGTTACTAATCAGCTCATATGATTGGCTGCTACCATGTTAGGGGAACAAATATTTACAGTTGTTAGATCTTTTTGTTGGATAGATCCTTTAAGTGTGATATAGTGTCCTTCTACATCTCTTACTACAATCTTTGGTTTAAAATCTAATTTGTCTGTTATGAAAATTGCTACCCCAGCTTTCTTTTGAGGTCTGCTGGCATGATAAATGGTTCTCCATCCCCTTGCTTTCAATCTGGAGGTGTCTTTAGGTTCCAAATGAGTGTCTTGTAGACTGCATATGAATGGATCCTGTCTTTGTATCCAGTCTGCCATCCTATGCCATTTTATGGGAACATTTAGGCCATTCACATTGAGAGTAACTACTGAAAGATATGAATTTCGTGCTATCATATTGCCTGTAAAGCCCCCTTTTCTATAGATTGTCTCTGTAAATTTCTGGTCTATGTTACTTGTGGGGTCTTTCTTCGTTTATAGAATCCCCCTTTATTATTTCTTGCAGGGCTGGCTTGGTGGACACATTTCTTTCAGTTTCTGCCTGTCCTGGAAGCTCTTTTTCTCTTCATCCATTCTGAATGACAGCCTTGTTGGGTAAAGAATTCTTGGTCGCATATTTTTCTCATTTAGTACCCTGAATATATCCTGCCAGCACTTTCTGGTCTACCAGGTCTCTGTGGTTATGCCTGATGTCAGTCTAATATTCTAAACTCTGTAGGTTAGGAACCTCTTGTCTCAAGCTGTTTTCAGGATGTTCTTGGGGGTGTTGATCTATTTTTATTGATTTTGGGAGGGTTCCTCTCTATCTCTTGGACATGAGTGCCTGTTTCCCCCTCCAGATTGGGGAAGTTCTCAGCTATGACTTGCTCAAATATAACTTCTGGCCCTCTCTCATTCCTCTCCTTTTGGCACTCCAATAACTCTGATGTTTCATTTTATGGCACCACTGATTTCTTGAAGGCTCCCCTCATGGTCTTTTGGTTGTTTTCCTCAGGTTCCTTCTTTTCCATCAACTTGTCTTCTATATCACCTACTCTGTGTTCTGCCTTAGCTACCCTAGGTGTTAGACCATCCAATTTAAACTGCTTCTCAGTTAGAGCATTTTTAATTTTGGTCTGATTAGATCTCATTTCTGCACTAAGAGATTCTCTAGTAGTGTCTTTCATGCTTTCTTAAAGCCCAGCTAATAACTTTATAATTGTTATCCTGAATTCCACCTCTGACATTTTACTTATAGCCATATTGATTAGATCTGTGGTAGAGAGTACGACCTCTAGATCTTTTTTTTATTGTGAATTCCTCCTTCTAGTCATCTTGCAGAGAGAAGAATGGATGAATGAGTGAAAAAACCCACAAATACCAACCTCAACTCAAACAAAATACACACTAGACAAATCTGAAGAGATCAGAAACAACAATGACAAAAAATTAGGGTTGGAGGTAGAGATAATAAAATCTCCCAGGTAGACAAAACAAGGTGATCTACTTGGTCCCAAGTATATTTTGGTCTGTGGGAGCCTGGGTGGCTCAGTTGGTTAAGCAACTGCCTTCGGCTCAGGTCATGATCCCGGAGTCCCGGGATCGAGTCCCACATCGGGCTTCCTGCTCCACGGGAAGTCTGCTTCTCCCTCTAACCTTCTCCCCGCTTATGCTCTCTCACTCTCTCAAATAAATAAATAAAATCTTAAAAAAAAAAAACCTTCTTATAGAATACACTACATCCCAAAATTATAAAAAAAAAGTGACTTATATACCTACATAAATAAAATCGAATACAGTGAAAGGAAGCAAAAAATGAAGAATTTTCTATAAAATGTAAATGCAAAAAGTGAACATTAAAATAAGACTTAAAAACAAAGAGCAGATAAAATAAGAAACTTCTTGAAAAGGAAAAAAAGAAAGGGAAAAAAGAAAGGGAAAATTTTGAACTGAAATATAAATGAATCATGAGAAACAACCTCAAATTATATGTGCTATGTTCTCCTAGGAGCTGGAGTTTTGCAGTGCTTTGTGTTCTATAAGCTTGGTGTTCCTTGCTCTTCTAACTGGCTTCTGGGGGAGGGGCCTGCTACATTGATACTCAGGTGTCTTTGTCTCAGGAGAGTTACATTGTTCCTTGCCAGGGGGACAATCTCTATAAGCTCTTTCTGGCTTTTCTACGTGGCTTTTCTTCCTTGAAGGCTTTCCGGGCCTCTTTAGAGGATGAGAATAAAAAAGGCCATTGCCTGATCTTCAGCCCTGAAGCCAAACGATCATGATCTCCTTTCTTCAGCAAACCCCGAGGGATAAGTGGTCTTCGCTTTTGCGTGTACCATACTCTGCAGACTCCTGTAGTGGGCACCCACACTGATTCTCCCAGGGGATGATGTCCTTTTTTGGAACCCCTATCCCCCCCATGGAGAGCGGTTGCCTAGTGGAGTACAAGCCTAGGCCACCCCTACTTGGGGAAGGCAGAGCACCATGTTTTTTTTTTTTTTTTCCTTGTCATTTACAATCCCCCTCCCACTCCCCCTTCAGCACTGAGAGCTGTCCCTGCAATGTGCAGTGTTCCTGGTTTATGGTAAACAAAGCTGAGACCCCCTCCCCGGCTCTCAGACTGTAACCAGTTTCCCTGCTCCAATGTTGGAGAACTCTGCCAGCTCAGGCACCCTCATTATTTCTATGACTCCAGGGATCTTGAGACCACATTGGCCACCTAGAATTCTACCCCATTTCACCAAAGAGCACCTTTCATGCAGGAATCTCTCTCACTGGAGCAGATTTCTAAAGGTTCTGATTCTGTGCTCTGGGCTGTATCCCTTTCTGGTAGCCAGCTTACTGAGGGTCCCTCCCCTGAGTCTTTATCCTCCACTGTATCCCCTCCATTTCACTTCTCCACACTCCTACCTTGCACAAAGCTGTCATTTTTCTAATTGTAGAATTCCAGCAATTCTTTTCTTCCATTTTAGGTCGAATTCATAGGTGTCCAGAGTGATTTGATAATTATAGCTAAATCCAGGGGCCCGATGAAATGAGCTCCCCTGCTCTTCTGCTATCTTGCCTCTCCATAGTGCGGGCTGTGTTTTAAAGCAAAGTCAGGGATGGTATGGAATCCTGTGTCCCTGCCACATGCTGTGTTGCAGATCAAGCCCTCTTACCTGGTTATGCGGCCAGGATCCAGACTATCTACAGCTATGTATTCCGGAAGACTATGAGTCCTGTCTGCACAGACTTCATTTCTGACAGGCCTTTCCTGTATCTGGGAGCAAAACAAATGGTTTTGGGGAAAATGCCATTATTTTTTTCCTTGTGGTCTTCTTTTCCATTATTTCCTATAAAAATAATCCAGCTGGTGTGATTTCCTCTTGTTTTGATGTATTTCTCTTTCTGGTGCCTCTTAGTTATGTGTCATCTCTGGGGGGAAGGTGGGTGTCTCAGGCCCAATGGGGAAGGAAAGTGTCTCCTATCTCCTTCTTATCAGTGGAGCCTCTAACTGACCTCACTTCCTGGGCTCACCTGGAGTTGTAATGGATCCCTGTTCAAACAAGAGGAGAAATGAACTTACCTGGGCTGCCCTGCCTGCCCCCCTGCCGCCACCCCTCCCTGCCCCGGGCTGCCTTCTGTTTCTAGGCTGTGGATCAGGAAACACCTGGCCTGCATCTTTTCCTTCATAGATTGGAAGGTCATATGATACCCTGCTTCTTTGTTATTCCTCTAGTTCTGTGGTTTCAAACCAGTTCACTTTCCTCTTTCTCCTTTCTGAATTCCCCTTTGTTGTCTCTTGAGTTATTTGCAGTGTTTATTATTGTACTTGGTGAGGAGAAATGGGCTGGGCAAGACTATGCTATCTTGCTCAGGCCAGAAGTCGATAATTTCTGTTTTTATTTTATTTTATTTTATTTTAGGATTTATTTATTTATTTGGGAGAGAGAGTGTGCATGCACATGAGTGGGGCGGGGGGCGAGGGAGAGACTCTTCAAGACACTCCCTGGTGAGCACAGGGCCCAAGGTAGGACCTGATTTCATGACCCACGAGATCATGACCTAAACCAAAACCAAGAATTACCCTTAAACAACCAACCCAACAAGGTACCCTGACAAGTTCTATTTTTAAAAATAACTTTTAGTCTAATACATTTATGATCTGGAGGAGAAGGCAAAGACTACTTTAGAATGAGGTAGACTTGAGTTTGAGTGACAACCTCACCTGTTATTAGCCATGTAACTTTGGACAAGTTCATTAACCATTGGCAACTTCAGTTTCTACATGGGTCAAGAATAACCATATGGGCCACTTAGGTTTCTTAGATTTCAATCAGCAAAAACAGATCTGGTTAACTTGAGAAAAAGAAACAGGGAATGCACTGGAAGATGGATCATTCGGGAAAAGGGAAAATGTACCTAGTTATTTTCACAGAGGGGATTTAATAAGAAGTTTGGATTAATTGGGTACTGGAGGCCAGAAATGGTGAATATAGAACATTAGGATTAGCATAATCCTAATGCAAGAGTCCAGCGCCCTCTTAGGACTGCAAAAACAAAGAGAGGTGGTTGAGGAAGTAAGAACGTACAGATCTGCAGGCAGGGCCCCAATAAGCTGGGATCTCAACCTATAAGGAAAAGGCCTTGCCTGTTTGGGACTGGTAATTTGAAAGTCAGTGGAGCAGTAATGAGGCTGGTTTGGAGTGTGCAGAAATAAAATCTGAGCAATAGAAACATGTTACTAGAACCAACTGTTTCTGGAATCAATTACTAATGGGGTAAAGGGATGCTGCCTGGCTGTCACTGAGAAAGTAACATGTCTGCAGGAGGAGCACGTTCTTTCCCCCACTGTCTTTCAGGCTCGCCTTTATTCCCCCTTTTGGTAAAGTCAAATATAGATCCAGCCTAAAAAAAAAAAAAAAAAAAAAAAAAAAAAGTGCATGGGTCTCACCCTAACAAAATGAAAAAGGGCCTTTCTTTCTTTCTTTTTCTTTCTCTTTTATTAGCATAAAATGTATTATTTGCCCCAGTAGTACAGGTCTGTGAATCATCAGGCTTACACACTTCACAGCACTCACAATAGCACATAACCCCCACCAATGTCCATAACCCAACCACCCTATCCCTATCCCCCTACCCTCCAGCAACCCTCAGTTTGTTTTGTGAGATTAAGAGTCTCTTATGGTTTGTCTCCCTCCTGATCCTATCTTGTTTTATTTTTTCCCTCCCTACCCCTCACAACTCCCCACCCTGCCTCTCAAATTCCTCATATCAGAGAGATCATATAATAATTGTCTTTTTTTGACTGACTTATTTCTCTCAGCATAATACCCTCTAGTTCCATCCACGTTGTTGCAAGTGGCAAGATTTTGTTGTTTTTTTTGGATGGTTGCATAGTATTCCATTGTAGATATATACCATATCTTCTTTATCCATTTATCTGTTGATGGACATCTAGGTTTTTCCATAGTTTGGCTATTGTGGACATTGCTGCTATAAACATTCGGGTGCACATGCCCCTTTTGGTCCCTACATTTGTGTCTTTGGGGTAAATACCCAATAGTGCAATTGCTGGGTCATAGGGTAGCTCTATTTTCAACTTTTTGAGGAACCTCCATGCTGTTTTCCAGAGTGGCTGCACCAGCTTGTATTCCCACCAACAGTGTAGGAGGGTTCCCCTTTCTCTGCATCTTTGCCAGCATCTGTCATTTCCTGACTTGTTAATTTTAGGCATTCTGACTGGTGTGAGGTGGTGTCTCACTGTGGTTTTGATTTGTGTTTCTCTGATGCCGAGTGATGCTGAGCACTTTTTCATGTGTCTGTTGGCCATCTGGATGTCTTCTTTGCAGAAATGTTTCATGTCTTCTGCCCATTTCTTGATTGGATTATTTGTTCTTTGGGTGTTGAGTTTGACAAGTTCTTTATAGATTTTGGATATCAGCCCTTTATCTGATATGTCATTTGCAAATATTTTTTCCCATTCTGTTGGTTGCCTTTTGGTTTTGTTGACAGTTTCCTTTGCTGTGCAAAAGCTTTTGATCTTGATGAAATCCCAATAGTTCATTTTTGCCCTTGCTTCCCTTACCTTTGGCGATGTTTCGAGGAAGAAGTTGCTGCGGCTGAGGTTGAAGAGGTTGCTGCCTGTGTTCTCAAGGATTTTGATGGATTCCTGTCTCACATTGAGGTCTTTCATCCATTTTGAGTCTATTTTTGTGTGTGGTTTAAGAAAATGGTCCAGTTTCATTTTTCTGCATGTGGCTGTCCAATTTTCCCAACACCATTTGTTGAAGAGACTGTCTTTTTTCCATTGGACATTCTTTTCTACTTTGTCGAAGATTAGCTGACCATAGAGTTGAGGATCTATTTCTGGGCTCTCTATTCTGTTCCGTTGACCTATGTGTTTGTTTCTGTGACAGTACCATACTGTCTTGATGATGACAGCTTTGTAATAGAGCTTGAAGTCTGGAATTGTGATTCCAGAAAGAGAAAAGAAAAACTTGGGTTTTCTTTTTCAACATTCCTCTGGCTATTTGGGGTCTTTTCTGGTTCCGTATAAATTTTAGGATTATTTTTCCATTTCTTTGAAAAAAAAAAAGATGGTATTTTGATGGGGATTGCATTAAATATGTAGGTTGCTTTAGGTAGCATAGACATTTTCACAATATATTTTTTTAAAGATTTATTTATTTATTTGACACACAGAGAGAGATAACAAGTAGGCAGAGAGAGGAGGTGGAAGCAGGCTCCCTGCTGAGCAAAGAGCGTTCCCAGGACACTGATGTCATGACCTGAGCTGAAGGCAGAGGCTTAACCCACTGAGCCACACAGGCACCCACATTTTCACAATATTTGTTCTTCCAATCCATCAGCATGGAACGTTTTTCCATTTCTTTGTGTTTTCCTCCATTTCTTTCATGTGTACTTTATAGTTTTCTGAGTCCAGATTCTTTGCCTCTTTGGTTAGGTTTATTCCTAGGTATCTTATGTTTTTGGATGCAATTATAAATAGGATCAACTCTTTAATTTCTTTCTTCTGTCTTATTGTTGGTGTATAGAAATGCAACTGATTTCTGTGCATTGATTTTATATCCTGACACTTTACTGAATTCCTGTGTGAGTTCTAGCAGTTTTGGAGTGGAGTCATTTGGGTTTTTCTTGTTTTTTTTTTTTTTTTTGAGATGAGTTTTTCTACCTTGTCATTTTATCCAGTTAAGAATAGATGAATGAGAGAACAAAATACTAAAAGGGTAGCCATAACTCCTGAAAAATACACAGTAACCAAATCAGAAGAGACCTGAAACCAGGGAGGAGAAGATAGGATAAAGAAAGAAAAAAAATATTTAGAACAGAACCACACACTTGATTTTGGGTGTATTTTGGTCTCTTAGAAGAAACTACCTCCCAAAAGTTTACAGAAAGAAAACCTTATATATGTACAAAAATAAGGGTGAACACAATGAAAGGATAGAATATGACTGTAAAGGTGGTAATTAAAAAAGATTCTTAAAAAAGGAATTGATAAGATAAGAAGTTGGTTGAAAAAAGAAAAGAAAAATAAAGAGGAAGTAATGTGATCAAGCCGGAGACTAGAACAAAGCCATGTGCTAGATTTAGGGTATATTTTGATCTATTAGAAGAAATTGTATCCCAAAATTTTAAAGGAAAAAAAAACCCTATATGTATGCAAAAAATAAGGTTAAATACAATGAAAGGATAAAATATGACTATTACAATGAAAATTAGAAAAGATTTTTTTAAAAGATTGATAAGATAAAATCGTTAAAAAATGTTAAAATACGAAAGAGGAAAAATTAAAAAAATAGAATAAGAAAAAAATTTTTAAAAATTAACTTTTTTTTTCATTTTATTTATTTTTTCAGCGTAACAGTATTCATTCTTTTTGCACAACACCCAGTGCTCCATGCAAAACGTGCCCTCCCCATTACCCACCACCTGTTCCCCTAACCTCCCACCCCTGACCCTTCAAAACCCTCAGGTTGCCCCAACCTCCCACCCCTGACCCTTCAAAACCCTCAGGTTGTTTTTCAGAGTCCATAGTCTCTTATGGTTCACCTCCCCTCCCCAATTTCCATAGCCCGCTCCCCCTCTCCCAATCCCACCTCCCCCCAGCAACCCCCAGTTTGTTTTGTGAGATTAAGAGTCATTTATGGTTTGTCTCCCTCCCAATCCCATCTTGTTTCATTTATTCTTCTCCTATCCCCCTAACCCCCCATGTTGCTTCTCCATGTCCTCATATCAGGGAGATCATATGACAGTTGTCTTTCTCCGATTGACTTATTTCACTAAGCATGATACGCTCTAGTTCCATCCACGTCATCGCAAATGGCAAGATTTCATTTCTTTTGATGGCTGCATAGTATTCCATTGTGTATATATACCACATCTTCTTTATCCATTCATCTGTTGATGGACATCTAGGTTCTTTCCATAGTCTGGCTATTGTAGACATTGCTGCTATAAACATTCGGGTACACGTGCCCCTTTGGATCACTATGTTTGTATCTTTAGGGTAAATACCCAGTAGTGCAATTGCTGGGTCATAGGGTAGTTCTATTTTCAACCTTTTGAGGAACCTCCATGCTGTTTTCCAGAGTGGTTGCACCAGTTTGCATTCCCACCAACAGTGTAGGAGGGTTCCCCTTTCTCCACATCCTCTCCAGCATCTGTCATTTCCTGACTTGTTAATTTTAGCCATTCTGACTGGTGTGAGGTGATATCTCATTGTGGTTTTGATTTGTATTTCCCTGATGCCGAGTGACGTGGAGCACTTTTTCATGTGTCTGTTGGCCATCTGGATGTCTTCTTTGCAGAAATGTCTGTTCATGTCCTCTGCCCATTTCTTTTTTTTTTTTTAATATTTTATTTATTTGACAGAGAGAAATCACAACTAGGCAGAGAGGCAGGCAGAGAGAGAGGAGGAAGTAGGCTCCCCGCAGAGCAGAGAGCCCGATGCGGGGCTCGATCCCAGGACCCTGAGATCATGACCTGAGCCGAAGGCAGAGGCTTTAACCCACTGAGCCACCCAGGCGCCCCCTCTGCCCATTTCTTGATTGGATTGTTTGTTCTTTGGGTGTTGAGTTTGCTAAGTTCCTTATAGATTTTGGATACTAGCCCTTTATCTGATATGTCGTTTGCAAATATCTTCTCCCATTCTGTCAGTTGTCTTTTGGTTTTGTTAACTGTTTCCTTTGCTGTGCAAAAGCTTTTGATCTTGATGAAATCCCAACAGTTCATTTTTGCCCTTGCTTCCCTTGCCTTTGCCGTTGTTCCTAGGAAGATGTTGCTACGGCTGAGGTCGAAGAGGTTGCTGCCTGCATTCTCCTCAAGGATTTTGATGGATTCCTTTCTCACATTGAGGTCCTTCATCCATTTGGAGTCTATTTTCGTGTGTGGTGTAAGGAAGTGGTCCAATTTCATTTTTCTGCATGTGGCTGTCCAATTTTCCCAGCACCATTTATTGAAGAGGCTGTCTTTTTTCCATTGGACATTCTTTCCTGCTTTGTCGAAGATGAGTTGACCATAGAGTTGAGGGTCGATTTCTGGGCTCTCTATTCTGTTCCACTGATCTATGTGTCTGTTTTTGTGCCAGTACCATGTTGTCTTGATGATGACAGCTTTGTAATAGAGCTTGAAGTCCGGAATTGTGATGCCACCAACTTTGGCTTTGTTCTTCAATATTCCTTTGGCTATTCGAGGTCTTTTCTGGTTCCATATAAATTTTAGGATTATTTGTTCCATTTCTTTGAAAAAAATGGATGGTATTTTGATAGGGATTGCATTAAATGTGTAGATTGCTTTAGGTAGCATAGACATTTTCACAATATTATTCTTCCAATCCAGGAGCATGGAACATTTTTCCATTTCTTGGTGTCTTCCTCAATTTCTTTCATGAGTACTTTATAATTTTCTGTGTATAGATTCTTAGTCTCTTTGGTTAGGTTTATTCCTAGGTATCTTATAGTTTTGGGTACAATTGTAAATGGGATTGACTCCTTAATTTCTCTTTCTTCAGTCTTGTTGTTGGTGTACAGAAATGCAACTGATTTCTGTGCATTGATTTTATATCCTGACACTTTACTGAATTCCTGTACAAGTTCTAGCAGTTTTGGAGTGGAGTCTTTTGGGTTTTCCACATATAGTATCATATCATCTGCGAAGAGTGATAGTTTGACTTCTTCTTTACCAATTTGGATGCCTTTAATTTCTTTTTGTTTTCTGATTGCTGAGGCTAGGACTTCTAGTACTATGTTGAATAGCAGTGGTGATAATGGACATCCCTGCCGTGTTCCTGACCTTAACGGAAAAGCTTTCAGGTTTTCTCCATTGAGAATGATATTTGTGGTGGGTTTTTCATAGATGGCTTTGATAATATTGAGGTATGTGCCCTCTATCCCTACACTTTGAAGAGTTTTGATCAGGAAGGGATGCTGTACTTTGTCAAATGCTTTTTCAGCATCTATTGAGAGTATCATATGGTTCTTGTTCTTTCTTTTATTAATGTGTTCTATCACATTGATTGATTTGCAGATGTTGAACCAACCCTGCAGCCCTGGAATAAATCCCACTTGATCATGGTGAATAATCCTTTTAATGTACTGTTGAATCCTATTGGCTAGTATTTTGGCGAGAATTTTTGCGTCTGTGTTCATCAAGGATATTGGTCTGTAGTTCTCTTTTTTGGTGGGATCCTTGTCTGGTTTTGGGATCAAGGTGATGCTGGCCTCATAAAATGAGTTTGGAAGTTTTCCTTCCATTTCTATTTTTTGGAACAGTTTCAGGAGAATAGGAATGAGTTCTTCTTTAAATGTTTGGTAGAATTCCCCTGGGAAGCCGTCTGGCCCTGGGCTTTTGTTTGTTTGGAGATTTTTGATGACTGTTTCAATCTCCTTACTGGTTATGGGCCTGTTCAGGTTTTCTATTTCTTCCTGGTTCAGTTGTGGTAGTTTATATGTCTCTAGGAATGCATCCATTTCTTCCAGATTGTCCAATTTGTTGGCGTAGAGTTGCTCATAGTATGTTGTTATAATTGTCTGTATTTCTTTGGTGTTAGTTGTGATCTCTCCTCTTTCATTCATGATTTTATTGATTTGGGTCCTTTCTCTTTTCTTTTTGATGAGTCTGGCCAGGGGTTGATCAATCTTATTGATTCTTTCAAAGAACCAGCTCCTAGTTTCATTGATTTTTTTCTATTGTTTTTTTGGTTTCTATTTCATTGATTTCTGCTCTGATCTTTATGATTTCTCTTCTCCTGCTGGGTTTAGGGTTTCTTTCTTGTTCTTTCTCCAGCTCCTTTACGTGTAGGGTTAGGTTGTGTACTTGAGACCTTTCTTGTTTCTTGAGAAAGGCTTGTACCGCTATATATTTTCCTCTCAGGACTGCCTTTGCGGTGTCCCACAGATTTTGAACTGTTGTGTTTTCATTATCATTTGTTTCCATGAATTTTTTCAATTCTTCTTTAATTTCCTGGTTAACCCATTCATTCTTTAGAAGGATGCTGTTTAATCTCCATGTATTTGGGTTCTTTCCAGCTTTCCTCTTGTGATTGAGTTCTAGCTTCAGAGCATTGTGGTCTGAAAATATGCAGGGAATAATCCTAATCTTTTGATACCGGTTGAGACCTGATTTGTGACCCAGGATGTGATCTATTCTGGAGAAGGTTCCATGTGCACTAGAGAAGAATGTGTATTCTGTTGCTTTGGGATGAAATGCTCTGAATATATCTGTGATGTCCATCTGGTCCAGTGTGTTATTTAAGGCCTTTATTTCCTTGTTGATCTTTTGCTTGGATGATCTGTCCATTTCAGTGAGGGGAGTGTTCAAGTCCCCTACTATTATTGTATTATTATTGATGTGTTTCTTTGATTTTGTTATTAATTGGTTGATATAGTTGGCTGCTCCCACGTTAGGGGCATAGATATTGAAAATGGTTAGATATTCTTGTTGGACAGACCCTTTGAGTAGGATATAGTGTCCTTCCTCATCTCTTATTATAGTCTTTGGCTTAAAATCTAATTGATCTGATATAAGGATTGCCACCCCAGCTTTCTTCTGATGCCCATGAGCATGGTAAATTGTTTTCCACCCCCTCACTTTAAATCTGGAGGTGTCTTCGCATCTAAAATGAGTTTCTTGTAGGCAACATACTGATGGGTTTTGTTTTTTTATCCATTCTGATACCCTGTGTCTTTTGATTGGGGCATTTAGCCCATTAACATTCAGGGTAACTATTGAGAGATATGAATTTAGTGCCATTATTAGCCTCTAAGGTGACTGTTACTGTATATTGTCTCTGTACCTTTCTCATCTACTACTTTTAGGCTCTCTCTTTGCTTAGAGGACCCCTTTCAATATTTCCTGGAGAGCTGGTTTGGTGTTTGCAAATTCTTTCAGTTTTTGTTTGTCCTGGAAGCTTTTGATCTCTCCTTCTATTTTCAATGATAGCCTAGCTGGATAGAGTATTCTTGGCTGCATGTTTTTCTCGTTGAGTGCTCTGAATATATCATGCCAGCTCTTTCTGGCCTGCCAGGTCTCTGTGGATAAGTCTGCCGCCAATCTAATATTTTTACCATTGTATGTTACAGACTTCTTTTCTTGGGCTGCTTTCAGGATTTTCTCTTTGTCACTAAGACTTGTAAATTTTACTATTAGGTGACGGGGTGTGGACCTATTCTTGTTGACTTTGAGGGGGGTTCTCTGCAGCTCCTGGATTTTGATGCTTGTTCCCTTTGCCATATTAGGGAAATTCTCTCCAATGATTCTCTCCAATAGACCTTCTGCTCCTCTCTCTGTTTCTTCTTCTTCTGGAATCCCAATTATTCTAATGTTGTTTCGTCTTATGGTGTCACTTATCTCTCGAATTCTCCCCTCATGGTCCAGTAGCTGTTTGTCCCTCTTTTGCTCGGCTTCCTTATTCTCTGTCATTTGGTCTTCTATATCACTAATTCTTTCTTCTGCCTCATTGATCCTAGCAGTGAGAGCCTCCATTTTTGATTGCACCTCATTAATAGCTTTTTTGATTTCAACTTGGTTAGATTTTAGTTCTTTAATTTCTCCAGAAAGGGCTTTAATATCTCCAGAGAGGGTTTCTCTAATATCTTCCATGCCTTTTTCGAGCCCGGCTAGAATGTTCAGAATCGTCATTCTGAACTCTTGATCTGACATATTACCCATGTCTGTGTTGATTAGGTCCCTAGCCTTCGGTACTGTCTCTTGTTCTTTTGTTTGTGGTGATTTTTTCTGCCTTGTCATTTTGTCCAGATAAGAGGATATGAAGGAGCAAATAAACTACTAAAAGGGTGGCAAAGACCCCGGAAAAATGCGCTGTAACCAAATCAGAAGAGACCCCAAATTGTGGGGGGGGAGAAAGGGGATAAAAACAGCTTCTGAAAAAAAAAAGAAAGAAAAAAAGAAAGAAAAAAATTTAAAAAATAAAACAAATAAAAAATATAAAAAAGAAAGAAAAAATATATATATTTAGATGAACTAGTCAAAAATGTTAAAAAAGAAAAGGGTAAAAGTTTTAAAAAATTTAGCAGAAGAAGAAAAAAGAAAAAAGAAAAAAAAATTGAAAAAAGAAAAAAAAATTGAAAAAAGAAAAAAAATTGAAGTAGCCGCAAGACTAAAGAATCATGGGGAGAAAGCCATGAGTTCCGTGCTTTGCTTTCTCCTCCTCTGGAATTGCTCTGCTGTCTTAGGAATTGAATCTGCTTTCTCCTTGATAGGTGAACTTCGTCCTGGCTGGATATTTTGTTGATCTTCTGGGGGAGGGGCCTGTTGTAGTGACTCTCAAGTGTCTTTGCCCGAGGTGGGATTGCACCGCCCTTACCGGCGGCCGGACTAAGTAATCGGCTCGGGTTCGCTTTTGGGAGCTTCTGTTCCCTGAACGCTTTCCGTAGAGCTCCGGAGGACGGGATTAAAAATGGCAGCCTCCCAGTCTCCGGCCCGGAGGAGCCGAGAGCCTGGGGCCCCACTCCTCAGTGCTCCCCCAGAGGACAGCACCCAATCATTCCCGTATCCCCAGCCTTTAGCCGCGCTCCGAGCTCACCCAGCCCGCGACCAGTTCAAGGTAACCCCGAGCTGAGAGTTCAGTCCTCGGCTCTGTCTCTGCAGCCGGCTTCTCCGTTCTAATACCTGCAAGCTCTCTGACACTCCGACACCCCCGATCCTTCTGTGACCCTGCGGGGCCTGGGGCCACGCTGGCCCCGCGTGGGCTTCACCCCAGTTTAGCCCCTGGAGCAATGTCCCTCAGTGGAACAGACTTTTAAAAGTCCTGATTTTGTGCTCCGTTCCTCCGCCGCTTGCCGGGAGCCGGCCCCTCCCCCCGCGGTCTATCTTCCCGTCGTTTTAGATTCACTTCTCCGCCAGTCCTACCTTTCAGAAAGTGGTTGATTTTCTGTTTCTAGAGTTGCTGTTCTTCTTCTCTTCGCTCTCCCATTGGATTTGTAGGTGTTTGCAATATTTAGATAAGCTATCGAGCTGATGTCCTGCTACCTGATGTAGTCTCAGCCTGCTACTTCTCTGCCATCTTGACTCCTCCTAAAAATTAACTTTGAAAGATTAGGGGATCATGGGGAAAAAAGCCCCATGAATTCTTTGTGTCACTTTCCCCTAGCTCTGGAGTTCCACAGTTCTCATTCATTAGTGAACTTAGTCTTGGCTAAATGTTCTTGCTGATCTTCTGGGTGAGGAGCCTGTTGCAGTAGTTCTCAAATGTCTTTGCCTGAAGTGGACTTGCACTGCCCTTGCCAGGGGCCAGGCTAAGTTTTCTGCTCGGGTTTGCTCATGGTATCTTGGTAGCTTTTGTTCCCTGAACACTTTCTGTACAGCTTTAGAGGAGAAGAATGAAATTGACTGCCTCCCAATCTCTGGCTCCATAGGAGCTGAGAGCTCAGGACTCCACTCCTCAGCACACCCTCAGAAAAAAAGCAGTCAATCCCTCCCTTCTCCCTGGTCTCCAGCCACACTCTGAGCTCACCCAGGCTGTGGCAAAGCATTTCTGGTGCACAGTCCATTTGGAGTGTCCAAACCCAACTGGTTCCTGTAGCACACCCCTGTGCCACTGGAGGAGGAATGCAAGTCTCCCTGGATCTGATGCTTGTTGGGTCTCTGCCCAAAGAGCAGTGGTCTGACTGTGCCTTGGATCATGTTTAAGGTAACCCCAAGATGAGAGTCCCTCCTCAGCTCCATCTCTGCAGTCATCTTCCCAGCTCTGATATCTGGGAGCTCTGCCACACTCAGACCTGGTCTTTCTGTGACCCCATGAGTCCTGTGAGCACACTGTCCCCACAAGGGCTCCACCCCCTGATTAGCCTCTGGAGTGATGTCCCTCAGTGGAGCAGACTTCTAAAAGTTCTGATTTTGTGCTCAGCTGGTCTCTCACTTGCCAGGAGCTGGCCCCTCCCCCTGTAGCCTATCTTTTCAAGTGTTGCCTTGGATTCATTTCTCTGCACATCCTACCTTTTGGAAAGTCATTGATTTTCTGTTCCTAGAATTGCTACTCTTCTTCTCTCCTCTCTCCTGTTGACGTTGTAGATGTTCAGAATGTTTTGATAACTATCTAGCTGAACTCCTGGGACCTGGTGATATTAGGTCTCCTACTCTTCCACTGAGAAGGGTATATTTTCATGTGAGAACCAATCCCTTATTAACTAAGAAGAGAAGTATATGAGGTAGTTGATAGAATCAAAGGAACAAATGAACATCAGGTCTTAGAAAGTGCAGGAACGAGGGCTGATCAGGGCAGCCTAAAGGAATAACTCACGGAAGTTTTTAGAGTGCTGACATCATGTAGGGATTCTTTAGGGTATTTCTCAAACCACTTTTTGTCCATTCATGTCCTCAGTCAAGATCAAAATATCTGGGATAGAAAGAGAAATTGGCCAAACTTAAGTTATATACCTATTCTAATGGTCAGAAGGATCAAAAAGATGGGATTCCATAAGTGGCAGATCCTTAAGATCTTATGGAATAACAAAGAGCTGTCTCCAAAGGAAATAATGCTGGGAAGGAAAAGAGATTAAAAGGTACATACTACATTCCAATCTCCTATTCGTTTTTGGCCTGGTAGTAAAGGAAACTTGAAGTGGTCTGGTGTTCTCTTTTTCCAATTTAGTGGGAAAAAAAGTGGTGTCTTCTAGACAGAACTTCTAGACTCCACCATCTAGAGTCTCAACAATAGAGGGTGAAGAAGATTTTCACAAGAAATTGTGAGGCTCCATCCTTGTCATTAGATTCTGGACTTTTACATAGACTCTGAAAGAAAGACTCAGACAGTCTCAAGATTTACCTCCCTTATAACTGTATTGGGTCTTCAGTACAGTATTTCATGGTTCTCTAAGGGCAATTAGTTCTGGGTAATGGATAATGGTAGGTCTGGTAGATTCCATTGGTAATAACCTTCTCTTACTCTGAAGTGAGTTCCTTTGCCTTCTCTTACTTTGAATGAGTTCCTTTGTTTGGAACAAATAATGTTGTTTGAGATAACTTGATTGAATAAAAATTGGAAAAAGAGACTTAAATTTAGATTTTCTTTTCTATATATAAAATACATACATATATACACACACATATATATTTAATTTAATTTCTTTTCAGTGTAACAGAATTCATTGTTTATGTGCCACACCCTATGCTCCATGCAATACGTGTCCTCCATAATATCCACCACCAGGGTCCCCCAACTTCCACCCCCCCGCCCCTTCAAAACCTTAGATTGTTTTTCAGAGTCCATAGTCTCTCATGGTTCATCTCTCCCTCCAATTTCCCTCAACTCCCTTCTCCTCTCTATCTCCCCATGTCCTCTGTGTTATTTCTTATGCTCGACAAGTAAGTGAAACCATATGATCATTGACTCTCTCTGCTTATTTCACTCAGCATAATCTCTTCTAGTCCTGTCCATGTGGATACAAAAGTTGGGTATTCATCCTTTCTGATGGAAGCATAATACTCCATAGTGTATATGGACCACATCTTCCTTATCCATTTATCTGTTGAAGGGCATCTTGGTTCTTTCCACAGTTTGGCGACTGTGGCCATTGCTGCTAGGAACATTGGGGTACAGATGGCTCTTCTTTTCACTACATCTGTATCTTTGGGTTAAATACCCAGTAGTGCAATTGCAGGGTCATAGGGAAGCTCTATTTTTAAATTTAGATATTCATATATTGCTTCTTTTCATATCTTACCATAATTTAAAGTAACTTTTAAAATGTATCTTTTTAAGCATTATTTTTAATTGTTTGAAAGTAATTTATGAAGTGGTTTTGGTGTAAATGGCTTAGTCATTCCTCTATTGTTGCCTCTGTTTGCTTTTTAATTTTTTTTGCTTTTATAAATAATTCTTGTCTTTATACATAGATATTGTGCTCTGCTTTTTAAGTTCTTTGACTAGAGAAGCCATAGGAAATTTGGAGATTCCTCCTGGGTTTGGATCTTGTTGTGTAGGGTTGAGCAGGTTGTGCAGCAACTGTTATGAATGCTTCTTTCTGGTGGAGTGTACTGTACAACCCGCACAGATGTATATGGCAGCCCTGAATCCTGGCTCTGCCATACCTACCCTGTGAGCTTGTGCAAGTCCTTTTGCAACTCTGTTGCCTCAGTTTCTGCATCTACAAAGTAGAGAAAATAATACTTACCTCATAGGGTTGTTGTGAGAATTAAATGACTTAATATAGCAATTGCTGTGCATATTTGTTAAGATTATTTATTACTACTATTATTGTTGTCAATTGGAGTGAACATTTTAGGGCATTAGTTGCAAAATGCCAACTTGAAGCTCATCTTTGAATGACAGAAGATCATTTAAAGGATTATGAATTAATCTCCTAAATTGGGAAGCCAGCAATTGTGGTTGATGTCATGATTTGGATTAAAGAACCTTCAGGAATTATGGAATAAAGTATTTCTAGTCTTGGTAACCTGTTGAGGTGAGGTTGGAATACTAACCCAACTTTTCCAGAGACGAGACACAGAAATGAAGGTCAGATGGCTCTGGAGGGGAATGGGAGCCCTAGAGGAAGTATGTGATTATAGAATCATAACTACTAAATGGGAAATCCAGGAAGAACACAAGTGGTGAGGAGTTTGGTGGAAGAGAGAACTTCCCTCTGTGGGGAGGAGAGATGATGGCAAGCTCTCTATCATCAGGTGGAATGGAAGTCTGGTTCCCACCAGAGGCTGATGCTCAGGAGCTGTCTGTCACAGTTAATTGGAGCCTGGATGTTTTGTTTACCTTTGACTTCATGTAGTATTATGGTCCAGATGAGAGTCACATGCTTGCATCTGTTCTTCCTCTCTGAAAATCACCTTGTTAACCAATGCCAACAATTTTCAAAGGAATGCTTTCAAAAAGATGCGGAAGTAGCAGAATACTTGACCAAACCCATCTGGCTTCAGAAGGTCTCCTTTTCTCAGATGTGTCTATTCCCATTAAAACAAAGCATGTAAGATTCCCATACCTGGGACTATATGCAGAAAAGCTCTATTGCAGGCAGTTTCAGAGACCTCTCTAGGAAGAATAAAGCAAACTGAAGGTTTGGGTCTGTCTTTCACTGCACTGAATGGGCTGTGGAATGCTTTTTGCTCTCTGACCTCACACATTTGCCTCTCCATTCACCTTTTTTTTCCTGGGAGAAGAAGTGACTAAGACTGGAGTGTAGGGTGTTCTTTGGGGACACATTTAACCAATAGGCAGGGCTACAGTGCTGTTCTAGTTTAGGGAAAGCAGATCCCAACATAAGGTTTTGAGTATAAATAATTTGTTTGGGAGGTGTGAGAGGAACTCAGGAAGAGGGTGGGGAAGTGGGATAGGGAAGGGAAGTCATCCGGTAAAGGGTGTATTAAAAAGCCAGTTACCACTGTGGGCAATCCCACAGGGACACTCTGGGAGACAGCTGAACACAGGACTCAGAAGTCTCCAGCCCTGTGGTGAGGGAGCAGGGTTGTTTAAACACCAACTCCCACCAGCCATTAGTTGAGGGCTGCTCTAGGAAATGTTAATTCTCTGGAATTCCCAAGACTCAAAGTCTTGTTGCAAGCTTTGGAAAAAGCCGTTAAGCAAAGAGATGCAGGTGCTGGCAGTTGGAAATCGGCCTGCACACACCAAGATGGCAAGGTCTGAGCATTCTGGAGAGACACTCACAGTGCCTGTTATGTGTAGCTTAACTATAAATACCCAAACTCAGGTGTTCCTCTGGCCCTTTCTCATGAGGTGAATCTCAGCAGATCAGCATGGTTAATGAGGAAAATATATATTTTGTATATGATCATGCATCTGGTCTTTAGAATTATTTTATATGATATGTTTTGTTGGTAGACAAAGACCATAGTGGACAAATTGGTTTTGAAGTAAACATATCTTGGGAAACGAGACAATTGGACTCATAGACATGTTTCAGAGGGAGAAACTGCAAAGTTTGGATATTTTTGTAGCTATGAGACAGGCTTCAGTAGAGAAAACACCTGAGACTCTATTGAGAAGGGTTGCGTTGGAGTGACAAAGGATGCATTCATTTTGTGAACTTCAGAATGTCTTGGGAATGGCCCAGGCCTGACCTTCTCAATGGCATGGTTAACAGCCAATGTGCACCTGCCAAGTCTGAAGTCCTGCTGCTTTTCAGCTCCTTCCAGCCAGTTCAACTGTGTGGAAGAAACTTTGGGCTGAAGGCTGTGGAAGCACCTTCTGGTGGATTTTGTGAGTTGGCTTGGATTGTTTTTGTCTTGGGTTTAACATTGTATAAATAAGAGTCATTTTCTCTGCACAAATATTTTTGTAAGAAAATGTTCTCTACTTCTTGGATGATGTTGTTAGAAGATTCCAGGTTTTTTTCCAATCATTTTGAGGTATCAGAAGGGTTTCAGTTACAAGACTAAAAATTCCAACCCAGTCTAACATCAAAACTTCAGACTCCCCAATTTGAAGTCAGACTCAACTCATGGCTTGAGGATAGACAGGTGACAGGAGAGATTAAACTTTGTTCTTTGTCTCCTTGTTCTGCCTCCTTCTCAACTAACTCTGCTGAATTTGGCTTCTTCAGAGCCATAGATTGTAGACTGGAAGATTTATAGGAGAAGGAAACACGTTATTTGATTGTTGCTTTTGTAACCTACACTAGTTGTGCCTTTCCTGTGGCTGTTGAAAGCCCTCTGTCAAGGCAGGCATCCAGTTGTTGGCTCTTCTGTGCATTCTCGGAGACCTCCAGTGAGGGCTTCTATGCCTCATTGTTTTCTGGGGACTGGACACAGTCTCTGCTGACTTCTTACAATTCCTCCTCATATCCAACTTGCCAAGGCACATCACTGGGAATTCTTTGCCTCCATAGGAAGGCCTCTTGGATGGGTCTCTCAAGGTAGTGTAAACATAGGTTAAAAACCTCACAGAGTCTACATGGGAGCTAGACTTCCTTAATCCATCAAATTCTCAAAGTGTAGTTCATTTCTATTTTGCCCTCAGGTGAATCTCCAGCTAACCTCTCACTTTCACATCTCCCCAGGTTCTAGGAACCCTACATTAGTTCTTCCAACAACTCACTTTCACAAGTTTCTTGGGCTCTACCTACGTTCAGGCAGAGAGAAAGTGTCTACTTGTTCTACTGATCAGATGATACCATTTCCAAAATGAGTTTTTTGGAACTCCCACTTGCTGTGGGTTAGAAGAGGGAGTGTAAGAATCCTCTCTAATGATTCTACCTTTATTAACCCAACTTATATTGTGTAGGCTGGATGTCAAAAGTGGACTGAATGAGTTTGGTTATTTGGTGGTCTAAACTGCATAGACATGTCACGTATTGTGTAAGCCAACATAGGGTAAGTGCTGTAACAATGATCTGAATCTCAGGGTCTTCAAACAATAGATTTACTTCTTTATCATGTCCTTGACAAAAGTGCATTTGTTGGTGGTAGTCTGCTCTGTGCAGCTGTTCTGTATCTAAGCTTTTTCAGTATTGTCTTTGTTGTCTTCTATGTGGAGAGTACTTATTTTGTGCCATGTCTTGTGAAACCTATGGGCCCTTTCTCAGAATGATGTTTTTAAGGGAATAGAATACAGTGATCAAAGTATTTGTAAAACGTGTTGAAAGTTACATGCATGCTTCTTTATTAACATATCCACTAATAAGATGGAGGTGGCAGGTCCAATGCCTTATGTAATTTCAAAGGTTAAGATTAATGAACATAACAATGCAATTTTTTTCGCATTGAAATTAACAGATTTCCTGAAATGGGCCCCTTGAATATTTGTGGATTCTGGTTTAAGAATCTTTACAAGGCCCTGAAATCCTCTATAGGATTTGGTCAGTAATATAAAATCTCTTTTTTTTTAAATATTTTATTTATTTGACAGAGAGAAATCACAACTAGGCAGAGAGGCAGGCAGAGAGAGAGGAGGAAGCAGGCTCCCTGAGGAGCAGAGAGCCCGATGCGGGGCTCGATCCCAGGACTCTGGGATCATGATCTGAGCCGAAGGCAGAGGCTTTAACCCACTGAGCCACCCAGGCACCCCTTGGTCAGTAATATAAAAGAAGGCATAGGGAAGTGTGGCAGATGGCAAAAATGGCCCCAGTTCTCAACCCATCCCTGAACACATACTCTTGGCAATTTGACTTTGTACCTTTTCTTATTGAAAGATGGAGTCTAGATTCCTGCCACTTGAAGCTGGGCTGCCTTTGTGACTTTCTTTGGCCGATGAAGTGGTCGAAATGATACTGTGTCAGTTCTGACTCTGGCCTCAGGAAACTGTACACTTCTGCTCTTTTCCATAAGTCCTGCCACTTCCATATGAATACATCTGGGTCTGTCTGCTGGATAACGAGAGACATGTGGTCAGCTACCCTGTCACTTTAGCTGACTGCCAGACAAATTCCACAAATAGGTCAGCTGACCTCCATCTGACTCCAGGTACAAAAGGGAGCCATAATGGGATCAGAAGAACCACTTAAAGGAGCCCGGCTTAGATTCTTGTTGATCAGCTGGATTGTGATCTAAATAAATGGTCATCGTAAACCACTGAGTTTGAGATGGTTTGTTTCACAGAAATCACTAACTGATGCAAGAAAGATAGCCCTGCTTTTAATTGACTTGACTAGGTGGTGAGAGTTTCTTTCATGCACATTCCATTTTTGAAATCTAGCTGTAGGGCCCCACCTACATACAAGAGGAGGCTATACAATGTAGTCTAGCAGTGCATTCAGGGGAGGGGGACACAGATATTGGTGGGTCTCTGTCTTAAGCTCTTACTCATTTTATTCTGCTTTGGAGCCTCAGCTGAAGCTCTGGTACAGAGAAAGAAGTACCGTGTAAAACTCTGCTCTGCCTTGTGATAGGCACTGCGACTACCTGATGTTCTAGTGACTCTCCTGCTCCCATCTGCCTCCAAAGAGCATACAATTCTGGTTCAGCAGACTCAGGGAAGATACAGGAGGCAGAAGCATGCAGGTTTGAGCCATAATCTCCGGATGCATTCTTAAACATCTAGTTTCTTGTGCATTGTTCCTTTGGAGGTCCATGGAGTGGAGCCATCCTGGTGGGATCCATGCATTCTTGTGCTGCTGTGTAGTGACTGATACCATCACAGCAGCATCAATATCTTTATTCATTGCTCTTGAGAGTCAATACCCAGTCTAGCATCTATAGCGGCTAGTAACATGATTTATGATCCATAAGTCTGAATAATGTTTCAAGCACCCTAATGCCACACACAGAAACTGTGGCATGTGTTAGAAGGATTGTAGTGCATCAGATAGACCTAGGTTTCAATCTTTTCTTTCTGACTTACTAACTTTGTGACTTTGGGCAAATTCTTTAGAAGCAGGAGCTGTTTCCTTTTTGCAAAATGTAGACAATCATACATCCATATTTCTTGTGATCATTGAGTGAAAGAATGAACATGAATGTATTTGGCTCTAGAAGATCCTTTGCAAATACTAAGTGAATCTAATTAAAGAAGGAAGCAGGCTAGCATTTTAAATCATACTTTGAAAAGCAGATACAGGTAGGGAAGTTGAATTAATCACACACTGTAATCATAAGTCTGTGTAAGGCCCTCCCTTATAGTACCCATTTATTTAATTTCATCTTTATCCCTGTTTCACTGACTCATTCATTTTTTTCTTTAAGTATCCATTCTAATATTCTTTACACATATTCTTAAATTCATCTATCCTTAGAAACTATAATGTCATTTTGTGTCTTTATGTGTATGTGCAAAGTTTATGTAAATGGTATTATGCTATACATTTTTCTTTTTTTTTTATCCTTTTCAACCAACACCATATTCTAAATGACTGCTGAAAGTAATCACATGTTTTAAATGTGCTGAAAGAAATCTCTCAGTACTTTTAAGGCTAAATAGCATTATGTTCTAAGTATTTTCTACCTTTAACTTACCCATTTCCTAATTGTTGGGTAATCAGGTTGTTTCCAACATCCAAAGCATGCACTAAAAACACCTTCTAAAATTCCTCTCTACTAACCTGCAGGAAAAGTTCTCTGAGATGTATGCTCCAGAGAGAATGGATAATCTCAGTGTGTGTGTACACTTGATTTTGCTAAGAAGAGTTAGGTGGCTTTTCTAGAAGCACAGTGCTCATTTATATGCCTCCTGGTACCATGTGGGGAGCCTGTTTCCTGCCATATTCACCATTTTTTAAAATTTTTGTATTTTAATGGCTATAAAATGATATCTTGTTGACATTTTAATTTTTATTTCCCTTCTTTCTTGTGAGTGTGAGTATCTTTATGGGTATGTTGGCCTTTGGGAATTTCTTTCTTGCATCCACACTTCAAGTCCTAGAGAATCAGTTCCTCAGCACTATATACCAACCACACCATCATTTCCCCAGGCTTTGGAGAGTCATGTTTACCATGTGTCAAAGTCACATACAAACTGGGATCCATGCTTGAAGTCTCTGTTCTGTTCCACTCTTGTTCTGTCCATCTCTTTCAGTCACAGTCCATACTGCTTGTGTAACAGTGGACTTTCACTGCCTTCCAAGATCATCAAGAGCAACTTCCTCCTTGCTTCCATCCTTCCTCATCTGTTTCAAGACTGACTTAGCTCTTCATAAACTTTGTTCTTGAACACTAAGGCCAATTTATTAGCCTGTTCTCCCAACACAATTTATTGAAAGAGCTAACTTTTCATAACTATTTCATAAGTTAACTTGATTTCTAAGGTATATGGTATCTGTATTTCTAAGGTATGTGGTATTCCTATTTTTTGTTAATTTTTTTAGGGTACATTTTCTTTTCCTCTTTGACTAAAGAGTTATTATGGAGAATGATTTTTTTTTAATTTTTTTTTTCTTTTTTACAGATTGAGAGAGAGAGAGAGAGAGGTTACAAGTAGGCAGAGCAGCAGCCAGAGAGGGGAGGAAGCAGGCTCCCTGCCAAGCAGAGAGCCCGATACGGGGCTTGATCCCAGGACCCTGAGATCATGACCTGAGCTGAAGGCAGAACCTGAGCTGAAGGCAGAGGCTTAACCCACTGAGCCACCCAGGCGCCCCTGGAGAATGATTTTTAACAATTCCAAGTGGCCTTATTTTTTTTTAAAGATTTTATTTATTTATTTGACAGACAGAGATCACAAGTAGGCAGAGAGGCAGCCAGAGAGAGAGAGGAGGAAGCAGGCTCCCCATGGAGCAGAGAGCCCGATGTGAGGCTCAATCCTAGGACCCTGGGATCATGACCTGAGCCAAAGGCAGAGGCTTTAACCCACTGAACCACCCAGGTGCCCCCCCAAGTGACCTTATTTTTAAGGTTAAAATGTTCTCATTAATTTCATAATTCATTATTTTATTGCACTTTGATTAGAGAATGTGGCCTGCAGAATACTTTTTAGAGCTCTAGATTGTTCTTGTGGTCTAATATATGTGAACAGGCTATAGGCACTGGCAATCTATTCTCCACAGAGTTAAGGTCTGGTAATTATTTAAGCAACCTTATTAATAATTTAACTCAGATCCTTTTATCTGGTATTGTTAATCCATAGGGGGCCACAAAGAAGTTTATGAATGGGCTTCAGGGTATCCATCAGTCCCCTGACATGCAGGCCAAGTGGATATGCTTCTGAGCTAGGGGAGAGCTTTCATGAGATTCTCATAGGGATCCAAGAGTCTAAAAATCCAAAATCTTGATTTGTGTTTTGTTTTTTTGTTTGTGTCTATTTGATCTGTCCATAGTGCTGTAACTGGGCCTTTAAAATTTTGTCTTGTTTTTTGGCTACTTTTCGTCTTTAATGTTGAGACAATGTTGATTGGTACATAAAAATTTGCAGAAATTTATAACATCACTGTAAATTAAAGTCCTCATTATTATAAAATGATAATTATGAAATCATTAAAAATCCTTTTTAATATGTTCACCTTGATTCAGCTTTATCTGATTTTGTTATCTCAATTGTAGCTTTCTGTTTATTTGTATTTGTCTGATATATTTTTTCAACTTTGGGTGTCTTATTTAATTAGAGTCTTTTTATATCAACCATGTTTAATGTGGAATCTTATCCCTCTTATGCTTATTGCAATAGCTCATATATTTGCTCCTACTTCTGTCATTTTGTTTTATTTAGTCATTAATGTTCATGGATTTCTTTTCTGTTGTTTCTGGTTTTTTGCTATAAAGATTTACAGCAACTGCTTTACTCTTCTTCAATGGCTTGTATACTTTGACAAGAGTCTATTTTAAAAACATATTTTTAACACTTTAATAATTTTCCCAAATATATTCTAAAATTATCTCTCTATGGGGTATAGCAATTAGTGTCTTTTCAATTTCCTTTATATTTTAAAATAAGAATTTGAACATACTTTTAGTTACTCTCTTTTCCTCTTCCATTTATTTAGAAAAACCTACATTTTAATTCAGTTTTTTTGCAATTCCATAACTATTTTTATATTATAGATCTTCATGAGCATATTGTTATTTTTTGTATTACTATAAATGATACTTCAAGAATTTAGCTAAATCATGTTAATTGCTATCAGTAGCCTGGAATATTTTCACACTGTGTCATCTCCTTTCTTGGCTTCTTAATTTTGTCTTATCTTTTCCATTGTTTCATGTCCATCTTCAAATAATTTTTTAAAGAGAATATATTTTCAAGCCCCTTTTATTCCTGAAGCCCCTTTGTATTTCTTTACTTTCCCATATAAATGACGGTTAGTGTGAATGTGAATGTGTCAGTTAGCAGTTGTTGCCTGAAAAGCCGTGCCAAAAATTAATGGCTTGAAACAATAATCATTTAGCTCACAACTGTGTAGTCTGGCAATTTGGGCTGAGTTCTGCTGGGAAGTTCTTCTGGTCTAGAGCAGTCTCAGGCATCTGTGGTCAGCAGCTAGCTAGGTTGGCCAGGTGCCATCCTCATCTGGAATGGCTCTGTCTATATGGATCCTCATCCTACAGCAGGCTGGCTCAGGCTTGTTCACACGGCAGCTGTGCAGGTTTTCCAAGAGCAAACATAGAAGCATGCAAGACCTCTTAAGATCTATGCCTGGAACTGGTTCAGCATGACTTCTAATGTCTTCTATTGCCCAAAGCAAGTGCCTGAGCACATCAGCTCTTATTGAAGAGATAGGGAAATACACTTCACTTCTTGATAGAAAATGTGCAAAATCACATTGCAAAGAGGGATTCATAAACAATAGGATACTCATTGACATTTTAGCAAGTGTCTAGTATAATATATACATTTCTGACACGATTCCTTAAAAACTCAGATCTTATTTATCTGCTGGCATTTAGTGAATTATCTTATTCTATTTCATTTATATTTATATATCTTTGGTATTTATTTTTTTCCTCTAAATTCCAGAATTGTTTCCTCAGCTTCTCAGGGTTGTCCTTAATATAATAGAGTACATTTCTGTAGCATTGAATTTGCCCCGTCAATATTTGTAATTGTTTTATTGAGTGATTTTGCCATAAGCTCTTTCTTGAACATCTCTTCTTTCACTTCATCCTGGAGAGAGATACATACTCTGCCCTTGCTTGTGCTTGGGGAACTTTATTCTGGACTATCTGATTATTTCTAGAGACAATGTGCAAACTCTGAGTATCCTTTTTTTTTTTGTTTTATAGATTTTTAAAATAATAATTTTATATTTATTTTTTCTTTATTAATAATCAGAAAAGTAAGCTTTCTCTAGAATTAGTTTTTTTCCTTTTTTCTCTTTTTTGGCTGTTTTTAAAAAAATTATTTTTATTTATTAATTTGAAAGAGAGAGGGAGAGGAGAATGTGAGCGGGGAGAGCAGAGGGAGAGGGACAAGCAGACTCTGCACTGAGCATGAAGCCTGAGGCGGGGCAGGATCCCAGGACCCTGAGATCATGACCTGAGCCAAATTCAAGAGCTGTACACTTAAGTGAGCCATCCAAGTGCCCCTTTTTGGCATTTTTAAAAATTAAGTGTTGAACATTACTTAAGTGATATATTCACATGCTAAAATATCAAGCAGCAAAGAATGGTTTTAAAATAAAAAGTCATCTTTTGCCCAGCAACCTAACCCCTTGCTGGGGGTAAAGGCCATCAATAGTTTCAGTGGTATCCGCCAGAAATAGTTTTTTGCATACATAGAGCATATACTCATATTTAACTCAAATGAATAATGTATTCACATTATTCAACACCTTTTTGTTTTGTCACTTGATAATATATTTTGAAAGTGTTCCTATGTCAGTATATATGAAATTATCACATTTGTTTTTAACAGTTTCATAGAATTCTGTTATATGAATCAATCATAATGTAGCTACATATTCCCCTACTGTCAAAGTTTTAGGTATTTTTAGGGTGTTGTTAGCATGATTTTTTTCCTATTACATAAATCCTGCAATGAATACCAACATGTTTTTCTGCATGTATGTATGTATGTACATTTTTAGATACATTTCTAAGAAAGCCGTTTCTAGGGAAGACCACATGTATTTTACATTTTGGCAGATATTGGCAAATTGCCTTTGAAAAAGTGGCACCAAGGGAAATCTGGGTGACTCTGTCTGTTAAGGGTCTGCCTTTAGCTCAGGTCGTGATCCCAGGGTTGTGGGATGAAGTCCTGCATTGGGCTTCTTACTCCCTGGGGAACCTGTTTCTCTCTCTGCTTGCTGCTCCCCTCTGCTTGTGCTCTTTTGCTCTCTGACAAATAAATAAATAAAATCTAAAAAAATGTGGCACCAACTCCCAATATCGCCAAAATGAATCACCATACCTCTTTCTCCACTTGTTTTTTTGTTTTTTGTTAATATTTAGGTTTATCATTTAAGATTGCTGATATGATGGGTATTGGTATCTCAATATTGTTTTCTTGGTATCTATATATGACTATTTATTTGTATTTGTATCTATTGTTTTGATAATTGCTTTGTATATGGTTTATCCTTTCCTTTTATTTAAATTGGGTTATCTTTTTTCTTATTGATTTTTAAGAACTTGTTCATAAGCAGCATAAAATAGTGGTTTTAAACAGGGCCTCTTTTGTTAGTCTTCATGGTTTCATGTCCTGATTTCATTATTAGGTGTTTGACTGATTCAAGTTTTGTAATCTTTTAGTATCTCATTTCCATCATCTATAAAACATGGACAATAAGAGTATCTACCATTTAGGTTTGCTTGAGAATTAAAATAGATAATTCATATATAATACTTGATTTATAGTTAGTGTGAAATAGGTGTTACAATAATAAAATGACCTTTATAATGCTGGCGTAGTATCTATACGTGCATTGCAAAAGTACTTTTCCAGTTTTTAAATTTATCTTTAAATATATATATTTATATATAAATATATATATAAATATAAATAAATAAATATATATATATATATTTAAAGATTTTGTTTGTTTACTTGACAGAGAGAGAGAGAAACAGAGAGAGCCAGAGAGTGAGCACAAGCAGTGAGAGCGGGAGAGAGAGAAGCAGGCTCCTTGGTGAGCAGCAGGCCCCAGGCAGGGCTTGATCCCAGGACCCTGGAATCATGACCCAAGCCAAAGGCAGATGCTTAATGACTGAGCCACCCAGGCGCCCCTAATTTGTCTTTAATTTTAAAGGTATTCTTAGTTCAAGATTATTCTCAAAAAGCCAATGGCAAATTTTTCTAATAATTTTAGGGCTTTGTGTTTTACTTTTAAACCATCAATTTCTCTGAACTATATTTTGGTATGAAGCTTGGAGTGTTGATCCAACTCCATTTTATTTCCAAATGGTAAGTCAATTGTCCGAATACTTTTCATTTATGATAAAATATCCTTACTTTATCATATTCCAAATTCCTATATGATTTTAAGGTCATTTATGGACTCTCTTGATTCTTCCACTGATTTTTCTATTTCTTCTCCTAAGCCACATTGCTTTTAATTGCTATAGCTTATATTCTCAATAAATACAGCAAGTTTATCCCCTTTCATTACCTGTATTTTTCGCTATTTTCCAGGTTAAATATATATAGCCATTTATTAGTGAGATTTCATATAATTTTAAATGGTTTCCATTAAAGATTGAATAATGTAAGTGGATATTCTACTATAAGTATTAAGTGGTTGCTAAATGAACACTTGAGCCCCCACTAGCCTGAGAGAGAGAACATTACTTAGAAGGAGCACCTGGGGGGACTTACATACCGTATAAGTAAGCACATATATTACAATGGATTGTTTAGTTTTGCCTGTTTTTGAACTGTGCATAAATTATTGAATGATCTCTTCTTGATGTTTTGTTTTTGCTCAATATTAAATTTTTACTATTCATCTATGCTAATTTCTTTTTACTGCTTGTATTCCATTACATAAATATACCAGAATTTATTTATACATTCCATTGGTAGGGGTGCCGGGGTGGCTCAGTGGGTTGAGGCCTCTGTCTTCGGCTCAAGTCAAGATCCCGGGGTCCTGGGATCAAGCCCTGCATCGGGCTCTCTGCTTCCCCACCCCCTCTCTCTGCCTGCCTCTCTGCCTACTTGTGATCTCTGTCTGCCAAATACATAAAATCTTTAAAAAAATTAAAGTTATACATTCCATTGGTAGATATTTGGGCTGTTTCCAGTCTTTAAAAAAAGGTTTTGTTAGTCACATTACTGTTATGAACATTCATGAATGTTCGTGTATGTACATTTTTACATACATGCATTTTACATGCATACATTTTTCATGTATGTAAAATTTCTTCCGGAGTGGAATTGCTGGGCATCATGCAGGCACATCTTCTATCTGTTAGCTATTGCCAAATAGTTTTCATAAATAGTTGAATTAATGTGTAATCCCATCATCAGTTTATAATTTTTTTCAGGTTTCCTTTCTTCTCACTTCCCAAATGCCCATCTCTCTACAACAACCACTACTGCTTCCTTTTTTTTTTTTTTTGACTTAGAATGACATTAACTTAAAAAATATTGAGGGAGAATTGCTATCTTGATACTATTGTATTTTTTTAATACTAATACATTGGATATCTTTACACCTATTCAAAAATGAAGTTTTGAATAGGTGTAAAGAGAGTTTTTAAATTGTCTGTAGTTTCTTGCTAGACATTAACAGTTTCTTTAGTTTTTATTATGAACATCTTTAGCCGTATAAAAAGGGTAATATGTGTTATATTACATTTGCTGAGCCATTTGAAATTAGACTGTGTATATCATGACACTCTCCCCCTAAGTACTTTGGCCTATTTCCCCTAAGAATAGAAATGGTCTCTTACGTAAGCTCAAATCATTACCTTACTTAAAGAATTAATCATAATTCCCTATTATGAGTTAGTCCATACTCATGTTTTCCTAGTTATCCCCAAAATATCTTTTAGAGCTCTTTTTTTTTTCAAAAAAGGATCGAATCAAGGTTCATGCGTTTGCATATCAGATTTTGTCATATATTTATAATCCTCTTTTTCAAAATAAAACCCTTTGATATTTAATGATCTTTTTATACGAATTTTTATTACAGGTATTTTCACACCATAAAGGTACATGGATTAAGAAGTAAACCTGCATGTACCCACTACCTAGTTTTCACAATTATCAGTATTTTGCCAATCTTGTTTGCTCTATTCATCTGTCTTCACACCTTAAACAGTTTTCCTTGCTGGCAGCTTTCCAAACAATTCCCAGATATCATGTCAATATATCAATTCACGCTTACGTCATTTATTATGTGTCTTTCACTGATAAGAACCTTCCCATGTAGCCATCATGCCATTGTGACATTTAAGAGATAGAACAAGTTCCTAGCATTATCTCATTTCCATTACATATTCACATTCACCGGATTGTCTCAAACTTTCTTCTGCAGTGGGTTGCTTGAATCAGGACCCTAAGAAAGGCCCACACCCTGCATTTAGTTATATTATTCTGTGGGAGATACAGTCTGAATACTGATTGCAAATGCCAGCTGAAATGTGTATTTTCTCTATTTTAAATCTCAGAGTATTCTTTTTTTCCCCCTTTGGATTCAATTTTACTATTATTTTTTGAATGTGCAAAACATTTCCCTGTTCAAGAATCTAGAGTGTCAGACTGAACACTCAAAATTTTTGCTTCCATCCTCCTCCCTACATTCTGTTCCTGTTCCCGTTAACTCTGAGTTCTATAGGTGACCATTTTTTGTACTAGTTGGGGCTTCTTCTTCTAGTATTTCTTTTGATAAAAATAATCTTGTGTATATGTGTGTGTGTGTCTGTCCGTGTATTTCCTCTTTTTTCTTACACAAAAGGTATATTCCATGGACTGTTTTGAAGCCTGAATTTGTCACTTAACAGTATGTCTTGGTGATCATTCTCTATCAGTACATAAAGTCTCATTCGTTTTGAATGGTAGCAGAGCATTTCTTACAAAGGAGTTGCCTTGGTTTGTTTGCCAGTCCTCTGAATAATCTTGAGCACCTATTGTCTGGTACTTGTAGAGCGTCCTCCAGGTAGAGTCCGAGATGTGGGATTGATGGGTCAAAGGAAAAAAGCTTATGTAATTTTCTTAGATATTGTTGTCATAACATAGAATCTATTTTTTTCCCCTGCTATATCTTCTGTCAGGCCAGATTTCAGCATTTTTCAAAGCCAGCCTTTTGGTTACTTTTACTGTCCGCTTGTGCTGTGGTTCAATTTATCACAGACATTCAGTTAAAGGGCAAATAAATCTGCAGAGCTGATGGTTTAAATTCTTCTTTCTGGCAGGTTTTCACTTTCTTTATTGGGGTGGTATCTTTCTCTCTCACTCCCACTGTTTGGCCCTGAATGTTGTGTGTGGTATTCTGTAATTCCTAGAATGCACTGCTATCTGGGTTCTCTTTGCCTCTGTTCCTGCTAATGGCACTTTTCTCATAGGGCTTCCACGGCCCTAGAAATAAAATTTACTCAAACACGTATTGCCTTAACTCTTGTTCAGGTTATTTCTGGCTATTACAGTCTTACCTACCCTGAACGTAAAGAGAAAAAAAAATGCACTTGGGGAATGTGCCGAGGTTACTATTCTGCTGTTATTACAGAATAGTTGGGCATGGCGACAGGCAGTAGAGGGGGATTGCTCCTCAATTTTCTGTTCTATTGTTATTAATTTTTAGATGGACTTTCTCTGGATTATATCTATTTTTTCCCAGATTCATGATTTGCCTTTTAGGGCAAAGTTTTTGTGATAGGGTGATTTTTCACCGTTTGCTATATTTTTATTGGCATTTCAGCAAGAAGTTAAACAGGAAAGCATGTATTGAAGCTGCTAGTCAAATCTAATTTTAAACCAGAAAACTGATTTTTTTCAGTATTGTATCTGTCAACTATTGCTGCTTAACAAACTGTCTCCAAATTCATTGGCTTACAACAACAACAATAATAATAACAACAACAATAATAAAGAATTTATTCTTCCTCATTTGTAGTTTGGTTGAGCACCAACTAGTCTAGGCTGGGTTTAGCTGGGGAGCTGATTTACTTGTCAGTCTTATTGGGTTTAGTTTCACACTGTGGATTGGGCTCAGGTCTGCGCTAACTATATCAGAGATAGCTAGGAAGGATTTTTAATGGTAATGAAAGAAAGGCAAAAGAGAAGGGAAGCATGTGTTTCCTCCTAATGCCCAAGTTTGGAACTGGCACTCTGTCACCTAGGCCCAGTTTCATTGGCCAAAGCAAATCAGATGACTGAGGCCAAATTCAAGGAACAAAGAAATCTGTTCCACATCCAGTGAAAGGGAGTACAGAATCCCTGTACTATGGTACTATGCCATATCCTTCCCACAGTTTGTTCAGATCTCTCATTTCCCCCAACTCTTCAACAAAATAAAGTTCCTTCTCTTATTTCAAAGTGAGGAAACTGAGCTTGAGGGCTTTTCAAGGCCTGCCTCACCACCCAACACCTTGTACAGACTTTCACTGGGATTTTAAACTGGGTCTCTCTATCCAGCAAGTGTATGCTTTGCCAACTCTACTCCTCCAAATTCAATTTCTTCCCAAACCCCACAGTTGTTCAGCACTCTGTAAACACATAATGCTCATAGAAGAAAATCAGAGACAGAGGCAGAAGTTATCTGACATTTGAGAAGCTACCGTCAACTACTCCCTAATACAGGAGAGGTGAAAGATAATGCACTCCAGGGAAGGACTGTGATTTTGTTAACCGGAGTGCAGTTTATGCCAGATACCACTTCAAGCCTACAGGTAACCTTGTAACTTGGTGTTGGCTGGATCATAGGGGCTTGGAAGCATGATGTGGAAGAGACCCCAAGAAAAGCAACTCAAGCCACACCTGCTGTCCCATGGTTAACATTCGACATCTGCTGCACAGAGCAGGTTAGCAAAGCAAAGAGAGAACCTGAGCTTTGGAGGCACATATAATAATGAGTCATACAGTCATTAATGTGCAAACCCCAGGCAGGGAGTTCACATTTTGTGTGAGAGAAGGGTTTTTGTTCAGTCATAAGCGCTCCCCTACTGGGTCTGGAATTGCTCTCTGCACCAAAAATGCCTGACTTCATTTTCTTTGAATTTAAAAGGACCTTCACAAACGCTGTGGCTTAAATATACAGGAAAACTTTTTTTTTTTTTTTTTTTGTTATAAAGGAAAAGAAATTAGATTAGAAAAAAAGATTAGTAGAATGGTATTGAAGATAATTTCATTGAAAGTGCTTCTAATGAAAATCAAATTAAAAAATATTAAGAATACGCTGCGTTTTCAGTCCACTCCTTATACCTCTTTCTCAGATACAACATTGTTTCCATATAGAAGAACAAAGGAAAGGAAGCCCAACAGATACAGATTACTTATATTTTGGAAGAGAAACTAAAACGGAAGTTTCTTTTAAAAATGATGTGACTAAAATAAACTTTAAAAGTTAATTCATGTTCTTCAATAGCAAAAAGTATTTAAAACACCTCTGAAAAAGGAGGATTCAGAGTTTGGGATTCAAATAGCAACCCTGACAGTACATTAGGAGTTAATCTGTTCCCTGCTATTTTTTCTCAGTTTTACTTGAGCTTCGCATTAGTTGTGACTGGGCTGGACAGATATCTGGAGTTGGTCACTTTGTCCTTGTAAGAACATCTGCTTTGCTATTTGTCCCTACTGGGCACAACAGAAGCAACCAGGGGCCAGTTTGCCCATGTGGGTATCTGAGGCTTTCTTGCTGTTCTAGCCAGAAGCATTGTAAAAGCATTAAAAGTTGGGACGTGAGCTCCATGATTAACAGCAAACTCTAAATTTCTTTCCTGCCAGGAGGATGGAACTTTAGATATTTCATTGGGGAGGATAATCTTTACTGGATTGTTACTAGGGGGGAAATAAGTTTCTAAAAAAGAATCATTTCAAAAGAAGGTGAAGCCATCTTGGGACCTTTATACATCTTTTCTGACTTTTGTCCCAATTGAGTTCTCCAGTCCGTGAGTATTCAAGGAAACTTCATCTAGTGACTGTTTTTGCCATTCCTGTGGCTGCATGACAGGTAATGATGTCTTAATCAGGGAAGACCCTCACTCAATCTTAATGCTAAGCCTCAGAACACAGACTCATACATATGTTTTCATCTCTACATATATGCTTCTCTCTTGAAGGTTTTTTTTTTTTTTTTTTTTTTTTTTTTGTAATGGACGATGAGTCAGAGGGCATTTTGGTGGTTATTTTTTTGGATGAGCATAAGCAACTCATCTGAGTAGCAATATCCAAAAGTCGTCACTAAGTTCTTTTCAGAGCAAGCCAGGGGCACAGTAGAATCTGTAAAATGCATTTTTGCTAGGATTGCATTGCCAGTTCTTTGTCTTGTCCCCCACCATGAGACCTTTGAGGTTGCTCCCTGCTTCCACCCTCATAAGGTCTCCCTTGCCCCATCAAATTTGCTCTCAGGTAAGAATCCTAAATTGAATCCCACCAAGGTATAAGTAACTGGCAGGAGGAAAAAACGCCTTTTACAAAGATGGATGTATATTACGAGGCGACAAAGTTACAGATTGTGGTGGCTTTCAGCTGGGAGTATGTGTACCCCAAGATTCCACGTAGATAATAAAGGAGATAGCTTTAAGCTATTTTCAATATTTAAGAGACACTTACCCATGAGACAGTCATCTAGCAGATAAATCAAGTTTCTTTGAACTTTAATTCCATCAACTCGACGCGATAATTTGAGTTAACATGTGCTGAAGAGTAATTTATAAATACCAAATATTTGTTATTCAAAAATCCATCAAAGATGTGATTCATGGAAGAGATTAAAACTCAGTTTGAAGAGTGAGAAGTTTGGAATCCTGGATTAAAAAAAAAAGATCTAATAGCAATGTTTCCGATTTCAGTTTGGGATTGTGATAAAGGAGAGAAGGATGAACAGAAAAAGAACTATCGCAGAAGGAGCATGTGCTGAGGGTCTGGCTAGACACAGCCGCTCACTAGGCTGTGGGGATCGTCATGTCAAGACTGTGTCTTCTTCCAGTCAGTGCTTAGTGTCTCATGTAGCAGTAAGTCTGTGGATGGACTTCATAAACACATTTATGGAATGGGATGGAAGATGAAAGAACTTAAGTCACCTGCGGGCACACACATGGAACTAATACTGGAATCTAGATCTGCCTCAACAAATTCCATTTGTTTTTCAGCTTTACCGTGAATTTTTTTCAGTAGGGGGAAGAAGAATCTTCCCAGCTGCTCTGAAGTCATTCACACAGAAAATTGCATACTCTGTCTTGTAGATGAGTCACCTATCTATCTGTCCATCTTGGAGTTATTGCTCTTCCCGATGTGGGTATCTGTGCTGAATTGGACGATTGTCCACTGTGCACCATACCAATCATATCACTCCAAACAAAGAGGAGCGTCAGAAATGAGTGGCCAGGCTCGGTTAAACCCTGTGGCTGGTTGGGTACAGAAGCTTGTGTGCAGGGTGTGCAGAGACCTTCAAAGCCTGGCTTTGAGCTGTCTGTTCCACCCAGCTGGCTTCTGTTCTGCCTCGGGTCTTGTGTGTGCTGCCCTCCAGGGCTTGCATACTAAGCTGGATCTGCCCGCAAGTGAAAGGCTCAAGGATGGGCACAGCAGGACTAGATGCAGGGGGGGAAAATGCAGCCCACTGACAGCATGAATCTGGAGAAAAGACTCCTTTTCAGTATCATTGTCTGCTTCTGTCAATCAGCCTCAGAATTCCTCTGCAGGGCTGGGATGCCACAGCTCAGAGGAAAAGGGTGACTCTGGGTGGTGTGGGGGGGATGCACACACCTGTATAAGCACAAATCACACTTAATGCAGACAGGCATGCAGGGAGGGAGTGGGAGACGGAGCACGAGAGAGCGGTGTGGTGATCAAATCTGGTGAGTCAAGGATGAGAGATCTCTCCTTTTGGGGCTGTAGTATTTTAATTTCAATAAACATTTATTGAGAACCCACTCCCACAGAGCACTCTAGCAAGCACTCTGTGTACTCCAAGTGGAGTACAAAGGCCCCTAAGACAACTTGTTGCCCTCGCAGTCTAGGAGTAGAAGCAAAAACCCAAACCAAACAAAAAAGAAACAAACAAACAAAAAAAAAACAAAAACGGAAACAAAATCAGAAACCCTCCACCCCCAGGCTCCAATCTTGAGAATATCCGGGCTCTTTCACAAACATCTCATTTAGCCCTGTTTGCTGCGTCTGAAGCGAGGGAGGCAAGTGTTATCTGCATTTTACAGATGAGAACAAAGGCCTCTAGGAAGATTGCGCAGAGCCAGCAAGTGGGCGGCCGCAGAATCCAGGTCATCGAACTCCCATTTCAGAGCTTTCGCCACAATCTGACACTGCTTCTTTGTAAACACTTGCTTAGAATACAGCACTGTGTTAGGAGAGCACAAAGAAAAAAATGATTAATTCTTCCTGGGCCAAGGGAGATAGAGGATCAGGCTTCTCAAAAGAAGCAATTTTCCATACGTTGAGGAAACAGATTGTAGGAGGCAGAAAGACACATCGGTTTGGATAGGAAGGTAGGCAACCTTCCCATGCAGGGCAATGGCAAAAAGGCAGTCTCTCTAATGCGAGCTACAAAATGATCAGATCTAGGTCCAACAGAAAACAGCCCCAGATGAGAGAGCTCTGTTTGCCTCCAGCTTGCTGCCTGGGCTGCTTCTATTTCCTGCGCGAGGACGCATCTGTATCTTAGAAAATGGACATGGGCAGTGATGACCCCTCATCATTACCCCTGTTCCTCCTCTAATCTCGGGGCTTTGCTGGCCTCAATGTGAAGATCCTGTCAATACATTACAGAACTTACGTGTATTAATCATTTAAGGGATGTGTGTATGGGATTCAGGATGTTGTTTTGTTTAAAAAAAATGCTCCTAACTTCCTGTGTGACTTAGGGGGTGCTGTTTGGCCCTCTGATCCTATTCTTTATCCATGAGATGAGGGGAATCCTATCAGTTATGCAGGTTGCTGTGGGGACCGAGTGAACTGATTTTAACTCCAGTCTAGTTACCATACAGCGTTATATTAGTTTCAGGTGTACAATACAGTGATTCAACACTTCCATACACCGCCCAGTGCTCCTGGCAAGTGTGCTCCTTAATCCCCATCACCTATTTACCCATCCCCCCACTGACCTACCCTCTAGTGACCATCAGTTTGTTCTCTATAGTTAAGAGTCTATTTTTCAGTTTGTCTCTCTCTTTTTTTTTTTTACATTGTCTGAGTGAATGGATTTTTGAGAAGTATATCACAGTGCCTGGCATAGAGCTGTTTATAAACAGGAGTGATGACTACTACTTTTCAACATGGGAACGAGAGCTAGGTGGATGTCTATATGTGCTGACCCCATATCTCCCCCCTTCCAGCCACATGGGGCCCCTGCAAAGCCAATGAGACAGGCTGAATGGCCACCATTGTCATAGTCAGGTGGGTCCCTCGAAATGGCTGCTGAGGCCTCTGTTTTGTAGGTTCATGGAGAAGATGAAGAGGGAGAAATCAGGGTTCAGTATCTGATCTGGCTGAGGAATGGATCTTACTGTGTTTTCAAAGCCGTGGCTTTGGTTTCAGTGGTTCGGCTTGTCAGTGAGACATAATAAACAGGCAGATGATACTCCAGATGTGAAGAGGGGCTCCTCTCTGATACTCCTGACCACTCAGCTACGAGAAGACCCCAGACGGCCGCTGAGGGTGGGCAGGGACTGGGGCCGTAGAGAAGCCAGAAGAGTTGGTGTTCACACAGGAATGGCCAAGGGGAATAAGATATCTGTTCTCATCTTCAGGGCAATGGCGGCATGGTCAGGCAAAAGTATGGCTCTGGGATAACCTGGGTATCCATGACTTACTTTTGGCTCAGGTCTTTGGCAGCACAATTAAATCCAAAGTCACATGAATTGTGGGCTGAGACGGCATGGGAGCTTGTGGTTTTATAGAGATAGACCTAGGGTTTAGGGTTTAGGACCTAGGTGCAGTGGTCTGTGACTGAGCAGGGTTGGAGAAAACAGGAGCTGAGGCCCACATGGAAGTCTCAGCCACTGGTTGTTCTTTGCCTAAAACCCCCACTTCCTCTGGATTTTGTTGCTTTCACAATGATCATCTGTCCCTTGTTAAAACAAACATCTTGACATTCCAACCATACTGTACTTACGTTTCACAGTTACATCAGCTACGTCTTCCACGTTTGCAGGAACTACTGTCTTTTCCATCAGCCAGGAAGGCTCTTGCATTTGGAGAGACTCTTTAATGCAGAGGAGCAGTAAAAGGCAATGGAAAAAAGCACTAGTCAGAAAAGCATGTTTCTGGTGTACAAATGGGTGATATTTCCTAGAAGGTAGAAATCAAGGGAAAATGCTTGAGAATTTTTTTTTTGATTTATTTATTTATTTATTTGACAGAGATCACAAGTAGAGAGAGAGGCAGGCAGAGAGATAGAGAGGAGGAAGCAGGCTCCCTGCCAAGCAGAGAGCCCGATGCGGGGCTCGATCCCAGGACCCTGGGATCATGACCTGAGCAAAAGGCAGAGGCTTTAACCCACCGAGCCACCCAGGCGCCCCATTGCTTGAGAATTTTAACTGTACTTGAAGCACTCAGGAACTCTGAATACATGTAGTTGACTTTGCGGAAGGCCAATTATATTTCCTGCAGAAGAAATGAAATTTGAACATTATTTGAAATGATAATACAGTTCAAATAGGGATATAACATCACAATTAATGCTAGAATCTAATTCAAAAGATGTGATATTATCATTTCAGTAAAAGCACCATTGGTAGTAGATTGGTAGTAGATAATGTAGACTGGCTTACTCAGCACCCATTCGAGGTCTCTTTAGCTTGCCATAGAGACAGAAGAGCCAAAAACTACATTCCCCAGACTTCCTTGCAGGTAAGATTTTCATGGGGCCTAGGTTTAGCCAGGCAGGTGTACCTGCCATAAGGCTGGAGACAGATAAGAGCCATGTGAGGCACTGGCCATGCAGAAACAAATCTGATCTGCACTACACTGTGGCAGTGTTCCCCTCCTTCAGCATTTTGTTCTTGTTCCATAGATGCAACCTCTTCTCTTATTTCTTTGAGGTGATTGACAATATATATTTTATGAAAGCATTTTTCTTTCTGCAGAGATTTTGTTCCTGAGTTACCTTTTTCCTTTCTTTGTTTGGGCTCTTACGTTTTATATTAGAGGTTTTCCTAGAGGAATGATGATTTTTTGGTTGTGTTCACATATACGAGGTGAGAACTAAAAAACCCTGCATAAATGAGTTGGCTTGAAGACTGTGAGCACCACAGTGGTCTGACTAGGGAATGTCTGGTGTCACTATCTTCAGGTCCTTTCTCTTGGGCTGGGAAGAGGGTAGAGGCATGGCTTCCAGTGTTTTGAGAGCAAAGAGAGGGAAGAGGGCTGGCCTCTGCATTCACTACATGTAATTTCACCTGACTACCTCTCTACTTTGGGTAGGGTTTCCCATGGTCATCTGTACCAGCACAAGGGTTTTCTGCCCAACCTTCTCAGAAAGAAACTTCCAGACTTCTCTCCAGGTGGGAAGTCATACTGCAATCGAGGATGAAGATAGAATCTGGAGCAATACTTGATTCCCCAACCATCCTTTTGAATTTGGCTTCTCTCCCTTTTGGCCACTTCCAGAAATACTTAACGCTCACTGTGCTTGACATTTCTGAGGATTCTGTTGCATTATTCAGGTTGACCTTGAATTCTCTGCTGCCATTTTAAAATTCAAATTTCTCTAGTTTGTTAAATCAATTGCCTCTAGACCATCTTCCCTTCACTGTG
The DNA here is from genome assembly GCF_922984935.1 of Meles meles. Lineage (NCBI taxonomy): Eukaryota > Metazoa > Chordata > Mammalia > Carnivora > Mustelidae > Meles > Meles meles. Next base: position 35,297,570 of record NC_060069.1, on the reverse strand, counting down.
CAATTTTCAGCATTTCGTTTCTAGCCCCTCCCTGTTTTGCCCCATCTTTGTGAAATTATGTCTTTAAGAAAACCCCTTGACTATATAACCTTAGTGGAGTTTCAGGAAAGGAGGAAAATCAGATATTTTCAACCTGCCATCTTTACATACAGCTTTCCATATATTTCTTTATATTCATTTCCCACCATTTTCTGATTCATTACATTAGTAGAAATAATCTTCTACTCAATACACAAAGGTATTAAAAATTGCAAGCATCTTTTCATGTCATTATACTTTTGAAAGCATTTTTATTGACTATATATTTCAAAGCACAGATGTACCTAAATTTCCATACTTGAGTGGGGAATTTTAGATGTACAGATTTTAGTGATTCCTTCCCAAAGAGATCAAGCTGAAAACTCAGATTATCAAGCTTTTACTTTTCGCTAGGGTTGGATATTTATATTGTTTCAATTGTTTCACTAATATGATGGATATCTTTATGCATGAGGACTTTTTCATGCATTAGAATGATTTCTTTAGGCTAGATTCCCAGGAGTGGAATTGCTAGATTCCAAGCTATAAACATTTTTGAGGCTTTAGATTCGCACTGTCAAATTTCCTTCCAGAAGTTATAGCATATTTGCCTAACATAGGGGAGTACTGGGTTGAGCTATGTTTGTGTACGCCCTTGGGAGAGGGCAGAATACACCCTTGGTATCTCAGTAGCTGAGTATCCATATATAAACACCCACCATACTTTAGCATTTCCTCCTCTGCCCACATATGTTGCTGACTCATTTGGTCATTATGACTGACCAATCCCAGACTTTACCCAATACCTGGAATCTTGTGAGTCATGATTGGAGGAGCACTGACTATGGTCTTAGATAACCCAAAAACCACATAGTTAGGGACAATTCTGAGAAACAGCTCCCAGTTGTAGCAAATTATTCCAAACAGAAATCTGATGATAGTCCTGAAATGGGACTCTGAGGTCTTGTCACCATCAGAGCTCACCCTGAGTGTTCCCTGTTTTCTCTGCGCTCCAGACCCATGCAAATGTGTGTCAGGGAGAAAAGGATGGGTACTCAGCGGAAACTTGTGGGCATCCATCTCTCCTTGACCAGTGGAGTATTTGTGATATGTCTATGTCATTTTCCTTAATAATGTATCTCTTATCATATGTGTAATTTTGCTTTAAGCAAATGTGTTAAACAAAATGGGCTTGAATGAACTTGAAGGGGAAAAAGTGGGTTTGGGTACTTGAGTGAGGGCCACGTCCTTTCCCATCCTGCAGGGTGAAGAATCTCTTAAGTGGAAATCTCCCAGGGACCATAAACACTGACAGAAAAGGGGGACTGGGTCACAAGCACTTAAGTCAAAACCATGGCTTTATTATGCCCGGTGTGTGTGTGTGTGTGTGTGTGTGTGTGTGTGTGTGTGTGTGTGTGTGTTGGTTTAGTATCTCAGAAATTACAGCCCTTGGTTGTTACTTTTCATAGATGGCACATCCTGTAACGGCTGTGGGGGTGACGCTGTGGTGATGTCTGTGGGGTGGGGTCCTCCTGGGTGAGCCCACGATGGACACCCCCATCGTTAGGCTCTTTGACAGCAGCCTCTCAGGACCAACTCTTTGGTAGTCCTCAGGACCCCAGAAGGCTTCTGAAGGACAAATGCTTTGAACACATCTTTGAACAAAACAAGTTCACCTCCCAGATAGGACCTTGATTACTGAACATTGTAACTGCCTTGGTAATTTTCCTTAGTGCTTTATTGATGCATCTGTATGAAATGTCACGAAAGACAGCACCTGAAAGCTAAATATATTATAAGAAAGAGCTTGTCCTTTAGTGTTTGAGAGATTTAAATTCTGATTCATCTGTCTACTTCCCAGGGGTTTCCCACATCTGATGTGGGAACATGATACTTAGCTTGTAAGGTTGTCATGAGATTAAAATGACCCTTGCGAATGCATGTGGCATAGTGCCCGCCCACAGTCTGTGCTCTAAGTGTTAGTCCCCCTCCTTCCTCTCAGGGGAGGAATGCCTTTGGAGGTGGTCCTGATTAGAGACCTTCCTAAATAACCCAGCAATGACTCAGCCCCTGGAGCTTTGCTCCCGCCTGCTTCCACCTAACTCCAATAATTGATGCACCTCTGAGAACTTTCCTCTGCCATCGACTCCCATTTCGCTAAACAGTGGTTCTCAAAGGTGTGGTCCCTGGACCAAAAACATCAGCATCACTTAGGAAATTAGAGATGCATCTTCTCAGGCCTGATCCAGATTTATTGAATCAGGAACCTGACAATCTGTGTTTGAACAAACTTTATAGGTGATTCTGAGGCAGACTCAAGTTTGAAACCTTTGGTCTAAGGACTCCGGACTCCTGTTAATATGACCTCCTTTCACACCTGATCTGTTGTCTGGACCCTGCCCACCTGGTTTAAGACTGAGAAATCAGCTGAAATCTCTACTCATGTCTCCCAGATGCTCCCCGCCCTAATGATGGAATCATTATCTTGGCCCTGTGATTGTGTCTCACCTGCGCATGCCCAGCCACCTGCAGGGCTCAGCACTGGGCAAAGCCTCAGCCTGTGAAGAGGAAGCCCTGCTGTCAGTTCTCGCACGGCCCTGCATCTGGATTATGGGGCATATACTTTATTTTAGTTTTCCTTTTATTTTGGATTTTACGTCATATCAGTCCTTGAAATGATGTGTTGTGCCAAATGAAGAGAAAAAAACCCCTTCAAAAGTTGCTGAATACTTTAATAGCAGTGAGTGTTTTTCCTGATCAGAGGTTCAGAGCATATACCAACCCTTACCTCAGTTCCCAGCTCCAAAATCCTCTCACCTCTTAAGTAACTGGGTGAGGGGAGGGGCAGTGGGGAATTCACACAATGTCAGGCAGGGCAACAAAAATTGCTATAACTGTAATCTTTAAAGTTAGGATAGTGAATAGTGTCATCAAATCCTCATTTCTGTACCTACTGTGTCCAGCACAGGTTTAGTACGCTGAGGGTTACTCAATAAATATCCGTTCAATGGATGTGCTCAATCCATATCTGGCCTCCAAGGAGTGTATAGGCCCGTCTCGATCAGCTGCTGGCATACTTTGAATGCTATTGAATTAGGACTTCCTTGAGTAGGCTTGTGTTTATCTTGCAAGGACTTTTGCCAAGATGAAATTAGATTTTATAAGGTCCTGGATGGTTGGAAGAGCATAGCTGTGCTTTAATATTTCAGAAAGCAATTATGTTTGGCTTGATATCAAGATCATGTAAAATATACAACATATTCTTTGGGCAATATTTTGTTAGAGGTTATCAGATACAATGGTGAGGGGCCTCAGAAATTACCCTGATTTTAACAGTTGTTTTGGGTTTGGACAGAATTAGAAATGACTCAGTGGTCCCAGTAGAAATTGCTGTGGGTGGGAGGTCTGCTTTCCAAACGTAGAAACTTTGTGTTTGCTCTACCCTTGGCCCTGGAGTGCTTGCTGAGGTCTTCCCAGGACAAATCTCTTTACAGAATTTGTTAAGGAGCAGCAGAGTGCAGCGGTGAAGAGCACATACTCTGGAGCCAGAATGTGTGGGTTGGAACACTGCCTCTTCCTCCTTCCAGCCACGTGACCTTAGGCATGTGACCAAAGCCTTCTCTGCCTCAGCTTCTGCAGCAGTAAAATGGAGACAGTAGGACTGACCTTATGGAGCTGTTGAGAGGATTAAAATAATTCATACATGTAAAGCGCTTTGGAACACTTCTTGGCATGAAGAAAGCTCTCAATCATTGTTAACTATTGCAATTAAATTCAGGTTCAGTGGCAAAGTTACCCATTCTGAGAGACTTTACCTGATCACTCTATCCAAAGCAACCATCTATCACCCAATTTAGTCTTTATCACGCTACTATTTTATGGTCTTTATGACATTTAGCACAATCTGACATTATCTGACTTGAACGTTTGTTCATCTGTTTATTTTATGTGTCTCACCAACCCCAGAACATAAAAAAGTTCCATAACACCAGGGATTGTGCTTGGTCACTGCTGAGTCCTTAGCACCTAGAATCCTGTGGAGATCCCAATATTCTACAAGACATTACTAAATGGATTACAAGTTATAGAATTAGTCTGCTTCTTACCAAACTCAGCTATTATTCTGTCACATGGTGGAGAGGGAGGGCATGATCTGGGGACACCCAGACCCCTGAAATGCAGGTTTTCTCCTATAATTCTTTAGGGCTGCTCTTCGGGAAACTGTGGAATCTGGTTCATTCCAGCATCTTCTGAGGGCTGAGAGTGAGGAGCAAGGAGTCATCAGGAGAATGGTGCATGTTGATGATTCTAGCCCTCCTCAGATGAAAATGATTTGATCTTTATAATCCTCCAAAGATTAAACACAAAATAAGGAGTTTATGTTTATCTTGAAGAGGTTTGGCTGTCCTCATGCAAACTCAGGGAGATTGGTACAATTGGCCACAAGGCCCACACTGCCTTTTCCATAGATGATTGGCCACCCCTGCCATGAGGTTTTGTTAGTTCAGCTCTAACATGGATCACAATGATCCTTCACATGAGAAAAGTCCCATTTTTCTTTGCCAAGCTTGGCCAACAGTGCATAACATTTGGATGTCCAAATCTCTAAATCTCAGTGTTGTTGAGCTTCTCTATTTATATACAGGCACATGCATTAGGATACAAGCCAGTCTGGAATCACCAGATAAGACACTGCGGGGTCAGGTACTTTATGGCTCAATGTCACACTTGCCTTGCAGGTTTTGTGGTGGTTTCTGTTCCAATCCTCCTGTATTAGTTAGGATAGGATAGGCTATGCTGTAGGAAAAAAGAGGCCTGAAGTCTCAGGGACTTAATGCAGCAGAAGTTTATTTATCGTTCTTACAAAGTCTGGGTGATTCTCTAGGGAAGTCAGGGAGCCAGGGTGATTCTCCAAGTGGTGACTTAGTGAATTATGTTGCTCTGAACATGAGACCTCCTCTCTAGGATCACCAGAGGAGGGGATGAGGGAGACTGAAGCCTGTGTATAGGCTTGTCCACTTCAGCATGAAGCAGTGCATTTCCTTTTTGCTTCCCTTTCAGTGACCAGAACAAGACCCCTCAAAGCATGATCTTCCATATACTCAGGAGGGGAAGGAGAAGTGAGAATTGTATACCTCCCCAAAGACTCTGTTTTTCAGAAAAACTGAGGCTATTTATTTTGTACTAGTCAAAGGGACGTTACTCCTGCAATTAAAAATAAATTTGCTTCCTGAGCCAAGAGTGTAGCACCACTTGAATCTTCTTTGTCTAAAGAAGAAAAATAAGCTCACCTATTTTATATTTAGTGGGGGCACCTTCTTGGTAGGATGACTGCTAGACTATGACCCAATAATGCATAGGATTTGGATGGAAGGAAAAAAGTAATGTTTCAAGGCCTTGGGATATAGAACCAGTGACTTAGAGACAGGGATGATTATGAATAGTACCATTAGCATGAAATTAGAAAACCATTCAGACATGAGAGTCTTTGAGAGAGATGTTAACCACCTCTAAGACTTATTTCTAACTTCTCAGGATTGGTGATGAGATATAGAGATGAAATATTCAGTCCTTGGAAAGAGTTGCCAGGCGTCTATCAATTTCTTCAAGGAAAGTCTGGGACGCCTACTGTGTTCTAGGCATTGAACGAGAAGGGGATGTGTATCTAAGAAAAGTGTAGTGAAAACCTTCTGAAAACTCACGAGAAAACTCATAGATACTAATTGACAAAATAATAATATTTATATAACTTAAGAATTATTGTCCAAGGTGAAGTGGTGGCTTATGGATCAGAAAAGGCTTCAGGCAGCAGGAAGTATTTGAACTGAATCTGAATTAACCAGGTAGAGCATTCCAGGAACTAAAAATACTGTATAGAGTCACAGAGGTGTCAAACAGGAAGGTATGTTTGTATTGGAGAATAAATATGTAATAATGTGTATAATTTAGAATACATGAGAATAAATATGTAATAAATATGTAAATAAAGAAAGTGTGATTGGTGAATGAAATGGGGAGGGTAGGACATGAGATGTGGTTGGAGTGGTCATCGGGGCCAGGCCACAGAGACTCTTGTTTGCCATGTTAAAGAGCCTGGGCTTTATCCTGAGGACAGTACAATGCCTTTGGAGAGTTGTAAGCAGGAAGTGAAGGCTCTAATCAATCAGTGTTCTTTCTAGCCAGTAGAAAGGTCATCCCTACACTGGATGTAGGGAGACTGGAGGGAGGACTGATGAGCTGATCCAGGTGAGACTAGGGCAGGGTCCCATAGGGGTTAAGACAAGACCTAGTGAGTCCGCATTGTTGTGGTAGAAGGAAAGAGATGACACATTTTACTTCTGATGCTGCTCAGCTTGGGGGCGTGGAGAAAGCATTGTGGAGTAGGATCCATTAAGAGCTATAGGACGTTTCCAACTCCAGGTTCACCAAATGTAGTAGATGCTGTTGATGGCTTGTCCAGATACCACTTGTCATGCTGGGGTATAGGATGCTGAAAGCTCACAGATGTACCCTTTCTCCAGAGCGTTGTCTTCATTTGATGGGAGCTGCCTGGCTCTGGTAGTTACACATGCCCCATCCTGGGGAAGCCCACAGCCATGATGGACTTAAAGGGGGCACAAAAGGTTGACTGCAAAGGGGGGGGACAACCTTGTATTATAGTTTACCTCCAGAGCCCCCTGTGGCTAAGTCAAGGCTAGACTTCACCTGAGACCATATCTTCTTCCCTCTGCCTTCTTCTGCTTCCCTCCCTCTATTTCTCCCGAGAGTGCTTCCGAATACAGCACAGGCAGTTGTCTCAGACTGTGTTGAGGGAAACTGGCCAGAAATACCAGTAAATGGTGGCAATAGAAGATGAAACGGTGGGGGGAGAAACCCAACCAAACAGCTAACCCTTTGAGGAATGAGAATTCAAAAACATAGTCTGAAAGTATATTTGGAGATAAATGATGTAATGGAACAGAGGGAAGATACCCTCATGCTCTTGCCAAGCTCATGAATGAGAATCTGAATTTTGGATTTTTCAAAATGTGTTTGTGTACTCTGCCCTTACAGATATGGGCCACAGATGCCCTGTGAGGATCTTAAGTTTTACTGGGCTGAGTTCCAAACACCTTTTGTTAAAAATGTCCAGGATCAGTGTGTTGTGTGGTTCTGTTGATGAAGCCTCTGACTCTTGATCTTGGCTTGGATTGTGATCTCAGGGTTGTGAAATCGAGTCCCACACTGGGCTTTGTGTTCGGTAGGGAGTCTGCTTGAGGATTCTCTCTCTCCTACACCCTTTGTGCCTTGCTTGTGTTCTCTCTCTCTCTCTAAAATTAAAAAAAAAAAAAAAAAACAAACCCAGGGTCAGGAGGCACTGCTCATCTGTTTACAAAGCAGATGTGATAGGAGGTGGAAAGCACTGTGAGGGTCTAAATTGTGTTATTCTCATCTTGTTTCAGTAGGGGCCACATGGCAATGAACCTGTACTGGCTGGACCTTAATCATCTCATATGAAAAGAGAAGGGTGGGACCAAATAACCTTAGCTTCTTCCTGACTTTGATTCTATTCTATTTTCCGAAATAGAATTGCAAATGCTAATAACATCTATCTCCTTTTGTTCCCTGGGTGGCTCCTCAGGCTGTGGGTTGCAGAAATAGATAAAATTTGCCCCTGGCACACTCTTCCCCCTTTCTAAGCCACCTTTACAAAACCTTTGGCTCCCTCCTGTCCTCTTTATGCTGAATAACTTTACCCATGTGGGTAGAAGCCATTTTTAGCCTCTGCGTCCAAGCGAAGGCTCCAAGCCCAGTCCTCCCATTGTTTTGCTGTCTGCTGTTCAAAGCAGCCCCTGCCATGCTGAGGACCGTGGTGGCCAGGAGCAAGTCCCGGCCAGCACCGGCGGTGGCATTTGCCACTCCTCTCCTGCCATACTGAAAATGCATCAAGTTGCTGGCATGCAGAACAATACTCAGAGGGGCTGGCTGGGATTTTTATTTTCTACTTCCCCTTCCAAAAAGCTTTGCTTCATTTTGGCATGGAGACAAAACACAGCTACCCCCCTTCAGCAAACACTATAAAACCATCTCTAGACAAAGCCTCCCTTGGTGCTTTAATCAGGCAGCTGTAAGGTACCAGGTCCAGGTCGATGCTGAGGGATTATGTGCAAGGATGAGGCAGTCCAGGTCACCTTAGACACTGTGGGTGGTTTCAATTTGTCATTTCAGCTCTTGGTCTTGTGGATGAACAGGTGGAGAGGGACTAAGGGAAAGGAAGTGGGGGACAAAGGGGTGAGAGAGAGAGAGAGTAGCAGGGGAAGGAGAGATAAAGGAGGGGATGATGGAGATGGGAAAAGAAAGAGCAAAGCCCTTGAGGGAGGTGAGGGGAGACAGGGAGATTAAAAAGAGAATTTGAGAGAGAGGCAGAGGCACACAGATCAGAAAAAGAGAAGGGAGAAGCATAGGAAGGAGCACAAGGGAAAAGGAGGGGAGAAGTAGGCATATGGATGCATTCCGATATGGAGAGGAATCTCGCTTGTTGCAAAGAATTTTGGAAGAGGAGTGGCTGTGGGCTGCCCCACAGCTGTACTGCGGAAGGGTGGTTAGGGGTAAGCAAACAGTTTTGTGAAATCTGACATTTGGGCAGACTAGGACTGGAAGAAATGAGGGATGTAAGTAGTCTAGCTGGGTTTTGGCCTACAGCACTCTGGCTTCTTAGCCTCTGCTCTTCCCAGAGCACCCTTACCTGCCCGGGGGCTCTCTTGTATTCTTGAAGGTTGTCTTCCTTTAAAATGAGTGGGTCTTAGGATCATGACCTTCATCCTGACTCCATTGAGTGCAACAGGAAAGGGGATGTTTTAGGGGCATCTTCAAGAACTTAGGGCATAAGTTTCTGCCTTTGTCCCTTGCCAGCTGTGTAGCATAAGGCAATTGCCTGAACTTTCTGAGCATAAGTTCTCTTATGTTAAAAAGGACATAATAGTAGTACTGATTGGGCAGTGTTGTTGTTCAGTATAGCAGGGTCCCTAGGGCGTTGTCTTCTCCCTTTTCCCCAGGCAACTTTCCAATGGAGTTCTTGGAGTGATTGTGGAGTCTTTTGTTTCTTCTCTACGCAGCCTGATCCCCTGGGCACCAAGGAATAAGGTCTGCCTCTAGCACAGGTTGAGGCCTCCAGCCAGGCCTAGAGGCACCACCTCCTTGGAGGCTATGATGCTACAGTCAATCTGGGATTGGCCATTGTGAGGGTGCCAGGGCTTATGATGGGGTTTCATGCCCAGAAAATAATGTCACAGCTTCTCCAGTCCACATTTGGCTGCAGGAAGCCTTGCACAGTTAGATTTCGGGGTGCTAGGCATGCTAATGAGCCTTGGTGGTCAGAATGAAGTTGGGTGGACACTTCTACCAGGCTCTGCAGCCTGGCTCCTAACCACTGGACGTGAGATGAAATTAAGGGGGCAAGTGCCTTCCCCATGTTGCAATCAGAGCTGCTTTTCTTCCTCACATCTTCCAACCATCTTTTCAGCATTCTGGCTTACCATTCCTCTTTTCCATTCTTCTGCCCTGCTTGGGGCTTCTCATGGTCCTACGGTAGCCTGCCCTTAGGTCAATATCAGGCAGAGACCAGAGACTTGGCATTGCCAGACAGAGAACCCAACACCATGGTCCCATTTTATCTGTCTCAATTAGGCAAAAAAAGAGACTTCAGACCAACATTCTCTCTGTCAATTGCTTTCCTAATACCTTTTACCAATCTCCATTAGGGGCCAGGCCCCATTCTACAGATGTCTCATGTATCCTCACCACATCCCCCTTGAGTTGCAGGTATGGACTACTCCAGTTTTCAATGAAAATATGAGGAAACAAAGAGGTGAAGGACCTTGCTCATAAATAGTAGAACCAGGGTGGGACAGGATCCAGCCCTCCAGACTCACAGACCTCGAGTTGCCAGGAGGAATCCCACAGAATGTTAGGTAGAGGATACTTGCAGGCTAGGGAAGGGAACCAGAGTCAAAGTGGATGGACAGAGAAATACTCCACTTGCCTTTGACAGAATGGTGGCAGATGGTGACCTCTGCTGCGGTTAGAAGAGGTAGGGACCCTGGGTTTGTCATTACTACCATGGTAGTGTTTAATAGAATATTTAATTGAGAAATAAACTGAAAAATGAGGAAGGTGCAAAATCTCGTACTGAGATGACTTTGGTCAATAACTCTAAAAATTTAGTTTGAACTCTTGGATCTTAGTAATTAAGGGAATGAGAGGAGTAGAGAGGCTCTCCCTTCATTGCAAATGTCCCCACTGTCTTTCTCTATCTCTGCCTCAGACACAATGTGCACACATGTGCGCACTCTCGGAGCTTCCAAGACAGCCCAACTGCACTGCTGGGATATCTGGGAGGGCCTCTTTGCCTCCTTCCCCCACTGCTTGAAGGGGTGCAGGCAGGCACACTCCACCTGGGCATTATAGCTGGTGTCTCACCAGGAAGGAACAGAGACAGTATCATGTAAGAAGTTATTTTCTGTGCCTCTTACCTGCCTGGGCTGCTGGGTCTCTGCTGGACTGAAGACAGTGCGGGAAAATTGCATCCTTGCATTCCCTGGGGCTACATTATGTGCCCAGGCACCTGGCCCAGTCTCTCTGTAGCACTAATCAGTTTGTATTACAAGGGTCTGTTTCCAAGGCCCTCTTCACCATGTGCTGTCAATTCCCACCGAGCCACGGGCCAAACTCGATTCACTGTCCTGAGCATAGAAGTTGGTGGTGGACACACTGGAAAGAAGGGGTTGTGGACAGAGTTAGAAGCCAGGATGACCCTGGTATGCTCATCACAATTCCACATCTGTCCTTTCATCTGCAGATGCAGAAATCCAGACCTCGCTGTGAACCCCAATCCCAGGGATTCCTAAGAGATAGGGGACTGGGCTAGCAAGGCATTTTTTAGCTGTGCAATAGGAAACAGAGTCTTCTCAACCCAGAGGATGGGTATAGGCCAGGTCCTGCCATTATCTCCCAGAGAGCAAACCTGCATTGGATGCTCTAGGCATAGGTTCTTCAATGAGTATCAGAATCACCTGGAAAGGTTTATTAAAACACAGAAGGCTGGGCCCCACTCCTGAGCTTCTTCTGATTTGGTAAATTTGAGGTGGACCTTAGCATTTGCATTTCTACTATGTTCCCAGGTGATGCTGTGGATCCAGAGAACTCCACTTCGGGAAGCACCCCTCTATGTCAATCTGAGGATTACAGAGAAAGAGCATAGTTTCAGGGGTCCCCAAATACTGGCATCTGTAGTGATATCGGAGCCATTGATCAGGGTCATTAGTTACCACACTGCTTCTTCTTTTCTCTTTCTTGTAAAAATAGCCAAACCAAAAGAAAAAAAAAGTCCACAGTGACAAAAATGCTCCTAAAATGACAATAACCACCACCACTAAAATAAATAAGAAAAATACGTATCCTGGGTTCTGTGAAAGGGTTTTGCAGGACGTCCTTAGCTGGAGGCTGCAAGGAGCCCTGGCATGGTTTAGGTGGGCTAGAGTTTGCCAGCAAGATCCATGGCACTGCTCGAGGAAATCATGCCAGAAAGCTGGTGTGAGAATGAACCGCAATCCCCACCTGTTGTCCCTTCGGCACAGCTGCCTCCTAAGGCACGGACGTCTCACCATCTGTGCCTTTAATGTGTGAAACACGTTTTAAAATATACTATTTAATTAAAAATGGTATTTGTCAGCTCACTGCTGCACCCGCCCCTTCCCACCATTGCGTTGCTGCCGCAACTGTAGTTCAATCAGGGACACAGGCCCAGGAATGGGTCAGCTAGCTTCCTAGGGAACAGAGGTTGGTGACGGTGTGAGAAGTTCAAGAAGGTGCAAGGCTTTTTATAGCCGGTGGCCATATCCTCACGTTGTCTTCTGAGACCTAGGACCCTCCAGAGGTCCACGGTTATATAGTCTGAGGTACTGGTACTCCTGGAGTGCATGGGTACCTCTTAAATCCCCCATGTGCTGGTCCCTCATTTCTCCCAACTGCAGTACAGATCCCATGGGTAGATATTAATCAATCACTATGTGTACCTAAAAATCCTAAGAATCCACAAGCTATGCATCCCCCTGCCTGGAAGCTGTTGGGGTACTCTGGGTCTCAGAGCTAGAATGTACCTTCTTCTTTCAAGGTCCACATTATGCCTCTCTGCAGCCGGTTTGCTTCACTCCATCATGGAAATTCAGAAGGTGTTTCACAGTCTGGGTCTGACAGACTCGTTCCCTCTGTGCTATGAATTCATGCCTGCTCAGCCGGCACCACCTTCCCACGAGGAGGTGTCTAGGGGTGTCATCTGGGCTTTTAGCTCTGTTGGCAGCTTTGAAATAAATTGTACCCACATCGTGAGGCAAAAGGGAAGAGGTGCGGGAGGGAGGAAAAGAGAAGGGAAGACAAAGACAGGCAAGAGACCGAGTGAGCCTAATTCTAGACAGATATGTTTTCTGGAAGACTCTTTCCAGTTAATCGTGTGCCCCAACTGCAGGTCTGTAAATGGATCTGCCCATTTCTATCGCTTTGTCCAACTTGTGGTTTGAAGGCAGAAGGCCCACCAGGTGGGGCTAAAGAGAGGCTTGTTTGGGATGAGGCCTTAGCCCACTGGCTGACTTCGAAAGAAATTAGTCTGGGAAAAGAGTTTACTTTTCAAATCTAAAAACGACAGTTAGGACCTAGAAAGTCTCCGCAGTTCATCTTTCTTCTGTGGAATGGTGTGTGCGCTCAGCAGCACCCGGAGCGGTCCACCCAACCTCAAACCAATGCCACGAAATGCGCATCCTCCCTCTTTCCAGCCTCCTCCCTGTTCTCCTTCCTTATCCTCACTCCCTTTCTTCTTTCCGCTCTCCCTCCCTCCCTCCTTCCTTCTTACTTCCCTCCCCATATCCCGCTCCCATTATGATTTAAGATCCATTTGTCTGTTGGGACAATCCAATCTCCTTCCCATAAAGCACTATTTTAGGAAGTAGCTATAAAAAGAAACCCCTCAGACTCAAAAGACGGGGCAGAGACACTCACTCTCTCATGATAGAGCTCATTACTCTAGAGTGATTAACATTATTGCTTTGGAGAAGTTTCTTCCACTAACTTCCAACTGAATGTTTGTGTAGCTTTTCCCAGGGAGATGCTGAGAGTTCTCAGAATACCCTGACAGAGTCTCATCTCACTGACATACTGGTGATCTGTCCTTCGTGGCAAATGATTCGAAAATCCCTTCTCTCTTCCCTTTAAAGTATTAGGGAATAGTTTTAGCGGCCATACTTTAAACACAAACATTTCCCAGTTCAGAGTGCACAGATAATAAACAAATAATGCTCTAAGTTTTTGGATTAATTGGTAATTAATTTTTGCAAAGAGCTTTGGAGAGAGAAAGTGTCACATGCCATCATGTCAAATTAGCATTGATTATGAGATTTTTAAGTTTAACACCGTGTGCATGTTGGCTTTTTCAGACTACTTCTATTGCGTTTCCAGAACAAAAGTGCACTTCTTTGTCATCGTACATCAATTAATTGACTGATAGATGAGAGAGAGAGAATCAGTGACCTTGATGAACATCACAATCAATCTGATAACAAACACACACACACTCTTTCATGCCTGCCTGATAAGAATTGGGACTGCATTGGGAAAGGCATTCTGCATCATACTCTGGGCAGACTGGAATGGGGGAAAATGAGGATCAATATGTGGTTTCTGGTGGCAGCCCACAAATATGCATTTTCTCAATTTCCAGTTGAAGGAGATAATGAAATTAATTGAGTTGATATGTTGATTCAGTCCTCACGGGTCAAGAAAAACCAAGCAGGAGATATGAGAAGGCAGACAAGAGCTCAGAAAAGTATCCCACAAAGCAGAGACGACAGCCCAGAATGCCTTGGGACAGCGCAGGCTGAGGAATCTCCTGAACGTGGACTTACTACTCTAGCTGCTCTCTGCTAATACAACGTTGGGATAGTTACCCAGCCCCCTCTAGGACCTGTTTCCTCTCTGAACGGTGGGACAATAATGCCTACCTCAGAAGTTAAGTGCTAAATAAGGTCACTTAGCATACTACCTGGCAGGTGATGTTTTCCACAAGTGTTGTCCTATGTGCTGTGATGCCTAGGGACACCCAGAGAGGGTTTCCCTAAATCGTCACAACAGAGAAGGACCCTAGAGGGGAAGAGTAGTTGAGACATGTCTAGCGATAGAAACAACTGATATTTGCATCCGCTTTGGAGCTGACTATGCCCCATCACAATTTGCTCTTTCACAGTATCCTTACAACCTCCTTATGAAAAGGATAAGGCAAGTATTTTCCCAAACTTGAAAAATGAGACAGTTAAGTGATTTGTTTACCCAAATCTTTTGATTCCAAGCCCAATGCTATTCTCCTGCATCCCTGAAGGTACTGTCGGGGACTATAGGGTGTAAAAAGTAGGAAACAGATGTAGGAGGTCTTCACTCTGGATCGGAGAAATCATTCCTCAGAGACTGGGATCCACTACCTCTCTCAGCTCTATGGGTCAAAGAGATCACACGTGTGTACATATGCTCACACGCACACACTCACACACACCCCTCTCATCCCTAAGGGTCAAGCACGCACTCCTGTGTGCCCTTACACAGTCACACTCACACCTCTCTCATCTCTATGGGTCAAACATGCATATGTGTTTACACACATACATATATCCATGCACTGACGCACGCGTACCTGAGGGTGACCTGAGAGCTAGTTCAAGTCATTTGCCAAGTGCCCTTCTGTAGAATGCATTAATAAAGGAAAATGCCATTTTCAAAGAGCCCTGGCCAGGACGCGCGGGAGCGCAGTGGGTGGCTGGTGACAAAGTTGAGTGCGGAGGTGTGGATGGTGGGCGCTCCTGGCACTGCAGCTGCACTTGCTCAAGGTTTCTAACAACATTGCCACCAGAGCTGATATAGAGGACTTCTACTTGCTACAAACACTTGGAAACTGCGGACGAAATATACTAAGGACAAACAAAAGCATTCCTGAGGCTGATAGACCAGGAAATCCCAGGTGCCAGAAGTGAAAGGAGAGCTCAAAGCCAGGGTATGATTGGGAGCTCAAGGCCTGCCCTGCTCTCAGATCTGGATGTAGGCTTCAAGGGCTTGATCCTGAAGGTGTCAGCAAGGAACAGGAGACATGGTCTTAGATCTCTATGAAGAAGGAAGGTGGGGTTGAGGTCTTCCTACATAAAACTTTGAAGGGTGTCCATCTATGAAAAGACTAGAACAACCTAGTGCAAGGAAGTGCAAAGAAACATGTGTCCTTCTGAGGTTGTATGTAATTAGAAATAAAAAGAATACAAGAACAAAAAAAAATCTTTTAATCTTTTTTTTTTGTGAAATAAAAAGGGAATTTTGATTTAGACACTGGTAAATGAGGGAAAGATGCGTTAGTTCTAGAAAAGCGGCATGCTGATCTGGGTAGTAAGGTATTGCAAATTTTAGCGTTTCTCCTGAGCTTCACATTAATGTCTTTCTTATACATGTCTTCCTTCTATTCTTAGGAAATGATGTGGACAAATGTGGAGGAGAGGACTTCTATTTTGTTAAAAGGAGCTTGATTTGAGACAAGTTTCCATAACAACCGACTTTTCATATATATAGCAACAACACTACCTGCTTTTTAAAAATTCTTCTGGAATCAAAGTCTGAGGCATTTTATATCTGGTAAATTCCCAAGATACACTGGAGATAGGCAGAAGGGGTCCGCACACATCTTCAAATCAGTGGGTTCATGGGCAGCTGAGCTGCACAGAGCTTTACCTGTTCTCTGTGGGTTCTCTGCTGGAGGGGGGCCTGGCCAGCACTCTGTACTGAGAGGGCTGGAGGGAATGCTGGCAGCTGTCCCTGTCAAGTAACACTCCCATCCCAGATCACCTCCTTGCTCTCTCCTCCTCTCTTTTCCCTCACTTTCCTTTTCTTGGCTCTGATTTAGCAGGGTAATAACAGGCTGGGATCTTTGCCACACACAGATCTCAGACTATGCTATGTGAACCCAGTCACTTGGGTGAGTTGATTAAAACTACAAGTTCTGGGGGCCTCACCGCAGATATCCTGAATTAGGTCAGAGAACCTGCATTTCCAGGCTTTCCCCCATGTGACACCGAGGCCACCAGCTTGGCCTGGGTCCTGCTGACATATAAAGAACAATGCTAGCAAAACAAAAAGCATTGGTTGTGTGTGAAAGCATTTGATACTCGCAATCACTCCATAGGCAGGTGTAGAAGCTGAGACTTGGGGAGGTTGTCAGAATCAACTATTTATTCACTCATCCATTTATTGAATCATTGAGTGATTTCTACCTCATCCTTTGAGGGGGGGAGCGGACCCTGAGATATGACTGGAAGCACATAGAAGAATAAAGCATGAGAGCTCCCCTCAAAGTGGCTGTAACAGCAAATGGGATAGCACATCTCAGCCCTCATATCCTGACTCCAGATCTTATGCTTTTGAAAAACCTTTTATTTTGAAATAATGATGGACTGAGTCATAAGACGATCTAAAAATAGTATAGAGAGTTCCTGCATACCCATCACCAAGCTTCTCCCAAAGGTAACATCCTATAAAACTGAAGTGCACGATCAAATCCAGGAAACTGACATTGGCACAGCGTCACTAACATGACTACAGACCTTCGTCAGATCTCACCAGTTTCTATCCTGGATTCTCTTTCCCATAGCATGAGGCTACCGGTGGGCCTAGAGACCTCACTTAGCCTTGATATTGGTTCCCAGTCAAAGTTGTTTCCGATCTCTGGGATAGTAGCTGCTGATCAAAATATGAAGACACGAACTTTACTCTGGGTTTGTTTTTCACAGGATGACAGCACATTTAATATCCAATGGACATTCTGGGCGCTATGATCAGATTCCCTTTACTGGGTCAGCCCCGTCCCCCAGATGTTGTTAGTGTTGGCTGCTGCTGGCTTATATCTGCCTTCTCTGGGAAATCAACCCTCAGTTAAGCAAGAGCTATCTTGTCTGAGATGTTATGTACCCTTCTCCACCTCCTGTAGACTACAGTTTGCAGCCAGTGAGGGACTGACAAGGGGGCACAGAAAGCCAGTTCTTGGACCTCACAGCAGGGCTAACTCTGTGACACAAGTCATGCTCCAGATATGCAAGGAGAATCAGGCTGAAGCCCATCTCCAGCTGAGAGCACTTTCTGGCTTAGCTCTTTCCCCTGCCCTGTTCGTATCTCCTCACTCTTTCTCCATAAATCACAAGCTTATCAACCCAGGTGTCAGACTCTGCTACATTGTAGGGAACTTGGGCAAAGCTACGCGTTATTTTTTCCTGTCTCCTTTTTTCATTTTAGGGAAGGGCAGTTGTAGGTTTAAAATAGATTTCCTCGGGGCGCCTGGGTGGCTCAGTGGGTTAAAGCCTCTGCCTTCGGCTCAGGTCATGATCCCAGGGTCCTGGGATCAAGGCCCGCATCGGGCTTTCTGCTCCGCAGGGAGCCTGCTTTCTCCTCTCTGCCTAGTTGTGATTTCTCTCTGTCAAATAAGTAAAAAATTTAAAAAAATAAAATAAAATAGATTTCCTCTTAGCACATTTAAATACCCCCTTACACTCCCCAAACATACACAGATATCTAAAGGCGCACATACTTACATGTACACCCTCATCTCCACTCCCCTCTTTCTCACACAAAGATGAATCAGAACAGCATGGCAGATGGTGATAGGGCGGTCTCGAGTAACTGTTTTGTACCCTATACCGTGTGCATAAACAAACAGCAAATTGAAGCCCGGATCAATGGTTATGAATTTCATGTCAGATCTGGTCTCATTAGTTTGTGGACATTACTTGGAGATAATCAATACGGTGTGATTAGAATGCAATTTTAAATGTAGCATAACATCTTAGCTGAAAATCCAAATTACTGTCTCCCTGCCTCCCCATTTACACAAAGTCAACTTTAAATTAGAGAGATTGAACTGAACAGATCATTTGTTTTTCCTCTGTTTGTCTTCAGAGAATAACATCAATAAGGCCGTTTCCTAGTCTGCTGGAATGATCATGGCCGGTACAAAATCGTGAAGAAGGACTGCAGTCTTTTGAGAGGTACCACTAAGCACAAAACTGGGATTTGGACACCTGGGGTTTTCCTGACCAGCTGGCTCTGAAATTCTGGGCATGCTTCTTTAAAACGTCTGGCTTATTTTCCCATCAATGGAGCGAATATACCCTCCCCTGCCTCCTCCGGGAAGCAAAGATAAACTTGTTGAATTGAAGGTGCTTTAGAAGTTCAGAAAATGCTGAAGAAAGAGGCAGGCCTCAGCTCCCAGGACCTCCTCCCTGGATTTGAGCATCCAAGAGATTGAACAAGCCCTGGTAGTTTTCTACAAAATATCCCCGAGTGCTTAGCCATTTCTCTTATGGGATATTTGGAACCAAGGAATTATTCTTCAGATCATCCTTCAATCTGCTGTGAGCACTCATCAGCTAAGGGGTTGGTAGACATTCAAGGAAGGGTTGTGGAACATGTGATTACAGAGCCTGGACTTCAGGCTTGGAGACTACCTTCTGTGAGCTAATTTTCCACTTTTTCTTGCTTCTGGAAATATACTCTTAATTCCTTCTTCCCACTTGAAATCAGATATTAGCATCCTCCCTGAAGACGGCCTCCATATGGGGTGCAAACAGCATCAAAATATAACAGTCCAGATTTTGTATGCTATAAAAATACAGCACTTATTGACATGAAGTTAATTATATTGGAGGATACCAGAGGAAATAAAAAGATTAAACTTCTACACAAGATACTTCACTTCTCAAAATTCATGTAAGTTACCATAAAACTTGCTTTGGAGACAAAGTCCATACAGTTTACTAGCCCAAGAAACAGTTCAAGGTCAGAGCCTTTTGGAAGTTACTGAAGTCTATTTCCTGAGCTTGCCTGGGGAAGTCCCCAGGGAGTCCTTGTGTCTCATCAGTAAGATTGACTCTGGAAATGCACAGACTGTTCTACTGCGTTCAAACTGGACATTTTGAGCTCTTTGGTTTGTGGCATCTTTAGGCTATAATCAGCAATGTTTGGAAACATTAGAATGTCATCTTTACATAATACCAAAACAATATCAGCAACAAAAACTATTACATTCCCTGTTAAGTGCCAACTCAGTCAATGGTACTATTATCCACTGGTTATATCAGCCTTCAGGGGTCATCTTAAAGCTTTCCTCTCAATTCCCATGTCTAATCCCTCATGAATTCCTTTTGATTTCACTTTCATAATTCTTGATAAATCTTTCCACTCCTCTACATTGTGACTGCCCCCATTTGAACTTAAGGACCTCTTGTATCATGCCTGGACTACTACAACCATGTCTTCTTAAAACCATATTTTCCGGGGGGGAGGAGTCAAGATGGCGGAGAAGTAGCAGCCTGAGACTACATCAGGTAGCAGGAGATCAGCTCGATAGCTTATCTAAACATTGCAAACACCTACAAATCCAACGGGAGAGCGAAGAGAAGAAGAACAGCAACTCTAGAAACAGAAAATCAACCACTTTCTGAAAGGTAGGACTGGCGGAGAAGTGAATCTAAAACGACGGGAAGATAGACCGCGGGGGGAGGGGCCGGCTCCCGGCAAGCGGCGGAGGAACGGAGCACAAAATCAGGACTTTTAAAAGTCTGTTCCACTGAGGGACATTGCTCCAGGGGCTAAACCGGGGTGAAGCCCACGTGGGGCCAGCGTGGCCCCAGGCCCCGCAGGGTCACAGAAGGATCGGGGGTGTCGGAGTGTCGGAGAGCTCGCAGGTATTAGAACGGAGAAGCCGGCTGCAGAGACAGAGCCGAGGACTAAACTCTCAGCTCGGGGTTACCTTGAACTGGTCGCGGGCTGGGTGAGCTCGGAGCGCGGCTAGAGGCTGGGGATACGGGAGTGATTGGGTGCTGTCCTCTGGGGGCACACTGAGGAGTGGGGCCCCAGGCTCTCGGCTCCTCCGGGCCGGAGACTGGGAGGCCGCCATTTTCATTCCCGTCCTCCGGAGCTCTACGGAAAGCGTTCAGGGAACAGAAGCTCCCAAAAGCGAACCCGAGCCGATTACTTAGTCCGGCCGCCGGTAAGGGCGGTGCAATCCCGCCTCGGGCAAAGACACTTGAGAGTCACTACAACAGGCCCCTCCCCCAGAAGATCAACAAAATATCCAGCCAGGACGAAGTTCATCTATCAAGGAGAAAGCAGATTCAATTCCTAAGACAGCAGAGCAATTCCAGAGGAGGAGAAAGCAAAGCACGGAACTCATGGCTTTCTCCCCATGATTCTTTAGTCTTGCGGCTACTTCAATTTTTTTTTTCTTTTTTCAATTTTTTTTCTTTTTTCTATTTTCTTCTTCTGCTAAATTTTTTTTAAACTTTTACCCTTTTCTTTTTTAACATTTTTTGACTAGTTCATCTAAATATATATTTTTTTTCTTTCTTTTTTATATTTTTTATTTGTTTTATTTTTTAAATTTTTTTCTTTCTTTTTTTTTTTTTTCTTTTTTTTTCAGAAGCTGTTTTTATCCCCTTTCTCCCCCCCACAATTTGGGGTCTCTTCTGATTTGGTTACAGCGCATTTTTCCGGGGTCTTTGCCACCCTTTTAGTAGTTTATTTGCTCCTTCATATCCTCTTATCTGGACAAAATGACAAGGCAGAAAAAATCACCACAAACAAAAGAACAAGAGACAGTACCGAAGGCTAGGGACCTAATCAACACAGACATGGGTAATATGTCAGATCAAGAGTTCAGAATGACGATTCTGAACATTCTAGCCGGGCTCGAAAAAGGCATGGAAGATATTAGAGAAACCCTCTCTGGAGATATTAAAGCCCTTTCTGGAGAAATTAAAGAACTAAAATCTAACCAAGTTGAAATCAAAAAAGCTATTAATGAGGTGCAATCAAAAATGGAGGCTCTCACTGCTAGGATCAATGAGGCAGAAGAAAGAATTAGTGATATAGAAGACCAAATGACAGAGAATAAGGAAGCCAAGCAAAAGAGGGACAAACAGCTACTGGACCATGAGGGGAGAATTCGAGAGATAAGTGACACCATAAGACGAAACAACATTAGAATAATTGGGATTCCAGAAGAAGAAGAAACAGAGAGGGGAGCAGAAGGTCTATTGGAGAGAATCATTGGAGAGAATTTCCCTAATATGGCAAAGGGAACAAGCATCAAAATCCAGGAGCTGCAGAGAACCCCCCTCAAAGTCAACAAGAATAGGTCCACACCCCGTCACCTAATAGTAAAATTTACAAGTCTTAGTGACAAAGAGAAAATCCTGAAAGCAGCCCGAGAAAAGAAGTCTGTAACATACAATGGTAAAAATATTAGATTGGCGGCAGACTTATCCACAGAGACCTGGCAGGCCAGAAAGAGCTGGCATGATATATTCAGAGCACTCAACGAGAAAAACATGCAGCCAAGAATACTCTATCCAGCTAGGCTATCATTGAAAATAGAAGGAGAGATCAAAAGCTTCCAGGACAAACAAAAACTGAAAGAATTTGCAAACACCAAACCAGCTCTCCAGGAAATATTGAAAGGGGTCCTCTAAGCAAAGAGAGAGCCTAAAAGTAGTAGATGAGAAAGGTACAGAGACAATATACAGTAACATTCACCTTACAGGCTAATAATGGCACTAAATTCATATCTCTCAATAGTTACCCTGAATGTTAATGGGCTAAATGCCCCAATCAAAAGACACAGGGTATCAGAATGGATAAAAAAACAAAACCCATCAGTATGTTGCCTACAAGAAACTCATTTTAGATGCGAAGACACCTCCAGATTTAAAGTGAGGGGGTGGAAAACAATTTACCATGCTCATGGGCATCAGAAGAAAGCTGGGGTGGCAATCCTTATATCAGATCAATTAGATTTTAAGCCACAGACTATAATAAGAGATGAGGAAGGACACTATATCCTACTCAAAGGGTCTGTCCAACAAGAAGATCTAACCATTTTAAATATCTATGCCCCTAACGTGGGAGCAGCCAACTATATCAACCAATTAATAACAAAATCAAAGAAACACATCAATAATAATACAATAATAGTAGGGGACTTGAACACTCCCCTCACTGAAATGGACAGATCATCCAAGCAAAAGATCAACAAGGAAATAAAGGCCTTAAATGACACACTGGGCCAGATGGACATCACAGATATATTCAGAACATTTCATCCCAAAGCAACAGAATACACATTCTTCTCTAGTGCACATGGAACCTTCTCCAGAATAGATCACATCCTGGGTCACAAATCAGGTCTCAACCGGTATCAAAAGATTAGGATTATTCCCTGCATATTTTCAGACCACAATGCTCTGAAGCTAGAACTCAATCACAAGAGGAAAGCTGGAAAGAACCCAAATACATGGAGACTAAACAGCATCCTTCTAAAGAATGAATGGGTTAACCAGGAAATTAAAGAAGAATTGAAAAAATTCATGGAAACAAATGATAATGAAAACACAACAGTTCAAAATCTGTGGGACACCGCAAAGGCAGTCCTGAGAGGAAAATATATAGCGGTACAAGCCTTTCTCAAGAAACAAGAAAGGTCTCAAGTACACAACCTAACCCTACACGTAAAGGAGCTGGAGAAAGAACAAGAAAGAAACCCTAAACCCAGCAGGAGAAGAGAAATCATAAAGATCAGAGCAGAAATCAATGAAATAGAAACCAAAAAAACAACAGAAAAAAATCAATGAAACTAGGAGCTGGTTCTTTGAAAGAATCAATAAGATTGATAAACCCCTGGCCAGACTCATCAAAAAGAAAAGAGAAAGGACCCAAATCAATAAAATCATGAATGAAAGAGGAGAGATCACAACTAACACCAAAGAAATACAGACAATTATAAGAACATACTATGAGCAACTCTACGCCAACAAATTGGACAATCTGGAAGAAATGGATGCATTCCTAGAGACATATAAACTACCACAACTGAACCAGGAAGAAATAGAAAACCTGAACAGGCCCATAACCAGTAAGGAGATTGAAACAGTCATCAAAA
This sequence comes from Meles meles, assembly GCF_922984935.1. Classification (NCBI taxonomy): domain Eukaryota; kingdom Metazoa; phylum Chordata; class Mammalia; order Carnivora; family Mustelidae; genus Meles; species Meles meles. The sequence goes on along the minus strand of NC_060069.1, from coordinate 35,274,514 downwards.
ATCTCCAAACAAACAAAAGCCCAGGGCCAGACGGCTTCCCAGGGGAATTCTACCAAACATTTAAAGAAGAACTCATTCCTATTCTCTTGAAACTGTTCCAAAAAATAGAAACGGAAGGAAAACTTCCAAACTCATTTTATGAGGCCAGCATCACCTTGATCCCAAAACCAGACAAGGATCCCACCAAAAAAGAGAACTACAGACCAATATCCTTGATGAACACAGATGCAAAAATTCTCGCCAAAATACTAGCCAATAGGATTCAACAGTACATTAAAAGGATTATTCACCACGATCAAGTGGGATTTATTCCAGGGTTGGTTCAACATCCGCAAATCAATCAATGTGATAGAACACATTAATAAAAGAAAGAACAAGAACCGTATGATACTCTCAATAGATGCTGAAAAAGCATTTGACAAAGTACAGCATCCCTTCCTGATCAAAACTCTTCAAAGTGTGGGGATAGAGGGCACATACCTCAATATTATCAAAGCCATCTATGAAAAACCCACCGCAAATATCATTCTCAATGGAGAAAAACTGAAAGCTTTTCCATTAAGGTCAGGAACATGGCAGGGATGTCCATTATCACCACTGCTATTCAACATAGTACTAGAAGTCCTAGCCTCAGCAATCAGACAACAAAAAGAAATTAAAGGCATCCAAATTGGTAAAGAAGAAGTCAAACTATCACTCTTCACAGATGATATGATACTATATGTGGAAAACCCAAAAGACTCCACCCCGAAACTACGAGAAGTTTTACAGGAATTCAGTAAAGTGTCAGGATATAAAATCAATGCACAGAAATCAGTTGCATTTCTGTACACCAACAACAAGACAGAAGAAAGAGAAATTAAGGAGTCAATCCCATTTACAATTGTACCCAAAACTATAAGATACCTAGGAATAAACCTAATCAAAGAGGCTAAGAATCTATACACAGAAAATTATAAAGTACTCATGAAAGAAATTGAGGAAGACACAAAGAAATGGAAAAATGTTCCATGCTCCTGGATTGGAAGAATAAATACTGTGAAAATGTCCATGCTACCTAAAGCAATCTACACATTTAATGCAATCCCTATCAAAATACCATCCATTTTTTTCAAAGAAATGGAACAAATAATCCTAAAATTTATATGGAACCAGAAAAGACCTCGAATAGCCAAAGGAATATTGAAGAACAAAGCCAAAGTTGGTGGCATCACAATTCCGGACTTCAAGCTCTATTACAAAGCTGTCATCATCAAGACAGCATGGTACTGGCACAAAAACAGACACATAGATCAGTGGAACAGAATAGAGAGCCCAGAAATCGACCCTCAACTCTATGGTCAACTCATCTTCGACAAAGCAGGAAAGAATGTCCAATGGAAAAAAGACAGCCTCTTCAATAAATGGTGCTGGGAAAATTGGACAGCCACATGCAGAAAAATGAAATTGGACCACTTCCTTACACCACACACGAAAATAGACTCCAAATGGATGAAGGACCTCAATGTGAGAAAGGAATCCATCAAAATCCTTGAGGAGAATGCAGGCAGCAACCTCTTCGACCTCAGCCGTAGCAACATCTTCCTAGGAACAACGGCAAAGGCAAGGGAAGCAAGGGCAAAAATGAACTATTGGGATTTCATCAAGATCAAAAGCTTTTGCACAGCAAAGGAAACAGTTCACAAAACCAAAAGACAACTGACAGAATGGGAGAAGATATTTGCAAACGACATATCAGATAAAGGGCTAGTATCCAAAATCTATAAGGAACTTAGCAGACTCAACACCCAAAGAACAAACAATCCAATCAAGAAATGGGCAGAGGACATGAACAGACATTTCTGCAAAGAAGACATCCAGATGGCCAACAGACACATGAAAAAGTGCTCCACGTCACTCGGCATCAGGGAAATACAAATCAAAACCACAATGAGATATCACCTCACACCAGTCAGAATGGCTAAAATTAACAAGTCAGGAAATGACAGATGCTGGAGAGGATGTGGAGAAAGGGGAACCCTCCTCCACTGTTGGTGGGAATGCAAGCTGGTGCAACCACTCTGGAAAACAGCATGGAGGTTCCTCAAAATGTTGAAAATAGAACTACCCTATGACCCAGCAATTGCACTACTGGGTATTTACCCTAAAGATACAAACATAGTGATCCGAAGGGGCACGTGTACCCGAATGTTTATAGCAGCAATGTCTACAATAGCCAGACTATGGAAAGAACCTAGATGTCCATCAACAGATGAATGGATAAAGAAGATGTGGTATATATACACAATGGAATACTATGCAGCCATCAAAAGAAATGAAATCATGCCATTTGCGACGACGTGGATGGAACTAGAGCGTATCATGCTTAGTGAAATAAGTCAACCGGAGAAAGACAACTATCATATGATCTCCCTGATATGAGGACATGGAGAAGCAACATGGGGGGGTAGGGGGATAGGAGAAGAGTAAATGAAACAAGATGTGATTGGGAGGGAGACAAACCATAAATGACTCTTAATCTCACAAAACAAACTGGGGGTTGCTGGGGGGAGGTGGGATTGGGAGAGGGGGATCGGGCTATGGACATTGGGGAGGGGAGGCGAACCATAAGAGACTATGGACTCTGAAAAACAACCTGAGGGTTTTGAAGGGTCAGGGGTGGGAGGTTGGGGCAACCTGAGGGTTTTGAAGGGTCAGGGGTGGGAGGTTGGGGCAACCTGAGGGTTTTGAAGGGTCAGGGGTGGGAGGTTGGGGGAACAGGTGGTGGGTAATGGGGAGGGCACGTTTTGCATGGAGCACTGGGTGCTGTGCAAAAAGAATGAATACTGTTACAATGAAAAATAAATAAAATGAAAAAAAAAAAAACACCCATATTTTCCTCACCCACCGATCACATCCAGTGGGGTGACCTACAAAAATGTACATCCACTTTCTGATTTCAGATGATGGACTGATATGTTAGTCTTCCTTTTCCCCAAAAGTCCCCCAAAAGGACAAAGGTAGAATTTTAGGAACAATAATTTATAGACACATAGATGAGTGGACTAGAATAGAAAGCTCAGAAATAAACCCACAGTGTTATGGTCAGTTTGCTTCTTTGACAAGGGAGGCAAAGAATATACAATGAGAAAAAGAGTCTTTTCAAAAAATGGTGTTGGAAAAACTGGACAGCAAGATGTAAAAGAATGAAACTGGACCACTTTCTTCCACCATACACAAAAATAAACTCGAAATGGATTAAGGACCTAAATGTGGGACCTGAAACCATGAAAATCTTAGAAGAGAGCACAGGCAGTAATTTCTGTGACATAAGCTATAACAACATCTTTCTAGATGTGTCTCCTGAGGCAAGGGAAACAAAAGCAAAAAGAAACTATTGGGACTACATCAAAATAAAAAGCTTCTGCACAACAAAGGAAGTAGCCAACAAAACTGAAAGACAACCTACTGAATGGGAGAAGATATTTGCAAATGACCTAGCTGGTAAAGAGTTAGTATCCAAAATATGTAAAGAACTTACCAAAAAACCAAATAATCCAATTAAAAAATGGACAGAAGAAATGAGCAGACATTTCACCAAAGAAGATATCCAGATAACAGACACATGAAAAGATGCTCAACATCACTTATCATTAGGGAAATGCAAATCAAAATGACAATGTGATATCGTCTCACACCTGTCAGAATGGACAAAATAAAAAACATAGGAAACAACAAGTGTTGTTGGCAAGGATGTGGATAAAAGGAACCCTCTTGTTGGGATGTCACTGTTGGTGGGAATGCAAAGTAGTGCAGCCACTGTGGAAGACAGTATGGAAGTTCCTTAAAAAATTAAAAATAGAACTACCCTATGATCCAATAATTGCACTACTGGGTATTTAGCCTAAGAATGTGAAAACACTAATTTGAAAGGGTATATGCACCCTTATGTTTATTGCAACATTATTTACAGTAGCCAATCTATGGAAGCAATCCAAGTGTCCACTGATACATGAATGGATAAAAAGATGTGGTACGGACACATACAATGGAATATTGCTCAGACATAAGAAAGAATTAAAGCTTGCCATTTGCAATGCATGAATGGACTAGAGAGTATAATGCTAAGTGAAATAAGTCGGTCAGAGAAAGACATACACTACATGATTTCACCCATAAATGGAACTTAAGAAACAAAATAAATGAATAAAGGGGGAAAAAAAAAGAAAAAAACAGGAATCAGACTCTTAACTATAGGGAAAAAAACTGGTGGGCAGGAGGGTTGGGGGTTATGTGAAATATGTGAAGGGTATTAAAGGTAGTTATCTTGATGAGTGCTGACTAACATATAGAATTGTTGAATCACTAAGTGGTCCACCTAAAGCTAACATAACACTGTATGTTGACTACACTGGAATTAAAAATAAATATAGTGTATTGCAAAGAAAAAAGAACAGTAATGAAAACACAATAGTGCCGGAAGACGAGAATAGAAGTCAACAGCAAAAGAGAAAATTTAAGGAAATCCTGGATGATAAAAGACATATGTGACCAATTTGCTAGAGGTAACAGAACTGGAGAAATGCCAGTCTGGAACACCTGAGATGAGAGCAGTCTTTTCAAGGGAGAACAGAAAAGGTTTTGAGGTCGAAGTTAACATGTACAAAAAATGCTAGCCACAGGGTGACCACCAGGTTAGTAATTAAAAATATGAAATTATAACAGCCGAGTCTCTTGGGGGTGTCCCTCTTTCTCCCACTCTCTCTCATAAAGCATATGACAATGGCATGAAATCCAAGAACCAGTCTCTAAACAAAATGTGTGCTCTTTCTAGGAAGATATCCTCCTAGAAAGAAACCTCCCATGGTTTTGAGGGATCTGGAGAAAAGTTGGGCAGAGCAGGAATTGCAGAAATTAACACTGAAAGAGAGAAACAGGGACATCAAGAACAAGGCAGCTCCACCCACGAAGTCATTCCAACATGACATCCACGCCCTCCTAACGTGGCACTTGTGGGGGCCGTGCCTGCAGACCACTCTCCCGCCCTGCACTGCACAGGAAGTCTGCAGCCACCAACCTCTGCCTCCTGCTCAGAACCTGCCTTCAGCTAACCCCCTTGTGGAGGGAGACAAACCTACCCAACCATAGAGGAGGTCTTGCTCTTTGTTCACAAGTATTAATTCTCAAGCAAGAAGCACCAAACATTTAAGGAAGACCAGTAGCACAAAAGGGAAGGATCAAGCTGAAAAAACAAAACAAAAATCAGAGCGATGTTCTGTGGAAGAGGCAGAAGTAGTTGGAAATTAAAAAAGAACTGGAAAATTCTACTAATATCCTTAAACAGAGAGATGGATGGATAGTCCATTTTTTCTATTTAAAAAACAAAGAACAAGATGTTATGAACAAAAAATAACAATAAGCAGTAACAAAAAAGGAATCCTTGGAAACTCAATGTGTTCAAGGAAAGTGAAAAAAGAAATCAAAGGACTGACTACATAATAACTTGAAAAGCCAGGGTTAAAGACCCAAGCTGGAAAATAAGTCAAGGAAATCCCTCACAATGTGAAACAGAAGCCTAAGAGGTTATCCTTTCAACAGGGGAATGGGCATAAGTCAAAGGAGAGTCACATGTGGGAACGTATGCAGTAAAGGGAACAAGCCTACTGCAATTACACACACAGCATGGCTGAATCTTATGAACATCAGATTATGCAAAAGCAGCCAGCCACAACAGACATATTATAATTATAATATACTATATTATATTAATTATATTATATTTATCATGTACATGTTATCATGTATAACTGAATTATATGTATTATAATTATTGTATATATATTAATTATATATATAATATTACACAAAATTCAAAACAAGCAACCCCATCCACCCTATGGTAATATAAGTCAGGAGAGTGGCTGTCCTTGGGGAGATGGTGACAAGAGGTGGCATGGGGGCCATTGGGGAATTGGAAATGTTCTCTTTCTTGATCTGGGTGCTGGTTACACAGGTTATTCCGTTTGTGAAAGTTCATCAATTCATGCACTTGTACGCACTTTTCTCTATGTGTATTACACTTTGATAAATTTTATCAAAAAGAGAAAAATACATATAAAACTTCATGCCTTCAGATTTGTCTATTTGTCCTTAATGGTTCTGAGTTTTGTGTTATATTCGGAAAACTCTTCCCTCATCTGAGATTTTAACTTCCTTTATCCGGATGCTTTCTTCTAGTACATTTTTGGTTTAATTTTGTTGTTGCTGCTTAAATGGCATGCCTATCTAGATTTCGTTTTAAAGCATCATTTTAAAACCTACTTCATATATCACCAACAAATGGGTAATGATATATTTAATCAATGTCCTATTGCTAGAAATGTAGATTGTATCCAGTTTTCACTTATGGAAAAAATAATAAAATGCAGACAATTGAGCAATAAGGAGTTAAACGTTCATCCATTAGGAGTTCCAGAAAGAGGACAGAGATAATGAAGTGGAAGAAACCAATGGACAGTAGAGAAAGTTTCTCAGGAGTGAAGAAAGAAAAGAGTCTTCAGAGTGTAATGGCTTCACCACACTGAGCAGGATACTGAGAGAAAAGGTCCATATTTAGAAGCAACCAAGTTAAAGTAAAAAACTCCAAGGATACCAAGAATGTCATAAACATTTCTGTAAATTAGAAGCAGGTTACCTGAGATGCAGTGAGTATTGGCTTGGCATTAGACTTCTCACCATTAAAAGTGAAGAAATCCTGTTTCTTTTTTAAAGAAAATAAATAAATCTCAAATTCTGAATAAGTTCCCAATGAAACTTACAATTAGAGATATTTTTGATAAATCAAGTACTCAAAATATTTACCACCCATATAGCCGATCTGAATGTTAACTACTTGAGAAGTTTTCCTTAAACATAAGGGGGAATATAAGAAAATGATTTGATCTCCATGTCCTCATATCAGGGAGATCATATGATAGTTGTCTTTTTCCGATTGACTTATTTCACTAAGCATGATACCCTCTAGTTCCATCCATGTCGATGCAAATGGCAAGATGCAACATGGGGGGTTAGGGGATAGGAGAAGAAGAAATGAAACAAGATGGGATTGGGAGGGAGACAAACCATAAATGACTCTTAATCTCACAAAACAAACTGGGGGTTGCTGGGGGGAGGTGGGGTTGGGAGAGGGGGAGGGGTTATGGACATTGGGGAGGGTATGTGCTATGGTGAGTGCTGTGAAGTGTGTAAACCTGGCGATTCACAGACCTGTACCCCTGGGGATAAAAATACATTATATGTTTATAAAAAAAAAAATTGGAAGGGGAGGCGAACCATAAGAGACTATGGACTCTGAAAAACAACCTCAGGGTTTTGAAGGGTCGGGGCTGGGAGTTTGGGGGAACAGGTGGTGGGTAATAGGGAGGGCACGTATTGCATGGAGCACTGGGTGTTGTGCAAAAACAATGAATACTGTTACGCTGAAAAAAAAATAAATTAAAAAAAAAAACCTTGCTAAAAAAAAAAAAAGAAAATGATTTGAGGTACACAAAATAGTAACACATGAGCATGGTGGAGAGAATGAAGAAGTTAGAACATGAGGAGAAGCACTTGGACCTAGGTGATGCTGGAAGCTTTCTCGAAGCAGCAGGGGTTTGGTGGCATCTGTAGTGGGATTTGCATTTGTACATAGTACTAGTCATTTTACGAAGACAGTGTTGCTTTATTTCTCTGTAACTGACCTAACAATAAGTAACACCCCGTCTTCCCTTCCTATCCATCAATAGAACTGCAAAATATATTTGTCAGATATCTCTCCTTGTTTCTGTCTTAAACTGAATTTTTGAGGTAACTCAGTATTTTCCTGGAAAAAGTCCCAGCTCTCATTATACTTTTCTGTCTTTCCCAAGATGGTAGTGATTACTTTTTTGGTAGTGGGGAGGTTTATGTGTTTTTATGATGTTGGGAGAGAGATCTTTAGACACATTTAATGAGATCTTTAGTTTCTTGCTGGCCTCTGCCATGGACTATATGATTTTGGCTTGTTCTTGAGCCACTAGGAGGTGTGTGTTGGGTTGTGGCTCACCTTGTCTGGCCTTCCAAGGAGAATGCTGTTGTCTTAAGCTGAAATGTTACTGCAAAGCCCCTGTTCTCCATAATCTCTTTGTTTGGACTCCAGACCCAGTGGATTCACAGTGTTCTTGTTACCTCCATTTCCCCTCATCAGGACATACGAAGTCTTCTGGGTCTCCTCTTACCTCACACCAACCATAATGAATCAAAGATGCAACCTTAGGTCCCATATTTAGGCAATTCCCTCTACCCATGCTGTACCATTAATCCCTACTCATTTGAGACTTTGTGACAAGCTGAATGGAGGGCTTCTCCTAAAACATTGCAGTGTCCCTCAAGCTATGATCTAGGAAGTAGTTGCTAGCCCCCAATGGTCTCATCAATCCTTGGGCTAAGTGGAAGGTTACCACTATGCATAAACCCTGTAGGATTTCAACCTGGATGGTTAGTTTCTTTGTGTGACTATCATCTGTTTATTACATGGGTCCCCGTATATCATGTATGTCATGTGACAAAGGCTTCTAGACAAATCTATGAATTACCCTGAGAATAAGATATCTTAAACCCATGGAAGACTACCTCATTGTTGTTTCTCTGTGTAAAATGACAACAAAGCTGAGAAGTAGGAAACTCCATGTGCCTCATGATGAGGCACAGGCTGAGGAAGGACATAGATCTATTTTGTCCTCCCTTGTAGATGTTTTCAGATTTTCCCACAATGGGATCTTGCTGGACATGGATGCAAAGGAGCCAACACTTTAGTTTTGCCATATTGTTGCCATGAGAAAAAATCATTATATATCCTTGGGTCTCTTTTTCTTATCATGTCACTGTATATTTCCTTTACAATATCCTTTTAAATTTTTCAGAGAACCATGTGAGGTGGCAGATCATTGCTGCTGTGACGACTTTGATGTAGAAGCAACAAAGATAGCAGAGCTGAGACTAAAATTGTGTTCTGGTGATTCCTATGCAGATCTATTTCCACCACCGAGTGCCACATCTCTGGTGATATTTATTCATTTGAAAAATCACTGCTTTACCTGGATGATTTGTCATTCACTCAGTTTGCTCATCCATGTAATAGGGATGATAACAATTACCCAACTAGATCTGTTGTGAGGATTGGCATTTGTAAAGTGCTCAACCCAGGACAGAGAGTAGATTCATGATATTTGATAACTTTTATTCTGAAAATCACCTCCTTGTCAATTACAAGTTAGAAGGAATTGTTTTCTCTAGCCTAATATTGTGACACTTTTGCAATAATAGCAATTGCAGATTTCAGGTGTCAATTGTAAGCACCTGTTTGGCCATTCAGAATAAGAGCCACTGAGTATTTTTTCTACTTCCCATGTGGAAGATAGTGTCTGATCAAGAGGAGGGGCTTGGAGTCAGTTATTCCATTGAAGTGCTGAAGGTAGCAGAAACCTCAACTCCAAACTGTGACTGATTGCTTAGCAGTGGCTACTTACAGTAGTATTGTTTTGTGAAGGATTCTCAGGCTTCATTCAGACTCAGTATGAAAGGGAACTGTAATTGATTACTGATGTCTGTAATGAGAATTGGTGGTTCAAGCAATAATTACAAGGCACCGTATTTCCCATTCATGATGTATGAAAATAATGTAAACCTTTTATGGAGCCACAAAACCCCCCAAATAGCCAAAACAATTTTGAGAAAGAACAAAGCTGGATCCATTACATTTCCTGATTTCAAACTGTATTATAATACTAAAGTGATTAAAACAGTGTGGTACTGGCATAAAAATAGGCACATAGCCAATAGAACACAATAGAAAGCTCAGAAATGCATATAGGGGCGTCTGGGTGGCTCAGTGAGTTAAAGCCTCTGCCTTTGGTTCAGGTCGTGATCCCAGGGTCCTGGGATCGAGCCCTGCATCAGGCTCTCTGCTCAGCAGGGAGCCTGCTTCCCTCTCTCTCTCTGCCTGCCTCTCTGCCTACCTGTGATCTCTGTCTGTCAAATAAATAAATAAAATTAAAACAAAAACAAAAACAAAAACATACCCCTATGCATATATAATCAATTGACCTTTGACAAAGCCTCCAAGAGCACACAATGGGAATAGGAAAGTCTCTTCAATAAATCATGCTGGGAAAACTAGATATCCATAAACAAAAGAATGAAACTGGATACAATCTTGTACCACTCACAATAATTAACTCCAAATGGATTAAAGACCTGACAGCATAAAATTCCTGGAAGAAAGAAAGAAAAATCTCCATTACATTGGTCTTGACAGTAATTTTTTGGATATGGTGCTAGAAGCACAGGCACAAAAACTAAAATAAGTAAGTGGAACTATATCAAACTAGGAAAGCTTCTCCATAGCAAAAGAAACAATCGATAAAATGAAAAGGCAACCTATGGAATGGAGAAAAATATTTTCAAGTCACATTTGATAAGTCAGTTCCCAAGCTATATAAAAGGAAGTCATACAATTCAATAGCAAAAAAAAAAAAAAAGTATAGAAAAAAAATGGGCAAAGGACATGAACAGACACCTTTTCCAAAAGCATACAAATGGCCAATAAAATGAAAAGGTGCTTAATATCATAATAATCAGGGAAATGCAAATCGAAATCATAATGTCAACTCACACCTGTCAGAATGGCTATTATCAAAAAGACAAGAAAGAGCAAGTATTGGTGAGGATATGGAGAAAATAAAGGCCTTGTGCACAGTCAGCGAGATATTAATTGGTTTAGCCAGTGTGGAGAACTCTATGGAGTTTCCTCAAAAAATTAAAACTAGAGCTAGAAATCCCACTTCTGGGCATATCTCTAAAGGAAACAAAATCCATAATGAAGAGATATATGCATCTCCATGTTAATTATGGCATTATTCACACTAGTCAAAATATGGAAAGAACTTAAGTGTTCATCAACAGATGAATGAATAAAGAAAACGTGGCATATATCTACAACTGGCTATTATTTGGCTATAAAAAAAGAAGGACCAGTGTCCCATGACAGAATCATCAATGAGTCAGTTAATAAAGATTCTCTAAAGAGAAAAAAAAAAAAAAAAGAAGGAAACCCTGACACTTGCTATAATATGGGTGAATCTGGGGGGTAGGGTATTGTGCTTAGTGAAGCAAGCTGAACAGAGAAAGTAAAAAACTGTATGTTATCACTTATATGTGGAATAATAATAATAATAATAATAATAATAATAATAATAAGCTGTTTTATAGAATCTTAGAGTAGAAAGGTGGTTGCCAGAGGCTGGAGGTCACAGGAAATGGGGAGACTTAGGTGAAAGAGTACAAACTTTTAGCTATAAGGTACACAAGTTCTGAGGATCTACTGTACAGCATGGTGGTGATAGTTAATAATCCAGTTTTATGTACTTGAAATTTGCTATGAGTAAATCTTCAGCCTTCTCACTAGAAAAAAGAAAAATTAAGAGTTAATTACGATGTGATAGATGTGTTAATTAACTTGCTCTTGGTGATTGTTTCACAATGTGTGTATGTATAAAATAATCACATCATATGCTTTAAACATATACATTTTCATTTGTCAATCATTCCTCAATAAAGCTGGAAAATAAGTATGCTATTAAATTTTTGAAAAAGGTAAATTAAATATTATTTGAAATATGTGCTAAAATGTACTCCTTATTTAATTTGAATCACTTTACATAGTTACTTTCATCTTGAACATACCTGGGGTCCTCCATCTTAATGAAAAATTAAGTTTTAATTTGGAGAAAGTAGGGAGAGGACATTTTGGATCCTGAAGAATTTGGAAGGAGAAGGAAAGTTAAGCCTAGGAGGAGCAATGAGGCAGTGGTCTGGATTGATTGTTCTTTCTTTGCCCTCCCACATTCTCTGTCTCCACTCTGCTGTCTGTGCTCTGGAAGGGTGACCCACATAGACTGTCTCAGGGCCTCCCTTGCTTTCAGCTTCCAGGTGGATTTGGACATGGTAAGGCCTGTCCTGGAGAATAAGAGGATGGAGAGGCCAGAGTATTTGTCTGCCTCCCTCTGTGCCTCTGCTTCATGCCTTTCTCTGGAGAGCTGTGCCCTCCATGATTTTATGGCCCACTGTGTGATCTTCTGCAGTCCACCCTCATGGAGCCTCAGGAATGCTATTTTCTTGACTTGCCGCATCAGACAAGGGGGTTAGAAAAGGGATTAAGCTTTCCTCTTCTCTGACTGCTGCAACATTCCTTGTTGATTTCCTTATCCTTTTCCACACCTCTGTAAGTCCTCCTTCAAAGGTCTCTTCATCTGAACCACCCATCTGAATGAATTCTGAAACTTGATGGGGCCCTGGCTGACTCAGGTCTTATCTGATCCTGTTGGAAAATGAGAATATTGGTAAGTGAGGGAGAGAGTCCCACTTGGAACAGATCTGCCTAGAAGGAGCACAGACAAATGTGCAGGCAGGAGTGACCTTGCACACTGTGCTGCCTAGTAACAGAGCCAGTTGTTGATTAATGAAGGGAAAAGAGTGCAGAAAACTGAAATCTACAGATGATTTTCAAACCTCATCTTTAGCAATAATTTTAACCTCCTCTCTGATTCCATTGAACTTTAATTTTTTTTTTTTTCTCTTAAGACAAGAGCTGCTAACAAGGAAAAAATGGTCTCATTTAAATTTCATCTTCTTTAATTTTCTCGGTGCAGGCTGAGGCAGAGGTGCTAATGAGCAGTGGAAAGACTTTGTTGTCTTTCATTGGAGGAGTGAGAAGGAAGGATGGAGAGGCCAAAGCCCCTGCCTAAGTGGTAAAATTACAGAGAGGATGGTCTGCATTAGGATGCACTAGGTGCTGTAACACACAATTCCCAAATCTCCTTGGCTTAACATAGTATAGGTTTACCCTCATCCAATGAAGATCCCAATGCAGTGGTGGGCAGTGGTACTATGCTCTATGTAGTCATTCAGGAAACCAGGACTGTCCCATCCCTTGGAACATCAGAGACCTCCACTGTATCTTCCGTGTCTGGCTTAGAGAGAAGGAAAGAGAGAGAGCATGAGGACTGTGAGAGAAGTCTTCTGTGCCAGGCCTGAAGGTAACATATAAGTTCTGTCTATGTAGAACTCAGTAGCATGGCCCCATCTCGCTATAGGAGAAGATGAGAAATGCAATCTAACCACATTCCCAAGAAGAAAAGAAATAGGATGAGTGAACATATAGGAACATCACCAGATCCTTTGTCTCTGTTGGTCGGGAGCTCAGGGCTCTGAGCTGGGGAAAGAGCTTTCCTCAACAGTGTCTGTGCTCATTCATGGTCTTACTCATGGCTCTTGATTCTTCCCTTCCTTGTCAGACTTCAGTTAATCCCCAGCACCCAGACCACAGATTCTTTAAGTCAAGGAAGCTCTTTCTGATGGTAACAGACTCTTTCTGAAGGAGGGAAAAGGAGAAAAAGAACTACTATTTCCTCAGAGTCTACTGCTGAATCTTTTTTGTGTCATTCATCTTTTGGGCCTGAATTTTTCCAATGGTGAAACAAGAATTAGAAACCTTGTTTCATAAAGCTATTGTGGTATTGAGGGTAATGGTTGTCACAGTACACAGGTCTAATATCATATTTGTCTATAACTCTTGGACTCAGACATGTAAGGAAACTTTCAGATTTTGCTTCCAATCCCCATAACTCTTGGAAGTTGTTAACTTAAAGAGGAATCAAGTTTCCTGGTTCCGTCTCTTTCCTGCAAATTGACCATTGAATTCAGTTATGACTTCTTGTAACTAAGAGTACACAGGAGTAGTGGCAAAGAATATCTATTTCTCTCTTTCTGGAATAAAAATGAGGTTTAGAAGGGCATGCCTAACTGTCTGATTCTGCCAGTCTTAGAATATGAAAGGACCAAGTGGATAGCTGTTGAAACAGTGTTGGAAAAAAGAATTGATAGGAACAATTAGGGTTGATTTTGAAATTTTGGAGCTTCGATGATCTTCTGGATATCTTTTGCTCTAGTGCCTATGGAAATACAATAAATAAAGATAATCCTTAATTTTCTCTGCCCCAAATCTGTTTTAGTTTGTGCTGCTCTAGGATTGCAGGGACCATGATTGTGGTCCTGATGACTGGAGTAGTAATGGTCCTGACTGAATGGTATGAAACAAATACCCCTCCTTAGTAGTTACTATATGCAGGCCCTTTCAAACTTGCTTGGCAGACCTAGAATGAATCCAGCACCAGCTGGCTGCAGAGTGAAGCCTCTTCCATCATATGGTGCTGTCTCTTTGGTTATGTAACAGTTATTGCTATAAGTTCATCAGATTCATGTGCTGATCATGTGATGATGTACATTTGTTACACTGTATGCAAATTGCATAGTCTTTGTCATATTACTTGATACATAAGCAATGGTTAGGAGTGACTGTCTCTAATAGTTTTCATTAAGAATGTCCCATATTTCACGTTTAGTCTTTTAGGTATTAGGTTTCTGTGGGTCCACCTTCCAAGCAGGGCCAGAGTCCCCTGTTTCATGTGGCAGAGTGGATCTGGATGTCCAAAGTCATGTGTCAAGAATGAAGGTTCCCAAGGGAGTTCAAGAGGAACATTAATGTTCTAGCAAAGATCTGTATCAGAGTGGGGAGAACAAGCCTGGAGAGCAAAGGAATAGAATGGGGTCTGAGCTTGTCAAGTGGGTCCTAGAGTCTTCTTGGGAGCAGTTTGATATCCAGGACATAGAAAGATCTCAGAAGGACTCGAGTTCACTACACAGATAGGAAGACCTCCACTCTTTTCTATGTCCTGGCCAGGAGTAACACCTTGGTGGACAGGGTGTGTCCATTCAACATCTTAGCGTCAGTGGCAGTGGTGGGTTCTAAGGTAAAAATGGCCTGAAGCTGGAAGCTGTGGACAGCTACCCCTACCCCTGTCCACAAAAGTGAGGAAAGGTGAGCAAGGACCCCCATATATATTTTTTTCCTACAGATTTCCAGGAAATGGAGGAAGGACAAAGGCTAACTCTTGTTTGACATTTCTGTTGGTCTCCCTCTTTCTTACTCTCTACGCAGGAATTTGAAGTATAGAGAATTACTTTGTTAACCAAATGGGCAATTTAATGAATCCCTGAAATCAAAAGAAAGACCTGCAATATCTTTATCTGTGTAATTAATTAGCCTATGTCTGTGAAGTGTTCTGAGCACCACGGAAATTTTGTGTTATTAATTATTATTATGCACGAGAAACATAACTGCATTTCTTGACCTCTGTGCACTTAATGGTTCCTGTTTAATGGTGCGTTAATTGTAGCTTTACTTTTTGATCAGCTTCAATTCTTTTTAGGTGGTGATATATTGAAACACTTTTTCATGCCTCTCAAGACTTTGCTTTAGAAAATTAAGTTTTGAAAATGTGTGTGCAAGCGTGAGTGGCAGTGAGGAGCAACTGAAGGGAGGGGGGAAGAGAGTATGGCTGTCTGGGAAACAGATCTTTAGAAGATGCACTTGCTAACTTCAGATTAAATTAAAAAGGGGAGAGAAGAGACCCACTTAGGTATGAAGTAATAAAAATCTGAACAAGGGTAGTGACTGGGAATTGGAGATTGTAGGGCAGAGAGAGAAATTTATTATTTTTGGAAATGTTGAAGTTAATGTCCTAATGGGTCCTTTGGTGTACTAGGGAAAAACTGTAGGTAGCTTGATTCCCACTCTTAAAAATGAAAAGGAATTTGGGGAGCTGAAAGTAGCTTTGTAAATGGATAGATGCAAAATGAATTTGGTAAGACAGCACCACAAGACTCCAATGGGCTTGAGGAAGAAATCCCCTGTAGCGAGTGCATGGGTCTGGGGCATGCAGCTGGTTTTGCCCATGCCCAGTTTAAGCACAGGATGGTCTAACAATCAAGTTTGTCTGCTAGTCTGTACTTTGCTACATGTAATATTCCCCTGCTATTACTAGTCTTAAAAAATGTGCAACACCAGTGTTGTGGAGATGGTGCTTTGGAGAAGTCGAGGTATTCCATCCCTGAATCAGCGATAGGAAGTAGAAGTTGAAAGAGCCATGTGAGGGCGCCTGGGTGGCTCAGTGGTTTAAGCCGCTGCCTTTGGCTCGGGTCGTGATCTCAGGGTCCTGGGATCTCGTCCTGCATCAGGCTCTCTGCTCGGCAGGGAGCCTGCTTCCCTCTCACTCTCTCTGCCTGCCTCTCTGCCTACTTGTGATCTCTCTCTGTCAAATAAATAAATAAAATCTTTAAAAAAAAAAAAAAAGAAAGAGCCATGTGAGTTGAGTGCAGTGTCAACCAACATCAATTCATGTGATTATGGGAACAAAAAGCCAATAAGGAGTTCAGTAAAACCTTGAGCATGGCATGGATTTCCCACAGCTTGTGAGATGGGATCAAGCCAATTTTATTTGATGATCAAACCCAAAGTGACTTCAGCAGACATCTATATATCAAAAGGAAAGACAAATCCTGGAGTTGGAGATACTTTTCAAATTGAGGGCTTTATGGAGAATCTTACGTGAGACGGAAGCCCACAGCCTCCCTCCAGTTTTGCCCCATGTGTATCCATTCACTATATGTAGATGTATTTCTTTTCAAGAATAGACACCCATGTTTCAATGGGACAGACTAACAGAGGATGGACTAAGTTCATTTTTTCTCAAGCTCCCCAGAGTCCAAATAGAACTCTGCCATCCCAGGTCCCAGGAAATTTATACAGACAGGAAATGCAAACATATGGATAAAGTCTTCCAAGTTGCTACCTTCTTTCCCTAATACTTTTCCACTTCTATTTTTCATGTTGTTGCTTTTTTATTTAGTGTGTGTGTTGGTAGGCACTATCAGTGGAGAGGTAGAGGTTGAAAGTTGGGTGGATAACTATTTATGACTTCAGACATTGACAACTTTTGTCACTGAATAGTTATGTGACCCTTGGCAAGTCACCCAGCCTTTCCTCCTCTGCCCAGCTCTGGCAATCTACCTATTATCCACTGTTTGGATTTTTATTAGATTACCCTGTTTAGCTGCCTCTATTGACAAAACACTCTGGTTGACTGGTCATTTTTTCTGCCAGAACAAACCAACCAACCAGCCAAATAAGAAACCTAATGAATGTTGTCTTCCACAATGACACTGAGGTAAAATACTACATTATTGCTCACTTTAATAACTTGAGGTGGAAATGCCTTCCCAGCCTGGCCTCTGGTACTCACCTGTGAAATGGCTTGAGGGTTGGAGTCACTGCCTTGTGGGACAGAAATTTCTCTCCCCATGGAAATTACCATGTCCACCAAGGCATGCAAGTCATGTCAAGGATTCTAGGTGAATATCCCAATATGTCTCTAAGATATATTTCATTCTCTGTGTTTCTTTTTCTTTTCATCCTAAGATGCAAACAGATTGAAGACAGGAGCTGTCTTTAATGGAATCTGAACAGAGCCTAACCCTTGTGGATATTCACTGAATGTTAAATAACAACAGTGATCATGTAATAACGATGCCCAAGCTCACTTGGGAGAGAATACCAAATAGGTTGGAATTTTCCCATTACTGACAGCACAGCCCAGGAGCATCCTGAGGTGAATTAAAGACCTCAGCAATTCGAATTACATTTCCCATAAGAAATACAACTTCTAGCTTGGAGTAATTGTTCGGTTTATTGCTGGTTTACTGTGTGATTTGTTAGTCTTTGTTTGAATCTTCCAGGTCTGGAAGAAAGATATTGTACTTTAATGATAAATAATCTCAAAAAGAGGGGGAAAAAATCTAAACAGCTCCCTGGCTAGTATCTTTTTCCTCTTTTTCTTCATCCAGTATTTTCTTTCAAATGCTTCAGTTGTTCCAAAGTAAATTATTACCATATGAGATCAATTTTAAGAGCTGCTATAGAAAACAAGCTGCCACAAGCTATTAAGAAAATAGCCCTATTTCTGTTTTGAGTGAAAATGAAAAAAATAACTTCATTCAAGATACATATATATTTTTTCATTGAACCAGAGTCCTTCGCCATAGTGTCAATGAAAAGGAATTGTGACCTTCTTATGCTCCCAGCCTTTTTCAATTTAGTCCCCAGTTTATTCCATAGTATCCTGGAGGAAACTGTCAGAAGCCTTGGTTAAAAGCTTTCTGATGGGGCCATTAATGACTGGTTTGGAAAAATCCAGGGTTAGTGGGTGTGAACATAGCTTCCCTCTTAAGATCTGCTGTGCTGTGTAGAGCACAAATATCTTCTTCTTGACAAGTGTCTAAGCACTGCAATGGTGTATTGGGCTTGTGCATCATTTACTTATTTATTTATGGTTTACTAAGTGCCAGACATTTTGCTAGGTGACAAGGACATAATAAATAAGACACAATCCTGTCCTAAAATGACCTCACCATAGAAATGAATATACAATTATAGACTCCCCCTTGATGAATATAATGAAAATGACAGATACAGCTTGCAGGTGTGCTGTGGGACCAAAGCAGCTTTCTGGAGGAGGTGATACTTGAGTTTCTTTCAAGGACAAATAGGAATTTGCCAGTTGAAGGGGGACTAGGAAAGAACCTTTCATTGTAAAATATTATTTGCTTTCTGTCCTTTGAAATATAGGTAGAATTATCTTATCCCACACTTCCAAACTTTGCCAAAGTCAAAGGGGGAGACCGTTTCGTGGCCATTTCCGTTTCTCTGGGTCCACCACTACTTCTAACAGCTATCAAGCACCTAAAATGGATCTGATGCTGTGTTGTGTGCTTTCTAACATCTCATTTATCTTAATTTTACACCCATATTTATAGGCTGAAGTCATACAGCAGATAATTCAGAAATCCGAGTCTTTTTTCCAAAATCTAAGCTCTTCTCACTACTGTATGTTGCAAATTAAAAAGAAAAAAAATCTATATGGTTTAAATGGAAAGATATTCCAGTTTGACCTCTCTACTTTCTACATGAAAGGTCATCTACAAGGTTTATGGTATTTGCCTGAATAGAGAAGTACCATTATTATAATTATATTTGAACAGGGTTATTTGTTATGCTTGTCTTTTAGTTTCCTGTATTGTTAGATTTTGAAATGTACATTTTATAGCACATTTCTATTTCTTATGAAACACATCTCAACATTTCCATATTATTTGTCTGTGGACTCAAACAGAAACTCAAATTCCTAAGCCAGTTGCTATTAGAATTTCAGAAACACTGAGCAGCATGATGCCAAGGTAAAAGGCTGAAATCTTCACAGTGTCCTGCTCCTGTGTAGACATAATGACATATGAAACTGGATCTGAACTATTTGGGGCTTTTTCCTCTTATGGGTACACCAAAATTCAAAGAGTATTAGGAAGTTTTGAGCTGATCATAATTCTTGGACTGGTCCTAACGCAAAGACCACTCACTATATGAAAATGTTTTTTCTTCTTCCTAGGTGTATGGCTAGACTACATTTCCCAGCCTTCCCTGCACTTCACTGTGGTCGTGTGACTGCCTTCTAGCCAATGGACTGTGGACATCCGTGATGTCCATCATTCCCAAGTTTAGTTCATAAGACCTCCCATGCTCTTCAGCTTTTCCAAGTGTCTGGAATTGGGATGACTTTCAGGGTGAACTTGGAAGCCTTGTGGAAAAATCCATGATCAACTCTTTCCCTGAATCACTATGTGGAATGATCCATTCTCTGCCAAAAACTGTTAAATGAACATGGAATAAACTTCTGTTGTCCTCCTATTATTTTTTTTTTTTTGTAGGCTTATTTGTTAAAGTATCTGGTGATGTTTTAAACGACACTGGCCATCATTCCTGGAGACTTTAGTGTCATAATCTTCACATCTCTGTCCTGAATCTTGCAGTTTCCGCTGTGGAGAACTCAGCAAGGATAAAGTTGGAAGAGTTTATGAGGCTTTAAATAGAAGTAAGTCACACAAGTTACATTCTTCAGGTCTGATCTTTGCCTAGAGCCACTTTGCATGACTTGTCTCCTGAGGGCTTTGCAATCATGGGGGATGGGGGAATGTTCTGACTGTGGTCTAGGAAAGATCTTTTCCCTTGATTGATTTATCAAAATGGTTTATTCCTGGTGAAGGTTTTCTGGTGAGATTTCTGGCCACTGTGGCCTGCCATCTCTCTGTACTTATTTTCCTTCTTCTCTTGAACAGTTGTCTATTATAGGGGCGGTTCAGTGGGTTAAAGCCTCTTCCTTCGGCTCAGGTCATGATCCCGGGGTCCTGGGATCGAGCCCCACATCAGGCTCTCTGCTCAGCGGGGAGCCTGCTTCCTCCTCTCTCTCTGCCTGTCTCTCTGCCTACTTGTCATCTCTATCAAATAAATAAATAAAATCTTTTTTTTAAGATTTTATTTATTTATTTGACAGAGAGAGATCGATCACAAGTAGTCAGAGAGGCAGGCAGAGAGAGAGGAGGAAGCAGGCTCCCCGCTGAGCAGGGGAGCCACCCAGGTGTCCCGAGAAATCAAATCTTAAAAAAAAAAAAAAAAAAAAGAGTCATCTATTACAGTTGCTTCATTACCTCTGACTGTTTTCCAAATTTTACTCAGGTAATAGGATGAGAATCTTCTCACTCTCAGAAGTCAGAGCTACTGAGTGAAAGCTATGTTTGGCAGTGGGGAGCCATGCTATTTCTTCTTTTACTGATCTGTGGAAGGTACTGGCAAGGGCCTGCTATCTAATACCAATTTGGTTTGAAAAATATGCATATATCCTGTCAATGTTTCTAGAGTTCTTTGTAAATCTGAGGGTTGGGGACAGTTTTACTGGGTAGATCTGGGGGAAACCGGGGTCCTTCCCTCTTGATGTGTCTGACCCATATGCAGAAAATAAGCCAGGAAACATCTCAACTGGGCAAATCTAATTTTTACTTTATTATAATAATCCAGAGCATGACCCAAAAAAGAGTGGGCATAGTGGTCCATGACCCTGTTACTAGGGTCTGAGAACTAGCTTAAATGTTTGTTTTCCCTGTCACTTTGCATTGCCATTTCCTTCTTATTTCTGTAGAAAACAAGAGGGTTGAAGTGGGAAGGATGCCCATGTATTATGCAGTATGGATGGTCTCCTCAAAATATGTTCCTCTTTCTATTTCTGGGTACTGGAAATACAGTGTAAGTGGGTAGAAATAAGACCACTCAGCAGCTGGGAATTTTGAATTTTGAAGGGAATATGTTTGATATTACATATTATCCCTTTTATACCCATATTTCTATCCTAGCATGTCACAACCCAGACTGAATGGAATAAAATGTTACTTATCTCTCTAAATAAAGGCATCTCCTTTTACTCTGCTGGGTTTCTTATTACGGGTATTTATAACAGAATATCCCACTATCCTTCAAATATGTACTGTTAATATGTTGTTTATTACCATTTGGAAACCAATCTGAGCATTTGTCTCCACTCAACCAAAATACTCCTGACACCATCCTGAGGCAGCAGTAATAGCCATATTACTTAGAAAAGGCCATGACTTTCTTACCCTCTTAAAAAATATGTCTAAATAATTCTAACTTTCAAACCCCCATTGAAGTTCTAAAATTGATTATCCTCATTCACAGACTCTCCTGGGGAAATTGGAGTAGCTTCCTTAATAACTCCTCTTTCATTTTGATCATGTTAAATTGTGTCAACTTCAAAAGCGACTGCTAAGTTACATCAGCAGCAACCAATCCTTGAAGCTGTTGGAATTCAGATACTTTTAAGTTAACCACGGACTGAAACATTTATTGTACATGCCATTAACATGTCCAGCTGCTCCCTGAGCACTTTGTCTTGGGGTCTGTTCTTCCTAAGTCTCTGGACAACTGGTGAGAGTCAAAATCTCTTACTAAAATGGATAACTCCATGGAAAATCAATGTCTGATAGAACTCAATGACAGACCAACATTGAATGCCTTTAATTCTGTCTTGATAATTTCTAGCTGAAAAATTGTATTGGTTTTCATATGGAGATCATAAGACTGGTTTAGTTATATTAGTAAGAAATCACCATTGGGGGCTGGTTTTCTCTCATTTTTTTTAATGTTTAATGTGGCTTGATGGGGCCCCCCTCCTTCCAATACTAAGAAAGTATTAAGAGAGCTTTTTTACAAGATAGTTCAGGCCTGTCCAAAAAGCAGACAGACATTTGTTTTTAGCATAATCAAATAGAAGAGGTGTGCTAGCAAGGCAGTAATCTTACCCCTTAGCCTGAGCTGATCTGGTTGGGCTGGATATCTCATACTCTAATGAGACCCAAATAGTGGTCCTTTCCCTCCTCTTCTGTTCTAGCTTCTCCATCTTTGATAGTAGCAACATCTGTGAGAACTGATAGACTGCCCAAACATTTTGGAGGCCATAACCAAGAGAAGGAGAAAAGGAGAAAGGAGGCTTTCAGTGCAGAAAGAGAGAATGAGAGGGAGAGTCTGGAAGGTATAATCTGTCTCTGAAGGGGATGGCCACCTTGATCTCATGGGGGTCGGAGATCCTGTGTCGAGATAATTTGGCACCAAGGAATAGAAATCCCCAACACAAATGAGAAGGCAAGAAGGAAAGCTTATTTCATGGAGATGCAGTATGTGATACATTTGTGATGGCTCTGGTTTCCTCCGACTTTCTCCAGTTTATGCCTTCTTCAGTGTATCAACTTTGTCTTATGACTGGTGGCCTCAGTGGTTTCAGGTCATCTAGACACTAACGCACCAGATGGAGAAGAGTGGCCTTTTCTGTGGCTTTCTCTTTACAGTAAGACAATTTTTCCCATTACGCTATTTCTTATTGGTTTCTTGCCCGTTTCTTAATAATGTATGAGGGGTAGAATTATCATGATTGGATTTGACTAATTATTTGGAGTGAAGTGAGTATTGGGGGATTACTCACCATGACCTCAAAGTTTCATACCTGTGACAGTATAAAATTGTAGTCTCTTATTTTATTATCTCTTCTATGTTATCTTTTTTTTTTTTTAAAGATTTTATTCATCCATCTGACAGACAGAGATCCCAAGTAGGCAGAGAGGCAGGCAGAGAGAGAGGAGGAAGCAGGCTCCCTGCCGAGCAGAGAGCCTAATGTGGGGCTCGATCCCAGGACCCTGGGATCATGACCTGAGCTGAAGGCAGAGGCTTTAACCCGCTGAGCCATCCAGGTGCCCCTCTATGTTATCTTATCAATTAGATAGATTAGTGATACTTAGATATTTAAAACATTTAATAACTGGTATGTAATAAAATCTGACTGTAATCCCTTTTATTTCTATGACTAAAGTATATATACACTGTATATATAATACAAATCCTTCATCATATCACCCTAATAATTTATTAGTTGTTTGTTGGTTTTTTTGAAGCTGTTGTTATGTTCTTTTGGTGGATCCAGCATTCACTAGCTAAATGGTGCTCTGTCAGAGCCGTGGTTTGACAAGTACATCAAACTCTTGCAACACCTTTCCCATTACCCTGATAGCCACTAGGCACTGGGCTTCTTGTTAGAACCTGAGCAGGGTTCTTGACTTTCCCCATCTTACCATAGAGCTCTTTAATAGTCTCCAGGCCTCAGCTCCTGTTCCTCCATCTTCTCTTCCCTACAGTTGGTCAGGCCACTACCTGGGTGCTGGCACCATGTTGGAGCTATCTCTAGGGGGAAGGAGGTCAAAGGGACAGGCAGAGGACATCAGGAGTAGGGGATAGCAGGTGAGGGGCACATTGGTCCCTCCTGGCTACATGACCCAGGACCTGGATCTTTGGTTTACTTTTCTCATGGAGGGAACTTGAAATAACTGTAGGCCCTGTCTAGGCCAGTCACTCGCTTTGTGGCGAGGAGGCCACTGGCTGGGGTGCTGTCTAGGAAGTAGAACAAAAGCAGAGGGGAGAGACAAGAAGGGAACATGCACAAAGAAGAAAGATGAATTGTGGTTGTCAACAGCCTATTTGGGTGGGTTCACCCTGGGAAGCATGGGGTATGGAAGGGGAGGGGTCCATGAGGCAAAACTCCTCTTTTCAGAGGTCACTTGAGGAGGCACAAGCGATCCATGAAGACATTTGCTGGGATATCTGGGCAAGAGTTCTCTCTAAGACTTGTTCAGCTCCCTACTGGGGTACAGGTTGTGAAATAAAGCAAGGTCACCTGGGGGCCCTGTTCTGAGATCCATCTAAGCCCTTGGCCCTGACCATTATTCAGCCCCTCTCTGAGCCTACTAGGGTTAGTTGTGTCTTTGGAATGCCTGCAAATGATCCTCACCAGCTTGGCTGAATAGCCACCCTTTTCCACCCAAAGCCTTTTAAACCCAGAAACAAATTCTCAGCTCATTAAGAAGGTAACAGTGGACTGCAGCAGAATGAGTATCCAAAATAGAAAAGCAACTTGACATTGCAGCAATGTGTGGTTTCTGAGATAAACCACATGTGCTAGAATTTACTTTATTAATTAATCCTACTATTTATGGCAGTTTTACTGTTTACTGGCCAATATGGAGGTGGTATTTAAATATTTGAATAGTTTATAATGGTGTGTACCCACTGAATATTAGCATTTCTCCCCATCCCTACAAGGTGGCTTCTGGAAGGGGTTGCTGAATTATGTAACTCAAACATGAATAAAAACCTTATTGATTCTTTTGGGGGCTGTGTGTTTTTTTTGTGTTTGAGGGAGGGGATAGGCTGCCTACTCAGTCTTTATGAGAGTAGCCTCTCAGCTGTTTCCAGTATGGAGGTGAATGCTGAGCTTGACCTCTGACCAGTCAACAGATGTTTCCTGAGGGTACCACTCCCTTCCCCTTGGTATTGAGGGTAACACATCATTCATCATTTGGTTACACTTTTTTTTAAAGTAACATATTCTCCTCTGCTAGGGAACTCAGAAGTAGATGTTCTGTGGAAATGTGAACTGTAAAATTGTATCCTGTAATTTATGGTCAATGTGCTTTGAAGGTGAAAAACACCCTCTAGCCATACAACATAACTGTAGCTTCTGTCTGTCCTTTTATCCACGTCTCCCCTAGTTTGCTAGCTGACTTCAGTAACCTGTGAAAGAGATCTGAGGAAAGAAGGAGAAATGAAGAAGCACACTGGAAAAATTCTTCATTTATTATTAAGTGAAAACTCCAATCGACTTGCTTCCCCCAGGGCTGGAGACTACAAGGAGAGCATGGAATTGGTCCAGTTAGCCTCAAAAATTCAGAGAAAGTTGGGTGTCATGGAAAAATCAGTGAACTGGGAAGAGAAGAGCTGAATGCCAACTGTGATTTTCTGAGTCCCTTCACTTCTCAGTGACTCAGTTCATACTCTGAACACTGTTCTTTCCCTCTGTTGGCTCTTTCTTTTCTTCATTTTGTGGGTTCCTTTTCTACTTTTTGGATGGCTTAGAAACGTCACAGAAAACACCTTAGGACTGTGTATCGGTTAACTTTTGTTGTGTCAAAAAATCATCCCATAACACTGTGGCTTAAAGGAGAAGCCCTTTTATTTAGTTCATGATTCTGTGACTTGTCTAGTTCTGGCCTAAGCTGGCCCAGCTGATCGTGGCTGGCAGGATTGCAGGAGGATCTAGAAGAGCCTCCCTGCAAGTCTAGTAGTTGGCAGGGTCCGGACGCCTGTTGGCTGGGGTTCTCCCCGGGGGTGTACTGTTTCTCTTCCGTGTGACCTTCCATCATCCTTCAGCCAGCTTGTGCCAAATCATACAATGGTCTCAGGGCTTCCAGTGCAGCTGGTGGGGAGGCCAGAATCCTCAAGCATTTTTCAAGCCTCTTACTGCATCACATTTGCTAATGTCCAATTGGTCATTGCAAATCACATGACCCATTCAGATGGAAAGAGAAAGAACATTTCCTTTCTTGATGGGAGGAAAGGAATTTATGGCCATTTTTGCCACCTAGCACAGACTGCATTTGGAGATGCCTGAAAAAGAATAAATGATCATGTAGATAAAAATTTTGAGTATTAACTAGATGCCAGACATACTGGTCATTAAATTTACATGATCCTATGACACTTGATCTTAAGGGTCCTACGTCTTTGGTGCTTCCATTAAAAAAAGAAAGGGACTATGTTAGAACTCTGCTCCACTTTGCACAGCAGATATGGAACAGAGGTATTTCTTGTAAATAGAAATTTTGTAGCTTAAATTATATTTTCAGCACTATAGGGGAGTTGGCTATTTTAAGGAATCCTGTTGTGAATCCTTTTTGCAAGCAAAGAATCCTTTTGTAACATCCCAAATCACATCCTGGTTTAGCCGCTTGTCAGGTCAAAGCATAGGAATTTAAAAATTTAGATGATGTAGAAAGGGCTCCAACTTCAGATTTGAACTTCCATGGATTCAAATCTTACTGGCTGTGTGAGCTTCAAAAAGTTACATAGTTTTCCTAAATCTTAGTTTCTTTTATTTTTATAAAATAAGTTAGTAGATACCTGCTTCCACTGATTTGTTGGAAGGATTACATGAAATGGGGAACCTGTATGTAAAGGGCCCAGTATTTTACAGCTCAATAAATGAATACAATGTATTCTTCGACATTTTAAGATACTGTATTTTGCAACTACCTATTCTGTCATTTTCCACTATGGAAAAGAACTTTATGAAATATTTGTTTTCCAGTTTGGGAATTAACTTGGCATGGTTCCCTTTGTCTGTTCTTCCAAAGTCTTGCAATAAAGCTTTATAGGCATTTTCACTCCTTGATCAAATTCAAGAGGATAGATGAGGAAATGAATTCATGGCTCTGTAGACATTACTAGCTAAAGAGTCTGTACTAAACCAATTTAAAATAAATTAGTTGAGAATAAGGCAGGTGCTGCCTAACACAGTCTGCAAAGTTACCTTTTAACCCAATCAGCAGAGAACAGGAAAACAATGAAACTGGAAACCATCCCAGGGTGTGTGAGGGCCACTGACCACAAGGTGGCCATCAGAGTGATTGCTACTGACTTAGGGTCACTGTAGTGTCAGCACAAAACCTTGACTTGGGGCGGCCAATCTCCCAGTACTGGGAGAGCATTGGAAGGAATTTATAGTTGGCGAATTACAAAAGCAGCTCTAATTAGCCCCAAGTGACAATTGCATAAGAACTACAGAGAACATTGCAGACTCATATTTGCTTCCTTCTCAGGGTTTCATATGAGAGCCTGGTAATGAATGTTCTTTAACAGTAGGAGCTGAGAGACCTTAGCTCTAATAGTACTCCTGAGGATATAGTCTCCTTTATTTGCAATCCTGCAAAGATCATTTGGTTACTATTGTTAAACCTTGAAATTGCCCCCCAATTTGCATTGTGGTTTAAATCAGAAGGGAGGACCACAGGGGAAGAATTTTTCCTTAAATGCCATCCCCTCTCCCATGCAGTAAAGAACAGTAAATAATCTAGCACTAAAATAGATTCCTGGACCCAATTTCAATGTCCGTGCGTGTGTTGTGTGTGTGTGTTGGGGGGGTGGTGTTTCTGACACCAGTAATCAACTCTTGGACATGAGCTGGGTGTCCTACAATTCAGCTTAATTCACCTCCGTTGCTGACACTATATAACCAGAGATAGCATTGGATGCTCCAGGTTAAAAGGTTAGTCCTGTAGACTACAAGACTGCTCCCCATCCTTCAGAAGACAGTTGCAAGCCGCCCAGGTTGTTACCTGTGCTCCTGACCCACTGACTATAAATCAGAGGCTCCCACGACCCTTTCTTTGGGGTAGATTAATTTGCTGGAATGGCTCACAGAACTCAGAGAAATATTTTACTTACTAGATCACTGATTTATTATAAAAGGATGTAAGTCAGGAACAACGACCTGAAAAGAGGCACAGGGCAAGGAGTGCAGGAAGGTGCTCAGGAATTCCCTGCCCTCTCCAGCCACCATTCTTCTAAATCTGTTTTCATCAACCCAGAAGCTCTCCAAAATCCTGTCCTTTTGAGTTTTTATAGTGGCTTCATTACATAGGCATGATTGATTAAGCCATTGGCCATTGATGATCAATTCAGACTCCAGCTTTAGGTGACCTTGGGGTCTTATAAAAGTTGCTCATTAACATAACAAAACACCTTTCTCTCTCTTACCATTTAGGTAATTCCAATGGTTTTAGAAACCTGGGAAATGGGGGTAAAGACCAAATATACGTTTCTTATATAACCACAAATATCACAGGCCCTCATAGGTTTTAGAATTATTTTTTAAAGAAGTAGCACATTTTTATTTTATTTTTTAAATTTTTTTAGAAGATTTTATTTATTAATCTGACAGAGAGAGATCACAAGTAGGCAGAGAGGCAGGTAGAGAGAGAGAGGAGGAAGCAGGTTCCCTGCTGAGCAGAGAACCCTATGTGGGGCTCGATCCCAGAACCCTGAGATCATGACCTGAGCCGAAGGCAGAGGCTTTAACCCACTGAGCCACCCAAGCACCCCAAAGAACCAGCACATTTTTATAAGGAGTTTTAGGAACAAAGGATTTTTTTGTTTATTAATAAAGAGTAACAACACCTCTCTGGAACTCACCGGTTAAAATATTTTTTCTCAAGTCGGGGCTGCTTTGGCTGGTTGTAGTCATTGATTCCCTTGGTCAGCTTTCCTTAGGTCTCAGTGAAAATGTACTCAGTAGATTAATTTTCTAGTTGGATTTTGTAGGGTGGTTCAGAAAATTCCTCCCTCCTTCCCTCCCTTCATTCAACAAATAGATAGAGAATCTAGTGTACTGTTCTAGGTGTTGGACATGCAGCAGGGAGCCCAATAGTTTTGGGTGCAAGATCATTCCTGGGTCTGCCCTGAAATCAGAGCCCCTCTGGTGTTGCTAGTATGGCTAGAAATCAAGATAGATACCTAGAGGGATCTTAATGGGTAACAGTGGAGAATCAGCCATATCCACATCTTGAATCAGGTGACATACCAGGATGAGGAAAATACAGGGATAAATTCAGCTTTTTTTCCTTGAGTCCCACAATATGGTTATAATAGATTTAAATATAGGCAATTAAAAAAGATTGAAAGGGGTACCTGGCTGGTTCAGTTGATAGAGCATGCAGCTCTTGATCTCGGGATTATAAATTCAATCCCCATGTAAGGTGTGGAGATTACTTAAAAATAAAATCTTATGTGTTGGCCTGGTGGTGGGTATTAAGGAGGGCACGTATTGCACGGAGCACTGAGTGTTATATGTAAACAATGAATCTTGGGATACTACATCAAAAACTAATGATGTACTGTATGGTGACTAACATGATGAAACAATAATAATTAAAAAGAAAATAAAATCTTAAAAAAATAGAAAAAAATAATCTTCTCAAGGCAGTTTTTTAGCCCATCCTGGTGGTGGCTGATATGGAACTTGAATGGCAGACCTCATCCAGGAGATGGTTCAGCATCACTGACCTTCTTGGTAGAACCACTTAAGAGCTTATTAAAATACTGATTCTAGAGCTCCAGCCAGAGACTTCTGAGTCATTGTATCCAGGGAAGAGAGTGAATTTCTGCCTTTTCAATGAGGATTTCTCTGATGCAGCTCTTGGCTAAAAATCAAAGGCTGGCCCATGTGGCTTATGGAAGTTTAGGGCATTGTCTTTCTAGTCCTCTGGCAAAAGCATCTCAACTTCCTTTTATAGAACTTCTCTGCTCATCCTGCGGAGTAGAGAGCCGTGTAATAATAGTTGGTTGTATGCCCTTAGCTCATCCAATCAGATGTTATTTTTCCCAGAGTGAGGTAAGAATAGGAAAAAATCTGTTGGAGCCCATTGGTTCTACAGTGGTACTCTGACCACTGGGTATTAACGTCTGCTACCTAAATCCTTGAAACATCTCTGGTCTCCAGCTTTTGTCCAAGTTCAACCCTTTAGCCATTCCTTGGATTCTGTGAACCATCACAGAGTATTCAGAGATTATTATTATTTTTTTTACCTCAGTCAGCCAGAATTATTCTGTTAATATAACCAAAGAATCAGTGAAGAGCATGAAATCCTGTCAAGTGGTTGGTGTTTGGCTGTTGGTGGATGTTGTGTCTAGGAAGGAGATGGGGGTCTTCTGCATAGCCCATGTCAGGAAAAGTCTGCCAAGCCCTTCACCTCCACCCCATAGAGTGTAGCAGGTTTCTCTTCTCTTCTCGAGTTTGGGTAACTCTGTTATCTCTGCCCAATCTTTTTCTGTCTGTCTGTTCTTCTTTCTAGGTTCTGAGGACAAGAACTTTTCTTATCCCCATCTGTCTGCCTTTCTGTGGGCTAGTGAGGAGTTTGGAATCTAGACGGCTACATATGTGGCTATGAAATGGGACTATATTCTAAATTTGAGCAGTGATGCAGGGGCGAATCTTTTCTTGGGATCTATTCTATATTGTGAGCCCCACCTATTAATCACTGTCTTTGATTATCTCTGTGCTTCCTAAGGAAAAATAACTACTTTTCAGCTGCTTCTGATTTTGATCTTTGAAGTCCAGAGGTGTCTCATTTGTTGAAGGATTGGTGTATTTCTTGGATTAATTTCTCCCATTTGGAACCATATTTTATTTCCTGCCCCTCCTGAGTTTATTCTGTGCTAATGGCATGATAGACAAAAGAAAGATATCTGTCTCTAAACTCCCCAGGACCTCAAGTCATAAAAGTTTCCAATTAGCATTGTTTCCTTGGCAGCCCAACTTCCTGATTAAGAGCTTCATTGGCTTTGGAAAATTTTAGAATTTAAAAACCAGTGCTAACAGAGACCCAGGGGCAAGACCTTATGAATAGAGGCCAGGAAGGAAAGCAGGAAAGCAGAGCCAATGAAAGGGGCGGGGAGGCCACTGTTTCTGGAGAGGCGAAGGAGGACAAAAATAGCCTATGGAGATAATTTGCTCTCCCACTAGTAGAGTCTGTGGTGAGTTCCATAGAGGCCCTGTGGTCTGAGATTCAGGAAATTCCAGGGGGCTTGTCTTTGTTCCTGCTTTGGAAATGCCACTGAATAAATCAAGGAATCTTGCTTTGTAACTTCTTCCTCTATAAACTCACTTCATGGCCTAGATGTGCTCTGAAATATCACATTTAAAGCAGCCATGCAAGATATCAGAGTTTAGCTTAGTATAATGGAGAGAGGAAATGTGACTGGCTAGATGTCAGGAGATAGGATTCTGTCTCCTACCTACCTTGTTTATATCATGCCACACTACAGCTCACCCCTCTGCTCCAATTTACTGTTACTCTGTATCGCACCATGTCTTCCCACCTCCATGCCTTTGCACACATTTCCTCTCTGCCTAGAATAGTCTTCCTCTTTGACTTAGGTAGCCTTCCCAAAATACAAAGAGGAAGACAGGATTCTTAGCATTTTTTAAAGAAGTGGTCTCGGGAGAAAGGAGTAGGGAAGGAGCTAAGCAAGAATGTGATCTCAACTAATCCTACAGGGAGTTCTGTGTGTGGATCGCACCACAGAGATTGTTCCAATTTCAGGAAGGGCCTTTGGACCCCCATTGAAGTCAGTTGTCGGAAAGGGGCTATTCCTGTAGATAGGGTATTAACCTCCTGATTGGAGGTCTCTCAATGGCCCAGGAGCAATTGTCTCAAGAAGGAGGCAGGTGTGAAACACAGCAGATAAAGGAGATCTTGGTGGAGCACCAACAGGATCTCTCCCCACCCCACATTCTTCACCTTGGTAAGTTCTAGTCACTGATTTTTCAAGACTTGGCCCTGGCCACATGTTCCTTGAACACTTCTTTCCTTTCTAGGGTGTTAGGCATCCCTCATCTCTGTTCTATAGTCTCCTGGACTTATCAACCTCCATCTCATCTCACTGTATTAATGGACCTACATGAATATCTTTTCCTCTATTCTTTGCCCTTGGTGACATGGGATTATCTTTCTAATCTTTATTTGCCATGCTTACCACAGTATGCACAACAAAATAGTGTTCCATAAAATTGTGTTGAGTGGGTCAGTGAAATTCTGGATCCTCCATTAGTTTGCTGTGTGATCAAAACATACCTAACTTCTGTGAGCCTAAATTCTCACTTTTGTAATGAGGGAATAATACCTGTCCACTGGTCCCTTACTATTGTTGAGGTCAGGCCACTCAATACTATCGTAGCCATGAGCATGAGGCATGATATAAAAACCAGATCTTGCTTTAGTGCAAGAATCTAGTGCAAGAATCTGGGTGACGTTACCCATAAGGAAGTGGTATGCAACCTAGACAGAGGTGTCCCTCCTACCCCTTCTCTCTGTTGGCATTTTGTACAGCTCCCATAGATCTTTTTCAGTGGGCTGAAATCTGTCTATCAGTAACTTCTCCTCTTGAGTCTTAATTTTGCCTCCTGAAGCCACTCAGAACAAGACTGATCTGCATTTCACATGACAGTCCTTACAGATTGATTATTTCAGGGAGTGTTGCGTCTCATCTGCTGTTCTCACCTCTTGCTGACAGCTGCATCCCAACCTTTGAAGTTTGAGTCTTCCTTTCTCCCTCCTTCCTTCCTCAGTTGTCATCAGCTCCCTCTGTTACCCAGATGAATTGAAGAGAGTTGGAGGTTCACTGTTTGCTAGGTTCCCAGGAGAGTGGTCCTTGGGAAGGTCTTCTGAGGACATCCATGGAATCTTATCTCTGTTTTTCCAACCCTGCTAACTCAAGAACATTCCTGCTTAGAGGGATCTACATGTGCCTATTCTTCCTCAACAATATCTTGATGACAGATGATATAGATCCATAACGAAGTTTTGGCTTTTCTGGATAAACTATGGCTATATTAGGGTGACAAGGAAACACCAGTGCATTAGGGGCTAGCATGTCCATGCGGTCCTTAATTAGCTATATGGTCATATGCAAATTTCTCTCTTTGTTCTGGAGGTGGCTCCTGCAGCTCTCAAAAGGTTAAAGATACACAGCAGTGGGCAGAATACTCAAATATTAGAAAGCCCAAATGAACAGATTTAGTGATGTTTTTGATGGGGGTGAGGGAGAGAGGACAATCAAGGTACTTGAGCGTATTGGATGGAAAGGAGGAATTTGCAAAGGAAAGAGAAGAGCCAGGGAGGTGGGAGTGAAGTCAGGTGATAGTAAAGTCCTGAGAGCCCAGATGATTCCAGGTGATGAGAGTAGTCTTCCCTGCTAAGGTACAAGTAAGATGAGGACTGAAAATTGTCCTAGGATTTCAGCACCAGAGAGGTCATCTGATGATCACAGAAGGTATTTTAAGCCTGCGATAGGGGGTGGAAGACTGAGTGGAATCAATTGAGGAGTAAGTGGGAGGGGAACATATGGGGACTACAAGGATAGACAACTTTCTGGAAAACTTCGGGTGTGAGGAGGAGGAGAGAGGGTTATAGCTGCAGGAAATGTGGAGAGGAAGGAAGATATTTTTAAGGTGGGGAAGACTTGAATTGCAGAAAATGTGATTGAGAGGAAAGGGTTGACTCCATAGAAGAGAGACGGATGACTTGGTACCCTGAAAAGACTAGGGAGGGTAGCCAGTGTGTGGGAGGAGGGACCGCCCTTGGCAGAGGAGGACACTGCCTTGAATGTCAATCAGGGAAGCCTGTGCTGCTGTGGAAATCATGTTCTAATTTGCTGGGCTGCTGCTATTCCTCCTTCCCTCACCTGGGGCCAAAACGCTTGCTCCTCAGACCTTCCTCCTCAGCTGCAGCCTAAATTTCAAATGCATGTGCCAGATGGGAGGAGGAGAATGTCTCAGGACCTCATAGGCTCGTCCTTAGTGATTAGGACTAAACCCCTCCCTGCCTCAGTTCAAACAGAGGTTGATCAGGTGTGATGATGGTGCCAAGGCTCCTTGCTCACTGCCCCCTTTCAAGTGTTCATTGTCATCCGACTTCCCAATTCTCATCTTGCTGACCCACAGCTGATTGTCTCTTTTTGTCCCCTCAGACCAGCAGGACAAGCTGCTATTGCCGTGCATGATGGTCTCATTTCCCCTGGTCTGGCCCAAACTCCTCTGTGTCTGGGTCCAGGGTGAGTCAGCATTCTCTAATGTTCTTGGCCAAGGCCATTTTTCTTATAAATGAAGTGATTGGCCCCATTTGCGTAGTTGATGGAGAGGCCTAAGGAGTCTCTCTGCCTCACCTGTGTGTGCGAGGTTGCTTGGATGTCATTGAATCTGACTTCAAGATGTGTCACTCATTTCTGTAAGTGTTACTAAGATGCTGACCATATAAAAATATCCAAGTGTGACATTTTTAAAAAACCCAAGAAGCAATGATCAGAAACACCAGTTAACAAAAAGCTTTAATATGCTCATGTGTGTTTTTGCATAATTAGCTTTTAAAGCCTTGAGACAGAACGACAGACTTCTTTTTAAAGCACCAAGAATCTCCAAGTCAATAAACATTCTATTCCCGTGCCACCCTATACTCATCCCACCCAATGATGATGAAATGCACACTGACAAGAGCAATAAGAAAAATAATAACATTATCACAGGATCAATGTCTATTGCTGGCTTCATAAATAAAGGACTTGGCTTCCCATTGATGTTTAATTTTTGTAAATGCCTCTGGAAATTTAAGTAGCAGTAGGAAAACATTATCCTGAGATAATGTTCAATTTCTCCTAACATAAGCTCTTAAACCTTAGACGTGTGCAGTTTTCAGTCTGGGACAAATTCAGGGGAACAAATCTCTTTGGAACAGACTGCGGGAGATTTATATTAAATAGGCTGGCTTTAGTGCTGTAGGTCTAGGGGACATGAGAATAGATGGTGGTTAGAACAACAGAGGCAGAGAAATTCCAGAACCTTGCATTTTCAGTGGCTTGGTCTGAGGTATCCCTTCTGCCAGATGGGGAGACTCTTTCTCCCCTTTCCATGTCCTATGGCTGGTGCTGCAGCAGGTCCCACATTTGTACGAGGGGGAAAGTGTGGAAGCTCAGAAGGGTTCACCTGTCTCTGTAGGACATTAGGATGTCTTAGCATTTTGTTACCCCTTGTTGACTCTCAACTGCTCTGGCAAGGACTCAAATAAATCCTTGGGGCTGTGTAATCAGCACCTGGCTTGAATAACAAATGAACTCCTGCTAGCTCTGTCCTAGGAGAAGCATTAGAGTACTTTGAAGCCATGGAATCACAGATATTAAAGCTAAAAGAGAGCCTCCTCCAGAGATCTAATCTAGGATTCCTCAGCCCCCATGGCTGGGAAGGAAATCTGAAGATCCAGCTCAGAGGGCTGGGAAGTAACATCCAAGTCTACTGGTAGGTAAGTGTTCCTCTGACTTGAGCTTGCACAGAACCACCCAGAGGCTCATTAAAACACAGATTCCCTGATGCCACCCTTAGTTTCTGATTCTGTAAATCTAGTGGTGGGGCCCAGGAATTTGCATTTCTAACAAACTCCAAGGTCATGCTCAAGTTTTTGGTCTTGGTGAAGAGTTTACACGTTGAGAATCACTGGATTGGAGTTCTTGTCTCTTGATTCCATGATCCATAAGCTGGGCTATTTTGAGGTAACAGGTGAGTTTCTGCCACCTGTGGGGTCAAAGAGGGGGCAGAAATACCCATATTCCCCAAGAGAAACTTATTCCATTATAGGGGACTCTGCATAGTTTTTGCCTGAGTAAGAGAAAGCCCCGTTCCTGGCCGTGACCTTAGGGCCTGGTTCCAGCTACTCAGAACCCCCTTGGGCTTGGAAAAACACAGGAATTTCTCATGTATCCCTGCCTCTGACCGCAAGTCTTTTAACTTGGGAGAAGAACTGTCACCTTCCTGGGGATCTGAAATAGAAAAGCGAACTTGAGGAGGCCTAGTTGATGTCTGAACAGTGGATCTGCATTCGCTGTGGTGACCGCTCAGTGCCAGGCAGACCTGACAGTGATAAATGATGCGAGATTGCACTAAAATTCCATCAAAGCTCGCAGGGGGGAGGCCCTAGCCACTGAGCCCAGGACCTCTGGCCTTTCCTGTCAGGGCATCTGCGGGACCGGTAGTCGGTTGACAAACTGATGGTTAAGCAGCAAGGAGGGGGGTGGAGGGAAAGAGGCAGCAACGTGGGCATGGCAAGGGGGGTATTTAGATCGAGCAGTGATGAGGTCAGGGGTCAGTGGGAGAGGAAGAAAAGGTGAAGAGCAGTGGGAGGATTTCCTTCAGTTCTGAGAATTTTAGGCCCTAACGTGGCCTCCCTTCTGCCCTGACGGAAGTATATCAGGAGAAATTCCGTTTGCCTCCCAGTGTAGTCCCATCCACGCCTGAAACAAGAGGAGAGAACAATTCGGCTCTTCACGGGGTGCGCGTGCTAAATCTTGCTGCCCTCCCTCACACTGAAGTTAGAAAACAGAAGCTCTGGAACTGCCAGGTCATTGTCCTGCTTCTCTCTCTTGTTTCTTGGCTGCAGCCTTTCTAAGTATTTCCCCCCTTTATTTCAATTCCTTACAGCATTTTCCTCTTATGTTTGTTCTCGCTGGCACCGTCTTTGTTCCTTTTTGGGGAATTCAGACTTCTGCTTCTCCACCCACCAGAATGCATCGGTGGTTATGAAACACGAGGTTTGTGGAGCCACTCCTCCCCCATCCAACTTTCACTTCAGGCAAAATGAACCCCCCCCCCCCGACTTCTATTTTGCTTAATGTAGATGTGAGTGAGATGTAACCTGCATAGAGGAAAACACACAAATCATACATTTTCAGCCTCATGGATCTTCACAGAGTGAACGCATGGAGTGACCAAAACCCAGATCAAGAAACAGAACGTGGCCAGCCCCCCTCAAAGCCCCTAGAGCCCCCTTTCAGTAATCCCACACCCCCTGGAATTTCTTGCATCCTGACTTGTAACACCACACATTAACTATGACTGGTTTTTAATTTTATGTAAATGGAATCATTCAATATATACTAATTTGTGGCTGGCGATTTTTCTTAGTATGACATTGCTGAAATTCATTTATGCCGTTACATGTCCTTGTAGTTAGTTCCTGTTTTTATTGTTCTCTCTCTCTTCCCGTCTCTGTGTAAAGGACGTATCACGCTTTATTCGTTCCACTATGGATGGACATTCGGTTTTTCCAGTTTGAGACTGTTAGGAGTTTCGTTGCTATGAACATATTTTGCATGGTTTTCTCCGAACACAGATCCTCTCTCTGTTGGATTTGTGTAAGAGTGGAACTACTCCACAGACTGGCACTTACTCATCTTCAGTAGATACTACTAAGTGATATTCTGTAGCTGCTTTCCCAATTTATAGTCCCACCAGAAGAGTTCAAGAGTTCTGCTTCCTCTAGAGCCCCACCGGACATTTTTAATTTTAGTCATTCTGCTGTGTGCGTACTGATAGAGGATTGTGGGTTTAATTTGCATGTCTTCAGCGGCGCGTGGAGCACCTTTCAGTGTTTGCTGGCCATTTAAATACATTTCTGGGGAAGTGCCTGTTAAGTATTTCGTCCATTTACAAAATCAGATTATCTGCTTCTTCCTATTGCTTTGTAGGAGTTCTTTATAATTGTGGGTGTGAATTCTTGGATGGATGTTCTAGAGCAAATGTCTTCTCCCAGCCAGTGGCTTACCTTCCCACTCTCTTCATTTAAGTCCCTGATTTACAATTGTCAAACTCATACTTTAAACTCTAGCTCAAATGCCAGCTTTCTGGTGACTTTTTCCCCATCCCCTATCTCTCAGGGACATTGCCCACTCCTTGGCCTCCTACAGCGTCTGCCTAAAATCCTCTCATAGCAATTGTCACTTTAGCTACAATGATCCATTTTCTTACCTCTTCCCTTCCAGCCCATAAGCACTTTAGGGACAGATGACTATACAGGGAACAGAGGCTGCTATTTTCATGGAGCATCTGGGTATGTTGTTTGTTTTTTACTTTTTAATTATCTGTGTCCTTTCTACTATGTGCATTACCTTCATAATGATAAAAAATACATATATCATACCTTAAAGAAAAGAAATATATATAATATTGTGCCCTTATCCCTGCCTCATCTCCAACACTATGTGTTGGACCGCTATCCAGCAGAAATTTCAGTCAATGTGGTAAAAAGTGAACTCTTCATTTTGTTTTTCCATCCCAGCTCAGTTTCTTTTCTGGTCTCTATGCCAGGTGTGGGATAGCAGTATTATAGCCCAGAAACTAAGAAAAGAGATTTGCTCTAACTTCTAAATTTGCTTTACTTCCTTCTCCAACATCCAAACAATGCTTTCTAGCTCTACTGTCTTTTCTTCTCTCTGTTCTTTTGGAAAACTATAACAGCTTCTAAATTCCTCCTTTGCTTACCTTTGTTAGGGAAAAAAAAAATCACACTTGATGGAGTTAATGATGTAAGGAAGATTTCAGTCAGGACTACTGTAATAAAGATCAAGATTATTGCCATAGGGGAGAAAGATTGAATTCAATCTCATAGAAACAAAAGACGGGAGTTTTTAAGTATTGGGTGGAAAAGTACTGGAGGACTTTAGGGGGCAGGTTGGTCAATGTGATTAGGCTGTCTGTATTTGTTAATTGGTGTTTATCAAAGTTAGGCTTCTATTCTGCCAGCAGAAACTGGGAAGTGGCTTTAATCTTCTCTTGAGGATTGCATTTCAAAGGGATGATTCCTGTCCTTCAGAACAACATCCCTGAGTTGTAATTGGCTGGGAGAAGAGTTAGTTCTCAAAGGCACGGGGAAAGAATTTCCAATCACCAGTTTTCTGAAGTAAATGCTCTAAGGAAAGGGAGATGGGAGCCAATAGTCAGAAGGAAGCCTGTCAAAAGTCAAACCTAGGGAAATGTTAGTCTTGGTTATGCTCACCCCAACTTAAATGTCAGAATTTAAACTGGTCTTAACATTCTATTTCTTTATTCCAAAATCTTCTACGGCTCTATGCTAAGCACCAAAGGAGCTCTAAATTAGTGCAATGCATTGAAGAATCTCTATGCTCTCACCCCAGGTTCCCCTGATTCTAACTTCTGCTGGTGTGGCATTCTGGGAACGGTCACATGTCAGTGTGTTGATGCAGAGTGTCTCTCTGGTTCCCTATACCAGCCACTGATAGCCCAGAGGAGGGCCATAAATGGGTGCCATTCTCTGGGGCTGGGACAAGGGGTCTGAATCTCTCTGTAAACTCTGCCTGGCGGTGTTAACTGTGGTGGACCCAGTCATTGCTCCTGGCCTTCTCCCCACAGCTCTGTTTGAGGATATGTGAAGAAGGGGAGGCAGAGCCATGAGGGCCAAGTCAGCAAAGGTTGCTACCCACCTGGGCTCTCTGCTCTGCTTTCTGGTAAGTGGGGGTAATGACAGAATTAGTTGTACTTCCTGATCATTTTTTAAAATTAAAAAAAACAAACAAATTTATTGGACTTTTAATATGAGATTATGGCCAACCATTTTACATTGACTTAGTATTTTATAGATACTGCATATAATACTCTCACTATGTTAGATACAAGGACTTCCATTTTAAAGGCGAAGGAACTGAGGTGGCAAGAGGTTAACTTTAAAGTATCACAGGATGTAAGTGAGGTGATGTGACTCTTAGGCTGGGTGAGGGTGGAGTGAGAGAAACAAGACCAGGTAAATTCCAAGGTCATTAGACCGCTAGATGTGTTTCCAGGAAGATAGGCATTTCCCCTCAGGCAGGTGCTCAGAGAGTGACCTGCCCTGATGTCTGAGTAGTGACCCAGCTGTCCCTTAAGAACTATCTGATGGGTGCATCATGTCAGGGTCAGTTGGGCAAAATTCTGTGACTTCTCCTCATTTGGAGACCACCTGTGCCCCAAGTCATGTCCTACATGTTAGCCAGTCATGTCCTATACTTTTCCTGTGAAGGTCAAAGATTGGACATGGCTTTCTTTAATGTTTTCTGAATGATAAGGAAGATCTAAGATTCTCTACCTCTCTAATCCACCAAAGATGCAGAACTCAATAGAAACAGTATAACAAATTTAAGTGTCTGAAATTCAACCTGAAGTTGAAGCGGCAGCATCTAATGTTCCTTTGGAGAAGTCACTGTTATACCTCTGCATGTGGAGGGTGGAACTGTCTCCCCACTTCCTCTGGTTCCTCAAAAATGACAAGGACTCTTCACCCTACCTGTCCCTCAGACATGGGGCTGCCTTCAACTTCTGCTGTGTATAGAGCTTGGGTCATATTTAATTCTTAGGGCTGCTTTTTTGGGTCCTACTTTTCATGCCTCTCAGATGTACTTTTCTTAATAAAGGGACAAAAGGGTGAGGCATTAGTAACTATAGTTACCATTTATTAAGTTACCATTATTAACTTTGTCAGTTAAGGCTTTTAGTAGCAAATAGTTAAAACTGGCTTGAGCAGAAGGGTAATTTATTGCAGAATATTAGCTTGTACACAGAATCTCCAGCAAAACTAAAGAACAGTTTGGAAGCTGTGTGGCCAGGAACAATACCCCAAATCTCACTACAGAATCTGAGGTAATGAGGACATTGCAGCTGCCACCCCTGGCCATAGCACATAGCTTGACCTGGTAATGCTGAACATTGGAAGCCACATCTAATTTTCCCTGTAACAACAATGAAAGGTAAATACTATTATTGTCATTTTACCGTGAGAAGTGAACTTCAGAGATGTTAGCTAGCTTGTTTCTAAAGTCAGCTAGAATCTCTCAACTGTAAACTCAGTGGGGGTGTGGACTATATTGAGTTTGCTCACCATTGCAAGCTCAGAGCCTAGTACAGTGCCTCGTCCATAGTAGGTACTGAATATACTTATAGAATGAATATGCAGGGAAAGTGGTAGAGATAGGTATGGTTACTTTCTCTGCTTTTTTTGGTGCCATACCCATGTTTCTGGTCAAAGCATTGGCCAAACCACTCAGGATCAGGCAGTCATAATGTTGTGTCTTCTTGGCTGTGGTCATTGGTTCCAAAGTTTGAAGGATGTGAATTTGGTCAGATGTCCCATTATATGGAGCAAGACTGAAAGCCAACATACAGAGAGAAGTGAAAACAGGATCTGTGATTCAGTTATTCTGCATGATGTTAATATTGACTCTCTTATAAGTAAGTACTATTGCTCTAGTCAAGAAAGGCAGGTTGAAAGTGGTGATTGTTATAGAAAGACAGTTTTATTTTGGATGTCAACTCCATTGCCCCATTATATGTATGTGCTACAAGAAATATTCTAGAACTGGGTCAAAATGTATGTCTTCTCAGTCTTTCTTCCTCTCTCCTTGGCAAGCCCTCAGGCATTTTACCTTACCTATATTTAAATGGAGTCTCTGTTACTTACAGTTTTTCTACCTCCAAATCCAGCTCAATGAGTATCACTGAGATCTGTTTGTTGGGATACCTGCTCGGCCAAGGTTGGGATGGTGATGATGGATTGAGGAAAGCAACCTTCAAGGTAGACAGTGCAGAATCTGGTGCTATGGCTGGTTTTAAGCCACTTGAGAACACTTCTAACTAGAAGCAGTCTGTTGCTCAGGACTCTTACATGGCCAGGAACAGGGCATTCTGTTCTACAGGCTAGCTATAGTAATAGGACTGTTGTGAAGTTGTCAGTGTTATGATGTTGTCCATGAGTTGCTCTGAAGACCTCTTGCAGGAGCAGAGCCATAGAATGGGGTTCTGTGGATACTGGAATGTAATTTGGAAATTAGATGTTTGCTCTACCCAAGGTAACTCCTGCCTCAGGCCATCTTGGTACATTCTTATAATACGGCGGTTCCTTCATTATTGGGATTCAGTAATCCTCCCTTTGTTCTCACTCTAGCTCCAGCACTGACACCATGACCCTCTCCCACATTACTTCCATGGATCAATAGCTAGCCCACAGATTAGCTTCTTAGGGAGAGACGTCATTCCTAATCAAATCAGTTCTTGCAAGGGGGGCCAATGTCACATAGTATGAGCCTAGTGAGTTATTTGTAAGTAACCCCTTGGGCTCATTCCTCTGAGGGTAGAACTGGAAGGGAAAGAAAAACATTCTAAAGCTTAAATTCTGCCTTAGAAATGATTTGTTTATGATTTTACTCCAAAAAACAGCTTAAGTTACTCTATAAAGAATTACTCTTGAGATTCATGAGTGTACCAGGTACTTGTCATGCACCACATTGCTTCCTTTCTCAAACCTTCTGATTCTTGTATGTTTCTGGCACTTTGGATCAAACTTACACCTCTCTGTCTCTCTGCTTTTTTGCTTTAGGAATTTCTCT
Organism: Meles meles; assembly: GCF_922984935.1. Taxonomy (NCBI): domain Eukaryota; kingdom Metazoa; phylum Chordata; class Mammalia; order Carnivora; family Mustelidae; genus Meles; species Meles meles. Next base: position 35,232,534 of record NC_060069.1, on the reverse strand, counting down.
GAAGCCAAGGAGAACATTCAGTCACAGCCAGAGAGGTGGAGGAATTAACAAGTCCCTTCCCCAGAGCAACCCTTAACCAAGTAGGGAAGAGAATCAGTGGAGTCCCTCGACCTCCTTGTCTTTGTAGATGTCTTCTCTCTGGTTCTTTCACACATCCCCAACAGTACTGACCACTAGATGCCCTAGAGGTAACCAACAATTACTGCCTTTTATATCAGCTTTTCTGTCTTCTTTGTCTCATTCTTTACTTTTTCTTCTTGGGACTGCTTCTTAAATAAGTTGTCAGCACCCAAGCTTTTGTCTTAAACTTTTGTGTTTTGACACCAATTCTCTGACACCAACTGGGTTCCATTCAGACACTGACTACCTGGTATTTTTGTACACCCCACAAGTTAAGGACAAAGTTCTTCCCAATACTGCTCTACTTCAGATGCAAGCCTCAGGATCACCTGATTCTGACCTACTGGCTATAAATTGAGAGACTTCTATGACCCCCACAGGTTTGATAATTTGCTAGAAAATCCCACAGGACTCCCTGAAAGCACTGTAATTATGATTACATTTTTATTATAAATGGTGTAACTCAGGAAGAGCCATTTGATAGAGATGGATAGGGCAACCTCTAAGAGGGTTACCAGAGCTTCCTTGTCCTCTTTCTGTGCAATCTGGGTACCTCATTTATCCTGCACATCAGAATGTTCAACGAGGAAGCCTCACTGAGCCTTGGTATCCAGAGTTACTTTTGGAGTGTCATTACGTAGGTATTATTCCTGATTACTATGGATTAACAATTATTATTGATTAATTCACTGATTAAGTCATGATTGAGCTTAATCTCCAGCTCCATTTCCTTTTCCGGATGTTGGGTTGGCCCATAATTCCAATTCTCTAATTATTTGGTTGGTCTTTTTGGTGACCAGTTCCTATCTTGAAGCTATGCAGAGGCTACTATTTTAAGTCACTCATTAGCATAACAAAGACACTCCTATCACTAAAGGAAGCTCCAAGGTTTTTGAAAATCTGCCAAGAACTGGGGACAGTGACCAAATATATTAATTATGCTACAGCTCTACTTTTGGAGTAATTCAAACTGAGATAAAAAGTTTTTATACTCATATCCAATACCTGGAAAAAGCACTTTGTTGGTGGGTTCCAACTTTCCCTCATGGGGTGAGGGAGTAGAAATCATGGAAGTTTTATGGGACATTATCATGGAAAGCCTCATATCCCCTGCTTATAATGAAAACAAATGACAATCACTTGAATTTCCTGAGTAAATACTAAGTGAATGAGTGCATTGGCCTTGTAGGCCAAAGAGAATCATGTGCAAAGCTAGGCATCCTGAAGACTTACTGGAGTACCATGTGGGCATCCAACATTCTGAACAGCAGTCATGACTGAGACCCAGCTCCCTAGAGGCTTTGAGAGCCCCATCCATGGCAATCAGCAAAGGATTCAACTTAACGTCTGTTTTGTAGGGAAAGTTCACTCCTGTTTTATAAGACTTGTGATCCTGTCCATTCCAGTGTGCTTCAGAGCCTCTGAAACACTCTGGCTCCATGCATCTGTATACCCCATGGGGTTTCAGAGCCTTTCCATCTCTGTACTTGATGGATAGAGCTCCTGGCCCCACTGGCCTTCCCTACCCACCGCTGGACTCAGCTCCCTACCACCCTCTCATCTCCAGAACTTTCATCAGTCAGTTTCCATTTCCCAGACTCAAGTATGTTCTCTGATCATCTCTTCTAGTTTCCAAAATGCCCAGTCTCTGGGACTTTTCATTCTCCCTGAAATGCTGGCCTTTCTTTCCTTCTAAATCATAAGGAAAACAGTCTGCTGCTGCTCTGCCCATTGCTGCTTGTCTTAGTAACTTTGCTTTTCATAATGAGGCTTAATTGTAAGTTTTATTGACAGACTTATGTTATGCCACAGGAACCCATCTTGAATCAATTAAAATCAATTAATCACACTGTGATTAACTTTAATGGTGGGATGTTTCCGACACACAGCAAATAACCATTCACATATGTTTCAATTAATATTTTTACCCCCTTTTGTTGACAAATGATCTATTGTACTTAAAATTAATTAAATGTTAGCATGGTCCCAATTAACATTGCATTAACAATAAAAAAATGCCTTGATTGTCAATACTGAGTAAAATCTGTGGCAATCTGGCACTTCCATTGTGCAGAGTATCCCATTTAGACATATGGGGCCTAACCTTTTTCCAAATATAGAAGATGATGTAGTCAAATTCTCAGGCCATGTTTAAAGCCATTGAAAATCTTGAAGGTTTTGGCTCTCACTAGAGTTAATCAGGGGAAATAGAAATAGTTGCCTATCCTTCTCTGTCTCTATTTTGCGAAACCAAGGTTTAATGTCTCTCATTTGACATTACTTCAGATACATTCTCTTTTAATTTTGTCAATATTTTATATTACTTTTGTCTCTTTCATCTCTAATACTGTCTCATTCTCCTCTATCTTGAGTGTTTCTTTATCTAAATGCTATTGTGCTAAAAATTCCAAACTGCATCTCTCATTTTTCTCTCAACCTTTTGTCTTTGCGACCCATCTAAGTAGGCATATGGGTCCTTTTCTTATGCAAATATTATTGATCCATGCCCCCACATGAAAGAAGCTTTCAAATTGTTTCCAACTTTCTCCTTTTATAAGCAATGCTGGGATGAATATCTTCATGCATCTGAAGACAGGGTACCTGTCTGAAATATATTCCTTGGAGAAAGCAATCATTGGGCTGTAGAACGAGTGTACACTCTACCCCAGAATCAATCAGCTTTTGCCTAGGAAGAAATGAAGATCTTGAGATGTTAAGTAATTTTTCAAGGTCAAGTTTGAAGCTAGGCTTAATCTCAGATCTTCTAAATCTATATGAAATATTTATTTCACAATATGTTACTCCATCTCAATTTCTCAGTGGTCTCTGGAATTATTTAAATAAAAAACCTTTGGTATGATAGTTTCATGTGTGTTATAACCTGGAATCTTCCTAATTTTGGTCACCTAAGTAGAGAAAAAATTCAATATATAAGTTGCAGCTCACACAGAGACATATATAATTGCTATCAGACTGTAGCATTGGGAATGTAAGCCCCAAACTGTTTTCTTTAAAAAGATCTTCCGTTTTCTGGCAAAGGTCTATAAAACCAGCCAAATATTTTAGAATGGTGATAGAGATGTAACAGTTATCGATCTGAGATATCAAAGTTCCTCTTACAAAAGGGGGCAAACCATTGCTTTAATAATTAAAAAAAAAAAGAAGAAGAACATAACTGCTACATTTATCTTTATACTTAAGCTTACCCTAAAGGGTGTATATGTGTTTATCTTTGAGAGAGGTATAAAATGATATGTCATCTAAGATTTTGAATTGTCTCTGGAACTTTATATTTCTTTTGGGTGTTTGAAGAAGTCTTGACTGCTAAAATGCCATCCTGAGGTACATTATTCTCCCTCCCTATTTCCCCTGCCTCAGTTTACATTCATTCCTTAAGGGTTAATTGAGCAACTACTGGATTCCACCAGTGGGTGACAAGAATGATACATATTCCTTGTCTTTGTAATACGAAGCAGAGGAAATAAGTGACAGATTTGTGTGCTGAGCCAAGTACTGTAGGTGACCCGAGGGGAGAGCCATGAATCAGTGAGAGTAAGCAACGAGCAGAGCAGGGAGGCGATGCCTGAGCTGGACTTTAACAGATGTGGAGGAGGTAGTCAGGCGGAGGAAGGAAGGCAGGTGTCACAAGTACAGGAGACAGCAGAGCCCTTCCTCCTCCCCCTTCACTGACACCCCACCCCCTTCTCCTGTCCCTACAGTAGCCATGTTCAGAAATAATCCAGCATCCCTGAGGGACGAGGAACAAATGTTCTACATTGCACCATGCTAAGCATACCCCTCCAGTATTTGTGCCTGTGAAATGCATTTCACGCCTCATCTGTTCCCTAAATGAGATGTGAAAGCAGTTTACACCTCGTTTACATTTGTGCTGTTTTACCAAACAGCATAGATACAGCTCCATCCAAAGTAATGAAATGAGGTCAGCCACCCCTTTCTCTCCTTGGACTGAATCCATCCAGCTCTTCAGGTTCTTCCCAGGCTCTGGTGGTTCCCAGGCAACCAGGAATCTACTAAGTGTTGGGAGAGAAGGTGCACGGCTTAGACATGTAGGCAGCCACTGGGGTTCTATTCCTTGTGGGTGGGGCAAATGGCCTTTCTTTCAAGCCAACAATTTAAATTTATTTAAAATGCAGAAATCAGAAATGGACAGTTAGAAGAATTTTAACTTTTGCAGGTAGCTATATAATCAGCACTCAGATTAAGATATGGAACACTTCTCTTACCCCTGAAGAATTTTCTCATGTCCCTTTCTAGTCAATAGCCCAATACCCAAAGATAGCCTCTATTTTGTCATTTATCATGATAGGTACATTGTCCCTGTTCTAGAACTTCAAATACATGAAAGCATATAATGTGTACTCTTCTGCTCAAATAATGTCTGTGAAGTTCAGTGCGTTGTTGTGTGTATCAGTGGCTCATTCCTTTTGAATTTTCGAGCGGTATCTCATTACCTGAATGAACCAGTTGAATCATGCTCCTGTTGATGGACCTTTGGGTTGTGTTCTGTTTTTGTCTATTATAAGTAAAACTGCTGTGAATATTCCTGCCCAGGGTTTACAGGTATAGATACTGAGTGCTCTCAGGTACATAGTTAGGAGTGGAATTTCTGGGGTATAATGTCAATGTATTTTAACTTTATCAGAAACTCCCAAACAGTTCTTCAAGGTGATTGTACCATTTCATACACCCGCTCGTAGCAGATGAAAATTCTGGTTGCCTTTGGTGATTCAAAGTAATGAGATTGTGTTGGAAATCACTTTAAAGTAGCACAAATTCATTTAAGGAACTTGGGATAAAAGACAAGATTAAAAATTTGGGAAGAGAACTAGAACATGAAAAGAATTCTATGCATGGGTCTGCATTGCCTCCACTCATATCCCATCAGGGTCCTGATTTTGCCTAAAACCTGAAAAGTCACAGTACATTTTGTGTATTCCAAACTACATGGCTGTAGCCTATAAGAAGTGAGTACTAGAAGTCATTCACCAAATGTAGACTGATAATGTTTCCAATTTTGCCCATATGATTAATGAGTATTTATATCTTTTTTCCATCTAGTTATTCATGCTTGATAATTAATGGAGTAGAGCATTTTATTTATTTGCTTACCAATATTTGTATTTTTTCTTAGTGAACTGACTTCATGTCCTGTGCCAATATCCTCTAGTGTTTAATTCCTCCTGGTGGTGTTTATATGGCTGTATATTGCTATTGCTTGTCATTTATGTTGCAAATACTTCTCTCATTTTGTTGTTTATCTTTTTAAATTTATTTTTTAATTTTTATTTTATTATTATTATTATTTTTAAAGATTTTATTTATTTATTTGACAGAGAGAGAGATCATAAGTAGGCAGAGAGAGAGGAGGAAGCAGGCTCCCTGCGGAACAGAGAGCCTGATACGGGGCTCGATCCCAGGACCCTGAAATCATGACCTGAGCCGAAGGCAGCGGCTTAATCCACTGAGCCACCCAGGCGCCCCTATTTTTTAATTTTTAAAAAAGATTTATTTATTTATTTGATGCACAGAGAGAGATCACAAGTAGGCAGAGAGGCAGGCAGAGAGATGGGGGAAGCAGGCTCCCTGCTGAGCAGAGGAGCCCGATGCGGGGCTCAATCCCAGGACCCTGAGATCATGACCTGAGCCAAAGGCAGAGGCTTAACCTACTGAGCGATCCAGGCACCCTATCTTTCTTTTAGAAAAATGACTTTTATTACCTAAAAAATACTACTTGCTCATCATAAAACATTCAAGCAATGGAGAAAGGATCATAGAAAGATAAAAATTCTTCCAAATTCCACTCCCCAGAGACAAAACAAAAACCAAAACCTAGAGATAATCAGTAACATTCTGGTGAAAATCACTTCAAACATCTTTCTTTGCATATAATGGAGAAAAAGAACTGAGTATGTAGGTAGAAGTTTAGAAGAATTGCCTGAGAGTACAATATAAATTATAATTAAAACAGTTATACTTAAGATAATTAGGTCTTTATTACAAAATATATTAATTTTCAAAGATTCTTTAGTATGAAAAAATTCAAGAGTTTGGAATTATGTTTGAACCATATAATTTAACTTTGGAAGGTATCTGGAAATATTTGCTATAAAAGTTGAAGAATTAGCAAACATACTTTCTTCTGTTATTTCCTTAACACTGCTGATTTTATTAGTTATCTTATTTTAACGTTGCCAAGTTTTATAACATTTACAGCCTTTTCTCTAACTGTGATTCCCACCATGGTCAATTTTTTTCCTACTTGAAAACACATCATCAGCATTTCTTTTACCTTGGCATTGCATTTATATTTTCTTTACTTTGTTTTATTGCTATTTATATTCATTTTATTATTCTAACAATTTTCTTCATGAGAGGTTCACAGTGTTAGATTTCCTGAGTTCTTCCATCTTTCAGGATATTTCTCAGTTGCATTTGTACTTGGAGAATGACTTGGGTAGGTATCCAATTAATGAATATGTCTTCTTTTTACTCAGAACTTTATGGATATTGCACCATTGTCTACTGATATTAAATGTTGCTTGGATAATGCTGAGCCCAACAAGAACCTCACCAAATCCCCCTCCATAAGCCTATCTATGGTTTTCTCTTCCAGCCTCGATGCCCACCTGATTTTTCTCTTTTTAAGTATTTATATTTTGATGATTATTCTGGAGATTATAGTGTCTGTCTTTGACTTGTCGAAGTCTGATATTATTTGGAACTACTATCCTCTTCATGGACGATGTTAAAAATTTTAACTCCATTTAACCTCCTATCCATTTATATGCAATTGTTGTGCATTTTAGTTGACTTTACATTTTAAACACAAAACTCATAATTATTATTAATAAAAAACAATTAACAATAATAATTATTATTATTGTTATCATTATTTGATACAGGAAGCATTAATTTTGGTTGACTTACATATTTGGCTTTTTTTTTTTAATTTTTAATTTTATTTTTTTGACAGATAGAGATCACAAGTAGGGAGAGAGGTAGGCAGAGAGAGAGAGAGGAGGAAGCAGACTCCCCGCCAAGCAGAGAGCCCGATGCGGGGCTCGATCCCAGGGCCCTGGGATTATGACCCGAGCGAAAGGCAGAGGCTTTAACCCACTGAGCCACCCAGGCGCCCCCATATTTGGCTTTTTGTTGTTCTTTGTTCCTTCCTGTATCTCCAAGTCTCCATGTGGAGTCATTTTCTTTCTGCCTGAAGATTCTTTGTTCTTTTCCCTAAATGTGTTCTAGATTCTTCCCATTTTTATTTGTCTTTGTTTCACCTCCATTCTCCAGTTGTATTTTGCAAGTATTGAGTTCTAGATTTATAGTATTGTGCTTTCTGCACTTTGAAAGTATGAGTGCACTATCTTCTGTTTGATTCCATTGTTTCTGAAGAGGAGTCAGTCAGCCAGCAGTCTGATTGTTCTATGTAATGAGGAGTCTGACTACTGACAGCTTTTGAGCTGACAGCTTTTTGAGCCCACCAACACTGCAAGAGGATTCCCTTGTCTCCACATCCCTGCCAACACTTGTTGTTTCTTGTGTTTTTGATTTTAGCCATTCTGACAAATATGAGGTGATATCTTATTGTAGTTTTGATTTGCATTTCCCTGATGATGAATGATGTTGAGTCTCTCTCTATATGTGTTTGTTGGCCATCATATGTCTTTGGAAAAATGTCTTTTCAGGTTTCTCCCCCCGCCATGTTTTAATTAGATTATTTGTGTTTTTGGTTTTGAGTTTTATAAATTCTTAATGTAATTTGGATATTAACCCCTTACTGGATATATCATTTGCATATATCTTCTCCCAACCAGTAGGTTGCCTTTTTGTTTGTTGGTGGTTCCACCTGTCTTCTCTTTGCTTTGTATCTGGGTGTCTCTTTGGGTTAGGAGTCTTAGGAAGCACATTGGCCATATTTGAGAAAAAGAAGATTGGTGTGCTGTTTCTGCAACATGTAGGATTACAATTTAGGCAGGGTGTAGGAAGGAACATAGTCCAAATCTAAAGGCAGAGTTTTGTTTTCTGGGCTGGTGACTAAGTGCAAGTGATGGGTTTCAACCAGTGTCTCAAGGTTGGTTTGTCATAGGAACTTCTGCTGAGGGTTGAGGACCCTTGGGAAGTTTCTTCTTCAGGCCCAGAACAGCTCCTTGAGCTGACTTTTCTCTTATACCAGTCCTTCAAGGACCTATCGAGATGTTTTTTCCTCAATAATCACCACTACCTACTGCAGCTTTGGGTTTTCATATTCCAGAGATTGGTTGTGTGAGAAACCAGTCTCTCTAGCTGTCCTGAACAAATGCTCAAACCTTTCTGTTTTAAGAGTTTTATTATTTACTCCTCTGGGCAGAAGGTATCCCAGAGTGAAGAAAACAGGAGAGCAAGAAAGCCTATAGAACTGTGAGATCCTGATTCCAGGGTTATAACCTCTGACTTCTTTCTGAGTCAGAATAATGTAAGGCCTTTGGCCTTACTATAGGTTAGTGTACTGGGTAAGAAGCTGGGCTTTAGATTCAAGTTCTGGTTCTACTATTTACCAGTTGTATGATTCAGATGGCTTACTTAGCCTTGTTCTTTAGTTTCATCCTTGCTAAATGGATATGATAATTGTATATACCTTCTGGGACTTTTTAAGGATTAATTGAGCTAGTACTGTAAAGGGGGTCAGGCTTGATTGGTACATAGTAGGTGTTCAATGTACATTTGCTATTATTGGATTCCTTTCTTTTCTTCTTCATCATTGAATCCTTACATCTCCCACTGTTCTTAGGAAGGTCACATGAAGAAGAGTCCTGGTAGAGGAATAGTCATCAACCTGGGAAATAAAAGTCATATAGCCTCTTCACTGAGGGAATTCTCCCCATAAGCATCCTTCTTCTGTAGGAATCCTAAAACAAGGAAGACTCTAACACCAACAAAACCCTTCCCATGAGAATCCTTCCCTATGAGAACATTTGTTCATGAGGACCTTTTCCCTTTAAGAACTCTTACTTAATGAGGATCCCTCACCCATGAGAACCTTTCTTCCATGAGGACCCTACCCTTAGAAAGTCTCTTTTCCTATAAAGACCTGTTCCATCTGAGTACTAATCCTCCCAAGAGGCCATATTACCTTTAAATATTGTCTCCATGAAGACCTTTCTCCATGAGTATCTTTACCTTAAGAGGACAATTACTTTCTAAGAACTCTTGTTTCCCAGGACTCGTACTCTGGAAGTGGCTTCAGGAGACTCCTGGAAAAATTAGTACCAAACTTTTTTTTGGGACGGTTTCTCTTCCTGAGACCCTCCAGCTGGGTTATTAGAACTCAGTCCTAAGACAAGTATTGCCTCTCTTGACATTGTGCATAACTGGCTAAGGGCTTTCTCTTTATTTTGGATATACATCTGGCTTTTGGGAGAGGAACAGTGGTGGCAGGTTGGCATGGACAATACTCTCATTTTATTGATGACCCTGATTATTTTCCTCCTGCTGTATATGCAGTGACAGGAAAATGGGGGACATGTGCAAACCACATGCCCATTAACTCAGGATGCTCTGACAGCAGACTTGTTTGTGGGATATCACAGCACTATGGGCATAACTGGGTAAGCATTCTTCTATGGGAAGTATATGACAGGTTCTGTGGTCTCTGGAACTAATCATCCAGAGGAATTGGAAGAATAAATTGTGGGATATAAACAAAGTGGAATGTATAGGTATTGAATTCAACATTGTTTTGTTCACTTGCACTCAGTTAACTATATTGCTTCAAATTGTGGTAATTTGAAAAGTAAAATATGGTATTCCAAAGAGAGGGATCAGTGTTATCAAGCCCCAGGGCATTAAATGAAGGCCAACATGCATGGCTTTTTATTCTGGAAAAGTCTGGCAGGCCCTACTGCCAGAAGTACATGGTTGATAAAGAGAAATCATGGGAGATGAAACCAGAGAAGCATTATAGTTCAGACCCCGAGAGTGTGTGCTAAGGATTTGTGATGAGATTTTGTAAGCAATGAGAATCCAGAACAGGTATTCAGGAAGAGTGATCCAAATCACTTGGGAGAAAGGTTATACTACTATTGGTAGTGTAAAGAATTGCAAAAGAGAGAAGCTGAAAGAAAGGAGTGCATTAAGATGACATTGTAGGAAACCAGCTCCAAAATGCTGAAGGCCTGAAGTAGGGAAAGGAATGGACGAGGCAGATATGAAAGCTTGATTAACCCCTCCTCAGTGATCAGAGGAATGAAATGGAGGCAAATCAAAGAAGGCTTAAAGTTTCTAACACAGGTGATTTGGAAACTGTCAGTCTTACCAAAAGAGGTGTCACATGCCTACCGAGAACATCATGGACAATCATCCTTGATTACTGAGTAATGTGGAGAAGGGTATGTAGAGTGATGATGAGTACACTGGGTGGAAATTAGAACACTCAGGTCCTACTTCTACCCCTTCCATAAACTGGTAACCCAACTGGGAATAGAGCTGTTAGTCTCTAATCTCTTCAATATTAATATGCATGGCTTGCTGATTTTTTTGAGAGGGGATAGTCTGTTTTGAAGGTCTGCACATTTCTGCTTCCTACTGAAAATGCAAATTACACTTTGTTTTTCTTCTGATTGCTTGTATGTCCAAAATAGAAGAAAGGCACCTGGATGAAGTATTTTCAGAGACTTTGTAATTCCCTCAAGTGGATCCCAGGGCGCTTAAGCTTCTCTTAGGTTCCTTTGAGGTCTCTCAGCCCAAAGACAGTCACCACATGTCCTCCCTCTTGTCCACACTTTCAGCAGGTGTGTGTAGGCGGAGCTCAAAGTTAAAAGTAACTCAAGTAAACTCACACATCTTTTTTTGCAACTTGCTCTTCAGTTGAAGCTCTTAAATTGTCAGTATTTTTCTTAGTGGCTAAACAGGACTAAAAACAAAGACAGTAGCCACTAATAACCACACTATGCCTCCTACTTTTGCTCCTAAACCCAACAGACATAGCAGCAATGTGATAAGAATTGCCTATATACATAAGGGACCCCAAATATAATGTTCCTGAGATAATGCTCATTGACAATGACGCCAAAGTTGAATCACAAGTAAACAGAGGGGTTATAACACAAATGAGCTATTTAAAGCTCACATTCCAACAACTGTAGCTTCAGTAGCTTAAATAAAAGACACTTGCTTCCAAAGCCAGGGAAAGATATAGAGAGGAGTACTCAGTACTGCCACATTGGGAAAGTTAATTCAGTTACTTAGTATTGCCTACTTACTGATTCCATAGTGATTGAATTATTGGTGACTTTGGAGATACAAGTTAGAGCTCTAGAAATAAGAGATGTCTTCCAGAATCTCAGATAAGAGACTATTTTGCTATCTCATGTGATTGAGGAAATTTCCATTGGGCTACTCTGGAACTCACTGAAATATCTGCATACTGGAGTTCCATGATAATGGAACAGAATAATGAATTTCTCCTAATTTCTGTTCCAGATAACCATCTTAGTCCACAGGACCAATTCTTTAGTAGTTTTCCACATATCCATGGATATGGCTCATTAACAAAGAAATCACTATATCACGGATATGACTTAGCAAATAGTGTCTTTCTAAAACTTGAAGGATGACAAGAAATGGTAGAGATGTGAAGGAAGAATTAATAAGTTCCCATTCTCTCTGTTGAGAGGAATAACCTACCTAGGAAGTTAAAAGACCTCTGGTAAACAAAAATATAACAATTTAATAAATAAATTTCTCTTGACTGAATTGAGAATGAAAACTGATTATCAACAATGGATGTGTGTGGGGGGGGCAGCTTGCAAATTTATGATCATATTAGATTTACCAACCAAGCTTTGCAAGGATTTATGCAGAGTGGGAACAACCCTGATATGGCACCCCAGATGGCCTTGAGTGTAGATGATAAGCTGAAGGTTATGGGGACAGTAGACAGGTATTAGAGGCAGATATTGTCTTGGTGAGTTTCCTTCTGTTCGATTAGGTGGAATGTGTGGGGAAGAGAGAAAGGATTCAAGGAGTGGAGAGAATGTTTAGCCCCAAAGGATTTTCCTGCCCAAGTCTGCCTTGTTTTTCTTGTATTTACCAAAATACCCCATGCAGTCCCTATGAAGACTATTGTCTTTCAGTAAATTGAAACCATTCCTTTTTCTTTTGATATTTTATTAAAGATTTAAACATTAATATATTGGAGCCATAGAACCTTCTGAAACAGCTAGGTCAGGTGCTACTAAAACTGAACAGACATAGAGAGACTTCCTACCACCACATAAGAATGAGTAAACATTTTAAAACCATCCCAATATATGTATATATAGAATCTGCAACTATTTATGAATCTCTATCAATTTCCCACCTATCCATCTATAAAATCAGTAATAAAAAATTTAGGATACCAATATATAAAATAGTCCCTTTACAACAAATTTACTGCCATTAATAGATAAATAATAAAAGAATTCAATGAAATCAGAGGGGAAATTAAGTCAATAAAATGTAAGTAGAGAATCATGAAAGAATTATCTTTTATGGAAACAGGAGAGTCCTTAGAAATAAAAAAAATGATGAAGTATTAAAAAAAATACTTAATGACCCAAATGATTTGCTGACTGCATATTTCACTTCCCACAAACCTTCCTCAAAGTTTATCCAGGTAACTTAGATAAAACATAGACGTAACAAAAGAAAAAAGAATCCTAATTTTTAAGTGCTGTGAACACAGAAGGAAGATGCATCACAGTGTCTGGCTAGACAAATACCAGAGAAGGTGAATGCTTTCCCTACCAATGGGATGGATATGGTTTGGTGATGGATCTACTCCATTAGAACCCTATTTTTTTCTCATCTGCAGAAACCAGGGAAGTGTGGATGCATTAATCAAAACAATCCCATTCGTTGTCTGTAGATTAGCCCTTTTTGTAATAATTCCTTTCTCTGCTCTGGTTCATCAAAACAGGCCCAGATCTGTACTGGTTAATTGTCCTCAAGGATGTAACATCAGAAGTGAGAAATTGTTTTTTAACAACTTAAATCCTCCTAAGGATAACCCAGGGGTGGGGTCTAATTGTTCTTCACTTCTTTTTTTATATAAGGAGACAAAGGTTGACTAATGATTAGTGTGTTCATATAATTTATATTGCAAACCAGGACCGTTCTCAGAATGAAAATAGGAGCTATCGATAATTGTCCTAGAACAATGGAAAAAATGGGATTAAAGGACCTCTACTTATAATCAAAATAAAAACATATCTAGCTGGGTTTCCATGATTTATTGCACATTTAAAACTAAAACATTTAATAACCAACAGAGACATGGTCATGTGACTTTTATTTTAATTCCCCCTTAAGGGGAAAAAATACAATAACCTACTGAAAAATGTCCTATACAGTCTGACACCTGATTTCTTTATTTTTCATCCTCCCAAGGTAAGATAATCATAAATGGAACTTCAATAAATCTATTACATAAAACAGTGAACCCTGATGACCCTCACAGAAAGTAGATCTAGGAGTCTGGTAGCTGTTGGAGTAATATTCCTACAGCTCAGAAAAAAGTGAAGATATTCAAACTTTGCAAGAAGAGATAATCTAGGTAGGGAATAGATGCAGGATATCAACTACACTTGTAACAAGACTTTAAAGAAAGAAAAAAGCAGAGTGTAAAAGCAAAAATAAGGGGAAAAGGATAGAAGTATATTTCCCTAATATTGAAAACAAAACAAAACAAATCCCTCCAAAGACATAAGGTGAGAGATAAGAAAATATTCACTAAGGGGCAGACTAGATGAATGAATAGAGATCCATCCCCAGATACAGTCTAATGATATACTGGATTTTTAGGAGTAAAGAAAAAAATCCAGAAAGTGCCCAGGCAGGGGGGAAAAATGCAATTGTACTTATTCAACAAGTATTTGTAAAGAATGTGATGTGTTATTGTTCTGAATTTGCTATCCTATCTATAAGAGGATTAATACATTCCTGCTTATGCTGTTTGACTTGACATGCTTCGCTGTGGGGGGAATATGCCTCCCCATTGATGTCCGCCTTGGTCATGTGACTTCCTTTGGCTAATGGAATATAAGCTGAGGTGTTACATGCTCCATCTGAGTAGAAGATTTAAAAGTGAGACTTATATGTGGTTTAGACATTGTCTTTTCCTTTCTGATAGGAAAAAATGTCCAGATAGGATCTATTCTATCAATTTGGATTGTGTTATAGCTTATGTAAAGAGAGCTATAACTGTGAGTAGAGCCTCAGCCTACTTGCTACTGATTCATAATGTAATTGAGAAACAGACTTTCATTGGTTAGAACTATCAGGCTTATCTGTTATAGTGGCATAACTAAGCAAAAGCTGACTAATAAAAGTACCTATGATATTGCATACTCTGCTTTGTCCTTGAAAGTTAGCTATCAGAGATCCTTTCCTTCATGGAATATAAAGTCTAGAAGACATCCTATGAAACTTTAGATACCCAAAGATAATGGATTAATATTTATTGGGTTTTAAGACAAAGACACAATGAATATATTCTTAGAGAATATATTAGAACTTAAAAGAAGTTCTTAGAACTTAGAGACTATACCATATATATTCCCATATATTCATATGGGAAATTACTTGGAGACATTAATAAGACAATTGAAATATGAATCATGTAGTCTAAAGAATGAAGAAATTGGGTTCAAATAGGACTACTGATGAGCTCTGGAAATATAGGGCCAACTCAGTTGACTCATTCCTTCAAACAAATATTTATTAAATGCAGGTGGCATTTTCCTAAAGAATTCAAGAAAATCAGCTACAAACTTATTAGAACTAATAAAAGCCTTTCCTATAGTGACCAGTTACAGAAATATACATACAAGACATCATTAACTTTTTTTAAAAAAGATTTTATTTATTTATTTGACAGACGGAGATCTCAAGTAGGTGGAGAGGCAGGCAGAGAGAGAGAGAGAAAAAGGAAGAAGACTTCCCACTGAGCAGAGAGCCTGATGTAGGGCTTGATCTTGGGACCCTGGGACCATGACCTGAGTCGAAGGCAGAGGCTTCTGAGCACTGAGCCGCCCAGGTGCCCCTTAACTTTATTACATACTTGTGAATGTAATGAGGAACAAGATCTCTGGCATCAAAGTAACAAAATTATATAATACCCAGGAATGCAGTGAATAAGAAATGTGATACAAAGAAAACTTTACTATGAGATATAAAATGAATGAAACAGTCAACAAAACAAAGAGGCAACCCATGGAATGGGAGAAGATATTCACAAATGACAGTGCAGACAAAGGGATGATATCCAAGATCTATAAAGAACACCTCAAACTCAACACACACAAAACAGATAATCACATCAAAAAATGGGCAGAAGACATGAACAGACACTTCTCCAAAGAAGACATAGGAATGGCTAACAGACACATGAAAAAATATTCATCATAATTCACCATCAGGGAGATTCAAATAAAAATCACACTGAGATACCACCTTACACCAGTTAGAATGGCCAAAATTAACAAAATGGTAAACAACAAGTGTTGGAGAGGATGTGGAGAAAGGGGAACCCTCTTACACTATTAGTTGGAATGCAAGTTGGTGCAGCCACTTTGGAAACCAGTGTGGAGATTCCTTAAGAAATTAAAACTAGAGCTTTCCTATGACCCTGCAATTGCACTATTGGATGTTTACCCCAAGGATACAGATGTAGTGAAAAGAAGGGCCATCTGTACCCCAATGTTCATAGTAGCAATGACCACAGTTGCCAAACTGTGGAAAGAACCAAGATACCTTTCAATGGACGAATGGATAAAGAAGATATGGTCCATATATAACTGTGGAGTATTATGCCTCCATCAGAAAGGATGAATACCCAACTTTTGTAGCAACATGGACGGGACTGGAAGAGATTATGCTGAGTGAAATAAGTCAAACAGAGAGAGTCAATTATCATATGGTTTCACTTGCTTGTGGAGCATAAGGAATAACACGGAGGACATGGGGAGATGGAGAGGAGAAGGGAGTTGGTGGAAATTGGAGGGGGAGATGAACCATGAGAGACTGTGGACTCTGAGAAACAAACTGGTTTTGGAGGGGTTTTTGGAGGGGAGGGGGGTAGGGGGTTGGATGAGTCTGGTGGTGGGTGTTAAGGAGGGCACATATTGCATGGAACACTGGGTGTGAGGCATAAACAATGAATTCTGGAACACTGAAAAGAAATAAAAAGTAAAAAAGAAAATGAATGAGAAGATTTAGTACTAAGAAGGCATTCATTTTCCCCAAATTAACTTTTACATTTAAGGTAAGGAAGAAATTGAGGTTCAGAGATCCTGAATAACTTGCCTGTGCCAGCAGAAGGAAGTCAGAAGATGAAACTTAGTCTCTCAAACTGTGCTCCCCTTATCATTTTATGCAGCACCAAACTTCTAAGAAGCAAAACATATATGGTTTTGAATAAATATAACTTTGGACACTCAAATTCTATGGGGATAGTTGGTGTTTATGTCCTGGCTATGTAAGTTTCTTCTCCCTCAGCTGTTTCTCATACAGATAATCCTAAGTGTTCCACCCACACCATCTAGGTGTTGGTAGCATTGCAAAATAAATACATCAATAAAAGGATCCTCAATCAAAGTTTCAAGCAGTGCTCTGACTGGATCTCCAGACTCAAATTCCCCTTTCCTATTAGATCCCAGTGAAACCACCATATCCTTGAGAGCTATTGCTGATTTTGCTGATTATTTTTGCCCTTGTTCTTTCTTTTTTTTAATAAAGATTTTATTTATTTATTTTTAATTAACATATAATGTATTATTTTGCCCAAGGGGTACAGGTCTAGAATCATCAGGCTTACACATTTCACAGCACTCACCATAGCACATACCCTCCCCATGTCCATAACCAAGCCACCCTTCCCCTACACCCCACCCCCCAGCAACCCTCAGTTTGTTTCCTGAGATTAAGAGTCTCTTAGGTTTGTCTCTCTCCCAATCCCATCTTGTTTCATTTTTCCTTCCCTACACCCCACAACCCCCCGCCCTGCCTCTCAAATTCCTCATATCAGAGAGAGTATATAATTGTCTTTCTCTGATTGACTTATTTTGCTTAGCATAATACCCTCTAGTCCATCCACGTCATTGCAAATGGCAAGATTCCTTTTTTTTCTTTTGATGGCTGCATACTTTTCCATCCATACGTGAATATACCGCATCATCTTTATCCACTCATCTGTTGATGGACATCTAGGTTCTTTCCATAGTTTAGCTATTATGGACATTGCTGCTATAAATATTCAGGTGCATGTTCCCCTTCGATCTCTACATTTGTATTTTTAGGGTAAGTACCTAGTAGTGAGATTGCTGGGTCACAGGATAGCTCTATTTTCACCTTTTTGAGGAACCTCTGTACTGTTTTCCAGAGTGGCTGCACCAACAGTGTAAGGAGGTTCCCCTTTCTCAGAATTCTCACCAACATCTGTCCTTCCCTGACTTGTTAATTTTAGCCATTCTGACTGGTGTGAGGTGGTATTTCACTGTGGTTTTGATTTGCATTTAACTGATGCCAAGTGATGTCGAGCACTTTTTCACATGTCTGTTGGCCATTTGGATATCTTTTTTGCAGAAATGTGTGTTCATGTCTTCTGCCCATTACTTGTTAGATTATTTGTTCTTTGGGTGTTGAGTTTGACAAGTTCTTTATAGATTTTGGATATCAGCCCTTTATCTGATATGTCATTTGCAAATATCTTCTCCCATTCTGTCAATTGTCTTTTGGATTTGTTGACTATTTCCTTTGCTGTGCAAAAACTTTTGATCTTGATGAAGTCCCAATAGTTCATTTTTGCCCTTGCTTCCCTTGCCTTTTGTGATGTTTCTAGGAAGAAGTTGCTGCGGCTGAGGTTGAAGAGATTGCTGCCTATGTTCTCAAGGATTTTGATGGATTCCTGTCTCACACTGAGGTCTTTCATCCATTTGGAGTCTATTTTTGTGTGTGGTTTAAGGAAATGGTCCAGTTTCATTTTTCTGCATGTGGCTGTCCAATTTTCCCAGCACTATTTGTTGAAGAGACTGTCTTTTTTCCATTGGACATTCTTTCCTGCTTTGTTGAAGATTAGTTGACCATAGAGTTGAGGGTCTATTTCTGGGCTCTCTATTCTGTTCCATTGATCTATGTGTCTGTTTTTGTGCCAGGACCATACTGTCTTGATGATGACAGCTTTGTAATAGAGCTTGAAGTCTGGAATTGTGATTCCATCAACTTCAGTTTTCTTTTACAACATTCCTCTGGCTATTTGGGGTCTTTTCTGGTCCCATATAAATTTTAGGATTATTTGTTCTATTTCTTTGAAAAAAAAAAAAAAAGGATGGTATTTTTTTTTTAAATTTTATTTATTTATTTTGACAGAGAGAGATCACAAGTAGGCAGAGAGGCAGTCAGAGAGAGAGAGAGAGGGAAGCAGGCTCCCTGCCGAGCAGAGAGCCCGATGTGGGACTCGATCCCAGGACCCTGAGATCATGACCTGAGCCGAAGGCAGCAGCTTAAACCACTGAGCCACCCAGGCGCCCTCTATTATTGAAGGATGGTATTTTGATAAGGATTGCATGAAATATGTAGACTGCTTTGGGTAGCATAGAGATTTTCACAATATTTGTTCTTCCAATCCATGAGCATGGAACGTTATTCCATTTCTTTGTGTCTTCCTCCATTTCTTTCATGAGTACTTTATAGTTTTCTGAGTCCAGATTCTTTGTCTTTTTGGTTAGGTTTATTCCTAGGTATCTTATGGTTTTGGGTGCAATTGTAAATGGGATTGACTCCTTAATTTCTCTTTCTTCTGTCTTGTTGTTGGTGTAAAGAAATGTAACTGATTTCTGTGCATTGATTTTATATCCTGACACTTTATTGAATTCCTGTACAAGTTCTAGCAGATTTGGAGCAGAGTCTTTTCGGTTTTCCACATATAGTATCATATCATCTACAAAGAGTGATAGTTTAACCTCTTTTTTGCCGATTTGGATGTCTTTAATTTCTTTTTGTTTTCTGATTGCTGAGGCTAGGACTTCTAGTACTATGTTGAATAGCAGTGGTGATAGTGGACATAGCTGCCATGTTCCTGACCTTCAGGGAAAAGCTCTCAGTTTTTCCCCGTTGAAGATGATATTCACTATGGGTTTTTCATAGATGGCTTTGATGATATTGAGGTATGTACCCTCTATCCCTACACTTTGAAGAATTTTGATTAAGAAAGGATGCTGTACTTTGTCAAATGCTTTTTCAGCATCTATTGAGAGTATCATATGGTTCTTGTTTTTTCTTTTATTAATGTATTGTCTCACATTGATTGATTTGCTGATGTTAAATGAACCTTGAGCCCAGCAATAAATCGCACTCGATCATAGTGAATAATCCTTTTAATGCACTGTTGGATCCTATTGGCTAGTATTTTGATGAGAATTTTTGCATCCATATTCATCAAGGATATTGGTCCGTAATTCTCCTTTTTGATGGGGTCTTTGTCTGGTTTGGGGATCAAGGTAATGCTGGCCTCATAAAATGAGTTTGGAAGTTTTCCTTCCATTTCTATTTTTAGAACAGTTTCAGGTGAATAGGTATTAATTCTTTAAATGTTTGGTAGAATTCCCCTGGGAAGACGTCTGGCCCTGGGCTCTTGTTTGTTGGGAGATTTTTGATGACTGCTTCAATCTTCTTACTGGTTATGGGTCTATTCAGGTTTTCTATTTCTTCCTGGTTCAGTTTGGGTAGTTTCTATGTCTCTAGGAATGCATCCATTTCTTCCAGATTGTCAAATTTGCTGGTGTATAATTGCTCATAAATTGTTCTTATAATTGCTTGTATTTCTTTGGTGTTGGTTGTGATATCTCCTTTTTCATTCCTGATTTTATTAGTTTGGATCCCTTCTCTTTTCTTTTTGATAAGTCTGGCCAGGGGTTTATCAGTCTTATTAATTTTTTTGAAGAACCAGCTCCTAGTTTCATTGATTCATTCTGCTGTTCTTTTGGTTTTTTATTTCATTGATTTCTGCTCTGATCCTTATTATTGCTCTTCTCCTGCTGGGTTTAGACTTTCTTTGCTGTCTTTCTTCAGCTCCTTTAGGTGTAGGGTTAGGTGTACTTGAGACCTTTCTTTTTTCTTGAGAAAGGCTTGTATGGCTATATACTTTCCTCTCAGGACCGCCTTTGCTATGTCCCAAGGATTTTGAACAGTTGTGTTTTCATTTTCATTTGTTTCCATGAAGTTTTTAAAAATTCTTCTTTAACTTCCTGGTTGACCCACTCATTCTTTAGTACAATGCTCTTTAGCGTCCATGTATTTGAATTCTTTCCAACTTCCTCTTGTGATTGAGTTCTAGCTTGAGCAATTTGGTCTGAAAATATGCAGGGAATGATCCCAATCTTTTGGTACTGGTTGAGACCTGATTTGTGACCCAGGATGTGATCTATTCTGGAGAATGTTCCATGTGCACTAGAGAAGAATGTATATTCTGTTGCTTTGGGATTGAATGTTCTGAATATATCCATGATGTCCATCTGGTCTAGTGTGTCATTAATGGCCTTTATTTCCTTGTTGATCTTTTGCTTCGATGATCTGTCCATTTTAGTGAGGGGGGTGTTAGAGTCCCCTTCTATTATGTATTATTGTCTATGTGTTTCTTTGTTTTTGTTATTAGTTGGTTTATATAGTTGGCTGCTCCCATGTCAGGGGCATAGATATTTAAAATTGTTAGATCTTCTTGCAGACCCTTTAAGTATGATATGGTGTCCTTCCTTATCTCTTATTATGGTCTTTGACTTAAAATCTAATTTATCTGACATAAGGATTTCCACCCCAGCTTTCTTTTGATGTCCATTAGGATGGTAAGTTGTTTTCTACCCCCTCACTTTAAATATGGAGGTGTCTTTCATTCTAAAATGAGTTTCTTGCAGACAGCATATCAATGGGTCTTGTTTTGTTTTTTTTTTTTTAAGATTTTATTTATTTATTTGAGATCACAAGTAGGCAGAGAGGCAGGCAGAGAGAGAAGGGAAGCAGGCTCCCTGCTGAGCAGAGAGCCCAATGTGGGGCTCGATCCCAGGACCCTGGGATCATGATCTGAGCTGAAGCCAGATGCTTAACCCACTGAGCCACCCAGGCACCCCGGGTCTTGTTTTTTTAATCCACTCTGATACCCTGTGTCTTTTGATTGAGGCATTTAGTCCATTTACTTTCAGGGTCACTATTGAAAGGTATGAATTTAGTGCCATTGTATTGCCTGTGAGGTGACTGTTACTGTATATTGTCTTCTGTTCCTTTCTGATCTGTTACTTTTAGGCTCTCTCTTTGCTTAGAGGACCCCTTTCAATATCTCCTGTAGGGCTGGTTTGGTGTTTGCAAGTTCTTTTAGTTTTTGTTTGTCCTGGAAGCTTTTAATCTCTCTTATTTTCAATGACAGCGTACCTGATTATAGTATTCTTGGCTGTATATTTTTCTCCTTTAGTGTTCTGAGTATATCCTGCTAGTCCTTTCTGGCCTGCCAAGTCTTTATGGATAGGTCTGCTGCCAATATAATATTTCTACCATTGTCTGTTACAGACCTCTTTTTGTCACTGAGACTTGTAAGTTTTACTATTATAGGATGGGGTGTGGACCTATTTTTATTGATTTTTGAGGGGTGTTGTCTGTGCCTCCTGGATTTTGATGCTTGTTCCCTTTGCCAAATTAGGGAAATTCTCTGCTATAATTTGTTCCAATGTACCTTCTGCCCCTCTCTCTCTCTTTCTTCTTCTTCTTCTGGGATCCCAATTATTCTAATATTGTTTTTTTTTAATATTTTATTTATTTGACAGAGAGAAATCACAACTAGGCAGAGAGGCAGGCAGAGAGAGAGGAGGAAGCAGGCTCCCTGCGGAGCAGAGAGCCGGACATGGGGCTCGATCCCAGGACCCTGGGATCATGACCTCAGCCGAAGGCAGAGGCTTTAACCCACTGAGCCACCCAGGCGCCCCCTAATATTGTTTTATCTTATGGTATCACTTATCTCTAATTTCCCCCTCCTGGTCCAGTACTTATTTGTCTCTCTTTTGCTGAACTTCTTTATTCTCCATCATTTGGTCTACTATATCATTAATTCTCTCTTCTGCCTCATTTATCCTAGCAGTAAGAGCCTCCATTTTTTTTTTATTGCACCTCATTAATAGCTTTTTAAATTTCAATTTGGTTAGATTTTGGTGTTTTTATTTCTCCAGAAAGGGATTCTCTAATAACTTTCATTCTTTTTTAAAGCCCAGCTAGCACCTTTTAATCACCATTCTGAACTCTAGTTCTGACATATTGCTAATGCCCATATTGATTAGGTCCCTAGCCATCAGTACTGCCTCTTGTTCTTTTTTTTTTTTTTTTGTGGTGAGTTTTTCTACCTTGTCATTTAATCCAGATAAGAATAGATGACTGAGAGGACAAAAATACTAAAAGTGTAGTAATGACCCCAGAAAGATATACACTAACCAAATCAGAAGAGACCTGAAACCAGGGGTAGAAGAAAGAGGGGAAAAAGAATATATATATATTAGACTGGTAAATAGAACAGACCCACCACTTGATTTTGGTAGTATTTTGGTCTGTTAGAAGAAACTACCTACCAAAATTTTTAAAGAAATAAAAACTCATATATATATATACAAAAATAAGGGTAAACACGAAGAGAGGGAGGAAAATGACTGTAAAGATGAAAATTCAAAAAGATTCTAAGAAAGGAATTGATAAGATAAGAAGTTGGTTGAAAAAGGAAAAGAAAAAAAAAGAGGAAAGAATGTGATCAGGCTGGAGACTAGAACAAAGCTATGCACTAGATTTAAAGTATATTTTAATCTATTAGAAGAAATTGTATCCCCAATTTTTTAATTAAATAATTTATTTTTTCAGCATAACAGTGTTTTTTGTTTTTGTTTTTGTTTTTGCACAACACCCAGTGCTCCATGCAATACGTGCCCTCCCTATTACCCACCACCTGGTTCCCCCAACCTCCCACCCCCGCCCCTTCAAAACCCTCAGGTTGTCTTTCAGAGTCCGTAGTATCTTATGGTTTGCCTCCCCTTCCAATTTCCCTCTACTTCCTTCTCCTCTCCATCTCCCAATGTCCTCCATGTCATTTGTTATGCTCCACAAATATGTATCCCAAAATTTTAAAGAAAAAAAACCCCTATATGTACACAAAAAAAGGTTAAATATAGCAAAGGGATAAAATATGCCTATAACAATAACAATGAAAATTAAAGATTTTTAAAAAGGTATTGATAAGATAGAATAGTTAAAAAACGTTAAAATAGGAAAGAGGAAAAATTAAAAAATAGAATAAGAAGAAAAATTAAAAAAAATTTAACTTTTTTTTAGAATAAGAAGAAAAATTAAAAAAAATTTAACTTGAAAGACTAAAGAATCATGGGATAAAAGCCATGAATTCTATGGTTGCTTTCCCCTAGCTCTGGAGTCAGTTCTCATTGATTGGTGAAGTTGGTCTTGGCTAGATGTTCTTGCAGATCTTCTGGGGAGGGCCCTGTTGCCAGTGATTCTTAAATGTCTTTGCCCAAGGCAGAATTGCACTACCCTTGCCAGAGTCCAGGCTAAGTAATCTGCTCCAGTTGACTCTCGGTAGCTTTTGTTCCCTGAATGCTTTCAGTACAGCTTTGGAGCTGGAGAATGAAAATGGCAGCCTCCCAATCTTCAGCCCCATAGGAGCTACGAGCTCAGGCTCTGCTCCTCATTGTGCCCTCAGAGAAAAGCAGTCAATACCTCCCATCTCCCTGGTCTCTGGCCACACTCTGAGCTCACCCTGCCTGTGACTGAGCGTTTCTATCTCTGGTGCACAGTCCCATTTGGAGTCTCCAAACCCAGCTGTTCCTGCAGTGCACTCTACCACTGCTCCTCCTGGAGGAGGAAGGTGAGTCTCCTCGGATCTGCCACATGTGAGGTCTCTGCCCGAAGAGCAGTGGCCTGATTGTGCCTCAGATTATGGTTTAAGGTAACCCTGAGCTGAGATCCCAATCCTCAGCTCTGTCTCTGAGGCTGGTTTCCTTGCTCCAATGCCTGGCAACTCGGCCACACTCAGACATCCCTGGTCTTTTTGTGACCCATAGGTCCTGAGACCACACCGTCCCCACGAGGGCTCCACCGCCTCCCTTCCCCCCTGCTTAGCATCTGGAGCAATGTCCCTCAGTGGAGCAGACTTCTAAAAGTTCTGATTTTGTTCTCAGCTGCTCTATCACTTGCAGGGAGTTGACCCCTCCCCCATGGCCCATCTTACTGTATATTGCCTCAGATTTACTTCTCCACACATCCTACCTTCCAGAAAGTGGTCTTTTTTCTGTTCCTAGAATTGCTACTCTTCTTCTCTTCTCTGTCCTGTTGAGTTTGTAGCTGTTCAGAACAGTTTGATAACTATCTAGCTTAACTTCTGGGTCCTGAGGATATTTAGGTCTCCTACTCCTCCGCCATCTTGCTCCTCCCCCAGAGATCTTTTGCTCTTGTTCTTGAAATTGCTGTTTATCATATAGTTTTAGCAGCCACTGCAGGTGATGACCCACTATCTTTGTCCTCCCTCTTATGTGGTTGCTCTTGATCTTGTAAGATCAGATCTTAGTCAATGTGCTTATTTAGCCCCACTCTTTGCATTGTCTACAGTATCTGTGTGAACTTGGTCACTTTCAGTGATTTTTGATATTCTGGCACAAAAGATCAGGGATCTTGATGCCTGGCATTATGAATCTATTTTGTGCTTCTCAAACTGGAGAGTTTAGTTTTCACTGGCTTAATCTTAAGGTGAATATAGCTCTTCCCTCGCGAAAGGTGGAGGCTGAGTAAAACGAAAATATAAATGAATATCTTTATCTCTCCCCTTCTTCTACAATGATTTTTAATTGGACACATTTCCCCACTTCTCGTGCATCTAGATTTGCCCACATAATTAAGTTTTGGACAATGGAATATTAGGGTTGTGTGCCATTTCTGAGATATGTCATTGAAGTGACAGGATACATTCCTCTTTCTTACATTTTTCATTCTGCTGCTTAGAATATGGATATAATGATAAGCCATCTTTTAGCATATGAACAAAACATCCAAGGGATGCCAAAACAATAAGATAGTAGGAGCCTGGATCACAGATGAATTTGCAAAACAGAGATTTCTTACCAGCTTGGACTTTTATATAAAGGAAAAATAAACTTCTATCTAGTTCAAACCTCTGTTATTTTTGTTGCCACAAGTAGGCACATTTATACGTAAACATAATCTCTCTTTCATGTTCGTCATGCAGATGTAGCTCATTCACTCCCCAACACTAAGCTCTTTCCCTTTTGGAATACTGCCTTGGAAGCAAATATTTGGTTTACTTGGTACTTTTGGTTTGGAGACCTAGCACATCAGTTTCCACCCATCCATTCTTCACTGACATGTCTAGTCTGCATTTCCAAGATGAGCATGAGCAGGTGTTGCTCCCTCATATCTCTGAGGCTTGTGCTCCAGGGTGTCTTCTCACTGCTAGACTGGGAGTGCTCCTTCTTTCTTCCCATTGCTGTAGAATTTGTGTACCACATTGCCCAGCTTAGAGCAGACACTCAGCAAATGTGTGTGGATGTTTGAACACCATAGAGGATACATACAAAACTTGTAATTATTACTCCCAACTCTTTTCTTCATGTTGTACTGGTCCACAGAGACCTGCATTGGAGTATTAAACTCTGAGATCAGGGCAAGTGTCATTGTTATTTCCTGTGTGGCTTGAAAAAAACCCTTGGTGCTGTAGCTAATGATGGGGGCAGGGTTAGGTTCATCTTTGGATCCGGAGAGAAGCAGCAACAGTCACATTATGACCACTTACTATTGGGCTGAGTAAAAGAGATTTTTATGATGGCTTCTTTAACATAGAATCTAACTTTATGATTAGTAAATCATTCTCTGTATAATTGCATGACATGCTGAATCCAATACAGTGTGTTCCCCATTGAATAATAATAATTGAGGTAGTTCTAAATTTTGAGAACTTTTAGAACATACAGTTTATTAATGAAGCAACATTACCAAACCTAACTTAATAATTAAAAGCAGGCATATGTATTTCAAATAAAAATTTGGCTGGTTTTTTTTTAAAGATTTTATTTATTCATTTGACAGACAGAGATCTCAAGTAAGCAGAGAAGCAGGCAGAGAGAGAGAGGAGGAAACAGGCTCCCGGCTGAGCAGAGAGCCCAATGTGGGGCTTGATCCCAGGACCTGGGATCATGACCTAACTGAAGGTAGAGACTTTAACTCACTGAGCCACCCAGGCACCCCCAAATTTGGCTATTTTTAAGTAAACCTCGATCAGTGATTCCTCCCTGGGTGAAACCCTAAATCTTTAGAAGCACTTAAAATAGTATTCCCTACAGTACCTATCAAATCTAGTTAAATGTAAAAACCTGAATCTCAGTCACTCTTGGACACACATTGGGCACTAAAATTTGTATATATGTAATTTCTGAGTTAAAAGATTCACAGTTTTCATCAGGTTTTGGAAATCATTGACTTAAGATAGCTCAGCAACCCCTGTGGTGTTTACCAGAGCTATAGACATAAACAAAGCCTCCACTATGCCCCACGAGAGCTCATTGTCTGAGAAGGGGCCCCAGAAATTATAGAATGAAATGTGGAGTTAGATGATTTGGGTTTAACGACTTCTAAAGTTAGTTGTACACATGGATGAGTCCTACCGAGAGAGAATTGAACCAGAAAAGCCAGGTCTGAGAAAGAAGATGTTCAAGCCCTCATCATTTTTCAATGGGTTTATGTGGATACTTTCTGCTTCTCTGCTGTTAGTCTCCTCTCTTGCTGTTCCGACTCTACAGTCTTGCCAGAGTGAACATTTCAAAAGGCAGCACTGAAAATGTTCCTGGGGTTTATAATTTGATTTTCTCTGTCTTTGTCAGATGCTTGTTGTCTCTTGTACCCTGTGGTCAGCGAGCTGTATTTTGCCTTTCAAACTCTTGAGCATGGACTTGAGGGCCCTCCTGCCCTTGCCTGACCGAGAAACCCATTCATCCTTCAACTTTCTGCCTGGTTCCTCTCTCCCTTGGCCACCTTTCAGAATACCCACAGGTAGATGTAGGATGCATCATCTTGGATCCCACAGTGCCTTGTACAAATTGTAATTAGAGCTTTAATCAGATTTCTGTTATGGTTCATGTCTGGCTCTCTTGGGATTCTATGACTGTCTTCTGTTCATCATTGTATCTTCAGCATGTGAATGAATGGGAAGATTCCTGGGTAGTGAGCTACAGCTTAGTTATTTTGATTTCATTAAATCAGGATTTGTGGAGTTTTGGTGGATTGACTATAGGGAGCCCCAGAAGGGGTGGGGCATATTTAAGCCTTTTTCTTTTTCCCTGGGGACAATTGCTATGCTTGAAATATTATAGATACCTTTTTAGATATGGCTTTTTGTCAGAATTGATGTAAGACATAAAATTGCAGTAAGATTCTTTAACTATTAAAGACAAAACTGTTTTTAAATACTTCTGTCCTTCTGAGACATTAATTTTCTTAGTTAAATCACTGATTTTATCGTGTATAATACATATCAGTTTATTACAATAAATAAGTCTACAAAGCTTTATTGACATTCTTTTGATTATTCTTCATAATTGGAAGTGGTGCTTTGTTATGTCTTAAAAATGGTCTATATTTCGGGCTTTTTTTTTTTTTTTTCAGTTTTCTTTCATTAATTGTCCTACTCCTTCAGACATGATGAGGACCTATGCTCTCTTGAGAGAAAGTTTGAGTGAAGCACTTTGAGTTTAACATGGTATATGAAGGAGCCACAGTGGTAATTCACATTTTTTCTTAGTATTTTCTCCTACCCCTCCAACCCCCTTATTATCATCATGAATACTATGCTTAAGCTGTGGAGCAGTATCCACCAATCTGCTGCAAAAATGAGAAAATAATTGTCATTTATTCCGAAGGTGCTTATACGTAATTGAGGAACAGCTGACTCATTTTAAAGCAAAAGAATGAGAGAAATCATGGCTACATTTTTGGAAAGGTTATCTTGCCGTGTCCTCCAGGTGGAGTCCTGTCAGGCCTCCACAGTCTAGGCCACCACCACACCCCCTGTCTCCTCTCTCTATGTCTTTTTGTGAACATGTCAGGGTAAATAAACAGTTAGACATTCCCCCAAACATGTCATACTCTCTCTTCCTGGAGTACCTACCCTCTTCTGCACTTGGCAGTCATGCTTCAGGTTTATTTCACCCATCACCTCTTGGGTGAGCCCCCCTCAACTCAGCTTCCCCAGCGTGGACAATGCCCACTGTGAGGGCAGTTGCTTTCCTCTCTTCTATCACGCTGTGTCATGGGCCTCTCTTGCTTACTTTGTGAGCTGCAGCCTTGTGAGCCTGCAGCCAAGCTGATGGCAGGAGACTTGTTCATGTGACCAACTCAGTGCCTACTCATGGCAGGTTCCCTAAGTGAACTAGAGAATGAATGTGGTGAGAGTCCACATAAGGCAGACTAAAGAATGGACTGTCTGATTTTTCGGAGGTGGAGTCATAGCCACCCCTGACTGGATGTCATGCACAATGCAGGAAAGAACAAAAGTGCCAGAAGCTTTGGCCTGCTTTAGAACACTGTGTGTGCTAGGAGTGGAAATATTGGGGAGTGGGGGATAACTTCAGGGTGGTTTTATAGAAGTTGAATTTAACAGAGTGAAAAATACTGCAGCTATTTCAGATAGGTTTGACTTTTTTCCACCTGAAGCTTCTTTCTTCTGCTGAACCTAAATTTTCAATGTGTAATTTAAACCCAGCTTGATACAAAATTTACTTCTTTTCTTATTTTAAACTCCTGAATAAATGTGTTTGCTTTAAAGGGAGAAATAAAAATTTAAAACAGTAAACAGTTGAAAAATTAAAATATGAATAATTTACATGCTGTCAGTTATTTTGTTGATTGCTAAATTATGTGTTCATCGAACACTGACTATGTTTAAATATCTCCTTCAGTGTTGCTAAGGGAAACATACTTTCATACCTGACTTGTGTGTATAGATTTTATTTTTGTTTATATTGTTCCCACTTTATTTTTTGAAAGAATAATGACTATTATTTTTTCATAAACATAAATGTTCATTTTTAAAAATAAAAATGCATTAAAAATGGGGCATACCAAAAGGAAAAAATTACCCATTCCCTAGGAACAACTGTTTTTAACACTTGGTAAACATAATTTCAGACATCCTTTTATTGATATATATATAAGGAGAGATAGATATGGAGATGGAGAGGGAGAGAGAAAGAAGGAGATAGATAAAAGATAAGGTTCATAAAACACATGCTATTTTTACTGACAGTATTAAACCTAATCCTTCTTTAATTTAGTAGAGATAAATTCACAGTGAAATTAAGAGTCAGTGATCTTTTAATTCTCAAGTTGCTTAGATTAAGTTTATATTTATATGAATTCAGTGCCCACTACCGGTCCTTGTTTTACTCTTCTCTCTTCCTTTTGTGTATATTGATAGATTTCTTTGCTAGCAGAAATTCATCCTACGATAATTTTTGTAAGAGAGGCTCACAAGTGCTGGATTTTCTGTTACTGCATACTAGAGAATGTCTGCTTATTGCTTTTATACTTTCTACTTGAAGTTATACTTATGGAGTATTTTTCTCAGAACATTTGAACTACTTGTCTGCTATTTTCTGGCTTTGATAGTATTGCTTTGGATAAATCTGAGATCAACTCTTGCTTTTTTTTTTGGTTGTTTTGTTTTGTTTATTTTCCTACTGCAATGGTGGTTTGATATTTCCTTTTAACTATTGTGTTTTGAACTACAACTCACAAAAAATCCACAACACACAAAAGAAGCCCTTATGTATCCCATGCCCAGGTCAAGAAATAGAATATTCACGATCCACTGCCTTCTCTGGATTCGCAAAATTCTTACAAGAAAACTGGCTTCTCATGGAGGGCTCACTTCCATTTGTTTTTTATTTTTCTCAAATCTTGTAATATTAATTCTTACAGCTTGCTGAAAAGACTGCTTTTCAGTGCCTTCCAGAATATTTTTGAAAAGTATCATGCTCGGCTTTTGTGCTAGTTGCCTTCCATGGAAGTGCTGTTCTGAGTTACAGAAGCCCCTTTACCAGAAGCTGAACTCCCCAGCAGGGTTCTATAACCTTGAATTTCAGTGATTTTGGATATGATTATGGTTTGTTGTTATTTATTTATTTATTTTGAGGCAAGAGAAAGTCATTGCCCTTTTTACCTGCAAATTTAAGTCTTTCTTTACATCTTGAATTTTTTCTTCTTCTGTTTGTTCCATATTTATCAGCATCTCTAATAATAAATTTTAAAAATCAGCATCTTATTGAAGTGTTGCATATATACAAAACAGTTCTCAAATTTTAAGTGTCTTAAGTCATGAATTTTCACAAACTGAACACCTCCCTGTAATTAAGAAATTCAACCTCTCCAAAAGCTTGCCTAATGACTTTACCTACTCTCCACACTCTCCAAAATTAGCCACGATTTTAACTTCCAACACCATAGATTAGCTATATTTGATTGTGAACTTTGTATAAATGGAATCACATGGTATATAATTTTTTGTGTCATCTGCTTTTACTCAACAATACATAAGTGAGTTCCATCCTTGTTGCTGTTGTGTGGTTGTTTATTTAGTATGGGTATAGCATGGTACTCTATTGTATGACTGTATTGCAATTTATTAACCCCTGTTTGATGGACTTTGGAGTGTTTCCAGTTTGGGGCTATTGTGAATGAAGCTTTACAAATATTCTAGTACATGTCTTTTAGTGAACGTGTTTATATATTTCTTTTGTATACTTTCCTAAGAGTGGAACTGCTGGGTCATAGAATAGACATGCGTGCAACTTTACAGATTTTGTGGAGTTTTCCAAAATGGTTGTAATACCAATTTGTACACCCACCAGCAGCATATACTATGAGAATTCCAGTTTTTCCACAACATGACCTTCATTTGATGATAGTTCTTTTTTTTTTTTTTTTCATTTTAGCCATTCTGGTGAACAGGTTTTTAACCAACTTTATTAATTTTGTTCCATTTTGTGTTCTGGATTTCTAAGGACTTTAAGTCTATATGCCTTGGCACAAGACCTCTTTTTTCCTGGGTTGTGGTACTCCATCCTGATTGCTGAAATAGTAGCAAACACATTTCTAAGTGACATATTTTCCCTTTTCACTATACATCTAAAATTCTCTTTATAGGTTTCTCTAATAGTTGTGTGTGTGTGTGCATGTGTGTGTGTATGTGTGTGTGTGTGTGTGTGTGTGTGTGTGTGAGATTAAGGGTCGTGATGCAACTTCTCTTCCAAGGAAACTCAACCTGTAGTTTCTGACTTCTTTCTCAAGACCACCTGGGGGAGATGGCAACTAACACTGCAGGCTGCACAGAGGATAGAGCATTTTGTTGGATCAGTCTAGAGACACTGATCATTCAGTATCATTAAATGATATTTAAGTGCACTATTTTTTTTAATTCAAATTTGACCTGAAAAACATTGTTGGTAAGAGCAGAGTGTCAACGTCAGAGTTTGAACCCTCACTGCTGTGAATGCCTCTCATTTTCTCTCTGTGGCTCTTATAACATTGAGCACTTTGACTTCCTGAATACTGAGGTGCACAGGGCTGTGCGTCGTATCATTTTATACCTTCTTGTTAACCTTCACAGAGGAGCTGTGTATACAAAACACAACAAAGCTATAGAGAGAGACCATTTGAGGCTCCAAAGAGCTGTGTGATGATTATCCTACAGCTCCTTCTCAAACGGAAAGAATGCCTCCCAAAGGCAAGCAATCAATCTTCTCCTTGGCACATCTGGGAGTCCTGGGGTTGCACAATGTCAGGAGATTGCTGCTTGATTGTTCCTTGGCTGGAAATGACTCTGGCTGTTTATAGTTTCCTGCATTCATGTTCTTTAAAGCTCACTCATTGCTGATACTGCTACTGATCATGGTAACAATAAAGAAGAGTCTACAAAGTTGTTGTTGTTTTTAATATAAGTAGCAAGATATAATGATCTCATTCATGCTTGAAACAGAACTATTAGTGACTGTCATGACTCAAGATTTCATTCATGGAGGTTCCCTTTCAGAGGTAATTTTGAATGATGGACTTTAAAGATGGGGAAAGGTCCAGATCATAAATTCTCACTATCTTGGTCTCTGTATGAAGGAAATGTCCCATCTTCCAAGACCAGAGAGGAGGTAAAACTTCTCATTAGATATTTTAGCTACTTGAATTCTAGTTCATTTATATCGGACCTACCTATGTTGTTTTATCTTGGTGCCTTAAGGCAAGATGGAGAAATGGGCTCCATGGGGAGATTGATGGGTTCATTGTAGGTGTATGCGTTGGTAGCCTCCCTGTTGTAGGGACATTGAGGTTGAAGTACTTCAGTCCTCTAACTGATGGGTCCCCTGAAGTTTCTATACTAAATACTCATATTCTTATAAGTCCTAGAAACCTGTACCAGCAGTCTCTCTTGACACTCCTCAGAGGTGGGAATGGGATTGCCTTTGGCCTCATTGGTCTGACAGTCTAAACAGCCATGGGTGGCAGAATGAATGTGGGAAATGGCCATGTGCATTTCCTGTGTAGGTCCAGTTTTATCACTTGATGATTTTTTTAAAAGATGTATTTATTTATTTGGTGGGGGGAGGGAGCACCCATGAGCAAGGGGAGGAACAGAGGGAAAGGGAAGCAAGTGGACTCCCTGCTGGGTGGGGATCCCAACATGGGGCTCCATCCCAAGACCCTGAGATCATGACCTGAGTCAGATGCTTACTGACTGAGCCACCCAGGTGTCCCTCAAACTGACCGCTATGTTTCAAAGCTGAGAGAAAACTACATGACAGGACTGTCCAGGCCCTGGGGGTCAAGGAGGCAAGGACAGCTTTGTTTAGCTCTGAGTGGGCTCTGTGTGACTCCAGAAGAGGGAAGAGAACATAAACACAGGCAACAAATCACGTATTGGGTGAAGCATTTGGCGATGCCATTGTCTGCAGTTTTGATGTGTGGGGTTGCTGCTCACAACCTTACTGAGAAAAGGACAAAGGAGAGTGTCTCTCTGGTTACTTTCCTGGAAAAACAACCTCTTCTTCCTCCAGGGCCTGTTAAAGGGGCAGCATTAGGGAACACACATGTGACTTCCCATTCCTTTCTGTTTTGTGAATGTGGGTGTAGGGGAGCCATAAAAATCTGCTGAAGGAGAAAGTAATGCATCGAAACCTCTTTAATGGGTTGGTTTTATTGTGCTTTGATGAGACCTGCTTGGAACACCTGTGCCTCATTCAGTCTTTGTTTATCATATTTCTTAGTTTTCATATTGACTACATTGTGTATATAATAAAACAATTAAGAAAAAAGAGACGGGTATGTAAAATAGTTCTTGATAACGTATTTAGGGGACCTTTTGAAACCGGGCCATAGCAGGATGAAAATATCCTCTGGCTGCCAAGAGCATGAAGCAGGTGAGATGGACCAGTGCCAATGTGGGTCCTCTCTTAGACTGTCAGGCCACCTGTCAACAGGGTCACAGTGGACTCCAGGGGAGCAATTGCCCTCAGGAGGCCACAGGTGTGTGAGAATGGCTCTTTACTCATGACGCTCTCTCCCTAGATGCCCATTTCCATCTGAAATGTATTTAAGCATTTTTCCTTCCTGATACCCATGACTACAGGCTGATTGAGCAGGTGAGCCCAACTTGCAGACCATAAAAGGCAGAAGAGAGGATGCCTAAGAAATGCAAATGCTTCCTAATGAGGGCAGTGAATTAAACTCACTTTCAAAAACCTGTGTGAATATCCAGGACTGTATTAAAATGTCATCCTTTAAAAGAGACATATTTTTATACTTTGCTGGGGAAAAAATCATACAGCTCTTTTGGATATATTTTTGAATAAATGAGTGGAGACCAAGTGTGTTCTAACTTCAAGTCTCTTTATTGTTATGGGTAACTGGTTTCCTTCTCTCAGGAAGGGG
Source organism: Meles meles (assembly GCF_922984935.1). NCBI lineage: Eukaryota > Metazoa > Chordata > Mammalia > Carnivora > Mustelidae > Meles > Meles meles. Next base: position 35,198,361 of record NC_060069.1, on the reverse strand, counting down.
AGAGAATTCCTCCATGGAATAGTGAACTCCCAAAGAGCACGTTTCAGTAACACATTTTAGAGAGCCCAGATTTTGCCTCTTCTCTTTGGCAGAGCATGATCTTTGCCATTTTTGCTAAAAACAGAACATTGATTCAGCCTATTCACCAGGAGCAGACAGTGCGCCAGGACCTTCTTGGGGCCCCACTTCTGATGAATTAGGTAGTTCACTTGGAACAGGTGTGAGGGGTCACGTGGAGGGGAGGGTCATGTGAGAGGGGCTCAGGCAGTCCCAAGGGGTAACCAGCATGAGCCTCTAAATGTGCAGGAGTTATTCTGAGATCCTGAAAGGAGCATTGCTACAAATTTGACTATTCAAACACTCAGGGAAGCTGTAATTGTTTACTCAGATAGTATTATAGAGACTGATATGGATAAGGATATAAAACAACATTCTGCAGTTCCTGGAAGTGTTATTCTGTCATTAAGTCTTGATTTCCTGAATTAGCTTTCACCTGTCCTCCTGAATCTTTTGATCTTGTCTCCCCATGCTGTCAGAGGAATTATGACAGTGCACTGTATTTTAGGGGTTCTGGCTATAGCTGCTGTGTGGGACTGCAATTCTGAGAGCCAGTTCCATTTTTTCCCTGACTTTGTCGGTGTGTTGTGGTCTTCTTTTTGTCTTTTCACCTTCACACGCACACATGCCACGTGCTTGCACACGCAGATACGCACAAACGCACACTGCACACCTACATGTGTGTTCATTCCCATTCTGATTTTAATTGACATTGCTCACATTTTAAAATGGCCTTGTGGGATAAGAAAGGAAAAAGATAAGAATTAGGGGTGCCTGGGTGGCTCAGTGGGTTAAAGACTCTGCATTCGGCTCAGGTCCTGGGATTAAGCCCCGCACCCGGGTTCTCTGCTCAGCAGGGAGCCTGCTTCCCCCTCTCTCTCTGCCTGCCTCTCTGCCTACTAGTGATCTTGTCTGTTAAATAAATAAAATCTTAAAAAAAAGATAAGAATTAAATCTATCTATCATATAAATATGAAAGACACTAGAAAAACATGAAACCTAACTGTGTGTGTTTACCAGTAGGCACCCCTCAACAAAATGAAAGAATAAAGCTTATACATTTGTCAGAATGACTAACAAAAAAGACAAGAAGCAACAAGTGTTCGAGCGGATGTGGAGAAAAGGGAACCCCTGTGAACTGTTGGTGGGAATGTAATTTGGTGCAGCCCCTGTGGAAGACAGTATGGTGGTTCCTCAAAAAATTAAAAATAGAACTACCCTATGATCCAGTAATCCCACAACTGAGTATATACTCAAAGAAAATGGAAACACTAATTTGAAAAGATACATGTACCTCTATGTTTATTGCAACCTTATTTACAATAGCCAAGACATGGAAGCAAGCAAAGTGTCCATCAGTGAACGAATGGATAGAGATGTGGTGTGTATATATAATGGAACATTGTTCAGATATAAAAAAGAATACAATCTTGCCATTTGCTAGAACATAGATGGACTTATCTCACCACAGTGAGATAAGTCAGAGAAAGACAAATACCATATGCTTTCACTTAGAAGTGGAATCTAAAAACAAAATGGAAACAAACAAAAAACAAACAAAACAGAAAAAAACTCATAAGTACAGAAAACAAACTGGTGGGGAGACAGGCAAAAATAGGTGAAGGGGATTAAGAGGTACAAACTTCCAGTTATAAAATAAATAAGTCACAAACATGGAAAATACAACATAGGAAATGTAGTCAATAAAATTATGATAATTTTGTATGGTGACAGATTGTAACTACACTTTTCATGGTGAACATTTTGTGATGTATAAAATTGTCAAATCACTATGTCACATACCCAAAACTAATATAAAATTGCATGACAACTATTACTCAATTAAAACAAAATAAGTGCTTAAAAATGAGGGGATGAAAATATACTTACATGTAATTTTAAACAGAAGAAACCAGGGTTAATATTAGAAGTAAAATTACATGAAAATGCTAAATGTAAAAAAGGGAATAGTTTAAATTGCTCATGATAAAGTACAAATAAAAATAAAATAATCATAAAATTTTAGGTAATGAATTACAAAAATGTACAAATTTAAAAAGAAAGAAGTTAAAAACTCAAGGAAACATGCAGGAAGCAATACTTTAAATACTGAATAGTTAACAGAATGTAGAGAAATCAATAATGAGATTATTGGACTTTATGGTTATATTTGGAATTGTGTCCTATCCAAGGAAGAAGTGAATGAAAATATGAATAGAAATTAATATTTATGAAAATAATATAAATGATAAACACCAGAGATTTTTCTTTATTTCCATCCTTCCTTCCTTCCTTCCTTCTTAAGAATCAAGGCCAAACATTGGGGAGGGTATATGTTATGCAAGTACTGTGAAGTGTGTAAGCCTGACAATTCACAGACCTGTACCCCTAGGGCAAATGTGGCTCAGTGGATTGGGCCGCTGCCTTCGGCTCGGGTCATGGTCTCGGGGTCCTGGGATCGAGCCCCACATCGGGCTCTCTGCTCCGCGGGGAGCCTGCTTCCTCCTCTCTCTCTGCCTGCCTCTCTGCCTACTTGTGATCTCTGTATGTCAAATAAATAAATAAAATTAAAATAAAAATAAAAAGAATCAAGACCAATAAAAGAGATGAAACTCTCATAAAGGTGATCAGGGAACTAAAAAGAAAAAGCTATACACTTTATTAGGAATGATCAAGGGAGTATAATTAAATAGTTATTTATTGATGCTTATAGACACATATCAGAAAAAGTAGAATTCTATATCAATACATGTCAATACAAATAAATACATGGATCAAAGAACAATTTTATGGGACAATATAAAAAACAACTGATTGTAAAAAAAATATGGAAAAACTGAATAGAACCTGAAAGACATTATGAAAAACATCTAAAAATAACCTCTGGAAAGATGTCAGACCCATATGGTTTAAGGAGTGAGTTCTTTCAAACAATTTTAGAACACAAAAATCTTGTGCCACTTGAAATATTTAAGCACAAAAAGGCAAGTTTCTCCTTTCTTTCACTTCTAACTAGCATAACTATAGAGAACTGCAGACAAATCTTTCTTAGATATAGAAATGAAAAATTCTAACTGCAAGATGGCTGCATGAATTCAACTATATTAAGGAAATTATGTGCTATGAATAAGTAGGCTTTATTCCAGGAGTTTAATGATGGCTCAATTGATAAAAATATATTTATTATGATAATCTATTGTTAGTAACAGAAAAAGGAATGAGTGTTTCTGATGTAAAGTAGTAAAATAGGGCTTCTTACTATTTTTTGTATGTGATGAAAAATACGTGGCCGAAACTTGTGCAGCATGCTTAAAATGCAAACCTTAGAGCCATTCTCATTACAAGTTAAGATTGTCTGCTCTCCCCATTATACCACAGCTGATCCAATGTATAACAAAGTGCTCTAAATTAACAGGATAAAGCACAGATATTTGTTAATATTATTGGGAAAATTGTGAAAAATAAAAACACTCAGGGAAACAAAAATTAAGGAGGATGCAAAGCCTTTTGTAAGTGTAACTCTTAAGCAGACAAAGGATGTCAAGATGAAAAAAATGAAACTACTAACATACATGGAAAATATAATCACATATTTATGTTAGTTTGGAGTAAACAAGAACTTTACAACTATGATGGAAATCATAGAAGAAAATCTGAAAGGAAATAAAGTCTCCTTAACTTAAAAGAAAAATGAAAACTGGGTAAATATTTGTGAACAAATATGACAGATGCAAGGTTAATATCTTTTATTTAACATATTTTAAATTTAAGTTTCGAAGAGCTCTTACAAATCAACAAATAGATAAATATCCTTAAAGAAAACAGGCAGCTATAGAAAATGAAACACAAGTTGTCAGGAAAGGAAACAACAATGACTTATCACTAATCTTATTAGTGAAGCCACATTAGGTTTTGGAAAAGGTGACCAGTGAATGAAAGATAATCAATTAGGGCAGTAGACAGAAAGGTAATTCCGATGCAGTTTCTGGAATAGGACTGTTGGAGTTAAAACACTTCTCTTCCACTTTCTAACTGCTAATTTCAGCCTACCTCTCAGTACTCACAGCCAACATTTATAAACCAACAGGAGTGGCCTTTACTCCATCACTGGTTGAAGTACATATGAAAGACACACCCACCTGAAACTCACAGAAGCTCATCTAAGCATTGTATCTGGCTGCTACACTATATATCTATATCTGTCACCCACCATTTATATCTTTCTTTCTAATTATATTTGTACATCTCTATGTTAAGAAAGCATAGGTAGGTGGAGAGAAAGAGAATTATGTTCAAAGATAGTGCAGTAGTTAAAGCTTGTATAATTTTAAGTCTAAATTTTTACAACAAATAGTTAAGCCAAAATATATAACATCTATAATCAAATTAATAAAACTTAATTTAAAAAATGACAAAGAGTGTGGTGGAAGCAGTTTGGCGGCCAACGTATTCATTGTTCAGGCAATTGATACTCACTCCCACACTAGGTAAGCCCTGAAATATCAGTGGCTTAGGAAGATTAAAGTTTATTTTTTGGTCATGTCACAGCTAGATGTAGCCATACCATCTGGAACATATGGCCTCTAAGGTTGCCATAGCAAGGGAAGAAAGTACGTTGGAGGGTTACTTTGGACTTTTTAATGGCTTATATAACTTTTTTTCTCCATTCCTTTCATTAGAACTTAGCCATATAGCCTAACCTGACTGCAAAGGAGACTGGGAAATGTAGAGAAGCCCATGAAGATCTGGTGAGCATGACTGGTCTTGGTCTTTGAAAGACTATGAATAGGACCAGGGTCTTCAAGATGATACAGTTGCACTGTTAACTTTTTAGAACTATCTTCAGAGTTCCATTGTAGTAAACCCTTTGTGGTAATATCTTCATCTGGGAGTTGGTTGGAGAGTATCAAACTCACTCCACCCTTTTCATAAAAGGGTGTCAATCTGGAATAATAATAGTAATAATAAAAGTAGTAGTACTAATAGTAGTAGTATTAGTAGTACTCAGAACAGATCTGCATTTTAGATCAGAGAATTAAAAAAAAAAAAGAAAAAGTATGCTTTCCTCACTCCCCCAATTTTTATTTGAATTCTACTTAGTTAACATATAGTGTAATATTGGTTTCAAAAAATCTGATTTCTAATTCTTACCTAAAGTTTAGTTGAAATAAGGAATATATAGAAATGGGTATGTGGGAGGTCTTGAACATTTTATAATTCCTGGATCAAGCAAGATAAATATACATGCTCTGTAGATCCGCCATATTATTCCCTCCTCTACCCCTTCATTCCCCACCTCCTCTCTCTCCCTACCCCTCCAGACTGCTTTGAGAGGACTACATTTTGGTTTCATTCTTTGAGGGGTCCTAATGAAACCCATCAATGCATTTGCAGTTGGGTTACTATGCACACTATCTCTCAGGGTCCATATATGGACCTCCAGGTGGGAAATTCTTTCAATACTGAGTTGTAGGAAAAGCTTGACTTAGTTATTTGTCTTCATACTTTCTCTTTTGCTTTGACACCCAAGGAAGTTCAGTCAAATTGTTGGTTCAACTAGTACAGCTAGGACATTAAAGGCTATAAATATGTACTGTACCACCCTCTCTCCCATGCTGATCTTTAATTTAGATTTATGTTTCTGAGTTCTGAATTTTTGTTTTTATTTCTGTTTTAGCATTGGGATATGTATTTTAAAGTCACCTTAAGTCCCATGAACTAAATTTGCTCTGGGGAATCAGTCAGCCCAGAAACTTCCAGGAATGATATTAGAAGAGATTTTTGATACTGGAAGTTGGGACACATTTGCTTTCAAGGCCAAATTTTACAGAAAAGTATCAATTTCTTGCACGTTCTTACATGCATATTTTATTAAAGAGCAGGCTTAGAAGATAGGATGTTTATGGAAAGTAAAGAAAAATATGACAGCCAATTTAATAAGGAACAAAAATAAATTATAGAGAGTCCTTTTAGGATTCACAAAAGGTTTTGCTTTCTGTTCCAGAGGACATACTTCCTATTTCATTTATGTATTGCTTCACTAATGGGCGGGGAGATGAAGTACCTTGACTAGACTGTTAATATCTCTACAAAGATAATATTCATGAGTGTATCAAGTCGGATTTGCCCATTTCTCAGAATATTGAATGTGATAGATAGAGCAGTATTAGATTATAGACTCTGACCTGGTTTCCAAGGCAACAACATTCGTTACCTTATTATTTCCCAAGTTACCCAGTTTAACAGCCCTATCCCTTTTATCACACTCCCCCTCATTAAACACTTACCAGATCCTTTTCTGTTGTTATGTAGGCAGTATAATAACTTTCACAGCTGCTTGCTGAATGAAATGGGAAAACACACACACACACAGAGTTTGGGAGTGTGTGTGGAAAGAGAAATTTCAGCAGTATTTAAGGATCAAAGGATGCAAGTGGCAGGTATGTGTTCTATATATACACACACACAGTGCATCCCCTGGCACATTTTGCACAGAAATAAGTCCTGTTTTGGTGCCCAGAGCTGCCATGTGTGTCTATTTGATGGAGTCTGGGTTCTCCTGACAGTGTGACAGGCTATTAATCACATGTGACCAAAATAGCACACAGAGGAGGGCACTCCTCTTTCTTTTCTTCCCTGGGTGGTAATGGGTAATTTGTTGAAACTCCTTTTCTTTGCATCTGTTCTAGTTTCTTTGTCTTTGTGTCACCCTTTATCCTTACTAAAGGACTTCTCATCTAGAACTGTGAAATCGGTGTGTTGTCTTGGGTGGGTGAAGTCATGTGGACCAAGTCAGTGGATTAGAGACAACTTAAAAAAATAGATGCTTGTTTCACATCGACTTGTTTTCTCCTTAGACCCGTTGAGAAAAATCATATGGCTTCATAATTATTATCCTAATGGCTTTGTCTTACTTAGGAGAATAAAATAGGTAATATTTAAGTTTTAAAACATTTTTAATGGCTGGGTCATGCTGATCGTTAATAGTTATCTTTGTATGGCTTACAGATACATAATACTAGCATACTTACTACATTTTTACATGTTCTATTCGGAAGTGAGGTGATTATGTGCTGTTCTGTTGGAAATTTCTAATATGAGACAGTGAGACCTTAGGGTCAGGGTCTGCTGTCACATGCCTTGCCTTGGACAGAAACAGCTTGGGTATTTGATGTGTCCAATCTTCTATCCATGATGGGATGACCAATAAAAAATGGAGTTGACTTTATGTTCTCTCTAGCCCAAGGACATAAGATTATGTTGACCTCACCAGTCACTGTGCCTCAGGTTGGAGTACAGATATCTGGAAACGGGTCTGTAGTTGGGAGGTTATGGAAGCAGGGGGCAAGATCAAAACCAGGAGAGCAGAGTTCAACCATATTCTTAAGTAGGAGTTGGTAAATATTTTCTGTAAAATGCCAGATAGGCTTTATAGGTAATATAGCTTCTATTGCAATTATTCAGTTCTATTGTGGTGCAGAGGCAGTCACAGATCCTAGAGAAATGCATGGGCATGGCTGTGCTCCAATAACATTTTAGTTATAAAAATAGGCAGTTGGACCTATTTGACCCATGGGTCACATAGTTTGCAGACCCTTATTTTTAAGAATGGTACCAAACAGATAGTATTTACTGTAATGTGGGTTCAAACAAAAAGGATGGGTTGATCAACAAATATTGCAAGGAGAAAATGAGAAGAAATGATAAAAATTGACAGGGCACCTGAGTGGCTTAGTCAGTTAAGTGTTCAACTCTTGGTTTCAGCTCAGGTCATGATCTTAGTCCTGGGATTGAGCCCCACGTTGAGCTCTGTACTGAGTGTAGAGTCTGTTGGAGGATTTTCTCTCTCCCTCTTCCTCACTCCCCACCCCACACTACCTCTCTCTCTCAAATAAATAAATCTTCAAATAAATGATAAAAATTGACAGGACACCTGGGTGGCTCAGTCAATTAAATGTCCAATTAAATGTCATGATCTTGGGGTCCTGGGATTGAGTCCCACATTGGGCTCTGCACTGGGTGTGGAATCTGCTGGAGGATTTTTCTCTTCCCTCTCCCTCGTCTCCTCTCCCCACTCTCTTTCACACACACACACTCTCTCTCTCTCTCTCCCTCTCACACTCTTTCTCTTAAATAAATACATCTTCAAATAAATGGTAAAAATGGACAATTGAGTGACACTCACTGTATGCTAATCACTCTCCTAAGTGTTCTACATGGGTTAACACATTGCATCCAATGAGATAAGTACTAAATTACTGACTGGGATACATGGTTATATAATGTCCCCAAGATCACACAGGTAATGAATGGTAGAACTAGGATTCAAACCCAGGTTCTGGAATTCAAATCAGGTTTCAGAATGCAAATCAATTTCCAAAAATCCATGCTCTAAACTATCTTAGTTTATTTCTTTGCATTGTGGAGCTGGCAAGTAAGAGGTGGTCAGGAGGAATTCTGGGGATGGAGTTCATAAGCTTGCAGTAAACTTTATGTTGTTTTAGAGCATGTGTGAGGCTGCATTTGAAAGACCAGAGAGGGTTGGACAGGCCACACACTGACTACCGATAGTATGAAACAACAGTTGGATGGAACTACACAAAGACTGGTGGACAGGAGATCCTCACTATGGCATGAACTTTCTTTGCATGTGAAGTGTGTCATATACATAAAATAATGTATAGAACATATATGAGGTAGGTGTAACAATCAAACAGGAACCCACTATCCCTCTTGGAAATGGATCATTTTTAAGACCATAAAGACAGCCTCCCAATTCCATTCCATTCAAGTTTCCCTCTAAAAAAAAAGCCCATTTTCTCCATTTTAATTAATATTACTTATTTTCTTTATAATTTTATGATATAATGCATGTAAGCTCCATGGTATGTTATTTAGTTTTGTCATCTATAGGAGTGGAACAATACTACTTTGGTAACTTACTATTTTCTGTCAGTATCAAAACTCTGAAGTTCATACATCTTGCTAAATCCAGTTGTGATTCATTTGTTTCCACTGCTCAATCATATTCCATTGAATGAGATGGAATTTATTTATTTATTCATCCTGTTATGGCCATTAGGCAAACTGGCTGTGGGTCCTTAGGCAAAATTAGTCCACTTCTTGGAACTAGTTGCTTTGACAATAAGATGAGCCCAATAGCACCTCCCTATGAAGTATATTGCCTGTTGATTCTGTTTTTCCTTGTTTTGTGGGGACTGGAAGGCTGAAAACTACTTTCCAGGACACTCTGGTTCAGATTATGCCACGACAAGGCATTCATGCAAACTTGGGGCAGAGAGAAAGAGAAGCATTTTGCTCTCTGCCTTGATGGTAACCATGCAAATGTAAAAACAGGCATGACTGTTTGCAGTGGTTTCCACATGAGCTTCAGTGTGATGTGCAGGGGAGGTCACTGGCAGGGGCTTCCTATGATCTAAGTATTTTCCGATTTCTTCAAAGCCAGAAGATATTCTTACAGGTGTGGCTCTCCTGCCCTACGTTTAATGATCTCTGTATTAACTCCCTCTCTGCCGACATACCTAGAATGGTTTCTATGCTCCCGAGTGAACTCTGACAGATGAGACTCTACGTTATGCTGCCTAACTACTTCAGGCTGTGTGAAGATTAAGTGAAATGATTCATCTGGAGCATCTAGAATGAGCTGGGCACATAGCGGGTTCTTTAAAGAAGAGGATCGCCTCCCATGTTGGAATATGGAAATGGATGGAGATGGGTGAAGGACCTCACTTCACGCACTAGGTTAGGAGGCTGTGGATAAAACTTTATATAAAACTATCTCCATGACACCTGGACCAGGGCTCTAATGCAGCTGCTGCAGCACTAAGGGATCTGTGGTGAGACTCCCACGTGCCTGCCAGCCAGCTTTGTGTGCCGCTGGCCAGGCTGAGTCTCCACCAGGTATGCCGGAATGCCAGCATCCCTCCTCAGCTGTGATGATGACTTTCTTTATGAAGCTTATCAAAACATCCCCACCCAGAGTTATCCTGAGATCAAGCCCCCGCTAATAATTGCCAGGAAATTTTCCAAACGATTTTCCAAGTTGAGTCAGGGTACGGAAATCACCTCCCTCCTCACCGTGGACGCTTCATCTGGAAGGTAACCAGTGCAGCTATGATCATCCGTTGGTTTCTGCACTGGCTTCAAACAGTCTTCAAATAAGCCACACCGTGACTGGCTAAAAATCAGACATGCTGCCAGGCTTGAGCTCATTTCTAAAGCTCCTTTGCTACTCTGTGTTGGCATTTTCAGAGTCCTCCATGGACAACAGAAAAGCTAGGCTGCAAGTGAAATTCTGCCTGTCTTCAGGGTTCTTAATTTTTGTAACTATAGGAAGAAATGCTCCACTCAGAGGTGTCCTCTCCTTTCCCTTCCTCAGCACTATCTAAACAGATTTTGCTCTGTCCCGTTCTCCCCAGGCTAAGATATGTGAATTAAGCAAAGCATGCCTTTGTTGGTCTCCTATCTCTTCTCCTTTGGGAGTCCCCTTCTTTTACACTTCAGAGACTCAGTGTTCTTGAGTGAATTTATATCACTGTATCCCCTTTCCAAGGGACATCTGCATGTTAAGGCCTAGTGCCCCCTGGTGTGGAAAGCTCTGCCTTCTGTGTAATTGGCACTGTGGCCAGCAGTGGGTATAAGAATGAACCAACTTTCCTGTTCTCAGGAAGCCTGGCAGAAAAGACATTCCCATGTGGTGCCAGTTTGGTGTGGCAGCTCAGGCTTGGGGGAGGGGTGGGGGAGTTGCAGGGAATCATCTTGATGGGTGATTTAGGCAAAGCAGGGAGGCAGGCAGTCTACACTGGAAGTGAACAGCAGGCTTTCTGGTGAGATGCCTGTGAGACTTTCCTTATTGCTGGGCATGTTGGCAGCAAATGTAGGGTGGCTCTGTCTGAGTCCAGGTGCAAGATGGCCTTGGCCTGTAGGAGCTGGGGGCTGGGCTCTATGGAACCACTTGGAGCACTGCGGGGACAGGGTCTAACTCAAGGAGACTACAAGAAGTGGAGCTGGGTTGGGGAGCCATTTGTGGCTAATCTCTTTGCTCTAGAACAAAGCAGGTTCCTCTTAGAACACACACTGTACTGACAGAGGGCACAGTGGCCAGAGGCCTGTTGGTTTGTCTATCTGCTTGTTTACAGTTACAGAAAAGCATATTACCAGAGCCAGCTAGTGGGCTTCCCCAGAGGCTCCCAGGTCTCAGGCCAGGCAGCCCCACAGCCTCTAAACAGCTCTAAGACATACCAGAGATGTGTTGCTGAACATCTGTTTTGTCCCAGTGTTGCCCTGGATGTGTGACAGAATTCCTGCTGCAGGCCTCCTGGGGACACAATGTGTGAACAATCACAGCAGAAAGGAGGGAGCCATGATTTCTTCTGGAACTGGCTGGGAAACAGGGCCCAAGGCATCTAGGAGGACAGGGCTGTCAGGGGTTGGAGACCTGATTTGAAGGCGTTAGAATTGGGGAAGTAGTTTGGTCCCCTACTAGCACACCCTGAATGGGATTTGGGCAAGGAGTTTGTTTGGGCAATGACCTCGGTCAGCCGAGGAAGGAAATGGGGACATCAGACAGGCCCAAGTGGAAAAGCCAGTAAGGATACATCAATTAGCAGGTCTCTGCTGTGGGTGACTGGAGCCCAATCCTGAAGAGAGGCTGTACAGAGCACAGATTTCTTCTTGTGGTGAGTGAGGAAGCTGTGGTGTTTGTCTACCAGCTCCGACATATTCAATGTTGAGGGTACTCTTAGGGCATTATCTCCTTTGCACCTCTGACATGTCCTGAGCCTGGACTGAGCACACTCCCCTGACCAGAGAATGGCCTACGTGGGAGCCGCTGCAGATGACCAAAGAGAGCTGAGAGGACATGGGGGGAAGTGGGGACTGGCACCTTCTACATGGCAGTTGATAGAAAAAGTAGGGTGGGTCATGAAGGTCCTGGCTCAGAGGTGTTGGCTATGAAATGCTGTATACTCTAGGCCTCATTTCACTTTTCCTCTCTTGCTTACTGTCTTCAATGGCGGGTGAAAGGATCACATTACCTAGAGCATCCTCCCTCTCATCTCGCTGATGACGCCTATGCTAGAATAAAGTCTGGTTTGTGTTAACTGGGGTGTATGTGTGTGTAAATGTATGTGCTTATATGCATATAAATGCACGGGCATACATGTGTTTGTACATCCTGTGTATTTACACACGTATCAGTTATGTTTTTCTCAATAAAAAAAGCACTGACCAAGAAGAAAGAGCGTTTCATCCTGCACCAGGGCCCTGCTATTTCACTCGGTAACACTGGGCCCAGTTTACTTCTGTTCAGTACAAGTCAAGAGCAAATGAGGGCCACTGTATCTTCTTTATTTTAACTCTAGAATTGGTGTTTATTGCTTAGTGTTTTGAGAATACCTCTTCTATGGGGTATTTACAAGGGAAACTAGTTAGACAGGTTTTCTTTCTTTTGTTTTCTTTCTTCCTTTTTTAAAGAGACATCTCATTTCCTGGCAAAATACCCGCAACTTTTCCTACTACATTTTGAGGCAGCAATTAAGGGTTGTCTGTTTTTTTATACCAGGGAGAATATTAGAATTGTATTAAAAGGAACGGAATGCATTTGGCTTCACCTTTCAAATCTCTTTGTGGTTTTCCTCATTTGTAAAGTGGGGTGATGTTGTCAATCTGTAATGAGATCATGGGTCTGAGAAGACTTCTAGACTCTGAGGTTAGGCTGGGTTCAAGGAGAGACTCAGGGCTCCCCTGATTCCAGGAACATGCAAGAACTCTGTCCAGTGGGTGTGCTGGAGCAGGGAGTTAAGGCACTCAGCAGATTTACTCCAACAGACACAGAGCCCAAGGACACCCCAGTGCAAAGAAAAAGCATTTTGGAAGCAATCCAAATCAGCCTATTGTGTGACCAAATCCTGTTCTAGAAAGAGGAGGAAAGAAGTAGGTCTGACAGAGGGTGGAAGGTGCTGGCGATGTTTGGAAGGCCCACTACCAGTTGCCATTCTCATTGCACTACACACAGCATTCACCTTCATCTTCATGCTGTTTCCTATGATAGCCATTATTCTTCTCATTCTAGAAAAACTGTAGCCTCAAGAACAACTTGCCTAAAGGAATATTGAAAAAGAAAGCCAAAGTTGGTGGCATCACAATTCTGGACTTCAAGCTCTATTACAAAGCTGTCATCATCAAGATAGCATGGTACTGGCATAAAAACAGACACATAGATCAATGGAACAGAAAAGAGAGTCCAGAAATAGACCCTCAACTCTATGGTCAACTAATCTTTGACAAGGCAGGAAAGAATGTCCAATGGAAAAAAGGCAGCCTCTTCAAATGGTGCTGGGAAAATTGGACAGCCACATGCAGAAAAATGAAATTAGACCACTTCCTTACACCACACACGAAAATAGACTCCAAATGGATGAAGGACCTCAATGTGAGAAAGGAATCCATCAAAATCCTTGAGGAGAACGCAGGCAGCAACCTCTTCGACCTCAGCCGTAGCAACATCTTCCTAGGAACAACAGCAAAGGCAAGGGAAGCAAGGACAAAAATGAACTATTGGGATTTCATCAAGATCAAAAGCTTTTGCACAGCAAAGGAAACAGTTAACAAAACCAAAAGACAACTGACAGAATGGGAGAAGATATTTGCAAACGACATATCAGATAAAGGGTTAGTGTCCAAAATCTATAAGGAACTTAGCAAACTCAACACCCAAAGAACAAATAATCCAATCAAGAAATGGGCAGAGGACATGAACAGACATTTCTGCAAAGAAGACATCCAGATGGCCAACAGACACATGAAAAAGTGCTCCACGTCACTCGGCATCAGGGAAATACAAATCAAAACCACAATGAGATATCACCTCACACCAGTCAGAATGGCTAAAATTAACAAGTCAGGAAATGACAGATGTTGGCGAGGATGTGGAGAAAGGGGAACCCTCCTCTACTGTTGGTGGGAATGCAAGCTGGTGCAACCACTCTGGAAAACAGCATGGAGGTTCCTCAAAATGTTGAAAATAGAACTACCCTATGACCCAGCAATTGCACTACTGGGTATTTACCCTAAAGATACAAACATAGTGATCTGAAGGGGCACGTGTACCCGAATGTTTAGAGCAGCAATGTCTACAATAGCCAAACTATGGAAAGAACCTAGATGTCCCTCAACAGATGAATGGATAAAGAAGATGTGGTATATATACACAGTGGAATACTATGCAGCTATCAAAAGAAATGAAATCTTGCCATTTACGATGACGTGGATGGAACTAGAGGGTATCATGCTTAGTGAAATAAGTCAATCGGAGAAAGACAACTATCATATGATCTCCCTGATATGAGGACGTGGAGATGGAACATGGGGGTTAGGGGGATAGGAGAAGAATAAATGAAACAAGATGGGATTGGGAGGGAGACAAACCATAAATGACTCTTAATCTCACAAAACAAACTGTGAGTTGCTGGAGGGAGGTAGGGTTGGGAGAGGGGGTTATGGACATTGGGGAGGGTATGTGCTATGGTGAGTGCTGTGAAGTGTGTAAACCTGGTTATTCACAGACCTATACCCCTGGGGATAAAAATACATTATATGTTTATTAAAAAAAAAAAGAAAGAAAGAAAAGAAAGGATGAATACCCAACTTTTGTTGCAACATGGACGGGACTGGAAGTGATTATGCTGAGTGAAATAAGTCAAGCAGAGAGAGTCAAGTATCATATGGTTTCACTTATTTGTGGAGCATAACAAATGACATGGAGGACATTGGGAGATGGAGCGGAGAAGGAAGTTGAGGGAAATTGGAAGGGGAGGTGAACCATAAGAGACTATGGACTCTGAAAAACAACCTGAGGGTTTTGAAGGGGTGGGGGTGGGAGGTTGAGGAACCAGGTGGTGGGTAATAGGGAGGGCACGTATTGCATGGAGCACTGGGTGTTGTGCAAAAACAATGAATACTGTTATGCTGAAAAAAATAAATAAATAAATTTAAAAAAAATAAAAAAAATAAAAAAAAGTAAGATTTTCTCAAACACAGCGAAGTCAGCAATTAATACTAAAGATCCATTTATGATTTAAGAAAAGTATCAATCTAATAAAAGTTATTTATAGAAATGTAAAAAAAAAAAAAAGAACAACTTGCCTAATAGTGGTGGAGTAAGCATTTGAGGCCTGGTGTGTCTGACGCTCAGACCCCCCATTTCTTCTGTGTGGTGTTGGGACAGTGGTCATTGGTATGGTGCGGCCTTTTGTCATGAAAGCAGAAAACTTAGGAGGCCTTGCTTATTGCTGGAGGGTCACAATACCTGGCTCACATATCTGGCAACACCCTGGGATACAGATTTTCTCCAGATGCCTGGCATCAGTTCAAGCACAGTATTATCCCAGCCCTGAAATCTTCTTCCTAACCTCAGGATTAGGTCCCACTCACTCTAGTCTCTCCTCCATGCGTCCCCCATGAATACTCTTCCCTGGACATGCCAAATTTGGTACAGTCTCTAAACTTGCCATGTTGTTTCATGCATCCGTGCATCTGCCTGAAAATGCCCCCTCTTAATTTTTTCATTATCTTATTTTTACTTCCTTTCTAAGACCCATATCAATTGCCTCCTTTTCCATGAAACCTTCCTAGACCTGCTCAAACAGGATTTACAACTCCCTTCATTGTGCCACTGCCAAGCCTATGCCATAAACCAAACATGAACTTGACTCATTGTAGTGCAGTTATTTTTCCATCTGTGCTGGAGACTGTTAATCTTCAGCAAATATCCGGGTGGACCTCTGGGTTTCAGTTAGACGGGAGCCGTGTGGCTGGGCTCTGCCCAGTGTATGACACTTCTGGACTTGCACTTGAAGTCATCCCACATGACCCGCCCTCCGCTTTTATGACCCTGAAATTCATCGTAACTACAGATTTTGTAACTGCAGCATAAAGGAAGGCCGCCTGTCCCACATCTGGATGTTGTGTGAGCACAAAATAAACTTGCATTAAATTGCTGAAGTGTTGGGTCTGTTGGGACGTGGACATTAATTACTTTGATTAATATAGCATCTGTTATTCCTGTTACTTATGAGTTCTTTGCAGATAAGGACCATGACATTCTTGCCACCTAGTGCAGAGGCTAAGGCGAGGGCATCACATGGAAGGGCAGCTCCTCTACAGTTACATACAGCCTGCAAGGAGCATGCACATTTTCATCTTCACTGACAGTGGCATGAAAAGGTCCTTATGTGCCTGCGGCTTTGTCAGCCAGGTGGGCCCCAAAGTGAGCCACTCAGGCATTGGCTGACAATTTTATCTGGTGTTTCTGCCTTAGTTTTTCTATTCCCTTCTTTGAAGGCTTTCTGCTGTAGCAAGATCTTGGCAGAGCACTTGGCTTTTGTGTTCATAGTTAAAATGTAATTATTCCTGCTTCATGTTCCTTCATGAACTCCATCACTCTGGTCCCGTGAAGGAACAAGGGGGCAGGTGGGCCTGTCTTCCCACGGAGGAGCACTGTCTGGCCACAAACCTGACGCTAGGCATATCGTACGGCGTTTGTCATTATCTTGCAGGTAGAACGAACGAGTTCATGGGTGTGTGGTTGAGTGTTCTCATGGAATCCGTGTATCATAATTGACTGTGACTGTATTTCATTTTGTATAAACACTGAGAGATTCTCTAAACATTTTAATTTCCTAGGGCCATGGCCAAAAGTAAGGATTGGAGAGAGAACCAGCAGTCATGTCAACTATGTGTCAAGGGTTTTATAAATATAATTTGATTTCATCCCAGAGCAATCTTGGGGAGCTGTGAGTCCATTTGTCCGACGAAATAAAGAGATTCAGATAGGCTTGTTAAGTATGTGCAAAATCCCAACATTGGCACAAATCACAAACTGTCTAGCTGCTATGTCCCTATTCCTTCTTCTCTACCACGGCCTGTGATCTCACTTCTCAACCTCATTGAGCCCCATTTAACTGCATGTCATCTCAGGGCATAGCCTTGTCTTCTCATTTCCTGCTGACAAGGATGGGCATGTGTTATTTTCCTTCTCTAATCTTCATGTCCTCACTCATAGAAGGCTGCTCCTATGACTGAAGGGAAAGACCTGGACCACAGAGAAAACATTCTGTCTTTCTTCTTCCCTCTCCTTCCTCTCTCACTACAGCAGGGTCTGGTCACCTTAGGAATCTTCCACTGCTCTTCTGGTTGGAAGGTGGGAAATGGGGGCTGTTATATATTTTTGATTCCGCTAGAATTGAAAAGAGTTGTCTCAAGTCAACTGAAGCTGCACAGCGACTGGTTATCCAGGAGGTACTGGCTCCCTCCCACAACAGAGTCCTTACCTCTTGTCCTTGGAAAGAGAAAGTTTAAGTCTTTGGAATTTTATCTTGGAAGAACAGTTTAGGCTTCTTTAAGGTGCTGACACATTGCCGTGAAGAGTCATGTTGGTCCTGAAGCCCGAACAGAACCCATGTGAAGAAAAAAGGAGGTGGTAAGAACCTCTCCCCAGGGGGAGTGGGTTTTACTTCCATACAGCTCCTCTCCAGCCTTCTGTCCACCAGATTCATGATTTTCCTATAGTCAAGATTTCTACTTGGCATGGTAGTGAAATAAAATAATAGGTTTTAGAGTCTACATGACTCGAATTCCCACCCAGCTCAGTCACTCCTTAGCTTCCTACTTGTATGTCTGATAAGTCACTTCACTTCTTTGGTCCCCGTTGCCCTACACGTATGCAACCAGTACTTTGAATAATCATGACACTTGGGATGTGACAGGAACGTGTCCCACTCCTTCTTTTTTGTCTTTGTCTTCATATTCATTTTCTTTAGTCTCCCATTGTCCTTTAAACTTTATTCCTTGGAGAAAACTTTTCCCCTACCCCTTGATTAAAGCTCAGGAATCCCCATGACTTTTCTGTTTATTCTTAGGAAACCTATAGCTGCTTTAAGTACTTTTAAAGAAAAAAACAAAAGAAGGACGCCTGGGTGGCTCAGTTGGTTAAGCGGCGGCCTTTGGCTCAGGTCATGATCCCAGCATCCTGGGATCGAGTCCCACATTGGGCTCCTTGCTTGGTAGGGAGCCTGCTTCTCCCTGTGCCTCTGCCTGCCACGCTGTATGCTTGTGCTTGCTCTCTCCCTCTCTCTCTGGCAAATTAATAAATAAAATCTTAAAAAAAAAAAGAAAAAAACAAAAGAAAAACTACAATTGTTCTATGGTGAGTGCTATGAATCGTGTAAGACTGATGAATCACAGACTTGCACCCCTGAAATAAATAATACATTATATGTTAATAAAAAAGGAGAAAGAAAAACTACAGTTACAATTCTGTGGAAGAAAATATGCATCCCTAGGCATTAATTGATACTTCAGTCTTCATGCAAATGTGAGATTTCTCCCATCTAGCTAAGACCTGTATTTGCTGGCCACCTGCTTTTCGTGGAAGAGGATGTGATGGCTTGATTCCTCAGTCCTGTATCAGCATTTACCCTTTCACTAGCTTACACACGTTTTTCCCTTGCCTGGGTTCAAGTTGGTAGAGAGTCTAGGGGAAAAGAGGTTAGAAGAAAGTTCTTATATAACTGATGAGGAGGTCTGTCCTTTCTGCCTCCTTGCTCTCTGCTACTTGCCAGAGTTTCAAGCCCACTTTCTCGCTCAAGGTCATGTTGATGAGCTATTTGGATGTTCTTTTTGCTTGGATTCCTCTTTTGCAAAACTTTTGACCTCCAAAGATCATCCAAAATTTTTGACCTCCAAAGATCATCCAAAAGATGATTTTTAGCTACCTGGCACTCATTTTCATTGATCACCTGCTGGGGTCCACTTACCCTTCTGGTTTTTGGATAGTATCTTTGGTAGGCAGAATCCTAGGATGACCCTCAATGATCTTCACCCTTCATAATTCCTTCCTCTTGAATGTGGGTGAGAATATGATGGGTATGACTTCTGTGATTATTACACTACACGGCAAAAGATATTTGCATATGTGGTTGATGTTACTTAATCAGTTGACTTTTTTCTTAAGTACTGATTATTTAAAAAAATCAGTTGACTCTGAGTTAATCAAAATGGAAATTATTTATGTTGGCCTAACTTAATCACACATGTCCTTTAAATCTAGGTCAAGAGGTCAGAGACGAAGCCACAGACAACAAGTTAGAGGAGTTCTCCACTGCTGGCTTTTGAGATGGGTGAGGCCATGTGGTAAAGAACGTCGGGAGCCTCTAGTTGCTGGGAGTGGCCCCGACTGACAACAGCAGGAAATGGGGCCTGAGTCCTAAGCAGCAAGAAACTAAGTTTGGCCAACAACCTGAATGGGACTGGAAGCAAATTATCCCCCAGAGTCTCTGGAAATGAATACAGCCCTCAGTAGAGAGCCCAGACACTTCATGCCTAAACTTTTGACCTACAGAATTGTGAGCTAATACATAGGCGATGTTTTAAGCCACTGAGTTTGTTATAACTTATTACACAGCTTTCGAAAATTAATACAGGTCCTAAGAGGAGCTATGCTGGCTTTTTTATGCAGGCAATATACCTTGGTCCTATGGAAAACACACATATCTTTCCATTGATAAAATCTGAGAATTCACACCTATATATAACAAGGCACTCAACTTTAAAGGACACTAAATTAGCTTGCTAGATCATGCTTCCTGCATTCCATAATCTGAGGGACGAGGGTCATATTTCAGTCCACTGAGTTTCACAAACCCCAAGAGATACATATTAGACTGATGGTCCAGACAAAGCCATTTCTCATCAGTGAACTTGAGTGCATGCTTGAGTGATGGAGGGAAACCAGTCTGTCAGTTTATTTTCTCAGGTCCTTTCAGGGACTTCCCCAAGAGGTTCCTGATTTTCCCCGGGGTTAGAAAGGGCTAGTGTGGCTAGCTCTATCAGGGCATAGACATGGTGGGGCGGGGGGGGTGAGGTCTTGACTTTTCCCCAGTCTAAGTGTCTTTAGTAAATTCAGAAGTTTTCTCACAAACAGCCTGATCTTCTTTCTGTCTTCCCTTCCTGCCTGGGGAACAATGACCCCCAAGTGGCTTGGAAGTTGGCTGACAGTGAGGCATCCCCTGGTTAAATTGATTCTGAGTCCCTGGTTGGTCTCAAATAATGCTCTTGGCAATCTAGGGACGTTTCCTGTGGTATTTAGAACATAGCTTTTCTGAAATAATGGTTCTCAAACTCTGACCTGCATCAGAATCACAGGAAGGCTTATTGAAACAGAAATAACTGGACCCCACTCCCAGAGGTTCTGATTCAGTGGGTCTGGGACAGAGCCTGATAATTTATATTTCTACGTTCCCAAGTTGCTGATGCTGCTAGTCTGGAGACCACATTTTGAATATCATTGCTCTGAAGACATATTTCTCGTGAAATCCTCTTTTCTTTCCATATCTTCACCTCTTTTCACATCTGTGATTTCCTACCAGAGCCAAGCAATGTGGAAATGGTTCTCAAACATTCCTTCAAAAAAATCTAGCATTTTTTCCTGGTATCTAACTTTGGCAGGCACACCTATTGTATCTTGGTGACTTATTCAAAATTTAATTTTAACATCTTGTTTTATGTTAAAAAGCAGAAAACATTACTGTTCAGGGATGTTGTGATCACTAAATAACTTGCTATATGCAGAATAGAAAAAAATGCATATGGGTGTTCTTCACTGTGCTCCCTGGCCCTACCACTTGCTACAGATTTTTTTGGGTGGAATCTGAGAATTTAAAAACCACTTGAGACACCAATTAAGAGAAGTTTTTGAAAGAATTAGTCCTGGGGAGGTTAGATGATTGACTCCTTCAAGAAGGTGTTGGGGGACATCAGGAGATATTTCAGTGAGGTCTCCATGGCACTTAGCCTGTGAAATAACCAACCTGATTCTGAGAAATGACTGCAAAGTTCTAAAAGTTCTTTTGGATTATGTATCCTTCACTACAAAAAGGTCTCCCAGGAGGTATTCTCAAAGGGTCCTGGTTAATGCTTGTGCTGCCCTTCTCTAAGCTCATACATAGGATTTTTACATGGCAGATGAAAATCAAACACTTAGCTGAGACCCCAGAAGCCATGACATGGTTTCAAGGCAGTCAGCCATCTGCAAAATGTCTAGAAAGGCAAGTGTGTGCCATCTTCTTTCTTTCTGGCTTCTAATTTATTGGCAGAGAAATGTTAAGTGGATTTTTTTAGAGAGTCACCATATTGCAGAAACAGATTGAAGCAAGATGGGTTTGAGAGAATAAAGTTTGCTCTAGGATAGAATCAGGTCCTGAAAGGGAAGGCATATGGCTGATGTCACAGCCCATACAGCCTCCCTGAGTAAAGTGAAAGCTTCTTAATTGAGAAGAACCATAATACTAGCAATATTTATTGAACAATTACTTTGTGCTTGCTTTTTATGAATTGCTTTATTCAGTTTTTAACAAACCTATGATTTAATTACTGTAATTATTTCATTTTTTTCCAAGTGAGGAGATGTAGGTAACCTTCCTAAGGTTGCACAGCTATTAAGTGGTGGTGTCAGAATTTGAAATCATGGTCAGTCAGACTCCAAGTTATGGAAGACCTTAAAATGAGACCAGGCATTACTGTTCAGAAAAATTCACTAACCCTGTGTTATGGGTTTAATTGTGTCCACCCCCAAATCCACATATTAAATCCCTAACCTCCAATGTGACGTATTTGAAGCAGAATCTTTGAAAGAGGCAATTAAGTCAAACGAGGTCATAAGGATGGGGTCCTAATCCAATAGAACTGGTGTCCCTGGAAGAAGAGAAAGAGACACAGGGGTGTGCGTACTCAGAGGAAAGGTCATGTGAGGATACACTGAGAAGGTGGCCATTTACCCGCCAAGGAGAGAGGCCTCAGGAGAAACCAAACAAGCCAACACCTTGATCCTGGACTTGTAGCCTCCAGAACTGTGAGAAAAAATAAATTTCTGCTGTTGAAGCTACTCAGTCTGTGGTGTTTTGTCATGGAAGCCCTTGTGAACCAATACAGCCTACCACCTTTAAGGGTAGAGTGTACTTTAGCATCCTTGATTTTGGGTTTCTTCATATGATTTACTTTGGTCAATGGAATGTTAGCAGACCTGATGTGAGTAGAGGCTTAAACAACAGATGGGTGTTCGGACTAGCTGCCTTTCACAGTGCTCGTGCTCTGAAAAGGACATCTTCCATTTAGCTGGTCTGAAGAGAAGGAGAGACAGTGGAGTAGGTCTTGCAGCTTAAAGCAAAGCCACCGGGCTGAACTTGCTCTAAGCTGGGCAATACGAACCTGCTATAGTTTGAGCCAAGCTACCCTAACTCACCTCTACACTCATAACAGTTCATAATAACTGTTTTAAGCCTTTGTGGTTTTTTTTAGGCAGCACCACTGTAGTAATAGCTAGCTGATACATTAATCAAAGATCAGAATAGGGAACTTTACATAATTTCTGCACAACACTTTCTCTGGTCACTTATTAGGGGTAGACATAGAAGGATATTTGGAGAAAAGGTAGACAAATGGTTGTTCTAACAGTTTTCTCAACTTTCAAATTAAAAAGGATAAACCACATTCCTTTAAGAATATGTATAAGGTGGAATTGAACCAGTATTTTCTTCCAGAGCAGTATTTAAATGGAAAGAAAGAGACACACATGCATAGAGACAGATAAAGGGAGAATGGGCTTTTTGGACTGAGTTATGCTGAGTTTAAATGTCCTGAGTTTGTCATTAGCTATGGATGATCTAGTACAAGTTCTACAACCTCATTGAACTTCAGCTTTTCCGTCTGTAAAATGGGAATGCTAATTATATTATCCTTCCCACCCACATACAATTATTCATGCCCCCACCATGGGTTCTGCCTGCATAATTGGAAAAGTCTGACTCAGAGCAGGTACTTTTTATTATGCCTCTTTATAGTTAAGGAATCTTAAAGGGACAAGGTATGATAGGGAAGATTTGAGGGATTATTTTTGCTACCCGGGACGTGGAGATATTTAGCTCAGAGGAGCCAGCAGGACATGATGAGGCTGCTTTCCTTTCTAGCTTAGGTTGATTTTGAAGTTTTAAATCCTAAGTTTGTGGCCCAGTGGAGAAAAATGTGTGTTCTCAAATCATCAGAGCTGAAAGAGCCTGAGGTATTATAGAATGTAGTTTTCTATGCCTTGAATAATGTATACATTCTACTTTGACAAGCTGGAGTCAGTCCTGATTAGTAGTTCAAATTCCAAGCTCCAGAATTTCCTTGTCTTGTGATCTGGAAGAGTTACTTAGCCCATTTGTGTCTTTGTTTCATTATCCATAAAAAAAAGAGTACTAGTAGTGTGTGTCCTTTTGAGTGTAAAGTTGTCTATAATGAAAATCACATTAAACAAAGGAAAGCTAAAGCTTATAGCATACCATCAAGCCACAGATAAAAGCTCACAAATATGATCTGAAGATATTTAACTTATTGACACCAGTCCCTTTCTTTTGCAGATAAGTAAACTGAGGCACCCTGAGGTAAACTGACCTTTTCCAAAGTCACAAAGCTATAAAGTGTCAAAGTAGGACTACATAGGTGAAAATTTTATAAGTGACAAATATCTAAAGAGGAGGCATCCCCACCTGTTGAAATTTTAAGATGTAGACATAGTTTGGAGACCTAGGAGAGGGGGCTGAAATGATAAATTCTCATTAAAAATGATCAAGCATGTAACCTGTTATTTTACAAGAATACTCTTTAAAAGTACTAGCTTAAAAAAAAAAAAAAGTACTAGCTTGGCCTAACCTGTTATACCACCAGTGACAGGGAGCTCATTACCTACTGTATCAGTGCATTCCATCTTATTAAACAACTTATTAGAAAGCCTTTCCTTATGGTGTGCCTTAATGTAGCTTCTACTTCTGGAGCTGCACAGAATGAATCAAATGCTTTCTTCCCAGTGTAACCTTTAAATATTTGAAGACAGCTCTTGTGTCTCCTGCTCTCACTCTTCCATCCACACATACATTCAGCAAGTATGTATTGGAACAACATATCAGGATTCTTTTAGTGTTAATAAATGGGAAACTTGGGGCACCTGGGTGGCTCGGTGTGTTGAGCCCCTGCCTTTGGCTCAGGTCATGATCACAAGATCTTGGGATCAAGCCCCGCATTGGGCTCTCTGCTCAGCGGGGAGCCTGCTTCCCCCTCTCTCTCTGCCTGCCTCTCTGCCTACTTGTGATCTCTCTCTCTGTCAAATACATAGATAAAATCTTAAAAAAATGGAAAACTCAAACTGACTTAAACATTGCATTTATTTATTCTTGCATTCATTCACTCATCTACCTATTTGACACATATTTATTCAGTACATTTTTACATTTCAGGCACTGTTCTATACATGGAGGATAGAGCAGTAAGTGTAAGAGTCCCAACTCACATGGAGCTTCCATTCTAGTGTAAGAAGGTAGACAATGAACAAATAAATATGCTCATCTCCAAATAAACATAGAGATGCTATACTTTTGGGGAAAATACTGTGGAATGAAAGGCATAGAGAAGGCCAGAGGGTGGGGATCTGCGGGCATTGGGTCATTTAACTGAAAACTATAGAGGCAGGGCACAATTAACTCTCCATAGTCTTTTATCTATTGTTCCCTAAGATTTGCTTTGTGCTAGACTGGCTTCCCTCATGTTAGCAGTTTGGTTGCTGGTGGACCGGAGCTTTGTGGTTTCTCCTTTATATTCAGAAGAAGATTGACATTAGTTTCTACAAGGCAACAGAAATTGTGACCTTCATTCAGGTACAAACACTCTGATTCCTGTGTCTAGGGAAATGCCCTTTATTGATTAGCCAAAGCCTTGGTCTATTCCCATATGAACTGTTAGAGGGATGTGCCACTAAAAACTAGAGTATGCTCATTGTCACCCAAAGCATATGACTACCATGCAACAAGGGAGGATGGGTTTTCTGATGGTGAGGCAACAATAATAGCCACTACAGATCCTACATGTAAGTACTCAGAGCTTAGAAAGGTAAACAGAATATGTAGTATCTGACCTTAAGGAGGCCACAGCTTCAATGGAAGGATACAGATGAATAAGTAGGTAATTCCATAATAGGGATAGCCAATCAAATTGGCTCAAGACCATCATCAGCCTCAAGGTGGCATATGAGAATGAGGCATTAAAATGATCTTTCTAAAATAGTCAATATTTAAGATTTCCCTTCATGTTCTTCACTCCTGTATCAGTAAAAACCTTACCCACACAGCTTTGCACAGCTCTCTCATTTGAGGTGGGTATATTTGTCCATCCCATGTGATTCCCTTTTGTCAACGGGATGTTAACAAACCTGAAGGCAGCAGAGGCATGAAAGCACATTTGGGCTTCCTTTCCACACTCTTTCATTTCCCTGAGGAGATTGTTGGCCTGCTTGTCCCAGGATAGAGGAAAGAAGCAAGTGGAGTAGAATCACCCCAGCTGAGCTATTTTGTTGGAACCCAGCCTCGACCAGCTGACCCTTAGGCCTCCAGACCCAGGAACCTCATCAGTGCTTATTGAGAGTAACACTCGACCAGCTGACCCTTAGGCCTCCAGACCCAGGAACCTCATCAGTGCTTATTGAGAGTAACACTGAGGGTTTGTGGTTGTTTGTTATGCAGCATTAATTGTAGCAATAGCTAACGGACATAGGCTTGAAGGACAGTCTTTGTGGAGATAGTAAATATTCTAAATTGTCTTAGTTCTGACTTAACACAGCAAGAGGTAGGTCTTGTAGACTTGGTCAAAGAATATTGAATTCAGAAGTCTATAGATCAGAAGAAACAAGGAGAAAAGCCCATTCTTGGGGTGCCTGGGTGGCTCAGTGGGTTAAGCCTCTGCCTTTGGCTCAGGTCATGATTTCAGGATCCTGGGATCGAGCCCCGCATCGGGCTCTCTGCTCAGTGGGGAGCCTGCTTCCTCCTCTTTCTCTGCCTGCCTCTCTGCCTAGTTGTGATTTCTCTCTGTCAAATAAATAAATAAAATCTTAAAAAAAAAACCTAAAAAGAAAAGCCCATTCTTTCTAGTCCTGGCATATGTGGGAAGAAGAAATGGAGGAAATGGAGATGGAAAAATGGAGATACGGTCAGAGGAGACAAATGGTCAGATGGGCTTCAGTTGGCATCCCTGAGTCACTTCAGTTCCCCGGGGTCATGGTGGGAATCAGGGATATAAGGTACATGTGCTGAGAGAAAGAGCTCAGCATAGGGTGGCCCTGTAGGAGAGGCAAAGTGACCTTAGAGCAGGGGTGGATTTAGACATGGCAGAGACTCCGAGGGTCTATGAGAGGAGTGAGTGAGAGCCCAGGTGAGAACTAGACAGCTAGAGAGCACCACCAGATGCTGAAGAAGCTGAGATAGGCCAGTCCACAGCTCGGACCAACCAGAGATGTAGCAGCAGGTCCTGGCAGGATGCCTGGAGTGGGGCCGGCATCTCCTCGAGAGATTCCACTTCAGGGCATGACCAGCTCTGCCTCTCCACAACTGAAGCCAGAGAGGACTCAGAGGGCACCCAGTCAGTTCAGGGACACTCTACTCTTTCCACTCACCATATGCAGCCCATCCACCGATGGTGCACCAAGAGGGGATGGGATGGAGCATGTGGGAGGGATGTCAGAAGTCTGAGAGTCTGAGCACTGTCATCTGAACAGACCAAACACTTGATTCAACAGATTCTTTAAATTTAGAATCAGACCCAAGAGTAACAGCCTAAACCAAATTTAGTCTTTTTTTCCTGCTTACCATTTGGGAGGGGGCTTATGAAGAAGAACAGACCCATTATTGACGGAATGAGGAAATCACCTTGTCATTGTATGCTGAAGAGTGATGTGGATGGATTTTCCACTCCACCACAATGATGATTCAGTGTGGCGAAGTCTAGAGTGATGCTAAAGCTCCAGTGTGCTGGGAGCTGCAGAGACGGCTCTGACTCAGAATGAAGAGGGGAGCCCCTAGAGGGGGCTCATAATAAGCTGAATCCTACAGGACCTGTAGTGGACACTCAGATGAAGAAAAGGGAAAGGAAGATTGATGGTGGGGAGACCAAGGTGGGAGAGAACACCTGTTATCCCTCTAGCGGACCCTCATGGATTACTCGTGAGTCTCCTTTCAGCCAGGGCATGGAGGGTCTTGGTAACATGGTGGCAGAGAAGGTGGGCATGCACATGCTGGCTGATGTAGGGATCTCCTCTCCCCTCTCTTCCCTTTACTCAGCCCGAAAGATTGTGTGAATTCTCCAAAGATTTTGCTTTACTTGGAAAAAAATAGTAAGGTGCAAGGCAGAGGTGGGCTGAGAATATGGCAGTGTGCAAGGCACTTTGCATGCACATTTCATTTTATTCTCCTTTTACTTTTTTTTATAGATTTTATTTATTTATTTGACAGAGAGCACAAGTAGGCAGAAAGGCAGGCAGAGAGAGAGAGAGAGAGAGAGAGAGAGAGAAGCAGGCTCCCTGCTGAGCAGAAAGCCCAATGCTGGGCTCAATCCCAGGACCCTGGGATCATGACCTGAGCTGAAGACAGAGGCTTTAACCCACTGAGCCACCCAGGCGCCCCTCATTTTATTCTTCTAATAGCCTCCTCATATAGGGGCTACCCCTGATCCACCAGCATTTCTTTGGTTTTCATATTTAGAAGGCAGCCAGAGTCAAGCCACTCCTTCTGACCTCCACCACTTCCCCACTTGCCCATTGGTCCAAGCCACACTGTATCCCAGCTGGACTATTTTAGCAGATTCCAAACTGGTTTCCCTCCCTCCACCTGTGCCTCCCACTCTCCTCCACACAGTAATCAGAGTGACCCACCAAACATGCCAAAGCTTAGTTAGGTCATGCCAGTGCATAAACCATCCAGTGGCTTCCCATGTGATTTGCAATAAACCCACAGTCCTTATGATGGTCCATGAGGCCCTCTGTGATCTGACCACCCTCCTGCTTCCCAGTCTCATCTCGTGCCACTGACCATCCCAGTCTCACTGACCTCTGTGGGGTTTCTTCCTGCTGTTGTTTCAATATGACGAGCACAAGGGAGTCTCCTGTCTTTTGCACCCATTGACTCTCATACAGTGTTCTTTCTTCAGATATCTGTGTGACTTCCACTCTCCCTTCTACAGGTCCTTATAAGGGAAGCCTGACTGATATCTTACTTCCATCTTATTTTGACTTTTTATCCTGTATTATTTTTTTCTTCATACCATTTATCAGCATCTGACATAGTCTTTTTTCTTCGTTCTACCTCTAAAATGTGTACTCTGCAAAGACAAGGACTATGTTTTGTTGTTTGTTTTGTTTCATCTTCAGTGCCTAGAACATTGCCTGGCTCATGTAGACACTCAATGAATATTTGCTGAATGTTGCTCAGACAAATTAAGCAACTTGCACAGTCTTACCCAGTAAACCTATGACCCAAGCCCTGTTGGCACTGAGGACTGTGCCCTTTCTAATCAATTTTCACCTTCCTTTGCCTACTGCCTAGACACCAGGACTATTGGGACTGATCAGATAGATCCTTGTGACTCTTATTTCTCTAGAAAAATAGGCTCAGTGAATAAACATGAGGGTTAATGACAAATGTTTTACTTTTGGTAATCCTGGAAATCAGAGGAATGAGTAAGCTCAACTCCCTCTCTATAATAAGAAATTTCAGAAGGGCTTTCAATTTTCTTGTCCACGTTTCTGTATGTTCAAAAATTCTTAATTAAATTTCATTTTACTTGATATTTGTCCTATGTAAAAGAAAGAAGAAAGAAAGAAAGGAAGGAAGGGAGGGAGGGAGGGAGAAGCCACATGGCTACCTCATTTCTGCTCTGCTTGCAGAAGCAGAGAGAAAGCAGGTCTTGATAAACCAGCCACGCCAGTGGGCACCTTATCTTCAGGAGTGTTATGAAAATGTTAATCCCTCTGGCCCTCTGCTCTATTCCAGGTAGGCTAAGCACAGTGGTAGACCACTGCCCTGGGCTTATTCCCACCCTTGCTTTCCGGCTCAAACTCACATTGCCCTATGGCAGTGATTATAAGGGTCAGCTGGCTTTGATTGTTCCCCTTATCTGCTTTTTGGAAAAGTGTATTTTCCAAAAATTGGTACCTTCCATATATATCTCATCCCACATGATATTTCACAATGAAATGTCTTTACTGAGCAGTGGCATCTCTTTCCTTTCTATGGATCTGGGTGAGCCAGTCACCTTGTTGAGAGTGATGATGTGCTGAGACTTCTGAGGCTGTCATAAAAGATGACACAGCTTCTGTCTGGTCCCTTTGGGACTCCCAGTCACCATGCTGTGAGGGAGCTGTGCAGCTACAGGAAAGGCTATGTATAGTCATTCCAGTCACGGTCCCAGGGAAGGGTTGGGCTAACAGCCAGCATCAGCTACCAGACTGTGAGGATGAGAATCTTCCCACAAGAAGCTCTAGCCTTTGTGCAGCTCCAGCTGTTACCACATGGAACAGAGATGCACTGTCCTCGCTAGCTTCTGCCCAAATTGTGGATTCATCAGCAAAATCAATGTCACTGTTTCCCGCTGCCCAGATGTGTGTGTGGGGTTTGTCTCTTAGCACTAGATAACTGGAACGATGTGAAATCAGCAACAGTGTGACACCCTACTGTGCATAGCCTTATGAAGAGAGTACAGTCTTAAGACACATATTTTAAATGAATAGATTAATTAAATTAATATTTCTTCTAAAGTGAATTAAGGCCTACTTACTTATATTTTCTTACCAGTCTCACCAGTAGTTTGCACTTTACCACAGATAATATTTTGTAGGGAGATTTTATAGGAGACAAAGAACTGACTCAGAGGAAAGAATTTAACCTTAAGTAATGGGACCAGTTTTCACACTCTATATTGCTAAGTCATCATGTGTAGCCCATGCTGGTTGTAGGGCAGCTGCATTTTAGCCCATGATATTTCTTCAGAGGAGGGAGACACCAATACTCACTCAGCGAGGATGGGAGCATGGCCTGGTAAAAGATTTTGGAGGAATCCCAGCAACATCCATTCCAATGGTGGGTCATGAATCTGCCATAGGATATTTTCCATCTTCCTTCTTCCCTTCAACTTTCTTACCACCAGAGGAGTTCTCTTATGAGAATGGACTGTGGATTGAAACTTTCTGTTAACCTGCCAGCAATAAGAAAGAAAGAAAGAAAGAAAGAAAGAAAGAAAGAAAGAAAGAAAGAAAACCACTTGCTCTTGTAGTTAGTCTTATTTGTTTGTGTAACAAATAAATGTTAAGTAACATCTTAAGAACCAATATTTAAATGCCCTAAACTATATGTGTATATATAGTTTAGGGCAAATATATATATATATATATATATATATATATATATATATATATTATAAATATATATATTTCCCCCCACGAGGGAGCTAGAAGAGTTGACAATTAGAAAATCTGGAACTACACTATAAGGGTAGCCCTTTGAAGCTCAGGCCTGTGTTCACACATGCACAATAGGACACCAAACAAAGGGTATTGAGTGTAGAACATCTGTCTAAATGATGATCTTAGTGAAGTAATTTCTCTTCTAGTAAACAAAGTCAAAGGTTGTATTTGAAAATCACATCTCTCCCCGATCATGCCACCTGTCACCTCAGTGATGTCTAGTAATAGACAGATAAACAACATCATCTAATGCACAGAGCAAAAATTTTGTCAAAGAGAAAACAAGAAAATAAAAATCACTGGTGAGGTCTGTGTCATTTGGATTGTTCTGGAAGCAGGAGCTGAGACAGGAGTGCAAAAGCTTTGTTGGGGTTGGAGTATAAAGTCTGTGAAAGAGTAAAGGGCGAGGAGACTCTGGTCGAATGCAGATCTCACAGCATCTCAGCCAACCCAAAATGCAGCTTCGGAGCAAGGATTGTGCACTAGAGGAGGTCATGCTTGAACTGCAATGCCCAGGACCTGGGACACTTCTTATGCATGGGTCTGCCTTGGAAGAGCGTGGCCTGGGCTTGAAAACTGAGGTGGAATCAGAAGGCTCTGCAGCTGCAGGCTATCAGATGACTGAATTCCTTGCCACCAAAAGGCAAGACCTTTCTAGAAGGTGTAGCTAGCTCTGAACCTGCCTTGCTGCCACAACCTTCACATCTGGAGGAGCCTGGTGGGAGGCAGAGCTCTAAAAATTTAGCCTTTACCCTCCAGCAGTACCCTGCTATTCTGTCCTGCCCTCCACTTCCAGCCACTTTCTGCCAATGGGGAGCTAGGATCCTCAGTCAGGAGTCTGAGCAGCGAGGGGCTGAGCTTGCTGAAACTCCTGACCAGCTCTTTATGAGACACATTTTAATTGAAGCAGGCCAGAATGGGCAGCTGGGAGGAGTGGGGCAGAGTGAGGCTCTTCTTCCCTTCTTGTCCTCACACACTGTCAAGGGGAACTCAGGAGTCAGAAACTGCCAGTGTCAGCCTTTTGCCCATTAGATCAGGCCATGGGGCTGCCTCCATAAGACAGAAGTCTCAGAAAAACAGTAAAGGTTGCCTGCAAGCCCAGGGACCATGGTGGCAGGAGTGAGCCATGCTCACAGCTTTTCCTTTCATGACCCATTCGTCTGGAATTGTACACTAGAAACAATTATGGGATTGGATATGTCTGGCACCTCCAATCCTGTAGGATTTTTCTGAGAAATGCTTTGATGACTTTCTGCTGACTGGTGAGATCAACACATGTTTTGCCTCTCAAGCTGAGGAAGTGCAGGGAGAAACCAGGTGAAAAGCCCTGTCCTGTAGGTCAAGGGAATTATCCTTCTTGGCTTATCGTAAAGAAAAAAAAAAAAAAAAATGCCCATGCCATTTTCCAGGACAACTGAAGGAAAATGGCTGAAGCTTCTGTAGCATAGGGGTGAGTGCTGGTCATTTGAAATCTGAGCATGGGAATTGTAGTTTCTAACCATGGGATCTAGGCAAGTTTTGCCTTTCCTGAATATATTTTTTCAATATGTAAAATCAACAGGGTTTTGGAGATAAAATGTTTCCTCCTTCTTTCTCTCTTTCCTTCTCTCCCTTCTTCTTTCCTTTGCTCCTTCCTTCCTACCTGCCTACCTTCCTTCCATTAGTCAGTACACATTTATTGAGCTGCTATGCTAGGCACTAGGGAAACATTCATAAACAAAACCATTGATGACTTCAAAGACCCTAGTGCAAGGAAAAAACTACAGTGTCATATGTTTATGTAGTAATGCATGTCTATATGAATTGAAGCAGGTTATAAAAGAGAAGGTGATGATCTCTTGGCAAGGGTCATGGAGAACATGTCTGAGCATAAGTTTGCAAAGGAAGTAGCTTATGAAATAAACCTGTTTGGGTTACAGGTCCTTCTGACAACTGGGCAGCTGGAATCAGATCGGTAGGGACTGAATGATTAAGTTGGAGGCTGTGGGAGAAACTTAGCAGAGGCACAACAGGGGACCCGGTGAGAGGTTTGGAGATCTCACAGCAAAGGGCTGCAACAGAGCCTTGGGGAGCACCCAAGCTTGAGTATGTTGAGAAAGAGACACCTACTGAGGCCTGGCAAGGAGAATGATGGATACAATCACACTGCTCAGTGCACAACAGAGTATGTGTCTTGGACAAGTGTCTGAGGGCGCCTGGGTGGCTCAGTCAGTTAAGCGATTGCCTTCAGCTCAGGTCATGATCCCGGAGTCCTGGGATCGAGTCCCACATCGGGCTCCCAACTCCATGGGGAGTCTGCTTCTCCCTCTCACCTTCTCCTCACTCATGCTCTCTCTCACTGTCTCTCTCTCAAACAAATAAATAAAATCTTAAAGAAAAAAAAAAAGGAAAAGTGTCTGAGAGCTTCAAATGCTGCAGGTAGGCCAGAGTCAGGGAAAACCTAGAGTGTCCATAGTGTCCATGGAGTTTAGTGATTAGGAGGTCAGTGTGAGGGAGGGAAACATGTGACCGTAAATTAAGGCATATGAAAAGGCTGTGAGGAGCCATAGGAAAGAAATGCCACTTCCTGATGGAGGCAAGAATTAGCTACCTTGGGCTGATCAATTCAGAATGTGCGGAGAGAATTTGACGGGAAATTCACCATTGCAGATTTACAGCCTCTCAATTACATCATGTGGGTAACAGAACGTCAGCATTTTAAACAGACACTCCTGTGCTCATAATGAATGTGTTTTAACACGTTTACATCCTTTTCTCAAAATTAGCTTCTTGTTGGCTCCAGAAGATTGCCTGAAATATGTCACCCAGGAGCAAAAATAAAATTAGGGCATAAGAAAGAGTGAGAGAGAGAAACTGTAAGGTGTGGGGTCATTGCTACGTAGGAATAAATAATCTTGGTGACGGGGTAGCAGTGCTGAGTTGTAGAATTTATTCTCTGAAGAGAGAAGTTTTAGTCTTAAAGTCTGTTTTGGATAATGCCAATAGGGAAAGTGTTACCAGCAGAACAAAAGGGATTTTTCAACTAATAGTTTTATCCTGCAAGAAAGAAAAGGAAATTCATAAAATACAAGAAAAGTATGGGTGCTGAGGAGACCCTGTCTAGGGGCTACATGGGCTTTCAGTAATTCAGCGTAGATTATCAGGGTTTACTGCAGGTGACCCATGGCTGTATGTGGCAAGGAGACAACTGGACTGAGGGATATGGGACCCTGAATCTATCTGATTTGTAATATCTCCTTACAATATTACCTGAGCTCCCTGCAGCTATCTGGAGGGAGTCTAACAGAGTAATGCACATTGTATCCATGGCGAATGTTTCTGAATTCGGGTTTGAACATACTTGACACATTCCCACCTTGGCAATTACTATTTCCACAAGGTCATTACCCTCCCTATTCTCAGACCTTTACCTAAGTACTGCCTTCTCAATGAAGCCTTCTCTGACAGCCCTTTTAAAATGACACCTGCCTCCATCCACAGGCTCTCCCTCTGCTTTATGTTTTCTCCATAGCACTGATTACATCATGATATACATTTTACCAGAATGTTAGCTACTCAAAGCAATGATGTTTGATTATTTCGACCACTGTTAGGTCTCCAATACTAACAGAGTTCTTGGCATAAAACAGGCACTCAGTTAATATTTTCCAAACGAGAGAAGGTTGGATTTTGGCAGCCTGTTGGGTTTTCAGCTCCAGAGAGGGATTGTCAAGCTTCTAGAAAGGCACTTCCTTTGGAAAGGTCACCATTAAGTTATCGCTCAGCCTTCTTCCTTCAACAGGCTCTGTGACTTCGGCTTCTAACTGGTGTGTGAGCAGCATTATTCAAGATCCCCATGAGGTTTCAGGATATTTCTCTAGGCCTTCTTTCTGCTATTGTACAAATGTGTCCTCCCTTCGAATGCCTGGAAGGTCATGGACTGGAGCCATTCCTGACCTATAGATATTTAGAACATCAAAGCTCAAAGGGGTCTGGGGAGTCCATTAGTCCAGTCTGCCTTTCTATCGATGAAGAGCCTAGACCTCAGAAAAGTGTCATAATTTCCCTAATGCCATGCAGCTCATTGGGTGAGGGGTTTCTGCACAGGAGAGGAGATCATTGAAGCTTTGCATGTATGTTATCCCATGTGATCTTCACAAGCAGTATGAGTCTGGGATCATGATTCCACCAACAGACTGGAAAACAGGTGATCAGAAGTGTTAAGTTACTTTCCCAACTCTGCTCTGTTACTGAGTATAAAAGTCAGGGTCAGGACCCAGGTTTGTTCTTATTATAAACTCATGCTCCATGGTCTGGATTTTATTTGTGCTGGGTGACTGCCCAAGACAGTGGGAAAGTGGAAGTGTGGCCACAGCTTTCTTTGCTGTGGGTCACCTTTACACTTCTGAAAGATGGTTTCCTTCTTTCTTCTTTTCACAGCAGAAGAGGCCTTCCTCGTTCCCGTCTAGTGGTGAGCCCTCCATCATTCTCCTTTCTCTCTTTGTTCAGTCTGCATCTGCTCTTTCTCTTCCCTGGCCTCTCCTACCAAATCTTAAGCATGCTTGGTTTTGTGTATGTCCCATAGAACAAAGGGACAAACTGTCTAGTTGTCCTACATTCTGCTCTTCCTTCTTCTTTAAGATGAGTCTCCTTGAAGGAGTCCTCTGCATTCATCTCTTGCCCATCTCCAACTCCGCTCTCAGCAGTCTGTCCCCACCAGTCTCAAAGCTGTTCCCAGTCCCTCTAGCCCCATCCCCCTTCTGGTAACTACCATTCTATTCTACTTTTGTACCTTTGACTACTTTAGATGCCTCAAAGAAGAGGAATCAAGCAGTCTTTGTCCTTCAGTGACTGACCTATTTCCCTTCGCATAATGTCTTCCAGTCCCAGCAAGGTTGTCACCAATGGCAAAATTTCCTTCTTTTTTAAGGATGAATTACATTCCATCGTATCATCTCATGCTAAGTGTTCTTACCACACAAGGAAAAGAGCGAGCGAGCGAGAGAGAGCATGTGCTCAACAAAGGAATACAAGGAAATTTTTGAAGAAGATGAATATGTTTATTACTTGGCTTGGGATGATATGTCCAAACTTAACAGATGCATCATTTATGTTTATTTATTTATTTGTATACCAATTAAACCTCAATAAAGCTGGGGAAAAGTGACATATTCATTACAAGACATGTTACCTATTTAAGTAAAAGTTAGTTACGTACATGAAAAAAAAATAAAAATAATAACCTGTCCCTTAAGAGCACTAGCAACTTTTTTGCTGAGAAGTACTGCTCCCTCTCTTCAGGTTTATCTCTCTTGAGACTTCTGTAGCATTTGACACAGGGTGCCCTATTATTAATCTGCAAATTCAGTTTCCTTGGATTATGCATCAACAAACTCCCAGGCTTTCTGCATAACACTCTCCTGCTTAGTTTGTTCTTTGCTGGATCTCTGGAAGACTGCAAGGATGGCTTCGGTGATCTCTTCCATTCCAGTGTGCTTGTCCCTGTGCAATGCAACATCGCGGGGCCTCCGTCAAGAGGTGGAGTTTATTTCTGCACCCACTGAATCTGGATATGGTCTCGTGATTTGCTTTCAGGAAATTAGCAAATAGGATTTAGAGAAATTAGCAAGCAGAGTCGTAAAATTTCCTTGCATACTGGGACTTGTCCTTTTCTGACTATAATTGGAACTCTGAGCCCACAACATCATTTGTAGCTAGCTTGCTAGAGAGGTCACATGAAAGAGAACCAACATACCCTGGCCAGACAAGTGAGTGAGACTGTTTTAGATCAGTCAGTTCATTTGAATTACCAGTTCATTGTAGCCATATGAATGACCACAGGTGAGACTAGCAGAAAAACCATCTTGATGAACCCAGCCCAAACTGTCAAACTGTATGCAAATAAAAGCCAATTAAGTTGTTATGTAGCAGATGCAATCTTCTACCTATTTCTTCAATTTTTGTGTTTTAAAAAAATCTGTACATTGTTGTGACACATCCTCTTTTCCAAATATTTCATTTCAAAATTAACATTCATATTCTAACAATTCCTGAGATGGTATCTCCAAGCCAAACACTTCTGACTCCTTGATCATAAAACCAACTACCTATTGAAAATTGGCTGTACCCTATGGAACTCAGAATTGTTACATTTTATATGGAATTCACCCCTTCCACCCCAACTCTTCTTTGGTTTTCCATTTTCCCTAACTCAGGCAGTAGACAGTCTGGAGGGAGAATCTTTCTTGCCTCCTCCCATCTCTTATACTTGACATTTAATTAATCACCACGTTCTATGAATATTTGTCCTTGATCTTTTTAAAATTCCTCACCTCTCCTTGTCTGCATTTTCATTATTTTAATTCTGGCCGCCATAATTGCCCACAAGGATTACTTTCATCTTCTTAGATTTACTTTCTTATACCATCTGGCTGCCAACCAAATAAATACACCTTACTATCTAGCTGTCAACCAACCCATTCTTGAAGACAATGTATGGCGTCCAATTTGGGACCATGGCATTCCACATAAGTCCATTAGATCTTTTTTTTTTTTTAAGATTTTATTTATTTATTTGACAGAGATCACAAGTAGGCAGAGAGGCAGGCAGAGAGAGAGGAGGAAGCAGGCTCCCAGCTGAGCAGAGAGCCAGATGCGGGGCTTGATCCTAGGATCCTGGGATCATGACCTGAGCTGAAGGCAGAGGCTTTAACCCACTGAGCCACCCAGGTGCCCCAAGTCCATTAGATCTTTATCCAACTTTCTCCCTCATTGTTAATTATGGGGACGGGTGAGTAAAAATCTCATGTTATGGAATTATCTGATTCTTTTGGTATTTTTGTCAAGTTTTGAGTTTTATATTCTGAGCTGGTGTTTTAGGTGCATACAAATCTGAAATTGTTGTATTTTTCTAGTGAATTAAGTTTTTATCATTATGATATGACCTTTATCATTAATAATACTTACTATTTTAAATTTTATTTTGTGCGATACTATTTTATTAAATATTAATAAACATTTAATTACTTAATAATTAATTAATTAATTTAATTAAATAATTTAATTTGATTACTTAATAATTTAGTACTGGTATTTGCTCTGTAAATTATAAATCTATCTTACAATTTTTCTTTGTCTTCGTGTTTAGCTACATTTTTACCCAGTCTCACTATCTTTATCTTTAAACTGGTAAGGTTAGTAAATTTCCATTCATAGTATTTACTGATGTATTTGGATTTATTTCCATTCTTTTATTTTACACTTCCCATTTGTCTGGCTTTGAATTTATTTTTCTTTTGTATTGAGTTTGATTTCTTCCCCCAAATATAAGAAATTTAAACTACTTAATTCCCAAATATTCTCTTAGTATTAACATAGTATTATTACTTAATAATACTTTTGTGTCGTGTTCATATTTTATGACACAAATGGGTCATTGTTATCATTGCTTTATAAGTTAAATATTGTTAGATTTACCCAGATGTTTACCATTTTCTTTGCTCACTATTTTTATTAAATATCCAATCTTCTATCTGAAATCATTTTTCTTACTTTTTAAAAAAGATTTTATTTATTTATTTGACAGATAGTGAGAGACAGTGAGATAGTGAGATAATGAGAGATACAGGGAGTGGCAGAGGGAGAGGGAGGAGCAGGCTCCCCCCTGAACAAGAAGCCTGATGTGGGACTCAATCCCAGGACTCTGGGATCATGACCTGAGTTGAAGGCAGATGCTTAATGAACTGAGCCACCCAGGTGCCCCTGAAATCATTTTTCTTTTCTTTTAAAGTAGATAGTTTAGAAGCTCCTTTAAGTAAAAATCTCCTAGAGACTACGCCAATTTTTGTTTGTCTGCAACTGCATCATCTAACCCTTATTCTTTAAATACTGCCTTGATGGTTATAAAATTCCCAGTTGAAAGCTCTTGTATCTCAGCACTTTACATGGATCCCACTATTGCTGCTAGGAGTCATTTGTCAGTCTCGGTGCCATGACACTGGAGGTAAGCTGCTTTTCTCTGAGTAGCTTGAAAGGCTTTGTCTGTTCCCTGGTGTTTGGCAGGTTCATTATACTGTATCTCAATGTGGGGTTATTTTTAATTTTCCTACTCAGATTAGGAATGAGAGAACTCATGCTTTTCCTCAATTCTAGAAATTTTGAGTCACTATTTCCTTAAATATTATCCATCTATCTGTCCATTATCTCCTTTTAAAATTCCAATTAGACATGCCTTTAATCTCATTACTCTATTTTCTAAATCTCTTAACCTCTGATTCATACTTTTAATCTTTGTGTTAATTTTTCCTTATTTATTTAAGTAGGCTCCATGCCTCGTTTGGAGCCCAATGTGAGGCTTGAAATCACTACCATGAGATCAAGACCTGAGCTGAGATCAAGAGTTGGATGCTTAACAAACTGAGGCACCCAGGCATCCCTATTTTTATTTTTTTAAAAACTTTTTGCATTCATTTTCCAAATGAGTAATTCTCTCTTCATTCTGGGACTATTTCCAGTTCAATAATTCTTGCTTCAACTGTGTCTAATTTGTTAGTTAGCCTTCATCTTGAGTTTTAATTTTCATTTATTTTACTTTTTATTTGAATAAGTTCTCTTTGAATCTTTACTTCAAATGCTTGGTCATTTTGGGGGTTTATAATCTCAATAATTTGTTTCTTTAAATGTAATACATATGTTTTTGAGGGGATTCTAATTCTAAACATTCTAAAATCTGAAGACATTGCGTTTTATTTTCCTCATCTGGAACATGGATTTAAAAGCAATTACTGGGATGCCTGGGTGGCTCGGGTGGTTAAGCATCTGCCTTCAGCTCAGGTCATGATCCCAGGGTCCTGGGATTAACTACTGCATCAGGCTTCCTGCTCCGTGGGGAACCTGCTTCTCCCTCTGCTTGCATGCACTCTTTCTCTGTCAAATAAATAAATAAAATCTTAATAAAAAAAAGCAATTACTATTCAGTGGGTTGCTTTAAGGATTAAATGGTTAAATATATGTAAAATTCTTAGGATATCTTACACAAAGTAACCTATATGGGTGTTAGATATAATTAGTATTATTATTGCTACTGTTACTTGTAGAACTGATTTTGTGCTTTGCTGACTACTTCTAAGCTTTTCTCATGTGTTAAGTAATTTTTGATTATGAGATCATGTTCCTTGAAACATTGTCACTGGACATCTAAGCCTTTTATGTGTGTAAGTTATATTCCTCCAGAGAGGACATAAGTTAGCTTTTTCCAAACCATGAGGATACTCCAGTCCCAACTAGTTTAAATTAAATTCTTGCCTTGGGTATTTTCATGGCACAAAGTGAGTGTGACTTCCAGCCTCAGATTTGCCTGAGGGTTGACTGTGGTTATGAATTCTCAAGGAAGACTTGTTTCCCTTTCCCAGAAACAAGAGTAAGAGAGGCTAAGTTCATACTTTGTATGGTAGTTTCTTTGCTGGTTTGCCTGATGAGACATTTTGTGTAGTTCACCGATCATAGGTTCTAACATACGATGATCCTTTATCTTCAGAGAGAAAAGAATGATCTTGGATCATCCACTAGCTTAAGTGCTTACCTATTTTTGTGAATTTATTTTTTCTTTTTTTTTTGTTTTTTGTTTTTTGTTTTTTTTAATTCCTTTATTTGTTTATTTACAGCTTAACAGTGTTCATTGTTTTGGCATCACACCCAGTGCTCCATGCGGTACCTGCCCTCCCTATTACCCACCACCTGGTTCCTCAACCTCTCACCCCCCCCCACCCCCGCCCCGCCGCCCCTTCATAACCCTCTGGTTGTTTTTCAGAGTCCATAGTCTCTCATGGTTCATCTCCCCTTCCAGTTTCCCTCAACTCCCTCTCCTCTCCATCTCCCCATGTCCTCCATGTTATTTGTTATGCTCCACAAATAAGTGAGACCATATGATACTTGACTCTCTCTGCTTGACTTATTTCGCTCAGCATAATTTCTTCCAGTCCTGTCCATGTTGCTACAAAAGTTGGGTATTCATCCTTTCTGATGGAGGCATAATACTCCATTGTGTATATGGACCACATCTTCCTTATCCATTCATCCGTTGAAGGGCATCTTGGTTCTTTCCACAGTTTGGCGACCGTAGCCATTGCTGTAATAAACATTGGGGTACAGATGGCCCTTCTTTTCACTACATCTGTATCTTTGGGGTAAATATCCAGCAGTGCAATTGCAGGGTCATAGGGAAGCTCTATTCTTAATTTCTTCAGAAATCTCCACACTGTTCTCCAAAGTGGCTGCACCAACTTGCATTCCCACCAACAGTGTAAGAGGGTTCCCCTTTCTCCACATCCTCTCCAACACATGTTGTTTCCTGTCTTGCTAATTTTGGCCATTCTAACTGGTGTCAGGTGGTATCTCAATGTAGTTTTAATTTGAATCTCCCTGATGGCTAGTGATGATGAACATTTTTTCATGTGTCTGATAGCCATTTGTATGTCTTCATTGGAGAAGTGTCTGTTCATATCTTCTGCCCATTTTTCGATATGATTATCTGTTTTGTGTGTGTTGAGTTTGAGAAGTTCTTTATAGATCCTGGATATCAACCTTTTGTCTGTACTGTCATTTGCAAATATCTTCTCCCATTCCGTGTGTTGCCTTTTTGTTTTGTTGACTGTTTCCTTTGCTGTGCAGAAACTTTTGATCTTGATGAAGTCCCAAAAGTTCATTTTTGCTTTTGTTTCCTTGGCCTTTGGAGACATATCTTGAAAGAAGTTGCTGTGGCTGATATCGAAGAGGTTACTGCCTATGTTCTCCTCTAGGATTCTGATAGATTCCTGTCTCACGTTGAGGTCTTTTATCCATTTCGAGTTTATCTTTGTGTACGGTGTAAGAGAATGGTCAAATTTCATTCTTCTAGATATCGCTATCCAGTTTTCCCAGCACCATTTATTGAAGAGACTTTCTTTTTTCCATTGAATATTTTTTCCTGTTTTGTCGAAGATTATTTCACCATAGAGTTGAGGGTCCATATCTGGGCTCTCCACTCTATTCCACTGGTCTATGTGTCTGTTTTTATGCCAGTACCATGCTGTCTTGGTGATCACAGCTTTGTAGTAAAGCTTGAAATCGGGTAACGTAATGCCGCCAGTTTTGTTTTTGTTTTTCAACATTTCCTTAGCAATTCGGGGTCTCTTCTGATTCCATACAAATTTTAGGATTATTTGCTCCAGCTCTTTGAAAAATACTGGTGGAATTTTGATTGGAATGGCATTAAAAGTATAGATTTCTCTAGGCAGTATAGACATTTTAACAATGTTTATTCTTCCAATCCAAGAGCATGGAACAGTCTTCCATCTTTTTGTGTCTTCTTCAATTTCTTTCATGAGTGTTCTGTAGTTCCTCGAGTACAGGTCCTTTACCTCTTTGGTTAGGTTTATTCCCAGGTATCTTATGGTTCTTGGTGCTATAGTAAATGGAATCAATTCTCTAATTTCCCTTTCTCTATTTTCATTGTTACAGCAATTCAGTAACGTGGCAGGATACAAAGTCAATGTACAGAAATCAGTGGCTTTCTTATACACTAACAATGAGAATTTATTTTTTCTGATCAACTTTGGCTTTCTTACAAATCAGACCTTCTTTAGAAATGTATTTTGAATATTTTATCCATTTTTCCATGTTTTGAACTTGGAGATTTTTTTCTATATGGGGCTAGATAGTGAATGTTTTAGGCTTTGTGGTTCACACAGTCTCCGCTGTCACTACTAGGTCTGCACTTATAGAATAAAAACAGTCATAGACTATTCATAAGCCAATGGTTATGATGGTGTTTCTATTAAACTTTATTTACAAAAGTAGGTGTCAGACTGGATGTGACCCATTGGCCTTATTTTTTCAAACCCTGTTCTAAAAGATAACAGAAGCAACAGAAGCCAATTAGATAATCTTTCTTAAAATGTTGTCTCTAAGACTCCTGGCATAGAAAAAGGGAACCAAGGTTGCTGTCTGAGTAAAAATTTCCTTTCTATTTGGAGCTTACAGTTTTACAGGAGAAAATCCTATAGGGACTCCCATGGGGACAACCCATGGTAAGACACATGAAGGTTTGGGCACAATCTAAAGTTAGGATGTAGGGGAAACTTAAGTTATTTTTTTGCCTTCTAGATTCTTTCTAATAGGGTCTCCTGCTTGCTGATTATAATGAATTCTGCTGGAAAAGATGTTTGGAAATTCCCAAGTTTCTTCCATCCTCTCTTTTGTTCATTAATATCTGTATAACATCTAAGCTGAGAGAGCATCTTTTCATGTCTTTGGTGATGATTAGACCAGCACAATTTTTTTCTTTTTTTTAAACTTATGTCCTCATTGTGAAGTAATGCTATGCTTTTGTCTGACTCGTTGGGCCTAAAAAATAGCATGATTTCGCCCATGATCTGAAAAGAGTGTAGAAATGGGGAGGTGGATGTATTTCATAATTTCCTGAAATCTGAGTACTAGAAATATCACTTTTACAATGAAGGCAACTTCAATACAATTTTCAGAAACATGAAGCTTTCTGTTGAGTTGGTTGTGAAGCCTTACTGGTTGGAGAGAATTCAAGCCTATTTTAATGGCACAGGTGGTAGAAGTTGTAAGTAGGAAAGCAAAAATAGAGTCTGAGGCTACAGATGCAAACAGATTTTTATGGAGACCACCGCTCTAAATGTAGTTGCTCAAAAGCTGGGGTTTTCCATTCTCCTATATGAAGCACTCTGAAAACCTGGCGTTTCTACAGGCATCTTTCTTAGTGGTGAGCTGGGAGGGCCTGTCTGCTCAGAGGTTAATCTTACTAATTAACAGAAAGGACAGTGGCCTCAGAAAGCATCTCAGTGGACTGGCAGATTTTTCCTATATTTCATTAGAGTGACTTTGAAAAGATTGCAGGCAAATGGCACGTTTTGTTTTAAAAATCAGAACCATGGCCTTTTAACCATTTTTTAACATTAGAGTTTGAGACAACCACAGTGATGAGGAGATGGACAAGTTGGCGTTATTCAGAAACTTGCCCATGGGAAGTGTAGAGCAAAGGAAAAACTGTATTTTTAAGAGCATCCTTATTCTTCATTCCTTCATGTCTGGCTTTTCCCCTTCTTCACACTTATTTTGAAGCCTTCTCCCTCCTCCTCCCAGTGAAAGCCCACGCCATATCCCTGAGTCTGTTGTGGAAGAACAGACTGGAAGACATCTGCCTCTTGCCTTATTTTTTTAAATTCCTCTAAATGAGAGAGCCAAGTCTCCACACCAGAGCTCCCGCTCCCTGAACAAACCAAATGGCGGCTGTTGGCGGCCTATTGACAGCTTGTTAATGGAGGAATCCTTGACAGTGTGACAACCTGTGTGGGCTGCTTCGGGAAGCCAAACCCGCCCCCGCACAAACCCCAGTAATTAACAGGTGGGGAGAAATAGCAACTAACTGCTGCTGAGGAAGGAAAAATACTCAACCGAATGAATTATGTATATTAAAAAAATAACTTCAGGCTTGTCATCTCTTTCCTAGTTCTTGTTAGTGGTTCCGCTGGAAAGTGCTTTGACTTTGGGGTCAGAAGAGTCTGGATTGGAATCTAAGTCTGGCCACCTAGCCACTGTGTGACTTTGTGAAAATCCGCTTGCTGAATTTCAGTTTGTAAACAGTACTGTGGTCAGATGCTGTTTGAGAAGGCGCAATCGCAGACGTCACACACCAGGATTCAATTGTTAGAATCTCTTTCTATGACGATGGATTTGCCAAACTGTTCCTGTAGTTCTGTCGAGTTTCGTATTGTGAGGCTTGTGAGGCT
The DNA here is from genome assembly GCF_922984935.1 of Meles meles. Lineage (NCBI taxonomy): Eukaryota > Metazoa > Chordata > Mammalia > Carnivora > Mustelidae > Meles > Meles meles. The sequence goes on along the minus strand of NC_060069.1, from coordinate 35,154,141 downwards.
ATGTTTTTTCAGCGCGTTGAGTTTGAAATAGCTCTGTCTTCTTGATGAATTGGGCCTTTTATCATTAGAAAGTGGCCTTCTTTATCTCTAGTCAGGCTTTTTTGTCTTAAAATTATTTTGTGCGATGTTATTTTATGTGCTGGTAGCTAGTGCATATATGCAGCTGTATTCCATTTATTTTATACTATTTCTGTGCTCTCATGTTTCTTGGGACTGGGAAAGAAGGATGAGGGGTGAAGAGAAAGGTCAGGCTCAGGCTGGCCGTTGCTTGGTTAAGGCATTCATACTGACTGGACTGACCTCCCAGACGTCCTTTGTTTCCTAGGTCTTTGAAGCCCCAAATATATTTATGCACATTCTCTGAGCCCCAGTGTCTTGGAGGCTGCATGTGGGAACACCACACACACCAGGCTCTGAACATTTCACTCTCAGCTATGACCTATATTAGAAAGATGTAGATGAAATATCTCAAAACTTGTATCTGTAGTTTTTTGTATATTTCTAAGGGCTAAACTTAATTTAGGAAACATCCAAGATTGTTTAAAATAACAGTTTCCAAGGTTTCTTGGGTCTCTGATGCCTCTGTAAATGTGATGAAAGCTATGGACTTTCTCCTTAGGGGAAAAAAACCCACAAACACAAATTTTTAAAATCATTTCATCCTGGTTTATGTACCTCATAAAGTTCCAGAGGCTCCAAGTAAAGGATTTAAATACTCATGTTAGAGTGTTATAAAAATTAAGGGACAAAAAGCAGGTTGCAAAATTTAAATGAATGCAAATGTATTTGTCAGAATGGGAGACTGTCTAGTCCTGTCACCAAGTACGCTGCCTACTCCGGTCTGAGGTTGAATCAGATTTACCAGGAAGCCTGTGCCCTGAGCTGGCACTGCCTGTGTATACCTGTGTACACCAGTCTGAGGAAGCATGCACTGAAGACGATATGAAAATGTCTAGAACCAGTGGCCCCTATGGCTCTAGCTGAGGCACCTAGGAATCATCTTCCAAGGGAGGCATTTATAACCTAAGACATGTCCCAGGCTCCCACTGAAGAGAATCCTAATTGAAGATAAGCTGAGGAGAAAATATCACAAAACAGTGGGGGAAATGCTGCCATAAGAGATAGTCAATAGGGTCACCTGGATGGCTCAGTTGGTTAAGTGTTTGCCTTCGGCTCAGGTCATGATCCCAGGGTCCTGGGATTGAGGCCTGCTTTGGGCTCCCTGCTCAATGGAGTGCCTATTTCTCCTTCTTGCTCTGCCCACCTCCCTGTGCTCTCTCTCAATCTCTCTTACTTGTTCACTCTTGCTCTCTCTATCTCAAATAAATAAATAAATAAATAAATAAATAGATAGATAGATAGTCAGTAGGTGTAACAAATGGAAACATTGATGCCTGAGAAAGCAAAAGTAATAAAGTCACCTGGGAAATCAGTTTAGGTATGTTTAAAATACTCAAACTTAAAAAAAATGTAGAATCCATAGAAATGGAAATAAGGGAGGAAGGCGGACAAATCTGAAATAAAGAAGTAGCTGGTTTTGGAAATGATAAATATTACTTTCATTTTGAGAAGGAAACTTGAAGGGTAAGAAGTGAGAAGGAAACTTTAAGGATAGTCTAAACATAAAATTAGACATGTCTGAAGAGTGAATAAATAAAATGGAATAATTGCCAGGGGAAATCATACAGGATACAGCAGAGAGGGATATAGAATTGGGAACTTTGGAAGAGAAGTTGAAAATTGGAGGAGGGCATGTGAAATTTCACCCTGGACACAGCATAATGAAACCATAGTGTTCAGATGGAATGAGAAAGTCTGAAAGTTACTAGGCATTTAAAAGATGACTTAATGAAGTTACTGTCATACAAAAGCCAGGCTCTCATTTTCAGCGATATATTCAAGTAATAAAAAAGAAAGAAAGAAAAAGATGTTCAAGGCACTGAGGCAAAATTGTGTGTGTATATATGTCTTACTAACATTGATGAAAAAAAAAAAAGCAACACCACAAAAACAGAAAAACTCAAGCCAAAAAACACAAAACCAGCCCCTGTAGGAAATGTGCACAAGTGTTGAGTTTATTCTGGTCGGTAAAATTAAAAGTGAATGTTATTTTTATCTTAGTATTTCTGTGGTGTTCACATTGCCCACAATAACATGATATACTTATGTAATAAAAATATTAAAAAACAGTAGTCTGTGTTGAAATGGAAGAGTATGTCTATGTCTCTGTCTGTTCAAATTAGGCTGATTCTTTAAGGATTAGCTCCAATGACACTTGATCTCCGAGACCTTCCTGTCGTACCTTTACCTCTGCAGGACACACTCATCTGTTAACATAAGCAGCAGAGTACCTAGGGCCATGACAATTTTTAAATTTTAAATCTTAAAATCTGAGCAAAAAGCTGAAAATGATAATAATTAACACATAATATTGAATATAATCTGGATTATATTATATATTTATCTTTATACTAGCGCAGTGGGAAAGCATAATTTAAATATGTATATTTTACTGAAGGAGAAGAGGCCCATGATAGCAAATTGCCTATGACCCAGGAGAGTCACAAAGAAACCGTGCACTTTTGACTTCCTGTCTTAATTTTGGTTTCCCCAGAGGCACAGCCTGATATAAGCTTCCACAGGCAGTTTACTTGAGAAATGATCTCAGCAAGAGATGGGAGGGAGCAGAGAGAGGACAGGGAGGGAAGAAAAGTCAATAAAATCATGTGTTCTCAATGTCATTATTGCGAGGACCAGGGTTTGGTTTCTCTAGACCTCCATTTATTTTTTTTTTAAGATTTTATTTATTTATTTGACAGACAGAGATTACAAGTAGGCAGAAAGGCAGGCAGAGAGAGAGGAGGAAGCAGGCTCCCCGCTGAGCAGAGAGCCCGATTGGGGGCTCGATCCCAGGGCCCTGAGATCATGACCTGGGCCAAAGGCAGAGGCTTTAACCCACTGAGCCACCCAGGCGCCCCTCTAGACCTCCATTTCTAAAGACAAACAGAATACCTCTTAGTATTCCTCACCTGAAGGATAGGTGGCCAGAGTGTTTCTCTATTGACTACCGTCCTTCATTTTTTGAACAGTGTCGCTGAGGCTGTACACTCCCTTCTGCGGGACATGTATAAATGCTGGGGAGCTCTTGGCTCTGGAGCAGAAAACATCAAGTGCTTGGTCAAGGTGAGAAACTCTTAGCAAGAGAGCAAGGTTGTAGGCTATCTCTGCCTGATTTATCTCACTTTATATCATATCCTCTAGGTCCATCCATGTTGTCACAAATGGCAAGATTTCATTCTGTTTTTGGCCAAGTACTTAACATTGTATGTCAGTTATACTTCCATTAAAAAAAAAAAAAAAAGATTGTGTGGCTAAACAGAGCTGAAACTGAAATGTAAGGGGGTCAAGGTGAGGAGACTCAAAATACAGAAGTGTCCACTACAGTTCCCCTAGAATCCATCTCACATCAAGCCAGTGTTCTTACATCTATAAGAACTCGTTTTAAATTCAGCCATGTTTCATGCATCCCAGAGCTCCTTTTGTATTAGAAATATAAATTCCTTGAAGTCACGAGTGGTGCTCATGGCACAGAACCTTGCACTTAGTAGGTACTTGATACGTATTATTGACGTAATTTAACTAAGACAGTCCTGGAGCACGATTTGGGAGAATAGAATTCTAGTCCCCACTCTATGACTAACATAGTGTGTGAAGTTGGGCAACCCCTCAATACCCTTGAATCTCATGGCTACATCTATGAAAGAAAGGGGAGCATGTACAGGATCTTCTCCAATAACCCTTCTGCATCTGTTTGATTGTTCCCATCCATACAAACCCTCTGAGCATTATGGATCTCTAGTTACACTCTAAGCCCAGTGCTAGTTGCTGGGATTATGGAGGTAGACACAGTACAGTCTTACTGTGGAGGAATGAAGTGGTCCTTCAAGGAGAGAGACAAATGAAGAATTACAGCATATCATGGTGTGACAGAAGCAAGCCCAGAGAGCTGCAGACACACAGTGGGATTTGTAACCAAACCTGGGATATGTCAGGAGAACTTGCAGAGATGACCGTGGAGATGATTCCTTCAGGATGAATAATGACAAGTAATGGGAAGGATGTGGGGAGGACAAGGGAGGACAGTCATCCAGTGCTGGTCCAGGGAAAGGAAGCACCTTTCTCAAGACTAGGACAGAAAAGAGATATTCCTAAGGCTTTCTGACTTTGGGGCCCGTGCTAGTCCCATATCTCATTTTGCTGTTCCCAGGGCAATTGTTTGATACTGTCACAAAAAATTTTTAACGTGTGTGCTGGCCCCAAGATTAGGAAGGGAGAGTATATATACACAAACTACAGCTTCTAAGGTGGGAGACAAGACATATTTTTCTATGTGTGCTAGAAAGGAGAATCACCTTCACTTTATTTTATATTTATTATTAAGCAGCACGGTGGAAATGGATTTAAAAAAAAAACGCAGTCATAGATAATGGAGAGAAGAGGATATATTAGCCACTAGACAGGTCTTCAGTCAATTTTTACATGTTCAATCAGTCCAATGTTCCCCTCTTTGATAGTAATGAGTACATTTCTTTCCAGAAGTCAACGTCTCTGTTATTTTCTCCCTATTTATGGTGATCAGGTATTTGTGTTACTCCAGGTAAAATACCCTGGAAATGGCTTGTAGAAGCAGCCCTTCATGCTAAGTGCACTGTGGGAAAGATGCATTATAGAAACTCCAATCCTCTGGATATAACTGCTGACATTTTCCCCTTCCTGCTCGGCATGAGTATGAGATCACCCCATAATTTTACCTCATGGAGTCATTTGCTGCTTTAGGAAGAAATGCTCTTTGCTGATAAACATCCCTCTACACATAAATGTCATGCTGAAAAGGTTTCTCTTTTTGGAGAAATGGCCAAAAGCCCCCAATTTCAATAACTTGCTTCACTACAGAAGAGGAATAAGTGATAAAACTTGCCAAAGTAGGGGCTGGAGCACAAAGTCTTCCCAACATTTCCCCGAAAGAAAAAGCAGAAGAATGCTGGAGGGACATGTGATTATTTGCACAGAGCTCATTTCTTAGAAAAGTTTGGTTCAGAATCTGAAATGTAATGTTGATTGCAGGTATGAGCACTGAATCATTGTTGCTGATGCCAGTTCTGGACATGTAGTAATTGCTCAAGGCTAAATCTGGCTGCCACTGTTTTTCAATTGTACTGTGGAGTGTTTTAGTCTTAGTACAATCAGACTCCTAACCTTACAATGGAGGGGAACAGAATGAAGAAAAGGATGTATCTGTTGAGACCACAAAGTACACTCCACAAAGTGTTATTTCATTAGTTTTTTACTAATGACTGGACAAAGCATTTTACATATGCTATCAATTCAATTAACACACATTAACAGAAAACATGGAATGAGTCATTTACTGTGAGGATTAAAAAATCATATCATGCCATCTTCACTGGAATATCAAAAAGTTAGACATTTCATTATCCAACATTTATAGATGAGCAAACGAAGCTCAGAGAGTTACAAGTTACAAGTTACACAACTTGTAAATGGCAAAACTGGGATCTGAGCCTGGTTTGTCTGCTCATGCTTAGGACCTCACAGATCACCGGTAGTCACCCATAATTGCCTGTAAAAGTGAACTTTGATGGAAACAATGACTCATTGAGGATGGGCCCAGAGCATGGGAGAATTACTATCTTCAGCATTTCACTCCTTTTCTATTCATTGATTCACTTATCAAACCCTACGTAAGTCTATATCCCTGTCATTACTTTACATCATGAGATTCGGAGTCCTTGGACTGCCTGGTAGGGAAAACAGAAAGAAAAATAATTATAATGCAGCAGCCTATATACCAATTCAGGTATAGTTCTGGTGCTCAATGGCTGAGTAATAGTCAGCTGAAAACTTAGCATCTTAGAACAACAATTTTATTGTGATCTCCCATGGTTCTATGGGCTTTTGGATGCAGCTTGGGTTCCCTCATGTTTTTCCTCCCTGGTGATGGTTGAGACTGTGGTCCTCTGGTTCCTTGAGGGCTTCTTTTTACCCATGCCTGCTTTCTGCATTAGCAAGTCGGGGGCTGATCTGACAACGATCTCTTTGCATAAATTCTCCACATGGCTAGCTTGGGATCCCTTAGAGCACAAAATCCATGACAGACGGATTTTTTTCTTGGTGACTGGCATACATGGAGCGAACATTCCAAGAGACAAAGTTGGAAGCTGCAAAGCTCTTCCGGACTAAGCCCCAGAAATCAGTGTCACTTTGGCTTCATTTTGTTGGTTACAAGCAAGTCTCAAGTCTGGCTCTGATTCAGGAGGTGGGGATATATGGGAGCATGGATACTGAGAGGCATAATTCATTTTGGGGGGAGCATCTTTGGAGACTAGCTACTACAGGCTCAAGATGTATCAAGCACTTTGAGAATCCATAGAGACCTAGGCCAAGCTTATACCAGGGCAGAGATTGCTCAGCCTGAAAAATTCATGCGACAAAGGTGAAATAGTTCTTATACTCCAAGATGTCAGAGTCTGGGAAGCCCAAGTAATGGGGTTGAGCAGTACTGTGTATGAGCGGATTGAGGTGTACAGAGAGTGGCATGTGAATATGGAGTTTAGCAATAGCTAGTTTCTTACTGGCCATGCAGGGACTGTGGGATTGAGCAGACAGAAGAGGAACCATTAAAGGGTTTAAAGGACTAAAGGGTACCAAGATGGGATTTTAATTTAGAAAGATCATGCAGGTTGCAGTGGAATGTCGCTCTGAGGAAGCAATGAAGGAGTCAGGGAAATTGTTGAGCTGGGATGAGGAAGAAACTCTAGTTGCTGGAATCCACCTTCCTCAGAAGGCAGCAGCTGTGAGTTTTATGTTATGAACTGGTTCACTAAAAAGGATGAAGGGGATGAAGGAGGACCAGGGGACCTCTGCATTAGATAATCTGTGGAAGGCAGTGCTATTTAATACAGTGGAGAACACAGAAGCAGGGAGTGCTGATGCATCCAGTCTTGAACTTGTGAATTCTGAGATATGTGCCAGAAAATCAGACGGAGATACCCTATATACATTGTAGTATACACCATTGGTGCCCTTCCCAGATTTCTTTTACTGGACTGGTGCACACCTGCCTACCCCACCCACCACCTTAACTGTAGTAATGGCTGGCTGCTGACAGCTCATACTTGCACCCTCATTCTGGAGCTTTTCCTCACCTAGAACTGCCTGGGAGGTTACACACCTACTTCCTACAGTCAACTTGCAGCCAATGATGGACTAATACAGGGGTGGTCATCCCCCTTGCTACCAGGTGGGACCACTCTGTAATGCCATTTATGCTTCCAGGCTCCCTGGGACTTCGTCTGGGATCACATCTTTACACAGCTTCCCTTGCAACCCTCAATCCTCTTTCTCCCTGAGGAAGTCACCTGCACAATCACCTCAGAGAGGTCTACCTCGGGAAGCCTACGGCCGGCCTTTAGATGAGTACCTGGTGCTAAGTTGTTTGGAGACAATGTAAGTTCTTTTGTGGAAAAAAATCCTTTCTAAACCATAGTAGAGCCTTCTTATAAATTGGTGTAAGAATCAAGACACGTGGAACATTTAATCATGGGTGTGGATGTGGACTTAATAGGAAAATGCATGAACTCTGGAACAATACCACCTGGTTTTAATTCCAGCTCCACTCCTTACGACTTCTGCCATCGTCTGTATCTCAGTTTCCTCCTCTATACCATAGGGATAATATACAAAAAAGTTATTGTGAAAATTTAATGAATCTAAATATCTACAAATATGTCTAAATATATATCTAAAATTCAAAAATGCCACAAGAAAAATTTTATCTGTTATGTTTACTGCTGTATTCTCAGCACCTAGAATCAGGCCTGTCACATACTAGATTCTCAATAAATACCTGTTGAGTGACAACATGTAAAGCAATTAGAAGAACACCTGGCACAATTTCATTCTTGGAAGTTTATCTAAAAAATCTATTCACAATAACATAAACCAACATAACTAAAGTATTATTTTTTAATTTAATGCTTCTCTTTATTATTTTTTAATTCTTTTTTATTTTTATAATTTTAAAAATTATGTTAGTATATGTAAACAATGAATCATGGAACACTACATCAAAAACTAATGATGTACTCTATGGTGACTAACATGACATAATAAAAGATTATTAATTACAGAAATAGCATTAACTTGTTTGAAATAGCAAAAGATTTGGAAAATGCACACAAATATTCCTGAATGTGAACATATATGCATGTAATTATTGAAAAGGCATAAATTATGTCTCATTCAGGTGATGGAATACTATGCAGTCACTACAAACATGAGGTACCTTGAAGTGTATAGGTATGGAATGATCATTAACATATATTGTGAAAAAGGAAGTTGCAGAAAAAAACAAGGTATAGTGCATATAGTATGTTATCATTTGGGGAGGAATAGACACATATACCTGTACTATGCACAGACACACATCCACAGTCTATGGTAGGGTTCACCAGAATTACCTCTGGGGAAGGGATCTGGCTGTGGGACTCAGGAATGGGAAGGAGACTAAGGGTACACACTGTTGATTTGTGTTCCATATGCAAGGCAAATATATCCTATTTAGAAACTAATCAAACATGCACATTTTTTAAAAGAAAAAATTGATATTAATCAAGATTTGGCTGCCTAGGGGCCGGTGAGATGGTGGGTGTATTTCCAAATGTCCAAGAGCAAAGGGTTTCTGACTCAAAGCACGTTGTGTGAACAAAGGACTGGTAAGATAGCAACATTTTCTGCACAAGGGGGCGCCAAGCCCTTTACCTGGTAAATCCCCTGTGAATTGACCTCTAAAGATTGATTACAGCTCAGCCTTCCACTCCTCTGGCTTGGAAAATTAGATTGAATACCATTATTAATTTTGATTACCAGACCTGAATTCTCTGTAAGCTCACTTCGCAGGCAGACAGACTCCAGCCTTTCGTAAACCCTGCCTTCAAAATCTGCCTTGGGATTTTGGATGGAGGGTGCTGAGAGTAGGCCAGAAGTTACCAAATGCCAGGCTTCCCTGCTGGGTAGTTGCCTTCTTTTGTATCACATTACTCACTTATCTCACCTCCTCTCTGAGTAGACGTCATCATCTTCATTTAAATAAGAATCAGACTTAGGTTAAAGGACTTGCAAGAGTAAATAAGAAAAGAGGAAGCACAGGGCATATGCCATCAACTACACCTGAACTTATGAATTATTAACATTTAGTTTGAAGGGGAAACACTCAAGAGACCTAAAAAAAAAAAAAAAACAAAACAAAACACCAAGAAGGGGAAAGATGTTGGCCTGCCAAAGATGTTCCTGACTACAAAGAGAAAGGTGCTTTCCTCCAGCAGAACACCTTCCCCTGATTCCTTGCATGCTGGAAGGAGTAGATGATTTGAGAAGTGAGATGGATCACTCTGGTGAATCTCAACGGTGGGTGCTGAGGGCTCCAGGCCCTTCCACGCTGACTCTGAAATCCAAGCACATTTCTAAGGTGGAGAAGACTTATATGTCATCAAATGTATGACATTTGATGTCATACAAATATATGACATTTGATGGGCAGGTCACTCTTATTTTATAGATGAAGGTGCTGTGACATATGGAAGAAAAGAGAGCTATTCAGGTCACACAGGGGTATGTGTGAATTAGGGCCACATTCTACGACTTTGGATGCTGATTCCAGTGTTTTTAATTTTTTTATTTTTTTTCCAGTTCTTCCTAAATTTGGGTCCCAAAACTTTATAGAGGCTGCATTACTCTTGGATCTTGTATTATAGACCCTGGAACTGACCCTTAATTTATTCTGGGTCTCCTCCTTATTAACTCTCCATTTTCTTCACTGGTGACTAAAACTTTGAGTATGAAAGGGACCTATTAATTTTTATGAATATAATTTTTAGCTGTTAATCTTTATAAATAGTAATTTCCAGTTCTTTTCAAAGTACATTGGAAGCACCTACTGAGAAGGGACTGAGTCTCTTACTTGTTTTGGCTTTTCTAGACTGTTGTGTGCCAGGCAGGCAGTAGGAACTCACCCCAGCTTACCTAGTTGAGTAATGATCTGGCATCCATTTAAAAGACCTGCCCAGAATCCAGAGATACTGTCACACTGATATATGGATTGCTAGTAGAATATCAAACACTAATGCAAACACTGCAATTTAGAAAGTGATACTGCTTCTATGGTTGAAGTTGGAAGATGGTCCCTAAGATTTCCATTGCTTAGTGTCTCTTCCAGGTATAATCCCCCTTCCCTTTGATTGTGGACAGGACCTATGAGTATCATGGATGCCACTCCCATAGTAATGTCATATCAAATGGCAAAGGTGATGGGATTTAAAGATGTAGACACGGTCCCTAATTAGTTTGACTTGTTAATCAAATTGGAGACTGTCTTGGGCCTGACCTAATTAAGTGAGCCCTTTCAGAGAGGGCTTAGGCCTTCCCTGAATTTAGAGGGATTCTCCTACTAGCTTTGGGTTGTCCAACCTTAAGGAAATAAATTCTGCCAAAAATCATGTGAGTTTGGAAGAAGGCCCCGAGCTTCAGATGAACCCCGGCCAACACCTTGCATATAGACTTGTGAGACCCCAAGCACAGAACTCAGTTAAGCTGCATCCAGACATCTGCAGTACAGAAATTGTGGGATGATAAGTGGGTTTTTAACTGTTAAATGAGTAACCCATTATAAAGGCCTAAAAAACTAATTAAGCTCTTGTGATTGTGGAAGGGATCTGGACCCTGCCTTGGGTGGTCCATGAGTTGTCCTATACTAATTTCTCCCATTTTTTTGTTCCTCTACTTAAATTGCATGTATTTTTCTTATGTGATGATATTCAAAGACAAGAATATGTATATAACTTTAGGCACCTTTGCTTAATATTTTAAAACCCACTTAATTTGCTTATGACTCCTTTCATTAAAGGAAGTGGGAGGGCCTGTGGTTACATGTCAGCTGGCCCATTAGGAGCACTCATCAGGAAGATGGGCTGGGAAGCTTCTACAAACAGAGCTATAATCTGTGGACTTCTTGGAGATATAAGCAGCTGTGGTGGATTGGAAAGAGAACTGGATTTGCAGTCCAGATAGCAACATTTATATTCTTACGCTACTGTCTGAAATAGTGATATGACCTTGGGCAAACCATACAATTTTCCTGATCCTCAGTTTTATTTATCTGTACAAGGGATAATAATAGGTTGATGGCAAAGGACTAAATGAGCTATTGTGTTTGACTCATTTTGTCATCTTTAGTTTTTTGTTTTGATTTTTTTAATCTTGTCTAGGTGAATCCTGTCTTATAGACTATAGAGTGTCCTCACCCTCTTGGTCATCTGGATTCTCCAAGTAACACTGGAAGGAAGCTCTGCAAATGGAACTTTATTGGGGATGGGAAATTGTCAGGTGACAAAGATAAGGAAAAGTTCCCATTTCCTTTCAGAGGAAAATGTCACCCTATTCTGTTTCAGTGAAGAATAAAAGGAATTTAGACAAAATGTCCATTTTCCTCTGAACTAATTTGGGAATTATAATGACATGCAGAGTCTCAGTTGAACACATGAATATTCATAATTAAAAATGAAATTGTTATTTTTTTCAGATTGTGAAAATGAACAGAAATCCCTAAGGATGTCCAGGGCCAGAAGAGCTGTTCATTTTAAGAAAAGTGCTAAGATACAGAAGCAAAAAAACCAAAAAAAACCCCAAAAAACCCCAAAACCGCAAATATATGTATACGTGTGTGTGTGTGTGTGTGTGTGTGTGTGTATGAGAGAGAAAGGGATAATATTGTAATATTGCAGCGGACACCAGCTGAGAATTAGTGAAACACTGTTAGACTAGGATTGTTGCTTCTATCTTATCCACATGGCTCGTTATCAGAGGACATGAGAGGTATTCACCTAGGAAGGAAAGAACTTTGAAGACAAGTCCTGGCTTCTCAGCGCCCCCCATCCCACTTCACCACCATGCTGCTGGCCAGCTCAAACACACATTTTGTTTTTCAGAAATACTGAGCCTTTCTCTAACTGTTCAAAGTTCAGTACAGCAGGCATACATTAAATAAATACAATAGAGTATGGTATATAACAGAAGGAGAGTAAAGTGCTCTTGGGGGGTTTTGCCTTTCATCCGTATTTACTATATTCATGTTGTAAATGAGCAAAGTGGGACCAAGAGATGTTCTGCATGCCAGTTTTTCATGACATATTAGAAAATTTATTCTCTTAATTAGAATTGTTATCTGTATTTTCTACTTGAAGAGTCTTTATAGGATATTTCCTTAAATGTAGCCTCAATAGAGACCCAGGCTGCTGTTCAGGGAGAAATGGACAGACTCTAGGTCTAAAGTCTGGGCTATGTGGCCTGGGGTAAGGCTCTAATTTCTAGATCCTCATTCTTGGTGGATCAAGTCTGTGCTTGAACTAGATGACCACTGAAAGCATTCTAGAGCTCCACAATTCGTGGCTGTGATTCCCCTCACTCTAATGTTCCAGTTCTCCAGACATTATGAAGCTGCTGTAGTTCATTTCTCTGGGCCCAACAGAGGGGATCATTTCTGGGAGAAAAGCTAAGAGTTTATCAGAGCCTCTAACCTTTAATAATCTACTCTACTTTCTGCTCAAATCCAGGGGAGCAATTATTTCTGCTTTGCCATGGTAAAATGGGAGAGCTGCTAAACTGACTTGTTCTAGATTATTGACTTTAACCAAGATACATCTTCCCTGATTGAGAAGGTAGAGAGATTTAACAACCTAGTAACTCTGTAGTTTCTCCCAGATACCTTGGGAAGCATGGATTTATTTCTTTTCTTTCTTTTGTATTCACTAGCTTCTTTGGAGTTAATGTAATAGTGCCATGATTGACTTTCCTGGACACCACCCACATCCATTATTCTAGTTATGGAGCCTTAATTGAAATGACATCTTAGAATTATTTCTTTAAAATTCATTGTTTAATTCAGTAAATTTAGTATTAATTAACGCCAACTGCCCTGATGTTTTGGTCCCCTATTTGTCACTCTCTCAGTTCACGGAGCAGTACAGGATATAATAGGTCTATTTGATTTTACAGGACTTATTCTATTTTACAATTCAGATTTACTACTGTAGCAAAAATGGGAATTCAAATGGCTTGGTATTTTGTAATGATCATGCACTTGGAAAAGAGAAAGGAAAGGAAGAAAGGAGGAGGATATGGAGGAGGTGGAAAAGAAGGAGGAAGATTGGTTGCTAGATGCCACTCCTCAGGTTAAGAGGCATGGTACTGGGGTCAAGACAAGGATGCAGTGGCTGTTAAGAGGACTCCTAGAATAACTGAAGATAGCCATATACTTCAAAAGCCATGTTGGGGCGCCTGGGTGGCTCAGTGGGTTAAAGCCTCTGCCTTCGGCTCAGGTCATGATCCCAGGGTCCTGGGATCGAGCCCCACATTGGGCTCTCTTCTCCGTGGGGAGCCTGCTTCCTCCTCTCTCTCTGCCTGCCTCTGCCTAGTTGTGATTTCTCTCTGTCAAATAAATAAAATATTTAAAAAAAAAAAGCCATGTTCCATTTGTATGACATTCAAAATGAGATGGGTGTGTGTATGTGTGTGTATGCAAATATAGTTAACTCTATTTTCCAGCCCTGTGGGAAAATGGTGTGTATAATTCATCAAATAATGCTGTAACAAAGAATAATCATGCATCTTGTTAATACAGTATAAATTTTGTAAGAATTAGTCTATGCTTGTTAATAGAGCGTATCATGCTTAGTGAAATAAGTCAATCGGAGAAAGACAACTATCATATGATCTCCCTGATATGAGGACATGGAGAAGCAACATGGGGGGGTAGGGGGATAGGAGAAGAGTAAATGAAACAAGATGGGATTGGGAGGGAGACAAGCCATAAATGACTCTTAATCTCACAAAACAAACTGGGGGTTGCTGGGGGGAGGTGGGATTGGGAGAGGGGGAGCGGGCTATGGACATTGGGGAGGGGAGGCGAACCATAAGAGACTATGGACTCTGAAAAACAACCTGAGGGTTTTGAAGGGTCAGGGGTGGGAGGTTGGGGCAACCTGAGGGTTTTGAAGGGTCAGGGGTGGGAGGTTGGGGGAACAGGTGGTGGGTAATGGGGAGGGCACGTTTTACATGGAGCACTGGGTGTTGTGCAAAAAGAATGAATACTGTTACACTGAAAAAATAAATAAAATGAAAAAAAAAGAAAAAAAAAGAATTAGTCTATGCTGGGAATGTAATTTTGAGTCTTAGTGGTTAAATATGGGCTTAGGTTGGGTTTTCCCAGAAGACTCTTGAGTTTAGGATTTGAGAGCAAGTAGCTTGCTTGAGAGGTGATCAAAAGAAGCAACCAAAGGTGAGGCCTAAGAGGGAGGACAGCTAAAAAGTGTATTTTTTTTTTTGCTCAGTTACCACACAGGCAACTGGGGCTCAGCCTTGCTGGAAAACTCTGGAGGATGGTGCAAAATGCATCTCCAGGGGATAGGAAACAGTATTTATTCTCTAGACCCCATCTGTTATCCTGAGGGCTGCTCCCAGGGGCAAATCCCTGGCACTTCTAGCTTGCCCAGTTTATGTGGGCCAAAAGAAAGTCCCTGGGAAGAAAGGAACAAGTACTTGCTTTAGGTTGCAAAAGGTTTGTAGTGAAGGATGGGTGCTACAGGGATATAAGGGGAACACTCATGGTGTGTGATGTGTTTAATAATTCATGTCTCGTCAGGCCCAAATGCTGTCTGAGGTTAGAATGGGGGCTTTCAGATCCTGGGAGAGACTGCTTTGGGGTCATGATTACCATGAGGGGTATAAATACGTATTATACTGTAAAATTTCTCAGCCTGGTACAATTTATCTATGTGGTCAGTGTTCTGTCCAGCTCACTTTCCTGGGTCAGTACAGCTGTCGTTGGCTGCCATGAGTAAGCTAATGGCTTATAGCTGCCCCCACTTCTCCAGAAGATTGCACTGGCTGATGGGAATCAGATGTCCAGGGAGGTTATACCCCTGAGGGTATAGCCCATAGCCCATGACTCAGAGCCCTGACTTATCCTGTATATCATCCAAGTAGATTGCTTCTTCTATCTATAGTGGAAATTGTCCATTTATGCCCTAAGTGGTATTGATAACCTGTCTATGCCTCTTGGCTTCATACACCACAGTGTTTGGCTATTCCATGAAAATGCCTCTTTATTATACCATGTTAATAGTTTCATAAGCCTTAAGAAGACTACCAGACTACTAAGCAGAGCAAAGTAGGTGGGTAGATGGAATTCATGCATCTGTATTTGGGTCCAGAATAGGTGATATTAACATACCCCAAGCCAGGGATAGAACGCAGTGACCATCATTTTATATGAGGAAAATCTTATTATCCCACTTTAGAGATAAGGAAACTGAAGCCCTGTTATTTCACTAACTTGCACAAGCTCACACAACTTTCCAAAGTTTAGATTTGGGATTTAAATAATGACTTCCTAGACACAAGGATTATATTTCCTCTACTGTGCCACACTGTCTCTTAAAGGTAAAATGGCACAGATCCTATTAGACTAGAACCTTAAAACAAGGGAAGAAAGTATGGCAGTGGCAGGAAGCTCCCCAATTTCCAAAGATTCTTAAATATTAGGGGTCGATGGATTTAGCCAGTGCAACATTGGAGGTGCTGGTTCTTCCTGGCTGTATTGATCATGTGATCTCCGATCACGTAAGAGTTTCCCAGACTTGGTAATGCTTTCTGATTGGCAGGCCTGACTGATATATCAGCAGAGGGTCCCAGACTCCTTCCTCATAGAGATTGATCACCCGGATTCTCATGCTGAATTCAATTAAGTCTTCTCTTATTTATAACTTAGAAGAGCTCATAGTGTCTTGAGGCCAGTGTGATGCATGCCCTAACCATCAGAACATGCTTTTACCCTAGGGCCTGTTGAACACACACTGTCAAGCAAGAAACACCATCTCCATATGAGACTTTTATGTTTCCAAACCAGGAGGGCTCTAACAACATGGGGTCTGCAGATTGTTTCAAAAAGTGATTCTCTTTGCTTTTACTTCTTACCTGACTTTCATTTAAATTCTACAAACACTTGCTGAATACTTACCAAGTGCCAGGCCCCAGCATAGGCCCTGGGGAGACTACAAAGATCAAGAAGATGTTGTCTTGCCTTCATGCTTGTAGAGAAGATGAGCAAATAAACAACCAAGCATTATACCTGGTGGAAAACGTTAATGGATAATTCGTCATTCTTGCATCCGCCGTGTGAGTGCAGAAGGGCGAGCGGTTAACTCTGACTGCAGGAGATTTGGAAGTGACACTGAAGGATGAGCACAATACTGAATGACAAGAAAAGGGGCTGGTCTATTTACCGTGCAGGCCACATTAGAAAAGAGGAAATAGCAGTTTTTCAACCGTTTTCTTACAGTAGAGCGAATCTGTAAGTTACTGTGCATAGATATTTTTGCTTGTGTGTGGAGGAAAAATTCAGTGAATGCAAGGGAGAGAAATATTTTACAACTGGCAGAACTCCAGCCAGATGAATTATTATGTTCATCACAAGTTTCCCATGACTTAGTCTTAAAGAGCCAAACTCCTGTCCACGTGACCTAGACAAAACCATGACAGCATGATAGTATTAATGTTTCTGATCATCTGCATAACTTATCATATGGCAATTATCTGGACCCAACATGTCCTGATGCAGTTTGGTTGTCAGGCAGCTGGAATAGACTGCCTGCATTTGTTTTAGTTTAACAGACCCGGGCTGTGTTTCTGTTGAGCAGAGAAATAATTTTTTCCCATTACAGTGATTTACAAAAACTGTCACTCTGCACTTCTGCAGGTTCATTTTAAAGGGATTTGGTAGGATTCTGTTTGTTAGTGGTGAAGGAAGAAAACAATATTGCCCTAGTTTTCACCAAGGGAGTAATGGGAAGTGACAGCCTAGAGGCAGGCTGAAAAGGTGACAGCAGAAATAGTTCAGTACAAAATGAGGAGGAGAATGATATTTATTGAACACCTGCTATGTTCCAGGCACAGTTCTAAGCATGATTTATGTATTGTTTCATGGATCGTATAAAGATCAAATGGAATTATGCCTGTGAAAGTTCTTTATAACATGCTTTACAAATGTAGGCATAATTAATATTTCCCTTTATTGTAAAGCATTCTAAGATTCATCTGAGACCATTCCCTGTTTTCTGTCACCAGATGTTAACTTATGTTGAAGCAGCAGAAGGTCATTTTTCTGTTACTCATATCATCTAAGCAGGAAAATGTGATGGAAGAAGCGGCGAATTGACCCATGGGACAATGGAAATGTGTTCTGGAAGGGGTCTTTATTTAGATTCTTGTTTTCAGTTCCTTCTTGCCTTTGACCTTATGAGCTGCTGGTACACCGCTCAGTCGTGCTATCAGGGATGAGCAGTCACCTTCTCCCCTCCATGTGACTTCATCCAGTGCTGGAGAGGGAGTAGTGGTAGGAGAGTGGACTTGACCTTAGAAGGACTTGCCCTAGAGTGTCTGATCTCTTGGTCTTCTATTCACCTCATTTCACCCTGCTTCTGATTCTTTTCAGTGAGTTTGAAGGTCATATTCCCTACTTTTGGAGAAGTTGTGATGAAATGCTATGTCCAGTTTCATTAGACATTTCCACCCTATTGGACCTCACTGCATCTACATGTAAAAGGTCTGCTAGTTGAGAGATGGCTAATGGAAACAGACCACTCATTCCAGAGCCTAAAGGAGCTGCTATTTAGGTTTCTGCCCTGGAACAAGAAATAACTGCATCGTTTTCCTACTAGGGAGCAAATGGCTGGTATTGTAGCATTTTGAAATTCTAACATTAAAATGTGCCTCAGAGCCAGTCTTTCTCTCACCACATCCTTCCCCAAAATAAAAGCAAAAGCCTTAATGTACAATGAAGACTCAAAAAAAAAGATGCTCAAAGAACCAGAGGCAATCTTATTTCTCTACTTCCATTTTGCATCAGCTTCTTTTACTATGTATCTTGAAAAGTCTTCAGTGGCTCCCACTATTCAGAATGCAGTCTAAATTTCTAAGTAGGGCATCAAGATCAAGATGCTTCATCCACTGTCTCCACCAAGTCCCTCAGCATTATCTCCCTCTCTCTCTCAAGGATTCCCTTGGAATACCCTATACTATAGCCAAATTGTATTTCCCCAGATTCGCTGAAGGCCCCATGTCTTCTGTCTTCCATGTTTGTTTTAACATTCTCAGTGCCTATGGTGTCTTTTTCTTGTAACATCCAAATTCCACCCTTCTTTTTTTGTCCCCATGCAATTGCTTCTCATTCATGAAGCCTTTTTCAACTCCCTCCTTTTTGCCTCCAGGTGGTAATGGTCTTCCTTCTTTCAAAATGCTTCAGTCTTAGAACATTTTCCCCGAAGCATTTAACCATCATTATGGTAGTTTCACATTATGTAGTATTCGATTCTTATGTATACATCATCAACTTCTTATAGATAATATGTTACTATGTGCTCATCTTTCAAGACCATTCTTAGTAAAACTTTTTACAATTCTGCCTTACTTGATCTGAGTTAGCTCTCATAATCATTTAGGACCCTGTGTGATACTATATTATAATCTCATGACTGAGTCATAGTAGAGATGAGAAGAGCAGATGCCTTTGAGTCAGACCTGGGTATGAGTCCCAATTCTGCCATTTTTAACCTCAGTGATATTGAACCAGCTATCTAACCTTTTGGAACCTCAGTTTCCACCCTACAAATGAAGACAATCACTTCACTTGGTTAGTTATTGTGGTGGCTTGAGTATGCCCCTTCACCACTACCCCTCTAACCCCCTGCAAAAAAAGATGTTTACATCTTAATCCCTGGAACCTATGGATGTTACCTTATTTGAAAAAGGGTCTTCACAGATGTAACTGAATTAGGAGTCTTGAGACAAGAAGACTATCCTAGATGATTTGGGTGTGTCCTAAATCCAATAACAAATGTACTTATAAGAAACACACAGAAGAGAGGTCAGACATAGAGGAGAAGGCAATGTGAAGATGGAGGCAGAAATCAGTGATGTGGCCACAAGCCCAAGAAGCAGTGGCACAGATTCTCTCCTCGAGCCTCTGTAGGGACTACAGCCCTGATGACACTTTGATTTTAGACTACTGGGTCTAGAATCATAAGAGATTGAGTTTCTGTGGTTTTAAACCACCTACTTTGTGGTAATTTATTATGGCAGCCCTAGAAAACTAATATAGTTTTTATTATGTTGTTTTGCTGTCTGTCCCATAAACCCCAGAGTGTCTCAAGATCAGGGACTGTCCTTTGTCCCTTCCCAAACCACACACCCTTAGTTATATCTCAGTGCTTGGAGCAATCATACATGGTTGATAAATTGTACATAAAATATTGTCTGATTAGCCCTCCAACAGACCCATGGAATTGAGATTGTTGTCACAAAAAGAAAAGGAAACTTGGAAAAAAAATTTAAAAGAGAAAAATTTAAAAGGAAACCCCTGTACTTTAAGAATTTATGCCTCTATGTTTTTTTCTGATCCATTTATTATCAGTCCTCAAAAGCCAGGACAGTCTTAATGTATAATTTAGATCAGAGACAATGGAATTTCTCTCATTTTCCTACAGTTGTCAATTAACATTTATTAGGGGTCTACTTTGTGCAGAGGCTTGTGCAGCATTAGGCTCTTATAGTAGCTGCATTTCAGTTTCTTGACTAATTACCAACCTCTAATTCCTTTTACTCATGCAGAGAATGCCCATCCTAACTCTGGAGAGATTCCATCCTCCTCTAGTGGGATAGGACTTTGTCCATGGTGCTGAATGCCATGCACGTTAGGACTATCACAACCAGCATAGTAACTATAAAAAATATGCACGCTTAACCATAAACGTAGTTAATTAAAGTAACATTCTTAATATAAAGAAGTATTTCTAGAACTCTTCAACTATTTCTCTTATTCATCTTCATCAAATATTTATTAATCCAGTTTTCTGTACCAGATACTCTGCTAGGTGCTAGAGAGAATGTCTCTTGTGATGAAGATGGCCTCAGTCTTGTGGGGGAGACAAACACACACAACAGAGAAAGGCTTGTGTTAAAACTGATAGATTGTATTACTAAGAACAGTGGGTCATAGCCAAAGAAGTATAAAAAAGAAAACTGACATGTGTTATGTTTTCATTCATTTGTTCATGTCATCACTCATTTACTCCTTCATTCAACATATAATCACCATCTACAGTAATAAGTTTTCAACTTTTATGGGAGATTGAGCCCTGGAAGCCAGACGCCATTTTCTCATGAAGCACTTTCTGCTATAGTTGGACATTTGACGTTGGTGGTATCTCATTCTGTCACAGTTCCCAGATTCTAGACTTCCATAGATAAAGTGAAAGAAGTAGAGAGAACAGGACCAAAGAAGGGAAATGGATTAACATCTACTATGAAATGCTAAGCCCCCTATTTATAATATTTCATCTAATTTTCCCAACAATTCTATGGAATCTGGTAGTATTGTTGATACTGCTTTAACAGTAAGGTAGAAGATATTAAGAAAGATTAAATAGCTTTCTCAAGGATACACAGATAACAAATGGAGGAGTTGGCAACAATACCTGTCTGAATTCAAAACCTAAAGATACCCCCAAATCTCCCTATACATACAATTGGCCTAAGGGTGCATTTTATGTACCCTTAGGTACTGTACTGTGATACAGGGGGAGCTGGGATATAGGGAGGTCATTCTCAGATCTTAATTACAAACTCCCTTCGGTTTGTGTACAGGGTAATGTCTTTGTGAGTTGTGACATATTGAGACCACTGTAGATGCTGCCAAATGACTGGAATGTTCCTAAATGCTGGCAGCCAAGGGACTTGAGGGAGAGTATTGACTGTGTTAGCTTTTTCTCTGGGAGAGGACCTGGTATAAATCTCTGGGCTCAGTGACAGCTGTCCTAAGTTGTAACTCTTTTTGGTTTTTACTGAAATAACTCATCATGATGTTCTATTTGTCACTTGTCAAGGAAATCAATATAGTCTAGACTTGTTACCTTGCCAAGATCTGTATTGAACAATTTATGGTCAAAGGCAAGTTTAGCAACAGAGCAGGAGGGGGAAGAGCTGATAAAAGAATTTGGATCTCCCTCCCTCATATTGAGGATCCAGTACCTTTCTCTAATGGTGTGGTTGGCAGGGGTTGTTGAAATATCCTTGGCAAAACTATGGAAGGGAGGACATTTTACAAAAAGAAGGGGCCTGAGAACACGAAAAACGTTTTCTTTTAAATAGGGACAATCATATTTGCTTGGCAGTGTTGCTGTGAGTATACAATGAGATACTTACTATTATATAGTGTCTAGCATAGAGCCTGGCATGAAGCAGATAGTGAATGACTGGTAGCCATCATAGGAACCAGGGAGAAAGAGAGAGAAAAAGACTATGAGAGAAAATAACATCCACAGCAACAGCACAGAAATCTTCAGGGCCAGGAGTGAAAAGAAACAAATTGTCAACATGAAGGATAGAAGTGGTATGTTTCATATTCTTTGGTCATTAAGTTATTTCATTCATTTAAACTTTTATCAAGCAGCAAATGCTGTTCCAGGTGCTGGAGAAATGGAAACAAAGAAGAAATTGTGCTGCCTTGCAGGCCCTCAGTATCTAGTTGAGGAGACA
Source organism: Meles meles (assembly GCF_922984935.1). Taxonomy (NCBI): domain Eukaryota; kingdom Metazoa; phylum Chordata; class Mammalia; order Carnivora; family Mustelidae; genus Meles; species Meles meles. Next base: position 35,132,418 of record NC_060069.1, on the reverse strand, counting down.
GCTGGAAACACAGTTGCACTGTGGATTGATGGAGACTGGAAGAGAGGTGGGAAAGGTGCAGTGGCGGAGGTGACATAAACTCCTGGAGCACAGGGTTCACATGCCTCTTTGCTACAGGACCACCATGGTAAGAGATACATGGAAAGTCCTCAACAATACCAGTTAAATTAGGACATAGTGGATGAAAGAGTGAAGAAATCTGCTGGGGTGGTAATGAAAGACTGCATGGAGACAAAAATGTTCGAGCAAAATACTTGATGCTTGATCGTTAAGAGTTTTGAGGGACAGATGAGGATGTGTGTGTGTGTGTGTGTGTGTGTGTGTGTGTGTGTGTTTGTGTGTGTGCGCAAATATGTGTGTGTGTGGTGGGAAGTGGGGTAAGGTGACAGAGATGCCAAATCAGTAGAAAAAGTGTGTGGAAGATACAGGAGCATGAAATTGCAGGGACCACTAAGAAGCACTTGGATGTGGTTGGAGTGTGGAGTGTGGTGTGTGGAGAGAAAGATGAGGCTGGAAATGGCAGACAGTGGTAGATTAAAATATGAGCCAATTTTTAGGTTCATTCTTTTTTTTTTTCCACTTAAGATGTATTTACTGAATGATTATTATGTGTTGGTGTGTGTCACAGGCTTTGGAGATACAAAACTGACCAGATGAAGGAAAAATCCTCAGCTCATGGAATGTGCACAGACAATAAAAAGCACTTAAAATTACATAATGTTCCATTGTAATTAGCATTGTGGAGAAAAGTAAATCCTGGAAGAGAAGTGCAGAGGGCCAGGGAGCATGGAAGAACCACAAGTGGGTCCTAGTGGTTAGACACCCTGCCGCTCTTTGCCTCAGGACCTGAATCTGTAAAGCCATGTTACATTTCCTCCCAGGTACCATGACTTCACTTGAGCTTGTGGCTTCCATGTGAAGTCTGATCCCCAGAGTTCATAACTGCATTGGTAATGTTGTAAGATTCCCTGGACCTCTTTAGCCAGCCTACATATAATATCATAGGCAATTAATTTTTCCTGTCAAAAAAAATAATAGTTGATTTATTACTAATTGTCAATTATAGACTTTGTCATCTGTGTCCTGAAACTAGATTTTGATATACATAAACTCTTCTACTAAAGTTCTCATGTCAGCTTAACTGAACACTGAATTTTTCTCATCTCTAAGAAAATAAGTAGTGTTTCTTCTATTCCTGTTTCTGTCACAGGAAAGACTTGGTTTTCTTCTCCATATAGTCTTTTGGTGATGGGTTTAGGGGTGCAGTATCTTCAAATTCCTTACTTGCTGCAATTGTTTTAGCATTAAATCCTCATATAAGGAAAGAAGTGAAATATTTAGATTATTCTTATTTTGATTAATCACCTTAAATCCTTTTGGGTCAAAGTAGGTATAAATAAATGAAAGAGTCCTCAAATTCGGGTTGCTATCTAATCTGTTCTTGATGTACAGTGAGAGGTTTCAGGTTAGCGAATGGAAATAGAAGTTGCATTTTATTTATGCAATGTGAGAATTGGATTATTTGCTCATTTTCATAAATATAGGTCATGAGGTCCAGTGACAAAATCAATTCTGCATGTTCTTTGAAAGACCTTTCAAACCAACCACTTTGCATTGTTCTTCAGTCTCCCAAATACTACAGGGATGGGTTCCACTCTCTCCTCATCCCTTCACAATTTCCTGACAAGAATGGGACTGGCAATACTGAGCCTTTGGGGTTCTTAGCTCACTATCCTGCCTTTTCCCCCCATCTTCCCTGTTTTTCAACACTTTCCTTACTGGCTCTTTCCCCCGAACCTGCTAGTTTATCCAATATTTAGAAAATAAGAATGAAAAGGAAGGAAAGAAGGACGGAAGGAAGGGAGGTAAGGAGGAAGGAAAGAAAGAAAGAAGGAAGGGAGGGAAGGAGGAAGGAAAAGAAAAAGAGAAAGAAATCCTTTAACCATCATTTTCCACCAAAGTCATATCCTTTTCTTCCCTCTCACAATAAAATCTCTTGAAAGAGTTGTCTGTGTGCACTTTCCAACCATACAGCAGCCTATTTGCAGCAGCATTCCCGTCACTGCGCAATCTACGGAGATTGTTCCTGGTGGAGATGTCAGAGGTCCCTAGGTGTTTTAAAGAAGTTATCATTTAATTCCTTGGTAGAACTGACACAGCTAACAGGCGCCTCCTCCTTTGCTGCTCAGTACTTACTCACTCTGCTCTTCTCCCGTTGCCCTCTCCAACCCCCAGCAGCTCTTATCCTATGGTTTTGCTCCTTCTCTTCTTCATTGTCTTATTCTCACCCTACCTGCTTTTACACCTCCATAAGTTCAATTACTATCTTTAATCGTTGTGTCAATAATGATTAGATCTGTATCTACAGCCTGAATGTATCTTCTGATCCGAGATTCACTCACTTAATTGCTTGCTGATCATCTCCACAGTGACCCTTCCTTCATTCAGTAATCATGTGGCTATGTTCACATTGGAATGGTTGCTTTTTTTCTTTAAAAATTTTTATTATTGAAGTATAGTTGACATACAGTGTTTTATTAGTTTCAGGTATGCAACATAGTGATCGGACAATTCTAGACATTATAATATGCTCACCACGATAAGTGTAGTCACCACCTGCCACCATTTAATACCATTATGATATTTTTGACTATAATCCCCATGCTGTGCTTTTCATCTCTGTGACGTTTTTGTCTTGCAGCTGGAAGTCTGTGTCTCTTAATCCATGTCACCTATTTTGCCCATCCCCCCACTCCCTCCCCTCTGGCGACTACCGGTTTGTTCTCTGTATTTGTGAGTTTATTTCTGTTGTTGCTGTGAAGTCATTATGGTATTTCTTTTTCTCTGTCTGGCTTATTTTACTTAACATTCTCCTCTCTATATTCATCCATGTTCCACAGTCCCAGCTTCTAATTTATCCCAAGCAGCATACAGTTTGGGCTGTACAAATATCCAATCTAGATGCCTGTCTCTTCCAGAAGTGTTTCACAAGGTAACCACAGTGTTCCTTCGTTTGAACAGCTCATCTGCTTGCAAAAGGGGCCAGAAGTCCCTGGAATGTCACACTCCATGCTGACCCTTGGCTCCTTGTGGCAAAGACTGCCTAGCTTTTCACCAAACCGATTTTTGGGTTCATGGGGGTACATATTTAGACCACATTTACCAACCTGCTTTGCAGTGACTAAATGGAATGTGATATAAATGATTTCTAGACCTGACCCATAAAAGCTTCCTTTGGGATTTTCCATTTCTTCTGCCTTCCTATGTCTAAATGGAGAGGACTCAGAGGCATTTGGGAAGGATGGGGACAAAAACAGTTGCAGATTATCTCTTTTGTTTTGACTCTAACTGAACTTTTCCCAGCAAGAAATAAGCATATTCTATTAAGCCAGCAAAATTGAAATACTGGGTGTTATAGAATTTAGCTTATCTTAACTAATATACTTTTATTTCCAGCAGTAGTGATTACATAGCACTTAATATGTCCAGTCACTGTCTTCATGAATTCATTTAATGTTCTCGAAAACTAGATAAGGCATGTATAGGTTTTTAATGCTTTTTTAAAGATGAGGAAACTGAGGCCAGAGAGGTTAAGTAACTTAATTATGATCATACAGCTAATTACTGGCAGACCTGGGATCTGAACCTATATTCTTTTTCTATCCTTTTCTTTGGTTTTTTGTTTGTTTGTTTTGAGATTTTATCTATTCAATAGAGAGAGAGAGAGATAGCAAGAGAAGGAACACAAGCAGGGGAAATGAGAGAAGGAGAAGCAGGCCTCTCGCTGATGCTGGGCCTGATCCAGGACGCTGGGATCATGATCTGAGCTGAAGGTAGATGCTTAATGACTGAGCTACCCAGGCATCCCTGAAACTACATTCTTTGCTTCTAGAGTACACGCTCATACACAGGCTCAAAAGAGATGTATAGAAGGCATAATAATTCCCCCCCATATGTCTGTGCACTAATCCCCAGAACCTGTGAATATATTTCTTTGTATGATAAAAGGACTCTGAGGATATGATTAAATCAAGGATCTTGAGATGGGGAGATAATCCTGGATTATCTGGATGCTCTCTATGTAATCACAAAAGTCCTTAAAAGTTGAAGAGGGAAGGGCATCTCTGTGGCTCATTTAGTTAAGTGTCTAACTCTTGATTTCAGCTCAGGTCATGATCTCAAGGTCCTGATTGAACCCTCTTTTGGGCTTCATGCTCAGTGGGGAGTCTGCTTGGAATTCTTTCTCTCCCTCTCCCTCTACCCCTCCCTCTTGCTCTCGCATGTCCACACATTCTCTTTGTCGAATAAATAAATAAATAAATAAATAAATAAATCTCTCTTTTTTTTTTTTTAAATTGAAGATGGAGGTAGAAGAGAGGGTTAGAGTGATTTAGTGTGGGAAGGATTCAACTTCCTTTGCTCTCTCGGAAGTTGGAAGGGGACCATGAACCAAAGAATACAGACAGCTTCTAGAAGCTAGACAGGGCACAGAAACAGACTCCCCCTCGAACCTCCAGGAGAAACACAGCCATACTGACATCTTGATTTTAGCCCATTGAGGCCAGTATCAGACTTAAGACCTACAGAACTGTAAAGTAACAAATTGTGCTATTTTAAGCTACTAAATTTGTGGTAATTTGTTACGGCAGCATTAAGAAACCAATATAAAATGTAACAGAGGAAAATATTCCCTCACCATGGATAGCATTCACATTTCTTACAAGTTTTTGAAAAGCAAACTTGCCATTAAGATAATCCTACTTAATTAGGAGACTATCAATACCTACTGTGCCCAATTTCTTTTTTTTTTTATTCAGTCATTTTCAGTTTAAAGCTGGAGTATTTTTTCATTTAATTATTCATAAAATTTACACGTTAGGAATGAATAATCATGAACATTCAAATTTGGTTAGAAACTTTCACATAGTGATTTTATTTTAAATAAATACACCCACTCTGTAATCTTTATTTTTAATATTCTGTATTGAACTATTAACAACTCCTCAACCAATTGTTACTTCTGTTAGAAGTCTTATGCATGAATAACCAGATAAAAGCCAGCACACGGAGAAGGCCATGTTTTTTACGCCATTTACAGTGTTAAGAAGAAGATTAGGCAGCTAAAACTTAAATCCACAAGGAAAATATCCCCCAGACTTTAACCAGCTAAGCCACGGCGCCCACCTCCCCCAGACTTTAAATACAAAGGTCATAATGATCTTGTTCACCCCAACATCGCTTCCCTCTGTTATTCTTCTACACCCAATGAAACGTCCCTTTCTATCGCTGGTTTGTATCTACATGTCTGTTAGTCTTTCTTAATATTTTCAGTAACATTTAATGACACTGTTTTCTTTCTGAATATGTAAAACGCAGTTTTGAGAAGTTGAGAAATGAAAGATGCATATTGATCCCTGACGGGAAGGATGAAGAAAACTGCCAAGATCGTGTGGTTAATTAGTACTGCAGTTCGGGTCTAAACCCATCAGCTGACCATCACATGACGCTGCCTGTGCCTGCCTGTTCTGGAGGGTACAATAGGCACCTGCTTCTGGATGTTTTCCTGGGATCTGAGATCATAGTTTCTAGTCAGGGTGTTTTTCAACCGAGGATGCTGAGGGCCATATGGGCAACATCACTTTCCCAAGGCCACGTTACTGGTCTAAGAGCATAAACTCTCTTCTTTCTATTACATTGAGCTAAATTGGCTGGAGTTTGTTTAGAAAAGCAGAAACTCAAACAGAATTTATCTCACAATTGTATTCATCTTTTAGTGCAAAACCAAGAAGTGACCATGGGATCCCAGAGGCACTTGCTCAACCCTGTCTCTAGTAAGACATACTTCGACTGCCTTCCTGCTTAGCTGCAGTTCCAGAAAGGTGAGGTTGAATGCTGCTTATGAGCTTTATAAGTGCTTTGGAAACTTTGGGAAACCAGTGACTGGTTATTTATTCATTTATTCTTCAATGAAAATATATTTAAGCACTTAGGCATTGAGGACACAACAGTGAATAAGACAGAGCCCTCTTAAAAAACAGCCTGTAAATGAAATAATCCTTCAGCCTGCCATGGTGGTGAAGGCACAACTATGAAGACAGACATTCCCAGGTTTATATTCTGGCTCTGCTGCTCATTAGCTGTGTGAACTTGGGCAAAGTTATTAAAAACTCTCTCCAAGAATCCTCCAAACCTCTGATTCCTTTCAAAATGACAGTAAAACTATCTAACCGAATTGTTGTGAGACTTGGATGAAATGTGGCATCTCAAGAATGTAGCCCAAAATTGGATTTCAGTGAGTGGTTAAGTAGATGCATCAAAACCTGGGTATGGTATGTTCTGTAATAGAAGAATGTTTGAAGTGCTGGGGAGACTTTAGAGGCAGTGAAAATTCTTTCTGACCTCACCTATAATAAAAAGAATCTTCAAAGTCAATGAACTTTAGCATCACTCTTTTAAGATTAAATGATCATAAGCCCATTTTTGTGAAATGTTAGAAATGTGGGATTTGTGGTTGAGTTATATCTAGTGGTGGGTGTGGCGGGGAGGGAGGTGTAGGAAGGAAGTCCTGAGTCCAGGTACTCCTGCAAAATCACAGCCCTCTATGTTTCAGTTCTTCCCTTGCTCTGCAAGTAAGGAGAAAGCATTTGTCTTTTCTAAGAACTGACCACTTATTTATACATTGACTCATTTTTTTCCTCCATGTTTTTCAGCATACATCATTGAATCCTTATGACAACTCTGTAGAAATTATACTGACTTTTGTAGATGATGAAGAATAGATGACCTACTTGTCTGAACTCAGGGCTATGGGCTATCCATGAAATGATCAAAGTAAATGCAACTCCATTTCTTTGTTTTTTTGGGGGGGGGGAGTGTCACTGGGGCAACTTTAGGTTTGTATCTGTAGTTTGGCTCCAGGACTTCAGCCCAGACTGCCTATACTTTGCAAGAGCAGCAGGGACAATTGTGCTGGAATCTGGCTTTATGTAGTATCACATAGAGACAACCTGGCTCTTCTTTTTTAAATTCAATTTTATTTCTTTTTAAATTTTTTTTATTAACATATAATGTATTATTAGCCCCAGAGGTACAGGTCTGTGAATCGCCATAACCTGGCTCTTCTGATGTCCTCTCCCCTGGTCTCTGTTTGACACAGCATGGCCCAAAGCTCCAAGTTCTGGACTGTATGTGAGCAGTGGTGTGTTCCTGAGCTTATAGTGTGAGGATCTCATGGCACTATGCAGAGGCCTTCACCACTCAAACACCCCTCACTCTCTTTCCAACTAAGCATGAAATAGCCTGCAGACAAAATACACTTTCATATTCATGGGTCATAGCACAACCAATATATGCAATGTTTTTTCCCCTTGGCAATGGGACTTACCAAAAAAAAAAAAATCTATGATGAGGTGTTATTGTCAGTAATTTGGAGTTCAATGAAAGGGATACATTATGCACATTTTACATTATTTATATTACATTATTTACATTTTACAGCCATCCATTGAGTGCTTACTGTGTATTAGGCTCTCAGAGTATATAAATTTGAAGAAAATACAATTGTTGCCCTCAAAATCTCAGTCTATTTCTCAGTAGGCAGAAGACAACTTACTCTGACCCATGTAGAATTGCTGATATCTGACCATTTCTGACTTCCAAAAACAAACAGACATTTTGTGTGATTCAGTGCACTACATGTAAGAGATAAAGTAGGGAAGTGATTACAGCTCTGTGTCTCACAGTCATAACCATACTGAGTCTACCATACTCTGGGAGCTTTATGAGAACCATTTCACTTAGTCTGCACAACAACCAGTAGAGGTGGACAGTAGAGTTATTCCCATTTTGAAGTGAGCAAACAGATTTAGAAGGATCAAAGTCTGCTAGTGTTAGTGTCTAGATCAGAGTTTCACTCAGGTCTACCTAACTCTGAAGCCTTTGCTCTCCATGTTTCAGTCTTATTACCTGTAAAATGAGAGAAAAAGTAGCATCGTCCTTCCAGTATTTTGCAGTCACATTGAACTTTATTATGAAACGACACCAGTTTAAATAACACATCTAAATCCTCAAAAATCTGTATATAATTAAAGCATAAGAAAAGTACACTTTTGAGAGAAAATTAATATTGCATTTGTGGAGAAAAAACCCTATATATATGCCAACCCTAATTTTATTTTTGGTTGGTTAGAAGAGGAATGATTCACAGTACCATGTAGGGATAAAAAAAAATTCAGAGACCTCACGATGTAGAACAAGATTGCTAACAATAGCAAATGGACCAATCGATAGCGAATCATTTTTGAGAGCTCACTCATGGAGAATATTGATATCTACCTTGGTCATTCTGCCTGTGAAATAAACAGGCACCTCTTCTCTCTGCAAGAAAAACCACACAGAAGAGCCTGGACAATGTTTCTAAACAATTAATTGGATTATTATCAAGACTTAATGGATTGGTTCAATATATTCACATAAAACCATCAAGAGAATTGGGCTAGCAGTTTCCATGTAGCTGTCATCAAAATATATGACAGGATGTAGGAGTTTTAAATTATTATTACTTTTTACAGCATTTTGTGTGCTTCATTTACATTATAAATAGGGTCTATTTGAAAGTCATTGACTGGGTCTTTGGCTTTGTTTCAAATAACAGATACGGTAGATATTGTGGCATACTCAGTTTGCTAAGGAATATGATATAGCTATTTAAGCTATAAATGAAAACATCAAAACTTCCTGATTCTTATATTCATGCAAAATGTTTGTAATGCAAGGTTTTATGCCAGGGGTATAAGAAAGACCTTATAATGCATGTGTTAGTTCAACCTGGCCACTGGAAATATACCAGTATTTTCTTCATGGAGAAGGAATGAAGGAAGAGGAATACCATAATGTTTGACTTGCCCTCAGGAATAATCTGTCCTAGATATGGACCAACAAAAAAAAAAAATGTTGCCAAGTTAAATATTCCTTGCTTTAAGAAGCCACAGATATAGAGAGAAGATTATGATTCAGTGAAAATTTATTGATTACTCTGAATGTACAGGTATTTCACACACATTGCCTCATTAATCCTCAAGGCAACCCCTTGAAGTGAGCCAGTATGAAGATTGAAGCAATAGTGTTTTAAAGAATTTGTGTGGTACACCCAAGGTCATATGATAATTAGATAGGAAAGTGGCCTGGTCAGAACTTAAATCTTTTGGTTTCAGTCTCTGAAAGGGTGAGGCAAACTAATGGAAGGAAACCATTAGGTTGTTCAGATGAGTGCAATGAAACTACAAAACTTACTTTCTGTTCAGGTTAGAGTTTAGGATGTGAGTACTTTCCTCCCTAATAGAGGACCAATATCCAGTGCTCCAGTAAATGCATAGATTACCAGGGAAGTTCTACCTATCCCTTTGTCATTCTTTATGTAGCTCCATGTTCTTATTCTGGTTTTTGAGCAGCACTGTGCCAGCTTGGCCTGCTGATCTGGTGTGTAGATACATAGTGTTTGGCCAGAGCTTGTGCTATAGATAAGTTGAGGGAAGTTCAAAGCAGCTGGTTTCTTAGATGCAGAACAACACTGCCTTCAGTATCAGGCTTGGTCCAGAGAGAACCACAGCCAGGACTCAGATGAGATTCCAAGCGAGAGCCATTTTAAGCACCTTTACTGGGTTTCAGGGACATCTTCTGAGTGGGATAGGTGGTTCTTTGATAGAGACTGGTCACAGTTCTTCTTTGTTACACATTAATTTCAAGATTTCAGCTCTTTTAAATCACAGGCATGTTCTCAAGAAATGTAGGCCAGAACAGGCTCTATTGTTTGCTGTATCAGAGGGTCAGAATAACAATATCCTTTCTCAGATTGACCGGCTTGATGAAGGGACTGGCCCACTGATGTTTCTGCTAATGCTGATATTTAAAAAAAAAAAATCAAGAATTTTTGGGCCATAATAGGAAAGAAATACAAGAAAAACCTAAATGAAATAAAAACTGATATAAAATTCCAAACAGAACCATTTTATGATTTCCTCATTATCTTTTGTTAATAATATCAATTTCTTAGTCTGTCCATTCCTCTGTTTGGGCCTCTCTAAAGTTCTAGAATCAATGAAAATAGAATAGTAATGAACATTCCTAGGATGCAGATTGTGGTATCTAAACACAATTTCCCACTAAATGGAATCAGAATTCCCCAGACAAGGTTGATTCTAGGTTTGAAACAGAAAATATAGAAGGTGAGTCTTAGCATTTTGTGTAATAGAAAGCAAGAAACTATCAAAGACTAATGGGATCAGGTAAAACAAAACTGGGGTCAATTTAAAGGAGCTCCTACTGGCCCAGGATGGAACAATTTAGGATCATCCTCGTGAATAATGACTGCAGTGGACTGAAGCACATCAAATGCATAAAAATCCATGAGTCCCTAAAAAAGACCCCAAAAACTGATTTTAAAAAAAACCTTTTAGGCCATTATGGGAGTTTACTAGGAAACAAACTCATTACTCTTAAATTTATTATGAAGAGGAAATAAGCATTTACTCTGGCTTTTCTACACAAACTGTACTTTAGATTAACAACACTATTGATGAAGGAGATTTCTCTAGAGAAGAATTCTTGCTAGTACTTGCAGAAGGAAATGATAGGATGAGATAAATCAGCATTTGCAATGATTTAATAGATTCAGATGATTGAGTTAGAAGCCATTAGAAGAGGGCTGATGAGGGACTTTATAAAGAAGAATTAGGCTGAGCACACAGGCCTACTGGTCAATCTTAGCATCACTGAAATTGGAAAAGACAAATCATTACATGGTTCCTGATATGATATAAAATAAAATATTTGGGATTACCTATGAAGTGTTTTTTTTTTTAAGTTTTTATTTTAATCACATGGTGCTCATCATGATAAGTGATGAGCTCCTTAATCCCCATCACTTACCCCCACCCACCTCCCCTCTGATAACTGTCAGTTTGTTCTCTATAGTTACCAGTATGTTTCTTGATTTGTCTCTCTTTCTCTCTCTCTTTTCCCCTTTGCTCATTTGTTTTGTTTTTTTAAATTCCACATATGAGTGAAATCATATGATATTTGTCTTTCTCTGACTGACTTATTTCACTTAGCATTCTACTCTCTAGTTCACCTTTGAAGTATTCTTTTTTTTTTTTTTTTTAAATTTATTTGACAGAGATCACAAGCAGGCAGAGAGGCAGGCAGAGAGGGAGAGAGGAGAAAGCAGGCTCGCGGTAGAGCAGAGAGCCCGATGCGGGGCTCCATCCCAGGACCCTGAGATCATGACCCAAGCTGAAGACAGAGGCTTAACCCACTGAGCCACCCAGGAGCCCCACCTTTGAAGTATTCTTAACTAAAACTAAAACCTAAAATCTAATCAGGCTTCTTTATCAAATGACCAGCTGATAGGAAATTTGGGAGATAGACAAGCAATTTAAAAGATACCACAAAAATACAAAATTTGGGGGGATAAATGACTTTATTTCTCTGCAAATCAATGCTACAAAAAGGAAGTGTAAATATTATTGGAGAATAAAGAAAATATGTTAGGTAGCTTGCAATAATGGTCATTTTTTTTCTTTTTTAATGTGATTTTTCATCTCATCCTATCAAGAGGTGGAGTCTATTGTTCTACCTTTTGAATGTGGATTGGCCTTATGACTTGCTTTGACAAATAGTACATTGCAGAAGTGACAGTGTGCAAACTCTGAAGCCTATACATGAAGGAGGCTTATAGATTCTGTCCTTGCATGCTTGGAGCCCTAAGACTGTTTTGTGAAGAAGCCCAGGCTAGTTTCCTTGAGGGGAGTAAATGTGGATAGAGAGACCCAGCTGACAGCCCACGCTAGTCACCAGACGTGAGGCCACTCTGGGCCCTCTAATCTTTACTAAAGCCACCAGCTGACTGCTGCATAAAGGCCCGTAGGCAAGACCAGCAGAAAACCACTCAGCTGACTCAAGGATCAAATCGGCAATCAGTGGAATATGGGACTAATGTATTATTCTCATTGTAAGCCACTATGTTTTGAGGTGGTTGTCACATGTAACAAATTGCTGGAGAGTCATAACAACTAAATGCCATGTGTGGACACTACTTGGAGCTACATTTAAACAAAGCAACTGAAAAAAGATCCTTTGAGACAAATAAAGAAATTTGAACATAGATTGCATATTAGAAGATATCAAGGAGGGGCGCCTGGGTGGCTCAGTGGATTAAGCCGCTGCCTTCGGCTCAGGTCATGATCTCAGGGTCCTGGGATCGAGCCCCGCATCAGGCTCTCTGCTCCACAGGGAGCCTGCTTCCTCCTCTCTCTCTGCCTGCCTCTCTGCCTGCTTGTGATCTCTCTCTCCGTCAAATACATAAATAAAATCTTAAAAAAAAAAAAAAAGAAGATATCAAGGAATTACTGTTGGTTTTGTTAGTTCTTTCATCATGTAAACAAAAAATGATTTAGAGATGCATTCTGTAGGTTATCATGGACATAACTTGATATATGGGGTTTGTTTCAAAATAACGAAGCAAACACTGAAAAAATAAAATAAAAAAACAAGCAAAGAAAAAAATGAAAAGAGATTGGTAAAATATTGATAATTATTGAAGTTGAGTGATATGTTGATGATCGTTTTTATACTATTCTCTCAACTTCTGATTTTGTTTTCAGTGTTTCTTGTAGTATTTTTTTAAGGAAAATATCAATTGTCCTTTGTGGCTTCTCAACGAACATTCTTTTCTCTGCCTTTTCCTGTTGAGTGGCAGTTGGCTTCTCTGGAAATACCTCTGGGCAGGGCCACTTGCAGACTGTGTTAATTGTTGCATTAATGCAGTTTGAGAGCCATTAGGGTTGTCATATGGTAGTGGATAAGGCCAATATCTAGTTGTTACTGTAAGTGGGTAGTCCAAGACCCCTGGACAATGGTCTGCAATGCAGAGGAGAGATTCCTCTCACTGATTCTGCCAAACTTCTGTCTGCACCTCTCTCACTGCCCATCCCCAACTCCCATTCTCACCTGTGGTGGAATCACAAAAGATCAGCTCTGTTATGGAGGGTTCTCCTTTGTCTCTGTGCAGAACCCTCCCTAACCTCCAGCTCCCCACAGATATCTACATCCCAAACATGGCATCTGCGTGGTTTGGATTCATGGTTTGATCCATGTTAGTGGCAGGAGAGGAGGCAGTGGTGGAGGGTGTCAGTGTGGGTTACTCTGCTGTTGATTTACCCCCAGCTTCTTGTCCTTTTGCACCTTTAACTCAAATGCCTGAACTCCAAACTTCAGCTCCTTCCCTGCTCCTAACCAGTGGCTCCAATACCCCTCTGTACCAAGCTCTGATCTATATCCCTCATACCATAGAAGCAGGAAACCACTTCTCGACATTTTGAAAGTGAGAGACATAAAATCAGGGAAAGCTTCATGGAGGAAGTGGCATATGAGTTGGGACTTGAAGGATAGATGTGATTTCCACAGGGAAGGATGGTGGGAAGGGAAAAAAAAAAAAGACTTCCATGCCATAGGAGCTGCTAGTTCCATATTAACTTGAGCAGGAACACTGAGGAACATCACGTGGGAGCTGTCCCCAAAACTGACAGCCCCATTACCCCTGTGCTTTTATTTAAAGAGAGGTTTTATTTGACATTGCAGGAAAAAACATAATGTCACCTATCTTCAGTCTAATATCTACTGACAGACAAGCTAGCTGTTAGTTAGGTAGCAGTCCAGCTATCCCAGGTGGCTAAAGTCCTTATACCTGCTAACTGAGCAGAGCAAGAAATAGCCACACCGAACTTCTGTCTAAAGGTACAACAGGTGTGAGTGTGGATCATGTGATGTAAGCAAAAGCAGGCTTGAAAATTCCACTGAAGAAAGGTTTACATGCATGGAAGTTGGCCACTTTGATATAGACAGTGACTCTGATATGGAAGTGTCTGAGCATTATGTTGTCCAAGGAAAGAGTGCCAAGTGAGGGGTTATCTCAGCCTAGGAAATAAGCCACCTCAAGCCCTGATTTTCTCAAAAAGGAAAAAAGAAGAGAGTGAAACATATCTCTTTACTTTCCCACCCCCTATATCTTACAAATTTTTAAATAGAGGGTCTCGCTGAGGGCCTGCCACCAACCATGTTCTACGGAAAGTGGTCTGCATACCTGACCTGATGGAGTCCTCACTAAGTCTGCACTGCTTGGATTAGTAGGTCATAGTTAAAGATGAGCCATTTGAAGTCAGAGATACTATATAACAGTCTCAAATCTTCCATAGTCCCCGACCACCTCTTAAATACAGAATGGGTTCTGAGCTGAGCCATCTTGTAAAAACAGTATTGTATCTACATTTTTTAAAAAGGCTGCTTCTTTCAACATATATAAAGCTCACATATGTATAGTTGTAAAAGATAATAAAGAGACCAAAAAAAAAAATAAGTTGATTGCATTTCTTACTGAATTTAAAACAACTGAGTAAACTTTGTAAAAAAGGTTTTTACTTTTAACTCACCTATGGGTCAGGTTATTGTAGGAGAAAGTGGTTTTTGAGCCAGAAGAAGCTGAGATTCAATTCTAGCCATGTCTCTTATCAACAGTGGTACTTTGACATTAATATCTCTGAGTTTTGGTTTCCTTATCTGTCAAATAAAAATAATGACATTTGCCGCCCATGAAGAAAGAAATTAGATTATATAGGAAAGCTTCCAATGCGGGATCTAACAAAGAATTTTCTTCCCTTTGAATGGAAGTATATGCTTTTCTATGTATTGTATCTAGTCCATGCTCTATATATTCTTTTCTATAATTCTGTACAATGTAATCACCATCAGTAATAACAAGGTTATTGCCAATGAAGTGAGATTAAGAGATGTGAGTAAGAGAGTCATTTATGGAATGTATTGACTCCCATTACTGGAGTTACAGGGAAAGCAGTGAACATTTCTGGGGAGTGGCTACCCATGATGCACCCCCAGTCAGTTTTCATGCATCAGGAAGTTGTTCTGTCTTTTTCCAGTCCAATGTTCCTTCAAGGAAGCCATACAAAGCAAGGTAGAGGGCATGACTTATCATCTGTACTAATGGACAATCAGGCAGAGAAGCGCAGAGACAAATGTATTACTTACTATATGTCACATTCGTTCTCTTATTGATGCCATTTTTTATGATAATCCTTTTCTAAACGTCTCTTCTAACTTTCTCCTAAGAAAGAACCAAATAGAACACATATGGCCCTGTTGATTTTTAAAAAACACTTTATTTGCTTCTGATGACTCTTATTATAACTGAATTATAATAAATTGAATACAATTTGACTAAGACCTTTAGTTCTATTTTGTCAGATCTCTACTGCATTCTTGGCTTCTTTCAATGTTGTAATTTAAAATAGTGCAAACCTTTTCATTTCTGTATGTTTTCTCTACTTGTCTTTTTCTCCTATAAGATCTGACTCTCTTCCATGCCAACAAGATCAGCAGCTTCTCTTTAACTTGAGATTTCCCCATATTCCAGAAAATATATCTTCTGAGTTCTGCTCAACACTTCCCACTCAGTATTCTCCAGCTCGAGTACCCAGGAAAACCCAAATCCTTAGCTGCCCTTATTCACTGTGAGATGCCTAAGAACGATCTTTGCAAAACTTAGGCAAAGCTTGCAAGGCAAAGCATAACTTTGCTGTTACCAATGACATGGTCTCACACCTGCCTTAGAGGTCCTGGGAGTTAGATAGGGCCTTGGCTTCCCCACCTGATATCTCCACTTAAGTCTGTATCACAACTCAGCTGGAAAATTCGAGATGACTCAGAGCAGGCTCACAGGGCACCAGAGGAAAAAGAGAAAGATACATAGACAACAAACACAAGAAAGTTTTCCCTTATGGTCTAGAGAGGAATGGTTTAGGACACTCAACCAGTCTTCCCAGGGGTGAATGAGGGTGGATCAGGCCCTGCTTTTTGCAGAAAGCAGCTGCATTCCTGATCATGCATGTTTTTTTCATTTTTTTTTTCTACATCTTTTGGAGTTTCCACTTTTAGATAATATGGTCCGTAGAGCAACTTCATACTTAATGCTTAGACCTAATCTATGACATATAAAGGAGGGAATGGGTAGAAAGAAGGGGGCTTTAACCTCCTAGAGGCCAGTAACCATCATCCCTGTTTAATTGCAAACTGATTTTGAGCTTTGGTATATACTCAGTTCCTTTATTGCAATAGCCTGATCACACAGTATTAACTTTACATTTTCGTTTCATGATTAAGCTGAGTTCTTGGAAATTTTGGGGTGTTGGGTCTGGAAAGTTTTAATACAGATGGATAAGTGGTTTTGAGATTAAATTGTGAATCCGCAATAGGATTTAAAAAAATATGTTCAGATTAATAATTTGTGTGTAATATACAGTCTGAATTTCAAAATACTTCTATCATGAAGTCATTTATTCATGCAATGAACATTTTTTAAGGCACAGCTATACCCCCAATTTAAGTACTAAGAGTTTGAAATAGGAATATGTGTGATACCTATTGTATCGTTGATGCCCTTGTTAACCCTGGGAACTAGGGGATCAGCTGTAAATAACATGACTAAATGAGACATTGGAATCTTATGGAGGTTTGTCCATTTTCCTGAGGTTCTCCTAGAATAAATTATGGAGGTGACATTGAAATCTATGACTTCTGTCATTCAATACACTGCATTATAATCAGTCTCCTAAATAATCGTCCTTTAGTTTCTTTTTCCTTTCTTTCTTTCTTTCTTTCTTTCTTTCTTTCTTTCTTTCTTTCTTTCTTTCTTTCCTTCCTTCCTTCCTTCCTTCCTTCCTTCCTTCTTTCTTTCTTTCTTTCTTTCTTTCTTTCTTTCTTTCTTTCTTCCTTTCTTCCTTTCTTCCTTTCTTCCTTTCTTCCTTTCTTCCTTTCTTTTGAGAGGGTGAGGAGGGGCAGAGGAAGAGGGAGAGAGAGAGAATCTTAAGCAGGCTGGATACCCAGCACATGAGTCCTACACAGGGTTCCATCTCACAACCTTTAGATCATGACCTGAGCTGAAACCAAGAGTTGGATGCTTAACCAACTGAGCCACCCAGGGGCCCCTGTCCTAGTTTCTTTTTTTTTTTTTCATTTTATTTATTTTTCAGCGTAACAGTATTCATTGTTTTTGCACAACACCCAGTGCTCCCTGCAAAACGTGCCCTCCCCATTACCCACCACCTGTTCCCCCAACCTCCCACCCCTGACCCTTCAAAACCCTCAGGTTGTTTTTCAGAGTCCATAGTCTCTTATGGTTCACCTCCCCTTCCAAATTTTTTTTTTTTTTTAATAAACATATAATGTATTTTTATCCCCAGGGGTACAGGTCTGTGAATCGCCAGGTTTACACACTTCACAGCACTCACGATAGCACATACCCTCCCCAATGTCCATAGCCCCCTCCCCCTCTCCCAATCCCACCTCCCCCCAGCAACCCCCAGTTTGTTTTGTGAGATTAAGAGTCATTTATGGTTTGTCTCCCTCCCAATCCCATCTTGTTTCATTTATTCTTCTCCTATCCCCCTAACCTCCCATGTTGCTTCTCCATGTCCTCATATCAGGGAGATCATATGATAGTTGTCTTTCTCCGATTGACTTATTTCACTAAGCATGATACGCTCTAGTTCCATCCACGTCATTGCAAATGGCAAGATTTCATTTCTTTTGATGGCTGCATAGTATTCCATTGTGTATATATACCACATCTTCTTTATCCATTCATCTGTTGAGTGACATCTAGGTTCTTTCCATAGTTTGGCTATTGTAGACATTGCTGCTATAAACATTCGGGTACACGTGCCCCTTTGGATCACTATGTTTGTATCTTTAGGGTAAATACCCAGTAGTGCAATTGCTGGGTCATAGGGTAGTTCTATTTTCAACTTTTTGAGGAACCTCCATGCTGTTTTCCAGAGTGGTTGCACCAGCTTGCATTCCCACCAACAGTGGAGGAGGGTTCCCCTTTCTCCGTATCCTCGCCAGCATCTGTCATTTCCTGACTTGTTCATTTTAGCCATTCTGACTGGTGTGAGGTGATATCTCATTGTGGTTTTGATTTGTATTTCCCTGATGCCGAGTGACGTGGAGCACTTTTTCATGTGTCTGTTGGCCATCTGGATGTCTTCTTTGCAGAAATGTCTGTTCATGTCCTCTGCCCATTTCTTGATTGGATTGTTTGTTCTTTGGGTGTTGAGTTTGCTAAGTTCCTTATAGATTTTGGATACTAGCCCTTTATCTGATATGTCATTTGCAAATATCTTCTCCCATTCTGTCAGTTGTCTTTTGGTTTTGTGAACTGTTTCCTTTGCTGTGCAAAAGCTTTTGATCTTGATGAAATCCCAATAGTTCATTTTTGCCCTTGCTTCCCTTGCCTTTGCCGTTGTTCCTAGGAAGATGTTGCTACGGCTGAGGTCGAAGAGGTTGCTGCCTGCATTCTCCTCAAGGATTTTGATGGATTCCTTTCTCACATTGAGGTCCTTCATCCATTTGGAGTCTATTTTCGTGTGTGGTGTAAGGAAGTGGTCCAATTTCATTTCTCTGCATGTGGCTGTCCAATTTTCCCAGCACCATTTATTGAAGAGGCTGTCTTTTTTCCATTGGACATTCTTTCCTGCTTTGTCGAAGATTAGTTGACCATAGAGTTGAGGGTCTATTTCTGGACTCTCTATTCTGTTCCACTGATCTATGTGTCTGTTTTTGTGCCAGTACCATGCTGTCTTGATGATGACAGCTTTGTAATAGAGCTTGAAGTCCGGAATTGTGATGCCACCAACTTTGGCTTTCTTTTTCAATATTCCTTTGGTTATTTGAGGTCTTTTCTGGTTCCATATAAATTTTAGGATTATTTGTTCCATTTCTTTGAAAAAAATGGATGGTATTTTGATAGGGATTGCATTAAATGTGTAGATTGCTTTAGGTAGCATAGACATTTTCACAGTATTTATTCTTCCAATCCAGGAGCATGGAACATTTTTCCATTTTTTTGTGTCTTCCTCAGTTTCTTTCATGAGTACTTTATAATTTTCTTTGTATAGATTCTTAGCCTCTTTGGTTAGGTTTATTCCTAGGTATCTTATAGTTTTGGGTACAATTGTAAATGGGATTGACTCCTTAATTTCTCTTTCTTCTGTCTTGTTGTTGGTGTACAGAAATGCAACTGATTTCTGTGCATTGATTTTATATCCTGACACTTTACTGAATTCCTGGACAAGTTCTAGCAGTTTTGGAGTGGAGTCTTTTGGGTTTTCCACATATAGTATCATATCATCTGCGAAGAGTGATAGTTTGACTTCTTCTTTACCAATTTGGATGCCTTTAATTTCTTTTTGTTGTCTGATTGCTGAGGCTAGGACTTCTAGTACTATGTTGAATAGCAGTGGTGATAATGGACATCCCTGCCGTGTTCCTGACCTTAACGGAAAAGCTTTCAGTTTTTCTCCATTGAGAATGATATTTGCGGTGGGTTTTTCATAGATGGCTTTGATAATATTGAGGTATGTGCCCTCTATCCCTACACTTTGAAGAGTTTTGATCAAGAAGGGATGCTGTACTTTGTCAAATGCTTTTTCAGCATCTATTGAGAGTATCATATGGTTCTTGTTCTTTCTTTTATTCATGTGTTGTATCACGTTGATTGATTTGCGGATGTTGAACCAACCCTGCAGCCCTGGAATAAATCCCACTTGATCGTGGTGAATAATCCTTTTAATGTACTGTTGAATCCTATTGGCTAGTATTTTGGCGAGAATTTTTGCATCTGTGTTCATCAAGGATATTGGTCTGTAGTTCTCTGTCCCAGCCTGTCCTAGTTTCTTAAAGTAAGTATTATGGCTTAATTGTGACTTGAAATCCATAGTTTCATTTCCTTGAAATGAGTCTGTTACTGGAGTTCTATGATCATGGTGGATAGGGGCATGGCAGCTCTCTTTCTCTTTCTCTTGGCAGAGAGACAGCTGAAAATCATGACTAAAATAGTTCTGATTTTTGCAACATAACTATTCCTCTTTGCCAGTCTTCCTACTACCTGGGCTTTGGAAGGAAGAAAAGAAAGGAAGGGGAAGAAAAGGAAACAGAAGGGAAGAGACTGGGAATCTAGAGACTTACTTTTTTTTTTTTTTAGATTTTATTTATTTATTTGACAGAGAGAGAGAGATCACAAGTAGGCAGAGAGGCAGGCAGAGAGAGAGGAGGAAGCAGGCTCGCCGCGGAGCATAGAACCGATGCGGGGCTCGATCCCAGGACCCTGAGATCATGACCTGAGCCGAAGGCAGCGCCTTAATCCACTGAGCCACCCAGACGCCCCTAGAGACTTACTTTCTAACCCTCATTCACATGGGCGATTAGCTATGTAATGTTGAGCATGCCACTTTACCTTCTCTGAACCTCAGTTTCCTCATCTGCAAGTGGTTTCAACTGAACATTTTTTAAGGTCCCTCTGCCACTTATATTCCATGACTCGAAGAGAGGAGAAAGTAAAGGAGGGGAGGATATAAAGGAAATACATAGATGAGTAGGACTTCACTGAAGAACAGAGGGTCTTCAGCATTGCCATTTCTCTTTATCAAGGAACATGTGTGACTTAGGATAACCTTTTGAGAAACAGTTTGACATTATCTTATAAAGCTGGAAATTCACACGTTCTGAAAACCAGCAATCTCCCTTCATGTGAATGAGAAATCATTCACATGCACACCAGGAGACATATCTAAAAATGTTCATAGTACTGAAATGGAAGGAAAAACTTGGGAACCACTTAAATGTCCATCAAAAGGAGAGTAGATGAATCAATTGTCCCAAAGGAAGGAATAACAATGCCTTCTGCTTGCCATTATGACCTAATTGGCTGAATTTCTTCACACTGCCAACAGGTACTGGGTGTATTCTTTTTGCTATAACTGTGTCATTTGGATGTTGAACATATTATGATGGCAAATGCACATTCCTGCCTTTGTAGAATTATAATATCTTTTTTTTCTCAGTATTGACATACTAGTCCAATAAGATAATTTTTTTCATTTAATTGTGGAGATGGTGCAATAGTTCTCTGTTCTTGAATTCTTGAATTCTCTGTTCTTGAAAGGCATTATGAAATTATGAAATTTACAAAATTTCATAAAATTATGAAATGCTTTATTATATTTTTTCCTTAACAGATTTTTTTATTCCCTTCTTTTTTCCATCTCCTTTCTGGCTCTATGTATTTACCTATTCTGGACATTTTTACATAAATGGAGCCATACAGTATGTGGCCTTTTATGACTGGTTTCTTTCACTTAGAGCTAGTGTTTCCAAGGTTCATCAAAGTTGTAGCATATATCAGCACTTTATTCCTTTTCATGACTGTAATATATCATAGGATATGTAAGGATATGCCATATTTTGTTAATACATCTATCATTTGATGACAATTTCTGTTGTTTTCATTTTTGGGTTATTATGAATAATGCTGCGCAAATATTTGTGTATGATATTTTGTGGACTTATTAGTTTTCAGTTCTCTTGGGTATATACGTAGGAGTAGAAGAGCTAGGTCATATAGTAACGGTATGTTTAATTCTTTGAGAAACTGCCAAATTGTTTTCTAAAATGGTTGCAGCATTGTACAGCCCTGCCAGAAATATATAAAGGATCCAATTTCCCATATATTCTTTAATACTTGTTATTGTCTGTCTTTATTTTAGTCCCCTTATAGGTGTGAAGTGGTATCTTACAGTTTTGATTTACATTTCTTTAATGGCTAATGATGTTGAACATCTTTTCATATGCTTATTGGACATTTAAAAACTTTTCTTTGAAGAAATGTTT
Organism: Meles meles; assembly: GCF_922984935.1. NCBI lineage: Eukaryota > Metazoa > Chordata > Mammalia > Carnivora > Mustelidae > Meles > Meles meles. Next base: position 35,110,626 of record NC_060069.1, on the reverse strand, counting down.
ATTCACCTCCTTTGCCCAATCTAACTGGATTGTGTGTCTTTCTGTTGTTGTTTTTACAGTTCCTTATATATTGAGTTTATATATGAGTTCTTTATATATTCTGAATATAAACCTTTATCAAACATATGATTCACAAATATTTTCTTTTTTTTTTTGTGTGTCACATGGAAGACTTCTGGGTTCTTGGGAGAGAAATCACAACTAGGCAGAGAGGCAGGCAGAGAGAGAGGAGGAAGCAGGCTCTCCACGGAGCAGAGAGCCCGATGTGGGGCTCGATCCCAGGACCCTGGGATCATGACCTGAGCCGAAAGCAGAGCTTTAACCCACTGAGCCACCCAGGTGCCCCCACAAATATTTTCTCACATTCAGTGGGAGTATCTTTTTACTTCCTTGGAGTCCCTAAAAGCATACAAATTTTTAATTTTGATTAAGACCAATTTATTTATCTATTTTTTTCTTTTGTTGCTTATGCTTTTGGTGTTACATTTAAAATAAACTATTGCCTAACTTATGGTCACAATTACTTCTAGGTTTTCTTCTAAGAATTTTATAATCTTAGTTCTTGTATTTAGTCTATAATCAATTCTGAGTAAATTTTTTGCATGTGGTGTGAAGTAGGGGAATGATTTCAATCTTTTGCATGTGGGTATCCAATACCATTTGTTGAAAAGACTATTCTTTCCTCATTTAATTATCTTTGCTGAAACGCAATTGACCATTAATGTAAGGGTTTATTTCAGGATTCTCAATTTTATTCAGTTGACCTCTATGTCTATCCTTATGCTGGGACTGCACTGTTGTATTGCTTCTTTGTGATAAGTTTTGAAATTAGAAACTGTAATACCTACAATTTGGTTTTTCTTTATTAAGATTGTTTTGTTATTCTGAATCCTCTGCATTACCATATATGAAATTATGCACTATTTGAACCAATATATTAAATTACTAAGAATATTATAAAGTTACGTTATACGTGCACTTACTGAGCAAGAATTCTTTCAAGTTTGTACATAACTAAAGAAGAAAGGAGGAAGAAGAGAGATTCTTCCTACCACTAATTTACTGCCCCACTACATGTGGAGATAAAAGACATGAATCTCACAGACCTGTGCCCCTGGGGATAAAAATACATTATATGTTTATAAAAAAAATTTGGAAGGGGAGATGAACCATAAGAGACTAAGGACTCTGAAAAACAACCAGAGGGTTTTGAAGGGTCGGGGGTGGGAGGTTGGGGGAACCAGGTGGTGGGTAATAGGGAGGGCACGTATTGCATGGAGCACTGGGTGTGGTGCAAAAACAATGAATAATGTTACGCTGAAAAAAATAAATAAATTAAAAAAAAAAACTACAAAAAAAAAAGATATGAATCTGAGGTCTCAGCGGTTGTTCTCAGTTCTCATGTACTTCTCAAAGTTTGAACATTTTACCAAGATACATACTTCTAATGTTTAAGGTTGCAGGGAGTGTTTTAAGGATTAATTTTGAAGATATGAAATTTGTACCATGTGTGTTTACATTATAACTTAATTCTTACTGAATATTAACTTTTCCATAAGCTTCTTGAAGGCAAAGAGTGTATCATCAATGCCATTTACAGCTTATTATATTACACTGGGGAGTTGTGGGGATCCTGATAGTCTTCTTCTTCTACTCTACTGCTATTTATACAATCTTAATTCTCTAAGATTAGTGCAGGTTGGTGGAAGCCATTGCTTACTAGAGACGTCTAACTGTGTGAGAAGAGTCTTATTCACAGTTCCTGAAGTAAATAAACAAAAAATGATGAGGAAGAGAGTAGATTGAATAATTGAGTATGCTGGTGGGACCCATTAGAAAATAAAGGGAACAGAGGAAGGTTGAATGACAACCTGGGAACTTGTTTCATATATAGCTGAGTTTATGCATATTCCAGGACACATAGTTTTGCTCCAAGTCATGGAGGCACTTATAGTTACACTATTCCTCAGTAAAGACACAAAGTGTATTCCACAATAGCTTTCTTGAAACTTTTATCTTACAAGTTTTATACCATAACTGATTTTGACCTGAATACGGAAAGGAGAATCAACCAAGTGCTTACTGCCATATTGAGTACTTTTTAAGATATTTTATCAACAATATTAACATATTGCCAAAGGCAGATGAAAATAGCAGCTCCCTGGGGAACAGGGTCACAACCTGAAAATTAGATTTCTATAAAAATCTAAAGGGTGTATTATTCTAAATTCTTTATTTTGACTGCTATATAATTATCTATGTAGATTTATTATACAAAAAGAAACCCCATTTGCTTTGGTCATTACAGGGAAAAAAAATCAATATTTGAACATAACCCAGTCACAGCTATTAGATCATTTCTTCAGATTTTGAGCCCCTCTATGGTGTATCTACCTCTCTCAATACTGGTCTTGTGCTTGTCACCTAAGCTTGGAATTACAGAATTTAAACATTAGATTTAGGACAAACCTCCTCAATATTAAAAGTCTTTTGCAAGATGACATCTAGGCTATACTTGACTACCTCATTTTGGCAATGAGGAACTTATTAATTACCCAAGCCATTCATTTTCCATCTGTAGGATTCTAAACACTGAACAAAAATACACCTCAATACAACTTTCAATCATTAGTTTATTTTACTCTCTGGACATTTCTTCTAGATATTCAAGACAGCCATCATCTTCCGTCAGGATCCCATTTCTGTCTTAACTAAATGTCACTACTTTATTTAAACATTTGTAAATTTGTGAAGTTTAGCCCCTAATAACTGGAATCCAAATTCCCATGAAAAATGTAGGCATAGCTAAGTCACACAATTATAATGCTAAAATTTCCATCTAGGAAAGAAAACACAAGTCTTCAGATAAATCCAGGCAAGTTATTCTCATTCCTTGATAATAGATTGAGTGTGTTTGTTGATTTTATTTTCTGATGTGACAAAATATGATCTCCACATTCCCACTGCATGAAGTTAGGCAAGTTGACTGTGCTCCCAGATTTGCAGAACCATGAAGAGAGGATCCTGGCTTCTGGAACTTCATTCATCACAGCTCGTAGAAAGTTATACTTTCATGTTGGCCTTATTCCAGATATGGTTATAACTCCAATTCCACTCCAACCTTTTATGAAAGTGATGGATCTCAAAGGTATGCAGGCCTGCTCTTATCATCTCTGCAGGTTAGGAGAAACAGCTGGGCCCACAAACCCTCTTCTTCATTAACCACTTCTTTCATCATTTCCAGCCCATTTACCCTTCTAGCATGTATGCATATCGTAGTCACACACTTACCAGAGCTAAAGCAACATAACAATTATAGAGCTACATCATGGCAAAGCAACTCAAGAGCTCAGTGACTCTCTTAAAACTTTAAAGAAGTTAATCCTCTGGGAAGTGTTCCCATGAATTAAACAAAGGTGAAAGAAAATGGGTTTTATGTTTATTCTCTGCAAGGAAGAAGGTGGGCCATAGCCTGAATGCAAAGGAGCTATATGATCACAAGTAAATGTATTCACTTAAAGGGTGAAAATTTCATCATTCATCTGCAGAGTAATCTGGGTCAATATTTGCTCAGTCTTCCCTGGAAAAGAGGATTTTTTTGGTCAGGAATGTTTTCTAGAAGTACATGAGGATTTAATACAAATCTATGCTGTGGCATAGGAGACAAGAAGTCAAGCCTCGAATGATACTGAGTTCAGTGATAGTACATCATGGAATGTATCAGAGAGTGGAAAATTGGTGGAGTGGATTAATGGCCACAACAGAATTAGAGACTTTCGGTCTTCTGCTCCCTACCCTCACCACATCCATCCCATCTAAGAGCAAGAATGTTATGCATTCAACCTGTGACTTTATGGATAATTGAATGTGTATTCAATGGAGGAACCTAGTGTAGATGGTTTCCCAAACATACCATAAACAGAACCCTTTGCCAAGGTGTACCGTAATGGACCAGGTCCTTTGTGGGCCCAGAGAGCCACAAAGCAGAGCTCTTGGCTAAGTGTATCGGAGGCTTGAGACCCTGGAGTCTGGGGACTACATGTGTTGGAAGGAACAAAAACATGGAGCTATACTTCAGGAATACTGTCTTTCCTCTAGTAATCATTATGATTAAGGAGTCTTTGTAGATGGTCACTAAAAGGTGGACAAGTTCAAATTTGAAAAGCAATTTGGGTACTTATGTTAATAATATCTCTTGATAAACTTTCTGTATTTATATTTGCTGATCAAGCAGGATTAACTAGTTAGTAGGGTAAAACTTGTGTATTTTAGAGGTGCCTAGAAATTGGAGAAAGCTTTCAAGAGAGAAAGCCTCCAAAGAGAAATGATTTATTTTTGTATTTAATATTGGTATCTGGAAAGAGGAAATTTGTATTCTACTGGTTGTAAGATCAAAGACAGAGGACCAAATGAAATTTAGAAATGAAGGGAAGAGGTTAATGAGGGAGAAAAGTTGATGGAAAATGTTTTAGTTCAGGTTCCCTAAAAATAGCCTGAGACAGGAATTCTTATACAATTGATTTATTGAGTGGTGATTTCAGATGGAAATTGTAAGGAAATGAGGGAAGCACGATATGACAGGGAAGAAGCTAGGTGAGGATATAGGTATAGCTGATATATAGCCCAAACTTAATCTGTGGTGAATGCCACTACAGAGTTGGCTTTCCTTTAGACAAGAACACCAGTCTTTATCTCTCTGTATCAGCCAGTCATTGGGTGAGAAGATGTAATAGCTTTGAGAGCAAGTTCAATTCTTGCATGGTCACAAAGAAAGAAGGCAGGATAGCAGTTTGGAAAAAATCAATGTGAGTGCAATCCGGAAGGGAAGAGGATTCTAGATTGAACTAACATTTATGATGTTGACTACTGTCTGCTACAATTAATGCATTTTAAGGAAGAAAAAGCTCAGGCTTGGAAAAGTTATGTAATGGACCTGGGAAAATGGAGGAAAAAGAAAACAATGCTGGGTGCTTGGGTTTCCAGCCCTGGGCTTTGGGTAGCCTGTCCCATTATAGGAATCAATAAGATCATGTGTGCAGGGACAGGGCTACCTGTGTGAATTAAGGGTAGAGGAATGTGAAAGCTGGGGTTTACCTGGATCTATAGGGATAAGGGAAAGCTAATGCCAATGGATAGAATCAGTGTAGAGCTGAAGGAGAAGTTATATATGCCACTGAAGCCTTGTAGGAGGTTGAGCTCACCTCTGGACTTCTGAATCATTACATTGATAGTTTTATTTCTGTAGACAAAGGGCTTTGTATAATCTAGATTCTGGAAGACTGGCCAGAATCCCCAAATACTTCTTATGTACCATTCAAAAACAATAACAGCAACAATATAAAACAAGCTTAGTTGCTCTGTAGACTAAGACACCTACTCTGAAAGCCACCATTGAAGCTGTCCTTGAGGCTTCACTGAGCTCTGCTCTCAATTCCAGGGTAAATGTTCTTCCTGTGACTCTGGGAGATGTGTGAGGGACCATGTTTTTCTGGTTGACTAGAACTGCTCTCTTGATCTTTCCAGTGGTGCATTCTATAGGAGAGTACTTCCATATGGCATTTATAAATGTTTGGGGGTGGGAGGAGAGAGGGTAATCATGTGTTAAATAAATTTGGGAGAGAAAGAATTAAACTAACTTGACTGGGTTTCTCTAACTGGGTTACTGTTAAGGGGCTTCAATGCACATCTGAACATGCTCTGTGAATGACTAGCCAACAGGGGAATCTGGGATATAAAGTTTCCCAAATACACTTGAAAACAGAATCTTTTTCTCAAGGTTATTGACAGGAATAGTGCTCTGTTAGATCAGCACCATGAGAACTCTTCTGTGAGGTTGTTGGAAGACGTTCTGCTCTTAGGGTGAGTGATCATCTCTTGAACGGAAATCTCCCAAGGTAAGGTCAGCACCTTCTGCTGTTGCCGGTCATTTACACCACTGAGTATGTTGAACAGAATCCTTGAGAGGAAGTTTTGTTCCAGGTGGGGGAGATACCCCAAGGTCGAAAGGATGGGGGACCCTAGGGTGGCCAGTGAAGGAAACTGACTTATACCTGCTCTACTTGTTCAGACCTCTGAGAACAGAAAACACTTCTGAGTTGCAAGCATCTCAATTCACTTTTTAAGCAAGATGAAAAAACACAACGCACTGAATTGACATTCTCTTCTGCTTTAAAATCAGACCCAAGCAAAGACATTAGGGTGGGTTGTCTTGCAGCTCTCTGTTTCAGTCATTTGCCCAATACAATAGTAACCAATAGGTTAGGAGGTAGGGTTGGAGGTCCACAGAGCTGAATCAATCAGGAAGTTTGACCATGCAGGAAAGAAACCCAAACACTGATTCCAGTGAAAAGATCTCATGGTAGTAGAGGCTAAAATCAGAGTAGGGGGACCCTAAAGGAATAACAGGATGCCAGCATTCCTAGAAAACATTATGGGATGAAACGGTGGTCTATAAAGTGGGGAGTCGAAAGCCCAACTGCAAAACCTACAAAAACAAAGTCATAGATTCATTAAAATCCTTTGTCATTTCGAACACATAGAAATAACAAAGACTTTCAAATATATATTTATCATATAGGTTGAGAAAGATGCCCTCTTTCAGGCTGCATGTCAGCCTTCCTGAGGAGAGCGGGCACCTCCCTAATTCATTTGCTTTCAGTGTTTGCAATGCTATGTACCTCTTCGTTACTCTTTAGGTTTAACCAAACCAAGACGCGCAGAGTAGATAATTGACTGCAAGATTTTGTAAAGAAAAATGTAGATTGAAGAGGGTTTTAATAATGCAAACAGAGTAAACAATAACAAAATGGTGAGATGACAGGGCTTCTACTCTTCACTGCTTTGGTAGTTAAACTTATTCACCTTTTTTTTTTTTTTTTCAATGTCCTAGAATAGTTGGAACTTTACACATTGGGTGTGGAGACTAATTATTTTAAGGATGAACAATCAGAAAAGTTTGGAAATTTCTAAGACAGCAGAGAAACAATCAGATTTGGAGTTAGATGTGTGTTTACACTAGGCTCTGTGTTTTTACTGTTAGGTGGGTGATCTAGGACAAGTTAAAGAGCTTCAGAGCAACTCGGTTTTTTTCATCCTTAAAATAGGGGCAGTGATTTCAGGGATTAAAGGAGATGAAGTTTGGGGTGCCTGGGTAGCTCAGTGGGTTAAAGCCCCTGCCTTCGTTTGGCTCAGGTCATGATCTCAGGGTGCTGGGATCCAGCCCCGCACTGGGATCTCTGCTCAGCGGGGAGCCTGCTTCCTCCTCTCTCTCCCTGCCTGCCTCTCTGCCTACTTGTGATCTCTCTCTGTCAAATAAATAAATAAAATCTTTAAAAAATAGATGAATAAATAAATAAAGGAGATGAAGTTTGAAAGCATCTAACTTGGTTCCCAATGTATCTGGTATGCAAATTAGCTCCCTTTGTTTTCCTCTTTAGTCAGTCTTACTAAACTTTATGAGATGTTTGTTTCTCTAATCCAGTATTAGGTAGGCAGTGTAAAAGAAATCTCAAGATCATATTTATAATTTTCTGTGTTTATTTTTTCTTACTTCACTTGAAACCAGGATGGAAGCTAACCATCATGAAAAAATGTATCTTTTGTACTGGGCTTAGACACAAAGAAAAGTGTTAATAAGCTTATGTCCTTGAAGCTCTTTGTCATTGCTGGTAAAGAGTTGCCATGCTTACTACATTTTTTTTTTTTTAATATTTTATTTATTTGACAGAGAGAAATCACAACTAGGCAGAGAGGCAGGCAGAGAGGCCGGCAGAGAGAGAGGAGGAAGCAGGCTCCCTTCAGAGTAGAGAGCCCGATGTGGGGCTCGATCCCAGGACCCTGGGATCATGACCTGAGCCGAAGGCAGAGGCTTTAACCCACTGAGCCACCCAGGCGCCCCCATGCTTACTACATTTTTATTCTTACTAATACATGCTTATCATTTGCTGTGGGAAGAGACTTAGAAATCTTGGTCTGTGACTGAGATTTATGTATTCCTCATGGGTATTTTGTCATCCTCCAGGTTTCCTTGCTCATAGTTCTCCAAACCTTGGTATTTCTTGTGTTAAGAGCCATAAAGGTGACTTTTGTTAATTTGGTGACTTTTAATATCCCTTAGGTAACCAAAGGGTGGGAGATGGTTGCCAAGAGAACCAACACCGTGATTAGAGGGGTGGGACTGAAACTTCACCTCTGCCTCCAGGGAATGGAGAGGGGCTGGAGATTGAGTTCAGTGGCTGATGACCAAGGAGTTAATGCCTGTGTAATGTAGCCTCTATACAAACCCAAAGGAGAGGGTTTGAGAGTTTCCAGGTTGGTGAACACGTGGAAGTGCTGGGAGACGGGTACCCTGGAAAGAGCGTGGAAGCTCTGTGTCTTTCCCCAGACCTTACACTGTGCATCTGTTCCATCCGGCTATTTCTGAGTTACATTTTATTATAATGAATGGGAGGTCTAGTAAGGAAAGTGTTTCTCTGAGTTTTGTGAGCTGCTCTTGAAAGTTGATGACACACAAGAAGGGGGTCTCGGGAACCTCTCATTTATAGCCAGTATGTCAGAAGTGCAGGTGACAACCTGGGCTTTTGACTTGTGTCTGAAGTGGTTTGGGGGTCAGTTTTATAGGACTAAAAAATTGGTCTGTGCAATGTGATGCTATCTCTGGGTAGACAGTGTCAGAATTGAGCTGAATTGTAGGATGCTCACCTGGAGTCCTGAAAATTGTTTATTGGTTTAGGGACCCCCTTCTCTCAACATTAGAATTGGTGCCAGAACCTATTTAGCCTCCATTCAGGTTGTGTTCTCTAGAAGCAGAGCCAACACAAGGACTTAGGGCTCTCTGGTTTACTCAGAGTATTTAAAAGAAGGAAGGAAGGAAGGGAGGAAGGAAGGAAGGAAGGAGAGAAAGAAAGAGAGAAAGAAAGAAAGAAAGAAAGAAAGAAAGAGGAAGAAAGAAGCCAAAACCAAAAAATCTCTCCCCAAACTGACCAAATAAGAGAAAATTTACAAAGTCTCAAGGAAGGGAGCTAAGCAGGATAGGCAGGGGGGGGGGGCTGAGCTAGTTAAAGTCTAACCTTGGCTTTTCCAAGAGAGACTTTGTAAATAGAAACAGCACTGGAAACTCCTGTGCGCTCAAGGCAAACAGACTGGCTTTTGACCCCTAAATAAAGCGTGAATCATTGCCTGCTTTAGTTGGGGCAGGGAAGTGAGAGAGCATTATGGCTTCCCTGGCCGGGTGGCTCCTATCAGCCTGGAAGAATATTCTAGAGAAGGGGGCCTGCTGTGAACTGTTAGCAGTCTCAGTGCTGCAGCTGAGGGGTGGGTGCCCAGGCCTGTTAAGTGGGGCTGTAGGTGGACACACAGTGACTTCTATCCACCATGAGGTGGAAAAATTCCATTTTTCTGGAGAATATTTTTGCTCTTATGGCGTATACCAGCCATACCATGTCAGGTGCTTGTCTAGCAATAGTAGGTGTTCTCTTTATACCCCAAAGCAATGCTGTCCGACATGCACCATACCCATAATTAAACATTTCCTCGTGGCCCCATTAAAAAAAAAAGAAAGTGAAGCAGGCAAAATTAGGTTAATAATATATTTCATTTTACCCCAACACATCCAAACATTACCAAATAAGTATGTAATTAATATAAGAATTATTAATTATTTAAGAGATTTTATTTATTTATTTGACAGAGAGAGACACAGCGGGAGAAGGAACACAAGCAGGGGGAATGGGAGAGGGAGAAGCAGGCTTCATGTGGAGCAGGAAGCCTGATGCGGGGCTTGATCCCAGGACCTTGAGATCTGACCTGAGCCCAAGGCAGATGCTTAACAACTGAGTCACCCAGGCGCCCCTAGTATAAAAATTATTAATGGCATTTTACATTCTTCTCTTTGTTCTAAATCTTTGAAATCTGGGGTGATTTTCCATGTGGTCAGTGACTACTATATTGGCTAGCCCTGGACGCCAGCATCTAGAGGGGTGGTTGATTTCAAAGAGGCCACTCTGTTATCATATCCTAATCACACAAGAAGTCCTGCATTTACTCATCATGTACTGCATACACTGAGGATGTAGATTGTGCACTGAAGGGCAGAGTTTATCTTCTAGAAGTGGGGAAATAATGGACTTTGTAGCTGGGTAAACTCGGATTTAAGTTCTCATTCTGCCACTTACTGATTCTGCTGTGTATTTAACCTCAATCTTTTTGAATCTCTGCTTCAAATGGGAAATGGGATAATGTTTACATGGTAGGGTTGAGAACTGGAGACGTGTCTGACCTAGAAGATGCTCAGGAAGCCATCCATTATTGACCTCATATTGCTAATGGAGTGTGTGCCCCACGTGGAGAAGATAGGTAGATATTCTTTTTGTCTATTTCCTCTTTGTGTTCTCCATCTCCCTTTCCTTGTCTCACTCTCGTTTTTCTCATTATTTCATTTTCTCTTAATCTACTTTCTTTCCTACTGTGTATTTCTTCATGCACAAATTTGAAGCATTCTTGAAAGTATTGTTTTGAGGCTAGTTTCCTTAAAAATATTTTCAAAGATTAGAAATTGAGAGGTTCAAGTGTAACCTTATTTTATTTTTTTAATGTCATATAGCATATTTCTTTTTTCTTTTTTTAAATTAAATCTATTTTAGTTATTTATTTGTTTAATTTAATTTTATTTTTTCAGTGCTCTAAGATTCTAGAATTAAAGACACAATGATGTGAACTCTCCTTCCCTCTCTCTCTCCTTTCCCTTCCTTTTCTTTATTTATAACTCTTCCCAGTCAGCTGATAGTCCTCGCTCTGAAATTCTTGAGTTTTGATGTTTTGCTATTTCTGTAGCTAGAACCATTAAATTCATATGTTAACAAAGGAAAGTCCAGCTCCACTTATATTTTTCTCCAAAACAAGCCTTGGGAGCATTAGGGAAAAACAAACAAATAAAAGAGATGAATTCTATGTCTAATATGGTAGGAAAGATTATTATTTTCTGCTGTGTTGTTTTTTTGGTAGTATGTCCCACATTGTCATCACCTAACAGATGGCATTGCAATTATGTAATCTTTTAATGAATATTATTAATAATGTAACTGACTGATGTCAGCTTTCTTTCCTTAACTAACACAGAAAGAGTCCTAAAATACTTCCAGTTTAGTTCACAGACTTCTATTTAAGTTAGTTTATTCACCACAGGACTATCTGTTCTGGGGAAGAGCAACAGCCAAATCTCCAAGTGGTATGCAACCAGGAGCTGTTCCACACAAGCAGAAGACTTTACGTACATGGTCAATGTGCCCACCATTCACAGATAATCCGAAGTAAGACACATTTTCTCTATTAGAGAATGTCGAATAGAAATATAATCTGGGCCACATGTAATTTTAAATTTTCTAGTAGTCACGTTAAAATGTAAATAAAGGGGGAAATTAATTTAATAATATATTTTATTTAACCCAATAAAGAAAAGCTTTTCTCAATATATCTATGATTGATTATAACCACTAGGTTGTCTCATGAACAAAATGAGAATTGCATGTTGAATGGATTGAAGAAGTCAAGCCCCATTGCAGTGAACAACACTTGATAGACAATTTCTTTAACTCTGAACATGAGATGGTCAAAGTAAGATTTGGCCTATGCTAATTAGGTTGGTCATGTTCAGATAAGTCTAACTTCTGGAATTTGTGTAGGAGGGCAGAAAGTCATGCTTGGACAAGGAAAGAGCTAGTTAATGATCATATTTAAAGGTCATCCATTTACTTTTCCAATACTTAGTGACATTTATCCTAAATCACATAAGAAATGTTATAAAATGTCACAGATCCATATGCAGCATTGCTACATGGAGGGCCTAGATCCTAAAATTGGTCTCTACCAATGTGACTCTATATTGCTATTGATAATTAGAGGAAACCTTCCCCTAGAACAGATTTGAAGATTGGAATCAACATTTTGTTAGCTGAGCTTTGTTTAGTACTCTAAATTTCTGGAGAACCTATAGAATCCTGCACTGATTTGTTAATAGAATAGGAAAATAATTGTTGTGGTTCATTACAATGTAGTATACAATAAGGGAGCACAGAGTGGCCCTGTAAGATCTTACACAAGAGATGACACAGATACAGGGCAAGGGATGACTTTGGGGCGTATTCACCATCATGATATTTGGCATGACTATAAGATTTAAAAAGTGAGTTTTCCTGTGTAATAACTTAGTTGTATTACTTAAATGAATTCCCTTAAGTACTACTAAACATGAAGAATGTTAAGGAAATTTAAGAAGAAGGTCAAAGTTGAGAAGGAAAAAGTAATGGCCACATGGCCAGTTGGAAAACATGACTATTAATGTGGAACCAATAACACAAAGAAATGTGCAAAATGGCAAACTCAATTAATGTAGTGGACATTTTCTATGACCATCTGTTATTTAATTCATATTCTTTTTGCAGTATCACTCATGTCCATACAAGAAGTATGATGCCTCCAGCTTTGTTCTTTCTTTCTCAAGATTGTTTTGTCTATTTTGAGTCTTTCATGGTTCCATACAAATTTTAAGATTTTTTTTCTATTTCTTTGAAAAAAGGCATTGGAATTTTGGTAGAGATTGCATTGAATCTGTACATAATGTTGGACAGCATGTACATCTTAAAAGTATTCATTCTTGTGATCCGTGAACAAGGGCTATCTTTCCATTTGGCTATGTCTTCTGCGATTTCAGTCTTACAGTTTTCAGTGTATAGATCTATCACCTCTGGCCAGGTTTATTCCTAAATATTTTATTGTTCTTGATGTTATTGTGAATGAGATTTTTAAAAATTATTTTTTCAGATATTTCATTGTTAGTATATAGAAATGCAACTGATTTGTGTATGTTGACTTTCTATCTTGTGAATTTATTGAATGTATTTATTAGTTTTGACCATTTTTTTGTGTGTGTGTGTGGATGTAGTTCTTGGGTTTTTCTCTCTCTAAGATCATATCATACTCAAACAGGCAATTTTAGTTTTTCCTTTCTTATTTGGAAGACTTTTTAAAAAGATTTTATTTATTTATTTGACAGAGATCACAAGTAGTCAGAGAGGCAAGCAGCGGGTGCAGGGGGCAGGCTCCCTGCTGAGCAGAGAGCCGATGCGGGGCTCGATCTCAGGACCCTGGAATCATGGCCTGAGCCAAAGGTAGAGGCTTTAACCCACTGAGCCACCCAGATGCCCCATTTGGAAGGCTTTTATTAATTTTTTTTTTACCTGACCATTCTAGTTTTGACTTCTGATATTACGCTGAATAGGAGTGATTAAAAGAAACAATTAGCAAAATGAGAAGGAAACCTATGGAATGGGAGAAAATATTTGCAAATCATATATCTGATAAAGAGTAACATCTAAAATATGCAGAGAACTCATACAACTAAATAACAACAATAATAAAGAAGCAATCCAACTGAAACATGGGCAGAGGAGCTGAAGAGGCATTTTTTCCAAAGAAGACATACAAATAGCCAACAGGTACCTGAAAAGATGCTCAACATCAGAAACCATCAGGAAAAATGCAAATTGACCACAATAAGATATCACCTTATACATGTTAGAACAGCTACCATTAAAACAAGAGATACTTGTCGACAAGGATGCATAGAAAAGGGAAACCTTGTGCACTGTTGGTGGGTATGTAAATTTGTGCAGCCTCTATGAAAAACAGTATGGAAGCTTCTCAAAATTTATGATCCAGCAATTCCATTTCTGGGTAATAGCTAAAGGAAATTAGGATCTTAAAGAAATGTCTGCACCCCATGTTCATTGCAGGATTATTAACATATGAAAACAACTTAAGTGTCCTACAATGCATAATTGATAAAGCAGTGATAAAGGAATGAAGGTGTTCTGTCTATATAAGATGGAATAGTATTCAGCCATGAGAAAGAAGGAAGTCCTGCCATTTGTGACAACATGAATGGATTTTGAGGACATTATGCTGAGTGAGATAAGCCAGACAAAGACAAATACCGTATGATATAACTTATATATGGAATTAAAAAACCAAACAAACAACAAATCCAAACTCCTAGAAACAGACTGCAGTGGCAGTTGCCAGGGGCTAGGAGGTAGGCAAAGTGGGGAGATATTGGTGAAAGGATACAACTTTCCATTTGTAAGATGAATAAATTCTGGGGATAGTGTACAACATGGTGATTTTAGTTAATAATGCTGTATTATATACTTGAACATTTGTATGAGAATAGATCTTAAGTGTTCTCACCACAAAAAAGAAATGGTAATCGTGTATTACCATTGGAGGTAATGGCTAGTGCTGGAGGTATTAGGTAGTGTGACAGTGTAATCATTTTGTAATACAAGTATATGAAATCGAAACAGCTGTATACCCCAAATTTACACATCGTTATAGGTTAATGATCTCTCAGTAAAGCTGGAAAAAAATCTCTGGCAAAGAATCCCAGTTGCTTTCACTTAGAAGCCTTGGGGTTAGAAGCCCAGAATTATGAGTGCTGAGGACTTACAGTGTTTACTATTCCAAGAATTGTAGCGGGTAAAGTAAGTTATATGACAAACCTTGGTCAGATTAAGGCCCCTTCTCTTTACCAATAGACATTACTGTTTTGCTTCCTTTATGATTGACATAACTAATTCCTTAGGGAGGATAGGGTTAGGGAAAATGCATATTGGGAAAAGCATTACCATTAGAATCTAGAGAATTAGAAAGTTTGATTCCCCTTTGGTTCTGTTACCTAACGGGTATAGCAAACTTTAACCAAATCACCTTATTTCTCTAGGTATCTTCCCCTGCAGCAAATTACTTTGTGTTTGTTCAGCAGGATTCCAAGTGAATGAACAGAACAGAAAGACTGTTGAGGCCCCAGCTCAGCACTGGTGCTCCATCACTTCCACTGCATTCTGTTGGCCAAACCAAGACCCAAGACTAGGTCTGATTCAAGGGGAGGGGAAATAAACCACATGGCACACAATTATACCACATTACTAAAGGGACATGTGGACTCAGAGGGAGGTGAAGAATTGCAACCATTTTGTGGTTTAGCAGATAGGCCATGGTGGACTGACTTGGACGGCTGCACTACCCCAGGCCTTAGCACAGGAGTATCTTTTGTCTCTAAATTCCTCTCATGCTGTGGATTTCTCTTTTAAATTTTTTGGGAAATTGGGGATAGGCAGCAGGTTTGTGGGACCATCAACAGGGCAGCACAATGGTGTATTAATTTCTCCATCTGCCCCACCAAACCTTCTAGTCATGTGGTCCTAAGGGCAAGTATTTCTTCTTTTGACTCTCTAACAGAGATCTATCAAAACTGCTCTCTTCTCGGATATCTTTTTTCCTTGCTGAGCCAGAATAGTATGGAAAATGGTCAAGACTAATCATTTCTCTCTACTGGGACATCTAGGTGCCAGGGTTAAGAACTGGGTTCCAGGAGTTTTCAGTTTATCAGGGCAGCTATACCCAAGGTAAGCAGCACTGAACTCATTATTTATGCTTCATGCCTTTGGGCACCTAACTTCAAGGAAAGAGGCACCATGGCAAGTGGAAATGGAAAAGTCATGGGCTGCTGATTAATAGTTTTAATTAATTAATTAATTAAATTAATAATAATTCCTTCTACTCCTTGCTAGTTAGTGACTTTGTAGTCCCAGGCACCTGACAGCATCTTGATCTATCAGGCCGGCTTACATTACAGGATATACCAGGGGGAGAGGGTAGAGCCAAAGCAGTTCAGGCGTCTGTAAGAATCCCCGGGAAACTGAAGACCAGGCTCACAGGCTTGGCTTCTAGTGATGATTCTGTTGTAGGATGCAGTGGCTGATGAGTAAAGCCCTGCTGTTATACTTAGACTTGCCTTACTGCCCAGCACCTATGGACTCAGAACTAAGTTCCAGAGAGAGGAGCCTCTAAGTAAAATTATGAGAGTTTTTCTCACCAGCCAGCAAGATTTCTGGCAATAGGACAGGTATCTGTCTTGGCCCTGTCCTGAATACTTCATATGCATTAGTTCAATGTAGTCCTCACACTGTTACTTTGACGTAAATACCAATATTACTCATTCCCATTTTACAGATGAGGAAACAGAGGTGCAGACAGCCTTAGGTCACACTGCTGGTAAGTGACAGAGGTAGGATTGGTCACATGAACGCTTCCTGTATTCTTCTGCTCAGGCACATGCTGCCACAGCAAGGTACCACAGACCGAGTGGCTCAAACAACAGCTGTGAAGTCCATCAAGGGGCTGGCTGATTCAGTTTTGGAGAACTTCTTTCCTGACCTGCAGATGGGCACCCACGCCTTGGGTCCCCACATGGCTCTCCAGTGTTTCTTCTCCCGGGGACAACAGTGCTATAGGATCAGCCTGCCTCCCCACCCGATAACCTCATTCAGCCAAAACTAACCCCTGATAGGTCTCATTTCCAAACATTGTCATACTGTGGTACAGGGTGCCTACATATGAATTTTGGGAGAACACAATTCAGTCTATAACACTGCTTGAGATAAGCATTCTAGCTACTATAATTCATTGATTATTAATCACTCATTGGTTATTACTGAATGGCTGAATTTCTTCTATATACTGCAGATAGTGAACTGAGCAAAACAAAGTTTCTCTTCTTTTTTTTAAGATTTTATTTATTCATTTGACAGACAGAGATCACAAGTAGGCAGAGAGGCAGGCAGAGAGAGGAAGAGAAGCAGGCTCCCTGCCGAGCAGAGAGTCTGATGTGGGACTGATCTCAAGACCCTGCAGGGCTCGATCCCAGGACCCTGAGATCATGACCTGAGCTGAAGGCAGAGGCTTAACCCGCTGAGCCACCCAGGTGCCCCGAAAGTTTCTCTTCTTGGGGAGCTAACTGTATCCTCCATCCTAATGGCAGATACAAGCAGTGAACACATAAATATCATGTCAGGTTGTGAGAAATGCCAAGAAGCAAAAGCAAAGCAGGCCAATAGCAGACAGGGAGAGAGTATGATTTTGGTTACAGTGGCTAGAGCGAATGTCTCTCATAATGTGATAATGAAGTCTGACATTTTAGCCTGTCTGGAGTAAAAACATTTCAGGCAGAGGGCTGGATGTGAAGGTCTTGAGATGGAAATGTGTTAGAGTGTTCAAGGGTCATATGACAGCCAGTGTGGATAAAAGGAGTAAGCAAGGATAAGAACGGTAGAGGTACCGGAGACATGGTAGGGACAGGACCATATATGGATAGAATGTTTTTATTCTGAGTGATATGGGAAGCACTGGAAGCCTTGGATGGCAGGAGTTACATGGCCTCACATGATTGTTTCTTTAGAGAGCCATCTGAAGGAAGAAATAAGGATGCTGATATAGAAACACGGAGGTTGTTGGGAAGTTATAAAATCTCAAGAGAGAGTTGATGGTGGTTCAGACTCAAAGTAATATTGTTGGAGGCAGGAAGAATAGGAAGATTCTGGTATATATTCTGAAAATAGAGACAGTAAGAATAGATGAGGGATAAAAGGAAAAGAAAGGAATTAAGAATGCCTCTAAGGTTTTAAATGAGAATAAGCATGCCATTTCAATTTGCTGAGGTAAGACTTATGGACTAGAAGTGTGATTGGGAATATAGAGAATTAGGTCTTGGACATATTCTATTCAAAATATTTCTTAACTATGGATGTGGAGATGGTGAGTAGGCAGCTAGAAATAAGGATCTATAGTTCAGGGGAGAAATTGGGTCTGGATATTTAAATGTGTATACACAAATGTAATTTGTGTTTAGATGACATTGAATTAATGAGATTAAATGAAATACTTGACTTTATCATACTACTGTATTACTTTAGTGATTTCTCTTCATGTCTCTCTTAGTATGACTTAGTAGATGGCTGTTTATTTTTTTTTATTTTTATTTTTTTAAAGATTTTTATTTATTTATTTGACAGAAAGAGAGATCACAAGTAGGCAGAGAGGCAGGCAGAGAGAGAGGAGGAAGCAGGCTCCCCGCGGAGCAGAGAGCCCGATGCGGGGCTTGATCCCAGGACCCTGAGATCATGACCTGAGCCGAAGGCAGCGGCTTAATCCACTGAGCCACCCAGGCGCCCCTAGATGGCTGTTTATTATTATTTTTTTAAATAAGTGTCTGTGGCTAGAAAAGAGACAAAACCCAAGGCCAGAGCTCTGGGTCATTCTGGTATTTAAAAATCTAGACCACAAGAAGTAGCTGGCCAATGAGACTGAGAAGGAACAGCCAGTGAAGGAGAATGATCACCAATAACTCTATGGGCTGAAAAATAGGCTGTTTGAAGAAGAGCTGCCTGATCAGCTGTGTTAGATGTTGCAGGTGAAGTGAGTAACATGATGTCTGAGAGGTGGCATATGAATCTGACAATATGGAGGTCACTGGTGGCCTTGATAAGAGGGTTTTTATGGAGAAGAAAGAAGGGAGAATGAGGAAGTAGCCAAACCTTGGAAGAATTTGCTATGAAAGAAAGGAGGAAATGGGCTAGTTACTGCAGAAGACTGTGAGGTCCATGGAGAGGTTTATTATTTATTTATTTATTCATTCATTTATTTATTTATTTATTTATTTTTAAGAGGGAGTGTGAGCAGGGGCAAGGAGGAAGGGGCAGAAAGAGAGGGAGAGAGAGAATCCCAAGCAGTCTCCACGCCCAGTACGGAGCCCAAGGAAGGACTCTATCTCATGACCCTGAGATCATGACTGAGCCAAAATCAAGAGTCAGATGCTTAACCAATTGAACCACCCAGGTGCCCTGCAAAGGTTTATTTTTAATATTTGAATACTGAGGAGAATTATTGAATGGAGGGGTATATAAAGGAGAAATATTTTTGACAAATATTTTGAAACACATGTATCCTAATGAGTGTTACCTCTAGGAAAATAAATGCCATGAGAGGTTGCCAAATGAACAAACAAGCAGAAAAACAAAAACACTTAATCCGATAATGCTTGCACTGTCAAATATGTTAAATTTGTTTTTTATTTTGTTATTGAAACTTGATTGCTTCTTGGGCCGTCAGAAATCCCATCCTTATCCCCTACATCAGTCTGAATTCTAAGTGTTCAAAGTCCTGTAAGTCTTTTCTAGGGGCATTTCCTTCCTTCCTTCCTTCCTTCCTTTATTTCTTCTTTTTTTAAAAAAAAATAACAACATATAATAATTCATTTGTCATTCTAATGGTTCATTGTCATTCTAATGGTTTAAGTTCTTTGGATATATGTTGAGTATTTCAGTGTGCCAGTCAATATGTTAGGCACTGGGAGTAAAGATGAATACCATGTCTACGGAGTGAAATGGGTGTGTAAACTACAGCATAGTAAACAAGTGGATGAGATCAGCACAGGCACCTTTGGGTGAAAACTGGCCGAAGGGATTAGCTACTCCTGAAACAGTGACTGCAGAGGTGAGTGGTGTAAGTAGGAGACAACCAAGTGAGAAATGTTGAGATTGAAGAGTTGGCAAGAGCATTCCCATTGCAGGGAATGGCATGAACAAGAGTCTGAGGACTTGTAAGAATGAAGTCAGTTCAGAGAATTCAAGTATGATGGGCTGACGGTTGGAATGCAGAGTGGTGACATGGTAGTCTAGAGAGTAAATGAGGTCCAGATAATGAAGAGTCTCCACATATTTGGCCTATTCTAAGGGCAATGGTTTGTCACTAAAGGAATTCAAGCAGGGAAATGATATGGTCAGATAGATTTGTATTTCAGAAACTTTACTTTGTGCAGTGTGAAAACTACACTGAAGATGGAGATAAGACTAAGCAAGATAAGTTCAGAAGGTTCTGAAATGTTCCAAGAAGGACATCAACTACCCAAGGGGTTTTTGAAATGAGTGGAAGAGAAGAGACAGATTGAACAGAAAGATGTTCAATAGGGAGAATCAACAGCACTAACGCACATAGTGGCGGAGCTGGAGGAAGGGCAGCCATTCAGGGGTCCTGGCTCAAGCTGACTGGACAACAGGGCTGTTCACTAAGCAGAGTATAAGGACAGGCTCCATTCTGGTAATCCTCAGAGTGGTACAGGATTCTGTGTGTTCCTCAAATTCTTCTGTGTGTTCCTCTGTGTGTTCCTCAAATCCTTTTCTTTCTGGGCACAGCAAGACTATTTCTCATTTTCTCTTGTACTGGGTAGGACTGTATTACTGAATTTAGGTCAGTGGAATACTTTCAGCAGTAATGTCTGCCTCTTCCAGACTTGACCCCTTACACCCCTGATGCATGGTCTTCCAGGCATCAGCTCTACTAAATATACTGGATTTACTGGATTACATGGATAAAGCCCATGAATGGAAGGAATCTGTGTTTTTGAATGACTGCATAGAGCAGAGAGAGACTCTTCTCCCCTCCAGCCCTGCACTGGACTGTGATTTGAACAAGGAAATAAAGCAAAAACACAAAAACACCTTGTAATTTTATGCTATTAAGATTTGGGGGTTATTTGTTTTAGCTCACCATGACTAATAAGCTTGGATTGTTATATGGGAGCACGAAGGAGCTAGAAAATGTGGTTCTGGGCTAAGACTCAGAGGTAAGGATGAGGTTCAACACCTTTCTTTCCTCCCCACTCTCTTCCTGCAGGTCATCTCTGCACCTCTGCTCTGCTTGAATTCTTTCTCTTGGGGGACTATGTGAGTTTGTTCTTAGTCACTGAAGTTGGAGGCCTGGCTGTAATTCCCTACTTCTCCCCTGTCATTCACAAATTCATGGTGATGGGCTCTGCCAGTTTTGTCTCCTTCATACCTAGTGTATGTATATCTCGTTGTCTTCATTCCCAGGGGCCTTCTCTCATCCGTTATGTGTTGGAGAGGGCATTGTCCTGTATGTGACAGGATGCTTAGCAACATCCCTTACCTCCCTACATGTCGGTGGCACATGCTCTCAATTGTGCTGGCCAGAAACATCTCTGGATGTTGCCAAACATCT
The DNA here is from genome assembly GCF_922984935.1 of Meles meles. Classification (NCBI taxonomy): domain Eukaryota; kingdom Metazoa; phylum Chordata; class Mammalia; order Carnivora; family Mustelidae; genus Meles; species Meles meles. The sequence goes on along the minus strand of NC_060069.1, from coordinate 35,089,719 downwards.
AGGGAGCAAAACTGCCCCTAGTTAAGACTTATAGGACTTTGAACACCTAGATTTCAGACTGATTTAGGGGATAAGGATGGGATTTCTGATGGCTCAAGAAGCAATCAAGTTTCAATAACAAAATAAAAAACGAACTTAACATATTTGATAGTGTTAGCATTATTAGATAAAGTGTGTTCTTTTCTTCTTTTTTCTTTTTCTTTTTTTTTTTTTATAACCTTCCGTGGCAATTATTTTCCTGGAGGTAACACTCATTAGGATACAGGTGTTTCAAAATATTTGTCAAAAATATTTCTCCTTTATGTACTCCCACTCCACAGTCCCACCTGGATTTGCAGGCACTCTCTGCCATAGGAGGTACAGAGTGACTCCAATACTGGAATAATTACAAGTTCAGCCGAGGCAAGTGGTGGCTGAGGGTTGAAATTGTAATTATGGTCTCACAAGGTGTGCCTACATGCCTGGTACTAGATGCTCTGTGACTTTTATGCCTCTGAAAAATCTTATTTTCTTGTATTTCTCTTGACGAGTGGGGAGATTACATTTGGAAGAGGAAAGAAACTAAAACTCCATGGAGTTAATTAACTAATATTGAATTTGAAGCTCAGTCTGGAAGAGTAATCCTGCCTCCCTTACTCTACCTGGGTTGCCCTCTAATTGCCTTGCCTGCACTTAGAATTTCTTCATTTCACTGAAACTGGAGTCAATTCTTTGAGGTGCTCCAGTCAGGAAATATTGCCAGCGGGAGCTGAAAGGGATTGTCAGTTGAACCATGCAAAATAATTTTTTGGAATAAAGTTTCAGCAAGTTGGGGACACTAACTTTCTCATATTTTTAAAACTGGAATCATAAGAACCCTTGGCTTTCCAACTCATGAGTTGAATACATGGGAAATGCCTTAAAGAGTCCTTCACTAGGTTTTATAGGAAGTAGCTTCAGCCTGACCCTTCAGCAGCATCTCCTGGCATCACTCTGTACCTAACATATGCCAAGTTTTTTATATACTGTACCTGGGAACAGCTGTGCTTTCTTCACATGCCTGTTCTCCTGTTGTGATGGTCTCTTCCCAGAATATCCCTCCCACTCGTCTGCCTGGTGAAATTTACTCATCCTGAAGACACTTCCTGTGCTTATTCCTCTCTGAAGCACCACTGAGGACCAGGTAGTTGCTTCCTTCTCCAGTTTTCCATGTCACATAGCTTGGTAACATGCTATATAGCAGCCTTCTAACACTGGATTGTGAACTCTGAAGATGGGCACCATTTTTGTTTCCCTTTGTATTTCTGTCTACCTTGTATCCTCAAAGAGCATATTCATCAACAAGGAACTACATTTTGCTCAAGAGAGTGCACATTGAAGTGACCCAGTAGCAAAGAGCTGGTGAGAGGCTATATATCCATCTTGAATTACCTTCTAGAGAAGAATTCTGTGGCCATATGCCACTACCAACTCAACCACTGTGTGATGCAATTGTTGGCTCACTTACCTAGAAATTCCCATATGCTGAGCATCAAGCTGAGCCAGTTCTACTATTGACTTCATTCAGCAGGTTTGAGTCTGCCCATGGGGCATTTTCAATAACTTCAGTTGTGCCCGGGAGCACAGAAGCACATAAGAAAAATGAGACATGGACCCGTATCTGCTTGAGACAAATGTTTCAGGAGACATTTTATTTTTTTACTGTTTCCTTTTTTTTCCTTATTGATGCTATAAGGATTTTTGTAAGATCTAGCTGGGCGAAAATGGAAGGTCTCACTTATAGTGGTCATGCTTGTGTGTGCACAAGCAAGCACACAAGGGCACCCAGAGTCCACTCAGCTCATTCTGGCAGCTGTTTCCTTCCCCAGGTTCAGGAGTAATTCCATCAGCTAGGACAGAAAACTGCTGCTAATAAATGTAGCCCTGGGCCAGTGACCTTTACCGGGAATCATCTGTTACTGTGACAAGAGCCAGCGTGTGTGGAGAAGGCGGCATAGAAACGTGCTGGGGAGGATGGGGCAGAGCAGGGAGGAGAGAGCACACCAACCTGGAACGTAGTTGCAGCAGGATGTTTGCCCTGAGGATCTGGAGGATTTTCAGGCCCTGATTTCCTGGACCAGGTGGAAAATGAAAAAAGGATCAAAAGGACAACATACCCTCTACCCACTGCCAGCTCCATCATGGCCCAGTCCCGATGTTCCCAGCATACTCTTTGGCTTTTTGCTATAAACAAGCGCTGAATCATCTGCTACTCAAGGCTGGAGGAGGAAACATGAAATCGAATGGAACAAAAATTCAAAGACTGAACTGTTGATGAAAATCTTCACCCCTCGGACCTCAGAGGTGGATTTAGGTTTTGTTTTGCAGGGCTGATGTAATTTGTTTGTGTGTATGTATATGAACATTGTGTGTTAGGTTTCTTAAAACAAACACTTAAAATACAAAATTAGGTATAAAATGAATATTTACTTTTAATGCAAAAATAAGTAATACAAATTACAATATTAAAAGTGCTAAAAAATACCACAGACACATAAAGCCAAGAAAGTATAAATTTTGTCAATCACCTGCCAATTTTTATTAATGATTTTCAATGTCCTTATATATTTATTTATGAACATCTATGCAGATAGATACTGAAATGCTTCTGTGGGTAATTCTATACAAATACACAAAATTATTCTCAAATTAAGACATAAATAATTATAAAAAGATATATAACATTGTTGTCACATTGTATTGAGATCCATAATTATCTCATCAACTCTCATATCCATTGACATATAGATAAAAATGTGCAAGTGGTTTGTTGTTGGAATAATTTTTTCTTCACGTAGCTTTGCTGTATCAGAGGCCATTTTCTGTGTCTTTTTGTCTGGGATCTCCAGACTTTGTCCCAGGTATGAGACACGCTCAGATCCAGTTTGATGCATTGGGACACACAAAACATGCAGCTGAACATAGTGCTGTATCCATGGTCTGATATACTACTACAGAATCGTACCTTACAAAGCCAGGGATTTGGCTTGATATATTCTATTTTGCATGATTTCCATCAATAAAAATGCATTTATAATTGTTTAAGGTACTTTATCAAGTATCTCTGGACAAGAGAAATTTTTTCATTTTGCTTTGGGATTAATTGGAATGAAATAATTTGCTTACAAATTTACGTCTCTTGATTGAAAAAAGTTTCCATAAACTAGCTGCTGACTCCACACATTTTAAACCTATTTTTCCTCCATTGTCTACATGCTTCTGATACCAAGAGTTTTGGGTCATGTTTGCCTTATGATTTCTGCTCAAGTCCTGTCATGACTCCATGTGAGTCAGCACAGTAAGGTTATTCCTGGAAGGTATTCCCACCTTTCTACAGCAATAATTTAACTGTTCGTGAGAAGGACTGTGAGCCACATAAATCTGTCCCACTAAACCCAAACAAAATATATGTCCTTCCTTAGCTGATCTAGAAATAGAGATGACCACTGTAATGTTGGTCCACAAAAGAAAGCAGAGTCAGAAGCTTTGAACAGTCATGGTTTAAACTTCTTACTTTTACAAATTTCGCAAAATTTCAAGGTCTTATGAACACATTATGATAGCTCCTCCTAGGGTCTTGGAAGAACCCTGTGCAAATGGCTGGTTCTCAAATTTAAGTTTCATTATTGTTATTACAGACCCTACCTGGTTTGAGCTAGAAGTCCATGGACTATCTGACTTACAGGTTACAGCTTTGAGAGAGTTTTCATTCATTTCATTCATTCATTCATTCATTCATTCAGGCATTATTTTTTTAACTTATTTTTTTATTTATTTGATTATCCAGCATTTATATACCATAATAGTATATACTGGTGTCCAGTATGTGATGGGACAGGCAGACAAACAGACAAAAGCCTACACCAAAGTCCAGAGAGTTCCCTTCTCCAGTTCCTATTATTGTGGTTACTTTGTAAGGAACAAAGGAAATTATGTGTTGCTCCATCTCTGGTTTGGTGGCTGTTTTCAAAGCCACCACAAGGTGTAGGATCCTTTCTTGCTCTCCTTGCTGAAGTTATCTGTAAGGTTCAGAATGCTTGCACTTAACCTTTTCCCCTGCTGGCGACTCCTGTTTGACCAGCCATGTCACTGCTCCAGGACCAGGGGAATCAGAAACTCTGACACACTAGGCAGACCCATACTTTGATAGAAGGAGAAGATCATTTAAGGATCTCCAAGACTTCTTAATCACAAGTGGTGCCGCTGTTGTGCCACTCCATGTCACGGGTGCCTGGACTTCCCATGAGGGATTCATTCAGTTCTCAAAAGCCTATCATCTCACGTATGAACATTTTCCTATGACCTTGGGCCAGTTACTCATCTTAGTGAACTTCAGGCTCTTCATCTATAAAATCTGGGCATAAAGAGGGGAAAATGAAAGAGTATTCGTGGTGTGCTTGGCAAATAGGAAGATGTGGATAAAATAATTTCCTTTCCATTAAGGACCTAAGTGTTCAAGGACAGGAACATTCTGAAAGACGGTGTGGAACAGGCTTCCTCTTCACAGTGAGGACACAGAGGCTGTATGTTGAAACCACGATCTGGCTTGTTATTCAGTTTTGGCAAATCTTTTAGAGAATGTATTAATTGAAAATATGTTGCTAGAAATAAAAATTTATCTGAAGAAAAGAAAAATAGACAAATTGGTAAAATTCTTTAGTACATGTCCTCACTTTTGGCACCAATCCAGGCACATGGAATTGTTCATGTATCAGAAATACAGAAAGAACATACACTTATTTCCCATCTTATATTTTTTATTGTATACCATGTCCCCTTTAATGTTGCTAGTAGGGCAACTTGCATGGTATTTGTGGTCCATTTTGCACCAAAGGGAGGGATATTAATTTTCATTTGGGCCGGATCTGAAAACTGCTATGCACACACTGAGTGACATCTCATTTTTCCTGCTAATGATGTTGATATGTCTCTGGAATATCCATATGCTCAGCATTTGCTGTTTTGAACTTGTTCTTCATTAATTATGGCTATGCAGAAGCTGCCAAAAATTAAGTTCTATGGAGGATTTAAATTTGAGCTCTGAAATGGGTGAAATTAATACATAAATGAAGAAACAGACTCAAAGAGGTGAAGTTTGCACAGGAAAAACGTAGCAGAGTGGGCAAATTAACCCTGCTGGTTTGCTCCTAAAGTTTTCTTGGTGTCCCCATGACACCACATGGCTTCCCATCCCTGATGAACTGATGAGTACAGACAGTTCCCTGGTCTCTGCATGGAGAGAAACACAGATAGGAATTTTGCAAGTTGCTGCTTCACAAGCAAAAGTGTGATTTCTGCTGTTCCAGAGATTCATCTGGGAATATAGAAGGAATTTGCTTTCTAAAGAAATTGTACATACCCCTGCATCAGAATTTCTGGTATCCAAGATTATGAGCTTTTAACTTAGTTTGCCTAACATTTGGGAAAGTGGAGGAGGGGAAGGATTTAGGTAAAGGCTGTGCAAGAGATCATGCTTTCTTTTTAAAGATTCTGCACTTTTATGTGTCATTTTCATATACACAATTTCAGTGGTTGGCAAACATTTTTCATGAAGGGTCGTATGGTAAGTCCTTTGCAGCAGTGTCCTCTTCACAGAGCTCTGATGTAGATGACTATCTGTTGAAATATATTAAAATGTGTGTTTGTTTCTTCTCCCATCTCTTCCTCTTCTTTTTGCTTCTTTTCTCTTCTTATAGCGGTTAAGAGCATTGGGTTTTGAATTAAAAGCCCAATTTCAGTCGGTTGACTTTGGATCAATTATTTAATCTAAGTCTCATTGTTTGATCTGAAAAATGGAAATTTTACTAGTAGCTCACTCACAGGGTTGTTAGGAGAGTGAAATAAGTTAGTGCATGAAGACTCTTTATACTTATGCTTGGTGCTTAGCAGGTGCTCAACAAATAGGTCCAGTTACTCACTCCTCCTCTTCTTCCACTCTTCTCATAACTTTTCATCTTCTTCATTATGTAAACAGCTCTTTAAGTACTATTACTGATTTTATTTTTTTCCCTAAACTTAAAGAAACCTTTGCATCCTCAAGTGTTAATTTGCACCCTAGTCATTCATTCCCAAGATGTGAATTTTTCTCAGGAGTCTCTGACATAGTATTCATACCTATCGATGTATAATGTCCTACAGCTAAGTGATTGTGCAAAGGCAGAAGCCCCTAGAGCTGCATCTTTTAGGGCTTTGACACACACTCTGGACAGAGCCTCTCCTGGATGTTATTACTTAAACATCCTTTGATTCATGAACCAGACATTCTGATGATCCTTTGCTGAACCTGAATCAGTTTATTAATTAAAAAAATCGATAGCACATCTTCTGTCCCCCCAATTCAAACACACTCACACGGTTACTCTGTTCCTGCAAGAATAAGAATGGGATTCCTCAAGTACTTTTTGTTTCTCTCTTAAAGAACATTGGTGGTGGTGGTATTAGTGGTATATATATATATATATATATATATATATATATATATGGTAGATATATATGTATATATATATTTACTATATATATATATGTATATATATAGTAAATATGCATGAAATGACAGGTCCAGAAAAATTTGAGGGAGGGACTCTCTAATTCCTGACAGGATTGTTTGTAAAAGCTTCAGGTAAGTTTCTGAGGGGGAAGACCTCAAGTTACTGGCCAACTATGCTCCTCTCAAGACCAGCCAAGTCTCATTTCCAACAGTGACACTTGAAGACAGAAGGGCAAGCAGACAGAATGTTCACTCACAAATAAGGGCACGGGAGAGGTTGGCAAGCTCATCCTTCCCTCCCTGAAGCTCCTGCTTCTGTCTTTAACATATCAATTGGATCAAGCTTGAGTCTGTCTTTGATCCTCTTGACACCCTGGTTATTATTGTTTATTTAGCTTATGATTCTTCTGCCCCCAAGGTAAATCTTCATACTGCATGGATCAATGGGCTACAGGGGCCTTAATTAAAGCTGCAGGATAAAATTGATACTGGAAACAAAATACCTTCAGTATCTGGAAGAAAAGGAAATGCTATTTCTCATGGAAGTATTTCACTGTCTCGCACTGTCACTTTTTAAATTTGTTGAAACATTGGGTATCCTATGGTAGATTTCTGAGATGTAGCTTAGATACATGGGTAGACATGTGAAGAAAAATGAGGTCCTTTGATAAAGCTTTTGGATATTTAAGTGTCTCTCTAGAGAATCAAAATCCAGTATAGTTGGTGGGTGTTAATAAAAAGTCTGAATGCTTATTTGAGCTGCAAAAGAAACCACAAATCTGGATTTTTGGTCCTGTCTCAGGTACAGAGAGACAGAGTTACAGAGGCATTTGTGAATGTAGTCTACAAAGATTTTGATTTCACTAATTTAACTACCTCTAGGAGTTTTTAAATAAGTCCCTTGAATGAGAAGGCTTTATCCTCTGCCCAGCTGATGGGAGCTGTCCCCAATCATGGTACTGAAATAGCTACAAAGAGTAGCATTGAGCCATCAAGCTCCTGAGGCTCCTTGCTGATGATCAAAGAGGTGAGGTCAACTAGCGGGGCCATCAAAGTTACTGACAGAAATTGCAGTTAGCAGTTGTCATTATCGAGTGTAGTGGACTTAAATTTTTTTTCTACCATGCAATAGCTTTGCAACTAGCAAATTATTCAGTTTTTATGAGCCATTATTTGCCCATGATTAAATTTGGCTAATATGGGTGTCAAATGAGATTTATATGTGAGAATTCCTAGCACTTTATTTGAAATATTTCGCATGTTTATCAGATATTCATTCTCAGACCTTTGGCTATCTGAGCCTAACAATCCCAGGAGTTTTTGTTCTTTTTGATGCTGGTGGGGATCACACTGATGGGGGTGCCTTCTTGATCAAAGAAGAATATCCAGCTCTTTCTGCTATTTTCACATACTTGTAGTATTCAGCATGATTTAGAGGGAAAGCACTATTGATGGATGCCCTCTCAATAGGATCCACAGAGTAGGGGGAGAATAACAGTCTTATTTCCAGGAATCTGATGGAATTAGTATTCTGGAATCCAAAAATGGGAAGGTGGAGGCATCAGAAGGAAAATGATAAAAATAAATCACACACAAACAAAAGGGTAGAAATTTACGTAACTTAAAGTTCAGGCTTTATGCACCTTAAGTCTTTTTATTTTCTTAAGGTTTTGTTAAATGTTTAGGTTTGACAGTCAAATGATTGGAGAAAAGAGAATGTGAAAATTTATTTTAGGACACATTTTAAATTTGTATGTTCTCCTGAGTCCTTGGGATTATGTAGGATCACATGGAAACAACTTGACCTGCATTCTCTTCTGCAGATGATGGTAGAGCTGTCATTCCAGAAAGGCAAAAATAAAAATATTTGTGAAAGAATACACAATTTCTTAGCGTGAGTTTCAAATTTGGAAAGAGAGAAGTGTCAAGTGCTAGGTGAAGTTTGTTAGGGGGTAAGCGTTTCTTACAGAATTTAAAGGCACTTAAGCATATATACAAATGTAAACCCATATGCTGCACCTGGCACAACTCTGCTGTATTGTTTTTCCCCCTGAAGTTGGGAGAAATCCTTCATAAAGTAAGTCCTCATCAGTGACTGAAATAAAGTCGCAGTTTGAGCTGACACCCACTTTTAAATTTCCATTTCATTGTTGGTAAAAGTAGTACTTATTTCTGGTGCCATTCAAATAATGAATGTTCAAGGGATTTACAAGAATTTGATGTGTATGTTGTAGTTATGGACAGATGCTGAGTGGTTCTCTGATGCGTGTGTGTGAGAGTGTGTGTGTGTGTGTGTGAGTGTGCATGTCTGAGTGTGTATCATCGTGCATGTGTGTGAGTGTGTGCGAGTATATGTGGGTGTACACACATAATATTAAATGAGCATCAGAATAAAAAGCAGAGTCCTAGGGCTTTTAGTCCTAACTCTTACTTACTTATTAGCTATATGACTTTGGACAAGTCCCTTAATCTTTCTGACTGTCAGACTCTATGTATACATTTGTGATATTAAGACTCTGTTTATATTGCAAGGTTAATAGAAAGATGAAAAAAATGGTCACATAAGAAAGTTCCTTATAGACTATAATGACCATACAAAATTAAAGTATTTTAGGTAATAGATACATTTGTGCACATCAAGAATGGAAAATCACATAAATCTTTGAACACAATACCTAACGCCTAACATGTTCCTTAAACTCTGCAATTCAGGTAAAGCATTTCACTGACAGTTTCCAATCTCCTAGACTGGCTTTATGACAAGAGCAGGAGATACCTCTAGCTAAAGCTACTGTGCATGAATTTGGGCAGAACCAAGGTTACTGTCATTCAGAACACACACATATATCCAGGGTGCTTTCATCCTCATGCATCTCCAAAAGCTTCCCCAGACCTACCTGGTATCACTCCATTTTGTACATGGGGAATCTAGGGATGAAGAAAGACCAAGGTGCATTCAGATTCAAGACCACCAACCACCTTGAAGAAGAGCAGGTGAGTGGTCACACATGCAATGTACTGCATCTTGCTCCCTCTGAATTTGTTCGTTGGTTTGGTCCATCTGGTCTTGGCTCACAAAGTTTCCTGGTTAATGAAGCTTTAAATAAACATACCCAGGGGTAATAAATGAATCACACACAAGAATAAAGCACTGAAGTATAATCTTATTTGCTTACTTCCAAATTAAAATGAGAAAATACTGCTTCTTTCTGTTTAGGAAAAATATGAATACCAGTTAATAGAATAGAAGAAGATATAATACATCTAGACAAAAGAAGTTGTCTCCAACTCTGACTCTTTTGCACTATAAAAAGTCATTTATGCATTCTGGAACCCCAGTCTCCTCACCTGTAAGTAGGGATATAAATTCCTGCCACATAGTAGAATCTCAACATTTTTTCAATGCTTAGATGGTAGATTTCACGGCTGAGTGATGAATCAGATATCTTTGTCCTCTGTTTCACATCTCTAAAGAGAGGGTGTTAAGTATGGTGATATCTAAGTTTCCATCGAGCTTTAGCTTTAGTATAGGGTTGTTCCAGACCTTGAGGTTACCAAGTCCCACATCCTCACTGACAGAAGAAAGACATGTTGTAATTCCATAAAATGCACCCTCTAACTATTTACTATATCTTTGTCTCTTTAATATGGTTTCTGCAATAGGGAGTGTTAAGTGGTTAATGAGAAGAAGACTTCACTGCAATCCAGGAAATATGGTCTGGCATTTTGGGGGAAGCAGTTATGGGTGGCTTTTATTGACCCATGTAAGTTATTTGAATACTCAGTGAGTTCATTCTGTGCAGTGCCACAGAAGGAAGCTCACAGGGCTTGGGCCCCACTGACTGAAAGGAAGCATAGCAGGATTGGGAATTGATTTGAAAGGAATGAAACTTCATCTCATCAGGCATTTTCAAAAGAGTTTGCAGAGTCAATAAGTGATGGGGCTTTAATTAAAAGTAAAAGGAGAAATTGAAGCTTGGCTATAGCATCTGAAAGGAAAGATGACCTTTGGGATCAGAAGAAATATTGTCAGAATCCCAGGACAGAAAGAGCTGTTGAATTCTATTGAATTCAAGTAATTTAAACATATAACCTACAACAACAACTGGGAGAGAAGCTCATGTGCATGGTTGCATACCACTATCCAATTACTCTCCACCTTCCATCTGGGGGAGATGACATTTTCATGGTGTGGCCAAGTATGATGAGATAACAAGTGGGGATGAAGGTGAGGTCCACAGACTCTCATCACTGGTTGCTTGATGACAATGTGGCATGTCCACATCCCAGGAGGCCCTGTGATTGCCACTTGAGATGGCTTAATGCAAGTTTGGAGTAAGCCCTCCTTTTTACAGGGTAACTCGGTCCTTGGATCTATTTAGAAGAATAGAGAACACAGACCTCTCTTCTGTTTACATTCATTGATTCATTTTATAAGCATTTAGTTGGCACCAGTGCTGGGACAGTTGGTATTCTGGAACTAGTGGAGAGCTGTAGAGATGAATTAACCGGGTCTTTTCCAAGGGGCCACGTTCTCGTGGGTGAGAATGACAGTACGTGACCAATTATGTTGCAAGGTGAAAGGAAATAAGCAGAGGCACACACAGCGTGCCTAGAATTACAGAGACAGGTTATGGAGAAATACATGGTATGTTTTGAGCATATCCTTTACTTTGTGTTTTGAACCATGTCAGACATTTTATTTATGTCTTTTACAATCACGAACAATTCTTAAAGGAAGATGAAATGTTCCTTATTTTACTGTTGAGTTAATCAAGGCTCAGGAGTTTAAGGAAGTTGCTCAAGGTCATACAGTAAACTTTAAAGCTGGCTAGTAAGTTTTACTATAAAGCTTGCATATTCATGGGTTCCCTGTAGCAGCCATTCTCCAGTGACAATGGAAGGATTGGTTGCTTTGATAGTTGATTTCAGTGAGGAATGTTAAGCAAAGGGTTTATCTATTTCAGTTATAGTAGGCTAGTAGCCTCAAGTACCTTGATTTGATTCCTAAACTCTTTGAGACCATGACTATATACATCTCCCAAACTTTTGCTATCCTCAAGATGGTCCTGGAGGTACTGAGCCATAGAAAGGAGGTGTGGATAGTGAGAGATAATTGATTTTCTGGCTTCAGATTCCTTGTCTTCCCTACTTCTGGCCTGTCACTTCCACTTGTCAGTCACTGACTGAAAAGTGTAGGATGACAGGTGCTGAGAACCAGGTTTAGCTCTTACTTTCTGGGGTGATTTTATTTCAGTGTTTGCTTTACATAGTCGCCCTTTTCACAGTCTTCGGGGTCTACACTGACATTCTTCCTTTATTCTCTGCCTGGTACAAACATTGAATATGCATCAGGGAGAATCTTTACATTCTGTCTTTGTAGCACTTTAGAAATATATCTCTTTGGCCACTTCCTTATTCATATCATGTCCACCCCAATACCTCTGTCTGGTTAAACACATAGATTTGTTTTCCAATTTATCCATAGATTTTGAATTTCCAATTTTTGGTTCTCTGGACAATAAGAATTGTTCTTAATACCATTTTCAAGAATTAAATGATCAATTTAAAACATACAAGGAAACAGTGCTTATTTCCCAGAATGTGTTTTCAAACTTGCGAGAAGGGGTGGAGAGGGAGAGCTAGGAAACGAGGTGGGAGTGATGATTTTTTTCATGTTTCTACAGTGGGATCTGCAGTTTCGTTCTACCTATAGCTGCCTGATATGAACATTCAAGTTTGTTTTATATTTTCTCTACATTCAGAAAAAGAATTAATTAACCATCTATTATTAAGTGCTTACTAAGTATGTTATGTAGTCCTAAACTTTCCCATACCCTGAGTTCTGGACTTGCATATCTATATATTTGCTCAGCATCTCCACTTGCTTGTCCTGCTAGCAAGAATATCCTGCAGTTAACATACAGAACAGAAATCTGGATTCCCCACTCCACTACCCCCTACCCTCACCCATATTTTGACTCTCTATAGTACTCTTCATTTCAGCAAAAGGCATCTTCAGTTACCTACCTGCTCAAGTAGAAAGTTTAGGGATCATCCACTGTGTCTTTTTTTTTTTTTTTCCTTTATCACATCCCACATCCAATCTATCAGAAAACTATGTCAACATTACCTTCAACATATATCCTTGGTCCTACACTTCTCACCTTGTCCAGCACTTTCCATCTTCATTCAGAACACCATCATCTCTTACCAGCATTATTACTATCACCTGCTAAAATTGCACTGCTTTCTTCATTGTCACACTAAAATTCATTGCTAAAAAGATCTCTTATACTCTTCATCATTGTCAAGGAAAGACTAAATATCTTTCACAAAGCCCTACCTGATTCGGCTCCTGACTTCTTCTGAAGTTCATGCCCTTCCACATTTTCCTTTTTATGCTTTGAGCTACACTGGCTTTCTTTCTGAACTTTTAGTGCACTGAACTTGTTCTTGGTCCAGGGTCTTTGCATACACTGTTGTGTTTGCATGAAAAGTTCCTCCACCATTTACAATGGTTACCATTTAGTCTCTGTCCTAAAGTGCTTTGTCTGAAAGTTCTTCCTTAACCATCCAAGCTTCAGTGTCACCTTTCTACCCTCATCATGCTCCTGTTTTCCTGCAGCCTGAAATTATCTTCTTTAAGTATTTGTTTGAAGGTTTATTTTTTATTTTCTTTGTTAGAAGGTAAATGTCTTGAGGAAAGAGACAATCCTACACTTGCTAAATGCTGAATTCCCAAACCTAGGAGCAGATAGCATATGGTTAGTGGTCAACAAATATTCTCTTGATAAGCAGCATGATTCATATTTACCATATCATTTAAATATAACAGTAATTTCTTTGATTAAACACCTTGAATATACCAGGCACTGTGTTAGGATCTTCATGTGATCATCCCATTTAATCTTCAAATAATACACAAGATGGTTTTTATTATTTATAGTCTATATATTAGGATTATGATGCTAAGAGAGAGTTTGTGCAACTTGTCCAAGGTGGATATAGAAACTTGGATGAACACCCCAGTGTGTCTGAATTCAAGGACAGTGAACTCTTCCTCAGCAGTCTTTACGGACATCCCAGTGATCCAGAGGGACCCATTTGTGATGGGTGTAAGAATGGGAAAATACAATGAAATTCAGGGCACCTGACACTTGTGAGGTGAGATTTGGTTTAGGTTTTGAAGGGGCAATAGTGTGAATAGGAAATAATCATCAAAGAAATAGGGAAATGTGACCTATGTTTAAGAGAAAATGTAGTCTATAGAAACTAATCCAGAAGTGAACCAGTTGTTTGAGCAGACAAGGGCTTTTATTTATTTATTTATTTATTTATTTATTTTTAATTCGTTTATTTGTTTATTTACAGCATAACAGTGTTCATTGTTTTGGCATCACACCCAGTGCTCCATGCAGTACGTGCCCTCCCTATTACCCACCACCTGGTTCCTCAACCTCCCACCCCCCTCCCCTGCCCCTTCAAAACCCTCTGGTAGTTTTTCAGAGTCCATAGTCTCTCATGGTTCATCTCCCCTTCCAGTTTCCCTCAACTCCCTCTCCTCTCCATCTCCCCATGTCCTCCATGTTATTTGTTATGCTCCACAAATAAGTGAGACCATATGATACTTGACTCTCTCTGCTTGACTTATTTCGCTCAGCATAATTTCTTCCAGTCCCGTCCATGTTGCTACAAAAGTTGGGTATTCATCCTTTCTGATGGAGGCATAATACTCCATAGTGTATATGTACCACATCTTCCTTATCCATTCATCCGTAGACAAGGGCTTTTAAAATAATAATCATAGGTAATTTAGATAATCTCCAGGAAAAGAAGAAAGTAATAGGTAATACAATTGGGAATTTTTTTTTTTCTTTTTTACAGAGAGAGAGAGAGAGAGAGAGATCACAAGTAGGCAGAGCAGCAGCCAGAGAGGGGAGGAAGCAGGCTCCCCGCCAAGCAGAGAGCCCGATACGGGGCTCGATCCCAGGACCCCGAGATCATGACCTGAGCTGAAGGCAGAGGCTTAACCCACTGAGCCACCCAGGTGCCCCCAATTGGGAATTTTTAAGAAATATATGAAACTGTTGAAGTTTATAAAACAGAAATCTCAGCATTGAAGAATACTATACCCTATATATATAGGATGGACTTGCTAGAGGACTGGGCATAACAGAAGAAAGGATCATTGAGATGGAAGACATATGGAGAGAAATAATGCAAGTTGAAACACAGAAAGAGAAAAACATAGGGGGGAAAACTCCAAAGATTTCAGGACCTAGTAGAATCAAACGGTTCACCACATGTGTATTTTTAAGGAGACTGGAGTAGGATGGGGCAGAAAAATATTTGATAACATACTGGCCAAAACTTATTTAAATTTGATGAATACCAAGAATAAGCCATATGTCCAGGATACTTAGCAAATCCCAAGTGAGAGTATCAGAAACAATCACACTTGGACACATATTTTTCAAAATGCTGAAAATCAAAAAATAAAGAGAAAATTATAAAAATACATAAAAAACAATCAGAAGGGAAAATCATAAGAATTACAGTGATGAATTAATTTTCTTCTACTTTGTAACATATTACTGCAAACTTAGAGTCTTAGAACAATACTCATTTGCCAACTCCCAATTCTGTAGATCAAAACTACATGGTGCTACATGGCAGAATTCTTTTCTCAGGTTGATATAAGGTGCTAGCTGGCTGCACTTTGATCTGGAGCTTGGAGGTCCTCTCCCAAGCTCATTCTTGTTACTGGCCTACCTTATTTCTTGTGGTTGTAGGAACCTCAGTTGCTGCCACTTAGCAGGGGGATGCTCTTGGCTCCAGAGGCTGCCTGTTCTCCTCACTGTTAAGTTTCCTCCATCTTCAAGTAAGCAATGGGGCACTGAATCTTTCTGCAGCTTCAAGTGTCTCTGATTCCCCCTTCAGCTACTAGTTTTGCAAACCTCTCTGCTTTGAACAGGCTCACCTGGCTGGGTTGAGGTCACCTGATAATTTTAAGATCAACTGATTTTTTACTTTAATTGCATGTGCAAAATCCCTTCACAGCCATACCTAGATTAATATTTGATAGAATAATCAGGAAATGGAAATCTCAAGTTGGGGGAGATCTTTAGATTTCTCGTTACCACAGAGTACTTCTTATCAGAAATAATTTCAGTCAGAAGACAATGGAACAACATAGGGCAGCTTTGTTTTTAAGAACCGAATATTAGAAACAATTCAACCAGAGAAAGGACAAATATGGTATGTGTCTTCACTATGGTTTGATTCAATAATAAAAATAAATATTGAAACAGGTCTAGCATAGGACCAGAGAAGTTCAGATGTAGCATTGGGTGACAGGATGTCAAAGACCTGAACTTATCTCTAAGAAATTAATGGTTCAGCAAGAATTGTGACATGTGTTGGGGCACCTGGGTGGCTCAGTGGGTTGGGCCTCTGCCTTCGGCTCAGGTCATGGTCTCGGGGTCCTGGAATCGAGCCCCACATAGGGCTCTCTGCTCGGTGGGGAGCCTGCTTCCCCCTCTGTCTGTGCCTGCTTCTCTGCCTGCTTGTGGTCTCTCTCTCTCTCCATCAAATAAATAAAAATCTAAAAAAAAAAAAAAAAAAAAAAGAATTGTGACATGAGTAAATAGTGAAGTTAAGGCCTAAAATTATCAAGAAATGCACTATTTGGCATGGGAGATGGTAGGTGACTGTAACAAAGAAGAGTAGTTGGTTATAGCATGAGGACATGAGACTCTCTTTCCATTGCTGAATATAGACTTAAACCCTGGGTCTTTGGACTTTATTGTCTCATAGACAACTCTATTTGGAATTCTTTTGTTTGCCAATGTCATATGTCTTTGGGGTGGGGAGGAGTAATTGCACCCAAATCTCCAATTTTAAAGGATGGAGAATAAGATCAGCAAGAAGTGGTGTGTAGCAAACATGTCATGCTTGCTGGAATAGTAATGACCCATTGCCTTGGTTATGAAATGAGACTCCTGGTCTTCCTTTTCTTGCTCCCACATCTGTTCTCTTGGAGGATCTTCCTCATCCATTTCTTTCTATCACCACACTTGGGAGGGGAATTAGGAAGAATTCCCCTTATGCAGGTGGTAGTTTGAAAGTTCCAGTGTCTCTAGGAATTCCTTCAGATTTTGATAACACAAACTGGAAAGGTCATGAAAAACTCTAAAAGCTTGGTGGAATGTCCATTCAGTTCTATTGGCTTAACTGCAAGATCTAGTAACCAGAGGTAGAGATCCCATGTAACTACCGTGTTTGAGTCCATAATGAGGCTATGCTCTGCTCCTCCCTTAGCATTCAGCCTATTAGTCTGTATCTTGGCCTCTAGCTTAACAAAATTTAAAACAAAGGATGGGTTGGGAAACAGTGTTAATTTTCCTGTGCTCCCAGGCTGCAGTAGTTACCTGCTCCTTATAGATGGGGATATATTTTCCTTTTCTCAGATGATGTCTTCATATAGGATGCACATGGGAGATCTCTGGATGTTTGGCTTCTGAGGTTCAATGCTAGTCTTTTGTTTTACCTCCTTGTCTTTGCAGTAAGCAACTCTAGGCTCAGGCAGAGAAGTCATCTTTTCCAATTTTACTAGACTCCAAATTACTGGAATCATAACCCTCTTGAACTGAGATCATCCAGCCTAAAGATTTTCTCATACAAAAGTAGTATCACCCCACCTTTAACCATTTGTTCTTTCAGATAAGTCGATTTCAACCCCAAACCTCATGACATGGAACTTTATCAAAGTCATCGAGAAGTAGCCATCGCATTTCAATGTTATAATCTTTTTTCCCCACCAGACTCTCTAAGACCTCGGGGGAGGCATTGGAGCCTGAGCTGTAAGACTTACCAGCCATTCAACAAGCCATCTCAAGGGTGGTGACTTCTCAGACTAGATTGTGTTCTCTCACTGCCCTCATACTTTCTGGAACTTGGACTCATTCATCACATGGTAGTGAGTTTTGACCCCAATTTAAAAGTTCAAGACCTGCAATTCCATAATAGGCGCCTCTGCAATTAAAAGCTTGCCAGGATCTCACCAGCTTGGAAGATCATTTTTGCTCTTCTCTACTTTCCTACCTGGATACCAACATCAGGAAGAGATGATCTCTTCTTCCACAGGTGCAAGTCTCCACACCACCTTGAGACAATGCTTCTTGCTGCAGATCATCTCTCCATCAGAACTTTCCTTCCCCTCAAGTCACATCCAGGCCCTCACCCTAACAAGGCTGCACCCCACCCCTCAATTTCTTCTCTGGATCCCACACAGATTCCCCACGTACCTTTCCTTCCAACCCTCCCTTTGGGTCCATTCCGATCCTCCCTCCAAGCCAACCTCATTTTTCTAAAGTAAGGTTAACTTTATAAATCCTCTCTGTTCAAGAGTTGTTTCTCAGCATCCAATCTGGCATGTCTCCAGCTTGCTCTGTGTGCTATGTACCCATACATTAGGTCCAATTTCATTCCTTACAGGTCTGCTTTTCATGGGGTGATTTCCTTTTTCCCTCTGTAACCATGAAAGTTCCTGCATTTTTGTGTGGGTTTTTTTTTTTTTTTTTTTAATGCTGCTTCATCTCATCCCCCTGTTCTCTTCCTGCCCAAATTTCACTTACCCAGAAACTTAAAAAGGGTTTTTATTCTTCATGGTCTGTTAGAAAGCTTTCTTCTCTAGGGTTATTCTCCTTTAACCTCAGATTACTTCCCCTTTTCAGAGTTGATTTCAACAATAAAGAATATTAGTTCCAGTAGAATGGGATTAAAATCAGTATTTTTAAAAAACCTACACAGAACCCAATACTTACCTTTGTTTTCATTCCTCTCTCCTTGCCAGATGAAAAGAAATTTAATCTTTATACCATTCCTATAAGTAATATTCAGAACCAGTTAAATCTGATCTCCATTTTTTGCATGTTATCAAATATACTTTAATCTCATGCCCCAATGTGTCCTCCTTCTCTAGGTGTTTACTCAATTAAAAAAAAATTCTAACTAAATAGTTAGTTGGAAAAATGAAATTACAAAATAAATTTAGACTGGGAACTTTCGCTGCATCATTCCTTAATATATCTCATGAGCCCCAGATAACTCACGGGTAGAAACAGGCCCCTTCTTTGCCTCAGAGAATACACAATGACAGGCCTTCAATTACTTGTCGCTTATTTCTGTTTTATATATCTCAGCAGAAATCCAAAAGTCACACTTGAGAAGAAACCCCAGAGTGGAGTTTTATTTTAGCAAACCCTCAGGAAGAACTTACCAGTTCCAAATCAATACAGTAGTAAAATACCAGCAGGAAGTGTATTAGTGGTATATTTAGAAGCCTTATTGGAAGCTGGATAATGAGATCCTGAACTTACACCTGCCCCTTGGTTTCACTAGGAAAGCAACACCTCAGCCTTGCTTATAATTAGGTCTAATTGTTTCCTTGTAAAAAAATAATCAGAGTAATTTAACCAGTGATCTGTTTTTGTTTTTGATAATTCAGTCTGCTGCCATTCTCATGTAGTGAGGTCTGGCAAGGGTAGGACTAAAAAGTTGAGGTCTTTAATGTTTCAAAGCTCCTAACCTTGAATTTTTAGGGAACTTGTTCTTTTTTTGCTCTTTTAGTTACATAACTACAGCTACACTGCAATTAACGTAAACACGAAGATGTAACAATGTAAACACATTACATTGTAAACAATGTAAACACGTTTTTCTTCTTCAGGAAAAAAAAATCTGTCTGGCTTATGGCTGAGTGGTTCAGTAGAGATGAAATGAGGCTAGCAGAGTCCCACCAATCATTCCTTGACTGGGTGAACTCAACCCAGCATGGCAGTAACAGAAGATAGTAATGAGGAAGTGGCAGAATGTTCTGGGAAGTCCTGCTTACAAAACAAAACCGGTTAACACTTTTGAATTTGCCATATATTTATGTAGGAACTAATGCCCGAAAACTGCAGGTTTTGGGAACAGATGACAGGACTGGGAGCCAGGTGAGCTTGATTTCTAACTGAGCTCTGACCCTTCGTGTTTGTGGGATCTTAAGTAAATTCCCTAATCTCTCTGAGCCCCAGATTTCTCACTTTTAATAAAGGGATGTATAATATGTAATGGCATTAAATAATTTGCTGACTGAGCAGTGAAATCTGCAAATGTATGTTAGCATTATTAATTAGTGAACTCCTCAACCCAGGGCCCTATCTTAGCAGACTTCTGCCAGGTCAGAGAGAATAAAGGAGCTTTCTCTTGTGGTGACCCAGCTCATGTTATGTGGATTTAGGAATATTGTCAAATCCTGCCCTTGGAAATGTAGCTCCAAAGGGACATTCCAAAGCCTTATAAAATAGGTCCCATAACAGCTCTGTCATTAATCAACTGAGATATGCTGAAGGGGAATGCAAATTAAAAGAGGAAAAATAAGCTCATTTTTGTTGATAAGAATTCTAGGCACTGAAATAGGTGTTTTACATATATTATCTCATAAAATGCTCCAACTTCCCAGAGAGTTATGTTCAAAATCCCTTTTAATCTCTTTGTGGATCGGAGAGATAAATCATTTTGCCCAAAGCCACACAGCTAAAACCTGACATAGACATAAATTTGTGTCATTCTGTCTGACTTAAAAAAAAAACTTTTCTTTTCACTAAATACATTGCCATTATTTTCATCCTACAAACTTAGCATCCTACAAATAGGTAGAAATCATAAATATTTAGTTAATAATTGGCAAGAATCATTATATCTTACATGGTAAATTGTCTACAGCATACTTTCAGTATCAGAGATACGAGAAAAAGGGGCAAAATCAAAGTTTATATCAACAAATTGAAGGGGAATTTGATTCAAGTAAATGGGCAATTGTAGCTTTGATTTTTCTGAAAACATGTATGTATAGGAAACAGTTTTTGAGCATGAAGTTGGCAGACATAGTCAAGTTACCAGAAAATGCCAAGAAACCAAAGCTATTCAGTCTACATGTTTTGAATGTTTTCAATATGAAAATCTGATCTAACATAATAAATGACTCAGCAATTACACAGACCAAATCGTGTGCTTTGAAACAAAAAAATCTCAGTTTAAGAACAAGTTATACGTTGATTCTTACCAAATAAGGATGGTAACCCTCTATCTAAGACTAGAAATGTTTTTACACTGCCCATGTGTTCTAGCATTTGTTTAAATTAAAACATATAATAAAATAAGCGGTTGGACTGTGAACCGACATAGTCATCTAAAGTGACCTCTTGCTCCTATTTCAATCAACATAAGACAAAGTCACAAGAAATTGAAATAATATTCCCAACGTCATTCTGGTGCTGGGTGATAAATCAGGGCAAGAGTGAGTGTAGACAGTAGTCCTTGTTACCTGCTGTTTTGGTTTCACAGTTTTGGTCACCTGCAGTGAACTTTGGTCTGGAAGCAGATGATCCTCCATCTCATCGGGTCGGAAGGTCAGTGCAGCCTAATGCTGCCTCTCGGTGCCTACATCATCCACCTCACTTCATCTGCTTCCATAAATATCTTTAAGAAGATTTTATTGAGAGCGAGAGAGAGAGAACAAGCAAGCACAAGCAGAGGGCGGTGCGGAGAAGCAGACTACGTGCTGAGCGTGGAAGCCCAACATGAGGCTGGATCCCAGGACCCTGAGATCGTGACCCGAGCCAAAGTCAGAGACTTAACAGACTGAGCCCCCCAGGTGTTCCCATAGGCATTTTATCATCTCACATTACAAGAGAAAGGGGAAATACAGTATAAAAATTTATTTTGAGAAAGCCCAAACTCACATAACTTTTACTAGAGTAAAATTGTTATGTATAAACTTATTAGCTAAAAATTAAACTTTATCATTGTTATGTACGTATATAGAAAAACATGGTGTATATAGGGTTCAGTACCATCCATGGTTTCAGGCATCCCCTGGGGGTCTTGGAACATATCCCCACAGATAAGGGAAGACCACTATATAAATTATTTTCTGCCTCTTTTATGGCAAAAATAGTTCAAATTAGCCAAGCACAGAGTTAAGTCTAACAATAATGGTTTCAAATAGAGTATGAAATCTGTATGCCAATGTCAAAAATAATAACACATGGAAGAGATTATGTATAATGTAAACACAATCGTAAAATAATAATCTATATCCCTGAATTAAATGATAAAACTTGAGAACCTAGGAGAAGCAGTTAGAAAAGAAATTGTGTGTTAAATTCTTTTTTGCACGGGTGAATTTAGTAGATGCTAGTTGATTACACAGTTATTAGAGGATTGTCGGTTCAGTTACATTTTATAAACCTTAAAGGTAGTGAAGTGTGGAAGCTGGCTTGCACTGCCTCTCAAGGGCCAGTTGTGTGTCTCTTTGCACCCCAGATTCAGTCACCTTAGTTGGTAGCTTAAAATTGGCAGCAGTGTTAATATTTGTACCATCAAATTGGCAAATTCTACAAATCAGAGGGTCTGCTTCAATTTCAGGGAGACATGTTGATACACTGTTCCTTAAAGTTTACCATTAGTGGAAGTGTGCCTTCTTAATCACTAGAAAAAAAAAAATAAGGAAAACAACACAAGCCTATGGCAAAAGGCACAAACAAGGAGGTGAGGACTCATAAAAACAGAGTAACAGGTAATAGTAGCAAATAATATTAATATAATGTGAGGAGAAAAGGTGGGGGACAAGTATTCTAAGCAGAAGAGATGGCATCTGGTAAGCTCTGGAGGCAGAGACTGAGATGTCTTTGAGATTCTGGAAGCATCCTGGTGCAGAAAGGGACAGAGTTTAAAGAAACTGATTAGACCAGCAGCCAGATTAAGATGGTCTTTTATGTCACACTGAGAAGATTGGATTTTTCTTAAAGGGCAAATAGAGGTCCCTGGGTGTTTTAGGCAAAAGAGAAAAAATGATCGTATTTGAGTCAAATGAAGGTTTTCTTGCTTAGAGGAAGGCAAATAGAGTCAGGGCAGAGATGTGGACAAGTGGCTGTAAGGAGTGTAAGGAGTCCGCCAGGCTGACGGGTACTCCTGGAGGCATCATGGTGGTTCACTGAATAGAAGAGTACATTTTACGTCCAATTTGGTGACTGTATATGGGGGGCCACGGCCCAGGGGTCCTTGGGAACGATGCCAAAGTTTATGGTTTGGTGACTGGGTGATGGTGGTGGTGTTAAGTAAGGGGGGATGTTTCTGTAGTCTTTGGATATGTTGAATGTGATGTGGCTTTGGTAGCCCAGTGGATGGGCTACGAGAAAGAGTAGAATATATGAATGCCTAACTCAGCTGGGAAAATTTGGGTGGCATATAGAAGTTTGAGAACCATCAGCAAAGAGGCAGTGTATAGATTTGGACTGGAGATAAAGATTTGGAAGTCATCAGTATAGAGAGGCCATATGGATAATTCCGGAATTGGATGAGATTTCCTAAAAAGCTAAGAGTAAGAACAGAAGCAGGTGTATAACAGAATCCTGAAGAACAGCAATGTTTAAAGGTTGTGTAGAGAAGAGACTTCTGCAAAAAGTTCTGAGTAAGCTGAACACCTAGTGCAGTGCTCTGCTCCAGGTACACACTCACTTAAATATCTGGAGAGTCAATGAATAAGGGAAGAAGGGCAGGGGAAAGGAATTCAAGGACAAGAAAAGATGGGGTCAGGAGATAGACCATACAGTGACACATTTACTGTGAAGCTGATAAAGGTGAAGACTCAGTGTCCCTCGTTTCATAGGTCCCCGCCAAGGCTCCATAACTAAACTTGTGCTCATAATGGAGTACTTTGTGACTTTTCCTGTAAAGGGTTCAAAAATAACAAAACCCTCAGGTCCTTCTAAGCCTGGTTCCAACTCTGAAAAAAATTCAAGGGAAAAACATGTCAAATGAGGAAAAGGTAGGTATTTCAGAATATAACCTCAGGAATGTTTATGCACTGAATTACTGAGCTTCAAAAACCTGCAGTGTGAACTATAGGAAATTGAGAAGAAACTTGCAGAAACACCACAGTGGGAGAGTTCTCCTCTTGAATGAAATACAGGACAAGAAAGATAAGAAAGCTATAGAGAATCTGAAGAATGTAATTAGTAAGTTTGAGCCAATGGAGATAGAGTTAACTTCTATCTAATAAATGCCATGATTGGAAATAGTTCAAAATGTTCCCCTTGACCACAATTTCAATATAACTTGAAATTAGTCTAAAAATAAAAACTGAACTAAAATTTTTTAAATTTAAATTTACTAAAAATTTTACTTAAAAATTTAAAGTTTACTAAAAAAAATTTAAAGTTCTCTCAAAGAATTTTCCCTTCAAAGGTAATACAAATAGGTATTTTAGTATACCTCATCATCATAATAAAAAACAGCATAATTATAAGAGTTGATACTATGAAAAAAAGCCATGTAAGACAGCTAAGTGTTGATGCAAGGAAATAGGAATAAATGAAAATTAATGCACAAATATCTATATCAAGAAGTTAGCAAAAAGAAGATCAAGTAACTTTGAGAAAAGGAGAAATAAGGAAAAAAATCAAATTAATGCAGAAATGGGTTTCTTTGTAAATAGGAAAACAGCCCAGTTAGTACATAAACACAAGAGCTTTTCTGGAAAACTAAGTGAAACAAAGTAAGTAACCCCAAGCTTGTCTAATCATGGAAATAAATAAGTGGGAGTGGATGCAGAGAGAAGCTGCATACACAGAAGTAGGAGCTAGAAATCACCATTGATACAGTGGAGATCACGAGAACTCTGTAAGAACGTTCTACAAAGCTCTCTTCAAATAAATCTGAATAACTAAATGAAATGGATAATTTTCTAGGAAAATACAAATTTCTAAAATTACACCCGAAAGATACAGAAGACTTCTGCGTGGGTGAACATGTAAAGATACCGAGAAAGTTTTAAAGACTTCGTCCTCAAACGGTGCCAGGCACAGATGGTTTCCTGGGTGAGTTCTTTCAACCTTCAAGGAACAGAAACTTCAATACTATTTAAATTGTTCTCAAGCAGAAGGAAAAAAGGAAAACTTCCAAATTATTTTTCAAAAGCCAACGTAACATTGATACCAAAATCTTAGAGGAGGGCAGAGAAAACAAAACTTGAGACAAATTTCTGTTCATAATACCAGAGTTGAAGTTTCTGAGACATGAAGGAAGGAGTCCCAAGTCATTTGAGTTAAATTTCTTAAAATGGCCGAAGGAATCGGTCACAGTCACCATTCACATGAAATATTATATATATAGTTTTCTTATATCCAAGTATAGATGTAAACATTCAAGTGTTTATTTCATGATTAAATGGAATTTAATAAGAAAAAATTTAAGACTCTTTTTTACAAAGAAAGCAACAATAGTAAAATAATAAAGTGCATTTACTATTTATTTGTTGCTGGGCCCTGTGTTAAGCTCTTTTCAAGAATTATCTCATTTAATCACTATTAAAACTCCAGGTGAGAAAAAAGGAGAATTTCAGACCAATATCACTGATGAATATGGATGCAAAGATTCTCAACAAGATCCTAGCAAACAGGATCCAGCAGCACATTCAAAAGATTATCCACTATGACCAGGTGGGATTCATCCCTGGGTTGCAAGTTTGGTTCAACATTCGCAAATCAATCAATGTGATAGAACAAATCAATAAGAGAAGAGAGAAGAACCACATGGTCCTCTCAATTGATGCAGAAAAAGCATTTTACAAAATCCAGCATTCATTCCTGATGAAAACGCTTCAAAGTATAGGGATAGAGGGAACATTCCTGAACTTCATAAAATCTATCTATGAAAGACCCACATCAGCAAATATCATCCTCAATGGGAAAAAGCTTGCAGCCTTCCCGTTGAGATCAGGAACACGACAAGGATGCCCACTCTCACCACTCTTGTTCAACATAGTATTAGAAGTCCTAGAGACAGCAATCAGACAACAAAGAGAAATAAAAGGTATCCAAATTGGCAAGGAAGAAGTCAAACTCTCTCTCTTCGCAGATGACATGATTCTTTATATGGAAAACCCCAAAGACTCCACCCCCAAACTACTAGAACTCATACAGCAATTCAGTAACGTGGCAGGATACAAAGTCAATGTACAGAAATCAGTGGCTTTCTTATACAATAACAATGAAAATACAGAAAGGGAAATTAGAGAATCGATTCCATTTACTATAGCACCAAGAACCATAAGATACCTGGGAATAAACCTAACCAAAGAGGTAAAGGACCTGTACTCGAGGAACTACAGAACACTCATGAAAGAAATTGAAGAAGACACAAAAAGATGGAAGACTGTTCCATGCTCTTGGATTGGAAGAATAAACATTGTTAAAATGTCTATACTGCCTAGAGCAATCTATACTTTTAATGCCATTCCGATCAAAATTCCACCAGTATTTTTCAAAGAGCTGGAGCAAATAATCCTAAAATTTGTATGGAATCAGAAGAGACCCCGAATTGCTAAGGAAATGTTGAAAAACAAAAACAAAACTGGCGGCATCACGTTACCCGATTTCAAGCTTTACTGCAAAGCTGTGATCACCAAGACAGCATGGTACTGGCATAAAAACAGACACATAGACCAGTGGAATAGAGTGGAGAGCCCAGATATGGACCCTCAACTCTATGGTGAAATAATCTTCGACAAAACAGGAAAAAATATTCAATGGAAAAAAGACAGTCTCTTCAATAAATAGTGCTGGGAAAACTGGACAGCGATATGTAGAAGAATGAAACTTGATTATTCTCTTACACCATACACAAAGATAAACTCAAAATGGATAAAAGACCTCAACGTGAGACAGGAATCTATCAGAATCCTAGAGGAGAACATAGGCAGTAACCTCTTCGATATCAGCCACAGCAACTTCTTTCAAGATATGTCTCCAAAGGCCAAGGAAACAAAAGCAAAAATGAACTTTTGGGACTTCATCAAGATCAAAAGTTTCTGCACAGCAAAGGAAACAGTCAACAAAACAAAAAGGCAACACACGGAATGGGAGAAGATATTTGCAAATGACAGTACAGACAAAAGGTTGATATCCAGGATCTATAAAGAACTTCTCAAACTCAACACACACAAAACAGATAATCATATCGAAAAATGGGCAGAAGATATGAACAGACACTTCTCCAATGAAGACATACAAATGGCTATCAGATACATGAAAAAATGTTCATCATCACTAGCCATCAGGGAGATTTAAATTAAAACAACATTGAGATACCACCTGACACCAGTTAGAATGGCCAAAATTAGCAAGACAGGAAACAACATGTGTTGGAGAGGATGTGGAGAAAGGGGAACCCTCTTACACTGTTGGTGGGAATGCAAGTTAGTGCAGCCACTTTGGAGAACAGTGTGGAGACTCCTGAAGAAATTAAGAATAGAGCTTCTCTATGACCCTGCAATTGCACTGCTGGGTATTTACCCCAAAGATACAGATGTAGTGAAAAGAAGGGCCTTCTGTACCCCAATGTTTATTGCAGCAATGGCTACGGTCGCCAAACTGTGGAAAGAACCAAGATGCCCTTCAACAGATGAATGGATAAGGAAGATGTGGTACATATACACTATGGAGTATTATGCCTCCAGCAGAAAGGATGAATACCCAACTTTTGTAGCAACATGGATGGGACTGGAAGAAATTATGCTGAGCGAAATAAGTCAAGCAGAGAGAGTCAAGTATCATATGGTCTCACTTATTTGTGGAGCATAACAAATAACATGGAGGACATGGGGAGATGGAGAAGAGAAGGGAGTTGAGGGAAACTGGAAGGGGAGATGAACCATGAGAGACTATGGACTCTGAGAAACAACCAGAGGGTTTTGAAGGGGCGGAGGAGGGGGGTGGGAGGTTGAGGAACCAGGTGGTGGGTAATAGGGAGGGCACGTACTGCATGGAGCACTGGGTGTGATGCCAAAACAATGAACACTGTTATGCTGTAAATAAACAATTAAATGAATTAAAAAAAAAAAAAAACTCCAGGTGAGAACTATTAATGTTATTCGCCCTTAAATATAAGGAATCAGAGCCTCAGCAAGTGTATTTCACAGCCAGAATGTGGTAGAGCTGGGGTTTAGACCAAGGCAGTGCACTCTGGAATTTTTCAAACGAATTTTTCAAACGAATTTCAGGTATTTTGTTGGTTTTTTCTTTTGTTTTTGTTTTTTAAGATTTTATTTGTTTATTTGACAGAGAGCGCGCCAGAGCAGCAGAGGGAGAGGGAGAAGCAGGGTTCCCGCTGCACAGGGAGCTGGATGCGGGCCTCGATCCCAGGACCCTAGGATCTTGCCTGAACCAAAGGCAGATACTTAACCACCCCTGAATTTCAGTTTGTAAAATGACCATCATCTGGCACCCTGAGCAAAGTCATGTGTTATGCAGATCCCAAGTGCTGGGAAAAAACACCTTCTGTAGACGTAGCGGTGACATTTATGCTCCCATGTGTTAAATATATTTGTTGTCCTGGAGTAGAGGCATAGCCAGGCTGGCTAAAAGCAGAGCTGTCAACCACAGCTAGGATAGCAGAAAAGTGAACAGGGTGAGTCGAGATCAATAGGCATGGAGGTAATGAGGCTGTGACATTCATGCTCACAGTAGAAAGACAATTGTGTGTCAGTCTTAGGTCAGAGGATGCGTTATGGGGCCTGTGATTCATGGGACAACTGAAACAGGAGACAAACTTTGGATGCATGTACATACAGGTATGTCTGCAGGTAACATCTGTGACTTTCCAAAGATTCTCCAAAAGGGTCATATATTCGCAAAAGTTTGTACATTCTTGCTGCAGGTGGGAGTAAGATGCTAGAAGGTTATAGCCACTCCAGGTAGCAAAGAAAGTGACCCTGACAGCTGTCTGTTTTCAGGTTGTGCCAGCCAGGGGGATGGGTACATCAAGCTCTATCCTCTCTCCTCTGCCCTCCCCAGCAGGGTTCCCACTTCCCGACTTTGCCTTCCTGCTCACTCCTGCCAATTCAGTGGATATGGCAGTAGGGGTGGGGAGTACACTTTCCTGTGAGTATCTGAGTCTTTGGGGGTGTGTGTGTGTGTGTGTGTGTGTGTGTGTGTGTGTTGTTTGCCAAGGACCCAATTGCATAAATGTTCTGGTGGCTCTCATCCTGGTCCTGAGAG
The DNA here is from genome assembly GCF_922984935.1 of Meles meles. Lineage (NCBI taxonomy): Eukaryota > Metazoa > Chordata > Mammalia > Carnivora > Mustelidae > Meles > Meles meles. The sequence goes on along the minus strand of NC_060069.1, from coordinate 35,061,105 downwards.
CCAAAGCAACATCACAGATAAGATTAGTAATAGAGGGGCACCTGGGTGGCTCAGTGGGTTAAAGCCTCTGCCTTTGGCTCGGGTCGTGATCCCAGGGTCCTGGGATTGGGCCCCACATTGGGTTCTCTGCTCCGAGGGGAGCCTGCTTCCCCCTCTCTCTCTGCCTGCCTCTCTGCCTACTTGTGATCTCTGTCAAATAAATAAATCAATAAATCTTAAAAAAATTAGTAATAGAATAAGCTTGTCAAATCACCATGTTGTACACTTGAAATTAATGTAACATTGTGTGTCAACTCTACTCAAATTAAAACTAAACAAAACAGATACAGGGATCGATTTGGGGAAAAGGGTCAGTGTGTATCTTTTCTTTCCACAGAGCTTCTCCTGAACAGGCCTCTGTCTTGCCGGGACTAACTATTCACTTAGGGCTTTTATATGGATCCTGCATTATTTGGGATTAAAAGAAACAAATTGGAAAAGTCGTATTTCCAATCCTGGTTCTGGATTTAAAAACAACAATAACGGGGGTGCCTGGGTGGCTCAGTGGTTAAGCCTCTGCCTTCGGCTCCAGTCATGGTCTCAGGGTCCTGGGATTGAGCCCCACATCGGGCGGGCTCTCTGCTCAGCGGGGAGCCTGCTTCCCCCTTTCTCTCTGCCTGCCTCTCTGCCTCCTTGTGATCTCTGTCTGTTAAATAAATAAATAAAATCTTTAAAAAATACCACGACGATAACGACAACAAAAATGAAGATGTCACTGGATGCTCACAAGAGTTACCATGTAGGGTGGGTTATCAGGTAGAAAATTGTCTCCTCCTGAGGAGATTCTCTTTTCGGACGTCCTCAGCGTGAACCTTAACAGGCACAGCCGGAAAGGGAGTGCCGTGTTGCTAATGTAACTCAAATTAACCATTGGAAGTGGGCTGTGTGTGGTGTCTTTATTTTAACCAATAGCATATTCCGCCTGGAAATAACGGGGCTGAGAGCAGGAGAGAAGGTGGTGCAAAAAGCAACAGGAGGAACAAATCCAAGAAAAACGAAATTGCCTCCTGCAAGAGAATAAATAAAAAACCGCAGGAATTACTTATTGGTGTAGTCTCAGAGGCCTCATAAAAAGTAACTCCTTGATTTACCTTCCCTGTTTCCTGTAGTGGCTGCCAGACAAAATTAAAGATGGGCCCATGAAACTGGTGAGACCGAGACAGACATAAAGTATGCTTCAGAGGCTCCAACTTTTAAGTGCCTTTCCACTTAATTGTCTTTGGTTGCCAGCTTTGGAGGGATGAAGAGGGAGAAGTAGCAGCCTGGCTTGAAACATTTGCAGAGTCTCAAGACGAAGCATTCTGCCCTGCACACAATGACGGCGACCCATTGTCACCCCAACACCACATTCGTCCTTCTGACTGGGCGTATGCCAAGTATTACGGATTGCCAGAGTAGGGAACATTTTGGTGAAGTCTCTCAGTGTAATTCCCTCTAGACAAACCACTCAATATTCCCCAGCTCTTTTGATGAGGCCTTGGTTGGATATAGTTCCAGGAGTGGGAAGGGGGAATAAAATCTCTCCTCTCTGCCTCAGCGCAGCACTTTCATGATGGTGTATCACTCTGCCCCTTTGGTGACATAACGAACTGATTTATATGCAATAAATGTTTATTGCATACCTACTATAACAGTTATCTCTTGATCCAGTGATGCTATTAAACAACCACAAATCACCATAGCGTACAAGAATAAGTGATTATTGTGTCTGGAATCAACTAGAGGACAGTTCAGTGATTGCTGATTTTGACTGGGCTCACTCATGAGTCTGCAGATTAGTTGGCTGGCTGTTGGCTAATCTGGGATGGCCTTGTCTAGGACATCTGGGATGACTTGATTCTCTGCCATATGTCTTTCGTCCTCTATTGGGCTAGTCTGGGCATGTTTTTGCATGGTGATAGCAGAAGCTCAAGAGAACAGGCAGAGACACACAAAGCTTCTTGAGATGTAGGTCTAGAACAGGGAGGGACACTGGCATCCTGCCACATTTTCTTGGCTGATGCAAGACACAGACTAGTCCAAATTCAAGGCATAGGATAGGAAAGTAGATTTTCAGTCTTTAGTGAGAAAAGCTGCAAAGTCACACGGAACATAACAAGGACACAGGAAACGAGTACAAATTAGGATTGTCGCAACCTACCACCCATACTATATGCCAAGTCTGTGCTACATATTCATAGCAACCCAAAGTTTCTTTGATCCCTAGCCTCTTTCCCTTTCTACATGGACGTGTTAGCTCATCCCTGTTTGGGAGAAAGGACAATCCCGACTATTTCACTGTCTATGTTATTTTCATGTGTTTCCCAGCCTTAGAACTCTTTGTGGAAAACAGCAGAGGTGTATATGAATATGGGAGGAGCACTTCCTTTAACCCTGAAGCCTGGGCTAGAAGCACAATGACGCTGAAGCTCATAGAGTGGATGCTGTCAGTGCTCCACTCAGATTCCCAGCTACTATGAGTGTTGGCTACTAACGGCTCATAGCTGTGTCCTCTTCTCCAGAAATTTGCCTTCAGCCAGGCAAAGGCTGTCTTGATTCAGGAGCTATGCACCTGTCTCCACCTCTCATCCAGGAGCCTGTAGCTGACGACATAAAATAAGAACATCAAAGACTGCTTCCCTTCCCTGAAGGGATGGCCAACTCTGTGGTGCAACTTGAGCTCTAGCACCCTTGCTAGAACCAGCCTGCCTTTAGCCTTTAGCTCAAACTACATTCTTAGTTTGCATCTTCTACTGTTCCATCCTGCTTCCGTCACTCCTATTTTCCTGAGAGTACCCCGTCAATAAATCATGTGCAACGAAATCCCCATCTCAGGCTCTGCTTCTAGGAACCCAAGAAAGCCATGAAATAAGAGTCCCTCTTCTTCCTAAAGACCAGCTTGTACTTGGGACTCTAGGCTGACTCCATCGTTAACATGTGTGGTTCCCCCCGAAAGGGCAGCAGTCCCCAGCAGGCTATGGAGGGATGACTATTGAGCAGTGGCGATGCTTAAAATGTTTAGAACTGTCTGTCTTTTCTTTGAGGCACCCTGGAGGTTCTTGGACATAACTGGCTGAGACTTGGAGAAAGGAGAAGGGAAGAAAATCCTGTGTAAGTAAGAGAGAAAAGAAATCAATAGCACTGGTAAATATTAATGTTAATGTGAGTTCACCTATATTAACGATCCAATCCACTGAGAACTGCTAAAGCTTGGGTTACCTTGGCATCCTAAGTAAGCCTAGGGAGTTTGTTGTAGAACTCCTGGACCAAATATGCTTCTCTGAAATACATCTGAGGATGGATACACATTGCAGTATCTCATATTTCAAAAGAGCTACTGCCTGTCTCCACGTCTCCACAGGGACCTCAGCAACGCGGGTGCACTCGAGTTCTTCAGCTTTCATATCTCCCGTCAAACTAACTAGTATCTGGCCTCAGTCAGTCATTTTTAATCCACTCTCTCTCCCCTTTGATTACAAGTTAAAATTCAAACAACCTTGCATAATATAAAAGGCGTCCTATGACATGGTCCCCAGTGCCTTTCCAGCCCTGCTCTTTCTTCACTTTTTGCAGGATCTAGACTGAGCTAGAGACCATTTCTGAGTAAGCCAGGAGTCTTGCCCTGGGGGGACTGTACACATGATCTTCCTCGAGTTGCTGTGTCCTACTTTCTGGTCTATGATTGGTGAACTTCCAGTTGTCCTTCATGATCCACCTTCCTCACCTCTTTATGGACTGTGTCTTGACCATATTAATGTGGTTTCTGCCTCAGGGTATATTATATCCTCATTATATTCATTCTGGGCACCCAGGGCACTTTGAACCTGCAACTCTCATAGGAATTCTCAGCTGTATGAATGAATTAGAATACATTACTCCTCTAGAAAACCTGCCTAAGCCTTGAAAGCAAATATGACAAAAAATAAAAAATAGACCAAATAGTCCTAGTGTATTGAGCAAAACAGAATGTCTATAAACTTTAAGCCGTGTTCACCCTTTTATTCAAACCCACCTAGTATGACTCCTTGATGTTGCTTAAAATATAAAGTCTGCTTAGAAGACTTTGGGCACATTTTCTTGTCTTCTGATGGTATGAACACCATATGGGTAGACAATGTGTCATATCAAATTCAGCTCAAAGGAATAAACCAGGCCTCCTTCCTTTGTTAATTTATATATTTTGTTCTCTTCCAAATATAGGTCAAAACTGTCTCTACAATAACTATATTAACTAAAAAGAAAAGTTAAAAATTTTAGCAAGAGGTAAGATGGGGGAACCTTTTGTGGTTTCTCCTTAGGGTTTTAGAATGCCTTGTGGTGGGGGAGGAGAAGCTCTTGTGAGTTACATACGACCCATGTCTATCAGTGCTGTGTTATAGTCCTCAAATGATCTGGAGTTTGAACTTCTTAAAACAAAGGATACTGCCCACAGATGTGTCCTCCTTGTTACTCAGCATCAAATCACTAAGGTTGGATGATCACCAAAAAACCACAAACCTCATTAAAAAGTAAAGGGAAGTAAAAGATCACACTGGTATCTATTTTTGTGACTCTGTTGTTTTAGAGACTCACATAGGAATCACTTGTGGAGCTTGATACAAATGTTTTGCCGAAGCTTAACCATTCAGAAAATTCTGATTCAATGAGACTGAATGTGGTTAAGGAGTTTGATTTTTTTTTTTTTTTTTTTTGAGAGAGAAAGAGAATGGAGAAAACACAAGCAGGGGAAGGGCATAGGGAGATGGAGAGAGAGAATCTTAAGCAGGCTCCATGCTCAGTGTGGAGCCTGATGTGGGGCTCAATCTCCTGACCCTGAGATCATGACCTGAGCCAAAACCAAAAGTCAGACACTTAACTGATTGAGAGCCACCCAGGTGCCCCAAGGAGTCTGTCTTTTTTTTTTTTAAGATATTATTTATTTATTTGACAGAGAGAGAGATCACAAGTAGGCAGAGAGAGAGGGGAAAGCTGGCTCCCCTGCGGGGCTTGATCCCAGGACCCTGAGATCACGACCTGAGCTGAAAGTAGAGGCTTAACTCAATGAGTCACCTAGGTTCCCCAAGGCATCTGCTTTTTAAATAAATGTTCCAGGTGATTCTCAGACAGGAGGGACTTCAACCATACTTTGAGCACTCACTGTTTTAACTATTCTGTAATCACAAAAGCTATAATTCTGAGGAAAAAAGTGGGTACCAAATATTATTCTTACATAAGAGCAGGTCAGTTCCATGGTCAATAGTTTCATTCTTTCTCTGGTATAGATCTTTATCTCACTTGTTCCTGTCTTACTTTGTTAGACTCAACTCACTTGGCAAGACTACAGTGCTGGTCACATTCAACTCTCTGCTCATTCCACAGCTGCATTCATCCCACAGAATATGACACAGAAAAACTCAAACTCACAGCCATGCTGACTGACCTCCCATCTGGCTCTGTGGTTTCATCAAGGTAAGATGCCCACTGAAAATATTTCTAAAAAATGGACAAAATGAATGAGAGCTATATATAATGGTTTGAAGGTATTTGATTGTGACCAACACAGGCAGGAGTTGAGGGATTATAATCACTGAGAAGAAGAAAGCAAAGGAGATGAGGTCTTTACTCACTCCAGCTTTCTTACTGGACATTTACCAATTTGTCATGTGGAGAAATGGAGCCCAGGGGAAAGAGGTAGCCAGGCATCCATGCTGGGTTGATAACACATGTTGATGCTCAGAGCTTTCAACACTGTGAGAGCTTGGCAGGTAAAATTCTAGAGAGAATTTTGTCATTTTTCCTTCTACAAATTCCCTTTGACTCTACGTGGCAGCCACAACGGTGCATGTCTTGCGTCTTCCTTCAGAAAAGAATTGCTGAGGGGCACCTTTCTGTCTCATTTGGTTGGGCGTCTGCCTTTGGCTCAGGTCATGATCTCAGTGTTCTGAGATCAAGCCCCACATCAGGCTCCTTGCTCAGTAGGGAGCCTGCTTCTGCCTGCTGCTCTCCCTGCTTGTGCTCTCTCTCTATCAAATAAATAAATACATAAAAATTAAAAAAAAGAACTTATGAAGGGTGCATTTAGTTGATAACCTTCAGGTGCAACACTTTCAGGATCTTCCTCAGTTTTGAGCCCAAGCTCTGTTCTTCCCATGCAGATCCCTGGCAGTAGCTTGGCATGCTGAGGCCTGGTCACTTCTGCATAATGTGGGACTCCTGTATAGACAGTCATTTCACCAGAGGTCCCTGATAGGTTGGCTGTGGACTTCCAAGAGCTGCACCATAGTTGGAGGCTCTCATACCTGATATGCCTTCTTCCCCCTTTTGTGGCCCTCAGACCTACACCATGGCCCGAGAGCTCTCTCTACTCCTGCTTCCCCCAACTCACCACAAATCCTTTACCTTCTAATTCTTTTTCTCTGTTTCTTGGAGATCCAGTTGACATACTCCACTAGCCACCACCTCAATTATTTGCTCCCTTTTAGCAAAACTTCTTGAAATAGTTGTTAAACTCACTGTCTCTGATTCCTTTCTTCCTGTTGGCTTTTAACTCCCTGCAATCACACCTTAACAACCCCATCAGCATGTGGAACGCATGCACATATTTACATACTCCTTGGAAACTATTCTTACTTAAAGGACTTCCATATCACTCTCTGCTCACTTGCCAAAGTGAATTACTCCCTCCACCTTGATGATAAGGTTTTTCACTTGATCTCCAGCACACTGCTCTCCTTGTGTTTCTTTCTTTGTCTCTCTTTCTCTCTGTCTGTCTCTGTCTCTCCCACTCTTTTCATTCACGTATCTCCGGGGAAATTTTAAGTCTTTATTGTGTTTCATCGTCTTCAGGTTAGAATGCCCCAGGGCTCAATCCTTGCGCATCTTCACTTCTCTGTCTACTGACATTCCTTGGATGATCTCATCTAGTCCAAGGAATTTCAATACTATTTAAATCTTGATAACCCCCAAACAACAGGTAAACCCACCAGCCACCTCTCTCCTCACACCCCACACTCCCCCTTTCCTCCATTTGGACTTTTGGAAGAACCCTCCACTCTACAATTCTGACCTTTCTCCTATCCCTCAACTTTTCTCCTCTCAGGTTGTCATAATTCTACCTTCCATCTGCTCTATCTTGGAAGCTGCTTCCTCTCACTTCATATCCAATTCTGTTGGCACCAGCTTCAGAATATCCAGAATATATGGAATTGGACAACTTTTTGCTTTCTCTGCTAATACTGCCCTGGTCTGAAACACTGTCATTTGTCCCCAGGAGAATCACAGTAGCAGAGTACCTGGGCTCCCTTCTTGCCCCTCACTGACTCTCAACACAGCAACCATAGAGAACTTCTTAGTATAAATTAAATCATGTCACTTCTCTATTCAAAACTTCCTAATGGCTGCCAGTTTAAAACAGAGTTGAAACCAGAGCCCCTCTAAAGATACCCCTACCCTCTCCTACCTCCTGATAAGTCTCTGGATTCCTTTCCTATTAGTCTTTCTCTTAGCCACACCGGCTTCCTTGCCATGCCCCAGTGCATCAGGCATGCTCCTGTCATAGGGCTTCTCTGTACCTTTTCCCTCTGACATGTTTGTTTTTCCATGAGAACAGCCCTGAATGCCATAGTCCCTCCTTATTTGTGGTTTGTTTTCTGTGGTGTCACTCATGACCAACCGTGGTCTGGAAGTAAATGATCCTCCTTCTGAAGGATCATCAGAAGGTCCGTAGTAGCCTAATTCTAAGTCACGGTGCCTATGCCATTCACCTCGCTTCTTTTCATGCGGGCATTTTATCATCATCACAAGGAGAAGGGTGAGTCCAGTACAGTAAGATATTTTCTGGGAGAGAGAGCCCACATTCATGTGACTTTTGTTACAGTATATTGTTATAATTGTTCTGTTTTATTATTAGTGAATTTGTAAATTAAACTTTAGCTTAGGTATGCATGTGGGGGGGAAACATCGTATATATAGGGTTCAGCACTATCCATGGTTTTAGGCATCCACTGGGGGTGTCAGAACATGCACCCCACAGATAAGGGGTGTACCCTATTTCATAATGCTGCCAGAGCACCGCTCCCTAATTCTCCTCCTTCCCATCCTACTTAACCACTTTCTTTCTCTTAACACCTATCACTATGTAGTTACTATAAAATTATACTACACGTTATGCTTACTGTTTGTTATCTATTTACTGTTTCTTGGTGGTTTAAGGAATTATATTGAATGATTATTCTAGATATGCTGCCTAACTGTGAAAGCAAGTGTAGGTACTCCCCACTTGTCACAAGTTTACGTTGTGCCACTTTGCTTTTGTGGAAGACCTCCTTTGGTACCTGTTTACTCTAACTGAAAGAAATCTGAAGAGGATTTTAACTTTTAAGGCTAATGTGAAAATACCATTTTTTTGTGCACCAAGCCATTATAGAGGCAGCAAACACCTGAGCAGCAGAGGGGCCCCGCCAACTCCTTCTCCAGGATCCACACTCAGTATCTCAGCATCCAGCCACCAGAGCTTTGAACTGGGTCTGTGAGCATCTGCGCGTTGCCTCGATTTATTTTGTGCATCCATTAGCAAGACAGGTCCTAAGATATCAGAAGAACCTAACAGTGGTTAGTTGTTGGCTTTGGGAATGCTCAAAATTCTTTTCATATAAATTAATGATAATTGCTTTTTCTCTTCAGGCCATTCCAGGTTACAAAAAGTTTCACAGGAATGCTCTACTTTCTCTTACTGGGAGAAACCTGTATCTCAGATGAAATAAGCACAAAGTGCTTCAAGTGCTGAGAGGATTAAGCTGAATAGTGGTGGGCAGGGACACTTGGCCCTTTTGTTACCTTATGAATTCAGTGTCTGGTTTACAGCAGGTGCTCAATGAATATTAAGGTGGTTAAAGGGAAAATGAATATTGCCAGAGGAGTGCGACTCTGCCTGCATGTGGAGATTCTAATCTTGTTTATTCCATTTAGCCTCCTCATGCCCTGTTAAATATCCTCACCAGGTGACACCTATTTTTTTTTTTTTCTATAGCTTCTAGAAATTTGGTTTGTGGATGTATTACCCATCTGGCACTAAACCAACCTAAAACTTCCAAATAAAGTAATATGAGATTTTAGCTATGTCTCTGAGTATTCAAGAAATAGTAATGCTTCCCCATTACTGCCAGATACCTGAATTTGCCAGGGTAAAGATCATAAATGGTATTGTAGTAGATGCCTTTGTTCCTTGTGGACATGGCACACTTTTCAAAATTCAGTGGGCTTTAGTAGAATTTTGAAATAATGATGATGATTGATGATGTTTTATTTAAAGCTGATGTGAGAATTTGTTGAGTTAAAATGTGAAAACCTTGATTTCTGTGGTTGTTTTCTTTGTGTTTCTTTTTCTTTTCTTTTCTCTTTTTTTGAAGCTGATATTACCATGATACCCTATTCATTTGCTTGTTTGTTCATTCATTCATTCATTCATTCATTCATTCATTCATACTATGTGGGTTTTGTTGTTTGGTTAGCTTCCTTTGTGTCGGCTAGATTTGGAGGACAAAAGATGCAAAGACATGGTCCATGTCTTGCAAGACTTTCTAGTCTAGAAGAAAAGAAAAAAAGAACTGCAGACAGACGTATGAAGCATGAAAACATCATAGAAAAATTTAAATATGCAGTAAGATTTCAGGGGACTTAAAAACAAAAATGATAACCATTAACAGGAACCCCCAAATGCCTAATTCTGCCTATGGCCATCATGGAGTCCTCACAGAGAAAGCTCAATATGAGGCAGAGGTAGGAGGGTAAGTTACAACTTGCCACAGTGCTTAAAGATGGGAGTGTGGGGGAGGAGAGAGAAAAGGAAGGGTGGGGTGCCTGGTGGTGGAGTCAGGTAAGCATCTGACTCTTGATATCGGCTCAGGTCGTGATCTCAGATTGTGAGATCCAGCCCCGTGTCAGGCTCCACACTCAGCAGAGAGTCTGCTTGGGATTCTCTCCCTCTGCCCCTCCCCCACTTCATGTGTTCTTTCTTTCTAAAGAAAAAAAAAAAGAGAAAAATGGGAGCCAAAGTATGTTGGTACGAACAACCCGATAAATTAGAAAATCCATGAGGAAATTGAAGTGCCTATAATTTAGGGGATATACAGCATAGCTGGGACAGATCATGAAGGCCTTGGAATGCCATCTGGCATTTTGGCATTTATGTCATTTTTGATCATATTTCTGGGAAGATCTATATATTTTTTAACAGATACTATAAATATGTAAGTAGCCCTTGTGCTATCTCGTAGGGACAATGACAGAAGCTTGTAAAGACAGGCAGAGAAAGACAGAGTAATAATAAGCTTATAGAAGGCAACAGTGAATGCAGCCTTCATTTTAGATTTCCTGGTGGTGCAGAGAAAGAAGACAGCTCACATTTTGATGGGTGACTTCGTTCTAACAAGGAACAGCTGTCTCGGCTTCATGGGAATATGCATGCTTTCTCAGGCTTGTACTTGGAAAGATCACTCTCTGGTGGGTGTTTGCATAAAGAGTCATTGAATACTGGTGAGAGGCATTGTCTTTGAACATGTTTTACAGATAATGCAGAGGTTTGTACTTAGAACTGCTCATTTTATCTTCAGCCTCTCAGTGAAAGAGAACATGAGGCTGACATTTTATAATGGCAAAACCCAGGAGGCCAGAGCTGTCAGATGTGTTCAGAAGACATAGGTGTGTCTTTTCTTCCTATTGCGTTGCTCTCGGTGCCTAGCAAGGAGGCCTGAGCCAGCTGTGCAGCTGTGATGGTATAATACACTCTCCAGGACTCACATTCTCATATGATTTTACCAGGACAAAACCAACTTTGAGACCGAATGTGGTTTGAATCATAGGTTTCCAGAGTTACTTTCATAGTAAAGAGGTTCATTTGTCCTTCCTTCAGAGAATGCTGTGAACTGAGAATTACAAACTGAAGGGTGAAATAAGGACAACCAAGTAAACGTCCACGGTCTTGCTGAGACTTCTTAGTAACGGTGGATTTGGTGAGTTGGTGAGCTGTCTCTCATTGGCAGATTCAAGATTCACATGCCAATCATGTAATAGCATTAGACACTTTTCCCCTTTTATGGGAGACAGTCACAAAGTCGGAGTAGGACTAGAGAGAAAGTTTATTGCAGACAGGAGTTGCTTATCTGTAAATCCTCATGATAGCTATTTTTGAATGATTGAAAGAACTATTTGATTTCTGTGGTTTGTATTGCAAAGATAAACTATACTGGGAAAAAAATAGAAGCCCATCTTTAGTTAGCATTGGCAAAACATAGTTCACAAAGCATAAATAACCTCCTTTGACATCTGTGGCTCCTGTAATGCGGAGGGATTATTATTTTTCCTTCACCAGTGAGGTGGAAGGGGGAAGTGAGTTTCTTTTGATATGCTTCTCTGGGCATGAAGATATCTGATGGGTATCTTAGATATAGAGATCTTGGCTTTCTGAAATTCGGTTATGTATATGCCATAAGCCAGGAGATGGACTATGTCATTTCTTAATGAGTTTTTCTTTCCTTAAGTCACGTGGCTTTTTGTAGCTTAGCAGTGTCCATGGAATTTGGTGAACTTTGGTGTTGTATGGGAGCTGGTGGATGAGCGGTGCCTACAACTTTGTTGCACATGGTGGTTGTCTTTCATAGTGGCCCAGCTGCCTACCTTATTTATGTATTTCTCAGGAGGAGCTGAATACTTCGTTTTAGAAAAACTGGACTCTAACCCAAAGTGACCCTGAAGCCTAAGCTGCATACTAATCTTTGTCAATGAGAGAAAAGCACTTTGTTCTCAAAAATCCACTTGCCCCTTCTTCTTGCCCTTGAAGACTTCCTATTTGAAGCAGCAGGGAACAGAGGAAAGCTAACACATTTTGTTCTTTGGATTTCTACCAGTTCAATTTTCTAACTGTTAGTTTCTTAAAATAAGTGTTGCCGTAAAGGACCACAAAGACCTCTGATTTTGTCACTCCATCAAAAGCCTTGATATGCAGGAGGCATGCATGTCTGTAAGGGCTGAACCATGAAGAGGTACTGACTGGAAGTCTCAGTTTGCTTTCATTTGCATGTCACGAAGATCAGCAGCCACAAATCCTTAATAAATGACACTGCAAATAAAAATTTTTATTAACAGTTTGGGGTTGTGAATCCTCTTTTTTCCCTTTCTAGTTTCCCTCTTAGGGTCTGCTTCCTCCTTTGTGTATGATCTCTCCCTTCTTCTCACACACAGCATGCATCTTCTTCTCGTCTCTGTATCTGAGTCTTCCATTAGCCTTCCAAAAGTGTATTTGCTTAAATAAAAGAAGGAACAGATGTTGACCTTATATTGTGATGCACACACACACACACAGAACAATTAATTCATTTGTGTGTGTGTGTGTGTGTGTGTGTGTGTGCGGTAGATCTGCTTTGCTCCAATACTGACAGTCTTTGAAAATGTATATCCATTTGAGACCCAAGCCATGTTTTGTTTTCATCCTGATGCTCAACAGAATTTAACTCCAAGTTAGGTTCCAGTTCCCCAGTGAGAGTCTTCAATTGTTCCCAGAAATAAAACAAGTGAATATTTCAATTTTAAATATTTGAAAGACCTTTTTTTTCCAAATGTGCTCATATTTTTGCTCACATTTTAAAAATTAGCTTAACCCTTGTCTATCATCATCTGCTTCATCAGACGCAAAATGAAGTTACAAATGGTTTCTGGTTAGAGTTGTTAAGAATTATTCATAATCTTAGGCTAGATACATATATGGGAGATAAATATGCTTTAGGGTGTTCTTCCTAGATAAAATTTCTGCCCATTTAGAAACAAATTTCATCACACACACACACACACACACACACACACACACACACGCTTCCCACTTGTCTGTCCCTCTTTTACAACTTTCTAGCTCAGCATGATCATGTCTTGAGCTTATCCTGACCTGACATAGGAGTCTTAGCAGTCTTCTAGTAGTTAGGCCTGAATTAGTTGTTCAGCTATAGATCTGGTGCCTGGCAGATGTAAGGTTCATATTCAATATCCAAGGTTCTTATTCAATATATAGTCTATAAAGAAAAGCTTGATTTCAGCCTCATCTTATCTGTGGCACTTTGATTTCTCTACTAGGTCTGGAGCCCTGCTCAGAGCAATAATTAATTTGTTTTCTACTGATATTCTGATTAACTCATTCCAGAATGTTCTATTTTGGAACCAGAAACTGTCCTACATTCTTGATCATGGTTTAGACCTTTTAAGCAAAGATCAGCCTTGTCCCGGTATCCCCACAGCTGATGTTGATCAGATCAGTACTGCCATCCTTAACTGAGGCCCATTTCTTATGCTCAAACCATACCCATTTTCATCTCCATCTTCACCACTGTCAAATCACCACCCTCAACTCCATCTACGGATATCACTTGTAGGTTTCTGTATCCCTCTGGCCACGGTCATGGCCTGCTCAATGTGCTAACCTATTCTGAAATTCCAAACCAACTACATTTACCATTGTATATCATCTGTGAGATCAGCCAACTGATAGATGTAAAGTAACTAGTTGGGCTAGTTACGCTAGTTGAGCCATAGATGATCAGAAAGCTGACTAGGTGCTACTCCAGCTTCCTCACTAGCACTTCTTTGTTCATGCCCCAGGCTCCTTCCATCAGCTCTAGTTCCTCTCACATGGGACAATTGCCCAACTCTCTTTTTGTTCATATATTTTAAACATAGCCTTCTGTGTTTTTCCTTCACCTAAGACCCAAATCTTGTGTTTCCATTATTCTTTGCCCAAGCATAGGGTTGCATTGAGAAACATACCTCTTATCAATATCCCTTACTTTAGGAATTTTAGTTGTTGGGCCTTTAAAGAAAAATTTGGAGATAATACTGAAATCTCTTTCTAATACCTGAGATTTGGGGATACTTGGAGAGTCAAAACGTCTTACATATATTCGTTCGCAAGTGGATGCTTTACCCATTTCTCTAATTGTGTTGTAGTGTACCAGTTAGGGTTTACTATTAACAATAAATTGTCTGAAAGCTGGGTAGAAGATCTTAAAAAAAAAGTAATAATAAATTTTTGTATAATAGAATCTGCTCAAGATAGAGCATTGAGATGAGCTGGCAGACACAGAGAGATAAAGAGATCTGCCAAGAAAGTCATTTAGTAGATAATAAATCTAACCTAAATGAGGCCTCTGGGTCCCACTCCAATGCATCAGATACCCTAATTTCAGAAATGCAAACGTTATAAGATTAAAGCAAAATGAAATATTGAGAGAAGATTAAGCATAACCTGATGCACTATTAATCTCAGCCTTCCTCAGAGAGTCATGTTTCAGGAAGAGGAGGAAGAGAGCTCCCCAAAGGAAGCATTATGTCTGGGAGTCTATTCAAGAGGAGCAAACAAGCCTTGCTTACTATGTAGATGTTATGGAGAGGAAACTTCTATCTCCACTCTCTCTGGCTTTCTAAAAGTAGCCTTGACCTGTGTCATTGTCAGAATACAGCGATGTTGTTTGTAATCACAGCTCCCACCTCACTACTGACACTGCCGCACCTGCAAATTGAACTTAGGAACACAAGACAAATTATGCAATGTGTGAGGTGCCTGGGAAACAGCTACTGTGCAAGTTAACATTAATAACAGCCTCATTACAAGTTTAGCTTATTCTAAGCTACACAGAACCTTGACTTTCTTACCGATTTATTATATCCTCTATTCTGAAGATTATTCAGAATATTTAAAATTATCAGAAAAATGGGCTTTCTCAAGAGCAGAAAACATCAAACAAAAAGTGAAAAGAATGGTATTTTATAGAATCCCATGATTTGCACGAATGCATCATGTCAATAAAGAACCAATACTTGTCAAATCTGCACTGAAATTTCTAACAACTGAAAATACAAATTCCAGCTGTCTAATTTCAAGTCAACACAGTTTGTCTAAATTCAACCCTTTGACATAAAAACAACCTGAAATTTATTGAATGACTTTAAGCTGGCAGTTTAGACTTGTCAGAAACCCACAGAGCACAATTGGGCTAAGAAAATTCAACTTCTGTCATATACAAGAATTAAATCAACCAGATTTTCTTTTTTAGTCTTTCCAGTCAGGTTCCTATTCAATCCATTTGTTGGTTCCTGACATTACTGAGATTCATAGGACTCTATTTTCTTGCCCCACTGGGATCACTTTTTTTTTTTTTTTTTTTTTTTTTTTTAGCACAACCTGGAATATACTCATTCATAGAGCTTAATAAGGCCCCCTTGATGTCAGAGAATCAGGTTGTTTTAATTATTATTTGCTCTTTGAATGTGAAAATATTTCAGACAGGTTAAAAATCTTTCAGACAGTGAGTTATTAAAAGAAATATGAATTTTCATTTATTGATCTAAAAAGTTCAAGACTTGCTGGCGTCACAGTTTTACCCTCCTTCTCTAATTTTTTTGATCTTGCTTGTTCCTAGATTCTTTTTGACCTCTGCAGCATGCTTTGGAATAGAACTTTCTGGAAATAGTGACTTTATATCTTGCTCAGTTTGACAAACATATTCTTAGCACCTACTCTGGCTAAGACCTTGAGTTAGGCTTTGACCTTACCGAAATAGAGCAATTGCTGCTATCATGAACCTCAAAGCTTGGCAAAATAGCTGAAATAATAAGGTCTAGGGCCATGAAGTTCCTAAAAGAGAAGAGAGAAGCTGCTAGAAAGGGAATCTATCACCCCCGGCATGATTTTGCCAATCCTGTTAATTATTTGTGGCATGAAAATACCAGTCTACCCTGGTGGAGGGAGGGTTGGCTCCAGCTTCTATAGATGATGAAATATTCCCAAACCTCATTCTATTTTGCCAAGGCATGTTTTTCCCCCCTTTGCTTTGGTCAAGCCCATAACATATACAGAAATGACATACACTGCCTGTTAGATCTCTTTAGTGATCTTCAAAGGCCATACATATTCACTGGATCTGAACCATGTGGCAAGTACAGACAGAGTGCTCGCTCTTTAAAAGCCAACGATATGGACGCGGGAGCCACACGCTCCGAACTAGGCTCGCTGTCGCCGAGCGCCGGCCCGCTGAGGCGGCGCCTTCGGTTCCCCGCCCGGAGACGGTCGGACCGCCAAGTCTGCGGCCCCAGGGCGGCGGCGGCGGCGGGAAAGATGAAGAACGAAATTGCTGCTGTTGTCTTCTTTTTCACAAGGCTAGTTCGAAAACATGACAAGTTGAAAAAAGAGGCAGTTGAGAGGTTTGCTGAGAAATTGACTCTTATACTTCAAGAAAAATATAAAAATCACTGGTATCCAGAAAAACCATCAAAAGGACAGGCCTACAGATGCATTCATGTCAATAAGTTTCAGAGAGTTGATCCTGATGTCCTGAAAGCCTGTGAGAACAGCTGCATCTTGTACAGTGATCTAGGCTTACCAAAGGAACTCACTCTGTGGGTGGATCCATGTGAGGTGTGCTGTCGGTATGGAGAGAAAAACAATGCATTCATTGTTGCCAGCTTTGAAAATGAGGATGAGAATAAGGATGAAATCTCCAAGAAGGTTACCAGGGCCCTTGATAAGGTTACCTCGGATTATCATTCAGGATCCTCTTCTTCAGATGAAGAAACGAGTAAGGAAGTAGAAGTGAAACCCAGTTCCATGACTGCAACCCCAAGCCCTGTGTACCAGATTTCAGAATTGATGTTCCCACCTCTTCCATTGTGGCACCCTTTGCCCAGAAAAAAGCCAGGAATGTACCGAGGGAATGGTCATCAGAATCACTATCCTCCTCCTGTTCCATTTGGTTATCCAAATCAGGGAAGAAAGAATAAACCGTATCGCCCAATTCCAGTAACATGGGTACCTCCTCCTGGAATGCATTGTGACCGAAATCACTGGATTAATCCTCACATGTTAGCACCTCACTAGCTGCTTTTGATTCTGTTGGTGTCAGTGTTGAGAGAAGGTAGAACAAGGCTGACCACATTAAAAGTTAAAAGTTCATACTCATAGTAGTAAAGTTAGATGGGCCAAACCGTCAAACTTATTTTTATAGAAAAGTTATTGATAATAATCTTTCTTAAAAAATATATATGCACTTTAGATATATTGATATAGTTTGAGAAACTTTATTAAAGTTAGTCAAGTGCCTGAGTTTTTAATATTGGACTTGAGTATTTATATATTGTGCATCAACTCTGTTGGATACGAGAACACTGTAGCAGCAGACGATCTGTTCTAGCACCTTTGAGCATTTACTTTATGGAGAGTATGTAAGTTATTTATACACAGGAAATCTATTTTATGTCATTGTTTAGAAGAATTGCGTGAAATCATGTAGTTGCAAATAAAAAGTAGTTTGAGGCAAAAAAAAAAAAGCCAACTATATGGTGATGAAGACAGAAAATGAACAAAACAGAAGAACTAGATAAGCAAGTTTTTTGGATTGGTGCTATGGATAAAAGGAACAAAGGGCAACAAAAGAAGATACATGTATTAAATGTATGAGTGCTCTCACTTAGGGCTGTAAAGCATGGCCTCTCTAAGATGGTGATATATAATGTGAGACTTGACAGATGAGGAAAAAGCCATGTGAAGCCATGGAGGGGAGCATGTTTCTGACAGTGAGAAAGAAACTGGAGTGGGTAGAGGAGAGCAAATTTGGAAGAAAGCAGTCAGAAGTGGGGTTCAGTGTTCAGGTAGGATACTGACAAGGTTTTGTAGGACAAAGCAAGGAGTTAGTGTTTTGAACTCAAGTCCAGTAGGAAGACATTAAACATTTCAAACTCATTTGTCCTACTATGTGGTTTACATTTTTTAAATGAGACTCTTTTTCCAGTTTTATTGAGAAATAATTGGCATACATTGCTGTACAAGGTTAAGAGGTACAGCATAATGGTTGGATTTACATATATTGTGAAAAGATTACCACAATTGGTTTAGTTACTATCCACCACCTCAAACAGATACCACAAAAAGAAAAGAAAAAAAAAAGAGATTTCTCCTTGTGATTAGAACTCTTAGGATCTATTCTTTTAGTAACTTTCCTATATATCAAACAGCAGAGTTAACTATAGTCATGGCATTGTACATTATATCCCCAACACTTATAGCTGGTAGTTTGTACTCTTTTTCTTATTTATTTATTTGAGAGAGAGAGAGAGAGTGTGTGTGTGTGTGTTAGTGGCTGGGGGAGGTGGTGAGGGGAAGAGGGAGAGAGAGAGAATCCTCAGGGGGAATCCATGCTTAGGGCAGGGATCATGACCTGAGCTAAAATCAAGAGTCAAATGCTTAACCAACTGAGCTACACAGGCACCCTCAGATGTTTGTACCTTTTGACTACCTTCTTCCAATTCTCTCCTTCCTCTGGTCAGAGATAACTCAAATCTGATCTCTTTTTCTACAAGTTTGATATTATTGTTTAATTTTTAGATTGCACATATAAGTGAGTTCATACAGTATTTGTCTTTCACTGAGGTTTTTCACTTAGGATAATGTCTTCATGGTCCATGCATATTGTCATAAATGGTAGAATTTCCTCTTTTTTTAAATGGTCAAATAATATTCCATTGTGTATATATGCATGTGTGTATATATGTATGTGTACATACATATATGTGTGCACATATGTATACACACATATGTGTACACACATATATACATGTGTGTATATATATATATATATACACACACACACACACATACACAATTTTTCTCTAATAGAGAAAGGGGCCCAGAGCTACCCTCATCCTTAGTTATGAATTAATACCTCTGCCTCTGTATAGCAGGGGAACCCTGAATGCCCAGTAGTGGCTTTGATATAGGAGCCATCAGCTCCCCATGCCTTCTGCTCAAAACCACTGCTACACAGCTATGTAGTTGCATAAGCTCTCTGCCCAGATGGGGCCGGGAGACACTCTCCCCAGTGTATGGGGCTGTGACTCAGTTCCTTATTTGGGTATAGGAAACTAGGCTGCAGGGCCAGTAAAATTAATTATTTAAGGATCTGAATCAGGCAGAACTGCACCCCAGTGAATTCCCTGGCCAAAGTGTACCACTAACTTGGTTCTGCAGATGAGCAAAGCTGCTGGTTGGGATTACTACTTGGGTGCTGTAGGTATGAACTTGTCTACAAGATTCATATGCTGGTTGTTGTGAATCTCTCTCTCCTCTATTATAGTCAGATTCCCAGTGATTAAGCCCTGCAGATTCTCCTACAACATCTGTAGGGTAAAGCCAGAGAGATGTCGTGAAGAAACCCATAATGCTGGGGGATGGCTTGTTGTTCCCCCTGGGTTCTCTTTTCCTACTGGAGGAACCAGAGACTCCCTGGGTAGGGGAGACTCCCTCTGGTGCTGTGCTGGCCTGGGGGAGGAGCAATTTGGCAGTCATCATGTAGCTACTTCTCTTAACCTTCTAATGCAGTCTGTCTTTGCCCTGTGGTGCAAGGAATGCTTCAGCCTCAACCTGTGTTCTAGGATTCTCTTGATGGTGTCTTGTTTATAAATAATTTCTAGTTGTTCTTGTGAGGGTGGGCAAAGTCAGGAACAACCTATGTCACCATCATTGTGATATCACTCCTGTCTTTTCAGAGACTCCTGTCACTCATGGCTACTTGCAGAGAACTTACATGGATTTGTACGCAGGGGCAGAGGTAGAGGCTACTGTACTTTTCTAAGCTTTTGCAGCAAACCAGACAAAAGATTTTGGCACCTTGGTCGAAGACATGGGTCATAGAATTGTCAACCCTAGGAAACGAGGATTTGGCAACTTGCTCTGGATGGTCTGTTTTTTCACGTCATAATGTAAGCCAACTTTTCCAATAAAACTTGCATGAACCCATTTATTCATTCAGCTAAATGGAAATATGTGCTTGACACTTTACTAGATAGGGTGGTGTAGAAACCAAAAAGTCTCTTTGTACTCTTGAAACTCACATCGAGTGGGGGAAGATACTGGTCTGTAAATTATGCTGCACTAACAATTGCAACAACAGAATCTCATGCAAAATTAACCAGTTGCATGAAGGAGGGTGTGATTTGACACCAAAAAATTATACTCTACCCAATGTGTATCATCTCAATGTTTATCACATACCCTAGTATAAGGCTATGTCTACTGGAAGCTACTTACTAATGGAAATCCAAGTATCACTTAAGGTGGGCTTTTCCATTGATGAGAACACCTCAGAAATCAAAATGTTTATATTCTAAGAAACTGGGAGCTGTTGGTATGTGAATGGTCTCAATCATCATCTCTCATTCTCTGTGCCTGGAATACAAGTTGGAAGAAGTGCTAAGTAGATGATCATAAGATTCTGTCTTATCATACTTCTAGAAAATAAGCAATACATAGAATTTTTCATGGTGGAGGCTCAATGAGTGTGTTCAGAATTTAGGAGATTCTTGGCTGAATTATCTCACTAAAATTTTTACTTTATGAACAAATGAAAGACAAAAAATTCAGTAAAAGTTCAAGAAATTGCTAGCTTGTTAAAGAAAGAGAAAAAGCCCTCAAGCAAATAGCAAGCTGTAAGTAAAATGGAAAGTGTGGCTGGCCTAGACCTGACTCATTTCTAGGGTGATGAGAGAGAGATGTTTTTTCCAGCCTATTTAGAGCTTCAGGATAGCATAGACAGTCTCAATCCATGCAGCACCCTGTTGCTTGATAAGAGATACTAGAGCTCCAATATGATTTGAGAACCTATCACTTTCCTCATATAATCCTGAGGACTTAGAATCTAAAATATTTGCTGGAACCCCAGTAGCCAGAATCAATTCTCTCACCAACATTCCACCTCTCTCTCATTATCTCTGTCTGTCTCTCTCTTTGTAAGACTTATTTATTGATTTGAGAGAGAGGGAGATAAAGAGAGTGAGAGAAGGAGAAAGCATATGTAAGCAGGGGCAAAGAGGGAGAGAGTGACGGAAAGAATCTTGAGCAGAATCCCCACTGAGCACAGAGCCTGATGCAAGGCTCAGTCTCGTAACACTGAGATCATGACCTGAATCCAAATCAAGAGTTGGATGCTTAACCAACTGAGCCATCCAGCACCCCCGTCTATCTCAAAGAATTAAGAACTCTTCTCTTTCACTATTAAATCTAATAGAGAAGAATTACTATTGATGCTAAAATTACAAGTGGTGACTAGATTTTGTGTTGCATTCTAGCTCTGCTATTTCATAGCTATGTAAGTTTGACTAAGTGATTCAAATTTGATCAGCAGATATTTATATCAGCAATATAGAGATAATAATTCTGGTTTCAGGGACATTTGGAAGAATGCACTAAATTATGTATATGCAATGCCTGGTTGAGCGTTTGGTACATGGTAACATCCAATGAGTAGTCAATCTAAAAATGCAGTTGGACGTGGCTGCGTTGTGAGCATGGGTTATGGCACTTGGTACTCTCTGCATTTCATTTCTCTAGATTTTTGGTCTTTTTTGAATGAAATAGAGATAAGGACTTTTTATTTCTCAGGACTTAGTTCTTCTCAATTTCATTCATATTCTTCCACAACTCAAATTTTTACATTAAATATTTTCAAACATGGAGAAAAATTGCAAAATAAAACAGTGACTATATACCATCTAGATTCAACAATTAACAAATATTTTGTCATATTTGCTTTACTTCTATGTATTTATCATTTTTTATAAACATTTAAAAGTTGCAGACACTATGAGACCTCTCCCTAACTATTTCATTCAGCATGCATTTTCTTTCTTTTTTTTTTTACATTTTTTTCCATTTTATTTATTTTTTCAGCGTAACAGTATTCATTCTTTTTGCACAACACCCAGTGCTCCATGCAAAACGTGCCCTCCCCATTACCCACCACCTGTTCCCCCAACCTCCCACCCCTGACCCTTCAAAACCCTCAGGTTGTTTTTCAGAGTCCATAGTCTCTTATGGTTCACCTCCCCTTCCAAATTTTTTTTTTTTAATAAACATATAATGTATTTTTATCCCCAGGGGTACAGGTCTGTGAATCGCCAGGTTTACACACTTCACAGCACTCACGATAGCACTTACCCACCCCAATGTCCATAGCCCCCTCCCCCTCTCCCAATCCCACCTCCCCCCAGCAACCCCCAGTTTGTTTTGTGAGATTAAGAGTCATTTATGGTTTGTCTCCCTCCCAATCCCATCTTGTTTCATTTATTCTTCTCCTATCCCCCTAACCCCCATGTTGCTTCTCCATGTCCTCATATCAGGGAGAGCATATGATAGTTGTCTTTCTCCGATTGACTTATTTCACTAAGCGTGATACGCTCTAGTTCCATCCACGTCGTCGCAAATGGCAAGATTTCATTTCTTTTGATGGCTGCATAGTATTCCATTGTGTATATATACCACATCTTCTTTATCCATTCATCTGTTGAGTGACATCTAGGTTCTTTCCATAGTTTGGCTATTGTAGACATTGCTGCTATAAACATTCGGGTACACGTGCCCCTTCGGATCACTATGTTTGTATCTTTAGGGTAAATACCCAGTAGTGCAATTGCTGGGTCATAGGGTAGTTCTATTTTCAACTTTTTGAGGAACCTCCATGCTGTTTTCCAGAGTGGTTGCACCAGCTTGCATTCCCACCAACAGTGGAGGAGGGTTCCCATTTCTCCACATCCTCTCCAGCATCTGTCATTTCCTGACTTGTTAATTTTAGCCATTCTGACTGGTGTGAGGTGATATCTCATTGTGGTTTTGATTTGTATTTCCCTGATGCCGAGTGACGTGGAGCACTTTTTCATGTGTCTGTTGGCCATCTGGATGTCTTCTTTGCAGAAATGTCTGTTCATGTCCTCTGCCCATTTCTTGATTGGATTGTTTGTTCTTTGGGTGTTGAGTTTGCTAAGTTCCTTATAGATTTTGGATACTAGCCCTTTATCTGATATGTCGTTTGCAAATATCTTCTCCCATTCTGTCAGTTGTCTTTTGGTTTTGTGAACTGTTTCCTTTGCTGTGCAAAAGCTTTTGATCTTGATGAAATCCCAATAGTTCATTTTTGCCCTTGCTTCCCTTGCCTTTGCCGTTGTTCCTAGGAAGATGTTGCTACGGCTGAGGTCGAAGAGGTTGCTGCCTGCATTCTCCTCAAGGATTTTGATGCATTCCTTTCTCAAATTGAGGTCCTTCATCCATTTGGAGTCTATTTTCGTGTGTGGTGTAAGGAAGTGGTCCAATTTCATTTTTCTGCATGTGGCTGTCCAATTTTCCCAGCACCATTTATTGAAGAGGCTGTCTTTTTTCCATTGGACATTCTTTCCTGCTTTGTTGAAGATTAGTTGACCATAGAGTTGAGGGTCGATTTCTGGGCTCTTTATTCTGTTCCACTGATCTATGTGTCTGTTTTTGTGCCAGTACCATGCTGTCTTGATGATGACAGCTTTGTAATAGAGCTTGAAGTCCGGAATTGTGATGCCACCAACTTTGGCTTTCTTTTTCAATATTCCTTTGGCTATTCGAGGTCTTTTCTGGTTCCATATAAATTTTAGGATTATTTGTTCCATTTCTTTGAAAAAAATGGATGGTATTTTGATAGGGATTGCATTAAATGTGTAGATTGCTTTAGGTAGCATAGACATTTTCACAATATTTATTCTTCCAATCCAGGAGCATGGAACATTTTTCCATTTTTTTGTGTCTTCCTCAGTTTCTTTCATGAGTACTTTATAATTTTCTGTGTATAGATTCTTAGTCTCTTTGGTTAGGTTTATTCCTAGGTATCTTATAGTTTTGGGTACAATTGTAAATGGGATTGACTCCTTAATTTCTCTTTCTTCTGTCTTGTTGTTGGTGTACAGAAATGCAACTGATTTCTGTGCATTGATTTTATATCCTGACACTTTACTGAATTCCTGTACAAGTTCTAGCAGTTTTGGAGTGGAGTCTTTTGGGTTTTCCACATATAGTATCATATCATCTGTGAAGAGTGATAGTTTGACTTCTTCTTTACCGATTTGGATGCCTTTAATTTCTTTTTGTTGTCTGATTGCTGAGGCTAGGACTTCTAGTACTATGTTGAATAGCAGTGGTGATAATGGACATCCCTGCCGTGTTCCTGACCTTAACGGAAAAGCTTTCAGTTTTTCTCCATTGAGAATGATATTTGCGGTGGGTTTTTCACAGATGGCTTTGATAATATTGAGGTATGTGCCCTCTATCCCTACACTTTGAAGAGTTTTGATCAGGAAGGGATGCTGTACTTTGTCAAATGCTTTTTCAGCATCTATTGAGAGTATCATATGGTTCTTGTTCTTTCTTTTATTAATGTGTTCTATCACATTGATTGATTTGCGGATGTTGAACCAACCCTGCAGCCCTGGAATAAATCCCACTTGATCGTGGTGAATAATCCTTTTAATGTACTGTTGAATCCTATTGGCTAGTATTTTGGTGAGAATTTTTGCGTCTGTGTTCATCAAGGATATTGGTCTGTAGTTCTCTTTTTTGGTGGGATCCTTGTCTGGTTTTGGGATCAAGGTGATGCTGGCCTCATAAAATGAGTTTGGAAGTTTTCCTTCCATTTCTATTTTTTGGAACAGTTTCAGGAGAATAGGAATTAGTTCTTCTTTAAATGTTTGGTAGAATTCCCCTGGGAAGCCGTCTGGCCCTGGGCTTTTGTTTGTTTGGAAATTTTTGATGACTGTTTCAATCTCCTTACTGGTTATGGGCCTGTTCAGGTTTTCTATTTCTTCCTGGTTCAGTTGTGGTAGTTTATATGTCTCTAGGAATGCATCCATTTCTTCCAGATTGTCCAATTTGTTGGCGTAGAGTTGCTCATAGTATGTTGTTATAATTGTCTGTATTTCTTTGGTGTTAGTTGTGATCTCTCCTCTTTCATTCATGATTTTATTGATTTGGGTCCTTTCTCTTTTCTTTTTGATGAGTCTGGCCAGGGGTTGATCAATCTTATTGATTCTTTCAAAGAACCAGCTCCTAGTTTCATTGATTTTTTCTATTGTTTTTTTGGTTTCTATTTCATTGATTTCTGCTCTGATCTTTATGATTTCTCTTCTCCTGCTGGGTTTAGGGTTTCTTTCTTGTTCTTTCTCCAGCTCCTTTACGTGTAGGGTTAGGTTGTGTACTTGAGACCTTTCTTGTTTCTTGAGAAAGGCTTGTACTGCTATATATTTTCCTCTCAGGACTGCCTTTGCTGTGTCCCACAGATTTTGAACTGTTGTGTTTTCATTATCATTTGTTTCCATGAATTTTTTCAATTCTTCTTTAATTTCCTGTTTAACCCATTCATTCTTTAGAAGGACAGCATGCATTTTCTAATATAGATGTTTTCCTTCATCACCCTAATGGCATTATCATTTCTGAGAATATTAACGTTAACGCCATACATCACTTAATATCCAGTTCACAATCAGCATTTCTCAGTTGTTCTAAAATGTCTTTTATAGCTGTGTTTCTTTAATCTTTGAAGCAGCATCTGATCAAGGTATAAATATTACATTCAGTTATGTCTCTTTTGTTCCTTTATCTGAGGCAGTTGTCCCAATTTCCTCATGACATTGATTTTTTTTTTTTTTTTAGGAGTCCAGACCAGTTTTCTTGTAGAATTTTCCAACTTCTGGATTTTTCTGATGAAAACCTATGCCTATGACTCAGTTATACATCTTTTACTTACTGGCCCAAGGGTCTTTGAAGACGCCACCTTGCTGCTAGATTACATGCGAAGACCCTGAATCCTTGTTCTAGACTGAAGGATAATTATAAATGGTTCTTTAAATATTGGCATTTAACTCACTGAGCCACCCAGGCACCCCTAACTATTGGCATTTTGATGTCAATTTGATTGGGGGAAGAATGTCCAGAAGGAAAGTCAGAGTTTAACTGACACTGAAGAGAGCTCTGTGTTCTTTGGACCAAGAGGACTAAAACCCGGAGAGAGTCCACCTGCCAATTATAATGTAAATGTATCCTGGAAAATGGAAAATGGTCAGAGAGACCTCTGGAGAGCCCTTGCACGTTAAAGAGCCCACTGAAGTGTTCTCCCTTTGCAAATGACTCTTGAATCATTTATCTGAGAGTCCAGAGTCCTCCTTCATAGTGTCTTTACTGAGGGATGAAGGTTTTGTCACAAGTCAAGAGGAGCTAGTTTGCCAAAAGTTCTAATTAAATCCCTGTGGGCTTCTCATAGGTTCCAGACCACATAAGAATCAAGATCCTTACAGAAGAAGCAAAAAAAGAAAAAAAAATCTGTCTAGCTAGATATATGATACATGCAATAGATTTTCTTTTGTCTTTTCCTTACAGATCAGCAATGTCCAATAAAACTTTCTGCAATGATGGAAATGTTCATTTTCTTTGGCCGTGCTGTCTATTAAAGTAGCCACAAGCTGCTTATGGCTATTGAACATTGGAAATGGGCTACTATGACTGAGGAATTGATTTTTAAATTTAATTTAGCATTAATTAATTTAAATTTAAATATAAATAGTGTGTCTAGTAACTACTGTATTGAACAACATAGCAGTAAACCGTGTTACCACTTGAATCAGATTTCCAGATTTTGGGACCAGGGCATACTTTCACTAATGTCATTCTCCTCTTCTACCTTTTCTCTTTGGTACTGTTGAGGAATACACAATATTTTCAACTGTCTAGGTCCTAATTTTCCATTTCCATGAGCAGCTCCAGATGTCCGGCAGCCCGCTAAGGGTTCAGTCACATTGCAGCGTGCGCTGAGAAAGGAAGCCTGCTGCTGTGAGTCCTGCCAGCCTCTGCTCTTGGTCTTTCACCAGAGCCTTTCATCTTTTTATCTGACCACTTGCTCTGAATCTTTACTCTTTTGGAAAGTGAGCTGAGTCCTGGGAAGCGCAGCCTCAAGGAACTCTGCTTCAAAGTTGACAGAGATTTGATTTTCAGGATGGACCAAATTACATCAAGAGTTGACCAGCATTCTGGCTTTTCTTAACATACTGTGTTTTGTAACGTGGTTGCTGCCTAGGAGAAGAAGAGAAGGACAGTAAGAATTACAGTAGTCTCCCCTTGTCCAGAGTATTGCTTTCCTTCGTTTCAGTTACCTGTGGTCAACGGTGGTGTGGAAGCCGATGATCCTCCTTCTGGCGTATCCTTAGGTCATTTGTAGCTTAACACTACCTCACGAAGTCTATGTCATTCTTGCTTCATCTCGTCATGTGACCATTTTTTCCTTTCACATCATCACAAGAAGGAAGGTGTGTATGGTACAAGTTATTTTGAGAGACCACATTCACATAACTTTTATTACAGTGTATTGTTATAATTGTTCAATTATAAAATATCTATTGTTGTCAATCTCTTACTAAGCCTAAATTATAAATTAAACTTTATAATAGATTTGGATGTATAGGAAAAAACATACTATGTATGGGGATTTTTACTATCCATGGTTTCGGACATCTACTGGGGGTCTTGGAATGTATCCCATGTGGATGAAGGGGGGACTGCTGTACCACAAAATGGTCAGGATTGCAGAGGTTACATTTCATTGCGAGTGAAGTGTTTCGTACTTGTATTAAGTATTTTACATATATTTAACCTTTATAATAACCCATATAACATGTGTTATGAGTTTTTATTTTAAAGACAAGGAAGCATAATGTTCAGAAAAGTATATGGCTTGCCTAAGAGCACATAATAAGGCAGAAGGGCCGAGGAATAAAAATACAGTCTACTTAATTCCATTGCTCTTTCTAGGACTTCTGATTATGGCAGTAATTTTCTGCCTTGGATCTACCCTATTTGTTTCTACATCTTTCTATCTCTCTCCCTGTCTCTGTACACACACATACACACACACACACACATACCCCCTCCCCTTGTAAATTTTCTAGCCATAAGAAATATACACATTCAGTTTGCAATCTCTTTTTTTTTTTAAGATTTTATTTATTTATTTGCCACACAGAGATCACAACTAGGCAGAGAGGCAGGCAGAGAGAGAGAAGGGAAGAAGGCTCCCCGCTGAGCAGAGACCCCCCCCGATGCGGGGCTTGATCCCAGGACACTGAGATCATGACCTGAGCTGAAGGCAGAGGCTTCAACCCACTGAGCCACCTAGGTGCCCCTCAGTTTCCAAACTCTTAAATGGAAAATAATTTAACTTCGCAAAATAGTTGAATACATATATTGTACTTGTTCTTCCTACTAAACAATTAACCCTTTCTTTAAGTTATAGAATGGCAATATGGTATGTGCAAGCTTTAGTGAGGCTTGTAGAACATTTTGCATCATATGAACCAGCTCCAAGTCACCAAGCTTTGTTGTTGTTGTGATAAATTATTTTAACCACTTTTAAGATGAGTGACATTACATTCACATTGTGTATGTGTGTGTTTACTTACGATGAGTATGTTTTCTTTTTAGCTTTATTGAAATATAATTAAAAAATGAAAGATTTGGGTATTTAAAGTACATTAATGTTGCACAACCATCACCACTAATCATCTTCAGAACTTTTTCATCATCCCAAACTGAGATTCTGTACCTATGAATTGGTTAATTACATAATATCTTCCCATTGTCCAATTTCCCCCAGTCCCCTGGGAACACTATTCTACTTTCTGGCTCTAAGAATGTGAATATTCTGGCTTAGAGTTTCCTGATTGCTATCTTGCCCTCAAGTCACTATGCTTTTAAGGCCAATGCACTACTGTCCACAAAGAGTAGGGGTGCAGATTAGTTTGAGGTATGTGTGTGGTGGGAAAGAGATAGGCATGGTGAGTATAAGGTTAAAAACAGAGTGAAATTAAATGTCACTCACATATTTAGTACCATTTTTCCAAGAACAAAATGGGGAATGGCTGCTAGCTTCATACTCTACATCACTCTTATTCCCTCTCCCTTTCCCCTCAAAGATATATATATCCTAAATTCTGGTAGCATCAAGGAGTAGAAGCCCAGATAATTCAGGAGTCAGGTGATTTTTATTAATGGAGAAAATTGAGATTTGATGATCACATTCATCAAATTCCCTTCTATTTTAGAACCAATAGGGGCACTGGGTTTTGGAGGCATTTGGGCACACTCGAGTACCAACCAGTAGAACCAGCTTTTTCTGGTTCAATTCAGAGACTCACCAATTCATTTCAACATTCTCTGAAGTCTGTGTCCTCCCATCCTCCCGTGGGATGTAGAAGGTTAAAAATAAGATCTTCTCCCTGAAGTAAGAAGCTGAATTCTTATTTTCTCCTTCGATACATTATTGAATATTGCAGGGTTTGATGTGCTTTCAGTGAAAACAAGTCTTTCTTAAAGTAATTTAGAGATATATGAAATTCTCATTATCACAAGAGAAATGTTGATCCCTTTGAGTTATGCAGGGAAGAATAAATATCTAATTATTTCAGCCTAATCACTGTCATTCCTTTTCATCTCCCCAAACACAGTCATTTCTTATTATTTTTTTCTTCCCAGCCCCATCAGCTCTTTTAAAAAGTGATCCTTTTGAGTTCAGAAGAGATAAAAGAGGCTTAAAGATAAGAAATAACAGAAGTCCCTGCACTTCATGGGGATTACAAGTGGAATTAACACGGCTCTATAAAGTGAAGCCAACGTTTGGGGTTTGGAAATGACAAGGTTATTTATTCTCCAAAATCCTGGGCACTTGGTTAGGTTGTTATTAATCCCAGTGACTACATAGCCGAGGCTGGGAAGCTTCATTTGTGGATGGAAAACTATTAGGTTTTGAGTCTCTATGACAGTATTCTTTTAATTTTTTATTATTATTTTTAACTGTGTTATGTTGGTCACCATACAGTACATCATTAATTTTTTGATGTCATGTTCCATGATTCATTGCTTATGTATAACACCCAGTGACAGTATTCTTTTTAAAAGCAGTGTTTGAACATAGGAAAAATCTAGTTTTTGAAAACTGTCTAAAATGGAGTATGAAAGTATCATTCCCTCCCCCTCTCTCCTCCACCCTCAGTGCTACACTCTAGAGGTAAGTATCTTTTAACCAGTTTCTTTTTTCACTCATGTGACCGTTCCCATTAAATTTTCAAATGATTTTATTTCTGCTTCTCTTATTTCTGTTACCAACTTTAGACAACACTGATCTACTCTGGGCAATGAAAAATCAAGAATTTAGGAACACTTTTTGCTATTCTCTTCCTTT
Organism: Meles meles; assembly: GCF_922984935.1. NCBI lineage: Eukaryota > Metazoa > Chordata > Mammalia > Carnivora > Mustelidae > Meles > Meles meles. Next base: position 35,031,007 of record NC_060069.1, on the reverse strand, counting down.
TCTTTTTGGTTCCATACTTCAATTTTGTCAATTACATTATTATTTTAGTTCTTCTAATAATGACCTTTATAAGTAGAGATCAATATTGACAGTCCCATTTCTTGATTTGTCAACTTTAAAGGATACTTTTGAAGGGAGAATAAATTGGTGCATCTATAATTGCTTCTCTTTCTTCTCTTCCCTTACCTACTTTTTTTAAACTTTTATATTTTTAAGGTTTATAGCAGTTGTGTTGTTCTCTGATACCTGTAATATTACTTTCTGTATTTGGTATATAGGTTGCCTTTCAAAATTGAAACCTCCCTAAACAATTTGGCAGAGCCATGATTATATGATTATTACTCATTTTGAAACAAGAAAGTTGCATAAAGGAGAATTTTTAGTTCTTATCATTAAGTCCTTCTTCTACCCTTAAGATACCCAAGTGTCAAGACCCAATAGATTCTGCACTGACCCCTACCCCAAGTTTTATTCATGTTTTCTAGAGACTACTCTGTGCTGTTATTTCTTAAATCCACATTATCTGTTCCTTTTACATTTTTTTTACTCCTGGAGTATCTCTGAGGGTTTTCTTTTTAAATTTGGATTATATGAATCTTATGTTTTAGGAGATCTGGCATGTCTAAAAATCATTTTTTCCAGTATTTGTTTAATAGTTTGGTTGGGTATATATGTTAGGATTTGAAAATAAGAAATTTGAAAAAAAAATTGCTGCACTGTCTTTCAGTATCCATTGCTGCAGATGAGAGATTTGATGTTACTTTGATTCTTTCTCCAACTATGGAAGCTTTTATAGTTTTTTCTTTGTTCCAGTATTTCTGAAATTATCTGAGTTGTCTTAAGGTGCAGACTCATCCCACCTCCCACTACTGATCTTGGTAGCCATTTGAATCAACTGGAAACAATTTTTTTTTTTTCCCCAGCTCAAGGGGACTTTCTCTTAGTTTGGTCTTTGTAGTTGGCCCTATCTATTCTATTACCCTGTCCAATTACTGTTTTGTTTTGTTTTTTTGTTTTTGGATAACATGTTTACCTTTCTGAAGGTTTCTCTTTTTTTATGTTTACTTCCCTTCCCTGGAAGCCTATTTTTGTCTTTGGAAGAAGCAGGGGTTTTTTCTATCCAAAGATACTAGAAATATTTCAAAGTTTTCTTCTTTGATCAATTCTAACTTCTCTGAGGTCAAATACATATTTTTAGGGTATGTAGCTATTGGTTCAGTTTTTTGAATGAATCTAACATACCTTTTGTGTGACCATACCATGTCCCTTGGTCCCCTTTGAGTTTCAGATGCTGTTCTGCTGGACCAGTCCCTCATATTGCTGATAACCTACCTCCTTTTCCTGCCACATCTCTCTACAGTTCTGCCTTGGTGGTTTCAGAAACTGCTTGGGTTCGCATAATCCATTCCAGGACCACATGGAGATGTGGATTGGATAATGCTTCTGGGCAACCCACACCTTCTGTAGGAGTGGGGGTCAGTGGACAAATGTTTTAGTCTTCTATTCTTCAAAGGCACAATTGTTTGTTACATGGTTCCTAAGTTGTTCCTCACAGTATAAATTCCTACTTATCTCCAATGCCAACCCTCAAGTTATACATTCTTTACTGAATTTCTTTATTCCTGATTCATTCTTGTTATCTTCACATCTGCTTCTTGGAATCACCTCCCAAAGAAACTACCTGCTCTCATGATTTTTATCTTACGTTGCACTTGGTGAGCACCCAAACAAAGGTGAGGCGATTAGCATGCCTAGGAGACTGTGCTTTTTTCTGGAGCTGTGTAAATAACTCTTCTTTGAGTGGAAGGACTTGCTGAGTGCTGCTGTATGCCATGGGGTGTTTTAACAAGCAGCTTCCTTATAGGGTAGAAAATGCATTCTGGCTAATCTACCATAGTAGCTCACATAAAGAGCTTTTTATCCTGGAGGTGGTGTACATTGGTGCTTTTGACTCTGGAAGGGACTACCTTATTTTTTTCTGTCTCCTGACTGTACAGTTTGAAGTGTGTAAGTCTAGAGTTGTCTCTATCTTGCCTTACTCCTCTCACAGGCTCTAGGGAACGGCAGATTGGCCACTTTCTTTAGACAAAATTTTCTCTGGCATTATAAACTACTGCTTGCTATGTGGACTCTTTAAATAGGGATCAGGTGAGGCCAGGAAGACTATAAATAGCTTTTCTGGCCAAGCAGCTAACTTATTACCATTATGATTAAACTAGGGCATATGCCCACTTTGGCATAAATCGATTGTATCTGAAGCTTCTCTGAGGCTCCATTTTGAATGCTATCCCTTACTTGTCATGCTTTATGTTGTGACTCTTTCTCCCTTTCATCTGCCCTGTCAACACTTTTTATTTGTTTTCTAACCTCTAGAACTTCCTCCAGTTTTTTCCCATTATTGTCACCCCTTCTTTTTTTTCTGACATTATTAGATGTACATTTTTCCCACTCAAATAGACCATGTAATGGGTTCATATGCATGTTCTGGGTCTGTTATCTTGAACAATTTGTTGTATTTTAGATGATGAAATTGCAACTGACTTGTGTGACTTTCCTGCTCAAACAGATATAGAGCATCAGAATCTAGACTTAAACTCACTTCTTTTTATTGTAAGTCTTGTGCTCTGCTATGTCCTCATTTTACTCAGAGCCTTGAGGGCAGCTGAGGAAAATTTCACACGGAAGGGTAACCATATTTTGAAAGAATCCATAAAGAACCAAAGGGAACTCATAGAAGAGAAATCATAGGGATAACAAAACAAGACCTTTGATATCAGTGGTCACAAAGTAGTATTTAGGTTGCTCCTTAATTTATCTACAGAGGATGGGCTGCATATATCTGACCTTGTTGGCAGCTGAAATACAGGAAACTTGGGCTGGGTTAGTTGACAAAGATAACACTGTGGTAGTGACAGAGAATTATGAAATCAGGAATACTTCACCCTCTTCTGACTAAAATTGACTATGAGGATTTGGGCAAACCCTTCTATCTCTGAGTCAGCTTTAATTTCCTTATCTATAATGTAAGGATAGAATCAATGTATTTTAACTTTCTCTGGTTCAAATTATAAGCAGAAGGAGGCAAATAGCAACTTAATTAATTGACAAGATTACTGATAAAGAGCTTTAAGGGTATGATCCTTATAAGTTTTGACATTTGGATATGTATCTTGCTCCAGTGGACCGCCTGGAGTAATTGTTGTGAGTTATGCTGAGTCCCCGGCTGGATTCCAATTAAAGTTTGATTTTCATCCATGATAATAGTGGGATCAGTGGGAAGGGCAGATGCACACACAAGCAGTGCTCATATGGACAATTTGAATAATTCTTAGACAGATGCTTCCACTTTAAGCGCATCAGCATTTATATTGTGTAGAGATCTATTCTATCAGTAGCTAGCTGATTCACTTCTCTTATGCCCACTGTCTATATTTCTCCTTATTCATGCCTTCCAAAGAGAAGCTGTTGCTGTGATACTCCTAACTAGAACAACTTGAGGCCCAAGGGTATGGTCTTTATAACTTGCTGAAGACTCCTATCTAAGAGTCGCAGGATAGAGCCTGGTGTTGTGGGGAAAACTTCGAGTTATTAAATACCATCTTGTTGACTGCCTTAGATATACCTTCTGTCTCAATTTTCCTGTACAGAACTTCTAGTTCCATTCATCTGGTGACTCCTCAGAAATTCTATTCTGAAGGACCTAGTGCTGGCTGTATGTTTAAAAGGGAGAACTATGGATCTTATTTTCAACCAGCATATGCACACCAAGTATCCTGTTTCATTTCATTGAAGCAGTTCAATTACTTTGTCTTGTCCTTCTTGGCTTCATCCTCAGGAGGCTGGACATGAACCAGCTGTTTTGGGTTCTTCTGAGATGTAGGGGTTTCGAGGATCATTATGGAATAGCATTATACATGCAATGACCTCAGGCCTTGCACATATTTTTGAGACACCTTCGGGTCCATTTGTGCCTGTGTTTGTCTTAGTCACAAGCCACATAGCTGGCATACCCAGCCCTTATTTCACTCATTTCTGGCTTCTACCCAGTCCCGTTGACTCCCATGCAGGGCCTCATACCTGCCCATGGTCACCAGAGGAATCCTCACTTTTGCAAATTATTTTAAAAGGAAGGATGGGTCTCTATGCACCCAGTTAATGGTATCTCCTATGTGCCAGAAACTGGCAGGACCATGGCTCTCTAAAGCTATATTCAAAAGAGCCTTATCTGCATCTCTCTTCAGTCCCATTTAGTTCTCAAGCAGGGCTTCCATGGAGAAAGAAGCTGTCACTGCCTTTCATGAATCATTAAGGAAGGAAAGTAGAAAAGTTGAAAGGTTGGCAGTAACAATGACAGTAGGCTATTACAAGCAGGTCAAGAGTCTTCTTCTTTGAAGTTTCATACCCCCAGCTGCTGTTCAAATAATCAAAAAGGGGTCCTCCCCGAAACTGATTTAATTCTCAGAAGGAATGAAAAGACATTTAAAGGGCAAGCCAACTTCATAAAATGACATTAAAAGGTTTTAAAATAGTGTTTTGCTTCTAAAGGGTGTTTGTAAATGTCAGAGGTAACGTATTGATTATGGTGCTGGCAGTTCTTGCTTAAGGATGCCTAGCTGCCTTTGGCTTAACTAATGCTATTGAATCTTGTTCATGGTATGAATTATCTCAGCTATCTTACTTTGTTTGCCTAAACTTTCCCAATCCACTGGGCTTTATCCACAAATGAACAAAAGGTATGGTCAGATCTGTGATGTTTATAATCCTTGTCTTTTTTAACTTCTCATGTAAATTGCATAGAGATAAAATACTGAGAATGGCTATAGAAGTTAATTGCCCTACACGCCTCTGAGATACCGTCTTACAGTCTCCTGTGAAATGTTGCAATTTGGTTGCTTCATCAGAGACTACGATTATGAATGCCTAAATAAACAAGAGAGGCATGTTGAAAGGGACACATAATCCCATTTAAGTTAAGATGGGGGCATTCCTCTCCCATATTTCTTGGGCTCAGGCCTCTCTGATGAAAATATACCTGATATTTTTATTTGCTGATATTTACCAGTTGTTAGTGGTAGCCAAGAACCTTGTGGAGAAAGCTGGTATCATCATCACCAACACAATCTTGGATATGTCCCTTAATCTCTCTGAACTCATGTCCCTAATTTGAAAACAACGGAAGTCATACTAATTGCTCTGACTACAAGGTGTTGGAATACAACCCCGATCCTCACCAATGTGACTGGGGTCCTGTCGAATCCTGTGAGAAAACTTGGGAGATGGAGGGCAAGTGTCTTCCTGGGCTGAAGCCCAGAATAAACATGGGAGGATCCCTGGAGTGTTTTCATGTCCTCCTTTAGATATATCTGATAAGTGGAGAATTCTTAACTTGCTATTGTCATTTCAAGCTAAGAGATAATTGTTGTTCACTTGTCTCGCTTGATTGCCTGCACATAAATCACATCTCACAGGTAGCCCACGCCCTGCACATAATTCTGTATCTTGTTTATAATCGGATCTTGCGGAGGGTATAAAGAAGTGATTGTAAGAAATAAAGATGTCTACTAATCACCAGTCAGTACTACCCCCATCATTTCGGCTCTGATCACTAGGATCCCCACCTCACAAAGGTGACAACAAGGTCATAATTAAGGCTCCAAGGAAATGAGAATAGTGCCTGAGTTCTCTGAATTACATTTTAAAAAGTCCCTTCAATACTTGATGAGGCTGAAACTGATGACTTCCTTTCTGGGATTTTTAGGACCACTCAGAATCTAGACATCATACGTGATGTGTTCGTGGCATTTAACCCAGCCAGGGATGAGGGATGGGATCTAAATCACATGCATCCACTTAGACCACTTAGACCAGCGTATGCCAACTGTAAGGTGTAGCTGTGGCCTTGACCCTACGCTAAGACTGTCCTTGCTTAATTCATCAATAGAACAAAACTATTAGCTAAGTAATAGCTATGCTCACTGCCGCTATAGTAAGTTTGTTACTAGCCCAGGAGTCAGCAAACTATGGGCTGTGGATCATGTCCCACCTGTGGCCCACTTTTGTATAGCCTCTGAGCTAAGAATGATTCTAGAATTTTTTAAGAGTTGCAAAACTAAAACAAACCAAACTAAAAACAAAACCAAAAAACATACAAAGAAATATTTTTTTAAAAAAGAATATATGAAAGAGATCACATATTGCCCTCAAAACCTAAAGTATTTACTCTAAAGTATGTCTCTTTATGGAAAAAAAAAAAAAAGAAAAAGTTTGTTAATTTCTGTTCTAGGTTTATCAGCATATAGAGCTAAGAAAAATATTTTGTGGATTATATGAAATTTTTATTAATAGCTTCAATTCAATTCCATCATCACAAGTTTCTCCTCCCTTTCCTCTATTATGCAATTGTAACTCCCTTCTCTCAATGAGAACCAGGCTCCCAATAAAAATAATATATTTACTTATTTGCTTATTCTTATTATACATACCAAGTCATTTCAGAAATACTCTATCGATCCCACTATTAACAACAAATCTAATTCAAGTTTAAGATTTCTTTGTGTGGTGTTTTGTTGTTCTTAGAATATGTATAACTAGGACTGTATAGGTAAGGTACTGTGTTAAAAAGTTATTCAATTAATTCTTTGTCTCCTGTGTGCTTAGTTGATCAATGTGATATATATTAAGTTCATTTGTTTCTGTTTGTATTTGATTTTAGGGTGTTTCTTTTTCATCTTTTATACATTTTATTTATAAAACTTAAAATATGGACCACAAAAAAATTTAGAGTAGTCACCGACCTAGACCCATTTTTCCTATCCTAGTCCCATGTAACCTATAGGCACTGGTTTTCATTAAATTTTGGTTTATCTTCTTGTATTTACTTTTGTAAAAATGAGGATATACATACACAAATATATATATGGTCATATATATTATTTTAATCAATGTAATTCATACAAATATAAAATCATCTATATTCTTCAGAATATATATTTCTTAGGTCATTTTCCTTACACAAAATGTAGTAAAGTGTGTGTACTCTGTTATACTTCAATTTTTTTCACTTAAAAATAGACTATCAATATAAGTCTATATCAGTCTATAAAGAGCTTTCTCATTCTTTCCTATGGGTGCAAAGTTCTCTACTGTGTGGGTGTATCATTGTTTATTCGAACATGCAACCATTCTGAGTTTTAGGATTTTTTTTTCCCTTCCAATATTTCACTATCACCATAAATAATCTTGCCTATATTTTTCTTGTTGTTGAGATGAAACTTCAAAGTAAAATTTCCAAAAGTGGGATAAAGGTCAAAGAGTAAATAACAAATATGTAGTTTTGGCAGACATTTCCAGTTTCATTTGATTTGATTTTGTTTTGTTTTAACTGGTGATTATATCTATGACAGAGAGAAAAACTTTCTTTTACCTTTCAAGGTCTTTCCTCTTCCCTTCAAGGTCTTTCTAGCCGGACTAAGGGTCAAATTGACATGAGATAGATGAACAGGAGAAAATTAAATTTAATCTCATACATGCGGGGAATCCACATTGACATAGAAATTCCAAAGACAGGCAAAATGAACTAATGAGAAAGTGGTAGGAGCCTGGGACTTCAAAGGGAAAACACGGAATTCATAGAAGATAAAAAAGAATAAATGTTTGATAAACAAATGTTTGCTGGATCACTCAGAAACAATAGGATACTGAGGACGCCCATCAAACCAGGCCTTGCTAGGTTTCTCTCTGTCTGCCACACCTAGTTCATAGGATAATGTAGCTCTCTACAGCAATAGTTCTCTTTGTGGAGCAGCTCCTCCAACTAACTTTTTTTTTGGCAGCTGTTGGGGAGGTGAAGAGTCAAATACTTGAAACAACCCACATACGTATATTTTTTTCAAACTTCTAATGGTGAATGTTTATTATAAATACAGCAAATTAACAACATACCAAAACAGATACAATGTAGTACAGGAAAATGTAACCTCTGTAAGAAAAGTTTTATATTATTTGCTTAAAAGTAGTTGTCATTCTCCAACACAACATTTTTTGTAATATGTGATATTTGCAATACAAAGTTACCATTTGAAAGGTCAAGTTGAAAAAAAAATATGTACCATTAATTTATTTTATTTTATTTACTTTCAATATTCCAGAATTTATTGTTTATGCACCACACACCCAGTGCTCCATGCAATACGTGCCCTCCATAATACCCACCACCAGTCTCACCCAAACTCTCACTCTCCTCCCCTCCAAAACCTTCAGTTTGTTTCTCAGAGTCCATGGTCTCTCATGGCTCATCTCCTTCTCCAATTTCCCCATTCACTCTTCCTTTCCTTTCCCTAATGTGCTCCATGCTATTCCTTCTGCTCCATAAGTAAGTGAAACCATATGATAACTGATTCTCTTTGCTTATTTCACTCAGCATAATTTTTTCCAGTCCCATCCATGTTGATACAAAAGTTGGATATTCATTCTTACTGGTGGAGGCATAATACTCCATTGTATATATGGACCATATCTTCTCTTGTTGGAGGGCATCTTGGTTCTTTCCACAGTTTGATGACTATGGCCATTGATGCTGTGAACATTGGGGTACAGGTGGCCCTTTTTTCCACTACATCTATATCTTTGGGGTAAATACCCAGTAGTGCAATTGCAGGGCCATAGGGAATCTCTATTTTTAATTTCTTGAGGAGTCTCCACACTGTTTTCCAAAATGCCTGCACCAACTTGCATTCCTACCAACAGTGTAAGAGGATTCCCCTTTCTCCACATCCTCTCCCATACATGTTGTTTACTGTCTTGTTAATTTTGGGCATTCTAACTGGTGTAAGGTGGTATCTCAATGTGGTCTTGATTTGAATCTCCCTGACAGCTTATGATGATGAACATTTTTTCATTTGTCTGTTAGTCATTTGTAAGGGAAATGAAAGAATTGATTCCATTTATTATGGCACCAAGAACCATAAGATACCTGGGAATATACCTAACCAAAGAGGTAAAGGATTTGTAATCGAGGAACTACAGAACACTCATGAAAGAAATTGAAGAAGACACAAAAAGATGGAAGACCATTCCATGCTCATGGATTGGAAGAATAAACATTGTTAAAATGTCTATACTGCCTAGAGAAATCTATACTTTCAATGCCATCCTGATCAAAATTCCACTGGCATTTTTCAAAGAGCTGGAACAGCAATCCTAAAATTTCTCTGGAACCCGAAGAGACCCAAATTGCTAAGGAAATGTTAAAAAGAAAAACAAAACTGGAGCATCATGTTGCCTGATTTGAAGCTTTACTACAAAGCTGTGATCACCAAGACATCCTGGTACTGGCACAAAAACAGACACATAGACCAGTGGAACAGAGTAGAGAGCCCAGATATGGACCCTCAACTCTATGGTCAAATAATTTTTGACAAACCAGGAGAAAATACACAGTGGAAAAAAGACAGTCTCTTCAATAAATGGTGCTGGGAAAATTGCACAGTTTTGTGTGAAGAATGAAACTCCATCATTCTCTTACACACACAAAGATAAACTCGAAATGGATAAAAGACCTCAACGTGAAGCAGGAATCTATCAAAATCCTAGAGGAGAACATAGGAAATAATCTCTTCAATATCGGCCACAACAATCTTTTTCAAGATATGTCTCCAAAGGCAAGGGAAACAAAAGAGAAAATGAACTTTTGGGACTTCATCAAGATCAAAGCTTCTGCACAGCAAAGGAAGCAGTCAACAAAACAACCCACGGAATGGGAGAAGATAGTCACAAATGACACTACAGACAAAGGGCTGATATCCAAGATCTATAAAGAACTCAAACTCAACACACACAAAACAGACAATCACAAATGGGCAGAAGACATGAACAGACACTTCTCCAAAGAAACAACCCATATATTTAACAGTAGGAGAAAAGACAAATAAATGGTGTTATACTCCCATAATATAGTAATATAAATAAATGAATTACACAGACATAATATTGCATGAAATAAAGTAAATAAAGTATGATTGCATTTGTATGAAGTTCATAAATAGAACTAATCCACGGAGACAGGTCAGGGTTGTGGCTGGCTTTATTTATGAGGATGCGTGGTCATAATGGGAGTGAGCCTCAGAGAGGGCTTTAGGTAGCTTCTAATATTCTGTTCTTGGGCTGACTGGTATTTATAACGTGTAGAAGGGTTGACAGTTTGTGAGCATTTACCCTTATGATGTGTGCATGTTTCTGTGTGTATGTGATACCACAAAAATGAAGCTTGAGAAGTCTAAGCGAGCTCTGAATGATTGGTAGAAGTTGTTGAGTCTTAAAGAATTCTTACTTCTACGTTGGGAAAAAAAATGCATAGGGGCTGAATGGAGGGAGGCCTGTTGTTAACTAGGGACATTCTGGACCCAAATTTATGTGAAAACAGCCAAAGGCTGTCAGCTCATTTTTATCACAGGCAGACAAGCCATTTGTGTATAGTTCTTGAATAATCATCACATTTCCTTGTTTTACAAATGTGCAGCCATCACTCCAACAGCGAAGGTGATGACAGCAGTCGCTTTTGTTGTTACTGTAGTGGTTTTATTTTAGGCATTCTAAAATTAGAGGTAAATAACTTGCTGGAGCTTGGAGTTTATTGAATTTTCCCACTTTGTTTATTTTGAACGATAACATTACCTTGGGTATTGAGCTCTTCCTAATTTTCCTTGCAAATGCCCCCAGCAAAACAGCCTTGGAACATTTTTACTACCTGCAAAGAAAGAATATCAGCTTGGAGTCTGACTAATGGGGGTTCAAATTCCACACCTTTAATCTTGTCATGTGACTTTTCTTCATAATAACATTTTGGTTAGTGGCTTCTTTTCTATACCTGGATAAATCTATCTCTTTTCAAGACTGATGTGAGTTTAAAAATAATCTTATAAGTTAGCATGCCTGGTCATGACTCCCATCTATCTTAGAAGTGATGGTGTGATTTAGGAGAGGAAGAAAGTGAGAGAATTTTTCAAAAATCCTTTCAAGGCAAGCTGTCAATTCCTGGATATCTTTTTGTGTGTGTGCCTTTCATCACCCCCATTATATTTATTATCTAAATGAAGATATATTCTCAAGGCTTGAGGTGGCATCATTTCACATTTGGTAAATATTTAGGAGGTTAACCAACACACTTCTTTATGGTACTTTACTCATCTGCTGATAACTTGTGTGCACAAATTTACCAGTTTTCCAATTATTATCCAATCATTTGTTCATTTCATTCAACACATATGCCTACACAGACGAGGCATAGTGTTGGCACTGTTTTGTTTTTTGTTGTTGTTGTTGTTGTTCGTTTTTTTTTCATACTTACCTAGGCTCAAGATGGGTCTCAAACTCATGCCCCTGAGAACACATTCTACTGACTGAGCCAGTGAGCTGCCCCTGTGTTTGGTACTTTCACATGTGTTGTTTCACTTAGATTTCTACTAACTCCAGAACTTCATTAGCAGTTTTAAAGTGAAATAAATTACATCAATAAACCAAAGATTAATGATCATTTTGAGAAAGATCAAGGCAGTGTTCAAGTTCCCCTTTGCATAGATTTCTTCCTGACTATGCATAGTGGAACTCAAAGGGTGTGCTCATTGGTATAGAGGCTACTTTAGGTGAACAGGCTTGAGCAGTGGAATGCAGGAAGGGCCACAGTGATTACCTGGCTAAGTACAGACAGGTGCATCAAGCGACCAGCCTCAAAATATCCATAGGCCCTCACTAACCATTGGGCTACCCACAACAAGGCACAGTTCCCAAAAAAGGGAAGATTTCATATGTGGACACACCTCCTCATTTTCCCTCTCTAAAAACGACCCTCCATCCTCTGCCTCTTTGCCGACAGTCTCTCCTCTGTGGTCCTGACCATCACTCCCCCTTCCTTGTGGTGTATTCATTCAATAAACTTCTAACTCCTTTGTTCTGCCTCTGGTGAATTCTTTCACTACCTCTGCCACTGGCTTCCCCACATTTGGGGCCCCATCCGATAGAGAGACGTCCCATTTAGTCACCATGGTTGGGGGATGTCAAACTGAACACAATCCAAAGAAGGATTGAAGACAAAGAACTTTTTATTATTTTTACAGGTAAGGAGGCAGATGTCTCTAGTGGTATAAGGACAGGAAACCTTTATTCAGTGTTCTGGGGGCAGGAGAAGGGAGCTTGCGTAAGCACTTTGATTCAATTGCACATGCCTAGCCCAGGAGCAGGCTACTACATACATCGTATATTCAAAAAATGGCAGAAAACTCTGCCCATCGTAAGAGATCTTCGTATTATAATCAGCTAAAGGCAATTTCAGGACAACTCAAAGGGCTTCCATGTAGGTTCTTAGCTCTAGTCCAGCTCAAACTAGTTCACATAAGGGGCCAGGAATGCCTACCAGGGAGTTACCAGGCAAAACACCTAGCTGGGCATCTCTCTGGCTAGAAGTGGTTCTGCAAAACAAAACCTGTTCCTTCCTTGCTTTTGTCACTTCCCCCTACTCCCTTCTGCTGAGAGCTTTCAGCCCTCTCTGGTGCATCCTAGCTAATGTATGTATATTTACCTCCCTTTTCTTAGAGCATTTCTGCTCCTTTGAGATGTCAGTCTTCTCCCAGTCTCTATTAGAAAACCCAGATGGCCTACTCCTGCCTTGACCAACCTCCTTCCTGAGGTCCTCCAGTAGGACCTGCTAGCTCACTCTGACCTTCACAACTTCCCTGCTTCTTATTTGAGCAAGGCCTTCCTTGCCTCTTTAACTCCCTTTGGCACCATTTTTCTCTGACATGACTAAAGGAGTTGAACACTTTTATATGTACTTATTGAACACTTCTCTATTCCTTTATTTGTGAAATGTCCTAAGACTTTGTCCAAGTTTTCTATTGTAGTTTTTTTGGGGTGTCCCTCTTGGGTGGGTGCTGGTGGCATGGGCAGTGAAAGAATTCAGCCAAGGTAGGATAAGGAAGTAGAATTTAATTGAATACACTGCAAGGGAGCAGCAGGTAGGACAGCAAGGGAGAGATTATTATGGGGTGGTGTTGAGGGTCCACAATTATAGAGTAGAGTGAAGAGGTATGGGAACTATGGAATTTTCCCTCTTTGGGGAGCTGTGCCAGTTTGTAAATAGCTCACTGGGTAAGGTTAGAGTCTACGGCTCTTTTGAGTTGGGTCACTTAATGATCCTGTTTGCGTTCAGCTCGGAGGTGTGGGCCCTTCTGCCTTGCTCAAGTTTCCATTGCTCAAGTCTGTTGCTTAAAGATGGCCTCTACAGTTTTTGTCTTTTGTGTTATGATTTGTAATTGTTACTCTTCTCCTTGGGTTTGTGGTCTATGATACTTGTATTTCCCTCACTGCATTACAGAGTCATGTGTTGCAGAACTCAGGTGACTGTATACAGTCAGGTTCTGTACTCCATTTTGTTCTTTTCAGCTTATTGCTTAATAATATGCCAAAATCTTTGCTCTCAATTTTTGGAACTTTAGAACAAGACCCAATGTCTGGTAATGTAGTGTAAGTGTTCTAAATTTGTCCTTCCACTCCAAGATTGTCTTGGCATTCTTGGTCTTTTGCATTTCCATACAAATTTTAGAATCAGTATGTAAATTGATGCAAACCCAACATATATGCTGGGATTGCTTGGAATCTATAGGACAATTTAGTGTTTTTGTATCTTTATGTATTTTACCATGAAAATGGCATGGCCCTCCATTTTAAAAAAGTGTTTAATTTATTGTAAAAGTTCTTTTAATTTTTTATATAGAGACATTGATTGCATTTTGTAGATTGACTTACATGCATTTGATGTTTTTGATATCATTAAAAATAGCATTTTTGTATTGCTAGTTATATAAATACACATTTCACGTTAATTTCTAAAACAATGACCTTGCTAAATGCACTTCCATATTTCCATATTTATCTATGTACACTTAGACATGCTGTATGTATCTAACCATGTTCTACAAATATGACAGTTTTATTTCTTCCTGTGTGTGTATGTAAATGTATAAATATTAAATATACATGTGTTGTCCTATGGTACTGGTTATATGACAATATTGAAAAGGAGCAGTAAGAAGGGGCATTTTTTAAAAATTTAATTTTATTTTTTTCAGTGTTCCAAGATTCATTGTTTATGCACCGCACCCAGTACTCCAGGCAACATGTGCTCTCCTTAACACCAACCACAAGGCTCACCCAACCTCCCACCCCTCTCCCTTGTAAAACCCTCAGTTTGTTTCTCAGAGTCCACAGTCTCTCATGGTTTGTTCTCCCCTCCAATTTCCCCCAATTCACTTATCCTTTCCTCCTAATATCCTCCATGTTATTACTTATGCTCCACACATAAGTGAAACCATATGATCATTGACTCTCTCTGCTTGACTTATTTCACTCAGCAAATCTCTTCTAGTCCTGTCCATGCTGATAAAAAAGTTGGGTATTCAACCTTTCTGATGGAGGCATAATACTCCATTGTGTATATGGACAATATCTTCTTTCTCCATTTGTCTATTGAAGGGGATCTTGGCTCTTCCCACAGTCTGGCAATTGTGCCCATTGCTGCTATGAACATTGGGGTAGAGATGGTCCTTCTTTTTCACTACATCTGTATCTTTGGGGTAAATACCCACTAGTGCAATTGTAGGGTCATAGGGTAGTTCTATTTTTAATTTCTTAAGGAATCTCCACATTGTTTTCCAAAGCAGCTGCACCAACTTGCATTCCCACCAACAGGGTAAGAGGGTTCCCTTTCTCTACATCCTCTCCCACACATGTTGTTTACTGTCTTGTTAATTTTGGCCATTCTAACTGTTGTAAGGTGGTATCTCAATGTGGTTTTGAATTGAATCTCCCTGATGGCTAATGATGATGAACAGTTTTTCATGGATCTGTTAGCCATTTGTATGTCTTCTTTGGAGAAGTGTCTGTTCATGTTTTCTGCCCATTTTTTTGGATGTGATTATTTGTTTTTTGAGTGTTGAGTTTGAGGAGTTCTTTATAGATCTTGGATATCAGCCCTTTGTCTGTAGTGTCATTTGTGAATATAAAAATGAGTATTTTTGTCTCATTCTGGATCAGAAGGAAACCTTTAGATATTTTACAATTAAGTAATAAAATAGATATGTATTTATTTATTATACTATATTATTTATTTCTCTCTATATTTATATATAAACATGCATATGTATTTAAGATACCTTTCATCATATTAAGAAGTCCCTTCTCTTGTAAAGCTAATCTGTCAAGAAGTTTTATTTTTTTAAAAGATTTTATTTATTTACTTGACAGAGAGTGAGCACAAGCAGGGGGAGCAGCAGGCAGAGGGAGAGGGAGAAGCAGGCTCCCTGCCAAGCAGGGAGGCCCGATGTGGGGTTTCAATCTCAAGTCTCCGACATCATGACCTGAGCTGAAGGCAGACACTTAACTGACTCAGCCACCCAGGCACCCCAACTAAG
Organism: Meles meles; assembly: GCF_922984935.1. Lineage (NCBI taxonomy): Eukaryota > Metazoa > Chordata > Mammalia > Carnivora > Mustelidae > Meles > Meles meles. Next base: position 35,015,546 of record NC_060069.1, on the reverse strand, counting down.
AGATTTTAATAAGAGTTTTAATAAGAACTACTTTTAAGTCAGGTTTTATTCTTAGTAAAGGCTGATCTCCCTCAGTTTACTTTTACTCTTGTGCCATAGAATATTAAATACTGTGGCTAAAAGTCTGGAAAATGTAAAGAGGCTTCTCCTTCTTACCAGTCCTGGAACTCCATGTGTTATATCCTCAGTATTTTGAGACTGCTGAAAATTATACAAAGTGTACACAATATCTCGGTCATTTCACTGTAATTTTCTTTTGGACTTCTTAGATGCTTGTTCTATCACCAAGTAGAAGCTACTAAAGGATCATATCCAGGGAAAACATGAAAAATAATTTTAGGTTTATATCAATATAGTTCCCTCCTCTGGCATCTTGACTCCCTCAAATCTTAGATGTTTGGTTACTACACAGTCTCATCAAGAGACTCTTAAAAATCTAACTAATCTAATTGTCTGGAGATTTAGAGCTAGAAGTAAATTCCATCATTTTATGTAATGGATTATCCTGTATGCTTCTACTATAAATACATCATTGTATTATACACTGTAAATATTCAAAGAATAAGGAATTCTCCAATTCTCAAGAAAGTTATTGTCCAATGGGCTGTCAGAAACATAATAAAATCCATTATGTGCAAATGCTCTTGCAAGTAGAGATTAGAGGATCCATTCACCAGCCTGAGAGCCCTTATTGGGACACATTTGTCACATTTTTTTTTTAATTTTGTTTATTTGACAGAGAGAAATCACAACTAGGCAGAGAGGCAGGCAGAGAGAGAGGAGGAAGCAGGCTCCCCGCGGAGCAGAGAGCCCGATGTGGGGCTGATCCCAGGACCCTGAGATCATGACCTGAGCTGAAGGCAGAGGCTTTAACCCACTGAGCCACCCAGGTGCCCCACATTTTGTCACATTTATAATTTGCATGCTGGATAGTAGTGGCTGCCTAGCTTGATGGTTGTCATAGGTTAGCAACACAAATACCCTGAGTCTAATCTCAAATCTCATACAAATAAATTTTACATTCATGAAGAAATTAGTTTAATAGAATCACCTACTATTAAACGTTGGAAGAGGCCTATTGGGGAACAAGAATTCCCATCTCCTCATAGGTCCTTCTAGCTGGACTAAGAAGAATCGAATGGACATAACACAAATTAACAGGAGAAAATCAAATGTAATAGGTACATACACGGAATCCAAAAAGACATGGAAGTTCCAAAGACAGTCAGGCAAAATGAGGTATATATGTCATCCTGAATCAAGGAGAAGGTTACAGGGGTCTGGGACGTCAGAGGAAAGGAATGCAGTTCACAGGGCAATTGGAAGAGGAGCGGATGTTTAGTAATTAGGTCTTTGCCCAGCCACCCAGATGGGTCATTCAGATAAAATCTATCTTTGCTAATAACTTTCATTCTTTTTTAAAATTTTCTCTACCTTTTTTTATGGTAGGAATGCAGTGTCTAACACACATAACACACAAATTGGTATTCATTAACCATTTATGTTATCAGGAAGGCTTCTGGCCAACAGCAGACTCTTAAATAGTTAAGCTTTAGGGGAGTCAAAAGCTGTATGCAGATTTTTCCACTGCGCGGGGAGTCAGGTGGCCTAATGCCTGTGTTGTCCAAAGGTAAACTATATAAAGTTTAAATGAAGAGTACTCTCTTGCTCTATTCTTTCCTTTCTCACCCTCCTACCCCCCCGCCCCCTGCAAAAAAAGCCATTTTCTACTCTTCAGTCATTTCTTGTGGTGTGTTCCTTCCTGTATTCATATATCATCTCTTTACCTCCATTTATTTATAATTTTGAGATATTTATTATCTTCCTACTTGGATAACTCCACCCATTCTTCCTTTCTCTTAATACAGTTACACGGACAATTTTTGGTGAAATCAATCACTGCTGAGCCAAGAATTATATCCTTATCACTTTTACTTTTCTGAACCTGAAGAATCACCTCTCTTCCTGATCTTCCATGCTGGAGTGCCCTGGGATCCAGGCCTTGGATCACTTCTTTTCTGTTTTCACTCACTCCTTAGCCCATCCCTATGGCTTTAAAAATTATCCAAACGTTTATGACTCCCAAACTTTTATTGCCAGCCTTGTCTTCATTTGAATTCCAAGCTCCTGACTCTGACATTTCTATGACGATGTCCAACAGGCACCATACACTTAACTTATCTGAAACAGAACCTCCCCTTCCCCTCCTCTGGAGCCACAACCTTCCCCATTTCAGGAAAAGGTACTTCTATCCTTCCAGCTGGTTAGGCCCCTAAAACATCCCCAATTTAAATTATTCTATGTAGGTAAGGGAGGGGACAGAATTTCTCTTGAGCCCATAGGGTGTAGGTTGCCTTTAGCTCAGAGTAATCTTCATGTGGAAGTGGCCCATCTTGGCACCACCTGTCCATAGCCCCTATGGTTGTCTTCTCTTCTTGACTTTTGCCCTAAATAGCCTAGTCTTGGCTGCTCACTGGACTTGTGGCTTTTAAAGCTGGTTCCATTCCTGAGTGTTCTACTGGTATTTGCTGCTAAAGCTTTGCTGTAACTGGAGGTTTGCCATCCTTAGCTCAGAAAGGGATTGGTAATTTCCTCTGAGAGGCTTACCAGCATAGCCTCTTTGGTGTTGAAACAGCCTCTAATTGCAGCAGTATCTGATGCCTCACTCAGCCACCTCTGTTGTCTGGTAACTTCACCCTGGCCCTTGCTGTGGAGGAACCTATGACTGCAGCCAAGCTGCTGCCTGTTCCAATAAGGGCCTCCAACCACAGGAAGCCAAAGGGAGTTTGGAGGTCCAACAAAGGCTTTTTTTAAAAATTTTTTATTTTTCCCTGAATGAACACTTCATCAGTTTACCACTTTTTAATTTTCCAGTTAGTGCTATTTGAATTCTACCCCAGAAATCTTTGTCTACCTCCGGATTAAGAAGATATTTTATTTTTTTGTAGAAGTTTCATAGTTTCAGTGTCTATATCTAAGTCTATAATCCATTCCCTCCTTCTCACTCTACCCTCCACCCCCCCCAAATAATTCTTCAGGCTAGAAAGGCCAGCCTTAGGGCTTCCTGCTTTCCTCTCACATGTCCTCTGCCTCCCTCCTCCCGCACTATGACCCCACCCATCCAGAAGCTCTCTGGATACATTTATAAGACAGATAAGAGAATGGACAATGTCTTCTTTCTTGCAGTACGTCTTAGCTCTTACATTGTCCTTTTGTTACTTTTATACTTGTTTTAGATAACAAACAGTACTTTTCTTAACTCTATCTTTTATCTCTAGCTCTCATGCAAGCTGCTTCTTGCTCAGGGAAGAGACAGTGTACACAAAAATGTAAAAGAGAAATAAGTTCATTGATACATTAGAAGAATCCCAATCTCCATTACACGGAGGTTCCCAGCAATTGTGTAATACCTGAATTCTTCGCCAAGGAAGCTCTCCGAAGGAGTGTTTCTGGCTGCACAGACCAGAGGATGCGGCGCAATATTAACATAGCTCGGTGACTGGAAGCCTCCTGAAGGCTCCTGAAGGCAGTGGAGGCTGTGCCTGGGAGAACTGTGGTCTTGTAGGAAGGAAGGCAGGAGCAAAGTCGGTGCTGGGAAGGCGGAGAAAAAGGAAAATAATAGTTCAATATTGGATTGGGGAAATGAGTGTGGTTGTAAGATGGAAAACCCCGGGGGCATGTTGGAAAAGACCAAAAGCCTCACTTCTTTTCCACAATCAATCTAAATAAAGTTGTATTTTCTTCTGATGTGTCAAAGGTTGATGCTATCACGTTCATACCAGAAGACATCACAGTGCTGTAACATAGTCTTGTGCTGTTTATATCTAAAGAGGCTAACTTGAATAAGGTTGAGGGCAATGCATTTTATTATTCTTACTAAATGAAAATTTAGCTTCCTTAATCCATTTGTGCCAGAAATACTGTCCATTTATTGGGCACTTTGTATGTGCTAGATCTGTGGGATATGAAGATGAATGTGCTGTTGTTTCTCCAGGAAGCTTACAGTTTCATGAACAACCCTGCAGCATAGCTGGGCAGCAGTAACATAGTATGCCAAGAGCTGTGATAGCAGATTCTGAAAGAAGGCATGAGTGCATAAAGTCACTTGAGTTACATGACAACAAATGTGAGTTCATGGAGATTCTAAATTTTATCACCAAAATGAGTCAAGACAGATGCTGGGAAATATATCATATAATAACTCCTTGGGGCAGGTAGTGTTATGCAGTATATATATATATATATATATATATACACACACATACACACATATATATATATTTGTGTATATAAATACATATAATATATATCCATGTGTAACATGGACACACACATATGTATATATATCCATATATAACAAATTATCACATAGAACAAATATCCGTATATAACAAATATCCCAAGCCTTTGGAAGATTTCGAGTCAGTGAGGGAGTGGTGAATACAATGCAAGATGTTTTTTCGTTGTGTGTAGATTAAAATCAGATTGAGAATGAAACTTGTTTCTGCCTCTCTAGAATCGTGACAACAGAATTTCCCTGTAGTTCAGAAATATTTAAAAAGAACAATAAGACAGAATTTAATTCCCGGGTGCTTGCTTAGCAAGCACTATGCCAGTTAAGCACTGTTCTTGTGTCATTGTGCAGGTCCCCAGTGGGCCAGAAGGGAAACTTCTTAATTAGATTTCAATGGTCCTTGTTTGCCAAGGTGTATTGTTCAGGGATAGCTGTTGAAGGATTGGCTAAGCATTTTGTTCCAGTTTTTGCCTCTTCTCTGTTGTATTCTGTTGAGATGTGACTCTCTCATGTAACTTTGCAGTTTCCTCTGACAACAGGTTAAGTTAGTCTGCCCCTGTCATATGCAGAACCTGATGGATGTCAAGGGATGAGACCAAATTAATTCAACAGGTGGCAGAGAACCCTGGGGGAGGAGAAGCCTGCTTCACATGGATATGGTAATACAGATTTTAGTGCGTGATTATCATTCTGCAGTTCAGGAATAATTGAATTTGCATATCCCCAATGTTTAAGAATTGATTTCCTAAATGAGGAAATCTGGGGCATAATGACCATGTGCCCATGCATCACTGCACATTATTTCAGGATCCAAAGGAATCTGTGGAGAGTAAATTACTTAATCCCCTTGGATAGATGGAATTTTCATGTTATCTTAGGAAATATGTGGGCATTTTTTTCTCCTAATCGAATGGAATCATTCTCTGCTCTAAACATAGGATCAGAAGTGCCTTGGAGGCTGCTGGGAGGGTAAATAATTAGCTATCCTATTGCCTAGAGAAATAGCTTAGAGGTTTTTAGAGACTCTACACAAATGGGCTAGGATATTATGCAAAATTAGTTTTCGTTAGACTCTAATTTATCTAACTTAATATAATTATTGAGAAAAGCAAACTGTGGACAGTTAGGAGTAAGGAATCAAGAGCCTGCGTGAAGGAGATTGGGCGTGAATGTTTGACTAAAGAGATAATGATAATTAGATATGACTGGATTTATTGCTGCCTCTTCACACTGCACATATAGGGTTTGTCCCTTATCTATCCCACTGGGATTTCAGTTGTGTCTTCGTTATTCAGAAAATCTTACCTTTATTAGGATCAAACCCTGTAAGTAAAGGTAAGTAATTTTGTAATGTCATCATATGTAGCCATTTTTTTCAAATATGATTGAATTTGATATGCAACCTATTTTTTTTTTTTTTTAAACCCCAGACACGGGCGGAAAATAACAAAACCATACTCTGAAGGAAGGTTTTATGCTGTGGAAGAAATATTTGGAGGGGTAGAAGTTTTAGAGGGATGCTTATAACAAGGCTGGTTCTCCCCTAGGCCTGGGTCAGCTGACTCCAACAGTAATTTAAGGAAACATGATAAAGCATATTATGGGTTGTGTAGGATAGTTAGAGCCATTTGGTATCTTCTGTGACTTTTAAACTTATTAGGAAAGTGGAGTCATAGGCTTCTGTATTGTAAGAACCATGAGAAGTAGGTTTTGAATGGACTGAAGATGATAAAACCTAAAGGCGATGGAACATTTGATTAAGTCATAAGTTAACAGAAAATGGCCCTTGAGACTGGCTCACTGGAAAGAAGCTCAGGTTGGGTGGACGGCTAATGGGGTTCCATAATTAATATTTCCATGGGGCTTCAGTCATGTCAGCACCAGCATCTGTCTTCTCTCTTATGAAGCACAGAAACATGTGTCATTTGGCTGAGAGGCTGTATTCAGGAGATCTTTGTGGCATATTCTTTCTCAGGAGTTCAAAATGCTGGTTGAGAGCTGATCCAGTTGTCAGGCACAGGACCTGCTGAGGAAGCTGGCAGCATTCACACTAGGAAAGTAGGAGTGGGTAGAGAGCCTGAATAAGCACCCGATCCCAGAACTTACTCTTCAACTGAGGAACTTAAAAACCCAGGATTTTCAACAGCTTGCAAAAGTCGCCACATAAAACCGTGTGAGATTTAGAGGTGGCTGGGGAGGCAAAACCAAAAAAACAAACAAGCAGAAAAAAACAAAACAAAACAAAAACAAAAACAAACAAAAAAAACAAAACAAAACAAACACCCCCCAAAACTATGGAAGATTTAGAGTTTGAATTCAACTCCAGCAGATTCCAAAGCCTGGCCTCTCCCATTTTAATGCACTGCCTTTACTAAAATGTCAAGAGTCCTCCCAGATAAAGTTCCATTTTATCAGTGAGAGCTTTCAGAACTTGTGAACCTCTTTATCTGGTGGCAAATGGCCATCCTAGAGTAGGCTATGTTCCTGAGAAGTCTTCCTCAGACCTAGGTTGTTCTAAAGGAGCAAGTTCTCATCACTCAACATCTGCATCTACCACATGGTAGTTATTCCTTTCATGACTTCTGACAGTGGCCATGGCGGACTGTTCCTGTGGAACACATGAGGAAACAAAGTCCAAGTGACTTGCCTAAGTCTGCATCATGCACGTAGTTTACAATGAAGATACATCAAGATTAGAGTAGGTCTTAGCATATTTTTTGTCTTCAAATTCTAGCAGAGTGCCTCACTGACAATTTTAGTTAAATGGTAAAAATAATACCTGTTGCTTAGAGGTAGGGAAACTAACTTGTTCAAAGCCAAATATCTGGTCACATTGGAATCTTCTTACTCAAAACTCCGGATTCTATCCATTAATCCATTAAACTGAGACTCTTTATGTTATTAGTCATTGGCTGCCGACCACACTGTAAATCAGCCAGCTTGCTCTGAACACTGGGGCAGTAAATTGCAAAAATAAATGACCACCTTCCCTAACCCTTGTCTGCCACCACATCCTTTGGAATGCGACTTTGCAGTTCCTCCCATCAAAGTGTGAAATCTATTTTTCTTCCTCTGGAATCTGATGGACAATGTGACTTTCTTTGACCAATATAATGCAACAAAATGAAGCTGTGACAGTTGCCAGCCTAGGCCTCAAGAGGCTTTGCACGCTTGCGATAGCTTTCATGCTGCTATGTGAACAAGTCTGAAACAGTCTGCTGGAAAACCCCCAAGGTATCCTGCTGAGGGGTTCCTAGGGTAGCTAGGAACCAGTCAGTCTGGCAGCTGATTGCAGATGCATGACAGGCCAACCGAGACCAGAAGAATCATTGAGATAAACCCAGCAGAAATGTGAGCCAAACAAAAGGACGTATTTTTAAGCCACTAAATTATGGCTGAAGTGACTCAGCAGGGTGCTGCTTATTGTCTCTTGGCTTTGTTGTTACCTCTCTATCTGGTTCCTCTTCCATCTTTCACTATGGTTACAAAGGATTTCTATTCTTTCAGAGATAACTAACCATTAAAGTTTGATCTTACTTCAAATGTGTGCAAAGTGTATCACTGAAAACAAGCCAGGCAGGGGACGGTCCAAGATTTGAGTTATTTATTTATTTATTTACTTACTTATTACTTATAACTGTTCAACCAAAGTTTAGGTAGAGAGAGAGAGTCCTTCCTCTAATTGACTTGCCAGTCACATCAAGTGGCAGTGGCAAAGTGATTCTTCCACAGCAGAGAGATCATAAAAGAAACAGTGTCTCAAGGGTCACAGAATTACATGTTTGGAAGTGATGTTATGTGATTATTTCCTGCTTACTCTGTGCTGGTTGCCTCCTAAAACAGACAGACGGATAGGTAGAAGGATAGAGGATGATCTGACAGACAGATAGACAGATGAATAGGTATACACAGTATAACTCCAAGTGTGGTAGAATACATTTTAGAATCATGTAGCTGTATAATCATTGGCATTCTGATTATACTGAAGTAATTTAAGATTTTTATCTAACAGCAAGTCGCAGTGAACAGGTGATGTGGTAAAAGCCTGAGCAGTGCATTTCTATTTTTCATTTGTTTCTCTAAAAGTGGACAGTAAAATCAATGAAAGCAAGTGACTATTTCCTTTCCTTAATGATGCTTGTAGCATTAAGTCATTCCTGGCCTGGGTAAGAATATTCAGAGATGAAGGCAAATTTCCTATGAGGTCATTTGAAAAAAAAAACAAAAAAACAAAAACCAGGAATATCCGACTTGGCTTTATTTATTATTTATTGACTTAGCTGTTTACTTATTCATGCACTTATTAAATACATATTTACTGAGCACCTCCACTGTCTGCTAAGTACTGAGAAAACAAAGAAAAGTAAGATATAGTGCCTAAGAAAAAGCCACTTATAAAATGGCATAGGATTCATTGTTATATATGGTAAGTAAAATAAGAAAGTACAAAATATTATATGAGCAAGAGGTTAGTTTGGTTTGTGGAAAATCAAGATATAAGATAAATATACTCTTAGATATAACATTTTAATTGTCATTTACTCCTGAACTCCCTGATTCATAGACCTTAAAAAAAAAACTGACTTAAAAAAAATCACCATATATTTATCTTTAGAGTTTAAGCCATCTTCTCTAGATCAGTGACCCAAACTTACAAGGTGTTATTTCCCAGCTGGTGTTGTGACTGACATTTCGGTAGGTAGGTCACATTGTATGATGCAAGCTGTTTCTGGAAGATGGAGTACATTAAATAAAATTAAATCCCATGGGCATCAGGTTACTGTTATTGTTTTTGTTTTATTCATTTCATTATATTTTTTGATTGGAAGCATCATTTGCATGATACTAATGTTATAAGACTTTTGAATGATCCTGGCAGAAGCATATTTATTTGGTAAAGAAAATTTGAGTCCAATTTACATGCTATATAGAATGAGAACAAATTACTGGCTCCTCTATGAAAAGCTCCAATGTAATCACCCCTCCACCAGGAGACTAGCTGAGCTTCTCAGAGTATGGTGCTATATTCAGGGCTGCTGAATGGTTATTACTGTTAGTGTTGTAGAGTAAATCAGACACTGAACAAAGGTGGTATCTGGTTAAGTTGGGAAGAAAGACAGTCTTTTTCTTTTTTTGGTTTTGGTTTTTGCCTTTGTACAGTCACCATCTCTGTCACTTTGGCTACATTTTGAGATCCTCCCTGGGAAACTTGGGCTGGTTGATAGAACTTGGTTAACTGAAAGACTTATTAATTAAGCGTCTCTTTTGCAGTGGGATTCTGAGGCCCATTTACAAGTTTGACTTACAAGGGGCACATTAATATATATTTTCCTCAAATCTCTTTGTCAGCAGTTTTTTAACCTTATTCCTTCCAAGGACATGACCCTGCATTCAGAGATCTGGGTGGGTCATTTCTTTAGCATCTCTCTCCTTCTAGTCCAAGTGGAAAATTTGTTATGACCCTTAAACTTCTGCCTACTAGGGTTATTTCCCTTTCCTCAACTCTTTCCCACATAATCCACCCCGAGTGTGGTTATAATGCTAGAACTGTCCACTTTCCCCTGGTACTAGCCTGTCATGCAGAACTTCCCATAGGTTGCTATTTTTCCCCCCTTAAATCAAGTAGTTATAGAAGAGTTCCTCAATCTAGACATCATTCATATTTTAGGATGGATGACTCTTTGTTATGGAGGGGCTGTTTCTTTGCATTTTAGGATATTTAGCAGCATCCCAGACCTGTACCCACTAGATACCCAACACATACCTTCCCCCAACTGGTGACAACCAAAAGTGTCTCCAGACTTTGCCAAACGTTCCTCAGAGAGGGAGGCCAAATTACCCTCAGTTAAAAATCACTGCAGTGGGGTGAAATGCATAATTGCTTGCCTAGGACAGTCTTGTTTTAGGCCTATTGTTCTGGCCTACTTTTTAGCTCAAAATGTCTTGGTTTATGTGGTAAATTATGGTTGCCCTAATCCTAAGAGATTTCCCATGAGATCAAATGTGTGGGCTGTTGGAGGAGCAGTTGTGCACTAAGAGAAGACATGCTGCGTGTGGGGGCCATCTGCTCATGCAACTTTCTTATGCTTCAGGAACTGTTTGGGTCCAGTCCCATATACACGTTTTCCATTCGACAAAGGAATGTTGCTGTGTGCATCTGACTTCATGGCTTAGAGTTGTTAGATAATACAGTCCATGATGTCGATCTCAGTTTTGAATGGGCACATGGATAAGCATGTGCTTTCCAAAGTAAGAAGACAAGTGTTTTCCAAAGTAATAGTTACTTTGTAAAGAATACACAGGATTTTTACCCATAAAAATCCTAAGAAATGCGGTTTTCCATCAGAGTTGTCATAAGTTCTAGACAGCATCTTAATCTACCACAGATTTCAAACATCATGGAATCAGCTGAGTTGTGAATGCCACGTGGCAGAGCTGCCTGCGTTATAACCTGGCCCAGCTGGATAGCTTCCTCTTCCTCAAAGCAGAAATGTTTATAACAGCCTGGAAAACAGATTGGAAAAGTTCTACCAAATTTGGTATATGTTGCCTCTAAAATTCCCAAAATGATTTCATTGCCTCTTTCTCAGTAAGAGGGGATGCAAGATTCAGGAAGCTTTCACCTAAGACAGTATACACCAACATGCTTCAGATCACTGGATCCCCAGAAATTAAAAGCATTCTTTAATTCTTTATTTGTAAAGGATTCATCTCCTCACTACTATCGTGCAAGGGTTTCCAAGACATTTGCTGTAGTTGCTGCTTTTAGCTTTCTACTCTGAGTAACATGATGAACCAGCATGATCTATATGGAATGGTGAGAAGATCAAAGTCCTAGCAAAATAACTTGTGAAACAGATATAGAACACTGAAATAACGCTAAGTCTGAAGGGTAAAGTTGATTAGGTCTTTCTGCTAAGGGAAAAGCAATAGATTCTGGTGTCTCTTTGGGATAAGGAGAAATAATTGATTAGATTAATAGCTGCATACTGGCCACTGAAGATTATGATTTCCTCTAGTAAGCAGACCATATCTAGCAAACCAGCTATAAATGGAGTCATTACCTCATTAAACATATGACTACTAATTGTCATCCTCAAGGAGTCATCCATTTTCTCTACTAGCCAAACTGGCAAGTTGAACGGCAAGGTGGAAAGAGTCAACACTCTAAATCTCTCAAGTCTTGAATGGTGGCAGATTCTTCTGAATTTCTTCAGGGATGCCATTATATTTTTAGCTTAGCATTTGGGTATAGAAAGGGAGTTTTAGGAGCTTTCATTCACCTTCCTGCTAAAATAAACCTATTCCATGAGTTAGATCACCATTATGACGATGCCAGTTGCTGAGGCTATCTAGTCTACAATACACTTGGGAACCAAAGAAATATACATGATATAGATGAAGAACCAGTGGGGACTACTATGAGGTACACTCAAGTCACAATCCATTCAATACTTGACCTCTATAAAGCCCTCATTATTTCCTATGACATTCTAGGTCCCTAGGGATTCACTTTGATTTAAATTGAACTTCCAACAACCTCCCAATGTCTGGGTAAATCTCTTTACTCAATGCCCATTTAGCCTGGTTAATGGCCCCAAGGCCCTTTGGGGAAGGCTATGAAGATTCACGGTTAGTACCTATTTGTTATTGCAGAATTCTCCCTCAAGGATACCCTGCCTTCTCTCAGTTCAAAGACATCTGCATTCAGGAAGTAACTCAATTGTAAAAGGGTCTTATCATGATGGCCCCCATATTGCCTTTGTTAGGCATAGAATTTGAAGGTTATAAATCTCAAGCAGAACACTGGTGAGTCCATCCTTCCCTGCTGTATAAGACATACCATTATCAATTAGCAATAATCATATATTCCTATGTCAGACCACTGTGAGCGTCACTTGGCCCTTCTGCTGTTTCTTTCAGCCATGTACCATTTCTTCCCCCTCAGGCAGTTATAACTTGCTAAATGGTTATGCCATTCTAGCAATCTACAGCTCTACTGAAGGCCAAGTGGTCAATTTCAAAGTCAGCATCTCTTAGCAACAACTCCAAGAATATGCAATAGTAATGCTGATTTTCTCTTTTCCAGTTTCTCAAGTACTTGACAAAGGGAGTTTCTTCTGGTCTCTTTTGTACGATTTTGTAAAATGCATTTAGGAGTGAGTGGACAGTTTGTATAAAATAAACTTAAGCTAAAATTCCTACCTCCCAAGTCTTTTTGATAATTAAATGTTAATGTTTTCAAAGCCATCTATATAAAAATTTTAAAAACAAATAATATGAAAAAAGTTATGACAAAAATTAGGTGTTCTTTGTTGAAACTTCCGTACTCTTTATTCCTTCTCTTTTCAAGATTGAATCATCTCTTCAGTCTGGTGAAGCAGGATTGGAAGGGAATTAACAGGGCAAAGTGCTCCTCCCATCCCCATACAAAAACAGTCTGCTCAGCAAGCCATGGGCCACCATTGCTGGGAGCACACAGAAGTACGGCCACACACTGACTGTTCTTCCTGCTGGGCTCTGCTGGCCAGGGTAATTGCTGCCTTGCCATTTGCGTTTACCCATACATAGCAGTCGAAGTGACTAATCTCTGACTGTCCCTGTGCTTTTACATCTACCGGATTCAGATTCACAGGTGAGAGCACTGGACAGGGCAGGTTTAGAATATAGGTCTACACTGTGTGTGCTAGAGAGTGGTGATCTGGTATTGTATGTTGACAATAAAAAAGTAACTACATGCCTTTCCTTTTTTCCCAGGTTCCCTGCTGGCTAGGTAGAAGTGCAAAGACAAATTAATTAGGTTTGATGGTTATGAGTTCCTCTTTCTTGTGCTAATGATTAGTGGGAGCCTTGAGAAGATAGGGAGTCTGATCATGCCACAATCTGAGCTTCAGGAGGATGGGTTTCAGCCAGTATTTGGGAATAGCTACATATTTCCTGTCCTGGAGAACTTGACACCAACTCAGACCTCCAGAGGAAATGGTTTTCCTTTTAGTTATTCTCACCTTCCAGAGAAAGGCGGCTGGTCAGGGCAGGTCTGGGCCCATGGCCATGAACGACTGGATGGGATTTGCGACGTTATTGACCATAAGTCACCCTGCTCTCACCAAATAGTCTAGACATTTTTCTTGCGGATAATCCAGGAAGGGAAGTGACATATGTATTGGCTTTGTCTCTTGGCTCTTATTATACTCACCACTGAGGCATATAAAGAAAGAGAAAGAGAGATAGAGAGTCTAAGGGTTTAAACATTTTTGATTTTCTAATTGAACTAGAGTAAAAACAGTAGTTAAAATATACCCTTGGCTGTTGTCATGAAAATCACAATAACAAATTAGCCTAAAATAGCTAGTTTTCTGTGGTTTCCAAGGATACAGTCACAATTAAAATTGTCATCCGCCAATCAATGGCTCATCCTCCCAGGGGACATTAAAAGGAAACTGTGGGGGTGCCTGGGTGGCTCAGCTGGTTAAGCAGCTGTCTTTGGCTCAGGTCATGATCCTGAGGTCCTGGGATCCAGCCGCTCCAGCTCTTGGCTCAGTGGAGAGCCTGCTTCTCCCTCTCCCTCTGCTGCTCCTCCTGCTTATGCTGTCTCTGTCAAATAAATAAATAAAATCTTTAAAAGGAAACTATAGAAGGGGAAGGGATAGAGGGAAATAATTTCTTGCTAAATACAGGTTAGAAGAAAAGGAGAAGAGTTTGGAAGCCTATTGTGCTGATTCTTTTCAGATTGGTATAAGGAAGATGGCAGGACTGATTCTGATCCCTCAGCAGACCTCAGGGGCTCTGTTTCTATTTTAAAGAAGAGCCAAGTGGTCCTCTAACTCATGGGACCATATGACCTTATCCTCCCCTGTCTAATTTAAGATTTTATCTAATCTTTGTAAGCACTATATGAGGATGTGTTAGACACTTGTTATTACTTTCTTTCTTTTTCTTTTTCTTTTTTCTTTTCTTTTTTTTTTTTTTTTTTGGCAATAGCAGCCTGACCTCCTTTTAAGAAATTACATTTTCCCCATTTTATACTATCCAGGTAGACAGTAAATTAAGATTCCCTAGCCAGGGTGGGATTGTGAATCAAATCAGTTAATCCTAGGTAGATAAATCTTCAACTGAGCTATAAAATGACTGAAAACTTTAAGAACTTACTTGCTTTGTGGAAATTCTGGATGAGACTACAGTGTTTCTTCAAACTTGACCACAATGTTATCTTGTTTCCTGTGCCTCTTTGTTAATCCTGTAAATTATTAACTTCTTCTAACAAGTGTCCACTTCAGCTTACATTAGCCAGAACGAAAAATAATACCGAGGGTTATTATTCTTGTTTTTATTTAAGAAAACTGAGGTTCAGTTAAATTAAATCCTTTGTCCAAGGCTAGTGAGTTAACATGGTGTCTGGATTCAAACTCACATCTGCTCTGCCCTGTTCCCCCCAAGAACCACACAATTTCCTTTTATCTGAATAAATAAATTACTTCCCTAACTATATACCCCAAGCCGAGGACTCCCTTTCAACAGAGAAATCAAGGGGTGACTCCTGGGAAGAAAATTCTCATTCTTCACACTTTCCCTTTTTTTGAGGTGTTGAGTTTTTTCACATACTTGATGATTTTTCTCTTTCCATTCCTTCCGTCTGGGTGAGAGGGGCAGAAGATTATTGTCTCTTGCACCAGGATCAGATACAGTTTATTTCAGGATGTGCAAATGTCTCTCTTCCTCTTCCTTTATTTCCCCTTCCCTTTTTCTGTTCTTTTCTTTTTTCCCTTTCTCTTTCTTTTCTTCCTTTCTCTTAGAGTCCTTGGGGCATATGGATAGAAGAATAAATAGGGCTGCTTTATATGAAGAATGTTGGTGGATTTTAGGGGATACAGCTCTGTGAAGTGAATGGACTGGTCCTCTGCTGTGGTAGCTGTTCCCTCACCTCCATCCCATCTACAGTCTCTTTTCAGAGCCATACCAAAAAAAAAAAAAAAAAAAAAAAAAAAAAAAAAGGAAGAATGTTGGAAAGAACATGGCTTGGGAGAAAAGAAGAGCTAAGCTTTAATTCTAGCTCCACTAACTTCTAGCTTATTAGGGGAAATCACTATCCAGTTATGGGAAGTTTCAATTTGATGTAATTTTTTTTTTGCCAACTTAGAGAATCAGGAGGATAACTGTATTTGGAGGGAGACAGCTTACCTGTCTAACTGTACATCAGGTCTGCTTGACATTGCAGAGCTTCCCAGGGCTGTTACTGCCTTTCCAGATGCACTCTGTTACTTGGAAGAACCTGCATTCAAAGCAGAACCACTTCCCTGCCCATGTGGACCTGCCTCGGATGGGGAGCAATCATAGATAATAAATACTCTTGAGTTTTTGAGTTAGATGTACCTCACACCCAGAGTAGAGGCTCCAAAGAACTCTGGGATTTGTCCCTCAAACACATGCTTTGTGTTCCCAATATGATGAGCCAGGAGTGTTAGTGGGATCTCCTTGGGATCCCTTCATGCCTTCTCTATATACTGTCCATACTATCCCACTTTGCAGGGGGTCAATGACAGCCTGGTAGGGATATTCCCCGTTGCTTTTCCTGCTGAAATTCATTTTAGCTTCAGATGAATGGGTAACATTCTTCACTAGTCCTGGAGCAATATATAATATGTTGGATTTATTT
The DNA here is from genome assembly GCF_922984935.1 of Meles meles. Lineage (NCBI taxonomy): Eukaryota > Metazoa > Chordata > Mammalia > Carnivora > Mustelidae > Meles > Meles meles. Next base: position 34,999,599 of record NC_060069.1, on the reverse strand, counting down.
CAATGAGGTTTGTGAGCTTGTGACTTAAATATTTGAGTTTAAGTCACTTAGCTATCAATGATATGCTTCCTAATCCAGAGTTCTTTGGTGGTTGTTGCTGCTGTTTTTCTTCACTTAGAGAAGTAATTATCTTTATAGGCATGTGAAAAAAACTAAAACATGACTTGCTATTCAATGAATCCTTATTTTCCTTTCTCTTACTGTCCTTACCCATGATATAAGCATCAGGCTAGAAGAAGCATGAATACTTAAAATATACTGAAGTAGAAAGAGCATGAATTTTGAAACCAGACAGAGCAAGGTTTGAAATCTAGCTCTAATTATTTCTAGCTTGTTGTTGGGCAAAATGACTTTCCCTTTATGAGGGGCAGTATCCTAGCTTATTCTACTCTAAATGGTGATAATATGTACCTTTTAGTATTGTTGTTAGTGATGAGTAGTGTTTATTATTGTATATTGCACAGAGTAAGCCAACTAAGCAGTAGACACCATAAGTCAAGCCAAAATTTATCAGAAACCTATCCCCCTTTCACAGCTGATATATATTAAACATTTAAATATATTTTGAACAAATGAATATTCATGATTGCTAGTAGCCCTTTTTGTACAGTTTTTATTATGTGATGCTGTCATATTTACTTCCTATACCTGGTTGTAACAACTTACCATAAACCTAGGCACTTAGAAAGCCTACATCCATCCACTTCCAGTTCTGGAGGTCAGAAATCTAAGATAAATCTAAGTGCCAGTAGGGTTAGTTCCTTCTGGAGGCTCCAGGGGAGAATCCTTGCCTTTTCCAGCTTCAAGAAGCCATCTACATTCTTCGGCTCATGGCCAAAAGAGGCAAGAATTGACTCTTCAAAGTATCTTCAGTCTGACTTCTGCCCTATTCTTACAACTTCTTTCTCTGACTATATGTCAATAGCCTTCCTCTTGTAAGGACTCTTGTGATTACCTTGAGCCCACTCAGATTTTCAGGATAATCTCACCGTGCCAACATCCTTGACTTGATCACTTCTGCAAAGTCTTTGATATATAAGGTAATATATTCACAGGTTCCCAGGATTAGACCATAGACATCTTTGGGAGGGGGAGTGCTGCTGTTCACAATACCACAGCATTTTACCTTGTAACAACATAATCCCCCTCTTTGATCAATTTAATATTTTTGCCCAAAGTTACCTTCTTTGATAGTAAGATCTTAACCCCTTGATTTTGATTTATTTTGTTTTGCAACTTACCTTATACTATGCACACTTTTTGTTTTTATTCTGTCTGAATCACTTGATTAAGATGTGACTCTTGTATATGGCACATAGCCTTGTGGGGTGTTTTTGGTTTTGGTGATCCAATCTGAAAATTCATTTTCTTTAATAGCCCATTTCCATTATTTGGTGATATATATGTATTAAATCATTCACAATCTCATCTACTGTTTTCTTTTTTTCTGGTACTTAGAAATATACATTGGCATTTTATCTTGTAATCCTTTGGTTTATTCTTAATTCTATAGATGAATACATTCATTGTTCACCCATCATCTTGCTGAAGAATTTCTCACCATCTAGCATATTCCTCAAGAAGACACATAGGTACAATATTTTCTGAGACGTTACAAAACCAAAATTGCCTATAGCTATTTTTTTCCTTTTGTTTTGTTTTTATTTTTTTTAAATTTTTATTTATTTTTTCAGCATAACAGTATTTATTGTTTTTGCAAAACACCCAGTGCTCCATGCAGTATGTGCCCTCCCTATTACCCACCACCTGGTTCCCCCAACCTCCCACCCCACGCCCCTTCAAAACCCTCAGGTTCTTTTTCAGAGTCCATAGTCTCTCATGGTTCACCTCCCCCTCCAATTTCCCTCAGCTTCCCTCTTCTCTCCATCTCCCAATGTCCTCCGTGTCATTTGTTATGCTCCACAAATAAGTGAAACCATATGATACTTGACTCTCTCTGCTTGACTTATTTCACTCAGCATAATATCTTCCAGTCCCGTCCATGTTGCTACAAAAGTTGAGTATTCATCCTTTTTGATGGAGACATAATACTCCATCATGTATATGGACCACATCTTCCTTATCCATTCATCCGTTGAAGGGTATCTTGGTTCTTTCCACAGTTTGGTGACTGTGGCCAGTGCTGCTATAAACATTGGGGTACAGATGGCCCTTCTTTTCACTACATCTGTACCTTTGGGGTAAATACCAGTAGTGCAGTTACAGGGTCATAGGGAAGTTCTATTTTTAATTTCTTGAGGAATCTCCACACTGTTCTCCAAAGTGGCTGCACCAACTTGCATTCCCACCAACAGTGTAAGAGGGTTCCCCTTTCTCCACATCCTCTCCAACACACGTTGTTTCCTGTCTTGCTAATTTTGGCCATTCTAACTGGTATAAGGTGGTATCTCCATGTGGTTTTAATTTGAATCTCCCTGATGGCTAGTGATGATGAACATTTTTTGATGTGTCTGATAGCCATTTGTATGTCTTCATTGGAAAAGTGTCTGTTCATAACTTCTGCCCATTTTTTGATATGATTATCTGTTTTGTGTGTGTTGAGTTTGAGGTGTTCTTTATAGATCCGGGATATCAACCTTTTGTCCATACTGTCATTTGCAAATATCTTCTCCCATTCTGTGGGTTGCCTTTTTGTTTTGTTGACTGTTTCCTTTGCTGTGCAGAAGCTTTTGATCTTGATGAAGTCCCAAAAGTTCATTTTCGCTTTTGTTTCCTTTGCCTTTGGAGACATATCTTGAAAGAAGTTGCTGTGGCTGATATCGAAGAGGTTACTGCCTATGTTCTCCTCTGGGATTCTGATGGATTCCTGTCTCACGTTGAGGTCTTTTATCCATTTCAAGTTTATATTTGTGTATGGTGTAAGAGAATGGTCGAGTTTCATTCTTCTACATATAGCTGTCCAGTTTTCCCAGCACCATTTATTGAAGAGACTCTCTTTTTTCCCACTGTATATTTTGTTGAAGATTATTTGACCATAGTGTTGAGGGTCCATATCTGGGCTTTCTACTCTGTTCCACTGGTCTATGTGTCTATTTTTATGCCAGTACCATGCTGTCTTGATGATCACAGCTTTGTAATAAATCTTGAAATCAGGTAACGTGATGCCACCAGTTTTGTTTTTGTTTTTCAACATTTCCTTAGCAATTCGGGGTCTCTTCTGATTCCATACAAATTTTAGGATTATTTGCTCCAGCTCTTTGAAAAATACCGGTAGAATTTTGATTGGAATGGCATTAAAAGTATAGATTGCTCTAGGCAGTATAGACATTTTAACAATATTTATTCTTCCGATCCAAGAGCATGCAATGGTCTTCCATCTTTTTGTGTCTTCTTCAATTTCTTTCATGAGTGTTCTGTAGTTCCTCAAGTACAGGTCCTTTACCTCTTTGGTTAGGTTTATTCCCAGGTATCATATGGTTCTTGGTGCTATAGTAAATGGAATCGATTCTCTAATTTCCCTTTCCGTATTTTCATTGTTAGTGTATAAGAAAGCCACTGATTTCTGTACATTGACTTTGTATCCTGCCACGTTACTGAATTGCTGTATGAGTTCTCGTAGTTTGGGGGTGGAGTCCTTTGGGTTTTCCATATAAAGAATCATGTCTTTGGCAAAGAGAGAGAGTTTGACTTCTTCCTTGCCAATTTGGATACCTTTTATTTCTCTTTGTAGTCTGATTGCTGTCTCTTGGACTTCTAATACTATGTTGAACAAGAGTGGTGAGAGTGGGCATCCTTGTCGTGTTCATGATCTCAACGGGAAGGCTTGCAAGCTTTTTCCCATTGAGGATGATATTTGCTGTGGGTCTTTCATAGATAGATTTTATGAAGTTCAGGAATGTTCTCTCTATCCCTATACTTTGAAGCGTTTTCATCAGGAACGGATGCTGGATTTTGTCAAATGCTTTTTCTGCATCCATTGAGAGGACCATGTGGTTCTTCTCTCTTCTCTTATTGATTTGTTCTATCACATTGATTGATTTGCAAATGTTGAACCATCCTTGTAACCCAGGGATGAATCCCACCTGGTCATGGTGGATAATCTTTTTTTTTTTTTTTTAATATTTATTTGACAGAGAGAAATCACACCTAGGCAGAGAGGCAGGCAGAGAGAGAGGAGGAAGCAGGCTCCCTGCGGAGCAGAGAGCCCGATGTAGGGCTCGATCCCAGGACCCTGGGATCATGACCTGAGCCAAAGGCAGAGGCTTTAACCCACAGAGCCACCCAGGCACCCCGGTGGATAATCTTTTTAATGTGCTGTTGGATCCTGTTTGCTAGGATCTTGTTGAGAATCTTAGCATCCATATTCATCAGTGATATTGGTCTGAAATTCTCCTTTTTGGTAGGGTCTTTCCCTGGTTTGGGGATCAGGGTAATGCGGGCTTCATAAAAAGAGTCTGGAAGTTTTCCTTCTGCTTCAATTTTTTGAAAGAGCTTCAGGAAAATAGGTGTTATTTCTTCTTTGAAAAGTTTGGTAGAATTCACCAGGGAATCCGTCAGGTCCTGGGCTCTTGTTTTTTGGGAGGTTTTTGATCACTGCTTCAATCTCGTTGCTGGATATCAGTCTATTCAGGTTGTCAGTTTCTTCCTGGTTCAGTTTTGGGAGTTTATAGTTTTCCAGGAATGCATCCATTTCATGTAGGTTGCTTAGCTTATTGGCATATAACTGTTGGTAATAATTTCTGATGATTGTTTCTACTTCCTTGGTGTTAGTTGTGATCTCTCCCTTTTCATTCATAATTTTATTAATTTGGGCTTTCTCTCTTTTCTTTTGGATTAGTGTGGCCAATGGTTTATCGATCTCATTGATTCTTTCAAAAAACCAGCTTCTAGTTTCATTGATACTTTCTACTGTATCTCTGGTTTCTACCTCATTCTACCTCATTGATCTCTGCCCTAATTTGGTTATTTCCCTTCTTATGTGTGGAGTTGGTTTGATTTGTTGTTGATTCTCCAGTTCTTTAAGGTGTAGAGACAGCTGGTGTATTCTGGATTTTTCAATTTTTTTGAGGGAGGCTTTGATGGCTATGTATTTTCCCCTTAGAACCACCTTTGCTGTATCCCATAGGTTTTGGACTGAAGTGTCTTCATTCTCATTGGTTTCCATGAATTGTTTAAGTTCTTCTTTGATCTCCTGGTTGATCCAAGCATTCTTAAGCAAGGTGGTCTTTAGCCTCCAGGTGTTTGAGTTCCTTCCAAACTTTTCTTTGTGATTGAGCTCCAGGTTCAAAGCATTGTGATCTGAGAATATGCAGGGAATTATGTCAGTCTTTTGGTATCAGTTGAGTCCTGATTTGTGAGCCAGTATGTGGTCTATTCTGGAGAAGGTTCCATGTGAACTTGAAAAGAATGGGTATTCTGTTGTTTTAGGGTGGACTGTTCTGTATATATCTATGAGGTCCATCTGGTTCAATGTGTCATTCAATGCTCTTGTTTCTTTATTGATTTTCTGCTTGGATGATCTATTACTGAGGGAGGTGTGTTAAGATCTCCTACTATTATTGTATTCATATCAATATGACTCTTTATCTTGATTAATAGTTTTCTTACATAATTGGCTGCTCCCATATTGGCGGTGTAGATATTTACAATTGTTAGATCATCTTGGTGGATAGTCCCTTTAAGAATTATGTAGTGTCATTCTGTATCTCGGACTACAGTCTTTAGTTTAAAATCTAATTTATGTGATATGAGAATTGCTACCTCAGCTTTCTTTTGAGGCCCATTGGCATGAAAGATACTTCTCCATCTCTTCACTTTCAGTCTGGGTGTATCTTTAGGTTCAAAATGAGTCTCCTGTAGACAACATATGGATGGGTCCTATCGTTTTTTTCCAATCTGCAACCCTGTTTCATTTTATGGGCGCATTTAGGCCATTCACATTGAGAGTGATTATTGATAGATATGTTTTTATTGACATCATGTTACCTTTGAAGTCTTTCTTTCTGTAGATTGTCTCTATATTTCTGTTCAATGATATTCTTAGGATTTTTTCTCTTTTATAGAACCCCCCTTAATATTTCCTGCAGTGTCGGCTTGGTGGTCACATAGTCTTTTAAGCCTTGCCGGTCTTGGAAACTCTTTATCTCTCCATCCATTTTGAATGTCAGTCTTCCTCTATAAAGTATTCTTGGCTGCATGTTCTTCTCATTTAGTGCCCGGAATGTATTTTGCCAGTCCTTCCTGGCTTGCCAGGTCTCTGTGGACAGGTCTGACGTTATTCTAATGGGCTTTCCTCTGTATGTAAGGAGCTTCTTTGTCCTAGCTGCTTTCAAGAGGGTCTGCCTAGAATTATAATTCTTCATTCTAACTATCAGGTGTCAAGAGGACTTTTGAGAATCTAAAATCTTGGGGGGAGACCGTTCTGACTCTAGTACATGAATGCTGTTTCCATTTGTGAGAATGGGAAAATTTTCATGGACAACTTGTTTCACTATATCTTCTAGATTTCTTTCTTTCTCCTCCCCTTCAGGGATTCCAATAATTCTGACATTGGAATGTTTCATGGCATCATTTATTTCCCTGATTCTGTTTTTGTGGCTTCTGAGCTGTTTGTTCCAGGCTTCCTCCTGATCTTTTCTCTCTGTTTGTCCTCCAGATCACTAATTTTATCTTCTGTCTCAGTTACCCTAGCTTTTAGAGAATTTAGATTAGATTGGAACTCACTGAGAGCTTTGTGAACATCATCCCTGGTGGCTTTCCGTTCTGCCCTAACATTGTGAACATCATCCCTGGTGGCTTTCAGTTCTCCCCTAATCATTTCCATTTGGTCATCCATGGCTTTCTCCAACCTAGCTATTGCCTGGATAATTGTTAGCCTGAATTCCTTTTCTGACATATTGTCTATGTCGATAGCCATTAGCTCTGTTGCAGAAGGTCCATCCTCTGTATTTTTCTTCTGTTGGGCATTCCTCCTCCTAGTCATTTTGGTGAGAGATGACTGATCAGATGTAGCTGGATATATCGACTGTGGTGCATTCAAGGTACACCCTGGAATGCTCCTGAGCAAACAGGATTCCCCACCCAAACGAGAGAAAAAAGAAAAGAAAAAGAAAGAAAAAGAAAAGAAAAGATGGAAAAAAAAAGAGAGAGAGAGAGAGGGAGAGACAGGAAAAAAATTGAAGATAAAAGAGAAGGCTCAGCCCAAATTGGCCCCAAGGTAGGATTTATGAGGTAGTATACAGATAAAAACAGACAAACAAAAAGACTGATAAAAGTATATGACAAGAGGAGAAAAATATATATGTATGTTTATAATAGCAAAAAAAAAAACCCAAAAAAACTTAAAGGGAAGAACCTCGTCAAAAGGAACCCCAAGTGTAAGATTTATATACTATCAGGACAAACACAAATACACAGGAACACTGGCAGAAGAAGATGGGAGAGTGGTTATAAGTTCTCAGTGTGGGCGAGGAAGGTTATTTTGATTCTTCTTCGACGTATCTTGATATCTTTGTTAAAGGACTCAACTCTCCTAAGATAAAGGGGGATTAAAAATTGGTTTACCTATAGGGGTAGCATTGATTGGGGAAAGGGGATTATCTTGAATTTTAACTCTATATGAATATTAGAAAATAAAAATAAAAAAAGAATAAACTAAACTAAAATTAAAAAAAATAGAAAAGCAAAAGAAAAACACGTGTGCTTGTATCAAAAAGTTCAGGTTAGAAGGTTATTATGGAATTTGATGTACTGGACATCTCACTGTGATGGTAAATAGGTTAAAAAATTATCTATATAAAAGAAAAAAAATGAATCAGAATAGTGGGAACGAGTTAAAAATAAAAGTTGTATCTATGAAGTAGTGGTGGTTGTTCTCTTGTTGTCTTTTTTTTTTTTTTCATTCTTTCCTGGTTGGTTTTCTGGGGGAGGGGACTGCCAGGTGGGTTTTCGGTCAATGATGTTCCCTGAGTTAAGTCCTCCTGCCTCCCTCATGGGGGTGGGCTCTGAGGAAACCGGTTTTTCAGGCTTGTTCTCTGGAGGTTTTTATGTTTGTTTTATTGTTTTCATTTTTGTTTTGTTTTGTTTTGTTTTTCTCTCACCTTGATAGCTTTTGATGGTTTTTGGAGGTTTAGAGGAAAGCAAACTGCACCCCGACCTCCCTCTCAGAGAGAAGCCTCAGAGCAGGTTCTGAGTTGAGGTCCCTGGGGACATGGATCGCCTTCTTGTACCCAAAACCAAGGCAGCGGCAGCTGTTTGGGCAGCTCCAGACCACCAGAGAGGTTCCAAGCAGCGCACACTGAGATTTTCCCACTGGCCCGGGCTGGGAATTCCTGGTCTTTCCAGGTCCAAGAGCTCCCGGCTGGCGCCTGTGTGCACTCTCTCAGGGGAGGGTGTGGAGCGCGTGCTTCTCAGGCTCTAATGGTGCGGCGCAGCACGGGTCTAAGAGCAAGAGTTGGGCTGGTGCATGCCTGCACCTCTCTCAAGGGAGGGTTTGGGTTGCGAGCATCTCAGGCTCTGCTGGCGGGGCCTGGCATTCTGCCATCTGGAGAGACTCCCAGCCCCTCACAAGAGCTGGACCCCATGCGTTCTCGGGTGCGCTGGTGGCTCAGGGACCAAGACCTGGTTTCTCCGCCGCACTCTCTCTGGCTCAGCGCCAGGCGAGGCTGTCCTGGGTCCAGAGGCTTAAGCCCCTGTTCCCAACCACCCCGATTCCCACAATTTCCCTCCACGATCCTTTACTCTTTTTGAGTGCTTTCAACCAGACTCCAAGTTAATGCTGGTCCCCAGACGCAGGGCACTCTTGTATTGGGGTATTACTTTCCAATGGGTTGCCTCTGATGGCTCCCTCCCCCTTTTGTTTATCTTCCGATATCAGTCCGACGTTCCCACTCCGCTTTACCTGCCACTGGCGTCTTCTGCTCCTGTAGAGATCCAGACGTGTATAATTCTGCTCTCAGGCTGATTTCATGGGTGATCGGAGTTCTTTGGTAGGTAATCAGCTCACTTTAGGGGACAGGTTGAAATGGCGCCTCCTCCTACTTCCCCGACATCTCCCCCCCCCCTGCCTATAGCTATTACTACTTGGCAGAGTATAAAATTTTTGGCTTACAGTAGCTTTTCTTCCCTTCCTTGAGGTGTTGCTCTACTATCTTTTCAATGTCTGATGGTTAATCTGATTTTATTTCCCTAAGAATAACCTGATTTTTATGCTTAGAAGGCCAAAGGATCCTTTCTTGATCTTTTGAATTTAATATAATTGCTTAAATTATTTTTACGCTAACTTTGGGGCATCAGTTTTCTTTAGAATACAGTGTGCTCTTACAATATGTAGATTAGACTCTCCCACTATTTAAGGAAAGTTTCTTCATTTACATTTGAAATATTTTCTCCCTGAACCCCTGTTTTGATATTTTTCCTCAAAAGTCCTGGGTGTGTTTTGACTACTTTACATACGTATCAATATCTGTCTCTAAACCATTTTCTTTTTCCTTCATTTCCTGCTCTGTTCACATCTCTATTTTTGTCTTTTAATATACTTTTTTTTAGTAACTTTGTTTTGTCTCATATTTTCTTTTTAATGTAGTCTTAATTTTAAAATTTTCCTTCTTTTGTTTCCATTTCTTTCCTAAATTTTTCTGTTACTTTCGTAAATTATCAGATTCCACTTCATCTCCTGTTTTGGACATCACTACTTGTACCTGGTCATCTCCTTCCTAAATGTTTATATTTCTACTTTGTGTATGTTGTTTTCATGTTGGAATTTTTTCTCTGCTTTTTGATAAGTTTTCTGTAGGGGAGTTTTACTGCTGTTTTCTAGATGGTTTCTCTCACAGAATCTCTGGGTAAACATTTTACTTATACCTTAAAAAAACTTACATTGAATTACCAAATGCATTGCATTCTCCTAGCCTAGTTATTACATGAGAATATTATACCTAAGTGGGAAAGACTAAAGCATCCTCTTTAGTTCCTTAACCAAGGGTCTGTCACTTCTTTTTCTTTAATGTAAGTCATCTTCTGATTTAAATCCTAACCCTGGTTCAATAGGACTTCTGCCACCGGTCCTGATTTTCTAAATTCTTCTTGCCATCCGCTACTACCAAGGGGGATACTCCCTACTGCCTTCTAGAATTTTCTTTTTTTCTTTCAGAAGTTGGTTATTGCTGAGAACTCTCACCTCTGAGCCTCTTGAAAACTTCCCATGGCTTCTCTCTCCATTGTCCCCAGCGATGTTCATGCTCTTCTCATTCACAGCAGGTCTCATACAGGGTTCGGTCCTCTTCTTCATGGGATGGATATTTTTTGGTGATGTGTGAAAACTGCCATGATTAGGGGATCACTGCCCTACCTTTGTTCCTTCCCACGCCGCAAGTAACTTTATGCCTTCCTGTGCTGGTTGACCTGCATTCAGGAGCTTTTGAATCCCCCAACAAAAAATTTGAAGTTTGTAGAATTTCTGACTTTTGCTTTCTCCATCAATGTAGTTTGGAGAAACACTAGGAAATTAAAAATTAAGCTGCCACAATACTAATTTTTTAAACATCTGTTCTCCGAATGACATCTTGAACTTTTATTTTAACCAATTGAGGGATCAATATTAAATTTGTTTATGTAAGTTTATAACATTTAAACTAGTTGCTCCCAGAGACAAATCCTAAAATCCTGATGGCTTAACACAGTAAAAGTTTATGTCTTGCTCCTGTAAACTGCAGGTGGCCAGGGAGAGTGCCAGGGCAGGGGAACGTACTCTTACAGTCTTTCAGGGGGCTGGGTTGATAGACCCTTTGCCATCTTTAACACCTGAATTCTGAGATCGCTCCAGACGTTGACATCCAGTTGGCAGATGGAAAAGGGAAAGAAGCTGGAGGTTGCTGCAGGAGATTTTCATGGGTTTGGTCTGAATGTGCACACTTGACCTCTGCCCACTCCCACTGACCACATTCACACATACAGCTGCATCTAACTCAAAATTAAATTGAAAAATGGGCCCCTGTTTTATGCCTGGGAAGAAAAAAAAAAGATAAATTTTGTGAAGAGTTCACTTATCTCGCCCACAAAGTATCTCTCTCTTTTGCTAGTTCACTGGCTCTGTCAAGGCAGGGCTAAAGTTTTTACTCCTGTTTATGCCGCATTTAGCCTATCATAGAACTTGGCAAATAACAGAGACTCAAGGAATGCTTAGACAATTTAATGGCATTGAATTTTTATTCTGCAACTTAATTTTAATTATTTAAGTATTCCAGTATTGATCACAGGCAATGCATTTTTCTCTGGGACTTGCAATGGAAAGGGTTAAATTAACTAAAAGAAGAGATGACATGTTGACAAAGTGAACTGAATATGCAGCAGATCCCTCCTAAACCTCTATAAACTGTGACAAAGTCCTGCTTTATTTGAACTTGTAATGGAAAAGGACATAGATGTTGAGCCAGGTCAGATCAGATTGTATCTGTCATCTGCCATGAGCCCAGGCAGCACTACGGAGAGTAATCCAAGGTGACACTAGCTTGGAAGAAGCACTTTGAACAGATAAAGTGGTGTATGTGTGTCAATTAACGTTCAAGGAACTTTCTATTAACATTTCTAATTATTACAAGTTTTGAGGTATTAGTATTAAAAGGGTGTGGCATGCCATACCACATATCATTAATTTTAATGATGTACAGAATCTCATCATTTACAATGGGCCAATTTTGGGCAAACTCAGCATGAAAATCTCTTCCTGGGACAAAAATTACCAGGTGAGAGAATTCTCAAATTTTTTTTTAAAAATATTTTATTTTTATTTATTTATTTGACAGAGAGAGAGATCACAAGTAGGCAGAGAGGCAGGCAGAGAGAGAGAGGAGAAAGCAGGCTCCCTGCTGAGCAGAGAGCCCAATGTGGGGCTCGATCCCAGGACCCTGAGATCATGACCTGAGCTGAAGGCAGAGGCTTAACCCACTGAGCCACCCAGGTGCCCCAAGAATTCTCAAATTTTTAAGGAACCAGGAGATCACCTAGTAGAACTATTTCAATTAAGAGATCAGGGAACGTGTCAGTAAGTTTAAAGACTTGTGAGACAATACATAACACAATAGGGACTAGAACCCATTTCTAGTCTTACAAGTGCCAGTGTTTCTGTGTTTCTCACTAAGAAGTGAAGGACCACCAAGCTGCTGTTGGGAGAGTCTTCCTAGGTTCTCACCAACGTGGCTGGCCTGTCCGAGGTTACTCTTGAGCATGGGAGTGTCCCTGGGATCCCATCAGGAGAGCTGGTCAAAAGGTTCTGGAAAAAATGAATCTGGCTCCAAGGAAATTTCTCCCCAAATCACTTCCCTACCAAAAACTGGCTTTGTGATTCAGTCAAAGTCAAAAGATGATAAACAAGAGAAAGAAAAAGAGTAGAGAGGATATAGGGCTGAGCAGGAAGGAGAAGAGAATGCGAGGAAGAAAATGGAAAAAAAAAAGAAAGATTTAAGTAATGATTTCTTTAGCATCTCATATATCACTGAAGTTTATGTAAGTTTTCACAAGAAGATATAAAAATAGGAAGACAATTTCTTTACATTTTATTTATTTATTATTTTTTCTTTTTCCTTTTTTATTTTTTTAAAATATTTCTTTACATTTTTGCCTCCTCATCAGCTTCATATGCCAAAATAAGTGAATGCATGTAAAATATTATATGAATTCATTTGAATATGTTAGGTTCTAACCTATTTCAGAGAGAATGGCATATGTGTATATTATATTTGTTACGGTATATTGTTCAAACTTATAAAGAAGGAAATTCAGACATATGCTACCACATGGATGAACCTTGAGGATGTTATGCTAAATGAAAAAGACAGTCACAAAAAGATAAATATTGTATGATTTTGCTTATATCAGGTATCCAGAGTAGTCAAATTTAAAGACAGAATGAAGAATGATCATTTCCAGGGGCTAGAAGAAGGGAAGAATGGGGATAATTTCTTCATTGTATATAAAATTTTAGGTAGAAATTTGGAGTTTCAGTTTTGCAAGATAGAGTTCTGTAGATTGGTTGCACAAAAATGTGAAGGTACTTAATACGACTGAACTATACATTTTAAAATGGTCAAGATGGTAATTTTTTTTTCTTAAAGATTTTATTTATCTTTAAGTAGACAGATCACAAGTAGACAGAAAGGCAGGCAGAGAGAGAGAGAGAGGGAAGCAGGCTCCCCCCTGAGCAGAGAGCCCCATGCGGGACTTGATCCCAGGACCCTGAGATCATGACCTGAGCTGAAGGCAGTGGCTTAACCCACTGAGCCACCCAGGTGCCCCAAGATGGTAAATTTTATGTGTATTTTACCCCAATGTTAAGAAAAAGTTAGCATTGGGAGTAAGTGTGAAAACTCATGGTAAAATTTCATCTCCTTTTGAGATAATTCTGAACTTTGTCTCATAATGAGATTGTGTCAACAATGCCTATAAAGCTTTTACCATCAATCTAAATATCAAAGAAAACTGGGTTGTGCAAAGCTGCTGATTTTACTTTCATTGTCCAATATAATGGACTTTTTTGGTGTGTGTGTGTGTGTGTGTGTGGTATATATTTATGTATGTAATACATGCATGTATGTAATAGCTGGTTTGCATATAATATCAATCTTCACATGCATCCTGTCAGTTAATCCTTCCATTAACCTAGTGGTTTGGATATTGTTATCATGCCCAGTGAACAGATGACTTAACTCATACTTACAAAGTCTCTTAAGTCACAAACCTAGCAAATGGTGGAGTTAAATTTGAAATCTCTCTATCTCTCAAGCTCAGACTTTTAACCAATCACCTTGCCTTCAGGTCACTATATCAAAACTCCTGATTGAGGTAGAGGGAGGCAACCACAAATCAGATTCACTCCCCAGATCCTCAGTTAACTCCTGATGAACTTTACTCTATTTTGCTTTAAATATTTTATTTATTTATTTAATATTGAGGGAGAGAGAGCAAGAGAGTACAAACAGGGGGAGTGGCAGAGACAGAGGGGCAGAAGCAGCTCCCCGCTGAGCTGGGAGCCCAATGTGGGACTCGATCCCAGGATCCCGGGATCATGACCTGAGCCAAAGGCAGTCGCTTAACCAATTGAGCCGCACAGGCACCCTTGAACTTTATTGATTAAAACAATTATGGTGCTTTTATAAACAGTCTTATTGAGATATCGTTAACATATAATACATTTCCTATATTTAAACTAGATGATTTAACAAGATTTAACATATATATATATATCCATGACACCATCACTACAATCAAGATAGCAAATATACATATCATTCCCAAAACTTTCCTCATGTATTTTGGTAATCCTTTTCTAAATGAATTAAAATGTCAATTCTTCACCAAATTGATCTATAGATACAACACAACCCCAGTCAAAATCCTGGCAGGATTTCTTTTTCTCTGGTTATTAGCAAAGTGTTTCAAACACATTTCTGGATTGTAAAAGAAACTAGAGTATTCAAAAAGAGTTTATAAAAGAACAAAGTTGAACAATTATATTACCTGATATTAAGACCTAATCTTAATAATGTCATAAGCAAGTTGGTATATTATTGGCAAATTTGGACACATAGGTCAGTGGAAGAGGATATTAAGTCCAGATACTCACAAACACAAATATGGTGCACTGCTGTTGTTTTTTTTTTTGACCAAGGTGAGAGTATAATTTAATGGAGAAAGGATAATTTTTTTTCAACAAATGATGCTGGAGAAATTTAATGTCCCTATACAATAACTAATCTTGACTTATACCTAGCATCTTTTATAAACATTAACTCAAAATGATCATAGACTGATATAAATCCTAAACATGTAGAACTTTTAGGAAAAAATCTTTATGATCTTTAGAGTTGGGCAAAAAAATCCTTAGGTCTCATACCAAAAAACATGATCTACTAAAACAGATAAATTGGATTTCATCAAAATTTAAAATGCTTCTTCTTTGAAAGACATTGCCAAGGGAATGAAATGATAAATTACAGGTAGGGAGAGGATGCTTGTAACTCAGTTGTCTGCAACAGGACTCATTACACTCTCAAAATTCCATCATAAGCAAACACAGAACTAATGAAAATAACAGGGAAATATTTAACAGACACCTAAAGAACAAGAACAAAAAAAGGAAGATGACGAATAAATACATGAAAAGATACTCTCCATTGTTAGTAATTGAGAATTGCAAGTTAAAACCCTGCCGTAAGGTACCATTGCACACCTTTTCAAAAAACAAAAGGGAAGAAAGAAACAAATAAAAGATCCCTGAAAAACCAAGTGTTTTTGAGGATACAGAGCAACTGGAACTCTCCTACATTTCTGGTGGGAATTCACATTGGAAAGCCATAATGGAAAACTGTTTGATAGTTCTTTATAAAGTAAAACATATTTTTACTTTATAACCCAGAAATATCACTTTTAGGTATTCTGGGAAATAAAAATTTGTGTTTTGTGCAAAAATATACATGATGTATATCTATATACAAACCAAAAAAATACACATGAATTCATGTTACATACATGAATGTTCATAACAACAGTATATTTTCTAACAGCCCAAACAAGAAATAACCCAAATTTTCTTCAACGAGTGAGTGGCTGAGCCAACTGCAGTACATCCTTATAATGGAATAAGTATTCAGCAATAAAGAGAAGGGAAGAGTTGATAAACATCACAACACAACTAAACATCAAATGGTTTACAATAATTAAAAGAAGTCACATGGAAAACTTTGTGCACTATATAATTCCATTTATGTGACATCTGGAAAGGGCACAGAGACAGGTCTGGGTTGGGGGAGGAAATCAGTGGTTTCCAGAGACTGAGATGGAAGGAAGGCAGGACTTCAAACGGGCATCATGGAAGAACTGTTTGCTGTGAGGGAACTATTCTGTGCCTTGATTGTGGTGGCTGCTACATGGGTCTACTGCCTATTAAAACTCACAGCAGTGCACAACGACAGCAAGAAATGGAACTTTATGGTGCCTCTACTTTTTTGAAATATTTAAAAATTTAAAAAATGGGATATTACCTTTTTTTCTTTTTTGATAAAAAAGCAAGCTCTTAATCCATGAGATGTTAGAACAGTCACTGCAAGGTGACTACAGTCATGGGGTCCTCCAGCCATCTACTTCCACTCAGATGTAGACAAGACCCACAGATGTGATTATTGAAAAAAAAAAAAAAGATGCATGTTTATCAGAGAAGGATCTCTCTGCTCTCCCACCCCACATACTGTAGCTTTCCTTTCTGATTATAAACACAGGTTAGTGGGAAGGATAATATTTTGTACTGAGAGATCAAGTAAATAATTCTTACATAATTGAGACCTGCCCTCAGCCCACAAACATGCCATCATCAGGAAACATCCACAGACAGTGGGAGTAGCTGGCTGTTTGAGAGGGGCTGACAAGAAAGTGTTGGGGCTTTAAAATACAGCTTTCCATCCCTAAGAGAGCCCATTTGCTGTATTATAGGATATTGGTGTATTTTTTTTTTCTTAAACTAGCAATCTGCTTAGTCTAAAAGCTAGTATATGCATTATTGCTTTGCTGGATACCAAGCTCTTTCTCATTAGAGGCTTTGATATTGATTAAAAGTTGTTCACCAAGTATCAGGTCCTGTTGCCATGGAATAATGCTTGGCTCCCCTAATGTTAAACAGAAAGTCCAAAATGATCATTCAAATTAATTAGAGTAATTTGGAATGGAAGCTTGATGGGGAAGCCAGTTGCTAGAAGTGTCAAAGTAAGCCATTACTGCCACCTCATCTCTCCTCAGCTCCCCCAAAAGACAGTAAGCATGGTGCTTATGAACCATCCCATGGGCAGGCCAGTGCAGGGCTTATTTCCATGGAGTCATGACCTGCGTTCTCCCCTCCTGTGTGCAGTCCCAGCAGACAGGGAGGTCAGGTAAGCTCAGGCTGGTGCTGCAGACCTGAGCTGCCTGTGCAGCAGCCTGGAAGTTTGGCAGGGCCTCTGCTGCCCTGAAGATGTACTGGACCTGAAAAGTACTCTTCCTTAATAAGTGCTTTAGACAGTTGCCCTTCTCTTTCATCAGTTTCTGGTCTTTCATCCCTTTGTGTTTGTGTTTGTGTTCTGCCCCACTATATTCCCTTCTGTCTCCTTTTGCTGCCAAGATATCACTGATTCTAGGCAATTCAATCTCAGAATCACTTTGTGCTCTTTTCTAGTAAGAATTTTCCTACCCTGTCTCAGATACTATTTGCATTTTTCAAGAATAAAGTCTATTTGGGCTCCAGTATGAGTAGCTCTCCTGAAACTGAGTGGAGGTTTCTGCTATAGACAGCAGGGGACACTTGAAGAATCTTTGTAAATATCCTGCTGAGAGTGGATAAAGGCATAGGGGAAGAACTCTGAGTCCCAAGACTGACTCAACATAGTCCCATGTGTCATTTCACTTGCCTAAGGTTTGCAATGAGAAGGGCATAGCCAGGAACTTCCAAGATCCTCAGTGGATGGAATTTCAACTTCTTGTATGGAACTACATCTGGGAAAGTATCAGATCTCAAAGCTAGCTGGTGTTTCTATCTTTCAGCTGTGCGAATGTTGACTGCTAAAGGCTTATCAGTGCTTTCCTTCAATGCTGAATTGTTCTTGGCTGATGGGGAGCTGGCCTACTGTTGGAGGTTATGTGCTGCCCCCCAAATATAGAGGCAACCAGTAGGCAATGACTGCACGATATGAGGGAACACAATCAAAGCACACTTGTCTCTAGTAGAGATGATTCTGTGTTCTGATTTATGCCCGAGTCCCTTATGGATAAGACTATATCAGAGATCACAGCTTGTTTGGCCCTTTCCATATCCAATTCTTTGCTTTCTCACTTTCTTAAAGGGTTGTTCTGAAGGACATGCCCTCAATAAATCTTATGAGTCCATGTTGTTGTATCAGACTCTGCTTTCTAAGGAGCCTGTCTTAACCATTAACTTCTTGGAGTTATTGTCATAGAGAAAAATGTTTATTTTCTCTAGCTTTGATATTCACCTCTTTTCTTCTGGCATAGTTTTGAATACTACCCTTACTCCTGGAGGTGGTCTCTTGGTTGTGGTCTGTTTAGCTGTCTTTCATCTGGGTCAGAATTACTTTCCCCAGGCCATATCTGCTCTGACTAATCCAAACTTATGTACAGGATAATCTTCAGAGATCACATGGAAAAGTCTGGGGAAGAGGTAAAGGAGACATTCTTTATCATCAAGAAGAAGAGAGAAAAAAAAAAGAGGTGAAATAAGTCTTTCTTGATAAACCTAGGGGACAATCAGTATGGATAGAAGTGTTCTGAAATGTGTCAATTCTGAAAGCATTAGAGTCCAAAGAAACATATAGAAAAAGGTTATCTTACATGTATGGAAATTACATATGACTTATAGATAGCAATATATCAACATTAATAGCAGGGTTATATTGTCTCAGGTTATTATTTATTGTGGATCACTACAAATCTCCAGAAACCACTACTGATCCTTTAAGCTATGAAGTCCTTTCCTATTAGAGTTTTTTGTTTGTTTGTTTTTGTTTTTAAGAGAGATTGTGTGTGTGAGTTGGGTAGGCAGAGGGAGAAGGAGAGAGAGAATCCCAAGCAGACTCCACAACCAGTACAGAGCCCAATAGCTGTCTCCATCTCAAGACCCTGTGATCATGACCTGAGCCAAAATAAGAGTTGGACACTTAACTGACTGAGATACTCAGCCTCCCCACTATTAGGTCATTCTTATCTTTTACATCTTGGTTGCTGCATTTTAAGCCCTCCCTAAAATATTACTTGAGTTCCATAGTCCTAACTTTTTTAATTCATCTGAACTTTCTTGAATAGGTTGTACTGACAACTTTTCAAAAGCCTTTGTGCTAACTGTAACTTGGAAAGTAATATGGGAGACTAATTAATGAATCACACATGTGTAAGAGACTTCAGTTAGATCAGAATTCACATACTAATTTTCATGCTACCATACCTATTGGAAAACAGGGGACAGTGAGAGAAAGCCCATACTAAAATCAATCAATCAATCAATCAATCAGGAAAAAATGCCAAAACAACTTAGGTGGTGAGGAATCAAATCCTCCCCTAGAGGAAAGAACTTGTGTGGGGATAGGAAAAAGAAGCAGAGGTTCACAGTCTGGCAGATTAGTAAGAAAGAAACAGGAAAACCTCAGCCAGTCATTACCCCAGTGACCAATACTCAAGAATGAAAACAAATGCATTGTTTCAGATTCCATTTTTCTAACTGCTAACATGCTGTCTAAACTCTATTAACATCTATCCTTGAAAAGCAAGAATAGTGGGCTTACAGGTACGTTATCATGGTTATCAACTCTTCACAATAAAATTAAAGAAATGTTTTCTTCTCTGTTTGCAAGAATAATTAGTCCAATCCTATCAGTTTGCAGAAGATCAACAGATATTGGAAGATATTCCAAAAAAATAATGACACAATAGTATTATCAGTCATCAATCACGTGTCCTCATTACGGAAGCATGAAAGTGCTCAATCAAATAATAATCTTGGGGTGGAGGTGGATCAGGACGATGGAGAGCAATCACTCGGATGGATGAGTGAAGGGAGGAGAGTATATGTAAGGGACATATCGGACACCTCTGGGACCTTGATTCATATCCTCACCTCCAATTCGGCTATCCCCTAGCAAACAGTGCCTGGCCGTCTTTGATGCACCATATGTTGACAACATTTCACCCTTACCATATGCCCTGTATTTTCTACTTTGGGTCCCACATTTCTCTCCTACTTCAGATACCAGCAGGAGCTTGGTGGTTAAGTATACACACACAGTCTGGAAATGCAGAGTTAATGATCCCAGGGGCAGCCTTCAACAAGTAGGTATGGGATGAGAGTTGATGGTTAAATACTTCTGGTCCGTCCTCATGTGGACACTTCTGGGAGGTGGTCTATATGATTCTTAGAGGTCTCCAAAGAGAAGCTAGCCCTAATTATCCTCAGTGGTGACCTCAATAGTATACTTTATGTGGGGGTTTTCTCTTTCCCTCTGTCTCCCTCTTAGGTCCTTCAGTCCTACATCCTGGATTTACTCCAAAAACAAACAAACAAACAAACAAAAAACCCACATGCCCATAAATCCTTCTCTTTGATTCTTCTTTTGGGAAGAACCCAAGTTAAGATAATGTCAGGTGAATACCTAGAAATCAGATGCTTTCAATGGAATTGAGCCCAGCTGCCCACAGCAGTGGATGAAATAATATATCCTTTATTGTCTTTTCCTCCTTCTTTCACCTTCTCTGTCCCTGGATCCCTCTTGGGTAAGCCCTGGACACAAGTTCTTGCTCATGCTCTGCCACTGAGGGGAACGAAACTTACATAGGAATTGAGCAGAAGTGATAAGAGAATTGAAAGGAGAAACAAGGGAATGTAGTTTCACAGAAGCCAAAGGATGGATGAATTTCAAGGAAGAGACAGTGATCAATTGCATCAAAAGCTATAGAGAGGTTAAGCAAGATGAGAAATGAAAAGAATCAAATTAAGCAACTGGAAGGTTATGGGCAAACTTGGGATAGAACTGTCAATGTGGTGAAGAAAGTAGGTTTTTCTTCTGTTGAAATTTGTTCTATTGTTGCATTTGCCTGTTTCTCTGACACCTTCCTCATTTTTCTAAATCTCCAGGCTATAAACTTTAATATTTCCAATCTATTCAGAGAAATAATCTCCTTGATATTGCAGTGATAGTGAAAGCCATTTTAATTCTATCCCTTTTGTCTCCCAGAATTTATTTTGCATTTACTTTTTGTGAAAAAAATGTACCACTTCCTCTGGAGTTGCCCCAGCCCACTTCTCTGGCCTTGTTTCCCTTCTTACTCTTTTCATTTATCTGCAATACCCTAATTGTTTGGTTTCTTTAACTTTATAAAGCGATGACTCACTTCCTTATTCATCAAAATTAGTTTTCTTGCCTTTCTTTGAGTATATGAATCATTCTTCTCTTATAAGTATTATCAGTAAGCCTCTCTAAATTCTAAAGTTTGCTGTGCATGTGAGAGAGATATTTAAAAAGTACATTGTTATCAGTTTAGGCTCATTTTTAGCATCAGTGAGGATAGAGAGAATCTTGCTATTCATAAAGGGAAGGGTCCAGAAATGGCACACTCATGATAATAAAACTTATCTTGCCAGGATGGGAAAGAGAGTTCTCTTTAGGATTTTATTTTAATCTTTAAGTTTACATAATTTCTTTCTTCACAACGTCCTGGGCATTTTACATCAATGTCTGATTCATCCATAAATATCCACTATACACTCTCCTTTGCTTGTACAAAGTCAATTCTATTGACAATATGGCTAGTTGTTCTGATTATTGTAAGTGGTTCTGTTCAATAAACCATTATTTGGCATTGAATGATTTTTGAGGCACTCTGAGAACATGAAGTGGAAGGAGTTCTGTAAGGAACTGTGAATGATGTCTCAGAGGCCAAGATGGTGTTTGACCATGAGGAGTGGGTGATTTGACTGAGAGAGTTCTGGGCAGAGGGCCTTTGGTGTCCTATGTCTTGATCTGGATATTGATCACACAGGTGTGTTCTGTTTGTGCAAATTCAGTCAGCTTTATACTTATGGTTTACATGCATTTACATATATATTTTATTCTTCAATAAAACCCCCAAATTTAAACACAAAAATAAAGCTGTGAAGTTATTAGATGTGAACACAGAAAATTCTTTTATATCTTCAGTATAAAGTCCTTTTAAACAATGACTCATAAATCAGAAATCAATGCAGAAATGAAAGCTTAAATTGCAAAAAGAAAACATTCTAAGTAAAATTAGAAGATAAATGTCAAATTAGAAAGCATTTGCAATGCAACTCACATCTTAACAAATCAGTAAGAAGGCTGTCCAGATGAAAATGAGACTAGCATTTGAACAAGTATGCCTTGTTACAGAAGTGAGAAAGAAATGGTTCTTACATGTATGAAAAGTTGATCAGCTTGTGTTATAGGATGAGAAATGAAAGTGAAAGCTATAAGAATGCATCCTTTTTACCCACCAGGTTAAGATTTTTTTTTTTTTTGAGTTTGATAGCACATTGTGTTATAAGATATAGGTAAGCAGGGATCCCCATACACTCTTTGTGGGACTATAAATTAGCATAATGTCCATTGGAATTTTATTGACATTATCCATTGAAATTAAAAATGAGCATACTAGGGGTGCTGGGTGGCTCAGTCAGTTGATTTTGGCTCAGGTCTTGATCTCAGGGTCATGGGATCAAGTGTCACGTGATCAAGCCCCAGTGGGGAGTCTGCTTGAGATTCTCTTCCTCTCCCTCTCCCTCTGCCCCTCCCCTTGCTTGCATGTGCACTCTTTCTCTCTAAAATAAATAAACAAATCTTTAAAAAAATGAACATATATAACTCAGCAATTCAATTCTGAGAAATTAGATTACTTGTACATGTATAAATGATTTAGGTACAAGAATATTAAGTGAAAGAGTGATTATAATTATAAAATACTATAGCGATAAAGTTATTTTTGCTAGTTTGCAGATAAAATCTGAAATATACACACAGGCTCTGGGGAGTCAAGGCGAGAAATATATGATTGAAAGGTAGGGTCAGAGAGTTTTCATTGTCTACATGAATGTTTTCTTGAAAATCACCTACTGGGAAAATTAATTAAATATAAAAACAAAACTAAAACTAAAGTATAACAAAATCCTCATGACGTTTCAACTTAAATTACACTAAATGATAGATAATAATCTGGTAAATGTAGTCATATGATAAAACTCACTAATTCTAAAAAAAAGTGGTAATTGCTGTAATATTAGGAAAACACAGCATATTATTGTAGAATATCTATCCTTGACCAGAGGTTAGGAAAGTGTTTATTCTCTTGCACCATGCTTTTTGGTGTGTGAATTGACAAAAGATCCAGACAGTACCAACATCTGTGTAATCTCATTCACACCAATTTGTCACTAGAATGTGGATCCACACAATATTATGAGCAAGACCATTATCTATACTGTTATTTCTATTAATTGAATATTAACACTGAGCAATGAGTAACCAATACAAAGTGAAAATAAATTAACATGTAATTATATGAAATGCTACAAAGTCACTGGAAAAAAAACCTCAAGAATTGAGACAACATAAAAGTGTGAAAATATGCTGCAGTGTATGTTAAGTAATTAAGCAAGTTTATATATATAAACTTATATTATATATATAATATAAATTTATATCATATAATCATAATTTAACAAAATTTCATAGGCAATTTCTGAAAGGAAAGCTCTCTAATTGGTAGGATGATAACGGATTTTCTTTTGCTTATGTCCAGTATTTTCAAATGTTATATTTTATACATACATTACTTTATTGTCAAGGAAATGAACAAACAAGTAACATGCAGTGTGTCAATGTCTGTTATAACTAGAGTATTCTGATATTATTCTGCAGTGCTGGTTTCCTGCAGGTAATATATGGATAGCTTTATTCTGCTCTGAAGGGTCCCTAGTGGTGGTGATTCTCACAAAAAGAAAAGTGGAAAGATTTATTTCAGAAAAACCTTTTGTCATCTGTCCACTGGAACACTTAGATTGATTCTTGGCTCAGTTTCCAAGAGGGCACAAGCAGACTACCTCTTCAGAGATTTCTTAAGTTTACACTCCAGTGCAGTTGGTAAAAACAGCTGCTCCTAGGTCTGGAATCAAGTAATTTGTTGTTCTAGAATATTATGTACAGACTCCTCCCCTGCACTCAATGCCCCTCCTCCACATTGGGCATTGGAGGGGCAGGTAATGATTTCTCCCATGTGTCCAAATAGCTACTATCCCTCTGAATAATCACCATCATCTCCCAGAAAATGCCCAGAAAGTTGCATAGAATTAAGACAAAATATGTATCAGATGTATCACATTGTTGGACTAAAATAGGGATAGAAGTAAATTCTGAAAAAAAAAAGTGAGCTAAGACACTGGGGCTAAAAAGGCCTGTGTTTGAATTTCTACTCTGATCTTATTCCCTGTATAAACCTGCTCATCTTTCTGAGCCTCAGCTTCTTCCACTGTGAAAATAGGTCATCAATATCTACCATGCCAAGTTGGAAGAGTTGGACTGTTACATAAGAAAATGTACAGGAAAAATCCTCATGCTATCTGGCTCATGCAGACGCTATTCAGTGCCAGATGCTGATCTAAAGGGGGTTACATATTTTCTCATTAATACTCAATTTCTGAGTATCTTCCATAATCTTCCATTATCTTGACCCAATTTTAGAACTTAGTTTTCTTTCTTTCTTTCTTTCTTTCTTTCTTTCTTTCTTTCTTTCTTTCTTTCTTTCTTTCTTTCTTTCTTTCCTTCTTTCTTTCAAGATTTTATTTATTTGACAGAAAGATCACAAGGAGGCAGAGAAGCAGGCAGAGAGAGAGGGGGAAGGAGGCTCCCTGGTGAGCAGCGAGCCGATGCGGGGCTCGATCCCAGGACCCTGAGACCATGACCTGAGCCAAAGGCAGAGACTTAACCCACTGAGCCACCCAGGCACCCCATAACTTAGCTTTTCTAAAAGAACCAATTTGGTTGCAAATTCGTCTATATAGAGAAAAATGAGAAGAAAATCTCAATATATGTGTTGACAAGCCTAGACAAAAATCTAGTAGCACTATGTTAAAATACAGGATAATAATTAATGTAAAATCATCTTGCAATGACATGCAATAAATATGTATGCATATATTTAAATATTTTTAAATTAACTTACAATTAAATTGACTTTTGGTGTACAGTTCTATTAATTTTGACACACTTATATGATACATAAACAACACTACAATCAGGATACAGGGCATCATACCCAACACTTTCCTTCTACTCTTCTTTTGTGGTAGAACTTTCTCCCCACCCTTATTCTTCTGGCAGCTGCTGGTCTATTCTTCATAACTTTGTCACTATGTTTTGTCTTTTCAAAAGTATCATAGAAATGTAACTTTTTGAGATTGGCTTCTTTGGAATTCATCCAAATTGTTGCATTTGTCAATAGCTTCCTCTTTATTGTTGGGAGTATTCCATTGTATGAAAGTACAATGGTTTGTTTGACCATTTCTGTGCAAAAGAATATCTGGGCTGTTTCCAGTTTGAGGCACTTGTGAATAGAGCTTCAATAAACATTCATGAATAAGTTTTCATATGAAAATAAGTTCTTTGTTTAAAGCAAATACCTTGGAGAAGAATTGCTGGATCATATGGTAAATGTGTGTGTACATGTTATGTGTATATATACATATATATATGTGTATATATATAGGCATTCTTGATTTTATGGTATGCTAAGTGGTGGTATATTTTCAATTTTATAAGACATTTCCAAACTATTTTCTAGAATGGCTGGACCATTTTTCATTGCCATTAGCAATATGTGAGACTGGATTACATCACGTCTTTACCAGTGCTTGGTATGGTCTTTTTGTGTCCATGTGTTTTTGTTTTTATGAATATGCAAAAGCAATTCAACGGAGAAAAGAGCCTGTTGTTAGATACGTACACAAGATTGAAATTATTTTTTTATGAACTCTTATTATTATGTAAATCCATCTTTATCTTTGGTAAATGTTTGTGCGCTCATGTTTTCTTATTTGATATTAATATATCCACTCCATCTTTCTTTGGATCAATGTTTGCATGCTATACCTTTTTACTTTTAACTTCCTTATATATCTGAAGTGACTTTTTGGGAGCCTATACTTAGGGCATATCTCTTTTTATTTTTAATTTTTAGAAAAAGAGAGAGCGTGGTTTGGAGCAGAGGGACAGAGAATCTTTTAAGCAGGCTCCATGCCCAGTGCTGAGCCTGACATGGGGCTTGATGTCATGTCCCTGAGATCATGACCTGAGCCAAAATCAAGAATAAGGTACTTAACTGACTGAGCCACCCGGGTCCCCTAGCACATCTCTTTTTAAATCTATCCTGACAATTCGTCTTTTAATCGTGCCTAGAACATTCACACTATACATATTTATTACTATGTTTGTATTTAGATCTGCCATTTTATTATTTGTTTTCTGTTGGATCTCTTTATTTTCATGCCTCCATTTTCCTTTCCTGTTTTCTTTTGGCTTACTTGAACACATTTATTATTAAATGTTAATGTATCTATTTCTTTTTACATGCATTTCCTTGAATAAGCCTTATTTTCCTATGTTTTGTTTTTTAGTGGTTGTTCTTTACATAATTATAGTGGCTTTATGTAATCTGCCTGAAATCCTTGTTTGTCCCTTCCAGTGGGAGGCAGAAAACTTACCACCTCTCACCTTTCACTGCTTGGTTTGCACTTTCTTAGGTGTTACTTCTACTTTTATTGAAAATTCCATCAGATAGTCTCATAGTTTTGCTCTCAACTACCACAGTATATTAAAGAACTCCAGAAAAGTTCGTTACATTTACCTAGATGTTTACATTGTGATCTCTCTTCTTTCAAGACTGATGCTCCTAATTTCCTTCTTTCTGATATCTTTTACCTTTTTAGAGTAGGTCTGTGATAATACATTCATTTGTCTTTCCTTCATCTCAGAATGCATTAATTTCAGCTTTATTCCTAAAGAGTATTTATCCTGCATATAAAATTGTAGGTCAATTGTTCTTTTCTTTCAATATCTTAAAAAATGTTAGTTGACTTTGTTGTAGACTTCATTATTTTCATGAGAATTCTGCAGTTAGAATCATTATTTCCTTATAATTGAGGCATCTTTTTTCTGGTTTATTTCTAGAATTTTTCTTTGTTTCTGACCATTTTTTAAAGTATGTCTCTGGGTATTGGCTTCTTTGCAATTTTTCTGCCTGAAGTTTGCTGAACCTCTTGAATCTGTAGGTTTATATCTTTCAAACATTTATGAGAATCTTAGCCATTATTTCTCCAAATAGTTTTTCTCTGTCCTGTCCATTTTCTTCTCTCCTTCTGGGATACCAGTGACATCAATATTTGACCAATGAATGAATGTTCCCGAGAACCTGTTGTTTTTCTAAAGTCTTTATCTAATTTGTTCATACTGGATAGTTCTTTTTCATCTATTTTCAAGTTCATTGACTCATTCTTCTGTCATTTCCATTATGCTATTGAGCCTATTCTGTGAATTTTTTACTTTAGAATACTGTTTTTTTCTGTTCCCCAAAGTTCATTTATTTCTGGTTTATATTTTTTTTCTGAGACTTTCTTTCCTATTTCTTTGTTTAAAGAGTATTTACTTATATTTAAGTTGACATTTTTATTTTAGATGCTTTGGTGTCTCTGTTGAATAATTTCAACACTTTCACCATTTTCTTACTGA
Organism: Meles meles; assembly: GCF_922984935.1. Lineage (NCBI taxonomy): Eukaryota > Metazoa > Chordata > Mammalia > Carnivora > Mustelidae > Meles > Meles meles. The sequence continues at coordinate 34,972,324 of NC_060069.1, read as the reverse complement.
CATCTGCTAATGGACTTTCCCTGCTCAAGGTGAGATTTTTTTTTTTTTTCTGGTTCTTCCTATGCTAGGAAATTTTGACTTGTATTCTGGACATTTTGAATATTATATCATAAGATTATAAGTCTATAAATCCTATAAAGACTGGCTTTCTTAAAAAATAGTAAATTTGCCTGGTAGAGTCCAAGCCACAAGTTTGGACCAACTTTCTATGAGTGTGTCTTCAACATTACTTCTCTTCATAGAGCTCTTCGGATCTATGTCTTCTGTGTCTTCAGTTGGTAGTCTGGAACCTGGCTGTGGCTTTATCTTGGTCAGGTCTCAAAGTCTTTGTCTTGCCATTGGAACTGGATCAATACATGTTGCAGCTTGGTGATGAGCTTAGGAGTTTTTAAACAACTTCACTGTTTGCTTTCCTAAGCTTCTGCCTTTCTGTGACCTTCTTGATGTTCTCTGGTTCTCTGGGACTCTCTTCCTAATTCCTCCACCCAGAAATCTGAGGCTATAGTTATCCTGCTATGTTCTGGATTCCCCATGACTGCAGCTGCTTCTATGATCAGAAGCTGGGAAACCAGAGAGAGGGGAAAAACCAACAGCAGCTGGAATCTGTTGGAGCCACAGAACCTCTTGGAACACACTCTCATATAGCTGAGGCAGTTTCCTCTGTCTCAGAATTTTAGATGCCTGCAAACTCCCATAGCTGCTGGAATTACTACCACCACAGATGCCATAGCAAGTTTGTCATTGGGTCATGAAAGAATGGAGAAAATACATATTCATTTTTTAAAAAGGCATAACAACTATTCTTCCATTCAGAGCCTTAGAATTCCCCTTCCTGATCTTTTGGAGGGCTTCTCTTGGAGCTCTTTCTGTTCATGTTAAAGACCAGTTCTGCATTTGGGGCTGCTTTGAATCCAGGCCAAGGAATACCAGAGTAGGGGGGGGATGATGGTAAAGTCACTGCAGGTACAGTGGTGTTTTGAGATATGGTCTTCTTCCTCAATTTGGCTCCTATTGTTTACCTTTTACAACCCATCACATGCCCTGTACTTTCCACCCAGGTGGATGTCATTGCTCTTTCTTCCCTGGAATTGAAACTGATCAAACATACCTTACTAGACTCTAAAACTAGTGTCCTATTTTTCCCCATTGTGCCATGATGCTGTTTCCAAAGATTATTATGAACGCAGATCTCCTTCCTTATGTGTTAACTGAAACCCAACTCATAATCTTTAGGATATCCTCAATATTGAATGTTAAATTTCCTAGAATTGATTAAAGTTACTCCATGACATCAGCATTCAGCTGCTCTTTTGGAATCCCTGAAACTAAAAGTCTTGAGACCTTACCACTTCTTTGTCTAATACTGATGTGTAGAGGCAGAGAACAAATCCTATCTGAGTGGCCACACATTCATGTGTCTTTTCTCACATAACTATCCTTACCTGTCTCCCTGAGTTGTTTCTGTGCCTGATGAAATTAAAAAAAAAAAAAAAGTTTCTTATTAACTATGGTAAGATAGAGAAGCTCTTTACTCACACTTCCTAAAGTTATCTGTCAAATTTTCTTTGATAAAGAATTTATCAAAGTTCTTACCAAACTAGAAAAGAGTAAGCTGGAGAAGAGGATGGAAAATCAATCCACCCTACTTTATATGCCAATGCAACCCCAACCCACCTGCTAATAAAAATAACTAAAGAACACATCATTTGTTTTATCTTGAGATTTTGGTCATAACAAAGCTATTAATCCCTTATAACTTGTGATAGATTACAAAATGGTGCAAATTCTCCATCTTTTTAAAAGTATCTGTGTCCTTTCTCATTGACTTTGTAACTCCTCAAGAGATAAAGTCTATTCTGTCTAAATCTGGGCTGCCTCTGGGACTGACATTGGCCAATAGAATGTGTGGATGGGATGCCTTGCCAGTTCTAAGTCTAGGCCAGGAAGACCTGCATGCTTTTGTTTACTCCCTGGGAACCCTGCTGAGCCACCATACTAACAAGCTCAGGCTAGCCTGCAGGAGGATGAAATACCATATGGACTAGAGATGAGCCATCCAAGCTAATCCTGGTCTCTATCAGACCCAATAGTTGACTATGAACTCATGAATGGGCCCAGCTTAGACCAGCTGAGCCAGGCTCAGATCAGCAGAATTATCTAGTCACCTCATAGCCATAAGAGCATTAATCAAGTGTTGCTGTGTACAGCCAGTAGTTTTGGGTGGTTTGTTATGCTGAAAAACCTAACCAACACATGAGATAAGAACTACTTTTATTAATTGACGAGACCCTTCATTGCTCCCCAAAACACACACACACACATACACACACACACACACATAGGGAGGGAGGGAAGGAGGGAGGAAAGAGGGGAGGGGGAGAGAGAGATAGGAGAGAAAGCAGAATGTTTGGAATTGAGCTGCACTTAAAAACACTACTCTGCAGTCCCTAGTCATATGAATGACAGTCCCAGTACCTTTACAAGCCTGCCAGTAACTATTAGCACGTATCTAGGAAACGGACAAGATTTTCGTATATTTTATGGCCCACATTCTGCCATTGTAGCCGTAATTGCCATGAAAATGCAATAGTGCATGGATCCCTATCTTCAGCAAACGTATTCCTTCTGACAAAAAGGAGACTGACTTGCACAGAATGACTTTGTTCATGTGAAGGAGAAAAAGAAACCTGCAACTGAGACTATGATGCAGAATGGTGCTGCCCAGACTCTCATTTTGTATTCTCAGCCCTAATTAGCTCTTTTGGAGCAGATTGTTTGCAATGAGCTCCAGAAAATTGAGTATGATTTACTTAAGGCAAACAGGGTTCAGTTGTTAACCTTTCAGTCTTTAACGAGGCAACATCTTAAGGACGAACAACAGTAAACAAGGAAGCTTGTCAATAAGAATCAAAACTGTGCCAGGATCCAATTTTACACCAAAAACAAGTCTCTGGAGAAAAATAACTTTTCTGGCATGAAGTGACGGTGCAGGAAGTGCTAGAAAAGAGTATCATCCTGACTCAAAGCTGAGAATTCAATTTTGGGGTGTCTTATATTAAGAGGCAACTTTACAACAAACAATGTTCCCATTCTGCTGCAGAACCTAGTGAATAAATGATGACTAGAACAATGTGACAATACGACATCTGACTTCATAGGAACATGGCGGTGTTCAGGTAGAATTGTGAGTTTTCAGGGTAGTCTTAGACATGAACTATGCCATTAATAAAACAGGTGATCAGAGTGAGTTGTGGGAGCCTACACAGATGTTTTGCATGTGGTAGGAGGATCCCTGAGATGAGAACCTACAGTCAATCCCCACTACTCTTCTAGCTGAGCCTTCCTCATAGAATTGCCTACACTTTGCTGAGTGTGCTGAACCTCATTATCTTTTACCATCCTCTCTATCTGGACTATATTTCCTGACTTTTGTAGTCTGGAAAATTCTTGCTAATCCTTAAAGTCTAAATCGAATCATTCCCTTACAAAAGGAGAACAAATCCTTGCCCCATCTCTTTTTCCCTGGCACATTTTGTATTTGGGGTTGCGAATAGATCTAAGACACTAAAAGGCAACAACAACTGGACCATTATTTCTGAGGTCTGAGCTCCAAAGTCATACTGTTTAAGATAAATTAAAAAGAAGAAACATAATACCTTCTGTAAATCTCAGAGCATAATTTTCCCTCCATAAGTACATAGAGAAAAATTTTCAGGGAGAACATTCAGATTCTCACCAAAAAGAAAGAAGGAAACAAAAACCACATTATTTTTATTATAGCTCCTGGAGCAATCTTACACATAGGCTGGAAATTGTTTCTGCTTCTTGATTGACTGGGGACGTGAGTTGGTATTCTGGTGGTATACAAACATGGCTATAGTTATTCCTGTCCTGTACCGACATCTCTTTGTAATGTGATTTTGCGGCTTCTTTCAACAAGATGTGAAGTTTATTTCTTAACCCTCTGAGTCTGGGCTGAACTTGAAATTTGCTTCACCAATAAAATGCAGTGGGAAGTCATGCTGTACCTGTCCTAAGCCCAGGTCTCAGAGGACTTGAATTTTTGTGCTTTTTCTTTTGGAAAGTTGCCCAACTGTTCTGTGAACCTCTTGAGCAAGCACACTGGAAGATGAGAGACCACATAGCTCAGAAACTAGCCTGCTCAGCTAGGTCATGTGAGTCGTCAGCTCCCCAGAGGACCTAGTTGCTGAACAAAGATGTGTAGTAAGACAGACAAGACCAGAGAAACCATCCAGCTGAGCCCAATCCAAACCAATCCACTGAGATGTATCTAAATAGTAGACTGTTGGTTTAGGTTACTATGTTTTGAGATAGTTTGTGCTCAGGAAAAAAAAATTAACTGACACAAATTGTTAAATATACAAATGTACATAAGCCTACCACTGAAGGGTCCTGAAGGTTTTTCTTCACTCTTGGGTTGTTCAAACATCCTCCCTAGGTTTCTGAGTTTCTCCCTCTTTCTTTTCTTTCCCAGAAGATCTTCAGTTTCTCAAATCCTTCTGCTTCTCTGTTCTTCAACCTTGACTGCCTCTCTACAGCTTTCAGCATGGGTTTTCTGTTGTGTTTCAAATCATGTGGGTTTTTCTCCCTGTACACTGTCATCAAGGGTTTCCAATTCATTAGAATATAGGAGAGGGATAAATGAACACAGAAAGCCCTTGGAGAATATGTCTTATTCTTGGGATGCAATGAGGTAAGAGAAAAACAAAATTCCTACTTGCCACATTCTACTTTTGTATAAAATTTTGAATCATTAGAAAAGAGTGGTTTTCATTTGATATTATCCCCCTTCCTTGCCACCTCAATCTCACCAACAGGGTGAAAGAGATTGTGATGAGCCAATGAATTTCCCACTCGAGGCGGTGTTTTTCCAGTGGAAAGTGACTTGGTGGGTTTTGGGTCCTACAAATCAATTAAAAGATTTGTCCATCCACAAATATTTAAAATTTTGGTACTTCCAATTGTCCTCCAGAAAGTATCAATTTCCATTCCTCTGCATGAGTGTTGATTTCCTCACCTTATCACAAACATTTTTTTCAAGTTTTCATTGTGTATTTTATATGCATATATAACATATATGTAAAACATAATATTTTCCATTATAACCACTTTAAATCTATAGTTTATGGGCATTAATTACACTTACAATGTTGTAGGAATATTGCCAATATGTTTCCAAATTCTTCTATCACCCCAAACAGACGTTCTGTAACTATGAAGCAATGCTCCTCGTTTTTACCTCTCCCAACCCCTGTAAGCTCGTCTACTTCTCTCTGTAAGAATTCACCCGTTCTAGATATTTCATATAAGTGAGTCATACAACATTTGTCCTTCTGTGGCTGCCTTATTGCATTTAGCATGATATTTTCAGGATTCCTTGATGCATTTATCAAAACTTCATTTCGTGCTATGACTGAATCATATTCCATTGTATGTATATGTCACATTTTCTTTGTTTATTCATCTGTAGCCCTTTTGGCTATTGTGAATAGTGTTGCAAAGAATATTCACATGCTTCTTGAATCCCTGATTTCAATTCTTTGGGTTTATACTTGAGAGTATAATTGCTGGGTCATATGATAATTCCATGTTTAACTTTTTGAGGAACTGCCAAACTGTTTTCCATAGTGGCTGCATCATTTTACATTCCCACCAGCAAAAGAGAGGGTTATAATTTCTTCACATCCTCACCAACAGTAAATTTCCATTCTTGAATTGTAACCAACCCACCAGGTGTAAAATGGTATCTCATTATGGTATCAGCATTTGTCAAATTGCTGATTTTTTTCAAAGACTCCTTATTTGGTTTTGTTAGTGATACCAGTTGTCTTTTGCTTTTTTCTTTTATTTATCTCCACTCTAATTCTTATTTTTTCTATCCTTCCTCTAGCTTTGAGTTTGACCTGCTCTTCTAGTTTCTCAAGATGTAAAATTAGGTTATTGATCTGAGATTTTTTTTTAAAAGGACTTTATTTATTTGAGAGAGAAAGAGAGAGAGAGACAGAGGGTGAGAGAGAGAGAGTGAGAGAGAGAGAGAGAGAGAGCGAGAGAGCGCATGAGAAGGGGGAGGATCAGAGGGAGAAGCAAACTCCCTGCCGAGCAGGAAGCCTGATGTGGCATTCAATGCTGGGACTCCAGGATCATGACTTGAGCCGAAGGCAGTTGTTTAACCAACTGAGCCACCCAGGTGCCCCAATCTGAGATCTTTTTTAACATAGGCATTTGCAGCTATGAGTTCCTTTTGAGCACTGCCTTTGCTACATATTATAAGCATTCCTATTTTTTTTTCCATTTCTATTTATCTCAAACTATTTTCCAATTTCCCTTGATTTCTTCTTTGACCCACTATTTCAGAGTGTGTTTTATAGGGGGCACCCGGACGACTCAGTCAGTTAAGTGTTTGACTCCTGGTTTTGGCTCTGCTCATGATCTCAAGGTCCTGAGGTTGAGCCCTGCGTCCAGCTCCATGCTCAGAGCAGAGTCTGCTTATCCCTCTCCCTCTGTTCCTCTCCCCATGCTTTTTCTCTCTCCCTTGAATAATAAAATCTTTAAATGGAGGGGAGGTGGATGGGAGGATGAGATAATTGGGTGATGGGCAGGTGATGTGCTGTGCCTTCGGCATTATATGCAACTGATAAATTATTTAACACTACCTCTGAAACTAATGATATACTATATGTTGGCTAATTGAATTTCAATAAAAATAAATAAGATCTTTTAAAACAGAGTGTGCTGTATAGTTTTTCACATGTGTGATATTTTTTCAGTTGTCCTTCAATTAATAATTTTTAGCTTTATTCATTGTAGTTATGAAAGATACTTTGTATAATTTCAATCTTCTAAAATTTATTGAGACTTGTTTTGTGACCTAACCTGTGGTTTATCCTAGATCACTCTCTATGTGCACTTGAGAATGTGTACTCTGCTTTTGTTGGGGGGAGTGTTCTCTAGATGTGTGCCAGACCTAGTGGTTTATAATATAGTGGCAAGTCCATTATTTCCTTACTGATTTTCTCTCTAGAACATCTATCCATTATTGAAAGTGAGGCTATTGACGTCTCCAAATATTATTTTAGAAATGTTTATTTCTAAATTCTATTTTAACTATATTTTGGGACTCCGTTGTTTCGTGCATGCATATGTGTATAATTGCTATATTTTCTTGGATAATGGATTGTTGAAGGCTGTCGTCATCCACTTAAGTGACTTTTGCAAACTGTTTTTGCAAAGACTGTATTCCTTGTCTCTTGATGTCACTGACTTCTCTTTAGTTTGTGTTTAGATAGTGTTTTGACAGAGATGTCCTGGATATCAGGAGCTAAGCAAACAAACCACATCTCTGCCTGTCCTTATTGCCAATCTAAGGGGCAAAAAAAACATTATTATCATTTCAAAAATACTATGTGATTTTTATTTTTATTTTCCTGATAATTTGTGAGGTTGTCTCTTCTTAAGTTTCTTAGGCACTTTGTCAGAGGTTTAGTTTTTTTTTTTTTTTATTTACTATTCATTTATAGAATTCCTTCAGATAGTCTTTATATGAATTCGTTGTTACATGTGTTGCAATTATTTTCTTCCACCTGCCAATTTTATCTTAGTATTTTTTATGGCATCTGCATTGGAAAGAATCTGGGTTACTTTTATGTATAAGCTTAAGAATATTTCCTCCTATGGCTTCAAATTTTATGTTTTGCTTAATGAAGACTTACCTATCAATATTTTCTATAGTAAATCTAATTTCTTGTACATTAGCTTATTAAATAAATACTCATTTTTGAATAAATATTATTTATTTACTTTTTTGTTCCCTTATGTCATACTCCTGATTTTCTTCAAATGTCTGGTGCTTTTTGATTTTTTAAATCTTCCTTTCTGGGATTCCATGTGTGTGTGTGTGTGTGTGTGTGTGTGTGTGTGTGTATACACACTATAGCCTGCTTACAGTGATCATGGGGCTGGAAGTTTAACAGTGTGATTTTCCAGTAGCTGGTATTTGGAGGGAGCATGTCTCTGTGCTTTCCGTATGGCATTACCCATCTGAGCACTCCTTAGCTTCTCCCACACAAACACCTACATCAGGGCCCAAAAGTTTCCATCACCAAGATGGTAAGGATCAACTTGTATGAATTTAATTCTACTGAAAACCACCTTGGTATTTGGTCTGTGCACACCTTTCTTATTCTTTTATCTTTTACTTCTGACATGGGGAAGCCTTAGAAATGTTTTTGCTTTTTATACCTATCCTCTCTTTGTGTTCTTTGATCAGCAGTCTCTTCTGTCAAACTATTCCATACTTTACTTCTATGGATTCTTCAATGAGTTTGATTCACCAAGGAGACTACTGTTTACTGCTAATGTTATAGTTTTGTTTGCTCTAATACCATTTTTTTTATATCTAGAAGTAAAAGATATAAGTATGTGTTCTCAGATTAATATCCTGATCTAATTTCCTGTGTATATTATTATTCATATTAGATATATTTGTAATAGGACTAGAGTCTCTTTAAAAGATTGGATTTAGCAAAATATGATGAAAAATACATAAAGGAATGAGAATAGGAATGAATAAAAATTGAAAGAAAAAAACAACAAACAGTTTGGTTTCTGTAGGAATTCAGAGCTTTGGTAGGTCTGGGACTTAGTCCTGAAAAGGGATGGAAAAGTCAAGGTCTCTAAGGACACTGACTTTGACTCACCCAGAAGTAAGTTTTCTGGGGATGGTTTTCATAGTAACTACAACCTAGTGAGTGGAAAGATGCTGAGCTAGAGTTTCCAGAAGATTATACATCTCCCTTCTCAGTGGGAGAGTGGTGGTTTTACCATAATCAGAGATTTCTACAAGGATAGAATCATTGGCAGCTGGGCATCTCAGACAGGACTTTTAAAATCCTGGAAACCTTGGCTTTCAACTTCAAATGTACAGCAAGGTCTCCACATTGCTATGTTTCCATATACTTTGCTAGCCAATAAAATTCATAGCCTTGACATTGTCTTTGGACATCTTTTGCTATTTCTGTAACAGTCCCACAATGAGAGAACTTAAACCATTTGACATAAAACATTCTTCTTTGGAATAAAGGAGGTGCATATTTGGAAATTGTTTTCCCCATTATTAAGAAAACTCAATCTTATCATAGAAACGTAAGAGATAAACACACTGGCCATTCAGAGTTTGTCTCTTCCAGGAAAAAATAAAATGAATAAAAATACTTGATGTTATACAGGCAAACCCCAACATCGCAGATATTCTTTGTAAGTCTTATGTCAGACACCTAGATGTCTTCTTTTTTGGCCCCAAGTTATGCTCTTTATGACATGTTTATACTCTATTATTGTATGTCGGTAGTTCTCTAACTGCATTCTCAGCACATTTACCCACATTATAGTACTGTGCTGTGATGGACGAACATGTGCCAAACTTGCCTTCAAGGAAACAAGTCTTGTACATAGGCCAGGACTGATGAAGTGACCTATAAATAACCACTGAATTTTCTTGCCAGTAAATGTACAATTGATTATGTCACCTTTTGTAGGTGTTATGGTGAGGTTCTCCAGCTGCCAATTTTTGTTTTAGGGCTGTCTTGACCCCTTGTGAAAGTAGCTACTATTAGATGAGCAGAAGATCCAGAGGCTGGATGATGAAGAGAAAACAGAAAAATGTCCATGATGAACCTCAGGCTCACAGTAGCCTCATAACAAGACATGATATAATGCAACTCTCGATCAATGCAAGGAATTGAAGGACCCTTTGATCAGGAATTATCTATTCCAATTATAGGCCTTCAGTTATTTCCAGAATGACTCCTAGAAATCCAATTAGTCTTTATTTATTCATCTATAAAAGAGTAAAAGAAGATGCTAATGTTTCCTTTAATAGGGTTGAAGAGAGTTAAGAGAAAAATTAGTTGCTAAATAGAACTGCTGAGATGGGACGTAATTTAGATATGTCTTCACATATTCATGTGCATTTAACAACAACTTACCTGTTCAAATCTCAGTCTACTTTCAAGTGTGGCTCAGTGTTTTCACGACTCAGTAGCTTTATGATTTATTATTTTTTCCAAGTTCTAATCCACATTGTATCCCTGAGTTACTTCTGAGCAAATGTCTTTTCTGTTCTGTGCTTCAATAAATCCCACCACAGAATTGGGTTTACAATAGAAACTGCTTAAAAGAAGAAATGAGTTCAAAACTTGAATTAAGTTTCCTCAGGTAAAAACAAGCCTTTTTTTCTTTTTTTCCTCCCTAAAGAACCTTGTTGAGCATGTGCCCACTCTTAAGGCAAGTAAGCCTGGACTTGAAAATAATTGACCAAGCTATAACATGAGGAACTGCCTGGGCCCCAGAGGGAAATCAATCAAGGCCTATTGTGAGGCTGTGATGTGCTTACTTCTCCTGTGGGGTGGGCATGGATTTCTTGGATCATGGTGGCAAATCAATTTTGTGTTCATCCTTTTCAGTGCTGATTCTTAGGAGCAAGAGCATCACTTCTTGACCCTCCTCAGGCAGAATTGAGCTCTCCTTCTATATTCACCCAGAACTTTGAACCTCCCTTGTTTCAGCCTTCTTGAGCTACAAGGAAATGCAGCAGTAAGAGTTAGGACCTTGGAAACAGAGAAATGTGGCTTCAAGTCCTGTCTCTGCTACTAACTAACTTTCTAACTTAAGACAAGTTGTTTTCAAAGCTTCCTCAGTAGATTAGGGTTAATAAAGACTCTCCCCAAGGTTTGTTGTGAGAATTAAATGTGCCAGTGGATATAAATCCCCCAGTGAAGTGTCTGGCACCTGACAAACACACAGTCAATAATAACAGGATGACATTTCTGACATGAGAGAGAGGGAGAAGTTGGGTCAGAGCCCCACTCTACATAGCTTGGGAAATATGAAAAGAAGTAGATATCTTACTGCTGCATCAGCCACAGTCACGGAGTGGCAAAACTTCATATACAATCCTTAAAAAGCGTTAACGAGAGAAAGAAGAAGAAAAGTGCAGAAGTACTCAAAGCATGGGGATATTCCCAATGATATTTCCTCCCCATAAGCAATGCAAAGGGAAAAGTAGGTAGGGAGAGGGGGGCACATCCTGGCAAATGTTGCTCACGTGCTCTAAGTAAAAAGTAAAGTCAAGAGGATGACAATCGTCATCAGCACTGCGGCTCTTAAAGTGTTAGCTAATGCAGCTTATGTGGCAGAAAAACAGCTGTGAAAGTGTGAGTAGAGGACATTAGATTACTTTTATTTGCAGATGATAGGATTGTATACTCTTAGAACTCATGGGAATTGTCTGAAACACTATGAGAAATAAAAAAGAAAATTCTGAAAATTCCCTGGATGCAAAATTCATATTAAAATCATTACTTTTCTTATATACCATCTATAAACAAAATATAATGAAGGAAATATCCCATTTACAAGAAAAAGATTTTTTTAAAGGAACAAGAAATATTCAGGGTTTACATGAAGGAAAACTTAAAACTCTTCTGAAGATTACAAGAGAAGATTTAGAAAAATGGTCAGAATTGATTCCTGGATAGAAAGTCTCAATATTATAAAGATATTATCTTCTACAATTTATCTATGAAGCCTATGTCATCCAAATTAGAATACCAGTGGGATGTTTTGAGGAAAACTTTATAAAATGATATTTTTTGAGAAATACACATATAAAATTGCTGTGATGATTCTTCAAAATGAGAGAAAAAGATCAACATGTTCAGTGGAGCAATATCCAAAATCTAGAAAATATTCACCCAGGTAGACATGGATATGTTACATATGATACAGATGACATCTTATTCAATGGGAAAACACGGACTAGTTAAAAAAAAAAAAGGCTCTGCAAAAAAGGAGTTGACTTTTGGGGGAAAAACTTGGATGGCTACTTTGGTCTCAGTACAAATTTGATATCTATTAACTGTGTGAGTGTAAAAACTAAAACCTTAGAAATATTGTAAGAAAACATGGATTGCAAAAAAAAAAATCACTGAGGTTATAAAGGAAATGTCGGTAAAAGTAACCACAAAAATTAAAAACCAAGCCATGGCAAAGACATGGTAATATGGAAAATCAAAGTAAACTGCACAAAATTTTATAATATGTGGAATAATCTTATAAAAATGACTAAAAGCAAATATTTCACTCATAAATTGAGTAATTTTACAGAAAGCAAGATAGACTACTAATAAATAGAAAAATAATCAGCCTCACATATTAAATGAATAAAAATAAAATTAGCATTTATACCTATCAAATTGGAAAATAAAATATAATTGATAATACTAATTCCAACAAGAGTCTTGAAATATGGGCACTTCCATATGCTCAAAATCCAAACTATACCACTTTGGAGTGCTGTGTGGCAATATCTAAGTTTTATTTTATTTCATTTTATTTTAAAGATTTTATTTATTTGACAGAAAGAGGTCACAAGTAGGCAGAGAGGCAGACAGAGGGAGAGGAGGAAGCAGACTTCCTGCTGAGCAGGAGCCCAATGCGGGGCTCAATCCCAGGATCCTGGGATCATGACCTGAGCCCAAGGCAGAGGCTTTAAACCACTGAGCCACCCAGGTGCCCCAATATCTAAGTTTTAAATGCATACACCCCTTTTACCCAACAATTCCATTACCAGAGTTAGTCCTAGGAATATTCTTGCAAAACTGTACCATGATATGGAATATAGTTTTCAACAGTTAAAAAAACAACATTAATATAACCTATAGGGTACTAGTTGAATAAAATATAATACATCCGAACAAGATTATATTCAGCTTTAGTAAGTGTGATATACTGGTATCCACTATTATTAATAGATTTTCAAAATGTATTCATAAATGATAAAAGCCAGGCACAGATCTTTATTTTAACTTAATTATCTCTTTAAAGGCATTTAGATGAAGAGGAGATTTGGACACCCTGAGATATATAAGGAAAGGCAGAGAGGAAATGACACGTGAGAACTCGTGAGGACATTAGGAGAATGTGGCTATCTACAAGCCAGGAGAGAAGCCTCAGAAGAAACCAATCCTGCCAACACCTTCATCTTAGACTCCTGGCCTCCAAAACTGTAAAAAAAAAAAAAAAAATTAGTTTCTGCTGTTTAACCACTCAGTCTGTGATAGCATTGCAAAAGTCACTCAGTGTATTTCCTTTTTTTGTACTTGGGTAAATTGCTTCTATTACAGCTAGACTGTTTGTATCCTTATGCTCAAAGGTTAATGATTAATTGGAAAGTAGCACAGGGTTTGACACACGTTGGTGCTCAAAATTAGGAACTGATGAGTGAATGAATCACCTAATGCAGAATCAAGGCACACTAGATTTGGACTTTTTGTTTCTTAAGCTTTATTCTTTTAAAGACATCTGTATGACTTTGCTGCCTCTAAGACTGAACAAAGAAGTCTGTTTTTATGGACTGAGGAAGCAGACATCTAGTTTGTCACAGATGACTAAAATAGATGTCTGCCTTAATAAAAAGAGAAATTATTTATATGACTAAAAATAATCTAGAAGCTACGAAATTATTTCCTGGTGAATAAAGACCTTATGAATTATTGTCAGTTTGAGTGTCTTTACTGTGTCACCCCTTCCCTGCTTTTTAAGAGAGCTAGAGAGTAAAAGGAATATGGCAGATTTAATGACATTCTTTATCTACTAGACAGACAAATGATGTCTTCTTGAAATATACTTTCCTGGATTGTGAAGTTAAAGCAAATTAAAAAGGAACTGCAGTTGGAACTTTTCTGGGTAAAGCAAACTGTTGCCATAGAAAGGCAATGGTTCTGAAAATAAAACCATTCACTCACCTGTCATCAGATATCTAACTGTCTAAAAGGCAAGCCCAGCAGAACTGAGGACTCTAAGACCGTTCTTCTACAATCCATCCTCTCGTCCGGCAGTGCAAAGTTGGTATATACTTGGAATCTCTTCTCAACAAAAGTGAATGCCAACGAGGCACAAGTATCCACGCCAGATACTTCAAGGGATGCCGAGAAAAATCATGACAAGTGAGGCCTCATGATCTCCAAAACTTACAATGTGCTTGATTGATGTAACTTCTTTCTAATAGCAGGTGCCAAGACAAGAGCCTGTTCTCCAGGGTATTGTGAGATCCTCTGGTGAGAGGCACTGAGAAAATATCACATTTCTAGTGGTATTCATTTTTATTTTTTAACATTTCTACTTCTGTGTTTATTTTATAAATATGAATGTTCTGGACGCCTGGGTGGCTTAGTCAGTTAAGTGTCTGCCTTCGGCTCAGGTCATGATCCCAGGATCCTGGGATCAAATACTGAGCTGGGCTCGCTGCTCAGCAGGAAGCCTGCTTCTCCATCTTCCTCTGCCCCTCCCCTCTGCTTGTGCTCTCTCTCTCTCTGTCTCACTGTCTCTCTCTCAAAAAAATAATCAATAAGATATTAAAAAATATGAGTGTTTTATCAGTACATTAACAGATATTGATAATTTATACCAGACGTGAATTGGAGGTTGGGACTTATTTTATGTGAGTGGGAGGTTGTTTTACTGGTAGATATACATGTTAAAATTGTTCTGGAGGCTACTGGTCATAACTATTACTGTGTCTTATGCACTACCTTAAAAAAATCATCAGGGTGTGGTAACAAGCTCAGGACAGTCTAGCATTATTATATTAGGTGTGTAAATGGAGGGGAAACAATTATAGAAAGAGGTGGGGGAAGCTTGTTTCCAGATATCAGATAAACTATTACAAAATCTAGTACTTACAATCAAAATTCCATCTGATAAAATCACAATTAGATGCAAAGCAAAATAGAGACTATTTTTTTCTTGCTGCCTAACCTGGCAACTGGAAGTCCTCTGCTTTCTCACATTTACTCAGTGTTCCCCACCCACAATCCCAAATTGCAGGAAGCTGCTAGTGGGTAGGTGATGTTTTGTTTGGGGGCTCTTGTGACCTTTATGCCAACTTCATGATTCCAAATGCAAACGTTAATAACATATATTTTTCAAGGGCGTTTGGGTGGTGCTGTCAGTTAAGCATTGGACTCTTGGTTTGAGCTCAGGTCCCGGGCTCAGGGTCATGGGATTCAAACCCACCTCTTCTGCTTAAGAGAGAGTCTGCTTAAGACTCTCTCTTCGTCTGCCTCCTCCCCTCCTCAAATAAATAAATTCTTAATTCTTTAAAGATAGATGTTTTGCAGAAGAAATTGGGAATTTTAGATATCAACAGGAGTGCTCTACTGCTCATTCATGAAAATTTGTCAAACAAGATGTCATTAGCAGCAGCTTTCTTTTTGCTGGGAATGCATATATCATTTGCAAAACTGTTATCAACAATGTTAATGGAATAAAATCATCTGATCGAGTTCCAATAACTTATAAAAGATGTATTTTTATACTTCTCTATGTCACTTAGTCCTTGCACCTTACTTATTCTCTCTGGATAATCTTGTCCTCTTCTGTGAAACATAAAATTTGGCTGCTGAGCTGAACTTGGTTTCCTTTTGCTCTGACCCATTGTTGTTTTAGGGGAACTTGTTTAGATATTTGTTTTTTATATATTTGTATAAATATATATGGAATATTATTCTTGGCAGTATTTCATCCTGTATCTACTAAATTTTTAATCAAAAATATCTCTTTGCCAAGTTTTTAGGCTCGCCAAATATTTGTAGAGTTATACCACCATTCTCCACCTCCAGACGTCATTTGGTTAACAAATATTTTTATTCACTTTAGCATTTGTTCATAAGTCAGTTCTCTTTCTCTCTTTTTAGATTTTATTTATTTATTTGAGACTGTGAGAGAGAGAATGAGCAGGGATTGCTGGAGAAGGAGAGAGAGAAAAAGACTTTCCACTGAACAGGGAGCCTAATGCAGGGCTCCATCCCAGGATGCTGGGATCATGACCTGAGCCAAAGTCAGATCCTTAACCCTCTATGCCATGCAGGTACCCCAAGTCAATTACCTCTTAATAAATTATTTTTATTTGTTTGAAACTGGATTAATTTACCAAAATCTTTCAGTAAGGTGTGTGGGAGGGGAAATATTGACTGTGACTACGTGACCTCATTGGGAATGTATATACTTGGTGATATCCTTAGACCTGGAAAATAGAATTTTACTTGATAATTGTATAAGAGATGAAAAAATCATATATCAGATGCTTAAAGAGTGTTTAATTAAAAAGTTATATGCAATGAATATATTCTTGAAATACTGTGAGCAATCTAATTTTGGTTCCTCAAATTTTTGTTTTTTTGAGTCTTTTTTGAATGATTAACCATAGTGCTGAGGAATACAAGTTTATCTGAATCAGTTGTGAAGTATGTCATAATTAACTAGTCATAAAATACTTTGCAATAAAAAAGAAGATTCTAGGTTTTTTTTTTCTCTTTAACCTTTTATCTATTTTTGAGAGAGAGAGAGGGGGGTAAGCAGAAGAAGAGGGGAGGGGCAGAGGGAGAGGGAAAAGCAGACTCCCTGCTGAGCAGGGAGCCTGACATTACACAGGACTCAATCCCAGGACTCTGAAATCATGACCTGAGCCAAGGGCAGACACTTAACCACTGAGCCACCCAGGCGCCCTGATTCTAGGTTTTTCTTACAGTAGAATCACTGTGACTCACCCACATCTTCACATGCTTCATTGAGTGGAAGAGAAAGGATTGGAATTATAGCTATGGCTGGGATTTGCAGATAAACTGCACAGCACCTATTACAAGACATTGGTTGGATCTCTGAGCATCATTTCCAAATGTGTTTTTCATGTGTATAGGTGGAGGGGGTAGGGAATTGTGAATTAATGCCCAATATAACATCATAAGAAATTATCAAGTTCAGGTGTATGTTCAGGGTGTTGCTCTAATTGCCTCCTAACTGGTTTCTCTACTGCTTTTCTTCTCCTTCCATGTTATTATTCACATAGCAACCGGGTGATCTTTAAAAAAAGGTAAATCAATTAAGCCACTTTCCTATTTAAGGCCATCCAGAAGCTCATCACAGCTTTAAAAAAATACTGATTATGATCTATGGCTCATAATTTGACCCCTACTTTTGTCTTGGGCTTCTCCTCTACTTGTTTACGCTTCGGTCAATGTCTACGCTCTGAAATTGCTAAAGCCATTGAAGGAAGGTCAGCAAATGGTGCTGGTGTAATTGGATATCCATAGACTACATAATGAACTTTTATCTAACCTCACACCTTGTACAAAATCAGCTCAGAAATGGATCACAGACTTAAATATAAAAAATAAAACTATAAAACTTATAGGACATAACACAGAAGAAAACCTTAAGGACCTTGGGCATGGTGAAGAACTCTTAGATATTATACACAAAGCACACTATAAAAGGAAAAATTTGTAAGGTCGACTGCATCATCATTAAGTACTTGGTTCTGCAAAAGACCTTTATAAGAGAATGGAAAGACAAATGGCTACAGCATAGGACAAAATATTTGCAAGTCACATATTTGGCAAGACTCACAGCTAGAATATGTAAAGAACTCTGAAATTTCAACACTAAAAGAACAAAATAATCCAATTAGAAAATGGGGAAAACACATGAGAAAACATTTCACCTATAAGAATATGCAGATGGCAAATAAGAATATGAAGATATGTTTAGTATCACTAGTCATTAGGGAAATGCAGGCTGAAACTACAATGAGATACCACTATACAACTATTAGAACAGCTAAAATAAATAGTGGCAATAGAAAACAGGGACAAAGGATGTGAAGAAACTGGATCATTCATACATTTCTTGTGGTAATTTAAAGTGGTATAGGGGCACCCTAGTGGCTGATGGGTTAAAGCCTCTGCCTTCGGCTCGGGTCATGATCTCAGGGTCCTGGGATCAAGCCCCGCGTAGGGCTCTCTGCTCAGCAGGGAGCCTGCTTCCCTTCCTCTCTCTCTGCCTGCTTCTCTGCCTACTTGTGATCTCTTGTCTGTCAAATAAATAAATAAAAAATCTTAAAAAAAAATAAAATGGTACAGCCAATCTGGAAAATAGTTTGGCAGTTTCTTACAAAACTAAACATACAAATACCTATGACCCAGCAATGGCACTCCAGGGTGTTTGCCTGACAGAAATGAACATTTAGGGCTTGAGTAAAAACCTGTATATGTTCATTTACACCAGCTGTATTTATGATAGCCAAGAAATGGAAGCAACATAAATGCCCCTCAGTAGATGATGAGTTTAAGCGAACCACGGCACATCTGTACAATGGAATCCTACTTGACAATATAAAGATGCAAACTCTTGGTACACACGACATGGATAGAACTCAAGAGGTAACAGACTGTATTATTTTACTGGTACACCATTCTCACAATGACAGAATTTCAGAGACAGAAAAGAGATAGAAGAGAGGGGTGCCGGGAAGACGGATGTAACTCTAAAGGGGAGAATATGAAGATCTTTGTAGTGATGGGACAGCTCTGAGTCTCAATTGTGGCAGTGGGTACACACCCACACATAATGAAATGACACAAACATCACACCAATGTAAAACTTCCAGTTTTTTTTTTTTTAAAGATTTTATTTATTCATTTGACAGAGAGAGAGATCACAAGTAGGCAGAGAGGCAGGCAGAGAGAGAGGAGGAAGCAGGCTCCCTGCGGAGCAGAGAGCCCGATGCGGGGCTCGATCCCAGGACCCTGAGATCATGACCTGAGCCGAAGGCCGAAGGAAGCGGCTTAATCCACTGAGCCACCCAGGTGCCCCAAAACTTCCAGTTTTGATATTGTTCTATAATTATATTAGAGGTTACTACAGGGGAAAATGGGAGAGAGTTACCTAGAACCTATCTACACTGTCTTGGTAACTTCCTATGAATCTATATTTACTTAAAAATAATTTTTAACTTGCTGTGATGACCAATTTAGGACACCATTGGATTAACCATGAAAAAAAGTAATTTTTAAGGATTTTATTTGATTATTGTAGCAACTGTTTTATGAAACTTCCTTAAATAACTGATACCCGTGTTTCAAGTCAGGTCATTCAAGATATTCTAAATATGAGCCACTAGAAAACTGTTTCTTTACGTTTATATATTAACTTTTACATTTCATATATAAAGTTTTGCAGGCGTTTATGATTAATATTCCTGCAGTAGTGTGTACACACAATTCCTAGCCTGCTCTTTCTAAGTATATAGTTGTATCATGTCATAAATTGTGTCATTTTACATACCAATGCATATGACCATGGCTTCATGTACAGGCATTCACACATGAATTCCTCTAACTAATAGACGGTAATTATATATGATACACTACAATATCTGAGGTTTCATTTAATTGTACAAATGGAAATGAGTATTTTTTTAGTATTTCTTTAAGATATCAGTAAATTTTTTATGGCAACAGCATTCATGTTATTAAGTAGAATTGATATTTTTTATTTCTTTATTATCTTATGTTTTAATTATAGTAAAATACATATAACATATACTTTACCATCTTAACCATTTTTATTTGTTCAGTTTAGAATCCATCTTTTTAAATTATTTTTATTTAGTATCTTAGTGTTGACACAAAAAAGTTACAAAAATGTATACCGGAGTTACAGTCTAAAACAGATTTAGGGTACTTTTACAGGGGACCTAAAGGTAGCAAAGATATAAAGAACAAGAGAAAAGATTTTCCTATAGATAAAGCAATTTTTTTTGTTGTCCGTAGGAGGGGTTTGAAGAAATTGAAAAGAAAAACGATCAGATTAGATAAGAAACAAAGACTCAAGCAATAAAATAACAAAAACAAACAACAATTACAAAAAAAATTGACCTACTGACTCTCCACCCAGTAAATTTGACAGCCTTAACCCTTGTAAACTTTTGCAAAATGAAACAATCCCTTCAGATATAAATACAGTCAGTCCATATAAAGTACGTAAGGAAGCTATTTCACGCGTCTAAATGTTTGCTGGCCATTTCTTTAATTTAATGATTTTTTTTTCCCCTCATTCTTTCTTGTTGTTAAAGGTAGTCTTTAGATTCACTGATGAGAGCAGGAAAAAATCACAGGGAAATAGGCAGTTCAATCAAACGACCAGTTTCCTTTGAAATTTGGTTCTCAGGTAGTTGTTTATCTCAGAGATTAGCATATTAACTTTGAATGTGTGACACTAGCTTTCATCTAGGTGGTGATCAAACTAAAGTAATATACACAGACAAAAGCAGTTATATTCCAAGCACAGACTTCAAAGTGTTCTCCGTTGGCGTCTTTTACTGCCTCTAGTGCTCATTTCCTTTCTCAACTACAGACCCAACTGAGCAAAGCAGAGCTTGGTAAGGTAGCCTAAGGCCAAATGTTAAGACAAGCATTGGGTATGCAGTTTGGGGAATTATTCATACTAATTGCTTCCTTGTCTCTTCCATCCTTAAGGTGCATCCTGACCATTAATTAAGAAGTGGAGTTGTAACTCAAAACAGACTCCTCTGCTACTGATTAGTAGCTATGTAATTATTTATTGCTGGGCAACAAACCATCCAAAACATAGTGACTTAAAATAACGACTGCTTATTTAGTTTGTGATTCTGTAGTTTGGCAGTTAGGGCTGGGTTCCACTGGGTGGCTCTTGCAAGTCTTCACTGGGCACATTTGACCTTTGCTGAACTTGCTTACACACGTACATGATCAGTGAACGGGTCCACTGATACAGGATGGCCTCACCTGAGATGGTCGGGATATTTGGCACCTTCTTCAATGCAGTCTCTTATCCTTTAGCAGGCTAGTCCAGGCTTGTTCTCACAGTGGTCACGGAGTTCCAATCGCAACACAAAGGGCAAACTGTAAAAACAACAGCTTCTCGATTTCCCCTTTCATCGCATTGGCTGAAGGGAGACCCATGCCCCAGAGTAAAATGGCGGTGGAGTGGGTGGAGGGGAGCACACACTTGTGAAAGGCAGAGAAATGGGAAGCAAGAGCAAATTAGAGTCATTATGGTAACTGATAGATGAAAGAAGCTTTGATGCAGTTGGAACTTGGTATCTTAACATTTCGGATTTCAGTGAAAACTAAGGATACAGCCCACTGAAAAAGAAAAGTCCAGTTTAAAGAAAAATCACGGAAACATTATAGGGAAATAGGAGATAAAGAGCTCTGATTTCCCACATGAAAAAATGATAAGCCAGATTTTCTACTTTAGATTCTCAAGTAGCAATTTTTAAATTCTGAATCTGGATTTTTAGTAACAAGAAGCAAATGGTAAGACAACATTGATATGAGATACTTAGTTTTTAATAAAATATGAAATTGCAATTTATATTTTAATGTTTATTATAATTTACTAAACTGTTCTAAGAAAACATTTTTAGATTTAATTTTAACTGCAGTTCTGAATCATGACACATTATTATTATTATTACTGTTATTCTTGCTTGCACAAAAAGAAACTAAGGTTCAAAAAAATTAAGTGATTAGTCTGTAAATCATATAGTTAATAGAGTTTAGCAGCTGTTGTTTTGACTTTTTTTGAGCATTTTAAATCGAAAGAATATTTTTATCTCGTAAATACATATGACTTTTTTTGAGTATTTTAAATCGAAAGAATATTTTTATCTCGTTAATACATACCAAATGATGTGTTCAGAATTTATTCTAAATCACAGTTCAGAATTAACTCAATAATTTCAGTATCAGTCAGCTGAGGACATTTTTGTTTTCAATTTTTAACAAAGAGTAAGTCACTCATTTTTTTTTTTTTTTTTTCCCTTTTTATTTATTTATTTTTTTTTCAGCGTAACAGTATTCATTCTTTTTGCACAACACCCAGTGCTCCATGCAAAACGTGCCCTCCCCATCACCCACCACCTGTTCCCCCAACCTCCCACCCCTGACCCTTGAAAACCCTCAGGTTGTTTTTCAGAGTCCATAGTCTCTTATGGTTCGCCTCCCCTCCCCAATGTCCATAGCCCGCACCCCCTCTCCCAATCCCACCTCCCCCCAGCAACCCCCAGTTTGTTTTGTGAGATTAAGAGTCATTTATGGTTTGTCTCCCTCCCAATCCCATCTTGTGCACCAACAACAAGACTGAAGAAAGAGAAATTAAGGAGTCAATCCCATTCACAATTGTACCCAAAACTATAAGATACCTAGGAATAAACCTAACCAAAGAGACTAAGAATCTATACACAGAAAATTATAAAGTACTCATGAAAGAAATTGAGGAAGACACAAAGAAATGGAAAAATGTTCCATGCTCCTGGATTGGAAGAATAAATATTGTGAAAATGTCTATGCTACCTAAAGCAATCTACACATTTAATGCAATCCCTATCAAAATACCATCCATTTTTTTCAAAGAAATGGAACAAATAATCCTAAAATTTATATGGAACCAGAAAAGACCTCGAATAGCCAAAGGAATATTGAAGAACAAAGTCAAAGTTGGTGGCATCACAATTCCGGACTTCAAGCTCTATTACAAAGCTGTCATCATCAAGACAGCATGGTACTGGCACAAAAACAGACACATAGACCAGTGGAACAGAATAGAGAGCCCAGAAATCGACCCTCAACTCTATGGTCAACTCATCTTCGACAAAGCAGGAAAGAATGTCCAATGGAAAAAAGACAGCCTCTTCAATAAATGGTGCTGGGAAAATTGGACAGCCACATGCAGAAAAATGAAATTGGACAACTTCCTTACACCACACACGAAAATAGACTCCAAATGGATGAAGGACCTCAATGTGAGAAAGGAATCCATCAAAATCCTTGAGGAGAACGCAGGCAGCAACCTCTTCGACCTCAGCCGCAG
Organism: Meles meles; assembly: GCF_922984935.1. Taxonomy (NCBI): domain Eukaryota; kingdom Metazoa; phylum Chordata; class Mammalia; order Carnivora; family Mustelidae; genus Meles; species Meles meles. Next base: position 34,949,554 of record NC_060069.1, on the reverse strand, counting down.
CAACATCTTCCTAGGAACAACGGCAAAGGCAAGGGAAGCAAGGGCGAAAATGAACTATTGGGATTTCATCAAGATCAAAAGCTTTTGCACAGCAAAGGAAACAGTTCACAAAACCAAAAGACAGCTGACAGAATGGGAGAAGATATTTGCAAACGACATATCAGATAAAGGGCTAGTATCCAAAATCTATAAGGAACTTAGCAAACTCAACACCCAAAGAACAAACAATCCAATCAAGAAATGGGCAGAGGACATGAACAGACATTTCTGCAAAGAAGACATCCAGATGGCCAACAGACACATGAAAAAGTGCTCCACGTCACTCGGCATCAGGGAAATACAAATCAAAACCACAATGAGATATCACCTCACACCAGTCAGAATGGCTAAAATTAACAAGTCAGGAAATGACAGATGCTGGAGAGGATGTGGAGAAAGGGGAACCCTCCTCCACTGTTGGTGGGAATGCAAGCTGGTGCAACCACTCTGGAAAACAGCATGGAGGTTCCTCAAAATGTTGAAAATAGAACTACCCTATGACCCAGCAATTGCACTACTGGGTATTTACCCTAAAGATACAAACATAGTGATCCGAAGGGGCACGTGTACCCGAATGTTTATAGCAGCAATGTCTACAATAGCCAGACTATGGAAAGAACCTAGATGTCCATCAACAGATGAATGGATAAAGAAGAGGTGGTATATATACACAATGGAATACTATGCAGCCATCAAAAGAAATGAAATCTTGCCATTTGCGACGACGTGGATGGAACTAGAGCGTATCATGCTTAGTGAAATAAGTCAATCGGAGAAAGACAACTATCATATGATCTCCCTGATATGAGGACATGGAGAAGCAACATGGGGGGGTAGGGGGATAGGAGAAGAATAAGTCACTCATTTTTAATTCTTGTCAACTTTAGAAGAGTTATATTCTTCTCTCTCTTTTTAAAGTTGAGAGTTATTATGACTGATAGTGAAACTTACAATGCAATTTTCTTATCACATGACAATAAAAACTGCTATTTCAACATTAATAAGTCAAAATACATATTTCCCTACCATATGCATTTAATTATACCTTACAATCATGCCATGGAAGCCAATGTACTTTGACTCTTAATTCAGTGCTCTTTTCATTGGTAACATGTTTATCGTGTATTTGAAGTTCATTCAGCCAACACATAATCTCTTTTAATACATAGTTATGGCAATGGATTTTGAGGTTGATCCATGCCTTCTGCAACATACACACAGAGGAAGGCTGAATCTTTCCCTTCTTCAGACTCTCCTAACATTATCTACATGTAGCTAATTTAGCAAATACTTATCACTTCATTTTATTATCAATTGTGTGTGCATTCTTTCCTTTAAAAGGAAAGAAGTTTGCTTCATTTGTTTTTGTGGGAGTGCCTAGCATAGTGCTCATAGCAGGTACTAGATGGAAAATGGTTGAAATGAATCTTCATCTTTCATAATCATGACTGTGCAAAATCATGACTAAACCCGGATCAACTGATAATGTGATCATTAATGATCAGACCCCCAGGGCAGTGCATCTTGTGCAGGGCACAATCATCTTTGGAATGCAAGCCTGACTAAGGAAGAGAACGAGAATAACTCTGGAATTACTTTCAATGGTAAATATTAGGCATGTGGTCTAATGCCTCAAATTATCGCTGTTTTTCAAGGATATATTTAATAAATAATCCACCTCTGATGATTACATTCAGTATATTTTATTATTTGGGAAGGTTAAACCGCGTGGAAATGGATCACCTGACATTTTTCATGTACTAAGTCAGCCTGCTGCACATACTTGCGAGTAGTCCCTTGAATTTAGAGAAACAGAAATGGAGATGGGGAAATACTAAATATATGTTCATGAATAGATACCATCGATTCTAACTGAGGTCTCCAGCTTTAACCTCACAAGAAGCAAAGTTGAAAAAAGAAAGGAAAGTGATGATAAGGAAAGAAAAGTGGTAAGAAGAAGCCAGAACTGTGAAAAGCCGTAATGCTATGAACAAGACCAACACCTGGAGGGCATCATGTTTTCCCTCACTGTATACACATCAGAAATGCCGATCCTCTTTCAGCTCCTCTTCCCACAGTCCCAGGCTTGTGGTCCATCAATGTGAACTGTCCATCTCCAGGGTTCAGAACCCAAGTCTCTGTCCATATCAGCCAGAAGAATTGACAAAAGGCGGTTGTGAAACTCGAAGTGAACAAAGCCCTGTGTCAGAAGGTGGCCCAGATGACTAGCTCAGCAGATTGGCAGCTGGCCAAGGTAGACTGTACATGGGTGGGTGATGGCTGGATCTTTTATTCTAGTAGCTGGAATGGCGCACAGGGCCACTTTGGCAGGAGACACTGTTTTCCTGGGCTGGCTCCATCTAACTGAGGGACACGGTGCCCATAGGCTCAGGCATTATACCTTTGTGGATATAATATTAATCCTTCTTATCCCCCCTTTTAAGTCCTTGACCTTATGATACTATCTTCTTTCTCAGAGAAGAAAAAAAAGAAACACTTTAAAGGAATCAATATTCATGACACAAAAGTCTGGAGGAGGAAGATTGGTTGGAAGTTCACTTAGTATCCTCTTTTTTCAGTTTTAATACAAAAGGCGAGTTATTCCTCATTCTCTCACATATAAATCAATTGCTTTGAAGGTTTTTTTTTTGCCTAATAAAACATCAAAGACACTTAAAAATATTTAAGATACAGCACACATAGAGAAAAATGAATAAAATATAAATGCATAGATTAATGAGTTGTTATATTCCAAACACCAATGTATCATGACCTAGGTCAAGACACAGTACATTTTCTGTACCCCAGAAAACTTCTCAGTACCTATTGTAATCACTGTTTTTTTTTTTTGTTTTTTGTTTTTTGTTTTTTTTTGAGAGAGGATTGGAGGATTGAAGGGGAAGGGCCAAGGGAGAGAGAGAATCTTAAGCAAACTCTGTGCCCAGCACAGAGCCCAACGTGGGGCCCAACATGACACTCCATCTCATGACACTGAGATCGTGACCTGAGCCAGAATCAAGAGTCAGACACTTAACCCACGAGCCAGCCAGGTATCCCTATAATCACTATTTTGTCATCTAATTCATCTCTTTCAGAATTGGCATATGTCCCCCAAAGGAAGTCAGACCCCACAGTTGAAACTTATAATACCTCACTATCATGTGAAAGTATTCAGATATTTTCAGGCTGTTGTTTTTGGTCCAGATTTTAAGTTGTCTGTAATGGAAAAGTCATTCCAAAATGATCTAGTTGGTACTGTTATTTAAGTAAAACCCACAGAAGTCTCTTTTGGTATTTATTCATTTTGTGTCTCATGCTGATACTTCCTCTCAAAGATGATCAAGGTGTCTCTCTGATACCTGTTCTGCTCAGCCAATATCAATAACACGCATTTAAATCTGTGGCAGGGCTTTCTATTACCTGGAGAAGAGAAAATTGATGTCCAAAGAGATTGTTTTTAAAGGAATTCATATTTCCTGATTAGTGTGGACCTTTTGACACTGGAAAAATCAATCGGAATTTGAAAGTGAGATTAAAGTGCTCAACTAATTTAAATGGCATTTTCCTCTGACTCCTACCTTTCCATTTCTATGGAAAAGTCCAAATGTACAGGTAGACCTATCCAGAATTTTTTATATTCCAATTCCTTTCAAGGATAGAAATCCAAAGAGGGAGTATATAGAATAAACAATGGAAGCATTTGGTTCACATGGGTTCTCCTGGGAAAGGCTCAAGTGACCTCTGTTTATTTTGTGAAAGAAGTAAAAAAGGGGAACTGCAGTCATAACTACACTTAATGAGGTTTACAAAGCTGTAATTTCTTCTGAGTAGGCTGCTGAAGCTCCATGGAGCCACTATAGGAAAAGTTTCTCTACAATCTTTCCTCAGCTTTCCTAAAAACTTAATACTGAATCTCAGATAGTGCACAGATAATACCCTCCATCTTCTTCCTCAAAACTTCCTGAAAGAAGAGTATATGAGTTCCAATCCCAAGGAACTTTCCATGGCAATATTTCTTTTTTCATGTGCCAGATCCTTTATTAGATAGTGGGGAAATAATGGTGAGTGAGAGTCCCAGGTCCCCAGCCCATACAAGTATAAAATCACCATAAGCAGGACAAAAAGTCCCTCTGATACCACAGTTTGAGTATAGGCTCCAGAGCCTGGACAATGCTACTGTTCCTTTCCCTCTCTCTAGACACTCTGTTTCCAGTATTAGGTCAATCAGCCCCAACTCAGCTAAAACTATTCCATTTGTGGACTTTCTAAGAGAGATGTTTGGGAAGGGCAAAGAACCTGCTTCCTCTATTGCAATTTTGAAAGGAAAAGATATGGAACCAAGGAGGTATAAAAGTGCCTTTACAATTTCAATATACACAGTTTTCCATTTTTGCATCAGGTATCTCTTCTTTATGCAGGGTGGGGAGGGACGTTGTTTCCATCTGAACTAGAGACAGGGTGGGGATGGACTCAGGCATTCCCTTATTAAATTTTTAAATTTTTATTTTTTGTGCATGCATAAGCACTTTTTATAATTTATTTTTCACCATTTGAAAATTATAGTTTACATACAATAAAATTTGCCTTTTTTAGTAAGAGGTTCTGAGTGTTTTTGTAAATATTAGTTAATTGTAAATATTAAACAACACACTACTGCACAAACAGTGGGCCAAATAAGAAATCAAATAGCAAATCAAAATATGTCTCAAAATGAAAGAAAAAGAAAACACAGTATTTCAAAACCTATGGGATGCAGCTAAAGCAGATGTTAGAGTGAAATTTATGCTTAAATGCTTGTATTAAGAGAAAATTTTCAAATAGCAACTTAACATTACACTACAAGGACCTAGAAAAAGAAGAAACTTAGCTGAAATTTAGTAAAGGAAGGAAATAACAAAGAAAAATCAGAAATAAATAAAATAGAGACCAGAATAAACAATAACATAAAACCTAAAGTAACAATGAGTTTAAAAAAAAAAAAGAAAAACCGTGCTTTAACTACATTAACTAAGAAAATAATGAGAGATGACTCAAAAACCAAAATGAGAAATGGAAGGAAAACAATCCAACCTCAGATAACTGCAGGTAACAGATAACACCAGAAGTACATAGTGTGAAAACAGATTATTGTAAATAAGTATATACTAGCAAATCAGATAACTTGGGGGAAAAAAAAACCCAGATGATTCCTAAAAATGCACAAGTTACCATGATTGAATCATGCTTGAATCCAAGAAATAGAAAATCTTCTTAAACCAATAACAAGAATGAAAGTTGAATTAGGAATAAAAAAATCTGCCAGCAGAGAAAACCCAAGACCATGTGACCTCACTGGTGAATTCTACCAAATTCAACTAAACGTTTAAAAAATAATTAATGAAAATATCAAAATCTTACAAATAATGCAATAGAGGAAACACATTCAAATCATTCTATGAAGCCAGGATTACCCTGATACCAAAGCAGGATAAAAACAATACAAGAACAAAAAAAGTTCTCGTTTCTCTGATACAAGTATTGCCACTCTGGCTTTCTTTTGACATCTATGTACATGATAAATGTTTCTTCGCTCCCTCACTTTCAATCTGCAAGTGCCTTTAGGTCTAAAATGAGTCTCTTGTAGGCATCATAGAGATGTGTCTTGTTCATTATCCATTCTGACACCCTATGCCTTTTGATTGGAGCATTTAGTTCATTTATATTCAAAATAATTATTGATGAATATGTATGTATTGACATTTTATTACTTCTTTTTTCATTGTTTCTGGATATTTTTCTCAGGTCCTTTCTTGTCTCTGTCATCTTTGGTCTCTTTGCACTCAAAGAATCCTGTTTAATATTTCCTATCGGGCTGGTTTAGTGGTCACAAACTCCTTTAGCTTTTGTTTTGAAAACTGTTTATTTCTCTCCTGTTCTGAAAGATAGCCTTGCTGGATAGAGTATTCTTGGCTAGAGATTTTTTTTTTTTCCATTCAGCACTTTGAATATATCATGCCACTTTCTTCTGGCTTGCTGAGTTTCTGTTGAGAAATCTCCAGCTAGACTAATGGCTTTTCTCTTATAAGTTAAGGACTACTTTTGTCTTGCATTTTTTGTTTGTTTGTTTGTTTTAAAAGATTTTTATTTATTTATTTGAGAGGGGGACAGTGAGAGAGAGCATGAGGGGGGGTAGTCCTCAGGAGGTAGTCCTCAGACTACCTGTGGAGCTGGTAGCCTGATGCAGGACTCGATCCTGGGACTCCGGGATCATGACCTGAGCCGAAAGCAGTTGCTTAACCAACTGGGTCACCCAGGTGCCCATTGTCTTGTGGTTTTTAAATTTTTTTCTTTATCACTATATTTTGCATGTTTAATTATAATATGTCTTGGTGTCGGCCTGCTTTTGTTGATTTTGATACAAGTTCTCTGTGCTTCCCGGATCTGGATGTCTGTTTCCTCCTCCAGATTAGGGAAGTTTTCTGCTATTATTGCTTGAAATAAATTTTCTGCCCCCTTTTGTCTCTCTTCTTCTGGGAATCTTATAATATGAATATTATTATGTCTGATGGAGTCACTGAACTCCCTAAATCTATTCTCCTGCTGCATAATTCTTCTTTCTGTCTTTTGTCCAGCTTCATTATTTTGTATTATTTTGTCCTCTAGGTCACTAATTTTCCTCTGCTTCTTTCAGCCTGCTGTTCATTGCATCAAGCTTATTTCTAATCTCATTTATTGCATTTTTCATCTAAGCTTGATTTTTAAAAAACTCTTTAATCTCTTTAAACTTTTTAATCTAAGGGTCTTACTGATGCCTTCTATTCTTTTTTCAAGTTCAGTGAGTATCCTTTTGATTGTTGCTTTAAATTCTCTGTCAGGTGTGTTACTTATATCCTTTTTGCCTACCTCTCTGACCATGGGCTTTATCTTCTTCATTTGGGATAAATTTTATTGTCTTGGCATTTTGTCAAAGTCTCTGCCTACCACTGTGTGTTAGAAAAGCCACCTGTGTCTTCTTCTCCTGAAAGTATTGGCCATGTAGTACCCAAGGACTGGTACTCAGGGGAGTGTCTCCTGTGTGTGTTGTGTGTGCTCTGCTCTTGTATTTTGACTCCTCTATCCCTCAGGCCAGTCATCTGTAGAGGCTCTCCTTGCCTGCTATGGGCAGTGTTTGGTTCCTGGCCTAAAGTTGATGAGTGTGCTTCATTCTGAAATGAAAGCTGACACCACCTCCACCAGAACTGAGGCCCTGCAGAACTTCCTGGAGACAAGGTGTGGGCAGGGATTCGTGCTGGTCTTCTCAGGGAGGGACCCACTGCCCTGGGACTGAGACAAGCTTTCTGAGACGCGAAATCCCACCAGAGCTTAGAGTTATGGGTCCTGGTGTAAGCAAGTTAGCCAGCTATTGTTGGCACCAAGCTGCTTCTTGCAGGTGGCTCTGAGTTTATGCTGAGGGACAGGGAGGGAAATATTGGCATGGAAGAAAATGTTGCTAACAAGCTCCTTTGTTTCCAGAGAGGCATTTCTGTGAATGGTGCTTATCAGGGACATGTTATAAGAAGAACAAATAATTTCCCTGCTGTGTACCCCACATGTTTTTCAGATCACTATTTCCACATTGTCTTTCTCTGGATTGTTTGGCTGCCTTCTCTCTGAGAGTAGTTCATACCTTTAGGGTTCTATCCCAGCAAAGACCACTGGCTATTTATTTTTTTAATATTTAATTAATTAATTTATTTGAGAGAGAGGGAGAGAAAGAAATAGGGAGCATGCGCCAGGGAAGGATCAGAAGGGGAGGCAGAGGGAAAGACAGAATCTCTCAAGCAGACTCTGTGGAGCACAATCCAAGGTTTGATCTCATGACTCTGAGATCATGAACTAAGCTGAAACTAAGAGTCAGACATTCAACTAGCCAAGCCACCCAGGTATCCAAAGCCCACTAACCTTACAAAATCCAAGTTTTTAGCCCCAGTAGTTGTAAGGACTCAAGAAAGCCCCTCTTGCTTTACAAGCCAATGGTTTTGGGGAAACATTGCCCTTGTGCATTCTCCTGTGTGCTTCTTCTCTTTTGCCTCTTTCTCTATGACCATGGCTCCCTCTTCTCCAGAGCACCTGTGATCTGTTTCTCGCTTAAGCTATGTCTCCAAACTTCCTATCTCCTTTGATATGGCCTCTTCTCTCTGTTTAGTTGTGGAATTTGTTCTGTCAGTCTTTACACTGATTTCTGGAGTATTTAGGGTGATTTAATAGTTGTGTTTGTGGGACAAGGTGAGCCTAGAGTCCACCTGCTCTGCCACCATATTCCCATTTCACATCAGCTTTTATTTTAGATTCAAATTCCTTCCAGAGTTCTCTCTTAGACTCCTACCACTTCTACTTTTAAATCCTTGGGCCTAAAATAGATGTCATCTTCTTTCTCAGAATAAAAATATGAGAAAATTACATTTTAGTGGACTCACTATAACACAAAATATGGAGAAAGAGGGTTGGTTGAAGGGACTGCAGCATGGTGACTTGATGACAGTTCATATCAATGCCCCATGGCACTATGGTAATGGGGGACAACAAAGATCGCCTTGAGTTAAGGCATGAAGAAAAGGTTTTGGATGGATATGTCCACCAAACCAGAGAAACACACGCCAGCAAACTAGCTAAATCACAAGCATAACCTAAAACTAAAGGACCCATAGTGTGGGGCTGAGGCAAAGATCAAAAGTGGACATGATGGGAGAAGAAGAGAGCATGACAGAAATGAAGTCTCCAGAAATTTCAAACTTTAACTTTCACAAGGAATCCAAGTGATTTTGCTTCATAAAGAAAATGAAACAAACAAACAAACAAACAAACAAACAAAAACCACAAAAAGATCAAATCTTTAATTTTGTTTTCGTCACATGGAAGCTTAGTGACAAAGTTAAAGGTAACCAGCTACAAACCATGTAGTATCTTATAACTTGCATATATGTTTTATTTCCTCCTCTTATGTATCTGATTTGGAAAATTAAAATGCCTGATTTTTTTATTATGCAAGGATATTGTTTTGTGCAATCTATGTATTGCCTCAAGAATTTTAAAATTATTTATAGTATACATCAATAAATAATCATAAAATAAGACTCAGATGGATAATAGGGTCAGACTAGGAAAAAACCAACAACACAAGAAGACAATGTAGAGCCTGAAAGGGGTAAGAGGAGGAGGGAAAATTAGGTAATTGTGAGGAGATTTGGGGATGCCCCTTGGTACCTGAGCTGCAGTCCTGTTATAGTTGTGGATAGAGAGGAATTAGTATTCACACAGGATATAAGGTAGAACAATAATCCACATAAAGTAACATGCAAAGCTTGGAGGGGAAAACACATGGTGGATCTGGGGCAATTCCTACCATAGTAGAAATTGGGCAGGAGAAGTTTTCTGAAAAGTTGGATAAGGGATGACCCTGTGTCATATGCTGTGCAGGATGACGACTGTGGAGCTATAAAAGGGAATGAAACATGATCCGATTTGCACTGAAGTAGTGGTTCCTTTTTCACAACTCAGTGAGAAAAGAACCCAAGGGTCCTGATTTGGTAAAGGAGCCACTTCTGTGTTTGTAGTTACAGAGTCACCATTTGTCTGAAGATGGAGGTTTGAGTGACAACCACATTTGAAGAATGCGTTGAGTTAGTTGAAAGAAACTAAATGTCTACTCATTGGTAGATGTGTATATAAATTACCACAGTTCATAAGTAAGTATGGCAAGAACTTATACACACAAATATCTTTTTATGTATAAACCATATTCATGTTAGAAATAAACACACATATCCTACACATAAGCATATATGTTGAGAGGCTGGTAGGTACGAATGTATAGATATAAAGAAATATATACATTTAGGTATAAAGAAGTATTGATGCTTAAATTTTTTTTCAATATGCCAGGATATGTGTCAACTTTAGAATATAGTTGTGTTTTGTAACTGAAATTATGAGTCCTTATTTAGGTTCATATTTTTCTCAGGTGTATTTTCTTTTTATTAAGTTACTCAATGCATTAGGTATTTATTTAAATAAAATAAAATAACCTTAAATATTTTTAAAGTGATAAATACCCATGACATATTTTTTTTAAGATTTTATTTATTTATTTGACAGAGAGAGATCACAAGTAGACAGAGAGGCAGGCAGAGAGAGAGAGAGGGAAGCAGGCTCGCTGCTGAGCAGAGAGCTTGATGCGCGACTCGATCCCAGGACCCTGAGATCATGACCTGAGCCGAAGGCAGCGGCTTAACCCACTGAGCCACCCAGGTGCCATGACATATATTAAAATATTAATGAGTAAAAGTTTTTTTTTTCCTCCCATCCTCAACACTTCAGTCCCAATTTGTAGTGGTCACAAATTTTACAAATTATATATAGTTCTGAGAATTTTCTAAACAGATCTAAGAATGTGTGTATGTGTGTGTGTGTATACACACAATACAAATATATATAATAATATATTTATTATGTGTATACAGGTACTGAGAACATAGCCAGACTATGAATCCTGACTCCCTCATTCTGTGTGTTAACTTCTCTGGACCTCATTTTCCTCAGAAGTACAATGAAATGGTAATGGTAACTACCTCAAGAGTGTGTTGTGAGGATAAAAGAAATTAATATAATGCCCTTTGGACCCTGTTTGTCATATAATAGGCATTTAGTAAATATTTTCTTACTATAATTAGAAACAACCCATGAGAGTCTGTACAGTGTTCTTCAATAACAATGTCTATATCTAAACTTTTACCTTTTACCAAACTAACCTTAATGAAAGGTGGAGAAATTTGAAAAGCACCTTCAGGTTGAGGTGGGATATGATCAGAGTCTGGTAAAGAAATTACATCCTAATTACAGAGCAAACTTGTTTAACAGCGACTGTCTACATGTTTATGGTATTTTGTTCAGTACAGCCTAAAATTTGGAATAAAGGAGAGGGTAAAGGAAAGGGAGCAAGAGCAAGTATGAGCAGAAAGTGCACGAAAGCAAGGCAGAGAGAGAAAGTAACCATGAGGAGGATGGGGTGATCATATCATAAACCCCATTTAACTGACTCTTGCTATGGGGAAGATGATGCTGGATGTGACCAGTGTTGTAAGAGGTACGTACATGATATTGTTGGAACAAAATTGAGGGAGAATTAATGTTTTGCATATAGTATATGATAAGGGGAGAGGATGCCTGGGTGGCTCAGTTGGTTAATTGTCTGCTTTTGGCTCAGGTCATGATCTCAGGGTCCTGGGATTGGGCCCTGATTTGGGGGGGGGGGTCACTGCTCAGTGGGGAATCTGCTTCTCTCTCTCCCTCTGCTCCTCCCCCCAGCTTGTGTTCTTTCTCTCTCCCTCAAATACATAAATAAATAAATGAATAAATAAATAAATAAAATCTTTAAAAATGGGGGGTAGAGGATTATGTATAGAATTTAGGGTGACCTTTGAATGTAGATGGGTGGTTAGAACTGTCCCTCACGTTAAAGTCTGCTTCAAATATATTCTCTTCATCATTCCCTCAACAAATATTTACTAAGCATCTACTGTGCCAGATACTTTTCTAGGTCTCTGGCAGATTTAAAAATTTAAAAACCTAAAACAAGATTTAAAAAAACTAAAAATATGGGATATTTGTAAACTATGATGTGAAATGTTGATGAGAAAAAAGGATAAAGTCAGGAAGGGGAGAGGGTGGTGGATGATGTGGGCACATCATTCAATAGGTCATACATGTCCTCTCATGTCTGGTGACCAGAGCATGTTCCTCAGAAATGTGTATTGCAGAGTCCTCTTCTTGATCACAGCACTGACCAGAAATACAAAGCTCTTTGATTTAGTGTAGAAAATGTCACAATGTGATGTGTGAGTTAATAGAAATGATTTTTGAAAGGTAGTCAAATATTCTTGAATTCTTGAATGACTGTAGCCTACAAAATTAGTGGACTTCAAACTGCAACTTGAAATCCCTTAACTCAGAGCTACAGACCATTAAAGATGGAAGGAACACCACCCCATGACCTGATACAACCTTCTCATTTCAGAGTGGTTTGTAAGCTCAAGGGTACACGAAGAACTGGTGGTAGACTTGATGTGCAAGTCTAGATTGGCTGCCTCTTAGTTGCTTTCTGCTTCCATTAAACCAACTTTTCACTTTGCCTCAGCAGACTACAGTCCTTGGAAAGAGGGAGCATGACCTTGAGGAAAAAGGACTTCATAGGGAGTCAGGAGAGAGTGTTTATTAAGAAGCCACCTTGTATCAGTCACAATTCTAGGATTTCCACTCCTGTTGTCTTATTTTATTTTCATAAACAACCATTTAAGCAAGGTTTTATGATTCTATACTTTTTGAGTTATTTAAAAATGAAAACATGACATATATTAATTGAGGACTCATAGTACCCATCCTCAATTCCACATCCCTTTTTCCCCCAGAAAAACTACTAACTTGAAACTGATATTTGTTTTGTCCTTGAATAATTTTACATTATGACACTTTGTAAGTATCCTTTAAAACAGCAAATAACAGTACCTTTCAATTTTCAAAATTGCATAATAATTTTACTCTGTAGGATTCTGCAATGTATTTTTTACTCCTGAGACATTTTTTGAGGTTTCTCCAAATTCATACATGAAATCTATTTCATTCCTTCTGTTTTTTTTAAGTAGAGCTGTATTTTTTAGAGAAGTTTTGGGTTCACAGAAAAATTGAGCAGAAAGTACAGAGAGTTCCTATTTATCTCTCTCATGCCTTGACATGTACACAGACTCCCTCACAATCAACAGACTGTACCAGAGTGGTATATTCGTTAAAACTGATGAACCAATGTTAATGCATTATTATTGACCGAAGTCTATAGTTTACATGAGATTCATTCTTTGTGTTTTCAGTTTTATGGGTTTTGGCAAATGCATAAGGTCATGTATCCACCATTACCATATCAGATAGAATAGTTTTTCTGCCATAAAAATCCTGAGCTGAACCTCATCTTTCTTTCCCTCATCCCAAACTCATAGCAACCACTGATCTTTTTACTGTCTCCATAGTTTTACCTTTTCTGAAATGTCATATAGTAGGAATTATATAATACGTAGCCTTTTCAGATTGGCTTCTTTCACTTAGGTTCCTCCATATCTTTTCAGGGCTTGACAGCTTATTTCTTAGCACTGAATAATATTCCATTGTCTGGATCTACTACAATTTATTTATCCACTCACTGACTGGAGGACATCTTGGTTGCTTCCAAGTTTTGTCAATTATGATAAAGCTGCTATAAACATCCATGTGCAGATTTTTGTGTAGACATAAGTTTTCAACATCTTTGGGTAAATACCAAGGAGTACAATTGCTGGATTATATGTTAAGAGTATGTTTAATTTTAAGAAACTGCCAGACTGTCTTCCAAAGTGGCTGCACCATATTTCATTCATTTTAATCATGATTTATAACTCTATTATTTGAAATACTTCAAAATTTATTTATTTACTCACTCACAGACGGACAATTAGGTGGTGTCCAGTCTTATTTTGTATTCTGATATATATTTCTTTTAGCACATTATGAGTTTTCAAAGTTATGGACCTACATGTGGAATTTCTGGGTTGTCTATAATGTATATTTCCAACATTATATATTTTCAAAGTGATCTGTAAAGACATTGTACCAATTTACACTTCTGCAATTTAATGACTTATAAGAAATATATATATTTGGTCACTCAGATGACCAAAATATATTTTTCAGATATATTTAGCCTTCATCCACAGTTCTTATAAACACCTTTGAACCACAGAGGTGAGATAGATGTCTGATTATTAGTGAAGGTGACTTTTGGGTTCTACACCTGCTGTTGTGTGGGGGACATCCCTCTCCCCACTAGTGTTGGAATTGGGTCTGGAAACCCTAAAAGAAAGTTTAAAACTTAGATGTGAAATTTCTGGATTATAATAATGTATCTCTCCAACTTTATTATATATTTTCCAAGTGATCTCCAAAGACATTGTGTCAATTTACACTTCTTCTGTCAGTATATACTGGGTCAGCACTTGGTATTGTCAGCCCTAATTTTTTAATTCAATCAGAGAGATAGGAAGTAGAAATTCCATGTTCTTTCAACTTGTATTTATCTGGTTATAGAGGCATTCGCATATTCTTATTTGTGTTGGCCACTTGGTTTTGTCTTCCGTGAACTGTACATTCATGTCCTTCAACAATGTTAAAACTGAGATTATTTCAGTGGCTCCGTGGGTTAAACCTCTGCCTTCCACTCAGGTCATGATCTCAGGGTCCAGGGATCGAGCCCCGCATTGGGCTCTCTGCTCTCAGCAGGAAACCTGCTTCCCCTCTCTCTCTGAAGGCCTCTCTGCCTACTTGTGATCTCTTTCTCTCAAATAAATAAATAAAAAATTAAAAAAAAAAAACTGAGATTATTCCTATTTTTCTTACTGAGCTATAGAATTTCTTTATTTTGGATAATAATAGCTAACCTCAGTTGAGTTTTGTTTCTGGTATTTCTGAGTATTTTAGATAAATTAATACAGTTGTCTTGTTAACTTTTTGAGGTAGGTAATATCTCCATTTTATAAATGAGGAAATTCAGGTATTGAAGAATTACATTACTTGCTTAAGACTGCACAGCTCTCTGTTATAAATCCAGTCTAACTGGCTCCAGAAAGGTTTATACTAGAATAAACCTTTGTCTTTTACGTGAATAGCCAAAGTGGATGGTTTCTATTTCACTTTGTCGGTGTTTTATATTATTCAAATATTTTAATTTAATTGAAATTATTTATCATACCTTTAAAACATTTATGATTATTTTATGTGTTTTGTTAAATGAATTCTACAGGATATCAAGATCATAGAGGTACTGATTGCCCTTTATTGCCTTCTGAAAGTTTTAAACTTTAAAATTATAAGATTTGACTCCCCAGAATTTACTTCTATGTATCATGTGAACTAGCTATTTTATTTTACATTTACATGGGAATATGAAATTATGTGAACAAAACATGCTAAAGAGTTTATTCTTTCTCCATAATTTGTTAAGTCAGCACTCATATTACTAGTTACCCCGGGTTTTATTCTGGACTTTCTTATTTACTGATCAGTCTACTTATTCTTGTGCTTTTTGCATTCTAGATTTTTATTATAGGGTTGCAATTAAGTTTTTAATAGCTGGGGTAATGAGTAGTTTCCCTCCTTAACCTTCAAAAATATCTTGGTTATTCCTGGTCCTTTTTTTTTCTCTATGAACGTCAGGTTGAGCTGAAGTTTCATGAAAACCTCTATGTGATTTTGAGAGGTATTATATTAGGATTGTACATTAATATTTGAATATTTTATGGTTTTATCATATTGTTTATGTCCATCTATAAGAATAGTATATTTATTCTCTTATTCAGGTTTTCTCTTATGATAGTTTCTAATTGTCTCTAAATTACTGTTCAAATATAGGAAATATATTCAGCCTTTGATTTAATTCATCTCTAATTTTTTCAGAAAGTCTGCTTTTTACTATTATTTCCATTCTTCTACACTATAGGTATATTTCACTTCTTTGTATACCTTTTCAATTAAAAGATTAACACATTTATTTTCATTGTATTTTGTTTTCAAATAAATACCTTAAAAATTAAATGCCTGTCTCTGAGCTACTCTATTGTACATCCTGCAAATACTGTTATATAACTGCCTTCACTGTTACTCAGTTCTAAATATTTTATAATTTGTATTATGATTTCCTGTTGAAACCAGGACTTCTTTGAGTTATATCTAAAATCTCAATGTATTATTTTCTTATTCTCATCAACTATTTTTAGGCTACATTATTGTATTTTAATTTTATTGTGATTAGATAATATGGACAGCATACTGTCAATGAGTCACAAAAATTTGAAAATCTGTAGTTTAGAACACGATTAATATTTATAAGTGCTGCTTATACACTTTAAACTATATTACCTGTGTGCTACTTTGGTGGGGGAACTGATGTTGGACAATACTACTTTTGTTTATATCTCCTATATTTTTCCTAATATTTTGTTTGTTTGATCTATATGTTTCTGAGATAGAGATGTTAAAATATCCCAATATGATTGTAGAATAGTGAAATTAACACTGTAAGCCCCTCAGTTTATGCCTTATACATCTTTTGAAGTGCTAAGTGATTAAGAGTTCATGAATTTTTTGGGTAGATTGCTTCTGTAGTGTCTGTCTCATATTAGATAGACACTCTGTATGTTTAAGACATTATATTACGTTATGTTAGACATATAAGACATATAGACATATGTTAGGCATTAGGATATGTCAATCTTATGTTAGATAAGATATTAGACACTTCATTAGATAAGATAATTATGTTAGATAAGATAGATACTTCATTAACAATAGCACTTCTGCTTAATACTGCTATTGCATAAATTTTACTTTGTATGTGTACGATGTGTTGTCTCTATTGTACTCTGAACTTTTCTTTGCAGATTTCTTATAAATATTTCTCCAGGACCTAGCATATTCTTTGATTTAGTACATCCCTTGCACATTGATTTATTGTTTCTGTAGTTTACTTCAGTTTTATTTGTTTTATAATCTGAGAATCCTTGACTCCTATTAAATGATTATAATCCATCTATATTGATTATAGTCACAGATGTATTTGGACTTATGCTATCATACCAGGTGTATTTCTTTGCTTATTTAATTATCCAGCTTCTTCGCATTGCTTTTTTGTTTAAATTTTTCTCTACTAATGTGGAATACATGTGTGTGTTTTGTTGTTAACCTTAGCTTTAAAAAATTTAATATGTAACTCATTTCTTTTAACAAGTAAAGAATTATAAGCAATAGTTCTATTCTAGAACCTGGAAAAATTAACATGCTTTAATTTTCTATTATGTCCCCACCTTCAGTTTTTAAAGCTGTAGAATTTTAAATTTACATTCTCTTAAGCAAAGAACTTCAGTTATTAATATTAAGTCAGAGATACTTAGTGACTATATTCACATATTTTATCAGTTTCTGGGATGATTTTTTGATTTTTATTTATTTACTTTTTTTTAAAGATTTATTTATTTATTTGAGAGAAAGAGAAAAAGAGCATGAGCAGAAAGTGCAGAGGGAGAGAGAGAATCTGAAGCTCACTCTGCACTGAGTACAGAGCCCAACATGGGGCTCTATCTCAGGACTCTGAGATCATGACCTAAGAGGAACGAAGATTGGCTCCTCAACTGACTGCATCACCCAGAAGCCCCTGGGATGACTTTTTTTGGTAACAGATTTATTGAGATATACTCACATACCATGTATTTACTCAATGAATGTATACTACTCAATGATTTTCACACTTTCAGAGAGTTGTGCACTCATACAATCAATTTTTGAATATTTTCATCAATTATCCCAAAAAAATCCTATATCAGTTAGTAAGCATGCCTCATTTCTCCCTATCACTCTTGGCCATAGGGCACCACTAATCTATACTGTGTTTCTATAAACTTGCCTTTTATGATGTTTTGTATTATTGGAATCATATAACAGGTGGTCTTTTGTGTTGTTTCTTTCACTTAGCGTGATATTTTCAGGGATTATCTATGCTGTCATAACACCAGTATTTTATTCCTTTTGATTACCAAATAATATTCCACTGTATGGATATACCACTTTTTAAAAATATTTTATGTTTTTGAAAGTGAGAGAATGAGTGAGAGAGAGCACAAGCAGGGGCAGGGGCAGAGGGAAAGGGAGAAGCAGACTCTCCAGCTGAACAGGGAGCCCAAGATAGGGCTTGATCCCAGGGCCCTATCCCAGGACCCTGGGTTCATGACCTAAGCAAAAGGTTCCACCTTTTGGCTTTTATAACAATGGTGTTATAAATATTTTACTTAGAAGTTTTTTGTTTGTTTGTTTGTTTTTTGTTTTATACTTTAATTAATTTATTTATTTTTTCAGTGTAACAGTATTCATTGTTTTTGCACAACACCCAGTGCTCCATGCAATACGTTGCCCTCCCTATTACCCACTACCTGGTTCCCCCAACCGCCCACCTCTGCCCCTTCAAAACCCTCAGGTTGTTTTTCAGATTCCATAGTCTCTTATGGTTCGCCTCCCCTTCCAATTTCCCTCAACTTCCTTCTCCTCTCCATCTCCCAATGTCCTCCATGTCATTTGTTATGCTCCACAAATAAGTGAAACCATATGCTACATGACTCTCTGTGCTTGACTTATTTCACTCAGCATAATGAATTCCAGTACCGTCCATGTTGCTACAAAAGTTGGGTAATCATCCTTTCTTTCTTTCTTTTTTTTTTTATAAACATATAATGTTTATATGTTTTATCCCCAGGGATACAGGTCTGTGAATCACCAGGTTCACACACTTCACAGCACTCACGATAGCACATACCCTCCCCAATGTCCATAACCCCCTTCCCCTCTCCCAAACCCACCTCCCCCCAGCAACCCCCAGTTTGTTTTGTGAGATTAAGAGTCATTTATAGTTTGTCTCCCTCCCAATCCCATCTTGTTTCATTTATTCTTCTCCTATCCCCCTAACTCCCCATGTTGCATCTCCACGTCCTCATATCAGGGAGATCATATGATAGTTGTCTTTCTCCGATTGACTTATTTCACTAAGCATGATACCCTCTAGTTCCATCCACGTCATCGCAAATGGCAAGATTTCATTTCTTTTGATGACTGCATAGTATTCCACTGTGTATATATACCACATCTTCTTTATCCATTCATCTGTTGAGTGACATCTAGGTTCTTTCCATAGTTTGGCTATTGTAGACATTGCTGCTATAAACATTCGGGTACATGTGCCCCTTCGGATCACTAGGTTTGTATCTTTAGGGTAAATACCCAGTAGTGCAATTGCTGGGTCATAGGGTAGTTCTATTTTCAACATTTTGAGGAACCTCCATGCTGTTTTCCAGAGTGGTTGCACCAGCTTGCATTCCCACCAACAGTGGAGGAGGGTTCCCCTTTCTCTGCATCCTTGCCAGCATCTATCATTTCCTGACTTGTTAATTTTAGCCATTTTGACTGGTGTGAGGTGATATCTCATTGTGGTTTTGATTTGTATTTCCCTGATGCCGAGTGACGTGGAGCACTTTTTCATGTGTCTGTTGGCCATCAGGATATCTTCTTTGCAGAAATGTCTGTTCATGTCCTCTGCCCATTTTTTGATTGGATTGTTTGTTCTTTGGGTGTTGAGTTTGCTAAGTTCCTTATAGATTTTGGATACTAGCCCTTTATCTGATATGTCGTTTGCAAATATCTTCTCCCATTCTGTCAGTTGTCTTTTGGTTTTGTTAACTGTTTCCTTTGCTGTGCAAAAGCTTTTGATCTTGATAAAATCCCAATAGCTCATTTTTGCCCTTGCTTCCCTTGCCTTTGCCGATGTTCCTAGGAAGATGTTGCTACGGCTGAGGTTGAAGAGGTTGCTGCCTGCGTTCTCCCCAAGGATTTTGATGGATTCCATTCTCACAATGAGGTCCTTCATCCATTTTGAGGCTATTTTCATGTGTGGTGTAAGGAAATAGTCCAATTTCACTTTTCTGCATGTGGCTGTCCAATTTTCCAAGCACCATTTATTGAAGAGGCTGTCTTTTTTCCATTGGACATTCTTTCCTGCTTTGTCGAAGATTTGTTGACCATAGAGTTGAGGGTCTATTTCTGGGCTCTCTATTCTGTTCCATTGATCCATGTGTCTGTTTTTGTGCCAGTACCATACCATCTTGATGATGAAAACTTTGTAATAGAGATTGAAGTCCGGAATTGTGATGCCACCAACTTTGACTTTCTTTTTCAACATTCCTTTGGCTATTCGAGGTCTTTTCTGGTTCCATATAAATTTTAGGATTATTTGTTCCATTTCCTTGAAAAAAATAGGTGGGATTTTGATAGGGATTGCATTAAACATGTAGATTGCTTTAGGTAGCATAGACATTTTCACAATATTTATTCTTCCAATCCAGGAGCATGGATCATTTTTCCATTTCTTTGTGTCTTCCTCAATTTCTTTCATGAGTACTTTATAGTTTTCTGTGTAAGATTCTTAGCCTCTTTGGTTAGGTTTATTCCTAGGTATCTTATGGTTTTGGGTACAATTGTAAATGGGATTGACTCCTTAATTTCTCTTTTTTCTGTCTTGCTGTTGGTGTACAGAAATGCAACTGATTTCTGTGCATTGATTTTATATCCTGACACTTTACTGAATTCCTGTACAAGTTCTAGCAGTTTTGGAGTGGAGTCTTTTGGGTTTTCCACATATAGTATCATATCATCTGCGAAGAGTGATAGTTTGACTTCTTCTTTGCCAATTTGGATGTCTTTAATTTCTTTTTGTTGTCTGATTGCTGAGGCTAGGACTTCTAGTACTATGTTGAATAGCAGTGGTGATAATGGACATCCCTGCCGTGTTCCTGACCTTAGTGGAAAAGCTTTCAGTTTTTCTCCATTGAGAATGATATTTGCGGTGGGTTTTTCATAGATGGTTTTAATAATATTGAGGTATGTGCCCTCTATCCCTACACTTTGAAGAGTTTTGATCAGGAAGGGATGCTGTACTTTGTCAAATGCTTTTTCAGCATCTATTGAGAGTATCATATGGTTCTTGTTCTTTCTTTTATTAATATGTTCTATCACATTGATTGATTTGCGGATGTTGAACCAACCCTGCAGCCCTGGAATAAATCCCACTTGGTCGTGGTGAATAAACCTTTTACTGTACTGTTGAATCCTATTGGCTAGTATTTTGGTGAGAATTTTTGTGTCTGTGTTCATCAAGGATGTTGGTCTGTAGTTCTCTTTTTTGGTGGGATCCTTGTCTGGTTTTGGGATCAAGGTGATACTGGCCTCATAAAATGAGTTAGGAAGTTTTCCTTCCATTTCTATTTTTTGGAACAGTTTCAGGAGAATAAGAATTAGTTCTTCTTTAAATGTTTGGTAGAATTCCCCTGGGAAGCCGTCTGGCCCTGGGCTTTTGTTTGATTGGAGATTTTTGATGACTGTTTCAAACTCCTTACTGTTTATGGGTCTGTTCAGGTTTTCTATTTCTTCCTGGTTCAGTTGTGGTAGTTTATATGTCTCTAGGAATGCATCCATTTCTTCCAGATTGTCAAATTTGTTGGCATAGAGTTGCTCATAGTATGTTCTTATAATTGTCTGTATTTCTTTGATGTTAGTTGTGGTCTCTCCTCTTTCATTCATGATTTTATTTATTTGGGTCCTTTCTCTTTTCTTTTTGATGAGTCTGGCCAGGGGTTTATCAATCGTATTGATTCTTTCAAAGAACCAGCTCCTAGTTTCATTGATTTTTTCTATTGTTTTTTTGGTTTCTATTTCATTGATTTCTGCTCTGATCTTTATGATTTCTCTTCTCCTGCTGGGTTTAGGGTTTCTTTCTTGTTCTTTCTCCAGCTCCTTTACATGTAGGGTTAGGTTGTGTACTTGAGACCTTTCTTGTTTCTTGAGAAAGGCTTGTACCGCTATATATTTTCCTCTCAGGACTGCCTTTGCTGTGTCCCACAGATTTTGAACATTGAGTTTTCATTATCATTTGTTTCCATGAATTTTTTCAATTCTTCTTTAATTTCCTGGTTGACCCATTCATTCTTTAGAAGGATACTGTTTAGTCTCCATGTATTTGGGTTCTTTCCAGCTTTCCTCTTGTGATTGAGTTCTAGCTTCAGAGCATTGTGGTCTGAAAATATGCAGGGAATGATCCCAATTTTCTGATACCAGTTGAGACATGATTTGTGTCCCAGGATGTGATCTATTCTGGAGAATGTTCCATGTGCACTAGAGAAGAATGTGTATTCTGTTGCTTTGGGATGAAATGTTCTGAAGTTTTTTTAATGAAAAAATGTTGTCATTTCTCTCACATATATACATAGTATTGAAGTTGGTAGATCATATTGTGACCCTTTGTTCAACATTTTGAGAAACTGCTACAGTTTTTGCAAAGCACCATGCAACATTCGCAGAAGCAAGGTATAAGGGTTCTAATTTTTCCACATCCTTGCCAACATTTATTATTATCTGTGTGCTTGTCAGGGGAAGTGGTATTTTTAGTGGTTTCGGTTTGCTTTTCTGATGACTACTGATGGAGAGCATTTTCTCATATACCTACTGGCCATTTTTTTATATTCCTTATAGAAACATCTATTTGGATTGTCTTATTTTTTGTCATTTTATTATTGGGTTCTAATATTTGTTTATATACTCTAGATACAAGTCTCTTATCGCATATATAATTTGAGAATATTTTCTTCCATTCTATAGTCTTTTTTTCCACTTCTTTTGTTGGAATCCTTTGAAACAGAATATTTTAATTTTAAGTCCAATTTATTTATTTTTCCCTTTATAGCTTGGGCTTTGGAGTTCATGTATAATATGCCTTTGCCTGACTCAAAGTCCTATATTTTCTTCTAAAATCTTTAATGTTTTAACATTTACATTTAGGTCTGTGATCAATTTCAAGTTAATTTTTGTCTCATGTGAAGCTGGAGTCCAACTTAAGTGTTTTGAGTGTGAATATCCAGTTTCCAAGCTCCATTTGTTGAAGACTACTCTTTTCCAATAGAATATTTTTGGCAACCTTGTTGAAAATCAATTGACAGGAAAAATGAGGGTTTATTCCTGGTTTCTTAATTCTAATCCATTGGTCTATATATCTATGTTTATGCCAGAGCACAGTGTTTTGATTACTATAGTTTTATAGTAAGTTTTAATAAGAGAAAGTATGACTCTTCTGACCTTGTCCATCTTTTCAATGTTGTTTTGTCTATTCTGGTTCCCTTGAACTTCCATATGAATTTACAACCAGTTTATCTTTTTATGAAGAGAACTTGGCTGGGATTTTGATAGATTTTTGCATTAAATCTGTGTATTAGTTTAGGGACATTGCCATCTCTATAAGTCTTCTGAATCATGATCATGGGATGTTTTTCCATTTATTTAGGTTGTTTCAATTTTTTCAACATGTCTTATAATTTTTAGTAAACAAGGATAATATTTTAATTCTTTTAGTTGGCTTGCTATATATACTTTATTAATATCTACTTCTGATTTATGGTAAATTCTAGTGAAATATAAAAACATTGCTCCTGTGAGTTCCTCAAAAATTTAAAAATAGAACTATTC
The DNA here is from genome assembly GCF_922984935.1 of Meles meles. NCBI lineage: Eukaryota > Metazoa > Chordata > Mammalia > Carnivora > Mustelidae > Meles > Meles meles. The sequence goes on along the minus strand of NC_060069.1, from coordinate 34,926,373 downwards.
TATGATCCAGTATTACACTACTGGTTATTTACCCCCCAAATATAAGAACACTAATTCAAAAGTGCACTTTTGAATTTACTGGGGTAATTAGAAGTGAAAAACTGAACTTCTATGTTTATTGCAACACTATTTATGATAGACAAATTATGGAAGTGCCCATAATGGCCATCAATAGATTAATGGAAAAGAAAGTGGTATTTTTATACACCATGGAATGTTATTCAGCCATAACAAAGAATGGAATCTTGCCATTTGTGACAACATGGATGGAGCTGGAGAGTAGAATGCTGAGCCAAATAGACCAGTCAGAGAAAGACAAATACCATGTGATTTCATTCCTCTGTGGAATTTAAGAAACAAAACAATCAAGCAAAGGAAAAAAATATATATATACGGAGAGAAAAACCAAGAAACAGACTCTCAATCACAGAGAACAAAGTGATGGTTACCAGATGGGAGGGGTTGGGGGATGGGTGAAACAGGGGGTGGGAATTAAAGAGTACTCTTATCATCGTGAGCACCGAGTAATGTACAGAATTGCTGAATCACTACACTGTACCCCTGAAACTAATATAGCACTGTATGTTAACTCTACTGGAATAAAATAAAAAATCTTAATAAAAAAGGAAACATTACTCTTATGTAGTTCTATTCTCTTTTACCCTTTATGTATTGTTATTGTTATAAATATTCTATCTGTATATGTTACAAATTCAATAACATGGTTTACAATGATAATTTTATATAATTTTATGTCTTTAAAGTAAGCCGAGAGAAGAAATAAGAGCAGTATACATTTATTTTATAATTTTTATTTACAATTTCATGTTTTCTTTAGTTATTCCTATAGAATCAAGTTATCATATGGTGTCTTTTCCTTACTCCAACACACTTTTTGCCCACCCACCTCTATTTTGTTGTTATTATTAAATGTATTGCATTTCTATGTGTTATAAGGCCAGTAATGTAATACATATGTAGTAACATATGTTATAATATATATTGTGTAATTTATGACATATATAATGTAATATATTTCAATGTATTTATATCTCATGAAAGGGCAAGAAATATGCAATTATGCAGTCTTTAAAAACTACAAATTTCCTCAAATTCTTGCCTTCAGCAGATATTTCCATTTTTTAATAACTGCAGACATGGCGACCTGTCTATAAAGGAGGAAACTAAGGGCAAGTTCAGCAACATAGGCTTAGACCAATCATGATTGAGTCCCCCATGCTGGACACTTTGGTGCCAACCATACCCTCATCCCCCCAGACTGTGTTAGATGGGAAGGAAATTATGTTAGGCAGGTGGAAAGCAGAATCAGATGCATTGGTGTTTAGCTTCCACTTTCTACCCAGTCTTAGTACATAAACTTAACATATAAACTACTGCCTAACTTATAAACTTAGTTTTACCTACAGAAAATGCATTTGCTAATTGTTTACTGTACTTCTTGGTAAGTGAAGTTTGGTTCTCACTAACAAAATAATCTTGTTCAATTTATAGTTGTCGTCAACCACTTAATTTACGTTCATTTAAAGCACATCACTGATTTTCTCCATCAAAACACAACTACTGTTTGGAGTTGTTACTGAAGTTACTGAGTAAAATTGTGAACAGCATGTCAAAGACTTACAGACTGATTTTAACTTTGCAAAGAGAAGAGGAAACAGATTGCGGGTCCTGGCTGGGAGGTTTTGCATTAAAGGCATGCAGAAGGAATGAGGCCCTTCTAAACAGAATTGCTTGTCTTTTTTTTTTTTTTTTTTGAGAAGAGAAACAAAAATGTGACATTTCCATTTCCATGAAAATGGAAACGTGATGATACAGGAATACGTTGTCATTAGGCTTTTGGATATATTTTATACCTAAAACGTTGATGTCCCTGCACATTGCCACACTGTCCCTGTCCTTTGAATACTATTAATGTTTGAACCCCAGCAATTTGACTCTATGAGGGCTTTGATTCCATATTTGTAAATACGAGCAAGGTTTATAGTTGGTCAGTTCCAGTAATGACCTCAATTGTTTACTTTTTGTATGGATGCCTTTTGCAATATGACTTGCTACTCCTACCATCAAGAGGTATTTTCTTTCCTCACCTCTTTTTTTCCTCACCTCTTAAACCTGACCCTGCCCTATAACTTTCATTGAACAGAAGAACCTTGTACTAGTGATGGTGTGCCAATTCCAAACCTAGGTTTACTCTCTTGGGACCTTTGCAATCACTATCTGAACAATTCCAGGCTAGCCTACTGGAGGAGGAGAGAGTGGAGACCCATCACCCTCTTCACTAGACCAACAGCCAGCTAATCACCAGACATGTGAGTAAGGCCATTCTAGGCTAGTTGCCCACTGCATGACCACAGGTCCATGAATGAGCCCAGCTGAAATCAGCTAAATTTGACCTAAACCAAAAGAACCACTCAGGTTACTCACAGATTCACGAGCTAAAAATGTCCCTAGGTTTTAAGTCATCAAGTTTGGAGTGACTTATTACACAGAAGCAGCTAAGTGATATAGGATTTAAATATTATGCTACAAGCAAGAATAGTTAAAACACTTGCTCTGAGTAGTAGCCCAGCTAAGTCACATTTTCAATAAAATATATAAATTTGTTTTTATCTAATTCCAGGTATATGTAAATGGCCTGAATTTTCATTCCTCTCTACCTAAGAAAAACTTCCGTCTGCATTTCAAGGTCCCTCTGGTCAAATTCTGAAAGCCAAAAATGTCTCAATACTGGCAAGTACTGATATAGCTTTATTTTAATTATGTTAATTCATATAAGGAATAATGAAGCACCTGCAAATGTTATCATTCTTGAGCCAATTATTTTCATTTTAATATAAGTCACTTCTTTGTGGTTTTAAGAATATCATATGTTTATTAAATAAGAAAATGCAAAAAAAAAGGGGGAGCAGAAGAAAATTGTTTTAAAGAGCCAAAGAGTCTATAATCCCATCAATGAGAAAAAGAATTGTTTGATATTTAAGCTGACTTAGAGTTTTCCTAAATGATTTTCCAAATTCAGACAGGGTCCAACTGGACTCCTGCAGATAGAAATATACTCTATATGTAAATGAGAAAACTTCCAAATACAGTCTGAAAATATAGATATGTGTTACACACACACACACACACACACACACACACATACAATTACCTTATCACAGGAATTTCTTGCGGACTTTTTTCCTCCTTTTTTTGGGTGAAGGGTGTTTGTACAAGTAAGTCAGAATGGAAAGCAGCAGCAGTAAAGATGAAAGTTATATCATCTTGACTTTAATTTCAGTAGCAAATATAATTTTTAAAAATTCTCAGAGTAATCAGAATATTCAGAATCTTTGCCACAAGCTGACTCACAACTTCTGGAATAAAATAACAAAATTAAGTGCTTAGTATATACCAGGCCCCATGCCAAGTTCTCTACATTTGTTATTTCCTTTTTCCCTCTACATAACAGTCTGAGGTACATAACATTATTATTTGTATCTTCAGAATATAGGAAATATGGAGCTTGGGGAGTTTGGGACACCTGTCAAATTTCTATTGTTAGTTAATATTGGAAGTGGGATTTGATCCAATACCACTCGTCACCAGACTTATTCTGGTAACTGTTCTGCCACAGAACTTCCAGGGTCCTGAGGCTCTGGAGTGGTGTCATTGTGGAACTCTGGGTGATCCTCTATACCAAAGAATAGATGCAGAATACTCCTTACCAATCTTTTTAAGGAAGGCCTTCTGCATGTATGCCAAATACATCAATTAAATATATTTGATCATGACCATAGACCTAAAATTTCATATTCCTATAAAGTATCATGTTTTAATATTTCATTTTAATGAAGAATAGGTGAATCATATTTCCATAGCCTAAGACACAGCATGCAGCAGTAGAAATGATATTGGATGTGGAGTTGTATGGCCTGGGTTTAATCACTAACTCCTGCCAGCATGTGTATGGGCAGGCATGGACATTTGTGTTTATGAGCTCTCATAGAGACTAAATCAAACATATAGATGAACATCTTAGAAGCCCAGAAGTTGATCTGCAGGCATAGTGCTGTCTAAACCAGAAGTAACAAACCACTTGACCAAAACTTGCGAAATTGCTTGGTTTTAGCATTTAACATTGAACCATATGACGTTAAACACACACACACACACACACACATGCACACACACACAAACATAAAGTAGGAAGGAAAGAAGGAGAGAAGGAAAAAAAGAAGAGAAAAAGAACAAAAATTTGAGTTACTTGGACACACATGAAGTTCTAGAGATTTCATTCAAACATCTATATGTCCAGGTTCTCTTGAAAAGGAGAATATGGAGCAAAGTGAGCTCACATTCCAGTTGGTGAAAATAGGCTTAAAAAGAGGCCAGTGCCCTGGACTGGGCATATCCTCTTTATTTTGCCACATCCCCATCATTTCCTTTTATCCCCCAGGTCCTAACGTTAAGTGTGGAATGTCATGTATTACTGCATGGGTGATGTGTGATGTGTGATGTGTGGTCTGGAGTGTGTGTGTGGTGGGGTGTGACTGTATGGTGTGTGTGCATGTTCATGTGTGTGTATGTGTGGGATGTGTGCATTGTGGGGTGTGTGTAGGGGGTGTGTATGGTGTGTCAGGTGTATGCGTGTGTGTGGTGTATGGTGTATGTGAATGTATGTTTATGGGTGTGGTGTGGGGAGTGTTTGTGTGCTCATGTGTGTGCATGTGTGGAGTGTGTGAATTGTGTGTGTTTGTGTGCATGTATGTGTATGGGGTGTGGTGTGTCTCTGTATGGTCTTGTGTGTGCATGTATGTGGGAAGGAGTTTGTGTTTAACACCCTTCCTCTGCCATTTTGGGCCTCAGGGCATGAGGTCTAAATCTGGACTAAATCCATAATGAAGAAGCTGAGTTATTTAACTGTCTCATCGTTAGTACTGCACTTTCTCCTTTCCTTGTAATTATTAATTCCCATTATTATTCAGAGAAGTGATTAATCTTTTTTCTGCACCATCCCCCAACACTGACTTGCTAGAATTAGAATTACAAATTCTTCTTTAGGGACTGTCCTTGGTTTTATAGGAGAAGCACTGTCCATTCTAATAAATATCCTCATTCTAAATACAATTTTGTTTTTTTTTTTTCCCCTAATTGATCTGATCTGTATCGCAATCCCACATCCTACTGGAGCAAAGGGAATGCTATATACTAGATCAATCCACTGAATTTAGTTTGATGCATCAGTTTAAATATCAGTTTAAATATTAAATATGTATTAAATAATACAAACATTAAATATAATGTTTGTACTTTCAGAATTAAAATCCTTCCCACCTCTCTCCTCTAAGTCATGGTGTTTGGGTAGGTGAGTGGTGTGGATGGAATGTATGGGCATTTTTTATTCCAGCTCTTCTGATATCACCAGTGATGTTCCTGTCTTTCTGGTCTTCTAGGTTTGGTCCCTACAGAGCACTGTCACAGCTTACATGTCCTGACAGTAGTGTGCTGGGAACAGCTCATACTGGCTCGGGAGAACCAACCATGTGCATCTCTTCCCAGCTCCATATTTTGTTATTTTGGCTTATCACTTTGGTAACCTCAATGGGTCACAGCAGGAAAACTGGCAAATGCTACAAATCAGAGCTGTTTTTCTTGGAGAACTGATTGTTAAATATTTACCAATATGTCACAGTCACCAAATGATAGAAGTGGAATTCACATCCTTGGGATAATCCCTTTTACCTTGACTATGGGCTTGGATATGCAACTTGCTTTGGACAATTTAGCATTAGCAAGTACAATGTCAGCATGTTTTTTTTTTTTAATTTTTAAGTTTTTTAATAAATATATAATGTATTTTTAGCCCTAGGGGTACAGGTCTGTGAATTGCCAGGTTTACACACTTCACAGCACTCACCACAGCACACCCCCCCACAATGTCCATAACCCCACCACCCTCTCCCGAACCCCCTCCCCCCAGCAACCCTCAGTTTGTTCTGTGAGATTAAGAGTCTCTTATGGTTTGTCTCCCTTGCGATCCCTTCTTGTTTCATTTATTCTTTTCCTACCCCCCAAACACCCCACGTTGCATCTCCACTTCCTCATATCAGGGAGATCATATGATAGTTGTCTTTCTCCTATTGTCAGCATGTTTTTATAACGTCTTCACAATGAGACTAGTCATCCTGGAACACTCCTATTTGGATCCTTATAACTACCATGCTGTGAGGAAGCCCAAGACACATGAGAAGACACATGGAAGAGGTTGGAGGGGCACAGCTGGGCAGTGCGATGAGGCCTCAGAGAAGTGACCCTCATTCAGGAATCCAGCCAGCCTCAATCTATCAGGCCACCCCAGGAGGGGAATTAGACACCATGCAATAGAGAGGAGATGTTTCCAGTGCACTCTTGCTGAATTCCTACCTCGTAGAACTGTGAGCAAGTAAGTCACTACATTGTCGTGTGGTTACTTACACAGCATTAAAACATATGAATGATTCTTTTTTCAAGTTTCTCAGCTTGCTCAGTCTTGTGGCTTCTCTTAGCAGACTCAATCTCACCTCCTATTTTGCTCATACTACATATGTCTCCAAGAGGATTCTGTAACTTCCATTTGGTAGCTGTCTCAGGTAGTTCATAGCATTTCTCTTTACATGGATTACTGGCACTCAATTCTTTGGTCAGTCTGTGTTCAACAGAATTAAGAACATCTCAGAGAAGGCGTGTTTGGGTGGCTCAGTGGGTTAAGGCCTCTGCCTTTGGCTCAGGTCATCATCCCAGGGTCCTGGGATTGAGCCCCGCATCGGGCTGTCTGCTCAGCGGGAAGCCTGCTTCCTCCTCTCTCTCTCTGCCTGCTTCTCTGCCTACTTGTGATCTCTGTCTGTCAAATAAATAAATAAAATCTTTAAAAAAAAAAAAAGAACATCCCAGAGAAGCCAACTTCTGTTCTTTCTGAGATGTGACCACTCTTAACTCCAGGTTTCTTAGGTTGCCTGCACCCAGATTAATATAGGGGCAAACTATAAGGCAGTCTCTTTCTAGCATCCCCTAAGAAATTTGGATCAAAAATGTCCTGTCCATGATAATAGCTTTAACTTTCCTACGAGACCATTTGACTTTGGGGTTAGGGTTTGAATAACACAGTTAATGACAAAACTTATGAGAAAGATTAGGAAAATCATTATTTTCCAAGTGAAAATGTTATCACAGTATTCACACATCTTTAAGAATGTAGTGGAAGTTGATAATCTAAGTTATTGTGCTAGCTATACTGAGAGGTGTGTTGTACAGTATCTTGCATTCAACATGTAGCTGCTGATCTTCTGCTGACTTGATGAATAACTTTGCAACCCTAAAGTTGGATCCATTATGTTACTTTAATGCTAGGAATCAGATTTTCCGTGGGTAAAATCAGTTTAGACATGGATTTGGTGGTGCTATTTAAAATGTAGCAATATGAATCAGGGATGTTGGACATGACTCCTATACTATGAAGATGGAAATATAACTATATTTTTTCCACTTTGGGTTCATGTTTAAAAAATATACTAAAAAGAGAAAACTTTGGAAATAAAGAGAGATGGAGTCAATTAAAAAAAAACCTCTAGAGTCTTAGACACTTTAGAAACATTACATGTATATATGTATGCATATATGTGTGTATGTGTGTGTGTGTGTATATATACACAGATATATTAGCTTTTTGGGTTGAGGTTTAATGATATCTTACTGTGGTTTTCATAATAAAGCTGAGTGTATTTTTTTTAAAGATTTTATCTACTTATTTGAGAGAGAGAGCATGAGAAAGAGAGAGAGCATGAGAAGGAGGAGAGTCAGAGGAAGAAGCAGACTCCCTGCTGAGCAGGGAACCTGATGCGGGACTCAATCCCAGGACTCCAGGATCGTGACCTGAGCTGAAGGCAGTCGCTCAACCGAGCCACACAGGCGCCCATGCTGAGTGTATTTTATATGGTCACTGGCCACTTGGATATTCTTCTTTGTGGCATGTCTATTTAAATAATTTGCTTATTCTTTTCTCATTTAACTCTCTTTTTTAACTGATTTATAAAATTATTTATAAATATTCAATGAGTCATTTGTCAGATAAATGCACTAAAATATTTTGTCTGCAGCTTACCTTTTTCCTCTCTTAATGATAACCGTTGATGAAATTCAACTGTATTAATCTTAACAAATTTGATGTATCAATTTTTGTAGTTTGCAGATCTTTGTTCCTTTAAAAAAATGACGTAAAGATATTCTCCTGTGAAATTTTTTAGTTATCTTTCAAATTTAGGTTTGCAATCCATCCAGAACAGCTTTTGTTTATGGTATGCAGTAGAAATCAAGATGCATTTTTTTTCCAATAAGAATGTCCATTTCACCCTATACAATTTATTGTAAAGACCATTCTTTATTCCCCTGCACTGCAAGTGTCCTTTGTCATAAATCAATTGGCCATAGAAGTATAGTTCTCTGGCCTCTATTCTGTTTCAGAATCCATTTATATCTCTTTGTACTACAACTACCTTGCCATATTTACTCAGAGAATATAATGGGTCTTGATATCTGATAGTGTGGTTCATTACTATCATTTTTTGGAGATTTATATATTTTTTTAACTAACGGTATTGAATAGGTTTTCTTTTTTTTTTAAGATTTTATTTATTTACTTGACAGAGAGATCAAAAGTAGGCAGAGAGGCAGGCAGAGAGAGAGAGGAGGAAGCAAGCTCCCCTCTGAGCAGAGAGACCAATGAGGGGCTCAATCCCAGGGCCCTGAGATCATGACCTGAATGGAAGGTAGAGGCTTAACCCACTGAGCCACCCAGGCGCCCCTAGAATAGGTTTTCAAATATCGGCAGTTAACTCTGTCCTTAATGAATTGCTTACCTATGCCGTATTCTAGCTTTCTATCATGATATTTGTATTTCTTACTGGTTTGTGAAAACTTTAGATTTACTCAGCATATTATTCTTTTGGTTACCACTTATTTTATAAATATTATGCATGGCTTGTAGTTTCTCTGTTACTTTTATTTACTTTGACATTTAGTAGACTCCAACTTTTATATCTTAAGATCAATATTTTTTCCTTTTGTTTTTTAGTTTTGAAAATATGTTCATAAATGCCTTTTTTACTTTGAGATAAGGCAGTACATCTAGTCTAGGTTTTCATGGCTCTCTGTTCACACGTAACTTTTACTCTATTTGAAAATTGTTTTTTATACCATCTATGGTGGAAAAAAATTAATCACTTTTTTTCAAATAAGAAAATATTTAATCCCATAGTAATTACTAAATGATAATTTCTTTCATTTGTCATTTGACCAAAATTAGATGCCCCAAATCATACATATACATGAGCATATGTTTTAAGTTTTCAATAAGAATTTTAATACACTTAAAAAATATTAATACGGGGCGCCTGGGTGTCTCAGTGGATTAAGCCGCTGCCTTTGGCTCAGGTCATGATCCCAGGGTCCTGGGATCGAGCCCCGCATCGGGCTCTCTGCTCAGCAGGGAGCCTGCTTCCTCCTCTCTCCCTGCCTCTCTGCCTACTTGTGATATCTCTCTCTGTCAAATAAATAAAAATCTTTAAAAAAAATGTTAATACACTTACTAAGAGAAGAAGAAAAGTGTATCATTAGAGATTAAATCTGGGAATAAAAGGAGTTCTGAGAGAGTAGATAATAGATGTGAGATTTGAGGTTAGGAATGCTCTAATGGCAGAGAGTTTGAGCAGGAAGCAAAAAATGAAAACAGTGCTTCTCAAGCCTCAGAGTGCATATGCATAACTCAGAAATTTTGTTAAATGTAGGCTCTGATTCAGTAGCTCTTTGGTGGGGCTTCCAATTCTGCATCTCTAACATGTTCCTGGGTGACAACAGGGGGGCTGGTCTGCAGACTACATTTTCATTGTTGGAGACCAGAGTGTCTGGGACTTCAATTTTCCTTCACTTCCATGCGTTCTCTGGTGTGGGTCTGTTGCTGAGACCTGGCAGACACTCATGACTTCACTTCTTCACATCTTTCTCGTAGACAATCCCTGTTTATATACAACTGCTCTGCATTTGCCCTTGTCTTATTTGCTTGAACCATAATTGCAGACTCTTCTGTCTTTGTGTCCCAGATGAAGGGATTTTGTCAACTTCAACAGGTATGATACCACATCCTAGCCCTTCCTCTTGCACTGATCCTTGTTGCCTGTCCTCTTCAATGAAAAGAGAAGTCACTTTCTGTTTATTTCCAATAACATTTGAAATACAATGAAAATACAATAGAAAACCTGACATCTGACATCTGACATTCTGTATTTTTTGAAAAGCTATTTTTTTAAGTGGGAGCCCTGCATTATGTTGAATTTAGAGAATGCCATGATTTTTGGAAAACGAAAGCTGTAAGCTACTTCAGTAGATAGAAGCAATATCCCTGTTTCTTTGACATCAAGCTTCTTAGCTTACACACTGTAGTTAAGGATGTTACTGTATAAGCTTTTCTAACATTTTTGTTATCCATCATTAAAACTTGCTTAGAAAATTCATTGTGTTAGTATGCTGTTAAACAAAGAAATACAGTTTTCATTGCATTTAAGTAAGAACATCTTTTGAATTTAATAGAGTTGATATGCATCATTAACTCTTGACATTTGTTTTCTGAACCTTCAGAAATGAATAAAATGAAATAATAACTGAAGAATAAAATAAAAGTAATAACTGAAATTTCAGTTCAATTAGTAATTTAAAAAAAATTAGCATGAAGCAGGGGATTAATTTTGGCACCAAGTTGCTTTCTCAGAGAGAATATTTATTTAACTCTTAGTTCAGGCTAGATACCCAGCCACTTTGTCAAAGCTAAAATATCTGGTTCAATCTGATAACCTTTGCTTCAACATGGGCAAAGATGGATGGTGAGAAGACCCAGTAGGGGAGTGGCTGAATGGAAAAAACACATGATTTTTCCTGAGTCAGATTACATTTTCTAATCAGAATTCTTAGCTTCTCTAATAGAATGAAGATGACTTTTCCTAAGACCATGCACGAATCTCTCATCATGTTCTTCTCTTGAGGCACTTTGCAGAAAAATTCCATAACTTCAAGAGTTTTGGCTTTTTCACTCTTCCTAACACTTTTACAAATATGTTTGCATTTTTGTGAATCCTGAGAGACCTCAGGGATCCTGAATAGATTAATCTTGGGAATCTCATAAAAATACACCAATGAAGAAAGATTTTCAGTAATTCTTCTCTTTCTGCTTTGAAAAAGAATCCTTCCTCTTTGACATAGAGACTGAAGTTGTCTTCTCCAGGCTTTTTAAAAAAATAAACACATTGAGCTCAGTGCAATATTTCTGACTGGCACCATTCAATGTTACATGTCAGTGCCCTCCAATTATTTCTGTATGTTAATTTTGATTAGGCAGGAGGTAGCTCTGTGAGTCTTGATTTCCTGCCAGTACAATCAAATATGAGCTGAAGGAATGGAAAGCAAATGCTACTTTCAAAGCCCTAGTGAGGAGTGTATTGCTTATAAATTACTTAAAAAGTGAGTTGTGTTTCAGTTAAGTGATTACAAATGTCTTTAGTGGATCTGGTGTCTAAAATGGGCATTCAGTTAATATTCTGCTCCTTCCTAATCCAGGCACAATGAAATTTCAAGATTCTATCTTTCAATATCCCCATTGTTGTGGACTGAACTGTATATCCCCTCTATAATTCTTAAGTTGAAACCTTAACCCTCAGTGTGACTGTATTTGGATATAGGTTCTTTAAGGAGATAATTAAGGTCAAATTAAGTCATAAGGATGGACTATAATTCAACAGTATTGGTGTCCCTATAAGGAGAGGAGGAGAGAACTGGTGTGGGTCTATTGCTGAGAGCTGGATGACACTCATGAATTCATTTCCTCACATCTTCCTTATAGACAATCCCTGTTTATTTGCAACTGCTCTGCATTTGCCCTTGTCTTATTTGAAAGAGAGAACAGATCTCTTTATTTCTCTCTCTCCCTCTGTGTGTGTGTCTCTGGCTTTCTCTCTCTTCAAGCACAGCTAGAGAAAAGATTCTGTAAGAACACAGTGGGAAAGTAACTGTCTACAAGCCAGGAAGAGAGTCCTCATCAGAAAATAATCATGGTGGCATTTTGATCTTAGACTTCTTTGTCTCTAGCACTGTGAAAAAAATAAATTTCTGAGGTTTAAGCCACTCAGTCTGTGGTATTTTGTTATGCCAGCCTTGGTGGATGCATTCTCATTTTTTCACATTTTATTACTTTTATAATGATTCTTTTTTAAATTTTATTATTTGTTTGACAGAGAGAGAGATCACAAGTAGACAGAGAGGAAGGCAGAGAGAGAGAGAGGAGGAAGCAGTCTCCCTGCTGAGCAGAGAACCCGATGCAGTACTCGATCCCAGGGCCCTGGGATCATCACCTGAGCCAAAGGCAGAGGCTTTAACCCACTGAGCCACCCAGGTGCCCCAATTCTTTCTTTTAGAAGGAAGTGTTCTGACGGAACAGAAATGGATGGGGGAATGACTGAGTGGATTGGCTTATTCTTAAGCCTTGACTTGTGTATTAATGTATACCAACTTGAACTGAGGTGACCCATCTTCCCTCCCCCTCCCCCCCAAAAAAACCCCACCATTTTGAATACATTTAAAACCTTTTAGAGCCAGAAATGTGTTATGTTTGTTTAAGATCTACAGTGCTTAGTCTAGTATCTGAGATACAGGAGCTTTGTAATATATATTTGAATAAGGAAGTGAATAAATCAATGAAATCAGTCTCCAATTAGATCTCCTAGAGACATTTCAAAGTATGTACCTCTTTGAAACAGATAAAACAGCACAATAATATATGTTGAGTTTCAATAATTTGGTGAAGCTACGTGACATATATTATAGTTGGGTTTTTTTGTTTTGTTTTGTTTTGTTTTTTTTTTTATGAATTCTACTGTTCCCAATGCTTCTACTGAAACAGCCATGACTATAAAGGCCCTGGAAATTAGCTTGCCAAAGGCTGCACAATATGTATATTTCATGCATGTTCAATTAATAAATTTTTGTTATGTGATTAATACTGACCTCATGTCAAGCAAGTCAGTGTACCAGGCAAGTCCCTGTCAGTCAAGATTTCATGCTCCCCCCAAAAGATTTATAAGATGTTGGTGGCACCTGAAATAAATACCAGTTCTAGGATATCTCTTGTTTTTCTCTCTGTATGTTTTTGTTTCTGTCTTTATCTTAAACATTCTCAAGATGTTGTGAAAGGACACAATTAGGTTTCATGCAGCCAGAAGAGTATTGCTATGTTATATCAGGACTAGGTCATCAACATGAATCTACCTCCCCTTCTTTACCATGTAACTAATGTTCTGTTTAACTTTGTATTTTTCTTTGCCCCAGTGGAGTAAATCCTTAGGCTTGTGTAGAGCTTGTCTCCTTGCTGTTAAAATGTACTCTTTTGAGTTTTGTTTCGAATAAGAGGTATGGTCATAAATGTTTGACGAGGCAGAAGTTAACTTTAAAATTAGAGGATATTGAATGCTTTTGTGTATCTGGAATCTCCTTGAATATAACAATGGAGTAAGAATCCAAAGAAATTCCAAGAGCACCTTTTCCAGATGCTATGGTATAGGCTTTTTATGTACAATTAATCATTTAATTCTCATACTAACAAGGCGAGTTGGATATGAATATATTCATTCTAAAGATAAGAAGGTAGTGTAGGCACATATCCAGCTAAGAAGTGCTAGAGCTAGGATTCACATGCAAGTCTTTCTAGCATCTTTTTAAATGCAAATACATAAAAGAAGTATTTCAAGGAGGGTACAGTGAAGCGTTATTGATAGATCAGGTGTGGTAATGTTTAGACTTAAATGAATTAATTTAAAGTAAGCCATTTCCCACTTAAAAAAAAAAATCAGTGGAAGGGTGCCTGGGTGGCACAGTCAGTTAAGCATCTGACTCTTGGTTTCAGCTCAGGTCCTGATCTCAGGGTGGTGAGTTCAAGCCCTGCATTGGGCTCCATGCTTAGTGCAGAATCTGCTTGAGATTCTTCTCCTTCTGCCCCTCCTGCTCCTGCAGGTGCTCTCTCTTTCTCTCTCTCAAATAAATAAATAAATCCTTAAAAAAATTGAAGAGTTGGAATAGATTATGAACGTAAGCCTGCCATTCAGTGAGTACTTTTCTTTATGACAGAAAATGGCCTAAACACTTCACATGCCTTACTGCATCTACTCCTTAGAAGAAATGATGTAGGTGCTGTTATCTATACTTTACAGATGAGGTAAGTGTGACTCAGAGAAGTTCATCAACTTACTCCAGGTCAGGTAGTTTTCAGTGGCAAAGTGGAGACTCAAACCAGGTCTCTGATTCCAGAGCCTCATCCCTCACCTCTACTCCCTTCTGTGACACAAGCTCAGACTCCACTTCAAGACTAGAGTTTGCAGGTTTTATCAGATGTCCTATGCCTGGAAATGGAGCTAAGGTGGGACTGGGAAGAGGGTAAGGAAGATACAGGGCTATATTTCTATGAAACATACAGAATGGCAAAAGCCTCAGAATATGGAGCCTTGAGTAGTATGTATCCCACTGTCAAGAGAAGCCCTCAAGCATTTGTGTTCTCTCTGTGTACAGTGAGAATGGATTGGAAAGCCTCTTTCGAGAAGGACAAAAATACAACCTTGCTCTGGCTAAAGCCATTTCTCTTGAAATCTGAGAAATCTATTTCATGACTCTGGGTAGTCAAGGCAATTCCAAAACACATTCCTTTCCAAATTCTTGTTTTGGGAGAGAAATGTTCTTAGTCTTCATTCCAGAAGCACAGAGTAATTTTCATTTTCAAAAAATTGTGTTTTTCAGGGTCACATTAACATTTTGCAGTGCCACACTGACATTTTTTCCATGATCTGTCAGCAACCAGCTATCTTTGCAGGATAACTTATCAAGACCAAACTCCGCTTTGCCACAAAACTTTTCACCCATGTGGAAGCTTTCTTGGGTGATTTCCCACCACTTCCTGCCAGTCTGTCTTCTCCCAAGCATCATTACATGTTCATTTTATTTAGGACCTGGTGGTTACCCTGGTTCCCTTTCTCTAAATCTAAGCTTTAGAGAAGGGGTGCCCAACATAGTTAGTAACTGCAATCCACATGTGGCTATTTAAATTTCAATTGATAAAAAATATATAAAATTAAAAATTTAGTTTCTCATTCACTAGCCACATTAATTGGGAATATTGCAAACATGGAGTATTTTCATCTTCACTGAATACTCTATTGGGCAACACTGTTTTTGAGCTTTGATTTCCTAAAGAAGATATAACTTAATGAAATGTGGTAGATTTTATTAATTTTCATGATATTCCTTACTTTTCTACTGCATGCCTCTTCATGGGGTACCCTGTATGTAGAGATATTCATTGTAGGAGAATTATATATACCTTTGCCCCATTATCATCCAGTTTGATCAGATGACTTGCTTCTCCTAGTGAACTGTGAACATCAGCAATGTGTGTTCTTTCTAAGAGAAAATTTTAATAGCCAGTGTGTATTTTACCATGAGATCTTTCCCCTCAGTCTTGAGGCAAACAGCATTTGAAAACAGGACTCTTTTGAGTTCCTGGGTAAAGGTGACATGGAGGAGAACTGACCACATCCATAATCAATATTTAATGAGGACAAAAAATAGTATTTTAATGTTTCAACTGACGAGTTTTAGTATCATTTATTATCACATACTAACTTGGCTTAAGCTGTCTGATACAAACACGAACTCTCTCTTAATATTTTAGAAATGAAATCAGAATACTAAGAGATTTTCTTCAGTGCTATTCTGTGTAAGTTTGGACTGGAAGCTGACTAACAGGAAAAGATCATACAGATGACACAGTTGATAACCAGGTTCACATCTTACACAGAGAATAAAAGGTTTGTCCCTGGGTGAATTGGCTGAGGCATGTGACAAGACAAGAGCCAATATTTTTGGAGTTCATTCTATTAACCAGGGTCCAGAATCTGAGTGATTTTCATCCCTAGGGTATGAATAGCCCTTAGATGAAGAGCCCTCTGTGTGAGAAGATGTGCTTTCTGCGGTCAAGTGATTCTTTTTATTTACTTTAATAATGTCTCTGGTTTCCCCCCTTTTTTTTTAATTTCAAGGGTATTTTTTTCCTCAATCCAATGCTATCTTTAAGTTTTGTAGTTTGGTCAGTGGAGTAATAATGAATACGAATACACACTAAGGGTTTGAGGAGTTGAGGATAAAGTAGGCAATAAGTTAATCACTTCCTCAGCCTGAGGAGGAGATGTAGTGTATATATATATGCACACACACACACACACACACACACACACACGTATATATATATATATTTACTTTTACTTTTATATTCAGAGTCTTGTATTGATTGAAATAAGAAAGATTTGAAAATCATCATTTCCTTGTGGTAGAGTCCTTGCTGCTCAGGGGGACTAAGGAAATGTTCAAATGGAGAGAGTAATGACGGAGAGTCAGAGAATCAGAGTTGTATCTCTTGAATATTTGAGTCAGTAGAATTTCCAGATCATCAAGGATACATCTCTGTAAAAATGAATTTCTGAGCTGAAATACTCCTATGACAGATTCCCATTACCCCACGTGATGGAAAGAGCCCTGGTCCAGGGATAAGGTGTCTTGGCACTGAAACTAACAGTATGTAAGGACTGGGGGAGTCACTTCATTCACAGGACCTTTGCTCCACTATCTATAAAATGAATCCTATGTCTAGCTGATATCACTGGTTCTAATTCATGGATGAATTTTAACAAAATTATTGACAGATCTTTAAAAATACATAAACCATACATGTAGGTGTATTTTTAAAGAAAAATATATATAAGACTATGCAGAAATTATAAAAGTTTATATTGGAGCAATGTTTCCATATACTACAAAAATTAAGATAGCCTAAGTGGTGCCTTAGTCTTTAAGCGTCTGCCTTTGGCTAGGGTAATGATCCCAGCATCCTGGGATCAAGCCCTGCCTTGGGCTACCTACTTGGTGGGAAGCCAGCTTTTCCCTCTCCCACTCTCCCTCCTTGTGTTTCCTCTCTCACTGTGACTCTCTCTGTCAAATGAATAAATAAAATCTTCAAAAAAAATAAAATTAAGATAGCATTAATCTGAACTGCATTGTTTTAAGTTAGGGAGCTAGTTGCCATTGTCAGGAAAATCACTAAGAAAACATCTCAGGAACTATAGTTTTAAAAAAAAGACAAGAAAATGAAAATGGAACTCTAGAAAATATCTAGTTAACACAAAAGAAGACAATAATATAGGAACAGGGAAACAAAAGCATAAGACGTATAGAAAACCAATAGTGAAATGGCAGCTATAAATATTGCCTTCTATGCCATTACATTAACTGTAAAGAGATCAAACCTTCTGTCAAAATGTAGAGATTGGCAGAATGGCACTCAAAAACTGCTCTAGGGGCGCCTGGGTGGCTCAGTGGTTTAAGCTGCTGCCTTCGGCTCAGGTCATGATCTCGGGGTCCTGGGATCGAGTCCCGCATCGGGCTCTCTGCTTGACGGGGAGCCTGCTTCCCTCTCACTCTCTCTGCCTGCCTCTCTGCCTACTTGTGATCTCTTTCTGTCAAATAAATAAATAAAATCTTTAAAAAAAATGCTCTAAATAGATGTTACCTATATAGTCATATTTTATGTTTAAAAAACCCAAACAGGTTGAAAGTAAGAGGATGGAAATGGTGTATCATGCAAACAGCAACCTAAAGAAAGCTGGAGTCTCTGTACTATTAGACCAAACAAAAACCAAAACCAAAGCAAGCAAACAAAACCCTTTAAGACAGAATTTTTTTAAGAAAAAAACAGGGATATTTATTATGATAAAGTGGTGAGTCAAAACAGATCTAACAATTCTAAACGTATATATCTCTAACAACAGACATAAACCTGACCGAATGAAAGGGAGAAAAATCCGATTCAATAATAATAGTTAGAGATTTCAATACCACCTTTCAACAATAGATAGAAAAACTAGGCAGATCAACAGGGAAATGAAAGACATGAACAATACTATGACAACCAGATCTGACAGACAGAACACTTTACACAGGAACAACAGAACATTCATTCTTTGTTTGAGAGAAGAGGAGGTGAATGGTTTAGTCTCTCAAATACACATGAAACTTCATGCAGGGAGAGCCCATATGCCAAGCCATAAAAGGAAAAGGAGATTCAAAAAACTTAAAACAATTTTAAATAAAATAATGAAGAAGTTTCTCTGATTGCAATGAGATCAGAAGGAGATTAAATTAAGAATCAGTAACAGACAATTTACTGAGATTTACACACAGATGATCAAATGAGGAATACATTGCGTATGTCATCATGGTCAGCAGACTCCCAATTCATGTCTAGAACTGTGCTCTAGGGCCAAAAAAATTGATTGGAGGGATATATCCAGTGACAGTTGAACACGTCTTCAATTATATCTATTTTTCAGTTTTTGATTGGGCTTGACTAATCAGCTCAGATAATAAGGTGTGCATTTAAGACAAGGGAAAGAATTTCCATGTTTTGGTTTCACTGAGTTTTAAATGGCTTCTAGTTACTGTTCTACTTTAATGTTGATCATTTGCTGAAAGAACTGGATACAGAAATCCCTCCTAACCTTCAGAGGCATAAGGATAGAGAACTTGTTCAAGATAGCTGGTTAGAATTAGCATAGTTATCTGCTAAGTAAAAGAGTGAGAAATTAAGCAATAAGGGGTTTAATCATGATTGAAACAATATTAATGAAGCCATGACTAATAAATCATTTTGGACTAGAGTCATGGCTATAATAAAACTAAACACTTTGGGGGGTGAGGAGAAGGGTGTTTAGCATTTGATTTTTTTCCCCAAGGAAGGTAACTGGCATCAATGACCATCATATTGTACAGCAGAATTGCTTTGTTTTCTTGAGTGGTAACTGAGGCCTGGATTAAACAGTTTACACTACTTTTCACTCCACTTGTTTCATTACCATTAATGAGAGAGCATGCAGAGTTTGAGGGGAGGATTTGTTCCTGAGCCTGTACTTCTGGGCTTACCCTCTTGATCCTCTTAATATTACCCTGTACACTTTAAGGAATTCAAATTAGAAGTAAAGGGAACAGAATGTGTTCTGTGAGTTTTTAAATAATGAAGTGTCCCTAAGTTCTCTGCCTCAGTCTTTTAGGTCTAAGAAAATTCCCACATCCTCTCTTAGCATTCCTTCATCTGCTAAGTTTCCCCAGAATATCATGGGAAAAGATTTACACTGGTTTCTCCAAATTAAAGAATCAAGTCCTTCTTGAAATATTTCTTGGCACATTGAAGCCATGTTAATAAGTAATATTGTCTTTCAAATTTGCAAAGTAAACATCTCTCCCTCCCCTTTTACATCTTGAAGCTATTATTATATAAAAAGAAATTTATTTTATTTTATTCTTTAAAAAGGTTTTATTTATTTATTTGGCAGACAGAGAGATCACAAGTAGGCAGAGAGGCAGGCAGAGAGAGAGGGGAAAGCAGGCTCTCTGCTGAGCAGAAAGCCCAATGTGGGGCTCGATCTCAGGACCCTGAGATCATGACCTGAGCTGAAGGCAGAGACTTAACCACTGAGCCACCCAGGCACCGCAAGAAATTTTTATTGTAATATAGAAACAGAATATAGGAGGGAAAGGAAAAAGAAAACAGATATTGAGGCAAGACAGTATCTTCAAGAAATGGTGCTGGGAAAACTGGATAGCAACATACAAAAGAATGAAACTAAACAACTTTCTTACACCATACACAAAAAATAAATTCAAAATGGATTGAAGACCTATGTGAGACCTGAAACCATAAAAGTCCAAGAGGAAAACATAGACAGTAATTTCTTTGACATTGACCATGGAAACATTTTTCTTAGATACGTCCTCAGGCAAGGAAAACAAAATAAAAATTAAACAATTTGGGACTACAGCAAAATAAAAAGCTTTATACAGTGAAGGAAACCATCAACAAAATGACAAGGCAATCTACTGGTTGCTGGAGAACATTCGCAAATGATATATCTGATAAATATATAAAGAATTTATACAACTCAACATTAAAAACAAACAAACAAACAAAAAAAACCAAAAAAGTAAAACAAAAAGACCCCACCAAAAATCTGCTTAAAAATGGACAGAGGGCCTGAATAGATGTTTTTCCAAAGAAGATATACAAATGGCCATGAGATACATGAAAAGATGTTCACTATCACTTACCATCAGGGAAATGCAAATCAAAACCACAATGAAACAAACAGGGTTACAGAAGGCAGGAGGGTAGGGGAATGGGGTAGCCAGGTGATGGGTATTAAGGAGGTCACATGCTGTGATAAGCACTGGGTGTTATATCCAACTAATGAATCACTGAACACTACATCAAAAACTAATGATGTACTATATATTGGCTAATTGAACATAATTTAAAAAACCAAAATAGTAAAAAAAAAAAAAAACCACAAGAAGATATCACTTTGCACCTGTTAGAATAGAAATATAGAAAATAGAAATATAGAATATAGAAAATAGGAATATCTGGCTTTCTGTTTTATAATTTAGCAGCTCTTAGGTGAATTGCTTTTGTTGAACTGAATGAAACTAACACATATTTAGTGCCATTCATGTCTCTCCAACTCAGTAAAATAATCAGTACTAGGTTTTGAAAAAAATGAAGCATTCTAATCATATTTTTTTTTGTTTTTGTTTTGTTTTGTGACAACGTGTTTGCACAGTGTATATGCCCAGTACTTGAGGCATAAGAGAAGAATAAGCAACTTCTACTCTGGAGAACTTACCTTTTTAGATGCAATAGATTTAATTAAGTAAATCAGAAGGTAAAGTTTATGGATTTTTTTCATGGAATGGAATTGAGTAGAGGAAAAAGTAAATATTGTATATTGGTTCAAAAAGCAAGGACAGTCTTTATCTTCCTAAGAGTAACCTCTATGCTGGGTAATATTAGTATGTATGGACAGAGGAATGGACAAGGTAAAATTTTGGAGACTTTAAATGCTTAGTCCAGACAGAAGTTTTGGCCTTCAGACAATTATGTCCTCCAAGGAAACAATTTCTGGGTGGGCTGAGTTGACAATAACTATTCAAGTGATGCCTTGGAGAGTTTTAGTTTGCAACAACATGCACATTGTACTCACCTGGGACAAAAAGAAGGCAGGGGGACCAGTTAATAGGATGAAACCAGAAATAGTTGGTGAGAACTTGTACAAGGAAAGAAAGATATATCCAAGGAGAATATTTAAAGAGAGGATGTGTTTATAGAGGAATTAGAAAAAAAAATGAGTGAAAAGTTACATTGTTAACACTACAGAGATGATATTATTACCCAGGGATTTCACTCAATTACTTAGAAAATACACTGGTTCCATGAGAGATTGTGGACTCTGAGAAACAAACTGAGGGTTTTGGAGGGGAGGGGAGTGGGGAGTTGGGTGAGCCTGGTGGTGGGTATTATGGAGGGCACGTATTGCATGGAGCACTAGGTGTGGTGTATAAACAATGAATGGTGGAACACTGAAAAGAAATTTAAAAAAAAGAATCTCTAGTAACAATAGTTTCAGTGGTTATGAAATGAGTTTGCTGTAGATTGAGAAGTTCATGGTGAGACAGTTAGGCAGAAAACTCTCTTCAGAACCTTATTGGTGAAAAGAAAGAATGGGTTGATCTAAGTAGTTTGTCAAGGAATTAATGGCGAGATTTTTGTTGTTCAATGGTTTTGTTTTCGAGTTAAGAGAAACTTAAGCACCTTTTATGCTAAGGGACAAAAACAAAAACAAAAACAAAAACAAAAACAAAACACAAACCCTGTAGAGAGGGAGAAATGTTAGATTTCTTGGTAATAAAGGAGATTTTCTAGATTAGGTTCTAAGTGAGGCAAAATGGATTAAATGATAGTTCTTCGTCGGCTTCATTAGCCATTGGTTCTTTCTGTTGCCACTCATAGTTGCAGGTGCTATGGGTTTTAGGCCTGCATCATGAATGATCTCTCCTGAAAGATAAAGCCTGTATTTTGGCAAACACAATGATTTTTGTGTTCTTGCTGGTGATTCATGTCTTTTTCAGCTTCAACATGTGTTCAGATGCTTTGTCATTATTTTTGCATGCTAATTCCTCCTCATCAAATTATGGGGTATAAAGCTGATACATTTTTTTAGGACTTATTTATTTATTTGAGAGAGAGAGAGGGCAGTGGGAGGGGGAATCCCAAGCAGACTCCCAACTAAACACAGAGCCTGAAGCAGGGATCTGTCTCACGACCCTGAGATCATGATCTGAACCAAAATCAAGAGTCAGATGCTTAACCTACTGTTCACTCAGGTGCCCCTAAGGCTAACACAGTTTATTTAAGACCTGAGGTATAAACAGGAGCTCATTTACTAACCAGTGTATCTTTTTTTCTTCTCCCATGGGGATCATAACCACTACCCGGTCTTTGCCTATATATTAATGCTCTTAGAAATCTCCAAACCACAATTCATAGTATGGAAGTAAAAAATCATTTTATCCACATTATGCTACTGCATTATCATTGTTTACTGTACTATATATGGGGAAGAAGTCAGAATTAAAATTGGTGAGATAAAGTCAGACGTACCAGTTTGAATTCTTACCTTCTGAGGAGAATGAGGAAATATAACTTTCAATATCATTAATCATGTATCTCTAATAGGATGTTTTGTTTAGCAGAGAATTTTATTGAAACAAGAACCATTTTTTTAATAAAAGAAATCTTTCTATTATGAAAAAAGGGAACTACTTTAAAACAGAATATATATTTTTCAAATTTGAAAAAGTAATATTGCTTGAATTGGTGGGAGGCTTATGGGCAGAGCAGGCACTAGCTCAGTGGTTCGTGCTTAATAGCAAGCCAGAAGACTTAGCAGAACATGGAGGCTGAGATCTCATTATAGGAAGGACATTACTGCTGTTGAAGATCTGTTCCACTAGAGTTAATATTGGCTCAAGAGAAGTCCTTTATCAGCGGGATGTCAGTAGTAATTGTGATTTTTCCCCTAGTAGCAACATTGTATATAAATGATCATGTCTCATTCCCATGATGAGACTGCCATATTAAAAATATTGTAGTTTAAAAATTGTGTGACCCTTCTAATTCAACAGTCAAGCAATACTTTTATATATTTGTTGACTTCTTTTTCCCTCAGGTCTCTGGAAATTTAGATCTGTTGGAGAGTACTTACATATTTCCTCATGGAGATGAATAAAACTTGAAGAAAGGAGAGACAGCCTTAACATAGTAAACATTAAATAGTGTTGGAGGGGAGGAAAAATATTGACTTAAGTGGACAGGAATATTAACATACTGGGGAAAGCCAGTGTTGACTGTGCAGAGAGGACAGGCAATAGACAAAGGTAGTTTAGGGAAAGAAGACAAAGGGAAACAAGGTCAGCCTATATCAGAGGAGATACAGATGAGATCATGGGATGTCTGTGCTTTCTATCAGGCTCTGTTTTAGTGGGTGTGTAGGTAGCAACCTTATGCATCCTGTTTCTATAATCTGCACTTAAGTAGGTTTGATGTTTCTGCTCCTAGGAGCCAGATTATCATTCCCATGAAACTTGTCCTTCTTCCACTCTTACCCATTTCAGTGAATGAATTCATCCAACTCCAAGAAAGAAAGCTCAAAATCATTCCTAATTTCACTACCCTTCTCTCTTTTATGGCCAGTATACCCAACTCAGGTAAATCCCATTTCCTATGTGTATTTTAAAATCCATGAACTTCTTTCTTCTTCATTCCTATCACCCTAATCTACATCCTATTATCTCTTCACTGGACTTCTGTGGCTGTCTCTTCGCAGTTATTACTTTATTCTACAAAATACTCGTTGGATAGCATTTCCTTTCTGCACAGAAGTTTGAGAAATGTTTGAATGATGTGAATGTGATTATGTCAATTGCCTTTTGAAGACCTTTAACTGTCTTCCAAATCTTTGGCAATGTTTTCCAACACCCTTAACCACATGACTTTCTCTCTGTCAGGTGCTCTCTCTGGAGCATTTTCCCCTTTTCTATGCAATCCTTTCAGCCAGCCAATTTATATTCACCCTTCTGGCCTCAGCTTAAATGACTCATCCACAGGGGACATTTTTCCTGATGTCACTCAAGCTAGGTAAGAACCTGCTGTTTTATATTCTTGTAACATCCTGTCCATAGCAGGATAGATAGTGTGATTAACTATGTTTGTTGTGTAATAATGGGTTAGTACTCCTCTTCCTTCAGGCTTTCAACCGTCAGAGACAGGATCTACAGAATTCTGGATTCCTCATTGAAGGAACAGTGCCTGGCACTTGTCAAACTCTCATTATTAAATGAGTAAATCAATGATTGGCCAAAGATATTAATACCAATTTTCGTGATCTTGAAATTATTTAATACAAGACTCACTTTGACAAGGATGAAAGATTAATCTGATTTTTATTTAAAATTCTCCTCTCATTTTCTTAAAAATTTTTTTTAAAGTTTTTACTTTTTAACATTTATTTACTTTTTAAATTTCATTTCATTTTATTTACTTTCAAGTAATTAATATATAGTGTATTATTAGTTTCAGAGGTAGAGTTCAGAGATTCCTCAATTGTGTATAACACCCAGTGCTCATTATATCACATTCCCTCCTTAATACCCATAACCCAGTTATCCCTTACCCCCATTCCTTTCCCTTCCAGCAACCCTGAGTTTGTTTCCTATGATTAAGAATCTCTTATTTGCCTCCTTCTCTGACTTCATCTTCTTTTATTTTTCCCTCCCTTCCTCTATGCTCCTCTACTTTGTTTCTTAAATTCCACATATGAATGAAATCATACGATAACAGTCTGTCTGATTAACTTATCTTGCTTAGCATAATACCCTCTAATTCCATCCACATCATTTCAAATGTCAAGATTTCACTTTTTAAAAAGATTTTATTTATTTATTTGACAGAGAGAGAGAACACAAGTAGGCAGAGAGAGAGGAGGAAGCAGGCTCCCCACTGAGCAGAGAGCTCAATGTGGGGCTCAGTTCCAGGATCGTGAGATCATGACCCCAGCTGAAGCCAGAGGCTTAACCACTGAGCCACCCAGGTGCCCAGATTTCATTTTTTGATGACTGAGTAGTATCTATATATCTGTCTATATCTATATCTATATCTATATCTATATCTATATCTATATGCCATAACATCTTTATCCATTCATCTGTTGATGGATGTCTGGGCTCTTTCTATTAGTTTGACTATTGTGAACATTGTTGCTATAAACATTGAGGTGCAGGTGTCCCTTTGGATCACTACATTTGTATCATTGGGGTAAATCCCTAGTCTTGCAATTGCTGGGTCATAGGATAGCTCTATTTTTAAGTTTTTGAGGAACCTCCATACTGTTTTCCAGAATTACTGTACCAGTGTGTGTTCCCACCAGCAGTGTAAGAGGGCTCCCTTTTCTCTGCATCCTTACCAATATTTATTATTTCCTGACTTGTTCTTTTTAGTTTCTGATTGGTGTGAGGTGAGGTGGAGTTTCAGTGTGGCTTTGATTTGTATTTCCCTGATGCCAAATTTATTTACTTTGGGGGAGAGGCAGAAGGAGAGAATAGCCAAGAGATTCCCACTGAGCATGCAATACAACATAGGGCTCAATTCTAAGATCCATGAGATCAGGACCTGAGCCAAAACCAAAAGTCAGTGAGCTGAAACCAAGAGTCAAAGCTGAAAAAAGAGTCAAGACTCAATTGACTGAGTCACCCAGATATCCTTAAATATTTTATTTAAATTCCAGTTAGTTAACACATGGTGTAGTGTTAGTTTCATGTGTATAATATAATGATTCAACACTTATGTTGGACTTTACTGGTTAGAATGAAGTTACATATATTTTCATGTCCCAAACAGTTTCTTGACTGTTGGGTAAAACTCAGGGTTTGTGTGTCAGTCAGTATGTATGTGAATGCTGAGGGTCATTTTGCTATATATTATCAGGATTCTGTCTCTGGATATAAAACTATTTTAGAAGAGAAAGTTGGAAGAGCATCTCCTCAAAGTCATCATTTTCCAAGGGTAAATGACTTAGTCAATGCTGTAAAAGACAGTTGGTGATAGACAGAACAACGTTTTCCACTCTAGCCCAGTGACTTTTTCCATGGTAATGTTTAGACTCTATTGCACTATCTTATAAAATATGGCTGCACACAACTTTGGAGAACAGCATGGAGATTCCTCAAGAAATTAAAAATAGAGCTTCCCTATGACCCTGAAATTGCACTACTGGGTATTTACCCCAAAGATAGAGATGTAGTGAAAAGAAGAGCCATCTGTACCCCAATGTTTATAGCAGCAATGGCCATGGTCACCAAACTGTGGAAAGAACAAAGATGCCCTTCAACAGACGAATGGATAAGGAAGATGTGGTCCATATACACAATGGAGTACTATGCCTCCATCAGAAAGGATGAATACCCAACTTTTGTAGCAACATGGACGGGACTGGAAGAGATTATGCTGAGTGAAATAAGTCAAGCAGAGAGAGTCAAGTATCATATGGTTTCACTTATTTGTGGAGCATAACAAAGAACATGGAGGACATGGGGAGATGGAGAGGTGAAGGAAGTTGAGGGAAACTGGAAGGGGAGATGACCATGAGAGACTATGGACTCTGAAAAACAACCTGAGGGTTTTGAAGGGGCAGGGGGTGGGAGGTTGGGGAACCAAGTCGTGGGTAATAGGGAGGGCACGTATTGCATGGAGCACTGGGTGTGGTGCAAAAACAATGAATACTGTTACACTGAAAAGAAATTTTTTTTTCCATTTTATTTATTTTTTCAGCATAACAGTATTCATTCTTTTTGCACAACACCCAGTGCTCCATGCAAAACGTGCCCTCCACATTACCCACCACCTGTTCCCCCAACCTCCCACCCCTGACCCTTCAAAACCCTCAGGTTGTTTTTCAGAGTCCATAGTCTCTTATGGTTTGCCTCCCCTTCCAAATTTTTTTTTTTTTTAAAGAAATTTTAAAAAAAGTGAAAAAAAATATGGCTGTATACAGATGTTGTAGTGGAATACTAATCCTCTAAGCTAAATTGTTTACAATTTAAGAAACCATGATACAGTGTAAAATATTTTACCATATTGGACTATGAAAATGAAAAAGATCATGGCCTTGAAATCTAGGACAAATTGGGTACACATCCAGCATTGGTCATATTCCTTTCTGTTATATTTCTACTTTTGGCATTCAGGTACAAAGGAGGTGTTTCTCTTTCTCCTTAGTTCATAGCACGTGATCATTATTTGTATAGTTAAGGTTCTTATTTTATTTTATTTTATTTTAATATCCCCTTTTTTCTCCTTTACTCCTGATCCCCTTTTCCACTGTGAGTATTGGCTCTAAAGTGTTTGACATGTGTCTATAAGTTTGCATGGATATCTTGAGTAACATGAGTATTGTTCTGTGTTTATTTCAAAAGTATGTATTGGTATTGTGTTATAAATCACAACTGTTTCTTTTAATAAAAACTTGACTATAAGATCCATTCATCTTGCCGTTTGTATGTCTAATCTTTATTTCTAGTTAGTTTTCTGTAGTGTAAATATACCACATTTTATTTTTCTATTTTTAAACTAATGGTAACTAATTATCTTTTAGTGCTCTTCTATAAAAATTTACACTATTATAATAGGCATCCATCTATATGAATCCTTTTTTTTTTTAAAGATTTTATTTACTTATTTGAGGGAGAGCGAGAGAGCATGAGCAGGGGGAGGGACAAAATGAGAGGAAAAGGGAGACTCCTTGCTGAGCTGGAAGCCCAATGTGGGGTTCCATCCCAGAACCCTGATATCATGACCTGAGTTGAAGGCAGGTACTTAACTGACTAAGCTGCCTAGGAGCACCTATATGCATCCTTATAGATCTTTGAGGTATTTATTTAGACTATAAATCCAGGTGAGAGATATCTGGGTAAGGACATATACACACTTGATTCTTCCAGAATTATTTTCAGAATAGCTATGTTAGTTCACATTACTGCCCATAGTGTATGAGAGCTCTTGTTCATACTTTGCCAGGTATTATCTACCTCTTTAATCTTTCATAAACTCACAGGTTTAATGTTGGGCTCATTGTTTTTCTCTGGATTTTTTTTGTTGACGTATTAAAGCACAAATTTCAAATGTGCAACTCAAAGAGTTTAACAAATTAATAAACCCATGTGTCCACCAACCCAATCAAGATACATAGCATTTGCATTGCTGTAGAAGTTCCTCTTGATTTCCTCTTATTTGTATTTTTATTTGAATTTTCATGGTTTTTCATGAGTTTCTGTATCCTTTCACATGTTCTTAAGACATAATGTGACAGTTATAGTTTCTATGTTAAATAATATATTTTCTCTCATATTTTCTAGTTATGGTTTCTTGGTGCAGCAGAATATTTAATTTGATCTTACATCTGGCAATGGTCATGAACTCTTCTATTAGTTTAGATAGTGAGTTTTTTCTATGGAATTTTTTATTTAGGAAATAAAATCATCAGTTAATAGTAAGAGTTTTGTCCCTTTCTTTCCAAATTTTACATTTCTGCTCTATTTGCAATTTTGTCACATTGGCTCAGACATAGAATATGACATTAAACAACAGCAATGTGTGTGTGGTCACTCTTGTTCCTTCATCTTAAATGAGGATGCATCTAAAATTTCTCTACTAAGTAATTTTTGCTTAATGTAGGGTGAGTCACTATTAAATTAAAGACGTTTAATTATATTACTAGCTCTCTGATAGCTTGTTTCTATATCATCAATACATACTAGATTTTATCAATTGCCTTTCAGGTGTGGAATCATCTCTGTAACCCTGAGAAAAGATTTTTATCATCTATCTATCTATCATCATCATCTATCTACCATCTATCTATGTATCTCAGTATGTATATATCCTATAGTATCCTATCCATCTATTTAAATCCCTATTTATATATATTTAAACATATATCTTTACTACAAATACGTGTGTGTGTGTGTGTGTGTGTGTGTGTGTGTGTGTGTGTATGACTCATACTGTTATTATAGAACCACCTTTGATTTGGGTAACTTTCTCAACTGTTTTGTCTGTTTGATTTATATTTTACTGATATATCTTCTTTAGTTATATCCTTCCAACTCTCTTTTTATCAATTATCCAGGTTCTTGAGTTGACTGCTAACTTATTTTCAATATCCCTTGGCTTTTGACTAATAGCTACACATTTCTCTTTCACTACCAGTTTATCAGTGCGCCACAACCTCTATATGGGGTCTGAGTACTGCAGAATTGGGCATGCATTCTGATATGTATTGTGTCTCAAGTACCCACTGAGTCCAAGACTTTGGTCAATAAATAAATAAATAAATAAATATCTTTAAAAAACAAAAACAAAACAAAACAAAAAAATTCTGATGGATGGTTTGTTCACCCAGAATGGTGGTTTCTCAACTGGAGGTGATTTTGTCTCCCCAAGAGACGTTTAACAATGTCTGGAGACTTTTTGATGTCATAATCTGGGATATGCTACCAGCATCTACAGGGATGCTGCTAAATGCCTTACACTGCCCTAGACAAACCCCTATAACAAAAGCATCAAATTGCATGGCTATGAAACTCTTACCTAAAATGTGAAGACGTAACATGCAATGCTGTTTTGACTATATTCTATCACTTACTAGCACTGTGATCTTGGAAAACTTGCTTCTTTCTGAATCTCGGTTTTCTCAGAGAAGATGACATTGCTTACTCTGAAGGATGGCATATAACACATGATGCGTGGTGTGACATGCATGCTTAGTGAAGGGTGCTTGTTAGTGCTTTGCTCTTGGCTTTTGTAAGGAAGGCATAAGAAAGAGCAAAACAAAAACATTTTTGCATCTTCTGCAGTCACGTTGTGGAATATGTTGCCACTGTGTAACTCTATCTCTGGTTATATAAGTTCTCTCACAGTGAATTTTTTCAGTAAAAACTGAAGAATTTCAAAGTACCCTATCTTTAAAAATATACTACTACTGGGATTTTAAGTAATTAATATTGACCAGTTACTGAGGTTTTATAATAATTTTACTTGGATATGTCTGTTATTCTGTTATAATTGGTAGGATTAAAAAATACATAGCATTTTAAATATATGTATTTTCATGAGAACTTGTCTTTTCCATTATGCTAGATAACTTCATAGCCTTGGATTGTACATTGGTTTCAGCATATTACTTACTTATTGTAATTGATCTGATTATTTTTGTGTCTTCTGTCTGCTACTAAAATATGTGAATTCAAGTGACATGTTCATCGTTACCTCCCTGGCAGTTACCACATGTAAGGAAACTGTCCGTGTTACAAGGAAGAGGTCAGGGAGGGATGCTTACAGACTGGGGGATAGACAAGCTTGAAAGAAGCAGAGTTCTTGAGCAGGGAAGTAATGGGATCTAATATAATACTGGGAAAGTTGGGTATGGGTAAATAACAAAGAAAAATGAATGTCAGGGAGGCTAAGGGATTTGAAATGTTATTTCTTTTATTCAAATGATTAATAAAATAAGGAGTCTGAGCAAGGATTGACCTGGTTAAAAGTAGACATTTGGAAAGATTAAAGTGATTACAGTATGCAGGATAGACGGAGAAGGAAAGGAACTGGAAAGAAGGAGGACAAGCCAGGGTAATTTAGTAAGTTACACAAGAAGGTGACAGTCTAAATCACAGAGAAAGTTTTGCATTTAGGAGAGACTTATGGAAACGGATGTAATCGGACCTGGTGACTGCTTTTAGCAAATGTGGAAAGGCCTTATATATGGACTCCAAGGTTTACTCCTGGGAACGGTGGTGCTGGTGATAGAAATAAGGACACTAAGGGGTGAAGCCAATTTTTGTGCAGTAGGTAAAAAATGGACTGACAACTATGAATTGAACTAACATGGTTCTAGTACCTATGTTTGCATGTAGGTGGTTTACAAGATGTTCTTCTCTTAGAGAGATTTTTTATTTTTTACTTTTATATTTATTCAACAGAGAGAGAGAGAGAGTACAAGTACACAGAGCAGCAGGCAGAGAGAGAGGGAGAAGCAGGCTGTCCGCTGAGCAAGGAACCCAATGCCGGGCTTGATCCTAGGACCCTGGGATCATGACCTGAGCCAAAGGCAGATGCTTAACCCACTGAGCCACCTAGGTGCCCCAGGGATGTTTTTATTTTAGAAATTATTTTATTTTATTTTATAAAATTTGAGTTCCAAGTATTGAAAGGACATTTATGTGGGAATGTATGGTAGACAAATAGAAATGCAGCATGAAACCTGGGTATAGAACAGAGTCAGGGTAGATGTGATAGTTAAAGCCCTGGACATAGATAAGATTTTCTAAGTAGAAAGTAGAGAGCATCACCAAAATTATATTGAACATTGAGAAAATCGACAATTAAAAGAGGAGAGGGAAGGAGCACAATACATACAATTTGTTGAATACTTATTATGTACCAAACATTGAACTAAATAAAACATTATACATTATCTCATTGATTGTGCTTGGCACAGAACAAGCAGAAAATAAATATTTCTTTTAATGAAGGAGTGAATTTCCATGATAACAATATTATAAAGCAGGAATTATTTCTGCCTCATTACAGATAGAGGAACTTAGACTAAAGATGTGTAAATAACTTCATCATCACATAATGAGTAATAGATGTTTTTGCATTTGAAGGTAGGTCTGTTTGAGTTTAAAATATGTGGTTTTTCCATTATGACACACTGTCACTTTGGATAATGCTATTCTAAGAAAGGAGAAAATCTGAACTAGAAAAGGATGATCAAATACATAAAATGCTGGACAAGAAAGGAGAGAAATAAAATTCTAAAATTTAAAATGAAAATAGTCTACTCAAAACATGGATACTGGTTATGAACAAAACACAGAAAATCATGAATATTATATATTTGGAGCAGCAAAGATTCTTGAAAATATGATGTTTCTATGCTGTATGTGGAGATTTTCTAAACAGAATCAACAGAAAACTATCTGATAGAAATGACTCTTACTAATGGAGTCATAATGATTCTCTCTGGCCCAAAGGAGTAAAAAGCCGAGGAAAGCAAAAGTGGAAAAGACACATTGCAAAGGACATTTTTCTTCTTCTTCTTCTTGGGCTGCTGAGGGAATTATTTTGGAAACAAACAAACAAACAAAATCCAGAAAATGCTAAAAGTTCTTTGAAGTTACACTCAGGATGGATAAAAATGAAGAGAAGATATGGATTGTGAGGAGAAAGCAAACCTATGATGTGTTCTGGAGTCTGTTAGGATCATGAAGCAGCAGGCCCAGATGCTTGCTGCATGCGAAGAAGGAGGGTAAAGAATCATAGCTAGTGAAAATGTAGCGGGATTAATAAGGGTGAACATCAGTGATACATCAGAGTTTCTAAGGAAGCATAAGTATGTTGCCATTGCAAATATCTGCCTCTAGGAAAAGGACCAAAATTGCTCGGATGCCCCACTTCAAGAAATAATGCAGTCTGCTTGAAACAGAGTGTCACAAACTTGCCAGGGGATTTCTCCCCAAAATTTCTCATCATATTCAGGATGAACATGTGCATTTCCATAGCTCAAAAATATCTCAGGAAAGAGACTTGTATATTTCAGGATGACTCTGCATTTAACTTACTTTTTCCATGGAAGCATTTAGTGAATGTTAGCACTCTGGGGGACATTTTGGGGAAATACTGGTCTGGATTATAATTCATGTTTTGGAAACACTGTTAGGGTTCATGAAGTGTAGATTGTATTTTTAAAAATCTGTGTTTAGGTTGTTAGGTCCTATAACAATCTCATTTGTCCTGGATCTCAGTTTAGGATATGAACGGGTGAAAAAGGGATTGGTGTTACAATAACTCACTGGATCATAGGAAGCATGTGGAATATGGGAAAGATGGAGATGGAGCAGCCTCTTTTGGATCAGGTTAAAAGGAGCAGCATCAGTTTCAGGGGAAAAAGCCTCTACTGGTAACTTATGAAGAAGGGGCATGTGATCCCATCAGGAACATGGGTGGGTGCCGGACTGCAGGTGGATAGAGTTAGGTAGTCAGTACATGCACGGAGTACAATGTTATTTTCTCTGTCAGAATAAAGGATTGAATTCATAACAGATGGTCTTACTGTGCTGAATGTTGTAAGGTGATGGGAAATCCATTGCATTATATTTTAATGACGTTAAGTATAGTTATTGCATATGCAAATAATAACAGAAAGAACATGAATGAACAGCATAAATCAAATTTGAGACAGAAGATGAAATAAAAGGTGATTTTTTTTACTTATTGAAAAATGGAACTAACTATACACGAAATGCAGTAGAAAATGTACTACATGTTTTACAAGTTTACAAGTTTTTGAACTTGTAAACTTTTTTGAGTTTGCAAGTGTTTGAAGTCAGCATCAAAGGGATACTCATGAAGTAGTGAAGGACTCGCATGGCGTATCTCATTGGTCCCAGGTAGAGACACAGGAGCAGAGAGAAGGATGAGAATGAAGATAAACTCCCCTTTTATGATGACCTGCTGATATTTTCCCTTCCCCAGAATAACCTCAATCTTGACTGATCACTGGCATTACTCTAGTTTATCAGGAAAAGATATCCATTTTAGTGACATGTTCCATATTTGTTGAGGAATGCAAAGTTCTTCCACCCCCTTAACCCACACTCCATAGAGGAGATTTGTTGATAGAGGTCAAGGTCATGGGTGTTGCAGGCTACATACACGCTACATGCATGTATGACAGATGAACATTTGGTTTAATGCCCCGCTGTCACCATCTTGAAATTCTTAATCATTTTTTAACAAAGGGCCTCATATTTTTATTTTTGCACTGGGCCCTAAAAATTGTGCAGCTGGTCTTGGTCATAGTGTGACAAGTGTACATTCCTGTGTACCTTAGGGTTTTAGAAGCTTTTAGGATAGGATTGAGTTTCATTTTGCATAATCTTTATTGCAGATCAGACTTTTGGGCTTCTCCTATTCTCATGAATTTGGGGTTATAATAGAGGAGGGCACCTTCCCTCATAATACAGAATCCAGTAGGAAGGGAAGAGAAGCTCAGAAAGTGGGTTGGACAGACTGGGCTTACAATTGATCAGGAAATGAGAATGTTTTGGAAATGACGAGGTGAGACTATGTGAAACCTCTGGCTGAGCAAAGTCTGCGAGCATATATCAGAGGACAGACTTTAATATTATTGAGTTAATATTAATGAGTGTTTAATATTACTAAGTCTTTAGACACAACTCCATGGCAGATCTCCAGCAATCCAGAATAGTACAAGTGAAAAGCTTGGTCTAAAAACACCCGTCACTAAAACTCACGCTCAAACTCAAGAGTGTTTTACTTTGAAGGACCTACACTTTTCTCAGCTTCAAGAGAAAAGATACAGTATAATTTTATCTATAACTCACTCAAGAATGTAGTGCACTCAGTATTTTGCATTCTGACCAATGAGGTTAGCACTTCTAAAGGTAAATTAATTAGGAACCTTGAGTGGAGACAGGGAGAATGTTCTTGAATCTTTCCCCCGAAGGCCAGAAATATCCTTTTCAAATATACATAATTTTTAGAAGCTCCAGTTGTAATTGATAATAAAA
Source organism: Meles meles (assembly GCF_922984935.1). Lineage (NCBI taxonomy): Eukaryota > Metazoa > Chordata > Mammalia > Carnivora > Mustelidae > Meles > Meles meles. Next base: position 34,891,666 of record NC_060069.1, on the reverse strand, counting down.
CTTTTATAGTTGACTGCATTTCTCTTCTCTCCCCAACCTAATAGATGTAGTCTAGAAGTTGTAGCAAGTTTCCCCAAGGGCTGAAAAGTGTTAGGATCACCAAACAAGAATGTTCGCTGTGAAATGCAGTGAGCTCAGGCAATTTACAGCATTCATTCTCCCTTTCCATAAACGGCACTTCATTGCTCCTCCGTAGGCTGTGGGGAAGTGGGTTTATTGCATTCATTTTAAGAAATATTCCTGCACCTCTTTTGTGGGCCTTCCTACAATCTCAGCTATATTTCATCTCCTAAGAAGTTTGCTAAATGTAGCTTCAAGCAGCTCACTCTGGTAGGTATGCTAGAGCCATTATCATCCATTTTTCAATAAAGCTGTGGGTGAAAGTGTCATTGATTCTTTTTCACCAGGAGAGAATATTAGCTTTTTATCCTCATCATATTATCTCTCTGCTTGACTGATAAAACTGTCATGCTAAAGGAAAGGTCAGGAATTATCGAGTGGGTGTTCATTTAATTCTTCTCTCACCCCCCTCTTCCAACAAATGTGTTGGGAATGTAACAGAAAACTTGTGTTTATGAAATAAGAATAGAAGAGGGAGATAAACGGATGAAGTCCTCATGGATTAATGACTTCATTTTGTTGTCTAGAAATATGTGTGAGCCTTAAAGTGTCTTCATTTATAACATAGAGTTTCCCCTTATTTCATTTTCTTATGTTGATAGAAAGAATTCTCAAATGACACTTAACCAGCTATGAGGCTTCTTTGATGGGTTGTCACACTCTTGGACATGGGGAGGGGTGGGAGAACAGGAGAGGATAGAAGGTTCTCATGGCCAAAAAAGATCATATTACTCTCATTTTCCAATGCACTCAAGGAAGTTAAGATTAGTGGGAGTTCTTCTAATTGGGTTTTATTTTCCAGGTAGCATGGATTAATGCCGCGATGAGCGGCTGAGAATGGGGAGGATCCGAACAGAAAGGACTCGTTAGAGCCCTGGTGAGTAATTTAAAGGAAACCAAACTGTAAACTCAAGCAATAAAACTAATGGGCCAGCTCCAGGTGCTTCTTCTTTTCCCGTTCCACTTTCCGTGAGTTTTATCTTGTCCTATATTTTCTAGATGGTCTGATGAGGTGGGAAGTTTAGGATATTCCCCTCTCTCTGTCCCTACTCTCTAACCCTAAACAGAAATCTCACTGAACACCCAGGAGAGAGCATGATCTTAACAGGACCTAGTTTGAATTCCAAATCAGCCATTTCATGTTATGTGATGTTAGGCAAAATAATTCACTTCTCCATATTGGTGCTCTTATGAGGAGAAGGAGAGGTGATTATTCTATGGAATTTCACTGTGTCTCTGAAGCCAAAACTTAGAAGTCATCCTTGACTCAACCCCATTTTCCATTCCTCACATCCAGTACGTCAGAAACACTTTTCCAATTCTAACCACCAAATATCTTTTGGGTCTGTGACATGTTCATTTCTTTAATGCCATCCCCTTAGACCAGATCCTCATGCTATCTTACTTGGACTACTCAGATCACAGTAGTTGGTTCTAGTTGGTTTTCATCCTATCTCTCTCCCCTTTCCAGTTCCCTTCTCACTAGTCAAGATGGTGCTCATCCCAGGTGTATACTTACTTACTGTAACTATAAAACTTACACTAAAATCTGGATGGCTTTTCCTCACATAAAAACTTTTCCACAATCTAGCAATTGCCCACAACTCAACAATGTGTCCTCTCTACCTCTCTGTTTAATTAACTTTGTTGGGTTAACTTCTTAATTTCTTTGTATCTGCCTATCCCGAGGTTTAAAGAGTCTCTACATGGCACTTCCTTCCTCACCCAGTGGACCTTACTAAGTATGTCCCCTTCTTACCCTCCCTCATTCTTTTGAATAATCTTCATAGTTTTAACATTTCTATTGTTACATTTATTATGCTACATCAGATTTTCTTGTATGTGCCCCTTTTTAGATATATCCCCCAGATGGAAGAGGTTAATCCATAGGACATTTGTATTCTGAGTCAAAGATGCTGCTAAGGTTTAAGACATGAATGACTATAATAATGAAGTAATGAGTATCCGATAATAATATAATTCCTCAGGGTCACAGTCTACATTAGGTGCCAATAAATGTTAGTCTCTCCTTGTCTTTCTCTTCCTTTTCTTAACATCAGTGTTTTAGTTAAACTCTCTCTCTCTCTCAAACACACACACACACACACACACACACACACGCACAATGTTGTGGAAAAGCCTAAAACACATCCATGAGAAATGCCTGCTTTAGGGAAACCAAGTAAAAGATAATTTCCATGGGAAATAGCAACAAACTAGGTCCATGACAGCCACCAAAGGTGAAATGAATGATACAAAAGCAGTTTATTTAGATTAAGTTAACATTAGTGTCAATCGTGGTGGGGAAAACCTCCATTTCCCATCTTCCTTCCCTGCATTTTACCAAGCTTCAGGAAGTTCATCAAAAGTGCTTTTCTGTAAGCTGCTTTCTCTTTCTGGGATACTTTCTCCCTTTCTTCAGCCAACTGTCTCTAATTTGAACTCTAAATTAAAGCTCCGTTCTTCTGGAAGCAACCTTAAGTTGTCAACACTGGTTGCATGATCTCCTCGCTGTGTTCACATATCTCCTGTGTTTTCTGCCCTCCACCCTTCCTTGTATTCAGGGTTTATGCATTATTCTTACAGTTGATTGTGAGCTTCCTGAAGACAAGTTTGGTGGTTCATCGATCCTTATGTTCCAGTGCTCTGTACAATGTAGATATCCATGAAATACCTGAATGCATTGGTGAGTGAATAAATAAATAAATCGTTGGCAGAAGTCTTTGCCTGTCATTGTTTTGTACATGCCCCTTTCTAGAGTATAGTCCACTGGCTGACAACTGCTATTTTCACCCTGGATGGAACAGTCCCTTGCCCATTATTTAGACTGACTGGGGGCAAAAGCTCTAAAAGCCAGAAATACTTAGCTTCACCTCTTCCCGTCCAAGAGCAGTGGAAGATATAAAAGGACGAATCTGGGAAACAAATTCACACTGTGGATCTTGACATCTACCTGCAAACGTTTGTAACATCCTTCTCTTTTTGGCCTCTCATTAAACCTGCAGAGATTATGGGGCAGTTAAGCAGCTCTTGGCTGGCCCTTCACTTTTTCCACTTTGAAATCTGTGAGTTCTAATTATTTGTTGCCCTCTTGTGGGTCAGAGTTCACTTCTTTGCTGGGAAGAACCTGTCCGCGGATGCCCTAGCACACCCGTCCATTCCTACCTTCCTGCTGGTGTTTTTAGAATGCTATACCACTTAGGGAAAGTTCTGATTAAAAAAGGTTTAAAACGAGTCAAGATGGCAGGTTAAAAATAACTGAAATGCCCCTGCTGTCCCAGTCAGTAGACGGTGGCCTAGCAGTTAAACCTCCAGGCAGTGCCTCTGGCGAACTGAATCCAGCGCCTCATCATTATCTTCCAGAAATCCTTAGGTCGGCTGATTCTGTAGCCATTAGCTAGAATGGAAAGGTTTTGACCTGTCATTTAAACAAGAAAAGTCAGCCAAGCCAAGTTCTTCATTACAGAGGAGATTTTTAGTGTTGGAAGAAATCACGGCCTCTTTAATTTGTAAAGGAATGATAAGGGAGGAACGCAGTGCTCCCCTGACTGTCTTCCTTCCACTTCTGTCCCTGCCAGTCTGGATTAGGTGTCCCTCCCATACATCCTGAGAATACCTCCATGATCCATAGCTCTTGTTGCTGGGGGAGGCACCTTAGAGTGGCAGCCGGGAAGGCAGGCTCTGGAGTTGAGTTGCCAAGAATGGTGACAGTTCTGCCCTTTACCAGATGTGGAATCTTGACAAGTGTTTTACAACTCAGTGCTCCAGGTTATTTATCAGTAAAGTGGATGTAAAAATAGATTCCTTGCCTCACGGGGTTTTTGTGCAAAAACTAAATGAGATATGTGCACAGCTCCCTTCAGAGTGGCTAGGACACAGTGGGTACTCATTACATGTTATTACGATTATAATGATATTTTTATCATTAGTATCACCTGTCCTTTGTGTACATGCCTGCATTTTCTACTGGACTGTGACTATTCTGAGGACAGGGATTTCATCTTTTGACTCAGAGTCCCCAGAGCATAATACAAAGACTTTATTTTTTATTAGAAACAAAATAACTGAATGTTTGAATACACGAAAAGACTGAATTCACATCCTCCTTTGAGAGAGAATAAAAATGAGCTCACAGATCAAAAAAGGATCAATGTCCAGAATTATAACCCAACTTTCTTGATTCCTTATTTGGTGTACTTTTCTAGGCATTGCAGGACTATTTGTGGAAGAAAAATGGAAGGGTAGAGTAAACTCCATGCTCTGGGGGTTTGACCAATGATGGAATTTGAGAAAAGAAAATGAGAGTTTGAAGTATGAGGTATATCATCTCCCTCTATTATGGGACCCAATTTTCCAGAGATTTTTGAGCCATCAAACTCAAACTTGTCTCATTTAACAATGGCTTTTGAAGATTTAGCAATGCAAAGATATATCTATGTGTACATATAATAACACGTAAAGCCGAAACTCAGAGTAACTATTTGACTTACTATACATAAAAGTGAAAAAGTGACTGAGCCAGCACAAGTCTCATGATGGGCCTTTTAATTCAAGGCTCTTTTCAGTAAGGCAAGTCATCAATTATTGAATATTTAGGATTGTTAGATACTGTGTTAGATGATTTGTGTTCATAATCTTAATCATTCTTTATGATCATGCCTATTTTACAGATGAGAAACCTGTAGCTTACAGCAGTTAGACAACTTCCAAGGTCATACAAATAGAAAGTAACAGAACTGATCACTGTTCATTAGCAGAACACACCCAGATCATTCCTTGTCACATGTACCAAACATCTCTGCAACCCTTCTTGGAAACTCTGGACTTCTACAAACCAGAAGAAAGAATGACGGCAACAATAATCATCACCAAATCCAACTGCATGAGATTCAATTTCATGTTCTTTTTCCCATTTTCCAAAAAAAATATTTTTTGATACTGCTTTTGGCCAAAATGGAATAATGGAGCATGGGCTTGTTCTCTTAGCCACAACAACCAATAAAAGGACATACATAATAAATATAAATATATATTAAATATAATAATAAAATATATTACTATATATTATTACATTATATGATTATAATATAATCATATATATTATGTATCATATATAAAATAATATATTATACTATTTCATATATTATTTTATATCATATCCATATATTTATATATATAATATAGAATAATATATGTCAAATTATATATTATTATTATAATATACTAAATAAAAAGGATGTGTGTGCGTGTGTATATATATAAAGACTTCATGTATTTTTAATTGTCAGAGAGAGAGAGCACAAGTAGGAGGAGTGAGCAGGAAGAGGGAGAAGCAGGCTCCCCACTGAGCAGAGAGCCTGATGTGGGGACTCGATCCCAGGACCCTGGGATCATGACCTGAGCCAAAGGCAGATGTTTAACCAACTGAGTCACCCAGGCGTCCCAGAACAAACATTTTTTAAAGTCTATTTTAAGACACTGGATATTAGTCAACGGAACACAGTGACCCTGAGAAACAAGTTAAAAACTCAGCAAACTAAGAATAGAACGGACTTCTTCAACTAGAGAAAATGCATTTACAAAACACCCACAGCTATCATCACATTTAACAAAGACTAAAAATTTCCCCTGATGTCAGAATCAACGCAAGACTATCTGCTTCGTACATTTTATTCAGCATTGTACTTGTATTAGCCAGTGAAATGGTGGGGCTGAGCAGGGAATAAATGGCATCCAAATGGGAAAGAAAAAAGGTAAATTGTTTTTATTGGAAGTTGACATGATCTCTATGTAGAAAACCCAATGAAATATATAAAAAAGCTATCAGGTCTTATAAAAGAGGTTAGCCATACTGCAAGATACCAGATCAATATAAAAATCAATTGTAATTATATGCACTCATATTGAAGAATCAAAAAGCAAAATAAAAATAGCATTTAACATAGTATCAAAAATGTGAAATCCTTAAGCATAAATTTGCAAAGATATGAAAGATTGCTACACTGAAGGTAAAATATCATGGAAAGGAATTCTAGAAGATCTGAATAAATGAAGAGATATACAGGGCTCATGGAATTAAAGACTAAATATTGTTAATGCATTAATTCTCCCCAAATTGATCTGACACAATGCAAGGAAGAATCCAGGCAGCCCTTTCTTGTTTGTTTGTTAGTGACTGATAGTGAATTCTAAAGTTTATATGGAAAAGCAAAGGACTTAGTATAGCTGAAACAAGTTTGGAAAAGTATAAAGTTACAAGTTTAATACTACTGGATTTCAAGATTTATTATAAATCTTGATAATAATCAGGATAGAGTGGTACAGGTATTAATGAAGACCAATAGGTCAGTAATGAGGATAGAGTAATCAGGATAGAGTGGTACAGGTATTAATGAACACAAATACGTCAGTAGAAAAGGATAGAAAGAACAGAATTAGATGCACACATATGTTGACAACTGATTTTAGACAAAGATGCAGAAAATAACTCAGTAGAGAAAGCATAGTCTTTTCACCAAAATTTCTGGTAATTGGATATCCATATGCAAAAAAACAAAAATCAAAAAATGATCCCAGTGCCTGGGTGGCACAGTGGGTTAAGCCTCTGCCTTCAGCTCAGGTTGTGATCCCAGGGTCCTGGGATTGAGCCCTGCATCGGGCTCTCTGCTCAGCAGGGAGCCTGCTTCCCCCTCACCTCTGCCTGCCTCTCTGCCTACTTGTCATCTCTCTATCAAAAAAATAAATGAAATCTTTAAAAAAAAGATCCATACCTCACCCCACATACAAACATTAACTGAAAATGAAACATATACATAAAATATTTAACCTAAAATTGTAACACTCCAGGAAGAAAATGCAAGAGAAATATTTGGTGATCCTGGATTAGGCAAATATTTCATAGATAGAACACTGAAGGCACTAACCATAAACTAAAATTTTTTACCAAGTTGTCAATTGGGCTTTATAAACATTAAAAACTTCTACTATTTGTAAAACACTGTGAAGAGAATAAAAAGACAAGCCATAGATGTGGAGAAAATATTTCATAAAAGACTTATATTCAGACTATAATAAAGAACTCCCAAAATTCAATTATAATAAAATAATCAAATAAGGTGGGTATTAAGGAGGACACGTCTTGCATGGAGCACTGCATGTTGTACATAAACAATGAATCTTGGAACACTGCCTCAAAAACTAATGATGTATTTTATAGTGACTAACATAACACAATAAATTTTTTTTTTAAATGAGCAAAAGGTTTGAATGGGCACTTCTCCAAAGAAATTATTCATACAGTGGGGAAAATAAAAACGTGTTTGGGGCATTTGGGTGGCTCAGTTGGTTAAAAGACTGCCTTCAGCTCAGGTCATAATCTTAGCGTCCTGGGATACAGCCCTATATCAGCCTCCCTGCTCGGTGGTGATCCTGCGTCTCCCTCTTTCTTTGCCTGCTGCTCTGCCTACTTCTGTTCTCTCTCTAACTCTCTGTCAAGTAAATAAATAAAATTTTAAAAATGCTCAACATACTTAGTCATGAAAAAATACAAATTATAACCACAAAGGCATATCACCCCATAACTATCAGCAAGGCTAAAATGGAAAGGACTGACTGTACTAGATATTGATGCTGATGGGGAAGAACTGGGACTCACACTCTGTAGGTAGGCATCTAAAATAGTCCAAGTGTTCTAGAAAATATTTTTCAATTTCCAGAGATGTTAAACGTATGCATATCATTTGATTGAGAAAATTCCACTCCTAGGAATTTACTCAAGAGAAATGAAAACATATGTTTATAAAAAGACTCATTGAGGAATGTTCATAGCAACCTTTTTTGTGATAGCCACAACCCAAAGATCATCCACAGGTTAATGGATCACCAAAGTGCAGTGTGCCCCTTTAATGGAAGACTACTCAATAATAAGAAACAATGACTGATTAATACAAATGACAAGGATAAATCTCAAAGTAATTATGTTGAGTGAAAGAAACTGTATAGTAAAGAGTACACAGTATGTGACTCCATTTATATTAAACTCTACACAATTCAAATAATTCTTTGGTGTCATAAACCAAAGCAATGGTTGCCTGGAAGGTAGAGCAGAAAAGGGACAGGGGCAAGCAGAAGCTTCAAGTGGTGATGAATATGTTCACTATTTTGATGTGGTGGGAGTTTCACTGGGGTATGTGTATGCCAAAATTTATTACATCATATATTTTAAATTTATTTAATTATGTATCAGTTACATAGCAATGAACCTGTAACCGTCGTGATATGAACCTATTTTTTTTTAATTTTTAGATTTTATTTATTTATTTGACAGACAGAGGTCACAAGTAGGGAGAGAGGCAGGCAGAGAGGGAGAGGAGGAAGCAGGTTCCCCATGGAACAGGGAGCCCAATGTGGGGCTCGATCCCAGGACCCTGAGATCATGACCTGAGCCGAAGGCAGAGGCTTTAACCCACTGAGACACCCAGGTGCCCCATGAACCTATTTTTTAAAATCTTGGCTTTTGGCTGTGAACTTGAGAGGACAGCCCTGAGTCAGGATTCAAGCTCAGACATGCTATGTCATGGGCTGCTCAGGCATGGAGTATTAGGCAATGGTTTCATTACAGTGATGACCATGTGAAGTCCCCTTGTTCTATTTACATGACATAGTTGTTTTTTTTTTTTAATTTCTCCTTACTTATTTGTAACTGATTACCTGGTAACCTAATAAATAGTGGCCAGAGTGTTGCTGGTTATTGGCTCAAGGACACATATCTAGAGTGATGACTTTAGCCTGATGGCTTTTGGGGACTTTCAGGTGAACCAAGAGGCAGTAGGTTTGGTGGCTTCTGACCAAACATGCACCATTTTTCGCCTTGAAGATCCCTGGTTCCCTTAAGGATTAAGATACAAAATTTTCTGCACATCAGGAGTTCATTCCTGGGTTCTAAATCCACTCGCACAAGACAGGTTCCCCTCCAGCTGGACTTTCTAAAGCCCAGAAACTTTCATCCTAAGCCACCAAAACTAGAGAACACAGTGTGCTTCCATACACAATCCAAGGAGCCAGTGATGTAGGCTCTCACTTGGTCCCTAATGTTCTCTGAGGGGTGGACAACCCTTGAACTTTTCAGGATTTGAGGTATGAGGGGGTGCAGTAAAGGCACCAGGATTCCAGGACTGAGAATAGAGCCACCCAAGAAAGATAGGAATTGAGTAGCTGTAGATGAAAATATCACATGCATTGAGTCTAGGTGGGATGGTGTGGAACTTAATGGGTTAGTTTCATTGAAGACGGGGGTGGAAGCTGTGAATGCTGGGGGTTTTGTTGAATTCATGTTAGAACCCTCTCTGTAAATGATACAACCACAAGTAACAAATTCAACTTTCAGCAGCTTTTACTCAAGTGTTCTTAGGAATACAGAAATGGAAGTTCACAGCATATGACACTGGGAAACTCCTGCACGTCCTTCTTATCACTTTCTCCCCCCTCGAGTCTTGCAATTTAAAGCAGCTATTCAATTCTTTGCATTAACTGTCTGTTCTCTGTCATTTCTCCCCCTTTTCGCTGCTGTGCCAGTTTCTCTCCTTGCCTTCATTCCTTTTCCTCAGAGAGCTCTATGCCCTTTTTTTGTTTATTGATCGTGTAGTTCTACTAGCTACCCTGCTCTTTCTCTCCTAGGAGACTAGAAAGAGTGAACATCTGTGAATACTTAACCTCTGACATTTTCTTTAGTCCTTATCTCATCACAATGATAAATGATCCTGTTTCAGTGAACATCTTCAAAATCTGCAAATCATCAACCTGATATGGGCTTCTCCTATTCCCTAATTTGGTTTTTTTCCTGAGTACTTACACTGTTTAACTTATCTACATATTTTATCTAATATTTTTTTCAGGGTGGCTCAGGTGGTTAAGGATCTACCTTTGGTCAGGTCATGATCTCGGGGTCTGGGATTGAGCCCCACGTCTGTCTCCCTGCTCAGCAGGGAGTTTGCTTCTCCCTCTGCCGTTCCCCCTTCCTCTCCCACACTGCTCATGCTCTCTCTCTATATGCTCTCTCTCTCATATATTCTATATGAATAAATAAAATCTTTAAGAAAAAAATCATCTTATTGTCCTCTCCCCAGTTAGAAATATAAGACTCAAGAGGGCACTTATTTGGTTCATGGGTAGATTTCCAAAACCTCAAATTAAACTTAGTGTGGAGATTTGTATTCAATAAATATTTGTGAAATGAATAACTATAACTCTTGCAAGGAGGCATCATTTTTGGTTATTTTACCTTTCAGAGCAAGTCACTTCATGGATGTCAACGACCCCCACCATTATTTAGCTGGGACTACTCCCTCAATTTTCTCCAACCATCTATTGACTTCTCCTAGCTTATTAGCATGGCTAGCAGCAACAGGCAGATTCCTAATCATTCTGATATCTGAAATCATTGTTACAATATAGTATGGCTGGTTGCCTCTTAGAGGTTACACTTCCATGCAAGAGATAATGAGCAGCATCCCTGGGAAACCCGGCTCTTTTGGTACTTGGAGCTCTAGCATCAGGAATCAGAAGTGGATCTAGATGCAGTTTTTGAGAGACACAGATCTGAATTTAAGATTAGATTCTGCCAATTGCATACTATTATGTCCTTTGACCAAATTCATAACCTTCATGAGCTTCAGCTTTTTCTCCCCCCACCTATAACACCGTTGTAACAACAGGCTTCACAGGCTGTGTATTAAATGAGACAGTGTATGTAAAGTGCCAGCCCAGGTCAGGGCACATGGGAGGGACCCAATAGATAAATACAAGTTGAAAAAAGAAGGAAGAAAAGAGTGCCTTAGTGGCTCAGTCTATTAAGTGTCTGCCTTTGGCTCAGGCCATGATCCCAAGGTTCTGTGTTGGAAACCCATGCCTGGCTCCCTGCACAGCAAGAAGCCTGTTTCTTCCTCTCTCTTTACCTCTCCTCATGCTTTTGCTCTCTCTCTCTCTCTGTGTGTCAAATAAATTTTAAAAAATGTATCTTTAAAAAAAGGGAAGAAAAATTACAAATTCAATAAGTGGAAGTTACAGAGAGGAGGAAATTTGGATGTGTGCTATAATGGAATGACTCTTCTTCAGTGAAGTGTGGGTCCCTGTAATGAAGTCTTAAGAAGGGCTGGGTGACAATGTATCTGGGAAGATAAAGAGGCAGGTGCGCACTGGGTATCAGAGATACATCAGTTAAGTTAGATTAACTTATAAACCATCTATTCTGTGTCAGACACAGTGCTGATGAAGTAGGAATGACTAAGACCTAGGTCATGTGCTCAGGGCAGTTGCTCTGATATCACACAGTATATCTTATTCTGTTGACATCTGTGGATACCAGGATGGGATTACACATATAAGAAGTTTCTTAGGAAGTTGCCTATGATAGATAATACAGTCAAGACCAGAGAGGCTTGGAGAGATGCAGGTCGTGATGCATTCTGACCTAGAGCAAAAGAGAGAGGGAGGAAAGGAAGATTGGGTGGAATGCCTCAGACTTTCTTGTAATTCTAGGCAAGGTGGTCCAAGGTTGAGCCAAAGACACTGTCAGAGGAGTTTCATGTCTTCTAAGAAGATGTGTAACTTAGTGTCCCTATGTTCAGTCCCTGGCTAGGAGCAGTCTATGGGAAGGGTGACATCGGTACAGTGATGGATTGCAAAGAGCAGCAGCTGCATCCTGGGTTGAGTGACACTCCAGGAGATAGGATCCAAGTAGAACCTTCCCAATCCTGTTATACACAGCACTACCCTTCCTCTTGCTTTGCCCAGAGGCAGCACAGAGAGGACAAAAAGGCAGCCCCGATTCTGACACTGACCCATCATTCTGGCTGTGGCCTGGGGCATCTAGGTGCCTACTTTTCCAGGTGAGAGACTGGATTTAATAATCAATATTCTCAGCGGGTTCAGCAAATCTCTACAATCAATCCTTCCAAGACTATTGACATTTAACCAGAATCTCTGTTGTGGATTGAATTGCACTTTGGCATTAGTTAACTCCAGAGGCAGGAAAACATTATCTTAATTTTTTCATTGGGTCAACTTGAGCAAAAATTGGACTGAGAAAGAGAGCTCATTTCCTTATGCTGCAACCAGGTTGGGCACCTCAGTTAAATTATATTAGTTTATAAACTAAGTATCTAGGGGCACCTGGGTGGCTCAGGGGTTAAAGCCTCTGCCTTCAGTTCAGGTCCTGATCCCTGGGATCGAGCCCTGCATCGGGCTTTCTGCTCAGCAGGGAGCCTGCTTCCCCCTCTCTCTCTACCTGTCTCTCTGCCTACTTGTGTTCTCTGTCTGTCAAATAAATAAATAAAATCTTTAAAAAAAAAAAAAAACAAGGGGCGCCTGGGTGGCTCGGTGGGTTGGAGCCTCTGCCTTCAGCTCGGGTCATGGTCCCAGGGTCCTGGGATCGAGCCCCATATCGGGCTCTCTGCTCAGCGGGGAGCCTGCTTACCCCCCTCTCTCTCTGCCTGCCTCTCTGCCTGCTTGTCATCTCTGTCTATCAAATAAATAAATAAAATCTTTAAAAAAAAAAAAAAACAAAACTAAGTATCTATTCTGTGTCAGACACAGTGCTGATGAAGTAGGAATGACTAAGACCTGGGTCATGCGCTCAGGGCAGTTGCTCTGATGTGACATAGTGTATCTTATTCTGTGGACATCTGTGTCACCTGCTCTCATTCCTTAAAAAATGACATTCTCCATATCAGTTAGGGGCCTCACATTGGTAGCCTCGTATCTGCATGCAGGATCCATCCATACCTTCCTTCCCCTTCCAGCAAGGCACAAAGGAAAAAGGACAGAGAGTTCTTATTTTCCTCAACTATTTCCATATTATTTGACACTTCACAAAGGACTCCCTCTTTCTAAATTATTCTCTTTTCTTAGATAACTGACATTGAGCATTCTTTAGAATTCTTTTGATCACCTCTGCATCTTACCAATTCCTGAAATATGTGGGACTCATAGGATCCTGTCAGATCCCTTCTCTCCAGACTCTTTCTATGGGAAATCTCATTAGATTCCTTGGTGTCAAAGATCACTTGTATATTGATAACATCAAAATCTGTATCTTCCCTTGAGCCATCTCAGATGAGCTTCTTGTCTACATATCCTAAAAAGTATCAAGGATTTCCAAATCAATGCTTATCAGACAAAGACCAAGCCACAAGGAATACACATGAGGCCAAACAAAATTAGATTTGTTTAGTTTACTGTGGCTCAGGAGAATTCACACTAGGGGCACTGCGGGAAATAGTTCTGAACTGTGTCTCTCAGAAGACAAATAAGTGATTGGGTATCCTGGTGAGTCTTACCTGAAAGCAGGATGATTAAAGACAGTAGCTACTACTGTTAGCTGAACCAGCGGAATGCTTCACTATTTTTGTGGTTGTAGAATAAGCTTGACTCTGCCTTGCTTTAGTTATAGTCCTAGAGTGGCTTTGTTCATATGGTGTGAATATAGTCCATCGTTGGTTGGGGGAACTAGGCTTAGGGTCATTTATCACCACATGAGTCAATGGAAACCTAAAAATCCCTTCTGCCTACTTCTCCACTGATTTCAATCACACTGTTGCCTCAGTAAACCTCCAGTATGAGTTTACGTACACCCACCCACACTAACCAACAGCAAGGTATGTCTCCTATCCCCTCATCCGGACCACTATTGTCTCAGTTTAGAAACTTGACACTTCTTTCCTCTCTTATGCGAATATATTTTAAGTACTGTCCCAATATCTTCCTCATTGTCACTATCATACCCTTAATTTGTTTGAACTTTGCTAATGTAATGAAATTTATAAATACAAATCTGATCATGTAACTAGCTTATTTAACAATATTCACTGGCCTTTCCATTATTTAAAACCAGTCATTTCTGGATTGTCTTAAGAAACCTTACATTATGGTCCTTGTCAGTGTGCTTTGGAAATGACAAATACAGTGAGATATTACTGCCTAAACACATACCCTTGGGCAGCTACTAGAGATGGCTTCTGTACCCCTGTGTGATTGTTCTAGGCATATCATTTAGAGAGGGAAGTTCTCATTGGTTGAAAATAACTTGTATGAAAAGGTAGATAGATGGAAAGACTAATAATGGAATTTATACTTTGGGAGAGACTTAAGAGGAGGAGGTGGGAAGAAAATGGAAGGTTGAAAATTAGAAGACAAAGAAGGGGGGAAAAAAGAAAAATAGGATTTGAGAGAGGAAGAATGATAAAATGGTACAAATGAAATAAGAAAATAATACCTGTATTTGTGTCCCAGGCATGTGGGGGTTTTGACTGTGACCATCCTATTGTGGCAGATGGGTATTTGCTGTGTTCTCCCGTATTATGGAGAAGTCTTGGCAGTAGGCAGGCATCAGTACCGACTGCTGTGTCTACCACAGGACCTGGGGCAGGATTTCATGACAACCAAACTTTTTAATACACAGGGATTAATCTTCCTCAGCACGGGTACTACTTGTTATGGAAATTCCTTGCAGTAATTTACACTGATAAATTAAAAAGCAGATAGGTGTTTTATACTGAACTCTGAAATCCAACCAGAGAGTATGTTCTGCTTAGTGGCTGGCTTGCAAAAATAGCTTCAAAATGGTTCAAACAAAATGTTGCACTGTAGGTCAATGGTAGGCTTTGAACAGAGCAATATTTTTTCTTCCCATCTCAAAAATCTTTTGGTTCCCTAAAAAAAAAAGAGTGAAAGCAGTGAAATAGATTGGGTCACAACTTCTAAACATGTGTTAATCCCTTGTACAGTTTGACAGTCTATCAGATTCTATGAAACATGTTCAAAACACACTTCTGAGAAAGAGGAATATAATACCGACCAGATTTCTAAACCTGTGAAATGTGATATGCTACTGGCTGGAAAAATAATAGCACCTACTTAAAAATGTGTTTCTGATACTTAGTTTTGCATTCACACTGGTTATAACAAGTGTGATATCAGTAAACATACAGGATTTGATGTTGCTACAGTGACTATTACCATCATTAATCTAATTAAGCATTGTAAATGGAAAAATAAAAATCAGAAGTACAATATTCTCTCATTGAAGAATATACTTCTTGGGAAGAGGATATTGCTTTTATTATCAAAGTTTAGCAAAATAAGTAAAATTGGTGAATAATGTTGCCGCCCCCTCAATCATCTCTTGTGGGAAAAGTTCATTCATTTCATCATGTGCTGTCTGCACACTTTTCATTAAGCAAGATGCGAAGTCTGGTTCTGAGGGAGGACTTATTAACTTTCACAGAGATATGGAGGCTTATAAGTAGCCATGGTTGAGGAAGCTACGGGGCATATAAAGCACACAAACCGGGCACCGGGGGGCCTCAGAAAGACTGTGTTCCTTTGATGCCAGGAGAGCAGCACTGCAATAAAACCTGACAGGCAGAGAGGCTAGGTGTAGGACATTTGAGGTGACGGGAAGGGAGGGGCACAAAACCACCACTTTGGAATCATTTCCAGGCATCTGCTGCTTTGATTACATCACTCATCTTGACTGCTTGCAGGGAATTGCTCTGACATTTAAAACTGAACTCCATGAAAGAAAGCTCACAAATTAAGATGAAACTAACACTACCCAACTCACAGCATGGCTGTTAAATTGAAATGAATCGGTGCATAGGAAACATCTAGCACATAGATGAGTGTGGCTCAGAAAAAGCCAAAGGTTCTTGTCTTCTCTATAACAAGGCCTATATCCCATCGTTTTTATTTCCCAGGCTTTTAGAACTGCCATGACACAGAGTAAGCACTCACTAATATTTGCTGAATGTGTGAAGTACTATTACTCATATCTTTGGAACTACCTTGGGCCAATTTGACATCTGTTTTCTCTTAAACAACGATTCCCAACTCAAAGTGTCTCCATATTCTGCCAATCCTTCTACAATGCCCATTGGATCAAAACTTTTCATCCCTTCCCTGCCACCACCCTATCGTGAATCATAGTTGCTTTATACAACAATGGTTGCCTTCAGCCCTGCTGTAAATTCCCAAGCCCCACCTTCTCCCTTCCTGTCTTTTCCATCTCTAGATCTTGCCTATCTGCAGGGTAAATCCTCCTTAGATATTTCTCTGCATATTGCTCTAGGTGAATGGTCCTCAAAGTGTAGAACATCACCATTACCTGGAAACTTGTTCATGTTATTGCTGAGTCAGAAACCTGGGGGGTGGAGGGTGGGGGTCAGACCCTCCTGGGGATTCAGGTCCATGGTAACACTTGAAAGACCCTGCTTCACATTTTGTTCCCCTTTTTTAAAATCCTACGGTGACTTGCTCTGTTTATTGACTTAAGTCAGACTAGCAGAGTCTCTGTTGAAGGGCTTGCCCAGTTTAATCTGGCCTTCCTTCATTCTGTTCTATTGTCATCCCATATGATTGTCCACATACAGTTTTGTTTCAGGTAAGATAATGGTAGTTACTCTTATAGTCAGTACTTTCATGAGGCAGTTCTGTGTTTGGTGCAGAAAGAGTTTGAAAAAAAAAAAGGCAAGTGATGAAGCCATGAAACCATTTCACAAAGAATCTCATAAACCATGTGAGAGGGCTTAAATTTTATTGTAAAAATTATGGGAACTCATTGAAGAGCTTTAAGCAGGAAAATAACCATAGGTAGATACACGTTTTAGAAAGGACACCTGAAATGTTATAGGACCACTGAAAAGGGGAATAGAGGAATGTATACTTAAGTGGAATATCCCTCCAAGAACTCCTATGAATTAAGTGATGACAAGTCAACATGATATTTTGATTGCTACCAATTTCTGAATGTTGGGCTGTAGAGATTAATAAATCATGATACTTGCCCTTGAGTTGCTCACAGTCTACTTGGAGAATCAGCCATGTAGGCCTGTCTTTCTCACACACAAGGAAAGTTATTTCGAGAGAACTAGGAAGGATGTCATGGGCACAGAATCTGCCTTGGGGGAGACTGGCTGCACCTTACAAGGGAAGCTAAATTTGGTAACTTTTCTGGTGTTCTGAGTTACATTAATAGTCTTAAAATTTTTTTATGATCTCTCCTGTCCTAAGAAGGGTTTAGGTTAGAATAGACATTGCATGTATGTATCCTTACATTCCTCCAGATTATAGGATATTCAGCAGGAATTAAATGACTTGCTGAATGTGAATGAGTCAATACATAGATGGTAAACTTACCTTCTGACTTCTAAATGATTAATGCTGGCTTTTGATAAATATAGAGAAAAATAGCATTTGATGGATGACCTAGTCCAAAAGGGGTTAAAACTGGAGAGCATAGTTAGTGGTTCCCACCCAGTAGTTAGTGGACTACAACTCTAAAGCAGAAGATGTCAGCCTACGTGGGATATGAGGTTGTATTTTAAAGAATGCAGGGGGGTAAAACAAAAACAAGAACAAAACAACACCAAAAACAAAAACAAAAGAATGTAGGGATCTAAAATACGGATATTAATGTTCAAAGTCACTTGGTATATTCTTTTTATTTTTTTTAAGATTTTATTTATTTATTTATTTATTTAACAGAGGAAGAGAGATTGCAAGTAGGCAGAGTGGCAGGCAAAGAGAAGGGGGGAAGCAGGCTCCCCTCTGAGCAGAGAGCCCGATGCGGGGGTCTATCCCAGGACCCAGAGATCATGACTTAAGCTGAAAGCAAAGGCTTAACACACTAAGCCACCCAGATGCCCCACTTAGTGTATTCTTGACTGAGACTTTTCTTAACCTAAGTTCCTCCTAGACACAGAGCTTGAGATAGGGGCTCTTGGGCAGATGGTACAGTCTGGCAAGTCATCAGGAGGAACTGGGTTGAGGGACTGGGAGTGTGAAACAGGGAAGGAAAGGCAGGTCAGAAGTAAGTTCTTAGATCAGAACCTCCTAGATCTTCTGAGGAGCCATAAAGAATAGACCTCCAAATTTTCTAGCTCAAAGGCCGTAAGAAGAGAGCATCTATCCACTAACTCCTTCTCCATTGATTAAGAGTTCAAATAGGACTTGTAGGCTATGCATATGGGAAAGTCTGGAAGATCCCTGGGACTCTTTGTCAGAGAATGCTGAGAAGGAAAGATAGAGATTGTGTTGAGCAGAGCTGAGGCAAGGTGCTACCAGTTTACAACTAAGTAACGTGGGTAATTACAGCACAGCCAGAATGAATGTAAAAAAAACAGGATGCAAGGCAGGGAAAGAGATATTCCATACAGTATTTCACATAGGGCTTTTAAACAGTCCTACGAGATTGGCTTCATTATTATAATTTCACAAATAAGAAAATTGAACATCCTAGAGAATAAATAACCCACTTAATATCATTCAGTTGATCATAGTCAAGACTGTAGTTTGTGTATGTATGGCTTATGTTTTTCCAGTGACATCACATAGCTTCTCCCTTAACTCAATAATCATTAACTCTCAAGCAGTGATCTGCTGTATCTTGCTGCCTCTTCTTACCACCAACTCCTTATTTGTATCTGTGACTCTTTGGCCCCTGAGGTATACTCTTGAGTATTTGGGGTTCCCTATATTGTAAACCCCAAGTCATCTCAGCCCAGAGTGACGCATTCTGTGTCTGTCACAGTGTTATGCACCTGTCCAGGTCTTGTTCTCCCAGGCCTAAAAATGTACCCACTACCTGTAAAACAGTAAATGATAGATTTATGGACTTTGACATTTAAAATTGCCTAGTAGTAAATTTGATGTTCAATAAGATCCTTTTATTTTTATCTAATAAGGGAATTATTATTTGAGCTTGCATTTCAAAACCAGGCAATACAATCAGACTACTGTTTATGTATGTCCTGAAAACTTATGATAAGTGATAAACAAAACAACAGAATGCCTATAATCATGCAGATACCTTTCTCAAAAAAAGTGTGCTCTTTGATTCAATACTTATAGGATCCAAAATATTTTATTAAAACTTGTTAGGCACAGATTTCGAAAAAAAAGAAAAGTGCAGAACTAAATTTGTCTATCATGGAAAAAAGGCAAAAACAGCTAGGAAGGGAACTGAACACACTGCCTTAAAATTTATCGGTGAGGAAAATTCTATTACCTGCTTATTGAAATATTTTACTTATTCATTCATTTAAATATTACTTAAACATGTATCAACTTTTATTATAAAGCAAAGTCAAGAAATAAGAAGGACTGAACACAAGGAAAAACAAGGATTTGATTATTACCTTACACAATATATGTTCACACATGCATAAATATACATAAATGTTCACATAACTTTATCTCAAATTCTCATTTGTTAAAGAGTTAGAATCATTGACTTTCACCCCGGAAATTGTCTACTATCTCCTTCAAACCTATGGCATTGTTCCAAAATGCCTAGAATAGAATAGAGAATCCTTCCCAAGAGACAACACTCCAGTATTTAATCAGAGATTGACTGAATTAGATAATATTGGGGAAACCCTGAAATGTTATTATAAATAACTTAAAACAAACTTTAAGAAAGTATGAGAAATTATTTTCCATTAAAAACTATGGCCCGGGGGGCGCCTGGGTGGCTCAGTGGGTTAAAGCCTCTGCCTTCGAC
This sequence comes from Meles meles, assembly GCF_922984935.1. NCBI lineage: Eukaryota > Metazoa > Chordata > Mammalia > Carnivora > Mustelidae > Meles > Meles meles. Next base: position 34,871,991 of record NC_060069.1, on the reverse strand, counting down.
TCAGGTCATGATCCCAGGGTCCTGGGATCAAGTCCCACATGGGGCTCTCTGCTCAGCGGGGAGCCTGCTTCCCTCCTCTCCTTCTGCCTGCCTCTCTGCCTACTTGTGATCTGTCTGTCAAATAAATAAACAAAATCTTAAAAAAAAAAAAAAAGCTATGGCCCGGGGGCGCCTGGTGGCTCAGTGGGTTAAGCCTCTGCCTTTGGCTCAGGTCATGATCTCAGGGTTCTGGGATCGAGTCCCGTGTCCGGCTCTCTGCGCAACAGGGAGCCTGCTTCCCCATCTCTCTCTCCCTCTGCCTACTTGTGATCCCTGTCTGTTGAATAAATAAATAAATAATCTTTAAAATCAAAAAACAAAAAACTATGGCCCAGGGTCAATATCCTTCATACACCAAGTGCAATTACAAATAACTTAAGAAGAGAAATGAACATGAAGATGAAAAATTGGTTTAAAGACATGAAGAGACATATCACAAGGACACACTATAAATGATCAATAACAAAACTTTAAGCTTCACTTTTAATCAAACAACTGTATATCATATGTCCCTCTCCTGTCAAATTGGGAAGATTTAAAAAAAAAATCATAAACTCTGTTGTTTAAAGCAAAAAAAAAAATTACACACTTATGTAAATTTAAATCTGAATTTAAATCTATACAGTGTTCCTAGGTAACAATTTAGGAATATACATCAGATGTCATTTTTTCTATTTTTTTATACTCCTAGGAAGATATTAAAATTATATCTTTGTAGTTTCTGCTTAATGTGCGAATGATGATATTTATCTTGGTTTTGTTCCCATGAAGTTGGTGGGAAATGGCCTTGAATGGATAAATGCCGGTCAAGAAAGGAATAAAGCAAGTTAAAATCACACCCTTACCAGAAGAGATTAGTAAAGCTAAGAAGTAGTGGCAGAAGGAGGAGTGTTATTCTTTTTTTTAACTGAACTATAATTAATATACAGCATTATATCAGTTTCAGGTGTACAATATAATGACTCAACAATTCTATACATACCTCAGTGCTCATCAAGATAAGTGCACTCTTAATCCCCATCACCTGTTTCATCCATTCCCCTACCCACCTCCCTCTGGTGACTACCAGGTTGTTCTCTGTATTTAAGAGTTTAAAGAGTTCCTTCCTTCTTTCCTTCCTTCCTACCTTCCTTCCCTTTTCTTAAGTCCTACATATGAGTGTCATCATATGGTATTTCTCTGATTTATTTCCCTTAGCATTACTCATCCATGTGGCTACAAACGTCAAGATCTCATCTTTTTTAAGGTTGAGTAATATTCTATTGTGTGTGTGTGTGTGTTTGTAACATCTTTATTCATTCATGTATAGGTGGATGCTTGGGCTGCTTCTCTGTCTTGGCTGTTGTAAATAATACTGCAATAAACAAACAAACACAGTGGTGTATATATCTTTTTAAATTAGGGTTTTCATTTTCTTTCAGTGAATACCCAGCAGTGGAATTACTGGATCATATGGCAGTTTTATTTTTTTAACTTTAGGGGGAAGCCTCCATACTGTTTTCCAAAGTGGCTGCACCAATTTACATTTACACCAACAGTGTATGAGGGTCCTTTCTTCCCCCACATCCTCACCAACACCTGTGATTCCTGGGTGTCTGCTAGAGAGTGCAACATGAGGATTCCCTTGTGACTTTCTGTGTGGACACCTACCCTGTGTTTGGAATTTAACCCTTGATTACAAATAATTCTCTTCTCTCATGGAGATACTCAAGAGCCTGGAAGTCACAGAACTGGATTCCCTCTCTCCTATAATTTCACATGGCCATTCTTTGAGTGCTCAATTCTTCAAAATTCAAAGCCTCTTCGAGGGCCCAGATCCTGGCTCTTGAGCTCCATGACAGGAGTGCTTTCTCCTCAAACAACTGTTATACAGACAAGGAGAATGGACAAAGAACACAGCTTCTGAGCCTACTGCCAGGAACGATTCCTCACTTGTATAGTGCTGTTCTGGAGCTGCATTCAGATTGAATTTCCTCCCAACCTACTTCTCTAGCCTTGCATTATTTCAGTGTTTCAGAACAGCATGAAAAGCCAAATGAAAATCTTCACAGATTTTCACAACACTGATGACTAGTCCATGTTCAGCCAGCATCCATTTTAGTACTCAGGGGCTGAGTATTTAGAGTAGGGGAAAACAGGGAGGAGTGAGGCTGTAGACCACTTCCTATCTCTGTTTGATTCTGTCATTCTAATCGTGTTAAGAAAGCTTTACATCTATAGGGGTTAGGGTGGCTGAGTCCTTTAAATGTCTGCCTTTAGTTTAGGTCATGATCACAGGGTGCTGGGATTGAGCCCTCGGTGGGACTCCTTGATCAGCAGGGAGCCTGCTTCTCCCTCTTCCTCTGCCCTTCCCCCCTGCTGGTAGGGCTCTGGCTCTCGCTGTCAAATAAATAAATAAAATCTTTAAAAAAAAATAACTTTACACCTGAAGCCAGATAACTAGGGTCACGTTCCAAAACACTTTAAATGTATTTAATTGGTCTCCAGAAGTAATACATTATTTTGTGTATTTTGTCAATTCCAGCTTTTGTAATTTCCCCCTTAGACTTACTTTTATTCTTTTCTTATGTTTTCCTCCATGGCATCTCTCCCTCCCCTCTCTTGCTTTCTTTTGCTCACATTCTTATTTGTTTGTTTCTAAACGGGGATGTCCTATAATATATAAAATACTGTTTTGAAGGATCATTTTAGGGCATTTAAAAAAATTCATATACACTGAACTTGTCCTCAGAATATTTAATTGTATGGAAATACCATAACTCATCACACCATTTTCTTGAGAGTGAAATCATTGCATCTGTGAGTTTTGCATATATAGTACAAAATTTCTCACTGACTTTTACTCTCACTAACCATGTAGGAGTTTGCCTATTTTCTTACACTCCTGCCAACACATTTAAGAAATCTTTTTCAATGTAGTAGACTTGTCAGTTAAAATAGATTCCATTGCACAGAACATAAATACCCAAATAATATTGGTTATACAATTTTATTTCTCTCTCAAGTATAAGAAAATTAGAAATAGTCCACTATGTGTTAAGGATCCTCAGCTCTTAATGTTCCTCTACACAATCCTAGCACCTGGTTTCTCTACTTCAGGGTAAAATATGTTACTAAAAAAAAAAAATGTCCTTGAGAGTTCTAGCCATGACCTCTATATTCCAACTTAGAAAGAGAGAAAACAGAGAAGTAGGAAAAAACACCTTTTAGCTGACTTGACTTTCTTTCAGAAGCACTTCCAGAAATTCTGTATTAAACTTCCAATCACATCTCATTCTCCAGAACACCCTGTGAATATACTTAGTCACAAGTTAGATTGTGAATTACAGATATATATATATATTTTTTTGCAATGGCAATATGCTCTTGGAAAAACTCAAGTAAAAAGCAAGTATAGGTAGAGAGGAAGAGGAGAATAGATATTGGGGTAGGCAACTAGCAGACTCTGTTACAATAGCAAATACTACTACTGCTACTACTACTACTAATGATAATAATGATAATAATGATGTTATTATAATATGTTATTTGATAGTTCTCTGATCATTAGTAATATGAAAGCTTCTTTTCATGTTTGGTGGAAAACTCAAGTTCTTTTTTGTATTGCTCAGGCATGTCTTTTAGCCTTTTTTTTTTAATTGGAAAGGAACATGGAATATTCTTCTGAAAAGAACTTGACAACAAAATGGCATTAATCTGACTAGTTATGAAGAAGGAAAGCACAGAAACAGGACTAACATTGAACATTGGATTCCTTTAAATATAGAACGAAGACTAAGTGTCTTTTGGGAACGTGGTCACAGAAAGTAAATACTAGGAACTCTGACAACATAAAAGTAAATATGATGAAAAACAAAACCTGGAGGAGGATGATAAAGGAAGTTGTGAGAAAGACTGTGCAAATGTCCTTATATATTTTTTAAATACTCTGTTAATAGCTTCTGCTTATTGAGATGCACCTTAGAAAGGGACAGAGGAAGTTGTAGAGTACAGCAGTAGAAGAGAGGATAATAATAATATGCTAATAACAACAACAAAAGTAAATATGAAAAGCTGGAAGGAACAAAGGTGACAGGACATGCAAGGTTCTCATTTTTTCACCTGCAGTAAAAGACAGCCCATATATGTTGTACAAAAATGACTCAGAGAGGTAAGTGTACTGTAAAAAAGTAAACATAATCACTTGAAAAACCATAAGTAGACTCTGGATCTTTTAAAATATAAGAAGGAAATCACACACACACACACACACACACACACATACACACACACACACACACACACACACACACACACCACCTATCCTATAAATTATGGACCCATGCTGCACAAAGACAGAAAAGACTAAAAAGAAGAAAATTACATAAGAAGATGTTAGGGAGACTGAATCTGTTAGTTCAATAGAAAAATGATATAAATTTTAATCTATTGAAATCACTGAAGGCTCAGATTGCTTCAGAGAGCAATGCTTAATGCATGTTACAGGCAGGAAACATTTAAAACAGTGTGACTCAAAAGGTTAAATATAGAAGGGTGGACAAGCGCTTACAGTATAGTAGCAGCAAAAATAAGTGAAGGATACAAATTTTAGGATTATTTGCTCCAGCTCTTTGAAAAATACCAGTGGAATTTTGATCGGAATGGCATTAAAAGTATAGATTGCTCTAGGCAGTATAGACATTTTAACAATGTTTATTCTTCCAATCCAAGAGCATGGAATGGTCTTCCATCTTTTTGTATCTTCTTCAATTTCTTTCATGAGTGTTCTGTTGTTCCTCAAGTACAGGTCCTTTACCTCTTTGGTTAGGTTTATTCTCGGGTATCTTATGGTTCTTGGTGCTATAGTAAATGGAATCAATTCTCTAATTTCCCTTTCTGTATTTTTATTGTTAGTGTATAAGAAAGCCACTGATTTCTGTACATTGACTTTGTATCCTGCCACGTTACTGAATTGCTGTATGAGTTCTAGTAGTTTGGGGGTGGAGTCTTTGGGGTTTTCCATATAAAGAATCATGTCATCTGTGAAGAGAGAGAGTTTGACTTCTTCCTTGCCAATTTGGATACCTTTTATTTCTCTTTGTTGTCTGATTGCCATTGCTAGGACTTCTAATACTATGTTGAACAAGAGTTGTGAGAGTGGGCGTCCTTGTCGTGTTCCTGATCTCAATGGGAAGGCTGCAAGCTTTTTCCCATTGAGGATAATATTTGCTGTGGGTCTTTCATAGATAGATTGTATGAAGTTCAGGAATGTTCTCTCTATCCCTATACTTTGAAGCGTTTTCATCAGGAATGAATGCTGGATTTTGTCAAATGCTTTTTCTGCATCAATTGAGTGGACCATGTGGTTCTTCTCTCTTCTCTTATTGATTTGTTCTATCACATTGATTGATTTGCGAATGTTGAACCAACCTTGCAACCCAGGGATGAATCCCACCTGGTCATGGTGGATAATCTTTTTAATGTGCTGTTGGATCCTGTTTGCTAGGATCTTGTTGAGAATCTTTGCATCCATATTCATCAGTGATACTGGAGCAAATAATCCTAAAATTTGTATGGAATCAGAAGAGACCCTGAATTGCTAAGGACATGTTGAAAAATAAAAACAAAACTGGCGGCATCACATTACCTGATTTCAAGCTTTACTACAAAGCTGTGATCACCAAGACAGCGTGGTACTGGCATAAAAACAGACACATAGACCAGTGGAACAGAGTGGAGAGCCCAGATATGGACCCTCAACTCTATGGTGAAATAATCTTCGACAAAAAAGGAAAAAATATACAATGGAAAAAAGACAGTCTCTTCAATAAATGGTGCTGGGAAAACTGGACAGCGATATGTAGAAGAATGAAACTCGACCATTCTCTTACACTATACACAAAGATAAACTCGAAATGGATAAAAGACCTCAACGTGAGACAGGAATCCATCAGAATCCTAGAGGAGAACATAGGCAGTAACCTCTTCGATATCAGCCACAGCAACTTCTTTCAAGATATGTCTCCAAAGGCCAAGGAAACAAAAGCGAAAATGAACTTTTGGGACTTCATCAAGATCAAAAGCTTCTGCACAGCAAAGGAAACAGTCAACAAAACCAAAAGGCAACCCACAGAATGGGAGAAGATATTTGCAAATGACAGTACAGACAAAAGGTTGATATCCAGGATCTATAAAGAACTTCTCAAACTCAACACACACAAAACAGATAATCATATCAAAAAATGGGCAGAAGATATGAACAGACACTTCTCCAACGAAGACATACAAATGGCTATCAGACACATGAAAAAATGTTCATCATCACTAGCCATCAGGGAGATTCAAATTAGAACCACATTGAGAAACCACCTTACACCAGTTAGAATGGCCAGAATTAGCAAGACAGGAAACAACGTGTGTTGGAGAGGATGTGGAGAAAGGGGAACCCTCTTACACTGTTGGTGGAAATGCAAGTTAGTGCAGCCACTTTGGAAAACAGTGTGAAGATTCCTGAAGAAATTAAAAATAGAGCTTCCCTATGACCCTGCAATTGCACTGCTGGATATTTACCCCAAAGATACAGATGTAGTGAAAAGAAGGGCCATCTGTACCCCAATGTTTATTGCAGCAATGGCAACGGTGGCCAAACTGTGGAAAGAACTAAGATGCCCTTCAACGGATGAATGGATAAGGAAGATGTGGTCCATATACACAATGGAGTATTATGCCTCCATCAGAAAGGAAGAATACCCAACTTTTGTAGCAACATGGACAGGACTGGAAGAGATTATGCTGAGCGAAATAAGTCAAGCAGAGAGAATCAAGTATCATATGGTCTCACTTATTTGTGGAGCATAACAAATAACATGGAGGACATGGGGAGATGGAGAGGAGAGGGAGTTGAGGGAAACTGGAAGGGGAGATGAACCATGAGAGACTATGGACTCTGAAAAACAACCAGAGGGTTTTGAAGGGGCGGGGGGTGGGAGGTTGAGAAACCAGGTGGTGGGTAATAGGGAAGGCATGTACTGCATGGAGCACTGGGTGTGATGCCAAAACAATGAACACTGTTATGCTGTAAATAAACAAATAAAAAAAAAAGTGAAGGATAAAGAGACATTGATGTCAGTCTAAGAGTAGGGGAAGTTTTTAAGAGCTACCTGATAGATGATACTTTCACAACTATTTTAACTCTAACACTGAAAAACTTATAAAGACAGCAACAATAATCGAAGTGTATGAACTGACTTTACTTATGAATATTAAGGTAACACTTCAAAAATTACATATAAAAATATAATTCAGTGTATTTAAAAAATAAAATATGCCATGATCCAAATGGTAAGTGTGCAAGTCTGGTTCACTGTCAAAATAACACAGCAACTGTGGTGGGTTTGTTCTTCCAAAATGAATACCAGTACTAAAGAGGTTGAGCTGCTCACCTTCTGTGTATGACACTTTCCCTGTGGCAGAGACAGACGTGACCACATAATCATTTGAAAAACCATAAGGAGACTCTGGATCTTTTAAAATATAAGAGGAAATCACACACACACACACACACACACACACACACACACCCCTCATATCCTATCCTACAGAGCCACACAATAAAGACGACAGAACATACTGAAAATAATTATGAATATGGTGGTTGTTTCTGATCCAGATCTCAACTTAAATGGTGATTTCTTCAAGTTATCAGGTGTGGAGGCATCTTTCTGACTCCAAGATCTGTGTTAAGGTGGTGTGATACTAGAACCAGTGATAGGCTCAGAGGCTTTCTGACTCTCTTGCTTCTTGGTTTGACTGAGGCAGCAGCTGCGTTGGAAGGTCAGTTCTGCAAATTTTTCTGGGAACATCTGGAGGGCAATTCATATTCTTAAAATACTCCAAATAGGGGTGCCTGGGTGGCTCAGTGGGTTAAAGCCTCTGCCTTCAGCTCAGATCATGATCCCAGAGTCCTGGGATCAAGCCCCGCATCTGGCTCTCTGCTCAGCAGGAAGTCTGCTTCCTCCTCTCTCTGCCTGCCTCTCTGACTATTTGTGATCTCTCTCTGCCAAATAAATAAATAAAATCTTAAAAAATAAAATAAAAATAAAAAATACTCCAAATAAAGATATTTAAGTTAAATGAGATACACTTTTTCAACGATTCAACTGGCAAAAAATTTAATTTAATAATTTTGGTACTAGAAAGATGTGTAAATTATTATTTCTCTTCAGAGGAAAACAAAAAAAGCTGAGTGCTTGGATTCGGTGATTCCAATCCTTTGATTTGAACCAAGAAAAGTTGGCTAAATTATTAGAACTAGAATGTTCTGCACAGCTCTGTTTATGATTAAACAAACAATAGACAAGCAATGATCAGATAATTGTATTTTAAAAGCTAAATAAATATTATAGTATCCTATTTTATAACTATTAAAATATATGAAGAGGATATATATATACATATATATATATATATACACACACACACACACATTATTATGGAAACATCTCTAACATATATTACTAAGCACAATAAACAAATTTCATTTGACATGTACACTACTATCCATTGTATAAGTATGAACGATTATCTTTATATTCATAAACAAGTATATATTGACACATGAATAAAAAATTAGTCTTGAAGGAATTACTTGAGCCTGTTTTCTTGGTGACTTTGGATGATTCCACTTGAAATATGGGGAAGGACAGTTTCCTTTATTGCTCTTATTTTTCTATATTATTTGTATTTTCCAAACTTGACCCTGACATGTTTTCATGATAAAATTAACTCACATGGATTATTTAAGAATGAGAGATTATGGTCATTTTGCCTTCTTCTTAATTTTATTAATAGTTTAAAAAGCCTAGTTATTGTGAGGAGTATTTAACTTTCCTTGCAAATTTACTAGGTGACCATGAAAAAGTTTTCCATGAATTCTCTCTTTAATTTATGCTACCATGATGCGAATCCTGTAAGACTGATGTACCACTCTATGTGTAAAGCTTTTGAGGCTCAGAAATGTCCACAGCACTATGCTCATGGCACACACAAGGTAGAAGATAAAGAATTTCAACACACACACTCCTCAAGCTGTGCTCCTTCCACGTATCTTTTGCTTCCTATTAACCATTAAAAATTAATTTCTTTTAAACAATACATTTCTAATATTAAAAGGTATTCTAGTTCTAAGTATGGGTGAATGTTTAATTTTTTTACCTGAACAAAAATGGAAGATAATATGCCAAGATGACACTGTCTCAATAAAAAAATGATAATCCATTATTATAGCACGTGTAGGTGTGTGATATCTCGTTAATGACTTGCTATGCATAAGTGCCAAAAGATGAACTTGACACCTGATACTGATACAACTCTAAAGAGGAGACACTGTGTTGTGGCCTATTATAGGTTCCTTAATGTGTCAAGTGCTTTATTTTCCAAAAATGGGAATGTAGGATTGATCCTAGCCAGAATGGAGAAGTCAACAGACCCCTGCTTTTATATTCTGCTTTTTCTCTTCCCTCTCCAATGACCCTTCCTGACCTCTTCATCTCTCATGCCATGTGCCCCCTTTCCCCTCAATCTCCTCCACTCCCACAACCTGAGTCTTTGAAAGGAGCAGTGGCTGAGGACCATTGTGGTTAGTAACTCCTGTACATAGCATTAATGAGATGCTTTAATTTGACCCTACATCAGATTTCTGCAGTGAGGTTTTTGTATTTAAAGCCTTCTTCCATCCCCCATCAAGAACCTTAAGGAAGGGGAGGAGGGTGAGGGGTTCTTGCTTGGCAAAGGCATTTGATTTGGCTGTTTTGCCTAAGGAGTGGTTGTTTCCGTTTTAGACTTCTTGTGGCCCCAGCGTTCATGCTGGAGGAAACTGGGCTTGACAGAAAGACTGTGGAACAGGACAAAGGTCCTATCTTCCCTGCCCTACTTCACTCTGTTCCCCTCAGTATCATGTGCATCTTCTCTTCTCATTACTAGATTACCCCCAATGTCACCTTTTCCAGGAGGCCCCTGCCTCACCTGCTGGAGGAGAAAAAGGAACGAGGAACTGGTCTGCAAAAGCCATTTTGGTTAACAGAGGGCTTTTCCTGTTCCTTCTTGCTCAGGAGCCCCCAGTGCTTCCTATATCACCTTCTCTATCTAGGCTTGACTCCTCCACCTAACATAAGGTCCTCCTCAGCTGGCCTCCGCTGTCCTTCAGGGCCCTGCTCCCATGATATCCTATCCCTATTGCTGCCCTCAAGCACCACACCAAACCCCCAACACCTAAGTGCGCAGAAATGTGCCGTTCACTCTGGTTACTCACACATGCCTCAGGAAACCCCCTTTTTGTCTTTGATTAATTATGTTAAATTAATTCTGTAGATTTATATCATGAGTCATCAGCTGTAATGGTAACATACATTCTCTCCCCTTGGAGTGCTTCAGTCCACTTTTCCTATGGTGGTTCACTGTGTATTTATCACTATAGACCATGTCCCATGGCAACTGCATAAACATCATTCCTCCTCGACAGAGTACAAATTCTATTAAATTTATGTCTGCAGCTTGCCTTCCTCAGGGCCTTGCATGTGGCTAAAGAAAACATTTCTTCTATGGGAGGGACTGATAGGAACTACAGGCATTCTTTTTGTTTACTGTTGGCCGTATCATGGACTTCTGCAAACAGAAGGCATTCGTGTAAGACCCAGATTTTCTGAGATTCTTCTGCATTTCAAAAAGTATGTCTTATTTTCACATGTCTTGAATTCTATATTAAAAATGTAGTGACAATAGTGTATTACATTTCTCTGTCTCTGAAATATACTGTTCACCATGGAAGTATCCTTTCTACTCTGAACTCATAGCAAAATTTTATTTATTTTTTCCTAAATTGTGCTTGATTTGTAGCTATTTCCAATTCATACGCATGTAAACACATAAAAACACAAGTTGATGTCCATGTTGTATCATCATCAGTAAAACAAACGGAAATCAGTGCAACCCTTCTCTGGACCGTCTCAGAGCTCCTTAAAACAGACGGAAATCAGTGCAACCCTTCTCTGGACCGTCTCAGAGCTCCTTAAAACAGTCTGAAATCAGTGCAACCCTTCTCTGGACCGTCTCAGAGCTCCTCTGCCAGCAGCACATCTCATCAGCAGCTCTGCAGTTCTTTGGCTAATGCACGCCTGCAGTAACGGAGTACAGAGCTTTATAACTCCTGGCATACAACTCTCAGAGCCAGGAAGCGGAGGAAGTCCATGGTAATGGAGTTAATGATAACAGTTTCATGTCAGGGTTCTCTGAGTCAGACATCTGAGTGTCCCACAGAACCCAAGATAGGATGGATGGAAGTATTTTTCCCCCAAGTCCCAAAACTATGAGCTTAATGAGATTGAACACTTTCCACAAATCAACGTCTTAACACCAAATACCTTCTGCAAAATATGGAAGTGGGTACGTTTCGATGTTCATTTTTCCCTCTCCCAACTCTCCTTGCTCTCATCCTTCCTACAGCGCAGCTCAGCTCCTGCTGTTTGTCTAATCAGCAGCTGCATCTCTTTCTTTAGGGGACCGCAGCGCTGAAGCAGCACACGTTTTAAAGCAGAACTTAGGACTTGACACAGGGGAAGGGATCCAGCTAACTCTGCGGAGAGAATCTAATTAGGTAGATGGGAGTGGAGAAGCTGAAGTTTTTCTAGGACACCTGGCTCACCCTTCTGTGTAATGGAAGTTGTCACTGGCCCTTTACTGGCAGCTGAGGCATCAGGACGTGGGTGTCACTTCTCATTTGAATTAAATGCTGCCTCCAGCATGACATATCAGGGGCAAACAGGAACTGCTGGGTGCTCAGGCACTGGGATCTTTACTTGAGGTCTCTTTCAACTCAGAGACACTGTAATTTTGCACAGGGAGAGAGTTGTCAGCTCAGGATAAGGAAGAACTTCCTGAAAAATCAGAGCTATCAATCACTAGGTAGACTCTTTAGTCGAGTACTGGCATCCCCACTACTGGCCAAAGTCAGGCAGAGAGGTGGCTAGCTGGAGAAATGAAGGAAGAGTCTGCCTCTGAGCCAGAAGACTTGCTAAGTTAACTTAAAGCTTTCAGCCTCGGTCCTCTCACCCATAAAATGGCAGATGTTATATTCGTTCATTCACATATTCAATAAATACTTATTGAGAATCCACTGTATGCCAGGCATTCTTCCAGGAATGGGAATAGAATGATTAACAAAGGAGGCAAACTCCTTGCCTTCAGGGAGCTTGCATGTTAATGAGGAAAGGCAGAAGGCAAGCAAATGAATACTTGGCTGTCTTGTGCTAATGCTGGTAATAAGGAATAGAGAATGGTGGTTGAAATGCTGCCAAACCTATGGAATTAAGTGAAATTTAATGATATTAATGACAATTAAATGAGATAATAATGACCAACATTTATTAAGCATTTTTGGGGTTCCTGGCAAAGCACTGTGCCTTAAATAAACCTCGTATCCATAAGAACTAATATTTTTATTTTACAGACCATGCAGCTGGGACTTTGAGTAGCTGTATAACTTGTCAAGTAAGCCTAACTAGTTAGAATTAAAGCTGGCAATGGAATTCAGGTATGAGCATCTGGCTCAGAGCAGGCACCCAATTAATTATGTTGTTGTTTATGGAATTCATTAATATTTTTATACTACTGAGCTTTAATGAAGGTTATGTGAAGTTAAAATTTTATTCATTTAACAAATATTGCCTATGGTACAGTGCTAGAGGCTATGATGCATGTAAAGAAATATAAGATACTACCTGTGCTTTGTGCTACCTTTCCATCCAATTTGGGGAGCCTTATCTCCGGAGAAAATAAAGCAGCCTGTGACTCAGATATATAATAGTTCTAGACAGCAGAAGTCACTGTTATTATCATCAGCAAGGAGAAAAAAAGAGGAGTCAGCAATGGGGTTCTCCGTGGTTGGGAAAGACACATGGGTTTGGGTGAAGTCTTGAGAGAGATAAACAGGCAAGGGACTGGTGGGAAGCAGAGAATAAAACAGATGGGATGGCTTGTTTGCAAAAATTAATGAAGCTTCAGCAAAAATTGGAAACAACCCAAAACTCCATCAAGAGGACAATGCCTAAACAAATGGCAGCATATTCACCCAATGGGATACTATCCAGTGATAAAAAGGAATAAACTACTAACACATGCAACAATATTGATGAATCTCAAATGCATTATGATGGGTAAAAGAACCTAGACACAAAAGAGTATGTATGGTTTGCTTCCATCTGTATGAAATTCAGAATTAAAGAAAATGAATCTATGGGGATAAAAGTCAGAAAAGTGATTCATGTTTGGGGTGTGGAGGAAATCAATTAGGAATGGAGATTAAGGAACATTCTGGGCTGATAGAAATGTTCTGCAGCTTGCACTGAGTGAAAGTTATATAGGTGTATGCCTGCATAAAATGTCACTGAGTTGTGCATCTCAGATTGCACATATTACTGCATGTAAATTAAACTGTGATAAGTCAAACACAATAGAGGAAAAAAGACTAGGGTCAGAATATTCTAGAGAGTAGAGATTGGTTCATTTAATCAAGACAGAGATCACCAAAGGCATTTTGGGGAAAAAAAGAGTTTGGAGTCAATTTCCAGAGAACTCATAGCCCTTGTAATAAAAAATACAGGAATTATTATTTATCATATGAACAATGAGTAGGTTTTAGAGTTTTGGGGTAGAAAATTAATAAGTGATGTTTCAGGAGGGGGTCTGTCAGTGATATGAAGTTTAAGCTAGAGGAACATAATACGGAGGAACGGAAATGTTAAGTGCCTACTGTGTGGTTGACTGGCATTTTCGTCATTTGCTGGTTGAAGGAGGTAAACCTCAGAGAACTTGGGTTTCCTTGGGTCACAAAGCTGAGCATTATAGAAGCTGGGATTTTGGATTCCAAAGCTCAAATTTGTTGCACTATGTTGTATTTTCCCCCAGAAGTCATAAAGTAAGGCAAGGTGGGGCAGTCTAGCCTTTGTGAAAGGGGAAGAGAGGAAAAGATGTAAGTACTTAATATTAAAAAGGAAGATAAAGGGATTTCCAATGTGTGTGGATGTAGCTACATTTTCTATAGCTGATCTAAAATGAAGATTTAAGTTCCTTGAGCAAAGGGCCATTTCTGGCATGGTGTGAAGATCCCATCCACCTTGACAAAATGAACTAAATCCTCTGGCATTTGAGACTGTGTAGAAAGTTGTAAGGAAATGATCTCATTTACAGCACACCCAAAACCGTAAGATACCTAGGAATAAACCTAACCAAAGAGACAAAGGACCTGTACTCAGAAAACTATAGAACACTCATGAAAGAAACTGAGGAAGACACAAATAAATGGAAAAATGTTCAATGCTCATGGATTGGAAGAACAAATATTGTGAAAATGTCTATGCTACCTAGAGCAATCTACACATTCAAAGCAATCCCTGTCAAAACACATTAATTTTTTTCACAGAACTGGAACAAATAATTCTAAAATTTCTATGGAACCAGAAAAGACCCTGCATAGTTGAAAAAGAAAAGCAAAACTGGTGGCATCACAATTCCAGACTTCAAACTCTATTACAAAGCTGTGATCATCAAGATGGTATGGTACTGGGACACAAACAGACACACAGAATAATAGAAGAAAATAGAGAGCCTAGAAATGGACCCTCAACTCAATGGTCAACTAATCTTCGACAAAGCAGGAAAGAATGTCCAATGAAAAAAGGCAGTCTCTTCAACAGATGGTTTTGGGATAACTGGACATCCACATGCAGAAGAATAAAACTGGATCATTTCCTTACACCACACACAAAAATAGACACAAAAATAGACACAAAATGGATGAAAGACCTCAATATGAGACAGAAATCCATCAAAATCCTTGAGGAGAACATAGGCAGCAACCTCTTTACCTTAGCCATAGCAATTTTTTCCTAGAAACATCACCAAAGGCAAGGGAAGCAAGGGCAAAAATGAACTATTGAGACTTCATCAAGATCAAAAGCTTCTGCACAGCAAAGGAAACAGTCAACAAAACTAAAAGACAACTGACAGTATGGGAGAAGATATTTGCAAATGACATATCAGATAAAGGGCTAGTATCCAAAATCTATAAAGAACTTATCAAACTCAACACCCAAAGAATAGATAATCCAATCAGAAAATGGGCAGAAGATGTGAAGAGACATTTCTGGAAAGAAGACATCCAAATGGCTAACAGACACATGAAAAAGTGCTCCACATCACTTGGCATCAAAACCCCAATGAGATACCACCTCACACCAGTCAGAATGGCTAAAATTAAGTCAGGAAAGGACAGATCTTGGTGAGGATTAGGAGAAAGGGGAAACTTCCTACACTGTTGATGGGAATGCAATCTGGTGCACCCACTCTGGAAAACAGTATGGAGGTTCCTCAAAAAGTTGAAAATAGAGCTACCCTATAACCCAGAAATTGCACTACTGGGTATTTACCCCAAAGATACAAATATAGTGATCCAAAGGGACACGTGAACACCAATGTTTATAGTAGCAATGCCCACAATAACCGAACTATGGAAAGAGCCCAGATGTTTATTGACAGATGAATGGAAAAAGAAGATGTGGTATGCATATGTGTGTGTGTGTGTGTGTGTGTGTGTGTGTATCTATCTCTCTCTATATAAAATATATAATGGAATATTGCACAGACATCAAAAATGAAATCTTGTCAGTTGCAACGACATGGATGGAACTAGAGGGTATTATGTTAAGCAAAATAAGTTAATCAGAGAAAGACAATTATCATATGATCTCACTGATATGTGGAATTTAAGAAACAAGGCAGAGGATCACAGGGAAAGAGAAGAATAAATGAAACAAGATGAAACCAGAGAGGGAGACGAACCATAAGATACTCTTAATCATAGGAAACAAACTGAGGGTTGCTTGGGGGGAGGAGGGTGGAGGGATTGGTAATTGGGTGATGGACATTGGGGAGGGTATGTGCTGCAATGAGCCCTGGTTATTATATAAAACTGATGAATCCCAGACCTATATATACACCCTTGAAACAAGTAATACATTATATGTTAATTAATTGAATTTAAATAAAAGAGAAAAATAAAAGAAAGTGTACCCCTTCAGAATAAATAGAAGAGAACAAGAAATATACAGAGGTATTTACATACACTGGGAAGAGATTTTGACTTCAGGGATAGGCCTCTCAACTGGGAACAAGGGGACTTCCTTAATGAGACGTTTAGAGACAATCCTAAGTCTAAGACGACAGGGCTTGAACATTTCATCCTTTCTCTCTCTCTCTCCAAGGTTGAAATAACAGTTATGGGGAGTAGGGGTTACTTTTTTAAACTCATTTTAATTCCTTAAGTATAACATGAATGAATCAAGCTGGAAAAATAATATCACATTAAAACAGAGTCCTCTTAACTGATCCCAGTTCTCTCTGAGGATGTAACCACTATATTTTTATATGTATCCTTATGATACTCTGTGCATTAACACACACATATGATATATAATATAGATATGTAATCATTTTTGGTAGAAATTTTAAGTAAATTTTTACAAATTTTAAGGGTTCTATAGTTTTCTTTTTTAATGCAACTGTACATTCAGGAGAGTTCTCCCTGTCAAAATATATAAACAGACTTCATTCAGTTGTAATAGGAGCATAGCTTTCCTTACGATGAGTGTGCTTTAGTTTACTTAACAGTTATCCTACTTATTTTTGGCTTTTATGAAAATGCCTGTGCAGAACATCCTTGTTCTATGCCTCCATGTGCATATGTGGGAGCGCTTCTCTCAGAAAAAATCTAAGAAGTAGATTTAAGGTAACATATTTAAAATGATAATACATCTTCTTAAAATTTCCCTCTAGCATGACTGAACCAATCTTGACACCTCTGAGCCATGTATACAATTGCCTGGCATACTTTATAAATACCCTATTGTATAATTTTCTTTGTGATCTGTGTTTTTCTTAGTGTAATATTATTATGATATGTCTATTATTACTGATATAGAGGACATAAATCTTGCTCTGCCCAAACCTGTAA
Source organism: Meles meles (assembly GCF_922984935.1). Lineage (NCBI taxonomy): Eukaryota > Metazoa > Chordata > Mammalia > Carnivora > Mustelidae > Meles > Meles meles. Next base: position 34,854,911 of record NC_060069.1, on the reverse strand, counting down.
CAACATCTCAGTGGATGACAGGAAAATAAAAGAGGTAATTAAGAAATAAAGATATTAACAAATTAAAAAAAAAGCACAACTCAGAGTAATGGTCATTTTTGATAACTTTCTGACATATGTTGTAGCTTCTGTTCTCTAGTCATAAAGTCTGCAGAAGCGAGTTGTCTCAGTGGAGATCTGTATGACCAAGAATCTCTCATGGATTTGGAGATACTTCTCCTGACTCTAGGCAGGAGGATGGGACAGTAAGCAGCATGGGACGGTGGGAACCATCACTGATGGGGGTACTGGGTCTGGCATTTTCCTAAATCTGTTGGTCATTCTGACCATTCTATACATCATTTTTGAGCCTTAGTGCCTTCATTTGAGTAAACGAGTACCCTCAAATGTTCTTTACAGATGTAAAACTTCATTATTTTAAGAATCAGTGACATACATATTTGATTAGTGTATTCTTTTTGCACAAACTTTAGTGGATGTCAGGATTACCTAGTTTTTAAAAGTGAATTTCTAGGTCCTATCACCAGAGGTCTTTGCTTGAACCTAGAAATACTCCTCTCTTGCTAGTTCCTCAGTGATGCTGATGTTGCTGGCTTGGCAATCACACTTTGAGAATTACTGCCTTAAATTGTGGTTCCCAAGAGTGGAGAGCCCAGATATGGACCCTCAACTCTATGGTCAAATAATCTTCGACAAAACAGGAAAAAATATTCAATGGAAAAAAGACAGTCTCTTCAATAAATAGTGCTGGGAAAACTGGACAGCGATATGTAGAAGAATGAAACTCGACCATTCTCTTACACCGTACACAAAGATAAACTCAAAATGGATAAAAGACCTCAACGTGAGACAGGAATCTATCAGAATCCTAGAGGAGAACATAGGCAGTAACCTCTTCGATATCAGCCACAGCAACTTCTTTCAAGATATGTCTCCAAAGGCCAAGGAAACAAAAGCAAAAATGAACTTTTGGGACTTCATCAAGATCAAAAGCTTTTGCACAGCAAAGGAAACAGTCAACAAAACAAAGAGGCAACCCACGGAATGGGAGAAGATATTTGCAAATGACAGTACAGACAAAAGGTTGATATCCAGGATCTATAAAGAACTTCTCAAACTCAACACACACAAAACAGATAATCATATCAAAAAATGGGCAGAAGATATGAACAGACACTTCTCCAACGAAGACATACAAATGGCTATCAGACACATGAAAAAATGTTCATCATCACTAGCCATCAGGGAGATTCAAATTAAAACAACATTGAGATACCACCTAACACCAGTTAGAATGGCCAGAATTAGCAAGACAGGAAACAACGTGTGTTGGAGAGGATGTGGAGAAAGGGGAACCCTCTTACACTGTTGGTGGGAATGCAAGTTAGTGCAGCCACTTTGGAGAACAGTGTGGAGATTCCTGAAGAAATTAAAAATAGAGCTTCCCTATGACCCTGCAATTGCACTGCTGGGTATTTACCCCAAAGATACAGATGTAGTGAAAAGAAGGGCCATCTGTACCCCAATGTTTATTGCAGCAATGGCAACGGTCGCCAAACTGTGGAAAGAACCAAGATGCCCTTCAACGGATGAATGGATAAGGAAGATGTGGTCCATATACACAATGGAGTATTATGCCTCCATCAGAAAGGAAGAATACCCAACTTTTGTAGCAACATGGACAAGACTGGAAGAGATTATGCTGAGCGAAATAAGTCAAGCAGAGAGAGTCAAGTATCATATGGTCTCACTTATTTGTGGAGCATAACAAATAACATGGAGGACATGGGGAGATGGAGAGGAGAGGGAGTTGAGGGAAACTGGAAGGGGAGATGAACCATGAGAGACTATGGACTCTGAAAAACAACCAGAGGGTTATGAAGGGGCGGTGGGGTGGGGGGGGGTGGGAGGTTGAGGAACCAGATGGTGGGTAATAGGGAGGGCACGTACTGCATGGAGCACTGGGTGTGATGCCAAAACAATGAACACTGTTATGCTGTAAATAAAAAAATAAAAATAAGTAAATTAAAAAAAAATTGTGGTTCCCAGGCACTATGGAAAGTCTAAGAGACAGTGAGCTTTGAAGATTGTTAGGTGATAGAGATATAAGGCTCCAGAATCAATGAGCATGGAGCCAAGTTGTGTTTGAAAGATTCTATATAGAGGCTAAAGAAAGGAAGGCTGGGCCAGAGGGAAACCATCCACGGATGAGGTTTCGGTTGTAACTCAGGGGAGACATGAACAGAGTTTGAACTGGGGTGACATCAAAGGGAAAGAACAGGAAGAGATTTATTAAGAGCAATTTGGGAGCTAGAATGAGAGGATCTGGAATTGTATGCTGGGATTGAAGGAGAGAGAGGAGTCTTGGATGCCTACAGTTTTCTAGTGTGGGTAATAATATGAGTGATGGAATCACTTGGAATTTTAAACAGGGAAAGAGCATTAGCAGAAGGCTAGTCAAGGGGCGTGTGAGTACTGCAAGGGGGTGCTGTCCCAGGAAGCTCCAAGTGCCTGCACAAGGGCCAGAGATGTCTGGGGAATAAGAGGAATGACATCTGAAGGTGACCTTAATTAGTATGACCTGAAATTGAGAATTATTCTGACAGAACTGAGATCAAATAGGAAGGCCAGGGAGATGGGTGTTTGGAAATGGAACTGATTTTATTTTTAAATTATTAAGTCTTCTGTAGGGATTTTGAGAAAGATTTTGGAACTTCAATAAATAAATAATATCAAGGTCTGGGAAGCTATGAGGGAATGATAAAGAAGCAATTGTGGCAGCAGCAGCTACAAATTCACGAGGATAAAATCACAGAGTCATGAATAAGTCAGAAGTGCACACACACGTATATGAAATGACGAGGAGAAGAAAGGAAGACTGAGCTCTCTAAACAGTCTTAGGTTTATCTTAGATGAATAGGAACATAGATTATATATAGATTATGTATTACATAGATAGATTATATGTAGATATATACAGAGAGAATAAATAGATGAAAGACTGAAAAGAAATATGTTAATTCATGAACAGTGGATGTACTGGGTATTTATAGACTATGTTTATTTTCTCATATAAACCTTTATTTCCTTATTTTCTATGATCAATATACTATACTTTTATAACTTGAAAAGTTATTTACGTATGTTTTACAAACTTGTTTTCAAGATGTGGAAGAAAAAAAAACCTGGCAGAATTCTTGAGACAGATTGGATTTTGGTTTTCAGGTTCTCTTCTCTCTACAGCCTGAGACAAATCTTGGCAGTCCCACAAGGAACCATCTAGATCTCTCATTACAGAGTGATGGACAGTGTGGGACATGCCCCCCCTCCCCTTTCCAAGTGCTGTGGCCTATAGGCAATTTGATCCATTCTCTTAGGAAGCTTGGGGCTAGCAGGTACTATTCAGAGGAATACAACATTGAAACCTATTTGAAATACACACACACACACACACAACTGTTAGTGATTCAGAACAGCTGCAGCCACAGCTCACCCACCTGCCAGTCCCTGGAGACCAGGGCAGGTGGAGGTGCTTTGGCAAAATTCTTCTGGGAGCTCTGGGCCTTCTTTGTTCCCCAGGACTCAGAGGACCCAGCAACAAATGGCCGGCCAGCACTGATGCATGCCAGTGATAAAGCAGAACATTTAAACAGGGAACAGCACACTTCCCATTGCTGTTTGCTAAGAAGCACAATATAGCTGATCTTAAGATTCATTCTGCAGGGAGCCTGCATGGCTCAGTAAGTTAAGTGCCTGACTTGATTTTGGTTCAAGTCATGATCTCAGGGTCAGGGTCTTGAGATCAAGCCATGCTTTGAGCTCTGCACTGGGGATGGAGCTTAATTCAGATTCTTTCTCCCTCTGCCCTCACTCAGCCTCTTCCCACCCAATACTCCCCACCCCTGCTTGCACTTTCACACTGTGTCTCTAAAAAAAAAAATAATAATAATCAGGTCTTCATATGGGACAGAGCATTCATGGTACAAGAATGCCAGATAGCTTTTGTTCCCATCTCCCACTAACCAGTTTTCTTCTTTAAAACCATCCCTTTGCTTGGCTGTGAGTTCTGATTCTGATTCCCTAGCTCCGTGACTTGAGAAATGGGAACACAGGGGTTCAAAGTTATATGGATGCCTTCCCTTATTGCTCTGTGTTCTCTGCTTTCCTTCTCTTTAGAAAAACTCAAGACTTGAGCCTGAGTTTTAGGAAGTACAGGCCAGTCGCTGCCTATACAGATGCATGCATGCCTTTCTGCCTTGTGTTCCATAATCTCTCAACAATGACCCACTGAATATTTTTAAGCCTTTATTGATCCGTGTTGGATGATTTTCACTTTAGTCCACATGGAAATCACCTTCAGCCTTTATTTAAACTATTATTTCTCTATACTGTACATTTCATAGAGGACAGGCAGTGACCTATTTCTTCTTCATCATGGTCATATAGTTATGAGGTGGCTGTGATCCCACAATGACGTGGGAAGTTTCTTGTCTCCTTCTCTACAAACAAGATGTCTGTCCGAATACCTTGGGAGCCTGGGCTTGGATTTTTCATCCTACCAGGTTCACTGGCATTGGGTAGGCCTGCAGGTTGGGGAGGGAGTGGTTATCAGAACAGAGAGTTAGCTGTCCCTCCAGCTCTTGGTGGCGGAGGGGCACTGCTGGTCCCAAATGGCCTAGCAATAGGAAGGGAGCCTTCTCCATCTCATTTCCAAGCAGTGCTGCCCACTGGCTTCAGCAGGAATCTGGAGGGATTTCGTGCATATCTGTGCTCACATACCTGAAAATGCGTATGTGTATCTAGCTATATAATTTTATTTTGTGTAATTACAATCATTAATATATTTTTCTGCAATTTGTTTTCTCCTCTTAATAATATATGCACAAAATCTCCATGATCTCCACTGAAATGACACAGGACCTGGCCAGAAAATACTGATAATCAGTCTGCAAGCACAGGTTTTAGTTCTATACTGTTACAAGAGACCACCATTAGGATAGAGCAGAGATAAGGCAGTTTGTTAGGTGTATGTTTTCCTCAGTGTTACAAATTCAGATAGACAAAGGAAGGTTTTAAAGTATCTTAAATCACAAGAATGTTACAGAATGTTATAATTGCCCTGCAGCATTGGCTCTTTCCCCAGGTTAAAAAAAGAAAGAGAAACTTTTCTGGCTAGAGAGATCTTTGTTAATCTGAGATAAGCAATTTACTGAAAACAAGGAAAAAGACATTTCTGAGCTGATTCACAGGCGAAGGTCATCGAGAGGATGTGAACCCCAATTGACTTGTGAGTGAGATGGGTACTCCCAACCCCTCCTCTGTCCTTGCAATATACCATCCTCCCATGTTTCCCACAGTGGAGACTGTTTCAAGGATGCCACCTTGTTACAGTGAGGTGCTGTTGAGACCCTGCAGGGGGTCAGACTACTTGACTGAGCCCCGTTATGGCCTCCACAGAAACCTTCAGATTCTGGCAGCAGGTGTGAGATTTCTTTGTCTTGTAGCCCCAAGACAAGCCCCATGAGCTCCCTTGCTGGTTAAACCTGCCACCTGCCAACCTGGAGTGGCCCTGATCTTTACTTAGGTCTTTATCTGCCCTCCTTGCTCCCTTGCTCGGGCAGTTTCAGATTTCACCCAGGAAGCTCGGAGATTTCGAACCAACAGAGGCTACGTGAGGTGGGTGAGTAAGGAAGGTACCTTTATTCATCCAAAATTTGAAAAGGAGTCATGATTTTAAACATTTTTGGGGGAGGGTGAAGAATTATATTTTATATCTTTTCAGATGTTCCACTTCAGTGAAATTGTCTTAATATCACAGTATTTTAAATGACTGGATAGTATTCCACATTAGCTATGCACCATAAATTTATTCATCACTAACATATCAAAGGGCACCTATATTTTTTCCAGCTTTTCTTTACCCTGAACTGTATCAAATATTCTTTTAAAAATTTTACTGCAAAAAAAGTACATAAATATGCATTCAATACCTTTTATTTGATAAGTAATTTAGGGAATAGCATATTAAGAATCCCAGAAGCTTCCTTTATATTCCTTCCCAAACATTCCTCTCTCTCCTCTCCAAAGTTTGTGAGTAACATGGTTTCTAATATTGTATATTAGTTTTTCTATTTTTAAACTTCGCATAATGGAATGATCCAGTAACAATCTCACAGGTTTGCATTGTCTTTTTTTTTTTTTTTTTTTTAAGATTTATTTGGGTGGTGGGCACCTGGGTGGCCCAGTCGTTAAGCATCTGCCTTGGGCTTAAGTCATGGTCCCAGGGTCCTGGGATTGAGCCCCTCATCAGGCTCCCTTACTCAGCAGGGAAACTGCTTCTCCCTTTGTCTGCTTCTCCTCCTGCTTGTGCTTTTTCTCACTCTGTCAAAGAAATAAATAAAATAATTTTTTAAAAGGATTTATTTATTTGGTGCACCTGGATGGCTCAGTCATTTTAAGTGTCTGCCTTCCATTCTGGTCATGATCTCATGGGTGCTGGAATTTAGCCTGCATCAGACTCCCTGCTCACTGGGGAGTCTGCTTCTCCCTCTCCCTCTCCCTCTTCCGGCCCCTCCCCCTGCTGTTGCTTGTGTGCAGGCCCTCTCTGTCATAATAAAATCTTAAAAATAAATAAATAAATAAATAAATAAATAGAAATCTTTTAAAAAAAAGATTTATTTATCCGGGAGAGAATGCCTTTGTGTGTGGGGGGGGGGGGGGGAGGAGCAGAGGGAGATAATTTCGAGCAGACCGCTCGTTGAGCACGGAGCCCATTTGGGGCTTGATCCCACGACCCTGAGACCCCTAAGACAGTTGCAGGGTCTCAGGCAGTCAAAGAATGAATCTTATGGACACAAAAGGGTGAAGTTAAGTAAAAGTTTATTAAGTGAATGTGAGAACAGAAAGGAAAGAATAAAAATGCTCTCAAGAGTGAGAGGAGTCTCAAGAGGGTTGCTGTTGAGGGCTTTTATGGTTAGTCTTTTATAGAAGACTGATCAGGGAACTTGGTGATTTTCCGCGGACAGTTTGTAAGTATCATGGAAATATCTCCCTCTAAGGTACAAGACAAACAAGGTAGATTTGTAACTGTCATGAAAATATCTCATCTTTTTTTTTTTTTAAGATTTTATTTATTTATTTGACAGACAGAGATCACAAGTAGGCAGAGAGGCAGGCAGAGAGAGCGGAAGGAAAGCAGGCTCCCTGCTGAGCAGAGGAGCGCGACGCGGGGCTTCATCCTAGAACCCTGGGATCATGACCTGAGTGGAAGGCAGAGGCTTTAACCCACTGAGTCCCCTATCTCATCTTTAATATTTAAAACAAACAAGGTGGAGGAACAAGGTCTTATTATGTTCCCTTCCTTATGGTTTTGTAGGCTTCAGCATTTCCACATCTGGGATTTCCTTGAGCCTGGTCACATACCCCCCTGCATGACCCTAGTCACATAGCCCCCTACCTATCTCTCTCTACCTAGCCCTACCTGTCCCTTATTTAAGAGCATGACCTGAGCTGAAAGCAGGGGTTGGATGCTTAACCAACTGCACCACCCAGGTAACCCACATTTATTTGTCTTTTACATGGAGGCGTGGTTTAACACCTTTATTGTTGTATTGTGTTCTACTGATTTATCATTTAGAATGTGTGGGCATTTGTGCAATTACTGATTTGTGGCTATTAAGATTAATAATCTTATAAATATTTTTGTGCATGTATATTCTTATGTACACTAGTGCATTTCTGCTAGATATTGAAAGATTATATGTCATGTTCCAATTTAGCTGACAATGCCAGTATTTCTAAGATGTCTGAGTCAAACTGTCAGTATTGAAAGGGAGTTCATTATTCCACATTCTTAACTTAAATTATTATTCTAAACTTAAATTATCAAAGTTTATTTTTATTTTTAGACATTTTGGTGGATGCTTATTTTTTTTCTCATTTTACTGATATATAATTGTCCATTTTGTGGAGCACTTTTAAAAATTTCTTACAATTTTTCATTAGATTGTCTAACTGATTTGTAATTAATTTTAAATTCAATTTCTTACTGCTTCAAAAGTATTGCTTATATATCTTGATAGGAGTCTTTCCTTATTTATATATATTGAACATCTTTTCCCACTCTCTGGCTTTTCTTTCTTTCTTTCTTTCCTTCTTTCTTCCTTTCTTTCTTTCTTACTTTCTTTTTCTTCCTTTTCTTCTTCTTTTTTTGGTTTCATCATTTTTCAGCCCATTTCAGTCCAAACATAATATAAAAAGCAGTGGCACCCTCTTTCCCTCCTGGGGGTGACCCATCAAGACCATGAGTTGGGGCTGCTGTAGTGGTTTGCAGCTCACCATGCAATACTGTTACATAGATTCGTTCACTTATTACAAAGTTTGTCTTTACAGTTGTTAGTGTGGCTCACTTTTTAACTTTTTTATGGGAATCTCAAGATAAACAGAAGTTGATAATTAGTTGTCCTATTTTTCTTCAGGCTTGATATTTTTCTAGTTTCATTGACAACTCTGTTCTCATACAATGCTGTATGTATATATATGTATGTATATATTCTTCTGTGTTATATTCTCCCAAATTTGCTTTTTACCTTTTACATTTATAGTTAAAATCCACTTGAAATATATTATTTGTGAGTTGTGAAATAGGGAGCAAGACTTTTTCTAGCCACATGGGTATTCAATTTTCCAAGCACCATTATTGAAAACTGTCTTTTCCTTTGTTGTTCCTGAGCATTGCCATTGTCAAGATCAAGTGGTCATGTATTTGTAGGTCTGTTTATGTACAGTCATTCAGTTCTCAGGGTCTGTTTTTCTACCTGGTGTTAATAACACAATGTCTTAATTATGGTAGCTATATAATAACTCTTGGGAATGGGTAAAATAAGTCCTTTTACTTTCTTCTTTATTCCACTTGTCCTTCTTCCAGCATATCTTGGTTCTTTTTGACCCCATAAATTGTTGAATAAAAATGGTGTAGATGAGTGGGCATAAATGCTTTTTATTTTCTCTGATGTTAAAAGAAATGTTTTCTGCAAGTAACCATTGCATCAGTTTCTCTCCACAATTATTATTTTAGAAATATGCTTTACCAATTTTCTTCTATTTATAGCTTGCTAAGAGCTTTCTGTCATAAATAGATTTTTTTTCTCTGCATCTTGAGTATTCATATAGTTCATTAATTTTGTTAATATGGAAAATTACATTGATATATTTTTGCTATATATATATATTATATTTCATTCCTGGAATGTTTTAAATTTGGTCATGATATATCTATAGATACAGACATGAACATAGACATAGACATAAATGATATATATATTTGCTATCATAACATGTTTGTAATATTCTTAGTGTATAAAATAGAAGAGTTCTATCTCCTGAAACCTTTGTGATGCTTTTTCTTTTCTTTTTTTTTTTTTTTTTTTTTTTTAGAGAGAGGAAGGGAGCAAGGGGGTGGGAGGGGGGAGGGAGAGAAGGAGAGGGAGAGAGACAATCTTAAACAGGCTTCAGCCCCAGTGGGGAGATCAACTCCTGGCTTGAGCTCACCTCCTGGCTTGAGCTCACAGCCCTGAGATCATGACCTGAGTGGAAATCAAGAGTTGGATGCTTAACTGACTGACCCACCCAGGTATACCCCTGCTTTGTGAGGCTTTTATATCAAGCTCATGCAGGCCTCATACAAATTTGGGGAAATATTTTCTATTTGTCTCCCTACTGAAGGAGTATCAGTACGATTATTATTTATTTATTCCTTATATATTTGGTAAGATTTAATAGTGAAACTACCTGTGCCATGTATATTTTGTGGGAGGCAGTGTTTTTTCAAATCACAGATTAATTTTCTTTACTAGTCATAGGACTATAGCATTTTGCTTTAATTTTTATATTACTTTTAATAAGTTGTACTTTACCAGGAATGAGTTCATCTCATCTAATGTTTACTTAATATTTTGTGCTTTTCTTCATTTTCTTAAATATATCATGTTGATTTATCATAGCTGCCTTATAAATACTTATCTTCTAATTCTATAATCTCTGTCATTTTTAGGTCTATTTCTAGTGATTGATTTTTTCCTCCCCTTGTTATGGACATATATTGCTGCTTTTCTGTGCCTTGTGATTCTGGATTGGGTTTTGGAAACTCTGAATTTCATGTGTTTTGGATGCTGGAATATATTGTGTTCTTCTAAATGCTGTTGAACTTTGTACTGACTATGTGGTCACTTAGGGTCAGTAAATTCATTTCCAGCCCTATTTCAAACTCTGCTATGGTTAAGTCCCATTTTTAATCTCAGGGCTAACTTAACCCCACTAATAAAGCAATAATCTTTTGATGACACTATCAATATCATGTTTTAGGATGTTTTTCCACTCATAGCATGTTTGTCACAAGAAAGGAAAAACTGGCATGTAAACTTCACATTTCATTTGGATTTCATAAGTTTTTACCCAATGTCCTCCTGTTCCAGATCCCATTCAGGAGATCCCATTCTATTCAGTCATTATGTTTCCTTGAGTTCCTCTAGACTGACAGTTTTTGATAACCATGACAGTGTTAAGGAGTACTAGTCAGGTTTTTTTGTTTGTTTGTTTGTTTTGTTTTGTTTTGTTTTGAATTCCCCTTATTTTGGGTTTGTCTATGGTTTTCTTGAGGTTGGACTGGGATTATGGATTTTGTGGGGTAAGATAACAGAAGTAAAGATTCATCCTCATTCGATTACATCAAGGGTACATCCTAATGATATGACTTATCACTCATGACATTAACCTTAGTCAAATGACCAAGATGGTGTTTTCCATGTTTCTCCCTGTGAAGTTAGTTTTCTACCCTCTTTCACCCTGCACTTTTGTGAAACAAGTCACCAGACCCAACCCACAGTGAAGGACAGAAGGTGTGCATAAGCCTGGAGGGGGTAGTAAATATAAATTGTTTGGAAGTCTGCTTTTAGGATTCTTTCTCTTCTCTTCACTATATAGAGAGATTTTAAACATTTTTTTTAAATAACGCATCTGGTTATTTGTCATATAAATTTTCTTGGGTTTTATGTCGGCTTGTTTGCATTACTCATGATGTTTTGCTTCTTTGTGTGTTTTATAATTTAATAGTGCAGGCACTATTGTCAGAGGAATTTTATCTGTGGTAATCATGAGTAGTATGACATAAAAGACTCTACTTAGGCTCCACTTCAGAGCCTCTCAGCTAAACTGCCTCTTTTTCCCATTGCCACTATGGTCACCAGCTCTCCTTGGGCTCCTACTGTTTTCATGAAGGCAGAACCCCATCTTACCTAGTCACATGCCTCACACCACTTGTCTTTTGCCTCTTGCCCAGGGCTTCCCTTTTGATGTTAGAGTTTGGAATCACGAAGACCTGGCTTAGCAAACATTGGAACATTGGGGACGTTAAAGCCTATGGAGCAAATATTTGATGAATGAAATATCAGAGTCAGAAAATGGAGTTGTCCTCCTTGCTTCTTCTGAAAAGACTGACGAGATATAGTTATATGGTTTCTGTAGGATCAAATAAACAGTAATACCCATTAACAGCCTACCTCAGTGTTTGTCAGCCTGGTGGCTCTCCTTCTAGCTTGACTGCCCCTGGAGTTAGCGACCCTAAAAAAAATGGTGGCCCATAAATCCTCTGCCATAGGCTCTGTTGTCTAAGGAGTTCCTAAGATAAATGCCTTGCCTGATCCTTCTGAGGTATTATCAACCAGGGATCACCTTTTGTCTAAATTTATTAGCCTGGAGTTTGCAAATTTCAAACTTAAACCCTTAAAACCTTTTCCTATATTCAGAATTCACAGCAAATAAACATTTTCCCCCTGTCCTTAATTTGGAAGGTGCCATTAAAAAAAAAAAAATCAAGTCTATCTTCTTACTGATGATGAAGCATTTTTAGGATCACGTGTTCATATGTGGGTCCTAGTATCTACCCATGTCTGTTTCTCCTAACCATATAGGTTGTTAAAACTCTAACTCTGTTATTAAGATGGCAGTTACCCCTGAAGTGGCAGAAACCTCAGTGCATACTTATGTCTGGTTTCAGATTCTTCTTCTTTTTTGCTCCCTCAATATTTCCCCTACATTCTTTAGAGCCCTGCTGTACATTAAGGTTTATTATTTTTCATCCAATTTTTTCTAGGTGTTATTATTGGTAGGATTTTCGTGATGTATGTCTTCCGTAGTCCCAGGAACACAGCCCTGAATATTTGCAATTCTGCCTAGCTTGGCGATCTTTTTTATAAATGTACATCAACTTGGAAGCAGAAATTCAAGAAGAGTGTTTGCTACTAGTGAGCACATGCCTTCCCTGAGAAATAACATGGAAGTAGAAAAGACAGGAAAAACAGATACAGACCCAAATGATATGCATTGGAGTCCAACAACAATGAGTGTAGGGACGATCATCTCTAGATATTTCACTAAACCTGAGGATGGATGACATGGATGCGTGTCCCAGACCTAAATCATCATTAATGTTAACAAGGTTGACATTAAGGAAATGTAATATTTTTGAAGATATTCGCTGTATCAAAGAGGGTAATACTATATAAAATATATTTAAAAACCTTTCTTCCTGAGACAATTTCAAGTGCTTTGTTGCTTCGGAGAGGATAATAAGAAGACAAAAATTATAACCATTGCCAATCATCGAGTTTCTAATAGGTGGCTGGTACTGGGCTCTGCATGTTATCTCATTCTTAAAACATTCACTTAATTCTCACAATAAACTTGCAAGAGAACCATTATGAGCTTTACTTTATAATAAGAACATTAAAGTTACACAGCAAGTGGCCAAGACAGAATTCCAAAGTCTATTTCACCATATTGCTATTATTTTCCATCCGGAGAAATTTCTTGTCCTATAGACATGTTCGAAGAATATGTCAGACAGCGGAGACAGTATCACACTTCCTTGTCCAGGAGACACCCTGACAACTCAGGAAGAGGCAGCATGTACTCAGTGTCTGTCCTTTGACCCCTGTTTATGACCTTGTTCTAGCAGTTTCCCAGATGCTCAGTCCCTCTATCTGAAGGAGCCTGTGATGGAGGTATTTTGGCACACATGCCATATTTGTGCCATTGAAACCAGCGGGGAGATCTAAAAGAGGGACTGGAGAGTGAGTCAAAAATGACAAAAACAGCAATAAACAGGAGGGCCAAGTTTTCAAATATGATAATTCTGTCTGGACAGTTGACAAAGAACAAATGCTCCCTTGCTCCCTGTGGAAATGATAATTTTAAAAAGCAGACTGGGGATTTTAGATAATTATTTAGTCCTTTTAAATATTTATGAGTTCCACTGTGCTACATACATTTTAAAAGACAGTTGACAACTACAGCATATATCATCTTGTTCCCCCTGCAAGCTAAAAATAGTATTTTTTTCTTTTAATGTAAAAACTATGCTTTCAGGGTGGTGTCCATGAAATGAAAGACTGTAAAATGTTAATTTACAGGCATGAAGGCAAATAATGTTATAAGAAATTCTTCTTGTGGACTTTCAGATGAGTAATGGAGTCTGTCACGTCTGCCTGAGAGAGACCATAAAGGGCTCTTGATCAGTAGCCAGGGCAGGGGCTGAGGTTTTGAGGTCCTGAGGTTAAGGCTGCCAGTCTACCCATGGGGTGTTGGAAGCTTAAGGAATCAGTCCGGGGTAACCTAGAGGAATAAACTTAGATTCAAGTCGGAAATGAGAACCAACCTTGGGATCAAAAAGGCAAAGCATTGACAGGAGCAGGAGAAAAAAAAAAAAAAAAGAAAAAGAAAATAGGCTTCCAAGAAGCAAATTTTGACCATTGTTTCAAATTGAGCTCGTGTTTTTACTCCTCTTCCAGGGGCCAGATGCAGAGGTACAGATGAGCCTGGCTGATTTAATGGGGCAGCTGTGTACTTCCAACCCTCTCCTGTGTCTCCATGAGGTAGAAAGTTGTCATGGAAACTGTCAGTGCCCCATCCCAAACCCGCTTCACCAGCAAGTATGCCCATTCCCCAGTTCCTGATAGTAGTTCCTGTTAGCATTCCAGACACCCCTAAAATTGCCCTTGGCCTAAAAGACGCCCTTACTTGACAGGCTACTTCCTCTTTGAGTCAGAATTTAATCAGTCATTGATTGACATAGAGTGAAAAATGCTGGCCCTTTTACCACAAGGTGAGGCTGTCACCGTGGCACAGAGCACCCTGAAGGGACTCGCCGTGGGATCAGGCCGCAGTTCATCTTCTGTTGAGGCCGCATTTTTGCTCAGCTCCTTCCCCTGTGCCCTTGTGCTACCTTCACTTCTTTACATAGTTCACTTGAGTTCACCCCTTTTTAATAAATCATTTGGTGAGACTCTCCATTCCAGGCCCTTCTGGGGAACCCAACTATGCTGGAAGGATAAGGTGTGCACTTGTTAGAGCGGCCAAATGGGGAAACTGAATCTCTGACAAGGAACAAGTTGGCTCTCACAGTTACTTAGATGTTTCCTTGGGGATGACTGGGTCACCCTGAGTATAGCAAGAGCTTGATAAATAGCCATTCTCTAAGCCAAAAATATCCTTCTCCTCCTGAACACTGTTCATGCTTTAGGACTCTGTCCTGACTCTTGGAAAATGCTCTCTGCTTGCCCTGCCTCCGAGTTCTGCATGGATCTGATTGGATCTGATTTCCCCTACACTCGGGCTTCCATGGTGGTTTGCGTTGCTCTGTGTTGTTGATATATCACAATGTATCTTGAGGTTGGCTCTAACTTTTATTGAGTGTCCATAAATGCCCTAGCATGCTTCAGCTAGAGGGGGTAAGACAAAGCAGTGTTCTATACCTGAGGTCCTGCTTCTGAGGATGGCAATTTCTTTGCATTTCCTCCTACCTCCTAAGAGCACCACATTCCCCCTCCGCCACCTGTCTCACACTGTCTGAGGGTAGCAGGAATGCCCTGGGGTCAACAGCTATTACATTAGGTCTCTCTGGAAGTAGTGCCTCCAAAAGTCTGTCACACAGGTGGACACAGTGATAGGACACTGAGATTACCATGGGAACCCAGCATCCCCCAACCAGGACTGAAGAGGAGGGATAGCTCCAGGTCATCCTCATGAGCATGAAGCATCTCTGCTGAATTCTGTGCTGTCATATTAACAGGCCATACAAACGAATAAGGATGTCATCGCATCATGGAGCTGACTATAAAATGTGTAAGGGGGTCAGGTTGTTGTCTTGGTAACACCCTATGGAGAAGTTTCTAGGCCTGAGGAGGCCTGAACCATGGTGATGTACTGTATGGAGCTATATGAAAATACTGCTGAGAGGCAGCTCGCCCTACAGATTTCAGAAGCAGGGAGTTGTGGAGTCCCAGCTCCAAATAGCGGCTAGCACTTTTCCTTGAGTACCAGTGTGCCCTGAGAGAGTCCACGTGTACTGAAGACATGTATGCACAAACGCACATGTAGGGGATGGGGGACATGGACACATACAAGAGGAGGCAACCCTGTCTATTAGTCTGAGCTGAGACCTGGGTACCTGGGTCTGCTGTACTGAGTAGTGGCCGAAGCCCCTAGAGGAAAGGACACCATAAACCTCCCTCTCAGGAGCTTCTGTGACCCACAGGGTGGAGACTCTGAAGCTGCAGCTGCTCTTTCTTCTCACATAGAGGCCTGGGTCTTCCTTCAGTCTAAGAAGACTTTGTCCCAAGGTAGATAAAGAGTTTGAGGGACATATCAGAAATTCTGGTAGATGAAACAGATGTGATGGGAAAGGCCTGGAATCACCCAGGAACACCTCCCCAGATAGACGATAGGGCTTGTTCCTGGGTAGGTGCCGACAAATCTGTGAGAAAACCCCCCTCCCCTACACTCCCAGGGAGACAGTAGCATGATGACGTGACCATACTCAGCCTCAGCTGGGGGCAAATCGCATACGGTCCTCCTGCAACTTGCCACAAGCCTGAGAGAAGAAGAGTTTGATGAGTGTATGAAGAGGATCCCAGAAATAAAATCCTTCATATGTTCTGGAAACAATAACAAAATCCTGTCCTAGTCAACACAGTATGTGTGAAATCTGAGGTCTTGCTTATCCATCCAGGCATGAGGGAGAAATCATGTCCTCAGATACTGCCGTGTCTTCAGGCGCATGGCTCTTAGCCTGAAACCCAGGCAGTGCAGTCCTGCGGGCAGAACCAGCCATGGAGGATTAGAGCCCTCGGCTTCCAGTGCTTTCGATCCCACAGGAAGTGGCAGGGTCAGGTGCCACGTGGGGATCTGGACACAGGGCTGGGATCATCCCCTAGAAGGTTCAGCCCTTCCCAAAGCCTGAATCTCAGCCTGCCCACAGGTCTCTGTTACCATGGGAAGAATAACAGATTTGGAGTCAGAAGTCTTGAGTGTGAAACCTACTAGGAAGATCGTTTATTAGTTGTCAGGCTTTAAACAAGTAGCATTAGGCCTCCCTTCTGTAGAAAGAGAATGACAATGCCCATGTTTCAGAGTCACAGTGAAAAACAAATGAGATCACTTATGGAAATGTACTGAGCATTCCACCAACCACAGATGAAAAAATTACAGCTAGTTAATGGGCATCTCTTCTCTGCTACATTCTCTCTTAAGCTAAGCAAGCATGATATGAAGACGGACACGACAAAATCTTTGCAGGTGGCTTACAACCCTGGTAAGGAGAGGTAGCTGTCCCGTGGCGGCAGGGATCGGGTCACAGGCAGATTAGGTTTTATTGCAAGATATTTAAGGCCCTGTAAGAGGAATCTCAAGTATGTTTTGAGGACAGAGGCCTGATTCTATTTTTCAAGTTTATAGAATTAGGATTAAACTCAGGTCCTCGTAAATCCAAAGCTGGCCTTCCTCCTCCTTCAGAGACCTGCGACCTACGTAGTGCTGGGACTAGAGCTACTGTCAGATGCGTTGACTGCCAGCACCGAAGTGTTTTCTCTGCAGCACACTTTTTTTTTGTTTTGTCTTTTTTTTTTTGTTTTGTTTTTCCATCAACATTAAAGCAAGTAATTTCAATTTCAGAGTCGAAATGAAAACACTGGGGTTGACCCTTAGGGAACCTGCTATTAGACCAAATACTTTTCTCCCAAAGCATCGGAAGAGACTTTTTACAACCCTAATTGGAGTTATTTTATTGCTGCCTAATGCTAAAGCACAGATTCCTGATACAATTTTTCTTTATGATGTAGGAACAAAGTCTTCTGATGCTTGGATAGGTTGACAATCTAGTTCTTTCTCTCAAGAGAGAGAACTGCAACATTGTGTCTGAAAAGCCAGCTCTCTGGTTGGGGATAGGTGGTTTTTCGTATCAGGCAGTTGAAAAAGAGGACAAGTGGAATCAACGTCCCAGTTGCTCCTGTGGAAGCTGGGGCGCTGCCCCAGTGGAAATTGCTGTGGCGTGATCTTCTGCGGCAGATCGCTCCGGGAAGCAAAGCGGTTGCAGGTTCAAAGCAAATCATTGTTATGGTTGATTTCACTTGGAGGCTTGTCCAGGCTGACCAGCTGGTCAGTGTTGTTCCCGCAAACAAGGAATCCTTTGTCTCCTTAGGGCCCTCACTGTTTCCTAAGAGCTCCTGGGAGCACAAAAGGAGTGGCAGTTGATTTAAAGTAAGAATAGAATGATATTCAAAACTGATAAGAACAATTCAGCCAAATGGAGAGCTGCCCACTCTGACACTCGCTATTGTCATTCAAGTGATATCTCCTGCTTGTGTTAATTAAGAAAAATAAACACGGCTGCGTGTTGCCACCTACCGTCAAAGCAAATACACAGTAGGAAGCATAATTCATTTGCCCCAATGCAAGTCCCTACTACTGAACCAAGCCATTTGGAAAAATTGTTTAGCTTAGCTCAGGGCGACTTTATCAA
Organism: Meles meles; assembly: GCF_922984935.1. Taxonomy (NCBI): domain Eukaryota; kingdom Metazoa; phylum Chordata; class Mammalia; order Carnivora; family Mustelidae; genus Meles; species Meles meles. The sequence continues at coordinate 34,837,060 of NC_060069.1, read as the reverse complement.
TTGCTGATTCTAACCTCCAATGCCGACATTTATTAAGCTTCTACTCTGGGCCAAGAACTGTAAATGTGAGGAAAGAGATAACTCTCCATTTCTCGGGGCTCTTGCAACTTAACTAGAAATTTTTAAGATGTAGACATAGCATTTTATATTTATTCATCCACTCAGCAAATGTTATATTAAAAAATTAAGCACCTAAATTCTAGAAGGTGGAGGATCAGTACCGAGCCTAAAAGAGACAGTTGCTGCCCAATTTCTAATGAAGGAAGTCTGACTGTAAACAAATACAAAAAGTAAAATGCATAGCAAAATGTTAGAAGCCAGTAAGGGATATGAAGAGGAATAAAGAAGGGGAAGAAGAATGCAGTGTACTCAGGGTGGGTTTGGGGGGTGGTTTTCTATATCACGTGGTCAAGGATGACTTCTCTGAAAGAATTCTGAGAAATCAAAAGGAAAACAGGGAGCAAGTGATGTGGCTATGAGGGGAAAGGTGTTTTAGGCAGAGGAGACAAGTGAATGGTTAATGAAGGGACCCTGCTTTGTTCTAGGAATCCAGAACCAACAAGGAAGTGGGTGTGGCAGGAGGGGAGAGAGGGAAGGAGCAAATTATAGTGTATGGAGGAAAAGCTGCACATCAAACAGAGCCTTGGAGCATCAGTAGAAGCTCAGCCATTACTCTGAATGTTCTGGAAGACATAGGGGTTGTTGGGGGGACAAGGTTCAGCAGAAGACAGACATGATCTGGCTTGGATTTGAGAAAGGGTCCTTTTGAAGAATAAATGGTAGGATAGTAGACAAGCAGAAAGACCAGATAAGAAGTTAATGCAGTAACCCAGGTAAGAAGTGCTGGGTGCCCAGGACCGGGTGATAACAAGAGAAGAAACCCGATTTTGTATGTTAAAGGTAGAGAAAAAGCATTTATTGATGGATTTGCTGTAGGTTGTGAGATAAACGGAAGAACTGAGAATGATTCAAAGGTTTGGAGGCACAACACATGGAAATACAGAGTTGCCATTTACTAAGCTAGAGGAAATTGTGAGGGAAGGAAGTGTGGGAGTGAAATTATGAATTTGGTTACTGATGAGATAAGTTTCAGATGTCCCATATTAATCTGGGCTCAGGAGAAAGATCTGTGGTTTAGATGTAAATTGGGGGGCATTGACACAAAAGTTTTATTGTCACCAAGAGATAAGCTTACCCGATGGGTGAGTTAACAGAGTAGAGAACAGGTCGTTGGTGAGTGCTGGTAATATTTAAAAACTGGGAACATAGGAATGAAGTAGCAAAGAAGATAGGGAGAGGAAGCCAGGAAGCCAGGAAGCCAGGGGCCAAGTTAGGAGCTAGGGTGATGTCATGGAATTCAGGTAAAGAAAATGTGTTTCACTCAGGGAGAGAATGGTTGAGAGCTGTGTGTGTGTATCACGCATGCCTGGAACTAATTATATGTTCCGCAGTTCACAGAACAGAGTTATTCTTAAGGTTGGAATAGGAGCCATAGAGAGGCTCTGTTTTAGAATGGAGCCATGACTGGTGGACAGAGGAAAGCATTTTAAATAAGAGATACCCCATATTAGCAAGTGCTGTAAAATGCTTACCATGTGCAGGTACGGTTCTCAGAAATTTACATATGTATTAAATATGTATGAATATATACTCTTAAAAATCCTTGAAGTAGGTACTGTTATTGTCTCTTGCTATAGGTAAGTGCTTGGGATTACACAAATGATATGAATTGGGCAATATGGTTTCAGAAAACATCTTAACACCTTTATCCAGCTAGGTTTTTTAAAAATCATTTTTTAAATTTAAATTCAATTTAATTAACATATAGGGCGTTATTAGCTTCAAAAGTAGAATTTAGTGTTTCATCAGTTGCATATAACACCCTGTGTTCGTTCCATCACGTGCCCTCCTTAATGCCCATCCCCCGGTTACCCCATCTACATCCTCACCCACCTCCCCTCCAGCAACCCTCAGTTTGTTTCCTCTAGTTAAGAGTCTCTATGGTTTGTCTCCTTCTCTGTTGTCATCTAATTTTCTTTCCCCTTCCTTATGTTCATCAGTTTTGTTTCTTCAATTCCACAGGTGAGTGAAATCATGATAATTGTCTTTCTCTGAATGACTTATTTCACTTAGCATAATACCCTCTAGCTCCATCAACATCATTGCAACAGGCAAATTTTTGATGTTGAGTAATATTCTTTTTGATGTTGAGTAGTTTCAATTGTATGTGTATGCCACATCTTCTTTATCCATTCTTCTGTCCTTGGCTCTTTCCATGTTTTGGCTACTGTGGACCTTGCTGCTATGAACATTGGGATGCATGTGCCCCTTCAAGTCACCATGTTTGTATCCTTTGGACAAATACCTAATAGTGCAATTTCCAGGATACCACTGTTTTTATAGGTAAACCCATGGAGTTAAGAAAAGACTTAACTAGATCGATAAACCGTGGAATGACTAATTTGACTAGAGTGGAAGATTTTTTTACAAGAGCAAGTGAAGTTCAAAAGCAGCGTAGGGCTATATCACATGATGTGGACAGATCATGTTGGTTTTAGACTTATTCTGGGGGCAATAGGGGAACATTCATGTTTCTAAATGGTATAATTTTGAGTTAAGATTTCCTCATTTTCTAAGGGACACATGACCACTTAACAACCACAGATGGATAAAAGTTTGGAATTTGAAACATTCTCATAAATCCTAACAGTGCAGAAATTGAGACTGGACATTTAAATGAGTTCTCTAAAGTCATACAGCTATGGGCAGGGGCATCAGCAGGGCTGGACCCGAGTCTGTGCCACTTAACCTCACACCTTTACCAGGGGAAGTTAATGATTAGACTATAACTAACTTAAAATTGGCCTGGATACAATGACTTTATTTAATTTTATAGTTGATTGTGAAATATTTTAACATAAGTTCATAAAATAAATGTAATAGACACTGCATTTCAATTTGCAGCTTTAGGCCTAAAGTCTTTAAGAACAAAGGTAATTCAATGAGATACTGTGGACTCTGAGAAACAGACTGCAGGTTTTGGAGGGGAGGGAGTGGGGAGTTGGGTGAGCTGGTGGTGAGTATTAAGGAGAGCACGTATTGCACGGAGCACTGGGTGTGGTGCATAAACAATGAATCTTGGAACACTGAAAAAAAATTAAAATTACCAAAAAATGAAAAAAGAACAAAGGTAATCCAGGGAGAATCACTCTTAAAATCTTTATTTGGTACAACAGACACAGCCAGTGTTCTGCCCACATCCTCTCTGTTCCATGCATAGCAGTCCAAATTCTAATAGTCATCCCCGCATTTTGTTGTTGGGAGGGGTTCCCTTGTTTGGGTTTCCAGAACCTACTCTGTCCTGTTCTTGGCAGGTTAGAGAGGCCTGGGAGTTAATATTCTCTAGGAGCAGCCCCAAGACAATGACTGCTGGGTGTGGGGTATAAATGCCAAATCTCCCTCACCCCTTAGCCACGAAAATGAATTTCTCCCGTGTGATTAATGTCCTGTTGCTCACTCTGGTAGCTGATTGAATCAAGCCCCCTTTATGGATTTCCTTTCCCTTTACTTCCTCCTCTCTCTATCAGTATTACCTTTGCTTCCTAAGTCAACTTTTTCACAACTGTGGTTTCAGTAATTGTTTCTAGAAGAGCCTAAAAGAAGACGGCACATGTACCTTAAATGGAAATTAGTCCATCTCTGTTGCCCTTTTACACAAATAGAAGTTCTGTGTTCTGCCGATGATTACAGCGTTGACCTGTATGGTGGTGGAGAATGCGCCAGCTCTAATTTTTAATTTGCATTTCTTGTCATCCAGAAGATGAACGCAGGTCTTGACTTTCCTGCACACCTTCGGGAAAAGTCAATGATTGGTGTCCCTTTGTCATCTCATTTCAGCAACAGGGGCTCAGGTCATTAGGCCTGATAGGACACAGCAATTGTTGGCAAAGCACAGCGATGCAATTTCACATTCCTCTTTCTTAAGTAGAGAGCACACTAGAATAAGCAAGGCAGTTGTTTCCAGTTTTAATTTAAATTAAAGAGCATTTGTGTCTTTGGCCAAGCTCTTGATGCCACACTCTTGTGAGTTAATAACAGGCTGAGCAAAGGTTTCCCTGATTTGCTGTGTTCCCTTTTCTCTGGGTAATGTCCCTCTGTGCTCATCACTGCTAATCTTATTTGTCATAGATGGATCCTTATGTCAACATGAAACATCACTATAAAAGTCCTCATTGAAGAAAGGGGATGAACAGGTCCCTAAGACATTAATTACTTAAAGAGATTTTATGAGCAACAGTTCCATCTCTAGTGGTTAAATAGACACATGGTTGAGAAATGAAGCTCTGAGGAAGGAATCTGGGGTTTTATATCATGCAAAGCTTCAGATTCTGTCATATACATTATGTTATATAATTGCCCTTAAAGTTATTAAAGAACAAAATGAAGAACAGAGAGATTGAGTGACTTGCCCAAAGCAACATGTTGTTTATTGGTAGAGCCATTATTTAAATACAAGCCACTCTGATTCAAAACCACAGTTTTATAACACTGCTTTAAAGTAGAGGGTGAAGAGAATAAATTTCCCCAACGTGAATTTTTCCTTACATTCCAGAATGTGAAGTGATGCTGAGACAAGGTAACAGGGGACTTTGAGCCAAAGAAGAAGGGATGGAGTGTTTGGTTCTCTTTTGTTTTGTTTTTCAGACTTAGGATGTATTTGGGAGAAGAAATGAGTATCTTAAAAGTTAACTTCAGTTACAGCAGATATCAAAGGCTGTATCTCCAGCTTGGAGCTAAGAGTGACACAGGTTAGGAGCCATGTGTGACTAGAATCCAAGGAGGATGATGGTACCAAACCCAGTGTCCCCAGAGTGCAAAAGGTCTGACTGCTCTCTGGGCAAACAGGGCAAACATTCCCTGTAGTCCTGGGCATGCAGCCCACAGGGAAGCTGGTTCTGAAAACCACGGAAAGCCAAGACAACCTGCTCAGGCTCTGAAAGAGATACTTTCTGCTGTGTAAGAAACCATCACAAAACTTAAAAGCTTAAAATAACCAATATTAATTTAGCTCAAAAGTCTGTGGGTCAGTTGATTTATGCTGACTAGGCTGGCTTGACTGATTTTTATTGGGATCGCTCAAGCATTTGTCATCCCCTAGCTAGCCTGGGCTGGTGACTGAATAATCAAGGGCAACCTCACTCCCATGTCTGGCAATTGACCAGCTCTTGTCCAGAGTGACAGATGTGACTACACCTTGTGTCATTCATATTCAGCATGTTAGCCCAGGCTACTTCTCCTGAGAGAGAGACACAGTACCAGGAATATAAAAAATGGCAAATCTCAATGGACAAGATTCCTCTGATGATAAAATCTTGCAGAACTATATAGTATAGTATCACAACAAAGATATCGACATTGATACAATCAAGACACAATTTAATCACCACGGGATCCCTCTTACACCCCCTTTAGAGGCACGACTATTTCTCTCCTGCCCCTACCACTTCCTTAACTCATGACAAACAATGCTAGTCTGCTTTCCATTTCTATAATTTTGTCATTTCAAGAAGGTTATTCAATGGAATCACAGAGTATATAACCTTTGCTTGAGATTCATCCAGGTTTTTGCATGTATCAACAGTCATTTCTGTTTTACTGCTGAGTAATATTCATGATATTGCAATCTGTTTAGCCATTTACCTATTGGAAGACCTGTGGACTGCTTCCAGGTTTGGGGTATTTTGAATAAGACTACTATCAACGTTTGTGCACAGGTGTTATATGGACATAGTTGTCATTTCTCTGGCATATATGATGAGGAGCATAGTTGCTGAGCTATATGATATTTGCACATTTTTTTAAGGAAATGATTTTTTTTTTACAGATTTTATTAATTTATTTAACAGAGAGAGACAGCAAGAGAGGGAACACAAGCAGGGTAGCAGGAGAGGGAGAAGCAGGCTTCCCTCAGCAGGGAGCCCGATGCAGGGCTTCATCCCAGGACCCTGGGATCATGACCTGAGCAAAGGCAGACACTTAACAACTGAGCACCAACCCAGGCACCTCACACATTTCGTTTTTAAAGAACATTTCAAAATGTTTTCTGGAATGGATGTATCATTTTATGTCCCACCCAGCAATGGCGGTGATCCGGTTTCTCCCTGGCCTCATCAGCATTGGTGTTATTGGATAGATCGGTAGTGATGTATCACTGTGGTGTTCATTTGCATAACAAAGCCAAAGTTGGTGGCATCACAATTCCGGACTTCAAGCTCTATTACAAAGCTGTCATCATCAAGACAGCATGGTACTGGCACAAAAACAGACACATAGACCAGTGGAACAGAATAGAGAGCCCAGAAATCGACCCTCAACTCTATGGTCAACTAATCTTCGACAATGCATTTCCCTAATGGCTAATGATGTTGAACATCTTTTCATGTGCTTGTTTGTCATTTGCATATCTTCTTTGGTGAAATGTTTCTTCATGTCTTATGTCAATATTCTAACTGGATTTTTTTAAACTTGTTGAGTTTTGAGAGTTTTTTTATGTAGTCTACATACTAGTGATTGTCACTTGCGTGGTTTGCAAATAGATTCTCCCAGACTGCAACTTATCTTTTCATCCTCTTCACAGGGTCTTTCAGAGAACAAAAGTTTTTAATTTTGATGAAGTTCAGTGTACCAATTTTTTAAAAACTCTATTATGCTTTTGGTGTCATTGCTGAGAACTCTTCACCAAGTCCTGGGCCCTGAAGATTCTCTTCTATTTCTCTTCTACATTGTCTCCTACTAAAAATGTTAGCATTTTATGATTAATTTGAGTTAATTTTTGTATCCGTTGTGAGATTTGGGTCAAGGTTCATGGTTTGTATTTTGTTTTCGTCTATGGATATCCAGTTGCTTAAACACCATTTGTTGAAGATTATTTTTCCTACATTGAGCTAATTCTGTACCTTTTTTGAAAAGCTGTTGGCTGTATTTCCAAATTTTCAGTTTTATTTTATTGATATATGTGTCTGTCCCTCACCAATGCCACAAAGTCTTGATTACTGTAGTTCATTATAATAAGAAAGTCAGATGAAGCTATTTCTCTGACTTTATTGTTCTTTTTCAGAATTCTTTTAACTATTCTATTTTGTTTGTCTCTCCATATACATTTTAAAGTAATATCTATTATTTTACAAGAATAGATCTTACTGGGATTTTGATTGTAATTGTGCTGAAACTGTATAACAATTTGGGGAGAATTAGCGTCTTTACATTGCTGAGTCTTCCAATCTATAAACACTGTATGATTCTTCATTTATTTATACCTTCTTTGTTTTTTTATCAGCATTTTATAGTTTTAACCATACAACTCCTGTACATGTTTTGTTAGATTCACGTTGAAGTAATTCAGTTTATGAGCAATTATAAATGGCATAAATGGTATTGTGTTTTTAATTTCAGTCCAAGTGTTTATTGTTAGTATATAGAAATGCAATTGATTTATGAACATTTATCTTCTATTCTGTGTCTTTGCTGAACTCATTTAACTCACTAACTAGGTGTTTTTTTTTTTTTTTTTAAGATTTCTTTCAGTTTCTTACCTAGATAACCATGTTGTCTTCATATATGGACTTTTTAATATTTTCCTTTCTCATTTATCTTTCATTTTCTTTTCTTAACTTTTATTCTAGCTAAAACATCTAGAAATATGTTGAATAAATGAGGTGAGAACAGACATCCTTGCCTTATTCCCAGTCTTGGGAATGGGGAGAAACATTCAGCCTTTCACGTAAAATGTAATGTTGTATTATTTGTACGTTTTTAAAATCCAGTTGAGGACATTCTTCTCTACTCCTAATTTTCTGACTTTTAAAAAATGAATTAGTATTGACTTTTGTTAAATACTTTTTTTATCAACTTATAAGATCATGTTGTCTTTCTTCTTTCTTTCTTTCTCTATTAATGTGGTTATTCATTTTGAATAATAACACAGCCTTTTATCACCAAAATTTACCTCATGAAGTAATGATATACAATTTTTTAAAATTTTTAAAAATTTTATTTGACACGGAGAGAGAGAAAGATCACAAGGAGGCAGAACAGCAGGCAGAGAGAGAGGGGGAAGCAGGCTCCCCACTGAGCAGAGAGCCCGATGTGGGGCTCGATCCCAGGACCCTGGAATCATGACCTGAGCCGAAAGCAGAGGCTTAACCAATTGAGCCACCCAGGCACCCCTGATATACAATTTTTAAAGTATATTTCTGAATTCTGTTTGGTTAAAGATTTGTGTGTCTATATTCACAAAGGAAATTGATCTATACTTTCCTTTTATATGCTTTTGTCTGATTTTTGATAATAGAGTAACACTGGTTTCACAGAATGAAATGGGAATCATTTTCTTCTTGTTTATTTCCTGAAAAGGTTTGGGCAGAATTGGGGTTAATTTTTTGTTAAATATTTGGTAGAATTCTCCAGCCAAAGCATCTGGGTTGAAATCAAACAACTCAATTTAAAAATGGGCAAAAGATGTGAACAAACATGTTACTAAAGATGATGTACAAATTGCAAATAAGCCTATGAAAAAATGTTCAATAGCATATGTCAATAGGGAACTGCAAGTTAAAACAATGAGATAACACTGCACACCTGTTACAATGGCTAAAATCACACTGACAGCACCAAGCTTTGATGAGGATATGGAGCAACAGGAACTCTACTTGCTGATGGGAATGCAAAATAGTGCAGCCACTTTAGAAGACAGTTTGGTAGTTTCTTACAAAACTAGACATACTCTTCCTGTATGATTCAGCAATCACATTACTTAGAATTTACCCAAATGACTTGAAAACCTGTATCTATATAAGATCTTGCACATTTGTTGAGCAGGATGTTTTTAGCAGTATTATTCATAATTAACAAATCTTAGACAATGGAATATTATTTAGTGCTGAAAACAAATGAGTTATCAAGTCATGGAAAGATACGAAAAATCCTTAAATGCATTTTTCTAAGTGAAAGAAGCCAATTTGAAATGGCTACATGCTATGAGAGTCTAACTATATAACACTTGGGAAAAGGCAAAAACTATACAGAAAGTGAAAAGATAAGTGGTTGCCAGGGTTTCTGTAGGTGGGGGTGTGGGGGTAAAGAGAGATGAATAGTAGAGTACAGGGGATTTCATAGAAAGCAAACTATTCTGAGTGATACTGTAATGGTGGCTACTTGTCATTATACATTGTCAAAATCCATAGAACATCCAACCCCCAAAGTAAATCCTACTGAAAACTGTGAACTTCATCTAATGTGTCAATACTAGGTCATCAGCTGTAACAAAGGTATCAAACTAATGCAAAATGTCAATAATGGGAAATTCTGTGTGTGAAGGTTGTTGCGGGGGCAGGGGTAGAAAGGGGCATATGAGAATTCTGCATTTCCAGATCAATTTTTCTGTAAACCTAAAACTGCTGTAAAAAACAAATTGTATGTGTGTTTAAAAATACTTATCAACTAAAAAAAAAAACAACAAAAACCACATTGGGATCTGTAGATTTCTTTTTGGGGGAGTTTATAAATTACACAGTCAGGCTTTACTTCCATAATTTCCTTTCTTCTGCTTGCTTTGTATTTATTTTGCTTTTCTTTTTCTATGTTCTTAAAGCAGGAACTTAGATTTTTTTTTATTTGTGTCTTTCCCTCCTTTATTGCTATAAATTTTGTTCTTAGAACTGGTTTATCTGTGTCTCACGAATTTTGATATGGTATATTTTCATTTCATTCAGTTTCATGCATTTTTAAAATTTCTCCTGAGACTTCTTTTTTGTGTTATGTAGTTTCTATGTAGAGATTTACTTGTCTTTCTTTTATTGATTTCTAGCTTGATTACTCCATTGTGATTAAATAACACAGTCTGTATGACTTCAGTTTTTTAAACTTTGTTAGGATTGTTTGATGGGTGAATATATCTTGTTATACATTTCATGTGAACTTAAAAAATGTGTATTCTGCTGTTACTCGGCAGAGCATTTATACATATCTATTAGATTCTGTTGTTTGATGGTTTTAAGTTCTATATGTTTGCTGATTTTCTGTCTAGTTCTATAAATTGTTGAGAGACAGTGAAGTCTCCAACTATAACACAGATTTGCCTATTTCTCCTGTAATTTTTTATTAGTTTTTGCTTTGGATAATTTGCAACTCTTCTGTTCAGTGTATACATATTTAGGATTTCTCTGTCTTCTTGAATGATTTATTGTTTTATCATTATATAACTTCCTCTTCTGTCTGGGATTTTCTTTTCTCTGAAGTCTACTTTTTTGATAGTAATAGAAATATTCTTGCTTTCTTTTGATTAATGTTCCCATGAAATATTTTTCCCAGTGTCATAATTTTAATTGCCATGTATTGTTATAGTTGAAGGGATTTTTTTTTTCTTGACAGTATACTGTTGGGGTGTGTTTTTATTCCACTCTGCCAATTTATGTTTTTTAATCAGTTTTTGATATCTTTTACATTTAATTTAATTATTGATATTTAGGGCTTACATTTGCCATTTTTTCCCTACATTTTTCCTCCTTTCTTGGCTTCCTGTGGGTAACATGAACATTTTTGTAATTTCAATATGATTCATCAATAGTGTTTTAGAAAATACCTTTTTAAAGATTTTAGTGTGTTTCTCTACATATTCTATTCATCTAACTTATGATAATCTACTGGTGTTATCACTTTACCAGTTTTAGTAAAATGTGGAAATGTCACTCCTCTTTATATCTCTATATCCTCCTCCACATATAATTTTTTATATATCTTATCTACACACATTTAGAACCACATCAGGCATTGTTACAATTTTGTCTCAATCATCACATTCTAGAAAATCAAGGGCAGAAGAAAGGTCGACTGCATTTATTTATGTTTTTGCTTACTGTATTCTTTCTTATTTTAAGGTTCTTTCTCTTTTGATTTCTGTCTCATTAAATAAATTTCTTTAGCCATTTATTTAGGATATATATGGTATATATATCTCTATCTATCTATCTAGAATGCTCAGGTCATGATCTTGGGGTCATGGGATCCAGTCCCCATTGAGCTCCAAGCTCAGTGGGGAGTCTGCTTGAGGTTTTCCCTCCCCATCTCCCTCTCCCCTTCCTCCCATGCTCTCTCTCTCTTTCTAAAACAAGTAAATAGAACTTTAAAAATGTGGAAATGTCAAAATGAACACATAATTTCATGTGGGTGGTAAGAAGAACACAGGCACATGGAGATGGTATGACCAACTACTCCTTATGGTCTTTCATAGTTTCTTATTTTTCAGTGTGATGAAATTTTTTTTTAAGAATTTTACCAATAAAAAAGTTTCACTGTGTCTAATGTTGCAGAATGAATGGAATGATAGTTAATTTCATGTACTTTTAGAATGAATTCTGATGTTTTTTAAATTTTTGAGATCTAATTTTTTTCCACTTACAGAATGTCCAAGTTCTCCCACGTTATGTCTGTCAGTGACTGGGAGTAATCAGAGATAAAGTTTGAGATCACTTGCAACTTTCCTCCTAAAAAGCAAACCTCAAACTCTTCTGTCTTCTGTTGATTCATCCGTTTTTTGAAATAGTACGTTCTGAGTTTAGTCTATAGCATAAACATTTCCACAGAAGCTGGGGCAGCTCATTTCAAGTGACCAACCTCACCACCATGATGTAGCCTAGACAGTCACATTAAGGGGCGTCTCCATACTAGCAACACTCCCACGAATGATTACAAAGTGCTGAGTCAACGTCATTCTGTTCTGTGTTTCAAAATACTATGTGTTAAGTGCTTTCTTTGTGTTAAATACTGTGCTAGGCACTCTGCATAAAATATCTCATTTACCTACTTGGGTGTATTATAGTTACCATTTTACAGAGAAGGAAGATGAGATTTAAAGAAGTTGATGCCTTTGGAAAGGCAAACTAATAGTAACATAACCAGGAATCAACCTCAGTTCTCTCTAGTTCAAAGGTCTGACCGCTTAACCACAATTTCACATTGTCTCCTCATGTGAATCTCAAATGGCAATGACAGAAAGCCAGGATTCTACAACTGGGGAACTCGATCTCACAACTTTGGGAACTTATAGCACTAAAATGAACTTTATAATAATGAAGTTGAACATCACAACTATGAAGAAGTTGGAAAGACTTCATACTTCTCCAACAATGTTCAAACACTGTCTTAGTGATAAAGCTTTAAAAAGAAGTTCGAAAGAGAAGGTTTATTAGAGATCTCAGAAGACAGTTTTAGATACCTCCAAATGCTCCAGTACTTGTCTTATTGTGAGCTCAAATTAATCAAAGCCAGTATAATGTTCTGAGACACTGGATGCAGAGAAACTTCATAAAGAAAAAATCTTTGCCTTGTTTCTCTTGTTTCTCTCCTGCTTAGGCCAGTACTATAACAAATACATCTTTCTGCAACATCTTTAGTACTAAAGTAAATCTTTCATCAAACCAATAAAATGCTAACATATTTGAAATGAATGACTATGGAATGTCTGAAGCTTAACTCTGTCTTTCTGAAAATAGATATTACTTACAACACTATTCTGCTGCAGTTATGAGGACATCAAATTTGTGAGAAAGAAAATCAGTAAATCGACCAACCACAAATTATTGCAGGCCAATTGCTATCAGCAGGAATTATCTGCGCATATGCGGGATTTGAGAACAGCCTCTTCTAAGACCCATAGGTAGTGGAGATTGTATAGCAGGGAGTGCTTTGGAAAGAGATAGTAAAGAAAAGAAACTCCTGAGTTTGGGAGATGAAAAGGACCCTAGCAATTATGGTTGTTCACTTACTGCTTCGTTTTTTTGTATGTTGAGTCACAGGCAGCATGGCACATTGGATAGAACGAATATTGAATTCACGCAGACAACTTTCATTCCTAAACATTCCACTTCCTGTTTATACTGCTTATTCTCCTGGAGCTTCAGTTTCCTCACCTGCAAAATGCACTTTTTAAAAAATAGAATTGGTTCTTTTATTGTTATGAAATGACCTTCTTTATTCCTGGTCATATTCCTTGTCTTGAAGTATTTTATATTAATATTGTCTCATGTGCTTCTTTTTAAGCTTGGAGCTTGCATGCCTATCTGTTTCCATTCTTTTATTTCCAATATTTCTATCCTATATAATATTTATATATATGCACATACATAATATTTCAAGTGTATTTTATAAATAATATATAGTTGGGTCTTGTTTTTTTATCCATTCTGAAAAGTTTTGCATTTAACTGAGTATTCAGGTTGTTTACATTTAATGTAATTATTATGTGATTGGAGTTAAATCTACCATTGTGATCTTTGAATTCTTTTGGTCACTCTTTTTTCTTCTTTTCTCTGCTTCATTTTTATCTTCCTTTGGTTGTTTTGTTTTGTTTGTTTGTTAAGAATTTATTCTGTCTCCTTTACTGACTTTTTAGGCTAAATAGGCTTTGTTTGTTTGTTTGTTAGATGCTTAATTCAATGGTTCGGACTGATATGATGACCATTTCTTGATCATGAATTACACAAGTCAATGAGTAATCTACTATTGCTGACGTTATGTAAAATCCAAATAGACAGAACATTGGTTTTGCCCTAAATGGGACTCAGAATTTAATGGGGAAGTAAAACCTATAGATTTTTTTATAATGACATGTGTGAAAATGGATGTATATATAAGTGTGTTCAAGAAAGCTTTGGAACACAGAGTAGGCAGTGCTTGGAGAAGAAGAATAAAAAGAGATTTTCAAGTGACATATTGAGAAGGATGGTTTATTTACAAATATTCACATACACAAAGAGAATGGTCATATTAGAGAAAGCTGGTTACTACAAAAGGATTAAAATGTGATATATATAAGCATGTGTGGAGAAAGCAGGGCATTAAAAATGGCAGATTACAGATTACAAGCTGCTCTCAAATCAACTGAGGGAAACTTAACCTCATTTTTGTGGTGATAAAGAGTTACTAAGGATTTTAAATCATTTGGTTGATATGACCTGATCTATAACAAAAATCACAGTGTTGTTGTGTAATGGATGTTGATTGGGATTGGAGGGAGAGAAACATGGGGATAAAGAAGCCAAAGTCCATTTTACAGATTTAAAAAAAAAAAAATGAGACTCACAGAAGTGATGTAACTTACTTAAGTCACAAATTATGAAAGGTGAGCATGGCACGAAAAACCCTGATTCCTCATACAGTTTAACATTGTTGCATTAATCTGGTAGTATTTTATATTACATAGTATGTCCTCACATAATAAATACTTTTGATGATAAAGGAGGTAATAATATAATATGGTTGTTTCATAATACAGATACATTAATATTTTCAGTCAAAACTATACTAATCTGAGCTGGGAAAGATGTCTTAATATGTGTACTTACATAAATCTTAAAAAGAAGAGGAGAAATGGTAGAGTCATCTGATTATCTAGTGGCTGGTTTAAAAGGACAAGCTCTCTGTCCCAAACTTAACTGAGTACAGCAAATACATTTTTAACCTGTTTCTTGAATAGATTTCATACATATTGTGTCAGCCAAATCATTTTAGCTGCTTTTACCCCTCTTCCATCTCATACTTGATATATGATTGACTGGAGACTACATTTGATTGACAGATAAAGCAATTTAAATATAAACACTTTATTAACCCTACAAGAGCATCCTAATAAAGAACATGATGGAGACAGACATACAAGGTAGATGTGGTGATTTTGAAGACAATCACACTGTAGCTTAACTTGACAGAAGCAATGAATCAAATCCTGTGAAAAGAGTTCCAAATATATTTTCTCCACACTATTTAAATCAGCAGCTCCTTGTAAGTAAGCAGTGCTAAAGGATTATGTAAAGACTTAATGCTTTCCTGCCCCTTATGGGATTTTAACTTAGACTCCCAGTTTTCTACTGAGTTGTTTTTCTACAGACTTGAGATGGCTCCAGAAGGTTGTTTGTACTCACTTGTCCCATGGCCGTTACTGCACCCTGACTCCTGTAGGATGATTCAAAACCTTGAGTAATTATTTCTGGATGACTCAGTAGGCAGAAAAAAACAAAAACAAAAACAGTTAGATTATTAGTTAATGCTAGTAACTAATTTATTAAATACTAACAATCATGAAGCAGGTACTATACATGTACATTTAAATGCTTTACATGTATTAACTCATTTAATCTTTTTAACAACCAAATGGCATGGATAATATATCATCTTTATTTTATAGATAAGGAACCTGAGTCTCTAATAATTTACTTAATTTGTCTAAGGAAAAACATTTAGTAAGTAATATCTAGAATTAGAGTCTAAGCAGTCTTCTCCAGATCCCAAGAATTTAAATTCTAGGGTCCTACTATATATTGGTCATCATGTCTGGGCAACCATACAAGTCTTGCTGATCGGTTAGGGAAATGACATTTTAATGGTAACCACTTTATAAATTCTGAAGCGCCTTCACTTACATGAGTTAATTTAATCTTCCTAATAATCTTATGAAGTAGGTATTACAGTTGACCTTTGAACAGTGCAGAAGTTAGGGATGCCAAGCCCTCATGAAGTAAAAATATGTGGATAACATTTAACTCTCCAGAAACTTAACTACTAATCACCTACCATTGATGGGAAGTCTTATCAATAAGAGAGAGAGTAAATTAACATATATTTTATAAATGTATTATGTTACAATAAAGTAATCTAGAGAAAA
Source organism: Meles meles (assembly GCF_922984935.1). NCBI lineage: Eukaryota > Metazoa > Chordata > Mammalia > Carnivora > Mustelidae > Meles > Meles meles. The sequence goes on along the minus strand of NC_060069.1, from coordinate 34,821,345 downwards.
GAAATTGTTCTTAAGAAAATTATAAGGAAGAGAACATTTATTTACAGTATTGTACTGTAAAAAATCTGTGTATAAGTGGACGCACATAGTTCAAACCCCTGTTGTTCATAAAGGTCAGCTGTATTTTCATTTCAGATATGATAAAAAAAAAAGTTGAAGAGGCCAAGTCAGTTTTCAAAGTCGTGCATGGAAGAAGCAGAATTAGGTCTTGATATAAGTTAGATTTGGGTTCAAATTTAGGATCTACCCTTTACAAACATGTAGATTAAATTCAACAAGTTGAATTTTTCTTACCTATAAGGCAAATTCTTTAGACAACTCTTCTACTCAGTATAGTGCTTGCCACCTGTGTGCAGCTACACAACAGATGTTTGGTCTTTTGTTTGTCCATTCTATAGAAAGCTTAGGTATCACCATCTACTTTGTAGGACAAGAGGAAGGGAAAAAGGGATGTCAAAATCCTCAGCAAGGACTACTTTGTCATAGTCAAACATCCTAAATAGGATTTAATGATCTGAGAAAAGCAAAGGCATGAAAAGCTCAATGATGTTAATAAATAGCAGTATCCTTCTTGGCCTAAACTTGGCCTTAACTTTTTTCTTTTGTTATGATAGCTTCAGCTCACACCAGTTGTAGGTCTGATCAGTTAGAAAACCATTCAGCAGGACACTTCTGCTTCCAGGAATATGGAGTAAGTACACTTTTCTCTATTCTTCTTGCTAAGTACCATCAAAAAACCTTGGATGTTATATGCAAAACAAACATAAGAAGATTGAATGGTGGAGAGAAGAAGGCAGACCAGGTAGGAATTTTGGGACTTGAGGAATGACGTTGTAATTTCCCTGAGTTTTCTTTTGACCTCCTATATCCCAGGCTTGGATCTGCAAAAGCCAGCAAACTGGAAATGCCAACAGGCAGAGAAACACACAGAAAACTCCAACTAACGCTTATTTTGTCTAGCCAAAGGACTAGGAAAGGGGCATCCTAGTAAGATAGAAGTTTTTTATGGCAGTGGTTCTACACTAGACAAACACCACCCTTATCCATGCCAGCAGGGGCTTGGTGGCAGCCTGGACTTCCATCCTAATGCGGCTATAGTGAGGCAACCCAATACTAGTTGGGATAGTGTCCATGAATGCCAAGCAGGGATATGGGACTTACATCTCCATGAACTAGTAATGAGCTCCCCACTACCTGGGCAGCCTGGATTCCATACTGACAGACTATAATGAGGTGCTCCTTTCTTCTCCACTGGTGCGGGGTCAGAGGAGGCTTGAGGGAGAGTTAAGACTTTGATCATCCTGTGTCAATGAGGGCAAATATTCCCCGTAGGTATCAGTAGCAGCCATGTGTTTTCTGGTTTTAAAACTACTATCTTGAGGTGGGATGAGAAATGCTGACATTCGCGCTTTTTGGAAAAACAGCTCTCTTGAAGCTGCGGGGAGGGGTCCCTGTGCTCTGGGCTGTAGAAGCCAGAGTGGAATTTCCATCTCACTGAGCTGGGAGAGTGGATGGAGGGCACAGGTCGGTTTCCAATGCAGATTCTCACAGTTCCTAGAGTTTTAGTAGATTTTCTTGAATAAACATATCTTAATTTGTTGTATAGTCATAGAGTAATTTTAAGAGACCTTAATTTTTTTAAAAATATTTTTTCATCTGTTTCATGGGGCTTAGAGGCTCAGCTGGAAGAGGAACTTGTCTCTGTGTTATTGCTTACAACAGCGATATACAATGATTCAAAAAATTAAGTTTAATAAAAAGAAGAAAGAAACAGCATAGAGATGGTGTCTCAGATTCGTTCCAGGACAGATATTTTTGTATAAACTCTTTTGGGAGGGGCTTTGAGGAGAAGGGAAACGAAGAAAAAAGGAACAGCTGAAGGCACTGAGCAAGGATATGGTCTGAACTGGAAACCAGCTTCTGGTTGATTCCATAAGAGCTCTGGAACATGATTTACACTGTAGATCTGGCCCCATCTTGAGACAGGTCAGTCATTCATTGTACTCAGTTTGTCTCTGGAGAATGATCACCTCTTTGGCAAGGTGGCTCATGGATGCAATGGCAGGTGCCTAGAGAAAGGACCGGCTACGAACAATTGGCAACCAACACTAACAACAGGTTGGGGCTGGACACACTCCCCAGGTGAAAGGGATGTGAGTGGCACACAAAGAACATCTATTACTTCTAGATACTCATTTATTCAGTTATTAATTTATGGAAGTGAACACTTTTTCAGGGCTGAAGATGCCAAGATAAAAGAGAATCAATCTGTGCCTTTTGGTGTCAAAAAAGTGATAGAAATAGCAGATTGTTATGGTAACTGGGCCAAACAGGTGGATAGAACAGTCCCTTTTGTCCTTCGGCATATGACACATATAAAAATACATATAAAACAATAGAGATGAGTTGCCAGTTTCTGAACTTCCCATCAAAGAAACAAATCTAAGGCATTGTTCAACTACTCATATTTTGTTTTCTCATTCATTTAACAAAGAGCTGTTGAGCACCTTGCTAGGCCCTATTGTTGTGAAGATAAATAAGCCAGGATCTGAGATTAAAGCTCTCACTGTGCAGCGAGAACACTGAGGAAAAAATCGGCAAATGCAGAAGACTCTGGGAAGTGCTCTGATAAAGGTCAGTCTCTGGAACAATGGATGCCCAGGGGAGGCATTGCTTTCTGGCTGAGAATTTGCCTACATCCTTTGATTTCTTATTCAGTTCCCTCTCACTAAACTACAAACAGAAACACTGGAGGGAAAAGGGTTCTTGAGGAATCCCCTTGGGTTTACATTGAATCATAATCATGTTAAATACATCAGCCATCACATTATGCACTGCTAGGGTAAACTCACTATTAAAATTTACCATGGTTATAAATAAAAACAGTGTTGTTTTACTTCCATAAATTTATGCCTTCTGAAATAAATATAATTACATTTATTGGCACACTTAGAATGAGTAACCTTGTGAAAATTATTCCTAAGTGTTAAGTTCCTAAATCTGGGAAAGAAACTAAGGACAAGAATACACAAAGTATTATCATAACAATTGGAAATGATTTTTATATTTACTAGCAAAGCATTATGAAAGCATGTTCTGAAAATCTTTCTTCACAGTGTTTTGATCATATTACCTATACACCTGAACCCCTCCTCTTATTTTCCTATCATTTTAATTTCGAGAATATATTATTAAAAAAATATTCAGTACAAACCAAAAATCTTTTTGCTATACATTTTGTTTTAGTGAAAGTTGGCCATTGTGCATTTAAAAACAGTATCTTAGGTACTTCATATTTTGAACAGGTACTACCATGTTTTCTGGTTTTAAAAGTACTATTTGAAATATTGAAAATATAAACATGTATAAATATTATAATCAGATTCTTCTATTGTTTCACTTGTATCATGCAAGCTATTAATTTGACTCAGTTATTCTTTATTAGGGTGTGGGAGTATTTTTGTCTTCCTAAGTTTATTAAAAGTACTTTTTTTGCTTTTTATTTGTTAAATAAATTTAACTTATTAATTTTAGATAAATGTCTATCATTTGGTGGGAGTATATGGATGGACAGATGGATGGATGGATAGATATACTGATACAATGTATGATGTTCCTACTACTTTTGGTAGGACCAGTCTGTTGTTTGTCACTAATTTTTTATTGAGTAATTTATATATATATGTAAATTTATTGAGGAATTGATATGTATATATCAATTACATATATAGTATTCTATTAACTTCAGGTTTATAGCATAATGACTTGGCATTTTTATATACTGCAAAATGATCACCACAATAAGTCTAGTTAACATCTGTCACCATACATAGTTAGAAAGGTTTTTCTTATGAGAACTTTTAAGATTTACTCTTTAGCACCTTTCAAATAGGCAATACAGCATTATTAACTGCAGTCACTCATGCTGTACATTACCTCCCCAGGACTTTTTATTTTATGACTGGAAGTTTCTACGTTTTGACTCCCTTCACTCATTTTATCTCTTCCTTACTCCCTACCTTTGGCAACTTCCAATCTGTTCTCTGAATCTATAAGCTTTTTTTTTTTTTTCCAGATTCCAAATGTAAGTGAGATCATCTGGTATGAGTCTTTGATTCACTTAGTGTAATATATTAATATTCCATTATGTTGTTCCAAATGACAAGATTTCATTCTTTTTTATGGCTGAATAATATTCTACTATATATTTCCCTTGTATTTTGTTTTTACCCATTTATTTATTGATAGACACTTAAGTTGTTTCTGTATCTTGGCTATTGTAAATAATGCTGCAATGAATATGGGATTCATGTATCTTTTCAAGCTAACATTTTCATTTTCTTTGGATAAATACCCAGAAGTGGAATTGCAGGGTCAAATAGTAAGTAGTTTTATTTTTAACTTTTTGATACTGTTTTCCATGTGGCTACACCAGTTTGCATTTCCACCAATAGTGCACAATTTTCCCCTTTTCTCCACATCCTTACCAACATTTGTTATTTTTTGTTTTTGTTGATATTAGCCATCCTAACAGGTGTGAGTTGATATCTTCTGCCTAGTTTTTAATTCTATATTTATGATTTTTTTGCTATTGAATAGTATGAGTAATTTTTAAAATACTGTTGTCATTGGTAGATGGCTGCATCAGTGGCCCCAATGCCTTAGTCCTTTATGCTTCTATGTCTTTTGCCATTGGACTTTGCAATGTCTTTCACTGAGGGAGTATCATATATTTCCCTATCTCTTGACTTTAGACTTAGAGATATAACTTCTTGGGGAAGTAGAGATTGAAATACATTATGTCAGTTCCAGGCCTAGGCCTTAAATGTCTACCTGACTTCTTGTATTTCTGTTGTTACTATGAGGAAAAACACTAGCTCAAGGAAGAAAATGATTGAGATAGAAGACAGAGCTGGATCAGCTGAGTTGCCTCAATGATACCCTCCAATGTCAGTCAGATGTTTGCCTGCCAACCTGCAAACATGTGAATTAGCCCACCATTAATTAGCCCAGTGTAGATAAGCCAACCCATAACCAAACCAGATAAAGTGGCATGGTGCTGAAATTTTATGGTTTGTTGTTATGCTGCATTATTGTGAACATAGATAACTGATATATGGTCAGATGAAATGATCTCTAATAACACTGTTTTGTTGACTATTAATGAAATTTCTCATTGCAAAATATATTTAAAATGTTGATAAATGTGCTATAAACACTTGAGAAAAAACATTGAAGGATAAATAGAAAGCAAAACAATAATACTAGGGACTTCATTGCTTCACTTTCAATAATGAAAAGATTGTCCAGGCAGGAAATAATTATAGAAATACTGAATTTAAAGTCTGTGTTAGACTACAGAGGTATAACAGGCATTTAGAGAACATCCCATCGAACAGCAGCAGAATAAGCATTCTTCTTGAGTACATATGGAAAAATCTCCAAAACAGATTACAAAATAAGTCAATACATTTAAGAAGATTCAGACCATATCACATATGTTTTTCTGACCACAGTGGTATAAAACTGAGATCAATTAAAACAAAACTGGAAAAGAAATGAAATCTTGCCATTTGCGATGACATGGATGGAACTAGAGGGTATCATGCTTAGTGAAATAAGTCAATCGGAGAAAGACAACTGTCCTATGATCTCCCTGATATGAGGACATGGAGAAGCAACATGGGGGGTTAGGGGGATAGGAGAAGAATAAATGAAACAAGATGGGATTGGGAGGGAGACAAACCATAAATGACTCTTAATCTTACAAAAGAAACTGGGGGTTGCTGGGGGGAGGTGGGGTTGGGAGAGGGGGAGGGTGTTATGGACATTGGGAAGGGTATGTGCTATCGTGAGTGCTGTGAAGTGTGTAAACCTGGCGATTCACAGACCTGTACCCCTGGGGATAAAAATACATTATATGTTTATAAAAAAAAAAAAAAAATTGGAAGGGGAGGCAAACCATAAGAAACTATGGGCTCTGAAAAACAACCTGAGGGTTTTGAAGGGTCAGGGGTGGGAGGTTGGGGAACAGGTGGTGGGTAATAGGGAGGGCACGTTTTGCATGGAGCACTGGGTGTTGTGCAAAAACAATGAATACTGTTACGCTGAAGAAATAAATAAATAATTTAAAAAAAAAGAACCGGAAAATTTACAAATGTGTGGAGATTAAATAACACATTCCTGAACATTAAATGGGCCAAAGAAGAAATCAAAAAACAAATTAGAAAATCTTGAGAAACCTAAAATGGAAATAAAACATACTAAAACTTTTTATTATTATTATTTTTAATTTCCAGAGAGAGAGAGAGAGATAGAAAAAGAGCTAGAGTACAAGCAGAGGGGGTGGCAGACAGAGGGAGAAGCAGGCTCCTTGCTTGGAAGGGAACCCAATGTAGGACTGGATCCCAGGTTGCTGGAAGCATGACCTGGGCCAAGGGCAGATGCTTAACCAACTGAGTCACCCAGGAGTCCCACAATATGCTAATTGGGTGCAGCAAAAACAGTTCTAAGAGGGAATGCTTGTAGTGATAAGTGCCTATGTTAAGAAAGAAGGCAGATCTCAAATAAACAAGTTAACTTTATACCCCAAAGACCTTGAAAAAGAACAGATAGCCCAAAATTAACAGAAGGAAGAAAATAACAAGTATCAGAGTGGAAACAAATGAAATAGAGACTAACAAGATGATAGAAAAAAAATCAATGAAACTAAGAGTTGTGTGTGTGTGTGTGTGTGTTTGAAAAGGTAAACTGAATAGACCAACCTTTAGCTAGACTCGCCAAGAAAAAAGGAGGACTCAAATAACTAAAGTTAAAAATGAAGAGGACACCTTAAAACTAATACCACATAAGAATTTAGGATTATAAGAAAGTATTATAAATAATTATGTGCCAACAAATTGGACAACCTAGAAGAAATGGATTAATTCTTAGAAACATACAACCTACAAAGACTGAATTATAATGAAATAAAAACTCTAAATAGACCAATTACTAGTAAAAAGTAGGATTGCAGGATAGAGAATCAATATACAAAACTCCATTGCATTTCTGTACTCTTAACAATGAGCTATCAGAAAGAGACATTTATAATAGCATCAAAATGAATAAAATACTCAGGAATAAATTTAACCTAGGAGGTGAAAAATCTGTACACTGACAACTGTAAGACATTGATAAAAGAAATTGAAGACACACATAAATGAAATATATTTCATGCTTATGGGTTGGAGGAATTAATATTGCTGTTAATTAATAGATAATTAACATTTAATACTTAAGAATTACTTTAAGGGGCACCTGGGTGGCTCAGTTGTTAAAATTCTGCCTTCGGCTCAGGTCATGATCTCAGGGTCCTGGGATCGAGCCCCACATCAGGCTCCCTGCTCAGTGGGGAGTCTGCTTCTCCCTCTCCCATTCTCCCTGCTTGTCACCTCTCTTGCTGTGTCTCTCTCTGTCAAATAAATACAATAAAAAATATATATTTAAAAAAAAGAATTACTTTAAGCATTCTACAGCTTTAGTGCAGTCTCCATCAACATTGTAAATGGCATTTTTTTTACAGATAGAGAAAAAAAAAATCCTAAAATTTGTAGAGCACCACAAAAGACCCCCAATAGCCAAAGGGATCTTGAGAAAGAAGTACAAAGCTAAAGGCCTCAGACTGTCTGATTTCAAACTATATTTCAAAGATACAGTAATTTAAATAGTATGGTAATAGCATAAAAAAGACACATAGATCAATGGAACACAATAGAGATCTCCGAAAGAAAACCATGTATATATGATTAATTAATTTATGAGAAAGGAACCAAGAATATACAGTGAAGAAAGGTGCTGGGAAAATTAGAGAGCTATATGGAAAAAAATGAAACTGTACCTGCATGGTATAATCTACACAAAATCAACTCAAAAAGGATTAAAAACTTAAATGTAAGACCTGAACTTAAAAACTACTAGAAGAAAACCTGTGCATAAGTTCTTTGCATTGGGCTTGGCAATGATTTTTTTAGATTTAACATCAAAAGCAAAACCAATAAAAGCAGAAATAAATAAGTTAGACTACAACAAATTAAAAAAAATGTTTCTGGAAAAGAAAAGAATACATCATTAAAATGAGAAGGTAACCTACAGAATGGGAGTAAATATTTGCAAAATATATATTTGGTAAGAATTAATATCCAGGAAAATATGAAGAATTCGTACAACTCAATAGCAACCCCCCCCCCAAACAATCCATTTAGAAAAAAATGGGCAGGGGAACTAAACATGTTTTCCAAGGAAAATATACAAATGGGCAAAAGGTACATCAACATCACTAGTAATAAGGAAAATGCAAATCAAAGCCAAAGCGAGATCTCACCTCACACCTTTTAGATGGCTGTCATCAAAAAGGAAATGAGTATTGGTGAGGATTTGGAGAAAAATGAAGCATTTGCACTGTTGGGTGGAAATGTAAATTGGTAGAGCTAATATGGAAAACAGTATGAAGGTTTCCAAAAAATTTAAAAATAGATCTACCATATGATCCAGCAATCCCACTGCTGGATATATAGCCAAAGGAAATGCAAACAGGGACTAAAATAGAAATCTACATCTCCATGTTAATTGCAGCATTATTCACGATAGCACAGACATGGAAATAACCTAAGTGTCCATTAATGGATTGTATCTATCTATCTATCTATCTATCTATCTATCTATCATTTATCTATCTATAGATATATTCTGTAATATCTATAGATACAGATATCTATATCTATCTAGAAACAGATAAATAGCTATAGATAGATATGGGGGTTATATATATAACACATACAGATATATAGATATAGATATGGATACTATATATATAGGTAGATATAGATATAGTTTAGATATACATATGGGTGTTATCAGACATGAGAAAGAAAGACATCTTGCCATTTGCAACATGCAATCTTTGCTCTCTTCACATGGCATGCTCCCTATGTCTCTGTGTCATCACATGGTTATTTTATTTAAGGACACCAGTTATATCAGATTAGGGGCTGACTGCACTCCAGTGTGACCTCATTTTAACTTGACTAATTATATCTGCAATGACCCTATTTCAAAATAAGGTCATATTTTAAGATAACTAGAAGTTAGGATTTCAACATATCCTTTTGAAGGCATATAATTCAACCCAAAACATTCTGCTCTCCATCCCACAGTGATTCATATCCTTCCTACATAAAAAAATAAATTCATTCTGTCCAATATCCCTTAAATTCTTAACCCAGTTTAGCATAAACTTTAAGTTCCAAATCTCATCTATATATAATCAATCCCAAAAGGCCCAAATGTCATCTTCTAAATTATTTAAATCAGGTGTGGGTGAGACACTAGATGTGGTCCATCCTGAGGCAAAATTTCTATTTTTGAACCCTCTAAACAGAGAGCAAGATATCTGTTTATAAGACACAGAGGTGGAATGGGCATGGGATGGACATTCCCATTCCAAAAGGTTAAAATTAAAAGGAAAAAAAAAAAGCATCATTGGTCTAAATCATGTTTTTAATCCAGCACGAGAAATTCTCTTAGGTTCCAAAGCCTGAGAATAATTTTAGACTTGATGCTCCGTCCTCTGGCTTCACAGGGTGTCCTTATTTTCCTTTGACCCTTTGGAGACTAGGAGGCCCCCTTGCACCAGGCCTCTGAATCTGACTTTGTCTCGAGAGTTATTCTTCCTTCAATCACTTCATCCCATTTTTGTCCCTTTCAGTAAAAGCATGCAGTATTTCTGCTCATATAAAGTTTTCAAAATCTTCTTGGTCTGTGGTCATTTAAGAGATCACAATGTTAGATAAGGGCTCTCAGTTCCTTTTCAGAGAAACACATATTTATTTCCAGTTACTGCTAAGATATTTCATTGGATCAGTGAATCACACACCTAAACTCTTTGGCAAAGTGTTTTCTGACCACAATCTTGGCCCTATTTCCAGAGCACACTACCTGGATCATTAAGCACTGGTTCCTATCTGCTTAACATTTCCTTCATCTATTTATCTTTCTCCTCTCACATTTACAGCAAACAGCAAGGAGAAACCAGTTACTCCTTCTACTCTGATTGGAAATCTCTTCAGCTAATTATCCAAATTCATCCCTTATAAGATTTATTAAAAACAAAACAGAACATTACAGCATAATTCAATCAATTCTCTGAAACTAAAACAAGGGTTGTCTTTCCTCCAGCTTCCAATAACATGTTCATTATTTCCATCTGAGACCACACTAGGACCATCTTCAATGTCCATATTTTTATCAACAATGTCTTCAAGGCTTTTTCTTTCACGTGCCTCAAATTCTTTCAGCATCTACCCATTACTGAATTCAAACCACTCCACATTTTTAGTTACTTGTTACAGCAGCATCCCATTTCTTGGTACCAATATCTGTATTAGTTCCTTGGACCTGTCATGACAAATTACTACAAATTGGGTGTTAGTATGATTAGTTCCTTCTGAGAGCTCTGAGGGGAAATTTGTTCCATGACTCTTTCCTTACTTCTGAGGACAGCTGGTAATGCTTGGCATTCCTTGACTTGTAGAAGCATCACTCCAGTCTCTGCCTCCCTTTTCACACATTTTTCCTGTATCTCTGTATCTTCGTATGGTCATCTTCATATAAGGTCACAGTTATACTGGATAGAGACCTAACCTTCTCCAATATAACATCATTGTAGTGAATGTCATCTGCAGCAATCTATTTCAAAATAAGATCATATTCGGAAGTGCTGGGGTTAGAACTTTAACATATCTTTTTTGAGGGACACAATTTAACAGTTTCAGGGAAAACTGTTTTTTATAACTATATTTTCTTTTCCACTTATAAAGACTGTCTATGGAGAAGGAAGTACAGGCACAGTGACCATGAACTATACTAAGAATGTGTTGTAAATCTGTCAAAAAAAAAAAAAAAAAAGAACTGTAATTCTTTTTCTCGCTAGTGATGTAAGTGGATTGAATATGGGAATTTGCTTCTACACTTTTCTGAAATCTCATAAAAATGCAGCAAAGAGATGAAATAAACTAGAAACAGTCTATTATAAGAATATGGGAGAAGAAATTAGAGCCATTAAATTCAGGAAGCTGAAGAGCAGATAGATGAGGAATAACTCACTTAACTGAGCTGGGAAAACTGATACCTAACTTCACAGTGTGGAAAGTCTCGAAACCAGTTTATTGAAAACACAGAACCTCCCCTCACCATATGTCCACACACATACCCTAGTGATTGGGGGCTTTAAGAACCTCCAAATGTTAGAGAGCACATGGGACTATTAGGGATAACTGGCTGAAAGTGTGCACAAGAAACAGACACTCTAGATCTCTTCCCTGATCTTGCTCAACCAGTCAATTGCTTCCTCTATTCTAGCAGAGGACCACAGGTTTATTTTGGAAGCAGAGGGAATTTGCTCTTGGGGAATTCAATATACATTTGAGTATGAAGGCACAGCATGAAATTATGGGGCTGAAATGGAAGTCAGAAAGGCTGGAAAGCCAATTTACACCCCCTGTCAAGAGAGAATTTCTCACTGGAGAAATTAAGAAGTCCAAGAAAAACCAACATAGAGTTGCAGGAAGTTGTGAGTCTTTCTACAACTTCCATTTCCCAAAATGGAAGAGGTAAATGACCATCCAGCCATTCCCTGGAAAGCCATGTTTTTGTCCATCAGTAGCCAACCAGTTTCTTACAATATAAACACCAAGGCAGGGACCACCAACAGCTGAAGAAAGCCCAGCATCACAGTCAGAGTCTGAAACAATAAAAATATGAAAGAGGAAATGAAGATGATGCAGACACCAGAAGGAAACGTTAATAAAAATTCCTTTATGTAACACTGATGGGATTATAAATGGAAAAAAATATGGAAACCAGTATGAAGGTTCTCAAAAAAAAAATTGAACTACCATATGATCCAGCAATTTCAGTTTTGGGAACACATCCAAAGGAAATGAAAGCACTAACTCAAAATGGTATCTCCATCTCCATGTTCACAGCAGTATTATTTATAATAGCCAAGACATGGAACAACTTAAGTGTCCATCAATAAATAATGAATGAATAAAGAAATTATTGTATATATATATGTAGCATATGGTATAATATATGTGGAATATTATTCAGCTGTACAAATTAGGAAATCCTACCATTTTCTACAAAATGGATGTAACTTGAAGGCATTATGCTAAGTAAAAGAAGTCAGAAAGGGAAAGTCAAATACTATACTGTTTGATTTCACTTACATGTGAAGTCTAAAAAAACTAACTCATAGAAAGATTTCAGATTTGTGGTTACTAGAGGTCTTGGAGAGTGCGGGAGGGGAATTGGAGGAAGGTGGTCAAAAGTTACAAACTTCTAGTAATAAGAAATAATTACTAGGGCTGTAATGTGCAACATGATGACTATAGTTAATACTGTTGTATTGTATGTGGGAAGGTTGTTCAGAGATTAAGTGTTCCTATCATATGTGTTCCTATCATAAGGAGTTGTCTTTTCCTTTATTTCTTTTATATCTTTATGAGATGATGGATATTAGGGAACCTATTATGGGAATCATTTCATAATGTATGTAAATCAAACCATCATGATGTACACCTTACCTTATGTAGTAATGTAGATCAATTATTTCTTAATAACAGTAGAAAAATAAATAAAAATTAAAAAAATCCTCAGAAAATGTAGATGTCATTATACCCTGAAGTGAAAATAGAAGCCAAGGAAAAAGGAATAAAGAAAACAAATTACCAAAGAAATAAAAATTCACATATATTAAGAAACATCATCACAGTAGATATTTGTACTCCAAAACATCAGAGAAATAAAAAAGATCTCAAAACCCAAAGAGAGAATAAAATAGTAATATACATAGAACTGGGAATCAAATGACCTGAAACTTCTCGATGGCAGCATTGGAAGCAATGATTCCAGTTTTGAGTGATAAATACAATATACAACAGACTTTTATAACCATCCAACCTATAAATGAAGAGAAAAAGGGATATTTTCGCATCAGGAAGTTCTCACAGCATGTATCTCTCCTATATCTTTTTCAGGAAGCTACTTGACTACATGTTCCATCCAAATAAGGGAGTAAGTCAAGTTAGAAGAAGATATGGAGTCCAAGAGCAAGGGCTGCAACATAGAATAAAAGAGAAAGACATTACTGGGATGATGTAAAAGGCAGGTTCAAGTTCAACAGCTATGAAGTATGCCTGGAGAGGTCAGGAAATGTGGAGTTCTAGAACTTTCACACTGTGCTGGAGGGAGTGGGGATGTTGTGTGGTCATTCTGAGGAATAATCCATCTGTACTTACTCATTCCATGGATGTACAACCCATGATCTAGCCCTTTTGCACCTGAGTATATGTCTTTGTATATACAAGCACACCTTGGTTTACTGTGCTTCACTTCATTGTACTTTGCAGATATTATGTTTGTTTGTTGTTGTTGCTGTCTTTTTTTTTTTTTTTTTAAACAAACAAGGTTTATGGCAACCATATGTCGGGTAAACCTATTGGCTGCATTTTTCTAACAGTGTTGACTCATTTTATGTTTCTGTGTCATAGTATTTCAAACTTTTTTCTTTATTATTTTATTTGTTTTGATGATCTGTGATTATTGATCTTTGATGTTATTATTGTAATTTTTTATACAGTGTTATTGTAGTTACAGACAATTGTAATTATTTGGTGACTTCCATGCACCACACCTATATCAGACAGTAACGTTAATCAATAAATTTGTGTGTTCTGATTGCTCCAATGGCCAGCCAAACCAGAGCAAGGCCCTAATTCTCTTCAATTCTATGAAGGTTGAGAGAAGTGAGGAAACTGCAGAAGAAAATGTTGGAGCTAGCAGAGGGTGGTTCCTGAAGTTTAAGGAAAGAAACCAAGTCCATAAGATCAAAAAGCAAGGTGGAGCAGCAAATGCTGATGTAGAAGCTGCCGTAAGTCATCCAGAAGATCCAGGTAAAATAATTAACGAATAAGGCTACACTAAGTGACAGATTTTCAATGTAGATGAAAAAGTCTTCTATTGGAAGAAGATGCCCTCTAGGATTTTCATATCTGGAGAGGAGAAGTCAATGCCTTGTTTCAAAGGACATGGTGACTCTCTTGTTACAGGCTAATGCAGCTGGTGACTTTAAGTTGAAACCAATGCTCACTTATTATTCTGAAAATCTTATGGCCCTCAAGAATTATGTTAAATTTACTCTACCTGTGCTCTAGAAATGGAATAACAAAGGCTAGATAACAGCACAACTGTTTGCAACATGGTTTACTAAATCTCTTAAGCCCCCATTGAAACATACTGCTCAGAAAAAAAGATTCCTTCCAAAATATTACTGCTCTTTGGCAATTCCTTGGCCATCCAAGATTTCTGATGGAGATGTATAATGAGTTTAATGTTGTTTTCATGCCTTCTAATACACTGTCCATTTTGCAAACCATGGATTAAGGAGTAATTTTCCTTTCAAATCTCATTATTTAGGAATACATTTCATAAGGTTGTAGCTGCCATACATATTGATTCCCATGATGAATCTGGGCAAAGTAAATTGAAAATCTTCTGGAAAGAATTCACTAATCGAGATGCCATTAAGAACATCTGTGATTCATGGGAAGAAGTTAAATATCAACATAAACAAGAGTTTGGAAGAATTTGATAACAACACTCATGGATGACTTTGAGGCTCAAGACTTTGGTGGAGGAAGTACCTGAAGATGTGGTAGAAATAGGGAGAGAACTAGAATTATAAGTGGAGCCTGAAAATTTGCTGGAATTGCTGCAATCTCATGATAAAACTCATGATAAGGAGATGTTTTTTATGGATGAGCAAAGAAAGTGGTTTCTTGGGGTAGAATCCACTCCTGGTGAAGATGCCGTGAAGATTGTAGAACAGTAGATTGACAACAGGGTTGCCTGGTTGGCTCAGTCAGTTACATGTCTGCCTTTGGTTCAGGTCATGATGCCAGCATCCGGAGACAAAGCCCTGCTTTGGGCTCTCTGCTTAGTGGGGACTCTGCTTCTCCCTCTCCTTCTCTCTGGTGCTCCCCCCTGCTTGTGCTCTCTCTCTGATAAATAAATGAAATATTTTTAAAAAATGAAATGACAACAAAGGATTTAGAATATTACTTAAACTTAGTTGATGAAATAGTGGCAGGGTTTGAGAGGAATGACTTCAATTATAAAAGAAGTTCTGCTCTGGGTATAACACTATCAAACATCATCTCATGCTATGGGGAAATCCTTCATGAAAGAAGAATTAACTGATCCAACAAAAGTCATTGGTTCTTATTTTAAGCACTCCAACCTTCACCAACTACCACTCTGATCAGTCAGCAGCCATCAACATCAAGGCAAGATCCTCAACCAGCAAAATGATTATGATTCACTGAAAGCTCAGATAATGGTTACCACTTTTTAGTAGTAAAGTATTTTTTTAATCAAGGAAGGGAAAAATGAAGGGGGGGAAATCAGAGGGGGAGACGAAATATGAGAGACTGTGGACTCCAAGAAACAAACTGAGGATTTTAGAGGGGAGGAGGGTGAGGGGATCTGTTGGCCCAGTGGTAGGTATTAAGGAGGGCATGTTTTTCATGGAGCACTGGGTGTTATATGTAAATAATGAATCATGGAACACTGCATCGAAAACTAATGATGTATTGTGTGGTGACTAACATAACATAATAAAAAAATTTAAAAATTAAGGTATTTACATTTTTTAAACATAATGTTATTGCACACTTAATATACTACTTTTGTAAAACTTTTATGTATACTGAGAAATTAAAAAAAACTAACTGGTTTTATTGAGGTGGTCTGAAATCAAACCCACAATTAAGATATGTCTGTACATTTTCAGATGCTGGCGAGGATGCGGAGAAAGGGGAACCCTCCTACACTGTTGGTGGGAATGCAAGCTGGTGCAACCACTCTGGAAAACAGCATGGAGGTTCCTCAAAATGTTGAAAATAGAACTACCCTATGACCCAGCCATTGCACTACTGGGTATTTACCCTAAAGATACAAACATAGTGATCAGAAGGGGCACGTGTACCCGAATATTTAGAGCAGCAATGTCTACAATAGCCAAACTATGGAAAGAACCTAGATGTCCATCAACAGATGAATGGATAAAGAAGATGTGGTATATATACACAATGGAATACTATGCAGCCATCAAAAGAAATGAAATCTTGCCATTTGCGATGACATGGATGGAACTAGAGGGTATCATGCTTCGTGAAATAAGTCAATCGGAGAAAGACAACTATCATATGATCTCCCTGATATGAGGACATGGAGATGCAACATGGGGGGTTAGGGGGATAGGAGAAGAATAAATGAAACAAGATGGGATTAGGAGGGAGACAAACCATAAATGACTCTTAATCTCACAAAACAAACTGGGGGTTGCTGGGGGGAGGTGGGGTTGGGAAGGGGGGTTATGGACATTGGGGAGGGTATGTGCTATCGTGAGTGCTGTGAAGTGTGAACCTGGCGATTCACAGACCTGTACCCGGGGATAAAAATACATTATATGTTTATAAAAAAAAAATGGAAGGGGAGGCGAACCATAAGAGACTATGGACTCTGAAAAACAACCTGAGGGTTTTGAAGGGTCGGGGGTGGGAGGTTGGGGGAACAGGTGGTGGGTAATAAGGAGGGCACGTATTGCGTGGAGCACTGGGTGTTGTGCAAAAACAATGAATACTGTTACGCTGAAAAAATAAATAAATTTAAATACTAAAAAAAAGAGATATGTCTGTACATTTTAAGCATATCTGTACATATATTCTCACAAAGGACAGGAAGAAGATATAGACAAGGCTGGTCTATGCAGTGCTTTCAAAAGTGGATCTAGAGGTCATTTCCGCAATATTGGTTAAGTGAAAGAAGGTGGATCCACAGCAGTTGGCAGTAAGATATTGACTGCACACACAGCAACATAGGTGTCAAGAGAGGATGCCCAGAGGAGGAAAAAAAAGTGAGGAACATTTATAAGCCAATACTATTGATAAAATTAAGAATATACCAATAAAAGGATGAATGTTGAACATATTAGAACATACCAATGAAGGGTTGAAGAAAGAAGAATTGTGACAATAAAGGGCATATATAAACAAGAAAATAGAACTAGAGAAGGGCCTTTCCTGGATGGATGCGTGCGACTGGCACCTCCCTAAACTCCAGGTAAAAGCTCTGCCGTACCTGCCCTATGTCTGGGCTTGAGCTTCCTCCTGGATCTCCCACCACACCTGAAAAGGGAAGACAACTGCTTCTTCCCATTCTCTAGACTTTCCATGACACTATTTCATACATAGCTAAAAGAATTTTAATGAACTTAATTACCGACAAAATTGAGAATGTCAAATTTTCATCTTTGTGATATAATTATATAATCCCATAAAATGTAAATGGGAAATGACACCTCTAGGCACATATGTAAAAATTTTCATTTCTTAACATATAAGAGGATAATAATAGCTTCTGTGTTTAGGGGCATTTGAAAATTAAAATGAGATTACATATGTAAAGTGCTCACCGTATTACCTGGTGCAGGGTAAATCACTCAATATATAGTAGCTACATTAAATAAATTGGCTCCAAAAATTCATTTTAAAGATGGTTGTTGGGATTCTAAACATATTTTTGCCTAAGAAACAATAATAAAAATGCAGATGACTAGATGTTTAGGCTGGATGCAAAAGACAATTTAGACCCTTGAGAGACTTGAAGTATAAAATGATAGCGTCCCTACCAACCATTGTTAATTGACTGACGTTTATTTAGAGCCTGCCGTGTACTACTGTAGGTGACCACGTAATTTCAAATATGAGACTGTGTTTGGAGCTCCAGAGGAGGCTTCCCTGACTACAGCATATGTAAGTTATTCTTTTTTTTTATGTTTAATTTTTTTTAATTATTTATTTATTTAATTGACAGACAGAGATCACAAGTAGGCAGAGAGGCAGGCAGAGAGAGAGAGGAGGAAACAGGCTCCCTGCTTGAGCAGACAGCCCGATGCGGGGCTTGATCCCAGGACCCTGAGATCATGACCTGAGTCGAAGGCAGAGGCTTTAACCCACTGAGCCACACAAGCACCCCTGTAAGTTATTCTTAAAGTGTGGTGTGAGGACAGGGGCCCCTGCAATCTGTTTGTTACTGCTCTGTGATTGGATAAGAATTGTAATTGAGAGTAAACATTCAGAAAATTTTAAAACAATTCAATGGAGTAATTTTATGCCCACTGAATGTAATAATTACAAAAATTGGACTTACATTTTCATCTTATTTTCTGGTATATTATTTCTATTGTATTGCACAAAAGCTTGGGCCCATACCAGATTGGGGAAAGAGAACACGGCAGGTCCCCTGAGAAAAGGAGATCAGATAGTTTGAGAGGGATAGATCCAAAGTAAATCCCTACCCCAACGACTCTATCACATCACTCAACTTCATTTCCTATGAAGAAAATACCACTATTTTGAAGTTAATGTGTTTATTGAATTTTTTTTTAAGATTTTATTTATTTATTTGAAAGAGACACAGGAAGAGAGGGAACACAAGCAGGGGGAGTGGGAGAGGGAGAAGGAGGCTTCCCACTGAGCAGGGAGCCTGATGCAGGGTTCAATCCCAGGACCCTGGGATCATGACCTGAGCTGAAGGCAGATGCTTAACAACTGAGCCACCCAGGCGCCCCTGTTTATTGAATTTTTATCTTGTCTCTCCTTGTATGGGGTAATTTTGAGGAAGGAGGTCTTATTTGCCTTAATACTAGCAATTAGAACAGCGTCTGGCATAGCCTGGAGGCTAAGTTAATTTTAGTTGAATGGATCAGTGGATTGAATTTTAACTGCAGTTGTTGTAACAGTGACTACTGTCATCACACCCTGGACAGACATCATGAAATCCCTTCCAGCTGTGGGGAGGTGGTGAGGGCAAAGTGGCTTTCTCCTCCAAACCACAGGATTCGGGATTCAGGTCTGTCACTCCAGAATATCTCCAGAATTTTATGAATAATCAACTTCTTTGAATGGCCAGGCTCTACTATCTGACCAATTTGCATGCTAATCATAAACCTTTCCTGAACTAAAGATTTCAAACAGACTGTATGTTGTTAACATATTTTAGTTAAATATGTGCTTGTGGTAATAAACTATTTTTTTTAACGGTTTGCCACTCATTTTCAGACCATTTTCTAATCCAGACCGACCTCCCTTGCCCTATTAGTGTGAATTACAGATTCTTCACTGTCATGGTTAAAAGAGAGTAAGTTAATTTAGAACCCTGGATGACTAAAGCTGGAAGGATATTTTTAGTGATTCTAATGACTGAATCTTGTGGCTTGCTGCAGACAGTATTAGAAGCTTCTATTGAAGTTACAAGGGGTGATGAAGAGGCATACGTTGCAGTGGTTTCCGGGGAGATGGGAAAGGGATGGGAAATAGAGAAAACTATTTGTCAATTACATAACAGCAAATACCATAGCTGTCCTTACAGCAGGTCAGAAATGCAGCCACTGAAGCTGTCACATAATAGACAATTTGATGATAGTAACTAAGAAAACACAAAAGGCAGCTAATCTCCCCCCTACTGATAAAGCTGTCTGAGGTAGATCAATTTAGTCGCAGTTGTTGTTAGGAAATTGCACTTGTTTGATGTTCCACAAGCAGATCATGTAGTTTCCTAGGAAACATCCTTTTTCACTTAAATCTAATTCTCCCACGATGTGGGATCTGATGAGTCACTCAGCCTGATATTTCTCTCCTTTCCCTCTACCCATTAAAATGGACCTACCAGCTGGAAATCTACTAAATGAAATGAATTTATTAGTTCTTTTCACTTTGTTCTTCACTTAACTCTTGTGTTTCTTCCTTGCAAATCTAACTGCTTCCCTGATGTGAAGGGCCAGAAATAATGAAGGAGCGGGGTATGTGATGTGAGCAAGTGTGGAGCACTGGCTTTTTTTTTTTTTTTTTTCAATTTCTTGGTTATTAAGCTATATTTCAGCTTCTAGATTTAAATGGAAAACATTACATGCATAAAGACTTTTTTTTGTATTCTGTAGTGGAATTCATTGTCAATTTCATTTAATTTCAGATTCCTAGTCACATTTTACAGTTATGTGAGAGAGGGGGGAGGAGAAGGAAAGGAGGGATAGAGGGAGAAAGAGGAGAAAACGGAGGGAGGGGGGAAGAGAGGGAAACCAAGAGGGAGGGAGAGAGAAGGAGAAAGGATCAAAGGGAGGAAAGGGAGCAAGAGAGGGAAAGAGATCAGGAGGGAGAGAGGGAGAGGAAGGGAAGGAGAGAAGGAAGGGGGTGAAAGTGGGGAGAGGGAGAGAGGGACACAGTGAGGGATGGAAGGAGAAGGAGGGAGGGAGAGAGGGAAAGGGAAAAGAGGTAACAGTCAAGTAAAAGAATTTGCACAGATGTACCCATTCCTATCTGAACCAATTAATAGAAACATTGCCACAAAAATTCTAGAACCTGAAGATAATAAAAATATAATTTTAATTTGTTCATGAAGTTCAAATATACGATATATATATATTCACCATGCGTATGCTGAGTCCACAGTTAATTAAGTTTGCACATTCTAGGCATATTTGTCTCTTTGGTAACTGGGGACATGATATAGACATGAGTGATAGAATTCAGCTGAGACTTGCCAAGAATAAAGAATTCTCAGGGCAAAGCATTACTGATTCTTAGTTCCAGTGGCAACTGAGCACACCACCTGTGGAAGGGTGACTGCTGACTGTGGGTACTCTCTTACTGGCCCAGGTCCTGAGTTAGGCACATTGTCCTCTCCCTTTTTTGCTACACTCTCATCTTGACCATGTGCCAGGAATTGTGCTAATTACTCTCCTTGTATTTCTCATGTGAGATGAAGTATGGTACTATTACCTCCATTTTACAGATGAGTAAATCAAGTTCTAGAGTTGGTAAATGCTTTGCCCAGCATCATAGCTTAGGGCAGTTGTAGGACTTATCCTCAGCTCATGTGTCTATGGTCATCATCATTAATCTCTACTCTTTTTCTTGTGGGAAAATTTACTGGGTTTCTTCAAGATGAGGAATTGTAGAAGTTATGAAAATGCCTATATCTGAGCCATTAAGCCATTAAATTCACAGAAGCTAATAGAAATGTATCACAAGCCTACATGGGGCTCACTAATTCTACTGAAACAGAAGCATGATCAATATGGTCAGAAACAGATTTGCAGTAAAATTACCCAAGTCTGTCTTGCATCATGAATTCCCCAGAAAGAGTTTTCCCTCCTGGGATATGAGAAGTAGAGATGACACATTCTCCACTACCTACTATAGTAAAGGCTCCTAATGTTGTCCCTTGTATGGACATGGAGGGAAGGAGCTATGATAGAACACATTTCATTGGATGACTAAGAATAAACTACTTTTGGTTAGAATCATAAGAACTACCTTCTTCCCATTCCAGACTTCTTAGACATTGATCTAATGAACGTGCCCTATTAATGAACACTTGAAAAGCAGTAGTCCAGCTCCAAGACAATGCATCAATTATCTATCACTGCATAATGGACCACCATAGAACTTCAGGAACACACAACAATAACTATGGCTGTGGAGGTAACCTCACCTAGGCTCAGATGCTCTTGGATAGACTCATGTGCCTAAAGCTGTCTCGAGATCTGGGTTGGGCTGGGTTAGGGAGACTATCTGTTCATGTGTCTCTCCTCCTCCTTCTGGGTCCAGTGGCCTAGACCAGACACGTTCATTTCATCATGATGGCAGAGGCTCAGAACACAAGTATAGTATACAAGTCCTGTTAAAGCCAGAGTCAAGAACTGACACACATTACTTCTGCTGAGTTCTGTTGGCCAAGTGAAGTATAACAGAACTCAACAAGCTGTGTGCCCTGCTCCCCAGACAGCAAAGAGCCCTGCAAAGCTAATGGCAAAATATGTGGGTACAGAGAGAATGAGGAGCCAGCTTTAAAATTGTACACCTGACACTAATAGTGTGAAATTGGTAATTTAGTATAAACTGATTTTTAGTTTTCCCTTTTTGTTAAATTGCATTATTCCTGCTTCATGGAGTCCTTGTGAGAACTGAATGAGGAAAAGCATCTGGAAGTCCATCCCAATATGAAAATGAAAAAGTAGTTGACCCAGGGCTCCACAAAGGTCTGTCCTTCTTCGTATTTTGCCAACCCACTCACTCATTCACCCACTCATTTCCCTTCTCTGTTCCCATTTCAGAAACATTCTCTTTTGATGTTCAGGGGGACTGTTTTTCCTGAGGTTGGGAGACTCAATTTCAAGACTATCCTCTTTCTTTCTTTCTTCTTTTTTGCCTCATTTTAGACCATCGTATGCTACCATATGACAATTAAAACTATAGAAGCAGTTATTTTCCAGGAGGCACAGATGTTGTTCTCATTTGACAACACAAGTGCTTATTGGTCTTACTTTTAAGGTCCATTTCTCAGAAAACATTTCATTCACAGAACAATAAAGAACAGCAAATGACTTTATTAATATCTAAAGACTCATTAAATTCTACTCAGTGTTAAAATGTTCCAAACTCTCTGGAGAGTTCTGAATATAAATGTGCATTTAACCTACCTTTAAATTGCAGTATTTTGATAGAGATGGGATCAGATTTTGGTCAGCAAATGTTATATAACAGCTGCTTCCAGAGGGCTGTTGTCTGTTTCCATTTCCTTTGGATATTTGAATTTGTAACTGCAGAAAGAAGTCTTTTCTTGTGTATAAGATTGTCTGTCCTAACTTCAGGCTCGGGACAAGTTTTCTCCTTGTTTTTGTGGACAAGTCTCTGTGTCTTCAACACCAGTGAAAATGTTGTAAACCCTTCTGGAATCTGTCAATGACAACGTCTGTCATTGAAGATGCTAAAGATTAAGTCAGAAAGAATAAGTTCAGTGCTTCTTTTGAAAGACTAGCTAGGGCATCCTATGACCTGATTGCACCTGGAGGAGTTGTTTTCCTAAAGTTAAGTTGTGTGAGTGGATTCAGATGTACTTTGCAGGGTGGGGCTGACTCTGGTTGTGTTGGAGGAAGGCCAGTAGGAGACAGCAGATTTTGTGTGGCTCACAAAACCACTAAGACACCCATTTGGGGCTTTAGGAAAGTTAATTAGGAGGTATCCTTGGGCCTCAGTTGTTAGGTGGGTAGAGCATTGTAATGGGAAATAAGAGACAGGTGTCTGTAGATTCAGAAGTTTGTGGTAAAAGGGTAAACTTATACTGGGGAACAAGTTAGGGACCTGGCTCAAAAACCAGGCCAAAACACAGTTACTCTACCTGGAATACAATATCAAGACTAGAATAACTGTGTTGTCACATGGTTTTGGTGCTAAGTTGAACTTCTCTGACCCTCAACCCTATCACACACTGATAGGGTAAAAATAGCTCTGCATTCCAGTGACTTCCTCGCATCCATCTTCACTCCTGATTGAGAGCATGTAGAACCATGACTTCCTAGTACTGAGACCAAACTGAAGAGTGATCTGGGGGCCTGTTTCCAACCTTAGAACTTCATATATCTGACAGGGCATCAGAATAAAACAGGAAATGAGGATTTCAAAGATCACTTAATTTGGTGACCGCAGGAATGAGGTTCAGAGCACAAGGGATGCCGACATGCCCCGGGACTAGCCAAAGTGGAAAACGGCTAGTGGTAACAGCAACTCACAGAGATGGAGCTGAGAAATTGAGACCACCTGATGTAAATGTCATTCTAGAGGTGCCAGGATCTTACTGCAACTGAGACACTCAGGTGTGGGGAGAGCTTGGGCATAAGTCCACGATTCCTCCTGTCCCAAACCCCCGCTGAAACCTCCCACTGGTGGACCCTGTCAGAATCTGGAGGGTGAGGGGCTCCCCAGCCATGTAAGGGATTAGACCTTACAGGCCTCAAGACTGGCAAAGAAGCTGGGGGGTGGGAATGAGAGAGGACAAGTGCAGGTGATGTAAACAGCTATGATGTGATCACAGTCACTGGAAAATATTTGTTGTATCAGTTCTGACTTCTCTTCTTCAAAGAAATTACCCTCATTGCCTTTTACTGTCTCCTGCTTATCAGAGCTGAGGCCTCAGAGATGAAATATTTTATAAATATTCATACCATTTTAATAATTTCTCAGCATAGGATCTTAGAGATTTGTTGTTTATGTTGCAAAAACAAAAAGAAAACCAAAGCCCAAAGCCCAAATCTGTGTGTACTGACATGTAGTATGATTTCTGTGCCATGAAGAAGGAGGCTCAAAAAGCCTGCAGGAGCTGAAGCCTGTCTGTTTCCCAGGAGTGAAGTCGTAGCAAGCTTAGAGAATCCACTGTCAGTCAACACATCTCTGTGCTTCCATCAGACTCCACAATTTCCATGGGACCAATTACACGTCCGTATTCACTGGCCACCTAATGGGTCCCAGGCATTCACTAAGTGCTTAGCAGGGATATAGTGGCACATAAGATATCAGGGAATTGGACACATTAGTCCATTTAAGGACCTGCTTAAATTGCATGCAATTGGCACAGTGCTGGCAATCCAATGATGGTATTTTGCCTATTTTTATAATAGTAGAGAAGCTAGAGTTTACTAATTGGCTTCAGTAATTGGCCTTCTATATATCATTTTCAGCTCTTACTTTTCATGATCTCTTCCGTCCCACACCACCCATGTGCCTTCCCATAGTGGTGAGAGCTGAGGTGCACAGGCAGAACTGCAGGTGGGGTTGCTGCCTGACACAAGGGATTTGAGATATTCCTTTTGCTGGAGACACACTGGTCCTCTGGTCATAATGCTGCATGGCTAATCACCAAGCATCTCCACGTATCTGGCATGGAAACAAGCAAATTACACACATAATCTCCTTTGATTTGTTCCTCTTCATGACATTTATTTGCACACATCAGTTCTTTGCTTATTTGCTACTGCCACCAAAATGATTAATGTTGCAAAACTAACAAAAAGCAAAGTATTCTGATTTCTAACTCGATAGCACTTAGTCTGTTCAGGTCTATGTAGTTTTCATTTGTTTAAAATCAAGTAAAAATGGCTAAGTAGGGGAAAAGCCCTTGGAAAGAGAAAACATGGCACATGCTAGACTAACCTTGAACAAGTTTCATGAACATGAATAATAGTGATCATAGCAGCCTGAAAACATTGCCTGAACATTTGCCATCTGCCCCTGTCTGTACCCCTGAAGCAGATCTCTGAAGAGACTGCATTCCCTTTTCCTTCTGGCCTGAACCTTGTATGTCTGAATGCACCTTTTATTTTCTCTCTGCCACTTGTTTTATGCACCTTTAACCAATCTTGGCTTTGGGGAGGGTTTTCTCAGTAATTCTGGGAAGAGTCACCTTTGGTTGCAGAAGCTTAGAGGTTAAGAGTCAGGAGGCAGTTGGGAGATCATCTAGTTTATCTTCCCCATCTCACCTTCTAAGAACCCACAGTGAAGAATACAGAAATAGAAATTTCCCTGGTGATGGGAATTTCTGTATCTGTACTGTTTGACATGGTAACCACTAGCCACATGGAGCTATTGTGCACTTGAAATGTGGCTAGTGTGACTGAGGGACTGAATTCTAAACTTAATATTTAACTCCACCATTAATTTAAATGCAAATAGACATACATGAATAGAGGCTGCCATATTGGAAAGTCTAGAAAGTTCCTGTGATTTGCCCACTATCACACAGTTTTTAAGTGGAAGGAAGCACCTGATTACTCTGGGCTTTGCGTCACTTCAGGGATCTTTACTGCCTTTTAGATACTGCAGAAAATCAACAAACTAAGAACAGAACACATTATTAAGATTACCGAAAAGAAACGTTGGCTGCTTCAGCAATGACAAAGCAAAATGTGAGCTGTTAGAATCTAGTAGTGGGAGAGGAAGAGGAGTGCAGTAATATTACTATCTTATAATATGGGTTTTCTAGACATGATGCTCAAAATGATGAAAAGAAAAAGAAGTTTCAGTGTATTTTTAAAATTTTAGAAGGACAGATGAAATGGAAGCTAAAATATTTATAGAACCATAAAAATTAGGAGGTGGTGGCAGAAGGGAACAGAAAAGACAAGTTGAAATAAGTATAAAAATGCTAAATGTATCTTGAGCAGGAAGCTAATAGACAAGGTCCTAAAATGAACATATTAAAGATCAACATAAGCTTAAACGATCATGAAACTATGAGAAATCTATGAGAAGAAGAGGTTAAAGCTGTTGTCTTTGTAGAGTGGGGGCAATGAGCTGGAAGAGATGGATTGATACACAGGGAATTAATACTTCTCAGCATTTTATTATTTTCGGCTATGTTTCTGCTTTTTATTTTTTAATTTTTTAAAAATATTTCATTTATTTACTTGACAGAGAGAGAGATAACAAGCAGGCAGAGAGGCAGGCAGAGAGAGGGGGAAACAGAATCCCTGTTGAGCATAGAGCCTGGATGCGGATGCAGGTTGGATCCCAGGACCCTGAGATCATGACCTAAGCTGAGACAGAGGCTTAACCCACTGAGACACCCAGGCACCCCTCTGCTTTTTATTTTTTTTAAATAAATAACAGCAATTTCTGCAAGTTTCATGGGTTTGAAATTAGGGTAGAGAATAAACTTATCAGAAATCTATATTCTTTTAAATGAAGGAAAACTCAACAACACATAAGGCACAATTAAGTCAATCACTGCCTTTCCCCATGTATTTAGCCAAATACACAAAAATATTTACCCACAGAATCATTTATATTTGTCTCATATATAAAACCAGTAATTTTGTCTGGCAATCTCAGTCTCAAGCTGCATTAAGTTAGATCTTGTAAATAATTACTCAGTGCAGTCAAAATAAGAAAAATTAGGCCAGATATTGCACAAATTCAAATACAGCTCGTAACATACTTCAGTCAAAGAACAACAAATCTAAATGCAGATGTGATGTTGCCTATTGGAGTTCCCCAGGAAAGAGTGTTCTTGTGCATTGTCCAGCCTGGCTGTTCATCACACAAGCTGAGATTGAGTTAGGTAGAGCAAAGAAAGAGTTCACTTATGGAAATTAGGAGAAACAAGGCAGAAATGCCCTGGCTATGGCAATTGAAGTCCATTTTTGAGCTAGACATTGAGACTCATGGACATCTGTCTATAGATAAGGGTTGAGGATGGGCAGTAGAGCTGCTGTGGCGTTATTGTACAGACACTGAAGGGCCAGGCTCAGAGCAGGGTGAGCCTGCAGGTCCTAAGAAGTCATGGCCAGCTGAGCATGTAGTTCATGGGCTGGGAGAAGACCTGTTGGACCAAACTGAGTACTGGGCCCCAACCAACCAATGGGCATATAGAAAGGACTTTCCCAGCACAATCACCCTGATAAATCCACCCTTGCTTTGCAGAAGGTTGCCCTCCAAGTTCACACTAGAGAAAAGATAAATTTGGCACAAATGTGGTGTAGTATAATTTGACCGCTTGGACAATAACCGCCTAACCTTCTAACCATGGTCAGATAGGACTCTAGTTTAGTGATTTATTCTTACATGTGCCTTGTACTTACTGAGCTTTAGCATCTTCATTTTCAAACCTCAATTCCTAAAATTTCATACAGTTATGTCACATTCTTGAATATGATCCATACATTAAACCTCCTGAAAAGCCATTTTACCTCTGTAATCTAAAATAGTGTAAGATTCTCTCCATCCAGGCCTTACTAGGACTAAGGAAGCAACAGAAATAAAATAAAATAAAATAAAATAAAATTAATATAAAATAAAAAAATAAAATAAAACAATTCCTTCCATACTATAGAGGAATTCTGGAGGCATTCTAGTCCATAGTTTTTCTATGCTTGATGGGCCTAGTAAGAGAAATATTCATCACCAGGGTTTTACCTTCCCTACCTAAATCAATGACAGGCTTCCAATATCATGCAGTACTTTCACTCAGTGAAACATCTCACTCAGTGGACATTTTTCTGGGTCTCCAACACCTGATTCTTGTCAAAAATTCCCCAGGGAACTATAAACTAGCTTTACATTGCCACTGGACAATAAAGGGTCAAGACCTCCCCACTCTCATCAGTCTCATCAGTTTCTGTAGAACTTTTCTATTGAGTGTGGATCTTCCCTCCAGAAGCCCCATTGCTTTTATTTTAGGCTGGTTGCTCTTGCATGATGCCAAAAACTACTTCAGGTGATCTACTTAGTTCAAAACTGATTACACAAAAAGTCATATCACTGTGTTGGTCTACATAGGCTGCCATAAAAAAAATACCTTAAACAACACATTTTATTTATTCGTTTTTTGTTTTTTTTTTTTTTACAGTCGGGCAGTTGGAAAATCCAAGGTCAAGGTGTTAACCGATCAACTCCTAGTGAAGGCTCTTTTCCTGGCTTGAGTATGGTCACCTCACCATGTCTTCACATGGTCTTTCCTCAGTGATGTGGAGGAAGAGGGAGATAGCTCTTCCTCTTTCTTGTCTTATAAGACCACTAGGGACATAATGAGGTCCCATCCTCATGGCCTAATATAACTCTAATCACCATCTAATCACCTTCATATCCAAACACCATCACACTGGGGATTAAGGCTTCAATATGTGAATTTGTGGGGGCAAACATTCAATCCACAGCAATCCACTCTTGCCCCTTATGTCTTTCTCACATGCAAAATCATTTATTCCATTTTCACACCCTCAAAGTTTTCACTCATTCCAACATTAACTATAAAGTCCAAAGTTTAAAAATCTCCTCTAAATCAGATATGAGAGACTGGAGGAATAACTTATCCTGAGGCAAAATTCCTCTCCAGCTGTGAATCCGTCAAATAAGACAAGTTATGTGCTTCTAAAATACAATGGTGGGGCAGGCATAGGATAGATATCCCATTCCAACAAGGAGAAATAAGAAAGAAGTAAAGGGTGAAAGTGCCCCAAGAAAGTAAGAAACCTAACAAGGCAAATTCTAAGTGATCTGTGGTTCAGTGCTCTGTCTTCCAGGCACACTGGGGTAGTGGTCCCATCTTCTCAAACCACAGAGGTGGTGGTTCCATCATCAGACCCTCTGGGTTGCCAGTCCAGCCCTTACAGATTTTCCAGGTAGCAGAAGGCTTTGTGACTTTGACCAGTTTCATTTCCAAGGTTCTAGGCAGCAGCCAGGGCAGCAGAGGTAGTCATGATCACTTCTGAATCACTTGGAAGATGATTCTTCCCTTTCCTTGAAGAAGAATGCATGTTCACAGACCAAATAGCTGTATGATCCAGTCCCGCATGATTAAAGAAGTTCAGCAAGCCTTCCTTCATTTGGTTTTGCTTTTTCTGTCCCTTTTAGTACCAGATGGCAGTGTCTTGCTTGCATAAGCCCATCTCTATTCCTGGCATCTGCTGAGATGGCTGCTTCAGTCCGAGAGTGGTGCCTATGATCTCTTTATCAAATGACTATTCAGTCATAGCCATTATCTTCATTTCAGAACAAGCTTTCTCACCTTTTGCAACATGGATCTGCTTATAATTTTTCCAATAGTCAAGTTTCAGTCCCTCACCATGTCTTCACATGGTCTTTCCTCAGTGATGTGGAGGAAGAGGGAGATAGCTCGTTCTCTTTCTTGTCTTAAAAGACCACTAGGGACATAATGAGTTCCAATCCATTAGTGATACCTTCAATGCCTTGCGGAGAAACCTCCTCTGCTAAATATCCATCACTTAAAAGTTCCATCTTCCACAAAATACTAGAACACATTTCAGCCAAGTCCTTTATTATTTTGTCTCCAATAATATGGTTTCCATTTCCATCTGGGATCTCACTGTAATTGTCTTTAGCTTCCATATCTCTACCACGTACCTCAAAACACTTCCAGCCGCTGTCCATTACCCAGTTCTTAAGTCAATTTCACATGATTAGGTATTTTTTATGCAGCACCCACTTCTCAGTACCAAAATCTGACTCAGTTGCTCAGGATGCCATAACAAAATGCCATCTATTTTGAAGGCTGGGAAGTCCTAGGTCAAAGTGCCAGCTGATTCCATGTCTGGTAACCCAATTACCACCAAGAAGCTCCACTTCCAACTCTGGGGTTTAGGGCTTCAACATGTGAATTTGGGGGAGACACAAGCATTCAGTTTTTAGCAACTCCTTAACATAAATGTGAGTATATTATTTGCTCACACACCTGACTGTCTAAGGATGGATACAGAGCATATTTCCTTGCTTTATTATCCAACCCTCTGATTAGGCTAATTTATCACTCTTCATTTGTTTTCTTCCAGCCTCTCTTAGTATGAGAGTTTGAACTTGGATCCCACCATCCACAGAAGATGTCAGCATGCATCTTGGTCTGAATAATGAAATTTGTGAATGTATTCACTCCTCTAACATTCCTTCTCCAGAGTATCTTCCACCTCGAAACCAGTACTTACAATTTTTTCTTCCACTTCAGTTGCACCTTTTGGCCAGTGCAAAGTTTTCCTTAGTTCACAAAGACATGCTACCATATCAGAACTCAAACATGCTTGACAGTTGTGTGTGCTGCTACTGGAGTGGCTGTGGAGGCAGCTAGCCACTAAGCTCATATTAATTCTAAACCTTGGGTTTTGTATTAGCTCTCAATCTGTTTATTGTAGTTTCTAGTGCTCTGGGTTGTTTGCTTAACTTTTGGCATTCTGACTTTAGTAATTTGACTGTGCGGAGGTCAGCCTGACCTGGGTACAAAGCAATCTGACAGTCTCATTTCTTTCATGCCACCTTAGGTGTCCTCTGCGTTGCAGCTGGGGGAAATTCAGCACTAATTTTTTTTTGCAATTGTTGATGTGTTTAAGACTTGCAATGTACATCTTCAAAATCAGGCAAGAGAGGTTTCCAGCTGGCTAGGGCTTCAACAGAGTAATTCAAAACTGAAGTTGTGGACCTATGGCAAAATAGATTCTATGTCTTCCTGCTGGTTAAAGAGAAATATGAGAAAGTGTTGGGTGGTTTCCTTAAAATTTAGATGGGAAGGATTCAGATGAAAGAGAGAAGGCAGAAGAGATGGGCAAGGAGAGGAAGAGATAGCAAATGTTTTTTATATGTGCCCATTTTCTTATTAATATAAAAGATATAGAGGCTTTTTTTTCTTTTACTATTGCATCTGCCTCTGATGTTAATCATGGTTTGAAATTAGCTGTTGGTTACTGAGTATGGACACTTTACCTTTGTCATTAATATCAGTGACATTGTCATAAGATGTAGATGGACTTGAAAGAGCATACATAGTTCAGGAGGTTTTATGGGAAGGTTTTAAAGTGTGGGACAACTTGAAGTCAAGTCTAAACTTTGCAATTAATGAGGTATATAAAATGTTTAGCCTTCCAGGGCCTTAGTATCCACATTTGCCAATAAAGGGTTGACGAAATGATGCCTAAGACTCCCAGAAGTTCTAACAGAAGTATGCTATGCTGTGCTACTCTATATTATGCTCTTCCATTTGTTCCCCAGTGTTCTTCAAGTCATTCATAGATGGGGAAATTCTCTAATTTATCATTCAAACCAGGACACTTTTGCTATCCCTCAAAGTCAATGAAATATCACTTTGTAAAAGAATTGACCTTTTAAAGTGTTTGAAAGATCACAGAGGGAGACGGGATGCAATTTCATTAGGATTTTTATGGAATGTAGAAATAAAAATTCCACTTTTTTGGTTGCATGTATGTTAGCACATCTGTGCCCAAGCCCTAACTATTGGGAGCCATGCCTAGAGTTACCAGTCAGCGGACTCCTTTGCTAAGAGCTCACCTTAATGATTCCTCCTTCTACCCAACAGAGTCAGGAATCTCTCCCTGGGCTCCCACAGCACCCATGCAAACTTCTAGCCCAGTATCCAGGGTGCTGTGTTCTAATCGTTGGTTTACCTACCTCTCTTTTCCATGAGACTGAGCATAGAACCTGGTTCTTTCATCTCTATTGCCCATGGACATGGACATCAGGGTTGAGACTAAAGAGAGCTATGTAAGGCACCCAGGAAAAGAAGCATGTAGATCAGTGACGAGCCAGCACTTACATGGACCTGAGTGTGTCTTGAACTCTACCTGCCTTGCTTGTCTCAGTCTAGTCCAGGTCCTGATGGGTAGAGTGCCTGGCACATCATAAGCCTCTAAGAAAGCCAGTGACATCTGGAAGTACTGAATTTTGGAGTCAGGCTTGTTTCTAAGTGTGGGTTTTATTATTTAGGTAAGGTGAGGCCAACAGATTGGAAGATGACTGTCATTGGAAAGATGGCTTGTTATGCGCAGCTCTCAAGGAAGGGTACACCATGCCATGCAGGGAAGCATTAAGGTTGATTGGGACACAGAGAGAACTAGGGGAATACATAGGTAATAGCTTTTATTGTCTAGTTCTGGGGTGATTAGTTGGGAGGACAGTGGCCTACATTGTGAGAGCCTGATAGATGAATTGTCTGGGTTATAAGTTCTAGATTGGTTGGTTTGCATAGGCCAGTCCTTTACTGTCTCTAAGAATTGGCTAGCTCTTGGTGGGGAAATCCCTTTAAGCCAGCAAGGCCCCAAGATGTCAAAGCATTAGAATAAAAAGACATGTTTAACAGAAGTTTTCTTGAGTTTGAATATGTGCTATCATATGTAAGATTCATGGTCCTTTGCTTCTGTCTCAGAATACAAGGGTGCTAATAATGCAGTAACCTTACTGGGTTGTTATGAGAATTAAACCAAACAGCCTGGTACACAGCAGGTGCTCAAGAAAGGATAGACATTAGTCAATATACACAGAGTATCTATAATAGGGCATATACATTTAGGCACATGTGATTAGATGAGTCTTGGGCAAGGTATACCTCAATTTTATGGAGGTAGAGCTTCATTGCTGCTTTGAAAATGACCTCCATTGTTGGCCACCTTTTTGAATAATATTCCGTATAATTCTGCAAAATAGCTTAAGTGCTCCTGGAAACTTGAGTCTGTCTTGAGGCTTCTGCAACTTCTTGCTTTGAACAAGGCTAAAAATAATCCAAGTACCTTCCTTCCCTAGGGGATGATGGTGCTGCAGACCACAGGGGAAGCAGGAGATATAGTGGATGGTGTATGTGTATTCCAAAGAAACTTTCTGGAACTCTCCAAAACTTCAAAAAGAAGTTACTGTTGGCTGCTTTGCAAGTTTCCGAGGAAGCTTTCTTTGGGCTGATACAGTGACAGCAAGAGTGTCTCCTGACACCAAACAGGAATTTTTATAGGCACTGGAGAATGTTAGAGAGGCCCTCAGTATGGCATGTGGAAACAGCAGTGGACAAAGGATAAGTTTTATTGTCAAGCATTAGCTTTCACTTGCTAGTGTTTAGAGATCAGGTGATAGAGAGCCATTAACTTCAGGCTGTTGTTCCCCACACCAGGTATGATATCAGTGGATCAGGAAAGAAATCACAAATGATGTGTTGTAGGAGCTGTGAAGGAGAATTACTGTGTTTTCCACAGAGACAAACATAGCAGCTTTCTCTGGGGACTTCTGCTATTCTCATGCTGTCATTCAGTGTGAAATAGGATCCTGATCAGGAATCCTGTGACAGTGAGAAGTTTTCCCCAGGGCCCCCTTCAGGGGCTGGAGTGGGTCTTTGCCAGGCAACGTTAGTAGGCTGACACTCCTTAAACTGAGCCTAAATATATAGAAAGAGACTAGAGGGTGGGCAGCATAAACATGCTCTTAACTTCTCTCATTATAAGAGTCAAAAATGTCTTTGGAATTTACCATTTCATTCCTTCCTGGACCAAGAAATACCAATATATTTTGGAACAATTACAGCGAGCCCATATACCATTGTGCTCTTAATATACAAAAGCAATGTTATTAAATGTTAAGTGGTCTCTTCACTCTTTTCAGTTATTTTTGTGTATTTCTTTTAAGAAATAGCTAAGGTAACATTGAATGTAACTTTTGCATCATAGAAATTTGTTGACAGAATATATTATAGCTCTGACCTTTAGAAAATTACTTTCCTTATGAGATAATTTATAACCTGCAGAAGATATTTGGTGCATTAACGTTTTCCTTCTAGCCTCTTACTCCGTTACCGGTTCTTTTTATTGCATTAAGTAGACCCAGTACACAGCTAAGCTTCTAGGATTAAGACAGTTATATATTTTCCAAATAGCTTCTTAGGGGTATACTGAGATAGGGTACTGGGCCATGCCCACTGTGAACCTTATTAGTCTTGTGCTGTTCAATGAAAGCTCTTAATTCAGGTAAAGAGGCAAGAGGAGGGAGAGAGAAAATAAGATTTTTTGTCTGTTTGAGTATTTACAGAATGCCACGCATGTTACATGCCTTTTATATATTTTCATAGATGAACTTCACGATAACCCTTCGAGGTAGGCATTATTGTAATCTCCATTTTCAGATGAAGACATTGAAGCACAGAGATGTTAAGTAAATTGTCCAAGGTTACAACTAACTGAGTCAGTCAGGAATCCAACCTAATTCAGATAAAACTATTCAATTATTTCCTTATCAAATTATTCAAATCAATAGTTATTAAAATCAAATGGCACTAAAAGAACTTAAAAATCTTTCCACATTCAGTCCTGCTCTACAGAGGCATACATTTTTTGCATTTGTAAAAAACTATTTCCTGATATGTATCTCCGTATTTCTTTTTTTCTCAAAAAAATATTAACATTATTTTGTTAAAATTGATTAAAACAAAAAATAATAAAATTATTCTAAATAATTAGAATTCATACCTTTTCCTCTGAGATTTTATTAATTTTTTTATTATTACAAACTAGATCTTTATTGGACTTTTTGTTTTAGTTTAAATTTTACTTGATTAACATACTGTGTAATATTGGTTTCTGGAGTAGAATTCAGGGATTCATCATTTATTTACAACATCCAGTGTGCATCACAAAAAGTGCCTTCCTTAATACCCACCTCCCACCTACCCTGTTCTTTCACCCAGCTCCCTCCATGAACCCCCAGTGGTTCTCTATCACTTATCTTATGTATCTTATGGTTTATTTCCTTCTCTACCTTCTCCCCCTTCCCATGTGTTCATCTATTTTCTTTCTTAAATTTCACATAGGAGTGAGATAACATGGCATTTGTCTTTCTTTGACTGACTTATTTCACTTAGCATAATATCCTCCATCCATGTGGTCGCAAATAGCAAGATTTCATTTTTTCATGGCTGAGCAATATTCCTCTGTGTGTGTGTGTGTGTGTGTGTGTGTGTACACACATATCACCTCTTCTTTATCCATGTATCAGTTGATGGACATTGGACATTTGGGCTCTTTCGATAGTGTGGCTATTGTTGATAATGCTACCATAAATATTGGGGTGCATGTACCCCTTCAATTATTTTTTTATCCTTTGGGCAAGTACCTAGTAGTGCAGGGTAGGGTAGATCTATTTTTAACTTTTTTGAGGAAACTCCATATTGTTCTCCAGAGTGGCTGCATCAGGTTGCATTCCCACCAATGGCTCAAGAGGGTTCGTTCCTCTTTCTCCTCAACCTATTGTGTGTGTGTGTGTGTGTGTGTGTGTGTGTGTGTGTGTGTGTGTGTGTGTTAGTTAAAGCCATTCTGACAGGTATGAGGTGGTATCTCATCATGGTTTTGATTTGTATTTCCTTGATGATGAGTGATGTTGAGCAACTTCTCATGTATCTGTTAGCCTTCTGGATGTCTTCTTTGGAAAAGTGTCTATTCATGTCTTCTGCCCATTTCTAAACTGGATTTTTTATTTTTTGGAGTATTGAGTTTGATAAGCTCTTTATAGATTTTGGATACTAACTCTTTATCAGATATGTCATACACAAATATCTTCTCCCATTCCATAGGCTGTCTTTTAGTTTCATTGACTGTTTCCTTCCCTGTGCAGAAGCTTTTTATCCTGATGAAGTGCCAACATTTCATTTTTGCTTTTGTTTCCTTTGCCTCTGGTGATGACATGTCTAGCAAGAAGTCTCAATGGCTGAGGTCAAAGAGGTTTCTGCCTGTGCTCTCCTCTAGTATTTTGATGGTTTCCTCTTTCATATTTAGATCTTTCATCCATTTTGAATTTATTTTTGTGTATGGTCTAAGAAAATGGTCTGATTTCATTCTTTTACATGTTGCTGTCCAGTTTTCCTAACACCATTTGTTGAAGAAACTGTCTTTTTCATTGGATAGTCTTTCCTGCTTTGTCAAAGATTAGTAGACCATATAGTTGTGGGTCCAGTTCTGGGTTCTCTATTCTATTGCATTGATTTGTGGTCTATTTTTGCATCAGTATCATAGTGTCTTGATAATTACAGCTTTGTAATAGAGCCTGAAATCCAGAATTGTAATGCTTCCAGTTTTTCTTAATTTCTAAGGATTGCTTTGGTTATTTGAGATCTTTTATGTTTCCATAAAAATTTTAGGATTGTTTATTCTATCTCTGTGGAGAAAACTGGTGTTATTTTTATAGTAACTGTAATAAATGTGTAGATTGTTTTGTGTAGATTGTTTTGGGTAGTATAGACATTTTAACACTGCTTCTTCTTCCAATCCATGAGCATAGAATGCTTTTCCATTTCTTTGTGTCCTCTTCAATTTCTTTCATAAGTATTGAATAGTTTTCAGAATATGAATCTTTTATTTTTTTTTAAGATTTTATTTCTTTGATAGAAAGAGAGAGGTCACAAGTAGGTAGAGGGCAGGCAGCAGGGATGGGGGAAGCAGGCTCCCTGCTGAGGAGAGAGCCTGATGCAGGGCTCTATCCCAGGACCCCAACATCATGATCTGAACCGAAGGCAGAGGCTTAACCCACTGAGACACTCAGGTGCTCCCAGAGTATGAATCTTTTACCTCTTTTGTTAGGTTTATTCCTTGGTATTATATTGTTTTTGGTGTAATTGCAAATGGGATTGCATCCTTGTTTTCTTTTCCTGGTGTATAGAAATATAACAGATTTCTGCATATTCGTTTTATACCTTACAATATTGTTGAATTCATGAATTAGTTCTAGTATTTTTTTGGTGGAGTCTTCAGGTTTTCTACATAGAGTATCATGTCATCTGCAAATAGTGAAAGTTTGACTTCTTCCTTGGTGATTTGGATGCATTTTATTTGTTTTTCTTGTCTGATAGCTGAGGCTAAAACATCCAGTACTTTATTAAATAGTAATGGTGAGAGTGGACCTCCATGTTTTGTTCCTGACTGTAGGGGAAAGGCTCTTACTTTTTCTCTATTGAGGGTGATATTAACTGTGGGTCTTTCATATATGGCCTTTATGATGTTGAGGTATGCTCCATCTATCCCTATTTTGTTGAGTATTTTTATCAAGAAAAGATGCTGGATTTTGTCAAATGTTTTTTCTGCATCTATTGAAAAGATAATATTGTTCTTATACTTTCTTTTATTAATGTGGTGTATCATGTTGATTGATTTGTGGATCTTGAACCACCCTTGAAACCCAAGAATAAATCTCACTTGATTGTGGTGAATAATCCTTTTCAAGTACTGTTGAATCAGATTAGCTGGTGTCTTGCTGAGAAATTTTGCATTCATGCTCATCAAGGATATTGGTCTATAATTCTCTTTTTTATTGGGATCTTTGGTTTTGGAAACATCATAATACTCTCCTCGTAGAATGAGTTTGGAAGTTTTCCTTCAACTTCTATTTTTTGGAATAGTTTCAGAAGAATAGGTACTAATTCTTCTTTAAATGTTTGGTAGAATTCCCCTGGGAA
Organism: Meles meles; assembly: GCF_922984935.1. Taxonomy (NCBI): domain Eukaryota; kingdom Metazoa; phylum Chordata; class Mammalia; order Carnivora; family Mustelidae; genus Meles; species Meles meles. The sequence goes on along the minus strand of NC_060069.1, from coordinate 34,783,638 downwards.
ACCATCTGGCCATGGACTCTTGTTTGTTGGAAGATTTTTTATTATTGCTTCAATTTCTTTGCTGATTATGGGTCTGTCCAGATTTTCTATTTGTTCCTGTTTTAGTTTCTGTAGTTTGTATGTTCCTAGGAAATTACCCATTTCTTCCAGTTTGCCTAATTTGTTGGCATATAATTGCTTATAACATTCTCTTATAATTGTTTGTATTTCTATAATGTTGGTTGTGATCTCACCTCTCTCATTCATGATTTTATTTATTTGGGTCCTTTCTCTCTCTCTCCATTATTATTACTATTATTATTATTATTATTATTATTAATTTGATAAGTCTGGCTAAGAGTTTATCACTTTGTTAATTCTTTCAAAGAAACAGCTCCTCATTTTGTTGATCTCTTTTACCAGTTTTTTATTTCTATATCACTTATTTCTGCTCTAATCTTTATTATTTCCCTTCCCCTGATGGATTTAGGCTTTAGTTGTTCTTTTTCCTGCTCCTTTAGATGTAAGGCTAGGTTGTGTATTTGAGACTTTTCTTCTTTCTTGATGTAGGCCTGTACTGCAATATACTTCCCTCTTAGAACTGCCTTTGTTCCATCCCAAAGGTTTTGGAGTGTCATGTTTTCATTTTCACTTGCTTCCATGTATTTTTAAAAATTTCTTCCTTAATTTCCTGGTTAATCCATTCATGTTTTTTGACCTCCATGTATTTGACATCTTTCCAAATATTTTCTTGTGGTTGACTTCAAGTTTCAGAGTCTTGCAGTCCAAAAATATGCATGGTATGATTCAATCTTTTTGTACTTTTTTGAAGTCTGATTTGTGACCCAGTATATGATCTATCTGGGAAATGTTTTAGATGCACTCAAAAAGAATGTGTATTCTGCTTTTTCAGAATGAAATGCTCTGAATATATCTATTAAGTCCATCTGGTCCAGTGTGTCATTCAATGCCATTGTTTCCTTATTGATTTTCTGCTTAGATCATCTCTCTGTTGCTGTAATAGGGGTGTTAAAGTCCCTTACTATTATTGTATTACTATCAATATGTCTTTTTTTTAAGATTTTATTTATTTATTTGACAGACAGAGATCACAAGTAGGCAGAGAGGCAGGCAGAGAGAGAGGAGAAAGCAGACTCCCCCACTGAGCAGAAAGTCTGATATGGGGCTTGATCCCAGGACCCTGAGATCATTACCTGAGCTGAAGGCAGAGGCTTTAACCCACTGAGCTACCCAGGTGCCTCTCAATATGTCTTTTTATGTTTACTTGACTTATATATTTGGGTTCTCCCAAGTTAGGGGCATAAATATTTATAATTGTTAGATCTTCTTGATATATAGACCCCTTAATTATGATATAGTGCCCTTCTTCCTCTCTTGTTACAGTCTTTGTTTTAAAATCTAGCTTTTCAGATACAAGTATGGCTACTCTGGCTTTCTCTTCGCATCTTTTTGTGTGATAGAAGGCTCTCCATCTCCTCAGTTACAATCTGCAGGTGTCCTAAGGTCTAAAATGATTCTCTTATAGGTAGCATATAGATGGATCTTTTTTTTTTTTTTTTTAAGCTATTCTGTTACCCCATGTCTTTTGTTTGGAGTATTTAATCCAAATCCTGAATTTACATTCAGGGTGATTATTGAATTTAGTGTCAGTGTATTATCTGTCGAGTTGTTGTTTCTGGTGATGCTTTCTTATTTTTTCTAACCTTTTTGCTTGAGGTCTTTTTTTTTTCATGCTCGGAGATTCCCCCTTAATATTTGTTACAGGGCTGATATAGTGGTCATGAACTCTTTTAGTTTTTGTTCATCTGGGAAATTCTTTATCTCACCTATTTTGAATGACAGCTTTGATGGATAAAAAATTCTTGGTTGTGTATTTTTCCCACTCAGGACATTGAATATATCCTACCACTCTCTTCTGGCCTGACAAGTTTCCATGGACAAATCTGCTGTGAATCTGATCTCTCTTCCCTTGTAGGTTAAGGACTTTTTCCCCTTGCTGCTTTCAAGATTCTTTCCTTGTCTGTGTATTTTGTGAACTTGACAATGATATACCTTAACAATGGTTGGCTTTTGTTGAATCTCATGAGAGTTCTCTGTGCTTCCTGGATTTTGATGCCTGTATTCTTCTCCAGCTTAGGTAAGTTTTCATCTATAATTTGCTCAAATAAAACTTCTGCTCCTTTTTCTCTCTCTTACTCTTTTGGGGCTCCTATGATATGGATGTTATTCTGTTTTAATAAGTCACTGTGTTCCCTATGTTTACCTTTGTGGTTGATTGTCTTTCTTTCCTTCTTTTTCTCAGTTTCATTATTTTCCAAATTTTATCTTCTATACCACTGATTGATCTCTCTGATTCATTCATTCTCATCTTTATGACATCTATTTGTATTTGCATCTCCGTTGTAGCATTTTTAATTTCGGCCTGACTAGATTTTAATTGTTTTACCTCTGCAGTAAGGGATTCTTTAGTGTCTTCTATGTCTTTTTCAATCCCAGCTGGTATTATTATAAGTGTTTTAAGTTCTAGTTCAGACATTTTACTTATATCTGCATTGATTAAATCTCTGGCTGTCATTTCTTCCTGTTCTTTCTTTTGGTGTAAATTCCTCCATCTGGTCACTTTGGAGGGGATGGAAAGGAAAAGGAAAGAAAAGAAAAAAGAAAAGAAAAGGACAAAGTTAAAGAAATTGTAAAAAGTGGAAAAAAATTAAAAATAACATTTGATAAGATACATATAGGAAGCTAGATCCTAGGTGTGTTTTGGTCTGCTTGTTAGAAGCTTGTTAAAAAAAAAGGTAGAAAGAAAAGGAGAGAAAAAAATAATTATTGGAGAGTATATAAAATTAAAGAAAATTAAAAAAAAGTTCTTTCTGTATTCAGAAAACAAAATAATAAGAAAAAAAAACAGACAAAAATAAAAACAAAAGAAAAAGGAAAAAGAAACTAACAACAATGCTAGATCTTATTTCCCCTAGAGCTGAAGCTGTGCAGCACTCTAAGATCAGGAGACTAGGTATGGACAAGGGATTTATGTTGGTCTTGTGGGGAAGGACCTGCTGCTCTGATTCCCAGGTGGAATTGCCCTGGTGAAGATGTGCAGGGCACAGGGATGAGGGTGTGGGCTTGGTGTAGTGGCTCCATTCTCCATTCAGTGCTGTTTAGCTCACTGAGTTTGATCAAGCTGGTGGTTGTGAGGAAAAAATGGCTTTGCCCCATTCTCCCCTCTCTGAAGTGGGAAATCCATGCCACTCTTTAGTGAGCCCTCACAGATGCAAACAAAGACTACTCCCATCTCTAGTTTCTGTCAGATCCCTACTTTCACCCTATGGAGGAGCTGTCTGCCTACCAATTGGTGCAGCACTTCTGTGTTTTATCTCAGGCCTGGTTGTGTTTCAAACCCCTCCCATACTTCAGAGATACCCTAAGACATGGAGTCACACTAATCTCCTGGGGGAGGGTTTTCCTGCGCTGCAACCAGTGCTGGCTTGTTGGAAAAGACAGTGGTGCGACTGTGCAGCTGTTTAAAGTTTGTGGTGAATCGCAACACACAGCCTGTGCCAGGTTTCATAGCCCTTACGCAGAGTCTTTGTTTCTATGCTGGTGCACAGGAGGACTGCCCCATGGTGTCCTCAGGGTCATTTGCCTGTGGAGAAGTCATATCACTGCTCCCAAAAGCCTTCAAGCTCTGGCCGGTGCCAACTTTTCTCAGAATGCAGTGGTGTGACTGCACATCAGTTCAAATTTATGGTAAATCACAACACACAACGACTACCACTGGAGTTTGTAACCCTCAGCCACCATCTTTGATACCTGATAATCTCACAGACCTCAGAACTTGGGAATCTGTGTTCTGCTGTTTTATCAAAAACTGGTGTATTGTAACCCTCTCCATTTCTCCCTATAAATGGTTTCGGGGAATAGCTTTCCTGTGCAGTCCTCTGCACGTGTTTTCAGTTTTTCTTTGTTTTCCATGCTTTTTATCTCTCTCCTTCTCTCTCACTACTCCTTATTTGTTCAGGGATCCTTCCCCTGGGGAGCACCTACCACTCTTTTCTCCCACATATCAACTCTCTGCAGATCTTACCTTCCATGAATGTTTTTGGTTTGTAGATATGCGACTTTGTTCTCCAAGAATTTGGATTGATTTTTTTGGGTGTTCAGGATGATTTGACATTTATCTAAGCTGTGTTTGAGTGAGGAGGCAGGCTTAAGGTCGCCTGACGCCTCTGCCATCTTACCTCTCCAACCTGTATCTCCATATATTTAAAGACAGTGATTACATTGGGCTTTAGAATTTACTGAGTTCAGACCTTGCACACTTCCTTTTATGATATATATGAACTTATTTTACCCATATATATCTCCAACCTGATTTCTCTCACCTAATGCTCTCAAGCACAATGTGTGCATTATTTTTTTTTAAAGATTTTATTTCTTTATTTGACAGACAGAGATCACAGGTAGGCCGAGAGGCAGCCAGAGAGAGAGGAGGGGAAGCAGGCTCCCTGCTGAGCAGAGAGCCAGATGCGGGGCTCGATCCCAGGACCCTGGGACCATGACCTGGGCCGAAGGCAGAGGCTTTAACCCACTGAGCCACCCAGGCGCCCCTATGCATTATTTTTCTACGTAAATGATGTCTTCTACCAAGCTGAGTGATTCTTTTTTCTTTTAAATATATTTTTACATTTTTTTCTTGGCATTGATATTTATATATTTACTTCATTCACTGATTTTTCCATGTACCTCTTACAAGTTTCTTATTAGATGTTCTAACCAATTTATGGAACACTGACACTCTTGAGGTGACTGCTAAGTTTTATCACCTCCCCATAGTTTACCCCTTTCTTTTTGTTCCAGGGGAGGTTGATTTCCTTTCACCACAGTCCTGTGTTGGGTATTCCACATCCTGTACCCATCTCTTTTTATGCTTGCCTACTCATTTTTGGGAGCTCATATCCTCTGGTAATTTCCTTAAGAAGGATATGAAGGGGGTTATAGTTGTTTGTTTTGGTATTCCCTATTTTACTCTTATATTGTTGAGTACTTTGGAAAGTAAGAACCCTGATTTGAAAGTCAGATTTGGAAACAATGGTTCATTCTCTTCTAGTTCCCTGTGCTGCTGTTGAAAATCCCTATGCATGCCATCTGAGTCTTGCTCTATTATAGGTGACCTAACTTTTCATTTGAAAGTTTTAGGATCTTTATTTTCATTGTTCTGAAAAACCACGATAATGTACTCTGGTGTACCCAATGTGTTTTCCCTTTTCCTTTCTTCATCTTGTCCTGGAACCTCACTTAGTCCTATCATTCAGTTCTGAACATTTTTCTTGTATTATATCTTTCAATTTCCTCTGCTCTGATTATTTTTTTTTATTCTCTCCTCCTAGAGTTCTTCAGTTGAAACATCTCCAGTTATCCTTCAATTCTTTTTTAATTGGATATTTTTTCCATATAACATTGTATAAATTTAAGGTGTATAGCATGTTACTTTGATTTAATTTTCTTACTGTGTCTCTCCCCTTGTCAATCTCACTCTGGTGTGTGAGTGTGTGTGTGTGCGAGTATGTTCAGCATTTGGGAAGTGTCCTTAAATTTTTTAGATTCAAAGTTTTCTGTCTTTTAAAAAAGTTCCTGATATAAGATTTTGGTATCTATGTATTTTTAAATTATTGCTTTTTTATAATATTCTGCTCTTATAGTATCTTCTCTTATCTCTCATGAGATAGAATAATTTTTGTTTTAAATTTGTTTTATTTTTACTTATCTAATTATCTAATCATTTTCCTTGTTTCTTTACAGTTTCTATTTTTCTAGTGTGTGGATGTGTGTGTGTGTTTGTGTGTGTGTTGAAACTTAATTCAATTGTTGATGCCCTTTGGCTGCCCATTTTCCTTTTAAAATGAAGGCACAAATGTGCTCACTCAATGCTCTTTGTGCAGGCACATGACTTGTGAAATTTGTGGCTCCATTGTAAAATGATTTGGAAGAGAGGAGAATTTTTGTTGAGTAATTATTAGTGTTATTAAGCCATTTTCTTCTCTGAGTGAAGAATCTTGTCTTTACATCTGGTGTGGAATAGGTAGCAGCCTCAGTGTTTATTTTGTAGATTTTCAGGTAATTCTGCTGTATTCACATGAACATGTGCTTCTTAAACTGTGGCCTGGATCCTTCAAATCCTGTATTTTTCTCAGGACCACAGGTGGGGCTGTTCATTCTCAGTGGTGTTCCTTTCTGCAGGCACTTCACTTATGGCTTCTTTTACCTCTGTTAACTCCGGTACCAATCTTCCCCTGGATTTCCAAGTTCCAAAAAGTTTGCCAAATCTCTTTTACACCATCAACATTCTCTACTTCCCTTTGGCTTTGTTGGAATGCCCTGTTCAATTCTTGTGCTATTACTTAATTACAGTTTATGTTGTAGAAAGGAGAGATAAATACACATGGCTCCTCTGCCACATTTTATGACAGTCCTGAATTTTTGTTGTCTTTTCAATTATATGGTCCCTCTCCTTTTTTTCTTTTTTTGCAGCAACACATTATCTTTACAATTTGTGTGTTTTTCTCATATGTATAACGTTTTGCAATCCTGTGAGCCTTTATAGTTAAAGAAGCACATGTTCAAAAGCACTATTTGTTTTATTCCTTTGAAAACCTTGGAATAAGGCATAGGTATACTATTATATTATTCACACTTGACAGGTGGAGAGACCTCCACCCAGGGAGTTTAATTAATGTGCCCAAGCTCAGTCTGTCAAGTTTTTCAAACTTCTCCATTACAGTATTATGTCTTACCTCTCCTGTACTTCCCAGACTTAATTTGTGTCAACTTTATGAATTAAATTAATAAAGAAAAGGGGGAAAAAAGGAAAAAGGAGACAAATTAAAAGCACTTAGTTTTAAAAATCTTATTTCTAAACTAGATGGAATTTTCAAAATTAGGTTAGGGGTAATTTGAGGATTTTAATGTATTCTGTGATGCACAATCTCAGTCATGGTGAACAATTGAGATTTGGCAGAAATAACAAAATGATCTATAACTGTTCTAAAATCTTTAGAAACACTTAAAGAAGCAAACATGTTGGGTGGGGGAGAAGTTAAAAAATGAGGCACATTGTTCAGTGCTTTTACAATGCATTGTGTGGTGGCCTTATTGTGTGGAGGAATAAAACTGACAGTCACGTTTATAGGGCTTTCTCCACCTCTGGACATGATTTAATGGAGCTAATGCATATGTATTACAGCATGGTTCTCATTAAACAACAGCACGGCCATTAGACCTAAAATTTCTGCAAGCGGACTGATCCACTTTCTACAAAGGACCTTCTCTGACCACAGAGCCCCTGCTGTGATGATGCTGACAACTTCATGTTCGCAGTGGCTCCCAGCCTTCTGTAGCCCCATCCATCTGTGAGCCCTCCAGTGGAACTGAGGGACGTTTGTGTTGCTTTTCTGGAGGCCAGGCTGACACCTACCTCCCAGGCCATCTCTTGTCAGATGCCCAGGTTCTTCCAGCTGGGTGCTGGCTGAGAATGCCCACTATATCCTTTTCCTGTGGAGACAATTTGCTCTGTGGGAAGGCAGGCCTGAAATATCCATTTAGAACAATCATTGGACAACACTCCGGCCTCACTGGTTCTGAGTAACTCCTCAAGTCCTGAATCAATGATAGTCCTAATCTTGACAAATAATTATCTAGCCAGTCAGTTGTCTGCTGTCTTCAAGGTCCTGTGCAACCACCTTCATGTCTATAAAGATGTCTCTGAATCAAGAAAGACTTTTCTCTCTGATTCTTACTCTCATAAAGTGCTATTTATATTCTGCTTGGTGCTCCTTTCTCTGTGCCTTATATGGTGAGGATGACAATGGTGTTTGTGGCAAGGATGAGTGTTGCCGGGACAACCTAAGTCTCTGAGACCTATGTTGGAATCCTCTTTCTGCTCTCCACTTGGTCAGATGGCTTACCATCTCCACTTCCTGTTCTGTAAAAAGGAGGCAGTAATACTCTCTTTTCCAAGTTGTAATAAGGATTAAGCATAAAAATGTATGTAAATTGCCAAATGCAAAATTTGTTTTCTTTTTAGTTTGTTTCCTAGAGTTAGAGTCCCTCATGATTTTTCTCCCTCTCTGATGACCTCCTATTCAGTTTCCCCTCCCTTCCCCTATGATCCTCTATGCAGTTTCTTATATTCCACACATAAGAATCTGCATTTAAAACCTATTTGTGGGGCACCTGGGTGGCGCAGTGGGTTAAAGCCTCTGTCTTCAGCTCAGGTCATGCATGATCTCAGGGTCCTGGGATCGAGCCTCCATCTGGGCCTCTGCTGGGTGGAGAGCCTGCTTCCTCCTCTCTCTCTGGCTGCCTACTTGTGATCTCTGTCTGTCAAATAAATAAATAAATCTTTAAAAGAAAAACCAAACCTGTTTGCACCTACATACCTTACCTAAGTGCACATGTATCATCCTTCATGAATGCACCCTCCAGTGAGGAAATGCTTCCACTGTCCCTTTTGGTTGGTCACTTTGTATCATCGACCCAAACTTGGACTGCTTTCTCTCCATTTCTCTTTGAGCTCCTCCTTTGGTCAGTTGTGCATATCAGGGCAATGACTGGTTTTGGCCATAGGATGTTACAGATGGTGATCATAGAATCAAGCAGGACCCTCTGAGCTCATGATCTGCATCCTCACCAGGCAAGGAGAAGCTTTCTGAGATTGACAAGTTTATTCTCTGATGCTTGGGTCTCAGTATTTGGTCCTGGGAGATGAGATTGCCACTACCCACCACTGATACCAAAGAATAGTCCCATCTGCTCATAGCCATAACTATTACTTGTCTTCTGCTTTGTAGTTGTTAAAGTGCCTTGATAGGTGCTATCCACTGAATTCCAAAACTACTGTCCTGAAGCTGGGCTATGTATCCATTCTATGGATGGGGAAATTGAAGCTCACACACAGAGGTGTGTGAGATTAGCTCATGGTCAGCTGGCAGGTACTTGCCCTCTGACTCCAAGTTGGCCCACTGTCTCAGTCTTCCCTGTGCTACTGTTGTGGTTTATGGCACCTGCTGTCATCTCCTTGTACTAATCTCACAAAGTTGGACCTAACAAATTCACAACACATTCCAAGGTTGTGATTCATTCTCCCTGCTACAGGGAGAGCACACAAAAAGCTTTGTTTTAGTCTGTCATCTTTGAAGACATTCCCACCCAACCTCACCCCAGGGGAATGTTGTAGAAATGTGAGAGAGGGTTACAGCCTGAAAAAATCTCCCCTTAGGATTGTTCCCCACCACTCCAGGGGCAGATCTTTCTCCATGCAATGCTTTTGGCCATTTAGAGAACACATTTCCCCGCTTACTCAAAGGCCAAGTCCTTTGAGAAAAACGTACTGCTGCTCATACTGATTTATATTGATTCCTCCAACAAGTTGTGGAGGGGTTTCATTTATCTGCCAGATGGGTTAGGAGTTTATGAGGCTTCTCACATTTGACTGCCGAGTTCTAGGATTCTGTAATTTTCTTCTCATCTGTAGGAAGGGCTATTTGCCACTTTTTATAGCATAAATACATTCTCTTAATAACAAAAAGAAGTGCACGGTTCAGAAAAGATAGCTGAGGCTAAAGCATGCAGAATAAAACCCAGATCTATCTGAGGGTTGGGGAATTGAAAGAATGCAAAACCCACACTTGCACCAAAGGTAGGGAGCCAAACTTGCAGCCCATCGAGTAGTCAAGATCTGTGTGAATTATTATGAGTATGTGTGTGTTGGTGTCTGGAAGTGACATTCTGTGTCAGGGTCTAAAGTGACAGCTGGTGTTTGAAGCCTGTGTCCATGGGCACAGCAAGAGTGTGAGGCATGGGAGAGCTGGCCACAAATGCCTAACAGCCTGGAGCAGAGGGAAGTAATAGAGAAGACTGTCCTTACAAAGAAAGACTGCTGGGTGCTCATCTCAGCTGGTGTTTTGGATTCTCCCTGGGCTATGGGTTTACAGCCTAAATAAACTCCAGCCTCCAAGCCCCACAGGAATTTGGCAAGTAGATCTCTCAGAGATGCTTTTATCCATTTTGCTCACAGAAACTCTTGGTGAGATAATGTGTATGAGGAATCATGGGCTGCATCCTAAACATGGCAACTTTTACATGGCCAATAAATACGCCTGCCTGTCTGCGGCCAAAATGGGTCTCAATGGATGTAATTGAAATGGTTTTGTGTTTTTGATCTCTCATCACTTATTTTTTTTTTCCGTGTGGCCAGCACTTATAGAAGTTCTGTTCTGTATGGTTTAGTTGTATATAACTTTCTCCCTTTAAGGGAGAAAAAGGAGAAATAATTCAATGTGACTTCTGTAGCATAAATGAGAGCTGGAGCCTTGGGAATGTGTTAAACAGTAATAACAGAAATCATTTGTTTCCTAAGAAGGCATTGCCTGGAATAACAACAAAAAACTTTTTTAATGTAAGCCTGGAGTGACTTTAAAAAAGTGCTAAGGGGGTTTTAAAAGGATTTTTGCTACCTGTACTTGGAATAAACTGTAAAAAGCAAAAACTTGCATTTACTAATTCCCCCATATGTCTGTTCTTAACTGGGCTATTCACAAAGATGCATCTGTTGCTGAACTGAGGTCTTTGTGCTCAGCCCTTTACTGCTAGGTTTATGTACATCCAAATTCTGAGAAGCACACTTCTAGAACAGTCTGTTAGCATTTCCCAAAGAACCTGGTCTGGGCATAAAAAGTAGAGTTGAAATGCATTTTTATGAATGAGTCCTAGAACACCTTTCTTTTGTGGCCCATGTCTGAGGAATAGTCCCTTCTCCCTTCACTGTCTCATTCCCTACCAAAAATAAGATCCTTCAGATATCCCAGCTCATTGTCTTAGAACTATATACCCCAAGGAGTTAAGGTTCCCACTGAGCTCTTCAGCAAAAACCCCACCCTGCCCAAATACTCAGAAACAGAACATATCCCACTATTCTGACTCATGGTAGAGAAGGAATGTATTGACTATATTTTCTCATCTTCTCCCTTTATGTCATCACTTCTCGGTCAACGTACTTTAGGACTTGGCAGTATTCTTTTTTTTTTTTTTCTTTCTCCTAAAGTCCAGGTGCTGGGATAGCATCTTTCACTTACCTGATTAATAAATTCATTTTTACTGTATGATCTGTCTTCCCCACGAGCTGCTCCATAACTGATTTCTTTTTTCATTGACCTTTCCAGAACTCTGCCATTTTCTTTTCAATCCAAGACCAAGTATATTATCTCAGGAACTTCTACATTATGAATTTTTCTGTTCAAAATAGCTAAAGTTGAATACAATAGTTTGTTTTCATGTAATCCTGGGCAAATTGACAGGGGAAAGGTGAGGGGGGATTGCAGTGTTCTAACTGTGGGAAATCAGCTATTTTTGGACTCCAGGGCATTCCTCAAACAGTCTGTGATTGACCAGCCGAAATGTTGGTCTTTCCTCTTCAGTGTTGCCAGCTCCTAGATGTCAGCATGATCCCATAGCTCAGGATTGAAAGGACACAGCAGAAGGCTAGAAAGTCTGAGAGACACAGAGTGAAAGGAAGTAAGTACTACTGTACTTACTTCAGAAAGTCTTTGCCATACAAGAAGATGAGAAATGTTTTTCTATAATGTGGACTTCAATCCATTCTAAGGCAGGATTTATCAAGTTGCAAAGTGCATACAAATTACCTGAAGATTTTGTTAAAATGCAGATTCTGATTAAGATCTTAGGTGAATTCTGGTGCTTGAAATAATAACATCTACAGCTGCACTGTCTAATATGATAAGCTACCATGTAGTTCCATGTAGAGCTCTCAAGCATTTGAAATGTGATTAGTCTGAGTTCAGATGTTCTGTAAACACAAAGCATACATAAGATTTCAAAGATTTAAAAAAAAAAGATTTCAAAGATTTATTACCAAAAAAATTAATGCAGAATTTCTCATTAATAATTTTATATTGATCACATGTTGATAATAATTTAGATATATTAGACTAAATAAAATATATCATTAAAATTAATTATACTTTGTTTCTCTTAAAATGTTTCTTTATAGGGACACCTGGGTGGCTCAGTGGGTTAAAGCCTCTACCTTCGGCTCGGGTCATGATCCCAGGGTCCTGGGATCGAGCCCCACATCGGGCTCTCTGCTCAGCGGGGAGCCTGCTTCCCCACTCCCGCCTGCCTCTCTGCCTACTTGTGATCTCTCTCTCTGTCAAATAAATAAATAAATAAAATCTTTAAAAAGATGTTTCTTTGTATATTTATTTATTTTTTTACTGGGGAGGGGCAGAGGTAGAGAATCTGCAAGCAGACTCTGTGTTGAGCATGGAACCCAACATGGGTCTCAATCCCATGACTCATGAGATCATGACATGAGCAGAAACCAAGAGTCAGATGCTTAATCGATTGAGCCATCCAGGTGTCCCTCTCTTAAAACGTCTTAGTGCAGTACCAGTAAATTTAAAATTATATACATGGGTCATATTTATTTTTATTGCATAGCACTATGTAATTTTGTTCACTTCTGTTTCACTGCCTATAGATTGTACTTATTATTTTCTGTATCAGTGGTTCTCAAGCTATTCTGTATATCATAGCCACTTGGTGGGTTTAGTCAAAGATTGTTGGTCTCCTCCCAGACTGTGATTGGGTGGTTCTGGGGTAAGGTCTAAGAATTGCTATTTCTAACCAGTTCCCAAGTGATATTCATATTCCTTGTATATGGACTACACTTGCAGTAGGAAGACCCTAAAGCCTTTTCCCTCTTGCCTATCCAGTAGCATTCAGCATATTTCATTTTGTGGTATAATCTGTGAACATCTCTTTTACCCACCATTGTACTCACACCAGCATTCATGCATTCTGTGGCCTTGTAAAGCACTAGAGGGAAAGGTTGTTCCTGTTTCTCTTGGTATTTCCAAAGCATCTAGTTCAATAATTGGTTTGTTAAGTTGAAATGCATTGAATTTAAGGGAATTAACCATCTTCCTTCCTTTTTCTTCCCTTACTAGAAACTCTGACAAGCACAAAATATTAAATCAGGAATGAAATAAAACAGGGATAAGATTTGATCTGTTGATCAATCTATTGATTGACTAACTATTGAGTAAAGTGCACTGAGTTTTATTTTGATCTTTTTCATCCATTTAGCTCAATGAATATTTTTTTGCACTCGAGGCACTGATGGTTAGGGCAGTGAGTTAGCCCAGTTTCAGGTGACAAGTGTATTGCTAATTGGAATGTCAGGAATGCTCCTAAGTACACTGAGGAAACCATAGCTAGGGTGTCATGGGAGTCCAGAAGTAGGAGACAAACTAGCTTCTAAAATGTGCTGATTAAAGCTTTGCTCCTCAAATTGTTCTTCTCAGACTAGCAGCAACAGCACTGCCTGGGAACTTTTTAAAAATGCAGAGTCGCAGGCCAACACCTGAACTTATGAGTTAAAACCTGCATTTTAAAAGAATCCCAGGCAATTTATAAACACATTAAAATTCGAGAAGCACTAGATTGAAAGACAACTGTAGAATCAGATACAGTATAAGCCTGGGGTTAATTCTGGGCTTCTTTCCTGCCTTCCCTAAGGGAAGTCTGGGGTGTCTGGGCTAAGACAAGTCAGATGGCAGAATGGAGGCAGATGCCCCACACAGATGGAAATACATTTCATTCGGATAAGCAGACCACTGTAGAGCTTTGCCAACTGCAACAGCCTTGCTCACAACAGGAGCAAATCCCTGAAAGATTCATGACTAGGGGAATTAAAAGAAAGAGAGACTTTCAACATGATGGCCAGGCTGCGGCTATCAACCGGCAGGATGCTGCTTCTCCTTGACAGCATGAAAGGAAGCCCGGCCCTACCAGCCTACCTGTCTAGGAGCCACCTGTCACATAGGAGTGGGAAGCAGATTCACTGCCAGGTATTAGGCCGAATTGCATCACCTTTCTCCAAAATCATGGAAATGAGATAAGTGGAATATGGGACTGAGGTTGCAAGGATGATGCCATCATGAAACTATCTCCCTAATTCATCTTCTTTACAAGAAAAGTGAGACCCATAAGTCAACTTCAGTGGGTGAAAAACCTTGTAATGCTGAAAAGTAACAGAAATGGGGGCTCTGACATGTAAAAGTTAATACAGTTTATATAATATAAATATAATACATAACAATATTTTGAGTGTGGGTGGTTTGGAGAAGAGTTCTGTAGGTAAACTACATATTCTCTAAGTCATGATGACTTTGGTCTTACACTGCATCCAATGAGTAGAGATGAAAGATACCAGTCCAAACAGACAGCATTTATTATATGTGCACTCTTTAAGAAATTATGAAAGGGGCCAAAATCCTTTCCATCTTTAAGTCTTTAATACTTTCATATGTATATTTTCTATTTATTCAATCAGTCTTTTCAACAAATATTAATTGAGAAACATATTTAATCGCTCATCTTGGGGCTGGGGTAATGCATATGGATAAGCAAAATCCTTGACTTTAAGGCTCTTGGTTGTTCAGTGAGAGTAACAGACACCTTAACAGACAGCACAGCCTCATCAGTGCTAATACGGAGATGCATATACTGCTTAATGCGCACAGAAAGATGGCAGGAAACGGTGATGATGATGGTATCATTCACATGAATACATGTCAGCTACTGTGCTAAGTATCATCTGTAATTCAACTCATTTTTTTTAAACATGACCTGATAAGGTAGGTATTATTAGCCTTCCCATTTTGTAAGATAAAGCAATAAAGCACAGAAAATTTAGATAGTTTGCCCAAGGTCCACAGCTAGAATGGCAGAGAGAGAAAAGCTTAAAAGGGTAAGTCTGGTGGTGGGTATTATGGAGGGCACTTATTGCATGGAACAGTGAGCGTGGTGCATAAACAATGAATTCTGGAAAACTGACAAAAAATAGAATAAAATTAAATAAAAAAAAATTAAGCAATTTTGTTTGGAAATAGTATGTTGAGGCCCAGAGATATAAAATGAAATACATAAAATTACATTAAAAATGAGTATTTATTAAAAGCCAACTGTTACCAGGAACTGTGCTAGATGTAGGAAGGTCCAAAAGTGAGTAAGACATTGTCTACCTCCTCAGGGCTTCAGTGTCAGTAAGACTTGTAAGCGTGCGTATGGAATGTTGCAGTGTGCTGTGCTCAGTTGCTGCTGTAAGCATGTGGGAGGCACTGATGGAGGAGAATGGAGTGACTCATTCCATCTCGGGGTGAACAAGAAGACTTACAAGGAGGTGATATGTCAGCTGGCTTTGATTTATGTACAGGTTTTGCCAGTTAACCAGCATTAAAAGGCATTTCAGGCAGAGGAAACAATATTACAAGGACAGGGACATCAAAGAGCAACCTAGGAGAGTTTTCCTTACATAACTCAAATGAGCATCTACTCTACATTTAGAAGCTAAAACACCCAGCACAAGGGTTAAAGCTGTGAGGGAATACAGTCCCCGGAGTCTGCAAGGAAGGTAGCCATTTTTCGTCTTTATGCCTGGCAAGACACTGTGGCAGAAGTTTAGCAAGAACCTGTACAGGAGTACAACCCTTCATCTCTTGAAACTCCTGATGCCCCCAAGACAGTGGTAAAATATTATGAAAGGATAGGCATATAGAAGAATAGAGAGAAAAAAGGAGAAAATTTCAGTAAAACTAGAACTATAATAATAATTTGAAGATGGGGAAATGTACAAGGAATGGTACTTGATTGTGCAGAGTGAAGAAAGGTGCAGCCTGCTTGGAACCCATGTAACAAGGAGCTCAATGTAGGAGAGCCCAGTCATGAGAGCTTTCCAATGAATCTAAATGAAATATTATAATTGGGCATCATGCAGCAGGCACTTAATGAACTAGTAAAAGATGTCCTTAAGACTCCACATTAGTTGCTATAAGATTCCTTCTATATCACAAGAATTACTAGAGGCTGAAGCTCCAAAGCCAAAACAAATTCCCAGCAAGGAAAATGGAACTAATCTGCTTTCTCTTGATGATAAATAAGAATCATCTTTTCTTATTATTTGGGTCACCAAGAAGTTCAGAATCAAATTTACAGAGTAACTCTAGCAACTTATAAGGTTCTCAGACCATGGCGAACATATTTTTTTCTAGTTGAATGCATCTCTCTGTCTCTCTCTCTCTCCCGTGATTTCAATTTTTATTCACACTTTAGTAGCATATTATGATTATTATGTATTTAGTGGAATAAAGCAGTGAAAATAAATGTAAAAATGTGGATGTTTATTGTGATTGAACTTCTTTTAAGTGAAAGAGACTTAATGTGAGCTATTTAAATATAATGGACATCCACAATTTAAAAATGGTAGAAATGCGCTAAAACAAGGAAAGTATGTAGTAATGGTAGAAAAATAACCCAAAACAAAACAAAACAAAACAAAAAGGAAATATGCTTTAAAAATGTACATAAAAGTGATTGCATAATTCTAGGGAGCATAAAAATTATCACTAATAAAATTGGAATGAATATCATTTTTATCTATGTACTTTTGGAAAGTTTACTTATAAACACTTATTCCTCTAATCATGTATTTACTTGTTTAGCAACTATTCACAAACTCCTTCCAGTCACTAATTGTTTTGAAGACATCAGAGAACAAGACAAAGAAAGCAACTGACCTACCTTTGCAGAGAAACCTGGTTAAAACAACTAGCAAGGGTTGAGCTCACAATTCTGGAGTTTGTCAAATTGCACCAGGTTCTGGTTGGTAATTCTGCATATCTGGCTGAGGCTCTGCTGATCTTGCCAGGTCTTACTCATGCTTTCCCAGACAGATCAGTTTAGGGTTGGTAGGTCTAAAATGGCTCCACCGAGATGGCTAATCTCTGTTCCACATGGTTTCTCATCTTCCAGCTATCTTGGGCTTGTTCATTTAGTGAATGTGCAGGGATCTCAAAAGGGAAGATGGAAGTACATAATGTCTCTTGAGGTGAAGACTTGAAAACCCCAAATTCCAACTCCTGGAGAAGGAGCTGCTAAGAATGGAGGCCATTTCTGCAGTTTAACACATTCAGACAGAACAGCCTGGACTAAATACTGAAGGGTTGCAGTATTTGGAACTTGGTTGCGTAAAAAGCCAGCGAGGAAACCAGCAGAATGTGATATTCTAGGAGTCTCCAAAGGAAAGCGAGAGATCAAACTCTTAAAACCAATGAGGTGGGTACAAGGAATATAGATTTAAAAAACAAAAACAAAAACAAAATAACAACCTCAAAATAAATGCTAACTTTTATAGGTTATAAAGTATAAAAATATAAAATAATACAAAGCACAGAACTGGAAAAATTATCTTAGAGTTTGCTAAAATTACCAACAAGTAAAAACTCATTGGTCCTTCTGGTCTTTTCGTTTTTACCAAATAATGTGTATTGAAACTGTGAATTATATTCTTATAATTTTCACTACTTATCAAAATGGAATTCCTATGGGAGTTCAAGAGGAGGGAAAGTGTTCAAGATACTTTCTTGTGGGGAAGTTAATTAAATTTAATTTCTTCTCACTGGATCTTACTCAAGAACTTAAGAATAAAATATATTAGATTGCATTCAAAAATTGCAATCTGTCATTTCTCTTAATATATGATAGATGTGTATACGTATATGCATATATATAATGTGTATGTAGACATAATACCAATAATACATGTATCTATGCATGTGCACACACACACACACACACACATATATATGCACATATGTATCCCTTTTACTGTTTATAATCCAGCTGGAGGAAATGTACAGTTACTTTATTTTAGCCTGTAGCCCGTTTTTCCCACTTTCCATTGTGATCTGCCAGTGATGATGTGACCTACTGCAAACTGCTCTCAGGAGTCTGATCACCAGTATTACTCAAGCGTTGCGAACAAGCCAGGAATGATGTGCTCTGTGGTGTTAGACATCCAGTATTATAATAAATAGCTCTGTGCTCTAAAAGAGAAAGAAACATTTCAATCCAATGTAAATGGAAGGACCTGGACCTTGCCTGTTTCTGCAGATGAACAGAGGTTGCTTTCTAGTTCTGATGAGAAAGCAAATTTCGAAATGGAATTAAGAAGCTGACATACACACCTGAGTCAGACTGACCCATGCTTCAGTGGTTTAACCATAATGGAGGTCATGTTTCCTGTATTGCCTATTCACACCACCTGGACTCCATTGTTATAAACAGTTTGTGTCAGAAAGGATGAAACAAATATATAGGACTGAACTCAGTGAACCAAGACAGCTCCTCCTTTCTTCTCAAAAAATGAAGATGCAGATGAACTGTTTCTATATAGCTCATCTCTTGTCACACCGAAACAGGAATAGCAGGTCCATTTCTTTGACCATTTATTTCTCTGAGATTAAGTCCAAAGAGTAAAACTTCCCACTGAAACATGATGTTATCAATTTTCATGAAGATCTTGATTACATTATTAAATGAAAAAATAACTGCGTAATTAAACACTTCCCAATCGGTCTGGTATTAAATAAAACAAAGGTAGAAACATCTAGGAAATCTTGCATGGCACATAACAGCATAGTAAGTTTTGGAAAATTTTTTTATTAAAGAAATTGGTTAAATATTATATGCTCTAGAATTTTATGTATTTTTATTGAACATGGAATATCAGTTCAAAGTTTATATTTTTCAGTGTTCTATAGAGCATAGTTTGGGAAACTGACCTGTTTTTGTTTTTTTTTTTTTCTTTCTCTGAATATAACACGAGCCTCTATGGAAGAGCACCAAGCTGTAAAAGAATTACAGGGCATGGGTTTATTTATCTCCATACCATCTACTCAAGCAGAAGTAGCTCTCAGATCCACATGATTTTAAAGGATTCTAGAGGGTGTTATATGCAACTGATAAATTATTGAATACTACATCTGAAACCAATGTTGTACTATGTGTTGGCTAATTGAATTTAAATAAATTTTAAAAATGGTTTTAGAAGAAAGCCACAAAACATCAGGAATACAAGAGACACAAGGTCCTATGCAAAGAGAGCTATTGGGGATTATGACAGTATAGAAAAAAAGCAACACAGTGTGTGTTTTTTTTTTTTAAAGATTTTATTCATTTATTTGACACAGAGATACCCAGCAAGAAAGGGAACACAAGCAGGGGGAGTGGGAGAGGGAGAGTCAGCTTCCCACAGAGCAGGGAGCCCGATGTGGGGCTCAATTACAGGACCTTGGGATCATGACCTGAGTTGAAGGCAAACACTTAACCAATTAAGCCACCCAGACGCTCTGCAGGACAGTGTTCTAAAATCCTGGCAAGGAACACAATAAAGCAGTAGTGTTGCCTAGTGGCATACAGTGGGGTCCCTTTGGGGGTATCTCAAAAGTTAGACACTTCACTCTGACACCTTGTGGCTGTATGACCTCTGCCAAGTTATTTCACTCCTTTGTGCTTCAGTTTATTTATCTCAAAAAACAATGGAATAGACCTGACATTCAACTCAAAGGATTCAATTATGAGAATAATATCCAGCATATAATAAGCACCCAGTAAATATTAGCTATTAGTAGAGAAAAAATGGCATGGTCATAATAAATGTTTCATATCGGGTAGCGATTTGTACCTAGGCTTTTTGTCTCACACTTACTGACAATGACCGCTGGAAAAGAATTAAAGATCATCTAATTCTCATGATCTTATCTGTACATAAACTGAGACCTAGAAGTGACTGAGCTGGAGGAATTAGGTCTCACATACTTAGTCTTCCACTCATGAGAATGTAGGAATTTAAATGATACAGAAGTAATTCTCATGTGTAAAATTAACATGTTCCTGGGGCACCTGGGTGGCTCAGTCGGTTAAGCATCTGCCTTCAGGTCAGGTCATGAACTTTGAGTCCTAGGATAAAGCCCCACATTGGGCTTCCTGCTCAGTGGGGCGTCTGCTTCTACTTCTCCCCTTCCCCCTACTCATGCTCACTCTCTTTCTCAAATAAATAAATAAAATCTTTTTAAAAAAATCAACATGTTCCTTTTTGAACACATACTTTCTTCTTTAATCCTCAAAATTTCTTAAATATTCCTAAATATAGTTTTGAAGTTAAACATTTTAATTTTATTCCTGAGATTTTTGGTAATGCTTTTAGCATTTTGCCCTTTAACTTGAACTGGGTGTTACTATAAATAGAATACGTTTTGTTTTTGTAAGGGAGACTCTACTCTCATTGTCATAGACTTTTCATCGGGAATGGATCTAAATATTTTAGCCTGTCTTAAGCTGGATCCTTCAGCTCTGCATCTGCCCCCTGTGACTCTTACCTGTTCTCTCATCCTTATTTTTTAGCTTTCTCCAGCAAATTCTAGGATACTGCCCCATTTGTCTTCTACTCCAGTGACGTGATTCTCTACAGTATCGAGTCTACTGCTATATCCAAAGCTTTGCTTCAAATTCAGCTCTCAGATTTTTCTTTTCCTTATATACATTTCTAACAACAGGTTATTTTTAACTATCTACATTGGCTTTATAAAGACATGAATCTTTTCTCTTTAGCTAGCATTCTGAGAATAAAATTAAAAGTCCTCAAAATTGTTTGCCCTCTTTTTTTTCTGTAACTCTTTGGTTAAGTTTTTGCTATTCATTCTAGTTTCATTGCTTTACGATGGAGAAAATGCCCTTCACAATTTTAGCTCTTGGACTTTATTGAGATTTTCCTGTGGTCTTACATACAATTGATTTATGTTATGTTCTGAGAAAATTTCAAAATAACTTTATTGTCATGTAGAAAATGTTATTTAACCATTGTATAAGTATTATATAAAGTATGATATACCTTATTATTAAAAAACCTCTATATTTACTCAATTTAAAAATTTTTTTGAAAGACTGAGATTCACATTAAAAGCTACAATGGATAATGGATTAATGTGTCCATTCCTTCCATATTTCCTTTTTTGTCTTATACATTGTTCTCAGCCATATAGTCATTATGCATTTTCTCTCTCTCTCTTTTCTTTTTTTTTGACAGAGAGAGAGAGAGAGACGGATCACAAATAGGCAGAAAGGCAGGCAGAGGGAGAAGGAGAGGCAGGCTCCCTGCCCAGCAGAGAGCCCAAGGCGGGGATCGATCCCAGGACCCTGAGACCATGACCTGAGCCGAAAGCAGAGGTTTAACCCACTGAGCCACTCAGGTGCCCCTATGCATTTTATCTCTTATGAAGTCAATAACCACTCTTATTTCATATATTTATTCAAAATTTACTTTTTCTGATGCTAATATTGAAACCATTTCCTTATCAATTATTTTCTAATTTTTTAAATTTATTTATTTACTTATTCTTTTCTTTTTTTAGAGAGGGAGGGAAAGAAGGGGGGTGTTGGAAGGGGCAGAGGGACAGGAAGAGAGAATCTCAGGCAGGTTCCATGTTGAGCACAGAGTCCAAAGAAGGGCTTAGTCTCAGGACTGCTAGATCATGACCTGAGCTGATATTAAGAGTCTGACACCTAACAGACTGAGCCACCCAGGCGCCCCTCTAATTCTTTAAATTTTAACTTTGAGAGTTAAATGTGTTCTTTTGAAGCAATACATGGTGGAAGGTATGTGATGAAGTGGGGTCATGGAGAGATGATGAAGCTTTTTCACTAACTGGTGGCTTACTTTTACCTTCCGCCTAGAAGCTTTTATGGACAGCTACTCATTACCTGATTTTTTTTTTTTTTTTTTTTTTGGCCAAGTATACCTGTTGTGTATCATTTCTTAGTAAGTTACACAGTGATCTAATTAATTAGTGAGGAAATGTTTCCTTTCTAGTACGTCTTAAGACACTAGACTTGAAAGGTTGGTCTACCTAAAAAAAGTACGTTGTAACATAGATATTGGTATAAATATAAGGAATTAACATATCGGTCTCTTCATGAAGTGAGCTAGGGATGATTATATACACAGGAAAAGGTGCAGAGTGTCTCTTTAAGAATTTCTTCTGTGTGTCTGGGACTTAGGTTCTTCATCTATAAAATGGAGCCATTGATCTATCTTAACTTTAAAGGCATCCTTCCCACTCAGAAATTTTATAATTATAACTAAAAATACGACAGATCAAGCACTCAATTAGAACGTGTGCATTTGGGAGAAGATGCACAAACTTTCTGAAACACAGTTTAGAATTTAGTGTGTCTTATGAACAAAAGAGATGATAAGTGATTTGAATAAGTGAAGGTATGCTGTTGAACTGTTTTCTTTTCCTCTGTGGACTTCATTGTTTTTTGTTTTATATATAAATAAAAGTTCAGTGTGATGAGTCCAATAGCTAAAGACATTTCTTTCACAGAAAATGTGCATTTCTAAGCTGTAGTCGGGGGCTCACACACTTAACCATTTAGTCATTCAATATTAAGTGATCACCAACTCTAAGTGCAAGCTAAGCTAGGCACTATGCACTGATTACAAAATGAATGAGACATCAAACCCTGGAGATATCTGTTTGATAACTGTTACTGTGGTTTGAGGACTCTGGGAACCAAAAAAAGGAGGGGACTTTGATTTTAACCCTAAAATAATATGTAGTAATAACAATAGTGTTTCACTGAATGCCACTTTTATAGGGCATTGTAAGTGTTATGTCAAGAATTTATGACATATATATGTGTATATTTAATATAATAATGTTCCTACTAATCTCTAAGAGTTTAATATATATGGCATTCAACATATTTGCCAAAGAAATTCTTCTACTTCTGTGTTTGCTCATTTAGTAGGACATCTTGATGGATGTATGTTCCATAGGAAATCTGGATGTGACTGGTTGGAGCGTAAGTATAGGTGCAGATAGACTGAGAACCCTGTGTGACACGCCAGCCAAATCCTTTAGAGTCTTTTGTTAAGCGAACAAACAAACAAGATCAAAAAACAGCTGATGAAGGTAAGTGAAAATGACTTTTGAATTATTTATTCTTCCAACAGTTTATACCATGGCTTCCTATAGCTATAATGACATGTTTAACGAGAATATAGAATCAGTCTCAGAGAATTCTATGCAAAATTTCTTCTCTGAGTGCATCACCAACAATTTTGTAGGAAATCAACTTAATATCACATTTATCTTGCCATGTCTGCAAAACAGGCTAGAAATAAATCCAGAAGATATCTACTATCTTATGTTTCACACCAGTTCTCAAAATAACTGAATAAAGTCATAGAAAGAATCTGAAATGAGAAGACAGAGTTATCTGAAAAACCTCAGATCCTGGAGGAAAGTTCTCTTGGCTTTGGTCTTTTTTGTTTTCCTACATGATGCCAATTCCTAGATGTAGTGTTGGCTCATACACTACATACAGTTCCATTTTACAGCTGCAAAGTAAATGAGGGGCCAGGAGGGGGAGCAGAAGTTAAGATCTTGCAGTCAGACCACCCAAAAATCAATGATAAAATGATTAATGCTGATGACATATGGAGAAGTAAACAAGGCCAGACAGAGAACACTGCCAGCGGGTACCCAAGGATAGAGAGTGAGGACTTCCAGCATGAATTATAGGACAATAACTGAGAAAAATCCACATGTGCAATTTATTAAAATGGGGGAACTGTAGTAAAAGATAAACTATTTCTCAAATATAAATGGAAGTGGTGGGTACATATGTTCTAGCCAGACAATGATGTTTCCTTGTGTCACTATTATGAGAAAAGAATGAGGCTTGGCGAGTTTGTGTGTTGATTTTCCATGGGATTCACAAAAACAGGCTGCAGCTTTCAAGTAAATAGTTATCCTATGGTAAAATACTCACTGACACTTTTGTTCGTGTGTTTTTCTTTTTCTTTTTCTTTAAATTTTCTTCCCCAAGGAAGCACAGGACAGACTTTGCTCGCAGTACTGTTATACATCAGATATTTCAAAATTTCTCCACGTTTTTCAGTCCTGCAGAATAAGGCATGAAAGATAATGTGCCACATGATGGTTTTAAATTCTCCCCAGCCTGGTCTTGAAATACTATTATATGGAAAATACTAAGAAAAAAAGAAAAACTTAAGGAGGAATAACGGGTGAGCCAGATGATAATAATTGTTAAATATTGATTCTGTTTTTTTCTTGTTTAAGGTTACCCTCAGGCTCACTGTCCATTACAAGTATACTTTGGCCCTTAAATAAATGAGTCATATTGCCATCTCGGTATGCCATTCCCTCACAATTATACTGTAAATATGTTGATTTATGAGTAAACTTATGCATTTTATATTATGTTATGCAAATGTGCTTATGGCCTTAGTATTACACAGCCTTAGTATTACACAGACCTCTCTTCAGAAGGGAATTTATTTTATTTATTTTTTTTTAAAGATTTTATTTATTTATTTGACAGAGAGAAATCACAAGAGAGGCAGGCAGAGAGAGAGGAAGGGAAGCAGGCTCTCCATTGAGCAGAGAGCCAGATGCGGGACTCGATCCCAGGACCCTGAGATCATGACCTGAGCTGAAGGCAGCGGCTTAACCCACTGAGCCATCCAGGCGCCCCCAGAAGGGAATTTAAAAAACTCCTCTGCAAAAGTTATAATTGTCAAACTATTTTTTGTCCCTCCACCAACCTATGTGAACATTGAAACCTTTAACCTTTTTGGTATGTCCAAGTTACTCAATAATATTGACTGGGTTTACTCTCCTCTGTCTCCCCATCTCACAGAACAAAAAGCAAGAAAATAAATGAAAATTAAAAACATAAGGATGCCACTGAGATAAGAATTATATTATGACCCTATTGTCAACTGTCGCATGATCTTTTGGAATTGTGGCAGTGATGTCAGGTGTCTATGCATTTATGCATCTTCCGCTAGTCAATGGTACTGAAAGAAAAAACACTCAAGTCTCAGCTATTGTTCTCCACCCTTCTTTGTACCTTCCCCCGCTGGCCATGACTATGTTACTCTGTAGGTCATACAGTCCATGCTCAGAAAACCCATTGGTCTTGACTGCAAATAGTATGGTGTTAGTTTTCAAAAACTTGAAAAATATGTTGGAGGAAAAAGAGGCATGTATTTTTGCCGGTTTTTTCTCTTCCTGGGTTTGTGCCTTACTCAGAGTCTAAGGTTCTTATTTGCAATGGAGGCTAACCTTATTGTGATTATTTTCTCTAAAGAGCTTTCTGAAAATGAAGACAGTATAACATTTACCTGTCTTTGCTCCTGGGCCTGGCACAGGCCCACTGGTTAGTAGCTGCAGTTTGACCTCACATCTAGGGAAAGACTTAGCATCCCTGGCCCACATGGTTATTCTTTAAAACATCTTCGTTTCATTATAGAAGTGGCAAAATTGTGTCATGGGAAAATGGGCAAATGGAAAATAATACAAAAATAGCTTCCTGCTATGTATTCTATAATACATAATAAAGTTTAGGGTATTTTTCCCTGGCCTTTCTTTTTTAATAACATGATGTTTCTCTGAGTAACACAGATGGAGTGGGGAGCAGAATTCCTCTCCACTGCTCAACACTGGAGGTGCAGAATCGTCCAGGAAGTTTTCTATGATCACAGAGTCGGTTAGGGCTCCGGGTTCCTTCTTTTTTTTTTTTTTTTTTTTTTTTAAGATTTTATTTATTTATTTATTTGTCAGAGAGAGAGAGCGCACAAGCAGGCAAAGGCGGAGAGAGAAGCAGGCTCCCTGCCGAGCAAGGAACCCGATGTGGGACTCGATCCCAGGACTCTGGGATCATGACCTGAGCCGAAAGCAGCAGCTTAGCCCACTGAGCCACCCAGGCGTTCCGGGCTCAGGGTTCCTTCTTATGGGTAGAATCCTTGCAGGCCCAGGAATTGCATGGTTGGGCCTTCAGTGGTCTGGGAAACCCATCTGAGAGTAGCCTCTCTGTGTGTGATCACAGCTCATCTCCATGCAGGTAGGATGGCCATGATTTTCCAATATATATGCTGGTTATGATCTGTAGTTTTATGAGTTAATGTCAAACCTTCTCTTTGGTAGGCTGATGGCCAAAGCCAATATTAGGTATATAAGCTAGTCATGTTCTTGCAAAGTCTCCTCTGGACTGCTAGGGAACATTGTGTGGTGAAAATACTACTAGCTATTTGCTATAGTAAAAGAAATTAGTCAGATTAGATAAACATGAGCTCCAAAGCCCTAAAAATGCAAATTTGTTGGATTAGTTTGTTGATCGGTTTTCTAGAAAACCAAACCAAGACTCACCTTCAAAATCTCTTTGCCACCTCCTTGGGCGAAACACACGATGGGGATCTTGCCACCATAGTTGGAATCTATAAGGCATAGAACATAAAACTGACTCTGGACTCATTAGAAATATTCATCTATCTCAAGAAGAAGCATACCAGGAGCTTCTGTTCCCAGGGTGTGGGGTGATGACTGCAGATCTCAGACTTAAAATCTCCCCATTGATCGTGACGGATGTGTCTCTGCACCCCAAACCAGTATGACACAGGTCATGTTGTGATTTGTTACTGATATTTAAAATGCTAAAGACTGTGAGTGATTTACTTTTGCTAATAAATATTAGACCAGGAAAAGAAAAATAACATGATGTTTCACTTTATCTTGGTAATCCTTCTGTAAACACAATTGGCACATTCCTGTTTTATACTGTTTTCCATATTATTTCATAATTATGCTATTTTAACAGCCACAGAAAACTTCATATCAGAGAGACATCTAATTTTTTGGGAAAAAAATTTATCTTTGAAAATTTAAAAATTATCTGGAACAGATGCATTACAACAATTACCCTTTGTGTTTCTATTGAAAATGAGTTTATTGACGGTACACTATGAATAGGTATTATTACATGACCATCCTTGCCACGCTTTTCTTTTTTTAGTTTATCCTTTCAGCATGAAACAATTATTAAATTACTGAGTGTTCAAAATGTATTGTGTTTGAAATATCTTTTAGGTGGAATAAAGGCAGTACACTAAAAGATAGCACAAAGCCCTGGATACAGTAACAAATGCATTGTATGTGGAAATGATGGATTTTACCTGGAAGCGAATTACTCATCTGCCAGGATCCCTGAAAATATTAACCAAGCAAAAATAGTTGCTGAGAACACAGTACATTTTCCAGCAGAATTTTTTTTCTTCATAAAATGTTTTGAGAAGTTTGTTGATCAAGGAAATTTCTATTTCTCTTCTCATTCTTATTAAGTGCTATCTATGGAAGGAATTCATCTGAGGTCCATGAACCATGCTTGGGCTTCATGGAAGGACGCTGGGAGTTCTGAATGTTGCTTTAATTTGTGTGCCAAATCTAGGGGGTTTGGACTTTGGTGAATTGGTCTTGGGAAAGCGACATTACCTTTGTCATAGGATGTAGTGCTGAATTTGCTGATATCTCAGTTTCCGTCCAACAAGAAGGGAGTGTTGTCTTTTGATGGTGTGCTGGCTCACTATTGTGTTTGGAAATTTGTGGCTCCATGCTGAGACTAGTCCTATCCTTCACTTCTGCAGAGAAAGAACTAAGGAGGCTGCAGGGAAAGAATCTGAGCATAGAACTGACAGCTGATGGAATTTCCCTGGTATCATGAAGAAATAAGTTTAGAGTAGGTTGTTAGAAAAGAAATAAACAAATAAACACCCCAAACCAATCCCTCCCCCAGTGGCAGAATGCCCAGGCCACATGTTGTTGTTCCTTTTCCCCTTCCTCAGAGTGGAACTGTATTCCTGTTTGAATGGGGTTACAGCTTCTGAAATTGAAGGAACATGCCTAGTTATTCCAAATTTCATTCTCTTCTTTATAACTAGCAAAGAGCCTGCAAACATTCCATCACACAGAGAAGTGAGCCCAAATCAAAACATTGTAAATACTCTACGCTTCTTTTCTTCTATTTTCTAACATAATGATATCTATGCTTGTGCTTAAAATAATAGGAATTATTTTGTGCCTTTTGATTTAATAATATTAAAAAATATTTAAATTGCTAAGATAGTCACAGAAGGACATTTTCTAAAAGACAGAGAATCTGTGCTATTATGTCTGGAACATACAATCAGATGCAGGGATCAACAATTTTTACTTTGGGGTTGAAACTTTCCAAAATTGTGTAAAAGCAAACTAAACATGTGTACACCAAAGTCGGTGCCAGGCAAAGAGGATTACTTACATTATTTCGTTTAATCCTCATGGCAAATTGAGGAGGTTGCTATTTTGAGCCTTATTTTTATTTATGGAGAAGTAGGCCCAGAGATGGTAGGTAACTTGTCAGAAACTTGCTCAAAGCTAATGCATGGGGGCACTTTAGTGGATCAGTCATTGGGCATCTGCCTTCGGCTCAGGTCATGATCCGGGGTCCTGGGACGGAGCCCCACATTGGGCTCCCTGCTCAGCGGGAAGCCTGCTTCTCCCTCTCCCACTGCCCCTGCTTGTGTTCCCTCTCTTTCTATGTCTCTCCCTCTCAAATGAATAAATAAATACATCTTTTTAAAAATAAATAAATAAAGCTAATGCATGACAAAGGTGAGAGTTACATCCAGGTGTCTCTGATTCCATCTCTTTACTCTTTTAAATCTTATTTTTCCCTTAGAATAGAGTCTTTTAAGATCACATGTCAGAAAATGAATATGGTGGTGTGTTTCACAGGAATAAAAATGGCAGAGACTGGGTGGTTTTTCTAGTCTCAGTCAAGGCTAGAAAAATCCTGCTGATCAGTCCAGTGTGGGGTGGAGAGCAGAAGCAATTACCTTGAAGGTCTGCAAGATAATGCTTTCACCACCTGATTGGGGACCCTGGAGTTTTGCAAATGATTGCTTTAAGAGAATCACATCATCAATGTTTGAGTCATGTTTATTCTCTTGGCAAAATGGATCTACTTAGATATAAGGTTTATTGCTTTAAATTTGGACCTAGCAGTGCTTTCATTTATCTAAAACATCCCTCCAAAGTGATAACTCATTCACTCATTCACTCTTAATGATTCTCCTATAAATTTGTTTATGGGTGATTTCAGCTGTGGGGTGTCAACTGGGGCATAGAGATTTAATGAACACTGGTATGCCAAATCCTCCATTACAGCAAGCAAATGAGGCACTTTGTCCAAGACTGTTTACTAAGTGTGCTCAGGGTAATGAGCTCTGCATTGTAACAAAGTGAGCATGTGTCTCCTGTTTGGTTTAGAAAAGACCTGTATCAGAGTTGATGGCTGACCACAGTAGCTTTTACAGTGGTGCTCTTGGTGTTGTAAATGATGAGTTTTCAGAACAGCCTGGCACCAGGCTCACCTTCGTTCATGCTAAATTAAGGGCTCTTGCCTGTATTCTTATGGAGCATTGGGGAAATAAAAGAGATACATATCTTCTTATTCTTTTCCTTCTTTCTTCTCTCCCTTTACGTCCTCCCTTCTTCCTTCCTTCCTTCATTCCTTCCTCCTTCCTTCCCTCCCTCCTTTCCTCTCTCTCTCTTTCTCTTAAGCAAATATGTTTATGGTAGAGATGAGTTCGGGAAGGAAATGGTCTAGTCCAGGGGCTACCACTCTTTTTCTGTAAAGGGTCCGACAGCAATTATTTTGGGTGTTGTGAGCCATATGGTCTCCATCTAAAATTTTCAACTCTGTTATTATAGCACAAAACCAGCCACAGACAATACTTGAACAAGTGAATATGACTGCGTTCCAAGAAAGCATTGTTTAAGGACACAAAAATTTGAATTTCATGTAACTTACAACATTCAAGAAATATTCTCCTTTAGTTTTTTTAAAGATTTTTATTTAAGATATTTAAAATATTTTAAATGATTTTTATCTATTCGAGAGAGAGGGAACAAGCAGTGGGAGGGGCAGGCAGATAGAAAGGGAGAAGCAGGCTCCCTGAGGAGCAGGGAGCCCGATGCGGGGCTCAGCCACAGGACCCTGGGATCATGACCTGAGCCAAAGGCAGAAGCTTAAGTGATTTAGCCATTCAGGTGTCCCTCCTTTAGTTTTTTTTTTTTTTTTCAACAGTTTAAAAATGTAAAACTTCTTAGCTCATGGGCCTTACAAAAATAGGCACTAGTGTAAGTCTGTGTCAAAGGCCAGTTCAGCCCGATATGAGCCTGGCTTGGAATGCTTGTAAGTTTGGCAGCCAGTGTTGACCTCAAAGACCTTGCCTTTGCCCAAAGAGCTCTTTTCTAATTTCTATTCCATGCTTAAAATTTCCAGAATTATCTTTCATCTCCTTACTATCCAGACTGTTTTGATTTTTAAGAATAAACTCATATGAATCTTCTTTGATGAAATATCTTCTTACCCTCTGCATTAGCCTGCTAGGGCCACTGTAACAAAATACTACAGACAAGGTGGCTTATTACAGAAATGAATTTCTCATATTCTGGAAGCTGGAATTCCAAGATCAAGGTGCTGGTGTGTGGTTTCTCCTGAAGCCTCTCTCTTTGGCTTGTCAATAGCCACCCCTCACTGTGTCTTCACTGGCCTTTTTCCTGGAGTCTCATCCTCTTCTTAAAAAGACACTAGTCTTATTGGTTGAGAGCCCTCCCTATGCTCACTGAACTTAAATTCCCTCTTTAAAGGTGCTACTTCCAAATGTAGTTACCTTCAACATGTTAACTTGGCGGGGGGGGGGGGGGTGAGGACACTATTCACTCCATCACATTCTCTCTTTTTATTTTTTAAAAGATTTTATTGATTTGACAGAGAGAGACACAGCAAAAGAGGAAACACAAGCAGGGGTGGGTGGTAGAAGGAGAAGCAGGCTTCCCACCAAACGGAGCCTGATGCTGGGCTCTATCCCAGGACACTGGGATTATGACCTGAGCCAAAGGCAGATGCTTAACTGACTGAGCTACCCAGGAGCACAACATTCTCAATCAGATGTGCATAATTCAAGAATAAAAAGCAGTAATTGAGGTAAGTAATATTTTCCTACAATATTTTACAAAAATCAAAATCAATGCAAAAGAATCAATGATAAAAAAACACGAAATTTTAAATATAGACAGGTTCTGTTACCAATTTCTTTCTTTTTTCTCAGGCTTTAATATAGCTCAGCATGATACTGACTTCCTCCTTGCTCCTTCAGCCTATCCTTTTTGGTCCTTTTTTTATTGAAAATGCAGAGCTTCCCCTTCCCTAACTGTGAATTTTTTGAAATCAGGCGTTATATTTTATGATTATATTCATCTCCCTAGTTTCTAGTACACTACCTCGTGCAGGGTATGCACACAGTAACTATTCCTTTGTTCCAATGCAGTCATTGCATGCTTTTAAAATGTGTGCCCTCTGATGGAGCATCATGGGGGTTAATGAGGCATTTGAATATTTGGAGCATTTTTTTAAAAAGATTTTTATTTATTTGACACAGAGAGAGAGATCACAAGTAGGCAGAGAGGCAGGCAGAGAGAGAGGGGGAAGCAGGCTCCCCGCTGAGCAGAGAGCCTGATGTGGGGCTCAATCCCAGGGCCCAATCTTTGAGACCGTGACCGGAGCTGAAGGCAGAGGCTTTAACCCACTGAGCCACCCAGGCGCCCCTGGAGCATTTTTTAAAAATCAGAAATGGGTAGACAAATGAGCTACAATGAACTTTCTCATCATTTTTATGATGAGAAGTTTTTTGAACAAGGCAGGTATATGTGAAAAGCTCGAACATAATGGAAAGGAGTGCTGGCAATGTGGTACATAATGGAATGAGGCCCGAAGTAAGGTGGGAGGAAAAGCATAATATTTCTGTGCAGCAAGCTGCTCAAGAGGCTTGTCATATGGGGTACCTTAGTAAACCTACACCACTAATTTGAAATTTATAGGTGAGAAAACAAAGGAGCAGATAAGTTAAGTAACTTATAACCCATAGCCAATGAGCAGAGTAGAGAGGATTTGAATCACTTTGAATCCCATAAGAGCTACTTCCATAAAATTGTATTTGGGTGCGTATTAAGGAATAGACATTATTCTTCTCTTAGGGGATTTACATTTACATAAAAGAATAACAAAGAGCAGTGTAAATCATTAATGGCTCCAGGGTTCTGGAGCAAAATGGTCTTTGAAATTAGCCGTCCTACTCTTTCAAATTTCTCCTATCAGATAGATAGTAGCTTGGGAATAAATGCCCTGTTACTCCGCTGTATATTTACCATTCTGCCATGGGTTAGGATGAATGCACATCTGACAATACCACTGCAGTCCTACATAAATTCAAGGAAACAGGGTTTCTCAGATCAGGAGGAAAGTTTCCCAGATTAGCAGTCTCCCGGTGCTTTGGATACACTCAGCTGCAGAGTCCCATGAAGGATATCCCACCACACTTACGGTTCCTTATGGCTTCTTCTTCCCCAAATATGTCAATATTATTGTGATTGCATCTTTGGCATCCATTCACTAGAAAAATAATTCTTTTGTTTTGTTTTGTTTTCTTGTTTTTGTTTGTTTGTTTGTTTTTCTTCCCTGGGCTTATCTTTTAGAAAACACTGTCCTACTTCCAGTCTCCCTGACATCTTATAACCACTACATTCAGTGAAATCTAAATTTCATTGCTCTCTATTTGCTCTCCTGCAGCAGGACTCTTCCCTGTGTTGCCAGGGAAGCATTTACACGTGCTGGCGTATGTGAACATGCCCACTGCTTGCTTCTAAGACTACATTTTTACAACTACTGATTACGCTTCCATATATGAGTAGGATGATCAGACAGAGGACGATGTAAGACATCTGAATGCGCCTGTTTTTATGACTTTGAGGATTGTATGATTTCCCAGTAATCACCACGCTCTCGCTGGGGTTGTACCTTTCAATGGTCAACAGACTCCCCAGAGATTCGGAACCCAGTGAGAATGAGAGGCTTCCCCGTGTGACCTCCAGCAGTGACAGCAGAAAAACGGGGGGAAATTAGACACATAATTAGACACAATAATATTGAGAAAGAGGAAGTGGAACAAAAGATGTAAAATTTGGAACCCCAACCTCCTTTCTGCTGGTAAGGATAGAGGAAGCTGGAATAGGGCGTCAGAGGACTTTTGTCTTAGAACCAAGAGACTGAGGACATATCGCAACTAGGTCACTCACTACCTATGTAACCACAGAGTTACTTTGTTTTTCTTCACCAACATGCAAGGGATAGTAACATCTTCATTTTAGGATTCTGGAGGGTATTAACAGAGATGCAAATGAAGCTTAAGCAGCAGGGTCTGTGGTCTTGCCTTATAATTCATTTCATCCTTAAAAACTGTATATGTATATTTTTAAAATGTATAAATTTTAGGTCTAGCAAAATCTGAATCTATGCTTGCTTCAATATCTCTTCTCTTAAAATACATTTAATATCAGACACTGGGAGTATACAAGGGCACACATATTTTTTTTTTTTAAGATTTTATTTATTTATTTGACAGACAGAGATCACAAGTAGGCAGAGAGGCAGGCAGAGAGAGAGGAGGAAGCAGGCTGTCCGCAGAGCAGAGAGCCCGATGCGGGGCTCGATCCCAGAACCCTGGGATCATGACCTGAGCCGAAGGCAGAGGCTTTAACCCACTGAGCCACCCAGGCGCCCCACATACTTATTTTTTGAACCAACTGTAACATAACATAAAAACACACAAAGCATAAAGGAAAGAAGACTGATTTAGAAATCTCACATCATAACAGACATTGTATCTATTTATTTCAATTACATCACAACTTGTGTATAGGCATATATAAACATACTGTATATAGTTGTTGCCATAGCCTGTTTACATTTTAGCTTTCATTGTGATCTCCCTGAGTGGAACAGCTGAAAATAGATCTGGAACACAAAAGAAGAAGTTAGCTTTATATAAACTAGACTCTTCCTTTATTTTATTTTATTTTATTTTATTTTATTTTAAAGATTTTATTAATTTATTTCACAGACAGAGATCACAAAATAGGCAGAGAGGCAGGCAGAGAGAGAGGGGGAAGCAGGCTCCCCACTGAGCAGAGATCCTGATGTGGGCCTTGATCCGAGGACCCTGGGATCATGACCTGAGACGAAGGCAGAGGCTTTAACCCACTGAGCCACCCAGGGGCCCCATCTTCCTTTATTTTAATAATGAATTAGAAATATGTCTAACATTTCCTAAACACTTGCCATTTGATAGGGATTTTTCTAAGTGCTTGAAGAATGTTAACTTACTTAATCCTCAGAAGTACTTTGAGAGATATTTTCTATCACTGTTTTGAATATTATAAGGGCAAAATAGAGGTGCAGAATAGGTAAGCTACTCCTTTGTACTCACACAGCACTTGAATAGAGACGCTAGTGCTTAAAGCCAAATTGTCTCCTGTAGAGGCATGTCCTCAGCCACCATAATAAACAGTTCACTCTAAGTAAAGAGAAGACATGTGATGAGGATAAAAATGAGGAAGATTAATAAATTTAGGGGTTGGAGCAGGTTAAACTTCTACAATATGAATTTAACTTTTTAAGTAAATAATGTGGCTTTTGAATGAAGACTAATGCCGGATCAAATAGTTCAGAGTGCATTGGGGCAAGGAGAAGATACAAAGTTGTTATCTTAGAGAAAGGTAAAGTAAGTTTACTAGGGAAACATAGTAGTGCTTTTGGATAGTGCTAATTTGAGGGCTATAAACGTGAAAGAGAATGATCAATCAGCATCACTTGGGGATTTTCTCCAACGACCTTCAACTCCTTGAGTGTTTATCCTAGGCAGGTGTATTTGTCAGGGATCTCCAGAGAAACAGACTATATATATATATATATATAGAGAGAGAGAGAGAGAGAGAGAGAGAGATTGAGAGAAAGAAAGAGAGAGATGTATTATAGGAATTAGCTCACATGATTATGGAGGCCAAAAAGCCCCAGAGAACCAGGAAAGCTGATGGTATAAATTCAGTCCAAGTACTGAAATTCTAGAAGGCTGATGGTATAAAGTCTAGTCTGAGAACCAGGAATGCTGATGTTGGAAGAGGCAGAAGATAGATCCAGCAGGAGTGAACTTATCCTTCCTCTGTCTTTTTGTTCTATTCAGATCATTATGGGATTTGGAGGATGCCCACCAGTATTAGTGAGGAAGATCTTTACTCAAGTCTACTGATTCAAATGCTATCTGTTCAGGGGACACCCTCACAGACATGCACACAGACATAATGTTTTAGTAGAAATCTGTGATAACTTTAACCAAGTCAAACTGACATATAAAATTAAATATCACAACAGTCATATATGTTTTATTCATAGTTGTTTATTGCCTGATAATTATGTCAGAATGGAAGCAAGAGGTGGAATTAAGAGTATGTTCAAGGTACTGGTTATAGTTCTGAACCATAAACTCTGCACTAGGCAAAGAGAGAAGTGAAGGCATTCCAATGTGAATAGTTGCAATGAGGATAAAGAATTGTTAGAATAGGGGACTAAAGTAAGTAAGCTGACAAAACCAGAAAGAGCTATCTGAAATTAGAACTCTAGATTCCAAGGTTGTAAAAGAGGTGATGTTATTGTTGATAACAATATCTAGGTTTGGGTTAATAGTGTGAGTGACTTAAGCAGGAATTTCCAAAGAAAGCATTGCTTTAGAAGAGGTTAAGGAACTGAAAAGCTAGGGCTTCTGTATTGAAAAACAGTAGTGGAAGGAATAGTTGGTGGAAGGAAGTTGCTAAGCCAGTTTGCAATTCCATCAAATAATTCAAGAAAATTTATCAGCAAGTTGTGAATGGTAGCAGGTCAGTTGTCAGAATAGCATGTGTTTCAAAGAATATAAAGTTTTGTTGGAAGAAGATAGAGCAATAATCTAGAATATGATGATACTTCTAGAAAAGTGGAGGGTTGGGGTTGGGCAAAATGAGTGAAGGAGAGAGGGAGATTCAGGGTTCCACTTATGGGATGAGTAAGTCTTAGGAATAAAAGGCACAGCATAAGGAATATAGTCAGTGATATTGTAATACTGATGTAACTTGACATATAGTTACTACACTTAAGGTGAACATAGCATAATGTATAAGCTTCTCTAATCACTAAGTTGTATACCTGAAACTAATGTAACATGGTGGGTCAACTACATTCAAATAAGAAAAAATACTTTTTTAATAAAAAAAAAAAGGAAAGATCTTGGAAAATTGTGTACTGCGGGCCAAAGCTCCTTACCACCTATTTTTGTAATAGTTTTTTTTTTTTTAAAGATTTTGTTTATTTACTTGACAGACAGAGATTACAAGTAGGCAGAGAGGCAGGCAGAGAGAAAGGAAGGGAAACAGGTTCCCTGCTGAGCGGAGAGCCTGATGCGGGACTCGATCCTAGGACCCTGAGATCATGACCTGAGCTAAAGGCAGAGACTTCAACCCACTGAGCCACCCAGGCACCCCTGTAATAGTTTTTTTTTTTTAATATTTTTATTTATTTATTTGAGAGACAGAGATCACAAGTAGGCAGAGAGGCAGAGAGAGGGAGAAGCAGGCTCCCTGCTGAGCAGAGAGCCTGATGCAGGGCTCGATCCCAGAACCCTGGGATCATGACCTGAGCCGAAGGCAGAGGCTTTAACCCACTGAGCCACCCAGGTGCCCCACCCCTGTAATAGTTTTATTGAAACATGGCCCAACCCATTCATTTAGGTGCTGTCTATGGCTGCTTGGGAGCCACCATAGTAGAGCTATACGGTGACAGATCTTATCTCTTCAACGTTGAAAATATTTACTATTTGTATGATTACAGAACATATTTGTCAACCTCTGATTAAAAAACAAAAGTACTATTAGAAGTATCTATTGGACATTGAAACCCCAAGATACATGTAACGTGGAGGGGAAAATACTTCTGTTTGAGAGAACTACAGAGAAAGCTGCATCCAGAATGCCTCCAAATTTTTGTTAGAGTGAGACGGTATAGAGAAAGTTCAGAGGAGTTGCCAGGATTTATATCAATTCAAATTTTTCCCATATAACAAAGTCTAAAGAGAGACAGCCACTGAGAGTTTCAGGCATCTACCCGTGTCATCATGACCCAGAGTATTTTCTGGCTTTCTCCTCTGCCATCTTTAGCAGATTGGTTTTTGGTCCTCAGGCTTTTCACTGCATTGTCTCAATATTAAAACAACATTCAGATCCAGGAAGCTAGAAGTGGGCATGTCGTGGCAAGAAACTGACCTCCTCCAAATGGTTCTTGCTTTTCATCAGTAAATTCCCAAAATTCTCTTTGATGTCTTCCCCTACTGAATCAATGGTTGAGATTGTATCAAATGGACTCATCTTTTGAGTGTCCCAAGTCAACCTCTGGCAAAGGTGTAGGTGAATGCCATGACTGGCTTTGACTAATAAGGGTTCATTGTGATCCTGAGCAAATTGGAGAAGATGGAATAGGGGCTGTGTGTCACAAACTTCAGGGGATCTTACCGTTCTTGTACACTCTGAGTTTCAGAAAGCACACTATAGAAGTCAGATAAAATGGAAATGGATGAAAGAAGCAGTCAGATCCTTGAAGGCATAAAGTTTTGTAAGGCTACTAATCTGGGTGGTGGTTGATGCTCTGAATTTAGATTAGTGGCTCTAACATAATGCGGGGGGTGGGGGGGTAGGTGTGATTGGAGTGGGCCAGTTAGATTCTCAGAAGATGGCAGGTAATCAATCCAAGTTGTAGTTTAAACCAGAGGTAAGCAAAGAATGGGAAAATTTGTTATGTATCCACAGCGATACAAATTTAGGAAGTGAGGATTAACACACAGAATCTTTTATAGCAATGGTACACCGTTGGGCATTTTACTTGTATTTTCCAAAAGTATTGAGCTACAATAGGTTAGGAAGAACAGCTCACAGAAATACCAAACAAAAAGCTATTCCTTCACTGTAAGAGTGAAGACTAGTTTCCCATGGATACTTATCAGGAGGGTCTAGGTGACTGTTGAGGATTATACTACATAGTTGTGTCCTCTGCAGACAAACAAAATTCTCTTTGAGAAAGACCCTCTTTAACAGCACACAGCCCTGACAGATCAAGGCAGGGTCCATCTCATATTTGGATATATCATCCCATTGTTCTACCTTCAGACTTTGGAAATGATTGATACTTCTTAGAACACTTTTTTCCTGCTTGTCATTCCTCCTGCCATAACTTCATCTGCCCAGATCTCAGTTATCCTTAGTACTTCAGCTTAAATACCACTATATGCCATGACTCTCCCTGACTGTAGAACAGATAAACTGCCTCTGCTTTGAGTCCCTCTGCTCTCTCTGTGTATTGCCTGATTACTGAAGTGGAGGCAACATAGTTGGAAGTCCTTCAAAAATCACGGAATTAGGGGCGCCTGGGTGGCTCAGTGGTTTAAGCCTCTGCCTTCGGCTCAGGTCATGATCCCCGGGTCCTGGGATCGAGTCCCGCATCGGGCTCTCTGCTTGGCGGGGAGCCTGCTTCCTCCTCTCTCTCTCTGCTTGCCTCTCTGCCTACTTGTGATCTCTCTCCGTCAAATAAATAAATAAAATCTTTAAGAAAAAAAAAATCACGGAATTACCATTTGATTCAGAAATTCCATTCCTAGGCATACGTTCCCCCCAAAATTGAAGGCAGATCAAGTATTCAAATAAACAGTTTTACATGTATATTTATAGCAGTGCAATAACCCAAAGATCAAAACAACCCAAATATGCATCAGCTGATGAGTGATCAATGCATGAAGATACGTAACGGTATTATTCAGCCATAAAAAGGAATGAAGTATTGACACATGCTACAACATGGTTAGATGAAACTTGATACCATTATGCTAAGGTGAAAGAAGCCAGACACAGAAGATCACATACTATATGATGTCATTTATATGAAATGTCCATAATAAGTAAGTCCCCAGAGACAGAAAGCAGATGATTGGTTGCTAGGGGCAGGCGAGGGGGGTAATGATGTGTAACTGTTTTAAAGTTTTCCCATTTTGGAGGGGTTGATGGAAATGTTTTAGTAGATAAAGGTGGAGATTGAACAATAGCGTGAATGTACTAAGTACTAAATGCTACTGAATCCTTCACTTTAAAATGGTTAATTTCATGTTATGTGAATTTCATCTCATTTTTTTTAAACAATGTAGACAATTCTTTGCCTTTCCTTTATTCAAACCCTTTACAATGTTACTTTGTAGCTCCCCAATCAAGGAATGGAGCTTATTTCTCTACCTTTTTCTGCAGTGGTGCCTGTGACTTGTTTTGCCCAATCAATTGTAGCAAAAATGACAGGGACTACTTCTGTACCTGGAACTTTCCTGCTACCCATGATCCCCTTGGATCCCGCCTCTACTGTATAAAGTCTGTTGGAGGAAGAGAGACACAAGGCCTAACCACCCCTTTCACCTGGTTAAGATCGGTTTAGCATTGCCTAGACCTGAAGAAGTGCCAAAGCTATTTGTTGTGTGGCACTGAGATTTTGTCCTAAGAGATAATTGAAAATTATAGAGATCACTTTTTAACTATTGCTTCTCACTTGGTCTATCTTGCAACACTCTACTTAAGGAAAGAGGTTTTATCTGTCTTGTTAACTTTTGTACTCTTAGAATATATTACAGTGCCTAGTAGGTGGTATACAATTTGTAAACCATGCTGAATGAATGAATGAATGAATGAATGAAAATATGCTCATTTTTAGCAATGAAATTTGAGTCCTATTGAAATTGTTAATATAAGCTAGTGCAATGGTTAATTGTATGTGCCAACTTGAGTGGGTCATGGAGTGCCCAGATATTTGACTAAACATTGTTCCTGGTTGTGTCTGTGGTGGTGTTTCTAGATGAGGTTAGCATTTGAATTGGTGGATTCAATAAAGAAGATTGCTTACCCCAGGATGGAGAGACATCAACCAACCTGATGAAGGCCTATATAGAAGGGGAGAGGGAGAATATATTCCTTCTTGCTGACTGGGTAAGCTGGTTCACCTGTCTTCTGCTCTTAGAGTGAGACTTATACCACTGACTCTCCTGCTTCTCAGTCTTTTGGACTCAGATTGAACTAAACCATCAGTTCAACATTTTGAAGAGATCCTTGTCTTTGAGTTACACATATATGGCTTGATTTTTTTCCATATATGTTTGTTTTATTATAAATTCCAATACAACAATATGAATATT
The DNA here is from genome assembly GCF_922984935.1 of Meles meles. Lineage (NCBI taxonomy): Eukaryota > Metazoa > Chordata > Mammalia > Carnivora > Mustelidae > Meles > Meles meles. The sequence goes on along the minus strand of NC_060069.1, from coordinate 34,743,674 downwards.
AATTATTTAACTACAAGCATAGTTTTATGGCAAGCTTCCTTATATCATTTAGCTGTATTAGTTTTTCATCCTCTTGTTTATGTCATATTGCTGTGTTTTTTAGTTTTTATTTCATTTTTAAGAAAATAATTTTTGTGATTCACAGCATCTTTGTAATTTTACCTATCTACCTAGTTATTCCTTTAAAGAGGATTTCCATTGTCTTTATAAAATTTAATCTCATACTTCAGGGGATAATATGAAGAGATATTATTCTAGTGTCCAGGACAGAGTTCCCAACTCCATGTTTTAGTCTTTTCTATTACATAACCATATTTTATATACACATAATAAATATACACCCATAATATACTATTATATACACTTAAAACGTTTACCCTGGATTTATTTATTTATTTATTTTTATTTATTTTCAGCATAACAGTGTTCATTGTTTTTGCACCACACCCAGTGCTCCAAGCAACACGTGCTCTCACTAATACCCACCACCTTGTTCCCCCAACCTCCCACCCCATGCCCCTTCTAAACCCTCAGGTTATTTTTCAGAGTCCATAGTCTCTCATGGTTGACATCCCCTTCCAAATTCCCTCAACTCCCTTCTCCTCCATCTCCCCATGTCCTCCATGTTATTTGTTATGCTCCACAAATAAGTGAAACCATATGATACTTGACTCTCTCTGCTTGACTTATTTCACTCAGCATAATCTCTTCCAGTCCCATCCATGTTGCTACAAAAGTTGGGTATACATCTTTCCTGATAGAGGCATAATACTCCGTCATGTATATGGACCACATCTTCCTTATCCATTCATCCGTTGAAGGGCATCTTGGTTCTTTCCACAGTTTGGTGACCGTGGCCATTGCTGCTATGAACATTGGGGTACAGATGTCCCTTCTTTTCACTACATCTATATCTTTGGGGTAAATACCCAGTAGTGCAGTTGAAGGGTCATAGGGAAGTTCTATTTTTAATTTCTTGAGGAACCACCACACTGTTCTCCAAAGTTGCTGTACCAGCTTGCATTCCCACCAACAGTGTAAGAGGGTTCCCCTTTCTCCACATCGTCTCCAACACATATTGTTTCCTGTCTTGCTAATTTTGGCCATTCTAACTGGTGTGAGGTGGTATCTCAATGTGGTTTTAATTTGAATCTCCCTGATGGCTAGTGATGATGAACATTTTTTCATGTCTCTGATAACCATTTGTATGTCTTCATTGGAGAAGTGTCTGGTCGTATCTTCTGCCCATTTTTTGATATGATTATCTGTTTTGTGTGTGTTGAGTTTGAGGAGTTCTTTATAGATCCTGGATATCAACCTTTTGTCTGCACTGTCATTTGCAAATATCTTCTCCCATTCCGTGGGTTACCTCTTTGTTTTGTTTACTGTTTCCTTTGCTGTGCAGAAGCTTTTGATCTTGATGAAGTCCCAAAAGTTTATTTTCGCTTTTGTTTCCTTTGCTTTTGGAGACATATCTTGGAAGAAGTTGCTGTGGCTGATATCGAAGAGGTTACTGCCTATGTTCTCCTCTAGGCTTCTGATGGATTCCTGTCTCACGTTGAGGTCTTTTATCCATTTAGAGTTTATCTTTGTGTACGGTGTAAGAGAATGGTCAAGTTTCATTCTTCTACATGTAGCTGTCCAGTTTTCCCAGCACCATTTATTGAAGAGACTGTCTTTTTTTCCACTGTATATTTTTTCCTGTTATGTTGAAGATTATTTGACCATAGAGTCGAGGGTCCATATCTGGGATCTCTACTCTGTTTCACTGGTCTATGTGTCTATTTTTATGCCAGTACCACGCTGTCTTGGTGATCACAGCTTTGTAGTAAATCTTGAAATCAGGTAACATGATGCCACCAGTTTTACTTTTGTTTTTTGACATTTCCTTAGCAATTCGGGGTTTCTTCTGATTCCATACAAATTTTAGGATTATTTGCTCCAGCTCTTTGAAAAATACCGGTGGAATTTTTATCGGAATGGCATTAAAAGTGTAGATTGTCCTAGGCAGTATAGACATTTTAACAATGTTTATTCTTCCTATCCAAGAGCATGGAATGGTCTTCCAACTTTTTGTGTCTTCTTCAATTTCTTTCTTGAGTGTTCTGTAGTTCCTTGAGTACAGATCCTTTATCTCTTTGGTTAGGTTTATTCCCAGGTATCTTATAGTTCTTGGTGCTATAGTAAATGGAATCGATTCTCTAATTTCCCTTTCTGTATTTTCATTCTTAGTGTATAAGAAAGCCACTAATTTCTGTACATTGACTTTGTATCCTGCCACGTTACTGAATTGCTGTATGAGTTCTAGAGTTTGGGGGTGGAGTCTTTGGGGTTTTCCATATAAAGAATCATGTCATCTGCGAAGAGAGAGAATTTGACTTCTTCCTTGCCAATTTGGATACCTTTTATTTCTCTTTGTTGTCTGATTGCTGTCGCTAGGACTTCTAATACTATGTTGAACAAGAGTGGTGAGAGTGGGCATCCTTGTGTTCTTGATCTCCACAGGAAGGCTGCAAGCTTTTTCCCATTGAGGATGATATTTGCTGTGGGTCTTTCATAGATAGATTTTATGAAGTTCAGGAATGTTCCCTCTATTCCTATACTTTGAAGCGTTTTAATCAGGAATGGGTGCTGGATTTTGTCAAATGCTTTTTCTGCATCCATTGAAAGGACCATGTGGTTTTTCTCTCTTCTCTTATTGATTTGTTTCATCACATTGATTGATTTGCGAATGTTGAACCATCCTTGTAACCCAGTAATGAATCCTACCTGGTCATGGTGGATAATCTTTTTAATGTGCTATTGGATCCTGTTTGCTAGGATCTTGTTGAGAATCTTAGCATCCATATTCATCAGTGATATTGGTCTGAAATTCTCCTTTTTGGTAGGGTTTTTGCCTGGTTTGGGGATCAGGGTAATGCTGGCTTCATAAAAAGAGTCTGGAAATTTTCCTTCTGCTTCAATTTTTTGAAACAGCTTCAGGAGAATAGGTGTTATTTCTTCTTTGAAATTCTGGTAGAATTCCCCAGGGAATCTGTCAGGTCCTGGGCTCTTGTTTTTTGGGAGGTTTTTGATCACTGCTTCAGTCTCGTTACTAGATATTGGTCTATTCAGGTTGTCAATTTCTTCCTGGTTCAATTTTGGGAGATTATAGTTTTTAGGAATGCATCCATTTCATCTAGGTTGCTTAGGTTATTGGCATATAACTGTTGATAATAACTTCTGATGATTGTTTCTACTTCCTTGGTGTTAGTTGTGATCTCTCCCTTTTCATTCATAATTTTATTAATTTGGGCTTTCTCTCTTTTCTTTTGGATTAGTGTGGCCAATGGTTTATCGATCTTGTTGATTCTTTCAAAAAACCAGCTTTTAGTTTCATTGATACATTCTACTGTATCTCTGGTTTCTACCTCATTTATCTCTGCTCTAATCTTGATTATTTCCCTTCTTATATGTGGAGTTGGTTTGATTTGTTGTTGATTCTCCAGTTCTTTAAGGTGTAGAGACAGCTGGTGTATTCTGGATTTTTCAATTTTTCTGAGAGAGGCTTGGGTGGCTATGTATTTCCCCCTTAGAACTGCCTTTGCTGTATCCCATAGGTTTTGGACTGAAGTGTCTTCATTCTCATTGGTTTCCATGAATTGTTTAAGTTCATCTTTGATCTCCTGGTTGATCCAAGCATTCTTAAGCAAGGTGGTCTTTAGCCTCCAGGTTTTTGAGTTCCTTCCAAACTTTTCCTTGTGATTGAGCTTCAGGTTCAAAGCATTGTGATCTGAGAATATGCAGGGAATAATGTCAGTTTTTTTGGTATTGGTTGAGTCCTGATTTGTGACCCAGTATGTGGTCTATTCTGGAGAAGGTTCCATGTGCACTTGAGAAGAATGAGTATTCTGTTGTTTTAGGGTGGAATGTTCTGTCTATATCTATGAGGTCCATCTGGTCCAATGTGTTATTCAATGCTTTTGTTTCTTTATTGATCTTCTGTTTGAATGATCTGTCTATTACTGAGAGAGGCGTGTTAAGATCTCCTACTATTAGTGTATTCATATCAATATGATTCTTCATCTTGATTAATAGTTTTCTTATGTAAGTGGCTGCTCCCATATTGGGGGCATAGATATTTACAATTGTTAGATCGTCTTGGTGGATAGTCCCTTTAAGAATTATGTAGTGCCCTTCTGTATCTCTGACTATAGTCTTTAGTTTAAAATCTAATTTATCTGATATGAGAATCGCTACCCCGGCCTTCTTTTGAGGCTCATTGGCATGAAAGATGCTTCTCCATCCCTTCACTTTCAGTCTGGGTGTATCTTTAGGTTCAAAATGGGTCTCTTGTAGACAACATATGGATGGGTCCTGTCGTTTTATCCAATCTGCAACCGTGTGTCATTTTATGGGCGCATTTCCCCCATTCACATTGAGAGTGATTATTGATAGATACGTTTTTATTGACATCATTTTACCTTTGAAGTCTTTCTTTCTGTAGATTGTCTCTATATTTCTGTTCAATGATATTAGGATTTTTTCCCTTTTATAAAACCCCCTTTAAAATTTCTTGTAGTGTCGGCTTGGTGGTTGCATAGTCTTTTAAGCCTTGCCGGTCTTGGACACTCTTTATCTCTCCATCCATTTTGAATGTCAGTCTTGCTGGATAAAGTATTCTTGGCTGCATGTTCTTCTCATTTAGTACCCTGAATATATCTTGCCAGCCCTTTCTGGCTTGCCAGGTCTCTGTGGACAGGTCTAACATTATTCTGATGGGCTTTCCTCTGTAGGTAAGGAACCTCTTTGTCCTAGAGGCTTTCAAGAGATTGTATCTACAATTATGATTTTTCAATTTTACTATAAGGTGCCTTGATTTTTTTTAGAATTTACAATCTTGGGGGGTGAGACCGTTCTGCCTCTAGTACATGAACGCTAGTTCCATTCATGAGATTGGGAAAATTTTCATGTAGAACTTGTTCTACTATATCTTCTAGACTTTTTTCTTTCTCCTCCCCTTCAGGGATTCCAATAATTCTGATGCTGGAACGTTTCATGGCATCCTTTATTTCCCTGATTCTGTTTTCGTGGCTTCTAAGCTGTTTGATCCAGGCTTCCTCCTGATCCTTTCTCTCTATCTGTTTGTCCTCCAGATCACTAATTCTATCTTCTGTCTCAGTTACCCTAGCTTTTAGAGAATTTAGATTAGACTGGAACTCACTGAGAGCTTTGTGAACATCATCCCTGGTGGCTTTCAATTCTGCCCTAACATTGTGAACATCATCCCTGGTGGCTTTCAGTTCTGCCCTAATCAATTCCATTTGGTCATCTATGGCTTTCTCCAACCTAGCTATTGCCTGGATAATTGTTAGCCTGAATTCCTTTTCTGACATATTGTCTATGTAGATAGCCATTAGCTCTGTTGCAGAAGGCCCATCCTCTGTATTTTTCTTCTGTTGGGCATTCCTCCTCTTAGTCATTTTGGTGAGAGATGACTGAAGGTTGCCCCTTATTTAAAATGAGGGTGTATCTCTCTGGATGTGGAGTTTTCCAAGCTGCAGGTAGATGAATTGGCTATGGCTCCTCTACTTTTGAACTGGACTGTGGTTATTCCCTTATCTCATCTACAACTCAGGAGCATTGCTGTGCATGGTTTCTAGTCCAAATACAGGTGTTTAGCAGGATTTATCTAGTAAGGCCCAGGACAACGAAGTATTGTGTCCTATGTTGATGTTACCTAAACTCTAACCTAGTGGGTACATTTAAAAAGAAATCAGCCATCATCATGACTCCACATAGTCATAAAATATTTTTTCTGGGAATTGTACCTCCAAAGAACACATTGCTTCTACTTCCCTCAAGTGTCCTATTATTCATTATTTTCAAGCAGTTGTCATCTCTGGGTGCATGAAGATAAGGGAGGTAAAGGTGGAGAAGCATCTAGTCAGCTTCTAAAATAATATCCATTCCCAGTTTTTCCATTTGGTATAGCCTGATCCAGGGAGTTTTTAGTGATAAATGTGAAAAGAAAGTATTTTATTAATGTATGTTGTAGTGCACATACCTGATATCCCCTTCAATATGGACAAGAACTCTCCCAGCTATTGGGTGTACTGGCTGCTGATAATACAAGGTCCTCACTGTGAATTATCCATCACCAAAACGAGCTGAACCATCAAAGGTTAAATACATTTCCAGGGGACTGATCAGTGTGGGGATGCAAAGGCCATGCTCCCAGTTGAGGAGATCTCAGTGGAACTGTCCTGGCTTCAGAGCTGAAAATTAAATCACAATTAAACTTCTTCCCTAGTCTAAGCCTGTTCATTTACTTGCAGGGGTTGCTCCTAAAAACTCTTCCCAATAAACCTACTGCATGTAAATTTCCATTCAGGAAAACCTGCCTTAAAAAATCTTCTTACCTTCTTTTGGCTGGTTAAAGTTGTTTTATTCCTAGAGTGAAATTTATGTTTATATCACCATTTCTTTTCCTTAAGTCCTGTTTATTGTTGCTGTTACTGGAACTTCCTCCTAATGTCTGGTGATAGGCAATCTTCCTTAAAAAAAAAAAAAAAGAAAAAAAAAATATATATTTATTTATTTATTTATTAAGCTGTAAATTTTAACTCCAGTATAGTTCATATTGTTATACTCATTTCAGGTGTACAGGATAGTGACTCAACAATTCTATATATTATGGTGATGGGCTATCTTCTGCTTTTAGTTTTTACTCTGAATTTTATCCTGCTCATATGCTTTTGAGGTAGATGAGTGAGATGCTAGGCTTTTTCAGTCACTACTAGCCTTTTACCATTTCAATTTATCATTACCTGTTCTCTCATCACTGTTCAAATGGTACAAAGCATGTCGGGACTCATGGCAGTTTAACACAAATGGAAGAGTTGAAAGGTGCTAGCCAGATGTTAATTTTAGTCTTTACTCTCTGTCCTCTTAGATTATCCATGTTATTTCAGGATGCATACTTGAACTAAGTTCCTACTTGTTTCCTTTCTAGAGATTTTTCTATGTGTTAATGAGATCAGGAAGTTGACTACCTCAACACTGAACCTTTGATTAGAGCATATTCCACATGTACCAAGCCTTAGGTCTTCCTGAGAGGAGTGCTGGGCACAGGAGTCCTGAAGTACTTTCAAAAACAATTTTATATGTGTGAGGAGAGAATCAGGCATAAGGGCAGAGGTGAAGAAAAAAAGAATGTGTGATGGTCAGTCTGGTACCCTGGAGCTTAAGGGGGAGGAAGTAAATAAAATAGAGACCTGGGTTCAAATTCAACTGAATCCACTAGTTCTATAATTGGGGGCAATTTTCCTAAATATTACAATCCTTCATTTCTTTTCCACAAGGTGAGGATCATAATATAATTATATCATGGGGTTATTGGAAGGATAAAATGATACAAGGAAAGTTAAGCTCCTGGAAGAGTAACAGTATCTTATTTTTATTTAATAAGTATGATATATAGGAAGCAATATGAAGGTCAAGGTCAAAAATTGTAGGTTATTGTAGACAATCCTTTTTACTCTGGATGGCCTCATTATCTTTATCCTTATGCAGGGGGGATTGGCACTGAGTGATTTAATGATCTCTTAGGACATTTCTAGCTATAAGTTTCTATAAATACATAACAATTTAAATACAGTTATACCTATTTTGCCAAGGTGACTGATAAAATTTTTTTTAAAAAGTAGGTGAGGGGCACCTGGGTGGCTCAGTCAGTTAAGCATCTGACTCTTGGTTTCAGCTCAGGTCATGATCTCAGTGTCCTGGGATTGAGCCCCATGTCAGGCTCAGTGAGGAGTCTGCTAGAGATTCTCTCTGTCTCCCTCTCCCTCTGTTCCTCCCCCCACCATTTCAAATAATAAATAAATAAATCTTAAAAAAAAAATCCAGGTGATTTTTCCCATAGTCACACAAATAGTAAGTGGCAGAGCTGGAGTTGGAAGATAAGTCTTCGGGTTTCAAGTCTCAGTTCTCTACAATTCATCTTGTTTGGTTGGTGATATATGAGCATCTTAATGAACAGACCCTATGAGACTGTGTTTATTTTTGCATTTTTATTCATTTGGTTACACAGACTTTCAGTCATGCACATTTGCCTGGAAGACTTAGATACAGTGAGCAGAGAACCCCTTCAACATTAGGGACCCTTGTTTCTTCATTCTCCAAAAGTAGACCATTAAAAAATGAAGGTGCCATCCTATGATTTTACTTATTTCCCAATGTATGGGTTACATGATTTTGTGGGTCAGATAGAGCTGTGACTTGCTTGATTGTGTTTTGTCCTGGGATGACAGTCAAGGATCATGGGAGCTTGACAAAATGAGGCAACATACTTAAACTTTTCTTTTTCACAACTTCATTTTCCATTTCTGGTTCATTTCATAATTGTACAAAACAGGTTTGTGTGATTTGGGAGAGTGGTATTTAGCTGATGTAAATTTGATTTCACATTCTGAAAACAGAAATACTAATTAATACCTAAACAACTTACCATAATTTAACCATAACTAACCATAACCTAACAATTAATCATAAATTTAATAATTTACCATAAAACACATTTTTCCTGTTTATTAACGCAATCAGTAGAAAGCTGACTTCATTTAATTCAACAGCATTCCATTTTTTTTTCTTAGAATAAAGATCAAAACCCTAAGAAAACCTTGAAAGATGGGGCTTAATTTGGTCTCTGCCAGCTTCTGTACTCTGAGCATGGCCATCACTTTTTTTTTTTAAAGATTTTATCCATTCATTTGACAGACAGAGATCACAAGTAGGCAGAGAGGCAGGCAGAGAGGCAGGAAGAGAGAAGGGGGAAGCAGGCTCCCAGCTGAGCAGAGAGCCAGATGTGGGGCTCAATCTGAGGACCCTGAGATCATGACCTGAGCCAAAGGCAGAGTCCCAACCCACTGAGCCACCCAGGTGTCCCCATGGCCATCTTTACCCATCATTCACTATGGTTCAGTCGCAGTCACCTTCTCTTTGGTCTTTGAATACCCCAGACTATCTCTACCTTATGGATCTCTACATATATGTTTCATCTGACTGAACTTCTTTGCCCCCTTTCTTTGCCAAAGCCTATTCATTCTTCTTGACTTACATTTGTGAGGATCTTCTTCCAGCACTGAGACAAGAGTAGGTACTGGTTTATAAGCTCCCAAAGCATTCTGCAACTATTTTTCAAAATATTCATAACACTTTAGTTATAATTTCTGTGACTATCTTCTTAGCTAGCTGTATACATGACTATAGACACTAAGTGTGACTTGTGCACCATTGTTTTCTGGGTGCCTTTCAAAGTGTCTAATGTATAGTGGTTATAAATATTTAATGAGTGGTTGAATAAATGAACAAAAACATTTTGGAGGAAACAACAACAACAACAAAACAGTAGAAGAAGTAGAGAATGATGCTAAATCCCTCAACCACCATCATTTTCGAGGAGAGAGTTGGTTTATATTAATTGAATGACAACTCTTTAAATGGTATTTTATTTAATTTCATAATAACTGTGTGAAACGGTAACTAGCTCCATTTTATAGATAACGAAAAAGGTCCACAAAGATAATGTAACTCGATGTCACACAACTCCCAAGTAGTAGAGATGAGATTTCAGCACAGTTTGGCCCAAGGTACATCTGTTTTCTCACAGGTCAAATGGATGGATTGAATGAGGATGTGGTGGGAATCACTCACTACTCAGGCATCTTCACGTCCTTGATGAGGGTACTAATCTGTGAAATTCCTCCAATAATATGGTATTGCCTTTATTTTACCTTTTTTTTTATAGGTAGAGAGAATTCTAATGTTTTCAACTTAGCCTCTCCCACTGTAATAGCTTTCACAACACAGATCAGAGAACAAGTATGGGTATTCTCTCAGTGACTGAATGTGTATATCTATTACATATTCTAAGACTGGGGAAATAAACATGGGATGGGGTCCAGGACCCACTGGGCTTACTGTGAGATGGATCTGAGCTGAAACTCCACCGATGGTCTGACTTCCATATGCTTTTACTCTGAACAGTGGACAACGGTGATATTTTGTATCTCTTGAAATTGGTGTCAGTTCAAAGACAGTGTCTACAAGACAGTACAAATCACCAAAAGGTCTATTTGCCTTTCTCCAAAGCATAGTCACCCTGGTAAATGGCCTGAGTTTTCACTGAGTAAAACTTAGAAGATTAGCAGTATAAATTTTTGGTGGTATTCCAGAGTCCATCCTCCAATGGACTATACTCCTCAATTCAAGGGAATTTTAATCTCTAAACTGGCTCAAGTCAGGGAATTGATCAAGGGATTGTGATTCTCTGTTTTGGTTATTCAAATTGGACTGCTGTTCATAATACCTGGAACTGATTTTCTTTTACAGATCAAGTAAGAACTAGTAGAGTTCCCATTTATTTCTTTTCTAGGGACTATGATCAACTAGCTAATGCCATTGGTCTCTGTAAGTCAGACCATTTTGATTACTTACTTTGGTTTTGTTGTTCTCTTCAAGTTTACATGGAAGAAAATATGAAAATAAATGTAAACAAATTAGCACCACACAAACTGACTATTCTGATAGATTGGATTAAAATTAAACATCAAAATAAAATAGAAAATAAAAAATATCACAGATTTAAAATTATATTTCCAAATAATTTGTAGGTCAAAGAAGAAATCATACCAAAAGTTACTACGTTTTAGAGCAAAATAACAATGAGAAAAATTTATGTCAAACACATAGGTTTTTTTTAATTTGTAAATTAAATGCAAGAAAATGAAAATGACACAAATAAATAGAAAAATATCCCATGCTCATGGATTGGAGGAACAAATAGTGTCAAAATGTCTATACTACCCAAAGTAAATGACACATTCAATGTAATTTAAAATACCAACATCATTTTTCACAGAATTAGAACAAACAATCCTAAAATCTGTATAGAACCACAAAAGACCCCAAATAGCCAAAGAAATCTTGAAAAAGAAAAGCAAAGCTGGAAGCATCAGAATACTGGATTCAAAGTGTATTACAAAGATGTAGTGATCAAGACAGTATGGTACTGGCACAAAAATAGACACATAGATCAATGGACAGAATAGGAAAACAAAAAATGAACCCACAACTATATGGTCAGTTAATCTTTGACAAAGCAGGAAAGAGTATCCAATGGGAAAAAGACAGTCTCTTCAACAAATGGTGTTGGAAAAACTGGAAAGCAAAATGCAAAAGAATGAAATTGGACCACTTTCTTATGCCACACACAAATATAAATTAAAATGGATTCAAGACATAAATATGGGACTTGAAGCACCAAAATCCTTGAGGAGAACATAGACCGTAACCTCTTTAACACTGGCCATAGAAACTTCTTTCTAGATATGTCTCTGGAGGCAAGGGAAACAAAAGCAAAAATGAACTATTAGGACGTCAAAACCAAAAGATTCTGCACAGCAAAGGAAATAATCAATAAAACTAAAAGGCAATCCATAGAATAGGAGAAAATATTTGCAAATGACATATCTGATAAAGGGCTAGTATCAAAAATATATACAAAACTTATAAAACTCAATACCTAAAAAGAAAATAATCTAATTTTTAAAAATAGGCAGAAGACATGAACAAATATTTTTTCCAAAGAAGACATACAGATGGCCAATAGACACATGAAAAGATGCTCAACATCACTCATCATCAGGAAAATAGAAATTAAAACCATGATGAGATACCACCTCATAATTGTCAGAAGGGCTAAAATTAACAACATGAGGAACAACAGGTAGTGGTGAGGATCTGGAGAAAGGGGAATTCTTTACAATTTTTGTGGGAATGCAAACTGGGGAAGCCACTTTGGAAAACAATATGGAGCTTCCTCAGAAAGTTAAAAACAGAACTACACTATAATCCAGCAATTGTGCTATGAGGTATTTACCCAAAGAATATAAAATTGGTAGTTCAAAGGGATACAAGTTCACCACTGTTCACAGCAGCATTATCTACACTAGCCAAATTATGGACACAGCCCTAGTGTCCATCTACTGATGAATTTCTATCTCTCTCTCTCTCTCTTTCTCTCTATCAATCACCTATTTATAGCTATTACATCTATCTATCTATCTATCTATCTATCATCTATCTATCTATCATCTATAATGGAATATTACTCAGCCATTAAAACTAATGAAATCTTGCCATTTGCAATGACATGGATGGGACTAGAGAGTGTTATGCTAAGCAAAATAAGAGAAACACAAATATCATATGAGTTCACTCATATGTGGAATTTAAGAAACAAAACAAATGAACAAAGGAAAATAAAAGAGAGAGGGAGAGAGAACTAGAAATAGATTCAACTGTAGGGAACAAACTGATGATTACCAGAGGGGAAAGGATAGGGGTTGGGGAAACAGGTGACCTGGATTAAGGAGTGCACTTGTCATGATGAGCACTATGGTGATGTATGGAAGAGTTGAATCACTATACTGTACACTTGAAACTAACATTACACTGTGTTTTAACTACCTTGAATTTAAATAAGAACTTAAAAAAATAAATACATACACTATAGCAAAGGCTGAAAGATAACAAATCAATGAGCTAATTCACTAATAATCTAGTTTTCAAGTAATAGAATAAAGACAAAGAAAGTAGAAAGATGGTTAATAAGGATAAAATATACAAATAAATAAAATAGCAAATAGAAAAAATGAAAAGATAGAGAACATCAAAAGCTGTATTGGTCATTTTTTTTTCTTAAAACATAAGAATGAAAAAATCAGGTAAAATACTACTAGTTGATGAATATATGTGTTTTATATATGGAGCATCTGGCATTTATTATTTTTTTCAGATTTCAACATTTGATATGTTCTATAAATTTTTTTAAATGAAGAGGTACAACCTAAAGATTTTCCCCTGTTCCTTTTTTCCCATCTTTAACATATGAAAGAACTAAGAAAAAATAGAAACATCAAATAGGCTACCCTCAATGAAAGGAGTGTTTCTGTATATGGTTAGAAAAAGACATGAGAGAGATCTGACAGAATAGTATATTTTAAAGCAGTTTTCTTTTTGCAATGGAAAAAAAAACTTTTTAATATCTTTGTCACTGTATTCCCCTTTGTCTCTATTTAGGAGAAAGAAAGAATTTCTTACTTTGGCTGATTGTATTGTGTTTATTATGAACTGCTTTTATACCTGGTCTGATGGCTAATTATCCTTTCTATTCAGGGTGCTCTAACTTACAGTTCATTTACCAGCCCCACCCCCATCTCCTGCTCCCAATGGGAACAGCTAAAATAAGGTAGTCAGTTATTGACCAGCTCATTTTTCTTGGCTTCAACTCTGAATTTTCTCCATATACAATTATGGCAAGCTCAGGATAATTCATGCCATGCACAGAGGATTTTTGTTAGTCAAATTATTATCATTTGAAGTTGATTATATCTATTGAAAAAATTGTATTAAATCCTTATAATATGTCAGACACTGCTTAAAAATCTGCCAGTGTTTCTTATATTAATATTTGATACAAGGGGATTAATCTAGCTCAATGTTTCTTTGGTCAGAACAAAAAATTCTTTCTTCTTTGGAAAGAATTTCAGTCTTCCCTACTTTCTTCCATCCTTATTTCTTCCTTTGTTTCTTCTTTGCAAGCTTTTCAAATCACAGATGACCTAAAACTGTCATTTTTTTAAAAAAAGAAAAACTGAATATGAAAAAGTTCCATATCAAGTACTATGAAGAAGATAAATCTAATTACTAAAGTATTGGTCCTTGTTACAATGCAGTTTCACTCATTTTAAAGAATATTTATGTATTGTTTTATGGTTTGAAAAATGTTTTCACGTATATTTTATCATTTAAATTCACAAAGCTTTGTAAGGCAGATATGATATCTCTTTTACAAATGAGAAAATTAATGTTCCATGGTTTAAAATGTGTAAGTTTATATTGTTGTCAGTGGTAGAAGCAGGACTCAAGCCCCAGGGCTTCATTCCAGGTTCTGTGGTCTGTCACACATGCTGTTGCACGTTGGTAAACTCATGGTTGGAGGGAGGTGGGTAGAGGCTGGGAGACTGGTGGGGACAAAAGTTTCTAAAAAGTTTCTGTCATGTCCTTAGTGACTTCCCCAGGTGAACCTTTATGTTATATAATGATTTTTAAAGGCTTTAAACTTCTTTCATCTTGTATTTTTAACAGTACAAAATTTTATTATGGTATACATTTTTTAAAAATTAACATATAATGTATTATTTGCTTCAGGGGTACTGCTCTGTGTATCATCAGTCTTACACATTTCACAGCACTCACCATAGCACATATCATCCCCAATGTCCACACCCAGCCACCCTATCTCTATTCGCTCACCCACCAGCAACCCTCAGTTTCCTGAGATTAAGAGACTTTTATAGTTTGTCTCCCTCCCAATCTCATCTTATTTCATTTTCCCCCTCCCTACCCCCCATGACCTCCCACCCTGACTCTCAAATTCCTCATATCAGAGAGATCATAGATAATTGCTTTTCTCTGATTGATTTACTTCGCTTGGCCTAATACCCTCTAGTTTGATCCACATGGTTGCAAATGGCAAGATTTGGGGGGTTTTGATGGCTGCATAGTATTCCATTGTATATTTATATTGATTCTTCTTTATCTATTCATTTGTTGAGGCATATCTAGGTTCTTTTCATAGTTTGGCTATTGCGGACATTGCTGCTACAAACATTTGGGTGCAGTGCTCCTTTAGATCCCTACATTTGTATCTTTAGGGTATATACCCAGTAGTGCGATTGCTGGGTCATACAGTAGCTCTATTTTCAACTTTTTGAGGAACCTCCATACTCTTTTCCAGAGTGGGTGAACCAGCTTATATTCTCACCAACAATGTACGAGGGTTCCCCTTTCTCCGTGTCCTTGCCAACATCTGTCATTTCCTGACTTGTTAATTTTAGCCATTCTGACCAGTGTGAGGTGGTATCTCATTGTGGTTTTGATTTGTATTTCCCTGATGCCGAGTGATGTGGAGCACTTTTTCATGTGTCTGTTGGCCATCTGGATGTCTTCTTTGCAGAAATGTCTGTTCATGTCCTCTGTCCAATTCTTGATTGGATTATTTGTTCTTTGGGTGTTGAGTTTGATAAGTTCTTTATAGATTTTGGATACTAGTCCCTTATCTGATACATCATTTACAAATATCTTCTCCCATTCTGTCAGTTTTCTTTTGGCTTTGCTGACTGTTCCTTTGCTGTGCAGAAGCTTTTGATCTTGATGAAGTCCCAAAAGTTCATTTTTGCCCTTGCTTCCCTTGCCTTTGGCAATGTTTCTAGGAAGAAGTTGCTGCAGCTGAGGTCAAAAAGGTTGCTGCCTGTGTTCTCATGGATTTCAATGGATTCCTGTCTCACAATGTGATCTTTCATCCATTTTGAGTCTATATTTGTGTGTGGTGTAAGGAAATGGCCCAGTTTCATTCTTTTGCCTGTGGCTGTTTGATTTTCCCAACACCATTTGTTGGAGAGACTCTCATTTTTTCCATTAGATATTCTTTGTTGCTTTGTTGAAGATTAATTGACCATAGAGTTGAATTTCCATTTCTCAGCTATCTATTCTCTTCCACGGATCTGTCTGTTTTTGTGCCATTAACATTTTTGTATTGATGATTATAGCTTTATAATAGAGCTTGAAGTCTGGAATTGTGATGTCACCAACTCTGGTTTTCTTTTTCAACATTCCTCTGGCTATTTGGGGTCTTTTCTTGTCCCATAGAAATTTTTTGATTATTAGTTCCATTTCTTTGAAAAAAAAATGGGTGGTATTTTAATAGGGATTGAATTAAATGTGTAGATTGCTTTAGGTAGCATAGACATTTTCACAATATTTGTCCTTCCAATCCATGAGCGTGGAATGTTTTCACACATCTTTGTGTCTTCCTCCATTTCTTTCATGAGTATTTTATAGTTGTCTAAGTATAGATTCTTTGCCTCTTTGGTTAGGTTTATTCCTAGGTGTCTTATGGTTTTGGGTGCAATTGTAACTGGGATTGACTCCTTAATTTCTCTTTCTTCTGTCTTGCTCTTGGTGCATAGAAATGCAACTGATTTCTGTACATTGATTTTATATCCTGACACTTTACTGAATTCCAGTATGAGTTCTAGCAGTTTTGGAGTGGACTCTTTTAGGTTTCCACATAAAGTATTGTATCATATGCAAAGAGTGAGAGTTTGACTTCTTTGCCAATTCAGAGGTTTTTTATTTCTTTTTGTTGACTAATTGCTGAGTCTAGGACTTCTAGTGCTATGTTGAATAGCAGTGGTAATAGTGGACAGCCCTGCCATGTTCCTGACCTTAGGGGAAACGCTCTCATTTTTCCCCATTAAGAATGATATTCGCTGTGGGTTTTTCATAGATGACTTTGATGATATTGAGGTATGTACCCTCTATGCATACATTGTGAAGAGTTTTGATAAAGAAAAGATGCTGTACTTTGTCAAATGCTTTTTCAGCATCTATTGAGAGTATCATATGGTTCCTGTTCTTTCTTTTATTAATTATTGTGTCACATTGATTTGCAAATGTTGAATCAAACTTGCAGCCTAGGAATAAAACTCACTTGGTCACAGTGAATAATCCCTTTAATGTACTGTTTGATCGAATTGGCTAGTATTTTGGTAAGGATGTTTGCATCCCTTCATCAAGGGTATTGGTCTGTAATTCTCCTTTTTGAAGGGATCTTTGTCTGGTTTTGAGATTGAGGTAATGTTGGCCTCATAAAACGAGTTTGGCAGTTTCCTTCAACTTCTATCTTTTGGAACAGTTTCAGGAGAATAGGTATTAATTCTTCTTTAAGTGTTTGGTAGAATTCCCCTGGGAAGCTGTCTGTCCCTGTGCTCTTGTTTGTTGGGAGATTTTTGATGACTGTTTCAATCTCCTTACTGGTTATGGATCTATTCAGGTTTTCTATTTCTTCCTGGTTCAGCTTTGGTAGTTTGGTAGAATAAATGCTTCCATTTATTGCAGATTGTCAAATTTGCTGGCATATAGTTCCTTATAACATGTTCTTATAACTGTTTGTACTTCTTTGGTGTTGGTTGTGATGTCTCCTCTTTCATTCATTATTTTATTTGTTTGGGTCCTTTCTCTTTTCTTTTTGATAAGTCTGGTTTATCAATCTCATTAATTCATTCAAAGAACCAGCTCCTAGTTTCTTTATGTTCCTAGAAACTTTATGATTTGTCTTCTCCTGCTGGGTTTAAGCTTTCTTTGCTGTTCTTACTCCAGGTCCTTTAGATGTAGGGTTAGGTTGTGTACTTGAGACCTTTCTTGTTTCTTGAGAAAGGCTTGTATTGCTATATACTTTCCTCTGAGGATCACCTTGGCTGTGTCCTGAAGATTTGGAACAGTTGTGTTTTCATTTTCATTCGTTTCCATGATTTTAAAAAATTCTTCTTTAATTCCCTGGTTGACCCATTCATTCTTTAGTAGGATGCTCTTTAGCTTCCATGTTTTGAGTTCTTTCCAACTTTCCTCTTGTGGTTGAGTTCTAGTTTCAGAGCATTGTTGTCCTAAAATATGCAGGGAATGATCCCAGTCTTTTGCTACCAGTTGAGACCGGATTTGTGACTGAGGGTGTGATCTGTTCCAGGTATCGTTACATGTGCTCTAGAGAAGAATGTGTCTTCTTTTGTTTGGGGATGGAATGTTCTGAATGTATCTGTGATGTCCATCTGGCCCAGTGTGTCATTTAAAACCTTTATTTCCTTGTTGATCTTTTGCTTAGATGATCTGTCATTTCAGTAATGGGGGTGTTAAAGTCCCCTACTGTTAGTGTATTATTATCAATGTGTTTCTTTAATTTTGTTATTAATTGGCTTCCATAATTTGTTGCTCCCATCTTATGGACATAGACTTTAAAAATGTTAGATCTTCCTGTTGGATAGACCTTTCAAGTATGATTTAGTGTCCTTCCTCATCTCTTACTATAGTCTTTGGCTTAAAATCGAATTTATGTAATATAAAGATTGCCACCCCAGCTTTCTTTTGATGTTCATTAGCATAGTAAGTTGTTTTCCACCCCCTCACTTTAAATCTGGAGGTGTCTTTAGTTCTAAAATGAGTTTCCTTTTTTCCCCCATTCTGATACCCTGTGTCTTTTGATTGAGGCATTTAGCCCATTTACATTCAGCATCCCTATTGAAATATATGGATTTAGTGCCATTGTATTGCCTATAAGGTGACTGTTACTGTATATTGTCTCTGTTCCTTACTGGTGTATGCTACTTTTAGGCTCTCTCTTTGCTTAGAGGACCTCTTTCAATATTTCCTGTAGGGCTGTTTTGGTGTTTGAAAATTATTTTAGTTTTTGTTTGTCTTGGAAGCTTTTTATCTCTCCTTCTATTTCATTGACAGCCTAGCTGGATATGGAATTCTTGGCTGCATATTTTTCTCATTTAGTGCTCTGGTATATCATGCCAGTCTTTTCTGGCCTGCCGAGTCTCTGTGGATAGTTCTGCTGCCAACCTAATATTTCTACCATTGTATGTTACAGACTTCTTTTCCCAAGCTGCTTTCAGGATTTTCTCTTTGTCACTGAGACTTGTAAGTGTTACTATTTGTTGACAGAGTGTTGACCTATTTTTGTTGATTTTGAAGGGGGTTCTCTGTGCCTCCTGAATTTTGATTCTTGTTCCCTTTGCCAAATTAGGGAAATTCTCTGCTATATTTTGCTCCAATATACCTCTGCCCCTCTCTCTCTTTCTTCTTCTTCTGGGATCCCAATTATTCTAATATTGTTTCATCTAATGGTATTACTTATCTCTTGAATTCTGCCCTCATGGTCCAGTAGTTGTCTCTCTTTTTTTGTTTTCCCATTTTATTTATTTTTTCAGCGTAACAGTATTCATTCTTTTTGCACAACACCCAGTGCTCCATGCAAAACGTGCCCTCCCCATTACCCACCACCTGTTCCCCCAACCTCCCACCCCTGACCCTTCAAAACCCTCAGGTTGTTTTTCAGAGCCCATAGTCTCTTATGGTTCCCCTCCCCTTCCAAATTTTTTTTTTTAATAAACATATAATGTATTTTTATCCCCAGGGGTACAGGTCTGTGAATCGCACTCACGATAGCACTTACCCTCCCCAATGTCCATAGCCCCCTCCCCCTCTCCCAAACCCACCTCCCCCCAGCAACCCCCAGTTTGTTTTGTGAGATTAAGAGTCATTTATGGTTTGTCTCCCTCCCAACCCCATCTTGTTTCATTTATTCTTCTCCTATCCCCCTACCCCCCCATGTTGCTTCTCCATGTCCTCATATCAGGGAGATCATATGATAGTTGTCTTTCTCCGACTGACTTATTTCACTAAGCATGATACACTCTAGTTCCATTCACGTCGTCGCAAATGGCATGATTTCATTTCTTTTGATGGCTGCATAGTATTCCATTGTGTATATATACCACATCTTCTTTATCCATTCATCTGTTGATGGACATCTAGGTTCTTTCCATAGTTTGGCTATTATAGACATTGCTGCTATAAACATTCGGGTACATGTGCCCCTTCGGATCACTAGGTTTGTATCTTTAGGGTAAATACCCAGTAGTGCAATTGCTGGGTCATAGGGTAGTTCTATTTTCAACATTTTGAGGAACCTCCATGCTGTTTTCCAGAGTGGTTGCACCAGCTTGCATTCCCACCAACAGTGGAGGAGGGTTCCCCTTTCTCCACATCCTCGCCAGCATCTGTCATTTCCTGACTTGTTAATTTTAGCCATCCTGACTGGTGTGAGGTGATATCTCATTGTGGTTTTGATTTGTATTTCCCTGATGCTGAGTGACGTGGAGCACTTTTTCATGTGTCTGTTGGCCATCTGGATGTCTTCTTTGCAGAAATGTCTGTTCATGTCCTCTGCCCATTTCTTGATTGGATTGTTTGTTCTTTGGGTGTTGAGTTTGCTAAGTTCCTTATAGATTTTGGATACTAGCCCTTTATCTGATATGTCGTTTGCAAATATCTTCTCCCATTCTGTCAGTTGTCTTTTGGTTTTGTTAACTGTTTCCTTTGCTGTGCAAAAGCTTTTGATCTTGATGAAATCCCAATAGTTCATCTTTGCCCTTGCTTCCCTTGCCTTTGCCGTTGTTCCTAGGAAGATGTTGCTACGGCTGAGGTCGAAGAGGTTGCTGCCTGCATTCTCCTCAAGGATTTTGATGGATTCCTTTCTCACATTGAGGTCCTTCATCCATTTGGAGTCTATTTTCGTGTGTGGTGTAAGGAAGTGGTCCAATTGCATTTTTCTGCATGTGGCTGTCCAATTTTCCCAGCACCATTTATTGAAGAGGCTGTCTTTTTTCCATTGGACATTCTTTCCTGCTTTGTCGAAGATTAGTTGACCATAGAGTTGAGGGTCGATTTCTGGGCTCTCTATTCTGTTCCACTGATCTATGTGTCTGTTTTTGTGCCAGTACCATGCTGTCTTGATGATGACAGCTTTGTAATAGAGCTTGAAGTCCGGAATTGTGATGCCACCAACTTTGGCTTTGTTCTTCAATATTCCTTTGGCTATTCGAGGTCTTTTCTGGTTCCATATAAATTTTAGGATTATTTGTTCCATTTCTTTGAAAAAAATGGATGGTATTTTGATAGGGATTGCATTAAATATGTAGATTGCTTTAGGTAGCATAGACATTTTCACAATATTTATTCTTCCAATCCAGGAGCATGGAATATTTTTCCATTTTTTTGTGTCTTCCTCAATTTCTTTCATGAGTACTTTATAATTTTCTTTGTATAGATTCTTAGCCTCTTTGGTTAGGTTTATTCCTAGGTATCTTATAGTTTTGGGTACAATTGTAAATGGGATTGACTCCTTAATTTCTCTTTCTTCAGTCTTGTTGTTGGTGTACAGAAATGCAAGTGATTTCTGTGCATTGATTTTATATCCTGACACTGTACTGAATTCCTGTACAAGTTCTAGCAGTTTTGGAGTGGAGTCTTTTGGGTTTTCCACATATAGTATCATATCATCTGTGAAGAGTGATAGTTTGACGTCTTCTTTACCAATTTGGATGCCTTTAATTTCTTTTTGTTGTCTGATTGCTGAGGCTAGGACTTCTAGTACTATGTTGAATAGCAGTGGTGATAATGGACATCCCTGCCGTGTTCCTGACCTTAACGGAAAAGCTTTCAGTTTTTCTCCATTGAGAATGATATTTGCGGTGGGTTTTTCATAGATGGCTTTGATAATATTGAGGTATGTGCCCTCTATCCCCACACTTTGAAGAGTTTTGATCAGGAAGGGATGCTGTACTTTGTCAAATGCTTTTTCAGCATCTATTGAGAGTATCATATGGTTCTTGTTCTTTCTTTTATTAATGTGTTCTATCACATTGATTGATTTGCGGATGTTGAACCAACCCTGCAGCCCTGGAATAAATCCCACTTGATCGTGGTAAATAATCCTTTTAATGTACTGTTGAATCCTATTGGCTAGTATTTTGGCGAGAATATTTGCGTCTGTGTTCATCAAGGATATTGGTCTGTAGTTCTCTTTTTTGGTGGGATCCTTGTCTGGTTTTGGGATCAAGGTGATGCTGGCCTCATAAAATGAGTTTGGAAGTTTTCCTTCCATTTCTATTTTTTGGAACAGTTTCAAGAGAATAGGAATGAGTTCTTCTTTAAATGTTTGGTAGAATTCCCCTGGGAAGCCGTCTGGCCCTGGGCTTTTGTTTGTTTGGAGAGTTTTGATGACTGTTTCAATCTCCTTACTGGTTATGGGCCTGTTCAGGTATTCTATTTCTTCCTGGTTCAGTTGTGGTAGTTTATGTCTCTAGGAATGCATCCATTTCTTCCAGATTGTCAAATTTGTTGGCGTAGAGTTGCTCATAGTATGTTCTTATAATTGTCTGTATTTCTTTGGTGTTAGTTGTGATCTCTCCTCTTTCATTCATGATTTTATTTATTTGGGTCCTTTCTCTTTTCTTTTTGATGAGTCTGGCCAGGGGTTTATCAATCTTATTGATTCTTTCAAAGAACCAGCTCCTAGTTTCATTGATTTTTTCTATTTTTTTTTGGTTTCTATTTCATTGATTTCTGCTCTGATCTTTATGATTTCTCTTCTCCTGCTGGGTTTAGGGTTTCTTTCTTGTTCTTTCTCCAGCTCCTTTACGTGTAGGGTTAGGTTGTGTACTTGAGACCTTTCTTGTTTCTTGAGAAAGGCTTGTACCGCTATATATTTTCCTCTCAGGACTGCCTTTGCTGTGTCCCACAGATTTTGAGCCATTGTGTTTTCATTATCATTTGTTTCCATGAATTTTTTCAATTCTTCTTTAATTTCCTGGTTAACCCATTCATTCTTTAGAAGGATGCTGTCTAGTCTCCATGTATTGGGGTTCTTTCCAGCTTTCCTCTTGTGATTGAGTTCTAGCTTCAGAGCATTGTGGTCTGAAAATATGCAGGGAATAATCCTAATCTTTTGATACCAGTTGAGACCTGATTTGTGACCCACGATATGATCTATTCTGGAGAAGGTTCCATGTGCACTAGAGAAGAATGTGTATTCTGTTGCTTTGGGATGAAATGTTCTGAATATATCTGTGATGTCCATCTGGTCCAGTGTGTCATTTAAGGCCTTTATTTCCTTGTTGATCTTTGGCTTGGATGATCTGTCCATTTCAGTGAGGGGAGTGTTCAAGTCCCCTATTATTGTATTATTATTGATGTGTTTCTTTGATTTTGTTTTTAATTGGTTGATATAATTGGCTGCTCCCACATTAGGGGCATAGATATTTAAAATTGTTCGATCTTCTTGTTGGACAGACCCTTTGAGTAGGATATAGTGTCCTTCCTCATCTCTTATTATAGTCTTTGGCTTGAAATCTAATTGATCTGATATAAGGATTGCCACCCCAGCTTTCTTCTGATGCCCATGAGCATGGTAAATTGTTTTCCACCCCCTCACTTTAAATCTGGAGGTGTCTTCGCGTCTAAAATGAGTTTCTTGTAGGCAACATACTGATGGGTTTTGTTTTTTTATCCATTCTGATACCCTGTGTCTTTTGATTGGGGCATTTAGCCCATTAACATTCAGGGTAACTATTGAGAGATATGAATTTAGTGCCATTATTAGCCTGTAAGGTGACTGTTACTGTATATTGTCTCTGTACCTTTCTGATCTACTACTTTTAGGTTCTCTCTTTGCTTAGAGGACCCCTTTCAATATTTCCTGTAGAGCTGGTTTGGTGTTTGCAAATTCTTTCAGTTTTTGTTTGTCCTGGAAGCTTTTGATCTCTCCTTCTATTTTCAATGATAGCCTAGCTGGATAGAGTATTCTTGGCTGCATGTTTTTCTCGTTTAGTGCTCTGAATATATCATGCCAGCTCTTTCAGGCCTGCCAGGTCTCTGTGGATAAGTCTGCCGCCAATCTAATATTTTTACCATTGTATGTTACAGACTTCTTTTCTCAGGCTGCTTTCAGGATTTTCTCTTTGTCACTAAGACTTGTCAATTTTACTATTAGGTGACGGGGTGTGGACCTATTCTTGTTGACTTTGAGGGGGGTTCTCTGCATCTCCTGGATTTTGATGCTTGTTCCCTTTGCCATATTAGGGAAATTCTCTCCAATGATTCTCTCCAATAGACCTTCTGCTCCCCTCTCTGTTTCTTCTTCTTCTGGAATCCCAATTATTCTAATGTTGTTTCGTCTTATTGTGTCACTTATCTCTCGAATTCTCCCCTCATGGTCCAGTAGCTGTTTGTCCCTCTTTTGCTCGGCTTCCTTATTCTCTGTCATTTGGTCTTCTATATCACTAATTCTTTCTTCTGCCTCATTGATCCTAGCAGTGAGAGCCTCCATTTTTGATTGCACATCATTAATAGCTTTTTTGATTTCAACTTGGTTAGATTTTAGTTCTTTAATTTCTCCAGAAAGGGCTTTAATATCTCCAGAGAGGCTTTCTCTAATATCTTCCATGCCTTTTTCGAGCCCGGCTAGAATGTTCAGAATCGTCATTCTGAACTCTTGATCTGACATATTACCCATGTCTGTGTTGATTAGGTCCCTAGCCTTCGGTACTGTCTCTTGTTCTTTTGTTTGTGGTGATTTTTTCCGCCTTGTCATTTTGTCCAGATAAGAGGATATGAAGGAGCAAATAAACTACTAAAAGGGTGGCAAAGACCCCAGAAAAATGCGCTGTAACCAAATCAGAAGAGACCCCTGATTGTGGGGGGGAGAAAGGGGATAAAAACAGGTTCTGAACAAAAAAGAAAAGAAAAAAAAAAGGAAAAAAAAGGAAAAAAAAAGGAAAAAAAAGGAAAAAAATTTAAAAAATAAAACAAATAAAAAAATATAAAAAAGAAAGAAAAAAATATATATATTTAGATGAACTAGTCAAAAAACGTTAAAAAAGAAAAGGGTAAAAGTTTTAAAAAGTTTAGCAGAAGAAGAAAAAAGAAAAAAGAAAAAAAATTGAAAAAAGAAAAAAAAAATTGAAGTAGCCGCAAGACTAAAGAATCATGGGGAGAAAGCCATGAGTTCCGTGCTTTGCTTTCTCCTCCTCTGGAATTGCTCTGCTGTCTTAGGAATTGAATCTGCTTTCTCCTTGATAGATGAACTTCGTCCTGGCTGGATATTTTGTTGATCTTCTGGGGAAGGGGCCTGTTGTAGTGACTCTCAAGTGTCTTTGCCCGAGGCGGGATTGCACCGCCCTTACCGGCGGCCGGACTAAGTAATCGGCTCGGGTTCGCTTTTGGGAGCTTCTGTTCCCTGAACGCTTTCCGTAGCGTTCCGGAGGACGGGAATGAAAATGGCGGCCTCCCAGTCTCCGGCCCGGAGGAGCCGAGAGCCTGGGGCCCCACTCCTCAGCGCCCCCAGAGGACAGCACCCAATCACTCCCGTATCCCCAGCCTCTAGCCGCGCTCCGAGCTCACCCAGCCCGCGACCAGTTCAAGGTGACCCCGAGCTGAGACTTCAGTCCTCGGCTCTGTCTCTGCAGCCGGCTTCTCCGTTCTAATACCTGCGAGCTCTCTGACACTCCGACACCCCCGAACCTTCTGTGACCCTGCAGGGCCTGGGGCCACGCTGGCCCCGCATGGGCTTCACCCTGGTTTAGCCTCTGGAGCAATGTCCCTCAGTGGAACAGACTTTTAAAAGTCCTGATTTTGTGCTCCATTCCTCCGCCGCTTGCCGGGATCCGGCCCCTCCCCCCGCGGTCTATCTTCCCGTCGTTTTAGATTCACTTCTCTGCCAGTCCTACCTTTCAGAAAGTGGTTGATTTTCTGTTTCTAGAGTTGCTGTTCTTCTTCTCTTCGCTCTCCCGTTGGATTTGTAGGTGTTTGCAATGTTTAGATAAGCTATCGAGCTGATCTCCTGCTACCTGATGTAGTCTCAGGCTGCTACTTCTCCGCCATCTTGACTCCTCCCCCCGTTGTCCTCTTTTGTTCACTTTCTTTATTCTCTATCATTTGTTCTTCTATATCACTAATTCTCTCTTCTACCTCATTTATCCTAGCAATAAGAGCCTCCATTTTTTATTGCACCTCATTAATAGCTTTTTTAATTTTAACTTGGTTAGATTTTAGTTCTATTTCTCCAAAAAGGATTTTATTTCTCCATAAAGGGATTCTCTGATATTTCCCATGCTTTTTTCAAGCCCAGCTAGCACCTTAATAATTGTCCTTCTGAACTCTAGTTCTGATATATTACTAATGTCCATATTGATTAGGTCCCTAGTCATTTGTACTGCCTCTTGTTCTTTTGTGTGTGTGTGTGTGTGTGTGTGTGTGTGTTGAGTTTTTCCTTCTCACGATTTTATCCAGATAAGAATAGATGAATGAAAGAACAAAATACTAAAAGTGTAGCAACAGGTCCAGAAAATATACACTAACCAAATCAGAAGAAACCTGAAACTAGGAGGAGAAAAAAAGGGGAAAAAAGAAATATATATATATACACATATATATTAGATTGGTGAATAGAATAGAGCCACACACTTGATTTTGGGTGTATTTTGGTCTGCTGAAGAAACTACATCTCAAAATTTTATAGAAAGAAAACCACACACACACACACACACACACACACACACACACATAGGTAAACATGATAGGATGGAATATGACTGCAAAAATATGACCGTAAAGATGAAAATTAAAATGAATTTGAAAATAAAATGAAAATTAAAAAAGATTCTTAAAAAGGAATTGATAAAGTGAAGCAGGCTCTCCGCTGAGCAGAGAGCCCGATGCGGGACTCGATCCCAGGACCCTGAGATCATGACCTGAGCCGAAGGCAGCAGCTTAACCCACTGAGCCACCCAGGCTGCTTCCCTTCCTCTCTCTCTGCCTGCCTCTCTTGTGATTTCTCTCTGTCAAATAAATAAAATCTTAAAAAAAAAAAAAGGAATTGATAAGAAGGTTTAAAAAAGAAATAAAAAAGAGGAAAGTATGTGATTGGGCTGGAGACTAAAACAAAGCTATGTGTTAGATTTAGGGTATATTTTGATCTATTAGAAGAAATTGTATCCCAAAATTTTAAAGAAAAAATAAACCTATATATACAAGATATAAGGTTAAATACAATGAAGGGATAAAATATGAGTATAACAATGAAAATTTAAAGTTTTTTTTAAAAGGTATTGAAAAAATAAAATACTTAAAAAGGTTAAAATAGGAAAGAGGAAAAATTAAAAATATAAAATAAGAAAAAAATAAGGTTAAAAAATTTAACTATGAAAGAGTGAAGGATGGGGAAAAAACCATGAATTGTATATGTAGCTTTCCCCTAGCTCTGTATTTCAGCAGTTCTCATTGCTTGGTAAACTTGGTCTTGGGTTGATGTTCTTGCTGATCTTCTGGGGGAAGGGCCTGTTGCAGTGATTCTCAAATGTCTTTGCCCAAGCCAGAATTGCACTGCTCTTGCCAGGGGACAGGCTAAGTAATCTGCTCAGTTTTTGTTCTCAAAAGCTTTTGTTCCCTGAAAGATTTCCATAGAGATTTGGAGGACAGGAATGAAAATGGTGGTCTCCCGATCTCTGGCCCCATAGGATCCAAGAGCTCAGGGCATGCTCCTCAATGAGCCTTGAGAGAAAAGCAGTCAGCCCCTCCCATCTCCCTGGTCTCTGGCCACACTCTGTGCTCACCCAGCCTGTGACCAAGTTTTCTATCTCTAGTGCACAGCTCCATTTGGCATCTTCAAACCCAAAAGATTCCTGCAGTGTACTCCCACACTGCTCTTACTGGAGGAAGAAGGAAGGGTTCTCCCCAGAACTGCTGCTTATGGGGTCCTTGCACAAAGAGCAGTGGTTTGATTGTGCCTTGGATCATGGTTTAAGGTAATATCAAACTGAGAGCCCAATGTTTGTTTCTGTTGCTGCAGCCAGTTTCCCCATTCCAGTACCTGGGAGCTCTGCCACACTCAGACACCCCTGGTCTTTTTGTGTCCCTGCAGGTCCAGAGACAACACTGGCCCTCACAAGGGCTCCACCCTCCGTTTAGATTCTGGAGCGACATCCCTCAGTGGAACAGACTTCTAAAACTTCTGATTTTGTGCTCCACTGCTCTCTCGCTTGTCAGGAGCCCCCCCCCCCCCAGTCTATCTTCTCCTTGCTTTGGATTCTCTTCTCCACATGTCCTACCTTCCGGAAAGTGGTTAATTTTCTGTACCTAGAATTGCTCCTCTTCTTCTCATCTATCTCCTATTGAGTTTGTAGGTGTTCAGAATGGTTTGATATTATCTAGCTGAACTCCTAGGACCTGATGATATCTCCATCTCCTTCTCCTCCACCATCTTGCTCCTTCCTCTATGGTATAAATTTTTAAAAACCTCTAAATCCACTACCAATAGATCTAGTTACCTATTCAAGATTTAAATATATCTATCTATATTATATCATCTATCTATTTTTACATATGCATGCTAATACCATTTAAATAGAACAGGAACAGATGAAATGGAAAATAAAAACCTTGGTCTACACATCAAACATTCTTTCCCACTTAGGTGAATCACGGTAACAATTTCTGGTGTGTCCTCCTAGAAGATCTATGTATCTATGTATCTCTCTCTCTTTCTCTCTCTCATCATCTATCTGTTTATCTAATTTTCCATCTATCCATCTTCTTAAAAAAAATCTTTCTACCACATGTGTATGAATATATACTTGTGGTTAATGTGAGTATATTTATTACATGTTATTTATATAAAAGAGGTCATATGCCATATACTGTTTGCCACCTTTTTTTCACTTTATATATCTTGAAAATCTTTCCATATCAGGCAGTGGTTGGTGAGGTCAGTATCAAATCACTGTTGTAGGTTGTCTTGTTCTGATCTTAGTCTTCCTTTCTATTGTGTGCAGTATCATTTGATATTGTTATATTTGAATCCCTTCTAAGATGTCCCACTCTGGAGTACAAGATTGAATTTTTTCCAACATGGCCACTGTTGTGTCCTTGGTACCCTTTTGAGGAGTCATTCCTGAACACTTTACATTCTAGAAGAAGAGTGTTTCTCAGCTCCTCAATGGCAAGTTGTTTGTAATTCTGATTGTTCAATATGAGTAAGAGTCTTGGGTGGGGGATTTGTGACAGATACTTTGGACTGTATTATGTTCCCCCAGAATTCATATGTTGAAACCCTAACCCCCAATCTGACTGTTTCTGGAGATAGGACCTTTAGGAGGTATTTCAAGTTAAATGAGGTCATAAAGGTGAAATCTTAATTCAATGGGATTGTGAGTCTGTCTGTCTCTGTCTCTATCACTATGTGAAGATCAAGGAAGAAGGCATCATCAGCAAGCCAAGAAAAAACTTTCCCCAGGAACTGAATCAGTTTGCACCTTGACCCTGGACTTTTCAATCTCCATAACCATGAGAAAATGCACTTCTCTTGTTTAAGTTACCCAGTTTGTGGGTTATGGAAACCCATGGGGGCCTAGAGAAAACCAGTAAGACATGAAGTAGATGAAGTAGAGTGGGTGAGGCCAAGATGGTATTGGTTGCACATACAATGAGGTTGGAATTCTGGGACAAGAAGTCCTGAAAAGTATACATTACAGATAAGACTACTTCAAGAATCAATGTTTACTAATCCTGGTTTGTAGGGGATTATTTTATGTGTAATCATTGTCATCTATTCGGAGCTGAAGTGAATCTTTCTCTAGCATGAATACACAGTGTTATGTTTGTCACTTACCACTACTGACAGAGGAGAATGAAGATACCTCCCTGGCATTCTAGGGGAAACCTGGAAGCATAAGTCACTTATGCATGGTAGAAATTTTGATCCTTGTATGTTTATCTTAATGTGTGTGTAATTTATATTCCATTTCCTAATATATCTAAATTTATTTTTACATGAAATAACACTAAATTTAATTACCATGGGATACACTTGGTGTTCCAAAATGATGCAAAGATAAGTTATATTTATCTTTTAACTTTATTAATGGCTCTCTGTTGCCCCCATCCTCTCCACAACATAATTGTATACCTGCTGAGGATATACATCCCACCTCAAGAAACCCTGTAAATGAATTTGCAGAAGGCCCAGTGGACAAGAGAAAGGCCTTTCCTCTGTACAGAAGGGCATTTTTCTGACAACTTACAAAACTCAAACAGAAAATAGATCGCACTACCTTTTTAGATTTTGTCAGGCACATTTTCAAAATTCGGTTCTGACTTTTGTCTTAATGCAGCAATCACAAAGATAGAACTTGAATTTAAACAGCCCCCTGAGACAAAACACTGCTTGAGAGGGACAGAATGAAGAGAACTCAAACACAGAGAAATTATCTGAAGCCCTGAAGCTGTTGCTACTAGTCTCCATCAGTTTCTAAGCACAGATTTGGACAAAAAGCTCTTTCTGTCACTTGAACAAGAGGCAGAAAGTAAATCTCCTTCAACTGGACTCATGCCATTCATCTGGTTTTGAAACTTCCACTTCACAGTGGCTTTTCAGTATTGATGTGGTGGTGTGTATGCACAGGATTTAATGCGATCAGAGAGACTCGGATGATTCACTCAAGCAATGAATACATACTCTTTGTCATTGTATAACCTTCACAC
Source organism: Meles meles (assembly GCF_922984935.1). Classification (NCBI taxonomy): domain Eukaryota; kingdom Metazoa; phylum Chordata; class Mammalia; order Carnivora; family Mustelidae; genus Meles; species Meles meles. The sequence goes on along the minus strand of NC_060069.1, from coordinate 34,713,629 downwards.
AGTCTCTTTATCCTGGAAATGCAATATTGCCTATATTCTTTGTAGAAAAGCATTTGCAGTAGGTGGTATAGTGCATTCTTATCTATTTTAGTTCCATCAAGTTTATGAGAGTTGTGTCTGGTTTTTTGTAGAATTAAAAACAATGATAATCACAGCCAACTTTTTATTAGGTACGTCAGAAACATAGGCACATTATTAGTGTTCTGAAGGAAATGTGCATGGTACTGTTGTGATAGTCATGGTTGTGGAGTTCTCTGTAATTCTTACCCAACTGCAAGTGTGAATGAGGATTTGGAGTCAGAATTATATAGTGTATAGAATATTAGTCATGCTAGGATCTTATCTGATTATTCCTGGGCCTTTCAGTTTGAAGGGCATAAAGAAAAGGAGAAATTTCTGATTTGCAGAGAAATTAGAAGGTCTAGACATGGCATCCATCCATCCACCCACCCATCGATCCATCCATAAGTACATTTATCATCCCTCCATCCCTCCATCCATCCATCCATCCATCCATACATCCATCCATCCATCCAGGCTTCTGTTAATTTATTCTTTCATATTAAATAGTTCATGAAGATCAGATAAAATTGTTTATTTTCTCTTACATAATCTAAACAACTTAGTAGGCCAATCATTGCCTTTAAAAACCACAAGGTATGAAGATCTGTTAGTTGTCTGAATTCAGATTGAAGGGATTTTTTTTAATAAGCAAAGATAAAATCAGCAAAATCAATGAAGATAGAACTAATTTTTGAAATGAAACAAAAATTGTATCTTAAATATGTTTGCAATAAAAATAAAAAATACCTAAAGACAAACCCATGAAACAAAAGACCATTACAACATTGTCTGTCTTAAAGATAACTATTTCAGAATCATTTATATATGCACCATACATTTAGTACTTGAACAGTGGTTGTCAAAGTCTGTTTCCTTGAAACTCGTATTCAGCCAGCTGGACTGAGGTCATCTATTCTTAAATCATAACTGTCTTATTTTTGCAACCATAAGAATTATTTGTCAACAGTCCACAAGAAGATAATGACAGAAGTTTTAAGTAAGTAGTTGGAAAATTTGTTGGCAAAGTAATTTAATGTCTGTTTAATTTAGTAATAAAACTAAATGGGGTTTGTATTTTATTTATCTTTGCTTTTTATTTCATTTTTCTAATAATTCATGTATTTGCATTTTACTAAAATCTCAGTCCATGGTGGATTAGGAACAAAACAAAATAAAACAACCATAACATCCATCAAAAACTGCCTATCACGGGATGCCTGGGAGGCTCAGTCAGTTAAGTCACTGCCTTTGGCTCAGGTCATGATCCCAGGGTCCTGGGATTGAGTCCCCATTAGACTCCTTGCTCACTGGGGAGGCTGCTTCTCTCTCTGCCTCTGCCTGCATTTGCTCTCTCTCTCTCTGACAAATAAATAAATAAAATCTTAAAAAAAAAATCTAAAAAAAAACCCCAAAAACAAACCATCACATTAGCTAGAAAAAACATTGTTCTAGAAGTCTCTTGATTAATCTGGAGTTTCAAAAATAAAAGCGTATTTTCCAAGGCTCCCATCACCATGACACATACTCATATTCATTCAGCACACTAACTTATTTCAGTGCAAGCCCAAGGGTAAAAGGCCCTCCTCTAATATGATCTTAAATTTAATAACATTTTATATCTTCACTTAACAAAGGACATTTAATTTTTTGTTTTTTAAAAATGATTTTATATAAAAAGAACATACTTAGTTAAAAAACACTGTCCTGGGGCACCTGGGTGGCTCAGTGGGTTAAGCCTCTGCCTTTGGCTCAGGTCATGGTCTCAGGTTCCTGGGAGCTAGCCCCGCATTGGGCTCTCTGCTCAGTGAGGAGCCTGCTTCCCCCTCTCTATCTGCCTATCACTCTGTCTGCTTGTGATCTCTCTCTCTGCCAAATAAGTAAACAAAACCTTAAAAAAAACCACAACATTTTCTTCTTCTTTTTTTTTAAAATTTTATTTATTTATTTGACAGAGAGATCACAAGTAGGCAGAGAAGCAGGCAGAGAGAAAGAGAGGAAGAAGCAGGCTCCCTGCTGAGCAGAGAGCCTGATGTGGGACTCGATCCGAGGACCCTGAGATCATGACCTGAGCCGAAGGCAGAGGCTTAACCCACTGAACCTCCCAGGCACCCAACAACACTTTCTTCTAACAAAGTATACCTGACCTTTGAATTGACATATTGCAGCCTATAAACCAGAATGATGATAGTAATTTTTAATAAAAAAATCTTCCATTTTTAATGACAGAATAACATCTTTACTGACACTCATGACACAGTCTCTTGGTGGTGATGCCAGTGAGGGGGTTGCTTGGTTCAAACTGCAGAAAAATCTGCTTTTGCCCACCTGCTCCTCCAGTGGATCAGTGCTCCCAGAGGTTGACTCATCATCACCTCAGAGGTGTCTGAGGGCTTGTCAAGCTTTTGCCGCATTTGGGGAGCAGAGAGCCTGAGTCCCCTGAGAACTTTTGAGATTTGGAACCACAGCTTCCAGCTGGCTTATTAGAAGCAGCGTCCCCTCAAGATCCTTATTAAAATCACACAGGGAAGCTTACAAATAAGGCTCTTCAGTGTGGCCAGACTCCAGGCTGAATTTGAGATGTTTCAGCCAAAGAAGTCAGGATTTCTCTAATAAGAGTTGGCTAGTGTTGGCTGGAAGGAAATTCAGCTGTGGGGGTGCTGGAAGCTCATTTGAAGTCCTAGGTAAATCCAGCCCATCTATGTCTCCTCCACATCCTATAGAGATCTTCTAAGGGAAAACCACCTTTGAAATTCACAAGAGTTTGTCTTTTTGATCAGCTTAATGGGGTGTGGGACAATATAAAAGACAGGATGCCAGCAGAGAACAGTAAGCAGGGAATGGACCCAACAAAGTACTGTTTTCCAGGCTTGATTGAGATTGCTGCTTTCTTTTATGTATGGACTGAATTGCCTCCCCTCAAAATTCATCTGTTGAGACCTTAACCCCAGTACCTCAGAACATGACTGTATTTGGAGATAGAACCTTGAAAGAGATAATTATGTTAAAGTGAAGTAGTTAGTGTGGGACCCAATCATATCTGACTAGTGTCCTTATAAGAAGAAGACACTAGACAGAGACACCAGGGATACTCGTGAATAAGTATGAACATGTGAGACACAGTGAGAAGAGAAGGTGAGAGACATCAGAAGAAGCCAAACCTGATGACCGGGTCGCTTAAGCTCTAGAATTGTGAGAAATAAATTTCTGTTGTTTACTACCCAGTCTGTAGTATTTTGTTATGGCAGTCCTAGCCAATGAATATGCTTAAATATACTAATTGCAGATGAAATTATGCTCTACTTTTGTGTCCCATGTTGTTTGATCTGAAGATGAACAATAGATAAACACATTTAATGATATTAATACATGGGCATACATGTGATGTGACAGTTAACTATTGTGAGGGGATCTGCAGGCCACCAAGTTCCTTCCACATAGTTCTCCTGTATAGAAAGAATAGTCCACCTTTGTAGAATGATTTGAGGTTGATGATTGAAATTAGTACCCTAAGGGGCTGCCCTTGGATCTCAAGCCTGCCTTGACTTCTGAAGAACCACATGCACACAAGATAACTGATTTGTAGGGATTTTTCCAAAATGGATGGCAGTGAAGAGAATGTCTTTAAACTCTGGTCATTGGATACAAATTATGTCAGAAGCTATGACCTGCACAGAACCTACAAGATGGTTCAATATGCCCTCGAAATAAAGAGCCTCCCTCTCATTGGTGAAATCATCCTCCCATTTTCATATTCATGCTGATAGTTTTTTCCTAGTTTTGACCTTGGGATAATAAAAAAAGTTGTCAAAATTATTATTGCTGTAGAAGAAGATGCCCACTTATATAAATTTCAGAGACTAGTTATTTATGGATTTAATAAATATTTATTTAGTACCTATTATTTTAGGACCAAACCATTTACTATTACTTTAGTACCAACATTATGGTAAATACCCAGGAACATTGTGTTTTTCTGAAATTAAGATTTCTAAAGTGTTTTTGAGGGCTATATGGACAGGAAAATGGGTAACTGGTAAACAATCCATCAAATAAACATGAGTATAGTAGATTCTCTAAAAAGAGAATATTTGAGGATGAGGGCTTCTTATAGAAGGTCTAAATGATGAAAATAAAAAGCCCTGTGAAGAGTCAAGGCAAAACAGTGCCACAAGGGGAAATGTAAAAGAAACAAGACACAGATGCATTTGTTCAAGAAACAGAATGGGGAGAGCAATGTATCTGGAATAAAGAAGTTGGAGAGTGATAGAAGGTGAGGTCAGCATTGATAGACTGAGCCATAGAGTTGGAGTTACTCTGAGAGCATTTAAAAGCTATTGGAGGATTTTACAGAAGCAAACAAATATTTTTTAAACTTTTTTTTTTTCACTTGGCTAATACTTATGATATATTATCTTGGTGGTGATCCTTCAAGGAGGCTGCCTGGCTTAAATGGCAGAAGAATAATTGCAGGAGATAATGGAGATTAACCTTCTCAAAAAGCTCTAAAGGAATGGCTTGTCTATGCTAAGGAATTTAAACTATTTTTAGTAGTTTCAAGGGGGCCATTAAAATTTGTAAGTAGAACAATAACATGACCAGAACTAGTCCCTGGGGAAATAAATAAGGCAGAGGAGAAAGTGGTATATTAGACTAGACTATCTTGAGCTTGGAGAGTAAGTCAAGAGTTCTTTCAGTAACTCTGGAGAGGAAATGAAAGGTGTTTTTGCCAAAGTAATGTCAATGGGGAACAAAATGAGAATGTGGGTATTAGAGTAATTGCAAAGGTAGTATCTGTATGATTAGTAACAGTGGGGTAAGAGTGACAATGCTGAGTCTAGGCTGAGAGCTTCTGGATGGTAATGTTATTAATCCATGGTGGGACAAAAAAGGAAGAGCAGGTTTGAAGTCAGAAAATTTAACATGGAATTATCTGTACTTGCATGTCAAATACACACAAATGGTGCCTGACTGACACAACAATTTGCTCTGTATGTGAGGGTAGGGCTTCCTACCAAAGCAAGAGTATTATAAGTGTTCACACCCTCCATTAATGTATCATTAATATATATGGACCAAGTTGACATGCAAGGAACACTTTACGTAGTATTTTACTATTTTTACAATTTCCAATTTTATAGTGTAGATAATGGTGGCTAGTTGTTTGCAAAAATGACCAGAATTATATATCTCCTTATAGCCATGACCCTTTGAAGCAGAACTGTGGCTTCCCTCCAAAAGGGCAGAATATATTTCTCCATCTCATCAATTTGGGCTGGTTGTGATTTGCTTTGACCAACAGAATGTGGGAGAAGTAACTTTGGAACAATTTTGCGATGAGGCTTCACTCTTTCAAAAAGATTCCCCTGACATGTGAAAAAGGCTGGACCAACTTGCTGAGTGATGAAGGATATGATGGCCAGACACATCTGGGGACCATTCAAACATAACACATGTGTGAAAGTAGGTCAGGAAGACTCAAACAACCTGTCAGCTGACAGTCCACTATTAGGAATCTTAGTCAAAATCAGCCAAGTTTGCCTATATCACCATAATTGCCCAACTGGCCTATACATTGTGAACACAAATAATATATAGCTACTGTTTTAGGTATATGTTTTAATATATAGCTACTGTATTGGGATGGTTGTCATACAGCAATAGATACCTAATACCTAGTGATAAAGTGTAGAAAAGATTGAAATACAGATTAAAAGGAAAAAAGATAATTAAAATCATGCATATTCCCAATCAGTTAAGATATCAGCTCTACTATGGTATGATTAAATTCTTTCAGTTATGTATTCACAATGCTATGTCAGACTGAATGTTTGTGTTCCTGAAAATTCTTATTTTGGAGCCTTATTCTCCAATATGATGATGTTTGGTAGTGAATATTTGGGGCAGTAATTAGGTTTGGGTGAGGTCATAGGGGTGGAGCTGCCATGATGCAATTGATGACCTTATAAGGGAAGGAATGGAATGGAGCTCTCATCAAAACCCAATAATACTGGCACCCCAATCTCAGACTTCCCAAAAAATAAACAATTTTTTTCAAACCACCTTGTCCAGGATATTCTTTTTACAGAACACTGAATTGTCTAAGACACAAAAGAAAATGTGTTAAGACTCTCAATACTTTGCTTGAAATCAACTTTTTATCAAAAAACAATATGCATCTTTTCATGAGAATAAATCCACTTCTACATGTAGTTTATCACTTACACTTTATCCATAGCCTATAAATTGACATCTGGAATTCGTTGTCTTATTCTACACTTAGTATAATTACTCTTTAAGTGGCTTCTTTGACAGAGAAACGAGGGCCAGATAAAAATGGCACATTTACCAGGTAACTACTCAGCAGAAAATAGTACAGAGTTTTGACTGGAATAGCGGTGGAAGTGGGAAAAATGCTTTCAATAGAAGAAAAACATGACCTAAGTTATATTAGAGATGTCAAGTTTGGTGAATTGTGATCTAGTGAAGGTCATGAACTACAATAACTAGATAGTCCAGAGAAAGCCAAGAGCTGAGTTATCAGTATTTTTCATTTGTCAGATCAAAGGCAAAATGTTTTCTTTTTTAATAGGAAAGAAAATGAATGACAATGTTAATTAAAAAAAATCTTACATTTTCCCATTTCTGATGGTGGTGCAGGCAGAGTCTAAAAGTTGTATGATGTTAAAAGAGGTTCAATTTATTTGATCTTCTATAAAGGATATATTTGATATAAACAGTAAAGAAGAAACTGTTTTCACAAGTGTTTATTAGACACCCTAATGTTTATGATGTTGTGTGATACATGTATGTTGCCCAATAACTGCATGGTTCCCTTACTGTATATCAGCAATTATGCATTTACCTATATCTCTGTTTTTTTTTTTTTTCTCAGACCCCAGTGCTCAATGTTTCTTTCATAGGAGACACTGAAAGACTAGGTACTGCTTTCACATTGTTATTCTTTGGTGAGACTAGAGTTCCCACAGAGAAAAATTAGTCAATAAATAAACCTTTATTGGGTATACATTTTTAGTGATACATTAGGAAGAATGGAAATTCACAATATACAACAAGCATAAGGGCTTTGAAAAAGTCCCTGGTTTTTGAAAGTTTGTAAAATAAGTGCTCATGCCTTTGAGTTTTATCAAATCCCATGCAAAACTCCAATATGTAAAAGTAACAGGAAAACTGAATAAATCCCTTGGTTTGGGGGCCACGTGTGTGGGAAATTACTTCTCTGAGGGGAAGAGTGCCTTCACTAAGGCTCGGGAGACAGGGGGTTTTGCTTCAGTTTACAGGGGAGTACTTCCTCTGCCCTTCACCACATTCCTACAGGAGCCACTGTTGACACACTTACACAAAGAAAATAACAAAAAGAGCACCAGTGCATGGGCTCTTGAACAACCTGAATCCCAGATGATACCAGTATGGCAGTGATTGGAGATGAGAAAGATAGAGGTGAAAGTATGGAAGAAAATTGTGTGACCCATTGGTAATCCTGGATGGTTAGCATGTGTCTGAGATGATGGTATTTCTGCCCTCCCAGAAAAAAGATGGTGGGAGTTGCTGTAGCCAAACCCTGAAGAATCATTTTCAGCTGAAAATGGGATTAGCCTCATACATTTACCTCAGGGGTCTAATAATACTTCCTAGTTGATTATGACATCAGAAATTCTAGTTCTACTGAAGAGGAAGATATAAGAATTGATGTATATGCTTAAATAAAAATATGTCTTAAATAATTTACGGAGGATCCCAAGAAGAATGAATTCAATCTTGACAATGAAAAGATGGGCAAGAGAAAAAAAGCACCCATTAAAAATTATTGTGGGAAAAAACAAAACAAGATAAAGTACCTAAAATATATTCAAATTTTATAGTGGAACAAGATGGAGGAGGAGTAGACCTAAATTTCATCTGGTCCCAGGAATTCAGCTAGATAGTTATCAAACCATTCCGAACACCTACAAACTCAACAGGAGATTGAAGAAAAGAACAGCAGCAATTCTATGAATGAAAAGCACCCACTTTCTGGAAAGTAGGGCATGTGGAGATGTAAATCCTAGGTTATATAAAGAAAGACACACCATGGGGGAGGGAACCTCCATCAGTCAGCTACCGGCAAGTGATAGAGCAGTGGAGCACAAAATCGGAACTTTTAGAAGTCTGCTTTGTTGAGGGATGTCACTCCAGGCTAAGCAGAGAGTGGAACACTCTCTGGGACAGTGTAGTGTCAGGACCCTCAGGGTCTCAGAAAGATTGGGGGTGCCTGAGTGTGGCAGAGATCCCAAGTATCAGAACAGGGAATCTGGCTGCAAAGACTGAGCCAAGGAGTGGGCTCTCAGCTTGGTGTTGCCATAAACAGTGACCTGCAGGACAGTCAGGCCACTATTCTTCAAGCAGGGACCAAACAAATGGCAGATCTGGGGAGACTCCCCTTCTTCCTTAAGGAGGAGTGGCAAGGGAGTGGGCCAGAAGAATCTGCTGGGTTTGGAGACTCCAAATGGGGTCATATGCCAGAGATAGAAATGCTTTGTCACTGGCCAGGTGAGCATTGAGCACAGCTGGAGACCAGGGATATGGGAAGGATTGATTTTTTTCTCTGAGGGCTTACTGACAGGTGGGATCCTGAGTTCTTGGCTCCACTGGGGCCAGAGATTGGGAGGCTGGCATTTTCATTCTCTCCCTCCAAAGCTATATAGAAAGATTTCAGGGAACAAAAATTACAGAGAGCAAACCCCAGCAGATTACTTAGTCTGACTCCTGGCAAGGGCGGTGCAATTCTGCCTTGGCAAAGACATTTGAGAACCACTGTAATAGGCCCCTTCCTCAGAAGATCCGCAAGAACATCCAGCCAAGACCAAGTTTATCAACAAATGAGAACTACAAAAATCCAGTGGTAGGGGAACACAGAACACACAGCTTTTTCCCCATGAATCTTTGGTCTTTCAAAGTTAATTTTTAAAATTTTCTTTGTTTTTTCTTTTTCTATTTTTTGAAATTTATCTTTTTTCCTTTTTCTTCTATCCTTCTTTTCCTTCTATCTTATCAATTCCTTTTTAAAAATCTTTTTTAATTTTCCTCTTTATAGTCATATTCTATCCCTTCATCATATTTACCTTTATTTCTGTGTGTATATATGTTTTTCTTTCTTTAAAATTTTGGGAGGCAGTTTCTTCTAATAGACCAATATACATCCAAAAGTCTAGTGTGTGGCTCTGTTCTACTCACCAGTCATATATATATATATATTTTTTTTTCACCTGTTTCTTCTCCCCCCAGTTTTGGGTCTCTTCTGACTTGTTTAATGTATATTTTTCTGGGATCATTGTTACCCTTTTAGCATTTTGTTCTCTCATTCATCTTTTGGACAAATGACAAGATGGAAAAATTCACCTCAAAACAAAAAGAGCAAAAGTCAGTACCAACTGCCAGGGACCTAATCAATATGGACATTAGTAAGGTGTCCAAATGAGAACTCAGAATCATGATGAAGATACTAGCTGGGCTTGAAAGAAAGCATAGAAGATATAGAATATATTAGAGAATCCATTTCTGGAGAAATAAAAGAACTAAAATATAGCCAAATCAAATTCAGAAAGGCTATTAATGAGGTACAATAAAAAATGGAGGCTCTAACTGCTAGGAGAAATGAGGCACAAGAGAGAATTAGTGATATAGGAGACCAAATGATGGTGAATAAAGAAGCTCAGAAAAAGAGAGATAAACAACTACTGGATCACAAGGGGAGAATTAAAGAGATAAGTGATACCAGAAGATGAATTAATAATATGGTAATTGGGATCCCAGAAGAAGAAAAAGAAAGAGGGAGAGGGACACAAGGTATATGGTAGCAAATTATAATTGAGAATTTACCCAATTTGGGGAAGGAAATGGGCATCAAAATCCAGGAGGCACAGAGAACCCCCCTCAAAATCAATAAAAATAGGTCAACACCCTGTCATCAAATAGTAAAACATACAAGTGTCAGAGACAAAGAGAAAGCCCTGAAAGAGCCTGAAAGCAGCTCTGGACAAGAGGTCTGTAACATACAATGGTAGAAACATTATTGGCACCAGACCTATCCACAGAGACCTGGCAGGCCAGAAAGGAATAACATGATATATTCAGAGGACTTAATGAGAAAAATACGCTGCCAAGAATTCCATATCCAGCTAGGCTGTCACTGAAAATAAAAGGAGAGGTGAAAGCTTCCAGGACAAGCAAAAACTAAAAAAAATTTCAAACACCAAAACAGCCCTACAGGAAATATTGAAAGGAGTCCTCTAAGCAAAGAGAGAGCTTAAAAGTAGCATACACCAGTAAGGAACAGAGACAATATACAGTAACAGTCACCTTATAGGCAATACAATGGCACCAAATCCATATATTTCAATAGGGACGCTGAATGTAAATGGGCTAAATGCCTCAATCAAAAGACACAGGGTATCAGAATGGGAAAAAAAAAAAGGAAACTCATTTTAGAACTAAAGACACCTCCAGATTTAAAGTGAGGGGGTGGAAAACAACTTACCATGCTAATGAACATCAAAAAAAGCTGGGGTGGCAATCCTTATATCAGATAAGTTTGGCTTAAAAACCAAAGACTATAATAAGAGATGAGGAAGGATTGAAGGGTCTATCCAACAGGAAGATCTAACATTTTTAAAGTCTATGTCCCTAACATGGGAGCAGCAAATTATATAAGCCAATTAATAACAAAATTAAAGAAACACATTGACAATAATACAATAACAGTAGGCCACTTTAAACCCCCCCCCCTTACTGAAATGACAGATCATCTAAGCAAAAGATCAACAAGGAAATAAAGGTTTTAAATGATACACTGGGCCAGATGGACATCACAGATACATTCAGAACATTCCATCCCCAAACAAAAGAAGACACATTCTTCTCTAGAGCACATGTAGTGATACCTGGAACAGATCACACCCTCAGTCACAAATCCGGTCTCAACTGGTAGCAAAAGACTGGGATCATTCCCTGCATATTTTAGGACAACAATGCTCTGAAACTAGAACTCAACCATAAGAGGAAAGTTGGAAAGAATTCAAAACATGGAAGCTAAAGAGCATCCTACTAAAGAATGAATGGATCAACCAGGAAATTAAAGAATAATTTTTAAAAATCATGGAAATGAATGAAAATGAAAACACAACTGTTCCAAATCTTTGGGACACAGCCAAGGTGATCCTCAGAGGAAAGTATATAGTGATAAAAGCCTTTCTCAAGAAACAAGAAAGGTCTCAAGTACACAACCTAACCCTACATCTAAAGGACCTGGAGTAAGAACAGCAAAAAAAGCTTAAACCCAGCAGGAGAAGACAAATCATAAAGATCAGAGCAGAAATCAGTGAACTAGAAACCAAAAAACAATAGAACAGATCAATGAAACTAGGAGCTGGTTCTTTGAAAGAATTAATAAGATTGATAAACCCCTGGCCAGACTTATCAAAAAGAAAAGAGAAAGAACCCAAGCAAATAAAATAATGAATGAAAGAGGAGACATCACAACCAACACCAAAGAAGTACAAACAGTTGTAAGAACATGTTATAAGCAACTATATGCCAGCAAATTTGACAATCTGGAATAAATGGAAGCATTTACTCTACCCAACTACCAAAACTGACCCAGGAATAAATAGAAAACCTGAATAGACCCATAACCAGTAAGGAGATTGAAACAGTCATCAAAAATCTTGTTTAAAAGCACAGGGACAGACAGCTTCCCAGGGGAATTCTACCAAACATTTAAAGAAGAATTAATACCTATTCTCCTGAAACTGTTCCAAAAGAGAGAAATGGAAGGAAAACTTCTAAACTCATTTTATGAGGTCAGCATTACATTAATCCCCAAACCAGCCAGACTCCATTAAAAAGAAGTACAGACCAATATCCTTGATGAACAGCGATGCAAACATCCTCACCAAAATAGTAGCCATTAGGATCCAACAGTACATCAAAAGGATTATTCACCATGACCAAGCGGGATTTATTTCAGGGCTGCAAGGTTGGTTCAACATCCACAGATCAAACCATGTGACACAATACATTAATAAAAGAAAGAACAAGAACCATACGATACTCTCAATAGATGCTGAAAAAGCATTTGACAAAGTACAGCATCTTTTCTTGATCAAAACTCTTCACAGTGTAGGCATAGAGGGTACCTACCTCAATATCAACAAAGCCGTCAATGAAAAACACACAGTGAATATCACACTCCATGGGGAAATACTGAGAGCTTTCCCCCTAAGGGAAGTGCAGGGCTGTCCACTATCACCACTGCTTTTCAACATAGAAGTCCCAGCCTCAGCAATTAGTCAACAAAAAGAAATAAAAGGCCTCTGAATTGGCAAAGAAGAAGTCAAACTCTCACTCCTTTCAGATGATATGATACTTTATGTGGATAACCTAAAATAGTCCATCCAAAACTGCTAGAAATCATACAGGAATTCAGTAAAGTGTCAGGATATAAAATCAATGCACAGAAATCAGTTGCATTTCTATGCACCAAGAACGAGACAGAAGAAAGAGAAATTAAGGTGTCAATCCCAGTTACAATTGCACCCAAAACCATAAGACACCTAGGAATAAACCTAACCAAAGAGGTAAAGAATCTGTACTTAGAAAACTATAAAATGCTCATGAACGAAATGGAGGAAGACACAAAGAAATGGGAAAACATTCCATGCTCATGGGTTGGAAGGACAAATATTATGAAAGTGTCTATGCTACCTAAAGCAGTCTATACATTTAATGCAACACCTATCAAAATAACATCAATAACTTGTGCAACCATTTAGGAAAACAGTATGGAGATTCCTCACAAAGTTGAAAATAGAACTACCCTCCAATCTAGCAATTGCACTACTGGGTATTTACCTCAAAGATACAAATGTAGTGATCCAAAGGGGCATGTGCACCCTAATGTTTATAGCAGCAATGTCCATGATAACCAAACTATGGAAAGAGCCTAGATGTCCATCAAAAGAGGAGTGGATAAAGAAGATGTGGTATATATATATAGAATGAAACATTATGCAGCCATAAGAAAAACAAAAGGAATGTTGCCATGAGAAATGACATGGATGGAACTAGAGCATATTATGCTAAGTAAAATAAGTCAATCAGAGAAAGATGATTATCATATGATCTCACTGCTATGAGGAATTTGAGAAATAAGACAGAGAGTCTCAGAGGAGAAGGGAGGGAAAAATGAAACAAGACAAAACAAGAGAGGGAGACAAACCATAAGAGACTCTTAATCTCAGGAAACAAACTTAGGGTTGCTGTAGTGGAGGGGCATGGGAGGGATGGGGTGGCTAGATGATGGACATAGGGGAAGGTATGTGCTATGGTGAGTACTGTGAATTGTGCAAGATTGATGAATCACAGACCTGTACCCTGAAACAAATAATATATTATATGTTAATTTTAAAAAATAAGTAAAATAAAATAAAATATGTTCATCTCTATTAGCTATTATATATGAATGGGATTAACTCCATGATCCGTAGGTAGTCTTAAATTAGATAGAAAAGGATCCAATAAAAGCAGGTCCACAAGACACAAATATGTCTTTTATATATTTTTAAATATTTTAAGTAAAAGTACAGAAACCCTCGGGAATAAAGGAAAGGAAAAGTTATGCCAGAAAAATATAATTGCAAAATTAGGATTAGATTAAATATGAAACAAAATAAAATTTTAAAAGGATTTTTTAAAGGACAAAGAAACATACTCTTGAATTAAAGGGAATAATAGGTTATTATCACATGTTGATTCTTTAAAAATGTCAGTAAGATACACACACCTCTTGAAAGGCTGAACAAACAAGAGAGAATGAAAACTCTGAAATGAGGATATTTGAAAAATAGTAAAATATAACTAAGAATAAGTATACATTCGTATATTTTAAAATCTAGATGAAATGTTTCTGGAATAAATGTAAAATGTCCATATTGATGATAAAGAAAATAGATGACTTAAATAGAAAATTAAGTATTAAAAATCAGAATATTATCAGTCCCTTTCTACATGCACATACAAAAAGTCCTGTATCTCATAGGCTTTATAATATTTTTGTCTGTCAAATATTGAAGGAATAGTTCATCCCTATTTTATATAAGTTGTTCAAGAAAAGGAGAGACATTTCCTGGATTTCAAAAGTAGATAAGAAAAGGACAAGCAAAGATAATTTGATTTATAATCACTAAGCCAGAATTTCTAAATAAAATGTATCACATTAAAACATTCATAAAGTAATATTTTAAGAGAGAACAGAGTCTTTCCCAGGAACAGAAGGAACAATTGAACAACAGAAAATATATTAATGTAGCTTACTATAGAAAAAGAGAAAAACTTATCTTAATAGAAAACACATTTAATATTATTCAACTTTTGCTAAGATAAAAATGACCAGAGAACTATAAGTAGAAGACAGCTTCCTAAATTTGAAAGTTATGGGTCCAAACCTAAACAGACATCTTACTTTATATAATACTTTGGGTGTATCTTCTTTAATGATGAAAAGCTGACAATTTTGTTATCTCTATCACTGCTCAATATAGTTTTGCAGGTAACAACCAATGCAATAGGACAAGAAAAAAAAAATAACAAAATGAACCCCCACAAATAAGTTAATTGAAAGTGTAAGATGAGGAAGGAAAAAATAAAATCCTCATTTGTAGCCAAAAATATGATTATCTGTATAGATAATTCAACAGACTCCACATACAACTTACGTAATCAGTACGAAAGCCCAAAAAGATGAAATTACAGAAATCAATAGCATTTCTATATACCAACAGAAATAAATGAAAAAATTAGTTTAAAATATGATATAATTTACAATAAAACAAAACTATGAATTAATTAAAGAATTAGCTTATCAGGATTCTCAAGGATCTATGAAAAAAATTAAATATACACTTTGAACTAACAAGGAGAAAGTCTTAGAGAAATGAGAAGAAAAACCTCATTCATGGAATAGATTATTTAGATTATAAAACATTAATTTACATTGAGTTAATCTACAATCTCAATTTAGATTCCTGATTTCAAAAGTTTTATTGAAGAATTTGATTGCTTTGTCTTAAGTTTATATGGAAGAATATATTTCTATAGAAGATACCACAATTTTTAAAAATAAAAGCATGGATATGAAATCCATTATTTAGAAGTTAAAGATGCTCTATAAAGCCAAAGTATTTTCAGGGGGTGACACTGATGTGACAACATAAAAACAGACCAATGGAAAAGATTAGAGAACCTCACAAAAATGCAGATGGCAAATGACATATGATAGAGCTGGCAACACAAACCAGTGAGTAAACAATATATTATTTAAACAGATGGTACTGGGAAAACTGAGACACTACATTGAAAAAAAACAGTTTTATTCCTACTTTACACAACATAAATGGGTAACTAAAATTATAAAACTAATATAATAAAAATGTTAAGGGATATCTTTAGAACCTTAGGATAGAAAATAAATTCTTAAATAAAACACAAACACCAAAATATACAGAAACTATTGATTTTTATAAAGAATATTCAAAGAGATATTGAAAATCATTATAAGAAGTGTGTAACACACATCCATTCACACATCCTCACCACCCAACACACATATGCATAAAATGATGCTAGACTATTCAGAAGGGAAGAAACCTGAATGGCAAGTGAGCATTTAAAGACATCCTCTATCAAAGTAATCAGAGGAACAATAGTTAAATAATAAAAGATATGTCAGAGTGGCAAATAATAAAACCTTAATTATCATAAATATTGACATTTTATGGGGATATGGGAAATTTTAGTAGACTTCTGATGTTAGTTTCTTAGTGACATTATGAGTGTTGACTAACATTAAGTTCTCACATGTCTTACTACCTGAAATCCACACAAGCAAGATCAAATACATGTCCTTTTTATGTATAAGGATTTTCCTCACTACATCATTATTTGTGGTAGTGGAAGAGTCGGAAGCTGACTAGGGTCATAGACGTATGAAATACGGTAGACGCTTCTATAGAACACTCTGCAGCAGTCAAAAGCAAATTACAAGTACATACCATAATAAGAATAGATCCTAACAGCATATTTTTAAGTTAAAAAAGTCATGAATAAGTACAAGATATATAGTGTAATAATATGTACATGAAATTAAAACACATTTAAAATGACACTATATTTTCCATTTTTTAAAAAAGGTTTTATTTATTTGAGAGAGAGAGAGCAGAGAGAGGATGAGCAGGGGTCAGGGGCAGAGGGAGAGGGACAGGCAGACTTCCTTCTGAGCTCGATTCTAGAACTCCAGGATCATGACCTTAGCCAGTCAGATGCTTACTTAACTGAGCCAGCGAGGCACCCCATCACTGCATATTTTTAAAATTGTCTGTATAAGGGTGCAGAGGTGGCTCCAGTGGGTTAAGCCTCTGCCTTTGGCTTAGGTCATGATCTCACAGTCCTGGGATTGAACCTGCTTCCCCCCTCTCTCTGCCTGCCTCTTTGCCTGCTTGTGATCTCTCTCTCTCTGTCAAAATAAATAAAATCTTAAAAAAAAATGTCTGTATAGTCAAGCATTTGTACCAAACACCTACAACATAAGTTTAGAAGAATGAGATGAGCCTCCAAATAAAGTACAATCAAATAAGAAAGGAGATATGGCAAAAACAAAACAAAACAAATATCTACTAAGTGGGAAAAGTGTCTGAAACAGGTACAGAGGAAGGTCATTGATAATCATGTTTGCTTTGAGTCATATCCATCCCACATCAATTTAAATCCAGTTTGATCCTCATTTACTAAACTGGCAGAGAATCTAATTTGAGTTATTTTTTAAGGTGTCATTCCTGTCCCTGTTGATTTTATAATAACCCTTTAAGCTTTTATGATCCAACAAATTTTCGAGGTTCCCACAACTTAAGCTTGCCATGGACAGTGATGCTTTTTAGCTTGCCATCCCTCTGTCAACAGCTACGCTTTAATTTTGCTTTGTACTGTAGGTCTTCAGGGTATGTTTCTGAAATGCCTGCTTTCTGTAGCCCACCTTACTATTGTTAGCAGTCCTTAATGGGGCCATTACACTTTTCTCCCTGTGAGTTTAGGCTCTTTCTTCCAGCTGGGTACTTGTTTTTCTTCCATTTTCCCAACCAGTCTTCCAAGGTAGCTCAGGACAAGTAATGATGAAACCAACCTTTGGAGTTATTAAGAACCTGAATCATAGAACAGAAAAGCCCACTCTCCTTTCAGTGAGGAAAGGGTGGAGTCAAAGAATAGGAGAATATTACCATTTTACATAGATGCACCTTATAGCTACCAGAAACTGTGCAAATCAGTGTCTTTATGGATCAGCCAGGCATAGATATGAACCTGGCTTCTTTACTTCAAGACTTTCCATACTACTTATTTTGTTAAAGAATCACAAGGTAGTCTATGCACAAAATTTGCTAAATTTATTTTCTCTTGGATTTTTGTTTCTTGGAGTATAGTATAAAATGCTGTTTGGTGGGGGGGGGTCCAATTTGGTTAATTCTAAATTAAGGAATTGCCTTATCTCATTAGAGATTGCCATTGTATGGCTAACTTCAACTCAAAAACTGAGCTACACATGTTATTTAATATCCCAGAATTCATGCAAGCCCAGAATAGAGTTGTTATTTCTAATGTCCTTCCTATATCATATATCTTCAATGATGAAATAGTGACATCTTCCAGTTTTTCCAGATACAGCAGAAGAAATTGATTCTGTCACATGGCTAACTAGGAATCAATACTACTTGATCTTATGCAATTCCCTGGTGATTTGCTCAATTAGCTCTTATAGAAGCATGCTATTCACTCTGTAGGATGTAGTCATTTTGTGTTAAGTACAATTTGGAATAAAACCTGAGGTTTCCTTACAGGTAAAAATATTTTTCTTTTCTTCTTATTATTACTTACAGTAATATTAAGTGACAGGATCCCAATAATTGTCACTGACAAGTTAGTATTAAAGAACTTTAAAGTTATAGTTTTCTTACAAACAAATAAGCTTTTTATTGTCAGATTCTTTATGTCTTCACCAAATATGACCCATCTTAGTAACACATTGGAGAAGTAAGGTGAAAGTGGATACAAGTCTTTTTAAATTTAACTTTTTTGGGTGATAATAATTTATGTTTACATAGCCTATAAGTACAAAACAAAATGTTTATAGAATTCTAGACTGGAGTAAAACATGAGCCTAATTGCAGGGAGAAACATGTAAAAGACATCAAAAAGTGCTTTGGGTGCTTTTCATAGAATGATGAGAAGCTAAGAGATGTTATGAACCTGTTTTTCTCAATTTGTTTTGCCAATGGGCTAGAAATTGGTAACACCTACCTAGTTACTTTAAGTGTGTATAGAGGAACATAGCAAAGTGACAAATATATGTGTGTGAGTATATACACACACACATATATGTACCCTCATGAACATAAACAACTGGGACAAATGACAAAATCATAGGCTTACATATATACAAAGAAGTAAGTACAAAATTGAGTAGACCAGTATAATTTTAGTAGCTTAAAAACTGAACATTATCCAAACTATCCACCAAGGGTGTAATAGATAAGTCAGCTGTGGTATATTTGAGCATTAGGGTATTAAAGAAAAATTAAATGGAATATATATATATATAAAATTTATATAACATCCACAAATTTCATAGACATAATATTAGGTGATATGAGTCAGCCACAAACAACTACATTTTATATGTGTTGTGTGTGTTTGTGTCCTTTATTATAATTTATGTAGGCAGAAATAAATAAATTATGGCACTAGAAATAATATCCTTCAACTTTGGGAAGAATAAAACAGTAGTGATTTGAAGATGTTACAGATGGGGATGTCTTCTGAAGTACTGGCAATATTCTCTTTTTTAAATCTGAATTGTGATTACAACTGGATTGTGCATTCTAGATAATCCATTCTCTTTTACATTTTTTGTGTACTTTCTTTAAAAATTCATATATTTTATTTTTTTATGACAAATGATTTTTAATATTAAAAATCTAGCCCAATTTGAACATTTGACTTATTCAAATCTTGTTTCCTTTCCATGAGCCATGTATTTATATTTACTGATGACTCTCAAGGTGTATTTACATAAAGGGATTGTCTGCAAAGTTTTCTTTTCCTTTATTTTCAATTAAAAGTTTTTTAAAAGTATTTTATGTATTTATTTGACAAAGAGAGATAGAGCACAAGCAGGGATAGAGGCAGACAGGGGGAGAGGCAACCTCCCTACTGAGCAAGGAGCTTGACTTGGGGCTTGATCCCAGAACCTTGAGATCATGACCTGAGCCAAAGACTGACTTTTAACTAACTGAGCCACCGAAGTGCTAAATTTAAAAAAAAAAAAAAAAAATGAAAACTTATTTATTTATTTATTTATTGGAAAGACAGAGATTGTCTGTGTACAAACAGGGGAAGGGGTGGAGGGAAAGAATCTCAAGCACATCCCTCGCTGAGCACTGACCCTAATGTTAAGTCCAACCACCCTTGGTCCAACCACCCTGTGATCATGACCTGTGCCAAAACCAAGAGTCAGATGCTTAACCAACTGAGCCACCCAGGTTCCCTTATTTTTTTTTTAAAGATTTATTTATTTATTTATTTTTATTTGACAGAGAGAGAGATCACAAGTAGACAGAGAGGCAGGTGTGGGGGGCGGGAAGCAGGCTCCCTGTTGAGGAGAGAGCCCGATGAGGGGCTCGATCCCAGAACCCTGAGATCATGACCTGAGTCAGAGGCAGAAGCTTAACACACTGAGCTACCCAGGCGCCCCTACTTTTTAATTTTTTTAAAAAGCTTTGTAATTTAAATTTGTTAGGTAATGTACAGTGTAATATTACTTTCAGGTGCAGAATTTTGTGACTCAACACTTACATGCAACACCTGGTGTTCATCAAACGAGTGCACTCCTTAATCTCCATCATCTATTCCACCCATTCCCTTCCCCCCATCTCCCCTCTGGTAACTATCAGTTTGTTTTCTATATTTAAGAGTCTGTTTCTTGGCTTGCCTCTCTCTTTTTTGCCCAACAGACATATGAAAAGATGCTTAACATTGCTCATTATCAGGAAAATGCAAATCAAAACTATAATGAGATATCACCTCACACCTGTCAGAATGGCTAAAATTAACAACAGAAGAAACAACAGGTGCTGGTGAGGATGTGGAGAAAGGGGAACTCTCTTACACTGTTGGTGGGAATGCACACTGGTACAGGCTACTCTGGAAAACGTATGAAGGTTCCTTAAAAAGTTAGAAATAGAACTACCTTATGATCCAGCAACTGCACTACTATATATTTACATAAGAATACAAAAGTACTGGAATGCCTGGGAGGCTCAGTTGGTTAAGCATCTGCCTTCAGCTCAGTCATAATCCCAGACTCCTGGGATCCAGCCCAGCATTGGGCTCCCTGCTCAGTGGACAGTCTGTTTCTCCCTTTCCCTTTGCTTGCTGCTCTGCCTACTTGTGCTCTCTCTATGTCAAATAAATAAATGAAGTCTTAAAAAAAAAAGAATACAAAAATACTAACCCACAGGGATACATATACCTTAATGGTTATAGCAGCATGATCAACAATAGTCAAATTATGGGAAAATGTCATATATTTTAAAAAGAGTTTAACAACCCCACTTAAAAAAGCATGAAGCTGGGGATAGACCATTATGATTTCAAATCCTGAATGTACCACACATTAGTGTCCGTGGCCTTGGGAAAATATTATTTAACTGTCGGACTCTTGGTTTCCTCATTTGTAAAATGGAATTTATTATAACTACGTAAGATTGTGTCATAGGATTTAGTGGGATTCCATGTAATAAGTGCCTTTGCCTCAGTGGGACTTTAATAAAATTAACAAAAACTAACCACCCATCCTCAACTTTGAACATTCTATTTCATAACATGAGGACGAAGACTATATGGTCACACTATTCTGCCATCTTAAAAATTGAGATTCTAAGCCAGCTGGTCTAGGAAAACAAAGTTCTCTGTCCAGCATTAGCCCATCAGAAGGCACGGCAAGGGACCTGGTTACAAGACTAGGCAGATTAAAAAGTCTTGGCTGAAAAACTCAATTTAATTCATAGACCAATATTGATCTATCAATTCAATTTAAGTAGTAACACTGATCTACTAATGAGCTGAGACTCCATAGCTTCATTTAGACAAAAATCTTCACTCTTAAGAAAATCCACCAGGACACCTGGGTGGCTCAGTGGGTTAAGTGTCTACCTTTGGCTTGGGTCATGATCCTGGGGTCCTGAGCCCTGCATCGAGCTCCCTGCTTGATGGAGCTTCTCCCTCTCCCTTTGCTCCTCCTCCTGGTTTGTGCTTTCTCTCTCTCTCTCTCACTCGCTCTCTCAAAATGAATAAATAAAATCTTAAAAAAAAGAAAATCCACAAAGTTTGCTCTTTTTTTACTATTTACATCATACATTTGACTTTCACATTCAGTGACAATTATGCTGACTACACCAGCTTTACTAGTAGTATTTTTTTATTCTGTTCTAAGGTTCACACCAAAACCCACATTGCCTTTATTAATGACTTCTTAGTCTCCTCCAAACTGATAATTTTTCACTCTTAATCTTTTATGACTTTGACCTGTTCAGAAAACAGATCACTTATTTCTCTCTCTCACCTCAATTTGGGAGTGTTATGATAAGATTGAAGTTATGTTTTATTGAGACTTTCTCCTCAGATGCAATATGATCTTCACCACACATCATTCCATTGGGTACATTACATCAATATATCTCATTCCTGATGACATCATCATGTAACCTTGGTCACATGGTTAAGGTGGCATCTGTTGTCATGCTTTTCCACTGTAGAGTTTCTGTTTTCCCTCTGTAATTAATAAATATTAGGGAGGGTAATGTTTGGAGACTGCAAATATATTTTTTTCTCCTTCCACTTTTACCTACTTAGTTTTAACATGGGTCCTGACTGCAGCAGTTATTACCATAGTGTTCTAAATGTGCATTTCTGTTTTTTTTAATTTCTTCTACATTTAATAATTGAAATCTGTCCTGAAGATCTTTCCTTCCTCCCTCCCTCCCTCTCTCCTTTCTCTCTCTTTCTTTCTCTCTCTCTTCTTTCTTTCTTTCTTTTTTGACAGTATGGGCTCATAGATATTTATTTTATTCTTTTTATTATAATCTATTACTACATTTTTTTCTTAAATTTTCCAGGATTTGGCTATTGGAAACTCTTTCAAGGTGACTCCTGTGTTTTTTGACACCTGTGTTTTTTGTTTGTTTGTTTTTGACAAGCCTCATTTTCTCTTTACGTTCCTATTTTTTCTTTTGCTTTTTTCTTTTTTCCCTGTATTCTGGCACCAGCAATACCCTAAAACTTCTCTTGGACTTTTTGAGCCTGAGAGTTAGAATCTACTTTATCAAGAATCTCTGGCCCCTTTTATTGAAAAGTATTTATAATCCAAGATCCAGCTGCTACATGCACTCATTAATAATTGGATGTCACTGCTTCTAGACCCACTCAGCAGACACATGCAAGCATACACACACACACATACAAGCACACACGTATCTATACACAAAAAAACTTTGTCATAACCTTGAGCCTGACCTAGCATCAGAGGGTTCTAGCTTTCCTCCTTTCTTTAAAACTTGTATTTTTTTTTTCTGACAATGAAAAGCTCAGTTCTAATTATCTGGGCTACATTTGTTTATATGTGCAATTCTGCTATACCCCAGAATATTGCTAACTCATACACCTTTGAAAACCAATTTACCATCTAGAACACAATATTGATGTAGTGTTACTTTTTTGTCTTTACCTTTATAACATCCAGTCAAAACACTGTTCTTTAAAATTAATTAGATCAGCTCCTTTCTTCCTTGCCCCTTTCAGTGTGCCTTATTCCAAATTTTTGTCATACATTTAAGTTTCATTAGTTACAATGTTCAGTTTATCATAGGATTCCCCACATGATGGTTGTTACTTTAAAAGGTATGTACAGTAAAACTCACTATCTTTGATATAAACTTGTGTGAATTTTGACAAAAGCAATTTTTGTCATACATTTAAGTTTCATTAGTTACAATGTTCAGTTTATCATAGGATTCCCCACATGATGGTTGTTACTTTAAAAGGTATGTACAGTAGGGGCGCCTGGGTGGCTCAGTGGGTTAAAGCCTCTGCTTTCAGCTCAGGTCATGATCCCAGTGTCCTGGGATCGAGCCCCGCATTGGGCTCTCTGCTCTGCGGACAGCCTCTCTCTCTCTGCCTGCCTCTCTGCCTACTTGTGATCTCTGTCTGTCAAATTAAAAAAAAAAAAATTAAAAAAATTTAAAAGGTATGTACAGTAAAACTCACTATCTTTGATATAAACTTGTGTGAATTTTGACAAAAGCACCATCATTTTCCTATTTAAAAAATTCCATCTCAAAAAAAAAAAAAATTCCATCTCCTGCTAAATTGCCCCAAGGTGACTTTTTGTGGTCAACCCAACAATTGGCAACACTGACCTGTTTTCCCTCTATACACTTTTGTTCTTTCAAGAATGCTGTAAAAGTAGAATGATAAAACATGTAACACTTGGGTTCTTCTCACTTTCACTTAGCAAAAAGAATCCACGTTTCATCTATGTTGTTGCATTAGTCAATTATTTTATTCCTTTTTATTGATAACAGTATGCCATTGTCTTGATGTATCAATTTGTTCATCCATTCACTTCTTGAAAAAATATCTGGGCTGTTTCCTGTTTTGGGAGTTTATAAAAAATTGTTATAACATTTATGTACCATTTTTGTAAACGCAAGTTTTCTTTTCTTTTGAAAAGATACCTAGGTGTGAGATTGCTGAATCAAATAGTAGACATATATTTAAATATATGAAACTTTCAAGCTGTTTTCTAAATTAGAAATACCACTGCTAATTTCCTAAGCAATATATAGGATACCAGTTTCTCTACACTCTCACCAATATTTATCATCAGGATTTTTTTTTTCTTGTTCTCTCTCGTGCATGCACATGTTCTCCCTCTCTCTCTCTCTCTCTCTACCATTCCAATAGTGGTGACATCTTATTGTGTTTTGATTTAAAATTTTCTAATAACTAATAATTTTAGGCGTTGCCTCATATATTTGTCATCCACATTTGTCCTTTCATGAAGTGTTTGTTTAGATTTTTGCCCATTATTTTAAAATAAGAATTTGTATTTTGAGATAATTGTACATTCATATACAGTTGTAGGAAATAAAGCAGAGAGATTTCATATGCTTTTACACACTTTGCGCCAATGGTAACATCTTGTAAAATTATAGTACGACATCACACCAGGGTCTTGACATTGATATAGTCAAGATACAGAACATTTCCATAACCACAAACATCAGTCATGGTACCCTTTTAGCTATACCTGTTTTCCTCCCACCATTATGTAGAGTTCTCTTTGCCTCTGGTAATTTCCTTGGCTCTGAGTTTGCTCTATCTAATATTAATATAACTATTCCTGCTTTCATTTGATTGGTGTTTTCAGGACATAGCTTCCCATTTTTCACTTTCAATCTGCTTTGTCATTATATTTAAAGGGAGTTTCTTGTAGATAGCATATAGTTGGGTCATATTTTTATTTACCTTATTAATATCTACTTTTAATTGTCAAATTTTGCCTTTTAATTATGTGGAGAATTTTCATTTAGTGAATGTATGGATATATTAGGGTTTAAATCTTGTATTTTGTTTTGTTTTGCTGTCTTTGGTTTTAATCTGTTCTCTCTTTTAACATCTTAATTTAATTATATTTTTTCAGTGTTCCAACATTCATTGCTTATGCACCACACTCTGTGTTCCATGCAACACATGCTCTTCTTTTTTATGCTTTTCTGTGGCTTATAATTTTTTTTGTGGCTTATAATTTTTAAGTGCTCCCCTTTATGTATTTCATTTTGACTACATTTCTTTGCATGTCTTTAAAAAGGTTTTTGTAGGTATTATATCAAAAATTTATCACAGACTGCAATGTCACTATTATACTAGTTTCAGTATAGTGTAGAAATATTCTTATCTTAGGGTCCATTTATACTCCTCTATAATAAAATTACCTTAAATATTTACTATATTTACTACTTATTCTACATACATTGACTTTCAGAATTACATTAGACAGTGCTATGCCTGTTATTTCAACTGTCAAATAATTCAGAAAACTCAAGAGGAGGAGGAATATGTATTTTACCCAGATTTTTTATTCTTTCCATCATTCTTTCTCCTTTCCTCATTCCTAGATTCCTTTTGTCATCACTTTCTTTCCTTTTTTTTTTTTTTTCTCATTTTATTTATTTTTTCAGCGTAACAGTATTCATTCTTTTTGCACAACACCCAGTGCTCCATGCAAAACGTGCCCTCTCCATTACCCACCACCTGTTCCCCCAACCTCCCACCCCTGACCCTTCAAAACCCTCAGGTTGCCCCAACCTCCCACCCCTGACCCTTCAAAACCCTCAGGTTGTTTTTCAGAGTCCATAGTCTCTTATGGTTCGCTTCCCCTCCCCAATGTCCATAGCCCGCTCCCCCTCCCCCAATCCCACCTCCCCGCAGCAACCCCCAGTTTGTTTTGTGAGATTAATAGTCATTTATGGTTTGTCTCCCTCCCAATCCCATCTTGTTTCATTTATTCTTCTCCTATCTCCTACCCCCCCATGTTGCTTCTCCATGTCCTCATATCAGGGAGATCATATGATAGTTGTCTTTCTCCGATTGACTTATTTCACTAAGCATGATACGCTCTGCGACGACGTGGATGGAACTTTCTTTCCTTTTAAGAAAACTTCCTTCAGTCATTCTTTTAGGGTAGGTCTTCCAGTAACAAATTCTTTTGGTTTTATTCATCTGAGGATATCTTCATTTGCCCTAATTCCTGGAAGATACTTTCACTGATTTAATTTTGAGTTTACAGTTCTGTTTTTTCTTCATTTGAGAAATGTTGTGTCACTTCCTTCCAGTCTCCATAGTTTCTGACAAGACATATGCTGTTACTAGAATTATGTTTCTTCTATAGTTAAAGTGTCATTTCTCTCTCATTGCTTTCAAAGTGTTTACTTCCCCCCCCCAAAAAAAAGTTTGACTCTCATGTGACTTGGTGTATGTTTGTCTTTTTGTTTTGGGGGGTTCTTTTTGTTGTTGTTGTTGTTTTGTTTTTCTGTTTTTTTTTTTTTTTTTTTTTTTTTTTTTTGGTTTGTTTGTTTGTTTTCTTCTTCTTTTGAGTTTTTCCTACCTGGAGTTTACTCAGTTTGAATCTGAAGGTCTTTTGTCAAATTTGGGAAATTTTCAGGATTTTTTTTTTTTTTTTTTGAGGCTATTTTCTGTTTCACTCCCTCCTC
Source organism: Meles meles (assembly GCF_922984935.1). Lineage (NCBI taxonomy): Eukaryota > Metazoa > Chordata > Mammalia > Carnivora > Mustelidae > Meles > Meles meles. The sequence goes on along the minus strand of NC_060069.1, from coordinate 34,687,140 downwards.
TCTTTCTGGACCCCTGAGGAAGGAATGCTAGATCTTTTATTACAGTCCTATAGATCTCTGAGATGCTGCTCATTTTTTTTTTTCCCATCTATTTTCTCTCTGTTTCTCAGATTGTGTAATTCCTATAGTTTTATCTTCTAGTTAACACTTTCATCATTATTATCCTATTTTATGTCTTTATTCCTTCTTCTTAAGTCTATTTTTTCTGAGATTTATATAGTCACTCTAGCTCTCTTTTGGTTAGTGTTACACTGTGTATATTTACTAATAATTTACTTGCAACTTATCTATGTGTTTATAAAGTTAATTTACTATAAATGACATATAGTGGATTGTTGCTTTTTAAAATCTAATCTGATAGTATCTGAGATATAAGTAAGACTTGAGGCCACTGAAATGTAATGTAATTATTGATATGCTTGGATTAAAACATACCATCTTAGTAGCTTCTTTCTATTTAACCATCTGTTCTTTTCTTTCTCTTTCCTTTTCTATCTTGTTTTTGATTAATTGAGCATGTGTTTATAATTCAAATTTATCCTTTGCATTGACTTACTATACTTTCCATTGATTTTTTCAGTGACACACCCTAGGGTGTAAAATATCCATCTTCAATTAATCGGAGAGTACCTTCAAATTATACTGTAGACTTAATGTGTAAAGACCTTACAGAAGTATATTCCTAATTATTTTCTTTCATCCTCTGTGCTATTCTTGCCATACATTTTAGTTTTTCATATGCTATAAGCATACAACCCATTATTATCAATTTTGCTTGGCAATGAGTTACTTATTAAAAATTTAACTTAAATATATTATTTCCCTTTCTTAATTGCACTTTAGCTTTCATATAGATTTTTTTTTTTGCCTGGTACTATACTCCTTTTGTCTGAAAAAATATTCTTTAATGTTTTTTGTAAGTAGGCCCTCTGTCAATTTCCTCAGTTTCGTTTGAGAAAAAGATTTATTTATCCATTTTTTCTGAAAGACAGTTTCACTGGATAAAAAGTCAAGGCTGACATTTTTTTTTCTTTCTGTAAATAAAAAAATGATGCTATTCTATTGTTTTTTAACTTACATGGTTTCTGGTGAAAAAAATATTATACAGACACTTCTCCAAAGAACATATACAAATAGCTAACAGACCCATGAAAAAATGTTCATCATCATTAGCCATCAGGAAGATTCAAATCAAAACCACATTGAGATACCACCATACACCAGTTAGAATGACCAACATTAACAAGACAGTAAACAGCATATGTTGGAGAGGATGTGGAGAAAGGGGAACCCTCTTACACTGTTGGTGGGAATACAAGTTGGTGCAGCGACTTTGGAAAACAGTGTGGAGATTCCTTAAGAAATGAAAAATAGAGCTACCCTATGACCCTGCAATTGCACTACTGGGTATTTACCCCAAAGAAACTAATGTAGTGAAAATAAGGGCCATCTGTACCCTAATGTTCATAGCAGCAATGGCCACTGTCGCCAAACTGTGGAAAGAACCAAGATGCCCTTCAACAGACGAATGGATAAGGAAGATGTGGTCCATGTACATGATGGAATATTATGCCTCCATCAGAAAGGATGAATACCCAACTTTTGTAGCAACATGGATGGGACTGGAGGAGATTATGCTGAGTGAAATAAGTGAAGCAGAGAGAGTTGATTATAGTATGGTCTCACTTACTGTGGAGCATAAGGAATAACATAGGGGACATGGGGAGATGGAGAGGAGAAGTGAGTTTGGGGAAATTGGTGTGGGGGATGAAGCATGAGAGACTGTGGACTCTGAGAAACAAACTGAGGGTTTTGGAGGGGAGGGGGATGGGGATTTGGGTGAGCCCAGTGGTGGGTATTAAGGCAGGCACATACTGTGTGGAGCACTGGGTGTGGTGCATAAACAATGAATTTTGGATCACTGAAAAAAATTAAATTAAATTAAAAAAAAAAGACACAATAAATTGATCTATTCAAAAAGAAAAAGGAAAAGAAAAATATTATACTTCATTTTTTTTGGCCCTCTCTATCCAATGTAGTTTTTAATCTCTGGTTGTCTTCAAGATTTTTTTTTTTTTAATTTTAGCACTTTGAATATGTGTGTGTGTGTGTGTGTGTGTGTGTGTGTGTGTGTATTACTTATTCTGATTGGATTTTTCTGAGTCATATCTCAGACCTCTGGTTTGGTGTCCTTCATAAATTTTGAACATTCAGCCATTGCTTCTGCATATCTTCATATATTTTTATATTCTGTTTTCTTTTATTCCTAGTATTCCAATATGCAAATATTAGACCATTTAATATTGTCTCACTGCTTTTAGGTGCTCTGCTTTCATTTTTTTATTTTACTTATTATATTCTTTTTATTTCAATTTGAGTAATTTCTAGTAACTGTCATGAAGTTCACTGATTTTTTCCTCAGCTATGATTGATGAGTTCATTAAAGGCATCCTTTATCTCTGTTACTGTTTCTCTTTTTTTAACATTTCCATTTGATTTCTTATCATTTGTATCTGTCTAAGGAAATTAACCATATGATCTTGTAGTCATACACCTTTCCTGTTTGATCAGAGGTTTGAAAATATTTTCTTATAAATGGCCAAGTAGTAGATGTTTTAGGCTTTCCCATCTATGTGGTCTCTGTCAAAACCAACCTTCCTGTTGTAGCAGAAAAGCAGCTACATATAATACATAAGAGAGAATGATTGTATTTCAAACATTTATAAGGATACTGAACTTTGAAATTCATGTGAATTTTACATAAATTGACATACTATTCTTCTTTTGATATTTTTCTCCAAATCTTTAAAAATATAAACTCTATTCTTAGCTCATGGACCATACAAAATCATCTTGGATAAATTGTTCTTGGAGCCATGCTTTGCTTGCCCTTGTATTAGAGCCTTTAATGTGTTAATCACCATAATTTTAAATTCCCTGTAACTCTAATTGCTATGGCCACAAGGAGTTTTCCTGGTATTTATATACTTGATCTCTAACAACTTTCCAGACATTCTGGCTAAACTTTTCTTACCAGTGAATTGTTTCATCAATCCCAGGTAAGACAATGCTCACACTTCACCTTAGCTCTTATAGTTACAAGAAAATTCATAAACCTACAGTTTGTCCAGCTCTTCTGTTGTTGTGAAGTTTGAGGTGACTCTCCTTCCAGCTCTCTACACCCATAAGTATAAAATAGGCATTCCCAATATTCTTTTAAATTTAACTTTCTGATAATATCGAAATCAGGTAGAGAATGATTCCCAATTACTTAATTATAATCATTTGAGATCATGGGGTCCAAAAATTATTTATGATAATACAAGGGTTTTATATCAGCCTTTTTGGGTCAGATAGACTCTTCATCAAGGTATCTCTTCTTCAGAAGGGAAGAGAAGTGAGAATAAGTAAGAACAGTTAGTTTAAGCATTCTTTTTGACTAAACTTTCTGACTAAGGCTCTTTAGAGAATTGCAAAACTTGATATGGTGTGGGCATAAGCCCAACATTCAAATTATTAAAAGTTAGTAGACTTCTATGTCTCCTTTGTTAGTCTTTGAATCTGGTGAGCTATGTCTTCAGCAGCTATTCACTCTTGGGGATCTGAGTCCAATTGTGGGCACACACAGCAACGTAGCAAGAAGAAAAGCTCACACAACAGATGAGTATCCTTCTGTAAAAACTTAGCAGAGTATCTAGCACACAATAAGCATTTGAGAACTTTGAAGAGTAGAACTCTCAGAGTGTAATTGTCTACCTGTTTTTGTATTTATCTCCTCTGTTAAATGGCTAATTCTCTGACAAAGGGGATTGCATCTTAATTACTTTTGGATCCAAAATACCAAGTGAAGGCCTATACATAGTGAGCACTTGATAAATATTAGCTAAATCCATTTGAAAAAAAAATAATAAGTGATTGCCATGTTCAATTTATGTTTGTCTCTGGGTCTTTACTGAATGAAGGTGGAAATCTGTCCATCTTTTTCATTATTTTAGTCAGGTGTCTGAATATGGCTAATGGTAGATGCTTAATAAATTCTGATTGCTGGAAATAGTCTCTTTTGATCAATTTCCTCTGTTGACACATCTTTCATATGGCCAAAAATGGTGGCTCCATCCAGTGTTTGAGCCTGGATGGTATTTCTAGATCCATCATCAACTAAAAATATGCAATTATCATTTAGATTTGTTTGCTGTTAAAATGGCTCTCTGTTCTTTCTACAGACAGAATTACTTGTTACAGATCAAATATGTATAAAGCCTCAAAATAGCTTACCCAAGAAGAGGAACTCTGGACAAGGCTAAGTAAGTCAGAATTCTCAGGAAGAAGTCATTTACAGGTTTCAAATATGCAGCTATATAGTCTCATTAAATGTAATGTTGGCAGTAGTCATTTCCACTTCACTGAACTTTTCCAACAATCTAATTTGAAAAGCTCATAAGAATAATTGATGTCCAACTCATTGGTGACAAATATCAGAGAAGTTGAAGAAGTTAGCACTTATTTTAGATGAGTTTATAACCTAGTAGAAAGAACAAGGAGTATACCCTTGAAATGATATTATAGGCAAAGTTCCGTGGAGTAAATGTAAACAAAATTTGAACTGTATCTAAAATGCCCATGTGTCTCCAGTTCTGATAGCAGGGGTAAATTGGTGCAAACTTTTTTTTTTTTTAGTATAGAAATAAAAAATACAAGCAAAAATGAAAGTATAGGATATATGAAATCATTTGCAGGACTGATGGGATTTGGACTTCTTCCTTTCCTTTGATATTAGTTTAATAAATTATGCAGTAGATATTTTACTTTTGAAGGAATAAAGTATGAAACATTAATAAATGTCTGAAGAAATGACTTCCTAAATTAAGAGTATTTGGGGTAGATTAAAAGCATCTTTTTTTTTTTTAATTTTCAGCATAACAGTATTCATTGTTTTTGCACCACACCCAGTGCTCCATGCAATACGTGCCCTTTCTATTACCCACCACCTGGTTCCCCAACCTCCCACCCCCTGCCCCTTCAAAACACTCAGGTTGTTTTTCAGAGCCGATAGTCTCTCATGGTCATCTCCCCTTCCAATTTCCCTCAACTCCCTTCTCCTGTCCATCTCTCCATATCCTCCATGTTCTTTGTTATGCTCCACAAATAAGTGAAACCATATGATACTTGACTCTATCTGCTTGGCTTATTTCACTCAGCATAATCTCTTCCAGACCTGTCCATGTTGCTACAAAAGTTGGGTATTCATCCTTTCTGATGGAGGCATAATACTCCATCATGTATATGGAACACATCTTCCTTATCCATTCGTCCATTGAAGGGCATCTTGGTTCTTTCCACAGTTTGGTGACCGTGGCCATTGCTGCTATAAACATTGGGGTACAGATGGCTCTTCTTTTCACTACATCTGTATCTTTGGGGTAAATACCCAGTAGTGCAATTGAAGGGTGATAGGGAAGCTCTATTTTTAATTTCTTGAGGAATCTCCACACTGTTCTCCAATGTGGCTGCACCAACTTGCATTCTCACCAACAGTGTAAGAGGGTTCCCCTTTCTCCACATCCTCTCCAACACATATTGTTTCCTGTCTTGCTAATTTTGGCCATTCTAACTGGTGTGAGGTGATATCTCAATGTGGTTTTAATTTGAATCTCCCTGATGGCTAGTGATGATGAGCATTTTTCATGTGTCTGATAGCCATTTGTATGTCTTCATTGGAGAAGTGTCTGTTCATATCTTCTGCCCATTTTTTGATATGATTCTCTGTTTTGTGTGTGTTGAGTTTGAGGAGTTCTTTATAGACCCTGGATATCAACCTTTTGTCTGTACTGTCATTTGCAAATATCTTCTCCCATTCCGTGGGTTGCATTTTTGTTTTGTTGACTGTTTCCTTTGCTGTGCAGAAGTAAAAGCATCTTTGTTTTATCATGTGGTTACTATATGGTAAGTATTCTATGTTCTTTGTAATTATCACTCCATTTATTTCTTGGAAACATTATAAGTAGAAACATTTATCATCACCATTTTAGAGGTGAAGAGACTGAGGCATGGAGAAATTTGGCAAGCAAGTAAGAAAGGAGCCAGGATTTTCATTTGGTAGCCTGAATGTAGGGTCCATAGATTTCACTACAGGAGTATGGAAGGTTGCCAGAGCCCACTCCCAGGTCTCGGTAGATGGTGGGATACAATTTCATAAGAACTAACCTCTGAAAAGAGAGAGGAGATAAGAAGGCACAGAATTAATGTAATGCTTATGAAAGGTGAAGGAACAAACAAACCCTCAATAATACGTTTTGAGCAAAGACCAGTTGTAGTGATTCAGAGGGAGAAGACAGGGCAATTCCTGTAAGATCCTCTAGTCCAACAGGTGCAAAAATTCAGGCTTTGAGTGGGAAATGTTGTTTTGGAAGTTCCCCTTACTCTGGAATATAGAGATGATGCTGGATCCCAGATAACCCCTTGTTTAACTCATTAGGTTTAGGTATGCTGTGTGGGTAGGGGTTGGCAAATTATCAAAGACTGGGCATAACAAGAAACCTTTAAGAGCAGGCACAAACATTTAAGTATTAAGGTGGTGCAACTGGAAACTACAGTTATGTTATTTATGCATCACATCATTTCAAATTTAATGTTCATTTAGAGGTACTGCTTACACTGCCAACCTAAAGTCTCTGGAAACAACCAGTGGATAATTAAAGCATGTGTTATTATTATTGCCATATCTTGTTCAAATATTTTCCATTGCATTTTATTCAGGTCAAAATGTCACAGTGATACACTCTTTCTATAATTATGTACCCAAACTTGAACCCGACATTGTTCTAGGTTCTGTAGACAAAGCAGTAACCTCTCTTGCAGCTCCAATGAGAGAAGCAGATGAAAACAATGTCGGGTGCTGTCAAATGCTAAAAAGAAACAAAAGGAGCAAAGCAAAGAAGAGCAAAGAGACTAGAAATATAATTTCAAAAGAAACATGCTCTGGAATCACATAGTTGAAAGAAAAAATTCAGCTTGGTAAATACCTAATATTTTGATTTACCTAAATTGCTAAACAGGTTCACTAACAAAACAAACAAACAAACAAACAAACGTAGCTGGACACTTGAGTAAGTAGATTGGTTGTCTATCCTGTTTTCATTTTTGGGAAATGTTAGGTCTCTTCTCATTATAAAGTTGTATGCTTTTATGCACCACTCTGAACTTTCCTTAAAATCTGCAGGAAAAATTAGCTTGAATTCTGTATCTGCTATATATCATGGAACCTCATTACTACATAATTCACATTCTAACAGAAGATGAAGAAAATTAGTCCCAACAGTTTAGCAATGCTTGCATTTAAGAGGCCATACCAAAATGTTCTTCCGACCATCCTGATTACCATCGCATTACAAAGCAAGAAAAATGAAATCTATTTGTGGCTGCATAAACTGCATGAAATAGCTCAGTAAAAGGATTCTTGCTCTTTGCTGGACAAGTTTGAGACTAGTGTTTTTATGGAATAAGGGGGCATAATTTTTTCACCATGTGTTTGTTTACTAAAACAATTTTTATGAAGCATTAATTCCCCTATGGACCAGCTCCTAAAGAAAGTTCTTGATTCATGCCCATTGATAAAGCTGTCTTATATCTTCTGCATAATGCTATTTCTTTGCAACAAATCCGTATTTTATGACTAATTTGGAGTTGTTTGATTCAAATACTGCTGAGCTTAGTAGCTTTTTTCTTCTGATCAATGAGCACCCCGCCCCCCTTTAAACCTGTCAAATTGAAAACTATCATGAAGGTGTAAATAATCACTGGGGTTGTTATATTTATTTAAGTGGAATCTTTCCTTAGGAGTCAGACCGCATGCTTGGAATTTCACATATTTTCCACTTTCACATGAACCTTTGAGAGAGTCTTCATTTGAGATGAAATGATGAACTGCAGGGAAGATGAAAAATCTTTGAAAATACATTGGGGAATAGCCACTTAATGAAAGGGTTAAAAACAGAGTCCACCAATTTTATTCTTAAGAATAAAATAAACTTTTCCTAGCTGGGGAGTTTTAGGGAAAGGTTGAGGTTCACTGAGCCTTAATTTGCTTTACTGCTTTTTATAAAAGGAGGCATAACTCTTGTTATCAAATGAGGTTATGCGTTAACTTTCAAAATGTTATAAAATGTGTTATTATTATTGCCATATCTTGTTCAACTATTTTCCATTGCATTTTATTCAGGTCAAAATGTCACAGTGATACACTCTTTCTATAATTATGTACCCAAACTTGAACCCGACATTGTTCTAGGTTCTGTAGACAAAGCAGTAACCTCTCTTGCAGCTCCAATGAGAGAAGCAGATGAAAACAATGTCGGGTGCTGTCAAATGCTAAAAAGAAACAAAAGGAGCAAAGCAAGGAAGAGCAAATAATGAGAAAGGGTGCTATTTTGGATTGGGAAAATGGAAAAGTCTTCTCTGATTAGGTCCCATTTGAGAATACATCACAGCTAAGTGAGGGAATAAGTTAAATATTGGAAGAATGTTGCAGCAGTGGGCATAGCAAGTGCAAAGGCACTGAAGCAGGAGCATGCTTTATGTGTTTCAGTAAGAAAAAAGGAGGTCACTACAGATAGAACAAAGTAAGTAAAAGGGCAACTTGGTAGAAGATGAAGTTGGAAAGCAAGGGGCAGAAGGATATAGGGCTTTGAAGTCTGTTAAAGAGTTGAGATTTTATTCTGGGACAGATGTGAAGCATTGGAGGGTTTTGAGCAGAGGAGTGACATGATCTGACATGGGTTTTTCTATTTTCTGGAGGAAAAAACTATAAAGGGGCAAGAGTATATGCAATTCTAAACAAAAGACCAGATGGCAGGTGATAGAAGTAGTGAAGATAGTGACAAGTGATCAGATTCTGAATATATTCTACAGACAGAGCTGACAGTATCCTGAAAAACTGCATTGAGGGGCATGAAAGCAAGAGCAGTCAACTTACATTGCTGCCTATGAAGATTGTAGGTAATTATTCGAAAGTGATGTTCCTAACCCATACAAATGTTTGTCCTATGATGCATACAGAGGTTCGTTTACCTCTATTTTACTTGATTTTTATTTTACTTTTACTATATTTTCACTTTAGTTTTACTTTATTTTAATATTTGAGAACCTCAGGAGCATAGAATTGAATTAATTATGTGTCTTTGTTTCTTGAATATCATTATCATTAAGGCAGGAAAGCTCTATTTTACCTTATTTAACTTTATTTTACTATTTTAGCCCCTTTCATCTGTGACTCTTGTTTTCTCTTTTAGCTTCTCCTCTAGTACACAGTAAAATACATTTGGTATTTGTCCTCATATGTTTAATCTTTGAAAAATATGTGATGGTGTTTGCAAACCTATGATAACATATTATAGATTATATAGATTGTATTTTCTTATTTGTTTTTCTTTAAATAGATTTATATTTTTAATAATTTACTCACGTTGCTTTGTATGATTTTAGTACTTTGTTTCAGAGTGCGGCAGAGCATTCCATACAGGATTGTGTATCAACTCTGCTTAACTCATCCGTTTGCCTAGTTGTTAAAGGATAAATAAGTAAATAAGTTTATTTTTATTGAGATAAGGACAGTTTAGTAAATTACATAATGCTTTAGTACTCAGCTTTCAAAATTTAAAATTGAGACTAAGAATGCTACCTGGGTAAAGAGGGTGCTTATTCTATATAATAAAGGCCGTACATGACAAGTCCATGGCTAACATCATACTGAATGGTGAATAGCTGAAAGACCTTCCTTTAATATCAGGAACAAGACAACGGTGCCCACTCTCGCCATTTTTCTTCGCCATAGTATTGGAAGTTCTAACCAGAGCAATTAGGCAAGAAAAAGAAAGAAAAGGCATCCAAACTGGAAGGAAAGAAATAAAACTGTCACTATTTGCAGATGTCATGATGTTACATATAGAAAACCCTAAAGACTTCATCAAAAAACAAAACTAATAAATGGATTCTGTAAAGTTTCAGGATTAAAAAATACACAAAAATCTGTTGTGTTTCTATGTACTAATAATAAACTATCAGAAAGAGTAATCTCATTTACAATCACATCAAAAAGAATAAAATATCTGGGAATAATTTTACATAGGTAAAAGACCTGTATGCTAAAAACCACAAGACATTAATGAATGAAATTGAAGAGGACCCAAATAAATGGGAAGGTGTTCTGTGCTTGTGAATTAGAAGAATCAATATTGTTAAAATGTCCATACTACCAAAAGCAACCTACAGATTCAGTGCAATCCCTATCAAAATTCCGATAACATTTTTCAAAGAAATAAGGCAAATAATCATAAATTTTCTTGAAATCACACACACACACACACACACACACACACACACACACACAACCCCAAACAGCTAAAGCAATGTTGAGAAAGAAGAATAAAACTGGTGACATCACATTCTCTGACTTCCAACTATACCATGAAACTTTAGCAATTAAAACAGTATGGCATTGGCATAAAAATAGATACATAGATTGATAGACGAGAATAGAGAGCCCAGAAATAAACCAACCTTTATATGGTCAATTAATTTTAAAAAAGCAACCAAGAATATACTATGAAGAAAGTATAATCCTTCAATAAATGGTGTTGAAAAAACTGGACAGCCACATACAAAAGAATGAAACTTGACCACTATCTTACACCATAAACAAAATTCACTCAGAACAGATTAAAAGCTTGAATATGACACCTGAAACCATAAAAATTCTAGAAGAAAACATAGGCACTTGACATAGGTCTTGGCAATTATCTTTTTAATATGACATCAAAAGTAAAAAAAAAAAAATGTCACTACCTGCATCATCATTATTTAATACATGAAAACAGGATTCATATATATTTTTTTTTTTCAGTAAAAAGCAATTCCCTTAACAACATACACATTATGGTACAATGTTCACTCTTCAGACTCACCATATTTCTGTGTAGCTCTGAATTTGTTGTTGTGCTCCTTAAGTAAACAACAGTTGAGCCTTCGGAGGTCACCCTATGTTGTGTTTGCTCACAGAAAGTGCAAGCAGCGAACCACTTCCCTGAAGTCCAAATCTTTGATAATCCCGAGTGCCCTTCAATATGAGCCATGAAGAGACAAAGCCTGAGATTCTACAACATGCTAAGGCAACAAATCAAGATTGAGACCACTGGCATTGCTGGGTGTACCACTCTCCTCCTCCCCATGCTGGTTATACACATTCTTAAGAGAAAATGAGATGATGGTATTTGATGATGAAGATGATGCTGGCAGATGGAAATGCAAATTCTCACCCAGCAGATGAAGACTCAGTCAAGGAATCCCTGAGGAAGGCAAAGTCTATTATTTCTGATGCTAAATTTCTTCAGATCTCTGAATCAAAGGAAAGCTCAAGCATGGCATTAACATGTGGACTTATAGACCAGTTAACTGTCAGGATACTGATTTAATGTCTTTCTGCTAGCCTTATAGTTAACACAGGGAAAAATAGACAAATTTTTAAAGGGGACTGAAATTTAGAATAAAAATAATAAAATGTTAAAATTTATTCTCCTGTTTTAATGAAGTAGTGGCTGGTTTCAGCTGAAACGAATTAAATGCTTCCAGATTAGCTGTGTTGTTACACAATGACAGGCAACCCAGCAGTGGTTAGGAAGTTTCATTCTGGAGCCAGATCACCCGGACTCATATCTCGATTGTGTTACTGCTATCATGTCCTTGGACAAATTTTTAACTTTTTCATACCTCTGTTTCCTCATCTAAATAATCAGGAAAATAATAGTTGCCTTGATTTTTATGAACATGTGGTGAGGTATGTCCAATGGCAGCTCCCCAAACATCACTAATACAATCAGTTGATAAGACAAAACTGAGTTTGTTGATCCTGTGAAAAGGGAGAACATCACCTCCACAGAAGTGAGGAATGCCATTGCAAGGAAGGCAATATCACACATATATTGAGAACTTGAGTTTGATTGAAGGCAGGAGTTTAGTCAGTTCTGGGTGAAGGTTACACTAAAACTCATCAGGATGGGTAGAAACAGCAAATTCAGGGTTCTGAAACATAAACTGTCCATTGATGCTTCTTATCGAAAAGTGGATGGATTGTTCTGGAAGTTCTTAAAATAAACAATCAAGTTATTGGTCTGGGTAAGAGTGTCCCAAAATGGTAAAGTTGTGCTATTATAGACAGTAAGTTGTGTGTCTGTGTGTTTAAATGGTTCCAGCTTTTAGTTAATGTGTATAAGGAATTTACTCCCTTGTTTAGCATAGAGTAAAAGCTCAAAAATCTTGATTCATATTTGTTTTTCTTAGATATATTTCAACTGCCTAGAAAAATTATGAATTTTAAAACTAATTAAGTTAAAGTTACTCTCTACCCAATTTTATCCATGTAATTGATAAAGTATGTGACAAGTGTTCAAGAATGTGATGAGGGGTTGAGGAGTAATAGATTAGGAATTAGGAAAACTGACTCTAGCCCCATCTTTGTTACTAATAATTTATGTAACCATAACAACTCATTTACCTTTTTCTAAATCTATTCTTCCCTCTTCATAATGGTGGATGTGGTATCAACTGATATGGTGAAGGAGTTTGATTATATGATGTCAAGGCCCTAGTCATTTCTAAGAGTTTAAGAAATATTGTATTTATTTATGTGCTATTAAAATTAAAACTCACCAGGCTGAAAATGACTAAGAACTGTAAAGAAATAAAACATTAAGCAAGGGGTGCCTCAGTGGCTCAGTGGGTTAAAGCCTCTGACTTCAGTTCCAGTCATGATCCCAGGGTCCTGGATCGAGCCCCGCATCCAGCTCTCTGCTCAGCAGGAAGCTGCTTCCTCCTCTCTCTCCCTGCCTCTCTGCCTACTTGTGATCTCTGTCTGTCAAATAATTAAATAAAATCTTTTAAAAAGAAAAAAAAAAACAACAAGAAAACACTAAGCAAATCACATTTCCTGGTATGTGAAGTCTCCAAATGATAGGGAAGGTGCTGCTGAAAGTGTAGGCCCTACTTCTAATTGCAAGGACACCATTTAATGTAAAGTGAATAAAGTTAAAAAATGTCCTCAAGCTGGTTCTTGTTGGTTGAAGTTAGAATGTAGACACCTCTTACTAATAAAAACAATCTAATTTAGAGATGGAGTTTACTCAGGCTGTTGCTCATTTCTTTAGAGTTTAGAAAAATTTTTCATAAATAAGAATTCTTTTTTCTTATGTACATTATGTAAAAGTATTTTATCCACTCAAATTTTCTATTGGATATGTACTTTGTACCAGATACCCTATACCTAACACCAAGTCCGTGCCTTGAATGTATGCATATTTAGTTGCAAAAATAGACAAAGAACAAAGACAAGTAAATATAGATCTATATTATAATTTCTGATAAATGTAAGTGTTATGAAGAAGAAATTAAATAGAGGTCTTACAAAGCGGGTTTACAGAGAGACTGAGGTCAAGTCACCATTTTAGGTTGGAAGACAGGGTCCCTTTTCTATACAGGCAATATTTGAATAGCAATCTAGTAAAGTAAGCATGAAATGTGAAAGTCTAGGTTAAAGCATCCCAGAGAGAGGAAACAAGTAAAGAAGGTCTGAGAAAAATTAACTTAGCATATTCAAGAACAATGAGGGAGTTAGACGTTAGGGGGTAGGGTGGAGTGATTGAGGTAGAACAGAGGACAGGCAGCCAGGATCCCAGATATTTAGGGACATTTAGGAAAAGGAGAAAGGATTGTAATCCACAGCTATTACAAAATGTCATTTGAAGGTTCTAACCAGGAGTGTGAGATAATCAATATACTTTTTAAAAAGTTCACTCTGACAATGTAGAAAACCAGATCATAAGGCAGAATGGAAGCTTAAGAGGCCCGTTAGGCACTATTGGGGTAGCAGGGTAGAAGCAGGCCTGGACAAGATGGTGAGGTGGAGATGGGGAAATGTCATAGGATTTGGGCACCTGTGGAAATAGATGAATGGAATCTGCAACTGAGGAAACAAGAGAAATCTTGTACAACCCGAGGCTTTGGGTTGAGCTGTTAGTTGAAGGGCACTGGTACTGACTTTTATGATAAACTGAGCACAGGACCAAGGAAATCTTTGGAGTAAGAGAGGGTGAAATTTGTACAACCTTTTACCCTGTGTCTGCTCCACCTTGCTAGGGTCTGGTCATAGCACACTACACCTGGCCTCAAGATGTTATTTTGTGTAATTACAAAGCCAATTCTACTCTCCAGTTATTTCCTCAAAGTGTCTAAAAATCTTCAAGTGCTAATACACATATTTTATATTATATATTACATATACACACATACACACACAACCAAGTGCCTACACACACCCACACACACACACACACACACACACACACAGACCTTATATCCTTGAGGTGGTGAGAAAGGAAACAATAAGGAGAAAGTGGGAAAGTGGGAAAATCTAAATACATGAAGATCTGCCTCACAGTTTTGCCTGAAACAAACCTGAATATGATCTATCAAAAGCAAAGCTTGGTCATCCACTTTGTCATAGTAACCTATATGTGGGGGAAAATGCCTTTTTAAGTATCATATATTCTGATTAAATGGATAGTGAAAGGTAGAAATGTACCTTTAGTTGAACAAATTTTTTTTTTTTTAGTTGAACAAATTTTATTTTATTTCTAATGTGGAGAAAATGTCTTCACTTTAAGTAGCATCATGACATATAAATAATTAGAAATAATTAGAATTCTTGGTAGAATATACCCAATAAATGTTCAGTTTCTTCCTTCGCACCTTCCTTTGTTCAAAACACAAAGTGAGGTCTTAGAATATTTCTTCTTCCATTCATGCCTTCACTGTTCCTTGCTAGTTGCATGGTTTCTGACTATGAAGGGACTATCAAGCAACGAAAATGAAAGTTTTGCCTGAGTGCAGCAGAAAATGGCTTTGTATAGTTAAGAGTAATCTCTGACTTTAGGGGCACCTGGGTGGCTCAGTGGATTGAGCTGCTGCTTTCGGCTCGGGTCATGATCTCAGGGTCCTGGGATCAAGCCCCGTGTTGGGCTCTCTGTTCAGTGGGGAGCCTGCTTCCTCCTCTCTCTCTGCCTGCCTCTCTGCCTACTTGTGATCTCTCTCTCTCTCTGTCAAATAAATAAATAAAATCTTAAAAAAAAAAAAGTAATCTCTGACCTTAATAGGAGACTGGACTATGGTGGCATTCTGGGGAAGTTCAGGGTGTTGAAGATTTGAAGCTTCCTGTTGCATCTGGAATTCTGAAGCTGTTTCAAATAGTCAAATGAGACTGTATGTCTAGAAAAAATTGTACAAACTGTATTGCTGAGCTCCTCTGAACAAAGGAAAAGTCTGAAATCCAAAAGTGAAAACAACTTTTACTTTCAATATTTAGTCCATTAAAAAAAATCATATCTCTATAAATGTTTCACAGTAGGCTCATTTTACAACTGACTAGCAAGTTCATTCAGGAAAAAAACAAAACAACTTTTTTATTTTTTTAAAGCACCAACAATCCTGCATCTTATTCATGCTCTGCTAGAACATTTAAGAGTGTGTGGTCTCGGGGCACCTGGGTGGCTCAGTGGGTTAAGCCTCTGCCTTCGGCTCAGGTCATGATCTCAGGGTCCTGGGATCGAGCCCCGCATCAGGCTCTCTGCTCAGCAGGAAGCTGCTTCCTCCTCTCTCTCTCTCTGCTCGCCTCTCTGCCTACTTGTGATCTCTATCAAATAAATAAATAATATCTTTTAAAAAAAAAAAAGAGTGTGTGGTCTCACTAACCCTAAACTCCTCCATGAAACAGAACACATCAAGAGATTGAGATAAAAGGGCACAAGAGCTCAGAAGGTAACTCCAAAACTTAAATTCCTTGAAAGAATTTTGTGTTAAGTATCACTGCCTTTTTTTGTTTTTTTCTCTTTTGGTTTTCTTTTCATAGAATTTGGGACAGCAACTTTTCTTCCTCTTCCCCTCCTCCCCCCCCCACAAAAGACAAAAAACAAAAGACAGAGGAAAAAAAAAAAAAAAGACAACTACTGCTGCCAAAGACACAAACTTCTTTTTCCAAACAACGTGAAAAACTACAAGCTATTGGGTGAAAACAAGAAATCAGAAAGTGAGATTGTCTCAAAATAGTTCATATTTCAGTCAGCAGCAGTAGTTGGGACACCAGTTCTAATGAGCAACCACACTCCCAAGCTCCTGCACATTCCAAATGCCAGGACATCTACAGCATGATTTTTGATAATTTCTGAGTAATTTCTCAAAACTATTCAGTATGATATAGGAAAGTAGCTCTTCAAATATACTCTATAGGAAAGTAGTTCTTCCAATATACTCTTGCTTTGTGAGGACTTGTGTAAAGAATTTTTAATTACATTACTCAAATTGTTCTTGTTAGTATTAGCTCAGGGTTGGGATAAGTTCACCAGGTCTGCATAATTTTTGCTAATTGCAGAACTTTTTTCTATATATGTTCTAGTAAATGTTTTCATTAAGAAAAAGCAACTCTTCCTTTGAATCTCTTACAAAATTCTCCTCCTAACTACTAGATAAATATCTTTGTGAAAGCTTACATACAACACATACCATTAGCAAACAATTTAGAGATTCCCTGTGAAAAAAATTTTTTCTTCTTAAAGTCTGTATTGTAAAATATTTTAAGTATTTAGAATTTGAGATTATCATCTACTTTTCTTCAGTAATTTCAATATTATCTGAATTATCAATATTGTCCTATATAAATAAAGGAGATGAAGTTCTTCCTTTCTAAGTACTCAAACCCAGGTGGATAAATAGAGATTATTATTAGAAAATGTGAAATATTTATACTTTTTCAAATAATTCAAAAGGTAAGATATTGTCATAATTCAATAAGAATAAAGGATTATTTGAAGAGTGTCACCTTTTATAGGAACTTGCTAATTATGGAAGTCCTCCTGGAAAGGTATCATACCTTCAAGTCTATGTCACCAAGACATAACCCATCAGAATAGCAGGGTGTTTATTTCAATACAGGTCAGCCAGTGATCTCGACAAAACTGAATATGTATCTTTAGTTCAATACAGGTATTTATAAAGACAGCAAATACATCAATTTGAACTTAAATATCAAATAAAATATCTTAAATAAAAAATAAAATTAAAAATAAAATAAAATATCTTTTAAAAATAAAAAAAAACTAATATTAGTTTTCTGATAGTTAAGCATACAGACTTAGAAGATATACTATAGCATATATCACACCTGAATAGCAAATACTCTTCATTAAGCTGTTTGAGACATCTGGCCAGCTTGTCTCTTTCCTGGTCATGGTTCCATCCCTGCTTACCTGTCTTGTCTAATCTTGTCTTATGTGGGATTTCTTGGAAGCAGAGCCTGAATTGCCAGGTCTGGGTCACATAATTTATTGTGGGAGTGCTCTCAGGCAAAGTAGAGGTGAGGGAAACAAGATGGGGCAAGAGAAGGAGCTTCTTGAGGACATCCAAAGCAGAGCAAAAGCATGAATTGTCCCACTTTGATACCCATGGATCACTTACTCATTGCCATGAGCTAACTTTTGGGAGGTTGCAAGGAATAAGTTGCTCAGTAGCTTCTGTTGACCTGGGGCAATTTTCTAGGCAAGGTAGCAGCTTGGAGATGGATATAACACTCTGGTAAAGGGGATTTGGACATGTACCAACAGTACCAACAGTGCCTACTACAGGTCTGCAACCACATCAGCAACTCCAGCGCTTCAAGTCTGCTCACAAAAGGCAAAACCATGAGCTTCTTATCATCCAGAGGACAAAGCTGTGTAAAGCAAGAACAAAAGATAACTCATACTCGGGGAAATCCTCCAATTGCCCTAACATGTCTGGTGAGCACAACAGCTGCTATAGGAGGACAGGAGATAGACCCTCTGTTATAGGTACAGGCAAAGAAAATGAAGTTATCTCAGCTAAATATTACTAGGAAAAATCTTCTATATTTCAAATATTCTTTCCTTGGTGATTCCCAACTTTCTCATAAAGAAAAAACAAAAACAAAAAAAAGTGAAAACACAACCTTCCTTAATTTAGTAATTTGGACTAAAAGATTTTCCTTTGCTAAATTATAATAATAATTGATATATATTGGGTACTTAAAAGATTCTGAACCCTGTTCTGAGCAATATATGTTCATTGTTTCATTTTACCTTCAGTTCAGCACATAAAGTTGGTGATTTAATCATCATCTGTAGTTTCCACAGGAAGAAACTGAGGCAAGGGAACATTAACCAGCTTTCTGAAAGTTATCCAGCTGGGGGTAATAATCTGAACCCAATTGGTGGCGCTGAAACTTTAATATGTACATGAATTTCCCGAGGATCTTATTAAAATGCAGATTCTGATTTAATAGATCTGGAATAGGATTGCAGAATGGAGATTCTGCATTCCTAAGAAACCTCAGATCATGCAGCTACTTATTAGCCAAGATCATGACCCAGTGACCTCATTTTTACTAAAAAGAGTCTAGAACATTATATCATACAGCTTTCCAAAAATATTTCGCATGAGGATGTGCCCTGCAGTTCTGTTTTTAATTGTTTCAGGCCTACTATAAATAAGTGAATTTTATTTTGTCTCAAAATCATTCACACTTGTCATGATGTGATGATATGGATGTTTGTATTTACCTAAAAATTGTTGTTTAGTCCTAAATTTTAGGATGAACAAAGTATCCTTAAGCAGTTAAACATCTTCACCAACAGTTTGAATTCATGAGTCTTAGCTGATCCTGTATTTGGCTGCCTGAGACAGGCCTTAATCCTCCAGAAAATATCTAATTTGCAGTCTGAAGCACTAAGCTGCAAATAAGAAATGGCTGCTTGGCTTCTTGTTGCTTGCTCTTCCTCTCATCCCAGAGGACCCAAACTGCAAGGAAATGGCAAATGCCTTCTATTCACACTATATGAATAGAGCAAGCAGCTCCCATGTACTTTGCTGGAGGTAGCTATGGTATGGAGGCTTCCCTCTGTTTTATATCACACTGGGAATCATGGGAAAACAACAACAACAACAATAACACAGCAACCATCTAACATGATGCAGTGTGTCAAAATATATTAGGGATGTCTAGATGTGCACAGCAATTCAAGTGCTAACTGCCAAGTGTCTACAAGTGTGCCAAACACTGTGCCGAATGCTGCAGATTTGATAGTGAACAAGGCCACAATGACCAACATTGTCTGATGATGAAGTTAACTTTAATTTTGGCATTGGAGAATGTTCCTAATATTCCCAAGCCTAACACCTTTATTAGCTAGTTACAGAAGCTTAGGGAAGAAAATCCTTTCTCAGCCTCCAGCTACATCCCTAATTCTGGCCAGCTTTGTGTTACTGTTGGTATTAGCTTGGATTCTAGCATTGTCATACACAAACAAATATCCTCAGGATGTTTTCCAGCTCAATGAAAGACTTAGAAATATGGGAGTTGAGGGTGGAATAGAGGTTACAGCGTTGGGCTTGGTCTCTCAAGCTTTGAGCTAGGTTCCAGCACACTGATGGACTCTACTACTGTTCTGACTCCCAGCAGCTCCATCAGTCTGCTCTCTGAGGGGCCTTACAGCACACAGGTTCCTAGGGGCCTATAAACAACCCACATAAGTCTGTGAGTCTTACTCAGATACACATAAGGTTTCTCTCTAGGGTTGAGGTAGTGGAATTTCATTCAGTTTCTAATTTAACTATCCTACCCCCCAACACATGCACTCTTTCCAGCAGGAGCTATAGAGATACTGATTAAGCAGCAATTAAACATCCTTACACTGTCATTATCTTTCCTTAAGTAGCCACTTCAGCCACGAGGAGAGCATTAACTAAATCAGAATTTAATTTTCCAAGGGTATAGGTAGGCTTTCAATTTTCTTGATTCTGCGTTTGTCAAAAGGAACACAGAGCCTTTTGTTTATCCTAAGAGACCCTTCAGATTGAATTTTACATTCATGGGGATGAAGTTTCTGTCTTTAGATCACAATATTTGTAAAATATATTTCCATCCAACAGTAAAGTTATGTCTGCAGGGAAGAAACTGCATTTTGAACGGTCTGTTAACGCTCTGTCAGGTCGGCATTGATTGGACAAGCAGGTGGCCCATTGATCAGCAGTGACTCTGCAAGGCCCAGGACCTTTGTAGGATGGCTTCTATTTGTTCCTTAACCCACTGTGAATTGTGGGCTCAGAAATCTAGGACCTTCTGCAGACTTCTCTAGAGAGAGAGAGCTACTCATTTGTTTCTATACTTTTCTAGACTGATGCCCATTCTAGTTATTCCTTCGTGCTGATCCCAATTTTTTTTTTCATGATATTTAATGGCTACACTTCAACACAGTAAGGTTTCACTAATGTTAGAGCCCACTTTCCACAGGCTGTGACAATTTGGGAGCCTGGGATACTCTGTATGGAAAATAGAGAGCAATTTGATTTGGAGAATGTAATGTGATTCTGTTCTGTGGCATGGCTACAGTTACCATTCCAATTCACCAGGCAGCATCTTCTGGTCCCATAATATATTTTTTTAAAGATTTTATTTATTTATTTGACAGACAGAGATCACAAGTAGGCAGAGAAGCAGGCAGAGAGAGAGGGGGAAGCAGGCTCCCTGCTGTGCAGAGAACCTGATGCGGGGCTTGATCCCAGGACCCTGGGATCATGACCCGAGATGAAGGCAGAGGCTTTAATCCACTGAGCCACTCAGGTGCCTCCCCCATAATATTTTTTGTCCCTGTAACTGACCAGGATGGTTCCCAGAGTATGTCCTCTATAGACTGTTCTCCTACTTGCTTGTTCTTTAGCTTGTCTCATTCATTTGAATATCTCCTTTATGTCTTCTTAGTGATGTTTTCTGAGTTTCCAATAAAGGTACCTATGTAGTTATTTCTTTCATTTTTTTTTTTTTGGTATGTTTTGCATGGGTAACTTTTAGTTTTAGTTCCATATTTTGATTTTCATGCTGAAAAAACAAAATAATCTTCATCCTGCGTTCAATATCTGCCCTTGTTTTCTTCTGTAATTATTTCAACATAAGCCTAGGACAAGAGGTTTCCTGGGTTTACTGGCAAAGCTCAAACAGGCCTTGAAGAAGTCATATGTTATTCCACATGCTTTTGGTAATTGGATGAAGTGGGAGATCTCTCCTGAACCATTTTCACTGCTAAGAAGCCTGGATCCTGAAAGACTAGACTTTCATGTTTAGAAAAGATTGCCTATAACCAACATTATTTTTTGAAGAGTATGACTTGAAAGAACCTCAAAGCACTGGCAAATGGTGACTAAGAAAATTTAGATTAATTATCTTGGGCACTGGGAAGATCCCTCTTAGGTCCCTAAAATGATTAGACCCTGAGATTCGTATTTTTACCCTTGAGGGTTCCCCAGGGCCTTGTCCAATTCACAGGCCTGAAATCATTGAGAAAGCTTTTAAAGAGCTTCCATTATGCAATTCAGTGCAGTTTAACAAACATTCGTCACATGAGCAGTGTCCTATGGGACAATACAAATAAGAAGATTTAGCTTCTGCTTCAAAAAGTTCACAGTCTAATGCAAGAGACAGACAAAAATTTATGGTTGGGAACACTAGGCACATTACAGAACAAAAATTCTAACCAAAGAACCAAGGAAAGACAGACAAAGAAGAGATGAATCCCAGATGGTGCATCTGGCAGGCCCCACACTGTTCATCACATAATATATTTAGGGAAAGAGGCTTAAAATAAATGTCACTCATGTGCCAGTGTTGGAGAGGTTGTCAGTCTATAATTCAACATTTCAAATACTCGTAGCTTCTGATAAGCTTCGCATTCTTAACATTAGGCTAAGAATAGCACAAGGCAGGTAGTGATGCCTGAGATCAGCACTCTGGCTCCATTACCAGAGAGCAGGGGAGGAATGAGGCGCTCCAGGCTGTCCTCAGAAACTGATAATTCAATAGTCCTTCATTTGAAAAGCTGTTTACAATTGCCATCGGTAAAACAACACTTTTATATCATTCAAAAAGTTTGGAAAAAGTGGGCTTTATCTAAATTTAATTTACTCTCTCCACATTCTTATCCTTTCTAGTACCCAAAAGTCTCAAAGTATTGACAAAGAATTATGTTGCTAGACTAATTTGTGGTTGTAGTAGATAGTCTTTACTCAAGGGAAGCATCAAAAGTTGTTTCTACTTGAATAACACATATTAAGTTGCTTCACTCATACTATCGCCATACTATCAAAGGTGAACCTTCAGAAATGACATGATTCTGTTTTTAAAAAGATTATATTTATTTACCTTAGAGATAGAGAGCACAAATGGGGGAAAGGGCAGAGGGAAAGAAAGAATCTCAAGCAGACTACACACTGAACAGGGAGTCCAACACAGGGCTCGAACTCACAACCTGAGATCATGACCTGAGCTAACATTAAGAGTCAGATACTAACTGACTGAGCCACCCAAGTATCCCCAGAAATAGTAAAATTCTCTACAGTAGTTTTTGGATACTTGTCCTTTACCCGTGTGGGTTTTGTGTCCTTTTTTTTTCTTTTTAATGATTCTATTTATTTGTTTATTTGAGAGAGAGAGAGCATGCGTGTGAGTGTGTGATGGGGGTAGGGACAGAGGGAGAGAATCTCAGGCCTCTGTGCTGAGAAAGGAGCCCAACTTGGGGTTTGATCTCATAACCCTGAGATCCTGAGCTGAAACCAAAAGTTGGCCTTAACTGAGTGAGCCACCCAGACCTCCCACCCATGTGGGTTTTGTGTCTTTACTTCCTTAGTTGATTATTTTATAAGCTCAGAATCCAAACAGACAAGGGGCTTTGGGTGGCAGCCACCTAAGAACAATTTTCTTTCTAATTAGCCACTTTCCTCTACATACATTATGACTTAGCAAGATATGACAGTGCAGAAGACCGAAGTGTCTGAAGGTATTCACGGTGTCTAAGAATGGAAGCAACTGGTTCACCATGGAAATCTCTATGGAGAAAATGAGCCCAAAGTCCTTGCGCTAGATTGAGTCAGGGAAAATAGAATAAAATTGTGTATTTTAGGGGTGCCTGGGTGGCTCAGTGGGTTAAAGCCTCTGCCTTCAGCCTGGGTCATGATCCCAGGGTCCTGGGATCGAGCCCCACATTGGGCTTTCTGCTCAGCAGGGAGCCTGCTTCCTCCTCTCTCTCTGCCTCTTCACCTACTTGAGATCTCTATCTATCAAATAAACAAATAAAATCTTTTTAAAAAATTGTGTATTTTAGCGAAAAATTTGGAAAATAAAATTGCTGCATATATCAAGTTAAATGAATTTTTTATTTTTTTCATAGGTTAAGATATTGTATAAAACACAGTAAGATATTTAAAGTGAAGTTATCCTGATGTGATATCCTTAGATTCTATTGAATTTTATGGCCTGCTACAAAATATTTTTCATTACCATGTTTATCTTCCCTAAAGGGATATATTGTCATTATCTTGTAGAAACACAGTGCTCAGGCCTGTTTCTTATGTCACCAGAGATATTTTGGGTTCTATAGTTATCAAGTATTCTATGGAAGGCAGAAGACAGAAGATTGTTTATTCAGTTGATCTGAGAAAATAATTGGGGCAATATTAATCAGAAGAACTTTGAGCATGGTCCCCTCTTTTATTCAAGTGCTCAGTGTAGCTTTACTAAATGTAGTTAAAGCCACAATCAAAGCAAGGGAGCATAAGGCTCTTGGTAATCTCTTCCTAAGCGACCTTTCCAGCTCTGATCAACTAGTGGACTGAGATGTCACATTCTCCCTAATCTTGCCTTAACGAAAATTTACCTTTACAAATTTAAGCCACATTCTTTGGTTCTCCTGCAATTTTTGTTCATGCTCTTTCTCTACTTTGAATAAATTTCACCCTTTCATTTGCTCTTTCTTCAAGGTATAGTTCCTTTGACATCTTGGTAAAACTTTCTGCTAATGGTGGCATTTCTACTCTATTCCAAGAGCACTTGATTCAAACTACTGTCATCAGTGCTTAGCTCAAGAAATTAGTATTAGTTTCACATTGTCTTCTTTGTCCCCTTACTTGTAGCTTCTAAATTTCATACATTTTGTATTTTTGTGTTTCACAAAACAAGTAACATCCCATAGAACTAACAGTAATTCAATATTTGTTGAACTAATATATTATTTTTAAGAAAAAAATAACCTATTATGGAAAAATAATTATCTATATCAAAGTGAATAATACTTAATAAATTTGTTATCTGCCTACATGCATATATAATTAAAGTAATAGTAGTCTAGATAAATGATTTTTATAGTAAGAAAGTAAGCATTTCAAAAAATAAATTCTATTTCTAGCTATTAACAAAATTATTTAGCACTATAATTGGATGGGTACCTTAAGAGACTACACAGACTGAGCTCCATGTCTTTCAAGAAACAGACTCAGGGAGGTTAAATGGTATATGACCTCATGCATGTTCATGATCTTGATTACCAAATGAATGCCAACAATTAAAAACCAGCTGCAATTTTAGCAGTAACCTCTTCTCTATGTCAGAGAAATTTCTATCCAAGTCCTTTGTGAATATCTCCATCAGGATGTCCTAGAGGCACTCAACTAAATGTCTAAAACTGAACTCAACGTCTACTACTATGTTAAAAATCTTTTGCTTCTTATATTTGACCATTGCAATTGTTATCCCAATAATAATTACACTCTCAATTAAAAAAAAAAAAAACAAATTTTGCCTTTGAATCATCTTTTCTGTGTATCCAATGGATTAACAACCTCTTCCAATATTCTTTGCAAGTATTTCTCAACTCATTCAACCTTAATTTGCTCCTCCATAATATGGGTTGATTTCATAGCTTCCTTATATTTTCTCTTCATTCAAACTGTTCCCTCCAGTCCATCCCATGCATTGCAACATGAATGATCACTTTGTGACTTCCCTTCTCAAAAATAAAGGCCAAATTCTTTAGTATGTTTTTTTTTCATGACATTGCTCTATGCCACATTATATTTAAATCCTTTTCTTATCCTGTGCCTATACTATCCTCATGACATCTTCACCTACCAGTAGTTTTTCAAACGCACATGCCCAGTCACACATTTCTTGTTAGACAGTTTTTGAGTTTTATTCATCATTCTGCCTAAGCCCTTTGTCTAATAATATAACACATGATAGTTTCTCAAGAGATATTTGTAAAACTTAAACTAAAAAGGAATGGAAAACATCTTGAGGAGCATAGCTCTTTCCATTACATTGTGTTACCAATGTAGCTGACAGAGGTATTTGCAACCACTTATAAAGACCATTCAACTCAACTCTATGGCATTCAGTTTTTTGAATAATCTAGATCATTTTGTCCCTTGTGCCTCAATTAGTCATAGTTTCCCTTGGGTATTGTATAGTTAATGAGAGAAGGCATTGTATAATATAAATTATATTTTTATCACAAGGTCATTGGTTCAAACCTTAGTGCTCAGACATATAAGCTGTGTGATCTTAGATATGTAGATAAACATATCTGAATATTAGTTTTCTGATGAGCAAAGTGACATAATTATAATTACTGCATAGAGTTATTTAAATTGTGGATAATAGCATACATAAGGCATGCAGTATACCAAGTACACTCAATAAATGTTTGCTTTCTTCTTTATTGTTTGGTGGCCATAGTCTAGTTTGGCCTGAGATGTATTAGAAAATCTGAATGGAGTTTTATTTGAGAAGATATTTGAACAATGGCCAAAAGCAGAATATTGAAACATATAGCTTTCAATTATTCATTGTCTTTCATCCACTACATTGCTTTAGGTATTCAGATAAAATGATATCTAAAGTGGTTTGAGAAAGAAACGTTTGGTTTGCTCTGGAATATTGGGAAGAGCACTGAATGAAATTATGGAAACTGGAGATTCTATCTCAGCACTATTATTATTTGAATTTGGACAATTTGCTCACATTTGTGGGGGTAGATTATTCATCTCTACAATAAGATAATACAGTAGATAACACTTAGTAGAAGGGCAATGTTTGACACAGCTCAAACATTTAAAAACTCTGATTCTCTCAATGCCTGTCAAATAAAGTCAAACATAAGGGCCATAAACATAATTAATTTTTAAATGATTAGAACATAATAAGATAATCCTGTAATAGATGACTTTCTCTCTCCTTGTCAACACAAAGGTATTTTAGCTTACAAGAAATACTTCATTAGAATTATCCTTTATACATCTATCATCATTGATGTTAAATGAATTAAAAAGTGATGCTAGTAGAAAAGTTTCCCAGAAAAAGTTGCTGAGTGAATCAGTTTTTAATGTGACTAGGAAGAAATTCTGTAATGTAATTAAGAAGAAAGTACTTTATGTAGAATATTTTGTCACAGCTTTATTTGGTCCATTTTCTAATATTAAAAAGGAAAACACTTTAAAAAGGAAATGAATGGACAATAATACATGTCCTTTGCCAGTTGGAATGATGGATGGGCTCGAAGAAGAAATAGCCAGTGTCCACAACAGGCTTGTGATAATAGTAAGTCCTCATTTCTTTGTAACAAACAGAAGTGAATGTGTTTAATGATCCCCTCCAACAAATGAGTAACTTCTTATCTGTCAGCATTCTTTTGTTTTCATTTCTTTACATTATTCTATTCAACTTGGTTTTCTAGTTTTATAATTAAAAGTCCTTGAATATGAGTAGAAGAGAAAAAGAAAAATCCTAAATGGGAATTTTGTAAAGGGAAGAATTGCCTTTCAGAAAATTTAGGAAATTATCACTCTATGGAATAGAGAAGGAGAGTATTTTGATTGAGTAATGATGGATCTATCTGAATGTAATGAAAAACATTAAACAACCCAGCTTTTTGGAATTTTAAATATAACTTTTGATGACCCTTGGTCAACAAAATGTTTTTATGTACTATGTGGCAGGCAATAATCTAATTCCCAGGCAATACATAAAGCAAGGGAGCTCTGAGACAGCCCAGGTAGATGAGAGAGGAAGGGAACCTAATCAAAGGGCTTGCCCTGAAGTTGCATAGTCACTGCTCCGAAAGCAGTAACCCAAAGAAGCATAGTTAGTTTGGGTTTTTGGAGGGGTGCAAAGGAGATCCAGACTGGATCAAAGAGGTCTAGGGCATTTTCAGATAGAATCAATATTTGAAGTTATTAGGTAATAATGCCATGGTTCTGAGTGTTCTAATTAATTATAATAGAGCCCCATCTTGCACCAAAGTGGAGAAAAATGCATTCCCATGGAGATGTGCTGGTTTTTAAGTTATTTTCTTTCAGTTTCAGAGCCACCTCTAGAATTCTCCTAAGTTAGCAAAGCGCATTTCTCCATTGGATACTAGGTTTATGTTAGATTTGCCAATAGGGCTTAAGGGGAAGGCCAAAGTTCTGATCAAATTGAAGGATAAATGCAGGATCACCAATAGGATTGCCTTAGTTTGAGTTAGATGGTACCATGAAGAAACTTCTACTTTTTTTTCTGCTTGGGAGTTAAAATCATGCAGTGCAAAATAAAGGAGAGATATATTGTTTTGTATACTCATTTTTTACTAAGTAGCCTATGAGCCTGTTTCTTACTCCTACTTCCCATCATATATCCCTCTCTGTGTCCAGAGACTCTCTTGATCCCAGATTAAAACATCTTATACTTCTTTTGCAGCTTCGTCATGGTTGCATTCTTCTCTCAGTCAACATTGTTTCATTCCATTTCTCTCTATAGTCCAAGATTTTCAGGAAGTTTCTTATCTATCACTGATTCCAATTTGTTTGACCTTTATGGGTTTGCACCTTTTGAGAACTCTAAACTTTTTTACCAGAGACAGCATATGCCTGTGAGCAGGGGGAGAGGCAGAAGGAAAGGGAGAGAGAGAATCTCAAGCAGACTTGCCACTGAACACAGAGCCACAAGCTGAGTCTGATGTGGGGCTCAATTTTTTGACCCTGAGATCATGACCTTAGCTGAATTCAGGAGTCAGACACTTAACCGAGTGAGCCATCCAGGCACCACAATAACTCTATACTTTTATTTCATTTGAATCTGGGTGTGAGAAAGATGAGAAAAAATATACATATATATATGTATATATATATATATATATATATATATATATGCTCTATCCTCCACCTTAAACCTAAATGTTTCGATTTTTCTTAAATAAAGCCTTATTATAAAACAAATTATAATTGCCATTGATTTCTGCCCATGTTTTATTCATTCAGTAGAAAAGCAGTTTGATGATGTCTTCTTTAAGTTTTCAATGTCATTACATTATTTTTAGGTAAATTGTTACTATTATTCAGAAATTGCACATAGGGTTTATACTCTGTGCAAGAAAACATATGTGAAGAGTGTGCATGGAATAGACTGTAATCTCAGTTATATCTTCAGGTTTGAGATTCACTTCTTGCTTGATATTTGACATTAGCAAGTCACTTAACCTCACTGAGCCTCCAATTTCCTCATCTGTAAAATGAGGGTAATAATACTTATCACATAAATTCAAATAGATAATGTATCTACTGAAGCAAAAGAATTATCAGGAAACCAAGGAATTTTGAAAGAGAGTATGTTATTAAGATCATACAGGGAGACTATATTCATAGTATAGTTCTAGATATAAAATGATAAATGTGGTCCTAGCCATACATACCCATTTTTTTTATTTAAGAAAATGAAGACCTAGAAAATTTAAATGCACTATTTTCCATGTATAGCAGGCATTAATTTAGAATAGAAGAAGCAGCAATTGTCTGAGAAGGTTGAAAAGGATTTATATTTGTGATGATTTTAGAAAGAAATTTTGTAGGTCAAGAAGGAGGGATGAGCCAGCCACATACATCTAACTGAATTATTGTTGTTGGCAGAATAACCCCACAAAGATGGCCATGCCCCAGTCTCTGAAACCTGTGAATATGTTATATCACATTCCAAAATAATCTTTGCAGATGAAGCTAAGGTTATTGGTCTTAAAATAAGATGCTTATTCTGGATTAACCTTGTTTACCTAATCATATGAGACCTGGCTGAAGTCAAAAAGATGTAGTATAAGGGGCTCCTGGGTGGCTCAGTTGTTAAGCAGCTGCCTTCTGCTCAGGTCCTGGGATCAAGACCCACAGCAGGGTCCCTGCTCAGCGGGAAGGTTGCTTCCCTCCCCTGCTCCCACTGCTTGTGTTCCCTCTCTCTCTGTGTCTCTCTCTGTCAATAAATAAATAAAATCTTAAAAAAAAGAGAAGGGTGTAGTATAAGAGGAAGTCAGAGAGAAGATGGAGGTAGCCAAGAATCAGTCCAACAAGCACAAGTTACTGAATTCTGCCAACCACCTGAATAAGGTTGGATGTAGATTACTGTCTAGAGCCTCCAGAAAGGAATGCAGCCCTGTTAACACTTTAATTTGCCCTGCAGATTCTAAGTAGAATACTCAGCTGAGTCTGTCTGAGCTTCTGACCTATAAAACCATGAGCTAATTGACTGATTTTGTTTTAAGCCAATTAATCTCTGATCATTTGTTATGCAGAGAAAGAAAACTAATACAACAAAGAAGTGGGCAGAATGTGTATGGCAGTTTCTGGGTCATAGAGGAACTTGTTCTAGGTTAGGTAGAACAGTGGGTAGAAGGTGTAATTTGAAATGCTATGTAGGGGAAGAGTTTTCTCATTATCTTCTTAACAATGGAAAATTACTACAGAATTTAAAAGAGAGGAACTATGCGATCAGAACTCAGTAAAAGGAAACCCTGTTGGCAATGAATCAAGTGCTATGCGATTTTCTGGAAAATGCATTTTGGGTATGACGTGAAAATGGAGAGATGAGATTTGGGGATGTGATGTATGTTGGGAAAGATAAGAAAACTTGTAGATTTCTAACTTGGTCTCAGTCAATAATGAGGTGGTTGAACCAGATAGAAAATACAAAGAAGGGCACAGTCTTTGTGGTAAATGAGAGCTAAGTATTTACTCACTGTGGACCTCAGTCGTCATATCTGAAAATGAGTATAATAATAATGCTGAATTCTAGGGTGCTCATGAGGATTACATGATATGATGTATGTTTGTCTTTTAAGGTTATTGTGTCATTAGGTAATATGACACAGGTGAATCTTGTCTCAATGTGCTGTCACCTAGAGAGTAATAAATCACAATAGGACATAATAATCTTTATTTCAATAACAGTGGCAAAGCTGTGGCTACAGCTGGCTCACCTGACATGCTATTGCCTTCTTTCCCCACCTATGATCTCCTGCCTCCAGAAAAAGGATGGATTAACTGTCCTTTTCTTTCTTAAAATAGACTTTTCTTAAATTAGATTCTCCAATTATTCAAGTTGTCTCATACTCAGAGATTTTTCTTACTGAAAATCTAATGATACGGCTAAGAAAAGTGGTGGCAAATTCTTTTTCAGATAACTCCATCATATTAAACAATTGACTCACTTTTTTTAAAAGATCTACTTTTCTCTCATCCCTAGGCAAGTTTGCATCAAGTCTCACAATATCAATTAAAATGTCTTTGCCAAATACCCTTTTTTAATGAGCTGTTTTTCAAATTCAAATAGTGGAGTTGTTACCATTAGAGAATCTGGCTTAAAACCACAGCTGGAATGCATGAAAGGGAGCAGATTCACAAAGACACATTGCTCTGACTCCTGGGAGTATTAAACATGCTGTTTTATGGAAGGAAAAATAGCCACAATATGGACCTTGAAATATATATTTAAAACATTTCTGAGTCATTTTCAGCTTTTTAAACACCTTATTTTCAAGATGTTAGTCATAGATTTCATTCCTTAAAATATAAATCTGGAAAAGGGAATGACAATGTTTACTTTAAGATTAGGAGATAATTTGGAGTGAGTGGTACATTCATCCCTGTATGTTGATGCTTTAAAAAAATACCAGGAGGGGACACAGAGTTTTATAAATGTAAATCTTCTTAACAAGCCTTAAAAAGTTCCCAAGGATATAAATTTTCCCAACATAATAAATTCAATTTTGGTCTCATTTGATTGTCTATTTTTATTGTATTTATTTATTCATAACCTGACTTGTTAAAAAATAATGTGAAGTGTCCTATAAAGAGGCATGTCTTCAAGCAGAATTAGAGAAAGAAGTGAAAAAGTTTGAAATAAAGGAAGAAATGCAGAAAGTAAGGCAGAACCAGCTGATAGATAAACAACAACTTCAAAGCTTCTATACTTTGCTCAAGGTGCCACGCATTTGAATCTACACTTTGCTCAGGGAAAGCATAGCTCCTTCCTTGTTTTGAGACAATTCTTGTTTCTTCTGTTGGTCACCATGAATAGAACACTCCAAAAAATCATGAACACCCTCCTCAACAATGCCCACATAATGAACATAGCTGTAAGTTACATAGCCCTGGTTCTTTCAACTTTTTTGAATACAGATAGCTAGCATGATATCAATACACATTTCAACAAACATGATTTCTTTAATGGTCTGATATTATTCTGTCCATATTATTCAGGGGTATATTTTAGAAGAACTAGAAGATTAAATGGGTGTGCATTTTTCAGACTCATTCTCCATTAAAACACTTCTTTTAGATTGTTTTTCTTAAGCAGTTAGGTGTTCAATATTATATTCCCTGGGGGGTTCCTGAAGTACAGCTACTCTGTTCCTGTTTTAAATCATCTGAGCCAGGGAGAAGACTGACCTTCTCTTAGGGAACACAAGGAATCTGTTTTATAGCAAAAGCTACATTATTTTAAATTAATTAATTAATTATTTTTTTTTAATTTTAGGTTGGGGTACTTGAGTGACTCAGTCAGTTAAACATCCAACTCTTGATTTCGTTCAGGTCATGATTTTAGGGTTCTGAGACTAAGTCCCAGGTTGGACTCTGTACTGGGCATGGAGCGTGTTTAAGATTCTCTCTCTCCTTATGGTTGCACTTGTGGAGCATAAGGAATAACACGGAGGACGTTGGGACTTGGAGAGGAGAAGTGAGTTGGGAGAAATTGGTGGGGGGAGATGAACCATGAGAGACTATGGACTCTGAGAAACAAACTGAGGGTTTTGGAGGGGAGGGAGGTGGGGGATTGGGTGAGCCTTATGGTGGGTACTAAGGAGGGCACATATTGCCAAAGCTCTAGGTGTGGCGCATAAACAATGAATCTTGGAACATTGAAAAATAAAATAAAATAAAATTACAAAAACAACCCTCCACTATTAAATTCATGGTTCTCTCCCTATTTATTTAATAGAAAGGTGCTCTATAAATCAATTCACTGGGAAAGTATACAGAGATAAAAAGTTTACCCATATAAATAAGTGTTAAAAATAAATATTTATTGAGGTTCTCTTAGCCCTCAGGCAGTTTTTCTGGACATCACAACGATTGTAAAATAAATCAAATTTAAGACCTCAAAAATTTTATAGTCTTGGGAGATACTGTACATAGAATGAATTAAACAAGGAGAAATTGATGAAGGCCAAAAAGGAAGGATGGGTAAATTGTTTATTAAGTTCAAAAGAGAGTTCAAAAGAACATGGCATGCATATATTTGGGGGCCAGAAGGAGGATAATCTATAGAAGAAGACCAAGTGTGAATAAAGAAGAAGGGCAAGGATATAATTTAATTGGCAGCAGTGCTACAGAGCATCACATGGACATCATCCTTCCTCTTCGACTTCTAATACTCCTGCAATTCCAGGCTTCCCACTGATGTTGTTAGAACACCAAAGTTCCATAGATGGGACTCAGGTATGCGAAGAGACAAGAATATCCCCTGCAGTCTCACAACTATTTGTTTCTAGCAGAGAGAAAACATGAGGTGCAATGTTCAGATATGGCTAACCTGGGGCAACACTGGGTGGATGCCCAAAAGGAGGATATGCAACTGTACCCCTAGGAGTGTTGTCAACTCTGACTCCATCTTGGGCCCTCCATCTTGTTCATGCCTACACAGTGACCTACCTCCCTTGTGGCCATGGGTTTCAGGCCCAGTGGAGGTTAATATATGCCCTGACCACATGCAGGAAGCCTTTTTCTGATCTTCCCTAAAGTGACCCACAGATGGTACCACTTGAGATAATTGCTTTTAACTTACCCCATGCCCCTCATGCTATAAAAGCTGTGGGTTAAGTTCTGGACTCATAAAGAATGGGGACAGGGAATAGTTGCATAACTGCCTAGATTGTCAATCCATGCAATTCCATCAGTAAGTTACCCTGAATAAAACTCTGTATAAATGGTATGGGATGACTTGTGTTGTTCTTCAGTATTAAAGTGCCTTCTCAGTAGAGGATACATTACTGATCCTCCTCCTCCATCTTCTGACAGTGCCCCTATTTTAGCAGTCATCAGTGAGTCCTATGAAGCATGTGGACATAGGTCTCATGGAACTGCTACATGAGAAGTTCATGGTTCTGGTGTCCAAAGTATAACCAGGAAGGACTGAAGATAATTCCTTTCAACCATGAACAGAAGTTGTCCCAACATCTCCAAATTTTTTTCAAATTTAAAATCAATTAACCAACATATAGTACATCATTAGTTTCAGGTGTAGTGTTCAATAATCTATCATTTGCACTTAATACCCATTGCTTATCACATCACATGCCCTCCTTAATTCCCATCACCCAATTGCCCCATCCACACCACCTACCTTCCCTTCAGCAACCCTCAGTTCATTTCCCAGAATTAAGATTCTCTCATAGTTTGTCTCCCTCTCTGATTTCTTCATAATTTTCCCTCCCTTCCCTATGACCCTCTTCACTGTTTCTTATATTCCACATAAGAGTGAAACCATATGGTAATTGTCTTTCTCTGAATGACTTATTTCACTTAGCATAATACCCTCCAGTTCCATCCTTGTTGATGTAAATGGTAGGTATTCATCCTTTCTGATGGCTGAGTAATATTCAATTGTATATATAAACCACATATCTTTTATACATTCATTGGTCGAAGGACATCTCAGCTCCTTCCACAGTTCAGTTATTGTGAACATTGCTGCTATGAACAATGGGGTACAGGTATCCTTTCATTTCATTACATCTGTATCTTTGGGGTAAATATCCAGGAGTGCAATTGCAGGGTCACAGGGAAGCTCTATTTTTAATTTCTTAAGGAATCTCCACACTGTTTTCCAAAGTGGCTGCACCAACTTGCATTCCCACCAACAGTGTAAGAGAGTTCCCCTTTCTCCACACTCTTGCCAACATTTGTTGTTTACTGTCTTGTTTATTTTAGCCATTCTAAGGGTTGTAAGGTGGTATCTCATTGTGGTTTTGATTTGTATTTCCCCGAGGACAGGTGCTTTTGAGCATTTTTTTTTCATATGTCTGTTGTCCATTTGTGTGTCTTTTTTTAAGAAAAATCTGCTCATGTCTTCAGCTCATTTCTTGACTGGATTATTTGGTTGCTGAGTTTGAGAATTTTTTTTTCTTAAGATTTTATTTATTTATTTGACGGAGAGAGAAATGACAATTTAGGCAGAGAGGCAGGCAGAGAGAAAGGGGAAAGCAGGCTCCCTGTTGAGAAGAGAGCCCAATGAAGGGCCCAATCCCAGGACACTGAGCCCATAACCTAAGCTGAAGGCAGAGGCTTAACTCACTGAGCCACCCAGGTGCCCTTGAGAAGTTATTTATAGATCTTGGATACCAGCCCTTTATCTGAAATGTCACTTGCAAATATCTTCTGCCATTCCGTAGGTTGCCTTTTAGTTTTGTTGACTGTTTACTTTGCTGTGCAGAAGCTTTTTATCTTGATACAGTCCCAATAGTTCATTTTTGCTTTTGTTTCCCTTGCCTTTAGAGACATGTCTTGCAAGAAGTTACTGCAGCTGAGATTGAAGAGGTTGCTGCCTGTGTTTTCCTCTGGGATTTTGTTGGATACCTGTCTCACATTGAGATCTTTCATCTATTTTGATGTTTATCTTTGTGTATGGTGTAAGGAAACGATCCAATTTCATTCCTCTGCATGTGGCTGTTCCAGGTTTCCCAGCACCATTTATTGAAGAGACTGTCCTTTTCCCACTGGACATTCTTTCCTGCTATGTTGAGGATTAGTTGATCATTGAGTTGAGATCCATTTCTAGGTTCTCTTTTTGGTTCCATTGATCTATGTGTCTTTTTTTTGCCAGTACCATGCTGTCTTGATGATCACAGCTTTGTAATAGAGCTTGAAGTCAGACATTGTGATGTCCCAGCTTTGGTTTTCTTTCCCAACATTCCTCTGGCTATTTGGGGTCTTTTTGTGTTCTGTACATATTTTAAGACTGTTTGTTCCAGCCCTGTGAAAAATTTCTATGGTATTTTGATAGGGATTGCTTTGAATGTGTAGATTACTCTGGGTACCATAGACATTTTAACAGTGAAAGAGGAGAGAAATCACAACCAACACCAAGGAAATACAAACAATTTTCAGAACATATGAGAAACTATATGCCAACAAATTATGTAATCTGGAAGAAATGGATACATTCCTGGAAATTTATAAACTACCAAAACTGAAACAGGAAGAAATTGAAAATCTGAACAGACCAATAACCAGAAAGGAAATTGAAGCAGTAATCAAAAACCTGCCAAAAACCAAGAGTCCAGGGACAGGTGACTTCTGAGGGGCATTCTACCAAATATTTAAAGAAGAAATAACCCTATTCTACTGAAACTGTTTCAAAAATTGGAAATGGAAGGAAAACTTCCAAACTCATTCCATAAATCCAGCATCACCTCGATCCCAAAACCAGACAAAGACCTCTCAAAAAAGAGAATTACAGACCATTATCCATGATGAACATGGATACAAAAATATTCACCAAGATCATATTCAATAGGAACCAATAGTACATTTAAAGGATTATTCACCATAACCAAGTAGGATTTATTCCTGGGCTGCAAGGATAGGTCAACATCTGCAACTCAATCATCAATGTGATATACCACATTAAAAAAAGAAAGGACAAGAACTATATGATACTCTCAGTAGATGCAGAAAAAGCATTTGACAAAATACAGCATTCTTGCTTGATAAAAAAAACTTTGCCTAGGGGTGCCTGGGTTGTTCAGTTGGCTGTCTGCCTTTAGCTCAGGTCGTGATCCCAGTGTCTTGAGATTGAGACCTCCATGGGGCTCCTACTCAGAAGGAGCCTCCTTCTCTTTCTCTCTCTGTTGCTCCTGCTGTTTGTGTTCTCTCTGTGTCAAATAAACAAATAAAATAATTAAAAAAATACCTCTCTGCCAAGTAGGGGTAGAGGGAACATACTTCTTAATATCATAAAAGACATATACAAAAAACCCAGAGTGAATATCATCAATATATCAGCTTTCCCCCTAAAATCGGGAACATAACAGGGATGTCCCTTACCTCTGTTCATTATAGTACTGGAAGTCCTAGCCTTAGCAATCAGACAACAAAAAGAAACAAAAGGCATTCAAACTGGCAAAGAAGAAGTGAAATTCTTACTCTTCGCAGATGACATGATTCTTCATGTAGAAAACCCCAAAGACTCTACCCCCCAAATTGCTAGAACTCATACAGTAATTCAGCAATGTGGCAGGATACAAAATCAATGCACAGAAATCAGTTGTATTTCTGTACACTAACAACGAGACTGAAGGAAGAGAAATTAAGGAATTGATCCCATTTACAATTGTACCAAAAAACATAAGATACACAAGAAAGAAAAAAAAAACTAATAAAAGAGGTAAAGGATCTATACTTTAAAAACCACAGAACAGGGCGCCTGGGTGACTCAGTGGGTTAAGCCGCTGTCTTCAGCTCAGGTCATGATCTCAAGGTCCTGGGATCGAGTCCTGAATTGTGCTCCCTGCTCAGCAGGGAGCCTGCTTCTCTCTCTCTCTCTCTCTCTGCCTACTTGTGATCTCTCTCCATCAAATAAATAAATAAAATCTTTAAAAAAAATAAAAACCACAGAACATTTATCAAAGAATTTAAGGAAGACACAAAGAGATGGAAAAACATTCCATGTGCATGCATTGGAAGAATAGATATTGCTAAAATGTCTATGCTTTTCAAAATTTTGAACATTCTTTAGGATAATATAGCTTAAATTCATTTTCATTGCATTAAATTATATAGCAGAAAGGTTGAAAATTTTGTGTTTTAAGATGTTCAAAGTGGTTTAAGATGTTTAAAGTGGTTTAAGCTTTCCCTTCCTCCCTATTTTGTTCTCTATGTGCTTTCTAAGTATACACATATGTAGTATATGGATATGCATTCTAGATGTATGTGTATTATCTTCTAAATATATTACATATTTTTGTATGTATATATTCCAAATATATAGCTTATTCAACACAAAATATTTAGTAAGTAGATATATTAGAGAATCTATTCTATAAAATATTTACAATAGTTTTTTCTAATTTTTTTTTTTTTTTTTGGTAGTGTTTTCAGACTTATCACCTAATTTTTTTTTCCATTTTATTTATTTTTTCAGCGTAACAGTATTCATTCTTTTTGCACAACACCCAGTGCTCCATGCAAAACGTGCCCTCCCCATTACCCACCACCTGTTCCCCCAACCTCCCACCCCTGACCCTTCAAAACCCTCAGGTTGTTTTTCAGAGTCCATAGTCTCTTATGGTTCGCCTCCCCTCCCCAATGTCCATAGCCCGCTCCCCCTCTCCCAATCCCACCTCCCCCCAGCAACCCCCAGTTTGTTTTGTGAGATTAAGAGTCATTTATGATTTGTCTCCCTCCCAATCCCATCTTGTTTCATTTATTCTTCTCCTATCCCCCTACCCCCCCATGTTGCTTTTTTTTTAATTTAAAGTTTTAATTTAAATTCCAGTTAGTTAACATACAGTGTAATATTGGTTTCAGGCATAGAATTCAGTGATTCATCAGTTACATACAACCAATCCTCATCACAAGTGCCCTCCATAATAACTATCACCTACTTAACCAATCAACCTACCCACCACCTCTCCAGCAACCCTTAGTTTGTTATCTACAGTTGAGTCTGTTTCCTGATTTCTCTCTCTCTTTTCCCCCCATATGCTCATTCTCTTTTGTTTCTTAAATTCCATATTTGAGTTAAATCATATGGTATTTGTCTTTCTCTAACTTACTTATTTCACATAGCATAATAGTCTCTAGATCTAGCCACATCCTTGCAAATGACAAGATTTCATTATTTTTTATGGCTGAATAAAACAAAAAAATAATGGAGTGCATAAGAAGAAACAGTAAGCAAATTTATACATTTTACTTTTATTTTTTTTAAAGATTTATTTATTTATTTATTTGACAAACAGAGATTACAAGTAGGCAAGAGAGGCAGTCAGGGAGAGAGAGGAGGAAGCAAGATCTCCACGGAGCAGAGAGCCTGATGCGGGACTCGATCCCTGGACCTTGGGATCATGACCTGAGCCAAAAGCAGAGGCTTTAACCCACTGAGCCACCCAGGTGTCCCTACATTTTACTTTTAAACCATTTGGTTACAGGAAACTTATAAGGTCAAATCCCAAACAATTTGTTTAATATTTCAAAATTATAACACATATATAGATAGATGCACTGAGAGGATGATACTTGTGAGTCCTATCTATTTTTCATGGACTGACTCTTTTGTAGCTATACTAACCTCTAAATGAATTTGAAGCCATTGTTATATTAATGGAAAGACTTTCTTTCTTTCTTTCTTTCTTCTTTTTTTTTTAAGATTTAACTTATTTATTTGACAGAGAGAGACCACAAGTAGACAGAGAGGCAGGCAGAGAGAGAGGAAGGGAAGCAGGCTCCCCACTGAGCAGAGAGCCCGATGTGGGGCTCAATCCCAGGACCCTGAAATCATGACCTGAGCTGACAGCAGAGGTTTAACCCACCAAGTCACCCATGCGCCCCTGGAAAGACTTTCTGATAAAAGGATGAGTTTGTTTTTTTTTTAAATAATAATTTATTTTGTAAAACTGAATTATATTTATAGGAATATATAAATATAGAGAGCCTAAAGTAGAGAGTTCCCATAAAATCCCTGTAAAACCCTGCCCCCTCAACATACACAGAGTTTCCACTGTAAATAACATCTTGCATTAGTGTGGTACATCTGTCACAACTGGTAAACCAATTTTGGTACGTTATTATTAACTGAAGTCCATAGTCTACATTAGATTCACTCTTTGCTTTGTCAGTTCTATGGGTTTCGACAAATGTATAAAGTCACATACCCACAATTACAGTATTCTATGGAATAATTTTACTGCCATAAAAATACCCTGTGCTGGAACTATTCATCTCTCTACCTCCTCACAAGCCCTTGGCAACTGATGGTATTTTTTACTGTTCCTACAATTCTTCCTTTTCTAGAATGTCATAGAGTTACAATCATACAATATGTGGCTTTTACAGGCTGGCTTCTTTTCTTTTAATGATATGCATTTAATGTTCCTCCATGTCCTTCCATGGCTTGAGAACTTCTTTTTTTTTTTTTTTTTTTTTTTTTTTTTTTTTTTTTTAAAGATTTTTATTTATTTATTTGACAGAGAGAGATCACAAGTAGGCAGAGAGAGAGAGGAGGGAAGCAGGCTCTCTGCTGAGGAGAGAGCCCGACATGGGGCTCGATCCCGAGACCCTGGGATCATGACCTGAGTCGAAAGCAGAGGCTTTAACTCACTGAGCCACCCAGGCGCCCCGAGAACTTCTTTCTTTTTGTTGCTGAATAACATTCCATTGTCTGGATGTATTACCGGTTATTCCCCTATTGTAGGACTTCTAGGTTAGTTTCAAGTTTGGGGAACTATGAATAAAGCTGCTATAAACTGTGCGTAGGTTTTTGCGGAGACATCCATTTCTGAATTATTTGAGTAAATATCAAAGAAATTTTAAGGTCCTTTGTATACTGTGGATGCAAGTCCTTTATCAAGTATGTGTTCTGCAAATATTTTCTCTAGTCTGTAGGTCTTGTCTTTTCAATCTCTTAACAGTGTCAATTGAAGGGCAGTTTTTTTTTTTTTTTTAATGTTTAACTTGCCTATCATTTCTTTCAAAGATCAGGTGTTTTGGTGTTGTATCCAAAAAGTCCTAGCCTAACCTGTCTCTTAGGTTTTTTTCATATGTTATCTTCCAGAAGTTTTATAGTTTTGCAATTTCCATTTAGGTCTCTGGTCCATTTTGAGTTAATTGAGGGTATGGATTCTGCGATAAATTATCTCTCTCTCTTTCATCTCCTCTCTTTGCATATGGACGATCAGTTGTTCCAACATCATTTGTTGAAAGATCTTTTCTCCATTTAATTGTCTTTGCTTCTTTGTCAACAATCAATGGACTGTATGTGTGTGGATTCATTTCTGGGATATCTTTTCTGTTCCAGAAATCATTCATGTATTATTTCCCAAATGTCACACTGTCTGGATTACTGTAGCTTTATAGTAAGTCTTGAGGTTCATACTAGCTGTCCAACTTTGTTCTTTAGTATTATGTTTTGCTTTTCCATGTAAACTTTAAAATTAGTTTCTTAATATTCAAACAATAACTTGTTGGTATTTTGATTAGAATTGCATTGAATCTAGAAATCAGTGGGATATATTAGTTATGTCAAGTCTTCACAATTTGGGATCTAGACTTATTATTGTAGATTTAGCTACTGAAACACAAAAGTTATTTCCAGGAACTAAAGAACAAATCTGTCTGAGGTTAAGTAGATTGTAGTAAAATGAAAATATATAGTCTATTTTACTTCTGAAAATACATTGACATGTATCAATCTCCAGAGGGACATCATAACCAGTATCTTCAAGATCATAGAAAACTTGGTCAGAGTCACATCTTATAGTATGAAATGCAAAAATCTCATTTGTTTTGGAAGCTGAAAAATGAAATAATGGGTTGTGGAAGCTCACAGAACTTGCTTTGTATTCTCCAAAAATGCCAG
Source organism: Meles meles (assembly GCF_922984935.1). Taxonomy (NCBI): domain Eukaryota; kingdom Metazoa; phylum Chordata; class Mammalia; order Carnivora; family Mustelidae; genus Meles; species Meles meles. The sequence goes on along the minus strand of NC_060069.1, from coordinate 34,646,279 downwards.
TACTTTACACACAATAATCATAAAAATGCCATCACAAGCATATTTAACCTGCAAAAGGTGATGGCGATATTGCTTCCTGGCATTTATTGAAAGCCTTGAACAGGTTTGTTGAAAAGCTTTATTTAATTTATTTATTTAAAAAGATTTTAACAGGTTTATTGAAAAGCCTTTAACAGGTTTTAAAGTTAGTCAACTTTTATACTTCTGTCAAAGAAGCTCAACCACTAGGGTGGTGTATGTTAAATGTTCTATAACTATTCTACATTATGTATGTTAAATGTTCTATAACTATTCTACATTAGCAGTTGCTGCTTTATCCACATTTCTATTGACAATATAGAAGGAATCCTTAGATTAAAGCCATCATTGTTTTTTCCATAAAAATAAGTGTTGACTTATTTTTTCAAAAGATTTTATTTATTTGAGAGAAAGAGTGAGAGAGAGTATGAGCAGGGCAGAGACAGAGAGAGAAGCAGACTCTCTGATGAGCAAGGACTGCCTGCCCCCCCCCCCCCACCTCGATGCTGGACTCAATCCCAGGACTCTGGGATCATAACCTGAGCTGAAGGCAGATGCTTAACCGGCTGAACCACCCAGGCATCCCTGAAATAAGGGTTGATTTAAAACTCATTCTTCTTCCTAATCTCCAAGACACCAATCTCTGGGTAAAAGTAAGACCACCTTTTTGGTGTCATAAAAATGGGGGAGGTAAAATATGTGTCAGTGGAAGGAACAATAGAGGGCTGGGTTTTATTTATATACAACCTGCCCTTTCTAAGGCAGTGAGCAATCTTCTGACATTTTTGCTCATAGACCCATCAAAGCATTTCGAAATAATATTCATTCTCTCACATATTTAGTTAATATCTAAATTTGTTACCATAAGTACAAAGAGTTTCAGGTTCATTGTTTCTGTTGATTTATGAAGATTAGATTTTAAAATTAAAACCATTACGTCACTCTTATTTTTTTGTATTCATTAAATCATAAATACACATCTTATGTAATAAGATAAAAACATATTCAAAATTAAAAAAAAAAAAGTTGTGGAGGGGCGCCTGGTTGGCTCAGTCCATTAATCATCAGACTCTTGATTTTAGCTTAGGTCATGGTCTCAGACTTGTGAGATCAAGCTCTGTTGGGGTTCTGTGCTGGGCATGGAACCTGTTTGGGACACTCTCTCTCCTTCTTTCCACTTTCCCCTCACCAAAACAAAACCAGTACCGCCACCACCAACAACAAAAACTTGTGGAAAACAAAGTTTGTGAGGGTGGAATGTATGAAATTGTCCTGTTTTGCCTTCCTACTTGATTTGCAATTTATTATTTTTTTTAGTTCTTCTTTCAAACAAATTTGCACTCAGAAATTGAAAATTACAGTATATTTTTCTCAAAACTCATTCTTTCTCAAATGTTTCTAAGGAATTTATTTTTCTTGTTCTATGATACAGTTAAGATTTTTCTCACGATATTTTAAACACTGGAGTATTTCATTATTTTTTTTTCCTCTCCAATATTTCTGTTTTATCCCTTGGGAACTCACAGTACACACACGTTGGAACTTCCAGATGTACATTCTATGTTTGTACATTTGTTTCTGCCATACTTCCCATTTATTTATTTATTTTATTCTTTATTCAGGGATGATCACTAGGTTCAGCATTCCAGTTCATTGATCCATTTTTTATCTTTTGTTGTTGTTGTTGTTGTTCTACAATCTATTTAATTTTTTAGTTTCAATGTCCCTACTTTTATATTGTAAGATCATTAATTTATTTTCCAGTGATGTGCTAGTCTTCTATTCTCTGTGAATATTCAGTAAGCTCACTTTTTTATTGAAAAAAAATTTGGTGTGTAACATTGTATAAAAGTAGGTATAGAGCGTGTTACTTTGATGCATGTATATGTTAGAACTGCTGATATGACCATATTTATCATTTACATAATTATAATGTGATGCTGTTGTCCATATTCACTACACTATGCCTTAGATCTCTATGGCTTATTTAATACTTATTACACATTTGTACCCTGAAATACCATCACTTTTATCCACACTCCCATTTCCTGGTAACCACTATTTTATTCTCTGTTTTCTATGGGTTTAACTTTTTTTAGATTATACCTATAAATTATATACATGATATTTGTTTTTTTATCTCTGACTTGTCTCACTTAGCATAATGTGCTCAAGTCCATCATGTTGTCACAAATGAGAGGCTATCTTCTTTTCTCATGGCTGAACAATATTCCATTGTGTATATGAACCATATCTTTTTCAATTAGCAATAATCGCGCCTCGGATAAACCTCATTGGCTACGATACTGCCACTGCGCAAAGCTTGTACCATATCTTTTTTAACCATTCATCTGTTCATGGGCATTTGCATGGTTTCCACATCTTGGCTTGTGAATAATGCTGTGACAAATGTGCGAGTGTATGTATCTCATCAAAATCCAACTTTCATTTCCTCTGTGTATATACCCAGAAGTGGAATTGCTGGACTGTATGGTGGATATATTTTTAATTTGGGGGGGGCCTCCATATTGTTTATCATAATGATCAGACCTATACACATTTCCACCACATCCTCATAAGCACCTGTTGTTTCTTGTCTTCTTGAGTCTAGCCATTCTAACAGGGGTGAGATGAGATCTCATTGTGGTTCTGATTTGCAATTCTCTGATGATGAGTGATGTTAAGTATCTCATCATGTGTCTGTAGGTCATCTTGATGTCTAGTTTTTCCACCCATTTTTTTTTATTCTTTTTTTTCTGTTGTTATTGTTATTGAGTTGACTGAGTTCTTTATAATTTTAGGATATTTGCCCCTATCCAATAAGTGGTTTGCAAAAATGTCTCCTATTCTGTAGGTTTTCTTTTCATTCTATTAATTGTTTCTTTTGTTTTGTGTAAATATTTGAGTTTGACATAGTCCCATTGGTTGATTTTTTTCTTTTGTTGTTTGTGCTTTTGACATCTTGCCCAAAAAATCATTGCCAATATCAATGAGCTTCTTCCCTAGATTTGCTTATAGAAGTTTTGTGGTATTAGTTCTTATGTTTAAATCTTTGATCAATTTTGAGTTAATTTTTATGAGCAGTATGACATAGAGGTCCAATTTAATTGTATTGCATGTGTTTCTCTAGTTTTCCCAGCACCATTTATTGAAAAGCCAATCCTTTTCCTATTAGGTATTCTTGGCTCCCTTATAGAATATTAGTTGACCATATATATTAGGGTTTAATTCTAGGCTCTTTATTCTATTCCATTGGTTAAGGTGTTGTTGTTGTTTATTCATTTGTTTTTATCCCACAGTGTTTTTTATTACAGTGTCTTTTAGTATACTTTGAAATCTGTAAGTGTGATAACTTCAGCTTTGTTCTTTTTCCTCAGGATTGCTTTGGTTGCCTTTTGTGTTTCTTTTTCTTTTGTGGGTCTTTTGTGGTTTCACACAAATTTTAGGCTATTCTATTTCATTGACAAATGCCTTTAGTACTTTGATGGAGATTGGATTCAATCTGTAGATGGGTTGGAGTACTATGGCTGTTTTAATGACATCAATTCTTCTAATCCATGAACTGAGATATCTTCCCATTTGTTTGTGTCCTCTTCAATGTCTTTCAACAAATTTTGTAGCTTCCATTATACAAATTTTTTACTTCCTTGGTTAAATTTATTTCTAGGTATTTTATTGTTTTTGATGCTATTATGAATGGGATAGTTTTCTTTTTTATTTCTTTTATTTCTTTTTCAGATGTTTCATCATTAGTACAAAGGAATGCAATTGATTTCTGCATGTTGATTTTGAATCCTGCCACTTTACTAAAATTGATAATTCCAACAGTTTTTTGACTAATTCTTTGGGAGATATAAATATAAATATGAATATGTATATATATAATATACATATTTTATATATATACATATATATATATAAAATAATGTCATCAGCAAATAATGACAGCTTATTTCTTCTTTCCCAGTTTGGATGCCTTTTACTTCAATTATGCCTAGTTGCTCTAGGTGGAACTTCCAGTACTATATTGAATGGGAGTGGTGAGAAAGGGCATCCTTGACTTGTTCCTGATCTTAAATATTAAGGATAATATTTAACTTTTGTCCAATGATTATAAAGTTAGCTGTGGGCTTGTCATATATGGACCTTATTATGCTCAGTTATGTTCCTTCTATTCTCAGTTTGCTGAAGGTTTTTATCATGAAAAAATGCTGCATTTTGTCAAATGCTTTTTCTGCACATACTCAGATAATTCTTATCTTTTATTTTACTGATGTGACATATTACACTTATTGATTTATTTTGAACTATTCTTGCATCCCAGAAATAAACACTACTTGGTCATGGTGTATAATCTTTTCAATATGTTTTTGAATTCTGTTTGCTAATATTTTGTTGAGAATTTTTGCATCTGTATTCATCAAGGAATATTGATGACTATCACAGTCTATACTTTTCTTTCTGTGTGGTATCCTTTTCTATTTTTAGTATAAAAGTCATGCTGACCTTGTAGAATGAGTTTGGATGTGTTCACTCCTCCTCGATGTTTTTGACCAGTTTGAGGATTAGTGTTAATTCTTCTTTAAATGTTTGACAAACCTCCAGGGAAGTTGCCTGGTTCTGAAGTTTTCTGTGTTGGGAGTTTTTTGATTACTGATTCAATTTTTTTACTTGTAATTTGTCTGCTTAGATTTTCCATGTCTTTCTAATTTAGTCTTGATGAGTTGTTTTATTTCTAGAAATGCATCTATTTCTTCTAGGTTATGTAATTTGTTGTCATATAATTGTTCATTGTAATCTCATGATTTGATGTATTTCTGTAATATCTGTTTTCATATCTCTTCTTTTATTTATATTTTTATGTATGTGTTATCTTTTTTTCTTAGATAATCTAGCTAAGGGTTTGCCAATTTAGTTTATGTTTTCAAATAGTATTTAGTTTCTTTGATCCTTTCTATTATTTTTCTGGTCTCTATTTCATTTATTTTCACTCTGATCCGTATTATTTCCTTCCTTCTGCTAACTTTCAGCTTAATTTGTTGGGAGTGTATATATTTCTGATTGTTATATCTTCTTAATGTACTGACCCCTTGTCATTATATATAACAAACTTTGTTTTTTGTTACCCTTGGCTTAAAGTCCTTTTTGTCTGATATAAAAGTATATAGTATAGCTATGCTTTAGCTCACTGTTTTTTTTTAAAGTTGTATTAAAAAAAACACTTTTAATTGAAGTATGGTTGACACATAATATATATTAGTTTCAGATATAAGCTCACCTTTAATTATTCTATTTATCAATTGTTTATTTTGGTGTTCCTCTATTTACTTCGGAGTCCCTTTCTATTGTTTTTTTCTTTCTGGTTTATGAAATTGCCAGTTGTTTGCATATATCTGCAGTTTAGATTTCCTGACTTATTTTTTTTAAATGTTGGTTCTGATTATAATGACTTGTCCTTTGAGATTTTAGTTGTAATATAGGGGTTAGTCGGCGTAAGAGGCTCTATTGGACACTCTGTCCTGTGCTCCATTTTGAAGACAAACACGCTGTGCTTTAGTCAGAGCACATGGGTCCCTATAGACTACAGGTGAGTACAGGAGGGAGAATGGTAGTGTCTTGAAAGCTTATCTTTCTTGAATGCTGTTCCACAGGATACCACTTAGAGGGATATCCAGCTTTCCTCCTTTGCTCCATGAACTAACTCACATTTTGAGCCTGAAGATTAGCTGGAACCAGCCATGCTTCTCTCATAGCAACCTCCTGAATACGGTTTCATCTCAGATCTGTTTAAGTCCTTCTTCTCCAAAGGCATAACTCGTTATGCTTTCAATCTTTTAGAAATTATTCAAAGTGGCAGGCCAAGTATTGCATTCCTTTTTTGTTGTCCAGCTTTATAACAGACTTAAATTCTTGTGAAGTGCATTTTCTGTCATTTCTCATGATATTGTGGGGAGGTAGGTAGACATGTTCTCAGTCTGTTTCCTTGATCCAATTTCCACTTTATTCTCCAAAGAAACTCTCATGTCAAATTAAAATGCAATTATTTTCTTATCTTGATAATACCCTGTAATTTCTCTAATGCAGTTTCAGAGGAATGATAAAAGCAAATGGGTACTGCATCTCCTAAAAGAGCCATAAACCAAGGGGAAGAGAGTTGCATATGTCAAGGATTTAACACTGATACATTTTATGCCATCTTGAACTCCACCAGGAAGCATCATCCTTCCTCAATGAGTTTCTTGGGGCCAGCTATTTCAATTAAGTTGTTTATATTACCAAGCCCATTCGTACAAGCACATGCTTAGCTGCCCTGCATGATAGCATAATGGACGGGTTAAATGGTGGAGATAAAGCTTTCTGTCTAGCTGGTCCTTGTGTGTGTACATTCACATGTAGACCTAGACACACATAAATTTCTTCTCAAGACCAGACACACTGCACATACATTGCTTCAGGACTTAACATTGGTATCTCATACTATATGAGGCTATTTTTGATCCCTTTAGGATTGGACATGTGCTCTTCTATTGTGCTGCAAGCTCTCTATTATTCTAATTTCTTTGGCTCACATCAATTACTGTACTGTAATTTTTTTTCTCTGTTTGACCTTCCCCAATACCTCACCTTTCATTGCATCTGACCTCTTTGAGCACAAGACTGATCAATACTCTATTCATTCTTATTTTTCAAAGATGACTTAATATAGTCTGTCACATGGTGAATATTATGGGCTCAATAAATATATCTTTAAGACTGATACAAACAGACATATATACATAGAGATAGATATTTACATATAATGTCTGCCATATAGACAATAAAGGCAGTTGCTATAATAAATAATTCTATTTTGTTTTAGCTATTTGACCTAGATATACTTAAAAGCTATTTGTTTATAGATATGATTGGTACACATTTACATAAATTTACACATTTATATATCCCCTGTTTCTTCATATAAAGTATATATAGACTTCAGCTACCCAGGTAGTTTTATCTTAATAATTTTATATATATATAATATGAATTTTATAGTCTCTGTAAACATGTACACATATATATTTGTATACATATACACACATACACACACACAGAATATGTTATTTCAAAATATAATGAGTGATTAAGTGAGGGAAAAGGGAAGAACTGCTTCTTACTACTTTACTACTATGAGAAACTAGGTTTTGATGACTTGAAAAGTTTGTGTTTTTGGTTGCTCTGATGTTTTATTTTATTTTATTATTATTTTGTATTTCCTTTCTAGAATTAGGAATTGACTGAGTGGGAAAGAAATATTCTGGACTTTGAGGTTGTAGGATGCTTACATGCACTGTGAAGTATTACATGTATTTACACATATTGTATGTGGTTTGGTGCATTGTTTAGCAAGTTTTATTTTGCTTTAGACATGGGAGTCAAGTGCTTTATTAAAACAAATCCAAAAAGGATAATTTTGTGGTATTTGCTGACTGGTCTCCAAAAGTAAAAACAAAACAAAAAAAATTACATCTACATAAAAGTTGAGAAGCAAATGAGAAGAATCAAAAGAAATGGGCAAGAGTATTACTTGAGAATCAAAGAGGAAAGGGTACCTACACATATTTGGCTTTTGAAAAATATACTCGGGGCGCCTGGGTGGCTCAGTGGGTTAAAGCCTCTGCCTTCAGCTCCAGTCATGATCTCAGGGTCCTGGGATTGAGCCCTGCATCAGGCTCTCTGCTCAGCAGAGAGCCTGCTTTCTTCCCCAGCCACCCCCCCCCCAGCCTGCCTCTCTGCCTACTGGTGATTTCTTTCTGTCAAATAAATAAAATATTTAAAAATTATATATATACTTCAAATAAGTACATCTGGATCTGTTTGAATTTAAACAATACCTATAATCTCTGAATTTGATTCAGATCACGTCTCAGAAGAAGCTCAGTGATCCTGAAAATGTGTCATAAAGAGTTGACTTCAGCCTATATCTCTGTGTTTCTTTTTATGGGACAGATCTCTACTCTTATACGTTCAAATGTATTGATATGAAATATAAATGAATCTCTTGTTTATAGATAAAAACATCCAGTAATTTCCTCCAGGTTCTCCGACGTTTTTGACAGTTATCTTGGTTGCGCATTCCAGTAGAGAGGTTGCATTCATGCTTTAACATTGATATGTCAGGGTCCTGTTTAAGATCCGGAGGGAAGTGTGTATCACAGCCGTATTCTTACATGTGTAATAAGACCTATAGAAATCGCACCAGCTTGTGATACAAAACAAACAGAAGCTTGAAAGTAAAGCCATCTTTATAACAGTGCTTCAGTTTAATATACTTATTTCCTATTTCAGATCAAAAAGTGTTTTACAGGGAGGATTTTGAAACCGAGTACTATATATTGAGCACTATATATTTCTTTGTTTTCAGGTTCAGCTCTTAGTTCTTGGGACACTATAATCAATTAGCTAATGCTAATCATCCCTTCAGGTTGAGCAAACTGTGCCTGTCCTTCACCCTATGGTGTATCTACCAGTTAAAAGCTACCCGAGGCCTCTGGCACTCCTGGATTCCATCAGTGTTATCAGTATCTCCTAACGTATCTTGGGTCTGCAGAAGATAAGAACTACAGTGATTTACAAAGAAGCTGGTGCTCCTTTTGTTAATGCACTCTTTAGTACTTTTTTATGGGAGGATACTCGGAATCCTCCTGTGGGAAATGTTGGGCAGATGGGTATGTAGGTCTCATAAAATAAATTCTCTCTAAAATTTCTATTATCCTGAACCTCAATATTCCTTTCTCTGCCTCTCTCTCTCTCCCAATTCCTCCCCTCCCTCCTCCAATCTTCCCACTTCCTGACTGCTTTCCTTCCCCCACCATCACAGAAATCGTGGCATTCCCTTTTTCTTTAATGTAGGAAAGCATTTTTTAGTCAACTAAGCAAACTGTTAGAGCCACTTCCAACTATATAGCTAATATTTATCTTAAAAATCTCTAATATGTAATCCTATTTCTGTATATTCATCCCAATCCAGCATTATATCTTCTTCGACATATTGTCTTAGAATATATTTGCAAACATATACCCCAAATTTCTACAAATATAAATTAACATACTTTTGTAATTCTTTTGATATTTAAACTCTTTCTAGTACATATTTTGTATATTTCCCTCTTGGGTTTGCTAGAATCTGCCTCAGATTAGTATCTGAAGACAATGATGGGTGCCGGAGTTTCACTATGAGAAGAATAGACATCTCTTTACAAATTATTTGCTTCACACAAGGTTATCACAGAAGAGAAGGCTATTTAATTCAGACATGGTGAGGGAGGCTCAAGGGGGATTTGGGGATTCAAATATTCCCTTTCCAAATCTTCTCAATCAGTGCCACAATTTTCACATATAAGACTCATGAGCCTGTGAATTCAACAGGTACTTAAAATTTAAACACACACTATAAAACTTGTGGTCAGATTTTTAGCTATGTGTGCACTGTGTGAACTATGAATATGGTATTATTTGGAGGATTCCATAGAAGCTCTGTAGTTTTCTGACCACACTTTGAGCTCATTCTTATTACTGCCTTTTTATAAACTTTTTCATTAACCAGATACAAAAGACAATCACAAAAAACTTGTCAAAAGATTATATGAAATGAGGATCAAAAGCTTCTGCACAGCAAAGGAAACAGTCAACAAAACAAAGAGGCAACCCACGGAATGGGAGAAGATATTTGCAAATGACAGTACAGACAAAAGGTTGATATCTAGGATCTATAAAGCACTCCTCAAACTCAACACACACAAAACAGATAATCATATCAAAAAATGGGCAGAAGATATGAACAGACACTTCTCCAATGAAGACATACAAATGGCTATCAGACACATGAAAAAATGCTCATCATTGCTAGCCATCAGGGAAATTCAAATTAAAACCACATTGAGATATCACCTTTCACCAGTTAGAATGGCCAAAATTAGCAAGACGTGTGTTGGAGAGGTTGTAGAGAAAGGGGAACCCTCTTCTACTGTTGGTGGGAATGCAAGTTGGTACAGCCACTTTGGAGAACAGTGTGGAAATTCCTCAAGAAATTAAAAATAGAGCTTCCCTATGACCCTGCAATTGCACTGCTGGGTATTTACCCCAAAGATACAGATGTAGTGAAAAGAAGAGCTATCTGTACCCCAATGTTTATAGCAGCAATAGCCACGGTTGCTAAACTGTGGAAAGAACCAGGATGCCCTTCAACGGACGAATGGATAAGGAAAATGTGGTCCATATACACAAGGGAGTATTATGCCTCCATCAGAAAGGATGAATACCCAACTTTTGTAGCAACATGGACGGGACCGGAAGAGATTCTGCTGAGTGAAATAAGTCAAGCAGAGAGAGTCAAGTATCATATGGTTTCACTTATTTGTGGAGCATAACAAAAAACATGGAGGACAGGGGGAGATGGAGAGGAGAAGGGAGTTGAGAGAAATTGGAAGAGGAGATGAACCATGAGAGACTGTGGAATCTGAAAAACAACCTGAGGGTTTTGAAGGGGTGGGGGGTAGGAGGTTGGGGAAGCAGGTGGTGGGTAATAGAAAGGGCACATATTGCATGGAGCACTGGGTGTGGTGCAAAAACAATGAATACTGTTACACTGAAAATAAACAAAAAAAACCTGTAAATACAAAAAAATAAAAAATAAATGAGGATAACAAGTGGTTGGTATCATAGTTTTTCCTCAATGTGCACTTTATGTCAAATGTACACGGGTGACAATTTAATTGTTATGTTATTGCATGTTGTGAATTACCCTAGTATCCCATTTTCTAATGATGACTGGGTCATGCTTGAATTTATTTTCTGTCATTTCATTATCTAATCAGTATCCCATCTTTGAAAGTCTACTTCCTGGTACCAAGTAGTGTTTCAATTAGGGTCATGATCAATATAGAAACAATTTCACATATTTCAAGCAGAAGAAATTTTTTTAAAAAGGAAATGATCAGATGCCTGTTGGATATATTGCAAGAGGAAAAGACAAAAGTGAAGGTTGGAGAAAAACAAAATAGAACAAACAAAAACAAAAGGAAGAATGGAAATATCCAGACACCAAAGCTGCACAAACTCTCATTTTCATTGTTGTTCATAACATTGACTTTTCCACATTTGCTATAGTTATCAGTTAACTTCAGATAATCTTACCATAAGCCCTTTGCAGCAATGTTCCTGCCTACTTTAACTGCATTCCCAAGTTAAAAATGAGTATCATTTTTAGTTCTCTATTGTACTTCCCAAATTTCAGTAGTTGTATCAAATTTTCCCTCAACTTCTTTATTGACTGCAATAGCTTGTAATGCCAGATGGTCTTTTGGGGTGTAGGGTTGTTTTAGATTAATGACTTTTCAATTGTTTTTCACCTGTTTCTCCTTCTCATGGAATATAGGAACTTCTCATCAGGGCTACATGGTTTATATGCTAATTTTGAGTTGGCAGTTCTGAGACAGGGGAGCAATAGTTTTCTTCGGTGGGGTACTACTGGTTACTTCCTCCGGTTTGATTGTTAGTTGACAGAGGATTCATAACATGCCATTCCATGTACATCAATTTTATACTCACAAAGCAGGGTTGTTTGAGAGTTTTCCTGTCCACAGACTTAGACTGGAATGATGCACTGTTCACTTCAGGGTTTGGACCTTATAGGTGAGAAACTGGACAATTGATGTGATTCTGCTATTATGCCTCTTATTTAATGCCCATGCATGGTTTCTGCTTTTGTTTTTTCTTTAGTGTTTGTTAGTCGTCAGGAAGACAACTAAAATCTACATCCTCAATTATAATTTGCAAAGAAAAATCACTGAAGTATTAGGCTATGAATAATAATGATGATGATTAAATATAAATAATAACAGTGAATCATTACTATATTTGTTCTTAGCATGCACTACCACATTAATTCTTATAACAATGATTTGACAAAATAATATGATCCTATTTTACAGATGAGGAATTGAGATTTAGAGAAATTAGGTATACTTTTCTTGTGCTAGGTTTCATACCTAATAAGCTGAGTTACTTCAAATAATGTCATCATTCACCTTTTTTTCCCAGCGTGAAGGCACATGTGCACACACAAGCACACACGTTTCAGCTGGAATTTAACATAGAAAATAGTTACATCCAGGGCATTGATATTAAATCAGAAGACTACAGATGTCCTACTAAAAGTATTTACTATATAATATAATAGGTTTATACATTTCAGAAGGCAAAACAGCCTTCTAAAGAATAATATAAGTGTACCTATGTTTATAAGTTCTGTTTATTAAAATGAATTTTAGATAATACTGAGTAGAGGCATCAAGGAATCCTGGTTTCTGTAAAATTTATCTGTAGTCACTTGACATTACAATAGCTAATTGAAATGAAAAAATATTTTAAAAAATTCCTCCTTCACTCAGTTATTGACCTATATATGCCTATATATTTATTTGGATTAATTTTTATAATTAAAGTGATATATAAATAAACATGTATGTTAATAATAGTAACCTCCTCTGAGATAAATATCAATTGTCGTCATAATCACTTGCCATGCTGGATATTTATGATTGTATATAGCAGTTTTCTTACTAGGCAACTAGTCTTGTAATTTAAACCATTCTAAATTCAAATCTTCTGGGGGAAAAGGAGTATATATTGTGTGTCTTCTGGGGGAAGATTCTCATTTCTAGATGACTAAATAACCTTTAATATTTTGGCATTTCCATCTAGCTAGTTATTATAACTTATGACCTAATTAGCATTTGGTATTTGATATCTCCAGTGACTAACAAGACCGTCTAAATTAAAGCATTTCAAATCCTAATGTCTTGTTAGAGAATTCTATTAAAATAGAAGAGCGACAGTGGCTTCTTCCATTCCTCACAGTTTACCTTCAGGTTTGTTGGTTAATGTTTAATTCTCCAATGAAAACTTAATGATCTTGGAATGTCATGTATTACGAAATCCCACGTTGCTCCTTGCTGGGTCTCATCTCTCAACTGAATTCTCTAAAGACTTTAAGACTCTATAAAATTCAGCTTCAGTTGTTAGGAAATTTTTTAAAAAACTCAACACAATATTCAACAATGAATCCATTTTTATATATTTGAGAACCACCATTATATAGAAAGTAGTTGAAAAGCTCCCCAATTATTGTAGCTTTTTCAAACTTTAATTTTTTCATAGTAATTGTATACAGTACTTTTTTCAGAGATTTTATGATGCATTCAAATACACACACACACATTATGAAATACTGACTAAAGTTTAACTTGGTACATTTACTCCTAGTTCAAAAAAAAATCTAGATTTTAAAAGAATTGGTATAAAATCCAGTTGCTCTGAAGCATACCTAGAGAGATGAAGCAAAGTACTATAAATAATGTACTAGGTATCTACATATTTCGTTACACCATACATTATATAACACATACACACACGTGTGTGTGCACAAAATGGCCCCAAAAGAGAGTAATTATCATAAGATTTTTAAAATCATTAGGTGTTTTATTAAAATTCTCTTTTTTTTTTTTTTTTTTTTAAAGATTTTTTTTTTTTTTTTTTATTTATTTATTTGACAGAGAGAGAGCACAAGTAGACAGAGAGGCAGGCAGAGAGAGAGAGGAAAGCAGGCTTGCTGCTGAGCAGAGAGCCTGATGCGGGACTCGATCCCAGGACCCTGAGATCATGACCTGAGCCGAAGGCAGCGGCTTAACCCACTGAGCCACCCAGGCGCCCCATTAGGTGTTTTAAAACTCAGTTTGAATCACAAACTTGCCCTAGAATCATCTACTTAGATCTATACCACAACTTCTCCTGAAACATCCCCAAATTTCTTGAGTTCATACTCAGAAAAACCACAACAATTAAGTGTGTACAGAAAATGGTAAATAGAACAATAGGTGTTGGTTGTGAAAAAGAAAGGGAACAGGGAGCACACAGATTTAAAAACAAGTCCTTGCTTTCAGAGGGTAACATCTATTGGGAAGGTATACAGAGATAAAACGTTTACCCATATAAATAAGTGTTAAAAAATTACAAATTAATGCTTTAGCTCCACCTACTTCAGCAAGAGGATAATTGTTATTGTAGCAATAGAAAATTCTGAAGGCAAGCTTCAGAAGCAATGGCTCCAAAAGGTGTTTTTCTTTCCTGCAAAATTAAGGTGGCTATTCCACAGAGTCAAGTAAAGTGTGGCTTAGGAATTCACAAGTGACCAAATCAAAACCCTTACACAACTAGGTAACCATCTTTTGCAGAAGTATGTGTAGTAATAAATATGATCAGATATATCACATGCCATACAAATTCTTTGTGAAGATTCTTTTTTTCACCCAGTAATTCTACCTAAGATTTGTTTCCCCTGAAATGAGCACAAAATAGCTGTGGCTGAAGGAGCTTTAAACATTTGTTTTGGACTAGCATTAGTCAGCACAAGACATCAGCCCACACAGAGCAGAATGTTACTGAACCATGGAATAAAGAAAAGAAGACAAGTTCAAGCTGAAACCCATGTTTTAGAAACTCCTAGCTAATGCCGCAATATCCCAGGAAGAAGTAATTAATAATTTCAAAACCATTCTTTGTTTATAGCTCTTGCATTTGCAATTACTCATTTGCTTATGTTTAAATTAACAATGAAATTATATTAATATAAATATATAGCCTATTAAATGAGGGATATTTATTTAATCATATCCTACTTTTACTCAGTTCTCAAGTAATCCTGTCTTAGTAAAATGAAAAGGGTAAATCACAACAAAAGATGTGGGCTTTGGAGTACAAAATATCTAGATTCAAGCTGCATTACCACCACTTATCAGCTGTGTGATTTTGGGTAAGTCTTTTGCCTCTTTCTGACAGTTTTGTTGCCCATAGAGATAGTGATTCTATCAGCAGCATATGATTTTGCAATGAGTAAATAGGAGAATCCCTGTATGTTATATTTGCCAAGCTGCCGATATGAGTAAGAACTTACTAAATGTTATCTGTTACAATTATCGTCATGATTTGTCTTATTATTCTCAAATTGAATACAAATGTGAAAGGTTTTTGAGGCATATGGTCCTATAATATTATTAGACGAGAGACTCGTCTATCTTTAGTCAGAAAAGAACAAGTAACTTTCCTTTCAGAATTTCTACCCAGTTATACCACCCATACAAAAGTCATAAAAACAATAAAAATGTCCTCAAGAAGACAAATATAAGGACTATGTGAAAAAAGCAAATAAAGTGTTTGGAAATCCAGGGGGAAACGCAAATAAGGTGTTAGGAAAGAGGAAGAATTTATTGAAGACATAGTATTTGAACAAGGACTTTCAGAGAAATAAAATTTAAATGCCAGGCAAGAAACCACAAAGGTCTCACAACTGGAAGATATCAGAGATATATCCCTCATTCTGGCACCTAACTGGCTAGTGAAATATTAGTAACAGGTGTTACTGCTGGGAAGAGGCATTTAAAAGTCATATGCAATTCCTCATTCTCTCTTTTGTGCCTTTATCATTTCCTCCATTCTAAACAGCGGAGCTCTGTCAGCCTAGTCCTGGAGAATGAATGGGCCTAACTCCACTCCTCTCCCAGTCAGGCAAGGAGAAAAGACACAGAAGGGAATGAAGAAAGAAATACATCCTCATTGATTAAGCCACTGAGAATCAGAAATTGTCAGTAACTCCAACAAACCTAAAGGATCCAGACTGACAGAAAGAGAGAATTCAAATTAAAGGATTAAACCAGAGAGGGCATTGTATTTCCTGACAATATTTTCCTCTCCCCTTCTATACTTGCTCCTTGACCTCATCTTAGGTAAAAGATATGAGGATAAGATTTCCAATTTTTTTTACTGTCATCAGAGGCCAAACAGTGGAAGCAAAACTTGTTTTCTGAACCAACATCCAGTGCAATCTAACAGAAATTGTTTTATTTTCATCAAAGCAAAACAGTTTTATCCCTTACTACACCATACTTAACACGAATGTTAAACACAAACAGGTGCAGAACTAAGTTAAGGTTTCAGAAGGCAAGGGACTCTGGGAGTGTATTGAAACATGTTTCTTATATATTACCGTATTTCACTTGGGAATTTAATCTTCCCATTAATTAACTTTTTCTTTTGATGTTATTCAGAGTTAACTCAGCTAAGTGATCAAAATCATTTTCCTTTCATCTTCTGTGTGGAATTTACTGATTCAAATTCAGAATGGCCAAATCTGAAATGAATGTTATAGGAAATCATGATTGAAACAATAGGTTGTTGTTTTGATGTCCTCTTATTTTGCTGGGCCAAAAATGATATAAACTACCCAAAAAAATGATGGTACACAGGTGTTGTTATTGCCTTTATAGCCCGGTGTGGCTTTTAAATCATGTTGCTATGGTAACATGATCATTTACAGACTATAATCCCATTAGAAGAAACTGGTGATAAAGTAAGCTCATTATAACAGACCTTATATTGCTTCACTTCCGGTTGTGTCTGTTTTATAGCAAATAACCACTAGTTGAACTATTAAATAAAAAACACATAAGAATGTCACACTTCGTCATAAAATGTTTTGGGCAGAGGATATGGAAATTTTGAAAATTACTGCATGGGGTGCCTGGGTGGCTCAGTGGGTTAAAGCCTCTGCCTTCAGCTCAGGTCATGATCCCAGGGTCCTGGGATCCAGCCTCACATTGGGCTCTCTGCTCAGCAGGGAGCCTGCTTCCTCCTCTCTCTCTGCCTGCCTCTCTGCCTACTTGTGATCTCTGTCAAATAAATTTTAAAAAATCTTTAAAAAAGAAGAAAAAAGAAAATTACTGCAGGTTTTCTAAATGGGACCAAAACTTTGCCAACAAATACTAATTATTCAGTTTTAAAAGACTACTAGAGTAATGAAATACATAACACTCAGACATAATAAATATGTAATATTATAAAATATACACATTTATAATAAAAATAATAATATGTATTTCATTAGTTTAACATTTCAGTCCTTCCTCCTACAAATATACCAACGGGTTATCTATACACAAGGAAACAGATCCAGACAGGATCCATGACTAGTTCAAGAAGTCAGTGGATTAACTAGCAAAATTTTAGGAAGGGCAACTTTACTTCTAGTTTCTTCTCTCTCTTCATTTTATTAGATAATTATTTCATTGCTTAGAATTATGCCAAACAGTTCATGTTTTTAATTTAAAAATACTGTTTCTGCTAAGCAAAATCAGATTTTCCATCTTGGACTGAGCGTGCACATATCTACATAAGATGATACAAGAAATTAGACATCTGGTTAAGAGGCTCTGTGGAGATAGAATTTAGTCAATTAAAGACTTGGGTTAATTTCAACTTCCAGGATGATGGAGAATTACTTTTCTCAATTTCTCCCCATTCATACAGATAAAAGCTCTAGATATTATATACAAAACAAACACAAGATAACTCTGTTTCAGAGGACACTGAAAACAGGTCAGTCAGGGATCTGGGAACAGAGGAACACATAATGGTGAATTTCCTCAGTTTTCATTTTTCCCATGTGTCTGAGCCTGGAAGTTGAAGAAGCCATCTCTTTGGAAATACAAGTGTAAATGCACCACACCAGCCCCAAACTAACCTTCTAGCTCCAGCCAAAGAGCCAGGGAAAGGGCATCTGAAGTGGAAGAAAAAGTAGACAGTGAGTGTTCTATTCTAACCAAACAACTTGGGAAATACCATGGACTGATGCCCACTCCTGCCAGCAAAGACTGAATAGGGAACCTAGACTCCTACCATCCCCATCACCAGCTTGTAACGAGGAACTGAGTAGACCAAGTAGGGAGTGAGAACTTTTAGTATTCCTGGGTAACTACAAGGCTCCAGTCCTGCCCCAACATGGGTGGAAACCACTTGGGGAGTCTAGACTTTCACCACCAAAAGGAAGCAATGAGGAAAAATAGGGAATGGTCAGAAGAGGTCAAGTAAGGAGTCAAACTTTCACCACCACACAGCAGCAACAAGTCCACCTACTTGTGCTGTCAGTAAGGTCATGTGAGGAGAAGTAGAAAAGTATCTTTGTCTTTTCTAGTCAGAGTAACAAACCCCAAAACTTTCATCCTTCCTCAGTACCAACAAGTGATTGTCTCACTGTCAATGAAGGATGTCATTAGAGGCCAAGAGAGAAAACTGGACTTCCACCACAGGGGATAGTTAGGGTGATGGCCCTTTGCCTACTTGAGGTGAGGATGTCACCTTATTTATGGGGTAAGACCAATTTGAATGACAGCAGGCTTCTCAGAAACAAGGAAGGTTATAAGGAGGTGATGTGACCTTTTTCAAGTGCTGAAAAAGGCCAGATTTTAAAAAATTATTATTATTTTTTAGGGGGAGCAGACGAAGAGAGAGAGAGAATCTTATGCATGGTCTATGCGCAGTGCTGAGCCTGATGCAAGACTCAATCTCACAGCCCTGAGTTCATGACCTGAGCCAAAATCAAGAGTCGGAGGCTTAACAAATTGAGCCACCCAGTTGCCCCAAGACAGAATTCTATATTGAGTGAAATGTCCACTTAAATATGGAATCTAAATACCAAATGGATAAAGAAACAAACAAACAAACAAAAAATCAGGCCTAAGAAAACAGAGAGCAAATGTGGTTGCCAGAGGGGAGGGGTTGGGGGATGGGCAAAATGGGTGAAGGGAAGTCGGAAGTAGAGGCTTCCAGTTATGGAAAAAGCAACTCATGGGGTTAAAATGTATGGAGTAGAAAATGATGTTGTCATAACAATGAATGGTGGCAGGTGGTAGCTACACTTGTGGTGAGCACAGCATAACATAGAGACATGTCTGATCACTATATTGTACACCAGAAACTAATGTAACATTGTATGTCAACATACTCAATAAAAATAGTTAAAAAGAAATCAAAGCATTCTCAGGCGAAGAAAAGTTACAGGCTATGTACTGTATGATTTCATTTATATAACATTTTTGAAATGACAAAACTGCAGAACTAATGAGCAGATTAGTTGAAGGAGGGAGTGGGAGAGAAGTGGTGTATTTATACAAAGTCAATGAGAGGGAACCTTGTGCTGATGGGACTGTTACTGATTTCGAATATTCAGCTTATCATGGTTGTGATATTGTACTATAGATTTATAAGATGCCGCCATTATGAAAACAGGGTAAATGGTGCATGGGATTTCTCTGCATTATTTCTTACCAACTGCATGTGACTCTATGGTTATCTCAAAAAGAAAAAAAAAAACAAGTTTAATTAAAAAAATTTATGGGGTCTTGGGGGCACCTGGGTGGCTCAGTGGGTTGGGGCCTCTGCCTTCGGCTCAGGTCGTGATCTCAGGGTCCTGGGATCGAGCCCCGCATCGGGTTCTCTGCTCCGCAGGGAGCCTGCTTCCTCCTCTCTCTCTGCCTGCCTGTCTGCCTGCTTGTGATTTCTCTCTGTCAAATAAATAAAATGTTTAAAAAAAAATTTATGGGGTCTTAATCTCTTTTTTTTAATCCTGGGACAGGGAGGTTTTACTACTTCTACGACTAGCCAGGTATATGTATATTTATGTGGCATTGAAGATGCACTCTGAAAGCAGAACATTTCAGCCTTATTCAAAAATACTTTGGTAGAGTACTCCTGACAGACATATAAATATTTGTTGAATGAATTAGCAAATGGATTAATGACAAAATTACTCTCTATATAATCTTTGACCAGGCTCTGTTATGATAGACAAATCCTTTGAGCTTAAATAGCTGGCTTATTCCATCTTCCAATGGACAGCCTTCTAGGATTTGCTAAGTGTCACCATTCCCAACATGCAAGAGATTTTTTTATAACACTAGAGAATTTGGTAATCTCCCCTTGAAGGTGTTTGGTTTGTCAGTTGAGATTATATATATATACATATATATATATATACACACATTATATATACACACTATATATATATACACACACACTATATATATATACACACATACACCACTATATAATATGAGACTCTATAACTAAACATGGTAGGTGAGATGCAGTCTTACAATATGGGTTTATATTCTTAAACTATGTATTTATGGATATTTGAATTTCCAATAACACAAAGAAGCAAATTTTAAAGACTAAATTGACTCATGATTTAAGAATTCAGAAGCCTCTTTGATGTCAAAAAAAAAAGGTACTTAAAATTACTTACAATATTTAAGTAGTAAAAACTCCGTGCCTAAAGATAAACACTCAATGTGTTTTTGATTATCCTTCCAGAAACTAAGAGTTTATATGTTGGTAAATGTGTGTATCCTATACCCATACACAACATATATATATATTATAGCTATACATATGTTTTATATTATAGACATATATTAACATATAAATATAAATATTATACATATGCATTTTCTCAAAAGCCCTATGAAAAGGGTATAATTAATATTTATTCTTACAGCAGATAAATAAAGTGAGAGCGAGATTAAATAGCTTGTTTACAGTGGCCTATGTCACAAATAAGCTTATAAAAATAGTCACTATATTAATTCCATCTAATAAGATGAAATGATATAGAAACATGTTCCAAATTGAATAAAGCAAAGGCAAGCTCGTAAGTAGGTAGTTCATATTTTTGTAATATGTACAAGTGTTGAAGGACATCCACAACTATTTACTGTCAGACTTGAGCTCAGGAATTATAACTGTTTTTACTTCGTTTTCTATGTTTATCTGCATAGAAAATTTTACCATATATAGGTACTAGTTTTTAATAATAGAAGCATGAGTCATATAAAAAATTTGAACAATAGATTTACACAAAATTTTATACATAAGAGTTTAAGAGCTGCCATCAAATGTAATAGTGAGGGCACAAAAATATTTTAAGGTACATAACAAAATGAGAATTGTAAAGTACATCCTGAAAATTTCATACGAATGTCTAGTTCTAGCAATTCAAAGGAAATATGAAGAAAATATTACTGACTGATAAAATAATTAAAAATAAACTTTAAACTGTCAAAATCATTTCTACTACTTTCCCTGGCAAGTTTTTGTTGTATATAACTTTAATATAAATACATTATAGAATATAAATATGTAATACTATATAATAGTATGTATAGACATATACATACCTGTTAACGTATACATACCTGTTAAGAATGGTCACTTAACAGTGACAATTTAACTGGATAGATTATTTTCTCTTACACAATATTCTACTTTCTGTTGTTTTTATTTCATGAGCATGTAATACTTGTATATTCAAAAAAAATCATAACCATAAGCTAATGTCTCTGTTATCCAAATATATTAATCAAAATATCATTTTAATTGGACATTATATTCACTATACCTTAACATTTTACAGTGCATATTTTTGTTGTTTCACTTTTATTTGGAAAATATCTGATAATATGTTATTTTAATAGTAATTCATACTATCTTTAACTATACTGTTTCCATGCATACTTTTTCATACTATCACAGTTTCACTATATTCATACATATTTCAGAACTGGAGATGTAATATCCTTCTTTGTCTAAAGAAACTACTCTATTTGAATTTCTAATTATCCACTTCAATCTCATATGTAAGGAAGCATATTTTAACCACAAATTTTTCTTAGGAATTCTCTTTTTTTGTTTTTTTAAGATTTCATCCATTTTAGAGAGAGAGAGAGCAGGAGCACAAGCAGAGGGAGTGGGAGAGGGAGAAGCAGGTCTCCAGTGGAGTAGGGAGCCTAATGTGGGCCTCTATCCACCGATCTGGGATTATGGCCTGAGCAGAAGGCAGACACTTAACCACTGAGCCACCCAAGCGTTCCTCATTTTTTTATTTTGATTTTAATATTTCCATAATAGACATACCACCTACCCTGCTGTTAGAAGACTTTGCTATAAAAGTTGTTGTTGTTTCTAATGCTTTCTTCTTCTCAACACTGAAATTCTTGAAGATGGGACTGCTCATTAAAACTGAAACAGCACTGAGTGTGGTGCATAAACAATGAATCTTGGAACACTGAAAAAATAAAATAAAATAAAAAACTGAAGCAAAAAATGAAATGTGCTCCACTTGCTGAACAAATATGGAATCTCTTTGCAAGGTTTTGTTTTGTTTTGTTTTAAAATAGAAAAGACATACATACACTTACCTCCTTCAGCTAAGTATCTGAAAAAAAGACCCCCAATTAATATCACAAAAATCCTGGAAATAAATCCTTCACGAAAACTGTTCATATTCCAAATGAAGATCATCTGTTAGCAGATACTAATTTCCCACTGTGCCCTGGCCCTAGAGTAGATTATTTGATTAATTACCACCCAACCTGAAAGATAAATTCTTTGCCCCCAACCCAGCCTCTCAAGTCCACTCTGTTAATTTCCATTTTTAAGATCAAACCTCTTTACTAAATTCAGACAATTCTGTATCCTTTTTACCATTTTCTGGTCTCCACACACTAGAAAGTCAATGATAGGTGATTATGCCAATAGAAAATAAAATTATTGTCTACAAGTACACATAAATGAGTTTATACAACCTAAACATGGTCAATATCTAAAAAGGGCAGTATTGTAATGGAGCAAGTTTCTCTATACCTGCTATTAAAGGCAAGTATACTATTGGAAGGATATTATTGGAAGCTTCAGTGGCCTAGAGGATATCCTCCCTTCTTATATTTTTATGGGTGAGAATAGAGAATGTTGTGTTTTATAATCTTGAATATCTCATGAGACATTTTATCCTTGCATTAAAAGGTCATCTTATTTTGGTGTGGGTTCCACACTAGCCTAGCATGCTGCTTTAAGGAAGAAGTGTCTCATAGTGACATAATTTAGGAAGACCTTTATTCTATTCATAACCTCACACACACACACATACAGACTCACACTTGAAAATTCTTAACACATATTAAGATACATTTGTGACTTTAAGAAGTTTGGTAGTAAAAAACCTATTTAACTTATTTACTTCATGTTCCCTAAATTCATTCAATCACAGATCCTATTTGGAGTATTGTATTTCTATATCTTAAGGAAGAAATATTCTTTAGAACACCACTTTGAGAAGGTTATGTTAAAAATTTCAATCATGGAGCACCTAGGTAGCTCAGTTACTTGAGCCTCCAACTCTTGGATTTGGCTCAAGTCATGATCTCATAAATCATGAGATTGAGCCCCACATCAGGTTCTGTGCCTGTCAGCATGGAGTCTTCTTGGGGTTCTTTCTCTCTTCTGCTCCCTCCCCACCTCCTCCTTCCTCTGCTTGCACTTCTGTGTGCTCTCACTCTCTCTCTCTTCTTCTAAAATAAATAGGTAAATCTTCAAAAAAATTAAATAAATAAAAATTTCACAATCAGGAGTATACAAACATCATCTGAAATCTTGGCCCACAGCATAGACCCTGGCATCACTTTGTATATAACAGCTTCTCCCAAATTCTCACATTAAAAAATTGTTTTGTAATATTTTTTTTTCGCCATTTACTTGACAACCCACCCATTTCCGGGGATATTACTGAAGTGTATACTTTCCTCCCACACCTTCAATTTCTAAAGCACATTGCCAAGTAAAGGGCCTGTGGTAAGGTAGAAGATATAGCAAAAACAGACTCAGATGTTAGGTTGAAGTCCTGGTTGTGCCTTGAGATGTTGAGAAAATATGTATGCTTTGTTTCCTTCATCTGCAAGGTGAAGATATGAACAGTTGCCTTATATAAGATTTGCTAAGGTTAGAAGGAAAGACATTAAGACATATTATGTCTTGTCTATATTATTAATTATATAATTAGTACAAAACTGAGTTCTATTATAATTGCACTTCTACAGAAGGGTGATTGTGTCTGAAACTCCAGTAACTAAAGGAAGAGAAAGTTCAAAGTTCGTGGTCTGTACTAACCACATTTAACTAGATGCAGATATAAGATAAAGATATATGCTAGTGACCACACTGAAGATATATGCCAGCGACCACTCCACGGGAGCTAGAATGGGACTGAGAGTACTACAGAACCAAATATCTGTGAGTATGTTATTTCATCTTCTGCATGGCAGCATTTCAATCCACATCAGCAACTACTGTCCTACCACTAATGGTAAGGAGAGGAATCCCAGTGCTCGACCATATTCTGAGTGGAGAAATAGATCCTTGGCTATGTACAAAAGTGAAGAAGAAGGAGGAGGAGGAGGAAGAAGAGAAAAACAAGAAGAACAAGAAAGGAGAAGAAGAAGAAAGGAGAAGAAGAAGAACAAGAAGGAGAACAAGAAGAACAAGAAGAACAAGAACAAGAAGAACAAGAAAGGAGGAGGAGGAAGAGGGTGTGCCTTGATGTCTCAGTTGAATGAGCATCTGATTCTTGAATTTGGCTCAGGTCATGATCTCAGGGTTGTGACATAGAACCCCACATCGGGCTCCACATTCAACACAGAGTCTGCTTGAGATTCTCTCTCCCTCTCTCCCTTCCCCATGTGCTCTCTCTCACGCTCCCTAAAATAAATAAATAATTATTACACACACACACACACACACACATACACACACACACACACACACACACACACACAAATGGAGAGGGGAGAGTAGGAGGATATTAGATCCCAGAAACAGTGGACTCCAGATGATGAGAACAGTAAAAATTGATCTCAGGTTGTGTGCTTATTTCTCCCTCAGCAAATAATACAATTAACAGAATGTGATGGTCTCAGTGAAGTATACCTATAATTTATCTCTAAACAAGAACAAATGCAAATTAGATATTCTATGTAAAAATGCTATACAAGAAAGCAATGGCTCAAATATGGAGAAAACTAAAAAGTGGCATGATTTTGAACAATGACAGAGAAGAGAAAGAAGACATGTGACCTTAACAGGAAAAAATTTTCCTAGAGCATAGTGTTGCCATAAAAGGATAACAGGTTTCCAATGAGCCTAGCAGATTGCTGTGAATGATATTCATGCATTTCTAACAACATAAAGACCACGTACTGATTTTCAACTTTTAAGGTTGACATAGAGGCAAGCACTGAAAGTTAAAGTAGAATTATAGTGTGGAAAATAAATACTGTAAACTGTGAAGTTGTAGACATAATGGTGTAGCTCAAACAGTTTAGGCATTAGAAGGAGGAAGAGAAATGAATGAGTATAGTGATTCTCCATTACTTATTTTTTGTAAACAGGGAATCGATTACACTGTCTAAAAGGTTAATAGACTTAAAAATAAATGTGACTAATAGATGTTTGAAAGGAAAATTATAATGAAACCTGTGGGGTGGTTGGGGGAAAAAATAGAACAGGGGAAGTGATCACAATTCCTCATCTTATAGCAGGGAGCAAACAAGAAGGTGTAAATGTGAGAACATTAAGAAACGGAGTGAATCAGCATATTAGCAAATTGCCAGAAGAATGAAAACAGAAATGCTAAAAATTAATTACCTCTGAAGGTGGGCTAAGGATAGAGGATTTTTTTATTTCTACTCATCTATATTGACTGAACATTTTTTTAAAGATTTTATTTATTTATTTGACAGACAGAGATCACAAGTGGGCAGAGAGGCAGGCAGAGAGAGAGGAGGAAGCAGGCTCCCTGCTGAGCAGAAAGCCCGATGTGGGGCTTGATCCCAAGACTCTGGGATCATGACCTGAGCCGAAGGCAGAGGCTTTAACCCACTGAGCCACCCAGGCGCCCCTGGCTGAATATTTTATACAGGCTTAACTTTTTAAAAAAATTGTTTATCCATTTGCAGATTTGGTTCATTTGAGGTGAATGTATTTTTATCTCCCCTTACTGAAATATTTTCCTAATTACCCAATGGTCTCAACAGACTGTTTTTACTTTGTTTTGTCTTGTTTTGTTTCACTTTAACCATCCTGTATAGGTTTATCGACATTTACCTGGAATTGAACTGTATCAACTGATGCTCCTTGCCCCTGCTGAGGGAGCTGCTGTTTTCCAATTTTGCACAGAAAACATTCTAGGGCATGTGACATTGGAAAGTATTTGCAAACCTAGCACAATCCCTCTGAATTCTGCTGGGATTCAGGAAGATACTCCAGAGCAAAGGGACACCTTTGTGTGTGTGTGTGTGTGTGTGTGTGTGTGTGTGTGTGTTTATCAGAAATAAGAGAACAAAGGCTAACAATCACTGGATAATAGAAAACAAAACTCTCCATCAGAATAAATCAGAATGTAACAGCAACAATTAACTAAATAAAAACAACATCAACTACAATTATAGCTATCATGTATTGAACCCTTGCTCTTCGTTAGGTAAAGGAATAGATTTTTTTCATATGATGCACCACACACACACTCACCTTTAAGTTGCAAAAACTCTGTGAACCATATTTTGAAATTTGAATTAAAAAAAAAACAAACCTGAAACTCAAAGATCATCTAACTTTCTCAAGGGCACAAAGCTAATAAATTCCAGGTCTGCCTGCCTCTTAAAAGCATTCAATTGGACTGAAAAGACACAGGGCATCTGTTCTGTGATATAGAGAAATACTAGCATCACCCACTCAAATGCTTGGCAAAATCCTGGGACCCTGACTTATTTCACTCTGTTCTTTACACTCTACATCTCATCAGAGAGACCTCTGAATTTCACTTCCAACATAGAGCTGAAACACTGCTCCTTCTCACACTAACACTGCGATGCCTTATAGTAGCTGCCATTGCTTCTGTCTCTGGCAGCAATGACACCTCCCTGTTCCCCTGCTTTCATGCCTGCCTTCCTTCCCAACCATTCTTTTAGAACACCCAGAATAAATTTTTAATTGTGCAAATCAGATCAAATTACCTCTCTACTTAAAATGGCTCAAGCCTCCTTTCCTCACTAGGACTAAATAAAATCTTACTTTTTACCATGATTTGCAAAGCTCTACATGTTTAAATACATTTGCATCACCCTCCCCTTTGCGCACTAAGACACATCCACTCTGGCTTTTGCATATTATCTTAAAAGCTTAGATTTATTTCCCTTGGGTTTTTGTAGCAGCAGACAAAGGCAACCACACTGTGAAAATATAGTGATATATTCAAAAGAAAGTTGAGTCCAGTAAATATGAAATTAGATGACTTATAAATTAAAAATAAGTGAGTAAATTTTTTCCAACTCAATATAGTTTAAAAATACATTTGTCATAATTTGATTAGTTCATTTCTATGTAAGAAAGTAGACTTCATTGAGGAAAACAAATCAGAGGTAGTAAAGGTCAAATGAAGTACCAATTCCTCCAAACCCTGGAAATTAAAAATTAAAAAATAATAAAAAATTTAAAAAGATATTTTAATTTTAATAAGAATTTAATAATTTTAGCTTATTATTTTAATTTTTACTCATGATTTTGAACTTTCCTATGATTATTGGCATGTTATTGTGTTTTAATTTTTTTAGAATAGTATTTTTCATTTTCCTGTCTTTATTTTCTTCTTCTAAAATTACAAGAGCTTTTTTACATATTCAGATACTGTTTGTTTTTCATTGTACTATTTACCTGGGTTTTATTTGTCCATTTAAATTTATTTAGGTTGTTTGTGAATACTCAACACTTTTAAACATAGAGTCTTGTTTACAAATATGTTGCTTAATGTCATCACTTTTAATAGCTTGTTAAGAAATTATTAGTGAAGAACTTAACAGGTAGATCTGATTTTCTCTCTCCCGAGTATATTATCATCCTTGTGTGTTACCAGTGTTCATGTGGACAATTCCTTGTATTATTATCCATAGCTATCTCAATAAGCATATTTATTTTTAAATTATTTTTAAGTCCAATATAACTAAATATAGTGCTATATTACTTTGAGGTGTACAATATAGTGATTTAACAATTCTGTACATAACTCAGTATACAGAAATGCATTTCATTTCTAAAAAAATAATAAAGTAGCAGAAAGAGAAATTACGAAAATAATTTTATTTATAATTGCACCAATACTAATAAAATAGCTAGGAATAAATTTATCTAAGGAAGTGAAAGACCTGTATTTCAAAAACTATAAAATATTGATGGAAGAAATTAAAGATGATATAAAGCAACAGAAAGATAGCCCTTGCTCATGGACTGGGAGAACAAATATTGTTTTAATGTCCATATTACCCACAGCAATCAACAGATTTAATGCATTCTTATCAAAATACCAATGGTATTTTTCACAAAACTAGAACAAATAATCCTAAAAGTTATATGGAATCACAAAAGATCCTGAATAACCAAGGCATCCTTCAAAAAAAACCAAAAAGCAAAAAAAAACTAGAGGAATCACAATTTCAGACTTCAAGTTATACTACAAAGCTGTGGTAATCAAAATTTTATGGTACTGACACAAAAAATAGACATATAGATTAATAGAACAGAATAGAAATCTCACAAATAAGCCCATTATTATATGGTCAATTAATCCACCACAAAGAAGGCAAAAATATGCAATGGGAAAAAGACAGTATCCTCAAAAAATGGTGTTGGCAAAGCTGGACAGCTACATGCAAAAAAAAAAAAAATAGAAAAAAGAAAAGAAACTGGAGGACTATCTTATACCATACACAAAAATAAACTCAGAATGGATTAATGACATAAATTTGAGATGTAATAATGAAATTCCCAGAAGAAAACATAGGCAGTAATCTCTTTGATATCAACCATAGAAAGATTTTTCTGGATATGTCTCCTTTGCCAAGGGAAACAAAAATAAAAATAAACTACTGGGACAATACCAAAACAAAAACTTTTTGTACAGAAAAGGAAACCATCAACAAAACAAAAAGACAACTCATCTAAAGGGAGAATGTATTTGCAAATGACATCTGATAAAGGGCTGATAATCAAAATACATAAAGAACCTATACAACTCAACATTAAAAGAGAGAGAGAGAGAGAGAGAAGGCCACAAATAAGCCAATTAAAATAGACAGAAGATATGAACAAATAATTTACCAAAGAAGGCATACAGATGGCCAACAGACACATTAAAAGATGCTGAGCATCATTAATCATCAGGGAAATACAAATGCAAATCAAAGCCAATAAACATATCTTTACCCTTATTCTTACTTATAAGGTGATTTCTTTCAGTTGTCCTGATAAAAGCTTCCTTTTCACAGCCTCTGAATTTCATTTCCTCATGCACTTCCCTGTAGAAGATGGATCTCCAGTATGTAGGGATCTATGGATATTGGCCTTCTTGTTTTTGCTTTGTTCTTTGAGCCCACCTGTATTAGTTTGCTAGGGCTTTTAATTTTTTATTTTATTTTTATATTTATTTTATTTTTATTTTAATAAAATTTTATTTTAATTATATTTTATTTTTATTTTTTTAAACAAAGTAGTTTAAGCAACATAAGTCTATCTTCTCATAGTTCTGGAGACTAGAATTCTGAGATCAAGGTGTCAGCTTGGTTGATTTTTGTCTGAGGGCTATAGATGACCATATTCCTGTATCTTCACGTGGTTTTCGCTTTGGATGCGTCTTGTTCAAATTTCCTCTTCTCATAAGGATACCACTTCTCATAAGGATACCAGTCATGTTGGATTAAGGCTAACCCTAATGACATCATTTTAACCTAATTTAACTATGTATCCACATACAGTTACATCTGCTGTACTGGGGGTTAAGCTTTCAGAGTATGGATTTGATTAAGAGAAGAATCAGCCCGTAACATTCCCACACCTTTCATTAACAATTATGCAGTGATTGGTTTGTCACTTCTCTATTTTCCCCCCAATATCTGTACATTTTTGTTCCACTGCCTTACTATAATAATGACCTGGAAAAATTCTAACGCTGTATGAATTCAGCTTTTCACCTTTGGCTGGATTTCATCCAGGTGATTTGGTGATTTTGATAAGCAAATTTTGACAAGAACTTAAGATAGTACAGTGATGAATTATCAGATTAGCATTTTTGCAGTCTTCTATAACACAAACTTGCTATGTTCTACATCTATTCTCTTTTTATACTTTTATCATAGAAGAATTACATTTTTATGTCTAAAGCTAATAGCTTTGTGTTATTGATCTTAAAACCTCATATCTTTCCAATGATCTCATTCTTATTTATTAATTTTGATTCAACATTTCTCTGTCTAGTATCCCTTTTCATCAGGGATTTCATATGTAAGCATGTTTAAGTTCCTCTAATATTAAAAATACATGTGAATATTCAGCCATACCAGACACTCTTACTGGCATGACAGTGTAAGACAGTCACCACCATCAAATAATTTATAATCCAATAGGAGAACACAGATAATGTTTTTAAAAATTACATATACCAAAATGTATAACAAAACATTGACTAATGCTAGAGAGGAAAAGAAATATGTATATGGAAAGGGATGATGAAGTTTCACTATTAGGAAGGATTTTGAAATATTCTTCCAGGATGTAAATTTTTAGGAGAGATTTGAAATAGTTGATGGAATGAGCCCCATAAAAAATAGGAAGTTTCAAAATAATGTAAATAGTAAGTGTAATGTCTATTCGGGAATACTCTCAGATGTTTGAGGAACAGCAATAAGTTATGGAATTGAATGTGAGAAAATTACATCAGAGGTAGTTAAGGATCAGATAATACAGGGCATTATAGACCATAGTAAAGATTCTGGATTTTGTTCCATGTGTGATAGGAAGCCATGAAAGTTTTGAGCAAGTCAGAAAAATGGTATAATTTATGCTCTAAACATATTTCTTGATTGTTCTGTGGAGAAGAGACTACTAAAGGATTAGAAGTCAGTTTAGCATCATTGCCCCAGTTCTTGTGAACAAATGAAGTGACTCAATCTGTTCATAGTGGTGGAGTGTTGATGGGAGGTCAGAATCAGGACATATTTTGAAGGTATAGTCAATATATAGATTTATGAGAGAAGGAGAGGGATAAAATATGATTCTAAATATGTTGGTCAGACCGATGCACTGCTCATGCCCTTCACTAGGATGGGGGCACTTTGGTAAAAGTAAGCTTGAAGAACAAAGTAAAGATTCCAGTTGGGCATATTATGTTTAAATAAAAAATGTTAAATAAACATAATATGTTTAAATATTCTGTTGAAATATGTTTCCAGTTGGAAAAAATGAATAAACAATGTATAAATGGACCTGCAGTTAAGTAAAAAGATTAAGAGTGGGGGTGTGTGGACCAGATGGACATCACAGATATATTCAGAACATTTCATCCCAAAGCAACAGAATACACATTCTTCTCTAGTGCACATGGAACATTCTCCAGAATAGATCACATCCTGGGTACTAAATCAGGTCTCAACCAGTATCAGAAGATTGGGATCATTCCCTGCATATTTTCAGACCACAATGCTCTGAAGCTAGAACTCAATCACAAGAGGAAAGCTGGAAAGAACCCCAATACATGGAGACTAAACAGCATCCTTCTAAAGAATGAATGGGTCAACCAGGAAATTAAAGAAGAATTGAAAAAATTCATGGAAACAAACGATAATGAAAACACAATGGCTCAAAATCTGTGGGACACAGCAAAGGCAGTCCTGAGAGGAAAATATATAGCAGTACAAGCCTTTCTCAAGAAACAAGAAAGGTCTCAAGTACACAACCTAACCCTACACGTAAAGGAGCTGGAGAAAGAACAAGAAAGAAACCCTAAACCCAGCAGGAGAAGAGAAATCATAAAGATCAGAGCAGAAATCAATGAAATAGAAACCAAAAAAAAAAACAATAGAAAAAATCAATGAAACTAGGAGCTGGTTCTTTGAAAGAATCAATAAGATTGATAAACCCCTGGCCAGACTTACCAAAAAGAAAAGAGAAAGGACCCAAATAAATAAAATCATGAATGAAAGAGGAGAGATCACAACTAACACCAAAGAAATACAGACAATTATAAGAACATACTATGAGCAACTCTACGCCAACAAATTTGACAATCTGGAAGAAATGGATGCATTCCTAGAGACATATAAACTACCACAAATGAACAAGGAAGAGATAGAAAACCTGAACAGGCCCATAACCAGTAAAGAGATTGAAACAGTCATCAAAAATCTCCAAACAAACAAAAGCCCAGGGCCAGACAGCTTCCCAGGGGAATTCTACCAAACATTTAAAGAAGAACTAATTCCTATACTCCTGAAACTGTTCCAAAAAATAGAAATGGAAGGAAAACTTCCAAACTCATTTTATGAGGCCAGCATCACCTTGATCCCAAAACCAGACAAGGATCCTACCAAAAAAGAGAACTACAGACCAATATCCTTGATGAACACAGATGCAAAAATTCTCACCAAAATACTAGCCAATAGGATTCAACAGTACATTAAAAGGATTATTCACCACAATCAAGTGGGATTTATTCCAGGGCTACAAGGTTGGTTCAACATCCGCAAATCAATCAATGTGATACAACACATTAATAAAAGAAAGAACAAGAACCATATGATATTCTCAATAGATGCGGAAAAAGCATTTGACAAAGTACAGCATCCCTTCCTGATCAAAACTCTTCAAAGTGTAGGGATAGAGGGCACATACCTCAATATTATCAAAGCCATCCATGAAAAACCCACCGCAAATATCATTCTCAATGGAGAAAAACTGAAAGCTTTTCCGTTAAGGTCAGGAACATGGCAGGGATGTCCATTATCACCACTGCTATTCAACATAGTACTAGAAGTCCTAGCCTCAGTAATCAGACAACAAAAGGAAATTAAAGGCACCCAAATCAGCAAAGAAGAAGTCAAACTATCATTCTTCGCAGATGATATGATAATATATGTGGAAAACCCAAAAGACTCCACTCCAAAACTGTGAGAACTTGTAAAGGAATTCAGTAAAGTGTCAGGATATAAAATCAATGCACAGAAATCAGTTGCATTTCTGTACATCAACAACAAGACAGAAGAAAGAGAAATTAAGGAGTCAATCCCGTTTACAATTGCACCCAAAACCATAAGATACCTGGAATAAACCTAACCAAAGAGGCTAAGAATCTATATGCAAAAAACTATAAAGTACTCATGAAAGAAATTGAGGAAGACAAAAAGAAATGGAAAAATGTTCCATGTTCCTGGATTGGAAGAACAAATATTGTGAAAATGTCTATGCTACCTAAAGCAATCTACACATTTAATGCAATCCCTATCAAAATCCCATCCATTTTTTTTCAAAGAAATGGAACAAATAATCCTAAAATTTATATGGAGCCAGAAAAGACCTCGAATAACAAAAGGAATATTGAAAAAGAAAGCCAAAGTTGGTGGCATCACAATTCCGGACTTCAGGCTCTATTACAAAGCTGTCATCATCAAGAGAGCATGGTACTGGCCCAAAAACAGACACATAGATCAATGGAACAGAATAGAGAGCCCAGAAATAGACCCTCAACTCTATGGTCAACTAATCTTTGACAAAGCAGGAAAGAATGTCCAATGGAAAAAAGACAGCCTCTTCAATAAATGGTGCTGGGAAAATTGGACAGCCTCATGCAGAAAAATGCAATTGGACCATTTCCTTACACCACACACGAAAATAGACTCCAAATGGATGAAGGACCTCAATGTGAGAAAGGAATCCATCAAAATTCTTGAGGAGAACGCAGGCAGCAACCTCTTCGACCTCAGCCGTAGCAACATCTTCCTAGGAACATCACCTAAGGCAAGGGAAGCAAGGGCAAAAATGAACTATTGGGATTTCATCAAGATCAAAAGCTTTTGCACAGCAAAGGAAACAGCTAACAGAACCAAAAGACAACTGATAGAATGGGAGAAGATATTTGCACACGACATATCAGATAAAGGGCTACTATCCAAAATCTATAAGGAACTTAGCAAACTCAACACCCAAAGAACAAATAATCCAATCAAGAAATGGGCAGAGAACATGAACAGACATTTCTGCAAAGAAGACATCCAGATGGCCAACAGACACATGAAAAAGTGCTCCACGTCACTCGGCATCAGGGAAATACAAATCAAAACCACAATGAGATATCACCTCACACCAGTCAGAATGGCTAAAATTAACAAGTCAGGAAATGACAGATGCTGGCGAGGATGTGGAGAAAGGGGAACCCTCCTCCACTGTTGGTGGGAATGCAAGCTGGTGCAACCACTTTGGAAAACAGCATGGAGGTTCTTTAAAATGTTGAAAATAGAACTACCCTATGACCCAGCAACTGCACTACTGGGTATTTACCCTAAAGATACAAACGTAGTGATCCAAAGGGGCACGTGCACCCGAATGTTTATAGCAGCAATGTCTACAATAGCCTAACTATGAAAGAACCTAGATGTCCATCAACAGATGAATGGCTAAAGAAGATGTAGTATATATGCACAGTGGAATACTATGCAGCCATCAAAAGAAATGAAATCTTGCTATTTGTGACGATGTGGATGGAACTAGAGGGTATCATGCTTAGTGAAATAAGTCAATCGGAGAATGACAACTATCATATGATCTCCCTGATATGAGGACACGGAGATGCAACATGGGGGGTTGGGGGATAGGAGAAGAATAAATGAAACAAGATGGGATTGGGAGGGAGACAAACCATAAATGACTCTTAATCTCACAAAACAAACTGAGGGTTGCTGGGGGGAGGGGGGGTTGGGAGGGGGGAGGGGGTTATGGACATTGGGGAGGGTATGTGCTATGGTGAGTGCTGTGAAGTGTGTAAACCCGGCGATTCACAGACCTCTACCCCTGGGGATAAAAATACATTATATTTTTATAAAAAAATAATAAATAAATAAAAAATTTTTAAAAAGAGTGGGGGTGTGGATAAAGGGACTGATATTAAACAGATCAGGTTCCACTCAAAGAGAGTTACTGCTTCAAATTTGTGTTATTGTGTACTAACAAGATCACATGGTAGTCAGGTGTTTGTGATGAAAATGTGTTGGTTTGCTTTTGAACTCTAAAGGGCTTTGTATGATCTTTTGGGATTAAGCATATATACAATAAAGAAAAGATCCAAAGACTGAACCTTGAGGCATTTCAAGTTTTAGAGTTCAAGTTAAGAAGGGTGGGCCAGCTAGACATTAGAAAGAATTGGCTTGTGAAGTAGGATAATAAAGAGAAGCCAAACAAAGAAAATGTATCAAGGAGAAAGGGTGTGATTATTGTGTCAAATGCAATCGAAGGACTGAATAAAATGAAGACTAAACTTCAAGTACTTATGTCTGTATATCTGTATCCATGTCTGTATCTATACCCACACCTGGATCTATATCATCCACCTCTACATCTACCCCTCACGGCCCTTCCACCTTTGTCAGGGCAGGGGTTTTTAACTGTTACTTGTATCATTGTAGTCATTTCTTCATTGCTCTCTTTTCTTACATGATCATACTTCCTTCTATTCATTGCTTTGTTCTCTACAAGGAAGCTAAAGTGTCTTTTCTGAAGTTGAATATCAATCCATTTTTAACCTTTTTCTATCTGTCTATTACAAAT
This sequence comes from Meles meles, assembly GCF_922984935.1. Taxonomy (NCBI): domain Eukaryota; kingdom Metazoa; phylum Chordata; class Mammalia; order Carnivora; family Mustelidae; genus Meles; species Meles meles. Next base: position 34,610,864 of record NC_060069.1, on the reverse strand, counting down.
GCTATACTTGATAACTTTATTAAAATACTCTTTTATAGTTGTCATATTCTTTCCAGTCCCAGTGTTCCACCAGACTGTGAGGGTGATGGCCAGTTACCTGTCTATGAAGATCCATGCAGGAAAAGAAATCCAAGCAGCAGCTACAGCCTTGCACACTGAAATAAGGCAGCATCACTCACAGATATGGTGACCCACATTGCCTATGACCAAATGCAGGGCAGGGAAGAACAGCTCTGCAAGATCCAACAAAGTTCTGCAGCATCAGACTTTGCTCAATTTATTCTTTCTTATACCTTAACCAAGTTCCTTCTCCAGTAGTCTCCCTCATGGTGAGCTACTCAAATTCCCCACAAATTCCTCTCCAGATATCCACTTAAGGAAGACTGAGTTGGCTCATGTTCTGCTCTATTTCAGGTTATTATTTATTTAGTTTTTATTATGTCCTTTCCCTCTGTAATATTATAATTCATTTGTGCTTGGATCATTTCACACTTGTATTTACTGTAATTAAAATAGTGTTTATCTGTATATTCTCTGAATCCCCACAATACCTTGGGGATCTATTATGTGCTCCCATAAATTACTGGCTATGTGGCTTAGATGACTACCAAAGTAAATTTATTTCATCATTTAATATAATAGATTTCCTTTCTTTTTCTTTTTTTAAATTTTTTTAAAAAGATTTAATTTATTTTTTGACAGAGAGAGACATAGAGTGGGAACAGAAGCAGGGGGAGTGGTAGAGGGAGAAGCAGGGCTTACCACTGAGCAGGGAGCCCCATGTGGGGCTTGATCCCAGGACCCTGGATCATGACCTGAGCTGAAGGCAGATGCCTAATGACTGAGCCACCCAGGTGCCCCTAGATTTCCTTTCTGATAATTGCCACTCAAGATAAAAAAGGAAGTACCAAATCTCTCATGGAAAAGGTCGATTATAATCTCAGCACATTATCTGGCTTAAAGCTAGTACCAAATTAAAATTATTCTCTAACTAATTCTGCTTAATTTTTTTCATTTAAACAGGAAACCAATGCAGAATTTTACCTAAAATAATGGTTTAAAATTAACTTCTCTCTCTTTTTTTATAATGGTAAACTAAATTTCCCAAACTCATTTAATAAACACATCATCTTTCATCAATGAATTGAAATGCCACCTTCAATTTTTTAGAAATGTTAGAACCATCTGTGCTGTTTTTGGGTATTGATATATTTTATCAGTCACATTCTGGCACAATGCATTTCTGATTTCTTGAGCTTAACATCTGATAAAACAAGTTAATCATTATCTTCTTTTTTATTAAAATACATGAAGCACATAAGTTTCTTCACATTTTTAGTTTGGATATGGTAAGTTGCCAGAGTATATATCTGTGTTATGAAAGTTAATAAGAAAAATTTTCCTCTTTGTGCCTTATATGTAGGGAAGGTGTTGGTGTGTTTCTGTTAATAACTAGGTATCTTTTCTAAAATGCTTTATTTTAAAATATTTTAACTTCACTAGTTTAACTTAATTTTTAAAAATTAGTTTAGTTTAAAATATATAAATTTTACTTAAAATATTTATTTTTATATATTTCATGAAAAAATATGTAATATAACAACATTATGTATATTTATATATATTTCCTCTGTTTTTTTGAATGACTATCTTGAGCATTCAATTCAATATTTTGTGGAATTTCTTATTTTCCTTTTCTTCATTTTTTTAAATTTTATTTTTTTATTAACATATAACGTATTATTTTCTTCAGGGGTACAGGTCAGTGAATCATCAGTCTTACACAATTCGCAGCACTCACCATAGCACATACCCTCCCCAATGTCCATAACCCAGTCACTCTATCTCCCCCACCCCCAGCAACCCTCAGTTTGTTTCTTTGATTTTGTTATTTGTTGGTTTACATAATTGGCTGCTCCCATGTTAGAGGCATAGATATTTAAAAATTTTAGATCTTCTTGTTGGACAGACCCTTTGAATATTATATAGTGTCCTTCCTCATCTCTTATTATAGTCTTTGGCTTAAAATCTAATTTATCTGATATCAGGATTGCCACCCCAGCTTTCTTTCGATGTCCATTAGCATGGTAAATGGTTTTACACCCCCTCACGTTAAGTCTGGAGGTGTCTTTTGATCTAAAATGAGTCTCTTGCAGAAAGCTTATCAATGGGTCTTGTGTTTTTGTTTTTGTTTGATATCCTGTGTCTTTTGACTGGGGCATTTAGCCCATTTACATTCAGGATAACTATTAAAAGATATGAATTTAGTGCCATTGTATTGCCTGTAAAGTGACTGTTACTGTATATTGTCTCTGTTCCTTTCTAGTTTGCTACTTTTAGGCTCTCTCTTTGCTTAGAGGACACCTTTCAATGTTTCCTGTAGGGCTATTTTGGTATTTGCAAATTCTTTTAGTTTGTCTTGGAAGCTTTTTATCTGTCCTTCTATTTTCAATAACAGCTTAGCTGGATATAGTAATCTTGGCTACATATTTTTTTCTTGTTTAGTGCTCTGAATGTATCATGCCAGTCCTTTCTGGCCTGCCAGGTCTCTGTGGATAGGTCTGCTGCCAATCTAATATTTCTACTGTTGTATGTTACAGACCTCTTGTCCAGAGCTGTTTTCAGGATTTTCTCTTTGTCACTGAGACTTGTTTTACTATTAGATGATAGTGTGTTGACCTATTTTTATTGATTTTGGGGGGGGGTTCTCTGTGCCTCCTGGATTTTGATTCTTGTTCCCTTTGCCAAATTAGGGAAATTCTCTGCTATGTTTTGCTCTAATATACCTTCTGCCTCCCTCTCTCTTTCTCCTCCTTCTGGGATCTCAATTATTTTAATATTGTTTCATCTTATAGTATCATTTATCTCTCAAATTCTCCCCACGTGGTCCAGTGGTTGTTTATTTCCCTTTTTCTCAGCTTCTTTACTCTCCACCATTTGGTCTTCTATATCACTAACTCTCGCTTCTGCCTCATTTATCCTAGCAGTAAGAGCCTCCATTTTTTATTGCACCTCATTAATAGCTTTTTTTCAATTTCATTTTGGTTAGATTTTATTTCTCCAGAAAGGGGATTCTCTAGTATCTTTCATAATTTTTTCAAGCCCAGCTAGCACCTTGATAGCTGTCACTCTGAACTTTAGATCTGACATATTGCTAATGTCTGTATTGATTAGGTTTCTAGCTTTCAGTACTGCCTCTTGTTCTTTTTTTTTTTTTTAGGTGAATTTTTCCACCTTGTCATTTTATCCAGATATGAATAGATGAATGACAGAACAAAATACTAAAAAGGTAGCAATGGCCCCAGAAATATATACACTAAACAAGTCAGAAGAGACCTGAAACTGGGGTGAGAAGGGGAAAAAAGGAAAAAATATATATATTAGACTGATGAATAGAACAAGCCACACACCTGATTTGGGGTGTAAAAAAATTGCACCCCAAAATTTTAAAGAAAGAAAAATTTATATATATACAAAAATAAGGACAAACATGATGAAGGATATAAACATGATGGAATATGACTGTCAAGTTGAAAATTTAAAAAGATTCTAAAGGGATTGATAAGTTGGTTGAAAAAAGAAAAAAAAGAGGAAAGAATGCGATTAGGCTGGATCCTAGAAAAAAGCTATGCTCTAGACTTAGGGTATATTTTAATGTTGGAAGAAACTGTATCCCAAAATTTTAAAGAAAGAAAAACCTATGTGCATACAAAAAATAAGGCTAAATACAATGAAGGGATAGAATATGCTATAACAATGAATATTTAAAAAGATTTTTAAAGAGGTGTTGATAAGATAAAATAGTTGAAAAAACGTTAAAGCAAGAAAGAGGACAAATTAAACAAATAAATAAGAAAAAATAAAATTTAATAAATTAACTTTGAAAGATTAAAGAATCATGGGGGAAAAGCCATGAATTGTATGTGCCATATTCCCATAGCTCTGAAGTTTTGCAGTTCTCCTTTATTAGTAAACTTGGTCTTGGCAGGATGTTCTTCTGTGGGGGACCTGTTGCAGTGATTCTCATATGTCTTTGAATAAGGCGGAATTGTACCACCTTGCCAGGGGCCAGGCTAAGTAATCTGCTCAGTTTTGGTCTCAGGAGGTTTTGTTTCCTGAATGTTTTCATACAGCTTTGGGGGACAGGTATGAAGATGGCAGACTCCCAATCTCTGTCCCCATAAGAGCCAAGAGCTTGGGGCCCCACTCCTCAGTGCTCCCTCAGAGAAAAGCAGTCAATCACTCCTGTGTCTCTGGTCTCTAGACATGCTCTGAGCCTACCCAGCCTGTGACCGAGCATTTTTATCTCTGCTGCATGGCCTGTTTGGAGTCTCCAAACCCAGCAGATTCCTGTGGTGCACTCCTGTGCCACTTCCCCCAGGGAAGGAAGGTGAGTCTCCCTGGATCTGCCTCTTGTGGTGTCCCTGCTTGAAGAGCAGTGGTCTGACTGTGCTTTGGATCATGGTTTAAGGTAACCCTGAGTTGAATGTCCCTCCTTGGCTCTGTCTCTGCAGCTGGTTTCCCTGCTCTGATGCCTGGGAGCTCCACACCACTCTCAGGAACCACAGGCCTATTTGAGACCCTATGGGTTCTGAGACCACACTGTCTCAGCCAGGGTTCCACCCCCTGCTTAGTCTCTGGAGCAACATCCTTCAATGGAGCAGACTTCTACAAGTTCCAATTTTGTGTTTTGCTGCTCTACCACTTGCTGGGAACAGGCCCCTCCTCCTGTGTTTCTCTTCCTGTATATCCCCTCAGATTCACTTTGCATATCCTACCTTCCAGAAAGTGACCACTTTTCTGTTCCTAGGATTGCTGCTTTTCTTCTCTTCTATCTCCTGTTGAGTTTGTAGGTGTTCAGAATGGTTTGATAACTATCTGCTGAACTCCTGGGACCTGATGATGTTCAAGTCTCCTACTTCTCCACCATCTTGCTCCTCCACCCTTTTTTTTCTTCTTTTAATATTTATACTTCTAATATACTTTTCTTCAGTGAAAGTGGGAAATCTTGTCCTTTTTTCTGAATGTAGGGGAGATTTTTTTTTTTACATTTTAATGATTACATATGATAATGGTGAATATTTTTTGAAACACATAAAAGAAATATTTGCTTCCTATTATAATACATACATATATATGTGTGTATGTGTATGTGTATAATTTGATTATATTATTATTAATTAATAATTAATTAATAATTAATTCCAACATTTGTTGGAATGACATTATTTTCTTTGTTATATATTTAGAGAATTATATTAATCATTTTTTTAATGTTTGTCTATCCAAGCATTCTTAAAATACCTCCTATATAATCATAGAAAATATTTTTATTCCATTTACCACTTTTTTTTTTTTAATTTCTCCATGTATATTTAGAATGCATTCTTCTTTTTTATTTGGGCCAACATTCATTTCATACTCTTAAACTTTCTCAAAGAATTCCTTCTAAATTACTGTCACACAGATTTTTTATGATTCTCTATTAATCAACAGAACAAATCATTCAAACATTCCTTAGAGAATTAATCCATAAATTCACTGCAGTTTTGCTCTTTTAAAAGGCTCACTTGAGATAATAGAATGAAAACCAAGGTAGATTTATTATTTATCTCTGTTGATCCCTTTTGTTCACTCCGTGTATTATTTGATTATTAGAAATCAGCAGACATTAACCATATTCTCTTGGCTTCCTGAAGACTGGCGTTCTGTCACTATTTCAGTATAAGTGATATCCAACTCACATGCATCATTATTGATATAAAAAATAAGTTTAGGGATGCCTGGGGGGGGTCAGTTTGCATCTGTCTTTAGCTCAGGTCATAATCACAGGGTGCTGGGATCAAGACCTGTGTCATGCTCTTTGATCAGCGAGGATTCTGCCTCTCCCTTTCCCTCTGCCTGCCTCTACCCTTGCTTATGCTTGCTATCTCTCTCTCTGTGTCACATAAATAAATAAGATCTTTAAAAAATATATAAAAATTAAGTTTAAAATAAGGAACAGCCTTTTGGAGAATAAATATGCTTACGCTATCTCTCTGTGTCACATAAATAAATAAGATCTTTAAAATAATATAAAAATTAAGTTTAAAATAAGGAACAGCCTTTTGGAGAATAAATATGCATCTTCTGAACAGTGTAACTGAAAACATTTAGCATTTTATTGAAAAAATGTTTTTATTGGACTTAGAGTAATGAAATACTTTTATTCTCAAGACAGGCTTGAAATTTCTTAAAGTTAAATTGATATTCCTTATCAGATACTCAGGATCTGTATTCAATGTCAAGTTCAATTACCAATTTCTTCCAAGTGGTTGCTGATGTCTATTTTACAACTTATTCTGCTTTATATTTAATTAATTATGTAATCTTTTTCAACTCACTTTTGAAAATTAATGAGAATATCCCCAGGGCATGGATTAGTAATGTAGTTAGATTACTACCCACTAACTGAATTCCCAATACTCAAAAAACAATCATCACGTACATAAGATGTATGTTATTATTATTATTTATTATTATTATTATTATTAAGAACTACCTTGGACCTCATAATATTTGATATATTACGGGAGACTTTGTAAGTAAACTGAGATTTATGTCTTGCCTTCAAGGAGCTTCAAATAGTAATATGATAAATGTAATTAGATGTCAAGTTACATGACATAACCTCTAAATGCTGAAATATTTTGAAGGAAGGAGAGATGACTAAGGTCTTTTCAGGAAACTTCCACAAAGCAAGGAAGAATTTAGTTTAGCCCTGAGGAAAATAAAATAGAATTCAGATAGGTAAAAGATATTCTTAGTACATAAAACCACATAAGGAAAACAAAGTCTATGTGCTGTTTGACAGTGTGGACATGAAGTTTAATATTTATATCTGAGTGGATCTCTAGCGACCTGAAGAATTGGGCTTTCCTCCTAAGGCTACCTTTGACAGACCATGCTCTATTTTATTCCAGTTCAAATAATGAGCTTGTGGTTTGTTTGGGTTTTTTTTTTTTTTTTTAATATTATTGTATGTCAAAGATCTTCATGTACTGCAGAATTCAAAGTTCAAACTAACTTTGGTTTTAATTCCACCTCTAAAACAAAACAAAACAAAACAACTTGGGAGTTAATTCTAACAGGACTAGATCCTTTAGGTAATAAGTATGGTTTTTCCCTACTGCCAAATTTTAGCATTCAACAAAAAAAATAAGTTTCATACATTGTTTCTATGAGAGTCCATACTGGGGATAAGGTCAAGGGAAGCTCTAGAAATTTGACCTAGAAAAGAGCATGAAGCAAAGAATTAGAAGGAACCAATATCAGCTGGATTTGAAATGGCTCCCAGTTGAACTTCTGAGTGCACTCAGTTTTGCTTGTGATGGCACTTTTAGGCTTCCATGTAATATTCGTCCTTCCCCTATTGTCCCATTCTCCATGACAGATACCAAATAGCATAGGATCATTTGAAAGAAAGAGTAAGTCTTTTGTTTTGTAACCAAACATGAATCTGTAAATTACAGCATTTGTTTTCTGTGTTGGTTCCATAAGGAATACCCTAATGGACTCATAATAGACTGTCATTATCACATCAGCAAAAAGTAAGGTGCCTTCAGTAGAATAAACTATTATATTACAATTAAGTAAGTCCAGTGGACTCATTGGTACTTTCACAAAATTATACCCAAATGCTTGATTATGAAAATCACTGAATGGGGGACCATAATTAAAATATCTCTCTGTCTCTAGCAAGGAGAAATGCTTCAAAAAAAAGCAATATGGTTAAAAAAAAAAAGGCAATATGGTTTTCATCTATAAACTTTTAATGATTCAAAAAGTATTCTTTTCTCAAGTGGGGAACAAACAATTTTGAGTGCTTACTATGTATCAAGCATTTATAAAACTGAAAATATAAGTAACATTAGGAACAAGGTAGTTTTCATGAAGGAGAGGTTCTTTCAATGATGGCAGATAAATGAACAGTTACTATTCACTTTTTGTACCTGGTTAGAAGTAGGTATAGTGTCCTGAGAGATCCCATAGAACCTAAGGAGGTTAGGAAGTGTAGGTTAGGGAAGGCATTCTAGAAAGGGCGCTATATAAGGGCTTTAGTATATGAGGATGTGCAAGGATTTAATCAGGTAAAAACACATACAGTGATACTGTTTACTGGTTAAGAGAGTGGACCCCAATATGTTTCAGGCAGAGGAAGTGAGCATTTCAAATTTCCATGGGAAGGACATGGTGTCGTAGTCTAGTAAGAAATACTCCAGGCCGTAGTGTAGAGTGTCACTGACATCTGGGCAGAGAGGCTCTGGAATAACCAAAGAGCAGATTCTGAAGACAAGTTTCCAGGCTACAATAGGCAATGGAGCTCACTAAAGGATTTTAAGCAGAAGAATGGCAAAATCAGATTTCTTTTTGGAAAAGCAGATTCAGAGACCCTTTCAAGTGGTATTTTTCCTCACTAATCACCCAAAAAGTGATGATTGACTTTCCAATTACTGGAATCTCCTTGCAAGGGTGTTAGCTTCTTTCCCACTGCTTGAAAAAATCTAATGGATATTTTGGCCTAATTTTTCTTAAATGTTACCATGAATTCAACTACTTTGCTGTATCTTTATGCCTTCAAACTCGGGACTCTGGCTGTATTTTCATGCCTTCAAACTCAGGACTCTTGCTATATTTTCTGCCAGATATATGAAAATTGCAGGATTTTCAACAGAAGAGTACTTCCAAACTTGAAATAAAATACTCAGTGGACTTCCAAACCAACTATTTTCAAATAATTGCCAAACTGCCTAGAACTCAAGATTAAAAGGAAAAAATCAAGCCACTTCTTTCAAAATCTATGAAGAGGCACATTTAATCAGACTTCTGCAGTACCTGTGTTTTTGAAAATATGGTATTTCAGGCTCATACTTTACTGATTCAACAATTTACAAATCACCTTTCAATAAGAAAGAAAGAAACTGTATTCTTCTGCACTTGCTTGCTGTGTGTACTTCACATAAAATAGCTCCAGTTGCTTATGTAATAAGATGGCTCAGAGATTCTGTGATGCCATATGATTTTACAGAAAAAGTACAACATCCAAAAGGATCATTCTTTTTTTTTTTTAGATTTTATTTAGTTATTTGACAGACAGAGATCACAAGTAGGCAGTGAGGCAGGCAGAGAGAGAAAGGAAGGGAAGCAGGCTCTCCACTGACAGAGAGCCCAACGCGGGGCTCCATCCCAGGATGCTGGGATCATGAGCTGAGCCGAAGGCAGAGGCTTTAACCCACTGAGCCACCCAGGTGCCCAAGGATCATTCTTTTTTATCCCATTTTGCAAGCTATGCCTCTTATGTTTCTAAAATACAAAATAGGAGTATGGTTTTCTTGGTCAGGGTTAATAATTTCCTTCCCAGGCACAGTAACTGGACAGTATGTGTTTTTTGCTTTTGTTTTTGTTTTTCTCTACTAAAATTTTATTCATTGGCTCGCATCTTCTGGATCCATTCTTTTCTATTCAGTTCTCTCTTCAGCTGGTTTGATTACAACATCTACTTCAAATTACACTTAAGAATAATTCCTCCCTGGGGTGCCTGGGTGGCTCAGTGGTTTAAGCCACTGCCTTTGGCTCAGGTCATGATCTCAGGGTCCTGGGATCGAGTCCCACATAGGGCTCTCTGCTCGGCGGGGAGCCTGCTTCCCTCTCACTCTCTCTGCCTGCCTCTCTGCCTACTTATGATCTCTCTCTGTCAAATAGATACATAAAATCTTTGAAAAAAAAATAAATAATTCCTGCCAACAAAGAAATGAGGATGGTCTTGTGCTGTGGGCTTCAAGCTGTTTGAGATGGGAGCTATAATGTTTTGTTTCTATTTGCTCTATTATAGACAGAAACCAGCCTTTAAAACTGCAACAGTTCACAAACAAAGTTTGCAGCTCCAGTCACTAGGCTACATTATGTATTGTCTGTTCTAAACCCTTTATATATATATTAACGTGCCTGATCCTCCCAGTGACTTGTGAGGGCATTATGACCACTATCTGCAATACTGAGGTGAACATTGAATCAATGCAAGAAACTCAGTAACTTCTCCAGTTCACACAGAGTGGAGAAACTTAGAAAGATGGCCCCATAATCTGTCTTTAACCACTATTCTAACACTTTGGAAAACAAACCTATTATTGCTTTCTTTCTCTCAGATATGCCATCCATATGCCATCCATATGAAATGGTATATAATTCACATTTGCACTACCATGTGAGGTGGTAACCCTGGAGACGTGATCCTGATTTTACTGATAAGGAATCTGAGGTCGTTCTAATGTTATGGGTAAGAAACCCCACATTCACAGTCAACACAGGCACAATGTTGCCTCATAGGGTTCTACATCTGTCTATCATGTACCTTGACCTATAAGGGTGGATTATGTTGGAAGCAAACAACCATAAAATAGTACTGCACATGTCAATATGCTTTTCAACAGGGCCCCTGGTAAATCCACGCCTACTGCTGGATATGCACTGACTAGGATTTAAAAGGTAAATATTAGAAGTGTGGTTCTTCTATACTTCTCTACACTTTTTCCCAAAGGTAATTTATATGCAAGCTCTTTACTCAAGTCTCCCACAGAATCTTTGTTCCACATACGACAGTCCCTTCAATGTTCCCAGATTTGGGAAATTAGACTCTTTATTTTTCCCTTCCATTGTCTGAAACAAATTCATTCTTTCAATGCTTGTTCTTTGAATCCTTGATCCCTTTGTGCCTGGTACATTTCTAGCTGCTGGGGGAAGGGTGGAACAACAATGAAAAACAAAAATTCTTTCCCTCACTTCTCTAAACAATAAGGAGGTGATGGCAATAAACAAGTAATACCCATAATAGACCACTTAGTGATAAGTGCTAAAGAGAAAAATAAAAATAAAAGGAAGAGAATGAGAATAGAGAATGATGGAGGGTGCCATTTTATGTACATTGATCAGTGTATATACCACTGAGAAGGTGAAAACAGACGTTTAGGGTTAATTAGAAAATCATTTCAGGTTTTGTTTTGTTTTAGTGTGGTTTTAGTCCTGGTTGCCAATAAATGTTCTTCTGTCCATCAGCATATAGAATTTTCCCTTTTTCTTTTCTTTCTTAAATTCAGCATGTGATACCAGGTAGAAAATTGTGGTCTCATTTTCCACAAGACAAAAAACTGCATGTATCATTTTAAACTGATTGGATCTAAGGCAAGGAGTTAACTTGGTTTGAATGTCTTTTTCTTTCCCAGAGTGATAGCACAGTGCATATATAAAATCCCTTATCTAATTCTTGGAATTTCACAAGACATGAGTAGAATTAAATCAATTTGGAAATAGGAATTTGGTCAGACTATACACACAATGGCCTAAGCATGAGACCACCATTAGTACTTTACACACACACACACACGTACATAATGTAGAACTATTTATTTGCAACAAAATGTCCTATGTACTTTCTACCAACAACAAGACTGAAGAAAGAGAAATTAAGGAGTCAATCCCATTTACAATTGTACCCAAAACTATAAGATACCTAGGAATAAACCTAACCAAAGAGACTAAGAATCTATACACAGAAAATTATAAAGTACTCATGAAAGAAATTGAGGAAGACACAAAAAAATGGAAAAATGTTCCATGCTCCTGGATTGGAAGAATAAATATTGTGAAAATGTCTATGGTACCTAAAGCAATCTACACATTTAATGCAATCCCTATCAAAATACCATCCATTTTTTTCAAAGAAATGGAACAAATAATCCTCAAGTTTATATGGAACCAGAAAAGACCTCGAATAGCCAAAGGAATATTGAAAAAGAAAGCCAAAGTTGGTGGCATCACAATTCCGGACTTCAAGCTCTATTACAAAGCTGTCATCATCAAGACAGCATGGTACTGGCACAAAAACAGACACATAGATCAGTGGAACAGAATAGAGAGCCCAGAAATCGACCCTCAACTCTATGGTCAACTCATCTTCGACAAAGCAGGAAAGAATGTCCAATGGAAAAAAGACAGCCTCTTCAATAAATGGTGCTGGGAAAATTGGACAGCCACATGCAGAAAAATGCAATTGGATCACTTCCTTACACCACACACGAAAATAGACTCCAAATGGATGAAGGACCTCAATGTGAGAAAGGAATCCATCAAAATCCTTGAGGAGAATGCAGGCAGCAACCTCTTCGACCTCAGCCGCAGCAACATCTTCCTAGGAACAACAGCAAAGGCAAGGGAAGCAAGGGCAAAAATGAACTATTGGGATTTCATCAAGATCAAAAGCTTTTGCACAGCAAAGGAAACAGTTCACAAAACCAAAAGACAACTGACAGAATGGGAGAAGATATTTGCAAACGACATATCAGATAAAGGGCTAGTATCCAAAATCTATAAGGAACTTAGCAAACTCAACACCCAAAGAACAAACAATCCAATCAAGAAATGGGCAGAGGACATGAACAGACATTTCTGCAAAGAAGACATCCAGATGGCCAACAGCACATGAAAAAGTGCTCCATGTCACTCGGCATCAGGGAAATACAAATCAAAACCACAATGAGATATCACCTCACACCAGTCAGAATGGCTAAAATTAACAAGTCAGGAAATGACAGATGCTGGAGAGGATGTGGAGAAAGGGGAACCCTCCTCCACTGTTGGTGGGAATGCAAGCTGGTGCAACCACTCTGGAAAACAGCATGGAGGTTCCTCAAAATGTTGAAAATAGAACTACCCTATGACCCAGCAATTGCACTACTGGGTATTTACCCTAAAGATACAGATGTAGTGATCCGAAGGGGCACGTGTACCCGAATGTTTATAGCAGCAATGTCTACAATAGCCAGACTATGGAAAGAACCTAGATGTCCATCAACAGATGAATGGATAAAGAAGAAGTGGTATATATACACAATGGAATACTATGCAGCCATCAAAAGAAATGAAATCTTGCCATTTGCGACGACGTGGATGGAACTAGAGCGTATCATGCTTAGTGAAATAAGTCAATCGGAGAAAGACAACTATCATATGATCTCCCTGATATGAGGACATGGAGAAGCAACATGGGGGGGTAGGGGGATAGGAGAAGAATAAATGAAACAAGATGGGATTGGGAGGGAGACAAACCATAAATGACTCTTAATCTCACAAAACAAACTGGGGGTTGCTGGGGGGAGGTGGGATTGGGAGAGGGGGAGCGGGCTATGGACATTGGGGAGGGGAGGTGAACCATAAGAGACTATGGACTCTGAAAAACAACCTGAGGGTTTTGAAGGGTCAGGGGTGGGAGGTTGGGGCAACCTGAGGGTTTTGACGGGTCAAGGGTGGGAGGTTGGGGGAACAGGTGGTGGGTAATGGGGAGGGCACGTTTTGCATGGAGCACTGGGTGTTGTGCAAAAAGAATGAATACTGTTACACTGAAAAAATAAATAAAATGGAAAAAAAATGTCCTATGTACTTTCTGATGTCACGTTATCAATAACCAATTTGAAGAGATAGTGCAGTTATTATCATTTTCCTTTTATATATTTTGAGACTGAAGTCCAAATAAAGGTGACTTTTCCAAGGTCACCCATTAAGCTTTTGAGAAAAGGTTTGAAAGATTTTAGACATCTCCCCAATATTTAAACTCCTCTCTTAGAAGTAAATTCTTAGCTCAAATATTTAAAACCCTTCTGGAAGCTCCTCATTGTGTTGGTTTTATCTGCTCCTGTGGCCATGCCGGCCAGTAGATTTTCATAGAGGATTTGAAGGTTATAGCATTTGAAGCATTTACACTTTTATTGTCCTGAAGATATATTTTCCCTTATTTGCTATCAAAACCTTATATACTAATGCTTCACATTCAGATTAAAATCAGCAACATTTAGATTATTTTGACAATCTTCATTGTAAATGATCAATACCTATATAGGTTACATAAATGATAATAAAGATGTCACAATTCTGTATTTGTCATCTCTTAGAATCATTAAATATTGTCTAACTCATGTTTACAGACAAAAAAAAATTTCCTGATTGCATCACTAGTTAGGTTTTCTTTAACTTCATGATTCAATGCCCTGCGGTCTCCTATTAATTTCCTTTTTCTTTGGTTATTCCTGTGGAAAGGCCAAGGTGCTATGAAAATATGCCATTGAGACTGTAATCCATTTAGCTTATTTCTGTGCTCAGACACTCTTATGGGAGCAGACACTCAGCAGACTGATTATAGAGATGTTATCCATATACAGTGACTCACCAAGGTTTTCAAAAATTTAATACATTTCTTCATACCATAAGCATATTACCTTACTGATAAACTTTTATGTTTTTTGTTACCAGGATTATTCAAGATTTTTCCTGAAAAATAGGTGTAACTGCTTGGCATGAAAATGAAAGATGCACAGCATTGGGTAAAGGGTGTCATAGCCAACGTCCACCAGAATAGATTGGGGTTTTAATACTCTGCATTTTTGAGAGGGAGTGGCAAGGCACTGTGGACCATTCAGGCAGGGTACTACCCTTGGGTAATGAACACAGAATTCTTTTTTCCTTTCCTTCCTGAAATTTGTCACTGAGGTATTTTTAGCTCAACAAGAGTAACTGACTCTGAGTGAGTTCCTCACACTCTATACTGTGGAAAATGCTATTTATTATTGATATCGCTATGCATATTCTATGGAATATAAAACACTCTAAATTCTCTACTGGTGCCTTTGGCACAATGGAGAAAAGAACTTTTTGAAAGGAAAACATTGCCTCATCTATAATAAATTAATAACAACTCAATATGTGGTTTTTAAAAGTAACTAAATGCATTCTAGCTATTTTTGCAGAGATTTTAGGCTATATGCAAATAACAGCTCTAAAAAATTCAATTTGGGGATTAGCATTTTGATGCTTTCTCTCCCTTAGGTTATGCTTGCCCTACCTAAAGTGTTTGCATTCTTTCTGAAATTTTGTATATGAACAGACAGGAAATAATTAACTCTCATTTGTCAAGTGTTTTATAATTTACAATTTGGTGTTTTGTTGTTTATATCCTTTTTCTCTTGCTCACTGTGGAAAAACATCACTGGATGGGTTATTATCAGTCCACGTTCCGGATGAGAAAACTGAATTTTGGAAAAGCTGTGGCTCTGGTCATGGCATATGCTGGCTTGCCGAGAATTGAAGTCTTCATTTATGTCCCAGATCCTTGAAGTCTTTTTTTGTTGTTGTTGTTTGGGGTTTTTTTTTTGTTTTTTTTTTTGGTTTTTGGTGGTTTTTTTTTTTTTTTTCTTTTTTCTTTTTGGCTCTAACTTTCGTCTTCTTATTGCCTCCCTGCACAATCTCTCTAGATAGATATTTCATTCAGCCCATCTGTTTCATAAACTCGCCTTCTGAAACTTTGCTGTTGCACTATTTCTGTGTCTCCTATTTACACTTAACTTCTGGAGCTCCATCCCTACCCTTCAGTCCTCAAAGTGAGTTAGACAGAAAATCAGACATAAAGCAAGAAAAGAAAAAGTAGTTCTCAGTTTCCATAAGGTCTGATTATCCTCAAAGTTACAGAGAAAAGACAGAGCTGCGGTTCCTATGCCTGTGTCTGCTAGATGAGATGGGGTTCCAAAGCCTTGGGTTTCTGTCACTCTTTTGGCATCTGCTAGGCACGTTACCATTTGCAAATCATATTAAGCACTCTGGTTCTCATTCTCCTGATAGAAAATGTTGATAATAATCTCTAATTTTCTGACAAAACTATTATGAGGAGCAAATGGCCTATGAAAGTGAGTATTTTTTTGCTTTGTAAAGCTCTATGTAAGGATATATCAACTACTATAATTATCATTATCATAGACCTCCTTGGCACAATCAGTGGCAACTGCTTATTGCTAATGAAATAAAACACTGAAGCCACAAGGAATATTATGCTGTTTCTGTGAAGGTATGAACCTTCAACAAGAAACTCAGATGTATGAGTTTAATTTGTTTTTTTTTTAATAATTTTAGTTTAAATCTAACACTTTTCCCACCAGATGGGCAGAATATACAAAAATACAAAGTTTTGAGACATGCCTAAGCATTAGAGTGGTCTCCCCGGTCGTTGATCTCTGTTTATACCAGTGAAGTACCTGCTATCCCACCACACATGAGGTGGGTCTGGTGGCTGTGCTATTTCCTTGTCAGGTTTGAGGCACAGGATTCTTAAAGATGCCTAAAAATCTAAGCATCTTGGATGGAGTTTTTCTAGATCCAGGAGGAAGTTAATCCCAACTGTTTTCAACATTCCCCGGGGGTGGGGGATGCCCAGGTCCTAGGCTAAATGCTAGTCTGTTGACCTCCAGAACATCCCAGCTTTTCCCAGAGTTTAAGTTCCCTTCCTCTGCAGACCATTCAGACACCACCCTAAATTCTCTATCTTAGAACTCCCACATCTCTAAAGTGTTCTATCCCACTGAATCAGGTTCTGTTTTTGTTTTGTAAAGGACACAAATAAATAGCACCTATCTTTTTATGATGGTGGAAGAGAAAAATATAGGGGAGATGGAAATAAATTAGTATGTCCGTAATTACACATTATTATTATATAACTATTTATATCTGAATTAACGATTCAGATATAAATAGTTAAAACACAAAATGAGGCGCTCTGACTGCCATCCTGGTTTGCAGAAAGGTTTTAACCAAGAAATTGACTCGATGTTATTATACAAGATTTTCCTCAAATTTTCTGGTATAAAAAAGAGGTTAGCTTCACATGCAATGATTTCAGCAGTGTGGGTGAGAAACTTCAGGATGGGAGAGAGCGAGAGAGAGAAAGAGAGAGGACAGAGGGAAACACAGAGAGAACCAGATCAGTAAACAGGGAAAACACATTAGGGTTAGGGAAAACAGGTTCTATTTCATCTTCAGCTAAGAGAAAATTGAGGAACATTTTTCTGTTGAAAAATTTTGTTTCATAATTCCAAACTTTCACTGAAATAATGGAGATAAAATGTAAGGAAAAAGTAATGTGAGGCCAAGACACAAGCAATCTTAGATGTTTTAATTACAGTATTTTAAGTTCTTTTTTTTTTTCCAATGGTGAAAACGATAGGGAACTATTAATAGAAAATATGGGAACTTAAATAAGAAAATCATCATTACTCATAATCTATTACACGAACATGCATATATAGCAAAAAATGGCTTTCACCACTTAACTTTAAAATTATTTGAATTTGTTCAGGCCTTAAAAATTATTTGAATTTGTTCAGGCCTTGAAAATTATTTGAACAGGTCATTTTAATGGTTATTAACATGCCCTTCTATAAACATATCATAAACTGTTTAATTACTCTCTTTTCACTGGAGCTTTAAGTTGTTTTCATTTCTTTGATATTACAAATTATACCAAAATAAAAATCCATGTACATAAATTTTATCTTCATTTTAATCATTCCACTGTAACAATTCCAGGAATGTAATTTTTTAATCAAAGGAATAAATACATTTATTACTCTACATGGTGATAATTTTTTTATTATTGATGAACTTTAAAACAAATTTTAATCATTTCTTCCTGATTATAAAAAAAACTTGTTTCATTAATTTATTTAATGATAGAAAGCCACTTTATCTTCCAAATGTAATCTCTACGAGCGCATGGAGAACTCTGGAATTATCCATGTCTTACTCATGGTATTCTTCTTTTCCTGGTTTTTACGAGTGAAATGGATAAGCAGATATCAGGATGACATTCTCTTGACTTGGAATAAAATTCAGTGTTCTCTCACTTACTGATAATGTACCATGAGTGGAGACAGTATTGTCCTCCAATCCTGAGTCATATCCCTCTTGGAAATGTGAGTTCCTGTAATAGACCAGTTTGCTTTCTGACACACACCAGCTCACAGTAGGTTGAAGCCTGGCTGATGTCTACTGAAATCCAGTACCTGAAAATGAAAAACTTAAAGCCTTGGTATTAAACATATATCCTACATACCTCAACCCCAGCATCATGATTTTCCCCAATGGTACAGGTACTGAAAATCAGCCTGTTAATTCAAATGTGAGGAATTCTTAACAGTATCTCATGTCCAATCTCATCTCGTTGGGGACCCACAGAGAACCACTTGAGACTACCCAGTGCTTTTTCTACCATACAGTAAGGGAAATAGCTGTACTTAGCAGGTGGTCCTCAACCTAAATAAAACTCAAAAGACTCTAAAAGTAAAGGAAAAGACCAAATGTTCAGACCAAATTTTACTTTATGAGTCAGAATCTGAAGTATTTTTTTCCCTTGGGATTTGTTTCCTGAAGATTATATGCTGTCTTAAACAAAGGTCTCAAGGAAGAAGTCTACCCTCTGCATCTCAAGCTTGGGGCACAGCCAGTGAGTTGCAGTCTCTGAAGGGTGTTGTAGTTAAGGACACAGGGCCCCCTGGTAGTCAGGAGTTTAGCTTATGTTTTATCAGTATCCCTAGCCCAAGCCCCTCCTTTTGGGTACTTTACCATCCCCACCCCCCACCATCTCTCTCTCCCTGGACCCCAGATTAGGACTATTGATCCTTCTTGAGCCAGTGACCCTATGGCTAAGCTTGCCTGGTGAGTCAGATTCTATAGCCACCAAAGGGGTTTCAGACCATTTAGAGCTTTAAAATGCTGGTCTAAATGCAGAGTCACAGTCTTCTGGACTCTGTAAAATAGGAGAATTTTATGAGTTTTTTTTTCTTTTCTATTTTTTACATAATCATTGATCCATAATTCAATCGCCTATTCCAAGTAATTTCACTAATGGTGACAATCTTTACGCAGGGTTTCTTTGTTTCATTCTTTATATGTTTTAGGTGTTTTTCGATTTTCTTTCTGACATTTTGTTACCTGGTTCATTTTTTTTTTTCCTGTATGGATTCATTTTAGGTTTGTCTTTATAGCTTTTTTACTTTGTAGAATTTTCAATTAATCTTTTACTTTCTGGGATTCCTTTTTATTAAAAATAATATTTTAACACAAAATATTTACCAATTTTTCATCCATGTTTAAATTGGTATACATCACATATTTTTTAACTTTTCTTTTTTCTTTCTTTTATTTTATTTTATTTATTTATTTGACACAGAGAAAGACAGAATGTGTGTGTGTGTGTGCAAGCAGTGGGAGCAGCTGGCAGAGGGAGAAGCGGGCTCCCTGATGAGCAGGGAAACCAATGGAGGGCTCTCAAGCAAGCACCAGGACCCTGAAATCATGACCTGAGCCAAAGGCAGACACTTAACCAACTGAGCCATCCAGTGCCCCTTCGTTTTATTAATGTGAAATGCATCTACTATAAAATTATCCATGTTAAAGTATATACTTGAGTGATATTTAATATGTTTACAATCTCATGCCACTGTCACTCTATCTAGTTTTAAGTTATTTTCACCCTCAAAGAAAACCCTGTACACATTTAACACTCTTCACACATTGATTATACAACGTTACATAGCTGGTATTTTTCACTTCGCATAATGTTCTTGGGGTTCATCCACATACATCACTACTTCTTCCCTGTTTATGGTTGATTGATATTCCATTCATGCATACACCACAGTTGACTTATCCATCCATTCATCCACTCATGGACGTTTGGGTGGTTTCCACCTTTTGGCGATTTTCAATAGTGCTCCTACATACATTTATGTACACATTTTAGTTTGAGTATCTCTTTTCAGTTCTTTTGGGTATATACCCAAGTGTAGAATTGCTGGATCATTTGGTTATTCTACGCTTAAATTTTAAGGAATTGGCAAACTTTTTTTCAGAGCAGCTGAACAATTTTACATTCCCATTAACAACGCCCAAGGTCTCTAATTTCCCCACACAGGCATGAACACTTGTCATTTTCTGGTTTTCTTATTATCACCATTCTAGTGAGTATGAAGTATCTCATTATGATTTTGGTTTGTATTTCCCTAATGACCAATGACATTAAGTATCTTTTCTGGTGCTTGCTGACCATTTATATATCTTTTTTAAAGAAATGTCTATTTAAGCACTTTGTCCTTTTTTTTTTTTTTTTTTACTTTGAGTTGTCTGTATTTTTGTTGTTGGGTTAAGTGTTCCTTGAATAGTGAAGATACTGGTAACTTATCATATACATGATTTGCAAGAATCTCTTATATTCTGTAGGTTGTCTTTTCACTTTCTTAGTAATATCCTTTGACACACAATGTTTTCAAATTTGATATAGTCCAATTTATCTATTTTTTGTTGTTGTTACTCTATATATACTTTTTGTACTATAATTTTCTTGGTTTCCTGATACCACATTGCCATATTTCACAACAGCCTGAGAGGTCTTGTGTGGTTTCACTTTTGAAAGAGATTTTGGATGTTTTTTTTTTCATCTCTTTAAACATAGCAGACATTATTTCTTTTCATTATTTTCCTACTTATCTTTCTCACCTATGCTCTTCTTCTCTTTTTATTTTAAATATTGTCCTCTTTTTATGTTTACCTAACCAAGGTTCATGTGCTTTTTTCATTTTTAACAGTTTGAAAGAATTACCTTAATCATAGTATTTTGGAATTCTGTGTTACAGAATAATTCATGGTAGAAAACTAGACCTACCCAAGTTTTTTTTTTCTTTTTTTTTTCCAATTTATTTATTTTTTCAGCGTAACACTATTCATTGTTTTTGCACAACACCCAGTGCTCCATGCAATACGTGCCCTCCCTATTACCCACCACCTGTTCCCCCAACCTCCCACCCCTGACCCTTCAAAACCCTCAGGTTTTTTTTCAGAGTCCATAGTCTCTTATGGTTTGCCTCCCCTTCCAAATTTTTTTTTTTTTAATAAACATATAATGTATTTTTATCCCCAGGGGTACAGGTCTGTGAATCGCCAGGTTTACACACTTCACAGCACTCACGATAGCACATACCCTCCCCAATGTCCATAGCCCCTCCCCCTCTCCCAATCCCACCTCCCCCCAGCAACCCCCAGTTTGTTTTGTGAGATTAAGAGTCATTTATGGTTTGTCTCCCTCCCAATCCCATCTTGATTCATTTATTCTTCTCCTATCCCCCTAACCCCCCATGTTGCTTCTCCATGTCCTCATATCAGGGAGATCATATGGTAGTTGTCTTTCTCCCATTGACTTATTTCACTAAGCGTGATACGCTCTAGTTCCATCCACGTCGTCGCAAATGGCAAGATTTCATTTCTTTTGATGGCTGCATAGTATTCCATTGTGTATATATACCACTTCTTCTTTATCCATTCATCTGTTGATAGACATCTAGGTTCTTTCCATAGTTTGGCTATTGTAGACATTGCTGCTATAAACATTCGGGTACACGTGCCCCTTCAGATCACTATGTTTGTATCTTTAGGGTAAATACCCAGTAGTGCAATTGCTGGGTCATAGGGTAGCTCTATTTTCAACATTTTGAGGAACCTCCATGCTGTTTTCCAGAGTGGTTGCACCAGCTTGCATTCCCACCAACAGTGGAGGAGGGTTCCCCTTTCTCCGCATCCTCGCCAGCATCTGTCATTTCCTGACTTGTTAATTTTAGCCATTCTGAATGGTGTGAGGTGATATCTCATTGTGGTTTTGATTTGTATTTCCCTAATGCTGAGTGATGTGGAGCACTTTTTCATGTGTCTGTTGGCCATCTGGATGTCTTCTTTGCAGAAATGTCTGTTCATGTCCTCTGCCCATTTCTTGATTGGATTGTTTGTTCTTTGGGTGTTGAGTTTGCTAAGTTCCTTATAGATTTTGGATACTAGCCCTTTATCTGATATGTCGTTTGCAAATATCTTCTCCCATTCTGTCAGTTGTCTTTTGGTTTTGTGAACTGTTTCCTTTGCTGTGCAAAAGCTTTTGATCTTGATGAAATCCCAATAGTTCATTTTTGCCCTTGCTTCCCTTGCCTTTGCCGTTGTTCCTAGGAAGATGTTGCTGTGGCTGAGGTCGAAGAGGTTGCTGCCTGCGTTCTCCTCAAGGATTTTGATGGATTCCTTTCTCACATTGAGATCCTTCATCCATTTGGAGTCTATTTTCGTGTGTGGTGTAAGGAAGTGGTCCAATTGCATTTTTCTGCATGTGGCTGTCCAATTTTCCCAGCACCATTTATTGAAGAGGCTGTCTTTTTTTCCATTGGACATTCTTTCCTGCTTTGTCGAAGATGAGTTGACCATAGAGTTGAGGGTCTATTTCTGGGCTCTCTATTCTGTTCCACTGATCTATGTGTCTGTTTTTGTGCCAGTACCATGCTGTCTTGATGATGACGGCTTTGTAATAGAGTTTGAAGTCCGGAATTGTGATGCCACCAACTTTGGCTTTCTTTTTCAATATTCCTTTGGCTATTCGAGGTCTTTTCTGGTTCCATATAAATTTTAGGATTATTTGTTCCATTTCTTTGAAAAAAATGGATGGTATTTTGATAGGGATTGCATTAAATGTGTAGATTGCTTTAGGTAGCATGGACATTTTCACAATATTTATTCTTCCAATCCAGGAGCATGGAACCTTTTTCCTTTTCTTTGTGTCTTCCTCAATTTCTTTCATGAGTACTTTATAATTTTCTGTGTATAGATTCTTAGCCTCTTTGGTTAGGTTTATTCCTAGGTATCTTATAGTTTTGGGTACAATTGTAAATGGGATTGACTCCTTAATTTCTCTTTCTTCTGTCTTGTTGTTGATGTACAGAAATGCAACTGATTTCTGTGCATTGATTTTATATCCTGACACTTTACTGAATTCCTTTACAAGTTCTAGCAGTTTTGGAGTGGAGTCTTTTGGGTTTTCCACATATAGTATCATATCATCTGCGAAGAGTGATAGTTTGACTTCTCCTTTGCCGATTTGGATGCCTTTAATTTCTTTTTGTTGTCTGATTGCTGAGGCTAGGACTTCTAGTACTATGTTGAATAGCAGTGGTGATAATGGACATCCCTGCCGTGTTCCTGATCTTAGCGGAAAAGCTTTCAGTTTTTCTCCATTGAGAATGATACTTGCGGTGGGTTTTTCACAGATGGCTTTGATAATATTGAGGTATGTGCCCTCTATCCCTACACTTTGAAGAGTTTTGATCAGGAAGGGATGCTGTACTTTGTCAAATGCTTTTTCAGCATCTATTGAGAGTATCATATGGTTCTTGTTCTTTCTTTTATTAATGTGTTCTATCACATTGATTGATTTGCAGATGTTGAACCAACCCTGCAGCCCTGGAATAAATCCCACTTGATCGTGGTGAATAATCCTTTTAATGTACTGTTGAATCCTATTGGCTAGTATTTTGGCGAGAATTTTTGCGTCTGTGTTCATCAAGGATATTGGTCTGTAGTTCTCTTTTTTGGTGGGATCCTTGTCTGGTTTTGGGATCAAGGTGATACTGGCCTCATAAAATGAGTTTGGAAGTTTTCCTTCCATTTCTATTTTTTGGAACAGTTTCAGGAGAATAGGAATTAGTTCTTCTTTAAATGTTTGGTAGAATTCCCCTGAGAAGCTCTCTGGCCCTGGGCTTTTGTTTGTTTGGAGATTTTTGATGACTGTTTCAATCTCCTTACTGGTTATGGGCCTGTTCAGGTTTTCTATTTCTTCCTGGTTCAGTTGTGGTAGTTTATATGTCTCCAGGAATGCATCCATTTCTTCCAGATTGTCAAATTTGTTGGCATAGAGTTGCTCATAGTATGTTCTTACAATTGTCTGTATTTCTTTGGTGTTAGTTGTGATCTCTCCTCTTTCATTCATGATTTTATTTATTTGGGTCCTTTCTCTTTTCTTTTTGATGAGTCTGGCCAGTGGTTTATCAATCTTATTGATTCTTTCAAAGAACCAGCTCCTAGTTTCATTGATTTTTTCTATTGTTTTTTTTTTTGGTTTCTATTTCATTGATTTCTGCTCTGATCTTTATGATTTCTCTTCTCCTGCTGGGTTTATGGTTTCTTTCTTGTTCTTTCTCCAGCTCCTTTAGGTGTAGGGTTAGGTTGTGTACTTGAGACCTTTCTTGTTTCTTGAGAAAGGCTTGTACTGCTATATATTTTCCTCTCAGGACTGCCTTTGCTGTGTCCCACAGATTTTGAACTGTTGTGTTTTCATTATCATTTGTTTCCATGAATTTTTTCAATTCTTCTTTAATTTCCTGGTTGACCCATTCATTCTTTAGAAGGATGCTGTTTAGTCTCCATGTATTTGGGTTCTTTCCAGCTTTCCTCTTATGATTGAGTTCTAGCTTCAGAGCATTGTGGTCTGAAAATATGCAGGGAATGATCCTAATCTTTTGATACTGGTTGAGACCTGATTTGTGACCCAGGATATGATCTATTCTGGAGAAGGTTCCATGTGCACTAGAGAAGAATGTGTATTCTGTTGCTTTGGGATGAAATGTTCTGAATATATCTGTGATGTCCATCTGGTCCAGTGTGTCATTTAAGGCCTTTATTTCCTTGTTGATCTTTTGCTTGGATGATCTGTCCATTTCAGTGAGGGGAGTGTTAAAGTCCCCTACTATTATTGTATTATTATTGATGTGTTTCTTTGATTTTGTTATTAATTGGTTGATATAGTTGGGTGCTCCCACGTTAGGGGCATAGATATTTAAAATTGTTCGATCTTCTTGTTGGACAGACCCTTTGAGTAGGATATAGTGTCCTTCCTCATCTCTTATTATAGTCTTTGGCTTAAAATCTAATTGATCTGATATAAGGATTGCCACCCAGCTTTCTTCTGATGTCCATTAGCATGGTAATTTGTTTTCCACCACCTCACTTTAAATCTGGAGGTGTCCTCGTGTCTAAAATGAGTTTCTTGTAGGCAACATACTGATGGGTTTTGTTTTTTTATCCATTCTGACACCCTGTGTCTTTTGATTGGGGGCATTTAGCCCATTAACATTCAGGGTAACTATTGAGAGATATGAATTTAGTGCCATTATTAGCCTGTAAGGTGACTGTTACTGTATATTGTCTCTGTACCTTTCTGATCTACTACTTTTAGGCTCTCTCTTTGCTTAGAGGACCCCTTTCAATATTTCCTGTAGAGCTGGTTTGGTGTTTGCAAATTCTTTCAGTTTTTGTTTGTCCTGGAAGCTTTTTATCTCTCCTTCTATTTTCAATGATAGCCTAGCTGGATAGAGTATTCTTGGGTGCATGTTTTTCTCCTTTAGTGCTCTGAATGTATCATGCCAGCTCTTCCTGGCCTGCCAGGTCTCTGTGGATAAGTCGGCTGCCAATCTAATATTTTTACCATTGTATGTTACAGACTTCTTTTCTCAGGCTGCTTTCAGGATTTTCTCTTTGTCACTAAGACTTGTAAATTTTACTATTATGTGACGGGGTGTGGACCTATTCTTGTTGACTTTGAGGGGGGTTCTCTGCATCTCCTGGATTTTGATGCTTGTTCCCTTTGCCATATTAGGGAAATTCTCTCCAATGATTCTCTCCAGTAGACCTTCTGCTCCCCTCTCTGTTTCTTCTTCTTCTGGAATCCCAATTATTCTAATGTTGTTTCATCTTATGGTGTCACTTATCTCTCAAATTCTCCCCTCGTGGTCCAGTAGCTGTTTGTCCCTCTTTTGCTCGGCTTCTTTATTCTCTGTCATTTGGTCTTCTATATCACTAATTCTTTCTTCTGCCTCATTGATCCTAGCAGTGAGAGCCTCCATTTTTGATTGCACCTCATTAATAGCTTTTTTGATTTCAACTTGGTTAGATTTTAGTTCTTTAATTTCTCCAGAAAGGGCTTTAATATCTCCAGAGAGGGTTTCTCTAATATCTTCCATGCCTTTTTTGAGCCCGGCTAGAACGTTCAGAATCGTCATTCTGAACTCTTGATCTGACATATTACCAATGTCTGTGTTGATTAGGTCCCTAGCCTTCGGTACTGTCTCTTGTTCTTTTGTTTGTGGTGATTTTTTCTGCCTTGTCATTTTGTTCAGATAAGAGGATATGAAGGAGCAAATAAAATACTAAAAGGGTGGCAAAGACCCCAGAAAAATGCGCTGTAACCAAATGAGAAGAGACCCCAAATTGTGGGGGGGAGAAAGGGATAAAAAGAGGTTCAGAAAAAAAAGGAAAAAATTTAAAAAATAAAACAAATAAAGAAAAAATATAAAAAAGAAAGAAAAAATATATATATTTAGATAAACTAGTCAAAAAACATTAAAAAAGAAAAGGGTAAAAGTTTTAAAAAATTTAGCAGAAGAAGAAAAAAGAAAAAAGAAAAAAATTGAAAAAAGAAAAAAGAAATTGAAGTAGCCACAAGTCTAAAGAATCATGGGGAGAAAGCCATGAGTTCCGTGCTTTGCTTTCTCCTCCTCTGGAATTGCGCTGCTGTCTTAGGAATTGAACCTACTTTCCTTGATAGATGAACTTCGTCCTGGCTGGATATTTTGTTGATCTTCTGGGGGAGGGGCCTGTTGTAGTGACTCTCAAGTGTCTTTGCCCGAGGCGGGATTGCATCGCCCTTACCGGCGGCCGGACTAAGTAATCGGCTCGGGTTCGCTTTTGGGAGCTTCTGTTCCCTGAACGCTTTCCGTAGAGTTCCGGAGGACGGGAATGAAAATGGCGGCCTCCCAGTCTCCGGCCCGGAGGAGCCGAGAGCCTGGGGCCTCACTCCTCACTGCGCCCCCAGAGGACAGCACCCAATCACTCCCGTTTCCCCAGCCTCTAGCTGCGCTCCGAGCTCAACCAGCCCGCGACCCGTTCAAGGTAACCCTGAGCTGAGAGTTCAGTCCTCGGCTCTGTCTCTGCAGCCGGCTTCTCTGTTCCAATACCTGCGAGCTCTGTGACACTCCGACACCCCCGATCCTTCTGTGACCCTGCGGGACCTTGGGCCACGCTGACCCTGCGTGGGCTTCACCCCGGTTTAGCCTCTGGAGCAATGTCCCTCAGTGGAACAGACTTTTAAAAGTCCTGATTTTGTGCTCCATTCCTCCGCCGCTTGCCGGGAGCCGGCCCCTCCCCCCGCGGTCTATCTTCCTGTCGTTTTAGATTCACTTCTCCGCCAGTCCTACCTTTCAGAAAGTGGTTGATTTTCTGTTTCTAGAGTTGCTGTTCTTCTTCTCTTCACTCTCCCGTTGGATTTGTAGGTGTTTTCAATGTTTAGATAAGCTATCGAGCTGATCTCCTGCTACCTGATGTAGTCTCAGCCAGCTACTTCTCCGCCATCTTGACTCCTCCCCCTAGACCTACCCAAGTTTAAAGAATGTCCTGAACTTAATTTCTCTAGCCCAAGACAGTGTTTTCTTCTCTCCTTCATGACTCGAGGTGAATTTCCTGACTACTGAATGAAGGAGATAGGGAAGTGAGGAAAAAGGGAAGAAGAAAGAGAGTTAAATAGCTCAGTTCTAATAATGTGGTATCCAAAAGACTTTGACCAATATATCTGAAAGCACTGAATTTATGACAATGTCCTTTGAATCTAAATTTAATTTTTAAAATGCATTAGGGCAGCCGATTAGCTTAGAAAGACAGAGGCAGTGTGGGACTATAGTAGCATGGAATGGACTTTTAAGCTAGAAGTGCCTTTGACACCTGGCACTGTTCTTTGGAGCAGAGTGCCCCGCCACATACATGCTTTCTTAACCTTTCCAGCCCTCTGGTCTCTCAGCCGTGTTTTTTGTTTTTCCCTCAGCTGTGGCATTTTATAAGGACAGAATGAAATAATAATTGTGAAGCTCTGCATGTGGTAAATACTCACCAAATGTTAATTCCATTTTATTATTTTATGATTCTTACTGCAAAGGGAAAGATCAGTGTATAATGTGATAATCATATCATTGTTGAGGTCAGACATATTTATATTAGGTTTCTCTAGGATTCAGACATAAAACTTCCAAATGCAGGATATTTAACTCACTGAAACCACAGCAAATCACAGGATAATATATAAAAATAGCCATTTCCAATGGCATAAAGTAATAAATTTCCCTCATCATTTCAAGCAAATCAAAGCTGTTTTCTCTGTACTTTCCCTTCATTTTGGGGTGAAAAAACCTGAAAGATTTTCTGTACTTTAAAAGAAAATAAAATACTCAGGGCTCCTGGCTGGCTCAGTCAGTAGAGCATGAGACTCTTGATCTCAGGGTTGTAACTTTGAGCCCCATGTTGGGTATAGAGATTGCTTAAAAATAAAATCTAAAAAAAAAAGAAAAGAAAACGCTCTTCGAACTCACTTTAAGATATATGAGACAAGAAAAGCAAGCACAGAGAGGCAAGTGATATCATTGTAGGGAATTAAAGGTGGCTGATTCATAAAATATTAAAAGAGGGCTTAATCAGAAGTTAGATATGTAAGCTAGCTTAATTAGAAATACATATTATTATTATTTGACTTTAAAGTATAAAATGAAAAATTAAAGCAATCTTATAGGATATGTAATCAGTGAGGAATAATATGTTGTAAAATGAGTCTGATGTTGTAATTGGTATATGCAATTAAAATTAATTAATTTTAGGTGGCATACATACATGCAAATATGAAATCAACAAATTTTAAATATTAAACTCATAATTATAGTGACACTGGTATGTTGCTATGAAGAAGCAAGAGCATCCTCTATGGCATTCAGTCATCTCAGCTATAATATGCTGTTTCTGACCAAATCAGGGAGGTATTCTGTCTAAAAGATGTTTGGGCAATTGTGATTATGTGAAATGTAACTGTTCCCAATTTTTTAAATTAAAATTCACAGTGATGTTTTGCCTGTGCCAATTCTTCCTATCGCATCTTAAATGAAAAAGGGGTTTAATTTTAATTAACACATCATTGCAGGTACTCTAATATTAATGTTTGCTAAGCCCTATATAAGATTCATTAACAACCATTTTGTGATGAAAGTACCCAAGAGGCAGATAAAAAGTTGGGAGGCTATTTTTTAGTGATTTCGCTAATGACTTTGCAAAATACTAAGGACAAGAGTACAATTCTTCAAGAGTCCATAGTTGGATAGGAATAAAGTCATTCTAAGAGGTAAGAAAAGATAGAGGAAGAGAAATGAAGAGAATAAGAGAGTATCTATAATCTACCTATCTCTCTATCCCTCTCTTTCCATATATATATATATGGAAATATATACCCATATATATATATATGGAATATATTCCATATATATATATTCCATATATATATATATGGGTATATATTTCTCTGTCAGACAGAGAAATAGAGAGAGGAAGCATTATCTGATATAATGTTAATATTGGTAGACCCCAATGCAGTTGTCAAATAAACCAAACACCAGAGTGGAACAAAACAATGAAAATCAGAATGAAATTTGGACCTATTATTTAAAATTGATTGTATATTATATAAAAGAAAAAGAATTAATATATTCTTGGCCTTTAAAACATGTGGCTTCTTCCATGCATTATCCCCAGCCAACAGCAGTCCATAAAGCAATCTGAAATTTATTAGGTCATTTATGTACACCTGTCTTTTGGTGCTATTGTCTACCTCTATCATCTACTACCTCTCTGTTTCTGAAATATTCTATTTTTTGCTAGACTCCATCTTCTTGGCTCTGTTCAGGTTTAGTTTTGCCTCTGGTTCACTTGTAAAACTTGGTCCCTGCAGGTAATGACTCACAATTTTCCCTGTGCATTATGAAGTGTTGAGCAGAAGCTTCTCTTCAAAGGTAAACTTGTGACATATGTTATCAACTCTAGCAACATCTTCCTCACTGCAGCCTATCTGAAAGATAGCAGAAGGCGGAGATGGACAAAATGAAGGAGGAGAAAACAAGCAAGAGAAGGATCTCAAGGAGAGACAGCAAGATTGGTGGGGTCTTCTCCAACATTTTTCTGGTCTTCAATATTATATTGATAGATACTAAGAACCATCAGTTGAATTCTACAGCTGCTTGGCAGTCAGCCTTCTTGGTGACATTCAGATTCTGGTGCTTTTGTCCTATGAGCTTTTCCTAACTCCCAATAGAGAGAAAGAGGGGGAAAAATGACTTTCTGTCATGCACTATCCAATAACCTAATAATTCCTTAGACCACCACAATTCCCCTGCTCACATGGTGAACAGTTTGTGTTTTTAAAAATATTCATTCGTTCATTCATTCATTCTATTTATTCATTTTTTATGAAGTAGTAGTAATGTTGAGTTTCTCTTCATGCATATTTTTAGCTGCTACCTCCTGGCTCAAACTCATTCATATTGGGTCCCTCTACATCTTATACATGGCTTTACCTCACGGATTTGTGAGACTATCACAGCCTTGGTGTCTTCCTTTGCTTCAAATAAAGAATTTTCGTTCAGAATCCCTGAGTTTTTGTAACTTATTTTCCACTTATCTAGTGAGGGGAAAAATTTGGGCCACGTGGTTTTAAGAAAAACAATAACAACTATAATTTCCCAGACATATTATTCAATGTCAAAGAGTAGGTATACAGCTAGTTTTCCTGTGGGATATAGTTGTCCGAAGTAAACACGGAGAGACTGTCTTCTTAAGCTTTCTTTGTGACATTATAATATGGCTCTGCAGAGAAACAGAACCAATAGAATATATACAAATGCATGTTCATGTACACATGCATATGTGTGTATAGATAGATGATATATAGGTATAGATATAGATATATAGATACAGAATTAAATGCAAATAGTGATATAGATGCTGCCAAAATCTCAGCAAGATTTCACTTGAGATATAGGCAAAGTCTTTCTAAAACTTAAGTGGAAAGGTAAAGGAACCAGAATAACAAAATTTCTAAAAATAGAAGTGGGAGACCATTGCTACTAGATTTCAAGACTTAGTATAGGTCTATAGTAATCACAACTGTGTGTTTGGAGGGATAGACACCTTGATCACTGGGAAAAATAAAGAATTCAAAAATAACTTCACAGAAGTATGGATAACTTTTTTTCTCTTTTCCTTTTTTTATCAGTTTCTTTGAGATAGTGCACAACCCAATACTTCTACCCATTTGAAATGTATAGTACATTGACTTTTATTATATTCATAGATACTTATGATTATTATCACAGTTAGTTACCCCAAAAAGAAACCTTACACTCTTTGGTTAACACCATATATATTCCATCGTTCCAAATCCCTTAACCTGAGTAACCACTAATCTACTTTCTGTTTCTATAGATTTTGCCTATTCTAGACACTTCACCTAAATGGAATATTATATTATGTGACTGGTTTCTTTCACTTAGCGTAATTGTTTTTAAATATATTCACATTATAGCATGTATCAGTATTTTAATTTTATGGCCAAATGACATTTCACTGTATAGATACACTTTTTTTTTTTTCTATTCATCATTTAATGGGCATTTGGGCTTTATAGTTAACTGACTTTTGGCAAGGTTCCCAAAACTTTCAACACAGGACGAATAATCTCTTCAACAGTGATACTGAAACTATTGAATATCCATAGTCAAAAATAATAAACTTCATAACTGATATGAAAATTAATCCAAATTACAGAATGCAATATAAAATGTAAAACTAGAAGAAAACAAAAGAAGTCTTCAGGATATAGAGTTTGGTGAGATATTTTTAGACATAACACAAAAAGTATGATTATTTTTAAAAAAGTAATAAATGGGATTTCACCAAAATTAAACTTTTTTTTTCTTCTATAGACTCTTTAAGATGAAAAAAGTAAGATACAGATTTAGAGAAAAGGTTTAGAAATCTCATATCTGACAAATAACTCCTATCTAAAGATTATAAGGAATTCTCATGAGTTATCATTAAAAAATAAATAATCCAAAAGTGGGCAAATATATCTTTAATTTTACCAGCCAATTTCTGGTTTATATATATGCTTTCTACAGTCTTTATCAACAATGACAATTAGTTATAAGCTCAATTAACAGCACATGAGCACAATCCAAATTACAGAAAATATTTCTAAAACTATTAATATTATTCATCTCAATGAATTTTTCTAGGGAAAAATATTCAAAAGTTGAATTTCATGGTGACCACAATGAGCGTATAATAGTTCAGGTGGTCTCCAGACCTTTGCTTCTATAGTGTGTGTTACCCACCTACTGGCCCTGATTCATTTTACAAGTACAGTAGGAAATGTTAATTTAAAAACTTGAAAGTCCTCAGAATGATATATTTACTGTCTTGTTGATTCTAACTGGTATAAGGTGGTTTTGATTTGAATCTCCCTGATGGCTAGTGATGATGAACATTTTTTCATGTGTCTGTTAGTCATTTGTGCAGCCACTTTGGAAAACAGTGTGGAGATTCCTTAAGAAATTAAAAATAGAGCTTCCAAATGACTCTACAATTGCACTACGGATATTTACCCCAAAGATACAGATGTAGTGAAAAGAACGGCCATCTGTCCCCCAATGTTCATAGCAGCAATGGCCACAGTCGCCAAACTGTGGACAGAACCAAGATGCCCTTCAACAGACAAATGGATAAAGAAGATATGGTCCATATATACAATGGGGTATTATGCATCCATCAGAAAGGATGAATACACAACTTTTGTATCAACATGGACAGGACAGGAAGAGATGATGCTGAGTGAAATAAGTCAAGCAGAGAGAGTCAGTTATCATATGGTTTCACTTACTTGTGGAGCATAACAAATAACATGGAGGACATTGGGAGTTGAAGAGGAGAAGTGAGTTTGGGGAAATCAGAGGGGGAGATGAAGCATGAGAGACCATGGACTCTGAGAAACAAACCGAGGGTTTTGGAGGGGAGAGGGTGAGGAGTTGGGTGAGCCTGGTGGTGGGTATTAAGGAGAGCACATATTGCATGGAGCACTGGGTGTGGTGCATAAACAATGAATTTTGGAACACTGGAAAAAATAAAATTAAATTAATAAAAAAAGAATGATATGATATTTAGGTAAGAAAGTTAATTTCTACCTAGAAGTTTTATAAAGCTTCTTGTGTTGTATTTTTTTAAAACATTTCTATTAATCCAAAAGTATTCAATGGTCAATGTCAGCTCTTTTATTTTGAGGTCAAGATAAAAAACCATGCAAATTATTTCATTAGGTTTCACTTGTAATTTCTAGAGCTCAGATGCCCCCAATTCACCAATATTCCTAGACCAACAGGGAGTGACATTCTTCACTTCTGTGAAGATGAGATCATCATAAATCAGGTCCTACCCTATTCCCTGAAAGGGCTTTCTAACTATTGTTTCTGACATATAAGTAACATATAAATAAATAAAACATTTAAATTAAATTGATCTTTAAATCTTTCATTTTTGTCACGATCATGGTACTAATAAAATTGCTGAGATATAAAACTAAATAATGCCCTGGGCGCCTGGGTGGCTCAGTGGGTTAAAGCCTCTGCCTTCCGCCCAGGTCATGATCTCGGGCTCTCTGCTTGGCGGGGGGCCTGCTTCCTCCTCTCTCTCTGCCTGCCTCTCTGCCTACTTGTAATTTCTCTGTGTCAAATAAATTAATCTTAAAACAAAACAAAACAAAAACTAAATAATGCCCTGAATAACATATACAATGTAAAAACATCACTTTTGATGTTATGTTTTCTACCAGACAGCAAAAGTTATTATGGTTATGATTTTTTAAAATTTTTATCTTTCCAAATTATCATCTAAATTTACAGGACTGTAAAACATCTGGGCTCAGATCAGTTGTGCCTAGTGAATTGAACAGATTTACATTCATCAAGAAAGAATGGTAACCCTTGTAAGGCATATTAGAAGCTCTGACATAACATTAGTCACATAATTATCATTTTGCCTTATTCCCAATTTATTCTGAACACAGTCCCTAAATGGTATAAGTTTATGTGGTTTTGACATTTATATAAATGGTACCTTCTGTAAATACTCTGTGTCTTGTTCTGTTCAATATTGTGTTTGTGTGATCTATGTTGTTGTTTAAGCTCTTGCATTTTTTATTTCATTTGATTGCTGTATTGTATTCCATTGTGCAGATATAACCTCTTTCCCATTGTACTGGTGAACAAGTTGAGACTCCTTTTGCTATTGAAATTGTATATACATATGTATGAGTTATCTATTAATGCATAACAAATTACCACCTTTGCGGTATTCTGTTGGTTAGAAGCAAGTAACTAGGCCAGCCAACACCCAGGGGAAGGGATGACTCAAGCACATGCATAACAAGAGGTGGGTCTTTTCAGAGGCTGCCTAGCACAACATATTTTATCTATTTTTTTAAATAAATGGAATCTTACTATATAAATATCTCTGCAAGATTTAATGACTGCATAATAGGAGTTCTGCAGTAGGAATTTTGCTTAGCAGAGAAAGCAAATAATCTCTAATCCTCTTAACTGCCCTGTATTATTAGCCTCTTCTTAAAATTTAGGGAAGTGTGGCTCAGCAGGGTTGGATAATTTGCCTTTGAAAGGTCTGGTGTGTGAGAGAGAACATATTATAGGCTTCAGAACTAAGTTGTCAGCATGCTGTTTAAATAAAATAATAATAAGCATTTGTGATTATAGAATATAAATATTTTTGTTGCTCATCTTAATTATGATGGCCAACTCCTATCTCCACCAAACAAAAGATACAATTTAAGTACTCTCCTCTAGATTTCATACTGGATGTAGTCCCAAGGTAAAAAGTAACAGTGTAGCTCTACTTCATATTGCCATATATGAATTATTCTATGACCTTTTGATTCTTTGAAATATCAGCTTGGAACCTCTAATTCAATAATATGTAGGTACTCCCCACCAAAGTTAGTGCAGTTATATGATTTACTGCCAATAGCAACGCCGCTAGTTCTGTGTAGCATTGGGCCTATCTAGGTGCAGACGATATTGGCAATAAGTCTTATCAAACACTTAGATGAAAAGCAAATTTTATCTCACTATATTTTTACAGTTAAAATAAAGAGAAAATTTATTTTCTTTTCTATTGCCTTTTTTTTTTCTTTTTCTTTTTTTCTGTGTAAGTGGTAGGTTCTTTCCATATACAGGCATTCTTTAAAAGATGGTATGGAAAAATCTGGACTTGACAGCCAAGACTGGCATTCCCACCTCATTTCATTGCTCATTGAAGGCCACAAAAGATTGTATATATTTCATAATGCATCAATACATACTTCTGAGAAGATTTTTCTAGCTCTCAACATCTCTCCCTTGAATAATTTTAATAGCTTCCTAGCTAAGCTCTTTGTTTTCCCTCTTATTCCTCCAATTATTTATTTACTCAATCAATGAATATTTATTAACCTTCCAGGTATTCCCAGAAATCTTTTTAAAATGCACCTCTGATCGTATTACTTCTGATGGTTCTAAAATGCACTTCTGACCATGTTACTTCTCTGCATGGTTCTTTATCATTGTCAGGACATGGTCCAAAGACTAGAATATAGGGCTTCAGGCCTCCCTGTTCACACTCAGCCTTTGTAAACACGTCAACAGGGTGTACCAACCCTGCCAATTTTTAAAGTATATTTTAAAGCTCAGAAAAATCCTTACTTCCTTTCTAATTTTTTTTGTTTCCATAGTATTTGGTATATTAACAGTTGTTTTTTTTTTTAAGATTTTATTTATTTATTTGACAGATAGAGATCACAAGTAGGGAGAGAGGCAGGCAGAGAGAGAGAGAGGAGGAAGCAGGCTCCCTGCCAAGCAGAGAGCCCCATGCAGGGCTCGATCCCAGGACCCTGGGATCATGACCTGAGCGAAAGGGAGAGGCTTTAACCCACTGAGCCACCCAGACGCCATTTTACTTATTTTTATTACACAAATAACCATGAACGTATTTCCACCATGAAAGATCAAAATAGCAGGTTAAAGACAGGTTCATCACCTAAGTGATTTATAGGGACACCCAGCAATTACATTAAAGTTCTATGGGTCCCCACATAAATTATCTGGGTTCCAACACAATTTTTCTTGTACTTATTGTGTAGCAAAAATGTAATTTTCCTTTGGCAAATGGAGCTTTTCACTTCAGCTTTCCCCTATGCTTTTCAGTTCAATAGCACAAGTAGACCAAATTAGCAAATGGATATTCTCAGATTCTAATTTTGAGGGACCATGGATATGTTCTCTTATAAAAATATTCCTCTCTTAAGAACTCTAAGTTACTAAGTTGACAAGATCCAAAAACTCTGTTAGTAACTTATTAGGTGAGTAGAACCCTCCTTTATCCCCCCTAAATTCCTGGACTCGTGAATTCTGATTATAGGGAAAAGTCTTCATATATTGGCTACTGGTTAAAAGACTACCCCACATCCTTTAGATTGTATCTGGATCTTATGTGGTGCTTTCTCTCAGTTGATAGTACAACTCTTCTTTTAACAGGCCATTTCACTTTTAAAGCAAGTTGATTGCCTTTGGTGATGTGACAACAGTAGACCCATAAATGATGTAGGTATTAAGCTCATTGTCTACTTTCATGTAAAATGAGGTTCCCCACCATTGAAAAATGGTGTGTGATGCCATGTCAGAGATAAATCATTCCATCAGTCTAAGATGGAGCCGATAGAAGAATTGAGGACAAGGAAGACAAATTTGCATTTAGAATATGTGTCTATCTCTGTAAGGATGGATTGCTGTCCTCCCCAAGATGGAAAATTCCCAATGCAATCAACCTGTCACTAGGTGACTGCCTAATCCCCATCACTTCTGGGAATGGTGCCATATCAGTGCTTGAGTTTGACCTCTGTTATTGGCAATTTGCATAGTTAGTAGATATAACAGTCAGATCAGCTATGTGATGGAGAATTCATGAAGTTGAGCCTACACAGGACCTTCATGGCTGCCAAAATGGCTATGTTGCTCCTGAGTCCATTAAGCAAAACCTGGGATAGCTGAAAAGAGAGATGTACTGATATCCCCAGGGTAATTTCTCTTGACCACCTGGATATTGGCAGTCTGAGTCACAGTGATGCAACCTGTAAGCATTTTCATGGTACAAAAAGTATATTCTTATTCTGTTTCCATTCTGAGGGGAATTTTTCTATAGACTTCCCAGGCACTGATTTTCCAATATTATTCAGTAACTGTGGGAAGTCAAATCAGATTTATCTCCATTGATCTAGAATTTATCTGATTACATAAATCAAGTACACCTTAGTAAACTGCCCATCTATTTGATTCCTTTGGCCCCTGTGAAAAATGAGTCATCGTCATAGATCCCTGAAAGTCAGAATCATGACCGTGTCCCTGTGGATTATTGCAGCAATTACATCTACCTGTTAAGAACCGTTAAATACAACCATGTGGCATCTGCCACTGCAGGATCATATTATTCTCACCAAAATAGGGAGCCCAAATTCACAAGGGTGAATTTGGAAGCCCAAAAGATATCCTTTTATCTTCAGACCGAATAAATGACTGTAGACACCAACTGTAACAAAGGTTTACAAGGATGCATTCTTAATAATTTAGTGGCGCTTCCTCTGGATCTCTTGAGGGATAGCATCTATTCCAATATTCCCATATTCTAGAATTTTCAACCCCTTTTCTCTATTGGATACCAGAGAAGTTCTGTTTTTCAATCTTGCTGAATTTAGCGCACCAGAGAACTCAAGTTTCAATATACCAACTAAGAAAGCTTTTAGACACACTCTTAGATCGTTAAACCCTGTATTTTGAACTCTTTTGTCAAAACCCTTAGAATCTCAATTCCACCATTGTTTTCCAGGTGACTCCCAGAGCAGAATATAATGTAAAATATAAATGTAGAGAGTAAAATGCAGGGTTTAAATTTCCTTCTAGCATAGATCCTTGGCAATGGCAAGATTATATAGATAAATTAATCTTCAAAATAAACTAATACACATAGCATATATAAATATAATTATATAACTATATAAATTAGTCTTCACATATAAATTAATATGTTAATTTATATTATATATTGTACATATGATCTCTCTATATATATCAAGTGAGTGAGAGAGAAGTTCTGATGATCAATTAATGATAAACCACAATATATTACTGTCAATATAATAATCTCATGGGAAAGGAGTAGAATGTTATTTTGGATTAGAATAAATAATAAAATAAAACTGGGAGGAAAAATATTTTTGAAAAATGAGAGATGGGGGTCAGAGAGGCTTGTGTTAATAGAGTGATGGTCTTTTCATAAGTCAATGATTAATTTTCTATATTTTATGTCCCTTTTCTATTCTTGATTCCCAAGAGAGATCTTTTAGTTGTTTATGAATATGGATTAGTATTTTGTATCCATGTTACAAACAAGTTTCCACATCTGTCACATGTCAAACTCTTATGGTAATTTCCACAATTCATATGATATGTGTGAAATCAATTCTGTCACCATTTTACTTTCTGACTTTAAGATTTTGTATCTGGAAGGACTTTTCTGTCACCAAGTTACATGTATATTATCCCATAAAATATTTTAATACTACCATATATATTCATAAAGTGTTACCTTTCTTTGTAACAGCCCCTTAATCTCTCCCTTTCTCCCTCTCTTTCTTTATCCCTGTCTTGCTATCTTTTTTGCTTACATGAAAAAGTAGTCTAACTTTGTGTCAACAACATTTATTGACTTCTCATATTCCCAATAATAGTTTGAAATTTCACCTCTGTAATAAGTTTCTATAAATCAATGGGCCTAATTCTGAATTCTATTGTTCTATTGATCTATTTTTTCATGAGTACATACATTCTTTTCATTACCAGCCCTGCCCTAGCTCTCACATTTTATCCCATAGTATAGGTATTGTTTGTCACATTATCTTCTAGGTAAAATAGTCCAGGTTGTTTTTGAGTATCTAACATTTATGGGGGTTTTGAATGCATAGTAGTTATTAAATAGTCCATTGCAAAGTAAAACAAATAAGTAATGTGATAAGAGTCTTTCCAATCTCCTTCACTGATTTTGGTCAGAACATATAAAATATTTTATCATTAAATTTTTAGTTCATTAGATTCTTGGTAGAAAGTTCATGATATTAAGTAAGATACAAGATCTTCATCTATTTTTAGCTAACATTATATTTTTGGCTCCGAATGTTGAATATTTTACTGCTTTTAGCATCTGATTGAGATCATCACATCATTTAATCTCTGAATCTCTTCAA
The DNA here is from genome assembly GCF_922984935.1 of Meles meles. Taxonomy (NCBI): domain Eukaryota; kingdom Metazoa; phylum Chordata; class Mammalia; order Carnivora; family Mustelidae; genus Meles; species Meles meles. Next base: position 34,571,902 of record NC_060069.1, on the reverse strand, counting down.
GTATTAGAATAGCTTAATATTTTCTGGAAATTAAACTATGTCTGCTTTCCTAGAATAAACCTACTTGGTGTTGTAATCTTTTAATACACTTATAGATTTGTTGATTATATGTCTATTTAGATTATTCTGTTTATATCTTTGTTGTATATACAATGGAGTTTTTGTGCCGCCCCTATAATTTGGCATATGATAGACATCTAAAACATTAAAAGAGGTTTCATCATATTATATGATTTATGACACTTTATAAAAGTTGGGATATTTTATGTTCAAGTATGTATTTGCCAAACAATGTATAATGTATGTATACTCTATGCCAGGCATCAGATTGAGCTTTGGTATGGACTAATTTAATCATCTTAAAAGAAAAAAATTTGATGCTGTTGTTATCTGCAATATTAGAGATAAGGAAATTGAGGAATAAAGAGCATCAGTTATTTATACATAATATCCTTGGTAGTGCATGAATTAGAAACCAGACAACTTAAACTTATGTTGTTGCCTTAAGCAATCTTGGCTCCCATTTATAAGTATTTGAAAGTTATACTTAAGATACATGAAATATTCATTTATAATCTCTAATGCAAAAGGCATAGTTTAAGGAATAATAATTAAATCGTTGCCCATGTGTCCAACACCTTGTTTAGGAAATGAATAGTAACACTTTTTTTTTTGACATTATCTTTTTTTTTTAAGTTTTTGCTTAAATTCAAGTTAGTAAACATATAGTGTAATATTATTTTCAGGTGTACAATATAGTTATTCAACACTTACATACATCACCCTGTGCTCATCACAGCAAGTGCACTCCTTAATTCCCATGACCAATTTCATCTGTCCTCCGTACCCTCTGGTAACCATCAGTTTGTTCTCTCTAGTTAGAGTCTGTTTCTTGACTTTAATTTTTTATTTATTTCTTATTTTTTTATAAACATATAATGTATTTTTATCCCCAGGGGTATAGGTCTGTGAATCTCCAGGTTTACACACTTCACAGCACTCACCATAGCACATACCCTCCCCAATGTCCATAACTCCCCTCCCCGTCTCCCAACCCCACCTTCCCCCGGCAACCCCCAGTTTGTTTTGTGAGATTAAGAGTCACTTATGGTTTGTCTCCCTCCCAATCCTATCTTGTTTCATTCATTCTTCTCCTATCCCCTTAACCCCCCATGGTGCATCTCCACGTCCTCATATCAGGGAGATCATATGATATTTGTCTTTCTCCGATTGACATATATTTTTAAAGATTTTATTTATTTATTTGACAGAGAGAGATCACAAGTAGGCAGAGAGGTAGGCAGAGAAAGAGAGGAGGAAGCAGGCTCCCTGCTGAGCAGAGAGCCCGATGTGGGGCCCGATCCCAGGACCCTGAGATCATGACCTGTGCCAAAGGCAGAGGTTTAACCCACTGAGCCACCCAGGCGCCCCTCTGATTGACTTATTTTACTAAGCATGATACCCTCTAGTTCCATCCACATCATCACAAATGGCAAGATTTCATTTCGTTTGATGGCTATATAGTATTCCATTGTGTATATATACCACATCTTCTTTATCCATTCATCTGTTGATGGACATCTAAGCTCTTTCCATAGTTTGGCTATTGTAGACATTGCTGCTATAAACATTTGGGTGCACGTGCCCCTTCGGATCACTACGTTTGTATCTTTAGGGTAAATACTCAGTAGTGCAATTGCTGGGGTTTCTTGGTTTGTCTCTCTCTCTCTTCTTTTTTTTTCCTTTGTTTGTTTTGTTTCTTAAATTCCACACATGAGTGAAAGCATATGGTATTTGTCTTTCTTTGATTGACCTATTTCACTTAGCATTATATGCTCTAGCTCCACCCATGTCATTGCAAATGGCAACATCTCATTCTTTTTATGACTGAGTAATATTCTGGTGTGTGTGTGTGTCTTTTTTTATCTATCCATCAATCAATGGGCACTTGGGTTGTTTGCACAATTTGGCTATTGAAGATAATGCTGCTATAAATATGTGGGTTCATGTCTTTCCTTGAACCAGTATTTTTGTACATTTTAAATAAATATCTAGTCATGCAATTGCTGGATTATAGGATAGTTCATTAACTCTTTTTTTTTCCCCTTTTTATTAATTTTTTCAGCGTAACAGTATTCATTCTTTTTGCACAACACCCAGTGCTCCATGCAAAACGTGCCCTCCCCATCACCCACCACCTGTTCCCCCAACCTCCCACCCCTGACCCTTCAAAACCCTCAGGTTGTTTTTCAGAGTCCATAGTCTCTTATGGTTCGCCTCCCCTCCCCAATGTCCATAGCCCGCTCCCCCTCTCCCAATCCCACCTCCCCCCAGCAACCCCCAGTTTGTTTTGTGAGATTAAGAGTCATTTATGGTTTGTCTCCCTCCCAATCCCATCATCTCTATGCTGCTTCTTTGAAGTCCTCCCATCTCTTCTCCCAAAACAATTACTCCCCTGGAGGTTAATCAATCTTATACTTGTCTTCACAGTTTTATCACTGCTTATTTATTCTAAAATATTTATCAACTTGTTTGCATATTTTGGCTTATGTATCAGTAGAATCCAAAACATGGATTTGTTGGGGAATCTTTCCCTTGTTTTCAATGCCACTCAGTAATTGATTATCGATTGAATCACACATATGCTTCCATTCTTCTCCAGATAAACATTTGGGTTCTTAACAATTCCTTAGCATCACAAACACTGTTTTGAATATTCTTACATTTGGACCCCACTACATATATGCAGACTTTATCTAGGATATATACCTAAGAGGTTTATTGCAGTATTAAAGGATATGAAGCTTATAACATTTTCTAGATAATGCCACATTATTTTCCAAAGTAATTGTTTCCCTTTATAGGAACATCCCATAAGGATTATACTGCTTCACATTCTTGCCAAAACTTGATTTTTTTTTTTTCCAGGATAAGATATAAATATTTAAAGTTTGTAAGTCCATAGCCAATACTGGATATAAAATGTTTTAATTTGCACTTCCCTGATGATACTAAACATTTTTCTACTCCTATATTGGCTACTATTTTCCTGACTATTAATCATTTTCCTTTTTAAATAATTTGTTTTATTGCACTATTTATATATCACAAACATCAATCTTTTGTTTTTATGTTATTTTTAATTTTTTTTTAATTTTTTATTAACACATATTGTATTATTAGCCCCGGGGTACAGATCAGTGAATCTCCAGGTTTACACACTTCACAGCACTCACCATAGCACATACCACCTCAATGTCCATAACCCAATCACCCTATCCCTATCCCGCTACCCCCAACAACCCTCAACTTGTTTTGTGAGATTGAGTCCCTTATGTTTTGTCTCCCTCCTGATCCCATCTTGTTTCATTTTATCCTTCCATATCCCCCAAAGCCCCCAAGTTGCCTCTCAAATTCCTCATATCACGGAGATCATATGATAATTGTCTTTCTCTAATTGACTTGCTTTGCTCAGCATAATAACCTCTAGTTCCATCCACATTGTTGCAAATGGCAAGATTTCATTTCTTTTGATGGCTGCATAGTATTCCATTGTGTTTGTGTATACATATATATACACATACATATACACATATATACACACACATCACATACATATACATATACATACATATATATAAATATACATATACATATATGTATACACATCACATACTCTGATCTATTCATCTATTGCTGGACATCGAGGTTCTTTCCATACTTTGGCTATTGTGGACATTGCTGCTATAAACCCTTGGGTGCATTTGCCTCTTCAGATCACAATATTTGTATCTTTAGATTAAATACCCAGTAATGCTGGGGCACCTGGGTGGCTCAGTGGGTTAAAGCCTCTGCCTTCGGCTCAGGTCATGATGTCAGGGTCCTGGGATCGAGCCCCACATCGGGCTCTCTGCTCCGCAGGGAGCCTGCTTCCTCCTCTCTCTCTGCCTGCCTCTCTGCCAAGTTGTGATTTCTCTCTGTCAAATAAATAAAATATTTTAAAAATAAATAAATAAATAAATAAATAAATAAATACCCAGTAATGCAGTTGCTGGGTAATAGGGTAGCTCTATTTTCAATTTTTTGAGGAACTTCCATGCTTTTTTCAGAGTGGTTACACCAGCTTGCATTCCCACCAACAGTGGAGGAGGGTTCCCCTTTCTCCACATCCTTGCCAGCATCTGTCATTTCCTGACTTGTTAATTTTAGCCATTCTGACTGGTGTGAGGTGATATCTCATTGTGGTTTTGATTTGTATTTCCCTGATGCCGAGTGATGTGGAGTACTTTTTCATGTGTCTGTTGGCCATCTGGTTGTCTTCTTTGCAGAAATGTCTGTTCATGTCCTCTGCCCATTTCTTGATTGGATTATTTTTTCTTTGGGTGTTGAGTTTGATAAGTTCTTTATAGATTTTGGATACTAGCCCTTTATCTGATATGTCGTTTGCAAATATCTTCTCCCATTCTGTCAGTTGTCTTTTGGTTTTGTTAACTGTTTCCTTTGCTGGCAAAAGCTTTTGATCTTGATGAAGTCCCAATAGTTCATTTTTACTCTTGCTTCCCTTGCTTTTGGCATTGTTCCTAGGAAGAAGTTGCTGTGGCTGAGGTCAAAGAGGTTGCTGGCTGTGTTCTCCCCAAAGATTTTGATGGATTCCATTCTCACAATGAGGTCCTTCATCCATTTTGAGGCTATTTTCATGTGTGGTGTAAGGAAATAGTCCAATTTCACTTTTCTGCATGTGGCTGTCCAATTTTCCAAGCACCATTTATTGAAGAGGCTGTCTTTTTTCCATTGGACATTCTTTCCTGCTTTGTCGAAGATTTGTTGACCATAGAGTTGAGGGTCTATTTCTGGGCTCTCTATTCTGTTCCATTGATCCATGTGTCTGTTTTTGTGCCAGTACCATACCATCTTGATGATGAAAACTTTGTAATAGAGATTGAAGTCCGGAATTGTGATGCCACCAACTTTGACTTTCTTTTTCAACATTCCTTTGGCTATTCGAGGTCTTTTCTGGTTCCATATAAATTTTAGGATTATTTGTTCCATTTCCTTGAAAAAAATAGGTGGGATTTTGATAGGGATTGCATTAAACATGTAGATTGCTTTAGGTAGCATATACATTTTCACAATATTTGTTCTTCTAATCCATGAGAATGGAACATTTTTCCATTTCTTTGTGTCTTCCTCAATTTCTTTCATGAGTACTTTATAGTTTTTTTGCATATAGATTCTTAGCCTCTTTGGTTAGGTTTATTCCTAGGTGTCTTATGGTTTTGGGTGCAATTTAAATGGGATTGACTCCTTAATTTCTCTTTCTTCTGTCTTGTTGTTGGTGTAAAAAAATGTAACTGATTTCTGTGCATTGATTTTTTTTAATTTATTTATTTTCAGTGTAACACTACTCATTGTTTTTGCACCACACCCAGTGCTCCATGCAATACGTGCCCTCTCTATTCCCTTCCACCTGGTTCCCCAACCTCCCACCCCACGCCCCTTCAAAACCCTCAGGTTGTTTTTCAGAGTCCACAGTCTCTCATGGTTCATCTCCCCTTCCAATTTCCCACAACTCCCTCTCCTCTCCATCTCCCCATGTCCTCCATGTTATTTGTTATGCTCCACAAATAAGTGAGACCATATGATACTTGACTCTCTATGCTTGACTTATTTTGCTCAGCATAATCTCTTCCAGTCCCATCCATGTTGCTACAAAAGTTGGGTATTCATCCTTTCTGATGGAGGCATAATACTCCATTGTGTATATGGACCACATCTTCCTTATCCATTCGTCCATTGTAGGGCATCCTGGTTCTTTCCACAGTTTGGCGGCCTTGGCCATTGCTGCTATAAACATTGGGGTACAGATGGTTCTTCTTTTCAGTACATCTGTATCTTTGGGGTAAATACCCGGCAGTGCAATTGCAGGGTCATAGGGAAGCTCTATTCTTAATTTCTTGAGGATTCTCCACACTGTTCTCCAGAGTGGCTGCACCAACTTGCATTCCCACCAACAGTGTAAGAGGGTTCCCCTTTCTCAACATCCTCTCCAACACATGTTGTTTCCTGTCTCACTAATTTTGGCCATTCTAACTGGTGAAAGGTGATATCTCAATGTGCTTTTAATTTGAATATCCGTGATGGCTAGTGATGATGAGCATTTTTTCATGTGTCTGATAGCCATTTGTATGTCTTCATTGGAAAAGTGTCTGTTCATATCTTCTGCCAATTTTTGGATATGATTATCTGTTTTGTGTGTGTTGAGTTTGAGGAGTTCTTTATAGATCCTGGATATCAACCTTTTGTCTGTACTGTCATTTGCAAATATCTTTTCCCATTCCGTGGGTTGCCTTTTTGTTTTATTGACTGTTTCCTTTGCTGTGCAGAAGCTTTTGATCTTGATGAAGTCCCAAAAGTTCATTTTCACTTTTGTTTCCTTGGCCTTTGGAGACATATCTTGAAAGACGTTGCTGTGGCTGTTATCGAAGAGGTTACTGCCTATGTTCTCCTCTAGGATTCTGATGGCTTCCTGTCTCACGTTGAGGTCTTTTGTCCATTTCAAGTTTATCTTTGTGTACAGTGTAAGGGAATGTGCATTGATTTTATATCCTGACACTTTATTGAATTCCTGTACAAGTTCTAGCAGTTTTGGAGTGGAGTCTTTTGGGTTTTCCACATATAGTATCATTTCACCTGCAAAGAGTGATAGTTTAACTTCTTCTTTGCCAATTTGGGTGCTTTTAATTTCTTTTTGTTTTCTGATTGCTGAGGCTAGGACTTCTAGTACTATGTTGAATAGAAGTGGTGATAATGGACAGCCGTGCCATGTTCCTGACCTTAGTGGAAAGTTCTCAGTTTTCCTCCATTGAGAATGATATTCACTGTGGGTTTTTCATAGATGGCTTTGATGATACTGAGGTATGTACCCTCTATCACTACACTTTGAAGAGTTTGGTCAGGAAAGGATGCTGTACTTTGTCAAATGCTTTTTCAGCATCTATTGAGAGTATCATATGGTTCTTATTCTTTCTTTTATTAACGTATTGTACAGTTTGATTGATTTGTGGATGTTGAACCAACCTTGCAGGCCTGGAATAAATCGCACTTGGTCATGGCAAATAATCCTTTTAATGTACTTTTGGATCCTATTGGCTAGTATTTTGGTGAGAATTTTCGTATCTGTGTTCATCAAGGATATTGGTCTCTAATTCTCTTTTTTGATGGGATCCTTGTCTGGTTTGGGGATCAAGGTAATGCTGGCCTCATAAAAGGAGTTTGGAAGTTTTCCTTCCATTTTTATTTTTTGAAATAGTTTCAGGAAAATAGGAATTAATTCTTCTTTAAATATTTGGTTGAATTCCCCTGGGAAGCCATCTGCCCCTGGACTCTTGTTTGTTTGGGGATTTTTGATGACTGCTTCAATCTCCTTACTGGTTATGGGTCTGTTCAGGTTTTCTAATTCTTCCTGGTTCAATTTTGGTAGTTTATACTTTTCTAGAAATGCATCCATTTCTTCCAGATTGTCAAATTTGCTGGTATATACTTGTTCATAATATGTTCTTATAATTGTTTATATTTCTTTGGTGTTGGTTGTGATCTCTCCTCATTCATGGTTTTATTTATTTGGGTCTTTTTTCTTTTTGATAAGTCTGGCCAGAGATCTATCAATCTTATTAATCCTTTCAGGGAACCAGCTCCTAGTTTCACTGATTGTTCTATTGTTTTGTTTGTTTGTTTGTTTGTTTCTATTTCATTGATTTCTGTCCTGACCTTTATCATTTCTCTTCTCCTGCTGGGTCTAGGATTTCTTTGCTGTTCTGTCTCCAGCTTCTTTAGGTTTAGGGTTAGGTTGTGTATTTGAGATCTTTCTTGTTTCTTGAGAAAGCCTTGTATCACTATATATTTTCCTCTCATGACTGCCTTTGTTGTGTCCCAAAGATTTTGAACCATTGTGTTTTCATTATCATTTGCTTCCATGAATTTTTTCAATTCTTTTTTTAATTTCCTCATTGACCCATTCATTCTTTAGAAGGATGCTGTTTAGTCTCCATATATTTGGGTTCATATCAAATTTCCTCTTGTGATTGAGTTCTAGCTTCACAGCATTCTGAAAATATGCAGGAAATGATCCTACTCTTTTGGTACTGGTTGAGACCTGATTTGTGACCCAAGATATGATCTATTCTAGAGAATGTTCCATGTGCACTTAGTGAAGAATGTGTGTTCTGTTTCTTTGGGATGGAATGTTCTGAATATATCTGTGATGTCCATCTGGTCCAGTGTGTCATTTAAGGTCTTTATTTCCTTTTTGATCTTTTGCTTTGATGATCTGTCCATTTCAGTGAGGGGGTTTTTAAAGTCCCCTACTATTATTGTATTATTATTGATGTGTTTCTTTGATTTTGTTATTAATGGGTTTATATAGTTGACTGCTCCCAAGTTAGAGGCATAGATATTTAAAATTATTAGATCTTCTTGTTGGACAGACCCTTTAAGTATGATATTGTGACCTTCCTCATCTCTTGTTATAGTCTTTAGCTTAAAATCTAATTGATCTGATAAAAGGATTGCCACCCCAGTTTTCTTCTGATGTCCATTAGCATGGTAAATTGTTTTCCATCCCTTCACTTTAAATCTGGAGGTGTCTTTGGGTCTAAAATGAGTTTCTTGTAGAAAGCATATTAATGGGTTTTGTTTTGTTATCCATTCTGATACCCTGTGTCTTCTGATTGGGGCATTTAGCCCATTTACATTCAGGGTAACTACTGAGAGATATGAATTTAGTGTCACTGTATTGCCTGAAAGGTGACTGTTACTGCATATTGTCTCTGTTCCTTTCTGGTCTACTACCTTTAGGCTCTCTCTTTGCTTAGAGGACCCCATTTCAATATTTCCTATAGGGCTGTTTTGGTGTTTGAAAATTCCTTTAGTTTTTGTTTGTCTTGGAAGCTTTTTATCTCTCCTTCTATTTCATTGATGGCCTAGATGGATATATAATTCTTGGCTGCATATTTTTCTCATTTAGTGCTTTGAATATATCTGTTTTGATGTTTGAAAATTCCTTTAGTTTTTGTTTGTCTTGGAACCTTTTTATCTCTCCTTCTATTTCATTGATGGCCTAGATGGATATATAATTCTTGGCTGCATATTTTTCTCATTTAGTGCTCTGAATATATCATGCCAGTTCTTTCTGGCCTGACAGGTCTCTGTGGACAGGTCTGCTGCCAATCTAATATTTATACCATTGTATTGTATGTTACAGACTTCTTGTCCTGAGCTGCTTTCAGGATTTCTCTTTGTCACTAAGACTTGTAAGTTTTACTATTAGATGATGGGGTGTGGACCTATTCTTTTTTGATTTTGAGGGGGGTACTCTGCGCCTCCTGGATTTTGATATTTGTTTACTTTGCCATATTAGGGAAATTCTCTATAATAATTCACTCCAATATACCTTCTGCCCCCCTCTCTCTTTCTTCTTCTTCTGGAATCCCAATTATTCTAATATTGTTTCATCTTATAGTATCACTTATCTCTTGAATTCTCCCTTCGTAGTCCAGTAGTTTTTTGTCTTTCTTCTGCTCAGCTTCTTTATTCTCTGTTATTTCATCTTCTTTATCACTAATTCTCACTTCTGCTTCATTTATCCTAGCGGTAAGAGCCTCCATTTTTTATTGCACCTCATTAATAGCTTTCTTGATTTCAACTTGTTTCGATTTTACTTCTTTTATTCCTCCAGAAAGGGCTTTTATTTCTCCAGCCAGGTTTTCTCTAATATCTTCTATGCCTTTTCCAAACCCAGCTAGCACCTTGAGAATTGTCATTCTGAACTCTAGATCTGACATGTTACCAATGTCAGTATTGATTAGGTCCCTACCCCTTGGTACTGCCTCTTGTTCCTTTTTTTCTTTTTTGTGGTGAGTTTTTCCACCTTGTCATTTTATCCAGAAAAGAAAATACGAAGGAGAGAATAAAATACTAAAAGGGTGCCAAAAACCACAGAAAAATGTGTGTTAACCAGATCAGAAAAGATCCCAAATTGTGGGAAGAAGAATGGGGGTAAAAAGAAGTTCAAAAAAAAATTTAAAAAATTTTTTAAATTTTTATAGAATATAATATATTATATTAATATTATAATTATAATTATATAATATATAAATATATAAGTTATTAAACATAATTACATTTATATTATATTATATATAATATAAGTAAAATTATGTTATAATTATATATATAACATAATTATATCTATAATTATAACTACATAAATATTTATTTATATTTATATATAATTATATATAATTATGTTATATATAAATAAATCTATATAATTTATATATAATATATTATATATAATTTATATATAATATATAAATAAATAGTTATATATAATTATAACATAATTATATTTATATTATATTATATATATAATATATATATATTAGACTCGTGAATAGAACAAAGCCACCCACTTGAATTTGGGTGTATTTTGGTCTATTAGAAGAAACTACCTCTCAAAATTTTAAAGAAAGAAAATCTTATATATATATATAATACATATATATATATATATATACACAAAATAAGGGTAAACACAATGAAGGGGTGGAATATGACTGTAAAGATGAAAATTCAAAAAAAATTCTAAAATAGGAGCTGATAAGTTGGTTGGGAAAAGAAAGTGGAGAGAATTTGCTCAGTCTGAAGACTAGAACCAAGCCTTGTGCTAGATTTAGGGTATATTTTGATCATTAGAAGTTGTATCTCAAAATTTTTTAAAAGAAAAAACCCTATATGTATACAAAAAATAAAGTTAGATACAATGAAGGATAAAATATAACTATAATAATGACAGTTCAAAAAGATTTTTTTAAGAAAAGTATTGTTAAGATAAACTAGTTAAAAAAATGATAAAAGAGGAAAGAAAGTTAAAAAATTGCATAAGAAAAAAATAAAATTAAAAAAATAATTAATTAACTTTGTAAGACTAAAGAATCATGGGAAGAAAGCCATGAATTCCATGCTTTGCTTTCCCCTCCTCTGGAATTCTGCAGTTCTCCTTGATCAGTGACCTTGGTCTCGGCTGGTTGTTCTTGCTGATCTTCTGGGGTGGGGCCTGTTGTAGTGATTCTCAAGTGTCTTTACCTGAGGCAGAATTGCTCTGCCCTTGACAGGGGCCAGGCTAAGTAATCTGCTTGGGTTCACTCTTGGGAGCTTTTGTTCCCTGAGTGCTTTCCATAGAGCTCTGGAGGATGGAAATGAAAATGGCATCCTCCCAGTCTCTGGCCTGGAGGAGCCTAGAGCTTGGGCCCCCACTCCTCAATGCACCCTCTGAGAAAAGTGCTCAATCACTGCCGTCTCTCCAGTCTCTGGCTGCACTCTGAGCTCACTGGGCCTGTGATCAAGCATTTCTGTCTCTAGCACACAGCGCTGTTTGGAGTCTCCAAAACTAGCAGATTCCTGCCTCTAGAGAAGGAAGGTGAGTCTCCCCAGATCTGCCACTTGTGGGGTCCCTGCTCAAAGAGCAGTGGTCTGATTGTGCCCCAGATCACAGTTTAAGGCAATCCCAAGCTGAGAGCTCACTCCTCAGTGAGCTCCTCTCTGTAGCTGGCTTCCCTGCTACACTCAGACACCCTAATCCTTTTGTGACTCTGCAGGACCTGAGACCGCGCTGTCACTGTGAGGGCTCCACCTCCACTTAGCCTCTGGAGCAATGTCCTTCAATGGAGCAGACTTTTAAAAGTTCTGTTTTTCTGCTCCTTTGCTCTGCCACTTGCCAGGAGCCAGCTTCTCCCCCCATATTCTATCTTCCAGTTGCTTTGGATTTACTTCTCTGCATATCGTACCTTTCAGAAAGTGGTTGTTTTTCTCTTTATAGAATTGCTGCTCTTCTCTCCAATCTCCTGTTGGATTTGTAGGTGTTTGAAATATTTTGATAACTATCTAATTGAACTCCTGCAACCTGATGTCATCTCAGCCTGCTACTTCTCTGCCATCTTGAGTCCTCCCTCACCTTGTGTTTTTTTTCTTTTTTAAAAAGATTTTATTTTATAAATAAATAGATTTTATTTATTTACTTATAAATGTTTATCTATAAATATTTATATTTTATTTTAATAATTTTATTAAAATTTTATATTTTACTTATTTTATAAATATTTATTTATAAATAAAAATATTTTATTTATGTATTTATTTATTTGAGAGAGAGAGAGACAACACACAAGCAGAAGAGAGGGACAGAAGGAGAGGGAGAAGTAGGCTCCCCTTTGAGCAGGGAGCCTAAAATGGGGCTCCATCCCAGGACCCTGGGATCATGACCTGAGCCAGAGGCAGACACTTAACAGACTGAGTCACCCAGGAGCCCTTTTGTGTTTTTCCTTGTGTGAAAATATTTTAACTAGATTACAGTCTAGTTAATCCTGTACTCCTGAAAACAATAATAGCCTGAGGCAGTTTTCATGCAAGACTGCTAATTCCTGTCAAGACCCACTTCAACCACCACTGTCTTGGTTTCAAGACTCATAACAAGACTCAAATCTGAGCAGGCCCCTAAAGGTGAAATACAAAGTGTTATCAATGAGGAGGTGTGCTTCTCTAAAAGGACTTGAGCTTTCTATTTATACCAATAGAAGTCCAGGAAACACATGTGGGAATGGATGCTAGGTGTGGGACAATGGTGGAAAGAACATAAAATTGGATCAGGCCAAATTTATTGACATGGACTTATTGAGCAGAGATTCTGCATTTGACATTGCAGCCTGGGTTGTTAGAAAGCCTTTTAATAGTTTGACTATTGGCTGATACATGGATTGATGCTGGCCCACAGTGAATTAATTTGAAGTGCCAAACATGCCGTGGTTTAATGCAGAGGAAGTATTCAAAAGCTCAAGGACTTTGGAATGTTAAACTGAGGCTGCCATTTAGTGCCCATTTCACCCTCTTGGGTAGATCCATAAGACACAACTTTCACTTATCCTGTGAGAAATAAATTTTTGAGGGGAGCCCTACATCCTTGAAGAACTTTGTAATGACCCTTCTTGTAAGCCAAACCTCAGCATGGGAACTGCTGTCACTGCACTGGGAAATCTAAATGCAATGGGAGTAATAGATCCCAGGGCAGCAGGGGTCACACTTCCCCATTCAATCTCCAAACATGAGGTGGGCCCTGTGACCTTAACAGATAGCAAAGTCAATGCAGCTATATGGTGTGTGCAGACATGTGACATTGGCCAGTGTTCCTAGCATGAAATAGGAAGTTCTTACTTGATCTGTAAACTATGAACTGGTTCTGAACTGACTTGAAAAATATCACTGTGGTTCACAAGTCAAAGTAGGTGTTTCAGGTAGTCAGGTGATTAGTGGAATTTTAGCCCATGTCTGGGTCACAGTGGATCCAGTGGATCCCCACGACTTACCTGTGGTTATTTCCCAAACTACAGAATGTATAATAAGAATATAAAATAATAAGAATAGACATAATTAGCAGCTAGCCAAATATCCATGTTGGTTCCCTGATCTGTGGAGAGTGGGTCACTGGTGGAAAAAGCCAGGCAGAAGCCACTAAAACTGCCTCTACCCAGAAAAATAGTGAACAAAACAATACTGCACTCTTGGATGGATTGCAGGAGTAGAGTCACCACCAAGTACTTGAAAGATGCAAAAGTGGTTATTTCCACGACATCCCCACTCAACTAACCAATTTGGCCCATGCAGAAGATGGATGGATCTCAGAGAATCACAGTGGATGATCGTTAGCCTAACCAGGTAGTGATTCCAACTGCAGATGCTGTACCAGATATAGTTTCATTGTTTGAGAAAATTAACATTCTCCCTTGTACCTAATTCTGGCAGATGCCTTTTTCTTCATTCCTTCATTTCTTCATTCTTCATTCATTTCTTCATTCAAGTCCAGCAGGAACAGTTTTCCTTCAGCCAGAAAAGCCTTCATTGTCCTACCTCAGGGATATTTACTCTCTAGCCCTGTGTCATAATTTAGTTTGCAGGGTCTTGATTGCTTTTTCTTCCATAATTTATCATACTGTCCATCATATTGATGACATTATGCTGGTTGGACCTAGTGACCAAGAAGTAGTAACTATTATACACATGTTGTCAAGAAGTTTGTGTGTTAGACGGTAGCAGATAATAATAATAGAAAGCCGCCTACTTCAGAGAAATTTTAGGGGACCAGTAGTGTGGGACATTTTAAGATATGCCTTCTAAGGTAAGTTGTATTTGGCCCCTCCTACAATCAGGAAAGAGACATAAAGCCTTGGGGACCTCTTTGGATTTGGGAGGCAACATATTCCTCATTTGGATGCGTCACTCACACCCATTTACTGAGTGATCCCAAAGCTAGTTTTCAGGGGGGCATGGAACAAAGAAATACTTTTCAATAGGTCCAGGCTGCTGTGCTAGCTGTTCCACTCCTTGAGCAGATGATCCAGCAGATTCCATGGTGCTTGAAGTTCATCAGCAGATAGGCATGCTGTTTGCAGCTTTTCGTAGGCCCCTATAGGTGAACGACAGTGCAGATTCTTACAATTTTGGAGCAAAACACCACAATCCTCCACAGGCAACTACTTTGCTTTTTGAGAAACAGTTCTTGGCCTGCTACTCAGCCTTAGTGGAGATTGAACAGTTGACCACAAGCCACCAGGTTACCATGGGACCTGAACTGTCCATCATGAACTAGGTGTTATCTGACCCATCAAGTCATAAAGTTAGGCATGCACCATTATCAGATGGAAGTGGCATATATATGAACAGGCCGAAGCAGACCCTGAAGGCACAAGTAGTTACATGAAAGAGTGGACCAAACGCTCATGGCCTCCACTCCCACTATATTGCCTTCTCTCTCCCAGTCTGCACCTGTGACCTCATGGGGAGTCCTCACAATCAGTCTATAGAGAAAGAAAAGACTTGGATGTGGCTTACAGATGGTTCTGCATAAACAAGCACTACCAGAAAATGGACAACTGCAGCACCACAGGCCCCCTGGGCCATCCTTAAAGGACACTGGTAAGGGAAATCATCCCAGTGGGTAGAACTTTAAGCACCGCACCTGGTTGTGCACTTTGCTTGGAAGGAGAAATGGCTTGACTAGACTTGCAACTATATACTGATTCAGAGACTAATGAACTAAGGAAACAAAGGGAAGTAACCTTTGTTAGAGCCACACTGCATCACATTCCTATTCCTAATTTGTAGACATGGATTGTAAAATTTCTCTAATCATGATTGTCTTCAGATCTACAGTCAAATCTCCCTTGCTACATGGACAGACATAAAGTCCTTGACTTGCCAGCCCCGCAGCTTCCTGAAAATCTTTAAATGCTGTTGACAAACCTTCTGCAACTGAGCTAAGGGTGGGGACGGGGGAAAGAAACCAAGTATCTGAGATGCCTTTTGGGGCCAATTCCCATGGCAGGGGTGAGCTTGAAGCTTCTCAAAATCCATCTGCATGAGGAACACCTCTATCCTTCCCTCCCCTTCTGTTCACTCTGCAGTAACACTAAACAGAACAGGGCTCTTTGTGAGCTCACACTGGCAGGCTCCGAAACTCAACACATTTGAAGTCTGTTACCTAATAAAACATTTTTATGTGGGGATGATTGCATTGAGAGGGTGTCAGTGTGCCTGTTTGCCAAAACACGGTGGAAATTTATAATATTATATTTTATTTGTTTGTTCAAGTAAAATGTCACCCTGTTATGAAATGCCTTAGAGTTATATGCAATAACATTGCATTAATTGGAATATGTAAAGCATCTGAAACAAGTGACAGCTACACAACTACACAGAACCACATGAAGGCAGAAGGAAAAAACAACAGTACTTCTTTATTGCAACCCCAAGGGGAAGCTGGATTTTAAATTTGTATATCCTCCTGGGAAAGATGGACCTCCCCCACCACATAAAACACAGGTGGTGTTTTTGAGACTGAAAGAATGCAGGGACTTACTGAACTCCAAAGCTACAGAACTACAGTTATGCTTATGGTGCATTTATCCCAAGAATTCTGAACTGAGTCCTGAGGATTTCCTGAGCCAATAGAAACCACACAACCACAGAGACAAGACATTAATTCAGTAAATCTGAGTGGGTTGAAGGTAGGGTCCAAGGTTGGTTGTTATTTATTATTATGTGATATTTATCTATGTATTAAAAGTTTATAAAACATTTTTGACAATTCACATGTGAAAACATTAACTATAACTTGAACTCTCCTTTTTCAGAGATGGTGGATTCCTATGGTGTCAACTAAAGTTTTCTTGGATTGTACGGCATTGAGTTATTTTGACAGTCTATGAGAAATGCTTATCTTCCATCTTCCTAAAATAAGAGTGTTACTTTTCCAGAAATTGCATGTGTGCACATAGGTCTGTGTGTGTGCATGTGTGTCTGTGTGTGTGTGTGTCTGTGTGTCTGTGTGTCTATGTGAATGATGCACTTTGAAAAATACTATAATGTTACCTGTTTCCAACAGGGGGTATTTAATATATATGATTGGTTACCTATTTTTAGAAAGCTGAAGAAAAAAAAAAAGAAACACCAAAATTATGTTAATAACTGTTTGGGGAACAGAAGGAGATGATCTTCTAACAAAATATAGAAGATCAGAGAAGGGACCCTGTGGGATTGATGCTCAATTATCAGGGAAGGCCTTACCTGACCTCTGATGGTAAAATAGGGCCCTGAAGGGGGCTCCATAGCTCATACTCAGATCTCTAAGGGGGGACACATTGGTTGGTTGCCACTAGTATCTCTAAGAGATTGTGATGAGGCTTGGTCTGAGTGTTCCAAAAAAAGACTGGGTCTTGAGCCAGCCACTCCTTCTGGGACCAACCACGTAGCTGAGTCATGCTGACAGACCCACCCAGACAAGAAGGGAGTTTCTTTTACCTCCTTGCACCCATAGACCTTACATTGCTACTGATGAGTCTTTGGGGACTCTGTCCTTCTGGCATCAAGCTTCATCTAAACTAGAAATTCCAACTAAAAATACCTCAGTTACTCTAGACTCTAGCCAGACTGTCTCGAGGAGATGACTGAGCAATTAACCAACAACCACCTTTTTAAAAAATATCACTTATTTATTTCTTCAAGGTTAAAAAAATGATTTCATTTATTTATTTTCACAGAGAGAGAGAACAAGCAGAAGGAATGGGAGAGGGAGAAGAAGGTGCCCCACTGAGCTGGGAGCACCATTCAAGGCTTGATGCCAGGATCATGGAATCATGACCCAAGATGAACACAGACACTAACTGAGTGAGCCACCCAGGTGTCCCATTTTTAAATTTTTCTTTAAATTCCATTTAGTTAGCATACAATGTAATACTAGTTTCAGGTGTACAATATTATGACTCTATACTTCCAACAACACTTGGTGCTCATCACAAGTGCACTCCTCAATCCCCATCACCTGTTTTACCCATCCCTCTACTCACCTCTCCTCTGGTAACTATCGGTTTATTCTCTTTAAAGTCTCTTTCTTGGTTTATCTTGTGCTCTCCTTCTCTCTTTTTTATTTTCCCTTTTGCTCATTTATTTTGTTTCTTAAGATTGTCATATGAATGAAATCATATGATATTTGTCTTTCTCTCACTGACTTATTTCACTTAGCATAATATTCTCTAGAGCCATCCATGTAATTGCAAATGACAGGTTTCAACCTTTTATATGGCTGAGCAATATGTGTGTGTGTGTGTGTGTGTGTGTGTGTGTGTGCACTACACCTTCTTTATCCATTCATCAGGGATTAGACACTTAGGCTGTTTCTGTAATTTGGCTATTATAGATAGTATTGCTTTAAACATTGGGATACATGTATCCCTTTGAATTATTATTTTTGGGTGAATTCATAGTAATACAATTGCTGGATAGTATTGTAATTCTACTTTTAACTTTCTGAGGAATCTTCATATTCTTTTCCAGAGTGGTTGCACCAGTTTGCACCCCTTGATAGTAAATTTGATGAATTAGTCAGAATGCGCCTTAAGGACATTCAGCATTGTATGTGTGCAGAAAAGTACACATCTATGCTTTACTCATCTTGTATCTACCATGTGGTCCTTCTGGCCACACAAAATATGGTGAATATCTAATAAAAACTACCACTATAATTCTGTTCATCATAGCTTAATATTTCTATCATTTTTTCATAAATGTGTCTGTTTGAGAATCGTGATTAAGAGTCTGTGCAGAGACCAGGCAGACCAGAAAGGACCGGCATGATATATTCAATGTGCTAAATGGAAAAAAAATATTCAGCCAAAAATACTTTATCCAGCAAGTCTGTCATTCAGAATAGAAAGAGAGATAAAAAGTTTCCAGGACAAACAAAAACTAAAGGAATTTGTGAACACTAAACCAGCCCTGCAAAAAATATTAAAGGGGTTCCTTTGAGCAAAGAGAGAACCCCAACATAAGAAAGACCAGAAAGGAACAGAAACAATCTACAGAAACAACTACTTTCCAGGCAATATAATGACACTAAATTCACATATTTCAATAATTATTTTTAATATAAATAGACTAAATGCTCCAATCAAAAGACATAGGGTATCAGAATGGATTAAAAACAAATTAAAAGAGAGACCCATCAATATGCTGTTTACAATAAATGCATTTTTGGACCCAAAGACACCTCCAGATTGAAAATAAGGGTGTGGAGAACCACTTATCATGCCAATGTATATCAAAAGAAATCTGGAATAGCAACCCTTATATCAGATAAACAAGGTTTTAAGCCAAAGACTGTAATAAGAGATGAAGAAGGAAAGTATATCATAATAAAAGTGCCTATCCAATAAGAAAATCAGGAATTGTAAATATTTATGTCCCTAACTTGGGAACAGCCAAATATATAAATCATTTAATAATAAAATTAAAGAATCTCATTAATAAAATAATAGTATGGGACATTCACACCCCACTCAGAGCAATGAACAGATCATCTAAGCAGAAGATCAACAAGAAAACAAGGGCTTTGAATGACACAATGGACCAAATGGACCTAACAGACATATTCAGAGGATTTCATCCTAAATCAACAGAATACCCATTCTTCTCCAGTGCACATGGAACATTCTCAAGAATAGATAACATACTGTGTCACAAATCAGGTCTCAACTAGTATAAAAAGACAGAGATTATACCATGCATATTTTCAGACCACAGTGCTTTAAAACTTGAAATCAACCACAAGAAAAAATTTGGAAGGACCACAAATACATGGAGGTTAAAGACATCCTACTACAGAATGAATGGGTTAACCAGGGAATTAAAAAAAAAAAAAGAATTAAAAAAATACATGGAAGCAAATGAAAATGAAAACAAAACAGCCTAAAACCTTTGGGATGTAGCAAAGGCAGTCCTAACAGGAAGTATATAGTAATACAGGCCTTTCTCAAGGAGCAAGAAAAGTCTCAAATACACAGTCTAACCTTATACCTAAGGAAGCTAGAAAAAGAGCAAATAAAACCTAATAATATAGGAAAATAATAAAGATTAAAGCACAAATCAATGATATAGAAATAAAACAAACAAACAAACAATAGAACAGATAAACAAAAGAAGGAGCTGCTGGTTCTTTTTTTTTTTTAATATTTTATTTATTTGACAGAGAGAAATCACAACTAGGCAGAGAGGCAGGCAGAGAGAGAGGAGGAAGCAGGCTCCCTGCGGAGCAGAGAGCCCGATGCGGGGCTCGATCCCAGGACCCTGGGATCATGACCCGAGCCGAAGGCAGAGGCTTTAACCCACTGAGCCACCCAGGCGCCCCGAGCTGCTGGTTCTTTGAAAGAATTAACAAAATTGATAAACCTGTAGTCAGATTTATCAAAGAGAGAGAGAGAGAAAGAGGGAGTGAGAGAGAAAGGACCCAAATAAATAAAATCATGAATGAAAGAGGTGAAACCACAACCAACACGCCAGAAATACAAACAATTATAAGAGAATACTATGAACAAATGTATGCCAACAAATTAGGCAATCTGGAAGAAATGGATACATTCCTAGAAAAATATAAACTACCAAAACTGAAACAGGAAGAAATAGAAAACCAGAACAGACCCATAAACAGCAAAGAAATTAAATCAGGAATCAAAAATATCCCAACAAGAGTCATTTATGGTTTGTCTCCCTCCCAATCCCATCTTGTTTCACTTATTCTTCTCCTATCCCCCTAACCCCCCATGTTGCTTCTCCATGTCCTCATATCAGGGAGATCATAGGATAGTTGTCTTTCTCTGATTGACTTATTTCACTAAGCATGATACGCTCTAGTTCCATCCACGTCGTCGCAAATGGCAAGATTTCATTTCTTTTGATGGCTGCATAGTATTCCATTGTGTATATATACCACTTCTTCTTTATCCATTCATCTGTTGATAGACATCTAGGTTCTTTCCATAGTTTGGCTATTGTAGACATTGCTGCTATAAACATTCGGGTACACGTGCCCCTTCGGATCACTATGTTTGTATCTTTAGGGTAAATACCCAGTAGTGCAATTGCTGGGTCATAGGGTAGCTCTATTTTCAACATTTTGAGGAACCTCCATGCTGTTTTCCAGAGTGGTTGCACCAGCTTGCATTCCCACCAACAGTGGAGGAGGGTTCCCCTTTCTCCGCATCCTCGCCAGCATCTGTCATTTCCTGACTTGTTAATTTTAGCCATTCTGACTGGTGTGAGGTGATATCTCATTGTGGTTTTGATTTGTATTTCCCTGATGCCGAGTGACGTGGAGCACTTTTTCATGTGTCTGTTGGCCATCTGGATGTCTTCTTTGCAGAAATGTCTGTTCATGTCCTCTGCCCATTTCTTGATTGGATTGTTTGTTCTTTGGGTGTTGAGTTTGCTAAGTTCCTTATAGATTTTGGATACTAGCCCTTTATCTGATATGTCGTTTGCAAATATCTTCTCCCATTCTGTCAGTTGTCTTTTGGTTTTGTTAACTGTTTCCTTTGCTGGGCAAAAGCTTTTGATCTTGATGAAATCCCAATAGTTCATTTTTGCCCTTGCTTCTCTTGCCTTTGCCGTTGTTCCTAGGAAGATGTTGCTACGGCTGAGGTCGAAGAGGTTGCTGCCTGCATTCTCCTCAAGGATTTTGATGGATTCCTTTCTCACATTGAGGTCCTTCATCCATTTGGAGTCTATTTTCGTGTGTGGTGTAAGGAAGAGGTCCAATTTCATTTTTCTGCATGTGGCTGTCCAATTTTCCCAGCACCATTTATTGAAGAGGCTGTGTTTTTTCCATTGGACATTCTTTCCTGCTTTGTTGAAGATTAGTTGACCATAGAGTTGAGGGTCGATTTCTGGGCTCTCTATTCTGTTCCACTGACCTGTGCCCCTGGGGATAAAAATACATTATATGTTTATTAAAAAAAAAAAATTTGGAAGGGGAGGCGAACCATAAGAGACTATGGACTCTGAAAAACAACCTGAGGGTTTTGAAGGGTCAGGGGTGGGAGGTTGGGGGAACAGGTGGTGGGTAATAGGGAGGGCACGTTTTGCATGGAGCACTGGGTGTTGTGCAAAAACAATGAATACTGTTACGCTGAAAAAATAAATAAAATGGAAAAAAAATAAAAATGTAAAAATATGGCTTAAGTATTAAAAAAAAAAAAAATCCCAACAAGCAAGAGTCTAGGGATGGCTTACCAGCAAAATTTTACCAAGCATTTAAAGATGAATTAATAACCATTCTTGTGAAACTGTTTCAAAAAATAGAAATGAAAAGAAGTCTTCCAAACTCCTCCTATAAGGCCAGGATTACCTTGATTCCAAAACCAGACAAAGACCCCGTTAACAAGGAGAATTATAGACCAATACCCCTGATGAACATAAATGCAAATATTCTCACCAATATACTAGCTAATAGGATCCAACAGTGCATTAAAAAGATTATCTACCTCAGCCCAGTAGGATTTAATCCTGGGTTGCAAGGGTATTTTGACATCTGCAACTTAATCAATGTGATACATCACATAAATAAAAGAAAGGATGAGAAAATATGATTTTCTCAATAGATACAGAAAAAGATTTGATGAAACACAGCATCCTTGCTTGATAAAAAACAAAAAGCTCTCTGCCAAGTAGGGAACATACTTCAATATCATAAAAGCCATATACAAAAAACCCTCAGTGAATATCATCCTCAATGGGGAGAAGCTCTCAGCTTTTCTGAGACTCTAAGGTCAGGAACATGAAAGGGTGTCCACTCACCACTGTTTAAAATAGTACTGGAAGTCCTCGCCTCAGCAATCAGACAGCAAAAAATAAAAATAAAAATAAATAAATAAATAAACGGAATTGAAATCAGCAAAGAAGAAATCAAACTTTCACTCTTTGCAGACAACATCATTGTCTTTTTAGAAAACCCAAAATGTTCCACCAAAAATTTGCTAGAACTGATGCAGGAATTCAGCAAAGTTTCAGGATATAAAATCAATGCACAGAAATCAGTTACATTTCTATACACTAATAATGAGGCAGAAGAAAGAGAAATCAAGGAATCAATCCCATTTGCAATTGCACCAAAAACCGTAATATACCAAGGAATAAACCTCACCAAAGAGGCAAAGGATCTGTACTCAGAAAACTATAGAACACTCATGAAGGAAGTTGAGGAAGATAGAAAGAAATGGGAAAACGTTCCATGCTCATGGATTGGAAGAACAAATATTGTTAAAATATCTATACTACTCAAAGCAATCTACATATTCAACTCAATTCTTGTCAAAATTCCATCAACATTTTTCACAGAGCTGTAACAATCAATCCTAAAATATGTATGGAACCAGAAAAGATCCCAATAGCCAAAGTAATGTTGAAAAAGAAAACCAAAGCTGGTGGCATCACAATTCTGGATTTCGAGCTGTATTACAAAGCTGTAATCATCAAGACTGGAGGATCCTGGCACAGAAACAGACACATAGATCAATGGAACAGAATAGAGAACCCAGAAATGGACCCCCAACTCTACGGTCAACCAATCTTCGACAAAGCAGGAAAGAATGTCCAATGGAAAAAAGACAGTCTCTTCAACAAATGATGTTGGGAAAATTGGACAGCCACATGCAGAAGAATGAAACTGGATTACTCTCTTACACCACACACAAAAATAAACTCAAAATAGATGAAAGACCTAAATATGAGACAGGAATTCATCAAAATCCT
Organism: Meles meles; assembly: GCF_922984935.1. NCBI lineage: Eukaryota > Metazoa > Chordata > Mammalia > Carnivora > Mustelidae > Meles > Meles meles. The sequence goes on along the minus strand of NC_060069.1, from coordinate 34,548,718 downwards.
AGAGGAGAACACAGGCAGCAACCTCTTTGACCTTGGCCACAGCAACTTCCTGTTAGACATGGCTTCAAAGTCAAGGGAAATGAAAGCAAAAATAAGCTAGTGGGACTTCATCAAGATTAAAAGATTTTGCACAGCAAAGGTCAACAGTCAACAAAACGAAAAGGCAACCTACAGAATAAAAGTTCTTTGCAAATGTCTTATCAGAGCATCCAAAATCTCTAAAGAAACTATCAAACAAAAAAATCCTGTCAAGAAATGGGCAGAAGATATGAATAGACATTTCTCCAAAGAAGACATACAAATGACCAACAGACATGAGATAAAATGCTTAAAATTACTCAGCATTAGAGAAATACAAATCAAAATCATAATGATACTACCTCATACCTGTCAGAATGGTTAAAATTAACAACAAGAAAAAAACAGGTGTTGTTAATTCAGAAAACAGGATGCAGAGAAAGGGGAACACTTTTACACTAATGATGGGAATGGAAACTGTTGCAGCTACTCTGGAAATCAGTATGGAGGTTCCTCACAGGTCAAAAATAGAAGTACCCTATGACTGAGCAATTACACTACTAAGGATTTACCTCAAAGATAAAAATGTAGTGATCTGAAGGGACACCTGCACCCCAATGTTTATAGGAGTAATGTCCACAATAGCCAAAATATGGAAAGAGCTCAGGTGTCCATAGACAGATGAATGGATAAAGAGGCTGGGTTGTATATTTACAGTGGAACATTACTCAGCCATTAAAAAGAATGACGTCTTCTCACTTGCAATGACATAGATGGAACTACAGTGTATGATGCTAAGGAAAATAAGTCAGTCAGAGAAAGACAAACACATTATGATTTTACTCATATGTGGAATTTAAGAAACCAAACAGATTAACATAGGGAAAGGGAAGAAAAATAAAATAATATGAAAACAGAGGGGAGACAAATCATAAAAAATGCTGAACTCAAAGAAACAAACTGAGGGTTGCTGGAGAGGTGGTAGGTGGGAAGAAAGAATAATTGGGTGATGGGCATTAAGGAGGGAACTTGATGTAAGGATCACTGGATGTTAAGTGCATCTGATGAATCACTAAGTTCTACCCCTGAAACTAATAATACAGTATATGTTATCTAAATTGAAGTTAAATAAATAATTTTGTAAAAAAAAGTGTTTTTAGGTTTATTAAGACCAGATTATTAATATTTCTCTAAATCTACAGTTTAAAACCAAATTGCAATTTATTCTACCATTTCTCTAGCAACAGAAACCCATTATATGTATTTTTTAATCACTTTACATGTAATACACATATTTTATATATATTCTTTTCTCATGTACACTTTTATTTTTGAAAGGTAGATTTTCATAATTGAGATTTCTATGCTTGAAGTTTGTACATTCTTAATTTTAATATTTACTGCCAGACAGAATTCTCAAATGTCTTTATCAATTGGTTCTCCCCAAAATCATATTACAGAATGCATTTTCTGAATTACTTTCAATAGTAAATGTTTTCTCTCCTAATCTTTGTGGTCAGATGGGTTTCAGTGATATCTCATTATTGCTCTAATTTCACCTTTTCTACTACTAAGATTGAACATTTTTGTAAATGTTTACTGGTCCCTTTTTAAAATTGGATATTCATATCTTCTGTTTATTATATTTTATCATTTTAACATAAAATTGGAATATTTTCTCTGTTATAGATATTAATTTCATCTTGTTTCAAGTTCTTTTATTAATTTAATGCTTGTCTTTTGAATTTGTCTGTGGTGCCTATCTGCCTTCCTATCTTACTAGATATCTTCATATAGTTAAAATTACATATAAAGTATAAACTTAAATAAATATATGTATGCATATATTTACATTATTTACTTATTAATTATTAATTAATTACTGTTTAAATCCATACTTTGTTTTGAGAGTAGTTTTTGGTTTACAGTAAAATTATGCAGAAAGTACAGAGCTCCTTTGGGGTGCCCAGAGGGCTCAGTCCATTAAGCATCCAACACTTGATTTTAGCTCAGGTCATTATCTCAGGATCATGATATTAGGGTTCTGTGAAATCAAGCCCTCTGTCAGGTTCCACACTCAGTGGGATTCTCTGCTTGAGATTCTCTCTCTCCTTTTTTCTCTATCCCTCTCAAATAAACAAATATTAAAAAGAAAAAGAAAAGTACAGAGTTCCCATATATTCCCTGTCCCCTCTCTTTAGGTTACCTATTTTTAACATCATTTATTGATAGGATATCTTTTTTTTTTTTTTTTTACAGTTAGTGATCCAGTACTGATAATACATTAACTAAAGTCCATAGCTTATCTTAGGATTTACCCTTGATATAAATGTATAATGTAATGTATCTGTCACTATACTAGTATACAGACTAGTTTCATCCACCGAAAAATCCCTTTTCCCCACATATTTATTCCTTACCTGTCCCCACTGTGACTCTTGGTCACCACTAATCTTTTTACTGCCTCATAGTTTTGCCTTTCTCAGAAAATCATATAATTGGGATCATGCAATATGTAGGTTTTTCAGACTGGCTTTTTTACTCTTTGGTACATTCACTCAGTCAAACGTATTCACTTAACAATATGCACTTAAGTCTACTCCATTTCTTTTCATGGCTTGATAGTTCATTTCTTATTATTGCCAAATAATATCCCATTATATGGATTTATCACAGTTTGCTTATTGAGAGACCTCTTGGTTACTTCCAATTTGGAGCAATTGTGAATAAAATTTGTCAGAAAATTCATGTATAGGTTTTTGAATCAAAATATAAAATACCCCTGGAAGGAGAAGTTCAGAAACAGCAATGCCATAACTTGTCTTCCTGTCTCTACCTTATATCGCCTCAGCTTTATATTCTAGTAAATGGCCAAAACGATCCTTTAAAATTCTGATAAGTTTTTGTTTCCATGATCAAAACTTGCCCACCATACTTATAATATAATGTTAAGACCTTCAAGATTCTATTTGATCTAAAAATCCTAACATCTTCTTCTCCCCATTGTCTATGCTAAAGCAAAAACAATATCTGCAGCATATACTACTAAGTTAAATGCCAAATATATAAAGGATTCTTACAAATCAGTAACAGAAAACCAAAAATCTCATAGAAAATATAGTTAGGAGATTTTAATAGACTCTTCAACAAAAACTTTATCCAAACTGTCAATAAACATAAAAAAGTGCACATTTTAAAAGGAATAGTTTAAATAAAAACAAGAAGATATTTATTAAATACCTGCCCCAAAGACTAAAATTAAAAATACTGACAACACCAAACTTTTGTGAGGACATGGAATATTACTATTAGCAAGATTATAAACATGTACAACTACTTCATTAGTTTTTTTTTCCTTGCTGTATTAATCAACGTTTTAATCACATATCCCTAAAAAATTCTATGTGTGTAGGTTTATGTGCTCCTACATGTAGGAGAGAGCATTTATTAACAGCAAAACAGCATAGAGTAAATAAATACACTGTAGCATCCTCATTCTGTGGACTATACAGCAATGACAATGAAAGAACTAAAGTTAGATACAGCAATCTAGATTGATATCTCCAATGCAATGCCAAGCAAACAAAACTATAAACAAAAGAACACATGTAGCCTATTTCCATTATTGAAGTTTAAAAACAGGCAAAGATTAATTATGAGATAGTGATGAGGGTAGACAAGAAGGAGGAGGTAAGAATTATAAGGGACATGAGGGAGGCTTTGGAACAATGATGTTCTTTTTTTTTTTTTAAGGTTTTATTTATTTATTTGACACAGAGAGAGATAGAGAGGGAGCAGAAGCAGGGGTAGCGGCATACAGAGGGAGAGGGGCAGGCTCTCTGTTGAGCAAGGAGCCCTAGGTGGGGCTTGATCCCAGAACCCTCGGATCATGACCTGAGCCAAAGGCAGATTCCTAACTGACTGAGCCACCTAGGTGCTCCCAGAATGTTCTAACATTCTGTTTCTTGGTTTTGGTGATGGATTGCTGGTAGTTCATTTTGTATTAATTCACCAAGCTCAACAATTATAATTTCATACATTTTTCTGTGTATGATAGTAAAAAGTAAAAAGAAACAAAATAATAAATTAGAAGAAAATCAATGTAATCAAGCAATCTATCAAGCAGTATTCTATAGATAGTAATTTTAAACACATGACTCCTAAATAACTTAGATATATATAAATATATATCTTCATTTTCCCTTTCAATACTTGCTAATTTATATATTGTGTATTATTTTTTATAATTTGTAAACAACTTACTAAGAAGATACATACACATTATTGCTTCTCTTGAATACTAAAAGAGGGATTCATTAGTGAATATTCAACCTCTAAGGCTTTAGTGAAATCTGTTGGAGGGATAGCATCCTAAAATTAAGGTATTTATAAGAACCAGATATTTGTATTTCTCTCAAAACCAATAGCTTCAGTCAAGTTTTTTAATTTAATCTCTATAGTTCTTTGTTTTCATTATTTCTGATTATAATTTTTTTAATCAAATGGTTGGAAGGGCTAAGAAAGGAAACATTTTGAAGTGCCTGACATAACACTCAAGAGAATGTAAATACCTTTCCCTATTTACCCATCTCTTTCCTTGACAGGAAAGATAGTTGCTAGCTCTGAAAAACCACATGGCCAGAGCATCGTGCTATATTTTAATTTTAATAAAAATTCAATAGACTACATCTTGGTTTATTTCACACAACCATATACACCTGCACAGGATTTCTGAGATTAAAATGGAAAGAATGTGGGCTTATAGAACATTTATTATCATAAGGAACTCAAGGCACAAGCTGGCTGAAAATAACCATTCTCCACAATCATCAAGACTCAATGCATCAAATCAACATGCAATTTCAAGGCTTCTCTAAAAGGAAAATTGTTAAATGGAGTTCAGGAATTTCAAATTTATGGCAACATCAACAATAACATTTGGTTACTTATTTCAAAGAGACACATTTTGAACTCCAGAATGTATTTAAAGCCACTGGGAAAACTCTCTTGTATCAAGTTTGTTTTGCAGAAGGCTTTATTTCTACTCTCTCTTAGGCTTTGGGAATCAGGTCTTATTTCAAAATTCAAGTTGGCGACCCAGTAAAAGGCAAGATGTCAGCACTTCTGGATACACCTGAAGAAGACTGAAGCAAGTGGAGGAAATTCAAGATTTCACTTGCCTTAGATAATCCTTGAAAAGTTCAGATGCTTACTGGAGACTTATCTGAGGGACCTCTAGGGACTCCAAAATTTCTCAGGAAACTGTTTTCTGCAAGATGCTTAGTATTTTCTTTTTCTCAACACAAATAACACCAAAACATTTTTTTTAAATTTTTTTCTTTTCAAACAAGTTTTTTTTTTTTTTAAGATTTTATTTATTTATTTGACAGACAGAAATCACAAGTAGGCAGAGAGAGGAGGGAGGCAGACTCCCTGCCAAGCAGAGAGACTGATGTAGGGTTCGATCCCAGTACCCTGGGATCATGACCTGAGCTGAAGGCAGAAACTTTAACCCACTGAGCCACCCAGGCGCCCCATCTCAAACACATTTTATTGCACTTTTCTATACAGATAGATTCTGGAAGGGTGAGAAAGCATTTGAACAGAGTGAAACTTGGAACAGTGTGTGGATTTTTAAATAATTTAATTAATGTGTTTTGTAAACAAGCTATGGGTTAGAAAGAGAATGTTTATAATTGCATTCTGAAGACTACATTCTTATTTATAACTTTGGAGACTTTTACTAGAGGTATGGTATCAGCTAGGCATGAAAAATGGAAGCAAGCAATATTCTAGATCACGTCATGAAAAACATTTTATTCTTGGAATTTTTAATATAGTCTTTATTATTTGTTTTCATATATGAGAACATTTTAGGAGGACATTAGGACCCAATGAAGAGATAATTGAGCACAAAAGATGACATATTTCCTGGAATAAAAATCGCTAAATTGTTTCAGCATATTTCATCCCTCTCAGCTACACAATCTAGAATAAACTTATTTAGGATTAGAAATATAAAATGTTGTGACTTTATATTCTTTATTTTTTAAAAGATTTTATTTATTTATTTGACAGAGAGAGATCACAAGTAGGCAGGTGGGTGTGGTGGGAAACAGGCTCCCTGATGAGCAGAGAGCCCGATGCAGGACTCAATCTTAGGACCTTGAGATCATGACCTGAGCTGGAGGCAGAGGCTCAACCCACTGAACCAACCAGGCACCCCAATGATTTTATATTCTATATGATCCAAGATTAACATAGATTTATCATCCCATCTATTCTATGTAGCTTCACACAATACCACAAAAATGGTGTCCTTAAACAGTCTTTTTATTTGCTCACAAGTTGTTTTTGTGGGGTGGCTTATTCTTCTGGTCCAAGCCACTTGGCTGATTTCTGCTGTCCTATGGTTGGCAGGTGAGTGGGCTCATGACAGAATGATTTAGGTTGGCTTTAGTCATATGTCTGGTGGTTGAGAGGCTATTAGCCAGAGTGATTTGGTTCTCCTCCTTATGGTCTTTTGTATTCTAACAGGTTAGCTGAAGTTTATTTACACAGTGTTCTTAGAGAATATCAATTTAAAAAGTCCAAAATGAAAAAGGATTTTCAAGTATCTACAAATCACATGGGCAAGCCCAGGGTGTATGAGGGGATTACAGAAGCAGGTGCTTACAGGGCAGTGTAAATGAATTGAGAGGCATTACTGAAATGTCAACCACATAGTTCTCTTGCTTCATGTCATAGATAATAAACTAAGATCTAAAATTTTTACACAATTTAGAAGACACAGTCCCATGAAATCTTTGTCTGACTACTTCTTCCCACCTCTGTCCTGGTCTAATTTGCCCAGTCCCTGTACAACTCCAAAACCCTTGTATTTCTTTTACAGTAATTGTTTACATGTTTGTCTTCCTTATAAGACTCTGAGTTCTTTGAGGAAAAGGATTTAGTTCAGCATAACTAAGTAAGTATAACATCAAGTGAATGAGTAAGTATATGAGCAAAAGATGAATTAGTTGATAAAGTTCTCAAAGGGATTTCTGTGTGTAGAAATGACATGCATATGTTATCTTTTAATTTTTGGACCTACTCTGCAGTGAAGACTTAAACTTACCCCAAAGTTCTGACATTTGTCCAGCTCCTGGGAGGTGATACCCACCTAATGAGAGTATATTTCCCACCAGTATTTGGGCCATGCTGCATAGTCAACAACTTATTATGAGTCCTTTAGGACACGAAGTATCTGCTCTACCTCTGGAAAAGCTGGAATCTCAGCCACATGGAAAATTGACCCTGCTTGTTATGTGATCAAGCCCCAGTCAAACTTCTGGGCACCAAGTCTCAGATGAGCTTCCCTGGTCAGCAATACTTGATGTGTGCTGCTACACGTCATTGCTGGGAGGAGCTGACACTGTGTATAACTTCATAGACAAAAGACAATTGGAAATTCCACCTTTGAAATTCTCCTGAACTCTGCCCCACATCCATTCCCCCTTGGTTCATTTTAATCTGCGTCCTTTTACTGAAACAAAACATAACTGCAAGTATAATAGCTTTCAGTGAGTTCTGAGAATATTCTTTGGCAAATTACTCAATATTGGAGATCTTTGAACTCAGCAGTCATTGCCAGAAGTGAGGGTGGTCTTGTGGACTGCTCCCTAACTTCACAGCTGCACATCAGAAGTTAAAGCACTAATTTCCCATCAGGTAGAGCCAACATTTCCTAATTTCCTAAATTATATTCCTAACATTTCCTAAATTATATTCTAAATAACTAGTGTCCCATAATCTGCCAACACATGTTTTTTAAAATAAGAGACTACGTCCAAATTAAGCCTTAAAGGCATAGCATTGAAAGACAGATAAGGTTCCCTGCTCTCACAAGGATTACATTATAGTGAGATTGACAGGAATTAAATAATTTCATTTGGTCTAATATAATTGGTGTAAGTTAAATAAAACGGGGTGATATGAAAAAAATCAATTGCTACAGGTTAAGATAGGAGAAAAAAATTAAAATCAGTGGTCAGGAGATGTGAGTCTGAAGATGTGATATTTGTCCTTCAATCTAAAGACAGAAATCAGCCATGTCTATGTGTATGACAAGAGATTTAAGAAGAAAAGTATGTTTGAAAGAAGCTATGTAGCTGGATCCTAGTCACAGAGGGGCAGAGTTTGGGGAACCAGGTCAGAGACATAAAGAGGGACCAAATTATGAAAAAAAAGTGTTTCTGAAAGTATGGTTCCTGTGCAAGCATCAACAACATCCCTAGGAAGCTTATGAGAAATGTAAATTCTGAGGCTGATCTAGATCCACAGAGTAAGAAATTTTGGTGGTACAGCCCGGAACTCTGTCCTAACAAGACCTTCAATGAATTCTGATGAATGTTTCAAATTTGAGTATCATTGTTTTTGTGCCTCAGTCTCTCCATAGTAATGCTGTGTGCTAGAAATATCTAGAGGTACTCATCTAGGCCCCAGTGAGCTTCCCGCAGACATCTCCCCTTTCCAAACCAATGTTACCACTTGATCAACCTTTGTGGTTCTTATGATTGTAAGATGCCCTTCAGAAACAACCATCAGGAAACTTAGGATAAAAATAAAGATTTATTACATATAAGACCTGGAAATTACATAACTCACAAGGAACCTCACAGCAAGGTAAAGATAGAAACAAGGAGAAAAGCATGGTCCTCAGGCCCTAATTTTATTGGGGTTGAAGTGGGGGCCTAGGGTTTTGTGAGCTCTCTCTGTGTAGATGAATTTAAAAGATGAAAGTGGTAATTTAAAGTATAGAAAAAGACAAGTGGCCCAAATGTCACTTACCTAATCTAACCAAGATCTCTGAGAAAAAGGAGCTTCAGTGGGAGGAAGTGGCCTGGGTCTTCATCTAGTTGTGGCCAGTAAGGGGTAATTCCAAATAGCTATCTTTGAAGTGGATATCTGGGCAATCAAATCTTAAGTCAAGCATTTGTGTTACAAAAAAGAAAAAAAGAAGAAAAAATATTAGGACTTATGTTATAACCACTGATAAAGATTCTTGAAGACCTAGTGAAGATACAGTTTTAGCTGGATTATTAAATGGTTTTAAGTAAGGAAATGATGAGATCTGACTTATATTTTACAATGGCACATCAATAGTTGTGTGGTAGATAGTAGGAGACCCGAACAGAAGCAGAGATCAATGCTAGTGATGCTGTTACCGTGCATGTGTGAGAAGATACAGATAAAAGTGAGGTTAAGGACTAGTGGAGGGAGAGATATGAGATACACTCTGGATTCAAATAAAATCACTTGGTTTTACATGAAGGACATGTCCAACCTTCTTTAACCTTCAAGTGCATTATGAATTTCAAAAAGAATAATATAATATGAAAGTATTCTTCGATTTGATTGTGGGATCTTTTATCTTTTATGGCCCTATAAATTTAAGAAAATCTCCCAGAATTTTAATTTCCAACGAAAAGAAACATAATTTGGAAAACATTGCATTATAGCTAAAAGTGAAGAAAAATACTTTCTAATTTCTGATTAATTAAGTTGTAGCTATATAACTTACTTTAAAAAGAAATCCAGTTTTCAAGAATATCAAGCAGCTACATCGTGGCTAACCAAGTGGTTTTCTAATAAAAGTCCCACTTTGGTAAATAGATAAGAGCAATTTGCCATTTTACGAAATTCTCCAGGAGGTTTGTCCTTTTTGTGAATCGTGATTACGGCTATTCTCTGCCTAAGTGGTCATTTTAAAACATGCAAGAACATTATAATTGAATTAGAAAGAATTGTCTTTACTTACATATTTCTTTTAATAATTTATTTCACAAATCCCTCATAAAAAGTAGAAAGAGGTGTCTAATTTTTAGTTTTAGTAAAGTATAGCTTTTAAACCTTTTATTGTTTTATTATTTATTATATGAATATTCAGGAATTGTTACATTTGCTAGCAAGATCCAGGTTAACATAATGTTTTCCTTTTAGAATCAATGTAACACTCAGAATGTTTCTTTTAATACTAAAGAACCCAACAACAAAATACATTAGATTTCTTCATTCTAGAAGCACAAGAAGTTTAGAATTCATCATTTTGCTTATTTTTTTAAATTTAATGTATATATACCCTGTGGTCCAAAATTCTCCAGAGGAGACTAATAAAATAAAACTGAGACCAATGTCCTAGTTTTTAGCAAACAAGTCCTTGCCTGTGCCTTCCTCTTTACAAGGTGAAGGTTTGGGCATTTATATGACAGTGTCAATATTTTTAGGAATGTGCATATTTCCCAAAAGTCTAGGATCCCTTGCAAATGGGACCAAGGAAAATTTAATGCAGCAAAGAAAACTGACTTGCAAATCCTCCATTCACTATTTTAATCTTCCCCATTTCCATTTACTTCCTCTAGGTTTAGATAATCAAATGTTCTCTTAACAGTCATATGTACCCATGCAATCAAAATGCTCACATATTATCCTGATACTGTCCGCCTGGCTCACTCTACAACCCAGAGCCTGTATAAGTCTTAGGTGCCCTGTGTCCAATCAACTGACAGGAATTTTATGTAATGCCTAAGAAGTCTAGAGTTCAGCAAGCACTTCTGAGATTAATGTATTCACAGTGACTCTTTCAGAACCACTGGTGATACCTATGCCTTTTAAATGGAGCAACATCAAATAGTCCCAAAACTCTTGAAAGAAGATGAGCAATTTTCAATAAACACCAAATAACTGTTTGCCTTGTAGGATCTGGCTCTTCATATTTAAGAAGATAATATACCATAGCTATCCCAGAATTCCAGAAGACTTTCAGCTTTATCTTCTACTATGAAATGTAAAATACACAATTGAATATTTTTGGGGACGATCAAATCATATAACATTCACAAATGCCAGGTGTCATGCCTGGCATGTTTTGCAAAGACTTAGTTGATAATGGTATAAATGAATAGTTAATCATTTGATCCAAGACCTAGATTTATATTTTATTTTATATAATATAAATTGTATTTTATATATTTTATTTTATATTTTAATTTAAGTGACTTGAAATATGAAAGAATGCTTCATTATTAAGTCATGCCTAGTATAAAACAAGGACTGACCACTCTGAATTCACAAAGCAGGGGCTTTATGAAACCATCCTGTGAAATATGGAACCTATCAGATTTGGCCTGCCAGTAAGAGACTTTGGGTCTGTAAAAAGAGTCCTAGATTATGTCTGGACCTGCCTGCAGCATGCCACACAGACCATGAAATTTTTCTTTCTTCTCCCGATGCTACCTCCCAGAAAGAGGAGAAACAAAAATAAAATTCTCCAGAAAGGCCAGAGTACTTTTGCTTACAAAGTTATCTGAGGATGTCAGCACAAGATATGAATAATCATTATCTTCATTTTCAGATATAGAAACAGCATCCTGAGATTTTAAGTGATTAAGTCACACATTTAGTGGCAAACCTGGGGTTCGTTGCAATGTATTTCCTTCCCAACTTCATATAATTCCCTGCCATACACTACATTCCCAGTCAACTAGAGAATTCCAATATCCTCAAGTATATCACCTAGTATCACCTAGTATCATTGTGAAGATCAAACAAGATAGCAAAAATGAAAATGCTTTATGAATAATAAAACACACACAATGTGAACCGTTACTGTCTGGACATTGTTTCTATTCTGTTGCTGCTCTGTCCTCAGATCACTGCTTTTCCTTGTGTGGTGTCTCCAGTAGTGAAGTCTGATTTTTGAAACTGGTGAGGTCTAATGTATGCCATTTTCTCTATTATATCCCTCTATGTCTTTTTTTTTCCAGTAGTTATTCTATGTTCGTTTTTAGTCCTAAATCTCTATGAAGTCCTCTTAGTCAAACCCTCATCATTTCCTGTGCCACTATGTTACCATTCATCATGATGAGTAATTAAACTTCTAACTCTCAAAGTAAATGTTGGGAGTTTATCAGAAAGATACATTCGAGAAGTGTCTGTTCATATCTTCTGCCCATTTTTTGATATGATTATCTGTTTTGTGTGTGTTAAGTTTGAGAAGTTCTTTATAGATCCTGGATATCAACCTTTTGTCTGTACTGTCATTTGCAAGTATCTTCTCCCATTCTGTGGGTTGCTTCTTTGTTTTGTTGACTGTTTCCTTTGCTGTGCAGAAGCTTTTGATCTTGATGAAGTCCCAAAATTTCATTTTCGCTTTTGTTTCCTTGGCCTTTGGAGACATATCTTGAAAGAAGTTGCTGTGGCTGATATCGAAGAGGTTACTGCCTATGTTCTCCTCTAGGATTCTGATGGATTCCTGTCTCACGCTGAGGTTCCTTTATCCATTTCGAGTTTATCTTTGTGTACGGTGTAAGAGAATGGTCGAGTTTCATTCTTCTACATATAGCTGTCCAATTTTCCCAGCTCCGTTTATTGAAGAGATTGTCTTTTTTCCACTGTATATTTTTTCCTGCTTTGTCAAAGATTATTTGACCATAGAGTTGAGGGCTTCTCAAACTCAACACACACAAAACAGATAATCATATCAAAAAATGGGCAGAAGATATGAACAGACACTTCTCCAATAAAGACATACAAATGGCTATCAGACACATGAAAAAATGTTCATCATCACTAGCCATTAGGGAGATTCAAATTAAAACCACATTGAGATACCACCTTACACAGTTAGAATGGCCAAAATTAGCAAGACAGGAAACAACGTGTGTTGGAGAGGATGTGGAGAAAGGGGAACCTTCTTACACTGCTGGTGGGAATGCAAGTTGGTGCAGCCACTCTGGAGAACAGTGTGGAGATTCCTCAAGAAATTAAAAATAGAGATTCCCTATAACCCTGCAATTGCACTGCTGGGTATTTACCCCAAAGATACAGATGTAGTTAAAAGAAGAGCCATCTGTACCCCAATGTTTATAACAGCAATGGCCACGGTTGCCAAACTGTGGAAAGAACCAAGATGCCCTTCAACTGACGAATGGATAAGGAAGATGTAGTCCATATACACGATGGAGGATTATGCCTTCATAAGAAAGGATGAATACCCAACTTTTGTATCAACATGGATGGGACTGGAAGAGATTATGCTGAGTGAAATAAGTCAAGCAGAGAGAGTCAATTATCATATGGTTTCACTTATTTGTGGAGCATAACAAAGAACATGGAGGACATGGGGAGATGGAGAGGAGAAGGGAGTTGAGGGAAATTGGAAGGGGAGGTGAACCATGAGAGACTATGGACTCTGAAAAACAACTTGAGAATTTTGAAGGGGCGGAGGGTGGGAGGTTGGGGGGCCAGGTGGTGGGTATTAAGGAGGGCACGTATTGCATGGAGCGCTGGGTGTGGTGCAAAAACAATGAATACTGTTACACTGAAAAGAAATTAAAAAAATATGTTAACACTTAAAAAAAATAAAGATACATTTGAAAGAGTTAACAAGTGAAACATTGTTTTGGGTTTATTTTGTGTTCACATTGATATAGGTGGACAAAAAATAGCCTTATAAAGCGTACCCAAGAATATAAGGCTCCTTTGATCCAGTTATGCTTCCAAGAATATTTTTTTAAGATTTTATTTATTTATTTGACAGACAGAGATCACAAGTAGGCAGAGAGGCAGGCAGAGAGAGAGGGAGAAGCAGGCTCCCTGCCGAGCAGAGAGCCCGATGAGGGGCTCAATCTCAGGACCCTGGGATCATGACCTGAGCCAAAGGCAGAGGCTTTAACCCACTGAGCCACCTAGGTGCCCCATCCAAGAATGTTTTTGAGAAGAAAGGGTGTTAGGTTGCCATTTTGTGACTTTTCAATGCCCCATAGCTTCACCTGTTGTGTAGAAGCTACTGATCACAAATCTTATGACAGCTGGCATTTTGGATTTTTAATCTGGTAGAATGCCTGAAGATTCTAATGAATGGCACTTGCAAAGCAATACTGCATATGCTCCAAAATTGGCTGAAATTTATCCCCTTTTAAATGACACTGAATATAATTTAGAAGTGTCAGACTCATAAAGTTCATGTTCTCATGAAAGTTCACTAAGAAAAAAATATATGTCCACTCAGGATTTCTTTGGCAGAATGCCTGAGACATCATTGTTTTGCCTAACTTTTAACGGTATTTTTTTTAAAAAAATCTGTTAACAACTTCAATATTGTGGTCTTTTCTGATACTTTTATATTGTCAACAATTTCATCTTTCCTCCATTCAGCACAATTTTTTTTTTCCTCTTTGTGAATTTTTCTTTGGAAATGCTGAGCTATTATTAAGGTACAGTAAACAGAACTCTTGTATAAGAATGCCTGTTTCAAGTAGGCCCTCAGGCCTTCAGACAGGACAATGGAACAGAATCCATTAATTATCATTTTCCAGAATGAATGGGGTGAACTTTGACAAAGCACATTGTGGAGAAGCTATCAGCACCAAGCACTCCTCTCCCTGGTTAGGGTATTTGACCCCAGGGAATGACACAAACATGGAAGGTATTTTTTTTTCCCTCCTTTGCTTACATTTGGACAGAAATTTAAAAACAGATTACAGAAAGATTTAATGCTCCGGAGTGGTTTGCTTTCTAGCTGAGCTCTTACAAGCACTCCAGATTGTTAGCAATTATAATTGTATCTTCACTCCTGGATACCGGAAATAATAGCACTGCTACTGTAATGTTATCCTTTTAGTTCAGACTGACACTTGCACCAAAATATACAAGGTTAAACTGCTTTAAAATGGGCACTGATGACTGTTGAGTTGAAATTGACAGACAATATTGAACATTTGTAAAGTAAGAACCTGTTGTTTGCATGCAGAAAAATTTAAGAATCAATTGTAAACAGGACTGGGTACTAATGAATAATGATATAATGATGCAGTTAACAGTATGGGAAATTAAACTTTTAGGTAAATGTCTAGATAATTCAAACATAAATACAGCTTTCTGTTACTTGACTGAGATACATGTTTCACTTTCTCTTCACCAATTTTTGGGTTCTTAACACTTACATGTTAAAAGAAAAAAATCATAAATATTTAGGTTACCTTAAATTAAAATCTATACTTATCTTGGTGCGTAAATAATTTGGAACTTAAAAAAATAAGTTTGCAATTAGCCTCCTCCTTGGATCACGATTAAACTTAGAAGTGGTTGTAGTGGGTGTCTGTTATTTGATCTCAATGACTCTCATCCCTCTCATCTACATGCACACACACACTTTTTCACACACAGACTCACACTCACAGACATACATGCTCCTTTTGGATTTACTCATCCCTGCTACAATCATTGCGCCTACATTACTGACCTGTTCTAGTACATAGGTGGCTACAACACCAGTGGGAGTCAGAAATGTTCCCCAGGATTTCCCAGATTGGAAGTAGGGTTATAGATGCAATTCTTCTCTAATGATAAAATCTGAAGCCTGGGCTTAACAACTCTTTTTTTTAATGTCCATTATTATCTGTAAGAATAGTGTATTCCCATATTTAAATGGACCCAGGTTAAATTGGTTTTCTGTTTATTCCAATCCAAAGAGTCCCCACTAATCCAGGAAGTCCTCACTAATCCGGTAAGAAAGGATGCTTATTTATGAATGGAGGAAAAGTCTATTTTCTGATGGATCTGGATTTAAATTCCAGGTTAATAGTTTGATTGGCCATGTGTCCTTAGGTAATTTACTTATCCCTCTGAATGTCAGATTTATCTCCAGTTAAGGGGAAATAGGTATAACAGTACCCTGTTTACTATAAAGACGAATATCTTACAATGCATGAAAATTTGAAATTGTTTCCTTTCCTTTCTTACCCAGGTATTTCTAAAACAAATTGTAACAACAACAATGAAAAATTAAACTAAGCAAAGCACATATTTATGATAGAAGAAGAATGAAATAATAATTCTACATCTATTTTTTATTGATTTTAATAATTGGACACTTTTCTTACATGTTGACAAACAGCTATTAGTATGCTCCCAATGGTAACAATATTGTTTACTCAAAATTAAATGTCACTGGCTGCAAGTTCCAATGAAAGTTTGAAAATATCATATGTAGGGACTCCTGGGTGGCCAGTTGGTTCAGGGTACAAGTCTTGGTTTCCACTCAGGTTGTGATCTCAGAGTTGTGAGGTCAAGCGCTGCATCAGGCTCCAGGCTCAGCATGGCGTCTGCTTGAGATTCTCTCTCCTTCTCCCTCTGCGCCTCCTGCTTGTGCTTATGTTCTCTCACTCTCTAAAGTAAATAAATAAATAAATCTTTTTTAAAAAGGGAAATTATATTTACATATTTATAATATATGCTATGTATATTATATATTACATATTTATTACATATAAAATATTAAATAAATAATATAGAAATATATAACATAAATATGTGAAATAAAATATTATATAAATATTGTATATATTATATATAATAAATATATATCTTTATATATATTTATATAACAGAAGTCAGTGCATTGACTTGCTAAGTGAAACAGCAATAAATAATGGAAGAAAATCCCAGGAAAAATTAATATCCATAATATTTTAAAAAAGGAAAATTTCAAAGTCAAAGTGAATGAATGATTACATGTGAAAACTTTGTTTCACATTGCGTTCCAACTTTCTGGTCTGTGAGGGAGTTTCTCAGATTAGTGTTTTCTGCTAATTATGACTTGTAGAGGGACCTTGTATATTTCACTTACTCTCTCTTTTACCTTCCTGGGCTTCCTTCCTGGGCCAAAACAGAGATAGAAAACTGGACACCACATAGTAAGATGAGTGAGCTGGTATGGCACCTTCTTCGTCAGACAAGGCAGTGTGAAAGGTGGGGGAAGCTCCAACAAGTACTTGGCTTGAAAGACAAAAGGATTGATTATGATGGGGATCGGCATGTTACGGCCTTTATTTGATGACAGAAAAGCCTTTTTTTTTTTTTTTAAGATATGGGACTTTCATCTGTGGGCATCATAGAGAGCAGGGACCTTAAATTGATAGCTACTGTAGAGTGTGATGTAATGTCAATTGTAGGTGTATTAACTTACCTTAGCACTTCACTTTACATTATGTAAAATCCTTTCTCTTTCATGAGCTCCCCTCACCTCCAGAAACCTGGGGTAATAAATCAGTCAGGAATTAAAGCCTCAGTAATCTTATATGATTTGCTCAAAGAGATAGCTAGTGAGTACTGAAACAGATTTCAAGGCCAAACCCACCAGATTCAGCAAAATTTTTGTATCACCTCCCCACGCTGTTTGTACTCATTCACCTGTAAATTAGGCCATCCCAACAAACCTTGAGATGGAGTAATTGTAGTATTCTTTCTTCAGCATGGTGCTTGTTTTTTTTTTTTCCTCTCTCTTTTAATTTCCCTTTTCCTTTCTTTCCAATCCTCATTTAATTCACATTCTTTCTCTCGCTTACTTCCATACTTTGTTGAATTCTTCTCTATTTTGATGATCATTTTCAAAGTACTCTAACAAACAGAACACCACTGGCTTTCACAACAATCCTGTAATGGAAAAATGCAGTTTTTCAGATTCCTTTACCTTTGAGAGAAGCTGATGTGCAGAGGTGTTCCATGGTCATGCAGGCATGAAGGGAATCTCAGGATCAGGTTCCCAGATGCATGAGGGCAAGAAACCCTAGTGCCTTTCACTGTTTTAAAGCCTTGATAAAAAAACTAGTTCCACAGCCAGAAAGCAGGTTAAGAATGCTGTCAAAATCATCCATTCACCCATCTATCACCCTGCATATCTATTCAACAAAGTGTATTATTCTTGACCCTGATGACGAAGGTAAAAAGGGACTATCACTGCTATTAAAGGACTCACAACATGTTATGCAAGAAACACTTTGGTGGGTACAAGGCAGAAATAATGACTGAGCCCCTATTCTAAAGAACTGTACTCCCTAAGGAGGAGATACATAGATGCACTTATACATGGGAAGGATATTCAAGTTGAAAAAACAGGTGAAGGGCTTAGACTCTGCAATTATCTGGCTGTGTGATTTTAGGCAAGTTATTCTCTCCTAATATTTTAGGCAGAGGAAGAAACATTGGGCTGGGGGAGGAGTATTCGGGCCAAAAACCAAATTAAATACTGTAAGAGTTCTAGCTCTTTGATTCTTGTCCAAATGAAGTTAGACAAATTCTTTAACATAGTTTTTACCACAACCCCAACAGAACATGGAAATATTTTTATATTACGTTTACATGAATAAGCACTGCAAGAAAACCTATTAAGATCATTGAATTCAGTATTCCCAGATCATTTTTATATCACCCTTTCTACTAATTGGTGCCTAAGGAAATGTATGTGACATAGAGTTGGAGTATATCATACAAAACCAGACAAAACTAACTGCAGCATAAAACACTGTAAATAAAAATTTAATTACCTTGCAGTCTTCTTCCACCGTACTACATATATTGGCATGTTAAATAAAGCCAATGTGGGCAAGGGAAATACTGATTAAGAACAGAACTGAACTTTAAATTCCAATTAAAAAATAAAAGAAGATCTAATAAGAACTAATGGTGTTGAAGAAATCAATAAAAACTAGTATGTTATTTTAAATAGTGCAAAACAATATGAATCAGATTGCTGGAAGTGAACAAATAAATAAAAAATGCAGTTTACATTTTCTAGGAAATTGTAAATCTTGAAAGTATGTTTCAAAGAATAGTTCTGCCAAAATGTCTACCTTATATATTGGCATATCACATTTTTGCCCACCCTCTCCCTCATTTAAACTATTCCATTGCCATTTTGGTTTGTGTCATGAGTACTACCTGGAAGATTTCCTCTTCTTTATTGCTAAGAATAAAGGACATTTTCACTAGGGTTTCCTACCAGTGTAAGTAGTTCTGTCCAGGCATTAGGAGTAAGTAAGAATCTAGGGATGTGGAGCCTGTAAAAGAGGACAATTAGGGGGATATAGTATTTGTGTTTTTAAAAGTGAAAGATAAGCCTGTGGAAGAAAGATGAGTTTTACTATCAGAGCATCCAAAAATAGAATCAGCATCAATGGATAAAGGCAGAGAGCGCTATTAGGTTCATAATAAAGAAAAACTGTCAAGCAATTAACCGTGATTAAAGCTGGATGGCAAGAAGGTGGCTAGTTCCCTGGTCTTGGAAGTATTTTTGCAAATGCTTAGTACCTACTGAGTTTGAGTGTATGAAAAGGGATTAAATGGCAGATGGAAGGTTGAAATAGAGCAGTTTTTGAAAACTCTGGGTCACACCATATTAGCAGAACATGAAATCAAATTAATGGATCTTGATCAGCATTTTTAAATGAATATGTTAATTTTTATACAAGTAGTCATTCATGTTTATTGCAGAAATATACAAGTATAGGGAAATCGAAAGAAAAAACAAAACAAACCCCAGAAACAGTATCATAGAGATGATCATCTTAATCACTGTACTTTCTTCCACACATCTTTATTTGTAGATGTATATTTAAACTCACTTATTATCTATCTATACATGTATGTGTGGATAGTAAATACATATTTAAACATATGTTTCTATATATATATACATATATATGTATATGTACTTCAAATATACCTATACATACAATAGGATACTTTTTTCTCACTTGTGTGGAGAGCTAAAGAGCCCTACACAACATGAAATTAATACCATTTTGGTAAAAATGTGGCAAGCTCTGAGCTTTGTACTCTCCATATATTAGTTTGCATAGCTCATATCTACAATGAGGTAGATGTTATCAATATACAAAAATATGTTGTATATTTGTACACTATTAATAGACTATCAAAGCAGAAATTAAGAGAACAATCCTATTTATAACTTTGCAAAAAAACAGAAAAAAAAAACAACCTAGGAACACAGTTAATCAAAAAGGTAAAAAAACGTATACACTGAAAAATGTAAGATAGTCATAGAAAGAAAGAACACTTACATTTTATGCTCATTAAACTAATAGCCTTAAAATGTCCATACCATCCAAAGAATCTACAGATTCAATATAATCCCTATCAAAATTCCAATGACATTTTTCACAGAAATAGAACGATCTTAAAATTTGTATGGAACCACAAGAGGTCCTGAATGGCCAAAGCAATCTTGAGAAAGAAGAACAGGCTGAAAGCATCATGCTCCCTTAATTCAAACCCTATTACAAAGCTATAGTAATCAAAATAGTATAGTACTAACATAAAAATAGACACATGGATCAATGGAATTGAATAGAGAGCCCAGAAATAAACCAAAACATGTTTAGTTAATCAATTTACGACAAAGGAGCTAAGAATATACAATGGGGAAAGACAATTTCCCAACACCATTTGTTGGAGAGGTTGTCTTCAACAATGAGAGAGAGAGAGAATGAAACTGGACCACTATCTTACAACATACATCATACACAAAAATTAACTCAAAACAGATTAAGTACTTGAATATAAGACCTGAAACCATAAAAATCCCAGAAGAAAACAAAGGGGGTAAGTTTCTTGACATAGATCTTTGTGATAAATTTATGGATTTGATATCAAAAGCAAAAATAAACAAGTATAACTACATCAAACTAAAAACATCTGCACAGAAGGGAAACCATCAGCAGAATGAAAAGACAATCACTGAATAAGAGAAAATATTTGCAAATGATATACATGATAAGGGGTTAATATCCAAAATATCTGAAAAACTCATTTAACTCAATAGCAAAAAAAAAAAAAAGGCCCCAGACAATCCAATTTTAAAAAAATGGATGGAGAGTCTGAATAAATATTTTCCCCAAGAGGACGTACAAATGGCCAACAGGGATATGAAAACATGGTCAACACCACTAAACATCAGAGAAACCAAAACAAAACCATGAGATATCACCCAAACCTGCTATAAAGGCTGCTATAAAAAAATATATATATACAAGAAATAACATGTGTTAGCAAGAACGTGGAAAAGAGGAAACCCCTGTGCATATGATCCAATAATTCCACTTCTGGGTATTTATCCAAAGGAAATGAACACACTAATTCAAAAAAATGTTTAAACCTTCATGTTCATTGCAGCAGTATGTACAATAGACAAGGCATGGATACAACTTAAATGTTCATCAGTAGGTAAATCAGTGGGTGAATGGTCAAAGAAATTGTGAGATTATTTGCATACTGGAATGTTATTATATTATATGCTGTATTGTATAATAGTGGGATAATATTCAGCCATAAAAAAGAATGAAATCTTACCATTTGCAACAACATGGATGGATCTTAGGGATATCATACTAAGTGAAATAAGTCACACACTAAAAGATAATTACATGTGATCATACTTATATGTGAAATCTAAAAAATAATAATAGTAATAAATAATGAAACCAAAAACAATAAACCAAAAAAAAAAAAATACCCTCACCTTATGTATATAGAGAATAGATTGATGATTGCCTGAGGTGAAAGGTGGGGTGGTGGGAGGTGTGAAGGGAGTCAAAAAGTACAAACTTCCAGTTATAAAATGAATAAGGCACAGGATTGTAATGTACAGCATGGTGACTATCTTGAATATTGAATATTTGAAAGTAGCTATAAGAGCAGATCTTGGAAGTTTTCATTATGAGGAAAAAAATATGTTAACTTTGCGTGTGACACATTCTAATTGGACAGACTGTGGTACCATTTTGCAATATATACAAGTATGGAATCATTATGCTATACATCTGAAACTAATGTTATATCAATTATATCTCAATAAAAAGTGGTGAATTCAATTAATTTTAATGAGTAATACTTTCTCACCTTTTCCCTAAAGGCCTCAAACATGGCAAAATCTTTCTTTTATGGAATGACCTTTCAAAGATAAGAATGGTTTACTTGAAATTAAGAAATGAGCAGAGGGTGTATTCAAAAGCTTGTCCATAGCTTAAAAAAATAATAATTGGCAATGGCCTACTGAACAATAGGACTTATCAATGTTACTGTGTTTTTATTTTTTTTCTGTCCTCACCTCCCCTCTTTCTCACCCTCCCTAACCTCCCCTTCCTTTTTTTAATGTCTAGTCCTGGTGGCTAGAGTACGGGGTTTGCCCCCAAAGGCAACAGAGCCAGACTGGAGATTGCAGAGTGCTGTTTTGTGGTTTGGGCACATGCATGCATGTATGGGAGAGTAAGTACAGTTCCACAAGGAGGGGCAGGAAGAGGTTGGACTGGGATATGCGAGGCACCCAGGGCAGCTCCGAGGTAGGTGCATTCAGGCGAGAGAAGCTGCTGCCACGACACCTCTTCTCAGGGGAAGCCAAATCTCTTGGAATGTCAGGAGTTCTATAGCAGCAGCAGGAGACTCCTGGAATGGGAAAGGCCTACATGCCCTGGTGCCCAGGGGGTCTCATCCTAGTGTCTTCAGAAAGGAGTTTGACTCACACCATAGATCCAGCAAGCACAAAACCTCATTGACACCCCCTCCCCTGGTCAGAATCCCAGGGCAGGGGCAGTTTGCCCAAGGGGGTTGGCCAGCTGTTGGGAACTGGCCGCTGGCCCAGTGGCAGTGATGGGGCTGGATCAGCAGAGGTCAATACCAGGGAATGAACAGCACATGATCAGACTGCAAGCCTTGTCCTCTTCCCAGAGTCCCAAGACTGGGAGGGAGCTTGGGCTTCTGGTGTAGGCACCTGAAGTTCTAGTTCAAGTCAACCAAGGTCCACTGCTGCAGCAAACCGAAGTCACTGTTCCACTGCATAACCTTGGGGCCTGTTATTCCTCAGTGTCCAGAAGTAGGAAGGGACCTGAAAAGTCACTCTGGGAGATCATAGCTATCTGTTCCCCAAGACTTTCTCCAGAAGTCTTTCCATCTCAGGCAATTGCTCTGTCTTTCTGGAAATATAAATTGGTTCAGTCACTATGGAGAACAGTGTGGAGTTTCCTCAAAAAATTAAAAATAAAACTACTACTGATCCAACTACCCCACTTCCGGGTATATATCCAAAAGAAATGAAAATAGGATCTGGAAGAGATATCTGGACTTCCATGTTTATTGCAGCATTATTCACAATAGCCATGATACAGAATTAACTTAAGGGTCCTTCATTAGATGCATGGATAAAGAAGCTATATATTTTATATACATATATACATATATATACATATGTATATAAAATAATATATTATATAAAATATAAAATATAAAATAATATATATTATAATATATTATATATTATATATAAAATAATATATTATATATTATAAATATATAAAATAATATATTATATATAAAATAATATATTATATATATATGTAAATTCAGCCATGAGAAAGAAGGAAATCCTGCCATTTGCAATAACATGAGTGGAACTTGATGGCTAGGTGAGTAAGTCAGAAAAAGACAAATGCTGTATGATATCACTAATATGTGGACTCTAAAAAAGCTGAACTGGTAAAACAAAGTAGAATGCTAGTTATCAGGGCCTGGGGCATAGGAGACTTGGAGATATGTTGTTTAAGAGTACCAACTTCGACCCTGTAGGTAAGCAACTCCAGGAGATCTAATGTACTGCGTAGTGATTACAGATAACAATATGGTAATATAAATTTCAAGGTTGCTAAGAGACTAGGTTTTAATTGTTCCCACCACAGAAAAATAAATTATAATTATACGAAGTGATAGAGGTGTTAGCTAAGTCTACAGTGGTAATCATACTGCAATGTGTAACTGTATCAAATTAATATGTTGATGACCTCAAGCTTATACAATATTTTATGTTAATTATGTATCAATAAAAAATAATTTTAAAAAATACTGTATATAAAATAGCTATCATGCATCACAAATATAGTCAACTCATTTTCAACACTCGGGTATCAAATCTGGATTTGCATGGTTCTCACCAACTCAAATTTAGACTTTTCTCCCTCCCTGGCTTCTAACCAGTAGTAGGACCTTAGGTAAGTCCCTGCTGAGGTTTCCATGACAAACATGAGAATACTGAACGAGATTCCTCTTCCTTCCCTCCTCTTAAGATTCCTGCCTGAGTAGTATTGAGCTTGTCCTGGCTCCTCCTTCTAACCTGTAAATACACCGCACATTTTTGCATGAAAACATCAAAACAGCTGAAAGAATTGATAAGATTTTAAGAATACATAAGATGTGCTCAATTATGACCATATATTCATTTAGAAAATCCTACCCATATTTTGCCTTAGGAAAATTAGCCTGGTCCCTTTTATTTTTCTCCCTTTCTTTACAGTAACTGACTACCTAGCTAGGCATATGTCTATTTAGAATATATATATATATATATATATATATATTTCTTGCATATATATATATTGCAATATTATATATGCAATATATATGCAATATTCTTGCATATATATATATTTCTTGCAGCCCTTGCAGCTATGTGTGCCAGTGTAATAATGTCCTTACCAATGGGATTCAAGAAGAAGAATCATGTGGCAGATTCAGGGAGTTTTTAATTTAATTTATTCTTTCCCTAAAGGAAGTGCTGTCATACATACTGTGCCCTACTTCATTCTTTCCTTTTAAAATCTTTTCTAGTGACTGGAGTGGTCATACAGCCCTGCAGATTTTGAAGATGAAGCCCCCATCCACCAATGCTAAAAGAAGACTAAGTTGCTGATAACTTTGGAGTGAAGCTGTCATTCCAACTGTAGGTAGCACAACACTCTTATGAATCTTGCTGTTGTTAATTTAGATTTTCCTGTTACTTAAAATGACATGCCATCATTCTCTTGATAGTACTTCTGATTTTTTCCTCACCACTGTATGATCCTACTGTCTTCCTATCTTTATAAATCATGACACCACATTGCTATCCATTTAGACAAGCTAAACTTGGGAGTCCTTTGACTCCTTTTCTCTCTTCTCATTCAGTCCATCAACAAATCCTATTAAACCTTCACAGCAGTTACAGGAATCACCGTCTTATCACTTGAACCTGGTCTGAGCCACCGTCACCTGTCCTGTGGATTGTTACAATTCACTGGTCTCCCTGCTTCTACCTTTGCCCCTTCTTCAGAACACACAGAGGGAGGCTATCTGAAAGAAGTTGAACTACTTAACCCTCTACTCAAACCCTGCCAAAGGACTGCATCTGAGTAAAATCCAGAGTCCTTATGACATCCTTCAAGGTGCTGGTGTTTCTGACTTTCTGTGTTTATCTACTGCCTTCCCCTTATTATCTGATTTCCACCCACCCTGACCTGCATGCTTCCAGATAACCTCCTACCCCTAGATGACCTACCTCATAGTTCACTCTTTCCCTTCATTTTAGTCTCTGCTCAAACATAAACGCATCTGAGAGGTTTTTTGGTTTGTTTTCCCTTATATAAAATATTACCTTTCCAATAGTTTATGTCTCCCATACTTTGTTTCATATTCTTCAGAACACTTAACCTCACAGAATTTAGCTTTTTAAAATTCATCTATTGACTCCCTTCCCTCATAGACACCAACCAGGACTGTGTTTTGTTCACTGAATTACCTATAACATATATATGTGTGTGTATATCTACACACACACACACACACATATATATGTTATAGATAATTCACATATATATATATGTGTATATGTGTGTGTGTGTGTGTGTGTGTATGGTACTCTCTCAAAAAATACTCGTGGAATAAATGAATAAATGGATGAGAAAAGGAGGATGAGCTGTTGACTTTTGAGTCATGACTGTGATACTTTCTACCTATAAGGTCTTGAATAATTAACTTTGACACTCTCTTAGTGGGCTTAATAGTATTTACCTAAGGGAAATGATGTGAGGGTTAAATAAATTATCCTAGGGAAAAAAATGTCCAGCATAAGATCCTTTACAAAGATGGATTCAATAATAGTTGGATAAATCACTGCATGTTGAAAAAAAAAAACCAAAGTTATCTAATGATCTTGAGAGAAAGTATCTTGCAAGATTTTCCAAGCTAATGACATGAGTAAATTCAGATAATCTTCAAACATTAAATAGAATTTACAATGCCTTAATTCAATTCTCCAAAGCATTAAACGTCCATGATTAAGAAATATCTGTGTGTTTTATGACTTGTAAAATGAATGATATTTATTATAAATCTGAAGTATTGGCTGGAGGCTTGGGAAACTCTGTAGTTTTTGGCTAACCCTCTGAGAACAATCTTGGTGGAGAGCGATTGGCATTCGAGTACTTTGTCCCCCAGGAAAGGCTACATTCAAAGAGGGCCCTCATATTGCTCTACTTACATGGAACACACATTTCTTAAGAGGGCAAGCAGTTCAGACCTTACTTCCCTTTCTACCAGAATAATTCTCAAAAACATTTATTTGGAAACTTTCCTGTCATCCCCAACATATTTATCAGTCCTTGTCTCCTTCAGTGGACTCTTTTCTCCCTCATCTCCTTGCTCTGTGTCCCTCTCTCTGTCTTCTTTCTTCCTGCCTAAGGCTTTCCATTGTGCCCAAAGAAACCCATTTTTCCTCCTTAACATCTTGAAATGTCCCTTCTTTTGGCATTAACACATATGTTTTTCTTCTATTGAAAACATTTGCTCCCAGAAGTTATCTCAAGGTTGTGCTCTTTATGCTTCTGTACTTCATATATCTCAGGTTCTAGAGGTAGATTAGAATTTCTTATCAGTTCAATGCTGTAGGACTTTGTGCAGTGATGGACATATTCTATATCCATGCTGTTCAATGTGGTAGCCACCAGCAATCTGTGGCAGTGGGGCACTTCAAGAGTGTCTAGTGTAACTGAGGAAGTAATTTTTTACTTAATTTTATTAATTTAAATTAATATTCAAGAGTGCTAGTGTCTACAATATTGGACACCACAATTCTTGACCCTTTCTCTTCTATCCTCATGGAAAAATATACTTTGACTCTAAAGATACCACTCTCTACCATTCACCCTTTGACAAATTAATCAGTTAATTGATCAGTTCTCTTCCTTGTTTTCTGGTTTGTTGGCTTGTATTCCATTTCAAGTCCTACCATTACTCTGGGTAATTTCAGTTTTCTTACATGTGACATTTGCTTAACACTTGACCCTGATGCCTTAATTCTTAATATTCTTACATTTAATATAATTTACTCTATCCCATAAGTTAATCACACCTGAATTATTAACTTCACACCATGCCACTATCTAACCATATCATGCTACATAGCTGAGAGGAGAAAGGTTGGATAATGTTCTCCTTTGTCTCTTAGGTTGCCCTCTACTACAGAGAGTTCCCCATGCTTTAGTTTAGACTTGAGTGTTTCCCACTACCCACCCCCACAATACACATAACATAATACCCATAACATTGTAGCACTTAATACTCTTCTAATATAATGCATTCTAGTACTTAGCAGCACTTACTGTAGCCACCTTTTGACATCTTTATCTTTCCATGCAAATATATGTGGGAAAAAAAACTTTTTTAAAAAAGATTTTTATCTATCTATTTGTCAGAGAGAGAGAGAGAGAGAGCACACAAGCAGGGGGAGCAACAGGCAGAGCAAGGAGCCCAATGTGGGGCTCAATCCCAGGACCTGGGATCATGACCTGAGCTGAAGGCAGACACCTAACTGACTGAGCCACCCAGGTATCCCAAAAAACTTTCTCATTTATATACTGCTATTGAACAATCAGATAGTAGCAAACACATATATGAGTGAATGATAGAGTGAACGAATGAATGGACTCATTTTATTTGCTGATGGGATGGGTCACAGTACTTTTATAAGGAAATTCCTAGCAACTACCTTAGACTCAGAGGAATTATGGACAATGCTCCATCTCCTGGTAATCACAGAGAGCCAAGCTGGATCACAGAGGTATTAAGGTAGTCCCTTCTTGATGAGGATTTGCATTTCTAATTAGAATTTAATCTACCTAGCAGATCAATTTTGTGGGTGATAATTAGGAATTTCTTCGTAGATTTTGAGCTATCACAGAGTTCTTAATAACACAAGTTTCACAGCTTTTACTGGAGAAAGCTCACACTTTGGGATTTTCATGGTTGATTCTTTGTTTGATTGATTATTTTTTAAGCCATTTTCTTGAGGTCTCACTGATACATAGAAAGCTGTACATGTCATATCATAAACATTAAACTACAATCAACATCATAGACATATCCAGCAGTGCCAAAGTTTCTCCTGCCCCCTTTATTTTTTGTATATATGATAAAAACATTTAACACAAGATCTACCCTCTTGGCAAATTTTAAATTTTGCAAAGGAGTATTCTTACCTATAGTCATTGTGCTGTGCAGAGCTCTAGGCTTTATTCACCTTGTATAACTGAAACCTTGTACTCTTTTACCAGCATCTCCCTATTTCCCCTCCCCCTGCCCCTGACAACCACCATTCTACTCTCTGCTTCTATGGATTTGACTATTTCAGATTCTTGATACAAGTGGGATTATATTTGTTCATTGATCATATTTGTAGTATTTGTTCTTTAGTGACTGGCTTATTTCACTTCACATAATGTCCTCTGGGTTCATTCATATTGTTACAAATGGTGGTTCCATATTTAATATTTTGAGGAATTTCCATATTGTTTTCTATAGTGGCTCTTCTAATTTACCTTCTCATCAACAGTGCAAAGGTTTACCATTTCTCTACATTCTTGCTAACACTTGATACACACACACACACACAAATACATACATGCATTTGTATACATATACATATATGTAAATGTATATGAATATATGTATTTGTGTGTATATATGTGTGTGTGTGCGTGTGTGTAAAATAGTCTTCTTAACTGATGTGTAGTAATAGTTCATTGTGGTTTTGATTCGCATTTCCCTGATGGTTAGTGACATTGAGTACTGTTTCATGTACCTATTGACTATTTGTATGTCTTCTTTGGAGAAATGTATATTCAAGTCCTTTGACCATTTTTTTATTAGGTTATTTGGATTTTCTTTGTTTTCTTTTGTTTTTGAATTGTATGAGTGCCTTATATATGTTAGATGTAAACTACTTAACAGATGTGTTATTTGCAAATATTCTGTCATATTCTGTAGGTTGTCTTTTCACTTTGTTGATTGTTTCCTTTGGTATGTTGGAGTCTTTTAATTGGATGTAATCTCATTTGTCTTTTTTTCTTGTGATGCTTGTGCTTTTGGTCTTGTATCCAAAATAATGTTTTTCTAATGGATTGTTTTATTTAATCAAGCATAGTCGAACAATACCTCATTCCTACCAGGAATTTTATATCATTTCTGTAAGGGAAATCAAAATCCAATTTCATATGATAGTTATAACATCTGTCCTTCAATCTCTCTACTTTTATATTATTAATACAGTAAAGTTTTTTGGTTATTTTGTTTTTGTTTTTTTCATGGTTTTGTTTTTGTTTTCTGCTTTCTTTTTGTCTGAAAGAAGAAAAGCACCTACTTCCTGAAGTCCTGCATTCTGTGAGGTGAAAACAGGCTCTGGTTCCTGTACTCTGTGGAGCATGTGTTGTGAAGTTCTGTGGAAGGATGCTATCATTTAAAATATTTTACACAGAAGACTTTCATCCATCCTCAGGAGGAAGATGAAATCTTGCCAAGCTGTAAGTGTTTCCTAAGAAATTTTGAAAATGACTTTTGCTTTTTATACATAATTATGACTTCATTTTAAGAACAAATACAATGATCTAACTTCAGCTCTAAACTTATTGTTTCAGAATATCATCTTTATCAAATAATAAAAATAGAAAATCATAAAGCCTAGCATTTTGAGTGTTTCCATTGGACAAATCTCTGGAAAATGCTCTAAGAAACTTGTCTAAGTACTCGTATCACTCGGTAAAAGTTGTGTTGGCTGGGTTTCTCCAATGTAAATTTCCTATTTTTCCCCTTTGTAACTAATAAACATCTTGGGGGATATACTTTGAAACTATTCAAATATTGTGTTTTTTTCTCCATCTTTGGCTCTCTAATTTTACCCATCATTAAATCTTACCTATAGCAGTGATTAGTGGAAACTCTACTTGTCATTTTTCATTCCTTTTACATTTGGAATTCTTCTTTAAAGAAAAACTGTCTCTCTTCCCTGTTTATGTATTTACTTACTCAAGTATTTATAGCCATTTGGAATCGTAGATATTAATTTTATTCTATGGTTTTTAACACAGTACTATCCTTATTTATTTTGTTGCTCAAATTATAACAGTTTTGTCTCTTGGGGAATACTTTCTAGTTGGCTTTTGTACAGTTTTTAACAGGTTCTCATCGTTTTAATGAGCACTTTCTTACTTTCTGGCCCAAGAGGTTCCAGAAGCTCTGCCTCTTCTCTGTGGAGCTCTTGGTTCTGATTTTTCTGAGCTGATACTGAATTTTAAAGTATGAATTTACAAAAAAAAATAAAAGTTTGGCAGGATATTTTCTACTCTGACATATATGGGAAAGTATTTCCCTAAATATTTTTTATCTTTTAATATTACAGATCTGTTTATCGCTATATGTCTCTATCATTATATGTTTCAGTTTATCATTATATATTTCTATTTCTATTTTATAGATAATCTAAGCATATTGGTATGATTTTTTTTTTAGTGACCTTGG
Organism: Meles meles; assembly: GCF_922984935.1. Taxonomy (NCBI): domain Eukaryota; kingdom Metazoa; phylum Chordata; class Mammalia; order Carnivora; family Mustelidae; genus Meles; species Meles meles. The sequence goes on along the minus strand of NC_060069.1, from coordinate 34,518,211 downwards.
TCTTATAGCTGGGGAATGGCCAAAACTTGATCTTGATACAGTTCTTCTGACATTAGTATTCATGCTCCCTGTCCATACCGCTGAGCTTATCATAGGTTGAGACTTGTAACACTCTTATCAAAGTGTTATGCATGTAAGGCTCTGTTCTTATTAAACCATGGTATTTATAGGTTCTGTGATTTTCCTGAAATCTCCTGCTAGGCAGCCCTGACACTGTACTCAACCTGTTCAAGGTCATGTACCTGGTGTCTAATACTGAGATTTACATTCAGATCACCTTGATTTAAACACTATCCTTCCCTACATTCTTGAAACATGAGCAATCTGATGAGCTATGAAATTTCAAAAACTTTTCTGATGAAAAATATTAATTAATGGCATCGCAAATCTTAAAATTTTGTATATACTTTGATCAGTCAATAACTCCAAGAATTTACTTGAAGAAATATGAATAATACATTCTTTGCTTAAATTATGGATACAAATGGAACTCCTTTTTGTCTGTGGCTGTATATTATCTTCTTAATTTCAAAATAATAGTAGTAAAATGGATAGTTCAGTGCTAAAGAGTTATGAGTAAGGGGACACACAAACACAAATTTATTGTGGCTCTTAATTATTTTTTTAATCATAACAGTTCATGTTCTGGCAGGTGTGACTTTTTTGCAGGGACAGTTTTTGCACTTCGTACTAGCAGGCCACATAGGATGTAGTCCTTTATAGAAATTTCACAGAAATGACTCCAAATAAGAGAAAATAATCAATTCTATAACTTGTCAAGTATGAGAGAAATACGAAATCCCAATGTACTTCAACAGCAGCATGATCTTTGGAGCATGAAATCTGCCATAGATTTCATAAGTAACCAAATATTTTTGATTTTGGTTTGCTCATCATTGAAATAGTTTTGATAATATCTATCCATGAAGGTAGTGCAAGGATTAAGTGAGATGCTAAAGCCTTTAGCACACTGTTTGGCATGGATGAACTGCTCTGTTAATGGTGGTGGTGAAGTTTTAGAATATAAGTGAGGCTCGGTGGGGTGAGATGCAGAGCTGATGATGAAGAAAGGATTCTTGAGACATCTTTGGTGCAAAATAGTGGTTTATTAAAGCACAGGGACAGGACCCATGGACAGAGAGCACTGCTGCCCCAGGGTTGTGAGGGGTGGCAGGTTATGTACCATGGGGTTGGGGGAGGTAAGGAAAAGGGAGGTTTCAATAGAACTTTCATATGCTAAAGAGGACCTACAAGATACTGGATACCAGAGGCCTTACCATTGTCAAGGTCATTTTTTCCCTTTTTAGCAAGCTATTAACAGTAAAATAGTTGGGAGATACCTAAAGAATATCACATATGTCCCACCCAGGAGTAGGGGTGGGGGGTTTTCAGGGTGTCAGTTTTTGCTTTGTCTTCAGCCAGCCTTCTGTTCCCTCATTATTGAGAATAACTGATGGCCTCATCATCATGGTCATTAATATTGTTGTCATTACTAATATTAAGCTTAATTACAGTTTTCCATGTATGTTCCTGTATTTAGTCTGGAATTAGGACTTTTTCCTTCTTTATAAAACAAGGTTATCTGACCCGGTGAAGCTATACTCTGCAAATACTTTGCTAAGACCTGAATTTTGGAACTCTGATCCTGGCAATGATTGAAGGAAAGGACAAGAACCCACTTCACTCAGCAATGCTTTATAACACAGTCTCAGAGAGGACAATTGCCTTCCCCATGACAGTTTTATTATTACAGCTTTCCTCTCAACAGGCAGAATAAATACAACCTTCATAAGATGTGCTCCAGATAGGCCAGCAACTATTACATTGACTTCTGACACAGGAAACACTGCTACTATGAATGTAATATTGTCGTGTTTGTTTTGTGCCTTGGAAAACCAGCTAGAATATTGAATATAAAGCTGTTTTGTAAAAATGTTAATCAGCTGTTAAACTATATTAATATGAAGCAGTCTCTCATTCTGCTCTCCAGATCTTGTACTCTTTCTATTTGCCATACAAACATTCAGGTTATAGATTGATTTTTCTTTATATTAACATACATGTGACTTCCAGATGAGATTAGAAAACATGCTGAAGTCTGCCTTAAGATATTTTCATTAAAAACATTCAGGGTAAGCTTTTATTTTTGAAATACTAAGGTAACTCTTTCATTGAAGAAAAAAGTTAAAATAGGCAAAATTAAAGTTATTCTTATTCTAGCCTAGTTTACTCAGATCCTCAACTCTATCCTAAGGATATAATCTTAGATTTGAAGTTGCTGGTTTTAGGGATATACACTTGGAGACATATTAGTTCCTTGGGTAATCTTTGAGCTCTGAGTTGGGTCTCCCTGAATTCACATTCTGCCTTTTCACCAACCATGTGACTTAGATAAATTATTGAACTTCTCTGTGCTCCATTCATTCAACATATATTTATTGAGCTTCTGCTATGGGTCATGCATCATTGTAAGTTCTGGGGACACAGCCTGCATTCTATGAAAATGCTTAAAATCTGTACCCAAGTAATACTAACATAATAGAGGAAAATCAAATTATAAAGACATTTATGTCAGATGGGGCCTTATGGTTCTGTGTGTGTGTGTGTGGAGAGAGAGAGGGAGATAGAGAAAGAGAGAAAGGGAGATAGAGACAGAGGCACAGAGAGACAGAGACACAGATTTATTTTTAAAGACTTGGCTCATGCAAGGGTGCCTGGGTGACTCAGTCTATTAAGCATCTGCCTTCAGCTCAGGTCATGATCTCAGGATCTGGGAAAAAAAAAATCCCTGCTCAGTGGGGAGTCTGCTTCCCCTTTTCCCTCTGCCCCTCCCCCTGTTTATGCAGTGTAGGCTCTCCCTCTCCCTCTCTCTCTCTCGCTCAAATAAATAAGATCTTTAAAAACAACCATAACAAAAGAATTGACTCTTGAAAAAAAAAAAAGAATTGACTTATGCTATTACAAATGTTGGCCACTCCAAAATTTGCAGAATAGCCTGGCAAGTTGAAGACCCAGAGAATAATTGATGTTTCTGTTTAAGGTCAAAAGCCATTAGGCCAGCAGGATTCCTTCTTTTTGAGAGGAGAGATCAGTCTTTTTTGGAAGGCTTTCAGTTGAATGGATGAAACCCACCCACATTATGGGGGATAATCTGCTTTGCTTAAAGTATACTGATTTAAATATTAATTTTATTTAAACAATACCTTCAACATGTTTGACCAAATGTCTGAACCCTGTGGCCTAGCCCACGTGAGTCATAATATTAACTATCACACAATAAGATAAGATAAAGCCACTCAATTTTCTTTAAACTAAGGAAAAACAGGGTCCAATGTGCCATCCACAAAATATCAAACATATCCTTTCTTTCAAAACTAGTGACCACTAACTATTTCTTTAAAAAGTAAAACTTCATCCTCATTTTCTTTCTCTATAGATAAGACTTATTGAGATATCCAACCATGGAAATGCAAGTGTTTTCTGAAAGTACCCAATCTAGAACAAACTCCAGCTTCCTTAGATTCTCAACCAAATCACTCAACCAAAATCTAAATCCTATAATAGATTCTGATACATATTTAGTGAAATATCACATGATTCCCATGGTATATGTTCAATCTGTGCAAGGAGTAATAAAACCAAGTTGTTCACCTGTAGTTATATTCCTGAAGGACACTCTGGCTGTAAAGTATTGAGATGGATAACACTGCCCAGTAAATTCACATATTTGATGGCTTAAAAAAATGTATTAGGACATTGTCTGAGATTTACAAGTAGTATAATATAGTCTGTTTAAGAGGATGTAACATAAAAGCAGTGGGGTAAGGTTAGTGAAGAGATAGCATGGTACCTCATGCCTACCATGTATATTTTATTCTAATGAAAAGGCCAGAAAAGATTTTAAGAAGTAGCAGAATCAGATTTTAGAAGCACTAAGACACCTGATATTAGTTACTTTCCATCTGTATTAGGCTGACCATTTCAGGACTGACTATTTTGTATGAAGCATGGAGACCATCACTTCAGTTTTTATAGAGAGAAACTGAGCCCAGTCAGAAAGTCTTTTCCCCAATAAATCCATATGGATGGAATTTTTTTTCAAGCTTTTATTTAAATTCTAGTTACTTAACATATAGTGTAATGTTGGTTTCCGGAATAGAATTTAGTGATTTACCACTTTCATATAACACCCAGGGCTCATCACAGGAAGTATCCTCCTCAAAACCTATCATCTATTTAGTCTATCCCCCACCCACCTCTTCTCCAGTAACACTCAGTTCTCTACAGTTGAGAGTTTCTTTTACAGTTTGCTTCTTGCTCTCTCTCATTTTAGTTTCCCTTGTGTTCGTCTGTTTTATTTTTTTTATTTCTTAAATTCCATATATGAGTGAAATCATATGGTATTTGTCTCTGATGGACTTGTTTCGCTTAGTATAATACAGTCCGGCTCCCTCCACATCATTGCAAATGACAAGATTTCATTCTTTCTGATGGCTGAGTAAGATTCCATTGTGTGTGTGTGTGTGTGTGTGTGTGTGATAGATAGACAGATATATCACAACTTTATCCAGATGTTCATTTTGGGATCTTTCCATAATTTGGTTATTGTTGATGATGTTACTATAAACATTAGAGTGCAAGTGTCCCTTCAAATCTGTATTTTTTGTAATGGGTGAACACCTAGCAGTTAAATTGCTGAGGCATGAAGTAGTTCTATTTTTAACTTTTTGAGGCACCCACCTACACGCTATTTTCCAGAGTGGTTTCACAAGTTTGCATTCTTACCAACACTGTGAGAGGGTTCCCTTTCTCTGCATCCTTGCCAACATCTGCTGTTTCACGTGTTGTTGATTTTAGCCATTCTGACAGGTGTGAGGTGATATCTCATGTAGTTTTGATTTGTATTTCCTTGATGATGAGTGATATTGAGCATCTTTTCATGTGTCTGTTAGGTATCTGGATATCTCCATTGAAAAATGTCTATTCATGTCTTCTTTCCATTTCTCCATTATTTGGTTTTTGGGCTTTGAGTTTGGTATGTTCTTTATAGATTTTTGATATCCTTTATCACTTTGTCATTTGCGAATACCTTCTCCCATCCCATAGGTTGCCTTACACATGAAATTTAGACTGGTAGGAAGAGAGTGGGGCAATGTGAGTTCATTGTATGATTCCAATTCTTCTTTCAGAAAATGAAAATTGAATCAATAAAAAGCATTTCTGTATAGCCTAAAATGATGGAATGTCAAGTTATTGGAGGAAAGGGAGGATTAGAACAATAGATCTTATTTTAAACAAAGAAACCAAATTTCCAAAAATTAAGAGTGCATGTTTACTAAGAATATTTTTTAATTTCTTTCCTCACATTCCAGACCTTCCACGTGATTTCCTTAATCCTTACAAATTCCCTTTTTAGTTCATCACATTCTCTTTCTTTCCAATTGAGTATGGTTAGATTTCTTCATTACATCCCTGTTTCAGAGGTTAACTCTCAGTATGTCCTTTACTTCATCTTTTTGTACCTTCTCTTTTACACTGACCAATCATTTACTCCCTAATCCCTTTTCTTTTAAATTTTGGTATGCTTACATCTGAGAAGACAGAATCAGCTAAGTGATCAAGAAAATGTTATGCTACTATTACTAAGCAATTTTTATGGCTAAGAGAAAGCCCTAAACTGTGGAGGGTAATCCTGGAAATCAATGTAGTAATAATTATCACAGCAACAAGTTATAGTTGTTGAATGACAATAACATAATCAGATTTTTTAAAATGTTTTACATTAAATTTTTCAATAATCACAGGTATCAATATATTTTCTTAGCATACGATTTTTTTATGTTTTGGTGCTAAGTAGCTTAGATCCTGAATATTAAAAAATCAAAAGTTAGATAAGAGCCATGTAAATGTTTAATAAATTCCATAACAATTAATTTCTACTCTATCAATCCTGCTGAAACATCAATGAACAGTACAAAGGATAATTATGTACTATTACAGGGTCCTCTATCAAGGATATAAAAAGCATGTGAGTAGGGTAGAGAAGAGAAATGATAGAAAACTAAATCATTTGGACCAATTAAGTGGTAGGTAGGACATAGGTAGGTAGGTAGGACATACTTTGAAGGACATAGAAGGTAATTATGTCATTTTGGTTACCTTATAATTCAAGAAGAACTATTATTGAAGGTAAAAGATTGTTCAGATTCCCAGATTTACTGATAAAACCACAGGCAAATTTTTTTTAACATCTCTGTAACTGAGTTTTATCATCTGGAAAATAGGATAATAATAATAACTGCCTCACAGAATTGTTTCCACATTTTCAATTAGAAAATCTGTGTGATAATCACCCTGTTGAATGAAAAGCACTAACTAAATGTTACTGTTGTTTCTAATATTAGTGCAATTAATTGGCTATTGTTAAGAAAATTCATAAAGATATTCAGCCTCATGAGTTGTCAAATACCCACAGTAAATGAGGCGCTATTTAATAAAAAGACCAGTCTTTATTTCCACTACTGATAATCAAGAAAATACCTCTTCAAAAGTATTAAATTTAAAAAAAGATTGTTATATATAATTATTTTAGAAAACTGACAAATAGAATTACATATATATTTTTAAAATTATTTTTGATTGTAGTTGACACAGTGTTACTAGTTTCAAGTGTACAGCACAGTGATTCAACTTTTCTATATATTACGATATGCTCACTACAAGTGTACCATCTGTCACCATTTAACACTATTACAGCACTATTGACGACCTTCCTTATGTTGTGCCTTTTATTGTCATGACATATTCATTCCATAACTTGAAGCTTGTATCTTCTACTCCCCTTAATCCATCTTGTTCAACCCTCCAAACTACCCTCCTCATTCAACCATTAGTTTGTTCTCTGTATTTATAGTTCTGATTTTGCTTTTGTTTGTTTATTCATTTCTTTAGATTCTACATATAGATGAAATCATATGGTATTTGTCTTTCTCAGACTTACTTATTTTACTTAACATAATACTCTCTAGCTCATCTGTGTTTTCACAAATGGTGTGATCGCATCTTCTTTTATGACTACATAATGTTTTATCATATACATATACATATCTTCTTTATCCATTTCTCTATAGATGGACATTTTCAGTGCTTCCATATTTTGGCTATTGTAAATAATGATAAACATAAGGATACATGTATCTTTTCAAATTAGTGTTTTTATTTTCTTTGGACAAATACTCAGGAGTAGAACTGCTGGATCATTTCTATTTTTAATTTTTTGAGGAACCTCCATACTGCTTCCTACTGTGGCTATACCAATTTACATTTAATATACTATATATATTCCTGTGTGTGTATTGCACTGCATAAAATTTTTGAAGTTAAAGCAATGCAAAAGTTAGTATATACATACATAAATATATTTGAAATGGGAAAGGTGACATAACTAAATACATGAGGGAATATATTTTAAATCACAAAAATGCATAATTCAACAGTATAATTAAAGGACAATATACCATGACTTTCTTCCACAGTCATGGACTTCCTTCCAGAAATGCAAAGATAGAATAGTATTAGGAAATCTATGAATAAAATATACCAGATAAATGGATTGAAGGAGAAAAATTGCGTGAAGATATATTATATATCCTGAAAAGACATTTGAAGTGACAATATCTGCCCTTAATAAAATATCTTAATAAAATTCATAATATGAATATTACCTTAGCATGAAGAATATATGTGGCTATTGGGAAATATTAGATTAATTTCTAATAAAGTCAGAAGGCCAAAACACTATTCTAGAGGTCTTATCCAACAGAAATATTAAAAAAGAAATGGTCCATGTAAGTATTGGAAAAGAATATTTAACATGATCACGATTTTTAGATGATTTCAATGTTTTCTAATGGGAGCCAACAAACTCTCACAAATGATAAAAAGTTTTGAAAGGTTATTGAGTAAAAAGTTAATATGTATTAGAGTTTATATCTAATGGACATATAAGGAAGAACACTTTTGGCAACTGCAACAAAATTAAGTACCTAGTAATAAATATGCAATACCAAGAAAACTGTATTAAAAATATGAAAAATCTCTAGAAAGAAAAACTTAAAATGCTACCATGGGATACAAATGAAAAGATAAAAGGAAGCATAGAGCATGATAAACATAATAAGTATCATAAAAAGGTATCAGTTCTCTTTAAGTTAACAATTATCACAAAGCCCACAAAAATTCTGAGCAATTTTAAAAGTTGATAAAGAAAAAAGAAAACTAACAGATATTTTATCAGAGCCTAATCTGCTGAGGTTTTTAATCAGGTCTTGAGGAAAGGAAAATACCCAACTACACAAAATACCCTCAGAAATTTTCCTCATCTAAACAGGAGGAAAATAATTGAGAAAAACTGGTGAAGTTCACAGTCCAGGGGCACAGGCTCACCTAAAGACAGCCCTAATCATAGGATATAGAAGGCTCCCCCGAACAACACACACTTCATTACTATCTACCACAGTTCTTTTCATCCAGTACATCATGACCATTTTTCAATAAAAAATTAGAAGATATATTGTACTAGAAGGTGAAAAGTGCTTTAAATGGATTGAATAAACATGAAAACCAGACTCAGATATGGTAGGGATTTCAGAACTATAAACTACAGAACTCCTAGAAGATAACAAAGGAGAAAACCTAGATGACTTTTGGTATGGGGATGTCTTCTTAAATAAAACACTGTATCTTTTAAAATTAATGTTTCTGTTTTCTTTGGATAAATACCCAGTAGTGGAATTACTTGATCATATGGCATTTCTATTTTTAGTTTGTGAGCCATCTCCACACTGTTTTCCATAGTGGTTGCACCAATTTACATTGGTATATGAGGGGACCCTTTTCCCACCAACAGTGTATGAGGATTCCCTTTTCTCCACACCTTTGCCAACACTTATTTATCTTTCCAGTACTACCATTCTGACAGGTGTGAGGTGATATCTCACTGTGGTTTTGATTTGCATTTCCCTTTTAATGTGTCTGTTGGCTGTCTGTATGGAAATATGTCTATTCAGGTCCTCTGCCCATTTTTAAAATTGGATTGTTTCTGTTTTGGTGTTAAGTTCTTTATGTATTTAGGACATTAACCCCTTATCAGAGATTACAAAAATGTTATCATTACTGTAGAATGTCTGCAGGTAAACAATTAAAAATTATAATAAATTTTATTATATCCTTTGGGTATAAGATATACATACACCTAAACACTTGCAACATCTAATTAGAAATTTAAAAAAAAGAATTTCTCTTAGCAACTATATACATATATAATGTTTAGGGATATGTTTTTCAAAAGATATTAAAGAATTTTATAGAGAAAATAGTTAAAATATTTAGGGACAAAGAATAACACTTAAATAGAGGGAGATATGCTTTCTCTGTCCTAAAAATGATGATTTAATCTCAATTACTATATAAATGATTGATCATTTTGTCACATTCTCACAATAATAGTTTATGTTACAAGACTAGATGGTCTTTGAAGTTAACTCACTAAACAGCAGATCTAAAATTCATTCTCTTTTCACTAAAGGATGCCCTGTGAAAGAAAGAATTAAAAGAAAGAAGTAACCAAGTCAAATGTTTTTGTAAACTTTGTAGTAAAAACTCACTTGAAAAGAAGATAGTGGTATTTGCTGGTGAAGTAGCCTTTATTATGTAATTCTATTTTCAGGATATCTGGGATATTAAGGATACCTGTTTCTCTAGAATTTCTTTTGGTAAAGAACCTGTGACATAGATCAATAGTATATGGCTCCATGGTAAACAGGGAGACGTTTCAAGAGTGCACACCTTATTTAGAGACCTTGTATGTTTTTTCTAGGACCACACAGTTCTTTGATTCTGAGAGAAGGCATCTGTATGGCATTGGAGGTCCTAGATTTCTCCCTGATTTACCTGTACCTTGAAATTATTTGTATCCTTTGAATTAATAGTCAAGCCCGATAATGGAGAAGGTTTATGATTCATATTAGCTGATGTGGCAATTTGATTCTTTGTGTTATCTCAAATGCAAAAATTAATATAGAAGAGTAAAAGGGAAATATAGCACATGATTTATTGTTTTTTAAAAATAGAATTAGAAGTATTAACTGGCTATGCCAGATATCAAAGCTCATTTAAATCTATTGTAATGAAATTGGGTACTTTGGGTGAAACCAACACACTAGAGCCAAAAAAGATATTTTAGACTACATATAAATCAATAACTTCTGTTCATAGAAGATGCCACCCAGAGAGTAAAAGGTAAACCTCAGGATAAGGGAAGATATTTGCAAGACAGCATATTTTATTTTAGGCATCTGCTCACTATGAAAATTATTGTCTTTGGAGATTTGATTAACAAGTTCATTTTTAGTGAACACCATACTTGATGGTATACATTTTTATGGTATACATTTATAAAACGTCTTTTTAAGAGCAGATTGGAGAGTCATATTCAATTTATTAGCACATTAGAAAAACATCAAATTGATTTTTTAAATAATTTATAATCCTTCACTTAAAATATTTATGATAAATCATTCACAATTACAAAAATAACTCTTTGCTATGAAGATTCAATTTTAAAAGATTTTCATTTCTCCCAAGCAGTCTGTGTATCTCTGTGTTCTTGAAGGCATCTTTGATTTAGTGCTTCCATGCTATGCCACATTTAGATGGTTTCCATGGAGACAATTTCTACTTAAGCTTAGGTGAGAATTTCAGTTAAATTTTTTTTAAGTTAATTTTAAATGAGTTGAAAGAGTGGAAATTTCATAAAGTGAATGGTAACTATATTTAGCTTATCAGTTTTAAAACTCCAGATTGGTGAAATGTTTTTTTTGTTTTGTTTTTTAATCTATAGGTTTTCTTCTTTTTAGCCTGTGCCTATTTCCTCGTCTAGCTCTTCCTTTCTCCTTTCCTTCCCCCCCCCCCCATCTCATCACATTTTGGGGGCTTACTTCACCTTCTGCTTTCTCCTTCTACTTTTTAATGAAAATAATGCATTTTTAGTGTAATTGTAGTAAATAAACAGAAAAATAATTTTACTTTTCTAAATGGAGTATGCCCTTGTTTTGATTACATGGTAATCTGTAACATTTTACACTGACTACGAATACAGATGATCATGGAGATTACTCTTTTTTAGGGTACTTCTCTCTTAACCCAGAAGGAGAGTTTTCAGAGATCTGCCTGGAGAGCTTGGTATGTGTTTGTTGAAGTTGGTGGAACATTGCAGAGTCAGACCCATACCCCTGTAATGGGAGGGTAAGAGGATGGTTGTAGTAGTCTGTGGAGCAGAGGTGAGGTCTGAGATTTGGGAAATGCACTTGCGCCAATGAAGGAAGGACTGTGCAAGCTTCCTGTGGAGCAGTGGTGGAGAAAAAAGACTGGATCAAAGACATAAAAAGAAGTAAGACTCTGTGGGCCCTGGAACCCCAAGGGAGAGAGAGCTTGTGAGGAGGAGAAACTGGAGATTGCAAGGTGAGTCCTAAGTGGACAAGTAAAGAGTCCACTCACTGGAGGATTCCCATGGCAAAGGAGAATCTCCCGAGAATATGTAAAACCATCCCACAGGAAACAGATTCAACTCTAACTGTGCCTCAAGAGAACATGTGACTCACATTTTAAAGGTGACTCATGAAGGGAGACCTGTGTCCTGATCAATCTTCCTTCCCAGCTCAGCAACGGAAGGGTCAAGAACTGAGCTGAGTGAGGAAACTGGGAGAAGCAGGGAAAATCATGAAAAGGTTAGTCATTCTTGTTCTCCCTTCTCAATGGACTTTCCACCATTAGTGGGCCTTCGCTGCTCGAAAGAAGAAGCTTTAAATTAATCCAGAAGACTGGGTATCTGAATTATTAAATTAACATCATTTTTGTGTATAGGGATCAATGGCCTTTTTCTTTAGTTACCTAAGAGTAAATAGAGAAGTGATGTTTCTTAGCTAAATAGTCACTTACAAACAAAGGGAAAACTAATCTGAGAAGGTCACAAAGAACCATGAGATCTGAGAGGGATGGGAAGTTCTTTGGTAAGGATTTCCTCCTCATTCTGTTTTTAGATTCATCAGGACCACTAAATAAACATTCCATTTCAAGCCATCACTCTTTTAGCCATCTTTCAGTTTATTTGTTGTTTTAGAATCTAATGGTTGGTTTAGCCACCTCCTAAATTTGGGGTCCCAGTGATTTTCTAGCATATTGTTTTTAGTATCTCTTAAAATTTTATTTATGGTGAAGTTATTTTTTACTTTGCAGATGGTGAAGTAACAAGTGCTGCTAAAAGGACAATTATAGTAATCTACTATTTCTATAAATATGGGCTTCTCGGTAATATTTCTTTTAAGTGTTAACTTACTAACACGGCCAGCATATCATATGAACAATAGACCAGAGTGTTACTGTTATACTGACAAAGGAAAGTGAACTATTTGCAAAAATTCTGAGTAAAATCACTAGTCAACATAAGAAAGGCCACGTTTCCAGACTGATATTTTCAAATTAGTATTTGCATTTTAAAAGAATCATTGCTCTTCATAAAGAGCAAATCATTCAAGAAGTGTCTAATGAATGTGTAACATACCACTTTTGTAGAATACATATAGTGAATAAATCAAGGTTTAGCTTGACAAAACAGCAAGCGATTTGGTAAACAACAGTTAGTGTATCATCTCTGTGTTGACTAGGACCCTGTTCATATGACAAATTTTCATTTATTTTAGATGGAGAGAAACGAAAACTTTTTGTGCACTAGATGTATAGTGTAGGTCTTCTCCTGCCTTTCCTTATTTGATCTTCCTTAATCATGTCTCTAAGGGAGTTATTATTATTGGCCTTTGACAAGTAAAAAATAATTGATCACAACAAATTCTTCAAGACTTATTGTGCTTGTTATCTCTTCAGATCTTAAGAAGTACATCTTTAGCTCCTTAAAATCGCTCCTTCCTTGGCTTTGGAAATACTGCTCTCTCCTGACAATTTCACCTCTTAGGGTCTTCCTTTCCCCCCTCAGTCTGGTTCCTGTTAGGTGCATAGTTCAAAGTTTCCTAGAGAGATAGGGAAGAATAGCAGAACATCTATTATCATTACTTCTACATCATTATGCTGCAGGCCCTAGCTAGTGCAATATGGAAAGAAAAAATATGAAATATATAATAATTGGGAAAGAATATATGTAATTTTTGTCAGATAACATTATTGTGAAGACAGAAAAATAAAAAAGAATCAGTGAGCTATTAGAATTAGTAAGTAAGTGTAGCAGGTTTCCTACATGAAGCTTGTTATAAAATTAATTAATAATTTGCATAAAATATCATTACAGTAACATCAAATATCTCAAATAAAAGAAGAGATCTAATGAGAGTTGAACAAGCCCTCTACCCTGAAAACTACAATCATATCAAGAAAAGTTAAAGAACATCTAAATAAATAAATGGTCATATCATGTTAATATGTTGGACAACTCAATATTGTTATGACGCATCTCTCCTCAAATTGATCTATAGGTTCAAAGCAATCTCAACCAGCATCCCAGCAGAGCATCATTGGAAGTTAACAAATTAATTCTAAAATGCAAAGTAGAATACTATATAAAAAGCCAAGAATTTTCAAGGCAAACTTGAAAAAGTAGAACAAATTTATAGTAGTTACACTATATTATATCAATTTTAAACTAAAATTTTCACACCCTTTTTTGTCCAATTAATTCTCACTCAAATTTCAAATCTGACCTTAAATTCTATCCTTTTCAAGACCTCTAAAAAATTTGGTATCATAATCCTATACTTTCCCCTGTGTCATTAATCATTATTTTTATATCACTTATTATTTGTAATGCTTAAAAATTATACATATTTCAAACATATAGAAAATATTGTAATATGCATGTCACCACTCATTAACTAGATTTAAAAAGTATTCATATCTATTGATATTCATTTAATATTAACACTGTATTCTAACGATTTGCATGTTATCATTATACCTACAGATGTGTGTATCTGTATATAGTCACATCTAATGAATCAAGCTTAAAAATGATGTTGAGTATCTTACAATGCAAAACTGCCCATTGAACAAAGAATTATCTGATGAAAAATTACAATTGTGTTGTTGAGAAATCATTTCACATGGATACATATATCCTTCAGTTTTATCCCTCCTTCTCTCACTAGCCAGAAACAGTCATGTTCCTGAAGTTAATATGTACATTTATTGGTCTAAAATACTTATATTCTTTGCTGTATCATGAGTCTCTTTAGCACTGGGATTGTGTCTCTCTATCTTTGGTATACTCTAGTATCTAAAATACAGCATCTATATAACATTTAATTATGTTCCAGGCCCATATACTTTTTTTATCGGATTGTCTAGATTTTTAAAATATTTTTCAGTATTCCATTTTTTTAAAGATTTTATTTATTTATTTGACAGACAGAGATCACAAGTAGGCAAAGAGGCAGGCAGAGAGAGAGGAGGAAGCAGGCTCCCCGCCAAGCAGAGAGCCCGATGCGGGGCTCTTGAACTATGCATAACTTTACAAAATCTATTTAGAGTTAACCTCTTCAAAATGTAACATTTAAAATGTAGAAACCTTTTGTAGGACTACATCAGTTCCTTTGACCATCCCCAGTGTAATTCATGTTACATTGTCCATACACATTATATCTACATATATTGAAGCACAAAGCAAGCAAATTTTGCTCTAAATGGTCATACGTATATTAAGGAAGGTAAGAAAAAATATCTTATATTTACCCAGATATTTGCCACTTCTCTTTCTCTTATTCTTGAAGATGCAGGTTTCCCTTCAGTATTATTTCTCTTAAGCCTAAAGAACTTTCTTTAATGTCTCTTACAGAGCCTATATGTCCTGGCAAACAATGCTCTCCTTTCTCTTCACTTGAGAATCTATTTAATCTTCATTCACCATAAGCATCTCTTCTTGAAGTTCTGATTCCTGTTCACCACAGTGGAATGGTGATTCCATATTCCCCCAGATTTTTTATAACCCACTAATGATTTGGTTACAGTTACCTCTTCTGTTAAGATATAAAACCCTTGGATGTAGAGTCATAGTCTATTTTCTGTCTACATCTCTGTTGCCTAACACAGTGTATTGTAGAGTTCAAAATATTTTGGTTAAAGAAGTGAGTGAATGAGGCCTTGAAAATTGAGATACTTCTAACTTCAAGGCCTGGGATATTTCTACTAAGCCGGCTCATGTGTATTTAAGATTTTACCAAAAATTATTTTACTCGCTAGAATATAAACACACACACATGAAGCATTTTCCCAGGTGGCTCTTCTGCAGTTGTTCTGGCCTGAGAAAATTCTCATTCCTACCCTTTCTGCCCTCATTCTCATCTAATAACTTTATTATTACCATCTTTACAAAGACAGGGAGGTATTGAGCATACATTCTCATTTTTATCTTTTTCCTGGTCTCTCCCACTCTATAATTCTCAATGCAAAAGGACTTAACATTGCAGATTTCCTTGTACTAAATAGTACAAAACTTAAAAAGAAGGGGAAAATGGCATTTTTAAAATATCTAGTTGTCATCAAATGTTTTACTTAGCTTATCTTAATTTATTTTCACAACCCTACAACATTAGAATGCCAATATCCATTTTCTAAATGGGGAAATTGAGCACTGGGTATTATAGGCAATGATGAATAAATGAACTCTACATCTGAAACTAATGATACACTGTATGATAATTAACTGAATTTAAATAAAATAAGGTTAAAAATAAATGGGGAAATTGAGGTCAGGAGGATTTAGTATCAGAGATTAGGTGAGTATCAGGGTTATGATTTGAGGCTACAAATGCCTGCTTCCCAAGTTTGCCTTAATGCATAATGCTGTGTTGTTGTTGTTAAGACCAAAAAGGTATGCCTGTGATTTATTACAATTTATTATGTAGATGTGCTATTCTTCAGGGAATTAGGACAAAGTGAGAAATTAGAGATCAGCTCCGAAAAGGAGAAATGTAGGCTGAGCATCAGGGAGCCATTGGAAGACAAGAAATATTTATGGGAAATGGGACTGAGGAAGTCTGGAAGGGAATCAGAGGAAACTCATCACCACTTTTATCATTTTGTTCTTTTCACTTTTGTGTCTTTGGAATCTTGTTCCATCAGATAGTTTCTCTCTTTTCTTCTGGCTCTTTCCTATCTATTTTACAAGACTATCGATTTAAAAAAAAAAATACATGTCTCTCTTTGTTAGCAATACTTCCTTAGTTCCTGTCTATTGTCACATTTTTATTTCATTTTCAAATATTTTAGAAGTATAATTTTTCACATGTATACCCCTAGGCTCAAATTTTGAGTTCAAACTTTTCTTTCAGCCAGGACTTCTTGGGAAAGACATCCAGAGCTAGATGATCAGTAACTAACTAACTAAATCAAATGCTCTTCCATCCTTCCCACCAACTCAATAAGATCTTGCATGATCAACACATGTCTTTCTTTGAAAACATTTATTTCAGACTTCTCTGTCTGGATCTTATCTTTCTCTGACCCTAACTTCACTGGTTTCTTCCTAGACATTTTTTTCCCTCCCTTCCTTGCAACATGGGTGTTTTCTACTCCCCTGTCTCTACTTTTCTTTTCCTCCTTTACACTATCACCGTACAAGTTCCTTCTATTCCTCTGGTTACTATTGTCTCCTATCTATATGACAAATCCCTTGAGATGACTCCATACTTCTGATAATAAAATGATATATAACAAATTCTGACTGGCTTTTCCCTCATTCCAGAAATCATAACTCCAAACCTCACTGCACATCTTAATCTCCACTTTCACAGTTGCAGTGGTGTCCTCGTAAATATCTCCCTGACAATCCAGATCAAAAGTAACCTAAACAGGACTTCCCCTTCCCCTTCCCCAATATCTCTATTGTTAATGGCAATAAAATGACTCAAGACAAATGTCTTGAAATAAGATTTATCTTGGTTTCTATCTTTCCTTTGACATTTCCAACTGCATTTAAGAGGCATTCTTTGATAAATTTATTCCTGAAATGTCATATCCCTTACTTGAGAGGTCATGAGGTATTAACTTTTAAGAGGCAGAAGCTGAGATCCACCACCCCATCTTGGATCTTAGTTTCGCCATTTATTGGTGGATGAGATTGCATAAATCACTTAATCTAGACAATTGGGATAATAAAATTTCATAATATGGCTGAAAAATCAAATGAATTCATGTGTATAAACCACTTGGCAGGACTCAATAAATATTAGCTTTTGTTACTGCTCAGGCAATCTTTATAAGTTTTCACTCAGATTTTTTTTTCCCCTTCAAAATGAAGATCTATACCAATTTTCTATATATTTTTGGGAAGAATAATTATTATCAGTTTCTTTCCATGGGCCTGGAGCCTTCCTTTTCACTTATCTGTGCCTATTTCAGTATAGGTAGGTGATATGAATTATCTTACCAATTAAAGCACAGACAAACCCATCTTGGAGACTCAGATCAACTACTCTTCTTTTGCAATGAGCTGACAACTAACCTGCTCTTATTTAGGGTTCTAGGATTGGCTGGATATGTTGGTCTAGTTATGAACTTCAGTTAGTAGGCTTATTAGGTTTTCGCACTGAACTCTAACTCAGCTTCTATCAGCATTAATGACCACAGTCTGGCCAATATCTGTTCTTCTGTTATCTTGCTTCTCAAAAGCTGAGAGGAGTTCCTTTTCTGATGCCACTTGGAAAAACACAAACATACCACTGCCAAGCTCATTCCTTCCATGCCATCCGAAAGAAAAACTATGTATTTACTTAGATATTCATATATGAGCTAACAAGGGGGATTGGGTAGTTTTGGTGCATTTTGGAAGAGAGAGGAAGTAAAACCACTGGGCTGTGCTTACACTCTTCCTCACTGATTTTTTTTTCTTTAATGCTTATATCCTTATAGGGGCTCTATAATGCTGAACTTTGTTATACCAGACTGATCAGATAGACGCAGAGCCTTGGTCTTTTGTGCTTCTACTGCATTAATTTATATAGCTCTCATCATATTTATCACCCCTCTCCCTGTATTATACTTATATGAATTTTTATTGTAGCTATCCAATAAGAAAGCAAGCTTGTCCAGGCGAGACACTGTATTTCAAAAAGCTATACCAAGAACTATTGCACCAAGAAGAATGTCAATAATATTTGATGAATGAACTAATATATACCAGTTGAAACCATATTATCTTTTCAATCAAACAGACATAAATTTAATGTCAGCATTTTCTCTCACTAGGTACTCTTCTTTCTCATACATAAATTGGAATAATAATACAGAAGTGGTCTTACAATTAAATAAAATAATGTATGTGAACACACGAGTCATAATACCTATAGATGATAAATGGTCAATACATTTTAATGTGCTTACACATGCCTGACTATTGGGGCAAAATGCATAACTTGCAAGAACATTTCCTTCCATGAAAAGTACAGGAGTCAATTGTCTTTCATTACCAATGTCTTCAAACTGCCCACTGTAAGTACTTGGGGAAACTTCTTTGATATTGACACTCTGTTTTCTGTCTAGTGTGTATTTTGTGAAAGTTAATATCTGTACTGCACAGTTTGCATACTTGGAACTGTTGGTTTATCAAAGAATTCAGGATGGCTGACGAATGCCCAGATAACTCTAAAGAAGGATATATTAGAAGATATGTAACCACCTAGCATTAATGACCATCAGTGAGGCAGTGGGGGAGCTCGGTGTGTTCTCAAATCTTACTACCAAGATGACATTATTTAGATTTTTATTTCAGTTGCTTAGTTACCACTCTCTAAATCTTTTCATGTTGCTCACAATAATTAAAAAAGAAAGAGAAAGAAAGAAATGCCCACGGATTTCATTTTTTGCAAAAAATAACACACACACAGATTGCAAGAAAACATCTCTTCTTGGGAAGTCATGATTGGAGAATTGTAGGTGATTAGATAATGGGAGTGATAGCCCCTAGGTAAAATTCTAGGGAAAGAAAGGTAATGGTTATAGTATTTTGGAAGAGAGAGGAAGCAAAACCAAAGCAGGCATTAACCAACAAAAGAAGATGGGCTGATATATTCTAACATTAGTACAACCAAAGCTAGTGTCTATTCATTAACAACAAAAAAGATAAACTATGATTTGGGGCACTTTATTTGGACCATTCTATCTTTAATTTTTTTGAGGAGCACCATACCAATTTCCACAAAGGCTATAATGTTTTATATTCCTGCCAATAGTGCACAAGGGTTTCAGTTTCTCCACATTCTCACCAACACTTGTCATTTTCTCTGTGTGTGTGTGTTTGTGTGTGTGTGTGTGTGTGTTTTTCTTTCTTCTTTTGATAGTAGCTACCCCTATAGGTCATTGACTGCAGTAGTTTAGATTGGCATTCCCTAATGATTAGTAATCTTGAATGTCTTTTCATGTGATTATTGACAATTTGTGTATCTTCCTTGAAAATATGTCTACTCAAGCTCTTTGGTCATTTGTTAATTTTTTTTTTTTTTTTGTTATTGAGTTTTATGAGTTCCCTATATATGCGGGGTATTAATACTCATCAGACACACCATTCGTTATAATTTCTCCCATCTTGTAGGTTGCCTTTTTACTTTGTTGGTAGTATATTCTGATGCACAATTTAAAAAATTAATGAAGCCCTAGTTTTCTATTTATTTTTCTTTTATTGACTATGCCTTTGGTGTTATAACCAAGAAACTGTTGCTAAATCTGATATCCTGAAGCTTTTCCCTACATTTTCTTTCTTTTTTTTTTTTTAAGATTTTACTTATTTATGTGACAGAGAGAGATCACAAGTAGGCAGAGAGGCAGGCAGGGAAAGAGGGGAAGCAGGCTCCCTACCAAGCAGAGAGCCTGATGCAGGGCTTGATCCCGGGACCCTGAGATCATGACCTGAGTCGAAGGCAGAGGCTCAACCCACTGAGCCAACCAGGCGCCCCCCCCCAATATTTTCTTGTAAGACGTTATTAGTTTTACACCCTGCATTTAGGTCTTTGATCCTTTTTGAGTTTTTTTTAATGGGGTGCTAGATAAGTGTCTATATTTATTCTTTTGCATGTGGGTATCCAGTTTCACTAGCACTATTTGTTGAAAAGACTGTCCACCCTCCACTGAATGGCCTTAGCCCCTTTGCTGAAAATTATTTAGGCATATATATATATATATATATATATATATATATGAGAGTTTATTTCTGGGCTTTTTATTCTAGTCCATTGATCTATATGTCTGTCTTTATGCTAATATCATATAATTCTGATCACTGAATCTTTGTAGTCAGTTTTGAAATCTGGAAGTCTGAGTCATCCAGTGTTGTTTTTCTTTTTCAAGATTTTTCAGTGATCTGGAGTCCCTTGTGATTCCATGTGGATTTTAGGACTCTGAGACTTGAAAATTTTGTTGGAGACTGGATTGACTCTGTAGATTGTTCTGGGTAATATTGCCATTTTAACAATATTGACTTCCAATCTGTAAGCATGAGGTATCTTCCCAGTTATTTGTGTCTTCTTCAATTCTTCCAGCAATTTTTGATAGTTTTCACTAAATAAGCTTTCACCTTCTCGATTAAGTTAACTCCTAGTGTATTATTATGTGCTGTGAATGACATGACTTTCACATTTTCTTTTCAGAGTGTTAGTATATAGAAATGCAAATGATTTTTGTGTTGACTTTTTATTTTGCATTTTGATGAATTTGTTTATTTTAATGAATTTTTGTGCAGTATTTGGGTTTTTCTATGTATAAGATCATATCATTTGTGAACAGAAAACACTTTTCTTTTCTTTTTTTTTTAAGATTCTATTATTTGTCAAAGAGAGAGTCAGTGAGAGAGCACAAAGCAAGGGAAGCAGTACACAGAGGGAGAAGCAGTCTCCCCACTGAGCAAGCCTTATGCAGGACTCAATCCCAGGACTCCGGGATCACAACCTGAGCTGAAGGCAGATGCCCAACAGACTGAGCCACCCGGGTGTCCCCAGAAAAACCTTTTTCTTCATAATTTGAATGCTTTGTGTGTGTTTTTTCCCCCTTGCCTAATTGTTCTGTCTAGTACTTCTGTTATGATGTTGAATAAAAGTGGTGAAACCAGACACCCTTTCCCTGTTCTTGATGTTAAAAGAAAAGTTATCAGTCTTTTACCACTGAATATGATGTTTGTACATTTTTCACATGTAGCATTTATTATGTTGAGGTAGTTTCTTTCTAACCCTAGTTCCTTTTATTCTAAGTACTATTATCATTGAAAAGATATTGAATTTTGTCAAATGATGTTTCTGCATCAATTAAGATGATCATTTTTCCCCCTCTGTTTTATCAATGTAGTGTATTCTGGGAATTTATTTTTATATGTTGAACCATCCTTGCATTTCAGGAATAAATACTAGTTGGTCATGATGTATCATCTATTTAATATGCTTCTGAATTCAATATGCTGCTATTTTGTTAAGAATTTTTATGCCCATGTTCATAAGGGATATTAGTTGATAGTTTTGTTCTTTTAGTGTCTTTGGTATCAGAGTAATGGTAGCTTCATGGTATGAATGGGAGACGGGGCATATTCTGAGCCAATGCTTTTGCTAGATGAATAAGCATTAGAACCAAATATTTACTATTTAATCTAGAAGATGCTGTTCATTTGTGGCCTGGCCTTAATAGAATAAATTTCAGTAGAATTATACATGCAAACCTGATTGAAGTGCCTTTGAAAGAGAGTGGGAAAAGAGAAATGGAAGACAGTTATGATTTCTTGCAAGGAATTAGTTGTATAGGGAAGAAGAGAAATGATGCCATATTGAGGGTGGAGAAAGTCAAGAGGGGTTTGTGTTTATAAGTTTGAAGGTTTGGTCAAATGGAGAAATAAGAACTGGTTTTAATGCTGATAAGAGTTATCCAATAGTGAAGAAAATGATATTGTCAGATCTAGTGCACAAATAGATGAAATGGCCTTCAGTAGAAATGTGAATACTCCTCTTGGTAAGAGGAGGAGAAGGTGGAGCATATGGACCCTAAAAGAAGTGGCTGAGTTTATATGGTGGGAACTTGTGGTTATTTTGTTTCTATCTTTTCAGTAAAAGATAAACAAGGGCATCTGTTGGTAATTAAGAAGGAGAGGAAGTAGTGGTGTTTTAATTTGCTTGTACTTTTGTTTTAGATTTTCCTTTGAATACATTGTGTCTTGGAAAATGTATCTATTAATAAAACTCAGATGTCTGAGAAGTGATTGATACTTTTCAAGAGAGCGTTTGTACTTTTGCAAAACTCTTCTTCAGACTCCACTGTTCTTGGACTGAAAGAATACTTACATACCAGCTTGGGGAAGTTTGTTTGTTTGTTTGTTTTTCTATTATGACTGATGGCTGGACCTACTAGGCAGAAGACACTGGGAAACATTTAAACCCAGTAATGCATTTTCTAGCATGCATATATCTCTTCACATTTACAGAGACAAGAGAGAGAAAATAGCCAGTCACATAGTATTTAACAGCATGAGAACAAGTATGAAACTTTCCAGAACATACAATTTCCCAACTAATAACAGTTTCATTCAATTTGTCAGGGATGTGTGTTCATCTATCTTAGATGATAAAAGATCACAGGACGATTTCCAGGCAGAGAAAGGTTTCCATTTAAACAATAAACTCCTGATGCTCTTTCTAGGTAAATGACCTGAAATCTATTCTGTAATTATGACAAATAGGAGACAGCAGAACCACACATTGAGCTCATCAGCACCCTGTATCTCCACTGGAGACAAAATTCAAGTGATCATTCATCATTTCAATTGCATTAGCCACCATGTGCCTGCATTATTTTAGCATTAACCTTTCTCACCTAATATCTTTCAACAGAATTTACTTTAAATTGCTCAGAGAAAAGGTGGCTAACTTCTTTCAATTTATGCATTTGGTTGGGGTGGGTGGAGGTACATCGACAGGGATACAAATTAAATTTTTTTAAAGATTTTATTTATTTATTTGACAGAGAGAGAGATCACAAGTAGAGAGGCAGGCAGAGAGAGAGAGAGGGAAGCAGGCTCCCCACTGAGCAGAGAGCCCAATGCGGGGCTCGATCCCAGGATCCTGAGATCATGACCTGAGCTAAAGGCAGGGGCTTAACCCACTGAGCCACCCAGGCGCCCCTTAAAATTTTTTTATTTAGGTTTAAAGATAACCAACCAAAACCTGAAGATTGTTTATATCTGGTTGATTTTCTTTAGAGGGGATAAGAGAGACAACTATGTCATATATTTTATGAGATGCTTGTATATGTATGCATATATGACATACAGATTCCAATATGCAATATGAAGTATGCAAAATCAACACAAATGTGGATGCAAGCTCTAGCTATTTACCATTCTTTTTCCCAATCAAACATAAAATTGGTTTCTTTTCCCAAAACAAGAACATTTATTTAATCCTTCAAAACTTCTTCTTATTAGTTGGGAAAAGCGAAGAAAAGTTACTGCTTTTTAAAATACGATTAGGGAGACCGAAGTTACTGGATGGTACAGGTGCCCACTTGATGCCTTACTTAGGAATAAAAATCAGTCAAAAGAAACAGACTCTAAAAGTTTTCAGAGGCTTTAAGTGGTCTATCTTCTCTTTCAGGGGTTGGCAACTTTTCACATAAAGAGACAAATAGTAAGTGTTTTTGGTTCTATCGGCCATATTATCTGCCACATCTAGTCAGCTCTCCCCTTGTAGCTCCAAAGAAGTCATAGGCAATATATAATGAATAGATATGGTTGTGTTCCAATGAAACTTTATTTACAAAAAGAGGGGATGGGCAGGATTTGACCCATGGGTCAAAGTTTGCTAACCCCTTTTCTGTCCTATGGCATGTCTCTTGATTCTCTATTTTTAAAAAAGTAGTTATTTTTTCACCCTAGGAAACAGGCAATAAATAATGAAATGAGGGACACCTGGGTGGCTCAGTTAGTTAAGCACCTGTCTTCAGCTCAGGTCATGATCCCAGCATCCTGGGATTGAGTCCCACATCGGGTCCCTTGCTCAGCGGGGAGCCTGCTTCTCCCTCTGCCTCTGCCTGCCACTCTGTCTGTCTGTGCCTGCTCTCTCTCTCTAACAAATAAATAAATTTTTAAAAAAATAATGATGATTCAGGTATAAAGTGTCTTAGTAAAAAAAAAGAAAAAAAAACAAACTTTAATCTCAACTTATAAAATGAGTGTTTGTATGAAAATATGGTTTCTTTACTAGCACCAAAATCAATGTTGCAATGTACGTCAAAGTGGTTAAGAGGGTTATTGGAGAGTCAAACACTGTGCATATCCCTTAACTGGATTCACACTTAACCTGTATTTGTGACGGGTATGAGTGTATGTGTATCTGTATCTATATATTTGGGTGTGTGTGTGTGTGTGTGTGTGTGTGTGTGTTCCAGAAAAAAATCTCAGCAACATATCAGACTAAAAATTATAGGGCTTATGGGGAAAATAGAGTAGAGGAAATCATTAAAAACTTATGAAATCTTATAACCATAGTACTGGTAAAATATTAAAAATCAAAACAAGCAAACAGGAAAAAAAGAAGCAAACATGGTTAAATCTCCATTGTCAGCATCATTATCACAAGTATCTCAGCCAGCTGATTC
Source organism: Meles meles (assembly GCF_922984935.1). Taxonomy (NCBI): domain Eukaryota; kingdom Metazoa; phylum Chordata; class Mammalia; order Carnivora; family Mustelidae; genus Meles; species Meles meles. The sequence continues at coordinate 34,493,530 of NC_060069.1, read as the reverse complement.
TTTACAGCCTTCAACTGGATCATGTGCTTCTTCCTTCCAAATGAGGCCCTTGAGGTCATTTGTTTACACGAGAGGAAGGTTCTTTAAAACTAAAAATCTAATCTAGAGTGTAGAAGTCTTCACATTCAATTATTTTAATCCTGGAGGAAATGTCTTTGTAGCTCCTTCATCTCTATCCCCAGGTTCTCCATATAATTTAACATGATGGAAAGTACAGCAGTTTTTCAATCCACTAAAACAATTGTATTATTTTTCTATTGCAGTGTAATAAATTATCACAAGCTTAGGGGCTTAAAGTAAGGCACGTTTCATTTATCTCATAGTTTCTGTGGGCCCAAATCTGACCAGCTAAGATGGGTCTTCTGGTCAGAGATATGAGTCAGTATCTTCCCTTTGGGATCTTGCTGTCTTCTCCCAAGTTCATGTGGTCATGGTGGAAGGTAGTCTCTTGCTATCTTGCAGGACTAAGAGCCCCCCTCTTCTTGCTGGCTGTAAGTGGGAGCTATTCTCAGCTCCTAGAGCTAACCAAAGCTTCTTGCCTTGTGTCCTTCTCACAGGCTCTCACTTAACCCTCTAATAGTACTGCAGCTACTTCTAGGCTATGAGGGTAGTCACTACTCCAGTCTGCTAAGACAGTCTAAAGTAAGTAACTTAATCCCAGAAGTACCATTCCCATCACCTTAATGATATTATATTTGCTTGAAGAAAGTTGCAGGTTCCAACCACATTCAAGAGGAAAGGATTATTTAAAGTTGTAAGTTATCAGGAGCCAGCTTAGGGTGTATCAGCCATACCAACCAACCACTACTTATACTAAACAAAGGTATTTTTGTAAGACCTCCACCTTTTAAAATTTGCCTTCATATATTGCTAAGTCTTACTCTTTACATGTGAGGACACTTAGCCCAGAATGTTTCAAATTATTAATGTATTGAGGGAAGTCTTATATGAATCAATATAATTTTCATGTTATTATCATATCACTACTCTCTTTACCAATTGGAATGAGAAAATTTGAGTTAAACTGAAGGTTTTTGGGGTGGGGGTGAGGGTTAGGTGAGCCTGGTGGTAGGTATAATGGAGGGCACATATTGAATGGAGCACTAGGTGTGGTGCATAAACAATGAATTTTGGAACACTGAAATAAAGTGCAATTAAATTAAATTTAAAAAAATAAGTTTTAGTGATACAATGATATTTGCCTCATTTTGTATCCCAATACAAAATCTTTTCAATCTTTTACAAAAAAACTCTTGTACCAAGAGTACTTGGCAAAATTGATGGAAAAAAAAAGACACAATTTTCTAATATCAGGAATAACAAATAAAACATCATACTATAGATCTTCCAGACATTAGAAAAGATAATTAGGATATGCTATAAAGCATGTGTGCTTATGATTCAAAAAATTAATGAATTAAAAAAATCTTTGAAAAAATGAACTTATACCATTATGGAAACAAGAAGAAATAGAAAATATGAATATTCCTATATTTCTTTTCATTTTGTCCACAAAGAATATTTCCAGACATTTATGAAAACGAAATACCAAGTATTTCATAAATTCTTTCAGGGAATAGTTGGAGAGAGCACACTTTCCAACTTACTTTGTAAATCCAACATAATGCAAGGGTATTGCAGGAAAAAAATGTATAGGCCAATAAATCCGATGAAGACAGATACAAATACACTAAAAAATTATCAAGTTATGATGAAATATAAGCAAAATATTATAAAATTATATAAATATATATTTATAAAAATATATCATGGCTCAAGTGACAAATATTCTAGGAATTCAAGATTGATTTAACATTTGAAAAGCAATCAATGGAATTTACCATATTAACAGAATAAAATAAAAATAAATAGAATTATCTCAAGGTACAGATTTAGAATTTGATATAATTCAACATCAATGCTTGATAAAACTAGCAAATTAGTAACATTAAAATGGCAAGAGAAATCTTATTTCTGTAACACCTCAGTCCCCTTGAAATTCCTCTTGATTTCAGTGGAGTTGCAATCTCATACCATGTGATTTTTGATCTTTGCTCAGTTCTTTGGTTGCCTCATATCTCAGAGGCTTCATTCACCTATCCCACAGAATCATCACAGCAATCATGCAAGTTTGTCCAGTTCCCATGTGGAATTTAAGAAACAAAACAGACAAATGTAGGAGAAGGGGGAGGGAATTAAAAGAAGAGAGGGAGCCAAACTATGAGAAACTCTTAACCAAAGGAAACAAACTAAGAGTTGATGAAGGAGGGTGGGTGGGGGATGGGCTAAATAAGAGATGGGCATTAAGGAGGGCACTTGTGATGAGCACTAGGTGTTGTATGTAAGTGATGAATCACTAAGTTCACTCCAGAAACCAATATTACAGTAACGAACTAGAATTTAAATAAAAACTTGAAACTAGCAAACAAACAAAACCCCTGCAATTCAGTTCAATTCAAGTGAATGCTTGATTATCATCTAATCATCTAATGTGCCAGCACTGATCTCCTAAGTGTCATCAGCATAGGGAAGGTGTCAGGAAGAGAGCCAAAGAGATGAATAATTTAACAATGAAAATTAATTTTTTTCTTTAAAATACACTCTAAAGAAAATGAAAAGACAACACACAGAATGGGAGAAATTATTTGCAAATTATATATTTTTTTAAATATTTTATTTATTTATTTGACAGAGAGACAGAGATCGCAAGTAGGCAGAGAGAGAGGGGGAAGCAGGCTCCCTGCTGAGCAGAGAGCCCGATGCGGGGCTCGATCCCAGGACCCTGAGATCATGACCTGAGCCGAAGGCAGAAGTTTAACCTCCTGAGCCACCCAGGCGCCCTGCAAGTTATATTTAATGAAGGACTTATGTCTAGAATATATAAAGAATGCTTACAACTTGATAATAAAAAAGACAAATAATCCAATTTAAAAATGGGTAAAAGACTTGAATAGACATTTCTCCAAGGGAGATATACAAATGGCAAATAAGTATATGAAAAGATATTCAACATCATCATTAGTTATCAGGGAAATGCGAATCAAAACCACGATGAGATATCACTTTATACTAACAAGTGCGGCTAGCATCAAAAAGCCAGATAATAACAAGAGTTTGTAAGGATATGGAGAAATTGGAACCCTCATATATTATTGCTGGTGGGAATGTGGAATGATGCAGATGCTTTAGGAAACAGTCTGGAGGTTCTTCCAATGATGGAACTTAGGCTCCCTTATGACTTAGCACTCCCATTCCTTGATATATGCCAAAATAAGTTACAACATATGCCTGCACAAAAACTTGTGTATAAATGTTTACAGAAGCATTATCCTTAGCTAAAATATAAACCAAGCAGTAGAAACAACCCAAATGCCCATCAAATGATGAATGGGTAAACAAAATGTGATCTGTCCATAAAATGAAATAATATCCTAAGTGAAAGGCAGTTACATTAGTCCATATATTATATGATTAAATTCATAAATGACCAGAATAGGAAAATACAGAGAGACAGAAAGTAGATAAGTGGTTAGTTAAAACTGGAAGAAGGTGATAGTCAAAGGGTTTCTTTCTGAAGTGATGAAAATGTTCTAAAATTATATTTTTTACTGAATATATCTGTGAATGACTGAAAGCCATTGAATTATTCACTTTAGTAAATTGTATGTTGTATGAATTATATCTCAAGCTGTTAAAAAAAAGGATGTCATATAAATGGAATCTTCAGAGGAAAAAACAAGAATGATATTTAATATAAAGAAAAAAAACTAAATCAATACAATGAGCGATATTTAGTATAAAGAGTACAAACTCCCCTGCTCACTACCTTTATGATTTTAAGCACTAAAGGCTGTTGTCTCATTTGGTAATAGAGATATCATCACCTAACGTTAAAAGTTGTTTTTAGAATTAATTGAGAAAATGTGTGAATATCATTTGTACAGTGCCTGGCACACAGCAAGTTCTCCCAAAATGTGTTAATTTCCAATTCCACCTCCCTGTTCTATTATAGTGGAGTTACATTAGAAGTGCCATGGAATCACATGCAAGGGAGCAACAGCTGCCAAGTGGGGACTAGGAGTGTTTCCAAGGGGAATGAGCTCAGAGAGAGGTTGAAGAATGCTAAGGATTTTACCAGGAGAGATTGGTGGGGCATGGAAGGGGAGATGGAAAGTAAAGTACAAGGGGCTTATATTTCCCAGAGCAATGGGATCGAAGTGTGTGATAGATATTCGAGGTTGAGCATTTCAATTTTAGAGGCTTGGAAACTGAGACTTAGGAGGATAAATGACAGATCAAAGCCCAGCTGTATGTGGTATGTGGCAAAGTGAGACATGACCACAATTCTTCTGACTCTACATCTGAAGCATCTTTACAGTGAAAAATGGAAACGTCATTTCCTTTCTGAGTTTCTACAGGTGGAATTAGCTGTCATTCACAACCCCAGGCCCCCCAGTATCTTCATTCTCAAGCTATCCCATTTCAGTCAGGGGCAGTAGTCCTGGCCATATGTTTTCTCACAATTCTGCTACTATATCCCCAGTGAGACCATGAGTCTCTGAGCAGGAAATTTGCCCAGTTCAGTATCCAGCAAGACAAGCATATTCACGTTTAGAATAAGATGTGTTAGTTAAGTACAGGTATTTTCTACTTTTTTGAAAGTTCATGTTATGGCCCTTCACTTTTATGAAAGACCTACATTAGCCCCTGTTTTCTTTAGCTGAAATAAATCTGAAAAGGATTTTCACATATATGAAAAAAGAAAAAAAAGCAAAAAATAATACTAAGCATGTGTTTTGCGCTCAGTGGGTATGGAGGCAGGGTGCCCCCTGAGCAGGGAGAGTGGCGCCCCCAAACTCCTTTCCCAGGACCACACTCAGCATGTCAGCATCAAGCTGCCATAACTTTGACAGGTGAGTGTGAGCATCTGTGCTTTATCTCAATTTATTTTGTGCATCTCTCAGCAAGATGGGTCCTAAAGTATCAGAATAGCTTAAGAGACGTTATTTTGGGGGGCCTGGGAATGTTAAGATATTTCCATATAAATTAATGGTAATTGCTTCTTTGCTTTATGCCATTTCAACTCATGAAAGCTTTCATGGGGCTCCACCCTTTCAGATAGCACGGGGGGGAGGTGGAACCTGCAAAATGTATTCAACTGTAGAAGGTGTAATAATAAATCTGAGTGTTTTTGAACTGTAAACACCCTGAATTGTCTTAAGAAATAAGTCATTTTTTTTAAGGGACTAGCTGAAACTCTTTGGAAAATCAGGGTTATTTCTAAATATTTTGGACCAAAAATGTATAGCTTCTGATGCATTTAGAGAGGCAAAGAATGAGAAATAAGCGTTGGTATCAAATATTCATTGAGATATGCAATGCAAAGATTTCTTTTGCAGCAGAATAATATTGTAATTCCCCTCCTGTGACTACTCAAAATATAAAATTCTGCAGCAATTCCAAGAGAAGCTCTTTTATAATAAATAGATGATGCCTGTGCTTGCCTTTGTAAGGGCGCCTAATGGTACTGCTTCAGTTTTTATCCCTCTCTGCTGTCATAAAAGCATATTTCAAACCGTTTTGGGCTGCAGTGTTCAAAGACACCTAACATCTTGATGCAAACATATTTAAAAATTATTCCCAGTAATAATGAAATCCCAAGCACAAGGTCAAAAACAATCTGTACAAGTTTTCTTCGAGTTTATTTCACAGCTCCCACAGACATCCACAGATGAACACTAGCTGTGATTGCACTCAGTGGAATATTAAAAGTACATTATCCTTTACATATTTCAAAACTTTCACTTCAAAGATGTTGTCTGTACATATTTTGAAGGTTTTGTGCTTGTGTTTGTGTGTGTGTTTATATGTGTGTATGTATGTGTGGTGTTTTTTAGGGGATGGAATCTTTAGCTAGTTTGGTTTCTCTGACTGGCTCTATGTTACTATTTTTCTCTTGCCAGTTCTTTATCTCATTCTCCCATAATTTGATGTGCTTAGCCTACAGCATTTAGAAATAAATTACATTTTAAATGTGTATTTCTCTCTTACATTATATTTTCATATTATATTTTAGTGGTATGCTATATTTTAATATTATGGGTTTTATTTATAGTGAATGTGATTGGTGGTCTGTTTAATCCCCTTTACTTGGCCAGTGCACCCATCCCTCTCCTACTATGTGTGGTGGACTCCTGATGACTCCCCTTTGCTCCCACTTTTTTTTCCTTTTCTTTTCTTTTTCTTTTTTTTTTTTTTTTTTTTTTGAGAATTGTTCTCATTTGAATGGAAATTTATCACTCTGGAAGTCATGGCCCTCATTCACCTGGAAAGCCAGTGCTTGACTCCTGTGAACAAAAGCCTTCCTCTCTACCTAAAGGCACGGACAACATGTGGCAAATTGATGTTTAGAGTGCTTCATGTGTAGGACTGATGATTCACAGACTGGTACCTCTCTAACAAATAATACATTATATGTATTAGTAAATAGAAGAAGATAAAAAAAAAAGAAGAAGAAGAAGAAAAACAAACAAACAGAGTCTTTCATGGAGTAGGTCAGAGATAGACTTAATCTGAGATACTCTTGTTAGTCCTTTCCTTGTTTCTAACCTACTCCCTTCTTGGAGTTTTTCTGAGGGGCAGCCCATCAATAAATCACTTATAAGCAAATTCCTCTTTCAGCCTCTGTTTCTGGAAAAGCTGATCTTAGTTGCAATCCTTCCATAACACTCTATCTATCGATATATATAGTTGTTCACTATTCACTGAGACTTTATTCTAGGTCCAAGGATTGCATTAAAGACTTCACTTAATCTGACGACAATCCCATGAAATGAAGTAAGCAATATTTTTGTTTCTTTCTTTACATTCTCATATCTTTTGAAATGGAGCCAGACAGGGATTTCCAAACTAAGGCAACAGTTACGCATGAGAATTCATGCAGTCATTCCCTCAGGAAATACTTATTGAATGTATAGAAAATACAAATGTAGGCTAAAATATAACATAATGTTACATAACATTAAATAAGATAGTCCGAACTTTTTCATATTGTTAAGGATAAAGTCCAGAACAACACCCATTCCTTTCCCTCATGTCCAGAGAATAAGGGTAAGGAGTAACAGGTATGGAGAAAGTATGTATACAAATTATTAATTATGTTGTGTTTGTGAAATTTTCCAAACAGTAGAACTACAGGATTGTTTAATAACATTAAATCAATAGTACTGGAGAAGAATTGGAATGTAGTTGGTAAAAAGATAAAAATATATTTGAAATGTATATATTAAGATAAGGATTATTTATATAAATGTCCATTTTTTCTCATAGATCCTGTTAATATAATTGAATTTTTGCATGTTGGAATCATACTGAATAACTCAAGTCCTAGAGGAAATTCTTAGAGCTGGTGGAAATGTAAGAGTGTTACTCTAGGAGGAAATTTGAGACTATCTATCAAAAATCAAAATAACATACACATTGACCCAATAATTTTACTTTTAGTTTTATGTCTCAGAGAAAACTCCTATGTAAAAACAGGATAGAATGCACAAAGAGTTTTTAGGGAACCGTGTATAATAGAAAGTCAATGGATATCACTTAAATATCTTTCAATAAATAAATTACACTGCACTCATATTATGGAATAATCTGCAAGCTTTCACAGGTAGGAAATATGAATTGTCAAGAAAAAGGGTATGGCATATTTAATTGGTTAATTAATTAATTTTTGAGAGAGACAGAGCTGGGGTGAGGGGGTCACAGTGGAAGGGCCAAGGGAAAGGGAGAGAGAATCTTTTTTTTTTTTTTTTTTTTTTGAAATCTTAGTGGAAAATTTTAATGGAAAACAAGAGTCCTCTGGAGATAAGTAAACAAATATAATAAACAGATTTCAGTGTCTCTGTTCCTAGATCGGTCTATATACCAACATAGAGGAAAATTTCCACATTCAACACACACACACACACACACACACACACAAACAATGAACATTGTGTTACTACATTGCTGATGTTAATCACAAGCCTCTCACTTTTGTTAAATCATCAGTCTGTTTCCTTAATTTATTTTTCATGATTCCCAGTTTCCTGCTCCATGACCCTGTGCTATTCCAGTCTGGTCTTCATCAAACTCTATCTGAGCAGATAATCAAATCTTCAGCATGTGTCCTATGGTGACCTTCAAACCAAACACCTTGTGGGAGGATGCTCTGGATGGGGGTGCAGCATTCCTTCCTGCATTATTATGATCACCAAAACTAAGACAGCTATCATTTTATTGGACACTTTCAACATGGCAGATGATGTACAGTGTAATTGATATCATAAGGAAAAAGGTTTTTAATTCCATGTTTTTGATAAGTGAAACTCAGCAAAGTCAGAGGGTCCATCCACACTACAAGTGTGGGTTTGTGTTCAATGCTTCCTGACATTTCACACAGCATTGCTCCACCACAGGAGTAGATCTACAAGACCCAGTTGCTACCGAGTATTCGATTCAAATATATTTTCTCATTTTGTCTGAAATCTCTCTCTTTTTTTAAAAGAATGAGGAAATTTTGCTTTGTTGGCTCCGTCTTTATGGATTGTACTTTCAGTGTGTGTCCGCCATGATGCATATCAACCACCCCAAAACTAGAGGTGTAAAACCACATTTTATTGATCTTACAATACTGTGGGCTGAAGAGACGTTTCTTCTGGTCTGATTTCTGCTGGACTGCCTAATGCATTGGTGGTTAACTGTGAGACAAGCTGCTGTCTGCTGCTAAGATGGTCTCACTGGTATTTCTGGCAGCTGGTTGGCTGGAAGCAGGGATGTCTTGGTTCTCCTCCATATGGTTCCTCCTGTTCCAGAAGGGTAGCTTGGGTGCTTTCCTATGGCAATTTCAGGATTCCAAGAACAGCAAGTGGGCAAGCCCCAAAGCACTAGTGCTTTTAAGCTTCTCCCTGAGACATTTTGCTTATGCCTGGTTGACCAAAGCAAGTCACAAGGCCAACTCAATTTCAAGGGATGGATAAATATACTCCACTTGGTCACAAAACAAAGCAGAGAACATTCAGGCACAGGGAAATTTCGTGGCCAGTTTTGCAATCTATCACAATTATGATTTGCTATTTTGGTTTTATTCACTATTTCACACATTCTGGAAATAATAAAGCTGTGGCAATCGTTCCATGTGAACATGCTTTCTACAAAAATTTGGAGAATATCTTCTGTGGGGATGTTACAGAAGAATAAGGCCTGTGGTTTCAGTTACAAAATGAGTACTCCCAGTGCTTAGTGCTGATGCATACCCTCTCCCTCATTACTCATAAACCATTTGTTTCTGTATCACCTCAAATGTCCGCATCTCTTGATCCCATCCCCTGCTGCATATCAAAGCTGGGATCATGGTCAATTTGCTGGCTGTCTCACTTGATTCTGTGGTTTTACTGACTTTTACTCAAGTTAGGTGGCACTATCTCAGAGCTGGAATTAATGCATTCTCCAGTTCTTTGACAAAGCAATTAAAATAGCAGCCCTTGAAGAGGGTTTATAGATTTTTTTTCCCCATTTTATTTATTTTTTTCAGCATAACAGTATTCATTGTTTTTGCACAACACCCAGTGCTCCATGCAAAACGTGCCCTCCCTATTACCCACCACCTGTTCCCCCAACCTCCCACCCCTGACCCTTCAAAACCCTCAGGTTGTTTTTCAGAGTCCATAGTCTCTTATGGTTCGCCTGGGAGAGAGAATCTTGAGGAGGCTCCATGCCCAGTGCAGACCCTGAGGTAGGGCTTGATCTCGGTACCCTGAGTTCATGATGTGAGCTGAAATCAAGAGTCAGATCCTTGACTTACTGGGCCACCAAGGCACCCCAGGACATGACATATTTTAAATGAAAAAATAAGTAGCAGAAAATGTGCAGGATAGATTTGTCTTTATGTTATAAATGTAAATATAATATATATTTGTAAATATAAATAAATAAATTTATATAATTATGCATCCAATGGATGCTATTAGAAGCTCATAAATGATATACTAATAAAAGTTAACAAAGTTAAGAGAATTCAACTTTCTACCTTACATATTTTCTAATTGCTTGAATTTTTAAAATTTGTTTATATTTGGTATTTTGTAAACTTGAAAACAAAAATTGGGAGGAATAATTTGTGCTAAAGGATTTTAATTTAAAGTAAAATTGTTTTGTGGAATTTCTGAAGCATCCCAATATATACTCTTTGGATGCATCAACCACCTTTGGTCCAAAATTAATTTTCTCTAGCCTTTCCAAAATGTTGTCCAAATCTTATATTACTCATTTCAAAATTATTTCCTCTGGGTATATAGTTCATTATATAGGAGAAAAATTGGACAATATGTATGCCTTTATGAACAGTCTTGGGAAGCTAATACTCAGAACTACAGGTCCCCAGTTCAATTTTATTTCAAATTAATGAGATTATGCACTTGATAATTACTTTCATTCAGGCCTCTCTTCACCATTACTCAAAACTAACTTCAAAATATGAGTTACTTTTCCTCTCCATTCTGAGGCAGCAAGAAAGGTGGACTCTGTCCTTTAAAACGCACTTGAAATTTTCTTTCTAAAAAATTTCAATTTTTCTAGACATGTCAGAGGAATTTTAATTGTTCCCACCTACTTTGTGAAAGTGGCCAGGTGACCTATTTATTTTGTAGAATGTAATTCTTAAGAATTATTACGTTGCAGAAAAATAATTATTATGTCACTAGTCTTCTACTAAGCTCTCCTTTTGGATGGAAGAGTAATAGTTTATTTTCAAAAAAGAATCTTAGAGTCTTTGGGAATAAAATTAACCAATAAGAACTATTACAAAATAAAACTATTTTGGAATTTTGATGTATTACGTTATGAATACCTCTTGCCAGAAGAACATGTTTATCCATGCCATGAAAGGTGGCCAGTGAGGTTAACCCTAATCAACAGAATTGACATTCTCAAAGTTTAAAATTCCTAAATTGTTTTTAGATAAAACATTTTTACAAATATTTTCACTGACTTCTGCTATAGCCATATTGTTTTAACCAATAACTTTTTTTTTTTAAGCTTACATTTTTCATTTGAGAGTGAGAGAGCACAAGCAGGGGGAGAGGCTGAGAGGGAGAGGGAGAAGCAGACTCCCCGTGGAGCTGGGGCTCCAATGTGGAGCTCAATCCCAGGACCCTGGGATCATGACCTGAACTGAAGGCAGACACCTAACAACTGAGTCACCTAGGCACCCCTGCCCAATAACTTTTTTTATGGTTGAGAAATTACACACACACACACACACACACACACACACACACATTTTAATGATCCCTTCAACAGGGTTATTTATGAGTGTATGTATGTGCATATATATGTATGTGTGTATTTTTAGGGATTTAGTATATTTCCAAGGTTGATTTATGCTGTGAGACAGGAGAAAAAACGTCAAGTATGGTAAATCTCCTTTAGGGTAGGGCAATTAACAAATAATAAAAGTAGATATTGATCAAATGTTAAACTGTGATTATATTTTTAAAAAGTGTCTATAAAGCAACCGATATGAATTATTTATGCTATCATTCCCCAAAGTAGTTTATTAGGTTTTATGGAAAATTAATTATGAAAAGAAGCTTTAAAAGTCAAATTATTTTGACAAGCTCTTAGATTAATAAACTCAAACAGGACATAAAGAGTCCTTTAATTCAGGAGTGCACAACATCTAAATACTGCAATATTTTTGGTATACTTGAAGAAGGGATAAGGCAGCATCTGCCAAACTCTGTAGAGATATTTCCACAGAGCATTGATTGGAAGGAGAATCTAGGAAACATAGGTAGATAAATAGGCAGGTAAAAAAGAGATAAATGGGACTTGTGAATGTTTAAATAATATATTACTATAAAACATATTTATATTAAGGCTTGATATACAGAAATCAAGCAATAAATAAATAAAGCCACAGAAAACAATGTCTTTATTTTAAAGTATTTCAATTTTACTAATCAGTGGTCACTTTAAAGTTATATATTATAAACTTACTTTGAAATTTTGTATCAAGAAGTAGATAGCTCCCTGATTTGTTGTTTTATTTTTTTCTTTGAAATGAAATTTATGTTTCTTTCTTTACAATGTCTTCCAGAACTTTAGAACTGGATTTCATGTTAATTAACATTAACTAGATTTGCTTAGAAGATGACTGGATTTGACTTCTATTCTGCAGTTTGGATTGGACATGTTTGTGTGGGGTGTGTGTGTGTGTGTGTGTGTGTGTGTATGTGAGAGAGAGAGGTGTTCATTATATACATTTACATTGTAAAACACTTTAAATCCATTTGAAGGAACTTGCTACTAGATGGAAATTTGATTCTTCAGAAACCAATGAAAAATATCAGCTATGATTTTTTTTAAAGTGGATGAATATAAAAGACTATCTTTTTTCTGTTAGACGTTTTCAGTTTATTTGACTATTTAAAGCAAACATTTAACATTGTTTTGTGAGGATTAATATTATACAATAATATATATATATATTACTACCATACCCTAAAAGCCTCTGTTTCCAGGTAAAATGACAAGTCTTGTAGAAGACAAGTAACAACAGCTGGATAAATTACAAAAAAAAAACAAACAGGAAAGCAAATGGTTTTCAAATTTGTTTTTGGCTGAGGATCATGTTTATGCCTAGCATAGGGCCTCTTCTGGTTAAAGAGAAGTCAGCACAGCATTTGGCCATCTTGCAGAGCTGGTGCAAAAATTTGGAAACTAGAAGGGCCCAAAAGCCTGACTGATTTTCCTTAGTGAACATCTGCTAAGTTATGGTCATTGTGGGAGCCTGGGGAACTTGACTGGAAGCTTCTAGAAGACAGAATGGCATCTCCTTTTGTCTCATAATATCAAGGATATGGAGGCTTGCTAGAGGTGAAGGATTGCCTCAAGTGCCCATCAGCTGCCCCACTGAAGATTGCAGTAGATCAGGTTCCTCAGAATATATCCTGAAATGGGAATTCTTATGAAGTGATTTATTTGGGGGATGGGTTATTTTCAGAAGGAAGGAAGGGAAACAAGATGAGTTGGGAATCAGCTAAGGGCATGTTCTTGACTTTGCAGTCAGCTTCAGCTTGATCTCACAGGAGTACTGGAGCATGAATTATACTGTAGGGTTATCTCCTCTTGACATGGGGCATGTTTTTTACAACCTCATGTCAGCCATCCATTGATTTCTATCTAGTCCTGCTGGACTGAGGGGAAACATTCACCCTGCCTTTCTTCCTGGGGAGAGTGTCTGTGGGCAACTTTGAGCCTTTAGAAGACAATAACCAAATAGCCAAATTATGGAGATCCCAAATATCCACCAGCTGACAAATGGATAAAGAAGATGAATGGATGAGGACACACACACACACACACACACACACACACGAATATTACTCGGTGATCAAAAAAATTGAAATCTTGCCATTTGCAGTAACACAGATGACTAGAGTATATTATGCCAAGCGAAATAAGTCAGTCAGAGAAAGACAAATAGCATATGTGGAACTTAAGAAACAAAACAGATAAACATAGAGAAAGGGAAGGAAAAATAAAATAAGAAAAAAAACAGAGGAAAGTAAATCATAAAAGACTTAAATAGGGAAAACAAACTGAGGGTTGCTGGAGGAGAGATGGGTTGGGAGGTTGTACTATATGGGTGATGGGCATTAAGGAGGGCACTTGTTGGGATGAGCACTGGGTTTTGTATGTAAGAGATGAATCACTAAATTCTACTCCTGAAACCAATACTACACTGTATGTTAACTAACTGGAATTTAAATTAGGAAAAAGAAAAAAATAATAAAAAGAAGACAATACTCAGCTGCACCTGGGGAATGGATGCCCTGCTCTTTTAAAGGAGATCTCCACAGAGCATTACACCATCTTTTGGAAATGAACATCAGCATTGCTGAGTGTGTCCTTCTTTGGGTGTAAGAAGAAATGCTTTGTAATGCTCTATTTCCTTCCTTCTAAACCACGGGTGACCTTGGAGAAGCACTCACATTTCTAATGTACTTTCTAAATATCAAACACTGTAAAGGAGATTGAAAAGATTATTATGAAATTAATAGCCCCCAAAGTCGAGAAACAGTTTATATTACAGGCTAATTACATGTGAAACTACTCTCCTTCTTCTTTTATTTTTTTTCCTTTGAATATCTCCAAATCACACATAAACTACTTTAAAGTAAAAAGTAATCTCTCTCTCTCTCTCTCTCACACACACACACACACGCACAGCTTCAATACATCATACAGTATTAGCATTCTAATTATATGGGACAGTTGACTGGATGTGTGTATTTCTGTGAGCAACTGTAAAGAAAATGTCTTACTGGTTTGTTTTACTTCTCTTGGTTTTCAATGACATTGTGATTTCGCTGACAGAAATTGTTGAATTGATTAAGGTATTATGGTTTACACACTTTCATGTGTAGTTTTGTTTTCTTTTTTATCCAGTAATTCAAATATGAATTAATTACTTTTTAAGTTTGTGCTAGACATGTAGTCTTATTCTAGGTGCTCTTCAACTCCCTGCCTCCAAATTTTTCACACCAATTCTGATAGCACACCTTCAGAAAAGAATTGTATTTAAATAGTGATTTATAAATATGAAGAATTGATAAGCATATTTGAATGCTCTCAATGTAGAATAAAATAGGTGTTCATTTTAATAGAGGGAGATTGGTGGTCTTCAAGATGACTGTGAGCAGGGGAATGTGAACAGGTTCAGCTCTTATAGCAAAGACATTTTTTTGTTCCTTCAAAAATTGGTTTCAAAACAGCAGCAGGATTTTATGTGATTCTTACATTTCAGTTCAACGAATATAATTTTGCTTGCATTCTAATTACAATTTAATATCACAGATCCTCTCAATTATGTTTTTTATATAATAACTGTTTAACTCAATTTATGTCACATAATGACTCAAAGGATTTGTCACTGGAGTGTACCATATGTGGAGTTTGGACTCTCCATTTTGATATTCTTTCATTTAGTAAGAAATGATGACATTGGTGTCAAAGAAAACTTTAATTAATATCTTGTACACAGGGTTATATTTCAGTTTTGTGTATATTAATGGCAGAATTAAAGCTTCCATTCTCATTACATCACAATTGCTGGAAACTGCTAGAAGCACTGAACTCTGACTGGGTGTTCTAAGTGATAATTTTCACCTAAAGTTTGCAGTTCCTGCTCTGAGACTTTAGGCCAGTCCCTTACATGGTCTTATCATCATCATTCTCTGAGGAAAGTTTTGCTAGAGTAGGCAAAATCTCCATCCTAGTTCTCATATTAATCCTGTGGTGCTCTTCACATAGTAGACCTTGCGTTGTGTTTAAACGCAATGAACTTGGTCCTAATGAATAAAACAGATGCGACAGTATATAAACTGAAATTTTAGAGGTGGTGAATTTATAGCGTGACTAGATATTTCAACTAAATCATCCATCATCTGTTTCCATTTGTCTGTGTTCTCTGCCTAAACTTCTGGATTAAAGTATCTCTAACTGAAGTCTAGAAAGAGATACCCACCCGGACTTATCGCAGGTATTCCAGAATAGCAGACATCTACGTTCCCAGAGTCCCCATAACTCTTGCTCCAGTGATTATTGGCTTAAACTGGACACATAATTAGAATGGGTTCTTGGGCCAGGTAAATGCAATGTGTTGATTATTGTACGATTAATCAAGGAAAACTTGTTTTGAAAGAGCAGAACACTAGCAAAGACTACTGGGACTATGTCCAATGCAAACACACACACACACACACACACACAAAACTGACCTGAAAATCTCTCACTAGTCAAAGACATAATAATTTAAGCATAATTTAAGCATACTAGACAGTGGTCCCAAGACAGCAAACATCCGACGTGCTGAAATCAGGTGGTAAAATCTGATCTCTGGAATTGCTTTTTGCTGCATGTATATTGAGGCTTTGCTTTATCAGGCACTTATTAATCGACATTGTTACGACTTTCTGTTAAAAATTACCTTTTTATTGGGGCGCCTGGGTGGCTCAGCGGGTTAAGGCCGCTGCCTTCGGCTCAGGTCATGATCCCAGGATCCTGGGATCGAGCCCCGCATCAGGCTCTCTGCTTGGCTGGGACCCTGCTTCCTCCTCTCTCTCTCTCTGCCTGCCTCTCTGCCTACTTGTAATCTCTATCTGTCAAATAAATAAATCTTTAAAAAAAATTACCTTTTTATTGTTTTGAAACACCCCTCTTTATTTCTGATAATATTCTTTGCCTAGAAGTATATTTTATCTGATGTTAATATAGGCATACCTCATAGATGTTGCTAGTTTGGTTCCACAATAAAGCACATATCACAATAAAGTGAGTCAAATGAGGGTTTTTGGTTTCCCAGTGCATATAAAAGTTATGTGTACAGTATACTATCGTCCATTAAGTGTGTGATAGCTTTAGATCTGAAAAAATAATGTACATACCTTAATTTAAAAATACTTTATTATTTAAAATTATTTAATTATTATATTATTAAATTATTATAAATAATAAATTATTTTAAAATGTTAACCATCATCTGGGCTTTCCATAAGTCATAATCTTTTGGCAGGCAGTGGGTCTTGGCTCTGGGCTAGCGGCTGCTGACCCATCAGGGTAGTCGTTGCTGAAGGCTGGGGTGGCTGTGGCAATTTCTTGAAATAAGACAACAATCAAGTTTGCTGTGTTAGTTGGCTCTTCCTTTTACAAATGATTTCTCTGTAGTCTGAGATGCTGTTTGATAGCATTTTACCCACAGCGCAACATTTTTTTCAAAATTAATCAATGTTCTCCAGCCCTGCCACTGCTTTGTCAACTACATTTATATGATATTTTAAATCCTTTGTTGTCATTTCAACAATCTTCAGAGCATCTTCACCAGGAATACATTCCATCTCAAGAAACCACTTTCTTTGCTCATCCATCAGAGCAACTTTTCATCCATTAATGTTATCATGAAATAGCAGTGATTTAACCATAATAATTATGAAAAAATTGAGATATTGCAATAATTACCAAAATGTAACACAGAGACACAAAGTGAGCAAATACTGTTGGGAAAATGGTGTCATCAGACTTGCTTGAAGCAGGGTTGTCACAAACCTTCAATTTGTAAAACATGTAATATCTGCCAAGTGCAGTAAAGCAAAGTGCAATAAAACAAGGTATATCTTATAGCCAATTCAGCTGTCTTTTCCCTTCCACTTGTTTTTAGCCAATATGTGTCTTTATATTTAGAATGTATCTTTTATAGGCAGCCCATTACTGGATCTTCTTACACTCTGACAATCTCTGCCTTTAAATTGGGGTGTTCAGACCATTAATATACCATGTAATTATTCATTTGGTTGGAATTAACTATGTCATTTTATATTTTTCTCTTTCTTCCCCTGTGTTTTTTGTCTCTCTGTTCTCCATTTCTCAACTACTTTCTCATGATTTAAATTATTCACTTTGTTCCATTTTAATTTACCTCTTGGCTTTTTGGCTATGTATCTTCGTATTGCTTTTTTAGTGGTTTTCTCTAGGAATTAAAATATGTTTTCTCAAACTTTCAAAGTCCTCTATCAGTAACTATCATACCATTTTACAAAAATATGCAATAAACCTATAACCATACAGTTCCTTTAGCTACCTCCTGATCTCCTTTATATCATAGTTATCCTTTATCTCATAGTGTCTTACATTTACTTACAGTAAGCATTCCATAAGACCATATTATAATTTTTGTCTTAATTATTTATGCCTAAAGAACAAAATGAAGGTAATATTTTACATTTACTA
Source organism: Meles meles (assembly GCF_922984935.1). NCBI lineage: Eukaryota > Metazoa > Chordata > Mammalia > Carnivora > Mustelidae > Meles > Meles meles. The sequence goes on along the minus strand of NC_060069.1, from coordinate 34,475,704 downwards.
AAACATTTACTATTTCTGATGTTCTTAATTTGTTTTCACTTCTTTCTCTTCTTTTAAGGTTTTTCTTTAAATTCCAGTATTGTTAACATACAGTGTTATATTAGTTTCAGGTGTACGATATAGTGATTCAATACCTCCACATGACACCCACTGCTCATCATCGCAAGAACATTCCTTAATTTCTATTTCTTCTTTAAGCCATATCCCCCCACCTCTGCTCTGGTAATCATCAGTTTGTTCTCTAAGGTTAAGAGTCTGTTTCTTGGTTTCTCTCTCACTCTCTCTCTCTCTCTTTTCCCCTTTGCTTGTTTGTTTTGTTTCCTAAATTCCACATAAGAATGAGATCATATGGTATTTGTCTTTCTCTGACTGGTGTCTTCCACTTTGCATAATACACTCTACCTCCATCCACATCCTTCCAAATGGCAATATTTCATTCTTTTTGATGGCTGAGTAATATTCTACTTTATGTATATAAAATACATTTCTGGTAATTTCACTTCAACCTGAGGAACTTCTCTTAGTACCTTTCCCCTGCTACTATAGATCTGATAGTTGAAAATTGTCTTGATGTTCTTTAATTTAAAGTGTCTTTATTTGACGTTTATTTCTGAAAGGTATTTTTACTAAATATAGAATTTTGACTTGCTAATTTTTCCTTTTTATTTAAACAGTTTAAAGGTTGTTCTCCACTGTGTTCTGGACTCTGTGATTTCTTATGAAACATTCAGTTCTATTGGATTTATTGTGGCTTGGTATGTAATTTTCATTATTTTTTATACCTGCACTTAAAATTTTTTCTTTATTTTTTAGCTTTTATAAGTTTAAGTACTATAAATTTGGCCCCTTCTTTCCTGTTCCTCTCCTCCTCCCTCTCCCTTTCTTTTCTTTCTTTCCTTCCTTTTCTTTCTTTCATTCTTTCTTTCTCTTTTTCTTTCTTTCTTTCATTTCTTCTTTTTTTCCTTTCTTCCTTTTTTTCTTTCTCTCTATCTTTCTTTATGTTTATTTATTCTGTCTGGAATTTGGTCAAACCCTTGATTCTGAAAATTGATGCTTTTCAACAAATTCAACAATTTTTGACCAATATGTCTTCAAATATTTTTCTTGTCCTACTCTTTCTCCTTTTTTTTTCTAGTACAACAGCTGCACATGCATTAAAACTTTAATGTTCTCCCCCACCTTGTCCATAACTTATTCATTTATTTTCAGTTTCTTTTTCCCTCCCTCCTTTCTCTTTCCTTCCTTCTTTCCTTCCTTCTTTCCTTCTTTCTTCTGCAGATTGGATGATTCCCATTGATTAGTGTCCTTTGTTTACATTCTACTAGTAAACCCAGTGAATGTTTTATTGAAAATACTAATTTTCAGCTATAAAATTGTCATTTCTCTTTATTTGCTGAGATTTCTCATGATTTTATTTACTTTCAGTGCATTTCCTTTTATTTAACTGAACATTATTATAATAGATGTTTTCAAGTCTTTGTCAATTATATCATCTGGATTATTTTGTGTTTGTACTACTCTATTTTATTTTCTCTTGAGAGTAGGCCATACAAATTTCCTGGTTCTTTGCATGTTGAATAACTTTAAGGTTGTTCCTTAATATTACTAATGCTCTGATGTAGAGAATCTGAATTCTCTTACATTCTATCAATGTAATTCTTTTTTGTGGTTGTTTTATGGGTAATTAATTTATTTTCATTCAAGCTGAACATTTTGACTCTTGAATCACAATAAAATTCTTAGCTCAGGTCATTTATTTTTTAAAAGATGCTTTGAATCTATCTTGCTTAAGCATGATTTAGTGGTCACTCAGGTACTTAGTCCTATTCACAGAATTTAGAGATCCCCTTCTGTGGATCTCCTTCATGGAATTACATATCACTTTTCAAATATCTAGATTTGCTATACATTATTTTTTCTTTGTTCCATTTTAATTTGGGTCAGAAAACATTCTGTTTTTTAAGTCAGAAAACATGATTTCCATTAAAGTTCCAGCAGCTTTTTTTGCATTTATGGCATTCTACCCTTAGAGTAAAACCTATAGGATACTGGAAAAATCATTTTGTAGAACTCCCTTTTCCTTAATGTCAACCTTCTACAATGTTTACCTGCTTTTTACATTTTCTGGAGTTTCTGGTAGTTCTTTTAAAATATTTTTTCATAGAGTTTAAATTTCTCATTTCAGATTCACAGAAAAAGTCTTGGAAGTTATCATTTTTTTAATTTATTTTTTCAGCATAACAGTATTCATTGCTTTTGCACAACACCCAGTGCTCCATGCAAAACGTGCCCTCCCTATTATCCACCACCTGTTCCCCCAACCTCCTACCCCTGACACTTCAAAACCCTCAGGTTGTTTTTCAGAGTCCATAATCTCTTATGGTTCGCCTCCCCTTCCAATTTTTTTTTTTATAAACATATAATGTATTGTTATCCCCAGGGGTACAGGTCTGTGAATCACCAGGTTTACACACTTCACAGCACTCAGCATAACACATACCCTCCCCAATGTCCATAACCCCCTCCCCCTTTCCCAACCCCATCTCCCCCAGCAACATCCAGTTTGTTTTGTGAGATTAAGAGTCATTTATGGTTTGTCTCACTCCCAATCCCATCTTGATTCATTTATTCTTCTCCTATCCCCCTAACCCCCCATGTTGCTTCTCTATGTCCTCATATCAGGGAGATCATATGATAGTTGTCTTTCTCCGATTGACTTTTTCACTAAGCATGATACGCTCTAGTTCCATCCATGTCGTCGCAAATGGCAAGATTTCATTTCTTTTGATGGCTGCATAGTATTCCTTTGTGTATATATACCACCCCTTCTTTATCCATTCATCTGTTGATGGACATCTAGGTTCTTTCCATAGTTTGGCTATTGTAGACATTGCTGCTATAAACATTCGGGTGCACGTGCCCCTTCGGATCACTATGTTTGTATCTTTAGGGTAAATACCCAGTAGTGCAATTGCTGGGTCATAGGGTAGTTCTATTTTCAACATTTTGAGGAACCTCCATGCTGTTTTCCAGAGTGGTTGCACCAGCTTGCATTCCCACCAACAGTGGAGGAGGGTTCCCCTTTCTCCGCATCCTCGCCAGGATCTGTCATTTCCTGACTTGTTAATTTTAGCCATTCTGACTGGTGTGAGGTGATATCTCATTGTGGTTTTGATTTGTATTTCCCTGATGCTGAATGACGTGGAGCACTTTTTCATGTGTCTGTTGGTCATCTGGATGTCTTCTTTGCAGAAATGTCTGTTCATGTCCTCTGCCCATTTCTTGATTGGATTGTTTGTTCTTTGGGTGTTGAGTTTGCTAAGTTCCTTATAGATTTTGGATACTAGCCCTTTATCTGATATGTCGTTTGCAAATATCTTCTCCCATTCTGTCAGTTGTCTTTTGGTTTTGTTAATTGTTTCCTTTGCTGTGCAAAAGCTTTTGATCTTGATAAAATCCCAATAGTTCATTTTTGCCCTTGCTTCCCTTGCCTTTCTCATTGCTCCTAGGAAGATGTTGCTGCGGCTGAGGTCGAAGAGGTTGCTGCCTGCATTCTCCTCAAGGATTTTGATGGATTCCTTTCTCACATTGAGGTCCTTCATCCATTTGGAGTCTATTTTCATGTGTGGTGTAAGGAAGTGGTCCAATTTCATTTTTCTGCATGTGGCTGTCCAATTTTCCCAGCACCATTTATTGAAGAGGCTGTCTTTTTTCCATTGGACATTCTTTCCTGCTTTGTCAAAGATTAGTTGACCATAGAGTTGAGGGTCTATTTCTGAGCTCTCTATTCTGTTCCACTGATCTATGTGTCTGTTTTTGTGCCAGTACCATGCTGTCTTGATGATGACAGCTTAGTAATAGAGCTTGAAGTCCGGAATTGTGATGCCACCAACTTTGGCTTTCTTTTTCAATATTCCTTTGGCTATTCGAGGTCTTTTCTGGTTCCGTATAAATTTGAGGATTATTTGTTCCATTTCTTTGAAAAAAATGGACAGGATTTTGATAGGGATTGCATTAAATGTGTAGATTGCTTTAGGTAGCATAGACATTTTCACAATATTTATTCTTCCAATCCAGGAGCATGGAACATTTTTCCAGTTCTTTGTGTCTTCCTCAATTTCTTTCATGAGTACTTTATAATTTTCTGCATATAGATCCTTAGCCTCTTTGGTTAGGTTTATTCCTTGGTATCTTATAGTTTTGGGTGCAATTGTAAATGGGATTGACTCCTTAATTTCTCTTTCTTCAGTCTTGTTGTTGGTGTACAGAAATGCAACTGATTTCTGTGCATTGGTTTTATATCCTGACACTTTACTGAATTCCTGTACAAGTTCTAGCAGTTTTGGAGTGGAGTCTTTTGGGTTTTCCACATATAGTATCATATTACCTGCGAAGAGTGATAGTTTGACTTCTCCTTTGCCAATTTGGATGCCTTTAATTTCTTTTTGCTGTCTGATTGCTGAGACTAAGACTTCTAGTACTATGTTGAATAGCAGTCGTGATAATGGACATCCCTGCTGTGTTCCTGACCTTAGTGGAAAAGCTTTCAGTTTTTCTCCATTGAGAATGATATTCGTGGTAGGTTTTTCATAGATGGCTTTGATAATATTGAGATATGTGCCCTCTATCCCTACACTTTGAAGAGTTTTGATCAGGAAGGGATGCTGTACTTTGTCAAATGCTTTTTCAGCCACTATTGAGAGTATCATATGGTTCTTGTTCTTTCTTTTATTCATGTGTTCTATCACATTGATTGATTTGCAGATGTTGAACCAACCCTGCAGCCCTGGAATAAATCCCACTTGATCGTGGTGAATAATCCTTTTAATGTACTGTTGAATCCTATTGGCTAGTATTTTGGCGAGAATTTTTACATCTTTGTTCATCAAGGATATTGGTCTGTAGTTCTCTTTTTTGGTGGGATCCTTGTCAGGTTTGGGGATCAAGGTGATACTGGCCTCATAAAATGAGTTTGGAAGTTTTCCTTCCATTTCTATTTTTTGGAACAGTTTCAGGAGAATAGGAATTAGTTCTTCTTTAAATGTTTGGTAGAATTCCCCTGGGAAGCCGTCTGGCCCTGGGCTTTTGTTTGTTTGGAGATTTTTGATGACTATTTCAATCTCCTTATGGCCTTATGGTTATGGGCCTGTTCAGGTTTTCTATTTCTTCCTGGTTCAGTTGTGGTAGTTTATATGTCTCTAGGAATGCATCCAGTTCTTCCAGATTGTCAAATTTGTTGGCGTAGAGTTGCTCATAGTATGTTCTTATAATTGTCTGTATTTCTTTGGTGTTAGTTGTGATCTCTCCTCTTTCATTCATGATTTTATTTATTTGGGTCCTTTCTCTTTTCTTTTTGATGAGTCTGGCCAGGGGTTTATCAATCTTATTGATTCTTTCAAAGAACCAGCTCCTAGTTTCATTGATTTTTTCTATTGTGTTTTTTTGGTTTCTATTTCATTGATTTCTGCTCTGATCTTTATGATTTCTCTTCTCCTGCTGGGTTTAGGGTTTCTTTCTTGTTCTTTCTCCAGCTCCTTCACATGTAGGGTTAGATTGTGTACTTGAGACCTTTCTTGTTTCTTGAGAAAGGCTTGTACCGCTATATATTTTCCTCTCAGGACTGCCTTTGCTGTGTCCCACAGATTTTGAACTGTTGTGTTTTCATTATCATTTGTTTCCATGAATTTTTTCAATTCTTCTTTAATTTCCTAGTTGACCCATTCATTCTTTAGAAGGATGCTGTTTAGTCTCCATGTATTTGGGTTCTTTCCAAATTTCCTCTTGTGATTGAGTTCTAGCTTCAGAACATTTTGGTCTGAAAATGAATGATCCTAATCTTTTGATACCAGTTGAGACCTGATTTGTGACCCAGGATGTGATCTATTCTGGAGAAGGTTCCATGTGCACTAGAGAAGAATGTGTATTCTGTTGCTTTGGGATGAAATGTTCTGAATATATCTGTGATGTCCATCTGGTCCAGTGTGTCATTTAAGGCCTTTATTTCCTTGTTGATCTTTTGCTTGGATGATCTGTCCATTTCAGTGAGGGGAGTGTTCAAGTCCCCTACTATTATTGTATTATTATTGATGTGTTTCTTTGATTTTGTTATTAATTGGTTGATATAGTTGGCTGCTCCCACGTTAGGGGCATAGATATTTAAAATTGTTAGATCTTCTTGTTGGACAGACCCTTTGAGTAGGATATAGTGTCCTTCCTCATCTCTTATTATAGTCTTTGGCTTAAAATCTAATTGATCTGATATAAGGATTGCCACCCCAGCTTTCTTCTGATGCCCATTAGCATGGTAAATTGTTTTCCACCCCCTCACTTTAAATCTGGAGGTGTCTTCGCGTCTAAAATGAGTTTCTTGTAGGTAACATACTGAGGGGTTTTGTTTTTTTATCCATTCTGATACCCTGTGTCTTTTGATTGGGGCATTTAGCCCATTAACATTCAGGGGTAACTATTGAGAGATATGAATTTAGTGCCATTATTAGCCTGTATGATGACTTTTAATGTATATTGTCTCTGTATCTTTCTGATCTACTACTTTTAGGCTCTCTCTTTGCTTATTGGACCCCTTTCAATATTTCCTGTAGAGCTGGTTTGGTGTATGCAAATTCTTTCAGTTTTTGTTTGTCCTGGAAGCTTTTTATCTCTCCTATTTTCAATGTTAGCCTAGCTGGATAGAGTATTCTTGGCTGCATGTTTTTCTCATTTAGTGCTCTGAATATATCATGCCAGCTCTGACCTGGCCTGCCAGGTCTCTGTGGATAAGTCTGCTGCCAATCTAATATTTTTACCATTGTATGATATAGACTTCTTTTCCCGGGCTGCTTTCAGGATTTTCTCTTTGTCACTAAGACTTGTCAATTTTACTATTAGGTGATGGGGTGTGGACCTATTCTTGTTGACTTTGAGGGGGGTTCTCTGCATCTCCTGGATTTTGATGCTTGTTCCCTTTGCCATATTAGGGAAATTCTCTCCAATAATTCTCTCCAATAGACCTTCTGCTCCCCTCTCTGTTTCTTCTTCTTCTGGAATCCCAATTATTCTAATGTTGTTTCGTCTTATGGTGTCACTTATCTCTCGAATTCTCCCCTCATGGTCCAGTAGCTGTTTGTCCCTCTTTTGCTTGGCTTCTTTATTCTCTGTCATTTGGTCTTCTATATCACTAATTCTTTCTTCTGCCTCATTTATCCTAGCAGTGAGAGCCTCCATTTTTGATTGCACCTCATTAATAGCTTTTTTGATTTCTACTTGGTTAGATTTTAGTTCCTTAATTTCTCCAGAAAAGGCTTTTATATCTCCAGAGAGGGTTTCTCTAATATTCCATGTTTTTTTCGAGCCCGGCTAGAACGTTCAGAATCATCATTCTGAACTCTTGATCTGACATATTACCAATGTCAGTGTTGATTAGGTCCCTAGCCTTCGGTACTGTCTCTTGTTCTTTTGTTTGTGGTGATTTTTTCCACCTTGTCATTTTGTCCAGGTAAGAGGATATGAAGGATCAAATAAAATACTAAAAGGGTGGCAAAGACCCCAGAAAAATGCGCTGTAACCAAATCAGAAGAGACTCCAAATTGTGGGGGGGGGAGAAAGGGGTATAAAAAGAGGTTCAGAAAAAAAAAGAAAAAAATTAAAAAAAAAAGAAAAAATATAAAAAAGAAAGAAAAAATACATATATTTAGATAAACTAGTCAAAAAATGTTAAAAAAGAAAAGGGTAAAAGTTTTACAAAATTTAGCAGAAGAAGAAAAAAGACAAAAAGAAAAAAAAATTAAAAAAAGAAAAAAAAATTGAATTAGCCACAAGACTAAAGAATCATGGGGAGAAAGCCATGAGTTCCGTGCTTTGCTTTCTCCTCTCTGGAATTCCGTTGCTGTCTTAGGAATTGAACCTGCTTTCCTTGATAGATGAACTTCGTCCTGGCTGGATATTTTGTTGATCTTCTGGGGGAGGGGCCTGTTGTAGTGACTCTCAAGTGTCTTTGCCCGAGGCGGGATTGCAGCGCCCTTACCGGGGGATGGACTAAGTAATCGGCTTGGGTTCGCTTTTGGGAGCTTCTGTTCCCTGAATGCTTTCCGTAGAGTTCCGGAGGACGGGAATGAAAATGGCAGCCTCCTAGTCTCCAGCCTGGAGGAGCCGAGAGCCTGGGGTCCCACTCCTCAGTGCGCCCCCAGAGGACAGAACCCAATCACTCCCGTATCCCCAGTCTCTAGCCACGCTCCAAGCTCACCCAGCCTGCGACCAGTTCAAGGTAACCCCAAGCTGAGAGTTCAGTCCTCGGCTCTGTCTCTGTAGCCGGCTTCTCCGTTCTAATACCTGCGAGCTCTGTGACACTCCGACACCCCCGATCCTTCTATGACCCTGTGGGACCTGGGGCCACGCTGACCCCGCGTGGGCTTCACCCTGGTTTAGCCTCTGGAGCAATGTCCCTCAGTGGAACAGACTTTTAAAAGTCCTGATTTTGTGCTCCGTTCCTCCACTGCTTGCCAGGAGCCGGCCCTCCCCCCGCGGTCTATCTTCCCCTCATTTTAGATTCACTTCTCTGCCAGTCCTACCTTTCAGAAAGTGGTTGATTTTCTGTTTCTAGAATTGCTGTTCTTCTCTTCGATCTCCCGTTGGATTTGTAGGTGTTTGCAATGTTTAGATAAGCTATCAAGCTGATCTCCTGCTACCTGATGTAGTCTCAGCCTGCTACTTCTCTGCCATCTTGACTCTCCAGCTCGGAAGTTATCATTTTTATTCACCAGAAAAATCTATAAAAATTAAAAATCAGACTAATTTTTCTAGACCATCAGAGAGGTAAAGCAGTAGGAAAAGCATTCACACTGGTGTATTCAGAGACTCTGGAACCAAGATTGCTCACCAGGAGCAATCACTGCTGGTCAGCTGAAGCCATAAAGTAGTGGCAACTCTTGAATAGTGATGTTGATGAATTTCTGGAGGCTGAGGGTGGACCAGCAAAAGAGGGAGAAACGCTTGGGTGCCATGGTCTTTGGGGGAGTATTTCTATACTCTCAGGAACTTTCCATCCAGAACTCAACCATGTTCTCATGGTGAAAATTGAAAATCTTCTCAAATATCTTTACTCCTCCACTTCCTTCAGTCTTTTGTTCTCACCTAGAGAGAGAGGAAAAAAAAAAAATCAACAGAGACAGGCTTCAAGATCAGGGGTGCTTTAACCAGGGAAGAGAAAAATAAACTAAATCACAAATATAAGAGAAACAGAACACTTGTGAAGGTCACAGCTCTAAGACTTGGCTAAAAAACCCAAAAGACAGAGACTAGGAAGATTATAGAGCACTCTTCCTCTCCATTGCACCCTACAACTACCCCAGATATCCCCACTGGGGATAGATGGCAGTGAAAGAACCAGAAGACATGGACTTTCTCCAAGGAGCACTACCTTGAGAATTCCTTATACCAAGAAGGGAGGCAACAGCAAGGGTACTAGATGAATTTGAAGCCTCTATAACTAATTAATGTTGTTATAAGGATTCTAACAACAACTAATGTTGTTATAAATAACATTAAACACAGCTCAACTCCTAACTAGATTAAAATAAATCATCCCACTAAAGACCTCTTTTCATTAGTTCACATTACTCAGTGTGGGATTTTTGTCAACAACAACAAAAAATGAAGATACAGGCAAAAAGGCAAAGAAAAACGTGATGTAAAATGTTAAAGCAGGCATCAGAACCAGTCTCAGATAGGACACAAATGCTGTATTATCTGGGTATTTTTAATAACTAGGATTGAGATGTTTAAGGATCAATAGAGAAGATAGAAAACATGCAAAAAATAGATGGGCACTGAAAGCAGAGATGGGAACTCCAAGAAAGAACCAAAGTGGGGGGGGGGGAGGTGGGGGAACAACACTGTAACAGAAATAAAGAATGTTTTTGATGGGGTCATCAAAACACTCAAGAAAGAATTAGAGGACTTGAATAAAGGTCAGAAGAAATTTATCTCATTGAAAAGCAAAGAAAAAAAGAGATTTAAAAAAATACCATACAATAACTATGGGACAGTATCAAAAAGTGTAAGGTATATAAAATTTGAATAACAAAGGATAAGCAAGAGAATGAAAAAAGACTATTTGAAGGATTTGTAGCTGAAAACTTCCAACATTAATTAGGAAAAGCAAACCAGAGATTTAGAAACACACACAAAAAAAACACCAAACAAGATAAATACAAACCAACTAAGCAAACAAAAACCAACTAGACATATCATATTCAAACTACAGAAACCGAATAGAAAAACTTGAAAGAAGACGGAGAAATCCTAGAATTCTGTAACAAATGAAAATCCTCCTTTAAAAGTGAGGAAGAAAAAAAGGCTTTCTTGAAAATCAAAAATTGAGGGAATTCATTGTTGGTAGATCTGTTTTAAAAGAAATGTTAAAAGAAATTCTCAAGATGGATGAAATGACATAGGTCAGAAACTTGTATCTTAATAAGAAAGGAAAAGTGCAGGAGAAGGAATAAATGAATATAAATATTTTCTGTGTTTCTTATTTTTTACTGATATAAAAGATAACTATTTAAATAATATTAATAGTAATAATAATAATGTATCAAGTAGCATAAATAGCATAAATAAGTGAAATGAATGATCATAATATCACAAGTAATGGGAAAGAGGAATTGGAAATAATCTGTCATAAAGTACCTGTACTTGGAGTGGAGTTATATAATGCCATTTGAATCAGATTTGGGCTGTTTTAATAAATGTATATTGTAAATTTCAGGGCAACCACTAAATTTATTTAAAGACAAATGTCATTGATATAGGAGTCATTCTCTAAGAAGACAAAAGAATCCTTAATGTGTATAAATCTGATAGAACTTCAAAATACATGAGGCAAAAAAACTGGGTAGAATTGAAAGGAGGAACAGACACATCTACTATTAGAACTAGAGTCATCCACAGTCTTCTTTCAGTAACTGATAGATCAAGAAGGCAGAAAATCAGTAAGGGTATAGATGACTTGAAGAGCACAATCAATCACCTTGACCTAACTGACATTTATAGGCTCCTCATCCAACAGTCACAGAATACACATTCTTCTCCAGCTTGCATGGAAAAATCACCAAGAGAGAACACATCCTGGGCCAAAAATACACTTAAATAAATTGAAAACAACCAAAATGATACAAAGTATATTTTCAGACCACAGGGAAATTGTACTAGAAACAAATGACTAAAAATAGCTGGAACCCCTCCCTCCAACCAAATATTTGGAAATCAAACATCACATCACTGAATAAACTATGAGTTAAAGAATTCTCAAGACAAACCAAAAATTATTTTGAACTAAATGAAAATGAAAACATATGTCATAGAGTATATATTAGTTATCTTCCAGAGGGCCAGTCTAGTAAGACTTACTTGGTCATTAAATTATGTAACACTTCTTAGAAATATTGTCTAACTTATTAGTTTTTAATACAAGCTATTGTTCTCTGGCATTATTCTGGTAGATTGCTGATATATGTGGTCTTTTCGTTTTTTGTTTTTTTTTTTAAGATTTTTTTTTTAAATTTATTATTGTTTGACAGAGAGAGACACAGTGAGAGAGGGAACACAAGCCCAGGGAGTCAGAAAGGGAGAAGAAGGCTTCCCTCTGAGCAGAGAACTCAATGCGGGGCTCAATCCCAGGACTCTGGGATCATGACCTGAACCGAAGGTAGATGCCTAACAACTGAGCCATCCAGGTACCTGGTCTTTTCGGTTTATAATTGGTCAATTTTTCCTCTGCATCTTTCATTTTCACTTCCGGCCTTCCTAGATTCATAACATTTTCATTAGTTCCTCCAATTTCCTATTTGTTAGTAGTGCTCCTAACTTGATATAATATGATATATGAGCATGTATAATATTAACATAATATAATTGCTAAGATGCAAATAAACATTACACATCTATAGTAATTTATTCCAAATAGAAAAATAATGTACCCATTGCATATTATGTAACATCGTGAGCAAGATCTGAAACAGTGTCTCTTAATTGCACATCATTCTGTCTCCACTGAATCATGTGGTTGTTAATACTGAGGAAGCAAATAAGACTATATATCCTCACACATTAATTCAGGTCACATTTTGCTGTCAAATTAGTTTTACTTCAAATTGAGGGGAAATATTGAAAAAAATAACTTCCACAATTTTTCATACTTCAAAATATCCTAACAGGGCTTAGATGCTTCTATAATAACATGGACAAAAAAAAAAAAAGTTTTGATTAGAGTCTCCCACACCCATCATCCTCTGTGTTACCCTTCATTAATATTTAGCTCCATTTTGAATTTAAACTCCCCAATGTAGTCATCACTATGCTTACAAAACATTTCATTTAGATTTACCAATATGTTACCTATTGTTCTTCTTACCATTATTTCTCACATCTCATTCCCTTCCTGTGTGTCTCCTGTTGTTCTGAGAAAAATGCCTTAGTATTTATTTAGTTAGACCATAATTGGTAAACACTCCCAGTCTTTGTAAGTCTGAATGTATTTTCTTTTTCACCTTCACTCTTGGATGACAGTGTAGTTTTGCATAGAATTCTAGGTTTATACTTTCTCTAAATGTTTTAAAGAGAACTTTAGAGTGGATTTCTCTTTTTGCTGATGAAATGTCTTTCGATTCATGAACTTTCTTTTATAGAAAGATTTGGGTTTTTTCCTCTGATAACTTTTAATATTTTCTCCCATACTTCAAGCTCATGTGTATTTTCAATTTGAAAGACTGTATTTTTCACGTCTAGGGTTTCTGTTTGTAGGGTTTCTGTTTGTACTTTTTCTTCACGTCTAGGGTTTCTGTTTGTAGGGTTTCTGTTTGTACTTTTTCTTCTCCTTAAAGATTTTATTTATTTGACAGAGAGAGACACAGCGAGAGAGAGAACACAAACAGGGGGAGTGGGAGAGGGAGAGACAGGCCTCCCAGCAGAGCAGGGAGCCAGAGGCAGGGTTTGATCCTAGGACTCTGGGATCATAACCTGAGCAGAAGGCAGACGCTTAAGGACTGAGCTACCGGCGCCCTGTTTGGTACTTCTTTTTTTTTTTTTTTTTTTTTTTTTTTTTAAGATTTTATTTATTTATTTGACAGATAGAGATCACAAGTAGGGAGAGAGGCAGGCAGAGAGAGAGAGAGAGAGGAGGAAGCAGACTCCCTGCCAAGCAGAGAGCCTGATGCGGGGCTCGATCCCAGGACACTGGGATCATGACCTGAGCTGAAGGCAGCGGTTTAATCCACTGAGCCACCCAGGCGCCCCTTGGTACTTCTTAAGATATACTTATTGTAGGGGCCTGGTTGGGCGGAGGGAGCTCTTTTGCTGGGGGCTTGGATTGACCATGCCCCTCCCGGAGGAACTTGTTTGCAGACCCCGGATGTAGGGGCGGGCCAGCCAGATGGAGATGTCCAATCAGTGGGGCGCACACATATTTACTATGGTAAATTGGAATTCTACTGGCCGCCGGTATTGCTGACCGAGCGTGACTGTGCAGCTTTCTCTGTGTGCTGCAGTCCTATTGGCCACCTGTGTGTGGGCCGGGCTCGGCCATCCCTATATACGTCAGTCTGTGGGGTTTTGGTTTGTCCAGGGCAGCGTTTGTCGGTTCACTGGGGAGCAGCGCTGCCAGGAGCGGTGTCATTGGGAGCAGCCTCACCAGCCGGGAGCGGCCTCGCTGGGGAGCGGCCTCGCTGGGGAGCGGCCTCGCTGGGGAGCGGCCTCGCTGGGGAGCGGCGCTGCCAGAGCGCCATGAGCGTCACTACCCAAGCATCATCATCAGGAAGCGGCCTCTTCGGGGACCGGTGCCACCAGGAGTGCTGTCATCGGGTAGGAGGGCCATGGGGTAGCAGCCGTTGTCGGGTAGCTGGAGTCCTGGGATAGGGGGAGTCGTTGGATAGGGGGAGTCGTCATCGGGTAGGGGGAGTCGTCAGGTAGGGGGAATCATTGAGTAAGGGAAGTAGTCGGGGTCGGTGTCCTGGTCGTCATTGCCTCTTTGTAAGAGATGGCTCTGACTGGTTGGTTTGATTTTCAATGCGTGGCACAAAATAAAGCTTTGCTTGACTTTATCTTTGTGTCGGTCTCGTTCCTTTGGTCACGGACCCTAACACTTATACCCTTCTATGCCTATACCCTTCGATTCTTGCCTTTGATCATCTTTATGTTTTACCTCTTGATTATCTGAAACTCTCTTTCAGATTGTGTTGTAATTTCAAGAGCTTAGACTACCAAAGACTACCAATCCTTGTGTTTGGAGTGGGCATATCTCTTACTTGGCGACCTCTTTTTTTTTTTTTTCTCTAAAGATTTTTTAATTTATTCATTTGACAGACAGAGATCACAAGTAAGCAGAGAGGCAGGCAGAGAGAGAGGAAGGGAAGCAGGCTCCCTGCCCAGCAGAAAGCCCAATGCAGGGCTCGATCCCCATGACCCAAGCCGAAGGCAGAGGCTTTAACCCACTGAGCCACCCAGGTGCCCCTTCTTGACGACATCTTCAGATATTCCATGGGAGTCTTGAGTGTTGTCTCGGTGGGTACATCAGTTCATCCTGTCCTGCCCCATTATTATCCCTGTACTGAGTCTGCCACTTTGAGCACAGGTTCGCTGGTATTACCTCCATGGTCAGTGACATCCAGCATCAGCACCATTTCCCTTCTGCCTGACCACCACCAACCATACTGCAGACATAGAGGCTCTGGCAACCCCTTCTGATAAGGTAAATAGTGATTACTTTATATGTAGACCCCTCTGACAATGAATACTTTCCCAGTTTACATTATCATGGGTGCCTCATGATGTTATAATAAACTTTTTTTCAATTTCACAGAAAGACATTTTTTTTTCCTCCAAGAAACACACATGGAATTTTTTAAAGCTTCCTAGGTCACAAAGCTTTCAATTAACACCTATCATGCTCAGTCTAAGGCTACCATTACTTTTCTTTTTTAAAAATTTATTTATTTAACAGAGTAATGACACAGTGAGACACAGTGAGAGATGGAACACAAGCAGGGGGAGTGGGAGAGGGAGAAGCAGGCTTCCCACCAAGCAGGGAGCCAAATGTGGGGCTCCATCCCAGGATGCTGGGATCATGACCCGAGCGGAAGGCAGACACCCAATGACTGAGCCACCCAGGGGCCCCTACCATTATCTTTTGAAACATTCACTCTCTTGCTCAATTTGGCCTTATTCTCAGAGGCTATGGAAAACTCATTGTAAATGAATATTGGTGTCCCCCTACCCTTCAAAACCTCAGATCAAAAGATGTGTTTGTTTGTTTCAGAGCAATTTTTACATAATTGAAATTCTTATCTCAGAAAGTGTGTCAAACTGTATATATGTACTGGAAAGCAAACAAGGGTTACTTTGACAAATCTCTACAGGTCAGCAGTATGCTAATATGGCTGATATCCCCTTACACATGGGCAAAAGACATTTTCTCTCCTAGATTTGCTCGAAAATCTAGTAGTAGAGATAGAGGAATAGATCATCACAGTACTATGTAAGTTCCATTGTTAAGATAAGTATTACCTCCAATCAGATACGTTCAGAGTACAAAGGACTCACTTTCTTGCAGGACAGTCTCACTGAGTTTACTGTTATATTTGCATTTGTTTTGTTTAGCAGCTGCATCAATGACAGACTCATTAAGCTAAAAACTCAAAATAATTCATTTGTAAAAATGTTTCACTACTCCTCTACTGTGTACCCATAGTACTTTTCAGAGGGGGAAAAAAAAGTAAAAGAAAAAGCAAAATAGAGAGTTACAATAGAAATTTCTAACAAGATTTCTGCTATCCTGGTTCAACTGTTAATTTAGTTTCACGCATATATATTTGGGGGGGCTTTTATTAGTCTTAGTAGTAAAACTTAGAAAGTGGAATGAGTAACATAAATTTTTATTAATGGATGGAGTTATGTTAAACTTGTAGTTGAATGTAGACATATATTATAATGAGAAACAAAAATAGATGTGTCTAATATTTTCTGCATGGAAAAGAAAATGTCCTGTTAAAGAAAACAATGCGAAAAGATCAAGTAGTAAGTCTGGATGTTCCAACTGAGGTCTTCAGAAGGGAGAAAATCTAATAGCTAGCATTTATTAATGTATTCATTTATTCAAGAAACATTTATTAAGTATCTACTATGTACAAGCTCCTGTTCTACATGTGATGAAAGAGCAGAGAACTAAATAAATAAGAATCTATGTTTTTCTGGGACTTAGGTTCTAGTGTGGGAGAAAATAATAAAACATTAACTAGAAAATATGTAGAGTATGGAAGTGGCCAGTGCTGTGGAGAAAAATAAAGGAAGGCAGTGGGAGATTTTATACAGGGCACTGAGCAATTCCTTGTGGAGTAGATGATGTTTGAGTAGAGCCAGTGGGGGCAGGGGAAGCCGGCCATAGGTCCATCAGGAGGTAGAGCACTTACTTCTGTGTTGTACAAGCCACATGGAGAGTAATGTGGCCATAAGGAAATGAATGAAGGGAAAGTAGTAGAATTCACATGTAAAATCAGGTATTTTTTCAATATCACAGAGTCATTTCTAAAATGCATTAATTATAGTACCAAACACTTATGATTAAAAGGGTAAAAACGAAGCTTCCATCTTACCATGGAAACTAGCCTCATCTTACCTTACTAGCCCAGTTTCTTCTGCTTATCTTCTTAGATATCAGGGAGCTAGCCTGCCATCTATCTATGCTCTGAGCTTACTGAATTCTTGCTATACTTCTCTGGTATTGTCCGTGTTCTTTTCTTCCTCCAAGATTTTCACAAAGAAATTCCTTTGCTTAGCCATTTTCCTACTTTCCCTTACTTTAGCCCCAATACTATTCTTCCTCTGGAGCTTAAATATATAATCTTTAGATCTTCCTTCTCCCTAAAATTAGGCATGCCTCCATATGCTACCATATTACATTGTGCCTAACTATTACCATTTACAATCACACCGTATATTAAATTATGGTCTGCCTACTTGTCTCTCTCTGTCTTCTTGAGTGCAAGGACTTTGTCTTATTTACATATTTTTTCCCTATATCCGGCTCAAGTCTTGGCACAAATGTTTGTGAATAAACAAAAATTTATTTGGCTTCAGAAATGATTTCCATGATTACTTTAACATCAAAAATGATAATTCATGCTTTGTAATGAAGTTTTCGCTTTGAACATGGGAACAAGATCATATTTAAAAAGTAGCATTGAGTTTGCTTCATTAGCATTAGAAACACAAAATACACAGAAAGGGAAATCTAACTACTGAGAAAGATCTTCTGAAAATCAAGGAAAACAAAGTAAGTTGCTGTTGGTATGATTAATTTCACTCTTTGACACATGTATCTCAGAACAAAAACAAATTTTAAAAATTCACTTATGAAGGAGATTAGACACTTGATTCGCCTCTAATATTATAGCAATATTTCTTATATATTCAAAATATGTCCTATGTTTTACTGAGAGCTTGCGTTTCCAAACTGCCAACACTATTCTTTGTTTGAGGCACTTGAGTTTTTAAATTACATAGATAAGTATCCTTAAAAATGGTGTCAGGAGAAAAATAAAGTAGCTGTGATACTTCAGTATTTTTGTTAATAAATTAAAATGTTTCATGCAAAAGTTATCCTCTTGTTTTTCCTAATTCCAGCATCTCCAGGTATAGTGATTAGTTTTATTGGTTAATGCTGTGAAATGGTATTCTAATAATTACAGCCAGAAGGCTTCTGTTAGTAAATGCATGTCATGCTTTCACTCCCTTCCATGTCTTGTTAACTTGAGAAAAGGTGAAATCAACTCCAAAATATGGTTCCTAAAATTAATTGTGTCAGTACGGACACAAATAACTTATGCCAGAACATGCTGATTACTCACTAAAAATATTACCGAGCATTAACAAAAATATATTGTCTAGGCAAAAAACACCACTGATATGAATAAATATCTCAGTGCAAACTTGCATGAATAAAAAATATAAGTACATTTTTTTCCTGATGGTAATCAAATAAGAATGGCTTAATATGATTCCCTTCACATATAAGTATATATAGTATAATTTTTTCTTTCTTTCTTTTCTTTCTTTCTCTCTCTTTTTCCTTTTTTCTTTCTATTTTTGTTTGTTTCATAGATATAACATGAGGTGAAATAAATCAAATTAAAAAATAGTGCATTCTATATGATTCCATTTATACAATGTCCAAAACCTGAAAAATAACTAAGGTGATAAGAGTTACAATAATAATTATCCTTGAGGTGTACTTATGAAGATACTGGAAATGAGCTGTATCTTGATTTGGATAGTATGATATGGATGGTATTCTGTGAAAAAAGACATCAGCCTGTATAGACTTAGGAATTGTGTATTTTGCATTTGTGTATGTAAGTTTTATCTCACATCAACTGTTTTGGAATCCAGAGCTCCCTTCTATTTGCTGGAATTGGGAAGAGAGCTCTTGGCTGAAAAAGAGGTTGATACAGTTGCAGGTTGATCATGATCAGGCCTAGGACTTGAGTGTGATGGAACTAGCTGAGGGTGGATCAGGAGGAGTTCGAAAACAAGAAGCAGAGTAGGGGGAACATCTAACTGGGCAATGGGAGTACAGGAACCAGATTCCAAGTTAAGGGCTGGGAATAAAGAACAGACAAAAGTGAGAAGGTTCAGGAGGTTTCACCAAACATAGGAGGAGGCAGATACATATAGAGTGCCCGAAGGGAGGAAGGCAAGTATCAAGTATCAAGTATCATGCTGAGTTAAAAACTAGTTGTTCTTCTTATCCTCTCTCTCGGGTAGAGAGGGGCTGTGATTTCCCCTGGCTTACTTCTGCTCTGTGGGCTCTGTGAAGTTTGGGAGACAGCCTCTGTCACATACCCTTCCAGAGTGTACCACTGGACAAACCTATATATATGGAACATGCACAATGTGCCAGGTTTGGGAATCATCATTGATTGCATCATCAAGATTCAGCACCTGCCTCAAAGTGTCCTCAGTTTTCACAAACCAAGTTATCCAGTCTGACACTGAGGCTAAAATATGGTGAGTAAGAGATTAAGGAGGCATGTGCATGGAATTTTGAGCTGTTACTAGAAATACAAGTGCGAATGTAAATAGGTCCTGTCTTAACCAACACAAGATTTACTTGAATATCAAGTTCAAGTACTGTGTCTTAGTCAAGACTGAGTCTCTTCGTTGTATGCTGACCAAAATACTGATCAAAAGGAAGAATTATCATTTTGTATCTCTGGAATGACATGAGAATAAGCATGCAAGCGTCCATGTTTATAACTGCTATCCAAGTTTAATTGTTAATGACATCCATTTTGCTCTGAGAAGTATCACAATTTGGATGATAACATGGACGGTCATCCTCCTTACCTTGTAGGTCTCCCTTCCTATGATTTTCACATATACATGTACATCATCTTAATGATTATCATGTCATATTGAAATGTGTTGCTTTTTTGTCTCCCCATCAATGACAACTTCATTTTTGTACTTGCCGTGTATTCAGTTAGTGTTTGCTGAGTGAATATGGGAATCATTGATTTAAAAAACTGGTTATTTCTATAGTTTGGTGAAGTAGTAAGTAATATGAAGGACTAATATAGAAGAGGTTTGCCTGGAGGTATCACAAAGCTGGCTCGGGACAGCAGTATTTCAAAAGCAAAAAAAAAAATAAAAAATGTGTGACTAGCAAGGAGAAGCATTTATTAGCTCGATACATCCTAATTCAGGAAACCTCTCTTGGCTGTTTCAAGTTATGATAGGTAAAATTAATAATCAACCCATAGTCATTTATCTATTTCTTTTTAAAAATAGGCAATTATACTGTCAAGTTCAGGTCAAGTAGCTTGTTAGGTAAAGTTTATCTGGGCTGGAAGTGTGGAAGAAGGAGGAAATCACCCATCACTTAAAACTATATTAAGAAAGTTAAGCCCTCACTACAAGTATGTGCTTCATCAGCATGATTGCATATTTTTGTTAACATTTTTAGCTTCAAAGTCTTTTCTTTTAATTGAAATCCAATATGTGTTTATTGCTGACACATTTTAAAAATCTTGCTTATACAGTACATAGATCTCTCTCCAAAGCCAATAGTCCTACATTGTTTGTTTCCTAATTAGCACAGATACTATATGAAAAATGCAAGAGACATCTGCTAGGTGAAAATGCCTATCAGTTTTAATTGATTTTTTTTGTTTTTGTTTTTGTTTTTTTTTGTTTTTTTGTCCTGGATAGTCCAGAGGCACTGATGATTTTGGCTCATCTTGAAGGTTCTTTTAATGAGCACATTTTCCAGGTGCATTTAACGTAATTTGGAAGTATTTTTAGTAAGTTCTAGATTCACCTCACATAGTGCTTGGTGGAAGCATTGAACAGCAGCCATCATATTTTCTTGTCTGGAATTATCCAGAGTCTGAGATGAAGTCAAGTAGTGTTATAAGTATCCTGATATCAGAATTGCATAAGCTGCAGAGGGCTAATTATAATATGTGCTATTTACTTTGAAGCTGTTTAAAAAACTCATTCCCAATCTGCAGCAGAGCTTGAGGAATAGAGTTTAAATCACCTATAGAATTATTATTTTTAATTAAAATACAGTTGTTCCTGTGTTCTAGCCACTGCTAGACTATGAACCTATAAACTGTTTCTGTGGTTCCGTGCAATACTTTCCCTGTCTCTACCCTACACACACACTTTACAATACACCAGTCTTGCACCCATAATGAACTTTGTGCTCCTGTTCCAGCACTGCACACTGATTAGTTATTTACTTTCTGTTTACCATCTGCATTCAGGGTCATTCTCCCTTCAGTGTTGTATTCCTGATCCTTGATGCATTATCTGATGCACTGAAGGAGCTCAGTAAATAATTGATAAATGCATAAAATCTTGAGCAAGCTTGATACGCTTGTGTCCTCAGCTATAAGATGGAGATAATAGTATCTAACCCATAGTACTATTGTCAAACAGATACCTCACACAAAATGTGAAATTCCACATATAAGATATAGTGTATCAGAGAAGTAAGAGTTATATTTTCAAAATAAATTAATACGGTTTTCTTTTTGGCAATTTCTTGCATATGAGTATCCCTGAAATTGCCCAGGAATTTCCATGGTCTCAGAAAGGATTCAGATTATTATAGCAGGAATGCAAAGATGAAAAGAGAAAGCAGATCATTTAATTAAAAGGAGTTTCCATCGGTGGAAGAGGGTAGTGGTGGCAGGGCGTTTGCACACAGGTCAGAACTAAATGTATGCGTTCATTCTCTGTATGTGACCAATGCCAGTTAGAGAGGTATGATGATAATATCTAGAGTCAACTCCATTCCTGGTATAGCATTGTTTGATTTACAAACACCCTATCAACTAGCCATCACAGCAAACTTTGAGTTTGAAATAATTACCTGCATTTACAAAGAAGGGCATGAAGGTGAGCAAAGAACTCACGTGCTGATGACAGATTGGTATTCAAAATGTAGCCCTCTCGGAATCATGTTCCTTAACTGTCCAGCAGACTGAGACAGAAGAAAGGGGAATGTTCTAGGCTTGGAGAGTGCTGAGCAAGCGCATCATGAAACTCCAGGATGCGTCTGTGAATTGTCTTTTCTACTTTATGTTCTCTACAGTCTTTAAATCAGAGCAAGACAGAGTTAGACAAGACTTCATTAAATTTGATCTAACTCCCTGACCTTATTTATGTCAATAATGAACAATTCAGTGACTTTTTTTTCTCTGTTCTTTCTTCAAATTTCTTCTCTTCACCAAGAAAACCCTCAGGTCTCTTAATCCAAAAAGCAGTAATAACAATCAGAAGCATGGCTGCCATTTGCTTAGTCCTTTTTCTAGTAGCAGCCAGTCTTCTAAATGCAACCCTGTAAAGTTAATTTTATTCTCACTTTACAGGTGAGTAAGCTGAAGCCCAGAAACATTAGTGGTTTATTCATGGTCAGAATTCACTACTGGGCAGTCTCTTCTCTCTGACTCTAACATCTCTTTTCATTATACCGTGCTTCATCTTAGATTGAAATCATTCAACATGGTGTAGTCAAAAATCAAACCAAGCCAACCAATCAATAAGCAAGCAAGCAAAATGAGGCTGGAAAGTCTTGCACCAACAAATAAGAATGTATTCCAAAATAAATGGAACTATGTCAGAAAGGGCACAAGAGTTTGAGAAGTCTCCAGCTTATCTGTCCCTTCACTTCATTCTATTGTTGCTGCTTATCATTACCTCTCCATATAACTAATTACTTTTGACCTCTAGAGCATACATGTTCTCTCCTATTTCTTTGTTTTTACATGTTTTCAATTGTTATGATGCAATTCATGACCTGGTTGTAATACTCATCTGTCTACTGAGTGCCTATTTAAACTGTAAACTTAGATTAAGATCTCTTTCCTCTTTGATATCCTCCTCAACTACCTTACAAGAACTTAAGGTTTTCTCTTCAGTATTCAGATGGCATATCCCAAGTGCTTCCATTCCAGGTATAATTTACCTTTGTATTAACTCAAAGATATTTGAGAGTTGTTAAGGTTATTTTTATGTGTCAAACTGGCTAGACCCTGAGATGAAGATATTTGGTAAAATATTATTCCAAATTTTTCTAGATGAAATAATTTTTATATGACATTAACATTAAATCATCAGACTTAGAGTAAAGCAGATCATCTTCCATACTGGTGGCCCTCATCTAATCAGTTGAAGGTCTTAATAGCAAAAAACTGACCTGCTCTGATGAGAAGAAAATGTTAACAGTTTAGACTAGAACTACAGTATCAACTCTTTCCTGACCTCCAGCATGCTCTCCTCTCCTGTATATTTTGGACTTGACAGCCTCCACAATTATATTAGCCAATTTCATAAAATGAATCTTTTAGGATACATAGGCAGATAGATAGGCAGATAGAAAGATGATATATAGAGAGAGCTATAGATACAGATATAGATATAATTACCTGTGGGTTTTTTTTTTTTTTTTGAGAATTCTTACAAGACAAAAATCCTATTTCATCATCTTTGTATTCCTAGATGCTAGAGAGAGTTTTGCACATAGCAAGTTCTCAAAGAATTGAAGAATGAGATTTCATAAGAAAGGGAAAAAATGGGATGGGTACTGGGTGATGTGGAAAAATCATAGATATATTTAGTATAACAAGGGCAAGTAATTAGATTTGTTTAGGTTATATGAGGGTAGGTTTAGCATAAAATGGTTTTTAAAAATTCTGTTCTACACTGTGTTGACATATAGTATAAACTGGCCATTAAAAATTTTTCTTCTGTTCATGTGTAGAAAAAGTAGACAAAGTTTCTAAATAACTACCAAAGAACTTGGCAGAAGAAGAAATCACAGAAATCTCTAGGGGATTAGGTTTTTGGGATAATTCAGTGATGTCCCATATGGAAAGCCACTTTGCAATAGAGAGTTGGAATCTTGTCTGGCTAACCACCTAGAAAGAACTGTGAAGTTATCCAGTGATCCTGCCTGCACACATTATGTTAGATTTGCACAGAGTATAAAAACCATAATTGCTGTATATATGGAAGACATGTGAGTCAGAAAAACTGTCCTTTTTTTCCAAAATTGTGAATTCATATATATGAAAAGTATTCTTAAGTTATATGAAAAATATAACATGTCTTTAATGCAAATTCTAAATTACCCTTATTATAAAGATCTAAATTATACAAAATTGATACTATATTAGAAAATTTGAGACCTATAATCATATTAGCTTAGAGTATAAAACACTCATAGAATTAAAGCACCTTAAAGAGGAAATAAGTTCAGAATTCTTACAAGGCAGTTGTTCTCAACTAGTGTGTGAATTTTATTCCTCCTGGGGGATATTTAGAAATATCTGTAGATATTTTTGATTGTTACAACTTGGGGGGTGGTATACTACTAGTACCTAGTTAAAAAAAAAAAAAAAGCCAGGATGCTGCTAAATATTCCATATTATGCAGGAAAGACCCCCACAATGAAGAATTAGCAAGTCCAAAATATCAATAGTGCCAAGTTGAGAAATCCACCCTAGAGATTTTGGATTTTCTTTGGGGTGATCTAGAGCCATCTGAATAATTAACATCAGCATCTCCAAGGTCTTTATAGAATTAGACCTAAACAGTGCCTACCTCCTTGATGTAGATTTCTGATTTCCTTTTCCCACTTGTAGCATTGAACAAAGGCGACCCAAACGACAACAAGTGAAGGCTATCTTTATATATAGTCTGGCCATCATCAATTTGTGTATTTGGTCTCTTACCGTCTTCACCCACAGACATAGCTCCATGAGTTCCAGCACTCACTTAGATCTAAGGATGTCCATTGGTAGGCAATCTGTGGCCCAACCTAGAAACCACAATTGGAGAGGAAGGATTATGCAAATGAATTTCCAGTAGGAGATGAGAAACTATGCAACTATTAACTTAAAAAGTTGAAAAAGGGGTCCTACTATCTGTATAATCCTGTGATAGTTTATATATCTGTTATTTTTTTCACATACACAACCAACTCTATGCCCTGCTCTTTTCTGCTGAGACTGCGTATTCTTTATTTCCTTGTCTGACAACTCCAGGTCAATCTCTTCCAATACAGAGTTCACAAAAGAGGAAAGAAATGGGAATTAAATTAAAAACAATGAAAACTAAGCCTCCTGCTTCTGGCATCAGCAGGGTAGCTGTTATGAACAATTCTAGGAACAACGTGGGAAAGGAGTAATCCCAGATTCTAGCAGCCCAGGAGGAAGCAGTATTTATCTGGTGGGTCTTCAAAAAGTCATCTTCAGTTGCATAACAACACATGATACCTTTTGGACTCTAACTCAAACACATCAATACTTCAGGTGTCTGGGAATCATGCCTTTCTTTCAGCCACCTTCTTCGTTCCAGTGCCCCTAGTCTTCTTGCATCAGGTCCCTATACATTTTTTTTCCTATTTGAGATATATATATATCTCAAATATATATATATATATATATATATATATATATATATATGTGTGTGTGTGTGTGTGTATGTATATATATATGTATATATCAGATATATCATATATAGAAAGGTATCTATCTTTCTAATCTATCTATCCATTATCTATTGAGAGGATTACTTCTATATATAAGAATCTGACCAATATACTTATAGGTAATGCTCCAGGGAAAAATGTTAAGGTTTTGAAAATGAAACTTTAATTTCACTTAATTTAAATAGAATTGATTAATATCCGATACTTATTATGACTCATGATTGAACTTAATCTCATCAACAGTGTATTGTTCAAGTATCCAAGACTTGTTCAAATACCTGAAGACTCGTAGCTCTTCACTTCTACCTCTGTGATGAAAATCCTTGTCTGAGGTTTTTCAAGTAGGTTATAGAGAATTACTTCCATTAATTTCTAAAGTATTGGTCTACAAAAAAACCATGCTTGCTCAGCACAGCCATCCATAATATTCACTTGGCTTCCTTAAAGAAAAAATTCATCTCCTTTGTTTTTTGATCATGCTTCTCGTTGATAACAAAGGTAGTTGGAGGGAGTGAGGGGTCGTGCTGTTACATTAGCTTCTTTTTAAAGCCACATCTATATTCAGCTTGGGTTCTTCCTGAAAAAAATGTGCCTTGCAGTGAAATATTTAGATTTTCTAGTTACTTTTCCTTTAAAGCCATCTCCTGTGTTTAGAAAGAAAGAAAGACAGAGAGAGAGAGAGAGAGAGAGAGGGACAGAGAAAGAAATAGGGAAAGAGAGAGAAAGAAAGGAAGAAAGGCTGGAATAGAAGGAAGGAAAGAAAGAAAGAAGAAAAGAAAGAAGGAAAGAAAAGAGAAAGAGAGAAAGAAGAGAGGGGGGGAGGGAGAAAGAAAGAGGGAGGGAAAGAGAAAGGAAGGAAGGCAGGAAAAAAAGAAAGAAAGAAAGAAAGAAAGAAAGAAAGAAAGAAAGAAAGAAAGAAAGGAAAGAGAGAAAGAAAAAGGAAGGAAGGAAGGAAGGAAGGGGGAAGGGATGGAGGGAGGGAGGAAGGAAGGAAGAAGGTAGGTAGGAAGGAAGGAAGACAGAGAAAGAAAGAAAAGAAAAAACTCTCCCCTCTCACACACACACCACTTTACCTCATTACACAAGGCTTTCTTGTATTAGTAAGTTTTCCTGATTTTATTTACATCAGAATATAGATTCAGAGTTCAATTCTAATAAGATTGAAACAAGGTGTGAGTAGAACCTAAGATGGCAAATTTTGCAGTAATCTTTCCATTAATAGAATCCAGTCTCTGCACATATTGTCTTAGAAATAAAGCTGGAATGACAGCAAAAGAAAAAAACAACTCATTCTTTTCAGCCTAATTGATTTAGGGAAAGCAATAATCCTTTGCTAATTTCTTCCATCAGAGCATATGTTGTAAAGAATCACATTTAGAACAAAAGTAAGTGCCAGGAAATAATGCAAAGAACGGTTTGCTTTCTGAGCATGTCAGATTTTCAAGGCTCAAAGAAAGGGCCTTTTTCTATGGGATATGCAAACTCTTTCTAAGCAAAGGCCGCAAATTCTTGTGGGATCCCAACCTTACTGTTTCAGATTATTCCAATTTAATATTGACTTCTTCCCTCATGGACTGTGTTGTTTGAAAGTGGCAATCCAAGTCAAAGTAATTTGGATTGCAAAAGCACCATTTTGAGGAAAAGTATATTTGTTCCAAGAGATAGGAGTATCTTGCAGTGATCTGTCTGCTTCTACTGAAAAGCACACACCGTTCCAAACACAGTGCCTCTGTTTAGACTGCTGCAACAACAACAACAACAAAATACTTTATTCTGGGTAGCTCAAACAAGCATTTCTTTCTCATAGTTCTGGAGGCTGGGTGGTCCAAATTCAAGGTGCTAAAATTCGGTGTCTAGTGACAGCCCATTTCCTGGTTCATAGATGGCTGTTTTCTTTCTGGGTCCTCCCATGAAAGGAGGAGCAGGAGCTCCCTGGGGTCTCTCTTATAAGGGCACTAATCCCATTCAAGAGGGCTCCACCTTCTTGACCTAATTGTATCCCAAAGCCCCACCTCCAAATACCATCACACTGGAGATTGTGTTTCAACATGTGAATTTTGGGAGGACACAACCATTCAGTCTTAGCAGCCTTAAAACAAGAAACATTTATAGACAACCAGGAGTCAGCCAGTTATGGATCCTGGGCCAGTTTTAGTACAACTCAAGAGATAGGAATGGTTTCCATATTTTTAAAGGATTATAAACAAACAAAGAAGAATATGAGACAGAGAAGGAATGTGGCTCACAAAGCCTAAAGTATTTATTATCTGGCTCTTTCTGGAAAAACTGTTCTTACCTTTGACTTATGTCAGGTTTCTCTTGGTCAGAAAATTGTCCTAGGCTCAGCAATGTGTGTTTTGTTTGTTTGTTTGTTTGGTTTTCTGGCCTTCACTAGGCTCTGTCACTCACCTGTGGTTAGCAACCTGTCAGTTAAGAGGCTCTGCTTGTGGGATTAATGGCTATTGACTGGGGGAAGTTGGGAGTAACCCAGACTTATCACCCACTAAGTAGCCCAGACTTACTCCAAGAAGGAGTAACAATCCTTCTCCTTCACATTCTATAAGCCAAAATAAGCCCAAGACTCGGGGCTGGGGCGGTGGGGTGGGGTGGGGGTGGGGGGGTGATGTATCGCTGTGTTTACAAACCACCACACCCAGAAAACAAGGACTTCAAGAGCTGTGGACATTTACCTGGAACTCTAATGAGGAAGTGGAGAGCTATCAACCACCTACACTGTGACCTCCATCCTGGGGCTCTCTTGCTTTCAGATTCACATTTTGCTTTCTCTCTTTTTTAATATCTTGGTCTCTTCTCTCTGGTGTGGTCTCCATGACTACTTCATTCTTAGCTTTCTGTGACCTTCTCCGCTTCTCTTTACATAGATGCCAAGTGTGTCTATCCCAGCCACCATGAGATCATATAGTGCTTCTGGGGAAAATAAGAAAAGATATCCTTTTTCTCTGTCAGACACACTTGGCAAGTGAAACACAGATTGGATTTCAAGCAATGTCATTTCATGGGTAAAACCTGCAAACTCATTTCCAGGAGCCCTGGTCCCAGCCTGGTTTCAGAAGCCTGTGTGTCTGCTCACTTTGAGGTTTAACTGAAACTGATTCCAGAGAGAATCTGACTTTCTTATTTCAAATATTTGCTCCTGGCCTATTTGGATCTCACAGGTGGCTACTGGCATCCTGTGTCCCAGCACCTACCCTGGGAGAAGGCATTAGCACCAGCTCTGAGAAACAGGACTGGTCAAATTTTTAAAAGAGGATGCAGAGAGGAAATGATTAGGAAGAATGGCTTGGACTCAAAGAGTATATTTTGTGCTGGAAATTGGAAGAAGACTGAACTTTGTTTTATATTTACCTAGAGATCACAAATAACACAAGAACACATTTCTATCTCTGCTGTATATTTTATATGTTATTACATAAAAATAACATATGCCTTACCTAGTCTATAATAAGCTGATTAAAGAAAAAGGTTTTGCTTTCATAACTTTTTCTCAGTGGATGCCTGAATATTGATGTAAATTTTTAAATAGGTTTTTTCAACCCGTGTATCATTACCTCACTATCTGGAGGGATATAATGCCTGGGAAATTTAATAAAATAACACAAAGATGAGGTAAATATTACTAGATAACACTTTGCAATGAAAACTATGTAAAATTTACTAGACAGTTTACTCAAGCATAATTGCACATAATTAAATTAAAACAGGCTATGAGATCTGCTATGAATTTTCAACTAATGAAAGCATTTAATTAGTTCTGAGTAAGAAAAGAGGCTACATAACCAGTATAGATTTTCTTTATTGTCCAAGTTCTACTCTTCTGTATGATCTATGTTCTATTTATCCCCTTCCCACTCGTGTTGAGAAATCAGTATCTGCTCTTTTTTTTTTTTTTTAAGATTTTATTTATTTGAGAGAGAGAGAGAAAGGGCACACATGAGTGAGTAGAAGAGGCAGAGGCTGAGGGAGAAGCAAAGTCCCCTCAGAGCAGAACGCTCAATGCAGGGCTCGATCTAAGTTGAAGGCAGATGCTGAACCAACTGAGCCTCTCAGGTGCCCCTCAGGATTGGCTTTTATGCTCTCCTATTCCTTTGGCCACATATTACTATCTCAGTTTCTAAATGTGTTATCAAACCACTTTATGTAACTTTAAGCTATAAAGTATTTATCTAAGGCGTCTTGTTTCTGCAAGAAACGGGGGATGCCTTCTCATTCTACTTACTCTGTACTGTATGACTTGCTGGATGAGGGGGAAAAGAAAACAATCTGCCTTTGATTATCTCTTTAACAAGAAAGATCAGTGGGTACTCCATGTCTATTTCCATAGCTTTGTACCCCTCTATCATTGATACAAAAACTCAGAGGTCTTACTTTCCATGTGTTATGTTGGGGAGCCCTGGCTCATTTTCATTTTCCTATGTCTTTTACAATCTTTTCACTTTAAGGGTAAACTGAAAGGTAAGTTTTTTGAGCAAACACAGCTGACTCTGAATCCCAGTTCCATACCATATAGTGGGGTAAGGCTCAAAGAAGACAGTTTTCGAAGTCTCCATTGCCCCATCTGCAAAATGGAAATCAAAACATGTGTCTACTATTTAACTTTTGCTCTAACCCTCTTAGTTTTTTTTTTTTTCTCTGTCCTATATATCATTAAAGTATTAAGCATTTCCAAAGCCTAATCAGATGGTGTGGGGGATGAAGTCCTGAGACAGTAAAAGGAATCCTGGTCTGTTGCAAGTCTTGTCCCCTACTGCCTGCCAACATTTGGGATGAATTGGCAGTGATGTCTCAAAGGAACCATGCAAGGAAGTGCCTGGTGGTGAAGTCTGAGATGGCTTGCAGAAAGGGCTGATTATGAAGAACTTGTAGCTAGGTAGGCAGTCCTTGGACAGCTGCAGACAGCTCCATTCCTCCCAAGATGGACTAAAGGAAGAGGTTTCTTGACAACATGGAAACTGATATAGGGATACAAGGAAATGAAGAGTACAGTCTTAGAAAGGATCAAAACGGAATACCAGATCCTATCCTGCCACAATAGGAAGATGACCTCATGTCTCTTGATCACAGTTTCTACTTCTGTTGAATCAAGACATTATGCCAGATTAACTCCAAATTCCTTACTTGAAAAATTATTCTGGGAGTCTGAATTTTAATGCAGATCTGATGGGTTTGGAGGGGGTCCAAAATGGTTTGCAATAATCAAGGTATGAAATAAGCTGCAGATCCATGGTTCCCATTTGCTCTTCAGCATGGTTTTGAATCAGTTCATCTGGCAGCAGAAAAGAGCGCGGCATTTCTGTGCACCAGGACTGTAAGGGGTGCTACTAAAAATGTCATTAAGTACTTTCCCTGTGTGCCAATGGAGACAACACTTTGTCCGTTCTGCAACTATTCATAAAGAAATATTCTACACAAAATAATGTATACATGGACTGCCAGAGAAAGATGGCTGGGGAATCATTATCTCTGGTGTAAGTAATAGAAAAAATTGCTACTAAAGTGTTATTTAAGTGCAGATGAAGGAAAATTTTGTTTATCTGGGGAATTAAGATGTCAATGAGAAAACGGCCTTTGAGCTGAGCTTCAAACTATGCCTAAGGTTTAATGGGTGCAGAAAGTGGGGGTGGTGCATTCCCAGTTGAGAAAAGAATAATAGAAACACATGGAGTTATAAGTCAAAAGAAATCAGAAGGTTAAAACAGAGAGGTTCAGTGACAGATCCATAGTGTTAACTAGAGGAAGGCATAGAGATACCGAGTTATTTTTTTAACATTTTCATGTTATTTTTATTTTTTCAGTGTTCCCAGAATCATTATTTATGCACCACGCTCAGTGCTCCATGCAATACGTGCCCTCCTTAATACCCACCACCAGGCTCACCCATTCCCCTCACCCCCTCCCCTCCAAAACCCTCAGTTTGTTTCTCAGAGTCCACAGTCTCTCATGGTTCCTCTCCCCCTCTGATTTCCCCCAACTCTCTTTTCCTTTCCTTCTCCTAATGTCCTCCATGTTATTCATTATGCTCCACAAGTAAGTGAAACTATATGATAATTGACTTTCTCTGGTTGACTTATTTCACTCAGAGACAGCTAGTAATTGTTCCTCCTCCTTCCCTCTTCCTCTCCCTCCCTGCCTCTTCCCTCCTTTCCTTCCTTTCTCCCTTTCTCTTTCCCTCCCTTCCTCTTTGATGTTTCCTCCCCTCCTCCCTCCCGCTATTCCCCCCTCCCTTCCTTTCTCCCTCCCTCCCTCCTTACTTTCTCCTTCCTTCTTCCTTTCCTTCCTCCTTTCTGCTTCCTCCCAACCTCCCTCCCTTTTTTCTCCTCCCTTCCTTCCTTCCTTCCATTTTCTTTTTAACAGATTAGTAACCTGAAGGAGAAGGAGTTTATCAAAGAAGGAGAAGGGGTTTATCTAAGGTTACATTATTAGCAACTAGGTATTGTGACATCTGAAAAATGAGAAGTATTCAGATCATAAAGCACCTTGAATTCTACAAGAAACAGTTAGACTTCTGACTTAAGCAGTCATAGTCTGGCCTGGGATTTTGAAAAATAATTCCAGAACTGGTGGAAAGATTATGATTAGAGTTGAGACAATCGTAAGAAAGTGGTAGTAATTTCTAGGCAATACCTGAAGCATATCACTGTATAGGGCTGAGAGAAGTTGGACATGAACACAATGAATATTATTTAAATGTTCACATGTATGAGACCTGAGAAGCCTTCCTACAACATGCCATTCTTTATAGATCTAATTATCTATGTAATTCTATAGTGACATAATGGTGATGATTTATAAGAAGCTCAGAATGTAGTTGAATGTTTCCTCTTCCATTCCCATTCTGTTGGCAGAATGTTGGGTGGGTAAGATAGAGCATGACTGCTATTTCTACTGCAACATTTACTATCAAATATCCATCCCCAGCATCTGTGCTAGATTTTTTACCTCTCCCCTATCTCCTACTCTCCCTACTATCAAATATATCAAAGTTCTCAACTCCACTATCATCCCTAACAACCCAAACCTCTTTTTTAATTTTTTTTTTAAATTTCCTTTAGATTTCATCTCAGAAAACATGCATATTAAGAAAAAAGAGGGGCACCTGTATGGCTCAGTTGATAGAGCATGCAACACTTGATCTTGAGGTTGTGAGTTCAAGCCCCATATTGGATATAGAGCTTACTTAAAAAATAAATAAATAAATAAAATATGATACATGCTACAATTTGAAAAAAAAAAAAAAAAAAAACAGAAGCAATTGAGTCATGTATCTAAAAAGTACTGGGGACTGTGCTAATTGCTCAGATAAGTCCTGCTTCATTTTGTAGCCTGTCTCGCATGTTACCTACAAGTAATTTCCCCAAACATGTTTTCTATCCTTCAATAGCTAGTACCATGCTTCTAAGCTTCTGTTTTCTAATTTGGATGAATGAGTGAGTTTGGCTAAGGGGATGCATTGTCAAAGCTGATTTATGTTGTTGTCAATCCAAACTGCTTAGCTCTGCAGCTGAAATTATCCTTTATATGCCCATTGTTCAGAGTTCAGAAAAACACCGTCTGTTCTATTGTTTAGCTGTAGTCAGGATACAGATTTCCTGTGCTGCTGTTGTTCTTTTCCCTATGCATCAAGCTTTCCTACAATAACAGATGACTTTACTGCAGAGGTTTTTGGAAGACTCACGGGGAAGGAGAGAGCAGTTTTACAAATGGGCTGCAGTATGCTGTAGGTGATATAAAAAGAATATCTGAAAGCCTGAATAACCACCAGGCATTTTTATTTTCACAGAAAACATTCAAGCACTAATAAGAGAAACCAGTTGTTGTTTTTTTCCATCATACGATAAGCCATCAAAGCCGTAGGTCTTTCTTAGAGAAGACAGACAACAGCATGTCCAAAGTATATATAAAGTATGCTCTGAGGGAGAATCCCTATACCTGTGGCATGCCCTGAGTGATTTCTCCAACAGTAGAGAATGGGGCTTTTCTATATGTGCCTTTCCTTGATCAATCAGGATCCAAATAGAAAACAAAAGCTATATCCAAATTAGAGTAATTTGAGAAAAGTTTGTCTATAATCAATTGCAAAAGATAAAACAAAAAAGAGCCTGCATCGATCCTGGAAAAATTTGCTACTCTTACCACCCTAGACCTGAGTTAATTGAGTGGTTATTGGAATCTAGAACTAGAGAGCTACTTTGAGAGAAGGAGTGGGTTTTGGTCATAGGGACACTGCTAGCCTCAGCTGTGTCTCAAGGAGGAAGCTAGAGGAACATAAAAGTCCCTACTTTCCTCCCTTTCTCACATCTATTGGAGCTCCCCATTGGCTAACCAGAACCGGAAAGGAGAAAACAAAGAATCCCAGTGTTAATTCTGTAGGTTACAAGTCAACCTTCAAGACAATAAAAAGCAGGATGGAGTATGGAGAGGGACAATGTGGAGAGACAAACAGAAGATACCTGGTAAATTATTTGTTAAAATTTCCAGTACTTATTTTCTCCTTGAAGTCTTTGTTCTTAAGGTTAACATCTTAGCTGTTTCAATCAATCACTGCATTTTGTTCAAATCAGGCTGATTTATAGCCAGTACTTTTTTTCTCTCTCTCTCTCCATACTTGGTGTTTTTAAATGAATGTTTAGGAAATGGCCCAAGGCTTGGCCTATGACAGCACACATGGCCAAGGAATCAGCTCAGAGAGGCAGAAAAAGGACCTTCACCGACCGTATCCCATCTCAGCATGGTTACAGAATCATGCTGATTCGATGTATCTGCCACCGGTTCCTTATCTTATCTGGTTCTCACAAGACCTTGGGTTAAGCAATTCTATCCCTGCATCTGAGATAAAAAAGCTGAAGCCAAGAAACTGATTTTTCTTGGGTAGCTTAGTACTTCTGCTATGGGTTCTCCATGCTTAGTCCTGGGACTTTGTATAATCCTTGGATCTGGAGAAGTTGCTATCAGAATGCAGCCTCTAATGTATGCTACTATTTAGATTTCATAACTTTGAAAAAAAATTATACAGATCTTGCTTAGATGTACCAACTCAAATTTTGAAAAGTGGGTCATTTATAATAAACAGCAAGCATCTGAACAGTAGCATCTGGGTTGTTCAGAGTTACAATTACATCTGTAGTACTGAAATGATTTCTCTTTAGCCTCAGCATTATTCAGAGATTTCATATCACCCGAGGGCCACACTGTCCTTGGAATGGTTTTAGATGAGTCTATCAACAGTTCTGCAGTTCACACCCTTATGCATAAGGACAGCCTTAGGAAATCTCTCTCTAGCTTTGCTGAAAGGGAAAGAACTCTTGTTTTTCCAAGTGAAGTCAGCTTCTCCTAAGATCATCATTTTATTATTATATTATTAGGCTTAAAGTTTTCTTTTTTCCCCACAAAGAATTGCTAGCACCACATATACAGCTTGTCAAGAATTTTGAAGATTTTCCCTTGGTTAAGAACTTAAAATTATCCCCGGACCCAAGATGAGGGTCTCATTTTCTTTCCTGATTTTAATGACAGCTTAAATCACTTTTGCTTTTAGCAATGCCTCTATTTCCAAAGTGAGATCCTGTACTTCCCGTTGTTACGGAAAGATTAGACTCAAACTGGAAGTGAGCATTTTGTTAGTCTTAATTTAAGCACTTTGTAAAACATCAAATATGAACATTCACCTAGAGATGGGGACTATATTGAAAGAAGGGTCCTTTTTCTTTCCATTTGGTAATATAAATCAAACTGAAGAAATTCATGGACTTTCTGTTTTGCAGTTAGTTAGCTTTCAATAGTTTCTTCATAAAATGCATTTCAGAAAAAAATTCAATGAAGTCGTTTTTTGAACTTCTTTCTTCCCACATTTGTGCTAACGAACAAGAAACAATCACAGCAATGAATTAATTACTCTAATAACATCTCTCATAATCACATTCTTTTAAGAACAAGGGTCTTTTTCCTTCTTGTATTGAAGAACAGCCAATCAAAATACAGAGATAATTGTTCTAAAACCTCCTTGCTCTCCCTTTTAATATAATTATTTTAAATATCTAGGGAGAAACACTAAGAAGGCACAATCAGAGGAGGAATTAATTACTCTATTAACTTTGCTTTTACTCAGTTTCATTTATTCACAGTTCTGGAAGGGGCCCTCCAGAGGTCATCATTCCATGTATCTGCCACCTGTCAGGGATGTTTTTAAGCCGTGCAGACAGATGGGTACTCTCCTAATGTTTTTGCTCCACCATGTAGGTTTCATTTTTTTTTTTTTCTTTCTTTCTCTTTCATTATTCCTTTTTCTGTGCCTTCTGGGCTATAATTACCTAGAAGAATAAAAAATATATGTATTTCTTCATTTTTCATCCTTTTCCAGGACCTTGTCGAATTTCTTAAAGATAATACACTATGTCAAAAGCATACTTCATTAAATCTAGAACTTATTTTTGGAAAGGTAGCATGTCTTTAAAAATCTGTTTCTATTTTGAAGATGTAAGCTGAAATACTGCAAGATGGATAATGATAGCACTCAGGAAACACTCCAGGGAGTAGAAAAAGGAAAAAGAGACATGTTGGGAATACTGCCTCATTCCTACTACTGGCCATAAATTACATTTTGAACAATGACATTTATTGTTGAGATTCTTTAGTCCCCTGCGTGTTTATCATCTTTTAAGCATTCCCCTAGACATTTTAAAAACAGAATAAAAATAAACTGTTCAAAATAAAAGTGATCATGTTTTTGTGTTTCGTTTTAATTTAGTGCAGTAATATTCTTTTGAAAAAAACTGTAAAATAAGTGAAAGAGTCTGTTCTGGAGAATCTTAGAGGAAAGCTCCTCTGATCTTGTCCCATAGAATGAATGATCATGGCAACAGGTTGCATCTCCATAGTATCATGTTTCCTCCTTCTTTGCATTCGGATGTCCAGAATTTGAGTTAAAAAATGAGTAGATGTGAGTTATAACCTCTGAGTCTGCATCTAGAGTCATAATGATTCTGATTTTGAGGAGTTCGGGAGCAGAGAACAGTTCTTTGTCCAGAAACACCATGTAGCCAGGAGCTTCTATGGAACTAAACTCAAAGGATTAGATATTTCATACATTAGTCTGGATTCATGTTCAAAGATGCCTAATGACCTCAGTTATTATACTTCCTCTATGTATCTTTTGCTCTTGTGTGATTCTTCTCAAGAGTTAATTAACAATACTGCTATATCTTCAGCACTGGCTTTCATTATATTCATTTCCCTCTAAGCTCTACAAGGAGGATGTTCATGATCTTGCAAAGAGAAACAGACTAGAGTTATGTTCTCTCTGTTGATTTAAGTTGATTTGACATCAAACCTGCTCCTAAGATAATGAATATAGACAGCAGCATTAGCTTTTGTTATGAACAAATGCCTCAAAATAGTGGCTTAAAGCAACAACCTTTTATTTAGTTCAGTTATATGAATTGGCTTGATGTTTCTCCTCATATATCTCTGGTCATCTGGTGAAGTGACTGGTGGCTGGACAATCCATCTACATAGTCTCATTTGGAAGTTTGGTGGTTTAAAGTCTGACTGGTCTATAGGGGCCTCTCATGGACTCCTGTCTTCCAGCAGGCTATTTCAAGCTTCTTCACATGGTGTACTGTATTGAATTATATTCCTGCAGCATTTATATTCACCTGGAACCTCAGAATATAACCTTATTTGGAAACAGGATCTTTGCAGAGACAATTAATTAAGATTACATTATAATGGATTAGGGGTGGGCCCTTGAACAAATAACTGGTGTCTTTATAAGAAGGCAAGAGGACACAGAGATACACACAGAGAAGGCCATGTGAAGACGGAGGTAGAGATTGTAGTGATACAATTATAAGTCAAGATAAGCCAAGGATTGTGGGGGACACCAGAAGTTAGGGGAAGCATAGAGCAGATTTCCCTTCATGACCATCAGAAGGAACCAACCCTGCTATCACTGTGATTCTAGACTTCTAGCCTCCAGATGTGTGAGAAAATACATGCTTTTTGTTTTGTTTTGTTTTCAGTGCCAATTTGTGGCACTCTTTTATGGAAGATCCAGGAAACTAATACATGGTGATTTCAGGATTCCAAAAGAGGAAAGGTAACTAACCTAATGTACAAGTGATTTCTAAGTTTTTGAGTCATATTTGCTAACATCTCATAGGCCAAAGTAAATCATATGGCTAAACAGAGTGAAGGAATGAAAAATAGTCTCCAGTTCTTGACGGGAGGAGCTATAAGCCCCATTGCAAAGAGCCATGGGCACATATGAGGATAACATTTGGCTGTTTTTTTTTTCATTTCACCTCTGCACACTTGAGATGTGTCTCCTACCCTATATCCAAGGGAAGCACAATCTAGCATATGGCTCAAGTTTGTCCTTAAGATGCATGTTCTTTTGAAAACATTAAGGACATTCTTCGATTAACTGATAGAAAGACCAGTTTGGAGGAGTTGTGCATCTAGGCTCTTGGATTCACAGACCAGAAATATAGCCCCTTGCTAAGAATGAACTGAAATTAAGATTTCAGTTGGACATTTTTGACCAGATAGTTACAAAGCAGAAGCTTGCATATTTGTCCTATTAGCATAAAGACCTCCTGGAAGACAGATTCCACCAGGAAGTTTCCTAAGGTCATGTTCTGTTTCTCTCTCTCTCTCTCTCTCTCTATATATATATTTTGTCTTCTTACATGGCTATATTAGTTTCATGAAAAAGCATAAGTGATTGGTAACATAGCATCTTTGTTATTGTTGAATTCTTTTTTTAAATTTTTTTTCAAAGATTTTATTTATTTATTTGACAGACAGAGATCACAAGTAGACAGAGAGGCAGGCAGAGAGAGAAGAGGAAGCAGGCTCCCTGCTGAGCAAAGCCCAATGCAAGGCTCGATCCTAGGACCCTGGAATCATGACATGAGCCAAAGGCAGAGACTTAACTCACTGAGCCACCCAGGTACCCCTGTTATTGTTGATTTCTTTTGATACAGTGGAACATTAAGAAAACAATTCCCTGCAGTTTCTCATATATGTTTGTTCAGATAATGTACTCCTCACTGAAGTTAAATTTCAAATGACTTTGTTCTTTTGAAAATGACATAAGTGACATTACTAAGTCAATGACAAACTTTTTATGTGGATCTTAGGGTTGCCTGGATGGCTCAGTTGTTAAGCATCTGCCTTCAGCTCAGGTCATGATCCCAGGGTCCTGGGATTGAGTCTTGCGTCGGGCTCCCTGCTCAGTTGGAAGCCTGCTTCTCCTTCTCCCAGTCCTCCTCCTTGTGTTCCCTCGGTCTCTATCTCTCTGTGAAATAAATAAATAAAATCTTTAAAAAATATGCACTTTAAAAAAATTTTATGTGGATCTTAGATTAGAAAAAATTACTGTATCAATGTAAATTTATAAATACTGAATATTAAGGGTGTCAGGACATGTATACAGCTTATGTTCAAATGGTTCAGAAAAAATTATGTAAACATACACATAAGACTTGCAATAAAATATTAACAATAAGTAAATAGGAGTAAAAACAGGTGTTCCTATTACTTCTTTTACTATTTTAATTTTTGTAATATCTTTAAGTTTGAAATTACTTCAGAACATAAAACTTCATTTTAAAAATATTTCATTATTTTACAAAAATCAAATGACAATCAAGTCACATCAATTCTAATTTCTCATATTTCCTCTCTAACACAGTTGGGTTTTGTTTTATTTTGCTTTGTTTTTTAATTTCCTGGGAAGGAGGTGACATTGCCTTATGTGGGAATATTTTTATCAGGTCAGCTCAACTTCAGAAAGGCCAAGTTCTTATGATTTTTTATACTCATGCAGAGGGTCTAAGTAGGCAGGCAATCTGTCTGTCAGGCTGTACCAGATGTCCCAGCTATTAAGTTGATCTACTACCCAGTGCCCACACTCTCTCAAAGGCAGGCTAATGGGGGAGAAAAACAGGTAAGTGAAATGTCAAGGAGAATAGCAATAAAAGCTCTGAATTGTATTCTAGTCTGCTTTGTAAACAGGAAGATGGATAGAAAGTAGAAGGATTATGTTCAATGGGCCTCGCTGAACATGAAAAAAAAAAGCCTTTTTCTATATTAATAAATGACATTAGGTATATTCATGCATCCCTTTTATCACAGCCAACACAGTCATGCAGTCAGAAACCCAATGATGAATAAGAAAAATTGTCAATGTCTTAAATATCATTTATTCAGTAACCAGTTTGTCAAGAAGGCTCAATGTGGTGGGGTTTAAAGGTGAAATGGCTTTATTTTTTCCATCACAGCTTTGTCGAATTCACATTGCTATCCATTAATGATATGTGAATTCCACAGCTTTCCATTCACTCACAGTTATTAGAATTTGGGCCATGTTAAAGCTTTAAAAACCAAACCAATTCACTGGCAGTTATTAAAATTTGCTCCATCTTAAAGCTTAAAAGTCAAACTCAATTTAAAATTCATTTCCTCACCATACTCTGTGTAACCCCCCATTCTCTTCCCAACATCACTGGCAGCCAGTGCAAGTTTGAGCTGAGATCCTGGCTGTAACAGAGTAAGATTTCTGGCTCTGAGACCCATACACCTCTTCTAGTACAACCATCCAGAGAGCTGCAGAGGAGAGGGGAAGCATAAGTGAAATTTCTCCTTTATTAACCAGATAAAGTTTTAATGCTCTTGTATGACCACTCCTGTTTGGCCAACACTGGCTGACACTTGTCTTTGAAATAGGAGACCTGCAAGTTCTGCTTTTCTCATGCATCTCATATGATGTATGTTTACTCATCACATTGTGAGGTCTCCTCTTTTTTACCTCTCCCTGCTCCTGAGTTTGGAGATCTTAAATGGGACCAGATAACACAAGCTCAGCTGTGATTTGACTCATGGGAAACTCACATATTCTTCTCAGGTCTATTTCCCTCTATTTTCTTCTTATGTCTTCAAAAAGACTCAGTGAATTTATGGGTCCTTTGTCCAAGAAAATGTTCAGCCAAACAATGGAAAGCCAACCCCATCTTGTAATCATTCTTAATCACTTGTGGTCATCTTTCATTTTCTTTTACAAGGAATAGCTGCTTTATCTTTCCTATCCACAAACTTGAAAGACTTCAAATCCAAATCAGATATGATATAATTATATTCACCAGGTTTCTAACACAAAAATATTTTTTCTCCGTGTTCTACTTCAAGTGTCCTGGGTGGTGGGGGACGTGTCCTGAAAATTTCTCATAGGAAGCCTGGAACTCCATCATCATTAGACTATAACAAACCACTAGATTCCAACCCCATTTTTGCCAGGGGGATAATAGAGTAGGGAACAGATGGGGAGCTGGGATTGCCATCTACGCTGGGTAATAATGAAACCCTTTGCAATTTCACCCCTTCCACTTCTCTAACCTCCACATAGAAGTGAAGACTTCTTTTTTTATTTCTTTTTTCAGTGTTCCAAAATTCATTGTGCACCACACCCAGTGCTCCATGCAATACATGCCCTCCGCAATACCCATCACCATGTTCACCCCAAGAAGTGGAAACTTCTATCCCCAAGTGGTGATAATGACTGTTGAGTTGCTTCTTCCTTTCTCCCATAGGTTGATGTCAGAGGGGTTTTAGTGGAGAGTTAGGTTTTATACCCACACTGCAGTAACTAGAACATTCACAATAATGCCCTGATCCCACATGATAACCCAGTATTCCCAGTCCTACTCAGCAGTAATAATAAGGCTCTTTACCTGCATATTAACAGAGATTGCTTGGGAAATCTAGACTTTCACCTTCAGCTGGCCAGTAATGAAATAACATTTCTCTTTTCCTAATGCAATAGTATCAAAGAAGTATCACTTTAAAAAAAAAAGGGATTTAAATAAGATTCAGGTAATACCCAAAATTCAAGGTTCAAATTATAAAACAGTTACCTGTCATATCAAGAACTGTGAAAATAACTTGATTGAGAAAAAGACAATTAATAGACACCAAAAGAAAGTTGACATGAATATTAGAATTCTCTGACAAGGATCTTTTTTAGAAGACTTTATGTTTTAGAGTACTTCTTGATTTACCAAAAAATTAATAGAGTATAGAAAGTTCCAACATAGAAAGTCCCACCTCCAGTTTCTCCTATTATTATTATATAGTATGGTACATTTGCCACAATAAATGAATCATTACTATTACATTGTTATTAACTAAAATTCATGCTTTAATCCAATGTTCTTATTCTTTGCCTGAGATCTTTTTCTTTTCCAGTATCCTTTCTAGGATTCCTCATTACATTTGATTTTTGTATCTCTTTAAGCACCTCTTCTTAGAGACACTTTTTCAGACTTATTTTTGATGACTTTGACCATTTCAAGGAATTCTGGTCCATGTTTTGTACGATTCCCCTCTATCAGATTCTGCCTCCTGTTTTTCTGACTGGTGCTATGACTTTCTGAGAGGAAGGTCACAGAGGTAAAGTGCCATTTTCATCACATTGTCACAAGAAAACCTACTAGCTATATAATTTGTTGCCTTTGGTATTGACTTTGATTAATTGACAGAGATGGTTTTTGGTATTCCTGCTGTAAGGTTAATCCTCCCCCTTTCCATACTCAAGGCTTTGGAAGAAATGCTTGATGCACAACTGAGATATAAAGAGTGGAGACTTATGGTTGCCTACCAGAGTATCTACATAAATTATTCTGAATTCTTCTGCAAGTGCAATTTGTCTCTTTTATTAGTTAATTAATGAAATCATTGATTTATATTAATATGAATATTAATTTTTTACTTTGGCTTATGATCCAATACTACTTTTTTAAATTTTATTGCTCAAATTGTTTAAGATTTGGCCATTAGAAGTTTTTAAGTTGGCTTCTGGGCCCATTCCTTTTCAG
Organism: Meles meles; assembly: GCF_922984935.1. NCBI lineage: Eukaryota > Metazoa > Chordata > Mammalia > Carnivora > Mustelidae > Meles > Meles meles. The sequence goes on along the minus strand of NC_060069.1, from coordinate 34,433,770 downwards.
CTTTTTCAGTGAGAAGAGAAAATAAATAGATATGTTTATACTGACCTGTATACATACAAATATTTATAAATGTTACTATGTAAATATTACTCTTGTATAAATATTACTCTATTGTAAACAAAACATAATTTTTTTTTACTGATGTCTCTAACTCTAAACCATTAACATATGACTTATCCTTGATTCTGATCCTTGCTTACATGTGAATTCCAATCTAATGATAAAAAAAACTGGCAACCACTATCTACCATCCATTTAGTTAATTGCTCAATCCTAGTATACATGTATAGTGGTTTCAGTGTGAAGAAAGACCAGTGACAAAGTATCTAGCTCAGAAATAAACCTACGTACATATGTTCAATTGCTCGTCAACAGAAGTACCCAGAATATACAACGAGGAGAGGATATGCATATAAAGTTAACTGAATACACAATGGGGAAAGGATAGTGGTGAGGCAAATGGATATCCATATGGAAAAGAATGAAATTGGACCCTTATCTCATACAACCAAAATGAATTAAGGACCTAAACATGAAACTTGAAACTATGAAACTCCTTGAAGACAATATAGGTGGAAAGCTTCATGACATTGGTCTTGGCAATTATTTCTTGAATATGACACCAGAAGCAAAAACAACAAAGACAAAAATAGAGAAATGGGACTACCTCAAAATAAAAAGCTTCTGTATAGTAAAGGGAACAATCAACAGAGTGAAAGGCATCCTGTGAAGTGGGAGAAAATATTTGTAAACTGTACATCTGATAAGGCGTTACTATCCAAAATATATAAGGAGCTTCCATAGCTCAATAGCAGAAAAACAAATAATCCAAGTATAAAAGTGGATGGAGGACTTGAATAAAAATATTTCAAAAGAAGATATATAAATGGCCAATAGGTATGTGAAGGGTAGTCAGCATCACTTATCATCAGGGAAATGCACATCAAAACCATTACTTATCACCAGTTATAATGGCTAGTATTAAGAAGAAGAAGAAGAACAAGAAGAACGAGAAGAAGCAGCAGCAGCAGCAGCAAAATAGAGAATGTGGAGAAATTAGAACCCCTGTATACTATTGGTAGGAATGGAAAATGGTGTAGCTGCTATGGAAAACAGTATGGAGGTTCTTCAAAAATAGAAAATAGAACTACCATATGATCTAGTAATCCCACTTTGGGGTATTTATCCCAAAAAACTGAAATCCACAATAACCAATACATGGAAGGAACCAGAATGTCCATCAATAGGTGAATGGATAAGGAAAATGTGGTATATATGCGGCTGAAAATATTGTTTTGTGTATGTGTGTGTGTATATATATATATATATATATATATATATATATACACACACATTTTTTTTTCAGCCTTAAAACAAACAGAAGTCCTGCCATATGCAATAACTTGGATGAACCTGAAGGACATCATGATAAATGAAATAAACCAGTTTCAGAAGAACAAATATTTCATGATTCCTCTTACATGAGAGATCTAAAGTACTCAAACTCATAGAAATAAAGAATAGAATAATGATAGCCAGGTGATGGGGGAGAAGAGAATGGGAAGTTGATGTTCAATGATTATGCAAGATAAGTTCTAAAAATCTGCTCTAAGACATTGTGCCTATAGTTAATGCTGTATTGTGCACTTACTTGATAAAAGTCTACATCCTATGTTAAGTGTTATTACTATAATACATATATGCATACAGAGGAATTAAAATTGAGACTGGCCATAGGAAAGAGAGAGAGAAGACAAAAATTACTAATATCAGGAATTAAGTGGGGTATAGCAAAGACTTTATAGAAGTGAAAAAAATATTTTTAATATATTTATATATATTTTATATATAAAATTTATATATATAATATATATTTTTATATTTTTAATGTATTTATACATATTTATATAAATATAAAAATATATTTATTTATTACCTTGACACCAAAACCAGAGAAAGTTGATACAAAAAGAAAAAGTGGGGGGGGAAGGCAAAACAAATCCTATATATCCCACATGAGCATGAATCAGAAAAGCTGGGTGATGGACATTATGGAGGGTATGTGCTGTGGTGAGAGCTGTGAATTGTGTAAGACTGATGAATCACAGACCTGTACCCCTGGAAGAAATGATACATTATATGTTAATAAAGTTAACTGACTGAGAAAAAAAATCTTAAGAAAATATCACCAAATATAGTTTAGCAATACATAAAAATAAATAAAAAGAATAAGAATATATCTTGACCAAGTAGGACTTGGTCTCAGGACACTAGAAATAGGGAAGGACTTATTCAACTTGAAAAGGAAAATCTGCAAACCTATAGATAATATAATACTGGAATAATACTGAAAGACTGAGCATTTTATCCCCAAGATTAGAAACAAAGCAAGGACGTCCACTCTCACCACTGGTATTTGACATCATATTGGAGGTCCTAGATAGAATGACAAGACTAGGAGAGGAAACAAAATGCACACAGATCAGGAAGAAAAAAAAATGACATTTTCTTTATATGTAGATGACATAACAATCTTCACAGAACATCCCAAGAATCTGAAAACATCAACAAAAACTCCTAGAACTAATAACTTAGTTCAGCGAAGAAATAGTGTACTATATTAGATAAACATGTAAAACTCAATTGTATTTCTATATACTCACAATAAACATGTGGAAACTGAAATTTAAAATGCAGTATTATTTAAAATAGTTCAAATAATAAGATACTTAGGTGTAAATCCAACAAAATATGCACAGGGCTTAGATTTTGAAAATTAGCTCTGTATTAGTAGACATAATATTGTATTCAGTTGTTTATATGCCTCCCTTTCCCGTACTATAGTTGCTTATTGGGAGTCATATTTAAACATTTTTGTATGTCAGTATTAAGCATTCTTATTTTGTAAATGTTATGTTTTACAAAGAGACTAATAAGTGGATGAAATAGTGACAAGCATGCATTTGGAGGTTTGAAATGTAGACCTTAGTTTGGTAGTTAAACATCTTTTAATTGTAGAGAGCCCAGAAATCGACCCTCAACTCTATGGTCAACTAATCTTCGACAAAGCAGGAAAGAATGTCCAATGGAAAAAAGACAGCCTCTTCAATAAATGGTGCTGGGAAAATTGGACAGCCACATGCAGAAAAATGAAATTGGACCACTTCCTTACACCACACATGAAAATAGACTCCAAATGGATGAAGGACCTCAATGTGAGAAAGGAATCCATCAAAATCCTTGAGGAGAATGCAGGCAGCAACCTCTTCGACCTCAGCCGGAGCAACATCTTCCTAGGAACAACGGCAAAGGCAAGGGAAGCAAGGGCAAAAATGAACTATTGGGATTTCATCAAGATCAAAAGCTTTTGCACAGCAAAGGAAACAGTTAACAAAACCAAAAGACAACTGACAGAATGGGAGAAGATATTTGCAAACGACATATCAGATAAAGGGCTAGTATCCAAAATCTATAAGGAACTTAGCAAACTCAACACCCAAAGAACAAACAATCCAATCAAGAAATGGGCAGAGGACATGAACAGACATTTCTGCAAAGAAGACATCCAGATGGCCAACAGACACATGAAAAAGTGCTCCACGTCACTCGGCATCAGGGAAATACAAATCAAAACCACAATGAGATATCACCTCACACCAGTCAGAATGGCTAAAATTAACAAGTCAGGAAATGACAGATGCTGGCGAGGATGCGGAGAAAGGGGAACCCTCCTCCACTGTTGGTGGGAATGCAAGCTGGTGCAACCACTCTGGAAAACAGCATGGAGGTTCCTCAAAATGTTGAAAATAGAACTACCCTATGACCCAGCAATTGCACTACTGGGTATTTACCCTAAAGATACAAACATAGTGATCCGAAGGGGCACGTGTACCCGAATGTTTATAGCAGCAATGTCTACAATAGCCAGACTATGGAAAGAACCTAGATGTCCATCAACAGATGAATGGATAAAGAAGGGGTGGTATATATACACAATGGAATACTATGCAGCCATCAAAAGAAATGAAATCATGCCATTTGCAACGACGTGGATGGAACTAGAGCATATCATGCTTAGTGAAATAAGGCAATCAGAGAAAGACAACTATCATATGATCTCCCTGATATGAGGACATGGAGAAGCAACATGGGGGGGTAGGGGGATAGGAGAAGAGTAAATGAAACAAGATGGGATTGGGAGGGAGACAAACCATAAATGACTCTTAATCTCACAAAACAAACTGGGGGTTCCTGGGGGGAGGTGGGATTGGGAGAGGGGGAACAGGCTATGGACATTGGGGAGGGGAGGCGAACCATAAGAGACTATGTACTCTGAAAAACAACCTGAGGGTTTTGAAGGGTCAGGGTTGGGAGGTTGGGGCAACCTGAGGGTTTTGAAGGGTCAGGGGTGGGAGGTTGGGGGAACAGGTGGTGGGTAATGGGGAGGGCACGTTTTGCATGGAGCACTGGGTGTTGTGCAAAAAGAATGAATACTGTTACACTGAAAAATAAATAAAATGAAAAAAAAAAAATCTTTTAATTGTTAAGTCCAAGCAGTGGAAGTTAACACTGCCTCATGACTTCTGTGTCATTGGGAAGACTAGACTTCATTGTGATTAGAATCTTCAAATTGCCTTACAGCTTTCTCTGTGATACTTCCCTATTCTCTCCTAAACATGCTTGAACTTTAGCTATGCTCAAAGGCAGAGAGGAACTGATGTAAGAAGATTAAAAAAAATAATTTGGATGTGTAGGAAGCCTGTGGGAAGAAAAGTGGTTGCTCAGATACAGAGATGTGTCTACTGACTCATTACTTGACTTTTTCCAGGATAGCTACCTGCTCACCCTAAGGACAAAGAGCAGTTAGTTAATTAGGGTCCTTAAAATCCCTCGGGGAAAATATTCCAATGACTGTAACCTTTGTTTCAGTTCAAGTTCTTGATTTTTCCCTCTCCTGTGACTTCAATTTTTGCTTTGTTTTATGACAATTTATATAATCTTACCTCCAAATTAAATGATCTTTAAAGGCAAGAGCATGGCATTATACATCTTTATACCCTTCATAGGTACAACACAGCCATAAGGCTTTGCTCATAGTAAGTACCGAAATATATCTGAGGAAAAAAAGAACAACTATTTATTTACTGCTTATGTATAAAACACTGTGTTACATCTTGGAAAATACTGGTGAACAAAATAGACACTTAAGTGTAGGAGGCATACATTAAAACATATAATCATCTTTGCAAATGTAAACATATAGTATTATAACTAACATTAAGGGAGAAAATTGATTAATATAACACAACTGTGGTGGAAGTGGAAACGATGCTTAGGCTTACAAAAAGACATATCTGAGTAAGTGATACTTAAGTTGACCTTTAGGCTGAGGAATATGCCAGGTAGAAAGCAAAGCAAAGAACCATCTAGCAAGAAGAAGCAACTTTTATGAAAGGTAGGCAGGTGCTTGAAAAACTGAAGTAGATAACAGAATTCATTGCAGACCCTCTGTAGCTCTCTCTCCCTCCACTCCATGTTTCTTCTCCATTATTCCTCCATGTAAGAAGTTAGAAGATGCTCATCTCCAAAGAAATAAGCTAGGTGACTAGAAGGCAGCTTCGTTTTACCTATGTCTAAGAAATAGAGCAGCTGGGGGCTCCTACCCACAGTGAGAGACACAAACATGTATCCCCCTGATTTATTTCTTTCTGTTAAAAACAAAGTCTTACTAGCCCACCAAGGTTGGGAGACTCACCAGGTGACTTTGATGTAAAAAAATACTGAATGTCTTCTTTATTCTAATGGTTTTTGTCTTTAGTCAGTGACTTCTGAATTTTACTGCCCTTAACTACAGCCTAAATATGATTTCATGTCTTTTTGAGAGGTTTATTTTTCTCATTCGACAATTTTAAATCAAGTGCATTAAAACACTTTTTAGATTTGTTGAAAGTAGAACTATAGTTAACGAAAATACCACATCAAATTGTAGGAGACTAAAATATGAATATAAAAAGATTTACTGTGACTGAATTTTATGCGATTTGAAATTATTGATAGGTATATAGTAAATTGCAATTTTTACCACATCCTTGATATGATCAAACTGGTTCTCTTTTAAATGACATTTGAAAGGCTGTATCATTAAAAAAAGGAAAATTTTGTTGAAACCCTAATCAACCTTGATTTACACTATAATAACCATGCCTGCTATTATTATTAGCCACTGATGTTCCAAATAATTTGAAAGCACAGAGAAGACATTTTTGTCACAGTGGAGGCCATGCCAAGTAGAATAAACAGTAGGCTAAAAAATTAGCATGTTCTAGAGAATTCTAGTGAGAGATAATTTGTACATTTCCCTTTTATTTCTTTTTTTTTTCCAACTTGGGAAATTATCTAGACCAATCTTTTGTATTTGCTTTTTCAGTAATTGCCAAGTAAGACCCATAGCTTAGTATCCTCATAGAAATAGCAGCCTCTATTAACTGTCTGTTGTTCTTTTAATTATGGTTTACTCTGATGAGTTTGAAAGAACAGAAATGAAAATTAGAACGGGGAAACCCTAGACCAGAAGCATTCATGTCTGTTAGCCTGAGAGACTATTTCTATTAGACATCTTTTTATTCCACATTCCAAAGCCATCAGGAAGTTATATAAGATGGAAAGCTGATCTATTTGACACGGGTGTTTCAATAAATGATGCATTTCAGTAATATTTAGGTTTAGAATAATTTTTTAAGATTATTTATTTATTTGCTTGTTTCTTCATTTATTTGACAGCGAGAGAGAGCACAAACAGGGGGAGTGGGAGAGGGAGAAGCAGGCTCTGAACTGAGCAGGGAACTCTATGCAGGGTGATTCTAGGACCCTGGGATCACCACATGAGCAGAAGTCAGATGATTAACTGAGCCACCCAGTCGCCCCTAGGTTTAGAATCATTTAAAGGAGTTTCACTCGCACAGGAAGAATACGGAAAATCAATAAGTACTGTGTAAATAATAAGCATAACTATTTGGCTCTCAATATTTAATTCATTTCTATTTTACATTATGAGAAGATATAAAAGGTGAATCATTCTTTCCTTTTCACAGCTACAAGAATTGGAAGTAGAGACAAGCTGGGTAAATAGGTATGCCCAGAACATTCCTGGTGCTACCATGAGCATTCGATATTTGAACAGATGATTTGGAAAGCATAAACTGGGCCCATACTTTGAAAATATCACATCTCACATGGAAGGGTAGGAAAATAACTATGATTGTAATCAGCCTTACATTTGAATTTTCACTTCACATTTATTTATTCAATTTTTTAAGCAATGAGTTATGATAAATAACTGGGTGAAAATAGTATAATTGTGAACTGTGCCTGAAAATTCTGATGGCTGTGAGACACTGGAAAAGTTATTCATGACTTTTGGGTCAAGATTTTCTCAACAACTAAAAGCTTGCATATTATACAAAACAAAAGTTGAATGTCATGGTTTCAAAACAATCTGTATTTTTCCTTCCTCTGACTTCTTTCAAAATGTTCTTGATTTTGGGGGGCACCTGGATGGCTCAGGGTTAAAGACTCTGCCTTTGGCTTAGGTCATGATCCCAGAGCCTGGGATTGAGTCCCGCATCAGGCTCTACTCAGCAGGGAGCCTGCTTCCTCCTCTCTCTCTGCCTGCTTCTCTAGCTACTTGTGATCTCCGTCGGTCAAATAAATAAATAAAATCTTTTTAAAAAATGTTCTTGTTTTTGGTAGTTGCAATTTCATTATGATGGGTCTAGTTATGTTTTTCTTTTTATTGCATTCAATGTGGGATTTCTCGGCTTTATGAAGTCTTTCTATTAGTGTTGTCATTTGTTTTAGAAACATCTTTGCCTTTTACTCTTAAAATGTTGTTTTGATCACATTTTATTTCTTATTCCCTGCTAGAAATCTATTCAGACTTATACTTAACTATCACTCTCCTTTAGTCAAGTATCCTTGGTCATTCTATCAGCTTTCTTGTTGTTTTAATATATATACAACTTAATTGAAATAAAATACACATACCACAAATAATGCTAACTTAAAGTATGTAATTCCATAGTTTTTATTATATTTATAGAGTTGTGCAAACATTACTATAATTGATTTTAAAATATTTTCTTCAAACCAATAAGAAAGCCTGTAATTATTAATCATCACTCCTCATTTCCTCCAAAGTGACTCCCAATCACAGGCAATCAGTAATCAATTTTCTGTCTTCATAGATTTCCCTCTTCTGGACATCTAATAAAAATGAAATTAGGGGGCGCCTGGGTGACTCAGTGGGTTAAAGTCTCTGCCTTTGGCTCAGGTCATGATCCCAGGGTCCTGGGATTGAGCCCCACATCAGGCTCTCTGCTCAGAGGGGAGCCTGCTTTCCCCTCTCTCTCTGCCTGCCTCTCTGCCTACTTGTGATCTCTGTCTGTCAAATAAATAAATAAAATCTTTTAAAAAAAATGAAATTAGACAATATGAAGCTTCGGTGACTTCTTCTTTCACTAAGTTTAACGTTTTCCGTATTCATTCTTGTTGTATCATGCATGGATTTTTCATTCCTTATTATTGCCAAATAATATCCCATTGTATGGATATACCACTTTTATTTATCCATTCATCAATTGTTGGGCCTTTGGATTGTTCCCACTTTTGGCTATTATGAATAAGTCTCCTATAAATATTTGCTTTGGGTTGAATTGTGCCCCCCATTCATATGTCAAAGCCCTAGCACCCAGTATCTCAGAATGTGACTGTACTTGGAGATAAGGCCTATAAAGAAGTAAATGTGTTGAGGAGGAACAAGATGGCAAAAGAGGGGCACCTGGGTGGCTCAGTGGGTTAAAGCCTCTGCCTTTGGCTCAGTTCATGATCCCAGGGTCCTGGGATCAAATCCTGCATCAGGCTCTGCTCAGCGGTGAGTCTGCTTCCCTTCCTCTTTCTCTGCCTGCCTCTCTGCCTACTTGTGATCTCTGTCAAATAGATAATAAAATCTTAAAAAAAAAAAAAAAAGATGGCAGAGGAGAAGCAGGCTAAGATGACATCAGGTAGCAGGGGATCAGCTAGATAGTTTATCAAACCATTCCGAACACCTACAAATCCAACAGGAGATCAAAGAGAAGAGCATCAATTTAGAAACAGAAAACCGACCACTTTCTAACTGAAAGGTAGGAACTGCAGAGAAATGAATCCAAAGCAAGGGGAAGATAGACCGTGGTGGGGAGGGACTGGCTGTTGACAAGCGTTGGAGCAATGGAGTACAGAATTAGAATTTTTTTTTTTAAGATTTTATGTATTTATTTGACAGAGAGAGAGATCACAAGTAGGCAGAGAGGCAGGCAGAGAGAGAGGAGGAAGCTGGCTCCCTGCAGAGCAGAGAGCCTGATGCGGGGCTCGATCCCAGAACCCTGAGATCATGACCTGAGCCGAAGGCAGCGGCTTAATCCACTGAGCCACCCAGGTGCCCCCAGAATTAGAATTTTTAAGAGTCTGCTCCACTGAGGGACATTGCTCCAGAGGCTAAGCCAGGATGGACCCCATGTGGGGACAGAATGGCCTCAGGTCCCATGGGGTCACAAAAGGATTGGGGGTGTCCGAGTGTCTCAGAGCTTGTAGGTATTAGAGAAGGGAAGCTGGCTATAGAGACAGAGCTGAGGAATGAGCTCTCAACTTGGGGTTACCTTAAACTGTGATCTGTGGAACAGTCAGACCACTGCTATTTGAGCAGGGACCCCACAAGTGGCAGATCTGGGGACATCCCCCTGGAAGAGTGGCAAAGATCTGCTGGGTTTGGAGACTCCAGGCAGGGCTGTGTGCCAGAGACAGAGACCCATGGTGACAGGGTGGGTGAGCTTGGAGCATGGCTGGAGGGAGACAGGAGTTATTAAACCCTTTTGTCTGAGAGTACACTGAGGAGTGGGGCCCCAAGCTCTCAGTTTCTCCAGGCTGGAGACTGGAAGGTTACCATTTTTTAAAAATTTTTTATTTATTTCTTATTTTTTGTAATCATATAATGTATTTTTATCCCCAGGGGTACAGGTCTGTGAATTGCCAGGTTTACACACTTCACAGCACTCACCATAGCACATACCCTCCCCAATGTCCATAACCACACTCCCCCTCTCCCACCCCCCCCTCCCTGCAGCAACCCTCTCTGATTAACTTATTTCACTAAGCATGATACCCTCTAGTTCCATCCACGTCATCGCAAATGGCAAGATTTCATTTCTTTTATGTCTGCATAGTATTCCATTGTGTATATATACCACTTCTTCTTTATCCATTCATCTGTTGATGGACATCTAGGTTCTTTCCATAGTTTAGCTATTGTAGACATTGCTGCTATAAATATTCAGGTGCATGTGCTCCTTTGGATCACTATGTTTGTATCTTTAGGGTAAATACCCAGTAGTGCAATTGCTGGGTCATAGGGTAGTTCTATTTTCAACATTTTGAGGAACCTCCATGCCGTTTTCCAGAGTGGTTGCACTAGTTTGCATTCCCACCAACAGTGGAGGAGGGTTCCCCTTTCTCCACATCCTTGCTAGCATCTGTCATTTCCTGACTTGTTAATTTTAGTCATTCTGACTGGTGTGAGGTGATATCTCATTGTGGTTTTGATTTGTATTTCCCTAATGCTGAGTGATGTGGAGCACTATTTCATGTGTCTGTGGGCCATCTGGATGTCTTCTTTGCAGAAATGTCTGTTCATGTCCTCTGCCCATTTCTTGATTGGATTGTTTGTTCTTTGGGTGTTGAGTTTGCTAAGTTCCTTATAGATTTGGACACTAGCCCTTTATCTGATATGTCGTTTGCAAATATCTTCTCCCATTCTGTCAGTTGTCTTTTGGTTTTGTTAACTGTTTCCTTTGCTGTGCAAAAGCTTTTGATCTTGATGAAATCCCAATAGTTCATTTTTGCCCTTGCTTCCCTTGCCTTTGGCGATGTTCCTAGGAAGATGTTGCTGTGGCTGAGGTCGAAGAGGTCACTGCCTGTGTTCTCCTCAAGGATTTTGATGGATTCCTTTCTCACATTGAGGTCCTTCATCCATTTGGAGTCTATTTTTGTGTGTGGTGTAAGGAAGTGGTCCAATTTCATTTTTCTGTGTGTGGCTGTCCAATTTTCCCAGCACCATTTATTGAAGAGGCCGTCTTTTTTCATTGGACATTCTTTCCTGCTTTGTCAAAGATTAGTTGACCATAGAGTTGAGGGTCTATTTCTGGGCTCTCTATTCTGTTCCTTTGATTTATCTATGTGTCTGTTTTTGGGGAGGTCACCATTTTCATTCCCATCCTCCAGAACTCTAAAGAAAGAGTTCAGGGAACAAAAGCTCCTGAAAGTGATAGCAAGCAGATTACTTAGCCCAGCCCCTGGCAGGCAGCGCAATTCCATTTCGGGCAAAGACACTTGAGAATCACTACAACAGGCATCTCCCCCATAAGATCAGCAAGAAATCCAGCTAAGACCAAGTTCACTTATCAAGAAGAACAGTGGAACTCCAGAGGAGGAGAAAGCAAAGCATGGAATTAATGGCTTTCTCCCCATGATTCCTTAGTCTTATAAAGGTAATTAATTTTTAAATTTTTTTTTCTGATTCTAATTTTTTTAACTTTTACTCTTTCCTCTTTTAAAGTTTTTTAACTAGTTTATCTTAACAATACCTTTCATTAAAAAACAAATCTTTTTGAACCTTCATTATTATAGTCATATTTTATCCTTCTTGTATCTAACTTTATTTTTGTACACACATGGGTTTTATTCTTCTAAAAAAATTTGGGATACAACTTCTTCTAATGGATCAAAATATACCCTAAATCTAGCACAGGACTTTGTTTAAGTCTCCACCCTGAGCAAATTCTCTCCATTTTCTTTTTATTTCTTTTCCAAACCATCTTATTAACTCCTTTTTTAGAATTTTTTAAAGAAATTTTCATCTTTATAGTCATATTCCATCCCTTCACCATGTTTACCCTTATTTTGTGCATATATATATATATTTTTTTTTTCTTTCTTTCTTTCTTTAAAATTTTTGGAGGTAGTTTCTTCTAAGAGACCAAAATACTCCCAAAACTAAGGGGGAGGCTCTGTTATATTTACCAGTCTAATATAAATATTATCTCTTATATATTTTTTATTTTTCTTTTTTTTTAAGTTTTTTTTATTCTGAACTTCTTTTTACCCCCTTTCTTCTGCTGACGATTTGGGGTCTCTTCTGACTTGGTTAACACACATTTTCCTGGGGTCTTTGCCACCCTTTTAGTATTTTATTCTCTCCTTCATATATTCTTACCTGGATAAAATGACAAGGCGTAAAAACTCACTACAAAAAAAAAAAAAAAAAAAAAAGAACAAGAGGCAGTACCGAAGGTTAGGGACCTAATCAATATGGACATTAATAATATGTCAGATCTAGAGTTCAGGGTAATGATTCTCAAGGTGCTAGATGGGCTCGAAAAAGGCATGGAAGATATTAGAGAAACACTGTCTGGAGAAATAAAAGCCCTTTCTGGAGATATGAAAGAACTAAAATCTAAACAAGCTGAAATCAAAAAAGCTATTAATTAGGTGCAATCAAAAATGGAGGCTCTCACTGCTAGGATAAATGAGGCAGAAGAGAGAATTAGTGATATAGAAGACCAAATGACACAGAATAAAGAAGCTGAGCAAAAGAGACAAACAACTACTGGACCATGACAGAAGAATTTGAGAGATAAGTGATACCATAAGATGAAACAACATTAGAATAATTGGGATTCCAGAAGAAAAAAAAGAGAGGGGGGAACAGAAGGTCTATTGGAGAGAATTATTGTAGAGAATTTCCCCAATATGGCAAAGGGAACAAGCATCAAAATCCAGGAGGCATAGAGAACCTCCCTCAAAATCAATGAGAATAGGTCCACACCCCATCATGTAATAGTGAAATTTATAAGTCTTCATGACAAAGAGAAAATCCTGAATGCAGCCTGGGATAAGAAGTCAGTAACATACAATGGTAAAAATATTTGATTGGCAGCAGACTTATCCACAGAGACATGGCAAGCCAGAAAGAACTGGCATGATATATTCAGATCACTAAATGAGAAAAATATGCAGCCAAGAATTATATATCCAGCTAGGTTACCATTGAAAACAGAAGGAGAGATAAAAAGCTTCCAGGACAAACAAAAACTGAAAGAATTTGTAAACACCAAACCAGCTCTACAGGAAATATTGAAAGGGGTCCTCTAAGCAAAAAGAGAGCTCAAAAGTAGTAGACCAGAAAGGAACATAGACAATATACAGTAATGGCACTAAATTCATATCTTTCAATAGTTACCCTGAATGTTAAGGGGCTAAATGCCCCAATCAAAAGACACAGAATATCAGAATGGATAACAAAACAAAGCCCATCAATATGCTGTCTACGAGAAACTAATTTTAGACTCAAAGACACATCCAGATGTAAAGTGAGGGGATGGAAAACAATTTACTATGCTAATGGACATGAAAAGAAAGCTGAGGTGGCAATCCTTATATCAGATCAATTAGACTTTAAGCCAAAGACTATACCAAGAAATGAGGAAGGTCTTTATATCATACTTAAAGGATCTGTCCAACAAAGGGATATAACAATTTTAAATATCTATGCCTCTACCATGTAAGCAGCCAACTATATAAACCAATTAACAAAAAAATCAAAGAAACACATTGACAATAATACAATAACAGTAGGGGCTTTAACACGCCCCTCACTGAAATGGACAGATCATCAAAGCAAAAGATCAACAAGGCACACTGGACCAGATGGATATTACAGATATATTCAGAACATTCTATCCCAAAACAACAGAATACACATTGTATTCTGGATGAATGGAACATTCTCCAGAATAGATCACATCCTGGGTCATAAATAAGGTCTCAACCAGTATCAAAAGATTGGGATCATTCCCTGCATATTTTCAGACCACAGTGCTCTGAAGCTAGAACTCAATCACAAGAGAAAATTTGGAAAGAACCCAAATACACGGAGACTAAAGAGCATCCTTTAAAGAATGAATGGGTCAACGAGGAAATTAAAGACGAATTGAAAAAATTCGTGGAAACAAATGATAATGAAAACACAGTTGTTCAAAATCTTTGGGACACAACAAAGGCAGTCCTGAGAAGAAAATATATAGCTATACAAGCCTTTCTCAAGAAACAAGAAAGGTCTCAAGTACACAACCTAACCCTACACCGAAAGGAGCGGGAGAAAGAACAAGAAAGAAACCATAAACCCAGCAAGAGAAGAGAAATAATAAAGATCAGAGCAGAAATCAATGAAATGGAAACAAACAAACAAACAAACAAAAATAGAATAGGAGCTGGTTCTTTGAAAGAATTCAGAAGATTGATAAACCCCTAGCCAGACTTATCAAAAAGAAAAGAGAAAGGACCCAAATAAATAAAATCATGAATGAAAGAGGAGAGATCACAACCAACACCAAAGAAATACAAACAATTATAAGAACATATTATGAGCAACTATATGCCAGCAAATTTGACAATCTGGAAGACATGGATGCATTCCTAGAGGCAAATAAACTACCACAACTGAACCAGGAAGAAATAGTAAACCTGAACAGACCCATAGCTAGGAAGGAGATTGAAGCAGTCATCAAAAATCTCCAAATAAACAAGAGCCCAGGGGCAGATGACTTCCCAGGGTTATTCTACCAAACATTTAAAGAAGAATTAATTCCTATTCTCCTGAAACTGTTCCAAAAAATAGAAATGGAAGGAAAACTTTCAAACTCATTTTATGAGGCCAGCATTACCTTGATCCCAAAACCAGACACATACTCCGTCAAAAAAGAGAATTAGAGACCAATATCCTTGATGAACACAGATACAAAAATTCTCACCAAAATACTAGCCAATAATATCCAACAGTACATTAAAGGATTATTCACCATGACCAAGTGGGATTTATCCCAGGACTGCAAGTTTGGTTCAACATCTGCAAATCAAACAATGGATGCAATACATTAATAAAAGAAAGGACAAGAACCATATGATACTCTAAAATAGATGCTGAAAAAGTGTTCAACAAAGTACAGCATCCTTTCCTGATCAAAACTCTTCAAAGTGTAGCAATAGAAGGCACATACCTCAATATCATCAAAGCCATCTATGAAAAACCCACCACGAATATCATTCTCAATGGAGAAAAATTGAGAGCTTTTCTGCTAAGGTCAGGAACATGGCAGGGCTGTCCATTATCACCACTCCTATTCAACATAGTACTAGAAGTTCTAGCCTCAGCAATCAGACAACAAAAAGAAATTAAAGGCATCCAAATCAGCAATGAAGAAGTCAAACTATCACTCTTTGCATGTGATATGATACTATATGTGGAAAACCCAAAAGACTCCACTCCAAATCTGCTAGAACTCATACAGGAATTCAGTAAAGTGTCAGGATAGAAAATCAATGCACAGAAATCAGTTGCATTTCTATACACCAGCAACAAGACAGAAGAAAGAGAAAATAAGGAATCCTATTTACAATTGCACCCAAAACCATAAAATACCTAGGAATAAACCTAACCAAAGAGGCAAAGAATCTGTACTCACAAAACTATAAAGTATTCATGAAATTGAGGAAGACACAAAGAAATGGAAAAATGTTCCATGTTCCTGGATTGGAAGAACAAATATTGTGAAAATGTATATGCTACCTAAAGCAATCTACACGTTTAATGCAATCCCTATCAAAATCCCATCTATTTTTTTCCAAGAAATGGAACAAATAATCCTAAAATTTATATGGAACCAGAAAAGACTTCGAATAGCTAAAGGAATATTGAAAAAGAAAGCCAAAGTTGGTGGCATCACAATTCTGGACTTCAAGCTCTATTACAAAGCTGTCATCATCAAGACAGCATGGTACTGGCACAAAAACAGACACATAGATCAATGGAACAGAATAGAGAGCCCAGAAATAGACTCTCAACTCTATGGTCAACTAATCTTCGACAAAGCAGGAAAGAATGTCCGATAGAAAAAAAGACAGTCTCTTCAACAAATGGTGTTGGGAAAATTGGACAGGCACATGCAGAAAAATGAAACTGGACCATTTCCTTACACCACACATGAAAATAGACTCAAAATGGATGAAGGACCTCAATGTGAGAATGGAATCCATCAAAATCCTTGAGGAGAACACAGGCAGCAATCTCTTTGACCTCAGCCACAGCAACTTCTTCCTAGGAACATCGCCAAAGGCAAAGGAAGCAAGGGCAAAAATGAACTACTGTGACTTCATCAAAATCAAAAGCTTTTGCACAGCAAAGGAAACAGTTAACAAAACCAAAAGACAACTGATAGAATGGGAGAAGATATTTGCAAACGACATATCAGATAAAGGGCTAGTATCCAAAATCTATAAAGAACTTACCAAACTCAACACCCAAAGAACAAACAATCCAATCAAGAAATGGGCAGAGGACATGAACAGACATTTCTGCAAAGAAGACATCCAGATGGCCCACAGACACATGAAATAGTGCTCCACATCACTCAGCATCAGGGAAATACAAAACAAAACCACAATGAGATGTCACCTCTCACCAGTCAGAATGGCTAAAATTAACAAGTCAGGAAATGACAGATGTTTTTGAGGATGTGGAGAAAGGGGAAACTTCCTACACTGTTGGTGGGAATGCAAGCTGGTGCAGCCACTCTGGAAAATAGCATGGAGGTTCCACAAAAAGTTGAAAATAGAGTTACCCTACAACCCAGCAATTGCACTACTGGGTATTTAACCTAAAGATACAAATATAGTGATCTGAAGGGGCACGTGCACCTGAATGTTTATAGCAGCAATGTCCACAATGGCCAAACAATGGAAAGAACCTAGATGTCCATCAACAGATGAATGGTAAAGAAGTGGTATACACACACACACACACACACACACACACACACACATTGGTATACTACGCAGCCATCAAAAGAAATGAAATCTTGCCATTTGCGATGGTGTGGATGGAGGTAGAGAGTATTATGCTTAGCGAAATAAGTTAATCAGAGAAAGACAATTATCATATGATCTCCCCGATACGAGGAAGTTGAGAGGCAACATGGTGGGTGTGGGGGATATGAAAAGAATAAATGAAACAAGATGGGATCAGGAGGGAGACAAACCATAAGAGACTCTTATTCTCACAAAATAAACTGAGGGTTGCTGGGGAGAGGGGTGTAGGGAGAGAGTGGTTGAGTTATGGACATTGGGGAAGGTATGTGCTATGGTGAGCGCTGTGAAGTGTGTAAACCTGGCGATTCACGGACCTGTACCCTGGGGCTAATGATACATTATATGTTAATAAAAAAAATTTAAAAAAAAGAAGTAAATGTGTTGAAATGGGATCCTTAGGGTGTGCTACTGGTGTACTTGCAAAAAGAGAAGATTAGGACCCAGACAATGCAGAGGGATTAGCAATACTATATGAAAACTCCCAAAGAAGACGATCAGCTAAGAACCAAGAAGAGGGGCTTCAGAAACAATCTTATACCTCCCTCTTAGATTTCTAGCTTCCAGACCTGTAAGAAAACAAACTTCTGTTAGTTGAGTTAGTTCGTTTGTAGCATTTGTTATAACATCCTTCAAAAACAAATACAATATACATATATAAGTTTTTGTGTCCATCTGTGTTCATGTCTTTTGGTTACATAGATCCCTAAGAGTGAAATTGTTTGGTCCTATAACTCTGTGCTTCAGTTTTAATGTATGGACAGACTGTTTTTTCAACATGACTGTACCATTTAAATCCCCATCAATAGGTAAAAGGTTTCAATTTCTCCACATCCACACACAAGACTTGCCCTTTTCTGTCTTTTAAAATTGTTGTAGACATCCTAATAATTTTGAAGTGGTATCTCATTATCACTTTGATTTGCATTTCCATTATGGCTAATGATATTGAACACTTTTTTTCTGTGCTTATTGTTGTTTGTATATCTTCTTTGGAGAATTGTCTATTCAAGTCTTTTGCCCATTTTTTACGATTGGGCTATGTATCCTATTATTATTGATCAAAATTTGTCTTATATTCTCTTATAACCTTTATTAGATACATATTATCCAAGTGTTTTTTTCTGTTCTGTGGGTTGCCTTTTCACTTTCTTAATGTTGTGATTTTTGATGTTGCTGGATTCAGTTTGCTTATACTTTGTTGAGGGCTTTTTCCTCTATACGGATGGCAGATATTGATCTGTTTTCTTTTGTTAGAATAATGTTTTTGTCTTATTTGGTGTTTTGATAAGACTGCAATCATCAAATGAGTTGAGGAATTTTGCTTCCTCTTCTATTTTTTTGGAAGAATTTGTGAAGAATTTATTAATTCTTTACATACTAGGTGGAAGTCACCAGTACACCACTTGAGTCTGGGCTTCTTTTCATTTTTTGTTTTTTGTTTTTATTCCCAAGGATTTAAAAGCTTTGTACTAGTTACAAAACTGCGTTTTGTATTATTTCTTGAATCTGATTGATCACTTGCATCTTTCTAGGAATTTGTTTTTTAAACTAATTTTTCCATTTTTTGGTACCTTTGTTTATGACATTCCTTTATTATTTTTAAATAAAATTTAAATTTTATTTCCTTAAGTTAGGTATTAATGTCCCCTGTTTTTAATCATTTGAGGTCCCTCCCCCCACTTTTTGGAGAGTCTAGTTGAAGATTTGTTAATTTTGCTGTTCTTTTAAAGAATCAACTTTTGATTTTGTTGATTTTCTCTACTGTTTTATCTTAATTTTCTACTTAATTAATTTCCACTATACTCTTTATTATTGGCTTCTTTCTGCTTGCATTAGGTAGTTTCCTCTGTTGTTCCAGTGTCTTGTAGTAGAAGGTTAAATTATTGATTGGAATTCTTCCTTCTTTTTATTATAGGCATTTAGAGCTTTTTAATTCCCTGTAAACACTGCTTTAGCCGTATCTTATAAGTGTGTGTGTATGATTTAATTTATTTTTTTTAACAAAGATTTTATTTTTAGAGCAGTTTTTGGTTCACTTTTAGAACTGAGGTGGAAGTTACAGAGATTTTCCATATACCTACCGACTATTCCCCAAAATGTACAGATTCTCCCTTTATCAATGTTCCCCACCAGAGTGTTATATTTGTTACGACTGATAAACCTTCATCATAATCACCCAAATTCCATAGTTTACATCTAGTTAACTCTAGTTAAAACTAGTTACTAACTACTAGTGTTGTACATTTTATGGGTATAAGTAAATGTATAATAACATGTATTCATCATTACAGTATCATAGAGTATTTTCACAGCCCTTAAAATTTTTTGTGCTTTACCTAGTCAGTCCTCTGCCACCAACACCTAGCAATCACTGATCTTTTTACTGTTTCCATAATTTTGCTTTTTCCAGAATGTCATACAGTATATGGCTTTTCACATTAACTTAATGTACTTACTAATATGCTTTTAAATTTCCTCCATTGCTTTCCATGTCTTGATAGCTTATGTTTTTAAGCACTTAATGATATTCCATGTATAGATGTAGACAATTTTTTGTTAGCCATATACCCACTGAAGGACATATTTGTTGCTTTTGAGGTTTGGTAATTATCAATAAAGCTGTTATAAACACCTGCATGCAGGTATGTTATAACACATTTGTATGGACATAATTTTGTTATTTGTTCTTTTTGTTTGTATATATATAGAGAGAGATTTCAATTGCTGTCTGGTGCCACTTGATTTCATTCTAAAGTACTTCCTTTTTCATTTGTCATGCAATGGGTCTGCCAACAGAGTGCTATATCGGTTTCATCTGGGAATAGATTCATTCTGCCTTTATGTTTTCCTGTTGGTTTTGTTAATGTCATACCTACATTTGTTGCAGTTAAAACACCAATATTAATATATATTATCTATATAGATATTAACTAAATTCCATAATTTATGATGATTTTCTTAATTTTTAAACAAATGTTCTTTTTCTGTCCCAGAATCCCATTAGGATATTATATTATAATATAATAAATTATATTATAAAATTATAAATTTTCATGTCTCCTTAAGCTCATCTCAGTGACTATTTATCAGACTTTTTATTTGTTTGTTTTTGATGACCATGACAGTTTGGAGAAGTAATCATCAAATGTGTCAGGGAATGTCCCTTAATTAGAATTAATCTGATGATTTGACTAGAGTTATGTATTTTGTCTTCATTTTGAAAGATAGTTTCATTGGATATAACAATTTTAGTAACCATTTTTTTATGGAGTGCCTGGATGGCTCAGTCGGTTAAGCATGTCTTCTGCCCAGGTCATGATCCTGGAGTCCTGGGATGCATTCCTATGTCAGGCTTCTTTCTCAGTAGGAAGACTGCTATTCCCTCTCCCTCTGCCCCTCCTCCCATTAGTGTTCATTCTCTCTTTCTTTTGCTCACTCTCTCTCAAATAAATAAATAAAATCTAAAAAAAGAAAGATTTTTTTTTTCCTTTAGGAGTTTGAATATGTCATTTCACTACCTATGGTTTACATTGTTTCTGATGTGGAGTCAGCTGTTAATCTTACTGGGATTTCATTGATGTACTAAAGTCATCTCTCACTGGCTTTCAAGATGTTTTCTTTGTCTTTCAGCATCTATACCATGATAGGTCTGGGTGTGGATTCCATTGTTGCTAACCTACTTGGTATTTCTCTTGCTTCTTTTATTTGCGGGTTAATTTTTTTTTTTAAATTCTATTTGAAAGGCTTTTTTACTATTATTTCTTGGCTATTTTATCTGTTCCTTTCTCCTCTCCTGCTATTCCTACTATGCATATATCTGTAAGCTCAATGAAGTCCCACATTTCTCTGAGTTCTGTTTATTCATTTTCATGAATTGTTTTTTTTTATGAATTTGGTTTTTTTAAAATATTTTATTTATTTATTTGAGAGGCAGAGAGAGACAATGAAAGAGAGACAGCATGAGAGGAGAGAGGTCATCGGGAGAAACAGACCTCCTGCTGAGCAGGGAGCCCAATGTGGGACTCGATCCCAGGACTCCAGGATCATGACCTGAGCCGAAGGCAGTTGCTTAACAACTGAACCACCCAGGCGCCCCCATTTTCATGGTTTTTTTAAATTTAAGTCACATAATTAATGATCTCTAAGTTCTTTAATTCTTTCTCTACTATTTTAAATACACTTTTTGTAATTTCTATTACTTTATGGAAACTATTCAATGAAACGTCACTATACCTTTCTTTAATTCTTAAACATGATTTTTTTTAGTTCTTTGAGTATATTTATGGTAAGCTGCTTTTAAGTTCTGTCTGTTGAATCCTACAAGGGGTACTCTCACATTCAAATTCTGTTCCCTACATTTTTTCCTTCATGCATGGATCAAATGTTCCTATTTCCTTGAGTCTTATGTTTTTTGTGATTGAAAACTGGAGGTTTTAAACAAAATGTTGTGGCAACCCTGAGTAATGTTTCCCATTCCTCTGTGGGTTGATGTTTTTTGTTTGTTTGTTTGTTTGTTTTTTGTTTGTTTTTTTGATTTTTGCTCAACGGTTTTAGTGAAAAGTCACTCCTTAGCACAGCCTTGGCATGTGCATAGTCACCCTGGGATGATTGGTTTTAATAAGACTCTTTCATTATCTCTTTCCTTGATCTCTCTGTTGAGTTTTCTGACTCTGTTGGTATCACATAAAGCTGTTAGAGTCCACTAATTGCCAGCTGATTACTATATTAGTTTTGACAATCTTCCAGGACATACATAGCTCTACAGTTTGAGTTCCATTAAATTAAGACCCCTCCATGGTGGTAATTTTTGAGGTCAGTCTTTGAGGTAGTTTCTCAATCCCAAAGTGCTCTTAGTTGCTTCTTTCCTCAGTTTTTTCTGGTAAAATATCTGACCTATAGTTTAGCTTGCTATTCTTTTGAAGCTACCAGCTTTCTTTTATTGCTTAGCACCAAAAATTCCATTATTTTCAAGAGCATTCTTAGTCTTAAATTTCTTCATATGCTATTTTAATTAAGTTAGCCAATTTGTATAGGGAGTGCTTCAGAGCTCTCTGCTCTTATGGTCTGTCTTATATCCTGAGCAAAATCTCAATTTTACTACTCTGGACTTCAGAGCATGATCAATGGTTAGCTCTCTTGGAGTAACACCTGTGCATTATGAGTTGGGAGTTGAGTGGGAACAGTGGCCTCTGGTTTTCGTAGAATGTCTTTCCCAACATGGCATCCTATCCTGAGGTGGCAGAGCAGAGGGTGATTTAGGACCTAATATTCTGGCCTGCTACTCCTAGAGTAAAGGTTCCACTTTATCAGTGGAGGTTGGATGTAGGACAGGAGTCCCTTACTCTCAGTTGTGCTCATCTGGAATTTAATCTCTACAACAAAAGCTGGGAAGATAGGATGAGAATGGGCTTCTTGGTTACACCTACCTTGAGTGGAGCTGGAGGTGGTAGGAGTAGCATCTTGAGGCTCATGTGCCACAGATATTGGCTCTTCTTTACTGAGATACAGTAGATTTTCTTGAATAAAGGTTCTTCATCTGCTGTATGTCCTGTATGTCCTGATGATAATTTCTGGAGACTTTGGGTTTTTTTTGTTTTGTTTTGTTTGTTTGTTTGTTTGTCTGTTTGTTTGAATAGTTTTCATCAGTTATGATTTTTTCACTGAGGGAGTGGGTCTATGGTGGTCTTTATGCTATCATTTCAAAAGCAGATTCTCTTTCCTGTCTCTTTGCTTGTCTTTCATTTCTCTAATTCTCTCTTTAATTGTGTACAATGCTTTACATTTTTTAAATTTCACTTGTTGTGTGGTTTATTTGTGGAAGTTCTATAACCCATTTTCAAACATCTAGGTAATTTCTTATAGTTCCCAATTTCTGCATAGTTTTGAAGTTTGCTTCTAATTTCTTTCAACTTGGTTATTATAGTTGTTTTATAATTTCTTTCATATTTGTTTGTGGTAAAATATACATAACAAAACATTTACCTTTTTAACTATGTTTAAGTGCACCATTTAATGATATTAAGTACATTCACATTGTACTCTCATAATTTGATATCTATTTCTTCTGCATTTTTTTTCTGTTGGGTTTTCTTCATGGTGCCTGTTTTCTTGCATGTTTGATGAATTTTTAATGTAATCCATTGTTTTTCTTTTGCAAACATATTTATAGGCATTTTTTGAGGGCTACAATAAAGCTGTGTTTTTCCAGAAATGTATGTATGATTTTCTTCCAGGTGCCTAAGGTAATATGCAAGTACCTCCTCCTACTTGTAATTAAATTAATACATGATTTTTTGGGGAATGGTCTCCTATGATGGTAGGCTGAGTGATGACCCCTGAAGATGTCAATATCTTAATCCCTGAAAACTGTGAGTATGTTTTCTTATTAGTGGGAAAAGAGACTTTGAAAATGTAATTGAGTTAAGAATTCTGAGATAGAAACATTATTTTCAATTATCTTGGTAGACCCAATGTAACCACAGAGTTTCTTTTTAGAGTGAGGCAGAAGGATCAGAGTCATAAAGAGATGTGAAGATAGAAGCAGAGGTCAGATAAGAGAGAAGATGTTAGGCTGCTGGCTTTGAAGATGGAGTAAAAAATGTAGGTGGCTTCTAGAAGTTGGAAAAAGGAAACAGATTCTTCATAGAATCTACAGAAAGAATAAAACCCTTCATATCTGTCTTAGAATTAGAGAATATTTAATTCTGGTTTACTCTGACTTGAAAAGTGTAGTCTTTGGAGCTAAATGTTTTGAGGAACTGTCTCCTCACTTTGGATAGGATTTAAGATTTTCCTCTCCTCTCTGTACTCACTGAAATTTAAAAGAGATCTTGTATTCCATTGGTTTGCCAAATGCCCTCAGGGGAAAACTGTTTTAGGGCTTTGCTTAATTCTTTCATTTTGTACATTTATGTAGAGACTAGCCTTCCCTCTGATCAGCTTATTGATGGCATTAAGATAATCTATGATTTTGTTTTAATTTTGTTCCATTTTGTAATTGTTTTATCTTGAATGCTGGTGCAAATTACCTAAACTGCCATATTATCAGAAACCAGAAAATTGTGTATTTTTTAAATCTTTCCTCCTT
Source organism: Meles meles (assembly GCF_922984935.1). Taxonomy (NCBI): domain Eukaryota; kingdom Metazoa; phylum Chordata; class Mammalia; order Carnivora; family Mustelidae; genus Meles; species Meles meles. The sequence continues at coordinate 34,409,673 of NC_060069.1, read as the reverse complement.
TCTGGTCTTTCTAAAGCACATTCTTTAAAACATTATGTTAAAATGAACAATGGGACTACGGAATCTGTTTTCCATGTCTCCTAACCCTTTTATAATCATATATCTTGTATCTTATTTCTTTTCTTATTTTGGAGCAATATCTATATTCAGTTTTTTGTTTTACTAATTGGTTCTTTAAGCATATCTTGTTAAACTGTCTAATATTTAACCCCCATTTCATCCTGCAAAAAACATTTAGATAAATTCCCTAATATTTAACTTCCATTTCATATATATATATGTATATATATATATAAAAAATCTGATGTCCTATAATCCTTTGAAAGCCAGAAGATAACCTTATAAGCAGTGTTATCCTCAATCTCCATTCTCATTCAAAAGTCTTATCCTACTTGTCACCTTGACACTATATTCTTGGGTGTAAATACTTTATGTCATTAAGTTTGTTATCTTTCCCATTCATGTGAATGACTCTACTGGAACAGTGTTGAATATTTTTTTAAGAATTTATTTATTTTAAAGAAAGAGAGATAGAGAGTCTAAAAGGGGGAGGAAGAGAGGAGGTGGGAGAAGGAGGAGGAAAGAATCTCAAGCAGACTCCAGGCTGAGTGTGGAGGCCAATAGGGCATTTGACAAAAGGCTCAACTCTACCACCATGAGATCATGACCTTAGTCAATACCAAGAGTCTGACACTTAACCAACAGAGCCACCTAGATGCCCTGGGGTGTTTTTGTTTGAGCACTCCTCTTGTGCTTTGCATTGTCAGTGTATGCTAACAATAGCTTCTCACACAGTCACCATCTGGGGAGTAATGGGTCATGTTGCTTATCTGTTTCCCATGGCTTTGAAGAAGGAAAAGGTACACTGATATGTGGGCTATCTTGATGGATCTTATCTGTGTATTTGTACACAGAGTATCAAACACTGTAAAACTGACCCAAATGCTCCCATTTATTGATCTTTCTAAATTATAGGTATCTTAATACCACCAGTACCAAGGGGAGCAGAGGGAGATTATGTGTGGGGTAATTCACCTGGAAATCTTCAGGGGAGTTCAAACTAAAATCCTGTAAATAATCAGTGTGGTTCCTCCTACTCCTACTTATGCCTTTAAGTGCAAAGCAAATACCTGTGTGCCTTCATTAAAGAAATTCTGTTTTTTTCCATCTTTTAAGAATTTTGCACAATTTCTGAAACAAAGAACACTGCTTTTTGCTTTACAGCACAAATGGAAGGAATTTATTCATTTTAATAGTTTTTGGAAAATGAGAGTAAAATATACCACCTGTCTGGTCCAATATATTGAAATCTATATATAGCATACTGAAATTAGTATAAGATAAATTAATGTGTATAAAGTATGACTCTGGAAATCAGTGAGTTAAGAATAAATTGTTCTATTCATACAATTATTTAACTGTTTGAAAAATTCAAAAATATTGTCAGATCATCATGTTTAAGAGTCTCTTTAATCATAGAACAAACAGGAAAAATACTAGTTTTGACAATATAAAAATTGAACAATTTATACATAAAAATAGAATAACTGTAAAACATACAAAAATGCATACATAAATTCAGAACCATGTTTTCACATTGGAAATTCTTAATAGGACAAAAAAATGCAACAAAAGGTACAAAAATCATTTTTAAGAATAATTATTTTCAGAAAACAATTGAATACAATGAGATTGTATATTGGTGTCAACTGATGAAATAGTTGAAATGATAATGGAATTCAGTGACAATTCTAACATTTTAATGTTTAAAAATATATTAACCTTTAACATTTTTAAAAAGGTTTTATTTATTTATCTGACAGAGAGAGACACAGCGAGAGAGGGAACACAAGCAGGAGAAGGGAGAGAGGGAGAAGCAAGCTTCCCACAGAGCAGGGAGCCCAATGTGGGGCTCCTTCCCAGGACCCGGGAATCATGACCCAAGCTGAAGGCAGCCACATAAACACTGAGCAGCCCAGGCGCCCCATGGACAATGTCTTAGTATTCAATAATTCTCACAAATCATAAAATAAGGCTGAATTTATAAATGTAACATGGAGGAAATAAATTATCTATTAAACAATTCACAAAAACACTTAGCATAATAAAAATTTGTCAGTTTATTTTTGAGTCCCCTAGAACTTTACTAATGCTCATAGTTGATTGTAAACTCTACAAATAACAAAAATAGTTGATTAACACGTATTTTGTATGTTATATGTATTATATACTGCATTCTGGTAATAAAGGAAGCTAAAGAAAAGAAAATGTTATTAAGAAAATCATAAGGAAGAAAAAATAAATTTACAGTGCTGCACTGTATTTATCAAAAAAAAAATCTGCTGTAAGTGGACCTGCACAGTTCAAACATATGTATCTCTGTATATATTATCTGATGTCCTATAATCCTTTGAAAGCCAGAAAATAACCTTATAAGCAATGCAACCTTCTAAGTTTTTTGAGTAGTTGAGTGACAGGGTTAAAGTGTGTGTGTTTGTCTGTGTGTATATGTCTGTGCATACAATGGTTAATATGGTGGGAGCACACAGTTGATGTGTTTCAAACTGGGGGCATCTGGGTGGCTCAGTCAGTTAAGAGTCTGACTTTTGATCTAAGCTCAGGTCTTGATCTCAGGGTTATGAGTTCAAGCCTTGCACAGGGCTCCAGTCTGGGAGTGGAGGCTACTTTAAAAAAAAAAAAAAGAGAGAGAAAGAAAAAGAATGATGTATGTTCAGAGCTAGGCATGTAATCTGAAGTATTACAATAAAAATTTGGGAAAGGAAGAGAGGGTAAATCTGAAAGGGGTTTCACAATATGAGAGCAGACTTAGTAATTTATTGATTCTCATATCAAAGCAACCAGAAGAATGAGGGAAGACTCAACACTATTCATACATTGAGTAAAAGCTTTTTGAAAAGCTTTTGAAAAGATTTTTGAGCATCCCCTTTGATAAGTGCTGATACTAAAGCCAGAGAACCACTTCCGTCTGAAGATGTATTTTTAGCCAAGAGTAGGAAACATGGGTACTATATTCATGTTTTTTTTTATCTTTATGGGATTCTAATATTTTATTGCAATAATTACAATGATTAGAGCAATGTAAAACAAAATGAAGGCTCCATTGAATTAGCAATTTAAACTTGTGCTATGTTAGCATCACGTTGAGTTATTACTCATCCTTGCTAAGATAGCATTTAACAGGGAATTACACTGGCATGCGAGACTAGTGTAAAAAGAAACCCTAATGGGGCATGATGTAAAAGCTATTATGAAAGACACTATAGACATATATACTGTCTTTCCAATAATAATGTTTTGGATTCTCCCATAGGAATCTTCATCAAAGTTGGGGGAGGGGAGTAGAGAAAATTGAGAATGGAGAACAGAATTTGCGTAGTTGGGTACTGTCTTAAATATTTTAATGGGAGAACTCAATTATATTTGTCATCCTTCCTTGAGAAATATCAAGATGTATTTTGGAATTGGGGCTTCTATTAACCTATTGACTTTTTTCCATTTTAAAAAATCAATACTATATATTTGTATTCTAGTGGCAGGTTTGCTAATGGATTGTTCCTGAACTTCCTGGATGGTCCAGATGTTTAGTGTATTCTTAATCTAAATAAGAAGTTTATAGTGGACCAACTGGATTCAGTGGGCTTGTCATGTGAAACAGCCTGGATCTGAAGGAAACGATCCCCATGTTGTTTTCATTTATGTATAGAGAGAATTCATTAATGTAATAGCATTAGCTGCTGATGCTAGGGGGAAAAAATGTTGTGTTCTTTCCAAGTGTCAAAGGCTAAATAAAGATAGGCAATGTTTGGTTTCTCTGGTGATCATTTATTTAGTCTGGTGATCTGTATGAATGAGAAAACTTGAAAAAATATTTGAGTGAAATTTTTAAAACTTTAACATTTTCAGGGCTCAATTATATCATTGGCTCTTTAATATTACCTCCTCCACATGGCACTGAAGAATGCCATTCCCATTTTTCTGAATTCTTTTCCCGTGTTCTTCATCTGAGCCACCACTCATAGGGTCCTCACCCTCAGAGTTTGGCACATCTTGTACCACTTTCAGGAAGCACCCCACACATCTTCCTTTTTATTCACCTCTTTGAAGAGCTGATATTAAAGTACATTTCTTCACAGAGATTTCTCCACATGTTCTGTTTATTTTTACCCTGCTTTCATACTTCCTACCTCACCTTTCCTTCAATATAGAATCTTTTCTTTTTTTTCTTTTCCTTTTTTTTTTTAATAGGTTTGTGATTGTCCTAAATCTAGGTCCCTGGTTTTACTTTAGTCCATTTGTTCTCACTGTGACTGACTCCATCCTCTTCCTGAGGTAGTTTCAGTCTTGATGGTGCCAGATGATTTAATCTGAGGGAAAACTCCTTTTTCTGAGGGGAAAAAAAGTATATAAAATTATGAATAAAATATTAGATATGAAGTTAAGCCTTTATTTAGAATGAGATAATAAACCATGGAAAATATATGCTTAAAAGTTGACAAATATCACAAATGTTTTAAGTACAAAATAGCATTATAATTAACTTCCTCTGTCATGCTTTTCCATGATTTTGGCTGCATATTCTTTGTTTGATTGCCTTTTCGTGTAGGAATTGCCCTATGCTATCTTGAATAGAGAGATTAGAAAGGTAATACGGTACTTTCTCTAATATGGTTGCTCAAAATCTGTTGTTGCTAATATTAGCAGCAGTAGTAAAGTAGCGGTAGATATAGAAGTTTAGGGGTTTTTCCTTCCACTTTACAGCTCATTATGGGTAATCTCACATTTTATGAATGCCGTCGAAAAAATGTTATCAAATTTCTTTCACATACATGTCATTAGATGGCAGAACATTTCTAGTTTTCTCATGGAATGACTTAAATATATTTTGAAATGGCTGAAAACACATAACCGGTTTGTTGCCAATATCCTCTAGTGGCACATAAAAATTTTATGTTAACTGCATTGATGTCAACATTTTCATCAAGTCAGCAAAAAAATTAATTTTTTCAATATGTTCTTATGTTTCATACTTCTTCATTAAAGAGACTTCTTTTTTTTTTAAAGATTTTATTTATTTATTTGACAGAGAGAGAGAGAGATCACAAGTAGGCAGAGAGAGAGGAGGAAGCAGGCTCCCCGCGGAGCAGAGAGCCCGATGCGGGGCTCAATCCCAGGACCCTGAGATCATGACCCGAACCGAAGGCAGCGGCTTAATCCACTGAGCCACCCAGGCGCCCCCATTAAAGAGACTTCTCAAGGGTCTATTCATTCTATTTCAAAAGGGAATTTTTCCTTTTACTGAACTGCTACTTTCATGTAGTCTAATCATTTTCGGATGGAGTCACATTTACCTCCCTGCATGAAAATAGGTATGATTTCATTGATTTGGTGGCTCTAGTTTATCACCTGCTTTTATCTGAATCTTCTAGTTTATTAATTAGAGTGAGAAAAGTCCAGCTTATAAGTTCAACCAGAAGTTTGCAATTTGCCAGTTTTTTTTAATTGGAATATTCATCTTTATATACAGTAGCTAAAATAGTGTAATTTCAAATAAGCTTCTTCTGAAAAGGACCTCAGTAATGCCCTGTACTCCTGCAATAACATCCAACATGTGGCAAAATATGAAAAAAGACCATGATCTTAAAATATCTTCCTTTTCATATTTTTTTTCAAAAACCTGTGAACACACATGAGACCACATCACTAAGGCTCTTATCAGAGCCTTGAAAAGGATTCACTCAAGTAAGGAGTCTGGAAACATTAGTTCTTTAGCATCATCACAAGTTATCTGCCTCTGGTCCTTCCCCTTTCATGTGACATGCTCTTTTAGTCTGGAGTAGAGAAGAATGAGGTCAGTTTGGCTTAGAGAAACTTAAGAAAACTCATTTATCTTGTCAAAAAATGCATCAAAAAGTGTGTGTACAGCAGACAAGTATATAAGTTCATTAGGCAGGGTATGAATTTACAACAGTAAGTTTGCAAAAGGTTGAATAAACACGAGTGCAAGTGCAAAATTATGCAAATGTATAGGAGAATGAACATTCATGTGCATTCACTGGAAACATTTTGTGAAAGCCTTAAGATGTGTTTGGGAGGATTTGAGAATGAGTCTGGGTGTGCACAAGGGTGGGGAATGTGTAGGAATTTGAATGAATAGTGTATGGATGTACAAAAGATTCTGAGTGTGGCAGAGTGTTGCTTTAAAATGCATTGTGGTCAGGTAAAACAATGCTAAGTAAAATAAAGCAACAAATAAAACACAACCTCCTATTGCTGCATTGATTTCAGGTCCTCTGCCTATCACCATGATAATTTACAACAAATAAAACAGAGCTAGGACATTATCAGAAGAAAAGGGAAGGACAAAGCTGCTAATGCAAACATTTTCTCCCATTTGCATATGATTTCCTTGGATTTTACACCTTCTTTTCTTCTTTCAGGATCCTTGCTTTTCATTTCACTTATGTTTTTCATTATTTGTGAAAACCTCATTGTTTTATTTTTTTTATTTTTTTTTATTTTTTTATTTTTTTTTCTTTTTTTTTCATTTTATTTATTTTTTCAGTGTAACAGTATTCATTCTTTTTGCAAAACACCCAGTGCTCCATGCAAAACGTGCCCTCCCCATTACCCACCACCTGTTCCCCCAACCTCCCACCCCTGACCCTTCAAAACCCTCAGGTTGTTTTTCAGAGTCCATAGTCTCTTATGGTTCGCCTCCCCTCCCCAATGTCCATAGCCCGCTCCCCCTCTCCCAATCCCACCTCCCCCCAGCAACCCCCAGTTTGTTTTGTGAGATTAAGAGTCATTTATGGTTTGTCTCCCTCCCAATCCCATCTTGTTTCATTTACTCTTCTCCTATCCCCCTACCCCCCCATGTTGCTTCTCCATGTCCTCATATCAGGGAGATCATATGATAGTTGTCTTTCTCCGATTGACTTATTTCACTAAGCATGATACGCTCTAGTTCCATCCACGTCGTCGCAAATGGCAAGATTTCATTTCTTTTGATGGCTGCATAGTATTCCATTGTGTATATATACCACTTCTTCTTTATCCATTCATCTGTTGATGGACATCTAGGTTCTTTCCATAGTCTGGCTATTGTAGACATTGCTGCTATAAACATTCGGGTACACGTGCCCCTTCGGATCACTATGTTTGTATCTTTAGGGTAAATACCCAGTAGTGCAATTGCTGGGTCATAGGGTAGTTCTATTTTCAACATTTTGAGGAACCTCCATGCTGTTTTCCAGAGTGGTTGCACCAGCTTGCATTCCCACCAACAGTGGAGGAGGGTTCCCCTTTCTCCGCATCCTCGCCAGCATCTGTCATTTCCTGACTTGTTAATTTTAGCCATTCTGACTGGTGTGAGGTGATATCTCATTGTGGTTTTGATTTGTATTTCCCTGATGCTGAGTGACGTGGAGCACTTTTTCATGTGTCTGTTGGCCATCTGGATGTCTTCTTTGCAGAAATGTCTGTTCATGTCCTCTGCCCATTTCTTGATTGGATTGTTTGTTCTTTGGGTGTTGAGTTTGCTAAGTTCCTTATAGATTTTGGATACTAGCCCTTTATCTGATATGTCGTTTGCAAATATCTTCTCCCATTCTGTCAGTTGTCTTTTGGTTTTGTTAACTGTTTCCTTTGCTGTGCAAAAGCTTTTGATCTTGATGAAATCCCAATAGTTCATTTTTGCCCTTGCTTCCCTTGCCTTTGCCATTGTTCCTAGGAAGAAGTTGCTGTGGCTGAGGTCGAAGAGGGTGCTGCCTGCATTCTCCTCAAGGATTTTGATGGATTCCTTTCTCACATTGAGGTCCTTCATCCATTTGGAGTCTATTTTCGTGTGTGGTGTAAGGAAGTGGTCCAATTGCATTTTTCTGCATGTGGCTGTCCAATTTTCCCAGCACCATTTATTGAAGAGGCTGTCTTTTTTCCATTGGACATTCTTTCCTGCTTTGTCGAAGATGAGTTGACCATAGAGTTGCGGGTCGATTTCTGGGCTCTCTATTCTGTTCCACTGATCTATGTGTCTGTTTTTGTGCCAGTACCATGCTGTCTTGATGATGACTGCTTTGTAATAGAGCTTGAAGTCCGGAATTGTGATGCCACCAACTTTGGCTTTGTTCTTCAATATTCCTTTGGCTATTCGAGGTCTTTTCTGGTTCCATATAAATTTTAGGATTATTTGTTCCATTTCCTTGAAAAAAATGGATGGTATTTTGATAGGGATTGCATTAAATGTGTAGATTGCTTTAGGTAGCATGGACATTTTCACAATATTTATTCTTCCAATCCAGGAGCATGGAACATTTTTCCATTTTTTGGTGTCTTCCTCAATTTCTTTCATGAGTACTTTATAATTTTCTGTGTATAGATTCTTAGTCTCTTTGGTTAGGTTTATTCCTAGGTATCTTATAGTTTTGGGTACAATTGTAAATGGGATTGACTCCTTAATTTCTCTTTCTTCAGTCTTGTTGTTGGTGTATAGAAATGCAACTGATTTCTGGGCATTGATTTTATATCCTGACACTTGACTGAATTCCTGTACAAGTTCTAGCAGTTTTGGAGTGGAGTCTTTTGGGTTTTCCACATATAGTATCATATCATCTGTGAAGAGTGATAGTTTGACTTCTTCTTTACCAATTTGGATGCCTTTAATTTCTTTTTGTTGTCTGATTGCTGAGGCTAGGACTAGTACTATGTTGAATAGCAGTGGTGATAATGGACATCCCTGCCGTGTTCCTGACCTTAACGGAAAAGCTTTCAGTTTTTCTCCATTGAGAATGATATTTGCGGTGGGTTTTTCATAGATGGCTTTGATAATATTGAGGTATGTGCCCTCTATCCCTACACTTTGAAGAGTTTTGATCAGGAAGGGATGCTGTACTTTGTCAAATGCTTTTTCAGCATCTATGGAGAGTATCATATGGTTCTTGTTCTTTCTTTTATTAATGTGTTCTATCACATTGATTGATTTGCGGATGTTGAACCAACCCTGCAGCCCTGGAATAAATCCCACTTGATCGTGGTGAATAATCCTTTTAATGTACTGTTGAATCCTATTGGCTAGTATTTTGGCGAGAATTTTTGCATCTGTGTTCATCAAGGATATTGGTCTGTAGTTCTCTTTTTTGGTGGGATCCTTGTCTGGTTTTGGGTTCAAGGTGATGCTGGCCTCATAAAATGAGTTTGGAAGTTTTCCTTCCGTTTCTATTTTTTGGAACAGTTTCAAGAGAATAGGAATTAGTTCTTCTTTAAATGTTTGGTAGAATTCCCCTGGGAAGCCGTCTGGCCCTGGGCTTTTGTTTGTTTGGAGATTTTTGATGACTGTTTCAATCTCCTTACTGGTTCTGGGCCTGTTCAGGTTTTCTATTTCTTCCTGGTTCAGTTGTGGTAGTTTATATGTCTCTAGGAATGCATCCATTTCTTCCAGATTGTCCAATTTGTTGGCGTAGAGTTGCTCATAGTATGTTCTTATAATTGTCTGTATTTCTTTGGTGTTAGTTGTGATCTCTCCTCTTTCATTCATGATTTTATTGATTTGGGTCCTTTCTCTTTTCTTTTTGATGAGTCTGGCCAGGGGTTTATCAATCTTATTGATTCTTTCAAAGAACCAGCTCCTAGTTTCATTGATTTTTTCTATTGTTTTTTTGGTTTCTATTTCATTGATTTCTGCTCTGATCTTTATGATTTCTCTTCTCCTGCTGGGTTTAGGGTTTCTTTCTTGTTCTTTCTCCAGCTCCTTTACGTGTAGGGTTAGGTTGTGTACTTGAGACCTTTCTTGTTTCTTGAGAAAGGCTTGTACTGCTATATATTTTCCTCTCAGGACTGCCTTTGCTGTGTCCCACAGATTTTGAACTGTTGTGTTTTCATTATCATTTGTTTCCATGAATTTTTTCAATTCTTCTTTAATTTCCTGGTTAACCCATTCATTCTTTAGAAGGATGCTGTTTAGTCTCCATGTATTTGGGTTCTTTCCAGCTTTCCTCTTGTGATTGAGTTCTAGCTTCAGAGCATTGTGGTCTGAAAATATGCAGGGAATAATCCTAATCTTTTGATACCGGTTAAGACCTGATTTGTGACCCAGGATGTGATCTATTCTGGAGAATGTTCCATGTGCACTAGAGAAGAATGTGTATTCTGTTGCTTTGAGATGAAATGTTCTGAATATATCTGTGATGTCCATCTGGTCCAGTGTGTCATTTAAGGCCTTTATTTCCTTGTTGATCTTTTGCTTGGATGATCTGTCCATTTCAGTGAGGGGAGTGTTCAAGTCCCCTACTATTATTGTATTATTATTGATGTGTTTCTTTGATTTTGTTATTAATTGGTTGATATAATTGGCTGCTCCCACGTTAGGGGCATAGATATTTAAAATTGTTAGATCTTCTTGTTGGACAGACCCTTTGAGTAGGATATAGTGTCCTTCCTCATCTCTTATTATAGTCTTTGGCTTAAAATCTAATTGATCTGATATAAGGATTGCCACCCCAGCTTTCTTCTGATGCCCATTAGCATGGTAAATTGTTTTCCACCCCCTCACTTTAAATCTGGAGGTGTCTTCGCGTCTAAAATGAGTTTCTTGTAGGCAACATACTGATGGGTTTTGTTTTTTTATCCATTCTGATACCCTGTGTCTTTTGATTGGGGCATTTAGCCCATTAACATTCAGGGTAACTATTGAGAGATATGAATTTAGTGCCATTATTAGCCTGTAAGGTGACTGTTACTGTATATTGTCTCTGTACCTTTCTGATCTACTACTTTTAGGCTCTCTCTTTGCTTATTGGACCCCTTTCAATATTTCCTGTAGAGCTGGTTTGGTGTTTGCAAATTCTTTCAGTTTTTGTTTGTCCTGGAAGCTTTTGATCTCTCCTTCTATTTTCAATGATAGCCTAGCTGGATAGAGTATTCTTGGCTGCATGTTTTTCTCGTTGAGTGCTCTGAATATATCATGCCAGCTCTTTCTGGCCTGCCAGGTCTCTGTGGATAAGTCTGCCGCCAATCTAATATTTTTACCATTGTATGTTACAGACTTCTTTTCTCGGGCTGCTTTCAGGATTTTCTCTTTGTCACTAAGACTTGTAAATTTTACTATTAGGTGACGGGGTGTGGACCTATTCTTGTTGACTTTGAGGGGGGTTCTCTGCATCTCCTGGATTTTGATGCTTGTTCCCTTTGCCATATTAGGGAAATTCTCTCCAATGATTCTCTCCAATAGACCTTCTGCTCCCCTCTCTGTTTCTTCTTCTTCTGGAATCCCAATTATTCTAATGTTGTTTCGTCTTATGGTGTCACTTATCTCTCGAATTCTCCCCTCATGGTCCAGTAGCTGTTGGTCCCTCTTTTGCTCGGCTTCCTTATTCTCTGTCATTTGGTCTTCTATATCACTAATTCTTTCTTCTGCCTCATTTATCCTAGCAGTGAGAGCCTCCATTTTTGATTGCACCTCATTAATAGCTTTTTTGATTTCAACTTGGTTAGATTTTAGTTCTTTAATATCTCCAGAAAGGGCTTTAATATCTCCAGAGAGGGTTTCTCTAATATCTTCCATGCCTTTTTCGAGCCCGGCTAGAATGTTCAGAATCGTCATTCTGAACTCTTGATCTGACATATTACCCATGTCTGTGTTGATTAGGTCCCTAGCCTTCGGTACTGTCTCTTGTTCTTTTGTTTGTGGTGATTTTTTCCGCCTTGTCATTTTGTCCAGATAAGAGAATATGAAGGAGCAAATAAACTACTAAAAGGGTGGCAAAGACCCCGGAAAAATGCGCTGTAACCAAATCAGAAGGGACCCCAAATTGTGGGGGGGAGAAAGGGGATAAAAACAGCTTCTGAAAAAAAAAGAAAAAAAAAAAAAGAAAGAAAAAAATTTAAAAAATAAAACAAATAAAAAATATAAAAAAGAAAGAAAAAATATATATATTTAGATGAACTAGTCAAAAAATGTTAAAAAAGAAAAGGGTAAAAGGTTAAAAAAAATTTAGCAGAAGAAGAAAAAAGAAAAAAGAAAAAAAAATTGAAAAAAGAAAAAAAAAATTGAAGTAGCCGCAAGACTAAAGAATCATGGGGAGAAAGCCATGAGTTCCGTGCTTTGCTTTCTCCTCCTCTGGAATTGCTCTGCTGTCTTAGGAATTGAATCTGCTTTCTCCTTGATAGATGAACTTCGTCCTGGCTGGATATTTTGTTGATCTTCTGGGGGAGGGGCCTGTTGTAGTGACTCTCAAGTGTCTTTGCCCGAGGCGGGATTGCACCGCCCTTACCAGCGGCCGGACTAAGTAATCGGCTCGGGTTCGCTTTTGGGAGCTTCTGTTCCCTGAACGCTTTCCCTAGAGTTCCGGAGGACGGGAATGAAAATGGCAGCCTCCCAGTCTCCGGCCTGGAGGAGCCGAGAGCCTGGGGCCCCACTCCTCAGTGCGCCCCCAGAGGACAGCACCCAATCACTCCCGTATCCCTAGCCTCTAGCCGTGCTCCGAGCTCACCCAGCCCGCGACCAGTTCAAGGTAACCCCGAGCTGAGAGTTTAGTCCTGGGCTCTGTCTCTCCAGCCGGCTTCTCCGTTCTAATACCTGCGAGCTCTCCGACACTCTGACACCCCCGATCCTTCTGTGTCCCTGCGGGGCCTGGGGCCACGCTGGCCCCGCGTGGGCTTCACCCCGGTTTAGCCCCTGGAGCAATGTCCCTCAGTGGAACAGACTTTTAAAAGTCCTGATTTTGTGCTCCGTTCCTCCGCCGCTTGCCGGGAGCCGGCCCCTCCCCCCGCGGTCTATCTTCCCGTCGTTTTAGATTCACTTCTCTGCCAGTCCTACCTTTCAGAAAGTGGTTGATTTTCTGTTTCTACAGTTGCTGTTCTTCTTCTCTTCGCTCTCCCGTTGGATTTGTAGGTGTTTGCAATGTTTAGATAAGCTATCGAGCTGATCTCCTGCTACCTGATGTAGTCTCAGGCTGCTACTTCTCTGCCATCTTGACTCCTCCCCTCATTGTTTTAGATTAATACAGCAACTCTTTCAGTGTATCTTGTCACTGTTTTATCATGAATAGAGCAGATGAATTCCAAAATTACATAACTCTTACATATCCATCAGAAGAAAGTTGCAGTTTAGGTATTCTAAGATAAAATAGAGTATTTTTTTTTTTTTTTTTTTTTTTTTTTTTTTTAAAATAGAGTATTTTTTTATCACTGTACATGTGATAATAAAAGGCCATGAGAAGCCCTGGAAGACAGAAGTTGGACATATTAGGTAAATCACCATGATTCTAGATTCCACATCCTTATAAAATTCTTCCTGAAGTTCTCAGAATCAGTTTCTGCTACATAAAACTAAAATCCAGTTGCTTAAAACAGATGCACTATTTATTTCATGGTAACATAAAATAAATTCAGATGTAAGCAGCAAAGAGCTAGTTAAGAAGCTTTATGTCAGGGACCCAGGCTGTTCCAGCTCATCTTTACCATCCTTAGGTCACCTATGGCAGATCAAAATTGGCACGAATTCTTCACACTTCTATTTAGAGATGGGGTCTATGTCCCCTCTCCTTGCATCTGGGCAGAATAATGGACTACTTGGAATAATAGAATATGGCAGAAATGACACTGTGCCAATTTCCAGACCCATGCCTCAAGGTACTGTCAGTTTCTACTTCTTTTTCTTTTTAAAGATTTTATTTATTTATTTGACAGACAGAGATCACAAGTAGACAGAGAGGCAGGCAGAGAGAAAGGGGGAAGCAGGCTCCCTGCTGAGCAGAGAGCCCGATGTGGGGCTCGATCCCAGGACCCTGAGACCATGACCTGAGCCGAAGGCAGAGGCTTAACCCACTGAGCCACCCAGTAGAGCCCCTCTACTTCTTACTTCTTAAAACATTTGCTCTTAGAGCCCTAAGCTGTCATGTAATAAATCCAACTACCCCATTGGAGAGATCATCCAGACAGGCTCAGAGAGTATATGGAGAAGGCAAGGGACCCAGCTGGGCTTCACCTTTTAGCCCTTTTTATCACAGTGCTAGAAACGAGATTGAACTATCATGGTTCTTGCAAACCAGCCCTGCTGCCCAGCTAATTTTCAATAAGAAACCTCAAATAATGCTGTATGGAATAAAAAAAATCATCTGATCCACAGAATTGAAATATAATAATGATATGTTTTTATTTTATTTTATTTTATTTGAGAGAGAATGAGCATGAGAGAGATCACAAGCAGAGGGGAGGAATAGAGGGAGAAGCAGACTCCTAGCTGAACAGGGTTCCTGATGTGGGTCTTGATCCCAGGCACCTGACCTGAAGGCAGACCAACTAAGCCACCCAGGTGCCCCAATATGTTTGTTTTTTAAGCCACTAAGTTTGGGGGGCATTTTATACAGTGTGCCATAGATACATTAGCAGATAATGTATCAATAGATACTGTTCGTATCACCTTATGGTGCAAGATGAACTTAAACCGTTATCTCATGTTTCAGAAGCTATGCAGCTGAAAGGAGAAAAAGCACATAATCGCTTTCTTTAGGAAGACTTCTCATGTTACACTTCTCTTTAAATATAGCTAACCAAAACTTGGTCACATTAACTGCAAGAAGGACTGGATAGTGTAATCTTTGGGTTGGGCATATTGCCAACTGAACCAATTCAGTTATTTTACCAAAGAAAAAGAGGAATGAATGTTGAGTTAGACAACTAGAATGTGTATTGTATCCTATCAACTCTCTCATTAATATAATCAATATAGTTCTCATTAATTTTTTGATCATTTATTTTTTAGGACAAATTCACAGCAAAATTGAGGAAATAGTACAGAGATTTCCCATCTGGTCCCTGCCACCTACATGCACAACCTCCCTCATTATGACACCCCCCACAACCGTGGTATTTCTGCTACAATGGATGAACTTACAATGACATATCATAATCCCCAAAGTTCATAGTTTACTTTATGATTCACTTTTGGTGGTGTGCATTCCATGGGTTTGGAAAAATGTATAATGACATATATCCATCATTATAGCATTATATAGAGTATTTTAGCTGTTCTGAAATCCTCTGTGCTCTACCTATTCTTTCCCTAACCCCACATCAATCCCTGACAACCACTTTTAGAGATCTTTTTTACTATCTGTATAGTTTTATGTCAGAATGTTGTATTGTTGGAATCATACAGTAAGTAGTCTTTTTACATTGGCTTCTTTCACATAATATTATGCATTTAAGGTTCCACCAAGCGTTCTCATGGCTCAATAGACATATTTTTTAGTGCTGAATAATATTTCATTGTATGGATATATCACTGTTTATATTTATCCATTCACCTACTGAAAGACTACTTCTAAGCTTTGGACACTATGAAAAAGCTGCTATAAACATCCATATGCAGGGTTTTGTGTGGAAATAAGATTTTAAGTACTTTGAGTAGATACCAAGGAACACAATTACTGCATCATATGATAAACGATGTTTAGTTTTGTAAGAAACCACCAGACTTCCTCCCAAGTGGCTGTACCATGTTGCATTCCTAACGGGAATGTATGAAAGTCCCTGTTGCTCAACATCCTCCTCAACATATGGTGTTGTCAGTGTTTTGATTTTGGCAATTCTAATAGGTGTGTAGTGATATCTCATTGTTTTAACTTCTGCCTCCATGATGACCTATGATGTCGAGTATCTTTTCATATACTTATTTGTCATCTGTATACATTCTTGGGTGATATGTCTGTTAAGGTATTTGACCCATTTTTTTAATGAGTTATTTTCTTATTGTTGAGTTTTAAAAGTTCTGGTATATTTTGGATTATATATGTGAATATAATAAGATTTGTCTTTGCAAATGTTTTCTTTATTCCTGTCTGAGGCTGTCTTTTCATTCTATTGACATTGTTTTTCAGAGAAGTTTTTTTTTTAATTTAAATTAATTCCCATTTGTCAATTTTTTCTATGATGAATCATAACTTTAATGTTGTATTTAAAAAATATATCACTCTGCCCCAGGTTATCCAGGGTTTCCCCTACCTTATCTTCTAGGAGTTTTATTGTTTTGCAATTTGCTTGTAGTCTAAGATCCATTCTTGAGTTAAATTTTGTGAGGGATGTAAGATCTATGTCCAGACTGACTGACTATCTATCTATCTATCATCTTCCTATCTATTATCTATCTATCTATCTATCTATCTATCTATCTATCATCTATCTATCTTCTGTCTGTCATCTATCTATCATCTGTCATCTATTTATTTATTTATTGAAAAGATTTTCTTTGCTCCATTGTAATGCTTTTCTTTTTTGTCAAAGATCAGTTGATTATATTTTGGGGGGGGTCTGTCTCTGGGCTATAGTTTCTATTTCATTAGTCTATAAAATGTCCAATAAATGTGGCAATGTGTTGATTATTATAGCTATATAATAAGTCTAGTAGTGTCAGTCCTCCAACTTTCTTCTTCAAATTTTATTGGCTATGCTGGGTCTTTTGCTTCTCCATATAAAATTTATAATCAGTTTGTCAATTGCCACAAAACAACTTGCTGGGATTTTTATTGTGATTGCATTGAATCTATATATTAATTTGGGAAGAGCTGGCATGTTGACAACATGCAGTCTTCTGGCTTATAAACTTATTTATAAATCTGATATAGCTCTCCATTTATTTAGTTCATTGATTTCATTCACCAGTATTGTGTAGTTTTCCTCATGTCGATCCTATATATATTGTTATATTTATATCTAAGTATTTTATTTTTGGGGTGCTAATGTAAATGGTATTGCATTTTAAATTTTAATTTCTATTTTAAAATATCTGATATAAAAGAAAGTGATTAATTTTTATATATTAATCTTGTATCCTGCAACCTTGTTATAATCACTTGTTAGTTCTAGAAGGTTTTTGGTTGTTGATTTTTTCGGATTCTCTAAATAAAAATCATGTCATCTGTGAATGAAAAGAGGGGTTTGTTTGTTTGTTTGTTTGTTTGTTTCAGTCTGAATGCCTTTTCTTTTCTCATCTTACTGCATTTGCTAGAACTTCTACTCCAATGTTGAAACTAAATGATGGGAAGGGAAATTCTTGCCTTGTACCTGATCTTAGTGGGGAAATTTCTCACTATTGAGTATGATGTTAGCTGTAATTTTTTTCTATATTGTCTTTATTAAGTTGATAAAGCGACTAGTTCACTGAGTTTTTATCATAAGTGAGTGTTAGATTTTGTGAAATATTATTTCTAAATCTATTAATATAATCATGTGATTTTGGTTTTTAGCCTCTGGATGTGACAGATTATATTACTTGATTTTTGAATATATTGAATCAGCTTTACATCCCACTTGGTTTTGGTATGTAATTTTTCCTTTTCCATTCTTAGATTCAGTTTGCTAACATTTTGGATTTTTGCATCTATGTTCATGAGAGATATTGGTGTGTACCTTTTTTTTTTTTTTTTGTCTTTTCCAGGTTTTGGTATTAGAGTAACACAGCATCACAGAACAAGTTAGGAAACATTCCCTTTGCTTTTATCCTCTGAAAGAGGTTATGGAGAATTGGTATAATTTCTTCCTTAAATGTTTGGTCAAATTCACCAGTGAACCCATGTGGGTCTGGTGTTTTCTCTTTTGGATGGTTATTAATTATTAATTCAATTTCTGTAATAGATATAGGTCTATTCAGATTTTCTGTTTCTTCTTGTGTGAATTTTGGCAGCTGTATCTTTCAAGAAATGTTCCATTTCACCTAGGTTATCAAATATGTGGTATAGAGTTGTTCATGGTGTTTTTGTATTATCCTTTTAATGTCCATAGATTCTGTAGTTATGTACCCTTTTCATTTCTGATATTACTAATTTGAGCCCTATTTTTTTTTCTTGGTCTAATCAATAGTTTCTGAACACTTAATACATTCTCAAATTTTCATTAGAAAAAAACACACAGTAAATCATTATTACATTTTATTACCTCATACGAAATTACTAGAAATTTAGTTAAATTTAGTTTAAAACAATATCCATTAATTAGCATAATCCTTTTGGCCAAAATCCAGGTGGTTTGACTGAGTTCTTTGCATAAGATTTCACAGGGCTTAAATTAAGGTTTCCTCTGGGCCTATTACGAGCAAAATAAATCAGACAGAGAAAGACAAATACCATATGATTTCAATCATATGTGGGATTTAAGAAAAAAAAGATGAACACATGGGGAAGGAAAGAGAGAGAGAGAACTTAAACCATAAAAGACTCCACAATAGAGACAAACTTAGGGTTGATGGAGGGAGGGGGTAGGGTATTAGCTAAATGAGTGATGGGCATTAAGGAGGGCACTTGGCATGATAAGCACTGGGTGTTGTATGTAAGTGATGAATCACTAAATGCTACTCCTGAAAACAATATTATGCTATATGTTAACTAACTAGAATTTAACCCAGGGATGAATCCCACCTGGTCATGGTGGATAATCTTTTTAATGTACTGTTGGATTCTGTTTGCTAGGATCTTGTTGAGAATCTTAGCATCCATATTCATCAGTGATATTGGTCTGAAATTCTCCTCTTTGGTAGGGTCTTTGCCTGGTTTGGGGATCAGGGTAATGCTGGCTTCATGAAAAGAGTCTGGAAGTTTTCCTTCTGCTTCAATTTTTTGAAACAGCTTCAGGAGATAGGTGTTATTTCTTCTTTAAATGTTTGGTAAAATTCCCTCCTGGGCTCTTGTTTTTTGGGAGGTTTTTGATCACTGCTTCAATCTCATTACTAAATATCGGTCTATTCATGTTGTCAATTTCTTCCTGGTTCAATTATGGGAGTTTATAGTTTTCCAGGAATGCATCCATTTCATCTAGGTTGCTTAGTTTATTGGCATATAACTGTTGATAATAACTTCTGATGATTATTTCTACTTCCTTTGTGTTAGTTGTGATCTCTCCCTTTTCATTCATAATTTTATTAATTTGGGCTTTCTCTCTTTTCTTTTGGATTAGTGTGGCCAATGGTTTATCGATCTTACTGATTCTTTCAAAAAACCAGCTTCTAGTTTCACTGATACGTTCTACTGTATCTCTGGTTTCTACCTCATTGATCTCTGCTCTATCTTGATTATTTCCCTTCTTATGTGTGGAGTTGGTTTGATTTGTTGTTAGGTCTCCAGCTCTTTAAGGTGTAGAGACAGCTGGTGTATTCTAGATTTAACTAACTAGAATTTAGATAAAAATTTGGAAAGAAAAAAAAAGAGAAAAGAAATAAAATTTAAAAAAAGTTTTACCTGGGCTAGTGTTTTATCAGGATGCTCTGATGAAGAATTTACTTGCATGGTCTCACTAATATTGTTGGCTGAGTTCAGTGCATTGTGATGATGGGACTGAGGTTCCTGTTTCTCAGCTGAGGGATTCCCTCAGCAATTTAGCTCATCTGTGTTCCTCTCATTCAGTTTTTCCTTTTTAAAACAACAGCCTTGAGCTGAGCTCTTCTCACACTTTGAATATGGCTGACATCTCTGCCTTCAGTCAGAAAAAGCTCTGTGCTTTAAAAAGATTGATATGTTTAGATCAGGCCCACCCAGACAATCTCCCTGTCTCAAGGTTAACTGTACCTGATACCATATTATTATAATATATTCACAGGAATGATATTTCATCATATTCACAATTCTGTGGATTAAAGAAGAATATCTTTGGGAGTGTATTCTAAAAATTCTTCCTACCACAAAATTCAATGCTATATTCATATTTATATGAAAGTTGGCACTAAATTCTTCACCAAAATATAAGGTAAAAATAGAAACTGGGAAAGAACCACGTTTTTGATTTGTGCTCACCTGGTGTTTTGGGAGTACAGAAACTTTTCACTCTTTCTCCTTCAAGTTCTCTATTAAACAAAGGAGTTTCATCTGTATATGTCTCTGCCACATTACTAAGATTGAATTCAACCACTATTTTCTCTATGAAGGATTTCTTATTTTCCCCTCTTGACCCTAATAATGTTGATGATTCCTTCTTTGTGCTTTCCTTTTATGTTCAACAGACTTCTATCTTGAATTATTACTAAAATTGCTTGTTCAGGGGCGCCTGGGTGGCTCAGTGGATTAAGCCGCTGCCTTCGGCTCAGGTCATGATCTCAGGGTCCTGGGATTGAGCCCCGCATCGGGCTCTCTGCTCCACAGGGAGCCTGCTTCCTCCTCTCTCTCTGCCTGCCTCTCTGCCTACTTGTGATCTCTCTCTGTCAAATAAATAAAATCTTTAAAAAAAAAAATTGCTTGTTCATATTCTACTTCACCTATGAAATTGAAAATTATAAGCATGCATTGGTGTATGTCTACAACACTTAGCATGGATCCTAATACCTGGATATTTGATATATATTTGTTTATCAAAGGAAAAACTGGAAGACATTGTAGCTATCTTAAGTGGCTTTTAGGAGGGCTCAACCTCCCTGCAAACATATATAGAGGAATTTAGGGAGAGAGAAGTCTGATTAACAAGCTGTAATTTAGACATTTCTTTACATATTTTTTCCACTGCTTAAGCTTATGCATAACAGTAAGAGGATTCTTTATTTTCTCTTGGAATCTAGACATACCTTTTATTTCTTCAAAATGGTTCTTAAATACTGTCCTATATAATAATTATTACTACTTTCAAAATGTTCACAATTAAATTGGATTGCCTGTGTGAAGAGCTTGTTCCCAGTGCCTTTTTTTTCACTGTGTGGTTTTAGGACATCATCCCCATTCAAAAACTATGTATTGGGTTTCTGTTATATGGAAAATTGGTGTTTACAGGATGGGATAAAGCTATAGTGTATATATTTGAGAATCTCAAAGTTCAGTGGGGTAATAGACAATGAAATAACTGAAGCTAATGTCATTTGGACTGGTTTGGTCATGGACAGCCCAGACTATATTAAAAAACAGCAGTGGTGTCTCTGACCTTAATGAAAGGTAAAGGAAGCCTTCCATGAGGGGTGACAGCAGAACTAATGTTGAAGAAGTAGGGCACATCATCAGGGGAAGTGATGGTGAGGAAAAATGTCTCTAGCAGAGTTTCTACTTTCTGCAATAAAGGTACAAAATTTTCTGTTCGGATTTAAGGGAAAATCAAACTTCACTTCAGGGAGCAAACACAGCAAACCATTACTCTCCTTTCATTGTTATAGTTGAATCTGAACCCAAAAGGCAAGATTATCACACACTGTATGTTGGAAATATTTATAAATAAAAACAGCATGAGAATACCGTACTTGCTTTTGGACTCTGGGTACACCTTTTGTTTTTTTTAAAAGTGGCTGCTAGGTATTGTCCCATGTTACTTTTTAAAATTTCACAATTAAATGGTTGATCATGTACCTTAATTACAAAGGGAAAATTGAAGGAGACTCTTATTAAATAGAAATGGCACATTAGTTACCTGTAATGAAAAAACTCAACAGACTGGATAATAGGACTTCAACGGGTTTAGAAAACAAAAGGTAGATGGGGTCAGCATTTTGAATTGCTGTACATAATAAACTTTTTCACAAGTCTGCTTAGAAAAATGTTTTTCTGCTGGTTGCTCCTAAAGAGTTCTAAGTTTGTCCTCCCTTTGACTTTGAATCTCTGTGTGTAGTGGTTTTCAGAAATTAGCTTTTATGTGATCAAACTGCTCGTTTTTGATTCTGGATTCAAAGCTTTTGTAATTATGTTCAGAGCACTGTAAAAAAAAGTATAAATGCATCTTTAATGTATGGAGATGGGGAGATCAGCAGTCAAGTGAAACTCTGCAGCATAGGAAAGAGTGCATAGGAGGTCAGTGGAACTGTTGAAAAGAATAGAAATTAGATCCTGTCAAAAAGGGGTGAAAGAATCAGACTCATCCTAGGAAAGAGCTGCCAAAGAGGAATTTAATAATGTATCCCTTTATTTGTGGAGGCAGAATATTAGACACTTATAAAAATGTAGACGATATGAAACTCAGCAATACTTACCACCTACTTACCCACCTACCAACTCATGAGGAATCCAATTATTGGGTATTTATTTATTTATTATTATTTTTTAAGATTTTATTTTTATTTATTTATTTGACAGACAGAGATCACAAGTGGGCAGAGAGGCAGGCAGAGAGAGAGGGGGGAGCAGGCTCCATGCTGAGCAGAGAGCCCGATGCGGGGCTCAATCCCAGGACCCTGAGATCATGACCTGAGTCGAAGGCAGAAGTTTAACCCACGGAGCCACCCAGGTGCCCCCAATTATTGGGTATTTAAAAAGTTCTACTACACAGACAGAATTTGCTGGGGATTAGTAGATATGTATAGCAGTTCACTTTATATTTACAAATATCCAAGATTGAGAAGGAAGAGGCACATACAAGGTAATATATGTTAGATTATAAGAGTTTTTAGACCTCCAAAAATAAAAAGAGCTGTAGAATTAAAAACTCTCCTAATTATGTTCTTATGGTGTGAAAATCAACATGTGCCTTGGAGAAGAAATTTTGAAAAAAAATAGTATCTCACATTCAATGTACTTTTTAGATTTCTGAAAAATGTATCTTTTTGCAATAAACCCTTTAACATATGCTCATTACCAAGGAAAATAAAACAGTTATATGACTAATTATCATATCAGTTCAGGAAAAGCCCGATGACCCACCCCTTGTTATCATAAACTAATGATGCCTCTCCACATTACATGAAACAATCAGTGGTGGTTCATTACAGCCATGTCGTCTTGCTCCATAAATGTCAGGAGATTAAAGGTGAACACTTTAGCTTCACATTTTTTGTAGATGGGTTTTTAAAAGTTTAATGTGGTTGGATTATTTTAGGTGACAGTGACAGTCTCTTCATGATTCCAAAATGTCTACTGGAAAAGTCTAAAAACTGGTCAAAAACTACTATTTGTTCTTATTTGTATTCATGTCAAATACTGTTTTATTGATTTTTTTTTTTTTTTACTGTAATAGTCCACTGACAGGATAAGCCCATGTTTGGAGTTCTAAAGACAAAAAGGCAATCGTTGTGTTTCTCAGTGTATGGTGAATGAGCTTTGTGCACAACACAGGGTTCTAAGAGTTCAGCATATGCTCTTCACATGCACACAGACAGGTATCTTTCTTTTAAGATGTTCACAGCTTTCAGAAAGTCTGTTGGGAACAAACTTGTTTCATTTAGTTCCATTCAGCATCTCCACAGTTTTGTAGTTAAGGCAATCTCTCAGGGTGTAACGCCATATAGAAATGATGTTCCCTGAAACAAACTATGAGAAAAGCTGTTTTAAATTATAGTATGGAGTATTTGTGACATATTCAACGCTGCATGAAAATTCTGAATCATTCATTGGAACAGATTTCTATAATAATGACTTAAGTCTAGAGTAGCCTTCTCACCAATTTAAGCCTTTTACTGCATGGAAACCTCTTCCCTATTCTAGCTCCCTAATTATTCCTTCCAGAACTCAGTAGGAAATTAGAGATCATAGATAGGCTGGGTGAGTTTGAGGGCTCTAAGAGTTTTTCCTCAGCTAGAAAAAGAGACTTTGACTAAACTATTTTTAAGATTTTTGAAGTTTTAAATCTGATATCTCAATGACCTAACTCAGTTACTGACAGAAACAACAACCACAAACCCATTTCCTATATGCTTTACATTCTTCGTTATTATTTCAATATTCAACTATTTGAAACAAACAAACAAACAAACATAGATTAAAGGAGATGGAGCACACAAAATCAATGGCCAAAGTAGCAATAACAAAGAGTAAAAAAGAATAACAAGTGTTGGTACATGTTTTTTGCAAGACATTCTTCTAAATACAAACTATCATTATTTTACTTAACCTTCATAGTACATTGCCTTGGGTCTAGATATGAATAGTTCCCATTTACAGATTAGATTGAATCTCAAAGAGTTTGTATAAACTGCTGTATAGTTTACCCTACAAGTGGAACCATTTGGATGCAAATCCAGGTCAGCCTGATTTCAGTTTCATTTCTTTTTCATGTTATTTTTCTAGTATTAGCATAGAAACAAACAATTTTAAGTTGAATGAAGAAAAGGAAAAGGAAGAAAATGGCATTTTCAAAGAATGAAAAATCCAAGGAGAACCTGCCTACACACAGTGCCCCCACTAGTAACCCCTCAGTAAGAGAAAGTGAATATAAAATCTATTTAACTGAGGATATATTCTCAGAAAATAAAAAAAAAGCAGATACAAATATTGAGCTAAAAAAAAATTGAGCTGAACACCTGACTTGTATTCAAATAATCAGATTACAAAAGCATGTTTTGTTTAATTTGAATTTTTCATATTCACATTTTTGTTTGTTGTTAAGAACTGTCTTAATGTTTGGGAAACTGCACACCCCAGGGAGCAGGGGATGAAAAGTGATGTCATGGCTTTTACTGGATTTTGGAGAAATATGGACTGCTAATATGAGACTAAACCCAGACTGCAGTGGGGAGGGTTGTTGAACTACAGAAATTTAAAGTATGATGAAGTGAAAACAATTTTTAAGAAATCAATTGTTTTTAGACATCTAGTCTTTTTTAAAAAAAATTTTAGTTCAAAGACGCTGTCTTCACATGTAGAAGACACTTATAAAGCATATTTTAGCATTCTTTTAAAGAAATGACCTATAAATTTCCTCTGAAAAATTGTGTAAATAATAGTCCAACTTTTCAGAGCAAAAACTAAAGGAACACTTATTTTAAGGATGATGAGAAACTTAGAAAACCAAATCAATTTTTCACTGAGATGTTATTCATGTTGTGAGGGAAGATATAATGGTCATAATGGAGTGGGATCAAAGGGTTAAAATAAATGAGAAGAATTAAAAAAAAAAAAAAAAAAGACCCAGAGGGAAAAGAAAGCCTCAAGAAAATAGGTCCACTAATGAATGGGGAAAGGCATGAAATTAATGATGGCTCTAAAACGGCTGAGTTATTGAACTCATTTTTTAAATCTGCCTTTAACAAGAGAAATGAACCAAAGAAATATAGACAATTAGGGAGTAATGAAGACATTGCAAAAATTGCTCTAGCCAACACGAAGATAAGGAATTCCTTACTTGGCAGGCACTGAAAGGGCCACATCACCCTGAGTTATTCAGGGAATTGGCCAGCATGTTTACTGATCCACATAAGTTTATTCTTAGAAAAATGAAGGAATGTTAGCATTTTGGAGAATATGGAGAAAGTAGTCTCTTGAAAGGTTTTGGAAACTTTTGTCCAGGATGGGCAATCAGTGAAGGTGGCATATTGATACATCTGAAAAATGTTAAGAATGGGTAACTGGCACACTCCCTTCAAAAAGAATAAGGCAGGACACATGAATTTTTAGC
Source organism: Meles meles (assembly GCF_922984935.1). Classification (NCBI taxonomy): domain Eukaryota; kingdom Metazoa; phylum Chordata; class Mammalia; order Carnivora; family Mustelidae; genus Meles; species Meles meles. The sequence goes on along the minus strand of NC_060069.1, from coordinate 34,384,380 downwards.
TTTGTCATCACTAAATCACAGAAGAAATTAAAGGGAGCATAAAAAAAAAAAAGTCAAAGATTTGGACATAGGATCATTTTTGATTTGGTGAGTCACCCAATTATGAATGAATTGTGAATGAAAAATTAATCAGAATGACTCAAAGAAAAGTGATTTAATCATGGTGATGAAGTTCCAGAACCTAAGTCAGGTTCGGTGGGGTGAAGTTCGGAGCTGACGGCTAAGAAAGAATTCTTAAGATGTCTCTGGTGCAAGGGGCGCCTGGGTGGCTCAGTGGGTTAAGCCACTGCCTACGGCTCGAGTCATGATCTCAGGGTCCTGGGATCGAGTCCCGCATCGGGCTCTCTGCTCGGCGGGATGCCTGCTTTCCCCTCTCTCTCTGCCTGCCTCTCTGTCTACTTGTGATCTCTCTCTGTCAAATAAATAAATAAAATCTTAAAAAAAAAAAAAGATGTCTCTGGTGCAAAATGGTGGTTTATTAAAGCACAGGGACAGGACCCATGGGCAGACAGAGATACAGCTGCCCTGGGTTGTGAGGGATGGCAGGTTATGTACCCTGCCCTTGGGGGAAGGTGAGGGGAAGGGAGGTTTCAAATGGAGTTTTTATATGCTAAAGAGGGCCTACAAGGTGTGGGGAGTATCCCAGAGGTCTTCGGGGATACCTGGAAGTCTTCCTGCTTGATCAATGTTGTCTTTTGGCAAGCCTAACATCAAGATAGTTGGGAGATTCCTGGTGGAATGTCACATTTCTGCTATCAAGCTTCTTTGTTAGAGAGATTTAGGTTCAGAAGAGATTTAACTATATTTACATTTCTTTCTACCTCAGCCTCCTTCAGTTTTGTGTATGGAGGGAAGGGCTTGAGGAACTGAGTTATTTGCCTCTGGAAATTATCAATAGCACAAGGTAACTTCTCTGTTTGTAGTTCTCTAGGACATTTGTAAACCAAGGGGAATGATTTGTTTCTTGTTTATGGTGGTCAGGGGTGCCTGAGGAATGTTACACACACACTACTGAGGGGAGAGGGTGGAGAAGGGGTGCAAGGTGCCAGCTTTTGCTTTATCCTCAGCCAGCCTCCTGCTCCCTCATCAATGGTTTTGGAAAGAGGTCAAAGATCACCATGAGTGATGAAAATATATGGCAAATTATATAAATGACTAGTGGAGCTCAATCTGGGCTAGTATTCATTCTGTTTTGTTTAAAAGCTTTGTTATTTATGATTAGCAAAATGATTAATGAATTTTTTAAAAGATTTTAAAATGACGTTATTCTCTTAAAGTCAGGGAACACTTGCAAAAACCACAAAGAAGCAAAAGGTTCAAGCAAGACTATAAATCTGTAAATGGAGGTTATGCAAAAATGTGTGTGGGGGGGTGAGAGGTGGTCTCCAGAAGCCAGGGTCTGAGCTAGAGAATTATGCAACATCTTGCAGTTCAAATGAGGCAGAAGGTCAACAGTTGTTGCACTAACAATGATGAAAGAGATGCCTGTTTGTCCCCTCTTCATCTTAGCTATGCTAAAATTCTCTCAATGCTGGAAAGACTAGTTAGTGTCCTTTCTCACCTCATCAATAAGAAGCATGGGAAACATTGCATCTGAGAACTGTAGATTGGTAGCAATGCCCTTTAAAAGAAAAAGAAATGGATACAAAAGGATCTGATGATGAGCAAGAATGCATTAAAAAAATCAGACGACTTTGAGAACTTTAGTTAGTTCTGGGATCCAGGCTTTTTTGAGGAAATTTAGCAGAAGTGCCCAAGTTAGAAAGTGAGAAGACTAGGAAAAGGAGGACTAGATGAGAAAATTTCTGATTGAGTTGGTGCAAATAAATACAGATTAATGGGAAAATATAAAGCCACAAAATTCTAAATGAAGCAAGAGGATAGAGTAAGCAGTGATGATTTAGCATTGCAGGAAATAATTCACCAGGCGTCCAATGAACACTTGCTGTTGCCTGGGATAACTAGGATGTGACAATAGGGACTTCACCCATAGAGTGATGATGCCTCTTGCATTTCATTTAGGAGATAGAAAGGTAGGTGTTCTGACTGCCCAGTTCAAGGCATTTAAGTCTCTGCTATTGACGAGAAAGTATCACTTCTCAAAGAAGATGCACTATGTATCTTCCTTCTTTTTTATGTAACCAAAACATTCCCTTACTGTTAACGAGAGCTGCACCCTACCAAACATGTGCAATGTCCAACACAATGACTTTTATCTCTGCCATTCACATCATCCTTCCAGGGCAGGCATTGTGATCTTGGTATCACAATAAGGAAAGGGGCAGCACCTTTAAGTAGCATTTCCAGCGTCACATAGCAAAGAGATGACGAGGCTGGACAGCAAACCCAGGGAGCAGTCTCCAGACCCCTGCTTTTGCTCCACCCACTGAGATCAACTTCAAGTACAGAATATTCTATTCTTCTCACTCTCTGTAAAATCCATGCTTTCGTACTTCCTGATATTGTGTTCTTTCTTTTTTTTTAAGATGTTATTTATTGGGGCGCCTGGGTACCTCAGTGGGTTAAGCCTCTGCCTTCAGCTCAGGTCATGATCCCAGAGTCCTGGGATCGAGCCCCGCATCGGGCTCTTTGCTTGGCAGGGAGCCTGCTTCCTCCCCCCTCTCTCTGCCTGCCTCTCTGCCCACTTGTGATCTCTGTCTGCAAAATGAATAAATTTAAAAAAAATGTTATTTATCGATTTGAGAGAGAGAGAGAGAGAGACCGTACAAGCAGAGGGAGTGGCAGACAGAGGGAGAAGCAGGCTCCCCACTGAGCAGGGAGCCTGATGCAGGACTCAATCTCAGGACCTGGGAATCAAGACCTGAGCCCATGGCAAATACTTAACTGGCTAAGCCACCCAGGAGTTCTTCTGACATTGTTCTTAATCCAAAGGAGCTGAAATGTGTTCTTGGCAGCGTCTGTGATCTCAAGTGGAACAACCCAAAGGAACTGCTAGTGATGAAGACATTTCTGTCCCCTGTCATATTGTCCAGTGGTCACAGTTCTGACCATGGCCTTTGATGACTTGTCCTTGATTCAAGGCATCCACAGCAGTTCTGTCAATACAGCCAGTGCCTCTAACTCCCATGGCAGTTCAGTTGTACTTGCTGTGCTCAATAGCTATGCTTTCCCTGAACAAAATTCAGCGAGAGATAGGGGAGTTATTGACTTGTATCCCTTGCATGGCTGTCTATATACACACTATAATACACAGACATTCATCCTGTTGGCCTGTGATTTCAGATTCTTAATTCAAGGTTTTGGGTGTTTGTGCCAGATATTTAATTACTCAGAACATTTGTTGATGGAGACTTAGATGTCATTGGGTTCCTCTGAAATTTGGTATCTTTCTGATTATATGGCTTCACATGAGAATATGATGTCAATTAACCAAATAGTTCATTTATTCATTTAGAGGATCATTATTCTTATATGTGCTAAGCTCTGACAGTATTTTAGGCATGGTATCCATTTTAGGACACAAAGACAAAAGCAAAAGACTCCAGATATTCTCATCCTTCACTGGTGAATCTACTAAATTACCAATCATTTCACAAGGATTTACTATTATTTATCAAAACACTGACATTTGGGGTGCCTGGGTGGCTCAGTGGGTTAAGCCGCTGCCTTCAGCTCAGGTCATGATCTCGGGGTCCTGGGATCGAGTCCCGCATCAGGCTCTCTGCTCAGCAGGGGCCTGCTTCCCTCTCTCTCTCTGCCTGCCTCTCTATCTACTTGTGATCTCTCTCTGTCAAATAAATAAATGAAATCTTTAAAAAAAAAAAACACTGACATTTACTGATGATGTACTTATTATATAAAACAAACTCAAATTTTTCCTCTTAATAATGTAATTATCCCTCCCATGATTCTAATATGCTTTCCTAAATATGGAAGCAGGGGCACCTGGGTGGCTCAGTTGGTTACGTGTCTGCCTTCAGCTCAGGTCATGATCCCAGGGTCCTGGGATGGAGCCCTGCATAGGGCTCCCTGCTCAGCAGGGAGTCTGCTTCTCTCTTTCCTTCTGCTGCTCCCCCTGCTTGTGCTCTCTTCTCAAATAAGTAAATAAAATCTTTAAAAATTTTTTATAGAGTTTTAAAAAATGGAGTGATTAAATAAAATAAATGTGGAAGAAAATGAGTTACTAACATAGGATAGAAACAGTTCATAATATTGAGTATTCCCTTGGGAATAAATTGCTTAAGTGAACTTGTGTGTAGAACAGAAAACATGAAGTTGAAAAATACTGGTTATTAGGAACAAATGTGTGTATGGATGACACACAACCACAAATGTTACATTATACAAAACACTGTGGGGAACACAGAATACACTGGGCAGTTTCCTTCAAAAGGTCGAATTAGAAGTGGTCCACAGTAAAAGAATTGGGATAATGAACCCTACCAGTGCAACAGCCTTGGGCAGGGAGTTGGATTGGTGCCATGGATTTAAACAGTGGTTTTGTTTCACTGGAACACAACATTTGTGAGCAAAGCACTGGAATGAGCTAAGTTGGAATGTGTGTCTGAGAGCATTTTAAAATCATGCTAAGCATATTTTGGACTGCATGGTATAGTTATTGGCAAGCCTGCTTCCAACTGTAGAAAATTTCAAAATACCACTCTTTTCATTAAGGCTTCTTTTCAAACTGCAATTATGAGTGAGGCCATCCAGAGCAAAACAGCTTCTAGGTTTACTGAGAGTTGGTTCTCAGTCTGAGCCGACTAAGTCCCAGCTCCTAAACTCTCTGCCTATCAAGGCACAGTTGAGTCTAATCTGCCTTAATGACCACCCCCATGTCCCTCATTCACTGTCCCAAGTATAAGCTTTCAAGCCATCAGTCTTCCACCCTAACTGACCCAAACCATTCCAGATGCTCCCTCCCTACTCAGAAGGTTTGATGGCCTCTCCAACTCTCAAATAGTTTTCTGTGCTTTGAGGCTTCTACTCCTTAACTAGAGAATTCTTAAGCCCTTCTCTGAGTGCATTTCCATTAACTGAAATAAGGCTTTTACCAAGTATACCTTCTCAAGTTGCACATCTCCCCTGTCTTAGAGAAGCCTGGATAATTTGTCATGGGTCAGATTTGTAGGCCACAGAAGGGAGAGTTCTGGATTTTTAAACTGTTTACATTTAGTCCAGGTCAGAAGATCATGGAAGCCAATGGGAGAAACCTATTTAGAAAAGCCTATGTAGACAAGGAGGGTTTAGAAATTAAGAAATCAGATATTCTATAAAAGCAATACAAGTAAATAGATTTGAATCATAATTGTCATTACTGATCTTCTGTTCTAGAATCTCATGACTTTGGAGTAAATTTCATACTTAAGAAGGTTTGTTTGGGGAGACAAAGAGAAGTATGAACTATTAATATTAACTCACTGTAAAATCTCTTGTAATTGAAGTATAAATAAATGCTATGTGAACATCCACATACACAAAAAAGGTTTGTAAAACACTACCTTGCTCCCAAAAAGGTACAGTTTGAACACTGAGTCTTCATAGTATTTTGGGTTTTGTGTTGTAGCCATAGTGAATTCCTACCAATTCCCCAATGTGCTAAAATCTGTGTTATTCCTTGTCTTCTGTCAGAAATGTCCTTTTCCATCCAACACCTTTACTCACTTGGCTAAGTCCTACTCACTTTGTAGATTACAGCTAAGATGTTGCTTGTTTCAGAAAGCTTGACCTTTTTCTCCAAGTGAAGATCAGAGGCCTTCTAATAGGAGCTCACATAAAAAATATATTTTCCTTCTTTTTATTTTTTTAAGATTTTATTTATTTATTGGACAGACAGATCACAAGTAGGCAGAGAGGCAGGCAGAGAGAGAGGAGGAAGCAGGCTCCCCGCTGAGCAGAGAGCCCAATGCGGGGCTCAATCCCAGGACCCTAGGATCATGACCTGAGCCGAAGGCAGGGGCTTTAACCCACTGAGCCACCCAGGTGCTCCATTTTCCTTCTTTTTAATACATGACATCTTATCCTGCCACTGTCTGTTCCATGTTCCTTGATTTCCAACACCTGGGACAATGCTTGGCACCATCAACGTTCAATAAATATTTGCTAAATGACTATATCAGTTGAAAAAATAAAAGATGGAATGGATGAAGGGGTAAAATTAGTAACTTGATGGATATATAGAGATTTGTTGCTAGTTTCTGTTAAGTGAGTCATAGCAGAGAAAGTTACTGTGTATGAAAAGAATGAAGTCAAATGAAGTTAGTATCTCATCAAGAGAGACATTACAAAAGTCATACTGAAGTTATTCTTATGGCATTCATTCATCAAGTATTTATTAAATGCCTCCCTGTTATATCAAAAGTAACCCTTTTTTAAAACTGATTCAAGCACTTACTGGATGCTTACTATTTATGTCATAAAGTATGCTTGCCTCTTTCCTCCAATAATTTGTTGTTTTTCATGTGTTTTAGAAGCGAATCATGAGCTAAACCATTAAAAAAAAATCCCGTCATTTATACATATAGCGCATATGCTAAAAGTGATATTTTTTCTCTCTTTTCTTTCAAAGGAATTTTAAAGCAAAGGAATAATTGTCAAACTAGACCCAATGTGCACTTTTCATGAAAAATTAACCTGTGTATGCATATTCAAAATAAGTGATTGCAAAATGAATAGGGAAATTAGCTTTGTTCTGTCTGTGTGGAGATCTCATTGGTAGTATGATGATCAGCATTCAGATCAGTTACAGCCCGAGATTGAAGGAGAGCTCTGTCGATAGGATGTTATGTAAGCTCCGCCATCCGCTAAGAATTACTTCAAGAGTTGAAATCTTGTTTCACTTAAGCAATTTAAAAACAAATCAGGGGAAAACTAGGCACATGCAAAGAACAATACTTATTTCAAATGAGAGCTGAGCTTCTGGGTATCTGGTCAAATAGAGTAAATTGTCTTAAAGATGGAGGAAGGTTTGTAGATGGAAAAAGGATCTCTGAATATACCAGCATCCATTCCTTATAAATCTCATTCCTGTGGGCACTAGGACCACCATTCTTCCTGAGTTTGGAGCTGGTTCATTACATGTCCACAAACGACTTCCTGATAATGCTTGCTATACTTACCCAGGTGTGGAAGCAAGCAGTTTTTCATCCAAAGAAACATGTAAATATCTCCAGGAATTTATGTAGTGTCTTTATCAGTATAGGGACAGAAAGAACAAAAATAGAAAGGATGCATATAAAGTTCTTAATATGAGGATATATATACATCCTTGTTTAGATGTGTGTGTGTGTATATACACACACCCATGTATATAGACTACGCTAGATTTGGATGATCATTGATTATAATAAAATAGATGAGGTTCTCCATTCCAGCTACAACCAACTTCCAGCTTTTGTTTCTAGATTATATTCCAGTAAGACTCCTCTTATAATAGGTTGGGTTGTAGAGGTAAAACCTTGACTTATTTCATAAGAAACAGTTTATGTTACTTCCACTAGAGACCATGCTTATTTTTAGCAGCTCTTCTGAGTTTTTAAAGGAACATGTTGCAAACCAAATCTCACGTGGATGGAAAAAAATCAGTGATGTCTGACAATACAATGTAATCAGATTCTAGAATGTTTATAGTCTTTGTCAAAAGAGTGGAACTAAAATGAAACTAAAATACTGCATACAATATTTCACAATCCCTCCCATCACCATAACAACAAATAACCCGTGCAGCTGGGACATTAGTAGTTATTAAGAAACTCAGCCTTCCTTTGTGAACTTTACCTTCAATTTGTAGATGTTTGCCTTTGAGGGTCTCATATTCTTTTTCTTGAGAGGTTTTGGCAGCTTTGATCAGTATACACCAACTTAGGATCTGGGAAAATGTTCCGGAGGGAACTAGATGTAACCAACATTTTGACAGTATACATATTACTGTCCTTGCTCCTATACAGACTCAATAGACCAAAAAAAGAAATCAAATAAATTGATCTTTTATACTATCTGAATAAACTGAAAGGCAGCAGAGAGTGAGTTGTGTTACTATCTAGGGAAGAAGCAATCTAGTCAAGAGAGACAAGGATGCATGACTCTTAAGACAAGAGAGCATGAGGAATGTTTGACAAAACACAGTGATATGTCTTGCAGGTGAGGAGAGAGCAAAAGGAAGAGTGGGAGTGGAGGCTAAAACACAGGGACATGTATGTCTTTGTGAGGATTTGGCAGCTGCACAGTGTGACATGAAGAACTGTTGAAACATTGTTTTTAATTGAGGTGAAACTCACATAACTTAAAATTAACCATTTTTTAAAATAAGTTTTTAAGTATAATGAACATATAGTGTTATATTAGTTTTGGGTGTACAATACAATGACTCAACATGCCTATATGTACTCAGTACTCATCACAATAAGCATATTCTTAATTCCTTTTATCTATTTTAAAGTGAAAAATTCATTTAATACATTATAGTATTGTGCAACCACCACCTGGATCTGGTTTCAAAACATTTCGTCAGTGCAAACTAAGATCCTGAATACTTCACAGAATTACTCTCCATGCCTTCCTACCCTTAGCCCCAGGTAACCATCAATCTGCTTACCCTCCTATGGATTTACCTATTCTGGATATTTCATATACATAAAGTCTGTGACCTTTTGTGGCTTACTTTTCACTTAATATACTGTTTTTAAGGTCCATCCATGTTGTAGCAGGTATCAGCACGTCATTTCTTTTTATGGCTGAAAAATATTACATATAAATATACAGCGATTAGTTTATCCTTTCATGTACTGATGGACATTTGGGTCGTTTCCACCTTTTGGCTATTGTGAATAATGTTTCCATGAATGCTCATTTACAATTTTGTTTGAACACCTGTTTTCAATTATTTAGATATATACCTAGGAGCAGAATTTCCTAGTTACATGTAATTGTGCATTTAACTTTGTAAGGAATGAAAACTTGTTTTCAGTGAAGAGTTTTTGGTTAGAGAAAGAACCTGATACAATTTATGACTTAAAAGATTATTCTTAGTGCTATGAGGGGAATAGTTTTCAGAGGATCAAGGAAACAATTCAGAATTTAACTGCAACCATCTGCCTTAAAGCAGCATGCATGCAATGGAGAATAGAGAAAAGTGCTCCAATTTAAGGTATTAAGGAAGGGTTGACAAGATTTGTTGATGTTTTAGACATGAGGGAAAGAAAGCTTCAAGGATGATTGTAAAATATCTGACTTGAGGAATTAGAAGGTAGAAATGACCAATATCTTATAAAAAGGAAACCGTAAAGTACTATGTTTAGGGGCTATCATCAAGGGTTCATCCTTGTTTATCTTAAATTAGCAGTATCTCTTCAACATCTGTATCAGATACCTATAACTATGTAACAAACTGCTAACCACAAAACTTTGTGGGTTTTTTTTAAGATTTTTTTTTAAGATTTTATTTATTTATTTGACAGAGAGAGAGAGAGAGATCACAAGTAGGCAGAGAGGCAGGCAGAGAGAGAGGGAGAAGCAGGCTCCCTGCTGAGCAGAGAGCCCGACATGGGGCTCGATCCCAGGACCCTGAGATCATGACCTGAGCCCAAGGCAGAGGCTTAACCCACTGAGCCACCCAGACGCCCCTGTGGTTTATTTGGTTATGAATCTTTGTATTAGCAACTAGGTCTGATCTCAGTTGAGTGGTTCCACAGGCCTCATTTGGGGTCACTTGTAGCTGCAATAAGCTAGTGATTAATTGAAGGCTGGTTGACTTAGGGTACTTCTGATGGGATGGATCATTCTCCTCCATATGGACTTGTCCTTTAACAGACCATCCCAGGAGACTTTTTGTTTGTTTGTTTGTTTGTTTGTTTGTTTTTATTTACTTTGGGAGAGACAGAGAGAGTGAGGGAGAGCACAAGCATTGGGTTGGGGCAGAGGGAAAGGGTGAAGCAGACTCCCTGCTGAATAGGGAGCCCAATGTGGAACTGGATCCAGGTATCCTGGGATAATGACCTAAGCCAAAGGCAGACACTTAACAAACTGAGCCACCCAAGTGCTCTGATCCCAGGCTCTTATATGTGGAAATTTCAGAGCAAGAAAGGAGAGGCTGGAAACTGCAAGTTCCTTTGATTTCTTGGCTCACAGTTTATACAATGTCCCTTTCATGGCATGAAATTGATCAGTGAAGGCATAGGTTCAACCAGGATTCAGTGGGGCAAAGAAGATTCAACCTCTTGATGGGACCATCAGCAACACCTTGCAAAGATGTATGGGAAGCAAGGGCAGAATCAGTGGCTTTTAAAATATGGTTTAATCTACCACACCATCAAAGTTGAGATATTGAAAACATAATCAGTTATAAGTTCCTGAAGTTCAGGAGGGAAGACTGGACTGACAAGTGGAGGGAGACTGATGAAGAGATTCTTTTCAAATGCTCATCCCTAATGTCTGAATATTTAAAAAAAAAAAAATGAAATAAAGAGAAAAAAGTGACTCAGATGGATCCATCAGTGAGATAAGAGGAGATCAAGTAAAAACTGTGTCCAGGAAGTTAAATTTGGCATTGAAATACACCAAAGATGACTGTGCATTTGTTGTTCATTCAATACATAGTGGCTTTCCTGTCGGTTAAGTATCTTTGAAGTTACCTGACCAACATAGTGACTGTTTTCTCTCTAGCCCTAGGCTAAGAGAGGGACAGTAGTTTCTGTGAATACCTGTACCAAGCTCATTAAAAGATCTGAACTTCCATTAATATCCAGGGAAAGTAGGCCAGAAATTGTCTGCAATGCTAATGGGAGCTATGAATTTGAATTTTCAGTGAAGTAATAAGGCCATGTGTTTTAAAACAGTGGTAAAACTCAATTGTGAGGGCAACTGAAAGACATTCACTTTATGACCATGTTGAAAAGCATAATATTTATTAAACACCATCCTACACAGAAAATTGTTCTAGGTTCTTACAATTACACAAAATTGAATGAAGCACTTGATCTTGTTTTTCAATGGGTTGCCATTTAAATGGGATGTTATAGATAAGAAAATAAATTGTATAAATTGCTAATGAGAAGAGTGATCATATTCACACAGAGACATATCTATGCAAATCATGGAAAGATATGTTTAGTAATAGAGTACTGGAGAGAAGGCATAGGAAAAAAAAAGAAAAAGAGTAAGCATTAGGGGGCCAGAGTAAAATCCCTACCAATGAGTAGTGTCTATAAACAAATCCTATAGTCTAATAAAAACATCAGCTATCATTTATGGTTTTTACAATGCTTGGAGCACCATTCTAAGTACATCCATATAAATTTACTTAGTGCTCACAGTAACCAATAAAGTACACGATGTTCTTTTGTGCCTATACTGTATCTGATTGGCCCACTTGTTTTTAGCGCCCTTGGCCAGCATCCACCTCCCACAAATGCCTGCTTTGGTGGCTGTCTGCTTTCTTGCCTCTCAGACATCCTCTGAAGCCTGAGACACACTCAGCCCTCATGCAGACATGCATGGGAGCTGTCCTCAACCAATGGGGGACAGGAGTGAGTGGATAAATACCTCAACTTTCCTTTCTTTGGAGGGATTACTTTGAGAAGCAGTCTATGCAGTCACCTGCACAATTCCCAGAGCAATTGTGCTTTAGTTGTCTACCAGGGAAACTAGAGATACCTCTTACATTACCTTTCTTCCCTTACTATGTCCTTGTCCTATTTTCCTCATTCTGCTTTCTGTGATTATCTTCCACATAAACTGTATCCAAATCTATGTCTCAGGCACTATTTGTAGAGAACCCAAACTAACCCAAACAAACTGTTCTGCACTTCAACAGATATAAAAAGGAGGTTATAAACATGTAAGAACTTGATCAAACTCATCTATAGAAACTATTAGAATCCAGATTGGCCCCTAATCTTCCCGCATTAAATAATACTGAATCTCTCAGAATCGAGGTTTTCATGATTTAATTTTTGCAGAAAAAATATTTATAAGCCCCACTGTGAGATTCTGTGGTTCTAGATTATCATTTTTATGCATAAAGTAAAGAAAATATATTTCCTTGATAAGAAATTAAGACCTAGAACATTGACTATTCTGGGACAGGAAAAACTCTCTTATATCCCTACTATTCTCAAAATAAGTTATTAAAGGAATACTCTCATTGTAACCTGAATGTTTTACTGCAATAGATAATGCATTAAAAGACCCTATTTTTAGGATTTGTATAAGGTTTTCTTTGTAATCTCTTCTTCCCAGATTTACAAGGATTTAGAAGACAATTATAACCTGCACTTACACACAATTTTATTGTTTAAAGTCATTTCCCTTAACTATTACAACAACATTACAAGCCACATGAAATCATTTCCACAGATGAGGAAACTTAACTGCGCTTGAATCTTGCCCATACTAATGTACTTGGCATATAGCAGAACCAGGTAATGAATCCACATCTTCTTATAACCCAAGGCAGGGCTTTGTCTCTTGTAGCATAGGCATTTATGAAGTCTTTTATTATCACCAATGCTGAGGAAAACAGAAAATAATAAACTCTCTGGGTGGTCCACGTGGAAAGAAGATGGTTTAAGTGAGTTTATAAATAGCTGCTTCCTGTGAATTGGCATCTTTTAGTCTCTGCATTTCCAGAGTCCGTGTGGATTTGTGGAGAAACTGGGTTCTAACAGAAGTTAATGTAAAAGAAACATAGTGTTGCAGTACCAAGTACTCAAGTTTTAGACCCTGACAGGAATAGGCAATTTTTCAACTCCACTGGAATGGCCTCTACTTATAGTTCTTTGGTCTCTTCAGGTTGCTAATCTTTAAAGTGATACTGATAACACTGTTTTGAATAAGTTTAAACCTGAACTTACCGTGAAGTCATAAAACAGAGTCAAGTCAAAAAATGACTCTGGTCACTTTTTGCTAATTTCTAGCTTCTAGTCTCAACATATATGAAAAGGAGCAAACAAGAATCTGTGCATGATTACTTCACATTGGCCCATTCTTAAAAGTCGGGGAAATCATTTTTTTTGTTGTTTTTTGGGTTTTTTTTGGTTTTTTTTGTTTTTTTTTTTAAAGATTTTACTTATTTATTTGACAGAGAGAGATCATAAGTAGGCAGAGAGGCAGGCAGAGAGAGAGGGAAGCAGGCTCGCTGCTGAGCAGAGAGCCTGATGCGGGACTGGATCCCAGGACCCTGAGATCATGACCTGAGCCGAAGGCAGTGGCCTAACCCACTGAGCCACCCAGGCGCCCCGGGGAAATCATTTTTAAATGAATTTTTTTCAGTCCTTTATATCTGCATGACATTTTCATGTGATATTAACAAGTCAACAATACCTACTCTGATCTATAATACCCTAAACTCTGTTCTAATCTGTTGACACTCTTTTTTTTTTCTACAAGTTATTGATACTTTTTGAAACATTTATTTAGGTAAAATACACATAGCATAATATTGTCATCTGAACTATTTATAAATTTATAATTCAGTGTAGTTACATACATTCACATTATTGTGAAACCATCACCGCAATCCACCCCATAAACCCTTTCATTCTGCAAAATAAGTACTTTATAACTGTTGGACAATAACTCCTCTTCTTCCCTCTCCTCAGTCACTGACAGGCACCATTCTACTTTCTGTCTCTGAATTTGACTAATCAACATACCTCATATAAGTGGAATCATGCATTATTTATCTTTTTGTGACTGACTTATTTCACTTAGCATTATGTCCTCTAGGTTCACCCCACATTGAAGAATGTATCAAAGCTTCCTTCTTTTCTTTTAGAGCTAAATAATATTCTACTGTATGTATAAACCACGTTTTGTGTATCCACTCATCCATTGATAGTCCTTGGGTTTTTTCAACCTTGTGGCTATTGTCAACACTGCTGCTCTGAACTTGGTTGTATAAGTATCACTTCTAGATTCTGCTTTCAGGATTTGGGGTTATAGGAGTAGAATTGCTGAATCATTTGATAGTTCTATTTTAATTTTTTGAGACAATTCCATGCTGCTTTCCAGAAAAGAAGTTGCACATTTTTTCATTCCCATTGACAGTACACAGAGGCATGAGGTGACTCCTCATGATAGTTTCGATTTGCAACTCCCTCATGATTACTAATGTTGAGTATCTTTTCACATCCTTATTGGTCATTTGTATATCATTTTTGGAGAAATCTCAATATACATCTCCTTTGCCCATTTTAAAAAATATGACATACGTCTTTTGTTTTCATGTTGTCCTTGTACCAGAACATGCTAATCTCTGTATCTTTCTAATTTTAGTGTATGTGTTACCAAAGCAAGCATGTAAGTTGTTGATTCTTAATTTGAATTCTTAGTATTTCATTAGTACAATTTCCTCTTCCTAACAAACCACCATCCCTCACCATGTACCTACACTCAATACTTTATTTCATAAGAAATATAAAAGAAGATTTATATATATTCTTAAACTTATTTCTTGTTTATGTTCAAGTTATTGCCTCTTTCCATTGCTTGATTACTGATAGTTTTGAGTTTTGTTTTGCTTTATTTTGTACTTTTTCATGTCACTAAATCTAGGAAAGTGGAAAATTTTAAGGTCTGAATTAATGATGTCACCTTAAACAGGCTGATCAAGGTAGAGATGAAGGAGCAGTATATCAACCTTGCATCTAAAGAGGACATTAATCTTGCTCTTTTTTAAAATTTTTAATCAGAAGTTCCTAATTTTCTCACCATTGATGTAAAAATCATTTATGCTTGCAGCACAACCAACATAAATCATTAACACAAAAAAGAATGGTAAGCAATCTTTAATCAATATCACTTCCTTCTATTAGACACAGTGGAAATGAAAGAATACAATTTGTCATTGATCAGGAATCTTGCAAACATTTAGCCAGGGCCTCATATCTTCCCCATACTGAATTTGTTCTAGTCATGCTGACCTTCTTTATGTTTTTAGGACAAATCAAGGTCATTTCCTTCCCATGAACTATGCATATCTTGTTTCTTTCTGTCATTTCATCATTTCTTTGAGGTTTTAGCTTAATGCCATCTCCTTGGAGAGGCCTCTTGACGCTTAACCCAATGGTGCTGCTTCCTGGACAGTCACTTTCTATTGTTGCATCCACTTTGTTTTCTTCACAGCACAAATCACTTTCTGAAATTATCTTATTAATTATTTAATGGTATGCTGTTTATTGTCAGCCACCCTCCCTCATTATGATATATGTCCTACAACTGCAGAGGTCTGTGTCCTTGTTTCACTTCTAAAACCTCAGTGTCTGAAACAGTGCCTGGTTAATAGCACATATAGTTGCATGAATACTTGGTGACAATGTCAATTAGAAGTCAAAATCCTTTTATGTAAAGGGCCAGATATTTTAGGCTTTGTAAGGCTTACAACTGCTCAAATCTGCTACTATAAATCAAAAGCAGCTATTAAATAATATAAAAAAAAGAGAAAAGAATAAGCTTGACTGTGTTGCAGTAAAATTTTATTCACAGAAATAAGACATGGGCTAGATTTGGCCTATGGATCATAGTGTACAGACTGCTAGACTAGAACTCCTAATGTCTATTTTGGTATTGGGGCATACTTTGATGTTAGTTGCTTCATTTTAGCTAGTTTTTTAAAAAAAATGCTAATAATAATAATAAAACAAAGATAAAACTGGTTTTACTTCAAAACAATAAGTAACAATTAAGATAAAGATTAAGAGAATTTTCCAGATTTTCTGTGGAATAGTATGATACTTGCTCAATCAGCAGCTTCAGTGGGAAAGGACAATTGGTGTTAAAGATAGTGTGATAGTAGGAGGGGATATTTGAAATCATCCTTAGTGTACAGCCGTGTGCTTCCAAATCATCAGTGATTGCCAGACTGCACAACAGAATGACCAGTAACTCTGGGGTGGCGCCTGAGGATTTGTGTTTCTATCTAGTTCTAGGTGATGCTGATACTGGTGGGTAGAGGCTGAAAAGTGGAAAGGAGATGCATGTGAAGATGTGAGTCAGGTGATATGGGTGAGCAATGGTCTGCAAGATGGTAGGGGCTGTGGAAATGATAAGCAGGACACAAATGAAAGGGAATTAATTATCCAGGAGAGTAGCATACACGGAAGTTAACTTATGGAAAAACTGAATTTATGGAAAAAAGATGAAATGGTTCTTGGGGGATATGTTGAACAAGAAAAGTGTAAAGCCTCAGAAATAAATTATGTCAGACTAACTACATTTTCTTCTTTAACAGAAGTACTAGACTCTAGTCATATAGCTGCATTTGATTAAGCATGGCATTTGGTGATATATTTCCTAATATTATATTGGATGAATTGAGCCACTCACTTTAACAATATAGAGCATTAATACCTGGTTTTATGAATGTAGGCAAAAGATATTGACACAAGGACAGCAGAGTGATGAAGGATGACTAATGGTGGCAGAGTCTTCCCACAGCTACATCCCATTGACAGATCTGCCAGGATGGAGAAATTGATGTTTTTGACATAAAACTAGAAGAAATGTGTTAAATCAGAGAATGTTTGTGGCATGATCAAGTAAAAAGTTAAATCTCATCTTATCGAATTTTTTTTTTTTAAATAAACAAGTCTGGCTCTTTTCCTAGGAGGAAGAGAGAAACAAAGAACAGATGGGGCTGAAAGATATCCATACTAAGATGGGATACACAAATTTAAGGGTTTATGTAATCTCATTAAGTATAAATGGACCAAAGTTTCCAATTAAAGGAAGAGAGCTTCAGACTGACTTAAAAAACTGAAATTAAAATTTTAAAAAAGTTAACACTGAACTATATGCTGTCTACATGATAAGTTGAAAACAAGAGAATAGAAAAAAAAAATATGGCATGCACACTATAACAAGAAGAGAAAATACTAAGTATACTTTAAAACAAAGTTTATTACCTAAAATAAGGTAGAACATTCTATCATGATAAAAAGGGAAGTTTACCAGGAAGATACACTGATATTAAAGCCTCAATATGCAAACAGCAAAAACTATCAGAGCCATAGAGAGAAATAGAAAAATCTACAGTTAAACTTATTAATTAATTTTCATTCCCCTCCTTCGGTCATTGGTAGAACAACTAAACAAACAATTCAGTACATGTATAGTGGACTCAACATAATCAGATTGAATTAATCGACATATAAAGAATCTTCTGAAAGATCAAAAGCTATAAACTTATGGAGGAAAATCAGCAAATCCTTGAGTAGCTCTCCACATTTTTTTTTCCAGACATATCAGACATGGCTATAGAGATATATGTCCTCTTTGGGACCTGTGCACCTTCTGTAACCTACTTCCTACTGTTTTAAGACTTGCCAAAACAGTAACAGGATTTTCAGAAGAGGCTGATGTTCTTCAGCAACTTAATTTCTTCAAAACCTTATTAACTTTCTTATTTTTTACTTCTAGTCGATTTTATGTATATGTAACCACACTAAAAATTATTTTTGAAACAGATCTCAGATGGTCTTTATTTACTTGCTTTCCAGTTCTCTTATACAGATCAACTTAATAGCAGCTACCTGAGGAGATGAGGCCTGAAAATAGTACACCTCAAATCTGATCACTTTACTGAAGTAAAAATTCTCATCATGTCTTTGTCAAAAAACAAAAAGCAAACAAATAAAAAAAACCTTCTAAATGTCCAAATTTCTAGTTCACTCATGAACAATGTAATTGTGGAGAGAAGTTCCATATCCAAAATATTATATTTTCTGACTATTGACAAAGGAGGTAAGTTCTGTTTAATAAATACTTCATTTATTTGTTGCTATTAAATTATTTGCAAGTAACAATTTCATTTGATTACATAATTTTTTGGTTTAGAAATGTGGGAAGGGAGCACCTGGGTGGCTCAGTGGTTAAGCCGCTGCCTTCGGCTCAGGTCATGATCTCAGAGTCCCACATCGGGCTCTCTGCTCAGCAGGGAGCCTGCTTCCCTTCCTCTCTCTCTGCCTGCCTCTCTGCCTATTTGTGATCTCTCTCTGTCAAATAAATAAATAAAATCTTAAAAAAATAAAACAACAACAACAAAAAACAAACAAACAAAAAAAGAAATGTGGGAAGGGCTCAAATGAGCAATTTTTCTGCTCCATGTGGTTTCAACTGGGATCATTTAGTACTGTTTAACTTGCAGGTGGATTTTTCTGGAGCATCCAAGATGGCTTCATTTATATGGTTGTTGTCTTCAAGCCCAATCTTAGATAGTACTTCTCCCTATCAATGGAATCATAGGGTTTCTTTGTATTATCTCTCTACCAGAATAGTGGAACATTTTCTAGATGGCTCAGGTCTCAAAAGAACAAGGTAGAAGCTATCAGTCCTCTTAAAGGCTAGACTCAGAGCTGGCATAGAATCACTTGTGCCATAATCAACAGAAAGAAATATACTTCATGTTGCCTTATGTTTTGCATAGGAGACAGTTTTGTAAAGGGGACATCTTGCCACATGTGTCGGAGCTTGCAGGCAGAATTACTCAGTTTAGCATATGCTCATGAAAGGGCTCAAGGCTTTCTTGAGCAAGTCCGCATTCTCAGAAACAGAAACCTAATAGCAACCATGCTTGGAAGCATGAAGGTCTGCTTTTCTGATCATTTAATTTCAAACAATAGAAAAAAATAAGAAATATTGCCCATGTAGTCAGACAATTACTCAAACAACAGTCTAAATTGTATCTTATTTTGGAGTTTGAGAAAAAGAGTCCAGCCATATGTGAAACCCCACATGGGCGTAATCCAGAGGAAATGCTGTTTAGTTCAGGCATATGTTTAGCTTTTGTGTCTTTCCTTCAACAATGCAGAGAATCTGGGAAGCTTTAAACACTAATATGATCTAATTGGGGCTACAAAATCTTGTCTTTTACCTTGCATCTGAAGTGTATCTACCACCCACCCTTAAACTTGCAACACCCTTAACTTGTTCCTTGTCTCAGCTCACTAAGCCTTCCTGATATATCCCCATCCTTCTTTTAAGAAACTTATTATTATCATTATTATTACTTTGCTTTAGTAAGAGGTGGGAAAGAAGTCTTCATTATGTAAAATGTGATATATAAATCTGTGTGGAGTGCTTCTAAAAGTAGAATGTCTGCCAAGTTCTCTAGCAACGTTACCAGTGCATAATTAAGTACTCATTTAAACTATAGTTTATGTTTGTGGGAAGGGAGAGTGTGGAACTCAGAAATAGAAGTTGTTGTGGGGTGGGGTTTTTCTGTATTTTTAAATTATATGTTAGATTCTGTTTTTGACAGCTATGACTTTTAAAGTAACAAAACTGGATTTTCAGTTCTAGCAATATGGTGGTCTTGGTGACCAGAGCAATCCTTGTGAAATACAGTACTTAAAAAGTCCTGGATAAACATAAGATGTAATATGCAATAAGACAATCTACAAAGGCTAGATAGAGACTGAGAAAGAAAGTAAATTTAAAACAGTACTGAGTATTGACTATGGCACATTTTCTGGCCCATCTGGTTATCTCTGATTGCCTAGAGCTAAGTATTTAAGTCAGTCTTTTTGTGTTAGACTGGTGATAAAGCCAGAGACCCAATCAATTCACGTGGGTTTCATACAATACCTTGATAGTAAGTCTGCATTCATGAAAGCCAAAACCCACAGTGAGTTGAAGAAAAGAATAATACATTGTGAAATGGCCAAGGTACCTGTGTCTCATCTTTGATCTTGAATGGAGGGTACAGTAATATATATATAATAAAGTAAATATAATTAAATATACATGCATGCACATACACAATTATTTTGACAGTTGCTAAAAATAGAAATAAATTTAAATATTTGTGTAATGAAAACCATCTCAAAGACAAAAGTTTAGTTTAAGGTCATTCCACATTGGTTAAATGCCCCTACAGGGAGGGAAAAGGAAATAAAAATAATCTGGAGAAACATAACTTAGAGCTTAATGCCCAAGAGCCAAAGACGTTTTGCAGATGAGATTTCAGTAAATGTGACTTTACAATAGCAACAACAGTAATAATAAATAAAAATATCTAATAGACAAGAAACCAAGCTACCATGAATGGAGCTTCTTATGAGAGGTTAAAACAAAACAAAACAGTGAGATCAGATATATTAAGACAGCAGCAGATCTTGAATTTATCAGATAGAATATATCTAATTAAAACATATTGGTATGACTACTTAAAATTCCATTGTATGTATGAAGAAGGAATAAATCACTGTCAAATTAACATATGTTTTTATAAAAGACAAGAATAAATCTAACAATTATATGCACATGGATATAGATACAGATAAATGTATATTTTAATTTTTATTTTCATTTAAATTGATATTCATATTATATATATATATATATATATGAAACTGGGAAATGAACAATCTAAAGAACGTATTAGACAGAGAGAAATAGCCAAGTGCTGATGTGCCTGATGATGCAGCAGACTACAGACATTAAATAGATGACAAAAATACAAAAAAAAAAATGTTAAATAATACTGATGAGTGAGGAGTCCAATTTGCAGACAAATGCAATTCTAAGGAGAAAACTTCAATGGGAAGAAGAGTTAATATTTGGAAAAAAAATAACTGAAGATTTTCCCAAATTTATGAAAGAAGTGATCATCAGAGTCAAGATAATCAAAGAATCCCCTAAACTTAATGCTTTTAAAAAATCAATTCAAATACAATAATAAAAATACCTATACCAACAAATCATAATTTAAGTTGCAATACCAAAGTAACAGAAACTATAAGAAGCCAGAGAGAAAAATAAATTATCATAGGGGTGCCTGGGTGGTTCAATGGGTTAACTTCTGCCTTCGGCTCAGGTCATCATCTCAGGGCCCTGGGATCAAGCTCAGCACTGGGCTCTCTGCTCAGCAGGGAGCCTGCTTCCCCCTCTCTTTCTGCCTAGTTGTGATCTCTCTCTCTCTGTCAAATAAATAAATAAAATCTTTAAGAAAAGGGTTATCATAAAACAATAAATAAATGGAAAGCTGACTTCCCAAAAATCATTTAAAGAACCCAAATCAGTCTTTTAAACCATCAAAATATGGAAAGAAAAAATTAGAAATCTGTATATATATTTAACTTTACATCGTGGTAAAATGTTGACATTTTAAAAACTGTATATATTTTTGTATTTGTAGACACTTATTGATGACATATCTAAAAATGTGTATCTGAGATGAAAGAAGATTTGTTAAACAAGGGAAATAGTAAATATATAAATAAATCTAAACGAATGTTTACAACAGCCCTAATTGTCTTTTAGTGTTAAAAAATACCAAGGTAGGGGCGCCTGGGTGGCTCAGTGGGTTAAGCCGCTGCCTTCGGCTCAGGTCATGATCTCAGGGTCCTGGGATCGAGTCCCGCATCGGGCTCTCTGCTTGGCAGGGAGCCTGCTTCCCTCTCTCTCTCTCTCTCTCTCTCTGCCTGCCTCTCTATCTACTTGTAATCTCTCTCTATCAAATAAATAAATAAAATCTTTAAAAAAAAAAAAATACCAAGGTAAGGGGCACTTGGGTGGCTCAATCAGTTAAGCATCTGACTGGATTTCCACTCAGGTCATTACCTCAGAGTCTGGAATCAAGTCCAGCATAGGGCTCCATGCTCAGCAGGGAGTCTGCTTGAGAAATCTCTTTCCCTTTCCCTCTACTCCTCCCCTACTCATGCTGTCTTTGTCTTCTAAAATGAATAAATAAATCTTAAAAGAAAAAATAAAGTAAAATTTAAATGTACACAGCCTATAACCTAAATAAGGGAGGGATTCAATTAGTATTAATAATATCTAAGATCTTTTTTGGAACTTTAGACTTGTCTAAATATGCATATTCTGATCTGTCTTTACATTTGTTTCCCTCTCTGTTTCCTTTTGGACATTTTCCTGTTGAAGTGTTTTCAAATTTCTTAATCCCATCTTTTAATGTGACTATTCTATTTTTAAATATATTTCCCAACTTAGATAATGTATTGTTCATTTTTAGCATATCCCTTTGGTTCTTTAATATAGACTCCAATTCTGTGTTGAAATTCATCCATGTTATCCACATTTTCTTCTATTTCCTTTAACCTAATAATCATAATTTTTTAAGTGAGCTAGGTATATTGTCAGCCCTTTCATTGATCATAAATACATTTTATTTCCTTCTTTACATATCTAGTAATTTTGAATTTTATGCCAGACATTATAACAAAAAAGTCTTCTAAGCTATAGATTTCTGTGTTTGAGCAATGAAAATTTTCTTTACTTTTGTTAAGAAAAAAAGGGAAAGAAGTTATTAACATTAGTTCAGTTTAAATTAACTTAAGTCAGGAGTACAGTATAATTTAAGAGACTCAATCTTTTGAGTTTACCCAATCTTTGGATGAGCCCAACCAGGATTTTCACTCTCTCCTCATGTCTTGTGTGTTTCAGTTGCTTCAGCTTTAAATGGTGGACCAGATGTGGGGTGTGAGGACGGGGAAAACTCCAGGCAACAGTGTTCTGTCATCTGTCGTTCACAGGTTCCAGCTCAGGTTCCCGGTATCCTAAAGCTGTAGGTCTTTGTTTCTTAAGAAGCATTAAAGATATTATACTCTGTCTTTCTGAAGGTTTAACTTGAATCTCTAGCTTTCCAAGAACCCACAGCACCCATCAAATCCCATAGGAAAAGCTGACCATGATTTGAGTTCTCTCAAATTTGTAATTTGTCATGCCAGCACCATTAACTGTTAAATATTTCTGTAACTCCTACTAGAGTTTCCCTGCCTGAGCAAGCTGGATCTTCAACTTGCATCTAGAAATAGAAAATTTTCTGAGAATCATTTTTTGAAAGTTAGAGAGTTCTAGCTTGTCGCAGAGATGTTCTCTCCCCTGTGAAATTTTAATTTCTAATGCTCATTGCTTCCATTCTCTACAATGCCTTTAAATTATGAAATGTATATAAACTTTTTTAGGTGCTTCAGGAAAATTGTTGTTCTGCAATAAACTTCTACATCCTACCTACAAGGCTTGAATTTCCTGGATGGCTAATGATGCTGAGCAAATTTTCATAGATTTACTGAGCATCTGGATATCCTCTTTCATTTCCCCTTCCCAGATTTTTATTTTTTAAAATATCTGTTCTTGTCAATTGATAGGTCTTTTTAAAAAATATAGTGAATGATTCCTTTGACATTAATGGGTGATGCAAATATCTTCTCCTGGTTTAGAGGCTGTTTTTTTTTTTTTTTCCATTTTATTTTATTTCTTTCCAGTGTTCCAGAATTCATTGTTTATGCACCACACCCAGTGCTCCATGCTGTACATGCCCTCTATAATACTCACCACCAGCCTCACTCACCCAACCACCTCTGCTCTGAAACCCTCAGTTTGTTTCTCAGAGTCCATGTCTCTCATGGTTTGTCTCCCCCTCCAATTTCTCCCATCTCACTTCTCCTCTCCAATCACCATGTCTTCATGTTATTCCTTATGCTCCACAAGTAAGTGAAACCATATGATACTTGACCCTCTCTGCTTGACTTATTTCACTCAGCATAATCTCTTCCAGTCCTGTCCATGTTGATACAAAAGTTGGGTATTCATCCTTTCTGATGGAGGCATAGTACTCCATTGTGTATATGGACCATATCTTCTTTATCTATTCATCCATTGAAGGGCATATTGGTTCTTTCCACAGTTTGGCAACTGTGGCCATTGCTGCTATGAACATTGGGGTACATGTGGCCCTACTTTTCACTACATCTGTATCTTTGGGGTAAATACCCAGTAGTGTAATTGCAGGGTAGCTCTATTTTTAATTTCTTATGGAATCTCCACACTGTTTTCCAAAGTGGCTGCACTAACTTGCATTCCCATCAGCAATGTAAGAGGGTTCCCCTTTCTTCACATCTTCTCCAACACTTGTTTACTGTCTTGTTCATTTTGGCCATTCTAGCTGGTGTAAGGTGGTATCTCAATGTGGTTTTGATTTGAATCTCCCTGATTGCTAATGATGATGAATATTTTCTCATGTGTCTATAGCCATTTGTATGTCTTCTTTGGAGAAATGTCTATTCATGTCTTCTGCTCACTTTTTGACGTGATTATTGAGTTTGTATTGAGTTTGAGGGGTTATTTATGGATCTTGGATATTAGCCCTTTGTCTGTTGTATCATTTGCAAATATCTTCTCCCATTCTGTGGGTTGCCTCTTTGTTTTGTTGACTGTTTCCCTTGCTGTGCAGAAGCTTAGAGGTTGGCTTCTTACTCACTTAATTGATAATGGGAGTTTCTAGTTACAATTTAGTTCAAATGTGTAAGTTGTTTTCTTAGTAGTTAGTGATATTTGAGTTTAGTTTAATATATCTTTTCTTATTCTGTGATCATTAGTATATTCTTCTAATATACTAATTTATATTAGATATTATATATCTAATATAATAGATATTAGTCTTTTGACTTTGTCAAAAGTCTTTGAAGATTTATTGTTTCCTTTTTCACATTTAGGTAAAAAATTCACCAGAAATGATTTTTATATGGGGTGACCTAGTTTTGTTACAGTGTTTTTCTATGTACATATCAAAATAATCCAACACAATTTGGTGAGAAGACTGCCATTTTTACTGTTCTACTTATCAACTATAGTATAAGTCAAAAGTTCATACATGTGTGAGTCTGCTACCAAACACTATTGTTTCAATTGTTAGTTTGTTTTTCCTTCACCAGATGACGTATTTTCTTAATATAAATGTTTCATATCTTAGTATATAGTATAATAAAGTTTCTAATTAATTTATCCTCAAGATTATCATGGCTTTTCATAGCTCATTTCACTTTGTGAATCTGTTGAAATATTATTTACTTAAAGCATGTATATCTGTATAACCATCACAATATCTAAATTTACACATAAAAAAAACTTGCTGGGATTTTGAGTGGGATTTGTTGTAGACTGACTTCTTTATTGGCCCTAATTATTGATCTCCTTCAATCCACCCTATGTAATGTAACCTCACAGTTTATCTAAAGATGTATAGTCTATTTCTACTCTTCTTAAATCTGGGGTAGCCTTATAATTTGCATGACCAATAAGATGTAGCAAAGGTGTCACTATACTAGTCCAAACCTGGGCCTCAAGAGGCCTTGCTTACTTCTACTTAGTCTTTTTTTTGGATTTGTTTTGATTTTATTTATTATTATTATTATTATTACTATTATTATTGTTGTTGTTGTTGTTGTTATTACTTCTACTCAGTCTTATGAACCTCTTCCTTTCCATGAAAGAATTGCCAGACTAGTCTCTTTGAGGGATACAAGAGCAACACCAACAATTAGCCAATCACTGGAAACAAAGCTACCTAATTGTAAAGCATAACAGAGCCTAGCTAAGATAAAGAGTGTCGAGCTACACACACACCTACATGTAGAATTATGAGCTATACAGGACATTGTTATTTTATGTAACTATATTTTGGAGCCTCCCACCCCCCCAGCATTATTTTGACAATAGACAGCCAATATAGGTTTCCATCATTGTATTATAAATCATTTGAATATAATCAACATCTTTACAATATTGTATTTTCAGTTTCAGGAATATAGATTACTCTTCCTTTGATTTGAATCTTTGATTTCTCTCAATAAAATGCTGTATGTGTGTGTAGAAGTGTTACACACAAACTTTTAGATTTAGTTCTGAATATTGATTATTTTTATACTATATCTACTCATCTCTCAGACTTCTTTCATTATCACTGTAACATAAAATATAGTGTTTGTGTATTGACATTGTATTTCATCAAATTGCTAAATTCACTTATTAACTGTAATAATATATCTAAATTTTTTTAATTTTCTATATAAAGAAAATCTTTGCAATTAATGACATTCTTTTTGTTTTGTTTTCAATCCACATATCTTTTTTTAATGTTTCAAGTTTTTATTTAAATTACAGTTAGTTAACATATAGTGTAATATTCTTTGTGGTAGTAGAATTTAGTGATACATCATTTACATGTAATGCCCAGTTATCTTCATATCAACTGCCCTCCTTAATACCCATCAGGCATTTAGTCCATCCCCCTCCCACCTCTTTCCATCAACCTTAAGTTTGTTCTCTATTGTAGTCTCTTATGCTTTTCTCCCCCCCTCTCTATTTTCTCCCCTTCCTGTATGTTCTTCTGTTTTGTTTCTTAAATCCCAAATATGACTAAAATCATGGTATTTGCCTTTCTCTAACTGAATAATTTCACTTGCTATTAATACTCTCTAACTACATCCATGTCATTGCAGATGGCAAGATTTCATTCTCTTTTATGTCTGCATAATATTTCATTATTTCTTCTTTACCCATTCATCAGTTGATGGACATTTGGACTCTTTCCATAATTTGGCTATTGTTGATAATGCTGTTATAAACATCAGGGGGCATGCACCCCTTCAAATTAGTATTTTTGTATTCTTCAGGTAAGTACCTAGTAGTGTAATTGCTGATTCACAAGGTAGTTCTGTTTTTAACTTCTTAAGAAACCTCCATACTGTTTTCCAGAGTGGCTGTACCAGTTTGCATTCCCACCAACCATGTGGGAAGGTTCCCTTTCTCCACATCCTTGCTAATATCTGTTGTTTCCTGAGTTGTTCATTTTAGCCATTCTGACAGGTATGAGGTGGTATCTCATTGTTATTTTGATTTGTATTTCCCTGATAATGAGTACAGTTGAGCAGCTTTTCATGTCTGTTACCTATCTGGATGTTTTCTTTGGAAAATTGTCTATTCATGTCTTCTGCCCACTTCTTGGCTGGATTATTTGGGTTTTGGCTGTTGAGTTTCATAAGTTCTTTAAGATTTTGGATACTAACCCTTCATGAGGTATGTCATTAACAAATATCTTTTCCCATTCCTAAGGTTGTCTTTTAGTTTGTTGATTGTTTCCTTTGGTGTGCAGAAGCTTTTTATCTTGATGAAGTCCCCGTAGTTCATTTTTGCTTTTGTTTCCCTTATCTCCAGAGACACGAAGTTGCCGCCTCTGTTCTCCTTTAGAATTTTGATGGTTCCTAGTCTAACATTTTAGTCTTTCATCCATTTTGAATTTATTTTTTGTATGTTGTAAGAAAGTGATCCAGTTTCATTATTCCACATGTTGCTGTCCTGTTTTCCCAACACCATTTGTTGAAGAGATTGTCTTTTTTAACCATTGGATATTCTTTCCTGCTTTGTTGAAGTTTAGTTGTCTATATAGTTTTGGGCCCATTTATGGGTTTCTATTCTGTTCCATTGATGTATGTGTCTGTTTTTTTTTAAAAGATCTATTTTATATATATACATATTTTATATATATAT
Organism: Meles meles; assembly: GCF_922984935.1. Lineage (NCBI taxonomy): Eukaryota > Metazoa > Chordata > Mammalia > Carnivora > Mustelidae > Meles > Meles meles. Next base: position 34,357,137 of record NC_060069.1, on the reverse strand, counting down.
ATATTATTTGACACAGAAAGAGAGAGAGATCACAAGTAGGCAGAGAGGCAGGCAGAGAGAGAGGGGGAAGCAGGCTCCCCACTGAGCAGAGAGCCTGATGTGGGGCTTGATCCCAGGACTTGAGACCATGACCTGAGCTGAAGACAGAGGCTTAACCCACGGAGCCATCCAGAGGCCCCAGTAAGTGTCTGTTTTTGTGCCAGACCATACTGTCTCAGTGACTACAGCTTTGTAATATAGCTTGAAGTCTGGAATTGTGATGCCTCCAGTATTACTTTTCTTTTTCAAGATTTCTTTGGTTATTCAGGAAATCAGCAAGGAAGAAGTCAAACTTTCACTATTTGTAGATGACATGATATTCTATATAGAAAACCTAAAAGACTCCACCAAAAAATTGTTAGAACTATTTTATGAATTCGGTAAACTTTCAAGATACAAAATCAACATACAAAAATCTGTTACATTTCTATATACCAGAAATGAAGCAACAGAATGGGAAATCAAGGAATCAGTCCCATTTATAATTGCACCAAAACCCATGATGCCTAGGAATAAACATAAATAAAGGGGTAAAAGATCTGTACTCTGACCACTACAGAATATTTATGAACAAAATTGAAGATGACACAAAGAAATGGAAAAAAATTCATGCTCATGGATTGTATGAACAAATGTTAAAATATCTTTACTACCCCAAACAATCTACACATTTAATGCAGTCCCTATCAATCCACTTATCTTTTCATTATTCTACTTGCTTTATTGTGCTGGCACAGATTTCTAGTCCATCAATAAACAGACCATTCAAAAGGATATATTTATTAGTCATTTACAGATTACTCTATATAAGATTAAGAAAGTACTCTTTTATTTTTAGTTTTCTAAGAAATATTTTTCATAAATTTCTGATAAATTGTATCAATCTTTCTATCTCTTTCTGTAAGATGGTTAAATTAGATTTACCTACATCTGTGGGAGAAGTTGGTCTATATTCCTCTTCTCTTCAGATATCCTGTCAGAATTTGGATATCAGGTTCTGCTCTACTCATAGTTACCTAAGAAGACAATCACAGATCTGCATGGAAGTATTTACCGCTGAAGGTATGTAAGCATTGGGATTTCCATATTCAAATGACTCAGCTGTAGAATCAATTAAACAGTTATAGGATATGTTGATAATTTATTTCTTCTTATATTAGTTCTTGGGATTTATCTTTTTTTTGGCCAATTTTCAAATGCATTGTCATATTTCATATTTTTGTCTCCTTTAAATGTTAGTAGAACCAATTATTTCTGTCTCTATTATTCTTCCTGATTTCAGTCTCACAAAAAACCTGTCTTACAAGAATTTTTTTGTTTGTTTGTTTACTTTTAAGTCTTTTAGAGTATAATCATTTGGCTTTGATGGTTTTCTCTAGTGTCCAATATTTTATCAATATCTAATTATTATTTTCTTCTTTTGTTTATTTTAAGTTTACTTTGTTGTTATTGTTGTTGTTTCTTTTTATAAAGGAGACTCTACACCCAACATTGGGCTCAAATTCACAACTCTGAAATCAAGAGTCACACATTCTACTAACTCAGCCAGCCAGGCATTCCTAATTTGCTATTTTATTTCTAACTTCTATAGATTATTGATTTTTTTGAACCTTCCTTTTCTTATAATACATGTACTTAGGTCTACATATGTCCTTGTACACACATCTTAGCTATTTTCCAAATTTCTTCATATATGCTATGTTTCTTTCACTGAATTCAATGTTTAAAATATTGTCTCATGTTCATTATTAATCTTTTTTCCATTAATCATTTAGAAGTTTATGATCTAATATCCAATTATTTCTGATCTTTTATGTTGTTCTATCTGTTATCAATTTTTAACTTAATTCTATTTCCATAAGGGAACGTCTCTGTATAGTTTCAATTATCTGAAATTTGTTAAAATCTGCTTTATGGTCTAGCATAGTGTTAAATTTTGCAAGTGTTTTATGTGTGCTTAAAAAATACATGTTCTACAGTTTTGAAGTATGGTGATTTATATATCAGTTACATTTATTTGTGTTACTCAAATCTGGTACATGAATTTTTTTTTTGCATTTATTTGATGAGTTACTGTGTATTAAAATTATCTACTATGTCTTCAATTACTATGTTCAGAAGGAGAAATGATAAAGAGATACAATAAAGCTTTCAGGAGTGGTAGATATGTTTAACATTGTGATTGTAGGGTAATCTCAAGAGTGTATACATATTATAATTTATCAAATGATATAATTTTAACAGGCCAAATTTACTATATGTATGCTGTATCTCAATAAAGGTCTTAAAATGAGCCATCATATTTCACTACTTAAAAAAGTAAAGGAAATAATGCACAGGATCATCATAATAGATATATAAATTCATTTGATAAATTTATTTATAAAAGAAAATATTAATGTATTAGCTCTCGGCTGAAAATTTCTTAATCTATTGTAGAAAATAGCATACATACATACCTATTACTATATGTATTATATATTAAACACTACTAGTTAACTTAAGTATAGTTAAATCTATACACAGAATAATGATTTAATAAATATTGACAAATAAATAAATGCAAAAGAGAAAGAGTATTTCTTTTTTTTTTTTTTTTTTTTATTTGACAGAGAGAGAGATCGCAAGTAGGCAGAGAGGCAGGCAGAGAGAGAGGAGGAAGCAGGCTCCCTGCGGAGCAGAGAGCCTGATGCGGGGCTCGATCCCAGGACCCTGAGATCATGACCTGAGCCAAAGGCAGCGGCTTAATCCACTGAGCCACCCAGGCAACCCGAGAAAGTGTATTTCTAAGAATACTTCTAATCTCTAGCAAACATTTTCAATTGTGGCTCTTAAAAGGACTAAGCTTTAATGCCTTACTTGTCATCTATTATGATTAATAAATGAAATTCCCTGCATCTAGATGGACACCAGCTCTATATCATTATTAGAAGAACCTAGAGAGTAGTCACTCTGATCATTTTCTTTGTTCTAAGACTCAGATGAAAAACTTAGGTTGAGTAAGGCTGATAGAGACTATGATTAAAGATGCTATTCACACATTTGTGAAGATACCTTAGTACAGCTCTTCCTTCACTTATTACTGATAAACCCATCATAAGTTGACAATGCATTTAATACACTCAAACTAGAGAACATAGCTAGGCCCAGCCTGCCTTAAATATGCTCAACACACTTACATTAGCCTAAAATTTGGCAAAATCATCTAACATAAAGCCTATTTCATTATAAAATGTTGACTATCTCATGTAATGTATTGAATATTGTGGAAGTGAAAAATGGAATGGCTGTGTGGGTATTTCAGTGATTTACACTTGTGATTGGGTACCTAACTGAAGGGTGAAGCTTCCTGCCACTGCCTAAAGTCATGAGAAAGGATCATATTACCTATCACTAGTCTGGGAAAAGAACAAAATTCAAAATATAGTTTCTAATGAAGGTGTATCATTTTGGCACCATTATAAAGTTGAAAAATTGTAAGTAAAACCACTGTGTCAAGGACTATCTGTACTGCACATGTGGGTGTAGAACAGTTGTTATGTTCAGTGACTCTTCTTCAAAGGTTTACCTTTATTTTTAAAGATTTTATTTATTTATTTGACTGACAGAGATCACAAATAGGCAGAGAGGCAGGCAGAGAGAGAGGAGGAAGCAGCCCTCCCACTGAGCAGAGAACCCGATGTGGGGCTTGATCCCAGGACCCTGGGATCATGACCTGAGCCAAAGGCAGAGGCTTTAACCCACTGAGCCACCCAGGCACTCCATACCTTTTTTTTTTTTTTTTTAACGTTTTATTTATTTATTTGGCAGAAAGAGATCACAAGTAGGCAGAAAGGTAGGCAGAGAAAGAGGAGAGGCAGGCTCCCTACTGAGCAGAGAGCAAGATGTGGGGCTTGATCACAGGACCCTGAGATCATGACCTGATCCAAAGGCAGAGGCTTAACCTTCTGAGCCACCCAGATGCCTCCCCAATACATTTTTGAAGAATTTTCTTAGTTACAAATGGAATATAGGGTACTGATACCTAAAAGCAAATAAAATAGCTACCAGTCATCTCACTAGATGACATTAACTATAAATTGAGTGACTGACCCCAGAAATATTTGTCTTTCCTTTAACAAATGTTTCTCTTTTCGAGTCTCCTCCATCTGCTAAAAAGCTTCTGAATACTTTTGCATTGCCCTCAGTGTTTTTTCAGCAAGAAAACTTTATAAGTTTCTGCTCAAATGCAACAATCATTACTTGTTATTTTTCAATTTAATTTCAGTATAAATTAACTTATCTCTGTGCAAGTAGTATTAAAGCTAATAACCCTAAAAAGGATTAAGATTAGAAAGTAATGCTGTCAGTGACAAAGCTCATTAACGGCCTTTATCATTACAAACTGATGAACTACATCTAGGATAATTGGTCTAATTATAATACACTTGTTTCTTTAGCCAGGTATTTTTTGCTTCACTCTCTACTGATTACTTATGGGTCTTAGTCTGGCCAATTAAGCTTCTCTTCCCACATGATCCATTTCTAAAATTGATAGCACATAGCTCGGATGTCAGTATACCTGTTCTCTGAATAGAGCTGCATTAAGGAGACAAGAAATAGCAAGGCAAAGGGATAGCTTTATTCTGGGGTACAGGCCATAAAACAAGGTATACAGTGAATATCAATTCTTTTACAGTTTCCATCCTAAAATTTTAAGTGGAGTTGCTAAAATTTATTTAAATTTATTTAGTTATACCATAGACCCCTAATGTATTCTACTTAATTCATTTCTGTAGAACACTTTCAGTTATTTTATTTTCATGACAAACAACGGAACACCCACCAAAAGTGACTTAACAACAAAAACAGTTAAATTACTTTATATTAAAGATAATCTGGAGTTAAAAATTTTCACATTTGGAAAAGTAGCTGAAAGTATCTCTCAGGAGATTTTTTTCCCTTGGCTTCTAGTCTATTGTCCTTGGGATACCGGTTTTTCTTTTTTGGGTCTACAAGTCCTCATTGTCTCAAGATTATTCCCATAGCTCCAGGTATCTGGACCGCACTCAAAGGCTAGAAACAAGACAGAAATTAGAACAGAGAAAGTGAATCATCACATGATTTTCTTTCCTATTATCAGAAAAGAAAAATATTTCCACAAGCCCTTTCCTTACATTTTATTGGCCAAAAATCAATAATCTATTTATTCCTCATTGAGAGACATTGGGAAAATTTCTGATTTTTCAGTGTTTTTACTTAGAAAGGCATGGAATAAAAATGCTTGGTAAAAACTTTTGAGTTTCCATGTAAAGGTGTATTTAAAAGGAAGAATGTCCCTTTTTTAGTAAATGGAAATCTCCCTGGAACTTTATTTCTCCCTATTCATCCTGAGTGTATTGTGTGTGTTATAAAGGGATGAATTTGAATTCAAGTACTTGGAGATAGATCAGTATTTCCAGCTGAGTTCTTCTTGAACATTAGGATTCACTATAATGAGAGTGATCAAGTCATTCATTGTCCAGAATGGACATATTTGAGACTGAAAATGGGGACTAATTACTCTTGGACAAGTGAAAGCTCAGTAATGTCCCAAGCAAACTGGTACATGTGGGACCTTATAATAAAAAGCCCTATTTATATCAGAGCCACAGTGTCACTGGTTCCTGACTCCTGGTTTTATGATCAAACCAGGTAAAAGTGACAGATTAATAACAGATAAAACCCTTGGTGAAAGAGAAAAGAAACTGCTACCGACTGGTGTGAAAATACATAAGTAATTCATATGCAAAACCAGCCTAAAGCCTCTCCTCTCTCCTCATTGCCATTGTCAACAAAAAGAATAGGTGAATCAAAGGAAAAGTTTCCAGATCTGAAGGTCATCAATACTCCTCAGGCTGCCCTTGACAAAAGTTCTCACTCTGACTACAAGCCTTATTCATGCTCTAGCCAATAAATAGTGGGTCACATAGATAAAAGTAAAAATACCACTTAAACTGGATTTAAAAAGTGGTCACCTGCAACCCAGACCTATCTATGGATTGATCAATCCATCTCTCCACTCAGCCACATTCAATTAAAAAAAGAGAGAGAGATTGATAATGTCTTATATCAGGGTTTTAAACCATATTTTATCACAGGTTTGGTATGGGCATGTTTCAGCTTCAATAAATTTAAGTATACATAAACTTTATTAATGGGTATATTTAAAAAATTGCCATTTATCCTTTGATTACACCTAAAAACCTTACTTCTCTAAGACAAATGTTCTCTGTCCAATGGTTCTTTTATTATATGTATTCAGAGATCATGTGTCTGTTTTTCAGAATACTTAAACAGCATTTGTGCTGGTATTATTTGTGTGATTATTTTACTGTATAAGTTCTCTATATTGAAACATTAATAATTAATTATATAAGTATATATTGAATCCTTATAATATTCCAGGGATTATCAAGTGCTCAAGATAAAAATTATCAAAACACAATCAGGATTAAAATACAATGATTTAGATGAACTGAATTTGATAAGGTTAGTGTGAGAGTTATTTTAGAAGAGGTGTGATGCACACAAAGATAAATGTGTAAAGAATTACAATTAAATAGATATTTTAAAAACATGAGGGAATAAATAATACCAAACTTGCATTCGAGCTATGAATAATTATAAAAATGGATAAACATTTGAGGCAATTGTGTTCAGGCAATTGTGTTCAGGCACTCAGAACTCTAATAACTGAAAAGAGAAATATACAAGCTGATCCTCTGACTCTAACAAGCAGAATTAGAGTCAGTCTTCTGTGGGCTGATAACTGAACAGAGAAGACACCTGAAGTTACACAATGCTGGTTCAAGAATAATTTAAAAAACATAGATGTACTTTAATAAGAATAAAACCAAACCTGACAGGAATGAAAGGATCTGCCAATAATTCATCTGTTCATCAAAACAAAAACTACCTTGTGGAGAAGGAAAGGTGTTTCAAACTCTCTAAAATATATTATCTATGATTTTCAGAATAAATTTTAAAAATATTATATAAAAGTAGTTAGGAACATGGGCAATAATTAATTTTTAAAAAGTGAATGGATTCTGATATAATATAATTGGTGGAAATAGCTTAATAACTTTAAAGCAGCTAATAAAAGTATGTTTAATATTTTAAAGGGAAATAAGGCCATGGTGGGTAATCAGAAAGGAAAATTTAGAAGAGAAATTTTAAGAAGGCAGAATGGAAATTCCAAAAATAACAGTACAGTAATTGAAATGTAAATTTCATCCAATTTGCCTAACAGGAAATGGTAGAGGGTAGAAGAGCCAACAAATTAGAGAATAAGCTAAAGAACACAGAAATTACTGAAAGCAAAACAGGTGGGTTATTAATGATCAGTATACAATATGAAGGGATTTAATATAAATGTATTCAGAGTCCTGAAAAGAGAAGGGAGTTAATAGAACAGAAAAAAAATAATAAAAAGTTAAATTTGTGAATTTTCCAAATTTGGTTAAAAATATAAACTTACAGAGACAACTAAAACTGTACCTAAACATAAAAATGCTAAAAACCAAACCCAAAGAAGAGATCTTAAAAAGAAACAAACAAACAAAAAAAAAAACAAGCAAAATATAATAAACACTTTTCATAGAAAGGAACAGATAGTATTAATGGCTCACTTTTTGTCAGAAACAGCAAAGGCAAGGACACAATAGAATAAGAGGAGAATAAGAGGTAAAACTTGAAAATTAAACAAAAAACAACCGAGAATTCTATATGCAGTGAAAATATCCTTTAAAAAATAAGATTAAATATAGGCCTTTTAAGATATTCAAATGCTGAGAGAATATATTGACTGCTGATCTGCTCTACAATAAATGCTAAAGTTTTTCTGAGAAAGGAAAGTCACCATAAGGAATCTTGGGTCTACAGAAAGAAATGAGAAACAAAGAACATGACAAATATGTAAGTAAATATTGGATATTATACTTTGATCTTTCTTTTGATTTCTGTATATAACAATTGAAATTTTTAAATAAAAATTAATAACTTTGTAAGTTGCTATATACAACATATAAATTAAAAGCTCATGGCAACATAACACACACACACAAACACACATGCACACACAAAAACAGTGGTAAAGGGATAGAATTATACCATTGAATGTTTCTTACACTTTACACAGAATAGTACAATATTAATTCTAAGTAAACAGAGGTAAGTTAGGCTACAAATTGTAGTCCCCAGGTAAGATACTTAAAACACATGTGCTCACACAAACATACATGCACACAAGATCAAGAACAACCACAACTACAAAAAGTCAATGGAAGTGTTAAAACAAAATGTTGAAAATAATATGTTTAAGCCAGAAGTAGGAACAAAATAATGAAAAAGAAACAGGAAACAGAGTGGTCCAGTGGGAAAAAATTCAAGATGATTTATTAAATCACAGAAATATCATACATTAAATATAAATGAGCTAAATAATCCAAATAATTGCAAAGATTGTTAAACTGGATTAAAAAGAAAAAAAATCAATACGGTTTGTTATAGAATACACACATTTAATGAATCACATATTTGAAAAACAAAAAGATGAAAAGGAATGTATTTTTGAAAGCATGAAAAAACTATTTGTTGTTCTTAATATTAACAAGGTAAAATTCTAGACACTTAGTATTACCAGAGGAAACAAGGGGAACTTTATAACACTAAGAAAATCAATTTGTCAAGAAGATGTATCTATCTAAAAGTGAACACACATAACAACACTCAAAATATATTGAACATAAGTGAGAGAACTAAAAGGAAAAAAGACAAATGCACAATCAGTAAATAAAGTATTAATAGAAGCAATAGAATATCACACTAATTTTCCCTTTAAAATGCCCATTTATCATATTTTGTATGGCTGACTAAAATGTTCTTTTCTCTCAACAGTTGGGTCGTAGAGTTCTGTCTAATCCAAAATAGCCTCCCTTAACAATCCATCTAAAGGAACATGGCTGACTAGTATTTCCCCATGTGTTATTTTTATATAGAAAGTATTAGTAGCAGTAATTTCTTTTATTTATTTTGTCATTGCTTGTTTCTCCTCTGCCCAAATATAAGCTCCATGATGGAAGTCTTCTCTCCCTTATTTTACTGCACTATTGTGCCCCAGCACTGGCAGTAGAGTCTGACAAGGAGAGGCTGGCTACACAATAAGTACATCCTGAATGGATAGATACCTGAATGAAGAATGATAAATTTATGATCTAATTTTTAATTGAAGATAAAATTTGTTAATTATGAAAAAAACATTCATAAATATTTAAAGAAAAGCTACATAAATAATAAACATTTTAAAAATGTGGGTGTGTAAGAAAATATAGAGTACTAGCTATATAAATAGAAGAAAATAGGATGTAGGGTGCCTTGGTGGTAAAGTCAGTTAAGCATCTGACTCTTGATTTTAGCTCAGTTTATGATCTCAAGGTAGTGAGATTGAGCCTTTTGTGGGGCTCTGGGCTGGGCATGGATCCTGATTGAGATTCTTTCTCTCCCTCTGCTCCTCCCTGCCCCTCCTCTAGAGAGAGAGAGAAGAAAAAAAAATAGGATGTTAAACAAATTTAAAAATACTAATTTCATTATCTTTCATAGTAGGAATTTATATGAAAAAGTTGATCAATTAAGAAATCAAGGTTTTAGTCTCTTGTTAGGAAATATAAAGGCAGGGGCACCTGGGTGGTTCAGTGGGTTAAGCCTCTGCCTTCAGCTCAGGTCATGGTCTCGGGGTCCTCCCCCTCTCTCTCTGCCTGCCTCTCTAACTGCTTTTGATCTCTCTCTCTGTTAAAAAAAGAAAAGAAAAGAAAAGAAAATTTAAAGGCAAGCAGTAATAAATTAAAATTTAAATTTTATACATTTCAAGTGACTAAAGAGAAAATAAAAAGGAAAGCAAAAGCCATATATCAAATAAAACACTTATAATAAAAGATAGGTACAAAGGAACTAAAGTTAATTCTAACAATGATAAAAGTAAACTGGAAAATTTGGCAAAGTAAATGAGAAAAATAGTCTTATGGAAAGTTATTCTTGCTTCATAAAAGAGACACATGTAAAAGAAAGTGACACATTATTATTGAAAATAATAAGTATTGGCAAAGACACACAGACAGATGCAAAGAAATATTAAGCAGGGGTCCTGACATTAACACCACACAAGAGTTTAATTAAAGGCCAAATGCATTGTATGAGACCAATGTGAGGTGTGCCTTATAATTATAATACATGCAATCTACAGAAATATGTAAGAGTTATGAATCTTTTTATACACCAAACAACTTGGCATCAAGAACATAGATTAAAAACTGGATGAAATTAAAGGCAAACTAAAAGCTCAATATTTTTTTTCAGCCAATAGTAGATGAAAAAAATTAAAATAAGTAACAATATAGAGGCTTTGATTAATAATTATTTAAACAGGGCGCTTGGGTGGCTCAGTGGGTTAAGCCGCTGCCTTTGGCTCAGGTCATGATCTCAGGGTTCTGAGATCGAGTCCTGCATCGGGCTCTCTGCTCAGCAGGGAGCCTGCTTCCCCCTCTCTCTCTCTGCTTGCCTCTCTATCTACTTGTGATCTCTCTCTGTCAAATAAATAAATAAAAAAAATAATAATTCTTTAAACAAAACATGTGCTTTTTATAAGTATTCTTAAAATAATTTAAAATGGCTATATATTAAGCCACAAAAAATCATAACAAATTCCATAATCTGAAAGCATATATTACAATCTTTTGAAAAGTAATAAGAAAAAGGAATAACAAATTGAACTAAACCCTATGCAATTTAAAAATATCTCTCTCAGAGAATTCTCGAGTTAAACAAGAACTGTTTTGATCATTTATTTATTACATCGTTAAAGGCTTTATTTATTAGAGCAATTTTAGGTTAACAATAAAAATGAGAGAAAGGTGCAGAGATTTCTCATTCACCTCTTCCCCCACATATGCATAACCTTCCCCATTATCCACATCACTCACTAAAATGCTACATTTTCCCCAAGGAAGAACCTACACTGATACAACATGATCACCCAAAATCCATGGTCTTAGGATTTCCTTTTAGTGTTGTATAACCTAGAGGTTTGGACAAATGTAGAATGATATATATCTATGATTATACTGCTATACAGACTACTTTTGCTTCATTAAAATTCCTCCATGCTCAGTCTTTTCATTTCTTTCTCATACAATTTATTTTTTAAATTTTTTAAATTATTTTTTATTATATTATGTTAGTCACCATACAGTATGTCTAATTTTTCACGTAATTTTCCAAGATTCATTGTTTGTGTATAACACTCAGGGATCCATACTGTACGTGCCCTCCTTAATATCCATTACCAGGTGAACCCATCCTCCCCCAATCCTCTGTTTGTTTTTCAAACTCCACAATCTCTTATGGTTTGTCTCTGCTCCTAAATCCTCCCCTTCATTTGTCCTGTACTCTTCTAATGTCTTCCATGCTGTTCTTTATGTTCCACAAGTAAGTGAAACCATATGTTAATTGACTTTCTCTGCTGGACTTATTTCACTGAGCATAATCTCTTCCAGTCCCATCCATGTTGATGTAAAAGTTGGGTATTCATCATTTCTGATGGCTGAATAATATTCCATTGTATGTACAGATTTTTTTAATATAAGTGAAATATATAGAAACCCACAAAATGAAAGTGAGGGAAGTTTATCTTCATTTTTTATTTCTTATTTTATTAATAAACATATAATGTATTTTTATCCCCAGGGGTATAGGTCTGTGAATCACAAGGTTTACACACTTCACAGCACTCACGATAGCAAATACCCTCCCCAATGTCCATAACCCCCCTCCCCCTCTCCCAACCCCACCTCCCACCAGCAACCGCCAGTTTGTTTTGTAAGATTAAGAGTCACTTATGGTTTGTCTCCCTCCCAATCCCATCTTGTTTCATTTATTCTTCTCCTATCCTACTAACCCCCATGTTGCATCTCCGTGTCCTCATATCAGGGAGATCATATGATAGTTGTCTTTCACTGATTAACTTATTTCACTAAGCATGATACCCTCTAGTTTCATCCACGTCATCGCAAATGGCAAGATTTCATTTCTTTTGATGGCTGCATAGTATTCCTTTGTGTATATATACCACCCCTTCTTTATCCATTCATCTGTTGATGGACATCTAGGTTCTTTCCATAGTTTGGCTATTGTAGACATTGCTGCTATAAACATTCGGATACACGTGCCCCTTCAGATCACTGCGCTTGTATCTTTAGGTTAAATACCCAGTAGTGCAATGGCTGGGTCATAGGGTAGTTCTATTTTCAACATTTTGAGGAATCTCCATGCTGTTTTACAGAGTGGTTGCACCAGCTTGCATTCCCACCAACAGTGGAGGAGGGTTCCCCTTTCTCCGCATCCTCGCCAGCATCTGTCATTTCCTGACTTGTTAATTTGAGCCATTCTGACTGGTGTGAGGTGATATCTCATTGTGGTTTTGATTTGTATTTCCCTGATGCCGAGTGACCTGGAGCACTTTTTCATGTGTCTGTTGGCCATCTGGATGTTTTCTTTGCAGAAATGTCTGTTCATGTCCTCTGCCCATTTCTTGATTGGATTGTTTGTTCTTTGGGTGTTGAGTTTGCTAAGTTCCTTATAGATTTTGGATACTAGCCCTTTATCTGATATGTTGCTTGCAAATATTTTCTCCCATTCTCTCAGTTGTCTTTTGGTTTTAACTGTTTCCTTTGCTGTGCAAAAGCTTTTGATCTTGATGAAATCCCAATAGTTCATTTTTGCCCTTGCTTCCCTTGCCTTTGGTGATGTTCCTAGGAAGATGTTGCTGCGGCTGAGGTCAAAGAGGTTGCTGCCTGTGTTCTCCTCAAGGATTTTGATGGATTCCTTTCTCATATTGAGGTCCTTCATCCATTTTTTTTTTAAGATTTTATTTATTTATTTGACAGATAGAGATCACAAGTAGGGAGAGAGGCAGGCAGAGAGAGAGAGAGAGAGAGAGGAGGAACAGGCTCCCCGCCAAGCAGAGAGCCCGATGTGGGGCTCGATCCCAGGACCCTGGGATCATGACCTGAGTGAAAGGCAGAGGCTTTAACCCACTGAGCCACCCAGGCCCCCTCCTTTATCCTTTTGGAGTCTATTTTCATGTGTGGTGTAAGGAAGTGGTCCAATTTCATTTTTTTGCATGTGGCTGTCCAATTTTCCCAGCACCATTTATTGAAGAGGCTGTGTTTTTTCCATTGGACATTCTTTCCTGCTTTGTCGAAGTTGACCATAGAGTTGACCATAGAGTTGAGCATCTATTTCTGGGCTCGCTATTCTGTTCCATTGATCTATGTGTCTGTTTTTGTGCCAGTACCATGCTGTCTTGATGATGACAGCTTTGTAATAGAGCTTGAAGTCCGGGATTGTGATGCCACCAACTTTGGCTTTCTTTTTCAATATTCCTTTGGCTATTTGAGGTCTTTTCTGGTTCCATATAAATTTGAGGATTATTTGTTCCATTTCTTTGAAAAAAATGGATGGGATTTTGATTGGGATTGCATTAAATGTGTAGAATGCTTTAGGTAGCATAGACATTTTCACAATATTTATTTTTCCAATCCAGGAGCATGAAACTTTTTTCCATTTCTTTGTGTCTTCCTCAATTTCCTTCATGAGTACTTTATAGTTTTCTGCATGTAGATTCTTAGCCTCTTTGGTTAGGTTTATTCCTAGGTATCTTATAGTTTTGGGTGCAATTGCAAATGGGATTGACTCCTTAATTTCTCTTTCTTCTGTCTTGTTGTTGGTGTACAGAAATGCAACTGATTTCTGTGCATTGATTTTATATCCTGACACTTGACTGAATTCCTGTACAAGTTCTAGCAGTTTTGGAGTGGAGTCTTTTGGGTTTTCCACATATAGTATCATATCATCTGTGAAGAGTGATTGTTTGACTTCTTCTTTGCCAATTTGGATGCCTTTAATTTCTTTTTGTTGTCTGATTGCTGAGACTAGGACTTCTAGTACTATGTTGAAAGCAGTGGTGATAATGGACATCCCTGCCATGTTCATGACCTTAACGGAAAAGCTTTCAGTTTTTCTCCATTGAGAATGTTATTTGCGGTGGGTTTTTCATAGATGGCTTTGATAATATTGAGGTATGTGCCCTCTATCCCTACACTTTGAAGAGTTTTGATCAGGAAGGGATGCTGTACTTTGTCAAATGCTTTTTCAGCATCTATGGAGAGTATCATATGGTTCTTGTTCTTTCTTTTATTAATGTGTTGTATCACATTGATTGATTTGCAGATGTTGACCCAACCTTGTAGCCCTGGAATAAATCCCACTTGGTCGTGGTGAATAATCCTTTCAATGTACTGTTGAATCCTATTGGCTAGTATTTTGGTGAGAATTTTTGCATCTGTGTTCATCAAGGATATTGGTCTGTAGTTCTCTTTTTTGGTGGGATCCTTGTCTGGTTTGGGGATCAAGGTGATGCTGGCCTCATAAAATGAGTTTGGAAGTTTTCCTTCCATTTCTATTTTTTGGAACAGTTGCAGGAGAATAGGAATTAGTTCTTCTTTAAATGTTTGGGAGAATTCCCCTGGGAAGTCGTCTGGCCCTGGGCTTTTGTTTGTTTGGAGATTTTTGATGACTGTTTCAATCTCCTTACTGGTTATGGTCTGTTCAGGTTTTTGATTTCTTCCTGGTTCATTTGTGGTAGTTTATATGTCTCTAGGAATGCATCCATTTCTTCCAGATTGTCAAATTTGTTGGCGTAGAGTTGCTGATAGTATGTTCTTATGATTGTCTGTATTTCTTTGGTGTTAGTTATGATCTCTCCTCTTTCATTCATAATTTTATTTATTTGGGTCCTTTCTCTTTTCTTTTTGATAAGTCTGGCCAGGGGTTTATCAATCTTATTGATTCTTTCAAAGAACCAGCTCCTAGTTTCATTGATTTTTTCTATTGGTTTTTTGTTTTGTTTTGTTTTGTTTTGTTTGGGGGGGGTTTCTATTTCATTGATTTCTGCTCTGATATTTATGATTTCTCTTCTCCTGCTGGGTTTAGGGTTTCTTTCTTGTTCTTTCTCCAGCTCCTTTAAGTGTAGGGTTAGGTTGTGTTCTTGAGACCTTTCTTGTTTCTTGAGAAAGGCTTGTACCGCTATATATTTTCCTCTCAGGACTGCCTTTGCTGTGTCCCACAGATTTTGAACCATTGTGTTTTCATTATCATTTGTTTCCATGAATGTTTTCAATTCTTCTTTAATTTCCTGGTTGACCCATTCATTCTTTAGAAGAATGCTGTTTAGTCTCCATGTATTTATGTTCTTTCCAGCTTTCTTCTTGTGATTGAGTTCTAGCTTCAGAGCATTGTGTTCTGAAAATATGCAGGGAATGATCCTAATCTTTTGATACCGGTTGAGACCTGATTTGTGACCCAGGATGTGATCTATTCTGGAGAATGTTCCATGTGCACTAGAGAAGAATGTGTATTCTGTTGCTTTGGGATGAAATGTTCTGAATATATCTGTGATGTCCATCTGGTCCAGTGTGTCATTTAAGGCCTTTATTTCCTTGTTGATCTTTTGCTTGGATGATCTGTCCATTTCAGTGAGGGGAGTGTTCAAGTCCCCTACTATTATTGTATTATTATTGATGTGTTTCTTTGATTTTGTTATTAATTGGTTGATATAGTTGGCTGCTCCCACGTTAGGGGCATAGATATTTAAAATGGTTAGATCTTCTTGTTTGACAGACCCTTGGAGTATGGTATAGTGTCCTTCCTCATCTCTTATTATAGTCTTTGGCTTAAAATCTAATTGATCTGATATAAGGATTGCCACCCCAGCTTTCTTCTGATGTCCATTAGCATGGTAAATTGTTTTCCACCCCCTTACTTTAAATCTGGAGGTGTCTTTGTATCTAAAATGAGTTTCTTGTAGGCAACGTATATATGGCTTTTGTTTTCTTATCCATTCTGATACCCTGTGTGTTTTTATTGGGGCATTTAGCCCATTAACACTCAGGGTAACTATTGAGAGATATGAATTTAGTGCCATTATGTTGCCTGTAAGGTGACTGTTACTGTATATTGTCTCTGTACCTTTCTGATCTACTACTTTTAGGCTCTCTCTTTGCTTAGATGACTGCTTTCAATATTTCCTGTAGAGCTGGTTTGGTGTTTGCAAATTCTTTCAGTTTTTGCTTGTCCTGGAAGCTTTTGATCTCTCCTTCTATTTTCAATGATAGCCTAGCTGAATATAGTATTCTTGGCTGCATGCTTTTCTCGTTTAGTGCTCTGAATGTATCATGCCAGCTCTTTCTGACCTGACAGGTCTCTGTGGATAAGTCTGCTGCCAATCTAATATTTTTACCATTGTATGTTACAGACTTCTTTTCCCGGGCTGCTTTCAGGATTTTCTCTTTGTCACTAAGACTTGTAAATTTTACTATTAGGTGATGGGGTGTGGGCCTATTCTTGTTGATTTTGAGGGGGGTTCTCTGCACCTCCTAGATTTTGATGCTTGTTCCCTTTGCCATATTAGGGAAATTCTCTCCAATGATTCTCTCCAATAGACCTTCTGCTCCCCTCTCTCTTTCTTCTTCTTCTGGAATGCCAATTATTCTAATGTTGTTTCGTCTTATGGTGTCACTTATCTCTCGAATTCTCCCCTCATGGTCCAGTAGCTGTTTGTCCCTCTTTTGCTCGGCTTCTTTATTCTCTGTCATTTGGTCTTCTATATCACTAATTGTTTCTTCTGCCTCACTGATCCTAGCAGTGAGAGCCTCCATTTTTTATTGCACCTCATTAATAGCCTTTTTGATTTCAACTTGGTTAGATTTTAGTTCTTTAATTTCTCCAGGAAGAGCTTTTATATCTCCAGAGAGGTTTTCTCTAATATCGTCCATGCCTTTTTCGAGCCCAGCTAGAACCTTCAGAATCGTCATTCTGAACTCTAGATCTGACATATTACCAATGTCTGTGTTGATTAGTTCCCTAGCCTTCGGTACTGCCTCTTGTTCTTTTGTTTGTGGTGATTTTTTCCGCCTTGTCGTTTTGTCCAGATAAGAGGATACCAAGGATCAAATAAAATACTAAAAGGGTGACAAAAACCCCAGAAATATGCGCTGTAACCAAATCAGAAGAGACCCTAAATTGTGGGTGGGAGAAAGGGGATAAAAAGAGGTTCAGAAAAAAAATTAAAAAAATAAAACAAATAAAGAAAAAATATTTAAAAAAGAAAAAATATATATTTTCGATAAACTAGTCAAAAAACATTAAAAAGAAAAGGGTAAAGGTTTTAAAAAATTTAGCAGAAGAAGAAAAAAGAAAAAAAAAATTGAAAAAAAAATTGAATTAACCGCAAGACTAAAGAATCTTGGGGAGAAAGCCATGAGTTCCGTGCTTTGCTTTCTGATCCTCTGGAATTCTGCTGCTATCCTAGGTATTGAACCTGCTTTCCTTGATAGATGAACTTCGTCCTGGCTGGATTTTTTGTTGATCTTCTGGGGGAGGAGCCTGTTGTAGTGACTCTCAAGTGTCTTTGCCCGAGGCAGAATTGCAGCGCCCTTACTGTGGGCTGGACTAATTAATCCGCTCGGGTTCGCTTTTGAGAGCTTTTGTTCCCTCATCGCTTTCCATAGAGTTCCGGAGGACGGGAATGAAAATGGTGGCCTCCCAGTCTCCCGCCTGGAGGAGCCGAGAGCCTGGGGCCCCACTCCTCAGTGTGCCCCAAGAGTACAGCGCCCAATCACTCCCGTATCCCCAGTCTCTAGCCACGCTCCGAGCTCACCCAGCCTGCGACCAGTTCAAGGTAACCCCGAGCTGAGAGTTCAGTCCTCGGCTCTGTCTCTGTAGCCAGCTTCTCCGTTCTAATACCTGCGCCTCTGTGACACTCTAACACCCCCGATCCTTCTGTGACCCTGTGGGACCTGGGGCCATGCTGACCCTGCGTGGGCTTCACCCTGGTTTAGCCTCTGGAGCAATGTCCCTCAGTGGAACAGACTTTTAAAAGTCCTGATTTTGTGCTCCTTTGCTCTGCCGCTTGCCAGAAGCTGACCCCTCCCCCCGTGGTCTATCTTCCCGTCGTTTTGGATTAACTTCTCTGCCAGTCCTACCTTTCAGAAAGTGGTTGATTTTCTGTTTCTAGATTTGCAGTTCTTCTTCTCTTCGATCTCCCGTTGGATTTGTAGGTGTTTGCAATATTTAGATAAGCTATCTAGCTGATCTCCTGCTCCCCGATGTAGTCTCAGCCTACTACTTCTCTGCCATTTGACTCAAAAGTGAGGGCAGTTTAAAAGGGAAAGTTTTACCTGAAATGTTCACATAATTGAAGAAGAAAGACTAGAAATGTGTAAAATGGTAAATTTAATTTGTTTAAATTGCAAAACAAAGAGGAAAAAGAAAAAGCTCAAGAGGAAGGAACTTGCAAATATAAAAACAAAAACTCATTTGTTGATAAGAAAGATAATTATGAGACAATAACAGACAAAGTGATTTAGAAGTGCAGTGAATTAAAAAAAGAGTGCAGTGAATTCTTAAGAAAACAAGTCACTAGATAAATAAAAAGAAAGATAAAAGTTTATAGAATAAGAATTGAGAACTCAGAAATATAGACATATGGGTTTGGAAATAAGTAGTAGAAGTATTCTCCAAGCCATGAAAATACATTTGAAAGTCTATTCAAAATAGATGGTTTCTCAGAAAACATCAGTGACAGAAAAATGACTCAAGAAGAAAGATAAAATGTAAGTAAATCAGTAATTATAGACTATGTTAAGGAAGTTAAAAATAGTGCCAGGTCAAGATGTTTTCACAGCTGAATTAAAACCTTCTAAGACCAGTTATTTTGAGTGCTATCTAAACAGGGCATGGAGAGAGGAAAATAAAAAAAAAAAAATCTTGAAAAAAATTCTAAGGAGGCAACAAGTATCAAATAACAAAATATGCAAAATAACAAATAGTGGGCACCTGGTTGCCTCAGGTTGCCTTCACCTAAGGTCATGATCCCAGGGTCCTGGGATTAAGCCCCACATTGGGCTCTCTGCTCAGTGGGGAGCCTGCTTCCTCCTCTCTCTCTGCCTGCCTCTCTGTCTACTTGTGATCTCTGTCAAATAAATAATAAAATCTTTTAAAAAAATAATAACAAATGGGAAAATGTAGACCCTCAGTGCCCAATATGGTAGCCATTAGTCCCATGTGGGTTTATTAATTTTACTTAATTTAAGATTCAATTTCTTAGTTGCACTAGTCACATATCACATCTACTCACCTCTGAGGCCAGAGAACAGAGATACAGGGAGAAACTGTGATTTATGGTTACTGTAAAATCTCAAGAGAACACAATCTGTGTGACCACACACTTTCAAATACAGTATACTTCCTTGGCACAATAGCTTTCTGAGTCAATACATATGACACAGAATGAAAACAGAAACTCACAGACAGAGACACTAGAAAATTGCTCATGCCAATGCCAGCTCTTAAACCTAGCTCTTCTGAATGTAGGCCCCCTCTGGTCCTTATGGTACTTCATCAGGCTCTTGCTCAAAGCAGGTATTTTGGCATCCTTCTAGTCCTTAGAATTATTGGTATAGCATATGTCCGTGTTACTAAAAGATACACTGCAATCCACAAGAGCCTGAAAACTCTAGGTGATACCAAGAATCCAGCATGCTGATTTTCAGTAATAATCTTGACACTTGTCAATCACCATGCTTGATAAAATTTATAACATTTAATGTATAGTATACAAAAAGAAAAAGAGACAGAAGTGGGGAGAGAAATCATTTGATGAAAATAATAATTTAAAGGAGATTGGAGAACATAATGTTGATCCAATTTTATATGGAGACAGATTGGAAAAATAAAAGAAAATACTCTGTGAAAATGTTTAACACACTTACACAGAACAGGTACTCAAAAAATGTCTGACTTTGTGCTGCTGGTGAACTGAAACGAGAGAGCTGAAATGTATTCTTACAAATAAGAAATGGCCTGTTTTTCTTGGAAACCACATATCTTAAGGTAGGGACTAAGAAGAAATTAAGGAACAGATACTATATACATTTAATATTTGTCAATCTAGTGGCCTCCTTTTTCCTTTAATTATATAGGGTCACTCTCAGTGGAATATTTGAGCTGACTTCAAAACAACCCTGACTGAACTCTAAAGTAAAATACCCCATTGCAACTTGTTGTCACTCGTTTCCATAGTAGCATCCATGCTCAAAGCAAATGCAATGGCAGATCTGATGCTAGCAGAGTGGGGAGATGACCACAGGCTACTATGCTCATGTAATGCGTGTGTTCCCACTCTGGGTGTTGACATAGCTGCAGAGTGTACACGGAGTGTACCATTTCTTTGGAAGGACCCAGAAGAGTTTTCCTCTTAAGCATCAGTGGAAGAACCAGGAGCCTAGTTAACCATGAATTCAATGGGAAAATTGGGATGAGGCAAGGAAGGGAGGTACATTGATGAGTGATGAAGTTCACCATGCTGAAAAATTTGAACCTGCTCATCCTAGGTCATGGGCATGGTTCAGGAAGATATTAAGCTGGCAGGGTTCTACCAACACGTTTGGAGAAGGGAATGTCATAGCTAAGAAAACCAGTGAGAAGACTAACAGTTTCAAAATGCATGTTACAGTGGGGTTAGGAAGACAATGAGTCAGGCAGGGTAAGAGACATTAGCAGTGTGATTAATTGATTTATCCATTCAACCAAAACTGATTATCTGTTGTAGCAAAATTATTTTTTCAGTGAGACAGTATGACAAAGAGATGGAAAAATGTATAAAAACCTAGTTCCTATGTTTCAAGGTGTCACAGACCAGAGTAGATAAAGATATGTCAAGAAATAATAAAACTATATTAATAACTTCCATTTGGTAAAATCTTTGGTGAGTAAGAAGAAGCAAAGTATTGATAGTAGTGTTTCTAGGCAACATGATGAGAATTGACCAAAGAAGTAGGTTTCCTGTAACAAGACAAGGCATTTGCTTTTGTGTATAAGTTTAAGATTCCAGAATAGTCATGTGTACTATGGGTATGAGCAGGGGAAGAGACATAAATAGGATGAACTAAGAGGCAAAATCAACACAAAAAAGCTGAAAAGTTTATTTTTATCTCATTTTAACACAGAATATTCCATTTGAAGTACCAGAGGAAACATATGTTCATACCAGTATCTAGTGGTAAGGAGGAAATACTTGAGGTATAAAAAATATGCACTTCTAGTAGTGTGGATTTAGCTTAGGAAAAATTGCTTATTGACCTTAAAAATTCATTTAAAAATCATAGGAAGTCAACTATGTCATTTTTGTGAATAAGAAACATTAACTGTTACTTAGAAAAAAATAGGCCCAGGTGGTAAATGCAGCTGCAGTATTTCCATGTTGTAATCATAGATGATGCATTTTTCCTAAATGGCAACCTTTCCCACAGGTGTAAAAAAAAAAAAAGTGGGAATTAGCACACTCACCATGGTATGATCTTACAGGACATTAGGAACTTTAAAAAGTGTATGAAATTAAGGTGCCTTGTTAGCACAGTAGGTAGGGCATCAGTCTCTTTAGAAAGTGTATGAAATTAACAATGCTTTTAATTACTTAGCAGCATTTTTTATTATTTTATTTATTTGTATTATGTTCAGTTAGATACTGTATAGTACCTCATTAGTTTTTGATATAGTGTTCAAAGATTCCTTATTTGCATATAACACCCAGTGCTCATCACAACAGGTGCCCTCCTTAATACCCATCACTCTGTTACCCCACCTTCCCTCCCCTCTCACCTCTGAAACCCTCAGTTTGTTTTCCAGAGTCCATAGTCTCTCATGGTTCATCTCCCTCTCTGATTTCTTCCCCTTCAGTTTTCCCTCCCCTCCCCTATGGTCCTCGGTGCTATTGCTTATGTTCCACATATGAGTGAAACCATATGGTAATTGTCTTTCCCTGACTGACTTATTTCACTTAGCATAATCCTCTCCAGTCCCATCCATGTCAATGCAAATGATGGCTATTCATCCTTTCTGATGGCTGAATAATAGTCCATTGTATATATGGACCACATCTTCTTTATCCATTCATCTGTTGAAGGGCATCTTGGCTCCTTCCACAGTTTGGCTATTGTGGACATTGTTGCTATGGCCATTGGGGTACATGTGCTCCTTCTTTTCACTACATCTGTATATTTGGGGTAAATACCTAGTAGTGCTCTGTCATAGGGTAACTCTATTTTTTTTTTAAGATTTTATTTATTTATTTGACAGACAGAGATCACAGGTAGGCAGAGAGACAGGCAGAGAGAGGGGAAGGGAAGCAGGCTTCCTGCTGAGCAGAGAGCCTGATGTGGGGCTTGATTCCAGGACCCCGGGATGATGACCTGAGCGGAAGGCAGAGGCTTAACCCACTGAGTCACCCAGGCACCCCAGGTAGTTCTATTTTTAACATATTGAGGAACCTCTCTACTGTTTTCCAGAGTGGCTGTACCAGCTTGCATTCCTACAAAAAGTGTAAGAGAGTTCCCTTTTCTCCACATCCTTGCCAACATTTTTTCTTTCCTGTTTTGTTAATTTTTGCCATTTTAATGAGTATAAGGCAGTATTTATTGTGGTTTTGATTTGTATTTCCCTGATGACTAGTGAGGTTGAGCATTTTTTCATGTGTCTGTTAGCCATTTGTATATCTTCCTTGGAGAAGTGTCTGTTCATGTCTTCTGCTCATTTTTTGACTGACTTGTTTTTTGAGTGTTGAGTTTGAGAATTTCCTTATAGACCTTGGATATCACCCCTTTATCTGATATATCATTTGCAAATATTTTCTCCAATTCCATTGGCTGCCTCTTAGTTTTGTTGACTCTTTCCTCTCCTGTGCAGAAGCTTTTGATCTTGATGAAGTTCCAAAAGTTCATTTTCGCTTTTGTTTCCCTTGCCTTTGGAGATGTGTCTTGAAAGATGTTGCTGTGGCCAATTCGAAAATGTTATTCCTTTTGTTCTTCTCTAGAATTTTGATGGATTCCTGTCTCAGATTGAGGTCTTTCATCCATTTTGAGTTTATCTGTGTGTGGTGTAAGAGAATGATCCAGTTTCATTCTTTTGCATGTAGCTGTCCAATTTTCCCAGCACCACTTATTGAAGACACTCTCTTTTATCCCATTGGATATTTTTTCCTGACTAGTCAAAGATTAGTTGACCATAGAATTGAGGGTCTATTTTTGGAGTCTCCATTCTGTTCCATTGGTCTATGTGTCTGATTTTGTAGCAGGATTTTTGAATTGAAATGGCCAAATTAGGAAATGGAAATTTAAAGATGAATAAGACACAGTTCAACTCTTCAAAAGTATGGTTGAGATTTAAAACATATACATTAACAACTATGTATGGGAAAACAAAATGCTTTATTAAAAGCGTTTTATTTATCTGTTTGAAAAACATGTTTTCTTTACCTGTTTTACCCACTTAATCCTGACACTAATGAAGAGAGATGACAATTTAGTAATAACAGAATAATCATCCTTATCTTATGACATAGATGAGGAAACTATCAAAGACAGGTTTATTGACTGGGTAATGGTTATAATTTTTGCAGGACAAGAACCCAGGTTTTCTAGCAGTGAATGATTTAGTTTTGCATTCAAGTAGTAATAGGCTTCCAAAAAAGAAAATGATTTTTTCTTATTATTGCAATGATAAGGATACAAAACAAGACACCATGTCTATAGAAAACCAAAAAATCAGCCACATCATTTGATGACTCAGTATATTATCTGAAAATATGATGTCATTTGTCAACTTTATTTGCTTTGTTGACTGATTTGATGAGACAGTTTGGCATGGTCTCAACATTGGATGTATGGCCTAACAGTGGAAAAATATTTCCATCAATTACTCCAAATGTCACTTACATGATCTTCCCAGATTACCTTTCTGTCACTATCACATATTCCTAAACTGAAAGCTATCAAAGGGATGTAAGGACAGCATAGTCGGAAAGACAGTTAACAGATGATAAAGATTAGGCTTTGTCCAGTCTTAACAACACTTCAACTATGGCAGAGAAGAGAGAAGTTAGTGACACAGTGAATCTCCAGGGAATCTCCATATCCAGATTCCATCTCCAGACCAGGGCATCTCCACATCCCTTTCCAGCTCTTCAACTCCTAGCTACCTTGGGGAGAATTTCAGATATGTGTTATATTAGTCATTCCTTGTGTAAGTTTGGATTAAATCTGAAGATAAATGTGAGGTCCTGCTACCAAAATTTGTCCTCAGAATTGATAACCTCAATGTAAAAAGATAATAAAACTTGATATTTATCAAGTGCCTCTCAAGGTTATGCCCTTGTAACCATTTAAAATATTGTAATATAGAGGATGATGTGTGTTTTTAATTATAAATTCAAGAGTTCAAGGGATCATGGAAGCAATATAGTTTAACTACACAGTTAATATTTGATTTCCCTCCATAAGGTACACTAAGCGATTCAGCTGAGTAAGCACCTCTATTTTAGGCTTCTGCATTATTTGATAACATATCCATTACCTCCTATGCCACATTTCACATTTTTCTATCCCTCATTTCATCCATTCCTGCAGTGGACATGTAGATACAGGGGTAAGTTGACAACATTTTGTCTCAGCTGTCCAATAGTATATATTTCTTCCACAGGCATTTGCAAAGATCTTAGGATCTACAGGGACCCCCAAACTCGTTTATACACAAATATGGAAATGTGAGGGATTTAATACCTCTTGTAGCAACTCTGACCAATGGGGCATGGGAGCTAACAGAAAACTGCTCCAGTCCTTGAGCGGAAAGTTCTGGGGTAAGCTATGCATGACTGAGTCCCATTTGCCAGAGCAGTGACAAACTCAACAAAGTAACCTTGGAGTTGCTTTCTCTCTTTTCCTCTTTTGTACCTCTATTTTTCCTATTCTTGTACCCTTGGATTACTTCCTAAATAAATTACCCACCTGTGTACTTTTTTTCTTTGGCATTGCTTTCTGAGACCCAGACTAAGGCAGGATACTCACTAGCCAGGATGAAGAAAGACACTTTCCAATCCTGACTTATCATGAAATGTTGCCTCAAGACTTTCTACCCACATACACATGCTGATTTAAGAGGGACTCATAGTGTCCAATCAAAGAATGGATGTGTAAAACCAGGGGAGTAAATATAGCCAAGTTTCATGTGCTTCAAATTAAAGTAAACTCTAAGATTGAAGAAAAGTAATGTCTTCCAAAACTAGTTATAGGAAAATGTGAAATATAAAGGGGCGTAAGTTTTATCCAGCTCCCACCATGTCACTTTAGGATTCCAGTAACATTACACTAGTGCAAAACCAATTAACCTGTATTGTGGATCACAAGAATGATGATTTTAAAAACATTTGATGCTAACAATTTGGAGGCATACTTTAAATAAATGAACTCAAAGACTGTGTTAATAAAATCCATAGGAGGTGTCTCCTTAGATATATAAGCTAATATAAAAGAGTAAAAACAGTAATATGAAGAAACTAGGTGTGGTAAGGTGGAGTTCTGGGGATAATAACATATATGTCCATCTATTTTTACCTGAAAAAGACAATCTCTAGTCTTGGGTCTACTTGTATCTATGTATGGGGTAATCCTATTGAGACTTGGGACAGTTGGAAATGTGCCTACTAAGCATAACTGCTTACTGTTGGGTTGAGCATCTCCCCCAATGTGACAAACAAAAGAGTGTATTCAAGATGCTAGACTCAACTTAAAGGGAAAGGATTCACTGGACATTCAGTCAAAATACTTGATTTGAGTAGCTTAGTAACTATGTGTCTTAGACAAGTCACAGACTCCCAAGGTCTTGCTTTGTTGTTGATAAAAGAGGATGTTAATTCTTTTTTTTTTTAATTTTTTTAATAAACATATAATCTATTATTAGCCCCAGGGGCACATGTCTGTGAATTGCCAGGTTTGCACACTTGAGGATGTTAATTCTTGGTTGGCCTGTCTTACAAGGTTGATAATGGTATCAATGAAATATATATGTGATAGGGAATTTTGATCATACAATATCATATACATTTGAAGTATTCTTTCTTATTGGAGCCCTTCTAGATCAGGCACAATGCCTGAGGTTTTGTATTTTCCAGGGAACCTAGAACAGACTACTGGAGAAATGAAGCCTTTTCCACTGAGTCCTCTGAAGATTAAGAAAATAATTCAAAGGCTGACGGGACTGATCTACAGGACAAGATTAAAGAGAACATGAGTTTATCATTCTGTTAGACAATGCCTAATGGAGGGTCAGGACTGAAAAGATGTATTTTAAAGGGGTAAATATTAAAGGTGGGGAAGGATTATTTCTGTTGAGACAAAAGGAAAAAAGTAGTAAGATCATTGAAAATTAAATAAAAAGTATCTGCTGTGAAGTGTGTAAACCTGGCGATTCACAGACCTGTACCCCTGGGGATAAAAATACATTATATGTTTATCAAAAAAAAAAAAAAAATTGTAAGGGGAGGCGAACCATAAGAGACTATGGACTCTGAAAAACAACCTGAGGGTTTTGAAGGGTCAGGGGTGGGAGGTTGGGGGAACAGGTGGTGGGTAATATGGAGGGCACGTTTTGCATGGAGCACTGGGTGTTGTGCAAAAACAATGAATACTGTTACGCTGAAAAAATAAATAAAATGGAAAAAAATTAAAAAATAAATAAAATAAAAAAATAAAAAGTATCTGGATACCAAAAAATGATCAAAGTTCTTTTATTTGGAATAAGCTAACATAAAAAAGCCTAGGTTTTCCCATCTTTGCTCCAGTTTATCATTGAGATGGTTTCCAATGGTATTGCTCTGTCCCACTGACCCCCTTATTAGAAAGACACTAATCCTTAATCACAATCATCTTTTGAATTCAGATATTGGGAGAAAAGTCATCACAAAATATGTTGTTTGTGCCAAGGTATCAAATTCTTTTTCACTTGGCATTTAATTTTTTTTTTTTAATTGTCTTTCTACAAACTTTTCATTTCATACTTTCCTTGGGGAATGCTTCTGTGAGTGTACGAGTGGAACTAATTGAAAAGATCAAATTTAATAGAATTTAAATTTACTGAAGGGGGAGATAAGTTTAGTCACAGTACTATCTGGAGAGAAGTGACAAGACCAAGTGAGAGCCTAAGAACCAAATTACTAGAACAGCTCTATGAATGTTATGAAGGCAGGGGTCTGCTTTTATATTTTTTTTTTTGCAAGAAGATTGAAGCAATTCAATATAAATTGTGATAATTTTTTTAATACAGGGGAGCACGCATCAGTATTATTTTCCCCTCCTGGCAAAAAATTTTGATCCAAAGATAGGAAGAAAAAAAATTAAATTCTTCCCACTCTCAAAATAGGAAGACTGTGTTTCTCTTTAGATTCAATAAAGAACTGTTGTTTCATTTGAAGAAAACCATAGTTTAAAATGATAACCTTCGGGCGCCTGGGTGGCTCAGTGGGTTAAGCCGCTGCCCTCGGCTCAGGTCATGATCTCAGGGTCCTGGGATCAGTCCTGCATCGGGCTCTCTGCTCAGCAGGGAGCCTGCTTCCCTCTCACTCTCTCTGCCTGCCTCTCTGCCTGTCAAATAAATTTAAAAATATTAAAAAAAATAAAATAAAATGGTAATCTTCAATGGATAAACTGTTGGCAAAACTGGGACATTGGGCAAGTTTGTCTTCAGCATTGTTTAGAGTCAATTTTGAGTTGGTCTTGAGCCCTAAACTCCTCTTTTCATACTGGTGAGAGTCAGTTACCTGGATTCCCATTTAGGTCTGATCTCACTGGGTGGGGCCTGCTGATAGTAAATGACGATGAGGTCTTGCTGCCTAGCTTAGTGCGGTGTGTGTTTTCCCAGGAATACTAGGCATTTTGACTCCTAATTCAGAGGTCCCTCCACTTGCTCCCATTATACTAAAGTTTCAGGTTCTAGTTTCTTTGACCCTGGATCTTCACCACCATCAAAATTAGTCACCATTCGGTGACTTTTTATAATCTGGGAACTGTCATTTGCTAATACTGAAGTATGTAGGGATTTAGTCTTTAATTTCAGTGCCGCCAATAATCATTTGTGATTTCTTACATTAGTCACCCACTTCTTTGACTCTGTTTCTACATGTAATTTAAAGACAAGATGATTTTTAAACATTGTGTCCCCTGACCTTAAACCAGGACTTTTCAGCTTTAGAACTATTGACATTTTGGGCTGGATAGTTATTTGTTGTAAGAGGATGACCTGTGCATTATAAGGCATTTAGCAGCATCCTTGAACCCTACCCAGTAGATGCCCTGGTAAACAGCACCCCTCCAACAGCCGTCAAAAAATATCCAGACATTGCTAAATATTTTCTGGTGGCACCAGGGGTGAGGGAGCAAAACCACGCACAGTCAAGAGCCACCAATCTAACTTCATGTTAAAAAAAAGTGTTTCCTCTTACAAAATGATAACACAGGTCTCAGGCAATTATCTTGGGGACATTCCTCAAGCATAAGGTGACCTAAAATATGAATTCCATTTTTAGTAGACTTCCATTGTCCCCTTACCATTCCTGCAAATGTAACAGACACATCTTTTCTCTTTTTTCCCTGTTTAATGTTGCTACTTCATCGCCAGATGTGGCCTGATCAAGGCTCCCCTGACAGTGTGTTCTGAGCCAGCTTGCTACAGCTGGCATTGCTACAATCAGTTAAAGTCTCTGTCTGAGGCTGCAAGTAGGTCTGTTTCAATATCAGTGTTTGTGCTATCTGGTTATGCTCCTCTTCTTCCTGACGTCCTATCTGCACACTCACTGCACCCTAACCTGCCCCACCTGAACGAGGTTCACAGTTTCCTTTTTGTGGTTTACCCACCCCCACCATGACCGTTAAGGGGAGCTACATTCGTGAAGAACTGTTTTTTTCACCTGGACTGTGTCTGGGGGAGGCCCTGCTGTTGTGTTCTCTGTGTGATGTGCCCCCATCTCAACACTGCGCTATCAGGGAAACTATATGAATAATAATAACGCACGATACATGTGCAGCCGGATGCTATGCAATGGATATTTGAAGTTTCGTGCCTTATATTTACACACTTTTTACTTTTAATTCCCAGCATGCTATATAATGCCAAAATTAAAAAAATCATTCATAAGCATTATTTTATGTACTCGCTAATAATAACCCTATATGGATTAGAAGTGTGTTGATATTTGTTGAAGACTCATAACAAAATTTTAGTTTTCTTTTTTGTCAATAATGCCAATCTTTTGGATTCTTTAAATAATTATGCATTCCCTTATCTAAGGCCCTGTTAGGAGGATCGTTTTATTTGAATTACCAGGGGATGAAACTATGTCATAAATATATTTTCTGGAAACATTATGTGGTTAGATTTATTCAGTCAGGCCATGAGGTATGCCAGGCAGAAGAAATCTCTACCTACGTAGAGATTCAATAGGCTGTGAAAGCTCTGACAGGCAGTAATACCTCCACTCCACAAGTCCTCCTTTCTCTAATACTTCCACCTCCACTGGTAAATATTAATGAGAAGAACTGCTGTAATTAGTAAGTACACTGGTGTCTCTTAGCATGATTATTGCATTTAATAACTTCAGAGTTGATTAATGGCCTGTTTACATGATCAGACCTGCTCCAAGCAAGCCCAACTAGGACTTGACTTTTCTTTCATTGGGTCATGAAGAAACCAAGGAAGGCACCTTCTCATTTAAAACAGTCACAAAATGGAATCCTTAGTCTGAACTTGAAGAGACAGAAGCCTGGATCCAGCCATTGATGTGTGTTCTGAATTCCTCAGCTCTAGACAAAAAGAACTGCCCCAGAGTAAGCACCAAATACATACAGGGGAGAAAGTCAGGGGACATATCCATGTGTAGTTCTTCACTGGATGGGATGGTCCACACCGTAAGTGGAAATAGTTATCATGAAGAAGATAGCACCATCTAGGATTCATTTTCAGAGATAAAAACTCTGTCCTTAAATTTCAACTAGAATATTTCCCATCTCAATAAAACCCTCATAGTATATATAGTCCATTGGCTGCCCTTAAATAATATTTTGTAAAACATCTTTACTCAGATATAATTCACATGCCATAATAGTCAGTCACCCATGTAAAGGTATACAATTCAATTATCTTTGGTTTATTACATGATTAATTTACTTAAGTTGTGGCAAAATGCATGTAACAAAATTTGTCATTGTTACCATTTTTAAGTATATAATTCATTGGCATTAATCACATTTACAGTGTTATGCAACCATGACTCCTGTTTCTAAAACTTTTTTATCATGCCAAACTGAAGCTCTATACCCTTGAAGCAGTAGTCTCTCCATTTCTCCCTCTCTTCAGCTCCTGAGGGAGGGATCTAATACACTTTTTGTCTCCTTAAATTGTCCTGTTTTTTGTTTTTTGTTTTTTAAGATTTTATTTATTTATTTGTCAGAGAGAGAGAGAGAGAGAGAACACAGGCAGACAGAGTGGCAGGCAGAGGAAGAGGGAGAAGCAGGCTCCCTGCCCAGCAAGGAACCCGATGTGGGACTCGATCCCAGGACACCGGGATCATGACCTGAGCCGAAGGCAGCGGCTTAACCAACTGAGCCACCCAGGCGTCCCTTAAATTGTCCTATTTCAATTACATCATACAAGAGAAAGAATATAATATTTGTTGTAGTTTTATCTGGCTTACTACAATATTTTCAAGGTTTATCCATGTTGTAGCTTGTTCTGTTACTTCATTCATTGTTACTGTTGAATAATATTACATTGTATGTATATTGCACATACTGTCTTTTGGGTTGTATCTACCTTTGGGCTATTGTGATTAATACAGCAATGAACCTGGAAATACAGGTATCTATTACACTCTTGCTTTCAGTTCCTTTGGGTATATACCTAGGAATGGAATTGCCAGGTCACATAGGAATTCCATGTTTAGCTTTGGGAGGAACTGCCAACTCTTTTCCATAGTGGCTGCATCCTTTTACACTGCCATCAGCAGAGCATGGAGGTTCTAATTTCTCTACATCCTTGCTACAACTTGTTGTTTTCTTTTTTATTATGACCATCCTAGTAAATGTGAAGAGGTATCACATTGCAGGGTATTTTTTTTTTTTATTTGTCTTTCTCTAACAATTAGCAATGTTGAGGATCTTCTCATATGCTTATTGGTCATTTGTATATCATCCTTGAAGAAATATTTATTCAAGTTCCTTTGTCATTTTTTAATTTGATTGTCTCTTTTTATTGTTGAGTTGTAGGAGTTCTTGATATATTTTGGGTTTTAGCCCCTTATCAGATATATGATTTCCAAATATATTCTCCCGTTCTGTAGGTTGTCTTTACATGTGCTTAATAATGTACTTTGTACACAAAAGTTTTTAATTTAGATGAAGTCTTTTGTCTGTCTTTTTTATTGCATAACTTTTAACAAAGCAAGGATCAAATAGAAGATGTCATTGGGACTTCTATTTACCATACTTTTTGAGCAATATTATTTTGAGGTCACTTGACCATCTGCTTATCAAAAACTTAAAACTTATGTTATACTAACACAGAGAAATATCAGACTACTTCCCAAGCAGATAATTCAATGTCCTTATACTTACCTTTTGTTCAAACATTATTCAAGTATACCAAGGGCTTAGCAATACATTAGGCACTGAGGGGAAAAAAAAATTACAGTATTACCCCTACTTTGAAGGAATTCACACATTAGCAGAGAGGATGGATTTATAAACAACCTTCTTAAAAGCAAAACGGTAAATTCTACGATTGATATTTTATAAAGTACAAAAAGAATAGAGGTAACAAATTAACAAATGAATTCCAACTGTTAGGGGTAATGAAGCAAGTGACATTTAAAAAGGGACTTTGTTTCTACTTTTTCTTGTTTTTGTTTTTGTTTTTTAGTTCTAGTAAGTTAACATTTAGCATAATATTGATTTCAAGTGTAGAATTTAGTGATTCATCACGTATATACAGCACCCAGTGGTCATTATTACAAGTGCCCTCCTTAACCCATCACCCATTTAATGCATCCCCCTGCCCACCTTCCTACCAGTAACTTTTAGGTTGTCTCTTATAGTTAAGAGTCTGTTTCCTGGTTTGCCTCTCTTTTTTTCCCCATATGTTCTTCTGTTTTATTTCTTCATTCCACATATGAGTGAAATAATATGGTATTTGTCTTTCTCTGACTGACTTATTTAGGTAACATATTACTCTCTAGGTCCATCCACATTGTTGCAAATAGCAAGATTTCTCCCTTTTATAACTGAGTAATATTCTATTTTATATATATACCACTCTTCTTTATCCATTCATCAGTAGCTGGATATTTGGGCTGTTTCCATAACTTGGCTATTATTGATAATACTGCTATAAACATCGGAGAGCATATATCCCTTTGAATCAGTATTTTTGTACTTGTTTGTACTTGTTTGGTAAATACCTAGTAGTGCAGTTGCTGGACTGTGGTATAGTTCTGGTATAGTTCCTTTCTGAGGAAATTCCATACTGTTTTCCAAAGTGGTTGCCCCAGTTTGCATTCCCAATAATGGTGTAAGAGTGTTGCCCTTTCTCCACATCCTTATCAAGACTTGTTTCACACGTTGTTAATTTTAGTCATTTTGACCAATGTGAAGTGATATATCATTATAGTTTTGATTTGTATTTTTCCCTGATGATGAGTGTCATTGAGCATCTTTTCATGTGTCTGCTGGCCATCTGTATGTCTTCTATGAAGATATGTTTATTTATGTCTTCTGACTATTTTTAAATGGGATTATTTGTTTTTTTAGGTGTTGAGTTTGATAAGTTCTTTATAGATTTTGGATATTAACCCTTTATCAGATATGTCATTTGCAAATATCTTCTCCTGTTCTGTAAGTTGCCTTTTAGTTTTAATGATTGTTTTCTTCACTGTGTGGAAGCATTTTATTTTGATGAAGTCCCAATCGCTTGATTTTGCTTTTCTCTTGCCTCGGGTGACGTATCTAGCAAGAAGTTGCTGTGGCTGAGGTCAAAGTTGTTACTGCGTGTATTCTCTAACATTTTGATGATTTCCTGGGTCACATTTACGTCTTTCATTCACTTTGAATTACTTTTGTGTATGGTGTAAGGAAGTGATCCAGTTTCATTCTTTCACATGTTGTTGTTCAGCTTTCCCAACACCATCTGTTGAAGAGACTGTCTTTTTTTCCACTGGGTATTCTTTCCTGCTTTGGCAAAGATATATTTGTGGGTCTCTTTCCAAGTTCTCTGTTCTGTTCCACTGGTTTCTATGTGTCTGTTTTCGTGCCAGTACCACACTGTCTTGATGACCACAGCTTTGTAATAGAGCTTGAAATCTGGAATTGTGATGCCTCCAGCTCTGCTTTTCTTTTTCATGATTACTCTGGCTATTCAAGGACTTTTGTGTTTCCACACAAATTTTAGGATTGTTTCCTCCAGCTCTGTGAAAAACGGTGGTGGCCTTTTGATAGGGATTGCCTTAAACGTGTAAACAGTTTTGGGTAATATAGACATTTTAACAATATGTATTCTTCCAATCCTTGAGAATAGGATATTTTTCCATTTCTTTGTGTCATCTTCATTTCTTTCATCAGTTTTTTATAGTTTTCAGAATAAAGATCTTTTACCTCTTTGGTTAGGTTTATTCCTAGGTATCACACTTTTTTTGATACAACTGGAAATGAGATTGAATTGTTGATTCCTTTTTCTGCTGCTTCATAATTGGTGAATAGAAATGCAACACATTTCTGTATGTTGATTTTGTATTCTGGGACTTTATTGAGTTCATGTATCAGTTTTAGCTTTTTTTTTTTTTTTTTGGTGAAGTCTTTTGGGTTTTCTATATAGAGTATCATGCCATCTCTAAATAGTGAAGTTTTACTTCTTCCTTGCCTATTTGGATGCTTTTTACTTCTTCCTGTTGTCTTATTGCTGAGGCTAGGACTTCCAGTACTATGTTAAATAACAATAGTGAAAGCAGATATCCCTGTCTTATTTCTAACCTTAGATGAAAAGCTCTCAGTTCTCTCCATTGAGGATGCTATTGTGTGTGTGTGTGTGTGTGTGTGTGTGTGTGTGTGTGTGTGTGTTTTAATGGCCTTTATTATGTTGAGGTATGTTCCTTCTATCCTACGTGGTTGAGAGTTTTTATCATGAATGGTTGCTGTATTTTGTCAGATGCTTTTTCTGTAACTATTGAGTGGATCATATAGTTCTTCTCCTTTCTTTTATTAATGTGATATATCACATTGATTGATTTGAGAATATTGAATCATCCTTGTAGCCCAGGAATAAATCCCACTTGATCATGGTGAAATGATCCTTTGAATGTACTGTTAGATTCAATTTGCTAGTACTTTGTTGAGAATTTTTGGATCTGTGGTCATCAGGGATATTGGCCTGTAGATCTCTTTTCAGTGGAGTTTTTTCTGGTTTTAGAATCAGAGTAATGCTGACCTCATAGAATTAATTTAGAAGTTTTCCTTCTATTTCTATTTTTTTGGCATAGTTTGAGAAAAAATAGGTATTAACTCTTCTTTAAATGTTTGGCAGAATTCTCCTGTGAGGCCATCTGACCCTGAACATTTGCTTGTTGGGAAATTTTTGATTACTGATTCAATATCTTTGCTAGTTATCAGATTGTACAAGTTTTCTATCTCTTCCTGTTTCAGTTTTGGTAGTTTATATGTTTCTAGGAATTTGTCCATTTCTTCCAGATTGTCCAATTTGTTGATATATAACTTTTCATCATATTCTGACAATTGTTTTTATTTCTGTGGTTTGGTTGTTATTTCTCTTTTCACATTTGTGATTTTATTTATTTGGGCCTTTTTTCTTTTTGATATATCTGGCTAGGTGGTTATCAATTTTATTAATTTTTTTCAAAGAAACAGCTCCTGGTGTCGTTGATCTGTTCTATTGATTTTTTTAGTTTCTATATAATTTATTTCTCTTCTAATCTTTAGTATTTCCCTTCTGCTGGCTTTAAGCTTCATTTATTTTTCTTTTTCTAGCTCCTTTAGTTTTAAGGTTAGGTTGTTATTTGAGATTTTTCTTGCTTCTTGAGTAGGCCTGTATTATTATAATATACCTCTCTCTTAGGACTCCCATTGCTGTATCCCACAAGTTTTGGACTACCATGTTTTCATTTTCATTTGTTTCCATGTATTTTTTAAAAAAAATTCTTCTTTGATTTCCTGGACAATCCATTCATTCTTCAGTAGCATGTTGTTTAACCTCCCTGTATTTGTGGTTTTTCCAATTTTTTTCTTGTGGTTAACTTCAAATTTCATAGTGTTGTGGTCAGAAAATACACACTGTATGATCTCAATCGTTTTATATTTGTTGAGGTCTGATTTGTGACCCAGTATGTGATCTATTCTGGAGAATGCTCCTTGTGCACTTGAGAAAAAAAAAAAGTGTCTTCTGCTGCTTTAGGATGAAATGTTCTGAATGTATCTGTTAAGTCCTTCTGGCCCAGTGTCCTTCAAAGCCATTGTTTTCTTGTTGATTTTCTGCTTAAATGATCTGTCCATTGCTATAGGTAGGATGTTAAAGTCCCCTACTATTATGATATCATTACCAATCAGTTCTTTTATGTTTGTTAATAATTATTTTATATATTCAGGTGATCCCAAGTTGAGGCATAAATATTTACAAATATTTTTTTTGTTGGATAGATGGCTTACTGTGATAGAGTGTCCTTCTTCATCTCTTGTTATAGTCTTTGGCTTAAAATCTCGTTAATCTATTATAAGTATTGCTACTCCAGGATTTTTGTTTTGTTTTTGTTTTTGTTTTTACTTAAAAAGAGACTTTAGATCCATAAGATGAACAGTAGATAAGGAACATTTAAGCTAAAGACACAAGCTTGAGTAAAGTGTTTCCTTAGCTTAGAAACATGGGTTGGAGATTACTAATGTTGAGAAAGCAACACATCTTTATTCTTTGGTTTTTCAGTTTGTCATTTTGGTGGTCATTTTTTCCTTTTTTCTAAACATATTTGATAAGATATAATTCCCATACCATAAAGTTCACTCACTTAAAGGGTGCAAGTTAATGTTTTTTAGCATATCCAAGAGGTTGTGCAACTACCACCAAAAACTACGTTTAGAACTCTCCCCTCAAAAGAATACCATGCCCATTAGCAACAACTACACATTCTTCCTATCTTTCCTCTCCACACCCAGTCTTCAGCAACCACACGTGTACTTTTTGTCTCCCTGGATTTCCTTATTTTCGGTATTTTGTATAAACAGAATCTTAGAATTACGTGATCTTTTGTGACTGGCTTCTTCTCACTTAGCATAATGTTTTCAAGGTTCATCATGCTGAGGCATGCATCAGTACTTGACTCCTTTTTATTGATGAATAATAATTCATTCACAGTTAGTGTTATGATTAATTTTGTTGTATTTGCATCTGCCATTTTGCTCTGTTTCCTGTTTCTTGTTTTATTTATTCCTCTATCCCTCCACGTACTAAGGCTGCCTACCTATGCATCAGCATAAACAAGTTGTTAGTGAAATGTTGTCCTTGTGTCCCCTAGCTAGTTATTTTTTACCTTTTGATGTTGGGTGTGTTTGGCTTTGTGACTGGCTATTCTGACTGCTATTTATTTACATATCTGCCCCTGCACAAGCAGGGAATGGTAGCTTGGAGTTTTCCTCTTTAAATGCTCCAGAAAAGGCAGACTGGAGCATGTACACAGTCTTAAGACTGTTGAGAATGAGTATGATTTTTTTTTTTTTAAAGTCTGGCTTCCTAGAAATTTCCACTGGGTAAGAAGAACTTATGACTTAACCAGTGTTTGGTCAAAGGTTATGTCTATATCCTGTGTCAATGAGGATTCACCATAGTTGATGGGTCTGTGTGTGACTTGGAGAATGCTTGCAAATCTTCTTCCTGCCATGCTCTAATTGCTCCTGAGTAGATGAAACCTCACACAAGTACATGGCCTCCCTGATTTCTAAGGTTGTCTGTGATCCTGGGAGGCTGCTTCTTTGCTATGTCCTCTCCTGGTTCTCTCTATTAAATTTCAAGCTGCTCTGCCATTCTATATATTTCTGGGAGAATTAATTTTCTCCATCAAGATGACCATTGCTTGACAAGGTTTTTGTTGTTTAAACTTGGAATTCTTTAAATGATGTTCCAAATAGTCATTCCTCTCAATAAAGCTGCAGAGCTCTCCATTTTCAAGGCCTGTTTCTCACTTTAGGCACAATCTCTTTGCCACTAAACCAGAGCTGGAGTGTGAACAGTGGACCTGGAGAGCTTCAGTATCCATAGCCTGACATGTTTCATGTGATATTTTACCCTATGAGTAAGGGCTGTTTGGTGGAAAAAAGTCTGTCCATTTATGCATGCCCTATAGGGTAGAGCTTCTGCAACACCAGACTGGAGAAAGTGGGTAGGGGAATGAGAAAAACCAGCATGTCCTTGGTTGAAACCATGTAGCCCTAGATTGGGAGCCCCTATCTTCTTGGCTAGACCCACTGGTTTCCATAACATGAAGCTGGGATGGGAGATATAGGGACGCAACTTGGTTATCTCCTATATCATATATTCCCGTATTTTAATGAAATGTAGTCGATTTTGTTGAATAAGTGTGTTTCTATTTTCCATGTGCTTTTGGGGAAATTTCCAGAAACTTCAAATAATTGTGTTTTTGTTGTTGTTGTTTGTTTTTGTATGATTTGCACCAGATAAATTGTTGTTTTGCTTGGGAGAGGTTCTGTAGGGCTACTTGCTTCATTCTGTAGCTCTAGCCCTCAGTAGGTTTCTAATATATAGTTAAATAAAATTGTTCTGAATAATAATTCTCCTTCCTTCAATATCTAATTCCTGAATCATTTCACCCTTTTGGACCTCACTGAGGACCTAAATAGCATGGTTATGAATTTGGTTGACACCCATTTCTTGAGGTTTCCTATCTTGGACATATTGCCCCTAACCTCTCCACTTCTGTTTTACCTATTATTTAAATTTCATTTATTTTTATTTTTTATTTTTATTTTTAGTTTTCCCAATTCCTTTAAATATTTGTTAATCTCTCTGATTTCCTAATATAGCCAGAAGGGTAATGTGAAGATATATGCTTTTGCTGTTCATAACTTAAGGGGTCATCATGGACCCTGTCAAAGGAGACCCATATCAATTGTTGTTAAGATGAACACCTTTTTCTTATCCAGAGGATTTATAACTAGGGGATCTCAGATTCTATAGAAGGGAAGAACATGACCCTAATTGCATTTAAGTTAATTTAGCATTTAAATTGATAATCATTTATCAACATGCTAATTTTTTTGTGAAAATAGACAAAATTTTTCAGTAATTTTGCCTGGGTAGAAACTTTATGCTCAATATTTTTAGGAAACCTTACCTAGTTATTCGTGTGGCTTAAAATTTATCAACTAGGAATATCCTTAAGACTTTAACAAAATTAATAATAATGTTCGCATAATAATTAACTTTCACAATTATTCATCAAGTATTTTCTCCACAACAGCTCTATGATGCATACATTTTGCATTTTTTTGATGAAAAAATTAAAGCATAGATCACCATTCGATTTCACATAT
Organism: Meles meles; assembly: GCF_922984935.1. Taxonomy (NCBI): domain Eukaryota; kingdom Metazoa; phylum Chordata; class Mammalia; order Carnivora; family Mustelidae; genus Meles; species Meles meles. Next base: position 34,318,489 of record NC_060069.1, on the reverse strand, counting down.
TGGTAGCTGAAGTCTATCTGAAGCTTATCTTCAAAGCCTAAACTTAAGTATATTCTTAAGTGATTGTTACAAACGGAACTTGCCCTCACCACTATTGTGTATCTGGGAAATAGGAAACAACGACCAGTGCAAAGACACAGAGGGATAGAAAATGAACTGTTTTTTTGCAACAACCTGCTTATAGACAGGAGCCCTTGAAGCTCAAGCAAGGCACAAGGAGACCAGTTTATGGAAATTAATTCTTTTGGAAAAGGTGCAATCATCTAAACTCACAATGAAGAAATGAATTAATTAAAAGATTTATATCATAAGTCACAATCTCTCTTCTCCCTGTTATCCTTGGTCCTTGCCCTCTTCACCTGGATAGCATATTCTTTTTCACATCTTACTTAGGACTCTTCTCTAGTAAGTCTGCTCTGTAATTTACCCTCATGGTGCTGATCCCATGCCATTAGACTTGTTCTTTACCATTTACATGCTTCTGCTGGACTGGGAGGTCTGCTAGGAGAATTTCTTGAAGTTATCCCATTGCATCTGAAGCATTTAATATAAACGTTTTCAATACAATCACAAATAAAAATAGCCCCTCCCATTATTAAATGCAGAAGATAATTGCAGATCTTAAAAGTATTCATGTCTCTGTAGAAACATTAGCAACTTGTTATCCTTTCCTCTTATTTTCTACTTACTTTTCCCTGATTTTATATATTACTAATGAGGTTATTATTTGACGTTCCTTCATTAAGTGTACCTCTCTGCTTAAACAAAGTAAATAATGTAGCTATTACAGACTTTTTGGACTATATTCCTCAGCAATCTGGATTGCTTAGAATATGAACTTAGATTTTTTAATGATGAACATAAACCCTTTCCTCATTTTACCATATTATCTCTTTAAATATTTTTTAGAATTTAATTCTGAAAATGCTTTCTCCTTTTATCTTTTTAATAAATGTCCATTTTTGTTTTTCAGACCAATATATACATTTATTAATGGCAATAATGTGAAAAGTACTCTTTGGTTATTGATGCTGGTGATTAAAATGCAAATAGGACATTCATATGTTTTCTAGGACCTTACTATCACAGGGGAGCCAGACAAAAAGAAATCACACCGTGCCTGCACACGCGCGCGCGCGCACAAACACACCCCACACACACACACACACACACACACACACACACACACGGCAAGCTGTTACAAGTATTCTGAACGATGTTGCTCAGTAAAACAAGGTCCCCTGTGTTCTAACATTAAAGTCTATGACTTCTGATCCTATGCACAGTACATGATAAGGAAAATCTATGATTCTAGACTCTAGGCAGATATGTCCTTGAAAATATCAGGATGTCAGGAAGGAAAGTGAAATCACTTGGCACGGAATATTTACTGAAAAGAAGAATGGCAGAGTAGGTACAATGTTTTGGAGAGTGGAGAAGAAGAGCAGTTTCTTTTTTTTTTCTTTTTTCCTTCCCTTTTTTTTTGACATAAATGGTTATATATCCTCCTTTGTAGAGGAACTGCATTTCCTTGACCATATACTACAAAGAACATTCCCCAAACAGTAATATTTATCTAGATGCTTGTGGCCAAAACAGTGTAAATCTATACTTTCCTTTGCTGTAAATTCTTTATTTCATGATAAACTCCTGTGCTCTTTGTTGTTTCAACTCACCAGTGTTTTCACCGAGCTTTCAACCTAAATGTCATTTGAACTTGGGTAAATTCAAAATTGATGCGAGGCTTCAGTTCAGCTCATTTCCTAATAGTCCACTCCTCCAACTCTTCTGAGATCATCCACCAGAACACTTGTATAAAGGGTTTCCCAGCTTTACTTGCATGACTCAGAGTCAGTCTTCTGCTCCATGCTCTGGAAATATTAAAATCTATCTCAGCCATTTCTTCAAAATATGCACTAACACTCAAGGACTCTTCTCTACTGGAATTTCCAGGAAACATAAATTGAGTCTTCTGACATTAAAATCAAAACAAAACAGAACTAAGTTGAATGTTACAGGAGGAAACAATTTTTTTTTTTTTTTTATTGCTCTTCAGTTTCTTGGTCATCCATTTAGTGTTTTAAAATTATATACAGTCTGCTTCTTAGAAATCAAGGCCTTAGTTTCTTCTTAAAATTACATTTTTTGGGCAAACAAAACAGAGCTGAAGTTTGATTTTCTCTTTTCTACATTTAACATCATGGTCCTTTAGTTTGGCTTCATTGTCTAGCTGAATCCTAAATGGATCAGGTCAGTATTGTTTTTAAGAAACAGGAATTCTCAATTCTCCCACTTTTTAAAGATTACATATTTAGCCATAAGATTTCTACTTCTTTAAATCATAAAATTGTTTCACTCTCATTAAAGTAATAACTCAGTAAGGTGTTTTTTTTGTGGTTGTTACAACCCAAAATTGAAAGACTGTAGAAAATCCCAGATTAAATGTCTCTATTGGTGAGCATGTAGCTATATCTTGAATCTGCTAGGCTTAGAAAGTTATCAGAAAGTATTTCACTTCGAGAAACTGCTCTTTGATTCATGTTGTGTTGTAGATATTTCTTTAATTTGGAATAAGTTAAAACTACCTTGCAATGTTATTGGTTATATTTAGATATTGACTTCAGACATACGATGACCTATAATATAAATAGAAGAATTATTTCACAGAGTGCTATAGCTCCCATTTGGATTAAATAGAAGCTAAGTCTATCAAAAGTGCACATCATTAACAGAGAAGAAAACTATCTAATTATATTTTAAGAAAACTACTAAAAGTGCAGAATATATGCTTAAAATTTGTGGTTATCCTATTTCTTCTCCAACTCAGCCTCCCCTACCATGTTTCATTTTATTGCTCATGCTTTAATACAGAAATAATGAACACACTATATTATGTGCATTTCCTAAATCTATGGATTTCTCTAGACTGACATAGCACTCTTATATTTAACCCAGGTGGCAAGAGCTTTGAAGGAAGAAGGTGCATCCCGAGGTCTGATGGGGAGGAGGGTCCCTCATGCTCGAATCCTTGCTATTATCTGTAAAGAATGCAATTCATACTGTTAAATTCTAATTTTTCCTTTAAGTGAAGCATAATACCAAAGAGCTATTTTTAAGGAAATATTGCAAACCAGTTAGCAACATGTTAAAAGAATCCATCATTTTAAGCACTCGAGAGTGCTGAGTGATACCCTTTCTTGTCTTGTGAAGCATGGATAATATACAGAATGCTGACAAGAAATCCTGCCAATCTGGTACCTCCAGATGGTTGGGAGATAGGAATTTATCAATTGGATTGCTACCTTTACCAAACACATCATACATTGTTGGTCATTTTTCTCCTTATAATATGCCTCATTAAGTAAAAGATTTTAAAGATGCTTGGATAAAATTGTGCATAAACTACTATCCAGGTGTCCTGAATAACTTGACTCAGCTTCCCCATGAATCATAACTTGCAGATTTTCTCAGTCTTTGGACATTCCAGTTCTCTGAAACTTTGAGGCATTAACTAGTACATGTGTGTCCTCTTAGGAAAAGTGAAGGGACATGACATTGCTTTGGGAATATTAAATTCATCTTCTCTGAGAATGTCATTGAGTTAAACCCTTTGATATTTTTATGCCCCCAAATCTGATATAGCTATCCATACATGTGGTTAGGTTGTACAAAAATGGAATTCAAGAGTTTCTGTTGACAATTAAGTTAAAGTAAGTTTTAAAATTTCAAATAAACTAAATGTAATGCAGCCATAGCATATAATCACATTACTATGATTGCCCTACTACCAAATAATTGACATAATTTCACGTGGCAAGTGACATAAATTAAAGTTTTTAATTGTAGCTTAACATACCATGTGCCCTCATTCAGTAGGAAATGGATGAAAATGAAGCTGAGCTTGAAAAGAAATATTATGGCTATTAAGTTTCATCATGGAATGTGCAAGAACTGACCATAACACATCAAACTGAACTACGTAATAAACTTTCTTCTAAATCTAGATCCAAATCACCAAAGAGCATATTGAACCCCTGATATCACCAATATATTTTCCTGACACATTTTCCTGGTCAGTTTAAGGGATACCACCAGGGAATGGTGGAGCATCTTAGGGTGAATGGCAGAAGTAAACAATTGTCAAACATAAGCCTGATGGAATAAATAGGAAAGGATGCTACTACAACATAGACTGATAGCTGTAAATCTGGACTCGCAGCAGGCTGTGGCCTGTCAGAAGGAAATACACCCACCACCAATCCATGGGAGGAGAGATCCAGGAAAATTAGTACACAAAACTATGTCTTTTTCTTGTTCTGATCATCCTCTTAGGTCTCCTATTGACTACACACAACCTGACATCTTAGGACAGGGAAGTGTTGGGTCAGTCTCCCAGGTTATGGAGCATGAAAATTAGGTTTGGCATTTGAAATTTGCTAAAGGAATAAATCCTAAAATTCATTATCATAAGAAAAAATTGTATTAGCTATATGAGGTGATGGATGTTAGGTAAACTTATGTGGTAATCATTTCACGATGTATACATATGTTAAATTTTTATGCTGTAAGCCTTAAACTTATGTAGTGTTGAATGTCCATTATATGACAATAAAAGTGGAAGCAAATAAAAGAAAATAAAAGTAGATTTGATGCAGCAAACAGGGAATAATACCTGGATTCAAGGACTGTGCTGATTCACAATCCCAGGTGTGGCTGGCATGCATCTTTTACATTGTAGTCATAAAAGGAAATTTTGTCTGACTTGTTTATTACAATTTATAGAAATTCCATTTATGGAAAACAAAAGTGACCTCTGTTCTCTAAGCCACACACCTGGAAACAAAAATAGGATTCCATTAATAGCTTCAAGATAGATTTTTTTTTTAAGATTTTTTATTTATTTATTTGACAGAGAGAGAGATCACAAGCAGACAGAGAGGCAGAGCAGAGAGAGAGGGGAAGCAGGCCCCCCGCGGAGCAGAGAGCCCAATGCGGGACTCGATCCCAGATCCCTGGATCACGACCTGAGCCTAAGGCAGAGGCCCAACCCACTGAGCCACCCAGGCACCCCTTCAAAATAGATTCTTTACAACGCACTTAAATATCCTTTCCTTTTTTTCCATTGAAGTACCTCCCACTTCATGATTTACAGTAGTTCAGTGGGGCCTGGACAAGGCTGAGGCAAATTAGACATTCATATGAGGTATAAAATTAAGAGGAGAGCAAAATCTCAGTAATCAAGATAATAATCTTAGTGCAGCACCTTAGCACAGTATTTTAACTTACCAAAAGCAATGCAAAAATCCACAATGAACAACATATCACAATTTTGAATGAAGGTCAGATCCAACCCCACTCTTGAACAATGCTGCCTCACTTGTCTCCCCCTAATCCTTCCTTGTCCAGTAGCACAAACATCTCTCTTCATGTCTTCCCTGAACTACACTGTAATGTCAAAATTTAAGCATGACACAAAAGCAAATATGTAAGGGGAAGGAATAAAAGAAAAGTTGTCAATTAACTAGAAGATATACAGTGGATGAGATCAATTTTAAAGAAAAATCACATTAAATTATAGCTTACTACACTAAAAGAAAGATTTATAAGCAGAGTCCCAGAAATGCTCAAAGCTGAATCAACAAATGTAAACTCAAAAAATTTTCAAGTGTAAAACAATCAAATGGAAGAAAAAAAAATAGAAGCCAACAAGTGTAAAGAACAAGAGAGATCTCACATAGAGTAGTATATGATAAACAGCTGAGAATTTTCCCTGAACCATTTTAAACTAATTTAATTTTATTTCAATGTTTTATAGAAGTAGGATATTTTCCATAGTTAAAAATGCAAATAATAGAAAATACCATAGATGAAAACTTAATAAAGAAAGCCAAGTATGAGAGAGAAGAATGAGGATATATAAACAGAATGACGCTACATAAACAAGAGAATAATTCAAGGAAGGAAATCTTAATTTGATAGATTCCAGGAGATATTGCAGAAATAAAAAGTAAAAACAGAATACAATGGAAAGGGACAAGCAGATAACTAGAAAAATATCTTAGAAATTAACATTATAATTGCCAAAATCATTTATAATATTTAACACATAGGTTGAAAGATTACCATTAGAGCTGACAACTAAATTCATTTGAAGGTAAATTCTGTTATATTATGAGAATCCAGATGAAAAAGGCAAGGAATACCTGTTATCGTACTTCAAACGATTTGCCAAGTAAAACAACTGTGTCTAAAATCCATGTCCTTAACTAAAGTAAGTCACCACTTCTGAGAAGCTCTTGTCTAACCAAAGATTCAAGAACCCAGCCTTCTTTCATCTTCAATTCACCATCTTATGGCTTCCAAGTTGCACTGCCATCTGTCCAGCTTTCAGATGAAGGAAAGAGAAAACAGGAGATAAACCACTTGCTATTTACATCAACTTGTACTGAAAAGACACAGGTAACTTTGTTACCTTCCCAAAGGCCAGAACTAGTCATATGCACAGGGGCACTGGGAAATGATGTTTTATTGAATTAAAATGGGAAATGATGTGGTTTAATGACCATGAAGCCTGTCTCCATCACAGAAGGAGATAGATAACTTGAGAGGGGAATGTAGAGGTTTGAAGAAAATATCCAAGTAGTCCATCATCTTTTTAATAAGAATTCTAAATGGAGAGGAACAGAAATAAATGAAAAGAAGAAATAATAAATTAGAAGAGAAGTGTTCTGGAATGAAGAAGTAATTATTTAATGAGGTGACATGTTGAGTGGAAAACAGGATTAATGAAGTATTGTCCACATGTACATGCATTGAAATTCCATAACCTCAGAGACAAAAGGAACATTGTAAACGCTCCCCCAGAGCAACAGAAAGTTATTCATAAAGTAGACAGGTGACTATCCACTTTCTCCACAATATTGAATAAAAAAAAAGAATGAAAAATGTCCTCAATTTCTGAGGGGCGAGAATCACATTTGAACCTATTCTGTCCCCAAATAAATGTGGGAACAAAGTAAAGATGTTTCATCCATGAAAGAGGCTGGGACTTGCATGATTAAAACTCTTTTTATAAAACATATTCATCAGCATGTAACTTTAGCAAAATTAAAAGTAATTTAACATAAGGAAGGACATGAGCTAAAATAAACAATGACAATTGAGTATGAAACAGAACAGGAAAGCTAGAAAAAAAAAGTAACTTAACACACTGAAATACAAATACAATTCATGATGATAATTTCAAAAATTTATAGGATTTAAGGTTAATTTTCTTTTATGTGATTTCAACTACATGTTCTCATTGTTCTATGAATAAGCTACACATGTACATAATCATAATATGAATTCTACTATTTTTTTCATTTTGAAAATCAAAATAAAAATAAATAATTTAATGGTATTTAAGAACAAAACATATATACTGTAAATCTTATTAATATAAAATACAATATTTATAATAATTGGAATAAGGATGTGAGGTGGGAGAAATAATAAGATATTTATTTCCTTCTCTTTTCTAGTAAGAAATTAGTAGGTACTTCCAAAGTTTAATAAATCAAGAAGTGGGAATTAAAGCTTAGTATTTAATCATAGAAATGTCAACCTTCATAAGAAACACAAAGAATAGTAATAAATTCAAAATTATTGGGCTTGGAGGGTGAATGGGAAAAAGTGGGAAAATGGGAAGCAATGTATGAACCAATTTTCTAAAGCAGAGAGGTAATAAAGCTTGTCTAGAAAACAAGAATCTGAAATGGAAGTATACATGTACTACACAATGTAAAAAATGATAACCAAGAAAAAACTAAACCAGAAATGTTTACTGTGTTCTTTCTCTAGGAAATGAGATTAAAGAAAAGACTTATTTGTTATTATATTTTATTCACTTTGACACTTTTTCATTGCAAAAATTTCTCATCTTTATGCCTATAACATAAAAATAATATAAATATTATCCCCAAATAATGCTATTAGTCCTCAGGGATTATTTCATATATAATTCACACGGATTCTGTCATTTTTTCTTACAAAGACATATGTTCCACTTATAATTTTTTGTGGCCTGGGAACATTCATTAATAATGCTTATTTTTAGCCATATGACACTTTCTAAAGATAGATGCTATAAATTAAATGGTACTCATGGAAATGAATCATGTCCATTACTCTCAATTGTTCATCCTTTGAGAGAGAATGCAGTTAGAAGAAACTTGTAGGTTGATGTCATGAAAGTTAAAAATAAAACTTAAAGTGAAGCAAATGACTGCAACATTAAGGCAAGTGTGAAAAAGTGCAGAAAGCTAATGTTCAAAGAGGAAGAATTTGAAAGTCAATGAAGACAGAGTTTGGAGAAGTATGGAAAAGATCCAGTTAAGTGATTTGCCTCAATATCATTGGGTTGCAAACTGATCTCAGACTTAAGAACCAAGGTCAACTTTCATTTCTGGGCTGATACAAAAATTCATTTAAAAAAATAAGTAAATAAATAGATCTATACCTGTTGAGAAGTTGTGATCTTTACATTTCTTTGAAGAATATGAACAGCATTCATGTGTTGTCATGATTGTATTTTTCTGAAACTTCAGTTTTGATTTCATCTTTGTGTTTCATTAGGTTAGTCTGTTGAGGTTTTCTTTAAGGCTTTCCATAGAAATGATTTTGTAAATTTTTCACAAGTGGTTAAGCAGAGGCTTTTACAAGAGTATTAAACTTTCACATATATTCATTTAATCAATGTTGTCAATTACTTTCTTTGGGCAATCTGCATCTCAATTTTACGATCTGTATAAGGCAATATGAGTAAATACTTCTATAGTGTTTCTGTTATTTTTTTCTTGCAGTATCTGAGTTATCCATTTAAATTGATATGTACTGTGATGCCCATAGTTGGGTTCAAACTGTGTATTTTACCCTTATCACTTTACACTCTTTCTCTCGTTTAATATTTTTGACCTTAAATCAAATTCATTGGCTATTTTTATTGCATTCCAGCTCTCTTCTTTATTAACATAAATTTAGCAGTTGTTTTCCTATTATTTTATTTAGAAAATTTCTGCACTCAGCATATAGGTTGAATTTAAAATTTTGAGAAAGTCTAGTTATTTTAAGAAAATCTAGTTATTTTAAGATGTATGAATATTCTATTTATATTTTATAATTAACTCTGTCTTTATTCCTCTTTTTCAAATCTTTTTTATACTTCTAATTTTCTATACTTTCATTGTTTACCATACGAATATTCCTCCAATTGTTTTGTGGTACATTTATATTTGAATAAGCATATTCTCCCTGCTAATTTTGAAGGTACGGATTCCTGCAAGCTTCTAGAAATGACTATTATAAACAAGAGTGGGCTGTACTCATCTAGCTCTTGTCTTAGTCGTCAGACTATGTGGTCTGCTAGGATACACTAGGAGAACAGAGAAAATTAGCACAATCATATCAGTCCCACTTCCTCTCTCTATTATCTTTTATTGAAGTAGACACAATGTTACATTAGTTTCAGGGGTACAACATAGCCATTGGGCAAGTCTATACATTATGCTGTGCTCACCAAAAGTGTAGTCACCATCTGTCACCATACAATGCTGTTAAAATACTGTTGACTATGTTCCCAGTGAAAGGTACAGTATAGGATTATAGATAGAGCCTATTATCTCCCACTCACCTTCAACTATTTTTCTCATCTCCCACTACCTTCCCCTCTGCCAACCACCAGTTTGTTCTCTATATTTGTTGTCTGTTCCTTCTTCTTGTTTAGTTTTTTTAGATTCTACATATAAGTGAAATCATATGGTATTTGTCTTTATCTGATTTATTTCACTTAGCATAATACTTTCTATATTCATCCACGTTGTTTCAGGTAGCAAGATCTCATTCCTTTTTATGGCTGTGTAGTGTTTCATCAAGTGTGTGTGTGTGTGTGTGTGTGTGTGTGTGTGTGTGTGTGTATGAATTGATAAGTACCCAATAGTGGAATTACTAGATTAAATCATAGTTCTATTTTTAATTTTGTAAAATAAAAATGACATACAACTCACTATTTTCATTTACTGGTTTTATATGGTTATAGTCTTAGTTTCAGTTTTTGTTTTGTTTTGTTTTTCTGGCATTTCTTTTATTACTTTACATATTATACTTAAACTGTATTTACAAAAATTCTATTATATTTTCTTCCCTTTTCTATCTACTCTGAGCATTTATTTGTTATATTATTGTTTGAAGATTGATTGATCAATTGATTTTAGAGAGAGAGAAAGAAAGAAAGTGAATGAATAGGGGGAGGGGCAGAGGGAGAGAATCTTCAAGCAGACTCCCCACTGAGCATAGAGCCCAAAGCCCTGCTTAATCACATGACCCAGGAGATCATAACCTGAACTGAACAAAGAGTCAGACATTCAACCAACTGAGCTACCCAGTGGTTTGAATTTATATTTTCAAGATTTATAACTTGTACTTTATTAAAAATATTTTATAAAGTTGATATGTCACTAGATCTACATTCTAATAAAGTGATTCCCACCTACAACTATCAAGGGTTTTTCCTCTGAACTCTTGTTAGGTGGACATGTGCACTGGTGTCTGTGTGTGGGGGGGGGGGAGAGTGTGTGTGATTAGTCATAATTTACATTGTTATTGCAGTCCTGAGCCATTTTGGTTTGATTAAACTTACCTGAAAATTTTATATATAACTTGACTATATGTAATTGACTGTGTATAATATTCTTTTGACATGGCTCTCCTCAAAACTGTTTTTCAAGCTGCGCTGCATGTTAGAATCTTCTAAAGAGCTTTTAAATCTTTCAGTGCCCAAGCTGTTTCCCAGACCAAATAAATCAGAATCTGTGGATTCCGGGGAACAAGCATTTGTTGTTTTGTCTTTTTTTTCCTTTTTATATGAGTTTCCATTAACTGTTTAGTTAATTCCAATGAACAGCTAGTTATTGAACCAGTGTCTTAGTTATAGTGAAGCTCACCCAGCTACATCCAGCCCTGGATTTGGGGTCAGCCCAATATTGCATAGACTGCTCCCTCAGCCTCAACCTGACTATGAATTTCATTTAACTTCCTTTTTAATATTTTTTAAAGAAGTCTTTCATTGTCTTTAGAATTCAATCACTTAACCACGTGTCTGTGTACTCCATTGTACAAGCATGCTGCTAGAATGTGATATGTCTTTTAGATCTCACAGTCTATTCTCTAATTCAAGAATTAGTCTTGCTTTTGCCTATGATCTTTTTCATTTAATTTTATCTGATCTGAGTTTATACCTGCTGAACATTTCAATATTCTTTCACATCTTATTGATCTAAGAATAAAATGTGAAATTTTTATAATTTTTTCTAACTTTGAATTTTCTTTTTCTTAGATTTTCATATATCTGGTAATATGTGTTTATTTTCATTGCACTCTTTGAAAATGCTATTTTATTGTCCAGCATTGGGGCTTATGATTATGTTTTGCCCATATCGGACACTTTCTTATATCCCCATGTTTATACCTCCATGATTAAATCCTGCATATGTAGGAATTTGGTGGCCTGTGAAAAAGGAGGAACCCATAGCCAGAGGAATCTTATAGAACACATCTTCACCCCTTGTCATCACCAAAAATGAACTTGAGGAGCTTTGTCTTTCCTCTGACTACTATCCCTATTTTTTTCTCAGGTAGCTATGCCAACAGTTTTGCTTTATTGAGCAGGCTCCCATGCTAGTAAAGCTGGATATATTTACTGAAGCTAACAGCAACTCAGGTTATTGCTGGTACATTTCCAGCTGAAATCTAACAGCATCAACTGCACCTGGATGTGCCCCCTCCCTAGTCTTAATTCTGAGCCACACATAGGCTATAACTTCCCTGCTGCTGGTGACTCATTAACTTTTATCCAGTTGTTTTGGCTGCAGGAGTTAGTTGTGATGCATACCTGATATCATAAGTTACTTTTGCTTCAGCCATTACAAAGCCTAGTAAGGATTGCTAAATGCCATGGGCAACTCTAATGATTTTCTTGACAAACCAGGTTTGCTCTAATCTCTTCTAATTTAATCTTGTACAGTGTGGGGCTCTGCTTGTCCCCACATCACTGCTTCCCAAAGGGGCTTTACTTACGCATGTGTGAAATTGCTGGTATTCAAAGCTCCTTCCATCCCATTACACCTGCACAGTGCCTTCCAGAAATGCTGAAAATTTCATTGCTGACTTACTGCCCTCTTCTTCTATATTTTTGGTCATTTCTGAGAGAATTTGGAAGAGAATGAAGGCAAATGTGGGACTAACTCTCCCTATCTTTCTTTGACTTGGTACCACATTTACCTTCTGGCTCTTCTTTCTTCTCTAAACTTATGTAGGGAACTAGGTATTTCTTCAAAAACCATAATTAATTGTCTCTACCCAGAGGAAAAGAAAATTTCCAAAATTATATGAGTATAAAATGTGATCATGGATTTGGTGACTTCTCTTTCAGATCTGAGGGGCCCCTGTGAAATCTAACTTCAGAGTATCATGTTGCCAACCACCTCACATTATCATAAATTCATGGATAAGTGGAACATGATATATTTGGTATGTGATTCTCTTCTTTGAGATTGCAGAAATTTATACACACACACACAAACACACACACACACACACAAGATAGTCAATTCTTTGAATTTCCCAAATACCTTCTTCAAGATCTGTGACTCTGAAGAACAGGTCTACTTAAATGTTTATTTGTGAAAAATTATATATCAACAAACTGGACAACCTAGAAGAAATAGATAAATTTCTAGAAACATAAAACCTTCCAAGACTGAATCAGGAAGAAACAGAAAATCTGAATGGACCAAATACTAGTAAGGATGTTGAATCAGTAATCAAAAACCTTTCAGTGAATGAAAGTCCAGGACCAGATAACTTTACTGATGAATTCTACCAAACATTTATAGAAAAATTAATACCAATCCTTCTCAAATTCTTCCAAAAAAAAAAAAAAAGAAAGAAAGAAAGAAGGAACACTTCCAAACTCATTTCACAAATCTAGCATTACCATGATAACAAAACCAAAAAGGACACTGCAAGAAAAATATTACAGGGCAATATCCCTGATAAACATAGATACAAAAATCCTCAACAAAATTATAGCAAACTAAATTCAATAGTACATTAAAAGGAACATATCCATTATCAACCAGGAGTTTTAGAGGTGATTTAACAGCCACAAATCAATCATTGAATATGCCACATTAACAAAATTAAGGATAAAAATCATATCAAATCTAAAAAGAAGCAGAAAAAGTATTTTTCTTAGAAAAAAAAAATTTAATTTTTAATTAAATATTTAAATTAAATTTAAGTTAATTAATTAATTTAATTAATTGATTGATTAAATTAAATTTACATTAATTGAATATTTAAATTTTGAAAAAAGAAAAAAAATTGACAAAATCCAACATCCATTCATGATAAAAATGCTCAAAAATATGGGTATAGAGGGAACATGTCTCAATATCATATAGGCTGTATGTTATAAGCAAGCCCTCAGCTAACATCATACTCATTGGTGAAAAACTAAAAGCTTTTAGAAATAAGATAAGAATCCCCGTTCTCACTGCTTTTATTTAATGTAGCACTAGAAGTCCTAGCCAGAGCATTTAGGGAAGAAAAAAAAAAAAAGATATCCATAAAAGACAGGAAAAAGTGAAATTATCTCTATTTGCAGATGACATAACATAACATAGAAAATCCTAAAGACTTTACTAAAAGAACTGTTGGAAGTAATCAACAAATTCAGTAAATTATTTACAGGATGTAAATTCAATATACAAAACTCAGCTGTAATTCTACACACTAATAATGAACTATCAGAAAGAGAAGTTAAGAAAACAATTCCATTAACAACTGTATTAAAAAGAAAAAAGTACTTTGGAATAAAACTAACCAAGAAGGTGTAAAGATCACTGAAAACTAAGATTCTGATGAAAGAAATGGAAGAAGACACAAACAGATAGAAAGATATACCACGGTAGTGGATTGGAAAAAATAATATTGCTAAAATATCCATATACCTGAAGTGATCTATAAATTCAGTGCAATTCCTATCAAAGTTCCAATAGTATTTTTCACAGAAATAGAAAAAAAAAATCTTAAAATTTGTATGGAACTGCAAAGGACCCTGGATCACCAAAGGAATCTTGGGAAAGAATAAAGCTAAAGGCATCACACTTTCTGACTTCAAACTACATTATAAAACTATAGTAATCAAAACAGTATGGTATTTGTGTAAAAAGGATACATAGATTAATGGAACAGAATAGAGAGCCCAGAAATAAAGGCAGGCATACCTGATAAATTAATTTATGACAAAGGAGCAAGTATCCCACTTCTGATTATATATCCAAAGGAAATGAAAATTGAATCTCAAAGAGATGTGTACACCCATGTTTATTGCAGTATTATTCACAATAGGCAAGGTCTGAGAACAATCTAAGTGTGCATCAGTGGATGAATGGATACAGATGTGGTAGATGCACACACACACACATACACACATTATTTGTATATATGGAACAAATATAATGAATATATATCATATTTAAATATGAAATATTAAAGAGACATGAGAAAGAAGGAAATCTTGCCATTTGCAACAACATGGATGGAATTGACAGCATTATGCTAAGTGAAATAAGTCAGACAGAGAAAGATAAATACTGTGCTATCTCACTTATATGTGGAATCTAAAAAAGGTACCAAATTCATAGAAACAGAGACTGGAATGTTTGTTCCTAGGGGCTAAGAGGTAGGGAAAATGGAGATGTTGTTCAAAGAGCACAATATTCTAGTTAAAAGATGAATAAGAACTGAAGATCTAATGTTTCACCTAGTAGTTATAATTAACAATACTGTATTGTATTCTTGAAAGTTGCAAAGAATAGATTTTAAGTGTTTTCACCTCAAAAATGAAATAATTATGAGGTAAGATAGAGGTGTCAGCTAACACTCTGGTGGTAATGATTTTGTAATATATGTATATCATATCAACACTTTGTATACCTAAAACTTGTACATGTTACATGTCAATTACATCTCAATAAAGTGGGGAAAAATGCAAACAAAAACCCCACAAAAGTCTATTTGTCATTTAATTTTTTAAATTTTTTATTTGTCATTTTAAAAAAAGTAATTTAACGATAAGTTTACTTCTAACCTAATGTCAATATATGTTTATTTTTTTTAATTAATTTATTTATTTGACACACAGAGAGAGATCACAAGTAGGCAGAGAGGCGGGCAGAGAGAGAGGGGAGGAAGCAGGCTCCCTGATGAGCAGAGAGCCCGATGTGGAGCTTGATCTCAGGACCCTGAGATCATGACCTGGGTCGAAGGCAGAGGCTTTAACCCACTAAGCCACCCAGATTCCCCAATATATGCTTTTATTTATAAGCAAACTGATGAGTATTGCTTGTAGAATTAGAAATCATTAGAATTTTGAAAACTTTTAGAAATCATCTACTAACCATGGGACCATAAACCTAATTGCCTAAAAGATGGGACCATAACTGTGAACAGAGAGTGTTTTATACTCTGGGCCAGCCAATCCAATTCAGTCTGAGGGTCAGTTTGTGTACATGGCCTTCAGAGAAGAATAGTCATAATGCAACTGCCTCCTTAAACTGATGATTAAAAATGAGGTAAAGATGGGACCTTATAATGCAACTGTCAATGCCATTGCTATGTTAGATAAGGGTAAGACATGTAAGTACCCTTGTCTTCTAACTTTTCCCCCAGGATACTTGTCTGTGAGAGAACAGAAAATCTATGTGTGTATCTTTCAGACGATCCATCCCAAATTTTTCTATTAAAACTTTAAAATCTTACACCAAAAATTAAAGAACACAAATGATTTCTACAATTGCATAGGGCATGCAGTTCAGAGAATTACTAAGACCAATACTGTAAGGCCTAAAATGCCCTTCTGAGATGAATGAGTTTGTTTTGTCCTCATAATGAAGATGTAAGGAATTAATTTATCTTAGCAAGTGGTGTAGATTTCAGATAGGCCTGAAATAAACATTATTATGTAACTGTGGAAAGCTCTGAAATGGATTCTGAATGACAAATTGCTGCTAAAGAACATGGACTCTACTTCCTAAGCGACACCTATTGAACTCATTAGACAATTAATACAAAGTGGGATTATATCTTTTGACGCTGTTTGCAGAAGTGACATTTAGCAGATGCAGATTACTAAATGAGTTAATAAAAACAAAAGAAAGAAATACAATACTACTGCAAAGCCATGTATATTTATATAACATACATATGAATATATAGTGATATAATATGTAGATTAAGTTATATATTTAAGAATCATGGTTTGTGGGGTGCCTGGGTGGCTCAGTGGGTTAAAGCCTCTGCCTTCGGCTCAGGTCATGATCTCAGGGTCCTGGGATCGAGCCCCGCATCAGGCCCTCTGCTTAGCAGGCGGCCTGTTTCTTCCTCTCTCTCTGTCTGCCTCTCTGCCTACTTGTGATCTCTGTCTGTCAAATAAATAAAAATAAAATCTTTAAAAAAAAAAAAGAATCATGGTTGTTTTTTTTGTTTGTTTTGTTTTTGGTGGAGTGGTGAGATAAAGTGCTCAGAGGCAAAACATTTCAAGGAAATCATGAAAGAATTCCAAGAACAGGTTGCTAATAAACTTCCTTTAGAGGAATACAACGTGAACAGTTGATGCATAAACTAATCCAACATTTCAAACCCTGTGCATTTTTTTGTCCAAATTTTTTTATTATTACCCTAGGCCTGAATGGTTCCAATTAGTTATGCAATGGAAAATAAACTTGTTACATTTAATGAACCAGGTCTAAGGGGAAGACTGAGAATCTCAAACTTCTGATATTTCAAAATCAACTAAACTTTAGTTTCAGGAAAAAACAGACAACCAAAAAACCTGGAAAATAGTCATACACAATAAATGTAAGTAAAAATGATATTTACTTTGTTCTTGGGGGTGTCGATGAGTTCAATTCTGGATAAAATTGTGCTTTAAAAATAGGACCTAGAGTATGAAGAGTTTTGTATTGTAGATTACTTTAATTCCTTCTGAAAATTGCTAACATGGTTAACAAAACTCAGCTATTTTAGTCAAGATACAAAAGATTTCAACCACATATGGCTAAATTATATATACAATAAAAAATTTTCAGCTGAGATTGCATTTTCGTTTCAAGAGATCACTAACCATTCAATTTTAAGAAATCTATTAAGATACTACATTATTTAAAAGGTTAAGGAAGGGGAAAAAGCAATTATCTTCATAGATGTAGAAAAGGTGTTTGATTAAATTCAACATCCATTCCTGATGAAAAGTCTTAATTTAGAAAGCAATGTTACTATTTTAACATTAAAAATAGGTATTGTGAGAGTCACAATCATGCTTTGATCACATTAATGGAAGCATTCTTGTTAAATACAAAATATGACAAATAAAGATATCTCCATTGCTACCGTAAAGTTCCTAGGAGTACTTTGGGATTATACAAGAGAAAAATGCAAGTGCTGCTCGAATTTAAGCTCCATGAGGGTTATAATTTGTCTCGAATTCAGAATATATTATTGAACTGATTGTCAAAGTACATAAACTGAAAAGAAAAAATATATTTTCAAATTACTATGATCATTTATTTAAATACCCCAGAGAAGCAACTAAAAGGCAATTAGATATAAATAATTAACAACCACCACCACCATAAAATTTAGGTTTTATATAAAGTCTAAGGCAAATAAAGAATATATGAATAAATGGTATAAAAGACCTAACTTGGACCTAGATGATATTCATATGTTAAAAGTAGTAATTAATACTAAATTAATTGATAAATTTGGTTTTTAACTATTAAAATTGATTAATCAGTGAAAGACAGATATTATTCAAAAAGACTCTTAAACATGGAGAACGAACTGGTGGTGGTTGCCGGAGGGGAGGTGGGTGATGGAGTGAGAAAAATGGATAGTGGGGATTAAGAGGTACACATTTCCAGTCATAAAATACATGAGTCATGAGGATGAAAACTACAGCATAGGGACAATAATCAATAATATTATAATAACATTGTATGGTGACAGACTGTGATTACACTTATCTTGGTGAACACTGAATAATGTATGGAATTGTTGAACTGATATGCTATACACCTAAGACTAATATAACATTGTATGTCAAATATACTTCAATAATGACAATGATGATAACAAACTGATTATAAGTTAAATATGAAATAGGAATATGCAGGAGCAAGGTATATCCTACTGGGTAATAAAATGTGTTACAAACTTGCAGTTAAAAGAATGTTAATAGTTCAGAAATATACTCTTTGAAACAAAAAAAAGTACAGAAATAGACTCAAGTAGATATAAAATGAGATTTACAATCCAAATCAATGAAAAAAATGGATCAATTAATGAAACCCACAGCTTAAGTTACCAAATGCCTGATTATTCTACCCTAAAGAAATTCTGTGGTAGTTGACTGACTACCCATAAGACTACTAAAGACTGGAAAATGGAGAGAATTCTTACAGATACCAGAAGGGAGAGAGAAAGAAAGTCACTTCACACACCCTGAGATCTCCTTTCCTCCTGCTCGTGCTGGCGCTTTGTACTGACAAGGTATGTACCTGTGTATCAGCGGGTGACGCCTGCGCAGACGCAGCCATGTCTTTCCCCTTTCATCACCTTTTCCCGACCTCCAGTCACCTACATCCACTTTCAAAACCCGTAAAATCCATAAATAATCAACTCCCCTTATCCTCTCGGAGGTGGGTTTGGAAAATTTCGTTCCCTCCCCTTGCTTGGCACTCTACAATAACACCTGTTCTCTGCCGCAAAAACGAGTGTCGGTGTCTGCCTTATTGCATACCGGATAGTAGACCATAGTAGGGTAACGCTAACAAACTGAGGCACAAAAACCTGAGAAGAGTTAAAGCAATTTACTTTTTTTACTTCTTGCTCAACCAATGATGTGTGAAAGCATGAAAATACTATAAGGAAAACCTTTGAGAACTCAGAAGTCATAACAGAGTGAGAACATGAAAGATGACTGCATTGCTTTTTTAAATATAAGGTAATAAACATAGAGTCAAAAGACAAATGTTAAAATGGGAAAATAGTAGTTTTGGACACATGTATACCTTATAGAGGGTTAATTATAGCTTTATATTTAAATCATGCATATTCTCTGACATTAATAAGGGAAAAACTCATCCGGAAAAAAAGAATGGGGCATAGATATGAAAAGACATTTCACAGAAAGTAAGATAAATAAAGGAATTATTATTATTATTATTATTATTATTTTAAGATTTTATTTATTTGAGAGAGAGCACACACAAGAGCATGAGGGGGAGGAGGAGCAGAGGGAGAGGGAGAAGTAGACTCACTACTGAGGAGGGAGCCCCTTTCAGGCTCTGCCTGAATTTAGGTTTAAGTGTCTTCTTTTTAAAGATCTTATTTATTTATTTGAGAGAGAGAGAGAGATAGTGACAAAGCAGGAGTGGGGAGGAGAGGGAGCCCAAGGTGGGACTGTGTCCCAGACCCTGCGATCATGACTTGAGCCAAAGGCAAATGCTTAATCAACTGAGCCACCTAGATCCCTCAAATAAAGGAATTCTTATAATAAAATAACTTTAATGCACTTGCAATTAAATAAATGTATATTAAAATAACAATGAGATAGTACTTTTTAACCAAACAGATTGGCAAAATATAAACTATTGATTTTGTAAGTGTTGGTAAACATATGGAAAATGAATCCTTTCATCCCGTTCTGGTGATAATATAAAGTGTTCTTGTAAATTTGTCATTGTCTATCAAAATTTAAAATGCATACTCCCTTTGACCCAAATTTTGTTTCTAGGACGCTCTTATGGGTACATGTTCTCTGTGAAAGTCTGTGTGTTATTCAGGAGAAGAGGATCAGTTTAAACAATTCTAATGTAATTTTATCTATTAGTACAATAATATCCCTTTAGGTCTGATCCTTAACCAAACCAAATCTGCTCTAAAAGCAAGTATTTCTTGGTGAGGGTTAAGCTGGGACTGGTATGAGGTGGGGAGGTAATTCAGCATGTTCTTACTGCCAGTGATCTCAGAAAATTCACTCTAAGTGCAAAAGTCGTTCCCTATTAAACATCTAGGAGACAGGCACTGTCCTAGACATTTATATAAACATTGCTTCTAATTCCTCCATTGACTCATCAAGGTAGGTGATCTCATCCACATATTAACGAAAAGGGCATTTGCCTTTCAGGAATGGAAAAGCAAGTTTGGACCCCCAAGGGGAAGATATATGATAAGATAAGATGGTAGCATATATTGTGTAAGAGGGGAGTGGAGAGAATTTGCATTCCAGCCACAGCTACTGTCTAAGGCTGAGCTTGGAGAGAATTCAGTATCACTTTATGTTAATCTCTAGGTCAATGCAATTAGTTTCACCCTGAGAAAATTTGCTTTCCTCAAATTTATATAACTTAACACCGGAAGCTAGAAGTCAGCAGAAGTTAAATTTAAATTTATAGAAGTAGTCTGCTAATCATCTTGCAGTATAAAGAAGGATAAGCTTCCAGGCTCTTTACACTGAAGCTAGACAGAAGAAAATATTCCTGACCAAGTTTGTTCGGTTCACTGGAATATTTACATGAAAGGGATTGGATAATTCCTATTTATGAGAGTCTTGATCTCAATTAGGATGCTTACAGCTGTAAATATCTGCAAAGCCAATAAACATGACTTAAAGAAATAGGAATTTCATAGCCTCTTGTAACAAGAAGTAGAGAGGCAGAGTAGGCCCAGGACCATTTAATAAATTGATTCAATGATGTCAGAGCTTCTCATCAGCTTCCCTGTGACTATGTCAGAATTTTAAGATGGCTGTCAGATAGTAAGCATCACACCCAAAAAAAGGGAAGGGGAAATATTAGATTTGTGTCTTTCCTTACAAGTAATGATAACTTTCCAGAAGCCCTCTAACATTTTCTTCCATGTCTCCTTGACATGGGCTGTGTTTTCGTGCTCATATCAAAATAATCTGGTCATGTCAGGAATCCTATGGGCAACTCAGTTTAATCAACAGTTTATGGAACTGGTGAGAAGCCCACAAAATACATAAGACCAAGCTTATATAACCAGTGTCTGCAAAATTTTTATGGAATCACTTTGTCTTTAATGCAGGATGATTCCTCAAAAATTAGAAAAATTGTTTCATATTATCTATTCATTTCTCATAAAAGTTCTTGTCGAAAATATCAAAATGGATACATTTCTTTCTTTATTTTGACATATTAACAAAACACACACACGCACACACACACACACATATCTTATAAATATGTTTTGTAATCATTTATGAGTATTCTAATTCTGATCTCTTTACCAATGGGACCAACATTGCCAGCACACTTTCCAAATTGACCATGGTAAATCACAAAAGTAATTCTCATAGTCGAGATGACACCACATCTTGTGAATCTCTCACTTAAGTAAATAATGAAATACTAATCAGCCTTTTCATTCACTCCTTCTTCAAAAGAAGTTTAAATTCAGATGCTTCTGTAGTTTTAGTTAATTTTGAAACCTCAGGGCTAAAAAAGCCCACTAAAGTAGAAAAAAAAAATCCATGGATTTATTTTATTTCTACTGATTGAAATATATTGGTTTTTAGAGGAAATGTCTTTGGGTTCCAAATTATGTATATTGTGCAGCCTCTGTATGTATTTTCCAAGTGATTTAAATGAATTTGAATCAGCTCATTAGGTTCCAGATTGGTGCTGAACATAATGACTCATTCCTAAATTAATATTGTCTACCCTGAACTACTCCTGTCTAAATCACTTTAATCACTGGAAAGATTCATACTTTTCAAAAGGACGGCCACATTCAAATGAATTCTGAAACAGTTCATTAGGTAATGATGTCATTTATGTTCCCTGGGTCAGCAAGTGTGTTCCTGCTCAGCTTTAAAAATGGACTGACTATGAGCAGATAAACAGGTACTTTGTATGCATTTGACATTCATACATGCACAGAAGGGAGGCATTATGTTGGCATGAAATGCTTCAATTTGGGACATTGCTGTATCTCAGATTCAGCCTCATTTTTTTTTTCTTTTCTTAGCTTAGCAGCTTTATTGGACACATGCTCCTGTCTTTCAGAAGCAGTTAATGTGTCAAATGCTTTGTCACATCTCACTGACACCAGATCGTTAAAAAGGAGGTTCTAAGTAGACCCTAGCTTGGGCACAACATAAAGCATGCTTTTAGAGAGACCACCATATTTGACGTTTAAATGAAGGCTACTTCAAGACCCTAAAAGCAGTAGACCTGATTACATTTCTGTGGAAGAGCAGATAAATAATCTAAGACTTCCCCCTCTATCTGTTCCTTGAAATTAACAACAACAACAACAACAAGACAAACTGGGAGTTGAATGTGCTTACCATCTTAGCATACTGATGACTGATCTTTGAAATCCACTTGTCCAGCAGTTCTGGAATGTGTATCCAAGAATAAATGTCGGGCTGATTCCACATGAATCACCAGGCGAAGAGTTCCCTACCCTCTACTGGAAGGTCCTCCTTCAGGTGAGACCCACAAGGGCATGTGATTCATCTTAGTTCACAGTGCTAGAAATAAAACAAGAACTTAAACTGTGATTCTAATAGCAGATTCACTAATTTACTAATCTGTTAAATCATCCAAAGGAATTTAGTATGTAAAATACCTACCTGTTACTGAGTGAGCTAGACCTTACACAAGAATTTTTAAATATTATAACTAATTTCATCCTGATAGCAGTTTTATGTTATGGACAGAACACAGTTGGGACAGATAATAGCTGCTCTGGGATTACTGGCATCTCAGTGTTGGAAGACTTGAAGCTGGAGGTGGCTCAGTGGCTAGGGACTAGCATGTTTTTGGTATTAGATTCATTACACATTTGATGATTGATGCTGGCCATCTGGTGGGAGCTCACCTGGCCTTCCCGGCTGTGACATCTCCACGTTACCTTCCTGTGAGGCCTGGGCTCCTCAAAGCATGGTAGCTGTGCTCCCCGGGTGAGCATTCCAAGAGAGCCGGGATGCAGCTAAATCACCTTTGCATGACCTGGCCTCAGAAATCAATTAATTTCACTTCTGCTCAGGTCACAACCCTGACTAAATTCAAGAGGAGGGAACATACAGACACACTTCTCAATGGAAGGAGAATCAAACTCACATTAGAGAGTGTAAGAGATTGTTATGGCTGTCTTTAATGCATGAAATCTGCCACACCCTCTACTTAATTAAAATCATGGGAAAAAGCCTCTAGACCAAAGAGCATGAGCAAATAACCAAATACTATGGATTTCTCTGCAGGCTGAAGGGTATAAGTCCTCAAGTAAAGTTTTATAATGGAATTCTAAACAGCATGTTTAAAATGCTATGCTGGTCAACCAGTGACTATTTTTATGTGACTCTTTTCTTTCAATCAAGTACTTTTTCTTTATTCTGTACACTCATGCACAGAGCAAAGTATCTCTAGGTCTCCTCAGGCAGAAAAGTTGCCCATTTTCTTTATATTAAATAGAAGTGGTTTGAGGAAAGACACACAAGTTAAAGGAAAAGCCCGCAGGAGAACACACAGTATTGAAACCTGAAAAAATGGATTCTGCTAAAAACTTGTTTCATAATAACTTTAATTTTTTTCTTTACAAAGTTCACAATTAGATTAAGGTATGAAACACAAATATTTTGAGAGTGTGACTCTAATTGTAACTAACACATTTTCTCCTCTTGTAGGGATGATTCACATGGAGAAATCTTTTTCTATCCTGTCCTACCTCCAAAGTTATGCAGGATATTTTTTTTTTCTCTTCCATCCAGGACAAGAGTGACAAAATATAAAACATCCAGGAGCTCAAGAAGTGAAGGTAGTAAGTAAAGGTGCTGGAAAAAGAGAATTCTTTAGACAAGGCGTATGCTATAAATATGATATGTATGTGTGTGTAAGATGGGAAGAGAGAATAATCACCTAGCAGTGAGAATTCTGCAAAATAATGGAATGTACATTCTCAATCTAAAGAGTGTATTAAGCATTGAGCTTCAGATCATTGCTCCCTTGTAGGAAAGACCCTAATGTTTCCTAGTGTATTAAAAATCTTATAGAAGCTGTTAATCTAGATTTTATCCAAAAAAAAAAAAAAAAACAACCCAATAACCCAATACTTAAAAAACATTATTGATGAGAAATTCATTTTCTATAAAATATTCTAGCACAGGAGAGGAGTTTCTTCATATTCTGCTGTCTCATGGTGTAGTACTTTGGGAAAAGCTCTATTCCTCCACTTTCTTGTCTTTTAGGAATGATTACCCCATTATTGGGGTGGGGGGAGCTTTTATGTGTGAATCAAGGTCTTGATCATGAGATGCTTTAAGTGTGAGACTGACTGTCCATTACACAATCCTGAATCACTGGCAACCAACACAAAATCTGGTACCAGCAGTCCTAACAAAAGAATGAAAAAAATATATCAGAACAATGTTTCAAAGTTTGATGAATTTTGTAACCTTATTATAATTCCAAAAGACCAAGGAATGGACTTCAAGCCTGAAATAGACAGGGATAGAAATCACATGAGGTAAATCTTTCTTTCTTTATAGTCCCTGATTGAAACACAGCATATAGTCAATTGGCCCAGCTGGGTTGAAATAAATCATTTTATTCTAATATTTTTTTCTGAAAAATTATGTATAAACACATCTTCATTTCAGGAAGATTCAAACAAAAAAACCTATCCATGCTCATACCTCAAAGTCAATCTGCAGGGGGCGCCTGGGTGGCTCAGTGGGTTAAAGCCTCATGATTCCAGGGTCCTGGGATCGAGCCCCACATTGGGCTCTCTGCTCAGCAGGGAGCCTGCTTCCCCCTCTCTCTCTGCCTGCCTCTCTGCCTACTTGTGATCTCTCTCTCTCTCTGTCAAATAAATAAATAAAAATCTTTTAAAAAAATCAATCTGCAGTAACAAATCTTAGATGTGCTATTTAGGCATATGCACATGTTCCTATGGTACATTTCTAGACATGTGTTGTTGATGAAAAGAACTGAATCTTTTAAATACTGAATTCAACAAATACTAAATTTCACTTGTTAGTACTAACCTGCATTTCTTTTAAATGCCTAACAAATTTAATATTCCACCACAAATGAGGATATCTGTTTCTTCACATTCTTGCTAACACAAATATTATTGATGCTTATGATTTTTTCCAATTTAATAAATGAGAACTTAAAATTTGTTATCAATTTATGTTTCTCTGAATGTTAGTGAATTTTGGTATAGGTTGATATATTTATTGATCATTTTTGTTTTTATTCATATTTGCCTAATTATCCCTCAGTCCTTTTATTCCTTTTTATTATTTTTATATATTGTACATATTTAATCCACAATTTCTTAAATATGTTTTCTTTCTGCCTATATATTTGACTTTAAGATAATTTATGTCTTTGTAAGTTGAGAATGAGAGAATGTGACCTGGTCATGCAACTTAATCTCTCTGTGCCTTATTTTTCTCAGCTAGAAATGGTAATAACATAATATGGTATTTTGATAGTTGAGCAGATACAGTGTGTTAATACACATAAATTGGGTATCCCTGTACCTGGTACATAATAAGCAGTCAATAATGTTAACCATTATAGTTTTTGTGAAAATACTTCATGTTAGTTAATAACCTTTTAATTGGTGGATTTTGTTCTCATATTTTATTTTTGTATCAGTGTTCATAAATGAGCCTGGCTTACAGTTATGTTCTGTACTGAGCTTTATGAATTCTGTTAGTATCACAAAACCAACTCAGCAAAGCAATGTAATTCCTCTATGTTTTTGCTCTCTTCAAGGAGGAGGCAGGGATTTATTCCTGAAGGCGACTCAGTTAGTTCCAGAGGTTCTTAACTCTGGTGTCTACTGAAGAAATAATCCACATCTGGATAAACATACACATGGCTCCTCTCCAAGTTTTCCAGTCAGTGCTAATGACGAAAGGTCATGTGTCTGAGAGATGATACAAACAAACTTCATTCTTCACTATAAACTTTTCTCTCCTGAGTGAGTAGTACATGACTTGTCCAATATAAAGGGTCTTGATGAGGTCAGAATTCATTGCCGAAGTCCCACAAATTCGATTCCTATCATTTGTTATCCACTCATGCCCCGCAAACTGTGGAGATGGGAAAAGAATACAGCCATATAGCATTATTTGGCCACAAAAAAATCCCAGTGATGTAGACATTTATAAGATAAAGTCCACGATGTATCTTATTTTGATGAAAACACTCACCTGAAAATTAGAAGGTTGATGTATTTCTATGTCAACTGAATACAAGGAGAACTCAGAGAAGACATCAACAAAATATTTATTCAGACCAGGCAGAGGTCAAGTCACTGAATAGAGCCGTTTTAAAATGAGGAGCTATATGGAAGCAAATGTTGACCAACTAATAATTCTTGATGAATGACATTCCTGATATTGGTGGAAGAAAGAGATAAAAGTAAGGCAAGATGGAGGAAACGGCAGTGTGGGAGATCGTATTTGAAGAACACAGGTAAAAGGAAATGAGGATGAAGAAGTATTAGAAAACAAGGGCAAATAAGAGAACTCAAAAATCCCAAAGACTTATCTTTTAAAATTTTTCTCTAGTCATTCATACAAATAGACAGCATTTTTTCCTTTTGCCTTATGTTTCTGTTTTATTCAATTACACCAGTCCTTGAAGGCTTTCTTTTTTCTGATGAATGTCATTATCCAAAACATATTTTGGAGTGAAAGATCTTAAACTGAATATAGCAAGAAAATCATGTTTTTTATGTCTCAAAACAGAAACTCCGTATAGAATCAGCATACCACAATGTTCTAAAGTTTAAAAAGAAAAAAAGAAAATCCTTTTCTTCCCTTATCTTTGCCAGAAGCTTTAGAATCCCAGAATTTTATATGTTAGGATATACAGTCATATGTTTTATCATCTCTTATATACAAACCTCACGGTGTACATTATTTTTGTCTGAATGTAGATAGTACAGTAGGCAACCACATGGTTTCCTATTCCCCACTATTTAATGGAAAAAAAAATTATACTTGTGGTAAAACAACTGAATGGGTTAAATCAGCATGTTGAGCTATCTTCTGTTTAAGAATGTTTAGTAATGATCTCTATCAGACAACTTTGTAACTTATACATTCATAAGGAAGGTAGAGTTCCATATACTGAGTAGATACTCAAAAAATAATTATGATGAAATTTTCTCTCAATAAAACGGTAAGATTTCATTATTTAATAAAAGTTAATTATTTTTTGTTTTTAAGTCTTATTGTTGAGAGAAAATAAAAATATATTCTTTTTTAGACTTTTAACAGTTCAAGTCATGTTCTGTTATAAAAAAAAATTTCAGTGTTGGAGCACTTTACTTCCAGTTAAATTAAGTTGATTTCAGAAGTTTCATTCAGCTGATGAATTATAAAACCTAGATACATTACAATGGTTATATTTTAAAGCAGCAAGGGTTGTGAGAAAATGAGGGCTAGTGGAATAGAAGTCCAGAGAGGAGAGACCCAGCAGAGGTGAATGGAAGACCCGAGTCATTTTTGCACTGGTGGCATTTATTAGGTGTGATTTAGGAACTGAGATGCAGAGCTAGAATGAGAAAGGACACAAACGGGGAGACCTCTTATACTGTTGTGCACTTGCTTCTAAAATCTGATTCCTGAAGCTGTGCAGAAGACTAAAGAAAGAAGCCTAAACATCCCAAATGGCAAAGGACTGTCCTCCTCTTTATGCAAACACCAGGGAGTAGGCAGTGTGCAGGCTAGGAGGTGAAATACAGGCTTGGGAAAAGTACAAAACCTCATGCCTTAGAAATAGAGGCAACCAAAGATCTCTTTACCAAAACTGTAAACTGATTTGGATTGAGGTTGTCAACCCCACATTCTTTCTGCCTAACAGAGCACAATGTTAAACCTGTCTGGCTGAGTATTATATAGTCTGGAGTCTCTGGTTCTTTTTTACACAATCAAAACATTAACTTGAAAAAATATCAAGACTATGTGACCGGTAACCAACGATTAAAAAAAAAAGAGAGAGAGATTAGAACAAGATCCATGGATATTGGAATTAGCAGAAGATTATGAAATAAACAAAAATAATTATGAAAAATATGCTCATGGGATAGACCCAAAAATGGGGAAAAGAGATGAGGATGGAAAATTGCAGCCCCAAATTGGAACCTGTTAAAAATAAGTGGACATTTTTGAACTAAGAAATAAATATCTGAAATTAGGAATTTTGGGATGAATTTTTTTTAAAGATTTTATTTATTTGTTTGACAGACAGAGATTACAAGTAGGCAGAAAGGAAGGTAGAGAGAGAAAGGAGGAAGCAGGCACCCCGCTGAGCAGAGAGCCCCATGCGGGGCTAGATCCTAGGACCCTGGGATCCTGACCTGAGCTGAAGGCAGTGGCTTTAACCCACTGAGCCACCCAGGCGCCCAAGGGGTGAATTTAACAATAGATTGGACATAGCATGATTAGTGACTAGAAAAACAGGTAAATGAAAAACGCAAAACTGATGCACAGAAAGAGGAAAGCATAAAAAGGTGAGAGACATGTTACACACATTCAATTAGTCTAATAGTTGCATAAACGGAGTTTCAGAGGGAGAAAAGGAAAGAACATGGCAGTAGAAATAGTTAAAGAGATAATCACCGAAAATTTTCCACAACCAATGAAGACATCAATCCAGACACAAAAGTTAGCAGAAGAAGAAACTGAAAATCTTATCTCACATCTGAATCTGAATCAAGAACTGGAATGAGTCATTAAAAACAATCCCAGAAGGAAAACCCAGACCCACATGGCCTCAAAGTGAGTTCTTGCAAATACTCAAGGAAGAAATAATACCAATATTGAATGAAGTCATCCAGAAAGGAGGAAAAAGAGGCGGCACTTTTCCAGCTCCTTTGTAAGACCCAGGGAAACCAACACCAAACTTCACCAGTATGTTAAAGGAAAAGGAAAGTTACCAACTAATTTCTTTCAGCCACATAAATGCAGTGATCTTAATTCCAATCCTAGATCCAGCAACATATAAATAGGATAATATATCACGAAACGTGTGGTTTATTCCAGGAATATAAGGTCGCTTTAGCATTTGGAAAAATGCATGCATATGTTCACCAAAAGACATGTCCATGAATATTCATAGCAGCAGTATTCATAAAGCCAACCTGGAAACTACCCAAAGGGTTATCAACAGTTGAATGGATAAATAAATGATGGTATATTCACACAAGGCAATACTATATAGCAATGAGAAGGAACAAAATATAGCCACTCACAAATATAGTATTGAGGGAAACAAGCCAGAAAGAAGAAGAAAAAAAGTTCCTATTTAAGATGCAATTTGCATAAAGTACAAAAAGAGGCAAAGTAATCCATGATGTTAAAAGTCTGGATAATGGCTCCCCTGGGGTGGAAGAAAGATCATGATTAGAAGGAGGCACAAGGGAGGCTTCTGTGTGTTGGTACATTGTGTGTTACATTTGTAAAAACGTATTAAGCTTTAAACTTACGCTATATCTACTTTTCTGTATGCATCGTCACTTCAATGCCAAATTAAGGAATGAATGTGTTCTACTTGGGAGAAATGCCTCACTTCAGGACTACTATCTATCTTAAAAAAAAAAAAAAACAACAACAGAGTTTAGTCCCCCCCATCCACCACTCATCATATTTGTTATTTCAGTGACAATATTCAAATAAATAAAAAGTGTGGGATGAAGTTGTATGAAGTTATCTTATTTAAAGTATCAGAACTCTGGTTATGATTCATTTACTTAATCAAGGACTGCATTTGTCTTTCAAATATGATTACAGGTTTACACTTTCTGCAGGTGGAATTATTTACTCCAGGATGAAACAGAAGATACCTACTGATCAAAAGTAGAAAATAAAAGATATGGCTGGGAAAAAATAATCCTCTCTAACAAATCCATTAGAGAAGTAGTTTAACTTTGAACAGCATCGTTTACAGAATCAATCTCATAATTTTCTCTTTTGGCAGATTTTCAAAGTTTTCAAAATATAGCTAGTTCTGTAATTTAAGTCCCACAGCAGTGGTGCTGAGTTAATTTTCTAATTTCTTAGTATGAGAGTCAATCTGCATAATCAGTTTCCGAAACAATGGTATATATTTCCCCTGTTAAATATCTGCTTAAAGGAGAGAGTATTCTTTGATCTGTGACTTACAACAGAGAAAGATAATGAAGCTAAATACAATGGGTTCAAATCAACACATTTTAAAAAATTATTTAAATTCAATTTAATTAACATATACTGTATTATTAGTTTCAGAGGTGGCATTTAGTGATTCATCAGTTGCATATTACATGAAGTGCCCTCCTTAATTCCCATCACTCAGTTACCCCATCCCCCCACCAACCTCCCTTCCTGAAACCCTCAGTTTGTTTCCTATGAATAGTACTAGAGGGTATTGTGCTAAGTGAAGTAGGTCAGTCAGAGAAAGACTAATATCATATGATTTCACTTATATGTGGAATTTAAGAAACAAAACAGATGAACAAAAGGGAAGGGAAGGAAAACAGAGATGAGATGAGATGAGATGAGATGAGAACAGAGAGGGAAGCAAAGCAAAACATATTTAAGAGCATCTAAAATGTGCTGAGTCCAACCACTAGCTGTGTGGTAGTTAATATGCTAACAGTAGCTACTAGTTTGTAAATAATAAAATTAAAGCACCTTTATTTTTTTTTAAAGATTTTATTTATTTATTTGACAGAGATCACAACTAGGCAGAGAGGCAGGCAGATAGAGAGGAAGGGAAGCAGGCTCCCGCTGAGCAGAGAGCCCAATGCAGGGCTCCATCCCAGGACCCTGGGATCATGACCTGAGCCGAAGGCAGAGGCTTAACCCACTGAACCACCCAGGTGCCCCTAAAGCAACTTTAAATAGTTGAAATTAATAACATGAATACAGAATATGTAGGTAGAAAAGAAGCAAGGATTTACGTTCATAGTATAGAGTTGGGGAGGTGGCTAACAAGGAAATACATTTATATACATTCCTTGGATAGATAAAGTAAAACTAGCCCTCCTGAAAGAAACAGGTTTTTGCAGAATATTGTGTTTTCATGGAAATGTAAAAAATATAGCACAGATCAATATAGTTGGCTGTTGGAATAGATTGTCAGAACATTGGCTTTTACGTGTCCCCTATAGACAATGGGTCCTTACGTAAGGGTTCCAAGGGCAGATCCATGAGTAGGTTTCGTTCTTAGTGAGAAGACTCAGGCATTAGACCAGAAACAGATCTGCGACAGTGAGGAGCTGAGCAAGAAGGGTGGCCATGGATTCATAGAGGACCCCCCAAAGGACATGCATAGTAGGGTAAATCCTTAAGTGACATTTGGATACAATTCTCAGTGATAGTCTGTTTTTTCGTGTGTTTGTTGTTTCAATTTCTTTTACTGGTCATTTTAGTTGCTCTTAGAATGATATGCTCGAGAAATGCCCCCTACCTCCCACTTATAGGGTCCTAGTTTCAGATCTGAGAGTAAAAGCATCTGGAAATCCTTCCCAGAT
Source organism: Meles meles (assembly GCF_922984935.1). NCBI lineage: Eukaryota > Metazoa > Chordata > Mammalia > Carnivora > Mustelidae > Meles > Meles meles. The sequence goes on along the minus strand of NC_060069.1, from coordinate 34,286,821 downwards.
AGCTGTAATATTCTTTGTTAAAGGAACATTTCCAATCATCAGTGTTTCTGATGTGCTGTGTAAACATTCCCATGAGACTTCTGTAAACAACTGTGGACCATTGTGAGTATGCATTTGTAGGTATCCTGAGATATTTACCCACTGACTCATAATTTTTAGCCCATAATAACGGAAGCCCTGTATGTGCCTTGAAAGAAATTAACCATTATTCTGTTGGCCCATCACTCTTCCCCACTGGAGGGTTTAGGTAATCTTGGAAAACACTAGTTAACCCAAATACTGGAAATTTATTATATTCTAAGGTAGAGGAGCTGAAACAAATACAAGTTGGGCTTTTATCTTCGAGTATGAGTTCAGTATCCTGAGAAACTAGCACAGGGCTGGCCACATGGTAGAGGGTCAGGACATGCTTCACTGAACTGGACAGACTGGAAGAACTTAATATTTTTCACAGCGAGAAGACTTTCTTGTTATACCAACAAGAAGGGCCTTGATTTCGTCCACAAATTGGCCAAAAGCTATTTCTGTTCTAATGTTTGTATCATTGTCTCCCTGGACTTAAATTATTAAGCTCTGATCATTAATTTAGTAAACTTCATGAGGAACAGTGTACTCACAGTGAAGTATTTCATAGTGTATCATCTGTATTTCATATAGGAGTATGAAAATCAGAATTTTGTACTTGAGCTTATCTGTGACTTCGGTTAAGTCACTGGCTTTTCTGTTCCTTACGTTTGCCATTTAGATATGTCATTTCCAACTATGAGCTACTTTTTATCTTGGGGTTTCTGTAAAAGGTAAAGTGGTTGTTAGTAAGGTCCTTTGAGATTATTTGAGGAAAAGATCTGATCTGTGACATGTGATAGCTTATTGTTTTCTTAAATCAGAGTCAAGTGGAAGGTTCTAGTTCAAGAAATTATTAGCAAAATAGTACTCAGAAAGACTCAAAGAGTAAATGTCCAGAGAGTGATATGCACAAAAAATATGCACGAATGATATGCCTCCTGCCCCCCCACTTTTCATTTTTGTAGGCAGCCATGAAAAAAAAAAACAGTTTTAACAAGAAAATCTACCTTAAAAATTGTTACTTTTGTAAAACAAGGGAGTTTCATCTAAATTATTAAGGAAGCCATTGGACAGTTGAGTTTTTGGAAAGATAAACTTTAAACACTGAACATTAATTTCTTTGGTCCATTTTGCATTTTTTTCCCTCAAACCACAGCAAAGATAAACTTTATATTTTACATTTTTGTTAAAGTCTCTTTTTACAAAGATATTCTTATTTCAGGTTGCTCTTGAGATATTAGTTTATTTGCATCAAATAATTGAACTGTTTTGCGTACACAAATAACATTTTGTTATTTGGCTGGGTTGTGGCTTCCATCCTTTGTTGAAAAAAAATTAATTGTAATCTAACTGAAACAAAGATTAGATAAATTAATGTTAGTTCCAAATGTTAAAATCAAGGCACTATTAATATTTTCTAGATCAAATATTAGTAGGCTTATTAAATATTCATTAATTTTCAGAAACCTAATATATCTAGAAATTCATTGCATGGTTTCCTGTCCCTCCCCGTTCCACCACTGTATCCACAGTTGTATTTACTATCACTAACAATGGAGTTTTGGTTGGCTACCTACTCCGTATGTCACTCTGCAGGAGTGGCTGTTGTGCTTCCTTTGTAAAATGCAAGGAAATTAAGAGCTCAAGAAAAGAGATTAGAATAGAAAAAAGAAAAAGAAGAGATTAGCTCCAGCTAATAGCATTCTGTGTTGCTGGGTTATATTCTAGAATTGTTGCCTTTCCTCAAATTCTTTCGAGCTAAAATTTGCCCAAGTAGAGAAGACAATGGCTAAACTATTGATTTTATTTGCCACATGAATGTTTGTCTTATGATCCCTAATATCCAATGTTCTAAATCATCTATGGTGCCTAATACAGATCCAGGCACTGGGGCAAAATTTGTAAAACATTATCAGTGGTTGACACAGTGGTTATGATGAAGATGAGCTTCTATCATAAAAAGTTTCCGGCAAGAATTTAGTACATTTATCAAGTACTCCTAGAAAATGAGCATGCACCAAAGGATTTCACACGTTACTGAAAAATGAGTCTGGGGTAGAAATGGTGGTATAAATTGCTGTGTAATGTGATATAACATAAATATGAATTTTACAGTGTATCATTTGACTTTTGGCTGCTGTTACTGAATATTTAAGTGTCCTCTGGGTGCCTGCAAATTGCAAAGCTTCAAAAATGGAATGTGGTGAGCAGTCCTTTTTGTTTAAATAGCCTGCTACAATAACTCACCTGCCATCAACAAAATGGGCCTGCAGATGAAAAAATGGCAGCATCGGGAAGCCAGTTGATAGTGCGTTTTTGGACTTTGGATAAGCTGCTTATTTTGAAGAGCTACTGCCAATATCTCTTCCCACCACCAAGCTGTCAGCAGCATTTTGTAGTCGTGCTTAGTGTAGTGCATTTATGGATATGTGTGCCTGGGTGTTTAACTGATGAGATCACAAGCCTGTGTGTCACTTGAATAAGAAAGCTGGAAAACAGTCTTGCCTTGCTAGGTGTTCAATAACATTAATGGTTAGGGAATTTGGGGGCGGGGAGGAAAAACGGAGGAAGAAAGAATGAAAGGAGGGAGGAAGATACTGCCTATCAGACTTCCTTGACTATAATAAATCCAGATTACCATTCTACAGCAATGTTATGCAGTAGAAATAAATACAAACCATAAATGTAATGACCAATTTATATGTGATACTCACATATAAAAAGTAAAACCAAATGGGGGCTATTTTTAAAACGATATTTTAGTTTTTGTACCATTTTGTACCATTTTAGTTTTGTACTTGTACCATTTCAACGTGTAATCAATAAAAACTACCCATGACATATTTTACCTTTCTTTTGTACTGTGTCCATGATCTGTTATGTATTTTACATTTGAGAATATCTCAGCTCAGGTTAATCACATTTCAAACACCTAATTGCTTTATGTGGCCAGTAGCCACTGGACTGGAAACTGCAAGTCCATAGTTCCTTATAAGATCAGGCTAAAGCCAATCCCCAGAGAAGAATGCATCACTTTTTAGTTTCTACTCCTGTCCTATCCTGCTTTTCTCATCCTGTTCTCCCCCAAAACATCATTTGTACAACATTCCTCATCTCAGACTTTGCTTCAAGGGAAATTGACCTAAGCTACTGCTTAATAAAAGTCTGTAGTGAAAAGAAGGGTCATATGTACCCCCAATGTTCATAGCAGCAATGTCTACAATAGCCAAACTGTGGAAAGAGCTGAGATGCCAGATGAATGGATAAAAAAGATATGGTCCATATATACAATGCAATATTATTCAGCCATCAGAAAAGATGAATACCCACCATTTACATCAACATGGATGGGACTGGAGGAAATTATGCCGAGTGAAATAAGTCAAGCAGGGAAAGTCAATTATCATATGGTTTCACTTACTTGTAGAATATAAGGAATAACACAGAGGACATTAGGGGAAGAAAAGGAAAAGTGAATTGGGGGAAATGAACCATGAGAGACTGTGGACTCTGAGAAACAAACTGAGGGTTTTGGAGGGGAGAGGTTGGGGGATGGGTGAGCCTGGTGGTGGGTATTCAGGAGGGCATGTAGTGCCTGGAGCACTGGGTGTGGTGCAGAAACAATGAATCTTGGAACACTGCATCAAAAACTAATGATGTATTTGATGGCGACTAACATAACACAATAAAAAAAAAAAAAGTCTGTGGTTCTTAATAATGAATCCAACAGATTTCTTCTTGCTATGACCACATACTTGTCATAACTCCTGTCTCCCTTCTTAACTTCTACTCATCTCTTTCCATTTCCACTTGATTGGAAAACACAATGGTGTTCTGTAGGAACAGCCATAGTCAGCCACAGCACCTCTCCCTCTCCATTGAAAAGGACACACCAAATCACATGGTAGGGTAACCTACATTGATAACTATGGATTTGGACTTTATTTTCCAATATGGGACTAACTTTTGTGCAAGGTGTTCATAACACTTCTATCTCTAGAATGGGTTCTGCCTGTTTGTAATTTCTCAAAATGCATTCCCAGGGTCAGTAAGAATGTTCAGTGTGAACGATAAGTACACTAAGGTAAAATGTGAAAACAGAAACCCTTTTTTTTTTCTTAAGATTTTATTCATTTATTTGACAGACAGATCACAAGTAGGCAGAGAGGCAGAGAGAGAGGAGGAAGCAGACTCTCCAAGGAGCAGAGAGCCTGATGTGGAGCTCGATCCCAGGACCCTGAGATCATGACCTGAGCCAAAGCCAGAGGCTTTAACCCACTGAGCCACCCAGGCGCCCCCAGAAACCCTTTTTAAAAGACTAGAGTCAAAGGAGAATGGGATTTCGATAATTCCCTGTAAGATGTATTTGAATACGCCCTTTAGTTTATTCCTTTGTTAATATTACTTACTCATTCCACTAAGAGAAACAGCAAGCATTTTGTTCCTCTCATCATTTGGGAGCAAAGTAAAAGACCTTACAAGCATTCCCGTTTTTATGTAGCCCAAGCATAGTGATGGGTAGATTGCAAACTGTTCCCAAGATGGCAGAAAATTGGCTAACAAAAAAAAGTGTTATGTATCCTCAGATCGACTCAAAGATAACATTGAAGCCGTCTGTCTGTCAAGCAGCTATGCAATTTTATTTTATTGACTTTTTTTTTGCTGGCTTTTTGTTTGTTTATTTTTAAGACTTGAGCAGAAGCAAACTGGCAAGCTGCAAACCTGCTGACTGGCAAGTGGTAAGAACATTAATGACATTTTAAAATCAGTTCAGTTCAAAAGAAGTTGAGAGTAGAAAGAAAACTTCACAATTTGTGAATTAAGCTTCAAACAGTTCTGCAATTTGTTCTCATTCATTTGAATTCATGGTGATCTCAAGTGCACTTTTTCTAAGGAATTCTTCAGGCTGAGTCATAATAGGAGGAACAGGTTGGTGAATGCAAACCTTTGTTTATTTCATCAGTGAAGATAATCAATTGAAATGGAGGATAAAAAAAATAATACTGAAAGAAAAAAAGAAGAAGAAAGTAAACTATATCAAAGTAAACCAAATTGTTAAGGGAGAGGTAGAATATCATTATGGATGAGTGTCTCAATCCAGTCAGACAGCTATAACAAAATGCAATAAACTGGGTAATTTATAAATGCCAGAAATTTATTTCTCATAGTTCTGGAGCCTGGGGAGTCCAAAATCAATGCACCAACAGATCTGGTGTCTGGGGAAGTTCCATTTCCTTGTTCATAAATGGCCAGATGTCTTCTCCCTGGGCCCTCATGTGGCAGAAAGGTAAAGGGAGCTCTCTGGGGTCTCTTTTATAAGTGAGCTAATCCCATTCATGAGGGCTCTGTTCTTATGACTTAATAATCAACTCACAAAAGCCCAACATCTTAATACCATCACGTATGTGATTAGTTTTCAACACTAACATGAATTTGGGGATGGAGTTGGGCTCATGTATAAATCCTCAGTCAATTGCAACAAATATCAAACTTGGAGTTAGAAGACTGGGGTTATATTTGTAATATCTGACCTTGCTTGAAACACTGAGCCTCTTGGAGCCACAGTGTTTATCTGTAGGTGGGAAGACTTGACTAAGATTGTTAAGGTTCCCACCAGTATGGTAGTTCTCTGATTCCAAGTCAGCATGTCCAAAGATGCTTGATGTGGTACTGCCTGCTTTGCCCTAACTAAAAGTGTATTCCTGGGTCAACAGGGATGGTGGAGTTTTGAGAACAGATAAATTTAAGTTTAAATTCTATACCTACCACTTATCTGTATGACTTTGAGCAAATTACTGGCTCATCGGAAAACGAGAGATAATAATACCTACTTCCCAGAGTTTTGCTGACGTCCTTGAACAATGTCTGGAACAAAACAAGCTTGGGGGGTGGGGTGGGGAAAGCTTCCTTTTCTTTTCAGTTACTGGAAGGCCATTTTCTTGACACATCTCCCCTGTATGCAAAAAAATAGTTCTCCACAGGAAACTGGTTTCTTCCTTAGCCTGTGCAAAGCAGTATGGGTGATAGAGAGGCATCTGGGACTCAGTCCACTTCCAGAAACAACTTGTGATGCCCCAGGGGATGCCATTCCACATTAACCATCTCCCCAGAAGGCCAGCGGAACCTAAGAGGACCAGGTGGCTGTGGAATAAGCAGACTGATACAAAGAAATGTTTCCTAAGATTCAAATTTACAACAAGAGATCTAGAGAATAATACAGGACATTACAGGAAAGGGGTAGGAGAGAAAGGGAAACTGACCTATGGATCTGACTGACTCTTGGCCAGGGCACCAGTGACCTTCAGTAAGCCTGGCATTTTGATCCACTGCAGAAGAGAGGATTTGGGACTTTTCCACAACAAATTGCAAAAAGAATACTGCTTTATATTTCTCATAATATAATAAAATAAGGCTACTGGCATTGCAGTTCATCTTCTCTGGTACTTTCTCAGTGGACGGTAGGCAGACCAGGTTGTGATGGTGATATATTTTTGCATGACTTTTCTGAATAAATGAAGATATTTAGTATGTCAAATCATTATTATATCTAATATTTCCTGTTTAATGTGTCCAGGAACGTAATTTTTGATTTGAGCAATTTGCATATGCATATTTTCTCATTATCTTAATACAATACTGTTTAGGAAGACTGATTCCTAAACACGTGATGGGAATACAATTACCCTGATGAGCTCTGGTTTAAATTATCAGAAAACTTTCTAAATGTGTTTACATTTTGGATTGTATAAATTAATCATTGAAACAAGAATTAAGGATTTAGCCGAAAGGTTGTATGGCTTCTTAACTAGGTTTTCCTTTTTTTTTCCTTTTCTTCATGTATACCGAGACATTCCCTATTAACTGTGAGTTATGTCTAGACTACTAATACCCTGGCAGAGAATGGAAAGGAAAGCAAGAGAAACCTGGTATTTAGGAGAATCACATCAAGGCAAAAAGAAGTTGAATCTTTTATTTATTTTTTTAAGAAAATTAGATTTTTACCAAACCTATAAATACTAAGTAAAATTTAGTAATCTTTATTAAAACTTGTTTGCATGAATAATACCATTTTATTTTATTTATTTTATGTTTTTTGAAGAACTCCATTTTAAATATGAGTGTTAGCTTCAATGTTTCATGTGTATTATAAATTGTTTGAAGATAATAATCAGTACAGACTAAAGGAACACAGATAATCTGTCATGCTACCTAATCATTCTTTCATATATTCATTCATTCAAGAAAACATTTACTGACCACATGCTATGTGCCAGGCACACAGCCAAAAGCCAAGAGTATAGCAATAGCGATGACACAACCTGTGTCACTGGGAACCATCAGCTTAGTGGAACAGAGATGAATGAGCAATTACCATTGACTTTCATGTGGCTCAAAGCTGAGGGCAAGACCACTCCAAAAAGCATGGCACTCCCATGGTCGTAATTAATATGCCTTGTTCCCCCTACCAAATGCCAGCAGATATTTGGGTTTTAAAACCTTATGTTTATAAAGACATGAATATGCTGTACTCTCCCTGAGATTTGCATCTTATACAATTTCTTGTTCTAGCCAGTGTTCTTTCTAGTCTATAAAAATACCAAGTGAATTCAAAGGAAGAGAGGAAGAGAAGAAATGGGGACAGGAGGAGGAAGAATCATTCCACTCTTGAATAGTTGCAGTGTATGAACTCTGGAGTCAGAAACATCTAGGATTTAATTCCCTGTCCTCCATTTCTGGTTATGTGACTTCGAAGAAAAATCATTTCAGCTTTCAGAGACTCATTTCCTTTTTCATAGTATGAGGGAGGAGATACCTATGCCACAGAGTGACCAAAAGGATTAGAAAATGTATTATGTGCATGAATACTGGCAGGGAATATAATACTGAAATGCCATGGATGCAGGAGTCCTACACAAAAAAAGGTATAATTCAGCAGACGTATCAGCATTTGCCTGCTTAGACCACTGATCTGACTCAGAGTTCCAAAACCTCTCCCTTTGAGAAACCTTCTTGGACCTCTTCATCTACCCAAATTCTACTGAAATTTCCAAGGCCCCCACTTAGCTCCATTCCCTCATGGAAGATGTTCTTTCATACCCCAGCCCTCCCTGAGCTGTTCTCTGAACAGTCCTAAAGCACCAGCATTTGAAAGGTGAATAAATCTACAGGCAGGGCATTTAAGGTGATGATCTTGATACAGAAACAGAAGCTCTGACCAACGTTTGCTAACAGAGCATTGTCATCAGCCTCTTTGAGTCTTGGTTCTTTCATCTTGAAGCAAGAGTAGAACTCCCTGTGAGTAGTCAGTGAGCAATGGAATTCTAGCAGAAATATGAGGGCCTATAACATGAACCATGCAGATTCTGGTTTACTCTCTGTGCCAGGTTCCTAGGGCTAATGTAACAAATTACAAATGACTGTAAACTGGGTGACTTAAAACAATGGAAGTTTATCCTATGACAGTTCAGGGGCCAGAAATCCAAAATCAAGGTGTCAGCAGTATTGGTTCCATCTGGAGGTTCAGAGGGAGAATCTACTCAACGCCTCCATCCTCGCTTCTGGTGATCACCAGCAATTTTTGACATTCTTGACATAGGTTGTAGCTGCATCACTCTGGTCTTCTTTCTTGTGGGCATCCTCTGGATTTCTGTTTCCAAATTTCCTCCTTTCTCTGATAAAGATGCCAGTTGTTGGATATTTAGAACTATGGTATGACCACATTTTAATTTAGATAATTATATCTGCAAAGGCCCTATTTCCAAATAATGTCACAATTTGGGACTCCTAGTGGGCATGAATTTGGAGGTGGGGCCACTATCTCACTCAGTAGATTTTAATTCTATTCTGGTAACCCCCCCACCCAATAGCATCTTATATAATATTGAGCATATCAGAGCTCCTGAACGGGTAGTATTGAGGTGATAATGAGCCTAAGCTTTTCCAAGAAAGTCCTTAGCTTCATAGCCAGACTGTATCCCTTAAGCTTCAAATGTACTGTCTGAAAATTTCACCAAAAAAAAAAAAAAAAAATTATTAGCACAGCAAGACTGAAAGTGTTTTTTAAAACCCATACCCGTATTAGTGATGACTGAGTAATAGCATAAATGTAAGAGGCAGGAACACTTCCTGCTTAAAGGACAGACCAAGGCCAGCGTTTTCCTTGTACTGCGAAAATGTGTCTAAAAGCTAGAATTGTACCCACGTGCAAGCAGGAATAATTTTTCAAATGAATTAGATCTTTTTACTCTCATCTCAATACCCACATTTCTGTGATGCTCTGTGTGCTCTTTGCCTGCGGTTTTGTCAGTGTCCTTTCTAAAGTTGGAAGTCGTGAACTAAGAGGACTGAGTTAATCCTAGGATCTTTTCCATCTGAGATAATAGGTCCAGCTAGCCTTTTATTTTACCATTACAGTTTCTCTTGTGAGGAGGTAGGAGCTTTTGAATGTCTAACCCTTTTTGGGATTTGCAAAGATATGCTTTTGGCAAACTGACCTTTGCAGAAGTGGTTTGGGATTTAACAGTCCCTCTCCCACTTATTTTACAAGTCACCACCTCTGTTTCTTAATATTATAGCAGAATATTCTAATATAAACATTTAAAACAACACACACAGAAAATTACAATATGTTGTGATTAAGGGTGTATTACTGAATAATAAATTCAGCCTGAAAAGTTACTCTAGCAAGGCATCTATGGATGTTACTCAAATGAGGGTATATGACCATCTTTGGGGATTGCTGATAGAGTTCATGCTTTTACTCCGGGATAAACTCTATAGTCCTGGGGCGCCTGAGTGACTCAGTAGGTTAAGCATCTGCCTTTGGCTCAGTCATGGGTCCTGGGGTTGAGTCCTGTCTTCTGGCTCCCTGCTCAATCATTTTTTACAGATTTTACTTACTTATTTATTTATTTATTTATTTATTTGAGAGCGAGAGAGAGAGAGAGAGAGAGAGAGAGAGCAAAGTGCTCCTGCAAGAGAGGGAGCACGAGGGAGGGGCAGAGGGAGAGGGAGAGTAGACTCTCCACGGGGCAGGGAGCCAGAAGCCAGGGCTCCATCCCAGGACCCTGAGACCATGACTTGAGCCAAAGGCCGATGCTTAACCAACTGAGCCACCCCGGCGCCATCCAGGAGCCCCAAATAAATAAAATCTCTCATAAAAAATAACCAAAGACTATAGCCTTTGGTATGCCAGGCAAGGGCTTCCAGAATCTATTTCTACTTTGCCCCTTGTCCACCTATCTTCAGCTACTATGACTCTGCCATTATCATTCATCCCTGAAAACCAATGAACCCTGAGCATTCTTTGAATATACTAAGCTTCCTGACTTCTATGTCTCTGTGCATACCAATTTTCTTTACTGGAATGTCTTCTTTCCCTTTGGGTTTTACGTTGTGTGTAGTTAAAGATGTATGTGTCTCCAGGGGAAAACAATCTATAGTACTATGTCTCTTCTTAAGTACACAAAATTAGGTTAATTATAATTGTTGATTATAAACAAAAATAGAGTCTTTATGATCTCACTGAACAAGGCAGGTGGCTTCCAGAAGTGGAATGAAGAGAAGGCCTCCAGCTCTGCTCTTTTGCCATTCTCCTGTGTTGGCTGCATCCTCAGAGTATAGACGTTCTGGGAGGTGCATCCAGGCATGGGTGGCAGAAAAAATTAGTCACTTTTGTCTTGTGGTTCTTTTCTAGGAGAGAAAAGAAAACTTTCTCAGAACCCACAGCAAACACCCTGATTCATAGGACTGTGCCTTATCTTCCTAAGTCCAGAATCAGATATCAGGTTTTTGGGATTCACATAATCTAATTATTTGAGGTGAATAGATGTTGAGGTTCCACCACTTTATTAGGTTGAATGCCACAACACTCTGGAAACAAGGACAGAGGCAACTGATGTTTGTCATAACCTTTAAATTTCAAAATCCAGGCCCAAGGATACTTTATGGTCTCATGCACCCACGTCCTCATTGTGAGGGAGAAAGCAAAGTTTTCCTTTGATGGTTCCATATACTAATTATATGATATTCATCAATTAACTTTGTCCTCTGGAATACACTTGTGTTTACAATAAATAATTCTGATAAGAAATTATGCTCTCTATGGGTTTTATGTGTATTGTGTTGTATTATATATTATATATATTATATATTATGTGTATTCTATTTATGTGTATTACATCTGTATCTATGTTAAAGTTAAAACTCCAGTGCATTTACAATGCTATGAAAATATACATAGTAGCTTAAGTAAAGCTGGATAGATAAGAGAGATAAAATAGTATGTTTAAGACAGGACTGATGAGGTGGTTCAGCAGTTCCCATCTCTCATTTGTTATTCCTTCAGTCTCCATCCACACTATTTATGGGCTTGCAAAGCTGTCACTTGGCCATTGTCCATTATCAGAGATGTACCAAAGATCTTTCTGCGGTAATTGAAATGTTCTATTCCTATGCTATCCAATATGGTAGCAACTAACCAAATGCCCATTGAGCATTTGGGATGTGGCTAGTGTGACTGAAAAATGGGATTTTTCATTTTATTTCATTTGAACAAACATATGGCACTAGGCTTTACTATGTTGGACACTCGGATCTATAGACTCAATTCCGACCTTGCATCTCTTCATACCATCTACTTCAGGAATAATCAACCATTTATGCCAAGCCATTCATATCTAATGTACCTTGGTCATCATCTTTCCCTTGCCTGCAGTGTCCTTCCCTTTTTATCTACCTGATAAACTTGCTCCTGTTTTTATTTTTTTAATTTTTATTTTTTATGACTTTTAAGTTATTTGGCAGAGAACGACAGTGAGAGAGGGAACACAAGCAGGAAAGAGAGGGAGAAGTAGGCTTCTTGCCAGGCAGGGAGCCCAATGCGGGGGTCGATCCTAGGACCCTGGGATCATGACTTGAGCCGAAGGCAGACACCAATGACTGAGCCACCCAAGTGCCCCTGCTCCTCTTTTTAAATCAAATTTTCATTTCCAATTAACCTATTCATCCTTAATTGCTCCTCCCTTTGAAGTTCCATGATAGTGTGCACCGCTATTATACTGTTTAAAATAATTTGGGGTGAAACTATTATGTTACTGCTCATTGTTACTCATCTCAATGTGTTTGCAAATAAACTTAGCTTTAGGGGTGTATTTTTTTATAGTACTATAATTTTCATAAGATTCATTGATATTGTGACAAAGCAGTGTTAGTATATCATTATGGGGATTATAAACTTGCTATCTGGGAATCCATGGAGACAGTGGAAATAGCTCTGTGAAATTAATTGGCAATATCAAATTCACCTAAATTAGGTTAATGAAAAATAAAAAAAAGTCAAATTGACTATTGCTATTATAACTATAAGGGATAACATTTCTAGAGAAAAAGCATGAAACACGGCCCATTAGTAAGAAATACTATATAAAATTGTTCAATGAGAAATACCCAAACAATGTTATAGACTATACAGTTAATGATGAAATATGCTGGGACGATTACTGAATCCCCAGTATCAGTTTCGGCATTAGTTAGTGAGGTAGTTGGCATCATGGAAACCAGGAAAATGTGATTCTCACCTCACCTCTTAAATTTGCAGTCTCTTGACCTCGGGTGTCAGAAGTTGGAAGAGCATAAGTATCCTTCATACTGAGAAGACACTTTGAGACCAAGAAATGATGGAAGCCATCCCATAATGTTTACACAGAGTTTTATTCAGAGCAACTTACTGACAAGGGGGAATTGGGCTGGTGAATGCTCCAGGCAGCTACACCGCTATCCTGCACCCCCATTCTCTGCCAAATCCTGGCCTTAATCCCCAGCTTTTATGGAGCAAAGTGCATGGTGGTGAGGTCACAGGGTCGTTGTCTGTGCACCACCTTCAGGAAGACCAGAACAAGGTTTCTCACATTTGGTCTGAGCATACATTAACCTTCATGAGGCTCAGCACACGTGGCCCCCAGAGAGGCCATTGGGCAGGCATGAACCAGAGGGAGGACCAAGGCTGGAGCTATCATTGTCAGCGCTCTTGTGTCGAGAATGTTTCTTAACTATTCTCTAGTTTTCCCAATTACAAAATTACCTGGCTCACATTGCAATCGCATGAGGTAATGCATGTGAGATGTATTCTATAAACTGTATGGTAAAGGCATTGTCATTATGGTGATGATTGTTATTAGTATTATTTCCTGGTCAATCTATTCAATAAACAGTTTCTGAAAACCCGTCTTTTATCTGTCCTATGTTATCATCTCTTCCAACACACCAATTTGGTAGTCACAGGAACAAAAGTTTATATTCATGGAAAACTTCTAGCAAGTGTCCAGATATCCAAGTCTAAAAAACAAAGTGTTTAAGATCTAGCAACCTGAAGGACAAATCAAATTTGATATGACAAATCAATTTGATACAAAAGGTAAGTACAGAATTCTACAGCACCTTATATTCCTGCTCAATAAATATACTGAAAACTATATCTGCAGTTTCCTTTTCTACCCATATAAAATCTTCAAATAATCTTTAACCACATCATATTCTTTATTTCCAAAGTATAAAATTCCATTCCTTTCCCTCTCCGACATTGTTGTGACTCATTATCCCTCATTCAGATTACAAATTTCTTGATGGGTTTTCTTTCTCCCACCATTGTTCCTTTTGATCTACCTTCCCTGATTTTTCCTGATTGGAATGTACTTTCCAAGTTCAAATATGTCATCATTTTCCTCCATAGATAATTCCTTCACTGCTTAAGGACTATGGATGAACCTAGATTTCTTAGCTGGTTTACAAGATCCCTTGCCTCATTTATAAATCCATCTCCACCATTCTCTAACCAATCTGTCCATGTTGTCTGGATAGTGTGGTTTCCCCGTGAACAGAGTTTGTTTGGATAATCTACCTCCTCTTTAACAGCATCCTTTATTACCTCTCTTCAGTCTCTTGACTGCAGAACTTTCATCATCAAAACTTAAATTAACATAATCTGAGTTATACCAAGCTTCTCAAAACAGGACTAATCCATCACTCCTATAGGATTCTCAGTAATGTGATCTTAGTTCTTAATAGTGAGTACTTCCCAGGGGTTTGAATATCCACAAATGACTGCAGAAACCTCCCTGAAGTCCCCAGTATGAAAAGGACTTAAGCTGTAATAGTAAGAAATAGCTCACTTGGTATTTAGGAGCAGAAGGTCCTAATGGGCATCCTCGAATTATCCCTTTACTGGCTGTTCTGGCTAACCATAATTTAAGCCATTAGCCGGCCTCTATGAGATGCCAAGTGATCTCTTTACAAATGTTGCACAGGGGACAATGAGGGAATTGGTTCAGGATAACAATTCTGCCATTTTTATTCCTGCAAGCATTGGATAAAGCAGTGAATAGATTCACCCCAGGGTTGCAGTGCTCAGGAATTTCAATTAAAAAAAGCAATAAGTTAAATTTCACCAAAAATGTTAACCCAGTGGTTTTCAAGTAGGTACCATAAAATGAATGCAGATTTGGAGTTTTATATCAGACTCTATTTGAGATAAGACTATACAAAATAAAAGATAGAACTGATTTTTTTTTTTTTTTTGAGAACTAGAGAACCTACACTTCTTTTCAAAGGCTTGTAACTTAAAAACTGCTTCTATATTTCAGTCAAAGTTTTCTAAAAGGAATTTTTCTTCCGGCCAGACATTTTACAAGAAAATGTTCAAATGGGGGAAAAAAAGAAAAAAAAGAAAAAGCTTTTAACAGAAATTTAATAGGGTGGCCTAAATGGAACCTGAAATGGAAGCATTCACCCCCTTAATGTGACTCTCTGTGGAACTTCAAAAGAGAAGACAGCCTGACAGGCCTTCACTAAATGCAGGAATGAGGGTGGGCTGCAGTTGTCATTATCTGGGATGGTCACTTCATTTCTGAATGTATTTTCTCTACAACTAAAGCAGTTGTTCATAGTATTGAGATTATTTAAACGTCAAAATACTCACTGGCTAGAAAATTAGTATGTTTCTCTGTGGACTTAGTTCTCAGCTCTGTGGAGAGAACATTCATATTGAGTTGTCATTTTTCATCTTAAGGAAAACGTACTTCTAAGAGCCAAAGATATAGAGACACCTTCTCATACTCTTGGAAAAATAACTGATAGTGTGATTTTTTCCCCTTCTCTTACTAATCTCGGTCATGAAAATGAGAGCTCAGAATGTGAATAGTTGTTTTCTAAATGCCAAGGATGGTCTTTCACATTCAAACAAAGGAATGTTGGCTCTTGGCTTAGTATGAGGTGACACTTGGAATGTTACTTCAACTTGAATTACTTCATCCTCAATCTTGCTCAAGACCTGAGACATACAATAGCATTATCTGCATTATCTAATCTACATTATCTAACCCCTGGGTTTTTGAATTTAGCTTTAGCTCCATTTATAGTTGAATAGTTTTTTTTTTTGGAAACACAAAATATAAAATTTAATAGCCCAGTATAATTGGTTCTCGACTCAGAATAATATTTATCAGCATGTGATTCACACCCAAATGTCTAGTAAAGAGTATATCTAAGCTATAAATTGCTATATTCCTGTTTTCATCTAAATTCCCTCTAGCAAAAAATCCTGGAAGGGACAAAGCTTATGTGGGATCCCAGGGCCAGGGAAAGAACATTGCACTGATCAGAAGCCACAAGTGATAGAGGCTCTCTGAGATGGGTCATGGGATAATGAATAGCCAGATCCCCACTGTGTCCAAAGTATGAGCACAAGGCTAACACAGAAGGACTCAACCAGATGGAAACAGAAAGCAGGCATACATGAAGAGCAGATGATGATCAGGAGAAAGTCTAAGCCCATCAACTGATGCTAGTGGAACGGTATTGGGTATGATACATGCAACCATCTGAAAAGGCACAGAAATGGAATAGACATAAACTCCCCCCCCCCCCAGATTTTATTTAGTTGAAAGAGAGCGGGTAGGAGAGCACAGAGGAAGAGGGAAAAGGAGAAACAGACGCCCCAGTGAGCAGAGAGCCTGAAGTGGGGCTCAATCCCAGGATCCTGAGATCATGACCTAAGCTGAAGGCAAATCCTTAACTGACTGAGCCATCCAGGTATCCTCAGACATGGACTTCTTTTTCAAACAGTTTTTTATAGAAGAAACCCGAGGGTCTCAAAAGAACAAAGATAGATGAGATATGTATAAGATACATTTTACTAATAACTGTACCACAGAAAGCAATTTTCTAGGGGTAGTTCTGAAAGCAAGTTCATTCCACTGATCACAGAATTTGAATTTCATGTGAACTACTTACTAGCTGTATGACCTTGGGCAAGGTTGGCTTTTTAAAGAATATCCCTTAGCCTCAGTTTTCTCATTTCCTAATTGGGAACAAAATAGTACATCTTGCACAGTCATGTCATTACTATTAAATGCGTCAATATACATTTAAGTGCTTAAAGCACTATGATTATGGGTCATGTTTCCCAGGACATTGGTGGGGTAAGAAGAAAACTTCAGAGCTGTAATGGCCATGCATGATGAGAGGAATCTGGAAGCTCCCTAAATATAGATCTAGTCCTCCCTGCTTGCCTGCTCTTCTGACCTACTACCTGGCATTGTAGCCTTGTAGGAGAGGTGGCAGGGAGGTGGGTGTATGCTACAAGAAAAAAATCTCTCATAGCCATGAAGTATTTATATCCCCAAAAAACTTCAAGAGAAATAAAAAAATTAAAAAAAAAACACACAAAAAACCCCCAAGATCCACAATGAATATTTTAAAAGCCAAATGTGAATTAAAATTAATTAAAATCACACACAGCTCAAACCCAGCTCAATACGTGAAAAAAAAAAAAATCAAAGGGAACATTCTCTCTCCTTAGCTTCCTGACTATAGAATTTGTATGCTCTGTTTGGTGAAAAATAATATTAACTTCAGTCTCTATCGTTTTTGCTTAAACCCAGTGTCCAGAATACAACAAAAATCTATGAAACATATAGGAGGTTTAAAAACATGACACAGAAGCAAAAGTAAAAATATACAATAAAAGCAGATCCACACAGATTCTGACATTACAATTTAAAAATAATGTATTGGAAATAAGCATTATAAATCTGGTAAAAATTATAAATCATTACAGGAAAAAATGGACAAAAATGGGTTAGATGATGAAGAATTTCAGCAGAGAAAAATTAAACAGAAAAGTAAATATTTAGAAATATGTATTATATATGTATACATATACGTATGATATTGTATACCATATATATAAATATATGAGGAAGAACAGAGGAATAGTTCAAAACAGAGAACCCAGAAATAGATCAAATATAATCAATTGACTTTTGTAAAAGGTGCAAAGGCAATTCCACAGAGTATAATCTTTTAAACAAATGATTTTAGAAAACCTGCACATCTAAGTACAAGAAAATTTAATGTAGATACAGATCTTACACTTTTGATGAAAGTTACCTCAAGAAGAATCATAGACCTAAATGTAAAATGAGAATGATGGGGTGCCTGGGTGGCTCAGTGGGTTAAGCCTCTGCCTTCAGCTCAGGTCATGATCTAAAGTCCTGGGATCGAGCCCCACATCAGGCTCTCTGCTCAGAAGGGAGCCTGCATCCCCCTCTTTCTTTGCCTGCTACTCTGCCTACTTATGATCTCTCTGTCAAATAAATAAATAAGATCTTTAAATAAAATAAAAAGTAAAATAAAATGAAAACCATAAATCTCCTGGGAAATAATATATGACAAAATCTAGATAACCTCAGTTTTGGCAATAATAGTCTTAGACATATCACCAAAATTAATAAATTGGACTTCATTAAAATTAAAAACATCTGATCTTCCAAAGATATGGTTAAGAAAATAAAAAGACAAGGTACTGACTAGGAGAAAATATTTGCAGAATACATACCTGATAAAGGACTGGTATACATAATATGCACACACTTTTAAAACTCAAACAACCAGATTAAAAAATGGGCCAAAGACCTTAATAGACACATCACCAAATAAGATATGCAAATGGAAAACAAGTATATTAAAAAATGTTTCATATCATATGTTATCAGGAAACCGCAAATTAAAAGAACAATGAGAAATCACTACAAACCTATTAAAATGACCAAAATCCAAAACACTGACAACACCAAATGCTAGCAATGATGTGGGACAACAGGAACTTTGATTGAAAGTGGGGATGCAATATGGTATAGCTTTTTGGAAGTCCATTTGGCTATTTCTAACTCGCTAAACATACCTTAACCACATGACCCAGTAATTATGCTCCTTGGTATTTAACCACATTAGTTGAAAACCTACATTCTCACAAAAACCTGTACATGAATATTTATAGATTTATTTACTTATCTTAATTTTTTTTTTTTTTTAGTATAGTTGACACACAAACAGTAGTTTTAGGTGTATAGCAATGATTCAACATGTGTATGTTATGCTGTGTTTGCCACAGTGTAGCTGTGGTCTGTTACCGTGAAACACTATTACAATATCATTAACTATATTCCTTATGTTGTACCTTTTATTCTCATGACTTATTCACACTTCATAGCTGGAAGCCGATATCTTCCGCTCCCCTTCACCCACTTTGCTGATCCCTCAACTGCCTTCCCTTTGGCAAGCATCAGTTTGTTCTCTATTTATTGGTCTGATTCTACTTTGTTTATTTATTTGTTTTGGTTTTAGATTGGCAACTTTATTTACAACTGATAAATATTGGAAGAAATCAAGATGTTTTTCAGCAAAATAAGTGAGTGGGTAAATGAACTGTAGTATAGCCATACAATGAGATATTATTCAGTAATAAAGCAAAATGAGCTATCAATCCTTGAAAAGACATGGAAGAATGTCAGAGGCATATTGGTAAGTGGAAGAAGCCAATCTGAAAGACTACATACCATATGATTGCAACTATATGACATTTTGGGAAAAGGAAGACTATACAGACATAAAAAGATCAGTGGTTGTCAGAGGGAATTTTTAGTGCAATGAAACTATTCTGTGTGCTACTACAATGATTGATGCATATCATTTTACATTTGTTAGTCTATAGGATATATAACACAAGGAGTGAATCCTGATATAAACTATATAAATTTAGGTAATGATGTATAAATATTGGTTCATTAATTGTAACAAATGACCACACATATGTTAATAAGAAGGAAACTAGAGAGTAGGCTCATAGGACATATAAAAACCCTATTTACCAAGGTGCCTAGTCAGTTAAGCAACTGACTATTAATTTTGGCTCAGGCCATTATCTCAAGGTTGGGAGACTGAGCCCCACATTGGGTTCTGCACTGGGCCTGAAACTTGCTTAAGAGTCTCTCTCTTTCTCCCCCCCCCCCCACTCTTTTCTCTCTCCCCCACACTGATTAAAAAAAAAAAAAAAAGACCAAAAAACTATTTACTTTCTAATAAGTTTCGTGTAAATCTAAAACTTCTCCCAAAACAAAATCTGTTAACTACAAATAAATAAGTGTGCTGAAATTCTAGAGCTGAAAAATTAATATCTGATGCTAAGAATTTGTTGGATGTGCAAAATAGAAACAATAAGATACAATTGGTGAAACTAAAAAAATTAAATAATGAAGGGATAATAATGAAGAAGAAAATAGAATAACAGAGAATGATTTCAAATGTTTAATATACAATTAATTGAATTTCCAGAATACTGGAAAGAAAGAGAATGGAACAGATGACATTTTTAAGAAGACAATTGCTGAGAATTTCCAAAACTGATGAAGACCACTGGACCTCATATATAAGAAACTTAGTGAACCCCAAATAAAATAAATTAGAAAAAGATTTCACCTTGAGCATCCTAATTAAAACCATTGAAAACCAAAGATAAAATGAAATTCTGAAAAGTAACCAAATTTTTCCCCCCAGAGGTTTTCTGGTTTTTTTGTTTTGTTTTGTTTTGACTTTTGGAGAGTTTCTAGTCTAGGGCTCTTATGAGTAAAACTACTATAAACATTTGTGTACAAGGTGCTGTATGAAAATGAAAATAAGACTTTATTTCTCTGGAATAAATGCTCAAGGGTACAACTGCTGGGCCTTATAGTAAATCCATTTTTAGTCTTGAAAATAATTGCCCAACTAGTGTTCATCAGGTACTGTTTTACATTCTCTCCTGCAATATATGAGTGATGTGGTTTCTCCACATCCTTGCCACCTCTTGGTATTATTACTATTTTTAATTTTAGCTGTTGTGATAGATGTGTTGTGATATCTCATTGCAGTTTTAACTTTAATTTTTTTTTAATAGTTAATGATGTTGAACATCTTTTCAGTAGCTTATTTGGCACCTGTATATTCTCTTCGGTGAAATGACTATTAAAGGTCTTTTGCACATTTTCTAATTAGATCGTTTGTCTTCTTAATGTTGGGTTTGGAGAATTTAAAACATTCTGGATATTAGATTTCTGCCAGGTATGTGACTCAGAGATATTTTCTCCCAGTCTGCTATTTGTCTTTGCATCCTTTTCATGGTGTCATTCACAGAGCAAATGTTTTAAATTTTGATGAGGTACAATTCATTTATTTATCTATTTTTATGGATCATGATTTTGGTGTCAAGTTGAAAAACTCTTTGCTAGTTCTAAGCTTGGAATATTTTTTTCCTGTGTTCCTCTTTAGAACTTTTATAATTTACATTTTAAGTCCATGATTTATCTTGAGTTAATTTTTGTGGGAGGTGTGAAGTTTAGATCAGGTTTTTGTTTTGATTTTGGTTTTGGTCTTTGGGTTTTCTGTTTGGGTTTTTTTGTGTGTGTGTTTTTGTTGTTGTTTCTTTAAGCTGATCATATATCTGGAAAATTTACTGAACTCAGTTATTAGTATTAATAACTCATTGTTGATTTTAGTGCTTTTTCTATGTAACATTATAGTTTATAATAAGAAGACTTATTTAAAATTAAAATTTTTAAGAATTTCAGACAGCTTAGGTACAGTGATATAGTCAAAAGGAACAGCAGACTTTCTCTTAGAAACATTGGAAACTAGAGTCAACGAATTGACATTTAAAAGATATTGAGAGTAAAAGCGCTAACAATTTAGAGTTGCTTAATAAGCAGAAGTAGACTTCAAAAAATCAATAACATCAGGAGTAAAAATGGGGCGATCTTCAATTCCCATGAGAATTACATGGGTAATACTAGAATATTTGAAAAAAATCTTATGCCAAGAAATCCTTCAATTTAGATGAAACAGATAAATTTTTGAAAGACACAAATTACCAAAATTAACATAAAAATAGAATATCTGAGTTACTCTATATCTATTAAATCTGGTAAAATAAAAAGGTAGTTAAGTTTCCCCAAAGAAAGATAAGCAGAGATTACTTCACAGGCAAATTAAATCGAACATTTATAGAAAGAATACCAACTCTACAGTGACTTATTTAGAACTCAGTAGAAAAAGAAATACTTTTTAACTCATAAGACCAACATTAGTTTGATACGAAGTCCAGAAAAATATGCTAGAGGAGTGGATAGCTACAGATCATTATCCCTTTTGATCACAGATATAAAAATCCTTGACAAATATATGCAAATCTATTTCAGCAATATGTAAATAGGAAAATGCATTGAGGTCAGGTCAAATTTATCCCAGGAATCCAAGTCATTTAAAGTCAAATAATACAATTTACTCGATATACAAAATAAAGGAGAAAAAATATATTATCATCTCAATAAAGATAAAGCATCTCAAAATTTTAAATCCATTCACGGTAAAAATTTTGAGATAATTAGCCATATGGGAGTTTTTAGAGAATGGAAATCAACAAATGCTACAATTTTTTTCCCCTGCCTCTGAAGAACTGATTGTTAAACATCTACTGGCATATCACTCATCATACAATCTTATGGCAGAAGAAGAAACAGTAGAGAGAACTACATGCACAAACTTTCTGTAATTAAGAAAGGTTCAGGAGTACCTGGGTGGCTCAGTCCATTAAGCATCTGCAGGAGTAAATTAGAACTCTGGAGTTTGATCCATGTTATCTGTGTCAAATTCCCATGTTCCTGTCTCTCCTTGTGGCACACATTGAAGACTACGGAATGAAAACCAAAATAAAAAGCAGATCAAGCAGTATATAGTCTCTTTCTTGCTTTCTTGTTCTCCATATATAAAAAAGGAAAGATTAAAAATTAGCTCACTCAAGCAAAAATAAACTATTGGGACTACATCAAAATAAAAAGCTCTGTACAGCAAAGGAAAAAATCAATAAAACTAAGTCAACCTACAGAACTGGAGAAGACATTTGCAAATGACATGTTTGATAAAGAGTTAGTATCCAAAATATATAAAGAATTTATAAAACGCATCATCCAAAACTCAAATAATCCAAGTAAAAAAATGGGCAGAAGACATGAACAGACATTTCTCCAAAGAAGACATCCAGATGGCCAACAGACACATGAAAAGATACTCATTATCACTTACCATCAGGGATACACAAATCATAAATACAATGAGATATCACCTCATACCTGTCAGAACGGTTCAAATCAACAAGAAACAACAGAGGATGGTGAGGATGTGGAGAAAATGGTGAACCTTCTTACCCTGTTAGTGGGAATGCAAACTAGTGTGGTCACTCTGGAAAGCCGTATGCAGGTTTCTCAAAGTTGGAAGTTTCTCAAAGTAGGAAATCCTAGCTTGTGATCCAGGAATCACACTTCTGAGTACCCAAAAAATATAAAAACATTAATTCAAAGGGACACATGCACCCCTATCTTTATAACAGCATTATTTACAATAGTTCTGATATTTAAAAAGTCCAAGTGTCCAGCCGTTGATGAATAGATAAAGAAGATGTGATATATATATATATGTACTGATCTGTATATGCTTGAGATATATATATATGCATGTTTATATGTGTGTGTGCATGCATATGTGTGTATGCATGTGTGTGCATATACATACATGTGCATATATACATATACATGGGTGTGTGTGCATGCACACATGTGTATATATATCATGGAATATTATTCATCCATAAAGAAGAATGAAACCTTACCATTCGCTATGATGTGGTTAGGGCTAGAGAGCATTATACTAAGCGAAATAAGTCAGAGAAAGACAAATACCATATGATCTCTCTCATATGTGGAATTTAGGAAACAAAACAAAGGGGAAAAAAGAGAGAGACAAACTGAGAAACAGAGTCAATTGTAGAGAGCAGACTGATGGTTACCTGAAAGGAGGTGGTTGGGGGGATGGGTTAAATAAGGGATCAGGACAGAGGAATGCTCTTCTTGTGATGAGCAATGGGTGCTCTACGGAGGTGTTGAGTCACTTTTTTATATACCTGAAATTAACACTGAAATTAATAGTCAACTGGAATTAAAAACTTAAACAAGTAAAACAAAACGATTTTTTCAAAAAGTTCATTCACTTCTCTTTGTCTAGCTCATTCAGTAAAGAGAGAAATTGACACAACACAAAACTTCTTTGGTGTTTTACCTCTTAGCTGCCTCATGGAGCTTTATTTCTCACACCTCCATTCAGAGTTTTTAAAATGTATCTTTTTGTCTCTTGTATTTGTCATCTTTGGAGTATTTTTAGCTAGAATTATTAACTAAAAAAGGCAGTGACAGACGTCTCACTAGGCATGCTGGGGTTAGGTTCAGACAGGAGAATACAGTGCAGTTCAATAATGCTCTTCCTTTGAGTACCTCTCGCTCAGCAAGAGATCCGTTAGCCCTCCAGAGGATTCTTTCTCTAAATTCCAAATTTACTGCAAGGAAAGCCAAGGCACCTATGTCACATAAAATGAAAATAAATTTATGGGGACAATTTACCCCATTAATTCACGTTCATAGGTTTTGTTTCCTTTTCCCTCTGCTTAGAAAAGTAGCTGAGCGTATTGGAACGCTGCGGATGTTGGACCGTCAAAAAGCCAGCCTTTTATCCCAGCACTGCCTCTTGCAAGCCACAAGTCCTTTAATGTCTCTGAACATCAATTTTCTTTCCTATAACAAGGGATGGCAATACCCACCTCAGTAGTCATTATGGGATTAAATGAAATCCTAATAAGAACTTGACACATGGAAAATGCTGGAGAGCCATTGCTTATGTCACTAGAATTATTGCAGTAATCGTCATTGCTATAGGAAATAAAAGTTGTCATTGCTAAGATTCACCTGTCTTTGGTAATAGCTAGGCTCATTAAAACAGGAATGATGCAGTAAATATATCTTTGAAATTAGGAGGGGGCTGATGGGTATTGAGTTTATATAGTTGTTTGAAAGCTTTGATGGCATAAGAATCTCTCAGGATACTTGGCCAAAACGCAGGTTCCCATGTTCCAGCTCTGCTCTGGAACCTGAGGGTCTGCACCATGGCAAGCAATCTTCCCATTCTCTTGCAGGGCATTCCAGGAACAAATCAGGGGCAAATACTGATTTGTTTCTATGATGGGGCATGCAGTCTACATGTTATCTCATTTAGTCTTGAGGGTTCAAACTGGAAAAAAAAAATGAAGATGCTAGATTTTAGATGTATTTAAATATACCCAAAACAGAGCGTGTGTTTCAAACCATTGTTTAACCTATGCATAGCAGGCCTATGCACGGTGTGAGGCCTGCCGGGCCCTCAGCAGAGAGTCACACATCAACTTAAGTTTGCTCAATCACGGTCTTCTTGAACCATCCCATTCCCACTGGGCCTCATGGATGATTACCTAGGGAGAGGGAAGCACAGAGCAGGCTTGCCTAGCAGATGCCCTGTCCGCAGCCCTATACCTGCCTTAAGGTTCTGCTGTAATTGTTAGGACATGTACAATAATTTTGAACAAGGAGATTCTCATCTTCTTTGATACTGAGTCGCACAAATATGTCACACAATGAGGAAGATTGGGCATATCAAGACCTTAAATCACTCTTAGGTAGCAAATGAAGTAAAAATCTCAGATATGGATTTATTTGCCCTAAATCACACTGACCAAAATGAAGAGAGCCAGGATTTAAATTCAAGTTGGTGCTTAGCCATGAGATCCTTATTTTGCAAATAACTGCGGAAGTCTTCTGGGAAAGGTCCTCATCCACGAGGCCCACAGGCTAGAGCCCCAGCGAAAGATCATTGTTGAAGTCCTAGTGACTTGTCTTGCAGCAAAGCAGATAGCAGCCCTGGGCCCTCCTTCCTGACTTATTCCTGCTCCAATCCTCCTGCAGCAGCTTGAAGCTCGTTTCCCTGGGCTGGTGGTGCCAGAGGGAGAAAGATAACCAACCAGATTCCTTCTTTTGCACTCGTATTTTCAACTTAAAAACGTTCACTAATTTTTGTCCTACTCATATTATAATTAAAGCAAAAGCAACAACAGTAACAACAACAAGAACACAGACACACACAAATGCTTTCTTCCTTTTCCTATCTTCCATTTTCCTCTTTTGTTTTACATTCAACCTGCACACCATGCCAGGATCTTTCTCTCCTCCCTTCATGTTCAATGGCTTTTCCCAAGGGTATTTTTAAAGTGAAGATGAAAAAGTAACACAGAGGGAATACCAAAAAAGAGGAAAGAAGTGCTAAGTGGCTAAGAACTGTTTTACGGTTTTCCTGGTGATCTGTATCTGAAACAAAAGCATTTGGCTTTGTTTCATTTATAATAGAACTAAGCTAACTCAGTAACACCTGTAACTTCCAAGCCCCAAATATGTGTCCCCACGAAACAAAAGTACAGTCCTGGTGTTAGAGAGAAAATGAGAGGCTAAACATAGAGGGTAGTGCAGTGAGGAACAGGCCACAAGGTATTTGCAAGCGGCAAAAACAGGTTTGTCTTCCAGAGGAAGCATTTGAGCATTGTGTCACTTGGGAATAATTTTGAGCTTCTGTCAGTCTGGGTTTCTTCGTTCCTGAAATGGCAATTGCATTGGATGCATCAGAAAGTAGATGCTAGATTTAAATAAAAATGAATTGAGAGCAGACAGAAGAGGGTTAATTACCTGGAAATATCCTGGGATATTTCCGTCTCATAGAAGTGCCCCTTTCTCAGCTTGTTTCCATCAGCAGAGATGGTGGAAAGACAGACGGCAAAATGGAGGAATCAAGCAGGGTTGAGAACAAAGCAAAAGACCCACGTAGCTGAGAAAATTAGTGGAACAAGAGAATTTGAGCTGGTCACCAAGTGGGCATGGAGCCAGAGAAAGTGTGAAAAGCTAGAGCAACAGCTGACCAGGAAGATTCTAAGAGCCTATATGTCTCTCTTGTAAGGAGAGATCAAGGGCCCAGGTTATTTGCCCAGCTTTGCCCTCATTCCCAGTTTCTGGTACTTTGGAAATTTCTGCCAGTCCTTTGCGGTTGGATATAAACATTGTTTAATTATAAAGAAGTATGTAAAGGAGAAATAGAAACATCTAAGGGAAGAGTAGGACAGTCTAGACCTCTGATGGCATTCTTCCTGGAGACATATTCCAAGATAGTGCTTCCTAAACTGTAGTATGCCTCAAGATCCCATGGAGGAAATTTGTTAAAAATGACTGAGAGACACACCTCCAGAGTTTCTGATTCAGTAGAACTGGGGTAGGTCCTGAGAATTAATATTTCTAGTAGGTCCCCAGTGATGCTGATGGGGCTAGTCCAGGGACACTTTGAGAACCATTGCTTGAGGAAATTAGTTTATCTACAATTGGAAACAGTTATTAGGACCTCCAAAATTAACATATTGGTGGTTATGTCTTATCTGCCAGTTTCCTATTTTCAATGTTCAGCACCCAGTGCCATCAAACTACCATCAGAATTTACTGGACACGACTGGTCCCCAAAAGTGAAGTCCGCATCTTCTAAATTGGAAATCTTTCTTTGTATGTCTTCAATGTTTGATTTCCCCCCACTTCAAAGGCCTACTTTGTTATACTTTCAGTAATAGTTGCTTACAGAAGAAAGGGGTAAAATCCTTACATGGGAATATAACCTTTTAAAAACCATTATAGAACCCAGCTGAGCCTCTGAAAGGTGCATTAGGAGGGTAGCTGTGGAAGAGGCATTTTGAGGAAATCTCCCAGACTGCAATTTGCAGGTCCTTTTAACCACCTCCACTGTCCCAAAGATCTCAAGCTCTCATTATTACAGATAAAATGATATTTCCAGGGTTTTCCCTTTGGTTGCCTAGGATTCCAACATGCCAACACACAAACCCCAGTTTATTTTTTTACTCTCCTTATTTCTAACTCCTCGGAGCTGTACTCAGAGTTTGCCCCAAACAGTTAGTCTGCTGCAGATGTGTGAGAGCATGGTCAGCAGACCTTGACCATCTTCAAACCAAAAAATAGCATTCCTGTGAATAAAATCAAAGTGGAAGCAAATAACAAGAGAGTGATACCAGGAGTCAAGTATTTAATCCTTTCTGGTATTTGCCTCTCACCCCAGTTGGTAAAGACAGCAGGCTTATGTGGGAATGGCTTGCTTAATGTTTGGAGCCATATAGGCATTAGGCTACATCAGAATAGATAACTAGAAGAAAACAAAAATCATGAGTCCGCTTTTTGTGGTTCTACTGAATGGAAATTAAGTTTCAGCAGCAATTTAAGAAAAAAGACATTTGATTGAAGATGCCTACCCGTGTGACCAACTTGTGAATAACTCACCAAGTGGCTTCCACCCGCTTTACTCCTGTGGGTTATAGCTATCGCTATTTCATGGCTTCAAAATTAAAACTAAAAAAAATTGGGGGATGTCTGAGTGGCTCAGTTGTTAAGAATCTGCCTTCAGCTTGGGTCATAATCCCAGGGTCCTGGAATTGAGCCCCACATCAGGCTCTCTGCTCAGTGGGTAGTCTGCTTCTCCCTCTCCCTCTGTCCCTTTGTGTGTGTGCACACTTTTTCTCTTTCTCTCTCAAATAAACAAATAACATAAAAAATTAAAATATTGAAAATATTCATTCATTAACTTAATATAACATTAATAAATCCATTAAATTTTAACAAAAATTACACATTTAAAAATGACTATATTTCCCCAAACCAAAATGAATTTAGTGAGAAGAAAGCATAGTTTTACCTTTTATAAATATCTTTAATTTCTGACTTAATAGAAGACAACTGGATTCTCACAGTGCCTCTGCATGAAATGAATTTTGTACCCTTTTGTTTTGGTGAAAGTAAGTGAAAAAAAAATTGGCCTCATACATAAATGCAGTTGGAAAAGGGAGGGTGATTTTTCAGAGCCTTTTCAGATAAATATGGATATTCTTCTTTGAAACTACGCCTACTCTTCACAAGTGTTCATTTTGTAAATGTTAGTTAAAATGTAGAACCTGAAACCATATCAATGAAATTTTTCATACTGTTATATTAAAACTCATTGGTCTATCTTGCATGTTAAATAGACATTTTACTCATGCATGATTTCATAACCCCTGCACGTACACACACACACACACACACTCACACCTAGGTTATACCAAGGAAATGTTGAACAGAAAAAAGTGAAGCAGTGTTTACATTAGCCAAAATTGACATGAGGCAAGTAGGATAAAAGATCTGAAGAAAAATCATTCTTCTTCAATATTTAGGGTCTCAGCAACATATCTTTTATATCAATAAAGCAAAAACTGTGATAAAAATAGGGCAATTCCATGTCCCTCTCTCAGAAGTTGGCAGATCAGAAAATAAAGGAAAAAAAAATAAAGGTAGACGTAGAGGAAATTTGAAGACTAAAATGAACAAGTCTTATTTCATAGATGCAGTAGGAATAAAAGAAGGATGAAGGGAAGAAAGAATCTTTGAATCTAGTAAATATAGAACACTAATTCTTAGCAAATGTGCTTAGCAAGTACATGTTGATGTAAGAAAAGATAGGGTTCAGAAACCACAGCCAAGAAAGAATTCTTGAGTTGTCTTTGGTGCAAAAAGATGGTTTTATTAAAACAGGGGGATAAGACTCATGGGCAGAAAGAGCTGCACTGGGGTCATGAGGAGTGGCCAATTATATACATTCAAGTTGGAAGGGGTTAGGGATAGCTAAGTTTCTAAGGAATTTTGAAAGCAAGGTTTCCAGGATCTTGAGGAGTCTAACTGATGTTGAGAAAAAGTCATTTATTACCGTCTGATAAAACCTGAGTCATGAGACCCTTCAGATGTATATCAGTAGGTCATATGCTTGGGGGATGATTGCCAACATATATCTTAGTAGATACCAAGGATATAGATAAAGGAAGTTTCCAAAGGAATTTTTATATGTTAATGTAGACTTACAGGATCCTGGGGGTTGGGCTAAAATTGCCTTTTGCCCTTAACAAAGTATTAGTATCCAGGCAAATGTGTTCCTAGAGGAAGGTCACTTTGCTTATTTCAAGGACTTGTGAATGGGCTGCAAGTAGGGAGGAAATTTTTCTTTTGCCTTTGTTTCCCACATCACATGTGATATTGTATGATGCGATATTAACCTGCAAAGAAAAACTTCACAAGTTACGAAAATAAATCATAGATGCCATTCTCCTGACCATGATGCAAAAATGAACAGACACAAATAGTAGAGCTCCTAAGCATCTATCCACTGAACGTTTAAATTATCGTCCCTGTGTAGCAAGAAGGAATCAGAGGAAATTTAACAGACAAACTGCATTAACCTTAATGTAAACCATCCCTGGAGAGTGAGGTGGAAAGTGTATGTTTGTTTCCATCCTCCTGCAAGATGCAATTTATCTTCATAATAATAATTTTACAAAATCAAAAAATTGAACACAAAACACTGTATGTCTATTTCTATTAGTGGCAAATGACAAGCTTAATCAATTAAAATAAAGGTGGGGGGATTTTGATTCACTATATGCAAGGGTCCATTGAGTAGATTTAGTTGAGACATGAATGAGTTCAAGTTCTTCAAGTGATGTCCTCACATTTTGTCTCTTCCTCTTTGGGTTCTGGCTTAAACCCTGTGGTCTTTTTCAAATGCTGATTTGGTGCTTATTGGGAAAAACTACAGCAAGCATTTCCAGATTTGCATCTTATTAGCTTAGCAATTGCAGGTAAAAGTGAATTTCCCTTTCCTAATAATTTTAGCAAAAAATTGGATAAGAATCTCATCCCTAATGTAACTCCCTGCAATAACAAAGTTAAGTGTTTGTGGGAAGAAAGAGAATATGTCATTTCAATTGATGGCAAGAATATAATTGTTGATTTTTTAAAATGCTCATTTGGAAAGCTAGATTTTTGCCCTAGGAATAAAGGAAAACTCCAAAATTTGATTAAGCCCACAAAGAGAAAACAACAATGAAGCTTTAAATAAGCATAAAATAAGATTGAAATGAAATATGATATACACATTACAGGATGGTAAAATATGAAATTATAAAGATGTCAATTGTTGCCAAATTCATCTTGATTGAAATCCCCAAAGAATTTTTAAAGGCTCTTGGCCAGGATATTTTAAAACTTATCTGCTCCCACCAGGGAAAAAAAAAAAAAGTGAAGGAAAAGTTAAAATGTTTATGAAATTATGAGATCTTTGTAGGTATCAGAAAAAAACACTCTAAAGAAATAATAATTAGTCCACCATAATATTAGCATGAGAATTCATAAATAAATGCCAGATTCAATGGAGAAAGACCTATGAATAACTAACTGGAGGTGATCTTTATGATGAATTTCACACTTTAAATCAATAGACTAATAAATTAATGTGTTGATGTACTATTGGTAACCTTTTGGGGAAACAGATTTCTTTTCCTCACCCTGCAAGATTTCTCCATGTCAGCAGGTATATTCTTGTATGTGCCTATCTCCATTCATATTTATAAAAGCACAGATTACTTTATCTTCATAAAAATGATTAAAGACCAAAGAAAAGGGAAGAAGAAGTAAAAAGAAAGAGAGGGGAGAGGGAATGCAGGAAGACAAGGAGGGATGCAGGGAGCCAGGGAGGGGAACTCTGTCCCAGAGGGGAATTAGGTTTCAGGGAGAGGTCACAGCTGGTCCAGCAGGTAAAGCATGATTAGCACCAAGCTCTGGAGAACTGAAGGAGTGGCATAGAACTTTGTGACTGTGTAGGGAGGGAGAAGTTGAGAATAACTCTGAGGTACCTCCGTTTCTTTCCTTTTTTATGATTTTCAAAGCTGAAGAGGCCAGATTTTAAAATTTAACATCCAAAATAAAATTTTTATCCAAGAAATTCTAGCAATGTTATATTCCCAAACCTACAATTTTTATAATGTTTTAAATCTAAGAAGAGATTATGGTAGATAATCCTCTCTGGAGGAGATGAGTTTGGGGTGAGGGTGGGAAATAAATGAAATATATTTGCTTTTTGCCATTTAATTGACAACCACAAAAGCAGGATTAACTTGAATTAGAAATATATCTCATTTCTACAAATCCCCAGTACTCATGTCCTTGGTCTCCTCCTTGGGTTGGTTCTCATTGGCTTTCACAGTTGTCTTGACTTTTTAAATGTCCTGTACTCATAGACATTATTTTCTCAGAGCAGACGCCTGGAATTACAGTCATTGGTAACCATGAGGATGGTTTTCCTGGGACCAACCTCCAATTTGGTGGAGTCCTATTGAAATGCCAATCAAAGTTCTAGGCAGCAGGGGAAGAAGGCTTCCCCTGAGCATTCATATTCTGAAATGTAAATTATGGTTTGCCTTGCTTCCACTGCAATCTTTAAGATGTCCTCCTCCCTTTGTTCAGAAAACATCCTCAGTGCAGCTGGGAATGCTATTTCCAATTAACAGATAAATCTCCATGTAAGGAAAGTAAGACTGTTAACATTCTTAGAGTTGAGCTTGGAGGCTTTTTCTCATAGGCCATGTCAGCTTTGCACTATGTGGGAAGAATCATGGTTGGGGTGGAATACGATCAATTTAAAATGGAATAAAACTGGGGCACCTGGGTGGCTCAGTGGGTTTAGCATCTGCCTTTGGCTCAGGTCATGATCTCAGGGTCATGGGACCGAGCCCCCCCCCCCCCCATCGGGGTTTTTGCTCAGCATGGGAGCCTGCTTCCCCCTCTCTCTGCCTGCCTCTCTGCCTACTTGTGATAAAATATTTTAAAAAAATAAAATGGAATAAAGTTTTACCAGGAAGTAGGCTTATTAATAAGAGTTTAGGAATCATAAACAAGCAACCCTTACCAGACTATTTAGGTTTGTGTACCACCATAATTAAAGAGCATTTTATAAATACAAATAGATGAAAAATCTATTTTGTAATTCAAATGATCACTTTTAAATATTTATCCTCCTCTGGGAATATTAGAAATAATTAGGAAAAATGACTTTTGAGGAAAATCAAAGTTATATGCACACACTCAGGTTCACACATACATGGACACACTGACGGCCTATTTGTACCTTTTCCCAACTGTGCTAGAATTGAATTATTACCTTCAACAAGTCACCCTCCTGTCTGGATGCACATTTGCCATGTCATTTTGCCATCTCTTCCACTAAAAGTAGAGTGCCTTTCACCACCGCTAGATTTTGGCCAATAGGATATTCACAGACTTGATGCAAGCAAAGGCGGTAAATGAACGCTATGCTTGAAAGTGTGTAACAACTGGCTTTCCACTTATTAAACAGCCTAAGTGCAGAGCCAATTGCTGAACAACCTAAGGAAAAAGTTTCTGATTTGGCACAGTTGATGATTTCCATGGTATAAATACTCCCACCACAGCCTATTTCAAGCTACCCGTGAACTGGTCTCATGTAATATGTAGTAACAAAGGCATTTTATGTAGTAACAAGAGTATTTTATAGGGTGTCTACAGAAGGGAAGGAAACATTCTTCCTCCACCCTTCAAGGTCTTCCAGCTGGACTAGAATTAAATTGACATGAGACAGATTAACAGGAGAAAAACCTAAAGATTTATTACATGTGCACAGAGTTCCAGTAATGAAATTGGGACTTTAAAGAAATGACCAAGGCAGGCAGTTTTTTATACTTTTTAGAAAAAAGGACAATGAATCTGAGGAATTGATAGGACAAAGACAACTTAACTTGGTGAGCTTCAATTAGTAAGAAACTCTGAACGGAATTTGGGCTGGGGTAGTAAATTAATAAAAAGAAACAAGGGTTGTTTGAATACACTTCTGGGCTCTAAATTTCCCATCTCTGGTGATAGGGATGTCTCTTTACCTCTTTGTACAGGGAGGGCACTCTTCATGCAGAGATTTATTTCCTGTTGTCAGGGGGCCAGAGGGTCTGAGTGTCCTTCCTGCACAGGCTGTCTCTTAAGTAACTTTTATTTAAAATAATCAGGATTCCAAAGTGGCACATTTGGAGGCAGCCTGCCCTCGGCCTCTACCATTCGTGTATAATAGACCTAAATGACCTCAAGTTCCTAGATAAGA
The DNA here is from genome assembly GCF_922984935.1 of Meles meles. Taxonomy (NCBI): domain Eukaryota; kingdom Metazoa; phylum Chordata; class Mammalia; order Carnivora; family Mustelidae; genus Meles; species Meles meles. The sequence goes on along the minus strand of NC_060069.1, from coordinate 34,253,452 downwards.
AAATGTAAAAAATAATTAGAAAACGGTGAGTTTTAAATATCTTTGTTTTTAACATATTTAACTGTTTCTTTGTATAATTTAAGTTTTCATAATAGCTGTTTTTAATAAGCAGCTCACAAAAGGCTGAAAATGTAACGGTCAACTCTTGTAAATAAGTGCAATCAGCTGAAGCACTCCCCTGCTTGGAATGAACTTTTCCCATTGGCCATACCCTACCCCACCCTTGTCATTGCTCTGAGAAGAAGGCCCTCCAGCCAGCTCACTGGCTTAAGGGAAATAAAGACATGAAGTAGTGTCTCCCAGCTTATTCAAGAGTCTGCAACCTGAAGCAGAACCACCCTGCTAAGCTTTGCCAAAGCTTGAGCAGACCTACAAATGCTGAGATCCATGGACATGAATGATTGCTATTTCAAGCTACCAAGTTTGGAAATAATTTTTTACATAGTATTAGTGTAGTAGTGTATGACTAATATATCGACTTTTTAGAGGGGAAAACAAACAGTATCACATTATTTTTAATGATAAAATATTACTGATATATTTTGATATTGATATTGACATATTTTAAGAGCCAGTAAGGTATTAGTCCTTATCTGAGCTAATTATTATTATTTTTGTGCTTTCTGTGGAAAGTAATTTTAAACAATATAAAGATATATCCTGGATCATCTGGCTGGCTGGTTTATTACCAGGGGTTAGTGAATTACTTTAGTGATAGCATTTGCTTGAGATTTACAATTATTTTGATGCCAAGTAAGTATTCATAGTAACAGCATTTAGCTATTCATGTGTTGGTAAGCAAACCTGACATCAGTAAGGTGTGTTTTGATGTCAGCATGTCCAAAGTCACCCCAGGTCTGCATCTGTATTAAATTACCAGTAATACAGATATACTTCTTTTCACAATAATAACTCACAATCAGAGGAGAGTTCCACAGATGAGACTCTGTGCTTAAGTTTTCATAAAGTGAGACATTGATTTGACATCATGAAAATGCCAATGCAATAGAGCCAATGGAATTAATTTTATTTTAGTTGTCTAATGAAAAACAAAAGCCTAGAATTTAGTATGCCACCATCTATATGCACAGTGTAGTCATAGTGTGTGGAACAATGGTGGTTTCCCAACTGTTTTAGAAAAAAGGCGGGGGGGGGGGGGAAGAGATGAAAAAAAAAAAAAGACCCATCACTTAGACCTTACAAGTAAGTTGGCCTTAAAATCACACATAGATTAGCAAGCAGTTTCATACTCATATCACAACCAAAGCATGTTCTGCCAGAAACACGTCACTCCTTCCAACTTCCACAGCTCCCACTCTAGTCTAAGTCGCCAGGGGCTAGTACCTGCTCCCAACCTGAGCACTACCCCTTCTGCCCTTATTTCTTCTACTCATTCTGCTAAAACAGAACTCACATCAAGTCATTCATCTGCTCAGAACCTGCCAAGGCCTTCCCACCTCACTTAGAGAGCCTCCCAATGTCTCAGGGATCCTTCTCACCTCCCTGCTCCCCTTTCTCTTTCTTCACTTTCCTTTCTCTCTAGCCCTCTTTCTTACTGCTTTGCTCACCCTAAGAGTACACCACCTCCAGACAGCCACCATGTGTTAGAATTGTGAGACCTTTAGTTCTTGCTGTGCCCCTGTGCCCCAAGTTTGCTCCCCACATTATTCTTACAGCTGATTCCTTATATCCGGACTCCACTATGACTGTCTTCTTAGTGAGGCCTTCTCTCGCAGTCTTACTTGAAGTTGAACACCACGCCCTTTCTCCCATTACCTCTGCCAGTACAAAATAACTATTTGTTATATTATGTCAATTACTCTGTTTATGACCTCTTCACACCCACAAGAATAGAAGCTCCACGTGGGCAGGAATTTGGGTCTATTTGGTTCACTGTGGTGTATTCAGCACCCAGAACAGTGTCTGCACATGGTAGATGCTCCATAGTTGCTGATTAGGTATTTGCTTATAAAGTTGTGAAGGTCAGATGGGGTCACCTATGTACAAGGCTTGGCACTGTGTCCTGTTTTATAGAAACCTCCCAACAACTGTTCATGATAATCATAATTTTCTTTATCTTATTGAAAGTCAAATGTAGGTGACAGAGGAGGGAAGAGTGACTTAAAACTTAAGAGACAGGCACATTTTTTAAAAGTGTTCTAAATAAATCTCTAGCAGACCTGATGATTTTTCAGAACTATTTAGAAGCTCTGGACTTAACATTATAAAATACCAAATTTCAAATTCACTCAGATCTCTCTCCATTTCAGTTCTCAAGAGAAAGTAAATAAAGTGACAGATGAAACAAATGTGATGAAAGGCTTACATTCTTGGGTACTTCTCCTTATGTTCGAACTCAATAAAGAGCTGACTTGTCTCTGGAGCCTTTGCCAGCAAATAAACACACTTTTCCTTTGCTGGCTCCCCTTCCTGCCAGGCTCACTAACTATGCATTGTTCCGGGCTCTTCAGTTTCTTCTCTTCAAGGCACTGTCCCTCAGTGAACTCCCTCCTCACGTGTTTGTAGCTATCCCCTGTGCTCAGATTTTATCAACTTTCCCCTGGTTTCCCTCATTTCTCATTCTTCCAACAGTTTTACATTCCTTGCCATTTCTCAGATCTCTTTATATCTAACTGTCATAACTCTGTTAGGAATGTGAAACGCTCTCACCAGGATGTCACTTGCCTAAGTGATTCCACTGACTTCACTCTTTTTTAGTTTGTATCCTTGGAATGTTTCACCAAAGATCTTAACTCTTTTTTTTTTTTCTTTCTCCTAGTAATTCCTTGGATCTTTTCTTTCCCTTTTCTACCTGCAGTTGTTTTCACCACAAAGTATATTGAAAAGCATTAAGATATGCTTCCTTTGTTTTCTGATTATTCCTTAATACTATTATTATAAAATATTTCTGCAATATGAAGTAAATTGAGAATAAATATCCAGTATCCATACACCTACCACTCAGAATGAGAAATAAAACATGAGAAGATGTTGAAGCCCCTTGTCCACTCTTCTACGATCACAGTCTCATTATTCACAAGTAACAACTGACCTACAGAGTTCATTTTTTATCTTTCCCAAGAATGACCTTTAAATGTAAAGGTATAAAATTTTGTTCATATTTGTTTCTTTAAACAATAACTACTATTTTTTCCATATTTTTCATTTCACGTAAATGTTGTCATGCTCTTTTTATTCCCAGCATCATGTTCAGAGGTTCGTCTGTGGTAACATACATGCTTCTAGTTCATTCTTTTTCACTGTTGTATAGTACTCTATCATTCAAATATACCATGATTAATTTTTACAGTTTGCAATAGATTTGTTCTCCTCTAACAACTGCTTAAATAATCTTTCCTAATTGCCAACTTAGTTAATCCTCTGCCTCGCTCAAGAACATAAGCAGCTCTTCTTTGCCTATAATAACACTAATTCTCCTATGACTCTCATCCCCTAATAACATCTTCCAAATATACCACAGAAAACTAGCCAATTGAGTAATTTTTATTCTCCTTTACTCCTTTATCTACTTCCCTGTTGTTTCAAGCTTTTACATAATTAAGTCCTGGTACTTCTAATTTAATCTCTACTTTCTTTTCTTTCTTGCTTCTGCTGACGTGCTTCTTACACTATTGGCAAATACTCTTTTTCATAAATACTCAGGAAAGTGCCCATTCTATGCTAAAGTATTCATTGGACCTCCACTGGAAATGAGTGGGATGCAAAGACAGATAAAGCATGAAACATAGCCCCTTTAGAGAGTCAGATAATTATATGTCCAGAAAGAGACAATGACAGTTCAGCACAGTGAATATAACGTTCAGATGTTATGTAAGGTCTGTAGAAACATAGACACAACTTCTTGCTTGCCTTTGGGAGAGAAGGAAGAACAGGCTTTTAGGGAGCAAATAATGGGCCTATAATGAGATTTAAAAGATGAATAGTCAGTTGAGAAGGTGAGATGGGAAGCAAATGGAAGAGGAAGGAATCTGAACAAAATCTTTTGAACTACATCCATCATACCACACATGCACAACATGGATTGAGAAAGTTTTTTGTTTGTTTGTTTGTTTGTTTGTTTTGTTTTTACAGATTTTATTTATTTATTTGAGAGAGGGAGAGCACAAGCAGGCAGAACAACAGCCAGAGAGAGAGGGAGAAGCAGGCTCCCTACTGAGCAGGGAGCCCAACATGGGGCTGGATGCCAGGATCCTGGGATTATGACCTGAGCTGAAGGTAGCTGATTAACTGACTGAGCCCCCCAGGCAGTTTTAAAACTTGAGAGTTAGGCAGTGATCAAGGGATCAAAGAGTTAATACATCTAAAGTGCTGTACTTCTTTTGTTCCCCACACCCAGTAAATACTCTCTAATTGTTAGCCAAACAATAGAAGACCTTGAATGCCAGGCTACAGTACTAGGATCAGGGCAACTGTGAAAAGGGATTTAAATGAGTAAATAGCATGGTAAGCTTTGCTCTTTAGAGGGAACACTCTGAAGGTATTGTGAATGGGTAAGACAGGAGAGAGGAGCATGAGTCAGGAGGAAACTGAAGTTCCCACTGAGGGACAACTAGGCCAGAGAAGACGTGGTTGCAGTGAAGTTGAGGAGGAGGTAGGTTCAACAGCCACTGAATGTGGGAACGGAGGGAGAAGAAGTAAGACCCATGAAAGAAGTAGAATGAAGGAATTCTCCTTAAGAAACAGAGTATTTCCTGTTTGGTCCTCACTGAACCATCTAACAATAACTTAAAGCATTGCTTTCAATGCAGTTTGTCCAAAAATGTGTCTGATGATGACTGAGACTAGGAAACAGTGTTCTCTAGTAAGATGTATTATGACATATGGGATTAATGGATCATGTTTATTAAAAGCAATTAGAACAGTGTTAGATGAGCAAAATGAGCATGGTTTTTGGTACTTAAAGAAAAAAACAGGTATTAATTTACAAAAACAGAAACACGCTTCTGAGAATGACTCCTAGATTGAGACTTACAGCCACTTGTTTTATGATTGAGAAAATTTTGTCTCCAGAGTAGTATATTAATTGTGGCTGTCAGATTCATGTTCTTTAATTGTTCTGTGAGATGAATATAATATTGTAAAATGTTAATATCATAATGAAGCTTAAAATACAATCAGAAATATATTATGGCAGCTTCCTAACATAGAGACCAAAATTTAACTCGCTATTTTAATTCAATAGTCATTAAATAAACTTCCTTTGTCTTCTTCTATGTTTATCAGAGATCAGGAAGTGTTTTAGGAAGTGTAGAAACAAGGATAAAGAACAAAAATTCTGCCTTGGACTAGGTCACAGTAAGCCCAGTACAAATAGACAATTACAATAGAGAAAACCCCAAATGCAGCAAAAGCATGCATAAGACACAAGGATAGTCTGTTGAAGGTTTGAGATCCAGGGAAGGATGTGGAAGCATTGCAGGGTTTTAAAACAGAAATGGGAAAGATCTGAGATACATTTCTAAAGCATCTCTTTGGTTGCAATGTGGGGAATGGATTGAATAAAACCAACATGAGAGGCAGGGGAATATGATACTTGATTGTTGGACTGGCCAGTTGAGAAAGAATTCATACCTTAACTAAGGCATGAGGTAAAATACGGGGGTTGGGGGAAGGCGATGGTGGCCAAAGGAGTTTTGGAGCAGAGCAAAGAAATCATGAAATTGGTAGTCTATTGAACAAGTGGTGACGTAGGTATACAAAGTCTATCTAACACCAAATGGATAGATCGCTACATCTCAGCAGAGGTGACATGGCAGTATGGGCGAGGGCACATTTTGCCACAACTTGAATCCTGGAATCACCATTTATTTAGCTGTGTGTCCATGGACTTGTTTGCTTACACAAGCCCCTTATTTTTCACGTCACAACAATCATCAGAGTCCTTCATCTCTAGAGTAAATAAAACCAGCCAAACTGCATAGTTACCATCTTGAGATGTTACCTCTCTACTACCTACTTCATAGAGTTATTGTGAAGATATAATGGATTAAAATATAAAAGTGTTTAAAATAGTGTCTGACACATAGGAAACACAATGGGAGTGTTGGCAATCGTTACCTTATTCCAACATCCAGGTGCATGTTCTGGTAGCATCACAATGCCCTTCTGAGAATTTCCAGAGGATGTCTTATATCTTCCGCATCCTAAAAGACGATGCTTTCCTGCCAGAAGGAGAGTGTCACACACCGGGGGAGGCTGGCACTCTGCAAGGCTCTCAACACCCCAACCTTGCTCCCACTCACCAGAACTTCTTCCTCCTTCATAATGAAGGCCTTGCTTAGCATCATTCAGAAAAGTCCCTCATGCTTAATCTGTGACTCACAGTCCTACCATTTGAACAGTACAAATGTTTCCTCTGCAGGAAGGAGCAGATGCCGTGGTGGAAAACAAGGAGGGGAGAAATAAAGCAGGGAGCCTCATAAATGCGGAGGAAGTTGAGGCTTAAAGAAATCACAAGTTGTCATAGACAAGTTAGCTTATACAAGCTTCTTATTTTTCATAACACACAATCATCAAAGACCTTTGTCTCTAAAGAAAATAAATTCAGCCCCGGTCACATCAGTTACCATTCTGGGAGCGTTGATGTACCATTGGATGCCGCACCAGGTGGAAAAGTCTTCTCTCCAGGTAACAATAAAAGAGTTAACAACTCACTCTGGTACTCCTCTGGGACCCAAAAAGAAAAAAAAAAATCTAAGTCTGGCACCTAGGTACTTTCCTCAGTGGGTTGTCATGGCAACAGGATATAGCAACTGTTTTCAGGATTCTAAGACCTTGGCAATTCTCACGCATTTCTCTGCCTCAGCTTCTATGTATGCATAGACATATGGATACCAGAAATGGTGCCAGAATTGAGAAAAAGATTTGAAATTCATGCCAGAATTCCTCCGGGTTACACAAGACCTCAGCTGACCTCACAGAGTTTAGCTTGCTCTGCACCACCACGGGTAGCACGACCCATCCAGTTCCGCTGCCTGCTGGGGCCCAGTTGCTCCAGCTGTAAAATGAGAGTGGTAGAGTCGGCGAGCACAAAGGTTAATGCTCCAATGTTTTGAATCCAATGTTTTGAATCTTAAGAATTTTACAGAATTTACTTCTAGAGTTCTTCATGGTTGAGCTTATACCGTTGTGAGAAAGAATAAAAAGCCTCCATTAGAAGTATTATTGATGTAACTATTTACTCTTAATCATGTAGTTCGTTATTGAAATAAACCATTTAACTTATTGTGTACAATACACATAAGAAGGCATATACATACATATATATATACATACACATATATAAAATTGTGTGTGGTGCGTGTGTGAGAGAGAGTCAGAGAGAGAGAGAGAGACTCCAGCTTTAACTCAAGCTTTATTCTCCCCAAGAATCCAGAAAAGAGAAAAAAAAAAATTCTGGAAAGGGTATACTTTTTAATGAGTTTAGCGATTGTGTCTATCTTGTACACTATTACATCCTTAGCACTTTGGACAATACTTGACAAATGTAGATGATTAACAAATCTTTGGGGGCATGAATTGAATGAATGAATGAGTGTATGAATGATACAGAAGAGGTCTACTTAAGTTTCTTTAGATTTGCTAAAAAGTGACTCCTGGAAAGAACTCCCTAAGTGTTGCAGTTATCTAATATCATGTAACAAATAGCCCTAAAATGCAGTGGCAAAAAAAAAAAAAAAAAAAAAAATTATTTAAAATTTTATACTCAGATTCTGTGGGTCAGGAAATCAAAAAGAGTATAGTGATGATGGCTCTTTGTTCCCCTGAATGCCTGGAGCCTCAACTGGGGATGACTTCAGCAGCAAGCATCAAAAAATATGGAACTGAGGGACCCACTTCCAAGATCCTTCTTCACTCCTAAGTGTAGTGCTGCTGGAGATTGCTGAAAGTCTGGGTTTATCTGGGAGAACTCCCACATGGGGCTTGAGCTTCTGCCAACACGAGGGCTGGCTTTGGAGAGGAAAGACTTAGAGCATGGGCAATCCGAGAGATTAAAGCAGAAGCTGCGAGACTTGTTTTGATTTAGCTTCAGAAGAAAGTGTCACTCTGTCATGTTTTATCGACTGTGAGTCATTAAAACTAGTCCAGACTCAAGAGTGAGGAACAATGCACACTAAATGTGTGCACTGGGGGACAATGCATACTAAACATTCAACATTCAATGCACAGTCCCGGTTATGCTGGGATGAGGGACTGAGCCACCAGTAGCAAGAAGGATGGCAGAGTACAAAAGGCTTTGTTAAAAAATATGATGACAGTCTGATTTCTGTTTCTTGTACATGGTCTGCATTCTCTCTGAGAGCTTTTACAGCATTCTTTGTGTCTTTTCTGTCCTGGGATTTATTTCATTATGTTGAAACATGCATTTGAAAAAAAGAAAAGAAAAGAAAAGAAAAGAAACATTTGTCCTTATTAGCTCTGCTAGGCATTCTATGAGCCACTTCAATCTTGGGTTTTTTAATCTTCATTTAATTATGGGAATGTATCTTCATGAAATATTTCCTACCCTCCATTTTTTGACTCCTTCTGGAACATTATTATCCAGTTTTTACCACTTTTACTTTAATTCCCCCTACTTCGCTTGTATCATAGCACGCTATCTGCTAAGAAAATTCTTCCATCTTATCTTTCACTTTCATAATCAAAGTTTCAGCAGTGTCCATTTTGGTACTTATACCATCCATTAAATGTTTTATTTTGTCTACAAAGTATTTGATACAAAATATTTCTACCTGTTTAAAATTTAAGACTTCTCTTTCTGACTTCATATGGCCAATATTTCCCTCTTTTGAAGTATTTTTACTGAACTCATTTACAATAGTCATCTGTTTGATTATTTCTTTCTTTTGTAAAGTGTTTGCAACTTTCAGGTGTCTTGTCATGTTGATGTGGGACATGAGCCCTGTGGTAATATATAACGTGGTGGGTAAAAGGTCTGGCCTTGGTGGGCACTCCCTCTGAGACAGCACAGAATAGCTTCAGATGTTCCTCTGTACCATCATTCTCACAGGCAATGCTGCCAGTCAGCAAATCATCTTTAGGTTTTTAGGGGGAAATGACATATTATAAATAGATATTTTTCATAGTTGTAATCCACCAGCCACATGGGGCTAAAATAATGAACACTCAAGAGCTGTTTTAGTCAAGCCTTCATCCCAGGGGTTCTTTTATGCTGCTTTCATACTAAACATTCAACACCAACAACCTGGTCATTGCAATTTCTTTGGGAAAAGGTCGAGAAGTAGCTCAGTAAGTGGCTAGTTTCTCAACTGCCTCAAGTCCATAGTGCGCGAGCACACGCGCACACACACACACACGCACCTGAGCATGATGATAGCCTTATATTTTCCCCAAATCCTCTTACCCTTGTATTTTCCTGATTTCTCTGGCATTGATCTTAAGACAGGAGACCCAGTACCCCATAATTTTTCATCTCATCAAAAATGGAAAACTCCTCCAGTATTTTCTTAAGTTTATTAAGGGACAAAAAAATATAATTATTCCTAAATGCACCAATCATGGATGTCTCTCATGCCGTGCCCATAGGACATACGTGTTCAAATGAGGCTTTTGTTGGAACTTCACTTCAGACATAATAATGATGATGATAATTATAATCAGCATTACCATCATCATCATCATCATCATCATCACTGTTGCTGTAGCTATTATTGTAAACATTCTAATGTATTCACTAGGTCATATGTGCCATATTATTATAGAATATTATACTATAATATTATACTCTTGAATATATATACACATATACATGTATATATATATACACATATATATACATATACATATATATATACATATATATACATATACATACATATACAATGAATGTATATTCATTTTATACATACAGTCATTTGAAAGCTAGGGCCTCTGGACAGGTTCCTTAATAAGGTCATATGCTAAGCTTCAGAATTCAGCAGAATAAAATAAAACAAAAAGGAAATGAAGTGAAGAGACCAATTCCTTATCCCAGTCTCTCAAAGAGCACAAAAGGAAACTTAGGCCGTCTTCTTTCCTCGCTTTCCCAGCTCTCCGGCTTTCCTGCATTCTCCAGGCTTCCACTGAATTCTCTCCTCCCACCTCTCTACTTCTTTATTTATTCACTTAACTTCTCTGCTAATCTCTTCCCATCTTACTCTGAGTCTTAGGTCTAACTCTTTTTGGCTTATTTTGTATCACAAAGGACTTCTCTGGCAGAGATGCACTCTAGATATGGGTCAGTTTGGAGTTATAACTGAAGCATTCTTTTTTTTTTCCCCAAGATTTTATTTATTTTTGGGAGAGAGATAGTAAGAAAGCAAGAGCAGAGCAAAGGGAGAGGCAGAGGCAGAGGGAGAGGAAGAAGCATGCTCCTTGCTGAGCAGGGAGCCTGATGCCAGGCTCAGTTCCAGGACCTGGAGATCATGACCCAAGTTGAAGGAAGTCGCTTAACCAACTGAGCTTCCCAGGTGCCCCTGAAGCATTCTTTTTGGTCGAGTGAAGGGGGGTGAATCTCTGAGTACTTCCTTATTAATATTTTCTTCTCACAAGTCTATGACCTCATTTACTTCTCTCAACAACTCCATAACTATATTTTTCATGTGAAGACAGCAAGTCTCAGAGACATCAAATTCTTGCCCAAGGTTATAGTAGACTGTCTTGTGAATGAAGAAATAATGAGTTAGAGACAGATTGTCTGCTCTTGGTATCCATGCCTTAACTACTCCACAGTATCGCTATACTTCTTCTTGAGGTACAATTCCAAAAAGAACATCAAGGTCCAGACTCTCGCATAAACTCTCTTTTTTATATAAATGTTTTTGTCAAGGGAGATATTGTATTTAAAAGAACCTGTGTAAAATAAAATAAAATAAAAAAACCTGTCTGAGCATTCTGATTTTGCTTCTGCTTATTCAAGTGTATCTCCTTTCCCAAAAGAACTGCTCACCTGAGGTCATCACTGCAATTTTAGTCTACATAATTTAATAGACCTGTTACCAGTGTAACAGCTATTAACAACCCATTAGCAATCATTCAGGCAAAGTTAGACAATCTCGTGTACCAAAGCTTTTATCGTAGAATTTTAAGTCATTAGATTAATAAATAATAAACTACCTACCAGAGATATTCACGATAAAAGATCACACTTCAAATGTGCTGGCATACTTTATTAAATATAATTAAGTTATCCAACTGGAGAGCTGAGGCAGCATTTCTCACACCCTGCAGTGCTCATGAACTTATAACCAGCTCAGGAAACCCAGTCCTCACAATCTGAAACTAGGATTCATTTTCCAGTTGCCTGGAAGGCGAGAATGAGGTCTGTCTACTCATTCAAGAGATATGCCTGCAGAATGCCAACAGTCACCCCACCTGGAGAGATCTTGTTATATTTGGTAAACTGAAGAACCAGAAGAAAATAATGGAACTTCTAAGGTATGATACTTCATTTGTACCTGTGGGCCAAATCTCTAATAGAAAAGGGGAAACGAACATTTAGACAACAATTTAGAGAATATTTTACCTGCCTTCTTAAAAAATTTAGACAGAAAAAAATTTAGACAGAAATAAACTGGTTGCTTTTTTGTTTCTGGCATGAAAAACAAGAATTGAGAACAGTCAATTTCAGGGTTCAGAATCTGCAAATCTGTGAAAACTTTAAGTCCAAATGATGGGCTTTTTTTCTCTCTGTGCAGTATTCCAGATCAAAATAGTTAACTTCCTTGTACTTAGCAAATAGATAATGAATGAATTAAAGAATAAATGAACTTTAATTTTCTGTAGGTTTTTTTGTTTTTTGTTTTTTTGTTTTTTTTTTTTTGTTTTAGTTTACAAAGTATATTTACTTATGTCCTAATAAGAAATGGAAGAAATTGGCACTATTGTTGCCTTACAAAGAAAAAAGTCAAGGCACATACAAAACAATATGGGAGAAAAGACAAGAGCTTTGGAGTAAAGTGGATCTATCATAAATTTTACCTTTATTGCAGTGCCTGGGTGGCTCAGTCGGTTCAGCATCTCCTTTGGCTCAGGTCGAGATCTCAGGGTCCTGGGATTGAACCCTGCATTGGGCTCCCTGCTCAGCAGGGAGTCTGCTTCTCCCTCTGTTCCTCCCTCTGCTCATGCTTTCTCTCCCTATCTTTCTCAGAAATACATAAATATAATCTTAAAAAAAAATTACCTCTATCCTCACGCTAGCTTTTTGTTCAGGCATCTCTCTCCAGGCTCTGCTCTCCCAGCAATCCAACGGTAATACAAATATCTAATTCTGGAGTCCTCATAAAGTGTAAAGGATTGTGTACCAGGAAATAACAAGTATCAGGTAATTCTTCCTTCTTTTCTGCCCCATTCTCTAGCTTAGCTTATGGAAATCTTGAATGTTGATCTTGCTTTATGACAATTAGAAAGATGTTACTGCTTTTGCTGTTGTATATCGCTTCTTTAAATTTGCCAACCTTGAGAAACATGATATCCTGATGGAAATTGTTCATTAATTTTACTTATTGACCTAATCTTTCTCTATCACTCACATATTCATATTCCACCCCAGAGTAGGACCATGTTATATCCAACGCTAAAGGAACATTCAATAATGTTGATCTTGTCTTAACCTAACATTTTGATATTTGGCTTACTGTGGATTTTCTACATTAATTTTCAATTTTATATATATTACACTGAGGGGCACTTGGCTGGCTCAGTTGACACTTGATCTCAGGGTCATGAGTTCAAACCTCACATTGAGTGTAAAGTTCACTTAAAAAAAGGAAGGAAGGAAGAAAGGAAATTAAGAAGGAAGGAAGGAAGAGGAAGGGAAGAAAGGAAGGAAGAGAAATAAATAAATAAATAAATTACATTGAAATATTATTTGAATGATGAGTTTTTTGATAACTTGCTTTATTTTTGTCCCTAAACTGAGCATGTCATTTGCCTCATTCCGTTCCAGGCCCTGCAACCCCACCATCATCTTCATATGTTCCATTTCATTGTGCACCAGTCTGAGCTAGCTTAAGCTAACAGACACCGGAAGTGTTCAAAAAGGAGGGGAGACCTCTGCCGCTGGGCCTTAGAAGGCCCTGGAAGTAGAAGAACTTCATACTGTTCCACAACATTGAAAACATCAAGGCAGAACACAGTCTGTTAAGCCCACAGCTTAACTGAAATGATTTTGTTTGGTTTGATTGCTTGCAAGAATTTATTTATTTATTTGTTTTTTATTTATCTTTGCAGCAAGCTATGAACAATCTTAATTAGCAATTGAAGAGAGGAGAAGAAGATGCTCCCTTCGACACTGTTCTGCCCGTCACTTTCCCAGAGTTAGGATTTACAAGACGATGGGTCCAAGGAGCTCCATTAAATCTCTCTCTACCCTTTATCTCGTGGCAGCCAGAATTGCGCTTCTCAGGGTTGTCCAGAGCCCTAAATATCCCTTTCTCCATTTTCCCAAGAATATCAACTCAAAATCATACACACCAAGTAGAGAGGAACCCAGGCGATACTGCAGGAGTTGAACCCTTGTGTTTTCTGACCAGCATTAGCTCTGTTGGAGTCAGAGCATACGTTTGCAGCTGGTTCTCAGGAGGACAGGGCATTGGTTACCTCACTGATAAAAAATTAACTTCTGAGCTTAGTACTGATAACAGATCCCATTTTGGCAGATGCTAAAAAATGAGAAACCAAAATTGACTTGGTACAGGAAAAATGAACAGTGTGACCAGCAAGCATAATTTACTTTAGCACTTCCTAAAATACTGTCTACATAGGAAGTTAACGATAATTAACATTTATCGCCTGCTTATGAGGAGCCTGGTGCTGTTCTTGGTTCTTTTGTTAATATATTTAACTGTTGCAATGACCTTATAAGATGGCCATTATTTTCAGGATTGTTGAAGGTCACTCTGCCAGCCCATGGAGCTCTGGCAGACTCTTGAATCAGTGCCCTAGACACCCATATGTACCACTCAAGCTACTAAGGAAAACTAGCATTAGAAAAATTCAAGTAAACAGAATCTTGTTTAATGGCTACTGTTATGGACTAAATGTTTTGTCCCCTCAGAATTCATATGTTGAAGTCCTGTGCCCCATTGTGATGGTTTTGGATATAGGGACTTTGGGAAGTAATTAGGTTTGTTAAGATCCCAGAGATGAGGCCTACATGATAGGATTGGTATCCTTTTAAGAGACTCCAGACCAGATCTCTTCACCATGTGAGGACCTAACTAGAAGGCAGCTGTCTGCAAACCAGGCAGAGGATTCTCACCAAGAACTGAATCTTCTAGCACTTTGATCTTGGATTTTCTAGCCTTCAAAACTGTGAGAAAGAAACTAGTATTGAAGCCATCCTATCTATGCTATTTTGCTATAGCAGTTTGAGCTAAGACAGGTGCAATACATGGTATGTGTACTCAAGTACGTATATGTATTTGGGATCTGTCTTTCCAAGGTCGAAGTTTTGGAGGACTGTGTCAAGCAAGGTTAAGTAGATTTTTTATTGCAAACCTTATCAGAACCTTTAATAGGCTAAGGTGAACAGGGATTCTCCAAAAGAAGAGTTTTGAGTTAAAGTTTTCCGACAAAGGTATTTGACCTGGACTGTCCCACTGTGATGGAACATTGTTTCTAGGTTGCAATTCATTTTGCCTTGGTCCTTTATTGTTCACAGTGGTTGCCTGGATGGCAGCCAGAAGTTCACTACCAACAACAGGTCACTGACACCACATTGGAGAATTCTGCCTGGTCCTGAGTTGTCACACCAACCTCTGAGTGAGGAAATTATGGCCACATACGCCAGTCCCAGCCCTGAGAGACACACACCAGGCACGAGGCAAGGCTGGCCAGGCAGCCAGCTGAAAGTGTAAGTAATGACTGAGAAAAGCATGCAGAATCATTGGGATTTCTTAATGGGCACTTACAGCCCTGAGGAAAGGGTAAGGAGAGACTTGATGGCACTTGCTGAGTCTGTTGCTGTGTAAGTCCCATCTCTGGGGAAGTAGCTGACGCAACAGTATCCGATGTTAGTGGTACAGACACTTAGCAGGTGTGGTGGCGCCACACTTACCAGCGTGCGAGCTACGAGGGAGCATCTGGATGTGTGAGCATGGGAGTGTATGCAGATTGGTGTGGATGTGTGCCTACGCTGCCCACCCAGCAGGAGCAGAATTTGAAAGGTGGAGTTTGACTTGAGATTCACTGCACACCAATAGAGGTAGAGGTAGCTTCATTCTTGCAGCTGCATTTTTAAAGCAAAACCCATACGCATACACATTCTCTCACACATACGTGAGAGAAATCAAATTGCCCAGGGCACCCATGGGAAAGGCATGCTATTACTCTGCTTCCGAAGCAGTTGTCAGATCTCTGGTAATATCTCGAACCAGAGCCTCGCCTTTTATGTGACAAATACTCTTAAAAGCCTGATAGCTTGTTCTAGGGGGGGAAAAAAGGAGGAAAGAAAGAAAGTGAATAGATGGAGTTATTTGAAATTAAAGTTGAGAGGAAAGGAAAGGCAGAAGATTTATATGAATATGTGATATTTTATCCCTATTATGCATTTTTATCCTCTGATTTTCAGGCAAATAGTGCCCAAAGTAGGGCTGGTTTCAAAGCAGGTCCTCAGAATTCTTGAATTGTGTTGAATTAAATTGAATCAAATCAAACCAAATCAAATAGATTCTGTAAGTGTTCTCCTCCGTCCAAGGAAAGATTATTTAGGACTGATTCTGGATTTAAGAGAGAGAGCATTAACCCCCAATGTGGCACATGAGGCAAGAGTGTCCCAGGTGAGAGTTGCTAGCAAGCATAAGAAAGTCTCAGCCTTTATGTCTAGAGTGAGACCAAGATCAGAAGGAAAGTTTTAGATAGGAAACAGATCTGAGAAAGTAATTTGGAATTTAGAGCCCAGAGAAAATCCCCAAATCCCTGTGCTCAGGGCAAAATTTGTTGGGGCTGGGAGTAGGTTATTAATATGGAATATTTATGGTGGTCTAGTCAATTGGTCAGGAATGGTAGCAAGGGGCCTGATGTTCATAGTTGGAGCCCATTGTGGTGACCAGTCTTTTCAAAATTTCAGGAGCAATGGCTATGAGAACTATTAGGACAATGGAATCATAACAAGTCTTGGTTTGGGACACTGATCCTGAAAATCCTCACCTCTCTCAAAGCCAGAGCATTAGAAAATAGTTAGGTTGCTTTATTCATGTACATACATGGGGTTGAAGCACATGAGTCAAGCAGAACATCTGTTCATATTAAATAAGATGATTTTCGTAGAAATAATTGTGACATTATTTTCTCTACTTATTTGTACAACCAAAAGTAGAAATTCACATGAATGGTGCAAAGTGTGTAGCTCTGCTCCCTTGCATTAAGTAAATATAGAACCAACAGTCTGGCATGCTATTGAAAAGATAGCAAATCACCCTCCCACTTCAAGACTCTATTTTATGGGCCCCAGAATGGTTATCAAGGCACTAGAACCATTTAAAAATCTCTAGGACTACACGACCCTCAGCTAACTACTACTTAACCTTCCAAACCTCCCATTTTCCCACTTGTAAAATTTTGCTAAGAGTAATTGCCAGCACTTACTGGATGGTCACTCTTTGCCAAATTCCATTCTAAGTACATAATATGAATTCACCCATTTTAATACCCACAATCACCTAGTAACTCAGACTACAACTCTCTCCATTTTGGAATGTGAATTTGAGGTATGAAAAAGATAAAAACCTCATCCAAATCACATTGCTCCTAAGTGAGAGCATCCATGTTTGAACACAGGCCATGGTTTCTAAGTCAATTTATTTAAACAGAAAGTTATGCTTTCTTCCAGGGACATTCATTCTTATGTAATATGAATATAATAAAAGTGAAATCCTAAATAGGCACTTGGTAAGACCCACTAAATGTCATTTCCCCCCTTGTCTTGTCTTGTCCAGCTTACTTCCCAAGCTCCCCCTAGATTATGCAGGGGAAGGGAAACCGAAATATATGTGACTTTTAGCTCCCTAGCTAATTCTGATAGAACTCCAAAATTGAGAACTTTTATATTCTGTGAACCCATTTCACAGTTTTGTAACATTCATTCTCAGGAGGTTCCTTCTTGACTTCTGACTTAATTCAAACATGAGGAACTATAAGGTGTTTTTCTCTTGTTCTCTTAAGAATTCTGTTTTGTAACATTCCTAAGAGTTTATGATTATGTCAAACATGCCAAGTTTGTTTGGTCAAAAATCGTTTGGCTCTCTGACAGCTCTATTTTCTCACAATGTTTACTTGTACAGCCGTTGCATGGTTATATCCACAGACATCTCCTGACAGCCAGTACATTCTGCTTCTTGAGCTGCCAACAACTATTTCCAAAAATTAGGTCTGAGTGTGATGTGCTGCAGTATCCTGACTCATTAACTGCAGGCTGAACTGCACTCATATTCCATCTCTGTTTTTCCCTCCTTCTCCGCATCCTGGGCTTCTTCATAGAAATCTTTGGAATCCTAGCAGAGAACTTAAGAATAAGAAGAATGTCAGGCCAGTCTAGAAACATTCAGTGTCTCCACAGATGATCATGGGTTTAGGGTTTAGGGTGTCTTCTCTTTCATGATCAAAGATGAGAAATATACTTAGAAGTGCCATCGTTTTTTCATAGCTGGGTGAATCTGACCTCTGTGCATGCTTATGAACCACTGTGAAGCCATTTAGCACAGTGGAAAATGAGAGCAATAAGATAGGATGAGTATATCAATGAGGCACTTAAAGATTCATGTTTTATTTTAATAAAATTGGGAAGTGGAAATTCTGTAGCATTTTTTTTTTTTTTTTTTTTTTTTTTTTTTTTTTTTTTTCCCCCTTTTATTAATTTTTTCAGCGTAACAGTATTCATTCTTTTTGCACAACACCCAGTGCTCCATGCAAAACGTGCCCTCCCCATCACCCACCACCTGTTCCCCCAACCTCCCACCCCTGACCCTTCAAAACCCTCAGGTTGTTTTTCAGAGTCCATAGTCTCTTATGGTTCGCCTCCCCTCCCCAATGTCCATAGCCCGCTCCCCCTCTCCCAATCCCACCTCCCCCCAGCAACCCCCAGTTTGTTTTGTGAGATTAAGAGTCATTTATGGTTTGTCTCCCTCCCAATCCCATCTTGTTTCATTTATTCTTCTCCTATCCCCCTCCCCCCCCATGTTGCTTCTCCATGTCCTCATATCAGGGAGATCATATGATAGTTGTCTTTCTCCGATTGACTTATTTCACTAAGCATGATACGCTCTAGTTCCATCCACGTCGTCGCAAATGGCAAGATTTCATTTCTTTTGATGGCTGCATAGTATTCCATTGTGTATATATACCACATCTTCTTGATCCATTCATCTGTTGATGGACATCTAGGTTCTTTCCATAGTCTGGCTATTGTAGACATTGCTGCTATAAACATTCGGGTACACGTGCCCCTTCGGATCACTATGTTTGTATCTTTAGGGTAAATACCCAGTAGTGCAATTGCTGGGTCATAGGGTAGTTCTATTTTCAACATTTTGAGGAACCTCCATGCTGTTTTCCAGAGTGGTTGGACCAGCTTGCATTCCCACCAACAGTGGAGGAGGGTTCCCCTTTCTCCACATCCTCTCCAGCATCTGTCATTTCCTGACTTGTTAATTTTAGCCATTCTGACTGGTGTGAGGTGATATCTCATTGTGGTTTTGATTTGTATTTCCCTGATGCCGAGTGACGTGGAGCACTTTTTCATGTGTCTGTTGGCCATCTGGATGTCTTCTTTGCAGAAATGTCTGTTCATGTCCTCTGCCCATTTCTTGATTGGATTGTTTGTTCTTTGGATGTTGAGTTTGCTAAGTTCCTTATAGATTTTGGATACTAGCCCTTTATCTGATATGTCGTTTGCAAATATCTTCTCCCATTCTGTCAGCTGTCTTTTGGTTTTGTTAACTGTTTCCTTTGCTGTGCAAAAGCTTTTGATCTTGATGAAATCCCAATAGTTCATTTTTGCCCTTGCTTCCCTTGCCTTTGCCGTTGTTCCTAGGAAGATGTTGCTGCGGCTGAGGTCGAAGAGGTTGCTGCCTGCGTTCTCCTCAAGGATTTTGATGGATTCCTTTCTCACATTGAGGTCCTTCATCCATTTGGAGTCTATTTTCGTGTGTGGTGTAAGGAAGTGGTCCAATTTCATTTTTCTGCATGTGGCTGTCCAATTTTCCCAGCACCATTTATTGAAGAGGCTGTCTTTTTTCCATTGGACATTCTTTCCTGCTTTGTCGAAGATTAGTTGACCATAGAGTTGAGGGTCGATTTCTGGGCTCTCTATTCTGTTCCACTGGTCTATGTGTCTGTTTTTGTGCCAGTACCATGCTGTCTTGATGATGACAGCTTTGTAATAGAGCTTGAAGTCCGGAATTGTGATGCCACCAACTTTGGCTTTGTTCTTCAATATTCCTTTGGCTATTCGAGGTCTTTTCTGGTTCCATATAAATTTGAGGATTATTTGTTCCATTTCTTTGAAAAAAATGGATGGTATTTTGATAGGGATTGCATTAAATGTGTAGATTGCTTTAGGTAGCATAGACATTTTCACAATATTTATTCTTCCAATCCAGGAGCATGGAACATTTTTCCATTTTTTTGTGTCTTCCTCAATTTCTTTCATGAGTACTTTATAATTTTCTGTGTATAGATTCTTAGTCTCTTTGGTTAGGTTTATTCCTAGGTATCTTATAGTTTTGGGTACAATTGTGAATGGGATTGACTCCTTAATTTCTCTTTCTTCAGTCTTGTTGTTGGTGTACAGAAATGCAACTGATTTCTGTGCATTGATTTTATATCCTGACACGTTACTGAATTCCTGTACAAGTTCTAGCAGTTTTGGAGTGGAGTCTTTTGGGTTTTCCACATATAGTATCATATCATCTGCGAAGAGTGATAGTTTGACTTCTTCTTTACCAATTTGGATGCCTTTAATTTCTTTTTGTTGTCTGATTGCTGAGGCTAGGACTTCTAATACTATGTTGAATAGCAGTGGTGATAATGGACATCCCTGCCGTGTTCCTGACCTTAATGGAAAAGCTTTCAGTTTTTCTCCATTGAGAATGATATTTGCAGTGGGTTTTTCATAGATGGCTTTGATAATATTGAGGTATGTGCCCTCTATCCCTACACTTTGAAGAGTTTTGATCAGGAAGGGATGCTGTACTTTGTCAAATGCTTTTTCAGCATCTATTGAGAGTATCATATGGTTCTTGTTCTTTCTTTTATTAATGTGTTCTATCACATTGATTGATTTGCGGATGTTGAACCAACCCTGCAGCCCTGGAATAAATCCCACTTGATCGTGGTGAATAATCCTTTTAATGTACTGTTGAATCCTATTGGCTAGTATTTTGGCGAGAATTTTTGCGTCTGTGTTCATCAAGGATATTGGTCTGTAGTTCTCTTTTTTGGTGGGATCCTTGTCTGGTTTTGGGATCAAGGTGATGCTGGCCTCATAGAATGAGTTTGGAAGTTTTCCTTCCATTTCTATTTTTTGGAACAGTTTCAGGAGAATAGGAATGAGTTCTTCTTTAAATGTTTGGTAGAATTCCCCTGGGAAGCCATCTGGCCCTGGGCTTTTGTTTGTTTGGAGGTTTTTGATGACTGTTTCAATCTCCTTACTGGTTATGGGCCTGTTCAGGTTTTCTATTTCTTCCTGGTTCAGTTGTGGTAGTTTATATGTCTCTAGGAATGCATCCATTTCTTCCAGATTGGCCAATTTGTTGGCGTAGAGTTGCTCATAGTATGTTCTTATAATTGTCTGTATTTCTTTGGTGTTAGTTGTGATCTCTCCTCTTTCATTCATGATTTTATTGATTTGGGTCCTTTCTCTTTTCTTTTTGATGAGTCTGGCCAGGGGTTTATCAATCCTATTGATTCTTTCAAAGAACCAGCTCCTAGTTTCATTGATTTTTTCTATTGTTTTTTTGGTTTCTATTTCATTGATTTCTGCTCTGATCTTTATGATTTCTCTTCTCCTGCTGGGTTTAGGGTTTCTTTCTTGTTCTTTCTCCAGCTCCTTTACGCGTAGGGTTAGGTTGTGTACTTGAGACCTTTCTTGTTTCTTGAGAAAGGCTTGTACCGCTATATATTTTCCTCTCAGGACTGCCTTTGCTGTGTCCCACAGATTTTGAACTGTTGTGTTTTCATTATCATTTGTTTCCATGAATTTTTTCAATTCTTCTTTAATTTCCTGGTTGACCCATTCATTCTTTAGAAGGATGCTGTTTAGTCTCCATGTATTTGGGTTCTTTCCAGCTTTCGTCTTGTGATTGAGTTCTAGCTTCAGAGCATTGTGGTCTGAAAATATGCAGGGAATAATCCTAATCTTTTGATACCGGTTGAGACCTGATTTGTGACCCAGGATGTGATCTATTCTGGAGAAGGTTCCATGTGCACTAGAGAAGAATGTGTATTCTGTTGCTTTGGGATGAAATGTTCTGAATATATCTGTGATGTCCATCTGGTCCAGTGTGTCATTTAAGGCCTTTATTTCCTTGTTGATCTTTTGCTTGGATGATCTGTCCATTTCAGTGAGGGGAGTGTTCAAGTCCCCTACTATTATTGTATTATTATTGATGTGTTTCTTTGATTTTGTTATTAATTGGTTGATATAGTTGGCTGCTCCCACGTTAGGGGCATAGATATTTAAAATTGTTAGATCTTCTTGTTGGACAGACCCTTTGAGTAGGATATAGTGTCCTTCCTCATCTCTTATTATAGTCTTTGGCTTAAAATCTAATTGATCTGATATAAGGATTGCCACCCCAGCTTTCTTCTGATGCCCATTAGCATGGTAAATTGTTTTCCACCCCCTCACTTTAAATCTGGAGGTGTCTTCGCGTCTAAAATGAGTTTCTTGTAGGCAACATACTGATGGGTTTTGTTTTTTTATCCATTCTGATACCCTGTGTCTTTTGATTGGGGCATTTAGCCCATTAACATTCAGGGTAACTATTGAGAGATATGAATTTAGTGCCATTAGTAGCCTGTAAGGTGACTGTTACTGTATATTGTCTCTGTACCTTTCTGATCTACTACTTTTAGGCTCTCTCTTTGCTTAGAGGACCCCTTTCAATATTTCCTGGAGACCTGGTTTGGTGTTTGCAAATTCTTTCAGTTTTTGTTTGTCCTGGAAGATTTTGATCTCTCCTTCTATTTTCAATGATAGCCTAGCTGGATAGAGTATTCTTGGCTGCATGTTTTTCTCGTTGAGTGCTCTGAATATATCATGCCAGCTCTTCCTGGCCTGCCAGGTCTCTGTGGATAAGTCTGCCGCCAATCTAATATTTTTACCATTGTATGTTACTGATTTCTTTTCTCGGGCTGCTTTCAGGATTTTCTCTTTGTCACTAAGACTTGTAAATTTTACTATTAGGTGACGGGGTGTGGACCTATTCTTGTTGACTTTGAGGGGGGTTCTCTGCATCTCCTGGATTTTAATGCTTGTTCCCTTTGCCATATTAGGGAAATTCTCTCCAATGATTCTCTCCAATAGACCCTCTGCTCCCCTCTCTGTTTCTTCTTCTTCTGGAATCCCAATTATTCTAATGTTGTTTCGTCTTATGGTGTCACTTATCTCTCGAATTCTCCCCTCATGGTCCAGTAGCTGTTTGTCCCTCTTTTGCTCGGCTTCCTTATTCTCTGTCATTTGGTCTTCTATATCACTAATTCTTTCTTCTGCCTCATTTATCCTAGCAGTGAGAGCCTCCATTTTTGATTGCACCTCATTAATAGCTTTTTTGATTTCAACTTGGTTAGACTTTAGTTCTTTAATTTCTCCAGAAAGGGCTTTAATATCTCCAGAGAGGGTTTCTCTAATATCTTCCATGCCTTTTTCGAGCCCGGCTAGAATGTTCAGAATCGTCATTCTGAACTCTTGATCTGACATAGTACCAATGTCTGTGTTGATTAGGTCCCTAGCCTTCGGTACTGTCTCTTGTTCTTTTGTTTGTGGTGATTTTTTCCGCCTTGTCATTTTGTCCAGATAAGAGGATATGAAGGAGCAAATAAACTACTAATAGGGTGGCAAAGACCCCAGAAAAATGCGCTGTAACCAAATCAGAAGAGACCCCAAATTGGGGGGGGGGGAAGGGGATAAAAAACAGGTTCTGAAAAAAAAAAGAAAAAAAAAAAAAAAAGAAAAAAAATTTAAAAAATAAAACAAATAAAAAAATATAAAAAAGAAAGAAAAAATATATTTATTTAGATGAACTAGTCAAAAAACGTTAAAAAAGAAAAGGGTAAAAGTTTTTAAAAAAAATTTAGCAGAAGAAGAAAAAAGAAAAAAGAAAAAAAAATTGAAAAAAGAAAAAAAAAAAAAATTGAAAAAAGAAAAAAAAAATTGAAGTAGCCGCAAGACTAAAGAATCATGGGGAGAAAGCCATGAGTTCCATGCTTTGCTTTCTCCTCCTCTGGAATTGCTCTGCTGTCTTAGGAATTGAATCTGCTTTCTCCTTGATAGATGAACTTCGTCCTGGCTGGATATTTTGTTGATCTTCTGGGGGAGGGGCCTGTTGTAGTGACTCTCAAGTGTCTTTGCCCGAGGCGGGATTGCACCGCCCTTACCGGCGGCCGGACTAAGTAATCGGCTCGGGTTCGCTTTTGGGAGCTTCTGTTCCCTGAACGCTTTCCGTAGAGTTCCGGAGGACGGGAATGAAAATGGCGGCCTCCCAGTCTCCGGCCCGGAGGAGCCGAGAGCCTGGGGCCCCACTCCTCAGTGCGCCCCCAGAGGACAGCACCCAATCACTCCCGTATCCCCAGCCTCTAGCCGCGCTCCGAGCTCACCCAGCCCGCGACCAGTTCAAGGTAACCCCGAGCTGAGAGTTCAGTCCTCGGCTCTGTCTTGGCAGCCGGCTTCTCCGTTCTAATAGCTGCGAGCTCTCCGACACTCCGACACCCCCGATCCTTCTGTGACCCTGCGGGGCCTGGGGCCACGCTGGCCCCGCGTGGGCTTCACCCCGGTTTAGCCCCTGGAGCAATGTCCCTCAGTGGAACAGACTTTTAAAAGTCCTGATTTTGTGCTCCGTTCCTCCGCCGCTTGCCGGGAGCCGGCCCCTCCCCCCGCGGTCTATCTTCCCGTCGTTTTAGATTCACTTCTCCGCCAGTCCTACCTTTCAGAAAGTGGTTGATTTTCTGTTTCTAGAGTTGCTGTTCTTCTTCTCTTCGCTCTCCCGTTGGATTTGTAGGTGTTTGCTATGTTTAGATAAGCTATCGAGCTGATCTCCTGTTACCTGATGTAGTCTCAGCCTGCTACTTCTCCGCCATCTTGACTCCTCCCCGAAATTCTGTAGCATTTTATAAGCATGAGGAGAATACTGCCCTCTTACTCCCATGGATTATGAATTTTTCAGATGGACTTTGGAGGCTATCCATGAGCCACTGAAGTGATATTTAAAATTTTATTGTTGCATTTTGCGGGCAGGGTATTCAAACCTTTTTTTTTTTTTTTTTTTTTTTTTTTTTTTTTTTTCCCTAGGTTCTTCAAATAGCCTGGGACAAAGTGAATTAAGGGCTAAGAAAAAAAGTATGTGTGAGTTCAATGTTCATATCTATAGTGATTGGAAATTTGGCCTACATGTCACTTGTTACATTTTTTAATATAATTCATTCAAAGACTTTTACTGAGTGTTTAACATGTGCCAAGCACAGTGCCAGGTGCTAAGGACAGTATGGAGCTTCGGCTCTTTTCCCTCACAGACCTAAACCCTAATGGGGAGTTTGAGGACAGCTCTGCATTGACTCCCTGCCTCTGCTTGCCTCCCAGGTCTGCCATCCACTCTACTTTCTCTACTTCCTTGTCACTTGAAGTGGGGTCTCCAATTCTTGCCCACCTCTTCCCCTTTTGCGGACCTCGCTGAGAATAGGGAAATAATGAATGGCTTTGAATACGTTTTTCAACTCTGAGAAGAAACTAGACTCTCCTCTAGCATAATAAAATGCAGGAGTTACAGGTAGATAAAGTTAATCTTCACAGGGCAAAGTGTCTGACTCTATTTTGAAGCTCCTGCATGATTTCAGACCTCGATGAAGGTGTTAGTCTTTACATCCCTCCCCACCTTATCTTGTAGACCTTGTGCCAAAAACGATGGATCATGACATTGCAAGGAGGGAGATAGATAATGGAGGGATTCCTAAGAAAAAATGTAGAGCACTTCCGCTGACCAAGGCCCATAGCCATGGGATGTACCTTAAAATCTAGAATGAATTCCTTCGTCTGTGGAGACAGCAAAATCACATGTGTGTTGAGTAGACAAACTATTGAGGGAATGGGTGTGATGGTACCAGGAAACCTAAGCTATATTGGTTCTAGCAACTATCAGCTTAACTCTGGACTTTGTATGAGAAGGATGAACAAAATAAACCATGAAGACACAGAATAGGTAACTGACCCCAGTTTGTGGCACGGAGGGAGAGAATTTGAAAGATAAAGTTCTTGTTC
The DNA here is from genome assembly GCF_922984935.1 of Meles meles. NCBI lineage: Eukaryota > Metazoa > Chordata > Mammalia > Carnivora > Mustelidae > Meles > Meles meles. The sequence goes on along the minus strand of NC_060069.1, from coordinate 34,227,963 downwards.
ATCCATTTACTCTGACAAAGCTGTAAAGTTAGCTCTGAGATTGAAGTTAATTGCAATGGAAATTTCATATTATAAATCAATTTTTTCCTAAATATTACTCTGTGTAATTGGGTCAGAAACATTAAGTGCAGTGCTCATTCTGCTTTAGAATCCACGGCCTGTGGGAGATATAGCTGCTGCTGTTGTCTTGGGTCTGATGCTGTCCTAATCTTCCTACTTCCTTACTCATGCCCACATCCTCAGTTTGGCCATTTGCAGGGGTAGAATCTGTTTCGGTACGCTAACACCTGTCCCTAAAGTGAAAGTTGGTGTTTTCAGACAAAGACCTACATTTTATTTAAAATATTCTGGAATGAATTCAGTAAAGTTTGCTCTGGGATTTCGGACTACATAAAATAAACCAGTCTATATTGACTCAGGACTCCATAATTAATTAATTAATTAATTAATTAATTTTGGCTAAGAATATAATTGGAAATATTTCTATGTACTATGTAATATTCTGGCAACATCTGTCCTGGAGACAGGGATATGTTCTGAGAAAACGTTGCTTCATCTCTGTAGAATCTCTAAGACGTCTGACATTATTTAGGCCACTGTTAGAACAAGATGGATCAGCAATTTTGTTTTTAGTCCTTAAACCATGAAAATATCAAACTCTTTTCCCAGTGGGTCAGTTTATCTGTTATGGAATCTGAGTGGCTTTCATCTTGAAAATCTAATGGAGGTTCCATTAGTCCATAGGATTACAAACTCACCAGAGAAGGATTTGGAAGGACTGAGCCAACCTGTTAATTATTTACCTTGGTTATCCTGTAACTCCACTGTCCGGTCCTATACATATTACATCTTCATTAGCCATTCATCAGTCAATGGACATCTGGGCTCCCTCCATAGTTTGGCTATTGTTGATTATGCTGCTATAAACATCCAGATGCATATATCCCTTCAAATCTGTACTTTTGTATCCTTTGGAAAAACACCTATTAGTGAAATTGCTGGATCACAGGGTAATTCTATTTTTAACATTTTGAGAAACCTCCATACTGTTCTCCAGAGTGGTTATACCAGTTTGCATTCCCACCAACAGTGCAAGAGGGTTCCCCCTTTTCTGCATCCTCCCCAACACCCGTTGTTTCCTGTGTTGCTAATTTTAGCCATTCTGACAGGTGTGCGATGGTATCTCATCATGGTTTTGATTTGTTTTTCTTTGATGATGAGTGATGTTGAGCATCTTTTCATGTGTCTATTAGCCATCTGTATGTCTTCTTTGGAAAAGTGTCTTATTCATGTCTTCTGCCCATTTCTTAACTGGGTTATTTGTATTTGGGGTGTTAAGTTTGATAAGTTCTGTGTAGATTTTTTATACTAACCCTTTATTGGATATGTTGTTGGCAAACATCTTAGCCCATTCCTAAGGTTGCCTTTTAGTTTTGTTCATTGTTTCCTTTGCTGTGCAGGAGTTTTTCATCTTGATGATGTTCCAATGTTCATTTTTCCTTTGGTTTCCCTTGCCTATGGTGAAGTATCTAGTAAGAAATTACTGAAGCTGATGTCAAAGAGGTTTCTCCCTGTCTTTTCCTCTAGGATTTTGATGGTTTTCTACCTCACATTAAGATCTATCATCCGTTTTGAATTTATTTCTGTGTGTGGTGTAAGGAAATGGTCTAGTTTCATCCTTCTTCATGTTGCTTCATCATTTGTTGAAGAAATGTGCTCCACATTTTTTTTCCATTGTATATTCTTTTCTATTTTGCTGAAGATTAGTTGACCATATAGTTGTGGGTTCATCTGTGTGTTTTCTATTTCGTTCCACTGATGTATGTTATCTGTTTTTGTGCCAGTACCATTCTGTCTTGTTGATTATAGCTTTTCAATATAGTTTGAAAAGAAACATGATCCCTCCAGTTTTGTTTTTCTTTCTCAGAATTGCTTTGGCTATTTCTTTTGTGGTTCCATACAAATTTCAAGATTGTTTGTTTTAGCTACATGAAGAATGCTGGTGGTATCTTGATGGGGATTGCATTAAATATGTAGATTGCTTTGGGTAATATAGACATTTTAACAATGTTTGCTCTACCTCAACATCATAAAGGCCATATACAAAAACCATCAGCTTATATCATCCTCAATGGGGAAAAATTGAGAGCTTTTCCCCTATGGCTAGAAACCAAGACAAAGGTGTCCACTCTCACCATTACTAATTAACCTAGTACTAGAAGGCTTAGCCTCAGCTATCAGACAACAAAAAGAAATAAAAGACATGCAAATTGACAAGGAGGAAGTCACTATATGCAGACAACATAATATGCTATGTAGAAAACCTGAAAGACTCTACCAAAAAAATTCCTAGAACTCATACACGAATTCATCAAAGTCACTGGATATAAAATCAAAGTGCAGAAATTAGTCGGATTTCTATACACCTATAATGAGGCAGCAGAAAAAGAAATCAAGGAATCTGTCTCCAGCATCTTGACAGATGCTGGAGAGGATGCGGAGAAAGGGGAACCCTCCTCCACTGTTGGTGGGAATGCAAGCTGGTGCAACCACTCTGGAAAACAGCATGGAGGTTCCTCAAAAGGTTGAAAATAGAACTACCATATGACCCAGCAATTGCACTACTGGGTATTTACCCTAAAGATACAAACATAGTCATCCGAAGGGGCACGTGTACCCAAATGTTTATAGCAGCAATGTCTACAATAGCCAGACTATGGAAAGAACCTAGATGTCCATCAACAGATGAATGGATAAAGAAGGGGTGGTATATATACACAATGGAATACTATGCAGCCATCAAAAGAAATGAAATCTTGCCGTTTGCGACGACGTGGATGGAACTAGAGCGTATCATGCTTAGTGAAATAAGTCAATTGGAGAAAGACAACTATCCTATGATCTCCCTGATATGAGGACATGGAGAAGCAACATGGGGGGGTAGGGGGATAGGAGAAGAATCAATGAAACAAGATGGGATTGGGAGGGAGACAAACCATAAATGACTCTTAATCTCACAAAACAAACTGGGGGTTGCTGGGGGGAGGTGGGATTGGGAGAAGGGGAGCGGGCTATGGACATTGGGGAGGGGAGGTGAACCATAAGAGACTATGGTCTCTGAAAAACAACCTGAGGGTTTTGAAGGGTCAGGGGTGGGAGGTTGGGGCAACCTGAGGGTTTTGAAGGGTCAGGGGTGGGAGGTTGGGGGAACAGGTGGTGGGTAATGGGGAGGGCATGTTTTGCAAGGAGCACTGGGTGTTGTGCAAAAAGAATGAATACTGTTACGCTGAAAAAATAAATAAAATGGAAAAAAAAAGAAATAAATGAAGAAAGGGTTATATTCTATGATCAAAAAATCAAAAAAAAAAAGAAATCAAGGAATCAATCCCATTATAATTGCACCAAAACAATAAAAAACCTAGGAATAAATCTAACTAAAGAAGTAAAAGATCTAAAGTCTCAAAACCATAAAAACACTTACGAAATAAATTGAAGAGGACACATAAAATATCCTTAAAACCAAAGAGTTTTTCCACATTCTCTACCTTCAAAAAATTCCTCCTTGGTGTGGGTCCTTAGATAATGAAGGAGATTACATTCTGACTAAAGGATTCTCTTCATTCACTGCATTGATAAGTGTTCTGTTTAGTGTGCCTTTGGTGATAGCTCCTAAGGGTTGAATGCCAACTAAAAACTTTTCCATATTCAAGATATTGATAAGGTTTTTCTCCACTATGGATGAGCTGATGTCAAATAAGTGTTCAATTCTGACTGAATGTTCTTTCACACTGACTACATTTATAGGGTTTTACTTTGGTATGTATCCTCTTGTCTTAAAGACAAACATAACTCCCAGAGACTTTTTGTGGGACTAAGAGATGCATCTCAGAGACAAACAATGAGAAATAAGCAAATCTGTGTCCAGTATGTTATAGCGTTTAAGATTCTAGACTGAGGTTACTGACCCCAGGTGAGACTAGTACATTCTTTAGGATTATCTATTCCCTGGTTGAAAGAAAGCCTATTCTATACACACCCAAAATTGTTTTTTTTTTTTTTTTAATATTCTGAGATGCCATTTCTGCAAGTGCTGCCATCCCCAAGTAAAGTTCCACTCAGGGGATTTATATATAGGACAGAGAGCTGCAGTTGGCCTTTGCACATATTTTCAAATCCGGCTCTTGGTCTTTCATAAGCAAGCACACCTAACCTCAGCACATTTGTTCTAACTTTTTCTTTTCTACTTTTTTTTCTTTCCAAGGGAGTAACTTTTTGTTGTTGTTTTTAACCACCTGGGAACACTGAAGGATGTAGAAATGCTGAAAAATAATAGAGAAGTTGACATTTGCTTCCTTTCCTATTTAAATCTTTTTCATCTCCTCTCCTTTCCTTCTGCTATTTTTCACTCTTTTTCCATCCTTCAATTCTTAATTTTTTTTCCTAAGTGCAGTAAGCCTTGACTGCTATGATTATGCTTCTTCTCTCATGTCCTTCACATAATAAGCTCTACCAAAGAATGGAGAAGGAGGGGAGCTCATATGAAAATGAAAAAGGAACCTCTGCAGCTCTTGCTATGTTCCTTATCCTACAGAGTCATCTTTCTTCCTTATAATTCAAGGACATGTTTATCCTTCTTTTATCTTTTTTTCCTGGATATCATAACACCTATTTTTATTCCCTCTTGAGACATTTATCAGTTAGGCTATATAACAAGTCATGCCAAAACTTAATGACTTAAAACAATAACCATCTGTTAAGCTCAGAATTCTATGCACTGTCAGTTTGCACTGGGCTCGACTGAGAAGTTCTGCTTATCTGGCCAGGGTTGGTTGAACTCAGCTGGGCTTATCAATTTGTCAGGAGTCAGCTTCCAGATTGGCTTGTGGATTATTTGGTCAAAGGTGGCCCAGGTGGTTGGCTGGTTTCACTTGCTCTCTCATCCTTCTGCAGGCAAGACCAGGACTACTCACTTGGAGTGCAGCGCAGGATAGCTCAAAGCTGACAGGAAATGTACAAGTTCTCCTGAGACTCAGCCTCGAACTCACAAAATGATATTTGGCTGCATTTTATTAAACAATTCAAATCAAATACTAGAAGGGGAGAGGTGACATGGATTCCAAATCTCAATGGGAGGGCAAAAGTTTGCAACCATTTTTTGTAATCTTGCACAGAGAACAATAAAGTAGTGCAGTGTGGCTCTGAAGTTGAAGTTTAGAGGCAGAATATCACAAATCTCATCTTTCACAAATGATTAATAATGTTCACGTTCTTTAACTCTCTTTGGTTCCATTTCTAAATGTAAAATAGGGACTAAAATAGTATCTATGATATAGAGTTGTTGAAGATAAAATAAGAATATATTTATATTCCCATATATTATGAAGTTAGCACAGTGCCTGATACCTAGGAAGAAAATATATTTGAGCTATTGTTATGGTGTTGTCATAATTTTTATTATTAGAGCTCAAAGCCTGGTTTTCCATTTAGATATACAATGGGTTATCTGTAATTTTTCAAGGCCTTGTAAATTCCATTGAAACCCACAGACACCTTTGTCATAAAGAAATATTATTTTTATACTTGTTGACCACATACATACTTGACCTTGGGATGGCAAATATGACTCTGATCTTCTTCTAACTTCACGACAGATGTAATTCATTGATTTTGGCTTTTTTTTTTTTTTCAGACTTTTTTGAACAAACCTCCAGAAAACTACTACCTAATGACCAGAGGTAGTATAAGAGATAAAATGTTCTTATTATACTAGAGACAGGGTCAGAAGGCAACAAGCACTCTGGTAATTAGTCTATCTAATTAGGCTAATTAGAACCAATTAGGCTTCTAAAGAGGAAAAATAAATTGCAAAAACAAAGAAACTTCTTTGGAAAGGATCATAAGTCATCATGAAAAGTCAGGCTGATTTTCAGGGAGCAGCATGGCTTATGGGTGAGAGAAGTGCTGGATACCTGTTCTGGAAATTGATCATAACTTTTTCTTCCTCCATAACACTGGCACTTTCAGAGTCCAAAGCAAGTAACATCAGTTAAAAAAAAAAAAAAAAAAAAAGGTTAGTATAATCATTACAAGATTTCAGCAATAAATTTATAGAGAAGTGACTGTTGACAAACCACTTAATCTCCCTGAATCTGATTATTCATCTGTTAAATGAGAAATAGAGCTGAGAAAGACTAGAGAGGAGATGAAAAGAAACTGATCATGTCATTTGTAAAAAAATAAGAGACTAGGCACTCAATTCAACTCTGTGTCTAAAATATAAAATATTTAGATTGAAATATGTTTCCAAATACTTCAGTGTCATGTACCTCATAAGACAATACAGTTGGGAGTGGGTAGTTTCCCACAGTTTAAGAGAACATTTTGGATACTCTATGTTGCCAGGATTCAAAAGAACTCTGAAGTGGACCTGAGATGAGAAGGGAAACTACTTTCACAGTTTCCCTTGCCTCGTCTGATTCCCAATTAAATGATAGGCTTGGCTATAGTGAAAGGGACCCCTTTCAATAAATCATAACCACACAACAGTATATAAGGTAGTGAGTACTATCCCATATACTGGTTCATATTCTTCACAGCAAACTCATGGGGGAAGACTTATGGTTTCCTCTCTTTATGGGTGAGTCTTGGGAAGTGAAATGCTTTTCCCAAGGTCATGCAACAAGTCACTGCCAGAGCAACTCCTCAAACGTAGCTTTTCTCCCATATTCTTGGCTCAATCCATAATACTAGATACTCAAGGGAACATGACCACTTGATAAGTTTATAAATGCCATGTTTGATTGCAAAAGTGTCAGACAGGTACTTAAATAAATATTTTCAACACAAAATCCTTATGATAAAATGTAGTTAATATCTCCATGAGAAAAAAATTAATTTGGACCTTTTATTAATTTCTTATTTTCTTGTTAACTTATTTTTAACTTATATTTGGCATTTATTATATACATTATGTGAATAAAATCATCACTAAGCCAACAGTAAATAGGTCTTATTCCTATGATGAAATTATTGGCTTTTTTTCCTAAGGGTTCCAGAGCACTAAGATTATGTAGTATAAAGTGATGATAATGATCATCATCATCATCATCACAATCATCGAGCTTCCAGGTGGCACTTTGGAACTATAAAATTCCTTGATGTCCCACATTATTTTGCACAGCAATCCCAGGAGCTAAGTCAGTATGATGTGGTGTGAAACGGGGGGAATGCCAAAAGAAAAAAAAAGAAAAAATCCCAGTAATACGATGTTAATTTCCACCTGATTTTAACACACACTTTGAGAAATAGAACTGTTAAGATGCAAAAATTACACTAATTTACCACCATTTCAATACCTATATTTAGATATGAACATAAAAGAACCAACAGGGGCTTGAAAACACCAAGTCCATAAAAAAGATTTATTTATTTATTCAATGATCCAGGTTTAGAGTTAGGTTCTAAGGATACAGAACATAAGCAAGAGCATAAACATTGAGGTCCCTTATATAGCATACAATCTCCTGGGTGAGAAGATTGACCAAACATTTAGGCAAGTAAAAAAATGTAAAAAATTTAACTACAAGTCATGGGGCTCTAGCATATTGAGGGCAGATTGCCTAAGAATGTAATGTTCAAGATAAGCAAGATGCCAACATAACGGGACTGAGGGACTCCCAGATAGCTGGTGAAACATCTCTGGATTGTCAGTAAGGGTGTTTCCAGATGAGATTAGTGTTTGTATCAGTAAACTGAAGAGTATGTCCCCTAACAATTGGTAGGTAACATCCAATCTGTTGAGGGCCCAAAATGGAACAAAAGGGTGGAGGAAGAGCAAATTCTTTCATTCTCCACTGAGAAAGGACATCTATCTTCTTCTACCCTTGCACATTGGAGTTACTAGTTCTCTAGACTTTGGACTCCATGACTTATACCTTTGGCCCCACTGGTTTTCAGGCCTTGGTACTCAGACTGAATTATACCACCAGATGTCCTGTTCCACAGTTTACAGACAGGATGCCACGGCAGAGCTAAGCTTTCATAATCATATAAGCCATTTCCAGTAATAAATCAACTCCTATATCTATCTATCATCTATATACCTGTGGTTTTGTTTCTCTGGAGAACCATGATAACATAATGAGGCACTATATTCTGTTAGAAGTAAATTAACTAGAAAAAGAAAGAGAATGAGAGAGAGAGAGAGAGCGAGCACGCGCCAGCCCCTGAAGGCAGAAGAAACAGTGTGGCTAGAGTCCCAGTGGTGGGAAGAAGGAACACTGCCCGGGAGACAAAACTGGCTGGGGAATGTGGTGTAAGACAAAGCTGAGCAAATGTCAGACATGGATTTTGTTTAATCCCCTTACATGATTTTTGACTTTATCCTAAAAACAAATGTGGTGTCTTAACTGAAGATAGATGCAGATAGTGAATCAGATATGTATCTTGAAAAAAGTTTCTGTGGTTTTAGTACAGAAAAGCATTCAAAGTGGGGAGAGGGCATGAGGATGGTGGGGTCTGCAATGGCACTACTAACTTGTTTAAAGGGGGCATGGGTTAAGCTACAGAAAAATGAAGAGATTAGAGACTAAGGAGTAAAAATTGAAGGAACATGGGTTGCATTAAAAGATAAGGTTGGGAAAGGGGAAGAAATAAGAATAACTATGATTTCTGGTTTATCAAAGTGCACGTGTCGTGGTGCCCTTCACCAAGATAGGGAGAACTGAAGGAACTTATGGAATTTCCTTTGAGGGTGGATCTGGAATATGGATGCACTGTGTTTGCACCTCTCAAACATCTTAGAGAATATGTGAGGTGGCCAATCTACTATAAGACGCTAGAATTTGAAGGACAAGTCTTAGAAAGAGATATATGAAAAAAAGGAATCATATGTAGAGAAAGGCAGAGTAAACACCCTGTTGACCATGGGCCTCAATGTTGAGACATTCCGACATTAAACTATGGAGAAAACAATGTAAGTGAGTCAAAGAAGAGGGATAACCAGAGATGAAAGCGAAAAACCAAGAGAATAACATGTTACAGAAACCCAGACACAAACCTATTTAAAGAAGAAAACCATAGTTCCAAGGGCTGTTCAACTATCTGATGAAATGAGATCCATAAAGTAATCAGTCAACTTAATGGCCATTACTACTCTTACATGTTGATGGAATTATAGCAGCAGAATCCAGCTGGCGTAAGAATGAAGGCAGGAATAAAGTGGCTGAGGAAGAAGCATGGGGATAGAGAAGTCTTGGTGTAAAAAGCTGTAAACATCAAGAAAATGGGAAGACAAGCCACAGACCAGGAGAAAATCTTTGCAAAAGATATATCTGATAAATGAATGGTATTCAAAGTATACCCCCCTCAAAAAACAAAACAAAACAAAACTCCTGTGATTCAACAATAAGAAAGTGAACAATACATTTAAAAAAAAAAAAAAAACAACAGATCTGAACAAACACCAGATGGCAAATAAGTATATGAGAAGATGCTCCATTTCATACACCATCCAGGAAATGAAAACCAAAGCAACAATAGGTTATGACTATTAGACACACCTATTAGAATGGCTAAAATCCAAAACACTGACAACATCAAATATTGGTGACGCTGTGAATCAACAGGAACTCTCATGCATTATTGAAGGGAATGCCAGATGACACACTCATTTTGGAAGATAGTTCGGCAGTTTCTTATAAACCAAACATACTCTTAGCTTACAATCCAGGAGTTAAGCCCCTTGGTATCTGCCCAAAGTAGTTGAAAACTTATGGCCACACAAAAACCTGCACAGAGATATTTATAGCAGCTTTATTAATAAATTCCCAAACTTGGAATCAATCAAGATGTCCTTTAGTATAGGTGAATGGATAAACCGTAGTGCAAACAGACAATGTACTATTATTATTCAGTGTCAGAAAGAAATGTGTTATCTGTTCAACAACACTTATCATCAGGGAAGTGCAAATAAAAACCACAATGAGATATCACTTCACACCTATCAGAATGGCTAAAATCAAAAAGACAAGAAATAACACGTGTTGACAAGGATGTGGAGAAAAGGGAATCCTTGTGCATTGTTGGAGGGAATGTAAATTAGTATAGTCACTGTGGAAAACACATGGAGAATTCTCAAAAAAATTAAAATAAAAATATCATACAATCCTGTAATTCCACTACTGGGTATTTACCAAAAAAAAAAAAAAAAAAAGAAAGAAAGTACTAATTTGAAAAGATATAAGCACCATTATGTTTATTGCACCATTATTTACAATAGCTAAGATATGGAAGCAATCTGAGTGCCTATAGATAGCCAAATAAATAAGGAAGATGTGATGTATGTGTACACACACACACACACACACAAACACACACTCGGAATACTACATAGTCATAAAAAAGGATTAAGCCTTGCCATTTGCAACAACATGGAGGGGCCTAGAGGATATTATGCTAAGTGAAATAAGTCTGACTGAGGAAGACAAATACCATATGATTTCACTCATATGTGGAATCTAAAAAACAAAGTAGACAAATAACAAATAAACGAGATTAGAATCAGACCTGAAAATATAGAAAATAAATTGATGGTTGCCAGAGGAGAGGTGGGAAAAGAGTGGAAGATTCAGGCTTCCAGTTATAGAATGAATAGGTCATGGGAATAAAAGGCACAGTATAGGTAATATAATCAGTGATACTATAATAGTCATATAGTGATAAATGGTAGCTACACCTGTGGTGAGCATAGCATAACATACAGAGAAGTTGAATCACTAAGGTGATTCTGAAACTAATGTTAACATTGTATGTCAACTACACTCAAATAAAAAAATTAAAAAGAAATGCATTATCAAGCCATGAAAAGGTATGGAATAGGCATATTACTAAGTAAGTGCACATTATTAAGTGAAATAAACCATTGTGAAAAGGCTACCTAGTATTACTCCAACTACATGACCCTCTGAAAAAGGGAAAACCATAGAAACAATAAAAATGTCAATGGTTAACAAAGGTTAGAAGAGAGGTACCAATAAATAGACAAAGCACAGAGGATTTTAAGGGGTTAGTGAAATTATTGTCTATGATACTATAATGGTAGATATATATAATTATACATTTGTCAAAATCCATAAAGTACATCAAGAGCAGCCCTGATGTGAACTGAGCATTTTGGTTGATAATGATGCATCAGTGATATAAATTCATGGACTGAAACAAATGTCCTACCGTGGTGTAGGATGTTGATAATGGAAGAAACTGTGCATATACGGAGATAGGTGGTATATATGAACTCTCCATACTTTTCAACATTGCAGTGAACTTAAAATTGTTCTAACAATAAAATCTATTTAAAAAAAAAAAGAAAAAAGAAGGGGGAAAAAGAAGAAAAAGTCTAGACAATAACTGGAAAGTATAATAGAAAGTTTTTCTTTTTCTTTGTAATGGGAAAGCCTTGAACAAGCTTAAATGCTTGAGAATAAACCAACTAAAAGGAGAGAACAAGTAGAATAGACACATAAGGATTCGCTCATTAATCCTGGAAAATTGCACTATTTTCTGCTAAAAATAGTACAATATTACGTGGATGGAAAGATACTAAATCAGCTTAGAAATATAGTAGGACAGGTGTGCAGTGTTACTTACCCACTTAGGATTGGTGATCACACGCTTATAATGAAATTAGTCTGTATTATCAGGTAAGATTCTCTAGAGGTGCTCAGATTCTCATCTTGTAGGCTTTGAAAAAGTGACGATTTGGGTTTATGTAAGGTTGGGATTTTGCTAGGTAAGTGAAAGGAAAAGATGAGGACAAGGGATTTTATGACATTCCCAAGGGTAGACCACAGACTTGAAGATAAGATAATATGATCCAAAGACGCTTGATTATTTGATTTTATACATTTATTCATTAGTTCATTCATTTTTTATTACCTATTTACTGCACGCTAAGTACTATTTTGGGCATTGGGGTTAGAATAGTGAACAAGAGATGAATTCTTCTTTTGTGGAATTCACTTTTTACATGAATGGACAAATGTATATACAAAACATCAGGTTTTATGAGTTTATGAAAAAATGAGACAGTGTATGGAGGATATAGAGGATCTGACACTTTCTCAGACTTCAAGGTCAAGTGTGGAGAGGTAGTCAGAAATAAGAAGGATACTGTGCAGTGTTTTGTTTTGTTTTGTTTTTAATTTTATTTATTTATTTGACAGAGAGAGAAACATCACAGAGAGGCGGGCGTTGGAGGGTGGGGGCGTGGAACAGGCTCTCTGCTGAGCAGACAGCCCGATGTAGGGCTCGATCCCAGGACCCTGAGATCATGACCTGAGCTAAAGGAAGAGGCTTCACCCACTGAGCCACCCAGGGGCCCCCTGTGCAGTGTTTTAAAGACCGTGGTAAGGACTTAGACTTTTACTCCAAGGAAGAACATATTTTGACTTACATATTAACAAAACTCTCTGGCTATTATCTTGAGAATAGATTGATGGAGTAGAGAATGGGGATGGAGGTAGTGGGTGAACAATCAGAAGCTTTAATGAGTCAGTTAGGAAGCAAGAGACCGATGAGAAGTGATATTGGCTTGTTCCAAGATGGCAATAGTAAAGATACCAAGAACACATCAGATTTTTTTTTAAGATTTTATTTATTTATTTATTTGACTTGAGAGACAGTGAGAGAGGGAAAACAAGCGGGGCGGGGGGTGTGGGAAATGGAGAAGTAGTAGGCTTCCTGCTGAGCAGGGAGCCTGACGTGGGGCTCCATCCCAGGACCCTGGGGTCATGTCCTGAGGTGAAGGCAGACGCTTAATAACTAAGCCATCCAGGTGCCCCAACATATCAGATTCTTGAAACCTTTCAGATGTAGAGCCAACAGGACCTGCTGTTGTTATGAAATTTGTATACTATTATACCAATAAATACTGCCCCCTTCTATTGCAACACAGAACATATGTTCTTTTTTTAAATAATTTTGCATGTAAGAAGGGAATAGAAGTATTTTTATATAGTTGAAATTTGGAGTCCAACATCTATGATTTGGATCATGGCCACATCAATTGTGCAAGCCTAGAAAACTCTTCCATCCCTTGGTTTTATAGTTTTGTCACGAGGATTAAATGAAAAGATGTGCATATGACGCCTAATACTGTGCCTAGCACAGAATACATGCTTGACTCATGATAGCCACTGGACTCCTGTGCTGTGGACCCTGCCCCCGAATGCTTCGGTACCTATGGTTAAGCCATTGGCACTTGAACTGAAATGGGCGAAGCATCTCTTTGGGCCTACACACATTTCATTTATTCCATATTATTGTTTTTATTTCTTCAAGGTAGTTGAAGAAGTAAGATGTAAAGCATAGACGCTGTGACCTGCCATGTTTTTTATCATGGGATGAAAGCCAGATGACAGCAGGGAGCCTAGATAATGCTATAGATCAGAGGGAAGCAGAAGCGAGATGGAGAGAAATGTCATTTCTGCTTGTTTCTGAGTCTCCCCCTGTAATTGCCCTTCCAGAAGCTTGCTTACTTGTTTTCTGGACAACTCCTATATCTATACAGTATTTTTCTTTTTTTGCCTTCAAGATGGTTGTGTTTAAAATAACGATATTATTAATAGTCTTTTCATCATCTTTATTATTATTTACATCCTAAGAACTCCCTATCTCTTTAAAGAGGTTGCATTTTGTAATAAACATAGTGAGGATGTTAAAGTGTTTTATTTGGGGGATTGCAATGAATAGATCTGTATTTTTGAACTATTGTTCTGAATTGTGTGAAGGAGGGAGATGAGAGAAAGAAGACTGGAGTAGTGAGAGCTCTTTGGGACGAGTGCAGCAATGTAGGTAAGGGATGGTGGGGGACTGAGCCGCACTGAATGCTGAGACGGAAAAGAGCATACCTGAGTGGTAAAGATAATCATGATTTTATAGTGATTTGCTGAATACCAGGGAGAACACTGAGACAGGATGAAGCAAATTTTAAAAACAAAGTTTATAGTCGATATGTCAAATTAAATGAATTGTTAAAAAAAAAACAAAAACAAAAACAAAACACAGCATTAAAATGAAAATCATGCATTCAGCTGGAAAATACCGGGCCCGAGAAACCGTCATTTCTGTGGTGATTGTCGTGGATGGCTTGAAGGAGTAGGAGAGGGGACTGCTCTTAAGGTACAGACTGGGGGTTCAGCAGCATATCAGGGTAATTAAATTCATAAAACGTGTGAGAAGTCCCTGGGAGATGACAGAATGTAGATAGTAGTGAAACAGTCCGCTGGGGAACTATAAAATTTAAGGGCCAGACGGCAGAAGAGGATGTCACGAGAATTGAAAGAGTCGTATCAGAGAGGTAGAGGCAGAATCTGGAAAGGAGGCTATCAAAATGAAGGAAGTATTAAGGAGGAGTCCTTGACCTTAAAAGCCAAGGAAAGATATACCAAGGAGGAGTCAAAAGTAACATTTGGGGGTTTAGAGTTAGAACACTGAGTGCCTGGAACTAGCTCAGTAGATACATTTAATTGGATGAAAGATGTGATGCATATTAAAACATTCAGAGAGACGGTCCCTTAAAATGTCAGTCTTCTCTACAGATCATTATCAGGAGTTTGCAGTATGATAAAGATGCTTATAGAAGGTAAGGCACAGAGCCTCGGACAAAAGAAGTTATGACTCAAAGTCCTCTTTGCCTTGTCCTCCTGTTTAGACTCAGTTTGTGTTTAGGGAGAACAAAAGAGAAAGAGCGAGAGAGATGTTGCCTGGGGACACGCTTTAAATGCGAAGGTCATTTCTAAAGCAGTTCCTTATATGGGTCACTGCAGTCCTGGTTCTGGAACTCAGCTTTACTGGTCAGGAAATCTGATGTTGTCCGGGTGCTAGAGCTGACTCAGAGGAAGTGACTCTCTTAGCCGAACTCTCAAATGGATTATAAACAAACCAGGAAGCTAATTTAATTTCCATGGCTCTGAATTGACCCAATTTTTCATGTCCACTGAATTATACACCTCTCTAGGGTAATCAGAAGCCATAGTAGACCAAAGACATCTGGTAAACAGGATATCAGGGCATAGACAGTAGGAAGGAAGGTTTTAGGCAAAAGTGGTCAGTTCAAAACCAGCTGAAACATTCTTGCCCGGCATCAGAGCCTTTTCCCTGGATGCAGAAAGTACATTGCTTGCTCAGTGGATTGACCATGGACATTCTTGTGTGTTTACTGACTACTTTTTTTTTTTTAATCTTTGCTCATCTTTCCTGGAGCACCATTCAGATTGCCTTTTTCGTTTGTGGCCCCAAACACATCAATTTATAAAATACAGTGCACTGCACAAGTAAGTTTGGGAGTCAGGCCAGCAATTACTTATTTATTTACTTATTACTTATTTACTTATGAATAGCTTTGAACAAGTCAAGCGATTTGATGACTTTCTTTGCCTGCTTCATTACATGTGGAAAGCAATACCTAGTCTTCAGTCATATTGTGAAAATAGAGGAAATAATGCACACGGCCCTACATTCCGGCCATAATAGATGCCCAACAAGACACGAAGACTGTTTTCTCTGTTTATGTTTTCTTTCTGTTTCTCTCTCTCTCTCATTCTGCTATTTTTGTCCCTGGATTCAGCTGCACATGACTTTGATGTGGCCATTCAGCCCAATAAGTATGCAAGCCTCTAGTAATCAGGTACTGATCACTGAGAGGTGAAAGGGAGGAAGCCACTCAAAAAAACTGCATGAATTTGAGTGTTACTTCCTTTTTTTTTTTTTTTTTTTAACACATCAACTATGTTGAAATTCGTAGAGATTAGAATTTAAAATAACATCATATTAGTTGCTAGGTGAGCATTTCCTTAATTCATTACATATTTTTAAATTTTAAGACTTCTAAAAATGTGTGAGAACTTTGAGAAACTCTAGAAGACTTCCTAACAAACTTAAGAAGACTAATATAGACCGTAACTCTCAGAGGAAATCCTATAATCACAGTGAGGGTCAGACAATTATAAAAGAAAGAAAAGAACAACTGGAAATACAAAAACTAATGAAATAATGCAGGACAAATCAAAGATGGGTGCTCGATGTGAATTGTCAAAGAATTATAATCAACATGGAAAAACAAAATCTGAGCAAAACGTACTGTATCAGTGATCCATGTAGTGCTAGATACCGGGGGCACAAGTTAATAGCAGCCAATACATGTGCTCATTGTTAAGAAGGAAGATTTTGCTCAGTTACTCACTGCCTGACATTTGTTCTATTCTGAGACATCGAGTTTACTTGTGAAACAAATCTATAGACAGTGCAATTTAGGAAAAGTCACTGAGATTAATTTACCTCCAGTATCTAATCACAGATAACTGTGTGTTAACTCTCACAGGAATTTACTCATGTACTCAGTAAATTCAGTATTTGAGAAGAACATGATTGTTAATCATCTTTACAATTTAAATTAATTAAGAGTATTAATAGGAAACTCTGTTAAGTGATAATATGTCTATGTATTTTAATCTGGGTGGAGCTAGTTGTTCCTCTTGTTTTTGTTTTTGTTCCTGTTGTTAGTGCTTTCTGATGTATTAATATTATTGCTATCATTGATGAAAGTCTACTCAGGCCTAATTGTAATTTATTATGACTGTGTCCATTTTAGACACTGATTACAATTTCTTATAATAAGAAAATAAGAAAAAAGAAATTACAGTTTCTTTAGATACAACATCAGACGTGTTGGTACATTTCATCTTCCTGAGATTTTTGCCCTGGGCATTTTAACTGATCTAGCCTGTGCCACATGTTTCAGTCATAAATTTCTTGACTTTTCCTGAGCATAGGTCATTTTTAACTGATTACTAATTTAATTCAGGTTTTACCTGAGTTTGACTTGCTTAATATTCTGTGGTTGAAATTATTTTCTGTATGCTAAAATATTCTGTATTCCACAGTGTTTCAAATGTGTTTCAAAAAGGTCAAAATGGAATCCAATTAAAACAAAAATGATATAACTAAAAAATATGATATGTGTTGCCAAATATAGATAATTTAAATAATATAAAAATACAAGGCTCTTTAAAGTAGGTGAACAGAGTGAGGCTTTTTACAAATTACTAAAACTGCTTTGAGCAAAAAAAAAAAGAAATGTGATTAGTTTAGTTACATTGTCCTTCATGGGGAAAAATACAAATCCTTACAGCTATTCCTCTAGAGAAGCATATCTGTCGGGGAGCAGAAGTGATTAAGTCTATCCTTATTTCCCTATTTTGTGATACGGGGAATGGGGCACGCTTCACACGGAAAAGTCAAGTCGGAGGATAAAATATCACTCCTTGTATTCAAAGCTCTTAGGGCTGTTTCCACCGGTTTTTCCAAATTTTACTCCTGATACTTTTCCTTGTAGAAGTTTTGACTTTGAAAGTTCAGGCATTTTTAAGTTTTATCCGTGTGCAAAGCACATCTTGACTTTCTTTAATGTAACTTGCAAGCTTGTTCTGTATTTATTTCACCCTTGCATAACTCAAAAGTAGCGGAACAGATTGTACTCAGATTGGGCAAAAGCAATTACCAAACCCTTAGACTAGGGCTAGTCATGGTCCCAGAAGATAATTTTGAGGAAAGCCATGATGGCACGTAAATACAGGGTTATTAAAGGTTTTCACTGACAGCTTGGCAGCACAGTGCTTTCTAGCACTAGTCCTCTCAGAAAGATCTACAGGGTCACCCCAGAAACTGGGCAGCACATTTTACATTCGGTGTTAACTTCGGGTTTAGCATATGCTCCTGTCTCTGTGCTCGCGCTCGTGACAAATTACAGTGGCAATGAAAATACTCAGTAACGAATATTGGCTGAGATCTTGAACATTGACAAGGTGCTTTCACTAGTACGTTTTCCAATAGATCCTTACAAATCTGTGTCATGAATGACTTCTCCTTCTTTTTACAGGTAAGAAAACAGAGACTCATTGAATTCATGAAATATTGCAGGTCTACTTGGGCTTTTAAGAGGTTAGATCAGAGCTCTGATCCATTCTTCATTCATTCGACAATTGTATCATGAGAGCCTACTAGGTGCCAGGCCCTGAGCCTGGCAAGGCAGATGCGGTGGTGAACAAGGCAAACAGTTTCTTTCTTCATGAAATGTACAGTCATTAGAGGACATGCATGGAAAATGAGCATAAAATCATGAATAATTATGCCATTACAAGTCGTGATGGAAAGGAAAAGAGAGCACTCTGCGAGGGGAGCACACAGGCACCTGACTACGATTAGGTGGCTTCTATGAAGAAGATAAAGCGAAATGCAGACGAGAAGGGAAGCTCTTCTTAGCAGGCTCTGGCTCTCCACCTCACTTTTCAACATTATACTCACTCTCTTGGATCAGTGATCTGACAGTAACATGAAGAAATTTCAACGTGAAAAAATAAAGACCTCATCTTTGTCTTTATTTAAAAAGAAAAACCCTACTGAATAATAGTCAAGATTCATGTCAGCTTTAACAAGTTCCAGGATAATTGGCCAGAATGTAAGTGCACAGCCTTCTCCAGAAACCACTTCTGGATCCTGAGCCCAGATGTGACAGATCTCCTCCTGAAACCATGTAAGCCGTGTAAAGAGTCTCCTCTTCAGGGGCGCCTGGGTGGCTCAGTGGGTTAAAGCCTCTGCCTTCGGCTCAGGTCATGATCCCAGGGTCCTGGGATCAAGCCCCGTATCAGCCTCTCTGCTCAGCGGGAAGCCTGTTTCCTCCTCTCTTTCTCTCTGCCTCTCTGCCTACTTGTGATCTCTATCTGTCAAATAAACAAATACAATCTTTAAAAAAAAAAAAAGTCTCCTCTTCAGTCACTTATGCCTGCCTCGGGTGTAATTAGTTCTACCAAGTTATGCTGTCCACACGGGCAGACACCATGACATTTCTGCGTTTGCATTCTCGAAGGTGTGCCGCTTCCACATTTGATGTTTAATTGACTAGGTGGATGGAGATACATCCTGTGCGTAGGAACAACACACACATAAGAAACACCGGGGTGTAGCCCAAGAGGAGGGACTGTGGTGCCCGAGCCAGTAGATTTGAGTCCTCACCCCATCTGACCTTTTTTCCTTGCTTCCTTACACTTCCCTGGGCTTTGAATTCCTGTCTGTCAACTAGATCTCCCCTTCAAGGCTGTTAGGCTGTTGTGGAAAGCAAAGACAATATACATGAAAATAAGATGGGTTGATGCAACATTTCACAAATTGGTAACTATTATTAATTTCTTAAAATTTTCTTTCATTTATGGTTACCAATCTCCTATAGTTATCTGGAATTTGGTCAAGGAAAATGGGTAGGAGGGGGTTTCTGAGTGTTAGGACATTTAGCATACCATGTAGATGTTTGCGACATATCAACAGGTAATAAATGATAAAGGTGCCGAGATGTTGTGATCTATGAAGAAAACGACCAGATATAGATTACATTTCACTCTGAATGACAATTAGCTAGTATAGCATTCTTATCCAATCGAAATTTATTATGGTATGAATAATACAGTTTCCAAGATTTTTTAAGGTTACTGTGGGATGTATCTGAAAATAATCGCAAAGTAATAGAACTGCATAGGACAGAAATCACTTAATGCTCTCTATGTGTGCTAAATCGACTTTCCTTGGTTCCTATGAAGGTATCTTTAATAACCACCGTCTCTGGCGCATTTTCCTGCTGACTTTGCAACTGATGAAAATAAGCAAACAAGCCATGCCAATCCCAGCCCTTCTCCGATGCAGGGAGGGAGAAGAGTGTGGGGCATCAAGGGGAGCAAAGGGGGAAATGTCAATTCAAGCTGGCCAGCCACATCAGGGATGTTAACCCCTGAAGCTCATAGAGAGAAATCAATAAAGTCAAAATAATAATAGAAAATATCCATCTTTGTTAGAGTTTCAAACTCGCCAAAGATAACAGGAGCAAGAAAGACTGTAAATAAACAGAGAGCACCTTTCAATAGTCCATCAGTGTCCCTTTATAGCCACAATTGCCCTTGGAGAGAAAAAAACAATGCTACAGATCTATTTACATTTAAATCTCTTCTAGTTATTGAAACAATATCCCTCACTTAAATCCTGCGGTGTCTGGAACATAGCAGACAATGGTCTGATTATCCTTATCATTATTTTCAATCTCTCACCTCTCCTCTCCAAATAACTGTTATCTGGGATCATAGTCAAGTACAGAGGAGATTGTGTTTCCAGCCCTCCCTGGGTTGTTTCTTGGTGGTCCTAATTGTCTACATGTGTGGACCATAGGGCAGAGCTTTCTTTGTGGTGTACTTTGACTTATGCATTCACACATTTGGGTGCTCTGAGAAGCTTTTGTTAGTAGATCCCACCTGGTGCACAGCTGATAATCCCAAGAGAAATATGGAGCTGCCCTTCCCACGTTCAGCTTTATGAACTGTGGCTTTTATCCACTTGGCTGATGCAAAAATCTGTCTGCGCTAGGAGTGGGAAGAGTGTGCTTCAAGTTCCTTCCATGCCAATTGGGCCAAGTTATTCCAATCGAGGGTACCTGACTCATGTCTCCCTTCTCTGCAGTGACCATGGAAACAGCATTGCTGATGCTCTGTGTGTGCAGTAGGCTGAGTGTCTGTTAGAAATGCTCAGGGAAAGAGAACCTTTTAAAATTTTAAAACCAAAAATTTTAACATGGGCCTGACACTGAGTTTCAGGAAGCTAGAAACAACCCACCTACATAGAGTGCAATTGTTCTCTGACATTGTAACCAAAGTGGTTCAGGCTGATTGGTCTAGGTTACAACCACACCTGTAACGTAAGTCTTCAAGAGGTAAGACAAAGAACACTGTGTGATGTTTTGACATTCAGTGCTGCCTTGGGGAGTGTGTGTGTGTGTGTGTGTGTGTGTGTGTGTGTGTGTGTGTTCGCGTGTGTGAACATGCATGCCCTCACCCTTGGAGCATGTACACATGTCTTCCTCCCCAAACGCCCTTCTTTCCTTCCACTCTGCTCCTACTGTCATCTGTCTGTCTGGAGTCTACTTATTTTTAAAGCTTGACTAAAACATACCTACTTTGTATAGTTAACTGCGTCCTCTTCAGCTGGGAGTAATCTGTTCTTCCTCTGAATTCACAGAGCATTGCATCTCATCTGATTCTAAGGACCTTTTTTGTCTTGTGTTTCAGTTAAGTGAACGTAGTTCACTCGTGTTCCAGGAGAAGAGTATCTTTACACCTATATTTGACACATCGTTGGCCCTTAGAAAATGAATGTTAAGTAAATGTAGAACACTCATGAATAACATACTACAAATCCAAGCCCTAACGTGGGTCGTACAGGTAATGTACAGGTAATGGAGATCAATACACCAGCACCAAATTCAAATGCTCAAGATTCTCTAATTTCCTGAGAAATCTGAGTGTGTTCTTCAAGGATCAGTAGAGCCTCAGTAGAGGAATCTGTGTTTGCTGCACAGAGTTAGGTAGGTAAACTAGCCCCGCTGACAGGTTTTCTTGAAACTCTGCTTCCTGAAGTGTTCTTGAAACTTTCCTGAAACTCTGCTTCCATCAGACAATGTACCAACACCTAGAAAAGCAATGTCTTAACTGGAGTGGGGATTCCAAAAAACAAATAAACCAAAGAGCAAATGCAAAGGCTAAATGAGAAGAGGACTTCTTAGTTCTTGGCAAAGTAGCCATAGCTCACTTAATGTTGACTTTAGATATTTTGGTAAAACGCGTTCTAATTGGTTCAAAAGCACTGATTGATAACTTGGCTGGGTTCTGTGGGAAGGTACTAGACAAACAACAAAAAAGAAGCACCTGTGCCAGCAACCAAAACTGGACGTAGAGATGTAAAGAATTTAATGCTGTATTATTTTCGAGGATGCCACCATCTTTCAAAGGAACCAAATGCCAACTTACCATTTAATGTTATTTCTACCTTGCTTTCAGCATTTATTTAGTTGCTATCTCTAATTTCTTATCTTCCCCACCTATTTGCTTATTTATTTATTACTGCTTTACTCATTTAAATATGTTAACAGTATATTGTGAGGACTTACACAGTATACATATATACCCTGAGCATACTCAAATATACTTTGAACGTACTGTCCTTCTCATACAATGCTCCTGCCATGTTCCCCTACCAAATGGACATTTTTGTTCCCGGAATCTGAGTGTTGGAACCTATTTGAATGTCACTCAGTCTAGGTTTCTCCCAGTTGGATAAGTGCCCTTTTCAGGAAGCAGACACACTCTGATCAACATGTACCTGGCAGCCTCGTGTCCGCTAACTAAATCCCCAGGTAACTAAAGGCAAATTCCTCTTCTGGACAGCTTTCACTTTACAAAGTAGTGTGCTTATTTGGTGGGCTGTGTTTTGTTGATTTTCATTAGTTATCTGCTACCTACTTTTTAAATTAGGAATCTATTTTTATAGAGCAGTTTTAGGTTCACAACAAAATTGAGGGGAAGGCATGGAGATGTCCTATATGCCTCCTGCCTCCAAACCTGCACAGCTTCTCCCATGAGCAACATTCCCCACCAGGGTGATGTACCTGCTAACATTGGTGAATCAACATTGGCACATCGTAATCACCCCAAATCCATAGTTTACTTTAGCTTTATCTCGTGGTGTTGTACATTCTATGGGCCTGGATAAATGTATAATGACATATATCCACCATTACAGAACACAGAGAGTAGTTTCATGGCCCTGTAAATCCTCTGTGCTCTGCCTATTATCCTTTCTCTCCTTCCTGACCCCTGGTGATACCTGATCTTTTTACTGTCCCATTAGTTTTGCTTTTTCCAAAATGTCACATAGTTAAAATAAGACAGTAAGTAGCCTTTTCACACTGTCATCTTTCACTTACTAATATGCATTTAAGACTGCTCCATGTCTCTCCCTGGCTTGAGAGCTTATTCCGTTTTATTGTTGGATAATACCCCATTCTCCGGATGTACCACGGTTATTTATCCACTCACCTACTGAAGGGCATCATGGCTGTTTCCAAATTTTGACAATTATGAATAAAGCTGCTATAAACATCCATGTGCACATTTTTGTGTGGATATGTTTTCAACTACTGTAGGTAAATACCAAAGAGCATGGCTACTGCATTATATGATAAGAGTATGGTTAATTCAGTAAGAAACCATTAGATTGTCTTCTAAAATGGCTTTATTATTCATTCCTACCAGCAGTGCATGAGAGCTCCTGTTGCTCTATATCCTTACCAGTATTTGGTGTTGTTAGTGTTTCAGATTTTTGTCCATTCTAATGTGTGTCATTCTAAGGTGTATAGCGATATCTCATTGTTGTTTTAACTTGTATTTCTATGATGCCCTATGATGTGGAACATCTTTTCATATGCTTATTTGCCACCTGTATACATTCTTCGGTAAGAAGTCTGTTAAGCTTTCATTTGGCTGTTAGGGTTTTTGAACAATTTTTAAGTCAGATTGTTCTTTTTTCTTCTTATTATTAAATTTTAAGAGTTCTTTGTATATTTTATTTCAGTCTATGACTTTTCTTCTCATTTTATTGCCATCATCTTTCACAGAGAAATTTTTACTTTAACTGAAATCCAGATTACCAATTATTACTTTCATGGATCATGCCTTGGTGTTGTATCTAAAAAGGCATCACCATACACAAAATCATTTATGTTTTCTCCTATGCTATCGTTTAGGAGCAACTCGTTTATTTCACTTTGGGAAGTGCTCATAATATTATGTTTTTAATTTCAAATTCCATTTATTTATTATTAGCATATAGGAAAGTGATTAACTTTTGTCTATTAACCTTGTATCCTGCAACCTTGCTATAATTCTGTATTAGTTCCAGGAGCTTTTTTTTTTTTTTTTTCCTTGATTGCCTTGATTTTTTACATAGACAATTAGGTCATCTGTGAACAAAGACACTTTAATGTTTTCTTACCCATTCTGTAAAACTTTATTTCTATGTCTTGCCTTCTTGCATTAGCAAGGACTCTAATACTCTAGGTAGTATAGTGTTGAAAAGGAATGGTGAGATGGGACTTCCTTGCTTTGTATCTAATCTTAGTGGGAAGACTTCAAGTTTTTCACCCTTAAGTATGATGTTACCTATAGGTTTTTTGTAGATAGACTTTATCTAGTTGAGAAAGAGTTTCTCATGTTTACTCCTAGTTTACTTATTCCTAGTTTACTAAGAGTTTCTATCATGAATGTGTGTTGGATTTTGCCAAATTTTCTACATCTATATGGTCAAATTATTTGTTTATTTATTTATTTATTTATTTGAGCCTGATGATATGATTACATTAACTTATTTTAAAATGTTAACTAGCCCTTCCTATCTGGGATAAATCCTACTTGGTCATGGTATAGTACATAATTTTATGTATTCTTGGGTTTAATTTGTTGACATTCTGTTGAAAAATTTTGTATCTATTTTCATGAGAGATTTTGGTTATAGTTTTCTTGTAAAGTTATAGTCTAGTCTTTATGTTAGGGCAACGCTGGACTCATAGAATGAGTTAGGAAGTGTTCCCTCTAGAAAAGGGAACTGTCCTCTAAAAGAGATTGTAGAGCATTGGCATAATTTCCTCCTTAAATGTTTAGTAGAATCTGTTATCTATTTTTCTATTAAACTTCAATAGACCTGATTTCAGGACCAGACATGTACTTATCTATCTACAATTCATCTCAGTCAGCCATTCCAAACTAAATGTCAGAAGTTCAGTTTGTGTGGCCTTGAAATAGAAAAAAACATGTTTTTTCATAAGAATAGAACCACAGCTTTAAGCTTTTCATTATCGTGTGTGTTCTGACTCAGACTGTAAACCTTAGTTCACCATTTAAAATGTAAAACTTTAAATAATTTTTTAAAACATTCTCTAAGCTTCAATTTCTTTGTAAACTTTGGCTTGTGATATTATCTTTGTCTTTCTCACATAATAATTTTGAAGGTCAAATAAATTAAAACTTATAGAAATACTATATAAGCTGCCTATAAATGAATAACTTATAACAAATTTATGCACATTCATAATATACCCTGAAACAGGGTTTCTAAGTGACTGTGTGATTCTGGAAGAAAATAATGACTTCAGACTCTCATTTCATCTGAATATACACTACCATGAGGAATATTTGGAGGTCAAATGCCATTATTAACTTGCTCCCTTGTGACCCCTTTAAGTATTCCAGGGACATTTGGGTATGGAAAGTTCAGGAGAAGTCTAAGGTATTTTACTGTAGGCTGGCTTTCTGTCTGACTATTCTAACACTCCAGTCCCATTTCATTTGGCTATATAACTTGTCCTTCATTTCTATGGATTCTAGAACCAATTCTAGGCTGTGGTGGGGAAAAAAATTCTTTTTTTTTCTTTTTTTGGCTTATGGATTTGTATACAGCAATTGCATCTAAGAGGAACCCTTCTCATGCCCCCACACCCAGATTTGTCGCTAAAGTGGGGATAATCTCTCACAACCAGAAACCATCAAATAGAAATCTGAGTTGCCCCTTCTTTTTCTTAATTGGCCTTCACATGGGACCTAACACAAGAAGATCCATATTTTCTAGGAAACACCCTTTTCTCCACTTTAGCCTGAGATAACAACAGATCCAGCCCCTGATCAAGCATTGGTGGGAATATACCTGTCATGTAATTGAGGAGGTTGTGGCATTGGGAGACCTAAGTCTTTGTCCTATAACCTTCCATTGCCTGCACGATGACCACAGCAGAAATCACATTATTCATTGTGGTGGCTAACTGAGGAACGGTGTATGTAAGGGTTTACTTGTGTAGGATTTTTCATTTAATGAAATCGGAGTTTACATATGCACAAGGAACCTCACTGACAAAGGGAGGGTGCCGGAAAGCTTTGCTGTCCTAGAGCAACTGACTCCTGCTGCAGTGAAAGGCTGTCCATTGGTTTCAGTTCTCAGGGAAGCTTATTGTTCTCCAGCCAACACTGTCACCTCTACCTTGTGTTTATGGGCCAATCTTCTTAGTTCTGTGACCTTGGGCAAGGCACTCAGCCCTTCTGACTTTTGGTATCAAGCAGAGTATTAATGCTCACTAGCAGAGCTCTTGTCCGGATTACAGGAGGTAATAATGTGAAAGAGCACAGTACTTAGAAAGGGAACCTACCTGCACGTCTTCAGCTCAACCCCGTACAGTCCCAGTGGGTAGAGCATTGGCCACTTTATTCATCTGGGGTGGGGTGTGTGTGTGTGTGTGTGTGTGTGTGTGCACGCATGTGCGCACTGAGGTTTCACCCTAAATTCCAAATGAGGATTCCAGTTCAGAAATGTTAAGTGTGCTATCTAATGTTGCAGACCTGGGAGGTTGTACAACAAAGATTTCTTTCTGGCTATTTTGACACTTAATCACACATCAGACCTATGCATATTCCCTGATGCCAAAGCCTGACCTTATTCAGGAATCTCACATCGATTCTCAATATACTGCAACATATCAGGTATTTAAATGAATAAATAAAAGACTCCATTAGGAATCTACCAAAACTGCCCTAGAATGGAGAACACTCGCTCTGATGTAAAACCAGTGGTGTGCTGAAGTAGTTCACACTGTCTTGTGAGGCAAGACTATTCAATCATTAGGGATTTTTTTGAGCCAGTTGTTAAACACAGCCATTATTAAACATAAACTGCAAAAAACAAAAATGTTAAATTCATAAACAGTGAATTAAATTATAGTAAAAGCAAAGACAATGAATACTCAAAATTTATCACTTCCTAACTTTATTTTTACCTCATTTTACTATTATCTATATCCTTGGGCATATTGTATCTGTATATTAGATATATTATATAATGGTCACTTGCTGAGCACATGGCAGAAGTAATGGCATGTCCTTCTAATATTAGGGTATCAGAGACTACAGCTTCCATCTTGGGTTTCTCTCTGTCTCTTGGATCACTCACTCTGGGGAAGCCAGCTGCCATGTCTTCAGGACACTCAGGCAGCCCATGGAGAGCTTATGTGACAAGGAAATGAGGTCTCCAGTCTACAGCCAGAGAGCAACTGAGGCCTGCCAATAACCACATGAGTTTGGAAGTGTTCAAATGACTACAGTCCCAACTAACAGCTTCACAACAACCTCATGAAAGACCTTGAACCACAACCAGCCAGTTAAGCTTCTCCCAGCAACTGATAATTACTACAGTACCAAAGCAACTAAATAGTCTTCAATTTGATATCTGATTTTAGAGAGCTTTGTGTAGAGGTCAGGAAACCTATATATTTTTCCTAAATCTTGCAAAGTTGTGGACAAACCCAAAATTATGCCCACACTTAGGATAAATATTTCCTTTTTTATATTTTGCTAGTTAGTAGGTCCAGACAAAAACAATTAACCCTGCTATCCGAATCTATTTACTTTAAGAGAAAGGCTTATTATTTTAAGTGTGAATTTAGATATGAAATAACATAGCCTGGACAATCTTCATTTTTTCTTTTGAAGTGTGAACCGTCAACATACAAAATTAAATTGAGTTATCTAAGAAAGACTCTGGTAGGTCTAGGCAGGTTATGAGTTTTGTTTCCTCTTAACAAAAGTAAAAAATGATGGAGTTATCCTTTTTTAGGTAAGAAAAGAATGCTGATCAGGCAAATTAAGAATAGTTATCAAAGCACACAAGACTAAGTGATAAATACCTGAAGACAAGAAATATTTATAGATAACATTGTAAAAAACATACTCGATAAACAACGATTATTAAGACGTAAGCTTTTAAAAAACAACTAATACTTCAATGATTTAAGAGTATGAAAAAGGCACAGAGAATTAAAAGAATATTTTCGGGCCAAGGAAGAAACTTTAGAAAATTTTGCCACAATATAACTTACAAATAGGTAAAAAACTTACAGTCTTATAATATCAGTATGTTAAGTAAAATAATATATATCTTATTAAATCAATCTTCATAAACAATAGCTTTATAAACAAACAGAAAATCATACCCACTATTTTGTATACATATTCAAATTTCTGTATAACTGTTAAATTAGTATAGTTGTAAGTTTATAGTAATTATTATCTTTAACCAAATTCTGTTTTCTCCAGACACAAGGGAAAACAGAAGAACAGAAACCTAATACCTAGTCAGCTGTTATATAAAATGACCACTTATTCTGCATATTTTTATAATTTGCTGTCTTTTTAAGAGATAAAGGTATATTAATGTATGTTTAGTTACTAGTGTTTTGTGTTTGTTTTTTACTTTGAAACTGTGAGCACCCAAAGATTATATACTGGTTAACACAATCATATGACCAAGGTCTTAAAATTAAATCTATGGAAATTACTATTTGAATTTACACAGGAAATCCTTATGATTTGTAGCATTGTCAGGATTTCCTACAAGGAAACCTTTCAAGATGACATCCGTAATGAGTACTGCATCTAGTTCACGCTGCCCAGTCTTATAAGACCTCTGAAATTCTGGTCAGCTTCCCAGTAGCCCTGCTCGGCTTGGCCTCCAGAACAGTCTCACGCTGGACCACAGGCAGCTGAAGACGAGGTTTTACTCAGATGTTCACGATTCTTTTGCTCCATTTCACTTTTCTGTAGTATCCTGCCCCTGAAATCCCATCCGTCCCAGTAGACTTAAACTCTGATTGCTATTTCTTCAGGTTAGTTCTATTTAGATTCTATTTCTCTACACAGACATCCGTACGGTGGACGCCTGCATCACCCCAGAGATTTAGATGTTTCCCAATTTCTCTCTTGTATTATTAAGTCATGGAATAAAAATTTTGCTTTTAAAGAGCAAATTTCCTTTCGGATTTTTTTTTTTTTTCCTGGAAGAAAAATCTCAGGAGTTGGGTTCCTAGGGACAAAAAGAATGAACACAGTTTTCAATAATTTTTTAAATGCCAAATACTCCCTGATAGACCAGTGGGAATCTTTGCTTTTTACAGGAGTGGCACAGGTCAGATACTTTTACCTTAAATAGCCAAAGAATCCCACACCCGAGCGTCACTAGAAAACGTATCTATTGGGACCTGGGTTTGCCCACAGTGTGCCCCACATATCTTTAGAAGTACCCAGGCTTCAGATACACACACACACACACACACACACACACACATATATATAAAAGCTATATGTATATCATCTATCTATATATTCAGATTATCTCATATAAATAGAAATGAATTATAAATGTTAACATAAACTTAATTCTAAAATAATAGGTCAGGAACTTCTCTGGACCTCATCATATGTGTGTTGCTGAAAATAAAAATAAGTATCTACAATTCCATGGGGGCAATCTCTTGCTTTTAGGCATACATACCAAAAATGATAATATTTTGGAAAATATGAAAAATGATGTACAGAATTTTTAAGTGCTCCAAAAGTTGCCAAATGAAATCATTTCCTGAATTCAAGGACTATACCAAAAACATTTTGAAGATAAGATTCTGAATAAGAAAGTTCTTGAGTCATTGGTTGTGCTGTGGTTTTATAGCAGAGGAAAAGCTAAGGCAGCCCAGATACTGTTACTAAAATAAGTGCAAGACTCACAGTTTTTCTTCCTTGTTCTGTCTTTTGTGCTGTTGTTTCCCTTTGTGTGTGTGCATGTGTGTGTGCACACATGGAGGGATTTCCTACCTTAGATCCTTCTACCTCTCTTATTTTTAGGAAGTCGGGGGGACTGAAGGAAATTGCAGTGAGGCAGTTTCAAACCTGGGAGACATTTTGTCTTTCATGCATATTTATGCATGTGAGTTATTTCAGTCTTTCATTTTTCCCAGCCAAGGAAGATGGCGGTGGCAAGGTTATTTTCTAGGCAAAGCCTCTCTCTTCTGACACACAGACAGACTGCTTCTTTCAGATTTAGCTTATCTATGGAAAACTTTATTCATCCCTGCTCTTCTGATTTAAGAAATGAACTTGGTCTGGGGAAGGTCTTCCCTGGGCACACGCACCTCATTTCCACCTTTGAGAAGGAGAGGTTTCTCTTTTACATGCCAGTATGTTCCTCACCTTTAGAATTGTTATTTGCTGGCCCTTCCTAAACTCTACAACCACAGATGTGTACTCAGAAGTTCCTCCTTCTATTCCTCTGTTCAGTTTCAACTACTCTGGGCCATCTTTCCTCTTATTTTGTTCGTATTTTCAGCTTTTTCCATGCTTCATTGAAAACATATTTACATTTTTATTTCTTATTCCCCTTGATATTTTGAGAGCGTGTCTCAAAAGAAAAGGGGCAAATGTCGCTTTTTGTCATTATTTTCAAACTGGATGCCGTGTTCCTTGGTTTTAAATATATTGTGTAAAGTACACATAATTGGATCATTAATCCAGTCCAGAGATTTTCTTTAGATTACAATACTACCTACCTTTTAGAGTTCAAAAACGATTATACGTCTAAAACATTTACAACAGTGGAGAAAATGATGTTGCTAATATAGAAATCTGGTATTCTGCTCATTTCAGTTTTCTGCTCTAAGCAAACCTCAGTAGGTACAACCATTTACCAGGTTTAATAATGTGGGTACTAGAAAAAGCAAACAGGCCCTCATCAGCTGTGACTCGTCCATTACCGACACTGCCTCAAAGTTATCCTCAGCATAATTTTAATATTCACAGGGTAGTTTTCAAATGAGCTTGAATTTTATTCCAAATACATAGCAAATAAATTATATTTATTCCTTGAATTTGCATCCAGGTTTTTTGATGGGCTTCTGGTACTGGAATTCATTTACAGCATGGTAAAGTTCTATGATTCATTTTTAAAAAGAGAGATCATGAGAGTTGAAAAAAGAAAAAAAAGTGTGAGAAATTAAATTCCATATAAAAATAGCTGCACTTTTGAAACATAACAAGTAGGGGAGATTAAAAATCAACACGTCTAGATATTTGTGGGGTTTTTTCCCCCCTTTGGCTTGAATTATTCCACCACAGTATTTAATCCAACATTAAATAGCAGTTCTAGACAATCTTCTCTACTTCTTTTTGGAATGCCTCAGGGATTGTCAGTTAAAAAAAAATTCTGGCCAAAAGATTCTCAGATTTATGGTGTTGTAAACCAAGGCTCATGATGATGTAAGAAATTCTTTGGTCTGGTTAGGGATTCTGATTATCAGCTATGTGTTCACCTTTTGTCAAGTTCAAGTGAACCTGGTTCTAAGACTAATATGAATGAATTTGAATAAACAGATGAAAGTGTGAGAGGGAAAAGAGTCATTTCCAGTGCAAAATGGGTCCTGATTTCTCCTGAGGAGGTAGTCTTAGAAAGGGCATTTCTGCTGAAGCCCAGACTATTCCAGGGGTGGGTGGTAAGGACACAGCCCCTTCCAGAGGGTGAGTTGAAGAAGTAAACATGCAGAGAAAACTTATCAGTCTGTACAAGGCAACAGGAAAGAGTAGAATCCCAGAAAAGCAGAGAAGCAGGGTAGTTGGTGCATGCCGGAACTGGCCAGGAATCCACACGGATTCAATGGTCAATGTGAAAAACAATCTGCATAGCTCAAAAGATGTAACCAAAAATATAAGTGGTGGTACTGATGCTATAGCCAATGTGGCTAGGCACTGTTAAAATAAAATAAAGTGGAGAGCAGGCTTGAAAGTCCCCCAACAGATAGAACCACTTAAACCATGTAAACAAAACTAAATCTACCTTATTTCATCATCATAAACAAAACTTAAGTTATTTCTTATAAATTCCTCTCATAATCATAAAGGAAACATCATTTTTCTAAAATGGTGTAAGATCATAACTTTTCACCAATTCCCTGCTGTCTAGAAACCCCCATTGTAATAACCAGTCATGTAAAGGTTAAATACCTTCCTTATTTTCACTGCATGAGCCATCCTGTGATATCATGCCTCTAGGCTTCTTATCAGTTTTGGATTTGTCTTTTTTCTTTTTTGCACGTCCCAGTAGTGGGATGCTCATTTCCTCCCTGCCTTCCTCCCGGAGTAAGTTAAAGTTCTCCTCTCTGAAAGTGTTACTCCCTGTGTCTCAAATGTGTATTTCTGAGCCTCCCTGGGAATCTGTCTCATCCAGGATGGTGGAATTTTTAATTTTTTTTAAATTTTAATTTCAGTAGAGTTAATATACAGTGTTTTATTAGTTTCAGGTGTACAATATAGTGGTCCAGCAATTCTATACATTACTTGGTGCTCATCATGAGGAATGTACCTTTAATCCCCATCATCTATTTCACCCACCCCCTCCCCACCTCTTCTCTGGTAACCATCTGTTTGTTCTCTATAGTTAACAGTCTGTTTCTCAGTCTCTCTCTCTCTCTCTCTTTCCTTTAGCTCATTTGTTTGGTTTCTTAAAGTCTACATATGAGTGATATCATATGGTGTTTTTCTTCCTCTGAATGACTTATTTCACTTAGTATTGTACTCTCTAGCTCCATTCATATCATTGCAAATGTCAAGATTTCATTCTTTTTGAGGATTGAATAATATTCTATTTTGTGCATGTGTGTGTGTGTGTGTGTGTGTGTGTGTATGCGTGTGTGTGTATACCACCTCTTATCCATTCATCAATCGACAGACACTTGGGCTATTTCCATAATTTGACTATTGTAGATAATGCTGCTATAAACATAAGGGTGCAGGTATCTCTCTGAATTAGTGTTTTTGTGTTCTTTGGGTTTATACCCAGTAGTGTGATTGCTAGGTCATAGGGTAATTCTATTTTCAACTTTTTGAGGAAACTCCATAGTGACTGCACTGGTTTGCATTCCCACTAACAGTGCACAAATGTTCCCTTTTCTCTGCAACCTCACCACCCATATCTATTATTTCTTATTTTTTGTTTTGCTTTGTTTATTTGTTTGTTTGATTGTTCGCCACTCTGACAGGTATGAGGTCATAACTCACTGTAGGTTTCATTTTGGATTCGAAGACTCACAGTTTGTGAGCTGTTCTTTTGTGCACAATAAACTCTTACTAAATAATATTTTATTGATCTGTTTTAATTTTTTCTACTTTTGGATTTTTGACAGTCTGGGTACTTTAAAGTCAGACTTACCCAAGGCTTGCCCATAGAGGCAAGTAGCCTCAAGTTTCGGACTTTGCATCTTAGAATACAAGGAAATATACAAAGGATCAAGAGGTACTGTTCAAATACATCCCACCCCAACAGCCCAAAAAGCTGAGGCAAAAATACTATTGTTGAGAAAATGGATCCCTGTCCTAGAACTATGGGTCTCTATTCTGAGTCCCCATTTTTTTCCTAGTAAGAACCAAATAAAATCAGTATAGATAAATAAAGGAATTAATATCCAGAAGGGGTCCTTATTTCTGCCAAGGAGTTAGAACAATTCAAGTAAGCCACTTGTGAATGATGTAGGCAAAAATCAATGATTTAAGCGCTTATGTGCAAAGATGTAAATATATATGTACATTAATACTCATTTATATCTTTCTCCTCATTTATTATGTGCCCTCTGGAGTTTCCAGGGTAACCTAACCAAGGCAAGACTAGTCTGGCTAGCTAGCACAAAAGGAAATATTTTATGGAGCTGTATACATTGCACTAGGCTTTTCCCAGTCCCTTAAAATTCTTTACTTCTCCTCTATTATCACAATGGGGATTCGTACCAAAAGATACTTTAAAAGGCATTATTTACCCTCAGAGATTTCTTGGGAGTACTTTGGCATCTTTTGGTGAAATCTGACACCTTCCAAATGATACAGAACATTTTTTTCAGATAGGTTGGTAACTTGAACCATCTCAATTCAAGAAAAAAATCTTTTATAAGAGCATCTTATGAAGAATTCTAGCAGTAACTAATAATATCTTAAACACAGAAGATGATATTATAAATGCCTTAAGTCACAATGAAACATATAAATGTAATGCAAAATGACAATTTGGTAAAATAAAGATAAAATTCAAAGTTTTCAGGAGAGACAGGAATCCAGAGAGCTTGCTCAGGTATACAGGGCATCCCTCCTTGCTAACATGAGAAGCAGGCTTGGATCAAGAATTTGAGTGTACCACAGCCTCACTCTCTTGTTCCCAGAGCTGCCCTGGTAACAGCCAATGAAAATAAAATTTAGAAGATGCCATTTGACTGTCCTCAGAAAGACATTGGTAGTTAATGAAACAGTAACTATTTAAGCACCTGTAATAAGTAATGGGGATTTCAATTCTACTGATAAAAGGATGTTATTTATAATGATCCATACCACCAAATGAATTTTGAATGTGGAAGACTAAGTGTTACATTGTGACTCAGAACATTACCATAAAATCTAGTGCTGCACATGTTGATTGCAAGAAGAACCAGTACATGGAGAAAGCATGAGAGCCAATGAGCCCAGCCTGCAGGAATATTAGCCTCTATATTCTTGGTTTGTTGGGGCAGAAAGGAAACTAGTTCAGAGAAGGGGCATTTGTTTTCTTATTAATATAAGATTGAAAAGGAAATCCAATAGTTTTTTAATAGTGTTAGAATGTTCTGCATTTTTCCTCTAGGAAATGTCAGCAGCAACTGTACACAGAGAAATCATCCAGTGATACAAAATGGCTAGGATTAGGGCTTCTTGGCCCTAATAACACTTTTAGAACATTCTCTTTCCTCTTCCAGGAAAAGCCAGCTTTTAAGTTTGAGATCTTTATGTATTTTCTACTACCTTCAGTTCTTATACTACCAAGACTCAGAACTTTTGATCTCCTTGAAGATTTAACTCCAGGATTATAGCCATCTCCATTATACTCTGACTGCCATGGTCCTTAGTGATGCCAGTATTCACATTGTCTTCCAATACAGTAGTTTTTTTTACTTCCTAGACCTCCTCTCCTCAAATGAATTTGTCTTCCACTCTGACTAAGCTATGGTCATACTTAAACCCATTCATTGCCAGAGATTAAAATCCTCCATAATCTCAAACTTAACCTACTGACCTTCAGTTCACTTAATTCAGTACCAAACACCAAACATCCTTGAATCCCACAAGGATTCATGAACACTTCATTACTGATCATATTACCTTTTTCTCTGGCCCTTACTTTCTCATGCTTTCAAATGTTTCCTTACACTACATAGATCATTTTTACATCATCAATTAATATTTTTTCTTTATGTTATTATACTCATTTAATAAAATACAAATTTCCACCTATTCTATGCCTCCACTCCCTTAGTTATATATGGTGAGGGAAAAAAAATACAAGTTTGTGCTTACTGGTCTTAACCACTAAAGGGCACCATGTGGGCATAATCTCTTCTATGGATCTTTGTTTTCTCCCACTTCCTGAAGTGTCTTCCTCCCCATCCTTGCTCTCAGATGATGACCTTGCTCCTTCACTGACAAAATGCAACTATTTTGCAAGACCCATATCCACTCGTCCATCAACTTCCATGCCATAAATCATGCATGAAAGTTTTCCAGTCTCTAAGAGGAAATGAAAAGCAAGGAGTCCACCAAGGTTTTGGAAAAAGTAGATTTGTGAAGAACTTCAATTGTGGTTGACGATATTTGCCAAATTTGCTTCAAAACAATTCTATGAGAATGCCTTGGTTGCTTAGTCAGTTAAGTGTCCAACTCTTGGTTTTGGTTCAAGCCATGAACTTGGGGCATGGGATGGAGCCACACATAGGGCTCCATGCTCAGCATGGAGTCTTCTTGTCTCTCCCCCTCTGCTCCTACTTGAGTGCTCTCTCTCTCGCTCTCACATAAATAAACAAACAAGCAAACAAATAAATAAAATCTTTTAAAAAACACAATTCTATGAAAGTATCTTGCAGGGTAGATATATTAATAAATGTTACTGCAGAAAGTACCAGATCCTAGTACTGCCATCTTGGGTAGCCACTTAATTAATGTCTGTAATTAGATAATGATAGAATTAATGACTATAGCCTGCATTGTTTCATTTTGAAAGCAGTTTAACATATATTATAATCCACCAATTCTCTGGTCTGACACTGCTCTAAATACAGCAGACATAGCAGTGAATAAAAAAGGTTTTGCATTTATGGAGCTTGGATTCTACTAGGGGAGAGAAAAATAAGTCAGCATACTAATATTAGGTCAGAGAATTGTGAAAACTCTAATAGAAATAAATCATAGATGGGGCTATAATGATGGGGTAGGAAAAAATAGATATAAAAGGGCCTGTTAAATATGACAGTGAGTTAGATAGATAGGCAAATGCATTTGAGCAGAGTGGACAGCCAGTGCAAAAGTCCCAAGGTAGAAGCATAAAATGGAGGCAGAGTTTGCCACCCAAAATATGCCTCTTTGGCATAAGGATTATCTTTTTTTTTTTTTTCCATTTTATTTATTTTTTCAGCGTAACAGTATTCATTCTTTTTGCACAACACCCAGTGCTCCATGCAAAACGTGCCCTCCCCATTACCCACCACCTGTTCCCCCAACCTCCCACCCCTGACCCTTCAAAACCCTCAGGTTGTTTTTCAGAGTCCATAGTCTCTTATGGTTCGCCTCCCCTCCCCAATGTCCATAGCCCGCTCCCCCTCTCCCAATCCCACCTCCCCCATAAGGATTATCTTGAGCTGGTTGTTAAAAACAAACAAAGAAACAAGAAACCAAGCAGATAAAGGAGAAGCTCTGAAAACTTAGAAGTTACCCTTTTGTAGGAGACATTTAGATTTATAAAGAAATCTTCATTTGTGACAGTGTCTCCCTCTCTATGCCAGGAAGAGAAGGATGACCCTAAATCTCTAGAACTCTTCTCACTGGAGAAGACTTACATATCCATAACAATCTGACCCTTGTTTCCTATGCTTTGCCTGACACCTCCTATAACAGGTCTCTTCCCCCCCAAAACAGGTCTTTAGGTGCAGGAGATGGGTTTGGCCACTGTGGAGAGTGATTCAGTTTTCCTGGGAATCTCACAGGTATAAGGAGGTATACATGTTATTAAACATCTCTTTGTTTTTCTCCTGTTGGTCTTTTATTATAGGGGCAGCTCAGCCCAGAACATCCAAGTGTAGAGGGAAATTATTTTTCCTCCCCTAGAGCATACTTGGTATGTAGTAGGGACAGCAAAGAGGCCAGTATGATTGGAGCCTAATGAGAAAGAGGGGAAACGTAAGAATGATGAAGTTCTAGAACCTAGGTGAGGTTCGGTGGGCCGAGGTCCGCAGCCGATGACCAAGAAAGAATTCTTGAGATATCTTTGGTGCAAAATGGTGGTTTATTAAAGCACGGGGACAGGACCCATGGGCAGAAAGAGCTGCTGCCCTGGGTGTGAGGGATGGCAGGTTATGTACCCTGC
The DNA here is from genome assembly GCF_922984935.1 of Meles meles. NCBI lineage: Eukaryota > Metazoa > Chordata > Mammalia > Carnivora > Mustelidae > Meles > Meles meles. The sequence continues at coordinate 34,190,751 of NC_060069.1, read as the reverse complement.
AGTTGGGGGAAGGTGAGGGGAAGGTAAGGGGAAGGGAGGTTTCAATGGAGCTTTCATATGCTAAAGAGGGCCTACAAGGTGCCGGGAGTATCCGGGAGGTCAGGGAATATCCCGGAGGTCATCGGTCATCGGGGATACCTGGAGGTCTTCCTGGCTTGATCAATGCTGTCTTTTGGCAAGCTATTAACATCAAGATAGTCGGGAGATTCCTGGTGGTATGTCACAATCCTGCTACCTAGCATCTTTGTTAGAGAGATTTAGGTTCAGAAGAGATTTAACCATATTCACATTTTCTTCTACCTCAGCCTCCTTCAGTTTTGTGTCTGGAGGGGAGGGCCTGAGGAACTGAGTTATTTGCCTCTGGAAATTATCAATAGCACAAGGTAACTTCTTTGTTTGTAGATCTCTAGGACATTTGTAAACCAAGGGGAACTATTTGTTTATGGCGGTCAGGGGTGCCTGAGGAATGTCACACATATTACCGAGGGGAGCGGATGGAGAGGGGGTGCAAGGTGCCAGCTTTTGCTTTGTCCTCAGTCAGCCTCCTGCTCCCTCATCAGGAAGATGGCAATCAGAAGAGGAAACTCAAGCACCAGCAGAACCTTCAAGACAAAGGAAGCCTTTGGGATTGAACTCTTCAGACAGTGTATAGCAGGGGATCATCCAGGCTTCTGGGCAATTAATAAACCACAGAGGTGGACAGTGACTATTTGGGACATTCTTCTTTTAATCCAGGTTAGAACTAATGTTAGCTTGAAGGACAATGACAAGGTAGAATTTGTCATAAATGGTATAATTCTGAATATATTTACTGATATGTTTGATTTATGTTCTGTTGACCAAGAAGTAACTCACTGAAAATTAAAGCAACCAATCGTTTATTTGGGCTATTAGAATTGCAATTCAGGAGACACAGATTCAGTTAGAAATCTGACTCATGTTCCCAGGAAGAGGAAGATGGGGCAAGCTTATAAAGAGGAATGTTTGCAGGGGTAGTTCTCAATCAGGTCTGTTATTTATTTATTTATTTATTAAAAGATTTTATTTATTTATTTGACAGAAAGAGAGGTCACAAGTAGGCAGAGAGGCAGGCAGAGGGGGGTGGGAAGCAGGCTCCCCACTGAGCAGAGAGCCCCATGCTGGGCTCCATCCCAGGACCCTGAAATCATGACCCCAGTGGAAGGCAGAGGCTTTAACCCACTGAGCCACCCAGGCGCCTCAGTCAGGTCTGTTATTTAAAACCAGGATTGAAACAAGGCTGAGACTGGTTGTGTTAATATGCAAATGAGGGATTGAAATGTGTCCAATCAAATTGGCTCCTTTCAGAAGCAAAGAATGTGAACAATCCAGGTGTCATGGTGATGAGGGGGTTACATCCAGGCTTGAGTGAGCTTGCAGCTGACAAAAAGTTCGTATTTCTTCTGATGAGGTTGTCCATATTTTTGTTTTTCTACTTTAACATACTTTAAAGGACTCTCTTAGCCAGGCTTCCATGCTCCATTTTTGAAATCTTCTCTCACAGTTATCAGAGAGCATAGGAAGACAAATTTTTCATCTGAATAACTGCTCAGTTACTAAAATGGAGACCTTTGAGAAAAGAGCAGTTTGCAGACCAGGGTTTGGAAAGTATATATATATATATATATATATATATATATATATACACACACACATATGTACATATATATATATATGTATATAAAATCTGAGTCAAATTTGATTCCCTTAGTTATTCATTGGTCATTATTCAGTCTTGAAATTTTGCAAAAAGTTCATCTGAGAGCCTTTAGAACATACAAAAATAGTAACTACTTCTGATATGAAGTTTCTCTGTTCTGTGTTAAATATTCTCATTTTAAAATGACTCACTCTATATTCTATCATTGGTTTCCTAGACCCTTTACTACTTTATTCTTCCCCAAAATATGCTGATAGTTAGCAATACCCCTTACAAAACATATATCTTGAAATGAGACAACCACAGTTCTCTTCATTTATTTTAGGCTAAAAGTAAAACGGACATCCAAGTATTTTGCACAGCAACATGATCCCGTAGCTCTCCATGGAAGACAGGCCTATTATATTTAAAAGAAAATAACAAAAATTAAAAGCAATGTTTCCAAAAACAACAAATTTTCATGTAACTTTGAGCTGTAACTGGGAATGAAATCCTCTAGGCTACTAATACTCTGGTAAATGCTGGTAAAAATTATCCTAATCAATAGAATTTATAAGTTGAGGTTTGTCTATTTGTGTCCTCTGAATCTGCCAAACTGACTTAAATAAATCCTTTGCCCTATTTTTTCATGAAGGTTTTGCAATGGAAGTTTCACTGTGAAAAAAATAAATACAGTTTTGAACAGTTAGTAAAGAATAAAAAAATCTTGTATATAACACTGAGAAGAGGTAGAATTACTACATTTAATTATCTAAATTAAAAACAAATTACAGCTGTTTTCTTTAAAAGCATTTCTTATTATATAAAGAATAGGGAACACAGTAGAAGTTTTGCACTTTGACATCAGTAAAATGCCTGCCAAAGTGTGTCATGAAATATGACCCAGAAAATTGGTTTAAATTGACTTGCAACAGGACACAGTAGATGGATTAGAAACTAGCTAAATTATGAGAAAGATCAATGACCATTACAACTGTGGCCTCTCTATGCTTCAGGTCCCTGTGTAGAGTTAACCTTCTTATTAGAGATGTTTTCATCACTGCAATCTGCAAATATAGTGGATTAGGAACTGCCAGATTCACGCTGGTGTTCAGAAGTGCTGCATGTTGAATTAAAGTTGACCACAAGTTATCCAACAGTCTTTCCATCAAGAGGTGCACTTTATGTCCCTCCCCCATGAATATGACCTGTGGCTGTTTTGATCAATAGAATACAGAGGTGACCTTATGACAATTTCTTGCCCCTGGACCAAAATCTTCCACTTCTATCTTCTCTTAGTTTGCTCCGTCTGCAATTTCAGCCATTCTACTGTGAGAAACCCACAGAGAAGGCATATACAGGTTCTTCAGATGATGAATTAGATGAGTTACCAGCTGACAATGAGGGCCAACTGTCAACCTTGTGGAGAAACCATCCAGCCCAGTGGAGCCTTCACATGAAGACAGATCCTGCTATCTAAAGATAACTGCATGAGATTCCAAGGAAGAACCCCCACCACGGACCCCTGCAACCCAGTGAATTATAAGAAATTGTAAAAAATCTAGGGCATCGGTATGGTTGTTACACAGCAATAACTACAACGACCTTTAAAGAGTGACAAAGGTAGAATTTAAAACAAAATGCCTCAGTTAAAGAAGATGTTCTTATTGATTTATGTTGGAAAGCATGCACTGGATACTAAGATACTGGATACTAAGATAAAATCTACAAATAAATGTAATACTTATCCCTCAAAAAGTCTATCATAAACTTATTTTTTTTTTTAATTTCCCTTTGAAGCCAGTGAAAGGGTAAGACTTTTGCTATATCCATTCTACTATATAGTCTGATTTAAGGTAAACATTTGGTTATATTTTAATAATATCTAAAAAGGCTAATAGGACTTATTTTATTTCTATTATTTTACTAGTTTTAGATGATGGTATTATACAGATCTCTTATAATTATAATTATAATTTTAGTAGCCATACTGGGGGTGAGCTATATTTGAAGTCATAAAAAAGTTTTCAAAACAAACCAAAATTTCCTTTGGGGGGGAAAAAAAGTATTCACCATTTTACAGAGTAAGCGTGATATATGTGAAATAGTAGCCTATACAGGAATAAATAGTCTCTTTAGCCGTTAGTAGGCACTCAGCAAGTATCTGTTAATCAACTGATTGACGGCCTGGGCTACATATAGAGCTTCCATGTCGTGAAGACAGACAACTTTGTACACCTCTGGCTGTATCTTGCATGCACGGAAATGCTCCAGGCTACAAGGCAAACACATTTATATAAATCAGCACCTGGAGGACTCTCTTAAGTCTTTCCTTCATCAATCTTTATCTAACTCTCTGACAGTTTATGTCATAGTATTAAACGTCCCAGTACAATCTGGGTCTGGATTTTAGACATAGTAATTGATTTAAGACCATCTCCAATTCCTTCAAGAGAGAAGAGAAAGAAAGAGAATCAACTTTTTTTTTTTCAATACGCATAGCAAACACATGTAGGGATTGAAATGCTGATATGGAAGCACCTCATTCTGCTTTAAGAACTAATTTAAATTTTCCTTTTGCTAAGTCTTTTAAATAAATCATGCCAACCTTGCAAATTGCCACCTTATCAAGACTCCGTACCCTCTTTCTGTGTATGCCTCTTCCTTAAAAAAAGATGAATTCGAAAGAAAAGAGAGCAGGTGTGTGCAGAAAGTTAGTTTGGTGAGAAGGATGAGGAAAGGTGTGATGTAAGAAGCTCAGAAAATAGATGCTTTTTGGTTGCTCCCTTCCTTTTGGTATGTAAGGGAGACCTTTCCAGTATTTCCATCAGAGTAAAGAGGACTTGAATAAAATGGAAATGGAAAGAGAGGGAGAATTCTCTTGCTGATGTTTCCTTTATCCCAAAACATTCAACCTGAGGGAAAAGAAGATTCTTGCCTGCTTTCTGTAGATACAATATCCTCTCAGTTGTTTTTTAAACCACTGCTTGTACAGAACCTTGCATGTACCTGTGTGAGTGTGTGTGGTGCCTCTGTGTGCATGTGTGAAACTATCCTTTACCACACTTCAATACTGGAGTTTCAAAGTATTCAGCAGGGTTGCAGAAGTGTACCTAATTGAAAGACATTTGGCAGCAGACTTTGTTCACATTTTATCCGTTAGATGGTGAACATGACTGTTTTGAAACTCTGCTGGATGCTGTATCACAGAGATTATCAGCCTAAGTGAGACAAAAAATGAGTCTGCAAAAAATGAAATATGATATAGAGACCTACTGAATTTCAATTTTAAAGAAATGTTTCTTACGACATCCAGAAATAAAAAGTAAAACACCAATTTCAGGCACCAACATTTCTTTGGTGGATTTTATCAAACATTTTAGTCATTCACCTCACACAAACTCTTCCAGAGAAGAGATAAAGGAAATACTGACCAGTTTGTTTTATGGGATCATTATAACCTTGGTATAAAAATGTAATAAATGTATTATAAGAAAGAGAAATTATAGATCAATTTAAATTTAATCTAGAGATACATAAACTGGTACCACAACTTTTTAAAGAAATATTAAGAGGAAAAATGGATAGATGTACTGTCTTCATAGATTCTATCTCAGTATTTTTAAGATGAATATTCTTCCCTCCTCAATATCAATGATACATTCCTTGCAACTATAATTGAAATACCAGTCATTGTTTTGTTTTGTTTTGTTTGTTTTTAGTTTTGTTTTGGTAAGGACAGTGACTGACTTATTCAAACATTAACATAGAAATGAAATAGACCAAAAAGCAAGAGAATCTTGGAGAAAACATGTACGGAAGAAGAGGAACATCCCTACAAATAACTTACCCTCACTAAGGTTGAAATTTGGGTTTTTTATTAATTTTATTTCACTGTTCTCCCACATAATTCTCTATTTAAACTATAGACTTACATGAGTTAGTAAGCACCTTCATACTTGTAATAAACTGTAAAATCCAACTGTAAATTTTTGGTTCTATGTCACAGAGAGCATTTGTTTTACTGACCACTATATTTCCAAGCTTAGCACAATGCCTGACATATAGTAAATTCTCAATAAATATTTGAGACATAAATGTATGGATGCCTAACAGAAGAAACAGGTAGGGATAAAATCAGGAAATTTGATGATCCTCATGCCAATTTCTTAATATGTAGTAAAGGGAAAATCAATTTTCCTAGTAGACTACAAAGTTATGACATTTAAAAATAATTCAGTAATAAAGATTAGACACATGAAGTTATGTAAGTAAAGAGAAAGTTGTGAGAGAATAAAAATGGATAAGCAAAAAATGTTAAGACATGAAATGCAGATTTAATGCTAATGTAAAGAAATCTAGATGCATCCATAATATAAAGCACATGGTTATGCATGAACCTGGAGTTTATCCAATGTGTAAAGTACTCAGTTGACTCTTCCTTGTGTTACAAACTCATGGATCCAGGAGTCAAATATTCTACTATGAACTGGCTACGTAGATGTAGAGGGCCCACATTTGGTTTGTTTCACATGTGCAAGTATATGTATATTTCTTAATTTTAAATCTCCCCAGCCCATAAGATATTTCTTTCTGAAGGTTGTTTTTTTATTTAACCCTATCTACTTGGACCAAAAGACCAAAATAACAAGACTAATTTTATCTACTAGACATGATAAAGTACAGTCTTTTTGGTTTATTTGTTATTGATTTTTGGATTATAACTCCTTTAGAGATTAGAGTGATTCAAACTCTAAAAATATAGAAAAATTTCAACATTGACCTTCAAAAAGTAAACAAAAGAAAGAAGTAATAAAAAAGGAAGGAAGGAAGGAAGGAAGAAAAGTTTTATTCTTTTTGGTATATAATAGGCTACATCAGGATCCACAAATGAAGAGCTTGGAAGTTGGCACTCTTGTCCTTAGATCTTTCTTGGAAGCATTAGAGAATTAAGGTTGAAAGTTAAATTGTCAGCCTCATACGAGGAAAGATAGGTACATCTAGAGAGATACCTCACCAGAATCTGCGTAACTAGAGCTTAAGTTGCTCTAGCCACAAACTGGTAAGGGCTTTTCAATGATAATTTTGATGAATTGCTCAAGACTGAATATGGAACAGTGAGAGAGAGAAACTCCTGAGGAGTCAATGTTCCAGATTCCTCCACACACTTGTGGGCTTTCCCTTCATGAATTCCACCAGGTTCTCCAGGTGAGAAAAGAAAAATGCTCTATGGCCCTGGCAGTGGTGAAGAATAATCACTATGAGACACACCCAGAGCCTTCTTCATAATAATCTCCGGAAGGAGCTTGACAAGAGTGCAAGTTTGACACCTTATCCAGATTGAAGGGAATTCCTCCCTGCTCCCAGCCCCTGTAGCCATCAGCATAGAGTGCATACTGCTTTTCCCCTCACTTCAGGTAGATGATAACAGATAGATGGATGAATAGAGAGATAGATAGATAGATGATAGATAGATAGATAGATAGATGATAGATAGACAGATAATAGAGGTAGAGAGATAGATATAATTTTTTAAATGCTTAAAGACCATAAAACTTATGTCTGAGATTTATTGAGAGCCACTAGATTGAAGTTTTATATTTTATAATAAAATTATGCTGCTTACAGCACTAAAAAAATCAAAGTCTGTCTTTTGAATTTAAGACAATTTAGGTAGCCAATAGGTGATATCATAAACACATTATCTTTATTTTGTAAACTAAATGAGTTGCTTGAAATGGTTTGAATAAATGTATGCTTTTCTCTGATGGAGTAATTTTTTAAAAATCTATACTGCTCTTGGAAAAATGATATATATACACTAAAAATTTGATCCAACAAAAGTACAAAGATTACAAAGAAAATGTCACACAAAATTCCATCAGACATTCACTTTCTATTTTTGGTGAACATCATTGCAGACATCACAATTTGCATATAGGAAAAGATGGATAGATACATTTTTAAAAATAGAATCATGTATATGAGATTTCTATAAATGTTCATTAGATTTCACCAGAAACTAATTGAAGACTACATCAATTTTATCAGAAATTAATTGAAGACAATATAAACCAAATGTGGCAGAATTAAACATTTTTAACTCTACTGTCTCTTAAAAGATCACAAAATGGTCATAAACTTTTAAATAGAAAGAAAATAACAGCAAAAACAATAGAGAAGGAGAAGTATCAGCACAATTTTGGAGTTCAGAAAGTAGATGTAAAAGGGGTTAAATCTCCAACATCTAGAAAGCTGACTGCTAATCCTCTTGCAAGAAAAGAAAAGGAAAAAAAAAAAAGAAGACTGGTACAAATTTAAGGAATGGAAGGAAACATGTGCGTGCGCACACACACGAAGCCTCGTTATCACATTATCACAAAATTTCAGAATGGTGGAGATAAAAGATGGGTGTTAGACACCAATAATCAATTACAAAAATTCTCAATGACAAAACTAAAATTTAAATATCCATAAAGCAGTATTTTAAAAATCAGATATAATAGACTTCTATAACTATCCAAACTATCAATCAAGAGTAATATGTGGAAAGTCTCAGGTTTTTCCTTTCATGCACCCATTACCCAGAAGTTAATGGAAGATTATTTTACCAAAATGAAAGAATTAAGAAACTGAAGTTTATGTAACTTGGAAATATGATTTTCAGAATATAAGATGAAGAGGGAATTTCTGGGATTTTTAGGAGGAAATCCCACAGGGTGAGTCATAGAGCAGGTATAGAAAGCAAGTAGATCACATGGAATTGATCAGTGATAGATACACAAGAGAGTTTGGGAAATGTGTCAGAATATTAATACTCATTTCATCTGTAAGTAATATTTATAAAAGAATAAATTTGTACAATGTTTAATAAAAAACTAAGGCAACATCTACATTGTGGTATATTGGGGATTTGAAAGGAGAAAATTTTATGTGTGGAAAGGCAATACACAAAGCTAAATTCTCATTTTTTTTTATATTAGGATGAACAGGGCACCTGGATGGCTCAGTTGGTTAAGCATCTGCTTTCAGCCAGACATGGACAAGCTCACTGCTTGGTGGGAAACCTGCTTCTCCCTCTCCCTTTGCCTGCTGCTCCCCCTCCTGATGCATTCTTTCTGTCAAATAAATTTTTAAAATCTTAAAAAAATAAAAAAAGTATTAGGATGAACAAAGGTAATATGGGAAATGAAAAAAAAAGAATATGTTTTATGCAAATACAGACATTTTAAAAAGTTGAGAAAAATCGCTGGAAGTGGTAACTTCCAGAGTTTGGAAAGAAGGTATGGAGCTGACCTGGGTGGGGGAATGCTATTTTTTATTATACATATTTTTTAGAACAAACTTTACATATCTGCACACTCATTTTCGTATAAAAATAAAATTGAAATTTCAAAAACCAAGGAATTAAAATGAAACCAAAGGGACTGCTGAAATTCATATGTATCTTTTTCCTATTTTTACCCTTTTCATTTAAATGGAAGTAAATCTGGAATTAAGGATCATTCTATTTATTTTTTTCTGTCTCAAAGGTAAATGATTTATTGATTCCACTAATAACAATAAGAAGGAATTCAACACTCCTACCCTCTCCCCGCTATCCTTTTCTCTCTACCAGTTTTGTTTAGGGATATTATTACTTTAACAGTATCCTAATCTATAGGATTTCCATTTGGTTTCTACCCACATTCACAGAATAGATTAGCTTTGGTTTAATATTTAAATGGATTGCTGCACACTGCTCATTCTTTTACCATGACTTTGACATTTTTGAATTACTTATGTTTATTCATCTTTCAATGGTAGCAACCTCATTTCGCAGTATTTTGTGTTGTTACTATTCAAGAAAGGCTCAGCGACAGCATATTCCCTAATCCTTGCCATGCGTCCTTGCCATGATGGAATCATGACTTGGTTGGTTACAAAACTCTTGTGTTGCACTTTGTGTTTCGATGCTAGTTATTGTTAGGAAAACGTGTTCCTCTTTGATGTGTGGATGTAGATCTTTATCATGAAAGTACTGTCTTTTTAATTTTGATGTTTCTGTTCTTGTTTCCATTCCTTTGATTTTTTATTTCCAGGAATAATGTCATACTTCTTTTTCTTCTTCTTTGTCTCTCTCCTTATCATTCACATCTGTTCATTCTCTCCCCCCACCTCCTCTCCCTCTTTATTTTTTACTCCTTGTGACTTAAAAGTTTCCTAACATGCACCTGACTTTCCGTGACAGTTGACTTTCCCATTTACTTTGCTTCTCATGTGGCGTTCATCTTCCTAATGGCTTTACCTTTCACTTCCATTTCTTTCCTGAATTTGTTGAGTTCAATTTTGATCACCTTTGGCTGTCTCCTCACCCTATTTTGTTTATTTAATTTTTTAAAAGATTTTATTTATTTGTCAGAGAGAAAGGAGAGAGAAAGAAAGAGTGCACACATGTGTGCACAAGCAGGGAGGGGATGGGGCAGAGGCAGAGGGAGAAGCAGACTCCCTACTGATGAAGGAGCCTATCCTAGGACCCTGGGATCATGACGTCAGCCAAAGGCAGAGAGGCTTAACCACTAAGCCACCCAGACATCACTCATTATCCTATTTTAATTCAGCAACATCTCTTATTTGATCGCCATTTCACAGAAAACAAGTTTTCATTAATTTTTCCTGGCACTATGAAAAACTGAACTCTTTTGTCTCCTAGAGTAAGAATTCTCCTGGTGAATACTTTCCCTTTTATTTTGTTCATCCTCCTTTTCTCTTTCTGATTTTTGTAAATGTCAATGTCTATGATGAGGCCTTATGCTGATACCATATTGATAATGATAAATATTGAATCAGGTGTTTGTGGAGAATGTAGGAGAGATATGAGTTAGGAGGGTCTGAAACCTAGAGCCCATTTGTGGCCCAACACTCATCAGAACTTATGTGACCAGTTCTGAAGGCACATTTCCTCTGGGGCTGCCTGGATGGTTTGTGAGGCTCATGAGGAATCCCAACTAGAAGGCTGCGTTGTGATCTGGCGATTTTCTTTGTCCCCTTCATCCTTCACCTGGAAGCATTTCAGTCAGTGTCCCATAACCAGGAGGCTGAGTTATAAATAACAAGATGATGTGCCTTCAGTTTCTTTTTCTTTCTCTTCCAATTACCTGCCATTCTCTCCTCTTGCATTCATCCTGTCCTTGGCGGTCAGTAGGATTAAATCACTTATTCAGAGAGTAAAGAAAAGTTACAGCAGAGGGAATTTTCAATTGGAAACAGTAGAAACAGAAAAGTCAGAAGACTTCAGATTCGGAGCTGTGACTGATATGTTTTCTTCTTGAGAATGATGTTCTGCTTGATTTATATTGATTTCACAATATATTATAAGGGTAGGATGGGACTCAGCATCGACACTGAAGACCATAGCTATAAGCTGCGGAAGTGAAATTCTTAAAAATCTTCACACCAGATAGTAGCATGAAATGTGTGGAGGCTGTAGTCAGAACCAGTGAAAATGTCTCTTCCTGGGTGGATATGGATACTGGCTATCACAATGATGTCATGCTTGGAGTTACTTTAGCTCTTAGGCTGGTTTCTCTGGCACTCAGCACATACAGTAGAATCCTCAGGCTACTAAATACTGGTGACTGAAGATGTTGGAAGTAGATGAACTTAGCCGTTCTTGTCTTCCTTTTCAGTTCGTTAAATCAAGTGTCAGGATGTCACCGCAGAAGATTGCCGGCTTAGGGGCACTTGCACTATTTAGCATAAACATGAAACATGATAACACAGTTCTTAACACGGAGGGTTTGTTCAGACAGTATTTCTCATCTCTCTGAAGTGATGGCTTTACCACTGCAAATTTTGTTTCTATTATTGATATTTTATAATTAAGCTTTGGGGTAAAACTTTGAAAAAAATCTATGAGCAAAAATAACAGTTTGGGCACAGGTGTGTCCAGGGCAATCCCGGGGTCATGCAACACCTTCCTTCGGCATATACATTCTTGCATATTTCGTCTGAATATATACATGAGAAAATGCAACTTTGTTTTTTTTTTCATATAACTAGAGAGAATAATGGATTTTTTCTATATCATCATCAGCTCTTTTTACAAAAATATAATGAATTAGTAGCAGCTTTAATGTTTTAAATCATGGTTTAAATCATGGAACAATTGTTTTAAAGCTCCTTATAGTTCATTACATTCTTCAATGTACTTGTCTTATCTGGCATTTACTTCTACTTGAGGGATTTCCCCCTTATTTGTTGTTTTATACTATCTTTCAATGAATATTTCGATTCATCCTTTATTGAAGTACACAAAGAAGAGGAATTTTCGGATTAAAGGGAATATGAATTTTAAAGCTTCGGTTACATTTCATCCAACTGCCTTCTAATTTTGCACTGACTTGTTTATGTGAGGCTGAGTATCACCCTGCACGAGTCTCGGACACTAGCGGTTAATCAATACTTCGATTGTAGCCAAAAGTAAAAAACCGAACATGAGACAGTTTTGTTCTCTGAAGTCTTCTTTCTTAAATTACTGTAAATGAGAAAACATCACTCTATTTAATAGTAATTTACAATTATTTTGTGATGAAAGTCTTTTGACCACTTTTTCTCCGAGAGTTCTGTTTTGGCAACCAAATGTGTATATTGAATGTGTTTACATAGGGATACATATACAATATAATCTCTCTCTGAAACTGACTCTTCTTTGTTAAATACACCCTTTGTCGCTTGCTTTTTAATTTTGTTAATAGCTATTTTATATTAAGAGAAATATGGTAGCTTTTAGGTAATAAAATCCATCAGTATTTTATATTACAGCTTCAGAGCCTACTGTCATAATACGAAATACCTTATGAAACCCAAAATTATATCTCTGCTTTCATATTTCTATAAACGTACTTTATTGCAATTGGATATTAATACATCTACACTTAATTTGATGTTAGATAGAATTCTAACATACCTCCTCACTTGTCCAAACACAATTTATTGAATTAATTATTTTAACCATTGCTTGAAATTCCAATTGTATTATGTAATAAGTTGTTATAATAAGTTCTTGGGTCTATTTCCCAACTGCACAGTCATTTTCACTGCTCTGTTTTTCTTTTTCTGTACTACATTCTGCCCTTGCTCTTCTTTTTTTTTATTCACAAAGTTTTCAATCTGCTCTTTTATTGTTTTTTCTTCTGAAGATGAACTATAGAATATTTGGTCAAGTTTCTAATAAAATCCCAATAGGATTTGAGAATTAATTTGGATACAGTTAGCATCTATACTATATGGAATCTATTCATCCAAGGACATGAGAAGCATGTATTTTTATGAAACATTTTACACTGATCAAATAATTAGCTGTTGTTTCCACAAAGGTCCTATATAATTACAGTTACATTAAGCATTTTATTTTTTGTTTCCATAATAACTAGGACCTTTCCCCATCCCATCCATATCTAATATTCTTACATATTCTTACAAGCTCTTCATGTTTGCATGTCATTCTTTAAACTGCCCTCTTCAAGAATTATTTAATAGGCTCAAATACTTCTGTAACTTATTATCTTTACTTTTTAATTAAACACCCCTGCTGATAACTATTATTTATTGTACATATATTACATACCAGGCTCTACACTAAATACTTGGCACTTGTTTAATAACATCACATGACAATATATGTGATTTATTATATAATTTTGTCTGATTGCAGTGTTCTAGCCAACAAGAGCTAGATCAATGTCAAGTCACAGTTGTAGTCTTCTATTTTTATCCCTGACTTCATTGGGACTGCATCCATGATTTTATTTCTAAGTTAAAATCAACTATCAGTTTGAGATAGAATGCACATGTAATATGCTATTTCTGTTATAATAAAAATTTTTCATTATAAATACATATATTTAATACTATCAAATTCATTTTTAACACTTTTAGTATCTCTCATAAATTGCATTTTTCATTGCAATCTATCAATATATTGTAGCCCTATTAATATACCAGTATAATGAGTTTATATCATGGTTTAAAAATACCCCATAATCTTTTTTCTTAAAATTAATACAACATTTTAATAAGTCATGTTAATTTCTTGGTTAAATAATTCTCTGTTTTTATACATTTTCCTTCAATAAATGTATACAAGGATGTTGTATACCTAGATTACATTAGAAAACAAAAACGAGGGGCACGTGGGTGGCTTAGTTGGTTGAATAACCAGCTCTTGATTTCAGCTCAAGTCATGATCTCAGGGTCATGGGATTAAGTCCCACATCAGGATCCCCACTTAGTAAGGAGTCTGCTTAAGATTCTGTCTCTCCTTTACCCTCTGCCTCTCTCTGACCCAGGCACACATGCTCTCTCTCTCTCTCTCTCCAAAACAAATACTTTTTAAAAGAAGAAAACAAAAACAAAATTATTACTGCAATGGCATTTATTACCAAGGAATTTTACTTTCATCAAAATTAGTTGGAAAGCATTATATCATTTTGTTTCAGAACATATAAAATAGTGAAGAAATTGTTTGATATAATTCACTCAAAGAACTATATGGATAGGAACATTTAGGGCGTTAGATTAGTAATTTTTGACATTTCAAATTTCTCTAATGATTATTGCTCTGTTTAGGTACACATACTTGTTTCAGTCAAGTCGGTAATTTAGAGTTTCATACATGTTTTACATTCATTCACACCTGCACTTATACCAACTTTCTTTAGTAATAAATTTTACTTTATTTTTTCTGATTTTACCCAATAACTTAACTCAAAGCTTATGTCCTCTATTAGTTTTTTTTTTAAGAAAAATGCCATTTTGTTATCAGTTTTACTATTCTGCTTTGAAATTACTATTTTTGTCTTTATTGTCTTTTACTTGTTTCTTTTAGGATTATTGTATTATTCTTGCTTATTGGAGTAAATACTTGGTAGATATATACTAATTTCTCTTGAATAATAAAATCATGGTAAGATATGATTTTCTAGGGAAGAAAAATATTTGTTAAAGCACTTGTTTTGATTTGCAGTGTTACAATTAAATTCTTCCATTTAAATAATCTGTACTAATGTTACCTTTTCAATTTTAACTTAATTTCTTGGGAATTTTTCAATCTGTGGTTGTGTGAGGGATATTTCATGATAGCCTAGTTAATGCTGCAGTAACAAGGAAGGTCCAGTACTTCAACCTCTTCAAACAACAAAGGCTTAATTATTTCTCCCATACATCACCATGCAATTTAGGTTAGATGGTCTACTTCCATTCTACAACTTTATTCTCCTGGAATCCCTCATTCCCAGCTTCCAAGGGGCAGAAATTGAGACTGTAATAAACTCCCAAATATAAAGAAATATATTTCTTCTCTCCACAATCCCATTGACAAGAGCTGAGTCACATGGTCACAACCTCACAACACGAGAGGCTGGGAAATGTAGTCTTCTGCATATCCAGGAAGGAAAATTGGAGTGGTGACCATGTAACAGTTCTGTGTCACTATATGGTTGTTTCCTTTCCAATTACTTAATTTACTTATCCCTAGTAATTAATTTTGCAATTTACTGAGTTGTGTCTGGAAAACAGACTGAAAAGTTAAAGTGTGTGCTGAGTTTTTCTTTAAGAACTTGGATACAGTTAATTTTGTTAAATGGTCCATGGAAATTCCAAAAGTATGTGAATTCCTGAAAAAGCTTAAGGTTAATCAAGCTTGTTAATTTTATTCTTAAGCATTTCCTATGTATCTCCTGCATATTGTGTTATATTTCTACCTAGAAAAAACATTTGTAATTTCCTCATATATGTGGATTAGTTGTTTTATTTTAACTAAAATCCATACTTTTTCAGATGTCCTTTGTCTTTCCCTACTGTCTATTTTCGGAATCCAGTCCAGGTTACCACATTATATTTAGTTTTCATGTCTCCATAGGCATTTCTAGACCAAAACAATTTCTTAGATCTTCCTTATTTTTGATGACCTCGATAGTTTAGAAGAACACTGGTTAGGTATTGTGGGGTGTACACCCTTCAGGTAGAATTTGTGTAATATTGTCCATATAATTAGACTGTATGCTATTCTATTGTGAATAATGCTATTCTCATCAAATTAATCAAGGGTACGTACCTGTCACAATTTATGGTAACTTTCATCATCTGACTGAGATATAGTGTTTGTCAGATTTCTTCATTGTAAAGTTCTTTTTCTTCCTTTTCCATACTATATGTACTCTCTGAAGTAAGTCACTAGAGGCAACTGACCCTTAAGGATTGATACCTAAGCTCCACCTCTTCAGGGCTGAGTATCTACTTTAATTGTTTGAAATTTCCTTATGGGAGATTCATCTCTTATCCACATTTATTTGTTCAACTGTTTATTTTATGTCAGTATGTACTTACAAATGTATGTTTTGTACTTTCTGTTATAATCCTGCATTGCTTAATTTTATTGCTCAGATTTTTCTAGCTTAGTCTATTCTAAGTAAATTCATTTATTTAGCTTCTGTATCCTTTTTGTCATAGATCTGTGGACTTTTTTTTTTTTAATTTTTTTTTTTAATTTTATTTATTTGTCAGAGAGAAGGAGAGAGAGAGAGCACACAGGCAGGCAGAGGTGGAGAGAGAAGCAGGCTCCCCGCCGAGCAAGGAGACCATGCGGGACTCGATCCCAGGACCCTGGGATCATGACCCGAGCCAAAGGCAGCGGCCCAACCCACTGAGCCACCCAGGCGTCCCTGTGGACTTTTTTTTTAACACTACTTTACTTACCCTAATCCTAGAATCAGATATTTTCCCAAAGAGCTGTGGTTCCCTTTATTAGGAAAGATATCAGAAACTAAGCCCTGAGTGCTATTCATTGCTACTGGATTCCTTTGCTTCCAGATCTCCTCTGCAGACAGAGCAAGGAAATATGCGTGTATATACTAACCTGTGCATTTACACACACCTAAATATTTCTATATGTAACCATCCATATCTCTTTTAGCCAAAACTGAGTTTATATTGGTGTCACCACAAGGACTATCCACACCTATTCATTCTTGCTTATCTGTAAACTACTACTTCAACAGTGAGAGAAACCTGGCTCCCACCGTCTGACATGCATTTAATTAATGGCTCAATTCCAGTGTATGGATAGCAGTGTCAATATTAACTCATAAGCCCACGAGAATCAACTTTATCAACTACAGTGCAGTGATTATGAACTATTTCCTTTTGCCTTTGGTCTTACAGACTTCAGACATTTCCAAAGTCGTGTAGATCCACCCACTTCTCCCTCACCCCTTTCAGTGAGATTGTCTTACACATTTGTAATACTTGTTGATTGTTTTGTCATATTCCGTACTCCATACTGGGATAGTTCCAACATCCTAAATCATTTTTTTAATTAAATTTAAAATTTTTAATTAATTTAATTAAGATTCATTCTTGGTGCTATGAAGTTCTATGTGTTCTAATGAATGCATGGTATAATAAATGCACCATTATTGTATCATACAGAATAATTTCACCACCCTAAAAACTACTCTGTTTTATCAACTTTATAAACTTTTATAAAGTTTTATCAAGTTTATTCAACTTTACCCACCTCTCTCCAACCCACTGTCAACCACTGGTTTATTTACCATCTATATAGTTTTATTTTTTCCAGAGTGCCATAAAACTGGAATCTTAAAATTATTTAGCCTTTTCAGATTGATGACTTCACTTAGCAATATGTATTTAAGGCTTATTCATGGCTTTTCATTGTTTGGTGGCTCATTTATTTTCAATGCAGAATAATAACCCATTGTATGGATATGCCAGAGTTTGTTTATCCATTCATGTATTGAAGGACATCTTTGCTGCTTCCAGTTTTGTGGATGATGAATAAAGCTTCCATAAGCATTTATATGCAATTTTGTGTGCACATAAGTTTTCATATCAGTTGGATAAATATCTAAAAGTGTGATTGCTGGATCATATGGTAAAGACTAAGTTTAGCTACAGAAGAAACTGCCAAACTGTCTTCCAAAGTGGCTGCACCATTCTGCATTCCCACCTGCAATGAATGAAAGTTCCTGTAGTTCCCCATCCTTGCCAGCAATTTTTATTGCCACCTTGGGATTTTGAGCCTTCTAATAGGTCTGTAATTGTCCTTAATAGTCATTAGCATTTGCTATGTTCCAATGTCAAATGGTTTTGAGTACCTTATGCATGTGAGTATTTGCCATTCATGTATCTTTTTTGTTGTGGTGTTTGTTCAGTTCTTTGACCATTGTTCTTATTGGATTGTTTCCTACTATTAAATTTTAAGAGTTCTTCAAATATTATTGACAAAATTCTTTATCACATATGTGTTTTGCAGGTAATTTTCTGTCTATGGCTTGTCTTTTCATTCTCTTAACATTATCTTTCTCAGAGCAGAAATACTCATTTTTAAAATGTTCCCCTTACCACTTGTTTTCTTTCTTGCATCACACTTTTGATGCTGTAACTAAAAATTATCTCCAAACCGAAAGTTACTTAGATTTTCTACTGTATTTTCTTCTAAAAGTTTTATAGCCTTGTGTTTCACTTTTAAGTCAACAAACCACTTTGTGTGTGTGTGTGTGTGTGTGTATGTGTGAAAGAATGATCTTTGTGTCCAGATTCACTGATTTTTTTTTCCCTTTACGTACATCCAATTGTTGATACACGCTTTATTGAAGAGGATATGTTTTCTCCTATGAATTGCTTTTGCTCCTTTGTCAAAGACTAATTGACCATATTTGTGAAGGTCTGTTTCTGGACATTCCATTCTGTTTCATTCATCTATGTATTCATTCTTTCACCAATACGATGTTATCTTCATTACTATAGCTTTAAGGTAACTCTTAAATTTAGGTAGTGTGATCCTTTGAAATTTGCTCTTCCATTTCAATGTAATATTTGCTATTCTGGATCTTTTACCTTTCCTATAAACTTTAATGTCAAATTGTCATGATGTAAAAATAATCTCCTGGTATTCTGATAGGGTTTGTGTTGAATCTATAGACCAAAACTGGGAAGAATTGACATCTTAAAATATTAGCTATTCCAATCTGCATTAATTTATATCTTCTCCAGTTTATTTCATCAGATTGTATAATTATCAGTGCATGGAATCTGTGTATATATTGCTAGATTGATATTTAAGTATTTAATCTGGGGGAAGTTGCTATTGTGTTATTGATTTTTAAATTCACATTCCAATTTCTCATTGCTGATATATTGAAAAATAATCACCCTTGTCTGAGGTTGTCTCCTGTGGCTTTACTAAACTCACTTATTAGTTCCTGGAGTTTGTGTGATTCTTCGGGATTTTCTACACAATCAGTTATGTTATCTGCCAGTAAAGACAGTCTTATTTCTCTCTTCCTAATCTGTTTACCTTTTATTTCACTCTCTTATCATTTTGTACTCTCCAGGACTTTGAATAGGATTGCAAATAAGAGTGGTGAGAGAGGTTATCTTTGCCTGCCTGTTACCAATTTTAAGAGGATAGTGTACTGTTTTTAGAATTGTTTCCTAGTTTACTGAGAACTTTTATCATGAATACGTATTAGATTTTGTCAAGTACTTTTTCTGCATTTATCCATATGATCATATAATTTTTCTTCTTTAATATTAGTTGTTCTTTAAATAATTGGACAAAACTTACATACCTAGAATAAATCTCAACTAGTCATGATGCATATTTTTATATATTTTTCAAATTTTATTGTTAATATTTTGTTGATTTTTGCCCTTATGTTTATGAGATACACAAGCTGTAATTTACCTTTCTTATAATATTTTTATCCGAATTTTGAATTAAAATAATGCTGAACTCCTAGGATGTTTAGGAAATATTTCCTCTTTTTCTATTTTTTTGGAAGAAATTATGGAGAATAAGTGTATTTTCTTTCTTAATATGAAGAAAAATCTACCAATGAATTGCCATTGTGTTATGGTGGGTTTTTTTATTATAATTGATCAAGTTCTGTAATAAATATAGGCATATTCAGATTATCTATTTATTGACATAAACTTTGACAGTTCTTTCTTTCAAATAATTAGTTCATTTTATTTGATATATCATATATGCGGCCATAAGTTATTTAATGTATACCTTTATTACTCTTTTACTGATCCATGGAATCAGTAGTGATGACCTGTATTGCATTTCTGATATCTGTAATTTGTGTCCTCTCTCTTTCTTTTCAGGAGCCCATTAGAAGTTTATTGATATCTTCAATGTTTTCAAAAAACAGCTTTTAGTTTCATGGATATTTTTCTATTGTTTTCCTGTTTACAACATCATAAATTCGTGCCCTAATTTTTATTATTTACTTTCTTTTGCTTGCTGTAGAGTTGGATTGTCCTTCTTCTATTTTCATAAATTGAAATCTTAGGTTATTGATTATAGGTCTTTCTTTTTTGCTCAATGAACTTAACACTATTAATTTCCCCCTAAGCACTGCTTTCCTTGTATCTCAAAATTTTGATTAGTAGTATTTTTGTTTTCATTTATTTCAAATTCAATTTCTCCTGAAGCACTTTGACCTATTGCTCTTTTATTCTTGTGTGCTGACAGTTCTATCCATTGGAGATAGTAAATTAACTATAATTGTTTCAAATTCCTGGTCTGATAACTCCAACATTGCTGTTATCTCTGAGTCTAGTTCTGGTGCTTTTTGGTATGGCTTATAGTTGTTTCTTAATAGCCAAAAATGATGAATAAAGGGAACTTTGTAAATAACTTTTGAATAATCTCTGAGAAACTGAAGGGATGGGAAACGTTCTATGGTTCTGTGATTAAGTATCAATTTTTTAGTGAACTTGTGCCTCTGGACTGTGGCCTTTTCACTGCTTCTTAGTCTTCCCCTCCCCAATTCACTCCCAGGCTGGACAGCATGTCTAGAGTGGCCTAGAGTTGGGTATTTCCCTTTGTCCTGTTAGGCTCATATAAAACTCCAGTAGGTTAAGCTCTGGTTGAAGGTTCTCAAGAGAACAGACCTTGTTCAGAAGAAATGAATCCTCTGGTGTATTTATAAATAGTGTCTTTCCCCTACTCCATACTGGAAGCTTCTGGATAATTTTCTCTGATGTTCACTGTGAGAACCTCATTGAGATCCAGGCAGTAAACTCAGGAGAGGGGTCCCCAGTGAAAGGATCCCTCTATCGATTTTAACTCTCAGATTTGTCCACACTGAACCTCTAGCACTTTCCGGCCCTTGTTCTGGCAGAGGTTGCTGTTCTGACAGGTCCTCCTTTTCTATACTCACTTGTCATGTGTCTCCATGTGTTGGGCAGCATTTTGTCCTGTAATCTCACCTCTCTGTCTCATCTAAGAAAAGTTGTTGATTCTTCAGATCATTCAGCTATTTACTTATGGTTAAGACAAAGTGGTAACTTACAAGTTGGATCAGAAACTGGAAGTCTCCTTTATTATTTTATTACACTGTATGGTACATATTCAAACATTTGTGCTTAGTTTTGTACAGCAGACTCTATGAAAAATATCATGGATTTACTCACTAAAATCTATCAGTATAAATACTGAGGTGATATGCTTAATCAATATTTTATGGAAATGTTTATAGGAATACAGGACATGATCTTGTATCCTTTACCAATGCCTGTTGGTTGAGCTGTGAAAGAGATTTACAGCTTTGCTGAACCACTAAATCTGAATCACTAATTTTTGAAACAAAGAGATGCTTGTTCGTTCAATTTTTAATTATTCAAATAATTGAATAGTTGTAGAGTTTAAATATTCAAAAAAGAATCAAAGATGAAAATGGCAGTGTAATTTATGTTTTCTCACTTGTATCACATTGTACATAAATGGCCTAAATTTGAGCTCTAAGAAAAGTAATTGCCTATGACCTAGCTATATAAGTTTCTGAATTTGTATTGAAATTGAAACTTTTTGCATAAGAATAATAACTTTATATATTTTGCAACATGAACAAAAATGCAGATTTCAATTATAGTTGTTATGTAATTGATTAAAAAACTGTAAGAAAAATTGAAAAACATTTTATTAATATTGATACTTTTATACTTGCTTTTCCCTGTAGATAATATGTCTTTAATTTGATGTTGACAAAACCAAGCTTTTATATGAACTAATAAATTTACTTGAATTGGACAGTGTTAAAACTGATATTTTTACTTTTAAATCAAATCAAATATTCTAAAAACAGTGAATGTATTTTGTTAAGATTTATGCAATATTAGAGGAAAAGGATTTTTTGATACTCAATTCAGATGTCGCAAAACATCTGAGTATATTTGGAATAACTTGGATTTGAAAAATTACTTTCTTTGTAAATATTTTATTTATTTATTTGACAGCATGAGAGCACACAAGTAGGGGGAGCAGCAGAGGGAAAGGGAGAAGCAGTTTTCCCACTAAGCAGGGTGCTTGATGTGGGGCTCAATCCTGGAACCCCAGGATCATGACCTGAGCCAAAGGCAGATCCCTAATTGACTGAGTGATCAACATACCCCTCCTTTTTTTTAATTAGTCTCTAAGCCCAGTGTGGAGCCCAATGTGGGGCTTGAACTCACAACCCTGAGATCAAGACCTGGCTAAGATCAAGAGTCAGATGCTGAATTAACTGAGCCACTTAGGTGCTCCAAAAATCATCTTTCTTTTTTTAAAAAATATTTATTTATTTAGAGATATAGTGTGTACCTGAGTGTGGGAAGGGGCAGAAGGTGAGGTAGAGGAAGAGAGAAAATCCCAAGCAGACTCCCTGATGAACATGGAGCCCTATGGAGCTCAATCTCATGACCCTGAGATCATGACCTGATCCAAAACCAAGAGTCAGATGATTAACTGACTGAGCCACCCAGGTGCCCCATCTACTTTTTCAACTATAGATTTTATAAACTGTAAATATAGGTCATATAATTCTGATGAAAATTTAACAATCAAATTGATGCTAAAATGTATATGGGATTTTAAAGAGTTAGTACAAAAAGATAAAATATGTAATAAATATTTTAAAATATTGATTACATTCTGAAATTAACATATTTTTATAGATTGGTTACATATTTTTTATAGCCCAATATTGGCTACTGGAAAATTTAACATTGCATATGTGATTCATATTATATTTTGTTTGGATAACATCAGTCTAAACAAGGAATGAGGTTTGTCTTGGGTTAGTGGCAGAAAGTAAAGGTAGAAGAAACCTAAGAAAAAGGAAAAGTGAAGAGATGACAGATAAATTGATAGGTTCAATCTATAGGATTTGCTGATGGATTTGGATGATGGGCAGAAAGAAAAAAGGGAGAATGAGTGCCAGGTCACTGACCTGAGCATCTTGGGGTTATAAACTGAGATGGGTCAACTGTAAGAATAGATTTATGGATTAAAATGCATCAAATGTAAATAAATCTTAAAAAAAATGCATCAAATGAAAAATTATAGAACTTTTAAATGATAGTTCCCTCCTTTAGAGCCCACTGGAAAGCAGCTAGAATAACAGCAAATCACCTATATTAGGCTACAGTTGCAATACTGATAAGGCTCAATCTACCTTGATTTAACCACACTGAATCCATCAGAGACTCCAAATGAGAACAAGGGAGTTTATTATTGCCCCTTCCCCTTGGTCATACCTGAACTCCATCTTTGCTATCCTCAGCACAATGAGACTACTGAAATTCTTGCTGTTTTTTGTTTTGTTTTGTTTTGTTTTTTGTTTTCAGCCATCATCTCAACAGCTTTAGCCTCTCACCCTGAAAAACTTACATATCAGCAGCTCTCTGGAGAAGAAAGTCTGAAAATATTCGACTTCTCACTTCCCTTCTCTCTGGGATAATGGCCTCTCAACTACTGGATGTGTTGGTAGACCAAAAATGCAGTTTTGCTTCCCAGTCATTTGGGATTGCTGGAAGTCTTCTGACTCCTGTGACACTTAGTAGACTTCCTCTCCTCAACCTCCCAGTCTCTTTCCATAAACTAAGAATGGGTACATTCCTTGAGGGCAAATGTGGTATGCAGAAAGTCAGTTTTCCTTCATTCTGGAATTCCATCCCTTCTAGTCCTGATTGTCTCAGCATGTCTCTAGTATATTCAAATAGGCAATGGTGAGATACAAGCTACTAATACTTCATTATCCAAAGCAGAAGCCCAATCATTTATGGGTCATGAATTCAGTCATTCTGGTTTGATATTGCTACAACAATTCTCATCTATATTATTGTTCTAAAATTGCACTTATTAAGTCTCAACTTGGCAAGTCTTCAGAGGAAATATAATTCCATCATTTTCCCAGTCTATGCTTTTTTTATTCTTTTGCTTCTTAACCTTTCTGTATCACAAAATCTTTTTTTAAAGATTTATTTATTTATTTATTTGACAGAGATCACAAGTAGGCAGAGAGGCAGGAAGAGAGAGGAAGGGAAGCAGGCTCCCTGCTGAGCAGAGGGTCCAATGTGGGACTCGATCCAGGACCCTGGGATCATGACCTGAGCTGAAGGCAGAGGCTTTAACCCACTGAGTCACCCAGGTGCCCCTAGGTATATTTCTTATATATGGAAGACTATTTTATTTTATTTCATTTTTATTTATTTATTTTTTTTACCAAACCTGAAAGACTTTATTTCTAATCTGGAAATTATACTGTAAGAGATGGCAGAATACGACACCTAAAAAGATGACTAGAGGAGTCCAGGACAGCCCACCTAAGCCTTTTTGATATTTTGAGCTGTAGGTTCTTAAGAATTAGCAAATACAAGGGGAGATTTCTCTGAACTCTCCCTATCTGACTCAAGACAGAACCTCCAAAAGAAGTTCAGTTGTCATAAATCCTCCCATGCCCACCCCCAGGAGTTTTGACAGCCAGGGAACTTTGACATTTGTCACAGGAAAGGAGACTAGAAGTCCCCACCACACCTGGACACAGTTAGTTGCAAACTGTGACACCTCCCATCTGTTCTAAGGCCCCATTCAGTTTTCCTACAAATCATTTACTCTCTCCTAAAAAGAGCGCGTACCCCCACCCTTTTCCTATTAAACTGATGTTTAAAACTGAATTCTAAGCCACCTTGAAGAGACTTTCATTTTTTCCCTCCATACCTCCCATGTATACATGAGGTATACATGTTAATAAACTTGATGTGGGAAAAAAAGGCAGAAGAAAAATTATTCAATTTCCTCACTACCTCCAGTCCATTGACAAATCCTTGAGACATGCAGAGTGACATTCCTCTAGGGACTCAACTGCCTGGATGTTGACACTTTACTAAGGCCAAAAGGCAATCCTAGCCTGATCCCCTCAAGCCCCCACACCAGGATCCTGTAACTCCACTTAAACATATAAAAATTCCTTTAAAAACTTCCTTTATCTCTAAACCTCCTAAGATACATGTTGACAATCACACCACAAGCACATGACCCATTTATTTACACCTGAAAGGTCTCATGACTAAGGCTTTATAAGAAGGTAATAAATGATATTTTCCCAACAACAGCTAGCCCCCTCAAGGTCCTGGAAACCTTGCCTCCAAATTTCTTAGAGACTTATGTTATTCTTAACTCTCTCCCAACTTGAAGGTATATAATGGACCACTCCTCATGACCCCAGTGCAACTCTTTCTGCCCATGGGTCTTGTCCCCCTGCTTTAATAAAATCACCTTTTTGCACCAAAGACATCTCAAGAATTTTTTTCTTGGCCATTGGCTTCAAATCATAATATCTTTCCTACATCAAACTTAACAATTATTTTTCTTTTGTTAATTTGTATGTTGTTATAGGGGCCTCAGACAAGAACTTAGAAAGGAAGTGGAAAATTTCTTTCTCCTCCCCTCCACCTCAAACCCAAATACTGTGATAGCCAATAGGCATGATCTTATTTTCCTTATCTTAAATGTTTACATTCTCATTCATGTCTCTTTGCTTTTTAAAAATTCTTACATTTTTCTTATTGTTCAAGATATATATTTTTTCTCTATCGATTTATAAATTATCAACCTGATTTTTATTTTAGTAACAGCTATGTTTAATATAAAAATAAAAAAGCATATATAGTTGTGCATTTCTACAAACATCAAGAGTAATTAATCATATTGTAATTGTTCACATTATATTTCCTTATGCTAATTTCCCACGTTAACTGTAAGAATACAGGGCTTCACAGAAGACTATTTTCTATTTTTTTTTTGCCTCTTATCTGTTTTCTTTCAGAAAGTATTTCTTTCTTTTTTTTTTTTTTTTATAAACATATCATGTATTTTTATCCCCAGGGGTACAGGTCTGTGAATCGCCAGGTTTACACACTTCACAGCATTCACCATAGCACATACCCTTCCCAATGTCTATAACCCCCTCCCCCTCTCCCAACCCCACTTCCCCCCCATCAGAAAGTATTTCTGATATTTATATTTGTTATGCCCCAATAATGGGTCTGTGATTAAAGGAGTGAGACTGATATAAAGTGAAGGTCAAGCAAAGCTTTATTTCGTGCCAAGCATCAAGAATTAAACTGACTGATGGGCCAGGGCCGCACCTCTTATAGAGAGGTGCAACCTTTCTCTGTTTCCCAGACTAGCTTTTAAGGGCAAAGGCCATGCGGTTGGGCCTGGCCACGCACAGGTGGCCAATGAGATTGTAACACACAGAGAAAGCTGCACAGTCATGCTAGGTGACCAATTGAATTACAATTTACCCTAGTAGACATTTGAACTAGCCTAACACCTTGGTCAGAATTGGTGCCCAAAAGGTGCCCAAAGGGCGGGGCCCATACTCCTTGGTAGCTAGGGAGACAGTATGCATCCCCCAACTGATCAGATGTCTCCACCTGGCCTGACCCACCCTTGTATTTGAGTTTTGTTACCTGGAGCTGGTTTCTAGGATTTGTTTTTAAGTAAATCCCCTGGGGGAAGGGGAGCAGAGACAGTTTAAGGGTTAAACAGCATTATTGTTCTAACCTTGATGGAAGCCTCTAGCTAAATAGGTCCTTACAATATTGTATCATACATGATTAACAAATAATAAAAGAGGAATTCTACTTTTATACCTTTTGTTTTCATGGTCCTTTTTATCCTCAATGCTATGTCTTCCCCATTTGTAATATCTTATTTTGATGTAGTCTTATGGGCCACTCTATTTCTTCAGGTAACACTTTCAGGAAAAGAACAAGAATGGTAAATTACCTGAGCTCGATAACTGTGAATGTTTTGTTTTGTTTTGTTTTGTTTTCTTGTTGGAATAAGTACAATAACTTGTTTGCACACACAATTATTGTTTTCCTCAGAACTGATAAGAATTTATCCCTTTTAAAAACTAGTCCTTAGTGCTGCATAAAACTGTTGCCAACAATATTTTTTTCATCGTAACACAATAATCAACTTTTTTAAGTGTGAGTGTTTGTATGTGTGTTCCTGTCTAGAATTTTTTTTTTCCCTTTTTATTTATTTTTTTTTTTTCAGCGTAACAGTATTCATTCTTTTTGCACAACACCCAGTGCTCCATGCAAAACGTGCCCTCCCCATCACCCACCACCTGTTCCCCCAACCTCCCACCCCTGACCCTTCAAAACCCTCTAGGTCCTGTCTAGAATTTTGGACAAAAACAATTAGAGCTTTCCAAATGTTACTGTTCATTCGTCTCTTTTCCTTCATTTTACCTGAATTTCAGCAATTTCTATTAACAAATACATTTTCTTTATTCTCAATGGTGTTATTTATTTGAATATGTATTTTCTTCTATCTTCTTTACAATTCTTTTATTACATTCCCACAAATGGCCTCAAAAGTGGGTATCATACCCCATTTACAGATGGGTGAACTGAAGCACAGCGGATTTTACAACTCTCCCAGGCTGATCAGACTACAATGCTCCTCTCTTTTCCATGAGAAAAGGAATATATTCAGTTAACATGTTTTTAAAAATGTATCTATGGGAAAATCATACATCTATGGGAAAAGTAAAGCTCAGAGGGGTACATGATTTATATTAAGCACTGTCACATAATATATTGCAGGAGGGAGAGAAAATACTAAATACTACAACTCTCTAAAATGTGGGGTTATCTTTTCTAATACTTATAGTTCTTCTAATTTCTAGTGTTTAAAAATAGTTTTCTAAAATGAGCCACAGGAGACAAACTCTTGATTTCAACAGTTCAAGGGGACGCATCTCAGGAGGAGCACTGGGAAGTCCTGGAGGCCCCAGTGATGGGACACACCCCACATGCCTGCAAGCAAGAGAATCGTTTGTGTAAATTCCTCTGCATGCAGCTGTGTGACCTGGCTCCTAAAACCAGCCTGCTCCTTTTTTATTAAGGAGACCCTGCAGAGGCAAAGCAGTCATCAGCTTATGCAAATTCCTGTGGGCACAAAAAAGGGGACCTTTTAAGCTGCCTATTACTTTATTATTTCTGAAAGAAAGAAAAGAAAAGCATAAAGGGGGGAGGGTGGGGAGAATTAAGGATCTAATAACAGTGAGAGCTCGCTGCCCAGGTTGCGTCTCTTGCTGTGTTTGAATGATTTTTCTTTGTCGACAGCCTTGCACTGGGCTATTTTTAGCATCTCTTTAATAATTGAGCTGTAGCAATTGTGCTCAGCAGCTGGAACAGGCAGGGAAAATAGCAGCTCAAAGAAATAGTGCAGCAGGGTCATAATTTAAGTCAAGCTGCATTATAGAGCATATCTTTCTCAAAGGTAGAATGCTGAGGTGGAAAAAAAAACTTAAGAAGAGCAGAAAGAAAGAAAGAAAGACAAAAGGGAGTGATAGATGGAGAGGATTTTTTTTTCTTTTCTTTCCTTTTTTTTTTTTTTTTTTTTTTGGTTTTCTATTTTTTTAAACAATCCGAGAAGGTGCTCTGTTGGACAGATTCTTTTGATGGTACAAAAAGCAGGTACCAAGGGCCTTACTGCTCAACGTGGCAAACAGGACAAGGAAACTAAGGTTGCTAGCAGAATTGACACTTTCCTTGTCCCCAGGGTTGATAAGAAAAAGAGCCTTCCTGCACAGCACAGGCAACCCTCGATACAGTGGAACGCAGCTAGAAAGTTGGAAGAGGAAATTTTAGCCATCGGCAGAAGAATTCTGATGAGGAAGGATAAATCTCATATTACCCACCACCTTCCTTTCTAGACAGGATGCGGGCAGGAAGTATGCATCTTTGGAGGATATAGTTGGATTTCTCAAAGTCCAATTTTCAGATTCATCATTAAATACCTGACTTAGGTTATTAAGCCTGTGGGCATATGTATCTCACTTTGCTGAAACTGCTGACTTTGCATTGCTGGGTCCCTTCTAGGCAGAATCTGCAGAGCCCAAAAAGAGATGGATATTGCCAAATGGAGATTTAATAAGGGCCCATATGTCTGATCAGTGCAGACATGCATCTGACTAATTCAGGCAATCTAAACAAACAAATAAATAAATAACCAAAATGATCAAGTTTATTGACCATTAATTACATCCTCAACTTAACTAGAAAACTGTCAAATTGCTTATGTCCTCTTTTGACCAGGCAGAGAGACTGCTAGCGATTGATAGGGCTGTAGACTTTCTTCCTCGGAGCTGCAAACTTTCTGCCTTTTAAATATTCCTTTTTTTTTTTTTTTTTTTTGCTTCATTACAATCTTCTTGTTCTACACTATCACCATTTGTTTACTTTGCTTGTTTCCCTTTTTGTTGCTATATTTCCCTCTATCCCCCTTTCTTCAATTTCCCCTGGGGGTTCAGGCTGAAGCCTTAAGCAACAGGAGGAAGTTTCTGTATGAGCTGGATTGGTGTGACATTCCATCCAGTAGAGGTCAATGTGACAAAGGGAATTTCTACCCAGGCATGTACATAGGTTATCAACATAATATAGCCAAGGTGACTGGCTACCCATGATTGCTTACATGGCAAAGAAACAGTTTGCTCTGCCAGCAAATTTTGTCTTTTAACTATCAAAATACTGTTTACTTTAAAACGAGTCTTTAGGAACTTTGCAATACAAAGTCGGTATAAGGAAGAAACACTTTACATATTCCTTAAACAACAGGGTAAATATCAATTCATGCTTTCTTCTAAGCAGAAAAAAAGAAAAAAGAAAGGTAGAAGGTTCCGGCTGAAGTATTATATGAGTCTAAATACGTGACAGATATTTTAGGCTTTTAGGACGTGAACAAGGGAGACCATTCAGGTGTCATAAACTTGAACAACCACCAAAAGAATCAAGTTAGATCAGTGTAAAACCTGGTACATAGCAGAACTCACTTTTCCATATGAATTCATTCTGTAATAATTGTTATGTAATGACGGAGCAATTGGATAAGATTGCTTGGCTGGAAAGTTCTTTCCTAAATACAAAGAAGTTTCAGGGTCTTTGTGGGATTGTTTTTGAATTTTCTGAGTTTATTTTATTTTATTTTTTTGGTATTTATTTCTGTCTGTGGGTTGTTCAACACACAGAGCATGAGGATGCTCTCTTCCTGTGGGCAGAGAGAGACAGCCATGCATTATCACACATTTAAGAAGATGCCAATTTTCAACTTCACAGGCTTTCCTAAAGTTCTACTGCAGCAGCCTATTGGGTCCACGAAATTGAAAATGAGATCTGATGGGTTTGGAGGGATTAGAACTTCAGAGAGGAAACTTGTTCTCTCTGAATTACCTGACTCGGGCCACAGGAACACTGGACCACTGAAACAAAGTGCCATAAACTTTGGTGATTCAAAACAACAAATATTCATTCTCTCACAATTCTGGAAGCCAGTAGTACAAAATCAACATCACTTGGCCTAAGTCAAGATGTTGGCAGGGCCGAATTTCCTCCCGAAACTCCAGCGGGAGATCCAGTCTTTCCATCTTTCAATTTCTCCTGGCTTTTGGCATTTCTTAGTTTGTAACACTTCGCTCCAACCTTGACCTCTGTTGTCACGTTACCCTCTCCTTTTCTGTCAGATTTCCCTTTGTATCATTTTTATATGCACGTAAGTAATTGGATTTAGGTAATACATTCAGGTAATACAGGATAATTTCCCCCATCTCGAGATCCTTAAACTAATTGAATCTGCAAAGATTCTTTCTCCAGAGAAGGTCATGTCCACAAGTTCCAGGGATCTGGAGGGGGACATATCTTTTGGGAAGGCTGCTGTTCCATCCACCACACACCTCAGTCCAATAAAATGCCCACATCCCCAGATCCATTCAGACACCATCGATACTCTAAAGGAGACATTTTACTTTGTCATTGTTTTTTTGTGTGATGGTCCTAATAACAAGAACAGCCAATATTTATTGAGTGATTTACCTTATCCCTCATAAGAGAGTTATATATTTGGCTGAAACATGGCTCTGCTAATGTGTGTCAGTTTTTGTGCCCCAAACCTGCCATTTCTTTGTTTACTCACATATATTCATTCACTTAAAACAAATAGTTGCTGCATAGGAAAACTATTATTATTCCCGCGTTGGAGAAGAAAGAATGAAGTTGAGAATGTGAGGGAACCTCCTCAAAGTTATATAGGAAGTTGTTCCTACTATCAGCATTCACCCCAGATGACATAAGCTTCTGCTTTTACCTGCCCCCAGCAAGACCTTCTTCTGCTGTGCATGAAGATTTCTGGGCTTCTGTCAGAGGGTGAGCTACACCCATCCTTAGTTTTTGATGGCGATCTGGTCGCTTCATGTCTTTTCTCAAATCTGCATAGAGAAGGTAGAAAAGGAATGAAGAAAAGATGGAGTTTATGAAGAAGGTGAGGGAGAAAAGTACAAAAGATAAAGGAACAGTGACAACACAGAGACAAAAAGTTTGCTAAAAACAGAAAAGATTCTTTCTCTGAGAGAAAATGGTAGGGAAGGTACAGGTGTTGAGCAATGCTCCTAATTCCCCAAACCACCCTGAAGATTAACTTTACTAGCTGCTGAACACTCACAAAACCCTACAAGATTGCACTTGTTATCCCAGATTTACACCTGGAAACCATGTTTAGTCACTCAGCAAGTTACTCAGATACTGGAAACTAGATACTCAAAAATGAAAAGGAGGATGAGGAGGGGGAGAAGGGGAGGACAAAGGAGAAACAACTCATCATTTATTATTTTTCAAATCATGAAGAAAGAAGCCAAATAAAATACTCAACTATTGTAAGTGTTAAACTTCTGAAACTAACACCAGCTCTCGAGGTCCCTTCATTTAAAGATTAAGAGGTAAAGAGGACAGAAAGAATCACCATCACGGGTGAGAAGGGAAGAAGGTGAAAGAAGGGAAAGAAAGAGAAAGAAGGGAAAGAAGCTGAAGGAAGACCAAAAAAATATATATATATACATATATACATATATACATATAAATATAAATACATATAAATATATATATGCACACATCACATTATATCACACATATAGAATGTATATATACAAGTACATAAGTAAATACAAATATATACATATAGACCTGTATCTGTATTATTCATAAACACACACAAGTTAGCCTTTTGATAAGTTATGTTACTTTAATATGAATGAATGAATAGCAGTCCCAGAGAGGAATTTCTATTCAGTTTTACATTAAACTGTGTTCTACCGATGTGTAATAAAAAAGAGTAAATCATTACCCCACAGTAGGAAATATGGAGTTTTTTTTTTTTTTAACTTCTCATTCTTTTTGTGTCTTGTGTTTTATGCCATACCAAGAACTGAAGATTAGGGATGTCTGGTCCCCTGAAAACAAATCTCTGTGGAACAAAAAGCTACAAATATACACAGAGTGGGGTACTAAAAAAAGGCACGGGGATAACCCCAAACGTCATATCTTATCATTGTTGCCTTTTGAGGAAACTGCACCTCTGCATTCTATTAAGATGCAGTGATTTCTTTCTTTTTCTTTTTTTTTTTTTTAAGGTTTTACTTATTTATTTGACAGAGAGAGGAATCAGAAGTAGGCAGAGAGGCAGGCAGAGAAAGAGGGGAGAAGTAGGCTCCCTGTTGAGCAGAGAGCCCGATGTGGGGCTCGATCCCAGTACCCTGAGATCATGACCTGAGCTGAAGGCAGCGGCTTTAACCCCCTGAGCCACCCAGGCGCCCCCAGTGATTTCTTTTTTTTTTTTTTTTTTTTTTTAAAGATTTTATTTATTTATTTGACAGAGAGAGAGATCACAAGTAGGCAGAGAGGCAGGCAGAGAGAGAGGAGGAAGCAGGCTCGCAGAAAGAAACTGTTACTTCAAGTTTTTGACATATGCTTTGTTTTTGTTTTCATGGGAACTGAATTCTTCTTCATTCTTCCTTTTATGAGGCAAAATCTAAAACATGATACTTAACTTTTAGGCTGCTTACATGATTAAAAAAATAATAACATTTTTCCTACTGATTAAGGAGCACTGCATATTCACTATAAAGGATTCAGAAATCTGGACAAATAAAAAGATGAAATTATCCAATAATCCTAATAACCAGAGATGGCCATTACTAATGTTTACTAAATTTCCTTCAAACTTTCTTTGTATTACATAAAAATATTATGAAATGCACTAATACTGTATGGACAGTATTGGTTTTCATCCTTTTAACTTTACATCAAATACAGAGTGTTTTCTGAGCTTTAATACTCTTTACAATATGATTTTAATAAGATTGCTCTTTATTAATATGTATATAAGAAGTCAGGGTTCTCTAGAGAAAAAGAACTAATAAGATACATATAAAACACACACAGAGGTTTATATGTGGGTGAGCCTCATTTAATCAGTGTGTGTGTGTGTGTGTGTGTGTGTATACAGGGAGAAAGAGCAAGAGAGATTGATTTAGTATAAGGAATTGGCTCATATAATTCTAAGTATTGGTTAAGTCCGAAATTTGTAGGGTGAGCATGGGTACAGGAGACCCAGGGAGAACTGATGTTCCAATTCAAAGACCATTAGGTAGAAAGAGTTAATGCTGCAGATGAAATTTAAAGGCAGTCAGCTGGAAAATTCTCTCTTACTCAGGGGCACGTTTGCTGCTTGGCCTACTAAGACTGATTAGATGAGGCCCACCCACATTATGGAGAGCATTCAACTTTATTTTAAGTCCACTGATTTGAACATTAATTGTTCCCAGAAACACCCAGAATAATACCTGAGCAAGTATCTAGGTACCTCATGGTCTAGCCTAGCTGACACATACAAGTTAACCATTATAATGAATATGCTTTGATTTATTGAATCAAATGTTATGGGCAGATATTTACAACCAATCAATCCTCCTTCACCCATGATAGATAGTGATATGGACAAACAGGAACTTTTTTAAACACAGTGACCCAGAACCTACACTATCAACTAATGAATGTTGGCATGTCCCCAGAAACATATTTCTACTTCTCATTCCATGTGTCTCTAATTGACTGATACGAAATCATTGTCTGTCCCCACCTCCTCTTTCCCTATTTTTCTGAGATAACTACAGCACAGGGACCATCACTGCCTTCATCATGCCCTGTTAATAGGATCTTCCTTGTCAGCATCTCCTGGTTTCATTGTAGGAGCCACAGCTCATCAAGACATAAGGCCTAACTCTCTGACCATCCCCACCCTGCTTCCGAGGCCTAATCTTTTCCCCTTGATTCCTGTTTTGAATGGATTTTTTACATGAGGATGAAGGCATGGAAGTAGGAGGCACTACAGAGGCATAGTAAATTAACAATTTCAGACATCTCAAAAAGCAACACACTGTAAGAGTAGGAGCAGGAGAGGTCTAAGAGGGCATGCAGTGTTCCTTATTTACTTTTTGGATATTTGGTCAAGACAAAACTATGAGAGATACGCCAATTGTCTTTCTAGTTCCTGTGCTGCCGCCCATCCCTTCCCAATTTTTTTTTTTTTTTTTTTTTTTTTAAATGAACACTAGTCTACTTAAGTCACAAGGAGCATTTCAGATGTCTGTGGCTGTGCTTTAGCTTCTAATACAGTTCAACTGACCTCATTTTTGGAATAAGTTCCCTCCAGATTCTGGAATGAGGTTTTCTATCAGTGTTGGTGAGATTTTCATCTTTATTCACATTTTCATTTTCAGAGAAGCTGAGAAAGACCATTGATAGGCGTGCAAATCAGACACAATTTTGACCCATGGCATATGTTTTAAATATGAATTCACACTACTGTTATCTTGAGCTGTTATGTGCTCACTACAATCCACAAAGGCCAGTGACCTAACAAATTGAAGTGACTTGATAAAGTTATTTCTGAATGCTCTATTGTAGATTTTACATTTGCAACTGTAACTAATTGCACTGAACGTGAAATCTAATTAAAACCTCATTGTACCATCTGTGTTCTTTGGTTAAAGGACATGTACTATTAAACATGTGTTGAAAGAAGGTATTGAAAGAGTTACTTAAAATTCAGTTTCTTCCATTCTCAAAGACTGGATGGTGGCAGAGTGTAATAGTCCATTGTTGTAACCAGTCCTTGAAAGCTCTTCAGAGCCATAGCTAATTTTCCTATTAGTTACAGACTGGACAGTGCCCCACCAAATTAAACCTCACAATTTCAGCGATGGTGAAAACACACGCACATACACACACACACACACACACACTGAGAAAGAAGGAAAGAACCTCGGTAATGCACATACACAACAGTATTCCAAGAGTCCACAGATAGCTTCTCTTACCTTATTTAGTGCAAATGAAAAGCATGTTGTTTAACTAGGGAGTGTGAGGATTTCCTTTGCCTGCAAATGAACTGGTTTCAATGATGGTAACCTCTCAGTGTTACATGGTACAAAAGTTAGAGAGAAGTAAAAGAAGGGACAAAAAAAGAATACTATTGGAGAGAAATCTGCAAATCTACAAAAATAATGATTGATTGCTGTGCTTTAAGCCCTGATAATATGTTCTATACTTAGTTTATTCCTTCTTTAATGGTCACATGACATCCACAAAGATATCACTGACTTTGAGTCTTAGTTGAGATGCTAAAATCAGTTTTCACAACTTTTCACAGAGGAAGTTTTTGCAGTCTCCTAGTCTGTTAAAAAACTAGAAAATATTAAGACATTTCCTCTTTGTACATCTCACTTAGATTTAAAAAGAAGTGCTGGAGTGGCCTCCAGTTGATTTATATTCCAGCAGCTGCAGTCATGACATCGAGATGCAATAAAACCATCTCTCAGTTACGCATGCACCTGTTGTTAAAGGGAAATCTAGGACAGATGGGCAGAGGCTGTGGAGTCCTAAGTGATGGTGGGCACCCTGAAAGAGTAGATGCATTTTCAGGGCAGCTGGGCCAGGGGTGTAGGCACCAGTATTGGAATGTTAAACTGACCTCCTTATTCACACACGAGCAGTCATCAATTTCCGTGTGCAACTTGCAACAAAATGATGTTGGAAAAATTCTGTTTTTCCTTTGTTTCTGAAGCTGTGTACCCTATTTCAGAAGACTCAAGAGCATACAAAAGACCTTCAACGAATATGATTGATTTATGGGGCAACAAGAATTTTATTTATTTTGATTTTTTTAAATTTAATTTATTTTAGATTTTTTTTTTAATTTTGTGGGTGGGGTCAACAGAATGATCCAGGACAATTGCAATATAATTTTTTTAAAGTAACTCTCTAGGGGTTTCTGGGTGGCTCAGTCAGTTAAGCGTCCAACTCTTGATTTTGGTCAGGTCATTATCGCAAGGTTGTGAGATCGAGCCCTAAATTGGGCTCATGCTGAGTGTGGAATCTATTTAAGATTCTCTCTCCCTCTGCCTCTGAGCCCCCCTAACCCACTCTGTGCTCTCTTTCTCTCTCTCTCTGTAAAAAGGGGGAAAAATCTGTCTGAAGTAAGTGTCAAGCAGACAAGTGGATTTATTGATGGTTGTGGTCCTCCTAATAGCCATATTGGATAGACAAAGTGGTGATTTTGTTGAGGATATTGTGATTTGCCCAAGGTCACATATCCAGAGCTGATCCAGGATGAATGCTCATTTGTTAGAGCAGCTCTGAGTTACCCGGGCATATACACATCTGAGTCTGATTCTGACTTTATCACTTGTTTTCTTGCTGTTACTCAGTCTTCTCATCTGCACATAGTTTGATGCCATCCTCGTGGGAACAAATG
Source organism: Meles meles (assembly GCF_922984935.1). Classification (NCBI taxonomy): domain Eukaryota; kingdom Metazoa; phylum Chordata; class Mammalia; order Carnivora; family Mustelidae; genus Meles; species Meles meles. The sequence goes on along the minus strand of NC_060069.1, from coordinate 34,154,098 downwards.
AGAAACAGTTGATTCTACAAGAAAATTTCATGCTTTTAGTTTATTGTTGTTTTCAGAAGAAGAGACTGTCCTCGGTCTTTTGACATGTCATATGACATGTGACATTCAGACTTGGAGGAAACTCTAAAAAGAATACCTAGCAGCAGGTTCCTTATGTCCAAATATTTCTCAAAACAAAGAGCCGAAGCCCTTTGACCCTCGCAGCATAAGCTCTGTGGCTGGAATGCCCGAGTTCTCTTTATAAACTCTCCTCAATAAACCATGCTGCATTGGAAAGCCAGGCAGGACCTGAGAAATGTTAACATTTCAAGAAGTTTTAGAAATTCTTTTCCTCCAGTTTTTTTCATATAAAATAAAATATGGTGATCACACTGTTGACATATAAGTCCACTGAGCTCTTGCTAATTGATAATCCCCATGCCAAGACTTGGCAAACAATAGCACTTTAGGATAGATAATATTAACTGCATTTTATAGGAAAGAAAACCTAAAAACATATAGTAGTATGACCCGGCAATTGCGCTGCACAGTATTTACCCCAAAGATACAAAGGTTGTGATCTGAAGGGGCGCGTGTACCCTAATGTTTATAGCAACAATGTCCACAATAACCAAACTATAGAAAGAGCATAGATGCCCGTCAACAGATGAATGGATAAAGAAGATGTGGTGTATATATACAATGGAATACTATGCAGCCATCAAAAAACCTGAAATCGTGTCATTTGTAACAACGTGGATGGAACTAGAAGGTATTGTGCTAAACGAAATAAGTCAATCAGAGAAAGACAACTATCATATGATCTCACTGATATGAGGAATTTGAGAAAAAAAGAGAGGATCATAGAGGAAGGGAGGGAAAAATGAAACAAGATGAAACCAGAGAGGGAGACCAACCATAAGAGACTTAATCTCAGGAAACAAACTGAGGGTTGCTGGAAGAGAGGTGGTGAAAGGGATGCGGAGGCTGGGTTATGGACATTGGGGAGGGTATGTGCTATGGTGAGTGCTGTGAATTGTGTAAGACTGATGAATCACAGAGCTGTATTTTATATATACTTTATATACTAATAAAAAAAGCATATAGTAGTACTCCTGGCAGTCACTTATGTTACTATGTGCTACTATGTATTATCTATCTTTCTATGTATGTATGCACCTATCTATTCATCCTTCCATCCATCCATATAACTTTATAATAACTTTATGAGAAAATTATTGTTTCATTCCTATTTACAGATGGGAAAATGGAGGCAGAAGAGGATAAGTAACTTGGTTGAAGTCCCACAGTAAGAATAGTATAGAACAGACTTGAGTCCGGGTGACCCAGTTCAGAGTTCCTATCTAATCATCAGGTAAGAGTGCCTCTCAGGTACAAATAAAATATTTGCTTTAAGAAAAGATAAATAAATGGATGGATGAATGTTCCTATGATAATGTAGCAAATAGGGCATATGATATGACAGAAACTCCTGCTCTGAACAACTAAGTTATTGTGCTTTTCATTTTGTTCCAAAACAAATTCTGCCAGCATGGATTTTCCTTTTACAAACAAAATACTTGAAAAAAAGGAAAAACTTCATTTACTGCATTCGTCAATGGCAGAGTGAGACATCAACTGCAAGGTGAGTACAGGACTTCCTGGATGACGCAAACGTATCTTGCTTAGTATTACAACTAAGTAATCAGTAATCAGACAAAACAATCTGAATATATTATATAAAACTTAGTGAGAAAAAAATTAGGGATTTATTACCCCACTCTCACAAACAGAAACAAAAAACATCTTTGTTTAATATCACTAAGTTTGATATTTTAGTTTATAGAATGGAGAAGTGAAACTTATTTACACACAATATTAATGAATTGAGTGGGGTGACTGTCTCTTTATAATATGAAAAGTAAGCTTTTATCACTTACAATTATAATTTTACAGCTAATGTCTGGTATGTTAAAACTGGTAATTCCTTCAAATTCTTTCTCTTTTCTGATTTGCAATGTCTCCAAGATACAGTGGGCATTTGTTGGTTTGTAACTTCCTTGGAGCATCCCAGGTACAATCTGAAGCTGGCCCCCATCTCCAGAGGGCAGAGAAAGATGAAGAAAAAGGCATGCCCCTCCAGGTGGGTAGGTGACAGGAACAATAAGCAAAGGGAACTTATACAGGAGGCTTGCCTTGGATGGCAGCAAGGCGAGTGGATCCCTGCACCTGTCTGCCACATCTTAGAAGTTTATAAAGAAGCTTTCATTCACATATACTGTGCAGACGTTCTAAACACCATATCACCATCTCAAGGCCATGTCCTTGGAGCAGCCTCTGGGAGCAGGAAAGACAAGCAGAACTCACATTCCAAAGGCAGGGGAGAAGGTGAGGACCTCTAAGTGCCCAGGTCCAGCTCATGGGTCAACCAGTGGCCACATCTTTTTGATGATCTTCCCCAACAGCATTGGGTAACCGTGGCCAAGTGGATTCAGGCTTTAAAGTCCAAGTTTAGGGCACCTCAGTGGCTTAGTCCATTGGACATCTGCCTTAGGCTCAGGTCACGATCCCTGGATTGAGCCCCTCTCCCTCTGCTGCTCCCCCTGCTTGTGCTCTCTCACTCTCTCTCTGTCAAATAAATAAGTACAATTTAAAAATAAAATAAAATAAAATCCAAGTTTAAATTCAGGTGGAGATGTTCAGCTGGCTTTTCTTTTTAAATGATTAATATTAGTATGAGTATAAATTATGGAAAATATGGAAAAAAGGGAAAATATAGAAAAGCATACAAATAAAATTTAAATATCAGCATTTTAATTAACCTAATGATATGCATTCCAAATGATGTCAATCTCTTATTTATGTCTGTGGATTTTACATGATATACATATATATATATCATCATTTTCCATGTGATTAAATATTTCTCAAAACATAATTTTAGTGCATGAAGAGTATTTTATGGGGTCAGTGAGCCATATGATATTTAACCTATCTCCAATTAAAATTTAGATTTCCAGCTATAAACAATACTATGGTAAGCATGCCCGAACACTGTCTGCGTCTCTGATAAGACCTACAGAGTGTCTAGGCGTTTCTCAATTATTTTATGAGGATTAATATCTTAAGAAAAATACCCATAAGTGTTGTTTGCAAAGTATATTTAAATAGAAAAAATTGAAAGTGCTGTATGCTATTTCATTTGCAAGTAAAAACATCAGTTAGGTATAAATTGGAGAAATGTCATCAGATGATAGTTTTCTAAGTTGTATCTTTATTGTAGCAGTTGGAGAACAATCTTGTAACTCAGATTACTCCAGTTTCAGTTGAATGTATTTGAAATGACAATTTCATTATAATCTTTATTTATGTTACTATCTGGCATATATAAAAAAGTATAAATGGAGAAAAATAATAGTGTATTATTTTTAAAGAAATAATATTTGACAAGCAATTACTGTAGCAATTAACACATTTTTTAAATGAAACCGGACTTTTATGGGATGAAATAAATGCCATCTGCTTAGGTACTACTTTGATATGAAGTTTGGAGAGCACTCACTTATCCAAATAGAACTTTAAATTCATAATAGTACTCATGAGGCAAAATTACAGAGACAATAAAAAGATCAGTGGTTTCCAGGGATTGGGATGGAAGTGGGGAATAAGTAGTTGGAACATGGAGGATTTTTAGGGCAGTAGCAATATTCTGGGTGATATTATAATGAAGGATACTTGCCATTGTACATTTATCCACACCCAAGGAATGCACAACACCCTCATAAGAAATACGGGCTTTGGTTGATTATGATATGTCAGCGTAGGTTCATCAACTATAAGAAGTGCACGTTTCCAGTGAGTACTATTGATAATAGGGGAGGTATGCATCTGGGGACAAGAAGGACTATACAGGAAAGCTCTATCTCTTTTTCTCGCTTTGACCATGAACATAAAACTGCTCTAAAAAAATGAAGTCCATTAAAAAAGAAAAAAAAGGACTCATGTTCTTACATTATTTTTTCAATAGGAATATAGAGAAAATAAAACAAACCAACAAACAAAAACAAAAACAAAAACACATGCTCATGTGAAACACTCCCTTTTCCAAAAAGAGAAAAGAACAGCAAACGTACCCATCTTTGACTTCATATGTGACACACATATTCTCTTTATTATTTCATGTTGCTTTGTAGAGATTTATATGGATTAACCAGGACCTTCTTTTACAAGCTAACTCCTGGCAGAAAGCTTTAATACATGTCTTCCTTAGTAGAGTCTGGTAGTTTCATCCTACTGCTTGGTTTTAAGGTTTAGCTGAAATTCCTGAAGGATTGAAGGGTTGAACATCAATGCAGTTTTCAGCTCTTCAGGAAAGTCCAGACCTCGCTGCAACAGTTAGAAATGCTGTAGGAAGTAATCAAGAAAATTGAACAATCGGTGTAAATTTCCCTAACTTGCCAAATTCATTCGCTTTTGCATAGAGTATTGTTGCTTTCGTAAGAATCACTGTCTCTCTCCCTATTAATGAGAAGTTCTTGCTGTATTGTTACTGTGTGATGTAGTCCCTTAACCCACCTCTGATTTCAGCTACAGCCACAGGGGCAGTTTTTGTTTTTATATTATACTTTTTATTTACTTTATGTGTTATTGAAGTAGCGTTGGCATATAGTGCATATAGTATTATTTTCAGGGGCAGGACATTGTGATTTCCCAGTTCTGTACACTACTTGATGCTCAACACAGCACTACAATAACATCGTGGCCTATATTACATGTGCTTCACTTTTCATCTCTATTATTGATTGGTAGAAGTGAAACACAATGTTGCATCAGTTTCAGGTGTACGACACAGTGATTCAGCAGCTCCGGACGTTATGCGTGCCCCCACAGTGTAGCTCCCATCCATCACACCACACATCTCTAGTACAGCACCATTACCTGTATTCCTTAAGGGGTAATGTTCATCTCCGTCCTTACCTATTTTATAGTTGGAAGTTTGTACCTTTTAATCCTCTTCACCACTTTTGCCCATCTCCCCCATGCACCTCCCCCCTGACCACCACCAGAAATGTTCTCTGTACTTGAGGGAGTTTGTTTGTTCATTTGTTTTGTTTGTTAGATTCCATGTGTAAGTGAAATCATATGATATTTGTCTTTCTCTGAGTCCAGCCCACCCACCTTGCGCTGCTGGCATATAGAGGCCTCTGGATTCTAATAAGGGACTTTTCTAAAGTCCCTGTGCTCACTGGGCTGGGCTCACAAGCTTATTCTGGAAGTCTGTTAACTCCTTAATGCCCTAGAAGTAACCCTCATCCAAGGAAGTGAGGCCTCAGGATGAGTACCCAGGCTGGCTTTCCATCCTCAGCTGGACAATCCTGGGAGTTGTCCTACCTGCTCCACAGGCGAGCCTGGTAGAATCAAGACCCTTTTGTTTATAGGAAGGACACTGATGACAAATCTTTACCTGGCTTTTCTTCTTCTTCTTTTTCTTTTTTTTTTTCCTCTCTCTCTCTTTCCTCATTTCCTCATTCCTGCTTCTTGGGATCACTTCCCTAATGACTCCCCAGTACCAGGGTCCTTTACTCAGACTGTCTTTGTAGGGGGCCCCCAAACGAAAACAACATTCTGTAGGGAAAAAAAAAAAAAAGCAGAAAACATTCTGTGGGGGGCACCTGGTGGCTCAGTGGGTTAAGTCTCTGCCTTCAGCTCAGGTCATGATCGCAGGGCCCTGGGATCAAGCCCCGCATCGGGCTCTCTGCTCAACAGGGAACCTGCTTCCCTCTCTCTCTCTCTGCCTGCCTCTCTGCCTACTTGTGATCTCTCTCTCTGTCAAATAAATAAATAAAATCTTAAAAAACAAAACAAAACAAAAATTCTGTGGTTTACAAAAATTGCCAAAACTTGTATGAGTGAATAAATGCAGTTTTGGAGTGAACGTGCTTCTTTTAAAAGAAACCATCTTTTAAAAGATGGTACACATGATGATAAAAGCATTATATGGATTTATAAATATCAGAGGCATTTCTTTAAGTATTTGTAATTTATCATTGAGAATCATAGACTCCAACAAAAGGAACAAAACACAAAATCCGTTATCTTTGAAATTTAATTCCTCTTAGAGGTCTTCCTCGAAATGCAATTAGAGCAAATAATTGGTCTCAAAACAGTATTTAACAAAGATTTGAGCCTTCTAAGTTATATTATATCATAAATTAAGCACAAAGAGACTGATGTTCCCTTTTTTGCTGCTGCTTTCTACCACCTTCCCCCCATACCTCCATCACTTCTGCCAAGCATATAATAAAGACCTGTGATGCTTCAGCTAGACCTACAGAACTTCTGATGACAGCCCAAAAAAAGGAAATACCTCATACTTACGCAATTGGAGTAAACCTTGGAGTGGACCACGGTGTTCCCAAATTATTATAAATTGTGAACCAGTGGCTTTCTTTGTTAGGTTTTTGGGTTGTTGTTTTTTTTTTGTTTTGGGGAGTTTTTTGTCTGTTTTGGTTTGGTTTTTTTGCCTTTAACCTTCTGTACTTTACTAGAATTGATCAACTAAGCATAATCAACATCCTGGAGATGACTGAATTTGAAAAGAAACCAGTATTATCTTGAGTTGCAAGAACAAATTCATATAAGAATAGATAATTAACAAATCACCATAGGAAGGCTTGCTTTGAAAAAACAAAAGGTCAACAATAAATATTCACTTTCTCCTGAAACTTGTCTCTTAACTTAATGATAGGCAAAATAAGTCACTCAGAGCCATAAAAGATGACATTGGCCTTCCCTTAGAGATTATCCACTCCAGGCATTTCAAATACAGTTACTTCTCTCCAACCCTAATTGATTGGTGATGGCTGCCAGATTAGCTGTGTTTCAGAAGGATTATAGGGCTTTGCACAGAAACAGGAGAAAGGAAACTGTGATAGATTAATAATGTCTGCTGAGGCCTGAATGGGAAGGAAGAGTGTCAGTTTATACAAATTCTTAATTCCCACCTCCACTTCTAGAAAAGGACACTAATTCTTACAATGTTGGGATTTTAGTTTTGAGGAAATCATTAACATTTAAAAGTGTTAAAAATTTGAAAGCTAAAATAAAGTAAAAAGAAAATAGTGGGGTTAAGATCAATCTAATGGCTCTGAAATTTCTGAATATGGCTTATCTAAGTCATCTTGGATATCTTTTTTTTTTTTTTTTTTTTTTTTTTCAAAAAATTGAGCTGTAACAAATATGGCATAAAAAATAATAATCTTAAGTATACAGTGTTGATGAATTTGTGTGTAATTAAACAGCCATGTAATCACCAGTGTGATCAGGATATAAACACTGCAACACTCCAGAAGTTTCCCCTGAACCTCTACCCAGTCACTAAACACAGAGATAACTCCATCTGGCTTCTATAATCATTTACTGATTGTGTATGCTCTTAAGATGCATAGAAAAGGAATTGTAGTATGTACTTGGGCATCTTTTTATCACTGTCAGCTTATTTTCTGTCTCTGAGCTGGTAAGTGATTATTCACAGTAAATTAATTGAAAGCCCAGCACCATACAAACAGAAGAAGTATTGTACTTTACAAAAGAGATTGTTATGGAGAAAGGATGTATTACATCCTATGCACATCACTAATACTGCAGTACCTCTTTAAGACAGGACTAAATTGCTACCTGCACCTCGAAAGGCTTTCTGAAAAACTGGATACCCTGAGAAAGCTCTCTATATAAACCAGAACTGTTATATATAACCAGAACTGTTAGATAAAATATAATAAATAGTCTTTTAAAAGCACAAATGGCCTCAACAAGCTTCCAAAGAAAATTGCCAAGGACCAGGAAGGAATAAAGAAAACTGAAAACCAGAAAAGTAATTTCACAATCTACTTCTGCAGCTTCCCTGCAGTAAGGGGATAAGAGGAAACCACACTCCACAATCAGGGAGAGGAGATGGAAAATTCTGCCCTTTCAAGGGGTAGCCCTGGAACTGAGACTGCCTCTTAAAGTGGGATACAGCAGAAAGGTCCATGTGTAGTCCAAGTGCAGGTGAGAAATAAACCACTTTCAGCTGGTGCAGGGAGGACAAAGGAGGTGGTTGAAATTGGACAAAAGCAAAAACAAAATGTACTTATAATTTATTTAGGTCACCTTGCCTGGATTTGAGATACCAATTTAAAAAGCCTGGGTGGTGGAGAAACTCCTAACAAAGAAATTAACATAAACCTGGCCATACTCTTGGAACAATCACAAGATACATGTGTGAGAATCAAGGCATACAGATAACAGTATTATTCATGTGATTTAGCTCATTAAACCATTTGTTAAAAATTACTAGAACTAATATTGGAACTCAGCAAAGTCACAGGATATGAAATCAATGCACAGAAGTTGCATTTCTATACACTAACAATGAACCAGAAGAAAGAGAAATCAAGGAACTGATCTCATTTACAATTGTACCAAAAACCATAAGATACCTAAGAATAAACCTAACAAAGGAAGTTAAGGGTCTGTAATATGAAAACTATAGAACACTCATGAAAGAAATTGGGGAAAACACAAAGAAATGGAAAAACATTCCATGTTCATGGATTGGAAGAACAAATATTGTTAAAATGTTTATGCTACCTAGAGCAATCTATACATTCATTGCAATCCCTATCAAAATACCATCAGCATTTTTCATAGAGCTGGAACAAATAATTCTAAAATTTGTATGGAACCATAAAAGACCCTGAATAGCCAAAGGAATGTTGAAAATGAAAACTAAAGCTGGAGGCATGACAATTTTGGACTTCAAGTTGTATTACAAAGCTTTAATCATCAAGACAGTATGATACTGGCACAAAAACAGACACAGATCAATGGAACAGAACAGAGAACCCAGAAATGGACCCTCAACTCTATGGTAAACTAATTTTTGACAAAACAGGAAAAAATATTGAAAGGAAAGAATGTCTCTTGAACAAATGGTGTTGGGAAAGTTAGATAGTCACATGCAGAAGAATGTAACTAGATACTTTCTTACACCATACACAAAAATAAACTCAAAATGGATGAAAGACCTAAATGTGAGACAGGAAGCTATCAAAATCCTAGAGAATGCAGGCAGCAACCTCTTTAACCCCAGCTACAGCAACTTCTTGCTAAACACATCTCCAAAGGCACACGAAAGCAGAAATGAACTATTGGGACTTCATCAGGATAAAAAGCTTTTGCACAGAAAAAGAAAGGGTCAAGAAAACCAGAAAGCAACCTATGGAATGGGAGAAGGCATTCCCAAATGACTTATCAGATAAAGGGCTGGTATCCAAAATCTCTAAAGACCTTACCAAAATCAACATCCAAAAAACAAATAATCCAGTCAAGAAATGGGCAAAAGACATGAACAGACATTTCTCTAAAGAAGACATACAGATGGCTAACAGACACATGAAAAACTGCTCAACAACACTTGGCATCAGGGAAATACAAATCAAAACCATAATGAGATACCATCTCACACTGGTCAGAATAACTAAAATTAACAAGTTGGGAAGCAGATGTTGGTGAGGATGCAGAGAAAGGGGAACCCTTTACACTGTTGATGAGAAGACAATCTGGTTGCAGCCACTCTGGAAAAAAGTATGAGGTTTCTCAAAAAGTTAAAGATAGAACTACCCTATGACCTAGCAATTGCATTATTAGGTGTTTACCCAAAAGATAAAAAAATACTGATTAGAAGAGGCACATGCTTCCCATATTTATAGCTGCAGTGTTCACAATAGCCAATATATGGAAAGAGCCCAGATGTCCATTGACTGATGAATGGATAGAGAAATGTGGTATATTACTACAATGGAATATTAGTCAGCCATCAAAAAGAACAAAATTTTGCCATTTGCAGCAATGTGGATAGAACTGGAGGGTATTGTGCTAAGCAAAATAAATCAGTTGCAGATAAGCAAATACCGTATGATTTCCCTCATATGTGGAATTTAAAAAAAGAAAAACAGATGAACATAGGGGAAGGGAAGGAAAAATAAAATGAGAACAGAGAGGGAAGAAAACTATAAGAGACTCAACTGTAGGAAAAAAATGAGGGTTGCTGGAGGGGAGGTGGGTGAGAGGATGGGGCAAGTGGGTGATGGGTATTAAGGAGGGCATTTGCTGTAATGAGCCTGGGTGTTATATGCAATGGATAAATCCACTAAATTCTACGCCTAAAACAAATAATACAGTATATGTTACCTAAGTTGAATTTAAATATTTTTTTTAAAGATTTTACTTATTTATTTGACAGACAGAGATCACAAGTAGGCAGAGAGGCAGGTAGAGAGAGAGAGGAGGAAGCAGGCTCCCTGCCAAGCCGAGAGCCCAATGTGGGGCTCGATCCCAGGACCCTGGGATCATGACCCGAGCCAAAGGCAGAGGCTTTAACCCACTGAGCCACCCAGGTGCCCCGAATTTAAATATTTTTAAAAAGGTAACTGTTTGCTTATCAAAGCATGAAAGAAAGTCTTCTAGTAAAATGAGTTAAAATCTTATGTAAGATTGTCATGTCAGGGACATCTTATCACCTTTTCCATATTCTATTGATTAGAGGCAAGTCACAATTCCCAAGGACAGTCAAGGGGCAGAAATTTCACAGGGCATGAATACGAAGGTAGGAATCTTGAGAGCCACTTTTCAGTGTGTCCACCACTAATGTGTTTATATATTTAATATATTTTATAGCTATAAAGAGATGAAAATAGAAGTTATTTTTCTTAACTTCTTTTCTTTGCTCTTTTTCTTCTCTCTTCACTGACATTTATCTTTCTATAAAGCAAATGCTATGCATATCTCTTAAATTGGGATAGCTGTCATACAAGATGAATACTGATCATGACTACCTATCTGCATTACAGCACATAAATGATACTTTTAAAGAAGTAATTTCACCAAAAGCTTTGAAGTGGATGATGTTTTCTAATAATTAAGTGATTTAAAAAGATACGATATTCTTATAATAAGAGCCAACTGAGTGGGGAAAGACAAGGCTCTGGAGATATATTTCCAATTTTTTGGAGCTTGAACAATACACCGTAGTACAGAAAAAAATTAATTTATATATTTCATTGAATGCAACTACTTCAAGTTGGGCCTACCAGACCTACTGACTGACAATAAAATTCTCCCCTTGTACATTGGTTTGGGATTTTCTTATTGTACATCTGCAGAATGAATTTTTCAGGGGAAGTGATCATTTATGTCTATTCCATTGTCTCTCAGAAAGCCTAATTTCTTTCAAACAACTAAGGCTCATTAATTTAGACTACTTCTTGGAAAGTCTGACCAAAATATACAGAAATAACTATACTTGTTCAAAAAAGATCACATAAGCTCTTACTATATAAAAACCACTAAACTTTAGACTTCAGAGTACGTAATGTTATAATTGATTAAGTCCTGTATTAAAGAAGAGGGTCATCACTATCTATAGTGAAATACAGTAACTCAAACTAAACCAGAAAAAGTGTGGTTGGGTTTGTAATTACAAGATTAAGTTTTAAGAATCTATATTCTTTCCTCCCTAACTGGCTTTTTTTTTTTTTTTTTCCTTTCCCTGTTTTAATTGTCCTGGGCTTATTGACATTACATGACCAAATACTTTGGCATTTTGTTACTGTTAACTTAATTAATGATCTTTATTCTTTTACTCCAAAGTTTTTTTCTGAGAAATTCATTTGTAGACTCCAAATTGTCTTTTTTTTTAATTTTTTTATATGTTAGTCAGTATACATTACATCATTAGTTTTTGATGTAGCGTTCCATGATTCATTGTTTGCATATAACACCCAGTGCTCCATGCAATCCGTGCCCACCTTAATACCCACCACCAGCCTCAACCATCCCCCCCACCTCCCATCTAAAATCCTCCATTTGTTTCCCAGAGTCCATAGTCTCTCATGGTTTGTCTCCCCCCTGATTTGTCCCCCTTCATTATAGACTCCAAACTGTCTTAAGATGCATCTCATAATTGTTAGGATAGTTTCCATGTAAGGTAGAGGGAAGGTCTAGGGGCCTTACGTAAGAATCAAGAGTCTGGAATTTGAGGCATTATTTCTACTCCCTAAGCAATTCTACAGCTCTTGAATCTGTTGCCTCTTAAAGTGAGATGCCAGGGGATAGCCTCAAATCATTTCGTCTTAGAATGTTTTCTACCTTGTCCCTAGTTGATATGAAGAATTGCTGTATCAGTCAGAGGAAGGGATCAAATATCAATAGCAAAGCCTGAATTCATCAGTATAATTAGCTGGATACTGAAGATCACCAGCAGATCTTGAGAAGAATAGACGGGGTTTAAAAGATAAAGGATGGGTTACTATAGTGAGTGATGTGTCCTTCATTCTTCCAACCTTTTATGTATTCAAAAGCTAAAGTTGTATTAAACAAATAAACAAACAAAACTCTCCCTTTCATTTCTTTCTCGTAACTGTTTTTCACTTTCCATTGCTTTAGAATAAACTCCAAATTTCTTAAAATGTTCTTAGGGTTTTGTGCTATTTGGCCCGTATGTAGCTCTTCAGCTTCAAGGTATACCGTGTCCACTCACGTCTTCAATTTGTACCACCCACACTCCAGCTCTTTTATTCTTGCTACTGTGGCACTTTCCTCAGTTCCTTGATGCTGTATATTCTCTTCCAGCACAGTGTCTTTGCACATACCCTAGCCTTCCCTTTACCTGAAACCTGAATTACTAAAAGCATTCTCCCTTAGCGTAAAAACTTTCTCTTTCTCTCTCCATAGTTAACTCTATCTATTCCTTTAGACCTCAGCTCAATTTTTACTAGTTCAAAATCGCTTTCCCTAATTTTCCAGATGAAATTTAATCTCAGCATTAATAGCATTTAGCAATATGTGCATCTTTTCAGTACCAATTAACATAATTGTAATTTCCTATAGTTTGTGTGACTATATGCCCATCTGTTTCACTAGACTGTAAGCTGTATCAGGGTGATATCTATTTTGCTCATTTCCTAAGTCATGTCCTGTAGTTAGAATTCAATAAATCTTTACTATTGAATGAATTTATCATGTCTTTACCATAATGTTCTCTCCCGCTGCTGTCATATAATGTGGATAGTTACTCTGTTATGATAGAAGAGAGCAATAATTTGAAAAGATGGTGCTGTACTATCTGCACTGTGACAAAGGGCTTCCTGCGATGTACAGGAGTCTTTTCAATAGGCTCAAAGACCACAGGGTCTTTAATTTCCATACCTTGCTTGATTAGCCTTTGTCATCACTTAAGGCCAAGAACAAGATTATGACAAAGGGAGGAAATAATAACACAAAAACAGATTTACACATGCTTCCTCCAAAACCTAGCAAAATATACCAATACAGTTTAATAATGGACCTATATTACAAAACCACATATGATTCAACTTTTACTAATGAATAAATAATGTGAGAAGATCACATCCTTAAAGACAAAGTAGAGTACACCCCTCACTAATAGCTTCATAAGGAAGGATGTAAACTGAAGGAATTGCATTGATGACCCAGGTATAAAGAAGTTGAAAGCCTCTTTGGAAAAAACAACAAAAAAAAATACCTACCATTGTGGATAATCGATGCCTCAAAGGATAAAGGAAAAATTGTTTAATTTGGCATTTATTTTGCTCTGGCTAGGAGAAAGGCAGGAATGAGCACAGAGAAAGAACTAATTATTTAAAAAATGATTAAACTAATCATTAAAAACTAATCATTAAAAAATGGGAAATGTTTTTTGAAAATCTCTTCTAATGACAATAAAGCATTCCACATTCATAACCCTAAAGCATTATCTCTGTTCTTTTGCTTCTGGTTCTGCTCTGCTTCTCTTGGCAATCCAAGAGGGATAGAAAAGTAGACTTCAAATAAGGCAAAAAAAAAAAAAAAAAAAAAAGAAAAAAGAAAGAAAAGAAAAATAGATGATGGCACACACAGGGACTAAACAAGATATGAAATTAGTCAGGAAAGAACCACTCAAAATAAATTTGAATAGATGGTCTGAGTAAAAATACCCATGTATTTTGTTATCTTCTAAGTAGAAATATTTTTTTTAAAAGATTTTATTTATTTACTTGACAGAGAGAGATCACAAGCAGACAGAGAGGCAGGCAGAGAGAGAGAGAGGGAAGCAGGCTCGCTGCCGAACAGAGAGCCCGATGCGGGACTCGATCCCAGGACCCTGAGATCATGACCTGAGCTGAAGGCAGCAGCTTAACCCACTGAGCCACCCAGGTGCCCCTAAGTAGAAATATTATAGACCACCATGTAATGACTTTGGTAAATAATAGCATAATTAGAAAATTTTAAGACTCATCTACTTGGAAATATTTCAAAACTTTCTTTTGAGCAATTTCTGAATTGCAGAGAAAATCAAAATCCCAACTGTACACTACAAAAATAGCAATAATAAAGTCGTTGAATATGAAATTAAGCATTTAAACTCTATGAAAAGACATTGCAGAATGTTAAACACTTGCATTATTAAAAAAGCAAAATGAATGATTTTTTTCAAAATCATTAAGAAAAAGAACAATTCAGTTGAAACAAAGAAAACTAATAAGAAAAAGGAAACACACACAAACTAATGATTTAGTAAATATGTAATAAAAATAGCTTTGATATATAGATTTAGATACTGATTTTTAAAATCTAGTAATATCTAGCCTGGGCTGACTGGGTGGCTCAGTCATTTATGCATTTACCTTTGGCTCAGGTCATGATCCCAGGAGTCCCCCATCATCCCTGCTGAGCAAGGAGCCTACTTCTTCCTCTGCCCTTCACTCCACTTGTGCTCTCTTTCTATCTCTCTAATAAATAAATAATATTTTGAAAAAAATCTAGTATTATACAGCTTTTTGAGATAGATTTTAGAAGGTAATCTAATCACACATGAGTAAAAAAAGCAACGGTAAATAACTGTATCTTAAGAAATAGAGAAAATATACTATAAAACAACAATCAATTTTTATGTGCTGCTGAATTTTATCTTGAAACTTTGCTGAATCTATTTATTAGTCCTCATTTTTAAAGAATTTTTTTCAGATTTATTTTGTGTTTGAGAGAGAGAATGTGCACAGGCACTACCAAGGGGCAGGGGTGGTGCAGGGGAGCAGAAGAAGAAACAGACTCTATGCTCAGCAGGGAGCCCAGTGCGGGACTTGATCTCAGGATGCTGGGATCATGACCTGAACCAAAGACAGATACTTGACCAATTGAGCCACCCACGCACCCTCCTGTTTTACAGAACCTTTAGGATTTTTTTTTCACTTTTTTAATTTATTTATTTTTTTCAGCATAACAGTATTCATTGTTTTTGCACAACACCCAGTGCTCCATGCAAAATGTGCCCTCCCTATTACCCACCACCTGTTCCCCCAACCTCCCACCCCTGACACTTCAAAACCCTCAGGTTGTTTTACAGAGTCCATAGTCTCTTATGGTTCGCCTCCCCTTCCATTTTTTTTTTTTAATAAACATATAATGTATTTTTATCCCCAGGTGTACAGGTCTGTGAATCGCCAGGTTTACACACTTCACAGCACTCACGATAGCACATACCCTCCCCAATGTCCATAACCCCCTCCCCATCTCCCCACTCCACCTCCCTCCACCCACCCCCAGTTTGTTTTGTGAGATTAAGAGTCATTTATGGTTTGTCTCCCTCCCAATCCCATCTTATTTCATTTATTCTTCTCCTATCCCCCTAACCCCCCATGTTGCTTCTCCATGTCCTCATATCAGGGAGATCATATGATAGTTGTCTTTCTCCGATTGACTTTTTCACTAAGCATGATACCCTCTAGTTCCATCCACGTCGTCGCAAATGGCAAGATTTCATTTCTTTTGATGGCTGCATAGTATTCCATTGTGTATATATACCACTTCTTCTTTATCCATTCATCTGTTGATAGACATCTAGGTTCTTTCCATAGTTTGGCTATTGTAGACATTGCTGCTATAAACATTCGGGTACACGTGCCCCTTCGGATCACTATGTTTGTATCTTTAGGGTAAATACCCAGTAGTGCAATTGCTGGGTCATAGGGTAGTTCTATTTTCAACATTTTGAGGAATCTCCATGCTGTTTTCCAGAGTGGTTGCACCAGCTTGCATTCCCACCAACAGTGGAGGAGGGTTCCCCTTTCTCCACATCCTCTCCAGCATCTGTCATTTCCTGACTTGTTAATTTTAGCCATTCTGACTGGTGTGAGGTGATATCTCATTGTGGTTTTGATTTGTATTTCCCTGATGCCGAGTGACGTGGAGCACTTTTTCATGTGTCTGTTGGCCATCTGGATGTCTTCTTTGCAGAAATGTCTATTCATGTCCTCTGCCCATTTCTTGATTGGATTGTTTGTTCTTTGGGTGTTGAGTTTGCTAAGTTCCTTATAGATTTTGGATACTAGCCCTTTATCTGATGTGTCATTTGCAAATATCTTCTCCCATTCTGTCAGTTGTCTTTTGGTTTTGTTAACTGTTTCCTTTGCTGTGCAAAAGCTTTTGATCTTGATGAAATCCCAATAGTTCATTTTTGCCCTTGCTTCCCTTGCCTTTGCTGTTGTTCCTAGGAAGATGTTGCTGCGGCTGATGTCGAAGAGGTTGCTGCCTGTGTTCTTCTCAAGGATTTTGATGGATTCCTTTCTCCCATTGAGGTCCTTCATCCATTTGGAGTCTATTTTCGTGTGTGGTGTAAGGAAGTGGTCCAATTTCATTTTTCTGCATGTGGCTGTCCAATTTTCCCAGCACCACATTTATTGAAGAGGCTGTCTTTTTTCCATTGGACATTCTTTCCTGCTTTGTCGAAGATTAGTTGACCATAGAGTTGAGGGTCGATTTCTGGGCTCTCTATTCTGTTCCACTGATCTATGTGTCTGTTTTTGTGCCAGGACCATGCTGTCTTGATGATGATGGCTTCGTAATAGAGCTTGAAGTCGAGAATTGTGATGCTACCAACTTTGGCTTTCTTTTTCAATATTCCTTTGGCTATTCGAGGTCTTTTCTGGTTCCATATAAATTTTAGGATTATTTGTTCCATTTCTTTGAAAAAAATGGATGGTATTTTGATAGGGATTGCATTAAATGTGTAGATTGCTTTAGGTAGCATAGACATTTTCACAATATTTATTCTTCCAATCCAGGAGCATGGAACATTTTTCCATTTCTTTGTGTCTTCCTCAATTTCTTTCATGAGTACTTTATAATTTTCTGCATATAGATACTTAACCTCTTTGGTGAGGTTTATTCCTAGGTATCTTATAGTTTTGGGTGCAATTGTAAATGGGATTGACTCCTTAATTTCTCTTTCTTCTGTCTTGTTGTTGGTGTACAGAAATGCAACTGATTTCTGTGCATTGATTTTATATCCTGACACTTTACTGAATTCCTGGACAAGTTCTAGCAGTTTTGGAGTGAAGTCTTATGGGTTTTCCACATATAGTATCATATCATCTGCGAAGAGTGATAGTTTGACTTCTTCTTTACCAATTTGGATGCCTTTAATTTCTTTTTGTTGCCTGATTGCTGAGGCTAGGACTTCTAGTACTATGTTGAATAGCAGTGGTGATAATGGACATCCCTGCCGTGTTCCTGACCTTAACGGAAAAGCTTTCAGTTTTCCTCCATTGAGAATGATATTTGCGGTGGGTTTTTCATAGATTGCTTTGATAATATTGAGGTATGTGCCTTCTATCCCTACACTTGGAAGAGTTTTGATCAGGAAGGGATGCTGTACTTTGTCAAATGCTTTTTCAGTATCTATGGAGAGTATCATATGGTTCTTGTTCTTTCTTTTATTAATGTGTTCTATCACATTGATTGATTTGCGGATGTTGAACCAACCCTGCAGCCCTGGAATAAATCCCACTTGGTCGTGGTGAATAATCCTTTCTATGTACTGTTGAATCCTATTGGCTAGTATTTTGGCGAGAATTTTTGCATCTGTGTTCATCAAGGATATTGGTCTGTAGTTCTCTTTTTTGGTGGGATCCTTGTCTGGTTTTGGGATCAAGGTGATGCTGGCTTCATAAAATGAGTTTGGAAGTTTTCCTTCCATTTCTATTTTTTGGAACAGTTTCAGGAGAATAGGAATGAGTTCTTCTTTAAATGTTTGGTAGAATTCCCCTGGGAAGCCGTCTGGCCCTGGGCTTTTGTTTGTTTGGAGATTTTTGATGACTGTTTCAATCTCCTTACTGGTTATGGGCCTGTTCAGGTTTTCTATTTCTTCCTGGTTCAGTTGTGGTAGTTTATATGTCTCTAGGAATGCTTCCATTTCTTCCAGATTGTCCAATTTGTTGGCGTAGAGTTGCTCATAGTATGTTCTTATAATTGTCTGTATTTCTTTGGTGTTAGTTGTGATCTCTCCTCTTTCATTCATGATTTTATTTATTTGGGTCCTTTCTCTTTTCTTTTTGATGAGTCTGGCCAGGGGTTTATCAATTTTATTGATTCTTTCAAAGAACCAGCTCCTAGTTTCATTGATTTGTTCTATTGTTTTTTTGGTTTCTATTTCATTGATTTCTGCTCTGATCTTTATGATTTCTCTTCTCCTGCTGAGTTTAGGGTTTCTTTGTTGTTCTTTCTCCAGCTCCTCTAGGTGTAAGGTTAGGTTGTGTATTTGAGACCCTTCTTATTTCTTGAGAAAGCCTTGTATCGCTATATACTTTCTTCTCAGGACTGCCTTTGCTGTGTCCCACAGATTTTGAACCATTGTGTTTTCATTATCATTTGTTTCCATGAATTTTTTTAGTTCTTCTTTAATTTCCTGGTTGACCCATTCATTCTTTAGAAGGATGCTCTTTAGTCTCAATGTATTTGGGTTCTTTCCAAATTTCCTCTTGTGATTAAGTTCTAGCTTCAGAGCATTGTGGTCTGAAAATATGCAGGGAATGATCCCAATCTTTTGATGCCAGTTGAGACCTGATTTAAGACCCAGGATGTCATCTATTCTGGAGAACGTTCCATGTGCACTAGAGAAGAATGTGTATTCTGTTGCTTTGGGATGCAATGTTCTGAATATATCTGTGATGTCCATCTGGTCCAGTGTGTTATTTAAGGCCTTTATTTCCTTGTTCATCTTTTGCTTGGATGATCTGTCCCTTTCAGTGAGGGAACTGTTAAAGTTCCTTACTATTATTGTATTATTGTTGATGTGTTTCTTTGATTTTGTTATTAATTGGTTGATATAGTTTGCTGCTCCCACGTTAGGGGCATAGATATTTAAAATTGTTAGATCTTCTTGTTGGACAGACCCTTCCTCATCTCTTACTATAGTCTTTGGCTTAAAATCTAATTGATCTGATATAAGGATTGCCACCCCAGCTTTCTTCTGATGTCCATTAGTATGGTAAATTGTTTTGCACCCCCTCACTTCAAATCTGGAGGTGTCTTCATGTCTAAAATGAGTTTCTTGTAGGCAACATACTGATGGGTTTCGTTTTTTATCCATTCTGATACCCTGTGTCTTTTGATTGGGGCATTTAGCCCTTAACATTCAGGGTAACTATTGAGAGATATGAATTTAGTGCCATTATTAGCCTGTATGATGACTGTTACTGTATATTGTCTCTGTACCTTTCTGATCTACTACTTTTAGGCTCTCTCTTTGCTTAGAGGACCCCTTTCAATATTTCCTGTAGAGCTGGTTTGATGTTTGCAAATTCTTTCAGTTTTTGTTTGTCCTGGAAGCTTTTTATCTCTCCTTCTATTTTCAATGATAGCCTAGCTGGATAGAGTATTCTTGGCTCCATGTTTTTCTCCTTTAGTGCTCTGAATATATCATGCCAGCTCTTTCTGGCCTGCCAGGTCTCTGTGGATAAGTCTGCTGCCAATCTGATAGTTTTACCATTGTATGTTATAGACTTCTTTTCCTGGGCTGCTTTCAGGATTTTCTCTTTGTCACTAAGACTTGTAAATTTTACTATTAGGTGATGGGGTGTGGACCTATTCTTGTTGACTTTGAGGGGGGTTCTCTGAATCTCCTGGATTTTGATGCTTGTTCCCTTTGCCATATTAGGGAAATTCTCTCCAATAGACCTTCTGCTCCCCTCTCTGTTTCTTCTTCTTCTGGAATGCCAATTATTCTAATGTTGTTTCGTCTTATGGTGTCACTTACCTCTCGAATTCTCCCCTCATGGTCCAATAGCTGTTTGTCCCTCTTTTGCTCGTCTTCGTTATTCTCTGTCATTTGGTCTTCTATATCACAAATTCTTTCTTCTGCCTCATTGATCCCAGCAGTGAGGGCCTCCATTTTTTATTGCACCTCATTAATACCTTTTTTGATTTCAACTTGGTTAGATTTTAGTTCTTTAATTTCTCCAGAAAGGGCTTTTATATCTCCAGAGAGGGTTTCTCTAATATCTTCCATGCCTTTTTCGAGCCCAGCTAGAACGTTCAGAATCGTCATTCTGAACTCTTGATCTGACATATTACCAATGTCTGTGTTGATTAGGTCCCTAGCCTTCAGTACTGTCTCTTGTTCTTTTGTTTATGGTGATTTTTTCCGCCTTGTCATTTTGTCCAAATAAGAGGATATGAAGGATCAAATAAAATACTAAAAGTGTGGCAAAGACCCCAGAAAAATGCGCTGTAACCAAATGAGAAGAGACCCCAAATTGTGGGGGGGGGAGAAAGGGGATGAAAAGAGGTTCAGAAAAAAAAAGAAAAAAATTTAAAAAATAAAACAAATAAAGAAAAAATATAAAAAAGAAAGAAAAAAATATATATATTTATATAAACTAGTCAAAAAACGTTAAAAACGAAAAGGGTAAAAGTATTAAAAAATTTAGCAGAAGAAGAAAAAAGAAAAAAAGAAAAAAAATTGAAAAAAGAAAAAAAAATTGAAGTAGCCACAAGACTAAAGAATCATGGGGAGAAAGCCCTGAGTTCCGTGCTTTGCTTTCTCCTCTCTGGAATTGTGCTGCTGTCTTAGGAATTGAACCTGCTTTCCTTGATAGATGTACTTCGTCCTGGCTGGATATTTTGTTGATCTTCTGGGGGAGGGGCCTGTTGTAGTGACTCTCAAGTGTCTTTGCCCAAGGCGGGATTGCACCGCCCTTACCAGGGGCTGGACTAAGTAATCGGCTCGGGTTCACTTTTGGGAGCTTCTGTTCCCTGAACGCTTTCCCGTAGAGTTCCGGAGGACGGGAATGAAAATGGCGGCCTCCTGGTCTCCGGCCCGGAGGAGCCGAGAGCCTGGGGCCCCACTCCTCAGTGCGCCCCCAGAGGACAGCACCCAATCACTCCCGTATCCCCAGCCTCTAGCGGCGCTCCAGGCTCACCCAGCCCGCGACCCGTTCAAGGTAACCCCAAGCTGAGAGTTCAGTCCTCGGCTCTGTCTCTGTAGCTGGCTTCTCTGTTCTAACACCTGCGAGCTCTGCGACACTCCGACACCCCCGATCCTTCTGTGACCCTGCGGGACCTGGGGCCATGCTGACCCCACGTGGGCTTCACCCTGGTTTAGCCTCTGGAGCAATATCCCTCAGTGGAACAGACTTTTAAAAGTCCTGATTTTGTGCTCCGTTCCTCCGCCGCTTGCCAGGAGCCGGCCCCTCCCCCCGCGGTCTATCTTCCCGTCGTTTTAGATTCACTTCTCCGCCAGTCCTACCTTTCAGAAAGTGGTTGATTTTCTGTTTCTAGAATTGCTGTTCTTCTTCTCTTCGATCTCCTGTTGGATTTGTAGGTGTTTGCAATGTTTGGATAAGCTATTGAGCTGATCTCCTGCTACCTGATGTAGTCTCAGCCTGCTACTTCTCCGCCATCTTGACTCCTCCCTAGGATTTTATTTTTGAGTTGCACATAGATTTTTATTAAATTGAAACTGATGTCAAAAGATACTACAAAAAATGCCCTTCTAAAATCCATAGCTATCACTTTTTATAAATGTGTATTTTTCACATTTATATTTTTCATAATGATCTACAGTGGATGCATAATGTTATATTAGTTTCAGGTGTACAAAATAGTAATTTGGTGAGTTGATACATTATGCTATACTTACCAAAGGTGTAGCTATCTTTTGTCTCCATCCAACACCATTACAATACCATTGACTATATTCCCTATTCTTTATCTATCGTCCCCATCACTTATTCATTCCTTAACTGGAAGCCTGTACCCCCCACTCTCCTTCACCCATTTTGCCTACCTCCACCCCTCTGGCAACCACCAGTTTGTTTTCTGTATTTATGGATCTGTTTCTGAATTTGTTTGTTTATTTATTCATTTGTTTTGTTCTTTAAATTCCACATAAAAGTGAAATCATATGGTATTTGTCTTTCACTGTCTAACTCATTTCATTTTAGAAAAATACCCTCTAGGTCCAACTATTTTGTCACAAATGGCAAGATTTCATTCTTTTTTATGGCTAAATAATATTCTGTTGAAGGGATATACCACAATTGGATATATTTTTTAAAAAGATAGAAATTAATTAAATTACTACAAAGGCTACTAAAATGTTCTAGAAAAATATCCAATAGCTATTTCTGATTTATATTCTTAAATAAATAGAAACAGATGGGTAATTTTGACTTGACTTCTCTCTCTCCCTCTCTCGTTCACACACACATACACACACACACACACACACACACACAAATGCACATATACAGACAATGCCTGGAAACATTTAAAAATGCCCAGGGATATCACTATGATTTATACATATCATGACTATACAACTCAAAGCAATTAAGTACGAGATAAAATAAGAGTTGAAAATACTTATTGAAAGAGACAAAATTATTATTGTTTGAAGATATATGCCAGAAAATGTATAATGAGAGAAACTGAAAGAAAAATATGAATCCAATAAAGTGTCTGGTTGCAGAATCAATGTAGTTCATTTATACAAACAATAGCAAATTAGAGAATATAATGAGAGAAGACATTCCTTTCACATTAATGACCAGAAAAAATGTCATGGCTCTAAATGAAGTTAGTTAAAAAAAAATAATACTATAAGAAGAAAAACTTAATACTTAACAACATCACAGAAGGTTTGAATAGAGTAGAACATGTAACTGACTGGTGTTGGATAAGAAAACTCAAGATTCATGAAACGTTCCAACGTCAAAATTATTGGAGTCCCTGAAGGGGAGGAAAAAGAAAGAAGTCTAGAAGATATAGTGGAAGAAGTTGTCTATGAAAATTTTCCCAATCTCAGGAATGGAAACAACATTCATGTACTAGAGGCAGAGAGATTTCCTCCCCAGATTTTAGATTCTCGAAAGTCCCCACGACACCTTAGAGTTAGAATGAGGAATTATGTTTCAAGGGAGACCCTCTTAAAAGCAGCTAGGACAAAGAAACTCCTTACATACAGAGGAAAGCCCATTAGAATAACGTCGGACCTTTCCACAGAGACCTGGCAAGCCAGGAAGGGCTGGCAAAATATATTCAGAGTACTAAATGAGAAGAACATGCAACCAAGAATACTCTATCCAGCAAGACTGACATTTAAAATGGATGGAGAGATAAAGAGTTTCCAAGACCAGCAAGGCTTAAAAGACTATGCAACCACCAAGCTGACACTGCAGGAAATATTAAGGGGGGTCCTATAAAAGAGAAAAAATCCTAAGAATATCATTGAACAGAAATATAGAAACAATCTACAGACAGAAAGACTTCAAAGGCAACACGATGTCAATAAAAACCTATCTCTCGATAATCACTCTCAATGTGAATGGCCTAAATGCGCCCATAAAATGACACAGGGTTGCAGATTGGATAAAACGACAGGACCCATCTATATGTTGTCTACAAGAGACCCATTTTGAACTTAAGGATACACCCAGACTGAAAGTGAAGGGATGGAGAAGCATCTTTCATACCAATGGGCCTCAAAAGAAGGCCGGGGTAGCGATTCTCATATCAGATAAATTAGATTTTAAACTAAAGACTGTAGTCAGAGATACAGAAGGACACTACATAATTCTTAAAGGGACTATCCGCCAAGATGATTTAACAATTGTGAATATCTATGCCCCCAATATGGGAGCACCCAATTACATAAGAAAACTATTAATCAAGATAAAGAGTCATATTGATATGAATACAATAATAGTAGGAGATCTTAATACACCTCTCTCAGAAATAGACAGATCATCAAAGCAGAAAATTAATAAAGAAATAAGAGCATTGAATGAAACATTGGACCAGATGGACCTCATAGACATATACAGAACATTCCACCCTAAAACAACAGAATACTCATTCTTCTCAAGTGCACCTGGAACCTTCTCCAGAATAGACCACATACTGGGTCACAAAGCAGGACTCAACCGATACCAAAAGACTGACATTATTCCCTGCATATTCTCAGATCACAATGCTTTGAAACTGGAACTCAATCACAAAAGTTCAGAAGGAACTCAAACACCTGGAAGCTAAAGACCACCTTGCTTAAGAATGCTTGGATCAACCAGGAGATCAAAGATGAACTTAAACAATTCATGGAAACCAATGAGAATGAAGAAACTTCGGTCCAAAACCTATGGGATACAGCAAAGGCAGTTCTAGGGGGGAAATACATAGCCATCCAAGCCTCCCTCAAAAAAATTGAAAAATCCAGAATACACCACCTATCTCTACACCTTAAAGAACTGGAGAATCAACAACAAATCAAACCAACTCCACACGCAAGAAGGGAAATAATCAAGATTAGAGCAGAGACCAATGAGGTAGAAACAAAAGATACAGTAGACCGTATCAATGAAACTAGAAGCTGGTTTTTTGAAAGAATCAATAAGATCGATAAACCATTGGTCACACGAATCCAAAAGAAAAGAGAGAAAGCCCAAATTAATAAAATGATGAATGAAAAGGGAGAGATCACAACTAACACCAAGGAAATAGAAACAATCATCAGAAATTATTACCAACAATTATATGCCAATAAGCTAAGCAACCTAGATGAAATGGATGCATTCCTGGAAAACTACAAACTCCCAAAATTGAACCAGGAAGAAATTGACAACCTGAATAGACCGATATCTAGTAACGAGATTGAAGCAGTGATCAAAAACCTCCCAAAAAACAAGAGCCCAGGACCTGACGGATTCCCTGGGGAATTCTACCAAACTTTCAAAGAAGAAATAACACCAATTCTCCTGAAGCTGTTCCAAAAAATTGAAGCAGAAGGAAAACTTCCAGACTCTTTTTATGAAGCCAGCATTACCCTGATCCCCAAACCAGGCAAAGACCCTACCAAAAAGGAGAATTTCAGACCAATATCACTGATGAATATGGATGCAAAGATTCTCAACAAGATCCTAGCAAACAGGATCCAGCAGCACATTAAAAAGATTATCCACCATGACCAGGTGGGATTCATCCTTGGGTTGCAAGGTTGGTTCAACATTCGCAAATCAATCAGTGTGATAGAACACATCAATAAGAGAAGAGAGAAGAACCACATGGTCCTCTCAATTGATGCAGAAAAAGCATTTGACAAAATCCCGCATCCGTTCCTGATGAAAACGCTTCAAAGTATAGGGATAGAGGGAACATTCCTGAACTTCATAAAATCTATCTATGAAAGACCCACAGCAAATATCATCTTCAATGGGAAAAAGCTTGCAGCCTTCCCATTGAGATCAGGAACACAACAAGGATGCCCACTCTCACAACTCTTGTTCAACATAGTATTAGAAGTTCTAGCAACGGCAATCAGACAACAAAGAGAAATAAAAGGTATCCAAATTGGCAAGGAAGAAGTCAAACTCTCTCTTTTTGCAGATGACATGATTCTTTATATGGAAAACCCCAAAGACTCCACCCCCAAATTACTAGAACTCATACAGCAATTCAGTAACGTGGCAGGATACAAAGTCAATGTACAGAAATCAGTAGCTTTCTTATACACTAACAATGAAAATACAGAAAGGGAAATTAGAGAATCGATTCCATTTACTATAGCACCAAGAACCATAACATACCTGGGAATAAACCTAACCAAAGAGGTAAAGGACCTGTACTCGAGGAACTACAGAACACTCATGAAAGAAATTGAAGAAGACACAAAAAGATGGAAGACTGTTCCATGCTCTTGGATCGGAAGAATAAACATTGTTAAAATGTCTATACTGCCTAGGACAATCTATATTTTTAATGCCATTCCGATCAAAATTCCACCGATATTTTTCAAAGAGCTGGAGCAAATAATCCTAAAATTTGTATGGAATCAGAAGAGACCCCGAATTGCTAAGGAAATGTTGAAAAACAAAAACAAAACTGGCGGCATCACGTTACCCGATTTCAAGCTTTACTACAAAGCTGTGTTCACCAAGACAGCGTGGTACTGGCATAAAAACAGACACATAGACCAGTGGAACAGAGTGGAGAGCCCAGATATGGACCCTCAACTCTATGGTCAAATAATCTTCGACAAAACAGGAAAAAACATTCAATGGAAAAAAGACAGTCTCTTCAATAAATGGTGCTGGGAAAACTGGACAGCGATATGTAGAAGAATGAAACTCGACCATTCTCTTACACCGTACACAAAGATAAACTCGAAATGGATAAAAGACCTCAACGTGAGACAGGAATCCATCAGAATCCTAGAGGAAAACATAGGCAGTAACCTCTTCGATATCAGCCACAGCAACTTCTTTCAAGATATGTCTCCAAAGGCCAAAGAAACAAAAGCAAAAATGAACTTTTGGGACTTCATCAAGATCAAAAGCTTCTGCAGAGCAAAGGAAACAGTCAACAAAACAAAAAGGCAACCCACGGAATGGGAGAAGATATTTGCAAATGACAGTACAGACAAAAGATTGATATCCAGGATCTATAAAGAACTTCTCAAACTCAACACACACAAAACAGATAATCATATCAAAAAATGGGCAGAAGAGGGGCACCTGGATGGCTCAGTGGTTTAAGCCGCTGCCTTGGGCTCAGGTCATGATCTCAGGGTCCTGGGATCGAGTCCCGCATCGGGCTCTCTGCTCGGCAGGGAGCCTGCTTCCCTCTCACTCTCTCTACCTGCCTCTCTGCCTACTTGTGATCTCTCTCTGTCAAATAAATAAATAAAATCTTTAAAAAAAAAAAATGGGCAGAAGATATGAACAGACACTTCTCCAACGAAGACATACAAATGGCTATCAGACACATGAAAAAATGTTCATCATCACTAGCCATCAGGGAGATTCAAATTAAAACCACATTGAGATACCACCTGACACCAGTTAGAATGGCCAAAATGAGCAAGACAGGAAACAACGTGTGTTGGGAGGATGTGGAGAAAGGGGAACCCTCTTACACTCTTGGTGGGAATGCAAGTTAGTGCAGCCACTTTGGAGAACAGTGTGGAGATTCCTGAAGAAATTAAGAATAGAGCTTCCCTATGACCCTGCAATTGCACTGCTGGGTATTTACCCCAAAGATACAGATGTAGTGAAAAGAAGGGCCATCTGTACCCCAATGTTTATTGTAGCAATGGCAACGGTCGCCAAACTGTGGAAAGAACCAAGATGTCCTTCAACAGATGAATGGATAAGGAAGATGTGGTCCATATACACAATGGAGTATTATGCCTCCATCAGAAAGGATGAATACCCAACTTTTGTAGCAACATGGACAGGACTGGAAGAAATTATGCTGAGCAAAATAAGTCAAGCAGAGAGAGTCAAGTATCATATGGTCTCACTTATTTGTGGAGCATAACAAATAACATGGAGGACATGGGGAGATGGAGAGGAGAGGGAGTTGGAAACTGGAAAGGGAGATGAACCATGAGAGACTATGGACTCTGAAAAACAACCAGAGGGTTTTGAAGGGGCGGGGGGGTGGGAGGTTGAGGAACCAGGTGGTGGGTAATAGGGAGGGCACGTACTGCATGGAGCACTGGGTGTGATGCCAAAACAATGAACACTGTTATGCTGTAAATAAACAAACAAACAAAAAAAAAGAACCTCAAGATTACAAAGACACAAGTACTCCCCGCCATGATCTTTACATTTCCATTTCAAATGTGTATCTTAGTTCTTACTTTATAGGAAGTTTATTAGTTTATACAAGGACAGAATAATGTATCAACTCACCAATAGTTGATAGTATATATCTGAGGTGTTGTGTGTGCGTGTGTGCGTGTGTGTGTGTGTGTGTGTGTAGTCAGAGGGTGGGCCTGGGAGAGAGAGGTGGGAGAGAGAAGACACTAAGGGCAGGCAATGAGGGAAACAGACTTGGAAAATAATACAGTAAAATTGATAGGAATTTTTTTAAAAAAATTAGTGTGCAAGAAAGAAAGATGCCTACCAGATAATAGACCATATAAAGCTTAATTTTTTTGTGTTCTGGCATTCAAAGACACATAAAAATCAATGAAATGACTTAAAGATTTCACAGAGACTTAAATAAATATTGGAATAAATATGTGATAAAGATAATAGTTTAGACAAATGATGTGACCCTCTGTGTTTGGGAAAAGAGGAAAAAAATGCTGAATCCTTCTCTCTTTATAAACAATAGCAGTCTGATGAAAGTTTTAAATATAATAATGTATTTAAAAATTCCAAAAAAAGCATAAGTGGTTGTTTGTATCTTACTTGAAGAAGAAGGCATTGCTAATTACGACACAAATTCCAAAAAAAGAATTTGAAGCAAATATTAAAAACAATGACACTAAAGATAGATTTTATTGAAAGATAATAAAAAACAAAGGTGTAGTTTACAAATATTTTATATTTATATAATCACAAGTAAAATATATTTCAAAGAACTTTTAGCAATATTAACAAACAGAAGCATCCCATTGGGAAAAAACTCTAATAAGAAAATCCAGTACAATGAAAAAGAAATACAAATGATGAGAAAATATACTAAATTTTATTAAGAACCAAATGCAAATAAAACAACTAGACACAATGTTCATCTGCAAGTTTTTTTTTAAGCTTGCAAAAAATAAATTTTAATCTATTTAATAGCCATTGAGTAGGGTCATTTTTGAGACAAGAGGGAAAATATTTGACTATAGACTTGGTATTTGATTATAATACAGAACTGTTCATTTTATTGAGTTTGACAATGATGCAGTGGTTGCATAAAGAAGTGTCCTTATAAGTTATGAATAAAAACTGAAATAATGAAGGATAAACATGATGCCATAATTTTATTAAACACTTCAAAAAGAAGACATGAAGCAAAATAATATCCAAATATTAATGTCATCTGTCTGATGAGTACATTATAGTATTTTCCACACTTACACGTCTTTGAAATTGTTCATAGTAGATAATTAAATAAAATAATTTACTATATGGGCCAGTATGTTAAGAAGTAGGCAGCCTTTTCTACCTAGAGGTCAAACTAAAATTGGGTGCCCATTTTTAATTATCTTGGTAGATGTTTTAGGAGCTCCTGATACTGCCGGTCATTCATAAAGCTCTGCTTCCCCAGCCCCTGGGACAGCCCCTCACTCTGAATATTTCTTCTTCTTCCCCTCTGCACATACATCCTTCCTTACTGGCCATTAGCTCCTATAATTTCTTAAGGCACAATGCTGGATTCTCCTCTACTGTCCCTCTAAAGTCTCTAGAAATGTGTCTCTTTACCCCACTTCAGTTACACCAATACACAAAAAGTTCTCATCCATGCAGTGGTTTCCAGCACTGGCCTACAACATCTTACTGTCTTGTGAAGGATTGAAGGGTTACTAGGGTTACTAGGAATATAGATATACATATACATAAAACTCCATATAATCTATATCTGTATATATTCACATCTATATAGATACATAGATCCATATCCATATATATGTGTGTGTGTGTGTATATATATATATGTGTGTGTGTGTGTATATATATATATGT
The DNA here is from genome assembly GCF_922984935.1 of Meles meles. Classification (NCBI taxonomy): domain Eukaryota; kingdom Metazoa; phylum Chordata; class Mammalia; order Carnivora; family Mustelidae; genus Meles; species Meles meles. Next base: position 34,124,282 of record NC_060069.1, on the reverse strand, counting down.
GTGTGTGTGTATATATATATATATCCTTTTACAATATATATTTTACAATCCTTTTATAAGTTGCTACTGCTAACCCTGTTTAACAGATGAGGAAATAGAGACCTAAAGAGGCCTCTAATCCTATAGCTAGTGAATATATATATATATACTTAATTCTCTAAACAAGTTTGTATTGCTATGACTGCTATTCCTGTGTGTGTACACATATATGCATGTATAGTATATACACATATATAGTGCTTATAACAGTGCCTGAAATCTAATGAGTTCAATTAGTGAGAGCTATTATCATTGCCAAACATGTACCTCTAAGCCTTATTTTCATATAATTTGGTGGCTACTTGATATCTCCAAAGACATCTATGTGCATTTCCAAACTTAGTTTTTACCTTGCACCTGAACTGGGTCCTCTTTTTATGTTCCTTATACCAGTAAACAATGTCACTATCCAGTTTGTTACACAAAGAAGAATCTAGCATGTTAATTTTCTGTTTCTTGTGTAACAAATTACCCCAAACTTGGTGGCTTAAAAGAGCACACATTTAAATGGAATACTCTGCAGCCATCAAAAGAAATGAAATCTTGCCATTTGCAATGATATGGATGGAACTAGAGGGTATTATGCTGAGTGAAATAAGTCTATCAGAGAAAGATAATTATCATATGATCTCCCTGTTACGAGGAATTTGAGAGGCAGAGTGGGAGTTTGGGGGTTGGGAAGGAAAAAATGAAACAAGATGGGATCAGGAGGGAGACAAACCATAAGAGACTCTTAATCTCACAAATCAAACTGAAGGTTGCTGAGGGGTGAGGGGGTGTGGAGAGGGCGGTTGGGTTATGGACATTGGGGAGGGTATGTGATATGGTGAGTGCTGTGAAGTGTGTAAACCTGGTGATTCACAGACCTGTACCCCTGGGGCAAGTAATACATTATATGTTAATAAAAATAATTAATAAAAAAATAATTTTAAAAAGAGCACAGATTTATTATCTTGTAATCCTTAAGATCAGTATCTGAAATGGGTCTCATGGAGCTAAAATCAAAGTATTGACTGGGCTGCATTCCTTCTGGAGGTTCCAGGGGGAAAGCTGTTTGCTTGCATTTTCCAGCTGCTTGAGGTTACTTGCTTTCCTTGGCTACTGGCCTTTCCCTCCATCTTCAAAACCAGGTGTGTGGTGTCTGAATATTCCTCTAGCTCTCACTCTTCTGTCTTTCTACATTTATAGAACCATGGTGATGCCATTAACCCCACCTTGGTAAATCAGGATAATGTCCATATTTTAAGGGCAGCTGATTAATAAGCTTAATTCCCTCTTGTTATGGAAGGCAACATGCAGGTTCTAGAGACTAGGATGCACGTAGTAGAGTCTATCAAAGATCTTAAAAACAAAAACAAAAGTAAAACAAAACTTCCTGGAAAGTGTTGTGTATCAGTCAGGATCCCAAAGACAGCCAAGTAATAAGGATTACTTGGGGCGCCTGGGTGGCTCAGTGGGTTAAAGCCTCTGCCTTCGGCTCAGGTCATGATCCTAGAGTCCTGGGATCGAGCCCCACATCGGGCTCTCTGCTCCGCGGGAAGCCTGCCTCCTCCTCTCTCTCTGCCTGCCTCTCTGCCTACTTGTGATTTCTCTCTGTCAAATAAATAAAATATTAAAAAAAAAAATAAGGATTACTTGAAGATGGCTCATTTACAAAGGATTTAACTACAAAGGGATGAGTAAGCTAGGACAAATCACCGTAACAGTGCAGGTGCGCAAGGCCAGTAGCAGCAGCCCTGTTACTACTCTCCGTGTAAGGGCATGAAGAGTAGGAGAGGTAATCAGAACCCAGAAAGAATAATTTTATATTGAGCTGGAAAAGCAGAGACCTCTTTCAAGGGAAAAAATCAGCCTAAAACAACCTCACCAAGAGGGAATATACACCCTTAACTATGCTACCCTCCACATCTCTGATCTCTTATCAGGTTTGCCCACTGGACAAACTCTACCAAAAGCCCATAGACATGGGATCCCTCTTACCTAACCCCTGTTAGTCAGCCTTCATGGGAAAGAGTGGGATAGAAATGGTGGAAAGATCACCGACCTAGGCAACAAAATAGATGAACAGAAGTTAGAGTTCATTCTGAAAAGTAATAAGACTTTTGCCTGGATGTAGAAAGTTAGGGAGAGTGTGGCCAGATACACTTAGAAGTTGATGCTTTAGTTTATACGCAACAATGACAGGTTCTCCAACATGGAAATAAGATTTAAAACCTAGTGTCAAAAATATCACTCTGACTGTTGTGGGCTGGGTAAACAGGAAACCAGGAAGTAAGAGTACAGGCTTGAATGAATGAATGAATGAATGAATGAATAAATAAACAAACAAACATACAGCCTAGGACAGTGGTCTTTGTAGTAGAAAGTAAGTGGTTTACACTGATACAATTATCTGAATCTAACTTTGAGCAACTATCATATTACAGTTTGGGGCAAATTTTTCCTGGAAGATTCTCATAGGGTAAGAACCACTTTGAGGATGGATACAAATTGTCAAATTGCCTTTTGGAACACTCGAGTTGGTTTACACTCCTCACCTTTGAGTATGGAATTGTCAGGGTCCCTATACATTGATTGTCCTCATTCTTTTTTCTGATCTCATAGACCACTGAGAAGTTCCATTTAATTACCATGCAATGTTTTATGAACACCTCTGCCACCACACCTGCCATATTTTTCATCTCTTTCTGTGTTGGTCCTAGGTCTCCTGTTCATGAAAAATGTTTCTGCTGTCTCTCTAATTACTCCCATGTTTTCATTGTGACAATCTCTGAGAGTAAAATTGAGAAGAATGTCTCAAGGAGGGTGATTAAGACCAAATGAAAGAAGACATCACGTAAATGCAAGATTTTGCCAGCAAAAGAAGTTCATTAAAAAAAAAAAAAATAGGATTGCTGGAGTAGTCCGAAAGATAGGCAGAACTATGACATCCCTAATCAAGAGAAAGCAGGAAAAAATATATATAAAAAATAAGTGTCAGTGTAAGGAATGTGTTTACTATTAGAAGGACTGGTAAGCTTGGACCCTGATTCTAATGATAATTACCTATAAAAAATATGAAGAAACAGACGGGCATTGTAACAACAGGAAATGAGTCTAAATGAACTAGCAATTGCATGAAGTCCCAGGGCAGAAGAGTGTTTTTGGTGAAACTAGGGAAGGTTCTAATGAGAGGTTCTTTGTTAGGAATTCAGAGATGTACCAAAGTAGAAGGGAGAAAGAGAGAAGTGAGAGAAAAAGCTAATGTCTGGGAAGTATATATTTGTCTCTAAACAAAACTGAGGAAACCAGCAGCTCTATCTAAAACCAAAGAAGATAGAGAATATATGAGAGCTTGAAAAAATAATGAAGACCTGTTAGAGAACACAGTCATGTGAGAAGAAGCAAGTATCTTTCATGCATGTAGAGGAATAAACGGACATATCACAATTTAAAAGTTAAGATCATTTGGCATCATAACTAGAAAATAAGCTTAATAATCATATAGTTGTATGGTTACTTTACTTATAATTAAGAGATTTGATATATTTTAAATAAACCTGTAACATCTGGATTATTAGTCTATTCAATTAACATTTAATGTAGAATTTAATGAAACTACTTTATTAAAGTTTTTCCTCCATTAAAAAAAATGAAAATAGGGAAAGAATTTATTAATGAAGACAAAATGAGATGAGATTTGCTTACACAGATCCAAAGTCTTCCTAAGATCAGAAACTTCCAGTTAATTCCACTTGTACATCACCTTCATTTACACTCAGGACAGACTGTAAAGCCCTCTATGGAGATAGTTTATTGAAATAATTATATACTATATCATAGACCTTAGTCTGCAGGCTACAAAATTAGAATCTTATTGACTTGGGTTTTCTTCACTGGGAAAAACAAGCAATTAGAATTGTGTGTGTGTGTGTTTGTGTGTGTGTGTGTGTGTGTGTGTGTGTGTGTGTGTGTGTGTGTGTGTGTTTCTATTAGCCAAAGCCCTTGCAGCAAGTAGGGAATGAATACACTTGAGAGGGGCATCAACTTTGTTTCTATGTGCATCATCAACTTTGTTTCAAATGTGCATAAGAAACTAACTCAGACTATAAGTCTAATAAAATCAGTCATTAAACAGTGAAGGGACGTCCCTTACCTCTGTGAACTGCTGACAGAGTCCAAGATTCTAGACCTACCTGCCCTTGCTTTTGGCTACTTGCTCTCATTATTAGCCTTACTCTGCCCAACAAACTGCCTGATTCTTCAATGCTCTTCTGTGCATTGGGAAATGCACAGAAGTGGGAAAGATCATATGCACCTCTCTCCAGCAAGAGAAAAGGACTTTCAGTTTGCTATCTGCTTATTGTGACGTTAATTTCCTATCAGTTTCTTAGTGCAGCCACCTGTGTTTCTCTGCTCTTTACCCAGTACTTGTTCCATTGAGCATTCTTATTTCTGATTAAAAGATTATAAGTGTGGTAACCATGGGCATTCAAATCAGAGCTTCTAACACTAATACTCAGTAACAACAAGGCTGCTCCTCATACCCCTTCTCCAGTTTCTTTACCCCATTCCTTTGTTTTCAGATCCCCTGTGTCCATCGAAGGGTCTTCTGTTCCTCCGTTGCATAAACTGCAAACAGTAGAATCATGATTTAAAAAACAAAAAAAACAAAAAAACAAAACACTAGAACAAGAAGAGATGTTAGATAACACATACATTCTACATTAGAAGCTGATTTTGTGGTCAATGCACAATTTCTTCAGCTGGTACTGGCTGTCTGGAGAACCTGACTGATTAGAGCCTTTATTTGTACCCAGCGGGAAAACTCCGTGATTATTAACAATGTCTGGTTCAGTCATAGGATGAGAGAGAGAGGTCACTGGCCCTAGAAATAGCATGCTTTGGTCTAGTCCACTTTCCTTCTTATCAAATGAAGGATCTAAGGTTTTTAAAGTTTATATATCTGGTTTTCTAACACACTAGCTAGTGGATGTCATTGCTGGAAAAAGAAAGCAAATTCTCTGAGTCCTAGGAGCCCAGTGTCCAGGTATCAAAGGAAGTCTGATTCCAAAGTCACATTATCTTTACTTCTTATTGTGGTGAATCACAATTCACAACCCCTTTAAACCTCCCCTTCTTTATTTGTATCCCTTCCAGCATTTAAGTATAGTCTCTTGCCTTCTCACACATACCTGATGTCTCAGGGTTCTTTCGTTTATCTGTTTTCTGTCTCTCACTGATTATTACTCCGATACATTTTGTTCTTGGTACTAGACAAATCTTCTTCATGTGCTATTATCATAATTTTAATCTCAAATTGATGATGATCAACACTTTAAATATTTCTAAGATAAAATTCATCTCTACAACTACATTTTAAGTTCCACCATGATGTCAAACTACCACAAACTACCACTTGGGAAAATGTCTCCTACTATGATCCAACCAGCTCTTTTGGTTTTGCCATATACCTGAATATGGCATCATAATTTCTACCTAACAAAATCCTTCCATCTGTTTTCACTGCCCCATTGTTAGCAACTACTTCTCCACCCTCCATAGCAGTTCATCCCACCTCACAATGCAAAGATCCACGCACAGAGATTCACAGTTTACTTTTGCCCAACAGAAATTTCATCAGTGCCAGGGTCAGCTGAAATAACTCCAAGGCCGAAGTATTACATGAAGAACCTAGCACATGAGGAACCACAAAGACCTTTGGCCCAAGTCTATGCCATACATAGTAAGAAAACCAATAAATATTTTTTTTCTGTTAATGATGTTGATATAAAAAAATTGTAGTTACTCAGTTTGCCTATAATTTCATTAGCTTGAAGTATATCTACATACTGATTTTCTCCCAAAATAGACCCTTTAGAATCTCTAGCCAATTCTTTTCATTACTTTTTGAAATTGATCAATTTCATCCCTGGCTTGTTTGACAGTCAACAAGGAAATTGAATTGCTTTTGAACAAGTAAATGGGTTTCCACTCCTTTTCCTACTTGAAAGAAGATATTTATTTGCAGCCCAGATAAACAGCATACATGTCCATTTCCAGAATACAAAAGTACTTTGAAGAATTCATTCAACTAGAAAATATATGGGGGTAAGAAACTATACACAAGTCTAGAAAATGCATTAGGGTAAAAAGATAAACCTGACAGTGTCTGTACCTATTTATTCCTCATAGAAAGGACAGCTGTGGCACCAAAAGTTCCAGTTATTTTAGGCATCTCTTCTCCACAAACTGGGTGGGTTGAGATTGTGGGAGTTGGGGGCAGGGAAGGGAAACTTTCAGCTAAATATACTATGATTTTTTAAATATTATTTGTTTGAGATTGTTTTCTATCTGATTAATTTTAAGAGAAAATCAGAAAGTACTATTAGTTAATAATGGTTAAGTTATGGATACATGTAATCCCACAGAACCCTGTAGTCTCCATATCCCTTACAGATTATGCACTATGTCACTTACAAGCTATAGGAAGCATATTGTCACACATTCTTCCATGGGTCATATCACAAAGTTTGCCTCATGGTCTTCTACTATGTGATTAGCTCATGTTTTCTCTTGAAGAGACAAGGTGGCTTTCTGTGATGTACTCATTCTGCCCATGGTCAGCTTGTTCTCTGTACCTAGCAGGGTCAACTGTGGGTTTTTCTTTTTTCTTTTTTTCTTTTTCCTGAGAGTTCTGTGTTTTAAACTAGAATCCAGTTGTCCATGGTGTACTTGCTATTAACTCAGGAGTTGCTGTCCTAACATGATCGTTGAATACTGCTCTTCCGTGCAGCCATGGCTTTGGCGATGAGTTGTTAGTTAGAAATTCCAGTTTCAGGGCTCTATTTATTTATTTTTTCCAAGTGGATGCTACTTTATATCATCATCATCAAATTTTAATATTTATATGCCAACATATACAGATTTACATTTTTAAAAAACCCACAACAGATTTTATGAATGTATCATGATTTATTTTATTTTTCACCTCAGTAAAAAATACCATACTTCTCAGAAGCCATGAAATCAAGAAGGGAGTAGAGTGAAATATTAAATATTGAAAGAAAAAACCCCACCAACTTAGAATTCTGTATTCTCACAAACGTATCCTTCAAAAATGAAGTTTACAGCCACATCACCTGAATGTGCCTGATCTTATTCAAAATGAAAGAGATATGCTAAGAATAAAAGAGAAAACTGAATCATATAAAATGCTTAATTACCATCACAAAAGACAGTAGAAAGCCATAAAAGAGTGAAAGCCAGAAACTGGAACAAAAAAACAAGGGCAGCAAATTGAAAACACTAACAAATGTGGTAGATATTAACCCAACTATATCAATAATCATTTTAAAGGCCAATGGTCTAAATATACCAATTAAAAGACAGAAATTATCAGAGTGGACCAAAAAATAAGACCCAACTATATCTTGTTTATAGGAAATCCGTTTTAAATATAAAGACAGATGCAGATGAAAAGTAAAGAGTTTGAGAAAGAAATCCACTAAAAAGAAACCAAGAGTAACTTATATTAATTTCAGATAGAGTAGATGTCAAAGCAAGGAAAATTATAAGGGATAAAGAGGGGCATTACATAATAATAAAGGGGTCAATAATCCAAGAAAATATCACCATCTTTAATGCATATGCAACTAAAAACAGAGCATCAAAATACCTGAGGAGAAACGTTATAAGGAGAAATAGGTAAACCCACTACTTTGGTTGAGATTTTATCATTACTCTATTACAAGTGGACATACCAAATAGTAATTTAATACACAGTTGAAATCAGCAACACCGTCAACTGGATATAACTGACATCTGTAGACTATGTCATTTAATAATAGTATATTACAAATTCTGTTTAGAACATATGCCAAAAAAAAAAAAAAATCCAGATACAGACCTTATATTTGACCTTATATATAGACCTTTGCAAAAATTAACTCAAAATTGATCATAACCTAAATGTAAAGCACAAGATAATAAAACTCTGAGAATATAACATAGAAGGTAATCTAGATTACTATGGGCATAGCAATGAGTTCTTAGATACAACACAAACACAGAGTCCAAGAAAAAATAATTGACAATCTGGACTCCATTATAATAAAAAAATTCTTCTCTGTGAAAGACAATACCAGAGAATGAGACGACAAAGGAACACAGACTGGGAGAAATATTTGCAATAGAAATATCTGATAAAGGACTGTTAGCCAAAATAGACAAAGAACTTCTGAAACTCAACAGTAAGAAAATGTATAACTCAGTTAAAAAATGGACAAGACTTAAACAAATATCTCACTAAAGAAGATAGGCTACTAACAAATTAGTATATGAAAAGATGCTCCACATTGATGTCATTAGAAAAATGCAAGTTAAAACAACAATGAGATACTACTTATACAACTATTAGAATGGTCAAAATCCAGAACACTGACAAGACCAAATGCTGGCAAGGATATGAAGCAAAGAACATTTCTCTGGGAGTGTAAAATGGTGTAGACTCAAAGACGGGCAGTTTCTCACAAAACTAAACATACTTTTGTTCATACAATCCAACAATTGTACTCCTTGGTGTTTACCCAGAGTGCTGAAAACATATCCACAAAAAAGGTTGCACATGGATGTTTATAGCAGCTGTATTTATAACTACCAAAACTTGGAAGCAACCAAGATGTCCCTCAGTAGGTGAATGGACATATAAGCTGTGATATATCTACAATGAATATTACTCAGTGCTAAAAAGAAATCAGATATCGATCATAAAAAGGTATGGGGGGAGCCTTAAAAGTGAAAGAAATCAATTTGAAAAGGCTGTTTATCCTATAATCCCAACTATATAGCATTCTAGAAATGACAGAATCCTGGAGACATTTAGAGATCAGTATTTGACAGTGCTCTAAAAAAAAAAAAAAGGAAAAGGGAAAAGGGAAATGTTTAATGATATTCTGTAACATAATAACAATATTATGTAACTACTGGAGCCAGTCTCCCATTGATCAGAATTTATATATTTGTTAAAAATAAGGCTGTAATGAAATTCATTTTTTACAATTGTTCTAACATTAGACTTAAATTATCAGAAGTAAAAACTGGCTAAGAGACCCAGAAATATTGAAAGTTGATACTGATCAACAAATGCTCTCCATAACCCTATACCAACTCTTAATCTTATTAACAGAATATGAAATTTATTTTTTCCCCTGAAACTACACTAGCATTAAGCATTATTATTACTTTTACTCTTTACTAAGCCAATACTGGGAAACACACAAATCATTTAGAATATTTGCATGTTTCTTATTGTGCAGTTGAGAAATTCTTCATATATTTATAGGTCACTTGTACTTCTTTCAATAATTGCTAGTTTACATACTTGTCATTTTTCTGTTAGTGACTTGCTTTTGATTGTTAAATTAAACTAAGTATCCAAACGAAAATGTTAAAAAGGAATAAGATAAATTAAAAAAGAAGATGAAACTTCAAAAAAGGGAGAAAATAATGATAAATAAATAATTATTCATAATTTATAACAAATGCTAAAACATTAAAAGAATAAGCATAAATTTGAAAAGTATACATAAATGCTTATTTTGTAAGAATGTTATTAAAAGAACATTTTGAACAGCTTATAAAAATAGACTAAATAAAATTATTTTGAAATACTATTTAGGATATAATCCTAGACATATAAAAGATTAAATATAAAAACACACTACACTTAATACATTTGAAAATCAGATCGGCATGCCTTTTTCTTCGAAGATCATAAATTACTATAACTGATTTGAGAAGAAACTGATATCAGTGGAAGAACATTTAAAAATTTGTCTAGGGGCGCCTGGGTGGCTCGGTGGATTAAGCCGCTGCCTTCCGCTCAGGTCATGATCTCAGGGTCCTGGGATCGAGCCCCGCATCGGGCTCTCTGCTCCGCAGGGAGCCTGCTTCCTCCTCTCTCTCTGCCTGCCTCTCTGCCTACTTGTGATCTCTCTCTCTCTATCAAATAAATAAATAAAATCTTTAAAAAAAAAAAAATTGTCTAAAGTACCCAAAGAAATGATTCATGGACATCTATTGCTTGGGTAAATTATTTTAATGAATGAAAAAAGAATTGACGTATTTGTTCTAAAAGGTTTTTTTCTGAAATACATAATGCATTCCAGGAAACACATTTGAATTTAAAAAAAAAAAAGATTATTGTTGGAATTATGAATATTGCTTAAGAAATTTAAAAGTCAATTTTCTTTGTTGGTCCTTAATAATATGAGTTTTAATTGTTTCTATTTATTCATTCAAAAAGTACACATGACTGGATAAATAAATAGAATCTATTGGAAACAAAGGAGATATTGGATTCATTTTGTGCATGTCTCTAGAAAGTTATTTTATTAAAATTCACGTACTTTATTTTGCAAAAATAAATTTGCAATGATGATCAGTTGTAAATAAGGTCCTCAGCCCAGAGAATTTTATGAAGTCTATCAAACCTTCAAAAAATGATAATGCCGAATGCAATATGAAGTTCTAGAATATAGACAATGCCAACTTTCCCATTAATATTATACAGCTAACAGAACCCTAAAATGAAATCAGATTTTAAAAAGCCCAACAGGAAATGTAAAGACCCATCTCAACTAGAATATTTACAAAAATAAATTTAATTAAAAACAATTGCAGCTCAAATTTATATTGCATAGTATGAGGAAATGGCATTTTGAAAGAAATAAAAAATTGTTTGATATCAGATCTATGAATATAATTAATTATATCAATAAATTTTTAAAAGGCATCTTTGCCTTGGTTTAAGAAGAAAAAAAAAAACAGTTGATAGGGACATCTCGATGGTTCAGTTGGTTAAGCCTCTGATTTTGGCTCAGGTCTTAATCTCAGGGTCTTGGGATTGATCCCTGCATTGGCTCCCCATTCCTCAGGGGGTCTGTTTGTTCCTCTCCCTCTACTGCTTCTCCAACTCACGCTCTATCTCTCTCAATCCTTCTCTCTCACAAATGAATAAATAAAATCTTAAAAACCGTTGATAGCACCTCACAGATCTTTTGATAGAAAAAATATCTTAGTGAATCACAATTGAAAACACACTTTCTATATGATAAACATGACCATGTAGAAACATGAAATACTTGAAGCAATGACTCAAGAATTGGATGTCCACTGTCATTGTCATTAATTAACACTTTTTTTAATTTTATTTTTTTAGAGAGAGAGAGAGAGAGAGAGCAAGAACAGGGAGAGGGGTAGAAGAAAAGAGAGAGAGAGAACTGCAGGCAGACCCCAGGCTTATCACTGAGCCAATGTAGGCTCAGTCTCACAACCCCGAGACAAATCTGAGCCAAAATCAAGAGTAGGATGCCAAACCAACTGGCCCACCCAGGCACCCCAACATTTTTTTTTAGGTTCTTGTGTATCCAGAGAAAAGAAAAAAGAATTGAGGTGAAAAAAGAAATGAGAGAATGTTGAAAGAAAAAAATGACATAAAAGTACATTAAATGGAAAACATGATAATCAAGGAAATAGTTAAGTATAAAAATTAATCAGGGCTAGCCATTTGCAAAACATAATGAAAAGTATTTCCACCAGAGCTAAAAAGCTACATAATATAAAGAAGTAAACATAAGGAAAGTATGTAGAATTCATAATGATATTTCAAACCTTTAATTTTGGATACCAAATAATACTTGAATAAATGAAAAACTGTATCACATCTCTAAATGGTAAGAGTTAATTTTGTAAAGATATATATTTCTTATGAAAACTCATTATCCATACACCATAGTTTATAATCAATATGTCACTATTATTGGTGTGTGGTTTTGTTTTTAATTCCTTTTGAGTTTTAATTTTAATGCAATGTTGAGCACTTACAATATAGTCAAATTTCATTCAGAAAAATATTTTTTGGAATATTTAAGAAAATTTTGAACCCAAACGAGAAATGGGGTCAATACAAAAAATTAATATATAGCTATAAAGTTACAATAATTAGAGTGTGTCAAATAGAAAGTAGTTCAATTTGACATAATTGAAAATCTAGAAGAAAATGTAATCATAATAGTTAATACTCATTAAGCAGTAACTGTGCTAGACCATTTTCTAAGGATTTTATATATGGTTATTATTTATTTTGCACTACAAACTTTAGAAGTAGGTCCTAGTATAATCATCCTCATTGTCAAATGAGAAAAAGTGGGACATCTTTAGTAGTAATTTATCTTTTAAATATTATATTATACAGTCTCTAAATGCACACTAAAATTTGTAATCTAAAACCAGTAGGATACAAGGTAATCACTGTAAGTAATACAAAGATAATGGGTAACTATAAATAATGTGATATTCTTTACTTTATAAAAAAAATAAAAAAATATATATATATATATCTCCCCCTCCATTGGTCAGAGAGAGAGCAAGCACAAGCAGGAGGAGCAGCAGGGAGAAGGAAAAGCAGGCTCCCTGCTGAGCAGAGAGCCTGGTGTGGGATTCCTTCCCAGGACTCTGGAATCCTGACCTGAGCTGAAGGCAGAAAGCAGATGCTTCATCGCTTAATTGCCTGAACTGCCCAGGTATCCCTGTTCTTAATATAATTAAGATTTAAATGTAAACAAAAATAACCGTATGGTTTTCACTCATATGTGGAATTTAAGAGACAAAACAACCAAAGACAAAAAGAAAAAAAGAAGAAGAAAGAGAAAAAAAGAGAGGCAAACAATAAAACAGACTTCAGTATACAGAACAAACACGGTTTCCAGAGGGGATACAGGATTGTTGACTCATTATATTGTACACCTGAAACCAATGTAACATTATATGTTAATTATACTTCAATTAAAAAATTTAAAAAACATTTAAGAGAAGTAAACAAATTTTGAATTGGTGAAGTCTTGGATTTTTTTAAGCATGAAAAGAACAAAATTTGCAAATAAGTATATTGAAAAACTCAGTAATAAGAATCACACAATTTTCTATGAAAGTGATATTGATAAACCCAATGGAAAAGGCCCCAGTAAAACAATCAGAAAGTCACTTAATTAAGAGATTCTTTTATATCTGCCTTGCTTCCAGTAGGCTCTTAAGTGACTTTCATTTACATATAAACAGTCAGGCAAGGATCACCATACCTTTAAGGAAAGACTATAAATTGTTAGAAAACAAAATAAGAAGAAACTAAACAATCATAAGGAGTTTGACAAAAAGCCAGGACAATGGAGGAAAAAAATTCAAAATACTGCACTTAATACCCTCTGAATGATACGACTTGCATCCTTGAAAAAGAAGAGGAAGTTACAAAAGACAAACAACATGAAGGATCTCTAGAAAAGTCTTCTTTTAAGTCCAAAATAGTTAATGAAACATGGCATTTTAAATTTTTACATTTTGTGAAAATTTAACTAAATAAGCTCCCTTCCTCCAATAAAAAGACAAAAGAGATAAATGGAGAAATTAGCCAGAGAGTACAATATCCAAGTAAGTTCCTCTCCCTCCAAAAAGAGAGAAAGAATATAGGAGGAATTTACAAACACATTAATGAAATCACTTTAAAGAACTGAGAGAACCGAATTTCCAGATTGAAAACTCTCATGAGCACAATGAATAAGAACAACCAGTAGCAAAACCTGCTACTGAAAAAATTTCAGGAGCCTGAATTTAACATTCCAAGAAAGAAAAATAACAGGCCACATACAAAAGTACGAGAATCATAATGTCACCATATGTCTTAAAATAAACAATGGATGCTGGAGAACAATGGTGCAAAAATTCAAAATCTGAGAAAGACGATTTTATATTTGTATACTTGCTTCGCCAAACTATTATGCAAGAGTGAGGTTAGGAAAGATCTTTTCAAAACACAGTAAACAAAATTTTAAAGTTCCCAAAATGTAATTTTTAAAGTAATTTCAAAAACTGCTAAGTAAATTGAAACAAGATAATAAAAAGATGGACATGAAAACTAGGGTAGCTATTGATAAAGGAAAAGATACAGGCAGCCACTCTCAGGAAGATATGCTCCACCTTCACAAAACTTGAAGCCAAGTAACAATAGCAATAATACTGATGCCAACAAAAGACAAAACTTCAAGCTGTGAAATAAAACATGTGCGAATATTTGGGGTCTTAGGGATTGCAATCCAGGACACACAGATTCTGTAACTGAGTTAATGGAGAGGTCGCTCTTTGGTGAGTTAAAGGTAGAGACTGCGCCAGGAGGAGTTGTCACACAAAGGAAACTTTATTTGCACAAATGAGATCCCGGGGAATAACTTCCCAAGCCTCAACTTACTAAGTAGGTTAGTGGGTCCTTATTTTGGATGAATATTTAAAAAGGGAGCTTTGTCATCACATGTAAATGCTGACGTAAGGTTATGCAGATGTACCTAGAAAACATGCCTATACACGCCTCCTATGTTATGTTAATAAAACTCAGGCTCTTCTTCAGGCAGAGACTTTAACATTATAATGAAGCAGAGGTAACTGTGGACAGGGTGAAGGAGATGTGTGCTTGCTCCCAAAGCTGGTATAAATGTTATAAACTGGATGTGGTCTTGGGCTCCTTATCTTCTGATGAGGGATGTAGGGCCTTGCTTACTTTTGAAAAAGTACTGGAAGTTTTATGGTTAGGTTATTTCCTGGACCAGCAGAGAATATTGGTTTTTGAGTTCCCTTTGTTTCCTTAAAATCCTTAACTACTGAGATTTTTGCATTTCTTAGTAATTCTCAAGAAGTGTGCTTGGCCAAGTAGAACCTATAGGGCATAGAGCATGGGAAACAGCTGGGGTCCTTACATGACTTGTCTTAAACAGGACAGCTACATCTAATCTTTCTTTTTCTGAGGGCTCTTACTCTTTCTGCTTACAATCTGACCAAAATTGAAAGTATTCCAGAGAGACAAAGAAGGTTAGAGTTTTTTAAAGGGCAAAGAAGGAATTTACATAATTTGTTTTCAACGAAATGTGATTGGTGCTGGTATTAGCTACAGTTACACTGATCCATATGTGACTGATTGTCAGGACTAGTGTTAGGCACAAAGTCCATTTACGTACATTTTAACATGCAGCAGACATTTTGACTTTAGCTGAATTCAGCAAAAATTCAGAGAATTTTAAATAGAAGATGTGTATAAGCTCTACTTCTTCAGTGTCCTCCTGGCTCCATTTTAAATAACCATCTTAACAACACTTACTCCATCCATTATCATTGAGAAAGAAAAACAATTCCAAAATAAAATTGCCCTATAAGAATCTTAGCGTATCGGGACTAAAGAGTAACTAGTTTGGATTGAAGAAGATAGAGGACCAGAAATCTCCCAGGGTAGGACTGGGAGCAACAGGAAATGCAAATGAGTGATCAACTAATGTTGAGACCTTCTTGAAAAGAATTTGGAGCAAGTTACTGATGCTGTCAACACCTAAGCCAACAAAAATAAAGCAATTGCTAACTGTAGCAAAACATGAGTTTGTAAGAAAGGAAATCTGATTGTAATACATTTATGGCTTCACTGTGAAAAATATATACAGTCAAATATAACTGCTGAATACTGATTTTTCAAAAAAATTTTGATATTACTTTGTTGAATGGATGAATGGAAGATAAAGTGTAAGAGGAATTTGGAGATAATGTAAAAGAAATGAATCCTCAGTATCCCTGGTAGGAAGTCACTACATCATCTATAACACTGAAAATCATGAAATAGTACCCTAAGAATCTGTTAAGAAATATGAAAGGAATACTAAAATAACTCTTTAAAATATTGGGAAAAATTATAAGAGATAGAGGGGATGGTTGGATACAATACCACTTTTCTTTCTGTTTCTGTTTTACTTTTTAAATTAGAATCTTCTAGTAATTTAATAAAATACAATTTAATTTTCTGTACATTAAATAATAGCTTAATGAAATTTTAAAATACAAATAGCAAACCAAGAAAAATGGCCAACATAAACAATAAGTAGGGTTTAAGGTCACTGATATAGAGTGTTTATTTAAAAATTAAAACCACAATAAGAAAATGAAAGAAAAAGACTCAGAAGGGCAATTCACAAAGAAAAAACATAAAAATAAAGCAAACTCAAAAAATGTCCTATTTGAACTGCCAATCAGGGAGATTTTCTACCATTTTTATACATCATGTTTTAAAGGGGTTTTTTTTTGTTTTTTGTTTTCTGGGTTTTTTGTTTTGTTTTGTTTTGTTTTCTGTTTTGATAGGACTTCTTTTATATAGGAGATGAGGGCAGGTTAGAGTTTGAATAGCATTTCTGTAGACCAATTCGGCA
The DNA here is from genome assembly GCF_922984935.1 of Meles meles. Classification (NCBI taxonomy): domain Eukaryota; kingdom Metazoa; phylum Chordata; class Mammalia; order Carnivora; family Mustelidae; genus Meles; species Meles meles. The sequence goes on along the minus strand of NC_060069.1, from coordinate 34,107,975 downwards.
AAATTTATTAAACTATTTCAGACATGTATATTGTTTTTAATATGGTCATTCTAGTTCTAAACTGTATCCTAAGAAAATGGGAAAGGCTGGATATCATAGTAAATGATGAAGGTTTTTCGTTTGTTGTTTTTTTTTTTAAGATTTTATTTTATTTATTTGACAGAGAGAGATCACAAGTAGACAGAGAGGCAGGCAGAGAGAGAGAGAGGGAAGCAGGCTCACTGCTGAGCAGAGAGCCCGATGAGGGACTCAATCCCAGGACCCTGAGATCATGACCCGTGCCGAAGGCAGCGGCTTAATCCACTGAGCCACCCAGGCGCCCCAAGGTTATTTACATTGTAAATGTACAGCTACAATGATCATGCTTATAACCTTAGACCCATAAAATAATCTAAATGGCCAGTGATACCAATTAATTAATATATTATAAAACACTCCAAACTATGTTTCGACATGCAAACATGTTTATATACTTGTGAAAGAACTTCAGAAGGTATTATTTTTCATATCATTTTGATATTTTTGTCATCATCCACACCTCTGTTTTTCACAGTAGTAGAGAATCTCCTTTTTGCTTCTTCTAACAGAGTGTCCATTCTGTGACAGTTTCCTTATAATCCATTCTCCATGATGCTGACCTTCTAAGCCTCAGTGTCTTCACATAGTAAACCTCTAGAAGCCTGTGGATGGAGAAGACGTGGAGAGATGTGAATGACCTATTTGTAAGTGATTTAGGTGACTTTTCTAGAATTGTTTGTGTGCCCTAACTCTGCCTTCCAAGAGAGCTAGGGTGTCAGAGGACAAGCTTTCTCTACTCCTGCAGGAAGATCTACATCTCTCTATTGCCTCCTGTATAGACACTTCAGTTTCAGCTTCTTCCATTCAGATGCCGGTCCCCTCTCCCTGCCTCCTTACTATCCGATTCTTTCATGTTCATGCTTTTCCTTCTCTCATTCTTGCTGCCCTTATTTGATTACATCACTTCTTATTCCATGTTCATTATTTTAATGCTTTTGGGAAGAAACAAAGACAGAAAGACAGCCATCATGTATTCAGTCTTCGTGTTTAGCAGTAAATACAGTAGGTCCTTTTCAACTGTGGGGGGTTGTTACTGGACAAATGATTTACAAAAGACTAGTATGAGTGAGGAGGAAAGAATGGATTGTATGAGATTCTTTAGCCTTCTTTATCTTCCTCCACCTGGGACCAGGAGCAACACTGTATCTTACCACATAGCTTCTCTTCTGTCCATACACTAATGGCCAGCTCATTGCGAGGAGGGCATCTCTGCATGTTCACTGATTAAGCCACACTTCTCTGATGGCCCATATTTTCATACCACCTTCAGGGAAATTATTGGGATATAACCATACCATTCTAAACAAGGAGTCGTTGGACTTGCCAATCATGGAATACCTACTTTGAAAAACTCTTTTAATAGGTTGAATTGTGGGAGAGAGACAAACCATAAGAGATTCTAAATCTCACAAAACAAACTGAGGGTTGCTGGGGAGTAGGGGAGTAAGGAGAGGGTGTTGGATCATGGACATTGGGGAGGGTATGTGCTATGGTGAGTGCTGTAAAATGAGAAAGCCTGATGATTCACAGACCACCCCTGGGGCTAATAATACATTATATGTTAATAAAAATAATTTTAAAAAATAGATAGCTTGCTTGGAAATATATGCAAGGCATGTTCTATAGGATGGTGGCAGGTAGGTTTACGATTTAGTGTGGGTAACAGATATTTCCAGTGCTACACCCAGTTTCTTTGGATCGGATTTCTTTTTATCACTTGACTTCTAAAAGCTAGACTCCTTATTTTTGTCCAGAAAACTGCCATTAGGCATCTACAACCCTTTTTGCCTAAATATGTAGAGAGTCAGAGGTGCCTGGGGATTTCATCCTCCTGGTGGCCCTCAGCCGAAAACTGTTGGTGCAGAACTATGGAAACCTATTTCCCTTGCCTTGGATGAGGATACCTCTGAGTCATAACTTATGCCCCTGAATTGACCTATGAAATCAGCCTGCAGCCACCCTCTATGGAATTCTACCTGAGATCACACCCTTGACTGCCTCCCTGTGTTTTCTTGTCCTGCTCCCTTACTCTCTTACATTTTTCTCCAGTAGTATTTAATATATCATGTACATACAAGAACTGGTTCTCAAGAACTTGACCTGAGAAGTAAACCATTCATTTGTTTCATATCTTACTTTTACGTGAAAGAGTATACATTAGTTTTAAAATAAAATTGTACTCTGCATCAACCTTCTCTGTAATTTAGAGCACTTCTAATGTATAAGTACATGATGTCTAATGAATTTTAAGGGAAGTTTCTACTGCAAAACTCTAACCTTAAGAAAGGCAACAAAAATACATGGTCAGATATACAAGTATTAGAAAATATGACACCTGTGTATTTATTCTTAGAAAACTTTCCTGAAGTCAAAACTATTATTCTATGAAATCAATAAAAACAAGAATTAAAAACTCTAAAATGAGGATCTTATAGTAAATTTTAAGAATTGATCTTTTGTGCTGACTGAAAGAAACAACAGTGACAGATAAAGTGTTCTGATGACCAACACATTATAAATGCTACTTCATACCAGGAAGGCACTGCTATATCAGGAATACTATGGTGAGCTAACCAACGAAAGTCTACCTTCATGAAGCTTGGACTTTAGTGAAGAGATAAATATTAATCATAACAATAAATATCAAGTTGTATGTGTCCTAGTGATGTGGTTTGGAGTGGTGGTGTTCAGAAATGACAGTCAAGAAAGAATTCTTGAGATGCCTTTGGGGACAGGACCCATGGGCAGAAAAAGTGTATTATAAGTGTGAGGGGTGACTGATTATACAAGATTTTCTATCCTCTGGAGGTGAGGGTGATATTAGGTCCTAAGAGACTGAGTCTTTAGATTTGTGGAACTGTTTTCTGCGTGTAAATTGCCAAGACTGTTGCAAACTGATGCACAGTGATGTCCTACATGACTGTGGTCACTGTCAGTTAACCACTTGTTTTTCCCCTTCCTTTGTCCTTGGGCAGCCAGAAGTAACAGAGGAATGTCACACATATCCCAGCTGCAGGGGGAGGTAGGTTTACAGGGTGTAAGCTTGTGTTTTGCCTTCAGCTTGCTTTTTGCTTCTGCATCACTAGATACTATAAGATTTGACCTAAGGAATTCAAGGATGAATATGAATTCCTCACAAATTCCTACAGCTTTCAAGTGTCACTCACTTATAGTTGATACTCATAATTCTGTTGAAGAATTCTTCTGATCGTCAAAGAGATTGGACTGGTATCCTGTATAGTGCTGTATGAACTGTACATCTGTCCCATCGCTTCTCGGCCTTTTGGCTAAGATCAAGTGTACATCTGTCCCCAGTAATGCACAGAGACTGATCTTCAGATCACCATAACCACCAATCACCACATCTAATGCTGGCTGTGCATATGTCTTCAGTACTTCACACCACACCCTCTAATTAGGAGTCCCTTCTCTCTTACATCTCTTGTGCTGTGCTCTTCCCAGTCATCTGTGGGTTCCCTGTCTAAACCTTCTTCTTCCTCTCTGACTATACCCTAAGAGCTTCCACTCTCCTAAGCTACATGCTTGCTTGCAAGGTTATGACCCCAAGTGGCACCTGCAGTCAAGTAGACTCCCAAGCTGCATCCAGTTCCTATCTCTTTCTGGTATCCCACCCAAAACCCTGTCTGCATGGGTATTTAACAAAGAGCTCCAAAACTTACATCTTTGAAATTCACTGTTGCTGATAATCATATTACTCTTCCTGTAGTAACATCTTCTTTAATTTTTTTTAATCACAATGCTGGCTTCTCTCTTTTGTATTTTCATCTTATGTTACCTTATTGTAACTATCTGTTTACATCTTTTGTCTTTATCATATATATATATGGTACATCATATAGTTGTATCACATACATATGATTGTATCATATAAACACACATATATATACAAATTTTTATATATATTACATTATTGTATATATTATTTTTATTACATATTTACTCAACAAAGTATCTAGCACATATCAAGGATGTATATATGTTTGATGAATGGGCAAAAGAATTAAATGTACAGATTGACCAAGCCTTTTGCTTATTGTACATCAACATGGTTCCATATTTAAAAAGAACTCACAAGCAATCCATTCAAAGTGATTTATAATGCACATACTGTATGTCAGGGATAAAACTCTTTGAGGACACAGACATGAATAAGTCCTAGGTCTTGCCCTTGAGGAGCTAACAGTCTAAGAAAAGATAATAAACCTATAACATACATCTATAGTGGATTTGCTTCAGGAAGAAAATTATTTTCTATTACAAGAGTCACTTGCACTAGCAGTAAAGTCCTGTCTTAATTTAAATCCTCAGCAGAATACCCATCACATAAATGACAACTTGGGGAAGTACTTCACTTTGGAGTGTATGCCTGGATTTTGAATTTCAGCTTCCCCTAAGCCCAGTTCAGTGGATGATAGTGAATTGATTCTCACATCAAAAAGAACGCAAAGCTATACATACTTAACCTTTGTAACCAGCTACTGCTGGAAAAATAATAAGCAAGTCTTAGGAAAGGAAAGGAGTTGCTTGAAATTCTGCCGTTCTTTTAATCTTGTGAGAGATGGTTTATAAATCAATAAATAACAATAACATCAAGAGGTGCAATTACATTTTCTATCCACTTAAAAACACTGGGAGGAAGTGGTTGGTTCCAAGAACTTTGTTCCTCTAAAAGTAATAACAGACTAAATCTTTACTTCTGGAACTAGGGCATGTGTCTGGGTCTGGGTCAGTGTCCCTTCACTGTGCTAGAAACATTCTAACAAAAATAAATGGAAAAATAAGTCTATGTCAAGGGATTTTTTCCCCCAAAGTTGCTCAAATTACAAACATAGACATCTGTAAATCTATATGTTAAATAGCTCCATAAAATGGCTATATATTCAAAAAATTATAAAGATAATTGGAATCTTAGAGATCAAGTGACTTATTCAAGTGAGAAAAATGTGACTTACCTGAAGCAATACAGTTACTTTTTTGGTATTATCATATCATAATCCTAACCTAAATACAAAAACTCTGCTAAGAATTTAACTAAACTTGGTGTAATATTCCTCAATGTTTTTTTCTTCTTTTGTAGTTAAGCAGTTGCTTCTATGCCAAAAGCTATTTCATTTTCTTAATTTAGAATCGTTGGATCCTTTCCCCTGATTGGCTTGATGAAAAAGACAGTGAATTTCACTTTCTAGAAACAGGTAGCTTTATACCTGTTCAATTGTAGGTGTAAAAGCATTTGCCTACATATTCAAATAGAAAGTAATCTATAGATTTGTGCTCACTGTATGTTTCCTTCTTCTTAAAATACATTGTTCTCTCACTTAGTACTTGGATTTTTCAACTGGGAGGTTTGATGGAGGGTTTTAGAGCAGTACAAATCCTGATAGGAACAAAGACAGAAGGGAGGATTCATCAGCAGATGAAGTGGAATGAGTTGGAATAATAAATAAACATAGGTAAAATTACATCAGTGACTCATAAAAACTTCATTGGAATTTATTGAAGATTAGTTCAGGGAAGATACACTGGAAACATACTATACAGTAGCTTGCTTTTACAGAGACATGATATTCAGGTGCCACTGACCCTCTCTAACTCAAATCATTTTTATCTCACGAACTTCTTTTCTCAGCCATAGTGAGCAACCAGACCTAGAATTTCCAAGCTGATTCATCAAGTAGAGAGAATTTTACACAGGTATTTACTGGGAAATTAATCCTTTTAAAGAGATATAAACAGATGGTGGCAGTAGCTGCACCCCAGCAGAGAGGTAAATTGAGGATTTGTATACCTGGGCTTACCTCCTCTTCCATGTTCCATGGGTCTGAGGTTTGGGCTGCAATCAAGGATGTGACTCAGAAACTTATCTATCTGTCTCTCTCTCTCTCTCTTTCTCTCTCTCTCCTGCCTTTTGATTGTAAATATAACTCAGATACAGACTACCAGACAACACAAATGAATAGCTTAGTGAATTCTCATTAAGCAAATTTTGGTATCAAACAATACAGATTAAACAATAGAACTTTGCAACCTAACACAGAAGGTCCTGCCATCCAACCAAACATAACCCTTCTCTTGATGTTCACTGCGGCCTTTCCTCTCATAGCTTACAATTAAACACATTAAATAATCATGCTAGAAAGGGAAATCATAAAGTAAGGTACAGATGTTCAGTGACATGCTATGCAGCAGTTTAAGATTGAAACTGAAGTAGTCAGTAAAACCTTTATTTGTGAATGTGCAGACACAGTCCTAGCTTCTGAACAAAATAAACAGTATTCACGTCTTTTTAGAGGTGACATTTGAGTGGGGGAGACAGACAACAAACAGGCAAACAAATTAATAAGTAGTGCAAGTGTAGTAAGTGGAAATACTTGGAAAAGAGGATAGAAAGGTGCTGCCCAAGGAAAAGCCTTTGGATCCATGAGCATGTGAGCAGGGAGCAAAATAAGCTAGGGGAGAGGATTCCAGCCAATATGACTAGCAAGAAAGACACTATCTTTGAATAAGAGCAAAGCTAGGGTGGGAAAGTATTAGGAGATAAATTCCAAGTGAGAAGACTGCAGATCCTGGAGGGGCTCAGAAGTTAAGATAAGGAGTTTAGATTTTACTTTCCTTGCATTGGGAAACCATTGGAGGGCTTTGAACAAAGAAACATCATAGTTGTGTTTTTAAAGACCATGTCGTTTGTGGGAGATTTTTGATTACTGCTTCAATCTCCTTACTGGCTATGGGTCTGTTTACCCTATGATACAAATGTAGTGATCTGAAGGGGCATGTGCACCCGAATGTTTATAGCTGCAATATCTACAATAACTAAACTACGGAAGGAGCCTAGATGTCCATCAACAGATGAATGGATAAAGAAGATGTGGCATATATATATATATATATATATATATATATATATAAATGCAGCCATTAAAAAAACCTGAAATCTTGCCATTTGCAATGATGTGGATGGAACTAGAGAGTATTATGCTAAGTGAAATAAGTCAATCACAGAAAGACAATTATCATATGATCTCATTTAGATGAGGAATTTGAGAAATAAGACAGAGGATCATAGGGAAAGGGAGAGAAAAATGAAACAAGATGAAACCAGAGAGGGGGACAAACCATAAGAGATTCTTAGTCTCAGGAAACAAACTGAGGGTTGCTGGATGGGAGGAGATGGGAAGATGGGGTGGCTGGGTGATGGACAGTGGGGAGGGTGTGTGCTATGATGAGTGCTCTGAATCATGTAAGACTGATGAATCACAGACATGTATCCCTGAAACAAATAATAATTATAGGTCCATAAAAATAAATAAATAAATAAATAAATAAATAAATAAATAAATAAATAAAATAAAGACCATGTTGGCAGTGAGGAGGAGGAGTAATATATGCAAGGGTCTCTTGTTTTACTCTAGAGGAAGATGATGGAGAAGGAAGCACGGCCCAGGATGATATGGAAAGACCTCCAAAGCATGTTGTTGATTTAGAAAAGAAAAAGCAAGATGTGTCTAATGTGTAATCCTCATTATGTAAAAATAACAAAATTAGTACTTTCAAACCACACAATATAAACTGTATGTATGTGAATATGTGTAAATGCTTATTTAAAAGGCCCTCAGGAGAGACATGGAAGGCAATACCAGACAAGTAAAATAACTCTGGGAATAGAGTGGGTTTGGCTGTGGGTGGGGATGAATGCTTTTGCATGATTTATTTTTATTTTGCAGCAATTATGTATTCATTTATTGATTGCATATCTAAAATACAAATTATAAGAATCATGAAGCTGAATGAAACTGGTAGGTATTGTCAAAATAAGAATTATAAAGATTTTTTAACTGCTACCTTTAAAAAGATAAATATCTTAGAAATGGGTGATTCTGGAAGTATGAACTAAGTCCGATAATTTTACATTTAGAAATTTACTGTTGAGGGGCGCCTGAGTGGCTCAGAGGGTTAAGCCTCTGCCTTCACCTCAAGTCATGATCCCAGGGTCCTGGGATCCAGCCCCACATCAGGCTCTCTGCTCAGCAGGGAGCCTGCTTCCCCCTCTTTCACTGCCTGCCTCTCTGTGGTCTTTCACTCTCTGTGTCAAATAAATAAATAAAATTTAAAAAAAAAGAAATTTACTGTTGCAAGGAAACTAATATGATACCCCAAAATATGCCACTTTGGCATGTGGATTACAGAGAGCTGAAGTCAATCAAGACCCAGCAGGCTCAAAAACAAACAAACAAAAAATATTTACATCTCTCTTAACCAGCTAAAAGAATTTGTATGGGGGGGGGGGGGGCGGCTGGACCAGAAAGAGAGCTATTGCCAGAGATAATTTTTATCTGAAAGATATATCCATAAGGCATGGCAAACATCTAATCACAAAACATCTGCTCCTCTTTTCATCCTGTGAATTACTCTCCTCCCTTTTGAAGTCCCAGGCCCGATCCTGTCCCTTAACTCAGGATGGCATATAAACCTCAACTGCCTGATTGCCCTGGAGCCTCATTCCTTTGGGACTCCTATGTGAAATTAATTTTGTTTTTCTCCTGTTAATCTATTTTATAGCAATGTAATTATTAGACCAGCCAAGGAACCTAGAGTGAAGAAGGGAAAAATTTTCCACCCCTACACTGTCAAATTATTTTACTACAAAGTTAATTTTGAAAAAGATTGGATATACATTTACATAGAAGATGAGTAGGATGTTGAGAAGGTGTGAGAACATGTACAGATTTATGACAGTTCATCTAGAGATTTGGATCAAGAACTGCTGATAGAGAATAAGCAGAGAGGAAAAGCCAGTTTTAAGAGCACAGGATTTGGAAGAAGGAGAATCTTGACAGGAAATGTCATCTCCTCCATTTTCTAAGGGGACAATGAAGGACAGGTCTCACATAACCTCTCTAAACCCTCATCTCCTCTCTGCTAAAATGTGGCTAACCATTTCTACCTGATAGGATTACTAGGAAGATAGCAGAAGGACAAGAGAGAAAGAGAGAAGGAAGGAAGGAAGGAAGGAAGGAAGGAAGGAAGGAAGGAAGGAAAAGTAAGAAGGAAAGAAAAAGAGAGTTGTTATTTAGAACCATAACTGTTACTCATTCCCAAGGGAGAGGTTGTCTTTTCTCCTTGGGGCAGGTGACCTTTTGTTTTGCAAAACAAAATGATGGGACATTTAGCTGTGCCAATGTTGGCCTCAAGGCATGGTAAGAAAGAAATCTTGTGAAAAAAAGGTTAAATTGCCCTACAGGATAAATAAGAATTTGTGTTTCAGGACTGAGAGAAGCCCTCTAGGATGAGGACAGTGTGGATTTCAACCAAGGAGGGTAGCTCAAGGCCTTCTTAAGAACGTAGCCCTCTCTGAGCCTGCTTCCCTCTCTCTTTCTGCCCGCCTACTTGTGATCTCTCCCTCTCTGTGTCAAGTAAATAAAATCTTTAAAAAAAAAAAAAAGAAGAAGAAGAAGAAAGAAAGAAAGCAGCCCTCTAATAACAACCAATTCTAATCTCTTTGCTGTTAGTATGCAGTGTGGCACACTCATACCCACTATCCACAGATCTCAGTAAAAGACTGCTTTTTTAATTCTTGGGATTCTAGTGAATTAATATTGGGAAGTGTCTAGTTAAGTATCTAGAGTGTAAGATTCCAGAAAAATCATGGTCTTACAGGATATTTTTCCTCACTGGTGCCCATGGTTCTTCGTCACAGCGCTTCAAAGAATGAAGAGGTCAACCAGAGAGAGTGGGGGGCAGCAAAGCAAAGTTTATTGAGCAATAGAAAAGTGATCATAGTACAAAGCTCCTTAGGGAGGGGACACAAGAGAGTTGCCCTGGAGTTTCTTTTGCAGTTTTATGGGTTGTTGTAATCTGATTAACCCTCCCTGTGCCTGTCACCCAATCAGGTTTTTGTCACCTATCTATCACATGGGAAAGGGAGGAGGGCTCCTGCCAGTGTGCTATAAAATCCTTTTAAGGGTGGTTTCCTCTTAGGGCAGAGCCCCCCTGTCCCTGCCTACCTGCCTTCCAACTATCCTTCATCAGTGGGTTTCTATAAGTGCAATAGAATTTGTCACCCATGACAGTGTGCTTCCAGGTGTATTTGAGTTGCAGAGAAGTACTTGAAACAATGTGGGTGATAAAGAGTTCACAATACCAGAAACAGAGCAAGTGGTTAATGAATATTACCTTTGACTGACCTACAGACAGTGCTTGCTTGAGATAGGTGCCTCATCAAATGAGGTCATAATTCTAGTTTAGCCAGCAATGCCAACATTGTATATTGCCTGCCACTAGGCAAAGTACTACTCTGTTGACCTCAGTTTCCTTATTTATAAAATCCACGTACAATGTTAACTTATGTATTTCTGTGTTTGCAAGAATTAAGTAAGTTAGCATTCATATGCCTTGAATGTTGAAGTAAATATTGCATATTATTATTATTAGATATTCATTTCTTGTACCTATTATACTGTAAAGTAATCTCATAGCATTTAATTGCAATGGAGGCAGCAAGACATTTTGGAAAGAGCAGTAACACCAGGAGATGAGGAGCCCAGACTCACAGTGCCATTTACTCACTGAGGGACTCTGAGCCTAATAGTCCCTGAGGCGAAATTGCTTATTTATAAAGCATGGACTTAGAAGCAGATAATGCCAAAGGTGTATTTCTATTTTTACCATCAAATTTTGAATCTCTAATTCTAGGTAAATGTGTCCATCACTAAAGTTCACATACATGTTTTTTAAGTATCTTATTACAAAGACATTTAAACTTGTTTCCCATCCCCTTGGCAGAATTTTTTAAACATTCATAAAGTTTAAAAAGTGGCTTTTTATTTAAGCCACATATTTTTGTGGAAATACAGTTGTCTCCGTGAGGCTTGGGTTGTCCATGTATAAAAATAAAAGGTTGTTTCAGAAGAATGGGACAGTGTTTTGACACAACATTCAGGTTGTCAGAATGGATGGAGGAAGGGGGCAAGAAGAGGCCAGGGATATGACATATTTTCTGGCTCCAAGGATTTGCCATAGTGAGAAGACGTGGTCATTGGGGAGGAAGGAACCCATAGTCTTCTGGGAATCTAAGCAGGTTAAAGTACCATTGAGAAGAAAGTAGCAACAGAAAGGGAGAGGCCAGAATTTACTTAGGGCTGGAGACAACTTCTGAGTTTTGCCCCAAACTAAATAGTATGAAAGTGACTTGCTGGTGAGGAAAAAAAAAAAAAATCCTTTTTATACTCAATGTATCAGGCCAGAGATGATAATATCTCCAACCAAAGTACTGGCAGTAGAAGTAGAGAGAAATTGGTATGTTTGAGATATCTTTGCAGTAACATCAATGAATTTATTGATTGATATTGTAGGTTGAGGGTTTGGGAAAAGGAAGAATCAAGGATGATGCTAAATTTCTGATTTAAGCAACTGACTGTTGGTTGATGTCATTTAATCAAGTGGGGAAAACTAGAAAAGGAAAAGCACGAGGAAGAAAATTGGAGAATTAGGGTTTCCATTCTGGATGGTTGTGTAACTTTCAAAAGGAGAAATCAAATAGCACCATCAAAATAACTCTGGCATACAGAGGACAGGTTTGGGGGATTTTTGTTTTGTTTTGTTTTAAGATTTTATTTGTTTATTTGAGAGAGAGAGAATGAGTGCACAAGTTGGGGAGAGGAGTGGAGAGAGAGGGAGAAGCAGACACCCTACTGAGCAGGGAGCCTGATGTGGGGCTCTATCCTAGGATCCTGGAATCATTACCTTAGCCCAGAGCAGACGCTTAACTGACTGAGCCACCCAGATGCCCTGGAGGACTGATTTGAGGGAGAAATAGTCTCTTTGTTATAACCCATGAATGAGTGGCATTTTAAAGCATCCAGAATAGATGAAATCACCAACACTAAGGGCCTAGCATCAAACCCAGGGAACCAGCATATAGATTGGAAAAGTAGAAGGAACTGATAGAGGGGAAAGGGAAAGAGGAGCTAGAGATAGGTGACCTTTAAGGAGGCTGGAGTGTTCAACTCTGTCAATTGCAGCTAAGAAGGGGGTTGAGCATAGAGAGGAATCTTTCATATTTTGAACATGGCAACTACTGTTGACTTATTAGAGCAGTTTTGGTGCTGTCTTGGCACCAAAAACCCAATTAAAGTTTTTCAGAAGTGAGTTGGAGGTCTGACTGAAAGGAAGCAAATCTTGAAGTAAATTATTTTGCAAAAATTAATTTTCAAGAAAAGTTGAAATTGGGAGGGGAGCTTGATCAAGTTGAATTTATTAAAAATTTCTTAAGTGTTTTCAAGTATTTTCCACTCATTGCTTGATATAGCATCTTAATACTAACACAGGTTCTGACTAAAATGAACTAGTAGCGGTGGCCTCTGGACCTACCATTCCTGACCTTTGCATGAACTCAATTTACTTGGAACTGATGGAGACATCTAGTTCATTATGGGTTTACAGAAGCCCCAAGGCTTGGGGTCCTCCTTGATTTGAAGCCAGAGGCTAAGGATGGTACTAGAGCAACCGAAGTAGAAGCATCCCATTGGGTATGGAACTGGTCAGGAATGTAGTAGGGACTGGGTTAAGGGACCCAGGAAATTACTCATTCTACTTGGGGTACTGTAGCCGATGAGGAGGAATCAAGACTGCAGCTAAGAGAAATGCCTTGTGTTAACCTTGAAGAGAGGCTGTGAAGGTAGCAATTATGCCGTGATTAGCTCAAACTATAACTGGTCCTTCCAAGAGCTGACTTACAGATGAGACTTTTTTCTGAATTTATTTTCTTCCTCAATATTCTGGCTTTGGCCAGGTCAGCAGCCCCCAGGGACAGTTTACCCATTTAGTTGGCTCAGACACAAGTGCTCTTGTCCTAAGAAGAGACCCATGGCTGGTACTGAGTGAGATAGGATCTGAGAGGTAGAGATAATAAACTTGAGGCCCTTTGAGAGTACACTGCTGGTCCAGTTGACGGGAGCCGACCCAGACCTTTCTAGCACAACTCAGAAACTAGAGGGTCCAAAATAAGATTACATTCAAGTTAATTGACTTCAAATAGCATCTAATATTCATTATGATATTTCAGACTTCAAGCTATACTATTTTATATCATTTGTCTACATTTCATTGTTTTCTCATTATAACAATCCTATGATATAGAATATAGCGTATGATGAGAAAAGTCTGAAACTGAGATTATGACAACTCTGAAAAAAAAAAAAGCAAGAAAGAAAAGCAGTGAGCTGCACAGACTATGGTGGACAGCAGGCTTGGGAGTAGATGGGCAGGGCAGGCTGCTGGCAATAAGCCAAGCCATGAAGATGTGCCACATAGTTATTCTCTATAACTCAGCCATCATCAGTTTCTCTTTCCAAACAACACCCTGACTCTGTTTTGAAGAAGGAGTTCATCTGCTGTAGAATAAATCTGGAAGTCAATGATTTAGGGGCTCGTCCTAGCCAAAAGTTGAGCATATGCCAGTTGGAGGTTTCTTCTCTGGGATTTGAAACTCAGAAGAATAAAAAGACTAAAATGGGAGCACCTGGGTGGCTCAGTGGATTAAAGCTTCTGCCTTCAGCTCAGGTCATGATCTCAGGGTCCTGGGATCAAGCCCCACATCAGGCTCTATGCTCAGCAGGGAGCCTGCTTCCTCCTCTCTCTGCCTGCCTCTCTGCCTACTTGTGATCTCTGTCTGTCAAATAAATAAATAAAACCTTTTAAAAAAAAACTTTATATAAAAAAAAAAGACTAAAATGCCTGCTATCTACTTTGTCCCCATGAATGTGCTAAGCATTTGGGACTGTGATTCTGTTTCTTACTTCTGCAACCACCTTGTTTCCTGCCTTGTTCCTCTAGCCTAATTAATTCATATTCTTCTAGGGGATCTCATTTTGTTTAAATGCTCTAGGGCTGAATTTTTGTTGCTTACTATCAAGGAGCCCTGACTGATTCTGTGTACAAAATCCTGCACAAGTTAGATAAAACAGAAGGGGGTATCAACACACACCAGAAACCACAAGGATGGTGAAGGTAAAACACGGTGGAGCCACAAACAAGGTTTCATTTATCCGAATATCAAGTGCAAGAAATATCTCTGTTTTGGGGTACCTGGGTGGCTCAGTCAGTTAAGCGTCTACCTTTGGCTCATGTCATGATGCCAGGGTCCTGGACCGAGTTCCCCATCGGGATCCTTGCTCGGCAGGAAGCCTGCTTCTCCTTCTCCGTGCTGTTCTCCCTGCTTGTACACTCTCTCTGTGTCAAATAAATAAATAAAATCTTAGGGAAAAAAAAATCTCTGTTTTAATATCTTCTAATTATACCTAATCTGTTCACAGGGCCCCCCTTTCCTCTGAATGACAGATTATTTAATCTCAGCTATTGCAGAGTCTTCCTCTTCCTATACGGAGGTGCACAAGAAACCAGAACTTACCTGCCATCGAAAGAGGAAGGGAGAGCCCTGCTCCTGGTCTGGTGTGGTCTCTACCATGAGTCCTTTTGTCATCTTTCCTTGGTCCACGGCGCTAACTACAGATGCTACATCACAGCGATCCTTCTGTCACTCCATCATCCCGAGTGGTAGATGGCAGAAGCAAACCAGTCTTCAGTTTCCTCCTCAGTGTCCAATTCTTGCTCCATGAGAAGCTTGATTTCATTTCCAGCCACTTCAAATTCTCTAACTCAGAAATTCTGGTCCATTGCCTCCCTCTCCCCTGGACAATGAAAATCCAACAGAATCCCCTTCAGCTGGCCTTTAGAAACTCAACAATGGCTGCTTTCTAAGAGGTAGAGGTGCAGAAAAGAAATGCTAACCCCAGTTTTTCTTTTTTTTTTTTTCTTAATAGCATTTTCTCTTAAATAACTGATACCACACGTACCTCATCATGTCCTAATCACTTTGTTTTTAACTGTAAAATCTATGACAACATGAAAAATTTGATCTATCTTTACATGCTTACCCCCTGGTTCCTGGACCTATTGAATACTCAATAAATGCTTGTTAATAGAACACCACAAAAATGTACTTTTTTTTTTTAAAGACTCATCTTAAGGTCTTTGCTCCATTTCTGAGAATAGCTTTTGTGTGAAGTCATAAAAATGCATTGATGAGTAGAGAACATCCCCAAATCAAGATTTTCAAGTGTTTTTCAATAATTAAATTCTGAGGAACAATTTAAAGCTTGCATAGTTTTCTCTCAAATACTCTCTAGAGACAGCTGGTGCTCGCTGGGGTTCATGGGCTTCATTATGAGTTCATTTTCCTCTCTTCAGTGTTGGATGTACCGGCTGAAATGAGGAGGAGGGAACAGGAACACAAATTAAACAGGTGGGATCTGGAAGGCTGCAAAGCCCTTGCATAGACAGTTAAACAGCAGTCTGCACTCAATCCTGGCAATGCTAGGCTTTTGTGTTCTAAAGGAAATCAAGCGAGTGGTTGCATGGGCATAAGATGGCACTTGGGGACTTCAGTTCTAAGATCTGTTCAATCAATGAGGTGCCTTCAACAAGTCTTTTATATATTTTTCAGGCTCATTTCTCTTTTTCTCTCTCTCTCTTTCTCTCTCTCTCTCTCTGGATAGCAGGATTTATACACTGCTGTCCCAATGGAAAAGGGTAAAAAAACTTCTTCAGAGTTTCCACATGCTCAGAAGCTCATAGACCACACAAGAACTTTAATGTAAAGGGGCACTTGGTTTGCCTAAACTAGAATTTAATAAAAGTACACCTGGAGACCTTTCTATTTCTATCCACTCAGATCCCTGAGGCCTCGCCATCATGTTAGGGCTGCTCAGAATGAACTCTCCCTTCTTATCTAAAACCCATTATAGTAACACCTGTCAATCTCATACTTTCCAGTCGCATCATCTTCTTCCTCCAGGAAATCTTTTCTTTCTTAGATTATGTTACCCAGGTTCCATGTTAGGCACCCATTGGCATTACCTATCACTGTGGATTACAGCAGTGATTATTGCTGACTATGTAAGAAAATAGTGTGTTCTCAGATGACAACTTCTGAGCCCTAAAGAGTGATTCCTGGTGAAAGTTTAAGACTGAATATCATGGGCAATGGAGAAAGCATTGACCTGTGACCTAACCCTAACCCTATCTCCATTGCCCATAATATGGGTAAGCATGTGGTAGGAGGTAGTAGCAAGAAGGGTTCAGGTCTAGCTAATGAAGCATAGTCAGAAGAAAGGCAGGCAGGGAAAAGGGGACAACCCCCTACACCCTAAGAGGAAACTACCCTTAAAAGGATTTTACACCATATTGGAAAGAGCCCTCCATGTTTTTCCATAGTAAACAACTACCTGATAGGTAGGGGAGTGTGTGGACAAAAACCTGATAGGGTGCTGGGAGCATGGAAGGTTGGTCAGGTTGAAACAGCCCTCCAACCATCTCATAAAAGCCCCTAGACTTGGAACTTTGCTCTGCTACCCACCACTCTTCGTCTGGTCTATGTCTTCATTCTTTGAAGCTGTGTGACCAAAATAAGGAAAATAAGAGGCACTGTTTCCAGCTCTGTCTTTATCACATTGCGGACTGGCACTGGGGGGATTAAGGCCTACATAATGCATGGGAGGATCGCAAGATTAGCATGATCACCATCCCTACTGGGAAGGAATGGGAAGTGAGGCCTGTGGGAAAACTGTGCTATATCTAAACTTAAACATTTTGATATTTAGGGTGTGTCTCTTATAAATGCTTTGTAAATGACTAGCTTTATGTTACAACATGAGATTCTCACCTCTGTTCAATTCTTTAAACCAGATTAATTCAGGTAGTAGGTCAGAAATAGAAACTGATAAATAATTCAGAGCCTTGGTTGGTCTTCCCATCTCTGATTTAGAGTGATCAGTTTTCTGTTTTTTTGTTTTGTTTTATTTTGTTTGACAGAGAGAGAGAAAGTACACACAAGGTGGGAAGGGACAGAGGGAGAGAGAGAGAGAATCTTAAGCAGGCTCCATGCCCAGGATGGAGTCTGGTGGTTTGGGGCTGAATCTTAGGACCTTGTGATCATGATCTGTGCCAAAATCAAGAGTTGGATGCTTAACAGACTGAGCCACTGAGGTGCCCCTAGAATAATCAGCTTGTAAACCAGTTATTTATTCAACACATATTTATTGAGCTGCTTATGTTTCCAGGCACAATTTTAGGTATTGGTGATTCAGCAATAAAAAAATTAGGCAAAATTTAACCCTCTTGATGTTTATGTTGTAGGGGAGATTGTTGGATAATTGAAGATATAAGACATTAATTAGACCCAGGTGGTCTCAAAAGAAAAAAGAGCGCACAGAAAATCATTGGTCCAGGGATGAAATTAGTATTCTGTGGTGACATTCAATCCAAATATATGAGCATCAGCTTTGCCAAATTAGGGATGCTTTGACCATGACAGGTAACAGTGGGATAAGTACATTCAAGGACAGGTGTGTGCAAAAAGGGAAAGATATGGTTGACTTAATAGCCTGCTTTCAGAAAGGATGTGAGTTTTTATTTGGTGTTATGTTTCAGTTTGGAATCTCAAGTCATTGACTCATGTCATCTTTCAACAGATCCCTTATTTAAACTCTCCCATTTAAGACATCAACAACTGAGCCCAGACTTGCCCATGGAAATTATTTATAAAGTACTTTGAACAGTGCTTAGCACATATCACATGCTTAACAAAAATGCATTTCAAATTTTTTTCAAGAAATGATGAAATCTTACAGGATTATGTTAGCTAAGGGACTGGCACATTATATTTACATGGTGATGACAGTTATGTTGTCCATTTATTAATGAGAGCTACTTCCTCATGCTACCATTTTTCTCTGGGGAAGGCAAAGAGAGATCTAGATTCTTGTCTTGCTGTAGAACCTGAACAAATCATGAAATTTTTGAACACATTGTTCTTATAATTTAAAAGATAATATTTATCCTACCTCCTTTATGTTGACTCAGTGAGGTTGGTGATGTCATGGATGAAAAAGTTCTTTAAATAAGACATTGTAAAATACTGGACTGATACTAAACTATCTTGCCACTCTACAGATGTAATAAAGATTTGATGGTTTGTGTTTGGGTCAAACTTCTCCAATACCTCTTTCAGTTACATCCCCTTTGCCTTAGAACATTGTGGTTTTGAGAGGAAAAAGGACAAAACATTAAAATATACGTGGGAAATCCAAGACAGTTGTTGGATTTGGCAGCAATTTTGAATGACTTGATTATGACTTTTTTTTTCAGCAATGCATTGTGAAAGCTATAACATAATATCGTATAAAAATAGAGGGGTCATTCAATATTTCCCTGAAACCTATATATACAGTTTCACATTAATTATTTGGTTGTTTGGTGGAGTTGTTGCCTCCTGGGAATACCAGTTAGATATTGTTTCGCAAGATTTTCATTTGCACAGAAGTGGTAATGACATAGTTCAGTCCTCAAGGAAACAAATGTTTCATTGGGTACCTGGGAACTTCTTTATTTTATCATTTATTAGAGGTCGCATAAGCCTGCACAGTGTCACTGAACATTCCAGAGACATGTCCAGAACTCTGAAGTTTCAGTGAGGTACAAAAGACCAAAACAGACAAGAAAACTAAATTTTCTTTTCATTCAATGGGTTGTTAGAAGTATACTAACTATTTGACTTTCCTATTAGTAACATAAGAAAGGTTTCTAGGTAAAAAAGTTGCTGTCTTGCCAAATTATTATTGGATTCTTTTTTCTTTGGTTCAGCTAAATGAAGTCATGGTTAGGCAATAAACTGAAAACGATTTGGACTTTTTTTTTTAACCATCTACATTTGTAAAAATGATTATTTCACAGGATACCAACCAGTAGTGGTTTTTTTTCCCCACAGTATTCCTTAGAGAAAAACAAAAAGGCACAAACAACAACAAAACAAAAACAAAACACTATTCTTAGCAGTCATCTTTTTTTTTTAGTATTTATTTTTTACATTTAAATTCAATTAATTAAATATATTGTTAGTTTCAGAGGTAAAGTTCAGTGATTCATCAGACCTATATAATATCCAGTGCTCATTACATCACACGACCTCCCCAGTGTCCATCACCCAGTTATCCAATCCCCACCCCTAGCAACCCTCAGGTTGTTTTCTATGATTAAGAAACTCATAAGAGGTTTGTCTCCCTCTCTGATTTTCTCTTGTTTTATTTTCTCTCCCTTTGCCTATGATCCAGTTTTGTTTCTTAAATTCCACATATAAGAGAGATCATACGATAATTGTCTTTGTCTGATTGACTTATTTCAATTATCATAATACCTTCTAGTTCCATCAATATTGTTGTAAATTTCATTTCATGTTGTAGATTTCATTTTTTGATGGCTGAGTAGTAGTCCATTGTAGATATATAATATATATGATATAAATATAAATATATATAGAAATATATAAATTATATACCATATATTATAATAATATATATTATTATATTATATTATTATATTTTATAATTATAATTATTATAATATTATAATTACTATAATTATGTTGTTATAATCCAATAATATATATACTATATTATATAATTTATATATAATTTATATATATTTATATAAAATTTTCTTTTGGATTTATATTATATATAATTATATTATATTATATATAATATATTATATTATATAATAAATTATATTATATTATATTATACTATATATAATATAAATCCAAAAGAAAGAAACCAATCTAATGTAATCAGAGGAGTTTGGATGATTCTGGGGGTCAGTTTTTCTGTAACTTCTATTGTGAGTTAAGGACCTTTCCCTTGTTCTTTCTTTTATTACCACACTGCAACACGATTCTGTATGTGGGTCAGCCTCCCCAGTTTGTATCTCCATGTTGAGGGCAAGGCCTTATCTTCAGGCTACCTGCGTCCACAGAGGGAGAGTTTTCACCGAGTCATGGAAAACAAAATCTACTTGGTTCAATTGAAATATTTATTCTACCCAATTGCTACAGAAGTGATGATCCCTTTATGAACACATATTCCCAGTAGTTGGGGTGAAGGAAAGGAAGACATGACTCAAGGGCAGACTCTGGGCCAAAGGCTCTGGAATTACGACATGTCAGATTAGAGGCCAAGAAACAGCCCTGGGGGGAGCGAAAGCAACTGGGTATTAAAATTCCCTGTTTATATTTCCAAGTTGCACTCAAGTGCAGCTCTGCTTTGTTAAGAACCTACAGTTTAGTTCTTGACCTGACAGGAGTGCTGAGAAAATCTCTGATCTTGGCAGAACTCAACAGACAGGCTTAACATCAGGTCATAGATTCATCATATCAAACTTTCCAGAGTATAGGGCTTATATATGCTTATCACATAGTGGTCATGTATTCCTTAGTAAGAAATGGTTTATAGGGGCGCCTGGGTGGCTCAGTGGGTTAAACCTCTGTCTTCGGCTCAGTTCATGATCCCAGGGTCCTGGGATCGAGCCCCACATTGGGCTCTCTGCTCGCCAGGGAGCCTGCTTCCCGCTCTCTCTCTGCCTGCCTCTCTGCCTACTTGTGATCTCCATCTGTCAAATAAATAAATAAATAAATAATCTAAAAAAAAAAAAAAAAGAAATGGTTTATAAATATCAGAAATCTTTTAGGTAACATTAATCATGGTTCACATAGAAGGCTCTAACAATAGTGTCTAGAATACTTTAAACATGAATTTCCAGTTACACAGGATAAATAAGTCTACATGCTTACATGCTATACAGCATGACGACTATACTTAATACTTCTTCACTGAATACTGGAAATTTGCTAAAAGAGTAGACTTCAAATGCTCTACACACACACACACACACACACACAAATGGTAACTATGAAATGTTAATTAGCTTGACTGTAGTAATCATTTAACTACGTATATGTATATCAAATAATCATGCTGCACACCTTCAATACATATAATTTATATTTAAATAGAATAAAATAAATAATTTAGAGAACAAGAATTTGCTGTTCATGTTGACAGAACAACATTATAGAATACTGTTCCCATAGTCAACTGCAGTTTTAAACATTTTAAAGAAAAAAAGAAATGCATATTTATGAAACATATGAAAATGTGAATAATTCACAAAACACAAATGGCTTAATCCCTAGTGTCGAATATAGTCAAGTTTTCCATTTTTCAGGAAAAAGAAAACCCATACTGTTGATACTAGTAGGGGGTAATTTTTATTTTCCTTTCTATACTCCTTACATTTTCAAAGTTATTAATAATGTGTATTAATATCTAATATAATTAGGAAAAAATCCATTAAAAACTCCTTTGGCTAGATTTCAAAAAAAAAGCTACCTCTCCTTTTTGTGTGTGTGTGTGTGTGTGTGATTCTGCTATTAATTATTCCAGGAGAACACATGTCTTTATATTCATGAAATAACAAAAAAAAATTATTTTTAACATTCAGTTGTACATTCCTGACTATTATAGTTAATAATTTGATGGGACTGGCTCTCTAGAATCTCCTTTCTGAAGCCTTAGGTAGACTTTTTTATGGACTGAGATGGTATAAATTGATTGCCATGAATCTGAAAATCCCTTTTCATAGCATGATTCATCCTACCTCTGATTAAATTAAAACTAAACCGTATTCCAAGACATGACTTTTTGAAAACTTTTCTAGTTTACCTTTAATTTTGTTGTTGTTTTAATAACACTGTTCATCCTGTCACAAGTGACATCTCTGATTATCACATTCATTAGAAAATTTTGTGTCTTGAAAACACTGCTGTAAGACCAATGCCAGACAGGGTCAGAGAAAGTTGTCAGTCTGTCGGCCACTTGAGCCATCATTAGTGTTCATATTACTGCCCTGCTCAAGGCGAAGTCATAAAGTAATGAAACTGGTTATTAGTGGTCCTTTGCTTTTTCATTCAACAATGTCATTGCAGTTCCAGAATCTCAGGACTCCCTTAATCAAGTCACTATCCCTCAGTTTTACTCTTTGAGCAAGGTTTCAAAAACTCTATCTTACCTCCTTCAACTCCTGTCAAACATTATCTGTTCTATAATCTCTAGGGAAACCTGTCCCCTGCATTCCTGCTAACATCATAATCTGGTCTTCTAAAATTTACAGCAGACAATTTGATCATCAGCAAATAGATAGAGACCATCTACATTATATGCCTTTACACACGCTTTTTCTTAATCAGGAAAGTATTGCCACTTCACTCCCAAATGCCTGAGAAATTCTATGTAAACACAGATTGACAAACCAGCTGAAAGGGAACTTAAAATGAAAAAACTAGCTGGAAGTGGTCACATGACCTGGTCATTAGCCAGTGGCAGAGCTGCGGCGAACACCCTTGGTTAACTGTGTGTTTCCCTCCTCTGCTCCATTTTTTTTTTTAAATTTATTTTCAGCATAACAGTATTCATTGTTTTTGCACCACATCCAGAGCTCCATGCAATACGTGCCCTCTCTATTACCCACCACCTGGTCCCCCAACCTCCCACCCCCCACCCCTTCCAAACCCTCAAGTTGTTTTTCAGAGTCCATAGTCTCTCATGGTTCATCTCCCCTTCCAATTTCCATCAACTCCATTCTCCTCTCCATCTCCCCATGTCCTCCATGTTATTTGTTATGCTCCACAAATAAATGAAACCATATGATACTTGACTCTCTCTGCTTGACTTATTTAGCTCAGCATAATCTCTTCCAGTCCCGTCCATGTTGCTACAAAAGTTGGGTATTCATCCTTTCTGATGGAGGCATAATACTCCATAGTGTATATGGACCACATCTTCCTTATCCATTCATCCGTTGAAGGGCATCTTGGTTCTTTCCACAGTTTGTCGACCATAGCCATTGCTGCAATAAACATTGGGGTACAGATGGCTCTTCTTTTCACTACATCTGTATCTTTGGGGTAAATACCCAGCCAAAAAGGAGAATTTCAGACCAATATCACTGATGAATATGTGATGCATATGTGATGAATATATAGATGAATATATGAATATATGATGAATATATGAATATATGGATGCAAAGATTCTCAACAAGATCCTAGCAAACAGGATCCAGCAGCACATTCAAAAGATTATCCACTATGACCAGGTGGGATTCATCCCTGGGTTACAAGGATGGTTCAACATTCACAAATCAATCAATGTGATAGAACAAATCAATAAGAGAAGAGAGAAGAACCACATGGTCCTCTCAATTGATGCAGAAAAAGCATTTGACAAAATCCAGCATCCGTTCCTGATTAAAACGCTTCAAAATATAGGGATAGAGGGAACATTCCTGAACTTCATAAAATCTATCTATGAAAGACCCACAGCAAATATCATCCTCAATGGGAAAAAGCTTGCAGCCTTCCCGTTGAGATCAGGAACAAGACAAGGATGCCGACTCTCACCACTCTTGTTCAACATAGTATTAGAAGTCCTAGCAATGGCAATCAGACAACAAAGAGAAATAAAGGGTATCCAAATTGGCAATGAAGAAGTCAAACCCTCTTTCTTCACAGATGACATGATTCTTTATATGGAAAGAAACCATATAAAACTACTACCATAAAAAACCACCCCAAAACTACTAGAACTCATACAGCAATTCAGTAACGTGGCAGGATACAAAGTCAATGTACAGAAATCAGTGGCTTTCTTACACAATAATAATGAAAATACAGAAAGGGAAATTAGAGAATCGATCCCGTTTACTATAGCACCAAGAACCATAAGATACCTGGGAATAAACCTAACCAAAGAGGTAAAGGACCTATACTCGAGGAACTACAGAACACTCATGAAAGAAATTGAAGAAGACACAAAAAGATGGAAGACCGTTCCATGCTCTTGGATCGGAAGAATAAACATTGTTAAAATGTCTATACTGCCTAGAGCAATCTATACTTTTAATGCCATTCCGATCAAAATTCCACCAATATTTTTCAAAGAGCTGGAGCAAATAATCCTAAAATTTGTATGGAGCCAGAAGAGACCCCGAATTGCTAAGGAAATGTTGAAAAACAAAAACAAAACTGGCGGCATCACGTTACCCCGATTTCAAGCTTTACTACAAAGCTGTGATCACCAAGACAGCGTGGTACTGGCATAAAAACAGACACATAGACCAGTGGAACAGAGTGGAGAGCCCAGATATGGACCCTCAACTCTATGGTCAAATAATCTTCGACAAAACAGGAAAAAATATTCAATGGAAAAAAGACAGTCTCTTCAATAAATGGTGCTGGGAAAACCGGACAGCTACATGTAGAAGAATGAAACTCGACCATTCTCTTACACCGTACACAAAGATAAACTCAAAATTGATAAAAGACCTCAACGTGAGACAGGAAGCCATCAGAATCCTAGAGGAGAACATAGGCAGTAACCTCTTCGATATCAGCCACAGCAACTTCTTTCAAGATATGTCTCCAAAGGCAAAGGAAACAAAAGCAAAAATGAACTTTTGGGACTTCATCAAGATCAAAAGCTTCTGCAGAGCAAAGGAAACAGTCAACAAAACAAAGAGGCAACCCACGGAATGGGAGAAGATATTTGCAAATGACAGTGCAGACAAAAGGTTGATATCCAGGAGCTATAAAGAACTCCTCAACCTCAACACACACAAAACAGATAATCATATCAAAAAATGGGCAGAAGATATGAACAGACACTTCTCCAATGAAGACATACACATGGCTATCAGACACATGAAAAAATGCTCATCATCACTAGCCATCAGGGAGATTGAAATTAAAACCACATTGAGATACCACCTGACACCAGTTAGAATGGCCAAAATGAGCAAGACAGGAAACAACGTGTGTTGGAGAGGATGTGGGGAAAGGGGAACCCTCTGCTCCATTTTAAAACCAAGGTTTGGTAGAAAGCAATGGGAACACCGGGCTCTATGAGGGAAAGACCAAGGTGCTAGAAGAAGCAAGGGTTCCTCTGCCCTGTTCACAGAGCTGACTGAAACAGATCACGCTTCTTTCTAATTCACTTTCTTTTTAACCACACATCAGCTTGGAAGATATATTGTAAGCTGATTCTTATAAGATACCTTGTAAAACAGAGAGAAACAGAGACAGAGACAGCGAGAGACAGAGATAAGAGAGAATCAGATGGGAGAGACAGAGGTGCAACCACCATACATTTGCCTAAACCCGGTCCCTCCATGTGGTTACCCCAGCATTCTAAATCTCATTAGAATCCTAAAAACAGATCCCATGAACTTCAGAGCCTTTCAATTCTGGTCTCTATTCCAAGCCAGATGGCCCTTTCATTTTTCAGAGCAGTAACTGAGATAACTAATAAGCAAAAAATAAATACTGGCTCTGCAGGAGGAGCAGAGGTTCCCCAGTTCACCTTTAATAAAATGTGTTCACACCTGTTAAACAGCATCGTGACATTCCTACAGGCTGATTTCTTAAGGTTTAAGTGATTCTTGAATATTTCATATGATATTTCTTCAAAGACTCCTATAACCTCAGGATACCCATCAGAAATTTTCAATAATACCAAAAGGAAGCAAAGAGAAGGTAACATAGAGAAAGATGCACATATTTTCTGATGTTTGTCCTGCTTCCTACCATCTCCCCATCTTTAAAATGCCCTGTGTCTTTTGGTCATCATAATTCTCTCACGCTGAGAACACCATTCTGATTGGCCTGTGGATTCTGAAAACTTCACAACCTGGTCTTTGTCAACCTTTATAGATCCCCTTCTTGCTACAGTTGCTACCCATGGTGAGCTTCTGCCTCATCAAACTGTCCTGCACTCCCTGGCTTTTATGTTGGTGCTATGCACACACCATGTCTCTTTGCTTGATAGCATTTATTTTTTATTTTTTTAAAGATTTTATTTATTTATTTGACAGAGAGAGAGATCACAAATAGGCAGAGCAGCAGGCAGAGAGAAAGAGGAGGAAGCAGGCTCCCCGCTGAGCAGAGAGCCCAATGTGGGGCTTGATCCCAGGACCCTGAGATCATGGTCTGAGCCAAAGGCAGAGGCTTGACCCACTGAGGCACCCAGGCGCCCCATTTACTTGATAGCATTTAATCACCAACCCCCAACCTCCTTCACTGTTCCCTTTTGGAAGATGCAGAATTGTTGAGGATTAATGACTTAGTCACACTGCTACAGCTATGAATTTGGAGAACTGTTTTAAAGTTTGTATGAAGAGTAGTTAGATCCCTGGCTCTGCTCCAAACCCCACATAACAAGATTTAACCCAGAAGGGCAGGAGGCTAATTTTATAAAGAAACAAAACAACAGGAAATGCAGGGAGGAGATACAGGGTGCAGAGCTATGAATGCTGGCTCCTGAAATTAGGCAGGGGGCTTATATCTCTTCAGTTAGGGGCATAACAAATATGTTTCATCCCTACTTTACCGCTACCTGGAAGCCCAGAATCAATCGTTCCCTCCTCTACGACAGACACAGAGCTTCCAATAGCCAGGATAGTGCCTCAGTTTTTAACATAAATGGAAAACCAATAACCAAAGATATTTGGCGGATGTCTCAAATATGAGAACTAGAGAATGAAGAAAAGTATAACAGAAGATCACAAAGGAAATGAAAGCAGAAAGAGAGAAAATCCAGGAAGCAGAATAAAACATCTAAAATAAGACTTTAATGTTAATATTTCCAGAAAGGTAAGAGAAGGGATATATCCATGCAAGTAGAATAGGAAATACAAATACCAAAGTAAAGAAAACAATCAGAGTACAAGAAGAATTCATAGGAAATGAAAAACATACACAGTAACAAAACTACAAATAATCAACACAAGAGTTAGAAAAAGAACTTAAAGAAAACTAAAATATTATATAAAAATACAAAGCCAGAAAATAAGAGAAAACTGGAAAGAAAATTCGAGGATCTATGCATGAGGTCTAATATCCACTATATTAGTCCAGCAAAAGAAAACAGAGGACAGAGGAACAAAAGGATAGACAAATGCTTTAAAATTTTCCAAAATGAATCATCATAGAGGATTAAGAAAGAAAAATGAAGATTCTTTAGTGATACTGATACTATATCTAAGCTAAATGAAGGGAACTAACATCAACAGGGTAAACTCGAGTGGCTAGATGTTTACAAAGATAAGTTAACTTTGTTTTCTTAACAACTCCACGGGACAGGCACTATTTCTCTACTCAATGTACATATGAGTAGATTGAGGTTCAGCAGGTTCAAGCAATTTCATAATTGTTAATAAACGATGAAGCATGAATTAAAACATTTTTTAAAGTCCTGTCGAAAAATACTACCTTCCCCAGAAGGTACCTTCATATCATTGCATTCAAACTTCTAATACTCTTCCAAATTTTTTTCTCAAAAAAGTGTTACAGTAAAATAATAATCTAATTATCATAATAGTAATAAATATCATTCTCTGTGGTTTTGCAAACATGATGCTGCTGGAAAAAAACTTCAAAAAAGCATGGCAGAAAACTAATAATGAGCCAAACAGATCCTTCCCTGAGTTTTTGTTTTTTTTTTTAAATTAATGTGCACCTTATAGGCCTTACACTCATAGAATAAACTAGTAGGTAACTATTTATCCTCCTTTCCTAGACTCTTCAAAAAGGAGCTGTGCGCTCTTAGAAGAATTGCTGAATCTCACAAAACAAACTGAGGGTTGCTGGGGGGAGGGGGATTTGGGAGAGGGGGTGGGGTTATGGACACTGGGGAGGGTATGTGCTGTGGTGCGTGCTGTGAAGTGTGCAAACCTGGCGATTCACAGACCTGTACCCCTGGGGATAAAAATACATTATATATATAAATATATATTTATATATTTATAAAAAATAAATAAAAAATTAAAAAAAAAAAGAATTGCTGAAGCAGAGATTTGAAGGTAAATCTGAAAATGGGGGAGGTCCAAGAATATCCAGTGGTGGAGAACCTGTGCTTACTACCTCACCTATTTTGCACTTTTTTTTTTTTCTGGTCTGCCGTAGGGCTATATTCATTTTCACCGAGCAAGTCTCATTGTTTATTAGTTCTAATTAGGTATGGACATTTCAGCCATCAAAAGAGGACATTTGAGACTATGACCACATAACTTCTTCCCAAAGTCTGCGTGGGGCAATGGGGCTAAAAGTAAGCCATTACACCAACAGCGCTTTGGATTTCTCCTTCTCCTTTTTGGACCCAGGGAAAAGATTAGTAAACATGTTTGGAATTGCTCTTGATTACAAAGCACAACAGCAGGAGAAAGGGAATGAGAAAGAGAGAATTAGTCCTGTGATTTCTTGGCAAAGCTTGGATCGGACGAGACAATGACCATAGCATAATTCTGAATTTGTTGTATTCTCCATTGCTTATAACCTGGTGTGATATTTATAGTTAAGATTGTTGGATAAATGTAAATACATTTCAAAATTATTATTTATTTATTTGAAAGAGAAATAGCATGTGCACAAGCAGAAGGGAAGGTCACAGGGTGATGGGGAAGCAGACTCCCTGCTGAGCAGGGAGTCCTGAGGACACTGACATGGGGGGCTTGATCCCAGGACCCAGGAATTAGGACTTGAGCAAAAGACAGACACTTAACCCACAGAGACACCAGGTGCCCCTAAGTACATATTTGTATACTTTTTGAAAGGAATTGTTGGAACTTACCAAACAATACTTAACATGTGTAAGATTCTTCAGAACGACTCATTAATCCAAATTAAGGAGAAAATATGAATTAGTATGTCTTTTTATCCCATATAATAATAATAGCATTAAATAATAGCAACTCGTGTAGTACTTATTAGAAGTCAGGCCTTCATTTAAATGCTTCATATATAGGAACTCACTGAACCTACATAGCAACCTGTGTGGTTTCTAATATTGCTACCATTTTAACAGAAGAGCAGAGAGAAGTTAAGTGATTTGTCCAGCATCACACATCTAGGAAGTGGAAGGTGAGCAGTATGAAATTCTAGAAATCTGACTTGAATGTCCAGTCTTAGCCACTATTTTATGTCTATTTTATAGACAAATACAGTTTATTGCTTTTAAATCACACATCAAATTCTATAATCTACAGGAAATGTCCAGTGCATAGTATGCATTGAATAGACATGACTCCACTGGCTTAATCTCAAATGCATCCATTGATCCTTATGTTAATTTAGAAAACTGTTTTGGGACCATTAAAAAATATAGGAAATGATTAAGAATTTTTCTTAACAGAAAACTACAGAAAGGTAGAAAAAAGAAAAATTAACCTGCTCAAAAATGTTATGTTAATATCAACTCATCTAATTTTTTTTCTTTATAGAAGTTTCTATAGCTATTTAACACAAGCAGAATTATTTTGGACCCTTTCATAGATTTTTTTCTTACAATACTTCATATATGTACAATACTTCATATATGCATACATACGGATGTATCTAGATATATAGTTTGATCTACTTTCTATATCAATAATATTTTAGGCTACTTAACTCCATCTTGCCATATTCCTGCTAGTGGATATATAGGCAGTTACTCATTTTTTTCAGTATTGTTAAAATCAAGACAATATTCAGCATATAATGACTATTTTTTATTTTTGTAATGTTTTCTGAGGATAGATTACCGAAATCTAAAATTGTAATTTTAGACTGAGAAGAGAAGTTTGATTTCCAAAAGCTATATCCCAATTAATGCTGATCTCAGTGTGAAACTTTGTTATTTGCAGTAGAAACCACACCATCCATTTAAAGTACAATAACTAACCTACACTTTTTGACAGAAGAATAAATATCTGTTGAAGTATTTGAGCTAAACATGCTTGCTTCCTACTGTGGTCACTTCCTACTGGGTCAGCTTAGCTAATTCAGGTGATGTCTTCCAGAACTCCTCTGTCTGTGTGGTTATGGATAAGAACTGACCACAAGAGTAATTCAAGATTTGGAAGGTAGAAGTGGAACAGAAGCTACGTTTACACCTGGAATGTCAGTGTGGTGTCTGGCACTGTTGCTATTTGTGCTCGTACTGTTCACCTGCTGGCTCACCTTTACTGGCCAAGTGAGGCTCCACAGTGGGGTCCCCCTGTCTTCCAGCAATCATTATTTTTCTTCCTTTGGCACCTCCATTCCTGCATCAAGTGTGTGCTTAACTCCATAGTGCAGGCCACCTGCATCATCAGAGTTGGATGCTTTAAGGCAAAGACTGACCTGGGCTCCAGCTTGTCCTCATGGACATCAGCACATCCTCACTCCTTCCAGTTTGTTCTTGCTCTCACCCACTTCATGTCCACTTTCCCAGTGGAGTGTGGCCCCAGCTAACAGTGGTTTAACAAAATTCCTAAATATTTAATAATTGTTATTTGCCTGCCTTGCTCACTTCAGGCCTAGCAATGGGCAGAAGCCAATTGTGTAAGGTCAAATCCTTATAACAAATCCCCTATTTGAGAGCTAAGACACATTAATATAGACATTGATAGAAATACAGATGTAGATGTTATTGGTTCTACTTCTCTAGTTAAGCCTTGATGGTTACACTGCTTAGGAAATAGATTACATTGAGAACTCTAGTCTTCAACAGCTGAGGCTGAGTTTCAAAAGGAAATTCGGTAAATTAAAATATCTGTAATTTGATAAAAAAGTTCTGAGATAAAATTCAATTGAGTCCATCTCAAAGATGACTATTACAAGAAATTTGTTAGGAAAGGCCAACAGTTATAAGCATATAACTTCAAAGAAATTTCGATTTAAATAATTCATTAGAAACTTTGTAATGAATGGTGTTAATAGATTCAGGGTGGTAAGCGTTCTAGATTCTATAAAACTCAGGCCAGTCGCTGACCTGCAGAAGAGACATCGTCCACTGGATCGTTAAGACAGCTTTGTGCCTCTACAGGCTCTCTTAGCTGAGCATGCTTAATCTGTCTATATGGTTCACGCTGGACAGTAAATATAAGGCCCACCTGGGAAACACACAATGCCTTTATTTTTCTTAGACTCTGGAGAATTTGTTCTAAACAAACAAGCAAACAGTACTCCTGGCCCCCAAGCATAGTTCAGTGAAGACTGACTTATGCCACATCCTGGATGAACCACTGTTTTGTGGCTCTGTCTTGTGGTTATGTGTGTCTGTCTACTCCAGGGATCACACAAAGATTAGCAGGATGGAATTGCATGATGTAGCCATGCTCAGCTGGAATGAGTTTTTGCTTTGTGAACCAGACTTAGATATTCTGGTTTGGAAATATAATTTGGGCCTCTTGACCTTGGACTGAATTCTATTCAGATCACACCTTTCTATGTGAAGTTTTTTTCCTCCACTCCTTTTCCTGTGTAGTACTTAGCATGCTTAGCTGAGGACTTTGTCATAACTAAGTGGTATTTATTGCGACAAAGTATTACTGGGAATGTAAATATTTCAGAAAACATTTGTATGCCATGATAGTGATACTTTGAGTTTTAGACCGAGCTAATGTAATGGCTGGTCGAACTGCATAGTTTTGTTTATTTGTTTCAACTAATTTAGCCTGGGCCTAGACAGATGCTGTCTTAATTACTCCAAAACAGTTTTCTGCTGTTTGAATATTTAGTGGAAATTTCTATGAGTACTTAAGATGTTTCTCTGGTGAAATAAATGCTTATAATGGAAAACAGTTTTGTTTTGTTTTATGTTACACATTTATTTATTTTTGATAACCCCAAGTCAGTATCTCTTGGCTTCTGTGGATATGGGTAGAGTGTGCTATGTGATTTGTGGCTTCAAGCACTGATACATCACCACTTCATCTTTGGCATGAATTTAATATATAAGAATGCTGGACAGGAGCTGCACGAAGTGTTCTAATGAGGCTGGCCAACACATACTCAGCTACTGCTGAGGAAGATGGATTGTCAAATAAGCCACCCAGTGCTCTGACAAGCTACCTTGGTGTGATAATCTAGTTTAAGATCTTGTTACATTATTCATTACTTTTCTCTGCCACTAATCTTTGCAGCATGCTTCTGTTATGTTATTGTTTGCATTCTCAGTGCTGTGGAGACTGTTGTTTTATGATAAACATAAAGCCTTTCATTAATTTGCCTATGCTTTGCAGGGAGAGCAAGAGAAAGCAATGATAGTTTGCTGGTAGTGTGCTGTTCAAAGACTGCTTCCTGCAACTGGTAATTTCCACTGGCTGTAGAAGAATTAATTGTATGTGAGTAGAGATGATAGCAGGTTTCAACTAGGTCTCTGTCAAATATTCATGGAAAAGGGGACTAATTAAAAGACTTCTGAGTGCATACAGCACCAACCTGGTCCTACCATGTTAGCATGTTTGCTTATGAGCACCTGGATACATGGGCATACATGTGTATAGTGAGGCCTTTGCAAGCACCCAGATTCCATTTTCTTTCAGCACCAGCTCCATTGTTAAGAATAAGAGAAGTTAGCACAAAGATGCAGTTAAGGAATCACAGAGAAGAAGTTAAAAATTTTCTCAGGTAGTTATCAGGATAAGTCTAGAAAAAAAAATTTTAAGTAGCTCCAAATAATTCTGAAAAAAATTGTTCAAGGAATTGAATGTTCTATTAGAATTAATTGCTTAATTGCAAAAGAAAACAAAAAAAAAGAGGAATAGAGAAACAAAAAAAAGATAGGAAACACGAAACAAAATTTAAAAAGGCAAACATAAATATAATTATATCAATAATAACATTAAATGTGACTAAATTAAACAGCCAAAATGCAGAGATTGTAAAAATGGATTATAAAAGAAGATCCAACTATTTGAGGACTATAGGACACATACCTTACATTCAAAGATACTAATAGGTTGAATGTAAATAAATGGGAAAAGTTGCATAATGCAAATAGAAGCCATAGAAAAGCTGGAATATTTACGGTAATATCAGACAAAATAGACTTTAAAATAAAATAAAAATGTTGCAAGAGGGGCGCCTGGGTGGCTCAATGGGTTAAAGCCTCTGCCTTCGGCTCAGGTCATGATCCCAGGACCCTGGGATCGAGCCCCACATCGGGCTCTCTGCTCCGCAGGGAGCCCGCTTCCTCCTCTCTCTCTGCCTGCCTCTCTGCCTAGTGTGATTTCTCTCTGTCAAATAAATTAAAAAAAAAAAATGTTGCAAGAAATAAAAAGGAGTATTTTACAATGATAAAAATGTCAATGCCAAGGGAGATATGGCAATTAAAAAAATATATGCACCTAATAACAAAGGCCCCAAAATACATGAAACAAAAACTGATAGAATTGAAGTGAAACAGGAAATTCAAAAATAATAGTTGGATACTTCAATACTTCACTCTCAATAATGAACAGAACAACTTGACAGAAAATCAACAAAGAAATAGAAGACTTGAACAACACTAGAAGTCAACTTGACCTTTAGAACACATTACCCACCAAAACCAGAACACACATTCTTCTCAAGCGAACATTGAACGTTCTCCAGAATATATCATATTTTACAAAACAAACTTCAATAATTTTAAAAAGTTTGAAAACATGCAATGTATCTTCTTCAACCATAATGAAATAAAATGAGAAATCAATAGCAAAAACCAAGTTAGAAATTGGAAATAAAATAATAGACTCTGTATAACCATAGATTCAAGAATCAGAGGGGAATTAGAAAATATGCAGAGACGAATGACAACAAAGACAAGATATAACAAAACTTATGGGATGCAACAATTGATTAAAGGAAAATTTATAGCTTGAAACATCCATATTTTAAAAAAAGATCACAAAACAATAATCTTACATTTTACTCTAATCCACTGGAAAAAGAGATCAAGATACACCTAATAAAAGCAGAAGAAAGGAAAGTAATGAAATAGAGAATAACAAAATGAAAAACCAAAACTTGATTGTTTGAAAAAGTCAACAAAATTGACAAAACTTTAGCTATTGGCCAAGAAAAAAAAGAGGAGATTCAAATTACTGAAATCAAGAATTAAAGAGGGGATATTAATACTGTCAATATAGAAATGAAAAGATCCTAAAGAGAAAATTATGAACAATCAGGTGTCAACAAATTAGATAGCATGGATACAGTGTATAAAATTCTTGAAAGACAAACTATAAAATGAATCAGTAAGAAATAGAAATATGAATAAACCTATAACAAGAGATTAAATTAGCAATCAAAAAGATACCCATGGGGGGAAATACAGCAAGAGGTGATTTCAATCATGTATTCCATAAAACATAAAAGTATACACATATTTTCATATATAAAATATGCATTCTTAAAGTGTAAAATATAAAACAATGTATAAAATAAAATATGCATTATAAATAAAGGATAAAATATGAAATAATATATATTATATATCAAAGAATACATATTCTATATAGTCTGTATATTAAATGTACATTTTTAGTTTAAGATATAATTGACAATTACAGTATATTTAAAGGGTACAACATGATTATATATGTATACATGTAAATGTATTCCCACAGTCAAGTTAATTAACACATCTATCACTTCACATATTCACCTTTCCTTTGTTGTTGTTGATGTTTTTGTATTGGTGATGACTTAAGATCTACTTTTTCAGCAAATATCAATTATACAATGCAGTAATATCAACTATAGTACCATGTAATCCATTATGTTCCCAGACTTTATTCAACCTATAACTGAAAGTCTGTACCTTTTACCAACTTCTCCTTATTGGTGCCATCTTCCAACCCCTGGCAAGGCAACCATTCTACTCTATGATCTAGACTTTGTGTGTTTTGTTTTGTTTTGTGTTGTGTTTTGTTTTGTTTTTTAGATTCCACATATAAGTGATACCATGCAGGATTTGTCTTTCTCTATCTGGTTTATTTCACTTAGCCAAATACCCTTTAGGTTTATCCAAGTGTTTGCAAATAGCAGGATTTGCATCTTCTTAAAAACTTTTTAAAAACCCATATATGTGTGAGTGTGTGTATACAGCAATTGATTACAGGAAAATTTATAGCTTGAAACATCCATATTTTAAAAAAAGATCACAAGGCAATAATCTAACCTTTTACTCTAATCCACTGGAAAAAGAGATCAAGATACACCTAATAAAAGCAGAAGAAAAGAATGGTAAAGATTTGAAGGGAAATTATATATATACACATATATATATATATATGTATATATATATATATATATCACATTTTCTTTAATCATTCATCCATTGACGGGTACTTAGGTTGCTTCTATGTCTTGGCTACTGGGAATAATGATCTGGCAAAATTGTGAATTATTTTGTCAGTTCTAGGTACGATTCAGTTATTTTTATTTTATTTAGCAATCTCGCATAACTGGGCAAAGATTCAATGACAAGTTAATTCACTGAGCTTTACTCTCTGTTGAATTAAATGAAAGGTTTTTTCACATAACATTTGATTTTATGTACAATATAAGTGAAAACTTCCTTTGAAGATCATCATCATGAAAGCGACATTAAATACTGTAAATCTAGTGACCTGATCATAAGGCTTATTGTTATGTTTTTAATGAGGTATTAAACTTTAAGATATTTATAAAAGAGCTGAAAGACTTCAAGACCTCTATATCTTTTTTTTTTCATCAAGAGAAATCTTCAGCTTAAAATATCATAATTTTTAAGACCTCAGAGTTCTCTACTGCATTTTAATATAGGAGTTGTCATTGGATTGTGTATCTCTCTGAAACACTAAGAAAAATCAGAATCGGTTTATGCTAGTATGATATCTAAAGTAGCCAAAATAAAAGCTACGCAATATTCTAGAAAGCTGGGAATCATGTAATTATATTTTAACTACAGAATTAATGTTATTACAAATGGGACTTTGAAACATCAGTCATTGCTTTGGGCAAGCTAATAATAATAATAATAAACTTAATTTCAGAAGACTATGTGGGAAAATGGGAGTGGTGGGTCCATGACATGGCCTCTATCTTTCCCTAGTTAACAAGAGTGAGTTTATTACAGCAGCAAATTCAGCACACTGTAAATTCTCAACGGCCAGACCTCAAATGTTAGAGGAAGTTAACTTTGCTTGGATATTTGAGCTCTATTAAATATAGAAGAAAGAAAGCAGTGTAGAAAGGCCTTGGGAATTGTGGCTTCTTGACAGGGGGAAAAGCTTTGATAAACTGGGCCCCCCAGACTATGTGTCATGAGAGCAGTAACCAAAACAATGTGTAGTATCCGTTTGGGGGAGCTTATTTTATGTGTGGCACTGTGCTAAGAACTTTATACACAGAAACTCAAAGGAGATATATTACCCCATTCTATAGATGGGAAAACAGATTAGGTAGCATGCATAACTTACAAAGATCACAGAGAGCAAGGATTCTATGGCATGTATTCTGACTCCAAAGGTTAGGTCCATTAAGGCTACCCTTTCACACAGAAATGGGAGATTCAACTGCTCAGTGAGGCCTGGACTGGATGACAGTGAAGGGAGGCAAGGTGAGTGAGACACCTGGAGTGATGGTGCCTGTGGAGGAGAGACAACCTATGTGTGTTCCTTAAAACCGCTTTACTTTAATTCACTCTGCTTTGTTCTTTTAAATTTTAAGCCAAAGACAGATTCAGCCCAGATTGCCCATTGAAAGCCTACCAAAGAAGGGATCGAGTTCAAGGATTTTGAGAAAAGTCAGACCCAGAAAACCAGTCTTTTAATTTTTTTTTTCTTCTGAGAAATAAGTGGGTCATTTCTAATTAACACCTGCATCAACTAAGAAAAAAGAAATGGGTGATAATGCCCACAGAGCTTGGGCCTTCTCTCTGTGTTCTGCTCACACTTTTCCATTTCCAGATGCATTTTACAAAAAAAAATTCAAGAATCCACTTTAATTGGTAAGTTGTTAGCTCCTTAAGCCTGAGACAGTAAAACTCAAAAACATAGAGATGAATGTTTCATTTCCCCTTTTTACTTACCACAAGCCTCTGAAATAGCTTGTCCTTAATCAAACTTCACTGCATGGAATGGAGTGGGCAGAAGAGATGAGCTCAGAGGCTTGCTTTTTCCTTATAAGTACAAAATAATAAGCTAAAATGTTCTATTCCTTGAACTATGCCTTGTATTTGCTTTCTTGTGCAACTCTGTGCTCACCCTTCTGCCTCGTTGACATGTCACCTCAGAAGGCACCACAAAGAGGACTGTCTATAAACCTAAGCTCTACAGCCAGACACAGCTGGATTTGATTCCTGACTCTCCTCTTAAGGGCTGCTTGTGTGCAAGTAATCCATTTCTGAGAACTTTGGCTTCCCTAACTACAAGATGAGGATAGTAGGACCTATTCAAGATTCTTATAAAGGTGAAATGAGCTAATGCCTTGTACATTGCGATTGTTCAGTAAATGTCTCTTGTTAAAATTACTGTTACTTCCAACTTCCCAACCCTGAACACCCAACTCTACTGGTATTTGTCCACGAAACTTTAAATTATCTTGATAGAAGTTTTCCTTCCTTCTCCCATTTGTGTATAAGTCCCATATTTGTCCTTTTTATGACAACTATTTCAATAGGTGTCATAGAAATGGTTATATAATTTATTTTTTCTATTTAAGTTATAATGTAAAGGTTGAAGCCGGATCTTATTCACCATTTATACCCACTGATGTCCAGTGTAGTATCTCGCTGGTAGTAATCACTCCAATTTATTTATTGAATAAACCCAACACTCAAGCATTTTACTTATAAACATTAAATTGCACAAATTGTAATTGTACAGGATGATGAAATGACTCAAAGTGAACATATCCATGTAAACCACCGCTGAGGTTAAATACCATATTACTAGTGTATCACCAGTACCTGGGAAGCCACTTCTCACAGCCTTGAATCACATCTACCACCACTCATACTAATGATATTTAACAACCTATAGTATTTTAGTGATGCCTGCATTTTAACTAAGTGTATCTTTCTAGGTATTAATACATGCTCATAGATAAGAGTCTTTTTTGTTTGTTTGTTTTCTGATGTTACAGATATTATTACTGCATGTCACCTTATATAACAGAAGTTCCTTTAATGTACTTACCAGTAGCATTTCACCCTCTGAATATTCTACAATCTATTCATTCTAGCATTGATGGAAATATGGCTTATTTCTTGTATTGAGGTATTTTAAATACACTTCTAAGTAATCCATAGGAAAAAGAAGATATCCTAATGGAAATGAGATGCCATTAAGGTCATGTTTAGATTGGAATTTATAGCCTAAGATGCATATATTAGGAAAGAGGAACACTCAAACATAAATCAATATTCTTAGCGTATATACTAAGAATTTAGAAAAAGATTAAATTTAATTCCAGGAAAGAAAAGAAAGAAAATAATGAGGAGGGGCGCCTGGGTGGCTCAGTAGGTTAAAGCCTCTGCCTTCGGCTCAGGTCATGATCTCAGGGTCCTGGGATCGAGCCCCACATTGGGCTCTCTGCTCAGCAGTGAGCCTGCTTCTTCCCTCTCTCTCTGCCTGCCTCTCTGCCTACTTGTGATATCTCTCTATCAAATAAATAAAATATTTAAAAAAAAAAAAAGAAAAGAATGATAAGTTCAGAATACAATGAAATAGAAAAAACACACAATAAATGTTAATGACAAAGTCAAAGGTCAGTTTTTTGGAAAGACTATTAAAATTGACAAGTTTGGGGGCGCCTACATGATGCAGTTGGCTGAGCACTGGACTCTTGGTTTTGGCTCAGGTAGGGATTTCAGAGTCCTGAGATGCAGCCCCAGGTCAGGCTCCACACTCTGCAACAAATATGCTTAAGATTCTGTCTCCCTCTGCTCCTTCTGTTTATGCTCTTTCTCTCTTTCTCTCAAATAAACAAGTATATCTTTAAAAAATAAGTATATAAAAAATAAAATTACAAGCTTTGGCAGAAATAATCAGGGAGGAATAAAAGACAAAACTCAGTAACAAATCAAAACAAACAAACAAAAAATCACACCACTACAGATCCTATATTTATAAGCAAATAATAATAGGATATCCTGAAGAACTTTATGTCAGTAATACATGAAAGTTGAACGGAATGGTCAAATTATAGAAAAAGTAAGAATTGACGCAATTTTCAATCCTTTTTTCTAGTGTCTATGAAATAGAGAAGTCAGGAAAGGATACAAAAGTGATTAAAATTTGTCTATGGTTTGAAGGAGCTTGCAATCTAGTACGCTAATTGACAGACCCAAATCTGTAATAAGAGATAGATTTCCCAAGAAGTTTTTCTCAGACCAAATGATGATAAACATAAAATGATAAATAAAAATATTTCTAAAATTTGAAAGGCATCCCAAAACTAAATGAAATAATAATATATTGCCATCAGATAACTTGAAGGGACAATGGGAACACAGAGGTAAAAATTTAGCTTTTCTTTGAGGGCATTTACTGATCCTGAACATTTGAACTTTACTTTTGACACCTTACCCTGAGTAACAAAAAAGAAATTAATGATCAGAACTCACACAATGTAGGAAACATAAACCCACAAATATCTTGCCTCTTAAAGCATTACAACCTTGGGATAAGATAGAATCAAATTATCATGGGCATTTCTGTAGCCTGATTCATATGGACTAGGTAGTTCAAATCACTTCATGATTTGAATTTGGTTTAAGGTGGTCTAAGACAAATAGTGCCTTCGGCTACTTGCAGAAAGCAAGTACATATCCTCTATAGAACAGCACACCTTCATCCATGACTTAATATTCCTAAGAATAGTTTTACAAATATAACAAGCATCCCACTGTGAAGGCAACCAAGCAAACAAAGTAAAAAGATACCACGAGCAAGAACTAAGGCAAGGGAAACAGACCAGCAAAGACCTTATATACTAGAATTATCACCCACATTTTAATACATAGACAATAACCTAAAAATATTTTCAAATAACAGAAAACTACAAAAAGTGATGGACATTATGTTATGATGGATTATTCAGAAGAGAAAGAAAATTCAGCTCAGGGAATGGCATAGACTTTCTGAATGTGGCAGCATTTAAATTGACCTAGGAGGATTTTTACAGCAAAGATAGGATTGGAAGTGGCTTTCAGATGGGAAAAATCTCCTGAGTAATGACAGGGGGACTGAAATCATTTCTATCTGTTGTAAGTGAAAACTAGTCTGATCTGGTGAATTGGATATATGAGGGGGAGGGTTGGGGATAAGATCAGTGATGTATTTCAGATGTTAAGCTCTGCAATGATTGAATGGACATTATTACTCTTATCACCACTTTTCCTACCCCTAGCCTTAACTACTTCTCCAATTTAAAATTAAATACAACTTGTCACCCAGCCAACTCTTAACTACTTAGTCATCTGGAAGATTATTAACCCAATTACACAGGTGACTAGAGGAAGACCTTGGGGGATAATCTTCTAGAAGCCAGAAAAGAAAAAAAAAAAAAAAGCAAAACTCAATGTACTGTGTAAAAAAAAATAACTAAGAATAGCATTGGATCATGAATCCTCTTAAAGTATATCTAGAAAACCATGGTAGGAGATGATAAAAGATAACCGTGGTAGGAATTTTAAATTCTTTAGCATGCTCATGTAGTCATGCAGTGGACAAGAGAACAAATCAACTCAAGGTTTGAAAAGATACCACAGCTATATATTTGTTACTCTGGATTTAACTGCCTGGTTAGGACATTACAATGTGCCATAATCAGGTAGTCTTTTTGATACATTTATGCAATTTCAATGTTAGGGATGTGATCAATAACAATGATTATATATTTGTAGTCAAAGACTATGTCTTCTTAAGATGAAAGAGTGAAAACAACATTGAGAAGAGAGAAAGGCGATGTCCTTGTCAGCTCTGAAAATTTAGACAAATTTCTGGACGATTACAAGTAAATGGAAATGGATTGATGGACAAACTTAACAAGAGAGAAACAGCCATGAGTGCCCTTTGGAAGTGGCTGAAGAAGATGAGAAATGCTCTTCTCTGAATGGAGAAATTCAGACTTGGAGAAGTGAGGTTCAGACAGTGGGAATGAGGGACAAAACCAAAAATTGTGTATTTGAAAACTAATTATGGAATAAACGTGTCAATCACATCTTTTCTTTTTCCTGTCCTTTATAAAGTGTCACTGATACAGCTCCTTCAACCTCCAGAATGAAACAAAGTGATCCTCTGTGAAGAAATAAAATAATCTTCCTAGAGGAAATGAGGGGTCCTGGTGTAAGTGTGGACAACTGGCCTTGGAGCAAATATACCTAAATTATAGTGACTTAAAATGGTGACTCAGGTTTCATTGTTTCCATTGAGATGCTCTACAACATGGTGACTGACTTCCCAGAGAGAATATTCCTCAAGGATAAACCCCAGCCGCAAGCACTGAACAAAGTAAAGTGCGAAGACAAAATAAAGACTTACTCAGGAGTGGACTCACAGATCTCATTTCTATTAACTCTCATGGGAAAAAAGTGAACTCTGGCAAAATAAAACAAAACCAAGGAAAACAAGGAAGAGAGAGGAGGGAATATGACAGATCCGACTCAGGGATCCATTAGACCGACTCAAAAGACATTGGAAAGAGCCCCCATGTTGAATTAAGGTGTTGATCATCTGAAATGGTTACGTTCATTCCCAGGGAGTTACGAGGTCTGGAGGCAATGGGGGAAAAATTTTAATTTTCATTTTTATATAACTGCATTAGCACAAATCAAATTAGTATTTAATGCCTGTATTACTTATACACTGATTTTCAAAGCAAAGTTCAAAAAAACTTACAGCTTTTTTCAATACCAAGTATAAAATTTATTTTAACATTATTAAACTTTCTATAGTCCTCAGATTCTTCTCATTTATAATTTGGGATTATCTTTGATATCATATGAATTTGATATCCTTTGGGATTTTCACTGTTTCAGAAACTGGGTTTGATTTTTTTTTTTTAAATATATTTTCCTCTAATTCTTTTGGTCTTTCGATTACAAGTAGAATTGCTGATGGGAAGATATTGTCCATGACTTTTATGTTCTACTTTTCTGATTATGCACTAATTAAGAGAATTAAGTATCACCAGAAGTGATATTTATTCAAAACAAAGTAGCATGGGTGATCAACAAAGCTGTTCATTTACAACCACCCTGGATGATCTACACTGAAGAGGACAATAAAAAAAGGCGGGGGGCGCCTAGGTGGCTCAGTGGGTTAAAGCCTCTGCCTTTAGCTCAGGTCATGATCTCCTTGTCCTGGGATCTCTGGGATCCTGTCCTGGGATCCGCATCAGGCTCTCTGCTCAGCAGGGAGCCTGCTTCCCCTTCTCTCTGCCTTCTTGTGATCTGCCTGTCAAATAAATTAAAAAAAAAAAAAAAAAATATATATATATATATATATAAAGGAGGAAAGAAAGGAGGGAGGAAAAAGGGAAGGAAAGAAGGGAGATAATGGGTATGGGGGAACATGAATGTAACCCTCCTTGTATAAAATGTCTTCTAAAAAGAGAGCCTTTCTCTAGGGAATAAACTATGTTTTGTGGACATTATCTGATTAAACTTGATAGCATTCAATAAGCTGAGAACAATGAACAAGTTTGGGATAGGGTAGAATTGTGATTCACAGAATAACAGGAAGACTTAAATCATGTTTTCCTTACTCTAGCTGTTGTTCAACTACTATATATATATATATATATATATATATATCATAATTAAAAAGTCTCACTTTGCCGCCTTACAGCTCTAGCAATGCAGGTCTCTAGGACTTTATGGAAAAGTCAAATATGAAAGGGTATTTGCATGCTTGAGGTTGCATTTTTAAGTTGGAATAAAGTTTGAGTTATGTAGGTATTCAAGCCAAATCTATCTGATTCCTGTTGGCATTTTCCTACTCATAGGAAGAGTATGACTATCCTACAGTTGGGGGAAATCTAGCTCAATATACATATGACAGTGTCAAACACCATGCCATTAGTTACATTTATGTGGTATAGAAACCCTTATTAAATACCAGACTGGCATATCTCAAAGCCCATGCCCTGTGTATTAGTTAACAATTGCTACATAATAAAGCACCCTTGAACCCAGTGGCTTAAAACAGCAACCATTTATGCAGCTCACCAGTCTATGTGTTGGCAATTTAGCCTGGGCTTAGCAGTGTGATCCTTTTGGTCTCAACTGGGCTCGCCCTTGAATATGT
Source organism: Meles meles (assembly GCF_922984935.1). NCBI lineage: Eukaryota > Metazoa > Chordata > Mammalia > Carnivora > Mustelidae > Meles > Meles meles. Next base: position 34,064,856 of record NC_060069.1, on the reverse strand, counting down.
TGTTAGCCTGAGTTCTGCAGAAGAACTCTGTGTCTGAGAGTTGCTGCTATTGGCAGAGCGATACAGAGGCAACAGTGTCACGTGTCTCTGCTCGTCCTCTAGCAGCATTGCCACGACACTTCTCATGGTGACGAGGCAGGCTTCTGAAACAGCAAACATAGGCATTGAAAACTTCAAGACCAAGGTTTGAAACTGACACTTACTCATATTTGATGCAGTCCACTGTCTAAAGTACGTCACAAGCTCAGTCCAGATTCAAGAACTCCACCACCAGATGGGAGGAAGACCAAAATTATATTACAAAACACTTCTGATGCCTGAAGCCAAATTATTGCAGTCATTTTTACAAACAATCCATTTCATCATCTTTATTGTTTTCTGATTCTTCCTTTAGCGTTCTTCACCACTACGTGTCAAATCCAAGACAAATCACAACTTAATTTTGAAAATCAGGATCTACCCCAGAAATGATAAGATGTTTTAACATTAAAAGCCCCTATTTATAATTCAGTGTAATAATAAGGATAATTTTTAATTTCTAATTAAAATTTTTCTAAACTTAGAACGTTTGCTTTGTCATTCCTGATACAATGTTGAATATAATGTTTATATCCATTGACTCATTTAAATTGTAACAAAAATACAAAGAGATCAATGCTAGTATCACATAATTCGCAGATAAGAAACTAAGTCTTAGATATTAGAAGGAACTTGTCCAGAGTCAGACAGGAATTAGCAAAACAGGGACTAAAATGCTACTTACAAGGTAATATCATCTTAACTCAAAAGCACAGAACCCTCAGTGATGATGGGCCCAATAGAAGGTTTCTCTATACTTCCCCAGTCTCCCTGTCCCCAATCACAGTTTTGCAATCTTCAAGAGGCAAATCATGTTTTCTAGTGAGTATGATGGAGGCTTACTTACTTTGTGAGGTGCCCTATACAGCTACTGTCCAAAGTCCACATCATCATAGAATTGACAGTCTATGAAGGCTCAAATTCCTTGGGAACATAATAGAAAAGGACAGTGTGAAACTGACGCTTTGTGCTTTAGGTTTTAGAGGACAGAGGATCCTACAGTAGTTCCAGGAAGCAAGAAAGCTCAACTCCAAAATACTGCATCTACCCTTAACACTAGTTGGAGATTAGGGAAGCTAATGTGTCTCTCCTGGGGTAAATAAAGATCTGATGAGTTAGTCCAATGGTCAGCCGTACCTCAGGGCTTTTTCTTTTCAGTACATCACAGTCTAGCTGAGTCACCAAATCAGGACCAGCAGCCTTGATTTGGAGCCAAGAGAGTTTAAGAGGATTGGGAGAATGAGAACATAGAAGGTATAAAGAAAGCATTCATTCATTCATTCATTCATCAACCAAAAGACAGGTAGTACTCAGTCTGATGGTGGAGAAAGACTGATTAAAGTGAAATGATTATTATTATTTGTGTAAAACATAGGCAATTCTTGAGATAAGAAAGAAAACTTAGTTAAGAAGATAAATTATATTCATTATTGTTATTTTTATATACTGTCCACATTAGATGCTGAGAAAACACAGGTTTAGGAATGCCTAATTCTTCCCTGAGTGGAGATGTGCAGGATGAGAAGTGGGTTCACTGATGGGGTACCACATGAGCAAGATCTTGAAGAATGAGTAGGAATGTGCAAAATAAGCTGAGCTACCTTCTCTGAACACTGAAGATGCACTATGAGAGGTTATTACGTAGCAACTGTGGTTAGTGCTCTGCCTTGTCGAACAACAGAGGCACAGCATGACAAGTAAAGGGTCACAATTATTGAGTTCTAATCATGATTACCAGGCTTGTTTCCTTAGCTTAGGGAGTTAGTTTCTAATAGCTGTAGAAATCAATGAGAGACCATGCTTTGCTGTTAAGTCTTTCAGACAAAGCTGCTACTAATTGCTTCATAACTGTGGGTCTGACTGTTCTCAACCTTATTTCTCAAGTGATCCTGTTTTGGTGTAATTCTTTTAATGGCTATTTGTACAGAACGACAGAACCAGAATGGCCCTTGGAGACATCTTGTCCAGACTTTTATCATTGGAGCCCTTTCTCTAGACACAATCCCATTTAACATTGTAAACAAATCAAAGAGGAGTACTCAGTTTAAGGATCTCTTGTATGGCCTGATCTATTCAACTACTGCTCAGACTCACAGCTGCAGGGACCTTGAAAGAAGCTCCCTGTCACCTGATCAAAGATAGTGATTTCTATCTTATCTAAAACCTTGTTTTTGATAGGGGAGGATATTGATAGCCAGAAAAGTTAAGTGATTACTTGAGGTCACACACAAAGACTTGTAATAACGACCCCACATGCCTGTCTCCGTCTACTTTACCGTGGTTAATCTCCCAGGTTTTCTAGGTAACAAATATGAGGGGTTGGCCACACCGACAAGGAAAACATTTTTGCCACTTAGACTAAAACCCGTGTCATTCTTTCATCTCCTCACATGAAACAATTTGACAGACAATGAATCCCAAAACCTTGTTAAGAACACTGAATTCTTGGCCAGATTCTGGAATGAATAAATTAAAATTTCCTAGGTCAGAACACAAGATCAAATATTTTGTAAGGCCACCCAGGTGATTCTGATGTAGCTGGCCAGGCAATAGTCTTAGGATTTGCCATTGAACTTTATTTTTCTACGGAACTTGTGCCTTGTAAAACTTTGGAGTTTAGAAGTTCAAGTACAGAAGAATATGTGAGTGATGTTTAACTTATGTCAGGACAGGATAACCTTAGCTATGGAAGAATTATCTAGAGAGTTCATCAACAACTGTCGTTTGGGTGAGTGTTGGTCATTCCCACCTATCTCATTATGTAGATGTCTGCATAAAACAAGTGCAGAAAACTAATGTGGCCTGTACATAATCACATGACCACAAAGTCCAATGGGGAAGGCTACAGGAACTGCACTAATACTTTCATTCATTATCTCTATCTGTAACTATGTGACAGTAAGAATATGCCTCCAAAATAAAGAGTTTCCCAGACAAACAAAAACTAAAGGAGTTCATGACCACTAAAACAGCCGTGCAAAAAGTATTAAAAAGAACTGTTTGAGTTTGACTATAAGTAAAAGTAGAGACGTAAGAAACACAAAAACAGTATGTTATTAATGAAAATCAGCAAAACATGAGAGAAAGACGAGGGAGGACCAGAGAAAACCTTCAGAAACAACAGCAAAACAAGTAATAAAATGACAGTAAGTATGTATCTATCAATAATTACTTTGAACGTAAATGGACTAAATGCTCCAATCAAAAGACATAAGGTAACAGAATGGATACATTTTATACCTAAAATAGACCCATTTTAGACCTAAAGACACCTATGGATTGAAAGTGAAAGGACAGAGTAAGATTTATCATGCAAAAGAAACTCAGAGTAGCAATACCTATACTGGACCAAACAGACTTTAAAACAAAACTTCTTTCCTCTGTAACAAGAGAAAAGAAGGACACTATATAATAATAAAGGGGACAATCTGACAAGAAGATATAACAATTATAAATATTTGTGCATCCATCATAGGAACAACCAAGTACATTAAGTTAATAATAAACATAAAGGAACTCATTGATAATACAGTGATAGCAGGGGATCTTAACACCCACATACAACAATGGACACATCATCTAAACAGAAAATAAACAAGACAACAATGGTTCTGAATGACACATTGGAACAGATGGACTTGACAGGTGTATTCAGAACATTCCATTCTGAAACAGCAGACTACACCTTCTTTTCAAGTGCACACAGAATATTCTCCAGAATATATCCTGTATAGCACACAAACCTCAAACATTCAAGAAGATTGAAATCATTCCATGCATCTTTTCTGATCACAAGACTATGAAACTAGAAGTCAACCATGGGAAAAAATATGGAAAGACCACAAATATGTGGAGATAAAATAACATGCTATTAAACAATGGAAATCAACAAGGAAATTAAAAAAATAAAAATAAAAAAGTACATGGAAAGAAGTGAAAATGAAAATACAATGGTCCAAAACCTCTGGAATGTAGCAAAATTAATGCTAAGAGGGAAGTTTATAGCAACCAGGCCTATCTCAAGAAGAAAAATCTGAAATAACCTAACTTTCCACCTAAAGGAGCTAGAAAAAAAGAACAAAAACAAAACCTAAACCCAGCAGAAGAAAGGAAATAATAACAAATAAAAATAGAATTTTTGTTTAAATTAAAAATTTTAAAAATAATAAATAAATAATGTAGAAATTAAAAACAAAACAAAACAAATGAACAAAAAAACTCAGAACATCAATGAAACCAGGGGCTGGTTCTTCAAAAACATCAATAAAATTGATAAACCTCTAGCCAGGCTTATCAAGAAAAAAGAGAAAGGACTCAAATAAATAAAATCACAAATGAGAGAAGAAAAATAACAACCAACACCAGAGAAATACAATCATAGCAGAATATTTAGTAAAATTATACGCCAAAAAATTGGACAAACTGCAAGAAATGAATAAGTTCTTAGAAACATATAAACTACCAAAACTGAAACAAGAAGAAATAGAAAATGTTAAGTCTGATAACCAGCAAAGAAATTGAGTCCATTAAAAAAAGAGAGAGAGAGAGACAAAAATCCAAACAAACAAAAATCTGGGACCAGACAGCTTCACAAACAAATTCTACCGAATATTTAAATAAAAGTTTGTACCCATTCTTCTCAAACTATTTCAAAATATACAAATGGAAGGGAAACTTCCAAATTCATTCTGTGAAACCAACCTTACCAATAACAAAACTAGATAAAGATACCACTGAAAAAGAACTATAGGCCAATATCCCGATGAACATGGATGCAAAAATTCTCAATAAAATACTAGCAAACTGAATTCAATAGTACATTTTAAAAAACTCATCCACCACGATCCAGTGGGATTTATCCCTGTGTTGCAAGACAACAAAAAGAAATAAAAGAAATCCAAATCAGTAAGGAAGAAGTAAAACATTCACTATTTGCAGATGACATGATACTATATATAGAAAACCTGAAAAGCTCCACCAAAAAAACTGCTAAAACTAATAAATGAATTCAGTAAAGTCATAGGATATGAAATCAATGTATCACAGGATATGAAGTCAATACACTGACACTGTTGCATTCCTATATACCAATAAGGAAGCAAGAGAAAGAGAAATTAAGAAATCAATCCCATTTATAATTGCGTCCAAAATAATAAGAAACCTAGGAATAAACCTAACCAAAGAAGTAAAAGATTTGTACTCTGAAAACTATAAAACACTGATGAAAGAAATTTAAGAAGACACAAAACAATGGAAAGAAATTCCATCTCATGGATTGAAAAAACAAATAGTGTTAAAATGTCCATACTATCCAAAGCAATCTACACATTTAATGCAATATCTATCAGAATCAAACAATACTGTTCACAGAACCAGAACAAGCAATTCTAAAATATGTATGGAAGCACAAAAGACCCCAAATAACCAAAGCCACCTTGAAAAAGAAAAGCAGCTGGAGGCATCACAATTCTGGACTTCAAGTTATATTACAAAGCTGCAGTGGTCAGAACAGCATGGTACTGGCACAAAAATAAACTATAGAGCAATGGAACAGAATAGAAAATCCATAAATAAACCCACAATTATATAGTCAATCTTCAGCAAAGCTTGAATGAATATTCAATGGGAAAAAGACAGTCTTTTCAACAAACAGTGTTGGGAAAGCTGGACAGCAACATGAAAAAGAATGAAACTGAATCACTCTCTTACACTATACACAAAAATAAATTCAAGATGGATTAAAAACCTAAATATGAGAGCTGAAACCATTAAAAATCCTAGAAGAGAACATAAGCAGTATCTTCTTGGACATCAGCCATAGCAACATTACTCTAGATATGTTCTCTGGAGGCAAGGGAAATAAAAGCAAAAATAAACTATTGGAGCTATATCAAAATAAAGAGCTTCTGCACACCAAAGAAAACAATCAACAAAACTAAAAGGCAATCTACAGAATGATAGAAGATCTTTGCAAATGACCTATCTGATAAAGGGGTAGTATCTAAGATATATTAAGAACTTAGAAAACTCAACACCCAAAAAAATGAAAAATACAATTTAAAAAAATGGGCAGAAGATATAGACATTTTTGTCCAAAGAACACATACAGATGGCCAACAGACACAGGAAAAGGTGCTCATTATCACTTATTATCAAACTACAATAAGGTCTCACCTCACACCCATCAGAATGATTGAAATCAACAATACCAGATACAACAGACTTTGGTGAGGATGTGGGGAAAATGAGGACCTTCGTGCACTCTTGGTAGGAATGCAAGCTGGTGCAGCCACTCTGGAAAACAGTATGGGGGTTCCTCCAAAAGTTGAAAATAGAACTACTTTGTGATCCAGCAATCACACTGCTTGGTATTTACCCAAAGAATACAAACACATTAATTCAAAGGGATGTATGCATCTTTGTTTACAGCAGTATTATTTATAATAGCCAAAATATGGAAGCAGCCCAAGTGTTTATCAATAGAAGAATAGGTCAAGAAGTGGTAGACATACACAATGGAATAGTACCCAGCCATAAAAAGAGGAATGAAATCTTGCCATTTGCAACAGCATGATTGGAGCTAGAGAGTATAATGTTAAACTAAGTAAGTCAGAGAAAGACAAATACCATATAATTTTACTCATATGTGGAATTTATATTTTTAAGATTTTATTTATTTATTTGACAGAGAGAGAGAGAGTGAGCACAATCAGGGGGAGTGGCAGGCAGAAGGAGAGGGAGAAGCAGGCTCTCTGCAGAGCCCGGGAAGCCCAATATGGAACTCGATCCCAGGACTCTGGGATCATGACCTGAGTCATGAAGGCAGTGGCTTAACCAATTGAGCCACCCAGGAGCCCCTCATATGTGGAATTTAAGTAACAAAACATATACGCAAAGGGAAGAAAATAAGAGAGAGAAAGCAAGAAACAGACTCTTAATTACAGAGAACAAACTGGTGGTTACCAGAGGAAAGGGGTAGGGGGATGAGTCGAAATAGGTGATGGGGATTAAGGAGTGCACGTGTCCTGATGAGCACATCATGAGGGTGATGTATGAAAGTATGTATGATGTATGAAAGTATGAAAGGGTTGGATGATTATATTGTGTACCTGAAATTAATAAACACTGTATCTTAACTCGCTGGAATGAAAATTTAAAATTAAAGGGGCACTGGGTGGCTCAGTTTTTTAAATGTTTGCCTTTGGCTCAGATCTCAGAGTTCTGGGATTGAGCCCTGAGTCGGGCTCCCTGCTACTTGGGGAGCCTCTCCTTCTGTCCCTTCCCCACCTCGCTTTCTCTCTCAAATGAACAAATAAATTTATTTAAATAAATTTAAAAAAAAAACTTTAGCCTCCAAAATTAAAACCACTAAATCTCTTGAAGAACCTCAATTTACAAATATATTCTACATTAATGTTTGTAGCATACTTCTAATGTAAGTGAAGTATAGATGTCTTTTTTTTAGCAAAATAATGAGTTTTATAGACTTCAGAGGGATCTCAGAAGTCAGTTTATATTTTTACAGAGATTGATTAAGGCTAAGGGCAGGGAGGCCTATTCATAGGTGGGATCAGGGCTAAGCCTTGAGTAAAATACCAGAAAAGTGAGTAGTTTTTTGGGGTTTTTTTTAGGTGAATAAATATTTTTGAACAAATTATTAAATAGTGTACAAGATACCATTTCCCTCAGAATTATAGATACATGAGATTTGAAATACATAAGAATAAATTAAAACAAAATGGATAAGGAAGAAATTAATTTCAAACTAGGATATAGATTACTTAAGAACATTGTGAATAAACTATTATTTTTTCAACTTGTATTTCCTTTAAATCAAATGTAGACACAAAATAGTTTAAAAATAAGGGATTCAAGCTTTTTCAGTTTCTCAGCAAGGGTCTCAGTGAGACCGACTTGATTTCTTAAGACACTGTGATTTTAGATGGAAAATTTTCTACAAAGAAGGAGCAAATGACCAGCATACTAATAACAGGGATTCTGGGGGCTATCCTACAAAGTGCTCAGTCATTCACTCTTTAACCATAACTCATACCTCTGAGTAAAGCATTTTATTCCCTGAAATTCAGCATTTGATAAAATTTACAGCTCGGCCTCGATGCGTCAACGACTGTGGTTTAAGTACTCTCCCTAACTCTTCTCAAGTCCAGCACTTTATAAAAGAGATGCGAGGGGCCAAGTAGGCCTCCTCATGAGGATGAGGACAGAACCAGGAGGCTGTGTACACTACCATCACCACCAGCCCCCTCTGCCTTCCACGCCCCCAGCTACCTCTCCTTGCCAGCCTTGGCTGCAGCAGCAGAGAAAGGGAAAGCACGGGAACACAGGAAATGCTGCTTCCTAAGGTGAGGTGGTCTGGATCTGTGTACCAGGAAGTGTGGTGCTTAGACCTATATCGTCTTTGGAGCCAAAGAGTCCTATGTTTCAACCTTGCTTTCTCATCTGAGAGCTCAAGCAAATTATTTCATCAGCCTGATGGTGTACCACCTTTGGGCCTTAGTTTTGCAAGATCTTTCCTTGTGAGGAAGATAAGAACGTCAGATCCTTCTCAGATCAGCTGAATTCCATTTTTTAATTGCAAAACAAGTAGTGTTCTCTTCAACCTCATCATAGATCTGATGGCCAGATGCCTCTCCTTTAACAAGTATACCAGTAAACGTCCATTGTGTAATGAACCACTCCGAAACATTTGAAACAGCAATAATTTCCCGAGGTCAGGGTTCTGCAGATTGGCAGTTTAGGCTGGACTTAGCTGGATGCTGTGTTATGAATTTGGCTTTTCTTGGCTGGTCTTGTTCATGCATCTGCATTTAGCTTGCAAGTCGACCGGAGCTGTCTGGAACAATGGGCCTTTATTTGGAGAGCCTGGGTTTGTTCCCATGGAAATAGTGGAAGGACCAAGAAAGCAGAGTGGAATCTGTAAGACCTCTTGAGACCCAGGCTAGCAACAAATACAATGTTGCTTCTGCCACATTCTTTCAGCGAAATCAAATCACAAGCCCAGTCTAGATTTAAAGGGCATAAAAGAAATTCCTTTCCTTGATGAAGGAGCCGAAACAATTGGTGCAATATTCGCAATCTCCCACAGCAGGTGTTCTGGAGATTATTTTAATTGATGGAAGGAGCACTATACTGCATGACAAAGCTTAGTTCCTAGTGACTTCACTGAGTCTTACTACCATCATCTACAAAGCACAACATTTGTACCAAAGCTTTGTTATTTTATTTTAACCTTGTGATTCATCCAGAACTAAGATAAGCATGGATGCCATGCATTTATTTATTTGAGGGTTGGGGTCTCCTCTTTTTTTTTTTTTTTTCTTTTTGACAGGTGTCCTGGGAAATCCTTCTGGAGTAGCAATCTGGCCCTTCTTCTCATTTTGCCAATCTGATCACCCTAGGGTAGGGTGATTTAACAAGAGTAATTAATCATTGTGTTTTCTGAAATTGGAAGCCAAGGCACATTAGCCTCATACCAGAGAGCATGTATGCAAGTGAGGGGGTTATGAAGGAGTGTGTGTAATGAGAGAGGTGAGAGTCTTATAATTAAGGAGGAGCATAAATAATAATGAAAGTCATTAGTGCCACTCCGTTGAAAGAATGTCATAAATGTAATTGGGGCATTAAAGTGAAATCCATTATGACAAACATTAACACATACAAAGGAGGGAAAAATGTGGTTATCTTGAGTTTGACAGATAGTGTCAGCTTCCAGTGGGGCCCAGATGGCATTCAGGAAAATGTTATGAGCAGTTTTATTTTAATATTTTTGGTTATGTGATATTTGGGAATCGAATGACACAAACACATGAGGAATTTTCACATGCCTGGCCTTGAAGCGGCTGGCAGAGAAGAGAGGTCACCCAAGGCAGCAGCGGCTGGACGACTTCTGTTCTGGATGCATGACTATTCTCCTAGGTGCTGCGGTAAGTTGAGGCATATGATGCAGCCTGGCATTTGTCCTCTGTGAAATTCCCTGTTGAATCAGACATGCAGTTCGGATGCTTTCTTTAAAAAATAGCAAAGTGTGGGGAGAGCGACAGGGATGAGAATGAGGACATTTAAACAATTATGCAGGAAATTATATGATGCTAAAATTGAACATGGACAGACTGTTCAATGGCAGGATTCCCACTCGTGCTGAGCTTTGCAAAGGGGAGGATTCTTTTCTTTCTCTCCGAGACTGTAATTTTTGAGCATGAAATAATTCAGAATGTAAAACAAAAGAAAAAAAATTAAATATGTCTAGAGATGGAGGCAAAGAGAAGCAGGAAGAAGGCAGTTTAAAAAAAAGAGAATTAAAATGAAGTGTGTGTGTATATTTGTGTGTGTGTTCAAAAGGAGGGAATGATGAACGATGGTGGTGGTGGTTTGGGAAGACGAATGTTCTTCTCTGGGGTTTCTTTTCAGGGTTTTTTTTTCTTACAGACTCAAGGGGATCAAATCCCTGTCAGAGAAAGGTATGAAGCCTCCACGAGTCTATGTGAAAGGCTTAGCACACTGACTGGAAAATAGTAAACTCTCCATAAAAGGCAGGTATAGTAACCATCATTATAAATGTTATCGCATGTCAAGGCTGGTAAAGCAATCCATATATGGGGGATCTAGATCATTCATGCATTATGGGGAAGAGGGAGGAATAAACTGACATCTGTGATAAGCCCATTCGATGCAGAGATTTAGATAATATGTTAGCTCATTTAATTCCCATTGTAAAGCTGTTCAGCAGATATCACTGCCTATAATCAAGGATACAAAGGATCACATAGATTAATACACGTAACAGTCACCGGTATATAATAACGATCCAACAAATGTTCACTCTTATGATTGCGATGCTCTGAGTCACACAGCTAACCACTGAAGAATCGAGATTTAAACCTTTCTCTCTAATTTCACTTGCACCAAGCAGCCTCTCACCTGACTCACTCGGAACAGTCCTCACCGCCACAGACGAATGTTCTGTAGTGAGAAGACCATAGAGAAATCTGGGATATAAGAGAAAGTCTTCCAATCCTGGAAGCAGAAACTTGGGTCTCAATGTCTGCTATCATCCCTTGGATGTATACAGCAGGGCCTATAGCGTGCGCATGTAGACATGGTGCACAGAGTTGCCTTCAAAAGTGGATAGCTGCCCCCGTTGCTGGTAGGACTGTTAGCAGACAGTCTGGTAGCTCTTCACGGATTGCTTCGGTTGTCAGGATTCACCTTGTACAAAGTCATGGCCCTTCCAGAGCCAGTCCATGCTTGATGACTAAGGGCTGCGGGAGTGTAAGAGTGTAGGCATTCCACTCAGCAGGAGCAGCTCGGAGGGGCTGTTTGGGTTAGGTCTCCTCATGGGTATGTGTCCACGAAGTTTGGCTGAGCCTGTCAGCAGCGCTGCATGGCCACTGGATGTCTCTCTCCAATCCCTGTCCTTTCCATCTCCTTCACAGAAGCAGGTCCCAATTATTCTGCAGAGGAAATTCTAGCTTAGAATCCACTTTCTGGGGAACCCAAGTGGAGACAGTTTGGGGTTCATAAAACGAGGTAGTATGGGAGTTAAATGAAAGATTTCTGTGAAGATCAGCCTATTCAGCTAGGAGCACAGTTCTGAGGACATAAAGGAGTTTCAGAAAGCATTACTGAATCTAAAACTGAGTGGATTGAAGAAAGGTGGCATGCAGACATCTCAACATCTCCACCCCACCCCACCCCAAGAAGAGGTCATCCCTCATCCAAGTTCATCCCTAGAGTGTTCGGCAGGCAAACGACACTGTGCCAGCAACAATGTCTTGCTGAACTTCCTCCACATACGTGCTCCTATGTAGAAGAAACCTATTTAAAATGGGCATTAAAGGCATCAGACAAGGGATGCCTGGCTGGCTCAGTTGGTGAAGCGTCTGACTCTTGATTTAGGCTGAGGTGATGATTAAGCTCCAAGTGGGACTTTTCACTCAGCAGGGTGTCAGTTAGGGATTCTCTCTCTCTGTCCCTCCCCCTTCTTGTACACTCTCTCTCTAAACAAACAAACAAACAAAATCTTCAAAAAGAAAATAATTCTAAGGCAGCAGAGAAGAGAAAGAGTCATAGAGAAGAGATGTAGAGGATAGGCTTGTGTTTGATTTAAGGAGTCCGACTTCTGAGTCTAAATGAAAAAGAGCTGGACATGGGCAGTATGAGAATGAAACTGAGAAGGAGTAGGCAAAAGCTAGAGAATGGCTTCATTTTGCTTATTTGCTTAATTGTTTTCATATTTTTTTACCTTTTTAATTCCAATTAGTTAATATTCCTGTACTATTCCAATCTAATGTTAGTATTAGATGTACAATATAATGATTCAACAATTCCATAAACGTCCAGGGTTCATCGCTGCAAGTGCATTCCTTAATCCCCAATACCTTTGCTAACCATCTCCCACCCACCTCCCCTCTGGTAACCATCAGTTTGTTCTCTATAGTTAGGAGTTTGTTCCTTACTTATTTTTAAATTACATTTTTATCCACTTTAAATTAAATGAGTAATATATGGATATAATGCAATAATAAAAAATTTGTTAGCCTTTAAAAGTTCTAATGCTAAATGTCCTACTCACGCTATGGGTTTCCTTTTAGGAATAGAGATTTTGGGGCTAGACTTCTTTCCTATTAGTGAACAGTTTACTTGCTTTTGAGGTGGAGGGGATTTTTCAGTTAGTTTCTGTATTTTTTTTCCTTGTACTTTAAGATATTCATTTTTTTTAATTTCTAAAAATTACTTGTTGTTTGTAGCTGACTTTAAAATTAAACAAAAGGAACCTTGTATTTGTAGCACTATTACCTTTTTACTTCCTAAGAGTGTTTATTTATATATTCTTTCTCATTTTCTTCAAGAATTATCTGATTTTCAAAGATAAACTATTCTGAAAAAATTTGTTTTGGTTATAATACAATTGCACTAAGTCAAGCTTATCCTTTTATATTATTTTAAATTTTGGTTGTACTTGTTTTTCATTTTCAGTTGGATATTTAGATAATCACTATTCAATTATTCTATCTATCCATATCTATTATATGTAGGGCTATGAAATACCCTCTAAGAACAGCTTTAGATACTTCCCACTGGCTTGAAGAAAAGTCATTCATTTTAAGTAGTTTCTATATTCTGTTATCACATTTTTAACCAGTTTATCATTCAAAAGTGTGAAATTTAAATTCCCAACATCTTTTGGAGGGCATTAGCCATGAATCTATTATTGCTTTCTAGTTTCATTTCATCAGTGTTAGAAAATATGTTGTCTGGTTTTTTTGTTTTGTTTTGTTTTTATTTTGTTTTGCTTTGGAGTTTTGTGTGTGTGGGGGGGTGTTTTTTTGTTTTGTTTTGTTTTGTTTTGTTAATGAGAGGCCATTCCTTCTTGCCTAGAACATAATCTGTATTTATAATGTGTCATATGTTTGTGAAGAATGTGTATTTTTTCTTTGAAAGTATAAGCTACTCTAGAGAACTAGTTTATCATATTTATTGTGTCACTTAACTCTGATACCTTTGCTATTTTTCTCTTCTTTTATATTTGTCATTTTGTCCCTTGAATTCTCCCATTTTAGCTCTATATATTTTTTGAAGCTATTACAAAACTCTCTTTGCATTTTCAGAATTCTATCATTAGAAATGGATTCCTCTGTATCCAAATAGATTTTTATTTTCAAAAATGTTCTAATAAAATGCCATCAGCCTTGGAAAAGGTGATGCTTCCAGCTGGCCTGGCAATCACAAGGTATTTATGCCATCTTTCTTCACTCCTGGGCCTTGCCCAGACTTGGCTAATTGATCAAGGTCTTCCTTCCTGCAGAGTCCAGATGCTACCTTGGAGTATACTGCAGGAGTCAGTTGCCACCAACTGACTAGAGTTTGCCCTTCAGTTAAAACCTATTTGCCCTCCCTGCTTAAAACATTATCAGTCAAGATAAGAAAGGAAGTTGACCAGTGTCTACTAGGTTTGGAGGGGAACATTGAATTAATACTCTATCTGTCAAGATATTATTCAAGGCAATTGACCAACACTGTTAAACTTGGGAAATCTCAAGGTAAAAAGCATCTAAGAGAATTTCTTGAAATAATTATTTGACAAAATTCAGACAATCAAGAGATGAATTAAAATAAGCAATCCTTATTAAAGAAACCATGATAAATGGAATAAGATTAACTAATTATACTTTTAGGGCAGAATGTACATAATTTATATGTTGACCATGGAAATGAAAAAATGTATTGAGAAGCAGTAAGTTAGAACAGCTGACCCATGATTATTGGGAAGATGTTGTTGGAGAAGGAAAAAAGCTGTTAATCCTATCTAATGTTCTTTTAAACATATTGATAACTAAACCCCTTGGTAAATAGACAAATGGTATTTGTCAGAAGAAAGAGTTCTTATCTATGAAATACTTTTGCCAGAATATTCCTGCTTTGGTTTGCTTATGATGGACAAGACCAGTATAAGTGGATTTATGAAGCATGGTTCCTGAAGAATATCATATGAGCTATATGACTGGAATATCAAATGGAAATATTTTACAACTAAAACATCTTCCATTGTGTAAAGTTCTGGCAGACTTCAATAAGAGGGTTTAAATATTACTTTGGTCCAAAGACATGTTGTCCCATAAAGGAAGAAAGAAGCTGAGGAACCATGGCCTCTGGGGCTTCTCTTTGCATTGCTTGAACATTTTAATTCTTGCATATTTAAATTTTAGTAAAGCTTAATATTAGGTAAGACCACTGATTTGTGTGATTCATTTTGTATAGCCAATTCTTTTCTTTTGCTGAATAACAAAAATTGGGGAGATGTACAGATAGGCAGAAATATAAAAATGCCTATTTCTTCCTCTGTCTTAGCATGGAGTTTAGCAATACTGCTCAAAATTGAAACACGAGGCTACTAAAATATTTTAATCTCAACCTTTTAATGTTTTTCATAGTATTTTTATATACTTATGAGGATGTTTATAGAAAATTCCATCTCTTAAAGTGTGAAAAGTTTTACCAAAGATTTAACGGATCATTTTGTTTTGCTCCTTTTGCTTCTCATTCTATATCCAGTAATAATTTATTATTATTACTATTATTATTATCATCATCATCATCATCATTACCAAAATTAGCCTTACCATAATCCCATAAATTCCTCTTAAAAATCATAATACCGGGGTGCCTGCGTGGCTCAGTCAGTTAAGCATCTGCCTTCAGCTCAGGTCATGATCCCAGGGTCCTGGGATTGAACCCAGCATTGGGCTCCCTGCTCGGCAGGAAGCCTGCTTCTCCTTCTCCCTCTCCCCCTGCTTGTATTCTCTCTCTCTCCATCAAATAAATAAATACAATCTTTAAAAAATCATAATACCAATAAATTCCTCTAAAAAACTTCTGTCTACCTGCCTACCTACCTATATATATTTTAAGGGGAACACACACATTAGAAAGATTATTTAATCTTGAATTCTTTATAATAGGTAAAATGATAAGTGGTTTATTAGTTAACTAAAAATTCCTAGCCAAATCCTTAGTAGGGATCAACGTAATGTTAGATCCTTTAGGGAAAAAAAATCCTTTGGAAACACAAGAGCATGGGAGAGAAGAGAATTAAAATGTGGTACCAAGAATCCCCAGTTCTAACATTTTATCTCCCATCTGTTGCTTCATACACATTTTTTTTAAAGATTTTATTTATTTATTTGTCAGAGAGAGAAAGAGACAGAGAGAGAAAGATCACGAGTAGGCAGAGAGATACGCAGAGGCAGAGGGAGAAGCAGGCTCCCTGCCGAGCAAGGAGCCCCATATGGGACTCGATCCCAGGATGCTAGGATCATGACCTGAGCCGCAGGCAGCCGCTTAACCAACTGAGCCACCCAGGCGTCCCCTTCATACGCATTTTTAGATTGTTTATGCTACCTCTACTTTTTCTATATGTGTATGTCCTTACTATGTCCCAAGCACTATTTCAAGGGCTGATAAAAAGTGAAGATAGAGCATTGTCCCTCGAGGAGCTTATAGTCCAACGTAAAAGTAAGTGTGATGCTTTGTTAATGGGAACAAGCCCTGTGGGGTGTGCTCTGGGAAGTTGGATGGTGGTGGCAGTAACTGCCTGGGGCAGCTGAGAAAGGCTCCCATGAAGAGAAGCCAGTGTACCAATGAAGGTATCTACTTCATCATATATATGGAACTTTGAAGACTCTGATATTCCATTATTCAAAATAACTCCTTGACTGGAGAACAAATACAATATCACACCTGACTAATGCAATCAGGAAGGAGAACCACAGTTTCTAAGGCAGCCCCAAAACAAAATTGAAAGAACACTAGTCAACATATGGAGAGATGTTGGTTCCAATCCTGACCTTTACACTTAACATCGTAAATAATGTGAATTTGTGAAGTGACATAAAATCTCTGGGTTTTTATTTTCTTCATCAGATAGGAGGTAGAGTTAAATCACATTACCTAATACTTCTTGGAGACAGGAATCTAAATCATAAAGTGGTGTTGCCATACTAATAATAAATTTATACCGGAAGAGAGAAATGACTATAACCAAAACCTAGCTGAGGAGGCTGTGGCTTGGCAATTAGATATCAGATGGTGAGTAGAAATGAAAGAAAGCAGAGGTTCTAATGTTGAAAAAGCAGACTGCTTTTAGAGTCGAGTTAAGAGTGGAAAAATACCCAGTAAAGCTGTCTACTCAGTTAAAATGGTGTAAACAAAAACCAAAACAAGAGTGCAGCCTATAGACCCATTGTTAAAATTTCTCAGTAGTTTGACATGTTTCAGGGCAAAGGTTAGACCAAGGGTATAACCGTCATACCTATGATTATAGATAACCTGTTGGAAGCAGGAGAGAGAAGAATGGATCAGAAGAGAAGAAGAAGGAGAAGAAGATGATGATGACAAGGAAGAGGATGAGGAGGAGGAAGAGAATAGACAGTATAGTTGTTAGCATGTGGAATTTACTGAAATCACAATATAAGAAGCTTACTAAGTTTTCAAATATAGTTACTACCAAAGAAACCACCAAGAGTTTGAGACTTAAAATGACCCTCTTATTCTCAAATTTTTGCTGGCAGGAGTCACAACAAGAAAGCTGCATGACCTTCCAGAACGGTCGAAGAAGAAGAAGAAGGAGAAAGAGGAGAAGGAGGAAGTGGAGGAGGAGAAGAAGGAGGAGGAGGAGGAGGAGGAAAAGAAGAAGAAGGGAGGGGAAGAGAAGGGGAGAAGGAGGATGTGGAGGGGGAGGACCTGATATAATTACTACATATCACTGAGAGATCCTAGATTCGGAAATAAATGTGTTGGTTCACTTGGTATTTGTGATTGTCTCCCATGACAAATGAGTGTTTTTTTATATGTGGGAAGCAGGTAACAAAGGGATATATGATGACCATTAGTATGGAAAGTTATGGTCTTTATATACTTATAGGACTGAAAGTAAAAAATATCAAAGACAGCTGAATTTAATAATTACTGTTCATATCTAGGTGTTCTACAGATGGCTCAACAGTGTTTGAATGACTAATAATACGAAGATATATATAGATATATAGATATATATATACACTATATAAATCAATGTATATTTATTCTATAAAATACGCTTTTTTTGCCTTCTTATGTTGTTATGCAAAATTTGTCCCCTAATTTATGTTCAAGTGACAACAGTGATAGCTGTAAAAGATAAAATATAAAATAGATATATATTCAAAGCGCAGGCAATTTGAGTATGAAACAAATGTAAATAATCAAAAAACAGTATATGTTTTCAGGAATGCTATTTTTCTTCTAAAGTATTCATCATTTCCTATTAAAAATTAAAAAATCACAAATTTGGACAAAAATATAATGAAATTTATTTGCACTTGTATTTTGAAATTTTTGTAAATCATACTCAGTATGTTTTTAGACAAAACACTATTCACAATTCTAGCCTTAAATATCCATCTAGTTTTCAGTGTAAACAATCAATATTGTCCTTCAGGCATATTGCCAATTTTATCAAATAAAAATATAAGACACTCCATTAAATTTGAATTTCAGATAAACAGCCATAGTTTTTAGTACAAGTATGTCCCAAATACTATATAAGATGTACTTCTTCTAAAAAAGTTACCCACTTTTTAAATTTAAAATTCAAATGTAACTGGCTGTCCTATATTTTATCTGACAATCTTGATGTATATATAAATTTAAGAATAACAAAAGTTGCTTAATAGTGCAACATGTTGTAGAGCCATTAGGTATAATTGTTGCAAATAGACAAACAGTGTTATGATACATAAGTAGATACCTTAGGAGGGGTTAGTTGAAAACCTCAAGTAGCAACAAAGCAGACACTTGGCAATACTGGGAACGTGTTACTACTATAATATATATATTAGATACATATATATTAGTATATATACACAGCATTAAATTCACACCCAGAGGAAAGAATTGACATGCTAATTAATTTCTCTTCTTTCTTACCTAAGTGCTTCCACTGCTCAAATTCCACCTGCAATCTGAAGCAGTACCCATCTTCATACTTAGCAATGCAGAACGTTTTCATGGTAATTGAACACAGTTGCCTCTTGTCTCTAGTCCAAGGGCAGAAGTCCTGGAGTAGAGTTCCACTCCCGCCCCTCCCTACCTGAAACCTGAAATTGTGTTAAGTCATGAGAGTGGAGGGTAAGAGTTATGAGTCGTGCTCTAAAGCACAAAGTCCTTCATTTCCAATGACATTGGGGTCCATTATATTCTTCAGTGTGTGGGTGTGTGTGTTCTCATGAAATCCTGGGCTCCTGAAGGAACAGGACCCAGAACAGACATCCTTCATACCCAGGTGTGAACATGAATAAATTAGACTTCAGATAGTTCTTTCCCAAGTATCTATGTTCCAACAATTTCTAAGCTCCCCTTGTAGTCCCCCTTTAGGCCACGTGTCTAGTTCTGGACAAGGACTGTGAGCAGAACTGTGTGTCATATGTGTGCCATTTCAGAACTGGTGTGGCACCCTTCAACTGTCCTCAATTACAGTGACTGGGCTGAGAGAGCAGCACGGCAAGACTACAGAGCTTCCACTTTGACCAAATGAAAAAAAGCCTTCCCCCAACCACATTAGACATGTAGCAAAAGCATAAATAAATAAATAAATAAATAAATAAATAAACAAACAGCCATATTACATATTAGATGCTTTACTTGACATCTGGTAAAACAGGAGAGCCTCAAGTG
Organism: Meles meles; assembly: GCF_922984935.1. Lineage (NCBI taxonomy): Eukaryota > Metazoa > Chordata > Mammalia > Carnivora > Mustelidae > Meles > Meles meles. Next base: position 34,045,548 of record NC_060069.1, on the reverse strand, counting down.
ACCTAACCAAACCATAAGATCCCTTCCCCATGGCGCTCCCTGAGTCCCCATGCCCAACAACCCTACTTATCAACCCTACTTTATCAAGGGTGACAGGCAGAGTTCCCACTTATACCTGAGTAATGATGTGTTTCATGAAACAGCAGTGGAATTATTCAAACACACCAATCATGTCTTCCTGTATAAACTAAGGAGAACTGCACCCACTGAATACTATACCATCTACCTCCTATAGACTTTGGCTGTTCACTCTTTCTTGAGTGCAACCCCCATGTGGCCCTATATGGTGCAGCGTTTTTCTCTCCTGAAGAAATATGTGAGCATATGTACCCTATCAACGACATATTTGTCCGGTGCTAAGTATCCTGTGTTCAACTACCCCACAACCCCATGGAAATTCCTCCATCACCAATGGAGTGAATAGAAGATGATTAAAACATATTATCTCTAGACTTCTTAGTTTTTTCCATTGTTTTCTTGTCTCAGTGCAATGATGATATAAAGATTTAAAATTGAAAGGATATATTATTTTATAGTCATGAAAATTTATTTTATTAACATATTCCATTTCTTAAACTGCTGTGGTAAATCTTTTTTTAAAAAAGATTTTATTTATTTATTTGACAGACAGAGATCACAAGTAGGCAGAGAGGTAGGCAGAGAGAGAGATGGGGAAGCAGGCTCCCTGCTGAGCAGAGAGCCCCATGCGGGGCTCAATCCAGGACCCTGGGATCATGACCTGAGCTGAAGGCAGAGGCTTTAACCCACTGAACCACCCAGGCACCCCCGCTGTGGTAAATCTTAAACATTTTTCTTCTAGACAAAAATTTAGAATCTTCTTTTTTTTCAATCAAAGGAATCCAGCTGAGATATTAACTAGAATTTCACATACATCTAGACTGACTTACAGAATACTGTTAATCAAAATCTTTTTAAATTTTCCTAAAATTTTAAAATAATTTTAATCTTATAAATCTTCAGTATGTATTGTTTGATCTTAAGGTATTATTTTATTGATTTATTTTTAGTGCTATTGTCATTATATCTTTATGTTTCTTTTTTATTATATTTGTTTAATGACTAATCACTTCTGTGCGTAGAACCTATTTAATTTTGTCTTTTTATTTGTACATGAACTTAGTGAACTGTTTTATTAATTGCATTGGGAGGATATCTATATAAAGATCATTTACAAATAATTTTCATTTCTGTCTTCTTGTTTCCAGTACTTATACCTATTTTCTAGAGTGTTAGTTTCCTATGGCGACTATAACAAATTACCACAAACGTGGTGACATAAAAAAACTGAAATTTATTCTCTCACAGTTCTGGAGGCCAGAGGTCTAGAATCAGTATCAATGGGCTGAAATCAAGGTATTAGCCTGGCCTTGCTCCCTTCACAGGCACTAGGGGGGGAATCTGTTCCTTACTTCCTAAAGGTTTTGGTGGCTGCTTTGTGTCTCCATCACACCAATCTGTGCCTTTCTTCACACTGCCTTCTCCTCCTCTGCCTGTAATCTCCTTGTACCTTTCTCTTACAAGGACACTCTCGTTAGATTTAGAACTCGATCAGATAATCCAGAATGATCTCTTTTTTTTAAGATTCTTAATCACATCTAAAAACCTGCTTTTCCAAATAAGGTAGAATTTACAGGTTTTGCTTTACAGGTTTTATATTTACGGAATTTATAGGACATGGGTATTTTTTCCTTTGTAGGGGAGGCATTTTTGCCTACCATATCCAGTTTGTTCATTTTATTGAAATGAATGAAACTCCAGAATAACATCAAATAGTAATGGAATAGCAGTTGTTCTTAGTGAAAGAGTTGGTCTACACCTAGTCTGTTATTAAAAGAAGAAAAAAAGTACTTTATTCTTTATGCCTTCTTTTAAATCATTTTCTACACTTTTCCCTAGCCATTTATGTTGTCTTTCTTTTAATTAAGATGTTGCATCATATTTTAGTCTTTTATAATTTATCTGCCTACAGATTTATGCAGTTGTTTCACACATGAAATTCATGTGGCTCTAATCATATCTTTGAGCTTGTCTCTAATTTTTTTTACAAAACTGCAAAAAAGAATCATATATGCACATTAATGTTTAATATACTTTTATCTGTTCACATTTTGTGTTTGTTTATCTTCACATGTCAATTTATATTGTTGTATCGCATGATTAGCTCTGTACACTGTTGCACACCGCTAAAGTGTTAGAAATGAAATTGTCTTACTTTCACTCTTAAATAATGCTACAATGAGCATCTATGTATTTTATCTATCAAGCTAGATTCTACTTACCTACATATTTAAATAATTGATAAAAGTGTAAAATTAAAAGTGGAAATCAAAAAAAGAAAGTATAATGTTATAAATTTCTTAGCCTATACATAAAGGGATATGATATCACTTGTAGATAGACTATGATAATTTAAATATGTGTACTATACACACTAAAGCGAGTTCTTAAATTTTTAAAAAAGAGTTTTAGGAAATACATCCATAAAAGATAAAATTTTATATCATGAAAATATTCAATTACTACAGAAATTAAGCAGAAAATGCAGAGAAGAAAGAAAAGATAAACAGAAAAAAATAGGAAGAACGCAGCCATGTCAACAGCCACACTGAATATAAATGGTCTAAGTACTCCATTCAGTAGCTAGAGGTTAAGATTGAATGAAAAAGCAAGAAGTAATAACACGGATTATAAGAAACACATGCATTTTAAATACAAAGACACAAATAGGCTAAAAATGAAAGAAAAAAAAGGTATGCCCATCTACCACTAGATTTAGAAACCTGGAATGGCTATATTAAGCCCATACCAAATAGATTCAAACTCAAAAAAAAAAAAAAAAAGATGACAATAAGGGAAAAATAATGTTACTTCATAATAAAAAGGAATCAATTCAAGAGGACATAAAAGTTCCAAACACATCTGTGCCTAAAAAACAGCTTTATCATACATGAATTTAGAACTGCTGTAACTATATAAGAAATAAATCACCAGTTACAACAAAATTTCAATTCTCCACTCTTAATATTTGATAGAACAAGTGGAGAAATATCAGTAAGGAGATGGAAAACTCAAACAACAATATCAAGGCACTTGACCTTATTGGCATTTATAAAACATTGCTCCCAACAATGGCAAAATACACATTCTTTCCAAGCACACATGGAAGATTGACTGAGACAGACAATATTCTGGGTCATAAAACATGTCCCAATGAATATGAAAAGACTTCCTTCCTTTATATTCTAGGACAGCACTGACCAAACCCTACAAGTGCCTTTTTACCTAAGGATATATAGATAGAATGCTGAAAATAAAGTAATAAAGACAAAAATAAAAATGGGTTGGGGAAGAAAAGAAATTTGGGGGAAGATCTGAGAGGGATCAAGTAATGAGTAGCTGTTGAGGAATGATAGAAGTGGGCTTGAGGAGAAAAGATTTTAAGTAGTGTTGTTACAGATTATCTATTTTGTCAATAAAGAGAAACAGGGAATTTGAATTATTTTGACATCAGTTCATTCTTACTGGACTAGATCACATACTTCACTGAAGTTGAACATCTAAGACTTACAAATATTAGAACAAGATACAAAATTAATATGTAATTGAAGGATCATGCAACATATTATTTACCTCTGATTCTTGGAATCAGTTTTTGCATGTTTCTTCAAAATTAATGAGTTTTCATGTGTTTGATAATTTTTCTCTCTTCACTATTTCTTTTCTATGTTATCCAGAAATGCCTGACACAAGGTAAAAAAGATTGCTATGATTGACTTCATTAAGTTTGTCTTATCACCTGGAGCCTGGCCAGCCTGAACAAAATCAGATTTCTTATTTGTTTGTTTGAATCCATGAGTGTACAGAACCATTAATGCTATAAAGTATTTAAATAAAATATTTTTTTTAATTTATTTGACAGAGACAGATCATAGGTAGGCAGAGAGGCAGACAGAGAGAGAGGAGGAAGCAGGCACCCCGCTGAGCAGAGAGCCCGATGTGGGGCTCGATCCCAGGACCCTGAGATCATGACCTGAACCGAAAGCAGTGGCTTAAACCACTGAGCCACCCAGGTGCCCTTAAATAGAATATTTTTAAATGTTTAGCATAATGTCTGGATTTGGGGTCCAAATATTTAAATAAGTACATTGATTCGTAATCATGGAGTTACATGTAGTATTAATTAAAGTATATTTATGTTTTGGGCTACATAGAAGACTTTGCTTTTCAAAAGTTACACATGAACATATTCTGTAATCTGACCAATCAACTCTGAAGTATGAATCCTTAAGAAATCCTGCACAGATAGTACACTGAAATATGCACCAATATGCTCAAAACATCATTGCCTAAAGTACTTGGAAACCAGAAACAATGCAAATGTTTGTCATAGAAAAATGGTTAATCATGCAATGGAACATTTTATAGGAGTGTGAAGAAATGAACCACTGCTGTATCTAAAACATAACCAAAGTTAGAAAAATAGTATTGAGTTCAAAAGAGCATGTTCAAGAAAGTATAGACAATATATGGCTATTTTTAAATTTTCTTCATAAAAATCCCAAAAAAAGGAATTATGAGCAACATATTGATTTGAAATATGTATATATACGGTGTCAAGCCATTTAAAAAGAGACATGACAAAATAAAAACCAAAGTAGTAATGATATTTAGCAGTGAAGCTATGGGATAGTACTTTGGAGGAGCTCATGGACAGGTTTCCACAATACTGAAAATATTCTAGATAACATTCTAGATATAGATGTCCAGTTCATGGATTTAGAGCTGTTTGGTTATCATGCTTTAAAATTTCATCCTTATTTCAAGGTTCTTTAGGGTGTATCAAATTTTTAAATTTTTAGAAATTAAAATATAATGAAAAAGATTTTTTCGACAAATCAACCATTTGTCCTTTGATAAAAATCAGACTCCATTATTTTACTGACAGATAATTGTGCCTGACCTCCATGTAAACAAAGAAACAAACAACAACAACAAAAAACTAAACAACAACAAAACCCCAAGAACTTACAAATACTAAGGAGGGAAAGAAAAAGAACTCCATAAAAATATAATTTAATTTTGCCGGTGCCATCTTGGACCTGATTCGGTGGAAACGCAACTATGTCTTTGCACTCATGTCTCGGGAAACATTAAACAATCGTCACACACAAAACATCACGGAGGTGGTAAGGCCAACAAGGAGGGATAAGCAAAGTGACCTCACACAGAAAATCTGAAGGTGTCCATTTTTCTAACGCAAGTTTTTGAGTTAGGAAACTAAAAAAGATCCTCTTATTTGCCCACATCAGGAGACTAGAGCCTGGAAGAAAAGCCACAGTTTCAGAGCCCTCGGTTCAAATATGGAGAGCAGACTTTTCCTGGTACGTAGAAAATACTGGAATACATTTCGCCGTACATTTGAGGGAGCCAACTTGCAGAGCAATCAGTTTCTAGAGACTGGGTATCTGAAACGAACCCTGAGCACCCTGCAAGGCAATGACAATGAGAGCAAAATAATCACTGATGAATATTATTCTAGTGCCACCTTATGACCTACCCCAGAGGATGTTGGGTCCAGGCCACACCAAGCTGAGTACCCTGCAAACAGTCTTTCCCACACAGCAGCAGTGACAGGCTTTCAATACACTGCCTAAAAACAAACAAAACAAAACAAAACAAAAATTAAAAACAAACAAAAACCCTCCGTGCTTGCTGCCGTTGTCCATGAGCTTCAGGTCCTGTTCTGTTTCCTTTCTAATTCATGGTCTTTTAGAATATGACCCTATTAGAGAGCTGCCTGTGTGGTCACATTAATCTGTACCAAATTTTATTGATCAGTGGAATAACTGAGTGTTTTTTCCTGTGGATGAGCCCATACTTCTTTAACAATATTTCTTTAAGAGACTCGGGCTACAGAGATTGTACCCTCTGTATTTCTGAGTTTTTACAGGTCTTTCTCTTTGAAGTCCAGGGGCTACTTCTGACCCTGCCCCATACACTGTATCCCAAGATAACTGTAACTTCCTTTGGGTCTATTCATTCCCCTCTGGTGCATACATCTGGGCCTAAAATAATTATTTTCTGCTACCTAAGGCATGAAGTTGGGAGAAGGCACATCAAGAATTATCAGCAGCACTGCTTTTAGGAAAATGAGAATTTCAAGCAATTGAAAAGGTGTTTGAGGTCCCTCAGCTCCGCAGTATCTTCCAGTTTTATGATCAACACCCCAGAACCCAGCCTCCATCTGCCCGAGTCGTCCTCCCCTCAGTGATCCCACTGTACCGCCCTCTCTATTTTAACCTAAATGTTCTCTAGCCTGGTTCAAAAAGCCACTTGGCAGGTATATATATCTTTCCTACTCATAACACTATTTTCCCCTCTCACGATAGACCTGTAGATTCTGGACAAGTTACATACTTACATTTTTTTTTTCTTGTCATGACTTTTTTTCTGGCATAGCTAAATGCCACATGGGACATCATGTTTACTTATGCAGTGTTCTTGTTCATTATTAGTGTTCATCCATTTTTGTCCTCATTGACATTGGTGCCAATATCTTCCATCCACTCAGAACCTCTTGTTCTGAGCTCCATTTTATTTAATAACTTCTCCATTGAGGATAGGAACTTTATGTAGTTTTAAAGTAACTGGCAGGGACGCCTGGGTGGCTCAGTTGGTTAGACGACTGCCTTCAGCTCAGGTCATGATCCCAGAGTTCCTGGATCGAGTCCCGCATCAGGCTCCCAGCTCCGTGGGGAGTCTGCTTCTCCCTCTGACCTTCTACTCGCTCATGCTCTCTCTCACTGTCTCTCTCAAATAAATAAATAAAATCTTAAAAAAAAAAAAGTTTGTAACTTTAAAAAATAAATAAATAAAGTAACCGGCAAAACTTGATATTTAAGCATTATGAGCAGCAAACCGAGATACACTTCACAACTTATTGCAATATTCTGCTGTGTGTTACACTAAAGTTAATCACCAATAACCACAAAAAAAGAAGAGCAAAAAGAAACTTTCTTAAACATTTTACCTTAACCAGAGAGACCCTCTTAGATTTTATCCACACTACCGTGGTGAATATATCCAGCAGGAAGATGTGCAAAACACACCTGAGAAATGGTTCCCCTGTTGATAGTGAGAGGATTTAAGTGTCTACTGTCGTCAAAGACTGAGAGCTGATGAAATAAGATGCTTCTTTCCTATTCTTGGTGAACTCTATTCCATAAACTCTTTCCAAACTAGATTGGTTGAAACAAGTATGCTTGTGTTTGAGAGAGGACGACCCAGCCTTCAAACTTTATAAGGAAGATGATGCATGTGATAAGTTCCGAAACCAAAGTGGAAACAGTGGCTACTTAACGCAATTTCAGCTTCCTTTTCCTGGTCTTCCTCCACTACAGAGAATGACAAGGGAGCCATGGGAATGTGTAGGCTCCCTTGCATCTAGATGTGATCATGCGACATAGCTTTTGACAATGGGACACCAGCAAAAGAACCTGGGTGTGATATCTTTTCCCCACGTTTGGAAGCAAAGTTTTGTGAATTGTATTTTCCTTGTCTTCCATTTCCCTCTTTCTTTCTTAAGCCATGAAGAATCTCACCACTTAATTAGTTTCCTTACTAAGTTTTTCTTGAGTTTATTTTACTAGAATGACCTATATAAATTTTAACTCCTCTTGCTGTCTTCCAGATGATTGTTTTTAAAAACAAACAAATAAACAAACAAACAAACAAAAAAAAAAAACCAAACCAAACAAAACAAACAAACAAACAAACAAACTCATAGAACTCAGGAGAATATTCAGGTCTGCTTTCCAGATGGTTGAAAAAACTCCTAACAGACCAAATGTCCCTGAGATGACAATAATAAACTCTGGGGAATAAAAGAAAGCAAGCAAATTTTGGAAGGGAACTGATCCTTAAATTAAAGGACTAGTACGGTTAAGTTAAACATTTTTTGTGACTTGCAGACTGAGAGAACCAAAAGTCAGCACTGTATACTGACCAAAACTGTGATTGGAAAAAAACCCATAGGTACTATAATCTGAAGGGCCATTGGAATGGTACAGGGAGGTTTCTGGAAAGGACAAATTCAGAGAAGGAGCTTCAAATTCTGTCTGTAAACTCTTCTAATATCTCAAGCTGATCCCTGAGCTACCCTTGCACTAAGTAAGCAGCTTATAAGAAGTCCAATTAAAAAAAAAAAACCTGAGATTTCAGCTGCTTACTTAACAATTGAGTGTGCAATTGGAGCCCAAGTTAATTGCCTGCTAAAGCAAAATATCTACACTCCTTATTGGGCCATAATACAACACAGTATCTCCACTATGTAACATTCATGTGATACATGATACAATCCAAAATTGTTTGGTATTCAAATATGCAGTCAATGTTACTTATTTTCAAGAGAAAAAAAATCTATGAAGTCTGACTTCCAAATAGTCCTGATTTTGGAATTAGTAAATAACATTAAAGCAGTGATCATAACCAAGCTAAATGAGCTAAGGGAAAATATACATGTAATGAATAAATAGATAAGAAACCTCAGCAAAGAAATACAAACTGTAAAAGAATAAAATGGAAACTCTAGAGCTGAAAATCACAGTACCCGATTTTTTTAAGATTTTTCTTTATTAATTCGACAGAGAGAGGGGGGAAGCAGGCTCCCCACTGAGCAGAAAGCCCAATGCAGGGCTGAACTCCAGGACCCTGAGATCATGACCTGAGCCAAAGGCAGAGGCTTAACCCACTGAGTCACACAGGCACCCCTGATTTTTTTTAATTACCGGATAAAATTTGCTCTTAATTAGGCCAAAGAGAATATATTTGGCTTCTGGTGGGTTTAAGGCTATGTAAGAAGTAAGCTTGAACACTACCTTAACAGATAAAATAAGCTACACAAATAAACATCAAAGAAAATTGTCAAAAATATTAATGCATATTTTTGTGTTTCTATATGTGTGTGTTAATTATACATAATTTATAATATTTCATATTTGTATAATATATATTCCATGTCATACTATGTTATATATTTAAAACAGTCATTGTGTGAATACATAAATGTGTATATGTATACAAATATTTATATGCACATATACGATATAAAACACACTGTATATGTAATATATAGTATGATACATAGTGTATATCATATATGTTATACATATGTCATGTGATATATCCAAATATACACACACATACCAATGTATGTTTTAAGAAGCAGACTAGCACAACTAAAAAGAAAAATCTTGAAGCGAGATCCAAAGCTATACAACTATCAAAAAACATGCTGGAAGCTTGTATATATAATATATGTGTTATAATATATGCTGTTATATATGTGTGTATGTGTAAATATATATTTATATAAATGTTTATCTTTGACCTGTTTGGCATAGACCAACCAAGCAAATATGTTTGCCAGGGATAAATTATCAAAAAAGTGATGTGTTTTTTAATGTAAATCTAGGTTATAGTGTCATAAATCTTTTTGGGGAAGAGTGACTTATGAGCTGCTCTCCTTGCTAATAAAAACTTAAAAAAAAAAAGAAAAGAAAGTGCAGTTAATTTTACCATGGCATGCTAGGTGTACAGGGAAGCCTCTTCTCTCTGGCCTGAAGCCATGAAAAGGACAACACTGCATAGGAAAATTACAAAGGGGGTGTCATTAGTGCATTAACAATTGTGGAAAAGGAACTTTAGATGGAAGAGGGATTAAATTGAGGATGTAATCCAAAACCTTTACTGTAAAAGTAAGAAGCTTTGAAGGGTTTTCATTCCCAAAGGTGATAGCTTTTTAAAAGTAACAAAGCTCAGTGACGGTTGCAGAGATGACAGTTCACAGAACCACAGTCGGTGTCCTTGGTTTGATACCGGCATATCCATTCATCCATTCATGCACCCCTTGTTTTGACAAGGTTGTATGAGGAAAGAAAAAGTGCATGACTATAGCAGTAGGTAATTTTTTTAATGTGTGGAAGAATAAAATGTACAACTATATGCCAATAATCATGAAAATGTGGGGGAAAAAAGTGAAATTTTTCTTGAAAAACATAAAGTTAAAATTTTAGCACAAGAAAAACTAGGAAAGCAGGGTATGCCAGCAATCATACTTGAAATTGAAATGTATCCTTAAATTCTACTTTTCATCAAGCCATCAAACTCAGACTTTAATATAGATAATTCTTTGTATTCATACTTTAGCCCTTGTTATTTTATTTTGTAATGTGTGTGTGTGTGTGTGTGTGTGTGTGTGTGTGTGTGTGTGTGTGAATTCCTTAACTGATCTTTTACAGCAAAATTTACTTTTACTGTTTTTGTGTTTCCTACGTCTCTACTTTCATTTATGGTCTCTCCTTTCCACTCAAAGAGCTCCTTTCAATACTTCTTGCATAACTGGTTTAGTGGTCATGAACTCCTTTAGCTTTTGTTTGTTTGGGAAACTCTTTATCTTGGAGGCTAAAGTCTTACTTGAGCATATTCTTATTGTCAGATAGTTACAGAAAATTATGGAAAGTCAGTACATTAACTATATGATTCTAATTATTGCTCTGATACTTGCAATAGATAAGGAAAACTTAAGAAGCAAAAACTATAGATCTACTTAATTTAGGCACATGTAATGGACTATTGGAAATAAAATAGAAATTTTAGAATAAAATATAACATATGTAGTTGTTACAATAATGACATTAAAAATCAACAGATGGTTAAAGAAGAATACTAAACACACTGTAAAGGAAAATAGCAAAGTTAGATATGAAGAAATTATTCAGAAATCTGTGCATAAGGATAAGATAAGACAAGGAAATTTCATAGAGAGGAAAACTACAGCTCATATCATATATGAATCTCAGAAAAAGAGAGAATAAAGAAGAGGCAATAATAAATCTGGGAAATTTTCCAGAACTAAAAAAGGAAGAGTCTTCAGATTAAATATGTGTATGTGTATATATATAAACACATATATATGAACAGATATATGACTATATTATATATATGAATATATATATGAAGTCCCTAGTAAAATAAATGAAAACAAACTACAAAACAAACCCTGAGATTATATTTTGTAAAAGACATCAGTTTTATATTTTTATTTTTTTTTTAAGATTTAATTTATTTATTTGACAGAGAGATCACAAGTGGACAGAGAGGCAGGCAGAGAGAGAGGGAGGAAGCAGGCTCCCTGCTGAGCAGAGAGCCCGATGCAGGACTCCATCCTAGGACCCTGAGATCATGATCTGAGCTGAAAGCAGAGGCTTAGCCCACTGAGCCACCCAGGCACCCCAGTTTTATGTTTTTAAATGGTACATAACTACAACATAGAAAATACACATATATAATACAGAAAATTTGAAGTGAATGAAGTATATATTAGCATATTCTAACTAAAACTTCTGATGTCTATTAATGGTAGACAAAATAGAATCTGATGTAAAATCATTAATAGATATAAAAAGCATAGTTGATGTTGAAAAAACAATCTGTCAGAAAAACATATTATTTGTAAATTTGTATCCATCTAACAAAACAAAATAAAAATGCATAAAGCAAAATTGAAATGATCAAAAAAATTAACAAATCTGTAAGACTATTCGAATATGTTAGCATAGTTCTCTCAGAATCAGATAAATCAAGCCATCAGAATTGAAAGGACAATAGATATTTTTAAAAATACAGAACAGTTTAATTTTACAAATCCAAATTAATAGATGTATATAGAACCCTCTACTAAATAGAGAGCATGCATTGTTTTCAAGAACACATAGACTAGTAACAAAAATTGTTCATTTCCTAGATCTTAAGAATTCAACAAATTCAAAGTCATTGACTAAAATGAAATAAAATTAAAACCCAATAATAAAAAGTGAAACTGCCCTAAAAAATAATACCTGTATAAACTAAAATTAAAGAGAATAAAGTCCTTCATATGGTCTGCAGGAAAAAATGACTTATAATGGGAATTACAAAACACAGTCAAATGATAAGGTACAATGGTAAACCTTTTCTTACGCAGCTAAAATCTACTCAGATAAAAAATATATATTATGTGTGTGTAATAGGAAATAAGAAATATTACAATATACATTGAAGGACTTGATGAAATAGAAATAAGATATTTATCTCACGGAAGAAATATATTCTTTGGATGCCTAGGTGGTTCAGTTGTTTAAGCATCTACCTTCAGCTCAAGTCATAATCCCAGGGTTATGCCCCACATGACAAACATGACCAAATGATCAAGCCCTGCATTGAGCTGCTTGCTCAGAGAGGAGCCTGTTTCTCCCTCTCCCTTTCCCTCTGCCCACCACTCTGCCTGCTTGTGCTCTGTCAAATAAATAAATCTTTATTTATATACATATATATGTATAAATATATATAAAACTTGTAGTTTTTTTTTAAAGCTGGTTTTTTGGAAGAGGTACTACAAAATTTCTGGCAATATTAGCAACAATTAGGTAAGAGATGGTACAATGAAAAAACTTTAGAAATAAATGGGGCCATAACAAAATAATATGGATAAATACCAAGGTACACTAAAAAAACAACTGAAAAATGAAATGTATGGATCATATTCACACTTGGGAAGTCAAAGCAAAGATGCCAGTTTTCTTCTGACCAATCTATAAAATCAATGCAAAAAAAAAAAAATACTGGGAAAATGTGTTATAAAATTTTCTAGGCTATTTCTAGAATTCAAATGAAAAGACACAAAGTAAAGTTAAAATATATAGCCAGCATAATTATCAAAAAGAAGAATTCTCAGGGTGCCTGGGTGGCTCTGTTGTTTGAGCATCTGACTGATTTCGGCTCAGGTCATGGTCTCCTGGTTGTGGGATAGGGCTCCCCACTTAGTGTGTGGTCTGCTCCAGATTCTCACTCTCAAGCTGCCCCTCCCCTCACTTGCTCCTGTCCTCACTCCCAATCTCTCTTGCTCTCTCTCTAAAATAAATAAAATCTTAAAAGAAAAATTCTCAAAGGGATAAATATGTAAGGTAATGGATATGTTAATTAACTAGATGGTGGGAATCCTTTTTCAGTGTATACATATATCAAATTACTATGATGTACACTTTCAATATCTTACAATTTTGTCACTTATACCTCAGTAAGGCTGAAAAAAAAGAGAGAGAGAGAGAAGGATAGGGTCTTGCCTGGAAGATATCAAGCCTTAATATAACACCATAATTAGAATAGTGTGATATTGGTTAGATCGACACTTAGTGTTATTATCTCATCTTAGAAATTCAGAAATGAAAAGTAACTGAGGCCTTAAGGCAGAAATGATTTATTCAAGTCTCATGGTGATTTATGGCTGATGTAAGAACAAAATTCTTATCTTCTGAATCCCAGTCCCGCCTCTGTTCCCTACAATAGATTTTACTCTCTCGCGTGTTGTTAAACAAGCACAGAGTATATAAATCAGGGACTCTAGGTTGTGGTGTAGTAACAAACAATCCCCAAAACTCAGTGGCTCAAAATATGGTATTTTTTTCTTGTTTGGTTTATATGTCTGATTATACATCAGTGTGGAAGTCTGCTCCACATAGTCACTCAGGGACCCAGACAGATGGAGGCTCCATCATCATGTAGCTGAAATGTCTGGATGTTTGGGGGTCAAGGAGGACCTGGAGAATTTTGGAGGCTTTTCATTGTGTCAGCCCAGAGGTAGTGTGTATCACTTCCATTCACCTATCATGGTGAGAACATGTCACCATGCCTTGCCTGACTGCAAGAGGGTTGAGGAGTGATGTATCCTTCATGTCTAGGAAGGAAAGAACTGGATACGGCGAATCATGGATTATAATGATGTGGAGAAACAGGAAAATAACTTTGAATGGTTAGGCTGATGAGTTCTATCTGATTATTTTCTCTCCCACTGAGGCTTCCTGTTTTTAAATGTATTCCTCTATATCTGTGTCTGTGCCCCTCTCCTGAGGGTGGAAGGATAAATATATGATAATGTTAGTCAAATTAGTGATTTTTGGCTCTGTGGAGTCCAAGTGATTAAAATGATAAGCAAGGAAAGAGGATCAAAATAATGGTTTGGAGGTTTGCCCATGGTTCCTAAGGATTTGCTTTATTTCTGGAGCAAAAGAAGACTGATCTGCAGTCCACCGAATTAGAGCTTCTTGGCCTGTAGAGGTTCACACAACTTCCTCAAATATTTATCTTTTTTATAGGAAAAAAGAAGTGGTATCTGTGTTAAGAGAAAAGTCTGAAGCCAAAAGATAATTATTAAGCTTACAGAATTTTTATTTAATTCTCTTTCCATAACAAATATTTTTGCCTTAATTTAATACAATTTAATTCAAAATATGCACAGAAAACTGTTTTATATGTTTTTAATGTTAGATTTATTTTTAAATCTATAAAGTTTATACCAGGAAGGAAATATCTTTAATAAAGAGCAATTATCAAAAGTTATTTTGAAACTGATATGTCATCTTTACATCTAGTGTTATGCCAAAATGTAAAGTATAGGTACTTTCGATGAGCAATCCAAATGTTCAAGATTTCCCCCAAAGGGATAATCCTCCAATCTGGAAACCACGCCCACCAGTAGTTTTCACTTATGCATAATGCACACATATTTTGTATTTAATAGGCTGCTAAGCTCTCATTAATATGTTTGGGATCATCAATGTCATGGAAAGAACTCTCATGACTTATTCTAAAGTAAAGAAAGAGCAGGGAGCCGATTATAAAGTAAATCATTTTGCAATGCAACATTTATGTAAACCACTGCTTTATATTTGTGGATATATATGCACAGAGATTGGCTAAGCACCAAAGTGATAGCTGTTTGGGTGGTGGTATTTTGAGATATTTTTATTTTCTTCCTTTTAAATTTTGACCCTCAACTTTTTTTTTTATACTAAGACTATAGATTTTGCAAATGTACATTTATTTTTAAAAAGAGAGAGAGAAATTTTCTTCAAAGAATAGCTTTGGAGAACAAGCTGTACATTCATGTAGAATTACAAATCTCCATAATGTTTCTTCAGATGCTAGGTATTGGCCTCCAATCCGGTTTCCAGTAAGATCTTAGTCCTCTGTTGAAATATGAACATGGTGGATATATTTTACCTTTTACACACACACACACACACACACACACACACACACTATTTAAGTTACGAAGCACAGTTTTAAAATGGAAATGTTCTGTGTTTCATTAGAAATGGGTTGTAGCTGCTTTATTCTAGTGGCTAATTCATAGACCTTTTAATATTATCTCACTGTCGAGAAGCCAACTATATTATTCCAAGTTCTGAATAATTGGGTAACCTTTGTCCCCTTTGAGTGAAAAGGAGAACGAAGTTCATTATGGAGGAAAATGCTGTATCTCAGGAACAGGAATGTGAGAATAGAGGCAGGATGATACACGGAGCTTTGGCAAACGTGAGGTTATACTCTCGGTAATCATTCCGCGCGTTTCAGCAGGCTAACATTTACCTCTGTTCTCCTCCTATATACTCCCATTGCTTCTGCTTCATTTCTGGGCTCAGTTTTTAAAAACCAAAACCATTTTGTGGCAGTTCCATAGGAGGCTGAGAACACTGCATGCTGAAGCAGGTCCCGGAGGGGAGCGCGAATGCTGGCCAGGTAGACGGGGCCTGCTAGTCATCCTGCCCGCACACACCTGCTTTGCAGTCAGAAAGAGCTCCTGCATCCCGAGCCTTGCTGCCTGCCGGCCGGCCGGTCGCATATGCCTCAATCCTGCCAAAGCTCTGGGTCCCCCTGAACAAAGAATGCAGAGAAGGAAGACACAGAGTGTTCCGGGGGCGGGGGTGGAAACCCCCAAATACTAAGGGACGTGTCCGAATGCCAGAATTTCTATCCCAAGAGATGTGGAAAAGAAATAACGCGATTTAGACAACAGCCTTTCTAGTCTTTTGGTGCTCAGATTTTTTAGTGACAGGTTTTCTAAACATCTCTTGACTTGTTTCCTCCTTTTCTTCTTCTTGCCCCTCCTGATTTAGATGCATTGACTTGAAAATACTAAACACACATTCATTTTTTAGGAAATTTCTTGTTTTGCCTTCCCTGCAAAGCCTCATTGTGTGTGTGTGCAGGACAGTGTTCATTTATGGTCTGCCTGGGAGAACGCTGAGGGTTCGTGGAGATAATTTTCTTATACAGCGCACAGCAGACTACGGAGGAAACATGGCTGCCCGTCAAGGGATCTGTGCCATCAGAACATTTGGTTTCCAGTCTCCCAATTCCTCTTTGTTTTTGATCGTGACATTTCTTCATGCTCAGATGCATACGTGATGTAACATTCTTTGTTGATGTTCTGAAATGTGTTTTAGAGTTATTTTGGCTTTGCACAAAATAAGAATGGGGAACTAAACTTTTCTGGTTGAAATGCAAATCTCCCCCTCCCCTTCTCATTCCCCTGCTTTTCTGCACCACACATATTTGTATGGCTTTAAACCCAAGGCTGGTATTTAATAGACCCTAGATGGTTTTGTTGAAAACAGGGCAAATGAAAAGTCTCTCCAGGGGATTTGTGGGCCTTTACTGTGGTGGGGAGAATGCCCTAAAGGGGCGTTCCTCCCAGCCTAATTGTTGAGGAATGATGGAAGTTCAATAGCATGGAAATTCCACTTCTCGCTTCAGCTGAAAAGGTGCTTATAAAGGTAGCTGGGCTATTTTAGCAATTTGCCTTCTTTTGAAAATCCAATTTGGAAGCTTCATTAAAGGGCACTAATTTAGTGTCTTAGGGGAATATGTGTTTAAAGGAGCTTGTCGACAATGTTAGATGTTTGCCAGTGTGTAGGTGAGCTCAACTCCCCAAGCTGGGGTTACCTGGTTACATGTATGTTTTTTCATTTCAATCTGATACAAAATAAATTCAAAAGCATCTAGTCGAAGGCAGTCACAGCACAACTTTCTCTGTCCCCACTACCACTATTTCTTATCCTTAAAGTTGGGATGCTATCAGTGCATAAACACTGCGACAACTGGCATTGTGAATCTGTCACCCAGAGACCCAATAAGGTACACAGCAGTTTCTGTGAGTTTAGTAGTAGTTAATACATGACGGGCCAAGGACTAGAAGGAATGGCAACTGTTTCAAAGTGTGTAGGGAAATACGCTGTCTTAATATCTGGAAGAATCACCTATTGCTAACTGCCTGCCTTATAATTCCCAGAAGTATATTTCAGTTCCACACTGGGACACAAAATTTAAAATTGGAGAGCCAAATGCTGATTATATGCCTGGTCTTGGATAAGCTTGAACTTTCTCGAGTTCTTAATTTTTGACAAAATATTGTGAGAACAGGTAGAAATTTTTTAAAAAGTTTTATTTATGTATTTTTTAGAGAAAGAGAGTGAGTGCAAGTGGGGGGAGGGGCAGAGAATGAGAGAGAGAGAGAGAAAGAACCTCAAGTAGACTCCATGATGATTGCAGAGCCCACAGTAGGGCCCATCTTACAATCCTGAGGTCATGACCTGAGCCAAAATCAAGAGTCTAGCACTTAACTGACTGAGCCACCCAGGTGGCCCGGTAGAAAATTTTAGTTGAAGCAAGTTAACATTATTCTTCTTGGGTTTTCTTTCTTTCTTTTTCTTCCCTTCCTTCCTTCCTTTCTTTTAAATATTTATTTTAGTTATTTGAAGAGAGAGAGAGCTTGCAAGTGCATGCATGAGCATGAGACGGGGCAAGGGGCAGAGGCAGAAGGAGAGGAAGAGAATCCTCAAGCAGACTCCCCACTGAGCAGGGAGCCTGACATGGCACTCCATCCTAGGACCCTGAGATCATGACCCTAGCCGATATCAAGAGTCATAGGCTTAACACACTGAAGTTCTTGAAATATTCTGTCTTGTTCTTTTACATAATCATTGCTAATGGTACTGATTGAGTCTCCCCTCACCCTACTCAAGTTATATAATTTCTATATTCAGTCTAGAATAGAGTTTCTTTTCTTTTCTTTCTTTTTTTTTTTTTTTTTTTTTGATCAATTCTCGGAATGAGATCTAATTTGTTCTAGGAAAACTTTGTGTTAAAAGCAAGCTGTTAAGGTTTCCTGTTAGTAGATTACCCATCCATCCATTCAAGTACATTGACCCTCTTCCCATGCAGTCTCAACTTTGTAAATTTATGACATATAACAACTTGGCACAACAATTTCCCTCAAAAGAAAAGTAGGTTTTTTAAGAACATGACCTAAGATGAATGAAAGGAAAGAGAATAGAAATACCTTTTTATTAACTTTCCCTTGGATTCATATGGCTGGCAGGAGGGGGGTGGGAAATGCCTGTCAAAATGCTTTTGGAGGGCACTGATGAGTAGAAATCCTCAGAAAATAGATCAAAATAAGGGTCTTAAATTCTTCCAGCCTCATTTGCTGAAACCTTATACAACAGATTCATTTTTATTCCAGCAAGAGCTGATCCCTAAGGGAGACAATTTCTAATATTTGGAAAATAATTATCTGTTCATGAAGGACCAGTACAATATTATCTTGTTTTTATAGCATTTTCTAGAACTACACATATCATCTGTGTGATATTTTTGATCAATATCTTAGTGTATGTGAACATGGATACAGCTGTTGAAATTACATTCCTATAAAAAGTAGAAGGCATATCCCTTAATAAATCTGTTTATAATGTCTGTCATTAGGAATGGATGCCAATAAAGGAAACTAAAAGGACATGGAAATTTTCATGGCATGGTTTATGCCAGTTATTTATTTGTTGTCTATTCACGGGGCAACTAATTGCAGCTGGTGAAAGTTGATTTTCTCCTCTTCAATTTATTGTGGGATGGGGCGTTCATTGCACCAGATCCATAGTTATTCAGCGTCTACGTTTTAGAAGCTGAAATGCTGGATACTGTCAAAATGAGCTTTGGCAATTCCATGCAGGCGTGTACAACTATAATTTTGCTTCACATTAATAACAACCTAGCAAAGAATCCCAGAATCAAATGCCTTGCTCTCAGCTGGGGGCAGAAAGCCAGAGTGATATATCTTGGCTGGTGACCTATAATGTTGGAAAAGTAGGCTCTACATTCACTCAGGAAGGGTGGGCGGTATTCCGGAAATGTATCCCCGTTCCTCCAGGATTCCTTTTTTTTTTTTTTTTTTTTTTCTTCTTTTGGTAGTGTGTGCCCCGAGACAATGAAAAAAAAATGAATTACAGATAATAAAAATAGCACATCTCCAGAACAAACGGGAAATGCAGAGCTTTAATTTCTTCGGATGTCAACTCTGTTCCCTGCCCCACGCCCTACCCTTCCCGGGTTTCTGCCGCACCGCTGTGATTCTAAATCGGCGCTCGGGTGGGCAGCGGTCTGGGCAGTCGCCCGCAGCAAGTGCACTTGGCGCTGCACGCCCGGACTTTTGGTGTTGCTCGAAGCCGAGAATCTCTGAGAGCTCGGAGGCTACGGATTCATTTGGGTGGGGGGAGGTGTTATTATTGTGGGATATTCTCTGCAGAGTTGGCCGGGAGAGTGAGCAGCGGAGGAAGGGAGTGAGCTGGGCTTGGGCAAGTGTCCGCAGGAGTCGGAGGTGCCCCCGGGAGAGGTACGCTGGAGGGCTCGGGCATGGGGGCGGGGAGCGGGGACGTGGTGGAGAGGGGCAGGGGACAGCGTGCCAGTTTTCCTTCTGATTAATGACGCTCACGCTGCCGCGCGTGGCTCCGGCGCTTTGTCTCCAGCCTCGGGGCTGGCGCAGAGAACTGCCGGGGGAATGGATGGCACTGCGCGCGAGGCGCACCGGGCAGGTGCCCGCTCTCCGACTCTGCCAACTCCGGCCGCGCCCAGTGGCAGAGGCCCTGACTCCCCGCAGGCGCCCGGCCCCGGCAGGCTTCCGGGTGTGGCTGTCCCGGGGGCTGGAAGCTGCAGCCCGGGCGGGGACAGATGCGGCCGGGGCTGCGGGGAGGAGCCGGGCGCGTGGGAGGGCAGGGACTGGCGGAGGGGCAGGCGGCGGAGGCGGGGAGGCAGGGGCGCGGGACAGAGGGACGGACGGAGGCTGACTGGCTCGGGGTGGGACGACAGAGTGACAGAGCAGCGGACAGGTGGGAGCAGTTAGACAGCTTGAGTCGGAGAGAGCAGGACGCTGAGAAGGAGAAGCAGAAGGAGAGAGAGAGAGGGAGAGAAAGAGAGACAGGGAGAGAGGAAGAGGGCGCGAAAGGCAGAGCGAGAGGAAGAGCGAGCGAGCGAGCAGCACTCGCGTGCACCCTCCCCTCCAGACGCCCTCCGCTGTCCGAAGGAAGCGGCCGGGGCACTGAGTGGGAGCTGGAGAGCGATGCGGGCACAGAAGACGGGAACAGGGACCCTGCATTGCTAGTGGGACCGAGACACGCCGAGGGACGGACAGACCGACACACGCACGGACTGTCAGCCGGCGAGAGTGGCAGCTCCGAGAGCAGAGCGCAGGAGAGCGAGAATCCAGCGCTGAGCTGCCCGGCTGAGCGACAGTCAGGCAGACAGACGTGCAGAGGGACAGACTGGCAGACAGGAGGCGGGGGCTCATTCACTTCCCGAAGCCAGCCGAGCAGAGAAGGCGGCGGCGGCGCCCCCTGAGCTCGTCCGGAGCAGCGACAAGCAGCGGGGGCAGCGGGGTCGCCTGCCAAAGCCACCACGGTCGCCGCAGCTGCGCGTGGATCCCAGCCGCCGACTCTGCAGAAAGCTCCTTTTACTAGCAGTTAAATAAATCGACCAAAAACCAAACCAAAACAAAAAAAGCCAAGCCAAGCCAAACCAAACAAATCCAGCCAATTTAATCATTGAGAAACAATACTAATAAAAACCAAAAACTAAACCAAATTAATCAAGGCACCAAGACGCTGGGGGGATACCCACTGTTCGGTCAAGGTAATAATCAAGGTCTTCCGACGTGAACATTGCACGTCTTTTGTGATTTTTTTTCCCTCCTCCTTTTTGCCGTATATCTGTGTTTTTCTTTAGATTTGTTTCTCGTCTGTATTTCTCCTTCATGTTTGTAGAAAACTGTTGATGTTATACATGTATTGTGTTTTTAATGTTTCGTCAAAGGAGGGGTAGACTCCCCTCCCCCAGATGAGGCAGACCAAGAAAGCTGGAAGAGAGCTGAGAAGGGCAGTTCTTTTCATCAGAGAAGTCTACAGTGATTTATGCAGGTTTCATGGTAGAAAGTTTGGGACCCTGTTATTTCATTTGAAAGAGAACTATGCAAGAGGCAAAAAAAAAAAAGTTGTAATCAGTTTGTTGTTTTTGCAGGACTCAGGGTCTGGCTCCCAAGGGCTTTTGGGGGAAAAGATGTTACCTTTTCTCTTTACATGTTTGAAATCTGTTTCATTGCAAACTCTAAACTTAATGTCTTCTGTCTGGGGTTGTCGGTTTGGTGGTGAAATTGAGTTGGATTGATCATGTATTTAGAAAGTTTCTTAGGAAGAGAAATGGACTCAGTTAATGTTTATGCATAGAAATAGAGCTGGAGTGGATGTGGTTGCTGACAACTGCTCAGACTTAGTATTTGATCACCTCCTTAAGATCCAAGATAAGGACAGAATCCAAGCCTACAAGGAAAAGCAAAGGGGGCATTGAAAGTTACAAAGGGATGGGAAGCTAGTAAGCACAATGCAAGGCTGGTAGAAATCATTTCTTGAGAATGTGTTTAGAGTGCAGATATCTATTTTGATATTTGATTTTTAAAGGCTATTGGTATGACACTTCAGACTCTCCAAAAAGAATGACATTTCCCAAAGTTGAATGAATCTGTACAAGATTTTGTTCAAAGGCTGAATAATTCCAAATGATTCCCACCTCCTCTTCACCTACTTTGGAGATGAAAATCACTATGATTGTTTTAAGAAAACAGAAATGGAGATGACAGGAAATCATTTTTCTTTTGGTAAAAGTTAGCAAACCTTTGACTTACACTTTAAAATAAATGCACCTACTCCTTTGATCCTCTGTATTCGTGTCACCATGGGACTTGTATGTCTTAATAGGATTTTAGTTAATGTCATTTTTACGAAAGACAGCCATTTGGAAGTCAAGAGCTCTAGCTATGTTCTGTTCAAATAGCCAAGTGATCTACTGTTTTGGTAGTAATTGCTTCTGCTGCCTTCCTAACATGGATCACATGTGGAAAATTATATATGCACTCACTTCAGGTTTATATGGATTTGTATGGTATGTATTTGTGTTTGATCTCTTATTTCCTCTCTTATCACATTCCTTTACTTCTTTTGATCATTTCAACTAACAGAATATTTTAAAATTTTCTGGAGAATGAGTTTAGGATATTCTTGAAGGAATACACTTCATCAGAAAAGATGCAGAAGACTAACCTCTTACTGTCCTTGCTTTTCAATACTATTTGTTTGTTTTAAATAATTTGGTTTATAGGCAGTTCTAAAGACATTTAGATGTTATGCATATATGGCTCCATTTCTCTTGACATGATTTATGTTATTTGATAAATAATAATATAAATCAATTGCTGTAGGTGAACGCCTACTTAACAGAACACTTGGTTGAAGTAAGGTATATTTAAAGAAACTTCTACAGCTTCAGAAATTGACTTTGAGCTTCTCAGTGACTTAATTCCACTACATGCCGATTTCTCTTTTACAGTATTCAACTCAGACGGAGACAGGTTTGTGTGAGTGGTTAGATTTGCAAATTGCTGATCTCCCAGTGACTTTCCCTCTTAGATCCCAGCTGAGTATGGTTACCTTGAGAACTGTGGCATTAGCCCTGTTAGAGCATGCTCCACTGGGGGGTTCTCTGCTGTCTATTTTTAATGCTATTTAATGAAGGAGTGAGCGCCTCACTCCGCAATAAAAGAAGCATGATGGAAGACAGAGCAGTGCATGGTTTTGGATACTGGAGAAGGATATATGAAAAGGTACAGACTGGCTGTTGGATATGGTAATTTAATTAGTCCTAATGTATTGTACTAACAAATCAGTTGATTTTAGTGAGATAATTACACATGAATAATCTGCGATGTGTTTTCATAAACCTCTTCAGTAATTCTTAGAAAGAAGACTCAATCATTAGAATGCCTTGAAACTTAAAGGAGATACTAACCAAGGAGTTGCTGCACACGTACTATTTTTCATACAAGCTGTCAGATTCTTGGATGGTGAGAAGTGCAGAAATAATTTCAGATTCCTAAAATACTGTCCTAGCGGACAGTCTGGAGCTTGTAAAATGTTCTGGGCATAAAATTTCTAACATCCTTCTAAGATATTATAACCTGAAGCTCTGCCTTGTGAATTTGGGTTTTTCTTTTATAAACTTGGAGTCTGGTTCCAGAATTATGGCAACGAAGTGAAGCAGGAAGTTTTGGTTGAACTTGGTAGAAAATTTGAGTTGTTTTCTCTCCTTATTTTGAGATAAGCACAATACATTTATCTTATCGAAGGTTAAGTATTTTTAAAATGTAGATAGTAGAGGCAGCACTAATAATTTTTGGAACAATATAATGAGTGGGGAATTATCTTAATGTTATAGCATGTAAAATATATGAAGCCATCTGCCTGCAATGTTTGTATATGCAGAACACCTGTCTTGAGGTAGACAGTGAAAACGTTCAATCAGAAAGGTCTCTGTTATTCATTTTCATATTAACAAGATGCTATAATCAGGTTATATCTTTGTTCAAAGCAAAGCTAGTTAAACAAATGCCTAAATAGTTTAAAAATTAATAAACATAAGAGAAAGTGAGAAATTTTTATTAAGTGGGGAAGTGAATTATATAATTATTGTTAAATAAAGCCATTAGAGCAATGTGCAGAGTTTTTCTAGGTTTTTCCCATTTCTATGAAGAATAAGCCCCCCAAAATAAACTACTAAGAGAAATGCATTGTAAGAGTTACTCTAATTTGTTGTTGTTGTGTTTTCTACTTTGTACTTCTAGAGGGGGATAATAATTACACACTGGCTGTAATATTGCCCTTAGTGGTCATGCTGTTTGGACCACAATGCTGATACTTTTCTCAAGATTCTCAAGTGAGTGGGCATTCTCATCTGAATTAAATGTAAATTTTGTCCGTGGACCAGATAATGATAACTTACATGAGTAGAGTGTAGAATGAGTCGACCCCTGAAGACACAATGTACAGCGTAGGCAGAAGTGAATATGACTGAAGATTCTCATTAGGATTGGGAGACAGTTTGAAGTCCATAAGGTTGGAAATTGCAAATGAACCGTTTGCACATAAGTTAATGTAATTCAGATCTGCTTTGCGACAAGGTTAGGAGAGAATATGGGGCTTAAAAATGATGTGGACAGTGAAAATCATTTCTTCAAATGGTAAGTACTGACATCATTCTAACTGGTACCACACGGTGGTAGCGTGTTTAGAAATTTGTGAATTTCTAATCAGAAAAAGAATTGGCTTCCTTAGAAATGCATTATGTCACCTGGAAAGTTCTGGACACATTTTAAGTCAGTGATGAACTTATAAAATACAGGCTTCCTCTCTTTAGACAAAGGATCTTTATTTTTTAGGGAATCTGTGGTTCCAGAGGCTCTATGTTTCTGCTGATTTTGCTTTCTTTTGTTTTACATCCTAACATTTAAAGTTAAATATGAAAAATAATTACAAGCAGTGCTATAAGTAAGTGCTGAAGGACTATTAAAGGTAAAGAATATTAGCAAGATGTATCTGTGACTGGGTTAGTTTTTCTCAGGCTATCTTTGCTTCTGAGTGTTAGTTTCCTTTAAGGTACATTTATGTCAAGTTCTAATAAATTGCTTTTTTTAGTGCCTTATCTAAATGAATTTTGCTCATTTTGGATTAAACGTGGCCCTGCATGTTCACAGGATTTATTACTTGTATTTACATCACAACCATTTCACGGCCCTGAGGATCAGATATAAGCTGAGATACAAAGTATTTAAATTGTATACATACATATAATATTCTTGAAAAAAAATAAACTGCTTGGGCTGGAGCTTCAAATTCATTCAGCAGTGTTTAATATTCAGTAAACTTGCTGCCTTTTGGTCTCAAAATCCTCTGCGGTCCAGTGATCTTTTCTTAAGGTATAGAATGTCCATGTAACATTTTGCATATACCTTTCTCTAATATTACTGGGACATTTCTGCACCCCCAGAAATAGCTGCGCAGGTAAACCAAAAAGTGAATTGAAATAATTTATACTAGGAAAATGGAGAGCATTTTGAAAAAAACAAAAGGATTGGCTTGAATACACCAAATTGACTCTCTACTTTCAGACTGAATCCTTAGTATTATGTTATGTTCTTCTTTATTAGCTGTCAGCATAGAGCTGAGTGTTGCCAGGAGGGCGAGTGTTAATCGCTATCTATGGCCACAGTAGATCAATATTTTGAATTCCTTCGCACACTTTTCCCAAGGAAATTTCTTTTGGCAGCTTTTTATACCTCCGCTTAATGTACAGGTCCATGCCAAATGTTATATAAGATTTTTCTGAGTTTTATAATCAGATGATGCCTATTAGGATAAAATTGCAGTTTTGACTTACTAAAATGCTGAAAAATTCGTCCAAAATTGTCTCACTCACAGCACATATTCTTAATAAATGGATGCATTTTTAAAGTAACTTTACAATTAAATTAAAATACTTTACAATTGCTTCTTCTGTCTAGCACCAGAAAATAATGTCATTTTCTCCAGGTGACGGGGAGAAGAGACCTGCTAGTAATCATCCCTTTTAAGAACAGGCTTCTTAATCACATCCATTTCACATTACTTCAAAATGACACAACAGTTCGTAAATTAGAAATCCACCATGGAGAACACACAAAGTATTGAGATCTCGCTAGCAAAATCCCTTCTGTAAATAATAACATTGGTTTTAAATAACTGAAAAGAAATATGGTTTTAATTGAGAGGGAAAATTCAGATTTTTAACAAGAAAACAATTACGTCACTTTTTATTTCAAATATTTTGGCAAAGTTTGAGATTTATTTGGCATATTGCGGTTGATGTTTCCACCCAGAATCACTTTGTGTAATGTGTAATCTTTTTTTCTGCAGGGCTGAGACATATTCACAAAGCTTATCTACCAAGATAAACCAGTAATCTCTTCCTGATACCCACACAAGCTAGGAAATAAGTCCTTGTGATAGGGATATCCAAAAAAAGAACTCTGTGAATTCTTAACTAGACTTAGAGCAGGAATGCTTAATAATGAATGAGCATTTCCTTACATTTGTATGATCCTACGTTGATTCTCTATTACGCAGTAAATACTTGAGATAAGAACGAGGACCTTCTCTAAGGAAGTGGAAACCAGAGGAGCAGCTTTTCTTCTAATCACTAAGATACAGTATTCACTTTGGAACATTGTTGTCCCTAGAATCATACTTACAGGGGGAAAAACGCGTGTTGACATATTTTGATCTAGTTGCAATTAAGAAGCAACACCAATAATTGAGGTAAATGTTTCAACATATTTAGAGAACAAAATGGGACAACAATTTCAAAAAGTTTCAAGGTCCTAGCCGTCCAAATATGCTATCCCTTGACCTGTAAATAAGAAGGCCTAGCATTCTCCATTCCATAACTTGAGTTGCTTTCAGGTGATCTCATCACTGTCACAGAAGCCTGGAAGAATCAAGCTATGGGTCAAAAGAGGATGGAGGAAGGGCCTGGAAACTCCCTGGAATTCAGGGCTACCCATAATTATTTTATTGTTATTTGTTCATGAACTCAATAGGAAAAATAAAGAGCTATTAAATTGCTTTTGTAGCTTTTATTTAAAAAAAAGTATAGATTAAAATGCTTCTAGAAACACAAGCTAAAATCCTCACACAAAGTTCTAATATTTTTGGATATGAAAATATCTATCCTCTGCATTGACATATTTTTCTCAGCATGTTGTTTGTTAAAATGTGAGTTTGGTGGAAATCTCAGCATTGCTGGCATTTGACTCAATTTAATCACCAAAAAGCTTTTGGACAGAAAATGAGTAGACTCCATGTGAGTATGTGACAGAATCGAGGTTTCTGCAGCATTTGCAAGCTTCAAATATTCACTGGCTCTTCACAAAACTATTTTTTAAAAAGAGAAAGTGTGTGTGTTAAAAAAGAAAAAGAAGAAGAAGAAGAAGAAGAAGAACCTTCAATTAGAAATATGGCACTTTCTTTTCTTTTTTATTTTAAAGAAAGAAGATTAAGGTTTATGGTTAGATGATGACTCGTTAAGCCAACATAACAGACAGTTGAGTTAAAATTTCTATTGAATTCTGCCAGATTAATTAATTGTCATGAACTTGCCACCCTATCTATGATCCTTTCATTTATCTGGCTTACAGGAATGATCAGGTAACACTTTTAAATTACATAGTTTCATATTTGTTTATTTTAAACTTGCTTAGATATGTTGGTATTATTGGAATTTTAGGAAACTGCCAAATAATAGGCATAAGCACTAAGATGAATTCATAAATCCCACTGCAGGCAGCCAGCTGGTACTAAAGATTCTTCTTCTTCTTCTTCTTTTTTTTTTTTTCCTACTTAGGTGATGATTATCTTTGGTCATGGCAGCTAATTCCTTTGTGAGGATTAAAACCTTTCTCCAACCCTGAAATTTCCATACAATAGCTCACAGAGTCCTGGAAAGATAAAATAATAAAGCGAGCGACCGTGTTGCCAGTACACGTGTTGCTCTCCGCTTAAGCGCAGTTAGACACTCTAACTGGACGCCTTCGTCTTTGTAGTAATTATTGTCTTCATCCACAGCAATGGATGACCCAGTTTTAGGTAGTTTTTGTTTTGTTTTGTTTTGTTTTTCCAGCATCACGAGATAAGGGCGTATAGATACATAGTTAAATGTTAGTGTTTATATATTAAAACGATTACACATATTCTAGAACAAGGATGTCAATATCCCTCCGAGCGAGATTATTTTATTCCACAAAGGACCATAATGTCTGAGTTTTGTTGTTGTTGTTGTTGTTTTATTTTTCTTGGTTTTTTGTTTGTCAGATACGATGTCATGAACTCTAGACTGAGAGATGTTTTGAATTCAGTGGAGCTTCTGATGGAAAGTGGGGTTCAAAGCAACCGAGGGGATGTAGAGCAGACGTGCGCTTGGAGCTTCTCTGGGAGGCAGCAGGTGACTTGCTGTGTGTAGGGAAGGTGGGCTTTACCGCCGAGCCACCACAGGAGTCTGCAGGTGACAGATATGTGCAAAACTTGGACTGAAGTAAAAGGTCTTGGGAAACAAGGCCTAAATATGGTATTGTATCCACGTCTGACTACTCCCCCACTTACCTCTGTAAATACACAATTTAGCATCTGAACATCCAGTCCTAGTGTCTGGCTTCTGGGTCTGCATAAGGAACAGTGTGACGATGGCCATGACTCTAAACCTCTCCATGCGTCACAGTTTCTGCAGGTGAAATTGTGAGTGATGCCCGTCCGGTATAAACAAATGACTAGTTAGGCAGCTTTAGCCATTGAGCAAATTCCTCATTGCTTCAATTTTCTCATTTGTAAAGTCTGGTCGGGCCTGTCTTGAAGGGTTGAAGCAGAACCAAAGAGCTGAGCACAGGCACGTAGTCTCATGCGCTAAGAAGAAGCTATCCTCTTTCCGTATGAAAACCTTTGGAGAGTTATCCTGACAGCATAGACCAGACAAACTTTAAGATCTTGGGGTGGTGGTGGTGAGTAATTTAGAGTACAGCTCTTCTTTCCTACCCTGTAACATTTTGGGGGGTTAACACTGGAGACTAGCTTCACTCTTTTTCTGGGTCTGTGAAATATGGAGAGCCAAGCGAAGGTCAGAACGACTCCAGGAGTGTGCACTGCTGAAGAATCCCGATGTATCACAAGGCTGACACCTTGCATCAGTCTTTAAGGGAAAGGGTGGCCCAGTTCAGGTTTGTCTACAAAATGAACATATAGACATTGTTTCTCTGAAGCAGTTCAGTTGTATCATTGTTACCGTCTAAAAGAGGTGGCTGAAAAATGGAATCATTGAACAAGAAAGGTTTGGAAGGGATCCGTGAAGGAATAAACTTCAATCCTATGTTAATGTGAAGGCTTTTAAGTGGTAGATTTGGACTGTATCTGAGACGTTAAAGCAAGTGACGCCTTGGGCTTGCTGGTGGGGCTCCCTGACCCCCCACAGAAGGCTTGGTTTCTAAGCACTGAGTGAGCTGTTTGGGCTGAGTAGCTGATCTGACCTCTGACCCTGAAGCATTCCCTCTTACTGTTGCTGAAATGAATCATTTCTGCCTTGTGTGAAAGTGGCCAGAGGAGGAGAGAAACTCCCCTCATAACTGGGATTTAATCAGTCGGTTTCCTCATCAGGCAATGGGAACCATGAGGAGTGTTCGGTGCAGGAGAAGGTGAGCTGTGCAAAACATTAAGGTTGTTAAATAATCGAGCTTTCTTTTTTTTTTTTAATATTTTATTTGTTTGACAGAGAGATATCACAACTAGGCAGAGAGGCAGGCAGAGAGAGGAGGGAGCAGGCTCCCTGCAGAGCAAAGAGCCCGATGCAGGCTTAATTCCAGGACCCTGGGATCATGACCTGAGCGAAGGCAGGGCTTTAACCCACTGAGCCACTCAGGCGCCCCTCGAGCTTTATTTTCTATTATAACTTGAATATCAGCCATTCTTCTGAAGGAGAACACACTCAGAAAGTTATCTAATGAAACTTCTCAGAAGGCATCTGAGAATAAATTTACAATCCTTTGGTATTCTGATATTTGCTGGGAAACAAACTAAAAACAAGGAAAGAGTAGACAGATTTTATGTATTTATATATATATATACATATATATATAGTCCATCACATGTATCTTATTATAAGATGTATCTTATAGATCTTGTCTATCAGATATGTGATCTATATCTACAATTGGCATATATTTGTATCTATACCTATAGCTAGAATCTGCATAATATTCATACTTAAAGTCATCTAACTCACATTAAGCAAAAAAGCAAGTTGGCCCAAAAGCATATTTCCTAATACATTTTTCCACTGTCCTTAGCAGTCCTTGCTTGCATGTGGCAGATAGTTAATCAAAATTTGTTGAATTAAAAATTGATCTTTATATTGTTGAAGGCATCTAATATTCAGGACTTAAAATCATCCCCCAGTAAAGTATTAATTGTATTTTCCCCGAAAGTTTCAGCTTAGTGGACTTGACATTCATCTTTCTGAAAAAGAGAACGGCGTGCCCTTGTATGTGGCATTGTAATGACGCTCGGCATTGTCTGGGCTCTCACAAAGGAGGCCCTTCTTCAGATCTCAGGCTGGGACTTGGGCTTCTACAAGAATACAAGGCCTCTAAAACTTTAGGCCACTTGAACGGAATACATAGATCACCTTTCCATCTGCGTGGAAGGGAATTAAGGTCAATGCTCCGTTAATATGGTCTTGGGGGAAGGGATGAGGCAAAGGCAGGTTCGCAAGAAATTTCCAAATCACTGGTACACAGAGCAAATGACAACTCATGTTTGCTGGACAGGTGCCTGTGGAGAGATTAACCATAGTGAAGGTGATCCAGGATGTGGAGAGAGAATTTACTCCTCTAAAGGCTGAGTGACCAGGCAGTGCCGGATTAGAAGGCAGGGGTGAGGAAGGGTGGGCGAAGGGAACCTGGCAAACTGGGGGCCTCCAGTCCCCATTTCCTCCTGAAATCAGAGCAGCTCTTACCAAATGATAGGAGGGGCTGCCTTCTCTCCCTGCTGTATGGGAAAAGGAGTTTGGCGCACGGAGGATTTAGATTTCAATGTGCACCCAAATTCCATGCAGTATTTTATTATTTGCCATCACTGACTCTCCTAGGATAAGATTATGACCCCAGTGCTATTCACAAAGAAAGTTAACAAGATCTTCAGGAGCGTTTACTCGTAGCACCCTTCCAGGAGCAATTTGGGACTTTATCTAAGAACTAAAAATGATTTCAAATACAATCGTGGTAACTTGTGATTTGTACACTTCGCAGATAAAACCAATAGGTACATCCAACAGAAGGCCATTTGTATAATCAGAGATTCGCCTGACGGATCTAGCAAGAGAAGAGAGCTCTAAAATCAATTTTTCTAAAATCACTAGAGGACATTACCTCATTGTTTCGACCTAGCTGTGAAAATAGATTGATTTTGATGTTTTAAGAAAGGCTGAGGGAATATCACTTGTTTTATCATTTATAGATTAGATCCTGGGGCTCAGGCAAGAATCAGATGGGTTGCACTGGTCTTCAAGGAATGCATAGCAGTGAGAAGAACCCAGACCTGCAACTTGAAAGAACTCATCTATTTTACCCCAAGTCTTGGTGAACTTACCTGAGGTACTGAACTGATAGAAAGCCAACTTTTGCGTATTCTGGATGAAGGGTATTGTAAGCATTCAGGAGATCTAAATGAAAGGAATGTGATATGTGTCTGTACTTTTTAGGGAAGCTACTGAGTGGCCATTTGTGGAGGAAATCTGTGCTTATTTCTGTATTGATTAGGTCATTAGTCCCATTTATTCTGCTCTACGGGAATTACTTCACTCAGCTTGCTCCTTCTGCTCCCTGAACTACCTCACTTCTCCAGGCAAAAACTCTTATCAACAGAGCGATCCAAGATTTCTGTAGTTCAACCTGTATCATTTGCAGATACCCCAGGGACAGCGATAAGAAAAATCAATGTTCCTCTATTGATTCTGACTTTACTTTTGGATCTATTTTTGATCGAAAGCTACTTGTGGGGTTTTTGTTTTTGAAAGGTTATTTGCTCAATTGTTTTACAGTGTAAATGTTAACTGATATTTACAAGCCACCTCTTGTGTGAAAGGGACTTGTGTGATCATGTGCTCTCCACACCAGTCCCCACTCTCGGTTGTGGTCACAGCTGTGGCAAAGTTTCTGCCGTAACATACTTAGGAATTCTTGTCTAAGGAAAAAGAAAGACGTATGTTTCATCCTTATTTTGTTTCTTTATTTGTAACCTAGTTTACACTGTCATATGTAATAGCCATGGGAAGCCCAGAGATGTAGAGCTAACCTAGAGATTAGCAACTGAGAACCAGGGGGGAGTGAAAGTGTATGTGGCCGGGCCATAGCCTGGAAGGACATGGAAATTAACTTGTAAAGCTGGTACAGAGTGACTAGAAATCTGTCTGTCTGCATCTCTAATCTGTACTTGTGGTTGTCTTTTGAGGCAAGAATGGATTCTCAGCTTCTGATTTCACCTCTGCTTGGGAAACACTTTGACTTGGTACAGGCTTAAAAGGCAGTAGGCTTGAGGTCAAGGTGACCTAACTTTGAATCTCATCTCTGCCTCTCACTGGCCTGGCCAAGTTATCTTCAATTTTCTTAAGACAATATTGTGGGCAGCAATGCTCCCTTCATGAGTTATCATATGCAAAATATTTGCCTCAAAATGGAAATGTTATCTCCTCCTGCTTTCTCCTACAGGGACTGTTTATCCATTAGAACATGGAAACCTATAAGAACATGTGTAATGAAATTTTATATCAATTTTTTTAAAAAGAATATAGAGTTTTAGTTTGAGTCATTAAGTATTTTATCTGTCCATGGATTACTGGGAAAAAAAAAGAGAGAGGATGATTTTGGGGGTGGTGGGATTCTTTTGCATTGGCTTTTGTAAGATATTAACAATACATATCACATAGTTAAGGAAAATAATTAAATGAAAAACACAACAGCACATCTAAACACATATCTTTACCCACTGCCCAATAGCCTGATAACAATGCTATTGATTTAAGGGACCAAGTGGTCCACGCTTACATAAAAATAGATACCCAGGGATAAGTGACTAAGTGAAAATAGTAATTTAAAAAAATTTTTTTAAGATTTTATTTAGTTATTTGACAGAGAGAGATCGCAAGTAGGCAGAGAGGCGGTGGGAGGATTAGGGGGGAGCAGGTTCCCCGCCGAGCAGAGACCCTGATGTGGGGCTCAATCCCAGGACCCTGAGATCATGACCTGAGCCAAAGGCAGAGGCTTTAACCCACTGAGCCATCCAGGCACCCCAGTAATTAAAAACTTTTTGAGTATATAAATGAAAAAATGATTTCAAAGATACTTATTAAGTTATAAGCAGAGTTGAAAGAAGAATTATCTTTCTTTTTTTTCCCTCTTTTTTTTTTTCTTTCCCCTTAATGGATTCACATGGTTTGGGCTTTTAAATGTACATTGCTGGTACTATTTTGCTATTCTGTGTAGTGAAGCCATCTCACCTTGCTCTGCATGTGAGTGTTCTACACTATCTCTCTGTCAAGGTAGGGAAAAGTGCCACACTGTTTCTTTATACACTGCCTTCTATCTGTGAGGAAGAGCCAATGCCAGGTGCATAAACCTTTTGTCAGTCCACCTCCCAACACGTACTTATGCAATTACTGATATCGAGGATGGAATTATCCACTTGTACTAATCTGTTCCCCCTGAAATTATCTTCTGGAAAACTTGAGTTAGAATTAGCCAATGGGAGCTTTTCTCATAGACTGTTTGTCCTCAATTTGTTTTCTACCAAGTCAACCCCAGACACCTGGAGCGCCACACACTTGGTCTTTGCCTGTGTATCCCGTGTGTTTGGCACAGAGGGTGACGGTTGCTTTTGGCAGATGTACAGGATCAAAGTGGCCCTTTTATCCTTCTACCCTCAGGGAGTCAGTTTCTCAGATAAAGGAAGTGGTGCGGTTAACAGAAATTTCAGCTTATACTGAAATAATAGTGAAGTGCAGTATGTATGAGAATCCTATTTCTTGTCAAGGGCAATGGCTTTGTTAAATTACTGGAGAAATTTAGGGACGGTGCATACGTTTTAGTAAGTGAATATTTATACTGTATTTTGTGGTCTGAAGGAAACTAACCACCAGAATTATCTTATTTATATTCTCACTTAGCTAACCTGAAGAAATGGAAAATCTTAGAAATACTATCTATAGGTAATATAAGGATTTATTTGATAAGCAGTATATGTCATTTTATATACAGAGAAGATTGCTCCAAATTTCTTAATCTGTATAATTTATCATATCCATTAGCTAGGTTTACTTGGATAAATATTGACCTAGGCCTACGGGGTTAACTGTAATTTTATTTTGGGAAAATTTTTTTATGAAAAGAGAACAGAATAACAGAAAATGAATATATATGTACACTCTTTTGTACATGTGTGTATGTTAAAATACATAAATACACACAAACATATGTTATAGACTATATATTACATATGGCATAATTTGTATATTTACTCGAGTTATATTATACAGAGTACTCTTCTTGGGAGATCAGTGATGGCATGACCTAAGCTTCTTTTCTACTTTCTTTTCCTTCTGAATTCTTATTTTCACTGATAAAGAACAATATCCCATAAAGGATAGGGTTATAGAACAGTGTCAACAAAGAGAGGAAACTTGCATTTGCTCCTGTTCTCTGCCCATCTGCATTGATAAAATGGCAAGATGGAACTAGAAGGTAGTGTGATCAATTTATCCTTTCAAATGAAGAGTTAGAGATTTCTCTCGACTTTAGGTTTGATTCCATAATTCTTCCCCAGTGAACAAAATGAACTACACCGTCTGTTTTATAAACGTCTGTTGGTGATCTAGGACCCATGTGTTGACACAAATGAGCCATCCTATTCCTTAGGCCAGTCCTATTATGGAAGGAAGGGAGTGTGAGTGAGTACCAAGTAAGTGCTCTCAAGGGGAAGTCTCAGATGATGGCCTTCTTCCTTCTGTACCACATGGGAAGGGCATCCCTGAAGTAGTGGTTCTCACACCTATGCATGCATCAGAATCGGTTGGGGGCTCTATTCAGATAGAGTTCACTGGACCCAGCAGCAAGTTTCTGATTCAGTGGACCTGGGGTGAGGCCCAAGTATTTGCATTTCTAGCAGAGGTCCAGATGGTGCTAATGTGCTGGTCTATGGACCATAACATGAGAACTACCGATCTAAAACACAAAACTTATTGTTGGAATATAGATTTTGCATGATTGATCTGAAATATTAAATTCAGATTCATAACCTGAAATATTAAAAAAATACTCTAAAATTTCAAAACAAATTAAAAAAATTAATTTCAGTTGACTTTGACTTTAAAATTATTATTATTTTAAAAACATAGCATCTTGGGTGCCTGGGTGGCTCAGTGGGTTAAGCCTCTGCCTTCGGCTCAGGTCATGATCTCAGGGTCCTGGGATGGAATCCCATATCAGGCTCTCTGCTCAGTGGAGAGCCTGCTTCCCCCTCTCTCTCTGCCCGCCTCTCTGCCTACTTGTGATTTCTCTCTCTGTGAGTCAAATAAATAAATAAAATATTAAAAAAACAACAACAACATAGCATCTTAAGAAAAGAGGTAAGGATTGCAAATTCCACTAGAAGAACAGGTAGGAGCCTGGATGATTATAAGGAGATGCTTGGATGAGTATAGGGAGATGCTAGTTTCCCCTGAGGTTGTATTCTAAGGGTCTCCAGTATGAGCCTCTAAAATCAATGGAGATGACATAATCCCTAATCCACAAAACTGACTATTCTGAGCATCAAGAAAATTTTTTAAATAAAAGTTAGCACTAGAGATGAAAATTATGAACACAAAAATTGTGTGGGCAGAAGTTTATAATTGCCTTATTCATAATTGCCTTAAACCGGAAACAACCCTTCCAAAGATGATTGGGCAAACTGTGGTGAATCTCTACAGTGGAATATTACTCAGTGATAAAAAGGAGCAGATTACGAATCCACACAACAATTTGGATGGGTCTCAAGGACATTACATGGAGTGAGAGAAGCCAATCCCCAAATGTCACAGACTGCATGATCCCATTTATAGAATATCTCAAAATGGCAAAAATATAGCCACAGAGAAGGATGGATTAGTGAATGCCAGGAGATATGTCCAAGGGGAGGTGTGATTGGGAAAGGAGGGCATGATGAGATTTTGAGGGTGCTGGACCTCTTCTGTAGCCTGATTCTGGTGGTTGTTACACAAACTTATACATGTGTCAAAATCCATAGAACTAGACAGCCCCCACCTGCGACAAGCCAAGTTTACTATATGATAATTTTATAATCACACCTGGGTGGCTCAGTGGGTTGAGCCGCTGCCTTCGGCTCGGGTCATGGTCCCGGGGTCCTGGGATCGAGCCCCGCATCGGGCTCTCTGCTCCGCAGGGAGCCTGCTTCCTCCTCTCTCTCTGCCTGCCTCTCTGCCTAGTTGTGATTTCTCTCTGTCAAATAAATAAAATATTAAAAAAAACAAAAACAAAAAAAAATGATTTAATAATTTAAAAAATAAAAATCAGAATAACAGTATCTTTCAGTTATACCAATAGCTGGATTTGCACCATTATATGAGGTGAGAGTATCAACTTATTTAAATAAATAAAAATGCTGTATCTCGAGCAAAAGGGAAAAAAAATGATCTCTATAAGAAGGATTCTTTATAAATATGTTCCTAAGGCCATTTGCTGCAGGGAGTGATCCTAGGAAAAATTTGGGATTTGGAAAAATTTGCCTCATGTAATCTTTATCTGGTCACCTCCAGCACCGTCATTCCATTTCCTCCTTTGTTCTTCTTCTTGGAATCTTTTCCTGCAAGTTTTGTCACTTTCAGTGTGAATTTCAGGGACAGGTTTGTTCTTATCATTTATACTAGCTGGAAAAGACAGACAATGCTAGAACCATCATCCAGTTACCTCCTACATATGTGCGTGAAGCCTCAGGAATTGCCATCCTCCCACAGCTTGAACAGCCCAATGATGGCTCCTTCAGAGTCTTGGATGAAAGCCAATATCATTTTGAAGTAGCTATAATTTTTAGAGACACTGAGGACTTTAAAGAAGAGTCTAGAAGGTCTGGGTCTCTAGAAGTGTTGGCAGCTGAATTCCAGCCAGAGCTCTCATCGGGTAATATCCATAAATCTCTGTTGAATGGATGCGTGTGTCTGTCCCAGTAAGAGGCAGTCAGTTGCTTATACATCTATAATGCTAACTATGTGTGAGTTACTTTTCTGCGTGCTTTACATAAATTCACTTTTTTAATGCTCCCCATCATCTGTGAGGTAGGGGCTCTTCCTATTTCCATTTTCAGATAAGGAAACTGAGGTATGGAGACCCTTAGTAACCGGCTCAGTCTGTAGAGGAAGTTGGCTTCCCCACTGGAAATCTAGCTTCAGAGTCCAAGCAGTTCACAGCTATACAGCACTGTGGTTTTTGTGGGGTTTTCTTTGGCTCTAATTTTTTTCCTTCTAGGGCAGACTGATATTTTTGCCCATGGCACATATCAGTTTCCATGAGACCCACCAACCCTGAGGTCATTCATACTCTTGTACGGACTTGACCTTCTTGCACTCACTGGACAGGATGTGCAGATTCTAGTTTGAACCCGGTTCATCAGGATGCTGTGGGATCCTGTGTGACTGGGTTCAGCTCAGTCCCAGAGGGTCACTGTGGATAGAGGCTGCACCACCTTGGGGTCCGGCACGTTCCTCAAAGAAATCTCCATACCTGAATCCTAGCATGGTGGTCAAGATGTGATCTCATGGACCTTAGAACCAGCCCTTCTCCAGGCAGGGCAACATTCTGGCTCGGACCAGAGGTCATGCACCCCACTTTATGGTATCAAAGTTTTCTGTAGCTCATTTACTTCTCAGTTTTAAGATTAGTAGAAATATCAAGTACTGAGTATGCTTTTTCTTGTGTTCCAGTGGGATATCCAAGTCAAATTTACTAACAAAGAGTAATTGCATGTTTCTGGTTAAGGATAGCAGAAATGATTGATCCTTTGTTACGATAAAAGATATACTTATTACATGGTTTGGCAACTTACTTGAATAATCACTCATGATTGTATATGTGGGTGTTGCATTCACTTCTCAGTGAGCGCATACCAAGTGCACAGATGCAACAACGTGAAGGGAGGCGTGAACAGGGCATGGGTATCTGAGACTTATGTTTGCATAATATCAGTGTCATTTGACCCTGGTCAGGGACTCATCTTTTCTAAAACTTCAGGTTTCTTCCTTCCCTGTCTCTCTCCCTCCCTCCGTTCCTTAAATGTGTGTGAATGAGATTAGTGGCAGTGAGGATAAAAGCACTATGTGTAAAGGGTTCCTTGCAGCATTTGGCAAATAATATAATATACAAAAAATATTAACTATTACTGTGTATAGTAAGAGTTAATGCAACTGTGTTTAAGTGATTCCTATATGAGCAATGAACAAATAGGGGAATTTGTGATTACCATGATTCGGATACCAATTTTGTATTTCATGTAAAAAAAAGAAAAAAAGTGATAGGAAGGATCATTTTCCTTTGGCTACAAAATCTGCTTCCAAAGCTCTCCTACTGGTGACACCTCAGTAGGTCTTGTGAGGAAATAAAGTAATTTAAATACGATTTCAATCCCATCACAACCACAGAGGAAAATCTATGTCTATGAAATGAAACGCTTGATGGCTTTACTTAGCTGTCTTATAAACAGATGTTTTCGGAACTGACCCTCGTTGGCCCCCAGACTCTGGGGTGTGTGGCTGGGCTTGTGTGAGGCTGAATTTTAAGAGTGAGTGTACAAATGTTATGCACACTTACGCGTGCTGAGACGTGGAGTCCAGGCCAGTCTTCTGCAGCTGGGAAGAGCAATTAGCAGCTTCATGAATTAGGGACTTGTTTACACTGTTGTCCAAGATAATCATTTGTTTGTTTTAACGAAGATGCTCTATCTTTATCAGAGGCATCAATCCTCATATTTAAATGATAAGGTCTTTGCATCTCACAAATAATGTTTGGATTTCACAGCAGGAACCCTGTCACAGCCAGTATTTTCTGTCGCTGACTTTGGTAATCAAGACACGAGTTACATATACATTCCAAATTATTCTTCATTTAGGAAAACATTATGTGATCTCTTCCAGCGATTTTCTGACAGACTTATTTTTAAAAATACTTTTATATGAACTCCCAGCACCTGTGTACAGAACACACACACTCATGTGTGTGTGAGAGAAAATTTCCCAAAAGAAATCCTAGCCTTACCAAAGGCCATAAGGTTCTCTAATTCTTACCATTCTAGTCTAGTTCATTTCATTCCACTCTATTCTGTGTTCTGTTTGTTTCATTTTAAAAGTTGAAGTCAAACCAAGATGTGACTTCATGATTTCCTCACAGGTCATAACCTAAAGTTTAAAAAACATTGATCTACTTGTCAACTCGCTTATGATTCTTTGTTTTTTTTTAAAACATTTTTATTTATATATTTATTTGTCAGAGAGAGAGAGAGAGAGAGAGAGAGCGTGCAAGAAGAGGGAGTGACAGGCAGAGGGAGAAACAAGCAGGCTAGCCTCCCTGCTTAGCAGGGACTCCACCGCAGGACTCTGGGATCATGACCTGAGCCAAAGACAGATGCTTAACTGACTGAGCCACCCAGGCATCCCTAAATTCACTTACGATTCTTCTTCTGTCCCAGAATTCATAGAAAGGAGTGCATCTGGCATTATTGTGTCTTTTTGATCTTCAGCTATGTGTAATCTTAATATATCGATCTACTGAGTAAATAAATGCCAGTTAGTACCCCTTGAAGTCAATAATAATCTAGTCACTCAATAAGTACTTATGGATGAATCAGATAAAGTATTTCAGAAATCATGACTGTGAGTCGTTATTAAAGTATGACCAGTTTTCAAAAAAAATGTGGACTTCTTGAATAAGGTGGCCAGTATATTTCTAGAAAATGCCTACAATCTGAGTTGTGTTCTTCCTAAACCATAGCATACAAGGTCAGTTTTTTCCAAGGCATATGCCTTTAATGTTTTATAATACTATTGATATACTATCAGCAGTTAATATTTTAAACAATTACAAAAGTCATCCATCTCTCTTGGCTCAGATGATCAGAAGGCATTCACAGAAGACATTGATCTTTGGAGAACCATTTGCTAATTTCCTATTATGTTCCAGATACCTTAGGGGTTCCTAGGGATCCAGAAATAAGCAAGGCACAGTCCCTGTCCTTGACGAACATATAGCCTGAGCTTCCGACAAATTTAGGACCCTGTGTGATGAGCGCTGAAATGGAGGTGTTTGCCCTGAATGGCGCTCAGTGTGCACACAGAGGAAGACTAGACTGCGGACGGTGGCAGTGAGGAGCCAGGGATTGGATAAAGGAGGAGGTGACTTCTTAATCTCATCTTGGTTAATATATAGGTTTTGAGTTGTAATCTCTCACGTGCTACAAAAATGAGTTTCTCCAAACAAGGAAACCTTTGGAGGATGGAGGGGTTGGGCTGTGGCCCCAACTGGTGTAGAGGCTTCCTGTTTTCTACCAAAAGCACTCTACTGGTCAGCAGCAGCTAAATCAAGAGACACACAGGTACACTGGCCCCCAGGTGTGTAAATATTCACGTAAATGCTCGTAATAAAAACTGCAGAGAGCTGTTTTGTGACAAGTGTCGCAGGTGTGCATTGCACCATCTGCTGGCACAGGGAGAGCATGAGACACCCCGCCGCGGGCCAGATCCATGCTCTAGCCCCAACAAGCCTTCCTGGCACCCTTCTCAGGGATTCCCGGCTTACTGACCTTGACTTTTTTTCTCTTTTTGACCTGGTTGCGTGCAAAAGGTGGTTTCATAAACAATCATAAGGTCTTGTTTCTAAATTACTGAAAACTCTTTTGAATGTTTACATTTGAATTGTTCTTTTCAGTTTCCCCAGTGGGGCCCAAGGAGCTGGTCTGTCCCCACACTGAGTAATGAGCAAAATGACATCTATAAAGGGTGGGCCTAGCCAGCAGAGGACCACTCGCTGTGCTTGCTCTTGACTTCAGCTACTTAATCTGGCTTGATCTTTCCAGACGTGAGCAGTCAACCTCTGCCAGCCCCTTTTCCTGCACGCTTGCCCCAAATGCTCATCACTGCTTCATCCTTGCTCCTCTACCCCTTAAACCATTCTTGCCACTGGCTGTAGCCTGTGCCCTCCTTCCTGATTTCCACATCCCATTCCTGGAGAAAGGTCTGGAAAAAGAGAGCCGTGCTTGGGAGGGATAGAGGGAGCTTACTCACACCTCTTCACCGAGTGTAATAACAGATTGAGACAATGAAGAACTACAGTCCTAAGGTTCTCTTCTTGGTGACTAATTGTCAGACTCGGATTTGTAATTCTTCACTGAGGCCTTTGAGTAAATATTTCCTTGCTTACTTGTAGGACACCACTATCTTCATCCTATTGGAAGAAAAGGAGTTTTCTTCAAATCATGAGTTAGTCTAATCTAACCTTTTCCCTTGAAAATTAGTGAAGTATTTGATAAGGAGTCCTTTGGAATTCACTGTTTATATACTTAATGGAGAAAAAGAGAAGATGAGTCTTTAAAAAGCTGAGTTGAGTGAGTCTTCATATTCAGCATGCCTTACATTTTCTTCAAGACAGATGCTGGACCATAAAAATCATTGTATCTCTCACGATTCCTAGCAGAATGCCATGCACCTAGTAGGAGCTGGGTAAATAATTGTTTATTGACTCCGCTATGTAAACAGGCCTGATTACACACATGACCACACACACATGGATTGTCTGTGCGATGAGAGCTGGGTCCTCCAAGAGACCACATGTTTCACTTTGACCAATTTAAATACAAATTTCCTCAGCCTTGTAAAACATCAAATACCTAATACAATTTAATATTCTCTTATTGATTCATTGCCCTCAAATGAAAATCAGTTATTGAGCTGTGCTCATGACAATAATGATTCATGCTGTTAAAACCTCCCCTCCCCGATGCCTATCCAGAAGAAGTGGTAAATGCTGGAACATAAAGACAGACAGAGATAAAGGGACTGTGAGTCCTTACTGGTGAAGTTCATAGAATACCACTCAACGTCTAGGAACATGATGCAAATGTTAGCTGTTATTATAATTGTTCAGGATGCTCTGTTATTAGAATTTGGGCACAGAGAAGCCAGAACACTTCCAGATTTTAGAGATGGCTATAAAATTTAAAAAAATCAGCACAGTCAGTTCTAACTGACCCTATTATGTCCTACCTATTCCCTAAAGGAATCCTTTGATAGAAAATAATAGTAAATATCTCTTGAGGTTGAAGTAAGGGTAGGTCGGTGTCTTTTAATTTGTATAATCTTGGGCAAATTTCTTGGCCTGACTGATTCTCAGTTATCCCATCGTAGAGTGGAAACAGTGATAGCTAATTATTTGTGATTGTGGGGAAGCAAATGAAATAATTTATATAAACTGCTTAACATTGTATAGACATTAACTCCTGTGTTAACATGATATCCTTCATGTATACTATGTATCAGCATCATGTGAGCTGCTGGTGGTTTTGGAATTACATTTAGGACAGTAACTTTTGGAGGTGCCAACAAGTAGACATATGTTAGATTTGATGTTGGAGGATTATGTAAGTTAGTAGCGGCCTCTGAGAATTGGAGGTAAAAAATAGGATCCTATTTCATGTGTAAGTGAGAATTCATAACTTTGGGGGGGAGTCACAGATTTTTTTTCAATTGACCAGAAGTATATAATATGGGGTCATGTTAAGAACTGGTAACTCAGAATTATGGTTTGACATATAAATGCGAACTGTATGTACATGTTTTAATACCTTTCTACAATATTGAAAGATTTGAATTAGCAGCAGTGAAGTGTCTGGTGTTGGAGAAGCTAACAAGGGTTTTAAGCCAACCAGTAAGTCAGAAGCTGGATTCTGTTATGGCCACAGTGTGATTTCCACCTTCTAAAGGGATGTCCTGAGGTGTCCTAGGTAGGCTTCTGGAAGGCTGACTCTGAGATGGAGTGTGGTATGTGGGATGTTTACTATGGCGAGTTCTTGGGACCAATGCTATGGAGAGGTAGGGAGGGGGAAGGCAAGCCACAGTACAGGCCAAAGGATGAGAACAAATCTGGCCAACTCCATGGGATGTTCTCCAGCTAGAACGATCTTCAGGTTGTGTTGCGATGGTGGAGAGAGCCAGGTCTTACACTCCCACCTCCATCAGTTATTGGATATAAATCATTCTAGAAAAAAGAGTGTCACTGGCGACTCAGCAGTCTGCAGCTGAAATAATCCCCCAAGAGGTCCTTCCTTGAAGAGTGATCTGTGTCCACCCTGAGGTTGACCAGAAAAGTAAAAAATTAGTACCAGGATGCCCTAGAGCTAGTATGTTTCAAACCATACACCAGGGTTGAAGAAAAACAGTCTCATATCACTCCTAGGGAGAAAAACCTTAACTAGACATGGGTCAGTTTTTCAAAGAAGCCACAGTCTGTAATAGATCTCCAAACATCCGAACGAGATCTCCCTGGAAAGAACAGCTCCCAGAAATCAGAATCTCTCTCATCAGGACTGAAGTCCACTTTGGGGGCATAGTATTTGTACCCAAAGATCATTTAATCCCAAAGAAACTGTTACACTTCAAGCTTTGTATTATGGAAGATTTTAAAACAAACAACAAACAAAAGTAATCGAATGAGAGACCCCCCCACACACACATCATGGAGTGTCAACATTTTGTCCTTTTCCAGAAGAATTTTTAATAGCATAAAGCGTAACCTCCTGAGGTTCTGAGACAGATCCGGACAGCCGTGTCCTCAGAGGAGGGTGAGATTTCACAACATTTGAAGTCATGGATGTCTCTTAATAGTGCTGACGTGAGTGCAGTTGAAGCTGTCAGAGCCTTGTTCTGGGAAGCGGCATGCCCATCCCCATGGACCTTCACTGTCCTGTGTCTGCATTAGGGGCACCTAAGAGGGCCACACCGTGAGTCACGGGCCAAGGGAAAAGCAGGACACTTAATGCATTTACTTCATTTTCATAATTATGTTGTGTTGAGAGGACTCCTGGAAATCGGTGAACTTAGAAATGACTTGCCAGTCTCCTGTGCTCTCTGTAATTTTTCAGCCCACTATTTTTGATTTTCAAAGTCAAAATCAAAATTTCTGTTTAGGAAAGGGGTATCTGAGTGCAATTCTACAGAGAATGTCCAAGGCAATGTCCGGGATCCAATTAGGACCCCGTGATTTGAACATCCGAACCAGATCTGATTCCCTTGCAAGTTCAGGTCCCCAGGACCCCTGCCAAAGCGGTCAGGCTAATGCCTCAGCCTGTCAGACCATGCCTTTGCTCGCCTGTCCCAGGCAGAGCAGCTCAGCTCTGGCGTGCTCTGGAGTGATTCAGCAGTCCATCTTACCCCTGCAAGAGCCAGCAGGAACGTGGTGGTTGTTTGGCCCCAGAGCAGGTGGTGGTGGGGGTTGTGGCGGTTCCATTTCCTCTTGG
The DNA here is from genome assembly GCF_922984935.1 of Meles meles. Taxonomy (NCBI): domain Eukaryota; kingdom Metazoa; phylum Chordata; class Mammalia; order Carnivora; family Mustelidae; genus Meles; species Meles meles. Next base: position 34,001,320 of record NC_060069.1, on the reverse strand, counting down.
AGGTGGGGGCTCAGCTGTTTCCTTGGTCACGCGCCCCTAGTAAGTGCTTGGAGGAGGCAGGGGGCCAAGAATACAGCTGAGACTTGAGCTGCTGCCAGCTCCCAGCAGCTGCTACTCTGTTCTCTGAGCTGGAACCAACCCCAGGCTGCAATGTGGCCTGATCTGGCATTCGCGGAGGGGCCTGAGAGAAGTGTCGCTTGCGCATTCTGAGTGGCTTAACCCACCTGCTGTGTGTGTGTGTGTGTGTGTGTGTGTGTGTGTGTGCACGTGGCCTAATTTAGGGGACGATTCTCTTACATTCACGTAATACGAAAAATCTTAGCTTGGTGAAGAAAGCAAGAATTTTACCCTTTTGAGTTCAGTGGATTTGCAGAACTTCAAGGAATTATTTTAAAAGATGAAGTTGAGGGTACCATGATCCTAAGTCAGAATGCGTGTGTTTAATATAAGCATGTTTGGTTTATATTTATGTCTTTCTACATATGCACAGAAGCAGCTTGGGAAGGATAGTGAACTAGGAGCATCACTAGAACTGAGTTCCTGGTTGTTGCATGGCCTTTACAAAGATAGACATGTGATTTGGGGCATCATCATTGCCCTTGGCCTAAGCTTTTTCTTTGTTTATTTGTTTGTTTAATATGTTGATTAAAGGTAATCTCCCAGATCAGAGGATGAGAGCTTATTTTGGGGGGAAGTAAAGAAGCTAAAGTAACAGGAAAGTTTTCAGCAAAATTCTATTCGTGGACACCCTAAAGAAACTACAGAATCAAACCTGGACTTAAATACCCACAGACATCTATGTATCTATTTCTACAGAGCAATCGTTGTAGGTCCTTTAAAGTGGATTACTGTAGAGTTGTTTTATCTAATGCAAATACATCCATTGGGAGGTTAAAACATCATATCAAATATTCAGGATCCGTATTTCTTACATTTGAGAAATGAGAAAAAACTCTCTGGGTAAACATCACATGAGTTCATGACATTATCCTCCTGTTTAGAAGTACCCTTGTTTCTGAAGAGCCGCTTCATGAACTCCATCGAATTTTGTAAACAATTAATACAATTCCGAAGCCTCATGTCCAGGTCCTCCTAAAGAGGGGGGTTCTGTTCTAGTTGTCTCTGTTCCCCTTGTTCCTACCCAGGTACTTACTAAGAGTATTAGATTAAATGAAAAGATGTTCAATTCATTCTGTTCGTTATGGTTTGGGAAGGAAAACATGATGTGTGTTGTCGTGGTGTTAAAAATACCTAGATCATTGCTGACAGTATAGGGGCTCAAGTGGTCTTTCTCCAAATTCTCAGACGTTAGCTCCAGCCTTGTTCCTTGTCCTCAAAGAACAGTGACTGCAGGTGGGAGTTGTTTAAAAGTGACAAACCTATATGGGGACTGATCCGTGAAGGGGTCTAATAGAGACCATGCATGGAGAAAGCTATAGATGATTACAGATGTCACCCAAGTACCTTTCTCTGAATCCAAATTGACAAAGGAGAAGGGAATCACATTTCTTTTAGTGAAGTTATAGGGTCTGTCCACATACTGTTAAATTTTCTTGATATCTCTTGGTTGATTTCTTATAGAGGGAGGTCCGTTTACAACACAATATTCAAGTCAGTGTCTCCTTTAAAAAATCCTTGAATTCTTAAGAAATTTGAGGCCAGTCTGACTTGCAATTATTACTGACTTGGGCTGCTTAATGCAACTGAGTTGTATTGATTTTCATACTTATTCCAAGCACAAAACATATTTTGTCTTAATTAATATCACAGTGTTTATGTAACTAGTTTTGATATTCCTTTGGCATTTTTAAAGTGGATTGAAAAATTTTGTTACATTGGTTTGTGTGTAGGGTCGTTTTCTTCAGTTTCATCTTTGGCATCCATTTAAAACATGTTTTCATAGACTTAGTTCCTTTTATTGCACACTGGATTAGATGTAATTATTCTGTACTTTTGATTTTATTAACAATTCTCTGCATTGTCTTTACTTCCATGTTTTCTGACTAAATGGGTAATTACATTGCAACCACAAACACGTTTCACGGTTCAATTAACAGTGCAAATAGCCAATTTGAATTCACTCATTATTTTTTGGTTTCTTCTCAATTTTTATGTTTACTTTTTTGAATATAAGAGTAAAATAGTTTCACTTGAGAACACTTAGAAAGCCGTAAGCCTGAGTACACATTCTATCCCGTGAATCACCATTCATCTCAAAGTATTGTGGTTAAAGTTGAAGTTTTGGGACCTGTCTTGTCAGGACTTGAACTCTAGCCCCACCCTTTCCTAGAGTAAAATCTTGGCTAGGGTACTTCATGTCTCTGTGACTCAGTTTCCTCCACTCCAAAATGAGACACTGAAGGGTTAATCTATTTATACTAAATTTTTAAATCAAAATAATGTCAGGCACAGAGTATTGGAATTGTTTTAAGTTGACACTGTTCATATTAGCATATATATTTATTTTTATATATTTTTGAAGCTTCTTTTTTTTTTAAGACGCCCCCTATTTATTTGACAGAGAGAGACATAGGGAGAGAGGGAGCACAAGCAGGGGGAGCAGTAGGCAGAGGGAGAGGGAGAAACAGGCTTCCCGCTGTTTCGAGCAGGGAGCCCGATGCAGGACTCGATCCTGGGACCCAGAGATCATGACCTGAGCCGAAGACAAACGTTTAACAGACTGAGCCATCCAGGTGCCCCTTTATTTTTATATAAATCTTAAATTGTATCACAGTAAAAGTAGTTTTATTTACCAATGTGATTTATGGCAATGATAATGATAATGGGTAAATAATTGCTAATTTGGAAGGGAGACTGCCACAGTTTTGCATTACGACAAGGCACCGTAATCTCATGACTTGTTAAAATTATGTATTAATTTATTAAATGAGTGCTTCATCAAGCCATTACTGAATGCCAGGTGTTTCAGGATAGTCACTGTTTTTAAAGAACTTTGGTAAGAGAGATAAGTAGCGGATGGAGTCTCCCTAAAGAAGCTAGTATTTTTTGCAGAGTTCGCTGAAAGCCCGGCGGCATCTGCAGCTTGGCTTACTTCTTAATGCATGTTGGAGAGGTGCTGCATTAAAACAAAAGAAGAGGAGAGAAGCACTGAAAGATTCTTAGAGTTAATTAAAGGGAAATACAATCTTGTCTGAAATGGGGAGTTAGAGGGCACAATAGCTTAACTTGCAAGGAAATTTTGAATGATATCGATCTACCAGTACTCCGAAGTAACGCACTCTGGGAGCCAGCAACGGAGCAGGCATTTTGCCACCATATACATCCTTGAACAGACACAGACTTTAAAAAGGCAGATTTTTATATGCCGGGTTTATAACATTGTGTACCAGAAATGCTGACTGGAACATCCCTGTATCAGCTCTGACTTTAGGAGTCGTCCTAAACACAGAAGTATTCATTTTTGTGGGAACATACCCTACTAAAATAAGGATAGAAAAAAATAGGAGCCACAAACCTTTTGGGGTAAAGCTATATATGTTATTTCTAAGAAATTTTGTATTTATTACATCCTATATATACATATATCCCAGATGTGTGTGTGTGTGTGTGTGTGTGTGTGTGTGTGTGTGTGTGTGTTTAGAGAGAGTTCGTATTAAGAAGGTTGGGGGGGCACCTGGGTGGCTCACTCTGTTAAGCGTCTGTCTTCGGTTCAGGTCACAATCCCAGAGTCGTGGGATCAAGTCCTGCATAAGGCTCCTTGCTCTGCAGGGAGCCTGCTTCTCCCTCTGCCTTTGTCTCTCTCTGTCTTTCATGAATAAATAAATAAAATCTTAAAAAAAAAAAAAAAGGTTAGAGGCTACACTTTAAATAGACCATGGTGAATATAATATCAGTAGCTTATTATTGTCAGTCAGAAAAGAAATTTTGCCCCAGTATTTATTTCAAGAAAAGCCTGCAGTTATCTTTCAAAATTCACTAAGAGAACTGCCCAAATAATTCAGCTGTAGTGCTTTAAGGAGAAAAGAAAAAATTTACTCCTGATTTGTTTATACAAATTTGAAAAAAATAAAATATGTGAAAATGCTGCATCATACACCTTTTAAAAGTAAATCTTCCTAGATTTTCTAACCAGTTTTTTGTTTTTTTAAAAGAGTTTATTTATTTATTTGACAGACAGAGATCACAAGTAGGCAGAGAGACAGGCAAAAAGAGAGACCAGGAAGCAGGCTCCCTGCTAAGCAGAGACACCACCCCCCATGTGGGGTTCAATCCCAGAACCCTGGGATCACGACCTGAGCCGAAGGCAGAGGCTTTAACCCACTGAGCCACCCAGGCACCCCTCTAACCAGTTTTTAATAATGATACTAGGGCACATAATTGGCAACAAAGCCTAGGTTGTGCCCAGAGAAAGCCAGGTGATGAGGTAGGTTTTACTGATAACCAGAGCACTTTTTTAAGGACAAAAATCTTTTAAAATATGGCTCACCGAATTCATGTATAAATGCTACAGCCTGCAGGGATAGGCAGTACTTTTTTGAGGTTTTTTTTGAGGTTTGCAGAGTCACCTTAACTTTGGTATCTTGGTGAGCCCAGTGGATTACCAGCAGAGGGAAGAGCGTGTATGTTCGGTTCACGAGTTACTGTCCTCTTGCTCAGGCTGGGGTCTCTGAGAATTGGAATAATCATGGCCTGACCTGAAACTGGCATCTGTGCCCAAGCCTCATAGGAATAGGCAGAATTTCCAACAGAGAGCCAGCATTTCCAGAATCGCAATGGAACCTGCCAGGTTATAGAATAACTTTAGACCCCAGAGGATTGTTTCAAAGACCTGGGACTGCACAAATTATATATGCACAAGCACACAGGCTTTCTGTCTCTGTCTCCCTCCCTCCCTCCCTCTCGATAGATAGACAATAGATAGACAGAAGATAGATGGATAGATAGATACATACATACAGACATACATACATGCATACATAGACCTTCATCCTTACTTAGTATGTAAACCTCGTGAGGCTAGTCATTCATGTTAATATGATTAGAATTCATTGGCACTTACACATTCAAATTACTTTTCTTGTCATCATGTAGATCACTTTTGAAAGGTAACAGGATCCCATTATACTCTTTACTTTCCTTGTATCTTCCTCTTTTTTTTTTTTCAGTGAAAATATGTAATCATTGGAGGTACAGAGAACATTTTCCTATATACCGTGCTTTAGCAAATACAGGGCAATGCTCTCCCTAACATATTATTTATCTAATGAACAATCTTGTCTCTGTTTAAATGTCAGTAATAATGGGTGATTGGCTCTTTTTGTCTTTCTAGTTTTAAATCGATTTGTGAAAAGTAATTTGTTGTTCAGGCTTCATCATGAATTCCTTCAAACAGCCCACGTGCCACGGTCAGATTAATTTTGTGTGTTGTTTCTGACAGCGGGGCCGGCCTGCCTGCCTTCTTCCCTTCTCTCCATCCCGGCCTCCTCCCCCTTTCTTTCTAATTTACCATTATGAGTAAAGAAAAGTTATGATTTTTCCCCCACTGTATAGTGTTGCCCCATGTTGAGACCTTTTCTTGGACTTGGACTTTTTATTAAGGAGACCATATCCAGCAAAAGTAGATTCTAATTCTGAGCGTGTCTTGCTATGTATTATGAATACAATGACTGACTTCTTTTTTATTTATGTTTAAAACCTTGAAGTTATCACAAATAAGCTGTAGCTCAAAAGCTGAGTATTGCATATTATATACGACTGGCAGATCTTTTATTTCTGTGATGCATCAAATCACAAATTCGATTCTTTCCCAGACAATTTCAGCCTGGCATTTCCAATCTGTAGCCTGGATGTACATTCTTGCAAACTTTTAAAAACTGCATTCACGAATGTTTTCATTCTTTGGCACAATACCAATTTCCAGCCTCATTCCAGGGATCAGGCTGCCCTACTTTGTTGTAGGAATGCTATATCCATTTGATTTTTAAAAGCAAGTTTGCATATCGGAGACACTGACATGGCTGGGACAGCCTTACGCCTTATAGAAATGTCAGTTTGCATTGGAGTTTTCTTCCATCGAAGTGCCTAGAAAGCAAGTTAAGCCTCAAGACTATTTCATTTTACTGACAACACACATGATAAGGCGGATAACCTCCTCCAGCCCCTTAGCCTAGGCAGCATAGAGAATCCATGAATAAAATGAGCCCTAATCTTCAACCTCACCATCAGAAAGCCTTGGGAATTCCTGCAAACAACTTGACCCTTTTCCTTCAAGAGTCACAGGAACCTTCAGCGCTGGAACCACACGCTAATATCTCTCAACACTTCATGTTGACACTGTCCGTGCGTCTCTTGACTTGCATTAATCTTTTCTGCCAGTTCTTTCACATGGAGTTGTCTCAGAACCTGCTTTTTCTCTTTCTTCATCAACGGCTAACTCTGGCAGGCTGTAATACCGCACAGAGCTTACACCAGCTCGTATTTTTATAAGATTATCCAACTGTATTAGGTATTTAAGAATATAGAGACTTTAAAGATGCAAAAAACCCCTCCATGTGGATTTCTCAGGGTGGAAGGGTTTCCATGGAACACCCAAGATGGGAGAGACCGTCAAAGGAGAAGGCCTTCACCAGCAAAGGCCTGTCATCTTGAAAGCAACCAACTCTTTTAACATCTAACCAACTATCCCTTTAAGCGAAAACATTTTGTTTTAAAAAAAAATAACAAAAACTTGACATGAGGTTGGGACAGGGAGAAGGCGGCAACGTCATCCTGTCTGACCAGCCTTTTGAGGAAGGGAGCAGTCATGTGATTGACGTTCAGGCAGGCCAACTTTGAACTGCAGCCATTCTCCTTCAAATGACCAACCACAGGCTCCCTTTAGATCACTTTCCAAGTGCAGCATCTGGGGTCCAATCAGTGTTGCCACAGATGGCTCCGGGGCTGGAGGGCTGCCCACCACAAGCAGGCACACACCAGTCCGTATGTCTCCTGGCTAGGCCCTGGGCACTGCAAAAACATGGACTCTGGGCTGGAAGTTTCCTGACAACATTTCCCTCCCAGGAAAATACCCATTTCTCCTTTAAGCAAAGTGGTGCGGACCGTGGGTCTGCTGCATGTTAAGTACCATCCAACAGTCCGAGATATACAGGTCCTCTGTCCAGGGACTCACTCTCCAGTGGCTCCCTTAGTCATCTGCCACATTGCTTCCGAATGCTTATGTTTAGAGCAGGACCCAAATCAAGCCAGACTCTTGGTAGCTTAGAAATAAAAGCATGGAGACATTGTTTTGCACATTGGGTTTCGTTTCCCATACGTTTGTTCTACCTGAGTCTCTGGGAGTCCTCTCTCTGTAGATAAATAGCTCCTTCCGCTTGCTGACTGCTAGCCCGTCTCCCAGGAAAGGAGGCACCCTGAGAAGCACTTGACTGCCTTTCATCAGCGCTTGCGATCCTGAACGCACATGGGCCCTGTGATGGTTTTGCTGTTACTCTCCTACATCTACCTTTGAAATAGGCTTTCGAGAGATTTCATTGTGGGGAGGCAGAATTCCAGCACCATGCTGCTACCCACTGGACCCCAAAACATGTCGAAGGCATTCATTTATGCAGCTGTTCAGGGACATCTTCTTCCGGGAAGTCTGAGGAGAGCAGGACTGACCTATCAGATGCTTAAATTCTTCTCTAGCAGGTGTGTCGATCTCGGCCCGGTGGCTTTTTTTGTTTCCATGGCGGGGTTTTCGGGGCTTTCACGATGTCATTTTGTGTAGCACTATGTTTGGCGGTGTAGAGGAGAGAAAAACAGCAGGAAAAATCAAAAGGCTCTCGAATTCAAGAAGGGGCAGAGCTGGCACATGCCATGGAGGGAGAGTGCTTTCCGCTTGGTGGTGTGAGCCCCACTGCACCTGATGGGGGAGCCACTGCCATTGGAGGGGGAGGTGACGGGGAGGGAGGGCTTCATGGAGCGCTGTTCCTTGTACCTACTAGTTCCCTTAAGACTGCAGTCAAAATTATCCTTTGAGAACAGAAGACCTTGAGAAAACCTTAAGTTTCTGGTTAGCAGGGCCCTATGTCGTTTGTATCATATGCTTTAGTCGGCTAGACTGCTTTGCTCTTAAATCTCCTGGTCTGTTGAATTCTCTTGTTAGATTGGCGGCTCCCTCAGGGCCGGCACCATGTCTTTCCTTTCTCTAGTATCCTATCCCAAAGGCCATGGAATGTTCCACGCAGTACATGCTCCATAAATAAGCTCCCACTGTCTCCCCGATGGAAAAGCCCACTATCAGAGCCTTCTTGAGACCCATGTGTTCAGAAATATCATGGTTTTGCCTTTTTTTTTTAAGATTTTATTTGTTTATTTGACAGAGAGAGATCACAAGCAGGCAGAGAGGCAGGCAGAGAGAGGTGGGGGAAGCAGGCTCCCCGCTAAGCAGAGAGCCTGATGCAGGACTCAATCCCAGGACCCTGAGATCATGACCTGAGCCGAAGACAGAGGTCTTAACGCACTGAGCCATCCAGGTGCCCCATGGTTTTGCCTTTTGACTTTTTAGTGGCTATTGGGGGTTTCCCCTTAGCCCTTACCACATGGATTTGCAGGTCTCTGAGTGATCTGATGCCTTGGCTTTCAGGTGGAGAAAGCAGAAACCAGAACAGTCCCCCAGCCACCACTAATGAGACTGCAGAGAGAGGTTGGGCACTTCCTTTGCTTCACTGAGTGCCAGGCAGAGCACTGAGCTAGACTGAAACCGGCAGAAATCCCTGCCACGGTGCGACTTAGGGAATAGTGGGGGAAGAGGGATTTTTAAGGACTTGATTCCAATACGGAGCCTCCTTAAGGAGTGACTCATTTGCATTTCAAAGACCCCGTGGATTCAGTGGTTGAAGGAGTCAACAACCAGCTGACTACACACTTAAGAGACAGGACAAGAAGGCAGCAGCTTGCTGTCCTCCGGCTATAGGTGAGCAACGAATGGTGCGGTTGATAGGAGGATGATATGTCATAAGCCATGGAAAATAGTCCAAAATTATCCATGCCGAAGTGAACCCTCAAGAAAAGCATTTGTTGGCGTGGTGGTTGAATCCTGTAGAAAGAGCTTGCTGTCACTATGCTAATGCACAATCAAAGCCCGGAGAGCTACCCTCCCCATAAGCAGAAATTCCCTTTGTGCCTGCGTCTCCTGAAATTCCCCACGCTGGACTTGGGATGGCAGCACACATCCGTTTCTGCCAACATCTCCCTCCGCGTCTCTCCCTCCCTTTTGGGAGTAGAGCACGCCCCCTGCAGTCAGAGACCCTTAAGACCCTCAGGACATTTTGGTGTTTTATTTTGGGGAAGAACCCTTTGATTTCTTTTCTCCCTTGGAAAACCTTTTCCTTCTTCTGTTGTGGGCTGAGAGGGGCGTGGTGCGGGGGAGGCAGAGCTGAGGTCATGGGCGGGTAATTTAAACTCCTATGTTAATTCTTTTGATTAGGCTAGGTAATGATGGTAGCTAATGATAATTCTGAAAAAGGCAACATTAGGCGTGAAATATCCATAATCTATGGCACCAGATACTACACACTGATATAAGGGAAAATAAGATATCGTCGTGATGAAAACCTCTTGTTTTTCCTAATTCGCATTTGGGAAAAACATGGATTTTATGGTCATTTCAAACACCCAACAGAGTAATAATTAATGAATTTATCTTTGCTTTGATTCATTGTATCTACATGGCTCTTCCTTTCTTCTCTCCTGCAAGAAAGGTTTTTATAACTCATACATTTCGCTGCCGCCTATCACTGCGTCACATTTGTTAAGTTTCATTGTTTTTGAAGTGACAGATGCTTCTTTCACTTCTTGTAGGAATGAAGGAGAGTTCATGTCAGACGTGCTGAATAAAATTAATATTTCTCTCCTCCCTTTTTTTGAAATGCCTGTTCTCCTCATGATAAATTTTTATCATCTTGAATCTTTTAAGCCAGAGTTGATAATATGTGTTTTGGGACAACTCCTTGCTCCATTACAAGATGTCTCCAATACAATAACCGAAAACAGATAATGGGTTATTTTCTTAGTAACGAGATCCTCCAAAAGAGGACATTTTTAAACACTGTATTGAACTGAACTGAATTTAGGATCTGGAAGTTTAAATACCTGTGAGTATAATAACACCCAAGCAAAAGTACCATTTCTGTTGGTCACCCCCCATTCCCTGAAATAATATTGTCTGTTGTTGATCACAGTACAGTGATATTGAAAGAAATGTTTAGGGTGAGTGTGTAAGTCAGTGGGATTCCTGGAAGTTCTAATTACTTAGGAACATTTTGGTTTTGGCAAGTTATATGGTATCATTATCAACAAGATCCCAGTAGCGTTAAGTTTGAAAAAAAAAAAAAAAATTTGTTTTAGTTATACTCGGAATTACAAGGCAACTCCCCAACTCTGAGATCCTGATTTTTTTGCCTGAAGATCAGGGAGACATTCATTTCTAAAGGTTACATGTGTTCCGGCACCGGTATAGATTCTAATTAATTGTTCCACATTAAAAATTTATAATGCCTTCCTGCAAACCCCCGGCACACTTTGTCTGGGAATCCTGCAGGCATGTGATTTCCTGTATGGCTTCTGGAAAGATGGGTACTGTGAGTTCTACAAGTAGAAGGAGGAAATTGGGCAGATAGCTAGCAGATAACTTTAGGCCATTCTGATAATTATGGTTTATGGGCTTTTAGGATTTTAAAAGAGAAAGGCTGAGAAAAATGTCTAGAAAACCACATAGATCCATGTAATATTAAGAATAAATTTTGAGAAGAAACACATACATCATCAGACAATACATTTGTGCAATATTTATGGTTCGGAGGAGAGGAGGGAAGACTGGTCTAGGGGAAACCAATGTATTGATCCCTCCTGCACTATCCTGGAAATTAATCGCATAGATTAGGTGAGCCTGGTCTAGATTTCTAAGAGAGTCATCATTAGAGGAACACAGGGTATTAAAAGAAGCTCTGATCCCCTATCAAAATGACAATGTTTTTGACCCCACTCTGTCACTATATGTTTGTGAATCTTGTCCAGTTTACTGGATGTAATGTTAGCTAGATTGGCTCATCCCAAGGGTCTTTGGAATGCTGTGGCTCTCTGGGTACTTGCATATTTTTTTTTCTTTAAAATCATACCTGGCTGGAGGCAGATGGTACTACCTTGTAATGGATAAATCCTTCTTAGACTCTAAGATGAGACAGGGCATAAAGGTGGTGATTAGCTGGTATGGTTCATGAAAGTTGAGACTATTTAAAATTTCCAAGAATAGTCCCAGTCCTAGGAGTCACACCATCAAACCCATATCATCCTCAATACTTTCTTAGAGTCTTGGCTTATTTTCAATTTTGGTAGCAGGTCTATTAGCCCTGTCCTCTGTGACATTGATTTTGGTCAGAAAATTCTCCTTTTTGACAATAAAAAATATGCAAAAAAAAAAAAAATGAGCCAGTGACATGACAAGCTCCTACTGACCAGTTAGCTGCTTTGTTACTTCCAGCTCTCTCATCCAGATTACCAACACTCTCATGATTACACTGAGCTAAGAATGTGCCTGGAATTGTCTTTTTCCATTAGAAATGGTGTCTGTTACCTTGTGTGGGGGAGAGCACTTTGACACATTGATTCTGGTAGAGTTGTAGTGGAAAGTTCTCTGAATGACACATCCTAACTTCTCTATTCTTGAATATGTCCCATTGGATAAAATAAATTGAATAGCAAAGCTTGTCTTGCCAAAGACAAGACTGCTAACATGATGATAAGAATGATGATGGTTCCATTTACGGGGAATCTGCATGAGTCCAGTACAAACCTGGCAGGTTATTTCCACAGAACCTGTCTTTACATGTACATGTTACTGATACATTAGAGGAAATTTGTAAAGTAGAATGATAGTCCCTCCTCTTGTACTACCATTTTCTGCCTTTAACCTCTTTGTATGTATATTAATTTGTTTCCTTGTGATTTATATCATATTCAGGGAGAAAAAGGTTTTATAAATTCTTTTTTATTGTGATAAAATATCCATAATATGATATTTCTCACTTTAGTCTTTCCTTAATGTACAATTCAGTGGCATTAAATACATTTACAGTGTTGCATAACCATCACCACATCTATACCCATAACTTTTTCATCATTCCCAGCAAAACCTCTGTACCAAGTAAATAACAACTTCTTTTTTCCTTACCTACAACCCCTGGAAACATCTACTTGGTTTTTATGGGCTGGCCTATTCTAGGTACTTCAAATAAGTAGAAGCATACAATATTTGTTCTGTATCTGGATCATAATATTTTCATAGTCCATCCATGTTGTAGCCTGTATCTGGATTCTGTTCCTTTCTAAGGCTGAGTAATATCCCCCACCATCCCCCATGTGTCTAGTGCATTCGGTTCATCCATTCACCTGTTGATAGACACTTGGGTTGTTTTCAACCTTTTGGCTGTTATGTATAGTTTTGCCATGAAAACAGGTATAAAATATCTGTTCAAGTCCCTGCTTTCAATCCTTTTGGATATACATCTAGGAGTTGAAGTACTGTACTGGACTGTGGTTCTATGTTTAAAAAGAGAGGTTCCCCCCCCCCCTTAGTTCTAAATTTTGGAGAAAGACCAAGGCTAATTTCTCTTTCTCTGAATTTTTATTCATTTAAGCATTTGAAAATAGCTATGATGTCCTAAGTGTCCTCTTGTCTAAGCTAAAAATTCCAAGTGATGTAACCTGCTTTTTTAGAACCTAAATGTAAGATCTTCTCTCAACCCCAGCAACGTTTCATGTCATTACTTTCATCAATTACTTCATGCTCTGGGGATATCCAAATAACTTATTCTGGGATCCAGTGTATTAGACACTTTTCCCAAGTTTATGTTTCCTAACTTTGAGATACACTGAGAAAACATCTAAGAATTATAAAAGCAAACATCATCTTCCTTTTCCACTTCATGAAAAATCACAAAGGGGATGGTGAAGATAAAATTACATAATCCATCTTTAAATTTTCTCATGTGGATCCATTAGAGGTATTCAACTTTTATTTTGTATTATTAGAAAGAGAAGTGTTTTGTTGGTATTATATTAGTTGACTTGAATATCATGTCACAAGGTAGAACATCTTTGCACAGAGCAGAGGTTCCATAAGACTTGCTATAAAAGCGAGGAATGGAAACTTGGCTTTTTTCTGTTGGCTGTTTTCACTGAGCTCAGAACTCTCTTGTTTTAAAGGTGTTTGTGATTATTTTGGGGCCGTTTCTTACGACCAGAACTGTGACCTCAGTTATCTCCATTACTGGGATTCTGCTCAATGTTGATCTAAATTACGTTTGTGTCTAGTTTATTACACTTGCTAAAGAAGAAAAAGTGATATTCTACATATGATATGCTACATGTTTATAAGCTGCCTACCTCCTAAAACTCAAATAAGAATATTCATGCAAAATGTTTCTGCCCCTAGTATGAAAATTCCTTTTCTTAAATATCCCCCTGGGTTCTTCTTTCAAAACAGGTGTCTAGTTATTTTGGCATTTGCTAGGGTAACTCAAGAATCTTACAAAATGCCTGTACATTGGGTTGACCAAAGAGTTTAATTAGAGAGTACAGCACCTGGTTGACCTTTTCTTGTATTGAAGAAGAAATTTTTCTTTGGGAAATTAAACTTATGTGAAAATGTGTTATTGATGTTTTGTTGCCCTGGGAAGATGTTAGTCTGTACAGTCTGTTCATCTCATGATTGATCTCATTTCTGAAAGGATCATATTCCAATTACATTTTTTTTTACTCTTTAAACTTAATTTTACATACTCAGAATATTTTTAAGCATTAACAGAATAACTGTTTTGATAATAGGAAGTGCCTTTAGTTTCTAAGGTGTCACAGTTTTCACAAACCCACCCAGTCCATTGACAAATCAGTAATATTCCTACAATTTGTAAGTGGCATACATTTGCAGAACTTTGACTAGTTAGAAAGGAAGAAGGAAGGAAGGAAAGAAAGAAAGAAAGAAAGAACAGTACATTTGGGGAGAAACATTTCAATTGTTCAAATAAATGTTGATTGGGTCATTTCATAATGTATGATGAATCATACATTACCTGTATTGATTTGGGATAAGATTAGTCATTCTGTGTTAGTTTTTAGTAAAAGGATTATGAGGAAAGTGACTAATAAAGCTACCTTCCTGATTTGTTAATAGAATTCAACTTTAATTTCCCATTTTAGATATCCCCTGAGAGCTAAATCACTCCTGGAATTTGAATCTAATCCTGAGCTTTCTCCAAGGGCCAGACCAGTGGTTGTGCCTTGCTCCTCTTTCCCTGGCTTTCTCATCCCACCACCCCACAATTGCTACTGTTCTCAACTGTGAAGCAAGCTCAAGAAGAAACAACCTAAATATAATGGAAGTGGTAGTGATTTTCCTCATGGAAAACAGTTGACAGCCTTGTTGATCAATTTCCTGTAGCTTGTTTTGCAAGCAATTGACTGCCTTTGCTAAACACTCTCCCTTAAGTTATGGTTACAATATTGTTACCACTGAAAGAACTATAGTAATTTTATCTTGTGCCTTTGTATAGGGTCTCCTTTTGCTCCTTCCACCCTTCCCACTCTAACAGTTGAAAGTTGGCCAGCATCTCCATTAATCAAATGCTAGACAAAAGATATTTGTCAAAAATAGTTTTGCTTTTTTTGTGAAAATGGGAAAAAATGTGAATAGATAAAGATTAAATAGCAGTGAAAGAGTCGGGTAGTTTGGCGGACAGAAAGCTAGAGTAGTGTTGATTCCCTGGCACCGCTTTCTTAGCAAAGAGAACAATTTTAATCAGTTACAAAAATATTTGTGATCCATATGTTCCTCTCTGCTCATTCCCATATGCCTGTATTCCCTTTTATCTCGGTAGAAGATGACTTTATGATTCAGGCATGCAAGAATAAAATACCTCGCTGACTTTAGAGCTCAGTGCTATTTCAAAACGTGTCCCGGTAATTACGCACACACATGTATCTAGGCTGTTCACGCTTCGGGTTGGTTACGTGAATATCAGTTTGTTCTTCCTTTTTCTTCATGGAAAGGATTATATCTTGCATCCACCTACTGGGGCTGGAATAACACAACGAAGGCTTAGATTTGAAAACTGCGTTTGCTCTTCACCTGCTGGATTAAATGCCACTGTACAAATATGAGGATCAGAGCAAAGAAGACAAAAAGATTGCGGTGATCGTTGAAAACTTCATTTTCTTTGGGAAAAGGAAAACAGAACCCAAAAAGCATGTGGTAATTCCATCCATCACTGGCGCCTGTTCTGAGACGTATTAGATGATGGGCTGCTTACTTAAATAGATCCTAATTTAAGACATGCTGACTTCTAGTTAATGTCGAGTGTTAGTCGTAGTAGCCACGGTGAAACTGGTCAAAATTGAAAAATTAAAATGACTGTTGATTAACGATCCATTTTTGTCCTCAGTGCATGTTTGCTTGGCTCTCGTAGATAGCTGTATAATGCCTAACAACCAAAGAAACGTATTGTAAAGCCAAATTGGCCATTCTGATGACACGTGAATAAGGCTAGAAATTATTGATTGCATTTTCAACAGTTGTTTCTCCCTTGCACAACAAATGGTGTTGTAATCCAATATGTTGTTAATATAGCCACAGCAAAATCCGAGGAGGAGCTGGCTGTGCTCATTTAAACTTGGGAGGGGGGCAGCAAGGGTGAGGCAGGGAGTGTTTTTCAACTTCAGGCAAAATAACTGAGATGCATTTAGCATTTGCAAAGATGGGTGTGTGCTGGGAGAGGTGTGCATGCTGCTGGATTTAGCAGGTGTGCCCCAGAGTTGCAGCAGAAGGGAGAGACACCGCTTGGTTTTGGCAAATATTATTAGGAATCCGTCTCCGTGTTTGCATTCAAGCTGTCTTTGCCGCTGCTCCTGTAGGAGTTGTGAGAAAACGAAAGTGCACATTATAGCGTGGATTGTTTTCAACCGGCTCAAAGTTTGCAAATCTGTTGAATCCCTCTGACAGTCTTTCTGTGCTGTCAAGCAGAATGCCCAGCTGGTGGAGGCAATCCTGATGGGGAAGGAGAGGAATGGGGAGACCGTGTTCACTGCCCAAGGAGAATATTAGGAATTCTTTCCAAACTGTAAGCGGGGAGGAGAGAGCTCTTTCAGCCATGCCGTTGTGAAAGTTTCCTTTTTCCCGTTTTCTTTTTCCACTTTTATAGATAATGCCCACTAAATCAAAATCTTTAAATACTCTTCATTAGGATAACTTTCCTAAAGAAAGGAGTCTCAGAAACAGCATTAAAGTACATTATATTAACCTATAATTAAAACAAAGTCTTTGGTTAAAAAGGAGGCAAGACTTTTAGCTCATAGGTGATCTGGATTATCATTGAGGCAAACACACAGGCTTGGTTCTTTTTTTTTTCTTCTTTTTTTTAATATAAAGTGCAAGATTTCACTAAAAAAGGTTAAAATTGAAGTGAGTAATCTTCGGTGCATAATGCAATTGTTAATTTTAGCTCCCTGCGTGGGTGCCGCGCTGACTTGAACAGCCGGGCTGTAGCCTTCATTAGAGAAGAAGCAGGCAGCCCGAGACAGGTGGGGCTGGATCAAGCTGTGAACGTGATTTGCTGGAAGCTGGTCATTAGTGTTTGAAATCTGGTCTGATTTATTTGGTTCTTCACCCTACCATGACTATTGCCATTATTATTATTGACTTTTCATCTTTTTTCAGGTTGACGATGTGTCAAACCGTGTAAGGGCATCGCATGGAGATGGGCATTCCGAACTGTTAATGGGGACATGGGACTCCAGTTGTCTCTGATCACTTGTGTGGATTTTCCTGGTGTAGAACGACAGAAGCCGCTAGTAAGTCGCCAAGACCTACGGCAGGAATTCTGCACGAAAGGTAAAAGGCCTTGTTGTCCAGCTGTCATCTCGTCTATATTTTGTCATCCTATAAATGTGCCTGTTTGCATAGAAGAGGTCATTCAGTGTAACCAAAAAAGACAGGATCTAGAGCAGGGACTCAATTGGCTTGCAGTTTATAAAATTAGAGCGCAATTTGTTCATTCCATTTTAAATCTAGTCACAATCTGCTTTTCTATTGAAATGCTTTGAAGACCGAGTTAGGGCAACAGAAGTCCATCTCCTCCCCCTGCCCAGTATCTTGAGAAACAAGCTGTTTGCCATGAGAAACAGAACCGTTGTTAAGGACACACATAACCCTCCCAGTGTCACTGAAATAGGAGGAACCTATCTGAATACCCTGGATGGATATCCTCAAATCTCCCCAAACTTAAAAGTAGTGCTCACCAGTAACTCACAGACTCAAGGCACCATTCTTTAGAAAACTCTTCCTTTTACATTCCCATAATCCTTTGCCAAGTAAGCCTGTGTTTTTTAAAGATACCGTTAGATACCATCTGTTCTGTCATGGTAGATCTTAGCAAATTTGCAACAGAAATCGCCGTGGTTTAGATTTTTCTCATGCTTCCCATACCCAGTTGGAAATAAAGTTACTGAATTAGTAAACGGTAATTAAACACTCCCAAAGAAACTTATCCCTGACTTGTCCAGTAATCATTACCATTTTAATGACTGGGAAGAGGACAGTCAGTCATCGTTTGGGAATTTCTGTGGAAGAACTGACTTTCTAGGTCACACCGTGCTTCTTTTTCTTCTTTCTTCCCTCATTCTTTCTGTATTTCTTTCCTTTCTCTCACCCCTCTTTCCCCTCACATCTTAAAAAAAAAAAAAAAAAAAAACCCAAAACTGAGGAGGAAGTAAATGCTAAATTATTCATGAACCTCATTTGACAGCATATCAGAAGGAGAGTGTCAGGGGTTCTATGGAGGTAGGGAGAAAAAAAATAATAACAGGCTTCAACTTTGAAAAGCCATTTCCAGCATCTGTGTCGTAGTGCACTGTGGGTCTGGAGTAGCGGGTGTCGGTGGCTATAGCTTCATTAGAGCTGCCTGCCAGAGACTGCCTTCCCAGGGTCTGTGTAACACCAGCAACTGCCAGGAGCTCTGGAGAGCACACTTGCTTTTAATAATGTAGCTGTCAGTTTGAAGCCTGGAAATGTTGGCCCTGAAAGGTTTATTGCCAAATTTAGATCTTATATTTATACGGAATTATTAGGTCTTAAATTGATTTTTGCCCCTACTTGTAGAGTACATGGTACTCCTTATGCCTTAGGAGAGCATGTCTGTGGGCTGAAACTTGCAGATGATTTTTGAATCATCTCAGACACTCTGCAGAACACCAATCCCCCCTCTCGCCTCAGCAGTGGAGGGTCATCTCTCCAGGAGTTGGAGCAGTGCTCTCTTCTTCTTGTTCTTCCCCTTTGTGCTGGGGCTTAGGGACTGGTGGACGCGTGGGAGTTCTGTCTCCGTTTAAGATTTGTGGATCCATTTCGATGGCAAGGTGTATTCGCGAGAGTGTGTGTATGGGTGCGGAGGGGGTGTGGATAGGGCGACTGAATCTGCCTCGAGCATTTGCCTCCCGTTCGGGATTCGATCTGGCTTCCTTATTCGCCTTTACCATAGAAGTGGCAGAGATGCCCGAGTTGCTCCTTTGAGTTTGAACACAAAGGGAGAAATGAAATATCGAGAGAATAATTGGAAGTGCTTCACTGTGCACTGACTTTACGTTCTGACTTCTTAACCTTGCAGGGCATCACACCTTGTTATTTTAATTTGCGTCTGGGAGAATGTCTGAGCCAGGAGACCTGAGTCAGGCAGTAGTGGAGGAGGGCGGGACGGAGCAGGAATCGGCCACTCCAGAGAACGGGATTGTGAAATCCGAGAGTCTGGATGAAGAGGAGAAGCTGGAACTGCAGGTGAGCTTGGAAAGCTTGCAGCCTCCCTAGCTCGTACCCCCGGGCAGCGTTCCTCTCTTTCATATGCAGAATACTTTGGGTGTTTGTTTTCTTCCTTTCCTTTTTTTTTTTTTTTTTTTTTTCCTATTTAAGAGTTTGACTAGAAGTGAATTGGAAATCCATAAAGCCACTCCTCTCCTTTTCTAATTCTTAATCACTTTTTTCCTGACCACAAGAGGCTCTAAAATCCCTTGGAGATGAACAAAATCACCAGAGATCATGTTTAATGACTGAATTTGTGCACAGCATCTCCAGAGTGATTTCCAGACCACCTCAAGGAGCTTGTGAAGCTCCTTGTGAAGCTTGTGAAGGTTTTCTCCCAGAGGCAGCTTTAGGCTAGCTGAGTTTTAAAAATGGATTTGCTATTCCAGGGAAAGCTGAAGACCCAGCTCAGGACAGACAAAGAAAAATCAAAGACCTGAGCTCTGTGGACCTCTGAGGGCAGGCACCGGTTCAATTCATATTAGAACAGACCTAAGCCCTAGAATTCACAGTCAGAGAGAGAGAGAGAAAGGGAGGCAGAGGCAGAGAAAACCCCAGAGAAAGGCAGGGGAGGGAATTGGGGGTGATTGATGGTACCAAAAAGGTGATATGATTAAATACACCATGATTTATGAGAGCAAGAGATTTGGGAGCGGGAAAACAAACTGTACTTGCAAATAGCCTGTATTGATTTTCTTTGAACCAAACTACAAAAGCGTTAACTCTTTTTATATACCAGTGAACAAAGGCAGATAACCACATAATGGCCAAAAGCCTTCAAGGTCAACTTCCCTGCCTCCTCCCTTCCCGCAGGGCTGCTATAAGGAAAAGGAGTTAGAAGGTCAAAAGTTTGGGGGAGAGAGGGAAGGGGAACTTTTCCCCAATGGAAATACCTTCTTGTTTCTATTGATTTCTGGTCTCTAGTGACACTTCCTCTCTCTCTCTTTCACCCTCTCTCTCCTGGTCGTTGGTTTACTGTTTGTTTGTTTGTTTTGCTTTCTTTCTAACATACAGAGGCGGCTGGCAGCTCAGAATCAAGAAAGAAGAAAATCCAAGGTAGGGTTCTGGAGATTGCGCATTGATCTGCTAACATGGATATCAGTAGCATACTTCCCATTGGGATTAAAAGGTTTGTCACCAATTCAAAGGGTCCTGTGTGGATCTTGGCTCTACTGGCCCTGTCCCCTTTTAATGGGGTCTTGTTGACACTTCCTGTCTTTCTTGCTCTGTACCTTTTTCGGCTAGAGCATTTAGAGTTCACATAGCCGCAAATTTATGTACCTGATCCTGTTTACAGAACTGCATATTTGACGGTGCTTTACAAAATGAGTAGCTGCTTGTCTTGCTTTCATTTTAAATAAAATCTGGGGTAGATGTGTTAGTCTCTCCAGTTGATTTCGCCCTTGAAGTAAACAGGTGCTGGCGTTGAGGTCCCTTTCCTCATCCTAAACATCTTTTCAATCAGATCCCTCCCAAACTCAGTTTCGGTAGAAATTAATTTGTGTCATCTTTTTCTCCTTACATTTTCAGAAAATGGCAACAGTTCATTCTTTGTATGTTTCCGACGGGATGGGCAGAGTTTGCTCAAAGTGCCCCTTAACTCCGTCATTCACACTCTCCTCTGCCTGCATCCCCACCACACAGGGCTCTCAATCTTGGAGCCAGTGTAGACAGACAGCACTGAACAGCCAATTTGAAGTTCTATTCTAGGAGGGATCCGGGTTTGGGAATATCCTGGGCAGGTGGAGAGGAGCTGACAGCCAGAGAATGTTTTCTGTTTGTTGTCTTTATTCTCCTTGCGTTGCCTTTTCTTTCCCCTCCCCAGTCAGGAGCAGGGAAAGGTAAACTGACTCGCAGTCTTGCTGTCTGTGAAGAATCAGCCAGACCAGGAGGTGAAAGTCTTCAGGATCAGGTATACCCCCTGTCATTTTCCTTAACTGCATGAATGGGATCTGTCTTTGTGTGCATGAGTAGAAATCCGGCATTACACAGTGTTTTGGGGGAGAAAAAAAAATAAGCAAAGAAAGACATAGTTTTTTGGCTTCATCCCCTGCTTATGAGACATCCTAAACTAGCTTAACAGTTTGTCACAGAGTATTACGTTTGTTTTTTTCCAGACTCTCTGAAAACTGCAAATGGAAAGGAATTCTAAAGAATTTAGATAAAAAAACTTAAAAAGTGAGCACAGTAGTGCTGCATTTCCTCAAAGGCTCTCTCTTGATAAGACTGAACCAAATAGAGTTCTAAGTACCCTGTCTCCTTCCTTATTGGAGATTCTTACCTCTCACTTCCCCAAAATGCACTTGCCTATAAGAAACACAACTCTTGGCTCTTAACGAAACTTTGGAAGTAGTGAATAAGGTGCATTGAGCTTTGCAGACGTATCATTATGGCCTTTGGTCGAGATTCTGAATACTGAAAAAATTGTCCAGAAATGAATCAGAGGTGATGGTGAATTTCATATTATTCAATTTATATGAATTTAATATTATTATATATCACTGTGGATCCTTCCACTTATTTTTGCTCTCAGCAAGACTACTAGGGTCTGAAAAATCCAAATTCTGACAAAATCCTCCCATGACCAACTGGGGACTTCATATCGTATTTATTTTTGTTTGCCTTTTAGGCATTGTATTCGCTTTTATAAAAATAGTCTAGCCGCTGAAATTTTCCTTATTTTATCAGAGGCTGAGAGAAGTCAAGACAAAAGTAAAATGATTTATCTGAGCCCAGGGGAGAGAAAATTGATCAAGATATTATTTTGTTTGGGCTTGTTTGCTTTCCTCTTTTTACTTTAATTGAAATACTCTAAATTCTCCTCATGGATGCAGAGAGCATTGAGAGCACTTTCTTTAAAAGGACCAAAAATAAATACCTTATAGATTTTGTCCTATGAGTATTTTTTTTTTCCCCTAGCCTCATTTTCTTATCGTGCCACTCATGTCGTAAGGCATGGACAGGCTATCTTTCTCTAGCCATCACTATGTTTCATACACAAGCTTTATTTTTCTTGGGCTCTGAGAAATGTGTGGCTTTTCTTCAGCATTTTATTTGTGCTTCTATTTTTAATGGAGATGGAAAAGGGGGACTAATGCGACTCTCACGGCTTGTATTATTAAATGTTGATTGATGGCTTATAATGTACTATACAGAATATATGTTAACTCTGCGGAATGACAGACTCTGGGAGAAGTCATGCCCCAGTTGTCCCCCACTCCTAATACCAGGCAGAGGAGGACAGCCTTTATAGACTTAATCTGCTTTTCATCCCATTTGACAAGATACCAGGAGGAAATTTTTTAAGAGGTCATCTGTATCATAGTGCCCGTCCTGGACCTAAGTAGTTTCTCCATACAATTGGTACAGAGACATGAGATGCAGTCAGTGCTTTGTTCCTGCTGCTTTCACGCTCAGTGACCAAGACTAGCTGTGTAGGAGAGGATTAGCTTTGGACTGGCTGAGGGGTGGTGGGACCAGGCGGCCGATAGGAAATACCCAGACACACATACTAGCGAGTGGGCATGCGACTTGTTAGAGAATAAAGAAGCAGACCTTTGAGCATATATGCAATGCCTTCATTAGGTACCACCGGCACTTACAAAATGTGGGAACTGAATCCCAGAGAACCCTGGCAGAAGGATACAGTACATGGATTGTATTGCTTCCCTAATATTTGTATATTCACAGTATTTGAAAACTGCCTTCATTTTCCTGTGTGGGAAAAACTCTTGCTACCTGTATTACTTGATCTCAGACCCATAGCTGATGGTTCAGTCTGTCCTTCAGTTAAAGGAGTTTTGCTTTTCTAATGTTATACTATTTACCTACCAGTGTACTACTGTGACTTGAATCATTCTTTTATTGTTGTTGGATATAAACTTATCCTGTACCAATGTATTTATTAACACTTGTATTTTATTATTGAGCATATCAATAAAAATATTAAAAAATAACAGATTGTTTTTTACCAACTCTATAGCACTTTTGTGTGTTCTTTCAGCACCATAATGTATATTTATGTATAGAAAAGATAGGTATTTTTCTGAGAATAGTAAATGTCCACACATGGCGTGAGTTTGTACTTTTTTTTTTTTTTTTTTCCTGGTGGAAGATGTCTTTTAGCCTCTGCTCTTATATTTCTGCTTCCAAGCCTCTTTGATTGTAGATTCAAACTGACAGAGGCTGGGTGATGCAAGAGGTTTTGAAGAAGCAATGAGACCACTCCGATGGCCTGGTGCCTCAGTTTCCCCTCCTGATCAACTGCTGAATCGATTCTTCCACAACCCCACCCCACTGTATTCTCCGAACCAGAAATGCTACAGCGTCTCCTTAGCAAAAGCAGAAACAAATCAAAACCTTAGAATCTGCCCGAACCTTTGCAGACTAAAGACATTTCTGTCCCAAATCACATGACCAAGAACCTATAGTCAAGTTACACCTTTTACGTATTTTGCGTAAGTGCATCCCCAGCATAAACACGTGGATGTCAGGAAATCTGGCAAGGATAAATATTTGTCATGAGAACGTGCTTTATTTTGTCCTTTCTATCATATGTCTTTCCAGCCCTGGTGCCTTTTTTTCCAGCCTGGAGTTCACAACGGAGTCCCTCCTAAAAAGCGAACTTGGTTTTGGGGGACCTGTTTGATGTTTGTTAGATTAGCCATGTTTACCAAGAATCCTAAAAATCCTAGGATGGCCATATTTGAGGAGGGAGTTTCAGGCATTGCTTTAGTCACATGTACAGGAGACTTAGTTGAGTTTTTAGTGAGAAACACTATTAGTCATTGGGAATTTTTTTTAACATCATAAATTTTAATGTCACTAGTAGAAAAAAGCTTTCCCATCAAATGATCTCTTACATAAGAGAAAGTAGGCTTAATGTTGGTTCATTTGTCATAGTTTTAATCATAGCATAGGTTTTTTTCATAAAACTTCTTTAAAAATACGATTTGGTTCATTCTTCTTCGAAACAGTGAACATACTATCAACCACATGGCTGATATGTGAGTTAAAACAAAATAGTCTATCTCCAGGGCAAAATAAATAAATACAAAAATGGATCCAGTCCCAAAACTGTAAATGATCAGTAGCGTACCAAAGCATCAGTTCACGACAATTTTACATTTTGGAAAGAATTGCCTGATAAAAAATTAAAATAATATTAAATATTTATATGTAATTGATGGGAAATATAGTTCTGCTTTCTGAAAGGCAATGCTGATTCTAACCATACATTATGATGACTTACTGATGGAGTTTGTGAACAAGGTGTCATAATCATCCATACCTGGGATTCCTGCATTTAGATAGCTTGGTTTCTCTTAATAGTAGAAATCATGTTGATGTGGTTCTAAAACAGACTTTTTATTGTAAATTGGCTAGTAAGGCCTTTATGTCTGTTCTATCTGTAATTACGATTCGTAATACCTGTCTGTCTATGTTTGTGCAGATTTCTCCTTATAAGGAATTACAGAAAAGAACTCAGAAGGTTTTTTTTTTTTCTTTTTTTGAGACAATGGCAGGGGCTGTGACGCAAACTTACTGATAAGGAAATGTTTCCTACGTGTTTAAAAATAAACCTGTAGAGAAAATAAGAGGTATGATCTAGGGGAAAGTAACTTGCTTATTGTTAATATTCATGAAGCCAAGTTTTAGTACTAGATGTTTCTCATGACCTCCCATTGACTTCTGAAATTTAATTCACCTTAAAGGGCAATTATTTTTCTGACAGGTTTAATTTTTTTTTTTAACCATTTAAGAAAAAAAAAAAATCTGCTCCTGGCTTTCATTTTCCTGTACTTAATAACCTCTATGCAAAATGGAAACCAGACAGAGATTCTTAAATCTGGCCCTAAATTATTATATTTTTTCCCCAACAGGAATCAATTCATTTACAGCTTTCCAGTTTTCCCAGCCTGCAAGAGGATGATAAATCTAGGAAAGATGACTCAGAAAGAGAAAAAGAAAAGGATAAAAACAAAGATAAAACCTCTGAAAAACCCAAGATCAGAATGTTATCAAAAGGTGAATGTAAACATGTTTCCTTAACTTACTGAATTTGGACAGATAAATAGTCACACAGTATATCCCAGATTTACACACATATTCACCTGACACCAAACTCTGCATATACTTCTATATATGTGTGTGTGTGTATGTGTGTGTGTGTGTGTGTGTGTGTGTAAAAGATGTTAACTCTATTTCCTTTCTGTTCATGCTGTCATTATCTGTGTATCCAGAAAGGTTAATTTTAGGATCACTAATCTCTTTGGATTTTCATTCGGGTCTTCGGTTTTCAATGATAAATTTGTACAAATGAATGAGTATAAATCTGCTCTTAATTCAGGTTTATTAGTCCCATTAACTTGGGCTGATGAACAGTAATGATACCCAGTTTTATATCTTAACTTCCATGTTTATCTTAAAAGACAGACAGTAGATTAGCAATTCACAGCCGATAAGTGATGTCGTCCCCAAAGCCCAGATGTATATACATCAATGTCAATGGAATACGTGATTAACATTGTATCTGCCACAAACGGATTTGGTCTCCACAACCCACAGAACTACCACATCATGTCTGCCCTGAAAAATACACACTTCTACTCCAATAAAATTTTTCCAAGGGGAAAAAAAGAAGCTATATCTTCTAAAACCTGAAGCCCATAGTCCAGACTTTTCAAATTGTGGCCATACATACAATTGTACAATTGTACAGTTGTACAAAAATGAAACAAACAAAAAAAAGGAAACAAGTGTTAAAACTAAGTTAAGTTGAAAGGAGGAATACTACGAATAAATAGCTTTGCAGTAGACATTTTTTTAAAAAATATTTGAGAAAGAACAGGACTTCTGATCAGCTGAGGAATGATGACTGCTTATATTATGCTCTGTAACCATGTATCTGCTTATAATGGTTATCTCTGCTACTGAATGTCTAAAACCCAAGGTGTGGCGGGAGTGAAGAAGTGCAGGTTCCTAAGATGGCTTTAGAAATTAAGCTTTAGCCAGCATCAGAAGATGTGAAAGACTCGGAAATGTTTAGTGCCCTCCTGTGTTTTGTACTGATGAATATTTAGACAGTCTTGTCACAGAACTTTCATTTTTTGCCTTCTCTGTTTTAAGAGAAAAAGGATTTCCTGGAATCTCAAACTCTTGAGAGTTCTCTCTGTGGGTTGGTAGGACCTGTCATGTGGAGGCCCCGCCTTGCTGATTGACAGCAGGGCACGGACACGTGACATTCCACCCCACCCACCTCCTACCCGACCATGCCCACATCCCCTTCTGTGACAGCTGGATCTTTCCACACTCAGGATCTACTGGGTTCCTCCATCTGGAATCTGGTTTTCATTCCGGTGTTACACTGCCAACTCGCTATTTTTTCAAACGTGTACCTTCATGCCAATAACTTCACCTAAAATTTACCCAGCAAGAGGGAAAACTTTCCACCCTGCTTCCCCACATGCATTCCTGACCATCCCCTCCTGCTATCTGTTTCAGATTGCAGCCAAGAGTACACGGATTCTACTGGCATAGACTTGCATGAGTTTCTGATTAACACATTAAAGAATAATTCCAGGTAAATTATTAAATAAACCTCATATTTTTAGAAGAGTCAAGTAGAATATTGCAAAGTCATGAGTCCGAGCACGTCTAAGTATAGAGTTGTACAGTGAAGGCACCTTTTCTAATTTCTTAAACTATCTCTTATGTATATATAGTATTTTGCATGTTTACTGTGTATAGATAGTCTCAGTTCTTGGGTAGTTACCCGATGAATAGATTATAGTTTGCAGGGCCTGCTTTCCTGGTCACAAAGAGATACTGATTAAGGGGAGAAAGATAGAGAATGAGAGTCAATGTCAAATAAACCGATCATTCTCTACTGCAGTTCTCTATTTGCTTGGGCTTGACTTTGCTCCAGTTTCCTATTAATTTAAAATAGACAGTGCATTTGATGTGTCTTATGAGCTTGACACCTGTGTATCTTAATTAACATTAAAACTGCAGAAGTTTCAACGTTACAAAATACTTAACAAATGAGAGGAGAAGCAACCTTCAGTAGAAAGAAACCACGTGCATATGGACAGCATCCTCTAGAGAAGAGTTAGGCCAAGATGTTTCATCACATACACTTAACCAATCTTTTTCAGGCATGCAAATGAACTTTTTAGGTCTTTGGGAGTGGCAAGTGCCTCAACCCTTTTCATTTTAACATTTATTTTGCAGGGACAGGATGATACTCTTGAAAATGGAGCAGGAAATTATTGATTTCATTGGTGACAACAAGTATGTTATACTGCAGTGCTGATTAATTTATACGATGTGCCTTAGTTTGGTATTTGGGTTTAATTGTTCATTCTGGAAAGATTTAGGGATAGATAAAACATTATTTAATATGTTTGCCGATTTGTTGAATAGAGACGCTATTAGGATTAGAAGCTATATATTGATGGGAATTGTTGCTTGGACCATGTGTGCTCCTGCTTGTTAAATTCCTGACAAAATGGCTATAAACAGGGGGCCGCTGATTAGCATAGAGTAGCTGTGACAAGAAGCAACCCTTTTCATTTTTATTATAGTTTTTTAATGGGCTCCAGCTGGCTGCAGTCAGTTATGCCTGGTCATAATTATGCTGCTTTCAGTGTAAACCGTGTAAGGACACATCTCCAGAGAGACATCTGCATTTGTCCCGAGCCTAGCTCCGTTGATAAGGTATCATGGACTACAACAGGATCTTCTCCAACAGACATTAAGTTCTCTTTGCTGCCAGAAATGTGCAACTGGGAAACAAAGATACTTAGTGTAGCTTAACCAAGAAAGCCATCATAAGTGGAAAATTGTCTAGAAATGAGGACATGACGTGTGATGGCACAGATGAAATAAGCTTCATGGTTTGGATGACAAAGGAATGGGTTTGTGTGCATCCCTATAGACGGTCCTACAGGCCAGAAACACAAATGCTGATTGTACTGTTTCTTGTATTCCTTTCCAGTAATCATTATAAAAAGTTCCCTCAGATGTCATCCTACCAGAGGATGCTTGTCCATCGGGTGGCGGCTTACTTTGGGCTGGATCACAATGTGGATCAAACAGGGAAATCTGTTATCATCAACAAGACCAGCAACACAAGAATGTAAGCCCATCACCGTATTTCTTTAGCATTTTCATTTTCTCTTGTGGATTCATGAGAGCATGTTATAAAATTCAAAGTACATGACATTTAAAATGTGCAGTGTTATTTATCTCTTGCACTTATCAGCTGTGTGTGGCATTTATCTGCAGAAGATTACCTGAAGACCAGGAAAGTTTAGAAAATCTGGGCTGTAAAGTGGGTTTATTCCTGGATCTCTTACATAGCTCCTGAAACACAATTTCCTTTCCTCCATCAATACTCAAGGTGATTACAGAAAAAAGCATGGGACATTTTATGTCAAAGTATAACTCAAATTAAAAAAAAACAGACATCTGAAAACAGCAATGACATATACAAGATAATTATCCTTTTCTTTTCTTTTTCTGGTTTGTAGAGCTCTGTCCGACTGTGGTTTCTAGAGTAACAAAGAGCTCTGCACCCAGAGACAGAAATCCTGCTCCTTAAGTCCCAATTCTTTTACTTACTCGCTTTATGACTTGAAACAAATCAGTTAAAATCTGCTATTTCGGTTTTGTTTTGTTGTTGTTGTTTTACCTGTAAAAGGAGAATTTTGAGTTAGATACCTAAGTTCTAGCTCTAAAAAGAAGATGTTTATTTGTTTTGCTCCTCAAAATAATTGTTTGCTTCTATCCTAGTATCTTTTCATGTCCTGATGAGTCACCAAAAGCAAATGAGAAGTCATTTGCTTTGGAAATTTGGACCTGGCTCTTTTAAAGGCACATACGCTTTGATCACAGTGCAAACCACTCTTATAGCAAATACATGCTAAACTGAAAAACCGTCCCTATGCAAAGCATTCTTTTAAAACATTTGTGCATTGTAATTTCTTTTTCCATAGTGGTCTTGGTCAGTTGTGTAAATTGCATGGGTTTTAGGACTGCTGTGCTAGCGAACAGAGCGTTGGTGTCTAGCAGAGCAGTGTGTTTCAAACCCTTTATTTTCTGCTCACCAGCTTGCAGTCGAGGCTGGACAAGTAGGGCTAGAGATGAAGCTCTTTCTCTACTCAAGGCTCAGTCTGTGTTCACCAAAACCACAGTGAAGGTCGTAGTGGAGAGAAGACAGACAGACAGATCTGGGATGGAGCTGGGCTATCATCTCAGGGACACCGAGCTATTCGCTTCTCTGGGCTTCCAATTATTTATTTATCTGCAGGAGAGTTTGAAGTGGATAATATTTAAGGGCCCTCGAAGCAAAAATACGCTTTAAATTTTATCAGCCTTCCACTATCTGATTGCTGCCACATGTACTTCCTATTTTCAACTGTCACAGGAATGAAAGGTCACTGTCTTTTAATCCTTTCTATGTCCCCTCTCCATCAAGCATTCCTCACTATTGCTGTTGTTGGTTTTCATTCTGCATTCTGGTTTCTCTTATGACTTACAGATACTGTAAGTGCAGGGACACATGGATTGCAAAAGAGACCAGCAACGGACAATTTTTTATTCTCATTTGTTTTTCTACTCTTTTTCTCTTTAGGATAACACACATCGAAAAGCCCATTGATCAAGCATGTTGTTTGATATAGACTCAACTAGTAGAGATAATGCATTGATTTTTCATTCGCATTAATTTTGCGATCCCGTGGTCACAATATTAGCACACATGTTTGATACCTGTTTCTGGGTAGAGTGGTTTTTGAGAAAATTAAGCACCGTGTAAAGACGCTCGGGAAACTTTGTGTGATGGTTCTAAATTTGCAATGTCCAGGATAGTAGCCACTAGCTTGTATTGCTATTTACATTTTGGCTTAAATTAATTAAATTTAAATAAGATTTAAGCTTCAAAATTCAGTTCCTTGGTCAGGCTAGCCACATTTCAAGTGCTCATATGAGACAGAACGTACATAGAATATTGTCATTGTTTCAGAAAGTTCTATTGAGCAGCTCTTGTTTGAACTTGTGGGATTCTTGCAAGTTTCCAAATACTGCTGAAGGATATAATCTATCCCTTAAAATTTTCATTTTCTGGCTAACAGATTATCCTGTTATTAGACTTTACTTCTAGGAGAACACTAGCTTTTTTTGTTTTTTATTTTTCGTTTTCCAAATAACCAGTTTTGTTTTGTTTTTTTTTGTTTTGTTTTTTAAGATTTTATTTATTTATTTGACAGAGAGAGAGAGATCACAAGTAGGCAGAGAGGCTGCACGGGGTGGGGAGCAGGCTTCCCACCAAGCAGAGAACCCGATGTGGGGCTCGATCCCAGGACCCTGAGACCATGACCTGAGCTGAAGGCAGAGACTTAACCCACTGAGCCACCCACGCGCCCCCAAATAACCAGTTTTAAGTAGACACTTCTTGTTTATGCCTTCCGGAAGGGCCAGAACGGGCACGTGCAGAGAACACTTCGGGAGTAGTTGCTACAATGGGAGGGCCTGAACTGGCTCAGTCTCTTCCTCATGCCTGTCCTTGCACACACCCTCTGCCCTGCTCCGTGAGTCAGGCCAAGCCTAAACAAAGAGGCAAATGACTGTAGATCATGGACTTTTGAGGCATTTCCTGAAGAGGTGAGCTTACTCATGTTCAACCCAGAGCTGTCAAGTCCTGCTGTTCGGTCCTAGCCACCTTCTGACCGTTGCAGTGGCTGTTCACACCCTCAGAACGTGAATCACTGTTGGCAGTTTTAGCAAAGGACCATTGTTGTTCAGTAGAAAGTTGTATGTTTAAGAGCATTTTACAAGTTAAAAGTTTGTGACCATGTTCTTTTGGATTTGAAGTTTGAAATGGAACATTCTGTTCAGAGCATGTTGTTTAAGTCTTGGGTGTCTTCATTTTCAGTGGCTCTCCAAAAATTTCAAGAGTTGTGTTCTCAGCGGTTGGCATGTGATGGCCATGGGGACAACAGTAACAGATATATTATAATAGATATAGCACATGGAAATGTTTCCATTTATATGAAGGAGGGAGGCGGAGGTGGAAAGTCCTCAGATGGCTCCTCATAGCTTTTGTGTTTTGGAACTACCTTTGCGGGGGAGAGAGAATTTGATGCTACTTTAGTGCAAAGGCATGAAGGTACATATCTTAAATGGCACCGTAGGTGTGAGAAATGCAGAAAAATGCAACTGGAGGACACAAAACTGAACTGCAGGGCTGACAGAGAGAAAGCATGTTTTAATACAATTTCAAGTTTTCTTCTTCAGTGACATTCATTCTCTGATGTGGATGTCTCTCAGCAACAAAATGGCCAGAATTTATTTCCCAGAATCCTTGCTTTTCTAGATTATAAACAGTTCAAGTAATTATACAATGTGACTTGAGAATATTAAGTTTCGGCCCGAGAGAGAATAGTTTCACATGAGGTTCAAACATTTACTCATGACAATACCCTGTGAGGATTATATTTGTGTGTGTATAATTTACTTTCCTCTAGTATCCTCTCTAATATCCTTAGATAAATATATGTGTCCTTCATGATGGAAAAAAATTTGTTTAAGGACTGACTTTTCAATTACTTAAGTGATATAAGAATGTTACCTACTTATTATTCATTGCACTCTTATTTCATGTATACTATTTCATTCAATCCTGAAAACATATTTACAACCTGAATGATTAGAGCCTTATTTTACAGAAGCAGAAAATGAGGCACATACTCAGGTTCCGTTTGGGTTTAGAGAGAAGCAATGATTAGCACGGCTGGGATCCAAGTCAGTTTGTTAAATGCCGAGAACAATTTTCTGAAATAACCTAACTCTCTTAGAGTAAAAATACCCAGAGCGTCTTGAGCAAGCTCCTCAACAAGTTTCCCTCGAGTGGCTGGGAATTCCACCTCTTTGAAGTCTTTAGCTGTCTGATAAGGAGCAATGAGTGGGCCCGAAGGGGAGATATTTTTGAAGATGAACTCTGTGGTATCGGTAGATAATGTATACTTCCCACAATTTGATAGATCTTCCTGCATTCTCTGTGTTTATCACTACCCCAAGATGTGATCTTTGGTAGGGGGATGATTTCAATTCAATTTCTGCCTTGCTTTACTCTACTCCAATCTTTTTTTTTCCCTAAAAATGAAAAAGCTACACTTATCAATAATGTCAGTGTAGGAGGAAAACCGACCTATTGTGTTATTAGGAAATTACTGCTACTGGCAAGCCAGGGGTCCAAATCCGTAGTTTCATGCCAGAGCTACAAGCACATTGGGTGGGGTTAAAGGATACTGTGGTCCAGAGGGAGTAGGAAATGCCAGCTCTGCTCCTGTGGGAGACATTCCAGGAAGGAGGCTTCCTCTGAGCAAACCTGGGTACTGTAGAGAGTTGACAAGGAAGTCACCCGACCCTCGGGCACCACAACCTTGTTGGTTCTCCGAGCTAGCCCGGGTAAGAGCAGTCTGTGTCAGCTGGAGCCTCCCAACACACCTGTTGGTCCACAAATTGGGTCTGAATAGCTGGGGTACTCCTCATTAGAATCACTGCCTTTTGCTGAAATGGCAAAAGTGGTTTTTGAGCTGAGACCTACCCTGTTATGTTCTATTACCGTTAGTTTTTCCCTCTTTCCCCTCAGTGTTGCCAGAGATATGTTTCACTCTGTAACACCTTTAAGTTTTCTTCTGTTGGAATTCTTTGTTAACTGTCAGATTAGTTGGTAGCACCAAATGAGCCCCCTGGGAATCCGGGAAGGGGTTGTGTTATTTGGTACTGCAAGTGGTATTTAAAATGTACTTATTCTCTAGACTGTTGTCTTTTTTCTTTTTTTTTTAAAGGACTGAGGCTAAAAATATGAACAATGATTTTATAAAAATATTTACATATTACAAATATATGAATCTACTTTTACATAAGAAGCTTTGCCCTTCTCTTTGTCTGTCTTTCTGATCTCCACTTTGTCTTTTGCTTATTTTTCTAGGTGTTTAGCCCAAAACAGCCCATTATTCTTTTATTAGATGATTTTTTTTCCCACCTCTGTCTGCCTTTCTCCATCTTAGAGAAAGGATATATGCTCAGGTTGTATCATCTAGAGGCTTGAAACCATCTCCTTGCATTAGTGTTTTCCAAAGGGCCAAGATCAGTCGTAGGCAGAGAGAGTCCCGTGTGTATCTGAATGTCTTTGCATATGTCAGAGTAACTGTTTAACTAGTCCCAGATAATTGTCATGTTAGAAGGTTGTCATCTTTTGAATATTTTTTCTTTTGACTTTGGCACCCACCCACTGTCATTGCCTCAAATCCCCTACTCTTGGTGGAGTGCAGAGCAGAGAAGGAAATGACATCTCCCCTGGAAGAGAGAGCTCCCAGGCCTCAGAAACCATAAAGCAAGAATAGTGGCCCAAAGGCAGATATTTGGGCCTACGACCCTCTGAAGAAGATCAGGCATCAATTTATTTAAGTGCCTCTTGGGAATCTATGAGTGGTTGGTTGGCATCTTGTTATTTCTAAACATGGCAAATTTACTCTGCACGTTTTGTAGGAATAGACTTGAAAAGCATCCGACTCGAAGTCAAAGATCAGAAACCTAAGAATCACATTGTTCTCAGCAAAGCCGTGAAGCTTTATTTACTGAACAGACAACCTAGTCCTTTAATCAATACTCAGGCTCAAAGTAAGACTGATTTGTTAACACTGGTCGAACTCTGTATCATTTCTCGCAAATGTTGTATTTTCTCTTATAATTATTCTCAAATACCTCAAAAGATGCACCCTGTAGATGAGATGGGTAAGTCTCAAAAATATATCATGAGGACAGAAAAGAAGTTTGCTGTGTTCCTTTCCCTACTTGAAGTTATTTATGGCCATGGAGTGTTGCATGAATGACTTCCCCCTTAATTTTGGAAATCAAACATGCATGGTCCTTCCAGAACATTAGAATCTTTCATGTAACTTTCTCTTAAAAGAGCTTTCCCATGGAGTGATGATTCTTTTAAAGAACTAATACTCTATGCAGCTCACAATGTTTGAGGTAGATAAAGCTCAACCATTTTATAGGAGCAAAAACTGGGATCCGTGTCTTGTTCGTACTCAGTCCACTCCCACAGAAGATCCAAGACTGTAATTTGCTGCTCCTGCCTCAGCCATGACCCTTCTCCTCAGGTCAGGGAAATAAGCACTAATGTGAATAGAATCACTACTTCACGAGGATGAAACAGCAAGAAGAAAAACAAACACTATCCCTTGGTTTCCTTACAAAATCCTAATTTGCATTTCATTATTTTTTTAAAGTTGAACAGGGAACTCAATGAAACGATGGTAATATCGGGGTAGAGGTTAAAACTGTGATGCGAACAAAACTCCAGAACACACTAGATTAAAAACTGTCCTGGCATATGGAGAAGTAAGACAAAACCCAGTTCTCAGACGGTGCCAAGTGAAAAGGGTATCTTTGATGGTCAGTGTTGTGCTTTGAACAAAAAAACTGTAGGCTGTAGAACATGTCCCTCTTCTGTTTATTGTTTACTTACGGAACCAAGGTATTTTTGATCAGGACTGTGTGTATGTATGTGTGTGCTCACACACTTGAGTGTGTGTGTGTGTGTGTACATATATGATCTGTGTTGTATGGGTTGGGACAGCTGGAGAAGGGTTCACTGTACACACATATACCACATATAGTATTATCCCAAATGTGCAATGGTTTGGGAGGAAGCAAAGTTGCTAGAACTTGGTTGCTTCCCCTCTAGCTCTGCTTGCTATAAGCAGCGGAGTGAGACCAAGTTACAGAGGTCTCCCTTTCTTGCTGCTAGATCCACCTGTAAGGATGTTAGTCACTTCAGCCACTTGGGCCTCTTCAGGTGTACTTGAAGATGTGGGTCTGGCTGTATCTAATGAAGAGCTGGTCTTCTTCTTCTTCTTCTTCTTTTTTTTTAAAGATTTTATTTATTTATTTGATAGACAAGAGATCACAAGTAAGCAGAGAAGCTGGCAGAGAGAGGGAGGGGGAAGCAGGCTCCCCGTTGAGCAGAGAGCCAGATGCAGGACTCCATCCCAGGACCCTGAGATCATGATCTGAGCCAAAGGCAGAGGCTTAACTCACTGAGCCACCCAGGCGCCCTGGACAGCTGGTCTTGATGTAGTTCTTGTGTCTTGTTGGTCTTAGACTTCTGAGACTAGAGAGGCCATGCACATGTTATCACAGCTTTAGGGAAGATAGAGTTGGTCATACAGTAGAAAGAGAAGTTGTGGTGTACTGGTCGAAGGTGTCTGGTTTCCACTGAATCACATACCTAAATTCTAGATTTTAATGGTTGGTACCAATCTTCAAACAGTAAACGGGAATCTAGCTCAGGAAGGGCATGCGCTCCTGCTGTGTTTTACCCTGCAGCTGTAAGCCTTTCAGCCTCCCAGGCTTTCTGGCTAACACAGTGCTTCCAGCGTAACATGGCCCTTGCTTCCACCACCCGCCTGCCCTCTAAACCAGGAAAATGAAAAAACAAAACAAAACAGCATTTCTGCACACATACAAAAAATATTTAGTCATTCTCTCTCAGTTAAAGCACACAGATCACTCTGGACCTTTTCAGGACGTAAGATACTATATTTGCATATGAGCATAAATGGAACGTTTTTATACACAGCGTTGTAACGTGTAAGCAAAAAGCTTTTCGTGCCAAGAAACAATAATCACATTCGGCAGTTTCCAAAGAAAACATTACTTTCAGACAATTGTTACTGCTTCATTTGGAACTCATGAATCAAACCATTATTTGAATATTATAGTGCAGATTGGATTTATCCTAATTCAACTCAACACTAATGTAAATGTTGGTTCAATATTCGTTGGGGTTACCATTAGATTGTGACCACTCAGAAAGATGCGAACAGTGGTAATGATGGCTTATAACATCTGTGGAGTGCTTCACTGGCCTTGGGCTTGACACTTAACTTGCATTATCTTGTATCTCCTTGATCCTCCCAAGCACTCTAAGAATTATTATTGCCTTCCAATTTTACAACGAAACAACCAAACAACACCTTTGTTGCAAAAAGTACACATTTAGTAAGGTGCAGAGCTGAGAAGACACCACAATGCTTGTTTTGAAAAGACAAACTTTTAGGCCCTCTTACCAGCGTTTATATGGGAGTTGTTTAAAACTTTGTTTAATTATTAAAACTACTGCTATGTTAAATTTAGTATGCTAGTTCACATCCATTTTATATAAAGCTATTGGATTATTTAAATGCATTGTGCTTTGGGGGGAATGAAGCTTTGGTCATTGCATATATTAATGCTACTGCCTTTTACTGTTCATGTAATATTGAAATGGAAGGATGGAGAATTAAAAGAAAGAAAAGTTCAGTGATAATCTAGCCTTTTTTTAATCTAGCCCTTTAAAAAAAAACTTTTTTTTTTCATTTGTAGAAATTCTTGATTTATAAGTAAACTTGTAGAAACATGTTGGTTTTGTCAGGCTGTGGATCCATCTGATGTATGTACCTCTTTGGTATTGTTGGCAGTATCATGCTCAGTACTGTTCAATGAATAGCCAAATTCACAAACACAGAATATAACCTTCCAGGTCTGAATGCATAGGATTTCTTTCTCTTTTTCAAATTTCATAATTTATCCTTTTTTTCCCCCTCGTCCCTCTTATCTTTTTTCTGTATCATTGTTATTTGGAATCTCCCTTTAAAGAGGAAAAACGTCTTGAGATTAAACACTATCAGTTATTATCATTAGAGTATCACTAGTAAATGCAGATCTGTATACATTTTGATCTACAAGGACATAGCAATAAAAAGGATAATTTTTTTGACAAAATGAAACAACCAAATATCCACTTTAGATCATAAAATAATAAAGAACATGAAAGAAAATATTCAAAAGATAAGAATATTTTAATTGTCCACAATTCAATGATTATATACAAACCCCTTATACGTTGTTGAATTGGTTTCATATATTTCTAAACCAGTAACATTTATTATCTGTTGTTATAAAATGTTATTTATTATAATAATCAAAATATATAAGAAGCTAGAAGTTAAAGTTGCCCATTACTTCACTATCCAGAGAAAACTGTCATTTTTCTTATTCGACATGATGCTTTCAACATAAATGTGATTATAGTATATCCTTTTAGACCTCATTTTCTATGTTAACCAGTAGCCTTGGATATCATTTTACAAAGCTGCATATTATATATGGAGCTATTTTAAGCTACTTAATCAGACCACCGTGGATTTCTACTGTTTTGCTGTCTTGAACGATGACACCATATATCCTTTTGTTACTATTTTCTTTGGCTTCGTTCTTGGAAATGGAATCCCTTTGTCAAAGTAGATTGATCCTTTCAAGGCTCTTACTGCTCATAGCCTGCTTTCCAGGGTGCTGGCACCAATAAGAGGAGATGCCTTATAGAACTTTTTGTCTTTGAGTATTATACTTAATTTTGTTCTTGCTCATGAATAGCCTTATGTTAAAGGAGGGTCAAGGTCAAGTCCTATGTTAGCTTGCATGTCTCTGTTTATGTACGTGGTACAATCGAGACAGAGAAGAATAAGATGAATTTGTCAAAGGTTGGAAAATTAAGAATGTGAGTTTGAAAGATGCTAATAAAGGAAGTTGGATACATAGCTCTGCATATATGGGGTTTGTAAGATGTGGTCTCATTTAAGAGACAATGAAATGATATAAAATGACCAAATTGTAGGGGAAGTTGCAAAATTCTTGAAGAAGAATGTAGGACTTTATTTTTTTTTTAAATAAAAGACATCAGCTATAAATATTTTAATTGAAAACTTAAAAGTGCTAAGGGAACAGTGCTTCTCAGGATAGCCTAATATGTTTGACTATTAAAATATTTCTGATAGATGTCTTACACCATCAAAATACTTTATCCTGTTGTGCACAGAAACCTTTCTTTAAGATGCTTATGCATATTTATGACTGTCTTTCAGTTATTCGACATGAAATTCAAAGGCTTCCATTTGAGCCTGTCCATATTTAGTAGAATTGAATTTTTCATCTGTGTATATATGGGGAGAGGGGGGATTAGGCTTAACTATTTGGAAGAAAACTAATAAATTTGGTCTCAAGAATCTAGTGGTGATAATATCTCTAGATGAGAAAAGATTTTTATAATAATAAGGAGTGTTCATTTATTTTAAGCTTCAAGGGGCAAAAAACCCCTAAGATTGTAACAGATTAACTATAAGAGAGTTTGAATACATTACTCAGGGTTTCACTTAGCCATACTGCCTCTCAGTTCCTTGAGCTGTGTCTACTGAGGAACAATGAGGACTTAATTCTGATTTTTCAGAGGTTTGATTGGAGATACCAAGACACTGACTGGAAATGCCAGTACTGTTCACCACACACGAACGATGAGTTTTCCAATAATACCTACTACAAATTGTGCCTTCAGAAGAAGAAACTATCTTTCGTCAAGAAGAAACATTAAATCTCTTTTCTCTGCTTCTTGATGTTGATAGAAAGCTAGAAATACTACCTCATGGAATAGAGTCCATCAGGAAAAAGCAATCAGACATGTCATGCATGACTATGAGATATGTACGTAGTCAACTCTAGTTATCATTAATTGAATAAATACCATGACATTTTGCACCTTGGAGGAGTTTGTCTTAGAGTTACATCCTCATATTGATACACTGAAAGTTATTCATTCCCATTTTAAATAAAGGTCCATAATATATTACCTCATCTCCATTCATTTTACGACTAAGAAATAACATTGCTATGATGTTAAATTTCTGGTGAAAAGGCTTTTTAAAAGCTCTAATATAATGGTGCATTACCAGTAATTTGTAGTTTAATCACACGCGATACTTCATTTGTATACTTTAGTTTGCATGAGTTAAACTGCAAATTGCCCTTTAGCTCTAGAGTAATAGATAATTCTCGATAAAATCAACCTGGAACAATCTTACTAGTTTTTGTTGTTGTTGTTTTCCCCTTTCACACAAACTTCAAATGGTTATTTTGTATTCACTTAAAATGTTTTCGGGAAATCATGAAGGGACTATTACTTTCAACTCTTAGGTTCTAAAGTCTGAAAAAAAATTTAAACGAGGTATTTTTGAAAAGCTGTTATGGAGAATGCACTTTGCATAATATGTATCAGAACAAAAAATACTTTTGCTCTGAATCACATTTACATTATTGATTAGGAAAAGCTCCTTTGACTGTTCTTTTCTTATGAGATAGATGTATTTTTCCTAAATATGTCCTGCTATGAAAAACAAATAAGCCAGCACAATGAAGAAATGCAAATGAAATTTCAAAAATAATGTTTGAACAGCTCTTGTAGCTATAACACTTTAAACTGAGAAGTTCCAAAATTAAAAAAAAAAACAAAACAAAACAAAAAAAACCCTGAGATTCTCATTTCTACCTCTTTTCCCAAAATGTTCTCACATTTTAAAAACTTTTTTAAAGTAGCACAAATCTTTTTTGTCAACTTGAACCAAAGCATTAATTTGATTTTTAAAGACCTTCCTCATGTTCTAAATTTGAATTTTTGATTCTATTAACCAAACTTTCTTGTTGTTTTATAATTTAAATATTTATGACTGCATATCTTATTCAGTGACTCTTTGACCCATCCCTCAAATACAGTGATTCCTAAACAGCTCTATTAAAATTTCATTCATACATTGATTAATTTATTTATTCAACCAAATGCTTCCCATATTCCAGGCACCGTTCTAGGCACTAAGAATTAAATATTTAAAAACCAAGGTCTCTACCAACATGGAGCTCACATTCTCACCCTGGTTAGTATGTTGAAATCTCAAAGCAGTTTTCTTCTTAAAGGAGAAGTTAGTCTAAAGTAAATTCACCTTCTGCTCGTGAATCAAAAAGTTCACATTTCCAGACCACTTTATGTCTAAATGAACAGTTACAGATGATTAGCAACAATTACAAGAAATAGATCTGTAGACTTAGCAGCGAGCAAAGCATTTTATCTACTAGAATTCACCAGACTATGGAGTTTCAGTACATTCCAAGAGCTTTACTTAGCATTGATGCAATTACCGTTTGTATTTAAGCTGATATCCCCATTTCACCTGCTGCATTAAAAAAAAAAAAAAAAAGTAACATCTAAGTATTGGTTGAAAATGTTAGGAGGTTTTAAAAGGATTCCTGGAGAATTGTTATCTTTTACAGTGGCCTGCCAGCACTCACTCACATTATAAGACTATCCAGTGGAATAAGAAGTGTGCGGTGAGCGTGCGACACATGAAACACGTTTAGTTTCTCCACTGGAAATGGCCTTTTCGCTGTAAAGTGCGAGTTTACTTTGTTCCTGTAGTGTTCTGATTTTCAAATGTCATATTTGCACTTGCGGATTGTTTGTTGTATCATATTTTACATTTTAATTTTGGTGGAAAACATCTCCATTGATCTTTCGGATGATGTCATGCGGGGTTTTTGTTCTTCATTGTGAGGCTGGAGGGCCTCCAGCCTGCTGTGTGCTTTGGAAGCAGAGAGACCGAATCACATCTCTGCAAGGATGTGAATAGGCTGTTTGATGCCTGTGGCTTGCTGGAAAAATCTATAAACTTGGGAGTCAGAGGGTTCATGGAGGGATGGTTTCTTGATCTGTAAAAGAGGCATGAAATATTTGCTCCTCCTACATCAGCGTTCTATTGTTAAGGATTGAGTAAGACAATGATACCATTTTGCAAAAATTGTACACAGTTCTGGAAGCGGTAACTGGTATGATTCCAATTTTCTGTTAGTGTCTGCTCACCAATATCAGTATAATCTGTGTACATGTATTTGAGAAAAGGATGCGACGCGTCAGGATTTGAGCTATACGCTTAAAGGACTCCTTTGTTTTCAACATGCCTTTTGCTTATTTGGGAGCTGGAAGGAAACTATGAGATTCCCTTAATTACTGGTCACCCGTATTAAACAACAGACGCTGTGAAGTAGCTTTCCAATAACAGAATGCATAATGAACCCAGTAGAGATAGAAAACCCACTGGGCTTCAGAAGTAATACATCAGACATGACAGAGACGCTTTAATGAGAGTCATTAATTACAACTTCTTCTAAACCTGGGACAAACATTTTAGCACTTCCTCTGGGGGTGAACCCATGCCCAAGCCATTCATTGAGTTCTGTGGCATGCAGTGACGAGTGTGGGAAATTAACAAGAACATGGAGCTCTTTCCAGTAATAATACAAAATGATTAAGAGGACCTAAAAAAATCAATTGACTAATCAATAGTGTGTAACTGCTTGGAGCATTTTCCCCATGCTAATCAG
Source organism: Meles meles (assembly GCF_922984935.1). NCBI lineage: Eukaryota > Metazoa > Chordata > Mammalia > Carnivora > Mustelidae > Meles > Meles meles. The sequence goes on along the minus strand of NC_060069.1, from coordinate 33,960,165 downwards.
CCATTAAGTTGTTTAAACTAAATGTGTCCAGTTTCCCCAATTACTGAACTGATTTACAAGACGTGGTCAAGGATGTCAGAGTCTACTGGAGCCAGATTCCAGAGCATTTGTCACTGAGAAAGATGGAAGGAATTTATAGATGACCGTCTCTCACTATGGATTCTGATGGCTCTTGAGAGGCACAATATGACAGGAGCCGTCCTCCTAGTCTGCAGACATTGCTGAATTAATATGGTCTGCCCTAGTTCTACACATGTGCATTTGTTTGACATGTGGCTGTGAACCTGATTGAATTCAGGAGTGATGGAGTTCAAAATAATGAAAGAAAACATCCATACACTATTTATGTTCAGGCCTTTAAAATGTTTTTTAAATTCCAGCCATGGTGAGAAGCATTCGGCAAATAAGACTCTGAGTTCCAAACAACAAAAGGTATTCTAACAAGACCTGCGACGTGACATATTATTACCTATCTGTATAATGCCGGCAATTCTAGCATCAAAACCACATGTAACTTTTTTTTGTTTGTTTGTTTGTTTTTTTAAGTTGAATGCCACTGTGGGGGAAAAAACAGCACTAAGAAAATAACTTTAAACAGAGCGAAAATTTTTTTATTGATATGTTTTACTTTGCTGGCAGACCAGAGCAAAGGTTTTGTGAACATTTAAAAGATGAAAAAGGTGAAGAATCCCAGAAGCGGTTTATCTTGAAGCGAGATAACTCTAGTATTGATAAAGAAGACAATCAGGTTGGTTCTCAAGTTTGAGAGTGGCTGACATTGTTGTTTTTGAAGGTGGGCTGACTTATGTTCTTGTCGTTCTGTTGTCCCCTTCTCCCTCCCCCAGCTCCCCCCGGCTTCTGTTACTGACCGTCCTCTTTCCAACCTCCTTGCCCCCTCGCCTCCCCCTTTGGCATTCAGTGGGTAGCCAAGAGAACGTGTCCTGATTGCTTCAGCCATGGCTCTGTGTTGGGCTGCATGGGTGGTGCTTGGCGCAGTTCCTGCTGCATGTGTTGGGCGGGTTGGGATGCCACCGGCCGGAGCTGTCGGGAAAAGCTTTGTCATCGCATTTCCAGATGTCTGTGTAACTATGGCAGTCCTTCCACTCCTACAGCTTTGTCCTTCAGTTGTGCACAAATTGAGCTGGATTCTCAATACGGACCGATGACCAACTGGTGTAGCTGTAAAGAACAAACCTTGTTATGGTGAGGACAGGTGGATTTTGCAACTCTCCTAAAATAAGTCTTCACAGAAAAGAATCGAGTTCATGTTTTAGTCTTCCCCCTCCTCCTTCCCATGTTCTATTGTCCATGTAAACTGTGTGCTTGTTTTGCATGAACTGTAGTGGAACTTTCTCCTTTTTGTGTATTACGCTTGTGACAGAACATTTACGTTGTCCTAGAGTAGCCTTATTCATGGTTCCTGGGCAAGGGTAGAGAGACTCTGCTCAACCTCTTCTCCAGAGTGGGGGTGGGGAATGGGATCCAGGGTGATGAGGAAGAAACTTAATGAATAGCAAAAGAAAACAAAGGTTCAACAATAATTAGAACTGCAGGGAGTTATACAATGCCATTACAATTACACTTTGTGTTTCTGACAATCAAAATAGATTTTTTGAAAATAGACTTTGCTTTAGAATTCTTAAAGGTAAGACAATAGGCATCTCGCTCAAGTTATTATTTTAATGACTCTCAGTGAGTCACTGGAAGTCAGTACGTGCATCTCCGATGTACTTTTTTTTTTTTTTAAACTTGTTCATCATCTGTATCTCGTTTCTTCCTACCCCCACTGCCACCACCATCAAGCGACAAGTAGCTCCCATGGACTCCGAGCCACATGCCTGTGTTGTGTACTTAGTGGGCGTTTGTTGAATGGATGGATGAACGTGGTTAATGCAGAGAATTTTGTGAGGAACAGCAAGAAGACGGTGGGAGGGTCGTTGAGATGCAGGCAGCAGTGCAGATGCGAGGCTGAAGAAGAGTCCTCATGCTGGGTTCTTTGGATTGTTGCTTTAGGTCCCTTGGCATTGGCCCTACTCAACCAACAGGCTTTTCAAACTTAGTTTCTACTTTCCATGCAAAAACGCAGAGCACAGGATCAAGTCAGGCATGGAGTAAAGAAGAAACACAAATTAGGACGTGGAGACGTCATGTCTACCGTTTCCTTTCTGCCCATTATTTTCTCTGTTCCCTTGTTCTGTGTCTCTAGTGCCCAGGTTTTTAGAGCCATGTCTTTCTTCCCTTAGCCACTTTGAATTAGCCACTACCTCAACATTCCGCCTTTGTCTAAGGATTCCAAAGCACACGGGTTAGCAAAGGAGACAGAGTCCATCACTGTGACCCACGTCATAGCTGAACTGGCGGAACACCTGAGACACCTCCAGGTGCTTTCGTTCTGGAAACAGCTGTACTGCGGGCATCTGGTGGGGAAGGTAGAGGGAGCAGCACACACCTGCCATTGCGTGTCAGGCACAGACACCGCACACCACACACACACGCACAGCCTCCTTAGGGGCCAGAGGGAATGAGACTCTTCATGCTCCATTTATTTAAGTGAACATTTATTATTCTCGGCTGACAGTTGCTTAACTGCAGATTTCCAACAGCTCAACTTGGATAACCGTACTGATTTCTTTTTTCTGTTCAGCAAAACAGAATGCATCCATTTAGAGATGACAGACGAAGTAAATCAATTGAAGAGAGAGAAGAGGAATATCAGAGAGTGAGGGAGAGAATATTTGCACACGATGTGAGTAGTTGTTTTAATTGCCTCTTTAGTGCCGTCCTTCCCCAGACAGCAAGCTGGCAGGACTCAGGAAGCTGGAGCCAGGGACAAATCGAACCGAGCACACCAGAGGTGTTTCTGGAAGAGGACCTGGTTCAGGGAAGTGATGGAAAAGGAGCCAAGGGTTGTGTGCCTTCCTAGGATATGACGGCAGGGGGAGTAGAGGTGTGATCCATCAGGGCCCAGTGAAACAGACCCTAAGTCTGCAGCAAGGTCGCCTGATTTAAAAAAAATGCTTTTACATCCATATTAGCCCGCAGACAGCCAAGTGTTGTCTTTGTAACACTAACGTTGTGCAGAAGAAAGACATGAAAAAGAAAGAGACTCTGTTAATCACATACATAAACATGGAATTTTCTGCATTCTTAGCAAGCACAAGCATTTTATTATACCAAAGTTAAATGATAATACTCATCTTCCCCCTCAGCTTCAGATCAAATTAGGTCTGTGAGCAGTTTATCACAAGGGGATAATCATGAAATGATTTCTTTTGTTCAAATCCCAGTGAAGAAAATGTGGTGGGGGATTCTTCTGTCCTCTTACCCACTGTGGCCAAAATAAAATGCTATTAAGCTAAATAAGAATGAAAAGGTGATTTAAAACAGCTGAATTTAAATGCAAGAAAGTGAAAAGGGCAAGCCAGTGCACAGCTTCTCCAGTCCATGAAATCATCTGGCAGCCTTCCCTTTGCAAAAGTAGAGGTGGGAGCTCCTTTGTGCGGATCTTCTGTGGCTTTGCTGGGTTAGGTGGGCCGTCCTACCTCCCATCGTGATTTGGTCTGGAGGCCATTCCCAGGTCAGACTAGAGACCTAGACTCCACTGCTTAGCATGGACGAGGCCTTCTGATCTTGAAGGTTTCAGGCCCAAGACAGTTTCCCAGGTCCTCCAACTCCTGCTGGATCCTTCAGTATAAAGCTGCAGAGGAAATTCAAATTCCACCAACAGTGTGTTTCTTTCATGTTGATACAGGTTTCTGTTATCTCTTCTAGATTCTCATTGCCTTTGTTGGATACAGTGAAATAGAACTTTAATGATTGAATGATCTGGCTCAGAGCTCTGGAGTTGGCAGAGTCTGAGAGAGGAAGTTGTTGAAGGATACTGTCCACATGCAGTTCTAGAAAATTGTATGGATGTGTGGGCTACTTAAGCTTTTCTTATGGTCAGAGTTATTGATGGTGCAGAGCATAGTCTGACACCTGGTAGGCTTTAATTGTGTTTCCTGGATAAAAGGACGAAGTAAAGAGAGGCTCTGTTGTACCATGATAGTTTAGGGGTGTCCTGAGTGGACTGGGAGACAGCATGTTACTGTCCAATGAGCTTCATGGAGAAAGAGTTTTCTGAAGGTCAGTTTATTTTTCATGCTTTTTCTTTCTCTCTCCCCATCTTTCCCTCCCCGTCTTACACACACACATACACACACAATTTCCCTCGGATTTTCATTCTGGCAAGTCATAAAATATATAAATGAGTTGTGTTGAAAAGCAAATACTAATCACTTAGATAATAGAAAAACATTATGCTCCCCCCCTCCCAAAGCAGGGCACATTGTCAGACACTCAAGGGCTGGATGGCAGGAAAAGCATCCTTGACGCTCGCCTGTGAGGAGGAGGCTTCTTATGCCGCTCCTGCCCTTCATGTGCACAGAGAGGTCGTCCCAGACAAGAAGGAGTCAGCACGACTCCCTGTACACATTGCAGTTCCCGACAGCCCTATTAAGAACAACAACAGTAAGGAAACTGGGTCCCAGAATAAAGATTAGAGGCAAGTTGCTGTTTCAAGCATCCATAGCTAACTGCTGAATTAACATTTTTTAAGACAGCGAAAGCAGACAAGGGGTGCCTGGGTGGCTCAGTCGGTTGAGCGTTCGGCTCTTGATCTCAACTCAGGTCTCGATCTCAGGGCCCTGAATTTGAGTCCTTAATGGGGTTTCATGCTGGGTGTGGAGCTTACTTTAAAAAAAAAAGCAAAAGCAGACCGAAGCTTGGGAAAGCCTAAATGCCAAGCTATTGTCATGGCCTTTCCATCTGATGGCATCATTTGGCAACCTTCTTCGGAAGGCTGTGGCTTCTTCCCCCTGCAGGAGTAGAATAGAGTGTAAGCTGCTGTGATGAGCTCTTTGGTGGCCAACACTTCTGGGGTTATTAATTCAAGTGAGACACCTGCCTGTTTCTGGCCCTACTTTCCCCCCCTGATCTCCTGGGGCTGGGTTTTTTTAATTGGCACTCTGTACCCAGAGTACACTCCTTGAAAGTCTCCAGAGATTAAACAAATTCCTCAACATCATCTACAAAATATTATGTGCATGAGTGTAAGTACATTTTTTAAGGAAAAGATCTTGATTTTTTTATCATAGTTTTACAAGTTTTTGTCGCTTTTACAAGGCTAAGAGCCACCTTCTCAGAAGGGGAAAAAAGATCTCCAGTGCTTTCTCTCTAGCACCGTCGCGCTGCAGGAACAATGCAGTCATTAGGCTGGTTGACCTGGGTTTTGCTATTTATTCCAGATTTGACAACTTAAAAGTAGACAAAATGCTTGTTACCTCACAGTTTCTGGGGATCAGGAATCAGAGGGTGGCTTCGCTGGCCAGTTCTGGCTCGCAGTCTTTCCTGGGGTTACGGTCAAGCCATCAGCTGGGGCTTCCGTTGTCTGAAGTTTCAATAGAGCGGTTGTCTGCTTCCAAACTGACCTGCATGGGTTTTGGCAGGTCTCGGTTCCTAGCGGGCGATGGGAGATCTCAGTTCCCACTCTGTGGGCCTCTCCTGAGCCTCCTGAGCATCTTTGTCACCTGGCAACTAGCTTTCCCAGAGCAAGTGACCCGAGAGAAAGAAAGAGAGCCCAAGATGGAAGCTACAGGCTTTTGTAACCTCATCTTGGAGCCGACATACCTTCCCTCCCGCTGTATTCGTTTGGACACACAGACCAAACTGGTACACTGCAAAACACCTTGGTTGTGGATACTGAGAGGGAGGAATCACTGGGGGCCATGATGTGTTAGCAGGATATTACCGAATCTTCTAAACGCAAATGCAGGGACATAACATAGCAATGTGAACTTCCTTGAGTACATAGAGCAACACACCTTGCTTTCACTTACATAAAGAGAGAACACTTTAGAGAGTCTTCATCTATACAATTCCAGATTCCCAATGACCATTAGGACTTCCCACATTGCTGAGGTACATACGGTAAGGAATCAAGTATAGTAAGTCGATTATAAAACCGATGCAAAGAATCCAGCATAAGGAAACTAAACAGGCATCTAATGTCTTTTTTAGCTGGCCTTTAATTTAGTGTCTTTGTCATTTAAAAACCGAGGTAGTAAAAGCAGCTTCCCTTGCCAATTATTATTTAAGGAGTGGAGTCATTCAAACAGGTTCAAATAGTGACATATTTATGTAGAGGGTTTTAATTTTTTTAATTATACTTGAAGTTAACAATAGTTATAGAGAAATACTTCCCGGTACTTACACATCAGCAAAATCAAAATTTATTTTAAAATTAGTGGTGCTCTTGGATATTTTACTCATTATCTTGTGTGTGTGTGTGTGTGTGTGTGTGTGTGTGTATACGTGCATGTGTGGTTTTTTACTTAGATCCACAATCAAAATATGCAGATTATTTGGGGATTTTCTAGAAAAATAATCTCAATACAGTAGTCTGAGATAAGGCACATTTATTATTTGAGAATGAAGTTGTCGTAAGTCAAGGCACACAACAATTTAGTTCTCAAATAAAAAATGAGTGTATTTTTGTAGTCAGAAATATTTGAACTATAACTCTTGTTTCCTTTAGCAAGAATTTTGGCTTATTTTATGATTAATTCAATGCAATGTTGCTGGCTTTGGCAAGGTTGCATTGCTAAAGCAATATATTTGAGAAAGACATGTTTTGCCTGGAGGATGGTTTCTGAAAGGTATTTATGTGTAAACAGGGATTCTGAGAGGAGTTCATCCTTGGTCTCCCCAGCATGCACTGGGATCCATCTTCCGTGACAACCCTTGAGAGGGGCATGTGATGTCACCTGGATTGGGGGTGGGGTGTGGGAGAGAATTCTGTAACCCATTAGGCAAAACCATTTTCTTCTTAAAAGAAAGAAAAAAAAAAAGAGCCCTTTATATCTGAGAATGCATATACCTGACAGCTTTGAATACTGCACTTAATTACTGTGACACTTTAATCTTTCTCTGCTATTAAAATTTGCAAGTTATATTAATAACTTTTTAAAGTTTATTTTCATCAACTACTGAATCACAACCCATAACCATATCTGCCTTATTTATGATAAATCTTTAGGACCTTTGCACAAAAATTGAAAAATACTCTTGAGATATGTTTTTGGGGAAGTTATCTTTGACTTGGAGGTCCCTTTTTTTTCGTTCAAAGAGTTATGGCAGCTTAGCTTTCCCCAAAATACTATTGGATTAATGAGTCTGAAGAGGTCAGTCTTTGATCAACTCTTCCAAACAAGTAGTAGAGTTTCAGTAATTCCACTACCCAGCCAGAACATTATAAGCATAATTGACTTCTTTCCAACTACAAGACCTGAGCAGTAACAAAGTATCGAGCTCATAACATACACCTGAGACAATTAATTCCATGGCTTGACTCAAACCAAGAGTAAAACCAAACTAAAGGAAATGAAGATAGTGGGATATTTCACTTAGTATAAAGATGTCTTCACAGGAATATTATCAGTGGTACATAAAGTGTATTTATTTATAAATACAAATGTCAAATTAAAAGAAGATACTTTCTGAAAAGCATTTTTCTTAATTGGCTTTTTGTTGTTATTGTTGTTAAATAAGATGTTTGTCCACTTAATACTCAGGATGCATATTAAATGCACAAATGTTAAAATAGAAATGGTTCTAGAGATGCCCTCTGAAATGTTCAGATCACTGAGGAAAACACGTTATGCCCAAAGCTAACCCTTTGGTTTAGTGGAAGGAAATGATTTCTTCAACAAAATGTATGGAGAAACCAATATCTTGCTTGCCTCTCTGTGTAGCGGTTACATTAGCTAATCTTTTAAAAATTCAATATTGAAAGGTCCTTATTTACTTTGGTTTTATTTTCTCTTAAAATGGACCTGTTAGGCCTCAATTTACCATTTAGCAGGTCATTTATTCATCATTTACAAAATCTACACATATAATATGGCATGTATATTTATGGTTAGAAACTTAGTACTTTGAAAATGGTTTTTGTTAATTCCTAAACGCAGTCACTATGTTAGAGGGCCATCTCACCATATTTTGTTTAGACATCTCTTTTTCTCCTTATTAAAACTTAATTTGATTTGCCTTTCCTCAGCTTGTAATAATAATGGAATTCTCTCTTCCCTATATGTGTATTAAACACAACATAGTGGGGAATTAATAGCTAAGGGAATGGAAGCTAAGAAGAGTCATTGTTTTTCTGTGTGAAAAACAAAACAAAACATTAGACAGGTTTGACTTCTTTTTTCTTCTGATTAGCTTCATTTTGTTCTCATTTGACTTCTGTGTGCCCGCCCTCTGCAAATTGACTGATGGCATCTCTTCAATTTTAAGAGTCTTGCAGTCAATCTGTTTATATCAAGAGAGTCTATCATTGCCAGGTAATAACTGTAGGGTTGTGGTTCTATGACTCTCCAGTCCTTAGGTGGATGGTGCTAAGAGCACATGCTCTGCCTTGATTTGAACCAGTCCTCTGGCTGTTGTTGGGAACTGTATCTCTGCAGCTCCAGAAGAAACAGCTAGCTCAGGATCCGATGGTCACATGCTTCTCTGATTCTCAGACAGTTTCATTCACATCTCTCTCCTTCTGACCTTGATGCTGAACTGGCTAAATCTAGCCATAACCTGGAGATGTCCTGCTGGAAAAGTACTTGTGTGCTGAAAGAGAAAGAGAATGGTGTACACGTCTAACTCTAACCATTTTTTTTTCCTTTTTTATTTCCATTTTTCAAAACATAGTGCATATTTTTCTTAATTCTTTTCCTCTTGGAGAGGAAAAGTAGTTTTAAAAGCAGGCAAGAATTTGGGATCCCTCAGCACATCCAGAACGTCTGATACAATGCCTTTTTTTATTTTTCAGTCAGTTTGCTCCCAGGAAAGCCTTTTTGTGGAAAACAGGTAAAATGCAATTTGCTTTTTCATGTCTGTAGAGGAACAAAATCTGTCATGTGTGTCTTGTATACTCATAGGTATATATCCCATATATAAGTGTGTGCTTGAATATATGTATAAATAAATACATATATCATGTGTACACACTTATATGCACACATATATGTGTTATTTAGCATGCCTAAAAACTATTTAATTTGGGGAAATACTTCTCTGTTACTTCCAAACATAATTTTTGTACATTTTCCTTATTTAAAAGTCTTGACTTCTGGCCCATCCAGAGGTCTAATTCCTGCTACCTTTACCAGGCATTACAAAGCATAAATGAACTTGCAATTTCATTGGCTTATGGATGAGGCTGTTCATAGTGTTTATATATTGGGTATCATTAGCCATTTCTTGTTCCCCACAATTTGATATAGCTATGCAAACAATGATTGGAATAACGTTGTTTTAAGTTTCTCACTCTAAATAACCTATTAGTCTAACTTGGAGATCTATTTAAACTAATCTAAATTTACTAACTTGGGAGTTAGTAGGGGGGTAGTTGTTGTGCAATGAAGGGGTTATACAACTTATACAAAGTCTTGAGCATACGAGCCGAAGGTTTCCAAATTTAACATGTACCTTAAAGAAATAGTTCTAAACTGACATAGATATTCAAATGCTCCCTTGATTTAATTGCAGCTTTTAAAGATGAATCAAAGAATTCTACATTAGCTGCATTAATCACATTTAAGGCGCATCAGAGTGGGCAAGTTGGAATGGAAATATGGTATCCCTTCAGAAAGTGGTGCTTAACTTTATTTCAGGTGTTGGCTTAATGGGTGCCCCTGTAAAACTGATTAAAATGGAGGCTGTTTGATTAAATTCCAGTACTTAAAGAAAATTTTACCCGGGCATTAGAGATGATTGGGGGGAAAAAACTATCTTTAATATTAGCAGTTAGAAATCTTTGAGTAGCGGGCGCCTGGGTGGCTCAGTGGGTTAAGCCATTGCCTTCGGCTCAGGTCATGATCCCAGGGTCCTGGGATGGAGCCCCACATCAGGTTCTCTGCTCAGCGGGGAGCCTGCTTCCCTTCCTCTCTCTCTGCCTGCCTCTCTGCCTACCTGTGATCTCTCTCTGTCAAATAAATAAATAGAATATTTAAAAAAAAAAAAAAAAAGAATCCATGAGCACTAAGATCTTAGGGATGATGCTAAAGCATTCCAAAGATCTATATCCTAACTAAAAAGATGAAGTGAGTGTTTATAATTCAGTTTAGTAGGAAGCCTTATTCCCTAGTCATCCAGCCAATAATTTTCCCCTGCCTTATGCCCAAATTTTATTCATTTACTTGGATTTTGCATAAAAAGACTGCTAATGCACTTTTAAGTGTCCCTTAGATTCAAATTGAATTATATTCATCTTCCCCATAATTGGTCACAAACATGCATTGCATATATGACCAAGTCTTGATATTTCCAAAAAGCAAAATCTAACTGAATAGATTCCCATTAAAAATAAATACATTTCTTGGATACCTGTTTCTGGAATGTCAGTATTTCATTCTGTCCCTCCCTGCAAAAGAGATAACTTTAATATTGCCCAAAGGAAAGAAAACCACAGCTAATATATTTAATTAATTATCTATTAAACGATTTATCTTCTTCTCCTCTTCCCTTCATTCTATTTTTTCTTCCTTTCCTTTTTATCTAGTATCAGTGCCTTAATCCTAGGATAAGGGAAAAAATAATGCTGTCATTCATTTATTATTGCAAAATGCAACATCATGCACATAAAACATAGCACATGGGGTTGATTTGCAAGAGTGGTACTGTTGCAGAGGAGTACACATCCATTTAATATAGGGCATTTAGTGTCATTAGGTTTTATATCATAAAAACCATGTTTTTCATTTCCAGTAGGCTCTTGGAAGACAGTAACATATGCAATGAGACCTATAAGAAAAGACAGCTCTTTCGGTTGGTATGGTTTACTTTTTTAAAACTGTGTTTTCAGATTATGTGGCAGAATCCATGTTAAATATAAGTGTACTAGTGTAAAATATCTGTTCATGAAATAAGTATGTTTGGTTATATCTGTAAAGCTGGTTATAGAACTGGTGCTGAAGCCATGTTAGATAATGTGAGATATGGGACCAGGGAATTACTGCTTGGTACATAATCCTTTCAGGTTCCTCCTCTGAGTTTCTGTTCTGGGTATGTTTTTTTGCTTTTATTTTTGTTTTCTCCTCAAAGGTTAACTTGGACAGCACACTGATTTAACATTCCCAAGTCAACTTTGCTGAATTACATCAAGTTAAAATTCCTCCAATAGTTTGCAATTATATAAACATGACTGATATTGGAAAAGACACCAATGATAACTATATTTGAGTAGTTGATATTTTTAGCCACTTCTGGCCATCATAATACTTCAATTATGTTTTTCAAGCATAGATTTTATTTCAAAGGGAAGGTACAGGCCCCTATAGGCCAATTGCTTCCAATTATAATGAATTACTTAAATCGAGATCTGTGTAAGATAAGGGGAATGGATATATATGTGTTTATTATATATTAATATTGTATATTTTAAATTCTATACTAAGCTGGAAGATCCTTGAAAGCAGAGGGACCATAACCATGTCACTACCCTATTAAATATACCTCTAATATTCATTATAGGGCAAAAAGGATACATAGCACTATAAAGGTACTCAGTATATAATGCATATATTTAATATGTTATTGCTTTTATGAATATTATGATTCATCTCTGTTGTAGGAGAGAGAAAACTTACTCATTCACAAACAAAACATTTTGCCCACCTAGAATGAAGAAAAGACCAAGGAAAGTAAATGGATTGTTGCTCAGAAAGTATCTGTAGTAAATGTGAACTTGAAACCTCATAATTAGAACCGTTGGATTAATTTGTTCCCTTTACACTTTGGCAAAACTAAAAAGGTTTTTTAAAAATGTCCTTCACTTTTCTAGCTTGAACTACATAGTCTAATGATTTCCCCTGATATCGATAGACCATTTATTATCACACTTTACATTAAAAAAGTAGCTCTGCATTGTCCTGTTGAACATCAAGAAAAGAACAAGAAGAGTTCACCAGTACTCATGTACTCACACCACAATCTGGTTTGTTTAAGCCAATAAATTTATGAAATGCGGGTTCTTCCCCCTATAGGCCAGTCGGTTTTACACAGCCCCAAATCTGGTCCCTAGCCAGAGCTGGGATCTGCTCAGATCAGTCACTCCAAATATGAGTGCCATCACCCACCAAGTCATTAGGCACAGAAACTCAGGAAGATGACTTAGCACAAAGGACATCCATACAATAATTAAAGCAACTCAAAGTGCATCATATATAACTTGGCCAAAAAAAAAAAAAAAAAGTTCAGACATGAAGGAAAATAAATGTTGTTAGCTATATTAATCAGCACCGAAACAGAACCTAAAGTATGTGCTTTATGACTATTCTGGAATCAAATTCTCATTATATACACAAGGACCAACTCCTCTGGATGACTGGACACCTCATTTCCATTGTCTTCCTGGATTCCAGTAGGAAGGGACCAAGACTGGGCTTAGGATGGACAGGAAGGCACTTGTGGTTATGTTTGTCTATGAGGTCTAAGATTGTACCCCCAAATAGATATGAAATTCGATTCTGGACCTCACTTTGCCAGTGCTAAGGCAACTAATCAGTAGCTAGAGTTATAAAATATTGTTTCAGTGTATAAATAGAGATCCATAAATCAGTATTAGATACATTATTATGAATCTCATTAATGCTAACTCTAAAACAGCAACTTAAGTTCCCTCTTTTGGGGATTTTGATAGCTCTTGACTTTGGGATGTTGATTTGAACCGGTAGAGAGTAGAGGTAGAAGAAGTTAAGGAAACCTTAGATTGCCTTATTAGCCAAGGGTGTGACACAAGTCTAGAGGAGTTACCCAATGCCAGAGTGAAGCCTGCAAACTCCAAGACACTAGTTTGCACCCAGGAAAAGTGGTAGACACTCCTTGGCAGAGGGGCTCAGCCACACTGGCCTTTCTTTTCAAGGAGGTGCTAGGGAGATGGAAACCTATGGGGAGAGGGAAACCCAAGCAGAGCTCATGATCATCACCCGCATATGGACAGCTTCCTTCGGAAGCATCCTGTGTACCGAGGCTAAGGACTACCCTAGATTTTTTCCGATATGTGGTATTCCAGATTAGTTCCAAGTGAGACTATTGTCACATCCCTGGTGCATTCACAGTTGCTAAATAATGATTTTGCCAGACTTTGGCAAGGACAGGTCAAATTAGTCAGAATTAAATGTGAATAAAATTGAATTTGGAACTTGAAAGGAAAACAATCAGGAATGGAGCAGGAGCACCCTCAAAGAAGCCAGTTTTTTCCCCCGTCCACCCCATCTCCTCTGGCTTTCTTGAATTTCAAAGGAGTTTTAAGAACTCAAGCCACTTGACCATCGGTGAGTGTGTGATACTTTCTACTCACAATCTGATCTTTTTTTTAGGTCCTCCTTCTAAGCCTAGCCATCCCTGAGGTGCTAACAGAGAGAATATAAAAAAACAAACAAACAAATAAAAAAACATTGATGCAGGACAGCAGGGCGCTGAGTGCTTTTTGTTTTGTGAGTTTTCTGTCCTCCTTTATTTTTACAAAGTTCCTATCACAGAGGAGCCATTTCATTTTTATTATCTCTTGAATCTGTTTAGCTTCTCAAGTTCTCTTAGAACAAAAGAGAAGTTTATTAGGTAAAATGGAAACAAATGCAAAAAATTTTGTGTGCCTTCTGCACAATTTGGTTGGTGAGTTTCAATCAGATGCACACACTCCCCACATCTTTGCGGTCCTATCATTGTCTTTAGAAGAATACCTATTAACAAAGCCACTGACCACATCTGTGAGATTTGGATCAACACTTGAACATGTCACGTTGCTTTGTGATAATGAAATTAGGGGTTGTATCTATTGCCAACTATTTATGTCCCCTTTACTTACTGATAATCCATGAGAATCTTAGAGTATTTTAATCATGCCTTATTTCCAACTTGCAGGAAAAGCTTTGAAAATATTCACTAAGTTCCTCTTTAAGCAGATTGGAAACCAATGAAAATGCAAATTTCATCAACTTTCTTTATAAAACACATGTGATTTTGTGTCCTACTTAGAGATATTCTGGAGTCTTCAGAAATCACGGCTGCCTATTGGATCTCTTCCCATACATTTACTTTTTCAATTTGGGTTTATAACCAACATGTGCTTTCACCTATGGAGTTTTGTTATTTCCATTGATCCCCTTGGAAAGTTTCATGTCAGTGTAGTGTTTATACTGGTGTTTTTATTATCACAAGTTTTTCTATGTGAAAAGCACTAAAAGACGCTTTCCTCTGCCCATGAAGGTTAAACTCACCAGGCAAAACTCTCACCCTAGGTCAACAGAGTAATTTCTGTGATTTCTGTGCTGACTGTCAAAGCCTTAATGGATTCAGATAGACATCTCATCAAGTTAAAAAATAATAAATGGTTTCGCTGCCTCTTTGTGCATTTTCCCACGGTCCATTATTTAATGCTAAAGGGACAGACAAAACCCATCTTCAGTGGGAGTCGCTTCAGAATCATTCAAGATCATAATAGTTCCCAAACCTCGATTCATTGTTGACTTGGGCTGGGAGAATCTATCCTCTTTTCTCCTCCACAAGAGAAGTTAACAACTGTCTTTTATACCATGTTTTTTCTACGTGTTTCTCCTTCACCGGCAGAGGGGTAGTGTGACATTTCTAGGTTTGGTTTTTCTGTTTGTAAACATGCACATTATGTGTGGTATGTTATCCGTCTGCCCATCAACGAGCTCCTGTGACACTGTTTGTGAGGCAACGGGCTTAATGAAAAGGGTTGCAAGAAGGGTCTTGTGTAGACGGCTCTTCCGAGAAAGGTCCATTCTGTGTCCACACCACTCGTGGAATGTAACACTGTCTCTGTGCATCTTTCCTATGGCTGTGCTCCAGGGGCAACAGGGATGGCTCGGGGAGAACATCCGGGAGTCGACAGAGCAGCTCAGAGAATGAGCTCAAGTGGTCGGACCACCAGAGGGCCTGGAGCAGCACAGACTCAGATAGCTCCAACCGCAATCTCAAGCCCACCATGACCAAGACGGCCAGTTTTGGGGGCGTCACGGTGCTGACCCGGGGTGACAGCACGTCCAGTACCAGGAGTACCGGGAAGCTGTCCAAAGCAGGTAGTTAGTACTGAATGGGTTTATGTCCTGTTGTGTTTCCTAGGTTCCACCCAACCCATACAGTCATTATTCCCCCTGGCTTCCAATAAATTAATGATGATTCTATTAATTGCTGGGATACCTGGGAAGTTAGAAGGTGTAATGAAAATATCAACCCTGTCTCTTCAAATGACCAAACTCTCGAATCTTCACTTTCCTTACCTGTTGTCAACCTAAAATTGTGAGGAGGCAATAATTGAGCAAGAGCATTTATTTGCGATCAAAGCATTGTGAGTCAGGATACACAGATATGGACAGCAACCCAAATAGTGTCCCACTTGGGAGCAAGAGTCAGGTATGAAGGAGGACACGTGTGTGATGAGCACTGGGTTTTATACATAACTAATGAATCATTGAACACTGTACCAACAACTAATGATATACTATGCAGTGGCTAATTGAACATTAAAAAAAAAAAAGTCATGGGTCTTTAAAGCAAAAAGGGAATGCTTGTATACATCGTTTACAAAGGATTTTTGATTGGTGTTGGTGGCACAATGCTGATCTTGACTGACTATAACTGGGTTCAAAGGCTATCACTAAGCCTTCTCTT
This sequence comes from Meles meles, assembly GCF_922984935.1. Classification (NCBI taxonomy): domain Eukaryota; kingdom Metazoa; phylum Chordata; class Mammalia; order Carnivora; family Mustelidae; genus Meles; species Meles meles. The sequence goes on along the minus strand of NC_060069.1, from coordinate 33,944,439 downwards.
AACTGTAGCAGGTTGCAGGTGTTTGAGCTGAGTCCTTGCCGTATTTGCAGTTTGGCCCAGTTCAAAAGTTCATGGTTCTGCAGGTGAGGATGTGTCAAATACCTATCTCCTTAATGGTCTCCTGACTCCATCTGAAAACCTCTTGACATAGTGACCCCATGTCATTTCAGCTTTCACACCATGAAACATAGGTTATAATAGAATATGATGCTACCCCCCCCCCCGCACCCCCACCCCAGAAAACTTGTATGTTAAAGTTCAATTATTTATATACAAATGGTTACCAAGGCACCTGCACATGGTAACTAGTTAACAAACCTAGCTGTTGTTTTTGATTTACGACTATGATCAGTTTCTTAAAACCACACTCTAAGGTAATTATAGTGTTAACAGTTTGGGCTGCTACTTTGGTGTGCTCTTAATATGATCGTGGGCAAGTTATCTAATCTGTTTGCAAGTCTTGGTTTCCTCCTCTGAGAAATGGGAATGTTGCAAGGTTATTTGAAGAATTAAAGAGTTAATATACACAAAGCAATTAGAATAATACCTGGCAGTTAAAAGCCCTCAATAAACACATGTTTATTTTTATTACTGTCACTTAATGCTTCCATCCCTGCTTTGCAGATAAGGAAAGTGAGCCTCAGGAAGGTGTAGAGTTCCAAGTAGCCAGGTGCAGGCATCTCTTTTTTTAATCTTGTGTTTTCTTCTAAGTGAATTGTGATCTTTTGAGATAAGTAGTTCAGGTTTGCATGGATAGTCTTTGAGAGGTGAGAGCTAATGAGAACCATGACATGGAAACAACTTTAAACTGAAGGAGGCATCAATACCGGGGGTTCGTATGAGTCCAAAAACTCTCCACCATGGTCTTGCATCCCTAACTACTCTGTCTCCAACTCCCTCACCCTTGTTTTTAAATTATTTTCAGATGTTCTCAATTAAAATATCTCTTAGAATCCCCGGAAGGTGGCAGATGACCATTCAGTAGCCTCCGTGAGCTTCATTTTGGGGTGACAGTTTATCATGTTTCTGTTTGATTTTGATTTTGCCTCAGCAGTCTGGAGTTAGTGTGGGTGTTGAGAGCTGTGATTCAGTGACGTGCCCTGGGTGTCACACACACTGGGGGTGCAGGGCAGGGAGGGAGGGGGTTGGCGAATGGCCAACACCAACCAGAGATTAGACATGGGTCGTCCTTATTGTGAATACCTTCCTATCCAAGCTTCACACTCACACGAGGGGGCACTCTTTGTGGAATCTAGACTCATTATGCTAAGGGTTTAACGTAATTATGTTGTTGAAAATGCTCCTAAGAAATTATCTCGTGTTTTCCTACACAGGCAGAAAATTAATAGCATTTAGTCACAACCACTGCTACATATATACACACTTCCTGCTCCTTGGAAAGATTCAGGTGGGCTCACACTGCCTTCTGCCTTCTGTTCTATCACCAGTTGGTGAATTCTTGATGTCTTACTCTAATTAATTGCTCTTCTATTCCACTATTGCAGCAACTGAAGTCAAGAAAACCCACTGTGGTGCACTTGAGCTCTTGTAAACTAAGAAAGGTTAAATAGTTTTAAATCTCCTTAAAATGCAGAAACCAAGGACCTTAAATGGTGTACTTAAAAATTCCAGCACACCAAAAGAGCACTTAAGATTTTTAAATTAATCGTCATTCTCCATACACCAACCCCCCAATCACTTCCGAAGAAAAGCTCTTTGGAAACATTTAAAACACTTCAAGAATGCTAAAATGCCATGTTCTTTGAAGAATGATTAGAAATTGTAAGTGCTTCAGACATTTTTTTTCCCCTTTTAATCTAAGTGTCTCCTTTTGAAAGCTTGTCAAGGTGCAGGAACGGAAAGGAAAAAGAAAAAAATTAAAGGCGATCAAGATAGAATGTCAAAACAAGCTTACAATTTCCCAAGATGGTTTTATGAAGCAAAGCTGTCAGTTTTGCTGTCATGGATCTTCAGAACAGCACAAGTTTTCAATTTTTTACCTCATTATTTGCAGTGGAATTGCAAACTTTTTTTTTTTTTTTTTGACCTTTTAGAAACCAAGCCTGGAGTTGTGACATTTAAGTTACTCTTCTCCTCCTCTAATTACATAGGTTTGAGCTTTAAATAGATAATGATGAGACTTTCTCCAGGTGGGAACATGCTTTCCTACATTTTGGAAGAAGCCCAATTCTGAAGTCTGAACCTCTTCAGACTTGCTCTGAAGGCCTGGGCTGTCTTTCTCTTGACGTATCCCTGACACCGAGCTTAGGGATGGTCACCTCCCAGATGTCCAGCGCACAGCTCCAGAGGTAGATGACGTCATTTTGTCTTGACATTCTCCTCGTGGAAGGACAGGAATGGTGCTTGTACCGTAACCTCTGCTGCTTCTTGGTGGTAGCTATGAGGTTGGGAAATGAGTATGACATCTATTTCTTTCCACCCTGGTCAAAGGACATTGCTTTACTGCCATCCTCTCTCTTGATCTCCAGAGCAGGGGTTCTCGACAGTAGCGTCATAGGAAGCAGCGTGGGTTGCTTATTTTCAAACCATGCTTTGAGAACAACTGCTCTGGGGAAATAAGATATCCTTATGTTTTGTTTTCGTAATTTTACCTGGTGTGGTATTTTGTTTTCCGGATCCAAGTGTATTCTTGTTGTTGTCACCTTCTTATCTACCTTCCATCCAGAGTATTTTTGGAGCCAATGCAAGCCACCTCATCTCTCTACCACTTCCTCTTCTTGGTGTTTACTTTCATTACAGCACTAATGCAGCCTGGATGTTCTCTCTCTCCTTGTCATTTCAGAAGCTTTAGGTCATTCTATTGAATTTTCTGACCCCTGAATCTGGAAATCTTTTGTTGAATTATTAATTCAGGGGAAAATACTTATGGTTCATGGTCCTTATAAAAGAAGAATTGCATCAGACAAGATAAACAGAAAAGGAAGATTCTATTCATAACTATTGCAATAAGGGCCAAGACTATTACAATAGGGGAGAAAGACTGAACTCAACCCTGAGCTAAGGAACGGCAAGGGAGTTTAAAGGGCTGCCTTGAACTACTGGAAAAGCACTGGGGAAAGGTAGACAAGTGGTTGGTGAATCCAACTAAGTCATCTTTGCTGATTGGTGCTTATCACAGTCAATCTTCTTTCTACCCTCCCACAGAAACTGGCAGACAAGGGCCCTAGTTCTCTTGATTATTACCTTTCAAGGAGATATTCCTGAATCCTCAACAAAGACATACCTGGGTTGTGAAAGAGTTACTAGGCTAATGAAAGGTTGACACCGTAAAGGGGCAGAAATGCTCTAAGAAAAAGGAGGTAGAGAAATGATCCTCTGGAAGAAACCAGTCTAAACGTTGGTCAAGTTGAGAGGAAGTTTAAGGCCACCATCCTCATGACTACTCACCATTCTGGTGACTTATATTTTACAAAAGAGGATATTAAGGTCTAAAAAAGTAGTCATTTCAGGGGTGTCTATGTGGTACAGTCAAGTAAGTATCCAGTTCTTGGTTTGGGTTCAGATCGTGATCTCAGGGTCATGAGATTGAGCACCACGTTGGGCTCTGGGTTCAACACAGTCTGCTTGAGTTTCTCTCTCCCTCTGCTTCTCCTCTCCACAATCTCTCTCCCTCTCTCAAATAAATAAAGAAATCTAAAAGAAGAAAAAGAAGAAGAAGAAGAAATCACTTCATGAAGAAAACACTGTCTCTACTGTCAGTTTTCCATTTTGCTTTGTCATATGATGTTTTATACAACATTCCCCCCTCTGTTTTTCTCTCTTCCTTTTTCCTGTCTCTCTCTCTCGAGTGTTCACCAAAGTCCCCCATCAGTCACCTTGATGTCTTGTCCCTACACCTTCTGCCGACTGCCCCTTAGGGTCCAGCTTCCACTTCTGAGCATCTCATTGTGGGCAGTATTGACGTCCTGTGCTGTATCTCTTAGAACCGAGCACTGTCCCCTTGGCACTGTCCTGCTTGGGGCCCAGGCCCTATGTATATGTCACTCGAGTGACTCTGGGAGTGAGGCATGGGCCACGTGGTCCTGAACGCAGACTCTGCCACACATGAATTATGCTCGGGAAATTGACTCAACATCTCTGAGGATCAGTTCTCATTTTCAAAATGAGGTTGCTGTGAAAATGAGACTAGGTAATTCACATAGTGATTAGCACAGCGCTTGTCATGTAGACATACTGTTTAAATATTTGCCATTATTAGCATCCAAGTCCCTGAGAAAAGGAGACTGGACACACTTTAACTCTCAGCACCCAAAGCAGTAAAGTTCTCAAATATCAATTTCATTTTTTTTTAAATTTTTGAACATTTCTAAGCCTTTGCATTGTCTTTGCCCCGCCCTCTCATTGTTCCTGTTGAAAGTGCTGCTTTTCTCCTGTTGCTAGGACATGATATTGCACATCAGTAACTAATAGCCATCTTCCGAAAGCCAAGAAGGAAAAGCACTCTGGATTTTCTTGTAGCCCAGAAGCTGTGTGCACCCATCCCCTCTCCTGAACCCCCTCCTCTTGCCAGCCCCAGCTACACCTCAGGTTCCTTAGGACATGTCTCCTTTGCCCCAACCGTTTCCCGCTGTCTGACCGTTCTGCCTGGAGGTGGGCTCAACCTATTTCGTATGAGCTTCAGTGTCTGGGGGCAGGAGGTTTTGTTACTGTTTATTACCCTTGCTGTTGTTGCCTCTGCAGTGGTGTCAAACTTGGACTGTAGCGTGAGATCCCATAGGGTAAGTTCACAAACACACCCCATGGTTTGCTCTGGGGCTGTGATGTCCCTGGCACCATGCCAGCGACGCCCTCTCAAAAGTACTCTTGGCATTTTCAGATCTCCTTCTAGCGTCTTTATTTTTCCCCATACATTACTCAGAATCCATCAGCCTTCAAAACCAGTTAGATGGTGCATCCTGAATTAACCTATAACTATCATTATTAATAATCAAGTCGTGGGGGAAAGAAGAGAAGATTCCCAAATGACTGGTGGCTGTCCCTGGCATATGTATACACTTGCTTTTAGGAGGCAGTGTTGAGTCACAGGTAAAGCTAGATCAGTCTGCCTAAATCACACTCTGCTCTATCATTAGCTTTATGAGTCAACTTTAGTCATTGAACTTCTCTATCCTTCAGCTTCTCTATCTACACAGCCAGTAATAGTACTTATTACTCCAGTGTGCCCAGGTGCTCACACATACTAAGTGCTCAATAATTATCACTGCTCTCCCTCTTAAAAACCATGTCCTCCTCTAAACTCTTTCTGATGGCCCTTCTTCTCCCCCATTACATGCTGGATGCCTATCACTTATGTTTAGAGGTTTCCAGTTTAACTCAAGGGCACATTTTAAAATCTTGAAACAATGTTAACTCTTCCTTATATATGGTTTCCCTTTAACCACCCAGAAGAATTCATTTTTTTTTTTTTTAAGATTTTATCTATCTACCTGACAGAGAGAGAGAGATCACAAGTAGGCAGAGAGAGAGGAGGAAGCAGGCTCCCCGCAGAGCAGAGAGCCCGATGCGGGGCTCGATCCCAGGACCCCGAGACCATGACCCGAGCCGAAGGCAGCGGCTCAATCCACTGAGCCACCCAGGCGCCCCAAGAATTCATTTTTAAAGACATAAATTGATAGTTGTGGGCTAATAAGTAATTTTTTAAATTCCTTGTACTACGTTCTCACAACCTATGATATCATCCAAATCATCTGCTAGTTAGAATTCACTGATATAGAAATGGAGCTTGGTGCATTTTGTCTCCAATGTTCTGGTTAATATTCAGTGCCCAGAACAGTGATGGTCAAGGGTACGAGAGCTCCTTGGCTCTGCTATGGTGAAGGGCAGGTGGTGCCTAATGGATGTGGTATATAGCAGTGGAGGGGGAGGGAGATGGTTGGGTTAGAGTCCACCTTGGAATCCAGTTACCTACATGTTTGCAAAACACACAGTCCACAAATCTCTCCATGATTTTACGCTTCTGTGTCATCTAAAGAATGATCCGGTGTTCTCATGAAGGCCAAGCCCTTCTTGGCCTGCCTCTTGGGCATATTAGTATGATTTCTGTCACCATGTGAAATACACACCTTCAGGATTCTCAGTAGGAGTGATCCAGTTCTTCTACTCACATCTAGAGGGGAAAGATTATTTCTGGCCATCCCCCTTCAAAATGCAGCTTTATGGATATTCCTTAGACCCAAGGGTATGATCAGCACATTCTAGGACTCCTTCTTAAACTGTCATCATTTTCATATCCACCTGGCATCTTCTCCTAACTCCAGTAAGACAGCCCCCTGCCTTTAATTACTCAGGATGACGGGCCTCTCCAGGCATGGAGTCCACAGCTTTAGGGAACCGTTTACGGATGTACTACCCTAGAGGCTTGTGAGAGGATGAAAGAAAGTGCTCATTCTTAACTTCTCTTTTCCTAGGAGATCAACACATCTGAAAAATATGTAGCAGATATCTCAATAAAATGTGAGCCCCAAATGTTGCTCTAGTCCTGCAGCATTCATTGCATGCTTTAAGGATGGATTATGTAAACTAAGCATTTAGATCCGGAGCTGTCTGTGTTGGATGATTTTCTGATCCTTTTCTCTTTGGCAGGCTCTGAGTCTAACAGCAGCACGGGCTCCTCGGGGTCTCTGCCCCGCACCCATGCACCCCTGCAGAGTGCGCCCCTGGCTGCTGGCGTGGCCGCTGGCTCTCCCAGCTGTGTGCCCTATCCTGAGACAGGAGCAGGGGGCCAGCCAGCCCCCAGCACCAGCTACATCCTCCTTCCACTCGAGGCTGCGACAGGCATCCCGCCCGGAAGCATCCTTCTCAATCCGCATACAGGTTAGTTCCTTACCGCTGCTATGGCTGGGACTCCAGATCAGAGTTCTGTTCTTGTGTTTGCGCTTGTAAATTCGTCAGCAAGGTTTCTTAAAATTCCTGAGCAGAAGAGCTATGTGCATGAACATTTGGGTAGGGTCTTAGTTTAGGAAGAGCAGATCTATAGTTGTAATCTCTTTCATATCAATATTGATATGCGGTTATAAATACAGATTCTTCCCAGAAATATCCACTTTTCCCTCCGTCCTTTTTTGTTGACCATAGTGTGTCTCAGGTATTCCTGGGAGCTAAGATCAGTAACCATAAAATGATGATCTGGGAAATACTGTGTTGTATTTTGCAGAATATCATGTTTCACAGACTAAATATCGGGATAGCCTCTTATTATGTCAAAAGTGTTTTTGCATCCAAAATACTTCATGAACTTGAGATATCAGTTGGGACACATAGCAGATTCTTACCTCTAGAAGTTGTGCTCTTGTGTTAGAACTTCACGCAGTCCCACCTGGGGAATAAGGAATAGCAGTGAAAAATAGGACATAGGGAACTAATTCTTATGTATGTTAGTGACCCTACAACTAGACTGGTTTTGGTGAGGTTTGGAAAATTGGTAACTTCATGATGATCATTTTTTTCCCCATGATCAATGGTTTTTTATTTTTTAACTTCTCTAGTGATCAGTTAATTTCCACACTGTTTCCGAAGAATCCAGAGCATTGGGCAAATAGACTAACAAGCATGTGCCTCATGGGGAAAACTTTTCAACCAGGGGCAATTATGCCCAAGCCTTCAAGGCCATTTCCCAATATCTACCAATATTTTGATTATTATGACTGAGGGAGAAAGGGGCTGCTACTGGCATCTAAGAAGTTAGAGGTCAGAGATGCTGCTAAACATTTAACAATCACGGGACAGCCCCTTCCACAGAGAATTATCCAGCCTGAAATATCAGTAGTGCCATGGCTGGGAAATCCTGCGTTAGAAAGCTCGACATTGACTAGTTGCCTCTTTGGAAGCCTTTATAAGTAATTGGAAAAAAAAAAATTGAATTGTCTCTGAATATGTCTGAGTTTGGTTTCGATGATTCCAGAGTATTTCCGTGATTAGCTAAACTTAAAAAGGAAAAGTGAATGAGAATCTCATAAAAGCAATCTGACTCAATCTTTTCACATATATAGCACTACTAGTAATTAGGAAATTCAGAGAAACATGAGAATGATAGTAAAATAGTTACTTGAATAATTGCCACATTTTCATGAAAACATATGGCTCAATCTCAAGGCATGGTGTTTGATTGAGACATTTTGAAAATGCCATAAGCTTGAGGGAAAAGAAGGCATAATCATTTTATTGAAAACCATTTGAAAGCTTTCAGAATAGATACTTCTAAGGAGAATATTAGATTGCTTTTATTTTATTTGGATCATTGTAAGCACTAAAAGGAAATTAAAAGAAAACCAGGATTATAGTCATTACTCTGGGCACAGATCGAAGTATGGTCTGACTCCGTTGGCTTAAATCCCTTCATTTTTAATTGAGACGGAGAGCTTGCAGACAAGAGCACACACAGGCATTAGTTTTGAGTCATTTGTTTTAAGCAAAATTGCTGTGTTTCAAAAAAGCTCAACAGAGTATTTTTTAGGGTATAATGAAGAAATATTATTTGTAATGATATAATGGTTGTGCATGTATTATGTGTATATTATCACGTATAATCTCGCTTGTAGAAAAAGAAAGAAAGTGCTTTCTGGTGCCAAGTCACAATTCTTATTCATTGGATCCAGTCATTTAGAGCTGTTATCAAAATATCTCCTTTGAAAAAGGATCCAAACTGAGGGAAAGGGTCTAATAACACTGTCGGGCAGCTTCTCTGTACACACTTCTCTGATCTGACAAATGCCTGCCATTAAAATATCCCAAGACCAAAAGGAAAATGTATTGATGTATTCTATATCGTGGTTGAGTGGTAGGATGGAAGGTGAATGATGTTTCTTCCTTCCTAGAATAGGTTTATTTTTGTAAAATGAAAATACACCTGTGGGTGTATGTGTGTACAGATCCCATCATGTATCATGTATACATATATGTGTATGTGTCTATCTATGGTGTGCATGTGTGCATGTCCATCTGTCTATCTATCCATCCATCTATCTATCTAATCTCTTATGACTCTACTACTGAAACTAGACATTTGCCACCTTTGGATTGGAACTCATCTTTCTCTGTCATGGCTGTGAACTCCTGAAATCCACACCTCTCCCCTTCCCTAAATATGTGGTAGAAATTCTTCGGTGTTAGGAACCAACAGCATATGACTACTCTCCTTCTGTGTGAATAGCCCTTGGGTTCAATCCCCTGTTACCAGCTCATTTATAAGATCATTGTGGGAAGGAGCCATCCTTGGCTAATTTCACTCGAGTGGATAACAAAGTAGTCTTAAACACTGTGTTCAGTAATTACAGAGTACTGAAATAGTATCTAGTACTCATTACATGTTGATGGGCATAATAGAACAGTTTTGTTTTGTTTTCTCTAACATATTTGAGAATGTGGTCCAGGTCTGAAACTATGATAAAATACCTGCCTTTTAATTTTTTTTTAATTTGAGTCTAGTTGATACACAATGTTACATTCGTTTTAGGTGTGCAACATAGTGATTCAACTTCTCTGTGTGTTATGCTCTGCTCACCACAGTGAAGCTGCCATCTGTCACCACAGAGCGCTATGACAGCTAGTACAGTGTCATTGACTATATTCCCTTCGCTGTGTCTTTTATTCCCATGACTTATTCATTCCGTAGCGGGAAGCCTGGGCCTTCCATTCTTCTTCTCCCATTTTGCCCATCTCTTCATCCCCCTTCCCTCTGGCAGTCACCAGTTTGTTCTCTGTATTTATAGGTCTGATTCTGTTTTTTGTCTGTTTTTTCATCAAGTATCTGCCTTAAGCAGGGAGAAGACAAGCAGTAAGTTGAGAACACCAAGGTGCCTGCCAGTCATGTCTATCTACCAAATAAAACAAAATGAAATTTCCTTTGTCAGCACAATTGACTTGGCTCCCTAAGCACCGAATGTGTGGCGTCCTGAAACCAACCCATCCACATATATTCTCCCAGTTCCCCAAATGTGATCACAACCTTTTATTTCATCTGGCCTTAGACTCACCTCTCAGCCAGTCTTTTTCTAACTCAGAACCTCTGGCCTATCCTTTCTTGCTTTTCAGGCGTCTGGAGGAGTGAGCCATTGCAGAGGGCTCAAAGTTATCCCCGTATAATGTACTCATCCTCACAAGGCAAGCCTGGGTTTGACACTTGAGTTTGATCTTCTTCCTGCTGCCTTGGACTTGGTCTCGTTTTGGAAATTATTAGCAGAAGCTCATCTTTGGCTATCTTCCTTCAATTCAGAGCTATCCAGAGACACCAATAGGCATGAACATCCCCCAAGTACTCATTAATCCCCCTATCTGTTGTTTTGCCATTTTGCTTTGCCTTCATCTGGCGCACATTCACGAGTGTGTGATGTAAGGGCATGCCATCGGCTGGGACTTTGCTCTGAGCAGCTTTTTTAGGGCTCATCTCTTTCAAATGTTCCTGATGGGTTCTCCTAACACTACACTTGGTATTTCTCACGGGCCTGCCGGCATCTATTTATCCAAGCCTCTTCTACCTCCTTCTTAAATGTGCCATAAAGTTTTTGTGTGTGACGTGTCTGTCAACGTATCTTTGTGAGATCTGAATTAACCTTTGTCTATCCATAATCAGCAGCGTCCTTATGATTTCACTGATCATCTTCCGAGCACAAGAAAAGGAAAACCTCTTTTTCTTCTTGCTCTCTTTAAATAAATTCCGTTCTGCCAAGTTCATGGCAGAAATGTTTTGGTGTTAGAGACCAAGAGCATTTGATTACTTTGCTTTTAATTTGAATTACCCTTGGGTTCATTTCCTCATTACCGGCGTATTCATAAGCTCTTTGAGGGGAGGGATCAGACTCCAGTTTTTCGGTTTTGTTTTTGTTTTGCATCCTCAGAATGGATAACCAAGTCTTAGTCCTCTGGCAGGGTTCAGTAATTACATAATAGTGCAGAAATATCCACTGCATGAGATGCCTGGGTGGTACAGTACCTTAAGCATCCAACTCTTGGTTTCTGCTCAGGTTGTAATCTCAGGGTCCTAACATCAAACCACACATCCGACTTTGCCCTCAGCGGGGAGTCTACTTAAGACTCCCCCCTCCCTCCACTCCTCCTGCTTGCTCTCTCTCTCTCTCTCTCTCAAATAAATAAATAAAATCTTTAGAAAATAACATCTACTGCATATTATTCATCTTGATGTGGAGAGTGGGGAAGTATTCCACCTAAGGCCATGTACTGAGGGGAACGAGCACTTGGCCAGTGCGTGGCAGCCTGGCTTGCCCACACCCTTTACAGGTGCCAACACACATGCAGCGCCTGCCGGGCAGGCTCTCACAGTTCTGGACACGAAAACCTGTTCTAAGCTGGATGGTCCTAGGGGCCAACAGTCTTTCTTTCCCCTTCGGTCTTCAGCAGCTGTCATTCAAACTAATTGCCTGTATCCAGTTGTAATTGCCTCTGGATTGGCAGAAATGACAGCATCCAGAGAGGCCATTGTTGCCTGACTTGAAAACCAACAGTCGCCTGTCCTAATTCTCTTAGGAAATGGTGTCTCTTCCCTTCCCTGGCAGCCATCTTACTTGTTTCATTCTCTCATGTCTTTCCGCTTCTCATTTGTGAGCATAAAAGCAGTCTTCTCTTCTCTCTCTTCTCTTCCAGAACAACCTGCCATCTCTTTCTACCCAAGGGAGTTCTGAGTACTTTTCATATGCAATTATTCGGAAACGTTTCTTTTGCCTTGTTCACAGCACATGAGTAATATTTCACACAGAGAATCTCAAATTTATCAAAAAGGACATCTGAATAATTTGTGGTTATGTTTTTTACCTTATTTATGGTTCATTTTTCATGCTACCTTACTTCTCACTGGGGTAAATTGGAAGTCATAGAAAATATAGTAAAGATCATTTTATTTTTTCCACCCCTGTGTGTGTGTGTGTGTGTGTGTGTGTGTGTGTGTGAACACAGATTGAGACTGATTTTGAAATGATTTCTTATGAAGTTGCTGTGAAGATTTTTTTAAATGCTAGGTATCTAAAACTTTCTTCTTTTTGTAATACAAAAAAAAGGGGGGAGGGGGACTAAGAATTAGAAAATTAAATGGACTGATAGAGTTTTGGAAATTGAACCGTTTCTTTTCATTCTTTCCCAAATTGAGGCTTTGGGGAGAAAAAAAAATGGGTTGCAGATTTTTAAATCCAGAAGAAAGTTATTTTTGAAAAAAGAAATAAGTATTTAAAACAAATGTAGCTAAAATTAAATGACAGTGCTAGGAAAACAAGTGCCTATGAAGAACATTAACATTTTTTTTTAAATACCCCTAAATTTAGTCATTGTTCTGTGACTATAATTCTGGCACATTTGCTTTTTCCATCACGGCCATTGTGATTGGTTATGAAACTGTTGTCAGAACTTCCTTAGTTCATGAATATGCAGCATTTAAGGATTTCACGTTGCACACACACAAGTATATTTGTGTGTATTGGCACACTAAGTTCCCATTTCAGTTCCTGATGGGGCTGAAATCAGGTCCTGGGAGCCACTGGTTTGGCTTCACTACAACCCCACTCTTTGCCTTCCAAACTGACTCTAAAATATTTTCTCACTCTATTTTGTAAAACCCACATACCTGGCCTATAGCCCTGGTAGGTATTTGAATGTGTGAATACCTGTGCAAAAACTACCTGGAAAGAGACACAGGACATGACCAGTCTCCCGGGAGCCTCCCTCTTGCCCCTCTGAGTGGTCCCTCTCCTCTCACTTCCATTACCATTAAGTTCTGCCTGACCTTGAATGTATTAGAAATGCAGTTGCTCATTTCCCAAATAGTCGCCCTTTGGGGACTGGTTTCTTTCACTCGATGTATATTAGCTAATTATTCCCCATTTTATAACAGTCTGTTCTTGTTGGATAGCACATATTTTTTTCCCACTAGAACGCTGTTTCACTTGGGTCAGTTTTTCTATTTTCACTCTCTGACCTGTTCTGTTTTGTTGCTAATTTTCCTCACATCACTGATGGTCTTCTGTTATTTTTCATGTATATTATTAATGAAAAGGGCTGCGTTCCTCAGCCATCCCATGCTGCCTATGCTGGATAAGAGTGCTCTTGCGACCCCCACATACCCAAACTATGTAAGGGCAGGTTTTCAGCTATGTGCTTGAGAGGAATTTAGCAAGCCGTCTCTGACATCCCCTGAATGCGAATCAGAACATTCTGATTTTTTGCATGCTTTACCAGCCAGGCCTGGGTGTGATTCCACCTTAAATCATGCCCCCCACCCCCGACTTCTCACATGTTAATGATTTGTGATTATGATTGGATTTTTGTCATCGTCCCCTTATTGTAGCATGCACATATTATGTAAATTTGGGTACCGCACTGAAGTTACTTGGTGTGATGGGAAGTAAACGGACTCATTCTGACAAGGGCCATTCCCTGACTCTCATGTACTGCTTTGGCCTTTCTGAGTAAGTTGCTTGGTCCATGCGGGCCCTAATCCTTTTGTCTCTAAAGTAGAATGAGATTACTTGCTTGTGGGGTCATTGGAAGAGCAGAGACCGTGTGTGTAAGGGGCCTATCCCCGTGTTTGCCACACTGGACCTTGATTGGTTCTCCCTACTTCTTCCTCCTCTTTCCCTCTCTTCCCTATGGGCTCCTTCTGCTCCTTTTTTCCTGTAACCTTTCTGGCCGGGCCTTCATTGTCTCCCCTACAACACAGGGAGATGATACCGTCCTTCCTCCCAGAGTCATGCTGGGGATCCAATGATACCATTTTGCAAACCATAAAATACTCCTCAAATAATAGTAATACTAGTAGTGAGCCGTGCCATCATTTCAAAAGGCAAAACAATGTATATTTGCTTCACCATCAGGAGATGATGCTGTGAAGCTTTGATTATGCATCATCTTTAAAACCGGAACCCCTGCGTGCTCCTTGCCGGGTCTGTCCAGAGAAGCAGGGTGTGGATGTGATCGGTTCTGTTGTGTATCAATCGGTTGAACTGATCACCATTCTGAGCTGGTGACAAGGCTGGTGGAAGCAAAGCAAATGTATTGGTAAATAACGTGTAACCCAATGTAGCCGGAATTCTGGAAAGGGGAAGCAGCCCTATCTCCCAGTGTATGCTAGCTGGCTGATCACAGGGAGGAGCGCGCAGCAGACACGCGGCTTCGCGAAGATTGCTTCTCCACAGGCTTCTCCACTGGGCAGCACTGTACACAGATGTGCTTGGCTTTAGCAAATCTCTCTGACGGCAGTGGGTTTATTTGTTGCTTCTTCTTCTTTTTTTTTTTTTTTTAAGATTTTATTTATTTATTTGAGAGCGAGAATGAGAGAGAGAGAGAGAGCATGAGAAGGGGGAGGGTCAGAGGGAGAAGCTGACTCCCTGCCGAGCAGGGAGCCCGATGTGGGATTCGATCCCGGGACGCCAGGATCATGACCCGAGCCGAAGACAGTCGCTTCACCAACTGAGCCACCCAGGCACCCCTATTTGTTGCTTCTTAAACTGCTCTGGTCTCACAACCTTAGCTAGCTTAGCCGGATAGGTCATCAACGGGAAAGCCTTCATGACAGCGAAGGTTCTGGTGTCCTAGATCTCCACCACCCTGCCCCTTTACCTCAGGTTACTTGTTGCGTATCTATCAGTGTGGTTCTTTCTGCTAAAGCAGAGACTGAGAAGCTCACCTGAACCCAGCTGCGATTCCGTTGCAGGTCAGCCCTTTGTGAATCCCGACGGAACCCCTGCAATATACAACCCCCCCCCAAGCCAGCAGCCACTGCGAGGGGCCATGATGGCGCCGTCCCAGCCACCGCCGCCGCCACAACAGCCTTCTCCTCAGCCCCAGCAGCAGGTGCAGCCCCCGCAGCCCCATCTGGCAGGCCCGCTGGTCACTCAGGTAGGAACTGGTGGGAAGGCAGGGAGGGGAGGTGTTCCAAGACAGAGGCTGCAAAGTCCTCAGAACAGCAAGTGACACCTAAAAAAGAGGTGACATTTTCTCATGGGGCCACTTCTACCCACTCATAAATAAGACGTGGTGGCCCCAGAGCCCTTGATAGGAGGTTGGTAAGATTTCATCTGGATCCTTCAGTTTAGAATGACACGAAGCACCCCCCCCCCCCAACAACTTGTGTGGAGAGCACACTGCGCTGGGGAAAATGAAGACCAAGTTTTCTCCTAGGTCTAGATACTATTCTAAAGCATCACAGAGCCTGTCTTGGGGACTGAACCCATAACCTCAACGAGGCGTTCGTTTCATCTCATTCCCAACGCAGACCGAGTGCTTCTGTCCACAAAGGGGTAGTACTGAGTTCTTTATCAATTGGATGACCAGAATTCAGTTCCTTCTGAGGTGGCCTGCCTCTTCTTCAAGAGATGTAGAATGATCTTCCCTTCCTAGAGCAACACACGGAAATAGCCACAGAAAGCTGTAGTGTTCCAAGTAGGTTGCCAGACTGACCCTCCTTTGTAATTTTTTCCCTTATTTTCCGTCCCTGGGCAGTATCTCTAGATCCAGTCGATTTGACTAACAGCAATGACATCAAAAGTATCACAGTGACTTCTGAAGGCAGTGTTGACTCTGAGCAAACGTGCCTCCTGCAAGGCTGGCTGGCTGGCTGTGCTTTGCTTGGCATTGACTTTCCATTGGTGGCTCTGGAGTGCACTGAGCCGAGGGGACCTGTAGGGTGGTGTAGGTGGTACGCTTCTGATAAGCCGGACTTCCTGTGGGATTTCCGCTCCCAGTGCTTCCCTGTTACCTGACCCGCTTTTTCTTTCCTCCAGTCGGTGCAGGGGCTGCAAGCTTCCTCCCAGTCAGTGCAATACCCAGCCGTCTCTTTTCCTCCCCAGCATCTCCTGCCTGTGTCTGCAACGCAGCAGTTCCCCATGGTACCGTATTTCATGTGTGCGGCCTTTCCCCTGGGAGAGCATGTCCACCAGTTTTATTACCTTCCTGTGCAGGGCTGTGTGATGCTGGGTGGGTGCCCTGGGCCGACCGTGAAGGGGCGTGAGTGAGGGTCTCATTCCAGAACACTGCAACCCCTCTCCAAAATAATGGTTTCCATTCTGTCTCTGTCGTCTGCCCCGTGTTTGCTGCTTCCGCAGTCGGGTACCGTATTAAGAGTTTACTGTCTGAACAGGGATCGAATGCCCTGGGAGTTAGAAGTCGGAAACAGAGAGACGCATGAACTTGGTGTGATGGCTTGGGAAACAGCTGGAAGTCAGTTGAGGCTGTTGTCATTCTGTGCTACTGAGGAGGGGCGGTTCCCCAAGGTCCCCGAGCCCCACTCTCCCTTCCTTTTCCCTCAATGTACTAGGCCCTGTTGGACAACGAGAAGGAACCTTGTCCCTAAATTCTAGGCAGGCCAGTGAAAAATACCCTCCGATATGTGACGACACCGTGATGGCTCCCTCACCGCCACAGCCATGGGTGATGGTGATACAACCCCTTCTGCCTCTCTCCAGAAGGCAGAGACTTCTGGGAGGCCCCACTGACCTTTCAGGACCAAGGGCACCGAGGCTTCCTTGCCTCAGCACCCTCCTGAGGAGCTCGAGCCCTTAGTGAAAAAAATAATTATTTGTTTCTATTGAAAGAGGGAGATTTGGTCAAATTGTTTACCATCTCCCATCCTCCTGAGGATTAAAATCTGTTTCCCTTGTTATGTTCTCTTATTGTTCTGGACAGAGAATTCCTTTCTGTTATTGTTTGCAATCTGTACGCCCTCCTTTGCCCACAGTGATGAGCATGTGTCCTGTGCCTGCCTCTGTGTGCCTCTCCCATGACTAGGCTGCTCTTGCTAATTTCCTCTTTGTTTCTGTGCAGAGAGACGATGTGACGACACAGTTCACCCAGATGAACCTGAGCCGGCAGTCCTCAGGAGAGACTCCTGAGCCCCCACCTGGTCCGGTGTACCCGCCGTCCCTCATGGCACAGCCAACCCAACAGCCGAGCTATGTCATTGCCTCAACAGGCCAGCAGCTCCCTACAGGGGGGTTCTCAGGCTCTGGACCTCCCATCTCCCAGCAAGTCCTCCAGCCGCCTCCCTCTCCACAGGGATTTGTTCAACAGCCTCCACCTGCTCAGGTAAGTGTTTCTTTGTCCTCTTACCTGTGATCTATAGCTTATTCGTCGGGCATCTGGACATCAACATTTCCACCTAGAATTATCACCAGGTCAACCTGGGTGGCTCCTTCTGGTCCATACTGATATTCCCCACCTACAGAACCTGATCTGTCGTACTCAGCTGTTGTGCAAAGCCGTGCGGGCTCAGAAAGGACGTGTAATGGAACAGACCCAGCTTCCCATGATACAGTGGGAGAGGGTGCCATTTTCCAGGCTGCTGGTATGGGAGCCGTACAGGAGAGCACTCCCTCCCTCCCTCCCTGGAGCCCCTAGAACGGGAAAGTAGGAAGGAAGAAGAGAGCTGGCCCCTGGGGACTTTTAGCTCTTCTCCGCTGCTGCTCTGGAAGTATATTCTTTCCTTAAGCATTTTCTGGAGCTAATCTGGTGCCCCAGGCAGGAGCTCCTCTATGAATATAAAGGAGGAAGCTAAAGCGGACGTCCACTGTCCTTTCCTCTCCCCAGGGGGAAGCAGAGCTCCTGCGTGCTCTCACAGGTAGTCATTAATCATATTTAATTGACTTGAGCATGTAAGACACCACAGATCACTGATTTTTACTGTCTTCTCAAAGACTGATTATCTGTTACTGTTCACCACCAAACATCTCTGGTGCTCTCCTGGGTATCCCTTGCAGAATATTGCAAGTGATTACTGTCAAGATGTAAAATGCAAGGAGGCGTTTTCTGGTCCATTTTCAAGGCACACATATCCCAAGCAAATTCCATCCTAATTAAGAAATATTGCCTTGGATGAGCTGTTGAAAGTACGGTGTCACCTCTGTATTATTTGTTTCACTGCTTTAACATCTTGAATAAATTATTTTCTTTTCAAGCCATGCAAAGCCCTTCACCACGAAATGATTTTCATTCAGTTGTTCATTTTGCTTTGAATGATTAATTAATTGTTCATCTTCAGTTGTCTTCTCTGCAGCATTACTTCACCAGTAGGATTTAAGGAGATGTGAAAAAAATAATTTTAAGTTCCAGAAGAAAGGACCTCGTTAATATAGTAATTATTTTGTTAATAAATTAAATACTTTAAGTTTAATTAATGGGGAAAATAGTGTAGCTCTTTTGTCCGAAATTGCATCTCAGAATTCTTACCCATTTCTGCTATCAAGGAAAAGAGTTGGCAGAATATTTAATTGAAGAATTTTTTTGAAAGACATTAAAAAAATCTTCCTTGATTAATGAATTTCAGTATTAACGTGCTGCAGGAGCAAAGACAACTCAGAACCCCTGGTGTGTCTGCAACAGAAACACTTTCATCCCTTCTTCAAAAGACTTAGAAATAGAAGGGGAGGAGAGCAGAAAAACCAAACCAAACCAAACAGATGTTCATGGTTCATGGTCAGTCTGGACATGCACGAACTTCTTAGGTACAAGATATATCATATACATAAAAGTCACTGTGAGTTTCAATTTAGTAAACATTTTAAAACTTGATTACTCAACCATGGGACAATGAAAAGAACTCGAGGTACCGTCCTTGGGCATATGGAAATGCATGAGATGTGCGCAGAAAGTGAGCGTCTTCAGAAACTGTGAAGTCGGTTTTGTCTGCCATGTCATGTATGCCTTCTGAACACCCCCTAGAAGGTGAAGCAAGAAACACATAGACAAGGCAAAGACAGACTTGGAGAAGGTGGTGGGAGAAGAGATTTTTTAATATGGCTTCTTCTTTTTCTCATTTATTTCTTGCATCTCCTAATCTACTCACTCATATTTTGGTTCTCTGTGTTTTAAAATATACATACTTGGAAGTATACATTTTCTCCTTCTGGGAGTTATGCTTACTCTTTTCTCCCTTCCAACCTTGCATTTGGGTCCTTTGAAGACTCCTTTTAGCCCCACTCAGCACCTTCCTCTCTGGGGGAGGACCATGATGAGCCCAGTGCCCATGTCCCATTTGCTTCATGATTGGAAGCTGGAATTGCTAAGAGATGGCCAGTGCTCTGCCTGGGAGAGGTACTGGATGAAGTTTACCAAACCTCTAGCACAGCCTGGCAGGGTGTCAAAGAAGTTAGGGTGGGAGAAAAAAACAAGAACAAAACAGGACCACTGAGTGCTAAAAATTGAGACTCTCCTTCAAGAGGTTATGCTTTCATCCAAACCATTAGTATTCATCAGGAAATTTTGAAGTGTTTGAACTCTGTCCCTCATCCCTGAAGGTATTTCGTGTTTCATATTGAATGTGAGAGAAGAGACCAAGGATTGGGTAACATATTTCTGAGCTTCCACTGAATCAAGTCACAGATTGACTTGTTATTACACTAGGATTCTTTGGGGTTTTGTTGTTATAAACTCCCCTCCAAAGAAAGGGAGAAACAGGAAGAAAAAAAATAACCATAAACAAAATGTGCAAGCAGTTAGTTGCCACATACTGACCTGTGTTCTCTCAAGACTCGTCCAGTCCCTTATCTTTGGATATCCATGTTGCCAGTCAGAAGTAGAATTCATAACAATTCAGGGAATTGCAAAACCGCAGCTCAACACACTCTATCTTTTGTTCCTATGTTATGCTAAGGCAGGAAAGCATGATAGAAGTGTTTCAATAACAAGATTGAAATAAAAAAGTGTCTCTTATTTGACATGATCAAATCAGAAAGTGAAATACTCATGAAAATCACTGTTCTCAAATACAGGTGGCTTGTAATTTCATTCTGTGTATTTGAGAATAGCACTTGTAGGTTGGTCCTAGTGTACCTCCATTTACACTTTCAAGAAGATGATAGAAGAATGGTCAGAGAAGGCTGGAGATGAAAAATTATGCAAGATCAGTAAGAGAGCAGCCTTGATATAAATGAACTGAGGCAGGCAAGGAAGACTTTTCAAATCAAAAGACATTTGATTGGAATCTTGTTGGAAGTAATTAGAATATTTCCAATCATTCCTAGTCATTAGAAAGTGACAGTAGGTGGCATAAACATTATTTTAAACATATTTCCTTCTGTCAGATGGAACGTAAATTCTTTTGGATACTGGGGCTGTGCTAATCACTCTGCCAAGTGCTTTGATAGACTTGACCATATTTTGTAATTCCAATCCCTGCTTTTTATAGGCTAGCGATGATCAGTTTTCACATCTCACTTGTGTTTCCATTAGAAAAACAATTCAAGTTAGATGTAATATTTTAAACTACCATAAACTTTTTGTTGTTGTAGATGACTATTACATGCCCCCCCATTTTTAAAAAGATTTAATTTATTTATTTGACAGAGAGAGATCACAAGTAAGCAGAGAGCCAGGCAGAGAGAGAGGGGGAAGCAGGCTCCCCTCTGAGCAGAGAGCCCAATGTGGGGCTCGATCCCAGGATCCTGAGATCATGACCTGAGCCGAAGGTGGAGGCTTAACCCACTGAGCCACCCAGGTGCCCTGCCCCCCCCCTTTTAAAGATTTTATTTATTTGTTTCTTTGAGAGAGAGTGAGCAAGGGAGTGAGAGGACAAGGGGGCGAGGTGGAGAGGCAGAAGGAAAAGCTGGTTCCATGCTGAGCAGGGAGCTCGATGTGGGACTCTTGATCCCAGGATGCTCCATTGTGACTTGAGCTGAAGTCAGATGCTTAACCACCTGAGCCTCCCAGGCACCCCTGTTTCATTCACTCTTGTTTCATTTTAAAGACACAAAACCCAGTGTTTTAAGACAACAACCGTTGTGTTGCTCAGGGCTAGGTCAGCAACTAAAGCAGGACTCAGCTGGGGTGGTTCAGCTCTGCCTCAGGTGGTCATGGCTCAGACAGCTTGACTGGAGCTGGAACATCCAAGATGGCCTCACTCCCATGCCTAGAACGTCAGCGTAGCCTGCCCCCCAGGGTGCCTGTCTTCTCCAAATGGCCTCTTTCTGCAGCCGGATGGCAGCGGGCTGTTCCTCCTGTATGAGCCGAAGTGCAAGTCTTAAGGACCTGGCTTGGCCATGGCACTGGTCAAAGCGAGTCACAGAGCCAGCCCAGAGTCAAGGGCTTGGGAAATAGATTTCACATCTTCATGGAAAAGGTAGCATGCACACACACAGGCCCAGGTGAAGCCTTTGCTGGCCAACTTTACAGTCTACTACGATCATAGTACGTCATGAGATGACCATACGTATTTTGCATTAAAAAAGGTTGCTTCGTATACATTTCTCACTCCCTGTGGCTTTTCTCTTTCTCCCACAGATGTCCGTGTATTACTATCCATCTGGTCAGTACCCTACCTCAACCACACAGCAGTACCGGCCCCTGGCCTCCGTTCAGTACAGTGCTCAGAGGGCTCAGCAGGTGTCCCAGGCAACACAGCAAGCAGGTACTTGTGGTCTGTTTCCCATGTCCTCCTCTAACCCAGGGATTTTTGCATGTAAATCTCTCCGCTGTCCTCTTTGGATGAATATCCAAGCTTGCCTATTTAAATCGCCGCATTTCCCTTACCCAGACAAGATAACGGAGCATTGGATTAACTCTGTGTGGAAGAGTGACAGGTGCAAGAAGGTGAAGCCCACGTCACTCCAGCACCCCAGACATGCATGCTAAATACAGGCTCCATGAATTCGTTTTGGATCTTCTTAATTTCTTCTAAAGCAGAGGGCCAACCACATCCTTATCTTCCTAGTTCATACCTTTCCCTTTTTTTTTTCCTTTTTTCTCCCCGCCCCCCCCCGCCCGTTTCAACCTGAAGAAAATCCTCCCCCTGTTCCCAAGGCTGAGGGACCAAATTAGGTTGTTTCCATACCATCCTAAAAAGTGCTGTCTTTAGAAGAAGGCCCCAGACACTGCAGCCCGTGTCCCCGGTGGAACTCTGACTCCATGGCTCACTTTCTCAAGGGCCACATGCCTCCCGCCCAGAGCTTGGCAGCCACTGTGCAGTGGGAAGGGGGGCCGATACACTGTACGAGAGTGAGTAGCAGGTCTCACAGTGAACCGGTCTCTTTCCCTACTGTGTCACACTCCTAATGGCATGCCGGTGCCCAGAGAGCAGCAGGAACCCAGCAGGGCTGAGTGACTTGTGCTAGGGAGAGGCTTGTGTCCTTCCTGCTGACCACTCTGCAGGGGAAACGGCTCATTGCCATGCTGAAGACTGCCAGCCTGGGGGACCCCGCCTTCCGTAAGTAGGTTGTGTGCCGCAGCGGTGCTCCCACTGCCTCCTGATTGGCTGCTCCGCGATCTGCATTCTATGCTGATTCTGTGTATATGCATATGTGATATGTACGTGATATGTGGTATATACGGGAGATGTGCACTTTTTATTAGCGGACAAAAAGCACAGTCCTGGCCAAGGGTTTACACGAAGAACGGACGCCCTGAGACTAGGGTGTCAGGTTGGAGAAATGATTCAATTCCTCTGTACTGCAGATGGGTAGGTAGTCTTTGGTTCATCTCATGGCCTATTCAAAGTCTGTGGGAGAAGAATTAGAGAAATATATAACTGCCAGCCAAACCTTCTTTTGTTTCAACACTGTAATAGTTTGGGGGGAAAATACACATTGACCTCTGATTTTACATTTTTATAGTAATAAGAACACGAAAAGGTGGATTTTTTATTTTCTTAAAGATTTCATTTCTTTATTGGAGAAACAGAGGGGGGGTGGAAAGGGGGGGAAGAGGGAGAAGCAGACTCCCTGTTGAGCAGACAGCCCAATGCAGAACTCGATCCCAGGACCCTGAGACCATGACCTGAGCCAAAGGCAGGCACTTACCTGACTGAGCCCCCAGGGGTCCCAACACAAAAGGGTTTAAGTGATCAGTTATGTTAACTAAAAGGGTTTGAGAATATTTTCTCTGATTGTTGGACAATGTTGTTATCTCCATCCCGTGGTGGTAGCTGTGCTGTTAGTTTCGATATGTACTAAAGGACTGCTTGCATTCTTCCTGCTCACGTTTGTCAGAGAGTTCATCGATGATTTCCTAGCTACTATCCAGAGGCTACTGCGAAGTTTCCCTTTTGGTTACCAATGCCTGTAGAAGAAAGATGCAGCTATCGAATGATCCTGATTGACCAAATTTTAATTTACCGCCATTATTTGACAGTTTCCTAAAGAGTTATTTCAGACTTGTGTTGGAGTATATAGTTCCTATGCAGGCATGTGGTTACAAACATTCTGGAACCTACTAAAACCTGAAAACTCCAGATCTGTGTGAGGGCTGAGACGGTTGGATGAATACGTTCACTGGGCAACAGATGGAGATGGAGGACAAGCCTCAGTATCCCCCTAACCCCTCTCCACTGTCTTCATTGATGCATTTCAATATTAGCAAGAACACTGTGATATTTTTCATCTTTTCTAAAACATTGTGGGAGAATCTAGGGATGCAGAACCTCCCCCATCTCACAGAGACCTAACTGGCCCCAACTACATCCCATGCAGCCTGCAGACATTGACTTGTCTCATGCTCCCACATCACCATGGAAATGCCACCCCAAGGCAAGGTAATGACACCATCATTAGAAGGGTGCATTGTAAAGTGGGATTATATCCCGAATAGAAGTGCTTCAGGTATCAAAGAGATGAGTGGAGTTGAGGTGGTGTGTGGGGACTGGGGAGATGAGAAAAAGGAAATGATGTGTGAATGATATCATAGATACACACATGAGAACTTTGAGCTCCTAGCTTTTGAGACCACCACACCCGGTATGAGCTGAAAAATCTCAATGCAGTTTCCACCACGGTGCTGAATTTACTGAAGGTTTAGGAAGACAGCGTCCTCCGACCTCACTAAGAATCACCTCTGCTAACAAAATCCTGGCCATCCAGCTCATGCCAAGGCTCCATGACAGTGTTTAACTACAGCTAGGAGGGCCTTTGCTGACTTTAGTGACACTAAGAAAGACTTCCCACAGGGACTCAGTGGTTATTTGGGGGAGCTGCAGTTTCTGGGGGGAGTTGGAAGGTAGGCCCTCTCTATCTGTAAAGCGACCTCAGGACCAGGGATGGGCGGCCCCATCCCGCAGTGACATCCTGACTCTCTGGAACCAGACTTTGTCCCACCTTCTCCTGGCCTGCATCACGGGGTTAGACATTAGTGGGGAGCAAATTTGCCTCAGTTATAACCAAATGAGAGTATAATCCTAGTTTGCTTCTTGGCATTGTTCTTAATCTTTATGTAATGGTCATGAAAATATTTCTTCTTTGTCCCACATTCTTGACCAAATTGAAATCTCTGTAAGTCGCGACATCTTTCCTAGGCCTGGAAACTACACACACTGGGTTTTTATAAAGGAAATCGGATAGTCTGCAATTGGCTAAATAGGCCACTTGAATTACCTTGAGGCCCAATAGGGGGATGAATGATTTTTTTGTATTCAACACCACCAACAGGTGATACAGGTGCTAAGCCTCTAGAAGGAGGCGTCACTAGTGGGGATTATAAACAAGGGTCGTTAATGTTCAGAAATTTCGGAGAACTTAAGTGGTAGATTTGAACGTGGTATTTGGATTTTGAAGCTACATATCCAAGGGAAGTAAAAGCCATCAATACAGACGTGTCTCTAATGGGGGAAAATATGTTGTCAATTTAACATCATCAGGTAACCCCAATAGTGAAGGAAGATAGTTTTCTTTACGAGAGCGTTGTTGATGATCTGAAGCTGTACAGAAAGGCAGTTATCAAGTTCGAGCTAAAAAGACTGTGGTTTTCAAATCCTTCCAGCTCTGGAAGAATTGCACGTGAGGTTGTCCCACCTCACTTGCAATGGGAATGGGTCTTTCCCTGGGGGTCAAATACTGAAATGGAGGGCCGATGAGCAAGCCTTTCATTTCATCATCTTTTTGGTTTACTTAGCAGTCAGTTACCATATTGTGTTTAGTTAATACCTATGTTGCTATGGTTTTTTATTCTGGTTTAAAGAACTTTTTTCTGTTTGTTTGTTTTTAAAGATTTTATTTATTTATTTGAGAGAGTGAGCATGAGCAGGACTGAAGGAGAGGGAGAAGCATACTCCCCACTGAGCAGGGAGTCCAGCATGGGGCTCCATCTCAGGACCCTGCCAGCATGACCTGAACCATAGGCAGACGCTTAACCGACTGAGCCACCCAGACGTCTCGAAGGACATTTTTTTTTTTTAAAGATTTATTTATTTGACAGATAGGGATCACAAGTAGGCAGAGAGAGAGAGAGGAGGAAGCAGGCTCTCCGCTAAGCAGAGAGCCCGATGCGGGGCTCGATCCCAGGACCCTGGGATCATGACCTGAGCCGAAGGCAGAGGCTTTAACCCACTGAGCCACCCAGGCGCCCCACGAAGGACATTTTTAAGGCCACAAACTTGTTAGTAGTAATTATAGCCACCATCAGTTAGGTCTCTAAGGAGCTGGTTGCTACGTTAAGTGTTTACAAACATTGCATTGTTTCATCCCCACCACAAAGTTATATAGGAAATAGTAGCTGTGAGTACTCCTGTTCAGAAATAAGTCCCTCAGCATGCCAGGGCTGATCAGACTGGGAGGAGCACCCAGACGTGCCTGGTTTTAAACCTGCACATTTAATCAGTTTATCATAATCACATAAACCTAGTTACTAATGTGGCCTTTCTTTACTCTCATGGTTGATCTAGAGAAACGAGCACGTGGAAACTAAGCCCACAGACCCGTGTCACAGAGGCTGATAGCTTCTAATTAATTATCCAAGTATGCAGGTTGACTAATAGCAGAACAAATGGGGGGCTCTGGACTTGGGCTTCCGACCCCCCACAGGCTTTCATATTCCTTTGCAGAGCTTGTCATGAACGGCAAATGACAGAGCTCAGCTGAGGCATTTACGTGTGGATCACATATTGAAAAGAGAGAAAGAAAGAAAAAAAAAATAAAAGAATTTGTCTTGAATCTTTTATCCAACTCCAAATTCCCTTTCCAGTTTAACTAAAAAAGAAATACATGTAGCTTTATTCTCCACTCTCTGCAATCTTGCACATGTTCTAAAAGCCACAAAAATGGGCTTGTAAAGTCCTATATGCTTTCATAAGTGGGCATGTGGGGATGAATAAATCCTGGTTTTGGTGTCAGAATACTGATGGCTTCATAAAATGAGTTGGAGAGTGTTCCCTCCGCTTCTGTTTTTTGGAAGGAATTGTGTAAAAATGGTGCTGAATTAAATGTTTGATAGAATCCTCCAGTGACCCTGTCTGGCCTGGAGATTTTCAGAAGCATTAATTTTTACTTTTTACATGAATATAATTCCTAGAGCCTTTAATTATGAGATTGTTATAGTTACAGAAGTATTCAGATGATGGGTCTCATCTCTGCTGAGTTTTGGTCCTTTGTGGTCATTGAGGAATTGGCTCATTTCTTCTAAGTTGTTGGACTTGTGAATAAAAAGTTATCAGTGGTATTTCTTTATTATCCTTTGAATGGCTGCAGGATATGTTGGGATATCCTGTTTTTTTCTTACTATTGGTGACTTTTAAGTTCTCCCTTCTCAGTTTTGTAAATCTTGCTAGATTTATCAATTTTATTGATCTTTTCAAGGAACTACCTCTTTGTCTCATTTATTTTCTCTATTGTTTTATTGTTTTGATTTCATCGATTTCTGTTCTTTTTATTTTCTTCCTTCTGCACACATTAGCTTTATTTTTTTCTACTCTATGTAGTTTTTTGAGGTAGGAAGTGAGATTATTGATGTAGGACTCTTTCTCTTTTCTAATGAGAACATGCATAGAGCTATAGGTTTTCTCCATAGCCTTTCTTTAACAAGGTGTCACCTATTTTTATGTGCTTTATTTCCATTTCCATTTTCATTAATGTGTGTGTGTGTGTGTGTAATTTTTTGTGAGATTTCCTCCTTGATCTATGGGTTAGTTAGAGGTGTTTTGTTTAATACCCAAGTGTTTGGAGGTTTCCCTGTTGTATTTCTGTGATTGATTCTAGACTGATTCCGTTGCAGTCAAAGAACATACTCTGTATGATTTCAACTCTTAGAAGATTGTTGAAGTTGGTTTTATGGACCAGAATATGGTCTAACTTTCTGAATGCTCGATAAGCTCTTGAAAACGATTGGGTACTCCGCTGTTATTAATGGAAATGTTCTAGACATGTCAATTAAAATCCTGTCAGTTTCTTTTGTTGTTCCGATCTTCTACATTTTTGCTGATCTTCTGCTTACTAGTTCTGTCTGTGGCTGAGAGGTGACATTCACAGCTCCAATTATAAGGCTTCCTACAGTCCTGACCTGACTCTTAAGGCCAAGGTTACCGTCAGTTTCCCTGAAGTCCAAGGATGCGGGGGAGCCTTTGAAGTTATTCAAAGCATGTTCTCATTTGTTGTTTTTCTCCCCCCGCCCCGAATACTTAATATATGTTTGATTCCCTAGAAAATGGTGACAGTATTTCATAAAAATAGTCTGGAAGGTAAGGCCCTATGACCAAGGAGGTTTTGGTCAACTGGTCCCAGACACTGTTTCCTACATCCCTCACTTGCCAGGCTTCCAGTACTTTGCTTAATGACAGTGCCATCTCTTTAGGTTTAGGTAGAAGAAGAATGTAGATTGCTGTTTAAAACAGGCAGCCCAAGAGTGCTGCAGGAGAACCTGAGTTCTTAAATGCCCTTGAAGTAGAGCAATAGAAGGATAGAAGGTGGCAGAGCAGAGCAGGAAGGGGGAAGGGTGGGGAGACAATGCTTTGTTTATACTGCATTTACAACTGCAGAACATCCTTTGGTGTAGATTCTGAAAACTCTGGAGATGCCGCTTACCTCTGCTTTTTAAATCCTTTTCCTGGCCCCCTCCCCACTCCCAACCATCTGCTGAGTGCTTCATTTTGGGTAAAAACCAGTTTCATAGAGCAATTTCCGTAAAAATGTTTTACTTTTCAAATTACAGCTCAGAAGGAAACCATGAAAAAGAAATCTTAAATAATGCATCATATTGCAAAAGCCCAGGCAGCTTTGGGGGGATTCCTTAAGCCTACTTAGTTTATTTCTGCTCTGTCCTGTCAGGACTCTGGGTTGGGTAAATGACGAGCCAACCCGCCTGGTAAAGTAAGTTGGAATCCTTGCAGGAGGCAGTGATGGAGGTCTTGAAAATTGTTTGAGTCGCTTCATTCACTCTTTCACTTATATTTAACATCAGCCTCACTTGGATTCTCTCTAACACTCTGCTGAACAGCCATCCTGAGGTATGAATAGTCGGGACAGAATTTAAATGCTTAGTTTGGTTAAGTGAGGAAACCGAGGAAGGTCAGCCTCCTGCCTGGTGTGGCATCTTTTTGGTCAGAGCCAGAAAGGGTGCGGGGAGGGGGCTTCTAGTACCTCAGTCTTTACAGATTCAGGGACAAACATCGATTTCAGAAACCCAGCAGGCTTGCTCAGTGTGACCAATTCTGACTTGTGAGATTCTGCTTTTGGATATTTGAACTTAGTACCATGGGCACATTATATGGAGAGCATGCAAACGAGAGTAAAATAATATCCAGAAAACTTGGGAGACATGTTATCACCCCTCCCCCTTCCTAAAGGCGGAAATTGGAGCTTCCACACCTCTCAGAGTATCATTTTTCTCTGTCCTATTAGAGATTCGGGAAACAAGCTCTGCAACAGCCTTCCTGTTGTCCAGTTGATGAGAGAAAAGAATGACGGATACAGATAAAGAACATTTGCAATGAATTAAAAATATATGCAAACAAAGAGCATAGAGAAATACACTGAGGGAGGAGAAAACCAGGTCAGGGAATGCAGATCCTGTTTGTTTTATTTTGCTAACTGACGATAGGATAACAGCCTATTCCAGGAATCTTTAGGGACACTCTGACCTTTAGGATATAGATTGCATTGATTCAAACCTCCTTTCTACATAGGCAGAAAACCTTTGGTGTGCAGAGAGTTCTTCACTGAAGGCTTGTAGAATTGCAGGGTTCAGCCTGCCAGAAATACTAGCTATATAACAGGCCATTGGATTTTTCCATGCCTCTCTGGATTCCTGAGAAGAGCTTGTAAATGCCATTCTCAGCCCCTCCCCATTGAGGGTGTTTAATGGAGCGTTACTGTGGTCAGTGCTCCCTAAACTTTAATGAGCATATATACCAACGAGGATCTTGATCAAATGCATATTTTGACCTCAGTAATTTTGGAGTGAGTCCTGAGATTCTGCATTCCGAGCACACTCCCAGGGGATGCAGGTGCTCATGGCCTGCCATCTGGAGAGCAATGTCATAGATAGCAAATTTTTTTTTATAGAGTTTTTTTTTTATTTTATTTATTTGACAGAGAGAAATCACAACTAGGCAGAGAGGCAGGCAGAGAGAGAGAGGAGGAAGCAGGCTCCCTGCGGAGCAGAGAGCCCGATGCCAGGCTCGATCCCAGGACACTGGGATCATGACCTGAGCCGAAGGCAGAAGCTTTAACCCACTGAGCCACCCAGGCGCCCCTAGATAGTAAATTTTTCATCATGGCTGGCCTGTATATAAGCTGTTGCAAAGGGAAAGAACCTACCCAAATTCACTCTTTGATTTGACATTATTTATACTTTAGGCAAGAATTAATACTTCATAGTTAGTATATGACGCTTATGAATTATAGCTAGTATTTAGGATTAGTGCATTAATGTTTACAGATCCAAATTTTGAGATAGAAAATAAAAATAACATGATTGCACAACACAGCAGGCACTCAGAAGTGTTGAGTGAATAATGTGTGTACTTCTTTTCAAGTTAGCATGAATGTGGAGGGTTAGGTGGTTGTGTGTATGTATCGGGGTGTGTGAATTTGAGAGAGAGTGAAAGAGAGGGGGAAAGAGAGAGAGACGAGAATGTGTGAAGATTGAAAAGGCTATATGGAAACCTCTCAGTTGTTCATCTCAAACATGAATAAGAACCAAACTCTAGTTAAATGTTTTAAAATCAGATAGAGAGACAGCCCAACAAACCAATCCATAGCAACAAACAAATACACACATTTTTCAAAGTTCAGACATTTGCCCAAGGAATAGGTCAGAGACCCGTTGGGCTGCTTTCAGGGGGATAGTATGTTTGGATTTGTGTATGCTTAGCAATTTAGGAGTTTTTATAAATTTAAAGGAATAATGTTCCCATCAACACTCATTTCAACTGATTAGTTTTAAAAGTGTTCAGATGGCAGGGAAGAACCAGTCCCTGAAAATTGCTTATAGGACCCCCTGTTCAAGGCAGCTCCTTCCTTCAATCACTTGGCTCCTTTTTGAGTGTTTAACAAAGGAATGGACTCGGTGGCGTCTCTGGCAGAAAGATGGCATTATCTGTGACACATGTATATTTGAAAATAGACCAAAACCACAGCTCCTTTCCTGATGGCCTGCATGGAAGTTCAATAAACAGTGATATGTTTAGCTTTTTGCTTCTTGTAGTAGTACTATTTTTGTTGTGATAGAATATTGTTCATAATAACATCTCCTAGTAGGAAAAAAGATTATTGTCTCTTTAATGTTGTTCTGAAACACATTTGGGATGGGGCAAAATGTACCTTAATGGAGTCTATAAATTTATTTAACCAGAGCACTTGTGTAAAGTTGACAGTGAATCCTGCATTTTTAGCTTGACTTATTAAGCCGTGTCAATGCAACTGAGAGTTTTATCTTTGAAAAAACACTTCTTTTTCTTTGTTCTTATGGTATTCCTCCCTTTGACTTTCTTCCCCTTGGGTATGGGTGAAGATGGGAAGAAGGACCATCAGAGCTAAAGAATAAAGACCAATAAAACACATTAATTTCTAGACAGTGGGATTTTCTTTTTTTAATCTCAAATAGCCTTCTCCAAACTTAATGGTTTTAAAAAATACTTATTTGTCTAGTTATCCTACATATAATTTACATATATTTTAAGGCTTAAAGCCTTATTAATCTCTCTCTATATTTTTAAATACATTTTTAAAAATGTATAACCAATAACCACTCAGAGAAGTAATGCAGAAATTGTTACACTTGACCACTTGAGGAAGCCATTCGTACCCTGGGTGT
This sequence comes from Meles meles, assembly GCF_922984935.1. Classification (NCBI taxonomy): domain Eukaryota; kingdom Metazoa; phylum Chordata; class Mammalia; order Carnivora; family Mustelidae; genus Meles; species Meles meles. The sequence continues at coordinate 33,913,482 of NC_060069.1, read as the reverse complement.
CTGCGTTATTATGTTACTAAAAGCAGAGGGTGTCGATTATCAAAGAGTTGCACGAGGACTTAATTGTTTGATTTCTGTTAACATCAGTGGAAATCACATGGATAAATCCTTGCGGAACATGCTGTTCTGAAAAAATGAGTCTGGAAAAGGTTTCTATGGAAATGTTCATGTGTTTCTTTCATTAATTGGTCTAATTATTCCATTTACAGAAATGGGAATGAGAAGTATTAAGCTGAGGTTATGAGAAAGGTTAACATTATTAGGAGCAATAATAGGAATCATGCTATTTTTAGGTTTGAAAGCCGCATAGGTAACCAAAACAGTATAGATGGCCAGGTTCTCTTGGTCCCCTAGGAGGTTATAGTAAAAGGGATTTATTCAGCATGTTTCTAAGTTTCCAAGAACTGCTTTGGCACTTTGCATTTTATGTACCCTTTGGTGTTTACATGCTCATTTGTTATGCAGTTAAGCACTATTGGTGTGCTTAGGATTTCTGCTTTTCTGCAAAGACAGGAAGTAAGACCATAGCATTATCCCCCCTTTTTTTTTTAATGCAGCCAAAAGTGGAAGCAGTAGTTTGTTAGAAAAAATAAATTTTTGGTTTAGAGATGACAAGGAAAGAAAGGTGGCAAAAAAAGCACACAAATTGTGTTTTTTTTTTTCCCAAAATTCTAACATTCCTGTACAGCTTTCCTAAGAAAGACTATGAACTCTAGAAAAATGGTAAGAACCCAAACTACTAGTTTCAACTGGTCAGGTTTACCTGATAGTTTCACTGAACTAAAGGAAGAGAAGTTAGGATATTTTGTAGCCCACGCAGTCTTGGTCCATCCTTTCAATTTTCTCCTCCTTTACTTTCTTGTTAATTTGTTGCCAGTTTCTTGTTAATTTCTGCAGTGAGCTTTGCCTTCATCTACAAATTGCCTTATTTTTTAGCCCCTCCTTTCTTTGGAAGCACTTTGTTGCTTTAGTGCTTCATGGTATTCATTTCTTGCCCATTTCCAAATCTGTCTTCTCATTTATTTACTTTCCATCTTTAATTCTCTGGATCTCTCTCTCTCCCTCTCTCTCTCGGTTTTCTTCCTTCTTTCCTTCCTTTTCTTTTCTTTCTTTCTTTCTTTCTTTCTTTCTTTCTTTCTTTCTTTTATCCTCCTTATAATAAACATGCTTTTCACTCTGAACTCTGGGTGATCTTCATACCATGCTTTAGTGGTCTGCATTTTTTCTCATTTTAATTTATTAAACTTATTTCTTTCCATTCCACACACTCTTTTCCGTTACAAGATAGAACTCAGGAGATATTCATGATCCAATGATTGAGAAGAATATGCTAGGTTTCCCCCATCCTTCTGAAAAGAGATCACCCAGAGCTCTAAATCGTCTCCTCTCCACCTTGCTGTCCTTAGAGCCAGCATAAAGTTACGCTCAGCATTGGTGACTTCAAACTTGGAAATTCGTAGTGATAAAAAAGTGAAGAGCATCTTGAAGAATGTTATTTTTATTTTTTGTTTCCCAAATTCAGTGACGCGGTGGTGCCCACAGGAAAATTGTCAGGCTTTTGGACCGTGTTTAAATTTGCTCCTTCAGATCATCAGCAAAAGAACAGACTCTAATCACCCACTCCAGCCCTGAAATGCCAAGGGCCTTCGGGGTCCATGGGAGTGGTTCATAAACCTCGTAGTTCAGAGCAGCAATCTCTATAACCCAGGAAGGCTATAGGATTTTCGAGCCTTGGAGAACTAGTAACATTCTAGAAGAAACACAGTGACTCACACACCCTCTTAGTGCCAGGTCGTGGGGGAGGGGTCACATGCTTACAAGTAGGGTCACTAATTGATTCAGCTGTTACAGCATGATTCCATGGTGCCGGCATTTCTGCACATCTGTTCATTGGAAGAGCATGTCAGCTATCCTCCAGCCTTCACACTTCAGCTCTCGTCCAAATCCCTGAAGCTGCCCCGGGCTGGCCTCTGTGGTCTCTCCAGGTGCTATTCCCAGTTGCCTTCTACCCTCCCTGGCCACCGTGCTGGTTTCGATGCCCTTCAAGGACTGCCACCAATTCCTAATTGCCTACTGACCTCTTCTTCCTGATTCCCTCCCCGTTTCCTTGAAGGCACCTAGAGACTCATTATAATTGAATTTTTAACGTTCTCCCAGATGCTCTTACTCTTGTGTTTTATTTTTATTTTTGTATTAGGTCCAGCACCATTGCACTTCTCATGAGCCATGTGGGTCATAATTGTTTTGAGAATAAGAAATTAGTGGTAGAATGAGGGGCCAGAATAGAGCCCCAAATGCACTTTGCAAGGTAGTGGAGTGGAGCACATGTTCTAAGCTATTGTAAGAGCGTGCGGTGGAATTTGCCCGCCAGCTCCGAGCCGGCATTGCGTGCACCATTTTCCAAGGATAGCAACTTGCCAGTATCACTCTAATTACTCACCTGTGTGCAGAGGGTGTGAAGGAGACTATGTGGTATTGCACTGTGGAGATCAGAAAGCAGGAGGCGCTGTTCAGTGCCTCTTGATGCACGCCTTGGTTTCCCCAATTGAGACTAACTAGACCTATCCTGTCAGAAAGGCTCAGCTCCTACTGCAGAGGTGACTCAAAAAGAACAATCCAAAGTGTGAATCAGAGACCGGAGCTCCTGCCTTGCTGAAAATTGTGGTAAGAATTAGGTGGAAGAGAAGACTGCTTTAGTGGGTAATTTTTGTTGTTTTCTTCTGCACATGTAACTTTTACAAACTGTCCAAACAACACAGTACTTGCAGTAAAGGATGTTTTAAAAAAAGACGCAAAAACTCCATGCCAACACAACAATGGGTAATTTTTGCCTCTTCTTTTTCTGCCATTGAGCTTATGTATGTATACATGATCCACACATAGCTGTATTACAATCATCAATCATGCCACCTCCTTACAAATACAGCATTTTTACTCATTCAAAACTCACTTTACACTTGCATGTAAACTGATTCTTCCCACATTTCTGTGACACGGACGTTTTTAAAAAGTAAAATTGTATGTGCAGATGACACGCATATTTACATAAAAAATTCTAAATAGTGTAGAAGACAACTACTAGAATTCATTAGGGAATTTAACAGTATTGCAGAATATAAGGACAATATACGTGAATCAATATTTAATATACAGTATTGTTATATACTGACAGAAAACAAATGGAAGATTTAAAAATTCAATTTGGAATCGTGTGTGACATAATTTGAAAAGCAATGATGGCAATTACCCTGCTCCCAACTTTGTAGTCCGAAGGGGCCCATGGCATTCCCTCAGTCACTGGGAAGTGTTCCCAGTGAGCCCCAAACACCCCGCAGAGTCTTCTAGAATAATAGCAATTATAACATGAAATGTTCCTCAAAACAGTCCTTGCATTCCTGATTTCTCCTTCAGAGAAAAAGTATATAAGGAATGAAGCGGTGGGGAAGGGACCAAAGCTTTCCAATCTCTCATTTATCTATCTTATTTAACTTCTGTATCCAACAAATATTTCATAATCAAGTGTTATTGTTGGCTTGCCGCTGCTCTCCCCAAGCAGAGAGGACTCCACAGCAGTTTCAAGGTATTTTTCCACCTTCTGCCAAGAGCTTTTATCATTTTAATTTCCCATTGTTAAAACTGATCCAATTCAAGGAACTCACACTCTTTGAGTTGGAGTCTACCTCAAGTGGCTCTAGGAATGTGCCACACAAAGGAGACGGTTTCCTTGGCAACAGGAATGTGGCAAGGAAAAAAAAATCCGTGGAAACCTTTGCTTCCTACCTCCTTCCCTAGCGCCCCTCAGCACTGCTGTTTGCCAGGCACAGGAACTACGACCAAGACAAGAGTCTCAGCTCTTGATCAGCTGACCGCTGACCGCAAGGTACCCCTGCCAGCCCCTCGCTCTGTTTCCCCATCAGGAAAACGATTCAGCTGTGAAATGGGCCTTTTCTCATGATTGCCTTTAGTTGGTCTTTTTTAGACATTTAAAAATAGTGAAAGGGGAAACGGTTTTAAGATATCCATATGTGTGTGTGTGTGTGTGTGTAATTGTTGTAATGAACTGAATTTAAATGACTGGTAGCACTTTTACATTTATTTTCAGTCTCTGAAATTTGCATCAACGATGTTTTTAAATCTTTGGCAGGACATAATGGCATGTTAGTTGACTGCTGTGAAAATTAATATATTAATTTGGCAAAACTCATGACATACTTATTAAGTGCACTTTGAAATTAGCTCCCATAAGCCCAACATGCCTTTCTCCCTGCTATTGAAAACAGTAAGGCAAAGAGAGACCTGTGAATTTATAGATAGGTAATCTATGAAACTTAATTTCAGAGACATCATTCAGTACGTATGGGGATTAACTAATGTGATTTTTAGTTCTGAGTTCTCACTGCGCACCAGGGTATCAATAAAACCATATCAGGAGCCAAAGCTCTCCTCTTCCCATTTCCACTTTATCCCTCTTCTTTGTATTTTTTTTCCTTCTGAGAACAATGAAAGAGACTATGAATACTGTACAGTTGTTGATTTCTAAATTATTCTGCGACTGAGCTGGTCTGTTATTCAAAGATATTCAAGGGACTGTAGTCTTTCACTTACTTTTCTGGGTAATTGAGCCACCTGTTACACTCAGAACTTAAGGAATTTAAGAGTTTGCCAATAGTTTAGCCTCTTATTCAAGCACCAGTCTTCAGCCCAAGTTAACAAAGCTCAGAGAATTAGAATCTGCTTTGTTGGGGGGGGGTGGGTTAGAAGCGGGGAAGGGATTGTGGTGTAAACAACTGACTTTTTTTCCTGACACTTCCGGGGTCTAGAAGTCCAGGGTCAAGTTGTCAGGCAGTTTTGGTTTCTTCTGAGGCCTCTTTCCTCGCCTTCCAGAAATCTGCCCATTTTTTTCCAAAGTGAAGAACTGAGGAGAGATATTAAGGTGGGAAACCTATGGGCTTTCCCCAAGCGTTCTTAGCAGTGTTGTCAGTAAATAACACGAGCACGTTGTATTGTTTTACCATCAGCGGGAATTAACCAGAACAGAAACAGCATTTCTGTGTTCCTTCTCATTTGAGCCACTCTCATGTTGCAGGAATAACATTATACCTTCAGGAGCTAGATTGCATACATTAAACCTCACATTGCGTCTGTGTGTGTTTATAAATGGAGATTAAAAACCTAAAAAGGGCATGCTGGCGTTTATTCGCGAGGCTGTGAAACCCAGAGTAAAAAGACACCAAAAGCTTTCTTTCTTATTCTTTTTTTCTTCCCTTTGTGGTTGTTGTCTTTGTTGTTGGTTTGTGGTGACAGTAACTGACTATAAATCATGTGAATCAGTAATGCCAGCTCTCAGCACCCCAGGAGCTCTCTTCCTGTTCCAGCCCACACGGGTGGCCCTCAGGGTCTGCAGTATTGTCCCAAAGACTGGCTATGCCATTCTGTACATTTGCCTGGTGGTGACAGCCAGCACTTGTAGGACAACTGCCATCTGGCTCTTTCTGCTAGATTTGCAGCAGAAGTCTCTGTTGGGTTTGGGGAATGTGAGAGTCTCCAGGGAAGCCAGAACCTCTGTGAAATCACCACAGATGGCTTTATTTGGGGAGCTAACAGGCCTGGAAGAACAAGTAGGAAGTAGAAAATAATCAGCTGGGAGTTTCATGTCTGTTAGCCTTCAAGGGACTTGAGATGAATTTCATTGATTTATTAGAACTTTATTATGTACCTGGAAGAATTTGGAGGCATTGTGAAACCAAATGGAAACCTTAAAGATTTCAAAATTAAAGACCCTATCACGGAAGAGTAGATGGTAGACTTCTCTTCAGACAAGGTGGCAATGTGATAGAAATCAGCCAGGGGAAAACTTATTTGCAGAGCTCCCACGTCATTGTATTCTAAGAGATGTTCCACCCATATTAGGATGAGGAGAGGAACTTATAAAAAAAATCAGATAACTGGATTTTCCTGATTAGCTGAGGGTTGGGCACCACCTCTCCTCAGGAATTACTCAGTTTTTCTGGGTAGGCTATATTTCTCCAGTCTCTGTAAAAGCTTTTTTAATACATTCTCAAGGAATTACCATGCCATTAATATTCAGGTGGACAAGGATGATTTCATTTCTTAGTCCAAACAAATCTACTTTGAGAGTTCTGATTTTTATTTCCTTCCCTATGTTCTAAAGAATTCATGGGCGGTATACTGTCAAGTTCAAACTGGGTGCAAATTTCCGTCTACAATTCCAAATTACATTTACAATTCCATGCCAGGAATACTGTCTGATAAGGCAAATGTTTGTTTTCTCTGGATTTAGGGATATGTTCTAAGAAGATTCTGACTAGAAGGTGGCTGAGTGTTTTGATGGAGGAAAGGTACATGATAAAAGTAGCATCTGGCCAGCAAGTATGACGACTTATAAGGCAAAGCTCCCTTTTGTGTGTCTTCATAAGTGTTTCTTCTTCATATAGTAACATGATGACATTATAGAGTAACTGCTCACGTGGAGACAGGGACGTTCTGTTGAAAATAGCCTTCCTGTACTACTTTCTCCTCCTTTGTGCTTTGATGCCCATGGAGGTGTCCCATTGAGACTGTCCATAAGGTTGGTGTTCTCCTCTGTTTTTAAAAGGAATATTTTAATTTTCTCTGAGGGAAAAATAATCTGGGTGGAACCAATGTGATTCTATTATTAAATGGTAGAAATGGGGAGCTAGGATATCATGGATTTCCAGAAGGTAGTGACTGGAAAGATAACTATAGCCACCAGTGATTTTAATGCCATGAGCAAAAAGGTTTCTTCAGACTATATTGTGAGTTCTGTTTCTACAGGTTGAATTTCCAAGTGAAAGGCAAACATCAATTTTGTATCCAGACACTTATTCAGCAAGTGTTTATTGAGTCCCTGATAGGATGACCGGGCAGAAATGCAGTGGTATCTGGAGACACGGACCTTGGTGTCATCTCATGCTGAAGCCATTTGCACTATTCATCACAAGTCCTCTCAAATCTGTGGTGATTTTACAACATACTTAATTAGCAAAGAGCTTTTTCCAAACACAGAGCCCTCAACACCAAAGTCAAAAACTTTGTAGTAACCACAAACACACATATGGAATATATATCATTATTCTCACACATTAAAAAAAAGTTTCCCCAAAAGTTAGTTGATATTTCTTCATATATTTTTAAACCAAAATTACAGAGATCTTCTGTCATAGAAAATATTCTTATTTGTGGTGGTAAACAAGTAGACTATACTTTACGTTGACAACTTAAAAATGGTATTTGTGATGCTATAAGGGAAACACTGATATTATTTCTCAGTTTTTATGTATTTGCTTCTCTGTATACAATCAATAATGTTGGCAACAGGTGTGATACCATTCAAGTCACTAGTAGATTTGAACTCAACCTGAAACTTGCAGATCCTCATGTATTTTCTCTCATTATAATGTCTCCTTATTTCTGGTGAGTGTTGGAATCACAGGGGCTAAAAGACAGGGAAAGGAAAACATCCTTGACTACTGATGACCAGTTGATACCAACTGTGTCAATATAAACCTCATGTACCTGGCATACAGGCAGGATTTCTTGAATGAACAAATGGCAGATGCCACAATTTCCTAAAATAATAAGACCAAACGCTGGAAAAGACGCTTCTAGGCAAATGATTGAATCCTAATTCAAAGACTTGCATATGCTGGGGTTTTGTTAAGGTTTCATTTAGCATCGTGTTGGCCACCAGAAGTTGAAAACCAGATGGGGCCTTTGGAGCCAAGTAAACTGTAAAGCACCCATCTTTTCCAAAATTGTTCAGTCCTACTGGGGAGGGGTCTACTGTTCACTGTCCCTCCATGATTCCTTTTACTAAATGTTACTGACTCTAATGCTCGGGCAGATTGGGTTCTCTGAAATACTTCAAACTTTTGAAATAACCACAGGAGAACTGAATCAGGGGGACTCCATAGGGGACACAAGTATAGGACCAAACAATTAGACCCAGTAAAGGAAAGCCCCTTGGACATAGGACCAAGATTAGTGATTCTGTGTGTCGTTTTAAGAATATGATTGATTACACAACTAAGGTTGAGGAAACCTAATAAAAGTTCTCTAATAAAATTAAATGACATACTTTGGGTTCATTAAGCTCCCGATGCTTCTCTCTCTATCTCTCTCTTTTTTTTTTTTCTTTTTTAAAGATTTTATTTATTTATTCATGTGAAACAGAGAGTAAGAAAGGCAGAGGGAGAAGCAGGCATCCTGCAGAGCAGGAACCCCCGGGCAGGACTCTGTCCCAAGACCCTGGGATCATGACCTGAGTTGAAGGCAGACGCTTAACCAACTGAGCCACCCCAGTGCCCCTAAACTCCCAGTGTTTCTGATTAAGAGTCCCCTCAGTTGTTTCATTTCTGCCCTGCTTGGATATATCTCTTCCAGACTTGTTCTTGGTAGAAAAAGTGGGATTCTCAGGCAGCCTTAGGACAACTCTTAGGAGAGTCAATACTGCCTCACTGGGCTGACATCTGTGGGGGACAGCCTAGAATGTTGGCTTATGCATTTGATAATATTTTTTTTTGTTTGTTTGTTTGTTTGTTTGTTTTTATAATATTTTTTAAGTCTTGGCCTATATGTAACTCCATCTCTCACTGACATGCCTCATGAAGGGCAAGAGGTCAGGCGGTGGCTGCCTGTTCCACCTTGCTCCTCACCTGCAGTTACACCCAGTAGGGAAAACAGCTCTTAATCCCATGAAACCACATGGATCTTGGATAGCCCCCCCAAATGGCACTCTAGCGGTTCTCTTTTTGGCAACCAAAAGTCTTTTAAGGATCACTGTAAAATCTAGTAAATTTTACAGAAAGTGAATATAGTGCATTAATCTTGAGTCTGAAGTCACAACTGACTTTAATGACAAATTAGAGCCCTAGATATGTTATCCCATGGTTCCAGTATAGAGATCAAGTGTTAAGTGGTATCATCTCCAAATTTTCTGTCACCTTTTAATATTTGTAGAGATATTCAGAAATTGTTTATCAATAATAAAATTTTACTAGTGACTATTTTGTATTCCAAACGTGATTTTCAGATGGGGTTGAGTTACTAAGGCTGACAAAAGCTGAGAAAGATTTTTACTTGTTTTAGGCAATTAAGTATTAGTGTCTCTTCTTGTCCCATAGGAGATAGGAGAGTATGGTGACAGTTTTAACTTTTGTTGGTAAGCCAAAAAAAAAAAGGAAGGTTGATGGAAATAATGGATTTAGTTCTTGTGAAGGCTCTTAGAAACATACTTGTCAAGAAAAATTACACTGTATCATATGCATACTTTTGAATGATATGTAATAGCATTTTTAGAAATATTTAGTTTTAATACTCTGTCTTTAATTTTCAAACCTGACAGCTTGCACTAGAAAGAACACTTGACCAACATAAAGTGGTGTGGCAACAGATTTCAGGGTTTGTTTTTTCTTCTGTGTACTCTTTTTAACTTTTTCTTTCCAAGGGCTGGTGTATGACCCTGATCTTCAAGACTGAATCTGAATTGTTATGTGCTTTCCTTCATTAGGGCTATGGGGATAGCAGCTTAGGACACAATGGGTGGAAGGCAGGAATTGACCTCATTGTCACACTGACATCCCTAACTCCAGGTGACCAACTCAAGTACAGTTCTCTTTGGTAACAAAAGAGGTCGATGAGAATAGAGAATTACTAGGCAAAAGAGGGAACCCTGAATAATGTTTCATGGGAGTTTTGGTTTTCTGTTTGCTTATATACGCTTTTTGTTTTTCTAAATGGTTGAGGAGAGGCAAATGTAAGTCTGCCACATTTACCAAAAAATTATAGTTCTGCTGCTTATATATGAAAGATAGAAATACTCATTATTCACACACACACACACACACACACACACACACACACACACACAGAGCTATACAGAGTCTATAGAGGATTTTTAACTACTTGTTGGGTTATGGGAAGGGGTTTAACACATGTTATTTTCAAAACCTCTTCACTACTAAAGACCTGAAGTAAATCTTTATGTTCTCTTGATTAAATACAAAGTCACAACATCAGAATTAAAGTTATGAGAAATACATTTTTTTCTCATGTATGTACTGTTGCTGAAGGACAGGGAAAACTCTGCTTAGGTGAATTTTAAAAATTATCCTTTTCAGGAATTGGCTTAAATGTAGACGTGCACTTTTCCACCTTACTAAACAGAGTGTACACGCTGAGCCTAACCTTGTTTGTTCCTACGCTAAATATCCCAAGCCTATACTTGTTTTTCCTGGTTTACTTCTATCAAAATGGCAAATTCTAAGCAGAATTTCCTTGACCCCCATTTTTTTTCTTCTGTTCTGATTAGGATTGAGAGTGTGATAACAAAACTTGTTAGAAACATGTCTGAGATTGATTCCGAGTGATAGCTAAGCTTCTTAGGTAAGAATGAAAAGCATGGGGTTTAGTGCAGAGATACTGACATGTAGTTAACTGGGTCGTCTCTTTTGCCCTGAGTCTTTTAGCTTATTACATAAGTGAAGCATCAGTGTACAGACATCAGTCAGCAATCCTTCTTGTCAACCAGGCATAGCTGGGATATAATTTTGCATGCTTTCTTGCCAAGGAACAAAGCTCAGCCATCCCAAGAAACAAAGAAGTGACATGAAAGTATAATGAGAGTATTTTGAATGCTTATTAAATTAATTGAACATTAAGTAGTTTCCTCCTACTGAGATCAAAACTGAGTAAGATGGAAAAGATAAGAATTGGTCTTTTTAAATAGATAGGCTTTATTAATTATTACACATAAATGATTTGTCCTGTGTAAGGGAATGGTTAGAAAGAACTACAAAGTTAGATTACCTGGCTTCAGATCCCTGCCAAGTATAAGTGTTCGACTTTGGACCCATTAAGCACTGCCTCAGTGTTCTGACCTGTAAAATGAAGGTAATGCTAGGACCAACTCTTCAGCCACCAATGCCATGATGAGAGTGGATTGTTTTGATTGTTGGCTCTTAGTAAGTGCTTGATGTGTAGACAGCAATAATTGCCTATTGATGTTGCTTTGGGCACCTCACATAGCCTACAGAGGACATGAGCACTGATGCTGAAAATTTTCTCTTCTAAAGCATCTTTTTTTTTTTTTTTTCTGCTTAAGGAATATATCCAATAGCCACTGCAGTAAAATGCTCCATTCAGTGATCTTCTGTTAGAAATTAAACTTTCTGGGTTTTGCATTCTTGTCCCATAGTTAGAGTCATATTTTACTCCTTTAAGAGGAAACCAGGCATTTTGGATTCTTTGGCAAAATACAGGAACAGGGCTCAGCCAGACTTTGTTCTGGAACCTATTTGTAAAACTCCACCAGTTACAGTGTTGATGACGCCCATGCTTGAGGTAGTATTGAACACAGTATGGAGATACCAAGCTCTTTATTGATGAAAACAAGAGAAGCTTTGTTATTAAACAAATAATAAAAACACTGTTGCAAAATAAAACAATTGGGTGCTAATTTGTTTCTTTGCCCACCATAGATGCCACTGCCTATGAGGATTATCATGGAAAACACATTCTTGCTATCATTTGGAGCCTTTAGGTATTTGATGTGCCAATTGTCTTCACTTGGATCTGGTCTGTAATTTATCATTGGTGTGTCCTACCCTGCTCAAACGCGCCCTTTGTGGGTAGAGGCAAAGCTAATATACTTTCCAAGTGTATTTGAATTGCTTCAATAAATCACAGCTGCCACTGTAAGCAGTTTTATCATTTGCCAGAACAATAAAGTTATCTCCATGCTTCATAGACGCAATGCTCTCCAAGACTTATATTTGTGTAAATTGTAATGCATCATAACCCATTTCCTAAGAGGAAATTAGGAAGCTCATAATATATTTTTTAAGATGCAAGGAAATATTCCAAGGAAATCATGTAAGCTCACAGAGAACTGCAGCCATTTTTATCCGGCTTATTATTTAGTAGCACTTTATTCCTTTATGATTACTGTAATAATGTGGGCATTAAATGCTGGCAGTTGGGGTTCAACTTCATTTAGCTCTTTACTGCCCCAGTGTCTCCGTGAAACCAGTCCGCAAAGAAATAGGACTCAGCACAAATGGTTCCTGTTAGGTCTGCTACGCTCGAGGTGAAGAAACCCAATATTTAGCAAGTATCTACCTCTACTGACAATTCCAAAGACAGCCATTCCAATTAATCAGGGCGCAGAATTGCATATTTGCCCATAGTGATCTCTGGGATTGACTTCCAATTTTCCCTTTATTTCACCATGACCAAACCCGAATTTAAACCTGACTGGAACCCTTCAGACTCCTCAGAGGGAAAACGTATCATATAACGATATTATGTCTGCAGTTCCCAATGAGGAAAACGTAATCTAATTTTAATAGTATTTCAGGACTCTATTCAGCATGATGGAAAATAAAGTGTGTTCTTCTTTTATTGGCTTGACTGAGAAGCTGCTAAATATTTACAAACTAATTTGCCATCACTTCTTACGTGATAGGAAAATACTTTTGTCTGTAATCGCCTCAATAGTTCATTCCAAGCAGAGAAAACAGTGTCTATGAAGGAGCCAGGTTTTATAATTAGAAACTAATTTATTTGTTTCAAAGCCAAGTGTTTTCCCGTGTGCACTGCAGTATTTGAATATGCCTTCATTCTTTGTCTTTATTATCAAGAGGGGACTTCCATGTCCTGTCATGGAATTTCAGATTTTTCCACCCTTCTCTCACACGTCGCCATGTTCTTCATCTTTATTTCAAAGTACCCGCTAGCTGCTACGGAGAACTTCTGAAACCCCTCCTTTCATGCCTGATGACTTCAGCCCAGTGTTCCACACCCTCTGGGTGGTGGTCCCATCCTGCCCATGAAACAGTACTTGGACATCAGTGTCCACATCAAGCACCACATCTCTCCCATCAGGCCAGGGGAATCAGAACAGACCCCAGGATTTGCCTCTCCTCATTATCCCTTCTTTTCTGGTTTCTGGCTCTACCAGCCACCTCCGTGCCTCTCTGATGTCAAGCACAGGTAAATCCACCCCAGTTCCAGGCTCATGCCCTCCTTGATGCCCGTGCATTCCTCTAAATGTGTGCATGTGTATGTTTGTGTCTATGCTGTGTATGTGTGTGTGTGACGATGTCGGGTGTATGTGAATGTGTGTGTGTGTCTGTGCCTGTCTCTGATGTGCATATGTGTGTGTAAGGGTGTGCGATGGGGGTGAAGGATGGAAAGCCTGGAGATGGGCACTCAGATTCTCCACTCAAATTTTAAGCAGGTAGAATTCTGCCCCTTTCCTTGCCATTTCTTTTTCCCAGGTCCTCACCCCATTCCTTTCTCTCTTTGACACTATGGAAAAGAGCTGGTTTCCTGCTCCCCAAAATGGATCCAGATGGCAAATTCCACTCTAAACAGTTTAAGTAAAAGATTATCATTTATTTTTGGAAGATTTACTCTTTTCCCCAAAATATGAGACATTGCCTAACACATACTAGCGATTCCTTTTCTAGAAAACCAATTATTTATGGGACTACCTCTATTGTATAAAGACCCATTCAAAAAAGAAAAGCAACTGATAGTGTATGGTAATATTAATTTTAATATAAGTGTATTTTTAAAGAAAAGGGCTATATAATAATAAAACAACAATCCTTCATGGGTTGTCATTTGCACACTTAATCGACATTTCTATGTGGAATATCGTTCACAGATTTGCTTTTCACTAAAAGTTCCACTATAGCATCTTGAGTTTTACATTTTTTCAAGTGCTTAACTGAGCATGACTCACTCTCATTTACTTGTCTTTTCACTGAAAGGCCACCTTCATTCTTTTCCAAATTATTACAATATGACAATATTATTACTATAATCATTTTATCATTAAATGCTTGCTATTTATTGTCGTATCATCATTGTGTTCCTTAAATACTGGCATGATACTTTTCAGTATCCTAAGTTCATTTTAAAGGCACGATATTAATCGAATAAGAAATATGATGGAAATGAGAAAGGGTTCGAAGGAAGGAATTTTGCCTGCAGGGTGTCCACCTGTGTGAAGCCTGGAAAGAAGGTAAAAGGGAAATGAAAATTGATAATCCTTGAAGAAATTACACTTTCTCTCTCTCTCCCTCCTTCTATTTCTCCATCTCTTTCTCTATGAATATGTATCTGTATCTTGAGAAAGTGAAAATTAGCTCAGACTGAGAAAGTAGAAGTCTGTGCAGCCATTCATCAGGCTGGAACATCAGACACAGACAGCAGCAGGTGCAACGTTCATGGGAAACGGCTCTCCCAAGGACCTGTTGTGTGAGCTGTAGTTGCAGTCACCCCTTTATCTCAATAATGACTACTGTCCTCTCATTCGCTAAGAAATCTGGTCCCCTAAAAATTTTTTTCTTTGAAGTTATATCCGTTGAGAATAATAATTCTCACTCTTGCTTGGAAGACCTCAGTCACTGTAACATAAAGAACAGCCTCGATTCACATCCCACATGCAGGGTTTCAGAAAAGAGCTTTTGGATATGACATTCCAGAATCTCCCTCTACTGTGTGGTTCCCAAGGAGATAGGACCCTGGGTCCTGCAGCCCAGACAGGATATTGACTCCTTGACCCAGTCCTTCTTTGCTTCTGTTAAACTCCCTATGATAACTCTACATTTTCTTCTATCCTTTGTTGGTGAGACTCCCTGTCATCCCTCTGCTCTTTGGCCTTCCTCACTGCAATGAGTAATAATTCATCAGATCATGGTTTTATTCTTGGTAGTCAGGTGGACTGTCCTAGGACAATCTTTGTCTAGTTATCCAGCGCCTTTGATAGTAAAGTAGGGCAAACTTTCTTTGCTAACTGCCTGGGAAAGTATATATTCCTATAGCCGAAGCACGAATTCCTCACCAAGAAACAGAAAAGGCAATTTGATAGGGAAACATAGTGTGTGAGTCAAGGCCTTGTTTAGAAGGGCATCTAGTCCTTTGGCTTAAAAATTCACAAAAGCTTATCTGTAATGACAAAAATAAAAAGTGTTCAAGTCTGTGGGAGTGTGGGGTATGTAGCTCACAGAGGAGACATTTCACAATTCAGGTGATTCACTATGATTTGCTGTGTGTGTCACAGTTAAAAGAACCCATTGCATCAGTGAAAATCTGAAGGCAGCTAGAAAGTTTCTCAACTACAGCAGTTATGAGCAAAATACTCATCTGAAATATCGCTGCTTTTTCATCATCTCTGGGATTAAAACCAAACCTGTTTTATATGATGCCCTTCTTCCCAGCAGAGCCCCAAATGGGCTCCTAAATTCTCTTAAAGAAGGCACTTTGGTGTTTTGGATGTCTAAAATTATTCCTCTGATTCATTTCTTTTCTTTTCACCAGCTTGGCCAAGGAAAGAATAGCTGGGATTTTCCAATGAGAGTTTCTTTAGGGGTATGTGTTAGTGAGGTTGGAAACCTGGCTCGTCAGCCTTGGTCTTAAGAACCATTTGAGACTCGGGGAGCTCAGGCTACCTCTTGGAATTGCAGCTGTTTATCTTGATGATCTGGGGACCGAATATTCTGAAATAGCATATGATTCTTTTTTATCACAAACTCATTTACTGTTTGTGCTGAAACAGTCACTGCCATGTTTTTGAAGGCTCTTGAAGAATGGCCTGGACTGCACCCAGCTTTCAGAAGAGTGAACACATTTGAGAATGGGTTTTCACTGGTGGGCAGTGACTCTCCCAACTCTTGTGGATGCCACATTTCCTGGGCATCATTTTTGAGCCAGGTAGATACCCTACAGCAGAATTAAACATAAAGTAGGACACGTGGGTGGCTAAGTCCATTGAGTATCGGTCTTCTGCTCAGGTCATGGTCCCAGGGTCCTGGGATCAAGCCAGGATCAAGCCCCACAGCAGGCTCCCTGCTTAGCAGGGAGCCTGCTTCTCCCTCTGCCCTTGCTCTATGTCAAATAAATAAAATCTGAAAAAAAAAAAAAGAATTAAACGTAAAGTGTTGAAACTAGGAACAGTAGCTTGCTGACTGTACCTCCTTGCCACGATTCTGTACGCCCTAACAGATGTTTTGTGTCACTTGTGTGATTTATAAAACAATGGGAAGGACACATGAGAGATGACTGTTAATTATTTTGATCAGCGGATGGCTATTTGGTGTGACAAATAGAACGAATTAATTGTCAATGAAGACCCAGGGTTTTTAAAGTAGAGCTGAAAAATGCCTGTCAATATGGGTGAAGCATTAAAGACATGAATTGTTGGCGCAGGAGGGGTCATCCAGTTTCCTCATTTTTCACCTGAGAAACAGGTATAGTGAGTTACATCCTTTGCCCAAAGCCACAGCATTCTTCTGTGTGTGACCTGAGGCTCCACTGGAAGAAAATTCCCTTTCTTTTAATGTTGCTGGAAATGTCTCTCGTTGACAGTTAGAGTCACACCTGCAGGACGGGAAGTCAGTAGAGTTGACCATTAGAGCTCCTCCCAGCTAGACTCTAGATCAGTACCCTCGGCCCTGGTGCCCGTTGCTCTCCTTTGCCTATTTTGCTTGTTTGCCTCTAGGTTCTACTCTTTAGAAACAAGATGTTTAGGTGAATGCTACATAACATCAGGTGACAAAGCCTTTTTTTTTTTTTTTAATCTAAGGACATTTATTCAATAGTAACAATGCGTTTATTGAGTACCTGCTGTGTATGCAGGCTTTGCAACTACCTGGAGGGTGTGAGGAAAGTGAAGTGGGGAAAATGAGACAAAGATAAATAACACAAAGCCATCTCTTAGGGGATTACAGTCAAGAAGAAGAAGAAAAGTGACTTAAAATCATTGCATAGTCATATACGTGAACAAAATATTTTTAGAGGCCTTGAACTATCCTTTCTTCAGATCAAGAGGATTTTTTTGGTTGCATTGTTTGTTTTCTCCTGAAGATATAGATTAGACTGACCTTAACAGACTCCATAAAAATCCAATTCACATCAGGCAAGATCTTTTTTTTTCCCCTTAAACAAACTTCATATCAGATTTGGTTCAGGTTCAGTATTATCTTTTTAAGTAGCAAATGTAGCTGTTCTTTGAAGCCATTTTAGTTCTAATTTTGGTTGCAGCTGGTTTTTGTGCCCAGTCAGAAATGTAACCTTTGACGATTTGGACAGGTTTAAGATGGAGGCATTTGGGGGCATCTGTCGAAGTGGTATTAGTATCAGCTATTCTCGGAAGGGGGATCAAAAGAAAGGATATTTAAATGAGAAACATCTTCCAGAGCTTACAAACTTGGCGTCAGAAAATCATTTACTTAATTGTCCTCAGTGAGACAATCCTGTTTAATTTTTAGAATGTCAGACTCGGACAAAGAGATCTTAAACAGACCCAGTGGAGCTCAGGACCCCAGCTTCACCATCATACTGCACAAACACTGATGGGAGAAAGCCACTTGCTCAGAGCCAGACGGCAGGCAGAGTCAGGTTGTGAGCCGACTTTGGGATTGCTGAGCTGTCATTGAGGGATCAGAAAGGCCATCCTCCTTTCAGATTGGGCATGTTTTCTGCATTCAGAGTTGAGATCCCCTCCTCCTGGACGGTCCACACGATCTCAGACTCTCCGTCTCATCTCCATTATGCCTTTTCAGAGCCAACCTGCTCTCTTTCTGGTCCAGCGAATTTACTTCTGCAGGATGTAATCCTCCTCTCTTTTTTTTTTTTTTTTAATATTTTATTTATTTGACAGAGAGAAATCACAACTAGGCAGAGAGGCAGGCAGAGAGAGAGGAATCCTCCTCTCTTTTTATTCCACTTTATTTTGGGCAATCATCTGTGTGGCGATCATCACAGATTTCTTAGCTGCAGATGAACTAAAGGGCTTGGGATGCCTGGGAACAGCTGCCTGGCTGTCCCCAGGTTGGTGTATTGATGTCAGCCTCCCAGTGCAGGGTGTGGGCCGGAACCTGGATCAGCTGTTCTGGCAGAACCCCACTTCTGTAACCGAGCCTGGCATTATTAGATTGCAGTTATTTTTGCCTACAGCAGGCTGTTCCTCCTAGATATTTTACTTTTTATTGAAGTGAGATCAAAAGGATTTTGTACTTTAAGAACTGGGTTTCTTAGCCGTGGCTTCAGCCTAAGCATTGAGTTCCTTACTATTCATAAGACTCAAAACCGTGTCTTGAAAAATGAATAAAAAGTACATCATCTTGAGGATAAAGCGTATTATTAGAGTGTGATGCCTTTTGGGCCACACTGGGGGTGGTGTGCTCTTAGCAGCAAGTGAATTTCTAACTTCAAATCATTTTTTTTAGGTTCTAAATAAAAGCAACTCCCGAAATACCAGGCAGTGTGCTTAGAGGTGTTATGCTACTTAATCCTCACCCGGTCCTGTGAGATAGATATCGTCATTGTATCTCCTTCCTCATTACAGATGATGGAGATGGAGGTTTGGCAAGGGGAACTTGTCTCCCAAAGCTGGGTCTTTACTATAATATACCGCCTCTCGTGACTTGACAATCTGTGCCTACAAAAAAAAAAAAAAAAAAAAGAAAGAAAGAAAGAAAAGAAAACAGTAACCGTCCTTGCTTCCTCCCAGAGAAATGTTTTTACTGATCCTAGGATGAAAGGTGGTGCATCCACTGAGACATCATTAGATGTGTGGCCCTGGCTATTAGGTATCAAATAGCAGCGCTTTCCACACGTAGGTAAAACAGTTGTAATCATCTATTTTTAGAATGCTGATCTATGTCCTTCATCATGACCTTGTTAATAATGCCAGGCCGCTTAGGACCTGACGGTCATGATATTTCATCCTAGAAGCTTTCCTAGGGCCCTCCCCTGCTGAAATACAACTTTCCTTAATTAAAATTGTATTCTCAAAAGAAACAGCTCTATGTGTTTTTCAGTAAGTTAATAACAGAACTAATTACTGTGCAGCCCGGCATCTTTGGCTACATCTCTGTAAATACGGGCATCTGTAGCTCTGTGCTCCCCGACAGCAGGCTGGGACCACGGTGTCAGCTTGGCTGATGTTTGTATAGGGCGGCTGTGCTGATTCTGTTTTACTCACTTTGGTAAGACGGGCTCTGTGTCCTGTCTTTGCAGTTGTCATACTGATGGCCAGGTCCAAGAGCCTCACAGTTAAGTATTCTTTGTGAGTATAGAGGAGGTATGGTGGACAATGTCCCCCTAAAACATACTTATCAATTAATAACAGATTAAAAAGTCTTGCCCATGTGACAAGCAATTAAAAAAAATGGCTGTAAGTGTAACCGAATGAGAGGCATTTAGGTGATACACTTTATGCTCTGGGAGGCCTATATCGGGACAAATTCCCTTCTCTGTTCAGTTCACAAAGACCATTCAGAGGAGCGTGGTACTTTCATTGGTAGTCTCTCTTGGATCATAGACTTCCTGAACTTGTCTAAGTGGCATTAAATTACTCTTCTTCAATGCAAATGCATTCCTGTGTATTCCTCAAGCCCTGCCTCCCTGACTTCTGCTGCTTTTTAATACTTAGAGTCTTGCTGGAGGAGTGAGAAGTGGACTCCATTTGAATTATGTTCTATTTGAATGACAAAGAATGAGAATTGCTCATCTCTCTGGCTAGATCAAGAGTTTTAAATTCTGGCTATTGTGATGGGGTTTCTGGAGTTCCTAAAATCAGGGAGTTTTCTGCAAGTTTTGTTTTGTTTTGTCTTGTTTTGGTGTGTGTCTGGATACAGTTGACTAGAAAAAGGGTTCGAGACTTTTGTCACGTTCTCAGTGTGATCCATACTTCTCTGAGATTGTTAAATGCCTGTGTCCTTGACCAATGAACAGTCAGTGGTGTCTACTGGTATAGCGCCCTGTTCTCTTTTCAAAGATTAGCAGAGCTTAGCAAGGAAATAAAACAGCAATTCCAAAGCTGGACTTAAAGGCTTCTGGGAGTCCTTGCTTTCAAAAACAGTAAATATGCCAAATTTAAACAAGATTAATACATCATCATAACTACTCCCCACCCCCGAGAAAAATAACTCTGAAGATGTACTCTGAGTGGGAGGCCATTAGTAGATGAGAATAGAGAGCATGCCCTCGCTAAGCCAGTCGTGCCTTGGGCACTGTTCTGAACCCAATTATCCGCCAAACTCTTTCAAATAGTTTTAATTCTAAGTTATACATTGTTTAACTTATATGCATAATAGCTCATTGGTGAAGAACAGGAAGAAAAAGGGCAACAAATGTTGCAGTGGGATTTGTGAGCGGCATACAGAGTAACCTTGATCTAACTTCATTTAAATCAAGTCAACACTATCTTCATAAAGGAGTAAATTTATGTGTACAAAGGTGTATATACATATGCATGCACACGCAAAACACACACACATGTATCTGTATGAAAAGTATGCGTGTGTATTTATCGGTGTGCATGTGTGTATATCCGTACATATATGTATTATGCAGTTACTATGTACACACACATATAGAGTAACAGTACTCTTTATCATCTGAACCCTTACACCTTTGAGAGTGAAAAGGAAGCCTGTTAATAATTGTACTAGAGCAACAGGCATTAATAAATACTTATGGCCCTCCTAGAAATAACTGCAAAATTGGCCTGATTTAAAAAAAAAAAAAAAAGATGTTAGAAGTGAGAGAGGTCAGTTTTAATCTTCATTTTGTGCTCCTTTAGACAATATATATTAAATAAAAAACTCGTGATTAAAAGTAAATAAATAAATACACTCCAAAGTTTAAAAAAACTTTAAAAGATTGACATTTATATCCAATTTGGCTTTTTACTAGAAGGAATTTCTACCATGTGTTTTTTTATGAGTAAGTGCTTTCAGTGAGCCGCACGAATCTTTTTGTCTTATCAGTTAGAAACAAAACACAAAAATCATCAAAACCAGACAGTTGATTTTTAATGTATAAAGTATAACAATTTCCAAACGTCAAGTTAAAAAGCATGCTTCAAGACCATTTTGGGACTTGAACATGTCTTTAACTGAAGTGCTCATTTCATTATTCATTTGGTTCCCAGGTTCCAAATTTCAAAAGATATTTGTTCACAAATCATGAGTTTTTGCCTTACATAATGAAATAGAAAACAAATGAAACATCGTGTCACTTGTTCAATGGGAAGAAGTAAAATTGTCCCTTATTTATCATGAATATTATTAAATATTGCATTTGAAAGAATACCATAATAGAATCAATAATATATTCATGGAAAAGACAGTTTTTTCTTAAAAAAAATCACTTGCTTAATCATCTAGCACGAAAAATAATACAAAATGGTTGGGTTCGAAATAATTCGTGAAGTGGAAGATTCTTTGTCGCTTTGCAAACATTGCAGGGGTTCTCGATGTGGGGAAGCATTGTACTAGGCTAACAAGTTTGGAGATGGCCTTTAGCAAGAGCAGGGGGCCTGGGAAGCGGAGGAGGGGGCCGTGCTTTGTGTCTTACCTTTGATGTGATGACAGGGTCTCCATTATTAAATGGGCTTATTCAAGTCACCAGAAAAAGATTGAAAGGCGCCTGCCAGAGCCCAGGGTGCCCTCAGCACCCTTTTGCTCCAACACAGCTTTAGATGAAGGGGTGTGTGCCGTTTTCTGAGTACTCTGATCAGGAGGAACGCACAAACCCTACGGGAGGGACAAGCAGAGCTTTGATTAGGAAACAAGAGGCAGAGGAGAACTGGGTTTGTTTCTCACGTGGGAGCAAATGGAGTCCTCACATTCTGCTGAGTCTATTAGAGCCTGGCCGGAAAGGATATAGGACCCTGGCCATCCTAAAGTTACAATCGAGAAATGGGTGTTCTACCGGTGCTTGGAGCCTGGGCCCAAATGCCTTTGCAAACAGTTCCGTGCCAGATACCTGCTCCCTGATTTATGGCCAGCTTGCCCTTTCCATCCCCTGCTCTGTGGGGTACGGAGCCCACATTCATACTCGGAACTGCTTCTGCTGTTTTTTGCTACTAGAGAGGACATGTTCCATAATCCAAGGGAGAAGAGCGGAGGCATTTTATTCTCCATGGTTACCTCCATGTAAATTGCACTTAGTCACCGTGCCTTGGCTCCTAAGGACCCTTGGGGTACCAAGGCTTCCCCACTCTCAGTTAGAAGGAGCAGGTTCAGATTTTTGTTTTGTTTTGGGTTTTTGGCAGGTGGAGACCTTCCTGGTACTATCAACACCCAGTTTGTTTTTCATCTAAGATATAATTCTGGAGGGAGTGAGAATAGTTTCATTTACATAGCCTCATTTGGTGGAAACAAATGTCAGCTACCGTGAGTAAATGCCGTGTGCTGAAGAACATGTTAGTCACATCATCTGATAGCTACTTGACTTTCACAAAAGCCCTAGGAAGTTGGGAATTATCAGCCCCCAGTTAAAAGGCAAGTAAAACACAGCTCCATGACATTAGATAACTTCCCCTGGTCAGAGAGCCAGTGGGTGGAAAAAGTAGACGTTAGCTCTTTGTCTGTGATTACAGAGCCTGTGATTTTTCCATTAGGAAACAGAAACTCCTTAGATTTAACACTAGAAACCTTATGTAAAGTCTCATGTAAGTATTTCCTCATACTATTTCATCTTGACAATAGTTGATTTAAATATTTGAAAAAAATTATGGCTTCATGTGCTAAATTTGAGACCAATTTATAACAGAGCACTTTCTAAACCAAATATGCTTAGGGAATGCATCAGTCAGTTAGGGTCACTGTAGAAATAAACTAGATCCTCCTTTTTCCTTTCTCATTTCCCCTGAAATATTCTCTGCCCATTCATACCCATTTGATCTCAGCCATCTGACTCTGCTGCCAGTGAAGGAAAATGTCAGAGTCAACAAAATGAGTAGTACTGCCTGGGTTGAATCATAATTTAACTTTTTTTTTTCCTTTGCCCTACAGGATATTTAAGCAGTAACATTACTTAATAGTACTTCCTAAGTTATTATCAATTCCCTACAAACATTGCCATTTCCTCAAAATGGAAAGGCAAGCATTAGGGCAAGGAGTCAAATATTCTGCCCTAATATCTAATGACATATAACTTTGAGAGTTAACATTTACTTAATTGCCAAAGCAGTCATGCTAAGTGCATAGTCTCACATATTATCAGGTGTTAGGATAAATTCTGAAAGGAAAAAAAAAGGAGATCTATAAAACAGCAAAACAGGACTCCGCTAAAATCATTATCCACTCTCTTTATTTGAGCAGGTTGGTGTGGTAGCTTGGGAAATGGTGCCTGACAGAGGCATGTACTCCTTGTAACCATCGGAGGAAAGGGGTGGGGTTATTTTCCGTTTGCCTTCCCCCATCGTGTAGTTGTTTTCTTTCCTTTTCCTCCGACCCGGCAGACTGCATCTCTGATTCCTTTGCCCTGGGCCTTCCAGATGGGTCTGGTAATAGAAGGCATCAGCAGTAAGAGAGCAGAGAGGGCCTAGAGAGAGAGATCAGGCCCTCCCTGCCTGCCCTGGGATGCGGGATGTGGTTGGTTCTCCAGATGGCCCCTCCAGCTCTTAGGGCTTCTGGTAACGCCTGCTCCTCCCCACTAAGACCTTCTGGCTGAAGAGTGAAGACAGGGCCCCCTGTGTTCTTAGGGTTTGGGTGCCTCCCTCATTGCTCTCCTTATTAATATCTCCTCAGATGGATCATTTGAGTGGAATTCTGTTGGTTGCCAGGCCCTGAGGTGGGGGGTAGGAGAGCAAGCTTCTGTCCAGTACCTCAGGGCTAAGTGTCCCTAACCCATCTACCCAATTCCTTGAGCTTCATTTCATCCTCTGTAAAATGAGAATAATAATTGTACCCACTTACAAGTGCTTAGCTCAATGAGCACAGACAGGGGCATCTGTAAGTATTAGTACCATCTTTGATGAGGTAAGGAGAACGCTTGCTTTTCCTGGGCTGAGTTAGTGCCAAGGTAGACTAATAATCCGTAGTATGACCTCCTGGGAATGTTGTCTGTTGGAAAATACCTGCTAACATCCCTATCTAAACACTGGGATACAGTTGGGTGGTTCCGTTTCAAAAGAGATGGTTTGATTCTGGTTTTTGCAACTCATAAGTTCCCTGAATCTCCAAAACTCTTAATTTCTTTCTCCCTAAGGCCCTCTTGTGTGTTATGTTTGACAAGTCTGTTGGCAGCTATTGCAGACAGACTAGGTGAGCTTCAGGTCAGGCACACGAGATGCTTTCTGCAAGCTCTTAGTGATCAGATGCTGACAGCAGTAGCGTCGCCCCGTGTAGAAAGGAAATGGCATATTCTTGTTCAACTGTGAAACGCATATGGATTGTTTCCAATGTCCTGCTTGGAGGAAGCATGATAGCGTGTATGCTCATGCAGCAACTAACAGGAAAATGAGATTTAGTCCCCAGTTCATAAGAAATTCTGTCCGTTGTCTTGTGCAAGTGCTTTCTTCACCTGTTAACCTCAACCTCATCCCTCAGAGCTGGTTGGACCAGGTAATCCCAGACCCATGGCTCACAGTCAAGTGGAATGCCCACAGGCTTAGTGGGGGTCAAAAAGAGAATTAGAAAAACAAGGAAAATTAGCTTGAACTATATCAGGGAAAGTTAGTGAGCTCTAGGATTCTTGTTTGCTTTTCTTTTAGGATAAAGAAAATTGGCACAGCCACAAGGCACATGACCATTCGTTAGCAAACTCATAGGAGGCTTCAGACATCCCGTTTGGTTTGGCAGATGCCTCGCCGAATGCTAACATAGATTTGAGAGCGACAAGCATAATTCATTTCAGATGCACTTTCCCTTCTCTCTTCCACTCCCTTTGTCAGCTCCTTCCCAGATTTTCCTTTTCTGGATCTATCTCTGCCTCCATTTCAACAGCAAGAGATGAATTTAAAAAACAGGGATGTGCCTCTTGATTTGCCGGTAGAAGTTAACTTCTTTTTTTTTTTTTTCGTCCAGAGGCAAAGGGGATAAGAGCAAGTAGTTGACATCTCATCAGCTTCTTAAGGAAATTCTGCTGTGGAGTTGACAAGTCCTTTGCCTCCTGCCAACCCTCGTGCTTGGCCAGGGCTTTGGGTTCTCTCTTCCGAGTACATCAGTTCTTCATTCTTTTCTTTCAAATTTTGGTTTGTTGGCTGATTTTCCATTATGTCACATTGCAGCATTCTTGTAGGATGAGTGTAAGGGCAGTTTCTTCTTCAGCACTCTCAATAAATCCTCTTAAAAGCACCGAAGGTAGAATACTGGGCTAGGAAGAAATGCACAGTACAGACTTTCTCTTCCTGAGGGTTGTAGTCTCCCTGGGAAGCAAGATCTAAATGAGTATGTGATACAATTCAAGTCCTTACAAGATGGAAAACACAAAGAGCAGGGGAAGGAAGTCACACAGGCTGGTCATTGCCAGGTGCCCAGCTACTGCGGTCTGTCGTCCAGGAGGGCTCTTAATCCATCCTAACACCCGATGAGAGGAGGATCGTCCCATTTTTACAGATACAAGGGAATGATATCAAAGAGGGGAGATGGCTTCCCACAAGGGTGATTTGCCAGATCCCATCTCTCACTCTATAAGGGGGAAAATAATGAGTGGGTTAAACAATAGGAATTCAAGGCAAAGGTATTTTTTGAGAGCCCAGACCCAGCAGTGGTTCTCAAAGTGTGGTCCCCAGACCGGCCGTATCAGCATCACCAGAGAACTTATCAGCAGTGCAAATTCTCAAGTCCCAACCCAAACCCACTACATGGGAGACCGGTGATTTATGTTTTAACTGACCCTCCATGTTATTCGGAGACAGACCAATACAACGAGAACTGTGAACCCAAGGGAGAGTTCCAGCTGGGTGGGGAAGCAGGCAATCAGAAATGGAGACAGGATGATGAGTCAGGATTGAGTGAAACAGTAAGAACCCAAAGCTCTGAGATGCCAACATACCAACCTTGCTGGGTAAGGATGGGCCTTGTATAGCACCTTCACAGAGGAACCTCTAGCATAGCCTGGTGTCTGCCAAGGATAAAACCCAGTGTGTTTACATCATCTCATCGCACTGAAGAGAGCAGTGGTGTGTTTGGCCTGGAGGATTCCCTCTGCCTCAGGTTTGGAGAGCTGGCTGTGCCAGGAGGTGCGTTCCTCTGAGGCCTAGAAGGGAACTTTAGGCAAAAAGGTTGGGGCTATTTTAAAATGCTGATGCTCCATTTGGGTGCTTGTAAAGCATTTAACCACGTGAGATGTGAATATCACCCTTGAATGTCTTGGATTGAAGGAAAAAATTCACAAGTGAATGATCTGAATCATTTCTCTTCCTACCCTGGAGCAGGCCACTAAAAAATGAAACTGCTCTGTCATGGGGGAGACAGCCTGCCCTAGAGGGATGATTGAAAGAGGCTTCAGGACAGACCATTTGTCCTACAATTTCATTTTCACTTTAATTATTGTGAAATCGGATTTAAGTGTTGACCGTAGCCTCCAATTCCAGTCAGCTGAAAAGATAAGCCCATTTGTATTTGTGTGGACAAGGCTGAAGACTTCTGATTACAGTCTCAATCCAGATAAAACAACACTTTTAAATAACAGTTCCCTACATGGTGAGATTAAAGATATTCCTTATTGCGGTCACCAGGATTACCATACTGATTATAGAGATGAGCAGAAAGTGTCTCTTTATTGCTGCTCAGAGTTGTGACATCATTGATACCAGAGACTTTATTTTGGGGTCATCTGTTGAATAATGACAAAGAGATGGAGTATTAGGGAATCAGAAGTCATGTTCTTCAAACTCTATCTATAAAGGAACCAGTACAAAATGTTTATCTCCAAATTGTTCTTGGAAAACGTCAGGTGTGAGTAGTTTGCATATATTTATATCAAACTCTGTGGTGGTTTTCTTTTGTGTTATTTTAGCTGTGCATTGCATGATCAAGCATCAGTCAATCACTCTTGGGTTGTAATTAAATGTAAATAAATTGAACTTTTAACTTTTTAGGCATCCTGAAGTTCAAACCTGACTGATTGTATCTACTCAGACCTTATGAAAAAATCAGAAGAAACTAGATCTTAAAAACATTAGCCCTTGGCATTTTTGCACATATGCTCAAAGAATGTGTCCAACGTGTAACAGAAAACATCTTACTGATGCTTGTTTCAGCTTTGTCTTGATGGAAATTTTGCTTGATTTTCTACTTCAATAAATAATATAGGGCATGTCATCACATCAATGGATCTTGTTGATGGATTTTGAATGGAGAGTTTGTGGGACCATGGGCCTCTCATTCACCTCTAATCAAGATTTCCTTCCTGCAATCCCATGTGAATCAAACACTAATAAGATTCCTAAAATGAAGAAGGACCTCTTTCCTTCAGTTCTTGTCAGAAGTTATGTAGGGTATCTTCTGTTGCCTTCTCAAAATTATGTTACAGCGTTTTGTCATGTCTCCTCATAAGCTCTCCAAGCTGTCTTGTGTTTTTAACCAATTTGGCAGCAAGAAAAGACCCAGGATATTCTACTGCTGGGTCAAAGGAGGTATATAATAGTGAAGATGACACTGAGAATTATCAGATAGGTTGGAAAGAAAATGCAGACTCTCTATCATTCAGGTCCCAGCCTTCTTGGTTGTGTACATCCCTTGATGTTTAATGTGCTATGAATCATGACAAGTTCATAGATTTTTCTTATTCACTCTAAGATTTTTAATCCTTTTCTCTTTACTTCATTTTCCAAAAGATTAAAAATCCTTACATTCATCTGGTTTTAAAACAGCAAACACAAACCCACAACATCCGTTTTACCCTATGTCCCCCTCTAGCCTTTTGCTGTTTTTTGCCCACAACTTGGTCTCGTTGTCAGACTTCTCAGGGGAATCTCCTTTCTTCCTTTTCCTTCCTATTCAGCTGTTTTGCCCATCACTGACTTCGCTTTTGTCAAGAACACCAACATATATATATATATTTTATATTTTATTTATTTGACAGAGAGAAATCACAACTAGGCAGAGAGGCAGGCAGAGAGAGAGGAGAGCCTAATGCAGGGCTCGATCCCAGGACCCTGTGGTCATGATCTGAACTGAAGGCTGAGGCTTTAACCCACTGAGCCACCCAGGTGGCCCAAGAACACCAACATATTTTTAAACTGAAGGTCTTATTTCTTCTCTTTCTCAGAAATTCTACAGCTGTAATCATTGGCATATGTCTTTTTCCTGAAATACTCCTCTCCCTTTTTTTTGCTGACACCATTCCCTTCTGGTTCTTCTAATTTCCCCATGATTCCTCGTTCTTCTGTTCAGGTGTTGGATTCTCAGATCAGTATTTGAATGATATTCTTCCTTAAGGCTCCATCTTCTCTGTCTTCCCAGCCTGCATTCACTCATAAATATACTGTCTTTAAGAGCAACTATGTCCTGATGATATTTCTTGAACATGTGCTCCTAAGACAGGCTGATCGCCTGAGCTCTAGACCCCTTTCGCTCATGTGTTCCCTGCTCATCTCCATTTACTTGTCATTCTTTTATTGACTATTAAGGCATTACAGTCAACTCCCTTAACCAAACCAGGACTTGAGATCGATAGTTGGGTTTTTCCTTTCTGTCACTCCTCCCTGCAGCAATTAGATGCCTGTGTTTGATGGTTCGCAAGCTAAGTATTTCTCTGAGGTGTCCATTCTCTCTACACTTACCAATCCAATGCATGTCTTCATTGTCTCTGCCATAGATGATTGCCATGGCCTCCCAGGAGGAGATTCCCTATCTCCATGTATGTAACCCCCAAGAGACTCCTGAAGAATCTTCATGAAATGGCCATCCATCATTTTATCATTCAACTTGCATGACATCCTAAATCTTTGAAGGTTAAGTTCTAGTTTTATAAATAATGCTTAAGACCCTAGGATTTGAACACAGCCTCCTTTCTTTCCCCTTGTACTGACTCTCCCCATTTCTAACCTCTACATACTTATAATCCTTGAACGTATTCCCCACATCTTCGGGCTTTTCACATGTTTGCTTCCATATGTTTTACCTCCTTTATCCCGACTTTTCCCACTTCACCCCACTCCGTTAGCAAACACCAACTTGTCTTCTCATACAAGGTTCAAAATGATCTCCTGGAAGCCATCTATCACATGCTCACCATTTCATCACTCACACTAAAAGTAAATGACCCTGTCAGTGATGCTGGAATCTGAGACCTGCTTCCATCCTAGAGTCATTCTAGTGTACTGCAAGTTTCTGTCCATGGCTGGTCTCCACCATTTGCCCAAGCTTTGTGAATGGCTCTTATAATCATTCTTATGCCAACTGTCAAAGAGCAAATAGTAAATAAGATTTTAGAAGGAAGGATAAAAAAGATGAAACTGAACTGAACTGAACATTTCATTGCTTGACATTGAATTTAGGTCCGTGGTGTACCACTTTGCTAAGTTGTCTCATTTTGGCCCATAAGAAAAAATTTTTAAAAATCAGGAATCTTTCCGGCTAATTGTTAAGGTGTTTGTAGCTTAAAATGGGCCATGAGGGGAATATTTGCACCTGGAAAATCAGGAAGAACTACAAATTGGGGCTTTTGTTTCTCAGAGAGTCAGTTTTCCAGTGGATGACTGATATTCATGATGGTGGTAGAGTCAGTTAATCCATGTTCATGTCTATCAAGCGTGTGATACCACTTAAACTCCTCGACGCCACTCTCTGACAATTCACAACCCAAGTATCTCTCAGTATCTGTCCCTTTGCTCAATTCCTACCTCTTCTGCTTTAGTTTAGGTCTTCATTGTCTCTACCCTAGATCAGGGCTCTTGACTCCCAGAAGACTGCTACTAAAACAATATTATTGTTAAATGTACCACTAGAATAAGGTTCAGATAAGAATTCTGCCAGTCAGAATTGAAAAAAGAAGACAATTATTTTTGGTGACTTAGGAAAAATCACATATAAAGGGGCACTTTTGATTCACCATTGGTTGCCTTGAACTAGTTGTTCTAGTTGTAGTGATGGGTAGGGTTCTACAGATGGAATCTATGTTCCCAGCACTTAGTTTCACAATGCTCGGCCAGGGCCAAGTTACACCCTGTAGCCCAATGACAATGATGGTCATTTGATCACAGTGATGTTAACCCCATGGCATTTGACCTCACAATTATCCTGTTTGAGCCAACCGATCAACAGCATTTCATCAGTGAAGATACCCACCAGGGGTGATAATATCATGCAGACAGCGATTAGAGACCTTTCCAACCTTGACTTTGCCTCCGCCTACTCTAGGGAAAGAGGTTCTCACGCTGCCTCAGCAGCAGCTGGCTGTTGCCCAGCCTGGCTGTCTTACCGCCACCGTTAATTCTGGCAAAGGTGCAGGGATCCAGGAACGCCACTTTATCTTCTGAGCTATGCCGCCATGCAGCATCCTCGCTAGGAAAGTAAAACGTTTGTGGGTCTTTTATGCAGCTTTCCTCCCTCCGGGTTGTTGAAGCTCTCTGGCTGTCAGCAAGCACTCTGGGCCGGGAAAGTTCAGAGAATCACTTCAGTAATATGACAGCCTCTTCCATTTAAAATGGGATTCAGGGCAGCTTCTCTCGGAGGCGTTCATTCAAAGTCCGTGCATGATTCATTCCTCTAGTCATTCAACAATGTCTCTCATGTTTGCCCTGATTTTAAAAAAAAAAAAAAAAAAAAAAAAGGAAGAAAAGAGAGAGAGAGAAAACCAGCTTTGTAGTTGTGATAACATGGATCAGGATGGTATAATTGCAGTGATGAGGCCCCCGAGCTGCCAGTAATAGGCTGGTTCATCTGATGTGTACTGCCATTAGAAAATGACCCATGCGTGGATGTTCTCAGGGGACGGGAAAGAGGCTTTTAAGAATTACACTCTGTGCAGTGTGAAAGCTAATGAGCAAAAGAACAAGTGTGAAGAAAAACTACTGCTTCGGGAAGCGCAGTTCCACTTAGAGCCTGTCACAGCCTTCCTCAAATTCATTAGGATGGACTGGTCTTTGCCAGGACACATGCTACATTAGCTCTCCTCCTGCGCAGACTCCCTGCAGGTCATTCTGCATCATATGCCTATGAAATTAACACCCCAGAATAATAGATGACAAGAACAGGAAGAGGACCGGTGCAGAAACAGCCAGCCAAGGTGGCAGCAGACATTTACACAAAGATCAAAGAGATTGTGATGGGCTTTAACAGGAAGGAAGAAAAAAAAGCAGTTCCTTACACTCCTCTTTTTGAAGTCTTAGGACCGTTTTGTGCTATTTCACTTTATATACAGGAACAGAAGAGCATCTGATTATGATTTCTCGACTAGGTATTTTTATCCCATCTCTTAATTTTTCTACATGTTTAAGGATAAAAAAAGTGTTCCAATCTAGTCTATACTGCTCTCCTGTTTTAAAAGTCTTACTTATGGGGCACCTGGATGGCTCAGTCATTAGGCGCCTCCCTTTGGCTCGGGTCATAATCCTAGGGTCCTGGGATTGTGCCCTGTATCAGGATCCCTGCTCAGCAGAAAGCCTGCTTCTCCCTCTGCTCTCCCCACCCTCACTCTCACTCACACTTTCTCTCTCTCTCTTGCAAATAGATAAACAAAATCTTAAAAAAAAAAAAAAAAAGGTCTTACATAGGGCTTAGGTCACATAAATGGAAAGTGAGTGGCATAGAGGCAAATGCTTCAAAAGGTGAACACCTTGTTTGTCAAAGTTGAGCCCACTTAGCCACACTGTCTCTCCTGGAATTTGTCACCTGGGTGTTGGATTAGAACAGGCCAGCATCTGCAAAGGCCAGAATCAGGTGTCTTCCTTAGTATCTGAGGTGCCCCTGGTTCTAGGAGGCCTAAAGGTAAGATGTTAAAGTGATCTTCCCCCTCACATGAGGGTGGGGTGATATGCAAAAGGCATCTATTACCCCAAATCCATCTCTTTAAAGTAGAAGACAATGTTCTTTCAGGAAACCACAACAGTACCATGCTGTATGTCCAAACTCTCTTCCCAAGGCCCGCTTGAACACCGAGGTACTATATTGGTAGATGAAGTTGAAAAGAAATCCCTGTCTTAGAGGCAATGTCCTAGTTCCAAGTAACACTTGGGAGGAAAGTCATAGTTTCCCAGAACTAGAAAGCGTGATTACCATCTTTAAATTCCAAAAAGTAAAGCCATCTCCAGGTGGCCTGGGAGATCTTGGTTTCTCCAAGCCTTCATCTGACATCCTAGGTCATTTTGCAGAGTCTCTATATTTCCTTTCTCTTGCCTATTTCTGTCTCTCAAAACAATGAATACTAGTTTTTTTTTTTAAAGATTTTATTTATTTATCTGACAGAGAGATCACAAGTAGGCAGAGAGGCAGGCAGAGAGAGAGGAGGAAGCAGGCTCCCTGCAGAGCAGAGAGCCCGATGCGGGACTCGATCCCAGGACCCTGAGATCATGACCTGAGCCGAAGGCAGCGGCTTAATCCACTGAGCCATCCAGGCGCCCCTGAATACTAGTTTTGTTTTCAAAGGCCAAGTGACTTTCCTAGAGGCAACCAGCTGCCTAAAACAATCCAATATTAACCTTATATTTAATGTAGGCATAAGTTTCTTTTACCTTATATCTTAAGATCAGTTTTGAGGGAACAGTCCAGAGTAAGTATACAGGTCTTCAAAGATTGTGAAGAAAGCCATTATTGGAAATGGTATTAGCAATTTAAAGCTATAGTATCAGTTTATTAGAAAGTAAAGTAAATGGTGGGACTAGAGTCTCTTTGACTCACCCCGACCCTATTCCAAGCCATCTGCTTGTCTAGTATCACCTAATCTGAGTAATAAGACTTTAAAGCTGTTATTGAGTGATATGACTTTGTTTTGACAGGGAAGACTTTGATTTTCTTTCTTTTCTATCAACAAGATCTTCTTCAGCAAACTGTGAATCAAAAGTCTTGTCCTCTTAATTGTTTCAATTATTGAGAAACAATGAATGCAATCAACGAATATTGAGTGAGTAGCTGCCACACTAAAGGAATTGTTAGGGTGTACGAATTACAAGAATGCCTTCTATGTAGCAACCCCATGTAGTGAGAATAGCCAGGGTTGCTGATGTCAGAAAGCCACAACTAAAATTCAAGCTTTCCCTCTCAGGAGCCCTGTGATCTTGACAAAACCCTACACCTCTCTGTGTCAGCTTTCTCTTTTGTAAAAGAAATTTAATAATAGTGACTCTTTTCCAGGACTGTTGTGATAAAAGATAAAAGCTTTTAATTCACTGTTTGGAATAGGCTAAGTGATCAACAGAAAGAGCTAGTTAGCTAGTTTATAATGGAAAATCTTCAAAGAAGGGCGCCTGGGTGGCTCAGTTGGTTGAGGAACAACCTTCGGCTCAGGTCGTGATCCCAGACTTACGGGATCAAGTCCCACATCGGGCTCCCAGCTCTTGGGGAGTCTGCTTCTCCCTCTGACCTTCTCCTCTCTCATGCTCTCTCTCACTCATTCTTCCTCAAATAAATAAATAAAATATTTTTAAAAAAATCTTCAAAGAAAATGAAAGTGTAAAGGAATTGATAGGAAACTGAGGAACAGAACTGGGAAGATACTGGGAAATGACCCAACACACAAGCTAAGAGTTCAGCAGCGGGAGAGGCCAGTTCTGAATTAAGCGTTTTTCTTCATTTTCTTCACCAGCTATACCACAGCTGAGCTGCTGTAATTCCATGTCAAAACTATGTGCAAAGAGCAGAATTTGGATTCATGGACAGTTAGTGTGTTCCCAAGGAACTTAGAGAAATATTTGTATCTTGTTTCAGCCAAGATAAGCAATTTTTGTATTAATAAATCAATTAAAATTAATTTTAATATTTATAAAGACATCCCAGCACATTAAGGATATTTTGCTTAATAAACAACATGTAAATTACACCACTTGGCTGGGCTGGGGGAGACAGTGAGAATTGGCTAGCTTCTCATTAATTTGTTCTAGAGATATTTGCTCCCTTAACTAGTCATTTCCCCATCTTTACCTCTGTAACCAATAGCAGCTGAGGCAACAAAAACCTGAAAATACAGTTTGTTACTTTGTCATTTCATTCATTTCAAAAGGTTGGATCTGTAACAAAGTATTCAAACACTGGCTAAAATAAGGTCATTCACAATCATGTCAATTTATAGTCCCTAATCAATTTACATTTTGATTTTTCATAATTGTGGTATATCAAGAGAACCGTTTCCTTGACAGAATATTAATGAATAAACCTCAAACTACAAAAAGTATTCGATAACTGTTGTATTTTAGTAGAAATACCATTGAATTTTCAGATTGATAAAATACAGACATTTTATTTTTCAGACATTTTAAATCTTATAACCCCTCAATCTTAGGAGAGTGCTTTCTTTTATTTGCGAGGAGACATTTGTCCATTCCTAACCCTTTTACCTTCAGAAAACAAACAATGCGTGTGACTTGAAAATTGAATTAATCTTGACTGAAAAAGAAATAAAAATAGCTAATGTCTTTATGATTTCCATAGCAAGCCTACAGGGCAGACAGTGTTGCTGTTTCTGTTTTGTAAGATGCATTCTGTCTTGCTAATCCTCAATAAATATGAAAAACCGATCATTTCACAGCTCAGAATTGACTAACTGGAACACATTTCTCATTTGAATAGACGAGATAAGCAGGTTGCCACTGGCTCTGCCTTTTCTGCCTTCGGCTGTGCTGTGTCCTGGGAAGACACCGCTAGTTCATTCTCAGGTCACCGCTGTCGCTTTTCCATTTGTCTATTTTGGGACCAGGGCTCAGATGCATATTCCAAAAAGCCTCCTGTCTTAAAGACCATTCTGCTACCCACCATAGTTTAAAGAAATGGACACCTCTAATTAAACCTTTCCAGGTGTAAATTTCTTGCCTGGGGAGCAAATTGAGAAATGAATGGGATTCATGAATATAAATTGGGCGTTCTTTTCACCTAAGTTTTCCTTTTGAGATTGTAGAGTATTATTCGCTCCCCACAGAAATCTTTATGTGCTCTAAGTGCGTTTGCCATGGGAACCCCAGTGCAGACAGAGCTGGTCGCTCTTTGCTGGGCTGTTAGCCAGTATTTACATTCACCAGTCCTGGGGCAGAGGAGGAGGCCTGGGGAGGGAGAAACTGCAATGTCTTGCTAACATTAGGGCTCTCCGCAAAGCTGCCTTGAACCTTCAGGTCTGCACCTGTAGTGGGATGAGGCCACACAGCCTTCTTAGGCTTTTTCCTCCACTTGGATATTATTTGACTTGTGCTTCCTTCTCCTATCAAGACAGCCCGTTTCTGTATGTCTAAACAGCTCCGTTATCAGAAGACCTATTTCCCTTCCCCCACTAATTTTGGTTTAGAGCTGGTGTAATAAATGAATCTCTCAGAGGCCACCTCAGTTTAGTTTTGAACATTTTGACGATGACTCTGTGAGAGGATGGAAGCATTCAGTAAGCAAATACATAAAGAATCTCTAGAAACAAGACCCCTGCACCTCTCTCTGCCACACCCCCCCACCCATGCCTTCCCTCTTTTTGTTCCAATCTTAGTTATGTGTGTCTTGCAAAAGGTCCCTTGAGACCAATGGGGCTTTCACTCTATGACCAGATATGTTAGAATTTTAAAAGACATTCCTCACTTTTTGAACCTGTGCTTTGAATCTTCAGCCAGAAATAAGGCTCTATTGTATTTACCATTACATGGACTACAAAGTGTGTTCACACATTGCCGATTCTTTGCTGTGGAATTAGATGGTAGGAAAGACTGTTGCTGATGAATTTTCTACATTCGTACCAAGTTATTTTTTTGCGTGTGTAACAATTCTTGCCAGCATAAATTTGATAGGGCTAGGAATCCTGGCATAAAGCATAATAGCAACAGAATTTTTTCAGGGCCAATAAATACATGAATTAGAGTGGAATCTCTAGATAATGGAAATAATAGAAAACAATTGTTTGCAGTGACAAGCATAACCTCAGAGATGCTGCGGGTTCATTTCCAGACCACTGCAATAAAGTGACTATCACAATGAAGCGAGTCAAATGAATTTTTTGGCTTTTCAGTGCATATAAAAGTTTTTACACTATACTGTAGTCTATTAAGTATAGCATAGAATCATGTCTAAATCATGTCTAAAAATGCAATTGTGTACTTTAATTAAAAAATACTTATTGATGGGGTGCCTGAGTTGCTCAGTCGGGTGAGCATCTGACTCTTGATCTCACCTCGCATTTCAGTATCAGGGTCATGAAACTGAGGCCCATACTCGGCCCCATGCTGGGCATGGAGTCTACTTAAAATAAATTATATATAGGAGGCGCCTGGGTGGCTCAGTGGGTTAAAGCCTCTGCCTTCGGCTCAGGTCATGATCTCAGGGTCCTGGGATCGAGCCCCACATTGGGCTCTCTGCTCCGCGGGGAGCCTGCTTCCTCCTCTCTCTCTGCCTGCCTCTCTGCCTCTCTGATTTCTCTCTGTCAAATAAATAAAAAATATTTAAAAAAAAATAAATTATATATAGAGAGAGACAGAGAGAGAGAGAGAGCACACGCTAAAATATACTAGCCATCATCTGAGCTTTCTGTGACTTATAAACACTGTTCACAGATCGCCATAACAAATAATGAAAACATTTGAAATGCTGTGAGAGTTACAAAATGTGACACAGAGACCTGAAGTGAGAACATGCCATTGGAAAATGGTACTGATAGACTCATTTGAAGCAGGGTTGGTGCAGACTTTCAATTTGTAAAAAATGCGGTATCTGCAAAGCCTATTAAAGCAAAGCTCAATAAAATGAGGTCTATCTGCAATGTTAAAATAATTTTCTGCCAAGTGCCTCTGTATATGAGGCATTCTGGGAGATAGTGTGGACCATGACATGGCCTTTGTCCCAATTTCTTGTTCCTGTCTGGTGGGTTTTCCTGATTAGGTAACTGTAAACCTTCTAGGTATGCAGGCCCCTGAGCTAATACTCCTCCTAGTCGTACATGGGCCTACAGAGCGTGTACAAGGAGGGCTTTGACTGTGTACCATGGGCACAAAGTAGATGGAGGGGAGGTGGTCATTACTCTTGATTATATTCTCTCGATAAGTTAAAAACCACTATGGAACTGAAGTAGGGTGACTACTGTGAACATAAAATAATGGGATATGTAAAGAGGATCAAAGGTTGATTTTCTAAATTCCATACTCATCCCACCCAGTGGCAGGCACAGGTCAGGCCTCCCAGTTTGGCTTTTCCCCAGCCTCCTCTCTTAGGTGTTCCAAAGGATTGCACCTTATTTCTACCTAGTTTGGCCAATGGAGCTGATCTCCTAGCTCAGTGGCTCTTTGCAAGCCATTGTCTCCATGACATTCTTCAGAGGAGTAAAGGTGGTTTTATGTATGCCAAAGGAGAGTAAGATATTTTCCTCTGCAAAGAGTATAATATAATTTAACCTGTCTTCAATCCAAAGTTAAAACTCTTACATGCACTCAAAACACAAGTAATTTATTAAGAATTGGGGGGTGCCTGAGTGGCTTAGTCCGTTAAGCGTCTGACTCTTGGTTTCCAATCAGGTCATGATCTCACGGTGGTGAGATGGAGCCCTGTGTTGGGCTCTGTGTTCAGCATAGTCTACTTCAGATTCTCTCTTCCCCGACCTCTCTCTCTTGCTCACATTCTCTCTCTCTCAAATAAATAAAAATCTTTAAAAAAAAAAAAAGAACACATATTGATTAGGAATTTTTTACACTGGGTTTCAATTTTTAAAATCTGGTTGTAAAACATAGGTTAGTGTTTGTCTTAAAGAAAAGGGGCATCTGGATGACTGACTTAGTCAGTTTAGTGTCTGCCTTTGGCTCAGGTCATAATCCCAGGGTTCTGGGATCATGCACTCTCTTTCACTCGAATAAATAAATAAAATCTTTTTTAAAATCTAGGATTTTAAAATTTTCTCTCAGAGAATTGTATTAACACAGCAGTTCTACTTTCTCTGAAGTAGTCAGTAACGTTAATAATATGAGCTCTGGAACGACTTTATTTTATATCATAAAGTGAATCTGTTTCACTTTTCTACCACCACATCATTTTCATCTATTCCCATATTCATCTGTTATCTTCATCAATATTCCCAGAATTTATAACAATAGTTCACTTCCTTTAAGAATGCATTTGAAACCACTTGGGGTGGGGATTAAAATAATTACAACAGATAAATCATGATCCACTTCAAAATAAAAAAAAAAAAGAAAGAGAAGAAACCAGAGCAACTGACCTACTCAGAAGGATATGATGGATAAAATTTTTTGAGTGCTATATTCTGTATTATCTACTGTATGTACATGATCACTTATTAGAGCGCTTTACCGGAATGTTCTCCTGGGAGCTGGTGTTGGAGCAGAATAGAAGCATGCCATATTTTTCTCTTGTTGCTGCATTTTGTCCAAGACCATGGACATTGAATTAGTCAGGGTAGTGAATCATTTTATTCACTAAAACATGGAAAATAGAAAGTTATTAGGCAGTTTGATGATCTGTGGGTAAAACGAGTTTGTGCAGAAAGGTGAGATAGTAAAAGAATGAGTCAATTTAATTAGAAAAAAAAAAACTTGATAATTTGTGAATGCTCCAAATATCATTGAAACAAAGCACACAATAAATCACGAGAAACATAATTGATAGCTATAAAATACGAATAGAGGTTATGGCGTTTGTGCCATGAAACCATCTATCATTGTCACAACGTGCTCATTGGACCGTTCTGCATAAGGATGCAAACACCAGCGAATTTTGTGACTTCCTACTCTTGTCCACTCTTAGAGCAAAAAACCACATTCTTAGGAAATAATCATTTGGATAACACATTGCCAATAGGGAGAGCGAGATGTCTGAAGGTTGCCTTGGGAACAAGTGCTCTTACCCCTTGAAATATCACTTGTGCTCTTCCCGGTGCAACCAGTTCAAAAGGTGTTTTTTTTTTTGTTTGTTTTTTTGTTTTTGGTTTTTTTTTTTTTTTTTTTGCAGGTTACCAGCCAGTCTTGTCTGGTCAACAGGGGTTCCAAGGCCTCATAGGAGTGCAGCAGCCGCCCCAGAGTCAGAGCGTGATGAGCAACCAGCCAGGAGCTCCGGTGCAAAGCGTGATGGTCTCCTACCCAGCAATGTCTTCTTATCAGGTGCACATCAGCAGCTTGGAAAATTGTGGTTTAGAAAGTAGCACTGGCCAAAGTGGAGGCTGTGAGTATGTCCCATTTTGGGTGGTTAGCGGGGTGATGGGTGCTATGCCCAGCCCCTGTTGATGGTTGACTTTGAATTAAGATTAAAAGTAGAAAATGGGACAGGTATGCTTCTCTAACGACTGTGGCTTTTGAATGTCATGCTAAATATGGCTCTATATAAACTTCTCTTTATGGAAGAAAAATCTGCAGCCTATAATGTTTTATTCATGAAGACCTTTGGCTCTTCTAATGGAATTTTGTTCATCAGGAAGAAGCCCTCATGACAAATTTCCACTCATTTTTGTACGCAGCCTCCAAAATTTCATTTCACCACAATTTTAAGTTAAAAGAGATGTTTAAATGGCATCTCGGATTTGTTCAAAGGGCATGGATTGGTCCTATACCAACCTCATTTTCTAGACTCAACCCATACAGGGTCCTTAAAAAATGCCGTGCATCCTTTTGTGGTTTACATTCTGAGATACACTGGAAGTGGAAGTGAAGGGTTAGTGAAAAGCTTTGACCCTTGTATTTAGCTGCACCAGCTACTTCTAGCCCTCAACAAAGAAACAAACAAAACAGCACAAAATAAAATCCCGATCCTCTGAGGATCTTTCCACCCATTGCCTCAGTTTCTACCTCCAGGTCCACATTAGATGTTCTTTAAAGCTGCAGGTTGAGACTGAGCCAGGTGCTTGGGACAAAGCTCCCTTTGCTGTATGGCTCCCGGCTGCTTAGTGCGCATGGAACCGGAATGGGAATGTAGCTTTCCAAAAAGGAATTCTGAGCCAGCAGTCCAGGCTGCAGCCCCCAGTGTGTAAGGGGAGAGGAAGGAAGGAAGCCCAGGACTAACACCTTGTGAGCCAATACCACACGTGTCCCAGCACCGTACATCAGGCTTGCAGTCTTTTCAGTGGCTCTTGGCATAGGTGTCGTTACGCGGATGGTCTAGGCAATCAGAGAGGTTGACTTGCCCACGGTAAAACAGCTGATACAAGGGAACACTGGGATAGGTGACCAGTTAGGTCTGACCCAAACGCTTGAGTATTTTTCCTGACTGCACAGTAGCTCACAGGACAGGCACACAGAATCTCTTTGTGAAGAGCTCTCTCTTGTGTCTTCTGCAGGTGCCAATGACCCAAGGTTCTCAAGGACTGCCCCAGCAGTCATACCAACAGCCAATCATGTTACCTAACCAGGCAGGTCAAGGGTCACTCCCAGCCACTGGAATGCCTGTTTACTGTAATGTCACACCGCCGACCCCTCAGAACAACCTTAGGCTGATTGGTCCACACTGCCCTTCCAGCACTGTCCCCGTGATGTCGGCTAGCTGCAGGACAAACTGTGCAACTATGAGCAACACCGGATGGCAGGTCAAATTCTGAGTGCTCTGGCTGTGGTACATTTCTTGTGATCTTACTCATGGCCTTTAAGGGAAGAGAAGCAAGGTGGGAGACTGGCTGAGGACTTAAGGATTCACTCAACACTCAAATGATTGCTGCTGGTATTCTGTAAAAAACAAAAACAAACAAACAAACAAACAAAAAACAAACAAAGACTGATACACACATTAGCTGGTTAATGGTGCATATTTCTGTCATGTCTGCTAGGTATGCCTTTATAGCTTAGCTAGTGACATGAATTCATCAAGGTAAGATTTTCTCCTACCACTGAATACCACTGTGTAGATTATAATATCCCTAATTTGGATTATTAGTTTTGTACTTTGTGTTGAGTTTGTGATGCTAAAAGTATTTAAAAATTATATACTGAAATCACATTGTACCAAAGCTGTAATGGAAAAGAAAAGAATTGATGAATGGAAGGAATAATTTATATACATTATAGAGTTTTCTTTTTTAATGGATATATACTGTATTGTAGTGTTTAATCAAAATAAAACTATTTGACCTTATGGAGGAAGGTCATGTTTT
This sequence comes from Meles meles, assembly GCF_922984935.1. Classification (NCBI taxonomy): domain Eukaryota; kingdom Metazoa; phylum Chordata; class Mammalia; order Carnivora; family Mustelidae; genus Meles; species Meles meles. The sequence continues at coordinate 33,872,490 of NC_060069.1, read as the reverse complement.
TACCACCAGTTTGGTTCACTCTCTCTTCCAGTACGTGTTTGCTTCTGTGTCACTGTTATCCCCTTCAAACACTATTTCGTGAGTAATGCACAATAAAGGTGTTCCAGATACTTGTAAATCTGGCATCACGTGGGAGAGGCGGTAGGCAAACACTTAACCAACTAGAGTTTCTTGTCCTAAGACTACAGGGGCCCTAGGAATAAGATGGCTTCCATTTCCAACATTCATTGACGTCACTTTTCTGAAATGTGTATCTTGATTTTAGCTCTGGGGGTACTGAATAGGTGTAGCTATACTTCCCCAAATCAGAAAACTTGAATGACTTGTAATAGCAGCCCTAGACCAAACCCTGTTCTGTCTTCTTTGAAGTTCCACCATCTACCTGAAAAACAGATTTCTTCATTTCGAGGATCACTGGAGGAGGTGTGGTCTAATTCTGTTGGACATACTGGGTCATACAATGTACAGTGCCACTAGTTTGGGGTCAGTAATTCAGAGGTGCTAATGTTTATCCTGGCAACTGAAAGGAAGGTAAAACATAACAATAATTTAGTCACAAAGACTCAGAACATTTAGAAAAAAATGGAACTTCTTTTTACAACACTTGTTAAAAAACATTAAAAAAAAAAACCATTTAGGAGAAGCCGATCCTGTCTAATCCTAAAATGTTTATCTAATCCCCTGTAGATTCTGAAGGTAAGATTGGTTTATGACAACCTTTGAAAAATAATAACAGAACTCCAAATGTCAGCGTTGGCCCTTCTGGGAGGTGTTTGATGGGGGGAATAAAACCCCACAGCCTCCAATTTGCGATCACTGTACTATGACTAATAGTTTTCTCTTTTCTACTTTCTGTCTAAAAACCATTATTACCGATGAGAGGGGTTTGGAGAGTATATCTGGATAATTCCCACTGTTCCTCATACTATCACATTTCCCCATATTGGATCATTCCATTTTCATGTTGCTTAGTTGGAGATAGCATGAAACTCCTAGTTAAAAACTCTACCTAGGATTACCATGTCTTAATTTTATACTCTCATTTTCTTTTTCCTTTAAAAGAGAAATTCTACACATACTCTCATTAGTTTCATTCCTTGTGACATCTGTCCTATTGACCCAAATCTCAGTCTCCTGAATTCTTCATCGTAAATAAGCCCTACCCATGAAAAAAAAAAGGTTATAAAAATTGGATGTGGTTTTGTTGTTGTTGTTGAGCCATTAAACCAGTAGGTTGAGGAGCTATTAAAGCAATAGCTGCTCTGAGAAGGAGCAATGTGTTTGCCAATTAAGACCTTTCCCTGATGAAGGAGGGAGCTGACCAACAGAGATATTCTTTTTTTTTTTTTTTAAGATTCTATTTATTTATTTGACAGAGAGAGATCACAAGTAGGCAGAGAGGCAGGCAGAGAGAGAGGAAGGGAAGCAGGCTCCCTGCTGAGCAGAGAGCCCGATGTGGGGCTCAATCCTAGGACCCTGGGATCATGACCTGAGCTGAAGGCAGAGGCTTTAACCCACTGAGTCACCCAGGTGCCCCCAGAGATATTCTTTTGAAATACAGCCTCCATTTAGCTCTCTCATGTTGGTAGATCCCAAACGCAAGGATCCTGATATGAGTCTGAATGTTTATCTTCTCTTCACAGAATTCTGAGAAATTTTTATCTTTTCTCAAATGATTCTTAGCATGACTGAGCCCTCTTTATCTGAAACACACATCATGCTTGTGGAAAAGACAGGCCTTCCCTGCCTTTGGTCTCCTTCCTACAAACGAGCCACACTCTTTCCTACTGAGACATTTGACTTTTCCTTCATAAAGCCCTTTAGATACTTTGTCCACTTCCACTAAGTATTGATTCCTAACATGTTATCCCAAATCTTACGTTATGCTTTTACATTAGGATATTTGGGATGGCTGCATAAAGAGATGGCTTCATCAGTGATGCATTTCCAGGATTTAATTTATCATCAGAACATTCAGTTTTTTCATGTTGGCTAATAATTTTTTCACAATCACATTTTGCAATTACATATTATTCAGTTCATAAGCTTATAGAGAGAGACATGGATACATATATATGTAACTATATAAATACATAGATACAGTCATCCCTTATGATCCTCTCTGTGAATGTAAATGAGAACAAGAGTGACTTATGCATTCATTTATTTGGCAAACTTTTATTGCATACTTGATTATATCCTAATTATGTGGCACCATTCCAAATGAGTACAAATAAATTTAAAGCACTTAGATTTATTCTTGTAAGTTTTATCATACACTTAGTTATTCTGCAATAGTTGGAACTAAATGTTCTAGCCAGGATGCCAATGAATTTCAGCCATAATTATTTTATTGTTTTAATATAGTTTCACAGGATGTCGAGTGGGATAGGAGAGCATGTTATATAACATAATGGAAATGGAATTATGTGATTAATTTTAAGTATGGTTAGAGGATTTAAAATAAAGCTATAAATCATTATAACAAAAATAAGTAGGGTACACATGAGCCAGAGTTGTTTTATAGGAGAAATTCAAAGTACAAAGCAAAAACAATCGGGGACGGAAAAACAGTGCAACAGAAATGGCTTTGAGGTCTAACAAATGCACTTTTCAACTCTGCTTCCAGTTTAGCCAGAAGCTAGTGTGTGGTGGGATGTCTTCAACCCCCATCATCTGCTACCTGTATTCTGTGCGCACAGTCTGCACCCTTCACTACGAGCCCACCTCTCACCTCTAGCCTGGCACTTGTCATCGCAGGTCACTTGATCACTTACAGACCAGAAAGAAAGCATTATAAATATCTCACCCTAAGGGCAGAGTTAAAACCAATAGCTCAGGTTTTGTTCCCAACCAATACCTTAGAACAGTAGTTTCTAAAATATTTTCCATGGTAGACCCTTCCCTTGGGCTACAGATAGCTGTTATCTGAAAAAGACTGTTCCAAGGATAATAATGGTTGGGAAACAAGGTTAATGAAGGTTAAGCAATCTTTTTAAAGATTCTGATTTCTGGAAAGCTTTACAATATCACTTTAGACTATGAGTTTCCAAGTGGGTGGCAAATTTTGCAGCTTCTCAAACTTAGTCGAGCTTAGTATCATCACAGACTGTACCAAACGACTAATATCATGAGGAACTTATATTTTAAACCATACATACATACATACATTTAAACCATACAATGCATTAGGGGTGCCTGGGTGGCTCAGTGGGTTAAGCCTCAGCCTTCAGTTCAGATCATGACCACAGGGTCCTGGGATCAAGCCCCACATCTGGCTCTCTGCTCAGCAGGGAGCCTTCTTCCCCCTTTCTCTCTGCCTGCCTCTCTGCCTACTTGTGATCTCTGTCTGTCAAATAAATAAAGTCTTTAAAAAAATAAATATAACATTACATTAGAGACTCCTAAGAAAAGAATATAAATATTGTTCTTTTATCTGTATAGAAACTGCATTGTATGTCAATGTGTGATATCACAACACTCCTTCCAACTATGACATCTTTTGGTAACTACCCTAGTGCACTCACTTTCCTCCATGAGTGTATATACGAGCCTGGGCTTTTTTTTTTTTTTTTTTTTCTTAATGTTGAAAGATTTTACACCTAAAATTATTGTAGTCGTTTTTTGTTTAAAGTTACCTCTAATGATCCTGCATACCTCTCTCTGAGTATAAAAGAGAAGAATGATTTATGCATTTTTTTTTATTCAACCACCTTTTATTGTGTACTCACTAATTTCCATAGTTCATGCCAGTCTCTGGAGCCCCTGCCATTATGAAGTTTATGAGTTTTCAGAATAAATTATACCAGGGTACAAATGACTAAAAATATAGGAAATTAATCATAGGCCTCACATGAAAAATACACGTAAAAACAGGATTTTAGAGAAGGAGCTGTGATTTTATGAGGCTTTTGACCTGGGCTATGCTGGTTAGATGGAATCTGGGCATGCACACATGATGTGGGTGAGTCACAACCCCAGCTTAGAGAAACATCCAAAAGCAAAAGAAAGATACCCAGGAACCCATGGACATTCCTATTCAGGTTGGTTGAAGTGGGAGGTAGCTAAACAGAGGAAGAGGAGAGATGGAGTACTTTGAGGTTCCCCATGGGCCTGGTTGGCAGGACCACCATAGCCAGGCAGTGTTAACTGGCCCCCAGGGACTTCTGAAGAGTTTTCAGTCAAAGGTGATAATGATCCAGCCATGGGTCCCACAGAAGCAAGGGTCTGGAAAATAGGATGGGTTAGACTTGAAAAGGCTCTTCATTCAGAAAGTGGAGATGAATGCAATTATAGTTAAGGTTTGTCGTTGAGCTACAGGGACCAGAAGCCTAGTTGGGAGAAGTCAGAAATGGGCCCTGGCTCTCAGTCCCTAGCAAGTGTTGCCCGCAGGGCCAAGCTTTATAGCGGTGGTGGTCTTGTTCTTCCCTCTTGGACGGAAACTTGTACGTGCAAGTGCCCTAAGTTGTTTCATATGGCATAGTTCTTATACCCTGTCCGGGTGAAAGAAATGAAGTCTGAGTGGAGACTGGAACTAGCAGGCGGAGGGTATGGGATACACAGTGAAATCTGGTATCAACTTCCTACACCCCCTTGTTTCAATAGATGGCGAGAACCCTTTTCCATTAAAGCTCAGGGAAAAAAAAAAAAAAAAAGTATTTTCTGTACCCTTATGCGTGACACTTCCACGCAAGTCCAGACATCGGCTTCTTTCCATATCATTTTACCCCAAACTCTCTTTTCTACGCAAGTTCTCATTAGGTCTTTGAGACTGTTTTCCAGTAGTTCTCAGCTTTCGTGCTCGCTTCAAGCTCAATCTTTGCCATCCGCTTTCTGTGGGGTCTTGCCGCCTCCAGTCTTCTCTACAGAAAGACTTGTCACTATTAGATGCCACCAGCGGCAAGAGCGCCTCACTCTGAGCTATGTTCGCTGCTGCGGCATTGCGGACACAGTGGGGGTGGCAGGCGTCGGATACTCCTGTGTGGAGGAAAATCATTTCCCGATTGATTCCTCAAAGGACGGATTCCTCTACTGGGCATGAGGCTGCATCCTCTAAGACAATATTAACCAACTCCCTGACTGCGGAGGCTCAGGGAACACTTTGATGTTTGTGTTCATGATTTGATTGGTTTTGTTTTACTGCTTTATTCCATTTTGCTCCCTGTGTTGGCATAGAAGGAGTCAGGAAAGGTCTGATATTGAGCAAACAGGAGGAGACATAAATCTGACTAGGGGTGAATCCTGAAACTGGATTTGATGGATAATCAAGAAGCAAACCCAGCAGGCCATCCTGACGCTCGCTGAGCGTGCAAATGATGCGCAGGCGCAGACAACCGGAGCAGCCTGTTGGCAGGGAGTCATTGTGTGAATGCTCGAGGCCTCATTCTTTCAGTGTCTGGGGGACACAGGGGATCGGGGGTCATGCGGGGGTGGGGGAGAGGGAGAGATTGAAACCTGAAGATATAAGTCCTAGAATGCAAATTCAAAATAGGGGAGCTATTTTTTATGAATTTTTGAATCATCTTTCTTACCTAAACGTCCAGCACCCCCATAAGAATCGGCCCAAGAAAATAGATGGTTCTGAGCACAAGTAAGGGCCATATTGTCCCCTCTGTAGCCTTAAAGTTTCCATGCTAGTAGATCTGAAATTATCGATATTTGGCTTGCCAGAGTGCTATCATAAGACTCCCCACTTTCTTGTGGTTCTAGCTCTTTAGCACATGGAGTCTCAGCTGATTCTCCTGGGTTCTTGAGCTAGTAAGTCAGTAGACACCTCTGTGCAAATATGTTCTTTTCCTTTGTGTAAAATGCTTCAGCTTATGTGGAGTTCACATTACTTTGAAGAAACGAGTGTGTTTACCTTTCCATTACAGGGACGCTGTGAGAAACACCACGTGTATAGTACCGTCTGGGTCATTGCATCAAACCCATGAATTATTTCTAAGCTGGTGGAAAAACTCAGAAGCAGGAAAACCCCATGTTTTTCCAAGGAACAGGATGCTCACCTGTCTTTTTCAAGTGTTTCAAATTTTGATGTACAAGAATGAGGTCACATTTCTAAATGAAATGTACAAGCCAATTTCATCCTTTTCAAAAGAGAGAGGAGTTACTTACGGTGCTTAATAGTAGTGTAATAGAGAGCAATGGCTTGAGACGGAAAAAAAGCAGCAATTTAAATTGGACATTAAGAAAATTTCACTCGAAGTCAGGGCAATTATACAATGAAATAATTTCCTAAGGGAGAAACAGTGAGATGCCATTAAAAGGGTTGTTTAAAAGAGAGTAGATAAACACACTTGCAGCTGAGTCTGCTGGCAGATCATTTGATGATTTATGGCTTCACTTTGCCCGTATGTCATCCTCACTGGAGATTACCAGGCTCGGTTACCTTCCTTTCCATTGGGGAGGGATCCGCACTGTACCAGAAGATGATGTCTGTATTCTGTTTTTCTTTATGTAAAACTGTAGAGCTCTGTGAAATACTGGCACAAGAGGCATGGGAAACACGGGGCCTTCAAGTTGTTCAAAATCTAATCTGTGTCCGACAGTGTCCTAGGATATTTTTTGACACACACCCACACCCCTCCACACATGTATCTATATCCACGATGTATCTGTCATCCATCTGTCTGTCTACGTATGTATCAAATCTTATGCAAATCTTCAACCAACTACTTGATTTGTTCAAATTGGTAGCTGTTCATCAGTGGGTGTTACTGGGCCTGAGGACGCATGACATGACTTCTCCTTTACACCAAATTATATACCTGCGGTGTAAGATATAAAAAGCATCCTTTACTTGATGTCAGACATCTTGAGTTTGAATCCGGCAATGCCTACCTGCCCCACCCCCGCCACTGCAAAACCCATGCACTTTCCAGAATTTGTGCAACCTCTTAGCCTCTCTCATAGCTTCATACTCTATGTTTGTAAAATGCGAAATGCCATATCGCCTGAATGGTGTTCATGTACAGAGATTAAGCCAAGTTTTTAGTGTACCTTTGTATATAATTCTAAATGAGTCAGATTCTGCCACATTCACCTGGAAAATTCCTGGAAATTCTCACCACTGAAGTACTTTCTGGAGAACTACACATTTTTGTGGATATTTAAAATTTTCTGTTATGCTCTCTGAGATGCCCTCCTGGAAGAATCTATCACTGGGGTCTCCTTTTCCAATCCTGCTTCCCCCACTCATTCAGGAAAAGGGGTACATCACACCCCCATTTGGCCACCATCAGTGTACCCTACACTGAGACCATGCCTGCTTCTTGTTTATATTGGGTCCCACCTTGGGACAATCCCAAAATAGTGCTTGTATCCAGTCTCATTTACTATGTCTGTGTGCAAAAACACTGTACTACCAGGAGGGATGGACATTCACTGTGGCTGCCTGAGTGTGGGCTCAGCTTTATATGGAATGATCAAGTCATGAAGGCAGAATGCCTCCAGGCTTTGAGAATATGCACATTTCTTTTCTTTTTCTTTTTATTTCCTTGTTCTCAACCCCTATGTCAGTTTCTTATGATCACTGTAACAAAATACCACAAAATGGGTAGCTTCAAACAATAAAAACTATATTCCTGCACAGTTTTAGAAGATAGAAGTCCAAAACCAAGGTGCTGGTAAGATCATGTTCCCTCTAAAGCTTTTTAGGCAGAATGCTTCCTCACTTCTTTCAGGTTCTGATATCCCCAGGTGTCCCTTGGCATGTGGCGGCATGGCCCCAATCTCTGCCTCTGTCTTCTTCACATGGCTGTCATTTGTATGTCTGTCTCAGTGTCTCTGACTTTTCTCCTTCCTAAGGACACGCATCAAAATGGGTTAAGGCCCACTCAATGACCTCACCTTAATTAGATTACACCCACAGAAGACTCTATTTCTAAATAAGGTCATATTCATAGGTTCTGGGAATTAAGACTTGAATGTATCTTTTTGGGGGACACAGTATAACCCATAACACACCCGAAGCCTACAGGTCTCAAACTATAGCCAAACATCAGTCCACATTGTCTGCTGTGGTCCATCATTGGCCCTGTAATGGTTGGTTGTATTTCCTAGAGCACAATCAGGCTTGGGATAAAGAAAATCAGATTTAAAGTCCTTATGTTTATTGCATAGGTGACATTGGACAAGTCTTCATTTTCTCAAACATTTCTTCTTGTGGACACTTTTCTTTTAGCTTCCTGATTCTTTAGTAAGACCCAGTAGAGTTCCCTCTCTCCATGCTATCTTCATTAATTTTAATATAACTGCATTGAAACTCCCTCTTCCTGACTGAGGGGTCCACCTTCTCTCCTTAGGTAAATTATTCAATCACTGAATCTTTATTTTTTACCAGTCTCCAAAACAGAGACATATGACTTCTCCTTCACTTGACAACTTGAAGGACAAGGAAAGAGTTCAGATAAGAAGTCTCCCCAAGTGCTATGGTGAGTGCTGTGAAGTGTGTAAACCTGGCAATTCACAGACCTGTACCCCTGGAGATAAAAATACATTATATGTTTATAAAAAAAATAAGAAATAAATAAAAAATTAAATGCTAAAAAAAAAAAAAAAAAAAAAAAGAAAGAAAGAAGTCTACCCAAGCCTCAGGCACTGCTGGAAACACTGTCCATAGGCTCATCACTACAATGTCTATTATGGTGCCATAATCCTTGGGTAGTCTGATTGCTTGTGAAGTTTGAGAGACTCATGGCCAATAAGTGGGATGGGTGACAGAGAATAGGATTTCAGGATCTCATCTTTTTGGAAAGATCTGATAGTGGCTCTGTTGATCAGTAAGATTTGAACTAGAAGACTTTGAAATCCCTGACATTTCTAAGGGACACATAAAACCCATGTAAAAAGTTAGATCTTGATCTTAAGACATAATTCTATCTAAATTACTCAGAAGTATGAGAGTATTTAGGGTAATTCTCTGAGTATTAAAAAGGATACTTGGGTGGACATGGATGGAAAGCAAGGATAGAATTTGGTGGGGGTGGAGGTTGCAAAAGCCTAGTCCCCCTTTATAATTTATTTTTTTAATATTACTGAAATAAATTTTTACTGGAACAGTCACCTTCAGCTTTCTGCTTCTCCTCTCTGGCCTTTTTGGTTGCAGATATTGTCTGTCTATCTATTTCATTCCAAAAGGCTTCCCCAAACTTATCTGCCATTGTAGTAACTGACCCTTAGCTTATGATAACCTCCAAACACTGTAATTTGGGGATGCCATAATTCCTATGACATTAGTGTGCCTAGCTCTGTGACTACATCTCCTACTCTCAGCCTGGTCTTCTGAGCAGGCCACTGCTAATCTTAGTGATGCTGGTGGTGTTCTTACCAGCACATCTATGATGATCTTGATGACTCATGTGTTCTCCAGCCCTCCTAAGATAAATTTCTAGCAGATCTTCTGACTTTTCAAAACATTAGCCACCCAGCAAGCCCACTTCCTCCACCCTAGTCATTACTCTCTACATCCTCTGTCAGTAAATCTTGGACTTTTCTGCTTCTCTCAGGACTGGCATTACTTCCTTCAGGATGCTGAGAGTTATCCCCCAGAGTCCTTAACAGGATGTTAAACCCATGTCTTGAGAAAGTCTTGTATTCTAGGTCCTATGATCAAGCACCCTCAGAATTTAACCTCTAAAATATTCTGCTGGGTCCTGCTGGTATATGTTCTCTAATTACTGTTGTTCCTTCCTTTATTCACCTCTTTCCTCCCTTACTAGCCCACAATTGTCCAGTCAATTTATGCAAGGAATTAACACTAGTTACCAGCCTGGAAGCCAGGAGAGAAAGAAAATGTATCTGCGGAGGGGCACAGGGATTCCACGCTGTCTTCCATACAACCTTGGGGAGGTGCCACTTCTGGGAACTCAGAGGTTTCAGATCAGTATCTGCAGAACCAATATCCCCCGGGGCATCAATCAAGATGTCCCCATTCCAGGAGTGCCTGGGTGGCTCAGTCGGTTAAGCATCCAACTTCAGCTCAGGTCATCATCCCAGGGTTCCTGGGATCTGGCCCTGCTTTTTTTGGGGGGGAGGGTCTCTGCTCAGTGGGGGGCCTACTTCTCCTTTTCCCTCTGCCTGCTGCTATGCCTACTTGTGCTTTCTTTCTGTCAAATAAATAAAGTCTTTAAAAAAATGGGCCCCCATTCTGTGTTTCAGAGTCCCGAGTTTCTTCAACTATGGGTCTGATTTAGCATTGCAGACCTTCCCAGCTGAGCATTTGGAGTCTCTATAGCTCTGAAATGCTATTAGATTTTATGTTTGTTGTTTGCAGCTCAGCTCTGTCCTGTCTTCTGCTGCAGAAGTAGAAGCAGTTTGTAAGCTCCCAAAGAGCAACTCTGGCTCTAGCCCTTAAGACTTCAACTATTTGTTCATGGACTTTAACTACCACTCTGCTACCTTTTTGGGCATTGTTCCCCTCATATCTCTTACATGCTTGCATCATTTCATCTACAAGGTCATTTTTCTCCACAGGCGTGCTTTCCTCCACCCCACCATTGCCAGGAAACCATGTGTGGTATCTTCTTTACCAGTCCTGAACTCCATCTTACTGCCGGTTATTTATACCACACTCATCACCACTTGTGTTGGTTTGGGTCCTCTGAAAAGCAGATGCCAAGATGGGATGAGACTTTTTAGAGATTAAGGAGGAAGGGAAATTGGGGAGGGAGCTGGAGGAAGCCAGCAGAGTCATCTGATCCTGATGTAAGCCTGACCCCTATGGAGGAGGGAGAAAAGGAGAAAAAGTCTGGGTAGGATAAGTCTTAGAATGCAGTGAAGTTCAAGAAAGTTCCATCAAGATCAATGGGGAGTCTTAAAGTCAAAGCAACTGTGTCAGAGGAGACCCACCTGCCTCAGGAATGAGTCCACCTTAGCATTTCTGTTGAGCTCGGTTGCTGTCTTCCAGCAGGTTTTGTGGTAACTGATACTACTGTGAACACAGAGATGGTTTTCAGAGCACAGTGGCTGGAACCTCTTACTCAATCTCTCTGCAGTCAGAGGTTTGAGAGGACTATTCCCATGGCTGCCACGGACAGGGACCCAGAGTCATTCCATCTTGAGGATTTGTCCTTCTTTATAGTCTTAAAGTCCTGTGCTTTCAGCCTGTGCATAGGAAGGGTGAGAAGTGACACACAACCCTCTGTTCTCATTGGTGAAAGTCAATCACGTGGATCCACTTCATGGAAAGGAGCGCTTGGGAAATGTGTTCTTATCGGGAGGCCACTTAATAGCAAGAATTCTATGATATGAAAAAGAAATGCAAACCTTTGTTGGATGAGGTCCTCCCTGCTACTTAGAATAAACAAAAGTGAGTGAAAAGATTAATAAAAATGTCATTATTCTAATGCGCTTGATAATGAAAAAGAAAAAAGTAAATAATATTAGAAAGGGAAAATGGGGCATAACCATAAACACAGTATAAACAAAAAGTGTGACTACTCTGAACAACTGCATGCCAATAAATTAGACAAATAGATGAAATATTTGCAAAATATTAATTAGCAAAAATGAAAATTAAATACAAAAGCTGAATAATCCATGATAACAGATAAAAAATAATGTATAGTTAAAGATATTCTAGTCCCTGAACACCAGTCTCAGAAATATTTACATTGGCTTGCACTAAACAATCTCAGATATATTCTCCAGAGGACTTCTTTTTTTTTAAGGCCATCCCTAAAAAAAAAGGTTATGAGTCTGCTAGCCTTGAATTAAAATCAAACAAGGGAAGAATAAGAGAGTCAAATTATAGGCCAAACTCATTCATGGAAAATAGATACAAAAATTTGGAGTAAAATATCAAATGAAACCCAGCTGATCTCTGTATGTATCTGTGATCACATAAGAAGACACAAAACCTACCAACATGTTGATCTTGGACTTTCAGCTTCCAGAACTGCAAGACATAAATTTCTGTTGTTTAAGCCACCCATTCTGTGGTATTGTGTTATGGAAGCTCTGTAAAATAATAAATCAGTTTTCCACATGTTACACTGTGAATTGAAATCAATTCCAAACAAAGTCTGTACATATATTTAAGGAACTTCGAAATTGTATCATAAACTTCCTATGGTATAGACAATAGCTAAGAACATTGTATGACTATGGAGACACAAGATGATGGCATTGCTTTCTCAAATATCAAGACATTTTATAAAGGTATACAGTTAAAGTTGCATGGTGTTATAATATATCCATAGCAATAAGATAAAGAACCCAGAAACAGACACATCCACACATGAGAATAACGAAATGTAAACTGTGGGAAAATGGTACTTTAACCAGTAATGGGAATCTTTATCCAGTAATTTGCAATCTTTATGAAAAAATGAAATTCGATGCTGTATCACACAAAATCCACAGAAATAATATAGAAGTGGACGAAAATCCTAAATAAGTGAGGGGATGGATGTGTTGACTCAAAAGGAAATCCTTTCACAATGTGTACCTGTATCAAATCATTCTAGTGTGTACTTGTGCACCTTACAATTTTATTTGTCATTTATATCTCAATAGAGCTGGAAAAAGAAAAAAATACTAAATATGAAATGCAAAAACATACAAAATACATGAAGAGAAACTATAAAAGAATATCTTCATTCCCTCAAGTTATGCATTGATTTTTTATAGAAGACACAAAAATCACATAAAGAAAAAAGTATTACTAAATTTTGTTTACTATAAAAATTAAAACTTTTCTGAAGAAATGTCATCATGGCAAGGTGAAGAGAAAAGCTATTAATTAGAAGATATTAAATATATTCAAAATATATAACACTTACTTATAAACCAATAAAAAAAGATACAACTCAATAGAAAAATCGAGCAATCAATTCACAGAAGACTAAACTTGCTTGAATGGTTCATAAACATATTTAAATCTTAAAGGTTCAGTAACGCTAGTAATTAGGGAAATGAAAAATTTAGTATACCATCCCACTCTCAATCACATTAGCAAAAATTAATGAATTTGACAGCAAAAAAATAGTAGGTGAGAATGTGAAGCAATGGAAGCTCTTTCTCTCTCTCTTCCTCTCTCTTTTTTCTGTGAAGCAATGGGAACTCTTAGCCACAATAGGGGGTACAGGGTATAAATTGGACAATCACTTTGGAAAAGAAAGTAACATTATCTAGTAACACTGAAAATAAGCAAATCCAGCATCCAACAATTCCACTTGTAGGGAAACACACCAGAGTATCCTTTGAACAAGGAGACAATCTTTTTTTTTTTTAATATTTTATTTATTTGACAGAGAGAAATCACAACCAGGCAGAGAGGCAGGCAGAGAGAGAGGAGGAAGCAGGTTCCCCGTGGAGCAGAGAGCCCAATGCGGGGCTCGATCCCAGGACCACGGGATCATGACCTGAGCCAAAGGCAGAGGCCTTAACCCACTGAGCCATCCAGGCGCCCCAAGGAGACAAGAACATGCTTACAAGAATGATCAATGATAGTGTTTCTAAAACAGAAAAATTAAAATAAACATAAATGCCTATAATTATGAGAACATATAAATTAAAATACTCATGCAATGAAGTACAATGCAGCAGTAATAATGAATGACTGACGTTTCATCTATCAGCATGGAAAAATCCCCTAAATAGAAATTTCTGATAATCATATAAATAGAGAAATATTTAAAACACAATACTTAAATAAATGTGAAAATATTCACAATAAATCTATGTACGTTTATGAATATGGATAAAGTATAATTTAAAATATGCAATAAAACTGCATTGAATAATATTAAATTCAGGCTAGTTGTTAATTCTGGGGAAAAGAGAGTGAAGAATGGAAAGGGTATACTTAGCTAAGAAGTTTCAACCAGATCCTGAAATATGAAATATGAAATAAACATAAAAACAGTGATTTCAGAAAAAAATAGATGGTTAAACATCTGATTGCAAAATCCATTCTTATACTTTCTTGAAAGTTTGACATTTTTAAAAATAAAAATTATCTCAAGACACACAGGTGAAGGGGTTTTATTGTTGTCATGCATTTTATTTTATTGCTTTACCTCTGAGTTTGGTGAGTGTTCACTACTGAGAAATAACCTGCATTGCTTCTTATAAACCCTATGGTGTGTAAGAGAATACATTCTGGAGGTTTCATAGCTCACCTATGAGTACTACCAGCATTCTGTCTTTGGCCTGTGTCGGGAGAAGTGCTGCTTCACACCGTCATCTGGATACTGGCTGCCCATTTGGATATGGTGTCATTCTCTGCAAAGAAACAGAGCTAACACTATGTTAATGGAAGAAAAGAACACGCGTGTGTGTGAGCATGCGTGTGCGCATGCTTTCTTGCTCACACATGTGACCTCAAGTTGCGTGACATCTTTGCTAGAATGAGTAGTGTAAGGGCCTATTTAGCCAGAGTGGCCCCACCTCGGTTGAACAGCCATTTTGTTGTTTATGCAATAAAACTTAAATTGACCCTGCCCCGCCCAGGAGAACTTACTTAAAAGCAAGTCCGGGAAACCAATCCCAGGTAACAAAGTCCAAATACAAGGGTGTCAGGCCAGGTGGAGGTATTCAATCAGTGGGGGTGCATACTGTCTCCTAGTTGCCAAGGAGTGTGGTCCCCGCCTTTTGGGCGCCAATTCTCACCAAGGTGATAGGCTAGTGCAAATGTCTACTATGGGATGATTTGTAGTTCAATTGGCCACCCGTGTGTGGCCTAGCATGACTGTGCAGCTTTCTCTGTGTATTGCAATCTCATTGGCCACCTGTGTATGGCCAGGCTCAACCACATGGCCTTTGCTCTATAAAAGTTAGTCTGTGAGGCAGGGAGGGATCCCGTTCTCTGTAAGGGGCGGCCCCGACCGATCTGTTTGACGGTCGGTTTGATTCTTGATGCTTGGCTCGAAATAAAGCTTTGCTTGACCTTCACCTTGTATCAGTCTCGCTCCTTTGACCATGGACCCATTATTGGGGGACCCAATATTGGGGACCCAACAAGTAGAATTCGATATCCCAGAACTTTTTGGGAATTTGGATATTGTTGGTGCTTTCCGTGCTTTGTTGAATTCAAATAACATCATCTCTATTTTTATTATAAAATAAACAAATAGCATTTGCTAGTCACTCATCAAATACCGACACTAAAGACTAACTGAAAATTGAGTTAACCATATTTAAAATAGTCAAAATAAATATGCTTCTTCAAGGTCCTAATTACTTTTCTTGGTACACCCACATATCCACGAGTGAAGCTGATTTGAAAGTCCTAAGCAATTTCTACAACTACAGGCAAGTTAACTAATGTTTTGGGCTTGCGCTTCCTCATCTCAGAAAGGTATCATTAAATTTAAACACTGTTTATTCTTCTCCTTTTCACAAGATTTTCTACATCACTATAGCAGTAGGAAATCATTGAATTGTAAACTCTTGCACATAACAAGACTGCACAGAGCATTTAATGCTAACAGAGGCCCCTCAGGGTGAATTTTGATAGCTCAGTGAGTGTCAGAACTACAACCCAGATGTTCTAGTTTCTATCTTAGTATTTATTCATTCTAAAATGAATTCACTTCATTATTTTCCCTCTGTGGGAAAAAAGTAACACCACGTCATCCTCAGTCTCAACATTTTTTATTCACAATGCCTAACTTAAATAAAAGAATCAAAAGACATTGTAAGGAAAACAAAAAGAAAATAATCAGATAATAGAAGCAAATCCAAAGATAAATAAGATATTAGAGTAACTGGGGAAGTTTAAAATGGCTACCAGAAATAAGTTAGAGAAAGTAGATTTTTTAAAATGAATTTCATTTGAGATTTAGGATTTACAAAAAGAAAATCAAATGGGCATTCTGAAAAAAAGTATAATGCTTAACTGAGAACTACTGGGTGGGAGGAACGGGGCATTCGGCAGAAGCCAGAATTTGTGCACTCAAAGACAGATAGAATGTATTAAAATTAAAATGAAAAGGCACAGGAATGATGGAAAGGGCAGAATGGAACAGGGAATGTGTAGGACACAGATGGTCTAACAAACTTAGGATGTAGTTCTAAGGAGAAGAGGACAGGGAGATGCCATAACTAGAGTGAATGACCAAGATGTTCCCTAACATGCTGAAAATGATGGACAAGGAACTCAGCAAAACCTAAACAAGATTAATACAAAGAAAATTACACGATATTATGGGTGATTTTGGCCGAGCTCATGGATCTGCATGGTCAGTGGCTGGGTTGCCTGGGACTGGATGGTGCCGGAGAGCCCTATCTAGGATGGACTGCATGGGTTCCATGCAGTCTCTCATCCTCCAGGAGGCCAGCCTGCTCCTGCTCAAGGTAGTAAGGGGCTTTCAAAGAGGAAGAAATAAGACCCGGAACTGACATGTGGCACTTCCACCACATTCCATGAGCCAAAGCAAAATACAAGGCCAGACTAGACTCAAGGACAGGAGATATAGTCTCCACTTCTTGGCAGATGAGTTGCAAAGTCACATCGTATGGTGTATGGTTACAGATGGGGGAGTCTACAGACGGTTTTGAAACAACCTACTGATGCTTATCCAGGAAACCCAGAGCTCTTACAAACATTTACCACTTCTCGTAATTTACGACCACAGTTTGAGTTAGCTTTTGTGAATGAGAAAAATCAAAGAAAAAGGATGTCACATAATCTGGTTACGGTTACAAGGAGTGGTAGAGATGTCGTTCACTCTCGAGTCATATGTTACCTCCCAAATGCTTGTTCGAAGCATTACAGGAGTGATCACCCTGCCAACTAAACATGTCTTAAAATGTGCTTTATTTATTCCAACTTTTTCTTGAGTCAAGATCAGAAGATGCAGGCAGTGGACTCATGCTGCTCCGCTACAACAACTCTGTAAGAGAATATTCCCACCCCCACCCCCTCTGCCCCAGCTCCAGCATCCCCATCACCACCTCACCCAGAACAGCTTCCCCATTGCGGTTACCTTCCTGGCCTTCGGATGTATTTGAGTCTGTAACTCCCTTCTCT
This sequence comes from Meles meles, assembly GCF_922984935.1. Lineage (NCBI taxonomy): Eukaryota > Metazoa > Chordata > Mammalia > Carnivora > Mustelidae > Meles > Meles meles. The sequence continues at coordinate 33,855,515 of NC_060069.1, read as the reverse complement.
ATGCCGGGAGCTCAATTCAGTTGTTAGTTAATTTATTAGCTACCAATTATTGGGAATGATAATTGGTTTGTACATTTTTCTTAGTGTAGAAGAGTGAAACATGAGAAGTACTTGAGTTTCCCCTCCTTGCCCTCTAACCCAAGAAGAATTAGCGACACACTGAGTCCTAGAGTTGTGGATCCTGTAAAAATGTAGATTGGCATGCAGGAGATCTGCTTGTGGTGTGAGATTCTGTATTGCAAAACAAGCTCCCAGGGGATGCCTTCGCTGCTGGACCTCACTTTGAACAGCTGTATGGCAGGGAAGTACAGCCTCCATAAGCTAGAGGGCAGGGTCTAAGGGGCTTGGTTTTCATGACCTAAAGTCCAAGAGGACCAAGAGCTGCTCTGTCCAGAAGGAGAACAGATTGCTGTTTAAAGAGTGGGGTGGAGGGTCTGTCCAGAATGAAGGGAAGAGTGAATATAAGGTTTTGTAGCTCCTGTAATTAACAAGCACCTATTTCCTTAGAGAGCCAGCCTCACCAGAACTCTGATAAGGTGACTTGGGGTGACCCATGATAAAGAACAGAGTAGTAGACCAGGCTTCATGGACATACAATCTTTGTAATTCCAAAGGCCCGTACTTAGAAGGACCTGCTTTTGGTTTAAAGCTCTGCTCTCACCATCTTGAAATTCTTCTTCTTTTATTTTTATTTTTATTTTTATTTTTATTTATTTATTTGACAGAGACAGTGAGAGCAGGAACACCAACAGTGAGTGGGAGAGGGAAAGCAAGCTTCCTGCCAAGCAGGAAACCCGATGTGGGGCTCGATCGCAGAACCATGGGATCATGACCGGAGCCGAAGACAGATGCTTAATAACTGATGCCCCACCATCTTGAAATTCTTAATAAATTTGAATGAAAGTCTCTGATTTTTCTTTTTCTTCCCAGTGAATCTCATATCTTAAATAGGGGTTTCTGAGTAATGGTGAGAATTGCTTTAAAAGATGCCCATTTAACAAGAAGCAAAGTGAGCCGCTCTTCTTTGAGGTTAACTCCTGAGTTCAGAAAAGTAGGGTTTAAGAGACAATCACAATGAACTTCTCCCTAAGCCCATCTGTCCCATTCCCCTTTTACATCCGAATGCTACAGAAGACTCAGAAAATGTTTGCAGCCCCAGAAAAAAAGGAGTCCTCAAACATGACTGAGCTTGAATTTCTTGCACCCAGAGGAGTACAAGCTCAGAATTAAATTTAATTTGATTTCGATAGATAATGAAGCTTTTTTTTTTTAAAATCTTGGATGGTTTAACAAGGAACATTACCATTGTACATGTTTAGAAAAACAGCTCAATCTGATCAGGAATTTTACAGGCAGTCAAGAACAGTATAAGTACATAAACACCTAGCCAAAAGGACATCATGTCAGCTAAATTGATTGACTGTTAAATGGAGGGTAGCTTGTGATTACATCTGTTCGACAGACTCTGTTGTAGCCACATCATCAAAGCAGTGCTATTGTGGCCGTGAGCCAAGAAAGGGAGAGGGTGGTATTACGGGGACTGGGTGCTCTGGTGGCATTCATTAAAATCGGATGCTGTCAGGCATCCTGAGTGATGAACTGGAACAGGAAGCAATTGACATTTGCTCAGATCTTTCAAGGGAAGCTGGATTTGTGAACAAGAGGAGTTCGAGGAAGATCTTCATTAGTGATGAAGTGATGCATCAAAGCTTGTAGGGGAGACTTTGATGCCCAGAGGCCCCAGAAAATACATGTGTCAAAATCAGAAGTGAAGCCCATGTTGATTTTTTTCTCCTTTGACATCAATCGCCTTGCTCATGTAAAATTAATCTCACAGGGTCCATCTATCCTGTATGGTTAGAAATTAAGACTCAATTGAGACTGTCTGTTTAATCTAATAGAACTGAACTGTGCTTTTTCCTTTATAAATTGAGCAAGTAATCTATCAAATACCCACCATGTGAGCAACATTCTGCTTTATGCAAGAGTCTGTGTGAATACAGAGATGAGTCAGCCTTGGGTCTGGCAATCAAGGTGATACTTTGCAGAGATAGATGAGCCACAGGAAAAAAAAAAAAGATAAAAAGTCACGCCATGTGAAAACTACTATAGAAAATGCTTAAGGTTCTTGTGAATCCAAGAGCTTTATTCTTAGTTGGGAAGACTGGAAGGATTAGGGACAAATGGACAGAAGATGATGCAACCTTCTTCTTGGGTGTTAAAACACTGTTTGACTGCTTGCCATGAATGGGGAAGGCCATTTCATGCACAGGAAGCATCCTATAAAAACGGAGGCAGTGGAGAGTAGGCATACGTGAAAGTTTTTAGGGAAAATGAGCATCTGAGTGTGCTAGAATGTGGGGTTCTGAAACACATCATGGAGTGAGGACCTGCAGAAGAGAGAGGAAAAGGTTTAATTCCTTGGGGGACACTAATGCTTTCCATTGTCACTTTCTTGGTGGTTTTGTGTGTTTGTTTTTGGAGGATTTTTAAAGCTCTTAGTATTCTTATGTTCACACTGATTCTCAAAATGAAGACATTGAAGAGTTCATTATTTCTTCAGTAAAATTTAATTTTGAAACAGTTTTAGGTTTACAAAATTATTGCAAAAATGATGCAGAAAGTACTTGTGTATACCACACTCAGTTTCCCTGTTGTTAATGTGTTACATTAATATGCTACATTTTGCATAATTAATAAAGTATATTGATGTATTATTATTATGGTATTATAATGATATACGTTTATATTAACTTACTTATTATTGTTAATAACTAAAGCCCATATTTTATTCAGATTTCCTTACTTTTCAACTACCATTTTCTGTTCCAGGATCCCATTAAGGAAACCACAGTAAATTTAGTAGTTTTGTCTCCTGAGGCTCCTCTTGGCTGTGCCAGTCTCTCAGACATTTCTTGCTTCTGATGACCTTAACAGTTTTGAAGATTGATGCTCAGGTAGTTTGCAGAATGTCCCTCAGATGAGATTTGCCTGATACTTGACCCATAATTAGATTGGGGTTATGGGTTTTGGGAGGTAATCACAAGGTAAAATGCCATATTCATCATACCACATCAAGTGTGCATGGTACCAACATGGCTTATCGCTGCTAATGTTGACTTTGATCCCCTGGTGGAGGTCATGTTTGTCAGGTTTCTCCACAGTAAAGTTGCTTAATTTCCCCCGTTTCCACAGTCTTTGAAGGAAGTGAGGACATTTAGCCAATGCTTCAGAAGTGAGGAGCTGTGTTGCACCTCCTTAAGAGCAGAGTGTCTACAGTTGACTATATTTGTGTGCATCTATTATGTTCCAGAGATCTATGTAGATAGAATAGAATTCTATCAACAATACCATGACATCCTGATCACTGTAGTTTTATAGTAAATCTTGATACCAGTGGTGACTTCCGCCTTTGTTCTTCTTCAGTGTTTTCATGTTTATTCAAGATCTTTTGCTGTTCCACTAAGCTTGACAATTCATTATCATTACCTACAAAATAGATAATAAACATGAAGACTGGAGAACAAAGAAGATCGTTTAAAGTTGTGGATGTAAGTGGTAGTGGTATGTGTAAGGTAGTGACTGGGGGGCTAATTTTGCCAGTGTGATTAGGGAAGAGCTCCTCGAGGACTGTCATTTGAGATAACTGAATGAAGGGAAAGAGCAAGTCTTGTCAAATTCAAGAATACCGATCTTCAGTGAAGAGACTGAGAGTGGTGAAGGGCTCTGAGTAAGGTTCAGTTTGTTTTGTTTTAGCAGCTCCAAGAAGGCCAGTGTGGTTGCTACCAAGCAAGCTGGGGGAAAGCTCTAAGAGACGCAGTGGAATGAAACTGGAACTAGGAATCCCTAAGAAGCGATTAGAGCATGTAGGTGCTGATGGGCAATTATAGATGGAGTTTTAGAGAAGAACAGGGACAATTGTTTGACAGAACCTAGGGAGGCACCTTGGGTTGAAATTCACATTCAACAGATAATTCCTTGCACTGTGTTCAAAAATTTTGCCATTCTTTTGAACCTTTGTAGCAGTTATAAAGGCCGGCTAGAAAACCTGAAAAGAAATAATTCAGAGATCTGTACTTTCCAAGATGAAACAAAATCTCTAATAACCATATATACCTGCCTCACATGTAGAAGATAGATTAAAATGTAAGCACTAAGTGTCCATGTAATCTGGGATGTTCTTCTTGATCTTGGACTTGTGTACAGTCTCCTGTTAAATTTACTACTATTCTTTTATTATCTCTCTTCTACCCTCTGTCTCTCTCTCACTTCCTCCTTCCCTCTGTCCTCCCTCTCTACTTCCCCCTCTTTAAACTGAGTCCTGTTGTCTGTCTATCTATCTATTTAGGTATCTAGCTATCTATCATCTCAAATCTGATCTAATTCAAAGACCTCCAAAGGTAAATGTTAGCATTGCTGCATTAGCAATGCTAGAGAGATTAGAGAGAATTTATGTTTTAACAAGGTAGAATTATCTCCTATTCCCCAAACTCCTCTGCCTTCTCTGCTTGTTCACAGTGTTTGCCTTCTCCTGGATTATCTCTGCCACGCCCCACCCCCATAGAAATCCTGCTGATCCTATAGGTACCAGTTCCAGGGCTATCTTCTCTACAAATCACTTCCTGAAAGTCAAAATTCTAGAGATGACTTTTGGCTTTGGGGAAATTACTCTGCCATTGGAGTGCAGAATAACTGCAACATACAGACAGAAAAGGGAGAGTTCAGGTTGGTAAGACTCAGCAACCGTTATTTTCAAAGGTCTGTGAGCCCTACCTTCCCCAATCTCTGCAGTTTTGCACATTTTCTCTAGTCAAGTGTGTCAGTGATACAAGTGGCCAGTGATTTTATTTCTTAATGAGAACAAATGAGTTCTGGATGTTTGACAGAGGGTGACTGAGTCCCCGTGATGATGACAAAATCACTACCTCGCTCTCTAGGTTGGAAGAATACTATGTAAACATGGCTGTGAGTCGCATGTATTCAATTTAGGCAATTGCATTTGGACATGTGATGATTCTATCTGAAAATGGAATCAGTCAGGGAGAAAAATGGACTTTGCGAGGTTGAACAAACAAGTAACTCACCCAAAACTGAAATTTCCATTCTATCCCTGAGCTCTTCGATGAAGCTATCTATGTCTCTGAAGCTCTAGAGAGTTCTTTTTCTTCCCTTGTGTCAAATGAGGTATACCGTGTGTGTGTGTGTGTGTGTGTGTGTGTGTGTGTGTGTGTGAGAGAGAGAGAGAGAGAGAGAGAGCGATTATCAAATGCCTACAACAATCCTGCTGTATTTGGTACAGACAAAGATGCATGGTGATGTAGCTGTTGTTGCTTTTGTAGACCTGTACCCTGCGTGGCACAAGCTTCAGGACAGTTCCCTAGTTCTCTCTCTCTCTCTCTCTCACTTCCCTTCACCTCCCTCCTCAATTTCTTCATCTAAATCAAAATAAACAGTGATAATAAAATCTTCCTTGGCAAGCTAATTGCATTTCTTCAAGCGAAAAAGATAACATTAGAGGTCTTTGGGAGCAGGGATTAACTTTACATTTGTAAAAATATGATTTCTTCTTTGTCTGTTCCTTGAGCTAATCTGAAATGTGCATTGTCATTCTTGTTTCTATGGCATTTAGACTTCATTTCTGGGTCAGACCATCCTCTAATGTACTTTCAGCCCCTCAGGCAGCAAGTGCAGGTCAAGATTCTCTATTTGGAATGGGACTCAGGGGGCGCCTGGGTGGCTCAGTCGTTAAGCCTCTGCCTTTGGCTCAGGTCATGATCCCAGGGTCCTGGTATCGAGTCCCATGTCAGGCTCCCTGCTCACCAGGAAGCCTGTTTCTTCCTCTCTCGCTCCTCCTGCTTGTGTTCCCTCTCTTGCTGTTCTCTCTCTGTCAAAAAAATAAATAAAATCTTAAAAAAAAATAGAAAGGGCATGAGTAGTTTATAGTAACAGCAGCAGTAATGGTAGTAGCAGTAGGAATAATAATAATATATATGTCATGTTTGGCACTTACTGTGTACCAGCCTCGGCTCTAAGCACTCGACATACAGTATCTAATTTAGCCCATCAAGTCATCCTCTGCAATAGCAATTCCCATGCTGGCAATGAGGGAGTTCAGGCTCAGTGAGTCTCAGGGCAAACACCTTATAAGTATCAGAGCCTGAATTCAGTGCCAGCTCTACTAAAGTTTTCATCTTAACCACCTTACCACCACATCGCCACTCAGAACCTTAAGGGGAGGCCCTTAAGTCTGAGACTAGAATATATTAATCATTTTTTTTGCAGATAAGGTGAGGTGGTGGTGAGGGCGGGGCTTGTTTTAGAAGTTACCACAGCCAGACGTTTTCTATACTGAATAGCAGAGAGTGAAGACTTGTAATATGGTAAAGAAAGGACATATTGGCTACTAAATGGAATTCAATGAACATATATTGATTTCCACTAAACACAAGGTATGTATAAGCATTAAATGAAGGGTGACGCATTATACCTAATCCTCAAGTTCGAGGGTAGTTAGGACAAAAAAAAAATCTCCTACACATAACAAGGTCACATTGTTAAAAAGTACTGTAACAAAGACATATAAAAGCAAAGACAGCGGTCAAGGAACCACAGACCATTTGCAATAGCTGGAACACTGTATTTTGAACAGTAATATTCTAGGAAGTTACAGATTGACAATTATGTGAAACCACGTCAAGGGGGATAGCAAAGCCTGGAGAGAAGAAAAAAATCACAAATGTGTCTTTAATAGCCTAAGAAATAGGTGTGAAAGTAATGATTCTCTTCTTGACTCATGAGGAGGCGTGGTTGTGGGTTTGTAGATTTACCAGATTGTGAAGGACCAACTCCTTCAACTCCCTCATCTGACAATAATGAAAACCCCTGAGAGATCACATAATTTATTCAATATCAATAGTGCTTTCAGAACTAGACCCCAAGTATCCAGGCTACTATTTCTGGGTTCTTAGGGCAAGATGCTTTCTTGAGTTGCTGCCATACAGGGTTACCACACAGGCTGGTGGCCTTCCAAACAGGGGAGGCACTGAGAGATGGGCCTTCTTCATTATCTCTTGGGCAACTCTCAGAGGACAGGATAATCAACTGTCAATGTATGAGGAAAAGCTCCCAAACTATTCTATATTCTGTCACCTATAAAAAAATTCCAAATACCCCCTGCCAATGGGAAGGGAAAAATCAGTGGAGACACTTAAGCCTGCTGTATCTCTTCCTCTTAAACAATAATTGTCAGTTACTAAGTTGTGCTGGACTGAAGGGTACGGTGGTTAAGAGTGTGACTGAAGCCAGGCCCATCTTGTGCCATCACTTACCTCAACCAAACCAGTATTCGCATCCTCCAAAACAAGGATAATAAATAATAATAGGATGTTATTCAAAGATTATGGAATGATTAATGAATCAATAGGAATAAATTACTGAGAACATTATCTGGCACAAGAGAACATCTCAGTCAATGACATCTACTACTATAATTATTTCTAGCAATGATATTAATATTAATTCAATAAATATCAGTTGGACAGCCGTTCCATGCTTGGGGAAAATGGCCTCAAGAGAGGTAACAGAAGCAAGAACCAAACGCAGCAGTAGAATTGAGTCTGGCTAGAAGAGAAAGCAGTGAGTCCTGTGAGAGAATGCAGATCAACTGTCCAACTTTGCTGGGGAGCTTCTGTCCTGACTTGAGTTCTCTTCAAAATCAGACCCTGAGACAAAGATTCAAGGGCAAATATTTAAAGCTAGATGTGATCCTAGGAGACACAGTTAAGACGTGGGGAAATGAGGCAGAGAAGAGAAGGAGTCTGATAGTGGATGTGTTGTTAAGCAGGGGCTACTATGGACACTGGACCTCAGCCCTACTGGGGGATTCTGAGAGACTGTGCAGAACAAGCCTCAACATGATCCCACCCAGATCCAGAGTACTTTCCCACATAGTTCCTACGCATTGTTGGCAGAGGGGGCTACCCCCCCCTGCATTAACACTGCAGACACTGAGTGTACTCTGCCAGCCAGGAAAGAGCTCTCACGTGTGAATAACAAACAACTTCAGAGGGATGAAGTGAGTACAGAAGGGATGGGTGAGTGGCCGGGGCAATAAGAATGTCCAAAAAGAGTCAAAATAAAGGCAATATTTATGTTTACTGTCTCAAATACTAGCATTCCAATACTGGTTATGTTGATGACTTCTGGAATTCCAGGCATTGATTGCAGTTCTAAATACAAATAATGAAATACGATTTGGGTGAGCAGTGGGAGACATAGAAAGATCAGGGCACGACATCTGGCTGAGATACCAGGATGAAGGAGTCAGGTGGATTTCATGTAAGCCAGGCCGGGGAAAGTGCCCCAGGGAAAGTATTTCCTTTCAGTGGGCCTGGGGCATTGGAAGTGAGATGAAGGTTCACTCTGGTGTGAAAAACTATACTTGTGAAACAGGTGGAAAGATGTGTAACTTCTTGAGATCTTGAAAATGCCATGTCTACCATAAGATAACAAGAGCAGTCCTGCATTTTCTACTTGAATGCCACTCCTGCTCAAAAGAATATGTTCCATTTTGTCATTCCTTGCCGTGTTTGAGGAGCTGTAACTTAACCTTACCAGCTACAACCTTTGTGCAAAACAGACTGAAGTATCCCAATCCAAGTTAGTAGGAGAATCAGACCAAAGTCCCTGCTCTTTCCAGCCACGTCATTTCCCCACCTTTCATGGAAGGCACCCTATGCCATGCATTGAGCTAGGGACCATTGCACAAATGACCTCAGTTAATTTTAGAGAGCCAGCTCCAGCAGTGAGCCAAGAACATTATCCCGATTCTATGCTGTTCCTCTGGACTATGGTTTTCCCTGACCTCCCTGTACAGTCTGTCCACTACCACTACATTAGTGCTGGGACCTAAAAACCTCAAAATATGAACCTGTCATTTCCCTCCTTTCTACTGTTAACGAACATACCCAATTTTACATGCAAATCAAAATTTAAAAGTAATAGAATTTTTTTAACAATGAGAAATAAAAGGAAGTTTTGCTAAGGTCATTGGGATTGAATTGTATTCAGTTATTTATTTTATTGAGCCTTTTGAGATATAAATGTCTGCTCTGAATGTAGCTGTTCATCCAAACTAAGAGGCTGGCTTTAAGCTTATTTCAATACATTGTATGAGAGGAAAATGTTTTCAAGGAGACCATCAGGAAATAGCTACATTATTGTAAACTGCACACATTTTAAAATGCAGACTCTTCCTTATCTGTTCTATTGTCAGATTAATGGTTTGAATTTCTAAATGCCGGCAATTCAAATGTCAGATTTGCTCGGACAAAAACAGGATTCCTGAAATACTAATGGTCCCTGATCAATACCATTAGCTGGAAAAATATGTTAAACTTCTGATTCTCAGGTTTTGTTCAAGAGATTCATAGTAATAACTCAGGTATGCTGTATGATGTGTGTGTGTGCATTTTATAAAATAACTGTTATTATTAGGAAAGTAATTAGATCAAACTAAAATGACTTTAAATGTCCCCTTGAAAAAGAATTTGGCAGCGGCGCCTGGGTGGCTCAGTGGGTTAAAGCCTCTGCCTTCAGCTCAGGTCATGATCCCAGAGTCCTGGGATCGAGCCCCGCATCGGGCTCTCTGCTTAGTGGGGAGCCTGCTTCCTCCTCTCTCTCTCACTGCCTGCCTCTGCCTACTTGTAATCTCTATCTGAAAAAAAAAAAAAAAAAGAAAAAAAAAAGAAAAAGAATTTGGCAGTATTAACTAAGAAATTTGACACAACTTCACTTCTGGATATTTAGGTTATAGAAATGAATTACAGATGGGAGAAGTTCATGTGTGGTGTCGACATGAATCCTCATTGTCTTCCTGAAATAGTGGTAACCAGAAAAGCAAAGCAAAATGTCTAAATATAGGAGAATGTGAGTTTATGCAAATTATGTAATCACCGTGAAACTCCGTTTCCCCGAATATAACAATAAGATAATTCTTGCCTAATAAGGTTGTTAAGATTATAGAACAAATGTCTGCAAAGTGCTTAAAGTAACTTTTTAATGTAAATATTAATGTTCCCTCTTCCCTTACACCATCAAGATATTATATAGACGATAGGATCATGCATTCCAACTACTGAGTAAAATTCAGAGATGTTTGCAATACTCAGCGCTAAGCTAGGAGCTGTGAAACCCACACTGAGACACCATGATCAAGATTCTCAAGAGTGAGTTTCAAAAGAAAAACTCAGAATGTTGCTCATGGTGGCAGCAGCCACTGGTAAGCAGTTTCAGTTGCCAATGATGTTAACATGCCAGGGCCACTTCTCTTGGGCATGGGTGTGATGGTTTGGGTCATGTCCCCAAAAAGATATGTTGAAGTCCTAACTCCCAGTATCTCAAAATATGGCCTTATTTGGAAATAGGGTCTTTGCAAATGTAATCAAGTTAAGATGAGGTCGTGAAGGGCCGGGGGAGCACTAATTCAATATGACTGGTCTATTTCTAAGAAGAGAGAGATTTGAACAGAGAAACAGGGAAAATGCCATGTGAAAGCGGAAACAGAGTTTGGGTGATGCAACCACCGATCAAGCAATGTCAAGGGTTGTAGCAACTACCAGAAACTAGGAGAGAGACATGGAGCACATTCTCCCTCAAAGCCCTCAGAAGAAGCCAATGCTACCAACACCACGACTTTGGACTTCTAGTTTTGAAGCCTGTGAGAGAATAAGTGTATTTTGCTTTAAGCCATCCAGTCTGTGGTGCTTTATTATGGCATCCCGAAGAAACTAATGTGCTATAAAAAAATTAACCTCGGATACACAGTAAGAAAAGAGGTTTGTAATTTTTTGGGAAGTGTGCCATTTGTGGTCCTTGAGAGTAGTTTTTATCAGAGTATATGTGTCTATGTGTTCATTAGATTGTCTCCAGAGAGTTACCCCAGTTCCTCTCAGCCTGATAAAGCAAACAACATTCCTAATGGCAAGGGGGGAGGGACTACAGTGTTGCCTTTCTTTGATCAATAGAATACAGAAGAGGTTGGCATTCTGGGTCTTCCAAACCTAGGCCTTCAGGGGATGACATCTTCTGCTTGCTTCTTTTTTGGAGCCCAGGCTCCATACTGCAAGCTGAACTACTGAATGATTACAGAACATCTGAGGGGACACCATAAATGAGGACAGTTCATCTTGATGTTCCAGTTCTGATCAATCTAGCTGATTGCAGTCTCTCAAGTGATCCCAGTCAGCACTGCAGAGAATAGAAGAACTACCTTGCCCCAATTCCTGACCTCCAGAATTGTGATGATAAATTATAGTTTTTGTTTTATTTTACCAAGTTTTGGACTTCTTATAACATGACAATGAAGCATTGATAAAATGTATGTATCGGTGTATGAGTGTTGGGGGCTGGAGACAGACATAGAGAGGAGGGCAGTGGGCTAGATTATGATGGATTAAGACAGAAATGAGTGGAGGAAGAAGGCAAGACTATTGAGATTAGGAATTTAGCAGTGAAAATGCAGTTTACCTGCTAATAACAGGGAATAGATTGGGTTTGCAGGATCGCTTGTTTCCAGACCAGAGTTAAGTTGCATGCTTATAGAAAGGAGCCATTGGGTGAGGAATACTTGGTTATTACCAAATTTAACCTGAAGCTTTTTAAAGGACTTTCCCTCACAGGTTTGCCAAAACAACAGAAGCCCAAAGTCGAGAGGTCCATCACTAAATACTCTGGTTCTGTGCCCCTAGCATTGAATTTTCCCAATTCATCTTCTCTTCTTATTCAGGATAAGATTTTTTGTTTGTTTGTTTTTGTTTTTGTTTTCAGCAAAAAGTGTATTATGTATTTTAAAGATGATATATCCTTGTTTAATCAACTGTCATATTTATTTGGTGCTCTCATTGCTTAAATGCTTTAAGACTCTGGTCTAGCCCATGTAGCTCAGATATGCAAATTATAATGGACATAATGCCCAGTTATACAGCCCACTTTGTGGTCCAAAAAATGTACAGACATGAGCAAGTGCTATGTCACGACCCTGTTCTTTCTTGCACAAGCTTCCTGAACATTCCAGACACTAGATCCTGCTTTTCTTCCTCTCCTTCCCATCCTACACAAATGTACACAGTCACCATTTGGGCAAATTCACACTCATGCTTTAGAAGTAAAGGCAGACATTGCATTCTGAATCCCATCTTGCAAGCCCCCATGTATCCTCACTACCTGGCTTACATGCCTCTGTCCTCCACTGTAAGTGTTGAAGTCTGATTGCTCTATAAGGGAGCAATGTTGTGTTTGCTCACATAAACTCAGTATTTAAGTTGGTTCCCAGCACATACAATTGTTTGATAATATGAAATGAATAAGCATACGATCTGGCATCCGAATCTATGACATTATGATCTTGTATGAGTCACCTAACTTCCCAATGCTTCAGTACTTCTTGATCTCTAGCTGAAAGGAAGTCGTTGCTACTTGCTCCTGTCTACTTTATGCTGTTTTTCTGAAGTTGAACCAGTTAAGCATCATAAAACGCTGAGAAGATAAGGGGTATGGAGCACTGCCAGATGGTGACAAAATCCCAAGGCATCTTGAAGAGACCTGTCAATCAGGGAAAAGCCATGGAATGCAGCTCTAAGCACCGATACTCTGACAGCTGCAGAATCTTGTCTATATGTCATGCTGGTGTCAGGGATCTGGAGGCTCAGCTCGGAGTCCTGCCGACTGATGCTCATCATCTGGGCTCTGCCAGCACCTGTTTGGATCTATCATTAAAGATGAACATGTAACACTGCTGCATTTGGCTCTGATGTTCAATTTCACATGTGTTCTTTATTTATCTACAACAGTTGCAAACCTTTTATAGTTGTGAAGTCTAACATCACAGGAATTCAAGGCTGGGATCGTCTAGGCTGATCTTAGCCCTGGAATGTGGTGAATAATTCTGGCCATGCCATCCCACTCTGAATCAGATGAAAATTTGGATGAAAAGCAAATATTGCTCCTAAATGCAAATAAACAGCACACACATAAATGGGCTTTCTAAAAATTTTCACGCTTTCCAGTATTTCTATCTTCCAATATTTTCTAAAATTTGCCACAATAGATTGTTCAACCTCATTTAAGTCACACAGCTGATGCTATAAAGAGCAGAGCTGTTCCCATCAAGCCCTGCCCAAACTAAAGACTTAAGAGAAAAAAAAAATCAAGTGGGGTTTTTTTTTAAGTCTTTAAGTTATAGGGTGGTTTCTTGTACAGCAAATGATTACTTATACATTCCCAAACTTCTCCATTCCTAATTCCTGCTCTTAGAGCCAGCATTTACAACTTGTTTTGCTATTTCTTCTAGAAATTGCTACCATATTTCTAGTGAATGTTATCTCAATATCCATTAAAGGAAGTTATATACACTTTCTGAGACCCAGGCTTACTATCTATAAAATAAGATAGCAATAATAGCTTTGTCACTGGTTCTTCAAAGACATATACTATAGGGAATGGTACATAGTAACTACTAAATAAATTATGTTTATAATTAGGAGAAAATTGTTATTTTCATGTAAATGTAGAATAATGAAGACAGTGGAAATCCCTATCAGAAATACACATGACCAAGTTCTATTTAGATTTAAAATTAGCTTGACCTTAAAAACAGAGAACTGTGTCAAGCACAATTGATTCCTATATGATTCCTATACATATCATCTATGTCTATATATATGTGCCATATATATATCTATATATCTACATATATAGATATATATATCATAGAAGATGCTGCTTACCTTATAGGGATTATAAAGGCAGTCTTTCTTCTTTCTCCCTGCTATTATAGTATCACAAATTTTCATTTAATCAATATTTAGTGTTCCTATTACTCTAACCATCTAAAAATTTTTATATCTGATTATATTCTGCATTGTTTCTTTTCAAAGAGGTAAACTTTACAGCTCTTTTGTTGTTTTTGCTTCATTTTCTATGTACCTGCCATAAGTCACGAATATGCTTTCTGCCTTAAGCTTTCCTCTGATTCTTCGCTGTCCAAGTTTGCAAGTGAGTTACTAAAAATCTGCCTGGAACTGCCAGTACAGGAGGAAGCCCAATAGTTATATGGTTTTGAATAGTTGCATGGTTTTGAATATAGAGTGATTAGGAGTAAAAGGGGTTTTTATTAAGATACCCCTACTATCATTCTCAAGGGACTACTATAACCTAACCTCCTGTCTGAGGTAAGTAAGCCTGGTAGCCTAAACAGTGAAAGAGACCAGAGGTCCTCATCATTCACCTATTTTCAGATGGGAACTTCAGTCATTTACAATGTCTAATGACCACACAATCCATAATTGCAGCTTCCCAGAAAGTAAACCTAATATGTCCTGGGGTTATGGAGAGCTGTTCCTGGGAGTAAGGATTTGGAGAATGATGTAATGGGTCTAACCGTTCCTTGAACAAACTGTCCATTCTTCTTTCTGCCCCTCCACCCAAAGCACCCACCTCAGATCCCACCTCTAGTTTCAGTTTCTTTCTGGAGTCCTGTGGCATGAATCGATTTGCTTCCCAAAGACTCCCCCATTACACGCTTTCAGCTCTGTCAGGTATATGGAGTCAGGATAAGCCACTTATCCATATCCTTTCCAGTTCCCGAAATTAACAGAGGGAACCTTTTAAATGGACGGTTGTCTCCTCATTGATTCTCACAATGCATACTTTCCTTCTTTTACTTCCATTGGAGTGGAGTTGAAGTGGAAGTAAGGTAAATCATTTGTATACATTAGCATGTTTAACCGAAGAATCTGTATCTTCAATCTGGAATTCTCAAACATTCTTTGAGATTAGAATCAGAAGCCAAGAGCAGACAAAAGAGAAGTTGAAATCTGGGGAGAACACTTCTCTCCACTTTGCACACTGGGACTGACTCATTTGTGGGGAACTTTCAAGCTCATTGGCTAGTGAAACATTCACGAATGTGGTGAGACTTGGAGGGTACCTTCTGTGGAATCAGGCAGAGACTGACTCCTCATGAATTTCACACCAGATTTAAGCTGACCCAGAAAAGCAAGATGACAAAGCCTATTCTGGAGTGAACATTATTATTCCTTATAGGATTTGGAGCCGGGGCCCCTCTTTCGTCCATGGCAATACACGAAAATTGGGAAAATCCCATTTCCCAAGTGGAAAGAAAAAGCCTTCAACAGTTTTCTGTAAAGCCAAAATACAAACATAATCTTCATACAGAACTTTATACTTGACAAAGGACCACAGTGAGGCCTCTGACTCACGCTCACTGACCCTTGTCAATCCCTCCTTGCTTGCTGCTTCCTTTCTCCTCAGGACTGTTAACTTTAAATTTCTAAAACAGTAACCTGACAGGAAAGGTTAGTTTTATCCAGTAAGTGGCTATTTCAAAATTTGTTTTCATGTCCCCATCTATGCTGGTTGAGTGAAAACGTTGTCCCAATATTAGACTTTTTTTTTCCATTTTGAGAAAAATTTTCATTTTTCCTTTTTTTTTTTTCCATTTTAAGAAGCAATGAAGGAGTATATTTTTCCTGGTTTGATCTCCTGATATGTAGGATTTTCTAGGACTCGCTATCAAACATTGTCTTTCTTCTCTGCAGTCTAAAACAAATTTTTGGAAGTAGAGATTATAATGAAGAATACTAGAACTTGAGACTTTTAAAATCAATTAGAGTTTTATTTTTTTCTTTCTAATTTAGGGACTGTTCTCTTATGCATAGATGATGAAATTAAGTCAGACTTCTTTGTTTTACTCTTTTGGTAAATTAGCAAACATCCAATATTCTGAGTAAACCTGAATAGAACAAATTTGCAATCTTAAAAACCAAGACTGAGATCAACAAGCTTTTTAGTGCTTATCTTTGCATTTTATTTCTTAACTGTAATAAATTTGTCCATCTCAAAGGATGGTTTTAGAACCCAAACAGTAGCAGTTTCCTAAGTTACAAACATTGAGGGCTCTTCATCCACTTCTCACCCATTTTTCATGTGAGATTTCACAGACAAAAGCAGTGGGATTGACATTCTGTTCACATTCTTGTAGTAGTGCTGTACCTTCCTACTCCATTCTATTTTGCTAATAAGAATAACAAGTCCCAGCATGGTGTATTCTAGTAGAAAAATCAGCCTGGGCATCTTATTAAAAACAAATTCTTAGGGGCACCTTGACAGCTCAGTCATTAAGCACCTGCCTTTGGCTCAGGTCATGATCCCGGGGTCCTGGGATGGAACCCAGAGTCAGGCTCCCTGTCTGCTGAGAAGCCTGCTTCTCCCTCTTCCACTCCCCCTGCTTGTGTTCCTTCTCTTTCTGTGTCTCTCTCTGTCAAATAAATAAAATCTTCAAAAAAAAAAAAAAAAAAGCAACACTGTCCTGATGAAACGAGGACTCTGGATTATATTATTACAAAAAAATCTTCAAGAGTCGATGGCTTCCTTTAGATCCTCTTCCTCCTTCCTCCTCCTCCCTCTTCTTCTCCTTCTTCTTCATTTTCTCCTCCTCCTCCTTCTAAAACTGGTGTTTGATTGTAACTGAAATAAGATAGTCCAAAGAAGATACTTAAGTCTACTTAAGAGCTTGAAAAAACCAGGATGAATAGTTTTAAATGTTGTAGTCTTGGTGATAAAAATCAAATAGAGTTTTAGTTCTTTTCTCATATAGATCCTCTTGTCTGTTTTAGAAGTCCCAAATTGATTTGTCAAGAAAGATCAAAGAGGAAAGGATCATTGCTTCTGAGGGTGAACAAAAGACAGACAATGAGTTACAGGCTAGAAAAAACAATGAAAGAAAACAAAAACATGGTGTTCCAGATTCAATACTTTTTATAAGGTCAACTAATGATGACCTTCACCATCCTCTTGATAAAGAGAAGGTAACATTTTGCCCTAATTTGTCTGACATTTATTATAGTTTAATATCTTGTCCTCTATTTTGACAGCCAAGAATTCTTATTATTTGCAGTTTTTCCCTCCATGGCATATAATGGAATGCAGTGGGTGTTGTGATCTCAACACCTCTTAAGTCATTACAGGTAACTCTTTTTGAGCTTCATTTCTCTCTTCAGAAAATTGGGGTAACAGTATTCTAGTTGGACATGAGTTTAGCAGAATTTGGAAAGCAAAGAATTCTATGTCGACCTCACTCTAATCACCTTGTCACATATGTATGTATACTCATTTACATCTGTGTGCATGCATGTGTGTGTATTGGTGTCCATGGAGAAAGAGAGGAACAGATTCAAGGATAGAAGAGGAAAATAAATAATATACAAGTGAAAGGATTAGGATGAATAGATACATATGCACATAAACATACGCACTTATATATAATTTAACTGTGCAATAAAAACCAGTTGCGATTGTACCAACATGACAGGAAAATATCCTTGAAAACAATATTTTCCTTTGCCTTTATGGGGCACAGGATAAAACACAGGAAGTGTAATCCAACCACACTGCCATTTTTTTTGTTTAAATGTGAGCATTGCATGGAAGCTAGAATTAGGCTTATCTGAATACATTGCATAAACATTTGCCCGATTGATCTTTGTTCAGTACAGTTGTGTTTCATGAATTAATGTCACCTTTTGCTCTTTTCCAGATGCTGTCAAATTCCTATCTCTCTCTCTTTTTTAACATTCAGCTATTTAATGAAAGGGGGAAAACATGGTGAGGATGTAATTTTGGGAAAAAACAAAACAAAACAGCCCTAGTGATAGCTGTGGTATGTGGTTGTGAAGGGTCTGTGTGGCTACGGGAGTGAGAGAGATGTAGGAAGCATAAGATACGAGACTGATGATATGAAAGAGTACTTCACATTATGATAGTACATAGATTTTTCTCTTTTTTTTGAAGGAATATCTGCCTAGTATAAGGCCCAAGAAAGAGATCTATTTGAAAATGTTCCATGATTGCTTTGCGATGTGACACAAGGATTAGGTTCCTGGCTGCCCCCTAATGGTCATTGAGGTAAGCAGGTCAGCCTTAGGGCACTTGATCCAAAGACTTGAAAGACACTTGACTTTTCTCAGATAATACAAATCTGTAAACAATGTAAAGATAACATTACTAAACATTTTGT
This sequence comes from Meles meles, assembly GCF_922984935.1. Lineage (NCBI taxonomy): Eukaryota > Metazoa > Chordata > Mammalia > Carnivora > Mustelidae > Meles > Meles meles. Next base: position 33,837,421 of record NC_060069.1, on the reverse strand, counting down.
TAATTCAAATGAGATTTCACTTTATGGATCATAACTAGAGCTCACCACTTATTCCATAAACAAAAGGATAATCAATTAAGGTGTTTATGTTTTGTTTTCATTATTATAGCAGGTTGAGCATAATAGGAAGACTCAACCCCCATCAAATTCCTCCAAACTTTGTAGAAGAGATCTTCACTCCTTAAAACAATATTTTAGGAACCAAAGAAGTCATTTTCAGACCCCAAAATAAAAACAACATTTGAAGGCTTTTGTTTGGTAGGGGAAAGAAATGAAATCTTCAGGTGGGGAGCAAAAGGAGGGTCAAATGCAGCAAACAATCTTGATGACTTCTCTTAAAGATTGGGAAAGGAAACAATTTAATGCTTTTTCTGTGAAGGGAAACATCCAACCAGCTCCACTGTAGAGCTCTTTCAAGAGATAGGGCTATTTAGAGGGTGAGAGAACCACAAGGTTGAGAATGGGAGTCAAATGAAAGAAACAATTAAGCCCCTGGAATCTGGAGTCAAAATCTCCTATGGCAGACATTAGTTAAAAAAAGCTGAACTTCCTTCCTGAATGAATCCATAAAGACTAGAATTTTGAGCTTACCATTGATGTCAAGCATGGAATGAAATTCCTTTGTCAGGCATTCTGGAATGCAAAGAGTCCATGAGGTTTGAATATTTCTATATAGAGAAAGAGCTGCCACAACTCATGACTGAGATTGAATTTGCCACCAGCCAAGTCATATAGGGACTTTAGAACTGCTTTATATGATTTAATAAGAGGAAAGAATACGACATTTTCACACCTGAGATTTGGGGATAAAATTTTTGACAGTTACAGCATTTATTTTGCATTCAGGCAGATCTATAAAACTATCAATTAGATGCTGTCTTTCAGTAGAGGACCTTCCAATATACTAGGAAATGAATCATCAATTTCAATGTTGGGTTATTTGGCCACTAATAAAACAGTGGTCAATCCAAAAACCAATGAAATACGCTGGAGACAAGTAGGAAGGGAATATTTCTTAAGTGAAATAACATGAGAACTTTAATGATGAGTAAGATAAGACACAAACATCGTCAATGCACATCATGAATCATGTGTAGACTTTTGGAATTTAAATAAAACTAGTGGAGAGAACAGGAACCAGATCCTGAAAGGTCTTATCAGCTAAGAGGAATCTGCTATTTTTTTGGTAACTTATTAATTATTTTTATTTTATTAACATATAATGTATTATTTGCTTCAGGGTACAGGTCTGTGAGTCATCAGTCTTACACAATTCACAGCACTCACCATAGCACATATTCTCCCTACTTTTGAAAAAAATGTATGGTATTTTGATAGGGATTGCATTAAATGTGTAGATTGCTTCAGGTAGCATAGACATTTTTCACATTATTTTTCCTTCCAATCCATGAGCATGGAATGTTTTTCCATTTCTTTGTGTCTTCATCAATTTCTTCCATGAGTACTTTCTAGTTTTCTGCATACAGATTCTTTCCTTCTTTGGTTAGGTTTATTCCTGTATCTTATGGTTTTGGGAGCAATTGTAAATGGGATCAACTCCTTAATTTCTCTTTCTTCTGTCTTGCTGTTGGTATATAAAAATGCAACTGATTTCTGTGCATTGATTTTATATCCTGATACTTTACTGAATTCCTGTATGAGTTTTAGCAGTTCTGGAGTGGAGTCTTTGGGTTTTCTGCATAAAGTATCAGATCATCTGCAAAGAATGAGAGTTTGACTTCTTTCCTGATTTGGATGTATTTTATTTCTTTTTTTGTCTGACTGCTGAGGCTAGGACTTCTAGCATATTCTGCTATTCTATGTTGAATAGCAGTGGTGATAATGGACATCCCTGCTGTGTTCCTGACCTTAGTAGAAAAGCTCTCAGTTTTCCCCATTGAGAATGATATTCGCTGTGCGTTTTTCATAGATGGCTTTGATGATACTGAGGAATGTGCCCTCTATCCCTACACTGTGAAAAGTTTTGATCAATAAAGCATGATGTATGTTGTCAAGTGCTTTTCAGCATCTATTGAGAGTATCATATGGTTCTTGTTCTTTCTTTTATTAATGTATTGTAACATATTGATTGATTTGCAGATGTTGAGCCAACCTTGCAGCCCAGGAATAAATCCCACTTTGTTATGGTGAATAATCCTTTTAATGTACTGTTGGATCCTATTGGCTAATATTTTGATGAGAATTTTTGCATCTGTGGTCTATAATTCTCCCTTTTGATGGGGCCTTTGTCTGATTTTGGGATCAAGGAGATTCTAGGCTCATAAAATGTGTTTAGAAGTTTTCCTTCCATTTCTATTTTTTAGAACAGTTTCAGGAGAATAGGAATTAGTTCTTTAAATGTTTGATAGAATTCCCCTGGGAAGCCATTTGGCTCTGGGCTCTTGTTTCTTGGGAGATTTTTGATGACTGCTTCAATCTCCTTACTGGTTATGGGTCAGTTCACGTTTTCAATTTCTTCCTGGTTCAGTTTTGGTAGTTTATATGTCTCTAGAAATGAATCCATTTTTTACAGATTGTCAAATTTGCTGGTGTATACTTGCTTATAATATGTTCTTATAATTGTTTGTATTTCCTTGGTGTTGGTTGTGGTCTCTCTTCTTTCATTCAGGGTTTTATTAATTTGGGTCCTTTCTCTTTTCTTTTTGATACGTCTGGCCAGGGGTTTATCAATCTTACTAATTCTTTCAAAGAATGAGCTACTGTTCTTTTCATTCCTATTTCATTGATTTCTGCTCTGATCTTTATTATTTTTCTTCACCTGCTAGGTTTAGGCTTTCTTTGCTGTTCTCTCTCCAGCTCCTTTAGTTGTAGGTGTAGGTTGTGGACTCAAGAACTTTCTTGTTTCTTGAGAAAGTCTTGTATTGCTATATTCTTTCCTCTCAGGACTGCCTTTACTGTGTCCCAAAGATTTTGAACAGTTATGTTTTCATTTTCATTTGTTTCCATGAATTTTTCAATTCTTCTTTAATTTCCTGGTTGACCCATTCATTCTTTAATAGGATGCTCGTTAGCCTCCATGTATTTGAGTTCTTTCCAACTTTCCTATTGTGGTGGAGTTCTAGTTTCAAAGCATTGTGGCCTGAAAATATGCAGGAAATGATCCCAATCTTTTGGTACAAGTTGGGACCAGATTTTTGAACCATAATGTGATCTATTCTGGAGAATATTCCATGTGCACTAGAGAAGAATGTGTATTCTGTTGCTTTGGGATGGAATGTTCTGAATATATCTGTGATGTCCATCTGGTCCAGTATGTCATTTAAAACATTTATCTCCAAGTTGATCTTTTGCTTAGGTGATCTGTCCATTTCAGTGAGGGGGGTGTTAAAGTGCTCTACTATTATTGTATTATTGTTGATGTGTTTCTTTGATTTTGTTATTAATTGGTTTATATAGTTGGCTGCTCCCATGTTAGGGGCATAGATATTTAAAATTGTTAGATTTTCTTGTTGGACAGACTCTTTAAGTATGATATAGTGTCCTTCCTCATCTTTTATTATGTCTTTGGCTTAAAACCTAATTTATCTGATATAAGGATTGCCACCCACCTTTCTTTTGATGTCCATTGGCATGGTAAATTGTTTTCCACCCCCTCACTTTCAATCTGGAGATGTGTTTGGGCCCAAAATGAGTTTCTTGCAGACAGCATATTGGTGGGATTTGTTTGTTTTTAATCCATTGTAATACCCTGTGTCTTTTGATTGTGACATTTAGCCCATTTATATTCAGGGTAACTATTGAAAGATATGAATTTAGTGCCATTGCATTGCCTGTAAGGTGATTGTTACTGTATATTGTCTCTATTCCTTTCTGGTCTGTTACTTTCAGGCTCTCTGTTTGCTTAGAGGAACTCTTTCAATATTTCCTACAGGGCTGGTTTGATGTTTGCAAATTCTTTTAGTTTTTGTTTGTCCTAGAAACTTTTTATCTCTCTTCTATTTTCAATTCAGCCTAGCTGAATATAATATTCTTGGCTGCATATTTTTTTTCTTGTTTAGTGTTCTGAATATATCATGCCAGTCATTTCTGGCCTGCCAGGTCTCTGTGGATAGGTCTGCTGCCAATCTAATATTTCTCCCATTGTATGTTACAGACTTCCTGTCCTGAGCTGCTTTCAAGATTTTCTCTTTATCACTGAGACTTGTGAGTTTTACTATTAGATGATAGGGTGTTGACCTATTTTCATTGATTTTGAGGGGGATTCTCTGTGCCTCTTGGATTTTGATGCCTGTTTCTTTCACCAAATTAGGGAAATTCTCTGCTATAATTTGCTCCAATATACCTTCTGCCCCTCTCTCTCTTTCTTCTTCTTCTGGGATCCCAAGTATTCTAATATTGTTTTATCTTATGGTATTACTTATCTCTCGAATTCTTCCCTTGTGGTCCAGTAGTTGTTTATCTCTCTTTTTCTCAGCTTCTTTATTTTCCATCATTTGGTCCTCCATATCACTAGTTCTCTCTTCTGCCTCATTTATCCCAGCAGTAAGAGCCTCCATTTTTTATTGCACCCCATTAATACTTTTTTTAAAATTTCAACTTGGTTAGATTTTAGTTCTTTTCTCCAGAAAGGGATTTTATTTCTCCAGAAAGGGATTCTCTAGTACCTTCCATGCTTTTTTTGAGCCCAGCGAGCACCTTGATAATCATAATTCTGAACTCTAGATCTGACGTCTTACTAATATCCGTATTGATTAGGTCCCTGGCCATCAGTACTGCCTCTTGTTTTTTTGTTTGTTTGTTTGTTTTTTGAGGTGAGTTAGGATATATTTTGATTTTTTAGAAGAAACTGTATCCCAAAATTTTAAAGAAAGAAAAACCTATATTTATACAAAAAATAAGGTTAAATACAATGAAGGAATGGAATATGACTATAATGATGAAAATTTAAAAAGATTTTAAAAAATGTATTGGTAAGATAAAATAGTTAAAAAGGGTTAAAACAGGAAAGAGGAAAAATTTTAAGAAAATAGAAAAAGAGACAAAAATTTAAAAAATTTAACTTTGAAACACTAAATAATCCTGGGGGAAAAGCCATGAATTCTATGTTATATTCCTCTAGCTCTGGAGTTCTGCAGTTCTTATTGACTGGTGAACTTGGTCTTGGTGGCATGTTCTTGCTAATATTCTGGGGGAGGGGCCTGTTGCTATGATTCTCAAATGTCTTTGCCTGAGGCAGAATTGTGCTGCCCTTGCCAGGGGCCAGACTAAGGAATCTGCTCAGTTTTGCTCTCAGAAGCTTTTGTTCCCTGAACACTTTCTGTACAGATTTAGAGGATGAGAATGAAAATGGAGGCCTCCAAATCTCAGACCTGGAGGAACTGAGAGCTCAGAGCCCCACTCCTCTGTGATCTCTCAGAGAAAAGCAGTCAATCACTCCCATCTCCTTGGTCTCTGGCTGCACTCCGTGCTTACTCAGCCTGCGACCAACGTTACTATGTCTGGCGCATGACCCCGTTTGGAGTTCCCAAACCCAGCAGATTCTGGCAATGTGGTCCAGCACTGCTCCTCCCAGAGGAGGAAGGAAGGGATTCTCCCCAGATCTGCCACTACTGGGGTCCCTGCTCGAAGAGTAGTGGCTTGACTGCCTCGGATCATGGTTTAAGGTGACCCCGAGCTGAAAGCCCACTCAATGGGTCCATCTCTGTAGCCGGTTTCCCTGCTCTGATATCTGGGAGCTCTGCCACACTCAGACACCCCTGGTCTTTCTGTGACCCCGAGGGTCCTGAGACCACACTGTCCCCGCATGGGCTCCACTCCTGGCTTAGCCTCTGGAGCAATGTCCCTCTGTGGAACAGACTTCTAAAAGTATGAATTTTGTGCTCTGCTGCTCTACTATTTGCCAGGAGCCAGACCCTCTCCCCATGGCTTATCTTCCTGTCTATTGCCTCAGATTCACGTCTCTGCACATCCTAACTTCCTGAAAGTGTTTGCTTTTCTGTTCCTAGAAATGCTGCTCTTCTTCCCTTCTATCTCCTATTGAGTTTTAGGTGTTCAGAATGGTTTGATAACTATGTAGCTGAACTCCTGGGACCTGGTGATATATAGCTCCCCTACTCCTCCACCATCTTTCTCCTTCCCCCAGAATCTGCTGTTTTTGGTAGCCACAGGATTCATGTGCAGTTTTTCTCCTTTTTCTATAATTGAATATAGAATTCAATTATAGAATATAGTAGAATATATTACAATAAAATAGAATAGAATAGAATAGAAGCAAATATAATTGGCATCAATATTATATTAGTTTCAGGAATACAACATAGTGATTTAATTATAAATTAGAAATTTTATATTATATGATTTAATTATATGATTATATGATATATATTATATGCTTACATGATATAATGATTTAATTATATGATTAATTATTAAATGATTTAATTATAAATTAGTAATTATAAATTAGAAAATGATGATAATATATCCTGTTATCAATGGTCACCATAAAAAGTTATTGCATAAAATCGTGTAGCATGAAATATTACCAACTCTGCATTTTCAGGCAGCAAAGCAACATGATAAGCTCTACAAGTGGAAAAAAGCTGTGAGAAAAGGTCGGGGGAGGCAGAGAGGTAAGATTAGCGAAAATTTCAGAAGTCCAGATGAGGATTGGCAAGGACCTAAACTAAATGGAGAGGTAGGAATGAATGTGGGAAATCTGAGAGGTAAACTCAATATGGCAGAGAAATGGTACAACTCAATCATGTTCACAGCTCTGTTGCTAGAACCTGGCATCTTGTGTGACAAAAGTATAAATTTGATAAATACTTATTGCTTAAAAGGAGAAGAAGAGGGCTCAAGTGTCCCACCTTGATGGTTGAAATATGAAACACAGGAGTGGAGTTGTGGCCAAGATAGTGGGTTTGGTTACTGACCTGTTGAATTTGAGGAGTCTGTAGGTCATCTGGGTGGAGAGACCCAGTATGCAGAATAATGTATGAATCCAGAACTCAGATTGAGATTGGGATAGGAGAATATCATAAAGGAGGTTTTTCTCCTGGAAGACCATATACTCAGAACCAATGCAGTTTATATTGTTTTTATTAAGGTAATTTTTTAAAGATTTTATTTATTGATTGATTGATAAAGAGAGAGATTACAAGCAAGCAGAGAGGCAGGGGGAAGCAGGCTCCGTGCTGAGCAGAGAGCCTGATGTGGGGCTCGATCCCAGGACCCTGAGATGATGACCCAAGCTGAAGACAGAGGCTTAACCCACTGAGCCACCCAGGCATCCCAAGGTAATTTTTAATTAAGGACTTTTTCTAAAAATATCTCAAAGAAGTTTGTATGAGGAATAAAATTTCCTTTTTTAAAGCATATACTGTTCCTAATACATTAAGAAATAAAATGTTACTTATAATGTTGACTGTTTTCCAAAGGAAGGGTTGTTCCAGTCACCTGATCAGGGTTTTTTTTTTTTTTTTCTCCTGAGTACATCAACAATATGCTTATGTAAGTGTTTTGTGGTCAGAGGGGAAGATAATTCCTCAGTTAAATAAGAAGAGAAGAATTTTAAGGAAACAAGAATGAGGGGATGTAAAAAGTTAGAGTGTGAAGGGCAGAGGGAAAGAAGAGAGAAGGACTCATTGAGAAAATAAGAAGATATAATTGGATTTATTGAGGATATTGGTGAAAGGCCCAAGTTTTAAAGTTGCATGTGTGTTGTGTAAAGGTTTTGGTATCTTGACTTACATGGCAGAGTGTGTATGTATAGATTTTTGTATGTATGTATTTAGGACTTAAGAGCCCAGAGGTAGAGGGGTTAAGTAAGAGATGCCATGTCCAGCAATCTTCAAGAGGCTTTGGACACTCTCAGATCATAGAATTGGGTCTTGTTGCAGCTTAATCGTGGGGAGACCTAAGTTCACATCTGAATTATACTTCAGTAAAGCAATCCTATTCATGAGAAAAAAAAATCTTCCAAATCTTCCAGTATTTTCAGTAAAATTTATGCATATAGAAAGTTTGGAATTAGAGAATGCTATTTAAAACCAACTTTAGACACTGATCTGCTAAATTTACAAAAGCTATAAATTATAAGTTTTTAACATTTAAATCAATACCTGTTGGATCTCCCCTCTGAGCACTGTTGAATTCTCCTACCTTCATGGTCCTTCTGAAAAAACCAGGGTTGAAAGAATTGCATTGTTTGGGAGGAACAACAAACTCAGAGAGAATCAAGTCAGGGTTTCAAGATAGCACTAATACTTGTGGAATGCATTTATTCATACCACATAGTTTCTTAATTAACTTTTGTGTTAAACCATCAAGTATTAGGTGCTGAGGATTCAGATATATGAATAAAATACTATCTTGGCATTGTCTGTGTTCTAATGCCCTGAGTGGATCAGGAGGATTGAAAGGAAGAAATAAATCGCAAATATTAATCAACTTGAGTGCTGTACTAAAATACCTAGAATACATGGGGAGTTATTTAAGATTTCAAGCCTAGAAGTGATCAGAATTTAAATTTAGGAAGATCAAATTTGATGAGTTCAGAAATGGGAATTTGGATAGCAGCAATAGTTGAGGTAATACATGATTAGAGCCTGAAGCAAAGCAGTGACAGTAAGACAGAGAGAGAGCTCCATGGAAGCAGCAGGACTAGGCACTGTCAGAATGAGTGTGGGAGATGGGAGGAGTCATTTTCTGACTTGAGTGACTAGATGGATAGCACAGTCATTCATGGGAATATGGAATACAAAGCTGGAACCAGCTCAGGGAAAAAAAAAAAAAAAAAAAAAAAAGGATGCTGAATTTTATTCTGGGCATTGCCCTTCAAGTTGCCTGTGGATCATACAGGTAAAGGTCTTCAGCAGGCAGGAGGATGTCTATGCTGGAGGTCAGAATTGAAGCTGTAAACTGTGCGTTGTCAACATGCAGTTAATACCTGAAGTCATGAAAATGCCTCAGGTGCTTCAGACATAAAAGGTCTACTGAGAAGAGCAGTTTACCTAAGGGATATCAGCATTTAAAGATTCAACCAGTGTCTCTTTCCATCCTTGAACCTTATCTACCATCCCTGGCATCAGAAGACTTAGAAATATAGCACACTGGGAGTTTTTAAGGTAAACCGACTACATCCTTGCCCACTTCTGCACAAACTTTTAGCCTGTGTCTTTATCCTTCCAGCCAAACCCTCCATCACTTTCATTTTTCAACATCTTTTTGAAATTTTTCACCCACTGATGTTCCCATTCAGGTTATTTTTAGACGTACATGCTATACCTTTTAAATTCATTTATGTAATAAAGGCTCAATTTTTAAGTTTTTCCTGACAGCTTGTAAGCCTCAATCTTCCCTCCTTCCATTCTGCCTTAATCTGGGCAAGTTGGTGAGAAAGCCTGGGTGCTCCTTTCTTTGCCACTGGGGTGAAGTTCAAATCATGTGCAGAAACCTTGACTCAGCCCCACCCCTACACCATAATAAAAACTCAAAGGCTGTCTCCTTTTCCTGACTCTCAAGCCATTTTCAAATCACTTGGGAGCTACCTTGATCTCCTCAGAATGTATCATTATGTGAGTAAAAAAAAAAAATCTTTTCATCTCCTCTTGGCGTGTGTGTGTGTGTGTGTGTGTGTGTGTGTGCATGTGTGACATCCTCAGTGTCAACATCTGAACCAAACTTTGAGTCTCCATCTTTTCTTGCATAGTGGATGTAATCTTTTGCTGTCATTTTAGTTGGATCTTGGTATGGAGAGGAGATAAATACAAATGCCCAATCCACCACTTTCAATGGAGTCCTTCTTGATTCCACTGACTCTGGATCTCTGGGTTGTGCTCAGAAAAAATAATGCAAGCATATTTGTTCACCACCTGACATAATCCTATACAGAAATTCCAGGTGGACGAGAGAAGCTGTAAATGGATAGTTATATTTTGATCAATAAGAACAAGCAGTTTTCTCAATTTGTGGGCTGGGTGGATGAGGTGAGAGAGTTCAAATAAGGACGTGAGAAAGTAACATATTCATTAATTAGCATAATCCACAGCAATGTGTACCATCATTGTTCTTCCAGAGATTTCTCATATAAAGGAGTTGCAGACTGATGATCATCACCCTGAAATATGTTCATGCTGAGGTCTTAGAAGTGACATACCCCCAGCCTTCATTCCCAACTGGGCATTGTACCCAACAGAAACCATCTTGTCTAGGAAGCAGAAAATTATGTAGAATTAACACATTGAGGAAGATATGCACAGATTTAAATAAAGCACCTCAGAACACTAATGGGTTTTGTTGTTGTTTTGTTTTTATATCTCTAGGATGCCAAAATGGTAGACTGAGAGATCCCAGACCTGGTTTTTTTAAACATGTCTAAATTCACATCATCTGAAAGGTAAAACTATCTACTCTCTTGAAAAACTCTTTGCTAGAAGTGCAAAAACATAGATATAGCTGTGGAATGTCTGGAAAGACTGGAAAAGCCCATTGCAGTCTTGGATAGCTATCTCATTCAAGGTAAATGGTGCAAGATTTAGCAATGCTCAGATTTAGCCCATATGTGGAGAGGACAGTAACCTTGCTCTCATAAGCGCTGTTGCTTAAAGATGGGCAATCTTCTGGATTGCCAGTTCACATATCTTCTGGCTCCTTAGCATCCAGATTCTATACAGAGTGTACAGACCAGGGTAACATCCTGTAATAGTATTGGGTGGGCTTTATGCTGTTCTAATTCACTGCTCTCTAGATCAGCTGCACTTAGGAAGAGGCTGGACTCCAGGGAGCAAGTGACAGCACATGAGAATTACACAATGTTGGTAACAACTACTTTGTCAGTTCCTGTCAGGGTTTTTTGTTTGTGTGTTTGTTTTTTGTTTTGATGAATTCTGCCTGGGTCCATGATATGTGGACAAGAAGACATCCATATTTTAATGTCATCCCTCTACTGCATTCAAAGTGCACTGATAATCTCACCATTAACAAAGTGAGATGATATCAAGCAAAAACACTAAAAGAGATAATGTGATTGAGAAGGGGAGAGGGAGGGGAGAGAAAGAGAGAGAGAGATCAAAATCCTCCTTAATGGAGAAATAAAATAAATTTGAAACCTGTGACTTTAGGTGCAGATTGGATCAGCCTCTTAGCTTGAATGAACAGTTGGGAGAAGTTTTACATGTGGGGAAAGCACAATGGAAAATCAAAACCTCGTGGAAGTGAATTTCCATCAAATAGAGCTGTACAGGGTATCATCTCAATGCCCCTTGGAGATGAGAGACGCAGACAGAAGTAGTCTCAAAGAGGTCATTTAGTATAGCCATTGTTTTCATAATGATGTCTATAAGACTTTTAAGCTGGACAGTCTTTAGGCTTAAGGTAGGTACAGGGGAGGGCAAAAGGCAAAAAATTAGTTTAAAAAAATAGGCAAGACTAAGTTGAAATAGACTTGAATGCTAGTTTAAAAAGTCTGTCATTTGTTTCATAGAAAATGGATTGGGGGAGGAGGTAGCTTGAAGACACAAACAAAAGAGTAGTATGGTTAGGGTAGAAGTCAGGAAGATGACTATGTTGGTCTACGTAGCATGTTTGAGGTGTTGATTTGGGTTTGATAAGGAGAAAAACATGGTAATGAATTCTAGATTTCTGGTCTTCAGCAGTGGATGCATGATTATACCACGAATAAAGAGGGACAATCTGATTTTTTTAAAAAGCTGTAAATAAAAGCTACCATATATCAAAGAGTATTGGATACCAGATAACATGTAAAGCATTTTACATGCCTACTTTTATTTAATCCTTGAACTACCTTGTGAAGTGTGGTTTATTTCTAATTTTATAGAGAAAGAAACTAGAGCTTAGCAAGCCTGATCAACTGTTCTGAAGGCATCTAGTTAATACTTTGTGAATACAGAATTCAAACCCAGAATCAATCAAAGCAATTCTGATTTTTGTAATTTGACCAAATCAAAGCAATTCTGATTTTTGTAATTTGGCCAAGGACAGTGAGTATTATGATGGCCATGTGGCAGAAATACTTGTCCTGCTTACTCATTCACTCAGGCAGCAATAATTACTGAAAACATATATACTGGTAAGGCCTTTTGTTCAGAGTATTTCAACTAAGGAAGACAAGTTTCTTTTATTATATTTTGCCTCGAGTATCAATGCATTATGTGCTTTCCATTCTGGCCTGAGCAATTATTACAATAAATATATATTAGCTATCATTAGTAGTGACAGTGGTAGTTGTATTAATAGTAGACATTCAAACACTAGTATATTCATACACATGTTTAAAATTCCACATACATAGTGGAAATTACAAAATTCTGAAATGTAATCATTTAGCCCATAATTGGACTTCAAAATGAAAGTTTGTACCAGCAAAGATAAATGACTTTGCTCTAGCCAGATGCCAGGTCAATGACATGCACAACTCTTAAAATTTATATAAGATTGCCTTCAGGGACATCAGAGACTTAATTCACCTCACAAGGACATCTGGCCAGGAGGGTGAGGAACAGATGAAATCTAGTCCAATCTCCCCTTACCAACCACAATTCCTTTTTCAAATCAACAAACATCCCCTGTCCACTCATCCAAGCCATACATCAATGCGGCTGTGTGTCCCTAAGGGGAAAGAGTGTTATTTCAAACTCTCACAGAGGTGCCAAGTGGGCGGGTGGCAACCACAGCTGGTTTGGATGACCCACAGTGGACCACGGTCTGCAGTTCCTGAATGAAGTATAATCAGTACGGCAGTCTACCTGAGATGAGCTTTTTGAAAGTAATATTCTAGGTAACAATAAAAATACATTTTCAAATATAAGGATTTAAGAATATGATTAGAGTTATTTCTAAATAATTTGTTTTTTGGAGGTTTACAAGGTTTTGGGGGCACAATGGAATGGGTAAGGCTGCATGAATATCGGAGGGCAGAAGGATGCTTTTTACTGGAGATGCCGTCACTTTCCTAATTATTCGCAACAATGCCACACGGTTATGTCTGGTCTCTGTGTACCTACAAAATCCTTGCTACTGTTTTCAAACTAAAAATGAATCGGGGGTTGGAACTTCACAGTGGGGGGATTTTGAGGGTTTTATCCCCTGTTCTGAATGGAAAATACTTTCATCTCATTGTAAAAACAAACAAAAAAAAGTCAGTCTGAATTCATGTTCTCATGGCAACACATTCTGAGATGAAACCTGTACCAAAATAGTGCAAAACATCTGAAGGTGCTATTACAAAGGGTCTGTGTCTGACCACCGGTCAATGGGAGGAAAAATATATATAGCAAACAAATTCCATGCATCCAATTGGATACCTTTGCTCCTTTTACTCATGTCTCTCTGCTGGAGTTACATATTCCTGAATTTCTCATCACTGCCCTTCGTGACCATAGCACCTCTACTCCCCCACTATTCAGCATGCTTCCATTTCTTTTAAGTGCCTCTTTGAGGCTTATCAAAGCCGCTCCTCTCACAGTCTTTTTAATTTTTACCCCCTTAAATAGCCTCCAAAGCTGAAGGTCCCTGACCTTACTCTTTCTAGTTACTCTAAAGTGGTGCCTGTAGATAATGGATATTCCAATGACTATTTCTAGTTTAATGATTCTCAAATTATTCACATGGCCAGGCAGTCTTATGAATTCACTAGGGACTCACCGTGAAGATGACTGAAACCCTGAGTAAATGGTGAAACTCGCAAATTGGATGCTTCAGATGGATATGACCTAAATGTTCTGATCTTGAAAAGTCATGCTTGTGTGGTCAGTAGAGAAGTTTCACTTTGATCAGGTGTTCTGAAAACTGTAGCTGGGGGCATTCGTGACTTTGGCTTCTGGTGACGGCAGATAGGCAAAGTAGACCACCCTCCTGCAGGGAACAATTAGAATCACTGCAAACAGAGCCTGCTTGAAGACACTGGATTGATAACAAGGCTGTGAAGAATTACCAGGAAAAGAAATCTAGGGGAAAAAATACAAGCAGAGAGGTAAGACTGTCATTTGAAGCTGCTTTTCCTCCTTAGTCCTCTGCTGAATTCAGAAGAGACAGAGAAAGATTGTTAGAATAGGAGGAGGCAAACTTTCTCAGCAAAGGGATGGCGAACAAAGATTTTTGCCTTTGCAGGCCAGACCATTTGTGTCCTAAGCACTCAGCTTTGTTGTGTAGCATTAGACTGGGTGTAGACAATTCTTAAATGAGTGTGCCTGTGTCTCGGTAAAACCTCATCACAAAACCAGGCCATGGGGCTGCTTGCCAACCCCTGATTACCACAGCAAAGGGCTATATCCTAGGAAGGGTGAACTAGAAATAGAAGAGTTTTCATGTGGGTTGCATCTCCACCTCAACTGAGATCAATTCCTACATTTAGAATAAGATAATCATGGATTGCTGTGATCCCAGGCACCTGCCAGACACAAAACCATCTCTAGGGAAAGATAACACTGTGCAGGGCTTTAATATATTTCTATAATGTTTTAAACATTCTATATTGAAATAGTTGTATATTCACGTGTAGTGTAAGAAGTAATAGATTCTGTTTACAGATCTTCCCTCAGTAACATCTTGCACATTAGAGTATAATAAATATCACACCCAGGAAAAGTGAAATTAGTAGAATCCATTCAGCTTATTGATATTTTGTCAGGTTTACATGCACTCCTTGTATGTGTGTGTGTATTTAGCTCACTGCAATTTTATCACATGTGTGGACACATGTGACCACCACTGTAATCAAGATATAGGAAAGTTCCATCACAAGTATCCCTCAGGTTAGCCTTTTGTGGGCAAAACCACCTCACTCCCTCACCCCTCCTTCATCTCTGGAAACCACTAAGATGTTCTCAGCTCTACAATTTTGTCATTTCAAAAATGTCATGTTTTTGAAATAAATTTTGAGTGGAATCATACAGCACATAATTATATGAGTATGCTAGTACTGCCATAACAACACTGTAGACTGAGTGACTAAAACAACAGAAATGTATTTGACCACACTTCTGGAGGCTAGAAATTCAAGACCAAAGTGTGGGGAGGTTTGGTTCTTCCTGAGGCCTCTCTCAATGGCTTATAGAAACCAGCTTCTCATTGTGTCCTCATCTTGTCATCCCTCTATGCCCACACACTCCTGTTCTCCATTCCAATTCTTTTTTTTTTTTAAGATTTTATTTATTTATTTGATAGACAGAGATCTCAAGTAGGCAGAGAGGCAGGCAGAGAGAGGAGGAAGCAGGCTCCCCGCTGAGTGAAGAGCCTGATGTGGGGCTCGATCCCAGGACCCTGGGATCATGACCCGAGCCAAAGGCAGAGGCCCAACCCACTGAGCCACCAGGCGCCCCCTCCCTTCCAATTCTTGTAAGGACACGAGTCCTTACAAGGACTGATGAGAGCCTCACATTAATAGTCTCATTTAAATTAATCGTATCTTTTAAGACCTTATTTCCAAATACAGCTAATTTCTGAAGTAGAGAGTTGAGACTTTAATACATGAATTTTGAGAAAATAATTCAGTCCATAACAGGAATCTTTTGACTTTTTTGTGTAACAGAGTGACATTGAGATCCATCCAGGTTGTTTTATGCATCAATAGTCTGTTTCTTTTTTGTTTGTTTTGATGAAGAGTGTTTATTAGTATGGCTGTACTGTATTTTTCTAACCACCTATTGAAGGATACTATTTTGTTTACTGCTTAAGACTATTACAAATAAAGTTACTATGAACACTTGTGCATGTTTTTGTGTAAGTATAAACTTTTATTTCTCTGGGATAAACACCCAATAGTGTAATTGCTGAGTTTGTGGTAAGCACATGTTTGGCTTTAAGAAACATGTTTCATTAATTTTAGTAAGAAATTGCCATATCATTTCCAGAGCAATTGTACCATTATACATTCCTACCAGCAATGTCTGAGTGATCCAGTTTCTCCATAAATGCACCAAATTTTTTATACTCCTTAATTTTGTAATTTTGATAAGCAGGCAATGATACTTCCTTTTAATTCCTATTTGCATTCCCCTAAAGGCTAATAATATTTAGCATCATTTCAGGTGCTTATTTCTCATTAGTGAAAAGACAAGCTCTTCAGTGAGATATCTGTTCATGTCTTTTGCCCATTTCTAATTGGAATACTTGTACTTTTACTGTCAATTTTTTTTTTTTTCCAATCTAATGTTTGTTTTTCCATTCTCCTCATGGAGTCTTTCTCAGAGAAACATTTTAAAAGTTGATATGGTACAATGAATCAGTTTCTCCTCTTACCAAACTTGACTTTCACTTCCAGTATAAGAACTCACCTGAAGCTTTTTCCTATGCATTTTCCTAAAAGATTTAATGTTAATGTAAAATTGCATTTTACATTCACTCTGTGATCCATTTTGAGTAAATTTTTGTATAAGGTATGAGGTGTAGGTCAAGGTGCTTTTCTTTTTTCCTATTGTGCTAGCATCATTTGTTGAAAAGATTATCTTTCCTCCATTGAATTTGTTTTTCACCTTTATCAAAAATCAGTGCAAGGTGCTTGGGTGGTTCAGTTCATTAAGTGTCTTCCATCAGCTTAGGTCATGATCTCAGGGTCCTGGGAACTAGCCCCACATTGAGCTCCCTTCTCAGCAGGGATTCTGCTTTTCCCTTCCTTTCTTTGCCCCTCCCCTTCCCACTCATGTTCTATCTCTCTCTCTCAAATGAATAAATAAAATCTTTAAAAAAGAAAATCAGTCCAGCATATTTGTCACCCTTTGTGACCCAAGTATATGTTACAAGAATGAAGATATGTAAAAAAGTAGATATTTGTCCTTCCCATTGTTATTTTTATTGATGAATTAATTAATGCTTCACATTATTATGTAAATTCGAGTTAATTAATATGTAGTTTGATATTAGTTTCAGGAGTAGAATTTAGTGATTCATCACTTATATACAACATCAGATATTCATCACAAGAAGTGTCCTCCTTAGAAATGGAAGCAAACTAGGAGTCCCTCATTAAGATAAAAAATCAATTAAAATGTAGTGGATAAATTTGTATTCTATATACAGATAGAAATTAAATACACATTGAGTAAAAAAATAACAGAATACAGAATACAGTCTATAGAATAGAGTTTTCGTAAGTTAACTTATGAAACTTATGGCAAAATGCAACCTATTATACAAAAATGCATCTTTATGTAAGGATATATTAAAATGGGTCACCTGTGAGGGGAGGATACCAGGAGTGATAGAATATAGGGGGAAAAAATTTAAAGGATAAGAGCTCTGCACAGATCACTGATTATAGTATTTTTTTCTGAACTGAGGCATATGTCTAAATTCTTTAAACTTAAATTTTAAAACTTTAAAAAATGTAAACATAAAACAAAATCAAAACTTGTCTCCTTGGATTCCAAGCTGCAGCTCTTCTCTTGTAATGTTAAATTGGCAACATATTCAACTGAAGTCTTTCCCACAGAGAGATATTTGTCAAGTTTTTGCATTAGTTTCTTTGTTTAACTAGTGTAAAAGTATCTACAAGAAACCCTTCTAACCCAACAAGCTGGGTCCAGGAGGCTCAGTGCCCTGGGTACAACCATTTTCCACTCCTCCAATTGCAACTTATATAGCTTTTCACTGGAAGACAAAGGTTTCATTGAATTCCCTCCAGCGACTCTGGATGTAGAAGGAAGAATCTCAGATCTGCTGATGCTTCTACAGGTTGTGAAGCATAAACAAGTTTCCAGTAGTCTCCAGTTGGTGGGAAGTTCCTTCTGATATGTACTTCTTCCTTCCCTCTAAGAATCACTATGAAAGAAACGAATGCTTTGAATTGGTATAATAATATTTTAGTTTGGACATTTGACCTCGCCGTACATTCCTTCTCAAAATGAAGCTCTATTGTTAAAATGTCCATACTATTTAGAGTGATCTACAGATACAAAGGCATTCCCATCAAAATTCCAATGATATTTTTTCACAGAAATAGAAAAAAATAATCCTAAAATTCAAAAAGACCCTAAATAGCTAAACTAATCTTGAGCAAGAAGAGTACATCTGGAGGTATTACATTTCCTGACTTCAAACTATATTGTAACGCTATAGTAACCAAAACAGTGTGGTACTGGCATAATAACAGACACATAGATCAATAGAACAAATCAATAGTGCATGCATATTTGGTCATCTAATTTTCAACAAAGGTACCAAGAATACACAATGGGGATGTAATAGTCTTCTCAATAAATGGTGCTGGGAAAATTAGATATCCACATAAAAAAGGAATGAACAGGACCCTTATCTCACATCATAGAGAAAAATCAACTTGGTATCAATTCAAAAAGTTAAATGTAATGCCAGAAATCATGAAGTTCCTAGAAGAAAACTTAGGGAAGAAATCTCCTTGATATTAGTTTTGGCAATGATTTTTTTTGGATCTGGCACTAAAAGTGCAACAAAAAGCAAAAATGCACAAGTGAAACTACATCAGACTAAAAAGTTTCTGCACAGAAAGGAAACAATCAACAAAATGGAAACCAACTTATAAAATGGGAGGAAGTATTTGCAAACCATGTATCAGATAAGGGTTTAATATAAAAAATACAAAGAACTCGTACAATTCAATTAAAAAAAAACTTAAAAATGGGCAAAGGACCTGAATAGATACTTTTCAAAGACAACATACAGTCAGCTAGCAGTATGTAAAAAATACTTAACATCACTAATCATCAGGGAACTATAAATCAAAACCATAATCTCTGTTAGAATGGCTATTGTCAAAAAGACCAAAGATAACAAATGCTGGCATACATGTGGACAAATGGAATTCTTAAGCACTGCTGGTGGGAATATAAATTGGTGCAGCGATTATGGAAAGTGGAATGGAGTATCATCACAAAATTAAAAGTTAAAAGTACTATATGATCCAGCACTTCTGGATATATCTCCAAAGGAAGTGAAATCAGTATCTCAAAGAGGTTATCTTCACTCCTTTGTTCATCACAGCATTATTCAGAATAATAAAGATGTAGAAATAATGATGCATCTACTGACAGATAAATGAGTAAAGAAAATGTGAAATATGTGTTGAAATATTATTCACCATGAAAAGGAATTCCTACAATTTGTGACCACATGGATGAACACTATGCTCATCGAAATAAGCCAAACAGAGAAAAAGGAATTACCATATGATCTCACTTAGATGTGGAATTAAAAAAAAAAAGTCAAACTCATAGTAACAAAGGGTACAATAATGGTTGTCAGGGGCCAGAGGAGGGATGGGAGAAATAGGGATCTGTTGGGCAAAACATAGTCCCAACTTTCAACTATGAGTTATGTTCTGAGAATGTAATATACAGCATGGCAACTATAGTTAATTGTGTAATCATGTTAACTGATTGTAGTTAATTTTATTGTATACTTGAAATTTGCTAAGAGAGATCTTAAATGTTCACACACACAAAAATGTAACTATCTGAGATGGATGGTAATCATTTTATAATTATATAAACATTTATATAAATAATATAAATATTATAATACATATATGGGATTATCACTTTACACTTTAAATATATCATAATTTCATTTATCAGTTATACCTCAATAAAGCTGCTTCTTGTGGACATCCACAATTTTCAGACCCCTCCCATTTCCACATTCTCTAGGGAACTCCTCACTCCTACCACATTCCTTCATGGCTCCAGTAGGAACATGACACTCCACTTAGACAAACTATATTAATCCACCTGACCCAGATGGGTCTAATATAGTAACCCACTAACAGTTGTTCCTGAGCCCCATCTGCACTCCTGCCCTTAACACAGCAAAAACATTTGACCATTCTTTTTTTTTTTTAATGTATCACACTTGCACAGCAAATTCCCCCCCCCTTTTTTGCTTAAGTTAAATTAAAATTGGTTTTCTGTATTCTGAACCACAGAGAGCCTTGACAACACCTACAACTTGATTATAAGATTTTGTAGGAAGACAGGGTACTCCACACTTATTTGTATTGGGATTGGGCTGGGAAACAGAGAGGTCAATTGTATATTCATTATGAATGTGGTACACAAACACTTTCTGTTGAACTCCTTCACACGGGAAGATAATCATAGGTAAGAATACCTGAAATGAGGGGAGAGGTAACATCTCTACAAAGAATAAGATTTGAAATCCCCACAGTAGGAATCAGCATCCCTACAGTCCCTGTGGACTCTGTTTTGTAAAGATTTACAGTTGTGAGATATGTAATTACATGTATAATGTATAATTGTATACATGTCTGAGCAAGTGTACTTATAATACTTATGGAAGTAAAAAAAGAGCAAACCATACAGCCTCCTAGGTTTTAAAAAAATCAAAAATGTTGTGACTATGTATTTTTATAGTATAGTCTATATACATAAAAGTATACACAATATATTGTATAATTGAATAGGTAATCATAAAACACACACACCAAGCACGATCCAGATCAAGAAATAGCGTATTTCCAGTCTTCCATATTTTCTTTTTTTTTTTTTTTTAGATTTTATTTATTTATTTGACAGATAGAGATCACAAGTAGGGAGAGAGGCAGGCACAGAGAGAGAGAGAGAGAGGAGGAAGCAGGCTCCCCACCAAGCAGAGAGCCCGATGCGGGGCTCGATCCCAGGACCCTGGGATCATGACCTGAGCTGAAGGCAGACTCTTTAACCCACTGAGCCACCCAGGCGCCCCCAGTCTTCCATATTTTCATCATTCTTCTCCACTCATATCCAAAGATTAACACTATCAAGATTAAACGGTAACTTAATTTTGTGTTTCCTGAAATTTCATAAATGGAATCGTCAGATATATAATCTTTTATGTCCATTTCCTTTTTTAACTGAGATTATGTTTATAGGATTATTAGTGCTGTAGCAAGTAGTTGTGGTTAATTTACTTTAAGATTATATAGTATCTGATTGACCATTCTACAATCGGTCACCCATTCTTTTATTGATAGATGTCTGTCTTCCTTCCCTTTCTGTTTTCATTTTTTTTTTCTATCCCAAATGAAGTTCCTGTGAACATTTGGTATGTGCGTGAAGATACGCATGCAGTTCTGCTGGTTACGTTTGTTGGAAAGGCCGTAGCATAGCCACTCCAGCTCTACAACAGTTAGTACTCTTCATGGTGTATCTTCTTCCATCCCTTTCCTTACAACCTATTCATGTTTCTTAAATCTAAGGTGTGTCTCTTTTAGACACCATACAGTTGCAACTTACTTTTTCATCCTCTGTGACAATCCCTTTTGCAGAGGATGTTTACAACATTGACATTGAATGTATTTGTTACGGTGGTTGGATTTACCATCTTGCCATCTTGCTGTTTGTTTTCTATTGGTCTCATGTCTTTCATGCTCCTCTCTTACAATCCTTTTTTCATGAAATTTTTTAGCATGCACCACTCTTATTCTTATGTTGAGTTTTACCTTATTATTTTCCTAATGGTTGTTCTAGGTAAAAATGTTCATTTTAATTTATTACAATTGACTTCATTTGACAATGAATAGTAACAATCCAGGTAAATATTAGGAATTTTGCCCCAAGGCATCTTTTCTTACCCACATTTTGTCATTTCACTGTCATGTGTTTTAAATCCATTAAGTTATACAACAACAATGCAATATTATAATTATTGCTTTTTACCAGCTTACATGTTTTAAGTATAAAAATTGTAAGAAAATATGTAGCATTATAATTATTCACATATATTCAATTTTTCAGCTTTCTTCATTACTTCCTAGAGATATAAGTCACTATCTGGGGTTATAGTGAAAGGATTAAAGGACTATTTCTACTTTTTTGGAGGGTAGGGTGGGGCACAGTTCTTCTAGCAACAATTATTTCCATTTTTTAAATTTGTCTTTATTTTGTCTTCATTATTGAAGTACAGTTTTTTCTTTCAAAAATTTGAATAACTTTTTACATGATCTTATGGACTCCATTGTCTCTGATTAAAAGTCAGCCATTAATCATCTGTTTTTCTATCTGGTAAGTCATTTCTCTCTTGCTGCCTTCAAAACGATCTCATCTTTGGTTTTCAACAGTTTGATCTGTCTAGGTCTAAATATTTTTTTATTTTATTTTGCTTGGGGTTCACTGAGGTTCTTGGCCTTATGGACAAATATTTATCATAAATTTGAAAAGTTTTTAGTTATTTTTAAAGATTTGTCTGTTTTCCGTCCTCCTCTCTTCCTAGGTAGGACTTCCATGTCCCATATGTTGGCATGCTAGATTTTGTCCCACCTGTCTTGAGGGATCTGTCCAGACTTCAATCTTTTTCCTATGATTTTGTCAGATTAGGTGATTTCTGTTAAGTCTATCTTAAAATTCACTGATTCTCTTGCCATTTCCAATCTACTGGTGAGCTCCTCTAGTACATTTTTCATTTCAGTAATTATATTCCAACCTTCTAATTTGGGTTTCTAGAACTTTTCTCTTTTTGAGATTTTCTATTGCTGATTTAGTGTGATTACACTTTATTTTAAAAGTGGTTTATTTTGCCTAGTTAATATATTTTTATCTTTGTTACTTGTAAGAGACAACATCTGAGAACACTCAGATATATTTCCTATCAATTCTTGTTTTTCTCCTAAGTATGAGTCACATTTATATCTTTGAATATCTTACAATATTTTCTTAAATATTAGGCATTTAGATAACATATTGTAACAATTCTGGGTCCTTCCCCTGCCTGAGGGTGTTTGTTGTTTTGATTGCATAACTAACTCGCCTGGATAGAATTTGTGATGTCTGTCTAACTCACAATGTGTGGCTCATTTTTAAAAATTTCCTGTCTTCATGTTTAAGCCTGGCTTTCTAATCATTGTCCCTGTGGCCTCATACCTTAGTGCTCAAATTTTGGTCAGCTTAGTTGTTTGCTCCCAAAAGACCAGTATCTGGCCCTCCTGTCCACTTGCTGCTTGGATTGTCACTTTGATAGACAGTGTTTTGATTCAAATGTACCCTATCTGGTAGTGACAATGACGTTTATTGTTACATAGCCTGCACTGCCCTGGCTGAAAAACCATCCTGACTGAGCCTTGCAGGCAACCCTATAAAAGAGTAACACAGACTCATATTCTTTGTATCCAACTTCAGTAGTTTTTAATAAACATTAGTTTGCTGTATACTTTTTG
Source organism: Meles meles (assembly GCF_922984935.1). Classification (NCBI taxonomy): domain Eukaryota; kingdom Metazoa; phylum Chordata; class Mammalia; order Carnivora; family Mustelidae; genus Meles; species Meles meles. The sequence goes on along the minus strand of NC_060069.1, from coordinate 33,814,320 downwards.
GTTAAATTTCTGAATATTATAATGGTTGTTTTGGACCACTTTTCCCAGGTGCATTCTGGGGAAGTGACTTTTCAGGCTTCTCACTCCATCATGCCAGAAGTCAGAGTTTTTCCAAGCTTTTTCAATCATCCTTTCATTGATGGTGTGTCTAGATTAACCCATTACCACCTCTATACCTCTTTTTCCCTTTTAGTATGGTTCTTTCTTTCTTTGTCCTTAGGTCATGCATGTGTCTAACATGTCAAACATATGCTTTGTTACCTAGTCTGAGAAACTATGCTTTTGATTGGATATTTTAATAATTTTTAAAATTTTTTTCAGTGTTCCAAAATTCATTGTTTATGCCCCACACCCAGAGCTCCATATTTTAATTAATGTTAAAATATTTACATTTCCTTCTATAATTTTCCTATTCCCTTCAATTTTTTATATGTTTCTCTCCCTTTAATTTATTGAGGTTTTAATTCTTTTTCCACCTTTTCTTTTCATTGGTTTGAAAATTTTAAATTCATGTTACAGTTCCTTAATAGTTACTTTAAAATTTTTAACATACATAACTAAAAAAAATCAAATCAGTATACTTATTTTCCTCTTAAATGATACAAGAACCTTAGGCAGTTTTAACTTCAAACACTGCCTTCCATTTTTTATTTTGTGTTATTTTTGGTTACCTATTAATTAGACTTCAAGAATATGTATTTTTGTAACCCTGTAAGTCAGACATTAAAAACAGTCTTTGATATTGTCAGTGATTGCTAACATTTAACCCATGTTTTTCTTTGCTCGCCATTCTTGATACATCACAGGATAAGTTTAGAATTATTTTCCTTTATTCTGAAATCCTGTCAATGAAGTTCTCTGGACTAAAAACCCATTTCTTTTCTCTGACACATCTTTATTTTGTCCTCTTGAAGCAACTTTAGATTCTTTCAACACTTTTATGGTATTACTGACTTAATGTTTGAGTTCTATTTCTGAAGCTGAAAAAGCAGCTTTCTTGTTTCTCTTTAGACAATCTTTTCATTAGCTGCTGACATTTTTTTCTCTTTTTCCTTCGTTGTCCACAGTTTCACTATTAGGTGTCTGGGTGTGGATTTCTTCTTCATCATGGTTGAGATTTCTTATGCTTAATCTGAAATTTTGTGGTTTCAATTTCTGAACAATCTTTGCTACCCTCTTTATATATTGCCTGTCCCATTCTCACCATAATTTGCTGATCAAATACAGCTTATTCTAATTCCATCAGCTTTTTTTTTCTTTTTAAAGATTTTAATTTATTTGCTTGAGAGACAGGAAGAGAGAACAAAGCCAGAGAGCACAAGCAGGGGAGCTGCAGAGGGAGAGGGAGAAGCAGGTCCCCCACTGAGCAGGGAGGTGGTCTTTGGGCTCCATCCCAGGACCCTGGAATCATGACCTGAGCAGAAGGCAGACACTTAACCAACTAAACCACCTAGGTGCTCCTCCAATTTCATCAGTTTTATATACATTCATTTGTGAATGTGTCTATATAATTTCACGTGTAGGTTCCTATAAGCACCATCAACAATTAAGATCCTTGCATGTACTATCATAAGACTTCTTTGATACTCTTTTGGAGCCTCATTTGCCTCTCCACCCCTCTCCATAACCCCTAAATAATTTTTGGATGTTGATCCAGCCTTGCATATCTGGCATAAATCCCCTTTGGCCTTGGTGTATTTTTTTAATACATTTTTGAACTTGATTTGCTCATATTTTTTGAGGATTTGTACATCTGTGGTCATTAGAAATATTCATGTACAGTTTTCTTTCTTTATGCTGTTTTGGTTTTTATATAAGGAAACTTCTGCCCTCATAAAATCAGTTTCATCCTCTTCAGTTTCCTGGAAGAAATTGTGTAGAATGGCATTATTATTTAAATGTTTGATAAAATTATTCTCCAATGAAACTGGGCCTGGAAACATAATTTTGGGTAGATTTTAATTACAAATTCAGTTTCTTTAATAGTTATAGAATACTGGGTTATTGATTTCATTTGGCTGACTTCTGGTACTTAGTGGTTTTTGAAGAAATAATCCGTTTCTTTTAAGTTGTTGAATTTGGGAATATAAAGTAGTTTGTAGTATTCATCACTTAACTATCTTTTCAGTGATTTCAAGATCTGTTGTGACATCATCTGTTTTATTCCTGAAGTTGTATCTTTACGCTCTTTATTTTTGTCAGTCTTACTAAAGGTTTTGCTTTTTATTGTTTTTGAGGGCCATTTTGTTTCCTTAATTTTCTTTATTGTTTTCTTATTTTCGGTTTCATTGAATTCTGCTCTATGCTATCTCCTTCCTTCTGCTTATTTTTGGTTTATTTTGTCCCTTTTCTCTACTTTCTTGATACAAAAACCTAGATTATTGGGCTAAGTTCTTTATAATATAATTATTCAGTGCTGTAATCTTCCCTTGGATCTCTGATTTAGCTACATCCCACAAATTTTGTTTGTTTCCATTGTATTTATTATATTTATTTCCTTCAATAATTTCTTTTTCATCCATGGATTACTTGAAGTGTCTTGTTTAATTTCCAAGTGTTTAGAGATTTTCCTGTTATATTTGTTATTGATTTCTAGTTTGATTCGATTATAGTGAAAAGATGTACTACACATGACTTCAAATTTTTGAAATTTAAGACTTGTTTTATTACTCAGGATATGGTGTGTATTTCTGAATATTCCATAAACACTTGAACAGAACATATATTTGGTGTTGGTTGAAATGTTCTGTATATGTTCATTAGATCCTTTAGTTGATGGTTTTAGTTATTCTGTATTCTTACTACTGCCCTAGTACTTTCATAAATTACTGATAGTGGGTCATTGAGATCTCAAACTATAACTGTGGAATACTCCTTTCAGCTCTCTTAGATTTTGTGGTGTGTATTTTGAAGCTCTTATTTTTGCATACACATGTAGGATTATCATATCTTATTGGTAGATTGACCCTTTTATCATTTTATAATAGCCTTCTTTGTCATTAGTATTTTCTTTGCTATGAAACCTAATTTCAATAGTAATAAAAATGCTTAAAAGTATTCAAGATGGGGCACCTGGGAGGGCTCCATCCGTTGAGTGTCAGCTCTTGGTTTTAGCTCAGGTTGTGGTCTCAGGTGGTGGGAATGAGCTCTGAGTCAGGCTCTGTGCTCACCAAAAGGGGGTAGGGTCTGCTTTGGATTCTTTCTCTCTGCCCCCTCCCCACTTGTGTTCTCTCTCTTTCAAATAAATAATCTTTAAAAAAAAAGAGTTCAAGCTGAAAGGAAAAAATGCAAATTAGTAGTAGCATGACAACATATGAAAATCTAAAAGAGTAAATGTAAGCCAGATTTAGATTATTCTAATACAATAATACTGTGGTATGTTAACCACTTAACTTTAATACAAATGCAATAAAGAGGAAGTATTTAAAATAGCTATAAATACATTAATTTGTTAATAGGTAGATTTACAAAATGTTGTAAATCATGACATCAAAGCATAAAATGCTAACGTAGGAAGGAAAGTAAAAGGGTAAAGTTTTTGTATGTGATCCAAGGCAAGTTGTTATCAGCTTAAATTAAAACATCAACAAAATGTTTTAAGTTAAGCTCAGGGTAACCACAAAACTAAAACCTATGATGGATAAACATAAGAGAAAAAGGAGGGAATTAAAGTATACTACTTTGAGTAATCATCAATTTACAGTGGAATACAGCAAGAAAGAAGGATTAAAAAAAAAAAGAAGAAGAAGAACTACAAAACAGCCAGAAAACAACAAGATGACAATTACAAGTACTTACCTATCATTAATTACTTTAAATATAAATGGATTAAATTCTCCCCCAGAAAGGCACAGAATGGCTAAATGTGTGTGTGTGTATGTTATATATATATATATATATATATATATATATATATATATATATGATACAACTCTATGAAGTCTAAAGATTCTAACAAAATCTATTTCATCTATAGATCCAATTCAATCCCTATAAAAATTCCAATTTTACTTTTCACAGAAATGAAAAAATTCCTAAATAATTCACAAAAAAACTGTTAGAATAAATAAATTTAGTTAAGTTTTGGAAAACAAAATCAATGTACAAAATTAGTTCTGTTTCATAGGCACCTGGATGGTTCAGTAGGTAGAGCATGTGACTTTTGATCTTGGGATCGATCATGAGTTCAAGCCCCACTTTGGGCATAGAGCCTACTTTCAAAAAATACTAAATAAATAAATAAGTTGTGTTTCTATACACTAACAATAAACTATCTGAAAAAAGAGAAAGAAAGCAATCACATTTACAATAATATCAAAATCAATAATTAGAAATAAATTTAACCAAGGAAATGAAAGATCTATACACCAAAAACTGTAAGATGAAAGAAATTGAAGATAAAATTAAGTAGACATTTATCTGATGTTTATGGATCAGGAGAGTTAATGTTGTTAAAATGTCCATACTACCAAAGGCATCTATAGATTCAATGCAATCTCTATAAATATTACAATGGAATTTTCCACAGAAATACAAAGATAATCCTAAAACTCGTATGGAATCACAAAAGACCCCCAAAGCCAAAGCAATCTTGAAAACAAAGATGGGGGAATCATACTTCCTGATTTTTAAATTATAGTATAATGCTAGAGTAATTAAAGACTATAAAACTAACTTTAAAAGCAGGCACATAAACCAATGAAACAGAGTTGAGGGGCCAGGAATAAACCTCTTTATATAAGGTCAACTAATATTTCACAAAGGAGGCAAGAATACTCAGTTGAGAGGAGTTAGTTCTCTCAGTAGAGAGAAGATAGTTTCTTCAATAAATGATGTTGGGAAAATTTGATAGCTGCATGCAGAAAAATATAATTGGACCCTTATCTTACATCCTCACAAAAGTCAACTTGAAATGGAATAGACTTAAATTTAAGACCTAAAATTAAACTCCTGGAAAATAAATCATCAATCTTTGACTTGGGTTCTGCAATAATTTTTTTGGATATGACACCTAAAGCACAAACAAGAAAAACAAAAGTTAACAAGTAGACTATATCAAATGGAAAAGCTTCTGCACAACAAAAAGAAAATCAACAAAGTGAAAAGGCAACCTATAGAATGGGAGAAAGTATTTGCAAATCATATATCTAATAAGGGATTAATATCCACAATATATAAAGAACACCTATAACACAAAAACAAAGAACAAAACAGTTTAATTTGAAAATGGGCAAAAGACTTGAATAGACATTCTTCAAAGAAAACATACAAATGGCCAAAAAATAAATGAAAATGTTCTGCACATCAGTAGTCATCAAGGAAATGCAAATCAAAACCAAAATGAGGTACAGTTTTCCCACACTATCCAAAAGTAGACCATTCCTATTAAATGTTTCATAAGCCAAAAGGGCAAAAAGCAAGTAAGAAATTATCTGGGGGAAGCAAAAATGCTCTTTCAATTTCCTTCAGATAGTGAAAACAGGTATTAATGTAGATCTTTTGTAAAAGTGAAGTGGCATAAAGCCAATTTTTGGATAATAGGGAAAACTGGTATCACCACACAACTGCTAGAATAGTTATAGACAAGACATAAAAAATGCTGGCAAGGATATGGAGAAAAGGAAACCCTGATGCAGTGTTAGTGGGAATGTCAATTGGCACAGTGTCTATGTAAGAGTATAGAGATGCCTTAAATTAAAATTTCTTACAGGCAGAAAACGTATTGCTTTTCTTCTCTGCTATATTCTCCCTACTTAACATGGAGTCTTTAGTTATAAAAGTGTTAAATAAATGCATGTGTAAACATCTTTTACTTCTTATTCATCTATAAGCCTACTGAAGTATGATACTTGTTATTTATCTGTAATGCCAGGGATATAGGAGATTCTCTGTATTGAATGAGTTAATCATTTTAAAATGCTGAGTTTTTGCTTGATCAGTATATTAATAATTGCTATTCTTGACTGTTATGTAAGACCATGACAAAAATTTACATGGAAAAAGAAAGAGTAAACTTAGATTGTAAAAGTCTTGATACAAACTGGTTCTATTTAGACTTATCAACTGACCCATATTAAATCATGTGATCCTTCCCCCAGCTGTAATTTTGGGAAGTATCTTCTAAACTCTTCTGTTTTTTTCCTTACCTTTGGATTTCTTGGCCTTTGCTGTCTCTCTCTTTTCCTTGCTCAGTTAATTCATAAAGTGGGGTATAAGGGACAGCTGGAACTCTGCCTAACTAATCAGGTGCTCCAGTATCACAGTCATTCTCTTCATGACTGAGCCAATTATATTTATTATCTTCACACAAAAGCAACTTCAGTGCCAATTTGGGTCTTTTTGACTACATCAGGTGATCAAAGCTTTCTTCCTTGGGGTAGGAAAATTTATTTAAATAAAATCAACAGGAATGTGACAGAAAAGGGACTCAGACATTCATCAGTTGGCACATGATCTTCACATTCCTCAGGTGGAGTCTACTGGTTGTAGGATCATAATACCTAAAAAAAGAAAGACTCCAGGGTGCAAGGAAACATGAATGAGAGTTGACAGTTCATACACAGTAGTAGACAGTTACACAATGTTACTTGACATTTTAAGTAGTTTAAAAGTCAGTTTCTCCTTCATAGGAGACAGAATGTTCCAGTATGTTTCTGTGAGTCAAGTGCTGTTTGAAGTACTCATCTTTGGAAAGGAAGATTCTTATTAAAAAAAAAAAAAATACTGTAGACATTCACTCTTCATCATTCAGTAGAATCTAATGTAATACATCAGAAAACTGAGTCTGGTCTATGTGATCTTGCCAGTGTAAGTCCCTCCCCATTCCCTGCCCAAATGTTCACATGGAAATTCTTGCATTTATTGAATGCAATCTACTATCTATCTACTATCTACTTTCATTCTGTCAGTTCAGATGATACCTTCTCTGTGAAATCTTACTTGTCCTGTCCTGAACTATTAAGAGCATCCCTTAATCATATGCTATAGCAATCTTCTTAGATATTCATCTCTCCCATAGACTCTGGGACCACAACTGAATTTTCACTGTATCTTCAGAACCTATTATTGTGAAAAAGCTTCATTTACTGAATAATACTTAAAGTAATTTTAAGTACATGCTGAGTTCAATATCTCAGATGTTGGTCATTGTTTTATCATGCCAAGAGACAACTTTTCCTCACAAAACAAATTCTGAATATGTAAGCACCATAACTTGAATACGTATTCATCTATTAGATTACATCCTCTTAAGAGTCTGATACTATGTTTGAATTTTCTAATGCTGGCACCGATAGAAGGGCCTGATGCAGAAGAGGTACTCAGTAAATATTGGTTGAAAATATGGATAGGATTATAGAATTAAACTAGGTACTGTTGGTCAAAATTGAGTCAGTACGTTTGACTCCCACAAATCATACTGTATTTGTAAAACAGAAAAAGATAGAATTACATCTGATTTAGATTTCCCCAGACAAAAGTTTGCTGAGCCAGGTTAATACTATGAATAGAAGGGGGAGGGGTGGTAAATCAGTGTTTTAAGGTGAACTGAAGCCACTGCAATAAGTTTTAAAGTTTCAACCTAAAGTTAAGCTGCTCTTGCAAATAATGTTTCCCTTAATTCCTGAGGGATTGGATATTTGCTAAATATCCTTGTACTACTTTCCCTCTACTCTGAATTCTTGCAACAGAAACTGTTAGATTAGTTTTAGGTTTTCAATGTGTTACTATTCTTAGCCATCCTAGTACTCAACTCAGCATCAGGGAAACCAGGGCAGGAAATAATAAATTGAGGTTAGTTTTTTGAGCAGTGGTTTCAAGGAAGTGGTAGCTTTCCTCAAGATTCCTAGGGAAGACTCCTTCAATGTAATCTGTCATATAAGATAATTTCTATTCCTCATATAAAGTTTTATTCTTTTTAAATTTTTTAAAAATATTTTATTTATTTGACAGAGAGAAATCACAACTAGGCAGAGAGGCAGGCAGAGAGAGAGGAGCAAGCAGGCTCCCCGCGGAGTAGAGAGCCTGATGCGGGGCTCGATTGCAGGACCCTAGGATCATGACCTAAGCCAAAGGCAGAGGCTTTAACCCACTGAGCCACCCAGGCGCCCCTAAAGTTTTATTCTTAGGCCTTTGCTAATAAGAGTTCGTAACATCAAATGGACTTAGATGTTTTAGTCATAAGTGACAATAATTTAAGATCAAGTGTAGCTACGTTAAGAAGGAAAAGGAAGACAGAATCATCAGTAGAGAGCATCTACTTGCTGACAAATAGAAACTGCTGATCCAGGAGAATCATACTCATGAATGCCTTGGTACATGGAAGGGCCAAGAACTAGAAACAGGAAAAGATGGAAAACATGGAAAAAAGGAAAACAGGAAAAGATGATGGAAAAGTAGGTAAAGATGCTACATGAAATTCCTGGTACATGGTTTGAATTTATTTTGTATTTTAAAACAAGAATGAAAAAAAAAAATGTGCCCCCAAAATAGAGCATTGCATTCCCTTCTTTAAATTTCTAAATGTCAAACTTTGGAAAGTCCTGAAAAAAAAAAATAGCACAATGTCACACTGGTTCTGCATCCTGGGTTCCCAAAGACATCAATTTCACATAACTGAACAAAAAGTAGGCAATTCTACAATATGGGTATCTATCTTTGGGCTTCCTTTTATGTTTTATTTTATTTTATTGCATAGATAACCAGTGGGTGACATAGAATCACAAGCCTAATATGAAAAGATGGTTAGCCTTTTAAGTATTTGTCATCCTTCTGAGGTTAGAATTTTTCTTTAGTTAAGTCTCAGATCCAGATTTCTCCTATTTTTTTCATAGGGATTATTATAGAACAACTAGAGTTTTAAACATCACTGAAGGAGGGGTATTCAGATTAGTTGTACTATAGGATTCTACTGCCCTACCATTCAAAGAATCACCTTTTATTCATTGGTTTTCTAAGTTATTATACCATTCTGCCTGATTGCTGAAATATTTTGTGGAAAAGGCTTTTGGGGAAAAAGTACATCAAATAATTAGAAATTAAAATGCCATAAATCTTCAATAAAATATAATAAAATCAAAGCTATCAACAACTTGACAAGTGAGAAGCCAAGGAATGTGGTTATATCTTAAATATTAGGAATAAGAGTTGTTACATATAAGATCAGGCAATGTGAGATGTCTTTGGATAAAACTAACACAAGATGTCTAGTGATTTAAGAGATGAGATTACATGTTTGGAAAACAGTAGTTTAGACATAAAAAGGGGAAATACACTATGCTCATGGATGAGAAGACTCAAGTAAAGATAGAGTTCCTCCCAAAATTAACCCAAGATTTGATTTAATTCCAATAGAAAAGTCAATAGATGACTAACAGAACTTGACAATTTGAGTTTAAAATTTATATACAAAATACAAAGTTCCCCCAACCCTCAAAAAGCAAACTACAAAGCAAAATTAACAAGATGAGGAACAAGATAAAGAATAACAGGATAGACTCATTTTAAAGGCTATTGATTAAAACTGTGATTTTTACCTAGTGACAAACAAATAGATTAATGGAACAGAAAATGTCCAGGAAGGGACTAATACAATATAGAAACAGTGTTTGTCAACTCTAGCATTGTAGGTTAAGTGGAGAGAAGACTCAAAGAATACTGTTATCTCCACCAGTTACATATGTGGGGAAAAATTGCAATTCCTACCTTTCATACAATTCTGGGGGGGATAACTTGCTTAAATATGCAGGCTAACTATAAAAACATTTAGAAAAAATAAGAATTATGAGTGATGAAGGAGTCCTTAAACAAAATGGAAACATACTCAATAAATGTGAGTATATTAAAATGTATAACCCCATTTCTGAAAAACTACCATAATGAAAATGAGAAGATATGTTATGTACTGGGAAAAAAAATGTTTGTGCCATGTTCAACTAAAATAGTATTCTTATCTAAAATAGTTAGAATCTTTCTGTATGAGGGGCCTGAGTGGCTCAGTTGGTTAAGGGTCTGCCTTCAGCTCAGGTCATAATCTCAGGGTCCTAGGATCAAGTCCCACATCGGGCTCCCTCCTCAGTGAAGAGCCTGCTTCTCCCTCTGCCTGTCTTTCACCTTGCTTGTTCTCTCTCTCTCTCTCTGACAAATAAATAAATTAAAAACTTTTAAAAAATAAAGAATCTCTGTATGAAAGAGATAAAAAGTCCAGTGGGGGAAAAAATGGACTTAAATGACTGAAGCAGGCACTTTATTGAACAAGAAACTCAAATGAACTGCCAGAATTGTCCAAAAGTATTGAAACCAAGAATTTAACTTAACAGTCACATTTGCTTCAGAGTCCCTAAGGACACCTTGTAGAAGCAGATGAAAATTTTCTGTTGAAAACCCCACATTATCCCAGGTCTCAAAGAATTCTCATGCATATAGTTGGCTGCTTATGGGGTGGATGTGGGGGTGGATCGCAGAATACACAGAAAAACAAAGCTCAGAAGATAGTCACCAGAAACAAAACACATCATGATCAGAGCCTAAAAGTTATAGAGATTGGAATTACTCATTGAAAAATAAAATGTTTATCCTTTTCAAGAAATTCACTGAGGCCTGAAAATATGAATGAGAAGCACAGACATATTATAAATGTTTAAGTACTTCTAGAATTAATGAAATAAAATAATTGAAATCACTCATTGATAGTACAGAAAGGATATGATCTGAGATGAAAAGTTTAAGGGGGAAGAAAAAGCAAAAAAATAGCACATATGGACATATATAAATAAATATCGAGTGAACAAAATAATTAAAACGTATTGTTCAAAAGAGGGGAAAGGAAATGGATTTACTTTAGGACATTAGTTATGTGTGTTAAGATATGGTGCCTACCCACTAAAATAGAAAGAGTTTATATATAAATAATTTATAAAACATTAAAGGTAAAACACAATAAGAAAAAATAGGAAATCATTCTAAAGGCAAGAAAGAATTAAAAGAAAACATTTTTTTAAAGAGACATATTGACAGAATGTAGGAAATGTCTAGGAAAACCTATAAAGTATTGGAATTTTTTCAAAGCACAGCAGTAAGGTGAAAACATTAGATGTTCTGTCAGAAATAATCTAGGGCTAACAGTGAGATGAAATTGTACAGGTCATTGTGATCACTCTTTCTCAAGCTGATGTTTTTGCAATAATAAAGGACACCTGTAAACAAGATCAAATCAATAGGTGAACATGTGCACTAACTAATAGAGGTGTTAGAATACAGCTGAGAAGAGTATTTATTAATTTTTATTGGGAAAGGGTGATGCACAGGAACAGATATGGATTGGAAATAAGATGGATGTTACTCAGGCTTCAAGTTCAGAACTGGGGTCCACTATTATATCTTCCACTGTTAAGGCTGTAGACAACATAAATAAACAAAATATTTTTTTAATCTTCTTTGGCTTAGAGGTGGAACTTGAAACCACCAATTCCAAGAGTAATCTCAGAGGAACCCCTGTCTTGGTTTGGGGGAAAATACGACAGCTTCTTCTACTCTGACAGAACAGAGGTCTAAGACTGCCTGAAGGAATGAAGATGAGTGGGAGGAGGGGTGAAGATTCTTTCTCCATTCTCCAACTCACTGTATTTCAGTCAAATTTTTCTTTTAATTTTCTTTTGTTTCCAGTGTGATTTGGAACAGAGTAATCCTCAGAACCAAGAAATCTGGAAACTCTTTGAGTGACTCTTACCTATCAGATGAATGAGAAAAACCCACACAGAAATGGGTTAAAAAGGCTGAGACACCATCTTGCCATAAACCCAACCCCCAGAGCAGTGACACAATTGGAAAGGAACTCACTACTCCCAGCCATTGTTTGAGGAAATAAGTGTTTGGACTTAGTGTCTAGTGCCCCAACATTTAAGACTTCTACTTGAGATATGGACCCCCAGAACATCTAACTCTGAAAGCCACTAGGACTGGTGTCCGTGAGACAAGGCTATAGCAACCAAAGAAACAGTTCCTAATGCATTCACAAGGACTCACCATTGCTATTTTCCTAGGGATCAGTGCAGAGGCAGCAGACTGAAATGCCTAGTCTTCCTATGAAAAAAGCTCATCCGCAGATCTTAAAAGCTGTAGCCTGAGGGGCAGACTTCTAAATTAACTCATATTGAGAGACCAATTATAATTATCTCCAGAAACCAGGGAGGCCAGCAGAAGCAATCTTCATACTCTTCCTCTGATCTACCCAGATCACTAGGTGTCTCTGTGAAAGGATCTTGTGCCCAACTGTGACTGTCACCCAGAAGACACATCTTTTGATAGCCTGACTCTGGTGTTCAGCAGGACATGTGTTCACAGGTTCAATGGAATTGCAGCAAACAAACATGTTCTTAAGGAGCTATCCCCACAAGGCTCAGAACAGAGGGGAAAGACATAAATATCCATCTCCAAGTCTTTTCCTGAAAGAGGTATATTTACTTTAAAATAAAATTTTACTTTTATTAAAGTAAAATAAAATTTACTTTAAAATAAAATTTACTTTAAAAGCTGCTGCCCAAGGGTCCAGCTTCCAATCTGCCTGCATCTAGGTATGGACTGAGAGCCTCCCTTTTGGGACAGTGACACATCTTGTCACACCCTCAACTACTGGAAGCCAGTAAGAACAAAGAAGGCTACTTGGACAATCACAAAGGTTTGAGAAAACAACCAAGGGGGAGAGCAAGTTTGAATGATAAGCTTCCTCTCCTCCACAAGACCACTCCTTCAAGACTTGGAGAGGTCTGTTTATTTAATGCACAAAATCAAAACAGAGTCAAGGAAAATGGAGAAACAGAGAAATATGTTCCAAATAAAAGAATAAGATAAAATCCCAGAAATAGACCTTAAGGATATAATAATAAAGATTTCAAAATAATGGTCATAAAGATACTCGACAAGGTCAGGAGAACAATACATTAACAAAGCAAGAGTTTCCACAGATAGAAAACATAAGAAAAGAACAAATAGAAAACAGAGATTTAAAAAATGACTGAAAAATTCAACAGAAGGTTTCAAGATCAGCCTAGATAGAGTGAAAAAAAGGATCAGTGACTTCCAAGACATGACAATGGAATTCTTCCGTAACAGAATGCAGAGTGAAAAAGAGTGAAGATAGCTTAAGGGACCTCTAGGAAAACATCAAGAGACTAACACTCATGTTATATGGTCCCAGAAGGAGAAGAGAGAGAGAAAAGAACAGAAAGCTTATTTAAGTAATAGCTGAAAAGTTCCCTAACTGGGAGAATGAAACAGACATCAGGATCCAGGAACCCAGAGAGTTTCAAGAAAGATGGATTCAAAGAAGCTCACACCAAGACCCATTATAATTAAAATTTCAAATTAAAGGAGATAATCTTAAAAGCAGCAAGAGAAAAACAACTTGTTACTCACAAGGAAACTCCAAAAGAGTTTCAGGGGGAAAAAAGCAAAAACAAACAAACAAACAAAAAACAAAAACAAAATCAAAACAAACAAACAAACAAACAAACAAAAACTTTTGTAAGCCAGAAAATATTGGCATGATATATTCAAAGTGTAGGAGCTACAGAAGATGGCAGAATAGAAGAGCTCTGAGCTCACCCAGTCCCACATTTTCAAGTAAATATCATCCACATCCAAGTAAATGAATCAGAGAGTGATCTGAAGACTGGCAGAACAAATTCTAAAACTAAATACAGAGAAGAAGCGGCATCTGAAAGTTTAGAAAGGTCAGAAAGAGAGAAACTGGCCACAGGTAGTGGACAGGAAGCTGTTGGCACAGAGAGCACAGAGAAATAGGCCCTCAGCCCAGAGAGCTCACACAGGGAAAACAAATCCTCATCAGGATTTGCCTTGGAAACCGGAGGGCTGAATTCAGTGACTTTATAAAACAATTCTAACTTGGAGCCTGGAGGCTTACAAATCAGCAGGCTCGACACTGGAAAACATTGATAGCTGGGTCACTGCCCTTAAAGAGACAGTAGACTGTATGGAGAGGCAACATAAAAATGGTAGTTTACACAAAGCCAGAGCAACAGGAGATAGATATGTTCATACTGATTTCAGACCTTACTGGAGGACTTCTCTAAAAAGGAGGGAGCTAGCAGACACCATTCTCTTCCCACCCAGCATAAACAAAGAGGCTGCATGCAGTACAGAGACACTTCTTATCTAATGCACTAACAGTGCTCAGTGCCAATGAGTTCTCCTGTGCACTTCCCCACTCCAAGCCACCTAGTCTTTGCCCTGGACTCAAGGAAAATTTTGTTCAAGCCACACACAGAACCTGCCTAGCCACTGAGTGCACAGCTACCATCACACCACATCCAGGCATGGTGTCATGCTCAGTAACTATGAACAGCCACTGTTGCACCATGCCTTCCACACCATAGCCAACCTGAGTGCAGCCCCCAGCCACCATGGCACCTCAGGGGATCCAGCATAGGACTAGTGGCTCAGCAAACACTTTGCTAACACTGCCACCCTCCTCCCAATTTCCCCAGCAGGCATGCCCCCTTAAAGCTGGCCTGCCTTGGGCCCCACTAACACCACAGAGACCAAGTATAGCCCATAACAAGCAGAGAGTCAGAGCAGTACTAAAAGGTAAAATGACTGAGACATAACAGCAGGGTACAAACAGCATACATGGGATACTCTTCTGAAGTGCCAGGTTCTGGAGAACAGGGGACACTGTACTGCATGGCACTCTAGGAACTCTTCTTCCTAAAGTCACTACTTTCAAGAAGAGAAGACACCATTAAGACTTTCTTAATACACAGAAATGGGCAAAGAGAGGCAGACAAAAGAAGACAGAGAAATTTGTCCCAAATGAAAGACTAGGATGAGACCACTCCAGAGATTATAGCAAAACTGGTATAAGTAACAGGCCTGGTAGAGAATTTAAAGCAATGATCATAAGGCTACTCGCTGGAGTTGAGAAAAGAGTGGAAGACATGAATGAGACCCTTAACACAGAGATAAGGAATAACACAGCAGAGATAAAGGACCAATAAATGAAATGAGAAACATGCTGGATGGAACAAGCAGCAGGATGGAAGAAGCAGAGGAATGAATTAGTGACCTAGAAGACAGAATAATGGGAAGTATTCAAACTGAACAAAAGAGAGAAAATGAATTATGCAAAAGGTGAATAGATTTAGGAAACTCTGTGACTCTGTCAAACATAATAACACTTGTATTATAGAAGTCCCAAATGAAGATGAGAGAGAAAAGGGAGCAGAAAATTTATTTGAAGAAATTATAGCTGAAAACTTCCCTAATCTAGGGAAGGAAACAAACATCCAGATCCAAGAGGGACACAGAACTCCCATTAAAATCAACAAAAGCAGATTCACACCAAGGTATAGTGCAAATAAACTGGGAAAATGTAGTGAAAAAGAAACTGTTTAGAGGTAGCAAGACAAAATGGGACAATAACTTGCAAGGGAAAACCCATAAGGCTAGTAGGAGACTTTTCAACAGAAACTTTGAAAGAGAGAAGAGAGTGACATGATCTATTCAAAGTGCTGAATGGGAAAATTCTGCAGCCAAGAACACTCTTTCCAGCAAGGCTATCATTCAGAATATAAGGGGACAAAAAAAGTTTGCCCAAACAAACCAAATCTAAAGGCGTTCATGACCACTAAACCAGCACTGCAAGATAGATTAAGGTGCACTCTTTGAGGGAAAAGGAGACATTGAAAATGACAGTATAAGGTAGGAAACACAAAAACAGTAAAAATCAATATTTCTGTAAAAAATCATTCAGGGAACTCACAAAGTATATAAAATATGATGACATATACACATTTACTTAAATGTGGGGAGGAAAGGAGTAAAGAAAAAGTTCAAACTTGTATGATCATCAACTTAATATAGACTGCTATCTACAGAGGCCTGTTATATGCAAATGTCATGGTTACTATATACTAAAATCCACTAATAAACATGTAAAGGATAAAGAGAATGAAATCCAAATGTATCATTAAAGAAAATCTGCAAAAAAACCAAACTTAAAAAAAAAATCTCTGATTGCATGGAGCACTGGTGTGGTGCAAAAAACAATGAATACTGTTACACTGAAAAGAAGTAAAAAAAAAAAATGCAAAAAAAATTCTCTGAAGAGAGAGAAAGGTAAGAAAGAATCAGAGAAAATCTTCAGAAATAAATAGTGAACAAATATAATATTTGTATTGGTTATTAATTTATTATTAACAAATAATAAAATGACAATAAATACATATCTATCAATAAATAATTTGAATGCAAATGGACTAAATCCTCCAATCAAAAGATATAGGGTAACAGAATGGATTAAAAAACAAGACCAATCCATATACTGCCTGCAAGAGACTATTTTAAGGATTCCTAGGTGGCTCACTTAAGCCTCTGCCCATGACTCAGGTCATGATTCCAGGGTCCTTGGATCAAATCCCACAGCAGGGAGGCTGCTCCTCCTGTTTGTACTCTCTCTCTGACAAATAAATAAATAAAATCTGAAAAAAAAAAAAAAAAAAAAGAGGGACTATTTTAGACCTAAAGACACCTACAGATTGAGAATGAGGGGGTGGCTAAATCATGTAAATGGAGGTCAAAAGAAAGTTCAGTAGTTATTAGTATATTGGACAAAATGACTTTAAAACAAAGACTGTAACAAGAGACAAAGAAAGAAACTAATAATAAAGGAGACAGTCCACTAATAATAAAGGAGACAGTCCAACAAGAAGATATGACACTTGTAAATATTTATGCACCCAACATAGGAGCACCCAAATACATAAAATAGTTAATAACAAACATAAAAGAACTAATTAGTAATGATACAATACTATAGTGGATCTTAATACTCCACTTACATCAATGGACAGATCCTCTAAAGAGAAAATAAACAAGGAACAATTGCTTTGAATGACACACTGGAACAGATGGACATGACATATACTCAGAACATTCCATCCGACAAGAGCAGAATGCACATTCTTTTCAAGTCCACGAGAACATTATCCAGAAAATATCACATATTAGCCCACAAACTGAGCCTCAACAATTCAGATCAAAGTTATACCATGTGTCTATTCTGAGCACAATTCTATGAAACAAGAAGACAATCACAAGAAAAAATCTGGAAAGACCACATATTCATGGAGGTTGAATAGCATGGTACTAAATAATGACTGTTTCAACCAGGAAATCAAAGAAGTTAAAAAGTCCATGGAAGGGGGAGTCAAGATGGCGGGGAAGTAGGAGGAGGCACCATTTCAACCTGTACCCTAAAGTGAGCTGATTATCTACCAAAGAACTCCGACCACCCATGAAATCAGCCTGAGATCAGAATTATACACGTCTGGATCTCTACAGGAGCAGAAGACCCCAGTGGCAGGTAAAGCAGACTGGGAACGTCCGACTGATATCGGAAGATAAACAAAAGGGGGAGGGAGCCACCAGAGGTGACCGATTGGAAAGTAACACCCCAACACGAGAGTGCTCTGCGTCTGGGGACCAGCATTAACTTGGAGTCTGGTTGAAAGCACTCAAAAAACAAACAGCAAAGGATCGTGGGGGGTAATAGTGGGAACCTGGGCAGTTAGGGCCAGGGACCTAAGTCCCCGGACCCAGGACAGCCTCCCCTGGCGCGGAGCCAGAGAGAGTGCGGCGAAATCAGGTCTCCCTCCCTGAGCGGCCAGTGCACCTGAACGCCAGCGCGCCCGAGAACGAGTGGGGTCTGGCTCCCGTGAGGGGCTGGGAGCCTGGCCAGACTGCAATCCTGAAACGCGCGCGTCCCACACCCTCCCTTGGGATAGGTGCTAGCCTGGAGCTCTGGCAGCCGGAAAAAACAGACATTCTCAGCCTGGGACAGCGGGAAAATCTCAGTGTGCGATCTCTGCTCCGAACCTCTCTGGCGGTCTGGAGCTGCCTAGACAGCCACCGCTGCCCCGGTTTTGGGTACAACGAGGAGCTCCTGCATCCCCAGGGACAGTGACTCAGAACCGCCTCTGCCAGCAGCTTTTGCAAAACAGTCTGAGGCTTCTCTCTGGGAGGGAGGTCGGGGTGCTGTTTGCTCTGCTCTAAACCTCCAAAAACCATCAAAAGCTGTCAAGGCGAGAGAAAGCAGATAAAAGAACATAAAAACCCCCAGAGAACAAAAGGCTGAAAAAAACAGTTTCCTGAAAAAAAAAAAGAGCTCACCCCCTTGAGGGGAGCGGGAGGACCTAACTCGGGAACATCATTGTCTGAAAACCCACGTGGCAGGCCCCTCCCCCAGAAAACCAACCAGGAAGGAAGAAAAAAAAAAAAAAAAGACTACAAGAGAACAATCACCACTACTTCATAAATACAACTTTTATTTTTAACTCTTTACCAATATTCTGGTTCTTTTTTTTTTAATATACATACAGATAATTTTTTAACCTATTTACCATCACACCGAGATGTCCAGTACATCAAATTCTTTAATAACCTTCTAACCTGAACTTTTTGATACATACACCCGTGTTTTTCTTTTGTTTTTCTATTTTTTTAATTCTTTTTTAATTTTAACTTAGTTTAGTCTAGTTTATTCTTTTTTAATTTTTATTTTCTACTGTACATATAGAGTTAAACTTCAAGGTAATCCCCTTTCCCCAATCAATGCTACCCCTATAGGCAAACCAGTTTCTAATCCCCCTGTAACTTAGGAAAGTTGAGTCCCTTAACAAAAACATCAAGATACCTTCAGGAAGAATCAAAATAACCTTCCTCACCCACACTGAGAAATTATAACCATTCTCCCAGTTTTTCCTTCTGTCAGTGTTTCTGTGAATTTGTGTTTGTCCTGATAATATATAAACTTTATACGTGGGGTTCTTTCTGATGAGGTTCTTCCCTTTTTTTTTTTGCTTATATATACATATTTTTTTCTCTTGTCATATACTTTTATCACTCTTTTTGTCTGTCTGTTTTTGTTTGTATACTCCACAAATCTTACCTTGTGGCCCATTTGGGCTGAGCCTTCTCTTTTATCTTCCCTTTTTTTCCTATCTCTCTCTCTCTCTTTTTTTTTTCCTTTTTTCTTTCCCCCCTTTTTTTCTTTCTTCTTCTCTATTTCTTTTTCTTCTCGTTTTTCTCTCATTTGGGTGGGGAATCCTGATTGCACAGAAGCGTTCCAGGGTGCACATTGACTGCACCACAATCGATAAGTCCAGCTGCATCTGTTTAGTCATCTCTTACCAAAATGACTAGGAGGAGGAATACCCAACAGAAGAAAAATACAGAGGATGGGCCTTCTGCAACAGAGCTAATGGCTATCGACATAGACAATATGTCAGAAAAGGAATTCAGACTAACAATTATCCAGGCAATAGCTAGGTTGGAGAAAGCCATGGATGACCAAACAGAATTGATTAGGGCAGAACTGAAAGCCACCAGGGATGATGTTCAAAATGCTCTCAATGAGTTCCAATCCAATCTAAATTCTCTAAAAGCTAGGGTAACTGAGACAGAAGATAGAATTAGTGATCTGGAGGACAAACAGAGAGAGAGAAAGGATCAGGAGGAAGCCTGGAACAAACAGCTCAGAAGCCACGAAAACAGAATCAGGGAAATAAACGATGCCATGAAACGTTCCAACGTCAGAATTTTGGAATCCCTGAAGGGGAAGAAAAAGAAAGAAGTCTAGAAGATATAGTGGAAGAAGTTGTCTATGAAAATTTTCCCAATCTCACGAATGGAAACAACATTCATGTACTAGAGGCAGAAAGATTTCCTCCCAAGATTTTAGATTCTCGAAAATCCTCATGGCACCTTATCGTTAGAATGGGGAATTTTGTTTCAAGAGAGACCCTCTTAAAAGCAGCTAGGACAAGGAAGCTTCTTACATACAGAGGAAAGCCCATTAGAATAACGTCAGACCTTTCCACAGAGACCTGGAAAGCCAGGAAGGGCTGGCAAAATATATTCAGAGTACTAAATGAGAAGAACATGAAACCAAGAATACTCTATCCAGCAAGACTGACATTTAAAATGGATGGAGAGATAAAGAGTTTCCAAGACCGGCAAGGCTTAAAAGACTATGCAACCACCAAGCCGACACTGCAGGAAATATTAAGGGGGGTCCTATAAGAGAGGAAAAATCCTAAGAATATCATTGAACAGAAATACAGAAACAATCTATAGATAGAAAGACTTCAAAGGCAACACGATGTCAATAAAAACCTATCTCTCAATAATCACTCTCAATGTGAATGGCCTAAATGCGCCCATAAAATGACACAGGGTTGCAGATTGGATAAAACGACAGGACCCATCCATATGTTGTCTACAAGAGACCCATTTTGAACCTAAGGATACACCCAGACTGAAAGTGAAGGGATGGAGAAGGATCTTTCATGCCAATGGGCCTCAAAAGAAGGCCAGAGTAGCGATTCTCATATCAGATAAATTAGATTTTAAACTAAAGACTGTAGTCAGAGATACAGAAGGACACTACATAATTCTTAAAGGGACTATCCGACAAGACGATCTAACAATTGTGAATATCTATGCCCCCAATATGGGAGCACCCAATTACATAAGAAAACTATTAATCAAGATAAAAAGTCATATTGATACGAATACAATAATAGTAGGAGATCTTAATACGCCTCTCTCAGAAATAGACAGATCATCGAAGCAGAAAATTAATAAAGAAATAAGAGCATTGAATGAAACATTGGACCAGATGGACCTCATCGACGTATACAGAACATTCCACCCTAAAACAACAGAATATTCATTCTTCTCAAGTGCACATGGAACCTTCTCCAGAATAGACCACATACTGGGTCACAAAGCAGGACTCAACCGATACCAAAAGACTGACATTATTCCCTGCATATTCTCTGATCACAATGCTTTGAAACTGGAGCTCAATCACAAGGAAAAGTTCAGAAGGAACTCAAACACCTGGAAGCTAAAGACCACCTTGCTTAAGAATGCTTGGATCAACCAGGAGATCAAAGACGAACTTAAACAATTCATGGAAACCAATGAGAATGAAGACACCTCGGTCCAAAACCTATGGGATACAGCAAAGGCGGTTCTAAGGGGGAAAGACATAGCCATCCAAGCCTCCCTCAAAAACATTGAAAAATCCAGAATACACCAGCTGTCTCTACACCTTAAAGAACTGGAGAATCAACAACAAATCAAACCAACTCCACATGCAAGAAGGGAAATAATCAAGATTAGAGCAGAGATCAATGAGGTAGAAACGAGAGATACAGTAGAACGTATCAATGAAACTAGAAGCTGGTTTTTTGAAAGAATCAATAAGATCGATAAACCATTGGCCACACTAATCCAAAAGAAAAGAGAGAAAGCCCAAATTAATAAAATGATGAATGAAAAGGGAGAGATCACAACTAACACCCAGGAAATAGAAACAATCATGAGAAATTATTACCAACAGTTATATGCCAATAAGCTAAGCAACCTAGATGAAATGGATGCATTCCTGGAAAGCTACAAACTCCCAAAATTGAACCAGGAAGAAATTGACAACCTGAATAGACCGATATCTAGTAATGAGATTGAAGCAGTGATCAAAAACCTCCCAAAAAACAAGAGCCCAGGACCTGACGGATTCCCTGGGGAATTCTACCAAACTTTCAAAGAAGAAATAACACCAATTCTCCTGAAGCTGTTCCAAAAAATTGAAGCAGAAGGAAAACTTCCAGACTCTTTTTATGAAGCCAGCATTACCCTGATCCCCAAACCAGGCAAAGACCCTACCAAAAAGGAGAATTTCAGACCAATATCACTGATGAATATGGATGCAAAGATTCTCAACAAGATCCTAGCAAACAGGATCCAGCAGCACATTAAAAAGATTATCCACCATGACCAGGTGGGATTCATCCTGGGTTGCAAGGTTGGTTCAACATTCGCAAATCAATCAGTGTGATAGAACACATCAATAAGAGAAGAGAGAAGAACCACATGGTCCTCTCAATTGATGCAGAAAAAGCATTTGACAAAATCCAGCATCCGTTCCTGATGAAAACGCTTCAAAGTATAGGGATAGAGGGAACATTCCTGAACTTCATAAAATCTATCTATGAAAGACCCACAGCAAATATCATCCTCAATGGGAAAAAGCTTGCAGCCTTCCCGTTGAGATCAGGAACACAACAAGGATGCCCACTCTCACCACTCTTGTTCAACATAGTATTAGAAGTTCTAGCAACGGCAATCAGACAACAAAGAGAAATAAAAGGTATCCAAATTGGCAAGGAAGAAGTCAAACTCTCTCTCTTCGCAGATGACATGATTCTTTATATGGAAAACCCCAAAGACTCCACCCCCAAACTACTAGAACTCATACAGCAATTCAGTAACGTGGCAGGATACAAAGTCAATGTACAGAAATCAGTGGCTTTCTTATACACCAACAATGAAAATACAGAAAGGGAAATTAGAGAATCGATTCCATTTACTATAGCACCAAGAACCATAAGATACCTGGGCATAAACCTAACCAAAGAAGTAAAGGACCTGTACTCGAGGAACTACAGAACACTCATGAAAGAAATTGAAGAAGACACAAAAAGATGGAAGACTGTTCCATGCTCTTGGATTGGAAGAATAAACATTGTTAAAATGTCTATACTGCCTAGAGCAATCTATACTTTTAATGCCATTCCGATCAAAATTCCACCGATATTTTTCAAAGAGCTGGAGCAAATAATCCTAAAATTTGTATGGAGCCAGAAGAGACCCCGAATTGCTAAGGAAATGTTGAAAAACAAAAACAAAACTGGCGGCATCACGTTACCCGATTTCAAGCTTTACTACAAAGCTGTGATCACCAAGACAGTGTGGTACTGGCATAAAAACAGACACATAGACCAGTGGAACAGAGTGGAGAGCCCAGATATGGACCCTCAACTCTATGGTCAAATAATCTTCGACAAAACAGGAAAAAATATTCAATGGAAAAAAGACAGTCTCTTCAATAAATGGTGCTGGGAAAACTGGACAGCTATATGTACAAGAATGAAACTCGACCATTCTCTTACACCGTACACAAAGATAAACTCGAAATGGATAAAAGACCTCAATGTGAGACAGGAATCTATCAGAATCCTAGAGGAGAACATAGGCAGTAACCTCTTCGATATCAGCCACAGCAACTTCTTTCAAGATATGTCTCCAAAGGCCAAGGAAACAAAAGCAAAAATGAACTTTTGGGATTTCATCAAGATCAAAAGCTTCTGCACAGCAAAGGAAACAGTCCACAAAACAAAGAGGCAACCCACGGAATGGGAGAAGATATTTGCAAATGACAGTACAGACAAAAGGTTGATAACCAGGATCTATAAAGAACTTCTCAAACTCAACACACACAAAACAGATAATCATATCAAAAAATGGGCAGAAGATATGAACAGACACTTCTCCAATGAAGACATACAAATGGCTATCAGACACATGAAAAAATGTTCATCATCACTAGCCATCAGGGAGATTCAAATTAAAACAACATTGAGATACCACCTAACACCAGTTAGAATGGCCAAAATTAGCAAGACAGGAAACAACGTGTGCTGGAGAGGATGTGGAGAAAGGGGAACCCTCTTACACTGTTGGTGGGAATGCAAGTTAGTGCAGCCACTTTGGAGAACAGTGTGGAGATTCCTGAAGAAATTGAAAATAGAGCTTCCCTATGACCCTGCAATTCCACTGCTGGGTATTTACCCCAAAGATACAGATGTAGTGAAAAGAAGGGCCATCTGTACCCCAATGTTTATTGCAGCAATGGCTACGGTCACCAAACTGTGGAAAGAACCAAGATGCCCTTCAACGGATGAATGGATAAGGAAGATGTGGTCCATATACACAATGGAGTATTATGCCTCCATCAGAAAGGATGAATACCCAACTTTTGTAGCAACATGGACGGGACTGGAAGAAATTATGCTGAGTGAAATAAGTCAAGCAGAGAGAGTCAAGTATCATATGGTCTCACTTATTTGTGGAGCATAACAAATAACATGGAGGACATGGGGAGATGGAGAGGAGAGGGAGTTGAGGGAAACTGGAAGGGGAGATGAACCATGAGAGACTATGGACTCTGAAAAACAACCAGAGGGTTATGAAGGGGTGGCAGGGGGGTGGGGGGGGTGGGAGGTTGAGGAACCAGGTGGTGGGTAATAGGGAGGGCACGTACTGCATGGAGCACTGGGTGTGATGCCAAAACAATGAACACTGTTATGCTGTAAATAAACAAATAATAAAAAAAAAAGTCCATGGAAACAAATGGAAATGTAAACAAAACAGTCAATACCTTTGGGATGCAGCAAAAGTGGTCCAAAGTAGGAAGTTTATGACAATACAAATCTGTCTCAAGAAACAAGAAAAATCTCAAACAACCTAACCTTACACTTAAAGGAACTTGAAAGAGAACAAACAAAACCTAAAACCAGCAGAAGTAAGCAAATAATAGAATAGATAAGAAAAAAAATGATAGAGAAACAAACAAACAAAAGAAATGGAACAGATAAATGAAACCAGGCAGTGATTCTTTGAGAAAAAAAAATCAATAAAATTGATAAAACTCTAGCCAGACTTAGTATGAAAAAAGAAAAAGATTCAAAAATTAAAATCACAAATGAGAGAGGAGAAATAACAACCAACACCACAGAAATACAAGTAATTACAAGACAATACCATGAAAAACAATAGACCAACAAATTGGACAACCTGGAAAAAATGGATACATTAATTTCTATACACATATAAACTACCAAAACTGAAACAGGAAGAAACAGAAAAGCTGAACCAACTGATAACCAGTAAAGAAATTGAAGCAGATCAAAAAACTCCCAACAAACAAATTCTAGGAACAGATGGCTTCACAGGTGAATTCCACCAAACATTTTAAAAAAAGAATTAATACCTATTCTTCTCAAACTATTCTGAAAATTAGAAAAGGAATGAAAACCTCCAAACTCATTCTGTAAGACCAGGATTACTCTGATACCAAAACTGGATAAAGAATAAAGACAAGGGCGCCTGGGTGGCTCAGTGGGTTAAGCCGCTGCCTTCGGCTCAGGTCATGATCTCAGGGTCCTGGGATCGAGTCCCGCATCGGACTCTCTGCTCAGCAGGGAGCCTGCTTCCCCCTCTCTCTCTCTGCCTGCCTCTCTATCTACTTGTGATCTCTCTCTGTCAAATAAATAAATAAAATCTTAAAAAAAAAAGAATAAAGACAAGAGCTATAGTTCAATATTCCTGATGAATAAGGATGAAAAATACTCCACAAAATACTAGCAAACCCAATCCAACAATACACAAAAAATGTCATTCACCATGATCAAGTGGGATTTATTCCTGGGTGGCAAGGGTGGCTCCATATTTGTAAATCAATGTGATATATCACATCAATAAGTAAAAGGAAAACAGCCATTTGGTTATGTAAGTAGACACAGGAAAAAAACCCATTTGAGAAAGACATCCATTCATGATAAAATCTCTCAACCAAGTAAGTTTAGAGGGAACATATCACAACATAATAAAGGCCATCTATGAAAAACTCACAGGTATCATCATCCTGAATGGAGAAACCCTGTCAACTTTCCTCTAAGGGCAGGAATAAGTCAAGGATGTGCACTCTCACCACTTCTACTCAGTATAGTAATGGAAGTCCTAGCTCCAGCAATCAGACACCAAAAAGAAATAAAAGGCATCCCACTTGGTAAGAAGAAGAAAAAACTTTCACTGTATTCAGATGACATGATACTATATAGTGAAAACCAAAAAGGCTTCACCAAAAACTTGATGGAACTGATAAATGAATTTAGTAAAATCGCAGGATACAGAATCAATGTACAGAAGTCTGTTGCATTTCTATACACCAGTAATGAAGAAATGAGAGATTAAGGAAATAATCCCATTTACAATTGCACCATATATTATAAGACACCTAGGAATAAACCTTAACAAAGAGGGAAAGACCTGTTCTCTGAACACTACAGAACACTGATGAAAGAAATTGAAGACAACACAAAGAAATGGAAAGAGATTCCATGTTCATGAATTGGAAGAACAAATATTGTTAAAATGTCTCTACTTTTTGGACATTGGGGAGGGTATGTGCTACAGTGAGTGCTGTGAAATGTGTAAACCTGAAGATTCATAGACCTGTACCCCTGGGGTAAATAATACATTATACGTTAATAAAAAGAATTAAAAAAATAAAATGTCTATACCACCAATGCAATCCATGCATTTAATGCTATCCCTGTCAAAATACCAAAAGCATTTTTCACAGATAGCCAAAGCCATCCTGAAAAATAAAGCAAAGCTGGAAGCATCACAGTTCTGGACTTCAAGTTATATTACAAAGTTGTAAGTGCTCAACACAGTATGGTATTGGCAAAAAATAGACATACAGATCAATAGAACAAAATAGAAAACCCAGAAACATTTACCCGCAACTATATTAAGCTTCCACAAACCAGCAAAGAAAAGAAAGACATTGTCTTCAATAAACAGTGTTGGGAAAACTGGACAGTAACACATAAAAAAAACTGAATCACTTATTATAACATACACAAAAATGAATTCAAGTTGGATTAAAGGCCTAAATGTGAGCCCTGAAACCATAAAAGTCTTAGAAGAGAGAACCAGAAAAGAGAGCAGTAACAGCTTTGACATGGGTTATAGCAACTGATTTCTAGGTATGTCTCCTGAAGCAAGGGAAACAAGAGCAAAAATAAACTATTGGGGCTACATCAAAATAAAGAGCTTTTGCACAGTGAAGGAAACAATCAAGAAAATTAAAAGGCAACCCATGGAATGCGAAAAGATATTTGCAAATGACATATGTGATAAAAAGATTAATATCCAAAAATATATAAAGAACTTCTAAATTTCAACCCTCAAGAAACAAATAATCAAATTAAAATTGGGCAGAAGACATGAACAGACACTTGTTCAAGGAAGACACACAGTTGACCAACAGACACATGATGTTCATGATCACTTATCACCAGGGAAATAAAAATCCAAAGTACAACGAGATATACTTCTCACCTGCTAGAATGGCTAAAACCAAAAACACAAGAAAGAAACATGTTGGCAAGGATGTGGAGAAAAAGGAACACTTGTGTACTGTTGGTGGGAATGCAAACTGGTACAGCCACTGTGGAAAACAGCATGGAGTTTCCTCAAACGAGTTCAAAATAGAACTTCCTTACAATCCAGCAATTGCACTACTGGGTATTTACCCAAAGAATACAATTCATTATGATTCCAAGGAATACATACACTCCAATGTTTATAGCAGCATTATCTATAATAGCTACATAGTGGAAGGAGCCAAGTGTCCATTCACTGATGAACAGATAAAAAAAGAAGTGGTATATATCTAGATGATCTTACTCAGCCATAAACATAAAAATGAATGAAATGACATGGATAGAACTAAGGAGTATAATCCTAAGTGAAATAAATCAGACAGTGAAAGAATACCATATGACTTCACTGACATGTGGAAATTAAGAAACAAAATAAATGAGCAAGGGGAAAAAAAGAGAGAGAGAGGCAGAGACAGAGAGTGAGACAAACCAAGAAACAGACTCTTAACTATAGAGAACAAACTGATGGTTACCAAAGGGGAAGGGGTGAGAGGGATGGGTTAACTAGGTCATAGGGATTAGGAGCTCACTTGTGATGAGCACAGGGTGAGGTATGGAACTGTTGAATGACTATATTGCACACCTGAAACTAATGAAACATTGTTTCTTAAAAACAATGATGTACTATATGTTGGCTAATTGAACATAAAAAAAACACTCTGTATGTTAACTAACTGAAATCAATATAAAAATTAAAATCAATAAAAGTTTGGCTCCTATCCTTCCACCAGGACTGGAAAGTAGAAGCTCTATTTTCCTTGATCCTTACATTTCTAAAGGATGCCTCTAAAGTCCTTGAGAAAGACGTTCCTGGGTTGTAAAAGTGACAAGAATCTTTAAAAAATTTATTTACAACAATTACCATTAGAGGTTTACAAAAAGAAAATGCGTTAAAAAAAGAGAAGTCTTATTTTCTTTATTTTCAACAGAAGAATTAAGCTTCTTTGTATTTGCTCTTACAATATCCAGTGGAATAAATATTTTCACCTAGTTCTTAAAGAATGTCTTGGGTTTCTTGGTCATTTGCAATTACATATAAAATTTAGAATCATTTTGTCAGTTTTCATCAAAATATTGCATGAGCTTATGACCTGGGATATGTTTGAAAATATACACCAAACTCACAGTTTAATAAAATTGAGTTATCTAAACAATGCATATGATATGTTTCTGCAATAATGTTTTCCTTCCTTAACATATCTCAGTAACATTTTATGTATTTTTCCTTTTTAATCTTTAACAATTTTATTGAGAATTTTATGCATTTTTGTGTAATTTTCTTGTAAATCTTTTTGCTAGCTTGACTCAATATTGGATATATATTTCTCTTTTTATTTATTTATTTATTTTTATTTTTTTTTTAAAGATTTATTTATTTGACAGACAGAGATCACAGAGAGAGAGGCAGAGAGGCAGGCAGAGAGAGAGAGAGGAGGAAGCAGGCTCCCAGCCAAGCAGAGAGCCCGATGCGGGGCTCGATCCCAGGACCCTGGGATCATGACCTGAGCCGAAGGCAGAGGCTTTAACCCGCTGAGCCACCCAGGCGCCCCTATATTTCTCTTTTTAATGGTCTTTTAATTTTTTTTCTAATGTTGGCCTGTAGAAAAACTATTTTTGTGTGTTTAACTCATTTTTAAATTCTAATTAATTACTCATTTTTCTAGTACATAATCATAACATATGACTATGATTCATTTTACCACTTCTTTTCTGTATCTTATACATTTTTTATCTTGATTTTTTCTTCAGCAGCCAAGACTTTACAATGTTGCAAGAAATGATCTCTTTCTTAATCTCACTGGAACTTAGAAATGTTTAAAAATCTCCCACTATGACTGGGGATAAATTTTATAATTTTTTTCTTCCTATAACTTGAGACTTTACAAACTGCGATTTGCTCTGGGTTGCCAGTGAATTGAAATTCTTTATTATGAAATATGCTGTTTTATATCTAATAAGACATTTTGCATTTACATTTGCTTTGGTAGGAGGCCACGTGTGCCAATTCTAGGTTACCCAGAAAGGGTCCGTCTCTCTGGTCTACTACCTTGCAATGTTTTGGGATCTGAACCAAAAGACTCCTCAAAAACATAATTTTCTATTTTGGTATCTTCGTTCCTACCATTTTGTTTCTTTCTAAAAATTTTACTTCTTGTTTTCTTTGCTTGTTGTCTCATACACCTGCTCATATACCTGGGGATCCAAAGAGTTTGGGTAAGACACTCTCCTAGATCTCCTACTTGACTAGTTCTATGGGTGCTGTATGGAGCAGGCCCAGCATTGCACAGGCAGGCTTAGTTTTAACATCATCAGGCACAGAGTTGAGCATCACAATGCAAGTGCACCAAATGTCAAAATGAGGAGTGTCCCCCCCCCATGCATCAACATCCCTAGCTTTCTGCAGTCATTTTATTCAAGTTCCTTCTAGAAGAAACACCTGTCTTTTGTTTCTTTTTGGCAAAATGCCAAGGAGTCTGCTCTTTGAGAGGAGGTTGGGGATAATGGGGTAGCTGACTGATGCTGCGTGCTTTGTAGAAGATCTGCACACATCATCTTTGTTGTAACACTGCTCTACCTGCCATGTTTATGTCCTGAGCTCCTCTAGGGTTTCTACAGCAGATATATTCCTATCTCTTCTGCCAGTTCCTCCTAATATATTATAGGTTGTGGCTATTCTGTTTATTATCTCTGTCAACACTGGAACTATTTCTAATCTTTAAAAATTTTCTTGTAGGTGCTTACACATTGGTGGCCTCTGGAGAATTCATTCTCTTAACCATGGTTGGTTTCTTTAGCTTATCTCTGTACTTCGATTGCAGCAGGGCCTTAGTAAGAAAGGGGAAATTATGTATGCTTAGGCTTCCTTTTTTTTTTTTCCCCATTTTATTTATTTTTTCAGCGTAACAGTATTCATTGTTTTTGCACAACACCCAGTGCTCCATGCAAAACGTGCCCTCCCCATTACCCACCACCTGTTCCCCCAACCTCCCACCCCTGACCCTTCAAAACCCTCAGGTTGTTTTCCAGAGTTCATAGTCTCTTATGGTTCGCCTCCCCTTCCAAATTTTTTTTTTTTTTAATAAACATGTAATGTATTTTTATCCCCAGGGGTACAGGTCTGTGAATCGCCAGGTTTACACACTTCACAGCACTCACGATAGCACATACCCCAATGTCCATAGCCCCCTCCTCCTCTCCCAATCCCACCTCCCCCCAGCAACCCCCAGTTTGTTTTGTGAGATTAAGAGTCATTTATGGTTTGTCTCCCTCCCAATCCCATCTTGTTTCATTTATTCTTCTCCTATCCCCCTAACCCCCCATGTTGCTTCTCCATGTCCTCATATCAGGGAGATCATAGGATAGTTGTCTTTCTCCGATTGACTTATTTCACTAAGCATGATACGCTCTAGTTCCATCCATGTCATCGCAAATGGCAAGATTTCATTTCTTTTGATGGCTGCATAGTATTCCATTGTGTATATATACCACATCTTCTTTATCCATTCATCTGTTGATGGACATCTAGGTTCTTTCCATAGTTTGGCTATTGTAGATATTGCTGCTATAAACATTCAGGTACACGTGCCCCTTCGGATCACTATGTTTGTATCTTTAGGGTAAATACCCAGTAGTGCAATTGCTGGGTCATAGGGTAGTTCTATTTTCAACATTTTGAGGAACCTCCATGCTGTTTTCCAGAGTGGTTGCACCAGCTTGCATTCCCACCAACAGTGGAGGAGGGTTCCCCTTTCTCCACATCCTCGCCAGCATCTGTCATTTCCTGACTTGTTAATTTTTTAGGCTTCCTTTTTGAACCTGGAGTCTTTGTGAAATATTTTTATTAATAGAATTATAAAAGTAACCCCTAGTACTTTTTTGTGAAGTGAAGCTCTTTGTTTTTATGCACAATTCTTATTTTAGATATTTTTTATTTTTAAAATTTTAAAAAAGATTTTATTTATTTATTTACCAGAAAGAGATCGAGAGAGAGAGAGAGCAAGCGATAGTACAAGCAGGGGGACTGGCAGGCAGAAGGAGAAGCAGGCTCCCCGTTAAGCAAAGAGCGAGATGCAAGACTGGATCCCAGGATCCCGGGATCATGAACTGCGCTGAAGGCAGACACTTAACCAACTGAGCCACCCAGGTGACCCCAATCCTTAATTGAAGTTCTCATTTAGGGACTTTATTCCTACCTTAACATTTTATGGTGAGAACAGTAGCCCTTAACAGATATAATTTTATTTCTACCAAAGTATATGTCATCAAGCTCCTGATAATTGTTTCACCACCCTGTCAAATCAATACTTCAAGGACCTTCAGGAGAGTGCTCTGGGATGTGTGGCCGAGTAGTTTCAAAGAGTTCGTCAAGCTCTGTACTCCAAAAAATATGCACGTTAATAAGAGAGAGGGAGGGGGCCTGGGGACAGAGAGAGGGGGTGGTGTAGGTAGAATTGGAGCAAGACAAGCCTGATGAGCAAATCTTGACTGTGCCATTTGTTTGGGCAAATAACCCAAATAACCTCAAGAAGTTGTATGTTTTCATCTCAGTTAAAGAGTGAGGATACTAAACCTCTTCAGACCAAGTGAAATTTATATAAAAATCATGGAGGAAATTACCTATAATCCTCAGAGGCACCCTGACATTTGAGATTTTTTTTCTCATGCTATAATCATGCCTAACCTGAATTGAAAAACCTTGTTCTAAATCTTATTGTGTATGGTTTTATTATATTTATTTAATCCTCACAAAGACACTAAAAGGAACATACTAATATGATCTCTATTAAAGACGAAAACAAAACAAACATAAAACAACAAAAAAGAGGCCCAGAAATCTAAAGTAACTTGACCAAGTGTATAACTAGAACAGTGACCAAGCAGGCAGTCCAACGTAGAGCCCTGCCCCAGCCCTAGCCCTGCCTCCAAAACCAGCCACCCAGAATCCTGGGAAAGGGTTAGGCTTGGCATTAAGAACTCAGATTTACTACTAACAGATACAAATAGAATGAAAACTAATATACTCATACGTAATCACTGGCAAAGGCCTTATGCAGGGCATTTTAGATTCCCCGTTTTGGTTGTATTTGTCACAGCAAAAGGAGAAAAGAAGGGAGGAGAAACATGAGATATGCTCTGTCTCAGTGCTTCCCAGTCCAGGTGTGGCTCAGGCACCTGCAGATTCAACATCACCTGAAATCTTGTTAGAAATGCAAATTCTTAGACTCTTCCCCAGACCTGCTGAATCAGAAGCAGCAGGGATGGAGCCCAGAATTAGATATTTCACAAGCTCTCCTGGTCATTTGCATGCCCTGTAGTGTCTGAGAAGAACTGCCTTAAAGTTTGCAACTACTCTCAAGTTCCCTGTAAGAATTTTACCTCCATCTTGTGAGTAGAGATGATTTGATCCATTTTACAAAATGGAGTAAGAGACAGCACAGAGACATGTATATGGTAAATGTCCTCTTCATTTATTCTACTCAATATTTTTTCATCTGCACCTACCTAGTTGTGTGGAATTCTCATTCTTATGTTCTAATTCCCTCTTATTATTGTAAGATTTTTGTTTGTTTG
Organism: Meles meles; assembly: GCF_922984935.1. NCBI lineage: Eukaryota > Metazoa > Chordata > Mammalia > Carnivora > Mustelidae > Meles > Meles meles. The sequence goes on along the minus strand of NC_060069.1, from coordinate 33,781,597 downwards.
TTTTCTGGGAGGGAGAGAGAACATATCAGGGAATTGTAAATAGGGTCAAGGGATAACCCTGTATGAATAGTGTTCATATGGAACATGGTGGTTCCTCATTCCCCTAGACCACCTGTCAGAACCTTCCCCACATCCCCTCTGATTCCCAAAGTAATTATTTTTCTGGACTTTAGAAAACTGTGTTTTGGATTAACCCAATTTATACTAGAATTTAAAAAAAAAAAAGTTTTAGAATTTTCCCCTCTGTGTCTACTGCTTTGAGATGCCTAAATGCGAAGATGGGCCAGTTGAGTATCTCCATGTTGCTGAATTGCAAATAATTGGTGCAAAGACAAGCACATTTCTACTTTGGCCTACTTTTGAAAGCTGTAACTTCTAGGGGAGGGGAGAGGGGAAGCTTGTTGGAAAAATAAGCTAATCCCACAGTTGCATTGAGAGGCGAGAGGAGTGTTCAGGATTCAAACAATGCCATGGTGAGAGTACCTGGATTTCCTGCAGAGAACTGAGTCAAGGAGACAGCAGAGGGTCAGCAATCATATAATCAAGGCTAGCAGCTGAGGTCATTGCATTCAGTTATGCGTTCCCAAATCATGCCTTAAGTCTCTATATCCCCAATCATGGTAATATTAAAAGCAAACTTATATTGAGAGTTTGCTGCAGGCCATGTGCTCTGAGCTTGGCATGCATAGCACAATCCTATAAAGAAAGACATACAGTTGACCCTCAAATAACACAGAGGTTAGGGGCACAGATTCCAGAGCAGTCAAAAGTCCATGTGTAACTGTTGACTCCCCCAAGCATTGCTAATAGCCTGTAGATGGGAGGACTTACTGATAACATAAACAGTCCAAAAACACACATGTTTCATGTTCTATGTATTATATATACTGTATTCTTGCAATAAAGTAAGTCAGAGGAATGAAAATATCAAGAAAATCATAAAATACATTTACAGTACTGCACTGTGTTTATCAGAAACAAATCTGCATATAAGTGGACTCACAGAGTTCAAATCCATGTGGTTCAAAGGTCAGCTGTATTGTTGTCCCCCTCTGTAGTTAAGGAAACTGAAGCCACAGAGGTTGACCGTCTACCCAAGGGCACGCAATTGGTAAAGGATGTTCTAGTATTTATATATCTACATCTACATCTATATAATTTTCGGTGTGATTCTAGAGCTGGCGTGTGTTCTCAGATCTCAGTGGTGAGCTTAGCCCTCAGATAGCCTAGGAGGGCAGTTGAGCATCTAAATATTATTCCTTTTAAGCTAGTCCTTCTCAAACTTTATTGTGCATATGCGTCATTTGGGATCTTTAAATGCAGATTCCGTTCAGTGGGTCTGGATGGGGCTCAAGAAACTGCATCCCAACAACTCCCCGTTGACCCCGGCGCTGCCAGTCTCAAGCTTTGAAAAGGTGGCAAAGCGCTAAACAACAGTGAACTCTGTTAAGTGGAGCAGCAGTGCGGAGGGTAGCTCTACATCTCTTGGCTTTGATTGGCTGGACACTTCCAGCTGCTGTGTATTACCCTTCAGGGGTCAGCTCCCTTAATTAATGAGCTGCATCAACTGTTTCATCAATTTGCCCTCAGTGGAAGGAATTACAAGAAAGAATCTCTTTGTTTCTCCCCGAGTTTTCTTCATGCTCCAGAGCTGGCTGTGAAATAGGTAATTTATGCCAGCGGTTACAGATTACACGTTTATTTAGCTAACTGAGTGCAATAACAAGACTCTGTAGGAGGCGCATGGGTTTCCAGGTCTGTGGGGTGAGCTGACAATCTCTGCCCAGATGTAGCAAGTAGGCAGGTTATCGGTGGTCTTCTTACGCAACCCCAGGTGGAAAAGCAATCAATCCTCATGATATTAAATGTGAGTCTGCCTAGTGACCTCTTGGTGTCCTTTTCAAAGGATTTCTCATTCTTCTAGATTTTATTTCTGGGCACATAGGAGAAAGCTGAACTGTGTAATTAATTCGATAAGCTACACATGTCAGAGGCAGTAGCACCCCTGATTGCTTCCTTCCCCCTGTGTGGGACTCAGGATGAAGACGCCGTCTTCCGCTCGCTTGGTGTCTTGGCTGCTGCTGCTCTGAATTCGTCCTGTGGTAATCCCCAACAGCATTTAATTTGCACTGATAAGGAGGGGAAATGAAACTATGGGAGTGTCCACTGATCCCTGGGACACTTTCTCCCTATCTCTCCAGGCCAAGCTCTAGGAGTTACACAGTGCAACAAATGGCACCTGTAAGGTCTTTGCTTTTAACATAAGTAGGACAGAGTGACAACAAGGCTTATCTTTGGTGGGGAGGCATTAAGAGGGGCATACTTGGCTTCTGTGAGGCTTATAAAATTTGGGGAGGTGAGCTTTATAAAGAAGATTACCGGGGCGCCTGGGTGGCTCAGTGGGTTAAGCCTCTGCCTTCCGCTCAGGTCATGATCTCAGGGTCCTGGGATCAAGCCCCGCATTGGGCTCTCTGCTCAGCAGGGAGCCTGCTTCCCCCTCTCTCTCTGCCTGCCTCTCTGCCTACTTGTGATCTCTCTCTCTCTGTCAAATAAAAAAAATCTTAAAAAAAAAAAAAAAGATTACCAAATCAGGTGCAGACCCTCTGGTGGGCCTGTGCAAGGGAGGGTCTCTGAAACTTAAACATCATTAGCTCTCTAGCCGTTCACCTTTGCCTGTCTTATTGCTCTTTGATTTATCTTCGGCTCCAAGGTCTTGTTTTTTCATTACTTTTCTGTCACTCATGATGTCAGCTGAATATACTTGCTTTGCTTGTCTTGTCACTTTATGGGTCCTTGTCTGTCTTGGTGGCTTTTTGGAACCATCACCCTCTGTATGGCCCAGAATGACTTCCTGAAACGTCCCGTGGCTCCAGAGACCTTCGAGAAACCTGAATTTCTTCAGGCTTCATTTTCTCTTCTCATGCACTCACTCTTCTGCCAGTATTTTTTCCTGCTTTTTTTCCTCCACTTTTCTCCACAAGCCTAGGAATCAAGGGGGAAATGTCCCATTTACTGCTGCAGATGGCCTTAGTGGAGTAATATTTAAATGGATAGCTTTCATTTCCACATTTCATTCTGCATTCAGCCAGGTGTGTCCCATTATTTTCTGATTTTTTTTTAAGATTTTATTTATTTACTTTTGAGAGAGGGAGAGAGAGCAGCATGAGGGAAATGAGAGAGTTGTGGGGGGAAGCAGCCCCCACTGAGCAGGGAGCCTGACATGGGACTCGATCCTAGGACCCTGGGGTCATGACCTGAGCCAAAGACAGATGCTTAACCAACTGAGCCACCCAGGAACCCCTATCTTCTGCTCTTACTCATTAGCTAACCTGTATCTGGTCCCTAGTATGGGAAAGGCACCAGCATCCCCAGCACTGCATGTGCGAAATCTCTTTACATTTGTTACATGTCATTCAAAGAATAGTTCCTCATGCTGGTGACTTCTCCGTGTTCCCTGTGCACCTAAATGAGAGTTTCTTGGTATATTCCCAGGAGTGGAGTCATGTCCTAAACAGTGCTATATTCTTTCTTCCCCACCATGGTGATGGCGGTTTGTATTCCCTCTGAGAGTGCAAGAGATATCACATATATACCTTATAGTATGTGATATCATTTTAGTTGTCTAATATTTGTCCTTCTAGAAAGGGATCACTGGTATCTCTTTTAAAATAGTCCACTGTGTTTACTTTTCAATCCTTTTAACTTCTTATTGAACTATAATACACATACAAAATTATGTATTAGTCAGTGCTTATCATAAGCATACTCTAAATTCCCTGCACCTGTTTCACCCATCCCCCATCCATCCATCCACGCCTCCACCTCCCCTCTGGTAACCATCAGTTTATTCTCTGTACTTGAGTCTGGTTTTGTTTTGTTTTTGTTTTTCTTTGTTCGTTTGGCTTTTAAATTCCATATATGAGTGACATCATATGGTATTCATCTTTCTGACTTATTTCACTTAGCATAATACTCTCTAGCTCCATCCATGTTGTTGCAAATAGCAAGATTCCATTCTTCTTTTATGGCTGAGTAACATTCCATATATATGTATATATATATATATATAGTCTAATCACAGGGTCCATCTACTGGTGGACACTGGGTTGCTTCCCAGTCAAATATCATGTTCCTTTTCTCTTTCTGCTGTGCAAGGCATCCTTTAGCAGTCCAGAAGTTACTCGTTTTAAATGTTACAAATGTCTTCTGCTGGCCTGTCTTAGGTCTTTAGGTGTTTCTAATGTATTAGGGCTACAATAAATGGGGAATAGGAGACATTTGTGTTTTAAAATAGTATAATTTGTGTTTCAAAAATAGTACAATCAATAAAAAGTCAGGGACCTGGTCTTTAAAGCAGAAAACTTTTCCACCCCATTTTAATAAAAGGACTGCAAACTCCAGGCAGCAGTCAGATTATAAAGGGTCTTATATGGTCATAAAATTTAAAAAGACCATCTTTATGGACTTTTAAGGAAAACTAGGGAGAAAAACATATTATACAAACTTCAGTCACTCCAATATAACACCTGTTGGTGTTGCTGTTCTTTTTCATAAAATAGTCTACTTGGCAAATATAATTGCTTTACTTTAATCCTATTGCTTTGCCTGTCTCTTCACTCAAGGGTCTCTGATTGACAGCTTGATGGCTGCTAAATGGTTTTTTTCATAGAATTAGATCCAAGTGAGTCCACTAAATTAATTGAAAGGGCTGTGGATTTTAGACCACCTGTTCCTCAGCTGCCTTAAAGCTATAGACATGTCAGATAGTCTACTGGGTTTAATTTACCTTATTTCTTGAAACCAAGCAATCAAATTTGTAGAATATAGAAGGAAAATGCAACATTTAATTGGAAACTGAGTAAAGACAAACCCTTTGGATTGCAGTGTCACTTCTCCTCCGATGCTTATAATAAGCCATTATCCAGTGAAAAGCATTACAAACAAGGACAATGTCAACAGCTGAAAATTACTGCAATGACCTTGCCTAAGAAGGGAGGAATACCTTCCACCGGCTCTAAGGAGTGGTATTTGAAGAGCCTGTGAGCGGCTCTCACTCGTATAGAAAGCTGTTAGGACATAAATGCAGGCTGCACCATACAGCCAGCAGCCACTGAAAGTGATAGGGAGTAAAAGCCGTTTCTGTTATTAAAGATTAAAGCCTGTGGAGCTCCTTGGGCGGGGCTCTTATTCCTTTAGGACACGCCCACAGAGATAAGCACACCTGCCTTCAAAAGAGCCAGCCACACAGCTCCCAGATGCAAAAGGGATTGAAACAATTAGATAAACTGCAGGAGAAAGAACAGAAGATTTCAAGAGTAGTTTGGTGCTTCAAGTGATTACATTCCAATTTCTTGACATTGCAAGAAGACAACAGCGCCTCGAATGATACCTTTCCAGAAAGGAAATGGAAGTATATGTGGGTTCTCCCTTCCCCCATATATCTTAATTCCATAGAGGCAGAATTAACCTTTTAAGGAGAATAGCAGATGAAACCTTATTAGTGAGAAGTGAGTGTTTGTTGAGGGAAGGGAATATTTCTTTCAACAAACCAAAAATATGTAAGTCACAGATTTAGAAGATCAGCTTTATTTATTTTTAAAGATTTTATTTATTTATTTGACGGAGATCACAAGTAGGCAGAGAGACAGGCAGGGAGAGCGGGGTGTGGGGGGAGAGAGGGGAAATCAGGTTTCCTGCGGAGCAGAGAGCCCTATGTGGGGTTCAATCCCAGGACCCTGAGATCATGACCTGAGCCGAAGGCAGAGGCTTTAACCCACTGAGCCACCCAGGTGCCCCAGAAGATCAGCTTTATGGATGGGCGTGAAACTGAAAGTTCTCTTCTGCTTACTGCCCTTCCTGTAAATACCATTCTTTATTTTCTGTGACTTTCAACAAGCCTGAATACTAAATTTCAAAAACTTAAATTTGTTTATGGTAATTAGTTTATAGACTGAGAATTACCTTGCTTTCTGTATTTGGAATATGGATCCTGAAACTGTGATAATCTTTGTGTTTTGTTTAGCTTTTTACACTCTTCAAATGGTAGACTGTTGAAATATTTGTGAGTAACTACTGCATTAGTCGGACACTCTAGGTGTGGCATACTCACTGTGGTGGAGAAACCTGGTATCACCTGCTGCAGGAAGTCCACTCTTACTTGAAGGTGGAATTGCCCAGGAGCCAAGACCCCCTCTATCTGAAATGGCTAGAATAAGAAATTAAGAAGGAGTTCAATTTCATTTTTTAAAAATTTACTGTGCTGAAATATATATAACAAATTTGCCATTTTAACCATCTTTGAAGTATACTATTCAGTGACATTAATTATACTCACTTTGTGGTATACCTATCACCATCATGTGTTTCCAAAACTTTTCTATCATCCCAAACAAACTCTGTACCCACTGAGCAATTCCATTTGCCCTCTTCCTTGCTCCTGGAAACCTCTAATATACTTTTGGTCTCAGAAGGTAACTATTCTAGATATTTTATGCAAATGGAGTCATACAATATCTGTCCTTTGGTGTCTGGCTTATTTCACTTAGTAAATGATGAAAATCAGAGAGTTGATGTATCCTTGAGGCAAGACAGTCAAGGTATACTGATATCCTTCCAGGAGATAATACTTCTGCTATTTTCTGCTTATCAGAGAAGAGAGAAGAAAGCATTTACCTGATGCGTAGTTACATATCTTATACCAGGGCCATGTAGATTTGCTTAATTAAAGATATGTCCACCCAGTCTTTGGAATTAACTCGTGATTAAACCTTCAGCTACCTTTATTGTTCAAGATCCTGTGACTAACCAGTCCATAACATTGGTGTTTTTAATAAGCACTTGAAAGGTACCATTCTTGTCTGCAACTCATTTGGGTACCAGATACCATATCGGTCAGAGATCAGTTGTAGTTTAAGCAGATACAGAATGTAAATTCACGGTCTAGATTTTCAAAACTGTTGGAAGAGCCAGGAGAGCAGTCTCCAGGCTGGGCCTCTTGGGACGACTATGAGAACAAGTTAGAGCACTGACTCACAAAGAAAAGTGCTTCCTTTGCCTCAGCCAGGAAACTGTCAATTTGTAAGAACAAAACTTAGTTGAAATATGAGAAAAGAAAGCTACTCCCAGACATTAATTTTAGAAACATATCACCTTATGTGTGATCTGGAATATCAGAAATCGCAACAAAATTTATCTTCTGGGCTAGGATATTCCCATTGTAAGTAGTATCTGCAAAATAGACTTCTAGCATACTGTCTCCTTCCTTAACTTCAAATTTAAGTCAGAGCAAGCCTTTCCAAGTGATGCAAACTAAATTGTATCCAGACTCCTAGCTATAAGGACAAGTATAGCTTTTGGTTTTCTGTTCTCTGCAGTATAGGAATTTATTCTAGAAGACTGGAGCACGTATTGAGTGGATGGATCTGCCATATTTTCAGAGAAGGCAACTCTAGTCCAATATATGTTTTAAAAGAATTTCTAACACTTACAAAAAGGTGAACTTTTTCAGTGTTTGAACATAATTAAATACTAACTGGACTCTGATCATAATAAGATAATACATGTAAAAGTGGACCCTAACAAAACCTGATAAAGGAATCATCAAAAGCTACAGGAGTAACTTTGTTGTTATTATTTAATCATTGCTTCAAAAATAGGTTACTATTACCTAATATTGTCTCAAAAGGTATTAAGCTGTTGTGTTGCAAATGACATATCCGATAAAGGATTAGTTCCAAAATATATAAAGAAGTTATCAAACTCAACACCCCAAACATAATCCAGTTAAGAAATGGAAGAAGACATGAATAGACCTTTCTCCAAAGAAGACATCCAGATGGTCAACAGACACATGAAGAGATGCTCAACATCACTCTTCATCAGGGAAATACAAATCCAAACTACAATGAGTTATCACCTCACACCTGTCAGAGCTAAAATCAACACCACAAGAAGCAACAGGTGTTGGCAGAATGTGGAGAAAACAAACCGTCTTGCAGTGTTGATGAGAATGCAAACTGGTGTAGCCACTGTGGAAAACCGTATGGAGGTTCCTCAAGAAGTTGAAAATGGAACTATCCTATGATCTAGCCATCATACCACCAGGTATTTACCCAAAGACTATAAAAATACTAATTCAAAGGGGTACATGAACATAGATGTTTATAGCTGTATTATCTACAATTAACCAAATTTTGGAAACAGCACAAGCTTCCATTGATTGATGAACGTATAAAAGAGATGGGGTATAAAAATGCAATGGAATACTAGTCAGCCACAAAAAAGAGTGAAGTCTTGTTATTTGCAATGATGTGGATAGAACTAGAGAGTATTATGTTAAGTGAAATAAGTCAGCCAGAGAAAGACAAATACCATATGATCTCATATGTGGAATTTAAGAAATGAAACAAGCAAACAAAAAAAGAGTGAGAGACAAACCAAGAGACAGACTCTTAACTATAGAGAATAAAAAGTGGGTTACCAGAGGGGAGGTAGGTGGAGGATGGTTTAAACAGGTGATGAGGATTAAGGACGCACTTGTCATGATGAGCACCAGGTGTTCCTAGAAGTGCTGAATCACTATATGCACACCTGAACTAATATTAAACTGGGCTAACTGGAATATACAGAAATACTTTAAAAAATCAAAAGCAATATTGGAAACAAAAGCAAGCAGATAGAAATATACAAATTTTCAGTTGATTGGGCATGGTTGTCAAGAAAGAAGTAGGAGGCTTAGGGTCTGAGATTTACATTTAATTGACTATCTTTGGATACCTCTACCCACTAGTCCTAGGTGAGATTTCAGGAAGCAGAGGGAATACATTTGGTAATTGAGCATTACTTTCTGTGTCTATCTCAACTGGTCAGATAAGAACCCAGTCACAGTCATTTCTTGGACTAAAAAGTCACTATCACTCCTAACTTATAAAAGATACAAAACACAGATAACTGGATAAAACATAGTGTCCATTTTTATGAGTATATGAAGGGATAACTTAACAAATAAATTGTTAGGGATGCTCAGTCTGAAGTCTGTGGACCAGCCTAGCTCAGTATAGCTTTTCCTGAGTTCAGTTCACCTTATTTTGGATTTGTCTCCGAGCTAAACCAGCTTCCAACAATTGTTTTATTTCAGGTTAAGTATCTTGGAATAACACGTTCTGTGTCTGTTTCATTTGTCTGCTTATTAATTTTTTTATTCATCTATTATTTATTCAGACCCATTGAATTGTGAATGGCACTAAGAGAATGAAAGATGAGTGAGGACAGCCCTTCCCCACAAAAGACTTACATTCTGGTAAGTTATATCTAAACAAGGAATGCCCATAACTATATAAAATAATAAAGTAAGTCTCTTTAACACATTCTATCCATCTGTTCTTCCAAATATTGCTATAGGATACCTCTTGCATTTCTTTTCTCTCAAATCTTCCTTATCCTGCATTCTTTATTTTTCTGCTTACTTGTACTGCCACGGATTTTGAATGTAACCTTGGAATTGGCATCATGAGCTGATAACAAGAATGTACTTCCTATACTGTTTTAAAAAGCATCTTTTCCAGCTGAATTGTCTCTCTCAGTTTGTATGAACATTCATAAAGATAATTGTTTAATTTTAGTTAAAAATGCCACATGCAGTATATTCTCATGATATTTGTGTAGTGGCAGCTTTTCAGTGAAAATGGAGACTTGGGAGTTTTCATCTCAGAATAAAATAAAAACTAGGCAAGTACAGTATTGCATTAGACAATGAAAAATATTGAGAATATTTGGCAGAAAATAGGGAATATTAGTATCAATATTAAAGTAATATAAATATTTAAGTTTGGGTTGCAAGATTCTGTAAATATACCAGGGTATTTCATGGATTAGGATCTGAAGATATGGGTGCTTCTGGGGCCCAGTGCTGGTCAGGGAGGAATGCATAGATTTTTGAGTTGTTTTTTCCTGTCTGTGATCACAAGGGTCCAGGATGCCAGAAGCTCCCGATAGTTCATGCTGCTTTCCATGGTCCACCACTCATGTTGCAGTTTCCATACTATGTTGACACAAGCCAAGTCAGCTCTCCATAATATCAACAACTTGGTGCCATGCAGTTCCAGAAATCTTCTCCAACATTCTGATCCTAAAATGTGAACACCAAAGTGCTGCCATGTGTCGTAGCAAATGAGAACCAACTGGTTCTAACTCTCCCAATTAGCCCTGTAGGAGGACAGAGAAGCTCCTTAAAAAAAAAAAAAAGAAAAAAAAAAAACCTTATTTTTTTAGGTTCACCATCTCCCAGAAAATAAAACAATACAAAACAAAGCTAAAGCAGTTTCACTGGCCCGATAAGGACAAGCTTCACAAAGTCTTGGCACTCTATACATGGTGATTGCTTGCAAATTTGCTTTTGCCCATTTATCCCACCTCCAGTGCCTCAGTTCAAGCTTTCATCATTTCCCTCTGGCCTGTCACTGCGGCTACCTTCTCATTCTTCTTCCATCCTCCAAACCAAATTGACAGAGCAGTCTTTCTAAAGTATTTATGTTGGATCATCTGTGGCTCCCCATTACCACGGGGATAGCATTCAAATTCCTCCATGTGGAATCCAAGCCCTGCTATCTTAACCTCCTCTCCTCCTCTTCCCAGATCTTGATTCTGTATGGAAAGAGCCTTCTTTTCCTCTTCATGCATAGCTTCTGTTCACCTCTTAGGCCTCAGGGTGTAAACCACCATTATAGGTAAGTCTTTCTCTCTGAGTCACTAGCAGATAGATTAGGACTCCCTGCTACATGCGGACTTACCCCACGCTAATTATTCTTTCACATGCATATTTATTTTAAATAAATGAGCAGTTTGATCGCCTTGCTTGGAAATTGTCTGGACTTGTCTGGAACTTAGGAGCTCTTCACCATTTTGATGGAAGTCTTCAAGCTGCTTAATTACAATAATGGTATAAATATTAATAACATTTAAATATAATTGCTATAAGTATTGATTATAATAAATATAATAAAAGTACATTGATAACATAGTAACAAACTGCTGAGCTGCCACCATTTTCCCCACTAAATGATTTACCCAAAAGAATATGTGTCTTCATAAAGAATCATAATTTAGGAAAATGTTAAGCTGGAGAAAAGGCATGTTTTCATCTTTTACATTTCTGAATGACAGAGTATTAGAAGGTTCTATTTATTTGCAATTCATAGAATCTGACATGTTAGTATCCTTTGGGACTGCTATGTTTAATGGATAAAATAAGAATAGTTAATTCTCTTGTTCATGTATAAGTTTTTATGAAAGCATTTACAGCGATGTTACCTAATTAGATTAAATTTATCTCCCTAAAATCCGATCAGTATTTTCATTTGGATGTCAAGTAGTTTTTGTTTGTTTGTTTTTTTCTTAATTTTATTTTTTTTTTTATTTGACAGAGAGAGATCACAAGTAGGCAGAGAGGGGGAAACAGGCTCCCTGCTGAGCAGAGAGCCTGATGCAGGGCTCAATCCCAGGACCCTGAGATCATGACCTGAGCCGAAGGCAGAGGCTTAATCCACTGAGCCACCCAGGTGCCCCTGGATCTCAAGTAGTTTTAAACTAAGACATACACATAAAAATTAAGCACAAAATAAAATATTTTTACTCAAATTTCACTGATTCCAATCACATGGGTGTCTGTTGGGACATTTAATTGAGTTTAAGCCTCTGACATTACCAGCTACATTTTGTCAATGAAGTCAGTCCTAGTGTTGACTGGACAACTTCCATGTTCCCTACATATTTTTGTATGAGAAGATATTTGTTAAATTTACTTTTTTAGAGTGGAAACTCTTCAAGATAGGGAAGCTCTGAGCATTGCTGTCACAGGTATAGTTTATGAGCACAGTGCTCAGGATGAACACCAATGAAGTTCGCTGGGTCCAATCTAGACTTTGGACAGAAGCATCATGGCCTCCATTTTCTCAGATCTCATGGACACGTGTCCTTGGGCTGGGATAGATGGATATGGTGTGGGGCTGTACTCCAGCGAAGAGTCCTATACTTTTGTGTGCAACAAACATAAAAGCATTGCATGAGTGCCATGAACACTGGGACATGGATACTGAGGTCAGGCCTGGATGGTATAGGGCAGTACTGAGAAACGCTAAACTCCCAATCTAGCGTTTGGAGAACTTGGGAGCTGTGGTACTGTAGGAATTGAGTCTGGTCACTGCCCTTCCCTCTTGGGAAAGCCCAGCACACTCATATTACCAGGAAACCTGACACAGGTGAATCCTGATGCAACTCATTGCAAATTCTGGCAGTTGTCTCCGTGTATGTATTCTTTGTTCATAAACTCCTATTTTCATGATGACTGAGTTGAGACTGAGCTCAAAATATCTTTTTTTTCTTTAAGGCCCCGAATATATAGTTGTCTGGAAACTTGTTAAAAACCAATTAGGTGAAATTGGTCTTTAAGTGATGATTCTCGAGATGAGGACAGGAATGAAAAAAGGCAAAGCAAGTAATCTTTTTGCGGATACTGGCTCACACCTGCTACATTTTCTATTCCTGTGATACCCCTATAAAATAGGTATTACAGGCCCTCTTTTAAAACTAGGAAAAGGAAAATCATATTAAATAAGAGGTCCAATGCCTCATTACTAATATAAGGCCATCTTGTTTGAATCCAAACCCCATTTGGGGGGCTAATTTTCTGTGGTTCCCTTCAGAGTTATCATACACAACAGCTTGTTTTTATGACAACTATGCAAAATGTTTGTGTCAATGATTCAGCGTTATCTTTAGGCCTGAGATAACGTGCTGGTTACTTTTTTCTCTCTCACCCCATCTTACCATTCACTTGTTTTCAGTGGAGTCTCTGCTCAAATTCTAACTAAACCACAAATCAGGGGTTTTCAAACTTTTTAAGATTAGTGGAATCCATTTTTAAATTAAAGTCTAAATCAGAAGTTCGAAATGTAAAAGGGACTGAAGAGGAATTTCTCTGGTTATTCTGAGGTGAGGACTCCAGATACCTACCTCTTCCTCAAATACTAAGTGCCCTTGATCATGTTTTGGAATATTGGTGCTTCATAGAAGAGGGAATTTGAAAACAACTGCTTCAGTGAGGAAATGTGCTATAGGAAACAAATGAGCATGTCCAGCTGTGAGTTTTTTGGTTTCCCAGAAACTCTGCTTGGACAGAACGCCTTGCCCTGTAGGAGAAGCGATGGTGGTTCACATCTGTTCAACTGCTACAGCAGCAAATGAAGGGCAATATTTTCTCCCATGTTTCAACTCTCAATATGGGAGAATCACCTCATTACCCCTGGATGCCTGTTACTGCAACTCAATTGTATAGTGTACAAATATTTGTGTCATAAAAATTATGCTCTCTATATGTTATGTTGAAATTGAACTAACCTCACCCTTAAAATAAATTCTTAGGAAATCACATGGATTTGCAGTTTGACTCCATTTGTCTCCCTGATCTATTAAGGGTGCATTTATCATCAAATGCACTTAAAATAACTTACTGCTCTTTGCTTGCAACAGTGCAGGTGACCAAGGTGCTGGCATTATTTGGGGAATCTCACCATGAGGCAGAGACTCTATGGGCACACAGGAGGCTAGCAAAGAATCTCTGAAAGGGGAAGAAAAGAGATCCTGCAGATGGCAGACATCAAAGCAGAAAATGCAATCACTGGATACATTACCCTTTGTAATAGCGTTTCTGCAAATGCAAGGAGGCAAGCCCTGCTCCTCTGTCTGGCAACAACAAGGAGTATCCTACTAGTGTCTACATTTCATCCTATATCAATGGGTTTTACGTACTGAACTTATTCCTAGAGCCTACAATGGAAATAAATGTTGTGATTATCCTTATTATTTGAAGGTAAGAAAAAAAAAGAATTTTATGACACAGTTATTGCCCTGACTCCAATTTGTTATACGAAATATAGCAAAAATATGCAGCCCCTGCAATTTGGTGGGTCAATCAGATAGTCACTTCAGAGACTGTAATGTCAGATGTCCTCTGTGAGCTGTTCAGCCATTACACCCATACACCTTTCTCTTCCCCTTTAAAACTGTACCCAGAGCAAAATGGGGTCTTCTGTTCCTCCTAAGAATCATCCAGTTTCTTCTTTCAGAGCCAATAACAAGCTATCTCAACTCATTCTCCACATCACCACCTTCAGTCTATAATCTGAACCCTGGCATCTCTTTCTACTATCATATACTTCTCCATTTCTGAATAAGAGCAGAGAACACTACAGAAGGAAGTCATGGGTGCCTTGGGATTTCACTCTGTGAATTGTGGGTGAACCTAAACTTCCTCAGAATCCATGAAGAAATGTTAGAAGCATCAGTGAAGAGAGAAGAAACCATATCGAGAAAAAGATTCTACCTGAGTCATATATTCCGAGGCGGAAACTAGGCAGACCAGGAAAACTCTGGAAAAAAGCAATGAGCATGAAACCTGAAATCCAATGTGGGATTTCTCTACCACTTTAAAATATTATTTTTTTTTTTTCTGGTGTCTCTTCCTCTTCTGACAAGGGCAGTAATCCCATCATAGGACTCCACCTCTCATGACCTGTCCTACTCATGCCATCACACTGGGGATTGGAGCTTCAACATAAGAATTTTCTGGGGACACTTTCAGTCCCTGACACTCTAATCTTGTACAGTCTATTTAATAATGCTGAAGCTGTAATAAAGGAAATAACAAAACCTCCCTCAAAAATCTAGTTCAAGGCTGCTGTGATCATAAATAAGATGTTGTAGAAAACTGTGTTTAGATTGGTGCCTCATACACAAGAGAAGAAAAAATTTGTTCCCTATGTATTACATAGCTATTTCTTAAAGAAGTAAATACTATGGAAGTTTACATGTAGCATCCAGATGATGGAGTGACTGGGCCGATCTCTGCCAATGTTTGTTCAGTTCTTTACCTGGAGTGGTCTTTAATAGAAAGATTTTAGAAAGATTATTGATAGATATGGGAATTTCTGTAGGAAGATGATCAGGTCAGGAACAGTCTGGAGGCTATGGGAATGGGTGAACCAAAATACCACAAGTAAAGTTTACAGATTTAGCAAATATATAAGAATCCCAGTAAAATCAGAATCTCAGATAAACAATAAAAAATAGTTTAAGTATGCTCTTTGCACTATTTAGGGCCTATTCATACTACAGAGTATTACTTGTTGCTCCATCTTTCAAACCCAACCCTTTTACTATACCTGTATTTTACCTGGCCATCCTAGCTATAGGAGTTTGGAGTCTCTTTTTGGAGACAGCACATATACATGAGATAGAGATGTAACATCACAGTCATAAACACACATGTATATTTTTACTTAATATGAATTGTTGGGTATGCAAATTTCTGAGTGAGCTGTAGGAAAGAAATAAGTGGAATTATGTGGTGATAATTCCCCTATTTTTTTAATAAAGAAAGTCACCTATACTAATGTAAGTAAGCATTAAGTAAGAGTAAAGTATGTGTAAACATTACCACCAAATTTCCTAATATCTGTAGCTGTTAGCATATGGTAATCTTAAGATTCCTAGAGGTAATCTTGGGATCCTGGCTTTCCAAGTCCACTGTGTTTGCTATCGTCTGTTCCCATCTCCCACCCTGCTGACTCAAGTTGGGTGCACTACTCAGGTCATTCTCTGGATGCTTTTAATGGTTTCCCAGTGCAGTGAGTGCGAGGCTATCTGCCTTTTCTTCATAAACACGTGAAGGAATACTTCATGGAAATTCCCGTTCATTTCTGGGATAATAATACCTTCTCAATTTTTCAACTTACATATGGTTTTTCATGAATATATTATAGGTCACATCAATACATATTTCCAAATATGGTCATGTAAATTAGCCACCAGCAAAGGAATACTTGACTCTATTTTACAAATTCTTTTTGGGATAAAGCCCACATGGCTTGGATTTCTTCCAACCTTCATGATAAAGGAAAGAAACTGGAGAGGCATCTTATTCAAGGAAACTAAATGAGCTACCTGCCTGAGCTGGCATTGGGCTGCCACAGTAAGGACTAAAAATATACTCAAATTGCAAATAAAACTTGGGTAAACTAAATATTTCCTTTCTCAACTTATCTGGATCTGCAACATCCAGAGGGATCCACAACAGAACAACTTTCAAGATTAAGCCAGACCTCTTTGTCTCAGGAAGGGTAACCAGGGTGACAAAAATCATATTACTCCAACATGATGAAGTGAGGTGGGCAACACAGTCCCTCCCTCAAAAGCAATAAGAGAGATGGGCAAGCTCAAAATTAACCATTTCAGTGCTCTGCAAATTGACCAAAGACATGAAACAAACCAAGATGTATTCATTCATGAAACTATGAACTTCTGATAAGAAGACAGCATCTTGGGGCACCTAGGTGGTTCACTCCGTTAAGCCTTGGACTCTTGATTTTGGCTCAAGTCATGATCTCAGGGTTGTACAATGGAGCCCCACATTGGGCTCTCCAGTGGGCATGGAGCCTGCTTAAGATTCTCTCTTCCTCTCCCTCTACTCCTCCCCCATCCCTCTCTTAAAAAAACAACAACGAGGCGCCTGGGTGGCTCAGTGGATTAAGCCGCTGCCTTCGGCTCAGGTCATGATCTCAGGGTCCTGGGATCGAGCCCCGCATGGGGCTCTCTGCTCCGCAGGGAGCCTGCTTCCTCCTCTCTCTCTGCCTGCCTCTCTGCCTACTTGTGATCTCTCTCTGTCAAATAAATAAATAAAATCTTTAAAAAGAAAAAAAAAACAAAAACCAACAACGATTAAAAAAAAAAAAAAACTGCCTCATTGCCCCCTCACCACTGACTCCCCATCCCTGACTCAGTGTGGTCTTTCAATGAGGGCAGGGCAGGCAGTGAACACTAGTTGCTTTCTTTCCACTGTTGAAGGGTGTCCCTTAAGTTGGACATTGTTAATGACAAGGAAACAAAACCAGCAGTGCTATTAACCTGAAGTTATGGTTCTGTTTGGGACATGAAAAGAAAGAGCTGACTAGCCGGGGATTAACAGTTAGTTCTGGGGCTCAAGACAACCAGAGGACTTGAAGACTCTCCACTCATTGTGGGTTAAGCAGCAACTATGTGTGTGCACAGCAGAGACTTGAACTACTGGAAGGGGTGATTGCAAACAGGCCTGGGGAAATTTTCTGAGGTGAAGAAAGTATTTTAGAAACTGGATTGTGGGGCACCTGGGTGGCTCAGTGGGTTAAGCCTCTGCCTTCAGCTCAGGTCATGATCTCAGAGTCCTGGGATTGAGCCCCACATCAGGCTCTCTGCTCAGTGAGGAGCCTGCTTCCTCCTCTCTCTCTGCCTGCCTCTCTGCTTACTCGTGATCTCTCTCTGTCAAATAAATAAATCTTTAAAAAAAAAAAAAGAAACTGGATTGTGCTGATGTTTGCACAATTCTATAAATTTACTAGAACTAATTGAATTTAACATTTATAATAGGTGAATTTTATATAATTTATATTTAAATAAAACTATATATAATTCATATGACTTGTTAAAAAAAATACAATTCAAAAGGAAGGACCCAATCCACGTATCTGGATAGTAAATGAATCTGAAGAAAAGATATTAATAAGATAGGCTTTATCCAAAAGAATTTAATTTAATAGATACATTAATTTTTAAAGTATTATAAAAACTATTAATTTTAAAAAGTTGTATATAATAGAAATTCAAGAACAGCACTGTCAAATACAACTTTTTGCAGTGATGGAAATACATAGGTATTCAGACCAATATGTGGGCTTCAATTCACATAGGGCTTTTGAGTACTTAAAATGTGGCTAATGTAAATGAGAAAGTGAGTTTTTCATTCTATTCCACTGTAGTTAATTTAAGTTTAAATAGCCATCTTTGGCTATTGGTTACTTTATGGGACAGCAAAAGTCTAGAAAGGTTTGTATGTTCAAACATAATTTTGTTTATGGGAAATGGTCATTTCAAATTAATGGGAAACTAATGGATAATACAAAGCATCTTTTAAGGCTTCCAACTCAAGAAATGCAAAATAAGATAATGTGATACTATTTTACACAATTAAATTGGCAAAAGAAAAAAATATCACCCATTAGTAGATAGATTATTTGCTAATGGATGGAGGAACTTAGGAACTTGATTTTTAAGATGCTTCTAATTGAATTATCAAGGAATCTGGTTTCTGGAAGAAAATTGGTTGCACATATCAAATCATTTAAAAGTATGCACATAGTTGACTGAGAAATTCCACTTGTAAGAAATAGCCTTGAGAAGACAATTTAAAATGAGCACAAGTATGCTCAGTACTGTGATTACAGTAACAAAACACTAGTAGTAAATTAAATATTCAAGAACTAGTGACATAAATTATACCATTGTGTTGGTAGATTATAGTGTTTTTTTAATATTTATTGAACTTAAAATATGTTTATTGTTTTTAGTAAATACAAAAGGTAGGTTACACATTAGAAAATGTGTTTTTTTATTTTTGGTATCTCTATGTCTGTGTTTACCTATATCTAGAAACAGATAAATCAGTAGAGCAGCAGGCCTCATCTATGGGTGATAAACTTATGGGCATATCAATTAGGAATCTCTGTTGGCAAGCACACAAACCAATTCTAGTTACATTATTCAAGCAGTGTTTATTTAAGATGACTGAAAAAATACATTAACCCATATTGAATCTGACTGAGGAGAGACAGAAAAAGAATACATATCTACAGGAGCACAAAAGAGGGGGTTGGAGGGTTGGGTGAGCCTGGTGGTGGGTATTATGGAGGGCATGTATTGCCTGAAGCACTGGGTGTGGTGCATAAACAATAAATTTTGGAACACTGAAATTAAAATAAAATAAAATATTTTTTAAAAAGCACAAAAGAGTAGAATTATGTGCTGTACAGCTCTATAGCTCTATTACAATAATAAAAAACCTGGAAGCCTCTTAATTGTCTAGACATTCAGCCTTTAGTTATACCAGTACAAATAAGCTATCAGCCTTATGGTAAATCCCATATTTACTATTTCTTTTCTCTTTGAGGCCACTGTTCTATTTGTTTTTTAGATGCATGTTTCAAATATTTTTCTTAGGAGGAATGGGATATGTGGATTATTTCAAAATTCTTAAAATTACTCAAAAATTAGATAACTAGGTGATAGATAAAGTAGATAGATAGCAATATAAACATAGAGATAAACTTGTCAAATAATATTTTTCTAAATTTAGAACTCTCTCATTGCAATCATTTTTTAAATTATTAAAAAATAATTTTAGATATCTTCTGACTTTTATAATAAAAAAAGTTTCTTGAGGTATAACTTATGTTCTATAGATTGCATAAAGGGCATTAATATTTAATATATGTAACTTAACAAATATCATCATATATTTATATTTTTATAGTTACCACTCATTTCAAGATATAGAATATTTCAAGAACCCTGGAAGTTTCTCCCTTGTCTCAGGGTTAACCAATATTCTAACTTCTCTGATATCTAAATGTAAACTTTCACAAGTGATGGAACAGACAGCAGTTAGATCTTATGTTTCTTTTTTCCTTTTGACCTGGAAGCTTGTATATTTTCTGTCCTTAGAGACTTTGGATTTTACCAAGTATGTCTTAGGGAAATGCCATTTATGGATTTTTTTTTTTCTGACTAATCTAGCCTAGGACTTTGAACATGTTCAATCTAAAGACTCTGACCTTTCTTCTTCAGAGTTAATCTTCCTCTATTATCTGCTTAATTATTGTCTCTATTCTTTTTGTTCTTTCTTCGACTTCTGAAATGCATATATTTAATATGGTAAAATGCTTGCCCCCCCCCCCCCCACCAGGGCTCTTATCTTCTCCCTTACAATTTTCAGTTTCTTTCCATTTTATTCAATGTTGTGAGAGATGTCTGGCTTGGTCATGCTGAGACCACTAATTGAGGTCTCAGCAATGGCTAAACTATTCTTCAATTAATCTAAAAAAATGTTTAATTGTGAAGCCATTTCTTACAGTGTAAGAGAGTCTCTTTGCTGCTGTACTTGAATTCCCATGGATGCATTTATTTATTTTTTAAAATTACATTTTCCATCTGTCTTCTTCTAGCAATTCCATTTCACTGGTTCTGATTATTTTTCTTTGTCTTTTCTCTCCAAACTATGTACTCCCAACCCCACTCTATTGTAGATGAGTAGTGATTTTTCTCAGCCCACTGGTCTAAATAATGGTTATGGAATAATCTAAATGATGATGAAAAGCCACAAGCACTTTCCCCACAGACCTGTAGTGTGGAAGCAAAGCATTTCCCTGATAATGGCGATCAACATTTTTATTCTAGATACTAGTCCTTTGTCACATATGTCGTTTTTAAATATTTTCTTCCAGGCTGTAGGTTGTCTTCATCATCTGAATAGTGTCTTTCATAGAACAAAAACATATAATTTTTATAAAGTCCAATATACTTATTTTTTTTTAGTTTACTGGATGTTTTTGGTATCATGACTAACAATTTCCCCCAAATCCTAGGTGCTGCAGACTTCCGCTATATGTTCTTCTACAGATTTTATATTTAAATCTGTAATCCATTTTGGGTGAATTTTGGTATATGAAGAGAGATTTAAATGAAGATTTACTTTTTAAATTTGACTTCATTTTTTTAGAGCAATGTAAGGTTCACAGCATTTTTTTCACTCTCATTTGATGATCTTGTTTTCTAATTCACTGAGAAATTGTAGAAACCAGAAACTGAAGCAATTGGAAGATAATTGCTCATGAGTTTATAACTCACCTACATATCTACATGCTCTGCCTTTTCTTATGTTATAACAGATTAACTATCTACCTTCCTTTCTAAAAGCATTTCTCCTATCCTCTCTTGTTTACATGAGAATAAAACTCCAGCAATATTCTCCTCTGTCAAATATTATCAGTTTCATTATATTAGAATATGAGCATACTATTTCTTCTATATTAAAAATATATCTCAAACACACTTTCCTCTCAAACTACTATCCATTTTTTATCCTTTTCTCATCAAAAGTACTTCCAAGTATTAAATGTAGTCATTGTCTCCATTTCCTCTCTTTCCATTTTGTTTTATAACTGTACTAATCTGTGATCTCCCCTCATTATTCCATTGGAGTAAATTTTAAAATAGCTTTTATGTTATTAAATCTAATGTTGAAATCTTAGTCCTTATTTTATTGATGAACTCTTTAAATAGTTAATCTGCATATGGAAACAAAATCATGACTTGGCCTCTGGTCTAGAATTTCTTTCTCCTCTGTTGGTTACTCTTTCTCAGGCTTCTTTGTTATTTTTCCCTCTTTTCCCTGGACTTTGAAGGATAGACCTTGGGATTTTCAAACCTTAATCAAAACCACAGATATTTATTTCCCTTCAATTTCCAGCCTAGGGTCTCCTTCTTGGTGTCATCTTCAGGTCTCTGGTGCCTTCTTCTGGGATCAAATTCCCTCTTGTCCAAAGACTTTGCTGTGTCCTAATAGAGATGCTTTATATAGATCTGGGTCCCATGGCCCAGAACATTCACAGCGCTCCTCTGCCATATCAAAGAAAAGATTCCCCTTAAAGAGGTAAGGATTTAGGGTGGGAGAATAATCCAGAAGGAGAGACCACCTGTAACTGACGGCCTGGAGAGTATTGAAACTCCTTCCAGGTAAGTAAATAACTTGAGAGTCTTTTTTTGTGATACTGAAAGACCAGTTCTAGCCAAAGCATAGGGTAGAGTGACAAAAGCTAAAAGGCCAGAACTGGAGTTTGCTTTAAAATGTCCCATAGCTAGAATACCCAGCTCTGTTGCATGAGAGCGAGAGCACATCAATGTTAAGTAATATTTTTTCTTAGTGAGTGTGATTTGTTATCACATTCAGGGGTCTCTTGGCAGGGATCCTTAATAAAAATATATTATTTTTTCCTTTTTTCATTTTTGCTTTCATTAGTTTCCTGTAGTGCTTCTCCCTGTACCTCTTTTTATTTTATTAAAGCTCATATGCGGAAATGATCATACTCTAAAGAACATAAATAAACTTTTATTTAGCAAGCTGTGGAAATTAGGGGCACGCAGCAAAGACGATTGAGTTCATTAAGCACCAGCGGCACTAATGTGGCACTCATTACTCATTCACTTCCCTGATTGTTTAACAGAACAGGAGGCACCACGTCTCCCTTAGATCATCAAAGTGTTCTCTGTGGGTGTCACAGAAGACAGGGGAGGCAGACCTATGCACCTTGGCTCTTCAGGAGACACAGTGGAGTAAGGAAGGCATTAATCACTGATACTTCCAGTTGTGCATTCTTTCTCTCACTTCTCTTTCTCTCTCTATGAAGGAAGCAGGAG
The DNA here is from genome assembly GCF_922984935.1 of Meles meles. Lineage (NCBI taxonomy): Eukaryota > Metazoa > Chordata > Mammalia > Carnivora > Mustelidae > Meles > Meles meles. The sequence goes on along the minus strand of NC_060069.1, from coordinate 33,759,262 downwards.
GTGGTGGCAAGAGCCACGTGAGTTTAAGAGCTCCTCTCAGTTTTATACTCAGCATTTGGGGGAACAAGTTCAGGGGATTCAGAAAGCAGTATTCACACATTTGTATTGTGCAATAATTTATTTCCTCCGTAAACCTGTGTTTACAAGTCAGCTCAATGCTGATTCTACCCCTGGAACTGCTAGAAGCATCCTTTACTCACATTGGTAATAGCAAGAAACTTGTGATAACGTTTCATCACAAGTTTGATTCAAGTTCTTATAACACGTATAAACTGATTTTCAAACTCTGAGAGGGAAGAGAGTCTATAACCTTCTATTTACACATGGGAACAGATTGTAAGAAATTATTATCTATATCTATGCAAATTAATGGGAAAATGTTGCAGCCTCACATGAAAAAGGGCTGGAGAAATTTTTAGTGAACTTGGAAAAAGATGTATGAAGTGGACTTATTTGAAACAGACTCTGGGGCACATGTGGATTCACTCTGGTGGACCTTGCAAGATTTGGAGGGGGGAGATTTCATACCTCACAGTGTCAGACCATCATTCTCTAGAGCAGCTGGTTTGCAATATAGCTGCTCCTCAGGGGAACAGCACTATGACAGGCGCTCCAAGGTGAGTAGGTCCAAAAAGTTATTTACTTAACAATGGCTAATGATTCCCCTGGTAATGACTCTGGTGAAGATATCCAGTAATATCATAATGAACATTCCCTCAGCTCTAGGTATCAGACATAATCTTGAAGTTTCACTTGTCCTATGTTACTGAATCTCAAAAATAATTCCATGTTACCCCCTCATTTCACAAATGAAAAATGACTAAGTAAAAGGTCATACAGCTGGCAAGCAGCAGTACCAGAAGTGAAAAACAAGGCTGATTAACTTGAAAGCTGTTGCACTTGACAGCTACTTTCCAAGACGTTGGAAGTCAGAAGCACAATCAACTCATGCATCCCTTGTAAAAGGCAATAATACACACATCGGCAAAATACGCAGCAGGTTGAGAATAAGAAAAGCAGAACAGTTTGTCACTAAAATTAGAAGATATAGAAGTTAGAGGAAAACCATCATGGAAGAATCAGTTAACCAAGGGTATAAATAAAGACCAGGGCTACTACTCTAACTTTCTCTGTAGTTTGAACACAAAAACGCAATGGGAAGGACAATGCATTGAATCAGAATAAGAAACATAGTACCTCTTTGGGACAGGTCCTTCTCCTCTCCAATCAGTAAGTGTGGTGATGGGAAAGAAGGGAATGGCTAGAGCTTAATGATTTTCCAATGCAGAGCAGTCATTGAAACATCTCAGAAATGTTGTCATGGGGCCATCGAAAGAAAATCTCAGTAAGATGACCACGTGCCCATGTAAAACCAAAATTCTACAACTAGATAAAGCTAGAAGGTCATGGCTCAGCAGTTACCCAAGCCTAAAGGAAGAATACTATGTTCAATAGATCCTGGAGGCATAAGTATCTGAATCCTTAAATTTGTTGATGAGTAAAAATATAGATGGGCTTTATTTTCTGATTATAAACTAAATACACATTTATCTTGGGAAAATTTGAATTCACAGAACCATGTAAAGAAATATACATCACCCATATTAGCTAGATACAACTTTTCATACCTTCATCTACCACTAACTTCAGACTCCAGATGACCCACTAAAAACTAGATATCCTAAAGGAGACATATTAATGGGAGCTGTACATTTTGTGCTGTATTGGAAGGAAATCCTCTTTCCCCTTCTTCCCAAGGTCTGAACAACCATTTCTTTCCCTGTGATGGACATTTTGATTAAAGAAGACTGTCCACACTCAGAGTAAATCTGACATGTTATTGGGGCAAAGGATTTTTCTATAGCCATTAGAGATAAGATTGACTGGTGATACGGAGATATGTGCTGTTCTGGGGTAACCAGAGCAAGATCTTTGGATAACAGTTCCTTTGTTTCATGCCAAACTCAATAAAGGACCCAAGGGAAAGAAATTAGTTGGCAAACCACTTGCTCATCAAATCTTTTCCTATTTTAGGGCCGTCATCCTTTGAGGGAAGATAGTGGGTGAAAGGTGCCATTTCCCATGACAGAAGGTTCTGAGGGACAAAAGGTTCTTTCTCAAGACTTTATTACTTCATGTTAGTAAAGAGCACTTCTCCAAGTTCTCTTAAAATTTGAAACTAAAATGAGATCAGGGGCAATTTTCACCAACTCTTCCACGGTGGTATCCTATAGCGTTGATGGGTGCTATAAGAACTGTATAGTGTGTATGTGCACGCAGACATAGATCTCTCTGATGTATTTGCCACTCAGAAAATATTTATTGACCATCACCTACATGTCAGGGGATAGTTTAGTTGCTGCTTTTTGGTAATGAAAAAAAGTCTCAACCCTGAAAGGGCTTAATTACATTTCAGTAAGAAGTAGAAGTGGGGGCTGGTGGTGAATTTGCTTGGCCTCTTAAGAAACAGCAAAAAAGAGGCTCTTGTGACTGGACTGGAAGGAAGGAAAGAGGAAGTGAAAGGAAAGACCTTAAGATCACATAAAGGGAGCTCTAAATATCATGGAAAGACCACATCATGACTGTGTCATATACATCCCCCACTGCTGCAGCCCTGAAGAATGAACTCCCTTCCGAGGTGCCCACTGTCCATCTCTGATGACCTGGACATCACTTAATGTTCCACTCCAGCCCAGGTCATTCTCTCTTCATCTTCCGTACTGAGCTATCTTGTGCACCCGGCTCCCTAGCATCTCCCTTCCTCTCTGTACTTGTGTAATCAATTTCCTCAGCTTTGAACACTTTTCTTCATATTGAGCTGGCGAATGGTGACCCTCCTAAGGAAAAACACCTTTTATGTGAGGCTTTTCCTGGCTCCCACTTGTCTTTATGCAACTTCTATTTCTAGCGTATCTTATGACAGCTTTGCGGTAATTACCTGTCTGCATTACTGCTTCCCGCATAAGAAGATGAACTTCATGCAGTCACAAATTAGGTCTTTGTCTTTAGGTTCCTGTGCTTAGCACACGTCCATATGCATAGTAAAAATATAATAATAATAATAATAATAATCACTGAATAAATGAATGAGTTTGTGAGTACTGAATGAATGAAAATTGTCTGAATGAGTTTTGTTTGTTTTACCTCAGGTCAATGATAAAAAGACTCATCACAAAATGGACTTTTTTATTTTTCATTCAGCCAAGAGAATGATTTTTTTTCCTGAACTTTTTCTTTTTCTAATAGAAAACTACAAGTGAAGTGAATGTCAAGAATGTTCCATGCATGGAAAATATAATAACTACATAATACACCTGTCAAAGTGGTATTTAAAATAAAATGCTAACAGACCCATATAACTGAAGAGGTTTTGTGGGAGTTGCTATTATAAAGCAGTTTTTAACACTCTGCACAGAAAATTATCGCCTACGTGAAACTTTTAGAGCAACTATGATTTAGAGTTGGAAGCTGTACTTGACATTACCAGTAAGCAACTTCAAACATTTCATGTATCTGATCATTGGTTTGCAAATCCGCAGAATGGGCCAACTCACATGAGTTCAGTGATCAGGGAGAGGGAATGGAAGACATTTCAGAATAAAGTTTTTCTTTAAATAGTGCCCTTTATTTCGGGTAAATGTCTAAATTTAGCATAGAACATGAGCCTAAATATTATATAGGAATAATAAATGATATTTCATATGACTCAATCATCAAATTAAGTTGAAAATAAAATGCTCTCATGAAAATTGAGATATTAAAAATCAGAGGTGGGCTGGGAAAATTAAAGATATTTTTTCTGCTGTACTTATTCACATCCAACTTCTCTTTTCTCATTTTCTTCTTTGGTCACAGTTGCTCTAGGTGCCATAGAACCTGTTTTCCTGGTCTGGACAGGGATAGGATTATTCCCGTTTGTGAAGACCAACGGAACCTTCTCTACGGAGAATGTCTCTGTACACCTGTGGTGGACACTGAAGTCATGGATGTGGGCAAAGCTAATCCAAGTGTGGACATCACATCTGGTGGTTTAACAAAATGGAGTCAAAAGAAGAGTGATACCTGGGGTCCACAGCCAGGAGAATGGGGGAGGGGAGAGTGGAGAGCTGAGGAAGATGAGAGAACACAACTAACACCTATTCTGTGTTTACCATGCCCTCAGGCACTAACCTAACCCCTGGAGCAGAGAGTATAAAACTAGCCCACAGCATGCTGCCACCAACTAGGAGCCAACTTGATTATCTGTTGAATGATGACCTGGCACAGGTGGTTTGGTTCATAGGAGAGCCTGTTGGTGGTAACACAGATTGTCGTTATTTCCCATGATTTTATATCCCCTTGATTCTCTTCCTGCCATGAGCACTTCTTTTTTCTTGGGTTTTTAGTCAATTAATCTCATTGTGGATCCCTAAACCACAGTCATTAACCATCTGGTTTTCTCTAAATATAATTGACTGAAAATACTCTCAATGCTTCAAGGACATCTTGCAGATCTTTAGCTATTCTCTTTACTCAGTGCCTACAGCCATCACCATTTGGATGCCCCACCATTCCCAGACTTAGCACAGACATTCTTGCTTTCAAAGGAACTTCTCAAGACATTAATTAAATTATAAATTCTATGGAGATATTTTACATATATTTATTACTTTCACTCTTCTTAGATGCAGGCTGGTTAATTCTAGGATTTGTGTCTTCGTCTCTATGGTGTTGTTTAGAGCACCTAACACAGTGTTTGGCACATGGAGATACCCATCACATGTTCAGTTTATTGAAGTGAAATCAATGGTTGAAGTAAATAGGTAAATTAAATAACTACAGAAACATAATTTAGTTAAAATACCTTGGATTGTTCCAAAAATAGCTCTAGCTCTAGTTTTAAGCATGGAGTCTATATGTTCATGAGTTTCCAAAATACTAAGGAAAATTAAAAAAATATATATATATATATTTTGTTGAACAAAATTTATACCTTCACATATATGAAAAGATACAATGATTTAAATTTCAATACTGTTCACAGCACCAAGTAGAAATCACAATAATATTCATTAATGCATGCTGTTAAAGAAATGATGGTACATCAACACAATAGCATATCACATTAAATACTCTGTGTGCATGTGTGTGTGTGTATTGACAAGAAAAACGCAATATGCAAAACTGTGCCTATTATCATCTTGCTTGAACTTATTGGAAGAATCTATACTGCATAAGAAACTGTGAGAAGATTAGGGTACAGCTAGAGTTAGGTTCTGGGCAAAAGCTTGAAAGTCAGGTATAAAAGGAAGATTAAATTTTCACTGCATACTCTTTCCAGTATTTGAATATAAGTATTAGATGCTTATATTAGCTTTTTAAAAAGCTTCAGTTTAAAAAAAAAAAAAAAAAACTCCAGCTGAGTTAAACAAAGCCAAAACTATTAAAACTACAGTGTAATCTGAGACAACAAGGTTTAATATTCCAATGAAACCAGAGTCAATTTCAGAAGATCTTCTGAAGCATTGTCTTTTTGGGAAATGACATTATGGCTCAAAGGATCAAAGTCAACATCCTTGAATACCTAGACCTTTTTATAGTGGCTTTCCTGCCCTTTCTCACAGGATTATGAAGTGTCTTCAGCTATTTTGCCCATTTTTCTGATTGCCAAGTTTGTTTTCCTATTAAGGTGTTGTAAGACTTCTTAAAATAATCTTGATGCAAGTCATTTATCAGATGTGTGACTTGCAAATATATTTTCTCAGTCTGTATTTTGTCTTTTCATTCTAAGAGTATCATTTGAAGAGTCAAAGCTTTTCATTTTAAAAACTGCGATTTTTCATTTTTTCTTTTATAGATCATGTCTTTGATGTTGTATCTAAAAATTCATTGTCAAACCCAAGGTCACAAAGATATTTCTCCTTTTTTTCTGAACGTTGTATAATTTTATGTTTTATATTGGTGTCTCTTATCCATTTTTAGTTCATCTTTGTATGAGATATAAGTTGTCAATTGTTTCCTTTTTAGCATATGGACATCTGTTTGTATCACCACTCTTTGCTCTAAAAACTGTTCTTTATTAAATTGCCTTTGACCCCATGTAAAAAAAAAAATCAGTTGATTACATTGCATGGGTACATTTCTGGGTTTTCTCTTCTGTTTCACGCAAAAATGTGCTACCATCAGCACCACACTGTCTTAGTGACTGTGACTGATAATAAGTCTTGAAATCAAGTAATTTCATTCTACCAGGACTGATTTTTTTTTTCCCAGAATGGTTTTAACTATTCTAGATCCTTTGCCTTTCCACTTTAGATCAGTTTGTCGCAGTCTACAAAGAGTATGCTACAATTCTGATTGAGATTGTGTTACATCTATAGATCAAATAGAAGTGGTATCTTAACAATCCTAAATATTTAATTCATGACCATGATACATTTCTCTATATAGTTAGATATGATTCCTTTTCATCACCGTTTTGTAGTTTTTAGCCTATAGGTTTTACATGTGTTTTGATATATTTGTCCTTAAGTACTTCATTATTTTGGTACTACTATGATTAATTTTTTTTTTCCAGTTTCAAGTCTCAGTTGCATAATTCTGGCATACAAGACGACTGATTTCTATGTAATAATCTGGTATTCTACACCCATGTTAATCTCACATATTAGTTTCAGGAGCATTTTTTTGTAGGTTCTTTGAGATTTTCTACATAGACATTCAGGCTGTTACTAAGTACAGAAGTTGTTACGTCTTCCTTTCTACTCTGAATGTCTTGTTCTTTCCCTGTTGTATGTTCCTTCCTGTTTGATGCTGAGTAGGAATGTCATGAGAAGACATCTTAACCCTATTTCTAACCCTTAGGGAAAAGATCATTATGCATGATCATTAATGAGTATGAAGTAAAATGTAGATTCTTTGTGTATGCTCTTTAGTAGGATAGGGATGTTACCTTCTATTCAGACTTTGCTGAGAGTTTTTATCATGAATGGATGTTGAATTTGATGAATTTTTTTTTCCTGTAACTATTAAAATGAGCATGTGATTTTTCTTATTTAGTTTGTTTTTACTGTGAATTTCAATGATTGATTTTTGAATGTTGAGTCAGTCTTATATTCCCAGGATGAACTCTACTTGGTTGTGATCGTTATCTTTTTTATATATTATTGGATTTGATTTGCTACCTTTTTATCAAGACTTTTTGTGTCTACATTCATGATGGATATTGAACTATAGTTTTTTGAAATGTCCTTGCCTGGTTGTAGTTGGGCTGCACTCATATAATGAGTTTGGAACTGTTCCCTCTTTTTTTCTATTTTATGGAGGAGATTTTGTAGAAACCTTATTATTTACTGCTTAAATTTTTTGTATAGTTCATCTTTGAAACAATCTGGATCTAATAGTCTTTTTTACTATTTTTAACAGATTTCTAAGAAAAAAATTAAAGCTTTAATAGATACAGGGTTGTTTAGATTATTTCTTCCTTTTTAAGTGGGAATTAGTAGTTTGTACCTTTCAAAGAATTGGCACATGTTATCTAAAATGTGGAATTAATGAGCATAGGATTTTTCCTTGTTTTCTCTTGTTTTTTGAATGGCTTTGGAATCAATAGTAATGTCCCATTCCTTATATTGATATATTGTTTTTTCCCTTGTTCCTTTTTGATCAGCCACATTAAAGATTTATTATTTTGATAATTTATTATTTTGATAAAATTTATCTTTTCAGGGATCCAGCTTTGGGTTTAATTGATAGTCTCTAGTGCTTTTCTGTTTATTTTTGTTATTTTTTCCCCATTCTGCTTCTTTTGTATCTTTCTCTATTTTCTTAAGGTGCAAACTTAGACTACTAGTTTTAGATCTCCCTTGTTTTCTAATATAAACATTTAATGCTATAAATTTCCCTCTCAGTCCTGCCTTAGATGATTCTCACAAATTTTGATATGCTATTTCATTTTTATTTAGATCAATATTTTAAAAATCTCTCTTGTGATTTCTTTTTAGGTTATTTGGGATTATGTGTTTAATTTTCAAATATTTAGGGATGTTTCTAGATATCTTTGTTAATTATTTTTATTTTTATTTTGTTATGGTCCAAGAAAAATACAAAATTGTTTAATAAATGTGTATATTTAATTTGTTAAGGTTTATTTTATGACTCAGGATATAGTCTAGCTCAGTGCATGTTTCATTTGCACTAGAGAAGAATGTGTATTCTGCTATTTTTTGGTGGAGCACTCTGTAAATAGCAACTAGGGGGAAGCTGATTGACAGTTCCAACTATCTATATCCTTACTGATTTTCAGCTTATTCTATGAATTCCTGAAAGAAAAGTGTTGAGGTCTCCAATTATAATTGAAAGTTTTTCTATTTCCCCTGTGAGATCTATCAGTTTTTGTATCATATATTTCAAAACCTATTGATAAGTTCATGAAGAAATATGTGTTTTTAAAAAGAGGATACTGTCAGTTCAAATTTCAAAGTAAAGATTTTTGACTCTAGTTAGTTGATTTTATAATTATTTTTCTCCCTTTTTTACTGAAAATCATGTTTTCTAAAAAAATTAAGAAAATTAAAGTTTATACTTCTCTTGTTAGTGAGACTATCATTTCATGTGTTTGGGGCCATCTTAAATTATATTGTTCTATGAACGGCTTAGTCATATATTGTGCCCATTTTTGTGTTAGTCTTCCTTTTTTAATTTAGTTCTTTATATGTTAGAGATTTCCAATTTTTTTTCCGTTATATAATCATGTATAGATTTTCCCCATATTTTAATTTGGGGGAGTTCGTCAGTGCTTTGTAAGTTACAAATACTTCATCATGTCACTAAAACACCAGTATTTTCTTTTACTACTTCTGAATTTTGAATTATAGAGAAATTTTCTACCCTTTCATTTTATAATGAAATCTATCCATTCTTTTATAGTACTTTTATAGCCTTTTAAAAAACATTTAGATTTCTCACCTATTTGTATTTCGTTTTCTGTATGGTATATTCCACAAACATTTTATCTTTTTGAAACGGCTATCCAATTTTCTAATATGACTTTATAAAAATGTTCATCCATGTCTGCTAATTTGAGATGTCATCTTTGTCATATGTTAAGATTCCGTTGCTGTATATTGATTCCCTTGTATATATCAGAGCTTTACCTTTTCTTCTGTTAGTCTGTAGTTTCATTCCTGAGCCAATACTACACTGTTTAATGATAGAGGCATTATAATTTCATATGGTTATTTCCCAAATTGCTCTTCTCTTTCAGGATTTTTCTAACTATTTTTGGCTTTAAGAATGGCATTGTCTTTGGGTGTCTGGGTGGTTCAGTGGATTAAGCCTCTGCCTTCAGCTTGGGTCATGATCTCAGGGTCCTGGGATCAAGCCCCGCATCGGGCTCTCTGCTCAGCAAGGAGCCTGCTTCCCCCTCTCTCTCTGCCTGCCTATCTGCCTACTTGTGATTTCTTTCTCTGTGTTAAATAAATAAATAGAATCTTAAAAAAAAAAAATGGCACTGTCTTCAATAGTCTAGACCCAAAAACGGTGTATGTATTTTATTGGGATAACATGAAATTCGTAAGTTTACTTAGGAAGAATTGTTATCTGTGCAATATTCCTTGGTCTCCCTTACCATGAACGTATTCTTTTTCTCTCTGTTCAAATGAATTTATTTTATAATGGTTAACTATTTTAAAGATTTCCTCATATATATTTTACATATTTTAAACACATGCCTAAGTTTGTTGTTTGTGTTTTGTTGGGGTACATTAAGTTTAAGTCTGGCCTCATGAAATCTGTGTGCAAATGTTATTCTCTCTTGCTCTCTCACCATGGAAGCCTCCCCACTCTGACTCAAAGGCCATCACTTCATCCCTGTAATTCTGAAATCTTATTCTCATCCAATAATGACAAGCTGGAGTGTGTATTGTTTGCAGAGTCAGTTGAAATATATGGGACTCTTTTTTGAGTATATGTGTTGGGAGCTGGTTGAAATGGTATGAAATCTAGTAGGAAGAAGATTGACATGTAAAATTAGGAAGGTGAGTTCAAGAAGTTGTAAGTTGGCTTATGGAGCTCTGAGAATGTCAGCAGCTCCACGCTTCCCTTAACTTCATGTGCTCCTTTCTCACCTTGTAGATGGCATCTCTCCTGGGCGTACATTCTGTCAGCAGAACATCCTGACATAAATTTCCCTTCACTTAAGTTCACAGTCAGTGTTCAGGAAAACTACCATTAGGAATTGTAACAGTGAAAGTTGAAGCGGGCGGGGTGCAGAGGGGTGGGGACGACAATTATGAACTGAAGTGGAAGCATTGTTCTGGTGCTGTGAAAGGTTCTTTTAAGTATTTTAGTGATATTCCTGTGAAAGCTACCTTATCAATTCATTCAAAATAAAACAGCCATTATGTGGAAATTGTGACGCAGAAGGAAAGAACATAATGATCCTTTTGTTATAAACATCTGAGCAAATAAGTCAAGATTCAGTCAGGGTTCCCTAAAAGAAATGTTAAGTATTGAACTTAATGGGTTTTTAAAAAATATTTCTGAATATTAAAAACTATTAAAATGATCTGAAAATATCTCTTCTTCCTTCCTTTATACTTCTTTTCCTTCTTTCTTATACTAACTAATGAGCCTCCCAAGAAGTTAAATATCTGTCTCAATTAGCCTTACTTCTAATTGACACTGAGCTCCCAATTATTAATAGTAGAGCAGAAATAAATGGTCACCAAAGTTAATAATGCATGCAATTATTTTCTATTCTTATGTTGGGTAGTAACTGAAGACGCTCTCCCCTATTTTTGCATACAGATACAGACACAGAATAAAATCCATGTGTTTTCAGATTTGCCAATATTGATCTTGTCTTGACCATACTAATAATGTGTTGAGAAGAGTAAAAAGTAATGTGGATTTGGGAGTCAGAACTGGGTCTGAACTCCAGGTTTAATCTATTTGGATTGAATCATCAGGCAAGTATTCACCCTTTCTGGGAAATAGGAAAAATAATGTCTATCTTAAATATTGTAGTGAATATTAAATGAGGCAGTATGTCTCACATATGGATACCTTGATGCCCAGTAGACAACAGGTTTACCAGTGAGTGATTGAATACTACCTGCCTTATACTGATCCTAGTTTTTCTCTTTTCCAACTCCCCTTTTCCCTTTAGAGGTCAGTATAAGAAGTTCATACATATTTTTGAATAAATAGAGGGATGCTGATGTGATCTCTGGACTAATTCAGGTTTAGATACTCCCTGAATTTGAAAACCACTCCTCAGCAACTACAACCCACAATGACAAGAGCTCCAATTGTGTCTTTGGGCTCAAGTCTTCCTAGGATGGAGGATGCCTTACACCCTCCAAGGTGGATGGATGCCATTGCTGGCATAAACCCTGAAAGGCGAATGAATTCATTGTGGGGTCTTTTTCCCAAGCTCACACAGAAACTGCCTGTATTTCCCATCATTCACCCATCATCTAATCCCGGGCTCCTTTATGTGGCTCACTATCTCTGTGTTGTGCCTTTGGCAGTGGAAGGAAAGAACCCATTATTGAAGACACACTAGTTTTAGGCATAATCTAACACACTTTCCATGCATTTTCTTACTGATTTCATAAACTAATTCTATAATGGTACTATAATTATTTCTCATACTTTTTAGGTGGGAAAACCGTAATATTATAACTGTATTTAAAATCAAGTGGAAAGTAAACAGTGCTTTCTAATTCCAATGCATGAAATCATTTTACTCAACTGCATACTATAATTTTTAGGGGCTTACTACAAAGCCCTCACACTGACCTAAGAACCACAAAGGGATATCGCAGGACCAAGGATAATGCTTTGCTTTCTCCTCTAACTAGGATATTGTGATATAGCCTTAAGAAAGAAAACAAGCAGTCATCAGCTCCCTTTGAACAAACCTTAAATTCTCTGAAGATGAACATTATGATGACTCCTTAGTTTTTGTCCCCTGCCTTCTTCTTCCTATTACTGAAGATTTCAAATCTCAGAATCCTCAGACTAGCTATACTCAAAACTTCTAAAATCAGAGGAAGCCACTCTATTTCCTAGAACCTTGGTTTCTATAGCTTTAAACGAGGTTGGACAATATGATCACCTAGACACTTTTCAATTCCAAATCGATTTTTATTCTATAACTCCAAATAAGAGTCTTTTTAAAAATCTTTTTTCTTGGCCTCCTGTTTAAACTTTTTATTCATGTTTGAAACATCTGAAATCTTCAACAAGTTACATATCCAATCTAGTATGGACCCAGGAACAAATACCACTGTTAAGCATAGCACAATAAATATGTAGTAGAGATTCAATCAGTGTTTTATTGACTCAGTCAGATCCCACCTACCCAGAAAAGCAGAAAAATACACCAAAATAGTTGAAAGTCTACACAGGATGGGGAAAATGGTGTATGAAATTACTATAGGACTTAGGGAGGGAAAAGATATATATATATATAATATGTATATAGTTTGAAATTCCATTTCAAATGGAGACAGGAACTTATGAAAGCAGTCACCGTCCCCCCACTGAGTCATCACTATAATACGGAACGGATAGATGCTGATTAAGTGGGTTTTCAGGCCATGGAAGTTTGGTTTAGTGAGAGTAAAGAAAGTTGGTATACGTTTAATGATTTTTCCCCCTTGTGTGCCAGTTATTGTGCAGACATACCTTTATATCAGCAATGCCCCTACTCTTTGAGGTAACTTCATTTTACACATGAGGAAAACACTTCAGTGCTGAGTAGTGTGGTCACTTCCTCCTGGTGAAGCTCAAATGTGAATCTTGGCATATCTGACTTGATAACCCTTGAAAACTTTGGAGATAAACTTTACACTGAGTCTTTTTTCCTCTTTCTTCTCATCTTCCTCTTCCCTATCATCGAGATAACTCTGGATAACTCATCATTATCATGTTTTTAAAAAAAATTTTTTTTAAGCTTTAATAATTTTGATTAGGAAAACAGCATACAACTTCATTGAAGATCTGTTTTGTTTTCACCCTAGTAAATCCCAGCCATGCCATTACTGGGGCCTCTCCCACCTTGGCATTCATTCCTCTGCCTTTCTTATCTCACAGCAGCACTGTTAGAGAGCAGAGTCCTGCCTGCACACTGGGCACAAGGGACACTGCTAGGTGAGTTTCTTTCAGTCTCATAAGTACAGTTGCTTGCTGGAGAGTAATAAACAAAATGCGCATCATATAATTCTCAGAACCATCTTCCAATTCTGATCACTGTTTCCAGCAACATGTCCTGGCCGACCTATCTATCTTGCAAGTTTAAAAACTGTGATACCGGGTGACTTAAAAGGACCAGATCTGAGAAAGTGCCAACAGAGGAAGCACGAAAATGGAAAAGATGATGATGATTACTCCACCTCTAAAATAATAGATCCCTCATGGTTTCTCTGGTGCCACTTGTACTGGAGGTTAGAACGGTTCCCCTAGCAAATCCTCGTTACAGACAGCGGGGCTGGGAACTGGTGGCACCGCCGTGTCCTTAGCCCGAAGCCGACACTCTCCATTGGAGCAGACGTTCTCGAAATCTGTCATTATTTTAAAATACCAGCAGAGGGTATGGCCATTTCTGTACAGCAATGAATAATTCATTGAATATTTCAGATAGCAAAGTAACTAAAAATAGTCAGAAAGTTGAATGCCCTGACCTTAAAACAAAATCTTTGCTATTGCTGAATACTATTATTTTTGAAACATGACACCAGGCAAACGAAGTTCCTAAAGATTTTGCTTGTTTTATTTTAACTTACTGACTTCATAGCAAAATTCCAAGTTCCTCCTGAAAAACGGAACAAATGTTGAAGTCATTGTTACAACATTGCTCTACTTCTTAAAATCTGAGTACAGCGGAGATCTCGCTTTCCTTTCACACTCTTACCCAGATGCCTTCACATGACTGCCACCCTTGGATATGGAACCAGAGTATGAGAGGCTGAAAATAGATTCCAAATTCTTGGGAAGAAACTGGGAATAGTTCTGTTGCTAGGTGGTTTTTGTTTTTTTTTTTAAGTTTTAAAAAATGTATTTTATTGAGATAGAATCTGCATGTAACATTATGTAAGTTTAAGGTGTACAGCATGTTGGTTTGATGAATTTATATATTGTAACATGATTGCCCACCTGGCATTAGCTATCATGTCACATAATTATCATTTTGTTTTTGTGCTGAGAGCAATCAAGATCTGGTCTCTTAGCAACTTTGAGGTTTAGAATACAGTACTGTTGTCTGTAAACGACATGCTATGCATTAGATCTCCAAGGCTTATATATCTACTGGCTGCAAGCGCGTACGCTTGAATCAGATCCCCCCAGCTGCCTCCTTCCCAACACTGTAACCACCATTCCACTCTGTTTTTTTATGAGTTCAGCCTTTTTTTTTCACCATGAAGGTGGATACCCTATTCTGTGAAGGAAAAAAATCCTAAATTTTGTGATGATAGCCTAGGTTTATAACTTACTAGCTATATATCCTTGAGGAAATCAGTCAGCCTCTCTGTTCCTGCGTTCTCATCTCTAAAGTAGGGATATTAACACCTGCCAATGAGAGTACAATACAGACTAGTTAAGAAAAATAAGTGAAAAATTTGGAAACCATGAAGCAGCACAGTGATTTAAATATAGTCATTGATTCAAATGAAGAAAGGAAGTGAAATCACCATAAAGGAAATTTGGATAATAAGCCCCCCTCCTGTTTTGAGTTAAGGGTATATTTTCATACTTTTTTATTCGCACCACACATGAATAATTTACTGTAAAATATTCAGAATTTTATGGAGGAAAAAGAGAACATTTTCTTTAATGAGTGTGTTCAGTTTCTTTCCCCTTCTATGTAACCACTATTAAGAGTTAGAAATATAGTTCCCTTCTTTCTCTTCAGCTACACATTCAAACTGCCCTTGTTACATTGGAGGCAGTGGTGGAAAAGTGCTGTGGTTTCACCTCTGTGTGACCCATGTTTGTCATTTTTCCTGCTTGGGATGTGTTCATATTTTAAATGTAGAGAAAGAAAAATCTCTTTCTGGATGGAGGTGACGACTAAGTGAATCATTCACCTCCTGCCAAAACATAAAAAAAGAAAAAAGACAAACCTTGTTGCTTTCAGTATTTAGGTGTTTTTTTTTTTTTTCAGTGAAAAGACAATTATTCCATTATCCATGATTCATCAATTTTTAGGCTGTTTTTAATATAAAAGTTTGAGAATCAAGCTGACAGGAAGATAGTGCCAAATCATTGATGCAAAGCTTGAAAATGATGCATAATTTGATTGCTCTGCTGTTTTCAGTGGAATATAAAGCCAAAATGATCACTTTAAATCTGTTGAATATACAGTTTTTTTTCAAACTTCTTTGAGATGTTTTTAAATTTTGCATTTGTGATGTTACTTTACTATGCTTGAAGTGCTGTGATTGAAAATCGTCGCTAGTTTATTGGGGATTTCATATAATTTATGTCAGTTCTTAATAGAAAATCTCTATCTATAAATTCTAAGAATACTTTATATTAATCATTAATACAGATAAAATATTTTAATAGACTTCATATAATCACGATGATGGCTGTACCCCAAAACTAATTTTCATTTTCCTATTATATTTGGAAGTGAGAGATTTATATCCATGGTCTTCAAGGTTTCATTTTTTTACTCCTGAAAATAATTTTGAAATGCTAGGCACATCTTTACAAATTTAGAGTTGACATATAAAACTTTTTATTATAAACTTAAATAACTGTAAAACATATAATTACCACAAATACTGACATTTAAAAATAAAACTCTCTAAGCATATCTAATAAAATCTAAACATTTGAGAAATTTGATATCTACATTTATCCATTTAAACAAATATCCAGATTGTTACTAACCGAATATTTTACATCATTCCTTAATCTTTTTGAATGTATAGTTATATTTTGTGTGACTCTGGAAAAATTAAGCACAGAGAGGTTAAGTGATTTCCCCAAAGTTACACAGCACATATATGGCAACTCTCGGTATGAACCTGAGTCCTTACTTCGGAGTCTGTTATTTACCTTTATTAACCATTTTCTTTCTTTTTTTTTTTTAAGATTTTCATTTATTTATTTGACAGATAGAGATCACAAGTAGGCAGAGAGAGAGGAGGAAGCAGGGTCACTGCTGAGCAGAGAGTCAGATGTAGGGCTCAATCCCAGGATCCTGGAATCATGACTTGAGCTGAAGGCAGAGGCTTTAACCCACTGAGCCACCCAGGTGCCCCTATTAACCATTTTCTATTTACATTTTGAATTTGAACAAAACTGAAAATGTGCATGCATCATGTATTTACAATTTGTGCCTTTGTTGCTTCTTCTTTCATCTGTGAGTACATATATTTTTAAAAATTTTTTCTTTTTTTTAAAATTTCTTTTCAGTGTTTCAGAATTCATTGTTTATGCACCACACCCAGTGCTCCATGCAATACATGCCCTCCATAATACCCACCACCAGGCTCACCTAAACCCCCACCCCCCATCCCCTCCAAAACCCTCAGTTTCTCAGAGTCCCCAGTCTCTCATGGTTCATCTCCCCCTCCGATTTCCCCCCAACTCACTTCTCCTCTCCATCTCCCCATGTCCTCCATGTTAATCCTCATGTTCCACAAATAAGTGAAATCATATGATACTTGACTCTCTCTGCTTGACTTATTTCACTCAGCATAATCTCTTCCAGTCCCATCCATGTTGATACAAAAGTTGGGTATTCATCCTTTCTGATGGACGCATAATACTCCATAGTATGTATGGACTGTATCTTCTCTATCCATTCATATATTTTAATGCTGTCACTAAAAGAGCATAGAACAGGATGATACAGCCAGCTCTATGGCCAGGAAATAGGCGCTTTTAGAAAGAAAAAAGAATATATACTTCTCAGTCTTTATATTAGCAAAATATTATGAGACTGTTTTGTGTTTTCTCACTTTGTAATGTCTCCGATGAAGAGTAGAAAAAAATCTACTTTCAGCAACTCAAGTAAGAGAGAAAATAATTATTTTGGATGCCATTGCTGCCAAACATCTTTGTGTTTAAAAACAGGAAGACTGATTGGTCTGGGAAGCAGAACCAGCATGAAGTTCATGTTCATGGAGCTCGGACTTGGATTAACACTTGTTCTGTGTCTGCTCTTCCTCAGGCAGTGTGGAGTCACAAGTGTTAGTCCTACTTTTGAAAAACTTGAAGGATTATGAACTAACCAACAAAGGGCTAGAAAACCTGTAAAAAAATATTGATCATGACTTAATATTATCCTGAGTAGAAAATCAATTAATTTTGTTGAAAATATTTTCTGAATTATTTCTGCCTCTTGAATTTCTGAACTTATTACTCTCTGCATTGTGAAAACAAATTATTTATTAGGGACCTACCAACAAGGAAAAAGTTATTTCCTAAACGTTGAGCTAAAGATGTCCATATTACTGTTTGTTATTAATCATTAATAATCAATGGCCATTAATTACCAAAAGTGAGGCTAGAAAAACACAGGTCATAAATGTCTAACACAAGACAAGCAGTAGTAGCAAATTCCTTCTGATGATACCCTTTTTTCCTTGTTTTTTTTCTCCTCTGCCTCCTTTGCCATATCCCTCCCTTCTTCCTGAATCCCCCTGCTTCCCTATCTTTTTTTTTTTAATGCTTTCTCTTTATGATCCTCTTACCTCATTATTTCCCTTTCTTTTTTCTTTTCCTTTTCCCTAACTATAAGCCTACTATGGGTGCCTATGGTGTCCAGTCAAGTCTGACTAAGAGCTAGTAAGTCTTGCTGTGCCTTAAGAGTAATCTTAATTCCTAAGTAATCTTAATTTTTAATTCTGAAAGAATTGATAACCCAATGATAACATCTGTCAATCTCTCTGAGTCAGAATACACAGTGTGGAGGGCTTAAAGCATCTGTAAGGAGATTTCAAGATTTATTTTTCACTGGGTACCAAACATTGTGCCATCCATATCAGACACATAATCATATTAGATCTAGATAACATAATTCCTACATCATACGGATGAAGAAACAGAAGTTTTGAGAACTGTTTAAAGCCATGGAATAGGAATGACCTAGATCCATCTGGCTCCAAGCGTGTGCAAGGCTGTTTCCTTCACCCCCTCACTGCTTTTAGACATATGATCATCACTAAAAAAATTCTGATTGAACTGGATTACATACCTTAAATTGGTATTCCATGAAGAGAATATTTCCAGAAAACTTTGGCTATTAGTCAAGCCAAACCTT
The DNA here is from genome assembly GCF_922984935.1 of Meles meles. Classification (NCBI taxonomy): domain Eukaryota; kingdom Metazoa; phylum Chordata; class Mammalia; order Carnivora; family Mustelidae; genus Meles; species Meles meles. The sequence continues at coordinate 33,740,997 of NC_060069.1, read as the reverse complement.
CTTCCACAATCTGAGCTGTGGCAAGACCAGTCTTCCAAGGGGTAGACTAAAAGGGCACCATTTCCTCCTGGTTTCAGAATAAATTCTTTTTTTTTTTTTAAAGATTTTATTTATTTATTTGAAAGATCACAAGTAGGCAGAGAGGCAGGCAGAGAGAGAGGAGGAAGCAGGCTCTCCGGGGAGCAGAGAGCCCAATGCGGGGCTCAATCCCAGGACCCTGGGATCATGACCTGAGCCAAAGGCAGAGGCTTAACAAACTAAGCCACCCAGATGCCCCCAGAATAAATTCTTTATACTAAGAGTCTGAAGGCTCAAACTATACCTTTTCCTTTGTAGGCCTGTGTATATTGAATACAAACTGTTTATGGGAGTTAAAATGAACCCTCATTTAAATGGAAGACTTTCTTTTTTTTAATTTGCCATGATACTATACTATAAACTACAGCAGGTTACAATTAAGAACATACACACTCAGGGGCACCTGGGTGGCTCAGTGGGTTAAAGCATCTGCCTTTAGCTCAGGTCCTGATCCCAGGGTCCTGGGATGGATCCCCGCATCAGGATCTCTGCTCAGCAGGGAGCCTGCTTCCTCCTCTCTCTCTCTGCCTGCTTCTCTGCCTACTTGTGATCTCTGTCAAAAAAATAAATAAAATCTTAAAATAAAAGAAAAAGAACATACACACTCACAAAGTGAAATGTCAGAAATGACAAACGTTTAGAGCTGGCAGATTTCTTTCAGCTGTTTTGGAAAGGTAAAATGATATCTTTTTTTTTCTCCCACATATAACTATGTGTCTTTCACCATGGATTAAAGCTATTATATTCAAATTCTACCTTTGTTTATTCATTCCATCCCGGCAACAAATATCTAGAAAAGATGTATAGGAAAATGTTTCAATGATTGATACTGCATTTGCTTTCCAAAGCACAAATCAAATTATCTCCAAAGGTACTCAAATCCCTTTTCCACCTCAAACACAGATAATAAATTAAATTGTCAGAAATACTCTTTGGCTTAAACATTTGTTTTGAAGATTAAAGATATGACCTAGCTCTATTGTTAGTGAAAAATCATACAAATTCTGTTCTTTTGGGGATGCTGGCAATATGGGTCTATAGAAAGGGGAAAATCAGTTTATAAATCTTCATCTTGAGCATGAAAAATTTTTAAGAACTTGTATCAGTGTGTCTCGAATACAGCAAAATCATTTTTCTATAATGAGAAGCAGGATCTGGTACTGTGCAAAACAGGATCCGGATTCAGGAGCTGTCTCTGATACTTGCTATGTGGATTTGGGAAAATTCATAACCTATTTCCTCATCTATATAATGGAGATGATAATGGTGCCTGAATAACAGAAAATTGTTCCAAGTATTGAGACTGCATGTAAGTATCCTCATAAACCTGACATGTAGGGTAGCAAGGGGTCAGTGATGGTTTGTAATCCAATTATTACATAGGGTAGGATAGAATTGGAAATGTTTTCCAGACTGGTTATAGTCAAGTAAGTTTGCAAAATACACGTGAGCATATTGAATGCTCTGAAAAGTACTGTGCAAAAGAATGCTCCCACGCTTTATTTAACCCAGTATTTTCCACGTGTTTACCATGGATAGCTTCTCTCACACAGTGCCCTAAAACTATGACATGAACATCCTACAGAAATTAGAATAGTGATGGGTACCCCAATACTAAGCACATTGTTGGTAGTGATTTACACTTGAGAAACTTGTTGGTTCCATTGATGATGTAGATTTTAAAATGAGATGTATGGACTTTTTTTGTAATAAAAGAATTTGTGGTTATTACTGAAGTTTTAGAAAGTTGGAAATATAAAAGGTAACAATTAATTATTTTTATGCTTATCTCTCCCCCCAAAAATTGTTAACATGAGATGGGTTACTTTCTATGTTTTTCCTATCACTTAATTTTTGTATTAGTATGTTTACTTATACTCATTCTGCATATAAAATCTTGTATCTCTTCCACTTAGCATTTTAACAGGTTATTATAAACTCTTTATAGATACCATTTGTAAAATATTATATTGTTTTCAATTGAGGTGATATGTCATAATTTACCTAACCATTAATTTATGGTGATGTCGTTATGCTTTCACCAAGTTATGACTCTTATAAATTAATATCAAAGTATTTTAAAATTCTGGATTAAGAAGTACTAACTTTCAGTTATAAAATAAATACATCATAGAGATAAAAAGTAAAAAAAAATCTCCAAAATTCTAACATTTTCAAATTCTAAAGTTTTCTGCTTTAGAATTTCTGATTACTTATTCACAATAAAATCTCGGGATTGGAATGAAAGGAACAAAAGTTTATTTACTGATTTATTTATTTATGTATTTGTTCAACAGATATTTGCTGGGTATCTGTGCTGGGCTTGGTGCTATGGCTGAAATCTAATGGTAGGTAGCCATGGATCCTGCCTTGGAGAATGTGCTATCAGATTTTTAAGAGTCTGGATATAGACAGATGATAGATAGATAAATGATAGATGATAAATAGATAGATAGAAAAATAGAAAAATAGATTGCTTTACAAAAGCACTATTGCAATTTGTATTTTGAATTATAGTAATTTAACTCCAATACAACTGTAGAAATATCCATAAAACTGTAGACACAATATACAGATACAGTTATAGATAGCAACATACAGACATATATAGGCATAAATCCATCTGGGAAAGGGAGGGAGCATTATGATCTGTGCATGTCTCACATTCTTCTTTCTTTCTGATTCATGTTTTCAGTAGTAAGTATGTCCTTCCTCTTTATCTAAAATATACTCAAACACCAGAATATCACTGCCAGTTATTTAATGTGAACATTTCTGCCCATATTTCACAAAATAGAGACAAAAAAAGAAATTCTTGAGTTTTTGATATGTTTTCATTGATATTGTCAAATTACTCTAGTATGATTTAGCTCCAGAGGAAAGTCCAGCCTGCCTCTATAACCTGAAATTCTCAGATCCATTTTATTTTTAAAACTTCACTCAGTAAATACCATTTCAATGATGTCTTTCCAAAGCTTCCCTCTCTCTTCTGAATTCCACAAATTGGTGCAACCTGTAAAATCTTTCCTTCATCTTGGCCATGGCAGCTCAAAGTGGTCCCTCCCTTCAAGATCTCCCCAACCCAGTTTTCTGATCATCAGTCTTGAAACCTAACTCTGACCATTTCATCCTTTCAACCAGAAGCCCTTCCTGACTCCCCACTCACCCCAGGAGAAAAAAATTAGAATACTATTTTTTTTCAAACCATAATCTTTTTCTTCTTCACATAACTCCAGTTCCAGTCAAATGCAAATCTTCAGCTCCAAGTCTACACCCTTTACTTTTCCACCTCATTCCTTGATTCATTCTGTCTCATTGGTCTAGAAAGCCCCATCACATCTACATAATGATAATAGCTATGCTGCGTCAACTATCTGCTTTGTGCTGAGAACTGAGTAAGTGTTCCCAAAGTAAATGTTCACTTACTTTAACCATCACAATTTCTATTTCACATGGGAATTAACTGTGGTGGATTTAAGTGACTTGTCTAAATTCACACATGTTACTTACGTGTAGAGTTCTGTTGGACGTGTAGAGTTCTGTTGGATGTGTAGAGTTCTTGTTCTTCCAACTCGAGTACATTTCATGGTCCCCATAGTTTTTGTTTTTTACTCTTAGATGCCACCAAATTCATGAAGCCTTTTCCAGCATCCCACTTAGAAGTGATTCCTCACCATTCTGAGTTCTTATAAATCTTTCTCTATATCTCTAAGCATCCCATTGATTATGTTAGCTCTTAATTAATAGGTCTTCTTTCACTTATTTATCCATTTGATTTTTTTCTTTTTTAAGTTTGGGCATAATAAATGGCAAGTACTTTGCTAGGTATTTGTTTTATAAGACAAAAGAAATGTGATCCTTGCTGTCAAAAAGTATATAATTTAGTTATGGAAACAAACATTAGGTAAACTCAAAATAAATATATAAATATATATTTATATACTTTAAGTGCTATGTGACAAAAGCATGGTAAAATGAGATAATAAAGTAGACAACATGGGGTCAGAGTGGGGGATGGGGATTGTTCAAAATTGTCCTTGGTGAGGAAGTAAAATATCAGCCAAGACATCAAGATGAAAATAAATTACCAAGACTAGGAGTGTGGATGAACAGCATTCTTAGCAGAAGAAAAGGCATTAGCAAAGGTTTTGAAGCAGAGAAAGACTGTTTTCCAAGAATTAAAAGAAGGGCACTCAAGGCTACAGTATAGTGCTGCGTAACTGTCTGTGTGAATGAAGTCCCACAGGGTTTTGCAGTGGTGCCCAGAGATCAAAACACCTTGAATGAACCAATGCGGTGGAAAAACAGAATGGCATCTGTGTGAAAAGGAACACAGGTCTAGATCATTGAGTAGTCTATAGTACTATAATACAGAGCATTCATCTCCTTTCATTGCAAATGGAGATCTCTCACCAGATTTAATCAATGATTGCTGTGATCTAGTTCAGATGTTTATTTATTTTTCTGGAAGGTAAACACTGTATGTTGACACATCTACACATGTCTATTTTGTCTTTTTTATTTGTTTGTTTTTTAAAATTTATTGTATTTTTTCAGTGTTCCAAGATTCATTGTTTTTAAAGCATTTTTAACTCCACAGTGTCTAATTATAGTTCTTTGAGAATATCTTTTGTTTAATACTTACTTCCTAAGACAGAAAGAGTTAGTCTCCTTACCTCCTGAAACATGCTTTGTCATCATAACCATGCTATTTCTTACACCAACTCTCACTGGAGACTACATGTGAAATTCTGCATTTTTCCCCATGTGATATTTTTTTGTTTTCCATCAAGTTTGGAACTTCCTAAATGGCTGACATAGGCTCTTGATATTGGTGCCAGCTAGAAACGACTATGAAATACAGACCTTTGGTGTAATGACTTCTGTGTGGCAGTCCATGCATAAAAGAACTATTACGCTCCTTATTCTAAGTCTACAGGTCACAGAAAGTTCAGGAATGAAGTCTCATTTTCCCTTTGAATCAATCTGTCACAACCTCTGCTAAACCCATTCTAGAAGGGCTTACTTTCTAACCAATTACATATTATAGCCCTTGACCTTTCTGAGAAGACTTGATAAAATTGAATTTACAACAAATTAGAGGCTGTACAGAGTAACAGAAGACTGGTCTTCCCTGGACTCTGAAAAACCAACTGAGGGTTTTGGAGGGGAGGGGAAGGGAGGGGAAGGGAGAAGGGTATTAAGGAGGGCATGTATTGCATGGAGCACTGGGTGTGGTGCATAAACAATGAATTTTGGAACACACACACACACACACACACACGCATTAAATTAAATTTTTTTAAAAAGAGAGAAAAAAAAATCTCCTGGGTAGACCAAAGCAAATTTCCTCGACTGGGGAGGAAAAGTCATTTATATTGCATAAACCAGTGCCAAACAGTTAGTAGTAGCTGTATGGACAAAGATTTCAAGACCACATTTGAGCTGAGGAAGAGATGTACTGCTGATTAACGGTATCTGCCATATGTTCAGAAGGAGGAAGTGGTAGTTTAGTATATAGGTATTTCTGCCTAAATCCATTCATAATAGCCAGGGCCTTGAAAAGTATTCTAGCATAGCAGAATTTAATCAAAATTCAAAAGGGAATATACACCAACATTCTTAAAGAATGGCAAGAAACCCCACAAACATGCAATATAAATAAGTCTTCTTAAACTAAACATATTTGAAGAGTGCTATTAAATCAATGACAAACATGACTCAGTATAATTTTGGGTAATAAGTCTAGGTAGGTACTGAAATATTTTAATGGTCCTTTTTGGTCAGCCTACTTATTGAATTGTTCTTTAAATTCCTCTTCATTGGTACCTTGAAACTCGTGGATTTTCACATGAAAAACCTGTGGGTAATTATAACAAATTCCACTGCAACTCACAGATATCTAAATATTTTTTCTTATATTATTGCTTTAACTAGAACTTCTAAAACAATGTAAGTAATGAAGTAGAGAGTGTACATGCTTTTTCTGTTCTTACCATCACTTAAATTCTTTTAATATTTTGCCAGAGGTTACAATAAATGTTATTTTAAAAAATCAGAATAAATATTAAATTTTACAAATAGCTTTTTATGATATTGATATGATTCATGTGATTTTTTTCACCTTTTACTTATTAATGTAACATATTTCCTACAAATAAACTTTTGATTATGATGTATTATTTATGTTACTAAATTCCTATATCAATTATTTTAGATTTTTGTTTCAATATTTAAAAATGAGAATGGCCCAAATGGCCCAATTTTTTTCCTTAGAGATAATTATTGTAAGATTATACATTAATACTATGATCATTTTATAAAACTCTGTATTTTGTTGCAATTTATGTTCTGGAAGCAACCTAAGGTAGTGGTTAAAATCTAGGATCTCAAAAATCAAAACAGTATGGTATTGGCATAAAAACAGACACATAGATCAATGAAACATAATAGAGAACCCAGAAATAAAACTGTACATATATGGTTAATTTACAAAAAAGGAGGCAAGAATATACAATGGAGAAAGGATAGAAAGGAAACGTATTGGGAAGACTGGATATCTACATGCAAGACAATGAAATTGTCTCCTTATGTTATACCATACACAAAAATCAACACAAAATAAATGAAAGGCTTGAATGTAAGACTTCAAACTATAAAACTCCTAAAAGGAAATAGAGGGATCAGTTCTTTAACATCAGTTTTGGCAATGATTTTTTTGAATTTGATACAAATGGCAAAGGCAACAAAAGCAAAAACAATCAAGTGAGACTAGATCAGACTAAAAAACTTCTGGATAGGAAAGCAAACCAGCAACAAAATGAAATTGCAACCTGCAGAATAAGAGAAAATATTTGCAAATCATATATCTGATAAGGGGTTAATATCTAAAATATATAAAGAATCCATGCAGCTGAATAGCAAAACAAAAATACGCAAAACATCTGATTAAAAAATAAGCAAAGGAACTAACAGACATTTTTTCCAAAACAGACATACAAAATGTCCAACAGGGGCATGAAAAGGCACTCAACATAACTAATCATCAGGGAAATAGAATCAAAACCACAATGAGATATCACCTTACACCTGTTAAAATGGCTACTATTAAAAAGACAAGAGATAACAAGCATTGGCAAGTATGTGAATAAGAGGCAACCCCTGTGCACTACTGGTAGAAATGTTAATTGGTATAATCAATGGAAAGAGTATGGAGGTGTCTTAAAAAAATTAAAAATAGGAGTGCCTGGGTGGTTCAGTTGGTTAAGCTTACAACTTGTGGTTTTAGCTCAGGTCAAGATCTCAAGGTCATGATATCAAGCCCTGCGTCAGTTTCCACACTCAGTACAAAGTCTGCTTGAGATTCTCTCTCTCCCTCTCCCCACTTCTAAAATAAATAAATAAAATCTTTTAAAAAATTAAAAACAGACTGTCATATGATCCAACAATCCCACTTTCAGTATTTACCTTAAACAAAATCACTGTCTTAAAATGATATTTTCACCTCCATGTTCATTATAGCATTATTAACAATAGCCAAGACATGGAAATAAGCTAAATGTCCATCAAGAGAATAAAGAATATGTATTATTCAGACATAAAAAAAGGGAAGTCCTACCATTTGCAGCAATGTGGTTAGATTTAAAGGCATTATGCTACATTAAATAAGAGAAAGAAAAATACAGTATGGTCTTACTTATATGTGGAATCTTGAAAAACCTTCAAGTCAAAGATTCAGAGAATATGTTGGTGGTTTCCAGAGGTGATGGCAGTGTGGGTGAAATAGGCAAAGATGATCAAAAGGTATAAACTTCCCATTATAAGATTAGTAAATTCTGAGGATGTATCAATGTAATGTACAGTATGGTGACTATAGTATATAACACTGTATTGTATTTTTTGAAGTTGCTAGGTTACAAAGGACATACCAGGAGATATTCATGTTTCAGGACTCACTCCTTTTGCAAGGCCCCTATTTCCCTGGTTAGGGATAAATGCAAATGAGGCTATGATAAAAAAAAATTTTTTTCTCCTTAATTCTTAAAATTGTTTCAATATCTCCTGCTAAATGCGATAGCTGACTAACAAAGATCTTTAGACTCTATAGCCAAACTTGTTCTTAATAATAGGTTAGCTTTTGATTACCTCTAGTTGAGGAAGGAGGTATCTATGCTGTAGCCAACACCACTGGCTGACTATACCTGGATTAATAGGTCTAGAGAAGTTGAAACTTAGTTACCCAAGATCACTGAGCAAGCCACCTGACTTAAAAAGATGATTTGTTCAGAGGGGTCTTCCCTTGACTTTTTGATTTGATTGTTTTATGTCTTGGGGATCATGGCTCCAGAATACACTCCACTGAGAACTGCACATTTACTCTAAACATAATAATCTCCCTAGTTTACTCTAAACATAATAATCTCCCTAGTGCCTTGTATTCTCACAGCCACTAACCACCAAGCAAATGATCTCCCTAAGGCTGGAATGTCAAGAAAGGAACAAAGAGGATGATTAATTTAAAAAATGCAAACCTGAAGTTGGAGCCTGTGAATATCACAGAGATTAAGCAAAAAGGAAAAAAAAAAAATGTTGTGACCTGTGGATACCACTCAAAGGACCAACACAAACTGCAAGGAAAAAGAGCAGTAAATGAGAGTGTTGCTAATGTCTTAAGTTTTTATCACAACTCTCAGTTAAGCTGAGAACCTGATGAAATGCCAGCACTTTGGTTAAGATCCCAAATAGGTAATTAAGACTTAATACCTAATCTATCTGCAGTTTCAACCTCCTCCAGAAATGCAGGCTTAACCAGTGAGGAGTTTTCTGATCAGTACCAGTGAGTCAGTCAATGACCCTCTCTGGGCCCCCAAGAGAAGATGAGGTAATCTGCCTGAGGCTTCCCATGCTTCCCTCTAAAGGAAAGGGACCTTGCCTGACACAATGCTTTCTTTTCTTTTGCTTAAACTTCCTTGCCCCATCCTCTTTCCTATAAAAACCTTCCACTTTGCTAAATTTGATGCTGCCCAATTCATGAATCATTTAATGAAGCCACTTAGATCTTCAAATTAAGAAAAGAAAAACTTGTTGTTAGAGTGGATCTTAAAAATTTTCATTACATGGAAAAAAATGGGTGACTGTGTATTGATGGGAAGGGATGTTAAATTTATTTTGGTGATCTTTCACAATATATACATACATCAAATCATTATGTTGGATACCTAAAACACAACGCTGTATCTCAAGTCTATCATAATAAAAACTTTAAAAATCTAGTCTTTTAAGTCTGATAAATGTCGGTTAGAAATCTAGCTCAGTACTTATTGTTGTTCTCCCTGTATAATGTTACCTACCTCATCAGATGGTGAGTATTAAGTAGGATAGTTCACACTAAATACTTACCAGCATCTGTGGTAAGTAATTAGCTGTGTAAACACACACATACACACACTCACAAAAAAAAAACACAAAATTTGAGACTGTATTGTATTTTAAAGGCTTAATAAAATTTGCCAGTTAAAGTAGTAACAACCTAACACCTGTTGAACACTTAATTTTTTAAAACCTTTTCCCCCTTTCTCTCATATGTGTTTGTCTTTCAAGGCTCTCTGCCTCTTCTTTTTTTATATTTAATTTGTATAAGCACAGATATCAACTATTTCAGTGAGATTTTAAACATGCATTAGTGAGTTATACAGAGCTTTAAAAAAAAAAAAATAGCTGCTTGATCCCCTTTGAATACAAGCCTGTATCTCATTTCCCTCTCCTAGTAATTTTTTGTTCTTCAACATTGTCAGAGATTTGCCTGTTTCCTGAAACTAGCTCTCAAATTAAACACTCAGTACTTCTTCTGGTTCCCTAATTTATCAATTTCTATCTTTATTAATTTCTTTGTCTCTTTTTGTGTTTATGATCCTGAATGCCTGGTCTCCAGCTGAAGATGCAGTGTGGTAGGGGAAGGGGTCTGGAGAAGAGACATATAGGTCCCCATTTGCAACCAGTTTCTGCATGAGGTTGACTCTGCTGCCATCCCCACTATAGACTCTGGGCCACTGGGTCAAGGATCATATGGGAGAGGTTTTGTGTGAGAGGGCACAAAGCATCCTCTTATCTGTTACATGTGGTCTCTCACAAGACAAATCTAGCACCAGAATGTAAGGTTTGAAATCAGACACCTAGATTTGAGTCCAGACTCTGCCAATTATTATTTTTGTAATAAATTTCTTAACTTTTCTAAAACTAATTTTCCTCATCTGCAACAAAGGCATAAAAATAGCATTTTTCTCATAGGATTATCATAAGAATTAAATGAGATAATGCAGGGACCATGTTTACCTCACTGTCATATCTCCATTGATACATACTGATGGGTATGCACATATGTGTGTATGTATGAGGTATTTCTTGAATTAATAATTCAAAAATATTTCTCAAATTGAGCCTTGGGAATTTGCTCCCAGCCTTAAAACTCTACATGTTACTGGAATCCAATCTTGTGAAGAGATTGAAGAGCTCACTGAACCTCTCCAGCTATTACGTGATAAAAATGATTGAAGCCACTTGCCAACATAAAAGTGCCTTGTGCACAGTTATTAATAATACTGAGCAGTGGCCATTATAGAAAACCTGCAGCTTTTATACTTCCATAATTTTAGGCATGCTATCATCCTCTCAAGAAAGAAGAATCGCCCCCAACACAAATCCTACGAGCTCTCTATTTTCCAATAAAGGGAACCTTGCAAATGATGAAAACAATGTCAGGTCCTTTTCACTAGCCCCACTCAGAAGTGGGAAAGGGATGAAGAAGAGGAACATTTACCCTCCACTACACAAATCACCACGTTTGGCTGTTTCCAAGTTGATGGTGAGATCTTCCATTAACACAGATGGGAAGGAAAGGGCTCCCCCTTCAACAAAGAGCCATTTTTGAAAAGGCACTTCTTTATGATAAAAATAGCATGAAAACATATTTGGAGAAAAATCACCAAAATGGAGTCCCAAAAGTAAACTGCATAGTCCTATACATGGCTTGTACTGCCATAACTTGTTTCAGAGAGGGCATTAGAGTAAATCTTTCACATTCCAGAAGCCTCTCTGCTTTTTTTAGGTAAGACTGTATAATGACTCCACTTCCCGTTCGGAGGACTGGAATTACTGTTTATTATACTGGACGGCTGTGTGTAAAAATTTTAAATTAGAATGTAATTTTGGGGGCTCATAGCAAATATATAACATTTATACTATAGCTAAAACATAAGTCAGCCTCTATAAACTGCCTAAAATGATGATAGAAAAATTACTGGGATAAACATTTTAATCATAACCAGGGCACTAAAAGAGTGCCCTGTGAAAAAAATCACCTATAATATTAAATAAGAACACTTGAATGTGAGGGTCCAGAGTAGAAAAACATGTGAGGAGGGGCAGATCAGGAGCTGTTTCTGACAGCAATTGTTTGGTAAAACCCCTAGGTCATGTTGATACAAAAGTTGGGTATTCATCCTTTCTGATGGAGCATAATACTTCATTGTATATATGGACCATATCTTCTTTATCTATTCATCTGTTGAAGGGCACCTTGGCTCTTTCCAGTTTGGCGACTGTGGCTAAACTTTGGTATCAACATGGATGGAACTGGAGGAGATTATGTTGAGTGAAATAAATCAAGCAGAGAAAGCCAATTACCCTATGGTTTCATTTACTTGTGGAGCATAAGGAATAACATGGAGGACATTGGGAGATGGAAAGGAGAAATGAGTTGGGGAAACTGGAGGGGGAGACAAACCATGAGAAACTGTGGACTCTGAGAAACAAACTGAGGGTTTTGGAGCAGAGGGTGATGGGGGGGATGAGTGAGTCTGGTGGTGGGTATTAAGGAGGGCACGTATTGCATGGAGAACTGTGTGTGGTGCATAAACAATGAATCTGGAAACACTGAAAAAATAAAATTAAAAAAAAAAAAATCCCTAGGTCAGAGTACCTCACCTGCGGGGATAAGTCTCTCAGTGAGTCACTTCAGTACAGAGCTTCATGGATCACTCCTCATCAGCATCCCGAAAGCTGAGCACTCCAAACACTCTGTTCATCTGCCTATGAAGGCTAGAAAGCTGCTCAGATGTGTCAAAGTCACTTCTGGGGTCTCTGTCCCTCCAGCTGGAAAAAAATATTGGGGTTTGATGTAAAGAGTCAGTTGAGGAAGGAAAAACCACTACATTTTAAGAAGAGTAGCTTCTGTTTTTCTTCTCGGCAGTTCTAGGGCAATACAGTTTTCTTACTAAAGACTTTAACTGATTTTCTTTTTCTTTTTGAAATGCGAAGCCAGTAAACTATTGCTTCTTCCCTGATGGGGCCACTAGTAGAGGCTGAGTCCATGGGATTAAGTTTCTTATTCTTGAAAAAATTATCAGCCATTATATAATAGTGTGAAAGGTGATAGGCAACTACACTTTGTCTATTATGGATCTTTCCCCTAGATCATACACCACATAAGCTACCAATATATTAAAATAAGAGACGCCAGTCATGGAACACTACATCAAGAACTAATGATGTACTGTATGGTGACTAACACAACAGAAAGAAAGAAAGAAAGAAAGAAAGAAAGAAAGAAAGAAAGAAAGAAAAGAAGAGAAACCTAATAAACAAAGAATGTCCTTCAAGATGGGTCTCTTATGGGGTGCCAGTGTGGTGCAGTTGGTTAAGTGACCGACTCTTGGTTTCAGCTCAGGTCATGATCTCAGTAACTTGGGATCCAATCCTGTTTCGGGTTCCCTGCTCAGCATGGAGTCTGCTTAAGGGTCTCTTCTCCCTCTGCTCCTCCCTTTACTCCTCCCTCTGCTCACTCACTCTCTCTAAAATAAATAAATAAAATCTTTTAAAAAAGAAAAAAAAAAGGGGTCTCATATCTTCTTGCATATTTCCCAAGAATTTTCTGAATTCAATATTCAAGTATCAGTAAAAATGTCTCCAGGACTTTATAGTGTAACTGGGTGTCACTCTCCATTTCTTACTCAGTGATAACATGTTTTCATTGTATGGAATTATTTTTCTCTTGCCCAGTGTGGATGTAAGATTAACATAATTAGAAGTGTTTGGTGCTACAGAAGCTGTACTTGGAAGATAAGGAGCAGAAAATCCCTCGGGACAAATATCTCTGAGAGGAAAGGCCACAGTGAAAAGTTGGGTTTATCAACTTTCAGATGAAGTCCCCTCTTCTCATTGTCATGCAGAATATTGAAGATTTTCTTATTTTCAGATGGGGATGGGATTTAAAAGGCACTGTGGGCATTTCCCTTCCTCCCTATAGCTTTGCTCCAGATCTTTATTGAAAGAGGAACTGGGATCCCACATGCTCTTTCTCCCTCAGTGTTACGGGAACCATTAATATCCATGAAATCTCTTGCAATTTTGTCGGTCAGAGTTGTCTTTATTTCACTTACTCAAGGACTATAAAAGGCACTGGTAACAGCACCCACGTGCAAATTTTGCGTGTAGAGCTACCTGGTGAAACCAGGGGAAGAATGAGGATTTTAACAAACAAAATACAAACCACAGACAACCTAGAGACCTAACGCCCCCTACTGCTAAAAATGTATACATCTGGAAATACATCCGACCAGACAGGGCATCAAGCGCTTCTATTTCTGATTGGGGCAGTCACCTACGCAGACAGCTTCTTGTTGTCATTTTCACCACCACACCAGATGGCCCGGTCAGTCCCATCCCTTCATTGTTATTGTAGCCAAGTGGATAGTGTCACAGCAGGCATGAGGAAGAGACCGACAAGGAGGGCTCCAGCATAGACAAAGCTGCTGCGGAGAGCCCTGCTAATTGCCCTGTGGTCCGAACTCAGCATCACCGTGATTTCCTGACAGCAGTCCAGATGGCCCTAGCCTCTACTCCAGGCATGCCAGCCTGTGGAGGAGGGCACTGCCACCTGTTCGGGGAAGAGAGCTGAGCCCATTAATTCTGATTTACAAAGATGACACAGATTCAAGAGTGTTGGCCATGTGGGACCCCGTAGCCCATTTCTAGAGACAGGCCACTGAGGCCTCCTCATTCATCCAGTTCCCTGTCCTGTGGCCTTGCCTGTAACAAAAAGTTAGCCGCAGCCTTTAAACTCCGTTTGCTCCCTAGTTTTATTGCTGGCAGAAAGCCGCACACTTTATCAACATTATCTCATATTGGCAGATCCCAGACAGTGAAATGGTAGTTGTTGGGGCCATTAAGAGACGCTTCCACGCTCTGCCTGATGCAGAATTTATAGAGTCTCACTGTGTAAGGTCCTGGAAATTACAGATTGTCTCATTATATGAAATGACAACCTAGCACCTCAGAGATAGGGCAATTCCAAGTACTCACAGGCCTCAGGTACAACTGGGCTTCTGAGGCTTGTTAAAAATGATGCTGAAAAACTTTTAAGATTTTTAGGGGATGCATCGTTTTCTATGCTCAAGCCTTCAAGGGAACATATGCTTTCTTCATCCCAGAAAACTCCTGAAAATCCTCTCCTGAGGAAATCTTTATTCCTATCTAGGCTACATTGATGCCTTTGCTCTTTGTACTTTCCTGTGTTTCCACATTGTGCTTATACATCTGCGTGTCCTTGGTTGGGTTCCTCAAAACCAGAGACTGAGACAGATTCCTGTGCACGTGGTTTATTGAAGGAGACGTTTCAGGAAAAGGAGAGAGTAGGGGAAGTGGAGTGGGGCAGAGAACAGAACTGAGCAAGGCTCTGGCTGATCCCAGGGGACTCTGGGGCATGAATTAGACCACAGAGTTGGTCTCACCTATGGTAAAGGAGCCAGTCAGTCATAGTCCTCTGTGTGGAGGAGGGGTTGGCAGTGTCTGTTGTAATCCTCAGATGAGGAGGATTTAGCTTGGTCTGGAAGTGTTGTTCCTAAAGGCTGATCCATGGATCAGTATCCTGAGAATTTGTTAGAACTCTCCATTCTCAGGGATCTGAGGGATCTCCTCAGAAACTCTGGAAATGAGGTCCAGAAATCTGAGGAAAAATAAGCCTGACAGGTGATTCTGATTCACCATAATATTTGAGAACCACCAGTCTAGGTTAACTGTCTGCAGACGGGGTCTGAGCTTTTCACAGCTATCCCTCGCAGCAGCTGCAGGATGGGTACACAGCCTGATAAAGAACATCAGCAATTTCTGTCGGGTGTCAGGAAAGTTCTATGCATAGAAGGAAAACTGGAGGCTAATCTTAAGTCTGAGGAGAAGTCAGGTGGGTACGAAGGTGTATTTCTAGGCAGAAGGAGAATCCTATAGGAAGGTTCTAAAATTAAGAATGGTTATGGTTTATTGGAAGATCTGCCTGAAGAGTAATTTGGCCAGAACACTGAGAGCAAGATAAATAATGGTGCAAGCGAGGATTGACTGGTAGGCTAGGGTCAGAAGAGCATTTATAATTCTATATAAATTTTTAAAATTTATAATCTATTATGGCTAAAAATAACAACAGTTAACACTGACCGAGCATTTGCTATGTGCCAGACACTTTGCTAAGTGCTTCTCACACATTATCTTAATTAGTCCTCATAAAAACCCAAGATGTGGAGAGATCAGGTTAGGACACTGAGCCTTAGTAACTAGCTCTAGGATCACTACAAGGAGGAATGAGCTGAATTTTGACTGAAAGCTTTGACTGGACACAAAGCCCTCACTCTTAACCATCACCCTATTCTGATGTGGTATATATAGGTTTTTAAATTCTTATCCAAAAAGCCATGAAAAGTTAATTGACAAAGTGACATAACTGTATTTGTATTGTATGAAGATCGTTTTGGCTGCTTTCTGGAGTCTACACTGGGGAGAGCAAGATTGCATACACGGTGAAAAATTAGGAAAAAACTGTAGTATAGGAGAAAGAAGAGTGGCATTGGCGAAGGTTGTGGCTGCCAAGGTAGATAAAAGTGGCTGCTAGGATACATTTTTTAGAGTAAATAAGCAGGGTTTAGGGATTGGAAATAGGCATGGGGAAGAAGTTGAGCATAAGATGATCTCAGAATTCTAACTTCCACCATGAAATGGATGATAGCTCTATTCATAATGACATGTACATAATTCATTACGAGAGGATAGTATTGCAGGAGGACGTCACTGTTCAGATGCAGAAACACTGATTTGTGAGATGTCCTTGAGACGTACAAATAAATATTATTTATATACAGTTGGATATAATCATCCAGAGAATTCAATTAATAAAAAGTCAGAACTTGTCACTACAGACTAATTAGAGCATTACTTAGAGAGCGAACATGAGCCGACAATATGGCCTAGGACTGAGCTTGAGGATCCCTGTGGGAGGCCGCGATAAGGCTTGAGACGAGGACCAAACCTGGCCCTGACTTGTGTCTCCTTTAAAGTCCGAATAGCCTAACAAAAGGCTTAGGACGGAAAAGTTGAGTAGCACTGAGAAAGGGTCTGTGCTATGTGTTGTGCGCTCGCCAACGTGACTTCTCACATGTTTACTAGTTAGATGAGAGCAAACTGGTTGGGGTCATAAACCTTTAACTGGTCCTTGCTGTTCCAGCACAGCTCATAAATCAGTTTCAGGTTTGCTGCTACTTCTTGTATCAATACGGGACAATTGTACTAACATCAGCCATTGCCTGCAGGCACACCTTGTTCGTTTCTCACTAGTTCTCACAGGAAACCAGAGGGTCTGCAATTAGACCTTGAGAAGTAGGTAATGGGGAAGTCTGGAGGCTTTTCGTGCATGTAGCAAATTCTTTTGTAAACAGCTGAAAATAGTTCCTGTTGGCTATAGAATGCCTCACTGCCCTGAATAAAGTCGGCACTGTTGGACATCCTCCTCAGTGCCCCTCCTGCCCCCATCTCTTTGTCTCTGAACTTCTTCTTTTCACCATCCTCTTACCCTCACGTTCCTGGTCGATTTGCCGCACTGGCCGCGACAGATCCCTATCTTTTAAAATTCAGAAAATAATAAATTCACTAAGGACGCACTGGAGGGGGAAAGTTAAACAAACAAACAAACAAACAAACAAATAAATAGAAGGGAAAGTATGTTGTCAGATAAGCCAAAGAAAAAAATTCCTAATGAAAGTTATGGTCAGTGGTTCTGGATGCTACTGATCAGCCAAATATAAAGAGGACGGGAAGATGCCACTGAAGTTAATGGCAGGCATGTTAGCTCCTTCATGGAAGTCGTGGTCACAAAAGTCAGACTAAGAACTAATAATAAAGCATTAACCAATTGGTTTATTGGATTAATTTCCCTGCAGAGGAAAAGAAGCATGCATTGTAGGCCTTTAGCCTAATATTCAAACACTCAGTCTCTGTAGGTGTTTGCAATGATCTGGAACATGCCAGAGGCAAGAGCTAAACTTCAGATAGTTCAGCAAGTGATTGGACTATGCATCAGCTACAGCTGACCATGGCTATCATGCTGGTTGCACTACTAGAGACTTCATTTCTTTGTAAAACAAATAAAACCTGGCTTCATTGCCCCATGCTTCTAAAGCTGATCAGAGCCTCTTTCCCTATTTTAGCTTCTGAGGGTCTTCTTGTTCTAATTTGTCTCTAGATGCAATCATTAAGTCCTGGTTAAACCAAGCAGGAAGGAAAGAAAAGCTTTCTTACTTGGATTGTTCATGAGCATGAGAGCTATTTTCGCTATAAGGATTCACTATTTTAAAGAATTCTAAAAAGTGAGAAATTGTGAAGAAAGGAAGTTTTCATCAGAAAGGTGATGGAGGTAGGTAAGGTCTCTTGCAGAAGAGCAGAGCTTTCACTGAGGAAACTAAGAATCAAGTAATGGGAGATATCTGCCTTTCTCTCCCCCAAAATTGGGGTCTACGTATTTGGGATCAAAATATACACATTTTTGTTGTGTGACTCTAATGTACAAGCCATATAAAACCAATTACTGTTATAGGATATTACGAGATTTATGCTGTAGCCCAGTACTAGAAAAATTTTCTAAAGAAATCTAAGATAGTATTCTGATTAAGTACTGTCTATGACTATAGAATATAGTATTTTTTTCTGGATTTACTGTAAGGACAAATAATCTGACAAAAGATTAATTTCCCTTCATTTTAGAATATGTGATTTTATTTTATTTCTTTATGTTTGCCCTTATTCTTAAAAACTGTTGGAAGAGAAATTTATTTATACTAAAAATCACTATATGTGTTTTTTATGGATATGCTTTTTTTAGTCACACTGAATGTATTTGACACTTAATTATTTAATAAAAATAAAATCCACATGCAGGTTTACATGTGTACGTAATTTAATCTGCTGAATGAAGAAATGTGAATAGAAACATTCAATTCCTATTTCTGTTATCTATTGGAAACCACCCCTACACTTAGGGCTTAAAACAATATGTTATTTTGCACTTTTCTGAATGTTGACTGGACCCCACTGTGTGGTTCTCCTCAGTGGGTTCACATAAGTGCTGGTTTAGCTGGGGCTGGACCATTCCATATGAGCTCTCATTGGCCAGCACCTCTCTCCACATGACCTTTAATCATTCAGTAGTCTGGCCTGGACTACTCACCACTACATCAACTGGACTCCAAAAGAGAGCTTTCCAAAAGGACAAGTCTTGAGGCGCCTGGGTGGCTCAGTCGTTAAGCATCTTCCTTCAGCTCTGCTCATGATCCCGGGGTCCTGAATTGAGTCCTGGAATAGAGTCCTACATCAGACTCCCTGCTCAGTGGGGAGCCTGCTTCTCCCTCTCCCACTCCCCCTGCTTGTGTTCCCTCTCTCGCTGTCTCTCTCTCTCTGTCAAAAAAAATAAATAAAATCTTAAAAAAAAAAAAAGAATAAGTCTTACTGTGCAAGCACTTACCAAGCCTCTGCTTATTTGATACTCACAAATGTTCATTAGCCACATGGACAAGTCCAGAGTCAGCACAGGAGAGAACTGGCAGGGGTATGAATACCAGGTCATGGTTAGTTGGTGTCATTCAACAAAACTGTCTACCAGAGTTCTGTAATACAACCTGAAACATCTTTCTGCTATTATAAAATAAGTGGTACCGATATTTTGTTCACTATTTATAATCATTATAGAATTGTGAAACGTTGTTTACTCTGGCCAGACATACTAATTCATACTCTGGCTAGAGCTGTAGGTTCATTCGGTCTATCTCTTTTCAGGTCAAAGTTTTCCTATATATTTTGTTCCTGCACATCATGGTTTGCCATTTTTCCAGCCTCTAATATCAGTTTCTTCACAGTTCACCTCCTGTCAGACCACTATTTCTGTTTTGGCACCACACATGCACACATACGCACATACACACACATGTGTGTGCACATAAAATTAACTGCAGGTCCCAGTGACCCTCCTGGTAAGCTCTCCTTCAGGCCTTTCCTCAGCTGTCCAGGCTGCTTTCCTTCTATGGCTCTCCCATATTAATGTTAGATTCCACAAATGCATATCAAAAGAGAAGAATGCAGGACAGTCAGGCACTGGCAATTAAATGCTTCAGCCCACAAGTGACATGTCACTGCACTCAAAATTCATTAATCATAACTTGCCATATTGCCATGTTTAAGTTCAATGGAATGGCGAATATTAATGTACCCAGAAGTAGAAGAAAAGTGTAACCTAATGAACAAAATCCAGTGAAAAAATTTCTACTATGCCTACTAGGGGACACTATACAATCTCCTAAAGGACTAGGTAGAAGAACGGTTTCAATGATACAAATTTTATGTGAGAGATATTAAAACTTAAAAAATATAACCACAAACCATATTTCTATTATATTTATATAAATACAAATATAAATTTATATTTAAATACATTTAATATCTATAAAATATATAATATAAATTATATAATTCTTATATATTTATATATTATATAAATTATATTTATAACATGATCTAATAAATTTATTAATATTTACAACAGCATATATATGGCTAATACTGAAATTATGCATACCAAATTTTCAGTGTTAACTCTTAGGTAGAGAGTAGATAGAATACAGGTGATAAGAAGTATATTCCGTTTTCTCTAAATATCTTGTATGGTTTGAGTTTTTCAACAATGAAAAGGGTTAAGTATAAATGTTGTAAAAATAAAAATTAATATTATAACCTATGAATAATAGTCCATATTTCAGTACCACACAGTTATTTTCTTTGTAATCCTTGAGTAAGGTTGGGGAAAAGATTAGTGAAAGTGTGTTTAGGTTTTCACAGACTTGGGGAATTTCCTGCTTCCTGTAATCCTTTCTATATCAATTACATGAGGGTGACTGGACCATCAGAAACAGTCATTGGCCATGTTGAGAATACCATTTTTCACCCATCATCTTGGGACTGAGCACACACTCAACTCCAGTGGACACTTAAAGAGCTGTTCAACACTTAAAGAGTTGTTCAAGTCATCATCCCCAAATGGGATAGAGTTAGCAAGTGGGAATTGCAGTTTTACCTAGCTATCTATTCCCCTTGCATTTATGTTGGTTGTAGGAGAGGGGAATTCTTGTGCATTTAGGCCTTCAGAGGCCAGTGTAGGAAGATGTTCTTCGTCTCCCTAAACCCCTCCAACTCAGCCCTTTGCCTGACACTTATTTAAGCTCTTCCCATCTGGTATCCTTCTTCCCCTGTCCTCCCCCAGCACATTCCAGCCCTTCACCCTAAGTGTCAGTCTTTACTCCTTGTATCTTGTAGGCTTTTGCTGACTCAAACTTCAGCCAAACATCGCTGTACCTTTCCTCAGCCCATTCATATTTGTCTCACTAGATAATGGTCATGGCCTTTGGTTGGTGACAGAGAAGGCCATGTTGTGGAAGAAAAGGTGAGCAAAAGACACATTTTAAAATTTCAGTTTATTGCTCCATGTTCATATTTGCTGTGGATTATGCCTCTTGAATTACCTGAATACATCTCACCATAACAGCATTAATTTAATATTTTTCCTTAATGTCATAGAGTCTAATCTGACATTAACATGAATTTTACCCTTTTCAATTAATGCTAATAACCTTAGCTAACTACTCTAAAAAGAGAATTCATTTCATTCTTGAGTTGGTCTTCATTTCAAAGGTCTACACTATTTGAGAAAGGCTCTGTATGAACTATTCTGACAAAAGGAACCATACTCAAAAGATGCCCTCTGATTATTGCATCACCTTTCTAGTGTGGATAGGGAGGGACTGAGAAGAGAGGAGTGACCAGCTCATCCCAACACAGAAACCAGAAAGAGTCAGGGACAGAGTGGCAAGTCCTTGTCAAGTCCTTTGTCAAAATAACTAGAGTGGTGTAATCTGAGATTCTGGGAAGAAGGTCTTCCATAGAGTTTCTTACTTGCGTTGGCTCAATTTCTTTCCCATCCACTAAGGAGGCTTACTGTGCATACTGTGCACTTAGTGTGTGCATTAAAGTGCCACACTGAATTGTGAGAAATAAAAGCAATGTGTGAGTTTGTTCTTACTGGGAGCCAAGGCATATCTGCTTGAAAAAAAGAGGGCAAAAAGTGCCAAGTGAGAGAAGCAGAAAGTGCATGTCAAAGCCCTTCAGGGATGGCCGAGGACTCTCAGAAGTGGCAAAAGTGGCTAGGAGACTTCAACAAATACTAGGAATCTAACTCGGCTTTTAAAGAAAGGGGTAGCTTCCATTAGATTGGAGTAGAAAGAGTATTCCATTTTGTAAAATTGCTTGACCTAGTTCCTCATGGGATTTACAATGTAATTTCTCCAACATCCATAAATTAACAAGAAAAAGAATAATGACATCTAGAGGGTATGGTGAATTAGGTACATTCACAAAATGCAATACAAGTTAATACAATCTTTTTTGTGGGTGACTGGTAATAAGCCCTAAGAAGCATAAAACCATTTACATTTTTTAAAATTTCATTCTATTTCTGTGAATATGTATTAAAGAAATAATATAAAATTTGAACATTTCTGTACTTTGTCACACCATTATTTAGATTGGTGACAAATTAGAGACAGCTCATGTGCTTTAGAATTGGGAAGTTTAAGTAAATTTTGGCATAAACATTTGAGGCCCAGAATACTTTGCTTATATTTACAATAAATATGGAAAATAAACTTGGAAAATGTTTACATGGTAATTGACAGCAGGATATACATTATATGGATATATGTTTTTTACACCTCCATTGAGATATAATTCACATATAATATTGTGTAAGTTTAAGGTGTACAGTGTGATGATTTGATACATGTATACATTTATATGTTTATTATTATCACATCTGCTTAGGAACAGAAATTCAAGCACTAAAAACAGTTATATGGGAAAAGTAGACACAGAGAATGTATATCATCAAGAGACAAATGAACAGGGGTGCCTATTCGGTGGGTTAAGCCTCTGCCTTCAGCTCAGGTCATGATTTCAGGGTCCTGGGATTGAGCCCCGCATCAGAATCTCTGCTCAGCAGGGAGCCTGCTTCCCCCTCACTCTCTGCCTGCCTCTCTGCCTGCTTGTGATCTCTTTCTCTGTGTCAAATAAATAAATAAAATCTTTAAAAAAAAAAAGAAAGAAAGAAACAAATGAACAATAAGGATACATTTCAGCCCCTTTACCTCAATGAAGTTACAAGATGGACCCATTTTGGGTCCCAAATATGATGAGGCTTTATTTCACAAAATTTAGTCTGGGGTAGAGAGAAAGACAAAAACATTGTTCACTAGCTATGCATAAGAAATTGTGAGTCAAATTTTGAATCACATTAGTTCTCTTCGGGAAGCTAAACCACATAGATTCAGATCCAAAATTTTAGCTTTAAGTCATTTTCCGTCTTTGAACTCATAATCAATAGTGTGAGTTCCATTTGGTGTTCCATTTTTTTTCTTCCTTTTGACAAGTAAGCTAACATTTCTCTAATGAGTCATTTGATTTCAAAGGATTTGCCATTTTTCCAGTGGACTCTCAGGTCATCTAAAGATGGCATTTACTGTTTTTTGGACCTTTATTTGCCCTGCCTTTTTTCTCTCTCATCTCTCTTCAGCTGGTTTTGAATAGCATGGGCTAAATATGAAAGTGAAATCATTTGTCATATCTTCAGCCTCTCCACCTGTTGAGATCTGGAGGTCCAATTTCATTGCCTCTGTGGCCCAGTGTCTGGGTTTCCAGCACTGAGATCCCTGCAACTTTCCAATGCCAGAACTTTCTTGCCTTGTAACTGTGATGGGACCTCCTGCCTTATTTCCACTTTTCATCCTTTGCAACACATGTCTTCTTTCAAATCTTGTTTGTTTTATTTTCTGAATATTTCTATTAGCCAAGGAGAAATTGTAGCACTTTGATTATTATCTAAAGAAATATTTTCTAAAAGAAATAGGGTTGTTAATAAATGTCTAGAATTATATGCACAACTATGACTATTTTTCTTTAATCTATTGCACTCCTGATCCTGAGAAATATATATTTTTTTCCTGATTGCAAATCACTGAGTTTCATTTTCTTGAAAGTAGGGAGAGGTAAGCAGAGGTAAGGTGCTCAGTGTCTCCTTGTGCACAGAAGCATGCAAACAGAAAGATGGTTTTACATGCTATGTGCTTCATGGCAGGATCATTCCCCATAACTCTATATGTTTATGTTTAACATGGATGTTAGAGTCATTGCCTTCTAAAATGGTTGACCTGTTGTCAGCCACAAAGGAAGGGCACAGCCTACTAACAGGCTAATGGCAGATTATTCCTTGAAATGGAGACTATTTGAAGGGTATGTCATATGTAAGGGAGAGGGACCTTCGGGGAGGAAAAAATAAAAGTTCGCCTTAGTGTTTGGTGTCCAGAGCTTAGAAAAATAAGAGAAGGAACTTTGATTTCTGTTCTATCTCTGAAATGCAGCATGACTCTCTAAGAGGATTGGAGTACATTCAAGAAATGCAGAGAGTTTTTGAAATTGATGTGCAACATGCTAAGATGATGTTGATTTGCTAGTGATCAAAGTCAGCGCCTCAGCCTGACATACAAAACCCTTTGCTTCATTTTCTCTGGGGCATATTTCTCCAGTTATATTATCAGTGATGTTTCTTGTTGCTTCCAGTGATTTTTATTCCAAGGCTGCTGCCTTGGTCTCTCAGGACATTAATATTTATTTATGTATTGTCAGTGCCCATACTGTTGCTCCTGGCACGAATTAGCAACTTACTTAAGCTCATCAAAAATAGATTCATTCTTCCTGTAATGAGTATCCTTGCTTTTGTGCTTGAAATTATAAATGACAGATTTAGTATAAGTGCTAAAATATTTCCAATACTTCTGACAAAATCCTAGTGCAAAAGTAGAACTTGTTGAAGCAGCTATAGTAGGAAGAAAGAAAGAGGGAAGGAAGGAAGGAAGGAAGGCAGGAGGGAAGGAAGGAAAGAAAGGAAGGAAAGAAGAAGAGAGAAGGAAGAAAGAAGAAAGAAAGAAAGAAAGCAAAAGAAAAGAAAAGAAAGAGGGAGGGAAGGAGGGAAGGAGGGAGGAAGGAAGGAAGGAAGGAAAACATATCCAAACACCCAAATAAAGAAAGTATGGATTTTGTATTTTCTGCACTTACTTTATATTTTTATATTTTAAAAAATTATATGCTTAAAAATGTTAAATTTTTCTGAATGGCTAAAAGTAAAAAAGAATACCAGTGTAATTATTGTCTTTTTTCACTGGCCAGAAGCAAAAATGTTCCACTCTATTTGCTCAGGTATTTAGATTGATATTTCTAAATACTATGTTTATATTGCTATTTGTGGACTTAGCCACTCAGATATTAGCTATGATTTATTACTATGGTGGATTATGCCTGAGCCAGAAACACACCCCTCCCCCATCAGTCCTCTGTATTGCAAATATCATTACTTCATACATTCTCATTAAATCAATATTCCGTGTTTATGTTTATGGTTGTAAATAACTGACCTCACTAAAACACTCTCAGTCAGTTCCAATTAGAGAAGTAAGATTGTGCTTTCTACATTGCAAAACCATTTTGCTTTCCGTTCTGTGTACTTATTACAAATTTTCTAGAATGCTTCATTTTCTCTCTAATCACATACATCAGACATTTCATCAGTGCATTTTATTTTCCCTGGAGACTGTCCTTCTGAAGCCCACTTTTCTCTCTAATCTAGATTGGTTGTTCTTTAGGCTTCAGAAAGTATATTGTGTATATCCAAGAGTATATCCTAGAAGTGTCCTACATTATCTAATGTCAACAGTTGTCCTGTTTCCTACTTCCTGTTTTCCCATTTCTTAGTTTATTCCTACATCTCAATAAAGTATATCCTCTAAAAATTCTCTAAGAAGTAAAGTACTCAGAAGAGAAATTGACTCTTAGTCTACCATTCTATTTATTTTAGCCTTAGTTTTGAGTGGTTTGGCTGGGTATAGAATACTAGGATGGAAATTATTTTTCTTCAAAATTTTAGATGCATTTCACTGTCTTTTACTTTCCAGTACTTATGCAAAAAAAGCCAGAGAACTTATTATTTTTGATCTTTTGTATTTTACCTATTGTTTATCTATAAAGTCTTAATTATTTTTTTACTCCCTATGTCCTAAAATGCCATATTAATATGACTTGCAGAGCTATCTTTGTTTCTGTTCATTGTGGTAGACAGGCAGAAACTGGGCTCTTTAAAATCCAGAAATATATTGTTATTTCTTTCATTCATACCCCATGCTTACCCCATTCTCTTTCTAACTGTTCCACTATGTTCTCTTTTTTTGTTTTTTGGGTGGTATTTTTTTCATCCTGGATTGTTTTTATCATTTATTTTCTGTTTTCTATCTTTGGCCTTTGCTCATGCTTCAGAAATGGCCTCAGTTTTATTTTAGCAGTTTCTATTATATTTTAATGTTCAAAATTCAGTAATCCAAGCTCACTTTTCTCCTCTGATGTAACAATAAAAATCACATTATATTTTTGTTTATGGATGCAATATCCTCTCAGTCCTTTGAAGGTGTTAGAGGTGGTGGTATTCTTGTTATAATCATCATCTTTCCTTTGTCCCATTCATGATCTGTTTCCTCTGAGTTTTGTTTTTTAAAAATTTATTTATTTAGATTCTGTTTATCAAGTTGGAAGCTCTTCTCATATATCATGTGCCCCTAGCATCCCTGTATATAAATACATTCCAGGTGTATTTAAGAATGATATATTTAGTAGGTCTTTTAAAATCTCTGCATGCCTGGATAAGGTTTATCCACTGGTACAATTTGCTATAGAGCAATTGGGCTTTGAAAGAAAATATCGGTTTCTGTGGGTCTTCTTTGCATAGAGCTGCTCATCTCTATGGGAAAATCCTCTTGTACATTGCCTCAAGTGCACTCTTGGTTGCTAATGGTCTGGGAAGAGAGTGGAAGAGGTCAGACTTTCACTTACCTGCCATTTTCAGCCTCATCATCATCATGTCTCATCCCATTTCCACCACTGTTTGTGTCCTCCAGTAGAGGATTCTCTTCATTCGTTGTTTCATCTTCCTGCTTTGGTGAGAGGCAGGGAAGGTAGTAATCAATTGTCCATGCAGAGGGGAGAGGATACTTCCCAGGATAAAAACTCCTACATGTAAATGCCAAAGATACCTCCTTGCTTCCAACCCATGTGCCACCTCTACCTTGTATAGGACCAAGTGCCTTTACATTTTGAAAATCTGTAGACTTCTCAGGTTAAATTCTCACTAGGAGGACTGTCCTCCTCAGGCACCTATGTTTTCTACTCAAGCTTTTTCAAGGAGACTGCTCTGACTTCCATCTCCCCAAATAGCACTGGAATCTCCAAGCCACTGATGTTGCACAACTGAAATAGTTCACGCACTATTTATATATTCATGTGGAATTATTGTACATATTCTATATTTACATTAAAATCATATATTTTATATAAATTTTATGTATTTTAGTTTTTCTGATATTTAAATTTTTATATGCTTACATAAGCATATATGTATATATTGTATACTATATATAGCATATATATTTTTACTTCTACATTTTAGTCTATTTTTATATTTCTAGTCCATTACTAATGTTTATAGATGATTTTGGAGAGATATGCTATAAATATGTTATGTGAATTTAACAGTTCTATTTAACAGTTTTAACAGTTCTATTTAAATTGAGATAAGAGCCATGGTCTGACTAGAATAAGTTTCCTTTTCTACTAATTAGTGGAAGAGACGTAATACATGCCCTGTATGTTTTTGAATTTTTCTTACTTAAGACCTGATTCAATATGACTAAGTAAAATTATTTTTCCTCAAATCCTCAATCCTTATATTCACTGAAAAATTTAAATTTTGAGCAAAATGTTAAAGAAATAAAGAAATGGCCACAACCCAATTCACAAACCCTGAACCATTAAAAAAAAAAAATCTTTGAAATATTCCCTGAGGTGAAAATACCAATATATCAGATTCAAAGCCCTATAATTTGCAGCCCATCCTGGCTCTAAAATCTAGGCAAACCTAACCCAGTCTAGCCTGACTAATGTAGTCATACAAAGATGGCACCATCGTAACAATATAAAATATGTGGCATTTGCTTGGCAGTTGGCTTGGAGAGGTAATAAAACTAATATTAGGGGATGGAGAAATGGAAATCCATGGTATAGTGGAAAATACTTCATAAATAGTAATCTGATGGGTAGACCATATGAATATTAAGTAAAAGTAATTGGGTGCATTTGTCAAGGAATTAAATGAAAGATATGAGTTAGTTAAAATGATTGGCTAATTCGAGAGTGGAAATGAAAAGAGATGATAAATTTCAGAAATTTGGGACAATGTAGAGTTAGAAAAGCTAAATTATTTTAACTGAAAATGCAAAAGATAAAACTGAGACAGTCTTAAGACCCATTAAAATTTGATCTGTTGGAATAGACCAAATTAAGGATATGGTTTTTACCTCCAGCAATAAGATACCTAAGTGAATTAAGATGCCTCAAAGCAAAAATAAGAACACAGCATTTCCAAAATAGTCCACCAGCTCCAAGGAAGGAAGGAAGGAAGGAAAACATACCCAAGTTGATCTAATTTAAATCTAGAAAAATATTAAGACCAAAAAGCACAACCAACATACATGAAAATAATGTTCTCAAAAAGATCTTTGGCACATGAAACTTGCTGGAATGAAATAGGTAAGAAATCTATTACATTCTGAGAGAATTATATTGTCAAATAAATTGTGTGGCTATATTTAAAAGTTGTCTGGCTGAGTTTCAGACTCAGCCATCACGAGCAGAATGAAAGCTAAGTCAGCTGTACACCCTGTGAGAAGGGTTGGTTCCCCAGCACCCACTTCAGAGGTGGCCAGAGAAGAAAGAGGTGAAGGGAGAACTCCATAGATTGCAGCCAGGGATTGCAAGGAACAATGGACAAGGAAGCTCTTTCTAAGAGATAATTCATCGCCTATGCAAAGGAACATTCCCTAGGGCAGAGGAGGTGGGGATCGACAATGTTGTTTCAGCTAGCAATGAAAGAGTTACCTTTCAGGTTTTAAATAAGCCCCTATGAAAATAAACCAGGAAAATGATCTTACAGAAACTTTCTACAGTTGACAGT
The DNA here is from genome assembly GCF_922984935.1 of Meles meles. Lineage (NCBI taxonomy): Eukaryota > Metazoa > Chordata > Mammalia > Carnivora > Mustelidae > Meles > Meles meles. The sequence continues at coordinate 33,712,403 of NC_060069.1, read as the reverse complement.
TCTCTTCTTAGCTCCATTATATAACATTCCTATAAGCCTTGGGCAATGCTTATTTTGAACATCAGTGAGATTCGATACAGTGATTGTATGTGGAGCTATTTTCTGGATGATGTGTTCGATCACTGATTCCTCCAGTGATAAGAAGACTGCTACACTGAGCTAGGACAAAGTTAATCTTAATATATGGTATGGATGACAATGAGGACAATCCAGGCAAGTTAATAACTTAAACCCCATTAGCACAATATTCTTTGGATATTCATTTAGCATTTCTGGTTTGGTGTATTAAGAATCTGATTTTATATTAACGAAAATTGTATACTTTCCTTTCTTTTTTTATTATGTTCAATTAGCCAGTGTATAGTGTACTTTTCTTTTCTACCAGAAACATATTTTTTACATGTGTTAGATATAAAATTTTTTCTAATATTTTATTTGTCTTTCATTTCAAATTTTTTTTTTCCATTTGTATTTAGATGATGCTGTTCTCTCACAACTGGCCAAAATAAATTGAATATACATAAATATAACTATTAAAATCATGTTCAAATTATGTTTTAAAGTTTCTTTCTGGCTTACACACTGGAAACTGTGGCTCTGAAGATTTTGTTCTTCTTCACTTTCTTGTAGTGACTTGTCAAACCAGGCATCAGTTTGGAAATCAAATGAAAAATATTAAAATTTATATATTACCATAATTTTCTCCAAAAATATCACCATAACATGCAGGAAACTATGTGGTTTTAGGGTGAATCATAAGCACTTCACTCAAGGGGTAGTCGGAAGCCTGCTTGCAGAAGTGGTGCTATCCTGACGTAAAGTTCCTCCCCAGAAACTGGTTATTGCTGGAGGTAAGGATTTTTCCTTTTAAATCCACACTTTAAAATGCTATTTCCTTCAGTAGGGCTGAGTCCAGATTCCATTTCACTGGTTACCTAAGAAATACTGATTAGAGGAGGAAGGGCAAGATGGTGGAGAAGTAGGAGACCATGTTTTAACCAGACCCCTAAAGTGAGCTCAATATCTACCAGAACTCTGTGAACACCCATGAAATCAGCCTGAGATATAAGATTATACACTTCTAGACCTCTAAAGGGACATAAGACATCAGTGGGGAGGTAAAGCAGAGTGGAAATGCTCAGACTGATGTCGGAGGATAGACAGAAGGAGGAGGGAGCACCAGGAGTGACCCACTGGAAAGTAATACCCCAATACGAAAGTGCCTGAGATTGGGGACCGGCACTAACTTGAAGTCTGGTTAAAAGCACTCAAAAAGAGCAAAAGATCTTAAGGGGCAACTGATGGAATCAGGTGGTCATGGGCACATACCTAAGCCCATGGTTCCAGATCGGTCACCACTGGCAAACACCCATGCCAGAGAGAGCCCAGTGGGGCCCCCAGGCAGTGGTCCCTAAGTCCGTGGCTTTCCGCTGCTTGCACCACCTCCTGGGCTGGGTGCACTCCCGTCAACACCTGAGAGAGCCCCGTGTGAACTCTAATAGGGATCCCTCGGCCCACAGCCTTCCGTGGCCTGCAGGCTTCTGGCATCTGTACAACCCTAGGGTCTGAGCACACCCGGGTAAGCACCTGAGAGAACCTGGCATGGACACCTGTAGGGGTCCCTCGGCCAGCAGCCTTCCATGACCTCCATGGCCATGGGCCTGAGCATACCTGGCATGAGCCTGGACTCCAGACAGCAGTCCTGGCAAAGGCAACCACATGAAGTGGGCTTCCCGGACCAATATCATTCATAGTTTTAGTGGCACAGGGGTGCAAAGACAAGCGGATGCCTCGGGTGACCACTGGTATGGTGGCTGGGGTGTGCACCACCTGCAGGAGGTTGTGGTGTTCAGTGGAGTTTGCAGAGGGGGAGTCTGTGTGTTGTGGACCACCCACAGGAGAATGCTCTAAGGCTTTTCTCTGAGGCAGAGGTCTGGGTGCAGACTGATTCTTTGCTCTGACCCTCTGAAAAGCCACAAAAAGCCGCCAAAGAACAAAAACCTCCAGAAAACAAAAGCCTAAAAAATCAGTTTCCACAGAGCCCAGCCCCTTGATAGGGGCAGGGCAACTCAACACAAGCAAGACTGACTGGAAAGCAATGCAGCAGGCCCCTCCTCCCGAAGACAAGCCAAAAGAACAAGAGGACAACCACCAAAGGGTCCCCATAAAACTGTAAAACAGGTATTGCCCCAAAACCTGTATATTTCATAGATGCTTTTCTTTCTTTCTTTTTTTTAAATTAGTTCCCACAATTCTTGTTCTTTTATTTTTTTAATCTACTTACCATTACAACTAGAGGTTTAATATAACATGTTTCATAATAACTTTTTAAGCTGAACTTTTTTCATACATATACCTGTGTTTCTTTTTGTCTTTTTTTAAATATACATACAGATATAAGCTTCAAGGTAATCTTTCTCCCTATTCAATACTACCCCTATATATAAACCAGTTTCAATCTCCCTGTATCTCTGGAAAGTTGACTCCTTTAACAAAGATAACAAGATACACCTAAGAGGAACCAAAATAAACTTCTTTGCCTACATCAAGGATTTATAACCACCCTCCCATCTTATTCTTCTTTCAGTGTTTCTGTGTATTTGTTTTTGTTCTGGTATTATATAAATCTTGTTCTTGGGGTTCATTTTGGCTGGGTATTTTTTTTTCTTGTTATTTACTTTTGTCAATCTTTTTGTTTATTTGTGCTTGTTTATGTACCTTATAAATCTTACTTTGGGGGCTTATTTTGGCTGTGTTTTCTCTTTCTTTTCTCTTTCTTTCTCTCTTTTTTTCTTTCTTTTTGATGGTGACTTCCGATTGCTCCAAAACTTTCCAGAGTCCACTTTCCCTGGATATTGGTTGATATATTCAGCTATACATCCCCTCAACCACCTCTCACCAAAATAACTAGGAGGAGAAACACCCAACAGAGGAAAAATTCAGAGACTGTGTCCTCTCCCACAGAACTATTGGATATGGACATAAAGAGTATGCCAGAAAGGGAATTCAGGGTAACAATTATCCGGGCAATGGTTAGGTTGGAGAAAACCAGTAGTGACAATATAGAATCTCTATGGAAAACCCAAAAGATTCCACCCCCAAACTATTAGAATTCATACAGCAATTCAGCAATGTGGCAGGATACAAAATCAATGCACAGAAATCAGTTGCTTCCTTATACACTAACAACAAAAATATAGAAAGGGAAATTAGAGAATCGATTCCATTTACTATAGCACCAAGAACCAAAAGACACCTGGAAATAAACCTAACCAAATTAAAGGATCTGTACTCAAGAAACTACAGAACACTCATGAAAGAAATTGAAGAAGACACAAAAAGATGGAAAAGCACTCCATGCTCATGGATTGGAAGAATAAACATTGTTCAAATGTCTATACTGCGCAGAGCAATCTATACTTTAAATGCCATCTTGATCAAAATTCCACTGGCATTTTTCAAAGTGCTGGAACAAACAATACTAACATTTGTATGGAACCAGAAAAGACCCTGAATTACTAAAGAAATGTTGAAAAAGGAAAACAAAACTGGGGGCATCACGTTGTCTGATTTCAAGCTTTACTTCAAAGCTGTGATCACCAAGACAGCATGGTACTGATACAAAAAGAAAAGACACATAGACCAGTGAAACAGAATAGAGAGTCCAGATATAGACCCGCAACTCTATAGTCAAATAATCTTCATCAAAGCAAATCCAATAGAAAAAAGACAGTCTCTTCAATAAATGGTGCTGAGAAAATTGGACAACTATGTCTAGAAGAATGAAACTTCACCATTCTCTTACACCATACACAAAGATAAACTTGAAATGGATGAAAGACCTCAACATGAGGCAGAAAACTATCAAAATCCTAGAGGAGAACATAGGCAGTAACCTCTTCAACATCGGCCACAGCAACATCTTTCAAGACATGTCTCCAAAGGCAAAGGAAACAAAAGTGAAAATGAACTTTTGGGACTTCATCAAGATCAAAAGCTTCCACGCAGCAAAGGAAACAGTCAACAAAACAAAGAAGCAACCCACGGAATGGGAGATGATATTCACAAATGGCACTACAGACAAAGGGCTGATATCCCAGATCTATAAAGAATTCCTCAAACTCTACACTCAAAAAACAGATAATCATGTCAAAAAATGGACAGAAGACATGCACAGACACATCTCCAAAGAAGACATACAAATAGCTAACAGACACATGAAAAACTGTCCATCATTATTAGCCACTAGGGAGATTCAAATCAAAACCACATTGAGATACCACCTTACACCAGTTAGAATGGCCAAAATTAACAAGACACTAAACAACAAGTGTTGGAGAGGATGGAAGAAAGGGGAACCCTATTATACTGTTGGTGGGAATGCAAGTTGGTGCAGCCACTTTGGAAAACAGTGTGGAGATTCCTTAAGAAATTAAGGAATGACCCTGCAATTGCACTACTGGGTATTTACCCCAAAGATACGGATGTAGTGAAAAGAAGGGCTATATGTACCCAATGTTCACAGTAGCAATGGCCACAATCACCAAACTATGGAGGGAGCCGAGATGCCCTTCAACAGATGAATGGATAAAGAAGATATGGTTCATATATACAATGGAGTATGATGCCTCCATCAGAAAGGATGAATACCCAACTTTTGTATCAACATGGACAGGACTGGAGATTATGCTGAGTGAAATAAGTCAAGCAGAGAGAGTCAAGTATTATATGTATCATATGGTTTCACTTACTTGTGGAGCATAGGGAATAACATGGAGGACATTAGGAGAAGTAAAGGAAAACTGAATTGGGGGAAATCAGAGGGGGTGATGAAGCATGAGAGACTGTGGACACTGAGAAACAAACTGAAGGTTTGGAAGAGGTGGTAGGGGAATAGGTGTGTCTGATGGTAAGTATTAAGGAGGGCATGTATTGCATGGAGCACTGGGTGTGGTGCATAAACAATGAATCTTGGAACATGGAAAAAATAAAATAAAAATTAAAAAAATAATAAAAAAAGAAAATAAAAGAAATACTCATTGGGAACCTAAATTAATATCCATAGTGGTTTTGTGCTTTTATGGAGGGGTTACTTCCAAATTCCCTCTTCTGGCTTATTGTTCAACCAGCTCTAGGCTCCCATTATGCTCACTGAGCAAAAGCTTATATTTGTAAATTCTCAGAGGTCTATCTTTAAAAAAAAAAAAAATATTTATTTGACAGACAGAGAGCACAAGCAGGAGGAGTGGCAGGAGGAGTGAAAAAGAGAACCAGGTTCCCCGCTAATCAGGGAGTCCAATACAGGGCTCGATCCCAGGACCCTGAGACCACGACCCCAGCTGAAGGCAGATACTTAAGCAACTGAACCACCCAGATGCCCCTGTCTTTCTATCTTTAATTGATTTGACAATAACTTTTATTTAAACTCTTCATGTACTGGTGGGTGTCCACTGAAGACAGTATCCACCAAGAGCAGCCAGACTGCAGTGATTCTCACAATTGATACTTAATGTTTAAGTGCATTTAGTAGCTTTGTGGAAGGAAAGTGAACAGAAAAACTGAAACGTATTTTTCTGAGACTTCTCTGTCCTATTGACCTCATGGAGCTGCCTTGTATGTCGAGTAAGTTTTTGTACAAAGAAGTACCTTTTAAAAGAGAGGTACCTAATTTATTGCTAATGTCAATAATTTCAGATGTTCTCATTTTCTGTTTGCCTACCATCTATCAGTAGGAATGAAAATACCTTAGAAAAGTGTCAGATATATGAAAATATATTATTTTCTTTACTTTGTTTTTTTTTCTAACCTATTTCATTTTCTCCTTATTCTTCCTCTCAGTAGAATATTCAGGAAAGTAAACTGAAAAGTGAAATCATGACTTAGTGTGTATCTAGATGACACAGTATTTTCTTTTTTTTTTTAAGATTTTATTTATTTGACAGAGATCACAAGTAGGCAGAGAGGCAGGCAGAGAGAGAGAGGAAGGGAAGCAGGCTCCCTGCTGAGCAGAGAGCCTGATGCAGGACCCGATCCCAGGACCTTGAGATCATGACCTGAGCCAAAGGCAGAGGCTTTAACCCACTGAGCCACCCAGGCGCCCCGACATAGTATTTTCAAGTAACTTTCCTTCTTAGGTAGTTTGTTGAACAAATGACAAATTACCAGAATATTTTAAGAATTCCCCTTCCTTAAAAAAAGGATATTCTTGATGGTATAGAGAATAGAAAATAGATTTTGTTTTAACACATCAAACTTCAAATTGATTAAAGCTTTCTATGGTGGGCTAGGGTCTTTTGATACTTTTAATAAGAAAAAATCTAGACTTGATTGAACATTCTAATTATTTATGTTTAGAAATTGAAGCCAAACCCAGGAACTTTTAAAAGGAACCACACAATTAGAACAAATCTTGATGTGATAGAAAAAAACCTTGAGGGATGATTTACAGATCTTATAATGGCCATACCCTCATAGATTGAAAGATAGCACATTATTCCTAATGAAAACTACTCAAAATATTCTACTGATTCAATGTAATCTCTATCAAAAGTCCAGTGACTTTTTCACAGAAATAAGAGGGAAAAAATGTCAATATTCATATGGAACTACAAGAGACCTCAAATAGCTAATGCAATCTTGAGCAAGAAGAACAAGCTAAAGGCATCATGCTTCTTTATTTCAATATATATCACAAAGCTATAATAATCAAAACAATATGGTAGTGGCATAAAAACAGATATATAGACCAAGAGAACAAACTGGTGAGTTTAGAAATAACAACACACACACACACACACACACACACACAGAGTTAACAAATGCTTTGACAAATGTACCAACCATATACGACAGGGAAAGGATACTCTCTTCAATAAACAGTCTTAGAAAAACTGGATATCGAAGTGCAAAAGAATGAAATTGACCCTTATCTTACACCATACACAAAAATCCACTCAACATTGATTATAGACTTAAATGTAAGACCTGAAACTTTAAAACTCCCAGAAGAAAACATAGGGGCAAGTCTTCTTGACATTGGCCTTGGCAATAATTTTTTGGATTTGACACCAAAAGCACAGGTCAAAGCAAAAATAAACAACTGGGATAACATCAAACTAAAAGTTTCTAACAGCAAGAATAGTAATCCACCAAGTGGAAAGGCAACCAATGGAATGAGAGAATATATTTGCAAATCGTATATCCAATAATGGAATTAATATCTAAAATATGTAAGAAACTCATACAACTCAACAGCAAAAGAACAAATAATGCAATTTAAGAAATGAGCAAAGACTTGAATGGACATTTTGCCAAATAAAACATAAAAATGGCCAACAGAACATGAAAAAATGTTCAATCCTCAATCATTAGAGAAATGCAGTGAAAACCACTTTGTGATATCACTTCACATTTGTTAGGATGGCTATTTTCAAAAAGTCAAAAGATAACAAAAATGACAAGGGTGTGGAAAAGGGCAACCAGGGTACAGATTGAAGGGAAGAGACGCAGGTACAGCCATCATGGAAAATCGTATGGTAGTTCCTCAAGCAATTAACAATAGAATTACTTTATTATGCAGCAATCCCACTTCTGGGTATATATCCAAAATAAATGATATCAGGATCTTGAAGAGAAAAACTAATTTTGGTGACTTCTCTTTTGTCCATTACTTTGTAAGTTATTTGGAAGATACCAGAATTGCTCTTAACCTTATATCAAATATTTACCTTTACTTTTAAAAACTTTTTCCTCAAAATGCACTATAATTAAAAAAAAACAGATATCACTGCTAGCTTCTCTTAACTGTCCTATATGTAGATTTGGGGATCCTAACATAAAAATTAACTCTCACTGATTACATGGCTAACTTATTTTGATATTCAAGTGGATACAAACCTGTCTTCATGATTGATGATGATGATCTTCAAAAATAAGTAATTTGACTCAGTATATTTGTATTAGTACAGAATAAACAACTTTCTCTCATTAGCATTTCACACTAATTGCCTTCAGATAGTAAATATCAGGATATCAGGTATGATTTTTTTTTTTTTTGCAGATAAATAATTATATTTTTAAATATTTAGAAAAGAAAGAGAAAATATTTAGAACACTGGAAAGAATTCAGAAAAAAAACTATTTGAATAATATGAAATTTAGCAAGTTTCCTAGCTACAGCATCAAAATACAAAGATTAATTGGACTTCTATATCCCAGAAATAAATGACCAAGAAACCACATTTTTTAAAAAGATTTCATTTTTTTTTAATTTATCATTTTATTTATTTTTTCAGCGTAACAGTATTCATTCTTTTTGCACAACACCCAGTGCTCCATGCAAAACGTGCCCTCTCCATTACCCACCACCTGTTCCCCCAACCTCCCACCCCTGACCCTTCAAAACCCTCAGGTTGCCCCAACCTCCCACCCCTGACCCTTCAAAACCCTCAGGTTGTTTTTCAGAGTCCATAGTCTCTTATGGTTCGCTTCCCCTCCCCAATGTCCATAGCCCGCTCCCCCTCCCCCAATCCCACCTCCCCGCAGCAACCCCCAGTTTGTTTTGTGAGATTAAGAGTCATTTATGGTTTGTCTCCCTCCCAATCCCATCTTGTTTCATTTATTCTTCTCCTATCCCCCTAACCCCCCATGTTGCTTCTCCATGTCCTCATATCAGGGAGATCATAGGATAGTTGTCTTTCTCCGATTGACTTATTTCACTAAGCATGATACGCTCTAGTTCCATCCACGTCGTCGCAAATGGCAAGATTTCATTTCTTTTGATGGCTGCATAGTATTCCATTGTGTATATATACCACATCTTCTTTATCCATTCATCTGTTGATGGACATCTAGGTTCTTTCCATAGTCTGGCTATTGTAGACATTGCTGCTATAAACATTCGGGTACACGTGCCCCTTCGGATGACTATGTTTGTATCTTTAGGGTAAATACCCAGTAGTGCAATTGCTGGGTCATAGGGTAGTTCTATTTTCAACATTTTGAGGAACCTCCATGCTGTTTTCCAGAGTGGTTGCACCAGCTTGCATTCCCACCAACAGTGGAGGAGGGTTCCCCTTTCTCCACATCCTCTCCAGCATCTGTCATTTCCTGACTTGTTCATTTTAGCCATTCTGACTGGTGTGAGGTGATATCTCATTGTGGTTTTGATTTGTATTTCCCTGATGGCGAGTGACGTGGAGCACTTTTTCATGTGTCTGTTGGCCATCTGGATGTCTTCTTTGCAGAAATGTCTGTTCATGTCCTCTGCCCATTTCTTGATTGGATTGTTTGTTCTTTGGGTGTTGAGTTTACTAAGTTCCTTATAGATTTTGGATACTAGCCCTTTATCTGATATGTCGTTTGCAAATATCTTCTCCCATTCTGTCAGTTGTCTTTTGGTTTTGTTAACTGTTTCCTTTGCTGTGCAAAAGCTTTTGATCTTGATGAAATCCCAACAGTTCATTTTTGCCCTTGCTTCCCTTGCCTTTGCTGTTGTTCCTAGGAAGATGTTGCTACGGCTGAGGGCGAAGAGGTTGCTGCCTGCATTCTCCTCAAGGATTTTGATGGATTCCTTTCTCACATTGAGGTCCTTCATCCATTTGGAGTCTATTTTCGTGTGTGGTGTAAGGAAGTGGTCCAATTTCATTTTTCTGCATGTGGCTGTCCAATTTTCCCAGCACCATTTATTGAAGAGGCTGTCTTTTTTCCATTGGACATTCTTTCCTGCTTTGTCGAAGATGAGTTGACCATAGAGTTGAGGGTCGATTTCTGGGCTCTCTATTCTGTTCCACTGATCTATGTGTCTGTTTTTGTGCCAGTACCATGCTGTCTTGATGATGACAGCTTTGTAATAGAGCTTGAAGTCCGGAATTGTAATGCCACCAACTTTGGCTTTGTTCTTCAATATTCCTTTGGCTATTCGAGGTCTTTTCTGGTTCCATATAAATTTTAGGATTATTTGTTCCATTTCTTTGAAAAAAATGGATGGTATTTTGATAGGGATTGCATTAAATGTGTAGATTGCTTTAGGTAGCATAGACATTTTCACAATATTTATTCTTCCAATCCAGGAGCATGGAACATTTTTCCATTTTTTTGTGTCTTCCTCAATTTCTTTCATGAGTACTTTATAATTTTCTGTGTATAGATTCTTAGTCTCTTTGGTTAGGTTTATTCCTAGGTATCTTATAGTTTTGGGTACAATTGTAAATGGGATTGACTCCTTAATTTCTCTTTCTTCAGTCTTGTTGTTGGTGTACAGAAATGCAACTGATTTCTGTGCATTGATTTTATATCCTGACACTTTACTGAATTCCTGAACAAGTTCTAGCAGTTTTGGAGTGGAGTCTTTTGGGTTTTCCACATATAGTATCATATCATCTGCGAAGAGTGATAGTTTGACTTCTTCTTTACCAATTTGGATGCCTTTAATTTCTTTTTGTTGTCTGATTGCTGAGGCTAGGACTTCTAGTACTATGTTGAATAGCAGTGGTGATAATAGACATCCCTGCCGTGTTCCTGACCTTAACGGAAAAGCTTTCAGTTTTTCTCCATTGAGAATGATATTTGCGGTGGGTTTTTCATAGATGGCTTTGATAATATTGACGTATGTGCCCTCTATCCCTACACTTTGAAGAGTTTTGATCAGGAAGGGATGCTGTACTTTGTCAAATGCTTTTTCAGCATCTATTGAGAGTATCATATGGTTCTTGTTCTTTCTTTTATTAATGTGTTCTATCACATTGATTGATTTGCGGATGTTGAACCAACCCTGCAGCCCTGGAATAAATCCCACTTGATTGTGGTGAATAATCCTTTTAATGTACTGTTGAATCCTATTGGCTAGTATTTTGGCGAGAATTTTTGCGTCTGTGTTCATCAAGGATATTGGTCTGTAGTTCTCTTTTTTGGTGGGATCCTTGTCTGGTTTTGGGATCAAGGTGATGCTGGCCTCATAAAATGAGTTTGGAAGTTTTCCTTCCATTTCTATTTTTTGGAACAGTTTCAGGAGAATAGGAATGAGTTCTTCTTTAAATGTTTGGTAGAATTCCCCTGGGAAGCCGTCTGGCCCTGGGCTTTTGTTTGTTTGGAGATTTTTGATGACTGTTTCAATCTCCTTACTGGTTATGGGCCTGTTCAGGTTTTCTATTTCTTCCTGGTTCAGTTGTGGTAGTTTATATGTCTCTAGGAATGCATCCATTTCTTCCAGATTGTCCAATTTGTTGGCGTAGAGTTGCTCATAGTATGTTCTTATAATTGTCTGTATTTCTTTGGTGTTAGTTGTGATCTCTCCTCTTTCATTCATGATTTTATTGATTTGGGTCCTTTCTCTTTTCTTTTTGATGAGTCTGGCCAGGGGTTTATCAATCTTATTGATTCTTTCAAAGAACCAGCTCCTAGTTTCATTGATTTTTTCTATTGTTTTTTTGGTTTCTATTTCATTGATTTCTGCTCTGATCTTTATGATTTCTCTTCTCCTGCTGGGTTTAGGGTTTCTTTCTTGTTCTTTCTCCAGCTCCTTTACGTGTAGGGTTAGGTTGTGTACTTGAGACCTTTCTTGTTTCTTGAGAAAGGCTTGTACCGCTATATATTTTCCTCTCAGGACTGCCTTTGCTGTGTCCCACAGATTTTGAACTGTTGTGTTTTCATTATCATTTGTTTCCATGAATTTTTTCAATTCTTCTTTAATTTCCTGGTTAACCCATTCATTCTTTAGAAGGATGCTGTTTAGTCTCCATGTATTTGGGTTCTTTCCAGCTTTCCTCTTGTGATTGAGTTCTAGCTTCAGAGCATTGTGGTCTGAAAATATGCAGGGAATGATCCTAATCTTTTGATACCGGTTGAGACCTGATTTGTGACCCAGGATGTGATCTATTCTGGAGAAGGTTCCATGTGCACTAGAGAAGAATGTGTATTCTGTTGCTTTGGGATGAAATGTTCTGAATATATCTGTGATGTCCATCTGGTCCAGTGTGTCATTTAAGGCCTTTATTTCCTTGTTGATCTTTGGCTTGGATGATCTGTCCATTTCAGTGAGGGGAGTGTTCAAGTCCCCTACTATTATTGTATTATTATTGATGTGTTTCTTTGATTTTGTTATTAATTGGTTGATATAGTTGGCTGCTCCCACGTTAGGGGCATAGATATTGAAAATTGTTAGATCTTCTTGTTGGACAGACCCTTTGAGTAGGATATAGTGTCCTTCCTCATCTCTTATTATAGTCTTTGGCTTAAAATCTAATTGATCTGATATAAGGATTGCCACTCCAGCTTTCTTCTGATGCCCATTAGCATGGTAAATTGTTTTCCACCCCCTCACTTTAAATCTGGAGGTGTCTTCGCGTCTAAAATGAGTTTCTTGTAGGCAACATACTGATGGGTTTTGTTTTTTTATCCATTCTGATACCCTGTGTCTTTTGATTGGGGCATTTAGCCCATTAACATTCAGGGTAACTATTGAGAGATATGAATTTAGTGCCATTATTAGCTGTAAGGTGACTGTTACTGTATATTGTCTCTGTACCTTTCTGATCTACTACTTTTAGGCTCTCTCTTTGCTTAGAGGACCCCTTTCAATATTTCCTGTAGAGCTGGTTTGGTGTTTGCAAATTCTTTCAGTTTTTGTTTGTCCTGGAAGCTTTTTATCTCTCCTTCTATTTTCAATGATAGCCTAGCTGAATAGAGTATTCTTGGCTGCATGTTTTTCTCGTTGAGTGCTCTGAATATATCATGCCAGCTCTTTCTGGCCTGCCAGGTCTCTGTGGATAAGTCTGCCGCCAATCTAATATTTTTACCATTGTATGTTACAGACTTCTTTTCTCGGGCTGCTTTCAGGATTTTCTCTTTGTCACTAAGACTTGTAAATTTTACTATTAGGTGACGGGGTGTGGACCTATTCTTGTTGACTTTGAGGGGGGTTCTCTGCATCTCCTGGATTTTGATGCTTGTTCCCTTTGCCATATTAGGGAAATTCTCTCCAATGATTCTCTCCAATAGACCTTCTGCTCCCCTCTCTGTTTCTTCTTCTTCTGGAATCCCAATTATTCTAATGTTGTTTCGTCTTATGGTGTCACTTATCTCTCGAATCCTCCCCTCATGGTCCAGTAGCTCTTTGTCCCTCTTTTGCTCGGCTTCCTTATTCTCTGTCATTTGGTCTTCTATATCACTAATTCTTTCTTCTGCCTCATTTATCCTAGCAGTGAGAGCCTCCATTTTTGATTGCACCTCATTAATAGCTTTTTTGATTTCAACTTGGTTAGATTTTAGTTCTTTAATTTCTCCAGAAAGGGCTTTAATATCTCCAGAGAGGGTTTCTCTAATATCTTCCATGCCTTTTTCGAGCCCGGCTAGAATGTTCAGAATCGTCATTCTGAACTCTTGATCTGACATATTACCCATGTCTGTGTTGATTAGGTCCCTAGCGTTCGGTACTGTCTCTTGTTCTTTTGTTTGTGGTGATTTTTTCCGCCTTGTCATTTTGTCCAGATAAGAGGATATGAAGGAGCAAATAAACTACTAATAGGGTGGCAAAGACCCCGGAAAAATGCGCTGTAACCAAATCAGAAGAGACCCCAAATTGTGGGGGGGAGAAAGGGGATAAAACAGCTTCTGAAAAAAAAAAGAAAAAAAAAAAAAGAAAGAAAAAAATTTAAAAAATAAAACAAATAAAAAAATACAAAAAAGAAAGAAAAAATATATATATTTAGATGAACTAGTCAAAAAATGTTAAAAAAGAAAAGGGTAAAAGTTTTAAAAAATTTAGCAGAAGAAGAAAAAAGAAAAAAGAAAAAAAAATTGAAAAAAGAAAAAAAAATTGAAGTAGCCGCAAGACTAAAGAATCATGGGGAGAAAGCCATGAGTTCCGTGCTTTGCTTTCTCCTCCTCTGGAATTGCTCTGCTGTCTTAGGAATTGAATCTGCTTTCTCCTTGATAGATGAAATTCGTTCTGGCTGGATATTTTGTTGATCTTCTGGGGGAGGGGCCTGTTGTAGTGACTCTCAAGTGTCTTTGCCCGAGGCGGGATTGCACCACCCTTACCGGCGGCCGGACTAAGTAATCGGCTCGGGTTCGCTTTTGGGAGCTTCTGTTCCCTGAACGCTTTCCGTAGAGTTCCGGAGGACGGGAATGAAAATGGCGGCCTCCCAGTCTCCGGCCCGGAGGAGCCGAGAGCCTGGGGCCCCACTCCTCAGTGCGCCCCCAGAGGACAGCACCCAATCACTCCCGTATCCCCAGCCTCTAGCCGCGCTCGGAGCTCACCCAGTCCGCGACCAGTTCAAGGTAACCCCGAGCTGAGAGTTCAGTGCTCGGCTCTGTCTTGGCAGCCGGCTTCTCCGTTCTAATAGCTGCGAGCTCTCCGACACTCCGACACCCCCGATCCTTCTGTGACCCTGCGGGGCCTGGGGCCACGCTGGCCCCGCGTGGGCTTCACCCCGGTTTAGCCCCTGGAGCAATGTCCCTCAATGGAACAGACTTTTAAAAGTCCTGATTTTGTGCTCCGTTCCTCCGCCGCTTGCCGGGAGCCGGCCCCTCCCCCCGCGGTCTATCTTCCCGTCGTTTTAGATTCACTTCTCCGCCAGTCCTACCTTTCAGAAAGTGGTTGATTTTCTGTTTCTAGAGTTGCTGTTCTTCTCTTCGCTCTCCCGTTGGATTTGTAGGTGTTTGCAATGTTTAGATCAGGTATGATTTTTTATACAGCAACATAATGGGCTAACGTTAATATGGTGGTTTTTTGAGATGCTTCAGCCATCTGGGAACCAAAATAAAAAAAGTCACGTTAGTAATGTTATTACTGGCTGGGGGTTAATATTATGCAACTAATGTGGAAAACCAATAAGTTAAATTGGGCTTTTTCCCTAAGTTAAACCAATTGAGAGTGCTAAAGGATCATGAACTTCTACTGAAAAACAATTTTCCTCTACAGAAATGACTTAACTATATTGATTGAAAATATACAAATATAAAAATCACCATTTTTATAACCATAATAGGACATGTGTTTTTAAGGTTCGGCATGCAATTGGTGGATGATGATGATAATAATAATAAATAATAAATAAATATAACAATAATAATGAATGTGATTGGATGTGAAAAGAAAGGTTTTATTATTCTTCCACAGGGAAGAAACTGAAGTCCATAGAGGTTGTTAGTATTAGTTGGTTTCAGATATAGAAATAGAATAAGCTCTTTTGACTTACAGTCCAATGCATTTTACTCCAAATTACATAGCCTCCCATTATAATTGTAGAGGAAAAGGTGCTTAATTTTATTGATTCTTTGTGTTTCCACTAAAATACAGAAAGCAAGCAAGCAAACAGAAACCACCAATGAATTGCAGCCAAAAATGTTGTTCTTACAGTAGAACAACAACACAAAAAGGAAAATGTAATGTTGTCTAGCAGTATCCAGTTTTGAGATAACAGATCCCATGTAGGGGACCCTTAACATTTTTGTCTTATAATAAACACTTACTCTTTCATTTTTCTCTCTGTTAAGCTCCTTCTGGTATTAAAAGGCAAAACACTGAGGGAGACCAAAGTTAAAATCAACATAGAAAGAGTTTTTACAGAGTCAAACAGATCAAACCTGGTTTAATTTATGGGCAAAGAGAAATGTTTCTTTACCAACTTTAACCAGATCTGTGCTGAGGCTATTCTAACTCATTTGTCTTACAGAGCTGAGAGAGAAGTTTTCTTGTTGCTTTTCCTAAGGTACAAAATTGAATTCTCTAAGTGAAAGGATAAATTTGCTGGCAGCTTTTTCCTTTCCTGTAGGTTAAACATGCAAAACCTTATTCCATTCTGTATTTTTCTTTGTCAGTTATCAGTACCCAACACAAAGCAAAAAAAAGAATCACTTTTAGGTACAGTAAATGAACAGAAGAATCTGCCTTGCAAACGGGAGATAGACTGGTTTATTTTCTCTGATTACTCAGGTGTGAGTGGCAGCCGCTTGCTGGGGGACGTTGTTTTGAGAACATACCCACACAGAACAGGAGATGGAGCTCTTCACTAACACGAACTCAAGGTGCCTCCTGTCTTTGGATTAACCTCATTTACTTTATCCTACAAAATCCAGACTCCCAGAAATCAGGGCTGCCTCAATTTCCCCTGATTTTCAGTTATGTATGTTGGAAAGTATCCAGTCTGGGGGATCAAAATCCTTCCAGATCCATGATCTGTTTCTTCAAAAGAATGAGAACTTGAAGTGGAAGCTCCAGGTCCCAGGGCTATGAGATTCATGCAAGCAAATTTCAAACTACAGGGCACTCTTCGGGCAATGTTGTCTGGAGAGGATGGGCTGTGCGTGTGTGTGTGCGTGTGTGCGTGCGTGTGTGTGTGTGTATCTGTGGCAAAGGAAGACCCTGGCCCTCTTGTACATGGACAATTGATAGTAAATACTCTCAAATAAAGTCTATGTAAATGAAGCTTTAACACCTGTCTTTCCGTCAGACTTTTTCTTCCAGTCCACCCAAAGTCCTTTTGCATAGAAATAATGGAACTGCCGCTGGAATCTGTTGGTTTGATTTGATCACTTTTGAGCGTGACCATATATGCCCTCTTCCCCG
The DNA here is from genome assembly GCF_922984935.1 of Meles meles. Lineage (NCBI taxonomy): Eukaryota > Metazoa > Chordata > Mammalia > Carnivora > Mustelidae > Meles > Meles meles. The sequence goes on along the minus strand of NC_060069.1, from coordinate 33,695,836 downwards.
ACTTAAGCTTCCTAAGTATGCTGTTTTCCTTCAATATTTCTATTTTGTTTTTCAGGTTTGTTCTAGGTAGACCTTCTTTCATTCCTTTTCCTTTTTATTCTGTTCAAATGGTAGGAAATAATTTTGGAAACAAAAACCCCTTACCATTCAATGGAAGGAAGGAAAAGAATAGCTTTAATTATTACTCATTCTGGCTAAATAAATATTAAAGGGAGAAAATTGTTTTATACTTCTGAAGGAGTGGGCTTACTGAACTTTTGTTCCTGCATTTAGTCCAGAAAGGATTGTTAAAATTAATCACCCTTACGTCGAAGTATAATCCTCTTTTTTTTTTTTAAGATTTTATTTATTTATTTGACAGAGAGAGATCACAAGTAGTTAGAGAGGCAGGCAGAGAGAGAGGGAGAGGGAAGCAGGCTCCCTGCTGAGCAGAGAGCCCGATGCAGGACTTGATCTCAGGACCCGAGATCATGACCTGAGATGAAGGCAGCGGCTTAACCCACTGAGCCACCCAGGTGCCCCCAAAGTATAATCCTCTTTAAGAAATTCCATGACATCTTTACTGAAGCCATTATAGTTCAAAGTGGATATTTGGAAAGTTCCCATTGGGCAATACTCTGGCCATAGAGTGTCTTGGAAATGACACTTAGGAGCTTATCCTTGGTTGCACTCCTAGTATATTCAACTACTGAAGAAGCAGCAGCCACAGAACACCAGTTAGGTTATAAACGAGGGTGAGGGATACAGGTTAGATTCCTGGTCACATCTTGCCTCAGCCTTTGCAAATGCTAGAGAACCCCAGTTAGAGAGATTAACTGTGTATAGCCTGGCGGCCATGAACAGCACTCCCTCTACCACTAGGTTTCTGAGCCCATGAAGCCCTCCTCTTTTGGGCAGCCTCTGGGGGGCAGCGTCTTCTTTCCTTTTCTTCCAGGTTAGGTGAGCCCCTCAAGAGTTTTCTTTGTGTCCTACTGAAACAGTAAAACTAGGGGAAAATGGTTTGATAGTTGATCTTTTCATAATCACCGAAAGGTAATGAAGCAGGGGCTATTTCTTTTAATGAAGACACATTGCCTGGAACCCACAATACTAGATGTAGGGCATGTATTTTCATAAAATTACTTAGGAGATCATCTTGCTATATAAGTTACACCATGCAAACAGAGTCAAAATCCTGCAGTGAAACAGAGGTGACCCACTCACAGGCATGATGGGAAGTATGTGCAAAGTGTGGCAAGGCATGGAGGAGCCACAAGGCAGGAATGCCAATGCTGTGTCAGGGCTGGTCAGAGAGGATTTCTAAAAATTGGAGGTTTAACTTGAATTTTGAAGGATGGATGGGGGACCTGCAGGCTGACAGAAGGGAAAGGAGAAATTACAAGCAGACAAGAGTACGGGGCATCTCGCAGGCAGAGGCAGTGGCAAGGGAGAGGGCACAGAGGTATGAAGGAAGGAGTAAAAAGGAGTTTGGTGTTGGTGGAGTGTGAAAACTTAAAGATGGGAATATGGAAGAGGAGAATTTTTGGAGTGCCTGCTTTTGCTACCTACTGCTCAGCCCTATCCCTGTAACTGATAGAGACTTCATGAATGGTTTACAGACTTGTTCCCATAATTTCAGAGGATAGTAATGTCTTGGTGCGTCTTTGGGTCTCCAAGAACCTTGAAGTGATGATGGTAACATTCAGGTTGGAATTTTAAAGAGGGGTTGGAGGCTGTTGGGTCAAATGTTTTCAAAAAGGCATTTCACCCGTATTCTAATTATGATGAAATTGTTACGGGAAGAAATTCTACTTCATTAGATATTGTGAACGATGTGACATATTTGGTTTGTGGCAAGCCCAAATCAGAGTTTCTTACACTGAATAACGTGATGCTTTTTGAAGGCAGATAATGCAGAACGCTGTCCGTAGGTGTGCATGACATATCGTCTGCCTATAAATGAGCCCGTCAGTAACAATGTGCCTACAATGCCCCATCAGGCCTGTTGATAAAGAAGCCCCCAAGTGGAGATTTGGTCAGTTAAGTTCAAGTCACTGGCATTTCTTGGTTTTAATAGATAGTAACGAGGGAAATAATGTTTTTTTTTTTTTTTTGGTTGCAATTCATTCAGTTTCAGTGAAAAAATTAAGATAAATTATAAGCCTAAAAAAGAGACTTCAGAAGACATTCATTGGAGTACATTTTAACATTGTGCTCTTGAATTCCATTGAGATATGAGATATTTTCTTCTTAGTCTCTGGTGAGAGCAATGCTTGTATTATGTGGTTCATTTAGAACACAGTAGAAGAAAATTAACTATCTTTCCTGAAAACATATATATGTGTTCCTTCTTTAACAATAAGGTGATCAATAGGTACTTCCTTTTACATTGGCTGCAAAAACTTCTTACCATTAATCACAATGTTTATATTAGCTCAGTGTTTCATATATTTACATTCTATTATTACTCATTTTGTAGTTAATATTTACATTTCAACAATATGACTACGAGTTTCTCTTAAAACTGAGTTTAGGATACTAGTTTTCTTTTTCTTTTATAGGGAGTGGTACTGTCAACTGCTTCTAATACAAATACGATCTGAATGTTACTGTGGAACCCACAATCATTTACCCATGAGGAATCACACCAGTGATTTCCCCTAGTAACATATATATAGGGCTAGTAGACATCTATTGCTGGAGAAGAGATTTGAGAAGGAAGGTTGAGGAGGCACCTGGGTATCTTCATTGGTTAAGTGCCTGCCTTTGGTTCAGGTCATCATCCTGGAGTCCAGGATCCAGCCCTGCATCAGGCTCCCTGCTCAGTGGGGAGTCAGCTTCTCTCTCTCCCTCTGTTCTCTCATTCTGTCTCTCTCTCTCTCTCTCTGTGAAATAAATAAATAAATAAAATCTTAAAAAAAAAAAAAGAAAAGGAGGATAGAAAACTATTAGGAAACTTTCTAAGGTTTTCATGATGGCATGATGGCTGCCCTTATAGCTAAAGCTGATTACAAGAAAGAATGCAGATTAATTTCAAGAGTTTTCTGGGAGAGAAAATACCAATACATACACTTTAAATATGTGATGAGAATAATAACTTTTAAAAAATACTTTGGGGGGGGTCCTTGAAATTTATCAAGTCCAATCATTTCTTTTTATATATGAGAAAATTAAAGAATCAAGAGATTAAATGACTTTCCCTGGATCATCCAGATAGTTCATAGCTGAGCAAGACTGGAATTTTTTGGAACATTGTTTTTTGTTTGTTTCCTTGTTTGTTTTGTTTATCACAAATCACCAACCAAGCATTTGGGAATTCTGATATAAGGCAAATTTAAGGATTAATGTGTCTTTGGTTAGCTCTGGTCAAAATCACATCCTGATTGACACTGAGACTGTTTTGCATCAGAACTGTAATAATAAAAGTGGAGCTAAATTTCTTTAATCATGAGAATCTGCTGATCTGAAAACCAATAATGTTCAACTACCTCAGTGTTCATCTCATCAGGCTTTGTTAAGAAAGGTTGCATCTGCCAAGCTAAGTCCAGTCTACCCAGTTGCATATTATTAAATTAAAATGGAATGCAGGGCATTCAATGGTATTCAGAGTCATTCTGTTCCATGAAGAGGCATCTTAGAAATTTTAGAAAGTTATAAACCCAGAGCTTTCAAATATACACATACACTGACCCAATAACCTCTTATCTTTCCTAAGGAATAATAAAAAAAACCCAGAAGAAAATAACTTTATGTTAAATTCTCAAAGCCAATATTTATGATATTGAAAAATTATGAGGAAAAAAAAGCATTTCTAACATGTGGTGACTTGATGGAACATTAAGCAGACCATAACATGTGTATAACATTGGGAAATGCAAATAGTCATTGTCAAAAAGCAGAGAACAAAATAAGACAAAATATTAGATATTATATCCCTGAATAATGAGGATTCAAAAATGAAAGATACTTCCAAAAATGTTTTCTGTATCTTCCAATTTTTCTATGTACAATATGCTTTTTCTAATAATCAGGAATTCGCTCACTGAAAAATAGATGAAAGGATATGATAGAGGTGTTTAAAGTAGCTACAAAGCAGAAAATGCAAAGGAAAATGTACAGTTTTTTAAATGCTGTGCTTTTAATTTTCGGGAGCTGGGGGACCTAGCTTGAAGCCGTTTATGCTCTCTGGATTACTGGTACTTGTGAATTCTGCTCTCATTTTTAATTCATGGGAAAAAATTAGATTTTTAGTACTCACTGTCAACTTCTCATTTTCTGTGCTTCCCCCTTGCCCCTTCCGTCATCTTCCCACTTTCCTTCCCCTGCATCTCCCCAGGATCTGGAAACAAACTCCAACAGAAGTTTGGTTAGAAACTCAAGGCAGGGGCGCCTGGGTGGCTCAGTGGGTTAAGCCTCTGCCTTCAGCTCAGGTCATGATCTCAGGGTCCTGGGATCGAGTCCCACATCCAGCTCTCTGCTCTGCAGGGAGCCTGCTTCCTCCTCTCTCTCTCTGCCTGCCTCTCTGCCTACTTGTGATCTCTGTCTGTCAAATAAATAAATAAAATCTTAAAAAAAAAAAAAAAAAAACTCAAGGCATTTGGGCATTCCATTTTGAAAAGATTAAATATGGCTCCAGGAAGCCACGTATTCTCATCAAAAAGATAAAAATGAAATAAACCCTTCCTGCTGTGTATTTTGAATTACATGATAAATCTGTTAGTTCTTTCTATCTATGCCTAATAGAAAGGAAACTTCAGGAAACAAATTTCCTTCACCAAGATTATTTTTAGATATTTAGGGGTATTAGATATTAATGTTCCAGAAGTTATGTCCAAAGTACTAGCTTTTCAGTGTGTTCAGCTTCATTTCTTGTCATTTTTTGGGTGACTTTTATTTTTTCCTTGTAGCTTTGCGTGAATGGCACACCTATCTTCAAATACTTGGCGTATGTTATAAATCAGGTGTTGGCAAACTGTGTCTGTAAAGGATTGGACAGTAAATATTTTAGACTTTGTAGGCCGCACCCAGTGCCTTTTGCAACTACTCACATCTGCCAATTTCTGCCCCAAAGCCATCATAGATGATAGGTAAATGTGTAGGTATGACTGTCTGATAATAGAACTTTATTTATGAACATTAAAATTTGAATTTCATGTTTTTCACATGTCATAAAATATTATTCTTCTTTTGCTACTTCTTCCACCATTTAAAAGTTTTTTTTTTTTTTTTTTTAAGATCTTCTTTATTTATTTGGCAGACAGAGATCACAAGTAGGCAGGGAGGCAGGCAGAGAGAGAGGGGGAAGCAGGCTCCCCTCTAAGCAGAGAGCCTGACATGGGGCTCGATTCCAGGACCCTGGGTTCATGACCTGAGCTGAAGGCAGAGGCTTTAACCCACTGGGCCACCCAGGTGCTCCCATTTAAAAGTATTAAAACCATCCTTAGCTGGCAGAATGCAAAAAAACTGACACAGGCAAGAGCTAACTAGCAAGTCATTTTTTCCCTACCCCCACCACAAATGCTGAGTAAAAATTTTGTCCTGGTTTTCAGCCTGGTATTCCTCAGATCTTTCATTGTATTGTTACCTGGCCATACCCACAAGAGGCCATCCTAATAAATACCTTTACTCTTGATAGATTTTTTAAAAGCTACATTCTTCACAGCTTCTCCTAAAGATGGAGATGTAAGAGAGAGTGTCTACTTTTCCATGCAAGCTGATCTTGTAATTTACTTTTGTCAATAGAATGTAGCAAAAGAAACATTGTGCAAATTTAGCTGGTGTTTACCCACTCTCCCCTTATCCATGGCATAGGTCATCATGGGAACATCACTGTAGCGTTTGCTGGAAGATGAGATACCTCATGGCAAATAAATGAACCACTCCAGCAGATGCACAGCTTTTCAGTCCCCAGTCAAATGAGCAATTGACTAAGGACAGGTCACTAAGTTTGACTGAGATCTGATAAGGCTCAGGTCAACAGAACGAACCTTTGGAGCCCTGCCTAGTTTGCCAATACACAGATTTCTGAGCTAAACAGTTGTTTAATCCACTGAATTTTGGAGTAGTTTGTCACCCAGGAAAAGCAAACAGATGCCTCCTAGTTTCTTCCTATTATGCAAAAAAAAAAAAATTCATGGAAGCATCTAAGTGGAAGGTGAAGGGCTATGCCGTATGCAATTCCTCTAGGTTGTATAGAAAGGGTCATGAGAAAAGCAGTGAATTTTGGAGAAGAAAATAAAACATTAAGAGATTTAGTGAGGGAACTACTCTACCTACTATATTTCAGGCATAGTTTTAGGTAATTGATTCCTAATCTCAAAAAAGTTCTCCAAGGCCGGTATAACCAAGGAAGCTATGTATTTCCTTTAAGTTCAAACAGGTAACTGGAAGAGTAGGATCCAAATACTGCCCTATTGGACTTTGCAACCCCTTCTAAAACACCATGTTCTTAGAAACACCAAAATGTAATTTAGATTTAGTACCTGGACATAAAAAGACCTTGAGAATTGACAGTGTTTATAGATTTAAGAACTTTTTTTAAAGTTTTTAATTTATTTATGTAGTCATCCAATATGGGGCTCGAACTCACAACCCCTAGATCGAGTCGCATGCTTTTCCAACTAAGCCAGCCAGAAGCCCCAAGACTTTTTGTTTTGTTCTTTTGATTCTGAAGGGATCTTAGAAAATGTCTTATTGCATTAAAGATGATGAATAGATAATACTTGCTGTTCTTTCACACAGATGAACACTTGCTAAAATGATATTAAAATGATAAATTCCACATGCTTAAACCCAGGAGAATAGACATTAGCAGACAAAAGAGGCCATCAAACTTATGCAAGAAGGAAAGTGATAACAAGTGCAGGGACCAGGGAGACCCAGAGGCCAGAGCAGGCATGGAGTGGGAGAAGAAGAGAAGCCATGACTTCTAGACTTCCAGAGTGGCTTGAAACTTTGAAACACTTGTTTTGACAGTGGGTAGAAGTGAAAAATGTACCTGAAATCATAAAGCGTCTTTGAAAAACTGAAGATGAGATCACTGACGCCCCAATACTACCTCCTGTTCAGAAGCAGAATCCCCAGCAACCAATATCCACACTCCACATCACAGGAGAAAAGAACAAAGCATTTATTTCTAGCAGAAGTGAGTGGCCTCAGAGAAAAGGTTTCAAAATTCAGATAGTTAGGAGCTTCAACATAATTAACCATGGCTAAATTTTCCAGTCAAATAAATTCCCCATCCATGTCCACAGACTCCCAAAGTCAGCTTTTTATTTTCTTACTCTCAAAGCTTACCTGACAGTTACGATCACAGACTATTTGAACTGCATCAAATAAACAAACAGAAAACATAATCCTGATTGAGGAGATAATTTAGGAAATAGAAAATGATGGTTAAAAAATTAATATACTTAATATAAGAATGAAGATATTTGTTTGAATCTGAAAAATAAAGATATTATGAAAAAGGAGAAAAAACTTTTGAAAATTAAGAACATGAACGTTGACAATCAAAATCACCTGAGGGATTAGAAAACAAATCCCTCCAAGATGAGAACGAACCCAGCTGTAACATGACAGACTGTACCAGTCTAGAAGGCCCATTATCCAATAAATAGGAATTCCAAAGAAAGAGAAAATATTAAAGAAAACTTACAAGATAATTCTCTATATCTGAGGGACACACATCTCCTGGTTGAAAGGATCCACTTAGTGATCAGCCCTATAATTGAAAATTATACCCATACTTTGGTGCATGATTTCAATATTTTGGAACATGAAAATAAAAAATAGTTTAAATATTTGGATAGGAGAAATCGTTATTCAACAAAGGACCCAAAGGCACCAAAGGCTCCACTTATTCAATAGGCAGCATGACACAAAGGTTGACCACGCCACTTGTAACTCTGGTATAAAATATTTTATCCTGAAATACAGGTGAATTCCCAATGAAATATGAAGAGAGCAGATATTTTCTTTGGAAGGTGCTTGATAAGAATAACAGATAAGGTACAGTAAAAAAGTAAAACACAGTAAAGGAACAAAAAGAGATGGAGTTTAAGATTGGATTCAATCAGAAAAACAATGAAGGGAAGCCTCAGAATGTCAGGTGTTCTGCAAGCAAAAGAAGCTAGACTAATATTGAAGTAGGAGACTTGGGGCCCCAAGAAGGTGTTTCCTAGGACATCAGAGGAATATATATTTAGTGGATGGAATTTCAAGTAACTACGGGGGAAGAAGTACAATACCAGCACAAGTAACCCACATAAGAAGATATAGGATATATGATACCTACGACTTAGCGTCAATAATATCCTTTCACATAACCAGTCTTGGCTACATTTTCATATATGTCATTTCCAGAAGCTGATACATAATAAGTAAAATTATGGAAAAAAGAGCATATTATGTAAATATATTGAGAAAATATGCTGAATAATCCCCAAGCTACAATTTTTTAAAACTGTTGTCCATTAAGAATAATACTGGTGACCAGAAGAGAAAGGGAAAGGAAAAGAGAAGGAAAACTATTGATTTCATTAAATGTCCTTGTATACCATTTATTTAAAAAAAATCATTTGTGTATTTAGTAAAAATGTGTGAAAAAATTAATACATAATTAATATAGGAGCACCTGGGTGGCACAGTCAGTTATGCATCCAACACATGGTTTTGGCTCAGGCTATGATCTCGGGGTCCTGAGACTGAACCCTGTGTCAGGCTCTTTGCTCAGCATGGAGTCTGCTTGGGATTCTCTCTGTCTCTCCCTCTGCCCCTCTCACTCGAGCTCTCTGTTTCAAATATATATATATATAATTAATGTAAACATCAAAAGTAGAAATCAAGTAATGTTGTACAATAGGGAAACTGAGACCCTAAAATGTTGAGTGACTTTAAAGTAGCAATTTAGAAAGTTAGAGGCAGAGATGTGCCTGCAACCCAAATTTTAAATCACTAGTCACCAATCACAAAGTCATCCTCCCATTTAAGAAAAATGGTGTGGAAAATGTTACTGCTAAGGATTTATTATATCTTATTCTTTATGAGATAGTATAAAAAGAGGACAAGCCATGATTTTAAAATTTGGCAAATACTTAGATATATTATAAACTTTGTGATAAAATCTCAGTAGAGAACACCCAATTAAATACATTTTTGGTGAAGAAATGGTGCTCAATAGATTTTTCAAGATAATGTTTTGTTTTTGTTGTTGTTCCTAGAAAAGTTACCATCCATAAAAAAGTGATGTCATTTATCTCTTGAGAGGCAGCTTTTCAACAGGTTTTGTTCAATTATGTGAGGCCTGAAATTTAGTAGAAAAGAAGACTTACTCAGTAAATATCCCAATATTTTTAATGGATATTTGAATCTATGATGGAAAATTTTACAGAAGTGTGTTGAAACCAGAAACTCCTCAATTTGGTTGTAATACAGTTTAGGATACTAATAGCACACGGTCACCCTTGATCTGGTATCTTAGGTCAGACTCCTCAGAAACAAGAGCTGACCCAGGAACTCTTATTCAAGTGTTCTACCTAGAAGCGTACTCAGAGGAAAGAAAGTGAAGAAAGCAGAATAAGGTGTGGTAGGGAAGAAGCTCTGGAACAAGAACTGTACCATAGAAATTATCCCACTCTGAAGGAAGTCTTTTCTTTAAATAGTCATAAAAGTAAGTTACTGACCAAGGTGAGGAGGGGACTTTGGGCCAGGCCAGGGGCTTCCATTTGATACAAGGCAATGTTCAAGTCAGAGAAAGGAGTGACTGTGAGCCTTTAGTAGCCACAACACAGAGAACTGGAAGACAAATACAGTGAGATGGTAAATGTAATCTAGGCGGGTCACCAATAGCATCCACCAACATTGCTTTCTAGGAAAAAGAGATTTCTAATCAAACAAACCAAGTGAACACAAGTTTTGTATAGTTATATCTGAGCAATGCCACATTCTATTCTGTTTTCTTAGAGCTTATTTATAGGTTTTCCTGCTTTTAGAAAATCATGAATAAAACCACAGTCTCTAAATGGAAAGCAAACTCTAATTCTACTCAAGTAATACATAGGCAAATTATTCTCCTATTTCATTCAGTGTAAGACTCTAACAGGTCTGACCTCTTTCTGGCAAGCTTTATTGTGCCACTCCCATGTATTTCATTTTTTTTTTAAGATTTTATTTATCTATTTGTCAGAGAAAGAGAGAGAGCGAGCACAAGCAGGGGGAGTGGCAGGCAAGGGAGAAGCAGGTTCCTCACTGAGCAGGGAGCCTGACTTGGGACTCGATCCCAGGACCCTGGGATCATGACCTGAGCAAAAGACAGACACTTTACCAACTGAGCCACCTGGGCATCCCACTCTCCCATATATTTTAAATCACACTTTTTCCTCTCCTCACTTTTTGTTATCTATTAGGAGAGCAATTGTTTCAGAATCTTCTCTTTCCTGCTCAGTGAGTTAACCCCAAACTGTCCTCTATTTTCCTGATGTTTTTCATATTTCATTCCCATGAGAACAAAAATACATTTACTGTGGAGGACTTTTACCTTTTCTTATGTTTTTGTTTTAAAATTTGTTTATAGTTGTTTCAACTTTTATAAAGCCTAACATTTAAAAAATTAACTATCTTAGTAAACATATAGAGGGTTATTCCACTTCTAAATAAAGTGCAATTTTTTTTTTCACCAAGAGAGAGAATGTTCCTGTGTGGGCATGGGGAGGGGCAAAGGGAGAGGGAGAGAGAATCCCAAGCAGACTCCCAACTGAGTGTGGAGCTTGGCAGTGATCCTACAACTTGAGCTCATGACCTAAATGAAAGAAAGAATTGGATGCTTATCTGACTATGCCGCCCAGACGCCCCATGGACTGTTAACTTTGAAAATGGTTCTCTTTCTCTTTTTCTGCATTCAAAGTATTCTGTTTTTAAATCCATTTAGTACTATTGTATTTATATGGTGATGGTTTATGACTTGAAAAAAAAATCCTTGAGCTGCGCAATAATCCTTTGAAAAACAAAGTGGAAATTACTATCTCCATTTCCTTATGATGAAACCAAAATGCAGAGAAATGAAATATTTCCAAATTATCTTGCTAAGAAGTCAATACATTATTTGAGGAATGATTTTTTAAAATATCTATCCCAGCATTCTTTAAATTGCTTTGTCCTGAATTTTGTGGGTTAAATTTTGGTTATGTTCAGGGTTCTCCAGCAATGTTTATTGCACAAATCAGACAATAGACACATAATTTCTTTAAGAAATATCTATGGTTTTATATTTCAGGAATCCAGGAAACTCTCCTAGTTAGTTGATTTGGCTCTTAAATCTGAGCCACAAGACAGAAAACTCACTAAGGCTGAACGAAAACTCACTGAGGCTGAACTGGGATTCTATAAATCCTAGAACTGCTTTAAGTTCTGAGTTTCTGTGCTTAAAACAAATTTAAAAGGGCCCAAGATGGTGGAGGAGTGGGGGACTCCTTTTTAACCAGTTCCCTGAATTTAGCTAGAAATCTCTGAAGCCACTCTGAACACCCATGAAATCATTTGAGATGTAAGATTATACACATCTGGACCTCTATGGGGCAGAGGATCATCAGTGGAGAGGTACTAAGGATGGAGTTTGGATAGCACAGATATCTGAGGATAAACTAAAGGGTGAGGGAGCCACCACAAGCTAGCCACTGGAAAGTAATACCCCAGTGCAAAAGCATCCTGACCAGGGTACTAATGACAGCTTGAAGACCAGTGGCTGTGAGACAGAGACTGATAACAGTGCTCAAACAGAACAAAGGGGCTTAAGAGGTAAATGTGGGGACCCGGCAGCCACAGGTGCAGACCTAAGACCACAATACCAGACTGGCCACAGACACCACCACCCACACCCAAAAGGACCTGGCTTGGACCGGAGACCATCTGGACTGGGATCACTCATGGTTTTGGTGACACAGGGGTACAGAGATAAGTGGAGGCCTGGGTCTACCACTGAGAGGATCGCTGGGGGTCCATACTGCTTGTGGGAAGCTTCAGTTTTCAGCAGTGCTTACAGAGGTATGTCAGTGTGTTCTGGAGGATTCAGAAAGAAACAGACTGTGGCTTCTTTCTGAGGCAGAGGTCGGGGTTCAGTTTACTTCACTCTGCCCCTCCAAAAAGGTATGAAAAGGCACAAGAGAACAAAAGTCTCCAAAGAACAAAAGCAAAACAAACAAACAAACAAACAAAAAAACCAGTTTCCACAGAGCCAAGACCCTTGATAGGGGACAGACAACTCCATCCAAGCAGGACTGAAAAACAATGTGGCAGGCCCCTCCCCCAGAAGACAAGCTGAAAGAACAAGAGGACAATAACCACAGGGTTCCCATAAAACTATGAAACCCCAACACCAGGGGAAAAGTGTATATTAATCTCCTGGTGTTGCCTCAAGGCTTGTGTATTTCTTAGATACAACTTTTCTCTCTCTCTCTTTTATAATTTTTTAAATTCTTTCACATGTTTTTGCTTTTTTAAAAACCTACTTATCATTTTAACTAGATGTTTAATACAACGTATTTCATAGTAACTTTTTAACTTGAACTTTTTTATACATATACTTTTTTCTTTTTTTATATATGTAGATATAAGCTTCAATGTAGTACATTTTTCCATATTTAATACTACCTTCATATATACACCAGTTTTAATTCCCCTGTATCTCTGGAAAGTAGAGTTCTCTAACAAAAAGAACAAAATACACCCAGGAAGAACTGAAATATTCTTCCTCACCCACACTGAGGGTTTGACACTTCTTGTCAATCCCCCACTTTTATTTTGGGCTCCTTTGTTTGTTTGTTTGTTTGTTTTTTATTAGTCTTTTTGTTTTTGTCTTTGCATTTTACAAATCTTACTCTTGGGTCTCATTTTGACTGTTTTGGGTTTTTTGTTTTTGTTTTTGATTTGTTTTTGGTGGTGACTTCTGATTGCTCCAAACCTTACCAGGGTGCACCTTGTCTGGATTGTGGTTGATATTTTCAACTGTACATCCCCTCAACCACAACTCAACAGAATGACTAGGAGGAGGAACTCCCAACAAAGAAAAGACCTAGAGATAATTGCCTCTCCTACAGTGTTAATAGATATGGATCTAAGCAAAATGTCAGAAATAGACTCCAAATTTAGAGACAATAGTTAGGCTGGAGAAAATTATTAATGACAACAAAAATTCTCTAAGGGCAGAAATGAGAGTAGATCTGGCAGAATTTAAAAATGTTATCAATGAGATACAATCTAATCTAAATACTCTAGGGTGAATGAGGCAGAAGAATGAATTAGTGTTCCTGAAGACAAACAAATAGAAAAGAAGGAGAAGGAGGAGGAGGACTGGAACAAAGAACTTAAAATCCATGAAAACAGAATTAGAGAAATAAAAGACACCATGAAATTTTGCAATGTCAGAATTATTGGGTTCCCTGGGGGAGTGGAGATAGAGAGAAAGGACTAGAAGATATATTTGACCAAATTATAGCTGAGAACTCCCCTAATCTGGAGAATGAAACAAGCATTTGCCTCCTAGAGGCAGAGAGGACCGCTCCCAAGATCAAGGAGACCAGACCAATGCACAGGCAGGTAATAGTAAAATTACATAGAACCAAGAAAAACGTTTTAAGGGCAGTTTGGGGAAGCAATTCCTTACATACAGAGAAACATCAGAAGAATGTCAGACCTGTCCACAGAGACCTGACAAGACAGAAAGGGCTAGCAAGACATATTCAAGGTACTAAATGAGAAGAATATGCAGTCAAAAATTCTTTATCCAGCAAGGCTGCCATTCAGAACTGATGGAGAGATAAGGAGCTTCCAGGAACAGCAGAAACTGAAAGAATATGTGACCACTAAGTCAGCCCTGCAAGAAATATTAAGGAGGGTTCTATAAAAGGAGAAAGCTCCCAAGTGTGATATAGAACAGAAATATATAGAAACAATCTATAGAAACAAGGACTTCACAGGCAACATGATGACAATAAAATCTTATCTTTCAATAATCACTCTCAATGTGAACCGTCTAAATGCTCCCATGAAATGGCACGGGGCTGCAGATTGGATAAAAAGACAGGACTCATAATATGCTATCTACAAGAGACTCATTTTGAACCTAAGAATACATCCAGACTGAAAAATAGGGATGGAGAAACATCTTACATGCCAACAGACCTCAAAAGAATGCTGGGGTAGCAATTCTCATATCAGACAAATTAGATTTTAAGCTAAAGACTATAGACAGAGATACGGAAGGACACTATCATTCCTAAAAGGTCTATCCAGGAGATGTGAGTTGGGGGAAATTGGGGGGGGAGACAAACCATGAGAGACTCTGGACTCTGAGAAACAAACTGAGGGTTTGGAGGGGAGAGGGGTGAGAGTTGGGTGAGTCTGGTGGTGGGTATTATGGAGGGCATGTATTGCATGGAGCACTGGGTGTGGTGCATAAACAATGAATTTTGGAACTCTGAAAAGAAATAAAACATTGAAAAGAAATAAAATGAAATGAAAAAAAAAAAGTTCTATCCAACAAGAGGATCTAACAATTGTAAATATCTATGCCCCAACATGGGAGCATCCAACTACATAAGCCAACTGTAAACAAAAATAAAGAGACATATTGGTAATAAAGGTTAATAGTAGAAGACCTCAACACTCCACTCTCAGCAATAGACAAATCATCTAAGCAGAAAATCAACAAAGAAACAAGGGCTTTAAATGACACCCTGGACCAGATGGACCTCATAGATATATACAGAACATCCACCCTAACACAACAGAATATTCATTCTTCTTGAGCACACATGGAACTTCCTCCACAATAGACCACATAGTGGGTGACAAATCAGATCTGAACTGATACCAAAATATTGAGATTATTCCCTGCATGATATCAGATTACAATGCTTTGAAACTGGAACTCAATTATAAGAAAAAGTTTGGAAGACATTCAAACACTTGTAAACTGAAGACCATCCTGCTCAAGAATGTTTGGGTCAATCAGGAAATCAAAGAACTTAACCAATCATGGAAACCAATGAGAACGAAGGCACATTGATCCAAAATCTATGGGATATGGCAAGGGCGGGCCTAAGAGGGAAATACATAGCCATCCAAGCTTCTCTTGAAAAAATTGAAAAATACCAAATACAAAAACTGTCTTTATACCTTAAAGATCTGGAGAATCAACAACAAACTAAACTAACCCATGTATGAGAAGGGAAATAATTAAGATTAGAGCAGAGATCAATGAATTAGAAAACAGAAATATGGTAGAACACATTAATGAAACTAGAAGCTGGTTCTTTATAAGAATTAATAAGATTAATAAACCACTGGCCAGACTTACCCAAAAGAAAAGGAAAGGAGTCAAATTAATAAAATTATGACTGAGAGGGGAGAGATCATGACTAACACCAAGGAAATAAATACAATTATCAGAAATTGTTATCAACAGCTATATGACAATAAATTAAGCAACCTGGAAGAAATGGATGCTTTCCTGGAATCCTATAAACTACCAAGATAGAAACAGGAAGAAATTGATTACTTGAATAGACCAATAAGCAGTAACGAGATTGAAGCAGTGATCAAAAACCTCCAAAAAAAAACAAGAGTCCAGGACCTGATGAGTGGACTGAAGAGTCCAGTCCCCATTTCCAAGGGGAATTCTACCAAACATTCAAAGAAACAATAATACCTATTCTCCTGAAGCTGTTTCAAAAATTAGAAACAGTAGGAAAACTTCCAGATTCTATGAGGCCAACATTACCTTGATCCCCAAAACAGTCAGACTTCATCAAAAAGGAGAATTTCAGATCATATTCCTGATGAATATGGATGCCAAAATTCTCAACAGGATCCTAGCTAATAAGATTCAACAGTACATTAAAAGGATTATCCACCATGGCAGATGGGATTTATCCCTGGGTTACAAGGGTGGTTCAATATTTGCAAATCAATCAATGTGATAGGACACATTAATAAGAACAAAGAGAAGAACCACATGGTCCTCTCAATTGATACAGAAAAAGTATTTGCCAAATACAGTTTCCTTTCCTGATTAAAACTCTTCAGAGTGTTGGGACAGGGACATTCCTCAATTTCATAAAATCTATCTATGAAAAACCCACAGTGAATATCATTCTTAATGGGGGAAAATCTGATAGCCTTCCCCTTGAGATCAGGAACACAACAAGGATGACCACACTCCCCACTATTGTTCAACATAGTACTAGAAGTCCTAGCAACAGCACTCAGACAACAACAACAAAAAAATATAAAAGGTATTCAAATTGGCAAAGTAGTTAAACTCTCTCTTCATAGATGACATGATACTTTACGTGTAAAATGTAGGAGACTCCATTCCCAAATTACTAGAATTCATACAGCAATTCACTAGTGTGACAGGATGCAAAGTCAGTGCAAAGAAATCAGTTGCTTTCTTATATACTAACAATGTAACTGTAGAGAGAAATTAAAGAATTCGTTCAATTTACAGTAGCACCAAAACCATAAGATTACCTTGGAATAAACCTAACTAAAGAGATAAATGACCTATGCTCTAGGAACTACAAAACACTCATGAAAAAAATTGAAGACACAGAAAGATGGAAAACCACTCCATGCTTATGGATTAGAAGAATAAACATTGTTAAAATGTGTATGCTGCCCAGAGAAATCTATACATTAAATGCCATCCTGATCAAAATACCAACAGCATTTTTCAAAGTGCTAGAAAAAACAATCCTAAAATTTGTATGTAACCGGAAAAGGCCCAGAATCACCAAGGAAATGGTGAAAAAGAAAAATAAAACTGGGGGCTTCATGTTGCCTGATTTCAAGCTATATTACAAAGCTGTGATCACCACGACAGCATGTACTGGCACAAATAGACACATAGATCAATGGAACAGAATAGAGACTCCAGATATGGACTCTCAACTCTGTGATCAACTAATCTTCGACAAAGCAGGAAAAAATATCCAATGGAAAAAAAGCAGTCTCTTCAATAAATGGTGCTGGGAAAATTGGATAGCTATATACAGAAGAATAAACTCGACCACTCTCTTACACCATACACAAAGATAAACTCTAAATGGATGAAATACCTCAATGTGAGACAGGAATCTATTAAAATCCTAGAGGATATCATAGGCAGTAACCTCTTTGACATTGGCCACAGCAAATTCTTACAAGACATGACTCCAAAGACAAGGGAAACAAAAGCAAAAGTGAACTTTGGGACTTCACAAGATAAAAAGCTTCTGCACAGCAAGGGAAACAGTCAACAAAACAAAGAGGCAACCCACAGAATGGGAGAAGATATTTGCTAATGACACTATAGACAAAGGGCTGATATCCAAGTTCTATAAAGAACTTCTCAAACTCAACACCCAAAAAACAAATAATCAATTCAAAAAATGGGCAAAAGACATGAAGACACTTCTCCAAAGAAGATATACAAATGTCTAACAGACACATGAAAAATGTTTATCATCATTAGCCATCAGGGAAATCCAAATCAAAACCACATTGAGATAACATCTTACACTAGTTAAAATGGCAAAAATTGACAAGGCATGAAACAACCAGTGTTGGAGAAGTTGTGGAGAAAGGGGAACCCTCTTACACTGTTGTTGGGAATGTAATTTGATGCAGGCACTTTGGAAAACAGTGTGGAAATTCCTCAAAAAAGTAAAAGTAGAGCTACTCTATGACCCAGCAATTGCACTACTGAGTATTTACCCAAAAGATATAGATGTAGTGAAAGGAAGGGCTATATGTATCCCAATATTCACAGCAGCAATGTCCACAATAGCCAAACTGAGTAAAGAGCCAAGATGCCCTTCAACAGATGAATGGATAAAGAAGATGTGGCCCATATACACAATGGAATATTACTCAGCCATCAGAAAGGATGAATACCCAACTATTGCATCAACATGGATGGAACTAGAGGAGAAATATGCTGGTGAAATAAGTCAAGCAGAAAAAGTCAATTATATGGTTTCACTTATTTGTGGAACATAAGGAAGAGCACAGAGGACATTAGGAGAAGGAAGGAAAAAATGAAAGGCGGGGGGAATCAGAGAGCGAGATAAACCATGAGAGACTATGGACTCCAGGAAAAAAACTGAGGGTTTTAGAGGGTAGGGGGGATGGGGGGATGGCTGAGCCTGGTGATGGGTATTAAGGAGGGGATGTATTGCATGGAGCACTGGGTATTATACACAAACAATAAATCATGGAACACTACATCAAAAACTAATGATGTACTTTATGGTGACAAACATAACACAATATAAATAAATAAATAACAGAAAGAAAAATAAAATTTATTTAAAAAGATAAGACTTTTGTGCTATTTATATCATGGGCAAATCTCATAGGTGCATATTAGGAAAAGATCATGAATAAAGATGTCTAATTGAGCCGTTTTAAAAGATAAATCTTCTAGATCAAGTCATAAGAAATCATAAATAGATACATGTCTGAGCTCCATAGATAGGATGGTGGGAAAAAATTAAAAAGTGGTTTAAGCAACTGTCTCAGTTTAGAAGAGGTAAGATGGGGTGAAAGAGAAGAAATTAAAGAAAATTAAAAAGTGGTTTAAGCAACTGTCTCAGTTTAGAAGAGGTAAGATGGGGTGAAAGAGAAGAAATTGAAGAGAGCCTGTGACAGTTCTTGAGATCTTTAAAACCAGATATTAAATTTCAGATATCCCCTTGACTTGGAGTGGGCATGTGGAAAGACAGAATCAACGATAAACTCCCATTATTTTTTGTTCTGTGTACTCAAACAATATCATTTGAACAAAAATATACAAGAATATTTTCTTTTGCTTTGTGTGTGAAAAGAACAATCTTATATAGCTATTTGGTTTCAGAATTGAGACTGAGAAAAGACTTGCTTTTCACCTGCGAGGCTGTGCTTATGACGTGTGAATGCTAGCACGTTTTCCAACATTCTAATGCAGAATGTGTATCTGTTTAGTTAGGTCTCTCCAGGCATCCTTACATGGGTGTATCTTATGTAAGTAATATATGTTTGGTATTTTCTTTTAAACTTTCATGCCAGAGCTACATTTTTCCCCCAGAAAAAAATGATCTATTACCATAAAATAACTTGTAGGAGGTCTCAAATTTAGTGTAGTTTCTTCTTAACAATTATAACATCTCCTAGGAGACAATATACAAGGGGAATTATTTAAAAGTTTTTAATAATTTCCCCCAAAATCTTACTGTATAATCAGGGTTTTACAAATGGACTTTGAGGTGTATATTAGATGGGCATTTGGGAATAGTTTGTATATAACTTTTTTATAAAGTTTTTATAAATTTTTATAAAGTTTTTATAAATTTATAGATTTTATATAACTTTTATATAAAGATGTATATGTACATCTTCATGTCATAAACCTACAGTAAATGACAAGAAAAAAAATCATCCATATGCTCAAAAGTAATGAATGAAGTTCCTGTGCATATTCTCCACATCTTCAGTGTGTGGTACAAAAGAATGCATCCACTAATGACTGGTTTGCTATGCAATATATTCTGCCACCAGGAGATGCTGTTTAGTATTCATTGTATGTTTCTCATCTCTAAGAGAAATTACAGGGGTGTCTGGGTGACTCGGTCATTAAGTGTCAGCCTTTGGCTCAGGTCATGACCCACAACGGACTTCCTGCTGTACAGGAAGCCTGTTTCTCCCTCTCCCACTCCTCCTGCTTGTGTTCCCTCTCTTGCTGTCTCTCTCTCGGTCAAATAAATACATAAAATCTTTAAAAAGAGAGAGAGAGAGAGAGAGGAAGAGAAGTTACAGAAAGTTAATGGGAGGGGGGAGGGAAGGAAGAGTTGGGAGTAAAAATCCATATGTCTGAGTAGAGGAGCTCTTATTATTTGAAACAGTAACCTTATAGGATTAAGCCTAAAGATGTGAAATTAAAAATTTCCATTTTTACCTTTTTTCATTTTTCATGGCTTCACATTTATAGAACACATTGGATTTTTTTAATTATTGAAGAATTTTGAGAGTTAAAATTTGTATATATTTAAAATACACAATTTGATGATATATTTATACATTGTGAAATAATCACTACAATCAAACTAACATGTCCATCACCTTACACAGTTGGGGTGTGTGTGTGTGTGTGTGTGTGTGTGTGTGTGTGTGTGTGGTGAGAACACCAAAGATCTACACTCTTAGAAAATTTCAAGTATACAATAATGTATTGCTAATTATAGTCTCTTTGGTACATTGAATATTCAGAACTACTTTATCTGGCATAAGTAAAACTATGTACATCTTGATCAGCTCCCCATTTTCTCCTTCCCCCAATGCCTGGCAGCCACCATTCTACTCTCTGCTCCTATGAGTTTGACAATTTTAGATTCCACATCTAAGTGAGATCATGCATTATTTGTCTTTCTGCATCTGGCTTACTTTTCATTCAGCATAATGTCCTCCAGATTCACCCATGTTACCACAAATGACAACATTTCCATCTTTTTTGAAGTTGAATAATATTGTTAAATAATAATTTAATATAGTGAAATTACATAAACATCTCAGATTATATATATATTTTTTTCACATTTTTTTTTATCTAGTCACATGTTTTCAGACATTTAGGTTGTTTCCATATCTTAGCTATTGTGAATAATGTTGCAATGACCATGGTAGATGCAGCTATCTCTTCAGGAACTGATCTTTCTTTGAGTAGTATGGACATTCTAACAATATTAATTCTGTAAATTCATGAACACAGGATGTTTTTCCATTCATTTGTGTCTTCTTTAATTTTTTTAATAGGTGTTTTAAAATTTTTAGAGTACCAATCTTTCATCTCTTTGGTTAAGTTTATTCCTAAGTATTTTATGTTTTGTTTCTATTGTGAATGGGATTATTTTCTTAATTGCATTTTTGGATAGTTCATTGTTTATGTATAGAAACATAACTGATTTATGTGTGTTGATTTTGTATCCTGCAATTTTAGCGAATTTATTAGCAGCTTTTTGTTGAGTCTTTTGGGTTTTCTAGATATATGATCATGTTGTCTGCAAACAGAGATAATTTTACTTCTTCTTTTCTGATTTGGATGCCTTTTAATTTGTTTTCTTGCTTAACTGCTATGTCTAGGACTGCTAGTAATATATTGAAAAGAAGTGACGAGAGTGAATATCCATGCCTTGTACCAGATATAGAGTAAAAGTTTTCACTTTGTACTCAGTGATTAAAAAGTTAGTTGTAGGCTTTTCATATATTGCCTTTATTTTGTTGAGGTAATATCCTTCTATACCTATTTTGTTGAGCCATTGCTGACTTTTAAAAGCATATATTTTGTTGATTCCCAATAAACTTTAACAAAATATGTATTAGATGAAGGCATACACAATTGTGACTATGAGACTTTGTTAAAACACAAAAATGGGGGGCACCTGGGTGGCTCAGTGGGTTAAAGCCTCTGCCTTTGGCCCAGGTCATGGTCCCAGGGTCCTGGGATTGAGCCCTGCATCAGGCTCTCTGCTCAGCAGGGAGCCTGCTTCCCCTCCTCTCTCTCTGCCTGCCTCTCTGCCTACCTGTGATCTCTGTCTGTCAAATAAATAAATAAAATCTTTAAAAAAAACACAAAAATGGTAATTTCATGTGATTTAAGGTAATATATGTTGAATAGTGATATGTCTTTAATCTTCTACCAAATCACTCCCTAACCCCACCAAATGCAAACAAAGCAATGCAAAACTTCAATTAATTAAAAACTTACTTTCTCTAATCTTAAAGTAAGATATTTTTGATTCTATGATGGTAAGTACCCCAAACCACAAAAATTCCTGTTGGGGATCAAGTTGGATGGCATCTATTCATATATTTAATTCAAGGATAATTGATGTGTTTATATGATTAGTATTTTTTTTTAAGATTTTATTTATTTACTAGAGAGACAGAGATAACAAGTAGGCAGAGAAGCAGGCAGAGAGAGAGGAGGAATCAGGCTCCCTGCTGAGCAGAGAGCCCGATGCAGGGCTCGATCCCGGGACCCTGGGATCATGACCTGAGCCGAAGGCAGAGGCTTTAACCCACTGAGCCACCCAGGTGCCCCATATATGATTAGTATTTTTATCCACTTACATGGTTTATCTCTCCATTTATTTAAATATTTCTTTTAACAAAATTGTAAAATCTCTAAAAAGATTTCACACTTCGTTTGTTAAATTTATTCCTTAGCATTTTCTTTATTTGATATTTTAATAAAGGTTGTCATTTAAAACATATTTTCAAACTATTTGTTGCTGGATGATATAAATGCAATCAATTTTGGGGTTGCCATTTTATCTTCTAAATTTTGCTACACTCTAGATTAATTCTATTTATGTGTAGATTCACAGGCCTTTTCAGATGAAAAACTTTAATGTTTGGGATGATGACAGTTTAGATTTTACCTCTTGATTCTTTGTATTTTATGCCTTTATTTCTTTAAAACATTTTAAGTAGTCTATGTATTTATTTCTATGGAGTCTCCTTTACTAAAGTTATTATCTATTTCTGTGGAGGACTTCTGCCACCAAGTCAATTGAAAGTGTTTAATTATACTGGATATTCTTAGCCTGCTCATATTTAGATATGTATATGTATAGAAAGAAAGATATTTCCTAGCTCTGTCACACCAAATCTTAGTGTCTCAATATCATTTTGCACTAAAGGAACCAGAGATCCTTGGAGAAATGACCAGTTCTGGAACTGGGACAAGAAAAGTACAAAGTACCTAAGACACCTCATTACTCCAACTGATCAATTCAGTTCACTGGAGAGTTAACAGCTGCACTTCACTTCACACTTTGTGTGAAGCTATACTAGAAGCTACAAACTATACTAAGTTCTTTATGTGTGTTATCTCATTTATTCTGTATCACAATTTATTCCTTATCACAATGACATATGTATCTTTAATTCCAACTTATTGGATATACAACTGAAGCTCACATAGATAAAGTAATTTCCCAAGATCACATAGCTAATCAACTGAGAATCCTGGGATTCAAACACAGGGCCAGGCTTTGGGAACAAAACATTCAAAAGCTACTTTTTCTCTTAGTTGTCGTTTTCAGACACAATACATTTGTGGAACTCATGATTTTTAATATGCCTTTTATTCATTTCTTTGGAAATTCTATCCTTTTCTTTCTGGCCCAATAATAGACAACTAACTGTACATGTTCTACTAAAAGTGAAAAGATGATAACAAACACGAAACATTCTCTGCTTTCTCAACTTTTCTCATGCCATTCCCTCTGTGGCAAACAGCCTTCCTTCAATCTGGTATAAGCACAAACCCACCCCAACAAAGCCCAGCTCAAATAGTGTCTCTGCCATTAAGCCTCTTTTCATTAATGCAAAGAAAAATTTTTCTTTCTCTCCACAGAACTCTCACAGAACTTTGTTTATACTCCTATTCTAAAATGGCATTCCTCTGTGAATGGCATTCAAAATGGACACCCATTTCTCCAAATAAACAGTCAGATACTTCATGGAAATATTTTGTTCATCTTGGTGTCCACAGCAGAGTAGACCATGAAGCTGTCTTTAAGCCATGAGTTCCAGGAGACATTTGAGGTATAGCTCAGCTTTCCTGAGACAAGGCCATCACTTCTCAAGTGTTTCTAGGTGATTTTATTTCCTGGACTCATGTTTTTCTCTATTGTCTTCCCTGTCAACATCTGAATATTATCTTAATGTATTTTTTTAAAAGATTTTATTTATTTATTTGACAGAGAGAGATCACAAGTAGCAGAGAGGCAGGCAGAGAGAGAGAGAGGGAAGCAGGCTCCCCGCTGAGCAGAGAGCTCCATGTGGGACTTGATCCCAGGACCCTGAGATCACGACCTGAGCCGAAGGCAGCGGCTTAACCCACTGAGCCACCCAGGCGCCCCTTAATGTATTTTTTATTGTTACAAATTCTCAAATCTTTCTGAAATACCTAGTTATCAACATCCTATTTAAATACCCTACTTGCTTACTCTAAACATCTTGAATACATAATATTGGTTAACCTGTTTGAGTCTACTCCTCAACTCTGTGTTCCTTAAGCTGATTCAGGAATTGTTGCCTCTTTTTTCTGCACTTAATATAGATATATTTTTCTATATCCAAAATTTTTAATCCAAATTTACAAAAGATGTGCAAAGATCTTTGTCCTTGATATTTCAAACACTCTTATGCTTACACCTAGCTGTAAAAATTCCACAACAGATTCATTTCTTTCCTTTACAAAATAAATCTCTTCTCATTTTCTAAATGAAAAGCATATAGTTTTTTCTTAAACCTGTCCTCCATCTGCCAGGATTCTAGATTTCATTTCATGCTTATATTCACTCATTCAAACTGAGTGAGGTAGCCAATTTCAATGGGATTGTTTACGTGTCAAGTTTTATTTTTTATTTTTTGTTTTTCTTCAGATTATCATTTTCCCCCCTTATATTGACAACTTAATTCTACAAAAGAGTGAATGGAGATGGAATTTGATCTAGCTTCTTGAATCCACAATGTAATTTCTAGAAGAGCTTTTTAATGTTTTTTTTCTCTTGGCACAATTTTAAAAGTCAACACAAATTCTCTGGTGAACTAAAGTTGCCTGGCATTGGATGTGATAGTGAAAGCTGCCTCCTTAGCATCTAGAAGACAGACACTTGCTTTAGGTCTGCTGTTGTCCTTTTGAACAGCTCATGTTTTCTGTCCCCAGCTATCCATGACATTACCGTAAATCTCTTACTGTTACTCCAGTTGCTCAGACTATCCTGTAAATGTGAATTCTTGACCCATGCTGTTTTCTTACAGAAATCTTTATCCAAGGATGCTGGTCTCCTCTGAACTGTACACATGTCTGTTTCCCTTTCCTTTACCACTTTCCTTGGCCTTTCTGCAATTGATAACACTCTACCAGCTAGCACCAGGCATAAATGGCTGTGATTTAACTTTACTAACATTTCTTGCTTCCTTTCTTCCCCCCAGCTTAATCACTCCCCTACTCCCACCCCATTCTCCTCAGGTCCTATGAATTATGCATTACTGCGCTGGGTGTAGATATCATCTTGATTCTTATCATTCCTTGTGCCTCACTTTTCATTTTGGTCATGTGGGCCCAACTTCCTGGACTTTCTTAACAGTCATAGAAGTAGGGAGGAGAAGGATCTTACTCTACTTCTCAGTTGAGTAAACTGAGATTCTGGCATGGAACCCAAATTTCTGAATCATAATATTATGCCCCTTCAAATGCTAGAGAAAGGCAAATAGCTAGGAAAATAGCAAAGGTGCCTAAGTTAGGGGATTGATTTCTTTGTTTGTTCTGCCCAGCCCCACTGTATAAACCTGGATTCATACTAGAATATTATCTCTCTATACCTTTATTTCTCACATATACACCGGGCTAATATAAATAACACAGATCATTGTGCTGGAACAATTGTATGAGTTCATACAGGTAAAACATTTAGAACAATGACTGGCACACTCAATAAGAGTTAAATATTATTATATACAAGCAAAATGAAATCACATCCTTATTCTCAAAATTTATTCATCTAATGGTATGTTTTATGCTATTAGCTATGACTTTTTAAGTCTTGTAAATTATTATACTTTATCATCTAGTATTTACTCACATTTCTCCGTCAATACTTCTTGACTTTATCCATGAAAGAACTTTTCATTCATTTTTTTCCTCTAAATCTCCACTAACACTATGTCAAATTAAACACACACACACATAAACATCACACACACTATATCTTTGAGAACTTATGGAAGAAGGATCATGATTCAATGGATCTATGAATTGACAGCTTCTTCAGACACACCATTTTGACATTTAACATTTATAGTGATACATTCAGAGTATACATTCCTGTACTTCTCCTTTGTGAAGTGGGAAGAAATTTTGGTTTATACCTAGAATTATCCAGTAATGTCCATACTCATAAAATGTCCATTTTATGTTAAGTCTAGGAATCTTTTATTTATTTATTTATTTATCAGCATAACAGTATTCATTGTTTTTGCACCACACCCAGTGCTCAATGCAATACATGCCCTCCCTATTTCCCACCACCTGGTTCCCCCAACCTCCCACCCCGCCCCTTCAAAACCCCCAGGTTGTTTCTCAGAGTCCATAGTCTCTCATGGTTCACCTCCCCTTCCAATTTCCCCGAACTTCCTTCTCCTCTCCATCTCCCAATGTCTTCCATGTCATTTGTTATGCTCCATAAATAAGTGAAACCATATGATACTTGACTCTCTCTGCTTGACTTATTTCACTCAGCACAATCACCTCCAGTCCCATCCATGTTGCTACAAAAGTTGGGTACTCATCCTTTCTTTTCCTTTTTTTTTTATAAACATATAATGTATTTCTATCCCCAGGGGTACAGGTCTGTGAATCACCAGATTTACACACTTCACAGCACTCACGATAGCACATACCCTCCCCAATGTCCATAACTCCTTCCCCCTCTCCCAAACCCACCTCCCCCCAGCAACCCCCAGTTTGTTTTGTGAGATTAAGAGTCATTTAAGGTTTGTCTCCCTCCCAATCCCATCTTGTTTCATTTATTCTTCTCCTATCCCCCTAACCCCCATGTTGCATCTCCACGTCCTCATATCAGGGAGATCATATGATAGTTGTCTTTCTCCGATTGACTTATTTCACTAAGCATGATACCCTCTAGTTCCATCCACGTCGTCGCAAATGGCAAGATTTCATTTCTTTTGATGGCTGCATAGTATTCCATTGTGTATATATACCACATCTTCTTTATCAATTCATCTGTTGATGGACATCTAGGTTCTTTCCATAGTTTGGCTATTGTAGACATTGCTGCTATAAACATTTGGGTACATGTGCCCCTTCGGATCACTATGTTTGTATCTTTAAGGCAAATACCCAGCAGTGCAATTGCTGGGTCATAGGGTAGTTCTATTTTCAACATTTTGAGGAACCTCCATGCTGTCTTCCAGAGTGGTTGCACCAGCTTGCATTCCTACCAACAGTGGAGGAGGGTTCCCCCTTCTCCGCATCCTCACCAGCATCTGTCATTTCCTGACTTGTTAATTTTAGCCATTCTGACTGGTGTGAGGTGATATCTCATGGTGGTTTTGATTTTTATTTCCCTGATGCCGAGTGATGTGGAGCACTTTTTCATATGTCTGTTGGCCATCTGGATGTCTTCTTTGCAGAAATGTCTGTTCATGTCCTCTGCCCATTTCTTGACTGGATTGTTTGTTCTTTGGGTGTTGAGTTTCCTAAGTTCCTTATAGATTTTGGACACTAGCCCTTTATCTGATATGTCGTTTGCAAATATCTTCTCCCATTCTATCAGTTGTCTTTTGGTTTTGTTAACTGTTGCCTTTGCTGGGCAAAAGCTTTTGATCTTGATGAAATCCCAATAGTTCATTTTTGCCCTTGCTTCCCTTGCCTTTGGCGATGTTCCTAGGAAGATGTTGCTGCGGATGAGGTAGAAGAGGTTGCTGCCTGTGTTCTCCTCAAGGATTTTGATGGATTCCTTTCTCACATTGAGGTCCTTCATCCATTTTGAGCCTATTTTCGTGTGTGGTGTAAGGAAGTGGTCCAATTGCATTTTTCTGCATGTGGCTGTCCAATTTTCCCAGCACCATTTATTGAAGAGGCTGTCCTTTTTCCATTGGACATTCTTTCCTGCTTTGTTGAAGATTAGTTGACCATAGAGTTGAGGGCCTATTTCTGGGCTCTCTATTCTGTTCCATTGATCTATGTGTCTGTTTTTGTGCCAGTACCATGCTGTCTTGATGATGACAGCTTTGTAATAGAGCTTGAAGTCCAGCATTGTGATGCCACCAACTTTGGCTTTCTTTTTAAATATTCCTTTGGCTATTTGAGGTCTTTTCTGGTTCCATATAAATTTTATGATTATTTGTTCCATTTCTTTGAAAAAAATGGATGTATTTTGATAGGGATTGCATTAAATGTGTAGATTGCTTTAGGTAGCATAGACATTTTCACAATATTTATTCTTCCAATCCAGGAGCATGGAACATTTTTCCATTTCTTTGTGTCTTCCTCAATTTCTTTCATGAGTACTTTATAGTTTTCTGCATAAGATACTTAGCCTCTTTGGTTAGGTTTATTCCTAGGTATCTTATGGTTTTGGGTGCAATTGTAAATGGGATTGACTCCTTAATTTCTCTTTCTTCTGTCTTGTTGTTAGTGTACAGAAATGCAACTGATTTCTGTTCATTGATTTTATATCCTGACACTTTACTGAATTCCTGGACAAGTTCTAGCAGTTTTGGAGTGGAGTCTTTTGGGTTTTCCACATATAGTATCATATCATCTGCGAAGAGTGATTGTTTGACTTCTTCTTCGCTGATTTGGATGCCTTGAATTTCTTTTTGTTGCCTGATTGCTGAGGCTAGGACTTCTAGTACTATGTTGAATAGCAGTGGTGATAATGGACATCCCTGCTGTGTTCCTGACCTTAGAGGAAAAGCTTTCAGTTTTTCTCTATTGAGAATGATATTTGCGGTGGGTTGTTTATAGATGGCTTTGATAATATTGAGGTATGTGCCCTCTATCCCTACACTTTGAAGAGTTTTGATCAGGAAGGGATGCTGTACTTTGTCAAATGCTTTTTCAGCATCTATTGAGAGTATCATATGATTCTTGTTCTTTTTTTATTAATGTGTTCTATCACATTGATTGATTTGCGGATGTTGAACCAACCCTGTAGCCCTGGAATAAATCCCACTTGGTCGTGGTGAATAATCCTTTTAATGTACTGTTGATGTACATTAAATCCTTTTAATGTACTTTTTAATGTACTGTTGAATCCTTTTAATGTACTGTTGAATCCCAAAATAGTATTTTCTTATTTATTTATTTGACAGAGAGAAATCACAAGAGAGGCAGGCAGAGAGAGAGGAAGGGAAGCAGACGCTCCGCTGAGCAGAGAGCCCAATGCGGGACTCGATCCCAGGACTCTGAGATCATGACCTGAGCTGAAGGCAGCGGCTTAACCCACTGAGCCACCCAGGCACCACATATTGGCTAGTATTTTGGTGAGAATTTTTGCATCTGTGTTCATCAAGGATATTGGTCTGTAGTTCTCTTTTTTGGTGGGATCCTACTCTGGTTTTGGGATCAAGGTGATGCTGGCCTCATAAAATGAGTTTGGAAGTTTTCCTTCCATTTCTATTTTTTGGAACAGTTTCAGGAGAATAGGAATTAGTTCTTCTTTAAATGTTTGGTAGAATTCCCCTGGGAAGCCGTCTGGCCCTGGGCTTTTGTTTGTTTGGAGATTTTTGATGACTGTTTCAATCTCCTTACTGGTTATGGGCCTGTTCCAGTTTTCTATTTCTTCCTGGTTCAGTTGTGGTAGTTTATATGTCTCTAGGAATGTATCCATTTCTTCTAGATTGTCAAATTTGTTGGCGTAGAGTTGCTTATAGTATGTTCTTATAATTGTCTGTATTTCTTTGGTGTTAGTTATGATCTCTCCTCTTTCATTCATGATTTTATTTATTTGGGTCCTTTCTCTTTTCTTTTTGATAAGTCAGGCCAGGGGTTTATCAATCTTATTGATTCTTTCAAAGAACCAGCTCCTAGTTTCATTGATTTTTTTTTTTTTTTTGGTTTCTATTTCATTGATTTCTGTGCTGATCTTTATGATTTCTCTTCTCCAGCTGGGTTTAGGGTTTCTTTCTTGTTCTTTCTCCAGCTCCTTTAAGTGTAGGCTTAGGTTGTGTACTTGAGACCTTTCTTGTTTCTTGAGAAAGGCTTGTACCACTATATATTTTCCTCTCAGGACTGCCTTTGCTGTGTCCCACAGATTTTAAACTGTTGTGTTTTCATTATTATTTGTTTCCATGAATTTTTTCAATTCTTCTTTAATTTCCTGGTTGACCCATTCATTCTTTAGAAAGATGCTGTTTAGTCTCCATGTATTTGGGTTCTTTCCAGCTTTCCTCTTGTGATTGAGTTCTAGCTTCAGAGCATTGTGGTCTGAAAATATGCAGGGAATGATCCTAATCTTTTGATACCGGTTGAGACCTGGTTTGTGACCCAGGATGTGATCTATTCTGGAGAATGTTCCGTGTGAACTAGAGAAGAATGTGTATTCTGTTGCTTTGGGATGATATGTTCTGAATATATCTGTGATGTCCATCTGGTCCAGTGTGTCATTTAAGGCTTTTATGTCCTTGTTGATCTTTTGCTTGGATGATCTGTCCATTTCAGTGAGGGGAGTGTTCAAATCCCCTACTATTATTGTATTATTATTGATGTGTTTCTTTGATTTTGTTATTAATTAGTAGATATAGTTGGCTGCTCCCATGTTAGGGGCATAGATATTTAAAATTGTTAGATCTTCTTGTTGATCAGACCCTTTGAGTATGATATAGTGTCCTTTGTCATCGCTTATTATACTCTTTGGCTTAAAATCTAATTGATCTGATGTAAGGATTGCCACCCCCGCGTTCTTCTGATGCTCATTAGCATGGTAAATTGTTTTCTACCCCCTCATTTGAATCAAATCTGGAGGTGTCTTTGCATCTAAAATGAGTTTCTTGTAGGCAACATATAGATGGGTTTTGTTTTTTTATCCATTCTGATACCCTGTGTCTTTTGATTGGGGCATTTAGCCCATTAACATTCAGGGTAACTATTGAGAGATATGAATTTGGTGCCATTATTAGCCTGTAAGGTGACTGTTACTGTATATTGTCTCTGTACCTTTCTGATCTACTACTTTTAGGGTCTCTCTTTGCTTAGAGGACCCCTTTCAATTTTTCCTGTAGAGCCGGTTTGGTGTTTGCAAATTCTTTCAGGTTTTGTTTGTCCTGGAAGCTTTTCATCTCTCCTTCTATTTTCAATGATAGCCTAGCTGGATATCGTATCCTTGGCTGCATGTTTTTCTCGTTTAGTGCTCTGAATATATCATGCCAGCTCTTTCTGGCCTGCCAGGTCTCTGTGGATAAGTCTGCTCCAATCTAATATTTTTACCATTGTATATTACAGACTTCTTTTCCCGGGCTGCTTTCAGGATTTTCTCTTTGCCACTAAGACTTGTAAATTTTACTATTAGGTGACGGGGTGTGGACCTATTTTTGTTGATTTTGAGGGGGGTTCTCTGCACCTCCTGAATTTTGATGCTTGTTCCCTTTGCCATATTAGGGAGATTCTCTCCAATAATTCTCTCCAATAGACCTTCTGCTCCCCTCTCTCTTTCTTCTTCTTCTGGAATCCCAATTATTCTAATGTTGTTTTGTCTTATGGTGTCACTTATCTCTCGAATTCTCCCCTCGTGGTCCAGTAGCTGTTTGTCCCTCTTTTGCTCAAGTTCTTTATTCTCTGTCATTTGGTCTTCTATATCACTAATTCTTTCTTCTGCCTCATTTATCCTAGTAGTGAGAGCCTCCATTTTTGATTGCACCTCATTAATAGCTTTTTTGATTTCAACTTGGTTAGATTTTAGTTCTTTAATTTCTCTAGAAAGGGCTTTTCTATCTCCAGAGAGGGTTTCTCTAATATCTTCCATGCCTTTTTCGAGCCCAGCTAGAATGTTCAGAATCATCATTCTGAACTCTTGATCAACATATTATCAATGTTTGTATTGATTAGGTCCCTAGCCTTCGGTACTGCCTCTTGTTCTTTTGTTTGTGGTAATTTTTTCCACCTTGTTATTTTGTCCAGATAAGAGGATAAGAAGGATCAAATAAAATACTAAAAGGGTGGCAAAGACCCCAGAAAAATGCGCTGTAACCAAATCAGAAGAGCCCCCAAATTGTGGGGGAGGGGAGAAAGGGGATAAAAAGAGGTTCAGGAAAAAAAAGAAAAAAAAATTAAAAAATAAAACAAATAAAGAAAAAATATAAAAAAGAAAGAAAAAATATATATTTTAGATAAACTAGTCAAAAAACGTTAAAAAAGAAAAGGGTAAAAGTTTTAAAAAGTTAGCAGAAGAAGAAAAAAGAAAGAAAGAAAAAATTGAAAAAAAAAATTGAATTAACCGCAAGACTAAAGAATTATGGGGAGAAAGCCATGAGTTCCGTGCTTTGCTTTCTCCTCCTCTGGAATTCCGCTGCTGTCTTAGGTATTGAACCTGTTTCCCTTGATAGATGAACTTCATCCTGACTGGATATTTTGTTGATCTTCTGGGGGAGGGACCTGTTGTAGTGACTCTCAAGTGTCTTTGCCCAAGGCGGAATTGCACCACCCTTACCAGGGGCCAGACTAAGTAATCCGCTTGGGTTCGCTTTTGGGAGCTTCTGTTCCCTGAATGCTTTCCGTAGAGTTCGGGAGGATGGGAATGAAAATGGTGGCCTCCTAGTCTCTGGACCAGAGGAGCCGAGATCCCAGGGCCCCACTCATCAGTGCGCCCCCAGAGGACAGCGCCCAATCACTCCCGTATCCCCAGCCTCCGGCCGCGCTCTGAGCTCACCCAGCCCGCAACCAGTTCAAGGTAACTCTGAGCTGAGAGTTCAGTCCTCGGCTCTGTCTCTGTAGCCAGCTTCTCCGTTCTAATACCTGTGAGCTCTGCGACACTCTGACACCCCCGATCCTTCTGTGACCCTGCGGGACCTGGGGCCACAGTAACCCAGCGTGGGCTTCTCCCCAGTTTAGCCTCTGGAGCAAAGTCTCTCAGTAGAACAGACTTTTAAAAGTCCTGATTTTGTGCTCCATTGCTCGGCCACTTGCCGGGAGCCGACCCCTCCCCCCACGGTCTATCTTCCCGTCATTTAGATTCACTTCTCCACCAGTCCTACCTTTCACAAAGTGGTTGATTTTCTGTTTCTAGAATTGCTGTTCTTCTTCTCTTCAATCTCCCATTGGATTTGTAGGTGTTTGCAATGTTTAGATAAGCTATCGAGCTGATCTCCTGCTACCTGATGTAGTCTCAGCCTGCTACTTCTCCGCCATCTTGACTCCTCCCCCAGGAATCTTTTTTTAAAAAAATATTTTATTTATTTATTTGACAGACAGAGATCACAAGTAGGCAGCGAGGCAGGCAGAGAGAGAGGAGGAAGCAGGCTCCCTGAAGGGCAGAGAGCCCGATGTGGGACTCAATCCCAGGACCCTGGGATCATGACCTGCGCCGAAGGCAGAGGCTTAACCCACTGAGCCCCCCAGGCGCCCCAAGTCTGTTAATATTGATGCAGCTCATCAATCTGCTCCATTATGTCTTGCTCCATCAGTGCCAGGAGAAATTGAGATGCAGTGAGTCAATCAGAAGAGGCTGGATCATGCAATGGTAACAGAAACTCAAAATCTGGGAGCCTACCAACACAGGTTTTATTTCTTGCTTCTGCTAGGAATTCACCACGGTTTGGTCAGAAGCTCAAGTCCAGGATATTTGTATTTAAAGACTCAAGCTAAAGGAAATTTCACCATCAAGAACGTTCCTGATCCCTGTAACCGGAGGGGAAAAAAAAAAAAGCATTCGGGCTTCTTTTATTGGCAACTAAATAATCCATGCCACAAATAACACTCCTGTACATCTGACCTAATCCACTGGCCACAACTTTCACAAGATCCCACAGAAATGCAAGGGAAGAAAAATAAAATCCTCCATGCATCCAAAAGGATGATAAGAGAGACATGCACAGACATGAGAAGTCACTACCACATCACATAAGTTAGAAAATCTTGGTCTTGGGATGGTCTTCTATCAGCACACATCCCCAGATGAGGTTTATATATAAACCCTATAGGTGAATGATGTGCCAAAGGCTCAGAAAGGAAGATGGTCTCATTACACAGCACATATAAATTCCTAAAATCAGATCAGTTTGATTATCATGAAATATTCTTTATCAGTCTATAATGTTTTCAAACAACATGTTCAGGCAACCACATACACATATATATCGGGATCTCAATTATCCCTTTTACTTGTCTGTAATCTAGAAATCTACTGCTTAATGAATGTGTGATATCATCTTTATGTTTGGATTAAAGCAGGCCTGATTTTTTCATGCAGTTTGTATTTACATGTTATTATCAACAATTACTAACACAAAAATCACTGTCATATTTTATTGTTGTGCTTCACACTTCCTTTAATTTGGGCTACAATTCCCTAAATGTTCCTTTTCCTGCTAGTCTTGCTCTTCATACTTTCCCAAGTATTGCCCCTGGTATTATGCTTCTAAAACACAGCTGTCATCCTATAACTGCCATGCTTACTAGCTTCCCATGATTTCTTATAGCCTTGAGGAAATCTAATTAGGTGTTCCATAATCACCTATCTCCCCACTCTCCCCATTCTACCATCTGCCTAGAAACTCACCAAATAGAGGAGATCTATGATTCAATCTAATCTTTCTCTTTTCTCTTTGATCATGCCATGTTCTTCTAGAGGAAGACAGTGTAAAGCTATTGGTGTTTGAAGTTTCTAAGCTTGTGGCAGTTTCATTATCGACACTAGTAACTGAGGAAAAGGGCATAGAATCAACTAGTTCAATTCTCACAACTGGTTTTCCTCACGTGTAAATTGGGCACATCTATTTCACAGGGCTTTGTAAAAATAAATGCCATTTTTTAGATAACCTGGCTGAAATTTGGTACATAAAAGATGCTTCACAAATGTTAAATACTTTTTCCTCTTATGCATTTTCTATTGCTCAAGTATTTATTATTTCCTCTCACCCTTTTTTAACTTACAGGGGGTCTTTTATAGAACATATATTTAAGAACAAATGTTCTATGAATAACTACAGACAGAAATTTGAGTTTTTCATACAACCAACAGTATGCCATTTACAAACATTTTTAGAAAGTAAAACTAAACAATAAAGTATATAAAAGATTATCAAAAGCAAGTGCTAAGGGCAAGTAAATTGCTTAATTCAAGATTTTGACCTATGTTAACCCATGATATTTTTACCATTATCAATAATGGGTTGCCGTTGTAAAAAAAAAAGGATCTTATCAACAAGTTCACATAAAGAATGCAATGTACTGAAAAGTGCTCATATTTAACAATTTCAAAGAATGCTAAGAGAAAACATGTATCATGGAGTGATTTACAAGAAATGTATGGATATGTTTTTATAAGCCTTTCTTCTAGTGCACTTTGATGTTCATGCAATCATTCTACTTTAGCACTTAGATTATTCCTTTGTTCTAATATATTCCATTATTATACTTTCTGAATTACACATCTGTCTTTTTTGTTCTCTATATAGTGCATAAATTGTTGTGAAGTTTGAAAATCTTAATTTGTTTTTCCACAGCATTATTTGCTGATGAGTAAAAAATAAGGAAAGGAAACAAGTGACATGAGCAAATTCAAGAGAATTTTTTTTTTTTAGAGGGAACAGTTACTGTGACCCCCAGATGTCACAAGTGATGAGATTTTATTTATTTTTTTTAAGATTTTATTTATTTGACAGAGAGAAATCACAAGAGAGGCAGGCAGAGAGAGAGGAAGGGAAGCAGGCTCTCCGCTGAGCAGAGAGCCTGATGCGGGACTCGATCCCAGGACCCTGAGATCTTGACCTGAGTCGAAGGCAGTGGCTTAACCCACTGAGCCACCCAGGCGCCCCACAAATTCAAGAGAATTTGATGATTGATTAAAATGTGGGGAGGGGTGTTAGGGAAAAACAAGGTGTTATGATGACTCTCTGGTCACTAGATTGCCCAGGTGATGCTAACTATTTGTTTTCTGGTGATAGGAGTTGATGATCAATTGTGTTAAGATAACATCTATATGGGTGCCTGGGTGGCTCAGTGGGTTAAGCATCTGCCTTCAGCTCAGGTCATGATCTCAGGGTTCTGGGATCTAGCCCCACATTGGGCTCCCTGCTCAGTGGAGAGCCTGCTTCCCCCTCTTTCTCTGCCTACCACTCTGTCTACTTTCTCTCTCTCTCTCTCTCTCTGTCAAATAAATAAATAAAATCTTATAAAAAAAGATAGTGTCTATGATGATGAGGGACAGCATTTCAGTGGCTTCCCAAGCTCATATAGCAATACTAGGTGGGTAACTTACTGAAGAGGATTTCATGTGAAATAAAGGGAAAAATGAGGAAGAAGATAAGAGTACAATTGACTCCCTGAACAATGCAGGTTTGAACGACACAGTTCCATTTATGTACATGGATTTTTAAATACAGTACAGTATTATAAATATATTTTCTCTTCCTTATGATTTTCTTAATAACATTTTCTTTTTCTATCTTTATTGAGAATACTTATCTAGGACATATAAAATACAAAATGTGTTAATTAACTGTTTTTTAATCAGTGAGGCCTCTGGTCAGCAGTATGCTATTAGTAGTTAATATTTTGGGGAATCAAAAGTTATTTTCCAACTACATGGGGGTTGGTGCCTTTAACACCCACATTGCTCAAGGGTCAACTGTATTGTGAAGCAAGAGAGATGCTTATTGTGAATTAAATAGACTTGATAATAATAAAATTTCAATAGGAAAAACAGTCCAAGGGAGGAAGAGTGGAAGTTGTTGGAAAGAAATTGTCATGTCTTTAGGGGCACCCATGTAAGGTCCAATGGTTGGTCATCATGACCTCTCCCTTCTATACACTATGATGAGTTTTGTGATATGTCAGTTTGACTGGGCTATGGTCCCCAGTTATTTGATCAAATGCTTAGGTAGGTGCTACTATGGAAAATTGTGCATATATAATTAAAGTTCCTAAATAAGGTGTATTATCCTGAATAGTATGAGTGGACCTAACTGAATCAACCGGAAAGCCTTGAAAGCCAGACTGATACTATCCACCTGTGGATAGTAGTCTTGGACCATGTCTATGAGTTCTATCCTATTTAAAATCTTACTCTTCAGTTTATGGACAGCAGCTTCAGCTTGTGTCATGGGTCCCAGATTGCCCAGGATCTTCCCTTCAAGCTGCCTGCCCTGTAGATTTTAGACTTGCTTACCCAGAACTCACTATCACACAGGCTGATTCCTTGTTGTTACATACATTCTTTTGTTATATATATATATATATATCTCTGTGTGTGTACATATATATATGTACATATATGTACATATATATTTGTTTTATATGTGTGTACATGTATATATGCAACATTGTTATATATAATTATATTATATATGCTTATGTAATATATGTGATTTATATACATATTATACATATGATATGTATCATGTCATATATACGTATGATGTATTATAGCACACAAACAAATGATGATATGTATCATACCAGTTCTGCTTCTCTGGTTGAACCTGACTGGTAATATATGCCCTCAAGTTCCTTGGTCCCATTTCTCTCCATCTTACTCTTATGGTAAAACCACCACTCTAGGGGCACCTGGGTGGCTCAGTTGGTTAGGCAACCCCTTCAGCTCAGGTCATGATCCCAGAATCCTAGGATCAAGTTCCACATCAAGCTCCCCATTCATCAGGGAGCCTGCTTCTCCCTCTGATCTTCTTGCCTCTCATGCTCTCTCTCACTATCTCTCTTCCTCAAATAAAATAAAATAAAATAATCTTATAAAAAAACACAACTCTAGTTGAATCCAATACC
This sequence comes from Meles meles, assembly GCF_922984935.1. Classification (NCBI taxonomy): domain Eukaryota; kingdom Metazoa; phylum Chordata; class Mammalia; order Carnivora; family Mustelidae; genus Meles; species Meles meles. The sequence goes on along the minus strand of NC_060069.1, from coordinate 33,658,311 downwards.
AATCAACTCTAAAACTAGGGAAATCTAGAGTCTTAAAAGATATCTGAGGAGAGGCCTACCTAATAGATGAGAGGTAACTAATAGATAAAGACATTTGGGACTTACATGTACTTTGCAAATAGAACCCAATGATTAAGATTCTCCCTATAATGGAAAACTTAAAGTTACCAAAACCCAGAATTAAGGAATATCTCTATGGATAGCTATATTGCTTAAAAATGTTTATAATAAACACAATAAAGAGTTGAGGATTCAATAAATTATCTTTCTAACAAACAAATAGATCTTCCAAGACAACAGAACCTTTATTTTGTTTATTCTCCCTCTCACCTTACCAACAATCTAGTTATTGGACTCTGAGAAAACCTTATCTATGAATTGGCTTTCTAGAGCCAGTACTTAAAAGGTACAGTAAAATAAAAATAACATATCCAGAGTATCTGCATTTCTCTTTAATTAATGGAAAGCTTAATCAGTCTTAATCAAGATGCTATAATTATTCATGCTAATGTATGAATAACCAATCATAGGATTTGCATAAAGCCAAATAAATGAATCTCTAAAAGGAGAATTTCAGAATCAGCAATTAAGTCAATTCCAGGTGGGTGAATAATGTGTGAAAATTACATGGGCCGTAGAATGTCTCTACACCGAGGAAATAATTATGAGTTTGGTGAAAGCAAAAGCAGATACACAATAATATGAGAACTATATATTCAAAGCCCAAGGTACCTTCTCTATTAACAAGTCCTACTTTCTCTTCTACCTTGATTCATGATGGAATGACCCTTCTTTCTTGGAACCAGGTTGTGTTGACAATGTGATACAGCTCCCCTGGGATCATAAAGGAACTGCTTTTGAATGTTGCTACTTTGCTCTTCATTTTTGCTCATTTTCTGAAATTGTCAATCTTTAATCATGATGCTTTAGCCTTGAAACCCTTGGCCAAGGCCTCTGTCCTGAGTTCAAATAACAACCCAGGAGCTCTGAAAGAATGCCCTATATTCCTTGCCATGACATAATGCACTTAAATAAAATCTAGCATTATTTTTTTAATGAGGAAAAGATAAGCCCATTATGAATAGATTCTATATTATTTAAATTTTATAAAATTTGAGGCAATCACCTAACCTATAAATAGCCCAGTTGGAGGCAGCATAAATGTGGTTAACATAACTTTGGTGGTTCAACTACCAATGGGCTCCATTTAAGTCAGTTTTTGCTTAATCTATTTAATTTTTCTTCTCTCTCTTAAATTAAAAATATGCCAGACTAAGCTCAGTAACCAGTATGTCTTATTTTATTTATTTTTATTTTATATTTACTTATTTTACTATTTGTTATTTTAAAGATGATCTTAAAATGTACAACTCCTGGGGGCACCTGGATGGTGCTGTCAGTTAAGCGCCTGACTCTGGGATTTTAGCTCAGGTCATGACCTCAGGGTCTGAGATAGAGCCCCATGTCAGGCTCTGTGCTCAGTGGGGAGTCTGCTTAAGATTCTCTCTCTCTCCCTGCCTCTGCCCCTCCCACTCATAGTGCCTTTCTCTCTCTCTTTTGCAAATAAATCTTTAAAAAGTAAATAAAATAAAATAAAACGTACAACTCCTGAATGGAATATTTTTTGCCCTTTGTAAAGTTTTGTTTAAAGAGATTTTATTCCAATAGTCAGACAGTGTCCTAGATAGACTCATTCATTGAAAACCCATTAAAAATACATTTTTTATGAAATGTACAAAACAAACAAAAAACAAGCAAGCAAAAAACAGACATCCCACTACCTCTAATTGGATTTGTTTCTCGGGCAAACTCAATGATTATTGACTTGTGATGAGAAGACAAGGTTCTTCTTGGAAGCTTGGTGAAGCTTCCAAGACCATCTTGCATGGAGCAGCAGTGCTATCCAGCTGGGAGAGAAGAAACCTGGGTTCCAGTCCCTACTCTGTTTGGGGGGGCAGGGTTAATCAGGTAGCTCGCATTGGTCTCTATAGATGATGAGGCTTGAGAAATTAAGCTGTGATATTCTTTACAGGCTTAACATTTATGATATATGGAAATTCACTAAAATAGAAAGTGCAAAAAAAAAGTTTCAAAAATAGCGACTTATCCAACATTTTCCAAGTTCATAAATTATGTTCAGGGAACATTCTGAACATCAAGATGGATGTGTTCCTCAATGTATTTCAGAATACTAATCTGACACAAAGAAAATGATTGCCCCATCATACATTATTGGACTCAACCAGTGAGCAAACGAACTTCTAAAACTGTTTCCGTCACACTCAAATACAACTAACTAATTTACTGGATGAGCAAATCTCCTCTTTCCAGTTATTAAAACACTGCTCAGGGCTTTTTTTCTTCCTTCCATTCTTTTTTTTTTCTCTTTCGAAGTAAATTGGCTCCTCTAACACTCTTTCTCTAAGATAAAATTATAAAATAACCATATTTTTAAAAGGCTACAATTTATTAATTATATCAGCCAAAATAATGAGATTTGAACCAAATCAATGAAGAAGACAAGAGTTAATATACATATATTTCTTTTAGTTCTTCTCAAGTGAAAGTACTTCAAAAGTAAGAGCTTCAGGTTTCATTCAGTTCCAATATGTAAAGAAAGAGCTTGGAAATTATTACTCCCATCCTTAGAACACGAAAAAAGTTGAACAAACTGAAAATAACTTTGCTCAGATCCATCAGAGAATTGACATCATACGACGAAATGCCACCCCAAAATTTTGAAAGATAGGTGAACACAGAAAGCTTCAGCTGAAACAGAATCACAGCTAAATTTCAGCTTACATGGACCAGAAGTATTCAGAGCTATAAACTGATAGGAAATCTTAAATACTCATTTTAACAAGTTGTTGGAGGTTGAATTCAGAGTAGCTTAAAAGAAAAATCCCAGGGTACTAGTCTTCAGGAAGACCTCAACAGTTTTTATAGATTTTTTTTTTCAGGAGCACTGCCAAGTTCTCATGATAAAGAGTTGAGAAAAATCTGGTGTTTCTAGCAGAGGAAGGAGAAGAGTTACCATTTTGAAATCTGTGCAGAGCATTCTCCATAACAAAGGTCTACTCTCTAAGGGAAAAGCCTGCCACATCCTTATTTTGCACTAGGGGAAGAGTTATTATCCCACTCCAGTGCCCAGGAGCCTTCCTGACTTACCTTAAAAGGGAAGTTAAAAAAAAAAATCTTGATGGCTGCATAGTATTCCAGAGAAAGACAACTATCATATGATCTCCCTGATATGAGGACGTGGAGATGCAACATGGGGGTTTAGGGGGGTAGGAGAAGAATAAATGAAACAAGATGGGATTGGGAGGGAGACAAACCATAAGTGACTCTTAATTTCACAAAATAAACTGAGGGTTGGGTTGCTGGGGGGAGGGGGGTTGGGAGAGGGGGAGGGGATTATGGACATGGGGGAGGGTATGTGCTATGGTGAGTGCTGTGAAGTGTGTAAACCTGGTGATTCACAGACCTGTACCCCTGGGGATAAAAATACATTATATGTTTATAAAAAAAATAAGAAATAAAAAATTAAAAAACAATCTGTGACACACTTATAAAGGTCATAGTCCTGGGACACAGACCCACTAAAAGATTGAGATTTAATTGTAAGGTTATAGAATGCTTCCCCCTCCTTACACCTTACCAACACATCAACAGGGATCTAATAAGATAATAGTGAATTAAAACTGAAAAAGCTGAAAACACAGATTCCATTTAAGAAGTTGTTAGGGAAACCAAAGGCAACAGAGCAGGAAAAAAAAAAAAAGAAAACAAAACAAACAAACAAAAACAAAGACTGAAGAAAACTGAAGCTTCTGGCACCAACAATTACAGGAAATGTTAAATACAGCCAACTTCTAGCTAGGTTAGCATACAATCTCTTTACCTCACTTCTTCTTTTTTTTTTTTTTAAGATTTTATTTATTTGATATATAGAGAGAGATCACATGTAGATAGAGAGGCAGGTAGAGAGGGAGGGGGAAGCAGGCTCCCTGCTGAGCAGAGAGCCCGATATGGGACTCAATCCCAGGACCCTTGGGATCGTGACCTGAGCTGAAGGCAGAGGCTTTAACCCACTGAGCCACCCAGGCGCCCCTCTTTACCTCACTTCTTGTTACCCAACACATCCTTGAAAGAAAAAAAAAAATGACCTTTTCTTCTATCTACTGTCAATACTTCTGGCCACCAAATGTGGGTTTTTTCCCCCATACTGACTGATTCTCTAACACCAGCCGGGTACCCTACAATTCAGTTCTGACACTCTAGCTGGAGTCACTATCAGATTCCATGGCTTAAGAGATCAGTCCCACATGCCTGTCCTCACTTCAGGTGCCAATCCCAAATCCTAGGTTGTCTATACTTTTGACTGACTAATTACAAATTGGGGTTCCCTTGACACCCTCCTTGGATTTGATAATTTTCTAGAATGGCTCACAGTACTCAGAGAAACATTTTTACTAGTTTATTATAAAAAGATATTATTCAGGAACAGCCAGATGGAAGAGATACATTGGACACGGTAGAGAAAAAAGGGTGCAAGCTTCCATGCCTTCTCCAGGCATGCTGCCTTTAGTATCTCAATGTGTTTACCAGTCCAGAAGTTCTCCAAAATTCATACTCCAGGAACTTTCATAAAGACTTCATCGCATAGGAATGCTCAATTATTAATGCAGTCTCCAGCCCCTCTCCTCAACTTGAGAATGGAGACTGAGACTGAAAGTTCCAAGTTTCTTATGCAGCTTCCATTCTGAAGCTATGCAAGAGCCCAGTAAGAATTTTCTTACAGAACAAGACACGCCTATCACTTAGGACATTCTCACGGATTTAGGAGCCTTGTGTCAGGGAGTGAGGTCAAAAGCCAATTAGAACAAAAGATGCTTCTAGCAGCTCTATTGCTTACTATATTACAACGGTTTTAGGAGCACTGGCCAGGAACAGGGATGAAGACCAAAATATGCATTTCTTATTATAAATCACAATATCACAATCACTTTCAACTTTCAAGAACAATAACAAAAATGCTAAAAGGAAAGAAAAACAGAGTCTGAAGAAATGAAGCAAGTATCAGTACCAGACTCATATTATGCAGATTTGGGATTACCATATAGAAAATTTATAATCACTATGATTAATATGGTAAGAACCCTAATGGAAAAACTACTCAACATGCAAGAACAGATGAGTAATGTAGTAGAGTTGATTCATGAGAAATGTGAGAAATGAAAGAACACTGTAACAGAAATTAAGAATACTTCTGATAGGGGGTGCCTGGGTGGCTCAGTCAGTTAAGAATCAAACTCTTGGTTTCATCTCAGGTCATGATCTCATGACTCATGAGATCCAGCCTCCAGTGTGGCTCCACACTCAGCTGGGAGTCTGCTTCAAGATCCTCTCCCTCTGACCTTCCCCCCTCTCTGCTTTCTCTCTCTGTGTGTCTCTATAAAGTAAATAAATAAAACTTAAAAAAAATAGTGCCTCTGATGGGGTCATAAGTAGACTGGGAACAACAAAGGTAAGAATCAAGGCTTTTGGGGCACCTGGGTGGCTCAGTCGTTAAGCGTCTGCCTTCAGGTCAGGTCACAATCATAGGGTCCTGGGATCGAAACCCACATCAGGCTCCCTGCTCAGCTGGAAGCCTGCTTCTCTCTCTTCCACTCCCCCTGCTTGTGTTCCCTCTTGCCGTGTCTCTCTGTGTCAAATAAATAAAATCTTAAAAAAAAAAAAGAATCAAGTCTCTTTAAGATGTATCAACAGAAAATTCCCAAACTGAAATGCACAGAGAAATAAATATTTAAAACAACAATAAAAGCAAAATGAAACAAACAAAAATCCAGAATAAAACATCCAAGTGTTAATGGAAAATATCAAAAAGTGTAACATATGTATAATTAGAATACTAGGAGAACAAAGAAAGAACAGAGAAAATATATTTCAAATAACGTCCATGAATTTTCCAAAATTAATGGTAGACACCAAACCCATAGATTCAGGAATCTCACAAAACATTAAGGAGGAAAAATATGAGTAAAACCTACAAAGAGGCATATTCTATTCAAAATGAAGAAAATTAAAGGAGAAATCTTAGAATATGGTGCAGTTCTCAGAAAAGTTTGGGAAATCTGACGGGGAGTCCTTGAGCCAAAGTCACCTGTAACAGGAGCCCCATGTCTTCCAAGAATAGGGCTGTTTTGCATCCCTGCCACATTCAGTATTTGACTGACACCAGCCCATGAAATGAGAGGCTTCCCTATAAGCACAGTGATGAATTTCAGAATATAGCAGCTGGAGTAATAGGTCAATTATACTTCCTGTAGCTAGAAAACTGAGAGACCACTTTAATGGCTGTCACACTACTCAGTGATTAAAATGTTTAATTCACTAAAAAACATACAATTCTAAAAATTTATATAAATTATTCCTCATAACAGATAAAGAAAAAAATCATTGAACAAGAGAAAGTTATCTCTATCATGTAGTTTTTACCACATTTTTAATTACTGATAGGTCAACTACATAAAAACAATCACACAGAGATGAGCCTGGGTGGCTCAGTGGGTTTAAGCCTCTGCCTTCGACTCAGGTCATGATCTCAGGGTCCTGGGATTGAGTCCCACATTGGGCTCTCTGCTCATCAGGAAGCCTGCTTCTCTCTCTCTCTGCCTGCCTCTCTGCCTACTTGTGATCTCTCTCTCTGTCAAATAAATAAATAAATAAATAAATATCTTAAAAAAAAAAAAACAATCACACAATGCACATATATACCAAACAATTAAAACTATAGATTCTTCAGAAGCATATATATAATACTTATGAAAATTGGCCATATCCTAGTTCATTAAATCAATCCACAATACATTTTAAGGAACATATCATATAAATCACATTTTCTGGCAGCAATGCAATTGAATTAGAAGTCAGTAACTAAAAGTTAAAATTTTTAAATAAGAACTATTAGAATTTTAAAACTTCTGAATAATCCATGAGACAAAGAAGACATTATAAAGGAAATACAAGGCATGGAGAGGACAGGAAAGTCCATCATCAGGGAATACACCGTTTCTCTTCAACCCCAGAAACTGAGATTCCCTATCTTCTGCTTTCAGCTTACAGGTCCCAAGCCCCTATTCTCCATAGTGCTCACTTATATGTAAAGCAGGTGTGCAAGTGTGGAGAGTTACTCCTTTCCTGAGCAGATCATATTGAGCTTTGATGTAGTGGGCACACCACTGACCTTAGGATTCAAATCCCTATACTTGCATTCAAATCCCAACACTACCTCCCAGATACTGTGAACAAACACAGGTCACTCAAAGACTCTTGAGTCTCAGATTCCTCATTTCTAAATGAATTAATAATAGGTATATCATTGAGTTTCTGTAAAGATTAATTTAGAGACTTTCTGTGACAGATGATGTTAAGAAAATGCTTAATATGCATTATTTTTCTTTCCCATGTTTAAATTTTTAATATTTGGCTCTCCAAACTGTTTGAGTCCTTATGGGTATGGTATGTTCAGTTCAGCTTTGTATCAATCAGGTTTATTTTGAATTTTAAAAGCTTTTGAGATTAGCTTAGTGACCTAGCCAACATTTGCATCCTTATTTCTCCCAATTCTCATTTAGCTGAGGGAAAAGGTCTCAGCTTAATCATCATTAATTAATCAATAATTAATCAATAATTAATCAGCACATCATCAAAAGGTGTGACTGTGCACACAGAATAAATGTGAAACATAAATACTGAATAGATGAATGAACAAATGGTTTCTAAAAGTGTATTTGTAAAGTTGGAACTACTAGTAGATGTTATTAAGACTTTCCTCTCCACCTGACTGAAATTCAATTTTGAAGGTTCATACTCTTTGATCAAAACCCTCTTAAATTCTTTCACACTTGGATAGAATAGGCAAATAGAATATATTGAGTAGTCTTCAAAGAGAATTCATTTTTCATGAACAGGTTACTTGATACTTGGTTTCTCAAAAGTGCCCGAATTAGGTAAAAACACATAGTGAGCCTCTCTTTCTCAGCACTACTACCTTAGACAAAATCCTTTCTATTAGATTCTATTATAGCCTAGTTTGTGCCAGGACTTTTAAGTACATTGGTTTAGACCAGCATTTCTCAACCTTGATGCTATTGACATTTGAGGCCAGATAATTCTTTGTTGTGGTGAGCTATCCTGTGCATAGGAGGATGCTTAGCATCATCTATGGCCTCTATCTACTAGATACCAATAACAACTACCCCCATCACCCTATTGTGAAATCCAAAATGTCTCCAGAGATTGCCAAATATCCCACGGAGGGTAAACTTGACTCAGTGAAGAAGCACTTGTTTGGGATGATCCTTGCCACAATACAGCTATAAACTTTCTCAAAAGTTGAAGAGTAGTGAATGAAGTATCACCATCTCTGGAATCTCCTCTCTTGAAATCTATGATTGTTATCTCAATCCCATTAGAAAACTCTCAGCCTAAATTGTCAAGTCTGCTCACTTCTGCTCTTTTATTACATTGAGGATACCTAGTCTTTTTCTTTTCCTTTATTTATTTATTTGAGAATACCTAGTCCTTAACAAAAAAATCACTGACTACAGATTATACTGGCTTCTACACAGTATGTGTGTGTATTGTGCATTATTGAAGGTATATATGTCATAATTAATTCATATTCTTGATCCCTATATTGTTGAGTTTTCATTGTATCTGTCAACAGAATGGTCTTCTAAAATTTCCCACTTTATGTTTCTGAAAATAATTTTATTCAAAGTTATTCAACACATCAGTAATCCAGGAATTACAACATTTTGCTTTGGATTCTACCTAATTTGATAATAATACTACAATATAATGTTATTTTTATATTTGTTGAGATACCTCTCCTTATAGCTTTAATATTTTACTTGCTGTTATTTTCTTAGGTCTTTATAATGCTCAGGAAATAATTCAGTTTTGGTTTTGACCCATTAAAAGTATCTGTTTACTTTTGCCATCTTGTTCTATTGAAGGCTCCCCTGAATTCTGATTCTTTTAGTGAAGGATTTATTTATTTTACTTTTCCCATATCTACTGTTTCACAAGGTATGTTTCCTGTTTGTGATTCTATTACTACCCATTCAAATGTTCTCATTAGTTTAATTATTATTTAATTAATTATATTGATTTTTACATTGCCTATCTTTGTTTTATAATATTAGGTACATATGGATTCAAAATTATAATATATTTTGGGTAAAGTTTTCCTTTTATGATTAGATATCTCTCTCATATCCTTAAAAATTCTGTCTGCCTTAAAGACTTTTATCCCTCAACAGCTTCCTTTTGATTAGTAATTCTTTGCATTACTTATCATTTTTTATTTTTTAATATTTTTGTTTAATCCTAACTTAATTTAGCTTCTTCTATATCAAGAAGTTGACTGTTTCAAATTTATAATTTACAAATCTCTAACATTTAATGGAAGAGTTTTGTTCATTTATATTTACTGCAAGTACTTATATGTAAATACTCTCCCCATCCTGTGCCCATGTCCTTTGCAATGTGACTATGTCAAACTCCCACGAAAAGAGAGTCTATTTCCTGACCCCTTCAATCTGGGATTGTCTATGACTTGCTGTGACCAGTGGAATGAAGCAGGAATACTGGTGGGCCAATTCCAAGTCTACACCTCAATAGGCACATAATGTTTTTACTCACTGTCCTGGAAATCTGGCTCTGCCATATGACCAAGCACAATTTACCTCCTAGAAGATGAGAAACTATGTGAAGAATGAAACCAGACAAATGACAGCCAGCCCAGACCCCAGAATGGAATCATCTACCAGACCTCAGCTTATCATGAATGCATGAAGGAGCTGGACCAAGACCAGAATAAATGCCAGCTCGACCCAGCCTAAATTAATCACCTGCAGAATCAGGAGCCAAATGTGGTTGCTTTAACCACTGTTATGGGCAATATTATACAATATCTTGTTGAGATACTGATATATTTGAAGCAATTTATACCATGATACTGCAAGTTTTCTATTCGCCATACTTTTATGTTTCTTCATTTCTTTTCTCATGTTACTTGGTTGTTTTGTGGGTTTGTTTTTGTTTTTGTTTTTTGCTATATTTCCTTCTGTTTTAGTCATTTTTAAGCTGTAAATTACATTTTTTATTACTTTTTGTTACCCTTACAGTTTTAAAGTTCACAGGTGATGTTAAGTCCAAATCTAACATCCCAAGTTAATATCTTTATTATCCTCCCAAACAATATAGAAAGTTGGAGCATTCTAATGGTAACTCATGACTCTTTCCACATTTTTTTTTCATGTTTTAGTTCTCCTGTCTTTGTAAAGAACTCCAAATTAGTCATCATCAACATCATCATCACCGTTGACAACAGTGGCAGCAGTCCAGTATTCTTTAGATTTACCAACATGGTGACTAGCTTATTTGGTCTCTATTAGTCTTGCATTCACTCTTTCCTTCCAAGTGATAGTTCTTTGAAATTAAAGGACACTTTTAGCATTTCCTTTAGTGAGTATCAGAAGATGATGTCCAGCATTAATAGAAAGGGGAAAAAGGAAAAATTTTATATAAATTTAGTTTTTCATATAGTTAAGATTCCCAGATTCTTCCTTAATAATTTTTTTTTGCATTTCATCCACAAATATTTTATATGGATCTCTAAAAGTAAGGTCTCAATATTGTATTGTTGCTCTTGTTTTTGTTAATATAACTTTAATATTATTATCACAGCTAGACCTAATAGTAATCTTTTAATATCATTAAATATCCAGTCATTATTCAGTTATAATCGTCTCATAAAGGTCATTACTTATTTCGAAAGTCAGAATCCAAAATAATCCACATATAATTCCTTGCTATGTCTTCTCTATATCTTTAAGTATAAAATTCTTGTTTCCATAATTTTTTCCCATTGAAATTTATATTTGTGGAAACCAACATATAAATTGGCCTTCAGTCTTATTTTTTAGATTTCTTATAAACTTTTATTTTTTTCCCTCCTTTGAAAATACTTTAAATAGGATGTATTAAAGATTGTGATCCAGCAACCATTGTTAAACTGAAAGCCTCCTTTATAAAGCATTTTAGATATGGTCTGCTTTTTTAAAGTAACATATACTTGGGTTTTATTTCATTTTTTTCAACTTAAAAAAATAACTTTAGACACACAGAAAGATTGCAAAAATAATACATAGTCCCCTTCACTAAGCTTCCTCTAGTATTAATATATTATAAAACCATGGAACATGAAACAGTACAGCTATCAAAACCCAAAAGAAAAAAAAATCATTGGTGCAATTCTGTTAATGAAACATTAAACATTACTCTGTTAATGAAACACCAGTCTTTCCACTAATGTCACTTCCATGATTCTATGTAGGTTCAACATTGCACTTGTATTTCCTTTAGAGTCTTTCAGTTGTTTTTTAATTCAAGTTTATAAATCAAGCATTTGACCTGGTATAATCTAGGTGTGACTCTTCTTCAGTAATTTTTCTCGTGTTTGGTGATCTGTTTCATTCATCATACATTTTTCTTCAAATTGTAAATCTTTTTCAATTCTATTTTTGAATAATTTTGTGATCCTGCCATATAAAATGTCTTGTTCAGTAATTCTAGTTTTCTATGAGTTGGATTTCTGTTATCCACTTATTATGGATGTTCTTTTCTTTCATTGATTCTTTGTCCTTTATTTCCTGTATTCTACAGAATTCTCTCCATTTTGACCTGCATGTCATTCACTCATTTTTAGCTGTTATCTCTTTGATTCTCCATTAAGTCAAAATCAAGTTTAGAAGAAAGCTCTTGCATTTTTGATTGTAAATGTTTTCCTTTATATTATGTGGCTCCATTTGTATTTCAGAGTAATCTTTCCTTGTAGAACATTGTCTGTCACTGTTGAGAAATATTAAAAATCTACTGCATGCTAACTATACACTGAGGTGTTTATCTATTAACTTTATAACAGTCACTACAAATATAAAATGAAGGTATTGTAATTGTTCACATTTTTCACACTAGAAACCTGAGACACAGTGTGTAAGGTAACTTTCTCAGAGCAATTGGGCTTAGGAAGAAAAGATTAAGGGAAGTATTAAGGCAGTCCAACAACAGAGACTGATTTCAGCCTTATAATAATATTGAATTTTCACATTAAATTGCAATCTGGCTCTCATAGTTTATCATTTAACTAATATGTCTTCAGAATCATGAGTCATATCCATTGTTCTGCAGTGCCTTTTAGATATATGTAGAGTGTTTTAAAAATTAGTATTTAAATGAGGACTGATATTTTTCTCAGGTTTAACATTAGCAACATAGAGAATACATCCTCCACCACCGGATCAATTCTTTTTCCGTTGGTTCAGAATGTATAGCACACTCGAATTCAGGGACAAGTTGATGCACACACCTAACATGTAACCATTCTGGTTGGTGGAGTTCAGGGACCTCCCTCACCCCTCTAGTTTGTTTCTCTGACACCTGATCCAATGAAAAATATGAGAAATTATAATCCTCTATGCACAGTACTTTATATCTTGTTTCTGAAGACTCACTGCAGCACACCAAATAAGGAATAAAGAGAGAAAGGCACAAGTGAGGGAAGGAAAAGAGGAACAATGTTGTGGCTGACTCCAAAAATAGATTTCCTCATAATAGAGTAAGGTTTTCTGATTCATGCCAATCCTAAACAAGATGAGGTTTGATGCACCTTTTCTGTATTTTCAACCGAGGATAATTTAATACCCAAAGGTAAATTTCCTCAACATTCTAGACCTATGTTGACTGTCTTCTTCTTGTTGCTGTTGTTTTTTTTGGAGGGGCTGGATTAGTTTTTATCAGTTTTCTGCCGCCATTCTGACATTCAGAAATGCTATAGTAAACATTAGAAGCCAGTCACCAGTTAGAAATGAAATAGTATTGTATTTTTTCTTCTTACAAAGTCTAAGTTTAAAAATAGAAAGAAAATGTAGATGATAGTAACTAGATAAAAGTAACCACCATTTACACATTAGCATGTATTTTGAGTACATTTACAAATTTTGTATGTATGAAATGAAAATGAATACATAGATTCATAAAAGCAGGAAGATACACTTTCTTTTGTCAAGAAATTGTATCTTTGCACTGTTGGCATCATTTTCAGTGTCCTTCTTTAAATGGAAACTTTCAAAACAGCTGCACAGAAGCAGCCAAATTTTCAGTAATGAAAAGGTAGTGATTGAATTATTGTAGCTCTGAAGTTAGGTAGTAAAGGGAAAATTCATGTCAGTTTTGTATGTTTCAATTAAAGCATTTAAAATGCAGTATGTAGTGGAAAAAGTAAAAGCAAGAATGTACCCAAAACTTAAAACGTGACATACCTTTTATATATTTGGAAAAACTACAATTATGGAGGATGTACCAAGAAATTACATAGAATAGGAACTTAGTTCAATACAGAACAATGACAGTGCATTAATCACCATGGCAACAAATCCAAGATGGAAAATGGACTACACTGGCCCTTGAAGATACAGGCTTCAATGACACCGGAAGAGGTTTTCCAAAGTGTACATTCACTGCTACTTTCTACTCCCTCACATGCCGTCCCATGCAAAGTTCTGGTATTTCCCACTATGATGGTAATGGTGGCCCTTCTCTACTCTACCCTAAGCCTCCTGCATCTTGCTTACCCTGACACAGCAATCACTGTCCTGGGCCTTGGCTAGTGATGGAAGAGGCCTACTACCCTTAGGAGTGCTGACACTTGGACAGACAAAGGGATTTTCTCTGCACTATAAACTTAGGATGACTCACCTGACCTTCAGAAGTCACAAATCACAGAGGAGGCATATACTTGAAAATTTAATTATAGTGCATTGTACCCAGAGGTTCCACTTGAGATGTGCTATGGAACAGTAGAGAAGGAACTTCTGATCTTGTCCTGGTGACAACAGAAGTATTCACAGAGAAGTTATTACTTCAATACAGTCTTCAACAAAGTGAGAATTTCCCAGGTAAATCCGGGGAAGGGAAAAATCATCACAAGATCATAATTTACTATTCTTTCTGTTTCTATACAATGATATGAAATAACAGTGGAAAGAGCAAATGTCATCCGAAAATAATAGGTATTTTTTTGAGTGTTTATTACATGACAATCACTCTTTCAAGATCCTACCGTATTGGTGAGTCTGTGACTGGTCCGGAGCCTTTCTCCATCTTCCCGCACTCTGTGTCCCTGCAGACTCCCTTGCTGTTGCACTTCAGCTTGAATCCTGACAATGAGGAGCACAAGTAGGATACAGAAAGAGGAGAGGAGAATGAGGCCAGGGTATTTTTTACTTCGCTCCCTTTCCACGGGGTGACTATGGGCTTGTGGGTCTCTCACTCAGAGTTCATACTCTGGTTCCTGCAACCACTACCTCACTGTCCAGCACTTTCTAGCCCCAAGCTTCTTCATTTTTACTTCTGATTTCTCTTCCCTGTTCACGCTTTTGAAAACAATTCCTTCATTAAATTCTCAATGAGCCCTGGTACCTGTTTCTTTATTTGCTTAAACCTTACCACATTCTCACTCCATAGTAACTTCCCATACTGCACATGGGCACATTCCTTCACTGCCTCACAATAAGGACTAACCCTGTCCTCTTCTCTTTTTCCTGAAGTTAATTATAGGGACCATGGGTGGTATGTCAGCTTATATTGTCTGTCTTACAGAACTGATATAAGACATGAGGTTAACATGTAAGGAAGCAGGACCCTGATGGTGCTAGGAGGCCAAGGGCATTACATAACCTAGAGAAATTTCAAGATCCCCTCAGAAACTTCCAGAACCCATCAGATTCCTTCCCTAATCCCCACATAATTGCTAATCATGTTCAAGCTGTTCTTTGGCTCAACAAGACAAGGTAGATTTGAGGGTCAATCCCCTGCCTTCTGTTGGGTGGCCTTCCTGATTATAAGTTTTCTCTGCTTTAAACCTGATGACTCAGAGATTGTCTCACTGCACACTGGGCACACCAACCCAGATTTGAGGTTCAGTTACACCACTTTGAAGTGTTTTCTAGTATCAAGGAAACTGTTCCTAAGACCTCATTTACATTTTCCTACAATGCAGCAATGTAAGCACCACTACTACCACTATTTCCATTTTCCCATACCACTATTTCCCATTTTCTCTTGGATGTTTTTGGAGAGTATCTCCAAGAATGACAGCTCTTTATATTATCTGCCACTAAACAGAAATACAAATATCATCACATTATTATAGTTATCACTATTAGATGTCAATCATAAGCCATAACTTTAAATGGGAACTCTCTAAATCCTCAAAACTTGTATTTGAAAGAAATTATGTTATCCAAATTTTAGGAAGGAAGAAACTGGCTCCATAAAGTTAAGTTATTCATGTGCATAGTCCTACAAGTATGTAGAGAGATTTAAGCCCCTCTTCTCTCTAGTTTTAAAATCAGTTCTGTTATTCCCTCCATTAGACAATGAAATTTCCCTTATGAAAAAAAATTGTTTGGTAAAGTAAAATTCACTTATTTTTATGCCTCACTCATTTATTCACAAAGCATAAAGAAATTTCATATAATTGCATCTCAGCAAAAACTCCTACATTTTCTACCTAGCCAGCCCTGCTCCTCTCAAAATCTTTCCTTAGGTTGTTGTCCAAAAATTCAAGAATCATTTTACTGTATATAATTTCAGATTGTTAAGATACTTTGTCTCATTTTGTAAAGAAGAAAATATACAAAAAGTGCATAAAATGAGTATATACATTGAACAAATGATAGCAAAGCAAAAAACTCATGTAACTACCACCCAAGTCAAGAAAGATATTGGTGTGTCAAAAGTACTCTGTCTATGCCTTACAACTTGCTATCCACCACCCCAGGAGATAATCATAACTGAATTTATACCAATTACTCTCTTATTTTTTTTTTAAATTTATTTATTTATTTTTATTTGCTTATTTACAGCATAACAGTGTTCATTGTTTTGGCATCACACCCAGTGCTCCATGCAGTATGTGCCCTCCCTATTACCCACCACCTGGTTCCTCAACCTCCCACCCCCCCCCCCCCCCGCCGCCCCTTCATAACCCTATGGTTGTTTTTCAGAGTCCATAGTCTCTTATGGTTCATCTCCCCTTCCAGTTTCCCTCAACTCCCTCTCCTCTCCATCTCCCCATGTCCTCCATGTTATTTGTTATGCTCCACAAATAAGTGAGACCATATGATACTTGACTCTCTCTGTTTGACTTATTTCGCTCAGCATAATTTCTTCCAGTCCTGTCCATGTTGCTACAAAAGTTGGGTATTCGTCCTTTCTGATGGAGGCATAATACTCCATTGTGTATATGGACCACATCTTCCTTATCCATTCATCCGCTGAGGGGCATCTTGGTTCTTTCCACAGTTTGGCGACCGTAGCCATTGCTGCAATAAACATTGGGGTACAAATGGCCCTTCTTTTCACTACATCTGTATCTTTGGGGTAAATACCCAGCAGTGCAATTGCAGGGTCATAGGGAAGCTCTATTTTTAATTTCTTCAGGAATCTCCACACTGTTCTCCAAAGTGGCTGCACTAACTTGCATTCCCACCAACAGTGTAAGAGGGTTCCCCTTTCTCCACATCCTCGCCAGCACACGTTGTTTCCTGTCTTGCTAATTTTGGCCATTCTAACTGGTGTTAGGTGGTATCTCAATGTTGTTTTAATTTGAATCTCCCTGATGGCTAGTGATGATGAACATTTTTTCATGTGTCTGATAGCCATTTGTATGTCTTCGTTGGAGAAGTGTCTGTTCATATCTTCTGCCCATTTTTTGATATGATTATCTGTTTTGTGTGTGTTGAGTTTGAGAAGTTCTTTGTAGATCCTGGATATCAACCTTTTGTCTGTACTGTCATTTACAAATATCTTCTCCCATTCCGTGGGTTGCCTCTTTGTTTTGTTGACTGTTTCCTTTGCTGTGCAGAAGCTTTTGATCTTGATGAAGTCCCAAAAGTTCATTTTTGCTTTTGTTTCCTTTGCCTTTGGAGACTTATCTTGAAAGAAGTTGCTGTGGCTGATATCGAAGAGTTTACTGCCTATGTTCTCCTCTACGATTCTGATAGATTCCTGTCTCACATTGAGGTCTTTTATCCATTTCGAGTTTATCTTTGTGTACGGTGGAAGAGAATGGTCGAGTTTCATTCTTCTACATATCGCTGTCCAGTTTTCCCAGCACCATTTATGGAAGAGACTGTCTTTTTGCCATTGAATATTTTTTCCTGTTTTGTCGAAGATTATTTGACCATAGAGTTGAGGGTCCATATCTGGGCTCTCTACTCTGTTCCACTGGTCTATGTGTCTGTTTTTATGCCAGTACCACGCTGTCTTGGTGATCACAGCTTTGTAGTAAAACTTGAAATCGGGTAACGTGATGCCGCCAGTTTTGTTTTTGTTTTTCAACATTTCCTTAGCAATTCGGGGTCTCTTCTGGCTCCATACAAATTTTAGGATTATTTGCTCCAGCTCTTTGAAAAATATCGGTGGAATTTTGATCGGAATGGCATTAAAAGTATAGATTGCTTTAGGCAGTATAGACATTTTAACAATGTTTATTCTTCCAATCCAAGAGCATGGAACAGTCTTCCATCTTTTTGTGTCTTCTTCAATTTCTTTCATGAGTGTTCTGTAGTTCCTCGAGTACAGGTCCTTTACTTCTTTGGTTAGGTTTATGCCCAGGTATCTTATGGTTCTTGGTGCTATAGTAAATGGAATCGATTCTCTAATTTCCCTTTCTGTATTTTCATTGTTGGTGTATAAGAAAGCCACTGATTTCTGTACATTGACTTTGTATCCTGCCACGTTACTGAATTGCTGTATGAGTTCTAGTAGTTTGGGGGTGGAGTCTTTGGGGTTTTCCATATAAAGAATCATGTCATCTGCGAAGAGAGAGAGTTTGACTTCTTCCTTGCCAATTTGGATACCTTTTATTTCTCTTTGTTGTCTGATTGCCGTTGCTAGAACTTCTAATACTATGTTGAACAAGAGTGGTGAGAGTGGGCATCCTTGTCGTGTTCCTGATCTCAACGGGAAGGCTGCAAGCTTTTTCCCATTGAGGATGATATTTGCTGTGGGTCTTTCATAGATAGATTTTATGAAGTTCAGGAATGTTCCCTCTATCCCTATACTTTGAAGCGTTTTCATCAGGAACGGATGCTGGATTTTGTCAAATGCTTTTTCTGCATCAATTGAGAGGACCATGTGGTTCTTCTCTCTTCTCTTATTGATGTGTTCTATCACACTGATTGATTTGCGAATGTTGAACCAACCTTGCAACCCAGGGATGAATCCCACCTGGTCATGGTGGATAATCTTTTTAATGTGCTGCTGGATCCTGTTTGCTAGGATCTTGTTGAGAATCTTTGCATCCATATTCATCAGTGATATTGGTCTGAAATTCTCCTTTTTGGTAGGGTCTTTGCCTGGTTTGGGGATCAGGGTAATGCTGGCTTCATAAAAAGAGTCTGGAAGTTTTCCTTCTGCTTCAATTTTTTGGAACAGCTTCAGGAGAATTGGTGTTATTTCTTCTTTGAAAGTTTGGTAGAATTCCCCAGGGAATCCGTCAGGTCCTGGGCTCTTGTTTTTTGGGAGGTTTTTGATCACTGCTTCAATCTCATTACTAGATATCGGTCTATTCAGGTTGTCAATTTCTTCCTGGTTCAATTTTGGGAGTTTGTAGCTTTCCAGGAATGCATCCATTTCATCTAGGTTGCTTAGCTTATTGGCATATAACTGTTGGTAATAATTTCTGATGATTGTTTCTATTTCCTTGGTGTTAGTTGTGATCTCTCCCTTTTCATTCATAATTTCATTAATTTGGGCTTTCTCTCTTTTCTTTTGGATTAGTGTGGCCAATGGTTTATCGATCTTATTGATTCTTTCAAAAAACCAGCTTCTAGTTTCATTGATACGTTCTACTGTATCTCTCGTTTCTACCTCATTGATCTCTGCTCTAATCTTGATTATTTCCCTTCTTGCATGTGGAGTTGGTTTGATTTGTTGTTGATTCTCCAGTTCTTTAAGGTGTAGAGACAGCTGGTGTATTCTGGATTTTTCAATGTTTTTGAGGGAGGCTTGGATGGCTATGTCTTTCCCCCTTAGAACCGCCTTTGCTGTATCCCATAGGGTTTGGACCGAGGTGTCTTCATTCTCATTGGTTTCCATGAATTGTT
This sequence comes from Meles meles, assembly GCF_922984935.1. Taxonomy (NCBI): domain Eukaryota; kingdom Metazoa; phylum Chordata; class Mammalia; order Carnivora; family Mustelidae; genus Meles; species Meles meles. Next base: position 33,639,067 of record NC_060069.1, on the reverse strand, counting down.
TAAGTTCATCTTTGATCTCCTGGTTGATCCAAGCATTCTTAAGCAAGGTGGTCTTTAGCTTCCAGGTGTTTGAGTTCCTTCTGAACTTTTCCTTGTGATTGAGCTCCAGTTTCAAAGCATTGTGATCGGAGAATATGCAGGGAATAATGTCAGTCTTTTGGTATCGGTTGAGTCCTGCTTTGTGACCCAGTATGTGGTCTATTCTGGAGAAGGTTCCATGTGCACTTGAGAAGAATGAGTATTCTGTTGTTTTAGGGTGGAATGTTCTGTATACGTCGATGAGGTCCATCTGGTCCAATGTTTCATTCAATGCTCTTATTTCTTTATTAATTTTCTGCTTCGATGATCTGTCTATTTCTGAGAGAGGCGTATTAAGATCTCCTACTATTATTGTATTCATATCAATATGGCTCTTTATCTTGATTAATAGTTTTCTTACGTAATTGGGTGCTCCCATATTGGGGGCATAGATATTCACAATTGTTAGATCGTCTTGGCGGATAGTACCTTTAAGAATTATGTAGTGTCCTTCTGTATCTCTGACTACAGTCTTTAGTTTAAAATCTAATTTATCTGATATGAGAATCGCTACCCCGGCCTTCTTTTGAGGCCCATTGGCATGAAAGATGCTTCTCCATCCCTTCACTTTCAGTCTGGGTGTATCCTTAGGTTCAAAATGAGTCTCTTGTAGACAACATATGGATGGGTCCTGTCGTTTTATCCAATCTGCAACCCTGTGTCATTTTATGGGCGCATTTAGGCCATTCACATTGAGAGTGATTATTGAGAGATGGGTTTTTATTGACATCGTGTTGCCTTTGAAGTCTTTCTGTCTGTAGATTGTTTCTATATTTCTGTTCAATGATATTCTTAGGATTTTTTTCTCTTTTATAGGACCCCCCTTAATATTTCCTGCAGTGTCAGCTTGGTGGTTGCATAGTCTTTTAAGCCTTGCCGGTCTTGGAAACTCTTTATCTCTCCATCCATTTTAAATGTCAGTCTTGCTGGATAGAGTATTCTTGGTTTCATGTTCTTCTCATTTAGTACTCTGAATATATTTTGCCTGCCCTTCCTGGCTTTCCAGGTCTCTGTGGAAAGGTCTGAAGTTATTCTAATGGGCTTTCCTCTGTATGTAAGAAGCTTCTTTGTCCTAGCTGCTTTTAAGAGGGTCTCTCTTGAAACATAATTCCCCATTCTAACTATAAGGTGCTGTGAGGACTTTCGAGAATCTAAAATCTTGGGAGGAAATCTTTCTGCCTCTAGTACATGAACGTTGTTTCCATTCGTGAGATTGGGAAAATTTTCATAGACAACTTCTTCCACTATATCTTCTAGACTTCTTTCTTTTTCTTCCCCTACAGGGATTCCAATAATTCTGACATTGGAACGTTTCATGGCATCATTTATTTCCCTGATTCTGTTTTCGTGGCTTCTGAGCTGTTTGTTCCAGGCTTCCTCCTGATCCTTTCTCTCTATCTGTTTGTCCTCCAGATCACTAATTCTATCTTCTGTCTCAGTTACCCTAGATTTTAGAGAATTTAGATTGGATTGGAACTCATTGAGAGCATTTTGAACATCATCCCTGGTGGCTTTCAGTTCTGCCCTAACATTGTGAACATCATCCCTGGTGGCTTTCAGTTCTGCCCTAATCAATTCTGTTTGGTCATCCATGGCTTTCTCCAACCTAGCTATTGCCTGGATAATTGTTAGTCTGAATTCCTTTTCTGACATATTGTCTATGTTGATAGCCATTAGCTCTGTTGCAGAAGGTCCGTCCTCTGTATTTTTCTTCTGTTGGGTATTCCTCCTCCTAGTCATTTTGGTAAGAGATGACTAAACAGATGCAGCTGGACTTATCGATTGTGGTGCAGTCAATGTGCACCCTTGAACGCTTCTGTGCAATCAGGATTCCCCACCCAAATGAGAGAAAAAAGAAAAGAAAAAGAAATAGAGAAGAAGAAAGAAAAAAAAGGGGAAAGAAAAAAGGAAAAAGAAAGAGAGAGAGAGATAGGGAAAAAAGGGAAGATACAAGAGAAGGCTCAGCCCAAATGGGCCACAAGGTAAGATTTGTGGAGTATACAAACAAAAAAAGACAGACAAAAAGAGTGATAAAAGTATATGACAAGAGAAAAAAATATGTATATATAAGCAAAAAAAAAGGGAAAAACCTCCTCAGAAAGAACCCCAAGTATAAGATTTATATATTTTCAGGACAGACACAAATTCACAGAAACACTGACAGAAGGAAAAATTGGGAGAATGGTTATAGTTTCTCAGTGTGGGTGAGGAAGGCTATTTTGATTCTTCCTGAAGGTATCTTGATGTTTTTGTTAAGGGACTCAACTTTCCTAAGTTACAGGGGGATTAGAAACTGGTTTGCCTATAGGGGTAGCATTGATTGGGGAAAGGGGATTACCTTGAAGTTTAACTCTATATGTATAGTAGAAAATAAAAATTTAAAAAAGAATAAACTAGACTAAACTAAGTTAAAATTAAAAAAGAATTAAAAAAATAGAAAAACAAAAGAAAAACACGGGTGTATGTATCAAAAAGTTCAGGTTAGAAGGTTATTAAAGAATTTGATGTACTGGACATCTCAGTGTGATGGTAAATAGGTTAAAAAATTATGTGTATGTATAAAAAAAAAAGAACCAGAATATTGGTAAAGAGTTAAAAATAAAAGTTGTATTTATGAAGTAGTGGTGGTTGTTCTCTTGTAGTCTTTTTTTTTTTTTTTCTTCCTTCCTGGTTGGTTTTCTGGGGGAGGGGCCTGCCACGTGGGTTTTCAGACAATGATGTTCCCTGAGTTAGGTCCTCCCACTCCCCTCAAGGGGGTGAGCTCTTTTTTTTTCAGGAAACTGTTTTTTTTTTTTTTTTTCAGCCTTTTGTTCTCTGGGGGTTTTTATGTTCTTTCATCTGCTTTCTCTCGCCTTGACAGCTTTTGATGGTTTTTGGAGGTTTAGAGGAGAGCAAACAGCACCCCAACCTCCCTCTCAAAGAGATGCCTCAGACTGTTTTGCAAAAGCTGCTGGCAGAGTTGGTTCTGAGTCACTGTCCCTGGGGATGCAGGAGCTCCTCGTTGTGCCCAAAACCAGGGCAGCGGTGGCTGTCTAGGCAGCTCCAGACCGCCAGAGAGGTTCGGAGCAGAGATCGCGCACTGAGATTTTCCCGCTGTCCCGGGCTGGGAATGTCTGTTTTTTCCGGCTGCCAGAGCTCCAGGCTAGCGCCTATGAGCACCTATCCCAAGGGAGGGTGTGGGACGCGCGTGTTTCAGGATTGCCGTCAGGCCAGGCTCCCAGCCCCTCACGGGAGCCAGACCCCACTCGTTCTCGGGCGCTGGTGTTCAGGTGCACTCGCGGCTCAGGGACGGAGACCTGATTTCTCCGCCGCACTCTCTCTGGCTCCGTGCCAGGGGAGGCTGTCCTGGGTCCGGGGACTTAGGTCCCTGACCCTAACCACCCAGGTTCCCACTATTACCCCTCCCCCACTGCGATCCTTTGCTGTTTGTTTTTTGAGTGCTTTCAACCAGACTCCAAGTTAATGCTGGTCCCCAGACGCAGAGCACTCTCATGTTGGGGTGTTACTTTCCAATCGGTCACCTCTGGTGGCTCGCTCCCCCTTTTGTTTATCTTCCGATATCAGTCCGATGCTCCCAGTCTGCTTTACCTGCCACTGGCGTCTTCTGCTCCAGTAGAGATCCAGACGTGTATAATTCTGATCTCAGGCTGATTTCATGGGTGGTCGGAGTTCTTTGGTAGGTAATCAGCTCACTTTAGGGTACAGGTTGAAATGGTGCCTTCTCCTACTTCCCCGCCATCTTGACTCTCCTACTCTCTTATTTTTTAAAGATATTTTTATTGCCAGTCTTTATATCCATAAGCAATACATTTATGTTTTGTTTGTTTTTGAAATTTACAAAATGCAATCCTATTTCTTATACTCCTTTGTAGCATATTTTGTTTTCTTGGCCAACATTATAAACATAAGATGCTTTCGTGGACTTGAATAAAAATACCAATTTATTTTTATTGTACAAAATTTCATTAACAAATACATCACAATTCATTGATTCCTGTTACTATTGATAGATATTTGGGTTGTTTCCAGCTTTTGCCTATTTCAAACCAAAACTTTATGAACATTTTGTGCATGCATTTTGATAAACATTTAGTGAACATTACTGTGTAGTATATATCCAACACTGGAATTATTGGGTAATAAAGTATATACATATAAACACTGCCAAGGAAATTTCCAAAGTAAAAGTATGAATTTATGTAGTATGCTAGTTCATACTTACTAATATTAATAACAGTTTTTGTTTATTTTAGATACCCTAGTATGTGTGAAGTTGTATTCCACTGTGATTTCTTTCTCCCTACAAATAAAGTTGGGCATCTTTTATTTATTATTTCTTAGGTTTCTTACTCATGAAAATGTCTCTTTAAGTTTTTGGCCTTTTTGTTGTTGTTATTTTTTTTTATTGTTTTGTTTTGTATTTTGTGGCCTTTTCCTCACTGATTAGTAGGAGTTCTATATTCTAGATACTCGTCCTTCCTCAGTTATCTGTTGGCATGTGCCTTCTCCCCACTTAGTAGCTTATCTTTTCATTGTATCTTTGGAATAATGGATTTCAAATGTTCTAAAGTTAAATTTATCATCTTTCATTCATGATTAAACATTTCAGTGTCTTTCTTTCTACATCTCAATGCCACAAAGACTTTCTTCTATATGAAAACCTTCAGATACAGGTCTTCCATTAACCCGGAATTGGTTTTCATGTAAAGTAGGGAATCCCATATCTGAAGAGAATCAAAACCATTATCATCCTGCTAGATATTACAATGTAAACACCAATTTCTCACCTCCCAATTCACGTTATTATTTTTTCTGGGAATTTTAGTGTACTGTATTTTTTTACTTGTGATCCCCACTAGACATTAGTATTACCATTTTTTTTTCTTTCTAAGTTTTTACTTAAATTGCAGTTAGTTAATATACAGCGTTATATTAATTTTAGCTGTAGAAGTTAGTGGTTTATCACTTCTACACAACACCCAATCCTCATCACAAGTTGACTCCAGAATTCCCACCACTTATTTAACCTACCCCAACTTACCTCTCTCCAGTAATCATCAGTTTGTTCTCTATAGTTGAGTCTATTTCTTGGCTTTCCACTCCTCCCCTGCCCATGTTCATTTGTTTTATTTCTTAAATTCCACATATGAGTGAAATCATATGGTATTTTTCTTTCTCTGACTTATTTTGCTGGCATAATACTCTCTAGTTCCATCTATGTCATTGTAAATGGCAGGATTTCATTCTTTTTATGGATGAGCAATATTCCATTTTATACATATACCACCTCTTCTTTATCCACTCATTGATCAAGGGACATTTGGCCTCTTTCCATAATTTGGCTACTGTTGGTAATGCTGCTATAAACTTTGGGGTGCATGTATTCCTTTGAATTAGTATTTTTTGTATCCTTTGGGTAAATACCTAGTAGCACCATCTACACATTTAATGCAATCCTTATCAAAATACCACCAGCATTTTTCACAGAACTATAACAAACAATCCTAAAATTTATGTGGAAACACAAAAGACCCTAAATACCCAAAGCAAACTTGAAAAAGAAAAGCAAAGCTGAAGACATATAATTCTGGACTTTGAGTTATATTACAAAGTTGTAGTGATCAAGACAATATGGTACTAGCACAAAGATAGATATATAGAGCAATGGAACTGAATAGAAAAGCCAAAGGTAACCCACAACTAATGGTCAATTAATCTTTGGCAAAGCAGGAAAGAATATCCAATGGGGGAGGGGAGAGAGTATCTTCAATAAATGGTGTTAGGAAAACTGGACAGCAACATGCAAAAGAATGAAACTGGAGGGGCTCCTGGGTGGCTCAGTGGGTTAAAGCCTCTGCCTTAAGCTCAGGTCATAATCTCAGGGTCCTGGGATTGAGCACCACATTGGGCTCCCTGCTCAGCAGGGAGCCTGCTTCCCAACCCCTGCCTGCCTCTCTGCCTACTTGTGATCTCTGTCAAATAAATAAAATCTTTATAAAAAAATGAAACTGGGCCACTTTCTTACACCTTACACAAAAGTAAATTCAAATGGATGAAAGAGGGAGGAGGAGTCAAGATGGCGGAGAAGTAGCATGCTGAGACTACATCAGGTAGCAGGAGATCAGCTAGATAGCTTATCAATCCATTGCGAACACCTACAAATCCAACAGGAGATGAAAGAGAAGAACAGCAACAATTCTAGAGACAGAAAATTGACCACTTTCTGAAAAGTAAAGTGATTCCAAACCAATGGGAAGATAGACCGCGGGGGGAGGGGCCAGCTCCCGGCAAGAGGCAGAGCAACAGAGCACAAAATTGGGACTTTTAAAAGTCTGCTCCATTGAGGGACATTGCTCCAGAGGCTAAACCAGGGTGAAGCCCACACAGCGTCAGTGTGGCCCCAGGTCCCGCGGGGTCATAGAAGGATCGGGGGTGTCTGAGTGTTGCAGAGCTCGCAGGTATTAGAATGGGGAAGCCAGCTACAGAGACAGAGCCAAGGAGTGAGCTCTCAGCTCGGGGTTACCTTGAACCAGTCGCAGGCTGAGTGAGCTCAGGGTGCCACCAGAGGCAAGGGACATGGGAGTGATCGAGCACTTGTCTCTGAGGGTGCACTGAGGAGTGGGGCCCCGAGCTCTCTACTCCTCTGGGCTGGAGACTGGGAGGCCGCCATTTTCATTCTCGTCCTCCAGAACTCTATGGAAAGTGTTCAGGGAGCAAAAGCTCCCAAAAGCGAAACCAAGCGGATTACTTAGCCCAGCCCCTGGTAAGGGTGTTGCAATTCCGCCTGGGCCAAAGACACTTGAGAATCACTACAACAGGCCCCACCCCCAGAAGATCAACAAGAAATCCAGCTAGGACCAAGTTCACGTACCAAGCAGAACAGCAGAATTCCAGAGAAGGAGAAAACAAAGCATGGAATTCATGGCTTTCTCCCCATGGTTCCTTAGTCTTGCAGTTTAATTTTTTAGATTTTATTTTTTTCTTCTTCTAAATTTCTTTAACTTTTACCCTTTCCTCTTTTAACATTTTTTAACTAGTTAATCTTAATAATACCTTTCATAAAAATATATATATAATAACCTTTCTTGAACCTTCATTATTATAGTCATATTTTATGCTTCATTGTATCTAACTTTATTTTTTGTATACACATAGGATTTTTCTTCTAAAAATTTGGGGTACAACTTCTTCTAATAGATCAAAATATGCCCTAAATCTAGCTCCAGGCTTGTTCTAGTCTCCAGCCTGAGCAAAATCTCTCCACTTTCTTTTTCTTTATTCTCCCAAGCAACTTACTTTATCAACTCCTTTTTTAGACTAAAAAAATTTTTTTTTCATCTTTATAGGCATAGTCCATCCCTTCATTGGGTTTACCCTTATATATGTTTTTCATTCTTTAAATTTTGGGGAGGTACTTTCTTCTAAGAAACCAAAATACTCCCAAAATTAAGTGGGTGACACTATTCTAGTCACCAGTCTAATATATATACTTCTTTCTTTTTTATATATTGTTAAATATGTTTTCTTTTTTTTTATATTATTCTCTGAACTTCTTTTTATCCCCTTTCTCCACCCCATGATTTGGGATCTCTTCTGATTTGGCTAAAGCACATTTTCCTGGGGTCTTTGCCACCTTTTTAGTATTTTACTTGCTCCTTCATATATTCTTATCTGGACAAAATGACAAGGCTGAAAAACTCACCACAAAAAAAAGAACAAGAGGCAGTACCAAAGCCTAGGGACCTAATCAATACAGACATTGGTAATATGTCAGACCTAGAGTTCAGAATGATGATTCTCAAGGTTCTAGTCAGACTCAAAAAAGGCATGGAAGATACTAGAGAAACCCTCTCTGGAGATAGAAAAGCCCTTTCTGGAGAAATAAAAGAACTAAAATCTAACCAAGTTGAAATCAAAAAAGCTATTAATGAGGTGCAATCAAAAATGGAGGCTCTCACTGCTAGAATAAATGAGGCAGAAGAAAGAATTGGTGACATAGAAGACCAAATGACAGAGAATAAAGAAGCTGAGCAAAAGAGGGAAAAACAGCTACTGGACCACTAGGGGAGAATTTGAGAGATAAGTGACACCATCAGACGTAACAACATTAGAATAATTGGGATTCCAGAAGAAGAAGAAAGAGAGAGGGGAGCAGAAGGTCTATTGGAGAGAATTATTGGAGAGAATCTCCCTAATATGGCAAAGGGAACAAGCATCAAAATCCAGGAGGTGCAGAGAACCCCCCTCAAAATCAACAAAAATAGGTCCACACCCCGTCACCTAATAGTAAAATTTACAAGTCTTAGTGGCAAAGAGAAAATCCTGAAAGCAGCCCGGGAAAAGAAGTCTGTAACATACAATGGTAAAAATATTAGATTGGCAGCAGACTTATCCACAGAGACCTGGCAGGCCAGAAAGAGCTGGCATGATATATTCAGAGCACTAAACGAGAAAAACATGCAGCCAAGGATACGATATCCAGCTAGGCTATCATTGAAAATAGAAGGAGAGATCAAAAGCTTCCAGGACAAACAAAAACTGAAAGAATTTGCAAACACCAAACCGGCTCTACAGGAAATATTGAAAGGGGTCCTCTAAGCAAAGAGAGACCTTAAAGTAGTAGATCAGAAAGGTATAGAGACAATATAAGTAACAGTCACCTTACAGGCAATATAATGGCACTAAATTCATATCTCTCAATAGTTATCCTGAACGTTAAGGGGCTAAATGCCCCAATCAAAAGACACAGGGTATCAGAATGGATAAAAAAACAAAACCCATCTATATGTTGCCTACAAGAAACTCAGTTTAGACGCGAAGACACCTCCAGATTTAAAGTGAGGGGGTAGAAAACAATTTACCATGCTAATGGGCATCAGAAGAAAGCTGGGGTGGCAATCCTTACATCAGATCAATTAGATTTTAAGCCAAAGACTATAATAAGAGATGATGAAGGACACTATATCATACTCAAAGGGTCTGACCAACAAGAAGATATAACAGTTTTAAATATCTATGCCCCTAACGTGGGAGCAGCCAACTATATCAACCAATTAATAACAAAATCAAAGAAACATATCAATAATAATACAATAATAGTAGGGGACTTTATACTCCCCTCACTGAAATGGACAGATCATCCAAGCAAAAGATCAACAAGGAAATAAAGGCCTTTAATGACACACTGGACCAGATAGACATCACAGATATATTCAGAACATTTCATCCCAAAGCAACAGAATACACATTCTTCTCAAGTGCACATGGAACATTCTCCAGAATAGATCACATCCTGGGTCACAAATCAGGTCTCAACCGGTATCAAAAAGATTAGGATCATTCCCTGCATATTTTCAGACCACAATGATCTGAAGCTAGAACTCAATCACAAGAGGAAATTTGGAAAGAAACCAAATACGTGGAGACTAAACAGCATCCTTCTAAAGAATGAATGTGTCAACCAGGAAATTAAAGAAGAACTGAAAAAATTCATGGAAACAAATGATAATGAAAACACAATGGTTCATGGAGGCAATTTGGAATGAACCCAAATACATGGAGACTAAACAGCATCCTTCTAAAGAATGAATGGGTCAACCAGGAAATTAAAGAAGAATTGAAAAAATTCATGGAAACAAATGATAATGAAAACACAACTGTTCAAAATCTGTGGGACACAGCAAAGGCAGTACTGAGAGGAAAATATATGGCGGTGCAAGCCTTTCTCAAGAAAACAGAAAGGTCTCAAGTGCACAACCTAACCCTACACCTAAAGGAGATAGAGAAAGAACAACAAAGAAAGCCTAAACCCAGCAGGGGAAGAGAAATCATAAAGATCAGAGCAGAAATCAATGAAATAGAAACCAAAAAAAAAACAAAAGAACAAATCAACAAAACTAGGAGCTGGTTCTTTAAAGAATTTATAAGATTGATAAACCCCTAGCCAGACTTATCAAAAAGAAAAGAGAAAGGACCCAAATAAATAATATCATGAATGAAAGAGGAGAGATCACAACCAACACCAAAGAAATACAAAAAATTATAAGAACATATTATGAACAACTGTATGGCAACAAATTTGACAATCTGGAAGAAATGGATTCATTCCTAGAGACATATAAACTACCACAACTGAACCAGGAAGAAATAGAAAACCTGAACAGACCTATAACCAGTAAGGAGATTCAAACAGTCATCAAAAATCTCCAAACAAACAAAAGCCCAGGGGGAGATGTCTTCCCAGGGGAATTCTACCAAACATTTAAAGAAGAATTAATACCTATTCTCCTGAAACTCTTCCAAAAAAATAGAAATGGAAGGAAAACTTCCAAACTCATTTTATGAGGCCAGCATCACCTTGATCCCCAAACCAGACAAGGATCCCATCAAAAAAGAGAATTACAGGGAATTTCATCCTTGATGAACACAGATGCAAAAATTCTCACCAAAATACTAGCCAATAGGATCCAACAGTGCATTTAAAAGATTATTCACCACGACCAAGTGGGATTTATTCCACATATCAGATAAAGGGCTAGTGTCCAAAATCTTTAAGGAACTTAACAAACTCAACACCCAAAGAACAAACAATCCAATCAAGAAATGGGCAGAGGACATGAACAGACATTTCTGCAAAGAAGACATCCAGATGGCCAACAGACACATGAAAAAGTGCTCCACATCGCTTGGCATCAGGGAAATACAAATCAAAACCACAATGAGATATCACCTCACACCAGTCAAAATGGCTAAAATTAACAAGTCAGGAAATGACAGATGCTGGCGAGGATGCAGAGAAAGGAGAACCCTCCTACACTGTTGGTGGGAATGCAAGCTGGTGCAACCACTCTGGAAAACAGCATGGAGGTTCCTCAAAATGTTGAAAATAGAGCTACCCTATGACCCAGCTATTGCACTATTGGGTATTTACCCTAAAGATACAAACATAGTGATTCAAAGGGGCACGTGCACCTGAATGTTTATAGCAGCAATGTCTACAATAGCCAAACTATGGAAAGAACCTAGATGTCCATCAACAGATGAATGGATAAAGAAGGTGTGGTATATATACACAATGGAATACTAGGCAGCCATCAAAAGAAGTGAAATCTTGCCATTTGCGGTGATGTGGATAGAACTAGAGGGTATCATGCTTAGTGAAATAAGTCAACTGGAGAAAGACAACTATCATATGATCTCCCGGAATGAGGACGTGTAGATGCAACATGGGGGTTAGGGGGATAGGAGAAGAAAAAATGAAAGAAAATGGGATTGGAAGGGAGGTAAACCATAAATGACTCTTTTTTTAAAATTTTTTATTTATTTCTTATTTTTTATAAACATATAATGTAATTTTACATTATATTAAAGGGGTACAGGTCTGTGAATCGCTAGGTTTACACACTTCACAGCACTCTCCATAGCACATACCCTCCCCAATGTCCATAACCCCCCTCCCCCTCTCCCAACACCCCCTCCCCCCAGCAACCCTCAGTTTGTTTTGTGAGATTAAGAGACACTTAAATCTAGAGGTGTTTTCGCGTCTAAACTGAGTTTCTTGTAGGCAACATATAGATGGGTTTTGTTTTTTTATCCATTCTGATACCCTGTGTCTTTTGATTGGGGCATTTAGCCCCTTAACGTTCAGGATAACTATTGAGAGATATGAATTTAGTGCCATTATATTGCCTGTAAGGTGACTGTTACTTATATTGTCTCTATACCTTTCTGATCTACTACTTTTAGGGTCTCTCTTTGCTTAGAGGACCCCTTTCAATATTTCCTGTAGAGCCGGTTTGGTGTTTGCAAATTCTTTCAGTTTTTGTTTGTCCTGGAAGCTTTTGATCTCTCCTTCTATTTTCAATGATAGCCTAGCTGGATATCGTATCCTTGGCTGCATGTTTTTCTCGTTTAGTGCTCTGAATATATCATGCCAGCTCTTTCTGGCCTGCCAGGTCTCTGTGGATAAGTCTGCTGCCAATCTAATATTTTTACCATTGTATGTTACAGACTTCTTTTCCCGGGCTGCTTTCAGGATTTTCTCTTTGCCACTAAGACTTGTAAATTTTACTATTAGGTGACGGGGTGTGGACCTATTTTTGTTGATTTTGAGGGGGGTTCTCTGCACCTCCTGGATTTTGATGCTTGTTCCCTTTGCCATATTAGGGAGATTCTCTCCAATAATTCTCTCCAATAGACCTTCTGCTCCCCTCTCTCTTTCTTCTTCTTCTGGAATCCCAATTATTCTAATGTTGTTACGTCTGATGGTGTCACTTATCTCTCAAATTCTCCCCTAGTGGTCCAGTAGCTGTTTTTCCCTCTTTTGCTCAGCTTCTTTATTCTCTGTCATTTGGTCTTCTATGTCACCAATTCTTTCTTCTGCCTCATTTATTCTAGCAGTGAGAGCCTCCATTTTTGATTGCACCTCATTAATAGCTTTTTTGATTTCAACTTGGTTAGATTTTAGTTCTTTTATTTCTCCAGAAAGGGCTTTTCTATCTCCAGAGAGGGTTTCTCTAGTATCTTCCATGCCTTTCTTGAGCCTGGTGAGAACCTACAGAATCATCATTCTGAACTCTAGGTCTGACATATTACCAATGTCTGTATTGATTAGGTCCCTAGGCTTTGGTACTGCCTCTTGTTCTTTTTTTTGTGGTGAGTTTTTCAGCCTTGTCATTTTGTCCAGATAAGAGTATATGAAGGAGCAATTAAAATACTAAAAGCGTGGCAAAGACCCCAAAAAATGCGCTTTAACCAAATCACAAGAGATCCCAAATTGTGAGGGGGATAAAGGGGATAAAAAGTGGTTCAGGAAAAAAAAGAAAAAAATTTTAAGAAGAAAACAAATCAAGCAAAAATATAAAAAAGAAAGAAAAAATATATATAAGATAAACTAGTTTTAAAATGATAAAAAATAAACGGGTAAAAGTTTTAAAAAATTTAGCAGAAGAAGAAAGAAGAAAGAAAAAAAATTGTAAAAGAAAAAAAATTAAATTAACCGCAAGACTAAAGAATCATGGGGAGAAAGCCATGAGTTCTGTGCTTTGCTCTCTCCTCTTCTGGAATTCCGCTGCTGGCCTAGGTATTGAACTTGCTTTCCTTGGTCGATGAACTTCATCCTGGCTGGATATTTTTTTGATATTCTGGGGGAGGGGCCTGTTGTAGTGACTCTCAAGTGTCTTTGCCCGAGGTATTATTGCACTGCCCTTATCGGGGGCCGTACTAAGTAATCCGCTTGGGTTCGCTTTTGGGAGCTTCTATTCCCTGAACGCTTTCCATAGAGTTCGGGAAGATGGGAATGAAAATGGAGGCCTCCTAGTCTCCGGCCCGGAGGAGCCGAAAGCCCGGGGCCCCACTCCTCAGTGAGCCCCCAGAGAACAGCACCCAATGACTCCCATATCCCCAGCCTCCAGCAATGCTCCAAGCTCACTCAGCCTGCATCCGATTCAAGGTAACCCCGAGCTGAGAGTTCAGTCCTCGGCTCTGTCTCTGTAGCCGGCTTCCCCATTCTAATACCTTCGAGCTCTGCAATACTCCGACACCCCCGATCCTTCTGTGACCCTCCGGGAGTTGGTGCCATGCTAACCCAGCCTGGGCTTCACCCCGGTTTAGCCTCTGGAGCAATGTCCCTCAGTGGAACAGACTTTTAAAAGTCCTGATTTTGTGCTCCTTTGCTCCGCCGCTTGCTGGGAGCCGGCCCCTCCCCCCGCGGGCTATCTTCCCGTCGTTTTGGATTCACTTCTCCGCCAGTCCTACCTTTCAGAAAGTGGTTGATTTTCTGTTTCTAGAATTGTTGTTCTTCTTCTCTTCGATCTCCCATTGGGTTTTTAGGTGTTTGCAATGTTTAGATAAGCTATCTAGCTGATCTCCTGCTACCTGATGTAGTCTCAGCCTGCTACTTCTCTGCCATCTTGACTCCTCCCCCCCATAATTGACTCTTAACCTCACAAAACAAACTGAGGCTTGCTGGGGGGAGAGGGAGTTATGAGAGGGGGAGGGGGTTATGGACATTGGGGAGGGTATGTGCTATGGAGAGTGCTGTGACATGTGTAATTGTAACGATTCACATATATGTACCCCTAGGGATAAAAATACATTATATGTTTATAAAAAAATAAGAAATAAATAAAAAAATAAAAATAAAAAAAAATGGGCAGAAGAAATGAATAGACATTTTTCCCAAGTATTATTATTTTATATGCTTTATGTTCATTTTCATTTTTCCACACATTTGCCACTTTCTGTTCTTTTATTTCCTTTTGTCTTTTCAGAACTTATGTCTGTGTTCATTTTCTTCTATTGTATTGCATTCTTTAGGATTTCCTTTTGTGAGGATCTGCTAGTAACAAATTCCTTCAATCTGTTTATGGTAAATGTTTATATCTGACTTCCATTCATGCAGTTTATTTTCTCTAAGCATTAGAGTCCAGGTTTCACTAACTTCGCTTCAGCATTTTCGAGGTAACCTTTTGTCTTCCAATTCTTGTAGTTGCTATTGAGAAGTCATTCAGACAATCCTTCTCAAGTTGGTCTTATTCCTCTGCCTGTTGTCCATATATTCTCTTTGTCTTTGTGTTATTTTGCTTTACTAGGTCAAGAACATGTAACTTGGTACAGATTTATTTTTTATTGCATTTAGGTTTTTTTTGTCTTTCAACACATTTGGAAAATTCTCAGCTGGTCTTTCTGCAAATGTTGCCTTTTCTCTTTCTCATCTACATTTGGGGATCCAGTGAAATGTCTGTTATATGCAGTCATGGAAATCTTATCTCTTACCCTCTTGTCTGTGTTTTTACCTTTTGCTTTTTCTATGATAGAGTGTGCATGATTTCTTATTATCTCCCTTCTGGTTTACTAAGTCTCACCTGCTAGGACCATTCTGTTGCTATTTACATAATTTTTTAAAACGTGATATATTTCTTTTTTTTAATCATCTCTAGTTTTATTTATTTGAACAGGCTCTGCCATTTAGTTAATAGTATTGTATAAAATTTAATTTTCTGATTTTGATTACTGTACTTTAGGCATACAAGATGTTAACACAAGGACGGTGAAGGCTTTATGGGAACTCTCTGTATTATTTCCTGTGGATTTTCTGTAAGTCCAAAATTAGTTCCAAATATGAGTCCCAAAGGTTTTTTTTTTAATTTTTTAAGCTATATATCAAATCAGATAGTAATTTGGCCAATGTGATTAATATTCTTTTTAAAATGATAAAAATGTACTGACCCAAGGAAGTCCTTATTAGAAGTGTGAAATTCTGATTAATAATTCAATAATTCAATTCCATATGCAGAAACCATGCTCGTAATAGGAGGTAGGGATGCACACCCATTCTAGCTTTCAAAAAAATTTTACAAAGATAAAGCAAATAACTAAGACCAGAAATTCCTTTTTTTTTTTTAAGCTTTTCCTAGGAAACAGATCACCTGGAAGTTGTCTTCTTTTCTTCCATTGTTTTCTTCTACTTCTCCCTTTTTCCTTCTGTTATTAAACTGTTAAGTATCACTAAATTGAAATTACATTAAGTGACTTTTTTTTTCTAGTGGAAGTTATGCTCAAAGGCTTTCAGTATAAAAATATTCTCTTGCAAATATGCCAAATGAAGCATGATTAAATTTCCCCCTGAACCACTACAAAGCTGGGAAGTTGGCCCCTTTCTTTTGTAATATACTGCTGTCCATCCTTCTCTCATTTCATTTTCTATACTGTTATTTCTTTGAATTGGTAACTCTGCCTGAATTTGGACCAAAGTAGAGAATAGAATAGTTCTTGGCCCATCTCAAAGTCCAGTACCAATTTAGCTGAAGCATTTTTGACCTGTCTTTTGGATAATTCAGTCTATGAATCTTAAATTCAGTTACCAAC
Source organism: Meles meles (assembly GCF_922984935.1). NCBI lineage: Eukaryota > Metazoa > Chordata > Mammalia > Carnivora > Mustelidae > Meles > Meles meles. The sequence goes on along the minus strand of NC_060069.1, from coordinate 33,623,122 downwards.
CATCCTCCTTCCTTCATCTCCCTACTCTGATTGGAGGCTTTTAATTAGTGCTAGCCTTTACCTTCCTTGGGCACGGCTCAGGTTGCTTTCAGGTACACATTTGTATGTGCATTGGAAGAATGTGGGAAGCTAAGCAGAATCGTAGGGTAGGAGATTATCATCTGATTTAGGAACATGAGTAAGGTTCACTTATATATACACAGAGTCTGTGCATAGGCATGTGTACACACACACACACACACACACACACACACACACACAAAACCAGAGAGCACAGTGGCTTCAGCATCACCAACTTCCTTTACAGAAGCCCCATTTCAGGCATCAAATGACAGCTGTGGCTCTATCACAGATTTGGAAATCTGGGTCTCTATTTATCTCATAGGAATGCCCCAGCTGCTCTGCAGACACTCAAGAGCCTGGCAAAGTTGGCCTTTCCCACCGTCTTGCCAGCTCTATAAGCCCTCAGAGAGAACCATCTCATTTCTCTTAATCAGGAGCAATGACTTTCAAAAGAGCCTGATGGCACCAATTGATGAATTAAGTCAAGAGGGAGAAACTAATCATGAAGGATGTGCCTTGTGCCTGTGTGTGTTATTTATAGAAACCTAAGCAGACAAGGAGAATACATTAACATTATTAAGCTAAATCTACCCTGTTATTCTCAGTTCTTGTTCGTGGCAAATTCTCCCTTAACTGCTTTCTATAGTATTAGATAAAAACCCATGCTGTGTTTATCTTAGTTAAAATTGTGCTCTGAAAAAGAGTGTTTTCTCACCTTTTTTAAAAAGACATTGATCATCTATAAAAAGATGTTGATCTAGATTTCCACAGCAAGTCATAAGAGGAGGTAAAAAGCTTAATGCAAACAGTTGAACCTGGGGGACAGAGTCAGAAAAAGAGAAAGGTGCTGCCTTTTCCTAAGTAAAAGGATTTTGTTACTTTCAAAACAGTTCACCTTGCAAAAGACTGTTACAATAATACAATCAATTTAAAGCAATCATAGGTAAAGAAACATGCAGAATAAGGAATAAAAACTAAAAACATAAAGTCAGTTACTAAAAAACACATGGAGAGTAAGTCTAAAACCTCTATCAGTGGAACATAGACCTAACTCCTATTCCAAACCCTGGGTTCTATTCTCATGTTGAGTAACAGAAAATTACTTTGTCTCTCAGTTCTCATTTCTCAAATCATAAGACCTATAGCACAAAAAGTTCCCAGTATAACCAAATATCCAGCCTATGTTTAGATTTCCATAATTGTATAATTTACTAATTAGATTGGTTTGTTTGCCTGAATTAGGACATGCATTGTAATTGGTTGATATGTTTCCAATATCTTTTTCAATCTACAGTTTCCTCCATATTTTTATTCTTGTTTCTTTCAATGTATATTGAAGAAAATAGCTTGATGTCCTACAGAATGTACTATAGTCAGGATTTCACTGATTGTATCACTGTGGTATCATGTAATACCTTACCTGTAAATTGAGGTTCAAGTTAGAATTTTCACTAGAATTAGATTTGGGCTTTAAAAAAAAACTGCTTTATTGATGGTATAATGTATTTTCTTAGGAGTTTTAACAGCCTTTTTGCTAGGATCCCTTATGAATTATAGATTGCTAATGTGAGTACTCTAATTCTATCATTCTCTCTTCATTTATTAGCTGGATCACTTCTGATGGAGATCAAGATATGCTACCCCAAAATATGGTACTTTGGTGTATTAAATATGGCACCTCAGCATATTTGAGTTTAAGAAAAATGGCAGAATTAGAAAGGTCACTCTGCCATTCACCCACCATTCTTTCCTGAAATAGGTCAGAAAATCCTCATGTGAGAGGTGCCTTCTCTATACCCAGAGGAAAGGAGCATCATTTTATCTCTGAAGAAAAAAGGATTCCCAGAAAAATCCTAATGAACAGACCTTGCTGAAGTTTTCCTCAGTTTCTTACCTTTATCTCACATAACCTATCATATTTCTACAAGACTGTCCATTCTCATCAAACCTAGTGTAAATATACTTAGAGCTACCTATTTCTTCTGGTCTTCATTTCCTTATGAAGGCTCCTCTCTCACATAAAACTTATACTAAATAAATGTATATACTTTTTTCCCGTTAATCTGTCTTTGTCAGTCTGAAAACAGACTCAGCCAGAGATCCCAAAAGGGTCAAGGAAAATTTTTCCTCCTTTATACCTCCAAAGGGAGAACGTTCCCTCATTAACTATTTGGTAACCTAGAGGTATAGTTCATAAAGAAGAGGCATAATGAATGTTGATTTTTTTCCCTTTATGAATTTTTCATGTAATGTTTCCTAGCAACTTCTAAAATTGGCCAATGTTTATTTTATGTTTGAAATATCATTATGAACTTACGAGTTTAAAAATATTTGGTTTGTGTTTCAATCCACTGCAGTCGTATTCCTTATTGCCCGTCTTTGTCAAGGGGAAGCCTCTTTATTGTGACTCTGAGACCTTTAGAGAGTCTTTGAGAGCTTTCTTGCTACCTACTATGAAAATATATTCTGAACCTACTTGTATATTTCATGCCAAAGAACTGGAGTCCTCTGGAGTTTGATCACTGTTGTAGTGGCTAGAGCTAAGGAATATGTATATATGTATATCTGTGTATGTATACATATGAAATATTAAAGAGATTCATAATGATATAGCCAATTTTGAATCAGGGCTAAAGAGATTTTCCTAACCACATAGATGCATCTCCTATTTTGTGTTTATTGTTTCAGTATGCAGATTTGGAGAATGAGTGTGTGTGTGTCTGTGTGTGTGTGTGTGTGTGTGTGTACATATGTATCTATATGCATTAAAGTTATTCATACTGATACTTTAAATTCAAATTCGAACCACAGAATTTTTATTTAACCTCATAGATACCCAACTATCTTTTCCACGGTAGCAATCCTCATTTATAACAAAACCACCTCATTATTTTTTTTCAACACATGCATTATAGTCTCAGAATAATAACCCCATTCTGAATCTAGTAATTGAAAAGCAAAAACAATTTATTTGCAGTTTTATTTCCCTTTGGTTTAAAGGGGTCCATAATATGCCACTGTGCCACAAACATTAATTTTGAGCTGAAGGCATTGTTAAGTTTTTTTCCTGAACTCCCTTGTCTGCCTAAAAGTGGAGTTTCCCAGAAGAACTCAATTGTTTTAAATTATTCCTTGCAGGGCCGGCTTAGTGGTCACATATTCTTTCAGTCTCTGCTGGTCTTGGAAGCTCCTTATCTCTCCATCAGATCTGAAAGACAGCCTTACCAGATAAAGTTTTCTTGGTGGCTTATTCTTCTCATTTAGTACCCTGAATATGTCTTGCCAGCCCTTTCTGGCTTGCCAGATTTCTGTGAACAGGTCTGACATTATTCTGATGTTCCTCCCTCTGTCTGTAAGGAATCTCTTCCTCCTAACTGCCCTTAACATGGTTTCCCCAGTTCTGAGATTTATATTTTTTACTATTACATGCTGGGATATTGTTCTGTTCTCCTTGATCTTGGGAAAGGTCCTCTCTGCCTCTAGGATGCAAATGCTTGTTTTATTCCCCACACCGGGAATTTCTCAGCTATGATTTGCTCAAATATATCCTCTAGTCCTTTCTCTCTCCACCCTCTCAGGGATCCCAATAATTCTGACATTGGAACATTTCATGGTGTCATTTATTTCTAATTCTGTTTTCATGGATTTTAAGGTGCTTGTTCTAGGCCTCCTCCTGTTCTTTCCTTTTTATCAGTTTGTCTTCTAGATCACTCTTTCTTTCTTCTGCCTCATTTACCTTAGTGTTAGTATCTAATTTACACTGCATCTCCTTTATAGCATTTTTAAATTTGCCCTGATCAGCTCTCATTTCTGCCCTTAGAGATTCTACATTGCATTAATGGTTTTCTCCAGCCTAACTATTGTCTTCATAACTGTTACCCTGAAGTATATTTCTGACATCTTGCTTAGATCCATATCCATTAGATTTCCAGGAGAGGCCATTGTCTCTGGGTCTTTTCTTTGTTGGGAATTCCTCCTCCTAGTCATTCTGTTGAGTCGTGATTGAGGGGATAGACAGTCAAAAACATCAACCGCAATCCAGGCAAAGTGCACGCCGGAAAAGTTTGGAACAATTGGAAGTCACCACCAAAAACAAACAAATAAACAAACAAATGAACAAACAAAAACAGCCAAAATGAAACCCAAGTATAAGATTTACAAAATACAAAACGAAAACAAACAGCAACAACAAAAAATCTACAAAAAAAAAAAAAAAGCGGGGGTGGTGGTGGTGGTGGTTAAGGGATGGTTGCTGTAATCCCTCAAATGCAAGCAAGGTAGGGTGCTTCAGTTCTTCTTGGGTGTATTTTGTTCTCTTTGTTAGAGAACACTACTTCTCAGAGATACAGGGATATTATAACTGGTATATATACAAAGGTAGTATTGAATAGGGGGAAAAGGGACTACATTGAAGCTTATATCTATCATCTATCAATCTATCTATCTATAATCTATACATATAAAGAAAAAGAAAAAAGTACACATGTGAAAAAGTTCAAGTTAAAAAGTTACTATGGAATATGTTATATTAAACATTTAGTTTAAATGATAAATAGGCTCAAAAAAAAAAGAAGAGGAAGAAACATGAGAAAGAATTTTAAAAAGAGAGAGAGAGAGAAATTGTATCTAAGAAATACACCGGCCATGAAGCCACACCAGGAGTTTAATATACTATATTCCCCTGGTGTTGGGGTTTTACAGTTTTATGGAGACCCTGTGGTTGTTGCCCTCTTATTCTTCCAGATTGTTTTCTGGGGGAGGGACCTGCTACATTGTTTTTCAGGCAACTGTGCTTTGGCAGAGTTGCCCTGCCCCTAAGAAGGGGCTGGGATCTGTGGAAACAGGTTTTTTTGGACTTTTGTTCTCTGTTGGCTTTTCATGCCTTTTGGAGGGTCAGAACATAGGAAAATGTCCGCACCCAGACCTCCACCCCAGCAGAGAGAAGCCACAGTCTGCTCCTCTCTGAACACTCCAGAACACACAGTTTCTCCCTCTGTGAGTGGGGTTGAAAACAGCAGCCTCCCATAGGCAGTGCATGCCCCCAGCGATATCCTCTCAGAGGTCGACTCCTGCTTGTCTCTGCTCCCTGTGACTCCAAAACTGCAAGTAATCCCAGTCTGGGTGGGCCTGGGCCCTGGTGGTAGTGGTGGATGGAAGTGGCTGGCCCCAGGTCTTCAGGCACAGGTCTAAGCTGGGTCCTCTCTGGAGTGGGTGTGGGCATGGATAGTGGTCATGGTGGTGGTAGCCTAAATAGATATTATCATAAACTGTCATGTATACTATCTGTTCTCCTAAAGACCACTTCCATTTCTTAAAACGTATTTGTTTTCCCATAAGTGAGCATTTTTCCTCCCACTCCTTCCTCTCTTAAGAAGTCGTTCATTTCCTATAGATACCCTTCTTCACTTTCCCTTGCCCTAGTAAGATGGTATATAAACCCCAAATTCTAGCCACCTACTTGAGTCATATTTTTGTGAATGCTCATATGTATGTGATTAATTTTTGTCTTCTGTCTTATCTGTCTATCTTTTGTAAGTTTAATTCACAGGTTCGCAACTGTCCTCCCTAAGAAAATAAGGGAAAAGTTTTCCTCCTTGCATACATTCTATAGCCCATTAAAATATTCAGGCAAATTATGCTTTAAAGTTTCTCTTTGTGGTTATTCCACCAACTAAAACCTTAAGTTGTTTCCGTTTACTCTTAATATATAAAGATTTATTTTTTACTTAATTTTGCTTATACTTATGTAAACATTTTGCTTTCTTCCAAAACTTAAACTGTACAAAGACTTATATGCAAAGAAACTTTGCTTCTTGCCTTTCCCATTAAACCCATTTCTCTCCCATAGAAAGCCTTAACCTTTTTTTAGTTTTATGTTTTATCTTTTTACATTTTATACAGGAAAATATACATGCATACTTATATTCTTTTTCTCGAATAATCAATAACAAAATACACAATTTTCTCCATCTTTATGCTATCAAATTATATCATAGAATTCCTACTATATTATAGAGAGAATAGTTAAGAGGAACACTTTTCTTTTTCTAACTTGCTCCAGTGCTTTGGAGACCACAAGTTAACTGATTAATGGACAGTTCAGAGGAGAAAAAACAAGGTTGCTTTAAGGGTAAACCCAAGATTACCAAACTTAACAAAAGGGCAAATGGTGGTTGAGGGTTTCAATGGGAAGATATGGAAGGTCTACTGGGCTGTTTGATGTAAATGGAAATGGGCAGTCTATCTCCAGGACAATGGAATTCACAGGAAACTCCCTCATGTGGAGGTTGATGGCAGCTGTTTGGAGGTTCTGCTTTTCTCAGATAAAGAAAGTTCACATAAGATTTCTTTCTGCATCCTCTTTAGCTCAACTATTTTCACTTTAAAATAATCCGGTTACTAATTCAAAAGGTCTGAGTAGGTCCTGTTGGGGAGTAAACTTTTTATCTATGCTTCAAGATTCTTCTGGCTGGTCTAAAAATTAAATGGATAGGAGACAGATTGAAAAAATAAAATCAAACAAAAGTTTAATAACATGTATTCCTCCTGTGTACATGGAAAAGACCCAGGAAAACTGAATTACTCCCTGAAAATGGCCAAAACCATCGCCTTAAATACCATCTTCAGCTAAAGACAAAAGATGCTGGGAGCAGAGAGGTCAGTAATGGTACAGGAAAAGCACAGTAAGCAAGAGTAAAGGTGCTATGCAGTTTTTGGGTTTTTTTTTAATTAATTTATTTTTTTTCCATTTTATTTATTTTTTCAGTGTAACAGTATTCATTCTTTTTGCACAACACCCAGTGCTCCATGCAAAACGTGCCCTCCCCATTACCCACCACCTGTTCCCCCAACCTCCCACCCCTGACCCTTCAAAACCCTCAGGTTGTTTTTCAGAGTCCATAGTCTCTTATGGTTCGCCTCCCCTTCCAAATTTTTTTTTTTTAATAAACATATAATGTATTTTTATCCCCAGGGGTACAGGTCTGTGAATCGCCAGGTTTACACACTTCACAGCACTCACGATAGCACTTACCCTCCCCAATGTGCAGTTTTAAGTTCATGCCTTTTCCACTGTTAACAGTTTCTAGAGATTTGGAGTCATCCCACTCTTACTGATACTGAGAGAGACATCCTTACAAATTTAAATTTCCCTTATAAATGTAAATGCCTCTTACAAAAGAGTAACTTCTTTCCAGAGCTTCTCCTGTGTTTGCAGTTTCTTAAATATAATCAAGCTAAAATAATTATTATGCCAAAGTGACATACTTTGGGATGGCAAATTTTGCTTTCCTGCAGTCTTGACAAGAGTTCTTCTCCATTCTATTTCATAAATGCTTAGTATTTCACTGTATAGATGTAACATAGTTATTCAACTGATTCTCCAATGATAGAGATTTAGATTGTCTCTACCTTATATTACAAACAGTAATACAAAGAAAACAGTAATACAAAGAATAAACTTGTGCATAAAACTTCTTGCATTTTTTCCAAATATACATCTGGTTTAGATTCCTTAAAGTGATATCTGGTTTATCGTATGCTAAATTCATATGCAATTTTGCTAGTTACTGTCAAATATACTTCACAATCATTATACCATCTTGCTTTATCATCAACAATCCACAGATGTGAATATTTTTCTTTTTTCTTGCCAAGAGAGTGCGTTGTCAAACTTTTGGATTCTTCTAACCTGATAGGTGAGTAATAGTATTCCAGGGCAGTTTTAATTTGTGTTTATTTTATTGACAGTGAGGTTGAATATCTTTTCATATAGTTAAGAATGGGTGGTTCTTTGTGTGTATGGGTTGTCTTTTCATGATTCTACCCTGTCTTTCTGCAAGGTTGTAAATATTTTCATCTTTACTCTATGAAGCTCTACTTTTAAATGGCTTGGCTACCTGGTTTAACAAATTTATGTTTAACAATTTTATGTTTAAATTTTAGATTAAAAATTAATCACAAAGCAACAGTTTTTCCGTAACATAATGGCAAAGATTCTCTCCTTGACCAAACTATACTGATGCCCCTGAACTTTTCAAATAGGCCGACTTCTGTATTCCTTTCTGCATTGTCCCGGTCTTAGTAAGAACCTTGATAAGTCAGTTTCCCCACCATTCATATCTGACCACCCTCAATATCGAATGGGGTTCTAATAGGGTTCCTCAACCTCCACTACCACCCAGATGATGTCTGATTACTCTAACTTGCCTTCAGCAAGAATCCTGTTAGGTAGGTTGAGATAAACTCTCCTTACCTTTTAGTAATATTTAATGTTTGCATTTAGTAATTTTCTATCCATTGCTCTCCAGCTTCCTACTTAGCTATAAGTCTCCACTACCCAGTGTTTTTTCAAACCTGAGTTCAAGCTCTCCCTCACTGCAAGACCTCATTGCACTGGAACCTACCCCTATCATCATGGCCCACCTTGCGTGAAGTTTGCCTTCCCATCAAATAGTTTTTGCAGTTTGTTATTTATATTTCCTAATCACTTTTGATCTTCTCTGGCATGCAAAATTTTAATATTAATTTAATGAAATTTATCAATTTTTCACCTAATGCTTCTGAATTTTGAATCATAAAGTTATATAGAAATTTACATCTAGTATTTGCATAACTTATTTTTTCAATATTTAAATTTCTGATTAGAGTTTGTCTGATCTATGATGTGAGGAATCAGTTCTACTTTGTTTTTCAGTTATCCTAACAACACTTATAAAAAAATCCATCATTTCACCCCCAGATTGAGAACACTGCCTTTAATCTGTACAAAATTTCTCTCTTCCATATGATCTGTCTGGATATTCTATTCTGTTCTTTGTACTCCATTCATGAGTCAGTATTTAACTATTTTATATATAGAAACTGTTTAAATTATTTTAAAATCTGATAATATCTCATTCCCCTTATCCTTTTTTTTTTCAGGATTTTTCTAGCTCTTCTTGCTGACTTTTTTAAAAATGAATTTTAATATTAAGCTACTTATCTTCAGAAAAGAAAACAAAAATCTAATAATATCCTATTGCTATTGAATTATATTTCTAAATTCAAATATAGAGAACTGATATATTATGGCATTGAATTTTTTTATTTCAGAGTATTTTTTTCTTACCATATATTCAAGTTTAATTTTATATTGTACATAAGTATTTTATAGTTTTCATTAGGTTTTGCTACATAAATTTTTTATTAATTTACACTTTGGCAATTTTTCTATCATTAATTGCCTCTTCTATTCCATTTTATCCTCTATGTGATTTTTGTTTGGGAAATTTATTGTATGTTAATTTAAAATGTTTTATTTTAAATTATTCTTATTTTTATTCTTAATTTTGTTTTTATTTTTTAAATGAATTCTTTAAAGTTTCTACATATATAATCATATCATCTGCAAAAAGAAATACTTTTATCTTATGCTTTCTAATTTCTGTGACTTTAACACATCTTCTCATGTTAACAGGAAACATTTAAAAACAAAAAACAAAGTTTTTGATAAGGGGAAAGTGTATTTATATAATATATAATCATAATGTATGACATAATGTATGACTATGTTAATACAGCATTCAAAATTCCTATTTTGTGTGAGTGTGCTTGACATAAATGTGTGGAATTTTTATAAATAATCTGCTATATTTTTGGAGTTGATTATATAATTTTTCTCCTGTACTATTGGTATGGCTGACTATTAAATACAACTCTTCATTCCTAGAATAAACTCCACTGAGCCCTGTGCATTATTTTTAATGCGTTGTTAAATTAAGTGTCTTACATTTTATTTAAGATTGCTGCATTGAAAGCATCTATGTTTTTTGCTGTTTGTTTCGAGGTTGCGTTTAGTGACTCTTCAGTTGCATTTAACACTCAGTGCCCGTTGTATCAAGTGCCCTTCTTAATGACCATCACCCAGTTCTCTCCTTTCATACCCACTTCAAAAGGATACACAGTGATTCAAAGTGGTACCTGCACCCCAATGTTTATAGCAGCAATGTCCACAATAGCCAAGATTTCTGCATTGAAATTCAAGAATTAGATTGGACTGTAGTTAAATATTTTGGTGCCTAAATAAATAAAATAAATAAATAAATAAATAAATTTATAATTAAATAAATTTAATTAAATTTATGTTCCCTTTATAAAATAAGTTTGCAAGTATTCCTTCTACTACTATATTTTGGAATAGTTTGAGAAACAATATGATTGCTTGATTTTTAAATAAATATTAGAATTCCATTGTGAATCTATTTAGATTTGAAATAGAATTGAAATCCCAGGACAGAAATTCATGCATCTCTGGACAATCGATTTTTGACAAGGGTGTCAGGAAAATGTAGCAAGATAAAAATACTGTTTTCAACAAATGGTGCTGATATGGCCATATGTCACACAAATATGGATGAAGTTGGATCCTTTCCTCACATCATATACCAGTATTAACTATAAATGAAGTAAATACCAAAATGTAATAGCCCAATGAATAAAATTTTGAGAAAACAGAATGGAGGAAAACATCTGAAAATTATATATCTGATAAAGGACGCTTATCTAGCATATATAAAGAACCTTTACAACTCAATAAAAGATAAGCCAATTATACAATGAGCATAGGACCTAAGTTGATATTTTTTGAAGAAGATACACAAATGTTGAACAAGCACATGAAAAGATACTCAACATCATTTATCATCAGAGAAACAAAACCACAATAAGACAACATTTTATACCCACTAGGATGGCTATAATCAAAGTCAGATAATAACACACAGATGCACAGAACCTGGAACTCTCAAAGCCTGAAATGATAGATTATTTTATAAGTGTTGTTAAGACAACTGAATAGCAATATTGAAAAACAAGGTAGAACTGATTCCTCACATCATACATCAGGACAAATTCTAGCCCTCATTGTAGTAGGAAGGTAAAATGTTATAGGCACTGTGGAAAATAATCTGTAAATTCTTCAAAGAGTTAAACAGTATTATCATTTGACCCAGTAATTATATTTGCTGTAATTGAAAATATATACCTACATAAAAACCTATACATAAATGTTCATAGCATCATTATTTATAATAGCCAAAAGGGAAAAACAACCCAAACTACCAAATGAAGAATGGATAAGCAATTATGGTATAGCCATACAATGGAATATTATTCATCTACCAAAAGGGATGAAGTACTGATGTATGTTACAACATCAAAAATCATGAAAACATTATGCTCAGAAAAAGAAGCCAGTCACACAAAGACCACATATTATATGATTCCATTCATATGAAAATGTCCAGAACAGAGGAAAGTATAGAGACAAAAAAGTAGATTTGTGCTTTTTTAAGGTTAGAGCAGGAGGAGAGAAAGTGATGGCTGGGTGATGATACCCAAGTGTTTGGAGATTCTTTTTGAGGTGATAAAAGTGTACTACAATTGACTGTAGTGATGATTATACATATCTATATATATTTACTAAAACCATTGAATTGTATACTTTAAATGTCTGAATTGAATGTTGAGTGAATTATATTTCAATAAAGTTGTTATCCCCAAATTTGCATTTTCACATTTATAGTTCAGACATTTCAATTATATATTTTTCCCAAATGCTGCCATGTAATTTAATTAAAATTTAACAGATTTTTTTTTACATATTCAGAAAACTGTTACCATTTCTTATATCATTTTGCTATATGCTTAAAATGGCATGTTTTTGGTGCTAGTAATGAACTTCATAGGAATTTTGTTTGTATTTTCTTGACCAATGCCATATTCTCTCTCTGTGATTCTTACTGTTTCTGTATTGAAAATACTAAATCAGAGTAACTCAGACTACTTTTCACCTCTATCTGACAAGACTACACCAATATTTAATCAATTTCTGTTGTTGATTCACCACCATTTTGCTTTAAATACAAACCTTTGATTTTATAAAAAAAAAATTAAAGAACACAAAACAATGAAACTGGACCACTTTCTTACACTATACCCAATAATAAACCCAAAACTGATTAAAGACCTAAATGTGATACTTGAAACCATAAAAATCCTAGATGAGAACAAGACAATAACTTCCGTAACATTGGTTGTAGCAACTTTTTTCTAAATATGTCTCCTGAGGCAAGGGAAACAAAACCAAAAATAAACTATTGGGTCTAATCAAAATAAAAGCTTCTGCACAGCAAAATAAACAATCAATAAAACTAAAGACAATGCTCTGAATGGGAGAAGATATTTGCAAATGACATATCTGATAAAGGGTTAGTATCCAAAATACATAAAGAATTCATACAACTCAACACCCCCCAAAATAATCGAATTAAAAATGGGCAGAAGACATAAACAGACATTTCACTAAAGAAGACATTCAGATGGCAAACAAACACATGAAAAGATGCTCAACATCATTCATAATTAGGGAAATGCAAATCAAAAACACAATGAGATATCATCTCCCGTCTGTCAGAATGGCTAAAATCAACAACACAAGAAAAAACATGTATTGTTGATGTGAAGAAAAAAGAACCCTCTTGCACTGTTGGTTGGAATGCAAACAGGTGCAGCCACTGTGGGAGACAGTATGGAGGTTACTCAAAAAATTAAAAATAGAATTACCATTCCATCCAGTAATTCTACTACTAGGTATTTACCCAAAGAAAATGAAAATACTAATTCAAAAAGGTATATGTACCCCTATGTTTTTTTTTAAAGATTTTATTTATTCATTTGACATAGAGAGATCACAAGTAGGCAGAGAGGCAGGCAGAGAGAGAGGGGGAAACAGGCTCCCTGCTGAGCAGAGAGCCTGATGTAGGGCTCGATCCCAGGACCCCAAGACCATGACCCAAGCTGAAGGCAGAGGCTCAACACTCTGAGCCACCCAGGTGCCCCTGTACCCCTATGTTTTTGCAGCATTATTTATAATAGCCAAATTATGGAAGCAAGAGAGTATAATGGTAAGGGAAATATGTCAGTCAGAGGAAGATAAATACCATATGATTTCACCCATGTGGAATTTAAGAAACAAAACAAAACAAAACAAAAACAAAGTGAAAGAGACTAATCAAAGGACAGACTCTTAAGTATAGAGAACAATCCAAGGGTTATCAGAGGGGAGGTTGGTAGATGGATATGAGAAACAGGTAAGGGGGATTAAGAACATACTTGTTATGGATGAGCACTGAGTAATGTATAGAATTATTGAATCACTGTTTCTGCACTGGAAATTAATATAAAACTGTATGTTAACTATACTAGAATTAAAATGTAAAAGATTAAAGAAAATTATTTTTTCCCCAAAATGTCATTTATCCCAGGCAGGTAAAAGACTATATCCATACATTTCACCATATTTTTTAAAATAGCTTCAACATGTCTCATTAGTATTGTTCTACTGAATACTGAATACTGAATATCCTGATCCTGTCTCAGGAAAACAAGTAACTTAATGCCTTTGTCTTTGAACACAGTAAATAAAGAGTTCACTGGAATGGAGGAATGGATGGATAGATGATAGATAGATGATAGATAGATAGATAGATAGATAGATAGATGATAGATAGATAGATAAAAACCTCATAGAATTGTGTGGTCTTATTAGCAAAAGGCAGATATTCAGCTTCTAGCTTTTGTTTCATTTTCTCAAGCCCCTTTGTAGTGACAGAATCTTCAACTTTCCTATTACATCCACTCTCTCTTCCAAGGGTTATCATACTCAGACTTTGTAGGTGTAAGTGGCATGATAAACTCTGCACATCCCTATTTTTAAACTAGAGTTCCATGGAGCTATAGAAAACCATAAAAATGTTCACTTAAATAAGCTGGGGGTCTGAAAAGAAGACAAAAACATGTGTGGTCTCAGTAGGCACTGCCAATTTAACCTTGGTTCTTTGATTGAGGACCTCATGAAGTTCAATCACAAAAGATGGATCAAATTTAAATTGTACATATATTCACAGATTCCTGCAGGTTCTCCTCTACTATGAGAACAGAAATTCCTAATGAGAAAGTCAGAGTCTCCTTGTGTCTTCCTCTAGTCTTGCTGCAGTAGCATGAGAATGTAGGTCCTGCTGTTTGTAAGCATGAGTAGGAACAGGCAGGCTGGTAGTGAGCAAGAGAGAAACAACTGGAGAACCTGTCACCGTAGGCTCCTACCCATTTCCGCAACTACCTCCTTAACATTTCCAATATCCTTGCTGGAAGTCATCAGCCCCATAACTAAAAGCAGCCATGATATTTGAGAAAAGTACTCCTCTCCAGAGTACTTTTCTCTCCAGGTGTCTCCAGTACTTCTCCCTCTTACTTGATTCTCTTTGTAATCTATTGATATGCTCAGAATAGCTGTGGCCAGAAATGAATAGCTAGAGCTAGAGGTAACACACGATTGTTGATATTCCAGAGAAAGTGCTAGAGGCATAGACATTGACTATTACAAAGTGGATAAGATGACTCTAACATCTCACACTTCTGCAGCTATTGTCATAATTTCTAGCACAGAAAAGCATGACTTTTGAGGTAAAATCTAACATGTTCTGGATACATGCCAACTAGTCATGCAACAAATTGTAGACAGGTATATAAACCATCCTTCCACAAGACAAGACAAGAGAGCTGAATGTAGAATCCCAAAGAGACATATTAGGCCAAAACCTCATTTCTGTTAAGGCCATACAGTATTTAAATTGGTATTTTCATATCAGTATCAGTTCAAAAACCTAAAATTTATTAGTAGACTAAAATGTTGTATACCTATCTATTATCTCCAAAACTAAAATACAGTAATATCAGACACCATTTACTGAGAATAAAATTTTATCTTGAAATAATTTGAATTTCAAATCTGCTGGCAACCTTGGGAATAGATAGGTCAGCAATCAAGTAACATAGAAGTAGCTGGGATTTTTTTCTTGATTTACAAATTTCATACACTACTCCCTAGAGAGACATTATGAAAAACCATGAAGCCGCCTACTTGAAATTTAACACTTGCAAACAGTGTCTTATCTGGAAGGTCACCATCTGCAATTAAACATCATTTTAAAAGCCCAGAGGAAATGAAATGCTAAGTGTGACATTCTTTGGATCATGCCTCCAGTTTATTAACTTGCAGGAAATAAACATTCTCATTTCCACTCATTTTTAGTTGTTCTTCTTTTTAAAGCTGCAAGAGTAATATTTAGTGCTATTTCATATTTTTTGGACCAAAAATTTTCTTTCTTAATATGTATATTTAGAAAGCCTGAATTTACCTCCTTCTGGCCTAGATGTACAGTGACTATGTAAGGGATGGACAAGAATGGATAAAAGAAAAGATACTGAATTCATGGTACAAAGATAACTATTCATATGGTAAAATATGAAATTATATCTCAGGTCACACCATACATAATGTAAATATCTAAATAGTAACAGTAAAATCTATAACATCTTTAAATAAAAATATATTTAAGACATTACATTAGGATTTAATTCATTTAAAAAGGTTTCTTTAAAAAGTAAATAACTTTTTATTCTGGTTCTGGTCATGGTAAATTATTGGGCTTACCATTCCCCCTAAAACTATAAACTACTATAAAATGTACAGAATGTGTGGTGCAACTGTTCTAATGCATATTTTCTATATTGCTAGAATAGAAAACAGATATCTAACTTAGGGGCTGAAGTGGTGGCTAGAATTTCTGGGACAGGATACAAGATAATAAAGTAGTACAGAGAAAGAGCATCATAAATCTGATAGGGATATCCTTGAGCTGTTGACCAAATACTTATCTGTGTGCAAAGCTGGATTCTGTGCAGCCTAGAAAGAAGGTTTTCTACAGGAGAAATAGGCAAAATTCCCAAAGAACATAGGGCCATATACTTTGGAGTCAAAAATCCAGGTATAGTAGAGACATCTAAATAAGCAGTTAGTTAAAATCCCAGAAAGTCTACTCTGGCCCAAAAATAAAGATAAGGAATACTCTAGACTTACTCTTATATAACCTCAAACCAAGCTTTGACAAGATCAAGATCAAGGTAAGTCACTGTCTTCTAGACTGAAATTCAATATTCTTTAAAGAAGATAACTAAAATGAGATTCTGAACAATGTAGCATTCACAATGTCAAGTATACAATCAATAACTACTGCACATAGAAAGAGTGGGAAAATGTGACCCACAACCAAAAGGAGAAAAAGTACTAAATAGAAGACCTAAGGATGACAGACAAATTATAATTAACAGATCAGGACTTTCACATGGCAGTCAAAATATGACCAAAGACTTAAGGTAAATAATGGAGAAAGTGACTGACCTGAGCAACAAAGAGGAAACAGATGCTTTAAAAGGTTAATTACACTGACAGACCAGTGTTTAAGGAAACAAAAATTAAAAAATTAAAATTACCAACATGTGGAATAAAAGAAGGAATATTACTGCAGATGCTACAGATATTATAAAAGCAATAGAGGATATGATGAAAAATATATGCCATCAAATTTCACAATTTACAGGAAATGCCAAATTTATTGAAAAATTTTATCCAAATTAACATAACATGGTATATAAAACTACATAGCAATATCTTTATTAAACAAATTGAATTTAGAGACATTAATGTCTCCATGAAAATAAAACTACTATTCTGGCTTTACCTACCACATATAAAGGACTTGGAAGTTGTCATTCTTTCTCTTAATGCTCAAAAAAGCTGAGCAAACTGAATAACTGTGACTTTTCTTAGAGTTGTTGTAGAACTGAGGTCACAGAGCATACCGACTACCTCTCTCTGCCTACCCAGTCAAAGCTGAAGAGATAGATAAAAACAGAGAACCAAAGCTAATATCAGCCAACTGGATGCAGAAGCTAGTGGAGTCAAAAACTGGTAGGAACACTAAAGGAGTGTTGACAAATGGCTGGAGATTAGACTACTGTAAAGGTAGAAAATTCTAGAAACTACCGTCTATGCTTTCATGTTGAAAATGTTCAAATCACATGTTCATATGTTTTGCCTATAGGTTCTCATAATGAAAAGGAAAGAAAAACTTCTTTTTTTTTGGCAGAGGGAGAGGAAAAGTAACCATTTTGAAATATGCCTGAGCACTCTTCATAACAAGAGCGAGCACTGCACTGGAAATGAGAGACTTACCTGATGTGGAAGAAGAGAAATTACCCAATGTCAGCCCTCTCTAGCCTTTCTGTTTCATCTAAGTCAGGGGGATTGTGGAGAACTGAGAAGTAATTGCAAAGGCTACAGCACAGGGATAAAGATGAAATAAAATACTGAAACTTAATCATAGGATTATAGTATGCTTTTCCTACTCCCCTACCTTACCACTTAACCACTCATACACAGTTTCATGGGTTTTACCAAAAATAACCCCACCAGATATCAATCTAACAAAATAAGTACAGGTTCTATATGCACAAAACTAAAAACTCTAATGAAAAAAAATCATATAAATGAAGAACTATCCCTCATAGATGGGAAGACCCAACAATATTAAGATATCAATTCTACCAACTAGTTCAATAAAGTCAATGCAGTCCTAATCAAAATCCTGGCAAACTACTTTGTGAATATCAACAAACTGATACAAATGTTTATAGGGAAAGAGAAAAGTCCCATATTCGCCAAAATAATTTTGAAGAAGAACAAAGGTGGTGGAGGACTGACACCAATTGACTTCAAGACTTAATACAGACAAGACAGCATGGTATTGGCAAAAGAATAAACACATCAAACAATGGATGTAAATAGATTCCAGAAATAGACCCACACAAATATAGTCATCTAATCTTTGATAAAGGAGCAAAAGCCAATTCAATGGAGAAAAAATAGCATTCTCAAAAAATGTTGCTGGAATAAATGGATATCCCTATGTTAAAAAAAAAAAATCTAGAACCAAGACTACAAAAATCAGCTCAAAATAGTTCTTAGACTTAAATATTAAGCAAAACTATATTGCAAAATATATAGCAAAACTATAAAACTTATAGAAGAAAATAATAATAATAATATTTGCTCTATATAATAATAAGTGGTCTCCAAGAATTCAGGGGAAGGAAGATGTAAATAAGTGAAGCACAGAGCATTTTTAGGGGAATAAAATTATTCTTTATGACATTGCAATGGTGGGTACAAGGTGAAGTCCATGGAATTTTACAGTACCAAGAACAAATCTTAATGTATACAAATAAAACATAATAATTTTGGGGAAAAGTGCATAATAATTTTGGAAGACAATGCATAATAATTTTGGAGGTTGGGAAGCCCAGGAAAAAATGCATACCATGACAAAAAAAAAAAGAGATTCTAACTGTCTTAAAAAAAGTATTCAACAAACTCACTGAAAAGGAACAGGAGAAAATATGCTGACCTAAGTTACTTTGGAAATAAATGGAGTCTATAAGACTAAAAGCAAAAGGAACTATACATTAGAACAATACTCCAGGTTGATGTGGTTGTTTCCCAGGGAGGTGAAGATTAGCCATTCTGATTCTGCTTTGATTCTGTTTCTAAAATAGAAAAATTAAGTAGATGAGTGGCTAAAGGTAGGGGCCAGATTTCTTATTATTGGAGTGGGACTTTAGAGCTAAGCAAAGAGAAGAGCATAGAATCACCTCTTCAGTAACTGAAGTTGGAGACATCTATATGAACTCAAGTTTATGTTCTTATAAAGAATATACACAAGTGGATATAAACACATTTAGTTTTTGTTCTGTCAACCGAGCCAACCTAAAAAAAAAATTAACACTCCAGCAACAAGTAGCACACTGAGCACAGAGAATCTGGTTTCTAATTATTCCCTGATGGACTAATGTTCCTTAGAGAAAGGGCTGATTCTAGGTCTGGGGCAAAAAATATATAAGATGAGCCTGGAGCATGATTTTCCTGTCTTCGTTCGTATCTTCAGTTAACTCTTTAATCTTTCATTTCAAAGTCTTCGTGTACAGCGGAACATCTGGACTTCCTCAGAGATGTTTTCTGTCAATTTGTTCCTTTGAATGGGTCAGAGGTTCCTGTTTCTATGTATGCATTATGATTTTTTTTTCATTGAAAACTAGGCATTTTAATCTTGTGATGTGTTAACTCTGAAAATCAGCTTTTCCCCCTTCTCTAGGGTTGCCATCTTTTTGATAGCTGAAGGGTGTCCCTGTACTGGGGATTAGTCTGAGGTGAAAGCCAAAGATCTTCCCAGGTCTTTTCTGGGTCTGCTTCCTTCTATGGACACACATAGTAGCTTTCTAAACACCTTCATATATGTGGTTGCTTTGAAATGTCCTAATCCTTAAATCTCAGACTCCCAAAAGGAGAAAATAGGACAAATATAGGGGAAAAAAATATTCTTTTAAATTCCCTGGAGGATACCTCAGCCAGAGGGATTTGAGACAATGCCAGTCAACCAGCGCACCCAAACCCAAGTCTTCAAAACAGCAATCAGTCTTCAAAACTTGGAGGACAAGGTGCTTATTGCCCATCTTGGCTCCAGCAAGCTACTCTAGGAACAGCATGGCTGCCTGCCGTGAGGCTAGGGGTTGGGAGCTGGGTACCACTGTTACCACACAAAAGGCTGAAATTGGCTTTAATCAACTGAAAGTTACTCGTCAAGTTTCCTCCCAAAAACTGCAGATATCCATAATTGCTACTTCAGACAATTTTTCCCAGAACAATAGTTTTCTAGGTGTAGAGACAGAGACAGATTCCTAATGTTTCTTATTCTGTCATCTTCCCTAATGTCACTCCACAGAAGATTTTAAGTAGTGTTAGAATGAATTTGAGAGGATTATCAATTATAAAATGAATAGGACATCATGATCTATAGGTTATACAAAAGGATTAAGGGGTAGCCTGATGTAAAATCTCTTTTCCATCTTCTTCCACATTAGTAATTAGGAACAATTAGAACACAATAGAGTGATATTTTCTCCCACTTAATGATTTTCCTCACAATCTGGGTTGGTGTTAACATTAAGCCCATGGCCCAGTCATTGTCCAAAATTGAGTTTCGATTTGAAATTAATGGTCCATATACCTTAGTTTGGTGTAATGCACTTCTCTTTCTTCTCTTTTTACTGATGTGTATACATCCTGGAAAAACAGATCTGAGGCAGAGAGACACAAGGGACCTATGTAACAGACTGAATCAAAGCATTAAGAGAATCACTTTTACCATGTCCTTGAGCAGATAAGACAATCCATCATCTCACTGTTTAGTCAAGCTCTCATACCCCATCATCCTCAACTGGTGAACATAAATCACAATGATAATCCTAAAGATTAAATATTATATCCTCAAATAGTAGCCAAATGTATTCTCCTACCCAGCTGGGGAGATAATGACCATTCACATTTACCATAGAGTTTATTACTGTCTGGTCATTATAGCCCAAAGGGAAATCTAAAATTTACTGGAGTGTTAAAAGGAAACATTTAGTTCACCAACATAGTTATAAGTCCAGAGAAGGCATTATTTGCCAAGCTTGAGTTTTTATTTGTGTCATGATTTAAAACTATGCTCTCCCTCATTCTTCCACTTAGTACAGCTTAACATGTGTATAGAAGTGAGAACCATACTGGGAGGAGAAATATGTCAATGATTTTAAAATTTCAGGTCACTGCCTAAGTTAGTGATTTTTCAAAAAGAAAAGAAAAAATGGAGTAGAATGGAGTGGGGTGCAATAGAAGAGAACAGGATAAAACAGATAACCAAATCATAAAGTACTGTTTCCTAAAATTTTCTGAAACTATTTGAGATATCAATATGTATCCTGACTTAGAATGTAAAAATAATATCTTATTATGAATCATGATCCAAAAATATGAAATTCACTGTTTCTAAAACACCTAGATTTTGAGATCCTGTTCAACAATTTGGGGAAGGAAAGTTTGAGATGGTTACCAGGCAAAAGTGAATGTATCAGGAAACACTTAATCATTAGTAACATTAGAAATGACACAAATAATAATGATATGTAATGGTTTGTGCGCAAGGTATATGAAAGGGCTTTGTAAAACACTTAGCAGTATGTCTTACATAGTGCATATCAACTCCATCCTTTATCTGGGAAGAGTTTTTGTTATTATTTGTAGTTTTAAAAAATATTAATAACAGTCTGTAAGAGTCAAGATGGTGGAGAAGTAGCAGGCTGAGACTACATCAGGTAGCAGGAGATCAGCTCGATAGCTTATCTAAACATTGCAAACACCTACAAATCCAACGGGAGATTGAAAAGAAGAAGAACAGCAATTCTAGAAACAGAAAGTCAACCACTTTCTGAAAGGTAGGACTGGTGGAGAAGTGAATCTAAAACGACTGGACAATAGATCGCGGGGAGAGGCGGAGCAACGGAGCACAAAATCAGGACTTTTAAAAGACTATTCCACTGAGGGACATTGCTCCAGAGGCTAAAGCAGGGTGAAGCCCACACGGGGTCAGTGTGGCCCCAGGTCCTGCAGGGTCACAGAAGGATCGGGGGTGTTGGAGTGTCGCAGAGCTCACGGGTGTTAGAATGGAGAAGCCAGCTACAGAGACAGAGCCGAGGACTGAACTCTCAGCTCGGGGTTACCTTGAACTGGTCGCAGGCTGGGTGAGCTCAGAGCGCGGCTGGAGGCTGGGGATATGGGAGTCATTGGGTGCTGTTCTCTGGGGGTGCACTGAGGAGTGGGGCCCCGGGCTCTCGGCTCCTCCAGGCCGGAGACTAGGAGGCTGCCATTTTCATTCCCATCCTCTGGAACTCTACTGAAAGCGTTCAGGGAACAGAAGCTCCCAAAAGCGAACCCGAGCGGATTAATTAGTCTGGCCGCTAGTAAGGGTGGTGCAAATCCGCCTCGGGCAAAGACACTTGAGAGTCACTACAACAGGCCCCTCCCCCAGAAGATCAACAAAATATCCAGCCAGGAGGAAGTTCATCTATCAAGGAAAGCAGGTTCAATACCTAAGACAGCAGCGGAATTCCAGAGGAGGAGAACGCAAAGCACGGAACTCATGGCTTTCTCCCCATGATTCTTTAGTCTTGAGGTTAATTCAATATTTTTTCCATTTTTTTTCTTTCTTTTTCCTTCTTCTGTTAAATTTTTTAAAACTTTTACCCTTTTCTTTTTTAACGTTTGTTGACTAGTTTATCTAAAATATATATTTTTTTCTTTCTTTTTTATATTTTTATTTGTTTTATTTTTAAATTTTTTTTCTTTTTTTTTCTGAAACTCTTTTTATCCCCTTTCTCCCCCCTCCCCCCACAATTTGGGCTCTCTTCTGATTTGGTTAAAGAGCATTTTGGGGGGGTCTTTGCCACCCTTTTAGTATTTTATTTGATCCTTCATATCCTCTTACCTGGACGAAATGACAAGGCGGAAAAAATCACCAAAAAAAAAAAAAAAAAAGAACAAGAGGCAGTACCGAAGGCTAGGGACCTAATCAATACAGACATTGGTAATATGTCAGATCAAGAGTTCAGAATGACGATTCTGAACGTTTTAGCCGGGCTCAAAAAAGGCATGGAAGATATTAGAGAAATACTCTCTGGAGATAGAAAAGCCCTTTCTGGAGAAATAAAAGAACTAAAATCTAACCAAGTTGACATCAAAAAAGCTATTAATGAGGTGCAATCAAAAATAGAGGCTCTCACTGCTAGGATCAATGAGGCAGAAGAAAAAATTAGTGATATAGAAGACCAAATGACAGAGAATAAAGAAGCTGAGCAAAAGAGGGACAAACAGCTACTGGACCACGAGGGGAGAATTTGAGAGATAAGTGACACCATAAGATGAAACAACATTAGAATAATTGGGATTCCAGAAGAAGAAGAAAGAGGGGAGCAGAAGGGCTATTGGAGAGAATTATTGGAGAGAATTTTCCTAATATGGCAAAGGGAACAAGCATCAAAATCCAGGAGGTACAGAGAACCACCCTCAAAGGCAACAAAAATAGGCCCACACCCCATCACCTAATAGTAAAATTTACAAGTCTTAGTGATAAAGAGAAAATCCTGAAAGCAGCCCGGGAAAAGAAGTCTGTAACATACAATGGTAAAAATATTAGATTGGCAGCAGACTTATCCACAGAGACCTGGCAGGCCAGAAAGAGCTGGCATGATATATTCAGAGCACTAAACGAGAAAAACATGCACCCAAGAATACTCTATCCAGCTAGGCTATCATTGAAATAGAAGGAGAGATGAAAAGCTTCCAGGACAAACAAAACCTGAAAGAATTTGCAAACACCAAACCAGCTCTACAGAAAAAATTGAAAGGGTCCTCTAAGCAAAGAGAAAGCCTAAAAGTAGTAGATCAGAAAGGTACAGAGACAATATACAGTAACAGTCACCTTACAGGCTAATAATGGCACTAAATTCATATCTCTCAATAGTTACCCTGAACGTTAATGGGCTAAATGCCCCAATCAAAAGACACAGGGTATCAGAATGGATAAAAAAACAAAACCCATCAATATGTTGCCTACAAGAAACTCATTTTAGACGCGAAGACACCTCCAGATTTAAAGTGAGGGGGTGGAAAACAATTTACCATGCTAATGGGCATCAGAAGAAAGCTGGGGTGGCAGTCCTTATATCAGATCAATTAGATTTTAAGCCAAAGAGTATAATAAGAGATGATGAAGGACACTATATCCTACTCAAAGGGTCTGTCCAACAAGAAGATCTAACAATTTTAAATATCTATGCCCCTAACATGGGAGCAGCCAACTATATCAACCAATTAATAACAAAATCAAAGAAACACATCAATAATAATACAATAATAGTAGGGAACTTGAACACTCCCCTCACTGAAATGGACAGATCATCCAAGCAAAAGATCAACAAGGAAATAAAGGCCTTAAATGACACAGTGGACCAGATGGACATCACAGATATATTCAGAACATTTCATCCCAAAGCAACAGAATACACATTCTTCTCTAGTGCACATGGAACCTTCTCCAGAATAGATCACATCCTGGGTCACAAATCAGGTCTCAACTGTTATCAAAAGATTAGGATCATTCCCTGCATATTTTCAGACCACAACAATCTGAAGCTAGAACTCAATCACAAGAAGAAAGCTGGAAAGAACCCAAATACATGGAGACTAAACAGCATCCTTCTAAAGAATGAATGGGTCAACCAGGAAATTAAAGAAGAATTGAAAAAATTTATGGAAACAAATGATAATGAAAACACAACAGTTCAAAATCTGTGGGACACAGCAAAGGCAGTCCTAAGAGGAAAATATATAGCGGTACAAGCCTTTCTCAAGAAACAAGAAAGGTATCAAGTACACAAACTAAGCCTACACTTAAAGGAGCTGGAGAAAGAACAAGAAAGAAACCCTAAACCCAGCAGGAGAAGAGAAATCATAAAGATCAGAGCAGAAATCAATGAAATAGAAACCAAAAAAACAATAGAAAAAAATCAATGAAACTAGGAGCTGGTTCTTTGAAAGAATCAATAATATTGATAAACCCCTGGCTAGACTTATCAAAAAGAAAAGAGAAAGGACCCAAATAAATAAAATCATGAATGAAAGAGGAGAGATCACAACTAACACCAAAGAAATACAGACAATTATAAGAACATACTATGAGCAGCTCTACGCCAACAAATTGGACAATCTGGAAGAAATGGATGCATTCCTAGAGACATATAAACTACCACAACTGAACCAGGAAGAAATAGAAAACCTGAACAGGTCCATAACCAGGAAGGAGATTGAAACAGTCATCAAAAATCTCCAAACAAACAAAAGCCCAGGGCCAGACAGCTTCCCAGGGGAATTCTACCAAACATTTAAAGAAGAACTAATTCCTATTCTCCTGAAACTGTTCCAAAAAATAGAAATGGAAGGAAAACTTCCAAACTCATTTTATGAGGCCAGCATCACCTTGATCCCAAAACCAGAGTAGGATCCCACCAAAAAAGAGAACTACAGACCAATATCCTTGATGAACACAGATGCAAAAATTCTCACCAAAATACTAGCCAGTACGATTCAACAGTACATTAAAAGGATTATTCACCACGATCAAGTGGGATTTATTCCAGGGCTGCAGGGTTGGTTCAACATCCGCAAATCAATCAATGTGATAGAACACATTAATAAAAGAAAGAACAAGAACCATATGATACTCTCAATAGATGCTGAAAAAGCATTTGACAAAGTACAGCATCCCTTCCTGATCAAAACTCTTCAAAGTGTGGGGATAGAGGGCACAAACCTCAATATTATCAAAGCCATCTATGAAAAACCCACCGCAAATATCATTCTCAATGGAGAAAAACTGAAAGCTTTTCCGTTAAGGTCAGGAACACGGCAGGGATGTCCATTATCACCACTGCTATTCAACATAGTACTAGAAGTCCTAGCCTCAGCAATCAGACAACAAAAAGAAATTAAAGGCATCCAAATTGGTAAAGAAGAAGTCAAACTATCACTCTTTGCAGATGATATGATACTATATGTGGAAAACGCAAAAGACTCCACTCCAAAACTGCTAGAACTTGTACAGGAATTCAGTAAAGTGTCAGGATACAAAATTAATGCACAGAAATCAGTTGCATTTCTGTACACCAACAACAAGACAGAAGAAAGAGAAATTAAGGAGTCCATCCCATTTACAATTGCACCCAAAACTATAAGATACCTAGGAATAAACCTAACCAAAGAGGCTAAGAATCTATATGCAGAAAACTGTAAAGTACTCATGAAAGAAATTGAGGAAGACACAAGGAAATGGAAAAATGTTCCATGCTCCTGGATTGGAAGAATAAATATTGTGAAAATGTCTATGCTACCTAAAGCAATCTACACATTTAATGCAATCCCTATGAAAATACCATCCATTTTTTTTCAAAGAAATGGAGCAAATCATCCTAAAATTTATATGGAACCAGAAAAGACCTCGAATAGCCAAAGGAATATTGAAGAACAAAGCCAAAGTTGGTGGCATCACAATTCTGGACTTCAAGCTCTATTACAAAGCTGTCATCATCAAGACAGCATGGTACTGGCACAAAAACAGACACATAGATCAATGGAACAGAATAGAGAGCCCAGAAATAGACCCTCAACTCTATGGTCAACTAATCTTCGACAAAGCAGGAAAGAATGTCCAATGGAAAAAAGACAGCCTCTTCAATAAATGGTGCTGGGAAAATTGGACAGCCACATGCAGAAAAATGCAATTGGACCACTTCCTTACACCACACATGAAAATAGACTCCAAATGGATGAAGGACCTCAATGTGAGAAAGAATCCATCAAAATCCTTGTGGAGAACACAGGCAGCAACCTCTTCGACCTCAGCCGTAGCAACATCTTCCTAGGAACAACGGCAAAGGCAAGGGAAGCAAGGGCAAAAATGAACTATTGGGATTTCATCAAGATCAGAAGCTTTTGCACAGCAAAGGAAACAGTTAACAAAACCAAAAGACAACTGACAGAATGGGAGAAGATATTTGCAAACGACATATCAGATAAAGGGCTAGTGTCCAAAATCTATAAGGAACTTAGCAAACTCAACACCCAAAGAACAAACAATCCAATCAAGAAATGGGCAGAGGACATGAACAGACATTTCTGCAAAGAAGACATCCAGATGGCCAACAGACACATGAAAAAGTGCTCCACGTCACTCGGCATCAGGGAAATACAAATCAAAACCACAATGAGATATCACCTCACACCAGTCAGGATGGCTAAAATTAACAAGTCAGGAAATGACAGATGCTGGAGAGGATGTGGAGAAAGGGGAACCCTCCTCCACTGTTGGTGGGAATGCAAGCTGGTGCAACCACTCTGGAAAACAGCATGGAGGTTCCTCAAAATGTTGAAAATAGAACTACCCTATGACCCAGCAATTGCACTACTGGGTATTTACCCTACAGATACAAACGTAGTGATCCAAAGGGGCACGTGTACCCGAATGTTTATAGCAGCAATGTCTACAATAGCCAAACTATGGAAAGAATCTAGATGTCCATCAACAGATGAATGGATAAAGAAGGTGTGATATATATACACAATGGAATACTATGCAGCTAGCAAAAGAAATGAAATCTTGCCATTTGCGATGACATGGATGAACTAGAGGGTATCATGCTTAGTGAAATAAGTCAATCGGAGAAAGACAACTATCATATGATCTCCCTGATATGAGGACATGGAGATGCAACATGGGGGGTTAGGGGGATAGGAGAAGAATAAATGAAACAAGATGGGATTGGGATGGAGACAAACCATAAATGACTCTTAATCTCACAAAACAAACTGGGGTTTGCTGGTGGGAGGTGGGGTTGGGTGAGGGGGAAGGAGTTATGGACATTGGGGAGGGTATGTGCTATTGTGAGTGCTGTGAAGTGTGTAAATCTGGTGATTCACAGATCTGTACCCCTGGGGATAAAAATACATTATATGTTTATAAAAAAAAAGAGAAATGATGAATACCCAACTTTTGTAGCAATATGGGCGGGACTGGAGATGATTATGCTGAGTGATATAATTCAAGCAGAGAGAGTCAAGTATCATATGGTTTCACTTATTTGTGGAGCATAACAAATGACATGGAGGACATTGGGAGATGGAGAGGAGAAGGAAGTTGAGGGAAATTGGAAGGGGAGGCAAACCATAAGAGACTATGGACTCTGAAAGACAACCTGAGGGTTTTCAAGGGGCGGGGGTGGGAGGTTGGGGGAACCAGGTGTTGGGTAATAGGGAGGGCACGTATTGTGTGGAGCACTGGGTGTTGTGCAAAGACAATGAATACTGTTACGCTGAAAAAATAAATTAATTAATTAAAAATATTAATAATAATACTTGGTCCTCATCCTATAGATTTGCCCAGGACCATGTGTGTTTGAAAGACTACACAGGTGAACGCACTAGTTGAGACACTGGCATTATGCAAATGTGACAAATAAAATACAGAACCAAAATAAATCTCCTTCGTGTGACCATATCTAATGGCACCTTATATGGTTTTGCCTCCTGTGAGTATAAAATATTTGATTTTAATTGTCAGGGAATAAATGTCTATTTCAGAAATCTGCTGAGAGTGTGGGTTATAATTTGAGACTTAAGCTGATGGCAGATTTATTCAGAGCATTTGAGTCCTCACTTTTGAATAAAAGCATAGAAGTTAACATGCAGAGTTAACATTGGAGGACATGAGACCTATTACAGGTTCTGCAGTCTCTGGTGCTTACTCAGAAACTGCTCCTGGCAATTTTTTGCTCCTAGCAAAAAAAAAAAAAAAAAAGAAAAGAAAAGAAAAAGAAAATGAATAGTCTTTCTTCTGTGAAGACTCTATCTGCCTGAGAGTGTTTGCCCTCTCTTTTTGGCTCACACCAGCCTGTCTGAACTTGGCTTCATGTTCCAATGTCTTAGGATAGAGACCTCTTAGACCTTGCCTATCAGGATTACATTGGCCCTCTGGAACCAGACCACACTCCTCAGACTCTTCAGGGCTGATATCACTCTGGCCTGTGACTAGTCAGTATACTGAGGCTCCCTGACAATGAGATGATGTTTTAAAGTGCATTTGGTGGGAAGAGTCTTTTTCTGCTTGGAGCCTGAAGATAAAAACAGATCTAAGTTAAGTACAAATACATGGATCCCATTACCCTTTTCGCTGGGTGAAGTTTTAGATAGCCACACTGAAATAACCACCTGTGGAACACTCCATGATCAACATTTTATGAGGCCACATGGCATACATGGTATTTTATTATTTATTCAAGCACTGGGAGAGGTCTGGGAGATGACGGACATCATCATGGAGAACCGGGAAAGGACTGGGCAGGCAGGAGATGGAAGAGAAATGCAAATTACAACCATCTCCGGCTTCACTTTGAACCACTCTCTTAACAGACACATCCTCTATATCTAAGGTACCCACAATGACCCAAGTCGGGGCAAAATGGGTTGTTATTTGGGATCTATCTCTCTTTAAGGACTCTACATCCTGCAAGGAAAGATGAGGCAGATGCAAAATGTTCCAAAGAGCTGGATTGAAAATGACCCACCAGTGAGCAGATCTGCCAGTGGAGTGCTGGCTTTTTGCACATGACAGGTCTTACAGTTGCCAGAAGCCCAAAGAGCAAACCATTTTAGTGCTTGGGAGTAGAAACTATTTTAACTATTTTTAAGTAAGACTATTTCAGTTAGAAAAAAAGGAAGATGAGAGATTAGATTGATTGATTGATTTTTCCATTAAGTCAACCTACCAGGAAATTAATTGAAAGAGGACAAGACGGCATCTTAAAGCACACTATCTTTGCACGTGTTAGCTCACTACTATAGAGAAGAATTATCAGTCACTGGGGCTTCATTAGCGGGGAACTTGGCCACCTTTCAACCCATAGTTCCTCAGAGACCAGAACTTCCAGTAAAGTAGAACTCTTTAAAATTCCCAGGAGAATCAACCAGATGCCATTTTTTAGGTATCAGAAAACAGCTGATATGACCTAAAAGTCAGGAAGTAATATTGGGCAAGAAAACTAGAATTCTTGCCTAAGCCAAGGTAGTCAGATTTTCTACAAAGCCTCACTGGGACAAGTCCAGTGTTGTGAAGAAAAAACATAAAATTCAGTTAGTGCCCTGAATGTCTACAGCATAAAACACTGGTAATGGGATTGTCTAGGGGTAACAACTCAGTTTCTTTTTTGAGCAATACTCTGAGTGGCAATTAACTCCTACTTTGAAAGTTTCCGATGTGTCTCTGAATAACTTCCCAAAACCTCCTTAGACTAGAAAAATACTCTGCCATACTAGTAGGGCATCCAAGAGTATCTCAGCTAGCTGAGAGAAGCAAGGGCCAAGCCAGTGAACCCATCTAACAGACAGAGTATATATAAAAGTGTATTAAGGAGGGCACGTGTAGTGATGAGCATTGGGTGTTATATGCAACTAATAAATAGTTGAACACTACATCAAAAACTAACTATGTACTGAGTTCGCTAACTGAAAATAATTTAAAAAAACAAAATAAAATAAAATTTTAAAAAGGAAATGAATTTTGATTAAAAACCTCCCCTCATACACACTGAAAAATGACTGACAAACCTACATGTGATAAATCAGGAACAGAAAACCTATAAAATCAAATCCTTATTTTTTTGTAATGAAAAAAGGAAGAATGAAAGTAGCCAAAGGTTCTTCTCCCCTTGGAAACATCTTTGTATAACTGGGTTCATTATGAATCCATTCTATTCATTCATTTCTATTCATTCATTCACAATATGCTTTGGTTTAAGTATGGTTATATTATCCCAAAGGCTATATAACATATGGTTTCTCAAACTAAGCACTAAACTTCTTCCCAATTTTGTCTACATGGTTGCTTTGTTGATGTCATTGTTGTTGTTGCTGCTGCTACTGCTTGAAATGTAAACTTTGGCTTTTTAAGTTTTTTTTTTTTAAAGATTTTATTTTATTTATTTGACAGAGAGAGATCACAAGTAGGCAGAAAGGCAGGCAGAGAGAGGAGGAAGCAGGCTCCCTGCGGAGCAGAGAGCCAGACACGAGGCTCGGTCTCAGGACCCTGAGATCATGACCTGAGCCGAAGGCAGCGGCTTAATCCACTGAGCCACCCAGGCGCCCGGCTTTTTAAGTTTTTATTTTAATTCCAGTTTGTCAACATGCAGTGTTACACTAGTTTCAAGTGCACAATATAGTGATGCAATACTTCCAAACATCACCAGGCTCAATCACAGCAAGCACACTCCTTAGTCCCCATCACCTTTTTCACTCAGCCTCCCACCCTCCCTTCTGGTAACCATCAGTTTGCTCTCTGCAGTTAAGTCTTTTCTTGGTTTCTCTCTCTCTCTCTCTCTCTCTCCACCTCCCTCTCTCTCTTTTTCCCCTTTGTTCATTTGTTTCTTAAATTCCACATATGAGTGAAGTCATATGGTATTTGTCTTTCTCTGACTAATTTATTTCATTTTGCATAATACTCTCTAGCTCCATCCGTGTTGTTACAAATGGCAAGATTTCCTTCTTTTTAAGGCTGAGTAATATTCCATTGTGTATATATATAGACCATATCTCTTTTATCCATTCATCTGCTGATGGGCACTTAGGTTGCTTCTGTATATTGGTTATTATAAATAATGCTGCTATAAACATTGGGGCGCATGTATCCCTTTGAATTGGTATTTTTGTATTCTTTGGATAAATATCCAGTAGTGTGATTGCTGAGTCATGGAATGGTTCTACTTTTAACTTTTTGAGAAATCCCCATAGTGTTTTTCATGGAGGCTATACCAGTTTGCATTCTGACCAATAGTGAGTAAGTATTCCTTTTTCTTTTTCTCCACATCCTCTCTAAGACCTCTTGTTGGTTACATGTTTTTTAAAGTCTGATTGGAGGTGGTGGTAGGTGTGGAGCTATATATATATATATATGTGTATATATATATATATATGTATATATACATATATATATATATGTATGTATGTATATATATATATATATATATATATATATATATATATATATTCGCCATAATGTTTTAGGCAATTCCAAAAATTTCATAGACCTTGACACCTCTGTGGGCCCCTGAAGTATTCAAGTGAAATTAAGAAACCCTGTTCTACTGGATTCTTTTAGATTTTTATACATTTGATTATTCATTCATTTTATTTCTATATAGCAGGAATTACTGCTCTGTAAACTTATTTTTAATTTAAAAATTTCTCACATTTATAGGCAGAAACTCCAATCCATTGGCATCCACTCTAAAACAGCCTGGGTAGCTGCTGACCTCACACTTAACAAAGGTTGCCTTGCTGACCCTCTATAATGGTTCCCTGGGGTAAATTATTTATAAATTAATTCCCAATCTGAGGTGAATAGATCCCCCTTGTCCTAACCAGGGTTATCTGATTGATTGTTTGTTTTTTTAAATAAGATCTTTCTTTCTTTCTTTTTTTTTCTTTCTTTCTTTCTTTTTTCTTTCTTTCTTTCTTTCTTTTTCTTTTTCTTTTTCTTTTTCAGAGAGAGAGAGAGAGAGAGCTCAAAACAGGGAGGGCAGCAGGCAGAGCAGGCAGACAAAGAAACAGTTCCCCACTGAGCAAGGAGCCTGATGTAGGGCTCAATCCCAGGATCCCGGGATCATGACCTGAGCTGAAGGCAGACATTTAACCAACTGATCCACCCAGGTATCCCTATCTGATTGTTTTTTTGAGTTTGGGCAAACATTTTACACTTCATTAAACACTCTTTTCTTATTTTTATACATATTTTGAAATATATGAGACATACATAGATATCTATAAATATCTCAGCATAGCAAAACCTAGCTATACTTTCCAAATTTAAAAAGAGATGTAGCTTTATTTGGTATTATGCCAGAGATTAAGTTATTTCTAAGAGAAACACAGTCCCCCATTCTCTTAAAGCAACCTCTCTGTATCTATCTCTATTTTGCTTTCTTTCTGTCCAAACATCTAACAATACCAGGCATCTCGAATGGGAGGAGTCTCCTTCCTCCATGCATGTATCCTTGACTGTATCCTACACCCCACTGCATTATCATCAGATGGGAGACCTCCATACTTCCAGAGAAATCCTCTAGGCAGGAGCTCATCTGAACTCTAGATAAGCAAAATGGCCAGTCAAATGATTACAGTGGCAAAGGTGGTTCTTCTTGATTGTCATGGTTATTAAAAGTGTTGCTGCTTTATTACTAGGGACAGAATCTAAAGTGCATCCTGAGGTTGTGTTCAAAGCTAAGTCTGCACATTAAGGATAAGATGGGAAGGGAGGAGGGAAGTGTGTTCTGCTATAATTCATGGCTTATTTGGCATCTGTTTTTCTCAGACAGACAGAACCAGCATCAGAGATGATTTCTCTAAATAAAGTTTTTTTCCTCAGAAAACAATAACTCTGATTGGATTGCTTGTTAAGGTAACACTTGGCACAAACACAGGATTACAATGATAAACAGCTCAGCGGACACGCATCCAGAAAAGCGTTAAATGACCTCTGCTAAGAAAGCATGAAGCAGTGAGTCACGAACTAATAGCAAACACCCAGACAGACACAAACAGAGATGTCATCTCCCCTTCCTCCTTTTCTTCCCACTTCTCACACACCCACCAACTGAGGAGGACAGCATGATTTTTCACAGATGCAATGTTAGACTGTTTGCTGGTTTTGTTTTTTTTTTTTTTTTTGCTTTGTTTTGTTTTGTGTGTTTGTTTTTTTTACTGTACCCAAGAATTTCTCCCCAAATGACATTTATCTCCAATATCCATTTGCTTATTATTCCTCAAAGTAATTTAAAGTGAAGAAATCAGTATGCTTATCTTGATACTGGCCACATTGTTATAATGATTTTAGGTAAGCAAGAGAGACAGAAAAATAAAAAGTGAAAGAAGACAGAAAAGAGGGGCACCTGGGTGGCTCAGTGAGTTAAAGCCTCTGCCTTCAGCTCAGGTCATGATCCCAGGGTTCTGGGATCAAACACAGCATTGGGCTCTCTGCTCAGCAGGGAGCCTGCTTCCTCCTCTCTCTCTGTCTGCCTGCCTCTCTGCCTACTTGTGATCTCTGTCTGTCAAATAAATAAATAAAATCTTTTTTAAAAAAGATGAAAAAGAAAACAAGAAGAGAAATTAAAAAATTTTTTTTTTAATTTTTAAGAATTTATTTTTTTTTTTTAATTTTAAGGAATGGCAAAAATAAAAGTCAACAGAGGATGATATATCCTTTGGTACCTAAATTATTTTAGCATGTTCCTGGCATAGTTGGACTGATAATTTCTATTATTTAATAAATAGCATGTTGCCTTCCTGTAATCTCAATATAAATCCTGCTTAGAAATCCTGGATTCTAATTGCATAACAAGCTCTTTCCATCCCCATTCCTACAAACCTAGACAAGGAGAGAGTCTATATGCCTTTTCATGCTAGATTATACTTATAAATTATGCTAGTCTATAATTATATGCTTTGAAAATCTGAACTATGTGACCAGTTATAGTTGAATTGTTCCCCCTTTTCACCAAATTCATATATCCCAACACCCAGTACCTCAGAATATGACACCACAAATAATGATATATAGATATAGATATAGATATAGATGATACAGATAGATGATATAGATATATACATACGAATGATAGTTACAGTAAGGTCATAGGGTGAGCTCTTATCCAATATGACTGGCGTCCTTATAAAAAGGGAGAATTTGGAGATGGACAGGCACATAACGAGAATGCCATGCTAAGATGAAGACAGAGATTGAAGTGATAGTCTACAAGCTAAGAAATGCCAAAGATGGACAGCAAACCACGAGAAGCTAGGTGAGAGATATGCAATGAACTCTCTTTCATAGCCCTCAGAGAATGCTGACCCAATGACACCTTGACCTTGGTGTCACTCAGATCTTTGTCATTTCAGAAATATGAGACCATACATTTCTACTGTTTAAGTCACATAGTTTGTGGAACTTGGTGTGGCAAACTAATACACTGGCCTAGGATTAAGTGCTCTGTGAAGTCAGAAATAAAGTAGAAATCAAGATAACCAATTTTAAGGAGATATAAAAAGTTCTCTTTTATAATGTCCCAATTTAATATTTTGATATTCCTACAGAAAACATGCAACCATTGAAAATGTTATCAGTCTGGGAAAAAGAAGAAAAAAGTACATAACACCAACCATTTATGAAATAAAACTCATAGTTTTCTTATTCTGAACCAATGTGAACATCACAAGTTGCCATCAAGATACAAAATATAATCAAAGTCTATGACTGCCACCTTACCTAAGACCTCCTCATGTAATAATCAAAATGTGCTATGCCACAGTGTCTCCAGACCCATATTCTAACATTGTTGCAGTGATTGGTTTTACGCACTACCTTCTCTAAGATGCAAAATGAAGATATAACCAAATAACCATATATTTTGCATGGATAGATAGACACGTAAGAATTCACCTATAAAGGGTGCCATCTAACTTGAAGTGGGACCATAAAGCTCCTTATTTCAATAACTATCCCACAATGCATCACAATACATTCTGGAAAAGTATGGTTTTGCATCCTTTTAGAATTACAGCCATCATAAGATAAATTGCCCTGTCACTAAAAAGACTTGATTGGCTCTCATGATACGTGGAATGATGTTAAAACAATTTAACCTGTTTTTTGGAAGAAAGGCCATCTTAGCAGATGTGAGAAATTTGATAATTATATGCAGTTATTCCCAAGGATAAAATAGATACCATTTATTGAACACTTACTTTGTGTGAGTCATTGGGCTTCGTATACACTATTCATTTAATCCTCATAAAGCCAGGAAATGTTTTTCTCTACCGACCTAATTTTTATGTGAGAATTATACTTAAAATACATGAATGGATTAATGAGCTTTATTTTCAGAATTTTAAAATAATAGTTAAGTGGAGTTGTCATCCTTTGTGCCAACCTGGATATCCTTCTATGGACATTAAGAAGCCAAAGCTAGAGAATACATATGACTCTCAGATATCTGTGTGGATTCATAAGCAAGCTGATTAAGAGACCCAGCATACCTCAACCTATTTTCAAAGTACTTCTTGCTATTCTTCATTAGAGAGAAATGAGTATTCCCAATATATCACTTAACCAACAGGCAACACCTGCAAAGCGTTGTGGTAATATTCAAGATGAAAAATTTGTAATATATATATATTTGTATATATATCTTTTATATATGTATATGTAAGATATATATATGTATATATATCTTTTATATATGTATATGTAAGATACATATATATACACATATATATGTAAGATATATATGTATCTTACATATATATATAAAATATATATCTAGTGTGTGTGTGTATATATATATATATATATATACACACACACACTAGAATAATAACAGTGTTCAGCTATATACCTACTCAGGATAAATCATGTGGTTGACATAGTAAAAAATGCATACTTTCAAAATGGAGTGAGTTAATAAAAATGTCACATTTTATAAGGATTTACTGCTTACTCTATCTTGAAAACCACTCTGTGAGGTTGTTAAAGCTGTCATGATTCTCCTATTATTTTAATTGAGAAAATAGGGGCCCTCAGATGTTAAGTGATTCGCCTAAAATAGCACTCCTTTAACTGTATTATTAAAAACCTATTTTTAATTATGAACTGTGATTATTCCCAAGGGTTTTAGGGATAGGCTGGCCCTTCAAGGATGCCTTGACCACTGGATATAAGGAATTGAATAACACCACCTTGGATACTTTTGAACTAAAAATATTATACTAACCCATCCCAGAATATTGTCAGATCTGGTAATGCAGAACAGCCCAATTAAGTGATTTTATCTTGGGTTTGTTTAGTTGGTTTACATAATTTCTGATCCCACTGGAGTCATAAGTATGATTTCTCCACATTCACATTAAATTAATACAGAAGTTCTGGACTGTGAATAGAAATGGACTGAAGAAACAAGAACTAAGAGCAAGGATA
Organism: Meles meles; assembly: GCF_922984935.1. Taxonomy (NCBI): domain Eukaryota; kingdom Metazoa; phylum Chordata; class Mammalia; order Carnivora; family Mustelidae; genus Meles; species Meles meles. The sequence continues at coordinate 33,586,619 of NC_060069.1, read as the reverse complement.
TCCAAAGATCAACCAAGAAGATATTTTAGATCCAAGAGATGCACAGAAGCTGAGGCTGAGGATGGGGCAATGTGACAGTGATGGGGAGATAAGTGAGGAGGAGGAAGGGAAGAAGGGAGGGTCTTTAAAGGAGAAATGACATTTTGGGGGGTGATGGAAATGTTGATTCAATCGTGGTGGTGCTTTCATGCATGTACACATATGTAAAAACTTATAAAATTGTACACTTAAATATGTTCAGTGTACTGTATATCAACCACACCTCAATAAATCTTTCTGTAAAAATGAACAAATGACTGATATAGCTTGTTCACATAGAAAGGAAAACAATATCAAAAAGTCCAATAAACATATAAAAAGATCATACAAGTTGCCTTCGGGGCAATGCACATTAAAACCACAAAGTGATGCCATGACATACACACCAGTATTGCTAAAATGTAAAAGACAAAAGAATGTGTGATGAGTGTGTGGAGAAATTGGAGCTTCCATATCTTGTTGGAGATAGTGTAAACTGGCCTAAACACTCTCAAGTAATTGATTTATCTATTAAACTGAGCACAAGCATATTTTTTGACCCAGCAATTCCACTCTTAGGTGAAAACACAACAGAAGAACATGCATATGTTCAAGAAAACAATATATAATAATGTTCATAAAAGCACCATCTTGATAACCAAGCAACTGTAAAAAAGGCAAGTATTCATCAACAATAGAATGGATAAATAAGTTATAGTGTGTCAAGCAATACACAGAACATCAACAATGAGAATGAATGGATGGATCTCACAACCTGATAGTGAATGAGAGAAGCCACTGTGTAACTGTGTATGGTATAATTCTGTTTATACAAAACTGAAGGTGCGGAGAACTATTCTGGGGCATTAACCATCAGGGTGATGATTCTTCATGGTGCCCAGGGAAAAGAGTGAGCTCTGGCATGCTAGTAATGTTCCATGTCTTGATCTACACTGTGATTGCATGGTTATGTTCAATTTACAAAATTCCATTTAGTTGTACATTTGTGTGTGTACTTCTGTATGTATACTATTTTTTCACTGAAATTTTAAAATTATGCATATGCAGTAAGAGGAATAGAGGAAAAATGTTAAAACCAAAATTATAGTTATTTATCCCTCCTCAGAGAGATGCAAAATGCCTATCTATACTACTACTTTCTCTGCAAGAAGATACAGATAACAGATATCCAATAATTTCTTGATTCACATGTACATTAATAAGTATTATATCTTCAAAAGTAAGGCTCAAAATTTAGGAAGGGGTGTAAGGATAAGTTACCATGTGAAATGAAATAAACAAAGTTAAGTTATACGAGATACTAAAGGTTGGAAACTCTAATATTTATTAGACCATAGTTATTTATAATTATTTGTTCACTCCCCTATCTTTAATTTGCTTCCTTGCCACCCTGACTTTGGTCTTGTCAACACAGATGTGAGGAGACATGACATTTGTCTTATCCAAGCAGAAAGTTTAAATACATTACATGACTTGGCTGGGAACCTCTTGTACTTACTTGCTACCATGAGTACAGAGCTGTCCCAGAGAGTGGCAAGTTCTTCAGCCTGGACTTCAAAATGAGAAGACGTATATAGTACAGCAAACTGACCAAGAACGTCCAAACTTTTCAGAGTCCCAGCTGACCATCAACCCAGGCAATGAGAGCAAAAAAGAAAGTTTTGGAACCCACTTAGATTTGGGGGATGTAGTTATGCAGTGTAAGGAATTCATAGACCAGTACAAACAGCAGAGAAACATCTCAATTCTTTTTTTTTCCCCATTTTATTTATTTTTTCAGCGTAACAGTATTCATTCTTTTTGCACAACACCCAGTGCTCCATGCAAAACGTGCCCTCCTCATTACCCAACACCTGTTCCCCCAACCTCCCACCCCCAAACCTTCAAAACCCTCAGGTTGTTTTTCAGAGTCCATAGTCTCTTATGGTTCGCCTCCCATTCCAAATTTTTTTTTTAATAAACATATAATGTATTTTTATCCCCAGGGGTACAGGTCTGTGAATCGCCAGGTTTACACACTTCACAGCACTCACGATAGCACTTACCCTCCCCAATGTCCATAGCCCCCTCCCCCTCTCCCAATCCCACCTCCCCCCAGCAACCCCCAGTTTGTTTTGTGAGATTAAGAGTCATTTATGGTTTGTCTCCCTCCCAATCCCATCTTGTTTCATTTATTCTTCTCCTATCCCCCTACCCCCCCCATGTTGCTTCTCCATGTCCTCATATCAGGGAGATCATATGATAGTTGTCTTTCTCCGATTGACTTATTTCACTAAGCATGATACACTCTAGTTTCATCCATGTCGTCCCAAATGGCATGATTTCATTTCTTTTGATGGCTGCATAGTATTCCATTGTGTATATATACCACCTCTTCTTGATCCATTCATCTGTTGATGGACATCGAGGTTCTTTCCATAGTTTGGCTATTGTAGACATTGCTGCTATAAACATTCGGGTACACGTGCCCCTTTGGATCACTATGTTTGTATCTTTAGGGTAAATACCCAGTAGTGCAATTGCTGGGTCATAGGGTAGTTCTATTCTCAACATTTTGAGGAACCTCCATGCTGTTTTCCAGAGTGGTTGCACCAGCTTGCATTCCCACCAACAGTGGAGGAGGGTTCCCCTTTCTCCACATCCTCTCCAGCATCTGTCATTTCCTGACTTGTTAATTTTAGCCATCCTGACTGGTGTGAGGTGATATCTCATTGTGGTTTTGATTTGTATTTCCCTGATGCCGAGTGACGTGGAGCACTTTTTCATGTGTCTGTTGGCCATCTGGATGTCTTCTTTGCAGAAATGTCTGTTCATGTCCTCTGCCCATTTCTTGATTGGATTGTTTGTTCTTTGGGTGTTGAGTTTGCTAAGTTCCTTATAGATTTTGGATACTAGCCCTTTATCTGATATGTCGTTTGCAAATATCTTCTCCCATTCTGTCAGTTGTCTTTTGGTTTTGTTAACTGTTTCCTTTGCTGTGCAAAAGCTTTTGATCTTGATGAAATCCCAATAGTTCATTTTTGCCCTTGCTTCCCTTGCCTTTGCCGTTGTTCCTAGGAAGATGTTGCTACGGCTGAGGTCGAAGAGGTTGCTGCCTGCATTCTCCTCAAGGATTTTGATGGATTCCTTTCTCACATTGAGGTCCTTCATCCATTTGGAGTCTATTTTCGTGTGTGGTGTAAGGAAGTGGTCCAATTTCATTTTTCTGCATGTGGCTGTCCAATTTTCCCAGCACCATTTATTGAAGAGGCTGTCTTTTTTCCATTGGACATTCTTTCCTGCTTTGTCGAAGATGAGTTGACCATAGAGTTGAGGGTCGATTTCTGGGCTCTCTATTCTGTTCCACTGATCTATGTGTCTGTTTTTGTGCCAGTACCATGCTGTCTTGATGATGACAGCTTTGTAATAGAGCTTGAAGTCCGGAATTGTGATGCCACCAACTTTGGCTTTGTTCTTCAATATTCCTTTGGCTATTCGAGGTCTTTTCTGGTTCCATATAAATTTTAGGATTATTTGTTCCATTTCTTTGAAAAAAATGGATGGTATTTTGATAGGGATTGCATTAAATGTGTAGATTGCTTTAGGTAGCATAGACATTTTCACAATATTTATTCTTCCAATCCAGGAGCATGGAACATTTTTCCATTTTTTTGTGTCTTCCTCAATTTCTTTCATGAGTACTTTATAATTTTCTGTGTATAGATTCTTAGTCTCTTTGGTTAGGTTTATTCCTAGGTATCTTATAGTTTTGGGTACAATTGTAAATGGGATTGACTCCTTAATTTCTCTTTCTTCAGTCTTGTTGTTGGTGTACAGAAATGCAACTGATTTCTGTGCATTGATTTTATATCCTGACACTTTACTGAATTCCTGTACAAGTTCTAGCAGTTTTGGAGTGGAGTCTTTTGGGTTTTCCACATATAGTATCATATCATCTGCAAAGAGTGATAGTTTGACTTCTTCTTTACCAATTTGGATGCCTTTAATTTCTTTTTGCTGTCTGATTGCTGAGGCTAGGACTTCTAGTACTATGTTGAATAGCAGTGGTGATAATGGACATCCCTGCCGTGTTCCTGACCTTAACGGAAAAGCTTTCAGTTTTTCTCCATTGAGAATGATATTTGCGGTGGGTTTTTCATAGATGGCTTTGATAATATTGAGGTATGTGCCCTCTATCCCCACACTTTGAAGAGTTTTGATCAGGAAGGGATGCTGTACTTTGTCAAATGCTTTTTCAGCATCTATTGAGAGTATCATATGGTTCTTGTTCTTTCTTTTATTAATGTGTTCTATCACATTGATTGATTTGCGGATGTTGAACCAACCCTGCAGCCCTGGAATAAATCCCACTTGATCGTGGTGAATAATCCTTTTAATGTACTGTTGAATCCTATTGGCTAGTATTTTGGCGAGAATTTTTGCATCTGTGTTCATCAAGGATATTGGTCTGTAGTTCTCTTTTTTGGTGGGATCCTTGTCTGGTTTTGGGATCAAGGTGATGCTGGCCTCATAAAATGAGTTTGGAAGTTTTCCTTCCATTTCTATTTTTTGGAACAGTTTCAAGAGAATAGGAATGAGATCTTCTTTAAATGTTTGGTAGAATTCCCCTGGGAAGCCGTCTGGCCCTGGGCTTTTGTTTGTTTGGAGATTTTTGATGACTGTTTCAATCTCCTTCCTGGTTATGGACCTGTTCAGGTTTTCTATTTCTTCCTGGTTCAGTTGTGGTAGTTTATATGTCTCTAGGAATGCATCCATTTCTTCCAGATTGTCCAATTTGTTGGCGTAGAGCTGCTCATAGTATGTTCTTATAATTGTCTGTATTTCTTTGGTGTTAGTTGTGATCTCTCCTCTTTCATTCATGATTTTATTTATTTGAGTCCTTTCTCTTTTCTTTTTGATGAGTCTGGCCAGGGGTTTATCAATCTTATTGATTCTTTCAAAGAACCAGCTCCTAGTTTCATTGATTTTTTCTATTGTTTTTTGGTTTCTATTTCATTGATTTCTGCTCTGATCTTTATGATTTCTCTTCTCCTGCTGGGTTTAGGGTTTCTTTCTTGTTCTTTCTCCAGCTCCTTTACGTGTAGGGTTAGGTTGTGTACTTGAGACCTTTCTTGTTTCTTGAGAAAGGCTTGTACCGCTATGTATTTTCCTCTCAGGACTGCCTTTGCTGTGTCCCACAGATTTTGAACTGTTGTGTTTTCATTATCATTTGTTTCCATGAATTTTTTCAATTCTTCTTTAATTTCCTGGTTAACCCATTCATTCTTTAGAAGGATGCTGTTTAGTCTCCATGTATTTGGGTTCTTTCCAGCTTTCTTCTTGTGATTGAGTTCTAGCTTCAGAGCACTGTGGTCTGAAAATATGCAGGGAATGATCCTAATCTTTTGATACTGGTTGAGACCTGATTTGTGACCCAGGATGTGATCTATTCTGGAGAAGGTTCCATGTGCACTAGAGAAGAATGTGTATTCTGTTGCTTTGGGATGAAATGTTCTGAATATATCTGTGATGTCCATCTGGTCCAGTGTGTCATTTAAGGCCTTTATTTCCTTGTTGATCTTTGGCTTGGATGATCTGTCCATTTCAGTGAGGGGAGTGTTAAAGTCCCCTACTATTATTGTATTATTATTGATGTGTTTCTTTGATTTTGTTATTAATTGGTTGATATAGTTGGCTGCTCCCACGTTAGGGGCATAGATATTTAAAATGGTTAGATCTTCTTGTTGGACAGACCCTTTGAGTAGGATATAGTGTCCTTCCTCATCTCTTATTATAGTCTTTGGCTTGAAATCTAATTGATCTGATATAAGGATTGCCACCCCAGCTTTCTTCTGATGCCCATTAGCATGGTAAATTGTTTTCCACCCCCTCACTTTAAATCTGGAGGTGTCTTCGCGTCTAAAATGAGTTTCTTGTAGGCAACATACTGATGGGTTTTGTTTTTTTATCCATTCTGATACCCTGTGTCTTTTGATTGGGGCATTTAGCCCATTAACATTCAGGGTAACTATTGAGAGATATGAATTTAGTGCCATTATTAGCCTGTAAGGTGACTGTTACTGTATATTGTCTCTGTACCTTTCTGATCTACTACTTTTAGGCTCTCTCTTTGCTTAGAGGACCCCTTTCAATATTTCCTGTAGAGCTGGTTTGGTGTTTGCAAATTCTTTCAGTTTTTGTTTGTCCTGGAAGCTTTTGATCTCTCCTTCTATTTTCAATGATAGCCTAGCTGGATAGAGTATTCTTGGCTGCATGTTTTTCTCGTTTAGTGCTCTGAATATATCATGCCAGCTCTTTCTGGCCTGCCAGGTCTCTGTGGATAAGTCTGCCACCAATCTAATATTTTTACCATTGTATGTTACAGACTTCTTTTCCCGGGCTGCTTTCAGGATTTTCTCTTTGCCACTAAGACTTGTAAATTTTACTATTAGGTGACGGGGTGTGGACCTATTCTTGTTGACTTTGAGGGGGGTTCTCTGCATCTCCTGGATTTTGATGCTTGTTCCCTTTGCCATATTAGGGAAATTCTCTCCAATGATTCTCTCCATTAGACCTTCTGCTCCCCTCTCTGTTTCTTCTTCTTCTGGAATCCCAATTATTCTAATGTTGTTTCGTCTTATGGTGTCACTTATCTCTCGAATTCTCCCCTCATGGTCCAGTAGCTGTTTGTCCCTCTTTTCCTCGGCTTCCTATTCTCTGTCATTTGGTCTTCTATATCACTAATTCTTTCTTCTGCCTCATTGATCCTAGCAGTGAGAGCCTCCATTTTTGATTGCACCTCATTAATAGCTTTTTTGATTTCAACTTGGTTAGATTTTAGTTCTTTAATTTCTCCAGAAAGGGCTTTAATATCTCCAGAGAGGCTTTCTCTAATATCTTCCATGCCTTTTTCGAGCCCGGCTAGAATGTTCAGAATCGTCATTCTGAACTCTTAATCTGACATATTACCAATGTCTGTGTTGATTAGGTCCCTAGCCTTCGGTACTGTCTCTTGTTCTTTTGTTTGTGGTGATTTTTTCCGCCTTGTCATTTTGTCCAGGTAAGAGGATATGAAGGAGCAAATAAACTACTAAAAGGGTGGCAAAGACCCCAGAAAAATGTGCTGTAACCAAATCAGAAGACACCCCTAATTGTGGGGGGGAGAAAGGGGATAAAAACAGGTTCTGAAAAAAAAAAAGGAAAAAAAAAGAAAAAAATTTAAAAAATAAAACAAATAAAAAAATATAAAACTGAAAGAAAAAATATATATATTTAGATGAACCAGTCAAAAAACGTTAAAAAAGAAAAGGGTAAAAGTTTTAAAAAATTTAGCAGAGGAAGAAAAAAGACAAAAAAATTGAAAAAAGAAAAAAAAAATTGAAGTAGCCGCAAGACTAAAGAATCATGGGGAGAAAGCCATGAGTTCCGTGCTTTGCTTTCTCCTCCTCTGGAATTGCTCTGCTGTTTTAGGAACTGAACCTGCTTTCTCCTTGATAGATGAACTTCGTCCTGGCTGGATATTTTGTTGATCTCCTGGGGGAGGGGCCTGTTGTAGTGACTCTCAAGTGTCTTTGCCCGAGGCGGGATTGCACCGCCCTTACTGGCGGTCGGACTAAGTAATCGGCTCGGGTTCGCTTTTGGGAGCTTCTGTTCCCTGAACGCTTTCCGTAGAGTTCCGGAGGACGGGAATGAAAATGGCGGCCTCCCAGTCTCCGGCCCGGAGGAGCCGAGAGCCTGGGGCCCCCCTCCTCAGTGCGCCCCCAGAGGACAGCACCCAATCACTCCCGTATCCCCAGCCTCTAGCCGCGCTCCGAGCTCACCCAGCCCGCGACCGGTTCAAGGTAACCCCAAGCTGAGAGTTCAGTCCTCGGCTCTGTCTCTGCAGCCGGCTTCTCCGTTCTAATACCTGTGAACTCTCCGACACTCTGACACCCCAATCCTTCTGTGACCCTGCGGGGCCTGGGGCCACGCTGACCCCGTGTGGGCTTCACCCCGGTTTAGCCTCTGGAGCAATGTCCCTCAGTGGAACAGACTTTTAAAAGTCCTGATTTTGTGCTCCATTGCTCCGCCGCTTGCCGGGAGCCGGCCCCTCCCCCCGCGGTCTATCTTCCCGTCGTTTTAGATTCACTTCTCCGCCAGTCCTACCTTTCAGAAAGTGGTTGATTTTCTGTTTCTAGAGTTGCTGTTCTTCTTCTCTTTGCTCTCCCGTTGGATTTGTAGGTGTTTGCAATGTTTAGATAAGCTATCGAGCTGATCTCCTGCTACCTGATGTAGTCTCAGGCTGCTACTTCTCCGCCATCCGAAACATCTCTATTCTTATGTCTTAAGTAACGTAGATTCTAAAGTAAACGAAGGAAAATAGCAGTTAATCAATGTTTCTGTTCCACATAGCATCCAGAAGAAAACAGAGATATTGAGACCTTTGCAAAGAAATACTAATAGCAGAAATAGCAAGAAAAATATAAATAAAGGAGAAGTCAAACAAGAATCAATATCTATTTACAGAAGACCTTCTTAAAAAAAAAATCAATCATAACACCTCCTGAGAAGGAAATGTTTTACAGTGCCTGTAATGTTTGACCCCTGACCAGACCCTCTGGTAAGCAGTCTACAAGTCTAATTGGTTCAGTAACAGGGAAATATATCTTTAAAATGTTTTTAGTAGTAGGTACTTGGGCATCCAGGTTTCTTATAATAAATAAACTTGCAATTTATAGAGTTGTAGGCTATGGTTGGGTGGGAAATAGGAAATAATCAGGGAGATTTTTTTTTCTCTGTGTGTGACTAAGAGAGAATAAACACCAAGAAGCCCCAATCTCAGACAGATTCTTTGAGAACAATGTTTTATACATATTGTTGATGCTACTTCAAAGTCAAATCCTTACCCAAGGAAAGAAATATTATATAGGAGCTATGTCTGATGGTTTTACATTATGTTTATGCTGCTTTTTAGCTTTATTCTTTCTATAGCTGGCAACATTTTTTGTTGGATAAGTATGTAAATCACTTAAATCTGTCTTGCCAATTTAACCCTTTTGATGGTGTACCAATTGTAACGAGAAAGTACTAGATTTTTGCCTTGTGATGGGCTCTTTGTATAATAGAGGAAACAGGTGTTATAAACTGAAGGTTTGTGTGCTCCCAAAATTCATATGCTGACATCTTAACTCCAAGGTGATGGTATTAGCAAGTGGGGCCTTGAGAAGGTGATGAGGTTCTTTTGAGGGGAGAGAGCTCCTGAGGGAGATTAGGGTCATTATAAAAGGGACTGCAGAGAACTCCCTCCCCTCACCCTTTCTTCTACTATGTGGGGACACAGCAAGAAGTAGGTTAATCTGAACCCGGCACAGGGCCTTCACCAGAACTTAACCATGCCGGCACACTGACCTTGGACTTCCAGCCTCCCAAACTGTGAGATATCAATTTCTGCCACTTACAATCACCTAGCCTATTAAATTATGATACAACAACCTGAACTAACACAGCAGGGCAACGGGCCATCTCAGCCTTGTGCTATGAAAGAAATCAGCCTAGAGTACCAAGGAAAGAAAAGTTCACTTAATTCTGAATTTAAAAAAAAAACAAAACTGGGGGGTGCTTGGGTGGCTCAGTGGGTTAAAGCCTCTGCCTTGGGCTCAGGGCATGATCCCAGGGTCCTGGGATCGAGCCCCACATTGGGCTCTCTGCTCAGCAGGGAGCCTGCTTCCCCCCCCGCCCCCCCGCCTGCCTCTCTGCATCTCCATCTGTCAAATAATTAAATAAAATCTTTAAAAAAAATTTTTAGGCATTAGTACCTCTCACACAGTCTTGTGATTAATGAATAGTGTGGTTAATTAACATTTATTTAATTGCATTACTTTTCTTAGTTTGTAAACTCTCCGAAGGAAAGCATTTGACTATTTACTTCTCTTTGAATATTGGTAACTTCTCTAGTGTATCTACCCATTTCAATTAGGTGCTGAATAAAATATTTTATAAAGAAAAGAGAAACACGATAAATATAGAAGTCATTTAAATATTCAGTGTGTAAGGATGCGAAGATGTGTTTTTCTTCAAAATCTACTGCCTTTGGCCCAAGGCAGAGAAATATAATATTTATTTTTATAGATTTGTATATATGTTAATGATGCTAAAATGTTTCCTTCAGTATAATCCTACCTCGTGTTCTTCTGCAAGGCCCATTTTAAAATGTGTAATTATCAAGGATGGGCCCTTTAATACATAATAGACAGCATTTTATAATCTCTAAGGGAAAAATGGTACTTGAATATGAGTAGAGATCTTATTTTGTTTCCGCTAGAGAAATGGTGCTCTAGGTCTATGTAGTACTGTAAATATGTCCTCTTCAAAAGTCCAGAAGCACAATTTAATATATTAAAGAACAGAGGTGGACACAGGCTCATATATATTCAGCACTAGAAGATTTGGTAATAGATTTAAATATATTTCTGGAAAGTACTTCTTGGACTCTAAATGTGAGTTCCTCTTCTGCAAAATGCTGGTAACACAGCTGGTTGCGCTCTAGTGAGGTTTCTCTTCCTGGCTTGCAGACCGCCATCTGGGAAACTATTTTCTGTGACCGTTAGTCATTTGAAGAGAAAATAAAAATATTTCCATTTAACTTTTTTTTGTAACATGTACTAAAGTAGAACTGCTAAAAATGGAAGGGTACTATGGATCACTGTTAGCATATTTATTCAGTTCAGGATATGTAGCTCTCTAGAGTAGTGATTTAAGATCATAATTGAGGAGGGAATACAACATTCTCTTTTTGTAGATCTTCTATCCTTTACATAGTATATGGATTTTTAAGCATAACAGATAACTGAATTCAACAAGGTAAATGAACTTGAAGACTTATTGTTCGCTTTGGGGCACCTGGGTGGCTCAGTGGGTTAAGCCTTCTGCTCAGGTCATGATCCCAGGGTCCTGGGATTGAGCCCCACTTCGGGCTCTCTACTCAGCGGGGAGCCTGCTTCCTCCCCTCTCTGTCTGCCTGCCTCTCTGCTACTTGCGATCTCTGTCTGTCAAATAAATAAATAAAAATTTAAAAAAAAGTTAAAAAAAAGACTTTTACCTCTATAATTCTAGATATATAGAGACCTTACACAGTGCTTACTATTTGACAAGAAAGTAAACAAGACAATAACTAACTTTTTCAAAGCCTAGGCAAAACTGAATTGGAAAGGAACAATTTAGAACACCCAAATTCAAACTCTCAAAATATAAAAGTATTTTAGTGTGTTTCCTCAATGCCTCATTTTATTCAGTAATGTGTAGACTTCAAGTTCAAATCAACAATAGTAACATATGAGAAAATAGGCAGAGGGGCTTTGTAAATCTCTTAGACATTAAAAGAGAATCCTGAAGTATTTCACAAATCATAAATTCAAGCAGTATATACAGGTAAAATTTTTTATTTTCTGTTTCAATCTCTGAATCAGCAAAATGTAGCCATAATGATTGTGCCTTAGCTTGTCTTTCTGATGCCATTAGGAGGAAAAAAAAAATTTCCAAAAAAATGAAGCTTTGTCAGCATCTCTACAGTAATCACTATTAAATTATAGACACGTTTTGTACCTTTGCTCATTTCCAACTATACATCCTCTCTACCCCCACCCCCACAAAACAGAGGGAAAAAATGAAACTATCTTCACAAGAATAATATTCCTTTTGAATAATGACAAGTCAAATCCAGACAAGGTTGGCTATTTCTTTACTTTTAATATTCCAGTCTACAGCTTAAGTACTCTGTTTTCACTGATTACATGAAACATGTAAATTTATGTTGATTTTTCCATTCATATTAAATGGATATTTGCCAGTTATTATCCTAGCCCAAGAAAAATTCATATTTCCATTCTTTGTCTCTCTCTTCCTCTTTTATCACCAAAGTCTATATTAGTCACAAATCTACACCCTTATCTTCCCTCTCCTCAATAAACTTTCTGCCAGTAGGGCTGGTTTGTGGAACTTTTTTTTTTTTTAATTGGTTTCAACCCAAAAAAAAAAATTATAGTTGTGTTACCTGAACATCACGAAATATGAATTCTTCAGAAATGTAGTTTTATTGATTTCAGTAACTTAGCAAGACAAAACGAAGTTTAGTGAAATATTTCCTGGAAGATATCTTACTATTTTACCAACGTAAAAAAAAAACAACCTTATTTTTTTATAACACTTTTTTGAAGTACTATGTATCCATTTTAAGAGTATAACTCAAGCTTCAGAAAACCCAATCTCAGGGATGAAAAATAAAATAAAGTAAGACTTATTTTAAGGAGAAATGCACTGATACGGCACATATGAACAGATAGTTATTTTGCATCTTTTACATGATTGCAAAATTTAGTGTCGTGCCCCATATAAAGTGCTAGCATATGTCATTGAAAATGTTAATTTTTGATCTTATGTGTAAGTATGATATCATACAGAAAAAAGAAAACTTGTAGGTTTTAAATCCATTTGGATAAATTTTGCTCCTACTTTGCCATCTTTGCTCATAATAGCAAAATAATGGAATTCACTGAGAAGATAAAACTATAATAGAATTAAAAATTCCCAAGACAATTTTCAGCAACCAATCTAATTCGGTTATTTTTCTCTTTCAGAAGGAAAAATAGTGACTTTCCATCCTGCTTCATTTTATTCTCTTTCAGATGCACACTCTCAGTCAATATACCAAAGCACCACTTAAATTACTGTCTTTGCACATGAAAAAGTGCTCCACGTCACTCAGCATCAGGGAAATACAAATCAAAACCACATGAGATATCACCTCACACCAGTCAGAATGGCTAAAATTAACAAGTCAGGAAATGACAGATGCTGGCGAGGATGCAGAGAAAGGGGAACCCTCCTCCACTGTTGGTGGGAATGCAAGCTGGTGCAACCACTCTGGAAAACAGCATGGAAGTTCCTCAAAATGTTGAAAATAGAACTACCCTATGACCCAGCTATTGCACTACTGGGTATTTACCCTAAAGATACAAACGCAGTGATCCGCAGGGGCACGTGTAGCCGAATGTTTATAGCAGCAATGACTACAATAGCCAAACTGTGGAAAAAACCTAGATGTCCATCAACAGATGAATGGATAAAGAAGGTGTGGTATATATACACAATGGAATACTATGCAGCCATCAAAAGAAATGAAATCTTGCCATTTGCGACGACGTGGATGGAACTAGAGCGTATCATGCTTAGTGAAATAAGTCAATCGGAGAAAGACAACTATCATATGATCTCCCGGAATGAGGACATGGAGATGCAACATGGGGGGTTAGGGGGATAGGAGAAGAATCAATGAAACAAGATGGGATTGGGAGGGAGACAAACCATAAATGACTCTTAATCTCACAAAACAAACTGGGGGTTGCTGGGGGGGAGGTGGGGTTGGGAGGGGGGGTTATGGACATTGGGGAGGGTATGTGCTACCGTGATTGCTAGGAAGTGTGTAAACCTGGCGATTCACAGACCTGTACCCCTGGGGATAAAAATACATTATATGTTTATAAAAAAAAAAATTGAGAGGAGTCAAGATGGCGGAGAAGTAGCAGCCTGAGACTACATCAGGTAGCAGGAGATCAGCTCGATAGCTTATCTAAACATTGCAAACACCTACAAATCCAACGGGAGAGCAAAGAGAAGAAGAACAGCAACTCTAGAAACAGAAAATCAACCACTTTCTGAAAGGTAGGACTGGCGGAGAAGTGAATCTAAAACGACGGGAAGATAGACCGCGGGGGGAGGGGCCGGCTCCCGGCAAGCGGCGGAGCAACGGAGCACAAAATCAGGACTTTTAAAAGTCTGTTCCACTGAGGGACATTGCTCCAGAGGCTAAACCGGGGTGAAGCCCACGCGGGGTCAGCATGGCCCCAGGCCCCACAGGGTCACAGAAGGATTGGGGTGTCAGAGTGTCGGAGAGTTCACAGGTATTAGAACGGAGAAGCCGGCTGCAGAGACAGAGCCGAGGACTGAACTCTCAGCTTGGGGTTACCTTGAACCGGTCGCGGGCTGGGTGAGCTCGGAGCGCGGCTAGAGGCTGGGGATACGGGAGTGATTGGGTGCTGTCCTCTGGGGGCGCACTGAGGAGGGGGGCCCCAGGCTCTCGGCTCCTCCGGGCCGGAGACTGGGAGGCCGCCATTTTCATTCCCGTCCTCCGGAACTCTACGGAAAGCGTTCAGGGAACAGAAGCTCCCAAAAGCGAACCCGAGCCGATTACTTAGTCCGACCGCCAGTAAGGGCGGTGCAATCCCGCCTCGGGCAAAGACACTTGAGAGTCACTACAACAGGCCCCTCCCCCAGGAGATCAACAAAATATCCAGCCAGGACGAAGTTCATCTATCAAGGAGAAAGCAGGTTCAGTTCCTAAAACAGCAGAGCAATTCCAGAGGAGGAGAAAGCAAAGCACGGAACTCATGGCTTTCTCCCCATGATTCTTTAGTCTTGCGGCTACTTCAATTTTTTTTTTCTTTTTTCAATTTTTTTGTCTTTTTTCTTCCTCTGCTAAATTTTTTAAAACTTTTACCCTTTTCTTTTTTAACGTTTTTTGACTCGTTCATCTAAATATATATATTTTTTCTTTCAGTTTTATATTTTTTTATTTGTTTTATTTTTTAAATTTTTTTCTTTTTTTTTTCCTTTTTTTTTTTTCAGAACCTGTTTTTATCCCCTTTCTCCCCCCCACAATTAGGGGTGTCTTCTGATTTGGTTACAGCGCATTTTTCTGGGGTCTTTGCCACTCTTTTAGTACTTTATTTGCTCCTTCATATCCTCTTACCTGGACAAAATGACAAGGCGGAAAAAATCACCACAAACAAAAGAACAAGAGACAGTACCGAAGGCTAGGGACCTAATCAACACAGACATTGGTAATATGTCAGATTAAGAGTTCAGAATGACGATTCTGAACATTCTAGCCGGGCTCGAAAAAGGCATGGAAGATATTAGAGAAAGCCTCTCTGGAGATATTAAAGCCCTTTCTGGAGAAATTAAAGAACTAAAATCTAACCAAGTTGAAATCAAAAAAGCTATTAATGAGGTGCAATCAAAAATGGAGGCTCTCACTGCTAGGATCAATGAGGCAGAAGAAAGAATTAGTGATATAGAAGACCAAATGACAGAGAATAAGGAAGCCGAGGAAAAGAGGGACAAACAGCTACTGGACCATGAGGGGAGAATTCGAGAGATAAGTGACACCATAAGACGAAACAACATTAGAATAATTGGGATTCCAGAAGAAGAAGAAACAGAGAGGGGAGCAGAAGGTCTAATGGAGAGAATCATTGGAGAGAATTTCCCTAATATGGCAAAGGGAACAAGCATCAAAATCCAGGAGATGCAGAGAACCCCCCCTCAAAGTCAACAAGAATAGGTCCACATCCCGTCACCTAATAGTAAAATTTACAAGTCTTAGTGGCAAAGAGAAAATCCTGAAAGCAGCCCGGGAAAAGAAGTCTGTAACATACAATGGTAAAAATATTAGATTGGTGGCAGACTTATCCACAGAGACCTGGCAGGCCAGAAAGAGCTGGCATGATATATTCAGAGCACTAAACGAGAAAAACATGCAGCCAAGAATACTCTATCCAGCTAGGCTATCATTGAAAATAGAAGGAGAGATCAAAAGCTTCCAGGACAAACAAAAACTGAAAGAATTTGCAAACACCAAACCAGCTCTACAGGAAATATTGAAAGGGGTCCTCTAAGCAAAGAGAGAGCCTAAAAGTAGTAGATCAGAAAGGTACAGAGACAATATACAGTAACAGTCACCTTACAGGCTAATAATGGCACTAAATTCATATCTCTCAATAGTTACCCTGAATGTTAATGGGCTAAATGCCCCAATCAAAAGACACAGGGTATCAGAATGGATAAAAAAACAAAACCCATCATTATGTTGCCTACAAGAAACTCATTTTAGACGCGAAGACACCTCCAGATTTAAAGTGAGGGGGTGGAAAACAATTTACCATGCTAATGGGCATCAGAAGAAAGCTGGGGTGGCAATCCTTATATCAGATCAATTAGATTTCAAGCCAAAGACTATAATAAGAGATGAGGAAGGACACTATATCCTACTCAAAGGGTCTGTCCAACAAGAAGATCTAACCATTTTAAATATCTATGCCCCTAACGTGGGAGCAGCCAACTATATCAACCAATTAATAACAAAATCAAAGAAACACATCAATAATAATACAATAATAGTAGGGGACTTTAACACTCCCCTCACTGAAATGGACAGATCATCCAAGCCAAAGATCAACAAGGAAATAAAGGCCTTAAATGACACACTGGACCAGATGGACATCACAGATATATTCAGAACATTTCATCCCAAAGCAACAGAATACACATTCTTCTCTAGTGCACATGGAACCTTCTCCAGAATAGATCACATCCTGGGTCACAAATCAGGTCTCAACCAGTATCAAAAGATTAGGATCATTCCCTGCATATTTTCAGACCACAGTGCTCTGAAGCTAGAACTCAATCACAAGAAGAAAGCTGGAAAGAACCCAAATACATGGAGACTAAACAGCATCCTTCTAAAGAATGAATGGGTTAACCAGGAAATTAAAGAAGAATTGAAAAAATTCATGGAAACAAATGATAATGAAAACACAACAGTTCAAAATCTGTGGGACACAGCAAAGGCAGTCCTGAGAGGAAAATACATAGCGGTACAAGCCTTTCTCAAGAAACAAGAAAGGTCTCAAGTACACAACCTAACCCTACACGTAAAGGAGCTGGAGAAAGAACAAGAAAGAAACCCTAAACCCAGCAGGAGAAGAGAAATCATAAAGATCAGAGCAGAAATCAATGAAATAGAAACCAAAAAACAATAGAAAAAATCAATGAAACTAGGAGCTGGTTCTTTGAAAGAATCAATAAGATTGATAAACCCCTGGCCAGACTCATCAAAAAGAAAAGAGAAAGGACTCAAATAAATAAAATCATGAATGAAAGAGGAGAGATCACAACTAACACCAAAGAAATACAGACAATTATAAGAACATACTATGAGCAGCTCTACGCCAACAAATTGGACAATCTGGAAGAAATGGATGCATTCCTAGAGACATATAAACTACCACAACTGAACCAGGAAGAAATAGAAAACCTGAACAGGTCCATAACCAGGAAGGAGATTGAAACAGTCATCAAAAATCTCCAAACAAACAAAAGCCCAGGGCCAGACGGCTTCCCAGGGGAATTCTACCAAACATTTAAAGAAGATCTCATTCCTATTCTCTTGAAACTGTTCCAAAAAATAGAAATGGAAGGAAAACTTCCAAACTCATTTTATGAGGCCAGCATCACCTTGATCCCAAAACCAGACAAGGATCCCACCAAAAAAGAGAACTACAGACCAATATCCTTGATGAACACAGATGCAAAAATTCTCGCCAAAATACTAGCCAATAGGATTCAACAGTACATTAAAAGGATTATTCACCACGATCAAGTGGGATTTATTCCAGGGCTGCAGGGTTGGTTCAACATCCGCAAATCAATCAATGTGATAGAACACATTAATAAAAGAAAGAACAAGAACCATATGATACTCTCAATAGATGCTGAAAAAGCATTTGACAAAGTACAGCATCCCTTCCTGATCAAAACTCTTCAAAGTGTGGGGATAGAGGGCACATACCTCAATATTATCAAAGCCATCTATGAAAAACCCACCGCAAATATCATTCTCAATGGAGAAAAACTGAAAGCTTTTCCGTTAAGGTCAGGAACACGGCAGGGATGTCCATTATCACCACTGCTATTCAACATAGTACTAGAAGTCCTAGCCTCAGCAATCAGACAGCAAAAAGAAATTAAAGGCATCCAAATTGGTAAAGAAGAAGTCAAACTATCACTCTTTGCAGATGATATGATACTATATGTGGAAAACCCAAAAGACTCCACTCCAAAACTGCTAGAACTTGTACAGGAATTCAGTAAAGTGTCAGGATATAAAATCAATGCACAGAAATCAGTTGCATTTCTGTACACCAACAACAAGACTGAAGAAAGAGAAATTAAGGAGTCAATCCCATTTACAATTGTACCCAAAACTATAAGATACCTAGGAATAAACCTAACCAAAGAGACTAAGAATCTATACACAGAAAATTATAAAGTACTCATGAAAGAAATTGAGGAAGACACAAAAAAATGGAAAAATGTTCCATGCTCCTGGATTGGAAGAATAAATATTGTGAAAATGTCTATGCTACCTAAAGCAATCTACACATTTAATGCAATCCCTATCAAAATACCATCCATTTTTTTCAAAGAAATGGAACAAATAATCCTAAAATTTATATGGAACCAGAAAAGACCTCGAATAGCCAAAGGAATATTGAAGAACAAAGCCAAAGTTGGTGGCATCACAATTCCGGACTTCAAGCTCTATTACAAAGCTGTCATCATCAAGACAGCATGGTACTGGCACAAAAACAGACACATAGATCAGTGGAACAGAATAGAGAGCCCAGAAATCGACCCTCAACTCTATGGTCAACTCATCTTCGACAAAGCAGGAAAGAATGTCCAATGGAAAAAAGACAGCCTCTTCAATAAATGGTGCTGGGAAAATTGGACAGCCACATGCAGAAAAATGAAATTGGACCACTTCCTTACACCACACACGAAAATAGACTCCAAATGGATGAAGGACCTCAATGTGAGAAAGGAATCCATCAAAATCCTTGAGGAGAATGCAGGCAGCAACCTCTTCGACCTCAGCCGTAGCAACATCTTCCTAGGAACAACGGCAAAGGCAAGGGAAGCAAGGGCAAAAATGAACTATTGGGATTTCATCAAGATCAAAAGCTTTTGCACAGCAAAGGAAACAGTTAACAAAACCAAAAGACAACTGACAGAATGGGAGAAGATATTTGCAAACGACATATCAGATAAAGGGCTAGTATCCAAAATCTATAAGGAACTTAGCAAACTCAACACCCAAAGAACAAACAATCCAATCAAGAAATGGGCAGAGGACATGAACAGACATTTCTGCAAAGAAGACATCCAGATGGCCAACAGACACATGAAAAAGTGCTCCACGTCACTCGGCATCAGGGAAATACAAATCAAAACCACAATGAGATATCACCTCACACCAGTCAGGATGGCTAAAATTAACAAGTCAGGAAATGACAGATGCTGGAGAGGATGTGGAGAAAGGGGAACCCTCCTCCACTGTTGGTGGGAATGCAAGCTGGTGCAACCACTCTGGAAAACAGCATGGAGGTTCCTCAAAATGTTGAGAATAGAACTACCCTATGACCCAGCAATTGCACTACTGGGTATTTACCCTAAAGATACAAACATAGTGATCCAAAGGGGCACGTGTACCCGAATGTTTATAGCAGCAATGTCTACAATAGCCAAACTATGGAAAGAACCTCGATGTCCATCAACAGATGAATGGATCAAGAAGAGGTGGTATATATACACAATGGAATACTATGCAGCCATCAAAAGAAATGAAATCATGCCATTTGGGACGACATGGATGAAACTAGAGTGTATCATGCTTAGTGAAATAAGTCAATCGGAGAAAGACAACTATCATATGATCTCCCTGATATGAGGACATGGAGAAGCAACATGGGGGGGGTAGGGGGATAGGAGAAGAATAAATGAAACAAGATGGGATTGGGAGGGAGACAAACCATAAGTGACTCTTAATCTCACAAAACAAACTGGGGGTTGCTGGGGGGAGGTGGGATTGGGAGAGGGGGAGGGGGCTATGGACATTGGGGAGGGTAAGTGCTATCGTAAGTGCTGTGACGTGTGTAAACCTGGCGATTCACAGACCTGTACCCCTGGGGATAAAAATACATTATATGTTTATTAAAAAAAAAAAATTTGGAAGGGGAGGCGAACCATAAGAGACTATGGACTCTGAAAAACAACCTGAGGGTTTTGAAGGGTCAGGGGTGGGAGGTTGAGGGAACAGGTGGTGGGTAATAGGGAGGGCACGTATTGCATGGAGCACTGGGTGTTGTGCAAAAACAATGAATACTGTTATGCTGAAAAAATAAATAAATTTAAATACTGAAAAAAATTACTGTCTTTGCATCTGGTTTTTAAATGTTATTCTCAACAATAAGACCTTAAACTTGTATAGAATTTAATAGATTTGAGTACAATCTGATATCTAGTTATTTCATTTGATTCACACCACATTCCTATGATGAACTTAGGTCAATACTATTAATCACATTTTGAAAACAAGAGTCCTTTAAATATGGACTTGATTGGATCTTGTAGAATATAATGCAGAATTAAATTGAACACAAGGAGCCAGGGTCTGAACTCGAGTTGAACAGAGTTGGGACCAATGCTGAGGACATAAGGCCGGCTATGTAGACAGAACAAAGTGATCAGCAAATGAAGTGAAGAGTAGTGGATATGCGCTCCCCTCCATGGAGGTCCAGCTGTAATACTAGGATGTTCTCACAACAGACAATCTAGCAGAGAATAAGGAAGCCATCTGCAAAGACATAGCCAGGTAGCTCCCACCTACAGATACTTGAGGACAGTCACAGTCATGGAACCAGAATTTTAGTACCCCCAAATTACTCCATCTTGGAGGACCAAGAGATACAAGAGGAGACCGTTCAAAATAACTTAGTTCCTATAGCTGGGAGATAAGGTTTCTCAGTGGATCTAACTGTCTCGAGACTTCTATGCTTCAAATCTAAACTCTTTGTGGCAGAAAGAGGGACCAATTTAAAATGCAAATTTGATCATCTGAGAGCCATCAGTGGTCCCTCAGGAACATATTATAAACAGAGCTTTAAGAATTGAGTTCTGCCTGCCATTCTTATTTTCTGCCATAACCCTTTATATTCTATCACTATTTCATGTTTGGGGGTCTTTTAGTTATTCACTCCATCTACCTTTAAAACACTTAATCTCCTTGTCTGCATGACAATATATCTTCTGTCCTAAAACCACCTGTTTTTTATTTGCCCAAGAAAGAGTTATTGAGCACCCACAATAACCTGTATTAGAATCTAATATAAAGATAAACAAAAAAGGGCTCTGAAGTTTGGGAATTCATAGCAAGGTGGTGGCAGGGGAGCTTGCAGGCACAGATGAGCCATTCAATGTAATGGCTGGTATCGTTGCTAAAGGGTTACTTTTAAAAGAAAATATAATCACGATGTTCATACAGACAGAAAAGGAGCATGCACCAAAGATTTAAAAATTATATTTAACTCAGTAATGAATGACAGAACCAGCATTATAGCTGATTCAAAGGAGAATTGAAAGATGTAAACATTAAAAAATAATACAAATTTTGAAAAGGATATATATATGCTTTTGTGTATTCACATACACACATACCACACACACACACACACATGTATATATATATCTGAAATAAATTTGCAAATAAATAATAGGTCTATCCACAGGGCCATAATCAAGTGCATTCCACCAGATATAATTAATTTGCATTTCTATGGGCAAGAATCATTTGCATTATTTGCAGCTTTC
Source organism: Meles meles (assembly GCF_922984935.1). Classification (NCBI taxonomy): domain Eukaryota; kingdom Metazoa; phylum Chordata; class Mammalia; order Carnivora; family Mustelidae; genus Meles; species Meles meles. The sequence continues at coordinate 33,565,079 of NC_060069.1, read as the reverse complement.
CACATTTTCCAGAATTGTAAAATAGCTCCAAAATAATGAAAGAGGGAGATAACTGATAATAAGCTAGACAGGACACACAGTAATGTTTTCTTGCCCATTTCAGAGCTTTCCACAAATTTTCTGACAGAGTTGAGGCATAGGAGAGGGTGGTAGTCATAGAGATTGTGTACTTAAACTTCCCTAGAGTTGGAAGAATTCTGAGAAAGGCTTCTGGGGATATGTGATGTTGATTGTTATTGTGAATGGAATTTTTCCAGGTCAATGTGAGAATGAGGTACCTGAACTCTGGCTGTAAGAATGAGAAAGAGGTGTGGGCAAATACTTCAAGGTGGTAATATTCATGGGTCTCAAGGGTGTTTCTTTTTGAGAATCAGGAGAATAAAGTTTATAGTCTCCCTCAGTCTTTTCAGAATTTAAAAAAAAAAAACACTGATGTCAGAATTCCTCTTGGATGCTTTGAGACAAGAGCATTCAATGGCCCTTCCATCTCAGGTTAGATCTCAAAGTGTGGTCCAAGAACAGCAGTATTGACATCACCTGGGAACTTGTTAAAAGTGAAAATTCATGTGCCATAACCCTCACCTAATGAATCAGAAATTCTGAGGGTGTACCAGGGAATCTAGTCTAACAAGTCCTCCAGGTGATTCTGGAGAACCACTGTCTTAGAGAAACAGGTAGTTTACCTGAAGACCTATGGAAAGACACTGCCTGGAGGACTGACTTGAGGACCTCAGCTGGAGGAATAAATCTTTCCACAATTACATGACAAGAATATACATGGAAGAATATGTGATTTCTGATTTCGGAAAACAATTTATCTGCACATATGTCCCTTCACTCCTTCCTCTAGTCTACATGAACAGATAGTTGTATCTTCCCTCAATCCCCAGATCAAGCCCATGGTAGATATAGCATGACAAATGTTTACTGAACGGCTGAGCAAATGGCTTCCATGAGGCAGAAAATCAACCCCAGAACACAAGATCAACACTACTGTTGGAGTAGCAGGAAAGCTAACATGAATATTGGATTAGAATGACTCAAGTCCTCCAAGTCAAAAGAGTAGTTCAGGTCCCAATGAGAGAAGATCATCCTTACATGGATGGGGGTAGGGATGTTAGATCCTTGCTCCTCTTGGATACCAGAGCCGTGCTAAAGACTCACATGAAGCTTCTTTATATTGGAAAGTGTTCTCAAGGAAGTGAGGTGGGAGACAATGGAGAGTGAGAGAGGGAATAGAAAACTCTTGAATTGGTCTTGACTCTTGAGTGGGCAGTTGGAGTTCAACCTGCCAATACCCTTGAAGAACCCACTGAAGACGCTTCTACCTGGTGGTGGATGGAAGAGGAAGCACTGATCCACTCTTTGGATCAGTGCTTTCTGACAAGGTGTACTCCATGGTATGTAACACCCTCAGAATTCCTTTTGTTTACCAACGTGGGTACCTTCGCCATCTCAGAGAAACCCTCAGATAGAAAGGTGGAACTACTTGATGATGTGAGCCAAGGTGCTGTCAGGTCTCACCTTCAGACAGCTGGTTACAGCAAGAATGGCTGGACTAAAAAGGGAGGCACAAGAGGTGGTTAACATATAGGTCTTTCGTTTCAGACCCTTCCAAAGTCAAAATTATTCCATTTCCTCTAGTCCCAAGAGGAAATTATTTGGCCCACCCTGCAAAGGAGATTTTGACATAACAGCAAAGTGGGGCAGTGGTAAGGCAGTATGGAGACTGGATGGTCTCAGCTAATGCGCATCAGCCCCGGAATCTGCAGCCTGCCATTCCATCTTCCCCACTCACCAGATACATATTCCTGAGAAAGTTTTATTTTCCCCAATCCTCAAACTCTTCGTATAAACTTGTAGTAATAATCTCCTTATCAGTCTCATAAGAATATTGGGATATGGAAATCATATAATATTTACAGAAAGTACAAAAACAATGAAAAACAAACTAAAATAATACCTAGTTATTATGAAGCCTTTATTATGTGCCAGTCATGGTAGGTGTTTTTATAGTCTTCAAAACATACTGTTAACCAGGTTCTATCAACCCCACTTTACAGATGAGGAAACTGAGGCACAATACGTTTAGGTAAAGCGCGCGCACACACACACACACACACACACACACACACACGTAGACACACATACAGAGCAAATAACCAAGCATATATTTGAACAAAGCTATCAGGCTCCAAAGCAAAGTATTTTAGAGCAATTGTTTTATATATTTTTTTTAATTTAAGACTCTGTGTGACAAATGATTTACATAAAACAAGGCAGCAGGAGGAGGCAGAATGGTGACTCCTCACTTCAAAGGGATTTACTGCTGGTCTCTCTGCCTATGTTTTTTATAAAACCCTTGCTTGGAATGACTACAAAAAAAGGATGCTGCAGAAAAGTGGTTGATCTGTAGGGTTTACAACTTGGAGGGAAGTGATGTGGTTAAGGTGTATATGATCTGCCCGTTCTTTAAGACACAGACAGCAGCCCCCAAAGCTGCCCCCACCACAATATTCCCCTGCAGTTTGCCCCTTCTCTGCCTCTCTGAACTTCAAGAGTTTCCTCTGTAGTATTGTCTGACTTTACTTCTTATCTTCCCTTTCCAGATTTTGCCTTGCCTTTCAAACCAGTCTTGACACGATCTTTTGATCTTCTCTACCATTTTCTTGCTGTGCTTTAGAATTCCCTGTTTACTTTGAGTAAACACCCCATTGATTCTAACATAGCCTCTGTAAGCATCCGTCTCCGCTCAGCTCCTTGGTGAGAAAGAAGGCTGTCTTACAACATTGGCCCCTTGGATAAGATCCAGATTTGATAGAGAAATACTATTCTTATATGACACATCCTTTCCCGAAATATGGTCTGGTACCTAAGAAAATTTTCATTAAAATGCACGGCACCAGACTCTTGACCCTCTGATGAATCCCATCCAAATGTTCTTGAAGTTTTTACCAGTGCATCAAAGGGTAAGGTTTCTCTTTCTCACTCTCAAAGTGTTATTCAAGTTTGTAGCTCTGGCTGGAAATGTGATGAATGCCATGTCTACTTGTGGCCCGGGAGGTGACCAGCCAGTGGTGAAGTGGTAACAGGGCCTGTCAAATTGATTGCCACAGCACTTCACACCCCATGATCTCTCTTAAAGAGGAGGAGCAGGCTATGAGAGAGATTTAGATATCATTTTCCTTTCGGCTTTCAAATAATTTGATTGAGGCGCAGCCATTACCACCAGACGTTAAAGATCTCTCAGATGTTAAAGGCATTTTGCTGCCCTTCCTGCTGCCTTCGGTACATTCAGTCTTCAGCAAATGAGTGAACATATTTGGGGTAGTGAGATCCTGGTTTCTCAGTGGTGAAGGGAGTTACCAACAAGGAAAGGGGAGGGACTAAGATATATCTCCTGGTGGTACTGATTTAGGATTAAAGTAATCAGCATGAATATAAGTTTTATAATTGATACAGTTATTTACTAGCTCTGTTGCTGAGTGGATCTAGAAGGAATATTACACTATTAACAATGAATATACCTACTGCCAGGCCTCTTGAGTTAAAAATATGATTCCAAGGTTGGGGTAGGGAAAGTAAAAGATGAGCCTGGGATATATGGGCCAGCACATGCTAGAAAATAATGGAAACATAGTAAAGATGCAGGGGCTATAATGAAGGGTTTCCTATGAGCTAAATTTGGATTAATTTGAGCATCAAAATAAGTAAAGATAGTAATGGATTATAACCCATTCTGTAGGATAAGAATCCATAAATCCATATTGATTAGACACATAGATAGGAAGGGATAATTCTTTTCAATAGACTGTTAACTAACAAATATGGATGGAATGGTGGAGTTAAAAAAGCATAAATGGATGGTAAATCTAGTAGGTGAACATTTGATAACAAAATATTTACATACTGTCAAAGATGAAATGACTCTCCATGAACTGATGCCAAAGGGAAAAGAGTAGCTTTGCAGCGGATTAACTTAGCAAATTTGACCTCAACCAAAGAGTCACAGCTAACATGACCCATATTGGGACAAATCCACATTATGAACATTTGACATGATGCACCAAGAAGTGAGGATATCACACCTGGGATATTCCTGCCAAAAAGGCATCGTTTAAACCCAATCGTGAGGAAACACTAGCCAAACTAAAAGTAGGGGGCAGACAAAGACATCAAGGTCAAGGAGAACAAAGAAAGGCCGGAGGAATCTCCAGATTAAGGAACAGGAAAGAGGCTTGGGTATTTAATGAAACAGGCGGTCCTGAACTGGGTCCTGATCCAGGGGGAAAAAGAAAGAAAAGCTATAAAAGATATTGTTACTATCATCAATAAAGTTTGATTATAGACTATGGATTAAATATTAGTACTGCCTCAATGTTAAATTTCCTTATTTTGATCATGATGTTATATATAACATATATATATATATAACATATATATAACATATATAAGAAAATATATATGGGTTATATAAGGCAAAGTCCTTGTGATTTGAGAAGGTACACTGCAATATTTAGGCATAACAACAGCCATGTTTACAACTCAATTTCAAACGTTTCAGAAAACTGATGAGAGAGGGGAAGAAATGTGAACAATTTCTGAAGCTTCATAAAGGGCACATGATTTCCTTATACTATCTTGCAATTTTTCTGTAGCTTTGAAATCGTATCACAAACAAAGAAAACATTTCTGCTACTTGAAAGGGGATAGTTCCCTGTGAAAGAAGAAAAGGTAAGTGGCTTTGAATGGGAAGAACTTGGTAGTGTGAAGACAGAAAAAGTAGAAAGTAATTTTTCTTTATTACCAAAATAACATAACCCTTTGCAGAGTAGCTATGACCAAAAGGGTGACTTAAAACTCTACTGAAGGTAAGAGCATATCTGAAACTTCAAATCTCAGTCTTCAAATTTACAACCTCCTAAGAAAACTGGAAGTCCCTTAAAAAGCAGCTGTTTTGTTTAGACTTCTAAGAGTTCCTGGTGCTTAGTATTTCCATTGAGATAAATGCTAGATTAAACCAAAGTAGTCTGGGGCAGTAGTAATTGAGGAAGCCTTATCTTTGCCTTGTGTTAATGAGTGCAGTCATTTAGCATAGATAATGGGCTAGGGTCAGTACTGGAAGTAGGTCAGTGAAGCCCCTACTAAGGAAGGACTGTCAACAGGACCCTCCCACAAATAAATCCCTGGTGCTGAATTCTTCCCTTCCTTCATTAGGGTCTTTATTTATTTTTAGGTTCTTTAAAAGTTTATTATAATTTTCTTTATTTTTCTCATTAAGTGAAAGGGGGCTAAGACCACTGAACACTACTTGCTGTAGGCACACAGAAAGTTGTCACTTTCTTTAATAAGAATGCTGGGAACACATGATTATCATTCTATTTTATGCATAAAGAAGCCAAGGTTCTGAGCAGTTGAGCAACTTTCCAGTAATCATACATGCAATAAATGGCAGTCTACCCAACTGCAGAATGTCTGCTCCTTCCACCACATTACCCTTTATCTGCATAACGATGTGCCACTTCCGGAGAAGAGAGCAGGTTAAATCTCCTTCAGGAGCATTCCCCCTTGCTGAGAACGTGCCAGGTGTGTGGGCACTAGCAGGGCTAGAAGTGATCATTGGAAAAAAACAAAAGTATAAGTAAAAGTTCTGTTCTGGTTTTGTGTCATCCACCACCTGAGTTTTCTTACCTTTCACTTTGTTTCTTTATCACCTAGTTGTTCATTCCTTTCTCTTCATACTTTGAAATATTATTATGGATCTGAGAAGCATGATGAAAATCTTTGTTTCCAGTAAATATACATTTGGAAACTACCCAATAGGAAGTAATCCATGGAAGTTGCTATTAGGGCAGCTATTAGGGAAGCCCACAGTGAATGGTGTGGGGAGGGTATGAGTTCCAAGTTAAGTCCCTAAACACTCCATGCCCATGATATTTACACACACACACACACAGTGAAAATTACAGAAGCTGACAGAACCCACACTCTAGGGTTTGACAGAAATAAATCCAAGCCTTAGATTCATCATTGGCATGGCCCTGGGGAAATGATGCCCACTTCAAGAGCTTCAAGAACTTCAGTCAAGAAGTGAAGGATTGGGATGTCACTGCTTCCTCAGGAGGATATTGCCTCATGCTTCCTTTTGTCAGTTGAGAATGAAGGATCATCCCTGCTATGTCAAAGATCCTTGTGACACCTACATTAGATAATAAAGTGCTTGGGAAACTATGAAGTTGCATATAAAGGGTTGTTGTTGGTTTTTTTTTTAAGATTTTATTTATTTTTTTGAGAGAGAGAGAGAATGAGAGAGAGAGAGAGAGAGCATGAGAGGAGAGAGGTCACCAGGAGAAGCAGACTGCCTGCTGAGCAGGGAGCCCAATGTAGGGCTGGATCCCAGGACTCCAGAATCACAACCTGAGCTGAAGGCAGTTGCCCAACAAACTGAGCCACCCAGGCGCCCCTAAAGGGTTGTTTTTGAGGCAATATTTTCTCTGTTATTAATGGGCCACTTGATGCTACCCAAAGGGTCAACCTCTACAAGTGTAAAATAATTCACAGTAGTTCTCAAGAATGTAATAACTCTCCATTAGACTAATCCTCACAGCAAGAACCATGTCTGACATAGCCCAGGCATCACCAAATAAGAAATATGCCTGGACACATGATGATGAGTGGAAACTGAAAGATTATATCATATTGTGTTGGTTCCTCAAACTATGTAAAACACCAGCCCCTAGCACAGTGTCTGTGATGGCTGATTTTATGTGTCACCTTAGCTGGGACACAGTGCCTAGATATTTAGCCAAATGTTTCTCTGAAGGTGTTCTGTGGATGAGGTTAATATTTATATCAACAGACCCTGAGTAAAGCAGATTACTTTCCATAAAGTGGGTGAACCTCACCCAATCACTTGAAGGCTTTAAAGGAACAAAGACTGGCCTCCCTGGAGCATGAAGGAATTTTGCCAGCAGACTGCCTTTGGAATCAAACTGCAACTCTTCGCTGGGTCTGCCCTGCGGATTTCGGACTTACCAAGCCTGGGCAATCACATGAACCAATCCCTTAAAATAAACGTCTTTTGGCAAACCAAAACACAGACCTTAACTGTAGAGAATGAACTGATGGTTACCAGAAGGGAGGTGAGTAGAGGGGATAGATGAAATAGGTAATGGGAATTAAGGAGTACACTTGTGATGAGCACCCAGTGTTCTATGTAAGTGATAAATCACTATATTGTACACCAGAAACTAATATAACACTGTAGGTTAACTAACTAGAATTCAAATAAAGACTTAAAAAAAAAAAAACCTCTGTCTCTGTACATACACATCCTATTGATTCTCTCTCTAAGGAGAACCCTTACTAATACCACTGGAAATGCTCAATGAATATCAAGGTTTTGTTTAATCCCCAAATGGAATATTCTTTAACCATCACAATATTTCACTCTAAAAGAATCTTTTTGTTTTCCAAATAAAAATTAGTTCAAAGTGTTTCTCTATTTAATTGTTCACTCCTTCCCAAATATTTACTGTCTCTTCATTTAACTATCTACCTGTAAACATAATGGGAAAAAAAAAGCTCTGGGTAAAGCAAATGAAGGGCCATGCCCAAATTTAGCAATGGTGAGAGCCTAAATATTGACAGATTACAATTTAAAAGTTACACAAAATGAATATAATTTTGTGGAACTATCCCTATTGTATTGAATATTGCTTGTTGAATAAAGCAACCTAAAGGAAACTTTCTCTCTATAAAAATACTGGACTTAGAAAATAGAGCTAAAGTTGAATTCACTTAATTCTGCATCTAATGTAGAAAAATGGCACTGAAATTTTGAAAGGAACATGAAATTGTTGTACCTTCTAAGTCTCTATGAATAAAATATGTGAGGAGAAGGAGAAAAATTCAATTTAACACTGAGAGTAATTTTCACCTTTTCTTCCTTGAAAAACATATGTGAAATGTCATGTGTTGTCATGGAAACAGTAAAATAAGAAATCTGTTTGTGAATGCCTAAAGTTAGGTGCAAGATTGTTGAATACAGGCTGTTTGTATTGTCTCTTACAGAAGAAAAAGACTAATAACGATTTGGTACGTAACCATCCTTGTATTTATTCTGTCTCTTCTCTTGGTCTGTGTTTTGTGTGGGGGCAACTTCCAAAAGTTGTTTCCTTTTATTTTCCTGCCTGGAGCTTATTACAGGCACATTTTCCAGACCTTATTTGTAACGCCACAGATTTTAAAGTTGAAAGATAACTTAAGGGAATTTAATAAAAAACAAAATTCATGTAACCATGCTCACAAGACAAAATACTTAAAGCGATAGGTGTAGAGTTTTAGGATAAGACATACCCCTGAGTTTGAGTCCTAATGCTTTCATTTAGTTACTCTGTCGCCTTGGGCAACATACTTCACTCCTCTCTAATCTGTTTTGTAATCTGTAAAAATGGAACTAATTGACTCACTTGTTTTCGAATTATTGGATAAACTTAAATAATATAGTTCCCATAGCTCAAATATTAGTCATTATTATCTCATTCCAATTAGCACATTAGTGGATAGGACCAAAGCCTAGATAACGGAAACTGACCTCAAATCTTCAAACCCCTCTATTGCTTTTGGGCCTTGTGATTGTATACGTTCACACCATTCTTGATCATTAGCAGTGATTCCCATCAGAAGACTAGAATCTTCCTCTGACCTCCAAGGATCTCCATGACCTACCCAGTTGCCACCTCCCAATCTTGAACTGCATGCTACCAATCCACTCAGAGCCACTGAGCATTCAGATGGAAAAGACTCAAGGGCTTTTATTTCAGAGATGGAAATATAGTCTCAAGGAACAGTGGTTGAAGATCCCACTGCTAGGGAGGGGTAGAGTCTGATTTTCCAGCTTCCAATTCAGAGCTCCAGACTTTGTGTCTCATGGATACTGACCCAAGAAGAGCAAGAATATACTTATACAATGCTAATTTCCATTGCTCTCTCTTTGCCTTGGAGAGAACAGTTTCCTTCAAATGTGGATACTAGTGTGAGTGCATGAAATCATCCCAAGGGCTACAGGAGCAGGAATACTCTAAAGGAATTGATTTTGAGCTCCTTAACATCCCTATCTTCTTTTTTCTAAAACTAATCTGCCTAAGAACCTACCTTCCTTCCCCTTTACCAAAAAAAAAAAAAAAAAAAAAGTCTCCCTTTCATCTGTCCCACTACTTCCTGTGGTGCATTATCCCAGAGAGGGGAAAAAAACAAAAACAAAAACAAAAACCCTCCAGGCAAAGTGGAAGCCTCCTGTAGTATTAGTCAAGTCACCCTAAATCCTTTCCTTGTCTTAAGCATATCTACAGTAGGAGAAGAGGTGACAAAGGACAGTAGCTAATGTCAGGATGTTGTAAAATCAAATACCTGATAGAAGGTGAAAGGAATGACAATTTAATGACCTTACCTCTTCCATCCCCCAACCATTATCCAAAAATTAATCTTCTTTGAGGGAGAACCCCATGAGAGAAAACAGAGTATGAGTAAAAAAAAAAAAGGCTGAATGCTACGTATTTTGGATTTCACATTTAAATGCATGAAATTTTTACAGCTATTTTTGATACACATCCTTGGAACATGCATTTAACATAAAGGGATCTTTAAATAGCCAAAGTCATATAACATAATATCTGTGCTACTTTTAAATGCAATTATGATTTTTTTAAATATTTCATTTATTTATTTGACAGAGACAGATCACAAGTAGGCAGAGAGGCAGGCAGAGAGAGGGGGTAAGCAGGCTTCCCACTGAGCAGAGAGCCAGAAAAGGGGCTCGATACCAGGACCCTGAGATCATGACCCGAGCCGAAGGCAGAGGCTTAACCCACTGAGCCACCCAGGCTCCCCTAATTATGATGTTTTTAAGAAAATCACATTCCCCAAGGTACACTATTTCAAAGAATACATGAAGAAAGTGTGAAAAAAATTGATAATTGATAAATCTGGATGGTGAGTAATGGGGATATTTTCATTATTCTATTTGTATATATGCTTGAAACTTTGCATAATATCGCCATATTATTAATAAACCTTGGAAGAGATAAAAACTCTTCAATGTACAAACAATAGGAGAAGTGGAAGAATTATGAAAGAACACTCCTTAAGTCTGCTCAGCTGTCTGTGGATGGACAGGTAACGTATTTCAGACATTCCAAACCAGTTTTCAAATGTAAGAATCAGTGCCAGAAAGCCCCGTCTCCAGCACTCTCCAATCATAAAAGTGATTTAATTTGGAAACACTGCAGTGATCCTGAAGAAGAATGAGTAGTGACACCATTCTTTTGTTTTTGTAACTGAGGAAGCTCTTCCTCTTTCGCTTAATGGACCATATTATGGGAAGTTCTACATTGTACTTTTATAAGAAAATTATCCTAAATTATTGCAGATAAACAAATATTACACATTAGTCCATAATATTAAGCTCATAAACATTTTGAAATCTCACCTCATTTTGAATTTCAATTAGAAAGAGGATAGGAATATTGGACAGGGATTGAGATTTAGTGAAAGCTCTTTTGCTAAACTTGTGACCCTGGAACACAGTACAAAACAATTAAATGCTATCTTGTTTTCCTTCTGCACAAAAAGAATCCCTCGGCATTATATGAGAGAGAGATAAAAGGAAGAAACCAAAGATTATAAAACTCTACAAAAAAATGCAAGAAAAGGGGCGCCTGGGTGGCTCAGTGGATTGGGCTGCTGCCTGCGGCTCCGGTCATGATCTCAGGGTCCTGGGATCGAGTCCCGCATCGGGCTCTCTGCTCAGCAGGGAGCCTGCTTCCCTCTCCCTCTCTCTCTCTGCCTGCCTCTCTGCCTACTTGTGATCTCTCTGTGTCAAATAAATAAATAAAATCTTTTTAAAAAATGCAAGAAAATTTGGACATTTAATAACCTGCACTGTCAATCAATTCTTAAGGGACTACTCATCTTCTTGGGGTAGGGAGGAAGGATTTCTAAAGAGAGGTTGATAGATGTTTGGAAAATATGTAAACATTTCCAAGATAGCTATAGGCACACTTGACCAATATTTTGCTCAGAATAAAATATAGTCCATTTTCTCTTTTGCATTTTGAACCCTTTACAAAAAATTCTTTCTAAATGATTTGTATATGACCCAGCATGTCAGGCTCTGTTGGTTCTTCTAAGTGCCCCATTCAACTTGACCACCAAACTTAGGGGATAAGCATAATGCTATTATAGCAGGAAAAGAGCACCAGCCTTGGAGTCCAGAGATTTGCCTTGGTGTTTTGTTTCTGTACCTTACTAGCTTGATGTCTTTGTAAAGTAGTTGGTTGGAAGCTCTGTGCCAGTGGATAAGACCTGTTCCTCATGGGCTTCACTGTAGTATCATCTGGTTAGGTCCTTTTGGTGGGAAACCATGTTTTTAGTAACCTGGTATATTTTCTTTTGGGCAGGTTTGATTCCTAGTAGAAGACCCTTCCCATGTCTTATCTACTTGTCTAGAGACTATAAACTTTGGTATAGGCATTCTGGACCTGAGTGGGAACAAAAGGGTCTGGGAGTATCTAAACTTTAGCTATACACATATATGTGTGTTTTTTTGTATTAATTATTTGTTCAAAATAATCGTACTTAAAAATACTTGATCATGTGACTCTTTTGTCCCCCGCTATATAGAATGGATGCATGTCCAGTGTCCGCGTGATCCTTAATCTACTGATTGTAATTTCTTTTTTTCTTTCCCTAAATTTCTGGGAGCTTCCAATTTTTTTCTGATCTGAATTTTCACCTAAATACATATAGAAGTGTGTCTTTTATTCCTTAATCTTTCATTTTGATTATCTCTTAATTCTCCACGCTGTCTTTTCATGCCTTTAATTATTTATTTGGACATCCTAACCTCACCATTATCTCTCTTTTGTATAAACTCTTAACACATGGACACAGGGACCCATAAATCTATATTTTGTAACTTTCTTTTCAGATTATTTCATTCTTTCATCTTTGGCCCATTTGATCATTTTTTTGTTTGATAATCCAAATACATAATTCATTTCTTATGACATATATTCACAATGTTCTTTTTTGCCATCTACTGAACTCATATATATTAAAGTCATATTTTTATTTTTAATATTTTATTTTAATATTTTTAATATTTTATTAGGTTATAATTATTTACAGATTATTTATTCTCTTTTAATCATTCCAAGGATATAACTCTATTTCTTATTTTTTTAAAAGATTTTATTTATTTTACAGAGAGATAGAGAGAACAAGTAGGCAGAGCAGCAGACAGAGGGAGAGGGAGAAGCAGGCTCCCCATGGAGCAGGGAGCCCAATGTGGGGCTCGATCCCAGGACCCTGGGATCATGACCCGAGCCAAAGGCAGAGACTTTAACCCACTGAGCCACCCAGGCACCCCTTAAATCTTATTTTTATTATCATAATTCTACTCATTGAAAAATAATGTCCTCTTTTTTAGTGTGGTATCTATTTTTCATGGACTTGATATCTTCAACTGTTTAGTGACTCTTTGAATTAAACTTGTCTTTTAGTCTCAGATTTCTTCATTGCACTTATATGATGCTGTTATTGTTTCCTGTAGCTACCTATTCTCCATACACAAACATTTCCAAGACTCCTAATAAAATTGATCAATTTATAAATCTTCAAAACCCTGAGCAAAGAAAAATCTCTTCTATTAGGTGCCTCATATCCTTCTTCCCACATTTCCAGACTATAATTAATTCATTGGTTGCTGTTTTGTTATACAGCAAACTGCACAGTGCACGAAGTGAATCACTTTTATAGGCGACTCTGTATTATACAGGCAACTCTGTTGTGCTCTGCAAGAAATGAATCACTTTTCGGTTTCAGCTGCCATATAGACTAGCTTTGCAGGCTGTCTTTTTAAAAATTATTCTGATTTATTAATAATGGGGGAAAAGGACACCTGCCAAAAGTCTGCAAAAAGACAGCCTCCAATATCCATTCCCAGGAGTAACAGAGGTCACACTCAAGGCTTCAGATTCTGGCCAATGTAAAATAGTGGGGTCCAGATTTATCCTCTTGCCTGAAAATAAAATAAAAATTGGGAAAATATATGACACAATAATTTTCAAGGTACTGAACATCAGGCAGAGAAATACAGTAAACCCTGAGAAATGGAAAACAATTGAAATAGGCCCTACAATTTCCTAGCTTACTGCTTTGAAAGAATTTCTTAGCCATGACACAGAGTGGGAACCAAGACTGAGCACAGTGGATTTCTGGAGCTGAGCGTCTGAGGTTAAGAAGGCTGCTATAGTTTGCAGAATGGAGCAGAATGGAGCACAGAGAGATCTGGAGAGAGAATGAAAAGACAAGCCATAGATGGGAAGAAGTATTAAAAATTATACATCTCCATAAAGGATTTGTATCCATAATACATAAATAATTCTCAAAACTCAATAATGAGAAGACAAACAAAAAAATTATAAAACTTAAACACCAATAAAAATAGGCCAGAAGTTTGAACAGAATCTTGGCCATCAAAGGTACACAGATCATAAATAAGCACATCAAAAATTAGTCCGCATTGGTCATCAGAGAAATGGGAATTAAAACCACAATAAGAAACCAACACCCCAAGTAAAATGGTTAAAATTACAGACTTATCACACCAGGTGTTAGTGAGGATACAGGAAGTTACAGCCCTTTCGCAACAACTTTGGAAAACAATTTGAGAGTTTCTTAAAAAATAAAACCTACAGTTGAGTTGAGTCCTCAAACTCAACACTCAAAAACAGATAATCACGTCAAAAAATGGGCAGAAGATATGAACAGACACTTCTCCAAAGAAGACATACAAATTTTTTTTTTTGTGCTAGTACCACGCTGTCTTGGTAATCACAGCTTTGTAGTAAAACTTGAAATCAGGCAACTTCATGCCCCCCAATTTTGTTCTTCTTTTTCAACCCTTCCTTGGTAATTCAGGGTTTCTTCTTGTTCCATACAAATTTTTAGGATTGTTTGTTACAGCACTTTGAAAAATACCGGTGGAATTTTGATCAGGATGGCATTGAAAGTATAGATTGCTAACAGACACATGAAAAAATGTTCATCATCATTAGCCATTGGGGAGATTCAAATCAAAACCACATTGAGACGCCACCTTACACCAGTTAGAATGGCCAAAATTAACAAGACAGTAAACAACAAGTGTTGGAAGGGATGTGGAGAAAGGGGAACCCTGTTATACTGTTGGTGGGAATGCAAGTTGGTGCAGTCACTTTGGAAAACAGTGTGGCAATTCCTTAAGAAATTAAAAATAAAGCTACCCTATGACCCTGCAATTGCACTATTGGGTATTTACCCCAAAGATACAGATGTAGTGAAAAGAAGGGTCATCTGTACCCCAGTGTTCATAGCAGCAATGGCCACAATGGACAAACTGTGGAAAGAGCCAAGATGCCCTTCAACAGATGAATGGATAAAGAAGATATGGTCCATATATACAATGGAATATTATGCCTCCATCAGAAAGGAAGAATATCCAACTTCTGTATCAACATGCACAGGACTGGAGGAGATTATGCTGAGTGAAATAAGTCAAGCAGAGAGAGTCAATTATCATATGGCTTTACTTACTTGGGAGCATAGAGAACAACATGAAGGATATTGGGAGAAGGAGAGGAAAAGTGAGCTGGGGGGAAATCGGAGGGAAAGATGAACCATGACAGACTGGGGACTCTGTGAAACAAACAGAGGGTTTTGGAGGGGAAGAGGGTGAGGGGTTGGGTGAGCCTGGTGCTGGGTATTAAGAAGGGCACATATTGCATGGAGCACTGGGTGTGGTGCATAAACAATGATTCTTGGAACACTGAAAAAATAAAATAAAATTTAAATTAAAAAAATAATAAAATAAATAAATAAACAAAACCTACAACCCTATGATTTATACTTTCCTGGGCATTTACTCAAGAGAAATGACAGCATATATCCACACAAAGACTTGTACACAAATGTTCACAGCAACCTTATTTGTAACATATAAGAACTGGAAACAAACCAGATATCCATCAACCACCGAATGGATAAACAAATCGCAATATGACATGCAACAGAAGAGTATTCATCAATTTAAAAAATGAACTACTTTTGTAGCAACATGGATGGGACTGGAAGAGATTATGCTGAGCGAAATAAGTCAAGCAGAGAGAGTCAAGTATCATATGGTTTCACTTATTTGTGGAGCATAACAAATAACATGGAGGACATGGGGAGATGGAGAGGAGAAGGGAGTTGAGGGAAACTGGAAGGGGAGATGAACCATGAGAGACTATGGACTCTGAAAAACAACCAGAGGGTTTTGATGGGGCGGGGGGGGGGGGGGGTGCGGGGGGGGGGGAGGTTGAGGAACCAGGTGGTGGGTAATAGGGAGGGCACGTACTGCATGGAGCACTGGGTGTGATGCCAAAACAATGAACACTGTTATGCTGTAAATAAACAAATTTAAAAAAAAAAGAAAGAAAAAAGAAATTAAAAAAATGAACTACTGATATATGCAAAAAGTTGTATGAATCTCAGAATAATTATGTTGAATGAAAAAAAAAAGAAAACCAGACCAAACAGTGAACATATATGATTCCATTTATAGAAAATTCTAGAAAATGCAAACTAACTGTAATGACAGAAAACAGATTAGTGATTGCCCGGAACTATAGTGGGGATGATAGCTAGAGTCAGGAGAAGAGGTTATAAATGGTCATGAGGATCCTTTTGGAGGGCTGTAGTTTTACAGGTGTATGTATATTTCAAAACTATTTATTGTAATACTGTATTTTATATATATACATAATATATTTTTATAATATATATAATATATATATAATAAATTTCACTGAAAGTCAATTAGACCTTAACAGAGTTGTTATTTTTAAAAGGGCAGATGCAGAACTTGATGCTGAATGTCCATACCCAGTAGATTTTGGCATTTCCTGGGGGAAGGATATCTCTCTCTGCTATTTCTAACTTCCTGGGGGAAGGATATCTCTCTCTGCTATTTCTAACTCAGCCTCCCTCCTTTCTACCTGGGGTCCTTGTTTTTCAACTCTCCAGAACACACTTCCTGCTACTGTTGTAGCTGACTACTAAACACTTCCATAGCACACCCTGTAGGTGTAACGTCTTCTTCCACATCTTTGGGCAGCAGAGCCTTGGAATGTATGTCCCAGGGACATGTTCTTTATCCCCAACACAAACAAGGTGTGGTCTCCCTCACCTCTCAGGTCTCAATCTTGGTATCTTGCTCACTTCTGCATTTTGGTTGCAACTAGAATTGGAACTGAATGAATGGATAGAAGAAAAAAAAAACTGTTTGAAGGCAGTCAGTAGGGAATGACTTGACTATTCTGGTCCTTGAATAGCCAGAAATTGTCCTTGGACATTTAGACCTTGAGGAAAAAGACTTAAAGATCACTCTTCACACAGGCAGCCATTTAACTCTTGAGGGTTCTTTTCCTTTGAAGGCTAGTTTATGTTCAACATTGGGAATGTGACTACACTCTCCACACCACCAGCAGTACTATGACTTCAGTCCAGCGGTATTCTACTTTGGTCCTCACCAGCCCCTAACAACTTAGGAGGGGGAAAAAAGGTGGGGAACTATACAAAAAACCTGCATATTGTGCAAGCCTATTAACAAGAACAGATATACAGGACAGGAAAGTGCTCAGAAGTTCCAGGTTAAGAGGTTCCAGTTCAAGACGGCAATGGAGAAGGTTCTTGAACTTACCTCTTCCCATGGAGACTGAATCTACAGCTACATATAGGACAATTTCTTCTGAAAGAGATCCAGAAACTAGCTGAATGACAAAGGAGAAAAATTCCACATCAAAATAGGTAGGAAAAGCTGATATACAATCTCACCATAAACCCTACCCTTGGTATGATGACCCATACTCGTGACAGAACTCACTACTCAGAGCTTCTGAAGAGCAAATGGTTTGAACCCCACATCTGACACATTAGCTTTAAAACCTACACGAGACAGCCCTCCAAAACATCTAGCTTTGAAAGCCAATATGTCCTGTGTCCATAAGACCCAAAGGGTACAAGTGAACTGAGAAATGGCTCTTCAAGGGCTTGTACAGACTCACTTGGCTACACCCCTGGCCCAGCACAGGCACCGCTAACTGAAACACACTCAAGTCTTTCTGGGAAAGAGGCTTATTTGCTTATTTTAAAAGTTTCAACCTGAGGAGCAGACATCTAATCTAATACATATCCAGGAGCTAACTTACTATCGAAAGGTTGTGGATGCCAGTAGGCACTATCTTTGTGCTCTCACTCTGCCTAAAGGAGCTTTTGTGCACATCTAACATGACACAGTCTTTGTGGATCCTGCCTAGGGGACACCCCTTGATCTCCTGGCTCTGGCAAGATCTAAGCTAAGTCCTGCACTTGGTCTAAGCTGGGTCTAGGCTAAGATATAGTCTAGAATGACATAATAATTACTCCCTTCAAGAGAATATTTAATATTTAAAACCTATGTGTAAGTAATAGCATGCAATCAACCTATTGTAATAATTGTTATAGTTTGTTATATATGTACACATAGCAAACTCTATGTGTTCATAACTAAAATAGAAAACTATTATTAACATGTCTTACTGTTGTCTTGCACAAATTCTTGTTAAAATTATTATTGTATTGGCAATCTTGGCTATGAGGTTCCTATCTGGACACTAAAGTCAAGAGTCTGGTGCCCAGAGTGAAAACAGGGAATGAAGTATCTCTTTTAAAAAGTATGTTTTGGTGAACTCCAAGTAACATCACTAAAAAAAAATTTTTTTTTAAGATTTTATTTATTTGACACAAAGAGAGAGAGCACAAGCAGAGAAAGCAGGAGAGGGAGAAGTAGATTTCCCGCTGAGCAAGGAACCCAGTTCAGGGTTTGATCCCAGCATCCTGGGGTCAGGATCCAAGCCGAAAGCAGACCCTTAGCTAACTGAGCAACCCAGGCACCCCTCAAAATTTTAGTTTCTTTCTTTTTCTTCTCGATTATCTTCCATCATTCAGATTCTAAAGTTGCATTACATTCCAATAGTAGTGTCTTACCAAAGTCCTTCACATTAATGATAGCTCCACTAATGCTCTGTGTTCATTTCAGACCTAGCAGGAAATTCCCTTTATGATGTTTCCTGGGACTTATTCACCATCTCCATCTTTCACATTCTGGTCTTTCCTACGCCAGGATATCATTCTGCATCACTGTGTAGTACACATTTCCTTTATCTCATGTTTATCCATGTTGAAATTTCACTCTCCTGTATCACAACTGATGATCGCAATCAGCTATCAGTTTTTATATCTGAATTTGTGAATTTGGTCTTTAGAGTGAAATGTTTTCTTCCAAAATGCTATTGTACCATTTTGTTCCTACTTGCCATTCCACAGACTTAAACAATGCAGACACCTGGAAGAATCGCTTTCAATGGTGTGCTCTCAACGATCACCACAAAATGTCCTCCTGTACGGTGGTAGTAAAAACAATTGTTCTAGCCTTAATTTTTTTTTAATTTTATAAACAAAAGGATAATTCCCAGTTTGAAGATTACTGGGTAGATCCTTAGTCCTTGAAATGTATTTTTATGTTCAGCCTTATTACAAACAAATATTTCCCCAACCCTAAAACCATTGAGATTAAAAAAAAAAAAATTGTAAATAGTGCCAGAATCTTTTACTCTATAATAAAAGGGAAAAGCATCCCCAGGGAAGAGCACTGGAATTCATTTACATTAAAGAATAACCGATATAACATCAAGGATTGATGACTGAAATCAGACTCAGCCCCATTCTTTGGGGGATGATGGGTAAATATGATTAATATAAATCACCTCACAAAAGGCAAAACAAAGATCCTAAAATATAGAAAAGAGAGAATATAGATGTTGAAGCTCGGTTTTACTAACATCATGATTTTCTTCTCATTGAGTTTTCATTAAAGTAGTATGGACAGATGTACTTAATATTTTTTGTACCATAGAAAAATTTCCCAATCTATTTGAACCTATCAACCCCTTTCTCAGAATGAAGTTTTTAAATACATAAAATACATAGGACACCAGGCACCTGGGTGGCTCAGTGGGTTAAGCCGCTGCCTTCGGCTCAGGTCATGATCCCAGGGTCCTGGGATCGAGTCCCGCATCGGGCTCTCTGCTCAGCGGGGAGCCTGCTTCTACCCTGCTCCCTCTCTCTCTCTGCCTGCCTCTCTGCCTACTTGTGATCTCTGTCTGTCAAATAAATAAATAAAATCTTTAAAAAAAATCATGTCATATTAAAATACATAGGACACCAAGGAAAAAAATTACACTGAAATATAGTTATCTGAATACTGAAAAAAATGATGAAGAAGTAGTATAGTTGCCTTTTATTGAGGAGTTAAATAATCAGATGCACCGGCAGATCTAATAAATGACATAATTACAAAAAATGTTGAGCATAAGCAATACAGTGACACATTTTGAACAACTGCAATAAGATATGAAAATACCTGTCATTTCTATTGGTGACAAAGTCATTGGTACTGCTACTACTACTATGGTTTGTTACTCATATTCATAAATGAAAGAAATGACAAATATCAGTTAGAACATAGTGAAAATGAAGATATGTTTTTCCTTATCTAAATTCACAGATCTCCTAAATTCTACTTCATGCAGGAAGTTCCTTTGTCCTGGATGGTTTAGCAAAAAAAACATTTCTACGCATTCATCTATAGTTGGGGCTCTAGTTATTCAACTGAGCATTCTTGAGGGCATACTAATCATCTTAACTAAGTTAGGGGTTAGGGACTCAGAGTTGCAAGCCCAAAAGTGTGGTACTATCTGAAAGAGGCTTAGAGTCTAGCAGAGTAAGAAGTTTTCATATATTAATGCAATGAAACATTAGAAATATTATGAGGAAATGGGACTCCTGGGTGGCTCAGTCAGTTAAGCAGCTGCCTTTGGCTCAGGTCATGATCCCAGGGTCCTGGAATTGAGTCCCACATCTGGCTCCTTGTTCAATGGGGAGTCTGCTTCTCCCTCTCCCTGCTGCTCCCCCTGCTTCTGCATCCACCCTCTCTCACTGACAAATGAATAAATACAATCTTTTTAAGATTTAAAAAAATAAGAAATATTATATATCCAGTAGGGAGAAAGCACAAATGAGGGTAAGGTCAAATAGGCCCAACTTCCAAAAACAAATGGGTGGCAACAGGAAGAATGATGGGCAGCGATGACCTACCCAGGCAGATGACAATTTATGACTAAAAATATTGACATATAAAACAATTCTACCAAAGCTGGTCATTTATTATGACTTGATATCTAGTGCAAGGATCTCTTGCCAAAATTACATTGTGTATTTACTGCCTATGGAGATACTTAAATACAGCCAACTTCATTATAGAAATGCTTCATTCCAAAATAATGAAGTATTCATTTATTCCACTCAAGTGTGTGATTTTGCATATTTGTTAAATGAATGAATGAGTGAATGAATGAATGAATGAATGAATGAATTTTGAACCCTGTAGTGGCTCCAGTAATACCTAACAGTTCTCATAAGAACCATCAGGTGGCAGATATTTAGTCCAAGGACGGCTGTTAACTGTGAGCAAAACTCACATGATGAAATGCATAATAGCTTTTTTTTTGCCCTTAATTCTTACTGTCTGAGTTTATTAAAATCAAAAGGATTTCATGAGGAGACTAACTAGGGAATATTTTTAGTCCTTTTTGCCTAGAGAAATAACTGTTTATTGAATTGGTCTATGAAATTGAATTTGAAAAAGACAATAACAAATACCCTTCTCTCAGCAAAGAAATAATAATAAAAAGGATTTTTCAGACAAAGTCATCTTTCTATAGAGATTTCTACTCTTTACTCTCTAAGATCAGTAAAAGAAGGACTATGACCATGAAAGTCATTGCATTGTTACATATTATTTGAAGAAACAAAGTGGGTAAGGTTCATACTCACAGTGATGTCTTTCTATTTTTGCCACACGGAAAGTAAACCTCAAGTCACCATATGTATGTTTAGACAGCTAGATGGATAGATACATTGATACATAGGATATAAATAGGTCACAGTCATATAGAGCAGAAAGGATAGATCTGCAACCTAACAGCCCCCAACCATATATAGGATGAATCCACAGGCCCTTGGTACACTTGATTGCATTTAATTCTGGGTGTGATGCCTTAAGTGGGACGTTGCGAAAAAGAGAGAGGTCAACAAAAAGAGATTTTCCAGAATAGAAATCAGGTCATATGGGAACAGCTTCAGGAAATGAAGGTACACAGCTGGGACACGTGACTCAGGAACCACTGAAGTCTCGCATGGGGAAGTCAGACAAACTACTTTTGCTCTGAATTAGGACAAGTGAGTTACAGAGAGATGGAATTCTGCTTTAGAAAAGGGGAAGATTTTTTCCATAATTGGGGCAGACCACCTAGAGAACTGTGAGGTTTTTTCCAATGGACTGCTCAAGCAGAAGCTTAAGTGTAATTAAGTGTATAAAAACCCAGATAATCTACTTCTTGAGACCATACTCTCAGAAATATAAAGTAACACATGGAAATACATTGTACAATGCCTAAATCATAGCACATGTTCATTAAACCGTACGTTTTGTTTCTAATTGCTTTTGTTACTTCCTTAATCTGATCATGTACTCATTTTTGCTTATTTACCATTATAACTTTACACATGCTTATAATAAAAATTGTAACATGTAATATTCACATACTACTTTTCAGTCTGTCAACCTTGTAAATATTTATCTCATTTATTTAATACTCACAGTGACCAGAGGATAATTCTTGATACATAATTACTTAGCAAGTACTTGTGAGTCATCCATAATTATCCTTCTCTTATACAAATAGACTCTTATTGTATAAGCCCCCTCTATAAGTTGCAGAAATAGCTTAATTTATACTTTAATCTTTTTCCTGTGTTCCTTTTTACAATGCCACCTTAGTCTATGTAAGAAAATGATATCTATACATAATACAAAAAAAATCCAACAGCATATATTTGTGTGCATGAGTGTGTGTGTGTCTGAGAGAGAGAGAGAGAGAAAGATAGATATCCAGGAAAATCCAAACATATACCTCTTTTGGTTTTATATTAAGAAAGTTTTGTTACTCATCAGAGAATACCAATTTAGTTTCATAGAAGAGTTCTGTGAAGTATATTCACATGACACACGGGTTTACTTAAGTGATGACTCATGACGTGCATGTGCGTTATATATGTAAACATATATATTTTTCTACCCATACATGCATATATACAGATGTTGCCCAATTAATAAGCTACTAAACCATGGTGAACTCTCTTAACATTAGCTAGGACTAATGTGATACACAGCAGAAACTCTACAGAGATATGCAGAGCAGCATTAAAGTTACCCACCAGGGTAAGGTTAATTAAAGCTATTCTTGAAAATGTCAAGCGATCAGCAAGAATAGGATTAAATTGGGGTCACTGGGAGTTCCCCCTGCACTCAGCATGCTGAGTAGCCCATTATATTGTTCATAATAATCTTTGCCAGCCTGTAATGGCTTATATATTTATAGGCTATCCAATGAAGTTTACAAATTCAAGTGTTAATTCAAACACAGCCTTTTCTTTGTTTGATGAATTTACATGAAACATTTCCTGTGGGCCAGACATTATGTAAAGGATTTTACATGTGTGGATTTCACTTATTAACTCAATAAATACCTAATTGTAAAGTCCATTTTACAGGTTCGCAAACTGAGTTTTAGAGAGAATAAATAGCCGGCACTGGGTTACATGGGCGAGCCAGCTTTCGAATCCAGGTACTGACTTCTGAATCATCTAATCTTGCATACTTAGACTAAGCACCATGGAAAGGCAATAATAATAGTTAAGTACTGCTCACGGAAGGCATAAGCCCTGGGGTCTAGGTCAGACAGCCCAGCCGTTAAGAGAAGGAAATGGGTTCCATACATAGAATGGCACCGGGAAGCATTTCAGGTGAGGAGCAGCACAATCGAAGCCCAGGGACACTGGGGATCAGGGTGGTTTTGAGCCAATATGATCCCAGGGAGAGAGGTATAGGCTGACATAAAAAGCCACAGACCTGAACAAGATAGACCCCTGAGGAGGGGCAGACTCCCGAAGACAATGCCTAGTATACACAAAAACCTGTTCCTCACCTATGCATAAAGGCTCCCCTGCTTCTTGCCTTGGCATGCGACTCACTAAAGCTAGTGTGCACCCTGAAAGACAGTGTTGTCCATAGTCAAAGGCAAGTAGACAGCTAAGTTTATAATTTGGCATGTAAGACTTCAGAAAAATCTTCAATGGACGTATAGATTTTATTATCAATGAAAGAAATTGTACTCAAGTTTCCATCCTTTCCTCTTCCCTCCCCACCTTCCCATCCTTCTCTTCCCAGCCTCACACACACACATATTCGTACCACCCTGATTATGACATTGGACAGCCCCTCATCAAGCATACATGGGATGAATGCCCGTGACAGTCAGGCAACATGCTGAGGGAATGCCACCGATATAGGGCCAAAATTAAAATGTTGATTCAGCCAGGGAAGCTCTGAGTTAGCATATGTATGAAACTGACTTCTACCTGTGATCTTTAAGGAATATACTGAAGCATGCTCAGACTCAGGCCGATACCTTTCAGTATGCTCTCATGCGTGAGTTTTTGTGCTCCACGAAGTGTATCTTTGGAGGCCTATTGAGAATCCCACAAGGCTTAAATATCTGATGGCCATCTTCTGAGGAAAGAAGCCCCCCAGTCTGAGGGTTATGAAGGGGCGGGGGGTGGGAGGTTGGGGGAGCCAGGTGGTGGGTACTAAGGAGGGCACGTATTGCATGGAGCACTGGGTGTGGTGCAAAAACAATGAATTTTGTTACACTGAAAAGAAATTAAATTTTTTTAAAAAATTTAAAAAAAGAAGCCCCCCAGTGGTCATGGAGCCACTCTCTTTAGGGAAAAAATATACATGCATTTATTCATTTTACTTTACTTTTAAATTAACTATTTTGCAAGGGACTTGAAAGGAGTGAAGGCAGCAAAATGTGATGAACTACACATGAGAGGGCACACTTATTTTTAAGGTCATTGGAACAAATTCTTGTTATAGTAATACTCCCTATCCAGTGGGGCTCAGATATTCCAGTCAGATATCTTCTTCTGGGAAATACAAAAGGTGAGCAAAAATACAGCAGAGCGCCCAGCTCGAGGCTGCATGATGCCAAGTGCAATCTTCTCTGCACACATCTAGTTGGGAGCCTGGACCCAGGATAACTCTATCCCTGATGAGTCCAATTTTCATGCTGTCTGATGTTCCTTCAGCACATGTGACTGAGTCACTCCTTTGCGTCAGGCGCTTACTCTGGGCTAGATATAGCAGAATAGTTCACCTTTGTGGACCTTATCTTCTAGTATAGATAAAGGCAATATACATTAAACAGTGAAATACTTTCGTTTTAGGTGGTGGCAAGTTCTATTATGAAAATACAAGAAGGCATTTGGCTGCTTTGCCATTTCAGAAACTGTGATTGGTGGAAATCTCCTAGAGAAAGCTTTATTTGGGTTAAGTGCTAAATATATTAAATATCTGGCCTTGTACAGATATGGGGGTGGGGACATGCTTAGCATGTTCCAGAAGCAACAAGAGGATCAGTGTGGGGAGAATGTCATGAGAAGGAACATAGCAAAAGATAGGACATTTGATGGAGCTGGATCATGTATGAACCTCTAGACCCTGGCAAGAAGTTTTGGACCAACTTCTGAACATGTTAAAAAGCATTTGGGGGATTTTAAGTGGAAGAGTGATATCTGATTTCTCCTATGGGAAGTTTACCCTGGCACCATGTTGAAAATGGATGATGAGGGAAAAGTAAGTCAGAAAGTCCCATTATAAGGTCATTCTTGGAATATCAAGTCATCAGCATGCAATATTAAATTAAGGTCGCAGGAGGTTTTTGATCCATTCAGCATACTGAATGACCCATTATGATATTCATATTTTTTCTAAAGACCAAATATCTAAGAGTTTATGTATTCTGAGGGTATTCCAATAAGGTTTCCTGAGGCTAATCCTAAGTCAAACGTTTTTCTTGGTGTTTCTATTATTGTTGTCATTGGGCCTTTACCCTAATTCTCCTTTTGTTGACAGATGGATTTTCCAATAGTATAAAACCAGAAGGCAAGTATTTAACTCAGCTCAAGGGACGTTGAGTATATCTCTGAGCCACTTTGGGCTTGTCTTTTTATACAAGAATGAGTGAGGTCAGCACAAGTTCATCTGGCTCTGAAATTATATCATTCTTCCGATCATAGAAGTAATTAGAGATGGCCTCAATTAGCTTTATCATTTATTATTCAGAAGGGAAATTAATTGACCATGAGCTCAGTGACCTAAATATCAGTTATACATGTGTGCTGGCTTCAAATAATAGTTTCATTTCCTTTGTTGCACTTATACTCTCTAAAACTATCTAGCTTCTATGTTTTTACTCCTCCCATTATAATTTATGTTTCATGAGAGCAGAGACCTTCTTTGTTTTGTTTTGTTTTTTTCAAACCTGTATGTCCAACCTCTAAAAAGAGTACTTAGCATAGAGCAGATAACAAGTACTTCTTGAATGGATGAGTGAACAAATGATTCACTACTGTGATAAGAATTTCAAAGCTGTGATCACCAAGACAGCGTGGTACTGGCATAAAAACAGACACATAGACCAGTGGAACAGAGTGGAGAGCCCAGATATGGACCCTCAACTCTATGGTCAAATAATCTTCGACAAAACAGGAAAAAATATTCAATGGAAAAAAGACAGTCTCTTCAATAAATGGTGTTGGGAAAACTGGACAGCTATATGTACAAGAATGAAACTCGACCATTCTCTTACACCGTACACAAAGATAAACTCGAAATGGATAAAAGACCTCAACGTGAGACAGGAATCTATCAGAATCCTAGAGGAGAACATAGGCAGTAACCTCTTCGATATCAGCCACAGCAACTTCTTTCAAGATATGTCTCCAAAGGCCAAGGAAACAAAAGCAAAAATGAACTTTTGGGACTTCATCAAGATCAAAAGCTTCTGCACAGCAAAGGAAACAGTCAACAAAACAAAGAGGCAACCCACGGAATGGGAGAAGATATTTGCAAATGACAGTACAGACAAAAGGTTGATATCCAGGATCTATAAAGAACTTCTCAAACTCAACACACACAAAACAGATAATCATATCAAAAAATGGGCAGAAGATATGAACAGACACTTCTCCAACGAAGACATACAAATGGCTATCAGACACATGAAAAAATGTTCATGATCACTAGCCATCAGGGAGATTCAAATTAAAACAACATTGAGATACCACCTAACACCAGTTAGAATGGCCAAAATTAGCAAGACAGGAAACAACGTGTGTTGGAGAGGATGTGGAGAAAGGGGAACCCTCTTACACTGTTGGTGGGAATGCAAGTTAGTGCAGCCACTTTGGAGAACAGTGTGGAGATTCCTGAAGAAATTAAGAATCGAGCTTCCCTATGACCCTGCAATTGCACTGCTGGGTATTTACCCCAAAGATACAGATGTAGTGAAAAGAAGGGCCATTTGTACCCCAATGTTTATTGCAGCAATGGCTACGGTCGCCAAACTGTGGAAAGAACCAAGATGCCCTTCAACGGATGAATGGATAAGGAAGATGTGGTCCATATACACAATGGAGTATTATGCCTCCATCAGAAAGGATGAATACCCAAATTTTGTAGCAACATGGACGGGACTGGAAGAGATTATGCTGAGCGAAATAAGTCAAGCAGAGAGAGTCAAGTATCATATGGTCTCACTTATTTGTGGAGCATAACAAATAACATGGAGGACATGGGGAGATGGAGAGGAGAGGGAGTTGAGGGAAACTGGAAGGGGAGATGAACCATGAGAGACTATGGACTCTGAAAAACAACCAGAGGGTTATGAAGGTGCGGCGGGGGTGGGGGTGGGGGTGGGGTGGGAGGTTGGGGAACCAGGTGGTGGGTAATAGGGAGGGCACGTACTGCATGGAGCACTGGGTGTGATGCCAAAACAATGAACACTGTTATGCTGTAAATAAACAAATATAAATAAATAAATAAATTAAATTAAATTAAATTAAAAAAAAAAAAAGAATTCCTAGGCACTAAGAGGCACAGCAATACAACAAACCGGCAAACAATAAAATTGTATGGGTTGTTATAGACAAGTATTTTAATAATTTTTAAAGTCATGGAATCTTTTATTTAATTACATTCTTGTATAAGAACCAAATATGAAAAGTATATGAAAACCTGGCTCTGGAGGAAGAAGGGATAAAAAACCCAGAGTTTAACCCAAACACCTTTTTTTCCCCAGTTCCTTCGCAAGCAACCACGGAAGTACCTCCATAAATAGTTTGAAAACTGCTGGACCCCTTGACTACCAAAATCCTTCCAATTCCATGGAAGCAGGGGTTATGAAACCCCAGTAACTTCTTAACTCAGTGGTATGCCTACCACCTCATTCAACACCTGAGTCTTTGCCTATCATTTTCCAGGGAAAAGAATTCACAACATCTAATATTTGAAGATCTCTGTTAGCAAATACTGCCTTTATCTTGCCAAAATCTATCTCCCTGGGCTGCGTTCAGCCCTTGTGAATGTCGGACAATCTGTTGGTTCTCTTTTTCATAGGACAAACAGGGGAGTCTCCTGGCTCCCCTGTCCGGATGGACATTCCCCTGTTCTTTTTATTCTTTATCGATTCACTGGCCTGATGGTCTCCCAGACTTTCACAATCAAAAGTTTTCATCTCTTCTTTGGCCACAATTTGACATCCTTCTGTGAATCCATGGGAGGCATTCATCCTCGTTTCTGAACACCCACATGCTCTATTCATGCATCCCGCACATCACGTCTGCTGCTATGTTTAGAATCTACAGTCTCCTGCCTCTTTGCTTATTAGGCTACGAGATCTTCAAAGGCAAGAATCATGCCCCATCCTTATTTATCCCTCCAGCCCTACCACTGTCTTTATGGCAGGTGTCTGGTACTTACTCTGGTGGTGAAGCACGGAAGAAAGTAAGCACTTCTGTCGGGATTTCTTGGCATATCATTTTCCGGACTTGCATTTCAACTTGGATCCTCAAGGTGCAAGTAACTTAGGTAATTTTTCTGAGCCCCAGGAACTGCCAGGGTCCTTTCTATTAGCTCTCATGCTAGAGTTTTCCATAGGTCTTTCTAGGCATCATCACCCACCTGCTCCCTGGAATCACATTATGTGTTTTCATGTATCCAAACTCCAGAAATACCTAATGTCACCGAAAGCCAGTCATGACAAGTCAGCAGCAAATTTTCACAGTGAACTGCTAAAGTCCAGGTAATGGTTTTCTCTTCCAGAATCCTCTTATATATTTTCTTAAATACTCCTTTATATGGTCTTTTTGATTATCAAGAGAATACTCCATAAGCACACTTTTCTTGGCCTGCATTTATTAAACTGTAATTTGGGCAGTGTTCCCCTGTGCTAGTCTATAAAAAGGTCAAATGAAGGAATTCCATCTACATTCCATTTATGAGTCCAGTTTGCTCAGTTCCAAGCACAGCCGTCTGCACCTGCAGGACCTTAAAAACAGAGAATTTGCATAATTGAACCAGCACATTCTACTTGTCTCCTGACCTATTTGTCCATCTTCACGTAAATCTTCTAAAATGAAGTCTCCACTCTGATGGCTGACTCAAATTTTCCAGGGTGATAGTTTGTAATTTTGAACCAAGCCACTTAAACTCTAGCCTGAATTGGTTCCATAAATCCTTTTACACAATTTTTGACTCATCTATAATTAATCATAATAATAAAATTGTTAAATTCCATTTATTTCTAAAACCATAAATCTTTCACACCAGATAATTTGTGGTATGGCATGATTAGCAGAGTAGCATAATTACCACATTCCAGAGACCTAGAGCATGACCTTGGGTTGAATTCTGTTCGTTCTCCTTATCTCATTATCAGTGACTCCAATGGAAGATTATAAAGGCTGTTACTCACACATAAGCCCTTTCCTGTAGCTTTTTTCCTGAGCTCTATATTGCAGCAGGGATTATCTCTTTTATCATGTGGTCCAGTCTTCCCTGGTTTGTTTTGGGTTTTGTTTGTTTGTTTGTTTGTTTTTGGACAGGTTTAAGTGCAGTTAAGTAAAATGGTAATTGAATTAATTTAAATGCACAAACACAAATTTTTTTTATATATATCTAGTACATATAGTAACCTTTACATATATTAACCCCCATATGATAGCCCATTATACAGTCAGTGCAGACTGTTGATTCTTTAAAAGGCAAGGCCTAGAGACAATGTGCTGCCACTTTCAACTAATTGTATTGGTTAAAGGCCAAAGACCTCTGCTATCACACAAGGCTCCATGCTTAGAAAAAGTCTCAGAGCTTGGTTTAATGCTCTGTTATTGCACCTGGAAATTTTTAATAGTTTTTGTGCAATGGACTCCACACTTTCATTTTGCACTGGACCTTGCAAATTATGGATTTGGAACTGGCTGTAAGAAGTTATAAGGCCAACTCAGACTCTAGAGAATGGGAGATGGGATAGAATTTACTTCTTATTAGGTAGAGAGCATGCGTGTTCATGTCAAGAAAGAACTGATAGGGACCTTCTTTGGAGACTACCTACAAGTAATGAACAAACTGGGGTAGAAAGAGAGGAAGCAGCTTTCACCAAATCACACAGCTGGCTGTCCATGTCCCAGATACAGCTCTTATACCTACTAGGTACTCACTGTGCTTAGTCTAGAGCACATGAGAATATGACCATTAACTTGTTGGAGCTCCCATTCTTGTCCAGTCACTGAAGAGGACCATTACCAAGAGAGTTTGTTTGAACTCAGATGTTTCCTTTCAATAACTTAGCACCCCATTTAGTTACATTAGGTAGGAACCTCCTGTCCAATTCTGATTCTGCAGGCCAATGCGTAAGACCAGCCATTTGTCCTTTATCCCACCTAGGCCAGTTCCTGAGCCTTTGAAACCATGCCCCATAGGGTGGATGAGGTTGAAATTAGCAAAAAGTTTAAAGCTTGTCTTCCAGAGAACTGTTTCTCCTTCATTGGCTGTTGTGTCTTTTCAGACTTCACTAACAAACTCACCAGCTGTCTCTGCAGAAGCTTGGACTCTGGGTCAATTGAAATGGTTCCAGCCTAGGAGCAAGCAAGGCCTCACATTCCTCATCTAAGAAAATGAACCCAAGACCCCATTCAGATTATACCAGCTCTCAGAGTATGCCTCTAGCCCCTTTTCCTTGTCCTAAGGTAACCTCCTAATATCAGAGGCTGAATTTTGCCTCATTCATGAACTTATGTTTCCACCCCAAAGTGAACAGAGGGTGTATATTACCATGCTCTAACTTTCCTCATGAATAATCATGTCTCACCACCCTTTTTCATCAATATATGTAATCTCAACTCTTAAGATTATAAAAAACTTACTCTCTCTTCCAGGAGGCAGATTTGAGGCTTGCGCATGTCTCAATGATTCACTTTGCTATGCATCAGGCAGATGGACTTGGGTTTGAGTGTATTTTCTCCATTCTCATTAAGAACCAGTAACATGGAAGGAAAGAAAAGCTATATATTGGGGCCAGGCCCAGGAAGATCTACCATGAGGTTGAGGAGGCTCACAGACGGGGAAAGGAAGGAGAATCAAGAAATGAGACGACCGCCCCTATCAGGGGACTGAGAAGTGAGATTCAATAAGATAAGGGAAAGATGGATAGGAGCAGGAGTTTGAGCTTCTGGATTTGAAATCTTAGAAATGCCACAGTTTGCAGAGATTTATTGTTAGGTGACCTAATGACTCAATAGGATGAGGAATCATAAAGATGGGTATTATTAGAATTAAAACGTGTTCTTTCTCATAAAGCACTATGTGATATGAGGGGTTTTTAACCATATTATGGTTAAAACATATTGTGGTTTTAAACCATATTACAGTTGTTTTCAGCATTTGCTATATTATTATCAGTTATATTAATAATAAAACCATAATCTTCTATAGCTTTGTGTTTTGGTGACTGATATTTATAAGTTTTCCATTAAATTAAATTGAATTAAGAAAGTAGCATTTCTAATCTGTATGAGTCTTTATTTAATATTTGACAAAAATGATTATCTTATTCTTCTAGTATTCTAGTATTATCTAGTATTATTTCTAGTATTCTTCTAGTATTATATAATATACTTATATTATTATTATCTAGTATGGTGCTTGATGCAAAGATGTTGTTAGATTTAATTCAATGTTCAGGATAAAAGCCAAAATCAGTGTTTGTCTAAAATCACTGGAATTCTTTAATGTTTCCATATGTCAAGTATTGTAACCTTTAGATATATGTTCTCTAATTCTCACCCTTTGTAGTGGATAATGATATTATCAGAATTATACAAAAAAGAGAGTTAAATGAGATTAAACTCTTATCAGAGTAAATAAACAGGATGACAATCTACAAAACCTAAATGTTTTTGTAGTACTAGGAGGCAAACTATCGCAAAACTTAGGGTCTTAAGACAATATTTATTTGTTCACAGTTCTGTGGGTTGGCTATTTATCTGGGCTCAGCTGAGCAGTTCCTCTGCTAGTCTTCACCGGGATTAATCTGCTGGTGGTTACAGCCATCTGATGCCCCAAGTAGGGTCAGATGGGCCCAGATGGTCTCAAGGCCTTGTGGGGAGTTTGGTGCTGTCTTATAGCCGGCCTCTCTCTGCATGTGTCCTTTCATCCTCATGGGTGCTATAGCTCAAGCTTCTTTATATAGCATCTGGGTTCCAAGAAGGGAAAATGAAGTGCTCCAAGGCTCTAGGGCTTTAGCCTTTTGACTCCCACAATATCACTTACTCCGAGTTCTACTTGTCAAACAAATCACAAGGTCAGCCCGGGCTCAAGGAATGTCAAGTAGACTCAAACTCTTGAGGGGAGATGCTACAGAACACTTGCTGTCCATTCTAATGTATCACAATTTCTGCACTTATTAGAGGAAGAAGTTTGATGCAAGAATATCACCCAGGGCTACTACTTTGTGTCTCTGAGGCACTTCTGCTGGGCCGATGCTCTTCTGCTCCCATGCATATAGCTGAAAAGCAGACAGTAGGCTCAGAGAGTTCAGCTCCCAGCTGCCCCTCAGCAACATTTTGATGCCGCACCAACCGCACAAGCATATGCAACAGCCCTAAATTCATCTGATTTTTCCCTTGACTCAAAAATATGTCTTCATTTATTGTTTGGTTGGGAAAGTATTTTCCGTATTTTATTCCAAAATAAATTATCTGTGAACATTTATAAAGAAACATTTGCAAGAGCCTGGAATAGCAGGCACTCTACCCTTTTTTTTTTTTTTAAAGAAATTTCTTTTTCTAAGTATAACTACTCATGAATGAAAACGTAGTCACAAAGCCAGCAGCAGGTAGATCCTGTCTGCTCGTGTGTGCAGAGTCACACTTATCCTGCTGCGCGCATGCCTTGATTTAGCAATCTGCCCACAAAGGCTGAGACACATCCGTGCTTGCTCTTACTTCATTATAAGCTGAAGGACCCTTTTAGGGCAATTTATATACCAATAATGAGTGCACCCCAAGCGTCTACATAGTTAAAATGTCACCATTGGCTGAGCAGAGTGCTCTTTGGTCACAGCTAGTGACTCATTTGTGTTGCTCGTGGAATCTGGACCTATAAAATGCCATGAAAAACGACCACTACTAAAGCTAGTTCCCATTTTCCAAACAGGGATATGGAGAACACAGACGATACACATTTGCTGATCTCCCACTGTTCTTAGGCATGGATGTTGCGCCAAGATGCCTGGATAGTCAGGAACAATCTCTGCCTCCACCCCCTCACCACCCTTCCCCCACAGCTATAGATCCCTGCAGGCGGAGACCCTGCATTGGAGGCAATCTCCTCCAGCCTCAGGGCCATTAGGTCACAGTCTCTGACCTCAAGCAGCGCCTTCTCAGTGTGTCTTAAACACATTATTTATTTTTATTATTATTTTTCTATAGATTCTATGAAATGAGAAAGCAGTTGGAGAACATTGATCTAGTGTTTTCTCATTGACATACAAGTATAGTTGCTTGGGTCAATTTTAAGCAATGAAATCTGCTCATGGCCATACTTGAAAAAATCCTCAGTGTCCTGAGCCCAGGCCTGTCTAAGCATAAGTACATGTATATTATATACATACACACATATATGTAGTACATATATATACACACACATATTTATATTATTATACAAATATGTGTGTATACATAAAACTGATTACACTAAACATATTCACTTTCACTTTTTTCCTTAATATGTCTTGGATTGCTGTCCATATCAGAATATGTAGGACATGAATGTACCAGGATATCTAAATCTTCTCCATTCCTTTAGCTACTACAGTAGTCCATTGTTTACATGGCCATACTTTGTTTTTCAATTAGTTTCTTATGAATGAACATTTTTATTGTTTCTGGGTTTGTACTGTTACCCACAGTTTGGGGTAGAATTTCAGTACCCAGGCCTCGTATCCATCCAGGTGGCCTCATTCTAATTCTACCTGTGCTTCCCACTCGCTAAGTGTCTGGAGCAAGACTCTTCCCTTCTGTGCCTTTTCTCAAATACAGTATTGTAAAAGGAATAATGCCTAGCTCATTGAATTTGGGGCTGGATTAAATGGGATTTTTAGTGCTCAAAACAGACTCTGGCACATTGTAAATACTCAACTAATGCTAATTACTGTTAAGTTACTGTGTATCCACTCCAACATTTTTAAGGGATAAAATAATCTAACCTTTGAAATTACCATATCAAAGTTTCAAAAAATATTTCAAATTGCCCTTGAAAATTTTCATTGTACATATTTCTTCAATTCCATTCTAATTTATCAAACTAAACTTTTACTGAATCTGATTAGTAATCTAAGTTTAATTAATTTATGCTAATCTGAATATCTTTTTATTTTTAGTATGCTCAAATACTTCATATTTTTGCTCATTATTTGTCTTTCTCTGTTTCATGACACTTGGTTATTTTTTATTGAGTTGTTCACAGCTACCTTACCAGTTTGAAAAATTGATATCAAAAAATGCAGGGGCACCTGGGTGGCTCAGTGGGTTAAAGCCTCTGCCTTTGGCTCAGGTCATGGTCCCAGGGTCCTGGGATCGAGCCCCGCATCAGGCTCTCTACTCAGCGGGAAGCCTGCTTCCTCCTCTCTCTCTCTTTGCCTGCCTCTCCACCTATTTGAGATCTCTGTCTGTCAAATAAATAAATGAAATCTTTTAAAAAAAATGCCTTTATCCTAATGTATTTCTTTCAAATACCCAGGAGTTTGTCCTTTATCTCTTGTTTTTTATACCTTTCTTGTTGTTTTTCATATAATAGGCTTTTTTTTTAAAAATATAGTTTTGGGATCCTGTGTGTATTAAAATCTTTCTTTTTCTATTAATATTGTGTTATGAATACACATTTTTGCTTTTAGATTTTTTTCAAAGATTTTATTTATTTATTTGACAGAGAGCGATCACAAGTAGGCAGAGAGACTTCTCCAACGAAGACATACAAATGGCTATCAGGCACATGAAAAAATGTTCATCATCACTAGCCATCAGGGAGATTCAAATTAAAACAACATTGAGATACCACCTAACACCAGTTAGAATGGCCAAAATTAGCAAGACAGGAAACAACGTGTGTTGGAGAGGATGTGGAGAAAGGGGAACCCTCTTACACTGTTGGTGGGAATGCAAGTTAGTGCAGCCACTTTGGAGAACAGTGTGGAGATTCCTGAAGAAATTAAGAATCGAGCTTCCCTATGACCCTGCAATTGCACTGCTGGGTATTTACCCCAAAGATACAGATGTAGTGAAAAGAAGGGCCATTTGTACCCCAATGTTTATTGCAGCAATGGCTACGGTCGCCAAACTGTGGAAAGAACCAAGATGCCCTTCAACGGATGAATGGATAAGGAAGATGTGGTCCATATACACAATGGAGTATTATGCCTCCATCAGAAAGGATGAATACCCAACTTTTGTAACAACATGGACGGGACTGGAAGAGATTATGCTGAGCGAAATAAGTCAAGCAGAGAGAGTCAAGTATCATATGGTCTCACTTATTTGTGGAGCATAACAAATAACATGGAGGACATGGGGAGATGGAGAGGAGAGGGAGTTGAGGGAAACTGGAAGGGGAGATGAACCATGAGAGACTATGGACTCTGAAAAACAACCAGAGGGTTTTGAAGGGGCAGGGGTGGGAGGTTGGGGAACCAGGTGGTGGGTAATAGGGAGGGCACGCACTGCATGGAGCACTGGGTGTGATGCCAAATCAATGAACACTGTTATGCTGTAAATAAACAAATAAAAAAAAAAAGTAGGCAGAGTGAGAGGAGGAAGCAGGCTTGCCGCTGAGCAGAGAGCCGATGCAGGGCTTGATTCCAGGACCCTGGGATCATGACCCGAGCTGAAGGCAGAGGCTTTAACCCACTGAGCCACCCAGGTGCCCCTGCTTTTAGATTTTTGACTGTTGTAGACATCAGGGAATTGATGAAGAAGGTATGTGTAGGTGTGGCTTCTTGAAGGTAGAACCTGCACAGCTGACATCCCCGATGATGTACTATTTGAGCTGAGAACAACAGGATGAGAATGAGCCAGCCATGTGCATAGGCAGAGGGAACAGGAAATGCTCAGCCCCCAAGGATCTGCTCTGTCTGAGCAATAGGAACATGGCTCAGTGTGACTGAGTAGTCTGAGTATCTGTGGGGAGAAACGGGCAGAGAATAGCTCCGAAGGAAGCCTCAGTCACCACAGTTTTTATATTTGGACTATTACAGTGGCCTATATCATAAGTGATCCAATGTCAGATATGAATTCAGGGACCTACCAGCACAAGAGAATGTTGTCTGCACCATGAATAAAATTGACTTAGCAACTGGAGTCAAGGGAAAGGCAAAGCAGAGTGTTGATTCTTCAAAATGAGAGAATATTTTTTTTTCTCATCAAAGGCAATAAAACACATGCCAAACAAATAACCCTGTGAGAAATAATTTATAATGAAAAAGGGAAAAGGCTACACACAGTGGCATATACAGGAAAATTCTCTAAAAAAAAACAATCTTTTTGAAAATTCTCCAAAACAACAGATGTATTAGGGAAATTTACTATGAAAGTAATGCTTAATGGATAATTCCAAAAAATATAAAAACTATCATCTTTCTTGATGGAAAGGTAAATGGAACTACTGTACAGCAGGAACAACTTTGGAGTTGTAGCCATGCATGATTAACATGTGTGTGTGCGACAGACAGGGTGTGGGTGTGTGTGGGTTCCAAAGAAATCTCAGAACTAGTACAAAGTCTTACCGATCTGTTCTCTAGCTTCCGAATCCCATCAGCCCTAGACTATCTACAATGTGCCGCTGGTGCATCTCATTGAGATAGAATCCTGGAATGAACTGGTTTAATTAAGGTAAGGCCATTGTGTACAATACTCATGTGTAAATCCTAAATCAAAAAGCTTATTACGATACAATTGGGTTTTTAGAATAGAGTATTTCTTTCAAGAACTAAGACTGAACCCAATTGGGAGGAATGGTAAGTCCCTGCCCATGGCTGCATTGGGAGTGGTGAGCTGCACTGTTGTAAAGGAAGCATTTGGGGGAATAAAGCAAAGGGAACACTGGAATAGACTTTCCATGCATCTCAGGCAGGATCACTTCTGATGAAATCACTTGTGAGCAGAATCTTTAGTTCCCTATGGAACATGAATTTGGAGCTTAAGGACATGGGTACACCTGGGAGATTACTCATGATGAGCAAGTTGGAGTATTTCTGGACCATTCTTGAGATCTAAATAGTCCCCAAATTCTCGTCCTTGGACGCTGCTGATTAAACACGGAGTCATGCTCTGTACTGTCTACCATATGGACCAGTCACTTCTCATTATCAGGGACTTTTATTTTCATACAATTCACAATATATTTGATACACTTCTTATATTATTACCATTATAATCCAGTCCTGCTTCCTGAAGTTATATCCAAGTTGTCAAAGTAGAGATTGGGTAGTCCCAAGTCTGTAAATACCCACTTTTCCCCCCCCACACACATGCACACTTCCAGATAATGCCGTATGTGTCTCCAGAAGTGACTTGTTTGGATGTTATCATGCTGGTTCTCAGAAGACCACTTTAATTCTAAGGTTTGGGGAACAGGTGATATTATGTTGGGCCTTAGGTAGAGGACAGACGCCCGGCCCACAGTCCACAGAGCCAGCTGAGCAGTGTGCAAATTTGTCAGCAGTGCAGGGTCCAGGTGAACTTAATGGATTTTCAGGGTATATACATAAAGTGGTCCCAAATTGCAAATCAGTACATCTTACTCATAGTTGAGGAAATGAGCCAACATGATAAAAGCAGCAGAAAACTTCAGGATCAAACTGTGAGGTAGTGTAGGAATTAAGAAATGTGTCAGGAGTAAGTCAAAAAGTTGAGTTTAAGATCGACTGACCAGGTAAGTTGAGGACAGAAGCTGTGACCAACTTAAGCCCACATAAGGATTATTTTCTTATCTGTTTGCTCTGGCTAGCATATCTAGGATACAGGCCGGACAAGCTGAGGAACATGCAAGAACACACAGCAGATGTTGTCCTGCAAATTAAGGATATTGTTCAGCCACAAGAAGGAAGGAAATCCTGCCATTTACAACAACATGGATGCATCTTGAGGGCATTATGCTAAATAAAATAAGTTAGAAAAGCCAAATACTCCGTGATTTCACTTATTTCTGAAATCTCTATGAAGTCAATCTCATAGAAATAGAGTAGAAGTGGTTATCAGGAGCTGGGAGATAAGGAAAAATAGGGAGATGTTGATCAAAGGGCACAAAGTTCCAGTTATAAGATGAATAAATTCTGGTGATGTAATGTACTACATGACGATTATAGTGATTAATACTATTATATACTTGAAAGTTGCTGAGAAAGTAGATCTTAAATAGTCTTGACACCAAAAAATGGCAATTATGTGACAAGATAGAGGTGTTTGCTAAAGCTGTGGTGGTAGTCATTTTGCAATATATAAGTGTATCAAATCAATACATTGTACATCTTAAATTTATATGATGTTATATGTAAACTACATCTCAGTCATGCTAGAAGAAATAATTTAAGGATAGTGAAAGCTTGTATTTCTCAATGTCTGATAGTATAAAAGCACAATGCTCACAATACTTTTTTTTTTTATCATGACATAGTTAATTTCTTCTGAACACAATCCTCCCTACCTCCCCAGACCCAGGTTCTGGGTGCCCAGTTTCTCCAGCTTCTGGTTAATGCAAGTCTCTGATGTGGTTTCTGTTGGGAAGGGGCAGGGGACCTTTAGGAATATGAGGCAAAGACTACCAGAAGCTTACTTCCCTGTTGCTCTTGGAAGACATTTCTACTGTAAAAGGAAATGTGTCTCTCACAGATTGAAGACAGGAAATGAAAGACAGAAAAGAAGAAAGAATAGTGGTAGCTTTCCATCCCTGAACCGGGGAGAATCAGATCCTCCTGGACGCGATCTGCAACCTTCCAACATCAGGTTATAGGAGGTAGTAACTGACTGTTTACTGGTTTCTTTGCTTTGATATTTCTGAAAGCAGAGTCTGAGCAAGCAGTCCAAGATGGTTTAATTGGGAAGGAACCCCATAGAGCAGGAAGGCAGGAAAGGAGGTGGAACAGGAAAGGAGAGAGAGGGTGATACTAAGGTGCAAAATGAAATTGGCAAGTGACAACTGTTACTTAATCCAGCGGGGGCCTTCTGAGGTCCCACCTCACTCAGTATTTCTCTAAACACTACCTCTGAACAGGAAGGGGAAATATTACCCATTGGCCCCACCCTTCACTGGTCAAGTGGTGGTCCCACTGGGCATTAATCCTCTGGACTCCTGGTTGCACATTCAAAAGTATAGACCTGGGCATCACCCATCGTAGAGTCAGAGGAGCTTCAGGGCTGGAGAGGAGCACATGCATCCCCAGAGGCAAGGCCTGTCTGAGTGCACCTGGCTGAACCCGTCAGGCTCATGTGTCTAAAAGGTAAGAATGAAGGATTTTGAAGTGACTCACAAGAGGTGTCTGATAAAATCAGCACTTAGTCCTAGTCCATATAGTATGGGAACTTGTAGTTATTGTCAAAAGAATTAGACCTAAAAGAATGTAATTTTTGTCAAAAGTTGAGCACAGGAGGAAGGAATGAATTTCATGGTACATTGTTATATTAATACCCTTGAAACCTTTTTTTTTCCTTGCCTACAACTTCTTAAAATAAGGAGAGAGACTTTGCATTTACTCTTTTTTTTAAAATTATTTATTTGACAGCGATCACAAGCAGGCAGAGCAGGAGGCAGAGAGAGAGGGGAAAGAAGGCTCCCTGCCAAGCAGAGAGCCTGATGTGGGGCTCAATCCCAGGACCCTGAGATCATGGCCTGAGCCAATGGTAGACGCTTTAACCCACTGAACCACTCAGGCACCCCTTGCATTTACTCTTGAAGGAGGGAGACAGTCTGTTGCCTGATCATGGCCTCTGCCCACTAAGAACTAGGACTTTAGAGAAAGAAGAGAAATTACAAAACAAAAGTAGGATTAAAGCTTGTGATTTTCCTGAAAGATTCCTGCTTATATTGTCATTTTTATATTTTTTAATTGAGAAATTTAAAGATAGGAAGTAATATTCTTTACAAAACAAATTTGCCATTCTTTTAACACTAATGGACCACTTTATGAGCATGGAAAGAGTTCAGGCACAATGATATTTTAATAACTCATTTATATTTGATGATAACTTACATTAAATTAGTTTAACAGCTATAAGTCAATTAGAATCCATTCAGCTATTACAAAGTTTTGTTATATCTTCACAAATGATATGCATGTAGGCATTTAATATACAATCAGTGTGTACATACACACACAAAATATATTTATATGTACACATACAGGCTCATGTGTGTATATAGAATGTGTGCAATATAAATGAAATGTACATCAGTCATATCTGAGAGCTCCTGTCCCCCTGAAGAGTTTTACAACTAATTTTTATTTTCAATGAATTTTCACTTTCCAATATATTTCTGTTCTTTGCTTCCAAGGACACTTAAGAGAATGATCCTTGTCTCAGGGTGCACAGCTACCTGTATTGGAGATATTGATGCGAACTGCTCTCATAGTCATAGGAAGGGACCCTACATGAATATCCATGCAGTGAACAGACCCTTACTTCAGTTCTCCATAGGTTGTGACTTTTATTTTGAAGTTGCCCAAAGTTCAGGGATGACATAAGGGAAATTCCATCCAAGGAATAATTTCTCCCATTCTTACTTGATGTGTGTCTTGAAGATCTTTTTCAGTTAACTTAGTACAATCTACTCCATTACTTTCTAACTGTTGAATATGTATGGAGCATGGTTATACTATAATTTTAATTTAATTGGAAAATTTAGAGTTAGTAAAAGATAGTCTTTACAAAACGAATTTGTCATTTAATATTAATGGATTAAACTTGAGTCTGGAAGGAGATGGGAATTGCACATAGAGAGCCATCTTTTCTCAAAGCTGCCATCTTGCTACTCAGTTGTACGGCACCATCATAACTGATATAATTTGTCACATAATGACACATTAGATTACCCTGTGTTAGTGCAAACACTGCTTCAATACATCCCCTCAGTACGAACAACTCCACGTGTAGGATGCAGTTCCAGAAGTGTTAAGGTTGCAGGATACAGCTGTGTGTGTGTGTGTGTGTGTGTGTGTGTGTGTGTGTGTGTGCAGACTTATGTCTGGCACCTATTACTAAACTTTCATCCAGAAATTTTGTATGAGTTTATTCCCCCCCAAATTATTGTTACCCACAAAATATCCTTAATGCCTTTTAACAATTTCACAGTGTAATAAAACATGAATAGCAAAATAATAAAGAAGTAACAAAATAATAAAAAGGCAACAGTTTGGGTGACTGGCAAGAGTACATATAAGCCAACACTTATTGTTAGTTCAGATAAGATTTTGTTGACAAACAACATTTGGTGCCGAGTTTACAAAAACAACTTTGAGTTTCAGACCTTTTTGTATTTCACAATTGCCTATAAGAGATTAAGAATGTTATTACCAAAGCATTCATTTCTGAACAGTATCTTCTTAATTATGCATAATGTTGAAAGTTCATTTTATATACTTATTAACCATGTGTTTGCTTCTTCTGGGGTGAGCCACTCATTCATACCATGTGCCCAGTTTTAGTTTTGATTATTTAAATTTGTCAAATAAATTTTAAGATTTCTGTGTAAAAGATGTTGGCTGATATCAATTAGGTTTTACCTAGTAGTTTGATTTTGAATTGTAATTTTTTAATCATAAAAAATGTTTAAAACTTGTCTCAACTTCTAGA
The DNA here is from genome assembly GCF_922984935.1 of Meles meles. NCBI lineage: Eukaryota > Metazoa > Chordata > Mammalia > Carnivora > Mustelidae > Meles > Meles meles. The sequence continues at coordinate 33,523,535 of NC_060069.1, read as the reverse complement.
TGTTGTGTCATACTCAGAAAGATTTCCTGCATTCACTGATATTTTCTTCTGATATTTGAGCTTCTTTTTCATATTTAAATAAGTAATCATTTGAAAATTGGTTTGGATGTTCAAGAAATATATTAAGGATGCAGATTTCTTTTTTCTAAATGACATTTAAATTTTTCCAGTATCATTTATGTAATGACCCACCTTACTAATATCATGTATCCTTTTACATGAGATTATTTATCTGAGTTTATTTCTAATCTCTCAATTCTGGTGACTCGAACTATTTCCCTATTATTTTTACAACATCATCAGGACTGAAAGGGCAAAAAAAGATACCAACATAGCTATCACCACAGCAACACTACAACCTGATCACAGAGGAGCAAAAATGTCCAGGGTTCTCAAGGAAAGAAAGTGAAAACAAAGTATTTATATCCAGCCATGCTTTTGTTTAAAAATAAAGGTTACAAAAATTTTTGAACATGCAAGAGTTAAGGGAATATTTTTCACAAGAGCAATTCTTAAATATTTTATTTGGGGGGGAAAGCCTAAACAAATTAAGGGATCACTAAGAAGGCACCAGAAGAAGAAACTAACAGAAAACAGCACATATATATGCTTTTTCTACCTTTCTAGTAAATAATAACCTAGAAAAAAACCACACACTTAGCAAAGTCTAATGCCAATTGATACTGTTAAACTTTTTCTAGATGATGCAAGAAACTTAGAACAACTTATTACCACTTACCTCAATTTATTTATTTTGGTGATATATTTTAACAAGGTAATACATGAATATATTTGTTTTATAAAATGCTAGCTCATTGTCCATATACCTACCACCTTTGTTCTCTTCCATTTCTTCTGCACCTGTCAACCCCTTTTAGTTTCTTCTATTCATTGCTCAAACAATAACTTCACATATTTATTTATGGAGTATATGCTGTTAGTGAGGAGCACTATAATTTTTGTCTTTATTTTTCATTTATTTATGAAAGATACATGTTCTGAATATAGAATTCTCAGTTGACAGGTATTCCTTTTTAGAACATTGATTATAACATCCTACTATCCTCTGACTTGTTTTGTTACTTATAAAAAGTCAGCTGTGGTATGTCAGTTTGAAGATTTTCTCTTTACCTTTAGTATTCCAGAGTTTTTCTAAGTTTAGGTTTGAATTGAGTTCTCTAAGTGTTTAGGTTTGAATGGCTTTTTGTATCCTGTTTGGAATTTATATTTCTAGAGTTTTTGGCTTGATACCTTTCATCTGGAAAATTCTCAGTCCTTAGCTCTTTAAATATTCTCTCTCTGTTTCCTTCTGGAAAGTAAGTTTTTTGTATATTACCTTGCTCCTTGTATCCTTGAAAACTTTTGTTTTCTATTCTATATTTAATTAGATCCTCCTTTTCTTTTATTTTTTCTAAAATTCAATTATTATATTTTCTTTCTAGACTTTCTCTTTAGTTCCTTTTCAAACATGCTTTGTTTCTAAAATAATTTTCTTTTTCATTCTGGCATTTTAAAACCTGGTTTTTAAATTTTGAACTTGATAAATTTAAATGTCCAATAAACAACTAAAAATCAATAAACAACTAAAGACCAACAAACAACTAAAAATGAGTAGACAAGATACTACGTGCACTAAACAGAAAAAAACAAATTAAAATACTGTCCTAGAAGTCACAGCTATGAAACAAGTCAAGAAAATTTATAAAAGGCATAAATATTAAAAAAGAAGTGACTTGATCCCATATATAGAAAACTCAGGGGAGTCCTTATAGATTTGTGTTTCCACCACTATCCTAAAGAGATTTAAAAATATGATAAAAGTTATTACAAGCAGTTTTATGAATATATCTGATAATTATTTGAAAAGTGCACTCTACAAGAACTACTGAAAGAAGTAATCGAAAATAAAAATAACCCTTTGTCTATTGAAAACACTGAAGTTGTAAAAATATTAAACTTTCCAAATAAGAAAACCTCTTACGTTTTTATTTTAATTCCAGTTAGTGAACATACAGTATTATATTAATTTCAGCTGTACAATATAGTGACTCAACACTTCCATACATCACCTATTGCTCATCATAACAAGTGCACTCCTTACCTCCCATCTCCTATTTCACCATACCTACCCTCTCCCCTCTGGTAACCAACCGTTTGCTCTCTATAATTAAGAGTTTGTTTCTTGGTTTCTCTCTCTCTCTCTTTTTCCTTTTTCTCATTTGTTTTGTTTCTTTAATTCCACATATGAATAAAATTGTACAGTAAAATAAGAAAACCTTAAGCCCAGATGCTTCATGAATAAGTTCCACCAATCATCTAAGGGAAAAACAATCCTAAACTCTTTTAAAAAACAAAGGAAGATGGAACATTTCCCAACAAATTTTATAGGAATTCTCTATTTTGATCCTAAAATTTGGCAAAGATAAACTGGAGAAAAATTATTACTCATGAACATAAAACACAAAATTCCTTAGGAAAGTATTGCCAAGGGGCACCTGGGTGGCTCAGTGGGTTAAAGCCTCTGCTTTTGGCTCAGGTCATGATCCCAGGGTCCTGGAATCAAGCCCCACATCTGGCTCTCTGCTCAGTGGGGAGCCTGCTTCCCCCTCTAAAAAAAAAAAAAGAAGAAGAAGAAGAAAAAGGAAAGTATTGCCATATTAATTCAGCATAATACTTCAAAGAAAAAGTAGGAGAGCAAAACAAACCTAGAAAGAATAAGGGAAATAAAAGTATGTAATAAAATCATAGATTTAAGTGCAAACATATCAGTAATTACATTAAATATACCACATACAGATTACTAAAATTACCTATATGATGTTTAGAAAAGAAACTTCTAAAACATAAAATACAAAAAGTGAGAAATTGAAACTAAAAATCCTTATTTATTCCCATCCTTGCAATAAGAGCTGACATGAAAACCAAGGACTATTCTTGGGCCCAGAGGAGAAATGGAGTCACAGGTCCAACTGCCATTTTGAAATCTGGAAAGATTGGTAGATTCAGATTGTCACAGCCCAAGAAGGGGCTGGAGATATAAACAGGTAGGAATATGAAAGAATAGGTAGGTAATATAAGCAGAGAGACTGGAGCACCAAAGAATAAAAAGGAAACGAATACTAGAAATCAAAAACAGTATAATAGAAGGGAATGCCTTCTTGGGCTCATCAGTAGCCTAGACACGACCAAGGAAAGAATCAGTGGGCTTGAAGACAGGAACTTCCCAAATAGAAATTCGAAAACGGAAAAAGAATGGGAAAAAAATACTAGAATAAAATATTGATGAACTGTGCTTATGAGTAATTGGAATACCAGAAGAAAGAAAGGATGAAGCAAAAATAATATTGGAAGTAATCATGGCTGAAAACCTTTCAAAAGTAATGATAGTACGACATCTACATCTACATATATATGTATAGAGAGAGGAATATTCTCTTACAACTGTAGAGAATTATACAGAACAAAAGACAAAAAAGAAATCTTGAAAGAAGCCAGAGAGAAATAGTGTTACCTATAGAACAAGGATAAGAATTACTAGAGACTTCTCATCAGAGACCACACAAAGTAGGAGACAGCAAAATGAAACACTTTAGGTACTGAGTAAAAACCCACCAGCCTAGAATTCCACACGCAGGGAATTTTCTTATACAATAACCACTGAGGAAATTCTTTACCAACAGATTTGTCCTTCAAGAAATGTTAAAAGAAACTCTTCACAGAGAAGGAAAATTGTACCTGTTGGAAATTTGAATCTACATGAAGAAACAGAAAATTTCAGAAAAGAGACATATAAAGGTAAAATAAAATATTTTTATTATTAATTTATCTTAAAATAATTGTTTAAAGTAATAACAGTAATAGTATATTGGATAATTGTAGCATATGGGTAAGTGAAATGAATGACAATGTATCATACAGGATGGGAAAGAATAAGTATACTGTTATTTGAAGCCAACTTAGATTACTTGAAAAATGTATATTACAAACACTAGGCAACCATAATTTTTTTAAAAAAGAGGCCTTATTAACAATAGCAAATCAAGCCACAAAAAGACAAAGATGAATCTTAAGTGCAAGTTGATACATAAAAGAACCCGGTTGAAAAGGTTATATATTATATGATTCTAATTATACAACATTCTGGAAAAGGCAAAACTCTAGCGATGATAAAAGATCGATGGTTGCTAGGAATTTGAAGGAGGGCAGCAGGGTTGAATAGTTGAAACACAGAGTATCTTTTAAAGCAATAAAACCATTCCATACAACAGTTTAATGGTGGATACATGACACTACGCATTGATCAAATCCCATAGAACTTTACAACAGAAAGAGTGACTCTTTTTTTTTCCATTTTATTTATTTTTTCAGCGTAACAGTATTCATTCTTTTTGCACAACACCCAGTGCTCCATGCAAAACGTGCCCTCCCCATTACCTACCACCTGTTCCCCCAACCTCCCACCCCTGACCCTTCAAAACCCTCAGGTTGTTTTTCAGAGTCCATAGTCAGAAAGAGTGACTCTTAATGCATACAAATTTTTTAAGCAAATTTAGTAGGTCAGACGATTCCTGGATGGAATGTAGGATATGACAAAAGAATCTAACTGTCTAAAAATAATATTACTGGAGGAGGTGGAAGAAAAGTCACTGACCTAAGTGGAGTGGAATCCGTAACACTAAAGGCAAAAGTAACTGTACATAAGCATTGTGCTTTATTTGATAAGATAAATGAAGTATAGAAGTTATGAGCGAGCAATTCTAATGCTGCTATGTTTTGATAGTTGAATTCAGCAATTACGAAAATGGATGGTGGATGGTGGGATCAGGTTTCTTATTGCTGGAGAGGACAGAGGCTAGAATAATCTTTATAGTAATGAGCTAGAGTTGGAGATATTATAAACTCAGGTTTAACTTCATATAGATACATATGGTTACATGGATATAATATTTATAATATATCCTCATGTATATGAGGATATACACAGGTTAGCATACATATATAGAAATCCTGTCTGCTGAGAGGACCCGGAGCAACAAGCCCATCTAGTACCGAGATCTCCAATAAAATGAACCAAGGCTCCATGGAGAAATGACTGATTCTGGAAATGAGGTAGGAAATACATAGAATCAACCTGGAGCATCCTATAGGGAAAGAAAATAATGAAGGTCTTTAAAAAAAAAAAAAAGTAAACACAGTTGTTCCTGGGTGGTGCAGTCTGTTGAGCGACTGACTCTTGGTTTAGGCTCTGGTCTAATCCCAGGGTCATGAGATCAAGCCCCACATGGGGCTCCGCACTCAGCACAGAGTCTGCTTGGGATTCTTTCTCCTTCTCCCTCTGCCCCTTTCCCCTGAATGCTCATTCTCTCTCCCTCTCTAAAATAAATGGTCAAATCTTTAAAAAAAAAAAAACAAAAGTAACCATAAGGATAGCACTAGTTCAAAGGGATACAGGAAGAGGTTACAGTGTTCACAGATAGAACAATCTGAGAAACAAAAAAGTAGTATTGGATTATAACCCAAAGTCTAAAATAAATATAAATCCATACTGATACAAATGATTGAATAAATAAATGAGAGAGAGAAGACAAATAATGATGAATAATTTATGTAGTTTTTCTGCCCTTACAGAGGTAGGCATAACTCCCACTCATCAAGCCTGGGTTGTGCATAGTAACATCCTCAAGAGTATAGTATAGAAAGTGGGCAGTGGATGGAGGCAAACAGTCTTACAGTGACAAAGGGAGACCTGACAAACGCTACTTCAGCCAAGTGATCAAGGTCAATATCAACAGTGACTACATATGTTCATAGTATGTGCCCCTAAAATGATGTAATGAAAATGACAACTTTATCTCTGTGGTCTTTTCCCCCAAAACACATAACCCCAATCGAATGACAAGAAAAACATCAGACAAATCCCAATTGATAGACATTCTATAAAATACCTGGCAAGTACTCCTCAAAACGGTCAAGGTCATTTAAAAAAAAAAGCAAAGCAAAGTCAAGTCTGAAAACCTGTCACATCCAAGAGAAGCCTAAGGGACGTAGCAACTAAGTGTAATATGGTGTCCTGTAAGTCATCCTGGAACAGAAAAGGGACATTAGGCAAAAAAGCAGGACAGCTAAATAAAGTATGGGCTTTAGTTTCATAATACTCAATGTTGGTTCATTAATTCTGAAAAAGGTAGCATACTAATAAAAGATGTTGATCATAGAGGAAACTAGTGATGGAATGTATGGGGGCTCTCTTTGCAATTTTTCTCTGATTATAAGACTGTTCTAAAATTAAAAGTTTATGGGGCACCTGGGTGGTTCAGTCTGTTAAGCATCTGCCTTCAGCTCAGGTCATGATCCCGGAGTCCCAGGATCAAGCCCAGAGTTTGTTTGGCTGCCTGCTCCTCAGGGAGTCTGCTCCTCCCTCTCCCCCCTCCCTCTGACCCTCTCAAGCTCTCGCTCGCCCGCGGGCGCGCGCACGCTCTCTCTCTCTCTCTCTCTCATGCTCTCTCTCTCAAATAAAATCTTTTTAAAAATTAAATTAAAGTAAAAGTTTATTTTTAAAAAACTTGAAAGGACAACAAACAAAAAGGCAGTCATACCCCTCAAAAGCCAACCAAGAGTAAAACGTTTCTGTGATTATTTTAAAACAAGCAAAACAGACATTAAGGAAAAGCATTACCAGAGATCAAAAGGAACATAATATAATGATTCAATTCACCCCCCCAAAAATGTAACAATTCTGAATTTGTACTCACCTAATAATCTATCTTCACATAAAAAGAAAGGAAAAAAATCACCAGAAGTACACAAAGAAATGGGCAAACACACAGTCACACAAGGAGATTCTTTTAGTCATTCATAAAAAAGGCAAACCAAAAAAATTTAAAAATCGCTATAGATAGAGTACATTTAAACAATATGGCATTTTGGATAAGATAATTGATAATTATGAGCTACTGCCCCGACATTATGGGAATGCAGTGTCCCTGGCCCCATACACTAAATGTCAATAGTCCTCCCAGACTATTAGGACACCAACTGCCCCCCAGACTTTCCCAAATCCTCCTGAGGCTTGTGCTCCTCCCCCATAGCACACGCTCTGTTTGAATCATCCGCTGAATGAATTAGACCCTCTTCTGTGACATAATCATGCTCTCTCGTGTACATTTCCACCACAGCCTTTTCTAAAGCACTTTTATCTACACATCGATGTGCCTGAATTTCACACAGGAACGTAATTTCTTACATAGATTTGACCAAATAGCATCACAAGGTTATAAAATCATCTTGTATTCTTATAATAGTATTAAACAACACTTATTAAGCACTTATTTAACAATGTGCTTAAACTTTCTCATCTGTAAAATAGAGATAATAATAGTTATTTCATTTGAAGACTTAAGTAGCATAATGTCTTTATAGCTGTTAGCACAGCACCTGAGATTATTATAAGAATGCAGTTGAGTAGTGTTATTATGAAATTATCCCCTGCAAAAGCTGGCTCCCTGTGATGTGGCGGGCAGAGGCTGAGGTTATGCAAGTCTAACCTAGGAGTGGTGTCCTGGGATCTTGAAGAATTAGCATCTGAAAGCCAGACAATGGTCCGAGATTGCAGTCAGGAGAAACATCACAGCTAAAACATTTTCAGCTGTATACCTAGGTAGTGTTCTCTGACGTTATGAGGATATGGTAAGTTGGGACCAAAATTAGAGAACAGTGTTTGTGAGACTAGAGTAAGGGCAGGTGTTCTAAAAAGTTGCTGTGGTCAGGAGAGGATGGGTATCCCTTGTTTTGTGCACTCTTTGTACTCACGGAGAGGATCAGTATTCCTCCTGGCTGAGGATGCCCGCAGGGTGAAATGAAAGGGAAAGAAGCCTTTTAGAGTAAATAGACCCAGATCCTCTAAAATATTCTATATGATTCAAGTCTCTACTCACATTTCTTAATGTAGGGCTGAAATGGCCAGGTGGCAGTTTGAGATGCCGAGGAAAAGAACTCAGCGTAGAACGCCAGAGATAAAGGTCAGTGACACAAAGACAAGGGACAGAGTGAACAGGGGCATCCCACTTCTCCCCAGCTGTGGGAGCAGGCCCACACCAATATTGGCAACGGCCCGCTATTTGCCCCTCTTCTTTACTCAAATAGCCAGTCATTTAACATTAACACTAAACACTGCTTGTTCAATGCCAGGCACTGCCTTTAGTCTCCCTCACGACTTCTTGTGTGTCAGCCAGAGGCCACTAAATGGCACTGGGAAGTCTAGCTACGGCATTGCCTTCAAAGTGACAGGAAATAAATTCTCTCACGCCCTATCCACTAAATGTGGAAATCTGTGTTTTTGTGGGCATGTGTGTGTGTTGCGAAAGTCAGTAGAACAAAAAAAAGATTCAAGTGTTCATACTATTTAATGGCCACCTCAAAGTTCCATTTATTTAAGGGCTGACAACCACTAAATGAGAGAGGAAGGAAGAGAACATGTGTCTATTGAAAGTAATGTCTTTGTTGATTGATTGTATATTAAAAAGCTTTAGACCACCAATGTGCTTAAAATATTCTTTACCACATTCTGGGGGATTCTGATAGATTTGAATAAATAAGTCAATGTCAGAGCTGAGTATTCATGGGTTTTTTTCACCTACTGAATCCAGCCCAAACTTCTTAGCTTTTTTGCACTAACCTCCTGACTGGACTGCTCTGTGGCTCCAATCCTGCCTGCTCTCTGTATTTCATGCCCCCTTCATGCTATCCTGGGTGGGTTAACCTGCCCCCCAGAAGCATGCAGTATTTTCCATCTTTTGGAGGAGTACAGCAGAGGGCTCTAGAACATAGACTCTGAAGCTGCCTGCCCACATTCAAACTGCAGCTCTTTACTTCCTAGCTTTGTGACTTTGGGAAAGTATAATCATGTAAACTCTCCATGCCCCAGTGATGTCAATATTATCTCTAAAATGATGTAACAGAAGTGCTTTGCTCAGAGGTGTTTGGAACTGTGCCTGGCAGACACGAAGTGCCATACAGATGTTTGCTGCTGCTGCTGCTGCTGCTGCTGGCTGCTGTCATTGTATCAGCTGCTGTAATGGCATGTCTATTTGTACCTATCCAAATCCTCTTACCCTTCCATGCAGACTGCCTCTCTTCTGTCATGCTCTCCTGATCCCTAGATAAGATATGATCTTTCCTGCCTTAAAAGTTTCATAATATTTAGATTTTTATTTAGCACAGAATTATTCATGTTGCAAGTCACAAGCAGTAAATGGATATTACGATTGAAATTATTTGGGGAGAGCACTTTATTTTTAACATGTTTGAAAAGTTAATACAGAGTGTGTTACATGCTTACTTGTGGTACAACAGAAAGCCTTGCTGGTCACAGAGCGGTGCGTGGACCAGCAGCATCCACATTACCTAACACCTAGTTGAAATTCAGGAACTCCTACCCCTTTCCGGACCTCAAAGTCCCCACCACACTACACACTGAAGCACTAGTGAAAAATTTTGGAACTTGGCCAAGATGGACTTAATACAACTATGTGTTTTGGGGGAAAAGCAAGATCTTGAAAGCTCCATGATATTAACTTCTTCTTTTACCTGTGTAACGAAGCTGAAATGTAAACCCAGTTTTCTATATCCAGAATCTCTACCCTTTGTCTATGTAATCTTGACTAAATGCTATCGGTAACCCAACATAACAGTATGTTTATGATGTCAATGTCAAGATGGAAGCTCAATCCCCAACTTTCGCATGTACTAGTGTAAACAGAAGACACCCATTGCAAGAATTTCCAATGCTTAAGCATGCATGAATTTTTAGTGTTTTGGGTGAGTGACTCATAAACTCAGATTTATGAGGGAATTCATGGGGAAAGGAAGTAGAGAGCAAGCTGGAGAAAAGATGAGGATGTGTTAACGCTTGGTCTCCTTTTACTCTCTTTGAAGGTATAAATGCATTCAGTATTAAGTGCTGGACAACTATTTACTTTGAAGCACAAAAAAGGAGTGAAAATTTTCTTTTAGGGTATTTGAGAAAAATATCTATCTATTTATTAATCTAATATTTACTAATTTTAATTTCTTACATCTTTATAAAGGCTTAATTTTTCCTCATTTTTAAAAATACTACTGAGCTTCATAGACTTAAATAATGTTTGTTCTTTACATCATATTTCTTGCTAATTTTGTTGTGCTTTTGAAGTTGGCTCTGCTAGGAGGAAGAACAAAGAAATTGCTCAATATTTCCCAATTTTAATGCTCAGAATGAACTCTCTAACACTCCTGAGGGGAGGAACATGAAAAGAGGCTGGCAAAAGACATGCTTCTCCCCCATTTAGAATGCAATGGCCTCATGAAACTGGCTGTGCTACTCTGTGGAGTGTGGCCTTGGTTTAGGGGATGGCAAAGAGGAGACTTGAGGAAGAGTCTTCTGGGTAGAATTATTTGCCTGGTCACATTTTATTTTACAGCTGAATGTGCCCATGAAAATTATGCAGACCTACTTTCTCTATGATCCAATAATGGAAAGGAGACCAAGAGAGTTTGCCAAGGTCAGGGAGCCAAATGTGACTCAGTAGTGTCTGGAAGGTTAACACAAAAGTGAATCTAAGTGACAGCTGGTTGGGTTCCCTCCAGGAATCTGGAGTCCCCCTCCCCTCACCCATGAAGCTCCCTAAATGGAATAAGGATTGTTTTATCTTCATTCCTTCATATTCACTGCTGATATCATTTTTGTTCGATGATTTGGGATCTTTTAAAACCATCAAATATGCTACAACAGAGCTAAAATCAGACATGGGAAAATGTCCCTGATGCTGGAACCCCCAGACCAAGGGTAAAGCCTTTGACGTGTACTATATACTCTTCTGGGTGCAGCCAGGAGTGGGCTCCAAATCTCCACTGTACACAGGCCCCAAACTCTGTCCTCCTCCCAGGCTGGGGGGAAATACCCCCCTCTCTTGGCCCATGAGTCTATCCCTCTACATTATCTAATCCCATACCAAGGACAGACATCTCCATGAGTTCTGATTTTCACAGACAGGTAGGATAGTTAATGTTCATCAGCTTCTGCCTTACTTACACTCTTTAAAAAAAAAAAAAAAAAAACGAGGTAGAAAAATTAAGGGTCTGGCAATTTCTCTGAAACAGAAGAAGGAAAACATAGGGAACACCACACATATAGCTCTAATTTGACATGGTTCCTGCAGCAGGAAATGTAAAATCCAATTAATATGTCAAGAAATGATCATACCACATGAGCTAGTATTATTTCCCACTTACATTTCACATCAAATGTGAAGCTAAAACGTGATAAATGCTAAGCTTATTCAGGCCACCTTCACAGATTTCTCTAGGAGATATGTAGTGGAAAAGTTTTGAGAAGCACTGAAGGAGGCCAGTGGCCTCCTTTTGTATGTGAGGGAAATGAGGCCCATGCACATCATTTATGGCAGATCCAGGCCGCAGTTGAGTGGATGGAGGCCTTAGGGAATGTGGTGAGCTTAGACAAACAATACCACTTACTTCAGTCAATAAAGAGGGTCAATAGCGACCTCCCAGGGTCCTGCTGGTCTTGGTTCAGTCCTTGTAGCCGTTCACCAGTTCCACCAATCACAGTGGCACAGCGAGACACAGGAGACCAGGAGTGAGAACGATACTGAAATTAGAACTGACCCCTCACCTTTCCCTTAGACCACCAGGCCAGACCCTTTGATTCTCACACCCCTCATGATCTCAGTCACCACTAGGTGTCCAAGTCACCCATGTCACCATTAAGAGTATGATGTTTTCCTCACAGGACTCTGTACATCCATAACCTCACACAAATTTTCACTCCTTGCCTAGCTCTCAAACATTTCCTTCATGCTCTCTGGACTACTCCACCTGGCATCAATAAAATTCCTGCTTCATCAATCTCTTCTTTTAGATTTCCTTCACCTCTGAAACTCATTGCACTTGAATCACTCTAAAGCACCCTCTGACTACTGGCAACTCTCTTATACCCCAAGTGCCAGAGGGGCTGAGGAAGGGTTAGATGCCATCCTTAATACTTATTGCTGAATTATCTCTCTTCCCTTCTCCCAAGACCCACAAGAGAATCTCTCTAAATGCACATGCCATCAGACCATACTTGGATCTGAATATTTGTGTCTCCCCCAAACTGGTATGTTGAAATTCTAATGCCCACTGTGATGGTATTAGGAGGTGGGAGTTTTGGGAGGTGCCTAGGCCATGAGAGTGGAGCCTCATGAATGGGACCAGGGCCTTTACAAAAAAGACTCCCCAGAGCTCCCAGCCCTTCCACCAGGTGAGGACACAGGAAGAAATCTGTAGTCTACAACCCGGAAGAGAGTCTTCACATGTACCTGACCATGCTGGCAGCCTGGGTGTAAACTTCCAACCTCCATAACTGTAAGAAATAGTTTTCAGTTGTCTATATTCCAGCCACTCTGTGGCATTTTATTATTGCCACCTAAACAGACTAACACATTTTCCTCATTGGGGGGTCTTTTTCCAACTCCTGGTAACTCCCTTCAGTGGGAGATTTTAGAAAGTGGCACATCACCAATATTCCCATCATCATCTGTAAAGACAGAAATGCACAAAGTGAGATAAGGGGAAAAGAGAGAGTAGGAAAGGAAAATGGAGGGTGAATAAGAAGCCCCTTGACTGACAGAGCAGAGAAGGCTAAAGACAACTTGAGCTGCTGATGGTGGTGGTGGAATTAGGGTATGAAAATCAAAAAGCAGCAAGGCAACCCCTGCCATACACGTATTCTACACACAAATTCATACAGATTTGTTGCATTAGGTACTTCTGAAGTCTGGGGAGCTAGATGGAAGTGGAAAACGGTAAGCTTTATTGAAAGTTTGACGAAGCAGCAATGAAAAATCTGGATCTCCTTATCTTTCCTACAAAGCTGAATTACTTGCCCTTCCTCTCCCTGGAAGAACACTATTTACTCTCTCAACCTTAACTGAAAAAAGTTTGGGCCTTGAGAATATGAGGCACAAGGAAAGTTTGGGTCACAACCCAATACTGAAAATAAGAGATGAAGTGATGGTTGGCCTGCTTTCAACAGTGAGCCCCTGGCTGCTTTTCCCTGTTCAATTCCCAAACCCTGAAAGTCAACTCTATATAACATATTCAAACAAGAGATTGAAATTTCCTCTCTGGGGAAACTAGTCAGCTCAAGATAGAAAATCTATAAGACCTAGAGCCATTGACCTTTAGGCTCCATTCCTCTGGCCAGAAATAAATATTCCTCTGCCTGATCGATTCACAATGAAGTGCATCACCTGGCAAATGGTACCATTCTACCACCACCACCCCCTCAACAGATGTAGAGTGAGTTACCAAATATCAGTTTAATGTGTTCTAAGAACCAAGAATTACCAACCATTTGAGAGAACATTTAACATGGAGGTCAAAGGAAAAGTTTTAAAAATACATTAAGGAACACAAAAGATCAATAGACAATGTTATGGGTAGAGGGAAATATGAAAAAATTAATATCCTCAAATGACAGGAAAAATACTGCTCCTGTTACATTGCAAGAGATCTAATAAAAAGAAGACTACAAAAAACAAAAGAAGAAGACTACAGAGAAAAAAGAACTATTAGAGACAAAAATGATGATGATATAAATTAAAAATGCAGTAGGTAAGTTTAAAGATGAGGATGCAGAACATAAAAAAACAGATTATCACTAGGAGAAAAAATTAAAAATGTGTCTAGTATCTCTTAAGGATACAGTAATGAATGTATTTCTATAACATCATTACAATAAACAGCACACAGACATACACACAGAGGGCACATAGTGAACTAAAGACCAATACCTGAATAATAATTACATCAGGAAAATTAGTATCTCATTCATTAATTAAGCCACTGATCACATTTCATATTAGATGCCAATTTTATGTGAATTTTTTTCTTTTTCTCCAGGACCTTTAGTGCAACTACACTTGTGTACCAGTGTACGCAGTATTTAACACTTTGTAAATTGTATTCTTCATATTTTCATGTCAAGGGTAGGATGGTTATAGGAATGCATTTGAAATTCAATTCAATTTCCTGTTACAAACATATCTTGTCAAGGCAAAAGGGCTTAATCAAATAACAACAATTCTATACCTGTGTTCTGTGTACATTAGAGCACATAAATGTTAAATATTATTTTATTCAGGATTCAATATCCTGTATCTGCTTGTCTCATTTTAGAGACAGATTTTCAACTCAAAGGCAATGTAAACAATCACACACTTATAAATATATTTTATTTTACCTTACTGTTCTCTATTTAGCACTTCATTACATTTTAAAAGATGGTGGGTATTGTCGTTTATTTAATAATAGAATTAACAGAACTAAGGAGGAAGTTACAGAGAAGATAAATGAGGTATTGGTGAAGTAATTATTCCTTTGTGGCTTAATCATTAAAGACCATAAGCCAATAAGCCATGTGAAAGTTTACTATTGATGCTTTTCTAGGCACTAAATTTCCATGTGATATAAATATCCTATTTGCAGCATATGATTGTTGGAGACTCAATGAGCCATTTGAACGACAAACAGTTAATACATTACTTTCTGTCCTTCTGCTTTACTTATGCAGTATTTGTAGGAAAAGTTTAATTGCTCCAATGTTCTTTTAAATAATTGAATTGCTTGTTTGCTATATTTTCTCCCTGATATAGAGAATGGCTGAAAATAATTCATTGTGAAGTTGAGTAATAACCATGAATTTGTGTTACAGGAACATAACGAGCTTGGAATTTTTTTTTTAAGCTGTTTCAATTAAATTCAAATAGTAAATGGAGAATTTTTATCAGTACGGGGCAAACATGTTCTACCACTACAATTTCTCATACTATATTCTCAAATTAATTTTCTTCTAAGAATAGCATCAGTTATTTCAGGGCTGAGATTCTTAAAAGTTCAGAAATCATTCTTGAATCAAAGTTCTTCCTGAGAATCAACCTCTTCTTGGCAAATATGACAAATACTGAGTAAGGTCCTGGAGGAGGGAGAAACCATCTGAGTCACTGCTGCATTATCTCATGGTTGAGACCCACAGTGGAGACTTAATGAGTTCCAATGAAAGGGTTCCAGGGAAAGGCTAGTATTCTTGAAACACAGCATGTGGCAGCCCATCAGGGATCAGGATGCTCATCCAAGATGTGCTCTCAGACTTCGTTTCTGCACAGGCCAGCAGAGCGGATAATAACACACTGCTTATGTCTAATCTCATAAAGGATTTTTCTTCTCAAATCATGCTCTAACTATCCACTATGGTGTCAGTGATTTATCATTACCACTTTCTTCTCATCTAGGATCTTTCCAGGCATGTGGTGAGGACTAAACTTATTCATTCATTTATGCATTCATTAATTCAAAATTATTATTGACTGAGTGCTCTGTGCCAAACATTGTTCTAGGTGCTCAGAGGTATGGCAGTAAATACCCTCCCCCCTACCACTTAACACTGAGGGGCTCAAAATAAGAGCACAAATGGATCCTGTTTACCACATGTCCAGGCATTGAACAGTTATACATCTAGCTAACAAAAGCTTGAATAACATGCATTTTATCTTCCCATCCTAAAAACTATGACTTTATGATATTCGGGTTCAAGTTTAGAATGCTCAAACTCCTTGCAAATTCCCACTAGAACATGGCAGTGTGAAAAAGAGAGCCAGCCCCCCAGCCGCTGGCCCCCACCTGAAGCCACCCTTCCTCCCTCTCACCTATCCCTCCTCTCACCTTTCTCCTTTTTGTTCTGCAAAGGTCTTCCTGCACACCGTGTGGACTTCTCCAGGAATCTTTAAGACTGTCCAACTGAGCTTACGCTTTCTGAAAACAACTGTTTTTTTAATGATTTTATTTTTTAATTAATTAATCTTTATTTATTTGAGACAGAGAGACAGAGAACATGAGCAGGATGAGAGGCAGAGGGAGAGGGATAGGCAGGCTCCCTAGTGAGCATGGACCCCCACATGAAGCTCAATCCCAGACCCTGAGATCATGACCACAGCCAAAGTCAGATACTTAAATGACTTAGCCACCCAGGCACCCCTAAAAACAATTCTTGAGCATAGCGGTACACTCAGAAAAAGGCCCAGGTAGACTCATGGAAGGACACTCAGGAACGCCTGATAAAGGAATTCTGAGGTCCTTAATATCTACAATGGTCTAGAAAGGGGAGTTAATTCTGTGGATGAATAGATCCTCCTTCTCTCCCACCAGGGGTTCGGAACTTCAGGACGTCTCCAATGACTCCAGCAACCCAAAGCCTGATGGGGTAAATCATGAGAGCAGACCAATTAATAAAGGAGGTGTCCTATCTTTGGGACCTCCTTATCAATCTTGCAGACTTTACCTTTTCTTCTCTGCCTGTGAAATTATCTGAGCCTAGAGTTTCCTTTGGGGGGATTTTTTTTTTTTAAACTATGAATTCAATTTCTTCAATAGCTATAGTACTATTCAAGTTATCTATCCTGGTGAGTTTGGGTTATTTGTGGTTTTCAAGGAATTACTCCATTTCATTGAAATCACCAAATTTGTGTGATTGGAATTTTAATATTTTCTAAAATTTATGATATTTCCTTATTATTACTTTCATATTAATATTTTAGTATTTTCTTATTAGTCTTTCAATACCTGTGAGTTTTCTATTGAGATCCTTTCTCATTCTTGATCATGGTAATTTGCTTATTCTCTTTTGCTTTGTGAGTCTGTCTAGAGGTATAATGATTTCATTGACCATTTCAAAAATAAGATTTTTGTTTCATTGATTTTTCTGTATTAGATTCTGTTTTTATTCTAACTGACTTCTGCTCTTAACCTAATTATTGCTGTCCTTTCCCTTTTCTTTTCCCTACTTTCTTAAGGTGGAAAATTAGGTTGTTGATTTCTTTTTTATAAAAGAAATAAGGTCAGGGTGCCTGGATGACTCAGTTGGTGAAGTGTCAGACTCTTGACTTCAACTCAGGTCATGATCTCAGAGTTGGGAGAACAAGCTCCATGTCTCGGCTCTTCACTGAGTGTGGAACCTGCTTTAGATTCTCTCTCACCCTCTCCTTCTACTCCTCTCCCCAACACTTGTGTGCTCTCTCTTTAAAAAACAAACAAAAGTAAGGTCTTCTTTTATAATGTAAGTTATCACGAATTGAATTGCATCACTCCTAATTTCATATACTGAAGTTCTAACTCCCAATACCTGAGAATGTGACCTCATTTGGAAATAAAGTCTTTGCAGATGTAATTAAATTAGAATGATTTCATTCTGCAGTAGGATGGGTCTCTATTCCAATACGATGGAGCCCTTATAAGGAGAAATTTGCATGCACACATGTAAACAGGGAGAATACCATGTGAACACAAACATGACCATCTATAGGTCAAGGAGAGAAGCCTAGAAAAGATTCTTCCCTCACAGCCCTCAGAAAGAAATAACCTTGCCAACTTCTTGATTCTATACCTCTAGCCTTTAGAACTATGAGACAATAGATGCTGTCTAAACCACTCAGTTTGTTCTATTTTGTTATGATAACCCTGGCAAACTAAAACATTAACCTTTAATGCTATAAATTTCCCTCTAAAGCACTGTTTTAGCTGCATCTTGCAAATTTAGATATTTTGTATTTTCATTTTTGTTCTATCAAAATATTTTCTGATCTTCCCTGAGACTTCTTTTTTGGTCCTTGTTTGAATAATTGTGTGCTGTTTACTTTTCAAATATTGAGGGATTCTTCAGCTACCTTTCTGTTGGTTATTTCTTGATTAGTTCCATTACAAGTAGAAAACAAAATTTTTTAATTAATTAATTTATTTTCCATTTTATTTATTTTTTTCAGCGTAACAGTATTCATTGTTTTTACACAACACCCAGTGCTCCATGCAAAACGTGCCCTCCCTATTACCCACCACCTCTTCCCCCAACCTCCCACCCCTGACCCTTCAAAACCCTCAGGTTGTACTATGCAGCCATCAAAAGAAATGAAATCTTGCCATTTGCGACGACGTGGATGGAACTAGAGGGTATCATGCTTAGTGAAATAAGTCAATCGGAGAAAGACAACTATCATATGATCTTCCTGATATGAGGACATGGAGAAACAACATGGGGGGTTAGGGGGATAGGAGAAGAATAAATGAAACAAGATGGGATTGGGAGGGAGACAAACCATAAATGACTCTTAATCTCACAAAAAAAACTGGGGGTTGCTGGGGGGAGGTGGGATTGGTAGAGGGGGAGGGGGCTATGGACATTGGGGAGGGGAGGCGAACCATAATTTATTTATTTTTTCAGCGTAACAGTATTCATTGTTTTTGCACAACACCCAGTGCTCCATGCAATATGTGCCCTCCCTATTACCCACCACCTAGTTCCCCCAACCTCCCACCCCTGCCCCTTCAAAACCCTCAGGTTGTCTTTCAGAGTCCATAGTCTCTTATGGTTCGCCTCCCCTCCCGATTTCCCTCAACTTCCTTCTCCTCTCCATCTCTCAATGTCCTCCATGTCATTTGTTATGCTCCACAAATAAGTGAAACCATATGATACTTGACTCTCTCTGCTTGACTTAAGAAAACAAAATTTTTAAGACTTCAATTATTTTTATAGTTTGTTCTATGATGTAGGATATGGTAACTCTTGGTAAGTGCTCATTTGAACTTAAAAAGAATATGTATGCTACTTTTGATGGGTGGGGTGGTTTATAAATCTCAATTAGATCTAAGTTTATTCCTCTTTACTGATCTTTATCTCTACTCTTACTATTGATTATTTAGAAAATAGAATGAAAGTCTTCAACTCTGTGAATTTAATTTGTCCATTTTGCCTTTCAGTTCTATCCACTTTCACTTCATGTCTTTTGAAACACTTTTGCACGGGACATACACACTTAGAAATCTTATGGGGTTTTTTGTTTTGTTTTGTTTTGTTTGTTTTTGTTTTTGTTTTGTTTTTGGGGGGGTGAATGGACCCTGCTGTCAGTATGTAAAGTATTTCTGTATTTCTGCAAATTTCCTAAGCTCTAAAGTTGATGTTGTCTGATATTAACATAGCCACCCCTGCTATTTTGTTTTTACTATTAGTATATACATTGTATATCTTTTCCATTCTTTTACTTTTGACCTATGTATAACTTTTTAAAGTATTTAAAGTGAGTTCCTCATAGAGAAACTCATATTTTTTTAATAAATAAATTCTCTCGAAGTACTTTAATATGTCACTGCCCTTGTATTTCAACATGAACTTGTGTTCCCAATCTTAAGACTAGATCATCTGACAGTACGACTAACTTATAAATTCGGTGAAGTTCAGTGAACTTATTTTTTCATAGGATTTTTTTTCAAAGATTTTATTTATTTATTTGACAGACAGATCACAAGTAGGCAGAGAGGCAGGCAGAGAGAGAGAGGAGGAAGCAGGCTCCCTGCTGAGCAGAGAGCCCCATGTGGGGCTCGATCCCAGGACCCTGGAATCATGACCCGAGCCGACGGCAGAGGCTTTAACCCACTGAGCCACCCAGGCGCCCCGAAACTCATATTTTAGAAGGGATTCTAATAGCAGTATAATTGTTATGTTCTTACTATCTAACAGGTACTTTCTAGGTGCTGCAAATAAAGCATAGAGATTACACTGTTTTGTGAAGTCCAAAGAAAGAAAATTTACTCATTAGTTTAGTACATAAAATTTGTATTGTGAAGTCAACTTCGGCTTCATAGAGTTGTAATATATTCATAATATCTTATATCTGTCTGCCCTGGAAGGTGAAACTGGTGCTCTGAACAGGACACTCTTTCTTCAGGATATGACCACAAAGGAGTCCAGGGTACAGATTCTGGCATTAAACATAATAATAAGTTAAACATTGATAATGAGTTTTTTCTGGCTGGACGTGTGAGCCATGCAATTTTCTGCAGGGACCAAATCCTGTCTGAAGAGCCTTTCTTCCAAAGGACTCCTCTTTGCTTTCATTGCTTTCTGACTACCAGTTTCCTGATTGTAATTGTTATCATGTAACACCTTTCCACATGTCAATTTCCAAAATTATAGCTTGGTTTGTGATGATTACAGCTTAAGGGTTGTATCCTGTTTCCTAACCACTGGGAGTTACCACTGTTAGTCTGCAAATCACTATGTAGTAAAGGCTATTTCTGTGACGATTCCTGCAGATGGCTAACTTCTTAGGGAGACTTGTCTTTATTTCCATGTGGAAACATTTCTCCAGCCTCATCCTAGATACCAGAATCCATATGGCCTGTGAGAGAAAAGAAGTCAGTCTTCACTCTACTTACACCTGAGCCTCAGACTCTGAGATCAAAGCAGAAACAGAAGATAAGTGAAGCAAGCTGAATCACAAAAGGATATCCCAGAAGTAAGTAAACAGGTTGAGGCCTACGGAGGATTTGGGAGGACTAGCAATGAGCTAAAGAGGATGAGAAATCACTCTTCAAGGATGATGGAAAATGGTGGGAGGATATGTGCTTTTGACCAATATAAAAGGCCAAGTTCAGCTAGTTGTGGTCAAATAAGAAACAAAGGTCTTCATCATTGGAGCTTACCAGAGAACTATGGATTCTCAACTTTTCAAGAAGCTCAAAGGCCAAGACATGATACCAGCTAAAGACAAAGATCCAGAGAAATAGTATAAGGATCCAGCCGTTAGATTGATTTGGTGTTATAGGTTGGTTTCATTAAGAGATAGTGATGAAGATTAGTATAAGAAAATTATTAGGTGTCCATCAACAGACAAATGGATAAGGAAAAGATGGTATATATACATGACAGACTATTATGCAACCATAAAAAAAGGATGAGATTGTGCCATTTGGGACCATGGATGGACCTAGATAGTATTATGCTGAGTGAAATATGTCAGACTGAGAAAGAAAATGCCATAATTCCACTCATAAGTGGAAATTAAAAGTTTAATATCCAAAATACATAAAGAACTTACACAACTCAACACCAGAAAACAAGTAATTCATTTTAAAGTGGGCAGAAGACATGAATAGACATTTGCCCAAAGAAGATGTATAGATACCCAAAAGACATATGAGCATGTTCGATATCACTAATCATGAAAGAAATGCAAATCAAAGCCACAATGAGATATGACCTCACACCTGTCAGAATAGCTAAGATAAAAACACAAATAAAAACAGGTGTTGGCGAGAATGTGGAGAGAAATAAACCCTCATGCATTGCTGCTGAGAATGCAAAGAGGTGCATCCATGTGGAAAACAGGAAGTTCCTCAAAAAATTAAAAATAGAATTGCCAGAAGATCCAATAATTCCACTACTGAGTAATTACCCAAAGAAAACAAAAATAGTAATTCAAAAAGATAGACACATCCTTATGTTTCTTACAGCATTATTTACAATAGCCAAATTATGGAAGCAACCCAAGTGTCCACCAATACATGAACAGATTAAGAAGATGTGGTATATGTATACAATGGAATATTAATCAGTCATAAAAAGAATGAAATCTTGCCACTAGCAACAATTTGAATGGATCTAGAGGGTGAAATAAGTCATTAGAGAAAGAGAAATACCATTTGATTTCACTCATATGTGGAATTTAAGAAACAAAGCAAATGGAAAAAAGAGAAACCAAAAGGCAGACTCTCTTTTTTAAAGATTTTATTTATCTATTTGGCACACACAGAAAGAGAGAGAGAAAGCACAAGTAGGGGAAGGAGCAAGCAGAGGGAGAGCGAAAAACAGGCTCCCTACTGAGTAAGGAACCCGATGCGGGGCTCCATCCCAGGACCTGAGGTTCATGACCTGAGCTGAAGGCAGATGCTTAACCAACTGAGCCACCCAGGTGTTCCAGAAAAGCAGACTCTTAAGTATAGAGAACAAACTGATGGTTGCCAGAGGGAAGGTAAGTGAGGAGATGGGTGAAACAGGTACAGGGGATTAAGAATACATCATAATTCTGACAACTGTGGTCATTGCTGCTATGAACATTGGGGTACAGATGGCCCTTCTTTTCACTACATCTGTATCTTTGGGGTAAATGCCCAGTACTGCAATTGCCAACTTTTGTATAAACATGGGCGGGACTGGAAGGATTATGCTGAGTGAAATAAGTCAAGCAAAGAGAGTCAATTATATAGTTTCACTTACTTGTGGAGCATAAGGAATAACATGGAGGACACTGGGGTAAGGAGAGAAGTGACTTGGGGGAGATCAGAGGGGGAGAGGAACCATGAAAGACTGTGGACTCTGAGAAAAAAACTGAGGGTTTTGGAGGGGAGGGGCGTGGGGGGTTGGGTGAGCCTGATGGGGGGTATTAGGGAGGGCACGTATTGCATGGAGCACTAGGTGTGGTACATAAACAATGAATCTTGGAACACTGAAAAAATAAAATAAAATTTAAAAAAAGAATACATTTATCATGATGAGCACTGAATAATGCAATGAATTTTTGAATCATTATATCGTACACCTGAACCTAATATAACACTGTATTTTAATTACATTTTCATTTTAAAGTAATTAATTAATTAATTGCAAATAAATTCTGAGAGAAGTTGCTAAAGAATCCCAGGGAACCTCTCTTCATAAGGGAAACTTAGAAAAGAAAGAAAACATGGCCCTTCTGGTAGGGCTGATCTTGAATTCATAAGAGATACAGATTGTCTCCCCCCTTTACTGTTGATTTTGGACTCCCTTCATCCTCAGCTAATACCTCTGCCTGTCTCAGTGGTTTATCTTGTGACATGATTGATTATTGCATTCCTAAATAAGCTGTGTCTCTGGTCACAACCGTGTTCTTAGGCCAGGCTGCTGCCTTTGTCTTTTTGCCATGAAAATTGGTCAAAGGTGTACCAAAAGGTGCCCAGGTGCATATTTGTACACCAAACATATTCTTCCCTGCCCCCATATCTCTTCCTCCTCTTGATGATCATTGACCATCCCTTCTAAGATTGTGACTTTTCCTGTTTCCAGTTCTTCCCTGGGCCAGAGGTATTTATACTATCCAGGTAGTAGCCATAGCTTGTGGTTCAGTGAGAATCTTACTATATCTCTCTGGTTGGAAGGGTTTCACCTCTGACAACTAACATGTCTAAACCCTTAGAATCCAGAGTTTTGCATATAAGAAGCAAAAACTTCCCCCAAGGGAATCACTGGGACTCACAATGAATAGTGTACACTTCTGCTTCCACCTCTTTGTTTATAGACCAATGGATTCTACCTATTGGAGACATAACACACATAAAAGTTTTTGCCATTCTTGTGCCCTTGATTGAGCACACTCAAAATCCAGTCCTTATGTACGTACAGCTCCCACCAGTAGACACTGGCTGGGTTCTGCAACGCCTCTGGAATATGTTGTCTTTGCTCCCTTCTCAAGCTTAGCATGACTCCAGCTAGGTTCTGTTAAAACTTAACCCTGGTCATTGACCTTGTGGCCTGAAGGGGAGTTAGTGACAGATCCTGAGGAGTCCTCACAGGTTGTCTTCCAGTGGAGAGATCCCTGCATTATCTTCAGGCAAGGTGGGAACCCTACCCCTTAACAGGGAAGTATGAGCCACTGCAGCCGGCACAGAGGGGTCACGGAAATCTAAAATCTAAATCTAATCTAAATCTAAATCTAAATCTAAATCAATTCAAATGCCTCATGCCCCATGTCAGTGTCCCATCCTCTCCCAAAAGTGGCAATGATTTTTAAAAAGTACGCTTGCCTAGGTTGAAATGTTCATGCCTTTTGGAGCTCTGTTACTTTCCTGATTAAGACCTGGGTCTGGTCCACAGCTTTATTTGTCCTCTAGCTACCGAAAGTGAAAGATTCCTTGCATGCTACCATGTAACCCTCATTAAGCTTTGAATTGCTGATTAACCATACTCGGAATTATCTCATTTTTCCAAAGTTTCAATAATACTTAACAACAACCACCCAATTTCACTGTCCTTACAGAATATACTATATACTAAGTGGTGTATGGAGTCTACTATTTCCCATCACATTTTGCAAATGCATAGCCCCTCCTCCAGTATTTCCTGCCACTGTGATGTCATTCCCGTTCACCAAGGGTAAATTTTTAACAAACGCCCAGCTATATACCAGGGATAATCTGTAATCCAGGTTGGGGTTTCATTGCCAGCTGTGTTGGAAAGGACCTGAATTCCAAATGTCTCCTTGGTATCTTCTTTCTTAGACCATTCCTGGCACCAGCTCTCACAGGATATGTTCCCAGGAAAGCAGACTGAGATGAAGATTAGCACAAGGAGAGTTTACTAGGGAATATTCCTGCAAGCAACAGCAAAGAGAGGAAGGGCAAGAAGCAGACTGAGCAGAGGAAGAACTTGGCCATGATGCAGTCTTAACAAAGGCTTCAACTGATAGCAACGGAGATCTGAAATTGAGATAGTCCTTCAGAGGTGCCCCAAATTGGGGTGAGGTGTCCAGGCCATTATGTTCTTGCCTCGGCCAGTAATTGCATGTGGAAAGAAGGCGTGACTTTGGAAAAGCCTGCCCCAGTTAACTAAACTACCATTTGCTGGTAGTATTCCTAGGAGCTGGGGAAATGAGTCCTTTCATCCTGCAATGAGACCTAGAAGGTCCATCATAGCATCAACTACACTGAGGTATATGGAGAGAGCTTGGTCACACAAGTTAGGTTGAGGTCCCAAATGCTTTAGCTGAAATGAAGCTCCAATTGAGGCAGAGCAAGGAAAATGCCAGCATGATATCCTGTGAATTTATACCTCTTCCTTCAGTTTTCTGGAAGCATGACTGGTATGAGCTTGGGATGGACAAAGTCTATGAATGATGAGACATGGTGGTCTGTGGCCCTGGCTGTGGGGGTTACAGAGCTATGAACACAGAGAGAGACCCCACAGACTCCACTGTGGCAAAGGAGACCCCAGGATTTCTTATGTCTTTAGGAATGCAGCTTTTGGTATCAAATAGAAGACTTCCAAATACTTATTAGGGTACTCCTTAGGGTTCTCTAAGTGAAAAAACTCAAATTTGAGGAGCTTAGGAATAATTCATTAAAACATTGAATTTTCAAATACTAAATTAAAAATTCTAACAAAGTTGAAATACTTGGGTAAATTTTTATAAAATTGGGTAGTTGAGAATAATTTGTCCTTACAAGATTTTGATTTCTACAGTTTGAGGTTATGATTTTTTTTTTTTTAAATTTTTTTTTTCCATTTTATTTATTTTTTCAGCGTAACAGTATTCATTCTTTTTGCACAACACCCAGTGCTCCATGCAAAACGTGCCCTCCCCATTACCCACCACCTGTTCCCCCAACCTCCCACCCCTGACCCTTCAAAACCCTCAGGTTGTTTTTCAGAGTCCATAGTCTCTTATGGTTCGCCTCCCCTCCCCAATGTCCATAGCCCACTCCCCCTCTCCCAATCCCACCTCCCCCCAGCAACCCCCAGTTTGTTTTGTGAGATTAAGAGTCATTTATGGTTTGTCTCCCTCCCAATCCCATCTTGTTTCATTTATTCTTCTCCTATCCCCCTACCCCCCCATGTTGCTTCTCCATGTCCTCATATCAGGGAGATCATATGATAGTTGTCTTTCTCCGATTGACTTATTTCACTAAGCATGATACGCTCTAGTTCCATCCACGTCGTCGCAAATGGCAAGATTTCATTTCTTTTGATGGCTGCATAGTATTCCATTGTGTATATATACCACATCTTCTTTATCCATTCATCTGTTGATGGACATCTAGGTTCTTTCCATAGTCTGGCTATTGTAGACATTGCTGCTATAAACATTCGGGTACACGTGCCCCTTCGGATCACTATGTTTGTATCTTTAGGGTAAATACCCAGTAGTGCAATTGCTGGGTCATAGGGTAGTTCTATTTTCAACATTTTGAGGAACCTCCATGCTGTTTTCCAGAGTGGTTGGACCAGCTTGCATTCCCACCAACAGTGGAGGAGGGTTCCCCTTTCTCCACATCCTCTCCAGCATCTGTCATTTCCTGACTTGTTAATTTTAGCCATTCTGACTGGTGTGAGGTGATATCTCATTGTGGTTTTGATTTGTATTTCCCTGATGCCGAGTGACGTGGAGCACTTTTTCATGTGTCTGTTGGCCATCTGGATGTCTTCTTTGCAGAAATGTCTGTTCATGTCCTCTGCCCATTTCTTGATTGGATTGTTTGTTCTTTGGGTGTTGAGTTTGCTAAGTTCCTTATAGATTTTGGATACTAGCCCTTTATCTGATATGTCGTTTGCAAATATCTTCTCCCATTCTGTCAGTTGTCTTTTGGTTTTGTTAACTGTTTCCTTTGCTGTGCAAAAGCTTTTGATCTTGATGAAATCCCAATAGTTCATTTTTGCCCTTGCTTCCCTTGCCTTTGCCGTTGTTCCTAGGAAGATGTTGCTGCGGCTGAGGTCGAAGAGGTTGCTGCCTGCATTCTCCTCAAGGATTTTGATGGATTCCTTTCTCACATTGAGGTCCTTCATCCATTTGGAGTCTATTTTCGTGTGTGGTGTAAGGAAGTGGTCCAATTTCATTTTTCTGCATGTGGCTGTCCAATTTTCCCAGCACCATTTATTGAAGAGGCTGTCTTTTTTCCATTGGACATTCTTTCCTGCTTTGTCGAAGATTAGTTGGCCATAGAGTTGAGGGTCGATTTCTGGGCTCTCTATTCTGTTCCACTGATCTATGCGTCTGTTTTTGTGCCAGTACCATGCTGTCTTGATGATGACAGCTTTGTAATAGAGCTTGAAGTCCGGAATTGTGATGCCACCAACTTTGGCTTTGTTCTTCAATATTCCTTTGGCTATTCGAGGTCTTTTCTGGTTCCATATAAATTTTAGGATTATTTGTTCCATTTCTTTGAAAAAAATGGATGGTATTTTTATAGGGATTGCATTAAATGTGTAGATTGCTTTAGGTAGCATAGACATTTTCACAATATTTATTCTTCCAATCCAGGAGCATGGAACATTTTTCCATTTTTTTGTGTCTTCCTCAATTTCTTTCATGAGTACTTTATAATTTTCTGTGTATAGATTCTTAGTCGCTTTGGTTAGGTTTATTCCTAGGTATCTTATAGTTTTGGGTACAATTGTGAATGGGATTGACTCCTTAATTTCTCTTTCTTCAGTCTTGTTGTTGGTGTACAGAAATGCAACTGATTTCTGTGCATTGATTTTATATCCTGACACTTTACTGAATTCCTGGACAAGTTCTAGCAGTTTTGGAGTGGAGTCTTTTGGGTTTTCCACATATAGTATCATATCATCTGCGAAGAGTGATAGTTTGACTTCTTCTTTACCAATTTGGATGCCTTTAATTTCTTTTTGTTGTCTGATTGCTGAGGCTAGGACTTCTAATACTATGTTGAATAGCAGTGGTGATAATGGACATCCCTGCCGTGTTCCTGACCTTAATGGAAAAGCTTTCAGTTTTTCTCCATTGAGAATTATATTTGCGGTGGGTTTTTCATAGATGGCTTTGATAATATTGAGGTATGTGCCCTCTATCCCTACACTTTGAAGAGTTTTGATCAGGAAGGGATGCTGTACTTTGTCAAACGCTTTTTCAGCATCTATTGAGAGTATCATATGGTTCTTGTTCTTTCTTTTATTAATGTGTTCTATCACATTGATTGATTTGCGGATGTTGAACCAACCCTGCAGCCCTGGAATAAATCCCACTTGATCGTGGTGAATAATCCTTTTAATGTACTGTTGAATCCTATTGGCTAGTATTTTGGCGAGAATTTTTGCGTCTGTGTTCATCAAGGATATTGGTCTGTAGTTCTCTTTTTTGGTGGGATCCTTGTCTGGTTTTGGGATCAAGGTGATGCTGGCCTCATAGAATGAGTTTGGAAGTTTTCCTTCCATTTCTATTTTTTGGAACAGTTTCAGGAGAATAGGAATGAGTTCTTCTTTAAATGTTTGGTAGAATTCCCCTGGGAAGCCGTCTGGCCCTGGGCTTTTGTTTGTTTGGAGATTTTTGATGACTGTTTCAATCTCCTTACTGGTTATGGGCCTGTTCAGGTTTTCTATTTCTTCCTGGTTCAGTTGTGGTAGTTTATATGTCTCTAGGAATGCATCCATTTCTTCCAGATTGTCCAATTTGTTGGCGTAGAGTTGCTCATAGTATGTTCTTATAATTGTCTGTATTTCTTTGGTGTTAGTTGTGATCTCTCCTCTTTCATTCATGATTTTATTGATTTGGGTCCTTTCTCTTTTCTTTTTGATGAGTCTGGCCAGGGGTTTATCAATCCTATTGATTCTTTCAAAGAACCAGCTCCTAGTTTCATTGATTTTTTCTATTGTGTTTTTTTGGTTTCTATTTCATTGATTTCTGCTCTGATCTTTATGATTTCTCTTCTCCTGCTGGGTTTAGGGTTTCTTTCTTGTTCTTTCTCCAGCTCCTTCACATGTAGGGTTAGATTGTGTACTTGAGACCTTTCTTGTTTCTTGAGAAAGGCTTGTACCGCTATATATTTTCCTCTCAGGACTGCCTTTGCTGTGTCCCACAGATTTTGAACTGTTGTGTTTTCATTATCATTTGTTTCCATGAATTTTTTCAATTCTTCTTTAATTTCCTAGTTGACCCATTCATTCTTTAGAAGGATGCTGTTTAGTCTCCATGTATTTGGGTTCTTTCCAAATTTCCTCTTGTGATTGAGTTCTAGCTTCAGAACATTTTGGTCTGAAAATGAATGATCCTAATCTTTTGATACCAGTTGAGACCTGATTTGTGACCCAGGATGTGATCTATTCTGGAGAAGGTTCCATGTGCACTAGAGAAGAATGTGTATTCTGTTGCTTTGGGATGAAATGTTCTGAATATATCTGTGATGTCCATCTGGTCCAGTGTGTCATTTAAGGCCTTTATTTCCTTGTTGATCTTTGGCTTGGATGATCTGTCCATTTCAGTGAGGGGAGTGTTCAAGTCCCCTACTATTATTGTATTATTATTGATGTGTTTCTTTGATTTTGTTATTAATTGGTTGATATAGTTGGCTGCTCCCACGTTAGGGGCATAGATATTTAAAATTGTTAGATCTTCTTGTTGGACAGACCCTTTGAGTAGGATATAGTGTCCTTCCTCATCTCTTATTATAGTCTTTGGCTTAAAATCTAATTGATCTGATATAAGGATTGCCACCCCAGCTTTCTTCTGATGCCCATTAGCATGGTAAATTGTTTTCCACCCCCTCACTTTCAATCTGGAGGTGTCTTCGCGTCTAAAATGAGTTTCTTGTAGGCAACATACTGATGGGTTTTGTTTTTTTATCCATTCTGATACCCTGTGTCTTTTGATTGGGGCATTTAGCCCATTAACATTCAGGGTAACTATTGAGAGATATGAATTTAGTGCCATTAGTAGCCTGTAAGGTGACTGTTACTGTATATTGTCTCTGTACCTTTCTGATCTACTACTTTTAGGCTCTCTCTTTGCTTAGAGGACCCCTTTCAATATTTCCTGTAGAGCTGGTTTGGTGTTTGCAAATTCTTTCAGTTTTTGTTTGTCCTGGAAGCTTTTGATCTCTCCTTCTATTTTCAATGATAGCCTAGCTGGATAGAGTATTCTTGGCTGCATGTTTTTGTTGTTTAGTGCTCTGAATATATCATGCCAGCTCTTTCTGGCCTGCCAGGTCTCTGTGGATAAGTCTGCTGCCAATCTAATATTTTTACCATTGTATGTTACAGATTTCTTTTCTCGGGCTGCTTTCAGGATTTTCTCTTTGTCACTAAGACTTGTAAATTTTACTATTAGGTGACGGGGTGTGGACCTATTCTTGTTGACTTTGAGGGGGGTTCTCTGCATCTCCTGGATTTTAATGCTTGTTCCCTTTGCCATATTAGGGAAATTCTCTCCAATGATTCTCTCCAATAGACCTTCTGCTCCCCTCTCTGTTTCTTCTTCTTCTGGAATCCCAATTATTCTAATGTTGTTTCGTCTTATGGTGTCACTTATCTCTCGAATTCTCCCCTCATGGTCCAGTAGCTGTTTGTCCCTCTTTTGCTCGGCTTCCTTATTCTCTGTCATTTGGTCTTCTATATCACTAATTCTTTCTTCTGCCTCATTGATCCTAGCAGTGAGAGCCTCCATTTTTGATTGCACCTCATTAATAGCTTTTTTGATTTCAACTTGGTTAGATTTTAGTTCTTTAATTTCTCCAGAAAGGGCTTTAATATCTCCAGAGAGGGTTTCTCTAATATCTTCCATGCCTTTTTCGAGCCCGGCTAGAATGTTCAGAATCGTCATTCTGAACTCTTGATCTGACATAGTACCTATGTCTGTGTTGATTAGGTCCCTAGCCTTCAGTACTGTCTCTTGTTCTTTTGTTTGTGGTGATTTTTTCCGCCTTGTCATTTTGTCCAGATAAGAGGATATGAAGGAGCAAATAAACTACTAATAGGGTGGCAAAGACCCCGGAAAAATGCGCTGTAACCAAATCAGAAGAGACCCCAAATTGTGGGGGGGAGAAAGGGGATAAAAAACAGGTTCTGAAAAAAAAAGAAAAAAAAAAAAAAAGAAAAGAAAAGAAAAGAAAAAAATTTAAAAAATAAAACAAAAAAAATATAAAAAAGAAAGAAAAAATATATATATTTAGATGAACTAGTCAAAAAACGTTAAAAAAGAAAAGGGTAAAAGTTTTTAAAAAAATTTAGCAGAAGAAGAAAAAAGAAAAGAGAAAAAAAAAATTGAAAAAAGAAAAAAAAATTGAAAAAAGAAAAAAAAATTGAAGTAGCCGCAAGACTAAAGAATCATGGGGAGAAAGCCATGAGTTCCTTGCTTTGCTTTCTCCTCCTCTGGAATTGCTCTGCTGTCTTAGGAACTGAATCTGCTTTCTCCTTGATAGATGAACTTCGTCCTGGCTGGATATTTTGTTGATCTTCTGGGGGAGGGGCCTGTTGTAGTGACTCTCAAGTGTCTTTGCCCGAGGCGGGATTGCACCGCCCTTACCGGCGGCCGGACTGGACTAAGTAATCGGCTCGGGTTCGCTTTTGGGAGCTTCTGTTCCCTGAACGCTTTCCGTAGAGTTCCGGAGGACGGGAATGAAAATGGCGGCGTCCCAGTCTCCGGCCCGGAGGAGCCGAGAGCCTGGGGCCCCACTCCTCAGTGCGCCCCCAGAGGACAGCACCCAATCACTCCCGTATCCCCAGCCTCTAGCCGCGCTCCGAGCTCACCCAGCCCGCGACCAGTTCAAGGTAACCCCGAGCTGAGAGTTCAGTCCTCGGCTCTGTCTCGGCAGCCGGCTTCTCCGTTCTAATAGCTGTGAGCTCTCCGACACTCCGACACCCCCGATCCTTCTGTGACCTTGCGGGGCCTGGGGCCACGCTGGCCCCGCGTGGGCTTCACCCCGGTTTAGCCCCTGGAGCAATGTCCCTCAGTGGAACAGACTTTTAAAAGTCCTGATTTTGTGCTCCGTTGCTCCGCCGCTTGCCGGGAGCCGGCCCCTCCCCCCGCGGTCTATCTTCCCGTCGTTTTAGATTCACTTCTCCGCCAGTCCTACCTTTCAGAAAGTGGTTGATTTTCTGTTTCTAGAGTTGCTGTTCTTCTCTTCGCTCTCCGTTGGATTTGTAGGTGTTTGCAATGTTTAGATAAGCTATCGAGCTGATCTCCTGTTACGTGATGTAGTCTCAGGCTGCTACTTCTCCGCCATCTTGGTTATGATTTTTACAATTACTTACAATTGTATGTGTTTAAAGTTGAAGGAAATATGAGACAGTCCCCAATGCAAACAAAAACCAACCCACTCCTGAGCTTCTACAATAGCTCAACTCTGGCTTCTGTCTGCAGACGACCTGCCTTGCCTACAGCCACAGGAGACTTCCTGAATTGCATGTGAGACCCTGTTAAAAATCACTGATGGTCATACACTGCCTCATGGTGAGGTATGCATGGTCATGCCGGGTTTGATCTCTGGGGCATTTGCAGTTTCAGCTCTGCCTCCCCAAGATCCAAAGCATCCAACTATCTATGTTCCCCTCAACTGTGCAGGCAGCACTCTGTGGCCTGTCACTCTCCTCAGGTCCCTAAAATGGTGACCTATTCTACCATCCCATGCTGTCCCTTCCATCAGATAATTTGAAATTTCCTTAAGTGGAAGGTCATCAAGGAGCCTCCCTCTCACAGTTCCCCCAACCTGAGTGAGCAGAGTACAGGGCAGCCCTGAGAATTACACAGGAGGGGAACCACACAGGTAAGTCCTCACCAAGGCACAGGCACCCCGAGAGACTCTGGGTGACACTACTTGGGTCAGACTGCCTACACATACGTCTCAGCTAAAATTTCACAGTGGGAGGCAAAAAAATTAGTCCATAAAACAACCAAAATTGCTTTTTTTTATATAAGATTTTATTTATTTATTTGACAGAGAGAGATCACAAGTAGGCAGAGAGGCAGGCAGAGAGAGAGAGAGGGAAGCAGGCTCCCTGCTGAGCAGAGAGCCCAATGTGGGACTTGATCCCAGAACCCTGAGATCATGACCTGAGTAGAAGGCAGCGCCTTAACCCACTGAGCCACCGAGGTGCCCCCCAAAATTGCTTTTTTGATCTACTAATCAGCCTGCTCAAAGACAGAATGCCTAGATTGCTGTCTCTGCACCTGCCAATTAATCAGTTAAAAGACAACTAAAAAAAATACAAGTAAAATTCACTGTACTTTGATTGCTTGAAGTTGCCTTTTTTCCTTTCTCTCCCGTCTATCTTATTAATCTCAGTTTTCACTTTGTTTCCTACTCAAACTACAACTGACTTCAAGTGTAGGTAAATAATCTTCATGCAAATGACTAAACAGCATGTAAAATAACTTTTCAAATGTATTTGAATAATTCTTAAATGCACCAAACACGTAGTAGAATCATACTGTCAGTACATTTTTATTAGGTTAAGTAGAGTAAAGTTGCTCACTTCAAATAAACACATTTTATTTAGGTAATTAACATAGTATTCACTCTTCCAACATCCCTAAAGATGCTCCAAATTGGAAATTTGCTTTAATAACAACAAACTTAAGTCTTGCTCCAATTTGTAATTGCTTTAGGTCATCAAGATTTTGCTTGCTTTTATATCTTATATTTACTGAGAAGAGAGGTATTTCAATTAAGTAGAAAAATATATGAATTTGGAGTTTAAAACCTAGGCTCTTCCAAATTACAGAACCCCAGTAATATAACTAGCCTCTCATCATTTCTCAACAGTAAAATGAGCCCAATAATTTATAACTTCATTAAGAAATTTTGAGGATAAAATTAAATAAGCAATGTAAACTCTTGGAGAATATGGTTGAGACTGACTTTTGCCCTCTGTTTTTGGCAGGGTGCTCTAATCTGTTAAACCAACCATGCTCTTTGCATACAATTTATACATGTTCCTAAGAAATTTGGGAAATCTTGATAAACTACAATGTGCTATAGAAGTCCCAATATTTAATTCCCCAGGCTGAAGAGGAATGAATTCATGTCAAATGGAGAATGACCACAAATCTACATGATCACACAGGAAAAGATGAGAGGAAGTCAAATGTGCCACGTTGCTATGATACCAAATATTCCAATATTCTGATTAATAGACCAAGAGAGCAAGTGATAAGTGTATCCTTTTTTTTTTTAATTTTTTTAAGTAGTCTCCACACCCAGCATGGAGTCCAGTGTAGGGCTCAAACTCAGGACCTTGAGATCAAGACACGAGCTGAGATCAAAAGTCAGACAATTAACCAACTGAACCACCCAGACACCCCATTAAACATCTCTTTTAACATTAAAATACTGGCATTAGAAGGAGAGTAGGGCACTGTTCTCACGTCATTTCTTAAAATTAGGTCTTTGAAGTACCCTATCAATAGAAATCTGGTGGTAGGTTAGTACTATTAGTGTTGTTGCAAGTCTTTAAGTATCTTGAATCAGTCAAATGTTCTTTAAGAGCCAATGAAGAGGTCAGTATTCTCCAAAGAAATTCTTTCAGGTCTACTAGGTAATACTGGAGGATGACAGACATAGTTAGTAAGAATGCTCACAGATTAAAAATTCAAGCAAACTACAGAGGACCAGAATTTTAAAACTTGAAGCCTGTTGAAGATGTTCTTAGTCTAGTGCAACCATTTCATAGGTGAAGAAATTGAATCCCAGAATAGTGCAGGGACTTACGTAAAATCACGAGAACTGAAAGGTGGAGCAGAGTTCCCTGATAGATAATTGAATGGTGGGTGGCAAAAGCAAAACAAATAAATGAGGTTTAGAAATTAGACACCTTATAGCAGAATTAGATTAGCTCCTGCTTTTAGGATGATGAGGCTCTAAGGAAATGATTCTTATGAATCAAATTCATAATAAATGGATTTTTAGGACAAAACATTAAAAAAAATTGCTGGCTATGCCATAATAACCAGAATGCTCTAGAAGTTATCACAACAGGAAAAAGAATTCCTCTGGGTCCAGGGTGTTCTAAGAGTTAAAAACATTCATACTGAAATATTATCACATACCTATATACTCGCTGCTGAAGTTTTTAAAATGTTTAAATGTTAATATTTTGCTATATGGGTTTCAAACTTGTCTTTTTTTTTAAATTCTTAAAACAAATATTTAAAAGAATAGTTAAAAGAAATACCTAAAACCACACTCCTATCTCCTCCCCAACCTTCACTCCTCAGGTACCCACCACTGTGAAGACAGTATACGTCATGCTCAGACATGTTTTGTATCTCTCCTACGTATATACAAATGTATAATAGCCCACATAAATGATATTCTAATACATTCATCCTTTTTTTTTTAAGATTTTATTTATTTATTTGACAGACAGAGATCACAAGTAGGCAGAGAGAGAGGAGGAAGCAGGCTCCCTGCAGAGCAGAGAGCCCGATGCGGGGCTCGATCCCAGGACTCTGGGATCATGACCTGAGCCGAAGGCAGAGGCTTTAACCCACTGAGCCACCCAGGCGCCCCACATTCATCCTTTCCTAGCTTTCTTTCCCTCCTCAACTTTAAGTTTACAGATTTACACATTGTGATACAAAAACTTCTAGTTCATTTATATCTTGATTTGAGTTGACCTCACAACTAAGAGATGACTGGGGTTATTTCTCACTTATGTACTGTCCCTGCTACAATTGATGTTCTAGTATTTGTCTTCTGGGGCACATTTCTTCTTGTGCTCATGTGTATAAGTTCTTCAGAGATAGGCACTAAGAAATGCTATTGTCAAGTTGAAAGATGTTCTTCAACATTACTAAATATGCCTAATTGCCCTTCAGAGCAGTGGTTCCAACTTACACTTTCCAAGTAAAATGTCTCATTTCTCCATTCTACTCATTGCATGATGTGGTAAACTGAATAATGACCTTCCAAAGAAGCCAATATTCAGATCCCTGGAACCTGTGAACAGATTACATTATAATTGCCAAAGGTATTTTGCAAATGTGGGTTTGATATTGGGGAGATAATCCTGTGTGATCCGCAGGGACCCAATACCATCACAGGAGTCCTTTATAAATAAAGAGTGGGGAGAGGCAGAGAAGGAAATGTGAGGACAGGAACAGAGATCAGAGAGTCAGAGATTTGAAGATGCTATGCTGCTGAACTCAAAGAGGGAGGAAGAGGCCAGGACACAAGGAATGCAGGCTTCACCTAGAAGCTGGAGAAAGAAAGGAAGTAGATTGTCCCCTAGAATCTTCGGAAGGAACCAGCCCTGCCAATACCTTCACTTCCACCTAGTAAAACTCGTCTTGAGTTTCTGACCTCCTGAATTGCCAAATAATACATCTGTGTTGCTTTAAGTCACTAAGTTTTTGGAAATTTGTTATAGCAGCAATAAGCAACTATGACCCATGATGTTAAGGGACACAGCATTTTGTTTATTTTTTGCCAAAATAAGGTTGTGATGGTTTGCATTTACCTGCCTACTAGTGAGTTTGAGCCTCACGTATATTGGTCATTTGGGTTTTTTTTTTCCTTTGTGAATTGCCTGAACTACTTTGCTGATGATCATTTTCTTAATGATTTGAAGAAATCTCTATACCACACTTATTCAAACTCAGCACTCTTCGCATTTGAGCCAGATAGTTCTTTGTTGTGTGGGGTGATGTATGTA
Source organism: Meles meles (assembly GCF_922984935.1). Taxonomy (NCBI): domain Eukaryota; kingdom Metazoa; phylum Chordata; class Mammalia; order Carnivora; family Mustelidae; genus Meles; species Meles meles. The sequence goes on along the minus strand of NC_060069.1, from coordinate 33,487,483 downwards.
TTGCAGGATTTTTAGCAGCATCCCCATTGTCCTCAATCAAGTAAATGGCAGCCCTCCTGAAGTTTTGATGACCTAAATGTCTCAAGACACTGCACAATCCCCAGGGGACAAAATCACCGCCCCCCAGTTGAAAAGCGCTGCTCTATATTTATCTGTGCTGAATATCTCATATGTTAATCTTTGGCCAGTTATTTTTTTCTAAGACAATGGTTTAATAAATATCTCACATTTAAAATATCACTACAGCCATTTTTAATCAATCTTTCACTTTCCAACTTGACACTTCTATCTTTTTTATGAAGTGTTACTCTACTGCAATGGTCCTCACACTTTAATATACATAACAGCTACTTGGAGGGCTTTTAAAACAAAGACAGGTAGACGGATGCTACCTCTGGAGTTACTCTGGATGGGGCCCAAGAAATTGCATTTCTAACAGATCCCCTGAGGATGCTGATATTGCTGGTCTGGGGACCACACTTTGATAAGGTCATCCATAAAAAAGATTTTTTAAAAATTTTTTCATAGCTTTGCTTTTCCACAGGTAGGTCCTGAATCCATCTGGATTTTCTTTTTGTGCATGGTGGTAGAGAGCTTTCAAGTTTTCAATTCTTTTCCTCCATATGGATAGGCAATTACATAGCACCATCCCCCAGGTGTCAATTCCTTTTTACTATACTATGGTAGATTTTAAATTATGAGCTTATATATTTAAAATAATTTACAGAAAACTTGTCAAAATAATATGGATAGCGTCTATCTAACTCATGCGCAGTTTCCCCTATTATTAGCATCTAACATTCACAGGGAACATTTCTCACAATTACTGAACCAATGTCAATACAGTATTATCAACTAAAATCCATACCGTTTCATATTTTCTTATTTTCTACTTAATGTCTCTTTTCTGTTTGGGGATCCCATCCAGAACAACATATCACATTTAGTTGTCATGTCTCAGACTTCTCTCAGTTATGACAGTTCCTCAGACTTTTCTTGTTTTTGATGAACAGGACAGTTTTGAAGAACATTAGATAGGTTTTTTGTTTTTTGTTTTTTTTAAACATGGCCTTCATTTGGGATTTATCCAATGTTTTCCTCATGATTGGGCCTGGGCTATGGAGCTTTGCAGGAGGATTATGGAGGTAAAGTGTTTCTCATCCCATGTTACCAAGGGCATATGGTAATCACTACCGATGTTCCTCTTCATCACCTGTCAGCTGTAGCATTTGTCAGATCTCTCCACTGTAAAGTTCCTCCTTTTTTCCCATTTTCCTCACTGCACTCTTTAGAAGAAAGTCATTATGTATAACCTACATTTAAGAAGTGGTGAGTTACACCTGTACCTTTGTCTAAGAACTGCTAAGTTACTGGAAAGGTGATTAGATCAATGAGCTAATACAGGCAGGAATATGCCTTTGTGGAATCCAGATGGCCACTAGCACACCAAGAGGCAGCATGGTGTAGTGAAGAGAACATAGTATTTGGGGGCCACACACATCCAGGTTTGAATCCAGAGAAGTTTTTGAGACTCAGTTGGCTCATTCTTTAAGTGATGGTCATAGACTCTACCGACTTTTGGGCTCACACTATGTTAAAGACAAATAGTTTTGAAAGCCTACAACATAATTTGAACCGCCCCTCCAAATGGGAATCACTATATTATTACTGTTTTATAGAGAGATAAACACAAAGGAAAAGCCGTTACCTAGGTTCTTAACCACTGTGCTTGTGATTATATATTATTCTGCTGGGGACTACAAAGAACAGCTTTCCTGCCAGTCTGCTTGGCAGGTGTCACAGTGTATAGGAGAAACAAATCTCCAATTAACAGCCTTTCTTCTAGCTAAAAATAGGTGTTCTCTGGCCTGGCCACTGCTTTGTCTCTTGCCTATTTTGAATCATAGCCTCTTGTTCAGCATGTAATGCTGCACCTGCTCTGTGCTCCAGTTCAATCATCAGGAGCTAGAAACAAAAGAGGTGATTTCCAGATGTGCCAAAAGAAATCTGGCTGTATTGGGACCCAAGGTTTTACCTACCAACCTCATCATGATCAAGACAGATAAAAATCATGATCTGCTAATAGTGGGATTCACCTGAATAACTTTCTAGGACTCTTTATCTAAATGAGCACAGTGTGCATAGGTCTAGCTGTCCAAATTAAAATGGAAACTTGGCATGAATTGTTTTTAATGTTAATGAGAAACAAAAGGAGAGGAAGAGGGGATAGCTTAAAAGAACCTTGACAATACCTATTGTGGCAATATCATAAAAATGCAGGCCCCAAAAGAATATGCACTTGTATTGAGCAGTTATTGAGTATTGACAATGAATAGACACTGAGCCTCCAGTAAGTTCAGGGCCTTATGCTAAAGATGTGGAGGGCAGACACTATTTGCTAATGGTAAATGCCCCATATGTCTACACTCAGGGAAAACAATGGAAGGAAGTCCTTCCTCTATTCATTATTGCACTTTCACATGCTGCTGTGAACGTTGTACCTTGCACTTGTATTCTCTAGCCAGGGAGACAAATGAGATTAAAAGCCACCTTGTACTTGCCTACTAATTAAGACATTCAACTCAGGGATGAGTCTGCCCAGAGTGAGGGAAGTTTGTTTCCTTATTTTCAAATAGTTACTGGCAAATCAGGTAATTATTTCCTTTATAAGCTCATTCGCTCATCAATATTGATTGTATCTCATACCATTATTGAACTGGTGATAGAAATATGAACAAGGTAAGCTCCCTGCTCTTGACAAACTAACACACACATGCCCAGGAAGCTCAGGAGAAGGAACAGCCTGCCCCTTAAGGAGCCCCTTCATTTAAAGTGTCCCATTCACCACCTCTCTTCTTTAGAGATTCTCATTTACTGCTCTAATGGCTCTACCAAATAAATAATTGAAAATAGAGGGGAAAATGTGCATAAAATATTCCTTACTATATAGGTCTCTATAGGGTATAGAGCAAGCTTTCCTAATTGCCCTTTTGATCCTTACAATAATCAGTAGGGAAGACAGGACGGCTCAACATAGTAAAGGCTGTATGACAAACTTACAGCTAACGTCATAGTCAATAGTGAAAAGCAAAGCTTTTCCTCTAAGACCAGGAAGAAGATGAGGATACCTACTCTCACCACTTTTATTTAACATAATAACAAAAGTCCTAGCCATAGCAATCAGATAAGAAAAAGAAATAAGACATCCAAACTGGGAAAGAAGTAGTAAAACTGCCACTCTTGACAGATGATGTAATACTAGATATAGAAAAATTCTGAAGACTAGACCAAAAAACTACTAGAAATGATAATGAATTCCATAAAGTCACAGAATACAAAATTAATATACAGAAATCTGTTGCATTTCTATGCACTAATTATAAAGTAACAGAGAGAGAAATTAAGATAACAATCCTATTTACAACTGCATCCCCCCCCCAAAAAAAAAACAGAAAACCTAGAAATAAAGTTAACAAAGAGAGTGAAAAACCGGTGCTCCAAAAGGTATAAAACACTGGTGAAAGAAATTGAAGATGACACAAACAAATGAAAAGATACTCCATTCTTATGGACTGGAAGAACCAATATTGTCTAAATGTCCATACTACCTAAAGTAATCTACAGATTTAATGCAATACCTACCAAAATACCAACAACAGTTTACACAGAGATAAAAAAAATAATCCTAAAATTTGTATGGAACCACAAAAGACCCAAAATAGCCAAAACAGTCTTGAGAAAGAAGAACAAAGCTGATGGTACCACAATTCCAGGTATACTGCAGTATGCTACAGGTAGAGCACAGTACACTACAAAGCTGTAATAACTGGAGAAGTATGGTACCAACACAAAAATAGACACATAGTTCTATAGAACAGGATAAAAGTCCCAGAAACTAACCCAAGGAGGCAGACAGAATATACAGTGGGAAAAAACTCTTCAACAAATAGGGCTGGGAAAACTGGAGAGCTACATGCAAAAAAGTGAAACTGAACCACTTTCTTTTTTTTTTTAAGATTTTATTTTTATTTTTTTATTTGAGAGAGAGAGGGCACAAGTCGGGGGATAGGCAGAAGGAGAAGCAGACCCTTTGCTTAGCAGGGAGCCTGACATGGAGCTTGATCACAGGACCTTGCAATCATGACCTGAACTAAAGGCAGAAGCTTAAGAGACTGAGCCACCCAGATGCCCTGAAACTGAACCACTTTCTTACACCATACACAAAATACACTCAAAATGGATTAAATACCTAAATGTGAGATCTGAAACCATAAAAGTCCTAAAAGAAAACATAGGTAGTAATCTCTTTGACATCAGCCACAGAAAAAATTTTTCTAGCTTTATCTCCTCAGGCAAGAGAAACAAAAGCAAAATTAAACTATTAAGACTACACCAAAATTAAAACCTTTTGCACAGTGAAGGAAACCATCAACAAAATGATGAGGAAACCTACTGAATAAGAAAAGATACTTGCAAACAATATATACTGTTTGATAAAGATATATAAAATACATAAAGAACTTATAGAACTCAACAGCAAAAAAAAAAAAAAAAAAAAAACCTGATTAAAAAATGAGCAGAGAACCTGAAAAGACTTTTCTCCAAAGAAGACATACAGATGGCCAAGAGACACATGAAAAGTTGCTCAACATCAGTCATCATCAGGGAATGCAAATCAAAACTATGATGAGATATCATCTGGCACCTGACAGAATGGCTAAAATTAAAAAAAAACACAAGTGTTGAAAAGGATGTGGAGAAAAGAGAACCCTCATGCACTGCTGGTGGGAATGCATGCTGGTGCAGCCACTGTGGAAAAGAGTATGGAGGTTCTTCAAAAAATTAAAAGCAGAAATACCATATGATCCAATAATTCCACTATTGGGTATTTACCCAAGGAAAATAAAAATGCTAATTCAAAAGATATACATACTATGTTTTTGCAGCATTATTCACAATAGTTAAGATATGGTAGCAACCTAAATGTCCACTGATAGGTGACAAAGAAGATGTGATATCACACACACACACACACACACACACACACACACACACACACACACTATGGACTATTACTCAGCCATTAAAAAGAATGACATCTTGCCATTTGGATGGGCCTAGAGGGTATAATGCTAAATGAAATAAGTCAGAGAGAGAAAGACAAATGCCATATGATTTCACTTACATGTGAAATTTAAGAAATAAAACAAAGGAAAAAAGAGACATACAAAAAAACCCAGACTCTTGAAGATAGAAAACAAACTGGAGGTTGCTGGAGGGGAGAGGGTGGGTGATGAGTGAAATAGGTAAAGGGGAAAAAATGCTGTTTAGCATCCCTATGCTCCTTATACATAACTTAGCCAAGTAAATATTGATTTTGTACAGGTAATAAGCAGTATAATTCTAAATTTTAATCTTTTCTTCTCATGAGGGAAGGTAACACTGGTCTGAAAATTCCAAAGTGATACTTCAAATGAAATAACCCACCACTATCAGCTCCTAATCTAGCTGATGGCAGCAGGTGACGTTCCGTACAGTGACCTTGTGTTCCCAGAATATGGCAGTACACCTGTGGCAGGATTCAGCCCTGATGCTCTCAATGACACTTCCTGCCGGTCCTAGGTTATGTTTCTCTAATTACACAGAGGGGTTTTCTAAGTCTAATCGGTCTTGAATATGAATGTGAAAGGAGACAAGTCCTCAGTGATCAGGCCAGCTCTTAACCTTTTTCTCCAGCTGTCATCCCACCAATACACCCAGATTCATTCATCTTCTCAGTTCTTGATGAACAATTTCCATATTCACTCTCCAAGCATCAGTGATTGCCAGTCACCTAGAGATAAAGATAAAACTCTTTACCTTGGAATTTAAGACTTCTACAATGTGATCTCAACCTTTTTTTTTAATCCACTACTCCCCTTTGCATATACATAAGTACTGCGCTATACATGAAATTCAGTTGTATAAATCCATGCTTCTGCTAATAGAAATGTATCCACAAATATTCTCTTCTTCCTTTCTTATAATTGCATGTACAAATTCTACGTGTTGTATCTAAATGCCACTTCCATTAAGACTTCCACTGATTCCCTCTAGCTAGGAATAATTATTTACATCTCTGAAGTTTAATGTTCCAAGTATCACCTTCTTAAAGACCTTTTTCTTTTAACCCTGTAAGGTCTACTTCAGAACATAAGCTTTCTGAGAGCAGAGGTTCTGACAGTCACCCCTCTTCATTCTCTTGTGATATTACCTGATATTTACTGAATTCTCACAATAAATCAATAAATATAGTCACAGCAACTCTATATTCTGTTTTATTCCTAATTGGAATGGAAGTATTTTCTCTCTAGGGTCCCAGAGGAAGTAGAATTTATCTAGCACTCCCCGCTATTACTGATTCCATTCCTCAGTGGAAAACCATCTGAGTGAGCAATTTCTCTGAAAGTACACAACAGGCCATCTGAGGGTTAGGGAGGCTTGTTTCCTTGGCAGCTGTCAGGAAGGTGCATTGTGGATTGGATTAGGAAAGATAGAACCTTGCTAAGAAAATATTCACATATTTTGCTATATCAAATCAGTACCTTTCATTGCATTTCTGGTCATAAAAATGTTTTATTTTGTGATTTGCATATTAAATTAGGATTCTAGTTGTATATTACAAAGTAATAAAGAAATATACTGATTAGCAATTGCTCTGTCTTGGGCAAGTACATCATGCAAAGTGGGCTAGATGCATGAAAACAGGTGGTGCATGTCACAGGTGGGTATGGGGATGCTTCAGTGGAGAACCAGCTTCTGGTTCCTCACCCAAAGAGGACAGATGTATAACACTCAGTGCCGAAGATCCATCAGAGATAGACGAACCCAGAAATCAAAGCTCCTGGGGCAGCAAGACAGAGTTTGAGATAAATAAAAATTGTGGGAACGCATTATTCTAATTATGAGGGGATCTGGCCGTTTACTATCTCTCCAATCCAAAAAGGAACTTGGTCACCATAAATCATATTATTTGTGTACATATGCAACCCTCACTTACCCTGGCAAAGCTCTGCAGTTTGTCACCTGTGAATTGTAGAGCAGACTCAGCCACCTTTGGCAAAATGGTCTTTCCTATTGAATTGCAACCCAAGAAAGCTTAAAAATTCTACCTGGTGCTTTTCTCCCATCTCTTCTCATCAGGAAAAGACATTTCAATGAAGCATACATACTTATTGTCTCTTTTACTTTTTAGTGGTCTGAGATTACTTTTCCCTGAACATCTGCTACCTAACAATCATTTTGCAAAGTAGATTGTTTTGCCCCCATTATACAGATGAAAAACAGCTCAGAGAGCCTATTATGTAGCTCAGGGACCCACATGTGGTAATTGGCAGAGCTACCATCTGAGCATGGGTAGATTTCTATAGTTCCCTTGACTAAGCTTCCTTTAGTACAGGTATACCTCTGCCCTGACTGGTGAGCTCAGATGAGCCCTACTTCTTGAAGATGAAATACTCATCGATCAGACTTTTCAGGTAGGGTTGCCAGGTTAAGCAAATAAACATACAGGATAATTAATTATTAACTTTTTATTATAAGTATGCCCCGAGAAATATTTGTAGCCTGTATTTTCTCTGGCAAGACTACGTTAAGGAGGACCTTTATTATTAAAGTGTCTTATGTACTGTATTCCCAGGAGACATGCTGTATCTCCATTTTAGATGGAGCTACATGGAAAACAAAGCTGCACGCATTTACTCATAGCAAATGCACTCTTTAAAGGGAATGATCATATCTAATTTCTGAATCCCCAGTTAGTACTTTGCAGGAAACTTCTTATACATAGAAGTATTCAATAAATATATGCTTAATGAATCTCCTAAAGTTAATATAGACTTAGCCATATTTGTATATTGTGGCAAAAAGAAAAACACTCATAAGGATGTTTAGACCAATAAAATAGCATATTAGAAGTAGATACAAAATAAAATAAATGAAATAAAAATCAAATAAAGTATGGCAGTGAAAATGAATTTAAATGAATATAAAAACCTGAACCATGAAGACATTTGCTGCATATAGCAACATAGAAATATCTAATTCTACTGCAACTTCTGAGCATCTTGCTTGTTTCCAAACCTAGGAATGTTGTTAATTTTGAGTAGCACATATCCCAATGCCTCCTCCTTTTCCAGCCTCTGAGAAGGCTCAAGGATAAGCTTAACCTAGGAGGAAAGCTCAGAAGCCTGATCCCATCTTTGGGTCACTCAGCCTCAGCTCTAGCTGATGGAGGTTGTATGTACATTGTATGTACAGTGGGCATTGGATCCTGCCATTGACTACGGCAGGCACTCGTGGTGCCCTAAGCGAGACATGTGGACTTACTTTCAGCAGCCCTATTAAGGAATGGATCCTGTCTGAACCCCAATGAGTAATGCCTAGCTCCCTCCTCCATATGTCCATGTTTCAGCTGACAACCCAAATGTCATCATGCTGCCTTGTTCTGTAATCTCTATGTTCTTATGCTGGTTATTAGCCAAGATGTTTTGTCATCCACTCTGGGTACCACTCTTTTAGTACACAGTAAGTTTGCTCCATCTACATCTGTCTGGATCCTTTTTGACATTTTTGTACACATAACCTCTTTTTTTTTTTTTTTTTTTTTTTGGACAGAGAGAAATCACAAGCAGGCAGAGAGGCAGGCAGAGAGAGAGAGGAGGAAGCAGGCTCCCTGCTGTGCAGAGAGCCCGATGCGGGGCTCGATCCCAGGACCCTGAGATCATGACCTGAGCCGAAGGCAGAGGCTTTAACCCACTGAGCCACCCAGGCGCCCCTACACATAACCTCTTTAGCATCCTTTTGTCTCCAAGAGTTAGTACGCATTTCATGAAGGGCTGTCCTCAAGATTTTGTAGCCCCACTTGCCCACACCAAGAAAAGCCAGAATGCATATGATCTTATATTCTCCTTACCTTAGGCAGTCTACCAGGTAAACCTGATCTGCCATTCCCTGGGGTATGATTTCCTTGTGGAATGACCTTCTTGTGGTCTAGCTTACACTCCAGAATTACTCTGTGGGATCAGGCTAAGACGACCCTCTAAAAGTCAGACTTCACTTGCTTTCCTTCCCTCCTTGCTCCCGCGCTACCTTACTAGTTTCCTCCAGAAGCACTTTCTTAATGAATCACTTGTACCTGAATACTTCCTTAGGTTTTTATTCTAGGGAATCCAACCTAAGGCACCCTACTTGCTCCAGACTTGGACTGTCACCTAGTACCTTCTTGGCCTGGAGTAGGATAAGTCCAGGGTCCCCTGGCTTTGACCCTCCAAAGCAGACATGTTTTGTCACAAATTGAAGTTATTTCCATGCTGCTGCAGGGATTTGGCAAACCAAAAAATACAAGAGCAGCTTCTAATCCATAGCTGGGCTCTTCTATTTTAACAGGAGATGCAATGGGCCTTGTGTGGTCACACTAATCATGCAAGCAGCAAGCTCATCCTCATTAGGAATGCCGAGCTTTTCACCAACTGTTATTAATATTGGAGGTGTGCCATTGACTCTGTTATTTGAAATTTGTTCTTGGTACACTGATTTACTACCTGTCATTTTACTGCTATATATTCATAAGATATTTGAATTTTCTTATTACTCCCTTTAAAACTCCCAAGACACTCAGGGAAAGAAAGGAAAAGAGTTCATTGCCCTGACAATGGGCTTGATTTCCAAAGAACGCTAACACTTTAGTGTTCACAGTTATGCCCTGTGGCAGTCAAGTTATGAGATGGAGGGCTTAGAGGAGCAATGGTTCTTATCAGAAGCCAGAAAAGGAGGATGCAAAAAGCAAGACTTCAAGGTCATCTAGGGAAGCAGTGACAAGGCAAAGAGGAAGGACATCTCAAAGCTGTGTGACATTCAACTAAGCAGAACTTCCTTCTGGATTTAATGTCTATTTGTGCAAGTGTTACCTCTCTCTAAATCTTCCCCAAATGGAAATAGGATTAATTCTTCCCTCTTTGGTGTCCCCACAACCCACTGCTGGAACAGTTGGGAGCAATGATTGCAAGAGATACAGCTTCCAATGTTAATCTGAGCCCCGTGAGGGCTAGCACTGCCTAATTTCCTTATTTCTGGTGTCAAAATAGAATGAACAATTCTTACAGTGGTAATCTAAAAATGTATACATTGAATAAAACATAATGCTATCCTTGTTATCAAAATATTACAAACGAAGGAAGGAATGGAAAAAATGAAAGAGATTAAATAATTTAGTCCAAAGGACACCTGAGTAATAGAATGTTTTCTCTTTATGATTTCTCCCCTTTCTCTTCATGCGATTAGACATATCCACATTGGAAAAGGGATATGGTTCCAAAAATATTATGTCACTCCCAATCATCACTGTATATGATAAGTTTATCACTAGCTAAATCACTCTTTCAGTGTATATTTCACTGCATGAAAAAATTGTTTACTTTTTCCACAGAGAAATTACTTTTATGGACAATTCATGGTGAATGGTACAAATGGCTGTCCATCTCAGCATGCCTCTGGACACAATGGGATAATTATACCTCAAGGAGACAACTAGGTAGGGCAAGAATGCATGCCCACTAACATGCTTATGCATGCTAAGGATGGGCCTAGGGTCATGGGGAAAGAGAGGTAGACAGAAAGTATTATCAGAAATATGTCTACCCAAATGGATGAACTCCATAGACATAATGCTGAGTGAAAGAAGCAGACACAAAAGAGTGCATCACATTACTTCATGTGTGCAAAGTACAGAGGCAGACAAAGTTAACCTGTTCTATTTGAAGTCAGGGTAACAGTTGTATTTTACACTAAATATAAGGAATAGAAGAGATAAGAGTTTGTTTGATGATATTCTGTTTATTGGCCTGAGTTCTGGCTTCATGGATTTGTTGTTTGTGAAATTTTAGCCTGTTATAAACCAATGGACACATTTTTATATGTATACTACTCTTCATTAAAAAAAAATGGAAGACTATCAAAATACCATTGATATTTTTCACAGAACTGAAAAAAAAAAACCAGTTCTAAAATTTAGATGGAACCAGAAAAGACCCCAAATCACCAGGGGAAAGTTGAAAAAGAAAACCAAAACTGGGAACATCATGATCCCTGACTTCAAGCTATATTGCAAAGCTGTGATTAACAATACAGCTTGGTACTGGCACAAAAACAGACACATAGATAATGGAATAGAATAGGGACCCCAGAAATGAAACTGGGGGTTCCTGGACCTTCAATTCTTTTTTTTTTGTTTGTTTTGTTTTTTTTTTTTTTTATTAAAATATTTTTTTTATTTGTTTATTTACAGCATAACAGTCTTCATTGTTTTGGCATCACACCCAGTGCTCCATGCAGTATGTGCCCTCCCTATTACCCACCACCTGGTTCCTCAACCTCCCACCCCCCCCCGCCCCTTCAAAACCCTCTGGTTGTTCTTCAGAGTCCATAGTCTCTCTTGGTTCATCTCCCCTTCCAGTTTCCCTCAACTCCCTCTCCTCTCCATCTCCCCATGTCCTCCATGTTATTTGTTATGCTCCACAAATAAGTGAGACCATATAATACTTGACTCTCTCTGCTTGACTTATTTTGCTCAGCATAATTTCTTCCAGTCCCGTCCATGTTGCTACAAAAGTTGGGTATTCATCCTTTCTGATGGAGGCATAATACTCCATTGTGTATATGGACCACATCTTCCTTATCCATTCATCCATTGAAGGGCATCTTGGTTCTTTCCACAGTTTGGCGACCGTAGCCATTGCTGCAATAAACATTGGGGTACAGATGGCCCTTCTTTTCACTACATCTGTATCTTTGGGGTAAATACCCAGCAGTGCAATTGCAGGGTCATAGGGAAGCTCGATTCTTAATTTCTTCAGGAATCTCCACACTGTTCTCCAAAGTGGCTGCACTAACTTGCATTCCCACCAACAGTGTAAGAGGGTTCCCCTTTCTCCATATCCTCTCCAACACACGTTGTTTCCTGTCTTGCTAATTTTGGCCATTCTAACTGGTGTCAGGTGGTATCTCAATGTGGTTTTACTTTGAATCTCCCTGATGGCTAGTGATGATGAACATTTTTTCATGTGCCTGATAGCCATTTGTATGTCTTCATTGGAGAAGTGTCTGTTCATATCTTCTGCCCATTTTTTGATATGATTATCTGTTTTGTGTGTGTTGAGTTTGAGAAGTTCTTTATAGATCCTGGATATCAACCTTTTGTCTGTACTGTCACTTGCAAATATCTTCTCCCATTCCGTGGGTTGCCTTTTTGTTTTGTTGACTGTTTCCTTTGCTGTGCAGAAGCTTTTGATCTTGATGAAGTCCCAAAAGTTCATTTTTGCTTTTGTTTCCTTGGCCTTTGGAGACATATCTGGAAAGAAGTTTCTGTGGCTGATATCGAAGAGGTTACTGCCTATGTTCTCCTCTAGGATTCTGAGAGATTCCTGTCTCACATTGAGGTCTTTTATCCATTTCGAGTTTATCTTTGTGTATGGTGTAAGAGAATGGTCGAGTTTCATTCTTCTACATATTGCTGTCCAGTTTTCCCAGCACCATTTATGGAAGAGACTGTCTTTTTTCCATTGAATATTTTTTCCTGTTTTGTCGAAGATTATTTCACCATAGAGTTGAGGATCCATATCTGGGCTCTCCACTCTGTTCCACTGGTCTATGTGTCTGTATTTATGCCAGTACCACGCTGTCTTGGTGATCACAGCTTTGTAGTAAAGCTTGAAATCGGGTAATGTGATGCCGCCAGTTTTGTTTTTGTTTTTCAACATTTCCTTAGCAATTCGGGGTCTCTTCTGATTCCATACAAATTTTAGGATTATTTGCTCCAGCTCTTTGAAAAATACCGGTGGAATTTTGATCGAAATGGCATTAAAAGTATAGATTGCTTTAGGCAGTATAGACATTTTAACAATGTTTATTCTTCCAATCCAAGAGCATGGAACGGTCTTCCATCTTTTTGTGTCTTCTTCAATTTCTTTCATGAGTGTTCTGTAGTTCCTTGAGTACAGGTCCTTTCCCTCTTTGGTTAGGTTTATTCCCAGGTATCTTATGGTTCTTGGTGCTATAGTAAATGGAATCGATTCTCTAATTTCCCTTTCTGTATTTTCATTGTTAGTGTATAAGAAAGCCACCAATTTCTGTACATTGACTTTGTATCCTGCCACGTTACTGAATTGCTGTATGAGTTCTAGTAGTTTGGGGGTGGAGTCTTTGGGGTTTTCCATATAAAGAATCATGTCATCTGCGAAGAGAGAGAGTTTGACTTCTTCCTTGCCAATTTGGATACCTTTTATCTCTCTTTGTTGTCTGATTGCCGTTGCTAGAACTTCTAATACTATGTTGAACAAAAGTGGTGAGAGTGGGCATCCTTGTCATATTCCCGATCTCAACAGGAAGGCTGCAAGCTTTTTCCAATTGAGGATGATATTTGCTGTGAGTCTTTCATAGATAGATTTTATGAAGTTCAGGAATGTTTCCTCTATCCCTATACTTTGAAGCATTTTCATCAGGAACGGATGCTGGATTTTGTCAAATGCTTTTTCTGCATCAATTGAGAGGACCATGTGGTTCTTCTCTCTTCTCTTATTGATTTGTTCTATCACATTGATTTGCGAATGTTGAACCAACCTTGCAACCCAGGGATGAATCCCACCTGGTCATGGTGGATGATCTTTTTAATGTGCTGCTGGATCCTGTTTGCTAGGATCTTGTTGAGAATCTTTGGATCCATATTCATCAGTGATATTGGTCTGAAAGTCTCCTTTTTGGTAGGGTCTTTGCCTGGTTTGGGGATCAGGGTAATGCTGGCTTCATAAAAAGAGTCTGGAAGTTTTCCTTCTGCTTCAATTTTTTGGAACCGCTTCAGGAGAATTGGTGTTATTTCTTCTTTGAAAGTTTGGTAGAATTCCCCAGGGAATCCGTCAGGTCCTGGGCTCTTGTTTTTTGGGAGGTTTTTGATCACTGCTTCAATCTCATTACTAGATATCAGTCTATTCAGGTGTCAATTTCTTCCTGGTTCAATTTTGGGAGTTTGTAGTTTTCCAGGAATGCATCCATTTCATCTAGGTTGCTTAGCTTATTGGCATATAACTGTTGGCAATAATTTCTGATGATTGTTTCTATTTCCTTGGTGTTAGTTGTGATCTCTCCCTTTTCATTCATAATTTTATTAATTTGGGCTTTCTCTCTTTTCTTTTGGATTAGTGTGGCCAATGGTTTATCGATCTTATTGATTCTTTCAAAAAACCAGCTTCTAGTTTCATTGATACGTTCTACTGTATCTCTCGTTTCTACCTCATTGATCTCTGCTCTAATCTTGATTATTTCCCTTCTTGCATGTGGAGTTGGTTTGATTTGTTGTTGATTCTCCAGTTCTTTAAGGTGTAGAGACAGCTGGTGTATTCTGGATTTTTCAATGTTTTTGAGGGAGGCTTGGATGGCTATGTCTTTCCCCCTTAGAACCGCCTTTGCTATATCCCATAGGGTTTGGACCGAGGTGTCTTCATTCTCATTGGTTTCCATGAATTGTTTAAGTTCATCTTTGATCTCCTGGTTGATCCAAGCATTCTTAAGCAAGGTGGTCTTTAGCTTCCAGGTGTTTGAGTTCCTTCTGAACTTTTCCTTGTGATTGAGTTCCAGTTTCAAAGCATTGTGATCTGAGAATATGCAGGGAATAATGTCAGTCTTTTGGTATCGGTTGAGTCCTGCTTTGTGACCCAGTATGTGGTCTATTCTGGAGAAGGTTCCATGTGCACTTGAGAAGAATGAGTATTCTGTTGTTTTAGTGTGGAATGTTCTGTATATGTCGATGAGGTCCATCTGGTCCAATGTTTCATTCAATGTTCTTATTTCTTTATTAATTTTCTGCTTCGATGATCTGTCTATTTCTGAGAGAGGCATATTAAGATCTCCTACTATTATTGTATTCATATCAATATGACTCTTTATCTTGATTAATAGTTTTCTTATATAATTGGGTGCTCTCATATTGGGGGCATAGATATTCACAATTGTTAGATCATCTTGGCGGATAGTCCCTTTAAGAATTATGTAGTGTCCGGGGCGCCTGGGTGGCTCAGTGGGTTAAGCCTCTGCCTTCAGCTCAGGTCATGATCTCAGGGTCCTGGGATCGAGCCCCACATCGGGCTCTCTGCACAGCAGGGAGCCTGCTTCCTCCTCTCTCTCTGCCTGCCTCTCTGCCTACTTGTGATCTCTCTCTCTCTTACATAAAGAAATAAAAAAAAAATCTAAAAAATTTTAAAAAAAAAAGAATTATGTAGTGTCCTTCTGTATCTCTGATTACAGTCTTTAGCTTAAAATCTAATTTATCTGATATGAGAATTGCTACCCCAGTCTTCTTTTGAGGCCCATTGGCATGAAAGACGCTTCTCCATCCCTTCACTTTCAGTCTGGGTGTATCCTTAGGTTCAAAATGTGGACCCTCAATTCTATGTACAACTGATGTTCGACAAAGCAGGAAAGAACATCCAATGAAAAAGACAGTGTCTTCAGCAAATGGTGCTGGGAAAACAGGACAGCCACATTTAGAAGAATGAAACTGGACCATTCTCATACACTATACACAAAGATAAACTCAAAATGGATGAAAGTCCTCACAAATGGATTTTGATGGATAAGAATCCATCAAAATCTTAGAGGAGAGCATAAGCAGTAACATCTTTTTTTTTAAATTTATTTATTTAGTTTCAGCGTAACAGTACTCATTGTTTTTGCACCACACCTAGTGCTCCATGCAATACATGCCCTCTCTATTACCCTCCACTTGGTTCCCCAACCTCCCACCCCGCCCCTTCAAAACTCTCAGGTTGTTTTTCAGAGTCCATAGTCTCTCATGGTTCATCTCCCCTTCCAATTTCCCACAACTCCCTTCTCCTCTCCATCTCCCCATGTCCTCCATGTTCTTTGTTATGCTCCACAAATAAGTGAAACCATATGATACTTGACTCTCTCTGCTTGACTTATTTCGCTCAGCATAATCTCTTCCAGTCCCGTCCATGTAAGTAGTAACATCTTTGACACTGGCCACAGCAATGTTTTTCAAGACACATCTCTAAAGACAAGGGAAACAAAAGCAAAAATGGACTTTTGGGACTTCATCAAGATAAAAACTTCTACACAGTAAAAGAAACAGTCAATAAAGCTAAGAGAAGAATGAGAGAAGATATTTGCAAATGACATTTCAGATAAAGGGCTGGTATCCAAGATCTATAAAGAACTTCTCAAACTCAACACCCAAAGAACAAATAATATAATCCAAAAAATGGGCAAAACATGTGAACAGACATTTCTCCAAAGAAGACAAACAAATGGCTAACAGACACATGAAAAATATTCAACATCATTAGCCATCAGGGAAGTACAAATCAAAAGTACAGTGAGATACCACCTTATATCAGTTAGAATGGCAAAAAATAACAAGTCGGAAAACAACAAATGTTGGTGAGGATGTGGAGAAAGGGGAACACTCTTATACTGTTGGTGGGAATGCAAGCTGGTACAGCCACTCTGGAAAATAGTATGGAAATTTCTCAAGACATCAAAAATAAAGGGCTTGTACTACTAGGTATTTATAGTAGACCCAGATGGTACTACTAGGTATTTATACTAAAGATATAAATGTAACGAAAAGAAGGGGCAAATGCACCCTAATTTTTATAGCAGCAATGTTCACAACAGCCAAACTGTGGAAGGAGCCAAGATGTCCTTCAACAGATGAATGGATAAAGAACATGTGGTTTATATATGCAGTCGAATATTACTCAGCCAACAGAAAGGATGAATACCTACCATTTACATAAGACACAGATGGAACTGGAAAGAATTATGCTGAGTGAAATTAGTCAAGCAGAGAAAGACAATTACCATACAGTTTCACTCATATGTGGAACATAAGCAATAGCATAGAGAACCATAGGGGAAGGGAGAGAACTCTGAATGGGAAGAAATCAGAGAGGGAGACAAACCATGAATACACCTTCCTATTAAACTCTAGACTCCGGGAAACAAACTGAAGGTTACAGAAGGGAAGGAGTGGGGGGAATGGGATAGCCAGTGATGGGTATTGGGGAGAGTACATGTTGGGATAAGCATTGGTGTTATATACAATTAATGAACCATTGAACACTACATCAAAAACTAATGATATACTATATATTGGCTAACTGAACATAATAATTGTTTAACTAGTTTAGATAGTTAAAACAATTTTTAAAAATAGGAGACTACTATTGACTGCTGGTTATGAAGAGTTCTTTTCCTTCTCTTGGGCTGGCTATTTCTTACTTCTCAAATTTCAGAATGTTATAGAGAATCATTGTCCTAATAGAGGGCTTTCAAAGAGTCCAAGGTTGAAGCTCACTTTGAAACTTATGGGGTTGCCTACTGGAGAAAAGCCTCAGCAACACCACTTTTCCCCTTCTGACTCTCCCTGAAGCATATATATTATAAATTGAGATAACAATGGGGCAGAACCTAATGCCCTGGAAGATAAGGTGACTGGAGAACCACTGTACTATGCTAGAAATTTCTGATGATCTCTTATTAATGGGTTTTCTTGAACTGTTCTTGCTCACAATACAGTGGTAAGAGCCAGGCTCTGTTCTAGTATACCATATCAAATCTAAGATGTGCCTGCCTCCATGCACATATATGGATATAAAGAGAAATAACTGTAGTTTTCTGGATCTTTCTCAGCCTGAACTCTGCAGTCTACTATGTCATTCAGTTTTATGCTTGGATGTGTATTCTTCCTTGTATGTCCCTAACTCCTGACTCTAATCACTTCCCTCATACAAAGCTTTTCTATCTAGGTCTTACTCTGTTCCCTGGAAACCTGGGTTCATTAATTTTCATCTTTTTCCCCCTAGTTACAGCTCTCCAGATCCTACAACACCCTCTTCTTAGACTCTCACTACCTCCATCTTAAAGTGTTCCCATAGGTTGCTGGAGAAGCTTTGATTACTTGCACAGTATGTTGCTGTGTTCATCTGCTTGGTGTACCATAACAGAATGCCGCACACTGGGTGGCTTAAACAACAGAAATGTGCTCCCTCACATTTCTGAAGGCGAAAAGTCCAAGATCAAAGTGCCATCATGATTAGGTTTTGGTGAGGAGTCCCCTTTTGGCTTGCAGATGGCCACCTTCTGGTTGTGTCCACACATGGCATTTTCTCTGTGCATATACAGAGCAACAGAATGCTCTAGGGCCTCTTCTTCTTCTTGTAAGGATATTAGTCTTATCAGTAGGGCTCCATCCTATGATTTCATTTAACCTTAATTATCTCCCTAATAGTCCTATCTCCAAAAATACACCAAGGGTTAGGGCTTCAAATATGAATTTGAGGAGGACATACTGATTCCGTAACAGCAATATCACCTCTTTTTTATTTTTTCTTCAATGTTTTTGGAGTCATATGCTCCATTAAAGTGTGATTTTTTTTTTCCTACTTGGGAGAAATCATTTTGGAGGATACAAGATTTTTAGCCTTAGAGCAATTAATGGGATTTAAACTCAGCATAACCTTAGAAATGTGTTTATAATAATATTATCAATTTTGAAATAATTATACATCAGTGATTCAATCATTAGCTGCCAAACCTCATATGAATCCAACTTCCTGTAGTTATATCCTCATATGCATATGTCCAAGCTCATGGTATGAAAAGAGTTTCAGTTATTCTTTGCTTTTCTTCCAACTGCACACGAGGGTAAGGTTAGTGAAGATGTTCTCAAGATGGTGACAGTAATGGAAAACTGACATGGGCAGACACCTGGGCAATTGCTTTGTCTGAAAACAACCGGCCAAACCTTAGCTTATGAGAACTGTTACATGCCTGGTTTTAGGCAACACTGTGCAGCTGCTTGAGAACATTCACCGTGGAGAGAAAAGGAAAGCCAGGTGTACTACATGCCCTGGCTCAGCTTAAGAGGAAAATCAGAGGCGGGCTCCGGCCTAGCACCTCAGAGATATACCGTGTCTCCCTCCCCCTCACTTACATCCCTGGCTGCCCGTCAAGGTTCAGCTGCTTTGCACATGCTAGACAGGATCATCATTCACCATGCAGCAGAATCAGCTTGTATCTTCTCTGAGCAGCGTATCCTAGTGATGATAACTCCTTTTTTATCTGGCAAACAACCAGTTTCCAATAGTGAGGATCCGAGTTCTAACCACTGTTAACCTTTTCTTATACACAGAATTCTACAACCACAAAAAGTTTCAGGGACACCAAAGGTAAGTGACAAATGTCCAAAATTCAGGCCCTTGTATACCTCCTTCATTATTTTTGCCTTAGACATGTCACTCATAATATTACTTATGCAATAATGGTCTTTAAATCCATTAATTCTTATATTAATTTATTTAAAAATCAAATAACTGTATCATTAGTAGAAGTGGAACACTAGCATCTCATCCCCTATACATACAAGTGGAAAAATAAACACAGTAAAAAGCAAAACAATATTACGAAATCTAAGTTCAACCATCTACAGAAGATTTCGAACCTGAAGACCAATTTTTCTTTATCTAAAGAAAAGAGACAATTTTTTGGATGATGTTCAAGACAAGCAGATATTCTCCTTGCTTCAATCAGAAAGACTAAAAGAGACCCACATATAATCCACTCTACTTGATGCAATGCCATTAAGGATGTGTATACCAAATGCCTACGTCATCACTTGTCCCAATTTTATGCATTACCTCATTCACTTACTAATTGTGTATATCTCAGTTTCCTTATCTGTAAAATGGGTTTATATTAAATGAGTTGGTATGTAGTACAAGGCTCTTTTATTATGCTTAGTTATCATTATTATTAGTATTGTAGTGTTATTGTCATTACCATTCTTCTTATTAACTTCCCAATAATTATTAGGCGCATATTATGTGCAAAGCACACCTGACATATGACAAAATATCTGGGATTCATGTCCCAATATTTAAGAAACAATGAGCCAGACCAACTTCTATTTTAAACATTAAGTAGCTAAGATTCAAAGGCGGGGAAAGACTCTACTTAAGGTCATTTGGCTACTACTTTCATTAAGTTTACAGAATTCAGGTAAACAGAGAAGAAGGATTTTTAGGGGAAACAAACACTCTGACCATAAAAAATGGCTTGGCCACCCAATATTTAAAAACAATCAAAGAAACAAAAACTTCTAAATTAATTTGGAATTCTGAACAAGAGCATATCAATGAACAGAGAGGTAGGAAAAACCAGCTACGTGCCTAGCATCCTTGGTTCTGAGTGGACGTGATGATGCTAGAACTCCAAGCAGCGAAAACCATGTCCTAATGAGGACATAGGATTGTTGGATGCTCGCATCCAGTCTGGTCCCTGTTCAGCACCTTTGAGTTTGTACAATTGGTCTGAAATGATTCATGTGCCATCTCTACGGAAAAGGATCTTCTGTATTTCAGTCCTCCCGGATTAAAGCAAAGCAGGATAAAAGGAAGAAGCAGAAGAAAATTAAATGTGTTCCACTGAGAATGCATGAATACAATGGAGAAAACGTCTTTGATATCCCAGAAACCATTAATGACTGCATTCTTTGTACTACTGAACTGGGCAGCAGGGGGATATAAATGTGGTAAAGCTAGATCTCAGCCCCTGAAGAATATATGCACTAATTGAAAAGCTGCTAATTAATTAAATGTTAATCTAATGAGGAGAGATGGGTGAGATAAGCCAGCAAGAGATTTTATACACAGTACATCACACAGTGTGTATTCGTACATCTAATTCCAGCCCTTGAATATCACAGATGTCTTTGAGATTCTAATGAAAGCTCTGATTCTAATGAAAGCTCTGATTCTTCTCCCTGGAAATCTATATATGTGTACAATAGCACACATACTTTTAAGGTCAGAACCTAACTGGAGCCCAGATCTAGAACCTCTGCCCAGGATAAAGAGACATATGCTTGGACTCAGAAATTAAATCACTTTGCACTTGAATATGCTTGGTAGAAATCAGTTCGCAAGAATGGCATGTATAAATAGATAACATACCAGAGACCTAAAAATACTGAGTCTGTAACAGGGACTAGAAGCAAATTAAGAGTTAAAATAGACAAAGAAGAAAAGTGATAAATTGGAACACATTCATAAAGTTAAACAGTCATAAGAACATGAAAAATATTTTATGAAATATTGAGGGACTGAGCAAGGTACAGAAGAATATCTCTGACCCCACTGTGTTAAAAGAAAAATAAATTTTATAAATATAACATTTATACATGTATGTTGAATTTGCATAAGAAATTTATTCAAGGATACACCAAAAAATTTTACAGCAGGAGGAGGTAGAACACTTAGATTTTTCACCTTTATCATATGGTTTGAATTTTTATCAAGATGGTGCTGTATCTGAGACCAGGAGAGACACAGTGGACATTATTGCTACTCCTGGTGTACACAGACTCCAACTACACTCTTGCTTAAGAGCAAGAAACACCAACAACTATGCATTAGGAACATCCTACACTTTCAGCACTTTGAGTTTTCCCAGAAGCAAACCCTGAGCCAAGGATTTAGGAGCAAGTGCTTTATTAAGAAAATGTCTCCAGGAGAACTCAGCAAGGCATAAAGGAGTCAAGATGGGGAACAGAAATAAGCCAAGCCAGAGGTGACTTCAGGCAAGCTTTGCAAATCAGCCTGATCCAACAGTGAGCTCTGGAGTGTAAATCATACCTCAAAGTGCCCTCCATGGATGTAAAGAAGTTTGGTTTTTGTCCTTCCATACTAGTCACTGGGTTGCCTACAGGTAGCCTATACGGGGGGTCACCTGCTGTCTGGGGGCTCAGGGGTTATAAACTTGTGGATAGTTCCAGTTCTCCGTGTCAGTTAAATGACTCCAGTGACCCAGGGCAATCACCCACGGGCTGGAGCTATAGCTATTGGCAGCCAAGCACACAAGAGCTGGGGCCGTGTGCACAAAGAGGATAAAAGTATCTGAGAAGAACTAGATGGGTAGATGGGGCACCAACCACACACCTACATTCAAAATATTGTAGCATCCATGCATTCAACAGCTATCTAACATGTAACCACTAGCCACATAAAGACATTAATCATTTGAGGGGCGCCTGGGTGGCTCAGTGGGTTAAAGCCTCTGCCTTCAGCTTGGGTCATGATCCCAGGCTCCTGGGATGGAGCCCCACATCAGGCTCTCTGCTCAGCAGGGAGCATGCTTCCCCCTCTCTTTCTGCTTGTCTCTCTGTCTACTTGTGATCTCTGTCTGTCAAATAAATAAATAAAAATTTTTTAAAAAAGACATTAATCATTTGAAAAGTGCCTATCCCAAAAAGAGATAGACTGTAAGTATAAAATAAATACTGATTCTGAAGACTCTGTAAGAAAAAAAAAATAATGCGCATCTCACTAATAATCTCTTCATACTAGTTACATATTGAAATAATACTATTAAATATATCATTATAAAATAAATTATCAAAATTAACTTGTTTCCCTTTACTTTTTTAATGTCACTTCTAGGAAATTTTAAATAGCCTATGTGACTCACATTGAATTTCTATGAAGCAGTACTTGTCTAGAATATATCTGATACTGTGCTGGGTGTTGGGGATACTTCAATGACAAAGACTAACTGGGTCTTTGTCTTCATGATGTTTATAGTCCAGTGGTGGTAACAGACAGGAAAAGGATGGTATCATTTATTTCAAATGAGATGACGGAAATAACAGTATAGACAACCAGGAGGGAGTCATATCACAGAGACTCATCAGGAAAGATGTGGCTAAAGAAAACTTGGTTAAACCTAAAGACAGGGACAGGGAGTGAACCATGGGGTGCAAGAAGTGGGGTTTGAAATGTCCGGAGATAACTCCAGGCCACAGGAACATCAGATGGTGGGGAAAACATCTATGAATTGCTTAATTTAGTGTATATTAGTGTAAAGGTATTAAGACCACCAAAGTAGTAAAGATAACATCAAATCCCCCTCAACCACAGACACTTAACTTGGCACACACAATTGACCCCAACAACAACAACAAAAACAAAACCAAACAAAATTCAGATTTTGAGAGGTGATTGAGAAAACAAATTTTTCTCCTTTCCTGAAAAACATTCAGACTTTCACTTTAGCAAATAATGTCCAAACTACTTGGAAAACTAAAGTTTAAATAAAGGCAACAGAACTTCTAGGTTCATGTTAAGGTGAAAAAATGTAAATTACTAGAATAGGCTTTCAACACAATCGCAATAGCCTATTTATTTTCTTCTCAAGTGATTCTGAAATGATGTTAAGTTGTCATTGAAAACATACAAGAATTTTTATGGGAAAAGATTATTGAAGTGATGGTCTTCCTGTTTTTCTGAGATGAAGTCAGAACAAAATGCTTTTGGCATTTCTAATACTGAAATGATTAAGACATATTCCTTATTACATAAAAATCTGCCCAAAGAAATATAATTTTAGCATAGTCTATTATATTTTTGATAATATGTAAGTATTTAATGTAAAATTGTTAAAGTTGACTCTTCTTTCTTCTTTCTTTCTTTCTTTCTTTGCAAACTACACCCAACATGGGGCTTGAACTTACTACTAGAGATCAAGAGTCATACATTCTTCCAGCTAAGCCAGCCAAGGTACTCCTGACTTTTCTTACAATGAGGAACTTTATTTTCTTCATATCGTTTTAACCAATGGAATGCTAACAAGCCCCAAATTATGTTTTTTTTAAATCTAGCTTATTTCATATTTCAGTTGAAATGTATGCCAAAAAAATAATTGGTTTAACATTCCAATCTATCCTCTTAAAAATTCTTATAACTTCCAAAACAATATTTTGTGGTAAATTTAGAACTGAAATTTGAAGGTGAACAAAGTCTTCAAAACTTATGCTTTTTTCTAAACAAGAGAGCATCAAGCAGAATTTTTTATCATAGGAAAGTTTATAGGAATCCGATACACCTAAAGGTGATGACAGGGATAACGGATATTTATTCATATATAGTCTATTTTATCCAATAAATCCTTACTGGGTCGAAGGTCTCTGGTACTATAACTAGAAATGATACACCCTCGCTGTGATCCATGAAGCTCACAGGAAGTTAGAGGAGGATCCACCCAGGCCCAGTCTGGAGCTCAGGAAAGAGTTAGAAACATTGACTCTATCTGAAAGAAGAGAATCAGAGAAGGTTTCACTGAACAGGTGATCTCTGACCTGTACTGTGAAGAAAGAGGAAGGCTTTGATTCCTGGAAGAGAGGATATTACATGGAAAGCCACCGCAGTGGGAAACTGCCTAGAAGAGTCACTACCTATTAAAATTAAAGCACAGTGAGTAGTTGTATGTCTAGAGAATTAGAATATATGAGGCAGCTTTGGACCAATATGCTGTGGGGAAGACTTTGAAATTTAGTCTTTATTTCTTTATTTCTTTTTCTTTTTAAAATGTACGTACACGTTTTTGGTACATGTTCTCTGATTCTGTTACGAAAGGAGCAAGTAAGTAGCAAAGCTTCATTTTTTAGCTTTTCTGATCGCCTGCTTCATCCTCAGTAATTTACAAACTTTGTGTTATCTTTGTTCTCTCTGCTTTTCATTAGGATGGTTATTGATTTATGAGCAGTCTTAATGTGGCTCTTTCAGGCATCCTGAATCATTCTGACAGCAGCTCGGTAAATAGATCAATTTCTGCCTTTAAAATTTGATGTCTCCTGTCCTAACAAACCATTATTTTGGCTAAACTCAGAGGAATTCTTCATCCTTGGCAAAGTATCACTAAGTTAGTCTCCAAAGGACTGCGGTAATATTATTCTTATGTCAAGTGGAAGTAATCCAGCACGTTGGACCCGATTAAAGGTCACTTGTGTACTGTGGTAACTCCACTGCCGGTAAATGATGGGACAGGATTCTTCACCAGCCTTGGGTAACTGTGCTAATATCGCCCGAGTTAAAGAGGAGGATAAGAGTCCTGAGAAAACAAATTTTTCATACATCACTATGAATTGACCTTTCAGCATCCTAGGGTAAGCAGCTGTTTGCATATGTAAATTAAGGTCAGCATGATTTCAGGAGACAGGATTCTAGGTCCTTCTTTGCATTTCCTTCTCTTTGTGGCGAACACACACTGCTAACATGTACTTTCTTTTGCACATTTTGGTTCCTTAGAAAAAAGAACCTGACACAGTGGAAATAGAAAGGACCTTACAGAAGCACTTGGGTGGCTCAGTCAGTAACGTGTCCAACACTTGGTTTCAGTTCAGATCACCATCACAGGGTCTCAGGGTCATGAGGTCCAGCCCTGAGTGGAGCCCCACAAGGAGCCCAGAGAAGCCCTGTGCTCAGCAGGGAGTCTGCTTGAAGATTTTCTCCCTCTGCCCTTACCCCAACTCACATGCGCATTCTCTGTCTCTCTCTCTGTCTCTCTCAAATAAATAAATAAATCTTCTTTAAAAAAGAAAGAAATTATGTTACAGGCAAAATATCTTGATTCCATTCTTTGTACCTCCATATAGCTAGCTGTTATGGCATTAGGCAAAAGGTCAGTTAGTGTTCGGAAATTTTTCTTCTCTCTATAAATCAGGGGCAATGTTTTCTACCTTAGGGGTCACTGCAAAGGATGAGCCATACATGTAACATTTATTTGTAAATCAAACAGCTGTTTATAAAGGTAAGATATTGACACTTATTGTTAACCCTGAAATTCCAAAAGGATTGGGAACAAAACACAATTATGCAAATACTACCGTTCTAAAATTGCCATCAGTTAAAGTTGTCTACATATCTAGGAATATGGAGCACACTGTGTTTCTGTGAATCATGTTTACGGCCCCACAGCAGAAGAATAGGCAGGTTAAAAACAAAAACAACAACAACAACAACAACAGCAAAACCCAAAACAAACAAACAAAAACCCAGAGGCATTCTTCAAGGTCAAAACATTCTCTGACTGTTCTCAGGTAGGTGGAAAGTGATGTTCAACCTCCTTCAGTATAGATCAATGCAAAGTAAAGCGATATTCATATATTGTTCAATGGACTCTAACCTCCTTGAGATTAGCCCACTTCTGTTTCTCTTGTGGGAGTCAGGCTACACAGAGGAAGGTCAAAGTTCTGGCTTGCTTCTCCATGAAGAGTCTAACAGCGGCAACAAGTAACTTTCAGAGAGGGAATCCTTGGGTTGCCCAACAATGGTTGTAACTGTAAGGGCAAATTCTTGGGTTTGTATTAGGAAGCTCAATGGGTTGCCCATGTAAGCTACATTCTGAATTGGCTTTATCAGCTGAAAAAAAAAAAAGTGATTTTTTTTAATCTCTGCATATATACCCCATTCTGTTTACTATGTGGCTCCTCTCAGACCTCAAAATCTAAGCATAGACCCATCAATCTTAAAAAAGATACAGTGAATATCATTTGGGCAACAAAGGAATAGGAAACTTTAAGAACTTTCGTGGAGCTGACCTTGTGGGTTTCTGAGCTTGGTGGCTTGCAGGGGCTCACGTATCTGGCTGGGATTTCTCTCACATAGTCTAGATAAAAGCCGTAAGTTACTTTTAGTAAGTCTGGCCTAGGTCAGTCACTGCAGCTTATGACTGCTTTGTCCTGTGAAGGGTCCCTAAAGCAGAGCTCAGGTATAACACAACCTCGAAGGTCTTAATCAAATGCCTGCAGGGCTGCCTGGGAAGGTTCCCAGGACACAGCTGCTGCTACAGCTTGACCTTGAACCAGAGTCACAACTTCACCTGCTATTACAATAGAGCTGGGGGCAGAATTGGATTATTTTAGACATTGGTGAGCCTGACAATATTAATTGCTTTCAAGTTGCTAGGCACCCTGTATTTAGGACCACAGAGACTGATGGCTAGAGTTAAAATGACCTGTCCATGGTTCAGAGAAACTGCCCACCACATGTGTTCAGGGTGACTTGCTTTTTACTTAGTTCTAACAATGCCTTTAGATTTCAAACACCCACACTGAGATTTTGCCCATAGAAAGGTCAGTTTTGTTATAAATAAAAAATAGATGAGATTGATTATAAAGATAATGTGGCATCTTCTTGAGATAAAAAGAAGGAACATTTTAAGGAATTCTTGCAGACAAATAGATTCTGAATAATTTTAAAAGGCTATGCTTAAAACACTAACATCCATAAAAAAATTAAGCAATAATAAATGCTTCAAAAATTATTCATTAGTCTTCTGACAAAAGAAGGGTAGATTGATTTGATTAAGCTAGAAGGGGAAAAAAGAGCTCTTTGTAAAAGAAAGGTTAAAAAAAAGAAAGTTTAAAA
Organism: Meles meles; assembly: GCF_922984935.1. Classification (NCBI taxonomy): domain Eukaryota; kingdom Metazoa; phylum Chordata; class Mammalia; order Carnivora; family Mustelidae; genus Meles; species Meles meles. Next base: position 33,460,175 of record NC_060069.1, on the reverse strand, counting down.
TTTTATAATCGAGACAGATATGAAGGGGAAAATTAGATATTAAAGGCCATAAATAATGGAAATAAGAGAGAAAAGGAAATGTGCCCAGGTTAACTGCTCTCGAAGAGTGAATCAGAAGAAAAGGAAGTTGTTTTAGCTGTTAAAAGGTTTCAAACAGTTGACCAGAGTGCAGAGGAATTGCATAGACGAGGGACAAAAATCACCAAAGCAGACTGAAGTGTCTCCATCAGAGTGAATCAGGATCCAAGATCCTAAGAAAACGACCTCGAAAAGATGCTGATGGAAAGACCATAGCAAAACCACCTTGGGGAATCTCACTTTAAATACTGGAGCAGGTTTACCAAGTGGTTATAGGAAATCTGGACAGACTTGAGAGGACAAGATCTCAAAAATGAGCACAAAATCCTAAACACATTATAAGGTAACATTTAAAATGGTACAACTATTGTAGGTAGAGGTATAAGTACTCTCTGTATCCTTGGATATGCTCACACTCACAAAGGCTCCCCAGGCCAGACAAAAGCAATCAGTGCCCCCCCACCACTGGCATTTTCCCACCCTAGGATTAAACCAGATATAAAACAGCAACATTCTCTGTCTTATCAAGTTTTTCTTTTATTTTAACTGAAACATATTTCTAGCCTCACAAAAGAAGAAGATCTACTCTCTCATTATAAAAATAATGCCAAATTTTAGACACTAAAAATTCTTTGGCCCTAAAAGATAATAAACAATAAATGGGGGCACCTGGGTGGCTCAGTGGGTTAAAGCCTCTGCCTTTCGCTCAGGTCATGATCCCAGGGTTCTGGGATGGAGCCCCACGTCGGGCTCTCTGCTTGGCAGGGAGCCTGCTTCCTCCTCTCTCTCTCTGCCTGCCTCTCTCCCTACTTGTGATCTCTATCTGTCAAATAAATAAAAAATCTTAAAAAAAAGAGATAGATATGATTCATTTAATCTACATTTGTTAAAAAAAAAAACAAAACAGGGGTGGGAGGTTGGGGGAACAGGTGGTGGGTAATGGGGAGGGCACGTTTTGCATGGAGCACTGGGTGTTGTGCAAAAAGAATGAATACTGTTACACTGAAAAAAATAAATAAAATGAAAATAAAGAAAAAAAAACAAAAAACAAAAAACAATAAATGTTATGTAGGTGAGAGTCTGTGATCATAAAACCAGCAAATAGACCCTCTTTAAAAGGAATCAGAAGATTCAGAGGAAGTGGTATCGATCTGTTCAAAAAAAAAAAACAAACAAACTTGACTGGGACTCTAATGAAACACAAAATAAAATAAACATGTTTATGGAACAAAACCACTGCTAATATCACCAAAGTTTTTCATAAGATGAAAGACTCCAAATGGAAGATTTGCCAATTCCTCTCATTTTTGGTTGAAATTATTTAACATCAGCCACCTTTTAGAGAAAGCAGAATTCATCCACACAGCACAGAAAAAGCAGGTAGTTCTCCCCATCCTCACTTTCAACTCCTGTTCTGCACCTCTTACAAGGTGTCTTGAGTAATTTAATTTTCTTTGGTTAAACCTACAAAACCATCCACCCATCCATCCGTCAATCTATCCATCCACCCATCCATCCTGCATTCTTGAACATATGCTCCATCCCAGGACCTAATTCTATAATCTACTGGGTGGGTGGGGCAGGGGGACAAGTCATTATGACACAGTGTCTGGGGAGTGCATCCACAGCTAGGAGGCTCCTAGGAACTGAATTATTTGGGCTGCAGCCAGAGTTACAACTTCTGCCAAACACTAGGGGTCCATCTTTAGTCTTTCCAGCAATGGCCATGTGCTGAACATTAGTTACTATGTTTGTTCCCTGGGAGATCTGTGAGTTGGATAGGTGTCTGCATGGAACAGACAGTTGGTAATAATGGGAAGTAACTATTTCCCTTTTGACCTGCCCTTTTGTTTCATCTTTTGCAAAAATGTCAACAATCTACTTCTGGCAGACTGCAGTTGCTATCTATAGGACACAGAAGAACCTGCTGGGATAATCTTGTTTCTCTTTTTCAGTTCACAACTGCCAGGGAATAGATTCCAAAAGAGGGTGCAGGAAATATACAGGCAGGAAAGGCTCTTGGACCTGCACAAATCCAATCCAAGAGGCCTAGCTCTGGGTTGTGCCACAGGCACCATTTCCAAGTCAATGCTAATGTTTCTTTGCCTGTGGCATCAGTCCTGAACTGTTTACCCTGACCTGTCCCCCATGCATTCCTGTTTTTAGAACTTTCTGCTCTATCTCTCAGTGGACTTTGCCTTGGTCTTCAACTCACCTAACACTGTGCATTGCTCCTGGGCTCTTAGCTTGATGCTCTTCCCTGGCCATGCCTTTCTCATGGCCAAACCCTTTGGGAGGCTCTGGTGGGTCAGCATAGCCCCTATGGAAATGATTGGGAGAGAAGCACAACTGAACAGATAGAATTGATTTCCTATTCCCTTGGAAATAACTTGTAAAATAAAGAACTCGACAGACAAAAATCACTTTTTTTCCAGGACAAGCATTACCCACAGTGCCATAACATTCTGAAGTGATTTCCAAAACCAAAATAGCGAATGAGTGAGCACAAATGCGTGTGGACTGTAGTTCTGAGGTTTTTTCCCCAGATCTATTTGGACCATTAAATGCTACCCATCTTTATAAAAGACAAGATTCTGCCTATTAAAGTTCAGACCAGGCACTAGTATCTAATATTAGAAGATTTATCTGATGTAACATGCTGGTAATAATTTTCAAGAGCTTATGTTTATTACTGATGCAAAGAAACACTTCTTTTTATCCCAGAATCTCTTCACATGGCTGTGATGCAATTGCTTTATGAGGCCATATGCAATAAAGATTATAGCATACACTGGAGGCAGCCTGCCTATCATAGAGACATCAGCTATAGGTTAGAATAACCTGCGTTAGATGTCTTCATCTTAGTCATTTGGGCGAGCTTCTTAGCCTTGTGATACTTAGCTGTCCCCATTATAATAGTGGACTGTGAATACCCACCTGATAAAATTACTGAATGAGAAGTAAAATGACTCAGAGCCTTCAGAAAATACTACCTCGTTTAAGTATGGTTAAAGATAGCCTCTGTAGTTTAAATATCTGGCTTTATGCAACTGTATGTACATACTTTCTAAGAAATATTCAACAAGAATTTCTGAAGCTAGCAATGGGCCAGCCTGAACCCCTTGATGAGGACTGTTTTGGGCAGAAGGACCAAACAAATGGGGCCAGGATGAAATAAAAGAACAGAGAGGCCTGGACCAGAAATAAGGTAATATATTCCTAGTGACACCTTGCTAAGGCTTTCTGTCCTAGTGTAATATGAAATGAAACCATTGTTATGTATTTGAGCTTCTGCATGCAGTCCAGCTATGTATCTATAGACACAGATATGTATCAACACCTTTTGCTACCTTCGTAAAATCCCTATTTTAAAGCCATTCTTTTAAACCACTGAACTCAGATCCTTTCTGTCTCATCCTTGCACTTGTAATTATATATGTGTTTGCTTCCTTATTATCTGCATTCCTCGCGAGATTGTAAATTCCTTAATGACAAGAGCCGTGGATATGTCATTCATCAGGGTATATCAAGCACCTAGAATACATAAGGCCCCTCATAAATGTCACACGAATAAATAAATGACTATCTAAAGCATGAGAAGGATTTTGATTTGGTAATTTAACACAGAGAGAAAGAAAATGCATACATTTTCTAAGCAGGCTTCCCCTGAAGCAAACACCAGGGGCATTTTGTCTGTAGGATAAATATAGCCTTGGGAGTGAATATCGGTAACTGATTTGATGAAGTTCAGTGGCAGAGTCAGATTGATGTGCTGCTCAACAGAAACCCCTCAGGATGAGCTGTACATTGACTGACCCTTAAACCCCAGTGTTCCCCAGTATGCTCATTAGAAGGTTTATTTTAAAATTTCCCATTCAACTACATTGCAAATTCCAGTCTAAACCCTGGACATTGTTTGCCAGTACATGAGCCTCTTCAGTCTAAGTGATGATGGTCATGTTATTTGGCAATTTCTGGTGTGAGAAAATTTCTCAAAGATAAAAAATACATGCTTGCTTTACATTGAGTGGTTACTGTGGGCTTTGAATCTTGGACTTAAATACTAGCTCATCTACTTACCAGCAGTGTGATCATGAACAATTATCTTCAATTAGCCACAATTTTCACATCTGTAAAGTAAAGGTAAAATCAGCACAACTTCCTTAGAAATGTCAAGAAGAATAAATAAAACAGTGCCTGCAAAGCCCTTAGCCTGATACTGACATGTATAATAAATATTAGCTACTTGTTATTATTGATGGATTGTTCCCTATAATTCTAATCCTATGTAACCTAATTTGAATGTAACATTCTTCATTAAAATTATCTTCTAATTGATAATCATCACACATTTATTGAGGAACTACTATGTGCCAAGCATACTCTGGGATGTAGAAAAATATTGTTCACTAGGACATGGTTATAATAACACTTTCCAAAGGAGTAAAATTCATATTATGTGAATTAATAAACTGGTAATGAAGAACAACAAGTGAATCTAATTAAAAGCTGACATCACCCATGAAGCTATTCTAGATTAGGATACCTTTTAGTTAGACCTTAATGTATTTTCAGATTATTTCACCTCAACTTTCTAAACCAAGGCACTTCCAAAATGTGAGAAGTGTTTACATGCTGCTACTGTGCTAAATTTGACATAGAAACCTATAAAAAGAAAACTTTTTTTAGTAAATTCTCATTATTTCACCTTGCAGTCTTTTCTTTTATTTGGGTGACTTCTTTTCATCATTTTGAACATTGTTCCTATGTTGTCTGGCTGTTACATAGACTTGGATTTTTACTATGTAGAAAGCAAAATAGAAAAACATAAGAAAATAAAAGGAGTAAACAATCTCAGAATATCTACTTGCTTACTTGTTTTTCTGGTTTGAGGAGCAAAGCATACTGGGTAAATAGAAATCAATAATGCCAGCATCTTCCATTTTTCACCCTGAGACAAATATACATCAAGTCTCTACCACATACTAGGCACCATGCCAGTACTTGATGAGGAAAAATGACTCCTCTCCCCAAGATGGCAGTGGAGAGAACAGCTGAAAGAATGGCTTTTGAAATCAGACTGATGAGGAATAACATAACTAGTAGCTGTGACTTGAGAGAGCCTTTCATGGAGGCCAGCTATGGACTTGGGTATCAGACAAATTTGAGTTAAAATTCCAGAATTTATGCTTTAAGGCTGTATGACCTTGAATAAGTACTTAGGTATCTCTAAACCTCTGTTTTCTTACCTTCAAAGAAGGACCCAAGAATTTAATTTTGAAAGTTGTAAGGATGAAACACAATAATAATCTGTAACATGTTTAGCACAATGCTGAGGTCATGTAAAGAAAATGCTATGCTCATTCTCTTATACATTTGTGCCTTTTCTTCCAGATATACTTCTAGAATCAAAAGGGATAGTTGGGAGAAAAAAATCAACCTCAGTTAAAAATCTGAGATAAATACTGGCACATATCACTCCTTTGAAGGGACAGAATGTAGTTATTGCTATGAGTAAAAACCATAGACACAGCTAAGTATTTCCAGCCAAATCTCTGGAAATAATAGTTGGTCAGTAACTTGGCATTCTATCTCCACTGTAGATTTAATGACTCAAGAAATCAAAAGAAGGTAAGTTTCACAAATAGCATGCAGCACTTTCTGAAGCAAGAGTTGAATATTAGTTTCAACCAGATCAAATTGTTCACCATCTGTTTGTGGAAAGGTAAAACCCATCTTCCTGTATAATAGAGCAATGAGGATTTAAAGAAAAAGGGATTGTCTCGAATTTTATCATCAAATGGATATGTTTATGTGACCAAAAATTGCACACAGGGAACAAATAAAAAGAGATCAGTCAGTAAAACAGAGCAATATAAACTTTGAAATGTTTTTCCAAATCTCTCAGAAACATTCCATTTGTGTTTCAAGGAAGAATATAAAGCAATAGTGAAAAACATATTTAATATAATTCCAGATAATTTAAGTAAGTTTTGTCATTTCAGGCCTCCAACCTACAAAGTGCTATTTTTATTTCTTCCTATCGTCAAAATCATTGCAAGTCTTAGTGACTTTTGTACTATGCATAAAGGATGAAACTTCTGTATAATATTTTATATAAAATTAAGTAATCAACTTTCCTGAAACCAGTAAAATAAAAGCAGAAAATAAAATAAGGTCTTTGATAAGCTAAAATTCAGCCACACCTCTAAACGTTTCCCTAAGAACAACCTTACAACACCATAAATATTGGATCTGGGAAAACAAAAGCTGAGATGAAGTTGCCTTGACTGTACCTGGCAAAGGAAGAAAAGCTTCCCCAAACCTTCCCAGAGGGAAGGATCGTATCTGTTATTGCAGACTGACAAGTTAGAAAGATGAACTAGGAATATGAAGACATATGCCAGGTGTTGATGTGTGAAGGAAGGAAGGAGAGAAGGAAGTGAGAAGGAAGAAAAAGCAGGTGTCAAACAGCTCTGTAAGTGCTTCAGAAAAATAAACACTATGTAACTGCTCAAAAATACCTGTGGCATATGGACTTACCACAAGAAAGCCAGGAAGCATTTCTCTGAGCTCAAGGCAAGTTTACTATTTACATTAAGAACAGCACACTATGAAACTTGACGATAAACATATCATAAAATTATTTAATTAAAAAAATAGCCTCTATACAATGAGATCTCAAAGAAGAAATTCAAGGATTCAAAATAGAGATGGCAAAGCAAAGGAATAATGTCAAAAGTAAAAGGACAGGAGCTATTAGCAGCAGGGATAGCAAACTCATTTTCCAAACTCCCAAATGTCCTCAGAGAAATCAAAACAACAACAACAACAAAAACAAAAAACAACTATAAAACAAAAGACAAAACTCAGAGAATCCAAAGAAATCTATAACCTACTTGAATTAGCAAGTGAATTTAGCAAATAAATTGGATACATGAACAATGTACCAAACCAATAATATATACAAACAAAAAACTAGAAAATGAAAATCAATAAGTGATATAATTCAGTATAATTAAAATTATATCATACCTAGACATCGATATAACAGATATATAATATCATTACACTGAAAACCACTAAGCATTTCTGAGAGGTAACCTAAATAAAGAGAAGAATACTAAAGTTCATGAATATAAAGACTCATGTTGCAAAAATGTAAATTATCCTCAAATTGACCTAGAGTTTCAAGGAAGTCCCAGTTAAAATCTCAGCAGGTTATTTTTAGATGGCAAGTTGATTCTAACAATTATATGAAAATGCAAGGTACCAAAAGTATCTATGGCAGTCTTTTCTTTTTTAAGTATTTTAGTTATTTATTTTAGAGAGATAGAGCAAACACAAGCAGGGGGAAAGGCAGAGGCATAGGGAAAAGCACACTCCCCAGTGAGCAGGGAACCCAACACAGGGCTCGATCCCAGAACCCCAGGATCATGACCTGAGCTGAAAGCAGATGCTTAACCAACTGAGCCACTCAGGCACCCCGTATCTAATACAGTCTTAAAGATGAAGATCTAAGAGTAGGTTAGAGGACTTGCACTTGCACTATCATACATCAGAATTTGCTACAAAGATACAGTACAGTAACTAAGATATTGTAGCATCAGTACAAAGATAGACAAAAAAGACCAAGGAAGCAGAATATTCTAGAAGCAGACAAATTTATGAATATTTGATTTAAGTAAGTTACTTCAGAATAGTGAGGGAAAGGTAGTCTTTTCTTTAGAAACAGTGCTAATTACACACCCATATGAAAAAATGAATTTTGATACCTAACTCCCAACATACACAAAAATCACTACCAGAGAGATCTGTGTATGAGAGGTAAAATAATAATGGTTTTAGAAGACTTTGAAACTGCATACATGACTCTGGGACAGATGAATTTTTCTGGATCAGGAAATAAGCACTTGCCAAAAAGGAAAAAAAAAAACCTGGAAAATTAGATTACATTAAAATTGAGGTTTGTTCAGTAAACTATTCCATTAAGAGATGGAAAAGGCAACCCAAAAAGTGGGAGAAGATATTTGGACTAGGTGTATCCAAAAAAGGACTCAGATATGCTATAAATCAGTAAGATTAAAGGCCCATCATTCAAAATAGGTATAAGACTTGAACACACTTGCAAGAGGGTATCCAAAATACCAAGAAGCCAATGAAATGGTGTTCAATTTCATTTGTCACAAGAAGATGCAAAACTACAATTTTTTACTACTCTATACCCATTAAATTTATATCTAAAATTCCAAGGATTGACAATACTATGGTGTACCAGTCACTACTGGCAGAGTTGTAATTGACACAATCACACTGGAAAATTGTCAGTATCTACTAAACACTGAAGATATGGCTATCCCAAGACCCTGAATTCAACTCAATGTTAAAATCAACATTATTCACCAAAAACATATGCTAGAATGCTATTCAAAATAGCCTCCAACATCTTAAATGTTATCAACAGTAGAATAACAAGTCATTTATGGTATAGTCCTATAAACACACACTATATAGCAATGACAGTGAAACAACATACTGCCACACACAGCAGCATGGATAAATCTCATAAATATAATCTTGAATGCAAATATGCATTCAAGAAAATATGATTACATTTACGCAAAGCCCACAAACAGGGAAAATGAATTTATGATATTAAAGTAAATACAAAGGTGACCCTGGGTAGGAAGATGGTGGGGAAGGGGGTAGCTTCTAGAATGCGTCCAACATTCTCTTTTGTATGTGAGTGGTAGCTGGAACGGTGGGTTCTCTCTATGAAAATACTTTGAACCATGTACCTATGATTCATATACTGTTTAATATATATGTTATACTTCAAAAACTGATGTTAAAAGAGTATTATCTTTCCATATATATAACATTTCCATGCTTTTCAAAGTTACATATATCACTTTATTTTTAAAAAAATTCCTGCCCATCTGATAAACCAAAAAAAAAGGAAGTATACACACACCCTTTTCTTCAAATTTGCACTTTTGTGAGAACATTACTAAAATATTTTGAATTTTTACTATCTTGAATTGTGAGATTCAAGCTTTTTTCTTTCTTTGTTTTTTTTATTTTTATTTATTTTTTTAAATTTCTTTTCAGTGTTCCAGAATTCATTGTTTATGCACCACACCCAGTGCCCCATGTAATACGTGTCCTCCATAATACTCACCACCAGGCTCACCCAACTCCCACCCTTCTCCCCTCCAAAACCCTCAGTTTGTTTCTCAGAGTCCACAGTCTCTCATGGTTCATCTTCCCCTCCAATTTCCCACAATTCACTTTTCCTCTCTATCTCCCCATGTCCTCCGTGTTACTCCTTATGCTTCACAAATAAGTGAAACCATATGATAATTGACTCTCTCTGCTTGACTTACTTCATTCAGCATAATCTCTTCCAGTCCCATTGATGCAGAAGTTGGATATTCATCCTTTCTAATGGAGGCATGTTGCTCCATAGTGTATATGGACCACATCTTCTTTATCCATTCGTCTGTTGAAGGGCATCTTGGTTCTTTCCACAGTCTGGTGACTGTGGCCATTGCTGCTATGAACATTGGGGTACAGGTGGCCCTTCTTTTTACTACATCTGTATCTTTTGGGTAAATACCCAATAGTGCAATTGCAGGGTCATAAGGAAGCTCTATTTTTAATTTCTTGAGGAATCACCACACGGTTTTCCAAAGTGGCTGCACCAACTTGCATTCCCACCAACACTGTAACAGGGTTCCCCTTTCTCCACATCCTCTCCAACACTTGTTGTTTACTGTCTTGTTAATTTTGGCCATTCTAACTGAGTAACGTGATATCTCAATGTGGTTTGGATTTGAATCTCCCTGATGACTAGTGATGAACATTTTTTCATGTGTCTGTTAGCCATTTGTATGTCTTCTTTGGAGAAGTGTCTGTTCATGTCTTCTTCCCATTTTTTGATGTGATTATCTGTTTTTTGTGTGTTGAGTTTAAGGAGATTCAAGCTTTTTTCATATTAACTTGCCATTTATATTTCTTTTACAAACTTCTCTCACCTTTTGCTCAATTTTTTGCCTCTTATTAGTATTGTTATTTTGTTGTTATTTGAAGGCTCTTCATGCAGTAAGGGAATAAATGGTTTGCAATGTGTGTATCGTTATGAGCTCTATGTGACCTTAAGAAAGCTATTACTGTCTTAAGCTTCACCTTCTTCACCAGAAAAACTGCTGGGTAATAATAGTATTTACAGTCCTGAAATGATTTCTTTTTAAGGACTACATAAGTACATAGGTGACATGTACATCACAAATATTTTCCAGTTTTTCATAATTTTTTGAGTACCAGTTAAGTGTAATAAGGGCTCATGTATGTGATCAAAAAAAAATCATTTCTACCACTAAACCAGTGTGCTGGTCAGTTGTCAGTCAAAGCACCATGAATCCCAATCCCCCTCCCTCCCATTTCATCAGTCACTTCCTGCTATTGACTTCAGCTCTTCAATGTCCTTCAGGGTGGTTCTTTCCTTTCCATCTCGAGGGTCACTGTCTGCATTCAGGCCTCCATCCTTCCTAGCATTATATTCTTTTTTTTTTTTATTAATTATATAAGTTTGTTTTTTCCATTTTTTTTTTAAATTTCTTTTCAGAGTAACAGTGTATTCATTGTTTTTGCACCACACCCAGTGCTCCATGCAATACGTGCCCTCCCTATTACCCACCACCTGCTTCCCCAACCTCCCACCCCCGCCCCTTCAAAACCCTCAGGTTGTTTTTCAGAGTCCATAGTATCTCATGGTTCATCTTCCCTTCCAATTTCCCTCAACTCCCTTCTCCTCTCCATCTCCCCATGTCCTCCATGTTCCTTGTTATGTTCCACAAATAAGTGAAACCATATGATACTTGACTCTCTCTGCTTGACTTATTTCACTCAGCATAATCTCTTCCAGTCCCGTCCATGTTGCTACAAAAGTTAGGTATTCATCCTTTCTGATGGAGGCATAATACTCCATTGTGTATATGGACCACATCTTCCTTATCCATTCATCCGTTGAAGGGCATCTTGGTTCTTTCCACAGTTTGGCGACTGTGGCCATTGCTGCTATAAACATTGGGGTACAGATGGCTCTTCTTTTCACTACATCTCTATCTTTGGGGTAAATACCCAGCAGGGTCATAGGGAAGCTCTATTTTTAATTTCTTGTTCTCCAAAGTGGCTGCACAAACTTGCATTCCCACCAACAGTGTAAGAGGGTTCCCCTTTCTCCACATCCTCTCCAACACACGTTCTTTCCTGTCTTGCTAATTTTGGCCATTCTAACTGGTGTAAGGTGATATCTCAATGTGGTTTTAATTTGAATCTCCCTGATGGCTAGTGATGATGAGCATTTTTTCATGTGTCTGATAGCCATTTGTATGTCTTCATTGGAGAAGTGTCTATTCATATCTTCTGCCCATTTTTTGATATGATTATCTGTTTTGTGTGTGTTGAGTTTGAGGAGTTCTTTATAGATCTTGGATATCAACCTTTTGTCTGTACTGTCATTTGCAAATATCTTCTCCCATTCCGTGGGTTGCCTTTTTGTCTTGTTGACTGTTTCCTTTGCTGTGCAGAAGCAACTTCTTTCAAGATATGTCTCCAAAGGCAAAGGAAATGAAAGCAAAAATAAACTTTTGGGACTTCATCAAGATCAAAAGCTTCTGCCTAGCATAATATTCTAATGGCTTCCCAACCAGTCTCTCTGTGTCCTCTTCCTTACTCTCCAGTCAATTCAACTTCCTACCACTAGATGGGTCATTCTAACTGCTTTGATTAGGCTAACCCCTCTATTTCCCATAATGTAGATTCTGTTCATTTTATCAGATCACAAAAAAACAGTCATCATTTGATCCCCAGTTTTAATCTGAAGCATCATCTCTTAATGGTTCCCAATTGGCCTTAATATTTTAAAAGTTCTAAAATGCCAGCTTTTTCCATGTGGCTTTGCGTTAACTCCCAGGTCTTATCCCATCATAGTACCTGCATAATTGCACCTGTATCATTTGTTCATTTATCCATCCAACTTACTACTCTAGGATCTACTAAAGAGCAGACTATGTGTTTGGATCATTATCCCCTGAGCCTGAATTGACAAACATTAATGAGTAAATGAGTGGAAAAAAGGAAAGAACATAAGACCATCATGCTTCTCAGCAACATTCCAGGATGATTTTAAAAGGAACTCAATAAAAGTTAAGACTAAATTTTCTGGACAGAATAGATGAATCTCAATAAACTCTATCTATAGCAATGCAGAAACATCCTTTTCTAGATGGTTGGTATATAGGTAAGTAGGTAGGTAGGTAGATGATAGATAGATACAGAGAGAGAGAGAGGGGGAGATTTATTTCATACAATAAGAAACAGACCGGTGCTTTAATTCATATGACCATTTCTGACAGGGATTCAAATGTCCTAAGCTTAAGGGCACTTGAAGAATATATTCTCTTTGACAGTCCTTTGTTATTATTCTCACAAGACTGATTCATCCCTTCAAATTTCATCAAACTGCTCTTAAATCAGGGTTATGAGGTTGAAGGAAAACAATCTATATTCTATTGTAAGTAGTTGTAGAATGCACATTATAAATGGTCTCATTGCTTCTTTGGGAAGGACAGAGCCCATCACTTCTCTTGCTGCCTAAAGGCTCTATTTTAGAGCTTATGTAATTGAGGATTAGCTCACATAGTACAAATTCAGCAAAAAACTTAAAGTGAGATAACATCTATGTAGCCCATGGAGAGATGACTTAAGGTTCTCTTCTCTTGTTAATGGTATAGAAGATCTGGAGACCTCATCCTGAGAAAAAGGACTAGAACCCAATCTACAAACATAGATCTCCTTCTCCTGGAAATATAAATTATATGTGCACGGTATATTTATAATATGGACTTTTTTTTCCTAATGTTATTTACTCATGAACTACTTCTTTGTGAGCATCTTTTGTCATTGACCACGTCATACTTATCTGAACCTCCCCTTCGATATCTGCTATTCAATATTTTCACCTACTTGGTTCTCAGCAGATGGGGTTTTAAATTAATACTTAAAACTTTTTATGAACCAGGAATCCAGGAAGTATCTGATTTTTTTATATAAAATATTCTAAGAGATAGCAGTCCCTGTCCCCAGTTTTATCTACATCCTTTAGATGTTCATTTGCAACAGACTTCTGCTTCCAATTTGCTGCATGATGGATAGTGACAGCTGCACATAAAACAGCTCAGAGACCATGAGGGAAAAGGGGAGCATCCATTACCTCCAGTTGGTGCACATTACTGTCATTATCCTGCATTTGAGTATGAGCTACAATCATAGCTTGTCAGAAAGTATGGAATATCTATTTCCTTTAGTACCACTAGTTTCTCGTGACTCATGGTGTCATTTAACTAAGTTGGTGACATCTGTGTCTGTGCTGCCATAAAATATGTAGTTGGTGATACTCCTCATCTTTTTGAGCTGAACATATTCATTCGTGTAATTATTGGTGAATATTCTCTGTGTGGGCATGTGTGTGTAAAGGCTTATATTTATATGCAACAGTCAGTACATGAGAGCAGCCATATGAAGAATGTTGAGAGTTTTGAAATAAGCACCAAAATAAAAAAAAATTCAGTATGTAATGGATCAAAACAGAAATATGGAAAGTTATCTTAAAGAGATAAAATGATTCCAAGACCTGCAAGATTTGGCGTCATCCTGAGTGAAGTAGAAATACATCTAAACACAAAGGGTCCAAGAAGAAGCAACTGGCTAGGCTAAGAAATTGTGGAGGAAACAGGAAAGTTAAAGATACAAATATTGTTGGTATCCATCAGCCCTCTCTAAGGTAAGTGGATGTCCTGGAGAAATGATACAAAATATCTGCTTAGTACAAAGTACGTTAGTCCCAGAAACCATAACTCTGGCTCACACACCATACTAACTGAACAATCTTCCAGTTGCAAAACTGTTTTTTGAGATATCTCCACACCAGGAGAAAAGAGACCTTGGATTGAGAACATGAGTAGCCCCAACACTGCACATGGATCATATACATGCACATACACAGACTTACACACACACAGAATAAGATGGCCTGCTAGTTTATAGACTCATGTTCTGTGTGGGCACATTAGTTTCCTTGGGGTATACTTCTTGGTGTTCACTTCTCCAGAAGTTAGATCAGTTCTGAGACACTGAAAGGACTAAACACATATGTAGAGACCAACCAGTGAGAGAATGGAGAATATTGTCAGATAAAGATTGAGGCCATGGCTTGAGGGTTTCAGGATGAACAGAAAAGAGAATAAAAACAGGAGATGTGAAATAGAATTTAGAGGATCCAGAGGACTAGGTGAGGTCAAAGGGTAGAGGACAAATGGTAAACTCAGTGAACAGGCTAAAATGATTGGAAATTATTATCAGAAACCAGAAAATCTAAATTTATTATTTCTAAGCAAAGGAACAGATTTCAGTGATTGTGAAGTTCAGGATTTGGCTACAGGTTATCATTAAATATGAACTCAAGATGGTGTCTGAATCATTCGAACATTTGACATCGAGCATCATGGCAGGAAGAGCATTAGACAGAAAGTCTATGAATTAGATGCCAAATTCCTCAAAAACCAAAGGCCAGGGTGCCTGGGTGGCTCAGTGAGTTAAAGCCTCTGCCTTCGACTCAGGTCTTGATCTCAGGGTCCTGGGATCAAGCCCTACATCGGGCTCTCTGCTCAGCAGGGAGCCTGCTTCTTCCTCTCTCTCTGCCTACTTGTGATCTCTCTTTCTCTGTCAAGTAAATAAATAAAAAATCTTTAAAAGAAAAAGAAAAAGAAAATGGTCTTTTAAAAAAAAAGATGGGAAAATATATTTGTCAACATGGAGGGCTTCAGTGACGTGGATGAGCACAATATTGGTAGAACTGTCAGCACAGAAACGTGAGCCCTCTGGACTGCGAAGGAGAGAAGACTGTTGAAAATAAGTCACTGACCAGGGTGCTTAACTCAGACACAAGGTAGTAGCTGCAAGACTTCCCAATAATTTCAGGTTTTTGATGCAATGGCAAATGGCATTTTTAAGTTTTACTTTCAGATCATTTGTTGCTAGGATAAGGAAATAGAGTTAACTTTTGATAATCATCTTAACTCCTACAAACTTACTAAACTTATTTGTTCCCGTAGCTCTTTAGTAGATACTCTGGGCCTTTACACAATCACATTGTTTCCAAATAAAAATAATTTTACTTCTTCCTTTGCAATCTGGATGCATTTCATTTAATTTTTTTTTTAAAGATTTTATTTATTTATTTTGACAGAGAGAGATCACAAGTAGGCAGAGAGGCAGTCAGAGAGAGAGAGAGGGAAGCAGGCTCCCTGCCGAGCAGAGAGCCCGATGTGGGACTCGATCCCAGAACCCTGAGATCATGACCTGAGCTGAAGGCAGCGGCTTAAACCACTGAGCCGCCCAGGCGCCCATATTTCATTTAATTCTTATTGCACATAGCACAAGCTAGCATCTCCAATACAATGTTGAACCAAAGTGGTGAAAGAAGACATTTCTGCTTTGTTCTTTATCCTAGAAAGAAAGCATCAAGTCTCCCACCATTATGTATGATGGTAGCTATAGGCATGTTGTAGATACCTTTGTCAAGATAAGGACATTTTCTTCTCCTCTTGGCTTGATAAGAGTTTTTATCCAGAATGGATTATGGATTTTGCCAATTTTTTTCTCTATTGAGATGACCATATCCTTGTTTATTTCAGTCTCTTGATAAAGTGAATTATATTGATTGGTTTTAAAATGTTTGATTAGCCTTGCATTCCTGAGAAAAACCTCATTTAGGATACAATTTTCTTTTTACATACGGTTTAATTTACTAAAATTTTATTAAGAATTTGTACTCTGGGGGCACCTGGGTGGCTCAGTGGGTTGAGGCCTCTGCCTTCGGCTCAGGTCATGATCCCAGGGTCCTGGGATTGAGCCCCACATCAGGCTCTCTGCTCAGCGGGGAGCCTGTTTCCTCCTCTCTCTCTCTCTCTCTCTCTCTCTCTCTCTCAGCCTGCCTCTCTTCCTACTTGTGATCTATGCCTGTCAAATAAAATAAATAAAATCTTTAAAAAAAAAAGAATTTGTACTCTGTGTTAATGAGAAATATTAGTATTTAGCTTTCTCTCCATGTAATATGTTTGCTTGAGTTTGTTATCAGAAAAATGTTGGCCTCACTGAATGAGTTGCAAAGTTCCCTCCTCTTAAATTTTATAAAAGAAGTTTTCAAATTATTATTTTTCCTTTTTTTAAGTGTTTGGTAGAATTGACCAGTGAAGCCATGTGGGTCTGGAGTTCAATTTCTCTAATAGATACAGAGGTACAGAAATTATCTATTCCTCCTCAAAGAGTTTTGGGCTCTGTGTCTTTCAAAGAATATGTCCACTTCATTTACATTGCCAAATTTAATGCCATAAAGTTGTTCATAATATATGCCCATTATTCTTTCAATATCTATACAATCTGTTGTGATATCACCTCTTTCATTCCTGACATTGATAATCTCACAAGAAATATATGTATTTATTTTTATATTTTACATTTCTTTTTTATATTTTCATTTTTGTATGTTTTCCATTTTTGGTTTCATTTTTTACTTCCATTTTTTCCATCTTTTCCTTCCTTTTGCTTCTAATTTGCTCTTCTTTTCCTACTTTCTTAAGCTGAAAGCTGAGGTGGCTGAATGGAGACCTCTTTTCTAACATTAACATTTAACATTGTAAATCTCTCTCCAAATACTGCTCTAGCTGCATACCACACATTTTGATATGTTGTTTCTATTTTCATGTGCTACAAAATGATTTTTCATTTCCCTCTTGAGTTTGTTCGACTCACAGTTAATTTAGAAATATCTTTTTTATTATTCAAAAGTAACTTTATTTTACTTTTTTTCTAACTTAAATTCAATTAGCTAACATATATCATTAGTTTTTTTATATGTTTAATGATTCATTAATTTCATATAACACCAGTGCTCATCATATCATGTGCCCTCCTTAAGGTCCATCACTGAGTTCCCCAAACCCCTCATCCACCTCCCTTTGTTTCCAAGAGTCAAAAGTCTCGTATGGTTTGTTTCCCTCTCTTATTTCTTCCCCCTCAGTTTCTCCTCCTTTCCCCTCTTGTCCACATATGAGTGAAACATATAATTGTCTTTCTCTGATTGACATATTTCACTTAGCATAATACCCTCTGGTTCCATCCATGTTTGATGAATGGATATAAAAATATCTTTTTAAGCTTCTAGATATCAGGGACTTCCTAGAAACCTTTCTGCTACTGTTAACTCTCTTTGTTTCCCCTGAATCCTTTTAAATTCATTGAAATTTGTTTCATAACCCAAAACGTGGCTGTCTTAGTAAATATTCCATGTGGACTTCAAAATTTGGGGTACTTCTCTTGTTGGAGTATTTATAAGTGTGAATTAGGTCCAGTGGGTTGACCATATCTTCCAAATACTTACTGATTTTCAATAAACTTGTCCTAACAATTTGTGAGAAAATGAGTTAAAAATCTCTGAAGATTATGCTAAGTGAAATGAGTCAACAGAGAAAGTCAATTATATGGTCTCATTTATTTGTGGAACATAAGGAAGAGCATGGACGACATTAGGAGAAGGAAAGGAAAAATGAAGAGGGGGAAATTGGAGGAGGAGATGAACTACGAGAGACTATAGACTCCAGGAAACAAGGGAAGGTTTTAGAAGGGAGTGCGTGGAGAGGTAGGTGAGCCTGGTGATGGGTATTAAGGAGAGCATGGATTGCCTGGAGCACGGTGTACATGCAAGCAATGAATCATGGAACACTACATCAAAAACTAATGATGTACTGTATGGTTACTAACATAACATAATAAAATCTCTGAAAATAATTATCAAATTGTGTATTTCTCCTTTCACTTATATAAGTTTTTGCTTAATGCATTTTGTAGTTTTTTATTAGGTACATAAAAGTTGAGGATTAGTATATTCTCTTGAAATCATTATGATTCTTTTTTCCCATGGTAATATATTTTGTTCAAAAATATACTTTTATCATTTAAATATAGCCACTCCAGCTGCCTTTGACTACTATACTGATACTATGTATCAGTATTTATTTTTCCAATGTTTTAATTTTAACATATTTTTCTCATGACATTTAAAGTAAATTTCTTATTAGCATCATATAGTAAGGACTTGCTATTTTATCCAATCTGACAATTTCTAACTTTCAATTGTAGTGTACAGACCATTTATACTTAGTGTTTTTACTGATCTTTATTTGTATTTAAATTCACCACTTTTTGTTTCCTATTTGTCCCATCTGGTTTTTGTTCCTCTTTCTTTTCTTTTGTACTCATTGTTTTTATTATTTGATTTTTTATTGGCTTATTTGCTATATTTTATTTTTAAGGTATTTTTGTAGGTTTATACTATATACCTTAAACCTATCACCTTCTGTCTTCAAATAATACTATACCATTTCATATATGATACAATAACCTTAAAACAGTTTACTTCTATTTCTCTCCTCCTGTCCTTTGCCCTATTTTTGTGATACATTTTCTACTTATGGTATTAACCCCCACATTACATTGTTATTATTGTTGCTTTTAACAGCCAATTATATTTTCTAGTGATTCAAAAATGAGAAAGATCTTTTTTATCTTTATATTCACATACATTTTTTCTATTCTGGTGTTCTTCATTCCTTTATGTGGATTCAGACTTTCATTTGGTATTGTTTTTCCTTTTCCTTTTGTCTAAAGGACTTCCTTTAACATTTCCTGCAGTGCAGGTCTATAGATGATAAATTCAGATTTCTATGCCTGAAAAAGTCTGGCTCACCTTTATTGTTGAAAGATATTTTCACTTGGCTGGGTGTTATATGTAAGTGATAAATCAATAACTTCTACCCCTGAAACCAATATTACACTACATGTTAACTATCTAGAATTTAAATAAACACTTGAAACAAAGAATTTTTAGATTAAGTTTCCTTTCACATTTTCCTCTCATTTTAAAAATGTGCTTCCCCATTTTCTTCCTTGCTTTTTTTCTAATGAAGAGTATGCTTTCATTCCTATCATATTTCTCTGTATTAATATGTTTTTTTCCTCCTCTGTTTTTTAAGATTTTCACTTTAATGCTACTTTTAAGAAATTAAACTAAGAAGCACCTTAGTGTAATTCTTGATGCTGATACTTGGGTTATTTGCAATTCTTTGAGTTTATGGTTTCTATTAAATTTTTAAAATGACAATTGTTTCTCTTTTTTTATTCAAGTATATTTAGAACACAGTATTATATTAGTTTCAGGTATATAGTATAATGATTCAACAATTCTACACATTACTCAGTTCTCATCACAAATGTACTCTTAATCCCCTTCACTTATTTCATCCATCCTCCACTCACCTCCTCTCTGGTAACCAGAAACAAATTTGTTCTCTATACATAAGAGTCTCTCTCTTTTTTCTCTCTTTCATTTGTTTTGTTTCTTAAATTCCACATATGACTGAAATCATGTGGTATTTGTTTTTCTCTGCCTTATTTCACTTAGCATTCTATCCTCTAGATCCATATATGGTGTTGCAAATGGCAAGATTTCCTTCTTTTTAGGACCGAATAGTATTCCATTATACATTTTTTGAGTAATGTTTTTCATTCCTCCTACCTTCACCCTTTAGGACTCTAATTAAATCCATATAAGGTTGCATGAAGTGTTCCTACAGCTCACTATTTGAGCTCAGTTCATTTTTCCCAGTTTTTGTTTTCCTTCTGTTTCATCTCAGGGAACTTGTATTCCTGTCTTTGATTCATTAATATTGTCTTCTGTAATGTCTAATCTACTGTTTTCCCTATTCAAAGTATTTTTCCTCACATGTATTTTATTTCTTGTCACTGGAAATGTGACATTGTTCTCTTTCATATTTCCTTTTGCCTCTACTTAAGTTCAATAATTCCCCTACTTTCTTGAACATATTAAATATAGTAATTGCTCTAATACACTTATCTACTATTTCAATCAACAGTGTCATTTCTGCATATATTTCTATAAATTAATTTTCTCTCCATGATGAATAATTTTTTTCCTTCTTCTTGACCTGCTTGGTAATTTTTCATTGATGTCCGATAACATAAATTTTACTCTGTTGAGTGCTAGACATTTTTTAATTCCTGTAATATTCTCGATCTTTATTCAGGGACACAGTTATTTGAAAACACTTTGGTTCTTCAAGATTTATTTTTAAGTTTTGTTAGCCAGGATCAGAGTGGTCTTTATTCTGGAGCTAATTTTTCAGCACTACTGAAGCAAGAGCCTTCTGAGTATTCTACCCCTTGAATTATGAAGTTCCTGGGTAGGAATATGAACTGTTCTGGCCCTGTGTGGGCTCCTGAGAGTTTTCCTTCTGCTTCTTTTGGGTGGCTCTTCCCCTGACTTTAGACATTTGCCTCACATCCATGCACTGATTAGAAATCAGTTGAGGACTGAAGGGGGTTCCTGGGTAAATCTCTATAACTTATAACTGTTTCTCTATGTTTCTCTTTCTGTTATGCGAACTAAATATTTTGGCCTCACTGGACTCCAAATAAAGATGATAAATGGAGGGATCTTTACAACCCCTCAATCAGGAAGAGGTCTAGATTCTATGTGGCTTACCTCTCTTAGTGGCCTGGAAATTCTGTCCAGTCAGTAAGCCCAAGTCATTCAAAGAGCGCCCCTAATTTTTTTTATCTCATTTTCATTGACTCTCAGGAATCACTGCCCTGCTCTGCCTGATGTCCATTCAGCAACAAAAAGTCCCTGAAAACATGACTTTGTATATTTTCTTTGAACTTTCAGTTGTTTCAGGCACAAGGGGTTAGTCCAATTCCTGCTTTTTGATTTGCTGAAAGTAGAAGTTTAAATATAGTATTTTAAAGTAACTTAAGGCATTTTTCCTTTTGATTATGTTTCAGGTAAAATTTTAGAATGAATATAGCAGCACAATGTAGCTAAATATGAAGCTTTTTCTGTTGGTCTGATTGAGTAGTCTATCACATCAAGCAATCTTTGACCCACATTGTATGGGGAAGGGGTGGTGTGGTTATTCTCAAATAGGGATGCACCTTGATTTCCCTTCTCCATCCCATCCCCCAGTGAAAGCTACATTACTGCACTTTCACCTTATGGAGCACATGCAGAAAATCCTTATCAAGACTTTAAGAACAAAAAGACTATCACAAATACATCTACAGACTTTGGTTAACTGTTCCCTCGGTGTATAGCACCATGTGGGACCTTGTTGAGTATAGAAGCAACTGACCTTTTCCCTACACTCCAATGAGCAAGACTCCAGCAAGGATGTTTAACTAGCCTGTAACAAAAAACAACTGAATAGTAATCATAAGTGCTGAATATAAATCTAATAGTTCATAAAAGGAAGCAAACAGGTAGAATTATGATGAGCAAATAGTGTTGGTATTAGATGGAACTTAGAGACAAACGAATGGCGAAAAATAGGCTTATATATAGAAGGAGATAAGAGAGGTGCGAGCAAATATTTCATGTACTGAGGATACTGCAAGCCCTGCCAGGATGAAGCCCTCAAGAGCATGTGACAAGAAAGTGCACTCGTCCAAGCTGTGCTCCGTCACATGGAGTCAGATCATTATTTTCCAAGCCTGTCTTTCATTGCCATAATCACCACCAAGATCTTTTTACAAAATAGAGGTTGTGTCCTTCCCACGTCTATGCATGCACTTGCTCATGTACTGTAATAGCTGTGGGTGGCACTCTATCCAGCGACCTTATCTGGGCCCAGACTGCTGGCCATGTGAGTGCTGGCTGCTAGTGGCTCCCAGATGACCCTTTCTCAAGCAGGACTGCCTTCCCAGGGGACTGCATTTTCTTCTAACTTTTTCCTTCTGCCTTGGGCAGCCAGAGGCCAATGTTTAACTGACACCGGGTTAAAAAAAAAATCAGGCTCCTTTATCTCAGATTGACCTAGTCTGGGGTACAATTTGGACTCCCTAAGGGTCGTACAAAGCTGGTCTGACTACACCCTTGTCTGGTTCCTTCTCCTCCCCTAACTGCCTCTCTTACTGCTTTCTTCTGGAATGTTCTCTCCCAGTAATACTTGTAGATGAACTCCCTTGCCAGTACCTTCCTCTTGAGACCCCACTCTAAGACATAAACAGATTATATTTCATAAACAAATGAGTTTTCTGTGTAAAAACTGAGAATTCTATAATATACCCTGACCTTTTAATTAGTATTATTGTCAAACTCTGGTTGATGATATCCAAATCAGTCCTCACATCTTCATCACCACTCATGGAAGTGTCTCAGGTTCCTTATAAAATCATTCCTGGCCACAGGCCCCATATCCTGGTCAAGTCTCAAATATACCTCTGTGTCCCTCAGGTTTGGGCCCAGTTCTCACCCATTCTCCCACCTTTAGTTGGGACATCATGACTTCAGTTGTCTCTTAGGTTATGAGCTCACGTTGGCCTCAAATTCTCTATTCTCATATTCCTTTGGATATCTAAACATTAGCCTAGGTCAGAGGTCTGGATTACCTGCTTGACTTAATAAGGGGTTCAGAATTTTTTTTTCTCCTCACGCCTTGGTTCTGGGTCTCCTACTCCTAGTCCTGAGTCCCAGAGCCAAGCTGCAACATTAGTGCCCTGCTTGTGCCCTGGCAGGGGCAGGCTCAGATGCCTCAGTCTGCCCATTTTCTGGCTATGCCAGCAACTTGAATTAAAGTTTCAGTTCTTGATTAGGTTGGTGACCCAATGATCCCCTCCCAACACTCACATGGCAGAGTCACAGCATGTTAATTATAAACCATAGCCTCTCTGAAATCAACTTTCTTGCCACTATCTTGCTCAGGAAATGTCTCTGGGCACCCAGAAACCAAGCCTCAGCAAGTAAAGGTCTCACTTGATCAGGCAGTCAACAGGTGCCCCAGCCTGATTCAGCTATTTTCCCTTGGGATGAGGTGACCTTTTTCCATTCTACTCTGGATCCTGGCCTTGCCTTCTTAGTTCCATACATTTTTCTGTGCCCACCTCTCCAAACCTCCCCAGAAATATTGCACTCTATGGAAGTAGACAGAATGGCTTCTTTTTCCTTGTCTTCATCATTTTCCCCATTTTCTTCTGCTCTCCCTACTCACAAAATCCCCCTGCCCTCACTCTATGAAGCTACCAGCAGAGTCTACATGGTTTCTGTTTCAGTCCCAATAATTCATTTATACTTTTCTGATTGGCTATTCATTGGATAGCCCCAAAATTATTTTTTAATTTCTTTTTTAAGCTTTGTCTCAAGAATGAAAATAATTGAAAATCAGTCAAAGGAATATAGACTAAAATTCTACAATACATAACATTTAAGAACATGAGCTCTGGTACCAAATGGGCATAGTTTTTATCTCAGCTCTTTTACAGCTTATGTCTGGGCTTCAGTTTATTCATGTGCAAAATGAGGATAATAGAATCTTCTTCAAAAGAACACTATATGAGTAAATTGATAGACTAGATGTAAATCATTTAGAACATGAGCTAGAGATATAGTAAGTCATCACTAAATGATACATAAAACTATTTTTATTTTGACTTGTGTTTTTCAGAGCTGTGAATGTAGTCCTTACTCAAAAACTGATCTTCCAGAGAGAGAAGAAGATGGCAGAATAAGAGAATCCTGAGCTCACCTCCTCTCACAGATACAAGAAATAACAACTAGATGTCATGCAACTCACTATGAACACAACTTGACTGGCAAAACATATATTCTATAACTAAAGACATAAAGAAAAGGCCACATTAAGAAAATAGAAGAGGAAGAGGCACAGTGAGAAAATAAGCCTCCAGTATGGCTGGGACCCACAAGTGGGAGGTGAATCATAGGCATGGAAGCACACACTAAGAAGCAGGAAGTTCAAGCCCCAAATCAGTCATGTCTGACCCTGGAGATCTACACCAAAAGATAAGCTCCCACAACATCTAGTTTTGAAAATCAGAAGGTCTTGGTTGCAGAAGATTTGAAGGGCTATAGGAAACTGAGCCTCCATTTTTAAAGAGCCAGCAAACTTTATCACTCAGGCCAAGGTCGAGCATGGAAGTAGAAGTTTGAAGAGTACCCAGGGTACATGTGAAAGAGATTTAGTTACTAATTTTAAGAAGTATGTCAGAGGGACAGAGATCTGCAGGAGCTTTCTCTGGGACTGGAGCTGCTACTAGGCACCATTATTTCTGGCCCTCTTCAGCCTAACTGGCTGAACACTTTGGGGAACCAGTTTTCACACATTTCATCTACCTTGCTAGGACTACAAACCCTGCCCTGCCTAACTTGCCTGCCCAAAGAGGTACCCCTTCAAAGTGGCTCCTGCTCCCACCACATCCAGCAGGTAGCATTGGCCAAGATCTCTACCTCCAGAGAAAGCCCTAACCTGGGCAAAGGGGAAAGTAATCCTACTCACCAGCATTCCCACAGTAATTATAGCCCAGCCTCTCAGTCAGCAATGCCAGGATCAAGCTCTGTCCATCAGTGTACCTGTAGAAGTTGAGGCTGGTCATTGCAGACAACCAGGTTGAGGTCTATCCCCCCTAGTAAACTAACAACAACTGCAGCCAAACTTCACACTTAGCTGCAGTAGGGGCAAGGCTTGCCTATCAATATGCCCATAGCAGCCACAGTCCAGCCAGATCACAAGTGAACATCCAACCCATTCAGACAACACCCCAGAAACACCAGGATCTGGAGACCAGGGGTCATTGTACTAGGGCACCACAGGGCCTCTTCTACACAAGGTCACTACTTTCAACAACATAAGACATAGTTGCCCTACTTAATAAATAGAAACAAACAGAGAGAGTCAGATAAAAGGAAGAGACTGAGAAATATGATCCAAACAAGAGAATAAGACAGAACCCCAGAAAAATACCTACTATAAATGGAGATAAGCAATATGTTAGTTAAAAGAGTTCAAGGTAATAGTCATAAAGATACTCATTACAGTTGAGAGAGGAGTGGATTAATTCAGTGAAAACTTTAGCATAGAAATAGAACAAATTTAAAAGAATTATTCAGATATAAAGAATGCAATAACTAAAATAAAAAATACACTAGAGTATATCAGCAGCAGATTAGAGGATGCAGAAAAACAATTTAGCAATACAGAATAAAGGATAGTGAAAGCAACCAAGCCAAACAGCAGAAAAATATTTTTTTTTCAAATTTTTTTTTAATTTATTTGACAGAGATCACAAGTAGGCAGAGAGGCAGGCAGAGAGAGAGAGAGAGAGGAGGAAGCAGGCTCCCTACAGAGCAGAGAGCCCTATGTGGGGCTCAATCCCAGGACCCTGGGATCATGACCTGAGCTGAAGGCAGAGGCTTTAACCCACTGAGCCACCCAGGTGCCCTATTATTTTTTTTTTAAATGAGGCTAGGTTAGTAAACTTCTGTAACAACATCAAGTATACTAACATTTACATTATAGGCCTTTTAGAAGAGAGAAAGGGACAAAAATATATGTGAACAAAGAAGAGCTGAAAATTTCTGTTACCTGAGGAAGGAAACAGGACCCACAGAGTCCCAAACAAGATGAACCAAAGGAGGTCCACACCAAGATACATGAGAATTAAAGCAGAAAACAAATAAGTAAATAAATAATATAAATAAATATTCTCAAAGGTAGCTAGAGAAAAGCAAACAATTGCATGCAAGGGAAACCCCTTATGCTATCAGATGATTTTTCAGCAGAAACTCTGCAGGCCAGAGAAGTGGCACGATATATACAAACTTCTGAAAGAAAAAAACCTACAACCAAGAACACTCTAATCCAGCAAAATTGTAACATTCAGCATTGAAAGAGAGATAAATTTTCCAAACAAAAGTTAAAGGAGTTCATCACTACTAAACCAGCCTTATAAGAAACACTAGAGAGACCTCTTTAAGTGGAAAAGAAAATGCCATAACTAGAAGAAAAGTATGAAAAGAAAACACTTCACTGGTAAAAACAAAAACAAATACAGAATAAAGGTAGTAAATGAATCACTTATAAAGCTAACTTAAAAGTTAAAAGACAAAAGTAGTAAAATCAATTGCATCTACCAAAATTAGTCAAGGGATTCACAAAGAAAAGATATTAAATATGACATCACATACATAAAACATGGAGTAGGGAGTAAAAATGTAGTGTTTTCAGAATGTACTTGAACATAAGCAACCATCAAATTAATATAGATTGCTACATGCATAGGATGTTATACATGAACTTTATGATAACCATAAACCAAAAACCTATAATATATACAGAAAAAATAATAAAAATAAAGAAATCTGAGCATAATACTAAAGAAGGTCATCAAATCACAAAGGAAGAGAGTAAGAGAAAGAAAAAGAACAGAGAAGAACTATAAAAACAACCAGAAAACAATGAGTAAAATGGCAATAACTACACACCTATCAATAATGACTTTAAATGTAAATGCTATAAATATTCCCATCAAAAGACATGGCGTGACTGAATAGATAAAAAAGACCTATCTATATGTTGCTTATGAGAGAACCACCACAGACCTAAGGACATATACAGACTGAAAGTGAAGGAATGGAAAAAGACACCTCATACAAATGGAAACAAACAAAAAAAAGAGCTGGGGTAGCGATACTTACATCAGACAAAAGAGACTTTAAAACAAAAATTGTGGGACACCTAAGTGGCTCAGTTGATTAAATGATTAAGCAGCTGCATTCAGCTCAGGTCATGATCCGAGGGTCCTCAGATCAAGCCGAACATCGGGTTCCCTGCTCAGCAGAGAGCCTGCTTCTCCCTCTCCCTCTGCCTGCTGCTCCTTCTGCTTGTGCTCTCTCTCTGTCAAATAAAAAAATAAAGATCTTTAAAAATAAATAAAAATAAAATTTAAAAATAGTGTAACAAGAGACAAAGAAAAAGAGCAAGTACATAATGATAAAGGGATCAAGTCAACAAGAAGCTATAGTAGTTGTAAATATCTATGTATGCAACATATAAGCATATAAATATATGAAACAAATATTAAGGGAGAAATTGACAATAATACAACAGTAGTAGGGAATGTTAACACCCCAGTTACATTAATGGGTAAATCATCCAGACATAAAATCAACAAGAGAACAGCAGCTTTGAACAACACATTAGACTAGATGGACTTAAGTGATATACAAAGAACATGCCAGCCAAAACCAGTGGAATACACATTGTTTTCAAGAACACATAGGATATTTTCCAGGATAGATCATGTTAGGGCACAAAAATAGGCTCAGTAAATATAAAAAGACTATAATTACAACAAGCACCTTTTCCAACCACAACCCTATGAAATCGGAAATCACTCTTGTAAGGGAAAAAAAAAATAAATAAAAACAGGAAAAAACACAAGTCACATGCTAGTAAGCAACAAATGAATCCCTGAAGAAATAAAAGATGAAATGAAAAAGTGCCTTACAACAAATGAAAATGAAAACACAATGGTTCAAAATTCTTGGGGCACAGAAAAATCAGTTCTGAGAGGGAAGATTAGAGCAATACAGGACCACCTCAAGAAACAAGGAAATTACAATATAAACTTACACATAAAGGAACTAGAAAAAGAAAAAACAAACAAAACCTAAAACCATCAGTAGGAAGGAAATAATAAAGATTAGAGCAGAAATAAATGAAATAGAAACTTCAACTAGAAAGTATCAATGAAACTAACAGCTTGTTATTTGAAAAGACAAAATTTATAAAGCTTTAATCAGATTAGTCAAGAAAAAAAGAGAGAACTCAAATAAATAAAATAATAAATGAAAGAGAAGTTAAATGATAATGATACCACAGAAATAGAAAGAACTATAAGAGACTACTACAAAAAATTATATGCCAACAAACTGAACAGCCAAGAGGAAATAGATAAATTCCTGGGAACAAATAATCTTCCAACACTAAATCAGGAAAAAAATAAAAAATATAAACAGACTGATCACTAGTAACAAAATTGAATCAGACATCAAAAACTCCCAACAAACAAACTTCTGGGACAAGATGACCTCACAGGTAAAAATCTACCAAACATTTAAAGAAGAATTAATACTTGGTTTGCAGGGAGGAAATAAGATGGTGGAGTATTAGGGGAACCCAATGCTCGCATCATCCCTGGAACACAACTAGAGAGCTATAAAATCATTCTGAACACCGAAAAAAACCAATATGAGAACTGACAGAACAAACTGCATAACTAGAGAGAGAAAAGAGGCCACCTTATGGAAGGCAGGAGGTGAGGATATGTGATTTGGGGGAGAAAAAAAATAGCACTGTAGAGGAAAGGGAGCACTGATCATGTGGAGAGGAGGAGAGAGAGAGAGGGAGGAAGGAAGAGAGGGAAAAAGAGAGAGCAGTGCACAGGGGATTACACAAGAGAAACACTTCCCCAAAACCACTGACTGGGAAAACAAGAGAGTCTCATTATCATGAGTTTTAAAATCAGTGGAGCTCAAAGGCTGAAGTTTTAGAAGTCTGCACCATGATGAGGCAGAGCCCAGCAGGCATAGGGGTGTTCCTATGGAGGAGGAGGGCAGAGGCCCAGGAGTGGACAGCATGGTTCAAGGATCCCCAGGATGTGCTGGAAGAGACAGTTCCCCTTCATGGAGCGCATTTGGGAGAGGGGGCATTGCCTCTTAGGGGAAAAAAGAGCCAGCAGGTACCATTGTGCTTCCCTATTCATTAGCATAGGAGCAGAGGCACCTGTTGAGGGCAGCCAACATGGACATGAGCTTTTTGCTGCATTTTACTCTAAACTCCAAGCTGTGGTGTGCTTTCATGTAACTATCCTTTGGGGACAAACGAACACCAGCCCCAGCATGGTTAGAACTTCCTCCAAGGAGTCCCTAACTGCAGAGTTAAAAGACTTAAAAATTAGTCAGGCCAAAATAAAAAATGCTATAACCAAGATGCAAAACTGACTAGATGACCACTAATGACCACAAGGATGGAAGAATCAAAAGAATGAATAAATGATATAAAAGATAAAACTATTGAAGACAATGTAACTGAAAAGAGGAAAAGAAAATATGGGATCACAAAGGTAGACTTAGGGAATTCAGAAAGCCATAAAATATAATAATATTTGTATCACAGGAGTTCCAGAAGAGAGAAAAAATGGGGCAGAAGTTTTATTTGAGCAATGTATAGTTGAAAACTTCTCTAATCTGGAGAAGGAAGCAGACATCCAAATCCAGGAGGCACAGAGAATTCCCATAAAAATCAACAAAAGCAGGGACACCTGGGTGGCTCAGGGGGTTAAAGCCTCTGCCGTCAGCTCAGGTCATGATCCCAGGGTCCTGGGATCGAGCCCCGAATTGGGCTCTCTGCTCAGCGGGAAGTCTGCTTCTCCCTCTCTCTCTGCCTGCCTCTCTGCCTACTTGTGACCTCTGTCTGTCAAATAAATAAATAAAATCTTTTAAAAAAATCAACAAAAGCAGGCCAAGAGCAAAATATATGGTAGTAAAATTGCATTATACAGAGATAAGGGGGGAAAAATCCTAAAAACAGGAAAGGAAAAGAAATCTTTAACTTACAAAGGAAGACAAATCAGGTTAGCTCCAGATTTATTCATAGGAACTTCACAGGCCATAAGAGAGTGGCATGATATAGTCAATGTGCTGAATAGGAAAAATATGCAGTCAAGGATACTTGCAGTCAAGAAGGCTGTCATTCAGAATAGGAGAGAGAAAAAGTTTCCCAGGCAAACAAAAACAAAAAGAGTTCATGACCACCAAACCAGCCCTATAAGAAATAGTAAAGGGGACACTTTGAGTGGGAAAGAAAGACCAAAAGTGAAAAAGACTAGAAAGCAACAGAAAAAATTTCCAGAAACAACTTTATAGGTAATGCAATGGCACTTAATTCATATCTATCAATAATCATTATGAATGTAAATGGACTAAATATTCCAATCTAAAGACACAGTGTTTCAGAATGGGAAAAAAAAAATCTATATGCTGTCCACAAGAGACTCATTTTATTTATAATTTTTTAAAGTCTTTTTGTTTAAGATTTTATTTATTCAAAATAATGAGAGACAGCATGAGAGGAGAAGGTCATAGGGAGAAGTAGATTCCTTGAGGAGCTGGGATCCTGATGCAGGACTCAATCCTGGGACTCCAGGATCATGACCTGAGCTGAAGGCAGACACTTAACAACTGAACCCCCCGGGCACCTAACTAAAAAACTCATTTTAAACCTGAAGACACGGGTATATTAAAAATGAGGAGATGGAGAAAAATTTATCATGCTAATGGACATCAAAAGAAAGCCAAAATATCCATTCTTATATCAGATAAACTGCATTTTAAATCAAAGACTCTAACAAGAGATGAAATTGGACACTATATTATAATATATAATAAAACGGTCTATCTAACAAGAATATCTAACAATTGTAAATATTTATGCCCCCAACTTAGGAATACTCAAATATATAAATCAATTAATAAAAAAGCATAAAGAAACTCATTGATAATAATACAATAATAGTAGGGGACTTTATCATCCAGTTTACAACAATGGACAGATTATCTAAGCAGAAAATCAGCAAGGAAAAATGGCTTTGAATGCACACTGGACCAGATGGACTTAACAAATATATTCAGAACATTTCATCCAAAAGAGGCAGAATATACATTCTCTTTGAGTACACATGGAACATTCCCCAGAATAGATCACATATGGGATCACAAACCAGGCCTCATCAAATACAAAAAGACTGAGATGATACCATGCATATTTTCAAACCACAGTGCTATGAAACTTGAAGTCGACCACAAGAAAGAATTTGGTAAGGCCACAATTATGAGGTTAAAGAACTCCTACGGGGGAGGAGTCAAGATGGCAGAGAAGTAGCAGGCTGAGACTACATCAGGTAGCAGGAGATCAGCTCGATAGCTTATCTAAACATTGCAAACACCTAAAAATCCAACGGGAGATCAAAGAGAAGAAGAGCAGAAATTCTAGAAAGAGAAAATCAACCACTTTCTGAAAGGTAGGACTGGTGGAGAAGTGAATCCAAAACGACAGGAAGATAGACCATGGGGGGAGGGGCCGGCTCCCAGCAAGCGGCGGAGCAACGGAGCACAAAATCAGGACTTTTAAAAGTCTGTTCCACGGAGAGACATTGCTCCAGTGGCTAAACCGGGGTGAAGCCCACGCGGGGTCAGCGTGGCCCCAGGTCCCGCAGGGTCACAGAAGGATCGGGGGTATCAGAGTGTCGCAGAGCTTGCAGGTGTTAGAACGGAGAAGCCGGCTACAGAGACAGAGCCAAGAACTGAGCTCTCAGCTTGGGGTTACACTGAACTGGTCACAGGCTGGGTGAGCGCAGAGAGTGGCTGGAGGCCGGGGATACGGGAGTGATTGGGCGCTGTTCTCTGGGGGTGCACTGAGGAGAGGGGCCCCAGGCTCTCGGCTCCTCTGGGCCAGAGACTGGGAGGCTGCCATTTTCATTCCTGTCCTCCAGAACTCTACAGAAAGCGTTCAGGGAACAAAGCTCCCGAAAGCGAACCCGAGTGGACTACTAAGCCTGGCCCCTGGTAAGGGCGGTGCAATTCCGCCTCGGGCAAAGACACTTGAGAGTCACTGCAACAGGCCCCTCCCCCAAGAGATCAACGAAAAATCCAGCCAGGACCAAGTTAACCTACCAAGTAGAGCAGGTTCAATACCAAGGACAGCAGCGGAATTCCAGAGGAGGAGAAAGCAAAGAATGGAACTCATGGCTTTCTCCCCATGTATCTTTAGTCTTGTTGTTAATTTATTTTTTTTCAATTTTTTTTTGTCTTCTGCTAAATGTTTTTTAACTTTTTAACTTTTCTTTTTTAACGTTTTTCAAGTAGTTTACCATATATATATATATATATATATATATATATATAAGGTTTATTATATATATATATGTTTACCATTATATATATATCTTTCTTTATATATATATATATATATATATCTTTCTTTTTTATATTTTTTTCTTTATTTGTTTTCTTTTTTTAATTTTTTCTTTTTTTTCTGAATCTCTTTTTATCCCCTTACTCCACCCCCTGATTTGGGGTCTCTTCTGATTTGGTTAAAGCGCATTTTTCTGGGGTCTTTGCCACCCTTTTAGTATTTTACTTGCTCCTTCATATACTCTTATCTGGACAAAATTACAAGGTGGAAAAATTCACCACAAAAAAAAAGAACAAGAGGCAGTACTGAAGGCTAGGGACCTAATCAATACAGACATTAGTAATATGTTAGATCTAAAGTTCAGAATGACGATTCTCAAGGTTCTCGCCGGGCTCGAGAAAGGCATGGAAGATATTAGAGAAACCCTCTCTGGTGATATAAAAGCTCTTTCTGGAGAAATAAAAGAACTAAAATCTAACCAAGTTGAAATCAAAAAAGCTATTAATGAGGTGCAATCAAAAATGGAGGCTCTCACTGCTAGGATAAATGAGGCAGAAGAAAGAATTAGTGATATAGAAGACCAAATGACAGAGAATAAAGAAGCCGAGCAAAAGAGGGACAAAGAGCTACTGGACCACGAGGGGAGAACTCGAGAGATAAGTGACACCATCAGACGTAACAACATTAGAATAATTGGTATTCCAGAAGAAGAAGAAAGAGAGAGCGAAGCAGAAGGTATATTGGAGAGATTTATTGGAGACAATTTCCCTAATATGGCAAAGGGAACAAGCATCAAAATCCAGGAGTTGCAGAGAACCCCCCTCAAATAAACAAGAATAGGTCCACACCCCATCACCTAATAGTAAAATTTATAAATCTTAGTGACAAAGAGAAAATCCTGAAAGCAGCCCGGGAAAAGAACTCTGCAACACACAATGGTAAAAATATTAGATTGGCAGCAGACTTATCCACAGAGACCTGGCAGGCCAGAAAGAGCTGGCATGATATATTCAGAGCACTAAACGAGAAAAACATGCAGCCAAGAATACTCTATCCAGCTAGGCTATCATTGAAAATAGAAGGAGAGATAAAAAGTTTTCAGGACAAACAAAACCTGCAAGAATTTGCAAACACCAAACCAGCTCTACAGGAAATATTGAAAGGGGTCCTCTAAGCAAAGAGAGACCCTAAAAGTAGTAGATCAGAAAGGAACAGAGACAATATACAGTAACAGTCACCGTACAGGCAATACAATGGCACTAAGTTCATATCTCTCAATAGTTACCCTGAATGTTAATGGGCTAAATGCTCCAATCAAAAGACACAGGGTATCAGAATGGATAAAAATACAAACCCATCTATATATTGCCTACAAGAAACTCATTTTAGAGGCAAAGATACCTCCAGATTTAAAGTGAGGGGGTAGTAAACAACTTACTATGCTAATGGGCATCAGAAGAAAGCTGGGGTAGCAATCCTTATATCAGATCAATTAGATTTTAAGCCAAAGACTATAATAAGAGATGACGAAGGACACTATATCATACTCAAAGGGTCTGTCCAACAAGAAGATCTAACAATTTTAAATATCTATTTAAACATGGGAGCAGCCAACTATATAAACCAATTAATAACAAAATCAAAGAAACACATCAATAATAATACAGTAATAGTAGGGGACTTTAACACTCCCCTCACTGAAATGGACAGGTCATCCAAGCAAAAGATCAACAGAAAATAAAAGCCTTAAATGATACATTGGACCAGATGGACATCACAGATATATTCAAAACTTTTCATCCCAAAGCAACAGAACACACATTCTTCTCTAGTACACATGGAACATTCTCCAGAATAGACCACATCCTGGTCCTAAATCAGGTCTCAACCAATATCAAAATATTGGGATCATTCCCTGCATATTTACAGACCACAATGCTCTGAAGCTAGAACTCAATCACAAGAGGAAATTTGGAAAAAACCCAAATACATGGAGACTAAACAGCATCCTTCTAAAGAATGAATGGGTCAATCAGGAAATTAAGGAAGAATTGAGAAAATTCATGGAAACAAATGATAATGAAAACACAATGGTTCAAAATCTGTGGGACACAGCAAAGGCAGTCCTGAGAGGAAAATATATAGCGGTACAAACTTTTGTCAAGAAATAAGAAAGGTCTCAAGTACACAACCTAACCCTACACCTAGAGGAGCTGGAGAAAGAACAAGAAAGAAACCCTAAACCCAGCAGGAGAAGAGAAATCATAAAGATCAGAGCAGAATCAATGAAATAGAAACCAAGAAAACAATAGAACAAATCAACAAAACTAGGAGCTGGTTCTTTGAAAGAATTAATAAGATTGATAAGCCCTTTGCCAGAATTATCAAAAAGAAAAGAGACAGGACCCAAATAAATAAAATCATGAATGAAAGAGGAGAGATCACAACTAACACCCAAGAAATACAGACAATTATAAGAACATACTACGAGCAACTCTATGCCAACGAATTTGACAATCTGGAAGAAATGGATGTATTCCTAGAGACATATAAACTACCACAACTGAACCAGGAAGAAATCAAAAACCTGAACAGACCTATAACCAGTAAGGAGATTCAAACATTCATCAAAAATCTCCAAACAAACTCCCAGGGCCAGACGGCTTCCCACGGGAATTCTACCAAACATTTAAAGAAGAACTAATTCCTATTCTCCTGAAACTGTTCCAAAAAATAGAAATGGAAGGAAAACTTCCAAACTCATTTTATGAGGCCAGCATCACCTTGATCCCAAAACCAGAGTAGGATCCCATCAAAAAAGAGAATTACAGACCAATATCCCTGATGAACACAGATGCAAAAATTCTCACCAAAATACTTGCCAATAGGATTCAACAGTACATTAAAAGGATTATTCACCAGGACCAAGTAGGATTTATTCCAGGGCTGCAAGTTTGGTTCAACATCCGCAAATCAGTCAATGTGATACAACACATTAATAAAGGAAAGAACAAGAACCACATGATACTCTCAATAGATGCTGAAAAAGCATTTGACAAAGTACAGCATCCCTTCCTGATCAAAACTCTTCAAAGTGTGGGGATAGAAGGCACATACCTCAATATTATCAAAGCCATCTATGAAAAACCCACCGCAAATATCATTCTCAATGGAGAAAAACTGAAAGCTTTTCTTTTAAGGAAAAGGAAAAGGAACACGGCAAGGACGTCCATTATCACCACTGCTATTCAACATAGTACTAGAAGTCCTAGCCTCAGTAATCAGACAACAAAAGGAAGTTAAAGGCATCCAAAGTGGCAAAGAAGAAGTCAAACTTTCCCTCTTCGCAGACAATATGATACTATATGGGGAAAACCCAAAAGACTCCACTCCAAAACTGCTAGAACTTGTACAGGAATTCAGTAAAGTGTCAGGATATAAAATTGATGCACAAAAATCAGTTGCATATCTGTACACCAACAACAAGACAGAAGAAAGAGAAATTAAGGAGTCAATCCCATTTACAATTGCACCCAAAACTATAAGATACCTAGGAATAAACCTAACCAAAGAGGCTAAGAATCTATACTCAGAAAACTGTAAAGTACTCATGAAAGAAATTGAGGAAGTCACAAAGAAATGGAAAAATGTTCCATGCTCCTGGATTGGAAGAATAAATATTGTGAAAATGTCTATGCTATCTAAAGCAATCTACACATTTAATGCAATCCCTATCAAAATACCATCCATTTTTTTCAAAGAAATGGAACAAATAATCCTAAAATTTGTATGGAACCAGAAAAGACCTCGAATAGCCAAAGGAATATTGAAAAAGAAAGCCAAAGTTGGCATCACAATTCCAGACTTCAAGCTCTATTACAAAGCTGTCCTCATCAAGACAGCATGGTACTGGCACAAAAACAGACACATAGATCAATGGAACAGAATAGAGAGCCCAGAAATAGACCATCAACTCTATGGTCAACTAATCTTCAACAAAGCAGGAAAGAATGACCAATGGAGAAAAGACAGCCTCTTCAATAAATGGTGCTGGGAAAACTGGACAGCCACATGCAGAAAAATGAAATTGGACCACTTCCTTACACCACACACGAAAATAGATTCAAAATGGATGAAAGACCTTAATGTGAGAAAGGAATCCATCAAAATCCTTGAGGAGAACACAGGCAGAAACCTCTTCGACCTCAGCCGCAGCAACATCTTCCTAGGAACATCACCAAAGGCAAGGGAAGCAAGGACAAAAATGAACTATTGGGATTTCATCAAGATCAAAAGGTTTTGCACAGCAAAGGAAACAGTTAACAAAACCAAAAGACAACTGACAGAATTGGAGAAGATATTTGCAAACGACATATTAGATAAAGGGCTAGTATCCAAAATCTATAAGGAAATTATCAAACTCAATACCCAAAGAACAAAGGATCCAATCAAGAAATGGGCAGAAGACATGAACAGACATTTCTGCAAAGAAGACATCCAGATGGCCAACAGACACATGAAAAAGTGCTCCACGTCACTGGCATCAGGGAAATACAAATCAAAACCACAATGAGATATCACCTCACACCAGTCAAAATGGCTAAAATTAATAAGTCAGGAAATGACAGATGCTGGCGAGGATGCAGAGAAAGGGGAAACCTCCTACACTGTTGGTGGGAATTCAAGCTGGTGCAACCACTCTGGAAAACAGCATAGAGGTTCCTCAAAGTGTTGAAAATAGAACTACCCTATAACCCAGCAATTGCACTACTGGGTATTTACCCTAAAGATACAAACGTAGTGATCCGAAGGGGCATGTGTACCCAAATGTTTATAGCAGCAATGTCTACAATAGCCAAACTATGGAAAGAACCTAGATGTCCATCAACAGATAAATGGATAAAGAAGGTGTGGTATATATACACAATGGAATACTATGCAGCCATCAAAAGAAATGAAATCTTGCCATTCTTGACGACGTCGATGGAACTAGAGGGTATCATGCTTAGTGAAATAAGTCTATTGGAGAAAGACAACTATCATATGATCTCCCTGATATGAGGACATGGAGATGCAATATGGGGGGTTAAGGGTATGGGAGAAGAATAAATGAAACAAGATTGGATTGGGAGGGAGATAAACCGTAAGTGACTCTTAATCTCACAAAACAAACTGAAGGTTGCTGGGAGAGGGTTGGGAGAGGGGGAGTGGGGTTATGGACATTGGGGAGGGTATGTGCTATGGTGAGTGCTGTGAAGTGTGTTAACCTGGCGATTCACAGACCTGTACCCCTGGGGATAAAAATACATTATAGGGGGGTGGGGGGGGTGGGAGGTTGAGGAACCAGGTGGTGGGTAATAGGGAGGGCATGTACTGCATGGAGCACTGGGTGTGATGCCAAAACAATGAACACTGTTATGCTGTAAATAAACAAATAAAAATAAATATTAAAAAAATACATTATATGTTTATTAAAAAATAAATAAAAATTTAAAAAAAAAGAACATCCTACTACAGAATGAATGGATTAACCAGGAAATTAAAGAAGAAATAAAAGAAAACATGGAAGCTAATGAAAATGGAAACATGACAGTACAAAACCTTTGGCATGTAGCAAAAACAATCATAAGATGGAAATATATAACAATACAAAACCACCTCAAAAAGCAAGAAAAATATCAAACACACAACCTATCCTGACACCTAAAGGAGCTAGAAAAGAAATAGAAAATGAAGCCCAAAGCCAGCAGAAGAGAGCAAATAATGAAGATTATAGCAGAAATAAACTATATAGAAACAAACAAAAAACAAAACACACTAGAACACATCAAAGAAACTAGTAGCTGGTTCCTTCAAAGAATTAAAAAACTTGATATGCCCCTAGGCAGAATTATCTGAAAGAAAAGAGAAAGGATCCAAATAAAAAAAAATCATGAATGAGACAGGAGAGTTCAGAACCAACACCATCGAAATATAAACAACTATAAGAGAATATTATAAAAATTTTATGTCAACAAATTGGGCAATCTGGAAGAAATGGATAAATTCCAAGAAACATATAAATTACCAAAACTGAAACAGTAAAAATGGAAAACTTGAACAGATCTATAACCAGCAAAAAAATTAAATCACTAATTAAAAAATCTCTTAAAAAACAAAAGTTCAGGACCAGATGGCTTCCCAGGAGTTTTCCACCAAACATTTAAAGTAGGGTTAACACCTATTCTTCTCAAACTGTTCCAAAACATAGAAATGAAAGGAAAACATCCAAACTCATTCTATGAAGCCAGCATTGTCCTTATTCCAAAACCAGAGAAAGATCCCACTAAAATGGAGGCCAATATCCCTAACAAACATGGATGCAAAAATTTTCAACATGATTCTAGCAAATTGAATCCACTGCTGCATTAAAATAATTATTCACCACAGTCAAATGGGATTTATTCCTGGGCTGTAAGTGTGGTTCAATATCTGCAAATAAATCAACATGATACACCACATTAATAAAAGAAAGGATAAGAACCTATGATCCTGTCAATAGATACAGAAAAAGCATTTTAACAAATACAGTTTCAATTCTTGATGAAAACCCTCAACAAAGTAGGGATAGAGGGAACATACCTAAACATCATAAAGGTCATATATGAAAGGCACCCAGCTAATATCATCCTCATTGGGAAAAAGGTGAGAGTTTTTCCTCTATGCTCAAGAACAAAACAGGAATGTAGGGATGTTTATTCTCACCATTGTTATTTAACATAGTACTGGAAATCCTAGCCTCAGCAATCAGACAACAACAACAACAAAATAAAGGCATTCTAATCAGCAAGGAAGAAGTCAAACTTTTACCATTCTCAGACAACATGATCCTCTATGTAGAAAATCTGAAAGACTACGCCAAAAAATTACTAGAATTCATACACAAATTCAACAATCATAGGATAGAAAATGAACATACAGAAATCTGTTGCATTTCTATACACCACTAATGAAGTAGTAGAAACAGAAATCAAGGAATCAATCCCATTTACTGATGGGAAAAACCATATGAGAGCGAGGGGAAAACCCAACCAAAGAGGTAAAAGATCTGAAAACTACAGAATACTCAAGAAAGAAACTGAAGTGGACAGAAAGAATGGAAAAACATTCTATGCCCACAGATTGGAAGTAAAAACATTTTTAAAATGTCTATACTACCCAAAGCAATCTATACATTTAATACAATTTCCCTCAAAATACCACCAGCATTTTTCACAGAGCTAAAACAAATAATCCTAAAATTTGTATGGAACCACAAAAGACCCCAAATAGAGCAATTTTGAAAAAGAAAACCAAAGGGGTGTCTGGGTGGCTCAGTTAGTTGAGCATCTGCCTTCAGCAGCAGTGTGTGTGTGTATATATATATATATATATGTATATATATATATGTATATATATATATGTATATATATATATATATGTATATATGAACATACATACACACACCCAAAGCTGAAATCTTGCCATGTGCAGCAATGTGGAGAAGCTAAAGTACATAATGCCAAACAAAATAAGTCAGTCAGAGAAAGAAAAACACCATATGATTTCACTCATATGTGTAATTTAAGAAACAAAGCAAATAAACATAGGGTAAGGAAGAAAAAAGAGAGGGAAGCAAACTGTAAGAGACTATTAACTATAAAGAACAAACAGGGTTGATAGAGGGGAGATGGGTGGGGGATGGGCTAAACGGGTGATGGTATTAAGGAGGGCACCTGTTGTGATGAGCATTGGGTGTTCTATGTAAGTTATGAATCATTAAATTCTCCTCCTGAAACCAATATTACACTAATGTAATGTAATGTAACTAATACATGTTAACTAAGTAGAATTTAGGGCGCCTGGGTGGCTCAGTGGGTTAAGCCTCTGCCTTCAACTCGGGTCATGATCCCAGGGTCCTGGGATGGAGCCCCGCATCAGGCTCCTGCTCAGCATGGAGCCTACTTCCTCCTACTTCCTCCTCTCTCTCTGTCTGCCTCTCTGCCTACTTGTGATCTGTCTGTCAAATAAATAAATAAAATCTAAAAACAAAAACAAATGAACATTTATAAATAGAGAGAACAAACCGGTAGTTGCAAGAAGAGATGGGGATAGAGGAATGGGTGAAATAGGTGAAGGGGATTAAACTTCTAAACTTCCAGTTATAAAACAAATAAATCACAGGGATGAAAAGTACAGCATAGGGAATGTAGTCAATAATATTCTAATAATTTAGTATGGTGACAGATGGCAACTATACCTATGGTGAGCATTGCATAATATATAGAATTATTGAATCACTATATTGTACACCTGAAACTAATACATTATTTGTCACTTAGATCTCAATTAAAAATTTTAAAATCTGGAGGCTCCTAGGTGGTACAGTCGGTTAGGTGTCTGAATCCTCCTTTTGGCTCAGGATGTAATCTCAGGGACATAAGATCGAACCCCATTTGGGGTCCCCTCAACATGTAGTCTGCTAAAACTCTCTCTCCCTCTGTCCCCACCTCTCCATCCCACACTCCTCTCCCACCCTCTAATAAATAAAATCTTTACAAAAATTAATTTTTTTTTTTTAGCCATCAGGGAGATTCAAATTAGAACCACATTGAGATACCACCTTACACCAGTTAGAATGGCCAAAATTAGCAAGACAGGAAAGAACGTGTGTTGGAGAGGATGTGGAGAAGGGGGAACACTATTACACTGTTGGTGGGAATTCAAGTTGGTGCAGCCACTTTGGAGAACAGTGTGGAGATTCCTCAAGAAATTAAAAATAGAGCTTCCCTATGACCCTGCAATTGTACTGCTGGATATTTACCCCAAAGATACAGATGTAGTGAAAAGAAGGGCCATCTGTACCCCAATGTTCATAGCAGCAATGGCCACGGTTGCCAAACTGTGGAAAGAACCAAGATGCCCTTCAATGGATGAATGGATAAGGAAGATGTGGTCCATGTACACTATGGAGTGTTATGCCTCCATCAGAAAGGATGAATACCCAACTTTTATATCAACATGGATGGGACTGGAAGAGATTATGCTGAGTGAAATAAGTCAAGCAGAGAGAGTCAAGTATCATAAGGTTTCACTTATTTGTGGAGCATAACAAATAACATGGATGACATAGGGAGATGGAGAGGAGATGGGAGTTGAGGGAAATTGGAAGGGGAGGTGAATCATGAGAGACTATGGACTCTGAAAAACAATCTGAGAGTTTTGAAGGGGCGGGGGGTGGGAGGTTGGGTGAGCCTGGTGGTGGGTTTTATGGAGGGCATGTATTGCATGGAGCACTGGGTGTGGTGCAAAAACAATGAATTCTGTTACACTGAAAAGAAATTAATTTTTTTTAAAGTTTAAAAAAATAAAAAATAAAAAAAATTCAAAACTGATCTTCCTTCCTTCATAAATTAATTCAGCTATAAAGAATGATTGCCTGTTTCATCCAAAACAACCTGCTAGGATTTAGAGATTAAGTGAGATGAGGAAAAAGGCCGGACTGACCTTTGTCTTCAGGTTACAACCTTGGTGGGGAGGAATGAGAGGCAGATATGAAAGATCATTTCACACAATGAGATAAGTGAAAACACGGATTTGCAATTAACTCATGGGAACACAAGCCTAACCTCAGGAAAGGTTTCATCACAGAGAGGGAGGGGGGAGAAAAGGAAATCATAAAGTGGGATCCTCAGGGCTCTAACTTTCCCAAAATGAAATGCAAATCTACTGTTTTTCATTTCAAGTATGTTGTAATAGGCAGGGCCAAAGGCAGCAGAACCTATTAAAAGTTTTAGGTATTTATTCCAATTGAAAGAACTACAGTTGGCCTCCTGAGTTAAATAACTCACCAGTTCTGGTTATTGCCATAGTCTTCGTTCCATAACTACTCAGCTTTTAATTTGTGTGCAAAACCCAGGAGGGTAAGAGGAGCAGCTGTTCCCTCAGACAGAAGTCCTCAAAGAGAAACAGATCAGATAACAGCAGAGACTGGCAGAATGCTGCCCTTCTCCAGGGAAGGGACAAAGCCTGTAATTTGCTACCTGGTAAATGATGAAGGCTCAGACATACCCTTGTGACCACAAAGTAGCCATTGTGTCCAAAGGTAACGAGTACAGGATGACTCCAAGGAGGTAGGGCACCTGGAGGGCAGACCTCCAAAGAGAGAAGTTATGCCTCCCAAATTAGGACAGAATTCTTGAATCTGGAAATGAGGACAAGTAAGAGAGATACATTCTTCCCAATTTCAATCCCCTCCTCTTAAAGAAATTCATGCATCTCTGGAGAGTTGTGTAGCAGGGAAAAAAACAAAGGCATCAGTATGCAGCAAACAGTCGGCATGCAGCACAGAACTTTAGAACCCTTAGGTCCCCATCCTTGCCTGCCCAGGATTTGGGTCAAATTGCCTTTGGAAAAGTGCTTTTCCCTATTTCTGGGTCTGGATCAGCTGGCTCATCTCTGGGGCATACATTTAAATATAAGTCAGGAAGAAAAGCGTGGCAAATAGTTTGTTCTCATTGAAAACAAAAATGAACTCTGATCTATCTAAGCTCCAACAAAGTACTTTTCTTGTCTTAAACCCAATTAAAACAGAAATTGGTAGGCAAAGCACTGAATCATAGCAACATTTCAGGGCTTTCATTAGTATGAAAAGTAAGATTTATGTGACCAGTGATGTAATCCCCTTGCTTAGTTTCCACTGCAGAAAGAAACACAGCAGAACGCTCACACTGAGATGGACTTTGGATCAGGGGCTTACAGACGACCCTCCCACAGGAACTATTTTCTGAACAGCATGCTAACTAAAATGAAAAGTTGTTATTTTTCAAATCTGCAGAAGAAACATAATTATTTTTTTAATCTCAATTATTTTCCTGTTATAAATTTTCTTTTAATGCTGATACCTGGTACCGTAAGTACTGTAATGCGCTTACAATGGTGTCTGCTTTTGAAGAAATTTGTGTGTGGTTTTGTTAATCTACTGGTATGCCATGTGTCACCTCAAAGCGCTCCCAGATGTTCTGTCCCCTCATCAAATGCAGATTTCTCAATTTGTTAGGAATCAGAACGTGTTGTCATACTCACGGTTGAATCACAGGGGTTTTTTAGCGACAAAATACGCTTGTGCCGACACTAATTGCTAGCACCTCCTTAGCATTTATTAAATGCCAGACCGAGTGGTTGAGTCTTCAGAGAAGCTAATGACTTCCAGGGGAAAAAACTGAGGCTCAAGAAGTTAAGTAACATGTTTAGAGTCACATTGCTGGGAAGTGCCTGAGCCTAGAGTCAGAGCCACGGTTTTCTGGCCCCAGAGCCTTGACTCAGAGCCACACTGTCAGAAGCAGAGAGAGAATTACCACTGATGGTGTGATCATCAGCATCCAGCCTCCAGGCTGTTGGTCTTACTCACTGTTGAAACTCCACCACCTAACTCAGTGCTAACCCTGTAGTGCTTCTTGAAGAAAATAATAATCTCAAGGTTTTTAGCACTCAGAGAATCAGGAAATAGCCTATGAGTCAAGCCATTGATATTGGAGGCCAGAGTTAGAATCGTGTGACTCAGAATTGCTTCACTTCCATTAGACAGTTGGACCAACAGGATGTGAGTAGCATCCAAGGTAGATTTCCTCCCAATTCTGTGACAATGCTTTTACTTTGTGACTCCCTTATGAGTAAAGACATAGGTTCTTGGCCTTACCTTCTACCAAGAAACACCACTGTCTTGGGTTAGGCTTCC
Source organism: Meles meles (assembly GCF_922984935.1). Lineage (NCBI taxonomy): Eukaryota > Metazoa > Chordata > Mammalia > Carnivora > Mustelidae > Meles > Meles meles. The sequence continues at coordinate 33,416,381 of NC_060069.1, read as the reverse complement.
AGAAGCATAACCCATGACAGGGATTCAGATAAGAAGGATTTATTAGGAAGAACTCTTAAGAGAAATCTTAAGAGAAGGAAGGAGGATGATAGAGAGGCAGGAAAGACACTGAGTATAGATGTAGTCTCTGGAAATTCTAGATTTGATCTGTTCCAGGGGGAGGGGCTATAGAACATAAATACACTGCAAAGACACCCCTGCTGAAAATTGGGCATGGGGGTGCTGGCTTTTGCACATCTACTTCACTTCAGTATTGATGATGGTCAGCCCCAGGTGAAGAAATGCATAATCTCCCAGTCTTTAGAGACAAGGCAGCTGTGAGCCTTTAGCAGCCAACAGTACTAGAAATTATGGGAGTGGGTTGTGATTAAGGGAAGTTCGGCTGGACACCAACAGTGTCTACTACAACTTTTCTGGAGAATTGATCTCTCATTGGATTCCTGTCCACAAAAGAACAAACATTACTGATTCAATGAAATGCAGCAAGTCCCTATCTATGCCAGGTCCTTGTTTTATGCTGAGCTTACAAAAATGAACAAGCCACTGTCCATCCTATACCCAGCCAGTGGCAAAACTATGTCTAAGTCAGATCGTTAAGAAGTACATATACACACAGGAGAATTTCAGATAAGGAGCACCATAAGGAAAATTAATCAGGCCAAGGTAAGAGACTGACTTGTAGGGCAGTGACTGCTTTGGAATGGGTGGTCAGGAAAACCGTTCCTGTGGAGGGGTCATTGGAGCAGAGACTGAATAGAACAAGAGAAGAAAATAAGCCACATGAAGATCCCCAGGCACAACTTTCCTGGCAAAGGGAACAGAAGGTGCAAGGTCGCTATGTTGGGAACAAGCTTGTCAGCATCTAAACATTGAGTACAAAAGAAGCAACAAAAGCACAGGGAGATTCTTGTCTCACGTTGAGGTCTTTTATCCATTTCGAGTTTATCTTTGAGAACGGTGTAAGAGAATGGTCGAGTTTCATTCTTCTATATATCGCTGTCCAGTTTTCCCAGCACCATTTATTGAAGAGACTGTCTTTTTTCCATTGAATATTTTTTCCTGCTTTGTCGAAGATTATTTGACCATAGAGTTGAGGGTCCATATCTGGGCTCTCCACTCTGTTCCACTGGTCTATGGGTCTGTTTTTATGCCAGTACCACGCTGTCTTGGTGATCACAGCTTTGTAGTAAAGCTTGAAATCGGGTAACGTGATGCCGCCAGTTTTGTTTTTGTTTTTCAACATTTCCTTAGCAATTCGGGATCTCTTCTGACTCCATACAAATTTTAGGATTATTTGCTCCAGCTCTTTGAAAAATATCGGTGGAATTTTGATCAGAATGGCATTAAAAGTATAGATTGCTCTAGGCAGTATAGACATTTTAACAATGTTTATTCTTCCAATCCAAGAGCATGGAACAGTCTTCCATCTTTTTGTGTCTTCTTCAATTTCTTTCATGAGTGTTCTGTAGTTCCTCGAGTACAGGTCCTTTACTTCTTTGGTTAGGTTTATGCCCAGGTATCTTATGGTTCTTGGTGCTATAGTAAATGGAATCGATTCTCTAATTTCCCTTTCTGTATTTTCATTGTTAGTGTATAAGAAAGCCACTGATTTCTGTACATTGAAAGACCTCAACATGAGACAGGAATCTATCAGAATCCTAGAGGAGAACATAGGCAGTAACTTCTTCGATATCAGCCACAGCAACTTCTTTTAAGATATGTCTCCAAAGGCCAAGGAAACAAAAGCAAAAATGAACTTTTGGGACTTCATCAAGATCAAAAGCTTCCGCACAGCAAAGGAAACAGTCAACAAAACAAAAAGGCAACCCACGGAATGGGAGAAGATATTTGTAAATGACAGTACAGACAAAGGTTGATATCCAGGATCTACAAAGAACTTCTCAAACTCAACACACACAAAACAGATAATCATATCCAAAAATGGGCAGAAGATATGAACAGACACTTCTCCAACGAAGACATACAAATGGCTATCAGACACATGAAAAAATGTGCATCATCACTAGCCATCAGGGAGATTCAAATTAAAACAACATTGAGATACCACCTAACACCAGTTAGAATGGCCAAAATTAGCAAGACAGGAAATAACGTATGCTGGAGAGGATGTGGAGAAAGGGGAACCCTCTTACACTGTTGGTGGGAATGCAAGTTAGTGCAGCCACTTTGGAGAACAGTGTGGAGATTCCTGAAGAAATTAAAAATAGAGCTTCCCTATGACCCTGCAATTGCACTGCTGGGTATTTACCCCAAAGATACAGGTGTAGTGAAAAGAAGGGCCATTTGTACCCCAATGTTTATTGCAGCAATGGCTACGGTCACCAAACTGTGGAAAGAACCAAGATGCCCTTCAATGGATGAATGGATAAGGAAGATGTGGTCCATATACACAATGGAGTATTATGCCTCCATCAGAAAGGACGAATACCCAACTTTTGTAGCAACATGGACGGGACTGGAAGAAATTATGCTGAGCGAAATAAGTCAAGCAGAGAGAGTCAAGTATCATATGGTCTCACTTATTTGTGGAGCATAACAAATAACATGGAGGACATGGGGAGATGGAGAGGAGAGGGAGTTGAGGGAAACTGGAAGGGGAGATGAACCATGAGAGACTATGGACTCTGAAAAACAACCAGAGGGTTATGAAGGGGCAGCGGTGGGGGGGGGGGGATGGGGTGGGAGGTTGAGGAACCAGGTGGTGGGTAATAGGGAGGGCACGTACTGCATGGAGCACTGGGTGTGATGCCAAAACAATGAACACTGTTATGCTGTAAATAAGCAAAACAAAATAAATAAATAAATTAAAAAAAAAAAAAACACACAGGGAGAAAAATCTAACACGAACCCTAACATTCAAGTTGAAACTAGAGGAATGACCACAGTCAGCACAGATGAAGACTGTATCAGTGGACATTTTCTACATCAGAAGCTAAAAATAAAAAAGATAAACAAGCTGTGATCTCTGGCCCCAACAAGGTCACAACTTTATCCTAAGATAGACAGATGATGGTAGATAGATATATAGATAGATAAGATGAGAGATAGATAGATAGATAGATGACCAAAGATTCTAATTCATATGACAAGAGCTGTTGGTTATGAAAACAGAAAAAGGAAAACACTGGATTTTGCCTGAATATAGCAGTAGAAATCCCCATAGGGAACGAAGGTTTTGAGTAGGGCCTCAAAGCAGGAGTAGGAGCTCACCTGAAGGAGAAACAGGATGTAACATTCCAGGAAAGACAATAGTATGAGCAAAGGTACTAACATGTAGACTCTAGAATATCTAACTTGTACATATTATAGGGACTGGCAGGAAGACAGGGGAGGGAGAAGGAGCAAGAAGATCTGCTAATTTGGGGCACCTGGGTGGCTCAGTGGGTTAAAGCCTCTGCCTTCGGCTCAGGTCATGATCCCAGGGTCCTGGGATCGAGCCCCACATCAGACTCTCTGCTTAGCAGGGAGCCTGCTTCCTCCTCTCTCTCTGCCTCCTCTCTGCCTGCTTGGGATCTCTGTCTGTCAAATAAATAAATAAAATCTTTTTAAAAAAAGAAGATCTGCTTATTTACCAGGAAAAGCAAACTCAAGCAGCTCTAAAGCAATTAACTATTCTATTATTTTCCTTTAACTAAACAACCCCAGGAAATATGAGCTTTAACTTGGCTCCCCAAGACAGCATTTCTCAGGTGTGATGCATAAACCACCTGTATCAGAATCACCTCAACTTTTTCAAAATTCAGGTTCCTGGGCTCCCACCCCCCCCAACATTTCTTAAAAGGAAAATTGCTAGGTTATAATCTTTATCAAGATGATATGTAAGTACTTTCAAGAATTTAAACATGTCTTCACAGGTAAAAATGAAAATGTGTCTAATTCCTGTTTATTTCTAAGATGGACCTACGTTTGCCCTCCACCATATTTTACAACAGCAGTAAAAATCTCAGCCACCGTAAAAGCTGGAGAAGTCATATATATTCCACTTACTGCTGCACACCAGCCCCGGATCTCTGGATTGCAGTTACTCCTATTTGACACTGAGAGTACTTACTCTCTTTCCTAAGATGGAGGTATCCATCCAGGTTACAATGAATGCAAACACCTGCAGTAATTACAGGACAGAGGTCACCAGCCCGGGGAAATCTTTCTGAGAGGAGCTGCTTTAAAGTGGGACAGTCAGTCCGCATTTGGACTATTTCTCCAGCCATCAAAGTTCCCAGGTGCTTCTTATTAGAAGTACAACTACCAGCCAGGTAGCTCCCCAACCCCTAGCAAGGCAGTCCACTTGCCCCCAGCTCTACCTTTAGGTTCGATATGTGTAGTAGGGTAAGAGAAAATCTGGAATTGAGTAGATGCCCTTGCTCCTGCACGCCTCCCAAGCCACTTCAGAGACCAGGCCTCTCCCTACATCCACCAGACTCCAGGTTTCTGGGTGCCCTGAGCAGCCCAGGCTCGCTCCTGGGCATTAGGCACCCCATCAACTCTCCTGGGGCAACTGGGGTTCTCCGGGTTTGTGGAGCTGTGGCAGGTACCCCAACATATCTCAACCCTTCTGGATGGAGGCATCAACCCACCTCCCCACACCACCCCATCCAACGGAAGCTCTTTCTGAGGCTTTAGCTTTCAAGTGGTGAGATTCAGCACTCACCCAGTTTGAACTCACTGTCCGATGCGGTCTCCAGCTTCCCCAGCATCAAGGCTCCCAAGGGTCTCTTACTGGAGACACATCCCCACCAGTGGGCCAGGACCCACCCTGGCAAGGCAGTCCCCTTGCCTCTAGCTCTAACCACAAGGGCAATATGGACACTCATATAGGTGAAGTCATGGAAGTACACCGATATAGGTACCCTGAAGAACTTGCTTCTCTGTGACTTGGCCTCTGTGACTTGGTCCCCTGCCCTGTTCCAAGTACCCGGCTTACCTGGCCTGCTAGGACTCCACATGCGCAGTACACAGCCCCTCATCCAGCCTTGGGCAGCAGGGCTCTACAGGCCTGCAGATCTTGGGTGGTCCCCATCACCTGCATGACCGCCTGAGTGTATGGAGCTTAACCACCAAATATATTTCTGTGGGGCAGCTCTAAAATGGTGACAGTCAGTTCCCATTTGGGGTGTGCCCGATAGGGTCCCAGGCGTCTCCAGCAAGGAAATCTTCCAAGTGTTTCTTCTTGATGGATACTCTCCCCCCCCCCCACCCCAGCCAGCCCATGCAAGGTTGTCCACTTTCCTCCAGCTCTGCCTTCAGGTGAAGTATGCACATTTGTGTAGGATAGGACTTAGAATTAGGCAGATACTTTGTACCCCAAGAACCCGTTTCTGTGACACAGCCTCTTAAGTAGCCTGCCCTGTTCAGATCCTTGCCTTCCAGTACCAAAGCAGCTGGCACACGTGCAGTGCATACTCAGTCAGCCTCATCCTCGTTGAACCTCGGGAGGTTGGGGGGCGGGGCCGAGAGAGGCGGGTGGTGGCTGGCCCATGGCGCTCAGGTCACTCCGCAGACACCTGCGTAACTTTCTGAGTGGATGGATCCCACTGCTGTAAACCATTCTGAGATGGCAGCCTTAAATTGGCGACAGTTCACATCCCATTTGGACTAGATGAGTGATAGGGTTCCTCCACCCCTCAAATCTCAGGGGTGTCTCTTCATCAAGAGGGTCCCCTGACCATCCTCTGCAGCTGGCCCTGCCAAGGTAGGCTAGATGCCTCCAACTCTGCTGTCAGGAGGAATATGTGTATTCTTGGCTAGGACTTAAAATTAGGCAGATACTCTGTAGCCCAAGAACACCTTGTGACCTTGCCTTTCTTGTCACCAGTGGTGTTTCAGATCCTTAGTTTCCCTGACTTGCACCGCCTGCACATGCGCAGTACCCACTCCATCAGTCCACCTCCCTCAGCAGGGGCTCTCCAGGCCTGTGGCACTCCAGGCTTGTCCCCAAATACCTCCCTAAGCTCCAGGACAGAGGGAGGCCACCCCTCTAAATATTGTTGCAGTGACAGCTTTAAACTGGCAACAGTCAGTTCCCATCTGGACTCGCTGCCTGATGGGGTCTCAGCTTCTCTAGCAATAAGGGCTCCCAGGTGTCCGCTATGGAGGATAGCCCAGCTGGTCAGGCAGGGCCGACCCCGGCAAGGCAGTGCACTTTCCTGCCGCCCTGCCTTCAGCCTCTGTGTTAGTTTTGGCCAGGAAATTGGCAGATGCTTTGCACTCCCACGATCTGGCTAATATGTGCCAGTATCTCCAGTCACCTATCTTGTTCCAGATCCCTCTCTTCTCTGACCTGAAAGGCCTGTGCATGAGCACTAGGCACCTAGTAAGATGAAGCTTCTTCTTCTTATCAAGCATCATAAAGGTGAGAAATACTCCAAACACAGAAAAAGATACAAAGAAAGCACATGATTGCCAGAGGGGAGAGAGGTGGGAGATAGCCAAAATAGGTGAGGGGGAGGGGAGACAAAGGCTTCCAGTTATGAAATGAATAAATCAGGGAAATTAAAGGTACAGCACAGGGAACATACTCAATGGCATTGTAATAGCATGGTATGGTGACACTTCTGGTGAGCACAGCATTAATGTATAGACTTGTCAAATCCTTATGTTAGATACCTGAAATTAACATAGCATTGTATGTCAACTATACTTAAATTAAAAATTTTAAAAGACACTGAGGGTCAAAAACAATTCGCCCAAGTGTAATAAAATGTCACCTTCACTACTCTTCAAGGAAAACAAACTAAATAATAAGAGAATATTCATGAATAATGAAATATTAACTACTAATAAGATGTTTTTTGTGCTTTGTATTGGCAACAAATTTAATATGAATTGAGGAAAGTGAAGAGAAATGAGCTATGTCACGTGGTGTTGGTGGGCAATGTAAGGGAAGAAGACAGTTGGACAGGACCTATCAAAATATTATACTCACCTGCCCCTTGACCTGGAAATTATATTTCAATGCCCAATGTAAAAGAAAAATGCAGGAACCTTGTTTAAATATGATTAAGAATTTCAAAATGGAGGGAGGAGAAAGATGGAGGGAGGAGACATAAATTTTGTTTGGTCCCAGGAATGCTGGTAGATAGGTATCAAACCATTCTCAACACCTACATACTCAACAGGAGATCAAAGAGAAGAAGAGTGCAATTCTATGAACAGAAAAGCAACCACTTTCTGGAAGGTAGGATGGGCAGAAAAGTGAATACAAGGTGATTTAGGAAGATAGACCTAGGGGGCAGGGAGCCTCCATCACCTGGCTACTGGCAAATGAGAGAGCAACAAAGAACAAAATCAGAGCTTTAAGAAGTTGGATCTGCAGAGGGATGTTGCTAAGTGGCTAAGTGTGGGTAGAACATTCATGGAGACAATGTGGTCTCAGGACCCATAGGATCATAGAAAGACCGAGGGTGCATGAGTGTGGCAGAGCTCCCAAGTATTAGAGTGGGGAAGCTGGCTGCAGAGATGGAGCCAAGGAGGGGCTCTCAGCTCAGGGTTACCATAAACTGTGATCCTAGGCATAGTCAGGCAACTGCTCTTCAAGCAGGAACCCAACAAGTGGCAGATCTGGGGAGACTCACCTTCCTCCCGCCATGGGAGTGGCACAAGAGCATGCTGCAGGAATCAGCTGGGTTTGGAGACTCCAAACAGGGCTGTGCACCAGAGATAGAAACACTTGGTCACAGGCCAGGTGAACACAGAGCACAGCCAGAGACCAGGGAGAAGGGAGTGATTGGCTGCTTTTCTCTGAGGGCTCATGGAAGAGTGAGGCCCTGACTTCCCGGCTCTTCTGAGGCTGGAGATTGGGAGGCCGCCATTTTTATTCCCATCCTCCAAAGCTCTATGGAAAACTTTCAGGGAACAAAAGCTTCTGAAGCAAACCCGAGCAGATTACTTACCCTGACCCCTGGCAAGGACGGTGCAATTCTACCTTGGGCAAAGACATTTAAGAGTCACTACAGTAGGCTCCTCCCACAGAACAGAACCTCTACAAATCAATCAATGTGATACAATACATTAATAAAAGAAAGACCATGAAGCATATGATACTCTCAATAGATGCAGAAAAAGCACTTGACAAAGTACAGCATCCTTTCTTGATCAAAACTCTTTAAAGTGTAGGGATAGAGGGTACATACCTCAATATCATCAAAACCACCTATGAAAAACCCACAGAGAATATCATTCTCAACGGGAAAAAACTGAGAGCTTTTCCCCTAAGGTCAGGAACACGGCAGGGATGTCCACTATCACCACTGCTATACAACATAGTACTAGAAGTCCTAGTCTCCGCAATCAGACAACAAAAAGAAATAAAACGCATCCGAATCAGAAAAGAAGTCAAATTCTCACTCTTTGCAGATGATATGATACTTTATGTGGAAAATCTAAAAGACACCACACCAAAACTGCTAGAACTCATACAGAATTCTGCAAAGTGTTAGGATATAAAATTGATGCATAGAAACCAGTTGCATTTCACCCACAGTGAAACAGAAGAAAGAGAAATTAAGGAGTTGATCCCATTTACAATTGTACCTAAAACCATAAGATACCTAAGAACAAATCTAACCAAAGAGATAAAGAATCTGTACTCAGAAAACTATAGAATACTCATGAAAGAAATTAAGGAAGACACAACAAAATGGAAAAACATTCCATACTCATGGATTAGAAGAACAAATATTATGAAAATATCTATGCTACCTAGAACAATCTCCACATTTAAAACAATCCTTATCAAAATACCATCAACTTTTTTCAAACAAATGGAACAAATAATTCTAAAATTTGTATGGAACCAGAAAATACCCCATATAGCCAGAAGAATGTTGAAAATAAGAACCAAGGTTGGTGGCATCACAATTCCAGACTTTAAGCTCTATTACAAAGCTGTCATCATCAAGACAGTATGGTACTGGCACAAAAACAGACACATATATTAATGGAACAGAATAGAAAGCCCAGAAATGGACCCTCAACTAATCTTCGACAAAGTAGGAAAGAATGTCCATGGAAAAAAGACAGTCTCTTCAACAAATGGTGTTGGGAAAATTGGACAGCCACATGCAGAAGAATGAAACTTGACCATTTCCTTCCACACACAAAAATAGATTCAGAGTGGATGAAAGACCTCAATGTGAGAAAGGAATCCTTCAAAATTCTTGAGGAGAACGCAGGCAGCAACCTCTTCGACCTCAGCTGCAGCAATTTCCTCCTAGAAACATCTCCAAAGGCAAGGGAAGTAGGAGCAAAAATGAACTATTGGGACTTAATCAAGGTCAAAAGCTTTTGCACAGCAAATGAAACAGTTGACAAAACCAAAAGACAACCAACAGAAGATAAGATAAGAAGAGAAGATATTTTCAAATGTTTTATCAGATAAAGGGCTAGTATCCAAAATCTATAAAGAACTTATCAAGCTCAACACCCACATAATCCAATCAAGAAATGGCCAGAAGACGTGAACAAACACTTCTGCAACAAAGACGTCTAAATGGGCAACAGACACATGAAAAAGTGCTCAACATCAGTCAGCATCAAAGAAATACAAATCAAAAACCTCAATGAGATACCACCTCACACCAGTCAGAATGGCTAAAATAAATAAGTCAGGAAACAACAGTTATTGGTGAGGATGAAAAGAAAAGGGAACCCTCTTACACTGTTAGTGGGAATACAAGCTGGTATAGCCACTCTGGAAAATAGCATGGAGGTTCCTCAAAAAGTTGAAAATAGAGTTACTATTGCAGTTACACTACTGGGCACTTACCACAAAGATACAAATGTAGTGATCTAAAGAGGCATCTGCATTCCTATGTTTATAGCAACGATGTCCACAATAGACAAACTATGGAAAGAGCCTATATGTCGATCAACAGAAGAATGGATAAGGAAGATAAGAGATATATCTACAATGGAATAGTATGCAGCCATCAAAAATGAAATCTTGCCATTTGCAATGACATGGATGGAACTAGAGGGTATTATGCTGAGCAAAATAAGTCAATCATAGAAAGATAATTATCATGTGACCTCACTGATATGTGTAATTTGAGAAATAAGGCAGAGAATCATAGGGGAAGAGAGGAAAAAATTAAACAAGAAGAAACCAGAGGGGGAGAAAAACCATAACATACCCAATCTCAGGAAACAAAATGAGGGTTGCTGGAGTGAAGGGGGGTGGGAGAGATAAGGCATCACGGTGATGGACATTGGGGAAGGTATGTGTTATGGTGAGCACTGTGAATTACGCAGGACTGATGAATCACAGACCTGTACCCCTGAAACAAATAATACATTACATGTCAATAAAAAAATTTCAAGACAGTGACAGCAGAGCACTGAACCACAGAGAGACATCTTCTGAGTATGTAGCTCTATACAAAGGCATAGATCTCAAATCTATGAAGTCATCCTGGCTATTGCACAAGAATGAAATTACATAGTCAAGAATGCTTACTGTGGACGTGTGTAATAGAAAGAAAAAGGAAATATATTTTATATCTATTGAAGAGGGAATATCTAAATTAATTTTGGAATGTCCACACAATGGGGCACCTGGGTGGCTCAGTAGGTTAAGCCTCTGCCTTCGGCTCAGGTCATGATCTCGGGGTCCTGGGATCGAGCCCTGCATCAGGCTCTCTGCTCAGCAGGGATCCTGATTCCCCCTCTCTCTCTGCCTGCCTTTCTGCCTACTCGTGACCACTTTCTGTCAAAAAGAATAAATAAAATCTTTAAAAAAAAAGAAAAGATTGAGATATATATAACCTACTAACATGGAATTATTTCCTAGCCATGCTGCTAAATAAACATGTACCTCCCCAAAACATGTATCATGTAATACTGTTTACAAAGGAAAAATAGAGAGACGTGTTCATAACCATCAATGAAGTGCAAGAAAAGAAGCTGGATGGACAGACATAACTACTCCAGATCAGGGACAGAGTGCAAGGACGTCTGTGTTCTACTCATCAGTATCATTGACATTAAGAATGTAATTGGATACTAAATGTTTTTAATAGAAAAATTACCAGATAATTGAGAGAAATAGAGCCAGAAAAGTTGAGCTAGTAAAAACAGAAATAAAGGTGGAGTCAAGATGGCGGAGAAGTAGCAGCCTGAGACTACATCAGGTAACAGGAGATCAGCTCGATAGCTTATCTAAACATTGCAAACACCTACAAATCCAACGGGAGAGCGAAGAGAAGGAGAACAGCAACTCTAGAAACAGAAAATCAACCACTTTCTGAAAGGTAGGACTGGCGGAGAAGTGAATCTAAAACGACGGGAAGATAGACCGCGGGGGGAGGGGCCGGCTCCCGGCAAGCGGCGGAGGAACGGAGCACAAAATCAGGACTTTTAAAAGTCTGTTCCACTGAGGGACATTGCTCCAGGGGCTAAACCGGGGTGAAGCCCACGCGGGGCCAGCGTGGCCCCAGGCCCCGCAAGGTCACAGAAGGATCGGGGGTGTCAGAGTGTTGGAGAGCTTGCAGGTATTAGAACGGAGAAACCGGCTGCAAAGACAGAGCCGAGGACTGAACTCTCAGCTCGGGGTTACCTTGAACTGGTCGCGGGCTGGGTGAGCTCGGAGCGCGGCTAGAGGCTGGGGATACGGGAGTGATTGGGTGCTGTCCTCTGGGGGCGCACTGAGGAGTGGGGCCCCAGGCTCTCGGCTCCTCCGGGCCGGAGACTGGGAGGCCGCCATTTTCATTCCCGTCCTCCGGAACTCTACGGAAAGCGTTCAGGGAACAGAAGCTCCCAAAAGCGAACCCGAGCCGATTACTTAGTCCGGCCGCCGGTAAGGGCGGTGCAATCCCGCCTCGGGCAAAGACACTTGAGAATCACTACAACACGCCCCTCCCCCAGAAGATCAACAAAATATCCAGCCAGGACGAAGTTCATCTATCAAGGAGAAAGCAGATTCAATTCCTAAGACAGCAGAGCAATTCCAGAGGAGGAGAAAGCAAAGCACGGAACTCATGGCTTTCTCCCCATGATTCTTTAGTCTTGCGGCTACTTCAATTTTTTTTTCTTTTTTCAATTTTTTTTTCTTTTTTCAATTTTTTTTTCTTTTTTCTTTTTTCTTCTTCTGCTAAATTTTTTTAAAACTTTTACCCTTTTCTTTTTTAACGTTTTTTGACTAGTTCATCTAAATATATATTTTTTTCTTTCTTTTTTATATTTTTTTATTTGTTTTATTTTGTAAATTTTTATTCTTTTCTTTCTTTTTTTTTTTTCTTTTTTTTTCAGAACCTGTTTTTTATCCCCTTTCTCCCCCCCACAATTTGGGGTCTCTTCTGATTTGGTTACAGCGCATTTTTCCGGGGTCTTTGCCACCCTATTAGTAGTTTATTTGCTCCTTCATATCCTCTTATCTGGACAAAATGACAAGGCGGAAAAAATCACCACAAACAAAAGAACAAGAGACAGTACCGAAGGCTAGGGACCTAATCAACACAGACATAGGTACTATGTCAGATCAAGAGTTCAGAATGACGATTCTGAACATTCTAGCCGGGCTCGAAAAAGGCATGGAAGATATTAGAGAAACCCTCTCTGGAGATATTAAAGCCCTTTCTGGAGAAATTAAAGAACTAAAATCTAACCAAGTTGAAATCAAAAAAGCTATTAATGAGGTGCAATCAAAAATGGAGGCTCTCACTGCTAGGATCAATGAGGCAGAAGAAAGAATTAGTGATATAGAAGACCAAATGACAGAGAATAAGGAAGCCGAGCAAAAGAGGGACAAACAGCTACTGGACCATGAGGGGAGAATTCGAGAGATAAGTGACACCATAAGACGAAACAACATTAGAATAATTGGGATTCCAGAAGAAGAAGAAACAGAGAGGGGAGCAGAAGGTCTATTGGAGAGAATCATTGGAGAGAATTTCCCTAATATGGCAAAGGGAACAAGCATCAAAATCCAGGAGATGCAGAGAACCCCCCTCAAAGTCAACAAGAATAGGTCCACACCCCGTCACCTAATAGTAAAATTGACAAGTCAAAGAGAAAATCCTGAAAGCAGCCCGAGAAAAGAAGTCTGTAACATACAATGGTAAAAATATTAGATTGGCAGCAGACTTATCCACAGAGACCTGGCAGGCCAGGAAGAGCTGGCATGATATATTCAGAGCACTCAACGAGAAAAACATGCAGCCAAGAATACTCTATCCAGCTAGGCTATCATTGAAAATAGAAGAAGAGATCAAAAGCTTCCAGGACAAACAAAAACTGAAAGAATTTGCAAACACCAAACCAGGTCTCCAGGAAATATTGAAAGGGGTCCTCTAAGCAAAGAGAGAGCCTAAAAGTAGTAGATCAGAAAGGTACAGAGACAATATACAGTAACAGTCACCTTACAGGCTAATAATGGCACTAAATTCATATCTCTCAATAGTTACCCTGAATGTTAATGGGCTAAATGCCCCAATCAAAAGACACAGGGTATCAGAATGGATAAAAAAACAAAACCCATCAGTATGTTGCCTACAAGAAACTCATTTTAGACGCGAAGACACCTCCAGATTGAAAGTGAGGGGGTGGAAAATAATTTACCATGCTAATGGGCATCAGAAGAAAGCTGGGGTGGCCATCCTTATATCAGATCAATTAGATTTTAAGCCAAAGACTATAACAAGAGATGAGGAAGGACACTATATCCTACTCAAAGGGTCTGTCCAACAAGAAGATCTAACAATTTTCAATATCTATGCCCCTAACGTGGGAGCAGCCAACTATATCAACCAATTAATAACAAAATCAAAGAAACACATCAATAATAATACAATAATAGTAGGGGACTTGAACACTCCCCTCACTGAAATGGACAGATCATCCAAGCCAAAGATCAACAAGGAAATAAAGGCCTTAAATGACACACTGGACCAGATGGACATCACAGATATATTCAGAACATTTCATCCCAAAGCAACAGAATACACATTCTTCTCTAGTGCACATGGAACCTTCTCCAGAATAGATCACATCCTGGGTCACAAATCAGGTCTCAACCGGTATCAAAAGATTAGGATTATTCCCTGCATATTTTCAGACCACAATGCTCTGATGCTAGAACTCAATCACAAGACGAAAGCTGGAAAGAACCCAAATACATGGAGACTAAACAGCATCCTTCTAAAGAATGAATGGGTTAACCAGGAAATTAAAGAAGAATTTAAAAAATTAATGGAAACAAATGATAATGAAAACACAACAGTTCAAAATCTGTGGGACACAGCAAAGGCAGTCCTGAGAGGAAAATATATAGCGGTACAAGCCTTTCTCAAGAAACAAGAAAGGTCTCAAGTACACAACCTAACCCTACGCGTAAAGGAGCTGGAGAAAGAACAAGAAAGAAACCCTAAACCCAGCAGGAGAAGAGAAATCATAAAGATCAGAGCAGAAATCAATGAAATAGAAACCAAAAAAACAATAGAAAAAATCAATGAAACTAGGAGCTGGTTCTTTGAAAGAATCAATAGGATTGATAAACCCCTGGCCAGACTCATCAAAAAGAAAAGAGAAAGGACCCAAATCAATAAAATCATGAATGAAAGAGGAGAGATCACAACTAACACCAAAGAAATACAGACAATTATAAGAACATACTATGAGCAACTCTACGCCAACAAATTGGACAATCTGGAAGAAATGGATGCATTCCTAGAGACATATAAACTACCACAACTGAACCAGGAAGAAATAGAAAACCTGAACAGGCCCATAACCAGTAAGGAGATTGAAACAGTCATCAAAAATCTCCAAACAAACAAAAGCCCAGGGCCAGACGGCTTCCCAGGGGAATTCTACCAAACATTTAAAGAAGAACTCATTCCTATTCTCCTGAAACTGTTCCAAAAAATAGAAATGGAAGGAAAACTTCCAAACTCATTCTATGAGGCCAGCATCACCTTGATCCCAAAACCAGACAAGGATCCCACCAAAAAAGAGAACTACAGACCAATATCCTTGATGAACACAGACGCAAAAATTCTCGCCAAAATACTAGCCAATAGGATTCAACAGTACATTAAAAGGATTATTCACCACGATCAAGTGGGATTTATTCCAGGGCTGCAGGGTTGGTTCAACATCCGCAAATCAATCAATGTGATAGAACACATTAATAAAAGAAAGAACAAGAACCATATGATACTCTCCATAGATGCTGAAAAAGCATTTGACAAAGTACAGCATCCCTTCCTGATCAAAACTCTTCAAAGTGTAGGGATAGAGGGCACATACCTCAATATTATCAAAGCCATCTATGAAAAACCCACTGCAAATATCATTCTCAATGGAGAAAAACTGAAAGCTTTTCCATTAAGGTCAGGAACACGGCAGGGATGTCCATTATCACCACTGCTATTCAACATAGTATTAGAAGTCCTAGCCTCAGCAATCAGACAACAAAAAGAAATTAAAGGCATCCAAATTGGTAAAGAAGAAGTCAAACTATCACTCTTCGCAGATGATATGATACTATATGTGGAAAACCCAAAAGACTCCACTCCAAAACTACTAGAACTTGTACAGGAATTCAGTAAAATGTCAGGATATAAAATCAATGCACAGAAATCAGTTGCATTTCTGTACACCAACAACAAGACTGAAGAAAGAGAAATTAAGGACTCTTCGCAGATGATATGATACTATATGTGGAAAACCCAAAAGACTCCACTCCAAAACTACTAGAACTTGTACAGGAATTCAGTAAAATGTCAGGATATAAAATCAATGCACAGAAATCAGTTGCATTTCTGTACACCAACAACAAGACTGAAGAAAGAGAAATTAAGGAGTCAATCCCATTCACAATTGTACCCAAAACTATAAGATACCTAGGAATAAACCTAACCAAAGAGACTAAGAATCTATACACAGAAAATTATAAAGTACTCATGAAAGAAATTGAGGAAGACACAAAAAAATGGAAAAATGTTCCATGCTCCTGGATTGGAAGAATAAATATTGTGAAAATGTCTATGCTACCTAAAGCAATCTACACATTTAATGCAATCCCTATCAAAATACCATCCATTTTTTTCAAAGAAATGGAACAAATAATCCTAAAATTTATATGGAACCAGAAAAGACCTCGAATAGCCAAAGGAATATTGAAGAACAAAGCCAAAGTTGGTGGCATCACAATTCCGGACTTCAAGCTCCATTACAAAGTTGTCATCATCAAGACAGCATGGTACTGGCACAAAAACAGACACATAGATCAGTGGAACAGAATAGAGAGCCCAGAAATCGACCCTCAACTCTATGGCCAACTCATCTTCGACAAAGCAGGAAAGAATGTCCAATGGAAAAAAGACAGCCTCTTCAATAAATGGTGCTGGGAAAATTGGACAGCCACATGCAGAAAAATGAAATTGGACCACTTCCTTACACCACACACGAAAATAGACTCTAAATGGATGAAGGACCTCAATGTGAGAAAGGAATCCATCAAAATCCTTGAGGAGAATGCAGGCAGCAACCTCTTCGACCTCAGCCGCAGCAACATCTTCCTAGGAACAACGGCAAAGGCAAGGGAAGCAAGGGCAAAAATGAACTATTGGGATTTCATCAAGATCCAAAGCTTTTGCACAGCAAAGGAAACAGTTAACAAAACCAAAAGACAGCTGACAGAATGGGAGAAGATATTTGCAAACGACATATCAGATAAAGGGCTAGTATCCAAAATCTATAAGGAACTTAGCAAACTCAACACCCAAAGAACAAACAATCCAATCAAGAAATGGGCAGAGGACATGAACAGACATTTCTGCAAAGAAGACATCCAGATGGCCAACAGACACATGAAAAAGTGCTCCATGTCACTCGGCATCAGGGAAATACAAATCAAAACCACAATGAGATATCACCTCACACCAGTCAGAATGGCTAAAATTAACAAGTCAGGAAATGACAGATGCTGGCGAGGATGTGGAGAAAGGGGAATCCTCCTCCACTGTTGGTGGGAATGCAAGCTGGTCCAACCACTCTGGAAAACAGCATGGAGGTTCCTCAAAATGTTGAAAATAGAACTACCCTATGACCCAGCAATTGCACTACTGGGTATTTACCCTAAAGATACAAACATAGTGATCCGAAGGGGCACGTGTACCCGAATGTTTATAGCAGCAATGTCTACAATAGCCAGACTATGGAAAGAACCTAGATGTCCATCAACAGATGAATGGATAAAGAAGAGGTGGTATATATACACAATGGAATACTATGCAGCCATCAAAAGAAATGAAATCTTGCCATTTGCGACGACGTGGATGGAACTAGAGCGTATCATGCTTAGTGAAATAAGTCAATCGGAGAAAGACAACTATCATATGATCTCCCTGATATGAGGACATGGAGAAGCAACATGGGGGGGTAGGGGGATAGGAGAAGAATAAATGAAACAAGATGGGATTGGGAGGGAGACAAACCATAAATGACTCTTAATCTCACAAAACAAACTGGGGGTTGCTGGGGGGAGGTGGGATTGGGAGAGGGGGAGCGGGCTATGGACATTGGGGAGGGGAGGCGAACCATAAGAGACTATGGACTCTGAAAAACAACCTGAGGGTTTTGAAGGGTCAGGGGTGGGAGGTTGGGGGAACAGGTGGTGGGTAATGGGGAGGGCACGTTTTGCATGGAGCACTGGGTGTTGTGCAAAAAGAATGAATACTGTTACGCTGAAAAAATAAATAAAATGGAAAAAATAAAAATAATTAAAAAAAAACAGAAATAAAGGAGGGGCATTAAAAACAAAACATAAAATTAAATAATAAATGACTCTTAATCTCACAAATAAACTGGGGGTTGCTGGGGGGAGGTGGGATTGGGAGAGGGGGAGCGGGCTATGGACATTGGGGAGGGGAGGCGAACCATAAGAGACTATGGACTCTGAAAAACAACCTGAGGGTTTTGAAGGGTCAGGGGTGGGAGGTTGGGGGAACAGGTGGTGGGTGATGGGGAGGGCACGTTTTGCATGGAGCACTGGGTGTTGTGCAAAAAGAATGAATACTGTTACGCTGAAAAAAAAATAAATAAAAAGGGGAAAAAAAATACATGGAGTTCTCCCATCAAAAAAAAAAATAATAAATAAATAAATAAATACATCTAAGCAGGTTACAAGGTTTGTCAGGATCAAATATAACTCAAACAAAGATTATTACATGGATACGACAAAGAATTATTATTATATAATGAAAACGCTACAAACCTCTAAGAAATACATAGATATCATTAAGTTTTATGTATCAGCTATCCTGCCTTTGAAATAGATAAAGCAAAATTACTAGAAATATGAGCAGTAGGCTATCTCATGCAACAATCTAGATTTCTGATGTAGATCAAGTAAACATAAAGATAGACATACAGTAAAATCATCACAGTGAGAATGCACAGAAATAGCATAATACAGTGATGAAAACGTGATCCCATGGCCTGCAACAGAATCTAGAATCTGCCATTTACCAGGTGTATAACCTAGAGCAAACACTTATTCTACCTCTCAGTTTTTTGATCAAGTAAATCTATCCAGAAAAAAAAAGGCATATAGATATATATTGATAATAATGCTTAATTTAAACTATGTAATGTGCTGTAATAATTAATTTAGAATTTCTTGGTTAAATGTGTGAATTTTGAAGACACTATACCTTATCAAAATTGACTGAAAAATATAAGGCATTTACTGTAGGAAGAATGGAAAGATTCATCTCCCATAAATAGCAGGCCTTGATGATTTGTGAATCCTTCAAACTATTCAAGGGTAAATAAGAAAGCTATTCAAAAGTAAGTGGACAGGAGCTGGAAAGCTCTGAAATGTGTATTTACAAATAAACCTGATATGAAAACTTGACAAAGATATTTTAAAAAACACACTTTACTTTCAAATTTTGATGTAAAATTTCCTGAGGGGATTAAGAGTACACTTATCAGAATGAACACTGAGTAATGTATACAATTGTTGAATTACTGTATTGCGCATCTGAAACTAACATACACCTATATGTTAATTATACTGGAATTAAAGTAAATAAATAAATACCTGATACGTATTTTACAGAATGTTTTTCTAAATAAAATAAATAAGTGGGGGCACCTGAGTGGCTCATTCATTAAGCGTCCGTCTTCAGCTCAGGTCCTGATCCCGGGATTCTGGGATTGAACCCCACATTGGGCTTTCTCCTCAGTGGGAAGCCAGCTTCTCCCTCTTCTATTCCCCCTGCTTGTGTTCCCTCTCTCACTGTCTCTCTCTCTCTCTCTCTCTCTGTCAAATAAATAAATAAAATCTTTAAAAAAAAGAAGTGACATAATAAAACAAATTTCCGAATTAATTTAGGTAAAAACCTTCTAGCAATATCTCAAAAGTCTAAAACCCCTATTTCAATTATAATTTATCCCAGGAAGCAAGCATAATTCAAATACTTAAACCTACTAATTTTATCATCAGCTAGTATTTAATGTAAGACAAATCAAAATGACAATGGTATTATTGTACAAGTTTGACCCAACAAATTGGTAAAAATGTAAAAGAACTGTAATATAGCAGACACCCGGGCAGCTCAGTAGGTAAAGCAGCTGCCTTCAGCTCAGGTCATGATCCCAGGGTCACCGCATGGAGTCTGCCATCACATCAGGCTCCTTGCTCAGGAGGGAGACTGCTTCTTCCTCTACCTGGTGCTCCCCCTGCTCTATGCTCACTTTCTCTCTCTCTGACAAATAAATAAAATCTTTTTTTTTTTTGTAAATTGTAATATGTGATCAGATGGCATTTAAAACCAATATGCAAAAAAAAAAAGTACAAGTTCCTCTTAACCCAAACAATAAAGGATCGCTCAAATTAAGCCACATGGAGGAGTGAAATGGTATTTGCGAAGATACCTGAGTGAAAGAATGCACAGCATCTGAGTTACCACAGGTGACTCCTGGTGCCTGTGGTCCTGATAACAAAAGGGGAAGAGATGAGACATGGGGTTGGACAGGTGAGCAGGGTGGGGCCAAGTGGGAGGGCAGAGCTGACAGCAGATGCTCCCCATGCATAGCTTTCCAGGCACAACCCACAGTGGAATTTTATATTTTTTTCTGCCAATGTTAAGGTAGGTTAACTAAATGTTTAAAGTTTGGTGCCCAGTATGATTTTTCCATTTTGTTTCAGTTTTTCGCTGAACATTTTTATAATATACCCTGTCTCTGGTCATTGCACTTAAATGTTGCTTCTCGTTTCTCTTTTGCATGAAAGGCAGAATAAGTTACGAGCTAGAAGCAGATGTGCTGAGGACAAATCGCCACACGGCATAAATCCTGTGTCCTGGAAACAAACGGAGGGTTTTAGAGGGCAGGAGGTGGGGGGATGGGTGAGCCCGGTGATAGGTATGAAGGAGGGCACATATTGCATGGAGCACTTGGTGTTATATACAAACAACGAATCTTGGAACACTACATCAAAAATTAATGATATACTGTATGGTGATTAACATAACACAATAAAAAAATGTCCTGTCAAGAGTTAATTTTCCTAACTTGTTTTTGCAGGGTTGCTTGATGTCAGTATCAAGTGTTTAATAAATATATAGATAGATGTATATAAACGTATGCATGCAAATACATATAAATAGATGACTACATAAATGTGCACATAGAGTCAGCTCCATGAACATTCTTTAACGCACTGAAGTTTCTACCAGCCAGCTGCCATAATTATATGTGTCATGGTAAAAGCACAATTAGGCACAGCAGATTTTTTATGCTAGGTTGTGCAAGTCATTTGTCATATTACGTTTGCTTGTTCTTTATGTGATAGAGTTTCTGGCTTAGGGATGTCCCAGTGTTTGGAAAACAGGTGACTCAAGGGACCATTCTGGAAAGAAAACGTGGGCTCCAGGTAATAACTAGTAATAAAGAAGTGGAAATTGGCAATTAAAAAACAAGAAACGAAGCACTTGTGTTCCAGAACTTTAATGAGTTTTCACCAGTGGCCTCGAAGACCTGCTGTGGCCCAGATGGAAATAGCAACCCGACTCCTACTGGTGAGGAATTAGAAAAATTTAAGACTTGCAGACTGGAATTTGACTCTGAGGAGCACACAAAGCTTCCATTTATGAATAGAGTGGTGTTCACAATGCAGTGTTTCAGAACATAGAGAATTACTGTAATATTTTTCTTTCCTTCTTTGAAAGCCTTCTTTAACAATAAAGTTTTAAAAGTAGGTAGTGATTAAATTATTCTTAAAACATTTCCAGCAGTTCACCCAGAAGATCTTTGCTTTCCTAATCACAGTGACTGTTCCCGTATCATTTTCACTACTATTTATTGAATCATATTATTATATTTTGTTTAATTTATATTCCATAGGTGAGAATTTCCTAACCGGGAGGGGTCTATGGATTCCTGAAGGAGACTGTGGGTACATACTCAGGGGTTAAATATTTCAGTCGTATTTTTTATTGAGGCATAATTAGCATACAATGTTATATCCATTTTAGGAGTACAATATATTGATCCAACAATTCTATACATTATTCAGGGCTCACTCTGATAAATGTGGTCGCCATCCGTCATAATATAATATTATGACAGTATGATTGACTATATACTGTATGCTGTACTTTTCCTCTCCATAATATTTATTTTATAACTGGTAGTTTGTATCTCTTAATTCCTTTTACCGATTTCACCCATCCTCCCACCCACCTCTCCTCTGGCAAACACCAGTTTGTTCTCTGTATTTAATAGTCTGTTTGGGTTTTTGTTTGTTTTGTTTTTGTAGATTCCACATATAAATGAAATCAGATAGTATTTGCCTCTCTCTAGCTGGCTTATTTCACTTATCATAACACTTTTTAGGTAACATCAATATTGTCAAAAATGTAACATCTCATTCTTTTTTATAGTTCAGATATATATCACATCTTCTTTATCCATTCATCTATTGATGGACATTTAGGTTACTTCTATACCATGGGTATTGTAAATAATGCTGCTATAAACACAGGGATGCATATATCTTGTCAAATTGACCTTTCCATTTTCTTTGGGTAAATACCCAATAATGGAATTACTAGATCATATGGTCATTCTATGTCTAATTTTTGAGGAACCTCTGTACTGCTTTCTGCCATGGCTGCACCAATTTACATACCCTTCAACAGTGCACAAGTTCCTTTTTCTCCACATCCTTACCAACACCTTGGCTTTTTGATACTAGCCATTCTGAATGGTGTGAGGTGGTATCTCATTATGGTTCTGATTTTCGTTTCCCTGATGACTAGTGATATTGAGCATCATTTCATGTATCTGTTGGCCATTTGCCCTCTGGAAAAACGTCTAGTTGGGTCCTTTGCCCATTTTTTAATTGGATCATTTGTGGTTTTGATGTTGAGTTGTATGAGTTCTTCATATACATTGGATATTAACCCCTTATCAGATATATCATTTGCAAATATCTTCTCCCATTCACCAGGTTCTTTTTTTGTTGTTGCTGATTCTTTCCTTTGCGGTGCAAAAAATTTTTACTTTGGTGAAGTCCCAATAGTTTGTTTTTGCTCTTGCTTTCCTCATCTGAGTATACACATCCAGAAAAGAATTGCTACAGTTAATGTCAAAGAGATTGCAGCGTATGTTTTCTGTTAAGAGTTTAATGGTTTCAGGCCTCACATTCAGGTCTTTAATCCATCCTGAGTTTCTTTTTGTGTCTGCTGTAAGAAAGTGGTCCAGTTTCATTCTTTTGCATGGAGCTGTCCAGTTTCCCCAACACCATTTACTGAAGAGACTGTTTTTTCCCCCACTGTATATTCTTTCCTCCTTTGTCACAGATCAATTGACCATATTGGTGTGGGTTTATATCTGGGCTGTCTATCCTGTTCTATTGATCTACATGTCTACTTTGATACCACACCATACCATTTGGAATACTACAGCTTTATAGTATGTCTTGAAATCTGGGATTATGGTACCTCCAGCTCTGTGGAGCTAACCAGTCTTCATGATTGGTAGGTTATTTGGTTCATACATATTTTAGGATTATTTATTCTAGTTCTATGAAAAATACTATTGATAATTTGATAAGGATTGCATTGAATCTGTAGATTGTTTCATGTACTGTGGATATTTTAACAGTATTAATTCTTCCAGTCAATGAGCATGGAAGAATTCCATTTGTTGGACTCATCAAGAAAGAGAGAGAGGGCTCAAATATTATAAAATCAGAAATGAAGGAGGGTAAATAACAACCAACATCACAGAAGTACAAAGGATTATGAGATTATTATGAAAATTTACAGGGGACCTGGGGGGCTCAGTTGGTAAAGCATCTGCCTTCGACTCAGGTCATGACCTCAAGGTCTTGGGATAGAGCCCCACATCAGGCTCCATGTTCAATGGGGGGTCTGCTCTTCCCTCCCTTTTTGCCCCTCTCAATTCCTCACTCTCTGTCTCTCTGTCTCAAATTTAAAGATCTTTAAAAAAAAGAAAGAAAAGAAAAATAACAAGCTAACAAATTGGACAACCTAGAAAAAAATGGGTACATGCCTAGAAATGTAAGTTTTGTTTGAATATTAGCCTAATAACAATCCATCAAAAAAAGGAGTACAGGCAGATGTAATTTGCAAAAGGTGCTTTCAAGGTGCATGAAGTCAGATAGTAAGATGGGAAACTATGGGAGGAGTGATCATTCCACAATACTTGTGGAAGAATGGAGTCATAACTCAGCCCACAAGAAGGAGAGAATGCTAAATTGAAAAAAAAAAAAAAAGACAACCACAACAAAAGGAAATTAAAGGCATCCAAATTGGCAAAGAAGAAGTCAACTATCACTCTTCACAGACAATATGATACTATATGTGGAAAACCCAAAAGACTCCACTCCAAAACTACTAGAACTTGTACAGGAATTCAGTATAGTGTCAGGATATAAAATCAAGGCACATAAATCAGTTGCATTTCTCTACACCAACAACAAGACAGAAGAAAGAGAAATTAAGGAGTCAATCCCATTTACAATTGCACCCAAAACTATAAGATACCTAGGAATAAACCTAACCAAAGAGGCTAAGAATCTATACTCAGAAAACTGTAAAGTACTCATGAAAGAAATTGAGGAAGACACAAAGAAATGGAAAAATGTTCCATGCTCCTGGATTGGAAGAATAAATATTGTGAAAATGTCTATGCTACCTAAAGCAATCTACACATTTAATGCAATCCCTATCAAAATACCATTCTTTTTTTTTTCAAAGAAATGGAACAAATAATCCTAAAATTTATATGGAACCAGAAAAGACCTCGAATAGCCAAAGGAATATTGAAAAAGAAAGCCAAAGTTGGTGGCATCACAATTCCGGACTTCAAGCTCCATTACAAAGTTGTCATCATCAAGACAGCATGGTACTGGTACAAAAACAGACACATAGATCAATGGAACAGAATAGAGAGCCCAGAAATAGACCCTCAATTCTATGGTCAACTAATCTTCAACAAAGCAGGAAAGAATGTCCAATGGAGAAAAGATAGCCTCTTCAATAAATGGTGCTGGGAAAATTGGACAGCCACATGCAGAAAAATGAAATTGGACCACTTCCTTACACCACACATGAAAATAGACTCCAAATGGATGAAGGACCTCAATGTGAGAAAGGAATCCATCAAAATCCTTGAGGAGAATGCAGGCAGCAACCTCTTCGACCTCAGCCGCAGCAACATCTTCTTAGGAACACCGCCAAAGGCAAGGGAAGCAAGGGCAAAAATGAACTATTGGGATTTCATCAAGATCAAAAGCTTTTGCACAGCAAAGGAAACAGTTAACAAAACCAAAAGACAACTGACAGAATGGGAGAAGATATTTGCAAACGACATATCAGATAAAGGGTTGTGTCCAAAATCTATAAGGAACTTAGCAAACTCAACACCCAAAGAACAAAGAATCCAATCAAGAAATGGGCAGAAGAGATGAACAGACATTTCTGCAAAGAAGACATCCAGATGGCCAACAGACACATGAAAAAGTGCTCCACGTCACTCGGCATCAGAGAAATACAAATCAAAACCACATGAGATATCACCTCACACCAGTCAGAATGGCTAAAATTAACAAGTCACGAAATGACAGATGCTGGCAAGGATGCGGAGAAAGGGGAACCCTCCTACACTGTTGGTGGGAATGCAAGCTGGTGCAACCACTCTGGAAAACAGCAGAGAGGGCACCTGGGTGACTCGGTGGGTTGGGCCTCTGCCTTCAGCTCAGGTCATGGTCTCAGGGTCCTGGGATCAATCCCCGCATCGGGCTCCCTGCTCAGCAGGGAGCCTGCTTCCCTTCCTCTCTCTCTGCCTGCCTCTCTGCCTGCTTTGATATCTCTGTCAAATAAATAAATAAAATAAATAAAATAAAATAAAATAAAGAAAACAGCATAGAGTTTCCTCAAAAAAGTTGAAAATAGAACTACCCTATGACCCAGCAATTGCACTACTGGGTATTTACCCTATAGATACAAACGTAATGATCCGAAGGGGCACGTGCACCCGAATATTTATAGCAGCAATGTCTACAATAGCCAAACTATGGAAAGAAACTAGATGTCCATTAACAGATTAATGGATAAAGAAGGTGTGGTATATATACACAATGGAATACTATGCAGCCATCAAAAATGAAATCTTGCCATTCACGACTACGTGGATGGAACTAGAGGGCATCATGCTTAGTGAAATAAGTCAATCGGAGAAAGACAACTATCATATGATCCCCCTGATATAAGGACGTGGAGATGCAACATGGGGGGCTAGGGGGATAGAAGAAGAATAAATGAAACAAGATGGGATCGGGAGAGAGACAAACCATAAGTGACTCTTAATCTCACAAAACAAACTGAGGGTTGCTGGGGGGAGGGGGATTGGGAGAGGGGGAGTGGGTTTATGGACATTGGGGAGGGTATGTGCTATGGAGTGCTGTGAAGTGTGTAAACCTGGCAATTCACAGACCTGTACCCCTGGGGATAAAAATCCATTATATGTTTATAAAAAAATAAAAAATAAATTAATTAATTAAAAAAAAAAGACAACCACTGCAAGGCAGCCTAAGTTCATTCTGTGTGTGTTCATGTGGTTTCTAGAAAACCATGTTTCCTATCATTTTATATCAGTGTTGTTAACTTCATTTTAATTTATAGGGCTTTTTATTGGCAAATGTAATTTGGTTTTTATATGAATAATACCATAACTTTAAGAAGTATCTAAAACTTTTAATATTTCTACTTGTTTATACTTATGCAGGTAACATAATAAAACCATTTTAAATCAACCGGAGGGATCTGAAATGCTTTCTTTTCCTTCAAAGGGGTCTCTTCATTCTTTGAGTTTAGAAGCCCCACTCCTCTACATGTGGCTAGGTGGTTCAGTCAGTTAAGCCTCTGCCTTTGACTCAGGTCATGATCCCAAGGTCCTGGAATGGAGTCCCAGCATTCGGTGCTCTGCTCAGTGGGGGAGTCTGCTTTGCCCCTCCTCCTCACTTGTGCTCTTTCTGTCAAATAAATAAATAAATAAAAATCTTTTTTTTTTTTGTAAAGGAAGAAGAAAGAAGAAAAAGGAGGAGGAGGAGAAAAAGAAGCCCTCCTCCTCTAGATACGTCTTATTACATCAATTAGATCTGGAGCTTCTCAAGAACAAGCTCTTATTTCTGCTTTGATATCCTCCAGGTTAACAGTTGTGTACATGCTTGTTAAATTAGCAAGGAATGAATGAGACATGTTCTTTTTTTTTTTTTAAAGATTTTATTTATTTATTTGACAGAGAGAGAGATTACAAGCAGGCAGAGAGAGAGGAGGAAGCAGGCTCCCCGCTGAGCAGAGAGCCCGATGCGGGGCTCGATCCCAGGACCCTGAGATCATGACTTGAGCCAAAGGCAGAGGCTTTAACCCACTGAGCCACCCAGGTGCCCCGAGACATGTTCTTAAAATCTTGTTTTATGACTTTATGCTTGTGAATGCTACCTCCTGCGACCCAAATTCTTACTCATGGGATGTTATACCTTCCCACTATGTTCTACCAGTAGAGACATATGTACTTTTCTTAGCAAATGCACAGGTGAGACAAAATTCAGAATAAATCATCTCAAATGCATTATCCAGCTTTTTAAAATCAATTAAACTTGTCCCCCAGGGGCGCCTGGGTGGCTCAGTGGATTAAGCCGCTGCCTTCGGCTCAGGTCATGATCTCAGGGTCCTGGGATCGAGCCCCGCATCGGGCTCTCTGCTCCGCAGGGAGCCTGCTTCCTCCTCTCTCTCTGCCTGCCTCTCTGCCTACTTGTGATCTCTCTCTCTGTCAAATAAATAAATAAAATCTTTAAAGTAAACTTCCATCAAGACCCAGGAAATGTTTGAAAAAAAAAAAAAAAAAAAAAAACTTGTCCCCCAAAGAAAGTTTACTTATTGTAAGATCTAATTTGCCACATATATCGATTTCATGGAAGTAAAATTTTGAATGTCAAAACACAATCTTATATGCTTTGGTTTTTCTGAAAATAACTTGAACTGTGTCCTATTTGGCTTTACTATAATGACCCCAACTCCCAAAGGATGGGCTATATTTTGAAGTAGCACAACCTCTGATTCCAAAGTCCTGACACAAAATGAAATTTCCATGTGGAAACCTGAAACCCGCCAATTAAATACAGGCACAGAATAAAAATAACCTTTAAATCTCAGATATCATGCTGTAATGGAATATGCTAAAAAAATTTCCAGAAAGTTAAATAATAAAAGTATTAGTTACCGAAATCTTAAGATGCTGATATATGATGTAATATAAATAAAATTTAAAATCATGAGATAAGAGTAGTGCCACTCATCAGGCCTAACTGGGGAATTTTGAGAAATTTCTGCAATTACAAAGTTATCCACCTTATACCCTGAGACATCCATAAAATACTCTGAAACATATATTTTAATGAAATCAGAAGCCCATCACTCTATATAAGCCTGCTGATGTGAAATAAAGTATGATAAATAACTCTTTCTCAGTACCTACACTGATTCCAAAATTCTAGGTCTACTGATCAGAAATTTAAGTATGTTTTTTTTGTTGGTTTTGGTTTTTTGTTTTTGTTTTTGTTTCTGTTGTGCTATTTAGTAGTATATTATAGTAAATGTATAATTTATTTTATTAAATGTAACATATTCAAGGGCACCTGGGTGGCTCAGTCAGTTGAGTGTCTGCCTTTGGCTCAGGTGATGACCCCTGGTCCTCTGCTCAGCAGGGAGCCTGCTTCTCCCTCTCCCTCTGCTCCCCTGCTCCTGCTCTCTTCCTCAATCTCTCTCTCTCAAATAAATGAACAAAATCTTTAAAAAAAAAAATAAATGTAGCATATTCATCCTAAACATTCAAATAATATAGGAGTAGATTCGGTGAAAGTCATACTTCCATCTTTTCCTTCTCTCGAATCCACCTTCTGGAGTTCAGCACTATTTACAGTTTGCTCTCTTCCATCCGGACAACTGAGCACATATGGAAATTACTGTTGTAAAAATGGGATCATGTTATATGTACCAGTTAGGGTCACAGCATGAAACAGATAACACCTTCAAGTGGTGAGTAAAGTTTAATGACTGGATTAGGCATGAAGTTGTAGCAGTAGGAATGCAGGGAGGATGCAGTACCCGTGGCATGGTCACCAACCTGGGATGGAGTGAGTTGGTTACAGACCAAAGACAGAGAGAGAACCCAGAGAGGGCTGCCCACAAGATCCTAAGTCATAGGACCCAGCCACCTTGCAGGGAAAGGATCAGGGATATAAACTCTATCCTCTGCTCCTTCCCTCCACCCTTTCTCCAGCCAGAACCAGAGGACAAGAACATTGTTAGAGATTTCTGGCAGGTCGCCCTGAGCCGGGGTGGGGGGCTGCAGTGTAGCAGGAGGAGGGCGGGGCCGCTGGGCGCAGGCCTGTATGTTCCACTTGACTCTTCTGCAATTCTTGGTTCTCATGACTGATAAGCAGGGGACATTTTCCATATCCCTTCTATGAATGTTCCTCATTCTTTCTTTGCTGTTACAAAAAATTCCATTCTGTGGACTTATTCCAGCAGCCACTTAAGGGATAGGCACTGGGCTCCCGGGTTTCACCATTTCAAACCAAGCTGTGGGATCCATCCACATATGGCTGTCTGCAGGCTGGTGGGAGAAGTCTGTGGCAAGGAGCTACTAAGGCAAAGGGTTTGCCACTTTCTGAAGAAACTAAAATGCCCCTCTCCCCGCACCACCCTCCTTTTTTAGACAGTAGAGCTCTCAGAGAGCCAGCGTGCAGGGAACGGAGCAGCAAACCGCTGGAGCTATGTTGCACTCGATGGAGATACAGCCCAAAAGGGAAGAATGACAGGTGGGACGAAAGCCAGGACAAGAAGCCACCCACCACCCACCACGCCAGGCATCCCGGACGCTGAATTTTCTTGGTACCCCTCTCTTCAGAGCCCTAGGACCCTCCTCAAAAACTGTGTACTCTGTATGGGAAACTCATTTTTTAACACTTTGCATGTATAAAAATGTCTTTATGACTGTGTACAGAATTCCATGTGGGAAACCCTTTTGTCCTAGTGTCTTAATGGGACTGATCCGTTATGATCTGTTTTCTAACTATATTAACATGAAGTTAAGGTCTAATTCTTAAACATTTCTCCAAACCCCTAACTTTATAAACCATGTCTTCTCATATATTATTGGGAACCAAGAGTAGATATTATCCCATTTTTTTCTTTTAGTATAAGTGATTTTCACATGTTCAGTGATTTTTGCCTATCTAGGGAATAGCCTCCCTTCTGCTGCATAAGAGAAACTCCCCCACTAAGCCTCATGTTAACTTTGTATGGGGTCCTCAGATTGATGAGACTGACCAGGCCCTGCTCCTCCCAGCACACGGGTGTGTGTGTTTCCGGTGGTTCTTATCACCATGTTCCTGGCATTGCCAGAATCAGTCTCTGCAGGGAGTCCAGCACAAGTCCTTGACACAGCTCCTAACAAACATGCAACACCACGTTGGCCCATACCTAGGGCAGCTCTGCTGGCCCAAGTCTCTCACATGGCCTCTGGATAGTAGAAAGTTGACTTATTTTGAGATAATTATAAAAATCAAATGCAAGAAGCAGTACTGGGAGGTAGGAAATCCCCTTACCACACTGTTGCCAGGGGGCTTCCCGTCACCTCCTCGGTGCTGCTGATTGCTTCTCAGGAACCACTGGTTACCCTCCACGTACTGCCCTGCAGCTACACAACATTTCTGAGGGCTGTCCCCTCTGCAACATGTATTAAAGAGCACTACTGGGCAGGGAGTGTGGAAGGACCACATGCCTGGGGAGGGCTCAGGGTGCTGCTTGGGGATGGGGGGGACGTTCTGTCAGGATGTCCGTTCAGCAGCACAGACCCTGGGTCTCTACCGTAAGGACATACCTAGGGGTGAAGTAAAGCCCTTCTCACTTTCCCTTGCCTTGACGTGTTGCCCATTTAGAGACGTTTAGGAACGAGCAAACTTCCCACACTTCACAGTTCCTTTAGGAAACTTTTACAAGAAAATGGCCTATTGCCAAACAATATCCTTTATTACTGGGCCATTACAATGTTTTATTTGTGTGTGTCTATGTGTTTTCATGGATATTTCAATGGGAAGATCATTAGAAAGCTAAATCTGCTAAAGATTGCAAGTGAGGCATTTGGAGCTTTAGGGATTATTTGTTGCTTTTTATCATCTACTCCTCTGGGGCCAATAACCATGAACTAGATAAAGAGAGGAAATGCAATTATTTTTGCTGCTTCTGTGTTAAAGAAACAAACCTCTCTCATGGCCTTTCTGTTGACTCAGTGAATCTTCCCTGACAATTCTTCTGGCTTTGTGGAGTTTTATTTCTCCACATGCCGCAAATGGAAGGTTTCCCACTTCGGGCCATCAGCAACTCTAGGTCATGAGAGCCTCCCCCTTCTATACCTCAGGAGGAATGTGTCTCCAGACATGGGTGGGAGCGCCCATCCATGAGTCTGGCAAGAAGACCCCCTAATGTCCTTTCCTTCTGCCTCCCGTCCTTTCCCCACTGCGCAGGGCAAGGACAAGCAGCAGACAGAGGAAGGCTGGAAGCAGAGGATGCCATTTCCAACATCCAAGATGAAAGCAGGCCTCCAAACAAATTATATGCTGGAATATGTTGCATTGAGTTGGAAAAAATAGAAAAAAAAATCTTGTAATGGCAACATAAGCACAGATTACCAGTTTTACCATTTTCTTGTTCATTTGTCGTCCTTCCAAATGTGCTGGCACAATTTTGAGAGTACTATTAAGGTTAGCTCATTCTTTTGTATTCTGCATTATTCAGTAAAATATTACATTTTAGGCAATTTTTCATGAAGCTATGTCATCTTTATGAGGATTGATTTAAATGTCAGCACAGTAGTTTACAAAGAGCCAGTTTCATGGGCAATATCCCATTTGCCCTTGTTTGGGGATATTCCATTTTGTTTTATTTTCATGCATTATAAGAGCACCATAAATGATATACTCATGTGTGAGTAACATTCTTAGAGTTTTTAAAATTTTTTTAGGTTCCCAGGAGCAAAACTCTTGGGTCAAAGGACTGAACATTTTTATAACCACCAAAATGGATTGTCAAATTGCTTGCTAATGCTGTTCATGTTCTCAAATTTTCCAGGGTCATTTCAGCTAACATCAAATGTTTATTTTCTCCATGACTGGATATTTAAAGAGACATATCTTCCTATGTCCTTGGCCCAGTGTTTGGTTCATTACTTGTTTGGACAACCACTATGATTCAAATTTTCATCTTTTCAAAGTGATCCTGTCACAAGGAAAATATGCGCAGGAAGCATGGGTTCTTACAAATGCCAGGGGGACTTCTCGTACATTTCTGCCTTCATAAGTGTGGTTTCGTTTACATAACATGGAAGGGCTATGCAATCAGGCAAGGTAAAGTGGCTCACCATCCATGAGCTGGGTGTAGGGGAAGGAGCTCGCTGGGCCATAGCCAGTCTGCAAGGGACTCATACCTGCTAGACTTGTGCATCCCAGCCCCGGCTTTATGACCTTGTGCAGTCCCTTAACCTCAGTGAACTTCAATATCATACCCTGGAAAATAAAGGTGGCTGGGAAAATCAAGCAAGAAACTGCTATCAAATAGCACATGGTGAATTATGCTTCTCCCCTTTCTTGGTAGGGAATGGTTCTATTTGAAGGAATTATATATAAAGTATTTCAAATGCTCACACCCTCCCCTCCTGGCTGTGTCATAAATAATCTCCATGCTTCACCCTCAAAATCCGGATGCGTGTATCCATGGCCTCCCTCCCCTTATTTCCTACCACCCCCCTCCCTCCTGCACACCCCAGGGGCACTGGTCTGCTCTCAGTGCCCAGAACGTGCCATGCTCACCCTAGTCTGAGGGGCTTTGCACTTGGTATCTCCTACATGAACAATTCTTACTGCCCACCTTTCCTGGCCATAATGCAGGCGTCGGCCAGAAGTCCCCGCAGGCTTCTCTGTCTGTCCAGGCGGAAGCCCAGTTCTTCGCCTAGGTAATTTACACCTCGCTACGTGATTTTCGTACCTTTGTAGACCCTATCACTTCCCAGAATTATGTTACTCACAGAGTCGTTTATTTGTTTATCACCAAAACTGCGTTTACTGACAAATGCCTAGAGCCTAAAGCGCCCCTCAGCACGCAGCAGGTGCTCATCAGCTGTTTCTTGCTTGGGAGCCCAGTTGTAACTCCTGTGTTGCCTCGTGAGCAACAAAAATTTGTTGACTAGTTGTTTCAGCTTGCAGAATATTTTTTTTATTCCTCACCAAGAAATTATATGTGGCAGTGCACTTAATCCGTGTATAGCACTAGTCAGACTTCAGATCCTAGAGCAAGGCATTCCAGATTCCCGCTCCTCTAAGATGCCTCGTCTCCACACTGCTGATCACTGATGCCAGAGAGAATGCTAAGATTTATGGCGACTACCTCTGAAGGGGAAATGGTGATTTTTTTTTCCTCTGGAATTCTGCAAGACTTTTAAATAGCAACGCCTTCCCATAATTGTTGGAGAAACCATGGAAATCATGGGGCTTCTTTCTTGGGGAGTCACTTTAAGATTCATCAAAGCTGATGCCCTCCCGTCTCCTTGGCCATTACAACAGCTTGCAAAAAATAGCCTAGACATAAATTATGCATCAAGTCTTTAAATATCCTGGTCTTTTTCCTTTCTTACCCCTCCTCCACACAAAGAGAAAGATTGCAATGCTTTTATGAAGTACCTGTTGTTTCTGCTGTTAGATTGTTTTTTTGTTGTGCTAGATCATTTTCTTTTCTGAGAGAACCTGATGTTTGATGAGAATCTTTCTCCAAACAACACACACACACACACACACACACACACACACACACACACGCTAGTGAGGTGCATTTTTTAAAAATTCAAAGTAGGAAGCAAAATATCTCATTATGGGAATTTGGTATATGATTGGCATGTCACATGGGGGCATAGAGCTACGAGGGTACAAAGAGGACTTTCCTTGTATTAGTCATGTTTTATGTCATATTTTAAAATGTGAAAATAGAACAAAAATTAGATTTTGGAATTCTGAATAATTGGTGTATAGGTACATTTTTATGCTCAATTTTTCCAGGTAATAAAATTTTACAAAGAAAAAAGTGAGTATTTTCACTTCAAATCTCTCTTTATTAAAATAGGAAGATGGGAAGACCTATAGACCAACAATTTGAATGCACAAGGCAAATGGATTGGAGTTACTATAGCAGAGGAGTTCACACACATTAAAAATTTGCTATGTCCCGGGGCGCCTGGGTGGCTCAATGGTTTAAGCCTCTGCCTTCAGCTCAGGTCATGGTCTCAGGGTCCTGGGATCGAGCCCCGCGTCGGGCTCTCTGCTCAGTGGGGAACCTGTTTCTCCCTCTCTCTCTGCCTGCCTCTCTGCCTACTTGTGACCTCTCTCTCTGTCAAATGAATAAATAAAATATTTAAAAAAAATTTGCCATGTACCTGAGGCTAAGCCAGGTGTTAGGAACATGATAGAGGAAGTTCTCTCCACGTCAGTAAGACAGAAAGGTCCTGATACAGAAGACAGAGATAGGAAAGCATATTTCAAAGGGTGTAATTCTGGAGTAAGAAAACTTACTCTCAAGGTTTAGGCACACATCTTTGCCATTTCTCGAGATGAAGCCCGGAAGCACAGTTTGTAGCACCAGAGGCCTCATATTTGGTTTCTGTTTTAAGGTGTTTTCTAATGATAAGGTTTTTAAACAGCTACATAAACTGAATGGTAGCACCTACATGTGATTTTTAAAAATTATGGGGAGAGTATACAGGGGAGCACAAAAGTTCAAATTGGAATCGAGCAGGAAAAAGACATAACCCGTGGATGCAATTACATGACTGAGTGCATTTTAAAATAGACCCTAAATGAGATTTTCAAAGGCTATGAAAACCATTCCAATAGATACTTAGTGCTTTCTTACTTTAGAACTAAATGATCTTAATGGCCAAATTAAACAGAGGAATATTATGGGTATGAAGAAATCATATTCTCTACATTTATGTGTGTGTATACAACTAGATGAGTGTGTGTGTGTGTGTGTGTGTGTGTCTAATTTAGCTAAACTTGGAAATGTGGTTCGGAGTTGTTATGTGGGCTTTTAGCATACCAAACAGCAATAAGCTGACTCACTAGAAGGGAAAACATTTTCCCACATTTTCAAGTGCCCTCTTATCAGAATCAGAATTAGTGAAATTCAGGGTATAAACCCAAATGTCATGGCCAGATTCATGGAAGTGTTCATTCCCCCTATGATTTGCCTTCTTCCTGTGATGCTTGTAGTGACTCTCGGTTCCAGACTGCTGCCTTTTCTCAGCAAGGTTATGCTTCATAATTTTTTCTAGAAGGAATCTGATGAGAATAGCAGACCTAGAACCAGGGTGCTTAGTTAGCTCCAGGTAGAGGTGTGGCCTGGCTGGTTCTTCTCTTTCAGATCTGCGTGAACCTTACCTCACTAATCCTCCCGGAGCGTGGCTCTGCTGAATGCTCCTCCTTCCTGACACTCCTGCCTGGGTACACGCTCTGCCCTGTGAGATGGTTCCTCCCACCCTTCTAGACACTCGGGCTCCTTCGGCTGGTTCTCAGCTTTCTCTTTTTCTCCTTTCTATAAGTTGTCTTTGACAATTTGCAGATTTGTATCTATTTTTCTAGAACAGATTTCTTTCCTAAATCTAGATCCACATTTCTAATTGTCCAGAGCTGGGGGTACCACTCTGAAAGGGGTGTGGTCAGAGTTGAGGCAGAGAGATCTAGAGGGCCAGCTTGTCCCTGTTATACACCTGCCCTGTGTCCAGCTCAGCTTCCCAGCACTGGCCCACAGCCCAGCAGTGGCCCCAAGCCCATGACAGGGTCCTGGACTTCAGTCCACAGAGCTGATGCTTCCACAGAGGTGGCTGCTTCCATAGAAGCAGGCTCCACAGACTTCTTCACAAGTGTACCATTTCTCAAAATTTCCAGCAAACTCTGGTTGATATGCCCTGATGCCTCAGGTTGACTTAGTGTCTGCCTTTCTCATCTTACCACCCCTGTTTCCAGACCTTCATTTATGCCTGCCAGATACATGGAAGTTCTCATTCTCCTATGAATTGCCTTCTTCCTGTGATGCTTGTAGTAGCTCTCGGCTCCTGACCAAACCCTGAAGGATACACCAATTCCAACCTGCTCGTCCTTCTTTCCTCATCTGACCAACACGTCCTTTCTATTTAAAGAACCATCACACTCTTTCCTACCCCTCACATCCAGTCAGGCACAAAGCCTCTCTCTCTAGGGTCCCTTGGACTTATTCTTTCCTTTTCCTCTCCATTGCCACTTCCTTAGTGCAAACATTCATTATCTCTGACCTGTCATTTCTTATCTGTTCAGCCCCCTCGAGGGGACGTGGTCTAGTAATACCCCTCTCACCTTAAATCCAGAAGCGTAACCAGAGTCTCACTCCCCCATGCCACCTGCCTGTGAAACAGCTGCCCCTCTTGTTTTTTGGCATTGGGTAATTTATCTCCATCACTCCTGCTCTGAACAAACCTCTGGTCAGCCTCTCCGTCAGCTGAAGGGTCTGTCACCCATTATACAACACCCATTTTCCCCCACATCCTGTCACCACCCTGGGTGACTTCAGTGTCCACTGGGATGGCCCATGTAAGCATCCGCCTTCTCAGTTCCTTGAGTGACCCAATTTCAATGATCTCCCTTCTGCTTCCTCTTCAGCTGCCCATCCCCTTGGTCAGGGTCTGGACCTCTGCTGTAAGTCTCGAATTATGATACCTCAGTCTTGCAACTCTATCACTCAGTTCCTAAGGCTTCCAGAGTTCCGTAAACTCGCTACCCTAATCATTTGTACAATTTCTCCCTCTTTCTCAAGCCCTAGCTGAGAAAAGGTTATGCCTACTTACCTCACTTACCTCCCCATCGAGATGAGATCCCGGGTACCACCACTTCCGACATCTTCTCATACAAGTCAGTAATTCCCTCACCCCCTCCCTGTGGGTCACATATCCCAGTACAGCCCTGGTCTCCCTCTCAACGTCTGCACACAGCAGAGGGATGCTACAGAAAAATCACATACTTATACAGACTGTGGTTTCCAAACTTGAATTTCCCAAACCAAAGATACCAACATCTCCATTCTGTGATTCCCTTCTCTGCTCTGCATCCCACTCCTGCTCCTGTAACCACCTCCACTATCAAGTCTCCCACCTCAACAACTACTTTCTCACTATCTACCTACTGCTTTAAAAAATTCAAATATAAAGCCCTTCAGCTCTCTGTCAACCTGCTACAAACTCATGCAAGCACTGAATTGGGTACTGAGAGTAAAAGAAGGTAAGCTAGGGCTTTTGGCATGTGAACTGTGGTAGGGTCTCCCAGTGGAGAAGACATGGGCTCAAACTGCACTCTGCTTCATGCCTTGCCCCAACTCCTGAATGACTTTAAACTGAAAACAATTATGGATAATGCTGACTTCTTAGGGTACTTGAATGAATTATATTAAATGAGACAACATAGAAATCCACCTGTCTCCATGGTGCCTAATAAACATCGTGGCCCTAGCCTTGCTGTGGAGGAACTCATAGGTCAATGTGATTGATGGAGCCAAGTAAAACCACCACCTGCAGCAAAAGACGTTTCTCTTGGAGGTGTGACCTCAATAGTGGAAACTCAGCAAAGAGAGTTACTTTTAAATCTCTACACTCTTATACACATGCATGGTGATTTGTTTGAATTTGAGAGAGAATTCGGGGAACGGGAAAAGAGGGCTGCAGCTCAAAGATTTGCAGGAGTTTTTATATGATTCAGTTCAGGGAGTCTCAACATATTTTCCTCAAGCAAACATAACGTGATTAATGTAGCTTATTATAGGAGGAAGAGCTCTCCTGACACAACTGTTCATCCCCCTCATATCCTGAGAGTTGCCCTGCAGGAATCCCATCTTGGCTGGTAATTCATGAGGAAGAAATGCATTTATAAGTGGCAACCTTGTTTATGAAGAATTCTCTCTGTCTGGCTGAAGACAGTACCGCTCTACTTTATTAAATATTTTGTGAAGCATGACAGATGTTTTTAGAGGTACTGATACAAAAGCTTTCTTTCTAGTTGTCTGGCTTCTCTCAGACTCCAGGGTGCCTCAGCCTGCTGAATTCACTCCTCCGTCAGTGACCTCCAATGGATCTCCACAGGACAGGCTCTATTCAAGGTACAGATGGTGACCAGAAGCTAGTTCTGCCCTCAGGCACTATATGGTCACTGTCCAGTGTGATGGATTTCATTTTTAATCGATTTCCAACATCTTACTTGGAACCTCACTAAAACTGATTGAAATCTATAAAACATAACAAAGAATAGTGGTTCTGATTGGAGCCAGGGAGTAAGACCAGGAGCTGTCTTCTCTGGAGCAAAATTAGAAGGAGACATGTCTGATGAGTGAGAGTTAAGATGCTGCCTGAATTTCAGAGGAAAAAAAAAAAAACCACTGAAGAGCCCTCAGCAGGTTCCACAAATTAAGCTGTTGACAGGAAATAATCAAATCAATCTCAACCC
Source organism: Meles meles (assembly GCF_922984935.1). Classification (NCBI taxonomy): domain Eukaryota; kingdom Metazoa; phylum Chordata; class Mammalia; order Carnivora; family Mustelidae; genus Meles; species Meles meles. Next base: position 33,378,256 of record NC_060069.1, on the reverse strand, counting down.
TTGCATACCTTCCTGCAGATAGTGTCCCTTCTCCCCAAGTTCACCTCCAGAGGAGAGGGGTTGCTATACCACGTTAAACTCTCCATTCATCCCTCTCTGGCTTCTAAAGTTTGAAGGTTTACTGTATTTTCACTTTACTTGCCAATCTCTTTCTATCCATGTATGACCCCTGGATTCAAAACTCTGCTCCATGGAGACACAGTCTTCCCACTTCCTTCTAATGGTTGTGTCTGGGGTCTCTGAGGACTTCCACCGAGTCAGTTTACACTCTATCTGTTCCCCCTTAAATATCACAGACCCTCCCACAAAAGCCCTACCCTTCTCTGAGGGCACTGTCATCCCACCTAGGGTGATCAAACATCCACGTTTGCAGGGACTTTTGTGGTCTTTCAACTAAACATCTCACATTCTGGGAACTGGGACCTTTAACTTCTCTTCCATGGTGTGGATCAGGGACGTGGGATAGAACTCTCTCTCCTCCTTTCTCTGCCCTTGTTAGCATGCTACTCTCTTACCTCACCATCCGGAATACCCAGCATGAGCTCTCCAGTCCTGATCATCAGGAAGAGCTAATAATATGTACAACATCTGCCTTCCATCCTGCAGAAATCCTTGTGGCAGAGAAGCCCTAGACACTGGTAACAGTTAGAGAACCAACAAAGAAAGGAGACCGTAAGAAGACTAGTCTAACTAATCAACCTACCATATGCCCAAGTCATTGAGCACAATGGTAAAGAGTAACCACTATTATTTTTCCTGTGTGCCAGATGTAATCAAAGCAAAACAGCACAGGGCTCTGACCCCTCAAGGGCCTCACACTGAGGTGAGAGAGGCAAGAATAGTGAGTGTGTGCGCTTTAAGTTAATCCTGACTCTAAGTATGAAAAACCTTATCTGGCCTGGTATGTGCAAGGTGGACCACATATTCCGGAGTCAGGAAAAATTAATGGAAGAAGGGCAGAAGGTCTGCGGGTTATGGGAGGCGACCATTCGCAGCCATCTCTGAAGCGCTCTGCTCCTCCGCGCGCGTGGGTTCATATTTTATGGTTTCTCCTCAGGGATTGCTCCTGCTTACGTCGTTTCTGACAGACTTCTAAATCTTCCTTTGTGGTTAAAATGAAATTCTTCTGCCTGTCTGGAAATGAAACGGGAGTTTATTTCTCTAGACGCTCATTTTATTGATCTCGGAATGTGCTGTAGAGTTTGGGGACACCTCATCATCTATAGCTAATGGAGACGAGGTTTTTTTAAAGTGGATTGTTCTCTTGCACTTTTCTAATTAGGTCAATAAACAAATAGACTAAAGAAATGCTATGTCTGCAAGCTCTTGTTAGCTGTGCATCTCGAGATTGCCCTGGAGACCCTCGCTTTAATTAGATTCAGTAGGGGGTCTAGACACTTTCATTGTCTTCAGGATTTTTTGGTGTCCCACTTCAGGCATGAATTGAGGAAACAGAGGCTAACACGAACTCCAAAACGAAGCATGTAACAATACAGATTTATTTGTTATCGCTTGGACAGTATCTTTGCCAAAGCTCAGCTTGTTGCTCTGCTTTTCGAATGTGTATTTCTCAAGTTCAGGGAATTCTGTCCTGGTTGTCACAACTTGGTCGATAAGAATAAAAATTGACAATAGCCTAGATACGAAGCCACAGACTATGGGTAGTTCACACATAGGCTGCAGTGCAACCATTCAACACATAGATCGGTGCAGAAAAAGCAACCGGCACAGAAAAATCAATTGGTAGAACAATATGTATGTTACAGACCTATTTTTAAAAATAAGGATAGACTATTAATGACATAGTGTTTTTGAATCTGAATTATGGGAATCTGATGATTTTCGCATATCTGAATATTCTATTTCCGGCATACCAGTGAATTACTGGTATGTGAGTAAGTGGCATAACTAAAACTAAATAAAATAATATAAATTAGAAGATAGAAATTATTTTCTGTTATAGCAGAAAATTTCTACTGACTCCAGTGGCCCCATGGACCTGGAAAGTGACTCAGCATGGCAGGAGGTGCTAGAATCAGAGCACAGCAGATCCAATGGGACCCTGGAGACCCAGCTGCACTCCCTCATCTCATGGTAAAGAGCTAAAGCCCTAGCAGCCAAATGTCTTGCTCAAAACCCTACCGTTCATTAGCGCAGGAACTGGGTTTTCTGACTCACATTTGAATTGTTTTCACATGGCTCAGAGTCTTAATGAGAACTGCTCACACGGAAGCCCATCAGCTTCTTGTCTCACACACAGTTTGATGCTTTGAAGAATACGGAATAAATTTTCAATGCAGTTGCTACTCACAAATAAAAGGGTGGAAAGTTTTGGAAATCCATGGCATCAACCAGGCTTGGCTAGGTAGACTGATGGGTGTGGGGTTGGGCTGAGATGGCTGGAATGACCAGCTCCTCTGTCCACACAGTCTCATCCTCCAGCAGGATGGTCCAGGATTATTCACTTGGCTCCAAGAACAGTGGGTGGGAACTGGAAAACCTCTTGAAGGCTAACATGGAACAGGTCTGCTGCCATTTTCACCTCATTCTGTTAGTTAGTCAAAGCAAGTCACAAGGCTAGCCCAGATTCAAGGTGTAAAGAAACAGACTGCTCCTGGATGGTAGGAGCTACAAAGTTGGGCCACGTTTGCCCTGTATTACACTTAGACAAGGAGGGCAGTCAGTTCCAACAGGAATAACTGAATGTGATCCTGTGTTTTTTGGGGCACGACTGAAAGATGAGCCCAGATACAAAGATGAGCCAATTAAACTGCTTATAATAATTGAGTCCCAGAGTTGGAATTTGGACTTGGGCAAAACAAGGCTAAAATGAGGCTCTCAGCCATAATTCTTCACCACTCAAGTCAAAGAGCAGCTCTTCTTTCTATACCTAAGCCAAACATACCAAGAGTCTTCATTTGAGCCTCCTCAGCAGTATACGGTTCATCTGTGATAGTCCTTATCTTGCCTTTCTATGTAGTAAAGTCGTGTTTGATCCCTGATTCTAAATTTAAGCTACTTGAAGGTAGCTTCTCCACCACTGCCTCTCCCAAAGCCTCAGGCACAGCAAACGCAGGGAAATGCATTTGCTACACTTTAAGACTTTTTTTTTTTTTTTGAGAGTTGTTGACCAAATGTTACATTAGTTTCAGGTGTACGATATAGTCATTTCACAAGTTTGTACATTATGCTATGTTCACCACATGTGTAGCTACCATCAGTCCTAATATAGCACTATCATTGTATATTATATATATATAATCATATATATGTTATATATGTATATTATTTATATCTATATATTTAAGATTTTATTTATTTACTTGACAGAGAAAGAGAGAGACAGCAAGAGAGGGAACACAAGCAGGAAGAGTGTGAGAGGGACAAGCAGGCTCCCCACTGAGCAAGGAGTGCAACATGGGACTTGATCCCGGAACCCTGGGATCACGACCTGAGCCGAAGGCAGATGCTTAACAATTGAGCCACCCAGGCACCCCTATGTTTTATAGAGAGAGATATAGATATAGATATCATTGACTATATTCCTTATACTGCTTTTTTTTACTGTCTATTTCTTTTTTTTTATTTATTTATTTTTATTTGTTTATTTACAGCATAACAGTGTTCATTGTTTACTGCTTTTTATTCCTGTTACTTACTCATTCCATAACTGGAAGCTTATACCTCCTACTCCCCTTCACCCATTTTGCCCAACCCCCTCTCCTCCTCCCCTCTAGCAACCACCAGTTTGTTTCCTCTATTTACAGGTCTGATTCTACTTTTTGTTTCTTTATTCATATTTTTAAAGATTCCTCTTATGAATAAAACCAAATGGTATTTGTCTTTTTTAGTTTGACTTATTTCACTTAGCATAATACCCTCTAGGGTCATCCATGCTGTCTTAAATGGCGCGATCTCATCTTTCTTATGGCTGCATAATATTCCTGAGTGTGTGTGTGTGTGTGTGTGTGTGTGTGTACATCACATCCTTCTTATCCATTTATCCATCTTGGCTATTGCAAATAAAGTTACAATAAACATAGGGGCACATATGCATTTTTTAATTAGTTTTTAAGTTTGTTTTCTTTAGGTAAATACCCAATTGTGGAGTTATTAGATCATATAATATTTCTATTTTTAATTTTTTGAGGAATTTCCATACTCTTATAGAGTGGCTGTACCAGTTCACATTCCTACCAACCAGTGTGCATGTGTTCCTTTTTCTCCACATCTTCATCAGCATTTGTAGTTTTTTGTCTTTTTTATTTTAATCATTCTGATAGGCCTGAGGGGATACCTCATTGTGGTTTTGATTTGCATTTCCTTGATGATGAGTGATGTTGAGCATTTTTTCATGTTCCTCTTGGCCATCTGTATGCCTTATTTGGAAAAGCATCTATTCAGGTCCTTTGCTCATTTTTTGATCAGATTGTTTGTTTTTTTGGTGTTGAATTGTACAAGTTCTTTATATATATAAGATATAATTCTTTATTCTATATATCATTTGCAAACATCTCTGATTCAGTAGGTTGTCTTTTTGTTCTGTTGATGGTTTCCTTTGCTATGTGAGAGCATTTTATTTTGAGGTCGTCTCAATAGTTTATTTTTGCTTTGATTTTCCTTGCCTTAAGAGACATATCTTAAAAATTGTTGCTGCTTTAAGACATTTGCATTTATATTTATAGCTGAATTTGTTCTGTAGTTTTTCTTCCATTTTGCTGTCTTTGGCAGGCTTTTTAAACAATGTATATATGCTTTATAAAGATAATTTGGAAACTCCTTTTTTGTTATTGTTCATGAGATAATTTAAATATCTTTGGAATGATTTCTGCCTTAAAAGTATAGTAATAGTCTCCTCTGAAACCTTCTATCTTAGAAGGAGGCAGTCTTTGACATCTTTCTCGATCTTTCTATAATAATAAACTGTTTAAATTTTCTGTTTCTACTAGCATTTCTTTTAGAAATTTATATTTTTCAAGTTCTCAAATTTATTGAATAGATATGAATATAATAGTTTCCATTGATTTTTTTTCATTTATTCCCTTTGTATCTGTGTTGATTTCCCCATGATTATTGCTAGTTTTTGATATTTGTGCACTAATGGTTGTCAGTTTTGCTATTTTTTCCAGGTGAATCAAATCTTGCCCTTAGATATTAGCTTTGCCATGTTTCCATTTAATACAATACTTTTGTGCAATACTATAAAATATAATACTCATACCTAAAGGTGAAAGCTCATGAAATAATGTGTAACTTCATGACTTATCATCCAATTAAAATTTATGTACCCATCACTTAAGTCAAGAAATCGAACATTTCCGGAAACCCAGAGCCCCCAACATGATCCTTCCAATTTCAACATTATCCCTCCCCCCCTTAGAGCTAAACACGCTGACTTTTGTGGTAATCATTCTTTGCTTTTCTTTGTAATTTTAGCAACTATGTTGGCAACCTCAAAATTCTAACTTAGCTTTTCCTATTTTGGAATTTTACATAGATGGAATCACACAGTATGTATCCTTAGATTATTTCATGTAGCTGAGTACAACCACTGTTAATGTTATTGCTAAATAATATTTCATTGTATGAATATACTTTTTTAACCATTTATTTTATTTTTAATGAGATGAATAACCTTTCTAAATGTTTACTGTTACAAATAATCTTGTGAAATGTAGTCTTCTAACTGTACCCTAATGCATACCTCTACAAAGATGTCCTTAACCCTTGGATCCATGGATAGAATTCAGAGAGTCCATAAACTTGAATGGAAAAAAAATTACATCATTATTTTCACTAACTTCAATCTTAAAAGCAACATTTTTTTCCCTTACAAATGTAGACAAAAGAAAAACAATACTTATACCTGTAACTTTGTCACAGATAATTTTGTCATTGACAGAGATAACAGATATTTTATATCACATCATGGTTGCAGGTATCTAGAAATATAATTTGTGCTTATCACTATCTTGAAATTATGGTAGTTATTAAACCTACTAGTTATTGTATTTAATATGTTAATAAAGATGGATAATATTTATTATAGCACAGATTTGTTGTTTTAATATTTGACAGTGGTTTTCTGATGCAATTTTTTCCTTTGTAAATACTACATATTTTACATATTTTAAAAAATCATAAGTTACTATGAAAAAGGATCCCTAGGCTTCACCAGACTGCCAAAGGGTACATGACACAAAAACAATCTGGTACTTCAGGGAATGTAAGTAAGGAAAATGGAGTTTGCATATCAGCCAGGGATGAATTAGGCTAAGCTTTAGAAAGAAACAACACCTAAATCTCAGTAGTTTAACACCGAATGTTTATTTCTCACACATTCTACATCTTGGTGTATCTATCTTAGGGAGCTAGGGACCTCACTCAGCAAAGAAGAAGGCTAGAGTTTCCATCATCTAAATAATGACTGGTTGCTGTGGCAAGGAAAGTGGAATACAGCAAATCATACATTTGACCTTAAAGCATTCACATAAGAACAAGTAACACTTTTTGCTTTTCCTCACATTTAATTGGCTAGAGCAAATTACATGACCAAACCTAACTTAAATGGGGTAGAAACAAAGAATTCTATCAAGTGTCCAAAAGGAGGAAAAACTAAAAATATTGGTAAATAGCTTTATTGGCTATCTGACTACACAAATCTTCAATTTTATTATATAATGTCCAACATGTTTCAAAAAAGGTTGTCAATGTACTGTCCCATCACTATATATACAAATTCATCTTGCTTAATAAGTCCTCGACAACACTTGGTATTTGTCATGTTCTTCTTTTTTTTTTTTTTTTCATTTTGGTCATTCAGGTTGTTTGAAATTTTCTTTTCATATACCTTTTTTCATATGTATATCCTGTTTTTTTAAGTGCCTTTTCAAATCCTTGACCATTTTTAAATTAAATTGTCTATATTTTTCTTATTTTTTTCACATTTTTCTAACTTATATTTTATCTTTTTCTATTGTCTTGTCCTCTATTCCTTATATCTTTTGTCTCTGTACTTACAGAGACAATTGCTTTTCTGATGGTTTTTAATTCATGAAGATAAATTTGATTATAATTTTCTTCTCTACCAGTGTAATATAAATATTTTTTATTTATAATTTTTCCCATATCTTCAATCATCTGTTGTGGTCATTGTTTTTACTCATAGTAATTTGTTAAGGACCTGTTTTGGGTCCTTTCTATTTATCGCTCATATTTGGATAAGATCAATTCTTCCTGGACCAGCTAAAAGCAATCAGTTGATTCAAAAGGTCATCTAATTTTAAAGAGTTCTATGAAACAGGGTTTTGTGCATGCAAGTGTAAATTTTTAGCCTTAACTTCTTCCCAGACCACCAAGATTGACACCTGTGATCCCATTGTGAGCCTCTCTTTTTAAAATTGTCTCATGATGTTTTCCAGAGTGGTTGCACCAGCTTGCATTCCCACCAACAGTGGAGGAGGGTTCCCCTTTCTCCACATCCTCGCCAGCATCTGTCATTTCCTGACTTGTTAATTTTAGCCATTCTGACTGGTGTGAGGTGATATCTCATTGTGGTTTTGATTTGTATTTCCCTGATGCCGAGTGACGTGGAGCACTTTTTCATGTGTCTGTTGGCCATCTGGATGTCTTCTTTGCAGAAATGTCTGTTCATGTCCTCTGCCCATTTCTTGATTGGATTGTTTGTTCTTTGGGTGTTGAGTTTGCTAAGTTCCTTATAGATTTTGGATACTAGCCCTTTATCTGATATGTCGTTTGCAAATATCTTCTCCCATTCTGTCAGTTGTCTTTTGGTTTTGTGAACTGTTTCCTTTGCTGTGCAAAAGCTTTTGATCTTGATGAAATCCCAATAGTTCATTTTTGCCCTTGCTTCCCTTGCCTTTGCCGTTGTTCCTAGGAAGATGTTGCTACGGCTGAGGTCGAAGAGGTTGCTGCCTGCATTCTCCTCAAGGATTTTGATGGATTCCTTTCTCACATTGAGGTCCTTCATCCATTTGGAGTCTATTTTCGTGTGTGGTGTAAGGAAGTGGTCCAATTGCATTTTTCTGCATGTGGCTGTCCAATTTTCCCAGCACCATTTATTGAAGAGGCTGTCTTTTTTCCATTGGACATTCTTTCCTGCTTTGTCGAAGATTAGTTGACCATAGAGTTGAGGGTCTATTTCTGGGCTCTCTATTCTGTTCCACTGATCTATGTGTCTGTTTTTGTGCCAGTACCATGCTGTCTTGATGATGACAGCTTTGTAATAGAGCTTGAAGTCCGGAATTGTGATGCCACCAACTTTGGCTTTGTTCTTCAGTATTCCTTTGGCTATTCGAGGTCTTTTCTGGTTCCATATAAATTTTAGGATTATTTGTTCCATTTCTTTGAAAACAGCATGGAGGTTCCACAAAATGTTGAAAATAGAACTACCCTATGACCCAGCAATTGCACTACTGGGTATTTACCCTAAAGATACAAACATAGTGATCCGAAGGGGCACGTGTACCCGAATGTTTATAGCAGCAATGTCTACAATAGCCAGACTATGGAAAGAACCTAGATGTCCATCAACAGATGAATGGATAAAGAAGATGTGGTATATATACACAATGGAATACTATGCAGCCATCAAAAGAAATGAAATCATGCCATTTGCGACGACATGGATGGAACTAGAGCGTATCATGCTTAGTGAAATAAGTCAATCGGAGAAAGACAACTATCATATGATCTCCCTGATATGAGGACATGGAGAAGCAACATGGGGGGGTAGGGGGATAGGAGAAGAGTAAATGAAACAAGATGGGATTGGGAGGGAGACAAACCATAAATGACTCTTAATCTCACAAAACAAACTGGGGGTTGCTGGGGGGAGGTGGGATTGGGAGAAGGGGAGCGGGCTATGGACATTGGGGAGGGGAGGCGAACCATAAGAGACTATGTACTCTGAAAAACAACCTGAGGGTTTTGAAGGGTCAGGGGTGGGAGGTTGGGGGAACAGGTGGTGGGTAATGGGGAGGGCACGTTTTGCATGGAGCACTGGGTGTTGTGCAAAAAGAATGAATACTGTTACACTGAAAAAATAAATAAAATGAAAAAGAAGAAAAAAAATTGTCTCATGAACAGACAATTTCCTACATAAGAGCTCAATTATTTCAAATTCTGACAAGTGGAAATGTAGGGGTATTCCTGCTTCTAGATCATGCACGCAGTGCCTGTTGTTACAAACAAGGGATTGTTAGTTTCGTACTTAAAGTCCTGGCACACACACATAGGGAAGTGCTCTGATTTGGCTTTTTCTGAGCACTGTCTTTGAATCTTCCTACACCTTTGTTATGCTGTAATTGTTTAGCCTATTTGTGGTGTGAGTTTTTAGGTGTATCTTAATTCCATCAAAGACTGAGGTTGTCCTTCTATTTCTTATTGTCCTAGCTTTCATGAATATAAAAGAGACTAATAATATCAACTTTACATCATTTTTTTAAAGCCAGAAGTGCATCAAAGGTTTAAAAATTAGTGATATGCTCAAATTTGTCTTTTTCGTTTGTTTGGTGGGAGGATGGAAAAGGAGAGAGAGAATCTTAAGCAGGCTCCACACCTAGTGTGAATCCCCTTGCAGGGCTCTGTTTCACAACTCTGAGATCATGACCTGAGCCAAAATCAAGAGTTAGAAGCTTAACTGACTACACCACCCAGATGCCCCTCAAATTTGCATTTTAATAGTATTCACAAGGAGGTACATGAAAAATGAAGACAAAGTAATGGCCAGTTAAGAATCAGTGTCAGTACTCATGTCAGTTGATGATAATTTGTGGAGCTGGGCTATCACAGACAGCAATATTTAGATTGCAGAATCAATAGAAATTGAAGGACAATTTAATATGGGACAGACCAATTGAAAGGAAAAAAATTCTCATGCTCATAGCATATTAGAAGAATCTAGATGTTTTCCTCTTTTATGGTATTCAGATCAGAGCTCAGAGTATATTTCCATGTTTACACTACAGTCTTCTAAAACATGTGTATATCTCCTGATAAGATGTCATTACTAGCTAGGACCTGAGATATTCCAATAAAGACAATGATACGAGTTATAATCATGATGTTGAAAGAGATGTTACTTCTGTAATAGGAAACCCCTCTGTGGATTTCCTTCCTCAGAATTCCTGAAAGATTAATGATTCTCCCTCCATCTCTGGAATACTCTAACCTCTGACAGTGTAACTACTTAAGTCGATCTCACCTCCATACTTACACCACAATAACAATTATATGTGCAGACATTCCATTTAAAACATAAAGTTTTATCCCATTTCATAAATATAGATGGATGAATGCATAGATAAACCAATGGGAAATAGATCAAAGAGCTCTATAAATGAAAAGTGTGGACAAAGGTTATTTTAAAATTAGCAAGATTAATTCTGAATCTGAGAATGATGGAATTAAAGGATCAGATATACATTGCTGCCAAAATAATTGAAAATTATTGTTTGTGAATACACAAACAAAATAAATAAAGTGACAGTTTTCAAGTCACTTCTCAGGCAACATAAAACAGTGATCCTTAATAAAAGGAAAACAAGGGCACCTGGGTGGCTCAATCATTAAACATCTGCCTTTGGCTCAGGTCATAATCCCAGAGTCTGGAATCTAGCCCCACATCAGGCTTCCTGCTTGGCAGAAAGCCTGCTTCTCCCTCTCTCACTTCCCCGACTTGTGTTCCTTCTTTCGCTGTCTCACTCTCTCTGTCAAATAAATAAATAAAATCTTTTTAAAAAGAAGAAGAAAAAGAAGAAGAAGAAAAAGAAGAAGAAGAAGAAGAAGAAGAAGAAGAAGAAGAAGAAGAAGAAGAAGAAGAAGAAGAAGAAGAAGAAGGAAAATAAATTAGTTGAGCTCCAGTTTACAACCTTGAGAACATTTCTAGTCTGTGATACAGACAGGAATCCAGGCAGAGCATAACAGTTTCCCTAAATTGAAGGAATGGACCTGATATTCTGGAGAGATCAAGGCAGCTAGAGTTTGCATGACAGAGCCATGAAGAGAGAGTTGCACAGAGACAACTTAGAAATCTTACAAAGATCCTGTTCCCTATTCAGCAGAGATCACCAAATGCATGTGAGGAATATCAGAAGCCAGGGAAGAATGACCAGAGAGGATTACAGGAGAACCAGGCTCCCACACAAGCCTGAGAAGAGTCTGCCACTGTCCAGAGTAAAACTCATAATTCACACAGCAGTAGGCAGAGTACACAGAGGTTCTCACCTTGGTGATGGGGAAAAATTAGCTCTACATTAAATGCTTGTGTTCAGTTCCATCCCACCCAACAAATCATAAAAATAAGACATAAAAAGATCAAACTGTTTCTATAATAACTATGTCTCAGGACAAAGCTCAGGAATATTTACAGAAATACAATAACAAACATCCAACACTTACCTGAAAAGGTAAAATTCAGAATGGCTCGCATCAATTCTAAGATTACCAGGTGTGCAAAAACAAACAAGGAATTAAAACAGGAAAATATGACTCAAGTGAGGAGAAAAATTAACCAATCACAACTTAAAACTGAAAAAGATATTAGAAATAGCAAAAAAGGAGATTTAAATTATTCTAACTGAATTCCAGGTGTGCAAAAAGGTAGAAAGATACATGAAAAATATTTAAAAATCCATATGAAATCTCTACAGATGAAAATCACAATGACCAAGATGAAAAAAATACTTGAAAAGGTTTAATGAAAGATTTGATATTGCAAGGGGAAAAAAAAGATTAGTGAAGTCTAAGACATAGCAATAGAAACTAATGAAAAGGAAATACAGAGAGATAAAACATCAAAAACTGAAACTATTTTCAGCAAGTTCTGTGGTCACATCAAGTATTATGATATATATGGAAGGAAAGGGCAAAGAAAACAAGAAAATTATTTGAACTGGTTCTTCCAAGTATGATGAAAGCTATAAAGATTTAAGAAACTCAATAACTCCAAACATGAGAACATGAAGAAATCATAATCAAATTTCTGAGAACCAGTGATAAAATAAAAAAATAAAAATAAAAAATAAATAAAAAAGAAGCCAGAACAAAAAAAGCACATTATACACATGTATAATGTATACAAAGAGAAGAAAGACACACTTCTCATTGGGACTGCAATGAAGAATAACAGCTCCCCAAAGACTTCCATACCCTTATCTCCAAAACCTATGAATATATCCCCTTATACTGACAAAAGAGGCTTTGCAGATATGATTAATGTTAAGGTCTTGAGATGGTGAGAATATTCTGGTTTACCCAGGTAAGCGCAATCTAATTGCATGAATTCTTACAATCAGAGAAAACTTCCTGGCTATAACTGGAGATACGAAGTGAAGACTTTAACCTCTTTTGCTAGTTTTGAAGGGAAGGTAGAAGACCACAAACGAAGGAATGCAACGACTTCTAGTAGCTAAAAGAAGAGCTCTCAGTTCAGAGCCAACAGAAAACAAACAAACAAAAACCAAACCAAACCAAAACAAACAAAAAACAGTGACTTTGACCCCCCACCAACTACCACAAAGAACTTAATTTTACAAGCAACCCAAATAGCAGCAAACTCTTTCCTAGAGCCTCCAGGCAGCAAAAAAAAAATTGCTGACACCTTGATTTTAGCTTGCTGAGACCATCAGAGTTACCACTGACAGACAGAACTATAAAATAATAAGCTTGTGTTGTTTGAAGTCCAGACATTATTCTATTTGTTATGACAACAATATGAAACTGATACAGAAACAGTGTAAGTGAGAAGAGAGGGAAGCATTATATTCAAAGTAATGAAAGGGAGGAAACACTATCAACATAGACTAATTTAATACCTGACAGAATGTTTCAAAAATGAACATGAGGGGCGCCTGGGTGGCTCAGTGGGTTAAAGCCTCTGCCTTCAGCTCAGGTCATGATCCTGGGGTCCTGGGATCAAGCCCTGCATTGGGCTCTCCACTCAGCAGGGAGCCTGCTTCCTCCTCTCTCTCTGCCTGCCTCTCTGCCTACTTGTGATCTCTCTCTCTCTCTGTCAAATAAATAAATAAAATCTTAAAAAAAAAAAGAAGCACATAGTCAGGTAAGTAGATAAGAAAGTCGCCAAAAAGCTAAATATTTCTATTTCATTCACACAAATGGCATGAGTTAAATCCATCTTAAAGCAACAGAATACACATTCTTCTTGAGTGCACATGGAACATTCTCCAGAATAGATCACATACTGGGTCACAAATCAGATCTCAACCTGTACCAAATGATCAAGATCATTCCATGGATATTTTCATACCACAATGCTTTGAAACTTGAACTCAATCACAAGAGGAAATTTGAAAAGAACTCAAGTACATGGAGGTTAACAGCATCCTACTAAAGAATGAATAAGTCAACCAGGAAATTTAAAAAGAATTTAAAAAATCCTTAGAAACAAATGAAAATGAAAACACATCTGTTCAAAATCTTTGGAATGCAGCAAAGGTGGCCCTAAGAGGGAATGACAATACAAGACTTTCTCAAAAAACACAAAAGGTCTCAAATACATAACCTAACTCTACATCTAAAAGAACTGGAGAAAGGACAGCAAGTAAAGCGTAAACCCAGCAGGAAAAGAGAAATAATAAATCTTAGAGAGAAATCAATGAATTAGAAACCAAAAGAACAGTAGAACAGATCTAGGAGCTGTTTCTTTGAAAGAATTAATAAGATTGATAAACACCTAGCCAGACTTATCAAAAAGTAAAGAAAGAGGACCCAAATAAATAAAATCATGAATTAAAGAGAAGAGATCACAACCAACACCAAAGAAATACAAAATACAAAACACATACTATGAGCAAATATATGCCAACAAATTAGGCAATCTGGAAGAAATGAATGCATTTCTAGAAATGTATAAGCTACCAAAACTGAAACAGGAGAAACAGAAAACCTGAACAGACCCATAACCGGTAAGGAAATTGAAGCAGTAATCAAAAATCTCCCCAACCCCGCCAACACTTGTTTCCTGTCTTGTTAATTTTGGTCATTCTAACTGGAGTAAGGTGGTATTTCATCGTGATTTTGATTTCTATTTCCCTGATGGCTAGTGATATTGAATATTTTTCCATGTGTCTGTTGGCCATCTGTATGTCCTCTTTGGAGAAGTGTCTGTTGCCGTTTGCCCATTTTTGACTGGATTATTTATTTTGGGGAGGTTGGGTTTGAGAAGTTCTTTACAGACATTGAATACCAGCCCTTTATCTGTCCTGTCATTGCCTAATATCTTCTCCCATTCTGTAGACTGCCTCTTAGTTTTGTTGACTGTGATTTTCTGTGCAAAAGCTTCTTATCTTGATGAAATCCCAGAAGTTCATTTTTGCTTCCCATATCAAAAGAAGTTGCTGCAGCAATGTCAAAGAGGTTATTGCCTATGCTCTCCTCTAGGATTGTGATGGGTTCCTATCTCACATTGAGGTCTTTCATCCATTTTGAGTTTATCTTTGTGTATGGTGTAAAAGAATGGTCTAGTTTCATTCTTCTGCATGTGGTTGTCCAGTTTTCCCAGCACCATTTACTGAAGAGATGGTCTTTTCTCCATTGGATGTTCTTTCCTGTTTTGTCGATGGTTACTTGACCATAGAGTTGAGGGTTCATTTCTGGGCTCTCTATTCTGTTTCATTGACCTATGTGTCTGGTTTTGTGCTGGTACCATAATGGCTCGATGACTATGGCTTTGTAATAGAGCTTGAAGTCAAACATTGTGATGCCACCAGCTATGGTTTTCTTTTTTAACATTCCTCTGGCAATTCTGGGTCATTTCTGATACCATACAAAATTTAGGATTGTTTGTTCCAGCTCTGTGAAAAATGTTGATGGTATTATGACAGGGATTGCATTGAAAGTATAAATTTCTCTGGGCATCATAGACATCATAGACATGTTTATTCTTCCAGTCCATGAACATGAAATATTTTTCCATCTCTTTGTGTCTTCCACAATATCCTTTGTAAATATTCTATAGTTTCTGGAGTATAGGTCCTTTATCTCTTTGATTGGGTTTATTCCTAGGAATCTTGTGGTTTTTGAAGCTATTGCTGAGGTTGTGGAGAAAGGGTAACCCTCTTACACTGTTGGTGGGAATGCAAGCTGGTACATCCACTCTAGAAGACAGTATGGAAGTTCCTCAAGACGTTAAAAATAGAGCTACCCTCCAACCCAGTGACTGCACTGCTAGGTATTTACCCCAAAGATACAGATGTAGTGAAAAGAAGGGGAACATACACCCTAATGTTCATAGCAACAATGTCCACAATAGCCAAACTTGGAAGGAACCAAGATGCCCTACAACAGATGAATGGATAAAGAAGATGTAGTACATTTATACAATAGAATATTACTTAGCCATCAGAGGGGATGAATACCTAACCATTTGCATTGACATGGTTGGAACTGGAGGGGATGATGCTAAGTGAAATAAGTCAAGCAGAGAAAGACAATTATCACATGGTTTCACTCATATGTGGCACATAAGGAATACGTGGAGGACCATGGGGGAAGGGAAGGAAAACGGAATGGGAAGAAGTCAGAGAGGGAAACAAACCATGAGAGACTCTGGACCCCAGGAAACAAACTGAGGGTTACAGAAGGGAGGGAGTGGGGGCATGGGATAACCTGGTGATGAGTATTAAGGAGGGCACAAGTTGGGATGAGCACTGGGTATTATATGCAACTAATGAATTTTGAACACTACAACAAAAACTTAAGATGTACTATATGCTGGATAATTGAACATAATAATAATTTTAAAAATCTCCCAACAAAACTACAGAGCCAGATGGCTTTCCAGGGGAATTCTATGAAACATTTAAAGAAGAATTCATACTTACTCTTTTGAAGCTGTTTCAAAAAAAAAAAAATGGAAGAAAAACTTCTAACCTCTTTCCTGAGGCCAACATTACCTTGATCCCCAAACTAGACAAAGACCCCACCAAAAAGAAGAATTACAAACCAATATCCCTGATGAAAATGGATGCAAAAATTCTTACCAAGATACTCGCTAATAGGATCCAAGAGTACATTAAAAGTATTATTCACCACAACCAAGTGGGATTTATTCCTGGGCCACAATGGTGGCCTGACATCCACAAGTCAATCAATGTGATACACTACATTAATAAAAGAAAGGACAAGAACCATATGATCTTCTCAATAGATGCGGAAAAAGCATTTGACAAAGTACAGCATCCTTTCTGGATTAAAACTCTTCATAGTGTAGGGATAGATGGAACACACCTCCATTTCATAAAAGTCATCTACAAAAAGCCCATGGTGAATATCATTCTTAATGGGTGAATACAAAGAAGTTTCCTCTAGGGTCAGGAATATGGCAGGGATGTCCACTCTTACCATTTCTGTTCAACATAGTAACAAAAGTCCTAGTCTCAGCAATCAAAACACAAAAAGAAATAAAAGGCATCTGAATCAGCAAAGAAGTCAAACTGTCACTCTTCACAGATGACATGATACTCTAAGTGGAAAACCCAAAAGACTCCACCCCAAAATTGCTAGAACTCATACAGGAATTCCACAAAGTGGCAGGATATTAAATCAATGCACAGAAGTCAGTTGCATTTCTATACACTAACAAGAAGACAGAAGAAAGAGAAATTAGGGAGTCAATCCCATTTACAATTGCACCCAAAACCATAAGGTACCTAGGAATAAACCTAACCAAAGAGACAAATGATCTGTACTTAAAAACTACAAAACACTCATGAAATAAATTGAGGAAGAAGCAAAGAAATGGAAAAGGTTCCATGATCATGGAATGAAAGAACAAATATTGTTAAAATATATATGCCACCTAGAGTAAAACTATACATTCAGTGCAATCCTGTCAAATTAACATCAATTTTTTCACATAGCTGGAACAAATAACCTTAAAATTTAAATGGAACCAGAAAAGACCCCTGAACAGCCAAGGGAATGTTGAAAAAGAAAATCAATGCTGCTAGTATCACAATGCCAGACTTCAAGCTATATTACAAAGCTGTAATCGTCAAGATGGTATGGTACTGGCACAACAACAGACACATAGATCAGTGGAACAGAATAGACAGCCCAGAAATGGACCCTCAAATCTATGGTCAAGTAATCTTGCAAAAAACAGGAAAGAACATCTAATGGAAAAAAGACAGTCTCCTCAACAAATGGTTTTGGGTAATTGGACAGACACATGCAAAAGAATGAAACTGTTACACTATACACAAAAATAGACTCAAAATGGATGAAAGACCTAAATATGAGACGGGAACCCATCAAAATCCTAGAGAGAAACAAAAGCAGCAACCTCTGTGATGTCAGCTACAGCAAGTTTTGCTAGACACATCTCCAAAGGCAAGGGAAACAAAAACAAAAATAAACTCTTAGGACTTCATCAAGATAAAAAGCCTTTGCTTAGCAAGGAAACAGTTGACAAAACCAAAGACAATTCACAGAATGGGAGAAGATGTTCGCAAATGTTTTATCATTTATAATCATTTTATCACTTTTGCTTGTATCCAAAATCTATAAAGAACTTAATAAACTCAACACCAAGAACATATAATCCAATAAAGAAATAGGCAGAAGCCTGAAAGACCCACAGCAAATATCATCCTCAATGGGAAAAATCTTGCAGACTTCCCGTTGAGATCAGGAACACGACAAGGATGCCGACTCTCACCACTCTTGTTCAACATAGTATTAGAAGTCCTAGCAATGGCAATCAGACAACAAAGAGAAATAAAAGGTATCCAAATTGGCAATGAAGAAGTCAAACTCTCCCTCTTCGCAGATGACATGATTCTTTATATAGAAAACCCCGAAAACTCCATCCCCAAACTACTAGAACTCATACAGCAATTCAGTAACATGGCAGGATACAAAGTCAATGTACAGAAATCAGTGGCTTTCTTATACACTAACAATGAAAATACAGAAAGGGAAATTAGAGAATCGATTCCATTTACTATAGCACCAAGAACCATAAGATACCGGGGAATAAACCTAACCAAAGAGGTAAAGGATCTGTACTCGAGGAACTACAGAACACTCATGAAAGAAATTGAAGAAGACACAAAAAGATGGAAGACTATTCCATGCTCTTGGATTGGAAGAATAAACATTGTTAAAATGTCTATACAGCCTAGAGCAATCTATACTTTTAATACCATTTTGATCAAAATTCCACTGGTATTTTTCAAAGAGCTGGAGCAAATAATCCTAAAATTTGTATGGAATCAGAAGAGACCCCGAATTGCTAAGGAAATATTGAAAAACAAAAACAAACTGGTGGCATCACGTTATCCGATTTCAAGCTTTACTACAGAGCTGTGATCACCAAGACAGCATGGTACTGGCATAAAAACAGACACATAGACCAGTGGAACAGAGTAGAGAGCCCAGATATGGATCTTCAACTCTATGGTCAAATAATCTTCGACAAAACAGGAAAAAATATACAGTGGAAAAAAGACAGTCTCTTCCATAAATGGTGCTGGGAAAACTGGACAGCTATATGTACAAGAATGAAACTCGACCATTCTCTTACACCGTACACAAAGATAAACTCGAAATGGATAAAAGACCTCAACGTGAGACAGGAATCTATCAGAATCCTAGAGGAGAACATAGGCAGTAACCTCTTCGATATCAGCCACAGCAACTTCTTTCAAGATATGTCTCCAAAGGCCAAGGAAACAAAAGCAAAAATGAACTTTTGGGACTTCATCAAGATCAAAAGCTTCTGCACAGCAAAGGAAACAGTCAACAAGACAAAAAGGCAACCCACGGAATGGGAGAAGATATTTGCAAATGACAGTACAGACAAAAGGTTGATATCCAGGATCTATAAAGAACTCCTCAAACTCAACACACACAAAACAGATAATCATATCAAAAAATGGGCAGAAGATATGAATAGACACTTCTCCAATGAAGACATACAAATGGCTATCAGACACATGAAAAAATGCTCATCATCACTAGCCATCGGGGAGATTCAAATTAAAACCACATTGAGATATCACCTTACACCAGTTAGAATGTCCAAAATTAGCAAGACAGGAAAGAACGTGTGTTGGAGAGGATGTGGAGAAAGGGGAACCCTCTTACACTGTTGGTGGGAATGCAAGTTGGTGCAGCCACTTTGGAGAACAGTGTGGAGATTCCTCAAGAAATTAAAAATAGAGCTTCCCTATGACCCTGCAATTGTGCTGCTGGGTATTTACCCCAAAGATACAGATGTAGTGAAAAGAAGAGCCATCTGTACCCCAATGTTTATAGCAGCAATGGCCATGGTCGCCAAACTGTGGAAAGAACCAAGATGTCCTTCAATGGACAAATGGATAAGGAAGATGTGGTCCATATACACAATGGAGTATTATGCCTCCATCAGAAAGGATGAATACCCAACTTTTGTAGCAACATGGACGGGACTGGAAGAGATTATGCTGAGCGAAATAAGTCAAGCAGAGAGAGTCAAGTATCATATAGTCTCACTTATTTGTGGAGCATAACAAAGAACATGGAGGACATGGGGAGATGGAGAGAAAGAGGGAGTTGAGGGAAATTGGAAGGGGAGATGAACCATGAGAGACTATGGACTCTGAAAAACAACCTGAGGGTTTTGAAGGGGTAGGGAGTGGGAGGTTGGGGAACCAGGTGGTGGGTAATAGGGAGAGCACGTATTGCATGGAGCACTGGGTGTTGTGCAAATCAATGAATACTGTTACACTGAAAAAATAAATTAATTAATTAAAAAAAAAAACAATGAATACTGTTACGCTGAAATAAATAAATAAATAAATAAATAAATAAATAAATAAATAAATAAATAGAAATGGCCAGAAGCCATGAACAGAAATTTCTCCAAAGAGGACATACAGATGACCAATAGACACATGAAAAAATGATCAACATCACTCGGCATCAGGGAAATACAAATCAAAACCACAGTGAGGTACCACCTCACACCAGTCAGAATGGCTACAATTAACCATTCAAAAAACAGATGTTGGCAAGAGTGCAGAGAAAGGGGAATGCTCTTATACTGTTGGTGTGAATGCAAGCTGGTGCAGCCACTGTGAAAAGCAGTATGGAGGTTCCTCAAAAAGTTGAAAGTAGAGCTACTCTATGGCCCAGCAATTGTACTACTAGGGATACAAATATAGTGATCTTAAGGGACACGGGCACCCCTATGTTTATAGCAGCAACGTCCACAATAGCCAAACTATGGAAAGAGCCCAGATGTCCATCAACAGTTGAATGGATAAAGATGTGGTATATATATACATATAATGGAATACTACTCGACCATGAAAAAAAATGAAATTTTCCCATTTGCAGTGACATGGATGGAACTAAAGGGTATTATGGTAACCAAAATAAGTCCATCAGGGAAAGACAATTATCATATGATCCCACTGATATGTGAAATTTAAGAAACAAAGCAGGATCATAGGGGAAGAGAGGAAGAATTTAAACAAGATGAAATCAAAGATGGAGACAAATCATAAGAGACTCTTAATCATAGGAAACAAACTGAGGGTTGCTGGAGGGGAGAGGAGTGGAGGGGTAGTGTAGCTGGGTGATGAACATTAAGGAGGGCACATGATGTAATGAGGACTAGGTATTATATTAGACTCATGAATCACTGACCTCTACCTCTAAAATTAATACATTATATGTTAATCAATTAAATTTAAATAAAATAATAAAAATTTTAAAAAATAAACATGAAATAAGGTATACTTCAGATATACAAAAGCTAACAGAATTCTTCATAAGTAGACTTGGGTTGTAAGAGATGTTAACGTAGGTTCTTTTTTTATTAAGATATTATTTATTTATTTGACAGAGAGAGACATAGCAGAAGAAGGAACACAAGCAGCAGGAGTGGGAGAAGGAGAAGGAGGCTTCCCACCAAGCAGGGAGCCCAAAGCGGAGCTTGATCCCAGGACCCTGGAATTGTGATCTGAGCTGAAGGCAGACTCTCAATGACTAAACCACCCAGGTGCCCCAACATAGGTTCTTCTTCCCTTCTTTTTTTTAAGATTTTATTTATGTATTTGACAGACAGAGATCACAAGCAGGCAGAGAGGCAGGCAGAGAGAGAGGAAGGGAAGCAGGCTCCCTGCTGAGCAGAGAGCCCAATGCAGGGCTCGATCCCAGGACCCTGGGATCATGACCTGAGCTAAAGGCAGAGGCTTTAACACACTGAGCCACCCAGGTGCCCCAAGTTTCTTCTGATTGAAAATGAAAACCAGCCAAAAGATGAGAAAAACAGCAGAGATGGTAACTACCTGAGTAACTGTATAAGAGAATTTTTCCATTATTTAAATCTCTTTAAAATAAAGCTGATTGCATAAACAAAAATAACAACATATTGTTTATATGTTATTTATTATATTGTGCATATAACCACAAGCAAAATGTCTTGCAATGATAACATGAAAGCCAGGAGAGGGAAAATGGAAGTAAATTCTTGTTAGTTTTTTATATAATATGTGAAGTGATATAATATCACTTGAGACAGACTGTGAATTCCACATAATAGTGAAATCTATGGCATTTTTCTTTCTCTGACAGACTTGTTTCCACTTAGCATAATCCATCCACATGGTTATAAATGGCAAGATTTCATTATTTTTTAGGGCTGAGTAATATTCTACATATATTATATATAAATAGATATAAATTATATTTTACATATAAAATATATAAATATATTATATATAATTTGTAGATATAGTACCGCATCTTCTTTATGCATTCATCAGTCAATGGACATGGACGTTTGGGTTCTTTCCATAATTTCGTTATTGTTGATGATACATTGGGGTGTATGTACTCCTTTGAATTAGCATTTTTGTATTCTTTGGGTAAATACCCAGTAGTGCAATTGCTAGATTATACGATAGTTCTACTTTTAGCTGTTTGAGGAATTTCCATACTGTTTTCCAGAGTGCCTGCACCAGCTTGCATTCCCACCAACAGTGTAAGAGGGTTCCCTTTCTCTACATCCTTGTCAACATCTGTCATTTCCTGTTTTGTTGATTTTAGCCATTCTGGCAGGTGTGAAGTGATATCTCATTGTTGTTTTGATTTGTATTTCCCTGATATTGAGTGAAGTTGAGCATCTTCTCATGTGTCAGTTGGCCATTTGTACGTCGTCTTTGAAAAAATATCTATTCATGTATTCTGCCCATTTTTTTAAACTGGATTATTTATTTTTGAGGGGTGTCGAGTTGTATAGGTTCTTTATGTATTTTGGATAGTAACCCTTTATCTGATTTCTCATTTTCAAATATCTTCTCCCATTTCATAGGCTGCCTTTTCGTTTTGTTGATTGCTTCCTTCACTGTGCAGAGCTTTTTATTTGGATGTATATAAGTCTTGAATCACTAACTTCTACACCTGTAACTAATATTACACAGTATGCTAACCAACTGGAATTTAAATAAAAACTTTAAAAAAAAGAAGGTAGACTTTGATGTTATACTAGGATCCTAAAGCAATCAACAAAATAAAAAGTTGTAAGAAATCAATCAGCTCAGATAGAAAGGAATCACAAAATGTAGTCAATTGATCCGAAAGAAGGCAAAGAACAAAAAAAAGGGGGGGAGCGGAAGGGAACAAAGAGCAGATGAGACCCAAAAAAAAGCAAATGATAGTTTTGTACTTAATCATATCAATAATCACATTAAGTGCAAATGATCTAAATACCCAATTAAAAGCTAGATATTGTCAGATTGGATTAAAAATAAAGATCTAGTTAATATTACTAATTGTGCATTTGGAAGTTGTGAAGAGAGTAGATCTTAAAATTCCTTATCACAGGAAAAAAACTGTATGTTTGGTGATGGATGTTAACTAGACTTATTGTGGTGCTCATTTTGTTTTATACCAAATAAGTTTATTGTAGACCTGAAGCTACTATAATGTTATATGTCAATTATATCTCAATAAAAAAATAATTTGAAAAAATTAAAATGTGGAGCTCCTGGATGGCTCAGTTGATTAAGTGGATGACCCTTGATTTTGGCTCAGGTCATGATCTCAGGGTGTGAGATCAAGGTGAGGAGTGCTCCCCACTCAGGTGGGAGTCTGCATGAGATTCTCTCCCCCTCTGTCTGCCCCTCCTCCTGCTCACGCTCTCTCTCTCTCAAATAAATGAATCTTTTTAAAAAATCAAGATGTGTAATGATATACTATTTATAAGAAACACTAAATATGAAGACACAAATGGATGAAAATTAGAATGAAAAATATATGCCATTTTACCACCAATTGAAAGAAAGTAAGAATAACTGTATTAATATCAAAGTGGATTTCAGAGAGAAAAAAATGTTACTAGAAATAAACAATGTAAAACCAAAAGCTGGCTCTTTGAGATCAATAAAACTAATTATCTAACCGGACTGATCAGAAATAAAAAAGAGAAAACACACAGTACTCATTTCAGGAATGAGAGAAGTGATATCACTACAGATACTAAAGATATTATCCATGCCTGTCTCCCAATGCTAAAATTGGCCCCCACGGCATACACATAATCCATGCTGGGGAAGCAGTAAAAAATACCATGCCTTGAGGCTGGATGTGGGGAACTTCTCTTAGGGCTTCCAGTGCTGTGCGTACAAAATAAGCAACTAATCTTGTTTAAAATGCATCAAATAGTGAACTGTTCCATACTGAGCCCCCAGCGAAGAACAGTATCGGGCTCACAGACAGCACACCGTACTGACAATGGTACGAGTTCCATTATGCACACTGCCCCTGGGCCACAAGAAGGGGGCCAAGCTGACTCCTGAGGAGGAAGAGCTTTTGAACAAAAAATGATCAAAGAGAGTTCAGAAGAAATATGATGAAAGGAAAAAGAATGCCAACATCAGCCGTCTCCTAGAGGAGCAGTCCCAGCCCAGAAAGCTTCTTGCATGCATTGCGACAAGACCAGACAAGTGTGTCCGAGCAGATGGCGACCAGCTAGAGGGCTCTAGGTGCTAGAGTTCTATGTGAGGAAAAATCAAAACCTGGAAAAAATAAATCTTCCTCCCTCCTCTCTTTGGTCATGTAATAAAGGTGTCTGTTATTCAAAAACAAAACAAAAAAAAAAGATGCAGTACATAATGTGAATAGTCTAATATCAAATAAACTGAATTTGTAGTTAAAAAATCTTCCCACAAAGCAAATTCCTAGGTCCCTGGCTTCATTTATATTTCTACAAAATATTATATGAGGCAATAGTACCAATTCTACCCAAACTCTTCCAGGAAATTAATCAGGAGGGTAATTACCCAAATGCCAATCAACTGTTACTAATTGTTATATAGTTACATAATGAAATATTACACAACAATGAGAACAGAGGATCTACAATGATATGCAACCTACTAATAATTCTTATAATGTGTTGTAAAAGAAAGTAGACTTCATGTCTATTTTTACAATGTATGTGTGACATGGTTCAGTTCAGAAAGTACGCATGCAGCCAATGCTAATCTGTGCTGTTAGGAATCAGGAGAGTGTTACGCTTGGGAGGTGTACCGTATCACCTGGAAGAAAGCACAAGAGGACTTACTTCCTAGGGTGCTGGCAATATTCTACATCTCGATCTGGTGCCAGCTGCATGGGTGTGTTCATTCTGTGAAATCTGGATAATGCAGACACTAACAATAAATACATACACTTCTATGCAAGTACATATGTTCAATTAAAAGCTTTTTAAGTGGTTGATTTGCACATCCTTTTTTTAGTTTCAGATTTCCCCCATTGAATTGTGACCAACCATGTTTGCATTTTTCCAAGCATAAGGCAACAGATTTTATATCTTTCATGCTGTACAGAGAAATGGGTTTTCCTTGAAAAAAATAACATTTCCCTCATTATCTCTGTAACTAGATGATCTCTCACTCCACAAGCAACCCACAGAAAATTCTGTAACTTTAATACTTTTTTCCTTTTTCAATTTTATGGATAGTTTTATTTTCTTGCTTTGGCTCTGCAAGAGTTTGCTGCCACACAGCTGTGCTAAATCAAAGAGAACGTGCTTTATCTGCTTAGTAAACACAGACAAAACCAACACAGCTGATGTCCAAGTGTCACAGAGTGTTGTGAGCAAGAAATTAAAATCTAAAAATATGAAATAATAAAATTGTACATAAAATTCTTCCTATGGTTGATTGAAGATAAAAAGGAATGATTGTGTTTTCAAACAAACGTTCAACTGTGGCCATACATATTTTAGCTGACTTACTTCAGATTGACGTGGTGGTTTTGATGAAGAGGTATTTGGGTCCTTTGCAGATTCTCAGCTTGGCTCCAAAGGAGAGCTACTGTGGTCACAGCCACCTTCCCTCCACAGTCCCAGATCACATCTAAGTTCTATTCAACACAAATAGGTACAGAGGATTAAAGTCAGATCAATGTATACAACTATGTGGCTAAACGCCTTAAATCAGTGATTGATAAGCACCACTATTTGTGTCCGAACATTAAGGGCTATAAGTAAAAAGGTGGAATAATAGAAATACAATGTTGTCTTCATTCTAGAAGGTTTGCTCTTTCATTTTGACATTACCATATTTTCTTAGTATTATGTAATTGAATTTTAAGTATACAGTGGACAAAAGATTATTCATGAGTCCTCATTCTTAGCCCCTTTACAATAATTCATAGGAAATATATGTTTGATCTTAGGATTTCCTTGTATTTTGTTATACTTTGCACATGGTATTAAGATCTGTATTAGGTGTTTCCACGTAATTTCTGGATTTTACAATTAATTGGAATTTTCCTTGTTCTACAGTTCATAACCCATTTTTTAATAAATATCCTATAAACCATTGAAAAAAACTTTTTTTTTTAGTAGACCCCAGAATTTTGTGTTTGTATTATGTGTGCACTAACCTCTTTTTTTTTTTAAGGTTTTTTTGTTTTGTTTTGTTTTTTTGTTTTTTTTTTTTTTTAATGAGAGAGAGAGAGCATGAGCAGGAGGGACAGCAGAGAGGAGGTGGGGAAAAGAAATCTCCCCAAGGAGCAGGGAGCTCAAAGCAAGTCTAGATTCCAGGACTGGAGATCATGACCAGAGTTAAAGGCAGATGTTTAACCGACTGAGCCACCCAAGCGCCCTGCATTTGCCTCTTTAAAATAATCATACACGCCTCACTGAGTTTGTTTGTTTGTCTTTCTATCATAAAGACTTGTGCTAATCTCCAAAATGTCAGAGGTGGTTTTGTTAATTTATCATTTTTATATGATGACTTTTGTTTTATGTGTTGATAGTCATTTTATATGGAAGACTTAATCCTGTTTTCCTATTATTGTAGATTTGAATACTTGAACACCATATATGAAGGTACAGTTTTGAAAATAAAATTCTAATTTGACAAAGATTCAAAAGGTGAAGACTACTTTTAACATATCTATCTGGAGATAGTTAAAGGTAATTTTACTTCATTTTTGTCCTCTTTATTTATTCAGCCATATTATTTATTTAGCAAATCAAAGTAAATTTTACTTGATGACATAGACTCAAAAATATATAAAGTAAAAATTAACAGCTCTACTGACAAATTTGTTGTCATAATGGGAGATTTTAAGATAAGTTTCTCAATAAATAACACATTAAGAAAACCAAAAAACTAGCAAAACCTTAAGTAGACAGTTTGAACAGCAATGTTGATAAGATTAGTCAACAGACACAGAAAATTGGATGCTACACATTTTTTCCATACAATTTACAATGACAGACTGCTTTATACCACAAGACAAATCTCAGTGAAAATGTATGGCATTGGAACTGCTGTGTTCTCCAATCACCAAACAATTACATTTGACAATAATTTTTAAAAGTGTAATGAGAAAAAAAGTATACATGTACACACATTTATATGTATTTGAAATAAAGAAATATTTTTAAATAGTGGTTTAAATAAAATTAATAAAAAATTAGATAGACTTTAACCAAAATATATAGTTCAAATACTACATACCAAAAGATGGAATAGACATAAAGCTTACTTTAAAAAAAAAAGAAGAGAATATGAAAATTAGAAATTTACTAGTGTAATTAATGTATTTTCAAAAAGGAAATATGAGCCATTTCAACTGATGCCGGAGAAGCATTTCTGAAATGAGACATATATTCATGATTTTTAATTTTTTTGGAAAACAAGAATCAAAGAAAAGAAAGCATAAGCTTCAGGCCAAATTGTGTGCCCCCAAATTCACACTGAAACCCTAACACCTGCTCCCACTGAATATGAATATTTGGAGATAGGGCCTTTAAAAAGGCGATTAAATCGAAATGACGCTGTTAAGTCAGGCTAGATCCAGTCTGATCAGGGTCCGTATCAAAAGAAGAAATTTGGACACAAGAGGGGACATCAGGGATCCTTGCAAACAGAGAGTGGCTGTGGGGGCCCAGGGAGAAAGCAGCCCTTCGCATACAGAAAGGAACCCTGCTCGCATCTTGATCTGACTTCTGACCTATGACAAAATAAGTTTCTGTTGTGGAAGCCACCCAGTCTGAAGTATTCCGTTATGGTAGCCAAAGAAAACTAAGATGCCATGTGTTAAAAACAAAACAAAACAGAACAAAGATCTTCTTTCACTTTGAAATGTCTAAAGCATTCCCTCTAGATTAGGAGCAAAGCAAGGATAACTGCCATCAACTCTTTTACTCTGATTTTACCCAAAGTCCTTGTCAATGTCATAGGGAAAGAAACAAAATGGGCAATGATCAGGAGAGAAGACACAATGCTGACACTATCACAGATGATAAGAGTTGCATACTTGAAAAACTCAAATTCAAGCAAATTATTAGAATAAGAGATTTTAGCAGGACCGTTAACAATGTCATGTTTTATATGCAATTAAAAATTGCATGTAATTTTATGTAATTAAAGTGTAATTTTAAAACATTTACAAATGCATCAAAAAATACTGTACTTAGAAACAATATGATTAAATTATTAATTTTTATTTTTTTTAAATTATTAATTTTTAGAGACAATTTTAAAATTTCAATGAAAGTCATCAAAGAAGAACTAAATAAACAGTGAGGTATACTTTGGTTCTGGATAAGAAAAATCAATGTCATCATGATGTCAATATGCCAAACTGTCTAGTGGAGTTGATACAATTCTAATCAAAATCCCAAAGCCCTGCCCCTACCCTCAGGTACTCAATAAGCTATTGTAAAATTTACAAGGAAAAACAAGAAGCAAGAACACACAAGACATTTTGCAGAAGAACAAGGAGGAAGACTTGTCCTATTTTAAATCAAGACAGATTTTAAAGCTCTAATAACTGGAACACCTGGGTGGCTCAGCGGGGTAAGTGTCAGACTTTTGATTTCAGTTTAGGTCATGATCTCAGGGTCCTGGGATCAAGTCCTGCATCGGGCTCCAGGTCTGGTGAGAAGTTTGCTTGAAGATTCTCTCTCTCTCTCTACCCGTCCCCTCTGCTCATTTACTGTCTCTCATTTAAGACAATATGCTAAAAGTGTCCATATTGATAAATGGGCATTAGAACAGTATAACAAATGAACAAGAGGAGAGAATTAAGAGCCCATACATAGATTTACATATGTGAAAACTTCCCGAAATGCACAACAGTGAGCATTTCTGACCAGCGAGAAAATTAATGATTTCTTAATGGCCATGGGATAATTAGGTTTCTATGCAAAATTTAGAAAATTGATTCTTTCCCAAAAAAAGAAAAAAAGAAAGAAAATGGATCCTAATTATATCACTTCAAAAAATACCTCTAAGTGGCTTCTGTATATAAATACAAAAGTAAAATATGTTAAACCTACAGAGGTCCCTGGATAGAAAACTGCTTAAGATACACACACACACACACACACACGAACAATCACAATGAAAAAAATTATAAAATCAACTGCATTAAAAATAAGATTTTCTATATAAAATTGTTGGTTGAGAGTCTGACCCCCATACACGTAGGGCAGGAAGAGATGAGGAAGCAGGCCACTGCAGATCAGGAGGTGGCAAATTTAACAACCAAGGGAACTTACAAGGCCAGTAGATCTCTGCACCCACTTCCAGAATCCTAAAGCTTTACACAGAGGGCTTAATGGGACTAAGCCATATATGCCATGCAGATGATCTCAAAAACACCTTACACTATCAAGGCTATGACCTGGGACAGCTCCTGCTGTGGAAGAGGTAGGCATAGCATACATGCCAAGGATAAGGTAGAAGGTGAGGAGCCTGTGAATGTCAGGGTCCAGCTCCTGGGTCAACTGGGGTCATATTTTCTTGACCTCTTCCAACATTAGTAAAAAAGGCAGAGTATATTTGCAAAACCAAAAATAGTACCATAATTAGAAAAATGTAAGAAAATATAAGAGGAAGTCAAGCAACTCAGAAGGAAAAAAATGTGTGTAAGAACAACAGATGAGGAAATCCAAGGGCCAATAAACATATATTTAAAAAAAGTTTCAGCTTCATTCGTTCTTAAGGAAATGTAAATTAAAACCACAATATGATACAATTTCACTCTATCTCACAGGAAAAAAATTTAAAGTGCGCTTATAAAAAACTATTGACAAGGGCACCTGGGTAGCTCAGTTGGTTAAGCATCTGTCTTCAGCTCTGGTCATGATCCCGGGGTCCTGGGATTCAGCCCCACATAGGGCTCCCTGCTGGGCAGAAAGCCTGCTTCTCCCTCTCCCTCTGCTCCTCCCTCCTCTCGTGCTCTCTCTCTCAAATAAATAAAATCTTAAAAAAAAACAAAAAACAAAATAAAAACTATTGACATCCTCTCTTGACATACATATCTTCAAACACAATTACAACCAGCTACATATACTATTAAAATTCCTAAAAGCATTCACTGAGTGAGATGTATAAGAATGTTCAAAGCAGAAAAAAAAAACGGAAAAACTGGAAATCATCCAAGCATCTATCAAGAGCAAAATGGATTAACAAATTTTGGTATATATGAAAATGAATGAACTATAGCCACAGGCATCAATACAGATGACACATTAAAAAGGAGAGTAAACAAATACACATCATAGAGGATGGATCTGGTTTCATTCCATGTATATAAAGCACAACAGCAGGCAAAGACTGAGCAATATTTAGCTTAAAGATACAAACACATGTGTTAAAACCATAAAGAAATCAAGGGGATAAATAACACAACATTTAAGAAATTGTTAACTTGAGACAAGGGAGTAGGATAAAATTAGGGAGACATATATGTGAGCTAAAGTTCTAATATCCTATCCCTTAATCAAGGTCATAAGTACACAGATATTCATCTTATTATCTAAAAAATATATATAAATTATGAAAAAAGGTAAAGACCAACTGCCAACACTTACCAGGCAGAGAGAATTTAGGAATTTAAATACACTCAGTCTTTAAAGGAAAAGACAATGCAAACAAAATTTTTTTCTGAAGTCTCCAAAGAGTAATAATGACCTCCCTTAAGGTAATAATACTCAGGCAACACCAAACACATACCCAGGCACAGTTTAACAAGAAGTCTGTTTTTACATCGATAACTCAGCTGTCCATCATATGCATTTAGCCTTTCTTTGAGGTTTTTTGGTTTTTTTTTTTTGAATTTTTTTTTTAATCCCATGTCTCCATTTCCATAGTAGCCTCATTGGATTGTTTCCTGGAGGCTCTACTTTCTTGATATGCTCTCAAGATTCCATTTGGAATGTTTTTAGGACCTATGAAGTAGCAACCTCACGAGTTTTCTATAATAAGGAATTTCGAAAAACAACTTTAGAAAGAAATGTTGAACACCAAACGGGGAGGTGGAAGCCTGGTTTCAGGGTCAACCGAAGGAAAGAGTCTGCAGCGCCCCCTATGCGATTTTGTCTTACTTTCTCAAAGCCACTGGCTTTCTTGCTATTCAGTATAAACAAAAGTCCTAAGCCTTACAAAATAAAGGTAAGATGACAGGGAGAACAAATACAACAAAATAATAACCAGAGAGGAGAGATTAAAAAGAAACAAAACTGTCAACTGAAAATAAAATAGAAAATTAAAATAATTAGAAGAGAATTTGAAAAACAACCAATATGTAAGCCTAATTGCAAAACTAATATTAGTAAAACTTTAGAAAACCAGATAAAAAGCTGATCAGGTAAAAGCATATAATAAGAAAGTGAAAGCAACAGAAGATAAAAATAGGTTCCAGAATTTTAAGAAATAGTAAATTAAAAGTGAAGGATTAAGAAGCCAAGGGAGGGGCGCCTGGGTGGCTCAGTGGGTTAAGCCGCTGCCTTCGGCTCAGGTCGTGATCTCAGGGTCCTGGGATCGAGTCCCGCATCGGGCTCTCCGCTTGGCGGGGAGCCTGCTTCCCTCTCTCTCTCTCTCTCTGCCCGCCTCTCTGTCTACTTGTGATCTCTCTCTGTCAAATAAATAAATAAAATCTTAAAAAAAAAAAAGAAGCCAAGGGAAATGCAATATTTTTTAAATGAAAATGAAAATACAAGTATATCAGGGGTCCCCAAAACCATGCTCAGGCTTCACGATTCCTGAGAATGATTCATGGGACTCAGAAAAGCTATTGTAGTCATGGTTATGGTTGATTATAGTGAAATGACACAGAATAAAATCAGCAAAGGGAAATGTCCATAAAGTCCAATCTTCCAGTTGTTCTCTCCCAGTGGAGTTACAGAGATGGGCTTAATTCTCCCAGCAACAGTATATGAGGACAGGTGCAAAGGTGTCTAGGATTTTTACTGGGGCTCAGCATGCAGCACCTGTATGACTGACCTTAGCTATCCTTTGCATACCAAGACCTTAGGCATACCACTACACTCTTATCAGGCAGAATATCCCAAAGGCTCAGAGCTCATTCTCCCAGGAACCAGCCACTGGCCAGTCCAGAAAACAGGTCATTCTTTTTTTTTTTTTTTTTTTTTTTTTTAATATTTATTTATTTGACAGAGAGAGATCACAAGCAGGCAGAGAGGCAGGCAGAGAGAGAGGAGGAAGCAGGCTCCCTGCCGAGCAGAGAGCCCGATGTGGGACTCGATCCCAGGACCCTGAGATCATGACCTGAGCCGAAGGCAGCGGCCTAACCCACTGAGCCACCCAGGCGCCCCAAAACAGGTCATTCTTGCGAATGCGCAAGTCTGGAGCAACCCTGGCTTGCTGAGTTAACTCTTTCCTGCACAGGATGGTAGGAAAAAATATATATAAGAAAATGGGAAAGAAGCAGAAAAATTAAAAACCGAAGAGCTAGAAGAATTAAGAGGTAAATCTTTAAAAAAAGCAATGAAAAATCAACATCTCAGAAACTGAATCTATTAATCATGCCGAGATTCTCAATTGAAATACTAATAGAGGGAAACAAAGAGAAGGAAAGAACTGAGGGGCATCAGCTATAGGCAAGAAAAGTGCTCCTTGTTTCCACCTCTCTCCAACTTCACATGCCCAGCATTGTCTGAAGTTCTATTAGCACCCACCAAGGTGAACACCCTGGTCAAAGAAGACACCCTCTCCAGAGAGGCTCAGCCAGCAAGCACCAGCCCATGCCCTGTGGTCCTGCCATATTCCGCAGGTGCCCACGTACCACTAGGAATGTTGCCAGCTCTCCTGTGCTTGGAAATTAGGCAGCACATTCAGGTAGGCATCTTAGATCACAAGTGTATGGCTTATTCCATCACTAATCACCTTAATTACATCTTCGTCCTTTGCTCATGGTGCATCACCTGTTAGTCTACCCATCTTCCCCCTCCCCATGTATCTACATTTGCAGAAACGCAGCAATTGACCATTTAGGACAACAAAAAGCCTAATGAACATCATGTCACAGCAAATAGCCGATGTCTAAAAGCTTCCATGTTAACCTGTAGGAACAGGCAACAGAAGGAAAGAGAGAGTGCCACAGGCTTTGAGAGCATGTTATACTCCACTGCAAAGTGAAAAATGCATTTGCTAAAAGCAAACTGTCACCACTTATGAAAAGCTATCAGGGCTCCGAGTCCAATTAGAAAGGGAAAAAAATCAATAGTGATTCACTTCCTTGTTAGAAGAATTGATTTTCCTGATAAAATTCACAATATTCTTAGAGTTTGTCTTAATCATTTTCTGGCAGAATGGCACAGCTCCAACTCTCCCCAAATTGTATAGTTAAGTTGAGATCAGTGCTTTAGCAATTCATGGAGTTACAAATCAATCTCATCAAAGAGGACAACACAACCCCTGGATAGAAGGTGAGCAAAACGCCAGCCAGTCCTCCTGCTGTTGCCAAATATTCAGTTATTTATTTTATCTTTTTTAAGAATCTAGGTAAAGGCCACTAGCTTCCAGTTTCCATTCAGACTTTAGTATCAACATGGATATGTGGTTTCATTTTTCCTGTGCTAATAAATAAAAACTCTGCCCTTGGATTTAGAAGAGCTAAATCTGCATTCCAGCTCCATCTCTTGCTGGCCACATGACCTTGAGAAAATCATTTCACTTACTTGAACTGCTTCTCGGTCTTTAAAAAAGAGGTTGGATTTGACCGTGTGTGTGTTAGATATTTATGTGGCTCTAAAGCAGTTACACATTTTCCCTACTGTCCAAAAGTAGAGCATTCTTATGAAATCTTTCATAAGCTGAAATAGCGTAAAGCCGAGTATCCCTTGCTTTTTGAAAGTTCACTTTGCTTTTGCAAAAGATCTACATTAGTACAGGAACAGCTTTTTCCACCAAAGTGAAAATCCTCTTCAGATTTCTTTTGGTTAGTGAAAATAGGTTCCAATGTACCTGTATGTGTAATTCAGCAATTACATATAATTAAGCAATTACATGTCACATGCACTGGGCTAATGCATCAACTCATTGAACCCTTCCAACCACCCCATGAAAAAACTATCATCGTCATTCTTTTTTATAGACAAGGACACAGGGGCTTAGAGAGGTTTATGTACTTTGCCCAATCTTCACCCTCATCCAGGGTGACATGAAACACAAGCTCTTGACCACGTGGCTCCTAAAACAGGACTCTAGAAACACCCCAACCTATATTTTCCTTTTGGCAATTTACATTTCACATTAGCTTATGAAAGTTTCTGGGGGGTCCTGAAACAAAGACACCAGTTCATCCCAGCATTTCTCAAGTCTTATAGAACTTGCTTTTTCATGTCCATTCGAGCAACATCCCAAAGCAAAAAGGATACTGGACTAAGAATCAGAAAATATTTGAGTCCCAGTCCTAAACATAAGCTACTAAATATATCACTTGCAAACTGTTAGAACTTTATGGATTCCTGCCTCACATTTAGGTCTTTCATCCATTTTGAGTTTGTCTTTGTTTATGGTATAAGAGAATGGTCTATTTTCATTCTTTTGCATGTGGCCATCCTATTTTCCCAGCACCATTTATTGAAGAGACTGTATGATATGTTGGCTAATTGAATTTAAATTTTAAAAATTGCTTAAATTTTGTAAGCCTTGGATTTCATTATTGAATCAGTGGAACATCTACCTTAGGAAAGCTGTACATAAATCAGATAGGATGCTATATGGAGAAGTTTTTGTAAATAATAAACTACAACACAGATCCTTGGTGATAGTATCATTAATTCAGTTTTTTGAACATGAAATGTGAGGAATGGTTTCCCAACCACAGGCAACACTTGTCACTCAGTCATTCATTAGACTTCTTTTGTAAGACCCCTTTCTTCCTTGGTCTTTTATTTTTGTAACCATCTAGTCCACTCCAAAACATCCAAATAGCAAAATAATTGAACCTCATCAAAGGCTTTTTTCTCTTACACTCATTGACATGAATCTCTATTCAATCTTGATATTTTAACTGATTGCCCTAAAAAATTAATTCTATAAAACCCACAAATGCTGTTTGAGACTAAGTTTTAAAGTAAGCACAGACGGGTGGTGGGCATTAAGGAGGGCATGTGATATGGTGAGCACTGGGTGTGTTACATGCAACTGATGGATTGTTGAACGCTACATCTGAAGCTAGTGATGGACTATAGGTTGGCTAATTGAATTTAAATTTTAAAAAATTAAGCCAATACATAAACCTGGTATCATTCCAACAAATGGATTTACCCGTTACCTGCGGATGGCAAACTCTGTTCCAGCAGCTCACCACCTCACATGCTTTTTTTTTTTAATATTTTATTGACAGAGATCACAAGTAGGCAGAGAGGCAGAAGCAGGCTCCCCGCTGAGCAGAGAGCCCGATGTGGGGCTCGATCCCAGGATCCTAGGATCATGATCTGAGCCAAAGGCAGAGGCTTTAACCCACTGAGCCACCCAGACGCCCCCTCACATGCTTTATTATGTTGTTCATTACTTGGTATTTCCCCCCACATCATTGCTTTCATGTTTTACATCTCCTATACATCCCATAAAACACTGCTAATTCACTATGGTGTGATACAACAAGATTGAGAATTCAGCATGAGAAAAAATCTCTCTCCAGACTCAAGGAGTTTAATGTTCAAAGTACCATCAGGCATTCCATGTGTGTGTCTGTATGTATATGGATGTGTGTGTGTGTGTGTGTGTGTGTGTGTGTGTGTGTGAGAGAGAGAGAGAGAGAGAGAATTATGGTCCACAAGCCAAACCAAATCCTACATCCTCCTATTTTTATACAGCCTGGGAGTTAAGAGTAGTTTTTACATTTTTAATGGTTGAGAGGGGAGAAAGGAAATATGTTGTGATAAGTGAAAATGATATGAAATTCAAATTTTAGTGTCCTTAAGTGTCACAGGAGTGAAGCCACACCTTTCAGTAAAACAGCAGAGTTGAGAAGTTGGGACAAAGAGTAGAAGGTTTGCAAAACTGACATATTTACTATCTGACCCTTTACAAAAAAGTTTGCTGACCTCAGTCTTATGCTCAGATTTTTCATCCAATGTGATTTAGCTGAGAAACCATAGTTACTACACTGAGCAGACATCTGGGGACAGATTTGGGGGAATAAGCTTAGTTAGCTTTTTAACTTGGCTTACAATCGAAGGTAGTCTGGGTTAGCAGAAATCTCAGGGCTTTGGGCCTGGGCGAGCACTTTTCCTCTGGTTTTCCTAGCTGTCTGTCCTAGGATATGCTGTTTGTAAATCCCCATTCTCAATTTCCTTATCTATAGAGTCAGACTCATGAATGTAGCCCAGGACCTAGCAAAAGCAATCTTCCGGTAAATGTCAGGTTCCTCTCTCAGGGTCACAGTAAGAGCTCCAGGGGACATATTACAAATGGACCCCAGCAATTCATTTTGCAGTCGAGGCCACACAACGATTGAAAAGGAAGGAGCAGACCACCCTCCAGATTGCTTCCTGCAGCTTATTCACAGCACTTTTCAGGTCCAGCCAACTGAAAAATAACATAATTCAGACAGATCACTTAATTTCGCCCTTCCTTTTTGGAAACAATTACCAAGCTACATGGACTTCTCTAGAAACGGGCTTAAATCTGGACCTCCAGCCAGCACCCTCCAACAGCCCAGCTCAGAGCAAGAACTGTGGACAATGCTGGTGTAGCATCTCTACAAGTGGGGAAAAGGTGGGAGGAGGGCACAGCCGGAGAACTGGCCCCCTCAGTGCTTAACCCAGTCAAATGAGAGGTACACTCTTTCTCTGCCCCAACCTGCTCAGTGCTGGAAATGAAAGAACACAAGGCTTTGCCTGGGCACTCAGCTCAAGTATGTTTACACCCACCTACTCACCTGATTCATGGCTGTATTCCAGCAGGGTCACCAAATGTAAGTGTGGTGACTCTCCCGGATCCTCTCTGGCAGGTGATGTCCATCCCTAGACTTCTGGAAGTGATGGCTTTGCTAAGGGACACAGGTGTCCCTGCTCAGGAGAACAGCCCTCGACCGAAAACTTGTGGTTTTGCACTCCCCTTCTCACCTAGGAGAAACACCAAGCCAACACATAACTGGTACAGGGTACAAAAGTCTGCCCCCTTGCCTCACAATGGGACAACTGCACTTCTCTGTTCGCTCCAAAGCCGCCTCCCATTATCCCCGGGCATCAGGCCAGAGCTAGACTTTTCCTGAAGTCAGGTCCTTGCTCGGCTCCTTCTGCTTTCCTAGCTCACTGCTTTAGTCTCTCCCTGAGGGATATTTCTTTTTTTTTTTTTTTTAAGATTTTATTTATTTATTTGACAGACAGAGATCACAAGTAAACAGAGAGGCCAGCGAGGGGAGGTAGGGGGGTGGGGAAGCAGGTTCCCTGATGAGCAAAGATCCTGATTTGGGGTTCGATCCCAGGACCCTGGGATCATGACCAGAGCTGAAGGCAGAGGCTTTAACCCACTGAGCCACCCAGGCACCGCTCCTTAAGGGATATTTCTGAAAAGCCCTCCCTCCCGAAGTCACAAATCCCTGTCTCCGTCCCTACTTCTAAGAGTCTTAACCTGAGGCACCTTGAGACGCCCAAAAAGCACAGACTTGGACTAATTCATGCCTGGGAAGGTGAGGTCACCAGGACAAGCCCCAGCACGGGAACCAGCAGAGTGGACTGCTCCCCCGAACGCTTCACTCAACATTCAGTGCACATTGGATGACGATGGGGCCAGATTCAGACATGGGTGGGCTGAGGAAAAACCAGAGGGCCTCTAGGGATGAAATTCCAAGATCATTCTCTGAAATTATAATCTTAGCATTAAAGCCCAGAAAGGTAGTAATGGTTTAAAGCTGACCCAAAGAGAAAGATGACCCTTTTGCAAAGTGAGGCCAAGGTGAGGGCCAGGAGAGCAGGCAGATCAGAGCAGCCTTGGGAAGAGATGAATGCTTGCAGATATTCTGCTTACCCCATGATCAACCTGTGATGCTATTTGACCTGCAGTATAGCACTAACCTGGTTAAAAAGGGGACTGTGCCAAGTCCATTGGGAGCTTAGGAGGGTAGGGACGAGAATGCACTTTCCTCCCACTTTCTTAACAGGGGGAGAATGATGGGAAACAGTGAGGCGACCATGAGGACTAGGAGGTCGCCACCACATCATCTGACAGTGCCACACACCTGCAGCTGCCAGTCTCATTGGGGTGGCAGGAAAGGTGGCGGGCTCTTACTCCACAAAGGTAATTTAAAAGCCTGCAGGTGAGACTCTTGGCCAGATCAAATGGCCAAAGTGACCAAAGTCACTTCAGTGACTTAAGGCTGATTAAGCAATCAGGGAGAAGAGGAAGCTTAAAGAGGATGAAAGGGGAGGTATGGAAATAATCTGTCATAGTAAAAGGAATTATGGCTTCAAAGGCAAGTCAGGGATGTGTCTGTGAACCCAGGAGAACCATGCAGCAATGGAGACTGAACCGTGATAGAGGACTTAGGTGGGAGAAGGGAAGAATGAGAAAATGTGAGCAGTCCCCTGGCGTCACGGACACGGGGGAAATTGACAAAGCGCCAACTTGCCAGAAAAACCGGGATTTGCCTGGTGGATAGAATGTGAGTTACAAGGTAAATTCGTAAATCTAATTCTATGTAACAAGTTTCTATACTAGATTGCAAAGGGCAGGAATCTTTTGGGAATGTAAAAATAATCTAGGTCTTAATGGCAGGTAAAGATTTGTCAAAATTAGATATCTGTGCGCTTGAAATGTGTGTCATTTGTTTAAAAAGTGTCAATTTTATGGTATGTGAATTATGCCTCCATAAAGTTGTTTTTTTAAGTTTGCACAGTGAATATATACTGGAAATATACTAATAAAAGGTTATTTCTCCTAAATAACATTGATAAATTAATCAGTTACTCAGTATAGATTAAATCTTGGTCTTGAGATCACAGAATGGTACAAATTGCACTGCTAGCTAATTGAGTAAAAAAACGAATTTTCAGAGATATCAGTTCATTTGAGTGAAAGGTGCCATTTTTACTTTGTGCAAATAAGCTACTTTTTCCTAAGACTTCTTTATGGAACAATTGTGTATATGTGAACTGGCAAGAGAAATAGTTTGCAATGTTTGGACTAAATGGGTGAGAATTTTGAAAACTAAATTTTATTATTTCCAAAATGGCTAATAGTCCTCAAACATACTGATGAATTGCATTGGGGACACAATGGAATTAAGTAGGGCATCATTATTTATCACACTGTATTTTTTTTTATTATAAACTCTGTGTGTTTTCAATCATTATTTCCTGTATTTCAGGAATAAATTTGTTTTGGAAAGCAATTTGTTGGACCAAAGCTGAAAGAGACAGAAAGAGCATATAGATCAGGCATTAATAAATGGCATTGTGTTTTGAACAATGGTTGTCAACATGATTTTTTTCCTAGCTGAACATTGGAAGGAATTTTTCCCATTTTTTGGCTTGCTTTAGAACCTCATACTGAAGTCACAATTTCTGTGGCTTTTCTAGGAAAGGCTGATTTTTAAAAAGCAAAAGTTTTACAAATACAAATTGGAACTGTGCTCTATTTGGAGACCTAACATTAAAAGTCTTCTCGTGGAAACCAACAAATTAAAAGGTATTGGAAATAAGTGTATTATAAAACTTGGAGAGGTAAAACCAAGAAATGCTTTCTCTTATTGTTCCAAATCGGATTAAGAAAAATGTTTTTGGCACGTTGCCAATTTTTGTGAGCATTAATCTGTTAAAAGTAAAGTTACTGCAGAATATAAAATTGGAAGGACTCTAAAATTTATTTGACTTTTAACCTTAAATTATTTTGCTCTTAGGTGGCATATTAGCCACAGGTCTCTAGAGAAACAAAACCAACAACATGTATGTATATATAGAGAGAGGTTTATTTTTTTTTAAGATTTTATTTATTTATTTGACAGACAGAGATTACAAGTAGGCAGAGAGGCAGGCGGGGGGCAAGGGGGGGAGCAGGCTCCCCGCTGAGCAGAGAGCCCGATGTGGGGCTTGATCCCAGGACCCTGGGATCATGACCTGAGCCGAAGGCAGGGGCTTTAACCCACTGAGCCACCCAGGCACCCAAGAGAGAGGTTTATTTTAAAGGAATTGGCTTCTGTGTTTGTGGAGACTTGGAAAGTCCAAAATCTTGAGGGTAGGACAGCAGGCTGGAGACTCAGGAAAGCATCTCAGTTCAAGTCCAAAGGTAGTGGTCTGCTTGCAGAATGTCTTCTTGCTCAGAAGAGCCATACTTTTTCTACAAAGGCCTTCAACTCTCTGAATGAGGCCCACTCCCATTATGGAAGGTAATCTGTTTTACTCGCAGTCTACTGATTTAAATGCTTATCTTACATATATAAGAGTACATTTACAGAAAAGTAATGTTTGGCCAAATATCTCAGTACAGAGTCCCAGCCAGGCTGACGCATAAAATTATCCACCACAGGTGGGGAGGAAGGGAAAAAAAAATTGAAATATATCAAAAATGACTGGGAATCACACATAACAGTATCAGGGGATACCTAGATTTTAGATAAATGTGGAAAGAGTACTGAAATATGATATAGCCACTTGTCCTTGAACTTTGATGACATGTTTTTGGTGGAACACTGCACAGTCAATATTGCCAAGGTCACAGTTATAAGTTGTGTTATGAAAACATTCTCAGCCAGTCTTCTCATTTTAATACAGGCTGTATTTCTCTGAGAGTGGAATAATAATAATTCTATTTTCTCATACTTCCAAATTTGGAATATTTGGCAGAGTGAAAGTTTAGGTAATAGTTACTCTATATACATATATCAAGGCCTCTGGGAATTTGAAATTCAACACTAAACAGTCTGCAATAATTATTTTTTAAAACTTCATAGTAAAAAAAAAAAAAAACTTGATAGTAATAGTGGCACTAGTGAAAAGCAAAACAGGAATGTGGAGGGAAAGAGAGGCAACAGGTACCGAGGTGGCTCCATTTATTATCAAACCCAGGCAAGTGCTCAGACCACGTGATTCCTGTTCCTCACAGTGGACCATGAGAAAGGAGAGAAGAATTTATCTGCCAGTTCCCATCTCCCTTTGATCAAGGGTTTAACATAAAGCCATGAACTCCCCTGCACTTCCAGCTCATGTAAGTGTGGGTGCCAGCAGGTGCCCATGGAGTCTCATGTCTCCACGGCAACCGGAAGCCAGGGGCGGCAGGCAGCGCGCAGAACAAGGTGTGCAGCCAGGTGTGCCTGGAGAAAGTTGCTCAGAGCCCACGGAGTACCTGTCACAGGTTGGGGTTCCTGGGAAAAAACCCCAAGATGGAGGAGCACTTGGTGGCTCAGTGGGTTAAGCCTCTGCCTTCGGCCCAGGTCATGATCTCGGAGTTCTGGGATCGAGGCCCGCATGGGTCTCTCTGCTCAGCGGGGAGCCTGCTTCTTCCTCTTTCTGCCTGCCTCTCTGTCAAATAAATAAATAAAATCTTAAAAAAACAAAACAACCTGAGATGGAGATTTTTCATACAGGTGGAATGTTGGGGGGTGTGGGTGCTCTTAGGAATAAGACTGGAAAATGAGTGAGGGAAGCAGGGTGGAGCTGGAGGGATCTGGGCAGCTCGCCACAGCCTCCATTTCAGTAAGCACTGCGGTGAAGGGCCG
The DNA here is from genome assembly GCF_922984935.1 of Meles meles. Taxonomy (NCBI): domain Eukaryota; kingdom Metazoa; phylum Chordata; class Mammalia; order Carnivora; family Mustelidae; genus Meles; species Meles meles. The sequence continues at coordinate 33,336,784 of NC_060069.1, read as the reverse complement.
CGTCAGTGCGCAAGGTCCTGGAGTCTGGGCAGGCTGAAAGAATCTGCTTTTTTGGCATTAAGGGATGTGTGAAGAAACCAGTCCTAGGTCTTAATTGCAGGTAAAGATTTTACACGAAGGGTGTAAACCTTTCGGATATGCTCATATTCCACCATTACATCTGGCCCCTATGCTACAATATTTAGGGCCTCTATTCTTTTTTTTTTTTTTTTTTTTTTTTTTTTTAAAGAGAGGGAGGTGGGGAAGGGCAGACGGAGAAGGAGAGAATCTTAATCAGGCTCCACAGCCAGTGCAGAGCCCCATGCAGGGCTAGATCTCACAACACTGAGATCATGACCTGAGCCGGAATCAAGAGTCAGATGCTTAACCGATTGAGCCACCAGGCACCTCGGGGCCTGTATTTTTGATAGAACATACAACACTTCTTCCCTGAAAAAATAGAATTAATCAGCCCTAAGTTTGACTTAAAGGTTGTAGACAACCTCAGTCGTGTAAAACAATAGAATTAGTGGGAATAAAAGCTACAGTTCCGGCTGCTACGATATATCCCGAAACTCTTCCCCACCCATTCTGGATGTATTTAATCTTAGCTGAGCACTTCGGCTAGCCTGAATCGGTTGCCGGTGGAATAAACCAGAACTTAATCCTGAAGGGGTTTGAGCCGTTAATTGCTTTATCCTTGTCAAGTGGTGATCATATTTCTCAGCTGCCTTTATTTTTTTTAAGATTTTATTTATTTATTTGAGAGAGAGAGTATGAGAAGGGGAGGGTCCGAGGGAGAAACAGACTCCCTGCTGAGCAGGGATCCTGATGCAGGACTCAATTCCTAGACTCCAGGATCATGACCTGAGCTGAAGGCAGTCGCTTTACCAACTAAGCCACCCGGGCACTCCTCCCAGCTGCCTTTAACTTAAAAACACAAGAGACGCAGCAGTGAACTCTGGGTTGAAGACATAGTCCATCCAACCCATCTCTGCACCAGCAAGCCTAGCCTAGCTCTTGTGGAAAATTGGGTTGAGTGTGACTCTTTGTAGAAGAAGCAGACAAATGAAAACCTACAGAAGCCTGAGTCAGGTTCTACTAGCAAAGACAATTCATTCTGGCTCCTGAACAAACTGAATGAACAAAACAGACTCTCAAAACTCTGTAAACTCCTCCAACCATCTTTCAAACAATCTATCAATTAGTGACCTACAATAAGAGGCTCAGTGTTTCTTCAGACCATGTCAAAACAATTACCAGTGAAAAAATAAATTAGAAAAAGTCTGAGGACCTGGCTTCTTTTGATGCAAACCACTCCTGATGACTCCTGGCTTTGACCCTCCCGCCCACCACCCCCACCCAGGAAGAAGAGGCAGAAGCAGACCAGGTTAGGCTGGCATAAACGTAGTGTGCAAAAGGAAATGAGCAATCCTAGCAGTGTGGTTGATCACCAAGAATTCCTCCCAGTCAAGCTGGGTTTTATTCTTTCACATCGGCTCACAAATCATTGGCTCAACTGGATGGAAAATAAAAAGTTCAAATTACTTGAAGAAAGCCATCTTTTTAAACAAGTAAATTCAAGACAAAACAAAACAAAAACAGAAACTTGAGGCAGGAAAACTGAACACAGACATATTATAAGAATGTAGCGTGTGTTCAGAGATGTGTGACCCCAAGCAGAAGAGAGAATCCACAGAGGTCAAAGAGTGATAATTTCATCATAAAAAAGAAAATAATCATGACAATCAGAGGTAATAAGTTGAATTTTATGAAGGAAATATTCATCCATAATGATGTCCAAAAAAGAGAGAGGAAGATAGTTCAAAATGAGTTAAACAATGTTAAGTCACAAATTTTTGATAGTGTTCACTAAGTATATTATGAAGAGGTAAACCCAAATTATGAGTTCTATACTAGTTATACCCCAAGAAAATGTTTTACAAAAAAAATCTCAAGCATAACAAAAACTTGTAAGAATTTTACAGAGACCATCTGCATGCTTGTTACCTAGATTCTACCATTAAGGTTTTCCTCTACTTAGTTTATCATCTACCTATCCTTCAATCCCCGGTACCTCTAACATGACTTTGCTAGGGCCACCAGAACAAAGTTCCACAGACCAGGTGTCTTAAACAACATAAACATGTTTTCTCACAATCCTGGAGGCTAGAAGTCTAAGATCCAGGTATTAACAGGATTGGTTCCTTATGAGGGCCTCTCTCCTTGGCTTGCAGATGACTGACTTCTCTCTGTCTCTACATGGTCTTCCTCCATGCACTATGTCTTAATACGCTCTTCTTATACTGCCTTAGAGCCTACCTAATCAAATGACCTCTTCAAATCTGAAGGCCCGGTCTCCAAATAAAGGCATATACTGAGGCACTTGGAGTTGCAACATCAACATATGAATTTGAGAGGGACATGATTCAGCCTGTATTTTTTTTTCAAAATAAATTGAAAGCATTGAAACTCTTTCTTCTGTGATGGACTGTTGACCTAAAACTAGCTTTACAAATCCAAAAGGGTTTCACGTGGACCAAATCCTGTTTCTTGCCTTTTACAATTTTTTTCACTTCCCTGATACTATCAAGCTTCTGCTGACCCTCCTATTTTCTCCCTTCAAAATGCTCAGTCACCTCTGTATAAGTCAAAATTGAGTTCATTCATGCTACACTCTTTTCACTATCATAGTAGTATATTACTAACTAAAATCTGTGCTTATCACTTTAACTAGTGCCCAGCTGTGTTTATCATGGACAGAAGATGAGTCAACAGTTAACAGGTTCTGTCATAAACATGGAGTATTCTATTATTATACAGGAAAACAATACTGAGGGCTGATGTTAGGGAACAGTAAGAATAGATGAGAAACAATCATAAATAAAATTGTTTTTATAAGGAGAAATAAATTCAGAAAAACATGGAAAAATGAGTCCTTTTGAAAGGGCTGTGATAATCAAGTGGGAATTTATTTAATTGGAGGAGGAGGAGAACTTAAGATCACTTAGTAAAAGTTAAGTTCAAGGAAATGGGTCGGTGTGTTCAGAATATGTACAGGTCACCATGGATGATGTGACAGAACTGTGTCCTTCCCAAATTCGTACGTCGAAGTCCCTACCCCCAGTGCCTCAGGATGTGCCTATAAACAAAATTAAAAAGGAGCGTTGTAAAGTGCTTTCATTTTTGCGACCACAGTAGTCAGATGTGCCAAGAACAGTCTAGATACGACAAAATGAAGCAGAGGGTCCAACTGAGGCAAAACTGAGGATACAGCTCAACTGATTCCATGCAATGAGCCTCCTCCCCATGACCACATAATAAGAGGGAAATCACTAGTCCTGGGGACTGGATTGTGCACCCTCAAAGTTCTCACACTCATGTGCTAGGATCCTCTCAGTGGTGTCTTGTTCTTAAACAGTTGTTAGTAGTTCTCCTTGTGAGGAACAATGAGGTTAGGAGCAACCTATGTTGCCATGGTGGTGGCATCACTCTCAAGAGTCTTGATTGTCAGTGTTTCTTTCCTCTAGCACTTTGAATATGTCATTCCACAGCTTTCTGCTTTCCATTATTTCTGCTGAGAAGTCAGATGTTAATCATATTGGGCTTCCCATGTTAATAATCAGTCATTTTTCTCCTGCTGTACTTCCAGATTTTCTCCTTGTCCTTTGCATTCAGTGTTTTTGCTATGATGTGTCTATTTGTGTATCTCTTTGCTTATTCACTCTACTTGGAGTGTTTTGAGCTTCCTGGATGTGTTGGTGGTTTTTTTGTTTTGTTTTTTTAAAGATTTTATTTATCTATTTGACAGACAGAGATCACAAGTGGGCAGAGAAGTAGGCAGAGGGAGAGGGGGAAGCAGGTTCCCTGCTGAGCAGAGAGCCTGATGCACGGCTCGATCCCAGGACCCTGAGATCATGACCTGAGCTGAAGGCAGAGGCCTAACCCACTGAGCCACCCAGGTGCCCCTGGTGGGTTTTTTTTCCCAATATTTTTCCTTTTCTTATTTCCACTTATTTATTTTATCTTGTTTCCTGTTCTTGTTTTGGTACTCCCCTTATGTAAATGTTGGCACACTTACCACACTAATGTTTCTCTAAGGCTTGTTCATTCTTCTTCATTATTGTTTCTCTCTTCTTCAGATTGAGTAATCTCTATTGATCTGTCTTCAAGTCTGCTCATTTTTCCTTCTGCCAGTTCAAATCTACTGTGAAGCCCTTCAATTGAATATTTTATTTCACTTATTTTACTTTTAACTCAAGAAATTCCTTTAATATGCTTTCTAGCTTATTGTGGATATTTTCTATTTGATGGAAAGTTATCATCACACCTTCCTTTATTTCATTAATCATGATTTTTTTTAGTTCTTTGACATATTCATAACAATTTTTTAAAGCTTTTACTTATTTATTTAACAGAGAAAGAAATAGCAAGAGAGAGAGAGAACACAAGCAGGAGGAGTGGAAGAGGGAGAAGCAGACTTCCTGCTGAGTGTAGAGCCTGATGTGGGACTCAGTCCCAGGATCCTGGGATTGTGACCTGAACCGAAGGCAGATGCTTAACAATTGAGTCACCCAGGTGCCCCTTATAACAAATTTTTTAAAGATTAAATGTATTTATTTGAGAGAGAGAAAGTAGGAGAGAGCACAAGTGGTGGGGGAAGAGGAAGAAGCAGGCTCCCCACAGAGCAGGGAACCCAAAGTAGGGCTCCATCTCAGGACCCTGGGACCATGACCTAAGCTGAAGGCAGACACTTAGCTGATTGAGCCACCCAGCCACCCCTCATAATAACTTCTTTAAAGTCTTTTTCCACTGTATCTGACATCTGGTCTCTCTCAGAAACAGTTTCTGTTACCTGAATATTTTTTAGGTCTATGGGTCAAACTTTCCTGTTTCTTTGCATTCCTCATAAACTTTTTTGTTGGAAACTGGATATTTTAGGTAATAACAATTCTGGACACTGGTATTATCCTCCTGGGACTTGTTATTGTTATTTACTCTTTTGTTTGTTTAATGATGATTTTATTTTATTTTATTTTTTTAGTTAGGTCTATTCCCACATCTCACAGTGTTGGTCCTCTGATATTGAACCTTAGTGGGATGAAGAATTGGATATGCCCAAAATTGCTCTGGAACAAGTGTGATTTTGGCAGGTCTCTCTTTGACTCTCTTTCCCTGACCACACCCATGAGCCTCATGTGTGCCAGACACATTCCAATCCAGGGCATTTCACCATTGCTTCCCCTTCCTGGAACACTCTTCCTCCAGATATCATCATTTCTTACTTTCTCATTTCATACATATCTTGCATCAAATGTTATTTCCAAAGAAAAATCTTCTCTGTCATATCTGTAGAAAATAGCAGTCCCTCTTGGAGTGCTTCCTTGTTTTATTTTTTTCCCATAACACTTATACTGACTGGCATAATAACATGATTTATTTTTATTGTCCATCTCATACACTAGAATGTAATATTCATAGAGCAGGAATTTTGCCTGCCACATTCACTATTATATTATTTCTAGGGCCAAAGACAGTCCTTGGCATATAGTAGGCACTCACCAAATATTTGTTAAATAAATTACATTTTTAATTAATAAATAAATACTGTCACCCTATACCAGGTATTGAAAGTGGAGGGAAGTATGCTCTGAGAAGAAGACTAAGAAAGAGAAAATTCTGGATGCAGAAACACCAAAATCAACCTTCTCACCTCTTCCTTCCTGGTCTTGCTCCGCTATGTTTTGGGGGAAGTTATTCCCTATTACTTTACTCTAAAATTTTACACATCTCAAGCTGCAAGGTAGGAGAGAGGAAGAGCTGGTACAGAAGGAGAAAATAATTTGACTATGATTAATATTTACAGACATACTCATTGCCAGGCTTAGAAAGATATGGACAAGAGCTCAAGTGCAAAGGGTCACAACCATGCAGGAGGAAATGTTATATGCACATTTTTCAGAATGCTTACATAGAGCTCTATGCAATCAGTTCACTTCTCTGGTTCAAATCCTTCAAATATTTCCCTATTTCCCCCAGACCTCTAATATGTTTAAAAGATCCTGTAGGAACTGGCCTCAGCCTTCTTCTCTCAGTGTCTATCAAGCCACCTGCTTCCCAGCCTTGCTGGGCTTTCTTCACATTCCCAGATGGTTTCCCAGCATCAAACATACATGGTCTTGCACCCTGAAAGCATTCCCCTTCAGGCATGGCCTGGATAATCTTAATCATGTTTCAGGTGTCAGCTCAAATATCACCTCTACCAGGCTTCTTCTGACCATGAACTTAAATAGTCTCCTATGGTATTTAGGGTATATCCAGCTGCTGTAACAAAAGACTTCAACACTAGAATGGCTCAAACCCATAGAAGTGTGTCTCACATGGGTAGCAGTTCAAGGATAATTCAAGCACACAGGCTGATGTGGTCTCCAACTTCTTCAACACAGGGCTTCTAGGATCCCATGATTATCTCCATTCTGGTCAGCTGGGCCAGGTAAGACTATAGAGGAGCATATATGGGAGGTTTGATGGGCTAACCCAAAGTTGGCATATCACACATCTTCTCACATTCCAGTGGCTAGACATTAGTTATGTGACCATGCCTAACAGCACGAAAGATTGGGAAATGTAGTCTAGCTGTATTTCCAGGAAGAAGAGGAGAATTTGGATTTGGGCAAAAAGGTAGCAGATTCTGCCATAAGGTCCCTTTCTCCTCCCCTTCTGTTATTTTATAGCACTTGTTTTTTCTCTATCACAAAGCTATATAAAGTCTACAAAGGTGGGGAATACCCCCACTATATCCCTTGCAAGCCTAGCACATGGCTTTCAATATACATTACATTGAACTATGTGAAATTGCTGTTTTGTTTGTCATAAAATGTCTGATATCAGTGATTTCAAAGAACAACCTTTGAGGCACACCTTTGACAACCAGTTGCTCAGCAGAGCCTCTCCCACAGGTTAATGGAAACTCAGAACTCAAAGGCTTTCCAGCTTGCTTCTTTCCTCTTGTCTTAAGCCTTATTATGTTATTTAACTCCTTGCCAGGGAAACACTTATAGAACAAAGTGTTCTATGGACAACCTCTGAGGCCATGTAGCCTGTGGAAGCCCAGGGGAGGAGCGGGGGACTCACACGCAGACCTCCTCTTAGGCTGAGCAGAATGCTTTGTCATGCATGTTAATGAATGACAGACCTTCTGTTATATCCCAATTAAGTAAACATTTGTTCAGCATCTACTATGTGCCAGGCACTGGATCCAGAGACAAGGACACAAGGACTATTACTTCCTTTGAAGAGTTTATGGACTTGCAGGGGCTCACAGTCAGTTTGTTTTGGAAATACCCCTTTGGCAGTTTTCAGAAGAACAGGCAGGAGAGAAAGGAAAACCATCTGGGAGATGATTTTAATAATCCAGGCAAGAGATGGCGTCTCATATTGTTTTCCTTCACAGCTTTTTTCTTCTTGTTTTTCCCTCTAGGGGAAAAGAGGGTGGGAGGAGAGGTGTCATGGGAAGGGTGAAGGGGCTGGGGAAGACAACCAGTCAGGGAGAAAGGCAGTGGTTCTTCCCCTGCTGATGAGGGACCAGGTAAGTAACAGAAAGGGGCCGCCACTGTCTAGATAAACGTTGGGGATGCCTGTGCCTTGTTTAGATGGTGCTTCAGCTGAGAAGTTCCCACTCCTTTCCAATCCCTTTAAATAGAGACATCTGCTTCCAAAATTCGGAAAAAAATTGGGATCACAGTGACATCAGCAATGAGGCAGTACAGCCTTTCCTGGCATCCTTAATCCTTGGACTCCACCTTAATCCTTGTGAATGTAGTGTTGGAGAAATAGGAAGGAAAACCCACTCCAGAGTGTGTGCATTCCATCATTTGTCAAGCAGGAGCAGTCTTTTTGCTGGGTCTTTGTTGCTCTCAGGCTCAGAGCTAAAAATAGACCTTCCAAAGAAAGCTCCCTTTAGGTGGTCCTACCAAGGCAATTTACATTATCAGCTCCTAGCTTCAAGACTAATTTGGAACACTCCTGCATTTGATGTGCTCCATTTTTTTTTTTCAGGGGTGGCTGCTTTTTCACAACAGACTCCAAGGAAGTGCTCACCACAGGGATCTCAAATCTTGAGTCAAGAATTAGGACAGGAGGTCGTTAGCACCCTTTAGGTGTCCGGTAGACTCCGTCTGGATTCCCTGCACAGGGCTATCAAATGCTTCTAACCATTTTTTCTCCTAGGTGAAGGTTAAAAATATCTGCCCAAATAATCATATTCCTCTAAGCTTTCTACTAAACCCAGTAATTTCATGGACTACCAATTCCCTTTTACCTTGCATGGAGTGACAGGTCAGCTGGAAAGTAGTCTGCAGTTGTCACTGTCAAAGCAGAAAGAGCATTCACGTCAGAGTGCAGAGAACAGTAAGACTGTCCTCAGACTGAACGGCATGTCCTATCCAGGTCATTCCAAGCAGTGTCAGGGAGCCTGAGCCTGAGCCTGAAACCTGGCAGCACGGCCGCCTGCATCATTGTGGAGAATACTGTGGAGCCCATCATGGAGACCGTGGAGCTGGGCAGCAGCAGGGAAGTGCCTAAGCCATCAGAAAGTAATAAGCTGTCACTGTTGACCCCGCCCAAGTGACCCCTGTGGTGGTCTCTGACACCGACTCTGACAGGCCTGACTTCTCTTCCCAAAGGGCATGTGGATAACCTGTCACACTATAAAAAGAGCTTTCAAAGCCAATTTTATTATTCAGCCATTTTGACACCTTCATGGAATGACTTAAACTCTATATTAAAGATGAGGAAATGAAAACTCGGGAGGGTTAATTGACTTGTCCGAGTTCAAACTCGCCCAAATCTCAAGCATCAGAGTACGGGAAATAAAACGGACGCTCGTTTTAGTGACATCCAACATCTATTCAGCAATAATGTCTTACCACCCAGAAGCAAGATACCTGTCACCATCTATTAAAATCTCAAGTTTGTCTTCCACTTACTGACTCAGAAGCTACCAGACTAAGTGCAGAGTCTGTGTGTCAGGCACGTAGTAGATTTTGCTGTTATTGTTCTACTTTATTTCTTTCATTATACATAAGTTCTGCATGATTTTATAAAGGCTATTTCTTAATATATTTTTGAAGTATTCTTGCTGTTTGAATGTGATCTTGTTTGCATTATATTTCTCATTTACTCCAGGTAGAGAGGAAAGCTACTGCCATTTCTGTTTAATTTTCACACCAACTGCCCAATTGAGCTCCCTAAAGAGTTTGCATAGTTTCTAAGTTAGTTCTCTTGTTCTTTTCAAGTAGACAGCTATGTTGTCTGAAAATAACGATACTATTAATTTAAAATTTTCCTAGATCATTCCCTCTTACCACCTTCTCTTTCTCTCTTCCCTAACTACCTTCATTAATAGGACTATCTTGAATTGGTAAAAAGAAAGATGTTCTATGTTGGAATGAGGGTAGTTGGGATTCAGAGAAAAGTTCCAAGTTTCAGTATCTCAGTGGCTTTCAGGAGTTGAGAAGAGGGGCTATGCCTCCTATAGCCAGGTTCTGTAAAATAAGCTTAGAGAGGAAGGACTTTGTGGAAGAGCTGGAAGCAATAGCCTATTCTGGGCTCAGTTCTGATGGACCAGAGGACAATAAGGCCCTGAGCCATTGCTGCTCCTTTCAGAACCAGAGAACACCCATCCCCTGTGCGGACAAATTCGAGCAACAACAATATGTAGGGCTACCCAGCAAAACAGCACACCTCTTGCCTAGCACTACGCAGACCACCTCTCCAGGTGTTCATATCAGTTGGCTTATCCCATATGTCTCCTGGTGTTGGCCCACAAGATTAGAACCACCTTCCAGGAGCATCTGGGTGGCTTAGCTGGTCAAGTGTCTGACTCTTGATCTCAGCTCAAGTCATGCTCTTAAGGTTTTGAGATCAAACTCTGCCTTTTGCTCTGAACTAGGCATGAAGCTTACTTAAGATCCTCTCTCCTGCTCCCTCTGCCCCTACCCTCTCTGTCTCTCTCTCCCTATTAAAAAAAAAAAAGAACCCCCCCTTGAGGCAAAATGTGACACTGTTGCCTGAGGGGTAGGCATGTGAGCTCCGGAGCCCATCTGTATGGGCTCAAGCGCTGGCTTCACCGATCCTCGCCTGTGAGACCACTTGGGAAAATTACCCTTCTGTGCCTAATTTCCTTAGCTATGAAATGGTACTAATACTTATACCTACCTTCCAGGGCTTTAGAGAAGACTAAATTAGTAAATATATGTAAAATGCTTAAGTATATATACAATGTATATATGTATACATATAATGTATATATATACACATCTAATGTATATATTACATGTATATATAATATATATTAATATGTGTATATCATATATATATAACATATATTTTGTTTTGTGTATACATATGTATATGTATAAAATATATGTAAAAAGACTGGCTTATAGAATGTGCCCAATAAATCTTAGCTGGAATAGAGCCTGGTGAGTGAGTCTCTGGCATGCTCTCATGGTAAGACTGCAGGAAAGATGCTTCAAATTTCCAATTAATCTCTCTGAGCCTCATTTCCCTCATCTGTGGAGTTAAGAATACCTTCTTTATTTAACTTATAGGAGAACTACTTCAGACAAGGTATATAAAACAGCCGAAATGGCGATGACCTAAAGTTGATTTCCTTCCCATTAAATATCTTTATTATGTCATAAGTTCCATGAGGATGGAGACTCACCTCTATGCCTAAATACATCAGGGACTTAACTAGATCCAAAGAGGAAGCAAGGTTCTGCACTAAATAAGTTGTAGGGTTAAATTCCATCTATTCTTCACTCTACAACAGAATCGTTTTTTTAGAAATACCTTGACCTTGGTCTTGTCAGTTCTCTTTCAGTAGGATAATTTAAGAAGGGTCAATTTACAAAGAGACTATTTACAAAGCTATAATGATATTTGAGGTTCTTGCAGAGAATAAGTAACATAGGACTGGTAAGGTGAGTAGGGCTATTTCTATCCCTCAGCCTACAGAATCAAAGGGAAGCACTGGTCCCAAGTACTTGGAAGGAGGGAGTCCCTAAGATAAAGTCTCTGTGAGAAGCAGTGAGCTCCAATCAAGGAACAAAGCCAGGCCAAGTTCATCTCACACAAAGGGAAGCAGAAAGATAAATATTTTGAACTCCCTCCCTGATCTTACATCAGTCTCCTGCTAGAACTCCCCAGTAGTGAAATTCAACCAGAAACCAGGTGGGATGAAAGAAGTGTTGCCGGATTTAGCAAACTGAAAATGCAAGACACATAGGTAAATTCCAGTTTCAGATAAACCAATAAATTTTTAGCATAAGTATATCCCAACTATTTCAGAAGATATACTTACACTAAAAACTTACTGGTTAGTTTCTGAAATTCAAATTTTAACACTTTACCCTGCAGATGAGAGATCATTGATGGTTTCCATATAGGTCACCCTCCCTAAGCCGAGAGCAGGATGGAAAGGGATGGAGGGTGGATTTTGAGAGGCAAATGCAAAATAGTCTGACACACTCATTAGCTCACTTCTTTTGCTCGAACACATCCAGTATTTTTTCTTGTCTGGAAAAGTTTGAAACTCTAATATAGAAAATACGTGAAATCACAAGAACTGCCAAGTCATGACTGGGTCAATTAGGTCACAGCCCTCTCTAAAACTAGCATGGTTTTCTATACACTTGTTAGTATGGAAAAATTGACTTACTCTTTGATAACAATCTGACAATAGTGTTTTAGTCACTCCCTAAATTTCAATACCATAAATTTTAGACTGGAATTCATAAAACTTGGATTGCAGGTTTGGGAGTGAGTTTAGAAACAAAGAATATACAGAAACGAATACATATTTGAAGCATAAAATAATTGTTTATTAGCAATATTAAGAGTTCTTAACAATGTGTCATTTTAATCTATTATATTGCTATAACATCGTTATATCACATGTGTTTGTTTCAAATTAATAAGCTTGAAATATCTGATAAATTTAATAGTATAGTCTCTCTTGATCTTATGGTTCTTGCAAACAAAAGATAAATTCTAAAATTGCGTATCTCCAAGGACCAGAAGTAAGAATTAAGAAGCCAAACAGTTACTAGCATTTTAGTTTTAGTTTTAGAGGTTATGTCTACTTTTTGAACTTACAGGACTTTACATATCATCTTCTGGGAATTCATCACTGTCTCTATAATTTTGGCAGTGCTAATATTCCATTTAGGTGTTCAGTGAATGAATACTATAATTCAGGCACCCACAGAGGAGAATTCTAAAGAATTTTGATAGCACTTTAATGTAGTTAACTAATAAGAAAATGGGCACAGAGGAGACTCACAAGGGAAATTCTCTGTGATGACGCTGAAAGACTTTTCTAAGATTTCAGCTAGACAATTCACAAAGTAGATAGTTGTGGGTAGAGAATACATCAGGGACCATGTATAGAATCATAGTGCAAGAGGGATGTAAACAATATCAGAGAACATCTCTCTGAAGGACCTGATTTAGCCAGTAAGGAAGCGGGTGCTTAAGACAGTGAACAAATGTGCCAGGCCATGGCAATTTTTTCTGGTTTTATGTCCAGCTCTAAGACCCTGTCCAGAACCATTTCAACAAGAATGACACATGCTCTGGTGAGATTTTAATCATGCCTGAAGAAAAGATTGCCTATAAAATAGGATGTTTGACCTGGTGATACTTGGATGTATGGCTCCAGGAAAAAGAAAAGTGTACTTCATTGAAAAGAGCACTTATCCCTAAAGTGAAGGGTAGAAGATTCTCTGATGTTTTGCTGACATGCTTCTTTTTCCTGCTCTTGGTCTAATCACTGGGGTCAGGCTTATCTGGAAGATTTGGGGCAGTAAATGGCTACCATAATTTCCTACGGGTGACACCAGCAGATCCCACCAAGATAAGAGGCTGTGCCCCAGACACATGGCCAAAGCGTTTTAAAAGCATCCAAGTGAAATAATGCAACGACATAGCATGGCAACACGAGTTGGCAATGTATGCTATGAAGGAAAGGAACTCAACAACTGTGGCTTTCTGGAAAGAGGAGGTAGATTGAAAAGAAGACTGGAGCAGGAGCTAGAAAGTCTAGATTTTTAGGTTCATCTCAATGTTTCACTGGATTCAAAAGACTGAGTAAGGCACTTGGCTTCCCTCCCTGAGTGTCCAATCAGGATAAGAATGCTGAGAATAGGCTTGTCACAAAATAAGCACTCAAAAGTGTTATTTGTAATCATTTGGATTTTATTGTTATAATCTTGCAAGACTACTGTGTTACATAAAAATGCATCTATGGAAAATTGCAATGCATTATGTACACCCAAGGAGCTCCGTAATTTACTGTAGATTGTGATGCTGGTATCCTTTCTAGCAGTTGTTACTTGGACCTTTAAAATTCAGGTGATTGAAATATTTTTCAGGATATAACACTAGTGAAAATTTTAAGACATACACCAGAATCATTTCCTTCACAATGACTGCAGCTAAAGGGGAAAAAAAAAAACCCTCCTATGTGTATAGATATGTATATAGGAACATGGGAAAATGACAGTAATTGGATTTGTTAATGGTGGTAGAAATGTGACTTATCCTTTTGTGTTTTTATGTATTTGAATCTGTTCTTTAAATTAAAATAGCTTTAATTTGAAAATAATGAAATGCAGGAAGTTAAGCTAAACCTTGAGATTTACACGAGGGAACTCTGATATCCTAAATAATACTAATATAACAGTAGTTCGTCTTACTGAGCACCTCCCATGAGTTGGGCATGGCGCTGAGTGCTTTCCGTGCACAGATCTGTCTCATTTTCCCAACAACACTGTGAACTGTAGGAGACACATAAGGAAACTGAAGCTCACAGATTACCAGCTTGCCAAGGTCTCCCAGCTGGCAAATGCAGAGTACAGAAGCGCTTTGTGTGTAACAGTTCGGAATAAATATTGGTCCCTTTAATCCGGGGAACACAGATGGGTTCGCGTTCTACCAGCTTTTTGGTGGTATTTGGAGCACTGAAGAGAAGGTTAAGTCACTGATCATGAGTATTTTTCATTTATGTCTCATTCACTAGTGTGAATGCACCAACTTCCCATGGCTTCCTGGTTGCCTGCACACACCTACAGAGTGTGCAAGGACTATTCGAACAGCAAATGACAGGTGAGGAGCGAAGCCCAGAGAGGGAGGAGTCTGAGCTGGGGAGCAGAAAAGAACTGAAATGGCTTTGGAGGCCTCCTGGAGCCAACATCAGCTGCTAAAAAGAAGGAAAACACAAGCAAAGCAATGGATCTAAATTTAGCCATGGAGCCCTCCAGGCAGTATTTCACAAGGGCACTGCTATTTCTAGGAAAGAAGGAGGGGGCTTCTGAGAACCTGTTTCTCTTAAGGTGCTTCAAGCATCCTTCTTAAACAAGTGCAGACAAATTGGGGAACCTCGGCTACACCCCATGCTTGATGTCACTCAACTGGATGTAAAGATGGTTCAAAATGCCTTTCTTGCTCTCTGCATCTAATTTGCATTTTTCTAAAAATTAATGTAGCTGATATTATAGGAGATATCCTATAAAAAGAAATAGAGTACCCTTTTAAAATTTGGGAATCAAAAGTAAAATGTTTATTATTACATTTTTTCCAGGGATTTGAGGACATTTAACAGAAGGTGATAACAGTAAGCACGGCTAACTGTTCTATGATGTCAGTTATGACTGAAACTGATTACCAGTGGGTACATTATCATGACTTTCTTCAGCATGTCGTTTTCAAGCATAAACCCTGTACCAAAGCATCAGGACTATAGATAATAATTAGACATAATCGCCGCCTAGTCCAGAGACTGAACACTGTATGATGATAAATGATTCATTATAATGTGGTAAGTGCTCTGTTCGATGAATGTGCAAAACAGGGGTGCACAGAGAGAACCAGTGGGAGCTGGAGCACAGCAGGGTTTATCAGATAAAGAGAAGGTAATGTCCTCCAAAGTGGGGCATTATTCTTAAAAACTATGAAGGGATCCTTTTTTGAAAGACACTGTAGGATCAGTATTAGGGACAGACAGAAGTTCTGGAATCAGTGTTCAGAGCCAGGCTCTGTCACTTACTAACTGATGTAGCAGATTTCAAAATACAGCCCAAATCTTCTATTTCCCTCACAACGTGAAGCTAACTCCGAACAAGAGGGAGAGTCTTCTTGACTCCTTGAGTCTGGCTTCGCCATGCCACTTGCCTTGCGATACAAGCAGAAGTTTGACAAGCCTTGAGTTTCGCGTCGTGTCCTCTCTGGGTTTGCTGAACCCTGAGACCAGCGCGTGTGCAGCCTGATTACCCACTGTCGGATAAGAGACTGTGAGACCTGGCAGGGGACCTCAGATGTGTGAGTGATCGACCATAGGAAGACTAGCAGAAGTGCCCGGCTCAGTCCACACCAACTGTCTACCCACAGACTTCTGAGCTGAAGAAATGATTGCTATCATAAGCGCTAAGTTTGGACATAGTTTGCTATAAATAAAAACTAATTGGTACGTTCTGTGGCTCTGGATAATTTTATTCACCTCTTTAAACTTGGTTCCCTCATCTATAACATGGAAATAATCAGAGTAATTGTCTCTTCGGTTGCTGAGAGTATTAAATAAGATAAGGCATACGAAGAAATTACAATGCCTGGCACCATAGAAACAGTGACTAGATAGATAGTGACTAATGGTATGATTATATGCTTATAACCAGAATTGGATTTTTCCAAAAGTCAGGAGTGGCCCTATGGCATGTTATATGCTCTGTAACTACTAGAAACATAACATTTCCTGTGACATGTTTTAAAAGTAAACAACGCGAGGGGTGAACCTGAGTGGCTCAGTCCTTCTGCTCGACTCTGGGATCGAGCCCCACATCCAGGCTCCCTGCTTTGTGGGGAGTAGGCTTCTCCCTCTCCCTCTGCCCCTGCCCCTCCCCCTGGCTCGTGTTCTGTCTCACTCTCTCTCTCTCTCTCTCAAATGAATAAATAAAAAAAAATTTTTAAATAAACAATAGAGATTCTTGTTTCTTTGTTTGATGTTTCAGTTTCTTTGGGAGTTTCATATATCAGTTAATAGGTTTTAAAATGTTATTTGGTGAAGTGCTATGTATTTGTGGGTTTTTTTTTCCTAAATCCAACTTCTACTTTTTCTTAACTATTGCCTCTGCACCACAATGTTGAGCAGCTGAATCTTCTGCTTTCTCCAACTTCAGTGGCATATAACATCTTCCTGATTCATCTCTCACAGGGCAACACGGGGAATGCAATACTTAACTACATCATAGGAAGGATACGTGGGTTTGCTAATGGTCTCCTGAAAAAATTAAGTGTTAAGTGGTTTGATTCTTTCCACTTCTCTATTTTAAACATCAAGTCTAACAGAATTAATTTCCTAAAAATTAAAACTCTCTCCTAATGGAACACAATTAGGAAAATACATGAATGTACCCTTTTCAATAATGTGTTTTATATTGTTTATATTCTAAGTGTTTATATTCTAATTGAAGTCAGAAATTGACATAAATTTAAATTAGCTGCAATTACTATATAATACTCACATTTTGAATTTGTGCCTTTTTGTAATTAGTCATATGCTAGTGTTTCACACCTTTGAACTGGGTTCCCCCTGACCCTCAGTTCTCCCCTCAACCGTGGTAACCCTTAAATACAAAACCTTGCTCAAGGTGACATGTTTATTCCTCCTGATAGAACTAGCAAAAGAATCTTCAGTGATGCCTTTACGAATGGCTATTTCCTGGTAGGCAACAGAATCATGACATCTCCATTCTGAGTTCTATCTGAACGTAAAACATGACTGTTTGTAAGAACATGCATTGGGGCTACAAAAATCAAACCACCAGCTATTAAGACACTTAATGAGGGAGTTTTCAATAATAGTCATGTTTCTGTTGGTAGCATCAGTTCCTCCAATTTGTTTGAACTTATCTATATCATAGGCTGTGATTATATGGGCCTATAAATGAAAGATAAGGTGTTTAAGTCACAAGGATATGCTTGCTTTTCCCACTTGTATTTTCAGTCCAGCAAGGGGCTCAGGTTGGAGGCAATCTAACACATGAAAGCTTGAGTGTAGTCAGAGTGCCTCCACTTAATAGCTCTGTGCTGGTCCACAGGGTCCGCACCTGCAAAGTGGAAATAATAATATTTCTTCCTAGACTTCAGTGAGGCAATGCACACAAAAGTGTTAAGTGGAGGGGTGTCAGGGTGGCTGTCAGTTAAACATCTGACTTTGGCTCAGGTCATGATCTCAGGGTCCTGGAATCCAGCCCCGTGATGGGCTCTGCGTTCAGCGAGGAGTCTGTTTGTCCCTCTCCCTCCCCCTCTGGACCCCCCCCCCCACTGGAAACAGTGTCTGGTGCCTAATAGCCCTCAGTACATGCTTTTTGAATTTGACCTTTGTGGAATATTTCTTGTGGTGGAAATGGCATGGCTTAGATCACTGTTTATGAGTAGGACACAATAGTCAATGTTAGGGCTATATACATGGCTCCCTTTTAATAGAAATAGTATTTGAAACCAAGATTTGGGCACTCAGTGTGTTTGTTGCACCTGAGGTGTGCTTTCTTACAGGTCCTCTACAATAGTGAAAGACAAATATGTGTGCATATCACTCATGTATGTGTGTGTGTATGTAGCAAATATATATATATTTGCATATTAATAAGGTATATTTTGGGGCACCTGGGTAGCTCAGTCTGTTAAGCAACCACCTCTTGGTTTCCGCTCTGGTCATGACCTCATGAGTCATGAGACTGAGTCCCTCATGGAGTATCTCATCCAGCTTCATGCTCAGTGGGGAGCCTGCTTGAAGATTCTCTCCCTCTGCTCCTCCCCTAACTCATGCACGTGAGCACACGCGCTCTCTCTCAAATAAATAAATAAATCTTTAAAAGCTAAGGTATATAGAGGTATATATTAATATAAAGATGTGTGTATATATATGGTATATATATAATATATAATGTATAAGGTATATATACTTTATATATTAGTATTTCTACATGTAGCCATCCATGTCTATATTAGGTTACATGTGAGTTCAGATGTCTCCAACTTTTAATCCATTACCATGTGGATCATTCTCATCTCCACCTTTATGCATCTCCCACCCACAGTGGGAAACCTACTCCCACCAACATCTATCATCCGCTATCCACTGATGTAATTGTTCAGTTTCAGTATGCACGTATATCCGTATCAGAACTGTTCATCTCTCCTCCTGTGGGACCAGCTGATCAGCTAGAGCACAGGGCTTATGCCTTCCCCTCCAGTGCAGACAGGGTTCTGAAAAAGTTGTTTCCCTTGGTGTGTTTGACTTTGTTATGGAGATTGCTCTGGGCCTAAGGCAAAATAGTTATTTTTCTGTCTCCTTGCTCAAAACATGAGGAAGTTTTCCTATGATCTTCACTGAGGGGATCTGGTGAGTTTCCTAAAAGTAAAGCTCATAAAAGTGTAAAGTTCCCCCAACACTGGGTTCCAGGAGTTTCTCGCTCTGAAGCTAGTCTACCCTCATCCTCCAGCAATTCATAAAAATCTGTTTCTAGTCACTATTTCTACAAGTTTATGGCTCCAGTGGCTTTGGCTTCAAAGAAGCCAACCTTAGTTGTGTATAACATTTTTAGTGCTTATTCTATGCATTACATATATATGCCTGACTTATTATAGACTACTGGGAGTGTCATTTTACCAATTTGAGTGAAATATTAAAACCTTACCTTTTTTACATCCACGTACCCTCCCCCACTCATAATAATTGTCTTAAATATTACCTGTACATACCTTTAGAACCATACTCAGTGTTATTATCTTTGCTTCAGCAGTCAAACAGAACTTACAAAACTCAAGAAGAGATTCAAAGCCTGCTCTATTTACTGATCAATTTTGCTTACCATGTTTTTCTTCCTTCCTCGTGCATACTTGCTTCTGTTATCATTACCTTTCTGTCTAGAGAACTTACTTTAGCCATTATTTATGGTAACCTTCCAGTAACATATCCTCTTATTTGTTTTTCATCTGAAAATATCTTGATTTCCCTTCAGAACTGAAGGATATTTTCACTGATCACAGAATTCTGGGTTGATGCTTCTTTTCTTTTAGTACTTGAAAACAGTATTATTTCTTTTTAGCTCTCATGATTCCAGATGAGAAATCCTTGGTCATCTGAACTAATTTTTGAGTTTTTGTTTTAATGTGTTTTGTTCTCCTATAGATAAGGTGTCACTTCTTCTCTGGATGCAGTCAAGATTTTTTTTTTGTCTTTAGTTTTCAGTAGTTTAATTATGAGGTGTAGCTTCCACTTCACTGATTCTTCCTTCTTTCTCCTTCCTTGTGCTGCTGAATCCATCCATGGAGCTTTTTTAAAATCTTTTTAATTCGATTTACCTAACATATAGTGTATTATTAGTCTCAGGGGTAGAATTTAGTGATTCGTCACTTACATATAACCTCCCGT
This sequence comes from Meles meles, assembly GCF_922984935.1. Taxonomy (NCBI): domain Eukaryota; kingdom Metazoa; phylum Chordata; class Mammalia; order Carnivora; family Mustelidae; genus Meles; species Meles meles. The sequence goes on along the minus strand of NC_060069.1, from coordinate 33,317,307 downwards.
GCTCATCCCAACAAGTGTCCTTAATGCCTTAATGCCCATCACCCTTAATGCCCATCACCCCGTTACTCCATCTCCCTAACCCCTTCCCCCCCAGCAACCTCCAGTTTGTTCCCTACAGTTAAGAGTCTTTTACGGTTCACCTCGCTCTCTGTTTTTATTTTAGTTTATTTTTACTTCCCTTCCACTATGTTCATCTGTTTTGTTTCTTAAACTCCACATATGAGTGAAATCACACGGTATCAGCCTTTCTCTGACTGACTTATTTCTCTTAACATAATATTCTATAGTTTCATCCATGTCATTGCAAATGGTAATTCTTTTTGACAGTTGAGTAATATTCAATTTTGTTTCAATTTCTGTATTTTGTATGTCTAGAATTTCCACTTGGTTCTTCTTTATGTCTTCTATTTGTTTACTGAGATTTTCTATTTCTATGCTGAGCTTCTTACTTTTCATTTGTTTCAAAGATGGCCATATTGGTATTGGAAGCATTTTTATTGTGCTGTTTTAAGATCTTTGTCAGGTAATGCTAACATCTCTGTCATATCACTGTTGGTGTCTTTTGATTGCTTTTTTCCATCCAGCTTGTTATCTTCTAGTTTCTTAATATGATGAGTAACTTTCTGTTGAAACCTATATGTTTTTGCATTGTGTTATGAGACTGAATGCATTTAAACCTTCACTTTTAGCTAGTTTTCTCTGTCCCACCTCTTGCAGAGGAAGGGGGGCAGGTTACCACCTTATTGCCAAGTCGAAACTGACATCTAGAGCCCTAGGGCCTGTTGGCCCTTTGTTACTGCTGGGGGAGAGTGAAAGCCCTCCCCCCATGTGGTCTCCAACAACACCACAGGGCATGGGGAGGGGGGATCTCATTAGCAGCCAATGAAAATTAAAGTCCCAGATCCCTACTTCACATTCTGACACCCACCCAGCAGGGATGTCGGGACACTGCCTGACAGCCTCGTAAGAGTGGAATCCTGGGCTCCCCACTTGGCCTTTGCTGACATGGCTCTGGTACAGTCTCTGTTTTTTATGTGGCATTGGCTGCAGGAGAGCAGTTATTGTCTAAAATCTGTCTGCACTGCTGGGTTGACCCTTTCTTGACACTTTAACTAGAAGAACCAGCCTCTGGCTTGCATTTTTTCCCCCTGGTCTGTCCCCATTGGCATTTCTGGTTTACAAGCCTGTTCACTTCCAACTCTGGGATGTATAGAACAAAAAGAAAATTCAGGGGACTCACCATCCCTTAGGTCCAGAAATCTCAAGCCAGTCTGCCTCCTTCTCTCCACCTTTCAAAGTATTCTTACATTCGGTTTACATAAAACATTCAGAGGTTTTAGTTGTATCTAATAGGAAGACTAGGGAAAAGCATATCTTCTCCATATTCTTGTTAAGTGGAAGATGACTTACTTTTATTTGGACTGTTTACCTTCCTTTTGTAAAATTCTTACATGCTTTATTGAAACATAATATATGGACAGAGAAACTCACAGACTGTTCACATATAGTTCAGTGAGTTACCACCGCCAAAAGTGGAGAGCTTCACTGGTAGGTGCCCCCGGAAGTCACAGTGCTTCTTTCTAGTTATGAGCTGTCCTTCGTCCCTAAATATGGCCATGGTCCTGAACTCTACATAAATTATATAACTAGTATGTACTCTTCTGTGTCTGATTTCTTTTTTTCTATTTTGTGACAGAATCTGAATGTCCAACAAACATATGACAAGGGGATTCAACTTCATTAGCCATCAGGAAATGCAAATAAAGCTGAAATAAAATAAAACATGATGAAATAAAAAATAACGCAGTATCCATGTTCGAGCAAACAACTGGAACCTGTAACTGTGCTTCAGCTACAGCTGAATGATACAACTGATAACTACGCATCAGCTCCAAAAGTCATACACAAGAATGTTCAAGCAACCCTATTCGTGATAGGGAAGAAATGAAAACACCCTAACAGTCCAGCCACACATAATGGATTAAATAAATAACGGCAGATTCATACAATCAAATTCTATACAGCAAGGAAAAAGAACAAATAATCTGCATATTTTACTTCTAAGTGACTTTAAAAAATGAAACTGTTTTTCCTGCGATAAATTAGAAAGAGGAAATATGCTATAATGTAGGATGTTTTATGCAACTTAAAACACTTATACACATGAATTAATGGCATATATTTCTCAAATAAGCATACATGTCTAACATAGCTATTTTCAAAACATGATAGTGGGGGTGTCACTGAAGCAAGAGTATTTTGAGCAGGATGTGGGTTAGGTTTGGGACAATTAAAAAACAAATTAAAATGAGAAAGAGGAGTTACAAGGAGTGATGATGACAATTCTAGGTCCCTCCACTTCTCCCTGAGTATCAATAGTAAAATAAATAGACACACAAAATATAAGCAGAAAAGTAGACTCGTATTGAAATGTCAAGAATGCCCTTCCCCTTCTCCTTCTGGAAAATTGCTCCTTTTCTTTCAATAATAATGTTTTTCCCCTTGGTGAGCCTTCTCCTAGCTCCTCAGTGGAATTAGCATTTTCCTGCCCTGGTGGCTATGGCCTCTCTTCATATTCGTGGTTATCATTTGTCCCCAGTTCTGTCCTCGATAAGCCGAATTTCCCTCTGGGTCAAGAAAGAGACATATATCTCTCTCTATCCCTGGACCTAATAAAGGGCCTGGTACATAGCAGTTCTCAGCAACTATCAATAAATAAATCAGCAAATAAAGTGAGGACTTCATTTATTTAGATATCTCTGCCTTATTTTGTAATGATCTCAAATATCTTAAGCTGAATAACGCCTTACTCCCGGGACCACAGAAGCAGTAGAAGCAACAGGACATGGTGACTCACTACATAAGATGGTTGAGGAAACGCAAATGGTTAATTCTGCAGATTTTATTTAAAATCTGAGTGTTGGGATGCCTGGTGGCTCAGTTGGTTAAGCCCCTGCCTTTGGCTCAGGTAACGATCCCGGGGTCCTGGGATCGAGTCCAGCATCGGGCTCCTTGCTCGGCAGGGAGCCTGCTTCTCCCTCTGCCTGCTCTGTCTGTCACGCTCTCTCTTGTGTGCGTGCTCGCTCGCACGCTCTCTCTCTCTCTCTCTCTGACAAATGAATAAGTAAAATCTTTAAAAAATAATAAAATAAAATCTGGGTGTTTCTCTGATTGACACAGCAGCAGCTCTACGTGCAGTCTAAGGAACTCAGGGATTCCATGTCATATAAAACTACCAGCCAGGTTGAGTGACATCAGAGCCCTAGGCCATTGCTTGGTAGAGTCTGGCATTGTAGCAGCTTGCATTTTGGGGAGGAAACTGGATAGAAACAGCCAACAACCCCTCTGAGTGTTTGTCCAAATAACACCACCATCAATATTAACTCCTACTCTACTCCACACCATGATTACCTGCATCCAGTATCATTATTAACCAAGGAGACAAAATGGGCCAACTCGACAAGCATAAAGACAGATGAAACAGAGGTATGTTTCCTAAGTCCAGGTTTTGTGGGTAAGCTGGCCTCAGCTATGGAGGGAAGAAAGTAGCATTTAAGCTTAAGGTCTGAGTCATCTTTTCCAGACCAACTGTCAACTGCCTGATGGATGGCTCATGGCTGCCAAGTGAGTTACTGGAGGAACAGAGAGGGTTACAGAAGGCAGAAGGACAAAGAGGTAATATAACCCCTCTCTGGAAAATGGTTAAGAGAATCTGTGAGATTCATTTGCCCCCAGCATAACACTACAGGCTTTTAGAACATATTTCAAAGTAAATGCAAAGCTTTAGAGATAAAGAGCAGGAACTATTATCCGTTTTTGTTGGAGTTCTTGGTTTTCGTTTTTGAGAGTCACTCTTTACTCCTCATTTCTAGGGATGTCATTTAAGATACAGAAGGATTAACTGAGCATACATTGAATATCCATAATCCTCTACAGATTGTATGCTAGTGACACATGTGTTTGAATTTTAGGGCCCTTCGAGCAGAATACGTCCCTGACTCAGAGGGAGCCTTAGCTCTCCCTGTCTGGAGACCAGGCATTGAGAATCCATGTGTGTCTCTCGGAACTCTGGATGCTGGCTCTTTCTTACTCTGTGACCCAGAAATCCTCATCATTCTTTTTTTCCTCCCTTTGTTACTAACAAGGCTGTTCCTCCCAGGCTGACTGGGATCCAACTTTCCCCATGGACCATTTATAAAAGTACTTAAAATGATTATTCAAAGGATTTCTCCAACATTTCCCTTTTTTGAGCATCATGTGTATCATCTTACCCACAAAGAAAAGAAACTGTAGTTTTCTAGGAACCAAACATGAACAGCCCTGCACTAGCACACTCCTTGTCTGTATGGACACTGTACATTCCGCTCAAGATTCCTTCCACCAGGCGCACCTGGGTGGCTGGGTCCATTAAGTATTTACCTTTGGCTCAGGGCATAATCTCTGGGTCCTGGGATTGACTCCTGCATGGGGCTCCCTGATCAGTAGGGAGCCTGCTTCTCCCTCTGAATCCCCTCCTCTGCCCTACCCCACTGCTCATTCTCTCTCTCCCTCTCTCTGTCAAATAAGTAAATCTTAAAAAAAAAAAAAAAAAAGATTCCTTCCACCAAAACCATAATCACTTTTCAATTTCCACAAGAACCTTCCTAAACACTCTTTCCACTGATAGACTTCATCCTCCCCTGGCCGGTGCTCTCAGATCATGTTATATAGCCCCCTATATAGCAGTGATCCCACTGAGTTTTTACAGTTTGCTTATGCATGGCAAGGAGGCTGAGGTTTCGAGTCCGAAGGTGGGAGATGGAATCTCTACTCTACACTTGCCATTTACCATTAGGAAAAGTCATAAAACCTCTAAGGCTTCTGACAACCTCATCTGCAAAATGGGTCTAATGGTACTTACCTTGCCAGGGTGACATTTAGAAACACAAGAGATAAATGAGTTTTTAATTGCCCTCTAACAGTTCCTAGGAAAAAGCATGAAAGCTCCTTTGTAAATAAATAATGGCACATCTATACAATTGGATACACATTCATTAAAAAAAGGATAATGAATACTTACATTTATTGACACAGAACTATCCTTATGAATTATTATTAAAGACACGAACCCTTGGTGTCCTGAGATCATTTTATGTGAATATATATACATTTAATTTATACCCATAGGGTTCCGGTCAAGATGGCGGAGAAGTAGCAGGCTGAGACTACCTCAGGTAGCAGAAGATCAGCTCAATAGCTTATCTAAACATTGCAAACACCTACAAATCCAACGGGAGATTGAAGAGAAGAAGAACAGCAATTCTAGAAACAGAAAATCAACCACTTTCTGAAAGGTAGGACTGGCGGAGAAGTGAATCTAAAACGACGGGAAGATAGACCGCGGGGGGAGGGGCCGGCTCCCGGCAAGCGGCGGAGGAACGGAGCACAAAATCAGGACTTTTAAAAGTCTGTTCCACTGAGGGACATTGCTCCAGAGGCTAAACCAGGGTGAAGCCCACGCGGGGTCAGCGTGGCCCCAGGCCCCGCAGGGTCACAGAGGATCGGGGGTGTCAGAGTGTCAGAGAGCTCGCAGGTATTAGAACCAGGAAGCTGTTAAGGATTTCAGCGATTAGTCACAATAAACATCATGGTTTTAAAAATAAAAAAAAATAAAAAAAATAAAAAAAAAAGAACCAGGAAGCTGGCTACAGAGACAGAGCTCTCAACTCGGCGTTACCTTGAACTGGTCGCAGGCTGGGTGAGCATGGAGCGCGGCTTGAGGCTGGGGATACGGGAGTGATTGGGTGCTATTCTCTGGGGGCACACTGAGGAGTAAGGCCCCAGGCTCTTGGCTCCTCCGGGCAGGAGACTAGGAGGCCACCATTTTCATTCCCGTCCTCCCAAACTCTACGGAAAGCGTTCAGGGAACAGAAGCTCCCAAAAGCGAACCTGAGCTGATTACTTAGTCCGGCACGGGTAAGGGCGGTGCAATTCTGCCTCAGGCAAAGACACTTGAGAGTCAATACAACAGGCCCTTCCCCCAGAAGATCAGCAAAATATCCAGCCAGGACAAAGTTCATCTATCAAGGAGAGCAAGTTCAATACCTAGGACAGCAGCGGAATTCCAGAGGAGGAGAAAGCAAAGCATGGAACTCATTGCTTTCTCCCCATGATTCTTTAGTCTTGTGTTAATTTAATTGTTTTTTCTTTTTTTTCCTCCATTTTTTTTCTTTCTATTTTTTGTCTTCTGCTAAATTTTTTAAAACTTTTACCCTTTTCTTTTTTAATGTTTTTTGACTAAATTATCTAAAATATATATTTTTTCTTTCTTTTTTATATTTTTTCTTTATTTGTTTTATTTTTTTAATTTTTTTTTCTGAACCTCTTTTTATCCCCTTTCTCCCCCCCACAATTTGGGGTCTCTTCCGATTTGGTTACAGCACATTTTTCTGGGGTCTTTGCCACCCTTTTAGTATTTTATTTGATCCTTCATATCCTCTTATCTGGACAAAATGACAAGGCGGAAAAAATCACCACAAACAAAAGAACAAGAGGCAGTACCGAAGGCTAAGGACCAAATCAACACAGACATTGGTAATATGTCAGATCAAGAGTTCAGAATGACGATTCTGAACGTTCTAGCCGGGCTTGGAAAAGGCATGGAAGATATTAGAGAAACCCTCTCTGGAGATATAAAAGCCCTTTCTGGAGAAATTAAAGAAATAAAATCTAACCAAGTTGAAATCAAAAAAGCTATTAATGAGGTGCAATCAAAAATGGAGGCTCTCACTGCTACGATAAATGAGGCAGAAGAAAGAATTAGTGATATAGAAGACCAAATGACAGAGAATAAAGAACTTGAGCAAAAGAGGGACAAACAGCTACTGGACTACGAGGGGAGAATTCGAGAGAAAAGTGACACCATAAGACGAAACAATATTAGAATAATTGGTATTCCAGAAGAAGAAGAAAGAGAGAGGGGAGCAGATGGTCTATTCGAGATAATTATTGGAGAGAATTTCCCTAATATGGCAAAGGGAACAAGCATCAAAATCCAGGAGGTGCAGAGAACCCACCTCAAAAATCAACAAGAATAGGCCCACACCCCGTCACCTAATAGTAAAATTTACAAGTCATAGTGACAAAGAGAAAATCCTGAAAGCAGCCCAGGAAAAGAAGTCTGTAACATACAATGGTAAAAATATTAGATTGGCAGCAGACTTATCCACAGAGACCTGACAGGCCAGAAAGAGCTGGCATGATATATTCAGAGCACTAAACGAGAAAAACATGCAGCCAAGGATACTCTATCCAGCTAGGCTATCATTGAAAATAGAAGGAGAGATAAAAAGCTTCTAGGACAAACAAAAACTGAAAGAATTTGCAAACACCAAACCAGCTCTACAGGAAATATTGAAAGGGGTCCTCTAAGCAAAGAGAGAGCCTAAAAGTAGTAGATTAGAAAGGTACAGAGACAATACACAGTAACAGTCACCTTATAGGCAATATAATGGCACTAAATTCATATCTCTCGATAGTTACCCTGAATGTTAATGGGCTAAATGCCCCAATCAAAAGACACAGGGTAGCAGAATGGATAAAAAAAAAACCCATCTATATGTTGCCTACAAGAAACTCATTTTAGACGCAAAGACACCTCCAGATTTAAAGTGAGGGGGTGGAAAATAATTTGCCATACTAATGGGCATCAGAAGAAAGCTGGGGTGGCAATCCTTATATCAGATCAATTAGATTTCAAGCCAAAGACTATAATAAGAGATGAGGAAGGACACTATATCATACTCAAAGGGTCTGTCCAACAAGAAGATCTAACAATTTTAAATATCTATGCCCCTAACGTGGGAGCAGCCAACTATATAAACCAATTAATAATAAAATCAGAGAAACACATCAATAATAATACAATAAAAGTAGGGGACTTTAACACTCCCCTCACTGAAATGGACAGATCATCCAAGCAAAAGATCAACAAGGAAATAAAGGCCTTAAATGACACACTGGACCAGATGGACATCACAGATATATTCAGGACATTTCATCCCAAAGCAACAGAATACACATTCTTCTCTAGTGCACATGGAACCTTCTCCAGAAGAGATCACATCCTGGGTCACAAATCAGGTCTCAACTGGTATCAAAACATTAGGATCATTCCCTGCATATTTTCAGACCACAATGCTCTGAAGCTAGAACTCAATCACAAGAGGAAAGCTGGAAAGAACCCAAATACATGGAGACTAAACAGCATCCTTCTAAAGAATGAATGGGTCAAACAGGAAATTAAAGAAGAATTGAAAAAATTAATGGAAACAAATGATAACGAAACACAAAGGTTCAAAATCTGTGGGACACAGCAAAGGCAGTCCTGAGAGGAAAATATATAGCGGTACAAGCCTGATTCTCAAGAAACAAGAAAGGTCTCCATACACAACCTAACCCTACACTTAAAGGAGCAGGAGAAAGAACAAGAAAGAAACCCTAAACCCAGCAGGAGAAGAGAAATCATAAAGATCAGAGCAGAAATCAATGAAATAGAAACCAAAAAAAAAAAAAAAAGAAAGAAAAAATCAATGAAACTAGGGGCTGGTTCTTTGAAAGAATCAATAAGATTGATAAACCCCTGGCCAGACTTATCAAAAAGAAAAGAGAAAGGACCCAAATAAATAAAATCATGAATGAAAAAGAAGAGATCACATCTAACACCAAAGAAATACAGACAATTATAAGAACATACTATGAGCAGCTCTACACCAACAAATTTGACAATCTGGAAGAAATGGATGCATTCCTAGAGACATATAAACTACCACAACTGAACCAGGAAGAAATAGAAAACCTGAACAGGCCCATAACCAGTAAGGAGATTGAAAAAGCCCAGGGCCAGACAGCTTCCCAGGTGAATTCTACCAAACATTTAAAGAAGAACTAAGTCCTATTCTCCTGAAACTATTCCAAAAAATAGAAATGGAAGGAAAACTTCCAAACTCATTTTATGAGGCCAGCATCACCTTGATTCCAAAACCAGAGTAGGATCCCATCAAAAAAGAGAACTACAGACAAATATCCTTGAGGAACAGAGATGCAAAAATTCTCACCAAAATACTAGCCAATAGGATTCAACAGTACATTAAAATGATTATTCGCCAATAATAAGCAGGATTTATTCCAGGGCTGCAAGTTTGGTTCAACATCTGCAAATCAATCAATGTGATAGAACACATTACTAAAAGAAAGAACAAGAACCATATGATACTCTCAATAAATGCTGAAAAAGCATTTGACAAAGTACAGCATCCCTTCCTGATCAAAACTCTTCAAAGTGTAGGGATAGAGGGCATATACCTCAATATTATCAAAGCCATCTATGAAAAACCCACTGCAAATCTCATTCTCAATGGAGAAAAACTGAAAGCTTTTCCGTTAAGGTCAGGAACACGGCAGGGATGTCCCTTATCACCACTGCTATTCAACACAGTACTAGAAGTCCTAGCCTCAGCAATCAGACAACAAAAGGAAATTAAATGCATCGAAATTGGCAAAGAAGTCAAACTATCACTCTTCACAAATGATATGATACTATATGTGTAAAACCCAAAAGACTCCACTCCAAAACTGCTAGAACTTGTCCAGGAATTTAGTAAAGTGTCAGGGTATAAAATCAATGCACAAAAATCAGTTGCATTTCTGTACACCAACAAGACAGAAGAAAGAGAAATTAAGGAGTCAATCCCATTTACAATTGCACCCAAAACCATAAGATAGTTAGGCATAAACCTAACCAAAGAGGCTAAGAATCTATATGCAGAAAACTATAATGTACTCATGAAAGAAATGGAGCAAGACACAAAGAAATGGAAAAATGTTCCATGCTCCTGGATTGGAAGAATAAATATTGTGAAAATGTCTATGCTACCTAAAGCAATCTACACATTTAATGCAATCCCTATCAAAATACCATCCATTTTTTTTCAAAGAAATGGAACAAATAATCCTAAAATTTATATGGAACCAGAAAAGACCTCAAATAGCCAAAGGAATATTGAAAAAGAAAGCCAACGTTGGTGGCATCACAATTCCGGACTTCAAGCTCTATTACAAAGCTGTCATCATCAAGACAGCATGGTACTGGCACAAAAACAGACACATAGATCAATGGCTCAAAATGGATGAAGGACCTCAATGTGAGAAAGGAATCTATCCAAATCCTTGAGGAGAACACAGGCAGCAACCTCTTCGACTTCAGCCGCAGCAACATCTTCTTAGGAACATTGGCAAAGGCAAGGGAAGCAAGGGCAAAAATGAACTATTGGGATTTCATCAAGATCAAAAGCTTTTGCACAGCAAAGGAAACAGTTAACAAAACCAAAAGACAACTGACAGAATGGGAGAAGATATTTGCAAATGACATATCAGATAAAGGGCTAGTATCCAAAATCTATAAGGTACTTACCAAACTCACACCCACAGAACAAACAATCCAATCAAGAAATGGGCAGAGGCATCAGAAAGGATGAATACCCACCATTTGCATCGACAAGGATGGAACTGGAGGGGACTAAGCTAAGTGAAATAATTCAAGCAGAGAAAGACAATGATCATATGGTTTCACTCATGTGGAACATAAGGAATAGCTTAAAGGACCACAGGGGAAGGAAGGGAAAACTGAATGAGAAGGAATCAGAGAGGAAGAGTAACCATGAGAGACTCTGGACTCTGGGAAACAAACTGAGGGTTATGAAATGGAGGGAGGTAGGGAGCTGGGGCAACTGGGTGCCAGGTATTAAGGAGGGTACGTGTGGTACATGTGGTGATGAGCACTGGGTGTTATATACAACTCATGCATCATTGAACACTTCATCAAAAACTAAAAAAAAAAAAAAAAAGAAAAGAAATGGGCAGAGGACATGAACAGACATTTCTGCAAAGAAGACATCCAGATGGCCAACAGACACATGAAACAGTGCTCCACATCACTCGGCATCAGGGAAATACAAATCAAAACCACAATGAGATATCACCTCACACCAGTCAGAATGGCTAAAATTAACAAGTCAGGAAATGACAGATGCTGGAGAGGATGTGGAGAAAGGGGAACCCTCCTCCACTGTTGGTGGGAAAGCAAGCTGGTGCAACCACTCTGGAAAACAGCATGGAGGTTCCTCAAAATGTTGAAAATAGAACTACCCTATGACCCAGCAATTGCACTACTGGGTATTTACCCTAAAGATACAAACATAGTGATCTGAAGGGGCACGTGCACCCGAATGTTTATAGCAGCAATGTCTACAATAGCCAAACTATTGGCTATTGGAAAGTACCTAGATGTCCCTCAACAGATGAATGGATAAAGAAGGTGTGGTATATATATACAATGGAATACTATGCAGCCATCAAAAGAAATGAAATCTTGCCATTCGCGACTACGTGGATGGAACTAGAGGGTATCATGCTTAGTGAAATAAGTCAATTTGGAGAAAGACAACTATCATATGATCTCCCTGATATGAGGATGTGGAGATGCAACATGGGGGGCTAGGGCGATAGGAGAAGCATAAATGAAACAAGATGGGATCGGGAGCGAGACAAACCATAAGTGACTCTTAATCTCACAAAACAAACTGAGGGTTGCTGGGGGGAGAGAGGTTTGGGAGGGGGTAGGGGGGTTATGGACATTGGGGAGGGTATGTGCTATGGTGAGTGCTGTGAAGTGTCTAAACCTAGCGATTCACAGACCTGTACTGCTGGGGATAAAAATACATTATATGCTTATAAAAAAAGAAGAAATAAATAAATTAATTAAAATACACCCATATATACATGTGCTTTGAAAAGGCAGCTTACCAAAAATCTAACAGTTATTACAAATAGGTGGTAGAATTCATGAAGATTTTTAAATTTTCTCAGGATTCTTTTTGATACTGTTTGATACTGTTTGAAACATGATAAAGGTGCTGTTTCAGAAAAGACTATCTAGAAATACTTTGCATAAGGGCAAAAATGAACTATTAGGACTTTATCAAGATAAAAAAACTTTTGCACAGCAAACAGTCAACACAACCAAAAGATAACCAATAGAATGGGAGAAAATATTTGCAAATTACATATCAAATAAATGGCTAGTGTCCAAAATCTATAAAGAACTTATCAAAATCCACACCCAAAGAACAAATAACTCAATCAAGAAATAGGCAGAACACATGAACAGGTCTTTCTGCAAAGACATCCAAATGGCCAATAGATACATGATAAAGAGCTCAACATCACTTGAAATCAGGAAAATATCACAGAGAATACCACAGCGAGATATCACCTCACACCAGTCAGAATGGCTAAAATTAATCATTCAGGAAACGACAGACGTTGGCAAAGATGTGGAGAAAGGGGAGCCCTCCTACACTGTTGGTGGGAACACAAGCTGGTGCAGCCATTCTGGAAAACAGTATGGAGGTTCCTCAAAAAGTTGAAAATAGAGCTACCCTATGATGCAGCAATCGCACTACTGGGTATTTACCCTAAAGATACAAATGTAGTGATCCAAAGGGACACATGCACCTAAATATTTATAGCAGCAATGTCCCCCATAGTGAAACTATGGAAAGAGCCTAGATGTCTATCAACAGATGAATGGATAAAGAAGATGTGGTGTATATATACAATGGAATACTATGCAGCCATCAAAAAACCTGAAGGCTTGCCATTTGCAATATGAATGGACCTAGAGGGTATTATGCTAAGTGAAATAAGTCAATCAGAGAAAGACAATTTTCATACCATCTCACTGATATGAGGAATCTGAGAAACAAGACAGAGGATCATAGGGGAAGGGATGGAAATATGAAACAAGACAAAACCAGAGAGGGAGACAAACCATAAGAGACTCTTAATCTCTGGAAACAAACTGAGGGTTGCTGGAGGGAAGGGGGATGGAATGGATGGGGTGACAGGGTGTTGGACATTGGGAAGGGTATATGCTGTGGCGAGTGCTGTGATTTGTGTAAGACTGATGAATCACAGACCTGTACCCCTGAAACAAATAATACATTAAATGTTAATTTTTAAAATTCTGTTAAAAAAAGAAATATTTTGCATTAAATAATAAATTTAAAGACTCGGGAAAGAAACATGTGCTTTTAGTAGTTTGGTCATATGTTCCAAATCTGAGTGTAGCAGTGAGCATTGAGATTGGTAAACAAGTAAACAGACAGTGTTTCATTGTGCCACATATTAATTAACTTGGCACAGTATTTAACATTTGTGAGTTTTGAGTTTCCCCTCTACAAGAGTTTTTCCACCAGACCTGTAAGTTTCTCTACAGGCTGGCATTTTATCTTTCACTCATTTAACAAATACTCACTGAGCACCTATTACACAAGGACCTAAGCTCCAGAAATAGATGATGAAGAGGAGACATGAGGTCCTCAACGTCACAGAGCTTAGATCCTAAGGACACCAAACAAGGAAAGAAAGAAACAGGATTCTTTAGATGGTGGGCTCTGAGGTCTGAAACTGGAGGAAAGCTGACCATGGGGAACAATGGTTAGGGATTCTCAGATTCAGGAAATGGTGACAAGCACCAAAACTAGTAGAAAGAATATACCAGGCATTTTGAGAAACAAAAAGGCTAGGGTGAAGGGGTTCTCACATCTCCGAAACTATTACCCTGAACCCACAGAAGAGGATACGTGAAGGCACATGCTAATCACTAATCAAGGGACCAAATTCTGTAGGAAACTGCATCTGAAGTTTCCAGGTAGGAGCTGTCAACAATTGTAGAAATGTGATACTCCAGCTTGTTCTTCTTTCTCAAGGTTGATTTGGCGATTCAGAGTGTTTTGTGGTTCCATACACACTCTACACACTTTAGGATTGTTTGTTCTAGCTCTGTGAAAAATGCTGCTGGTATTTTGATACGGATTTCATTAAATCTGTAGCTTACTTTGGGTAGCATGGACATTTTAACAATATTGGTTCTTACAAACCATAAGCACGGAGTATCTTTTCATGTTTGTGTCGTCTTCAGTTTCTTTCTCCAGTGTTTTATAGTTTTCTGAGTACAAGTCTTTCAACTCCTTGGTTAAGTTGATTCCTAGGGATTTTATTATTTTTGGTGCGAATGCAAATGGGATTGGTTTTTTAATTTCTTTTTCTGCTATTTCACAAGTAGCGTATAGAAATTCAACTGTTTTGACATCGTACATGCAGTTGGTTGTAATGAGCAGAAAACCCAACTCAAAATGAATATATTTGAGCAAAAGCATACAACGAATAATGACGATGATAGTAACAATAATAATTAGCAGTATGAGACTAGTTTTGACCAGGCCTTTAATCCTCTGATCCTTACAGAAACTCTATGAAGTAGGAATCATTATCTCATTTTAGAATTGAGGAAACCAAGATTGAGGCAGATCAAGTCAATTGTCTAAGATCTTGTTATTTTTAAGTGGAAGAGCTGGGGATGTTTGAACTTCGGGCTCATGGCCCTTCCACTAAATGTGAAGATTCAAGTCCCCCTCCATCTCCCAGAGGTTAGAACCAACTAGAAGCAGCCCACAAATTTACTCTTTAGAGAATAGAAGCAGATCTTAACCAGAAACTAGCTCTATGAGGCTGTCTTTTCCAGCTTCTTCCAGTGGGAGACCATTAAACTGGTCTCAAACTGCCATCTTACTGTCATCTCACAAACTGTCATCTCACAAACTGTCTCACTGCCATCAAACAGTGCTATTCAAATATAACCTACCATCATTGTTGCTGTCATTATTATTAATTGGCAAGTCCAAAAACAGGTTAAGAAGGCTTGCACTGGGTCTCGTCCGCCCTGATAACAGGAGTCTCCAAATAAAATGATTAGCTTTGATGCTGAGGAGGGAACAGTCAGGAGTTTTTGTGAGGACTGCAGTCCCACATTAACCATTTTTCAAAGCAGGGGCTGGTGGGGTTGCTGGTAGGACTCTGGGAAAAGCGTTGGGTTTCTCTGGCTTCCAGGCAGGTCCCTCAGGCAAGGTGGCCAGAGGTGACAACTAATGTCCCTTCACAGGTTGAATGACAGCGGTTGGTGCCTCCTGCCACATTTGTCTTGACTTCTTGGCTATCACCTCCAAAATGTACATACGGTGATTTTTCACTTTTAAGATACAAGAATGGAGTGGGCAACTCTCCGTCCTTTGAGGACTCTCCCTATGCGTCTTCTAGGCTTCTGTCTGTCAATCTACGTCACTCTTCTCTTTAAGGCCTGAAGCCTCTTCACCAGATCTGAGTTCCACATACGTGTAAGGGACAGCAGAACAGGGTAGCCAAAACTTGGCCCAGGAGCAAGATCTATCTGAGTTCGAGTCCCTGTTCTCACAGTCACTGTAAAACCGAGCATAATTATCTTGTTAAATAAAAGATTAAATGAAAAAACACAAAGAAAATGTTTATAGCATAGCAGAAGCCCAGTGCAGGTTAGCAGTTATTATTATCATTGATTTAACTGCCACACTCCATACCCTTCATGTATCTCATTATTCACAACAACCCCATGCATCAGACATGGAGAACCAACTGACTGAGACACGTTTTTCCTCTATCCTTGTCATTTCCCATTCCCTGGTCATTCTGCTTATCTCCTCTCTTCCTTTCCTTGCTATTCTTTTTTGTACCCTTCCTAGGTATGGCATTTTAAAATTTTAAATAGTCTTGATAGTATCTTTCTACCAAATGGCTCCAGAAGAAGCCAAAGCCCACAGAATCAAAGTCTGAGCATACAGCTGGCTTTCAACTGTTTAAAAAAATAAATAAAATAAGATCCAAAGATGAAAAATTCTTTGTACTTACGTTACGGTGTGCTTACCTACCGAGATTGGAACTGCCCATGATCCTGGGGGGCTTCACTTTCTCCAAAGATCCCTCTCTGGCCACACACTTATTCAGTCCTTACATTTATTCATAGTCATTAGATTCCTATATTTTTCTTTATCACAGTTCATAAAATCTGTGTGTGTGTGTGTGTGTGTATGATTTAATTAATCTCTGTCTCTCTCTCTCTCTCTGTCTCTCTCTCTCTCACCAGGCTCTCCATTCCAGGACAACAGACTAAATCTATTGATATTTTCTCTCTGCTCAATCATTATTTTCTAGCACAATGTCTGGTAAAGAAGAGATGCTGGATAAAGATCCGTTGATACTGTTGCCCCTGTCATTGTGTGCTCTGGTTGTTGCTCTTGTGATTTTGGCTACTAGAATTTTGTATCTAATGAGCAATTAGGAATTTTGTTTTGAGAAGGAAAGAGCTGTGGCCATTTGAGTTAGCCAGTCTGGCCTGGTCAAATGAGAAGTGAAGGGCCACTAGGGTATTTGGAGCTCTTTGAGAGCCAAATGCCCATTAAGAGCCTGGCGCTTGGAACAGGAGCTTTCAGTTGATGTCCAGGATAGAGAGGGTAATAGGTTCTTTCCAAAGACATGAGCTAAGGCAAACATGCAGGACCAGATATATAATTCACAGGATCCAGTTCAAAATGAAAATTCAGGGCTCCTTGTTCAAATATTATTAAGAATTATAAACAGAGCCATAAATACAGAGAGAACAAACTGGTGGTTGCCAGAGGGAAGGGAGGTGGGAAGATGGGCAAAAAGGGGGAAGGGGAATGAGAGGTACAGGCTTCCAGTTATGGAGCATATAAATCACAAGAATGAAAGGTAGAGCACAGAGAATACAGTAAGTGGTATTGTAATAACATCACATGGTGACAGATGGTAGCGACAGTTGTGGAGAGCAGAGCATAATGAATAGAGATGTCCAATCGCTATGTTGGACTCCTGAAACCAGTGTAACACTGTGTATCAACTTTGAACAAAAATTGAAAATAAGGGAATTTCAAGATGGTGATAGAAGAGCATCAAACCAAGTACAGGGTCCTGTGTGAGACTGCACAGGTTGCACACCCATGAAGCTGGCATTGCAAAATTTACAGATAATCAGGAAAACCTAGAACATAATGTTACAATTTTCTGTTAAAACAATTGTGGGAGTTTTGTGTTTATGAAAAAAAATAAGATCTTTTAAATATCCAGATGTATTTCCTTTCCCTGAATACCAAGGTTGTGTCTTCGAAACATAATGGATCCTTCTGTCCCTTTATTCAGTGGGGCCATCTCTCTGTTTCCAAAGGTCCTATTAAGGCAGACTGGTTTGCCCCTCTGTGAACAGCCCTGAACTCCTTGCTATGCAGAAACACCCTGTGGGGTGTTCAGCCAGGCAGAGCTGGCCTCCATCTGAGGCCTCCGAGTCCAAAGGGCATGAATTTTTGAAGCCAAAATGGGTTTCAATCCCAGCTCCACTATTTATAGTTCAATGACTTAAAGCAAATTACTTAGCCTCCCTAGAACCTCGGTTTCCTCGTCTATAAAATGTGAGTGATGCTACCCAGCCCAAGAGGTTGGCCTTGAGGATTAAATAAGGTTAAAAAAAAAAAAAAAAAAAAAGTCTAGAGGGCTGAGCACAAAAAGTACACAACAAAATGAGGACACAGCCTCTTTGCATTTTGCCTCTGCTTTAGTCCAAGGCTGAATGCGGGAGCGCGGAGTGCCTTCAAGCAGGGGGAACCCCAGCTCTCCCCGCTCTCCGTCACTGAGCCCTATAAATAACTTAGCTAAGTCACCGTCTCCCTTGGAGTCGCTGTTCCTTAGGGTGCGGAATGAGGGTGGTGTTGCAGGTGGTCCCTCCCGGCTGAATCCTTCCCGGGTTTTGTCTGCCTTCCACTACCCCTCCTGGGGCACCCCTCGCGCGCGCGCGGCTGGGCTGCAGGACCCCTCAGCCGCGGCCTCCACCCCTCCCCCCACCTTCAGCCTCCCGGCGGCTGCCACGCAGCCCCGCCCCGCCCCGCCCCGCCGCCCCGCCTCCCCCGCGGCAGGCTAGCGCTCCCGAGCCGCCCGTCCGCCGCCGGCTGCCAGTCCCGCCAGTGCGCTGGCCGGCGAGGGGCGGCGGGCGTGCGGGACGGGCGTGCGCACAGGCGGAGTCCGCGGAGGACGCGTGGGCGGCTGGGCGAGGATGGGAATCCCTGGGACCCGCGGCTGAGCTAGCCCGAGAGGCGGGAAGGCCAGCCTCGCTGTTCCACCGGGAGCCCAACACCGTTCCCGGGCCGCCAGGATGATCCCCCCGAGAGGCGCCCGCGAGGACGGCGTGGACGGGCTGCCCAAGGAGGCGCCGAGCGCCGAGCAGCCGCCCTCTCCTGCATCCACCAGCAGCCAGGAATCCAAGGTACCGCTCACACTTGCCCCAAGAAAACATGAACTCACTCTCCTGCCCTCTCGGTCCGCCTTCGTTTCCCTGGAACTGGCGCCGACGCCGGCGGGAGACGTACCCTTAGTATCCTCAGGGCTCCCCTGAGACTAGAATGTCGGGCAGGACTCGCTGTAACGGTGCTGGACCGCGTCGCGTTGACCCAGCCACCTGCCCACGCAGACCCGAGGCTGCGCTGGCTTTTCCCCGCAAGCACACGCCGGTTGTGCGCACTGACTCCAAGCTCAGAGACCGCTTTCCTGGGTGCTCGGTGGCTTGGTGGTTCCGTGCTTTCAACCTGCTGGTGCCCAAAGTACCTGGAGGTGTTCTGCTGCTTCTGAAGGATGAAGTATGATAGCGAGGGATCCGCCTTCAGAAAAGCTAGGGCACTTGTGGCCAGTAAAGGGGTGTTTGTGTCACAGGGGTCCCTGAGACTCTGTTTAATTTAAGGGCTCACCCCTAACTCCGGAAAAGCTAAGGGAAAGGAAAAAGCCGCGTTCGTGGGAAAGTTGAGGTTCCTCTTGTGGAAGTTAATACTTGGAGAACTTACGCTTGCTTTTTAGGAGTTACACCAATACACACACACAAAGCCAGCCCCGCGGCACTTGTGCCACCGTCCCACGTCCTCTGAAACTCTCGTGGGGGCCAGGCACATGTTTGGAAATCTTGGAGGAGGAGCAAGTAAAATGTGAGCGTTAGCAGTGACATGTCAAATGGCATCTCAGCCTGGAGTGAAAATCCTAAGATGGAGTTTGTGGTTATATGGATTTCTTTAAGTGCAGGGCTCCTGGTTCTCTATACAGATCTCCTTGTGAATTCCCCAGGCATCTTTGGAATTCTGGGCGGTTCCTGTATAGGAGTGAAGGGAAGGGGGATGCCGGTTTGGAAGGCAGGGCAGATGGAACCAAAACAAGTCCCATCCCTCTCTCCCTTTAGGTACATCCCTAAAAGCCATTGACAAATCAGCAGGATCAAAATCACAGCCAAGTGCATCTTGGTTTAAGTGCTGCTGGGCACTATACACTTCTCAGCCTCTGGAAGTTAGCCATCAAGGAGAGCTTTGCATTATCTTTATCTTTTTCCCCCTCATAAATGTCTGATCTGGGGCATGTGTGTGTCAACTTTTCTAAAACTCGGTTGGAAATAGGGACACCAGACCCTCCTTCCAAGGTCACTGTGAAGAATAGGTAAAATGACCCAGTGCAATGTAAAGACTCAGTCTGTGTTTATCCTTTTCCTTCCTGAGATCAAGGGGCTCCACCCCACTACAGATACCCATTCCAAAGCTGTTTCATAACCTGCACACACATACCTATCACCTCTCTTTTGACTGAAAGTTTCTGGGTGTCTCATCATTGTCTATCATTGACCATCAGCCACCCAAGAGGTATGGGTTAGGAGCCATTTCAAAGATGGTCTCATAGACTGTAAATGAATGCAGCAAAACTCAAGAGTGAAACCGGTACAAAACTTTTCGAGTTGGGCCTGTTGCTCTGCAGTAGGTGTGTTCTGGTAGGGGCTTAGCATTTGCGTATACCACGGCATGGTTTAAACACACTATATGGGTTTGCTATTTATAGATATCCTGATGCAAATTCTTTGGCAGAGCAAAAACTACATATGTAATACCCATAATTATCCGCTGACTTCTCTGACTAGGCTTTCAAATTTGTACATGCCAATTTTTCTCCAAGTGGGCTACACACCTGAAGGGCGCATATATGTTCTGAAATTTGTCATGCCTTCGGTGTTCTTAATCAGTGGAGATGACCCGGGGGTGGGAGGGATGGACCATGAACCCCAGGGAATTGAACGCAAAATAGTGTGCCTGAATGTGAATTTTTACGGTGTGGCGTGGGTGATGTTCTCAAAGGGGTCCAAGCCCCTCAAAAAAAGCTTAGCTGCTGGCATGGAGGAACATGTGGTAAGAGACTGGAGGGCGTGAAACAGGAGCAGAAGAAGGTTCTATTTATTCTTCACCAGGGGTGCCAGGTCTGAAAGTTCACTGCCATTTATAGGGATTTTCTGCCCTGAAGATGAGAGCATAGAAAGGAAAGCCTGAACAAGGTAATAGTAGTCATTTCACCTCACTCTGCTCGGACGGTCTGTTTATGAATCTACCACGTGTTAGGCTTCTCTGGGCATTAAACTTCCGCAAGAAAGATTTCTAAAATTACCTTCTAAAAGACTTTTCTTCTCTGATTATAAGGGTAGCAAAATGCTCTTTGTAGAAATTTGAAAACCCCAGATAAAAATAAAGGAAAAAGAAATAACCCATTGGCTCACAATCCAAGGCAACTACTGATAACATTTTGATCTATAGCGTACGTCTTTTTTTTTAAGATCTATTTTTATATTTGCACAGTTGAAAGAACTTTGGTCAGCATCTACTGAATGTGTACTCTATGTCAGGTACAACTTGATTCTTCACAATAACTCTGTGAGGGAGATTGCCCGTTTCTTTGATTTCATGAATAAGGAAGCA
Organism: Meles meles; assembly: GCF_922984935.1. Lineage (NCBI taxonomy): Eukaryota > Metazoa > Chordata > Mammalia > Carnivora > Mustelidae > Meles > Meles meles. The sequence goes on along the minus strand of NC_060069.1, from coordinate 33,296,560 downwards.
GAAGCTCAGAAAGGTTGGGTGACTTGCCCAAGATCATACAGCTAGTTGAGTGACAGACACAACCAGGACAGGGTGCTGGGCAGCAGACCTCTGGAGCCCAGCCCCCACCACATCTATCGGTCATGCTTGTGTACTCTTTCACTTGCTCCTCGTTCCCGTAATATCCTAACCACATAGGTCACACGCCACTCAAAGTCATTTAGCAGTATGTTCATCTTCTCTTAAGAAATCTTTGAAAACGAGTTGAGCTGCATGTGAAATGATTAAAGACCAATTTTTGTTGAGCTTCTTCGGTTTGGTTTTGCTACTCTTCCTCCAAAAATAGACTTATGGAGATAATTAAATATAATGTCACAGAAATATCTGGAAAAGGAGAACACAAACCCTTTAGGAACAGAGAATCCATTAGGAGTGGAAGAAGGTTCTGTGCCCTGAGCCCGTAGCATGTTTTTGGAAGCCCATTTCCTTTGCAGGTTCTTTGGAATGCAACATCATAGCTTATTGGAGTTGGAAACATGAGCGATCATCTGCTTGGAGTATTTTTCAAATCAGGGATAATTTTTGTTGTGTAAATTTATTTTAGTATGAAAAATTTCAACAGGCATGAAAGTAGAGGAAACAGTATAAAGAACTGTCATGGAACTAATTACCTGGCTTCCCCAGTGACCAATTCTTGGGTGATCTTGTTGCATCTGTTATTTCTGTTACCACCACCATCCCTCCCCAGATACACTGGATCATTTGAAAGCAAATTCCAGACATCAGTTCATTTCATCCATAAATATTTCAGGTTGCCTCTCTAAAAGATAAGGGCTTTTTTAGTGAGCATGACTGTAGTTCCCTTATCACAAATGCCAGGTGTATTCATCAAGGGTTAGTGTGTTCTTTGGGGGTCCACAAACGGTCTTTGGAAGATGCATGCACAACCAGAATCTGCATTCAAAATTGTGCAGTTATGCACAGAGGTACATCACCTGTGGAAAGGATCCACAGCTTGTATAAGATCGGTCAAGTACCTAGAGCCCTCAAAGTTTGCTGAAATGTCTTCTCTTTTCTCTCTTGAGGAAATCAAAGCCAAGAGAGAGACAAGGACTTGCCTAAAATCACACAGATTGTTAGCGGTGGGACTTCTGTTTAAGAACACTCTTTTGGGGCACCTGGGTGGCTCAGTGGGTTAAAGGCTCTGCCTTCTGCTCGGGTCATGGTTCCAGGGTCCTGGGATCGAGCCCCACATCAGGCTCTCTGCTCAGCGGGGAGTCTGCTTCCTCCTCTCTCTCTCTGCCTGCCTCTCTGCCTCCTTGTGATCTCTGTCTGTCAAATAAATAAATAAAGTTCTTTAAAAGAAAAAAAAAAAAAACATGGGGCACCTGGGTGGCTCAGTGGGTTGGAGCCTCTGCCTTCGGCTCAGGTCATAATCACAGGGTCCTGGGATCGAGTTCCGCATCGGGCTCTCTGCTCTGCGGAGAGCCTGCTTCCTCCTCTCTCTCTCTGCCTGCCTCTCTGCCTAGTTGTGATTTCTCTCTGTCAAATAAATAAAATAAAAATAAAAAAAAAACTCTCTTGGACCTTGGATACCCCATGACAATTTCCTCAGAGCATATGCCTGTGAACCGAAGTAATAATGTGGTTTATGTGGTTTTCTTTTTCATAAAATTAGTTGAAGTGAAAGAATGTGAAAACCACTGATGAACCTCACCCCTCTATCTTTCCACTAACTGTTCCAGAAAGACCACAACCTCATTTTTTTTTAAGTATAGAGACTGTTGAATACTAAGAAAAATGTCATGTTTCAGCATCCCTTATTTCAATGAATATCCCTTCTCCTACTGACTTACTGACGGCATAGAACTCTACCTCATAGGAAGGTTTTGTGTGGATACCCTTTGACATCACTTATATGACCCAAGATGTTGTGGAGAGATTATAGGTTTCCAGGCCAAACAGAGAAGAATTGAGATCTTTTCTTATCAGTTGCCCTATGACTCTGGGCCAGTTGTCTAGCCTCGCTGAGTTTCAGATTCCTAATCTCTAGAATGGGGATGCTAATACCCAGCTGACATGGGTTTTTTGTAAAACCTGTAACCTAGTATGTTGTAAGCATATATGAGCATATAACATTATTTACTTTCCCTTCCTGCTTCACATTAGATGGCTTCTATCCCTAGTCAACCCCACATGTCATCACTGGAATCATTTCAGTAACCAAAACTGATGTTCCAATAGTATAACTGAATTTGCCTCCTTTTGGACTTTACTTATGCTGTTGAGTGCTGAGGGTTTTCACCTTAGCTGTTTTGCACCTCTGACGAAGATAAACCATTGACTCACCAGCCTATGGCTTCAATTTTGGAAGAGGGATATAAGCCACTCGGTAGCCCATAGGAGCCATGGACCAAGGAGTCCCCTCCTTCCATTGTTCTCTCTGAATCTGGACTACCATCCGAGCTAGGGTGAAGGAATCTCTTAACCCTAAGGATGTGCGCTGCATCTTCCAGAAAGGTGTGTGTTCACCAATCAGCAGCTGTTTATCGAGTGCCTCCTTTGTGCCCAGCGCATCTCATACGTGTATGTGAAGATATTATTGATAAGGGACTTAACTGCTATTCAGGGGAGAAGATGAAAGAAAATGGGACCTTGGCTTCGCCTTCAGATCCCTTGGGGGAGTCCGATCCATCAGTTAGACTACGAAATGGAAATCTCTGAATGAGGGCTCCAGGGATCAGTATTGTTGTAGAGATTCCTTCATGATTCTATTGTGCAGCCAAGTTTGCAAAACACTGATTTAGACTCTAAGAGTTCTAGATTGTCGAAGAAATAGAGAATAAGAATTAAATAAGAATGGTAGACTGTCAAGATCCTCATCTTTCTAGCCACAGTACGTGAAGGAATCATTTGTAATTAGTCTCTCTTCTTCCCCTTCCTATTTACCATTCAGTCCAAAGGATTAGCTCTGGCAACAGTGACCCGCTGTTGATTTCCATGTTACCAAATAATCCTAAGCATTTCTTAGACGCATCTGGTTTTACAACAGTAGCGATGTCCTTACTGAGTTATTGTCATAATCATAAAAATAACAAGTATTCACTGCAGAAAACTGGAAGACAGAAAAATAATTAAGAAAAATTTCTTTATCACACAACAACCTGGAGATAAGGATGGTTACGTTTCTTGCTGTATTTCTTTCATTTACATTTCCATTATGCATGCACACACACCCTTGAAACAAAATTGGAACAGCGTATATACATAAATGCGTGTTGTACTTTTTCTTCCACTTGATGTTATGCAGTTTCCTTATACCCTTAGATAATCAATAACATGAATATTCAAAATGGTATAATATTCTACTTTGTTGTTATACCAAATCTATCCCAGAAGTCCCTTCTGACTGCATATTTAGATTCTTTCTTACCGTTCACATATTTTAAAATATTAAAATTTATGTCTTGCTACATAAACCTTTTATTATATTTCTGACTAGTTTCATGGGAAGTAGAATTGCTGGGTCCAGATATAAATACTTCTAAGGTCCTTTATTCTTATTGACACAGTACCCTCAAGAAATATTATACCGTAGCTTTTTACTTCTTAGTAAAGTTTGACTCAAATATGGCATCATACCAAAAAAGGCACACATTTCAAGATTCCAGCTTAATGAATTTTGCAGAATATAAACTTTTTATCTGTCTGCAGCCAATGGAAAATCAAGAAATAGGATGTTACCAGCACCAGAATCTCCCTCAGACCCACTTCTATTTCTGCCTTCCCAAAGATAAATAATATCCTGACTTCTAACAACATAAATTAATCTCAGTTATTTGAACTTTATGTAAATGGAGCCATATACTGTATATTCTTTTATGCCTGGCTTCTTTCACTTAGTATGTTATGAAAGTTATCTATGCCGTTGCATGTAGCACAAGTTTTCCTTTTTCGTTGTTGTATAGCATTCCACTATATGAATAGTCCACTATGGATCTACTCTTCTGATGATGGACATTGGATTGTTTCTTGGTTTTGACAGCTATAAGTGGCACTGCTGTGATCATTTTTATGTATATCCTCTGTGGCACATCTTTTTTTTTTTTTAATTTTTTTTTTAAGATTTTATTTATTTATTTGACAGAGAGAGATCATAAGTAGGCGGAGAGGCAGGCAGAGAGAGTGAGAGGGAAGCAGGCTCCCTGCCGAGCAGAGAGCCCGATGTGGGACTTGATCCCAGGACCCTGAGATCATGACCTGAGCCGAAGGCAGCGGCTTAAACCACTGAGCCACCCAGGCGCCCCTGTGGCACATCTTTTAGGTGTATTCGTAGGAACAGCATTGCTAGGTTGTAGGGCATATGTATAGATACTGTCAGCTTTCCAAAGTAGCTGTGCCAATTCATACTCCCACTAATGGTTGTTATGCTGTGTTCTATTTATGAAATCTTTGCTTACCCCAAAGACATGAAGGTATTCTTCTGTATTATTTCCTAGAAATGTTGTTTTGCCTTTCACACATAGATTTATAATCCATTTAGAATCACTGTTTTGGTATGGTGTGAGGTAGGGGTCAAGATTCAGGATTGCACTGCTGCCTTTGCTCTTCTAATAACATATACCACTCAAGAGTGTTTGCTTCTGGGATGCCTCAGTCAGTTAAGTGTCTGCCTTCGGCTCAGGTCATGATCCCAACGTCCTGGGGTGGAATCCCGCATCAGGCTCCCTTTCTTCCTATCCCTCTACCTGCTTCTGCCTCTGCTTGTGTGCACGCTTTCTCTCTCTCTCTCTGACAAATAAATAAATAAAAATCTTTAAAAAAACAAACAAAAAGAAAGAACGTTTGCTTTTGCAGGTATCCCAGGGCATCACTAGCTGAGAACCTAATTTTATATTACTTTTTCAGTTTGGAAGTTCTCAGACCAAACTGTGTTATATCAATTCGAGCCTCAAATCTATGTGAAGGCAGATCTGTAATTATGAATTCTCAGGAAATATGTATATATGTATGTATATATTCTGCTTTATGACTATGTTAAGATTTCTTTATCATGAACCTGAGTTGGTGAGAAATTTGATTCTAGTTCATTCTTTCTTTCCTTTTCAAGTCTCCGTTCTATTTAGGCATCAAAATCCAACCACCCTAGTTTTTTTTTTTTTTAATTTGTGATAAAATATACATAATTTATTATTTACCATTTTTACCATTTTTAAGTGTACATTTCTGTGACATTAAATAGATTCTCATTGTTGTGCAACTATCACCACCATCCATCTCCAGAACTTTTGCATCTTCCCAAACTGAAACTCTGTCCCCATTAAACAATTATTCCCCATCTCCTTTTGCCTCCAGCCCCTGACATAACCATTCTACTTTCCGATTCTCTGAATTTGACTTCTCTAGCTACTTCATGTCAGAAGAATTCCATAATATTCGTCCCTTTGTGATTGGCTTATTTCCCTTAATGTAAATCTTCAAGGTTCATTCATGTTTTGGTATGTGTCAGAATTCCCTTCCTTTTGAAAAGCTAAATAATATTCCATTATATGGATATATCACATTTTTTGGAGCTAGGAAATTTTGCTATATTTTCAATAGGATAATATTTGATATCATTCATAATTTATTATTTTTTATTTTCTCACTCTCTGAACTTCTTTCCCAGTTACACTAATTCACTTACCATCAAGGGACATTTGGATTTCTTCCATCTTTTGGCTATTATGAATAGTGCTGTTATGAATTTAGGTATGCAAATGTCAGTTCAAGTCCCTGCTTTTATTTCTTTCAGGTCTATGGCATGAAACATGATTGCTTTATTATATGGCGATTTCTTTTTTTAATTTTTTGAGGAATCATCATATTGCTTTCCCCACTGGCTGCACCATTTTAGATACACGTCAGCAAAACACAATGGTTTTAATTTCTCTACATCCTCTCCAACACTTTGTATTTTCTGGTTTTTTTGTTTTGTTTTTGTTTTTATTCTAATGGGTGTTCAGTGGTATCTAATCATGGTTTTTATTTTGTATTTCCCAAATGATCAGTTGAGCATCATTTCATGTGCTTATTGGCCATTGGTATGTCTTCTTTGGAGAGATGTCTGTTCAAGACCTTTGCCCATTTTTTTTTAAAGATTTTATTTATTTATTTGACAGAGAGAGATCATAAGTAGGCAGAGAGGCAGGCAGAGAGAGTGAGAGGGAAGCAGGCTCCCTGCCGAGCAGAGAACCCGATTTGGGACTCGATCCCAGGACCCTGAGATCATGACCTGAGCCGAAGACAGCGGCTTAAACCACTGAGCCATCCAGGTGCCCCCCTTTGCCCATTTTTTAACCAGTTTGCTTGGGTGTTTTGGTTAAGTTGTAGTTTCATAGCCTTTTAATCAGAACATTTGAAGGACAAAGATATATGGAATTTTTCTTATTGTTTTAATTACATTTATTTACACAAGATTATTTTTTTTTAAAAATTTGTCTTTTTTCTTTTGCATATTATCTGATCATGTCCTTGTCCATTTTAATAGAACATTCATCCATTTCCTATTGATTTTTTAAAAACTTCTTTATAAATATTAAAACCATGATCTTTCATATATGTTGCTAAGCTTTTCCCTTAGACTGAAACTTGCTTTTTTGATTTTATGACATTTTCGTATGGCTTCTTTTTTCCATTTATATTTAGAAAGGTCTTTGCCACCCTGGAAGCAGATAAATAATAACCTGTTTGTTTCTCTAGATCTTTAATAAATACTTGTTATTTTTATCACCTTAATCCATCTGGCTTTTTTGGTGTTATGTGGTATGGGAGAACTCTAATTTTTTTTTCCCCAATGATTACTGAGTATTTCTAAAACCATTTATTGAATAATTCATTCTTTTTTCACTGACTTGAAATGTTACACTTATTATGTAATAAATGCTAATATGTACTAGGTTCTCCTTTAGAGTCATCTGTTATATTCTAATGATTTTGCATGTATTACTCTACAGTACTTTGGCATGACTACTATAACCTTTTAATCATTGTAGCTTTTTAATAGATAATTGGTAATACAAGCACCTTCTTGGGAGTTTTATTTATTTAGCTGCACACATTTCTGTTTTTCTACCAAGTTATAAAAATGATATTTTGGAACTCACTGCATGAAACTTTTAAGATCATCTCAGTGAAATCTTTACTAGTAATGGGGTTTCTTATCCAGGAACATAGTATGTATCATTAGGTATTGACATGCCTTTTATGATACTCATAAACACTTGAGAGTTTTCCTCAAATCCTTTCTGCCCAATTCTATGTTAGCTATTGTCTGGGTGTTTTATACTCTGGCTTGCACTTATAAACCATCTCTTTTATATTTTCTGACTGCTGAGAGCTGATATACAGGACATTTGTTTTATATTAATTTTATAACCTAAGATTTTCCACATTCCATTTCTTATTCATCAATAAAGAAATACAGTCTTGCTTAGCGGCTCAAAGCATGGGCTCTGGAGTCAAAAATAGCTGTGTTCACATCCACAGTACCACTCTGGGACGCCACTTAATACGCTTCCCTGTCCTTTGCTTTCCTGAGCTTCACTGTTCTTTCTGTAAAGTGAGCATAATAATGCCCTTCTGCAGCATTGTCATTAGGGTTACATTAATTAGTGGATGCTAAGTGCTTAACACAATGCCTGGCACATAATAAGTAAATGTGAGCTATCGTTATCAGATTATAATTATATCTGCAATAATAATTTCACCTCTCTAAATATAATTTTCATTTTGGGAGATGGGAGATTAGGGTAGGTTTGGAACAGGGGCTTACTGCACTCCCAAAATACGATAAATATTAGTGGAGGTATTGAGCTAATGCCTGGCTTACTTTAAATGCTAACACTGTTTGGCCGTAAGTGTACATCCTCTGTAAGAGTGCATTGTACAGAGTTGGGTGCTAAGGACTGGCCTTAGCTCTCTTGTTTATCAACCCATTGTGGAAGCCACTGCAAATTTACACACTCAGCCTGAGAAGCATAAGGTGGTGCTTTGCAAAGGAGGTCCTTAAGACCTCCTTCTCTACAAATTCCAGACTTCCCACTCATGCTCACAATTAAATTGAGACAGTCTTTCTTGTGTTAAGATGGGTAATGTTCTTAGCTTACTAAGAATTTCCATCAGGAATGGATGTGGAATGGTTTCAAATGAGTTTTTGGCAAGTATCAAGGTAATCGTGTGATTTCTTTTCTTTTTTATTTATTTTTTGTCCTTTGGCCTCTTTATGTGGTGGATTATATTTATAGATAGCCTAATATTAAACCCTTCTTACATTCCTGGAAAAGGTCCTACTTGGCCATGAGGATTTTCTTTTAATAAACTGCTAGGATTTGATTGCCAATACTTTATTATTTTTTACATCTATATACATAAGGGAGATTATTCTGTAATAGTTACTTTGTGTTCTTGGTCCGATTTTATTTTTAAGGATATGCCAAGTTTTAAAAACCAATTTGGGAAGATTTCTATAGAAGCTTTCATTTGTTTTGTTTTGTTTTGTTTTTTTCCCATGGAGCAATTTGTAGAACCCAGATCCTGTCTTTTAATGTTTGGGGGGAAAAAAAAACCTCCAATAATATCTAGACCTAACACTTATTTTAAAATAAATTTTGAGAACATTTCTTTGATTTTATTATTCTATTCTTTTTTTAACGAATTGGCATGATTCAGATTTGTTAATTTGTATTTTTCCATAAAATTATTCATTTCCTTTCAATCTTACTAACATCCCTGAATGGGTTATTATAAAACAGCTCCAGACCGTCCTTCAGTCTCTGTTCTCACTTTCTCTAGTGGGGTTCCCATGTGCTCCTATGTTGTGCACACCCCGTTTTGTAGTTCTCTGTATTTATACAGCATTAGTCCCTTAGATCTGGGAATCAGAAGAGTTAAACACCAGTGCTCCCCGCCTTCCTTCTCTCACTCCATTGATTCCCCTCCTACTGCTGGAACAATTCCTGTCTGGTCCTTTGGACTATCACTTTCTCCTCCAGGGGTCACTCAAATGCTGGTCTTCTCCAGCATCCTAGTGTCAGCCCTCAGCTCTTCTCACCCTCCATAATCTCTCTACATCTCTCCTGGGACATGTTACCTGTTTTAATTTCACCCACCAGCCGATATCTTCCGAATCTGAATCCAACACAAATCTGAGCTCTAGACTGATCTATCTAGCTGCTTTTCGGACCGCCTGACTTGAGGCCATCCATGCCTTTTAAATTCAGCCTATTCTCAACCAAACCCATCCTGCTCGACTCAAGTGCCAGCCCGGTTCTTCATGTGTTCTCATCTATTGGTGAGCATAATCCCTCAAGTCAACTGAGCCAGAAAACCAGAAGTTATCCTTGATGACCCCCGGGGGCCAGAGCAGAGAGGTGGCTTGGCAGCAGGTGGACGAGGGACAACATGTCTGTCAGCTCCCAGAGGGTGCTTCACTGATCTGAAATGCAACTTGTCCATGCTGCCTTTTGGTAACAGCCCCATAGCTGATGTTCCAGTCCGCATGTTTTCCTCAGGTCTGACAGCAGCTGTGACCACAGCATGGACGACTGAGGTGAGACACAAGAGAAGGGGGCAAGAGGAGGGATCCAGAACACCCTGGGCTCTCAGGAATGCCACCATTTTTGCTCTCAAAACCAACATGAGGGAAAGTAGTAAAAAGGGATACTAGAAATCCATGTGCCCCTGGAAGGGCCTCCCCTCCATCTCCAACATTCTCAGTTTTACCAGAACAGGGCAACATGGAGAACTTGGAAAAGAATCCCAGCAACCCCCTCCCCCAGTAATGTTGGTCACCAAAAGAAGCACAAGATGGCGGAACCCTGTCCTCTCACAGTGCACCCTCCACACAGGTCTGCACATCTGCTAAATCATCCTGTCTGCCACCCTCCCCAGGGTCAGCATTCCCAATTCTACCCTCTGCAGCTCACTCTTCAGCAAAATCTCAGGTAGTGGCTCTTGTCTCCTTCCCCGGGCTTGGTAGCTGGGGGGGCACCCTCAGTACTGCTTCCAGACTCTGTCTCTCCTCCTCTGAAACTCACAGTTTTAAAATCCATGTGCTCAGGCTCCTCCTCCCACCACCAGCATCCCCAGTCAGCTGCCAACTCCAACTCCAACTCCAGCTCTCTCTGGTCCCCACCATGACAGAGCCATGCCCTCTCTCGCTCATTCCAACATCACTCCTGCTCTGATTGTTGGTGACATTCATACACTGCAGATGACTCTGCTAAATACCCTGGCTTCTGTAGCCCTTAAGCTTTTCTCCTCCTAAGCCTTTGTCTTCCATTTTCTTGCACATCGCCACCCACTTCCATGATCCTTCCCAGGACTTTGTCTGAGTAGTGGTTGTATCATCTCCAGAATCTCCCTTGCAAGCTTCCCGTTCTGGGACCACCATCTGGCATCTTTCCATCTAATTCTTTCTGACACCTCTACTCCAAGAATATTTCAACTGCACCTGAGTATAAAATCCATTAACTGGGGAGCTTACCACCTTTTCCTTGTCCCCCACCCACATTAGGTTCTCAGATTCCTTTTTGTCATGATTGTATTTCCTCCCTTGCAAACACCCCGAACTCCTTTGCCCTTCTGTGCCTTTGTTCAGAATCACCTAGAGAAACCTCAGCTCTGCCTGAAGGCAGTTTCCCACCTACTCCATACCCACACTTCTGGAGAAAGTAGAGAAGACAGATAATAAACAAGGTGAAAACATGTGTATATTTCAGGCAGTGATAAGGCCACTTAGAAGAGAACAGTGTGGAAGCAGGGAGCATGAGGACCTGTTTTACTTCTGTGATCAAGGAAGGATTCTCTGAAAAAGTGACTTGAGTCAGAGACTGGAATGGAGTGAGGGTATGAGCTGTCATTTCAAGATCGAAGATAAGAAGGGAGTAGGGGGAAGATCTGGGCAAAGCCCCAAGGTGGGAATAATTTTGCATTGTTGAGGAGCAGCAAGAAATCTTGGGTGCTTGTTCCTGAGTCCAGAAAGCGAGATTCACTTCTGAAGAGTCCAGCCACTAGAACTGTGCCATCCAATATGGTAGCCATTAATTATGTGTGGCTGCTTAAGTTTATATTTATTAAAATTTAAAGTTTAGTTTCTTGGTCATACTAGCCACATTTCAAGTACTTATAATCATCTGTGTCTAGTGGTTACTACATTAAACATCATAGATTATTATTCTCATTGTAGAACATTCTTATAGACAGCACAGGCTAAACCCTATGGACTTTCCATGGCTGTGATAAGGAATCTGGATTTTGCTCTAAGTTTGAGAGGCCACCACTTGAGAAAGCCCAGGAGGAAATGGATCTGGACAGTACATGGTTTACATTTTACCAAGATTTCTGTGGCTACTCCCTATAGTAGAACTACAGCATATCAAGAATGGAAGTAAGGAGGCCAGTTAGAAAGCTGTGGCGGTCCAGATTAGGGAGAATGGTGTGTTAGACGAGGTATTAGTTAGTGAAATATTTAAGGAGTGATGAGTTTCAGGATATATTTTGAGAGTAGAATCAATGAGATTTGCTATGAATATAATACAAGGTATGTGGGAGAAAGAAGAACCAGGGTGCCTCCTAAAAAGTGAGAAGGGAGGAGCACAACATTTCATGATCCGCGAAGCCCTGTGCAAACATGACTGGGTAGTAGTCACAGTACACTTCAAAAATATGGGGCATGAATTTAATTTTATGGATGACCTTTCAAAGATGGAGACAATATGACTGGCTTGACTGATTCTGCATACAGGGATGTTAATGGGGGTCAGATTAACATCTTAGAAGCAGGACAGAGGAAATCAGATTTGAAGAGTGAAGACGGGAAGCGCCATTAATGTTGCCTCAGTAAAGTGAAAGATGGATTGGTGTGGAGAGAACCTAAACCAGGGAGAGGGGCAATCTAGGCCTGAGAAAATGCAGTGGAGAAATAGGAAAGAAGAAGAAAGAGCAAGAATGGGAGGACTTTCAAAGACAAGGGAAAGTGCCTGGTTGCTCCAGAGAGAGTTGTCTTCACAGAGCTTGCATGGGGTTAGAGGCTGGGTTCACCCACGAGGACCTTACCCAGCCAGAGACTCCACAATCAGAGTGAATAGCCAGAATAACTGAGTAGCAGTTCCACGATCAGAGCCAGAAACATGGAGATGGGGAACATCCCAAAGGGTGGGATTAGCAGGCAAGAGAGCATAGAGCTGATGCTAACAGTGAAAAAAAATCAGACGCAGGATGGAAAGAGGTCCAGAGTCATTGAGAATCAAGACTGTGAACCTCACTGCTTCACTGAAGTTCCCCTCTGGTGCCTGGGCCATGGAGGATATCAGACAATCATTAGTTGTGAGGTTGGTTGTTAGTCACCGTGATCTACATTCATATCTCATCATGTGACAAGACAATCACCACAATATACAATGGAATATGACTCAGCCATCAGAAAGGATGAATACCCACCATTTGCATCGACATGGATGGAACTGGAGGAGATTATGTTGAGTGAAATAAGTCAAGCAGAAAAAGACAAGTATCATATGGTTTCATTCATATGCAGGATATAAGGAACAGCATGGAGGACCACAGGGGAAGGGAGGGAAAACTGAAGGGGGGGAAATTAGAGGGGGAGAGGAACCATGAGAGACTATGGACTCCGGGAAACAATCTGAGGGTTTCAGAGGGGAGGAGAGGGGGTTGGGTGAGCCCGGTGATGGGTATTGAGGAGGTTACGTGTTGTAATGAGCACTGGGTATTATCCAGAAATAATGAATCATGAAACACTACATCAAAAACTAATGATGTACTATATGGTGACTAACATAACATTAAAAAAAAAAAAAAAAAAGAATAACACAAGGGCCAGAGTCATCCAACAAGAAAATACTTTGATTTTTTCCTTCCATAAGCATGGGCCATCTCACTGTAAAACTAAAAGCCAGGTGAGGGGCGGAGATAGACCTTGGATTCGAGAAATTTCCTTCAGTCAGGGAGTCTTTCTGGTAAATATTGTTGTTATCTCTGGAATAGAAAAATCTCCCTGATTATAGTTTCAGCAGAAGCCTATTTCTACCCTTCCCCATTAATCTTACTCTAAAAGCTCAGTGGATGTCTCCACCCTGAAGTTGAATAAGCTTAACAAGATTTTTAGACTGGTTTCTTTAACCACATCATCTTTTTAGACCATATGAAACCAACGTTTCTTCAAGTGGGGTGCAGGTGACATAAATATATGTACAGAAGCCAATTATAAATTGTATCTCGTATCTCTGCTCATTGAATGAAATTTGAGATGAAGTTCCTTGGGAAAAGAACACTAAAAAATCACATGATACACATCCAATCTTTTAAATTCTATTTCCTATTGAAAAAGGCTAGGGATGATTTTCTGATAACATTACTACTGTTATGCAAAGTTAGTTACTACTTTTTGTTCCAGAAACATTTTCTTGGAGCTCCATATTTTGGGAGAAGTGTGTTCCTTCCATCTCAAAGCAGCACCAGGAAATCTTACCAGGCACAGACGCTCAGGAAAAGAGTCATCCTGGAGAGTCAAGCCTTCCTTATAACAGAGAACATGTCCTCTGATGTGCCAAGCATTTCCCAGTTGAGAATTTTGCTTGCAAATCTTTCCGTAATCTAGTTCACATTTCCCTGCTTTCAAAAGGAGACTATGACACATGGAATTTCATTCACATAGAACAGGGCTGCAAATGCTTTGTAAATTTCAAAGCAATTACATTGTTTTTGCAATTTACTTTGCCTAATTACTCAGGATTACCATTTTAAACAGCAGCTATTGAACTTTATGCAGATAGCAGAGGTTTTTTTTCCTTGTACCAACAACTCCACACTGCTGTGCTCTCCTGGATCTTGTGTCTAATGCTAACATTTTTCTAACTCTTCCTTCAACAAGGCCATTTCTCTGTGCAGAATACTTTGAGGCTTTTAATGTGCTTCTTCTAATTTGCTTTTGTATTAGAAGCTAAATCATCAAACTAGTTGGAATCACATTTTCCTTAGAATGGAAACTGAACCTAGTGGACTACCAGGGAAGTAAATAAAGGGTTTTTAATTTTTAAGGTTTTTTGTTTTGGTTTGGTTTTGCTTTTTACTTAGTGATTGGTCTGGAAGTTCATCAGGCTTTGCTTACACATCCTGGTTCTTGGCTACATTTTCTCTAAGTCAGTTGCCAAATTTCTAATATGTTTGCTCTTTCTGAATCCTTGTTCAAAGGGCAAACTGGTATCCATTTGTTTCATATCAATACATTTTTACTGGATACTTTATATTGGTCAATTTCTCAGTGATTGTCCTTGGTGGACCTGATATTCCGGTTAAAACATTTGGAAAGATAAATTCCTAAATATAAGGTTTCATTACTGTCAATTTCTTTGGAATGGATTTTTTCTAAGTTCTATATTAGAATGTATCCCTTCTATTCAGCTATATAGCCTGTAAGTGATATGATCAAGATAAATATTCCATGAATAAGTTACATGAGGAAAAAGCGAAAGAGCAAAAGACAAAAACATCCAGCTTACAAAATTTAAACATGCAGTTATGGTTCTTCTGATGAATATAAGGAGGAACACAATATAAAATCAGGAGGCTTCATGTCAGATCACGACTCAACCCACTGGAGCCCCTCAAACCATTGACTGTGCATATTCTTGCTGTGAATGATCTTTTTTCCAGAAGGAATAACTTCAATCTGGTTCTAGAATTTCATGGGTTTTATGAACTTGTCTGAGGAAGCAGTGTGCACTATTTCATATGTGATTGACTTGTTTGTTTGGTTGGTTAGAATTACTTTGGCAAAGTTCTTTTCATAGACTGCTGATAGGATGACCTTGGCAGAGAGAAGAAAAAAAAAACTGATTTAACAAATCATAGGGTCAAAGATGGCAGACATTTTAAACTTATAAGTCAGGAACCAAGAACGAAATGCCAGGACCTCCAGGTTCATGGCAGGACAATTCCTTATTCTTAATTGGACCTTCACTTGTAAGTTTGGCAACAACCCATTTGGACAGCAGCACAGGGAGCCTAAATCTCTTTAGAGTCTTAAAGCCCGTGCATCTGGCTCCCAGGCTCTGGGCAGCAGCTGTGAGATGGACAGAGGTCCATTGGGAGACATGGCTTTCTCATCCCAATGGTGAGACTCACCATCTTGGACCAGCTCAGAGGAAGCCTGCTTCCAGCTCATAAAGTTGCTATAGCTGCTGAAGTTACCAAGTTTCTGTCTTTTTCATTATTCCCTTAACCTTTACCATAATTTGGTAAAGATCCATGAGGTTCAGAAGCATGTAATTTATTGTTTTTATTTCTTTTTTAGGGGGTTGAGACAGAGGGAGAGGGAGAGAGAAAATCTTAAGCAGGCTCTACACCCAAGGCAAAGCCCAATACAGGGCTTCATGTCATGCCCCTGAGATCATGACCTGAGCTGAAATCAAGAGATGATTGCTCACTGATGGAGCCCCCCAGAAGCATGTAATTTATCGAGGCACACTCTCAGGAAAAACCTACAAGGAGGAGAGGAAACAGCAAAGGGCAGGAGACAGGGCTGAAGAAGAATGTAGTCAAAAGTGAAGTCTTCCCTGATCCACAGTGGGGCTCTCAAGTGCAAGAGTTGTCCCTGCCTTTACGGCAATAGGACAGGACTGTTTTACTCGGCATCAGTCAGTCTTTGGCCCAAGGTGGAGGTGGGGGCGGGTGTAGGTGACGGTTTCCATTAGCTGAGGTCAATTCTCAGAAGAAAGAGCCCTCTGCAAACCAAAGCAGCTGTGAGATGGGTGCAGTGGCCCCAGCAGAAAGGACCTGGGTGGGGTACCAATGGCACCTGCCAGCTCGGCTCTCTACCTGTGCTATTTCAGCCAGGGCAGTCATTTCCCTCTTTCATGCTCCATATAATTAGGAATTTTGCTAACATTTTTGCTCAAAAAAAGAGTGCTGCGTTTGAAAGAAGTCTGGTAGAAACCCAATGAAAGCCTATGAGATGTTGGCTATGGGAACTGATTGCTCACTCCCTAACACAAGACGCATCCTGTAGCAGGAGAGCAAGCCAGGGATCTTGGCAGAAATGTGCCCTGATGGAGTCTTGCATACCGTGCCCCAGGAAGAAACAGTATTTTAAAGTGAGGGGTGCCACTTGTTGAGATTCCGGTTGGCCAGTTTGAAGTGCAGAAATGACTAGAGGACAGGTGGCCCAGGTGCCTTGCTTCTCCAGGACCACATTGGTGGTCTTATCCTCTAATATAGGCATTCTTTAACCTTGGGATAAAGACCTCCTGAGAAACTGGCCAGTATGGGGTAACAAATTTAAGACTCTTGGAAAGATTTTCATGAAATTGATTCACACATTGGCAGGTTTGTAGACAAGTTCTTCCAACTGACTTTGAAGTCATGGATGAACTGAAGTCCTTCCCAGAATCAGTGCCTGGACAGTCCGCCTGGATGGTGTCTCTAGGTTTAGTGGGTTTGAGCGGCTGCTGTCAGTTCAATGCCTCACACAGCCCCACACAACATAGGAGCACTCATGCTCGAGTGCTTTGGGCAGGACTGTTTGGGGAGAGGGATAAAGGGAAAGGAGGGGCTTGTTGTGCTTTAAGATGGGTGGGAGATAATGCTCAGGTCTATGGGTGTAAGGCGACACGGTAACAGTGACTGCCCTTTGGAAGCTCTCAAGCTCCAGACCCAGAACCAGACACTGTCTATTCATCTTCTCCTCCCTGCAAGGAAGGCGATTTCCCAATCTGATGGATGATAAGTTGCTGGTGTCAAATTCGGGTCATCTGACTCCACACCTGAGCTACCATGTTCCAGATTCAGATAAACAATAGAGAGGTAAATAGATACAGAATAGAAGTATATAAATAGATATAAATATATAAATAGATATTTATCTATTGTAATATTTATCTATTGGAACAGCTGTTCATCTGCTGTCAAATGACCATTTGCCCGTGTGTTATATAACTATTTGTGAGTGTTACTAGGTGACTTTGAACCCCAGAGCATAGAAAATATAACGTGCAAAGAACATCCGAGATCATCACAGAAAAATCTGATGATTTTAGGATTGGGGAGACTGAGGCCCAGAGAGGCTGAATTTTTCTCTCACTTCCACAACAGTCACTACAGGCCAAAGCCACAGGACAGGCCATTTAGGCATTCACATGGGGTTAGGAAGCCTTATGAATACCTCCACAGAATGCCAGAGAGCAGTGAGTTACAAATATCATGTGCACCAGAGTGACCTGAGGAAGGGGGCTATGAAAAAACAGAATACTAGATCCTACGCTCAGAATTTCGGTCTGGTGGGACTGGGGTAAGGCTTAAGATTTTGCAGTTCAAATGCAGTTCGGGAGATGCTGGCACTACAAGCACAGAGATGCTCTGGGAACGAGCTCCGTTGATGTAACTAGCTACTCCGCATGCTTGTGTACTGTGCTCTACGTAGATCACCCTGGCTGTAATTATACAGAGATGTTCTCTTGACTCAAGATGGGCTGCCTGGGGGCGCCTGGGTGGCTCAGTGGGTTAAGCTGCTGCCTTCGGCTCAGGTCATGGTCTCAGGGTCCTGGGATCGAGTCCCACATCAGGCTCTCTGCTCAGCGGAGAGCCTGCTTCCCTTCCTCTCTCTCTGCCTGCCTCTCTTGTGATTTCTCTCTGTCAAATAAATAAATAAAATCTTAAAAAAAAAAAAAAAAAAGATGGGCTGCCTGTATGCAAGGTCTCCAGCCATAGCCTCTGTCAACCCACAGAGAACCAGAATTCATTCCGCTGGCAGGAGGGAAGCCCCAGGACCATGCTGGGTTGATGCAGCCTCTCCCGACCTCCCACACTCACTGCCTCCCTCTCCAGCTGTGGACTTGGATAAAGAAGGCAGAGGGGGTCAGCAACATAGGACTGAATTTAACCTGAAACCTCCAAACTTGTGCGTTCGTTTTGAAACAAGCAGGGGATCAAGCCTCTAAGGTTTCTATCCCTCCATTTTGGAGTCATATTAGCATGTGAAAAACAGTCTCCCTCCCTTCTGGAAATAGAGGAACAGATGGCCAGCTGAAGGTTCGTGAAGGAGGCAGGGGAACCTCCCAGCTATGCGTTTCCTTGGCAGGGATTTCGCATCCAAGTCCACACACAGCATGAGCCTGCCTTTCCCAGCATATTCATAGAGGGCGTGTGTGTGTGTGTGTGTGTGTGTGTGTGTGTGTGTGTGTGTGTTTTCTTTTATACTCAAAAAATACTCATTCCTTTTAAAGTCATAAACAAAAAGGTAGTAAGGTGCGTCACTTCAGAATCTGACAGAGAGGGGTACCTTAAGAACCCGGACAGAAAAGAACATGTGTGTAGGACCGGGGCTAGAGTCCGAGCTGCTGCAGGGAACCCAAGGCAGCCTGCAGGGACTGCTTCAGGGACGTGGATGGAAAGGGAGCTGGGCGAGGGGCAGCCACAGCCAGGTGCAGGACTCCAGACCTGCTGCCTCTAGGCACCTGAGCACCTGCTCCCTCTGTCCGCCGGGAGGGCAGCAGGATGGATTCTTCCGTGCATCGTATCACAGCGAGCAAAGCCAGCCACATAACTTGTGGGGTCTAGTGCAAAATGAAAGCAGGAGCTGCTTGTTCAGACATTATGAAGAATTTTAAGACAGCAACAGGAGAGTACGAAACCCTCCTAAGTGCAGACCCTGCACAGCACACACTGGCCCTGCAGCAGAGCTTGGCGGGGGCGAGGGAGGGGCACGGACTTTTCCCTAGGACTTTCTGTGCAAGGCCATGCTCGCATAGCCTTTCATTTGTCCTCATTTTACAGATGAGGGAACTGCAGATGCCCAGGCTCGGGAAAGGGAACCGGCTGGTCTGGAGGCGTGTGGCTGCTCCAGGCCTCCCCTAAAATTCATACCCAGTTCTGGCACTAAGTCCCAGTTGGCTGGCTGGTTTGTTGGTTTTTGCTTTTGCCACACCCACTTTCTTAAAGCAGTAATGGGTTGTAGGGGAAGCTCTTACATCTGTTTTCAAATGTTATTCCCCACAAAGCCAAAGTAAACATTTCGTATAGTTTTTCTTAATGAATAAACTGATGAGTGAATGGTACAGATCCGGGTTCAATTAAAAACAACGGTGACAGTAATAATCATAGTGGGAACACAGGAAAAGAAGACAAAGAAAAGGAGGAGAGAGAGAGGGGCAAAGAGTGAGTAAGAAGATGGGAGAGAGGGCCGGAAGGAGGAGGCTGGCATGTGCCCACCTTCCATGATTTACCATTCCCCATGCCTTGTTTTATCTAATCCTCACAACAACCATCCCAAACAGACCTTGTTTCAATGCCATCTTACAGATGAGACACTTACAACAGTTGGTCAACTTGCCCGAGCTCTTGGCCCCCCCCTCCCCCACCCCCACCATCCACAAGAAGCTAATGCCCCGCAGGCCATGTGCCCTGTATCCGTGAGTCTCACGGCGCCCAACTAGTGGCCTGTCTGCACTTCCCCTCCAGCAATGCACAGCAAAGTCACATTGGTGCAAACAGTAATGGCAGGTACCATTCGCCGAGCCCCTGCTTCTGGTTGCCAGCTATTCACCGAGTCCTTTGAATCCTGTTATAAGCCTCAGAACAGTTCCCGTGTCGTAGGTTAGTAGGTGACCCAACGGAGGCTGAGAAGGTAACACGTCCAGGCAAATGGTGGGCCGTGCTTTAGATGCCATTAAAGACTCATCATTTTGAAACCAGACCAGGTATAGGCGTTTCATCATCTTCCCTTGCAAAATCCCATCGGTGTAGCAGAAACGGTATGTGAAAAGATGACATAGAGAAGAGTGTGGGACAACCAGAAAAGATACCATCAGCAGGCTGGAATTTGTGAAGAAACTGTAGAAGATTTAAGCAGAAAACACTGAGGAAATGGAGAAACCAGATGAGAACAGTTGTCCAAAGCAGGTTGTCAAATTGGTAGTTACAGACCTGAGCACAGATGTTCCCAGAAAACCCCCGGAGACTGAGTCAGCAGATGCAAAGAGTAGGGGTGGTCTCAGCAGGGCCTCAGGTAAGCCACAGCACAGAGGACCCATCATACCTCCCCATTCCCCAGGAATGTGGAGAGCTAGAAGCATAGCCTCCCAGCTGGGGTGAATGCCTCGGGAGTTCTATCTAAACACCCAAAGCATTGGCTTGGGAGGTCACCCAGAATGGATTCAGGGGCCATTCAGAGAAGCAGAGCCCAAGATAATACCAGACTTCAAATATCATAACTGCAAGAAAATGACAAAAGAGAGCTCCATCCAGGAATAAAATATACAAAGGCCTTCAGTCCTCAAAGTAGAACCCACCATACGTTGACTTTTGTGGGAGTCTCCATCCTGCCTGCTTGATCTCCACCCACGTATCCTAATAGAGGCTACTTGTCAGTATCCCCGAGTCAGGCAGACTCAGGACACCACACCACAGCTATCCATATAATCAAGCTCGTTCTTCAGCCATAGGTACGAACAGACAACCGAAGCACGAACAAAAAGAACCAATGTACACTAACCCTGAGAAATGAGAGGTAACACAAGGATTATGGCTGCCCATGGAAACTTTCCAATTGGTACCTTCAGAGAGATTCAGATATATTTTGACCATATCAAAAGAACAGGTTTCTAGTACAAAAAAAAATCAATGAATAGGAATCAGTTTTTTGGAAAAATACAATTTCCAAAGTAAATTTAAAAAAAACAACAATGCAAGGTCTCGGAAGTAGAATAAACAAAGGTGAAGACTGAATCAGTAAGATGGAAGATAATGTCATCTCCCAAAAAATACAGCAAAAGAAAGGATATTTATAAAAGAAAAGCCTCATATTGAGAGTAGAAAGGAGACCAACCAGTCATTGCCCATGGGAGAGGGCAGCTGAAATGGAGTTGAGGAGATAATTAAAGAAAAGGATATAGAAGAAAAAAAATATTTAAAAAGGAAAAGGAAAATGAATAGAAAGTTAAAAGAAGATTAGATTTATACGTTCAAATCGAAAGGCCCCAATAAAGGCTGGGCATTACAAGTATTTCTCTTATAACCAAGAAGAATATATCCCAAAAAAGCAAGGGCAGTGAAACACAAATAAATATATAATCCCTTTCTTTGATAGAAAAGAGGAGAAAATTGCCTGGACTCTGCTGGTGCAGAATCAACTGGAATTGCTGATTATCAAAAAGATCCCTAGTAAGCTGGGATTTATTTACCTGTTGAAGAGTATCTACCAGAAAACTGTAGCAATCACCCCATGAGTGCCTTTAAAGTAAGGGACGCACTCATGCCTGTGTTATTCAGCATCGCTCTGGAAGTTCCAGGATGGGAGACATAAGCAAGAATAAGTATTAGAAGTGAAGAGATGGGTGCCTGGGTGGCTCAGTGGGTTAAGCCTCTGCCTTCAGCTCAGGTCATGATCTCAGGGTCTTGGGCTCTCTGCTCAGCGGGGGGCCTGCTTCCTCCCCCCACCCCCAACGCTTCTCTGCCTACTTGTGATCTCTCTCTCTGTCAAATAAATAAATAAAATCTTATTTTAAAAAGTGAAGAGACAAAGTCGCTATTACTAAGCAGTTGATAAGAAAGTCTATCTGTTTAAAATAATCAGTGAAACTCCTACAACTCATAGGAGAATTTGGTATGCTACAAGCTCAAAATCAAAATGGAAAATCCATTCGTTTTCTTCAAACCAGCAATAACAACTATGTCATGCCTAGGAATATCTTTAGCAAGAAATATGTTATCCAGTGTAAGGAACATGCAAGCATTATAGAAAGACAAATGAGGATATTTAAATAAATGAAAGGACATGACATTGTTTCGATGAGAAGGCTTAATGTTGTAAAGATGTCAGTCCAACTCAAGTTAGTTCCAATCACATAAAAACAGGACTTTTTAAAAAAAAAATGACAGTGAGCAATTCCATTCCAGTCTCTTTCTTGGGGAATTAATTGCAGGTTGCTTAAACTCTCTCAGGCACTGTCTCTTCACTTGTAGTATTGGGATCATAATGAAATCGACTTCAAAGAGTAATTGTGAGAATTAAATGAGTAACACATATAAACACTTTAGCACCGTGCTCGACCCACAGCAGACCCATGAAATTAGTTTTAATCATATTACTAAGTGCACCTGTGCATTTGTATATGCAAATACACATGTGGTAATGTTCATCGCAGCAGTGCTTACAACAGCAAAAATTAGGACCGCCCCAAATTGCCATCATTTTTATGGTGATTAAATACAACACCCTGACCCCGTAGCATGGAAAAGTATTCGTAAAGTTGATGACATACATGTCTGATCGACGTGGAAAAAGCAAGTCACGGAACAAAGTGTGTAGGATGATCCATGAATTTTTAAAATATTGAAATAATAGATCAATAGATGATAGATACATGTGAGTAAGTTCTCAGAAATTGTTCTGGGATGCACACCAAACTGTTGCCGGTTGTTGTTTGGTGGGATATTAAAAATGGTGATAAAAATTACATAAAGTGATTTTCTTTCTTTATTATAAACACCCTTATCAGGGGAGACATATTCCAAGAGCCCAGTGGATACCTGAAACTGTGGGTAGTACCAAACCCTTTATAGCTGTTTTTTCTATACATACCTATCTATGACAAGATTTACTTTATAAACTAGGCACAGTGAGAGAATCATAATAATAACTAACAATAAGCTGGAACAGTTACTGCGATGTGTTAGGATGAAAGTTATATGGACGTGGTCTGTCTCTCTCAAAATTCCTTATTGGCCTGTACTCACCCTTCTTCATGGGATGACGTGAGGTGATAAAATGCCTACACAGGGAGATGACGTGAGAGTGACGTAGGCACCGCCACACAGCGTTAGGCTACCGTTGACCTTCTGAGTTTCGGTCAGTGGGAGGAACATCTGCTTCCGGACCACAGGGAGCAGAGACCATGGAAAGCAACACCCTGAATAAGGGGGGCTACTGTATAGCCATATTGTTTGAATTTTTTTGAAGATCAACTCTTACTTGTTTATTTTTTAAGACTGTGAAATAGGAAAGCATGGATGGTTTTCTAAGGGTCTTCTTAGGCTTTAGGAGGTCTTGGTGCCAGGGGAGAAGCTCTCACAGGCTACTTCCTTCCTTAACCCCCAGAAGGCAAGCCCTTCCGGCCACACTCTTTCCCTTCTGGCTTCTCTGCATTCTGATCTGAGCTTGCTGTCCCTAACCTGTGGTGTCGGTCTCCAAGCCCCAGCCTTCCACTGTGTCGTCTGAGATCTGGAAGCCTGGGGGCCCTACTTCGACTGTGAGGGTCTTCAGATTTCCTCCATTGGGTGACTCCCTGAGGCCAGACTTGCCCCAAGACACAGAGCTCCCTGCAGCCCTCTCCTTGGAGAGGGCTCAGGCACGGTACCCTCGACCTCATGATCAGAAGGTGGAGAAGGGCCCTGCAGACACCTGGGGCTGCTTCTTGGCAGTTACTCCCGCCTCTTCTGCTTTTCAAAGCCTTACGTGTTCTAGCTCCTGTCCCTCTCCGCCTCAGATTCAGCTAATTCCTCAGCCACACATCACACCCCTGCAACTATGACCACATCTGATTCCTGGAAGCCATCATGAGTCTCTTGTTTCCATATTTTTGTCCCTGCTTTGCCTTCTCCATTTCTCCTGCAGCCCCTCTCCCTCCTCACTGGCTCACCGCTACCTCCCTGCACACAGACTCTGAGATGGAGAATCACCTGCAGGGAGTTTCCTGAGAGGCATTCTTGAGAACAGCCCCTGGAAGAGACTGGAAAGCAGGAGTGAGCAGAAGGGGGTGTGCAGCGTCAGTGCGGTGACAACAAAGGCCTCCGCCACCTCCTCGGGGAGCTCTGAAGCGAGGGTGGCCCATCACGGTTATTCCGAATCGAGCAAAGAGTGTGGGGACTCTACCCTCGTGTGCATCAGCCATGCCTCAGAGGGGAAGGAAGGCCCCAGGTGAGGGAGATCCCTTCCCTGAGAGCCTGCAGTCAGCTGCATCCCAACAGCAGGGGGATGAGGCAGCTAACCAGGCCGTGCCCCACAGCTGCTCACCAGACCAGGGTCTGCCCATGACAGCCCACAGGCCCAATCCAGCCCACTGCTGTTTTTGTAAGTAAAATGTTACTGAAACACATCCGTGCTTATTCATTTACATATTGTCTATGGTCACTTCACACTGTATCCCCGAGTAACTGTGACAGATATCCTATAGCCCCCACAGCCCAAAGTGGTTATTAAATGGCTCTAGACAGAAGGAGTTTACCAACCCCCACTCTTTATCTTGCTCCTCACACCCTATCTGGTGCCCGGAGACAGAATTTTGGATGAAGGACAAATGAATCCATGGATGGGTGACTGAGTCAGGTGGCCTTGAGTTTGATTCTCTGCTGCACCATTCAAAGCTGTGACCTTTGGCCCATTGTTTAACCCAAGTCTCGAATTTCTCCTCCAGAAGATGAGGTTGACATTACTTCCTTTTCAGGGTTGTGGTGAACACTAAGTAAGAAGGCAGGCCGGATTACCAGTGCATTACCTGATAGGTGCTCTGTGTTCACTTAAGTGAGAGCCATCAGGTCTGTTCAGAAAGTGTTATGACATTTTTTAAAAGCCTGGAATCCTACTAGGGTAGAGTAGATGTTAGTGTGTTTATTTCATTAAATAAATAAATAAATAAATAAATAAAATTTTTTGGAATAAAATATAATGTAAAATCCTTAGCACCTGCCAGAAATGCAGGACCTTTTCTGCTACATAAATGTGACAGACCGTGCTGATGATTCTCAGAGGTATCATGCTTTATGTATCTGGCCCAGATTATAATTAATTGGAGCAAACCAGAACCCAAAAATGAAAAGGAATGTAGTTTGGAGGTGACAGCTAGTAAATCGTAGCTGTTCAGAATTCCATTTCATCAGCAGGTAGAACCACGCTACAGACCAGCCCCAGGAGAAAGTCCCCATGAAGAGACTTCCAGAGGAGACAGTCCCTAATCATTTGACAGGGCTTTTACTGCCTTTCTGTGAGCAACCTTGTTAATATCATCATATTTAGATAAAGGGGCAATGCTAGCTGTTATGAACC
This sequence comes from Meles meles, assembly GCF_922984935.1. Classification (NCBI taxonomy): domain Eukaryota; kingdom Metazoa; phylum Chordata; class Mammalia; order Carnivora; family Mustelidae; genus Meles; species Meles meles. Next base: position 33,271,485 of record NC_060069.1, on the reverse strand, counting down.
CCCAAAGTGTAATGGTGTAACATAAAAATAAGTTTATTTCTCGCTCATCCCCAAGTCCAACGTGGTGTATCTGTTTCTGTTGCTGCATAACAAAATACCGCAAATTCAGCAGCTTAAAACAAGACGCATTTATTATCTCCCAGGTTCTGTGGGTCACAGGTGTAGTGGGCTCCCTTGCTTAACATCTTACCAGGACAAAACTGAGGGGTCGGCCAGCTCTGTCCTCTCGTCTGAGGCCCGGGGTCCTCTTCCAAGCTCACTTATTGTTGGAAGAATTCATTTCCTTGCAAGTGTATGGCTGCGGCCCCATTTTCTTGCTCAGCACAGGCCAGGGATTCTTCCCAAGGTCAGGAGCACGGCCTCCCTCCAGTCTGTGAGGATGGAGTTTAAGGTAACATCGTAAGTGATGGCTCCATCACCTTTCTCATATAATGTGTCCTAGCCAAGATGGTGCCTAGTCGTATTCACAGGCCCTGCTACGCCCCCGGGGGACAGCTGATGTACTTGCATCCCTAAGGTCGTGCCTTCCTCTTCTGCATCTCCCCTACTTCCCATCATTCTCTACCAGGGGTCTCCATCTGTTTACAAGACTGTGATGGTCGTCTACCCCATAGTCATTTACCTTTCACCTTTCTAATGAAATGCTCATTTTGCCCTAGTATTCACCCTTCTCTGTGCAGCCCATTTTTTTTCAGGAAACGCTCTGCTCAGCACTGGTCCTGAGGAGGTAAATCCTGACTGATCGAAGCCAATCTTGGCACTTTCATTCTCCTTGCCAGTGTTTGGTGTAGGAGGGAGTGTGTCACTGCTCTGGCCAACACGGGGAGGAAGTCTGAAGACAAGCTGCTGGGAAAGGTTCTCCAGGCCAGGGAGAACAGACATAAGGGAAGATGCCAGTACTCTTTGCTGCTCAAGATTTCCAAACAGGCAGCCGTGGTTTTTTTTTTAATTAATTTATTTATTTTTTCAGGGTAACAGTATTCATTGTTTTTGCACCACACCCAGTGTTCCATGCAATACGTGCCCTCCCTATTACCCACCACCTGTTCCCCCAACCTCCCACCCCTGACCCTTCAAAACCCTCAGGTTGTTTTTCAGAGTCCATAGTCTCTTATGGTTCGCCTCCCCTTCCAATTTCCCTCAACTCCCTCTCCTCTCCATCTCCCAATGTCCTCCATGTTATTTGTTATGCTCCACAAATAAGTGAAACCATATGATACTTGACTCTCTCCAGGCAGCCGTTTTTTGTTGTTGTTTTGTTTTTGTTTGTTTGTTTGTTTATTGCAAGGGAAGCCAACTTTAAGGCTGGGATGAGGAAGGCAAAGTAAAATGGTGAAAAGAACTTGAGTTCTTTGTGATGTCCTTCTACTGCTGAATTAGCTGTCTTTAGTGTTTCCCTGCATTACAACCTCTTGTTCTGTGAAGCAATATCTTTATTGTGTGAGCCAGGTTCAATCTGGGTTTCTTAATACCTGCAGTTGTAGGTACTAAATAATGTGTGTGTGTGTGTGTATTAGTCTTAAATTGTGGCACCTACACCGGATCACGGTGAATCAGTGCAAAATACTGTATTTCCTTTACTTACTGTACTATAGTTGGAAATATTAATAACCATTATGATGATGACAACAGGTACCTCTGTCCAGGGAATGTTGTCAAAGTCACCAACATGAAATTTGCAAAGTCCATTGCTGCTGATTTTACTGAATGGCATCTAGAGGATATAACTATGGATTTGGCCTATTTCCTGTAGTCTCCCAGATTCAGGGCTCTGCAGTTTGAAAATCCAGAGTAAGTGTGTCAAGACAGACTTTGGAGGAGCTGTTAAAGATACAGTATTTAGATCTCGATGGAATGCCTCCTTCCAATCCAGATCAGGAAAGCACAGTGGTCCAAATTGGAATTTAATTGGTTTGTGCATATTAAAGTTATAAGGAGGTAAATAGAAATCATGCTCAGGTTCTATTAGCATTGGGCCAATGGTGTTGATTTTCCCAGTATAAAATGCATTCTAAGTGTTGTAGTATTTTGATTTGGGGGAGGAGGGGTGTTGTGTTTCTTTTTGCCACAAACCTATGCATCCCAGCAGTGTGGGTGATGTGAGCCGAGTAGTCCTTGACCCAGAAAGTCAAGCAAACTCTTGAAGAATCATGTCTATCAAAAAATCGTTTGGCTTGTAATGCTGAAAGCAATTCATCTGCTTCTGCACAGTGACAGTGGCTTGAAAAGTACCTTATATCCACTCAGTTCATTCAGGTGCGTCTGGAAGAAGAAATAGAGAAATCAAGTCACACATTAAATTATCAAGGTAAAATACTCCAGGTAAACAGCTCCATAAGGCCAAACAGAATGAACATTCAGCTGGCAGAACATGGAGAGAAGTGTTAGCCTTACATTTATATTTTATATAAATCCAATAAACAGGTGGGGCAAAACTAAGGCATTTTGCAAAAGAAAAAAAAAAAAAACGTTCATTTTCATAGAGTCGTATTACTTGGGATAGATTAGCAGTAAACCTCTAAAAAGAATGGAATTTTTCTTTTCCAGGTGTATGGAAATGAGAATTGAGGGTAAAGATCATCGGGGTGGTCTATTTTTAGGGAAAGTGATTTGCTGAGTGTATTTGTCATTCATTCAGGACAGACAGCTGTGAACCACGGCAGGCATTGGTAGTAAAAGCCAGCTCTTGGTTGGGGGGTGGGAAGAAAGAAAAGAAAATCTTTCCATTCTTGAAAAGCATTAAAAAGGAATGTTATCAAGTCAAAGGCAGCGAGACAGCCGATGAAGGGATGAGAAATTTTAAGGCATTTTCTGTATATATGTGTGCATGTACTGTAGACGGAGATTGACTGGTGTGTGTTTATCGGTGCATGGATGTGAAGATATGTGTTCAGTGGATGATGAGTCTCTGGCTTGCATGCCTCTGTGGATGTGAGTGAATAATGGCTCATATTTATTAGGTTGATACTTTGTACCAGACTCAGTACTAAGAGTTCAATGGAGATTATGTCTTTGAATTACCCCACGGCCTGTGTTATCCAACCACCAAGAGGTTAAGGAAGCTATTAGGAATGAAAACCAGAATGCAGACCCTGACAGCTGGACCGTTGGGGGCAGTCCACTCCCCAGAGCCCTTCGCACTGATTCCATTACCATGCTGCCTAACAGCCGTGTTTATGTGTGTTTGTATATTTTTTGTTTGTTTCAGAGAAAATCTTAGAGGGAGGCAATTCTCTCTGTTATCTGCAGTAAAATATAATCAGTATGTTTCCCAAGCTGAGGCAATGGACCAAACGAGTAAATACACCAAACTTTTTGTCACATATCGATGGGCTCAGCTGCAAAATGAGGTAAAAAGCTAAAATCTCAGAATGGGTGTTTGTGACTCCTGATGGATATTTGTCTTCATCTTCAAGGATATATTATAACCTATCCAGTTCACTCTAAAGCCTTGCCATCTGGCCTCTGGCTCATCAGAAGAGTTTGGGGTGATGTTTGGGACTGTAAATTTAGTGGATTTGAACTCTCTCTGATTACCACATCTTCACATGGGTGTCTGATAGTCATCTCAAAATTAACCTGGCAAAAACAACTGTCCTGTGCCATCCTCCTCCCCTTCAGATGTGCTTCTCCCCACTGTCTGTCATCTGAGTAAACGCCTCAAAAGGCCACAGCTCAGGGCATGACCTTATCTGCATCTTTTTCTCCTCCTGTCCTTCCCTCAGTGTGTTCTGGTCACTGATGCTCAAGGTCCTTGGCATTCCTCAAACACACACAACGTACTCCCATCTCAGGTTGAGAGGATGCCAGAAGGGTGCTGGTGGCCGAATTCTAAAGGTGCTTTTAAAGAGATGTCCAGGAAAGGCAGGCAGGGGCTCCTGGGTGGTCAGTCAATTAGGCGTCTGCCTTTGGGTCACGATCCTGGGGTCCTGGGATCAAGCCCCACATCCCGCTCCCTACTCAGGGGGTAGTCTGCTTCTCCCTCTCCCTCTGCCCCTCTCCCCTGCTTGTGCTCTCTCTCTCTCAAGTAAATAAAATCTTAAAAAAAAAAAAAAAAAGCTGGTCGCATTTGGCCAACAGAGTTCACCCCCATTGTAGGAAGTGAGACCATGGTAACTAAGCCCAAGAGAGAGTGTGCACCAGGGTGAGGTCTTCAGAGGTCCATGTATCTTCATGAGGCCAAGGCATTTGGGTTTTGCAGGCAGTGCACACCATGCTTATGGCCAGGAAGGCATTAGCATGGGCTCTGCAGTCTTGAGGGACCTGGGTTTGATTCTTGACTCTGCTGCTTCCTATCAGGAGACACTTGGCCTCTCAGAGCCTCAGTCTCTTCATATTTCAAAATTTTTCAGTGATTTGCTTTCCTGCGGTAATATTTTGGGTTTGCCAAATATCTGCGTATAATCTTGGGAGTGTGGCAAATACATGCTGTACCAGTTAAAGATATCAGCTGGATGAGTTAAAGATAATTTTGGCTAAAAGTGACAAAAAAAAAAAAACAAAAACTGACTTACAATGATAAACAGCTCTGGGTTTTTTTTTCTCACATTTCAAGAAATCTAGAGATAGGAAGTTGCTGGCCTTGGTCCAGCTACTCAACCAAGCCATCAGGATTTTCCTCTTCTCTGTACTGTCATCATAGCCTGGTGGCTTATGTCCTCCTATTTAGGGTCCTGAGATGACAAGATGGTGCTATAACTTTAGACATCATATCTGTACATAAAATGAGAAGGAACGAGAGGCCAAACGAGTCTTCCCTCTTTTATCAGGAAAAGAACTCTCGGGAGACATCCATATCGGATGTACACTTCCTTGGCCAGAACCATGTTACAGCCATTTTCAGCTATAAGGAAGGCTGGGCACACTGCTGTTCCACACAAAATGGAGATTTTGTAAGAAAAAAAGAAGCAGAAACTGGAAGTTGGGTATGTAGTTAACAGAATCTGCCAGCTAAAAGTCCTACGAGAAAGACTGAAAACTGCTTTGGGAGAGGTTCAAAGTTGATTGAGACCTAATCCAATCTACAAGAAATTTGCAAATCTTGCGGTGGGGAGACATAAAAAGAGAGTGGATTATAATAGCTACATAGTAAAATAAGAACTGTACTTAGAATACAAGCATCATGTTATAGTAGGCCCAAGAGGCAGTTAGTTCTTGTCAGAACAATGGAAAACTCTTCATTGATCTGGACAACAATGATCTTTGAGTACTTCCTGTGTACCAGGAATTTCTTTTTCTTTTTTTTTTTTCATTTTATTTTATTTTATTTCTTTTTAGTGTTCCAAAATTCATTGTTTATGCACCACACCCAGTGCTCCATACAATACATGCCCTCCATAATCCCCACCACCAGGCTCGCTATTAATTGCTAAGATGTCCCCAAGTGAACAAGGCAGAAAGCTGCCTGCATTTGTGGAATTCACATTTTAAGAAGGACATAGACAACAAACAAATAATTCCAACTGTGGCAATCCTGACATAGCAGATGGCTTTCTGAAAGGGTGGGAGGGTGTTCCCAGGCAGAGGAATAGCATGACCAAAGCTCAGAGGCAGGAAACTGCACCCTTGCTAGTCACTTGCTGCTGAAATACAGAATGTGAGGAGGGAGGGGCATGCTAAGACTGGGCTGTCTGCAAATGCCCAGCTTGGTCAAAGTGAGCAGAACTGACTCCTGGCTTCACCACTTACTTGTACCACGTCCTTTTCCACTCTGACCCTCAGTATCAGCATCTATGCATTGGAATAGTAATATGTCATAGAGTTGTAGAGTGATTTTAATGGGAGTGTGCATATAATGTATCTGCTACACAGTAACTTCTCTGGGAATGAACAATAGCTTGTTGTTCCTCTTCCTTTGAATACTGCTTCATTAGGCATCCCCACTGAAGCCACCCTATTCCCAGTTCATAGAACATTTTTAGTTACTTGTAGTGATACAAGACTGCACAACAAATGGAAAAAACTAATGCATACTGATTACAAGAGCCATTTGGACTAACATGCTTATTCATTCTTTTATCCAGCATCTTTTAGCCCTGTAATATTCCACTCATTACTCTAGACAAGCACTGTCCAATAAAATATAATGCAAGGCACATATAGAAGTTTAGGTTTTCCAGTTGCCATATTAATGTAAGTTTTTTAAAAGCAGATGAAATTAATTTTAATAATGTATTTTTAGGGGTGCCTGGGTGACTCAGTGGGTTAAGCCTCTGCCTTCAGCTCAGGTCATGATCTCAGGGTCCTGGGATCCAGCCCCGCATTGGGCTCTCTGCTCGGCGGGGAGCCTGCTTCCCTGTCTCTCTCTCTGCCTACCGCTATGCCTACTTGTGATTGCTTTCTGTCAAATAAAATCTTTTAAAATAATAATAATAATATATTTTTACTTAACCCAATATGTCCAAAATACTACCATTATAACATGTAGTGGATGGAAAAAAATTATTGCTAAAATGTTTAACATTCTTTTTTTTTTCTTTGCACCAAGTCTCCTGAATCAGAGTGCATTTTAATGAGCATCCCTCGGCCATGGGTTGCAATTGGTTACATATTGGGCAGCACAGCTCTGTGCGCTGGAGTGAATGAAACAGACAAAACTCTGCTCTGGAGGACTTTCCATTCCGCTTGCCCCTCTGGATTTTTTTTTTTTTAAAGATTTTATTTATTCGTTTGAGGAAGAGACATAGCAGAGTGAGAGAAAGAGAGCATGAATGGGGGTGAGAGGGAGAGGGAGAAGCAGACTCCCCGCTGAGTAGGGGACCCAATGTGGGGCTTGATCCCAAGACCCTGGGATAATGACCCCAGCCGAAAGCAGATGCTTAACCGACTGAGCCGACAAGGCGCCCCTAGATTGTTTTTCATTAATTGGGGTGCAGACTTTATGTGAGGATTTTAGTAGGGTGACACCAAAACTATACAACAGAGAATATGTTCATCTCCTACGGTTTCCGGCAGAGTAACCTGCTCAATTTTCATTAAAATTCTATTATATTGATCCGGCATTTCACTATTAGACATTTATAGCTCTATTGTACAAACAGAAACCCCAACCTCTTGCCAGACCCCCTGCAATTAATACCAGACATAAGCCACACTGTTTTGGTATGCCAGTTGTCCTGCTCAGTTGTGTAACTAAAAAACCCCCAAATCCCATTGGTTTTTCCTCACAAATGATTACTTTTCACTCACATCAAAGAACAATGTCAAGCATGTGCCAGCAATTGTTAATGTTGTAAAACCCACCAAAATTGTCTCATATGGTTTATGATGACTGGGTCTGTTTAAGAAATTTTCCCTACCCAGGTGCCAAAGATACTCTCGTACATCTTCATTTGTTAGCTTTCTTCTTCCACATTTAGATTTTTAATTCAACTGTGAATGTGTGTTTGGTACAAAGAGAGGAAGGAACCAAATTTGTCTGTCTCTGTGTGTGCTAATGCTTTTCTGACAAACCGTTGTAACACTCACACGGTTCTACACACGCCCACACCCTGTTTCAGGGTTCTGTGTTTAATTTGAGTCCTTTGCTTTATATAGTTCTACATAAATATCACATATCTTTTTATTCCTGTGACTTTGTAGTATGTCTTCAAATCTGGTTGGGATATCACCATCTTTACTCTTCTTTTTAAATAGTGCCTTTACTCTTTATTCTGGTGTAGGGTAATTTTTATATTCAGATGTCAATTTGTTCAAACTAGCCTATTGAAATTATATTGAGTGTTTACAGTAACTTGGAGAGAATTAATAAAAAATGTTAGGTCATGCCATCCATGAACATGGAATATCTTTCTTTCTATTCAGGTATTTTTATATGTCCTTTAATAAAACACTTAAAATTACCTACAGAAAACTATCCTGGTGCAGTCAACCTTTCTCTTGAGTTCCTTATATCAACTCATATTTTTACATTCAGTGTTTCCACATCTCTGAAAGCTTACTTATTCCTGCACCATGCTAACGTTGTCCCTTCATGCTTTGAGATTTTTATTATGCCTGTGTTAAATTCGTATTCTGTTCTGGTCCATTAATTTTCTTCTCTGTGTTATTTTTCCCTGTGAGCTAATATTATCCTGGGAGTATTTGCTGCCTTGGCTAGTGATCTCTACCTGATGGGAAGTCCATCAGGTGCAAAAGCCCAAACTGTACAGCATGTCCCTGGTGAGTTTTAGGGGGAAGGATACCAAGAGCAGCCATCCTTTTTTTTTTTTTTCAACACACTGATTTTTATTGATCAAAAAGCCATACAACCCACCCAGAATCAAGGGAATCCCCCCTCTTAATGGGACAAGGAACAAAGGCTTTATGGCCATATTTAACCTCCTGTACTGCATAGAAATAGCCCCCTTTGTCTGGGTGATTCCAGGTGAGCTGAGTCCTGCTTTAACAATAGCACCTATGAAACTTGATGGCTCTGTAGAGATGTTACCAAGAAAGACCTCAAACTTGATCAACAGTGTCTGCCGAGCTGCTGTGAACAGATACAGATGTAGTGAAAAGAAGGGCCATCTGTACCCCAATGTTTATTGCAGCAATGGCTACGGTCGCCAAACTGTGGAAAGAACCAAGATGCCCTTCAACGGATGAATGGATAAGGAAGATGTGGTCCATATACACAATGGAGTATTATGCCTCCATCAGAAAGGATGAATACCCAAATTTTGTAGCAACATGGACGGGACTGGAAGAGATTATGCTGAGCGAAATAAGTCAAGCAGAGAGAGTCAAGTATCATATGGTCTCACTTATTTGTGGAGCATAACAAATAACATGGAGGACATGGGGAGATGGAGAGGAGAGGGAGTTGAGGGAAACTGGAAGGGGAGATGAACCATGAGAGACTATGGACTCTGAAAAACAACCAGAGGGTTTTGAAGGGGCGGGGGCTTGGGAGGTTGAGGAACAAGGTGGTGGGTAATAGGGAGGGTACGTACTGCATGGAGCACTGGGTGTGATGCCAAAACAATGAACACTGTTATGCTGTAAATCAACAAAAAAAAAAAAAGAGGAGAGGTGGCAGAGCAGAATTTAAATAATGAAGGACTTAGGGCGCCTGGGTGGCTCAGTTGGTTAATCATGAAGGACTTTCCTTTTTGCTCACCCTTTTAATGGCTTCCTGAATTGATCTCATCCATTTTTCAGCTCCTGCAAACACTGAAATGAACTAGGTGGGTCTGTGTTGTTGAGAGCTCCCAGTTTGCTGCCTCCTTCATTGAACACCAGCTGGACTCTTGGGTGTGAGCATCAGCACTGGTAATCCAGCAGTGAGGCCTGCATCCTTTTTTATGGTTGTGTGGACTCAGTCATTCTCTGTTTACAGTCCCCCTCTCCCAACTAGACCACCTTGCGCTTCAGGAGACTTCCCTGCACTTCCACTTCTCTTATATCAAGAGCTGCCATAGAGTTTACATGTGGGGGGAAGCCTGGAAGGAGTTTGGACAAGTCTTTGGCTTGTCCCCATGGTACCAGGTATCTGGTACCAGGTACCAGAGATCCTTGATGTTACTCCATGGCCCCTAATTGGCCTTCAAGCTGGCATTGCTTCTTCAGTCTCCGCATGAATATGAGTGTGGGGAAAATGAGCTTCCTAAAGCCTTGTAGGAGAGGAAAATGTCCAAACAAAAAGTGTTTCCCTATGCATCTCATGGTGTTCAATTTTCTTCCAAATGTAAGCTATTTTTTCCAATACAGTGGAACCAAACACCTACTAGTTTCTCTATTTTCCTATGTTGGGGGAGCCTTCTACCTCCTTCTTGCGTATGTGGTGTACCCAGGAGTTGATTCAGGAGAATCAGGTAGCACAGTCTATGTTTAGTCTTCATTTGGTGAGATATAGTGTATTTTATGAACATACATAGACACACAGTGTTATACACATACACTCTCACAAAAATTTTCCATTGTTTGCTTTACTATTTCTGGCCAGAATTTTTCAGAACAGTGTAATAGTCTATTCCTAGAATAAGCCCTCTTTGACCATGAGATATAATCCTTTCAACACATAGATTTATTTGATTTCCTTGTGTTTAGAATGCCCCCCCATATTAAGAAATGAAATTAATGTGTAGAATGTGGATATTTGTACACTTTTGGTACCATTCTCCTCATAAAGTTCTAGCAATGATATTTATAATACAGTGAGGAAAGAACAAATTCTATTTGTATCTATGTTATGATATAGCATATAAAGTATAGAATTTATTTGTTCCTTAAATTTGAGGGGGAACTTGCCCATAAAACACTGGATCCAACCACATTTTGCAGATGATTACTTAGAAATTGTTTCCCATATTTCCTATGGCAATTGAGCTAATTTGCTACACTGCCAATAGCATAAATCAATCTTAGCAATTTATATTTTTTTGGAAGTTATCTTTTTAAATTTAACAAAATATTCAAGTATGTTATTAGTAAAGGATTGCAGATCACTTGCATTTGTGATTATGCTTCCTTTCTCATTCTACATTTTGTGTATTTAGTGCAGATATTTTCTTTTCCTCTTGATTAGACTAAGTATTTCCTGTTCTCATATTTTTAAATAAACTAGGTCTTGAATTGATCTAGTCTCTGATTTTTCCTTAACTTCTGCTTTTATCTATTAAACACTGTCTCCTGATTTCTTCATATTCACTGTCTTGTTCTTACTACTTTTTAAGTTACATTCTTAGTTTGTTAATTTTCACTATTTTGTTGTAACAATAAACATAAACATTAAATGTAACTCTTTTATGGCTTTGGAGTCACTCCTGAATGTAATTGTGATTATACCCTCTACATTTCTATGATTGTTAATTTCATCATTATTTTCTGAGTACTTCAAAACAGGAGCAGAGGTGTATGCACCTGCAAGCTAATGAGATGGTGGAGGGGATTCATTTCCAAATGTTTGGGTGTTTTTATATTATTTATTTAACCTCTGGTTATTAAATTCTTGTCCTATAGCTCTGTGTTCATTGTCTATGTCCTGTGTAGTTATCTATGTTGAGGAGCTCTTTGAGGATTCCTTTGTGGTTGCTTATAAGATAATGCTTGTGTTTCATGGGCCCTTGAAAAGAAATGTATTTACTAACATGTAGAGAACTTAATACTCTCAATTAAATCAACATTATGCATTTAACTTCTGAAATTTTATGCTTTCTTTTACAATGTTACATGTATTATGGACTGAAGAAAATCAGGTATTTAACTACTGATTCATTTCAATCTATTTCTTTTTACAATTTAAAAGTTTTATATATTCTAATGTCATATTATTTGGTGCATAACAGTTCACAACTGTTTATACTTCATTATGGATTGCACCAGGCACCTGTAACTTCCCATTCTGTCCCACTGACTTTTTTCAACTTAAATTCTTCTCTGTGAGACAAACCCTAAGAGACTGTTAATCATAGGAGACAAACTGAGGGTTGCTGGAGTGGAGGAGGGTGGAAGACGGGGTAACTGGGTGATGGACATTAAGGAGGGCATGTGATGTAAAGAGCACTGGGTGTTATACAAGACTGATGAATCACAGATCCGTACCTCTGAAACCAATAATACATTATATGTTAATTAATTGAATTTAAATTTTAAAAAATTCTCCTCTGTGTAATATTAATACTGCAAATATCCCTCTCCTTTGCTGGCATTTGCTACTCTTTTTGCTCCTTCGTTTATTTTATCTCCAGGAATTGTTTTTGTTTTGGTGGGGCTCTTCTAAAGTACATTTTAAATTTATTTAAGAAGAACAGAATCCATTAGCATTTATTGACATGTGTGATTTCATCTTTGTCATTTTAATTTCTGTTTCTGGAGGTTTTCATGCTCTTTGCTCTTTTCTTTTTCTTTAACTATTCTCTACTATATAAATTATTTTTCTAATAAACTGAAGATAATACAAGTTTTAGAATGTACTAATGGTTACTTTTTAAACTATGCTAACATTTATTGAAACTATGTGCTTCGAATTATTACTATTTAGAATAGAATAGCACATCATTCAGTCTCCTTTTTTTCCTAATTGACAATAATAATAATAATAGCACCTACCTGATAGGGTGGATTGGCAGATCAAAGAGATGGTGGATGTAAATTTGTGTGACGAGGTAGTAAGACTCACATGTCAGCTGTAACTAATACCTTTGTGGTCCGTGTTCATTTTCCTCCATATAAAATGGGGAAATTGACACAACCTGATTTCCTCTTCCACACCCCGCCCCCCACTGGCCTCCACTGCTTGTTTTGTTACTACAAGTCGTGAGATTTTTATTCCTGTTAAAACATTTCTAGAGGTGCCTGACTGACTCAACTGGAAGAACATGGAACTCTTGATCTCAGGGTCATGAGTTTGAGCCCTACATTGGGTGTAGAGATTACTTAAATAAATAAACTTAAAAAAAAAAAAACTTTTCAATTATGTGAATCTCTTTCATTATGTATTTATAAGAGGTGGATTTTCTCTGTGAACTGTTTATACCAGTCATTTTAACTTAAACGTGTTCGAATTATTTCACGCACAAGTCCTTTCATGCCTCGTGTTTTCCGTATTTTCCCATCCTTTGTTTTCTGTGCTCATTAACGGTAATCTGTTTGGGTTGGTTGTTTGATTGTTTTAATGTGTCTTGGAATAAGAATACTTGGATCATCATTTTGTCTTCGAGTGTTTCATGGGGTAAAAGAGAGATTCGAAGTGAGACTGAGGTCTCTTTCTTCAGAGATGACCCCTTTTCCTGCCTGTATGCTTGAATGTCCTTCTTTACTTTCAACACCCTACTATTCTGACAGGACTCTTCAACCTGCTGGCAGGAGGAGAGATGTCTGATCTGGATCTGTTTTCCTCATTTAGCCAGGGAACTCTCTTATCTTTGAGCCATGCAGCTGCTCTTGTCTTTCTGGAGTCTCCTTCAGGATTCAGTTGCTTCTGTATGGCTTCTCTAATAGGATCATCTCTAGTGGTTTTCAGATTACTGTACCCTCCCTTTGTATTGTGTAGGACATCCTCAAACCTATGCCCCCACCTCACTGAATCACGTCTCTGCAAAGCTAGTCTTTCTTGCTTTTACTTTTCCTGTTGTTGTGAATTTCACTACGCTATTACTGGTTGTTAGGCATTCTTCCTTAACTCTTCCGGATCCCTCCCTCGCTAATCTACTTTGGTCACGTCAGTTTGCATATCTTGTTTTGCAGTATTTGCAGACATTCCCTCAGAGGTATTGAGAGCCCAAAGTAGAGAGTACATAAAATTTTATTTTTATTCCAGCAGTAAGCATTTTTATAATTATGTCCTTCCTTTACTACCTGAATGTTATAATCTTTACTCATTTTATGTTTTAGAAGTTTTCAGAGGCTCACCATATTATTAGTTTGTGTTTTATGTCCTTTCATTTCTAAATGAAAAGAGTTTTTCACAATCTGGAATTTGTACCTACACGAGTGAGAAAAGGCTCCTGTGATCACTTTAGTATTCCTGTTGATATTGTTAAAGTCCTTATGTTATATCTTAAGCTGGAAGGGAGGACAATATAAGTATATATCATGAGTTAAGTGATAGAACAGCCTCAAGGACCACAGAATAAGCAAGTACTGGAAGTCAGTATGTGTTGGCCCTTATCAGCAGCAGATGATAAACTTGACTCCAGAAAAAATGTTAATTCATCCACTGTAAACACATTCAATGAATGAAGTCCAAGATAAATGACAAATGGAGAAAAATGTTTGCTATTCAAATATAAAATCAGTTTATAAATCTATAAAACATTTACATATCAGTAATGAGATTTATAACCTACTAGAAAAAAATCATCTTGAGCAGTTTTTGTTCATTTATTCCACGGAAATTAGCTTATCAACACACAAAAAGAAATTTAGTCCTACTGATCATTAAATATGGAAAGTTTTTAAAGTTTGTATATCATTTGTTATCCATAAAATGGGCAAATACTTAAAAAATATAACAGGTTTGGCTATAGTATGGAGAAAAGGAGACCCTCTTGTACCAACTAATGGGACTGTGAATTTAAAAACATATTTTTGGGGCGCCTGGGTGGCTCAGTGGGGTAAGCCACTGCCTCGGCTCAGGTCATGATCTCAGGGTCATGGGATTGAGTCCCGCATCAGGCTCTCTGCTCAGCAGGGAGCCTGCTTCCCTTTCTCTCTCTCTGCCTGCCTCTCTATCTACTTGTGATCTCTCTGTCAAATAAATAAGTAAAATCTTTAAAAAAAAAAAAACATATTTTTGGCCAAGCAAATCTAATTCCAGCACTAAAGCTCCTAAGTATCTTTGTATATATACAAAGATGTATGTGCAAAGTGTTCACTCCAGTATTGTTTATAATTGAAAATATACTAGTGAGGATAACAATAGACTGTTGTAACAATGAAGCCCAACAAATACTTAGTGGCTCAAGAAATATTTATTTCTCTCTCACACAGATTTCAGGGAAAATTCTACTCCTTATGGCCATTCAAAGACTCATTTCCTCCCAAGATGCTGCTCCGTCATCCTCTAGCATGGCCACTATCTCCATGCTGAAAAGAGGATCGACACCACGTCCATATTGCAGTTGGTGCGGAAGGGGAAGAGAGGACAGAGCAGACAGGCACACAGCCTAAAGTCCTAGTTTCAGAAGTGAAACATACCATGTCGTTATATTCCATAAGCAAGAATGCTGTGCCATTTGGACAATTATATGCTGAATGCTTTGGGAAATGCAATCTAATCATACACCCAGGAAGAAAATGAAAATGGATTTTGGTAAACAAATTCAGGTCTCTGCTTCAAGAAAATGCTAGAAACAATCAAATGTCTATCAAAAGAGCAACAGCCTGGTACCCCCATTGGATGGAATATTAGACAGCAAGTAAAGAATAGGTTGAATCTCCCATATTGTTAGATGCATATCATAGGAAGATCCCAGTACACATTATGAGATGGAAAAGCAAGATACAGAAAAATGTGCACAATGTATTCACATTTGTGTTTTTCAAATGAAAATGCGCTACATACTTACATGCAGATATATACCCAGAACAATCCTGGAAGAAGTCGTTAAGGTAAGTCCCTTTTTCTATTGTATGATTTTTTTTTACCATAGGTATGCATCCTTATTAATATTGCAAGGCATAAATATATAAATACGAGTAAGTTCTTCCCTTGCTTAATACTTGCTAGCAATTCTCAATTGCTATAAGATAGTGTCCAGGCTAACTGCCCTTTTTTTCAAGCTCCTTTTTTTCCTCAGGTCCCTTTGTACCTTTTTATGCCTTAGACTTGAAGCTCGCTTCATGTGCTATTCCTCATTTTCCTACCTTTGCTCATCAATAGTCTATTGGCCTAAAATACTCCTCCAAAAACCCCGGTACACTGTATTTTACATTATTCTTTTTTTTTTTCTTTTTTTCTTTTGGCATGCAAGACTGAGTTGTTTAGTACCATAAAACTAATGTCATGGATCTGTCTGGGTATCTCCCCAAGATGAGAACAAGGACAAGGGCCAATGTTCTTCCCCTCCTCATCCCTAGCAGAATGGATAACAAATAATAGGGAGTCAATAAACATGTCTTGAAGTGAATAAATCGTTTCAGCCACTTAATTTAAAAAAAACTTATTAAGTGACTTCCAGATTCCTCTCTTAAGTAGCTTCTCTGCTCCTTAATTTTTTTTCTAATTTTTTTCTTTTGTCCTGTATATTTTCTTCCAACTAATTTCTGTCCCCTCTTCCTTGAGGACACTCACTTTAGAGTCCAACTATGCACATTATAACCGGGGGGGCGGGGGGATGAAACATTCTTTTAATTAGTAAAGGAGTACATCTGAATGAAATCATGGATTTTAATCGCTATCCAGATAGAAAAATAAACATAGATAAGTGCGTAGGGGTATTGAGTATTCAGGAATGTATTTCCTAGTTCTGTTCAGTGAGAGAGCCGTAGGTCACTAACACCACAGCAGCAATGAACACGTCTAGTACCCAAATGCCAGCTTGTAAGAACCATTACAAAATAAAACTAACCAGGCTTCTTTGGAGAAGTGACTGGCTACGAGACCAGTACGGGGAAAATATTATAAGAAATATTATAAGATTGTCCAGAGAGCCCTGTAGTGTTAGAGAGTAATGAGGTGTTCAGAAAGAATTGGGGCATGTTGCAAAGGACACAGATGTCAGTCTAAAGGAGCTCACGGTGACCAAACCCGGGACAGTTTGAGCAACAGTAGCGAATTGTAACTCGTAGAGTAGAGGACATATCCATCAACCCACACTAATAGAAATGAGTAATTGAGTAAATGAATGAATGAATAAGTAAGTAAGTAAATAAATAAATAAAGGAAGGAAGGAGACTTCTACAAGAGACTGCTGATTAATAAGTATAGGACTGATGGACATGAACACCACCATTAGGAAAATGCCATGTAGTAAGTTTTGCAGGCAATAATCACCAATAGGTATTGAAATTAGAAGGCAAATGTGGGATGCAAAATAGGATATTTGCACCATCACAATGTGTTTTCCCTACACAAAACTCATTCACTACAAATAGAGAAATACGCAGTAATTTTACAGTGGAGCAGTCTGGCCAATATCACTTTAATCCAGCAGTCAGAGTTAGTACTGCCAGCCATGGGACATGTTTGACATCAGGTACTTCTTCATATGCGACACTAAGAAGAATGCATCATTTTTGTCCTTTTGTTATGAGCAATATATAAAGTCAGTCTAAGGAGGAAACATCAGACACACCCAAATTAAAAGACATCCTACAAAATACAGGCCAGTAGTCTTCAAAAGGGTCAAGGTCGTGAAAGACGGATTGAGAACCTGGTATGGATTGAAGAGACCAAGGAAACATGACTAGATGCAATATGGGATCTTGGGTGGATCCTGGACCAGAAAAAAAGACCTTTTGGGACAATGCAAAATTCCAATAAGGTCTGTAGATTAGTTAGTAATTTTATATGGATATGATTTTCCTGGTTGCAGGAAGTTTTGCTATGGTTATGTAAGATGTTAACATTAGGGAAAACTGGGTGAAAGATATATGGGGGGCTCTACCGTTTTGAAACTTTTCCGGAGAGCTAAAATTGTATCTATTTCTTTCTTAGAAAACATGGTTATTTATTTTTTTATTATGTTCAGTTAGCCAGCATATGGTACATCATAAGTTTTTGTTGTAGTGTTCAACGATTCATTAGTTGCATTTAACACCCAGTATTATCATCCAGTTACTTCCCAATCCCCCTCCTTTCTGTAACTGACTGATCCACCCAGGCTAAAATTATTTTTAAATACAAAGCTGAAAAAAAAAAAAAAAGAAATAGAGCATGCAATTTATCACTGGTTTACTCTCTGGTAGGTCAGGGGACCCAGAGCCCTGCTGAAGTAGACAGTTCAGAACAATTCTCCAACACTTAATGGTTAATGTTTAAAATCAGTAGGGTTTTTTTTCCCCTCATTTCGTGTCATTGAACACTGAGGTTTTTTCTTAGTTATCCAGAAGAAGCAACATCTTGGTTGTTCATTTAGTAAAGGAAACTACCCTGATCTAATCCTTAGCTAAACACATGGCTAAATCCAGAGGAAGTGCCAGATGGGGCCCTTCCATGGAGTTGGGGTTCTTGCTAGGTGCTGCCCTGAGTCTCCGAGCCGCCTTTACAGCTGCGAGCTGTTTAAACGAAAACGGTTTCTCAGGTTTCTGTAAATCTGACGTGCAGGTTTAGAGGTACCCTGCAGTGGTCTGGGAATGCAAAGTCAAGGAGAATCCTCAGTGTATGAAATACACAAAAGATTCAGCAAACAAACTGACTTCATCTATTAGCCACTTTTTTCAAGACTTAAGTAAGTTTTTCCTGAGTAAGTCAATAGGAAAGAACAGAAGCAGGCTGTGGGAAAGGTGTTCAGATGGGAATTCAGAGCTTGGGTTCACGTTCTGATCCTGCCACAGATTATATGGTATATCTGAAAATACATCTCGAACAGGGATAGAGACACCAGTAGGAGGGGTGCTCAACCCCGTGTGGTGCCCTCAGCTATCGGTTTTATGTTTCTTCTTACCCTCCGCTAACATAGTTGGTGGGAATTCTGTTCATCGCCTCTCACAACATTTTGGGCACATGTCACAGCTTTCCTTGCCGGCCCTAAGAGTCTCACCTTCAGGTAATTAAAGTTCACTCCACTACTGGGGATTTACCCTAAAGATACAAACGTAGTGATCCGAAGGGGCACGTGTACCCGAATGTTTATAGCAGCAATGTCCACAATAGCCAAACTGTGGAAAGAACCTAGATGTCCATCAACAGATGAATGGATAAAGAAGATGTGGTGTATATATACACAATGGAATACTATGCAGCCAGCAAAAGAAATGAAATCTTGCCATTTGCGACAATGTGGATGGAACTAGAGGGTATCATGCTTCGTGAAATAAGTCAATCGGAGAAAGACAACTATCATATGATCTCCCTGATATGAGGACATGGAGATGCAACATGGGGGGTTAGGGGGATAGGAGAAGAATAAATGAAACAAGATGGGATTGGGAGGGAGACAAACCATAAGTGACTCTTAATATCACAAAACAAACTGAGGGTTGCTGGGGGGAGAGGGGTTTGGGAGAGGGGGATAGGGGTTATGGACATTGGGGAGGGTATGTGCCATGGTGAGTGCTGTGAAGTGTGTAACCCTGGCGATTCACAGACCTGTACCCCTGGGGATAAAAATACATTATATCTTTATAAAAAAAAATTTAATAAATTAAAAAAAAAGAAAAAAGTTCACTCCATCTGAAACACGATGTCAGTCTGACCATTACTTCAGGGCCCTTCTGCTTATCTGCCATCATCCCCCTCCTCGCCTCCACCCACAAACACCCCCACTGAGGCCTCAGGCTAAATAAGCCTTTGGTAGAGAACCTGCCTTGGGAAGATGAGCCGACTTCCCTTCTTCCAGTCAGCGTCCGTCTCCCCTGATTTCCTCTCCACCTTTCACCCTCCCTCCCCCACTTCTGAATCAACAGGGAGTTGGCACACAGGAGCTCCGGGGGGTCTCAGTCATGCCCCACTCTGAAAGGTGAGGATAGAGCCCACCCTTCCGGTGCTCTGACGGCTCCTGTGACGGGGAGTCTGTGAGCCTGTGGAGCACCTCACCTCCCTCCACAGCCATGCGCACCACCCAGCACGACTGCTCCCCCTGCACAGCCTTACCCACGCCCTCCCCCCACCAGCAACATAACATCATGGCTCCCTGCCCCCCCTCCCCCTGCTCCGACAGCCTCCAGCCAGTCCAGGGGACATTCCCTCTGGGCTAGCCTTGGAAATAAGTGCCTAAGAGCCCCCAAGGATGGATTTGCAGGCCTTAACCTGGCTGCTCAAGGTGTCTTGAGGCTGCCTGGCATGCTGTAACTGCTCAAGAATACACAGGATAGGGGCACCTGGGTGGCTCAGTGGTTTAAGCCTCTGCCTTCGGCTCAGGTCATGATCTCAGGGTCCTGGGATTGAGCCCCGCATTGGGCTCTCTGCTCAGTGGGGAGCCTGTTTCTCCCTCTCTCTCTGCCTGCCTCTCTGCCTACTTGTGACCTCTCTCTCTGTCAAATAAATAAATAAAATATAAAAAAAAAAGAATACGCAGGATAAGGAAATGTTCTGGAATTCTCTGAAGGATGCTGGGATAAGTGTTTTTTGTTTTGTTTTGTTTTGGCTTTGTTGTTTGTTTGTTTCTGGTGGTTAAGTGCCTCGGAACTTTAGAGTCAGCCACACCTGGTTCATTCTTTGGATGTTTCTTGAGCACCTATCACATGCCAGGCTTTGTTTGAGGTTCTGAGACACAGAAGTAAATAGAACAGTGAAAATTCTCTTCCCCTCCCCCATGGAGATTACATTCTGGTTTTGGAAGCAGATAGTCAACAAGTAAATAAATGAGTACATGATGTGAAATAGAAAGAATCATATATGCCTCCTGATATGATCTGTTGAGAAGGTCACAACATCACTTTTGTAAAATTTCTGCCAAAAATGTGTAACCCAAATCTGTGAAGAAACATCAGACAAGCCGAGATTGAAGGACATTCTACAAGACAGTTTTTCTGCACTATTTAAAATAAAAATGTCATAAAACACAAAGAAAAGCTAAGATGCTATTCCAAATTAAATGAGACTTAACTTATCACAGTGAGCATGGAGTCATGTATGGAACTGTTGAATCCCCATGTTGTCCTCCTGAAACTGTTATAATAGTGGATGTCAAGTACACTTCAATAAGAAAAAAAATTACATGAAAATCAGAAGCAGTGCATAATCCTAGATTAGATCCCAAAGCAGATTTTTCATACCCTGAAAGACAGTATTAGTATAATTCTCAAAATTTGAGTATGACTTGCATGCAGAGTAACAGAATCTCATCAATTTTAATTTATCATATTGAGTTTGCATAACAAAATATCTTTGTTTCTGGGAGATACACGATGAAATATTTAGGCATAAAAGGTCATGATATCTGCAGCGCATTCCCAGATAGTAGTGAAAACAATAGCGCTGATGACAACAATCATAATAATAGCTGTTACTTTAGAGAGAATAATAAAAAGCAAATACTGCAAAACATTCATAATTGGCAAACCTGAGCATAGGGCATGATCAGCATTTGTGGGACTATTCTTGCCATTTTTATGGGGGTTTAAAGGTTTTCAAAGTAAAACCTTAAAAAAGTAAACAGCAATAATCATTCTGAAGAAGGTAGGGGAGATGGAGCATGGGGGTCAGGGAATGTCTCTTGTGACATGACCTTTGTGCCGAGAGCTGATGGGAGGGAGGAGTTCATGAATTCTGCAGAGGGAAGAGGACAGCAGGAAGAGAGGACAGCAGCCCCTATGTGGGAGTGTTCTGGTCTTTCTGTGGAACAACATGGAGATGAGGGGCTCTGGGGCCCTGGGGCAGTGTAAGTGATGAAGGACAGTGGTAAAAATGGTCCCAGGTCAGCTCCTGGAGGGCCTGGGAGGCAACAGAAAAGTTGTGAGGTGTTTTAAGTGTGATGAGACACTACAGTAAGGTTCTGAGCAGAGCAGTAACATGACCTGACTTTCATCTGCAACAGTCACTTTAGGTGATGTTGCGGCAAGTAGAGTACCGGGAGGCAAGGAAATTGATTGCCGTTGATTCATTTTTCGGGATGACCTTGAAGAAGCACGTGTGCAGGTGAGATAGGACATCAGATCGGTCTGGGATAATGGTGGTGGAAGTGGTGTGAAGCGGGTGAATTCTGCACGTGTTTTGACAGTCTTGTTTGGCTAATGTATTGGCTCATGGACTGGATATGAAGCGTGAAGGGGAAACTGGAGTCAAGGTCAGTTCCCAGGCTTGAGGCCTGATAAAATTAGATAAAATGGGTCATGCCGTTTACCGACTGGGAGCCTCGAGGGTAAGGAAACTAACTGGAGGACTGCCTCCTCGGCCCTCCAGGGGCACGAGGGTCATCAGCTCAGGGCCTTTCTCTGTAAGAGTCCAGCTCTTGGACACCTGGGTGGTTCAGTGGGTTAAGCAGCTGCCTTCAGCTCAGGTCATGATCCCAGAGTCCTGGGATCAAGCCCCACATCGGGCTCCCTGCTCAGCAGAGAGCCTGCTTCTCCCTCTCCCTCTGCCTGCCGCTCTGTCTACTTGTACTGTCTCTCTGTCAAATAAATAAATAAATAAAATCTTAAAAAGAAGAAAAAAAAGAATCCAACTCTTCCCTATGTTTTGCCAACACCCCACCATCAACCTTTGTTCCCGGTGCTTTCTCCATAGGGTACTTGAGAGGAAGGCTGAGCAGACAGGCGCTCCCTGTGACCAGCCCAACCTTGGCTTCGTCCACCACCAGGGGGCGGTCTCGGAGTGCTAGAGTACATTTCAGAACCTATTCAGGGTCTTCAGGACTCTCTTTTTCCCTCTGTCCGTGCATGAGGATCGACATATACTGTAGAAGATGTTCCCTCCCCTTGCATGTCCTTCGGTCATCTAAGGTCTGTCTCCTGGTTTTCTGATGTGAAGAGTAGAACTTTTCCTTTGGTTTCGGCACTAAGGACAGCGGGAACACACTCATCTGTTTCCTTCTGTTCCAAACCTTCACACAGGCCTGATGTGTTCCCAGGCCCATCTTTGACCCCCCCACTCTTGCCAAAGCCAGGCAGGCAACCCTGCCTGACTGCTGGAAGATAAGTCTGCTAGAATAGGTACAAAAGGAGAGACTTGGGGCCACAAGACGGGGGGAAACAGAGTTGGCGTGGTCTGGAGAGAAGAGGGAATACAGGAGACATTTTCAAAGGAAAAGGAATTAGCCTTGGTTACTGGCAGAGAGTAGGGTTTAAGATTAGAGAGAAGGAAAACTCAAGGAGTCCTCTGCCAGCAGATTGTTCCAGGTCAAAAGTTTGAAAGGATGACTCCTCTTTCATTCTGTCACTACTAAATGAGGAGAATTCAGACACGCTTATATCATTCACTCAATCACTTATTCCACAGAATGCCCATACCAGACCAAAACCCATAATGGTGTATCAGAGATCCGAACCTGAAAAGCGTTGACCTCAGTGAATAAAATGAGTATGTGGAAGGTTCGTTGTGGTGATGTATTTCTGCTGCAGGTTATGGCGCGATGATGCTAAGTCTCCCAGAGCTCACATAATGGAGAAGTCGGGGAAGACTGGGGATGGGCCTTGGGAGGCATCACTAGAGCTGTGACTTAGACAATGAGCAGAGGTCCCCAGGGATGTGTGTGAAGAAGGACATTCCTAGCCAGACAGCACAGACAAGACAATCTACCAAGGCTTCCATTCTCATTACCCAGTGAAACGCATGGCTGGGCATATTGTCATGTGGGACATTAGAGACCCTGAGGGTAAGGCCTCAGTGTAGCTCTTTCTGATTGGAACTGACAGCTCTAGGAACACCATGTTTCACCCTGACAAGCTTTAACTGAGCATTGTATAGTTTTCTAGGGCTTCCATAACAAACTAGGAGGGACAGAGTGGCTTGAGCAACTGAGATTTCTCTCAGAAAAATCTCTCAGAAGAAATCTCAGACTGAAAGTCTGAGATCGAGGTATCCGTGTCTCTGAGCCCTCTCCCCTTGACTTGCTGGTGACCAGCTTCTCCATGTGTCCTCCCATGGTCTTTCCTCTGTGCACATGCATTCCTAGTGTCCATGTGTCTGCATTTCCTCTTCTTGTAGACACCAGTCAGGTTGGATTAGGGCCCACGGTGAAGGCCTCACTTCAGCTGAATCATCTACTGAAAGGCCCTGTTTCCAAATACAGTCATACTCTGAGGTATGGAGGGTTACAGCTTCAATATATTAATTTGGAGGGGGGGGCACAACTCACCCCATGATAAGTTCCTCCTGCTTGCAAGGCACCGTGGAAAGTGGTATTAATAAATGAGGCCCAGCATAGTTCAATGTAAATACTTCTGTTGCTTGGTCCATCACTTCATCAGAAGAATCAGTTAATATATGAATCAGAATCATTAATTCTAAGCTCATTTGCCCTCGAAACAGTTTTTCCCTTTTAGACAACCAGCACTTTTCCATTTTCTCTGGGTTCATTGGCCCTTCTAGGGCCCAGCCCTCTCCCTTTGCTCATGGGAATAGAAAATAATAATAATGTGATCCCTGGGACTTAGCCCTCCTCCCAATCTATCACAACAGTGACAACAGCAGCAGAGAGGGGACTGGCCACTGCTGGACCTTTGAGGAAGGGGGGCCACAGCATCACACAGTCCAGTGTGACCCCCACTTGATGGGCCACATTGTTCGAACCCAGTACTCTCAGTCCCCGCCTCTGTGCCTCCTCTCTCTGGCAGGATTCCGAGGCTAAGGAGTATACTCCAAAATGGGCCACAGAATCCATGTTAATTCAGGCGCTCATGCCCATGTCAGCATTCTCCCTGAAAAGGTACCCCCTCACGGAGTGTCTGGATGGCTCAGTTGGTTGAGCAACTGACTCGTGATATTGGCTCAGGTCATGATCTCATGGGTTGTGGGATCAAGCCCAGCATTGGGCTCCATGCTCAGCCGGAAGTCTGCTTGGGAGTCTCTGTCTCTCCCTTGCCCTCGGCCCCTTCCCCACTCTCTTGCATGTGTGCTCTCTCTCTCTTCCTCAGATAAGTAAGTCTTAAAGAAAAGTTCTCCCTCACCAAAGCATTAGACTTCACTGAAGATCTTGAGAAGAAGGAAGAGATTTCTGTGGCACATCCTATTCAGTAGCTTTCTGACTTAAAAATCCATACCACCTCTAAATTTGTTTTCTCACTGCCTTTTCTTGCACACCTCCTTCATGGCAGCCCGCCCCCACTCCCAGCTCACCTCCAGTGTACATTGTAGTATGACTCCATCCCTCAGACAGCAAGCCTCACCCTTCTCAGTGCTTCCCAAAACTCAGTGCCATATTGTTACTATTATTGTTGTTGTTGAGTTTGGTCCTTGAGGGGCCATCTTCCCTTGCCTTTGGCTTCTCTAAGTATTTGTTCTGAGCACATATAGTACTCTTGCCCAAGAGGAATCTTAACCCATCCCTGACGGTGATGCCACAGCCCGGGATTGTGACTCTGACATCCACATGCATGGGAAGGATAAGAGCAATTCTCCCAACCTCAGGCCGACCAGAAAGGACGGTGGTGTGCTGGGGATTCTGGGACATTGAGAGGACGTGGCCCCTGAGGGCCAGGACTGTGCCAAGGGCGGCAGAGGTTTATCTTATTTAATCCTGCAAGGAAAGTATTATTGTCCCCATTTTGTAGATGGGGAAGTTGGGTCTCAGAGAGGTCAAGTAACTTCCTTGTGCTCATATTGCTGGAGATCCCCAGGCTGGAAAGGGCAGCGAAGTCTGTCTGACCCCAGAGCCTTGACTGTGTCATCCTCAGTTTTGAAAGGATCCTCTGTCCCTGGGCCTAAGATGATCTTTAAAACTCTTCCTCCTCGTTAAGCATTTCACCCTCTATGGATCTTGGGAATGTCACTTTAAATCTTTTGTCTCATTTTGCTCATCTGTGAAATGTAATATTTGCCCAGCTGCATTCATGAGGCTGTTTCATGGAAAAGTATGTCAAATAAAAGTGTGTGTGCATGCGTGTGTGTGTTGCTGTACCAAAAAGTGAAGTATTAGTATCTTGATGTGTGCTATTGAACAAGATCTAACCAGCGAGGGCCACTACTCTTGGCTTAAACACTATAGGTGAGGACTGTTTTCAGGATAAGACCAAAAAAAAAAAAAAAAAATGCACAACATTTAGGACTTCTAGAAAGGAACATGGTAGTGTCTCAGGAAACTGATGATCTTGAACTTGTCCACAAAGAGCAGTGGGTGAGAAGCAGCCAGGAGTTCCATGCTACTACATTTTTCCTGTTCTGGACTCTGTGAACTTGGGAGCTACACAGAAACATCTTTGGAAGAAATATGACTGGAGGGTGCAACTGGCTAATTTGTCCATCCCAGGGTATGTCTCTCACATTACTTCCTCTAAGACACCTAGGTCCTACCACAACTTGATCATCAGGACTTGTCTCTTCCTTCTAGAAAACCTGCAATGGGTCTCTGTGGATTACCATACTTAACACTCTTTCCACCAGGCTACCGTCATTACCTGGGACACTTACCCACATGGACTCACACACATTTCCTTCGTCACCCACTTGTCCCTCATACCAGCACACCTAGGGAACCAGGCAGGCTGACTTTTCAGTCAGGGTTTGCTTCATAACTAGTATGTTGAGAGTCTGGTTGCAAGCACTGCCCCAGAGCACGTGTTCTTGGTACACTCATTCCTGCCTCCATATCCAAGTCTCCAGTCTGAATGTGGCTTTTCCTCTTCATTCAGTCCATCCATCAGTCTGTGTAGCAGTCATTTAACAAATGTGCCCAGAGGCTAAGACTTGGATTCTGAAGTCATCTGGTGCTTGGTTCTAATCCTGACTTGACCACTTCTTGTATTTGGGCACATTATTTCACATTGGTTCAAGGTTAGCACAAAGGTTAAAAGACATCTTAACCTAAACCATCAAGATAGAGTCTGGTGTGTAATAAGAGCTGAGTGATTTTTTGCTAGTCTAATTACTATAATTACTACGTGCCAAGCACTTGGTAGGAGTAGCCTAATGGTCTGAAGAGGAGGCCAGAGCAGAAGGCAGGAGGGACACATCTCCACTCTGCACACTTGGGTCACACACAAGAGACAGTCCCTGTCCAGCTGCAGGGAAGATCAGGCAAGAGGCCAGAAAAAAGTCAAGCAACCAAGGAGGATCAGGCATTTTCTGAGTAGACTGGAACACCACTTCCGGGCAGAATAAAGGCACTGAAGTCTTCCCTATCCCTGAAAGTCTTTGGGCTCCTCTTACTGTGTCTGTGTGCCTAGGCTGGCAGAGGGGTGGCTAGAGTCTGCCGGCAGGTGTAAGGCCGTCACCCATCAGGGAGGGTCTTGTATCACACAGTGAGGAGACCGGGTATAACCTAAATGTATGGAATGCCATCAAAGCACTTGTACAGTTCAATTATGTGTTTTAAAGTCAATTCATTCTTTAAGTTTGGAAAGAATGTCTCTGCCTCTTCCCTTTTCTGACATATTAGAACAGACAGCAAACAAAACACTCTTCTGATCACTTGGTGATCTGAACATACGGTCTTGTGCCACCCTTGGGTGGTCTTAAACATTGCTACTGGTCTCCAGAGTTAGGTCTTAGATTTCCGGTATGTAGAGACTGTTTCGAATCTTTTGTATGTCCTCACTGTGCTGACTTGCTGGAGCAGGAAAGGACCTACCAGCCGCTGAGCTCTTCCTCTCTGTTTATGGATAGAACCCAAGCTAAGGGGCTTGAGGCCCTGCCCAAGCTAGCTGTGTTCCGTACTGTTTCTTTACCAACATAGTCATTAGCAACAGTTTTGGCAGCTGTTAGGACAAAGCCAGGTAGATGTAAGAAGACTATTTCTGACTTTGAAACCCCATCCAAACGGAAGCTAATCAGGACCTGGCGTATATTGTGTCTTAAAAGAAACCAGGCCGTGAATGGGTAAAAGGATGGTGAGAAGGCCCTCATCATAGCCATCACATTTCTCAGAACCCCAGTGCTCGCTCTCTGCCTGCAGAGTCACACATAAAATGTTAGGGGTGAGTGTGGGAGGGACCAAAGCATCACCCAGACTTGCAAGGGAGGAAGTGAGTCTGTGTGGCTGGCGGAGGACGTGGCGGAGGGACTTGAGTTTCTGAGGGAGTGAGCCGGACTGTGATACCATGGCAGGAAAATAACTCATTTCCTCGAGTCTTAGCTGTCAGCAGTTGGTTTAATAATACCTTTTCAGGAAAAGAAAATTAAAAATGAATATTTCAGGGGTACCTGGGTGGCTCAGTTGATTAAGCATCTGCCTTCAGCTCAGGTCATGGTCCCAGGGTCCTGGGGTAAAGTCCCATATTGGGCTCCCTGATCAGCAGGGAGACTGCATCTCCCTCTCCCTCTGCCTGCTGCTCCCCATGCTTGTGCTCTCCTTCTGTGGCAAATAATTAAAATCTTTAAAATAAATAAATAAAAATGTAAAAAAGAGTGAGCATTTCAATTAAAACACATCCCTATTTTAGAAAAGTTAAAATACAAACCAAGGATGTAGATCACATGTGGGCACCAAGGATGAGGCATGACCTTGCAAATGACCTCATTTCAATCCAGAAGCAAAAGGCAGCACATTATTGGTGGAGTCTCAGATAGCAAAAGAAATGTTCATAGAGGAGTCTTGCCAGGAAACAAACGGATGCGGTGACTGTGCCTCCCGACTCATGCCTGTGTGGACGGGGGTGCTTTGCAGCAGACCCACCTCTTTCCCACATAGCACGACTTCAGGTCCTGGCTGAAATGACCAAGCACATGCTGGTTAATTAACCTGACAAGCTTCTGCAGAACAGCCCAGCAAATCACGCGTATGCCGCTGCCATCACCTGCAGGCTGTAATTCTCCCTGTTCCGTTGCTCTAATGATGCCTGATTTCTGTGTTCCCCAATTGATTGCCATGGAAGTGTTGCTCAACATGGCAACCACACAGACTCTGGCTAATTCCAGCTGGCGCCAGAAGATAGAGCACACCAGACAGAGGACTTTCCCTAAGAGGAGGCGAAGGGTAGGAAACCTTGTGTTTTGTTTTGTTTTTTTAAAGGTTTTATTTGTCAGAGAATGAATACAAGAGTGCACAAGCCAGGGAGCAGCAGGCAGAGGGAGAAGCAGGCTCCCCGCTGAGGGGGAGCCCGATGTGGGGCTCCATCCCAGGACCCCGGGATCATGACCTGAGCTGAAGGCAGACACTTAACCGACTGAGCCACCCAGGGGTCCCAATAGTAGGAAACCTTATGAAAGTCTGACTGGCTTAAGGGGATTTGGAGTTAGCCCTGGATGTGGATCTTCATTCTGCAACGTAACCAGCTATTTAAATTGGGATTTCAATTGTGTCCTCTCTAAAATGAGGTGATAACCTAAAACGGGCCCTGTGTACCACCCGCATCCTTCCACTGTGCACGGTGCTAATAAATGCACTGACGCAGCTCTTCTCCATCTTCTCACCTCCAGCTTCCAACTCTCTCCCTTTCCCCTCACTCAGGAGATAGATTTGCTTCTGTTTTCACTGAGAAAGAAGAAGCAATCGAAAGAGAAGAAGCACATCCAACTAGACTCGCGCCAACTTCACCAGCCTGTCTGCCTCTCTCTCTCTCCGCATGGATCAACCATCTCATTCCAGTCAAGACTTAACTGTTCCTCCAGTGAACTGGGTCTCACCTCCTCCCATCTACTCGAGGACATCACTCCAGCATTTTCCCACTCTCTTCTGCAGCATCAGATTAATAACATGCTGAAATCATCTCCCATGTTGAAATAAAACCAAACCCACCCTTCATGCTGCATCCCCTTTCCCTGTAACTATCCCCCTCTAGAGCAGAACTGCTTGTGCTCACCGCCGCCATTTTTTCTTGAAATCTTATCAGTTAGGTCTTCACCCCTACCACATCACTGCATCTGCTACCATTAAATGCCCTCCCCTCTTTGGGACATCTGGATGGCTCAGTCAGTTAAATATCCAACTCTTGGTTTTGGCTCAGGTCGTGATCTCAGAGTGGTGAGACTGAACCCTGCATCAGGCTCTGTGCTCAGCATGGAGTCTGCTTGAGATTCTTTCCCTCTGACTGTCCCTCCCCCTCTGTAGTGTCCCTCCTCCCTGCTCACATGGGCATGTGTACTCTCTCTCAAATAAATAAATAACTAAAAACCAAAAGATCCCCTGAAGACATTCTCCCTAACCCTCACATTATTTGATGTATAAGCTTCATTTGATGATGTGGGTTCTTCTCTCTTCCCTGAATCATTTTATTCCCAGAGATTCCACTCCTTCCTCTCTTCAGATTCCTTTGTTTTTCCTTGATTGTCTTGGCTCGAAATATTTCCTTAATCTCCTTGACCTTCAGGTCTCCATCCTCAGAGCACTTCTCTTCAGCGTCCACACGAACTGCATAGTGGTCTCATCAAGCCTCATGGCTGTAAGTACCCCCTGTGCCTTCATGACTCTCACGTGTATTTCCCTAGCTTGGACCTCGCACCTGAATTCCAAGGTCATACATCCAGCTCCACATGAATTCCACATAAGCATTTCAAACTTACTTTCCCCAACTCAACTCCTCATCCCCACGCCACTTCCCCATACCAACTCTCTTCTTCTCCAGGACTCTTCCTTTGAGTAAATGGACCTTCTGTCTACCCACTTCCTCAAGCCTGAAACCTTGAAACCATCCATGAGTCTCCTCTTTCCTTCGTATTCCATATCCAGTCCCTCAACAAGCCCATTTTGTTCTACCTTCACGCTGTACCCCATATTCAACCATGTTGCATCATAACTATGGCAGGCCAAGACAAAAAGAATTCTCCCAGGGATAATTGCAAGAGTCTCCAACTGGTCTCCGGCTTCCTTCTTGCCCTCGTGTAGTCTGTTTTCCACAGAGAAGCCAGAGGAACTCTTTTAAAATTCTCTGCTCAAAACGATCATCCTTAGGATAAATTCTAAGGCCCTTGCCATGGTCTGCAAGGCCTGGCATGAAGCTAACCCTTGACTTCTCTGCCCCTTGTATCCCTCAACCTTCTTCCCCAGGCACACTGACCTCTTGGTATTCCTCAAACACACCTACCCCTTGTCATGGCCTTCGCCCATGGTTTCCCCCACTACCCAGAATGCTCTTCTCCAAAGTGGCTCATGTCCTCACCTTTCATGTGTCCTTGCTCCAATGTCACCAGTCAGAGAAGCCTTCCTCATCACCTTTTTTTTTAAAAAAAGATTTTATTTATTTATTTGATAGACAGAGATCACAAGTGGGCAGAGGCAAGCAGAGCGAAAGGAAGGGAAGCAGGCTCCCTGCTGAGCAGAAAACCTGATGCGGGGCTCGATCCCAGGACCCTGGGATCATGACCTGAGCTGAAGGCAGAGGCTTAACCCACTGAGCCACCAGGCACTCCTCCTCATCACCTTTTAAAGCCTGGCTCCACGTTTATTTCCTTCATGCCTCTTATCCTTAGCCAAACTTATATACATCTTTTATTATTTATTTACTTTCTATCTCCACCCACTAGACCTTAAAACCTTAAGGGGAAGGATTTTACTTTTTTCCACTGCTATAGCCTCAAAGCCAAGGCCAGTGCCTGGCTCATTGTATGACATAATAAATATTTATTGAGTGAATTATTGAATGAGTGAATGATCTCTTACTCATCAGATCACTAAGATGATTACATGAATTAAAATACATAAAGCAATTTCTAGCACATGGCAAAATACTCAAGAATATATGTTTCTTCTCCCATTATTATTAGTATTAGTATTCGTATTGTATTTAAAAATGGAGCTGGGCTATCACAGTGTTACCACAGCTAATCATTTTGTGACATCTGCTATTATCAAGGTTTGCTTCTATTTCTGTATTTTATATGTTCCCATCTGACCTCTACTCTTTGAAGAATAATTTGAGAAAGCGTGTTCCTTTGAGCTCACTGCTCAGACTTTGTTTAACTTGTAGGCATTTCTTTTAAGCTATCCACTTGAATAAGAAATGTCACATTGGCTTCCAAGGCAAATTCTCCAGCTCTATAAGCAGGGAGGCTCTGAAGGTCTGAAACAGTTTCCAGCTACATCCCACAGGACAAGGAAAATGCTACAGGTGTCTTGGCATCATGCTAAACTTCCAGGGAACACTGAACACCATATATGGATAGTTCTGAAGTCAGAAATAAAGCACATGAACACAGGAAGGAGACCAGACTAGATGTACATAGGTAGCACCCCATGACCTTCCCGGCATAGCAACAGAGTCCATAGAGTGTCAGAGAAGCCTTAAAGGGGAGTCTGCTGCTCCCCTTTGATAAACAGGCACACTCTTTTATTTTTAAGAAGTTTGAAATCTGTAAAACAAGGGAAATAGCTCCCCAAAAATCAGATTTGCTTTCTCACTGCACATTCTTTCCCACTCTCACTGTCCTCCAAAAGTAGTTCTATCCCCCTCAGGGGTGAGGGTCAAGCTCTCCTCCGTGCCCTTTCCATCACCTGTCAATCACTGTCAGTGCGAAGAGTGTAGGTTTAAAGAAAGGTCAATTTAATCCTGATCCCTGGGCTTGACTCACGTGAGCTGTGTGACTTTGGGCAAGTCCCTTAACCTCCCACAGCCATTTCTCCAGGAGTGAAAACATAGTGCCTTCACTGGATGGTTGGGAAGATGAACAAGGGTCACCTGGGGATGAAACTGCTATTATTACAATCAGGATAGGTGCTTTTGTTCTGCTTCTGAGACAAGGCGAGCCAGTTTATTGAACCATCTAACCTTCATGGCAAGCAATAGGCAGGACTTCATTTTTCTATATGATGATATTTGCTCAGATAAATCACCCTCGCCCTGGGTTGCACAACCCACGACAAAATCGTAGCACATTCCTTAATTTCCTGGTCACTTTATTAAAATCTGTCCACAATAAAACTCTAGTCTTATCTATTTAAACCTTCCCCTGCCTCCAGCACCAGCCCAGCTGATAGCCTGAAGGACCGGAAGTGTGGAAGTTCTGGTCTCCAGGGCCAGAAGCAGAAGCACCTTGGAGCCTCTTTGGGCAGTCTGGCTCAGCACGGGGTGGAGAAGGGGCTGCCAGATACCCCCTAGGCACAGGGACATCGGGGAGCCTCCGTGGGGCGGAAGGTATCAGCGGAAAGAGCGCAGTAACCTGGAGCAGACCTCACCCAGACAGCATGAGTCTGCATGACTGATCGTAAGAGAGTGTTCTGTCATTGCATTGCAGCTCCAGAAACTAAAACGATCACTTTCTTTCAAGACCAAGAGTTTACGGAGCAAAAGCGCTGACAACTTCTTCCAGCGAACCAGCAGTGACGCGAAGTTGCCGGCCGACATGCTGGCTGAGGTCAGCCCCGGCTCCAGCCCCCTCCCCGCCTCTGGAAGCCTGACGTCCACGCCCACCAGGGCCAGCCTGCATCCAGGAGCTGGCGGCAAGGCCCACGCCTTTCAGGAGCACATCTTCAAGAAGCCCACTTTCTGTGACGTCTGCAACCACATGATCGTGGGTAAGGCCTCCCCCACCCCCCATCCAGGGTCCCTGCGCCCCCTGGAAGGGCAGGTGAGAGTGGTATAGCCTGAGTCCAGGCCCCAGGACATATTCTGAGCCTCAGAGATGTACCTGAGAGCAGGCTGTTTGGGAATGTTCTGGAGAACAATAGTTGTGCAAAGGGAAGGGAAGTAGGACTGGGCAGAGGGAGAAATTGGATGGTGATACAGTTGGAACTTCAGCCATTCCCCCAGGAAGCCCTGGACAGTCAACTGCACTGAGGCTAGTGGTCTGGGACTTTGTACCACTGTATCACCTCTCAGTGTGGCTGGGCAGCCCCTGGGGAGGGGACATAATCTGGACAAAGCAGCTCTTTTCAACCAGAGGCAGTGGGCAGAGAGGAAATCAGTGGGAGGCAACCAGGATGCTGGGCAAGTGGGCACAGAATGCTTCGATACATCAGGGAGACCTAAGGGACACATCCCAGAATCCACCACGGGGCACGTGGCGCTGTCTGTCTGGGGCAGCCTGGGCAGGGAGTCTGTAGCTGGGTGCATTACAGGGGAAGGACCAGACGGGCAGGTGTGGGAGGGATGATTCTGGCGGGGAGACGCTGAACCGGGCAGGAAAGGTGATTGAGCCACCATTCCGTACAAGTCTGGACCTGGCACGGACTCACTCACAGTACCTCAGAGAAATGGGGGCAGCCTGAGAGTTTGGGGTTGTACCCAGATGAAGCAAATGATCCATAACATGTCCCAGCTACAAGGAAAAGGTAGGCCATTCAAAGCCACATGCACAGCAATGCCACAGTTCCTATTGTTCTGCCTCTCCTATGTCAGGAACCCAGTGACCAAACAGATGGAGGAAATCATAAAGGCAGTTTGGAGTTGCGGAGTGGGGCGGGACTCAGAGTGAGTTCAAACCAGTTGTTTCAAGAGCAGCTGTCAATCCCGGTAATTGACTAGTGGCCACAGAACAGACAGTCCTGTGCGTGCTATCAGGGCACAGTGAGGGTATTACCCAACCCCACACCCCACCCCCAGCGGGAGAAGTTAAAGGGCATCACGAACGGAAATGAGGCCGAAAAATGAAAAATGCAGGGCTGATCCAGATCCAGATGTGGACTGTCTTCCCAAGATGGTGCTGACCCTCCAGATGTGTAGCCATTCGAATTCCTGGAGCACCTGGAAGCACCCTGAGGCCTTCCCCACCCCCTTGCAGCCCAAATGCCACAGGGCTGGGTTTTTACATGAATGCTTTAGGGAAGGACACTTTTATGATCCAGTTGGCCCCAGGGCCCAGTGAGGACCCAGGCAAAAGCCAATAAGCCCTGCAGTCTCATGTTCCAGCTCTTCTACCCTGACACGCACCTCCCAGCCCCACCCCTTCCCCACCAGGACCAGCTTCTTATAGCCTGGCATCTCTTCTGAGGCTAACTGTTGTCTCAAGCCAGATTCCCTAGAAGCAGAAGCTTGAGCGGGGAGTTAGGTGCGCTGAGATCAGTTGAGGGGGCTGAATAAGAAAGTGGTCTTAGTAGGGGTCTCACTTCAGCCAGCTCTGGAGGGAGCTCTGCCATGGGTCGCAGAGCTGGTCCTTCCTTGAGGCAAGCCTTTTGTAGCCTGCTTTCAGTGGGCCTCCGTCCTCCTCCCACGATGGAGGCCCTTTCAGAACTCCCTGGGCCAAGTGGCTCATGTTCTGCTGAGGCAATTTTCTGGAGAAGGAGTGTAGCTGTGAGTCATCAGCAGCCAACACACACGCCTCTGGTATATTAGGGGCTTTTTGCTACTGTGAGAGAATATCACAAACTTAGTGGGTTAAAACAACACAGATGCATTATCTTATAGTTCTGGATGTTGGAAGTCCACAGTGGGTCTCACTGGGCTAAAATCAGGGCTTCGGGAATCAAAATTCCTTTCTGGAGGCTGTAGGGGAGAATATATGTTCTTTCCTCCTCCAGCTTCTATGGACGCCCCCCACCTTGGCTTGTGGCCCCTTCTGTGTTCATACAAAGTTATAATGACAGGTTACATCTCTCTCACACAGCTATCTCACTGGTCCTGACTCTCCCTCTTGCGCCCACTGGGATACTCCTTCCATCTCAAGGCCTCCTGACTAGCCACCTTACTCCCTTCTGCAACCTTGACTTTCTCTTGCCTTGTAACATAACATGTTCTTCGGGTCTGGAGATTAGGAGGCGGACACCTATGGGGGGCCATTCCTCTGCCTGTGCCCACCCCATAGGAGTATCTGGGCAGAGTATCAACAGTGTCCACCACAACAGTGGAAGAAAACTGTGGTTGAAGATCACAAGACTGGCCTCTTGATTCCTCTCCATCCTGGCTTTGGTGCCAGTCATGTGATTGTCGCGCAGCTGATGGCTGTGTCATGTGACGTGGTGAGAGGTATTTTCATTCAGCGTAGGCAAAGAGGCACCTTTCTGTTCAGTGCACAGCGTGAGGACAATGCCGACCCGTGTTTTGCTTGTGGCTACTACCACGGTATCATTAGCCTTTTGCTTTCCAGATAAAATGATGAAAGGGAGTGAGGATAGGAGAAAGATCAGGTGCATGGAATCAGGCTGGATTTGAACCCCAAGCAGCTGTGTAACCGAGTGCCAGTAACTCACCTTCTCTGAGCCTGTGTCCTCATTTTATATGGAGATGAAAATACCACCCTCAGGGGGTTTGAATGGTTTAGTGAACTGGCAGAGGGGAAGTACTAGGCATCAGAAGGCTCAGTAAAGGGGGCCCATCGGAGTTGGTATTATCATCATCATTATTAGAGGAGAAAATAGTCATTGCTGTCCTGAAGCAGAGACATATACTCAGAGGATAAACCAAATTAGCTTTACTTAATAGACATAAATAGTTGAAATAAGTAATGTCCAGCTAACAAGAAGTAATTAGTCCCTCATGTATGTGGCAGTGTTTTAGGGACATGTCAAGGATTGTCTGTCATTCTGCATTTCATATTTTATGAGGGATATGGACAAGCAGGTGGGTGTCTGGAAGAGAGTGATCAGAATGGTGAGTGATGTGTCAAAATAAAATCGTGAGGAAACTCTGGGAGTTTGGTGTGTAAAAGATTTAGGATGTGCAGCTGTGTTTGAAAGTACCGTCTTAGAAGTCGAGACTCATGCAATGTGGCTTTAGAGGGGAGGGTTGGGAACAAGGGGTAGAGTTAAAAGGCAAATTCCAGTGGGAATGTAACCATTTAACCCATGCACTTGACCTGTGAATAGTGCGTGGTTTAACTTCTGTCAGGCAGAGGTCATCTGAAGGGCTTTTCTCACTTAATTATCTGACAGTCTTCAAAATGTTCGTGCTTCCCAAAGAAGCCAACGTCTCTCATCACTGAACTTGGACGTATCAGTGATTTCCAGTATGCCCAGGAAGGCGGGATTCTGCTGTCCCCTTCACTCTTGGCCAAGACCCAGTTAAGGGTGGAATGCTCAAACAGGGGAGCAATGTCTGCCCCTCTGGCGATCATGGACACAAGGACTGTCTTCATCATCATCTTCAGAAAACCGTATTCTGCTCTTGAGCCCCAGCTTTCTTGGACTCTTCCTCAGGCTTCTTTGGAACCGCTGAGGTTGATCTTCTCTTGCATGTTCTTGCTCATCTCTTACCCTTTCCTCAGACAAGTGGACCATCCGGGGTGTGTTCTTCCCATGGCAAGGACAAGGGCAAGCACATGGAGCTTCTTAAGGCCTCAGCATCCCGGAGGAGGCACGCCGTCCCATCTGGTGGCATTCCTCCAGGGTGTGGGCCCAGCCCACGTCAAAGGGTGGAGAAATGCACTGTCTCCAGGGACGGCAGAGCCACCTGGCAAAAGACACAGGTGTGGGCCGGGGCAAAGATGGGGTCAAGAATCTAACCTACCACAGTACCGAAGGTGACCTCTGGATCATTGAACCTTTTTGGTGGGTGGATGGCACCCAGTCTTGGGGCTGCCCCACCCTTCCGCTTCCCTTCCCCATCTGGAAGCGATGCCTCGGGTCTGACTGCGAGCCTGGCGGGAAGGGGGTCTCATGTCCTGCGCTCAGGGTGCGGAGGCTGCTTGGCCTCTAAGCTTGCTTTCCTGTCTGCCTAGCTGTCTTCCAAGGCTGCTGCGTCACTTTCAGTTCCCTATAAATTCCCACCAGGCCTTTCAAGGCAGTGCTCTTCGTAATCTTTCAGCAGGTGACGATGTGTCTCTATTTTAATTCTCAGTGTGATGAGTGTGAAAAGACAAAGGAACGTGTGTTTTTTAAATGAGTAATGGAAATGAGTTTGCCTCTGAGGAATATCACAATCATTAACCTCAGGGGGGATTTTAGGAACTTCTCAAGTACAGCCCAATTTTGAAAGACTCTATTTTGGGGAAAAAAAATTAAATAAAATGCCCTGTGCTAAAGAGAACTTTACCCTATTTTTCCCTTATGAGAATTAAATTGATATCATAGCTACCATTTTATTTTTAAAAAGACAAAGGGAAAAAAGAGGTCTGCCAGGCATTCTGCTGTTTTCAAAGATGAAAGTGAAGGAAAGCAAGCAGGTTCCTTCTAGGAAAGAGGAAGGAGAATTCGTGAAGGGCTCTCTGTGAGGTGAGGTGAGGTGAGGTGGCAGAGGAAGGAGGTGAAGAGAGTGAGCCACAGTGTGAAGCAGAGACTGGCAAATGTTCTAAATTCCCAAAAGGAGGCGTGGGGTACCATTGTCAGTGACACCAGAGCACAGGTGATCTGCCCCCACTTCCCTTTCCTTGCTCTTCAAATTTAGCCTCCTGTCTCCACACGTATTACCTGCAGATTCGCTTCCTACAAGCCCCATCTCATCTCCATTTCCCGAATTCCAGGGAAAGGCCACCTGCAGCTATCTCCTGGGAGGGACATTTCAGAAAATCTGTTAGAGCAGTTTCTGTTTTCCTTTCAACTGAGAACCAAAGGTTATACAATGATGGCCAAGAAAAGTCAAAAGTCATGTGTGAGGTTCCTAGCTGATGGATGTTTGTTTAAAAATAAAAGGAATCTGTCTGGCTTTCTCACTGTCTGGGATTTCTGAAGTAGAATGGACACTAAGGGTTGGGTGGACAGGGCCTCACATTTGTTCCCCGCCTGACTGCCCGTGCCCTAAAGCTGAAAAGGCTACACATTTTTCACAAGAAAGTGACCAATAAAAGTAGACCAGGACCCCAGCCTCATTCCCCGTTTCTGTGTTTCTAATTTCCTCAGCTCTCACACTCCATAACTCATTACCTATTGCCAGCTTCACCCTTGCCCTTGGATTTGCACCTCCCCCCCACCGATGTGGCCCCCAGGCCCTTGGGTTGAGCAGGCACTGAGGCAGTCTCTTCTTCAAGCCTAATCTTGCCTCCAGGATATGGCTATCCTTTATGATCACTTCCTAAGACTGTCCTTTTCCAGAAAACTTGGTCAGCTGTGCAAGTCAAAGATGGTCAACCCAACCATTCGTGGAGACGTGAGAGAAATAGGCAGCCCCGGTGCTGGAATTCCCAGCCCTTGAGTCAAGAGAACTGAAGACCCAGTCTTAGGCTAGGAGAATCCTCTTAGTCTGAATGCCCGTTCTCCACCAAGCAGATCCACTCTTCCAATCCCTGGGCCTTGGTGATTGGGGCTGTCAGGGGTAGGGACTCATCTTCATTGTACGTCAACTCAAATGTATTCCATCTATGGCGGCCTCATTTCAGGAAAGCATTGCAATTGCTTTGAAATCTGCCTCTCCTTAAAATTGCAGAGACTTGAAGAAGCACTATTAACATAACTGACTCAATGTATGAATCTATTCCATCAATTAAGGAGGATTTTTCAAAGGACTTTGTTCTTCCATTACTGTGAGATACCTTGTTTCCTTCATGATTTTTATATTAACTACATGTTCTTAGTTGGCATCCACTTAGAAGACAGTGTATTAAATGGGCTCATATTTTCTAAACATGCTCATAGTCACTGCACAAAGGATCACTCACTTTCAAACTGTCCAAGTGGCAACCACAGAGGAAAACAATAATGACTTTGATTTAGGTCAGCATCCCTAAAACAGAGCCTGAGATAGAGATCCTTGTGAAAGTGGTTTACTGGGGGGGGGGGTGCCCTCAGGAGAGGAGGATTCAGACTCTGCTGCTCTCAGCAGAAGAGGCAGGGGAAGGAGCCAAGCAAGGATGTGCCCTCGGTCGGAGTTGACTCAGACTGATGCCACCCATGGGGAGCTCTGGGACACAGATTGTTCTTACCTGGTACTCCCACCCTGGGATGAGGGTGCCCAGCCTGTATCTCCTGTCATTCAGTCTTTAGAACGATTTATTCTCTAAAAAAAGAGCACCTGCAGGCTATCAGCAGCCCATCGTCACAACATCAGCGTGATAAACCAGATCTGGACAAGGCACCAGCCGTATCACCATATCTTTAAATGTAGATGCAGCATAAAAACATCCTCCATTATGAGTGAATATAAAATACAGATGGACCTTGGCATTGTTGTACCAATAACATCATGCTATCCCATCACAATGAAAGGTAATACGATAACATTATTAGATGAGGAAATATTACATTACCCTCAGTCCAGGAGCCTACTGCTATGATCTTCTTTGACCATTAGTTTAACTGTTTTCTGACCTCATCTGATTGCTCGGAAAAGCCATAAAACTTTAACCAAATCATAAATGGAAAAAAAATTGTAGACACACACACATACATAGGTACATAAAACTAAAAAGACAAGGCAGTGTTTGCTCAGCAATGAAGTGTCTCTTGATGGGAAAGGCCAAACAGAAATCAAAGGGAATATTGAAAAGCAAATGTCAAATCTGTGTGTTCTCAGAATAGAATTAAAACTCTGAGGTGCCATCAATCACTTAACCAGACAATTGTTTTAGAAGTTGTACAGCCAATAGATAAGAAAACACCAGTGCTCTCTAGAATCTTTTTCTTAAGTTTCAAGTAGATCCTTTCCATTGGGTCATGGTATGTATCTGTGTTAAGTACCCAGACCTCAGTACTTTGTCAGAAAGGATTGTTCGCCTCTGGTGTCTTCACTGCTTCCGAGTAGCACAAACTTAACTGCTACTTTTCTGTAGAGGACAGAATGCTAATACAATGCCCAGGCCAAAAGAGGTCGTTTTTCTGTATTCTTTGCTCCTCTGGCCCTCTTGAGAGAATCCTGTTGACTCTAGCAACAGAAAGTCAGTAGCTAGCACACAGGCAGGGTAAGGAGATGGTGACCCTTCCAGATGAGGAATGTTTGCAGGACATGGCAGTGTTTGGCGTGGAGAAGACTTTGGGGGATATGGTCAGTGTCTCAAACAGCTGAAGAGATCGCATTCAGAAGCAGATTTAAACTCGCTCCGGATCCCAAGTGCCAGGTGATGGAAGACACCAAAAGGGAGAGCTTTTAAAGATGATTCCAGAAGCTCCCACAAGCTTGGGAAGGTGGGGGTTCCACACTAACGTATATGTTTGGGAAATACTGTATACTCTGTTCCCTTTGGATACTGATAGCTCTCATGAGCATTTCATAGTTCCGCTCTTCTGAAAACCGCCAAGTGTTATCAGCGGAGAACAGGCAGTGGACCAAGTGGATTATAACTACAGAGTTCTCTCTCCCAACATCTCCTTTTCCCGAATTCCACTTGGCTGCTGTTGAATAGTTTTTGGCTTCTATCTCTTCAGTGCATGTAATTCACAGAGCCTTTTCAATGCCCGCAAAGGCATTAAAGAGTTATTAAGACTTCAATGCAGGTCCAGCGTTCTCAGAGAACATTGTACCCAGCGCCTTTCAAGGAAAGGGGCACAAAACACTTTTAAGGTAGCATCTTCTGTTGGCTTCTAAAATGTGATGCTTGCCACCACATGCTAAGGATTTTATGAAATCTCTCACTGGAAATTACTTACATGAGAAAGTGATCCACATTCTTTCCAGCAAACGCTGAGCAGAAATGGATGCTGGTGGGCTCCAAGAAAGGAGGTTTCTTGGAGTCTCACACAGAAGTGGAAGCAACTAGGGTCTAGGGGCCAATGTTAGGCTCTGGGGTATCACATGGGACCTGCACATCTTTGCCTTGGAAAAGTAAAGATCCTTTACCAGAAAAAAGATAGGACAAGAGGAGAGAGGTGGAGAGGATGTTACCATATTTCCCACCACCCTCCCTCAAACATCTACTCCCTGGGGAACGTCCTAATGTGTTTTTTGGAGCCCATTTTCAGTTTGCTGGCATTTTGCCATTCCTTGAGGAACATCTGAATGCCCTTCTTTCCTGCTTCTCTCCATCGATTCTGGTCCCAAAGCTATCAAGACCCAGTTACAGTGCTTCTTGGAGTTCTTTAGTGACCACTGTTTCTCTGAACTTGCATATCATTCCTCAAACAGACTATACTTCAATAAGCAACCTGAAGACATGACCAGGTCTCATTTATGTGCCCATTTTCATGACAGCTAGCACACACCTGTACACCCTGAGTCTTTAGAAAATAGTACTTCGTGGGTGGGAAAAAAACCAGTCTGCCCTCAAATACCAACCAACAGAAATAGAAGCCAATTAAAAACAAAATAGGAGAGGTGTCCAGGTGCCTCAGTCAGTTAAGCATCTTACCTCTTCTCAGGTCATGATCCCAGGATCCTTGGATAGAACCCCACGTCCGTCCAGCTCTCTGCTCAGTGGGGAGTCTTCTCCCTCTCCCCAACTCTGCCCCTTCTTTCTCATGTTCTCTTTCTCTCTCTCTCTCAAGTAAATAAATAAATAAATAAATAAATAAAATCTTTAAAAAAATAGGAGAAGTACATGGAAAATTCCTAATCCCTCTGAAAGTTATGTCCAGGTATATTAAGTCTTCAGCCTGCCTAAAAAGAAGCTTGACATGGAAGCCCTATTTCCTCTTCTGTGATCTTCCTCTTCATTTCTCTTTGTGTTGCGTATTTTAACACAAAGTTACTCAGTACACCAAGGGTCAATAACAGGGGTATCTTCTTCATTTTGAATTATATCCAGATACAAATACAGTGCCATTCCAGTCTGTTTAACACTTGTGTCCTGAGCTCCCACTGTTAATAGTAATACTTCCACCTTAGTTTTGGTTTTGTTTTTGTTTTAGATTTTCCTTTATCTACTTTCGATTTTAAACATTTTTGATCATTTGTCTAAGTGCTGCTTGCAAATAAACATAATTGGATTTTAGATTTCTTTTTTCCCCAACCTGAAGTTGTATTCTTAAATAACAGAGATTTATGGATTCACATTAATTGTTATGAGTGAAATACTTGCCTTTCCATCTTAAAGGAAGGAAACTAGAAACTGTGCCTATGTAGTTTCTATTTTGTGTTTTCTGCTTCCTTCCAGTTCATGTGTGTGTCTATGTGTCTCCTTGTGTGAGTGTTAGTCATGTGTGGATTGTGTGTTTCTTCTTTGTATGACCTCCTGTGTTTTTTGGAACATGTTTAATACACTCCTCCTTCTGATTACCTTTGAGTAAACACTCTTTATTCTACATTTCTCAAGTTATTAAAAAGTAAAAATAAATCTTGTATAGATTTCTCTATTATTCCAGATAATTTACCAAACTTTTTTTAAAGATTTATTTATTTATTTTAGTGAGAGAGAGAGCATGAGGGGAAAGAGCAGAGGGAGAGGGAGAGAGAAACCCAAGAAGATTCCATGCTGAGCATGGAGCCCAATGTGGGGCTTGATTTCACAACCCCAAGATCACGACCTGAACTGAAAGCAAGAATTGGACACCTAAGAGACTGCATCACCCAGATACCCCATAACGTTAACCTTGACCCAATATGTCACCCATGTCAATTCAGACTTTTACCATTCTTCCAATGTTTCACAAGTCATACTTTTGAGAATAAATACTAAGATAGATAAGCATTTTATAAGATTTATACATCTACTTAGACATTTCTAGTTCTGATTTCTGTATTTACCACTTGTTCAATTGTTGCATAACATCTCCATTCTTCAACTCTTGTTTTTGTTTTGTTTCTTAGTTGTTTGGTGTATATTTTTGGCACCAAAGGCATATCAGAGTGAATTTCCAGGGGCCCCACTTACTTAGCTAATGAAACTCTTGCAGACCTGGACAGATTGGTGAGCCACTGAGGGCTTCTTGCAGTTTCTATGAAATGTCCCTTAGCCATGTCCCGTAGCTCTGTCTCCCTGCCCACTCTGCTTCCTTTGAAGCTAGTGGCACACTCTCCCCTTTCCTCTTAGTCTGGAAAGTCCAAAAATCTGGGAATTGCTGCTTTATGACAGTAATTAGATCATCTGTAGGGGCACTTCTGTCCGGCACCATCTCTCCTAAGAACTTTGATGGTGAAATTTTATCTCTTGCTTCCCTATATTCCCCACACTATTCTTCTGGGGGTTTGTTTCATTATTTCATTTTATTTCTTCTCTTGACTCCTTTATCATAATATCAGGATCTCTTGTATTTTGTTGTCAACCCAAAGCAAATGCTGTCTATAATTGTCTTTTGTTTAATATAGTATAATCTTCCAAAAGATGTCTTCCCCTAAGTCATTGTGGAAAGGAGGCAGGTTATGAGACGTGGTCATGTTCATGGACAAAGGACAAGTGTGGCCGCATAACTTCCAGAGGGTGGACGCCGTGGTGCAGGTGTTCTCTGCAGTATCCTCAGCACCAAGCCTGACACCATCCTGTAGGGGTTGCTCAGTGCAAATTTATTAAACGAGTGAGTGAACAGATAAACGAGTAGTCAGCCAATCAGAAATAACGGCATCAGAATTATGGGTAAGAGGATCACTTTTGTTATACACAAAGCAAAATATTCAGAAGTACGAAGGTAGAACTACGGATAATCTCAATAACCATGTATCCATTAGACACTGAGCACGAGCTGTGTGCCAGGCCCTGAGCTGACATCTCACATCTTCATTTATTTGAGTCAGGAGTCTGGGAGGTAGCAAAGGAAAGGGATCGGCGTTATTCAGAAACTGGAGAAATTGAGAAGGAGCCCCTGCCACTTCCAGCTGAAGGTGCACTGGACCTACTTCAGTGACAGACACTAACATTCAGTGGACAGGGTGGGTTTAACAGGCCTCACGATGCTGTCAGTAGACTTCCGAGGCCCTCTCTCCCCAACCCCCTTCCAGGGGACCCAACTGGGATGCCTTGTAGCCAGGTCACTGCTGGGATAATATTTGAACTCCATTTGGGGACCAGTTTGGGGAAGTCAGGAAGCGAGAGGAACTGTCAGAGTCTGGTTTATCTAGACATGAGTATGATGTTGGTCACACTTACACAGATGTTCCTAAATATGTTTCTCATGTTGTACCCATAAGTTGGTATTAGGAAGACATGGACACTGCCTCCCTCTTCTATCCCATCCTTAAATACCTCACAACTAGGAAGTATAAGAAAGGGACCAAGTGGTGAAGGAATAATCTTTCTATGCATAAAGGTCTCCAGAAAATAAAA
Organism: Meles meles; assembly: GCF_922984935.1. Taxonomy (NCBI): domain Eukaryota; kingdom Metazoa; phylum Chordata; class Mammalia; order Carnivora; family Mustelidae; genus Meles; species Meles meles. The sequence continues at coordinate 33,227,501 of NC_060069.1, read as the reverse complement.
ATTTCTCAAGTGCCAGACACTGCCACTCTTTAATCAGTGTTACAGAGAAAATGTGAGATGTTATTCCTGAGAACTGTTTACCTTACTAGTAATGGACCAAAGTCTTACGTGTTACAATTTGGGAGAAAAGTCAGCCAAAGGACAGAGACTGTCCCTCTTAAATTATAGATCATGATGTCTGAAAATACTTTGGTGATTTCTTTTTTTTTAAGATTTTATTTATTTATTTGACAGAGAGAGATCACAAGTAGACAGAGAGGCAGGCAGAGAGAGAGGAGGAAACAGACTCCCCGCTGAGCAGAGGGCCCGATGTGGGGCTTGATCCCAGGATCCTGGGATCATGACCTGAGCCGAAGGCAGAGGCTTTAACCCACTGAGCCACCCAGGCACCCCACTTTGGTGATTTCTTGAATCATGGCATAGCAATGATCTCCTAGAAGAATAATGTTTTTTGTGCCCCAAAGAAGAGATTTGTATTTTAAGAATCTTTTAAGATCATATCTTAGCAGAAAGAAAGGGCAACACAGGACAGTATTTTCCCTGCATAGATGACCCACCAGAGAAGGGAGAGTGATCATTTTAGGTGGTCTTTTGTTCAATTTATAGTCCTTCCTACGGATCACCAGCTAGGTGTAGTAATATAGCAATATTCTGAATATGGGTGTTTCCATGTTCCCCCAAGACCCACTGTGCTTCACATTTTTTTCTCCTTGACCCATCCACCAAGAAATAAAAAAAGGTGCCCAGGGCAAAAGGAAAGGAGGAGGAATCACCCAAGGCAGAGTTTGAGCAGTCAGAAAGTGGGAGCTGCTGTGAATCCTGGCTATGCTCAGAGAGTTTTCTAGACCTGAAGCTGCAAAACCTTTTCCTGACTGATGCTGCTGATTTGTGCCTTCCTACTTGAGGTGCGGACCAAGTCCTGACAGACACAAGTAGAGGTCACCTGCCTTTGGACCCATTATTACTTCTGTGTTTGGAGGCTGGGAAACCACAGGAATAAGCCATCTCCAGTTGTAAACCTGGGAGATACAGACCTGTTGGAAAGTGTGTAGCCCGCACTTCTATTCAGCTGCCTTATTGGAGAATGTTCCACTGACCTACTTTAGAATGGTCCCCGTTGGTTCTCCACTGTGGATACTGCATCATAAAGTAACAGAATGAGGCTGGTAAAATATAGGGCAGGTCCTTGTATGTGTCTGGGGCTCAAAGCATCCAGCAGCACGCGCGCGCGCGCGTGTGTGTGTGTGTGTGTGTGTGTGTGTGTGTGTGACACCTGTGCATTGTAACCCAGCTATTCAAGACTGCGGTTTGGGGGGTGGTGGACAAGGTGGTGGGCAGGGGGGGGGGACATTCATTGCCAAATGCTACTAAAGCATTTACTTTGTAGCTTATCAAACACTGCCTGGTTGTTGAAGGAGATAAAAGAAAGCAGACTGTTCTGTCACAGGCTACACTTACCTGGAAAGAAAATCCAAAAGCAGATTGTGACCCTTTCCTCCACACCCCAACAACCTAACAACAAACAAATGAAATGTGGGTGTGCACACATGTACACACCACGCACGCACTCACTTTCCATCAGGGGAAAGCATCTGCCGTTGCCACAGCAAGAACATTGTCTAAAACCCCGTCGCTTCAGCCTGTCCACGATATCCAAGCACCACCTCTATCCTGTTCCAAGGCCGTAAAGAGAAGCAGCCAGAATGACTTACTGAAACTGAAGAAGGAGACTGAACCAGCCTGAGTCTGTTTGATCCGGAAGGCCTCTATCGCTTTGCCTGAGATCAGCCTGCTTTCCCGGTTTGAAAAGGACATTTCAAGAAACATTTTCTGGGCATCCATTTTCTTATTTTAAAAATAGAAATAAAAAATGCCGATCTGGCGGGTTTGGTTTAACGTTTAAGTGAGACAATGCCCAAAAGCAGTAGTGTCCACTTCTAGTAACTTTCCTTGTTTCTCCCTGTTTCCGGTCTTACCACCCCAGGGAGCAGGAGCTGCCTCCTGCCTCCCTTCTCTGCCCAGGCCCAGTCTCTCACTTCGACAGCCAGAACTTGGCTTCCCAGATGCCTTGGCAAAGCTGACAGGCTTCAGTATGTCCACAGTGGCGCAGAGCCGCTCCTTTCCTTATAAAACCTGTCACATCCCTGAGGACCTCTCCTGCTGGGGCAAGTGGTCTGACCATCTTTGACCCCTTCGTCCAGAAACCCCATCCGTGCATGCACTCTGATTTCTCTGTGCTCAGGTCAGGCTCCTCCTCTCCCCCTCACCCGCCCTGCTGCTCCCACCCCAGCCCAGGCTTCATCCAGCCCATCTCACATGAACTATTTCAAGAACTACCCCCGTCATGTTCTTTCTCTCCATCTCTACCTCCTCGTCTACTTTACTTACTGCTGCCAAACCTTGTCTGAAAACAAACGGACATCGAATTACTGATGTTCTCAGGAATGGCTCTCTATCTCCTTGCCTAAAGAATTACAATCAAGCTTCCCTGACTTGACTCTTTTTCTGAAACCTCCAGGAGTCAATAAAAGCAGAGAAGCAATGGGGCTTGTCCCATCAGATCTCCAGAAAGTGAAACTTTGTTTGCTACCCCTGACAGTCCTCATCAGTGGCACGAGCAAACATCTGTAAGTGGGTCATTTGCAAACAAGCTCAAAATGCAGGCCTGCGCGAGAGAGCGGGAGAGAGGCCAAATGGTGCAGAGGAGTCTGGGTGGGTATGCATTCTGGCTCTGCACTTAGCAGATCAAGTGACCTCGGACAGCTGATAGACCTTCCCTCAATCCCAGTGTCTTTCAAACAGGATTGAAAATTACAATACCTACCTATTTCTTGGAATTTACTGAAAACTACATAGAGTGACACATGGGAATATTCGCTGTGGACTATGAAACATATCTTTAGGTACAGAAGATTCATATTAACAGTATGCCAAATTCCTAGGCAAGCACTTGGGGGATGGAGAGAAGGCGTAGAACCTACACTGGCCAATCCATTCTGGAGAGACCTGAGAAGAAGTACAAATTCCCAAGACTTAAGCTAGAACAGTTATGAAGAAAGCAAGGGGATTTCTTCAAGGGACTGTAAAAACCCCACACCTAAGGCAAGGGAGAAGACAGAGCAGCAGTGATTATCAATATCAGGGTCATGGGTGTCAAGTTCAGATAGTTGCCAGATGGTCATGGGAAAGTAGTCATTCAGGAGGATGTCTTCACTCAACATTTGAAGCCAAACACATGTAATAGAGGGAAAGCTTGGCGGCCACGTATTCCAGTGTGAACCAGTGACCCAGAGGGCAGAGGCTGTGGTCTCCAAACACAAAGCCCTGAGCCAACCCAACTCCCGTTGCTATTTTTAAAACTCAGTGCGGGTGAGGGGAGGGGTAAGTAGGGAGAGTTTTTCCACTAGCAGTCAGGAACCGAAATAGGAAAGATCAACAGAAGCATTTATAAACAATGAATGCCATTAATTTTTTTTAAGCTAAGAGGGGGTTGGAGAGATGTAGAGAAGCAAGGAGTGGGGACTAGAGGCAAGGAAAGATGGCCCAGGGGTCTTCCCATTTTTTAGTGGTCCTTTCTGCTTGCTTAATGGCATTTCAGGCCATTGGTGAATTACTGTATTAGCGAGTTTCCCGGAAAACTGGGAAACCACCTTGTTCAAGTGAAGTAGGGGAGAGATAGGAAAGGTTATTTTTAATCAGGGTCCCATGACTAGAGTTCAGCTGTGATGGAAAATATGTTCCCTTTTTTCCCCTTTAGCAGAAAACTTTCTAAGTATTAAGTGTTAATCTAAAGTTTGGGAGCAGTTTAAGCTGTCTTGTTCTAGGTCCAAAAGTCAAGCTAGCTCTTTCTGGTACACCACATTGTGAGGACAGTGACAGGTAACCTAGGGCTCTTTTGTGGATGGTGAGAAAGAACTGTAAGTCTTGGACTGAGCTATGTCTGCCTCACTTCCCACTGTGGTGCGACAAGAGCATTAGAACAGGGGGCTGGACCCGACTCATTCAATACAGCTCTGCTGTGAAGGAAGAGTGTATATGTCAGATCACATTGCTTCTCTAAGCCTGTTTCTTTATCTGTAAAACGAGAGAGTTGGCTAGGTCAGCCGCGGTGGGGGGGAGGTGCACATTGATTTCCATACTAATGGATTGGCAGTGATTGCCGAGAGAAGCTTCTAACCCTTCTCGATGAGAAAATTAGTATGATTGATGAGTGGTGTCTGCCGTGTATACAAAATGAAGTGCTTCTTCAGTACACGTACTATGTATTTGCCGTCTTCAGGCTACGGATCTCAAAGGCAGGACTTTGCAGAAATTGAATATGTGTGCCCATCACCTGGAAGTCTTGGTGAAAGGCATTTCCTGATTTAGTGGGTCTGCATTCTGCATTCCTCCCAGGGTCTTAGGAAATGTCAGTCATGCTGATCTGTGGGCCACACTTTAAGTTACAAGCCACTGAGGATCTTTATGACTAAATTTTGTGACACTCCTGGGGCGCCTGGGTGGCTCAGTCAGTTAAGCGTCTGCCTTCGGCTCAGGTTGTGACCCTGAGTCCTGAGATCGAGCCCGGCATTGGGATCCCTGCTCCCCAGGGAGTCTGCCCCACCCTGCTCCTTCTTTCTCTCTCTCTATCTTGTGTGCATAATTAATTAATTTTAATTTAATTTAATTCTCAAATAAATAAAATATTTAAAAAATTAAAAAATTTTAAAAAGAAATACTCCCAACAAAAGTCACCTAAAAGAGAAAAACGAAAATTAGATAATTAATTCTGTAACACTAACTCAGCAAGTCACAAAGATTTCTGTGGGAGGCCTTGCCATACCTACCTGGGAAAGAGAAGTGAGGTACATAAAAGAAGAAAAGAGCTCATTTTAAATTTTCATGAGATTTCTGACTTTGTCTCTTGCATAAATATTCATCTTTCTTTCCATAGATAATAAATACGGAAAACTTAATAAGTAATTGTTGATACACCTACACATGAAAAAACATGCACCAATGCATATAAAAAGTGCCAGGAAAACCCAACTGAGAGAACAGTAGTTCTACCTGAGAAGAAAGAGGTCAATGAAAGTTCCATAGAGAATGTGACCTTTCAGGTGGGCATTGAAGGATGAGTAGGAGTTTACCACTTCATACCAAACTTAAAATATTATAAGTCTTAGACCTCCCCATTGAGTATGTACAAAGAGCCAAAGTATGCCATATTTTCTTTTTAAAAAAATGTTAACTGAGAATCAACACTTAATTTCTCAAAAACTGATGATAAAGCCTATGGATGTATTCGGGTTAACCACAGCCTCTCTGTTCTTTTGGTAGACTTCTCTCATGGGAGGCACCATACCAAAAAGCAAACTAGCAGTTTCACTACTTGGTTTTTGTCTGAAATAGTATTTGAAAAGAGTTCTGATAGGCACTTGGATGGCTCAGTCGGTTAAGCGTCTATCTTTGTCTCAGGTCATGGTCCCAGGGTCCTGGGATCAAGCCCCACATAGGGCTTTCTGCTCAGCAGGGAGTCTGCTTCTGCCTCTCCCCTCTGCTCGTGCACTCTCTCTCACGTGCCCGCTCGTGCATGCATGCGCGCTCTCTCTCTCAAAATAAACAAATAAAATAATTTATAAAATGAAAAGAAAAGATTTCTGAACCAGTTCATCCTTTTATCCCTGATTTTCAAATGCAACAGATCAGATCTGATACCATGATGCACCCAGAATATACAGCTAAAAGATTTCAATCAGACCTAGTTGATTGAGGGGAAGAAATAAATAAGCAAAGGACACCAGCCAGAGGTACGATGTTGAGTATGGACTAAGTCAGACCTGCTTTACGATTGCCACCTTACTACTTACCAGCTAAATAGACTTGGGTCAATTGCTTAAGCTCTGATCCTTAATTTTCCATCTATTAAGTGTGGAATAATAATAACTAAGTTCAAGGGGTTATTGTATGACAGAGAACAACATATGGCAAGAACCTAATTCTTGGTGATCCTGGGCACCGGCTAGGTATTCAGGGGCCCTGATCCCTGTGGTATCCCAGTTTTCAGTTTCCCAGGAGAAAAGACAAGCAGCTCTGTGTGCAGGAAGGAAGAGGGAATTTGTAATCACAAAACTGGGTTCACATCTCCTCTCCACCCTTGTCTCCATAAGGACTTTAACCTTAAAGCAAGGACTTCCATCCCCAAAAGCTTCATTTTCCTCTGCTATAAAAGAGGGCTGAAAATAATTGATGCCTTTCAACTGTGGTTCTCAACCAGGGGGCAATTTTTGCCTCGCAGGTAGGGATTCAAGATTCAGCAGGTAAAAACACAAGACACTACGTTAAATCTGAATTTCAGAAAAACAACGAATAATTTTTTAGTGTAAGTGTGTTACAGGCAATATTTGGGACACGGTTATCCCTTGCAATATTTGAAATGTTCATATATTTTAAAATAATTTGTTATCTTAAATTAAAATTTAACTGGACTTTCTGTGTTTTATCTATCAGCCTTATCTCCAGGGACATTTGACAATGCCTGGTATTGCTTTTGATTGTCATAATTCTGGACAAAGCATGCTAACCGGCCTCAGGCAAATAGAGGGTTCTGATGCTGTTAACCATGCTTCAGGGCATGGGAAAGCCCATCACATACACGTGCAGTGAAGAATTATCAGGCTGCAAAGGTCAGTAGGGTAGAGACTGAGAAACTCTGCTCAGAAAACTTGGATTTGAAAAAAAAAGACTTTGAAGGGCTCCTGGGTGGCTCAGTTGGTTAAGCGTCTGCCTCTTGATTTCAACTCAGGTCATGATCTCAGGGTCCTGAGATCAAACCCAGACTGGGACTCAGCACTCAGCAGAAAGTTTGCTTAAGATTCTGTCTCCCTGTGCCTCTGCTCATCCCCCACTCATGCCTGTGCGTGCGCACACTCTGTGTCCCTTAGGGGGAAAAAAAAAAGACTTTGGAATCTAGAAGGCAATGAAATCTATCCACTAAATTTTAGGGGTGGGGAACAGAGGGGTTGGGGGTCGGGGAGGTTGATGGTCACGTTTCCCTTGCAAACTAGAGATAATTGAGATGGAAGAGTCTATGAAGTCCGCAGCAGAATGTGCTCTGGGGAACCCAGAGGAAGGCCCCACCTCGAAGGACGTTGTTCCAGGAAAGGAAAACAAAGCCCGCTGTGCAAGTTAGCATGCCCCGGCAAGCAGCACGGGAACGAGTGGGCAGCCAGGGCCTGGCAGGACCAGCAGGACTTGGTATCCAGGACAACACTCTCCATTCTACCGAGTCCAAGGTCGCGGTGAGTGCAGATGGGGGAGAATTGCTGTCACCTTATTTTCCCAACCTGTCCACATCCTGACCCCAACCACAAATTCCCCACAGTGGGAACTCCCAAAACCACACCATCAGGGTGATCCCTCTCATCTCAACGTGACCTTATTTTTATAATTCTTCAAAAATAATTGCACTTCCTTTCAACAATAGGTAGCATCTTATTTCTCATTACAAAAGGGAAATGTACTCTGTAGAGAAAATGAGAAAATACAGATTAAACAAAAACAAGAACTAAAAAGCATTTGTAATTCCACCATCCAGATAGAAATACTGTTAATGTCTTGGGTATGGCCTGCCGGACTTTTTGACATCTATGTGATGTTAATTTTAAGTGAGGGTTTTTCTAAACATTGTGGTGTATCACCCATGTTTTGACACTTTAACATTATACTGTGAGCATCATGTCAATCATTATTAAATAAAAAATTGCCTCAGTAGCCAAAAGGTATTTTGGTTATGGGTTTTCAAGCTTTTATTAACTAATACCTTATTCTGTGATATTTTAGTTATTTCCTGTTTTGTAATATTCACAAAGCAATGGCAAACATCTTTGTAGACATATTTAGGTATTTTTTAAGATCAATTCTGAAATTTAAATTGCTGTAGCAAAGAATTATGCATCTCTTTAAAGTTTTTGGTACATATTCCCAAATTAACTGTTGCATGTTCTCAAATTAACAAATTAAGCCCCCAAATTAAGGGCTACCATTTACCCTCCTAGCAGTAGTGTGTGGGAGTGCCAATCATCCCACATTCAAACACTGATGGTTTTCTTTTCCATTTTTTTAATCTTTGCACATTTGATAGAGGAAAAATGGATATCTTGCTACTTTGATTTCCAGTTCTTTGATTACTAAGTCTGCCACTTAATAAATGTTTAACTTTTAATTCTGTTTCTTGTATAAGCTGTAAGGTTATGTCCTTGTACAATGCACCTTTTACTTTATTTATCTCTCCCTTTTAATTGGTAAGAAATGTTCATCAACCCCATATAATACAGTGTAACATCCTAAATTTTATAAGGCACATATTTTCCCCAATTTATCTGCCCTTTTTTTTATTAGTGACTATATTTTAATGTAATCAAATTTATAAATCTTTTGTATATTTTCTCTCATAAAGTCATACTTAGAACGATCTTCTCTATTCAAGAATAAATAAGCTAATGTTTATATTTTCTTCAATTAATTTAATAATTTCAACTTTTTAAGGTTTTATTGATTGATTGATTGATTGATTTTAGAGAGCAAGAGTAAGAACAGGGGGAGGGGCAAAAGGCCTGGGAGAGAGGGGATCTGAAGCAGACTCCCCACCGAGCATGGAGCCCAATAGAGTTGGCTCAATCTCAAGACCCTGAGACCATGACTTGAGCCAAAAATTAAGAGTTGAGGGGTGCCTGGGTGGCTCAGTCGTTAAGTGTCTGCCTTCAGCTCAGGTCATGATCCCAGGGTGCTGGGATCGAGCCCCACACCGGGCTCCCTGCTTGGCGGGAAGCCTGCTTCTCCCTTTCCCACTCCCCCTGCTTGTGTTCCCTCTCTTACTGTGTCTCTCTCTGTCAAATAAATAAATAAAATCTTTTTTAAAAAAAATGAAGAGCTGGATGCCTAACTGACTGAGCCACCTAGGCACCCCTAATGGTTTCAACTTCTTGGTAAATTTCTTAACCCATCCAGACTTTTTTCAGAATTTGTTATGAATTAAATGTCTGGTCTTTTCTCCAAATAATTTACCAGATTACTCACCAAAATTTGTTGAATAATCCTTCTTTTCACTGCTGATTCAAAAGTCACTTTTATCAACCATTAAATTTTTAAAGATATCTAAGTATATTTCTTGGTTTTCAGTTCTTTTTATTGGTTATTTTGTTTGTTTGTTTTTTCAGCACCAATATGTCTCTGGCTTAATTATTATTGTGGGTTATCACAGATTCTTTTTCAAAAATGTTTTGCTATTCTCAAGCATTTATTCTTCAAGATTAATTTTAGAATCACTTTAGGAAATCCCCCACCTAAATCCCAGTGAGACCTCAGCTGGGATTCTGGTGAGTATGCAAAACTATTTGGAGAAATTTGGCATCCCTTCATCACAAATTTTTTTCTTTTCTTATTTAATATGCTGAGTATTCATAACCACAGGCATCTTTGTCTTCTTTCAAACTTAAAAGGAATTCATTCAACAAATATTTGTGGCGTATCTCCTCTCTTCCAGGTTTTATTTTAAGCACTTGGGATGTAACAATGAATAAACCTGGAAAAGATCCTGGCCCTTGTAAAGTTGGCATATTCGTCATGGAGACGGATGGATGGATGGATGGATGGATGGGTGAATGGATGGATGCGGGTGGATGGATGGATGGGTGGGTGGATGGATGAATGCATGAGTTTTCTAATGTTCTAAGTTCTGTGGAAGAAAGAACAATGTAAAGCAAGGTGAGGAGGATTGGGAGTTCAGAGGCAAGGGATGGTTACAGGATCACAGGAAGTGGTCAGTGTACGCTTGTTGGGATAAGACCTGGGCAAGACTTGTGAAAGGTGGGAGAACTCTAGGGAAAGGGCATTTCAAGTGAAAGGAACAACTAGAGCTAAAGCCTAAGGCAGGAGTATGCCTGGTATGCTCAGTAACAGCCCAGTAGCCAGTGTGCAGTAGAGCAGAGTGAATGATGGGCAGAAGAAAGGAGGGCAAATCTCTTGTGTAACTCTGTAGACCATTGTGAGGACTTCGGCTTTTACCCTGTAAAGTAATTATAGGACTTCAATGGTATTTGCAAAAGGTGGTTTTAGCTTCTGTGTGAAGAATAGCAAGACTTTGGAGGAATGGGACAGGGATTGAAGCAGAAAGGACGGTCAGGAGGCTGTCATAGCAGCCCAGGTCAGAGGTCAGGGAACAGTGGGAAGAACTGAGAAGGGTCCGGACTCTTGATATATTTTGAAATGCCCAGCAGGATTTTCAGCTTGTGAGCTGCATGAGGAAATTAGCATACAGGGATTTTTCCAACAAGGTTTCTGGCCCGAGTAACTGGAGAAATGGAGTTGCCATCGAGCGAAATGGGAAAACTGCAGGTCGAATAGGTTCTGGGGTAGGTGCTGAAGGGGAAAGATCACGAGATCAGTTCGAGACATGTTGAAGTTTGAAATGTTTATCTGGCAGCCAAGTAGAAAAATACCAAGAAGTCAGGTGTGTACGTAGATTTGGAATTTGAGGGCCTTTTCTAGGTAGAAGATTAAAAATACTGGAGTCGTCGGGGCGCCTGGGTGGCTCAGTGGGTTAAAGCCTCTGCCTTCGGCTCAGGTCATGATCTCAGGGTCCTGGGATCGAGCCCCACATCGGGCTCTCTGCTCAGCGGGGAGCCTGCTTCCTCTCTCTCTCTGCCTACTTGCGATCTCTCTCTCTGTCAAAAAGATAAATAAAATCTTAAAAAAAAAAAAAACTGGAGTCGTAAGCATGTAAATAGTATTTGAAGGGATAGTGTGGGATGATATGACCAAGGGAGTAGGTACAGACAGAAAAGAGAAGAGGACCAAGGAGTTAGCCTGGGTAAATCTTAAAATCTTAAAAAGTTGGGTAAAAGGAGAAAAACCAACAAGAGACCAGGAAAAAGTGCCTAGTGTGGTAGAGATAAGCCAAGAAGATACACCATCTTATAACCCAAGAAAGAAAATGTTAGAGAATGATCAACCTTATCAAATCCTGCTATTGGTAGATCAGTTATGGGATGAAATTCGACTACTGGATTTAGCTTGATGTTGGTGTCTGGTAACAATGAGAGCAGTTAGCTGGTAAGAGAGAGTTTCTAATGTTTCCTCATTAAGTATCAGACAGATTCATTTCAGATGTGCATCCTTTATTATATTATAGAATATCATATCGTTCTATCCCACCTTCACTAAGAGCTTAAATCAGAATGAGAAATCTATTTCTATGAGCAACTAGATTAATGGCTATTTCTAACAATAAACTAGACTGCATATAATGGAATATTCAGTCATAAAAAGGAATGAGATACTGATACGTGTGGGTAAACCTCAGAACCAAACTACGTGAAAGAACCCAGATACAAAGGTCACAGATTGATGAGCTGTTTATATGAAACAGCAAGAATAGGCAAATCCATAAAGACACAAAGCAGTTTGATGGTTTCTAGAAGCTGGGGGAGGGAGGAGTGGGACATAATTGCTTAATGGATATGGGATTTCCTTTTTGGGTGATGAAAATGTTTCAGAATTAGATAGAGGTGGCGGTCACACAATATTACAAATGTACAAAATGCCACCGAATTCTTCACTCCACGGTGGTCAATTTTATGTTACGTGAATTAAACCTAAATTTAAAAAAATACTGGGAAGAATTAAAAGCTGTGTATGGCCCACTGGCCAAATTTGGCCCACGGCCTATTTCGAGCCAGGAATAGAAATGGTTTTTATTTTTAATCGTTAAAAGAAAATCTAGAGAAGAATATTTCATAACACATGAAAATTATATGAAATTAAGTTTCAGTGTGTCTAGATAGAGTTTTATGGAGACACAGCCATGCTTATTTGATTACTTGTTATTTGTGTCTACTTCACGCTACAACAGTGGAATAGATGCAGTAGAAACTGTAAGTTTGCAAAGTCTAAAATATGTGTTACATGCAAGTAGTGAATCATGCAACACTACATCAAAAACTAATGACGTACTGTATGGTGAGTAACATAACACAATTTTTTAAAAAATGTACTCTCGGGGCGCCTGGGTGGCTCAGTGGGTTAAAGCCTCTGCCTTCCGCTCAGGTCATGATCCCAGGGTCCTGGGATCGAGCCCCGCACCGGGCTCTCTGCTTAGCGGGGAGCCTGCTTCCTCCTCTCTCTCTCTGCCTGCCTCTCTGCCTACTTGTGATCTCTGTCAAATAAAGAAATAAAATCTTTAAAAAAAAATGTACTCTCTTGCCCTTTACAGAGACACTTTTCAGGCTCCTAGTCTAATTCCTCAGGAAGAAAAAACAAACAAAACCAAAAACAAAAACAACAACAAAACTCCTTTATGACCAAGTTTTTCATGGTGGACAGGTTTTCTACCAGAGAAATGCTCCATTTTGCTACTAGAATCTCCAGATTCTTAAAATATAAAGTGTTTTTCAAAGAAGGAATTGGGAGTTATCTGCCTTCCTCCTGGTAATTACGCCTTCACTTGATTAGCTTGTAAGCTACAATTTTAAAAGACTAAACTAGATGACAGGAAAGCATTTCTAATGCTGTGGTGAATGTCGTAAGAATGTCATTGGTGGCGTGCTCAGCATGGGCGAGATTCTTAGCAGAGAGTAAGGCCAGAAGAGTAATTCTGTCCCCTCTCCATCCTGAAAGGGTAAACTCCAGAGAAGTCTAAGCAGCATGGTCCTCCGCAGCACTCAGCTGCTTTTTTCTCCCCTGCTGCCCTAAAATCAAAGTGACAGACGGAGTCAAGGGAGGACCGCGCCCATGTCAACGGAACTGACATTCTCAGTTCTGACAGCTTTTCTCCACAGTCCCTGCCAGGGCTGCCCAAATCCTAGTCAAATCTGAAATGTGAAGCTTAACATCTCGGTGGTCCATCTTTCTAGAGTGTGGATGGAAGTGTCTACCTATTCGTTTTGTCTTGCTTTGCTTGGGGGATGCTTGTTTGTTTATTGGTTTGTTTTAATATTCTCTTCTCAATCTCAAACCTCTCCCAGTGCAGCCCTTTCATACAGATCCTCCAGGATATATGTGACCCTTTAATGCAGAGATGCTCCAGATGAAGGCCCAGTTTTGCACTGCAGACCTTCTCCCAGAAAGCTGAGGGATCAATGTCATGCAACTGACAGTCCACCTGGGCTTTAACCATTAGTTCTAATTCTCTCTCGCTGGCCACGGCTGCTAAAACTTCCATCAGCCTGGTCTTCATCAGGTGTTAGAAGCCCTTAAATGGTTAGCTTATTGAGTTAATACATTTTTAAAAAATCATTATATATTATTGTATTTAAATGTTTAACTATTATTTAAATAAATCAGTAACAGTTAATAAATATGAATCTTATTTATAAAAGATCACTGGAATGAATTCTTCTATAAATAATACATTTCTTTAGTATTTGATGCCATAATCGTGTTTCAAGGGTATTTGAGGTAAACCTTTACAGAGCAAGGGTCACTTGGTTAATTTCTAAACTGAGTGTCCTCTCCTGAGGACAGGAGAATGTAGTTGGTGCTCTAGCAGAGTCATGCCTCATCAAATCCTGAGTTTGGAATATCCAGCTCAGCCTTAAGGAATCTGGAAATCATGACCTCAGGGAAAACTGTCATTTAGAGCTGCAGGTGATGCACTTTTAGCCCTGTGACCATTGACTTTTGCATGTTGAATTGTGCCTCTTAAAAAGAAGGCCCCTTGGTTTTTCCACTTGGTGCTCGCGACACCCTTTCTCGGATGGAGAGACTGAGGTCCGAGGACTGGTGCCCGTCCAAGGTCTCAGACCTAAGGACTAAGATCTAAGTTTTTTGATACCTTAAGTCCAGCTTCTTCTACCTCACCATAGTACATTTATTACGTGTGCATATATATACACACATATCCAGATCAAACATAAAAATAGAAGACAATTTATGCATGGACGTCATAATAAGTTGTAGAAGAACTGTCCTGCTTTGGTACTTTTGTCTTCTTACATTTGTATCTCTCCACCTTGCCTCCAATCCTCCTTTTAAAAAGAATCAACCAAGATGAGAACATTTATGACATCAGTGTCATTTTCGAAACAAAAAGAAGTCCCCAGATAAGTGCATAGGAAAACTAGAAACAGCAGGGTACTCTTATATTGGCTAATGCATTTGCAGCCTTGATTCCTAATGTGTATTGATCGCATGAGTCATCACCAGCTTAGTGGGTTTGGCAATGTCTGCAATGGAAAATACTCCGTATTTCCCACACGTTCCTTCTGCATGATTCAAGAGCCTGCCCTGAGCTGCAGAGTAGTGGAGCCTATAATCCCTTCTACATACCTGTTACATGGACCCGCATCTCTGCAGTGGCCAGCTCATGCAAAAAATTCCTGTTCACCTCCGTCCGCTATGAGAGCCTATCTGTTACCCATTGTAAATGTGATCGGAAGAGGATGTTGGGACAGGAACCATTGCTGACCCAGAATCTCCTCAGGGAAAACTTTGGTATCTAGAAACTCCTTGACGCTTCTCCTCCAACCTTCCAACCCTGTCTTCAATGGCTGTGGTAACATACTTGCAATTTTATTCTACGATTATCATAAACAGAGCTTGGAGGACCATGAATGCCTTTGGAATTTTTCCCTTTCAGTTTCAATAGGAAAAATGCAGACCAGGCCAGGGTAGAGATCTGCTGATGTGTGGACATCTGGCAGGAGGCAGTGGGGGCAAGGGAAGACAGCCAAGCTCCAAGTTGTATAGACCTGGACCCTCGTCCCATCTCTGTCCTCACTTGCTATGTATCCCTGAGCTTCAGTTCACTCTCTGTAACAACAAGAGAACAGAGGCGCCTGGGTGGCTCAATGGGTCAAGCCTCTGCCTTCAGCTCTGGTCATGACCCCAGCATCCTGGGATCGAGCCCCGCATCAGGCTCTCTGCTCAGCAGGGAGCCTGCATCCTCCTCTCTCTCTGCCTGCCTTTCTGCCTACTTGTGATCTCTGTCTGTCAAATAAATAAATAAAATCTTTAAAAAAAATAACAACAAGAGAACAAAAATCCCTACCTCACAGTACTGTGTGGTTAAAAACAGGGGGAAGATTACAGTATTGAGTTCAGAGCTAGTGAATCACATATTCAACCCAACTCAACTTTAGTCCATTCTTTGCCATCGAAATTATTGATTACCCCCACCTTCTTCAATTAAAATGATGCCTTGCATATAACAGGTAACAAGTATTAATAAAATGAAGAACATCCAGGAAACTGCCCAAGAGTGCACAAGAGCACGATAATTTTTAGTTCCTTCCTGTTGCCTTTCCTTCCAGAAGGATCAGGGTGAGAATTCCCTTATGACTTCTAGTACAATGTTCTTCGATCTCAAATATGTGTGTGCAAGTGTGCGTGGGTGTGCACACACAAGTGTGTGTATGCAAGTGTGTGTACGTATTGACTGCCGAACTCCTTCTGTCTTAATTATGCTGATTTTTTCCTCCATTCATTTGTTTTTCTCTCAAGTTACCTTCTGTCTATAGGAGATGAGAAAGGATCATGCCCAGTGACTCTGTTTGGCTTAGCTGGTTTCACGTGGCCTCACAGTCTTAAAGATCATCTCTTTAATACCATGATTTGACGTCAAAAAGAAGTAGCATGTGAAAGTCACAGAAACACTTCCCATGTCCTGCATGTATTACTTTTAATTCCACTATGGAGCACTGACTCTTCCAAATAATCCTATTATTATTTAGATTCTGAAGCCAGAGTTTTTAAGAATGAAGCTACCAAAGATACAAAATGTAAGCATTCCCGTACTAGAAATCAACATTCCACCTGAGGTCATTCAGGCCATCATTTACACAGGGTACCCTCAGATGTCTCTTCATTGCACCAGTACAGGGAACCATGGCTGAAGTTATGCCTATGCACTCCTATAATCAGGCAGCTTTAGGTATGGAGGGACTGGCCTTTCTGAGTTATAGGTATGAGATGAAAGCAATGATGGAAATCTGAAGCTTCTCTCTCAGGACAACAGAGCACTCACAGACACTGCCGTAGGTCACCTGAGAGGTGTCATGGGAGCTCATGCCAGAAGGAGGACTCAGAGGCCCATGTAAGCTGTTAGCTGCGAGGTGTCCACAAGGAAAATGACATAAGTCAAGGGGCATGGCTAATAGGATTCCAGTGCAGATAGTTTTCAACACCTGCAGACCAATAGCAGAGACGGACAGTGGTTCCCAGAATCAGCTTTCAGGTCACTTCCTAGGTCAGGCAGGCAGTACCTGGCCTGGATCGTATGGCCACGCAGGACCTGGGGAGTTCTGAGTCCCAGCAAAGCAGGATTAGTCACATTGGAACGTGGATGTGAAAAGTTAAACCCAGGTGGGGGCTCATACAATGCAGATCTGCAGGTAGTTTAGAACCCAGTAGTCACACAAGCCTCCAGGATTTGGGGCCACAAGGAGAAATCTGTCTCTTTGCATAGAATGAGGGGGGTGGACCCCCAGCATTGGACCCTCATTCTCCATGTTATTTTCCTGGTTAAGGGGTCTTGATTGTAAACCCCTGGTTTATCCTGTTTTATTTTTAAGAGATATAATATGAAATGTGACTAAGAGTTAAGCAATGCTTAAATGGCCAAATGTTATCAAAATGATTCTTGCCAACTCTTTTATAGATATATATATAATTAATGTTATTTAAAAAAAAAAAAGTAGCGTGTCATGCAGTGCTGTTGATTAACCATTCGCATTGAGAAAACCCTTTTTATATTTCTCCCAGTATCTATATAGGGACCCGTTTATTCACAAGAGCTTCAACACTTGGTTCCTCTAGGGACAGCTTACTTATCCATAATGGTAGACCTGACCATGCTCATAAAAGATCCCAATGCCAGGAAGTTAGTCATTGTTGTCCTGGCTTGCACTGATCCATTCCAAACTCCATCTGAGTATCATAACTAACATTCTTAACAATTTTCCACTGTAACTCATAGGACTATCTTAGTTTATCCCAGAAGTTCAAGCCCCAGGGAATAACTGATCGTTACATGATGAGCCGGCCCTCTATTTTCCCTGTATCTCCATATACCACAAACCACATCAATCCAAGGGGGGAATAGGACCCAGCTTCCAGCAGCTTCATTTTCACTTGCTTTTTGCCACAGTAGGACACGAGAGTAGTTTAAATACGGTACAGTTGGTACTGAAAATACTTCATTGGAAACGTTCTCATCCTACAACTAGGACACTTCTGAAAGGTAGCCACTTTCATCCTCTGCAATTGTTTCTTTGGCATTTATTTCAATATGTCTAAATATTGTGCTTACTCTTTGTTCATTAATGAAATATTTATTGATTTCTGGCTGCCACCCTCCAGCACCCCCTGTTTGTTCTCTGCCTCACTCTCACCTTCCCACAAGAGTTACATACAGCACAATCTTTGCTCTCCCTTTGTTCTCATCTTCCTAAGTAGTTTTGTCACAATTTTGTGTGAACTTGATAGTCCGTGTATACACTATTGTGACTATTGCTGATTCAAATATTGTATTAGGATTACATTTCTATTCTTACACAGATTTTACATTTCCTCAAGTATAAATCACCTTTTTAATTCTCTTGACTTTTTATGTATCTATAATTTTTTTCAAATGTTTCTGTCAGGTGCCATATCTATTACAGCATCCAAACGTGAAAAGCATCAATAAACTTCTAAGTTACATTTTTCCCCCGAGGATATGGCCTTACTTCATCTTGCAGCACCTGTATAGGCCTTATCATTTACCTTTCCTCTGTGTCGGTTCCTCTGTTGTGCACTGGATCCAACAATTTCCTCTTCCTTGATTTATTCCCTGATCTCTCTGAGGCACATTTTTCATTAGTGTTCTGAGAAATGGTGTATGGAAAGCAAATATTTGGAGTCCTGAATATGTGTCTGTTCTGCCTACATAATTGTTACTAATTTGCCTGGGTATAAAATTCTAGGTTGGAAAGTCTTTTCTCCCAGAATTTTGAAATTCCACAATTTTCAACAGTCCCTGATCCTCCCATTTCCAAATTGCTATAGGGAAATCAGTCTCCCCCTTTTCTGTGAAATTCCTTGCCCTTCCTCCAGTTGCTTTCTATCTTCTGAATACATGCTGAACTCTCCTCTATGCTTGCCACTCTTCCTGGTAATCTTGTTATTTGGGGCTTATGTCACTTTTTATTATTTATCTGACATTTTAGTGGGCTTTGGTATGAATAAATGGGACTCTCTTGTGGCCAGTCCACCATGTTTACTCAGAGTCTAGTGACATCTTTATGTTTGCAAGTATTTAAATCCATGCAATCCCCTTTGCACGTATTTTGACACTATTACTGTTAGCAACCCTAGGAGGACTTAGAAGCATTGCCATTTGATGAGGAGACAGCTGAGGCTCTGGGAATGTTTGTAGCTTTCATAAGTTTAAGGGGCCAGCATGAGACAGATTCCAATTTAAAACCATGTTTTTCCCACTCTTACTGAGGCATAAGGGTCACATTCAGTGATGCCTTTGTGATGGAGGTCACTAGTAATGGACCAGACCGTAGATTTCCCATATCCTGTTACAGTAAACTAACACCACAGAGTGATGTGAATTATCCCTTTGAACTATTCTCTGAACCACAGAATACAGGCTTTCCTCTTCAGTCACACTCATGCTATTCCACTGTAGAAATTGGAACACCTAAAACCAAATTATTGCTGGTGATCTGATTCATTCAAATAGTGGAGTGTATTAGAACAGACAAGGAAAACTGAAATTATGGTGTTCAGGTCTGATGGAAAATATACCTTAATACATAATAGTGCTATTTCAGAGTCCAGCACACAATGAAATAACTCTTCTTTGAAGCTTTTACTTACATTCTCTCATAGGGCACAAATAGCATTCTCTAATTTGAAAACAAAAAAATGAGTGATTGTTTTCAAAGTCCAGTGTTTAAAAGGCATTGCAATAACCACTCTCAAAAAAAGGAAAAGAGCCTTTCCAATTAGTATTTATGAACAAGCACACATACCCAGTAATTCATGGTTTGTTTATATGTCACTTTGCCTTTCTGTGGTTGTAAGAGCAGACACACTTTGTGTTCAATGATACCTTCTTGAAGGCAGTTTTCAGGTAATACCTCCTGAAGGGTTTGTGGATCTTTGTCCAGACAAGAGTTTGCCTGTGGCTTTTCCCAGCTGAATATCGATTCTTGTACTCTTCTTTTTTTTTTATTATATAATTATCCCCTTTCATATCTTCATGTACCTTACTCCCAATAAAGGGAGGAAGTTTTAGGGTCAAGCAGAGGAAAAGTGATACTAGGCAGGACCTCTTCTGACCTGGTACCTCAGGCTTCTCATCTGTGGAATAAAATCATGCCTACAGTTGATCTTCAAGTCCTCTCTCAGCTCTGGAATGCTGCTTCTACACCATTAATGAATCAACTCCACTTAATTATCTCAGTCAGTCACTCCTGTTTGAGTTCATGTGTGACTGTGAGAGAATTTGTTGGTTAATGTATTTAGCACATATTATTGGACATCATGCTTAGAGCTGGGTACACAGTGACAGATGAACAAACATAGCGCTTAGCCTCATTGGGTTCACAGTCCAGGAGGAAAGACATACAAAAACAAACTCTTGAATGAGTAATTGTGATAAATGCTGTGAAAAACAACAACAGAAAGCTGCAAGAAAGATTAATTTTAAAGAAAAAAAAGATAATTTAGACAGGAAAGGAGAAATGTGGCCAAGAAAGCTTCATGGGAGGAATGACAAGAGACCCAAAGGATGAGGACTGACCAGCCAGGTGAGGAGTGATATAGACAACATTCCAAATATTTAGGGCTACATGTTTGAAAGACCCTGCACAATTAAAGAGCTCATGCCTTCAGGGAACTCGCTAGAGCATAGCGAACAAGGGGGTTGGCCTAAGATAGGACCAAGTATGGGCTCCCACCAAATCATACAAATCCTCCCCACCATGCTGAGCATTTTGTATAATGCCAGAAAGGCAGGGAGAACCTACTGAAAGCTGTTTACACAAGAAAGGGAGGTGATTCATGTCGTGTTTAAATGATTGTTCTGGTTCCTGTGCATGCATTGGAGGAAGACAAACACAGATAAACTAGTTCAGTTAGGAATTAGTCTGGACAAGGGCCAATGGTGGTTTGGATGGCGTAGAAGAGGGTGATTTTCACATATGATCTTCATTTTGCTTCTGTTGTCAGCTGTGTTTGCAGCGGGGGCTTTCTGTATCCTCATGTCTCCAAGTATATGTATGAATTAATGCCTGTGAGATGTTGGGAGTCCCATTGCCTGTCCAGCAGTGTTCTTGGTCAGCATTCTTCATGTGGTATAGCCACAGCTGTGTGTCCGGCAGACTCCAGGTCATATAAGCCAAGCTTTTAAAATAATCTCCTTGAGGCTTCTCTAAGTAGGACTGAGTAGAGACAGTCCCATCCTTGTCGCTATGTGGGAAGAGCAGGATGAAAGGAGTAGGACCTCAGCAGTTCCACAAGGAAACCCTTTCCTGTACCCCCTTTCCTCACTTTCCCAATGTGCTTCATGTGCTTGGTCATCTAAGAGCTATAAACTCCCATTTTGGCAGCCCATGTTTGGGGGTGTGTGAGGAACCTACCAGCTCACTCCCTCTGTCTTGCACATCTTGTCTTGGGCCAAATGAAGACAAAACATCCCACCGTGACATCCTCACCTAACCTCCCTCTAACTGCTCTGCATAATGTGAATGCAAGTGGCCAGCACCCCTCACATCTTTGAGGCCGTCCGGGCCCTTCCCTTGTGTCTGCCTGCTAACACCGCTGCCTTGAGCCTCACTTCTGCAGCATGGGCTCCAAGGGGCCTCTCTCCTCTGTCTCCTTTCTTCGCACCCTGTCACAGCACCCTGTCCCGGGAGGCTGCATGACTCCCTGAAGCAGTGCTCTCATGGCCACTGACCCTGCTCCTCTTCCACCAGCCAGGAGCTGGTGTGGGACCCAGTCCTCCATCCCCACTTTAAGTACCATCAGCCTGTCTCTCACACAGACTGTGCCATTCCCCCTTTATTGGCCATTTTCCTGAGCATCTGTCCAACAGCTCAGACTCTGTGACAGAAACTTGGGTAAAAATGGGCAAAACTGCAGCACTTACCCTCCTTGGCAAGACTTACAGAAGAGCGGAAATGGGTGACCTCTGTGAGGAGCAAGAAATTGGCATTTGCTAGATTGAAGTGAGTGAACAGTGACATGGAGGAGACAGATTTTCTGGAGTAATGAAAAGGAAAGGAGTAGAAGGAAACCAGAGCTGCTACCTGAAGTGGTACCAGATGTGGGAGAAGGTCAAAGAATCTACCATAAGATCTTGTCCATTTCAAAAACATCATGCGACTTCAGTGTGTGAGAAAAGAAGAATTACCCGGGTCTGGGGATTAACCCCTCTTTCGGGGACTTCATGTTAGCCACTAGGTGAAGGCAGGCTGTCTCCTAACCAAAGCTCGCGCATGTCTGACAGGAGCAAACGCTAAGCATGGGCTGCGCTGCAAGGCCTGTAAGATGAGTCTCCACCACAAGTGCATGGATGGCCTAGCACCCCAGCGGTGCATGGGCAAGCTGGTAAGGGCCGGTGCCAGGAGTGAGCCCAGACCCCCCTGCCTATCCAAGCTCCTCCACCCTCATAGCCAGACACTAGGGAGGCAGCCCCCAAGGCCCTGGCCTACCAACCGGGCTTCCTTGTTGGCCTAATGACCAATCAGAAGAGCAGCTTTATCATCCTGAGAGACAAATGTTCCCCATGTGAAAAAGACTCTGTGTCCTTAACAGGGTGACTGACTTGTCCCGGGTTAGAACTTCTCCAGCGTTAGCACTGCAAGGCCCACATCCTGGGACTGTCCATGTTTGGAAGTTGAAAGTGAGGCATCCCTGGAACCCTCTCTGCCCAGAAGAATGAGGGTGGCTGGTCACCTCAGTGTTAAATTGGCTCAGCGGATGTCAAGAGAGGGAGAGAGATTAACCACCATCCTAAAAATGGAGCAAGTAATAAAAATCAATGTACCACTTTAAGAGATCATGGCGGCCAAACCAAGGAAGATCAGATGGCCGTGGCCCATTCTAGGCTGGTCTTAGCATCTTGGAAACATGGGCTTCAGTACTGGGGCAACATGTGGAAAAAAAGGAACCCAGAGCATTTTTTGAGGGTATTGATACTAGGATGGCCAAAGAACTGTCAAGGGGACCAAGAATGTCTAGCCTAGAGACACTTGGACTGTGACAGCTGCCTTTAAAAAAAATTTAAGACCTTTCATACAGAAGAGGAATTATCTTCTGTCCTATGGCTCCAGAGAAAAGATCTAGGATCAGTAGATACCAAGTCTTAACAAAGAGAGGAGGTCACCAAAGACCTGCCTCCTTGGTTAGTGAGAGCTCCGCCCACCCACACCTCAGAAATGTCAGTGTTCAAAAAAAAGAGGATACCACTTGCCATGAACAAGGGTGAGGATTCAGGAATTCCAGTAGGGGCTGGGCCACAAACGTCCCTTCCAGCGCTGGGATGTAGTAAGTCAGGGTTCTTAGAGAGTTCATCTCCTTACTCTGACTGACAGTGTCATCTTCTCTAAAATCCCGGCCTCACTTGTTCCCCTCCTTCTCTTCCAACGGTGACTCCCACATACCAAGGCAAAGACTAGGAATGAGAGATCAGAAAAACATGATAGAATCTAGAACACAAGACAAATGACTCTGGGGGAGCCACATATACAAGGTCCTTTGGGCCTCCCTCTGAGGTCTGCTTCCCCTGGCCCAGGTCTTTTATGATTTTAATAAACCTTAATCATGAACTGCTATGAACTAATGCATGCCAGTCCATTTGTACTGTGGGAGAAAATGGGGAGCCTAGCTGCTAAGGTCTGCCGAAGGAGGAGAGGCAGGAAAGGGAAGGGCAGGGTTGGGGCTTGCTTTCTGGGTGGAGTGTAGCTTGCTTATTGCCACCTGTACCTCCCGTTCTACCCCCCCACCAGGGATAAATTCAAGGACAAGTCAGCATCTTCAAGGGCGACAGAGGGGTGCCCCCTGGAAAAATCAGCTGGTATGATTTTCAGAGCTCTTGTGTGGTTTTCTCCATCACCTCTGTGACATTAAGCCTTTCTCTTTCTCATTCTTTCTCCAGCCAAAGGGGTTTCGGCGTTACTACAGCTCCCCCTTGCTCATTCATGAACAGTTTGGATGCATTAAAGAAGTTATGCCCATCGGTGAGTTGGGACACGATGAGTTGAGTTGGTCTGGGGCAGCAGCATCAGCCTTAATAGCTGTTACGCTCCTCTCTTGGGACTGCAGACCCAAGGGCCATGTTTGTGCATCGGTCTGGTGGCTGATTGCGTTATGACTGTTTGCTTTGCTGGAAAGGAGATTTAAGGAGGAGCAAATTCTCTCCCCGATGAAGCTTGAAAAACACTTAAGTCCCAAAGGCTGCTGATACGCTATTCCACCCATTAGCAGAATAGCAGAGTGGGAAGAACTTGGAGCCTAGCAGCCCACACACCTGGCTCGGAGCCCAGCTTCCCCGCTGACCCACTGTGTGTCTGGACAAGCTACTCAGCCTGTCAGACCCTACAAGTGAAGAACAGCAAAAGCTGCTTTTCCTAACGGTTGCAGAACAAACAAACAAACAAACAAAAAACACAGATTATAGACCCATGCTTGGAAGGAACTCTGAGTATCAGTTTTTCTTTAATGAGGACCAAAAAATGTCTTATATTTATAGATATTTCTGGCTTCAGTTTATTCTTTAACAATATCTTTCAGTTTATTTCTATTTTTTTTCCCTCTATCTGTGAGAATCTCTACATCTTTTTGCCTTTGGAGGGAGGCAAGTTTTAAACTTAGAAAGCTTTTAAACAGAAATTCACAAGGCCTGGTAATGTCAAATTCCTTCAGAAACACTTGCCTCCTACAACGAACTTTAAGCCATGCTCAAGGCTTCGAACCTTGGCGAGTAGAACCTCACACTAGGGCAAATAAAGCTGGTGTCCGGGAAGAAGCTTGCTATTGGAGTCCTGAGACTGGATAACAAAAGAGGAAAACCGATAAATCAGGAAGCGTCTGGGAGCAGAGAGTTCTGGGTGTAAGTGGTGGGTGCACCGGAAGAACCTGGTCAATGGCACATATTGTGGGGGGCCGATCTGCCCGGTGAGCTTGACCACACACAGCTCCTTTTTTCCCAGGGGTTACTAGTGAGCCTGTGGCACAGAACCTTCTTCTTAAGTGCTGTTGACCCAGAAGGTATGATAAATGCTTGGCTGCCCTCCTGATGGTGAGTGGAGGAAACCTGTCACTCAGACGACCTTTCTCTTCCCGTTGCAGCCTGTGGCAATAAGGTGGACCCTGTCTATGAGACCCTCCGCTTCGGCACCTCCCTGGCCCAGAGGACGAAGAAGGGCAGCTCCGGCAGTGGCTCTGAATCACCTCACAGAACCTCTGTAATTATCCTCTTTCTCCCTCAGTCCACCTGCAGTGCTCCGGGGAGGGCAGACCCCAGACACAGCAGCGCAAGGGGTTCCCCATAAATGTATCATGAGGACAGGTCTCTGAGAGTCAGGCATCCTCTGAAGGGAAATCCCAGGTGCCTTGGGCCACTAAAGGTTAACTTCCTGTTTGTGGCCAACACCCAGGGATCATTGGACTTTTGTCCTCAAAGACCATGTTCTTGGTTTCATGCACCTCGATTCTCCATGTACTTGCCCTCCCTCCCCTCCCACCAATGCCTGATGGCATGGCAGTCGACAAAGAGAAAGGTTCACCAAACAAGGGCAGAAGCAGGGAAATCCCGGCGGTGGCCATTTCTCCTTCCGGCTACATCCCAGTTCAAGAATACAGATCTTTCTCACATTTTCTCATTCTTTTCTCCCAGAGACAAGGTCCTCTTCTTGCTTTCACACAAAAGCTGCCCTCCCCAGAGGCGCTGGACTGGTGACTTAACAGGGTCTGTTTCCAAGGGACACTCACCCTCCCAGACACCTCTCCCACATGTTTTTTGGTCTAAAATGACTACCCATGGCTCTCCGTGACATGCTGTCATCATTCTGTTTCTGGTGGTCCCAACCAGAATTTCTGGAAGTGTCCCAGGATGCCACACAACTCTGCTGTTCATGCTGAAGGCCACCATCTGTCCTGCAGAGACAAGGACCTTCCAGCCAATGTTGCCAGCTAGGATGGCTCGTACCCAGTTACTGGTTCCATTGTTGCTGCCCATGTTAAAATGGGATTTCAGGGCAAGGCAAAGATGAGCCGCCAGGTGGTCTGCCCAGCTGGGTCCTATAACATCGAGTGATTAGGGTGGATCATGGGAGAGGGAGGGGCGCGTACCCATTGGAGGGGTTCTCGCGCTGAGTGAAAGCCGCTCCCTCAATGAGTGCAGGTCAGTCCACAAGATAACTGAGATTATAGGCTGTAGGCAGGTGTGTAGGTCAGGTGGGTGAGTAGGTAGGTCTGAAGGTCTTCTGATTGGTGCCCCATTATTATCCTAGATGCCATCTTTTTTTAAAGATTTTATTTGTTTATTTGAGAGAGAGAGATAGCATGAGCAGGGGAGAGGGAGAGGCAGACTCGCTGCTGAGCAGGGAGCCCAGCATGGGCCTCTTGTTCCCAGGACCCTGAGACCCTGACCTGAGCTGAAGGCAGATGCTTAACAGACTGAGCCACCCAGAGGCCCTTAGAGGCCACTTTACACTCACCAAAAGCCCTGCTCTTCATGCATCCCACCAACTTCTAAGAAGGAAGAACCAAAACTTCGGGCACACTGATTCCTTGCTGACCCTAAAAGTGATGTCAGTTTTACTCAGGTAGCAAACATGAATTAAGTACCTACAGTCCGCCAGCATAGAGGACACAGAAGGGGAGGACATGACTTCTTACCCTCCGCATTCACCACTTATTTCAGAAGACCAGAACAATAGAGCGCAAAGCAGATGGTGACGGCATTGTCTGGCACTTCTTAAAGAACACACTTTTATATGTCTTGTACTATTTGTATTATGAATCGGAACATAACATACACGTTATGAGTATTATAATAGCTATGCTATTATATTATATTGGAGCACTGCAGGATTTCAGAGTAAAGAGGGAAACAGTTTCAGTAGACATTGCCCTCAAAGCAGTGCAGGTATAAGCTGGGACATTTTAAGGTACCTGATCCTGGTGATCTCCCTGGGGAGGCTATACATCAGATTGGCAGTCCCGATGATAACGGTTCTGGTGACGTGGGTTGGATGACAGTAAGAGTATAAGTAATTTTCTAGCACAGAGCCTGGCACTCAATAAATGAAATTTGCTGATGTTTTATTTCAATTAAGCATTTAGCCCTTGGCTGGGATTTCTTTGAATTTGAGTTATGATGAAGTGAAACAAGGGTGTGATCCATTAGAAAGGTAAATCCATTCCCTGAGGACATTTCCCTGGCCATTCCTTACTGGGGCCCATTCTTGGGCTCTGTAAGAGGCCTCTGGGTCCAGCCTCTGTAAGAGGCTCTTACAGAGGCTGGACCCACTCCTGCTGTCCTCCTCAGCCAGTCTCCTCTCATGTGTCCTCCAGTCACTCCTTAAGTCAGGGATGTTCCCAGATCTCTACTTTGGTTTGGCCTTCTTGTGCTACTGGTTCTTTGCGATCATCTCATTCACAGGCCTCTGGTCCAGCCCCCTGGAGATGACTCCTTAGATACTTCTCGTCCTAACCTCCAGATGGGTCGTACAGCTATTTCTAAATCAGCAGGTCCATGCTCTAAAGATGCTCCACTGGTGATTGTGTCCTCTAACTCAGAACTCAGAAATGTAGGGGCGCCTGGGTGGCTCAGTCGTTAGGCATCTGCCTTTGACTCAGGTCATGATCTCAGGGTCCTGGGGATCAACCCCACCCATCGGGTTCCCTGCTCAGTGGGAAGCCCGCTTCTCTCTCTCCCACTCCCCCTGCTTGTGTTCCTTCTCTTGCTGTGTCTCTCTCTGTCAAATAAATGAGCAAAATCTTAAAAAACAAACAAACTCAGAAATGTGCATCGAAAGTGCCCTTTGTCTCTGTCCGCAGGGCTGGACGTTGAATATCATCTCTCACCCAGACTATTTCAGAGGAATAGCTGTGTTCCCCTCTTCTCTTGGGTCATTTAAAGAAAGACCTTTGCAGTTATCCAAATCGAAAGACTGTATTGACTTCCTTATGCCCAAAAGACGACATGTAAACTGTAGCATGGCGTGGGAGGCCTGTCACTGCCCTGAAGACCCACCTTCCCTTGAACACGCCAAGCTCTTTGCATCTTTGTACTTTAGGACATGCTGTTCCCCCAGCTGATGTTCTTTAAGACCAGCTTGGTTTTTACACAAACCCGGAAGAGTTCTCAGACTCCCCCAAGCACAACAGTTGTTCCTCTCACAGGCCTTCAAAAAATCCTTTTCTTACAGGGTAGAGACGATTGCAACATAATTTTCTGTTTTTACCTCTCTTTCCTGTACTAGATACTGAGTCGCTATACAGCAGGGCCCTGTTCCCTGTTCATCTCATTTTACCAGGGCCTGGCATCTCGTGCTCAAGAAGTGCTCAAAGAGTGAGGAAAAGTATCAGGGATTCTTAAAGACTGACCTCAGCACCCTCAAAATCGACCTGACCTTTCGATGTTCCTGCCCCCAGTTACATTCACACTTTGAAGCTCTCTGGACTGCCACATTGTGCCCCCATCTTGTTTCTACCTCTACGCAGACAACATCTCTTTGGGGTCTGGGTTGGGGTGTCCCTTCTGTGGACACCCACAGCAACCAACTCATCAATCATAGTGATTTGCAGATTCCTTGGTATTTTTCACTTTCGTGTTTCACTTTTCCCTCTCTCCTTTAGTTTCCTCCCCAACTAGATGAAGCTGCTCAAACACAAGGACTCTTGGTTCCCTTCTTCTCTCTGTTGTTTTATACCAGTGATTCTCAAATGTTGGTGGGGATCTGGATCCATGGAAGGGCTTTGTAAAAACAGAAAGCTCAAGGCCCTGTCTTGCTACAAGTTGGGCATCTGTGTGCTTTATTACCCCTCCAGGTGATTCTGACACCTACAGAAGTTTGAGAACCTCTGATCTGTAGATCATGTCCTTAACCGCACCTACCACGTTAGGTCTTCTTCCGTAGGAGCGTGAGGAGGGCCATCGCTTCCCCCAGGGCCACACAGAGATGGCTGTCAGCCTGTAGCCGTCACTTCTTACAAATCAAGACTTTCTGCCAAAAAGAAAAACAGACTGCTCTGGTCACTTGCCCTGCATGCTGAATGGGCCTTTCTCATGTCGCTGGGAAGAACTGGTATATACCCTCACCCCCTCCCAGTGCCTACATCTCTCATGCTTGTCTGAGGCCGGCATTCGTGGAAAGGCCAATGAAAGCCAGCCTGGGGAGGCAAGAACAGAGAGGGGGCTCCCCGGGGACGGCCCTCAGGTACACATCTCGGCAGCGGAGAGCTGCCCCTGCGTCTGGGGCTGTGGCGACCCCAGGACGAGGAGACCTCCTCAGAACCTCCGCGGCAGGCAGTGACCATGTTAGCCTCCATGGTTTGTTCTCACGCAGAAGTAGCAAGAATGTCAGAGAGACAAATTAAGGATGTCCAGTTTGCTTTTCTGTCTGAAATGGTTTTGTTTCTAGCCATGTCTGGCCCCTACAGACCAGTTCTCAGGGTGGAAGACTCGGTTTTCTGAATGTCAATAAGGTATCCATTCATCACAGTCCATTTAAACTTCCTGACACTGGTTCTATCAGTAAATATTCTCGGAACTGTGCTCTGTGAAGGCATTGTTCTCAGGGCTGCGGGGAGACAAAGACAAATCAAATTGTCCTTAAATATCTGTCACTTCACTCTTTCTCCAGAGTCCCTCTTGCTTCAACGAAGAAAACAGAAACAATTGATTGATTGGTACTTTAAAATGATTTTGCTTCCTTCCTGCAGGGTCAGATGGTAACGAACTTCAGCCACTTGCCATTCTTGCAGTTTTGTTGTGTCCTAAAGCTAACATATTCCCACACAGCAAACTCTGTTCCACACATTTATTTTCTTCCAGGGCTGTGGGGCCGTTGGCTTTACATTGTCGAGGAGTCACCACCTGGCTGTTTCTAAATCATTATGTTTCTTTTAATGTGTTTTCACATATTCTGGAATATAAAAGGCTGGATGGCTTTGGGAAGGCCTGCAGAAACCAAATTCAAAAACTTTCTGGGAGTGGTTTGACTAGTTTGGGAATCATCTTCAGTTTCCTAAGATTAAATTAACATAATAATAGCAACTTTTGTTCAGAAATAGCCAGCTTCAAAGGAGCAGGGTATAAGTGACTTAGAAATCCTGTGACTTTTTTTTTTCCTTCTTTCTGATGTGTCATGCAAGTGAGAATGGCTGGGGAAAATCTTAAAGCCGGATTATATTAAAAAATCAGTCTCTCAAGGGTCGTGCTAAAATGCTCTGAGCTGACTGGGAGGGCTAGAGGGCTGGGAAGGCAAACTTGTTCCTCTGAAATAAGGTGTAAGCAAATTGTTTTCAAAAAGCCAGCGCCTGGATAGCTCAGTCCTTAAGCGTCTGCCTTTGGCTCAGGTCATGATCTCAGGGTCCTGGGATCAAGCTCCACATTGGGTTCCCTGCTTGGCAGGAAGCCTGCTTCTCCCTCTCCCACTCCCCCTGCTTGTGTTCCCTCTCTCACTGGGTCTCTCTCCATCAAATAGGTAAATAAAATCTTTTAAAAGAAATGTGATCCTCTTCTGAGGCCCCCTAAGTTCCTCTTCCAAAGAGATGGGGGCTAAGCAGATGAAAGCCAGGGCATCTGGCCGTTTGATAGAAGCAATCAGGGGTGTACTGATAAATGTTTAATGACCAGCTGGGGCTGGACCCTGATCTGCAGCATTTGCCAATTTCTATGGTGTAAATACTCCCACGCAGGCCTGTTTCACTCTTCCAATGTGAAGGCCCTCAAGGCTCTCACCAGCCCACATGATCCCTTCCTGCACACCGCTGGAAGAAGCTCAGACACATGAACTCTGAAGAAAGCACCCGGGGTTCAAACCCCAGCTCTGGCACTTAGTGGCTGTGGGACCTTGAGAAGGACTACTGATTTCTCTCTGGGCTCCGCATTCGTCACTGAAAAGTGTGTCTGTCACAGGATTACTGTGAAGAATAAACAGATACATATTTGGTACATAAAACAGCACATGACAAATGACCAGGAACCATCAGCCGTTTAGAGTGATGATGTTATTTCTGTAACGGAAGCAGAAGAATGGCTGTGGCTTATCCTGTTAAAAGAAAAGAAAAGGCAGAGTAAGTATTACATAAATAATTGTGCAGCCGAGGAAACAACATTTAACTCATACCTAGGTCACGCGCCCCTCGATGCTGCATCTTGTTCTCTATAGTCAATACAAGTCTTCCTCAGCTTATAATGAGGTTACATCCTGATAAACTCATCATAAGTTGAAACTATCTGAAGTCAAAAACGCGTTCGCTACAACTGACCTCGAAAACATCGTAGCTCAGCCTGGCCTATCTCAGATGTGCTCAGAACACTTGCATTCCCCTAGGGTTGGGCACAATCATCTAGCAAAAAGCCTATTTGGTAACAAAGTGTTGACTTGCTCATGTCATTGATTGAAACTGCACTGAAAGTGACAAACAATGGCTTTGTGGATGCTGCCTTCGTGATCATGGGACTGACCCAGAGCCCTGGGGGCTGCTCAGCAACCTCTGGGGATAAACTCCCATGTAACTCCAGCCCGGGAAAAGATCCAAATGCAAAATTCAATGTAGCTTCTACTGATGTGTTTTGTAAAGTCAAAAAATCAAAAAAAAAAAAAAATCAGAAAGGGACCATCTATATTTATTTTTTTTTTATTGTGTTATGTTAGTCACCATACAATACATTATTAGTTTTCAAGGCAGGGTTCCAACATGCATTGTTTATGTACAACACACAGCGCTCCATGCAATACGTGCCCTCCTTAATATTCACCACGAGGCTCTCCCCATCCCCTTACCCCCTTCCCCTCTAAAACGCTCAGTTTGTTTCTCAGAGTCCACAGTCTCTCATGGTACATCTCCCCCTCTGATTTCTCCAATTCACTTTTCCTTTCCTTTACCTTGTACCAGTTAGAATGGCAAAGATTAACAAGACAGAAAACAAATACTGGAGGGGATGCGGAGAAAGGGGAACCCTCTTACACCGTTGGTGGGAATGCAAGTGAGTGCAGCCACTTTGGAGAACAGTGTGGAGGTTCCTCAAAAAATTAAAAATAGAGCTTCCCTATGACCCATCAATTGCACTACTGGGTATTTACCCCAAAGATATAGATGTATTGAAAAGAAGGGCCATCTGTACCTCAATGTTCATAGCAGCAATGGCCACAGTTGCCAAGCTGTAGAAAGAACCAAGATGTCCTTTAACAGATGAATGGATAAAGAGGATATGGTCCATATAGACAATGGGATATTCTCAGCCATCAGAAAGGATGAATACCCGACTTTTGCATCAGCATGGATGGTACTGGAGGAGATTATGCTGGGGGACCATCTATATTTAAAACTTACCACTAAAAGAGTTCTAGTGTCAGTGAGAATTTGCCATGACAGCATATGGGCATGACTTCTGATTTCTCTCTGTTGTGTGTCCCTGGGAAGAAGCCTCACTATGACCTGTGCATCTAGAAATTCATTCCACACTCACTGAGTGCCTCTCATGTGCCCCCTCCTGCTGAGCCTGCAGACACACCGGAAGGGAGCCACCACCCCCATGAGGGAACACACAGCCTCTCTGAAGTTAGCCAGACCAGGGAGCATGATTGGGTTCCTTAGTCAGTGTCGGGCAAATTCTACCTTAATACCTCTACTGACATCCAATTTCTCTGCTCAGTTGGCCCACTGAAAGGGTTTTGCTCATTTCATGTCGCTCCCTCTTTTCTCTAAGACTTCAGATCTTGTGGAGGTTCCTGAAGAAGCTGATGGGCCTGGAGGTGGATATGACCCACGGAAACGCAGCAACAGTGGTGAGTGCTTGAGCCCGGAGGCCGGCATCGCCCCAGCAGGGACCTGAAGGGCCTTGCCCAGGTCCAGTCCGCAGCCAGGGAGAGTTGACTTGTAGTTCTTTTCTTTCTCTCCTAGCTCTGGAATTCACTCTGAGCAAATGTACAATATTCTGGAGGAAAACTAGGCCGAATTCCTGGTGGATCTCCCTGATTTTACTGCAAAATTCCCTGAGTTCTCATCCCTTATGAACTTAGCTACACTGGGGTCTAGGAGTCACTTCTGAGCCTTTTTGTTAATACATCATTTCCCTCACTGACCGACATTAGATTAGCAAACCGTTCTGGAAAGAAGCCACTCCCCACTACAGCTGAAGTACCCCAGAGCAGGTGGGTGGTGGTCCAGGTAAGTAGGGGTCTCCCACAGGGCTCCTCCCCAGCACAGATAAACTGACACTCAAAAACTGATCTGTATGATGGAGCCAAACACTCTTTCCTAATGTTATTTAATTTTCTCATAGCTTAGGCCCTTGTTACGATCATTTCTAGAATTTTTATTGAATGCTAACTACACGCTGTTGCTTGCTAACGTTAAGAAAGAACAACCTCTTAAACCAGAGTTTAAAGATACAACCAGCCCCTTATGGAGGAATCTTGCCAAGCCTCTCTGTCATCAGCAACTACTTAACTCCACTCATTTATGCAAAAGGTATTTATGAAGTATTTACTATGACCAGCAAAATGATACGAGTCACTGGGCTGTCCTCAGGTCCGCTCATAACCCAGCCAAGTTGTGGGTTCTGATTCGAGTTGCTGACCTGGGCTGAATGTATTCTTCTGGCAGACGTTATCCCTGCATTGGAAGCATGGGGATGTGGCACCCTGGGTAGATTTTCCACTCAACTGGTCACCTCTGCCCTTCCAGACTGGAAGCAGAAGTTCTGCATTCAGTACCCCAGAGCTGCTTTCGCAGCAAATGTCTT
The DNA here is from genome assembly GCF_922984935.1 of Meles meles. Taxonomy (NCBI): domain Eukaryota; kingdom Metazoa; phylum Chordata; class Mammalia; order Carnivora; family Mustelidae; genus Meles; species Meles meles. Next base: position 33,194,545 of record NC_060069.1, on the reverse strand, counting down.
ATGAGGCATCTCTTCCATTTCCTTAGCCCTAGGAGCTCATTTATGTGTCTTCTCTAGTTAGGGCAGTGTCTCTGTGATTCCGCATGAGAATCCTCTGTGATTCTCCTTCCTAAATAAGCATCAGTGTTCACCAGGGGCCCCCCTTGCCAAGCCCACTCACATCTGCTAGAGCGCACTGCTAGGCGAAGGATTCTTTGGCATCATCTGGGGAAAGCTGCACTTTTAGATCAATGCAAACATTCACTGAGCACTTAGCAGTGCCATTAGACGAATTAGAGTGCTGGCTGCCAGGGGAACCTCACAGCAGGGCCATAATGCCGCAGGACCCCCCCAGCCCATGTCTGTCTAGCCCCACAGATACGTTAACTGAGTTTGATCAAAATTCACCAGCATCTGAGCACAGACGTATCAGACACGGGTATTCAACCAGACCTTCATGTTAACACTTCAAGTGTGGTCATCTGTGCTGTCCTCTGAGTCTGCCTTCTGCCTGCACCCTTCCCTTCCCCCAACTGCTGATGGTCTGCTTATGACTACCTGCAGGGATGTATTTGGTCCTCAGCCCCTCCTTACTCTGGAGGCTGACCACTGGACTTCCCTCGGTGGTCATGTGGCCTCAAAGCAGTGACCTTGATCTCTCGGCATCAATCTCTTCATCTCTGAAATGAAGGATAGTGATCATACCGAATCCATAAGGTGTTGTTCATTCAATGAAATAATGAATGTAAAGGCTCTCTATATACTGATGACTCTGAAACCTCAGGCCCCTTTGCTGCCTCCAGATGCCTATCGCCCGCTGGACATGGCCATCTGAATGGGGAGTAGACATCGTGAAGTTAACACACCCAAACTGGATTCTTGATTTGCTCACCCACCCACCCACCACCACAACCTGCTCTTTGCCATTGTCCCTGCTCAGTAAATAGGAGCTCTGTTCTGCTAGTCAGTCTTACTCCAGGTCAGAACTTTTGACATCAGACTTGACACCCCTTTCTTCTCATGTCCTGTAGCCAATCTATCAGTAAATCTTACTTTCTGCTCTTCAAAATCATTCCCAGAATGTGCCCACCACTTATCTTCCTGCCTCAGGCATCCTGGGCAGCAGTTTTGGTGCTCTTGCTCACCTCATCCTCAGTAGCTAAGGTCTCTGTTTGCCCTGGAGACTTCTTTATGCAAAAAGTGGTCTTCAATAAGTTTTTATAATGTGAGGCAGCTATATTTGGGAATCGTCAAAGGGAAGCATGTTTCCTTCTAATAAACCCATCATGAGGTCATCAGGTGTCAGAGGCACAACCCAGGACCGTCCCACTCTCAAGTGTGGCCCATGGACAAGAATCCTGGACATCACAAGAGAAGTTGTTAGAAATGCAAAACCTCAGGCCTTGCCAGAACTACAGAAGCAGCGTTTCAATATTAATCGTATTAAAGTTCAAGAAGCAGGATGAGAAGTCATCTAGTCGAACTCCCTCCCTTCCAATACACACAACACATACACACACCCACAAACACATACTGTATGGATAAGGAAACTGAGTCACGGAGTAATACACTCAAAGACACAAAGTTTAATATTTGCCATTTCTTTTATGTTAAGAGGCATTTTTAGAGCCTAATTCAAAGAAATCTGTTGAAAGAACTTCACAAGCAATAAACCTCTATAAAGCTTTGGGGATCTATTAACTATTCCTTTGATCAGCAATAGCTTTCTTTACAATGCACCCGTGGAAGCTGGAGGGATTAATTATACAGCAGTTTGCTTCAAAACATGTTCTTGTGATTGGACTTACTCCCCTGTCCACGCAATTTGGGAAACAACGCAGAGAAAACACCCTGCTTGTGTGTCCAGGCTCCCACTGGTCTCCCCACAGTCATGGCATGGAGGGTCCTGGCCTTTCAGAAGTAGCACTTGGCTTCCGGTCACAAGCTGTTCTGCATGACATGTTTCGTTTATGTTCTAAAAATTACACAGTGCATACAGGTGTTATTTCTGCCAGCTAGGTGTCATGTCAAAATCCTTGAGGAAGATTTCCAAAGTCTCCTTGGAAGAGGATACAAGTCATACTCCTTTCTTTCTAACCAAGTGTGCACTCTCTGTTTTCTCTCTCATGAAAGATGTTGGGCTGCTCTGTCTGTTTCTGGTTGTTGTTTTCAACACTATTTGTGGATGCATCAGAAACTTAGAGGGGAGAGTTGTTGGTCTTCATCTTTGGCCAGAAATTCCACTTGAAGCTATGTGGTGAGCAAAGGGAGAAGTAAAATCTAGGCTGCCTATTGCAGCTCAAAATGCCAAATAATGACATTGTTGGCTGCCTTCAATAATTGCATTTCAGTATGACTCTATGTGATTATAACTTTCCTGGAAGAGAAGCAGAGGGAAAAGAACATAAGTAAGACAAATTCCTAGAAATATTCTTCACAAAGAACTGGGATAATCACATCCACTGGAGAATATTACGAAGCCCAATGATACCTTACTTTTCACTGAAGCAAAGAAATTTTGCCCAGAAAGGAAAAAAGCAAGCTCGGATTTGGAAAATTTGTCCTTGCCTTTAACATGCACTGATTTTATATCTCACATTTTGATTTGTCACCCAGAAAATGAAGCAAATATTTTAATGCCTTCTTCAACAGATACCCTAATATCTAGATGTCTCATATCTAAAGCAAGTAAAGGTCTTTTTTAAAACATAGAGGACTCTCTTTTCTTAAAGAAGTTTTTTTTTCCACTTTAGTACACCTAAAATTGCTGGGAAAAAGAATTTAAAAAAAAAAAAAGTTCCAGTTAATGCATGGCTGAGCTGGAAGCAAAATAAGACAATTCCTTGGAGTCTAAAAATGACAATAAAGCATGAATCCAGAGACATAAGCAGGTGAGGGCCACTGTTTATTCTGCACATCACTGGGGCCTCAGATTGGAGAAGAATAAGCCCCAGGTATGGTCAGTAGGGAGAAAGACCTGACAAGCAGGCATAGTAATAGGTACAATGAGAGGCCCTTTGGAAAAAGGCTGATACTCCAAAAAGCACCTTTAGTGGCACCAGGAAAAATGAATGTCCTGCAGAGGACATTTAGTAAAGAAAAATGTTATATTGGCCTGCAGAGGACAATTTAGTAAAGAAAAATGTTATACTGGCCTTAACTCAAGTGGGGAAGAAAAGAAAGAAATGAAATAGGAGCAGAGAGGAAGGAAAAGAAAAAGCAAAGGAGGGAAGAAACACTTCTTACTTGGGTTTAGGGCCTGAATTCATACTACCTCTGTGGACAAAGTAAAATAATATAAAATTTTAGATGAATTTATTTAAAGTGGCCTTGTTGGATAAATGGACAGGCATTTGCCAGAAGTAATACAAATGGCCTCTGGAGAAAAAGAATTTAAACCCAGACCTCAGAAGTTTCCACAAATGAACTTTCAAAGGACATGAACTAAACATTGAAATATGTCAAATACACAATAAAATGAGCTAGCATGTGTAAGAGTTAGCCAAAGCCCACCCTTTTTATGATCAGACTTCAGAGACTGTATACATTAGAATTATCAAATAAAGAAATATCTAATTGTATAGTTAGATATATTTAAAGATACAAAAAATGGACTATAACATATAACAAGAGCAAGACACTATCAAACAGAAACTTTTATCAAACAGAAAACCAAACAGAACTTTTAGAAATTAAAAAAAGGAGAAGAGGGGTGCCTGGGTGCTCAGTCCATAAGCATCTGCCTTCAGTTCAGGTCAAGATTCCAGGGTCCTGGGATTGAGCCCCGCATCAGGGTCCCTGCTCAATAGGAAGCCTGCTTCTCCCTCTCAAACTCCCCCTGTTTGTGTTCCTTTTCTTGCTGTGTGTCTCTCTCTCAATAAACAATTAAAATCTTTAAAAAAAAAGAAGAAATTGGATTGTTGGATTTAATAGCATATTAGATATAGCTGAAGAGAGAATTAGTAGTGTGGAATACACAGGCAAAGAACTTTCTTACAGTAAAGTCAGGGAGACAAAGCAATAGAATTCATGACAATGAAAGATGCAGAAGATGAGCAGGAAAGTCCAGCCTGCATCTAACTGACACTTAAAAGATACATAATGAGAGAATGGGGGAGAGACAATATTCAAGAAGATAGTGGCTAATATGTTTCAAGATTGATTAAAGACACCATTCCTCAAATTCAGAAATTTATACTTAGACCCATCTTTGCAAAACTGCAGTTACAAATGTTAAATGCAAAACGAAAGACAGATTACCTGCAGAAGAATGAAAACTAGACAGACAACCCTTTCTTATAAGTGACAAGAGAACCAAGTAACAGTATCAATACATTCAGTAATCCAAAAGAAAAGCAACTCTTAAAATAGAACTGTAAATGGAGCAAAAGCAAAACTCTTTCAAGAATATATATTTAGACAAACACTGTGTCTACAGTGCAGTGAAGAAAAAGCCACTCTAGAAATTTTGAAAGGATGTAGTTCAGAGAGGAAAGTGTGACCTCAAAGGAAGGAATGAAGGAATGAAGCACAAAGAAAGAACCAAGTGAACTTTGGCTACATAAAAAGACAACAATGTCAGCAAAAAGTTATTAATATGACACTAACTGAAATACTGGATATTTAAGAAAGAAATGGGCATTCAAAGGTTCTCATACTAATTGGAAGGAAATTAAAGATATTCTTTCACTTTAGATTTTGTTAAGTTAAATATACCTCTAAAATTTTTAGAATAGCCACTAGAAGATTAAAAAATAGATTTAACCTCGTAAGCTTAAAGGAAGAAAGGGGAAAGGATACAGAAATAGATGGAAAAGCATGAGAAATATGAGACAAATAGAAAAATACAAAATAAAATGCTAGAAGAGAATCCTAATTTATAAGTAATCAAAATTAATAGAAATCAACTAAGCCCTAGATAAAAGAGTTTTACACACTGGATTGTGTATGACTACATATAACAATCTAAAACATAAGGATATAGAAAGTTTGAAAGTAAAAAAAAAATGCATGTAATTTAAAAGGCAAAAGAAAGATTGCATAGCTGTATTAAAGTATGAAAAATGGACATTAAAATCAGAAAAGCTTACTAGAGAAAAAAACATCATTACATGACCATGGCCACTTCAGTAAAAGATATGAATCCTAAACATGTGTTTACTTATTATATAGCCTCAAAGTGACAGGAACTCAAGGGGCAATTGATAGAAGTATTAGGAAAATTGACATACCCCTTCATAGTGAGAAGTTTTTAACATGCCTCTGAAGTCATGAAAGCAGATGCATAAAAAGATTCAGGATTTAGAGGATCTGAGGACACATGTGACAATCCTAGTCTAATTGACTTAAAAAGGACACTCCATCTAACAAATAGATAATTCACATTCTTTTTAAGAACACAGAACAATTAAAAAAAATGATCACCTGCTAGACTATAAAGTAAGCTTCATAAATTTTTACAGGATTAATATTCTAGAGAACATACCTTTCTGACTATAATGCAAATAAGACAGAAACCAATCACCAAAAGATAGAGGAGAACCCATCATTTCAGAAATTAAAACATGCACTGGGAAAGCTCATGTGTCAAAAAAGAATATAATGAGAATTGGAATATACTTAAAATAAGTCATAATGAAAACACTACATATCAAAATTTGTGGGGTGTAGCTAAATTGTGACTAGAATATTTTGCTTTAGAAGTATTCTATGGGCACCTGGCTGGCTTAGTTGTTTGAGTGTCTGACTTTGGCTCGGGTCATGTCTTGGTGTCCTGCATCGGACTCTCCACTGAGCCAGGAGTCTGCTTCTCTGTCTTCCTCTGCTCCTCCCTCTGCTCATGCGTGTGTGCTCTCTCTCAAATAAATAAATCAGATCTTTAAAATATAAATGAAACTATTCTATTAAAAAATAAAAAGGCTGAAATTAATAACCTAAGCATCATATTTGAGAAGTCAGAAAAGAGACATAGAATAAGTCCCCAAAAAGCAATAGGAAGGCAATAAAAAGGTAAGAGCAGAAATTATCAAATGAAAAAGATAGGTCAATCAATCCTAAGAATGGTCCTTAAAAGAAGGATTGCCTGGGCGACTCAGTCAGTTAAGCCACTGACTCTTGGTTTTGGCTCAGGTCATGGTATCAGGTTCCTGAGATTGAGCCCCATGTCAGGTTCTGCACTCAGTGCAGAGTCTGCTTAAAGATTCCCTATCTCTCTGCTCTCCCCTTCTCACATGAGTGTGCTCTCTTTCTCTCTCATAAATAAATCTTAAAAAAAAAAAAGAAGAAAGAAAGAAAACTCAAAATCACCAAGAATTTTTTTTTTTTGAGAGAGAGAGCATGAGTGCTCACTTCGGCAGCACATATACTAAAATTGGAGAGAGAGAGCATGAGCAGGAAGAGAGAGAATCTTAAGCAGGCTCCACACCCAGGCCAGAGCCCAAGGACAGGCTCAGTCTCATGACCCTGAGATCAAGACCCTAGCCAAATTCAAGAGTCTAGTTGCTTAAGCAATTGAGCCACCCAGGCACCCCTATAATTACTAACAATATTTTTAAGCATAAATGAGATGAAGCAAAAGGTAATAATGAAAAGATGATTGTAACAGCAGTTGAAAGAAAATAAAAGAATCTCATGACCAACTTCATGCCAATAAATTTTAAAACTTTTTTTTGAATGGGCACATACCATGAAAAATATCAATGATCAAAATCTGACTCAAAAAGAAATAGAAAATATGAGAATTTGAATTTGCTTCTAGTCATGATAGAAACTGGATCAAGTATCTCGAATTTTGCCGGGCGAAAATACCAGGCTCAGACAACTTTATAAGTAAACTCAACCAAACATTTAAGGAATGGAAAATTTCCAGATTATGTAAGCTCTTTCAGGAAAATGAAAAATTTGCAGGGAAGAAGGGCTGCTACATTCTCTAACTTAGTTTATGAGGCTAGTCTAATACTGACCTCAAAATCAATTGAAGGCACCTTAAGAAAGGAAAATCACTGGCTAGTCTCCATCCTGAACATGGATGCAGAAATCTGAAACAGAATGTTAGTATACTGAATCTGATAATTTTTTAAAGATTTTATTTATTTGAGAGAAGAGAGTAGAAGTGAGAGAGAGAGAGAGAGAGAGCATGCACACAAGCTGGGGTAGGGGCAGAGGAAGAAGCAGACACCCCACTGAGGCAGGAGCCTGATGTGGGGCTCGATCCCAGAACTCTGGGATCATGACTTCAACCAAAAGCAGAAGCCACCCAAGCACCCCCAATAATTATTTTTTAAAGTAATGCATAATTACTAAGTTAGATTTATTTCAGGGATACAAATTTGTGTCTATGTTAGATAAGCAAGTAGCAAAACTTATACATTATTTTCTTCTTGAAGAAGAAAAACCAAATAACCATCTCATTGGAAAACGAAGTTGTGGACATGGTCCTCACAGGACTACAAAGTGAAGGAGAAAGAATATGAAAAAGGAAAAGAAGGAAGTCCTTTGGGGATGTGGCAGAAACTAAAGATTCATTTGCTTCCATAACATTAGAAAATATGTCTCCATGATGGATATATTCTTTGAGTTCTTGTCCTGGGTGATATCAGCAACCAGATTATTTTTAATAAAACAAATTTAAAGCACTAAATATAAAAAGTATATGATACATCTGTAGTAAAATAGCTACCTTTCTTTATTCTTTTCCCTTCAAGTCAAAGTCTTAGAAATAGCCCATAGGAATAGGTAATAGGTTTTTAAATTTTTTTTTTTTTTTTTGCAGTGGTCTGCTTTCAGTCATAGAGTTAAAAATACATTTGGGGGTCACTTCAAACAATGGTAAACAAACAATGGTAAACAAACCAAAAAATGGTAAACATTTTGAACCAGATGGCTAATGGATATTCAATAAAAAGCTTAAAATATTGTGAAACTGCAAAACTGTGAAATCCGTTCAAACTGATATGTAGCCTATGAAGTCTCCTTTTTTAACTCCAATCAAGAATTTTCTAGGAACATTCTCTGCATTTTTCCTGCAGATATTCAATATTCTTTTAGAAATATCCAGTTTTATTCTTATGGGATCAAATATTTACATCAAGCTCTTAGGGAATCACATAATACCCATGAAGAGTATTGTTGGTTTCCACTCAGTTCAGATTGGTAAGGTGAGACAGACAAGGTCTTGAGGCTGACAAGGTCAATAGGATCATTTTCCACTTACCTACAAACCAGAGCTCCTCCAGTGACTGCATATTTATGCCTAGGCTTCCAAGAAATCACGGAATTTCATGCACAGGCTCTGGAACCATAAACTGTGGAGAATAGATGTTTACTGAGCATCAGAACGTATACAGAGGCTTTTGTTCTGAACCATGTTTTCTGCATCCCACTTATTGAGGTCATTTTAAGGATAGTGGAGATGTCAGTGCAGTAACTGATAAAGGTTATAGCGTTTTCTGTGGAGTGTTTCTCCTCCTTTACTGATACTTCCTTACAATCTGAAGGGAGACCAAAGGGAACAAGAAAGCAGCAGTGTGATCTTTTTAAATGTCAAGTCATCTAACTGGTAGGTTAATTAAGACACCAAAACTCTATTGTACAAACTTGGAAACACTTGCCACTTTTTTGTTTGAGGCAGATATATGTGGTGAAAATAAGGCTGTCGCGTTGGTGCCTGGGGTAAAGGTGGCTGATCAAACAAGTTAAGGCAGAGCCCACTCCACCCCCCCCCCCCCCCCCGCCCCCGCACTACCTACCAAGGATCCCCCCAGCCATGCATCTGTATGGTGAAAATCCCTGCCCATTTGAGGAAGCTTTGTTTTTCATTTGAGACCACAGGGTGGCTACTTAAACGCAAAAGGAAGAGAATTACACATTTCAAAACCAACTAAATGAAAAGCCATTATTTGTTTTCTATTCTGAATAATAGTCCCAATGCATTGATGATAAGAGATGGAGGGAATATTTTGAAGTTCAAAATTAAAACTTTAGGGGCATCTAGGTGACTCAGTCAGTTGAATGTCTCGCTCAGTTTGTCTGTCTCAGGTCATGACCTCAGGGCGGTGAGATCAAGCCCCAAGTGGGGCTCTGTGCTCAGCCAGGAGTCTCCTTGAGATTCTCTCTTTCCCTCTTCCTCTGCTCTTTCCCCCCATCTCTCCAAAACACAAATCTTTTAAAAAAAGAAAAAAAGCTAAAGCTTTAATGTACAACATATAATATAGATACCAAGAAACTGAAATCAAAATATTGAAAATAGATAAAAGAATCTGGTATTTAGAAAAGGTCATTCAAATGCAATTAGGCCATACCTCACCCACTATTCTCTTAACAAATGATCTGATACATTCGACAGGTAAATAACATTGTTTCAAAGATGAATGAAACGCTTTGCCAAATAAGGCTTAGTTGTGAACACAACTGCCAAATATTCAGGAGGCATGCTCGCTGGAGGCGTGGGCACGGCTGTGGACACGCAGGGAAGGGAGAGCGGAATGCAGCTTGGGAGGCAGGAAAAGCCTCACGTGGAAGATGACATGAAAGCTGTGTAACTAAGATGAGGAAAAAGCAGTGAGGAACAAAGTAGAAACTATGGGACAGGGAAAACATAAAGCCACATCTTCTAGGCATGATTCCAAAACGTGGTGACTGGATTCATAAAGCACCTGCTTTTTCTTGTCTCCCTCAGTGTTTACTTATCCAGAAAATGGCACTGACGATTCCAGACACCAAGCAAAGAACATCAACCACCAGGTATTTTTCACGGTTAACCTTAAAAAATTGCTTTCCCAGCAAAACACAAATTTATTCAGAAACATTAGAAAATGTCAATGCAGGACAAGTAAACTATGGCAAAACCATAGGCAATCCCACCAAACAAAGACGGGAAAGGCTGTGTTGTAGAGACAAGAAGGGAGTTGGGGGAGAATGTTATAAATAAAAAGTCCATTGGAGGAAGCTAGGAACACTAAGTATGGCGGCTTTCATTGGCTGAGCTGAGATTGTCTCTTATTGGCTGAGCTGTTGGCTTCCCTCTTCCTGCTGGGACAGGAAAGTAGTAGTTACATAGTATCCACAGCAAGATCCCTGTCTTCCTGCTGGGTCTAAGCTGACTACGAGAAACAGGCCATAATAGCTTCCCCAGCCCAACCTCCTGACTCCATTTTAGTGAGAATTCCCTGTATTTATATTCACAGATGTCACAGAAGATAGACCAGGCATGGTCCCTAGATCCCATTACAGATCACTACTTAAGTGGGTTATGAAATCTAGTTAGTAGGTCCCAGAACAGAACAGAGTGTAGAAGAGAACAGAAAAGAACAATGTAGCATAAACGTGTGGTAGCATAGGTAGCTAAAACCATGCATCACAGTGCATCAAAGGTAAAAAGGATATGTATTGTGTTGTATACATTTTGCTGCCATTGTATGTTATATACAAATTGATGCATACTGTAAGGTGTGTACATTACATAATTACATAATCAATTATGACCATATTTTATAGTATGTAAATATATATTTTATGCTCACTTATATATAATACTATATAATTATATCTACATAATTAGAACAAGATAGACTAGGACAGAAGTATATAACTTAAGGTACTTGAGCTTCGGATAGAAGAGTGAATGAAAGTTGTGTACAACTTTTGTTTATGTCTTATATAGTATATGTTATCATATCATGTATTTAAATATATTATACAATTTTGTATATCATATATAATTTTATATACACATATATAACAATGATATATATATGTCATGTATGTTCTATTGTATTATATAATCATAATATGCAGTTATATTGTATATATTATATAATTTGTGTTCATTATGTATTACAAAGTGAAAACATTTATATAACATTGACATATATTTGGATAATAATGATGGGTAATATTTACATAACACTTATAAGACTCTTGGATAATCTATAAAGTGGGGACAACAATTGGGGGCTGTTGTGACTATGCCAATGCATGTAACATAATGCCCAGCACACACAGTAAGTTATCAAAAATGGTAGCCTTTATGACCATTATTGCAAGGTTTCATGGTCAGGAGATGGTGATTCTTTGATAGAAACCAAATCAGTCTGATGTCGAACACTATGCTTCTGTCGCAACATGCATGAACTAATTGCTCTTGACTATACCAGAGTCCCTTTATAGGCTAGGTACCAAATTTTAGGCTAACTGATAAAAAGTCAATTTTGGGAAATGAAAACTGATTACTACTATTCATATGTCCCTATTTCTATAGTGTAAATATTCCCATTCTTGGGGCCAAGGCTGTCAACTTTCATGAACAATGGTAGCAAAGAAAAAGTTGATTTGAAGACATTTGTAGTTATTTCTGACATATTTACACACTATTGGTTTTGGTTTCTAATGAAATCAAACTTAGCTAAGAAATTTACAATAAACCTGTGGTTGAAACAAAGCCTGAATAATGGTTTGATATTTTAACACTCACAGCCCTTACACTAGAATTACATTGCATTCACTTACTTATTTTCTGTTTTCTTCCTTCCTTCTCTAATTTCTCTATTATTTTCTCTTTCAGGGATCTCTTTCCAAAGAACCATTACAGATGAACACCTATGTTGCCTTGTACAAATTTGTACCACAGGAGAATGAAGATTTGGAAATGAGGTAAAAAAAAAAAAAATTTTAGAAAAGAGAAAGAAAATTTAAAGTCAGTGTTTTTCATGTGAAAAAAAGAATTCAATTAGTGCTACATTCTAATGCCTTGGAGCAGTGACTGTCACACGTGAACCAGCATCCAGTGACCTCTGGGGCTGGTTAGCAGACAGATTATTGGACCCTGTCCCTACAGTTTCTGATCCTTCAGGTTTCAGGGGCGGGGATAGAGAATTTGCATTTCTAACTGGTCAGCGGGTGCTTCTGATGCTGCTGATCAAAGACCCCGCTTTAAGAAGCACAATTTTACTGCATCAGCAACAGAACTGCCAATGGGTGTTTGCGTGCACCTTGAGCGTCAAATGCACTTGGCATCTTGCGGGGTCTAATCGGGAATCAAAATCAATGTCTTGATTTTTTTATTTTAGATTGGTTTATTTATTTATTTATTTCACAGAGAGCTAGAGAGAGAGCCCAAGTAGGCACAGCAGCGGGCAGAGGGAAAGGAAGAAGCAGGCTCTCCACTGATTAGGGAGCCCGACTCAGGACTCAGTCCCAGGACCCTGGGATCATGACCTGAGCTGAAAGCAGCCACTTAACCTACTGAGCCACCCAGGTACCCCAAAATCAATGTCTCTAGTGGCCAAACTGACACAGGTTAAAAGATCAAACTAAAACCCATTTGTTTATCCTGGCAGCTCCCCCCTGCTGCACACCCTGAGCTGTGCTTTTGTTTCAGGATCCATCCCACTTCATGGTACCTGAAATACGGGGGAGGATAAGGTGAGCTTTGGGACCCTCGTGCAATCCAGGGAAGCTGGAGTCCGTGCTGGGTTCACATGCTGCTTGTTGTGTGACCTTAAGCAATGTATAAACATTTGATTGTTCTGATTTCCTTACTTATAAAAGAATAACAATGACCTCTTCACCCTGAGGTATTTTTGAGGATGCAATGAACAATGTTCATAGAACATATAGCACAGTTCCTCGTCATTATAAACACTCAGTAACTAACAGTTATTACAATTTTTATAACGTGGTGTTCACTGACCTATCTCAGAGAAAATGCTTTATTTCTTTCCTCCATGTATTGACCCCAAAACATAGGACTTTGGTGTTTTTTGACCCTAGAACAAGATAGAAGGGGTTGTTTTCTAGTCAGATGTTCCCTCAGAGATCAGTTCTTTCCTCTTCTGACGAGAACAGAGAGCTGAAACTATTGAAATGCCAGAGCATTAGGGATTTAGCCTCCATTTTGAGGTGGACTCCACTTGTCTGTCCTGGAGGTCAGGCGACCAGTTGCTAGTCACTCCCTTCACATGGCTTCTGGAAGGTGTCGTCTCTCCACCCTGGAGCTCTTTGGACTCTCCTCCTCAGACTGTGCCATTTCCCAGGCATAATCCCTGTCCTGCTTGCCTGAGCTGGTTTCCCATTTCTTTCACTTTACACAAAGCCCCATAAAAGGAAAGAGCTACTAAAAAGTCTCCAGTTAGCCCCCTTTCCCGTGTTCCTTGTGCCATGAGGTCAAGCCCAGCAGTCTGGCTGCCTTCATCCAACAAGACTCTATAGCCGCTGTGTGTATCCTGCCAGAGTCTGGCTCATACCCAAGGTCAGCTTGGTTTCAGTATTCATTTGCCATCTTCTTCCAAGTGATTCTTGGGCCTTTCCAGAGCAGAGTTCAGGGCCTGAATCCTGGCGCCTGGGATCTGTTCAGACAAGTAGGCTCTTGTAATCTGAGTTGTCTCCATCATTGAGTAGGACTCACCATGCTGAACTCACTGGCTGGAGCTATAAACAGACCCAAACAGTCTGGCATCCGTGCAGCAGGAGGTGAAGGCATTTACCAAGTGAAGCTTTGTTCTCTCACAGATAGAACCAGCCCTAGAGTCAGAGCCTGCCTGGGAGTCATGGCTGGGGGGCTGCCTGTCCAAAGAAATGTGGACAGCTGACTGTCCACAGTCAACTCTCTGCCGATGAAGACAAGGGTAATATCTATTCACATTGCAATAAATACTGTTTATTGTGTCCTTCCTGAGACCATGATTTGGATATCTAGACTTTAAACTGGAACAATTTCTTTGTGTGGCAGTCTCACCGTTTTGTACCGGAAGATTGTTCTGAAGTCAGCAGATGAAAGAAACAATTCCAGAATGATAGGATGTTGTTAGGGTACTAAGGAATGATGTCTAGCTGCCTGGTGTGGTGGTCATAAGTTTTTGTGCTTATTTTAGACAGTTGCAGGTCATTAAAAGTCAAGTTGTCTGGTCACGAATCAAACATTTACAGTCTGCTCTGAGGCAAACAGGGCTATTCATTCCCAGGAGTGAAATGCCTGCATTACATAGACTGCAAGATTGGAGTGATAAATCATACTTTTTCCTTTTTTTTTTTTTTTTTTTTTTGCCAAGAGATTTTATGTTCCCAGTTTAAAAGCCAGGCACTTGATTTCAAATGTGTAAAGCAATGCTTTGGGGATTTGATATAATTCCTTGAATGAACTGATGCTTTGTGAATTATCCTTTCCTCATACCATAAGGTAGAAAAAAATTCCTTTTAACAAAATATCATTCTTATCCACCTACATTCTTATCCAGGGGAGCACATGGGTATTGTCTTAAGGGCAGAGGACAAATGAGGTGAGGGCACAGGGAATGTTTGGAGTGTAAGCTTGAGGGCAAAGATGTCCCAATCCGCGAAGCCAACAGCTGTAGCTCAGAGTAGCTGAATCATTGCTTCAGCAAACATCCGTTATGTATCTGCTCAGGAGCAAGGAAAGCTTTTCAGCCAACAGCTAACAGTCCAGACCTTTCTCCTGACCTCCACAGAGCTCAACTCAGGTTTCACTTCCTCGACGCACCCTTTCCTGATACCCCCAATCTGGATGTGAGTCCTCTGTTATCTCCTTTCATGACACCATATTTCTTTCCTTTAAAGCACTTACCTCAACTTGTGTTTATATATTTCTGGAATTATTTGGTGAACCTCTATTTTTCCTATAAACTCCCTGAGAACAAATCTGTCATTGCTAGCCTGTCTAGCATAGGACAGTTCTTGAAATACAGTAGATGCTTAATGAATAGGTGATGAGGAAATGGAGAGTATCGTGGAGGTGAAATGAACTAATGTTGTGCCTGCCGTGCACAATGTGGGAATGTCAAGTACATAATAATATCCCGGGAATGATAAAAGGGGAAGCAAACGAAGCTCAGAGGGCTTAGCCCAGACCTCTTTCCTGGAGAAGATGGGCCTTGATCCCATGATGAATATCATTTGTCAAAAAGAAACGGTAGAAAAGGAAGACCAAAGGCTTTCAGAGGGTTGGGAAGAAGCCCTGGTAAGCCCTTACTGAGCACTCACGGTTGAGAGGTGGAAGAGTAGGCCTCAGAAAGGAGCCTCTGGGGGCGCCTGGGTGGTTCAGTGGGCTAAAGCCTCTGCCTTCAGCTCAGGTCATGATCCCAGGGTCCTGGGATCAAGCCCCGCATTGGGCCCTCTGCTCAGCAGGGAGCCTGCTTCTTCCTCTCTCTCTGCCTGCCTCTCTGCCTACTTGTGATCTCTGTCTGTCAAATAAATAAATAAAATCTTAAAAAAAAAAAAAAAAAAGAAAGGAGCCTCCGGGGCACTGCCCCCTCAGTCTTAGGGCAGTGAGTCCGCCTCTTAGAAGTCCCACGGTCCTATCATTGGTCTCCAAACGCTGTCTAAAGACAGAGGCTTTCATGAAGTCATCCACTACCTCCCCAAGTTTTTGGAGCTCTCATGATAATAGCTCTGTCCACCCAGCATGAGCTCGAGAGCCAGACAGAACAAGGCAGCAAGGTTGAAAAGCACTATTGGGGAGTCACAGAGACCGAGCCCGTTCTCCAGTGTGATCCTTCCTGGCTGCGTCTATTTCAGCCAATGTTGCAATCTCTGGGGGGCCGGGGGGGGGGGGGGGGTGGAGTTTTCTCCTTCCTAGGGAGACTGAGTATTAAAGCAGATGATGTAACTAAAAGGTGGGATATCATGCCCAGTACAAAGCGAGGTGCACAGTGTATTTTAGATACCTTCTTAATTTGCATCTTTTCACAATATGTTTTATTTCCAAGTCCTCTGGATCTCATCAACACTACCCTAAGGATATAATAGTTGAAAAAAAACATAAAGTCTCTCTCTGGCCTTTGCGCATGTTCAGTAGGACTTCATCTAATTTGTCCAGCCAAAAGGAGACTGTGAGACCCTGCCCCTTATCTGAGTCCATTTTGCAGTTGCTGACTTACAGATACGACATTTTACCCCTGACATGAAAGACATGGTGTCAACACACACAGGATCCCCGGACTATCACTGACCACTCAAGGTCTGATAACATCAAAGAGCACCCCATTCCTCCATCTGAGTGTAATGAGCTTGTATAATAGATAAACTTCTGAAATTAGGGTCTTAAACAGCTTCCACCAATGACACCTACTTTCAAATTTTTTAAGAGCTTCGTAAATTACACTTTACGGATGGCCAGCTTAATACATGAGCCAAGCTTTTTAAAATGCTACTTGAAATACAAACCATTATCATCAGCACTGACACCGTTATGGTATATGCTGCCTTGTGAGGGCACGCAGTGTGTATCCTACTGGGTGAGTATATGCATGTGAGACACTTAATATGCTCATACACGCCCATGTGCTCACAGTCAGATACACACACACATTCTATGCCATGCACGCTTAGATACATGTCCATTCACACACACATAGTTAGCAAGAGCTTGGTAGCACATGCTTAGCTTTTCTCCTTCCACATTTACAAGTGTAGCCAGTCCCATTATCCTTGCCAATTTGGGGTTCAGAAATCTGCAAAACAGTCTTAGAGCCGTTGCTTATAATTCACACCAATACGCCTTTTAAAAATCACTAAGAATAGGGGCACCTGAGTGCCTTGGTGGGTTGAGCATCCGGCTCTTGGTTTCGACTCAGGTCATGATTTCAGGATGGCAGGATGGAACCCATGTAGGCTCTACACTCAGCACAATCTGCTTGTCCCTCTCCCTACCCCTCTGCTCCTCCCCACCCCCACACACACCTGTGTGTGCATGCACTCTCTCTCTCACTTTCTCTCTCAAATAAAGAAAATATCTTTTAGAAAGTAAAAATAAAAGTCAATAAGAGTAATTTTTATGACTTTGCCATGCTGGTATATCTTGTAAATAAGCAGCAGGTGTAAGTAACTCCAAGTAAACACAAACCCCTAAAACACCTTAGGGGCTCTGAAACAAAGAATGGGGAGTAAATAAAAGACTGATGTGTTCAGATGTATATTCGAGTGACCAAATAATGCCTATTCCAAAGAATCCATCTTGCCTTCCCACATCTAAGTCATTTTCATTTTTATTAGTTCTCCCCAAGCAAATTTATATGATAATGGCCATGTTTCATAAGGGGGAAAGAAAAAGGAAAAAAGAAAAAAGCTTAGGAGTCAGGAGAGGGAAAGAGGAAACTGCTTTTCCAATGTTATTAAATTCTAAGATACAGATTAATTTCCACTTCAGTGTGTGTCTGAACACCTAAACTAGGGGGCTTCAAAGAAAACTGTATTTTCTTTTATAACCCCAAATAAGGATTTAGCTTCTTGACTCGCCAACCTCTTTCTTGGAAGCAGCAAGTCTCGGATTTTCCGCGGTTGAGTCTGAATGAAAGCAGGCAGCCATTTGTCTCATTAGCTAATGTTCACGAGAACCTCTGGAGATGGGATGGCCTGAATTCATTTCTTTCTGATTTTTTTCAAAGCACCACTTGAAATCGAGTTAAAACTGATTTTAACCCTTCTGTGGCTGTTCTTACGATTTGTTTCATCTCTTCACTGCTCACCACGTGGTGAATGAGCATTGACTGGCTGCTGCGTGAACAGTTTGCAGGCCCTGCCCTCAAAGAGCAAGTGGTCCTCGGGCTGGAGGGACTGGGGTGCAGAAGAGTAGACAAGATAGCACGCTCCAATGTGAGATCTCGTGAGAAGGAAGGCAATTCAGGATGCTGCCACACAGCCTCAAGGCAACATCAAAGCAGCCACAGGAGGCCAAGGAAGGCTTTGCAAGGAGGCAACATCATAACCAAGCCAAGTTTCCCAGCAAGAGGTATATCTTGTAAATAAGCAGCAGGTGTAAGTAACTGTAAGTAAGACCTGGGTGCCTGTGCAGTTTACTTAGTGAGCTGGCATTCTCTCTTTCCAGTAAGGAAAGGATAAGGAAAAATGGGTTCAATGGCAGAACATGAAAACAACTTTAAGAGGTAGGAGATGGGGGGCAAATGCCAACCTCATTACAAAGAGTTGTGCAAATTCATTGCATGTGTGAGAGCATATTTTCATATTTGCATTCCAGTCCTGATTCTGAAAAGACTATCTTCAACTTCAGTGGAATTTAATGAATGGACACCTAGCTGTTTTAGTTCATATTCTATTGAGACAGTTTGTGGTTCTTTACCTTTTGTGGTGGGTAATTTGGGAGAACCAGAGCCAAGAACTGACAGATAGCATGTAGAGGCTCAGGCTGGAAACCAAGGAGACATACTTCCGGTCCACTGGTCTTTTTCCTACCCCAAACTTTTCATCCTGCATTGACTGTGTGGGCGTGCCCGCCAATGAGGTTGACAATTTCTTCTAACCAGCAGACTGGTACAATGTATTAATTTATCCTATGCCGGTCATTCATAAGCCTTTCTTAGGAGCTTATTAAGATTGTTCAAACTTTGTTTTTAAGACCAAGAAGCTTGGGGCGCCTGGGTGGCTCAGTGGTTTAAGCTGCTGCCTTTGGCTCAGGTCATGATCTCAGGGTCCTAGGATCGAGTCCCACATCGGGCTCTCTGCTCAGCAGGGAGCCTGCTTCCCTCTCACTCTCTCTGCCTGCCTTTCTGCCTACTTATGATCTCTCTCTGCCAAATAAATAAATAAAATCTTAAAAAAAAAAAAAAAAAAGACCAGGAAGCTTGTGATCTACAGAATGTGTTCATGAAAATTCCCTCCAGTGCATTAATAATTTTTTTAAATTAAGGTAAAATCATGAGTCTATACAAATATAAAATGAACACGTCAGAATTTTTATTTGACTCATTAATTAATGAGAGAACCAATATAATGTCCCATCTGGTACAAAGGAAGAATTCAAACATCACACATACGTAGGTGATCAGGAGCGATGACATGAATTTATGAATGCATACCAAACGGGTCGGTCCTCAGGGCCAACAGCTGATTGCATCCCACCAGACATAGTTCACTTGCATTTCTAGGGACAAGGGGCCTTTGCATCATCAACAGTTTTCTACAAGTTGTAGAAAATATGTAAAATAGCCCAACAACAATGAAAAGGGGAGATGGCCAGAAAGGTGAGCTAGACACCCAGATCTGTAATATTTATGCCTGTTTCAAAGTCTTTCTCAATTTTCCCAACTTTCCCTGACATCCCCTTGAGTTCTTTTCACAAATCTATGAGGTCATCCAAGCAATTCGTATTTGACAGCGGAGAAAACTATGGTTGGGATTGTTAAAACACTTGTCACTAGCCCTAAGAACCTCTTGGAGAATATTATTAAAATAGAGATTCCTGGGCTCTGCCCAGGCCTAGAGGGTCAGATCCCATTTGGAGATCTGAACAGCTAAGAGTTTCCCTGGCTTCTGAGTATCATCAGACTTGAAAATGGCTGTGACATCCGCAGACCCGCAGTGGCCAGGACAGACCCAGGACTACATGGCAGGCTTCCTGCTCCTCTGTCATGCTCGGTACTCGGGTCCACATCAGGGTTTTGGCCGGCTGCTTGTGTGGCTGTGTCCTTCACTCTGTAAGGCTTTCTAAATCCTTCATAAAATGAGAAAAGGAGAGCCCTTGAGACAGAGTAAGACAGAATAAGCCTCCCTCGGTGTCTCGTTTCCATTCTCTAAGTACATTACCGCTTGGCAAATGCATCAACTTAATTAAAACTAAATGTAATTCTAATGCACCAATTTGATTTAAAAATAATCTTCACAGTCACCAGGACATCAAAATGCAATTAAGGCTATTTGAGGAAAGTCTCTGATGCATATTATGTTCTGAGGCTGCACCATGTCAGGAAACCCAGACCCTCCTGAATGCCGCTAATGTCCTCAGCAGCCATCCTCTCACTCAGATGCCTCTTCCAATTAGGTTCTGGAGAGCGTGATCCATGACAGTTCAGGAACATTTACCAAATCCATCCAAATGGCCCTTTAGCCGAATGCTTTTTCTCCAAGCTGCTCCCCAGACTTGGGGAAACGCAGGCAGTCTCACGGATGTCAGGTTTAAGACAAAATTAAACTGCAGATTCAGGAGTTCCTCGTTACCTACTCGTGTGCTCAGACTGTAAAAGGCTCTGGACCAGGACTATGGAAATTGAGAAGCAGGTCTAGCGAAAAATTAAGCAGTAGATCTGAAGTTAATGGAGTCGTTTGGCTCCTTTTTATGTTCCCCTGAGCTGGTTTTTCCAGGACATCTCTTTTGGCTGAGTGACTCTTGTTGCTATAAGACTGATTTGGTTTTTATTCATTTGTTTGGCTTTGGTTGGTTGGTTGGGTGGGTGCTGTTGTTGTTTGGTTCGTTGACTTTTTTGTTCCTAATGAATAGAAAAATGTCAAAAATACTAAAAGTAGGGGTGCCTGGGTGGCTCAGTAGGTTAAGCCGCTGCCTTCAGCTCAGGTCTTGATCCCAGGGCCCTGGGATCGAGGCCCATATCAGGCTCTCTGCTCAGCGGGGAGCCTGCTTCCTCCTCTCTCTCTCTGCCTGCCTCTCTGCCTACCTGTGATCTCTGTCTGTCAAAGAAATAAATAAAATCTTTTTAAAAAATACTAAAGGTAGCTGAAATATACTTGGCAGAGTCAAATGGGCAGTTCTGATGCGTTTCACAAGGCTTGGGTGATGTAAGAGGCAGCTGGATTTAGTTGTGCTAGTCGTGGATTCAGATCCTGCCTTTCACTGGTGAACCTTCTTACCTTCTTACTTGTGTGCATAAGGGGCTGGCTGTGCCCGCTTCATTCAGTGAACCCACTGTCCCTCTCCAGCCCGTTTGGCTGTCCTCCTCCACTATTCCAACACCTCCGTCGCAGTCAGCAGCTGGCTGGGGAATACTAGCTCTAGCCGCCAGCCCTTGCCCAGCTTTCGCGTCACTACCTGGGGTGGAGGGCAAGAGGGAGGGCAGATGAGAGAGAAAAGCTTTTTCCAAAGCTCTGAATCACACTGAGGCCACTTAAGAGGCCAAAGATGATTTCATGAACCAACCATCCCTGCCAAAATCCTCAGAAAACACCCATTTGAAAGGTAATAATCACTAGATCTTCTCATTTTCTAGTGAAAAAAATTACACTTTCAGGAAATAATTAGAACTTTTGAGCCCTTAATGTCAGGGCTAAAGCGTTCCACATATGCATTCTCATCCAATCCACCCAGCAACTATGCAAAATCAATATAGTTTATTAAGTATTTATTATGTATAATATGTAGTTGTGTAAACATCATTGAGGTAGCTGAGTCTCAACAAAGCAGGTATGTTGGGATTTTGGCGGGGGTGGGGGTGGGGCAGTCAATTCCACACTTGCTTGTCCCTTCCTCCCCCCAGCATATTTCTTCTTGTTCAGCAAAGAGGCTTAATGTAAATTACCAGCTTCCATGCCTTTCCCCTTTAAGAGTACCAGCACCTTAACTAAAGTAAAATCTCTTAACTACTTGGAAAGAAAAAAAAAAAGAGTAGCAGTATCTTGAGGGCAATAATTATGTCTTAACAACCATACCAGCCACCATCTGCTGTGGGCTTATCAAACATGCTATACAAGTATTACCTCACGCAATCCTCAAAAATACTGGTGAGGCAGGTACTATTCTCTTCCTCACCTTACAGATAGGAAAACCAATGCTTCAAAGACTCTCCTCATCTTGTGTACTCGACACATACCCAAACCTACCACAAGCAATTCAGAAAATACCTGGATGTCCTATAATTTCCTTTGGCTCAATAGGCAAAGATGGAGGAATAAAGAAAGACCAATGTCGCTGACATTCCAGAATATACAGTATAGCCAAAACTTTGTGAAAAGAGCCCAGAACATCTTTCCTTGTCTCTGTGCCTCCCAGTTGAGGGCCATTCTGAGGTCTCAGGTTGTCTCAGTGGAGAAGGGTCTTCTCAAATGTCGTGACCTCATCAGGGGTGTCAGCATCTAAACTCCTAGGAATCTGTGGTGCCAGTGCGGAATGGAGAGACTGGGCAGGGGGCCTCAGGACAACTCCCCTCCCACCTTCTAGAAGACCAAACCATGGTCATACACCTTGCAGAATAGTTCTCTGAAGCTGGTAGGGCTCAGCAGGCATTATCCATACACTCTGTGATGCCATGCCCTCTAAGTCACTAAAACCAGTCTCCCTCATGGTGAAAGAAAGAGGTTCCTCTGTCCACGTGAAAAATTGAGAAATGAGGGAAGCAGAGGACTGCGGAAAATGAACCAGATAGCAGCCCTCCTGTTCTCACACACAGACACAAACACACACACTCATGACCAGCGCTGTCCCCTCACTGTTGAGCCGTGATTCTGCACTTAGCTGTTGTTACTCTGTTCCTACTCGGATGGTAGCACACAGTTCCCTCATCGTGTCAAGACTTTCTGAAAATCATCCTCTGGATCCAAGACCTATGTTACTGAGCAAACCAAAAGAAAAGGCCAGCTGTGGTGTTCTGATCAGTCTATGCCAAAGGGGAAACTGATCCCTTTACCATTTATGAATTACATTATATTGTGTACATGTATAATTCTTGGGTACAGCAAAAGGCTTACCTGAACTTAGGATGCTCTGATTGAATTAAGCAAAGGGAACCTTTTTTAAAATATTTGGGGGCCTGACAAGTTCATCTCCAGGAATTTGGAAATAGAGCTAAATTATAAAATCTGCACATTATGGATTGGGAACATAAGGTCTTCTGAAAGAGACCAGCACAGGACTTTGAAGTGTGAGAACCCAAAATGAGAAAGAATTGTCCATGAAGAGGGGCCTGGTCGGCCATAGAAACCCGAGACATTTGGGGGAAGAGAGTCACTCATTGGTGGTGTCCATCCTAAGAACAGCCACAGGAAGGAGTATTTTTCGGCGTTGGCCCTCTATTCCTCCAGGAACCATGGACAGGCTCTCCCTATGTGGAGCAAGGGAGCAGAATGTTTGGACTTAATTCTTTGATGGCAGGATATAGTGCACCAAAACCACAGACAGGAGACGAGAACAAAGCTGAGAACCGATTGAGTGGAGGACTCACAGGTGATAGGGAAGGGTGGTCACACTGGGCCACCCAAGCTTGCAGCTGGGAGCCAGGGGAAGAGCGCAGCCAGGCTGTAGGGGCAGCTTATGTATGGCAAGCAGCCAGGGTTAGCTGGTTCCCCAGGCTCCCTGTGGATTAGCAAATCTGAATAAAATTTCACCTGTTCCAGGGCATAAAGGTTATCCCTAGTTATCTGGTACATGGATCCAGGAGCAGGCAGGGCTGGGGCTGGGGCATCATGGCCTGAACTGTGAGAGTCCAAAGAGAAGAGGTTGGGGTGTTGGCTTAACAAGTAGCTTAAGGGGAACTGACTGGCCTCTAGTGAGAGTCTCAAAACTAGGTCAAGACAAAACATATTACTCAGAGGGGTTTTATCTTGCTTGCCTCCTCGGATCCACAGGCCTGGATCCCATCTTGAAAAGGAGTCTTAGTCCGAGTGAAGGTGCAGTGGAGTGAGTGCCAAGATTGGTGGGGGATGTGAGGCAGGGGCAAGGAGCAGGGCCATGTCAAGGTCAAGGCCCATGACCCACGGGCCATGAGTTTGCTGATCGAGATGTCAGAGCGTTGCTGTCTTGGATTCAAGTGCTGCCTGGGGCAACATCCTGCCTGCAGTGAAAAAGAGACATTAGCTGTCTCCATCAGATGATTACAGTAGTTGGCTAATATCAAGAGTCTACCCTTATGCTTTATATCTGCATCCCATCTATTCCCTTCATAGCCCTTATGACAATTTGCAATTATACATCCATCAGTGAGAGATATAATCTTCCTGTTAGTATTTATAACCATATTCAATGTTCTGTTATCTACGTGCTTATTTGTATCCATCTTTCTCACTAGACATTAACTCCAGTGAGGACGTTATTCTCCAAAGATTACCCAGAGTCAGTATTCTGGAATATTTGTTGAATGAGTGGGTAAACAAAGAACAAAAAAGGAAAAAAATAATTTTTATGAGGCAGTTTTCTGGTCCTGGCAGTGCTCTTTTATAAGATAAGACAATCCCCATCACACTGTCAAGAGGACGTTTGGTATTGCTCATAAAATTATAGCTTGTGTTCCAGTGAGTGCCTTGTTCTAATATGTGGTTTAGTTACCATGGGTCATATGCTCAGGGACAGCCCAGCTATGGCCATGATAAAGAGTGACTGTCTATCTAAATTGTAAAACCAGCAGTTAGATCCAGGCAGTGTCCTTTCTCACCCTTAGGAAAAGATGCCTCCGCCCCCGCCCTCACCTCCACCTTTTTTCCTTACTTCCTGTTTCTACCAAGCCATCAGCAAAGTCACTGGACTTGATGCTAACACATTGTTTCTTAGGTTATTAGGTTAAGTCAAATCTGCTGGAGCAAGAAAGATTTTTCTACATCAGCTTTCATCCTTGCTGCTTAATTAAATCCCTCATCTGGGAAAAGAGCGATTTTCAGCCATCTCACTTTCTATGGCATCAGCATGGAACTGTGACTGTTGAAATACCAAAATGCCACTCGTGTTTAATGCTTCAGGTGTAACAAGCCTGTTCTATTTGGAATCCCCTACGAAGATAGATATTAACTGAGAATTGAAAGTGACAGCAGAGGAAATTGAATCAGAATACCAAATGAACCCACGGATCTATCTCCTCTCCTGTTCCAATCCCTTGAAATGTCCAAAAATATATTTAAAAAAGAAAAAACCCTCCATAAACAGTACTAGAAAACAAGAAATAATAGTATCTGAGACCCCAAAATTTTGAAAAGTTCCTGCCAAACTATAGCAACTAGAATTGAGGACAGTGAAGATGCCTGGAGACCAAAGCATGCTCAGGAAAAAGTAACTTTTAGATATAGGTAGGGGGACATTCAAGAAGGCACTGAACTCCCAGCAAATTCATTGAAGAACATGAGGGTGTCTCCAATAGCTTGATTGCATTAATGACCCAAATTCTTCACGTTTTCCTATACTCCTGTCCTTTACCATGGGACCTTACAGTTACTGTCACCACAGAGGTGGAGCCGCTGTCCCATCCCTTGAATCTGGACTGGTCTCATAACATGCTTTGCCCAATAAAACAAGGCAGAAACAACAGTGTGTCAATTCTAACCCTGGCCTTGAAGGCCTTATGTGTTTTGTGTGTTTCCATTTGCTGCTCTTAAAATTCTGGCATTGACATGAATGTGCAAATTAGCCTTCTGGTGTATGAGAAACAGGAAATAGGGCCAAGTCTCCCCAGTCATTCCAGCCAACAGCCAGCCGACACTCAGGTATGGGAGTGAGCCATTGTTTTGTGGCTCTATGTTACACAGCATTATCATGGCAACATATAACTGACACGGACTCCCAGCTGTGTTCATGACACCACATTACTGCTTCTAATGGGCAATAGGTAGCAATGGTATTTGACTCTAGAATCAAAGGAACAGCTGTATTCAGAAGAAAAGGAACCTACGCCTGTGTGAGTGCAGAAGTCTAAGAAAGACAAAGAGCTGTGTTTAGGTAACTCTTGACCCCAGACCATCTAGAAAGCAAGGGGAGGGAAGGAAAAGACAGGTGTACTTAACAGGAGAATAAATTGATCCCCCCCTCACAAAGGTTAAGAAAGTCCCCCTGTTTAAGCCATTGGAGTAGTGGTAAGAGGCCCCACACTGCTTACCTGCTACATTTTCAAGCATCCAAAAATGATAGGCCCCAATCAAGACTCCCTGCTCTTTTAAGCAGAACCTGAAATTATCCCTTGCACTTGGGGGAGAGAAACAGTGCAGACACAGAAGCATGTAATACCAGAGAGGCTCGCCCAGCTGCCCACACCCATCTACCTCTGTTTTCAGCCATTAATGTAAAGAAGCAACCAAGAAAAAAAGAGAAACAACCAAGAAACACAGATATTGAAGAAAATCCCTTGACATGAAGGTGAAGCAATAAAATAAAGAGGAGGCCAACCAATTCTAGGGGAAAGAAAGAATTCAATAAAGGAAAAAAATACTGTTTTTAAAACAATATAATATTCTTAGAAAGATCTATTATAATATCACATCAATAACAGGAAGTGGCAAATATGAATAGGAGGGGCGCCTGGGTGGCTCAGTGGTTTAAAGCCTCTGCCTTCGGCTCAGGTCATGATCTCAGGGTCCTGGGATCGAGCCCCGCATCGGGTTCTCTGCTCCGCAGGGAGCCTGCTTCCTCCTCTCTCTCTGCCTGCCTCTCTGCCTAGTTGTGATTTCTCTCTGTCAAATAAATAAAATAAAATATATATATATATGAATAGGAAACTTCCAGAAATAATAAAGAACCCTTCTCTATATGTAAAAATAAAACTAATGTTGAGGTACCTGGGTGGCTCAATTGGTTAAGCACCTGATTCTTCGTTTTGGCTCAGGTCATGATCTCATGGTTTTGAGATCGTGCCCCAAGTCAGGCTCTGTGCTCAAGCAGAAGTCTGCTTGAGATTCTCTCTCTCCCTGTGTGTCTGTGTCTTCCCCTGCACTCTCTCCCTCCCTCTCCATCTCAAAATAAATAAATTCTTTAAAAAAAAATAAGGCTATGTTATTTTTTCAAATACAGCTTGGAAATAGTACTTGTTTTGAATGGATAACAAAACTATTTTCATGGGTGGGAAGAACTGAAAAAGTCATGTTTATTTTACTTCTATTTATTTTAGGATTATTTGTGTAAAGGAAAAACTATTACTTGTGAATCTGAAGTGTCATCTCCCCCGCCCCCTTCCCCACTCAACCTGTTCACTCTTCATTATAGGCCAGGAGACATGATTACTCTTCTAGAAGACACCAATGAAGACTGGTGGAAAGTAAGTATTCCTCATAAAAAAAAGAAAAAGAAAACAAAACGAAACAAAGAATCACTTGGTAACTGTAATTACAACAAATGAAGCAATTGTGGACGCATGTCTCCTTTTTCCTTCCAGGGGAAAATTCAAGACAGGATTGGCTTCTTTCCAGCCAACTTTGTTCAGAGAGTACAACAAAATGAGAAGATTTTTAGATGTATTAGGACCTTCCTCGGGTGTAAAGAACAGGGGCAGATGACACTGAAGGAGAATCAGGTGAGTAAAGCATGCAAGCACATGCCGGGTACCACCAAAACAGAAAAAATCACTAATAAACATAATGGCACCCATAAATCTGAATGAATGGGGTCATAGTCCAAGTGTTCACTTTGAGAAAAGAGAATACTCACTCTGGTGGTATTATGTAGTGTAGCAGAATCTAAACCTGCAAAACCAGAATGTTCAGAAGCTCATTTAGTGCTATGTGTTCACAAGAGGAAATATACATAACGTTATGGCAGCAGGGTAAGGACATCTATCTGGGCCTGGTGCCTTTTCTCTGAGGACTGCTAGTTTCTGATGTGGACACCTACTCCAATTTTGGCTCTGTGCTGGTCTGCACCAATGCATGGTTAATTTTTCGTAGTCTCTTAGGAATACTTTGTTATTGCTTCCTGAGGGTTCCACAGTTCATTCATTCACAGTTCATTCCACAGTTCATGCATGTATCTCCAGTCACAGAAACCCTTCTAAATAAGGTCTCCTTGTCCAGACTCCAAGTTTCTGCCTTTCACTGGAATCCAAGACACCTTCACATTGCTGCATAAAACATAATCAGGACAGAGGTAACCAGGGATTATCTCACACCAGTGCCTGGATGTCTCATACATCTAATCTAGAGGTGTCTGGTGGCATCTTGCTCTAAAGCCATGTTGAATGCGAGGGTCAACATGCAACAGCAAATGAATGATGCTGTCAATTTCCTAAGAAGTGAGGAATGAACTCCTTCCACGTGTATGTCTTTAAGATCCTTGCTTCTTGCTTCTCCATCTCACTCTTGGAATGTTGACAGACACAAAGTGACAAGACACACACAGCTCAGCTCCTTGTCCTAACTCTGCCTCTCTTTGCCTTCTTCCAGCAGAGAAAGGGCTTCCTACTGTCCCTGCTTCTCTGACTCCCAACTTCCTTCATGGCAGATCCCGTATCCTCACTATAAAGTAAAAATAATACATGAAGACCTCTACATTTGCTCTTGGTGTATTTGAGGATGATTTGAGAAATCAGACACTGGAAATTCTTTCAGTCTCCAAATAAAGTTCCACAATTAGCTCTAATTTCCAGTTTTGGAAGCCAAAGCCTTACCTTTTTTTCTGTATCCACTTTTGGTATGGTAATTCTAATATTTCCTAAGGCAATTAATTCCTCTAGTTGGAAATGATGAGGCTCACCCTACAAAGAAGTGAATGAAAATGAAAAATATATTAGTAATTTTAATACTATCCCAGGGTGCCTGGGTGGCTTAGTTGGTTAGGCGGCTGTCTTCAGCTCAGGTCATGATCTCAGGATCCTGGGATCGAGACCCCCGCATTGGGCTCCCTGCTCAGTGGGGAATTTGTTTCTCCCTCTGCCCCTCCCCCCAGTCATGTGCTACTTCTCTCTCTCTTTCTCAAATAAATAAATAAATAAAATCTTTAAAAGAATAATAATAATTTTAATACTATCCCAGTTCGGTAGCATTGCCCAAAAGACATCTTGAATGTCATTTTTGCAATTGCCTACAAAGATAGTTTCTAAGTTCCATAAGACTTTATATTATTTTATATTTCCCTTACTTTATATCTGATTTATAATTTAAAAAAATTAGTTTATCTAACTTGATCAACAATTTTATGTGCCACACATAGTCTCAAGAATACTAGATCATCTTCAAACTAACAAGTATACTCTCAAAGAATAATGATTTACCTTTTCTTTACAACGATTTAAAAGAAAAATTTTATATCTAGCCCCTGGTTCACAGAGAAGGAAAGAACAAATTAATACAGTCCTGGACATTGCCACAGTGATAATTATCACAAGGATCATCATTATTATTACTAATTATTGATGTCATATATAAATTTATAGAGTATATATACCTACAACATTTTACTTGAGATCCCACACATGTCCTATGAATTTTTTGAATAATTAATCACTATTTATATTTTATAAATGATGAAACAAAAGTTCATAAAGGTTACATCCCTTGCTCAAGGGGACAAAAACCTGGTAAGTAGCTAGGCTGGAACTTTTTTTTTAAGATTTTATTCATTTATTTGACAGAGGGAACAAGCACTGGGAGAGACAGAGTAGCAGGCACTGCTGGGCAAGGAGCACAACAGGGGGCTTGATCCCAGCACCCTGAAATCGTGACCTGAACAAAGACAGACACTTAACCATCTGACACACACGGGCACCCCCAGGCTGGAACTTAAACATAGGTCTGCAAACTCCAAGCCAAAATGCTTTCCACGTGCTCTGGACAAGGTGGCACCAACTTTGAGCTGTACAGCACCATTTGCATAGTTTGGCTCCCAGGGAAGGGAATGTCATTAAGGCAAGTATCCTAGGATCAGAGAACTCCTTAGAAACATTCTTACTCTTGTAAGTGTCCTATTGGGTTATCTTTCATTTCAGGCAACGGAATCATCCTCATCAGGCTGAGACCCCAGCTCTAATGCCACACACACCCCATACAGCAAACGGGCACTTTTCCCAGCTGGGTTCTATGCCAGGGCTTCTCCAAGTATACCCAACTGTATCCTCCCTGTTGCAAAAATTTGGAAAGTCTTTTGAATGAAATAAATTCAAGAAGGATATCCATCTTTATTGGCAGAGTGTTAATAAATAATTTTGCCAGCATGTTTGATTTTTCCCTGAAAATAATCCTATGCTTCCTCACTTGAAATTGAACATTGTCTTTATGTTGTTACTATACAAGTCAGTGAAATCAGAAGGCAAATTAAAGTTTGCTCAACTTGATCAATTTCCAGAAGCAGAGCATCAACTCAGTGACTCCTACCAAATCCTTGACTGTTAGTCCCCAAAATTGTCTTTTCTGGGAATGGGCTCACACCTGTCTTCTCCACTCCCATGGTTGAAGTAGTCTTTCAGGATGGGGTGGGTGGAGGAGAGGCATATAACACAATCTCTTCAATTAGACATGCTCAAGACATAACACAGCACTTCAGCCTGAACCAAATGAATCTGTCCATGATCCTTAAAAAAAGTTCTACAATCCCTGATATTTGTCCAGCCTGGCATTTCTGAGGGTGTAGTTTGAACCACCTGAATCATAATCACCTGAGAGCTTGTGGAAAATGCAGATTCCTGGACTCCATCCCAGACCTGTGGAAGCAGATCTTCTCAGGGCAAAGGCAAAGAATCTCTCTCTTTACAGACTCCCCAGGATCAAAGCTGAAGTTTGAGAATGACCTTCACTTCCATTCTCTCACTTTCAAATCCTATGTAGTCCTGTAGCAGCTGAAGGCATTTTTATGTCCAATTACATGTAGGTCAACAAAGGCACTGAGGTCTCTAACCCTACACAAATTCTTTATTTTCCATCTTTGGCATCAACACAGCAACCAATTTTGGAAAAACTTCAGCCACTTAAGAGAAAATGTACATTTTAAAGATCTATTATTGTGGACATTGCTGCTACGAACATTGGGGTACAGATGGCCCTTTTTTTCACTACATCTGTATCTTTGGGGTAAATACCCAGTAGTGTAATTGATGGGTCATAGGGCACCTCTATTTTTAATTTTTTGAGGAATCTGCACACTGCTTTTCAAAGTGGCTGCACCAACTTTCATCCCACCAACAGTGTAACAGGGTTCCCCTTTCTCCACATCCTCTCCAACACTTGTTGTTTCCTGTCCTGTTGATAAGTCAAGCAGAGAAAGTCAATTATCATATGGTTTCACTTACTTGTAGAGCATAAGGAATAACATGGAGGACATTAGGAAAAGGAAAGGAAAAGTGAATTGGGGCATATCAGAGGGGGAGATGTAAGATGAGAGACTGTGGATTCTGAGAAACAAACTGAGGGTTTTGGAGGGGAGAGGGTGGGGTTTAGGTGAGCCTGGTGGTGGGTATTAAGGAGGGCATGTATTGGATGGAGCACTGGGTCTGGTGCATAAACAATGAATCTTGGAACATGAAAAAGAATAAATAAAATTAAGATGTTAAAAAAAAGAGAGCATACTAAAAAATAAATAAATATAAAGATCTATTATTAAGAAAAATTTTTAAAATTTGGCTCCAAATCACTTAGTGTCCTAAATTAGTTTAGTTGTAAAATTTCAAAACATATTGGTCAAAATGATGAGAGCGTAACCTAGTAGCACACCCCGTGTGATTTTGGCAAAGTCACTTCTGAATGTCAGCGTTCTTATCTGTAAAGTCGGCATAGTTGCACCTCCCGCTTGACATGGGTAAGGGTTAAACATGATCCCCTGTGTAAAGTGCCAGCACGGTGCCTGGCCACCGCCAGTGCATAACAAGGTCCCCATGCAGCCGGCACCATCTAGAGTGAGTTCCAGATTCGTCTGCAATAGCCAGCACTGCCTAAAATTACCTAGTAAACATCAGAAAATAGCCAGGATGGTATTTGCAACTCTAAAAATATAGACAAATGCTCTTTAACAGGGAAATAGAAGAAATTCGATTCTGAAAACAAATGCAATGCATCTCTTTGATCAAATCACATTTCTGCCTCTGGGGTTAATTTGTCTCATAACGATTATATTATTTTTTCACAGAGCTCTTGTTTCCAAAGAGAATCAAGTTATCCTTTTGTTGTGAACACAACTAGAGTTTGCACTAATGCCAAAGTTTGTTTTCCTTATTTTTAAAATCTAAAAAGTGTTCTTATTAAACCATAAAAGTATTTCTTAAAATTCATCCATAGTTCTGCCATCCCAATAGAACTGTTTTTACTGATTCTTTGTATTATGTTGAAGCCTTAAAGAAAAATAGGCAAATTATTTTTAGATTACAAAACCAAAATGTATTTATTGTGGAGAAATTAGAAAATCACAAAAAAATATAAAGAAGAAAATAAAAATAGCAGGTAACTCAAGCATCAAGTTATTATTGACAAAAACAATTTGGTATATTTTCTACCAAACTTTTCTTATAATTAATATTTTGGTGTATCATATTCTATTTAGTGTTCTGAATTGTTTTTTTTTTAACTTAGTCATTAAATGTTTCTCAAAACAGTTTTTATCAGTTCTCTAACATTTTATCACATATATTAGGGTTTGGCAAACCATGGCATATTGACCTATGGTCAAATCTGGTCCTGTTTTTAAAACAGGGCTTATTGAAACAGCTATATTCATTCATACGTGTATCATCTGAAGCTACTTTCACACTAGAACAGCTGAGTTGAGTAGTTGTAGCAAAGACCATATGGCCTGCAGAGCCAAAAATATTTACTATTTTCTTCTTTACAGAAAATGTTTGTCAACCCCTAGTCTAGATGTACGAGAATGCATTTCAGTATTCTCCTGTTGTTGGATATTCCATTTTAATTTTTTAATTTTATTTTTATTTAATTTTTTAAACTATTGATAATGCAACAAACATGTTTAAAGCAAAATCTTTTCTCCATAACTCTGATTATATCCTTATGATAGACTTTAGAATTTATAGAAAAACAGATAAAAGATTTTTACAGTTCTTGATACATATGACCAAATTGCTTCTAAAAAGTGTGTGCCAATTTCTACCCACATATGTTATTGGTTTCAGAGGTACAGGTCTGTGATTCATCAGTCTTATATAATGTCCAGTGCTCATTACATCACATGCATTCCTTGATGTCCATCACCCCTTTACTCCATCCTTCTATCCTTCTCCCCTCCAGCAACCCTCAGTTTGTTTCCAGTGATTAAGAGTCTCTTATGGTTTGTCTCCCTCTCTGGTTTTGTCTTGTTTTATTTTTCCTCCCTTCCCCCATGACCCCCTATAGTTTTAACCTCTTGATTGAGTTCCACTCCATCACTCTCCACTTCCTCCTGAGAGAACATTTTCAGATAGTGCCCCAATTCCTTTAATATTCTGAAGTTTCAATCCAGTCTACCACTGCTTCTAACATAGATTGAACTGAATGTGCATTGCCTGTAGTGTTTTCCTCTCGATCAGCCCCCTTCTGCCCACAGAATGTTTACTTTGCCTCTCTTCACATCCTCTCTCCACCTGGAGATTCTCTCCTTAAAACATCAAGGCTGAGTCTTCCTTCAACCCGTGGCATTCAAGAATAACTTATTCTTTCAGACATATGCATGTATTTCCTACAGTATTTTTTTAATGTTTGATAGTAATAGTTTTGATCTTTTCACCTTGTGGTAGGCAGAACAACAGCCCCACGTTCTAATCCCCAAAACTGAATGTGTTACCTCACATGGCAAGAAGGACTCTGCAGATGTGGTGGAGTCAAGGATGGTGAGATAGGAAATTATTCTGGATTATCCAGGTGAGCCCAGTGTCATCACAGTTCCTTAGAACAGGAAGACAAGAGGGCCAGAGTCAGAGAAGTAAATGTGAGGATAGAAGCTGAAGTCAGAAAGAGAGAGAGAGAGATTTGAAGATGCTATGCTGTTAACCTTGCAGATGGAGGAAGGATCCAGGAGCCAGGGAATGCCTCTTAGAAGCTGAAGGTAAGGAAACAGATTCTCTTGCAGCCGAGCCTTCATCTTCACATTTAAGGACTTCTGATTTCCCAAACTGCAAGATAACTTTGTGTCATGTTAAGCCATCAATTTAGTGATAATTTGTTATAGAAACCATAGGGCACTAATCCAGATTTCATGCAAAAGGGACTTTACATTTTGATTAAGATTATGGGCCTTGTGATAGGGAGATGTCCTAGATTGTGTGGGCTGGCTAGCTCCAATCAATTGCAAGGACCTTGTGTGCAAGGCCTTCCAATTTGAGCCCTTAAAAGCAGTGAGATATATCCAGCTGGAGTCAAAGAGGGAAGAAGGGTAGGTCAGATAGAGATTAAATGTGAGAAGGACTCAACCTACACTTACTGGATCTCAAGGTACAGGAAGGGACCACAAGACAAGGACTGCAGGCAGCCTCTAGAAGCTGAGGATGATCCTTGACTCAGCAAGGAAACCAGGACTGGACTTCAGTCCTACAACCTCAAGGAACTGGATTCAACAGCAAAAATGAGCCTGGAACTAATCCTCTCTTAGAGAAAAAGAAGTAAGAAAGGAGGGGGAAAGAATAAGCCCTGTTGACTCATTGATTTTGGCCTTACGAATCCCAGAGCAGAGAAAACTAGCCAAGCCCACCAGACATCAGACCTACATAAATCTAATGTAATAAATTGGTTTGTTTAAAGGCACTGAGTTTGTGGTAATTTGTTACAACAGCAGAAGCTATTACACATCTCAGGTTACTCAAATTGAGTCAACCTCATAAGGTGGATTTTACTCACATAACGAGAGGTCTGGATACAGAGAAGTTCTGGGATTCATAATTCAACAGCTTAATTCCATGGTCAGGAATCTAGATTCTTCCACCCTGATTCTCTGCCATCCTTGAAATACTAGCCACGTTTTCTAGTGGTCACAGATGGCTGCAGCCACCCCAAGAATCCCTTCCAGATGAAGAAAGAAATTTTCTTCTTAATGTATCTCTTTTAAGAGGAAAACACAGTACCTCAGAACTCCCCATGCTGTTTCATTAGCTAGAACCCGGTCCCATGGGAATCAGTAACAAGGAGAATCAAAACAGATTCGGACAATTAGGATTCACCCAAGTCATGTAGGGTAGGGAGGGACAACAGAACAAAAGTCAGGGCTCTGCTGCATGGGAGAACCATTGACATTAACAAACAGTGTCTGATGGAAATGATTTACTTATCCTAGAACAAGGAGTAACTGGTGCAGAGTGGAGGGTTCCCAGCTGAAAGATGAGTGGACCAGAGTTGGTCCAACTCAGCGCTCACTCACGGGTTTTCAGGTATCCTCAGCTGGGGGAGCAGGTAATTATGCATGGTTCTTACACTAACTTCTGTTATCTAAGAGGCCTTTATCCAGTGTTGGTCTACAGAGTCAAGTTAGGATTTTCTACTGCCATTGCTTTTTTCCCCAACATTCTCAGCTCTGGAACACGTGCAAAGCTACCTCTTCCTTCATGCAGGATCCCGTGGTCCTTCTGTCTCCATTCCCACCCACTGTTTTATCTGATGAAGTCTCACCTCCCAGGAGACACTGGTGCCTAATGTGCCCCTACTTCCTGTCATTTCCCTTCTTGGAGGACCACTCCAGTAAATGGATCAATAAATGTAGAAAGAGAGGCATTAATTAGGAGAAGGAAAAGATGTATTTTGACCACATTAGGAAGTAGAGCCCATAGTAGTAAGAGAGAAGTGGCTGCCCAGCTTTCTGCTCAGGGCAGTTGCAGAATCTCTGTGGCCAGGGCAGACCTTGGAGGAGGAGCTATCTTTCAGCCTTGAATATTCATCCTAAATCCAACAGTACAACTTGCTTAAGGCATCAACTGAGTTCTCTACAACTCAGTGGTTGTAGAGAAGTGCCTGTCAGCCTCCAGATGGCTGCCAATCCCAGTGCTCAGGACATTCTACCCTCTACTCCCTATCTTCTCATAGGTATTTTGAGGGAAGACTGAGTCCAGAGCGCCAGGCAAGAAATCCTTTCAAATTAAATGACTGCTCATCTGTTTTAAGTTGCAGCCCAGTTGGATGTTAATGAGTTTAGAGGCAAGGCCAGGGAAACCTTAGATGTTATGAGTAGATGTGCTCCCCAAAGTGCTCTCTCAAAGTTAGATTGTAGGACTTAAGCCAGGCAAGACCATGAAGGGACTGAGCCAAGAGGGGCACTTAACTGGCAGGGAGCAGAATTAAAGACAACATAGGAGAAGAAGAAGAGGGCTAGGGAGTGGGTCAACAACAAGATATCAAGGAGAGACAAGAATGGGGAAAAATCTAGTCTACTCCCATAGGAGAAGGGGGAGTGAGAGGAGGAGAGTGGTAAAGCCATAAACACAGAAACCAGAGCAAAAAACCTGGGTGAATGGGGTTATCATTAGAAACAAACACTAAGTGGGATGGCTGAATGACTCAATCAGTTGAGTAGCTGATTCTTGGTTTCATCTCAGGTCACAATCTCAGTGTCCTGGGATTGGAGCCCTCGTAGAGCTCCACACTCAGTGAGGAATCTCTCTCTCCCTCTGTTGCTCCCTTCCCCCCAATACCCACAAGTGCATGCATGCTCCCTCATCTCTCAAAAAAAATAATAATAATAATTAAAGAATGCAAAGTCTGCGTGATGCCCAGGGGCTGGCAGTATCCGGGCTGCATGTCTAAGTAAGCACTAGGCTACTGGAGATGCTGTGTTGAGTAT
This sequence comes from Meles meles, assembly GCF_922984935.1. NCBI lineage: Eukaryota > Metazoa > Chordata > Mammalia > Carnivora > Mustelidae > Meles > Meles meles. The sequence continues at coordinate 33,158,457 of NC_060069.1, read as the reverse complement.
GGTGGGTGCTAGTGCTCTGTACATGCTGTACTCACCTCGGTACTGAGATGCCCAGACCATCCCTGATGCACACCTGGTGTCCACCAGGCAGTCGGCAATGCTGTCAGCAAGCAGAATGGACAGGCCAGGATTTGTCAGCAGTGGGAAGGAAATAGTCCCGTCTTCAGAAGTCTGGCTGGCAAGAGAATGGGAGGGAGAGAGGAAGGAAGGAAGAGAGGGAACGAGGGAGGGAGAGAGGGAAAAAGGATATCAGGTAACAAGAGGAGAAGAAGGGAGAAGAGAGGACAGGAGAGGAAAAAACCTGTTTATATAAATTTGGACATCTCCTTCCTCTACTGAAAATCCTCTTAACACCCAACTGTTGGTTGGTACCAGTAGTCATCTCTGCATTTTTCCCATTTGGCAGAACCGTGATTTTTGTTCTCTTGTCCATGTGTAACTCCCACGACTCACGTGAATCCTAATTGAATTAATTCTTGCTAGTGATGTTTTCAGTGGTTGGCCACTGCCCCACTTTCAGTCAAAGAGATAGGTCAGAAGGTCAGCAAAGGGACCCTTTTCGTCATGAGTTCATTCATTCAAAACTGTTAATGACTTATATTGTCAGTTTACTAAATAATCGCAGATTAAAACACACAAGGCCCTTGCACTCATCACACATGTAATTACTCGTGAAATGTCTCTCCTTCCAGTTCTGCCCAATAAGCTTCATGAAAGCAGGTATCTGCCTTTTTTTCCCAGCTTCTGGAGTGGTAGCTAGCACATAGTGGCCTCTCAATAAAAACTTGGAAAATGAGTGAGTGAATGAATGAATGAATGAATGAATACAGAAAGTAGGGAATCAAGGGTCCTCAGACACTTGGAAGTATCTCTCACATGGCCTGGCCAGTAAAACATTTCCTGGCATAATCAACTGTCTACTTTATCTGGGGCTGAGGAATTTCCTTGGATGTGGGACTTTTCAGTGCAAAGACTGAGAACGTCCCAGGCAAACCAAGACAAGTTGGTCACCCTATTTGTGGCCCTGCGAAGCAAAGGAGTTCCTCTGCCTCTCCCTCACCTCCCACCCTTCTCTACCCATAAGCTTCTGGGCTCATCTTTCCACTTCATCTTGAAAAGAAATGTTTCCAACCTTTTTATCGCTTCCTAAAATGGCAGGTTCTCAAGCCTGGAGAGCTATGTATTTGTACCATCAGAAATTTAAATCCTAGACCCTTCATTTCTAGGAAGAGTACAAGCTGCTGAAACCTATTTTCAATCCTTTGTATTCATCCTTTTCGACTTCCTTTAGCTTCCTCATCTTCCCCATTGTCTGCCCCGGAGACTGTCCAAGCAGTGCATGGTGGGTACAGAACTCCTCGCCCTTTGGAAGGTCTCCCCAAATCAAATCACTGGAGGGATGCCAACTAGGAGGTGCAGAAGAGATAAGTACATGCAACAAAGTAAAAACATTTGTGCATCTTGGCCTCCTATTTTTGAGACACCTTCAAACAACTCTTCCATGGCCTCTACCAAGCACTGTTTCTCTTCCACACTGAAATCTTGAGAGAGAAAAAGGGAAGATAAAGGTTTGGGGTATATACGGGCATGCATCTGAACTGTCAGTGGCCTTTTGCTAGAGAGACTGAAATTTACTACTAATGTAAATCAGGAAAACTGTGAAAATGACCCCAAAAAAACTAATGGAGACTCCAGACTGCAGTCATTATTTTGTTTGCTTGTTTTATGACTTGGGCTAATGGCGTAAGGCTCTGAACTCTGGCCAGAATTTCCATTTTCCGATTTCTTGCCCAGTGTTCTCCATATTTGACATCAACATGATACAACATCTGTGTGTATATAAGTCCGCAAACTGTTTTCATGTTCATTTCTTTATTTAAATATTTCAACTGGACATTTTTAAATAAGCATCTAGAACAAATCTGCACAAGGGAGCAGGTTTAAAGTTTTTCACTGATGTGGATTGGTTGGTCTAACAGTAAGAGTTGTTGAATTTCAGGCACATTTCTTGTTCTTCAACAATGAAGAAAATTCCGTCTTTGTCACTGTTTTGAAGGTAAATCGTGCTCTCAAGGCATTTTGATGGGTTCTTTTTAAGACATATACTCCCTGCCCATCACGAGGGTCCCTTGTCTGTGGTGTTTCTGGCATGGGTAATGACAGGTCTTAGCTTTTGAAAATCAGGTGGTTCACTTTCCCTTTGGCAGCCACTTTGCCCCTCATGTTCTAGCAGGATCTAACATGGCCTTTCTTTCTCACAGCTCACCTCTGACCTTCAGGAAACAGTCACCACATCTTCTGTTCTTACAGATCAACTCCTCTTTACTTCCCCATCTGAGCTTCTTTCCAGTCAAGTTTATCATAGAGTTAGGTTTCTGAAACTTGAACTAGAAACCAGTCCCTTGTATGTCCTAAGCGCTGGGAGTCACAAATGAAGCCCAGCTCCTTTCCCAACCCCTTCACTAGGTGGGTGCACCCATCTCCTGGTTGCTATGTTGATGGACAACGCACAGCTGTCCCTTATCCAGCTACTGCCCTTCTGAGGACCAAGAGTTGCCTCACTTGACAGGTCACACCTCTCACACCCAAGTCAGCCAGTGGCCAATGACTGACAAGGGGCCCAAGAAGCCAGACCCGTTGCCTCAAGGTGGGACCACTCCTTGGCCCACTTCATACTCCAGAGCTCCCTGTGGGATCAGCCTGAGGCTCACCTCCAGCTGAGTCCTCACCCTTGCTCAGCTCCTTCCGCCCCCCTGCTTCCCTCACTTCCCACCTCCTGAGAGCACGCCCTCAACAAGCCACTTCACAAGGATTCACACCTCAGGCTCTGTTTCTAGGGACTCTAACCTAAGATATAATCTACCACGCATCTAAGCAGGTCAGGTGGGTGAAACTCACAGCACTTTGCAAAAACTTCTTATTTCCCTCTGACTCTCTCCACCCTTCAGCCTTTCAGTGGTAAATAGCAGTGATGATGACGAGGGCATACAAACAAATTTTTAACCACTTTCTTGTTCAGTCCCACACAGGTGGGCGAGGGGAGGTGTTAGCATCTGTTTGCTTTGCTAGGAGCCAGGAATGGAATAGCTTCCTTTGACTTCCTGTTGTCATATGTATACATTTCCAAACACATGACAGGAGCCTGCTGAATGGTAGCTATTAGTCTGTATCTTTAAAATAAAGTATTGAGGACTCATTGCTGCCACATGCTAGGTTCTCTTGTGAGCATTATATCGTTCTGTCCTCACAGTGACACTTCAGGAGAACAAAATCTGAAAAATCCCATTTTATTGATCCTCATTTCTAAAACTTCATTCCTAAAACTCAGAAAACATTCAGCACCTAGGCCTATTTCCAAACCCAGGTTCTGCCTAATATTTATTCAACCTTTTCCTTACAGAGCCAGTCTCCCCCCTTTCAACACCCCCCTATTTGAAACTGCACTCCCTTTTCCAACTTGGTGCTCCTGGCCTCAGTCCACCGTGATTCAAGCAGCTCCTAATTTATTCCTTGTTGACACTTTGATGTTTCTCCTTCCTTGGCATTCAGATCTGCGTGACTTCCGAAGAGGAGCAAGATGGCTTTATCAGAGTCCTCAGTGGAAAGAAGAGAGGCCTTGTCCCCCTGGATGTCCTAGAAAACATCTGATTGCTGGCCCCTCCTGCTTTGGCAGTGGCCGAGCTCTGCTGCGATGCCTCGTCTCCCACTGTGTCCACGCAGAGGAGCTGCCACACTGACCCACCCTCCCCCCTGGGAAACAGTGAGACAAGACTCATGGGTCTGAGCCTGGGGTGTCAGCCACAGACAGAGGGTACATCTCACAGCATTGCCAGGCTGCCCAAGGTGAGGGCAAGGCTGCCCAAGGTGGGGAGCTGAGCGCCAAGCAGGCGGCGGCCGAGGCAGGGTGGCAGCCACAGCTGTCCCTGAGGATTCACCTCGTCCCCGTCCATGTGATGTAAGTTAGCCTGCTGGAGGGTGTTCCGGCCTGCAGTGTGGGCCCAGTGCGAGGCTGGGATCCTCACGGCCGAGTGTGATTCTGGTTCCAGACATGCGTCCCCAGCACTGGCCCCTCCACACCATTGCATTTGCGGTCTCTCTGCAGAGCATTAGGAAGTCCTGGTCCCCAGTTCCCGACATGCCAGGGCTCCCCACAGCCCCCCTCGCTTTGTGATTGCACTGTCTCTTCTGTCCTCCGATGGAGTCCTGGGGGTGCTGTGAGTTGGGAGGGCTGAGCTAGTGGCACTAGCCACTGAGACCTGATCTGCCCAAAGGTGACCAGTGGGCAATCCCTGCTGCTGTTCGGTTACTGGCAGAGGTGACAGAGAAGGACACAAGGCACAGATACAGAGAGCAAAGTGGGAGTCAGGTGGGGCAGAGAGCCCGATTTGCTGCAGATTATGCAACCCCTTCGGTTAGGAAAGCATTCTCTGCGGAGGTGAACCTGGGGAAGAGAATGGGGCAAAAAGTCTCAGCAATGAGCCCATTTCATTTCATGTCCTCGGTACTGGGGGCAGCATTTTCCGTCAGGCCATCCTGGAGGACCCCCTTTTGAAGGCTGAGCCCACCTTGCAAAGAAGCAGAAACATGGAGGAGAACCAATATCATCTTGAGACAAGTAGCCAAATCAGAATCCATTCTTCTTTAGGGCAGTCTATTATACCCTAGCAGACATAACATGGAAACGAATCCTTAGTGTTTCATCCCTCAGAAAGTAGAGGAACGTGGGTCCAATTTAGCATCAGTAGGGGAGTCTCTCTTACTCTATACTTGTACTAATGTTTACAAGCATTCGGTACACTGTGATGCCTTCCCCCGCAAGCCTCCTCCTAGCAGTCAAACTTGCATCCGATTACTTATTAATATGGTTAAACGTCAATTCACAATGACCTTGGAATCAATGTCCGCTCCACTTAAAAGCATTGCAATAAAAGCATTAGAACAGTTGGTTTTTAAAAGAGCTAAGTGGGTGTATCTTAAGCATGTAAGCATTATTTCCCACACCCTAGTATTCGTAGTCTCCACTTATTTCTTTTGTTACTGGTCAGCATGATGGTGGGAGCTGAGAGAGGGAGCTGCTGGTTTCCCAGCGGTCTGGATGCCTGACTATCATCTTAAAGCCAGCATCCAGAATTTCCTCCCTCTCGGTACAACCTGAAAAACTGAGTGTACACAGCCAAGGTGGGTTCTCCAAGAGCCAGGACGGATACTATGGCTGCCATTCTCTAAAATGGAATGCCAGAGGACAAACCCTCTCTGCCTCTAATTCAGTACTCCATTGAATAAAGACAACACAGTGGCTGGAAGGAGCATAGAAAACGTGTGTCCTGATCTCTTCTTTCTGGTGCATATCCCTGGAAGCCTTTGGGTATAGTGGTGTCAGATCCTAGACAAATTTAACTTGCATTAAAAAATCCGTTTGCCTTTGGAAACTGAATAGAAGGGGGCTGCTGTAGCCAGCCAGCAAGGTGGTCCCTGCATCCTAATAGTCTCACCTTTGTATAGCCCACTCCCACATTGAATCAGTACTGGTCTTATATGGCCAATAAGATACAGCAGAAGTCATACTGCATGACATCTGAGGCTAGGCCAAAGAAGTCCTTGCAGCTTCTGCCTTGCTCTCTGGGAACACTAGCCCTTGGAACCCTGAGCCACCTACTCTGAGACCACCATGGGGGAGAGGCGCAATGGACAGACCACGTGTGTCTGCAGCTGGGATCCTGGACATCACAGAACAGCAGCCGTCCCTGCTGGGCCTGCCCAAGTGATAGTTTTACAAACAAAATAAATATGATTTGGTGGTTTTTAAGTCACTAAGTTTTGGAGTGATTTGTTTTACAGAAACATGTCATGAGCAGGAACTCACAATTTGAGCCAATATTAGGAAGGAGGAAAAAACACACCTCTGCACAATGAGACCCAAAATTTTTGACATACATCAAGTGTTGGTGGACAGTGAGCCCTCCCAATGCAAGATAGCCAGCATTCCTGAAAGATCTTAGGTCATGCAGATAGCAGAGACAAGGCTGGTCCTCAGTGCAGGTTGCCGTGGATATTCACACTCTCACACACACACACACACACACACACACACACAAACTTGAGGACCCACAGCACTTATCCTCCTCCTACCTGTCTGCAGAAATGGCAAGAACAAGGACAGCTGTGACCTACCAAAGTCCTGAAGGTTTCCAAGACTCACAAAATGGCTGGGAGAAGACCCAGAGTTCGGGAACGGGGATGAGATGAAGGGGAGACAGATTCTAGAGAGGGGGCAGGGATGGAGAGGTGCTAATATGAAGAAAAAAAAAGGGAGGCCAGAGGGGATATTCTGCATAGTGTGAGAAAACAGCCTGGTGCCCCCTCACCTCCTGCCCCTGCCTGCAGCTAAGGGAGGGCACATATTTAACTGAACCAGGGACAACGTTCTGCCCTGTGCCCCACCAGCAGTACTGTAGGACTTGGATTCTATCAAGATGAATTTGAAGTGAAGAACTGATTAAAGCTTCCTCAGGCTCTCAGGAGGTAAAGAATACAACTTGTTTTACCCCATCACTAGCAGACAACCGAGACACATTTAGTGTGGGCCATGGGCTGCAAAGAGAGCCCATGTGTAGATGTTCAACTGACTGCTAGTAGGGTTGATTTCACAGCCACCTTCCTCCTCACCTCTACACACCAAACACACATACACACACACTCCCATTGAGAAGAAGACTCCAGCATCTGGGTTATATTTTTAAAACAACCAGTGAGATGGTACGTGGTAGGCGCTTATTAGAACTAATGTTCTTTTTCTTAAAGGAAGAAAAATAAAATCAGTGGGAAGATCATAGTACATGTAAACAGTCTGGTGCCAAATACTGCTAAAAGGTCAAAAAGCAGCATGAAGGTCCAAAAGCCGGTCCAGGTCACTGGGTACTCCAAGGAGTACCTACTTCAGGAAGGAAACCTACTGGTTGGCCTTGGCCTAGAACCAGACCCAGCCAGCTATGAAAAAAAAGAGTTCTGTGCTCAAATAGCTTAGGTTTAAATAAATTAAACCAGGCTTCTTTACTCGGGACTTCCCATAGACTTTAATTTCTGAATTTTCACAGTAAACCTGTGAAAGGGGATTTATTTTTTTTTTAAGACTTTTATTTGTCAGAGACAGAGAGAGAGGCAGAGGGAGAAGCCAGCTCCCTGCTGAGCAAGAAGCCCAATGCAGGACTTGATTCCATGACCCTGGGATAGTGACTTGAGCCAAAGGCAGATGCTTAACCGGCTGAGCCACCCAGGCACCCAGGCATCCCTATAAAAGGGGATTTAGATCCATGGAACACCTATTAGGTTAACTAGACTATTCCAAGGCACATAGTTTGGAAAATGCGGTGGTAGAGAATTCTTATATAGTATTGGATCCATCTAATACCTTCTCTCTATTCCTATATCTCACTAAGATATCCAGGAAATACTGAAAAGGACAAAAGTGCATAACCATAGTAAAAATGGAGGCTGAAAGACAATCTACTCTGGAATCAGTATTTAGGGAGTAGGAGAAAGTGGGATCTGTGTCCCTAAGGGGTGAAAAGCTCAGGAAGAAGATCAGCTTTCTCATGCTCTAATGGCTTCAGCAAGTACTGACCAGCAGGGCGTAGGCTGATATAAAACTGGGAGTAAAAGAAAGTTCAGCATTGCCCAAAATAGCCTCCCCAGGAAACCAAGCGAGCAGGTGTGTTCCACAGCTTTAACACAAAACAAAAATCCTTACTAACAACTTGGACAAAAAAAAAAAATTAAAACTGGTTTAATGATATCTTGAAAACAGTCTCTTAGATTTTGCTGAGTTGTTATTCTGTTGTGTGTTTTGTAGAACACCTGATGTTTTTGACCCTTAGAGCATGTGTTTTTTTCTTAGCTTCCAATAAAGAGTTATAAATAGTCCTCAATCTTCCCTTGGGTAATGGAAATGTAATTAACTGTACCTCAAAACATTAACAAGATAATAGCAATTTACTTTATAGCTCCTTTTTAAAAATGAAAAAGTAGCAGACTTTTTTATCATCTCACCATCAAGTTTAAACAGCTGTTGAACATCTTTCCTGTTTTCATGGAAGTTAGGGTGTACTGAAATCCTGAAAATATACCCTGGGAAAGTACAATACCTATTTCCAAGAAAAATGGGTGGTTCCTCTTTAGATTTCCTCCACTGGCCTCATTGACTCAGGTTCTCAGGTTACACTAGACCCCATCTGTTTTTATTATGGCAGTATTTTCCCTTATCTTCTCCTTTTAAACAAGTTTCCTAAAAAGTGTTTGCTTAGTTTACTTTCATTCTTTACTAAGGTTAAAAAAAAAAAATCACCCAAGGTTATGACTTTTCCTCTGAGTTCAGGTCTGACCATATGAAAGTGTTCCCATTTTCATTCATTTCTAAATACTTTGTAATTAGAGCTTTGATTTTTTTCTCTTAGATTTTTATTTAGTGTGTGTGTGATTAGTTATGCATTGTGGTCAGAAAATATGATCCACAGGGTTTCTGCTTTGAGGAAATCAATTGGCATTTTGTGCTCTAATACATGAGTGATCTTTAGAAATGTCCAATGGATACTGATAAAAAAGAGAAGTCACATGTGCAGTATATAAAGTTTAATATGTACCTACTAAATAAACACTTAAAGTGTTCAGGTCATCTGTGTTTATATTTACTAATATGCTCTCTCAAAGACAAGGAAGTCAAGAGCAAGCGACAGTAGACTGAAACAAGAGACATCTTGCAAAGACCTCCAGTTGCTTGTTTGGTGCCAGCCCTTGGAGGGAGGAAATGCTCTTCACCACAGCTTCCCCTTTTACACGTAGGTTGAGTCACTAAAGTCAGCTCTTAAGTAAATATTCTCTTTAACTCCCTGGAGTAAACTGTAAAGGACCCACTTTTAAGTAAAGAGGTTCCAAAAATATTCTTGAAAAACTTTAATATTGGATCAGAGAGTTTTGCGAGAAAAAAGAAAATTAAAGTGTAATCAGCAATCATTATTGGGCTAAGACCTCATAACATCTCCAGTGTGTGCCACCCACGGGACCGGGAAGGGTGGAATCACCTCATAAACTGATGAAATGTATTCATACCTAGGAGTCTAAATCCCAACGTGGTGAGTCGCAAGCTGCTGGTTTCAAATATGCATGTTTCTTCAGTCATTTGCAGTGGACTCAACAAATACTTGTTGGAGTCTACCGGGAATGACTGTCGTCAAACAAGTAATACTGAAAAAGTATAATTAGTGCTACAATAGAGGAAGAACAGTGAACCACAAGAATATGCTGCAACTATGCTGCTTCTATCAGGACCAGGGTCTACAAAAGTTCAAACCTCTCACGCCAAAAACATCCTGGCTTTCTGAAAGGCGATTTTAGACTGAAAATGCTAAAGCTGCTTTTCAGCCCTCTCTTTTATAACTTACCAATACCTGAAGCACTCTTAGTTCCACTAGAATTTATGGATGATGAAGGAGAAGGACATTTGCGGAGATAAGTCGGGTTAACCTTAAAGAGTAAAACTGCCAGTTATTTTACCATCAAAAATGGATTTATTTAGAAACAGCAGAGAATTGCAACCCCAGACAAACAAGCTACAGCGTGCGCGCACGCACACACACACACACACACACGACTGCTCTTTTACAGAGGAAGGTGGGGGGGGCTCTAATAAACAAAAAGTCCATTGGAGGAAACTGGGAGTTCTGAGTATAGTGGCTTTTCATTGATTGTCTATCATCATGACGATCTCTCATTGGCTGAGCCATTGTTGCCAGGGTAGGAGGAAGCCTTCCTCTTGCTGGGATATTATGGTAGTAACCAGGTGCAAGATTCTGGCTCTTCCTGTTGGGGCTGCGACTGATGAGGAGCGTAGGGCATGACAGCTTTCCCTGAAGACCTCCCAACACTATTCTAAATAAGATTTTCTTTTACTAATTTTCTCAGGTGAAGCAATATATTATAAAAGTGAGCCAGTTCTTTTTAACGTTTTAGTATGTCTCCAGCAGCGTGCTCCCTTCAGGCTCTAGTGTAGCACGTTTGTGCAATATTAGCAGTTAGTAGGAGATTGGGTGGGAGAGAGGGGAGCTGGTGAGGAGGAGGGAGGAGGGTTGGGTGAGCACAGGGTGTGGTAATAGAAGGAGGAGGCTGCTTATTCATCTATGCCATCTCTTGTCCCAAAGAGCATTTACCTTCTTGATCTCATCTCCAGAGAAATGCCCCAAGGAGAGAAAGCCATCAGGTAAAACCTCATCCATCCCACCTCAATCTTGATGTCTAGGACCTTAGGAAAAATATTTCAGAGAATAATAAAGTTTAAAACGTCTTCAAAATGGGAACACAATAGAGACTTCTTCACAACAGGGGAAACAAGGATTTTTTTTTTTTAAATCATGGGGAAACAAGGATTTTTTTTTTTTTTTTTTTTTTTTTTAATCACGAGTCCTGTGATTCGGGCCAGATTCCTACTCTATACATGATGAACTTCACAGGAGTCTTCCTGCTACAGAGAGACAACAAAACCACTTGCCGTAGTGCTGTAGTTGCTTTTTCCTCTTTCCATCACAGGAAAGAAAAGGTAAAATCTTAAGTATTCAGAAATCGGTTTTATAGAATCCGTAACTCTTACGGACATGTGATATTAAAACCATAAAATTCAACACAATGAAGCAGTTCAAGGCAAGTCCTTTTAAGCCAGTGCTGGAAATAAAGAAAACGGTGGGCTCTGGGGACCAGGAAATGTTACCTTGAACCCAGGAGAAACAGCCATCCAAGGAGTATCATGTACTCTGTGCAAAGGGTGTTGGATCAGTGAGTGCACCAGGACTTGGCCAGAAGGGAACCAGCTAGAACAGATAAGATTCCAGTTGGAGCACTCTGTAGGGTGGGCATGGAGCAGCAGCAGGAACTAAAGGCTCACAAGCAAAGGAGGAGAGCCTTGTAGGCTATATTTCTCAGAATTCTGCGGGCAAGATCTGTGTTGGCAGAGGAAAGAAATTCTTTACAAGCCCTAAGAGTATGAGACCTTCAGGAATGAGCTGAAGTAACAACAGATTGATATTAACCTGACTTTTAGAAAAAGTAGATCCTGATCGCTGTGAGACTTTACTCTTGCTCCTGGAGTCTGCAAGCTGGACCCCCACTGAGCCTCCTTGAACTTAAAGAAAAGAGCCATTGGGCCCTACTCCAATAAGACCTGCTGAGGCCTTTCAGCTGTAAAATAATAATTTTGTATTGTTTAAGCCTCTAAGCTTGCATCACCTGTTTCAGCACCCATAGGAAACATACGACATCGCACTGCCACTGGGGAAGGTGGAGAAAGGATGGGGGAATCTAACTGAATGTCGTTGTTGCACCTTAAGAACATGGCCAAGGGGGACCAAAGCCTGCAACACAGATCAGGAACAAAGACAGAGCTACCAAAACTCAGAAAAAGCAACCAAAGAGAATAGGAAAAATGCAATGGGAAGGTAGTAACACTCAACCAGTGTGGGAAGCTATTATTGCCTTTCCTGGATAGTAACAGACCGAACTAACCTCTGGGGATGAGAAAAGTAAAAAAGATGGCTTAGTTTGGCCAGTAAGAGTGCATCCAAGAGTGTGTGCATGTACACACACACACACACACACACACAACACACACACATTCTCAGATTTAATTAATATTATCCTGTGATACAGATTTAAGCAGTTATAGATTCTTTGATCCAGTTTGTTGGTTTTAAAGCTTTTCCTTACCCATTTTTTACACATGAAGCAGAGTCTCATTGTCTAGACCTCTGGAAGAGGACCCCCGGGCCTCTCTTTTCTTGCAGCTGGCTTCAATCCCTTCCTCCTCCACCGTCCGCATCACCACCACTACCCCGGACTCAGTCCCACCAGAAAAAATTCAGCCTCCTTAAGGAAATAATACCTCTCTTGTATGTTGTAAATTTCATAACGTCAGGAGATGAATGTAAAGGATTTTCCCCCCTCCCAGTTTCTATCTTCCCCAGAGGGGAAGGGTGGATTTTGGTCTTAGTGACCTCAGGCTTTGTGTGATAGGGAGGTAACAGGAGCAAAGGCGAACTTGCCTTGATAAGGAGATGGTTAGATGGTGGGAACTTCACTCACAGCTCTGATTTGTTTTTCAAATGCACTTTATATCTCAAGACAGATCAATCTTGAATACAATAATAAGTAATTTATAAAGCATGAGGAAAGGAGATGTCTAATCGAAAATGGAATTGTGGAAAATAAGAATATAACACAATTGGGGTGAATCAGGCAGAATGAAAAAATCCTAGGAGGGTTATGAGACATCATAAAATGTGGGTGATACCAATATTCTGTAAAGGTTGGGATGAAAACAGAATTGGTACTGGGAGAGGTGAAATGGAAGGGAAGACACTTCTAGGAGTGAGAGAGGGGGCAGGCTACAGATGATGGAGGCCCATGCCTGAGTGGCGGAGCCTGGAGCCGTATAGGGCAACAACAAGGGACCCATGGCCATGCAGCAAGGTCAGCCAGCCTGCTTGGTAGCCTCATCCTGGCATCCTGTGTTCACAGCTCCTCCACCACTGCAAAGCCTTTTTCAGTGGTGGTTCTTCTTCAGAGGCAATCTCAAAGCCAGAATCATCTTCCTAACGCATCACTTTGATCCTGTTACTTCCCTGCTCAAAATCCCCAGTGGCTCCCCACCCCTCCAGCCGGTCCCCAACCCCATCCCAGTCTACAGAAGCAAGAGCAACCCCTACAGTGGAGTCTTTTCTGATGGCCCCAGACTAACCTCAGTACTCCTGAAACTGCACAGCCCTGACCAGATCTACCCGATTGGCATCCATCCTGTCTCATTCAACTGCTGGTAAATGTTAAAGTTTATTTCAGTAAATAGACTCTACACCCCTTGAGGGCAGAATGCTAGGCTGGATTGCCCTGGAAAAGGAAAACACTCTCTTTGTGGTAGTTCAGGATACCATGGTCATTACTCTTCCCCAGCCTGTCCATCGTGACCAGCCCACTGCCTCACCTCTTAGCACATCTGAGACATGATACTGGATGACCATGACCTCTGCCTAGCAGGTTGGATTAGTCAGAAAACCCCACCAAGATAGAGATCAAAGTGGAGGGGTGGGAGGTTGGGGGAACAGGTGGTGGGTAATAGGGAGGGCACGTTTTGCATGGAGCACTGGGTGTTGTGCAAAAACAATGAATACTGTTATGCTGAAAAAAATAAATAAAATGGGAAAAAAGAAATTAAAAAAAAAAAAAAAAGTGGAGACCTGGACTAGAGCTTGGGTTTTGTCCCGTCCCTTGGCAGGGAAGGCAGCTGCAGCCCCAGTCACAAGGTAAGCGTGTCTTGTTGCTGATCATTGGTCACCACCTCCAGACAACTCAAAGGGCACTTGTTCACAGGCCTGCCTCCACAGCCGTGTATTGAGTGTACAGAGGAAGTCTGTGTCATGCATTAATGGTAAGACTGCCATTAGTCCCCAGAAGGGGAAACTGTGAGCCTTTCACCCAGATGTTCCCACAAATTGTCCCAGGCCTCCTGCAGTGTCGTGACAGGTGGGGGCTCTGTGTTCAGACTGGCTGTTCCCATCTGGGTCAGTACCTGTCATTTGGGTGAACTTACAGCCCATTTCCTCAATTGTAAAATAAATACCAAATAATGCCCATCTCGTGAGATTGTTTAGAGAATTAAATAGGAAGAATTAAATAGGAAGATCTTAGCAGAGGTTACAGTACATAGTAAATGCTCAGTAAAATGTAAAAATCTATAAATATACCTCATACATGCAGTAAGGATAACCTCCCTGAATCTACTACCCATTTAACTGATTGCTCTCTAGCTCTCTATGCCTTCCCAAAACTTCCTACCTCATCTGCTTTGTAAACTAGATGCTTGCTTGTCTCTCTCTCTGCCTAGATTGTAAGCAGCTTAGGGGAAAGGACTCATTTTTTTCACTTTCAGCAACACACAATGTGAAATGTCCAGCGGAACCTCTCTTTTCCTTGCACCTATGGTTCTTTAGAAGTATAGTGAATGATCAATAACTGTTTTTCAGGTTAAAACAAATTTGTCTCCAAAATAGAGGTGCTTTCTGAGGTCTTTTCAACCTTTGAAATCTAAAGAGGGTCGCTAGGGAGTCTCAAGTCCATAGCCCAGAAAACTTTAAAGCCTCCATTACTGGGAACATAAGTGGTACAGCCACTTTGAAAAACATCAGGGGTGGGAGGTTGGGGCAACCTGAGGGTTTTGAAGGGTCAGGGGTGGGAGGTTGGGGGAACAGGTGGTGGGTAATGGGGAGGGCACGTTTTGCATGGAGCACTGGGTGTTGTGCAAAAAGAATGAATACTGTTACACTGAAAAAAATAAATAAAATGAAAATAAAAAAAAAAAAGAAAAGAAAAACAGTATGGAGTTTCCTCAGAAAATTATAAATAGAACTACCATATATGATCCAGCAATCCCACTTCTGGATCTAGATACCCAAAGGAAATGAAAGCAGCATCTCGAAGAAGTATCTGCACCCCATGTTCACTGCAACATTAGAACAGCCAAGACATGGAAAGAAACTAAATGTCCATCAGTGGATGAACGAATAAAGAAAATATGGTATATATACTCCATAAAATTTCATTATAATTCCAATATTCCAATAGCATTCCTTGTGTGTCTGTGTGTTTATATGTGTGTGTGTAATTAAGCCCCCATCACAATCTCCAGAAACTCCCAAAGTCTTATGTTCTTCTGGACTCCCCTTCACTCCTTGTTCCCATTCCCTTGCAAAGCTGTTTCTGTTTCTGCACTACCTCAGACTGGATGCTGAACTCTGTCTTCTCAGCAGTGTTTACAAGAAATCCACTCCCATAAATCATGGGCTAAGGTTCATCCACTTGACAAGATGATGTCAGCAAGAGACCCAGAGAGGAGTCCCAGCCCATGACACTCCATCAAATCTCTGTCCCCTCACCCCCACCATCCTCCTTGCTCTTCTGCTTCCTCTTGCCTTGCCCCCAGAAGCTCCAGCATATCCAAATGCTCAGAAGGGCAAGAGGTCTTCTTTCTGACAACACCTACTCTCTGTAGAAAGACTTAGATGACATAATAAAAAGAAAGAAAGACTTAGATGACAGTTAAAATTATAATAATAAAAAGGCAATCTTCAGTTACCAAGGAAAGCCTCCATTTAGAACAACACATGAAAACAGCTCCAGAGGTTTCTCCCCTCCAGGTCTGTGGCCTGCCACCGGCCCTAGAGGACACAGCTCCATCCTCAGCATCTTAGAAGGACACTTCACACATTCTCAACTTGTGTCATGTGGCCAAGCCAACTGCCATTCATCTTCACCATTTCTATGTCATCTCTTTAACGCTTACTTTTTGAAAGGTACTGCATGTCAGTTCCTCAGTTGATTGTTGATGTGAGCTAAGTGTATGCTCAGTTATTTATTAATGCCTTCCTTTCAACCTGAATACAAATGATTTTCACTGGGTTTCTGATTTGAGATATGGAAAATTCACTGCAAACAGACTACTTGTGGGACGTCATCTTTCCAACATACCACAGACAAGAAACAGGGATTCTTGGTGATGCTTCATTCTTGAAGAAATAGAAATTATACCCCCAACTGAACAGCAGAAATGGGATGGTCTGAAACACAATGATTTTACTGCACAAGTACACTTTTTTTTTAAATAATGCTTTTGGCTTGTGTTGTTTTGTTTTTTAACATGTATGCTTCAGTTCTCTAGAGCTTTCTTCCCAAAACTGGATGTATTCAACCTCCCCTTCACAAGAATTCCCGTTAACACAAACTTTCTTCCAAGGAGTATAATCTGTTTCACAAATGGGCAAAATAGTGACAACATTTTTGCTCTTTTATAAGTTTAGGTGTGCTACTAATCCAACTGCATACTCTAAAATGTATTAGCTATAGTCCTTCAAAGATATATTTCTTCTATTACCACCTCATCACATAAGAACATAAATAGTCAATGCTTAATAGTATAGCTGTTGACTTAAAAGACAACTATTAGTATTTGGTAACAGAGTGAGAGAACATGGATTGTCTTTTTAATACAAACAACCTAAGTTGGAACCCTGATTTAGTTCCTTCCTAGCTTGTAGACAAAGTGCTTAATCCTTCCAAGCCTCAGTGATGATAATACTTATTTGAAATAATTGTTGAAGGGACAAAGGGAGATATTTATATGAAAGGGTATAGTGTAGTGACTGGCAGACAGAAGGCTCCACAGTTCTTGCTGTTGGCCCCCAAGAGTGGTATTATCCTAGTAAAAAGCTGTTGCCCAACTGTAATCTGTTGGCTGCAAGAATCCTCTTCTATTTTAAGATATTATAAATATTTTTGGAATATCTTTGTTCAGTACGTGAATAGTTAATAGTTAATAAACCAGTGTAGTATACACTGATCTCTAATTCTCCACTTAAACTTGTCTGGACACAACTGTAAACAGAACACACCAAAGATTGGCCCACACCCCTGTTGACTGACCGCAGCCTCCTGCAAGAGCTATGGGCAAAATTCTTTATGCTTATATGGTCCCTATGTCTGAAACACTCAAAGCATTTTTCCAGAGATTAAATCAGAGCTTTCCTATGACCCTTGTTAATAAATGTCAAGTCTCCAATGTGAAACCTCAGAATATCCTTTTGAGGAAGGTGGTTGACAACCTTATCTCCCATACAAATAAACTGAGGCATGAAGGGATAAATCAGAGGGCTTGTTCCAGATTCTTCCCTCCTCATGTATGTTTTTAGTTTATATGTGAAGACCAGTGTTCATGGGAATGCACAATGTCAGCAGGGATCGCCAAAGAGTCTAGTTGTGGTTTCTTGGAGAAGAAGAGCTTATGATTCCCTGAACATGGTTGGGAGGTTTAGGGTATATGGGGATGGGGGATGGAAATGTTGAGGAGGCAGGGGCTGCCCTAATTGGGTAAAAAGTCTGAGTCAGTGATGTCAGCACAAGTAGATAAGCCAGAACTCCAAAAGTGAGTGGTAATGACACCTTTCATGGAAAATCCAAAGTTCCCATTTTGAGCTAAGTTCCTGTGGCTACTGTAAGTCTCTTCTTAGGAGGAAAGAAGAGCTCAAGAGGGACTAAAGAGGAGGTTCTTTGTGCACAGAGAGTGTGAGAGTGCTCTGATGAGCAGTCGTGAGGGGACTGAGGTCCAAACCGCCTGCTTTAAGTACTGTCAGCAACTACAATAGGAAGAAACAGGATGATTTCCACCTCCCACTGACTGTCTCCTGTCATACCGTTGGGGATCACCACCTTCTGTCCCATTATTGGTTTTCTCATAAACTGTCTGCCTCTCATAAACTAACCACACCAATATGATGCCCACTCTTTAACTTGTTACGTTGGCTTTATAGGCTTTGTGCTATAACAACACAGCTAAGCTGGAATCACATCTTCCAGAATTCCCTTCCCTGAATGGTTCCATGTCAGGGTAGGCCACAAGAGAAATTTTACTTGAGACTCGAAAAGCAGAAAGAAAGTGGCCTCATATTTTGTATGCTTTGAAGGTCAGAAGTGGGCAACAGGCACTATGGCACCTGGCTCATGTCGTCATTGTCACTTACTCCAGTCCCTACTCTCTCCCCTTCTGCAACTTCCCTTTGTGCACATGTGGCATCTTGGGGGAGGGCACAAGCCACCCCTGCAAGTCAGCCATGGCATGGACTTTACAGGTGGGTCCCAGTTCGTCTTCATGGGTTCCAGTCTGTCTTTACCTGTGAGCACACCTGGATTTCTTAGCTTCCTGACAACCTGGTTAATGGTACAGTCTCAGCACTAGAGGAAGAGACAACAGCCCAGCATCGATACCTCTGCCAGTTTCTACAAAGGGCAGAGTCTACTGCTTATGAGGTTTGTTTTCTCTATTACTTAGAGTAGTTCACTTCTCTGATTGAACCCTGAGTGATACACATACATTGTCTCAGTGAATCCTCACAGCAGTCCTAGAATATAGGCACTACCTTTATCCCTATTTCACAGGTAAAAAACTTGAGAAATGAGGAGATTGTCCTTCATTGGTCAGCTAGTGTGTGGTGACACTGAGATTTGAACCCAGGCAGTCTGAGGTCAGAGACTGAGTTTCAACTCTTTACACATTTTTCCCCAAATTCCATATAATCTTGCTTCTGTCTTTGCACTTTTTTTCTTAAGAGATATGTTTTCAACACTTTCAAAACTTATCTCATTTGAGAAAACTTTCCCCTACTCTTCTTTGTTGATCTGATTTTTGTGGTTGTTGTTATTCTTTCCCTCTGACTACACAAAGTTGTCTTTTACATTTCTTTTCCTGGCTTTTCTGTGTTTTCTGTTGTATAGCACATTAGTACACAGGTGTGACTATGCCATCTGTCTTCAAATCACATGCTCATCTCTTCAGAGTGCTTGCCCAACAGTGACCCATCAGTCCCTTCGGCCAACCCAAACCTCTGCCATCTCCCACTGGGGGCTGCCAGAGACCCTACCCCGGCCACCCTAATATTAAACCAGTAAAGATCAAGCATAAAGCACACAGAAGGACAGACACCAAATGGGAAAGAGACAGAACAGAGAAGGGAAGAGGGGAAGCTGAGACTATCAGCCAATTTAAGGCTACCAGAAGAGCAGGGCAGAACCCAGTGAAGTCTTCAAAGACAGAAAGAACTTCCAGAGGGAAAAAAATGGCCAGGATGCTTTTATGGCTTTCATAAAGAGAGAAGGGCCCAGGTCATAAATCATGGAGACAAGGGAGAAAAGATTTTCCAGAGAAGAAAAACCAGAAGGACCACAGCAGGATAGTTGGCAGGATCAACTGAACAATAAGAACAGTTTTAATGTAAAGCTAATCAACAGATATAGAACTAAGAGATATTTTACTCATCCTTAGAGTAAGAACTAGAGCTGGGCAAAGCCAGAAATACAGGGGATAGATGTAATATCTGGACCTGCTAACCCAAGAGAAGTGATCATCCAGGAAGGAACTGATAAGTTCTGGGAAACTTTGCTAAGTCAAGAAGCTTGAACTGCATGTATGAATGATCTCAGCAACCCTTGAAAATAGGGATGACCCAGCCAGGGATCTGTCTTTTATTGAAAAATCTCCACCTCCACCCTGTTTTCCTCTGGGAATGGGAAACTCAATTTTCCAAGAATGAGACAGGGTCTTGTGTCTATTTTTCCACATGCATACCAATATGAGAGCCGTAAACACCAAGAAGTAAACAATGAAACTCAAACCAGATCCAGGAATAAAACTTGACTGTTTTGACTCCATAAACTTGGTAAACCTTTTTGCAGAGGAAAACTTAGACAAGAAACTCATGAAGGCATCCAAAAAAGAGGCAAGTGTGGAAAAAAATGAAATGTATAGTCCTTAAACCCAGTGAACTTGGACCTAGGATATTGTATTTCTGAACTACATAAATGGAAAAATACTAAACAGATAAACAACTTTTTGTCCAAAGTTGTTTAACTGTTACTTATAATAGCATAAAATTGGAAACTCTCTATATAGGGCACAAAGGGGAACAGTTCTATAGTAATCTTATAAATAGTTTATTTTACAAAAAAAAAAAAAAAAAACTACATTTCCCAGTACTCCTTAGAATTAGATGTGGCCACATTTGCCAGCATATATGCAAAAATCTGAGCCACTTCTAGGTCAAGGATTTTCAGAGACAGTGAGCCACTGCCACACATTCTTTCTCCTTCTACCAGAATCCCAGATATTGGGACCCAGGCTTACTTATTTATAACAAAGACCGCAAAACAGAATTCCTGAATTATGATGGGGAAGAACCCACCTGGAACTGATACATAAATGAGAAATTAACTTCTACTGTATTTGAGCCATTAACTTTGGGCCTATATACATGGATGTTTATAGAAGCCTAATTTACAATAGCCAAAACTGGAAAGAAATCAGATTTCAATGTTGGATAGCAACTTAGATTAGTCTAGCTGCCCTTAGATTAGCCTAGCTAAAATGTCCAGTATTACTTCTTTGTTGGTTATGCCAATCCATGAACCCAGTATGTGTCTCCACTTACTTAGATCATCTTTGATTTTTCTCATCAATGTTATGTAGTGTGGTATAGTTTTAGTTTTGGATATCTTTGTCATTTCTTGACCTAATATCACTAATTATCTCATAGAGAATGTTAAATTTATTTTTGTACATGCTACAATGTTTTATTTTTTCTCTCAGAACTGTTATTTGTTTCTGACTATAACATTTTGAGCTCAAAGTATTTTCTTTCACTCAGAAAATTTTTAACTTTTAATTTTGATTATATTTTAAACTTAAAAGAAGTTTGTGACAACAGTACAAAGAACTCCTACATATCCTTTACACGAGTTCACTAATTTTGCTACATGTTTTCCTTTATTTCATCCCTGTGGTTTTTACATATTTTAGAGTAAATTACAGACAGAATGCTCTTTCATTCCTAAATATTTCAGTGTGTATTTCCTAAAATCAAACATACTTACTTCCGTCACCACTGTACAATTATCAAGGTCAGGAATTTCAACCATCAAATCTTATTTAAATTTCACCACTTGTCCCAATAATGACTTTAATAATAATTTGTCCCTTAACATTTAATGTAAAGTCTGATGTCAGCCTAATTTTTTAAATTCCTTTTTAGGTTCTTTGTTTGCCTCTCTGGAAGGTTTGAAGTTTTTCTCTTTCCTTTTAAAGGCTTAAAATTTCACCAGACTTGGACTAGATTAAATTTCTCTTCCTTAATGCCAGGTAGAAAAATACAGTCTGAAAATTTGTGCCTTTGTTTAGCCCGATACATGTTTTACCTTCAGTCCTTATTTTATTTCTTGTCCTCTACTTTCTCTGCTCCTCTGAAACTTCGGTCTCTATTCTCTCAATCAGAATCTATTGGGTGCCCTTCATATGCCAAACACTGCCCAATTTAAAAGAAAAAAAAAAGGTAATTTAACCTCAGACTAAGCAACTGGACTGATTCTTTTCCAGTAAGGATATAATACTTGGAAAATTGCAAGGCAGGATGCCCATCCTTCCAGGGAGTCCCACGCCTAGAACAGAGGCTGTGTGCCCCAAGACAGAGGAGAAGCCATTCAAATACACTTGCAACTAACTAAATAAGGTATTTTGAAACATAAAGAATGAAAATCCAGAACTTTTGACCAGAGCCTTATCACTCAAAATAAACCACTTGTATTTATAGTCATTAAATACAGAAAACCTGGACATCAGGAACCTCTCTCAAGAATTTGCCCTCTGCACTTGAAATTAATGTAATATTATGTGTCAACTATACTTCGATTAAAATTTTATATATAGGGTGCCTGAGTGAGTCAATCAGTTAGGTGTCCAACTCTTGATTTCGACTCGGGTCAGTTCTTGGGGTCATGGGTCACGTCCCACATTGGGCTCTGCACTGGGCATAGAGTCTACTTAAGATTCTCTCTCTCCCTCTCATTTTGCACCTCCCCTCCCTGCTCTCTTGCTCTCTCTTACACTCTAAAAAACAAACAAACAAACAAAAACAAAAACAAAACTTGCCCTGACATTATCGAATACAAAATCCTTTATTCAAGGGGCACCTTGGTGGCTCAGTCATTAAATGTCTACCTTCACCTCAGGTCATGATCCCAGGGTCTGGGACCAAGCCCTGCATCGGCCTCCCTGCTTGGCCAGAAGCCTGCTTCTCCTTCTCCCATTCTCTCTGTTTGTGTTCTCTCTCACTCTCTCTCTCTCTCACTACTGTGTCTCTCTCTCTGTCAAATAAATAAAATCTTTTTTTTAATTTATTTATTTTCAGCGTAACAGAATTCATTTTTTTTGCACCACACCCAGTGCTCCATGAAATACGTGCCCTCCCTATTACCCACCGCCTGGTTCCCCAAACTCCCACCCCCCCGCCTCTTCAAAACCCTCAGGTTGTTTTTCAGAGTCCATAGTCTCTCATGGTTCATCTCCCCTTCCAATTTCCCTCAACTCCCTTCTCTCCATCTCCCCATATCCTCCATGTTTTTTGTTATGCTCCACAAATAAGTGAAACCATATTATACTTGACTCTCTCTGCTTGACTTATTTCACTCAGCATAATCTCTTCCAGTCCCATGCATGTTGCTACAAAAGTTGGGTATTCATCCTTTCTGATGGAGGCATAATACTCCGTCGTGTATTGGACCACATCTTCCTTATCCATTCGACTGTTGAAGGGCATCTTGGTTCTTTCCACAGTTTGGCGACCATGGCCATTGCTGCTATAAACATTGGGGTAAAGATCGCTCTTCTTTTCACTACATCTGTATCTTTGGGGTAAATACCCAGCAGTGCAATTGCAGGGTCATAAGGAAGCTCAATTTTTAATTTCTTGAGGAATCTCCACATTGTTCTCCAGAGTGGCTACACCAACTTGCATTCCCACCAACAGTCTAAGAGGGTTCCCCTTTCTCCACATCCTCTCCAACACACGTTGTTTCCTATCTTGCTAATTTTGGCCATTCTAACTGGTGAAAGGTGATATCTCAATGTGGTTTTAATTTTAATCTCCCTGATGGCTAGTGATGATGAACATTTTTTCATGTGTCTGATAGCCATTTGTATGTCTTCATTGGAGAAGTGTCTGTTCATATCTTCTGCCCATTTTTTTATATGATTATCTGTTTTGTGTGTGTTGAGTTTGACAAGTTCTTTATAGATCCTTTTGTCTGTACTGTCATTTGCAAATATCTTCTCCCATTCCAAGGGTTGCCTCTTTGTTTTGTTGACTGTTTCCTTTGCTGTGCAGAAGCTTTTGATCTTGATGAAGTCCCAAAAGTTTATTTTTGCTTTTGTTTCCTTTGCTTTTGGAGACATATCATGGAAGAAGTTTCTGTGGCTGATATCAAAGAGGTGACTGCCTATATTCTCCTCTAGGATTCTGATGGATTCCTGTCTCATGTTGAGGTCTTTCATCCATTTTGAGTTTATCTTTGTGTACGTTGTAAGAGAATGGTTGAGTTTCATTCTTCTACATGTAGCTGTCCAGTTTTCCCAGCACCATTTATTGAAGAGACTATCTTTTTTCCACTGTATATTTTTTCCTGTTTTGTCGAAGATTATTTGACCGTAGAGTTGAGGGTCCATATCTGGGCTCTCTACTCTGTTCCACTGGTCTATGTGTCTGTTTTTATGCCAGTACCACACTGTCTTGGTGATCACAGCTTTGTAGTAAAGCTTGAAATCAGGTAACGTGATGCCACCAGTTTTGTTTTTGTTTTTCAACGTTTCCTTAGCAATTCGGGGTCTCTTCTGATTCCATACAAATTTTAGGATTATTTGCTCCAGCTTTTTGAAAAATACCGGTGGAATTTTGATCAGAATGGCATTAAAAGTATAGATTGCTCTAGGCAGTATAGACATTTTAACAATGTTTATTCTTCCAATCCAAGAGCATGGAATGGTCTTCCATCTTTTTGTGTCTTCTTCAATTTCTTTCATGAGTGTTCTGTAGTTCCTCGAGTACAGATCCTTTACCTCTTTGGTTAGGTTTATTCCCAGGTATCTTATGGTTCTTGGTGCTATAATAAATGGAATCGATTCTCTAATTTCCCTTTCTGTATAAATAAATAAAATCTTAAAAGAAGAAAGGAAGGAAGGATGGAAGGAAAGTAATCTTTTATTCTTTCTGGTGTGGATTACCAAATCCCTGAAAGTAGTCATATTATAAATATGGAGCTTTTGTGGATTTAGGGACAAACAACTTTTTTTTTTTAAACAGAACTTCCCCCAGATCACTTGCCACTTGCTACAAGAGAGCTACAAACACTCCCCTGATGATTTTCTTCCTTGCCTGCCATAGCTCCCCATGGAGGTTTGCGATGTTAAAGCTAGAGAAAGGAAGCAGGGCTGAGATTTCTTCTGGTAAAGATGGAGGCTGGAGCAGGTGGCCAGCTGGAACCACCTATCCAGACCCCATGTCTCAGCTTTTCAGATCCAAGAAAGCTTTGTCCTGGTCTCTACAATTGGTCAATCTCTCATGGACTTACTCAGACTGATCAACCCACCAGCATTTGAGAAGAAATAGGTAATTACTGTACAATAAACAATGAAAGCACCAAGAGTATCTTCACTCTTTGAAGACTAACAGACCTGATCTCACGTCTCAGCTCTACCCCTTAAAAGAGTATGATCCTGGGCAGTGATTTAATTTAACTCTCCTGAATCTTGATGTCTTCATTGATGAAATGGAGACAATAAAAATACCACCACATAAAGCTCATATGGGAAAAGTTAAGATAACATATATTAATATATTCCTGGCACCATGTGAGGCATCCTATAAATGATAACTGCTAAAAAAAAATCATACTCATATTCAAAGGTAGATACATTTTCCCAAACAGACAAATTTGCACAGTAATATAAGTCATAATCATAATTTTGGGGGCACCTGGGTGGCTCAGTCTGTTAAGTGTCTGACTCTTGATTTTGGCTCAGGTCATGATCTCAGGGATGGTGAGATTGATCCCATGTTCAGGTTCTGTGATAGCAGCGGGTCTGCTGGAGAGTCTCTCTCCCTCCCTCTCTCTCTCTCTCTCTCTTTCTCTCTCTCACTCTTTTTCTCAAATAAATAAATAAATCTTTTTAAAAAATCATAAGGTTGTATAATGCACAGAAAAGTAGGGAAAAGAGATTGTAGCAAATCCCAGTGTCTGACGTTCCTATCTCCCAAAGGCAGCATTGCAGCCAAGCTGACTAGCATAACTTGTATTTGCAACAAGCTTACTCCTTCCTGGAAACTCCTTTCCAGACCTTGCAGATGCTCTTATTTTCCTTCCTTGCTCCTTAGGACCCATCAGTAATGGCAGATAGACCAACATTTAAGCTGGCTCTTTATAGAAGGCTCACTACTATCAGTTTACTGTGATCCTCAAAGGATCACAATGTTCTGGGGTTGTGAAGATCCTTCGCTTGACCCACCACTGAGTCACCACAGCTAAGGGGTTATTTTTATCCATTGCCCAAATCTTCATTTTTTTATCTGTTGATCCATAACTTTATGAAGAACTGATCATTATGAAAAATAAGTGATTTTAAATAGGTGTCTCATAATCATTCCCTGGGTGTAAAAGAACCCCTAGTATACATTTGCAACATGAATGATTTTATAGAATCACGGAAGTCAAAAGATAAGCTTGCCCAGTGATGATGAAGAAAATTCAAAAAGTTAGGGTTTTTTTTCCTTCCTTTCTTCTTACATTTCTGAAATATCTTTAACTCTTTTGGAAAAGGTCTACTATCTGCTCTTTTGGATGAATTACAATGTATGCCAGATGCTTAGAAAAACAGGCTTATTTCCTTTATTTCATAACTAATATAGCAAATGAAGAAAGAGTGTGGATTCTTAACACTAGAACACTTACAATAAAACTTGACTCTTTTTTATTAATTTGTCAATCACCCAAAAAATACTCTAAAATATATAAAGCATAGGACAAGTTCAATACATACAATAAATCATAATTATTAATCACCAAAAATGAAACTCCTATAAGCATTTTGTCAGGGAAGAATACACAACATTATGTACACTCAGAAGTAAAATGAGTCTTTTAAAATAAAGCTTTATGGCAGTTTTCAGCGATTCCAATAGAACTCGCCCACACTTGTAATACAATCTGTTTCTTCCAAAAGGTATAATCATGTGATAGCTTGCATAGTAAATGCAGAGAAATGTCTGTCCTGCCATTGGCTTTTGGAAGTGTATTTTTCCTGAACGGTTTATAGTTATATAGAAATTTAGATCCAGTAAACAGATAACATTTCTGTTTTCTTTCCTAAAAGTTGTACCACACAATTTAAGAACATTTTGTATGCCATAATTGATGATTTCTTTCTTCTTATCTTGAAAAAAGGCTGTATTCATAGATGTCAAATCATTCCTATGTTCCCATTTGAATTTGCCTTCAATTGGACTTTCTAAAATACTTCTCTTTCTATGTTTCCATAAACAGAAATATAGCATCATGTTTAAATTTGCTTCAACTTTGAGCCAAGATGATAAATATTCAAGTCAGAAAGAACACTCTGGATTATACAGGAATGAAAAGGTGACTAGGAACGAAAGAGAAAGATCAAATTCTCCTTTCTAGTTCTACCATTAACAGACTAGAGTCTCGTTTTCTTATCCATAAGTAAGTTTTACTAAGTCTGTTTTCTTTTTTTATTTCTTTTTTTTAATTACTTTTCAGTGTTCCAGAATTCATTGTTTATGCACCACACCCAGTGCTCCATGCAATATGTGCTCTCCTTAATACCCACCACCAGGCTCATCCAGCCCTCCACCCCTCCTCTCCAAAACTCTCAGTTTATTTCTCAGAGTCCACAGTCTCTCATGGCTTGTTTCCCCCTCCAATTTCCCCCAACTCACTTCTCCTCTCCATCTCCCCATGTCCTCCGTGTTCTTCCTTATGCTCCACAAGTAAGTGAAACCATATGATAACTGACTCTCTCTGCTTGACTTATTACACTCAGCATAATCTCTTTCAGTCCCATCCATGTTGATACAAAAGTTGGGTATTCATCCTTTCTGATGGAAGCATAATATTCCATTATATATATGAACCATATCTTCTTTATCCATTCACCTGGTGAAGGACATCTTGGTTCTTTCCACAGTTTGGCAACTGTGGCCATTGCTGCTATGAACATTGGGGTACAGATGGCTCTTCTTTTCACTACATCTGTATCTTTGGGGTAAATACCCAATAGTGCAATTGCAGGGTTATAGGGAAGCTCTATTTTTAATTTCTTAAGTAATCTCCACACTGTTTTCTAAGTGGCTGCACCAACGTGCATTCCCTCATTCTAATGTTTTATGATTATTTCTTAAAATAAGTTAGTCCAAACCCAAGACCCTTGTCACTTCATTCTTTAGATAAAGATGATGCTTACAAAAGAAAAAAAAAATATTCTGACTGATTCTCCTATAAACTTCATCTTTGATACAAGTCAGTTTTCTGGAAACTTCTGCCTCCTGTTGGGAGTTTACAATGCTAGGAACACTGGCCTAGATAGGACGATGCTTGTCAAATACACTCTCCATATCAAGAGCATTTTTATGATAGGCAAATCCCATTTCATTCCTGTTCATGACATGCCATCACACCAAAAGGGAACACTGTCCTAAATATTTATTCTCTGTTTCATGTGTAAGCATGTATCGTGTTATAAAGCAGTGAGGTCATTACTGGGCCAACTCTTTGAAATTGAGTGGTTTCTGTCAGATGGAAAGGATGGTAGGGTTTCTCATGGTACCATGCTGAAAACCTGTATCAGGCTTCAGCTCCACTTCCAACTCCTTGTTGGCCCTTCCGAATAGAGTGGGAGGGGGTGAGGACACCAGGAGCCAGGCTTTGTTCTAATGGCCTTTAGTAAGTGACTTCTGTTGAAGCAACTTCTTCTTTAAGAAAATATTGACAATAGAAGTGCCCATGATTTTCTAAATAAGAAAGTTCCACTATTATTATGGGGCCACATGACTTATGGGCTAATGATCTCACTCACTCCCTAGCACCCACTGAACACAACCCTCTATTCTGCTGTTTTGCTTACTGGATGGAAAAACTACAGCCAACTGACACACAACTACCACTTCTGCTCTTTAACATGGCCCAGCACAACCTGCCACAAGCCTGTCAAGTCACACAAAAGGGTGTCCAGACGGTATCTGTTTCCCAAAGGTGCTGAAGTCCTATTCTTATAATACACAGTAGGGTTTCTCTAACTTTCAACATTTGCCAATGACCTAACTGCAAAGTTGAAAGAAAAGAGTACACTAAAACCTGATCTTTTAAAAAGACAGGGTGGTCTGTGACAACATAGATGGAGCTAGAGGGTATCATGCAAAGTCAAATAAGTCGGACAGGAAAAGATAAATACCATGTGATTTCAGTCATAGGTGGGGTCTAAGAAACAAAACAAATGAACAAACAAAGCAGAAATAGACCTGTAAATACAGAAAACAAACTGATGGTTGCCATGGGAGGATAGGCATGGGAGGGATGGGCAAAATGAGTGAAGGGGAGGGGAGGTACAGGCTTCCAGTTATGGAATGAGTGAGTCACAGGGATGACAGCATGGGCGGTCCAGTCAGTGGGGCTGTGTAGCGCTGTAAGGTGATAGATGGGAGGTAGACTAGGGGTGAGCAGAGCATAACATACAGAGTTGTTGAATCACTGTGTTGCAAACCCAGTGGAACATTGTGCGCAAATAAAAGAAGCAAAATAAAATCAAAAGACTGGCTGTCCCCAAACAAGATATTGTAAAAGTTATTCAATTCTGATACTTCCTCCGAAAACAAAATGATACTCTTTTGATGGGAAAATTACATTTTTCTAGAAATGAATGTCTGAACAACTAAATACGTATGTAAGGACCCTCAAACTTATAGAGGAGTAATTCTCTTTTAAACAATTTCCCAAGAAAATCCCCTAATGTATGCCTATCACCACAGATAGAAAGAGCCGTGGGCAATTTGTTCAACAAGGAACTGGCACCTGAGACCTAATACCCACATCTCTATCAACATTTTTTATTAAGTAAAAACTGTTGCCATTCCCCATTAAAATGGGTTCAAGATTCCATTTCAATTTCTTGTGTCAAATACCAAAGGAAGAAGGAACTTTTAATGTAATGAGAAATCGACAGAGTGAAGTTTCTTTTAGCTCCTTGCATTTACAGAAACCTGCCTAAACCCAAGGACGTGTTTCACCTACTGTCCTCTTAGGAGGTGACTGTGTTTTTCTCCTACACCTCAGGTGTCTCAGTACCAGGAGAATGAGGCATATAGGTGTCCTTCTAGAATTTTTTTATTTCTATTTCTATTATTTTTTTATTTCTAGAATTTTTTTCTCTCTTCACAATCAGAAGCCTCCTTTCTTTTGCAATCGATGCCAAAAGTCTCCATCACCTGCCATTCCTGTCTCCTGAAGCCACCTCCTGACTTCTCAGACATTCTCCCTTACTCATTTTCTTCTTCTCAATTCTCTTATTATTCTTTGTTACTTCAACATCCATGCAGACAATCCAGTCAATGTCATGGACATGGTTCCTTGCCTTACTTTCAATGATCTTTTGCTGCCCTCTTCCTTCCCCACTCATTTCTTGTCATCCCCCAAATCTCAGTATCAACCTTCTCATTCTCCACACACCATCTCCATCCTACTTGTTGGGAATGGCCAGCTAAGCTTTCTAGCCTCACCAGGTTATAATATAACAATGTCCCCCAAGAAGATGACATGGGGTAGAAGAATAGAAGGGAAATACGGAAGATAGTATTAGAGATCAGAACGGACTTTGAGGTACCGAGTAAACCATAAGAAGAAAAAAAGGAAAGAATGGCAGATGCTTGCTAAAGACTTCAGCTTCTCCTCTCCTGACATGCTCTCCTGGGAAATAGATTTCACAGATGTATGCCTCTGCCAAGAGCTGGCTGGCCAAAGGAGAGAAAAAATCAAAGTAGCACCTTCCCTGACACTACTGAGGGATCCCTTCCTACATTTAAGATCCAAGGGTCTGGGGAAAAGGGACACTAGTGAGGTAAGACATGGATTTATGGATCCTAGAGGGGATAGAAAATAACCAGGCAAGATGGAAAATATTCCCCTGAACATAGGAGTCCCTTCAGGGATATTCATATATGCCAGCATGAGAAGAGGTTGAGCATTAGTGACTGAGGGTGAGGAGAAGAATTGGAAAAGGATATCTCCCAGTTAATGGAGAGTCTGTATACCACTGACATGCTTAACATTTGGAGTACATTATCTATCAGCTCTGCAAATTTCTTTATATGCTTGTCACAAGAGTACTTTTTAAATTTTTTATAATTAAAATCTATAATTTTAAGTGTAAAATTCAGTGACACAATACTGTACAACCACCTCCTCTATCAAGGTCCAAAACATTTTCATCACCTCACAAGAAAATCTCACACCGTTAAACAATCACTTCCTTTCCCTCCTTGCCCTGTCCCTGGAAACCACCAATCTATTCACTGTCAGTATAGACTTGCCTATTCTAAGTATTTTATACAAATAGAATCATATAGTTTGTGGTATTTAGGGTTGGCTTTTTTCATTTTCAAGGTCCATCCACAGTGTAAAACATATAAGTGCTTTATTCCTTTTCAAGGCTGAATAATATTCTATTACATGCATATAAACAGACTTGTTGGGGTGCTACTCCCTAGCTACCTGGGGAGGTGAGGTAAAAATATATGGCCTGAACAAATGAGCAATCCACACAGACAAGGTGTGTAGCCCTGGGTCCTGGTCAACAGAATTCAGTAAGTGTTCACTACCATCACTATTGTTATTATTGGGATGATAATTTTTGTCATCATTTGACTAAATTTCTTCCCAAAAGTCTACAAATCCTAACCAATTTAAGGGCAGCTCATCTCTTTAATCCTCTGTGATGGCTAATTTTATGTGTCAGCTCAGCTAGGCTATGGCACCCAGTCATTTTGCCAAACACTATTCTCAATGTTGCCGGGAAGGTATTTTTTTGGATAAATTTTGAGGAAATATTAACATTTAGGTCAATAGATGAAGTAAGCAGTTTACCCTCCATAATATGAGTGGACTTCATCAGATCAGCTGAAGCCCTAACAGCAAAGACTGAGAGTGCCGTAAGAAAAGCGAATTGTGCCTCAAAACCATTACACAGAAACTCTGCCTGAGCTTCCTGCTTGCTGGCCTGCCTTACAGATTTCAGACCTGCTAGCCCCACAGTCATGTGAACCAATTCCTTACACACACAGACACACACACATGTATGTGTGCATGTGTGTATGTCTATGCTGGCAGAAATATATGTATATGTATTATTATTTTATATATCTTCATATATATTATCTTGCCTATAATATATAGATTTGGTTTAGTTTCTCTGGAGAACCCTATATCCTACATACATCCCACCTTAATGAAGAAGGCATCTTATGGTCCCTTATCTCCCAAGAGTGAGCATCCTCCCACCCAAGGCTTATTCAAGCAGCTTCTCTTGCTCCCCAGCTGTCTTTAGACCAACTTCGTCTCACCTCATTACATAATAACACTCCAAGTCAACATCATTAGATGATGATGCTGAGGTTCAGAAAAGATCAACAACCTCCCCAGGCTCCTACAATTTGTCAGTTACAGTACCTGATATGTGTCCATAATTACATAAGTGTAAGACTCATGCTCTTCCCAACGACCTTGCATCTAGTCATCATTATATGTCATGTAATATCCAGCACAAGTCTTGACAACTCTTAGACACTTAACGTGTGTATCTTTTGGACTATATCAAAACTGTAGGGTTAGTTCCTTCACTGGAGAGTGTCATTCTAAAAACTCATCTTTATGCTATCTTGAGCTTCTTGAGTGAACTTGAAAATTATCCTTAGATATTTTCTATACTCTTCACCGAATAATCAAGTGTTTGTGGTTATCACACAATTCTCTGACACTTTGTCCACTATAGACGAACCAAGTTTTAATGTCTAAACCTTGGTAGTAATGATCTAATCCACTTATCCCCCCCCCCCCAAAAAGTAACCCCGGGCTCAGTTGGTTAAGCGACTGCCTTCAGCTCAGGTCATGATCCTGGAGTCCTAGGATCAAGCCCCGGGTCAGGCTCCCTGCTCAGCGTGGGGAGTCTGACCCTCCCCTTCTTGTGCTATCTCCCTCTCATTTTCTCACTCAAATAAATAAATAAATAAATAAATAAATAAATAAATAAAATCTTTTAAAAAAGAAGTCACCCATATGTTATATCATAGAGTTCAGGAATTTAAAAAATTAACCAAAAAAGCTGTTCATTCAAATATTGATCTTTTCCTACATATTTAATAAGTTTGGACTTTGAATATACTTTCTTTGTCTTTCCTCTGAGGCAATGATGCAAACTCTTCTAGGGTTTACATTTAGTGGGAAATATGTCCCCTCATCTGGTAAGTTTTACATGTTTGTGGACATGTATTCAATAAAGATGTAATTCATAATTGGTTTTCCATGAAAGGATCCAGTTTGGGTTTTAAGTCCACTTCGATCAGTGGTTTTTTTTGGCAAATCATTGTTTGCAATGGAAAAAAAAATTTAAATTCCACTGGCAATGAGTGTGTGTTTAATGTTTCTGGGTCAATGGAAGTCTCACCTTTTTTCTTTGAACTTTAATTGTGAAGCCATGTTTTATACCCATAATTCTTTAAACTGCAACTTTCTGCTAGTTACAGATTAAACAGGCAAGAGAAGCTCCAAGAGTAGTTCTTACCTTCTCTGGAGAACAGTGAAGCATGAGGAGTCTGTATATATCATTTATCTAGTACAGATCATTAATGGTTTGCTACAATTAAAACCTTCTATGTGCCAGAAACTAAACTCTGTGGCTACAGAGAAGTATACTGTCCTCTTCTGCAGTGGGTATGAAAAAATCTAACTGGAGAGAGAAATAATGTTTCTGAAAGATAACTAAAGAACCAAGGAGGAAGCATAAAATTGTCAGCTGGATGGTGTAGAGCAAAGGTGGTAAACATAGGGCCACTCCGTCACTGATACCCATGGCTGACATGGATAATCATACTTCCTTTACCCTATAAGCATGGAGAAGCCTCATTTCAGTATCTCCTCAACACAATATCCCTGGTAGCCACTACCCATCAGATATGGGAGGGTATGCAATGACACCTCTTTGCCATTTTTATATAGATAAAGCTCTAGGAGGTCAAAAAAAAAGTGAAGACACAGGAGAATGAAATGGGTAGAGAAGACTTCTTCGGGAGAGTAGGATATAAGTTTGAACTGTGGATGGGACAGCTTAGTAAAAAGGGGAGCTTAAAGCATTCAAGCCGAGGGATTGGTGTGAGCAAAGGCATGTCAGTAGACATTCATTCAGTGGGTTTGGGCTGGTGAAGAGAACTTGCAAGTAAGAATAAAAACTTTATCAGCCCACTGCCTAACTCAGTGATTGTTTTCCTATGTTGGGAAAGCAAATAGAATAGATATTAATTTCCTGTCATCCTCACTTCTCCTCCCTCACAGAATTTTCGAATCAGAAAGACAGCCAGAAGAAGCCCTGCCTCAAAACATAAAAGGGTAATAGTCTCAGAGAACTACAAACCTCAAAACATACATACCAGATTTAAATCATTTACTCTAACTATATCAGACATGGAATAGCCAAATAGTTGGACCTTCTACTCTGCAACAAGTTATATGGGAATTGTGGTGCCCTGATTCAACCCCAAAGAGGATCAGTTTTCAGGTCAGACTTCAATCAGGATCACTTCAGGGACAAAGAAAAACAACAACAACAACAAAAAAACAAAACAAAACAAAACAAAACCGTAATGCTGAACAAAATGGCAAATCTACCGCATATGGCTGCAGGTTCTCAGAAGATAGAAAAAAAAAAAACACCAAAAGAAGAGAAATATTCCCCAAACATAAAGATCCAACACTAAGCATTTTTCCAACTATTTGACAATATTGAAACTTCAAACAAAGATTTAAGGAGAGAATGAGACTCAGCATTCTGATATGAAATTTCTGCTTCCCTTGCATTCCTCTAAAAGGCAAAAATGATATAGGCCAAAAAGAGTGATTTATACTTGGCAGAACATGGACAAAGGAAGAAAAGGATGTCAAGGCTGTGTGACAAGAGAGAATATTCCCTTGGAAAAATCTGTCTGGTCAAGAATTCTAACCAAACTTTGAGTGGAAAGGGAATTAGAAATCAGTATATGTATATAATGTATGTACATGTATAATGTGTGTGTGTATATATATACATATAAATACATACATATTTTATGTATTATAGTATATGTATAATTATGTACAAATTAGTTTATAAGCATCATTAAAAGTACCTATAGCTGTTGCATTACTTATGTATGAAATAACTTTTTCAAAAAAGTCTGTATGATTGTTATTCTATAAGTGGTTTCAGTTTTATTCTCAAAGTCTTTTTAATGTCTCCTAAAATCCATTAAATGACTCCTTCAGATACTATTATGGATGTCTAATAGAATAATATAGACGTTTCTCAGCTATCACATTAGGAGTCTATGCTCAGGGTGAACTAAATAGGTGAGCAGACGATCTTAGGTCAATGCCCTGAGAAGCAGAGTCTGAGACAAGGTTTCAAGTACACAGGGTTTCCTGGAAAAGCACTCTCAGGAGAAATCCGGGAAGGAAGGAGGATAGCAGGGTAAGGCAAGGGGAGGGGACTGAGCAAGACAGTGGTCTCTGCTATAATCTGACCTAGTCCTGATCTACAGAGGGGCTGTGGGAAAAAAATCCATACCCTGGAGGTTTCCCTTCTTAAAAGAAAGTAGAGTACATTCCCATATTAGTCATTCCATAGCTCTTAAGGCCAGTTGCTTCCCTCATCCCCAGACAATTTTCCATCTATGAAACACTAGCAGCCAACATTCACAGAAGCTGGAAGAGTGAGTGCACCAACCCAATACAGGGAATCTGGAAGGGGCACCATAGTCCCTTTGCAAAATATTGTCTTCTTTGGCCTCATTTTTATCTAGCAAAAGTCCATAAGCAGCAATGTTGGCAAACCTTATTCCAGCACCTGCAGACTCCTTGTAAGGCCCTTTGGGAATAACCCCTGTTCCTGGAACTCGTCTCTAAAACTCCATTTCTGAAATGGAGTTCTGAAGTAGAAACAACAGCAGCAATACAGTGGTACAAATTAATGCTATCAGATCAGTCTTTGATATGATAGAGGAACACACTAGGACTTGCCACTAAGTATTGTGAGACTAGGGAAAAAGAATCCAAGGGGAAATGGAACAGGGGATCAGGACTGGCAATTCCACAATGAGACCAGGACATCTCCTAGAGTCAAGCATATCCAGTTGCATTCCAAGATCTGGAAAATTATGGATACGCTTAGATGCATAGTTTCTCCATTGGTTAAAATACAGTAAGACATGCCTTGCATAACTGGTGGAGAGGGAAATATTTCAGAAGCCACTAATGCAGTGTTTGGCTCATTGTGTGCACAGCTCAATAAATGGTATTTTATTGCAATGTCATATAGCTCTGCTCCCCACTCCCATTCACTGAACTTCTTCATCCTCTGAGTCCAAACATTTGGATTGATTTATCCACTGCAGGACCCCTGAAAAAACCCACAAACATTCAAATACTAACCAAAAAAACCATGGGCCAGAGTACAGATCAAAAAAGTAGAGTTGTATTCTTACAGAGCAACTTTCCCCATCAGAAAAGAGAATTTTAAACAACACCAAGCCCTGGGGAAAAGGGGAGGAATTCAAACTTGGTAGAACAGAGAAGGTAAAGTGGAGTATTTGCAAGCCACAGTTTGAGGCTGAATTAGCTCAGTATTGTAACACCACACTGAAGAGTTTTGAGTAACGATGGTGCTAAGTTGTCCTTGCCATTGCCTTCTGATAAGGACCACAGATTGCCAGCAGCCTGCCCATTGCTCTTTGTCATCTAGTGTGGAGTAAGACTTGTCTGATTCTGGAGACTCTTTCTAGACTCCATCCAGACAATTTCATATGGACGACCACCATCTGATGACAAGGGTTCCTCATAAGTCTGCCGCCCCCATCTCCAGCATGGATGGTGAGGATGAGTATTAGGGACCATGGAGGCATGAATGGAGATTATGAAATGCACTTCCCCGACATCTCCTTCTGTCTTATGCACGGCTGGCCCTTTTGAACTTCACATTTACTCAGAACTCCAAGAAGCACCAAATGCAGCTTAAGCCCCCTACAAGTCCACCACCCAGAGGGAACTTGGCCAACGTGCCAATTCTATGTTGCCTGCAGAGTTGTTTGGGAGAAGATTAGTAGGATGTAACAATTTACACTTGGGTTTTTCTTTTATTTGTTCAGAATTTGGTGTCCCCTTCCATTTTTCCTCCCTCTTCTTTTACCCCAGCTCCAATTAGAAAATTCCATTGTACAAAGTCCCACTCCACGGGAACCTATATCAAATTTAGGAAGCCATTGGTGTATAAAGGACATTCATTTCAAGTGGGTAGGACACAGTGTGCCATGTAATCAAAGGAAATTAAAGACATTCAAGCGACTGTGAATATACACCCTTTGCATACACAATTATGGAGAATTGTTCACAAAGCTTACACACTGTAGCACTGGATGGTTTCCAAATGGCACTTACGGCGTAAGAAGTGTTTATTTAGGGATTGCAAACATGAGTTTTGTTTGTGTTCTTATGCATGTTTGGCAAATACAATGCAGGCTTTGCTTTCAGAACATTTGGCCCTAAATAAAAAGAAATGTTGTCAGCAAATCCACCAAGAAGTACACTAAATCTAAAACTTCTTCTGTCAGATCCAGAGGGAGGCTGAGGTAGACTCTGTTTGTTTTCCAGCTAAAGGCAACATCTGGATGCAATAGACAAGAGTTCTGGCTGCTTTGGCCACATCTAGCAGAGAGGCAGAAAGCCTTACCAAAGGCCCCGTGCATTCATTGTGAGTCTGCCCACTGCTTATAGCACACCTGGAGTCAGTTATGAGGGCAAAATGTCCATGGGAGCAAAATGACCCTGTGCCTCTCAATGACCTCCAACATTTGCCATGTACTCCAAGACACGCAAAGCACTACCTACATGCATATTAGATTTCTTGGATGGGGGCAGAGGTGAGGAGGAGAAGGACACTTTTCTACCATCTTCATTAGTAAATAAAAAACAAGCCAAGATTTTACAACCCATCTACTAGGCTAAAGTACCAGCTCTGCTTGCTCTGTGACTAAGCAAGTTATATAGCATTGGCCTCACTGTCCTCTTTGGAAAAACAAAGGTAATAGTACCTGCTTCAAGAAGCTGTAATAAGATGACAAACATAAGGTGGCCACACAGAGTAGTCCTTCAAAGAACGTAGGCTAAGAGTATTAAATGATTTTATTACATTCTCCTTATCCCTTCTCTTTGACTTCTATGCAGAAAAGTCTCCTCCATTAAAAACAAAAACAAAAAAATTTGACCTACCACTAACCCCCATGTTTCACCATGCCTCCATTTCCTTAAATGCCAAGTTCCTTACAAGAGGAATCTGTATGTGTTGTCCTTCCTTCATTCTCGTTCACTCTCAGCTCCTGTTACTTCCCCAACAATGGACGATGAGGATAGCTCATTTACAGCCTCTGGCACCTGACTCTGAGGGTTTTCCAGGCTACCCCATTGACATGCTACCCACATGGCTGATGTCAATCAGTGAAATATGGACAAACATGATAGTTGCCACTTGTGAGCAGAAATTTTAAATATGCTTTCTCCATTCACTTTAGCTTCTTGCATTCTTACCTCCTTGCATGAGAATGGTATGGAAAAGAAAGGCTATTCCTTAGCCTGAGACCTGCAATGAGATAGTGCCTTGAGCCCAAGACTCACAGCCAACTCTCAGCCTTCATTTAATGTCAGAAGGAAATAAGTGTTTGGTTTTATTCTGTTGAGAATTGGGTTGGTTGTTACTGCAGCAAAAGCTAATTGGTACCCAAAATCTGTTCTTCTCCCTACCCAAGTATCCTCACTATAATGATCAAGAAGGGATGATCTGCCAAGGATTTCCCCTCTTTATGGAACTCCCCCTCTACCCCCATTTGCCACTTTGTATACATGAGTCCCCTGAATATTCCCATGTTTGTAATTGCTGACTCCCTGGCCAGCAATTATTGGCTTATAAGTTGGTATCTGACCCAGTCTGCGTGGGGAAAAGAACAAAGCCACCATACACACAGAAACAGAATGAGAAGGATCACCCAAGAGGGCTTGAGCCACTGGCTAAGGTTGTTCTGTTTCTATTGCTAAATGTCTATGTATAGGAAAGAGTTCCTGGCTAAAGGGGGCAGGGCCAGGATGACTACACACATGGACAGGAAAGAGCAAGATCCTATGTTCACACAGGAGGGACTTACCATGAGCCATTTTGTGGTTGATGGACAGTAACTTGAAGAGTCAGCTTCAGAAAGAACAGGTTAGTATTGAAATGGTTTAGAGCCAAGTCTTTCTGTTCAGACACGGTCTTGACCAAAGACTCAAGGAGCCATCCAAAATTCTCCACACTGTGAAGCCAAATCTAAAGGAAGAATATGAGGGCCTGAGAAAAACTGATGCCCACAGGACTGGGAAGAGGATCATCAGGCAGACCTGGGACACCAGAGAAAGCATCAGAGCACCAGATTTCTGACAAGGCTACCCAAGACTGTGAATAAGAGACATTCCCACCCTCAACAGCAGTTTGAGAGCTAACCTGGGACCCTACCTTCAACTTACTTCCAGCAGAGCAAATCTAACCAGAATCAAAATTGCTATGACTTCCCAGACACCACTCTGATAGTTCACAGGAAGAGATTCCAGACCAAACACAAGAGTGTTCTGGTCTTTAAGAGTAAAACAGTCCTTCACCCCACACCCCATCTGTTTTTCAATTGTGGTCATCTGCACCAATGGAGAAAAGTATTTTACAAACCCATCATCTTCCTCCTTTTATAAAGATGGAGAGGCTACAGCAGGCAGAGCACCCACCAATGTTAATCCTTAGCAGGGTATCCTGTTCAGAAACCTGTGGGCTTGTTGGGTTAAAGACTGATAGGGGTTTCCTCCTGTTGGCTTATTCCTGATAATTCACTCGAGGCTGTGGTACTCTCTATGACAGTTACAACCCTCAGATCCTCTTCCTAAGGCGCCTAGAAACCTTAGACATACTTGGACTTAACACGGAACAGTCTATGTTTGTCACTCAAGATGACCTGTTACGGGATCACTGCCCAACATCTGAAGAACCAGGGGAATACAGGCAATAATGTGTACAGCCGGGTTGGATTATAGATTACAAAGTATGGCAACACAATCATAAGAGCCAACACCTCTTGGGTGATAAGTGATACACAATGATCTAAACATGACACAGAAGATTTATGATAATCCTTATACCGTCCCTGTGAGATAGATGCTATTTAAAGGCCCATCTTACAGATGACAGACATGAAATAGGGGAGAGTTCAACTAACTTCCCTAAGATGTATTAATGGAGAATGTAACGAGGTAGACACAAAGTCTGCCTGGGTGGCTCAAATGGTTAAGCATCTACCTTTACCTCAGGTCATGATCCCAGGGCCCTGGGATCGAGCCCCATATTGGGCTCTTGGCTCAGTGGGGAGCCTGGTTCTCCTTCTCCCTCTACTGTTCTTCCTGCTTATTCTTTCTGACTCTGTCTTTCAAATAAATAAATAAAATCTTTTAAAAAAAGAAGTAAACACAAGACTATTCATTACAGCATTATTTTTGATAATTGTAAGGTTTCCATAGTGATATTTTAGGCAAAGTTAAATGTCAACAATAAGGAGTGGATTACATAAATCACAATATACCCACATTACATTAAAAACAACGCTGTAGGTGTGTACTTTGGAAATGAAAGTCTGTTTATCATGTATTATTTAGTAAAAAAAATCAGGGCACAAAATAAATTAAGGCATAATCCCATATTTTGGCATATATATATTTTTTTTTATTTCAAAAAATGCTTATATATATAAGCATATATAAGTTCTGAAACAAAATGCATCCAAGAGTTTCTAGCAGTCCCCAAATGGTAACACTGTAGATGCTTTAGATCACCATTTCTTTTTTATTTTTTTATTTTAAAGATTTTATTTATTTATTTGAGGGAAATAGAGAGTGAGAAACTGAGACAATCCAAGATGGGGAAGGGTCAGAGGGAGAAGCAGACTCCCCACTGAGCAAGGAGCCCCATGCAGGACTCAATCCCAGGACTCCAGGATCATGACCTGAGCTGAAGGCATTCGCTCAACCAACTGAGCCACCCAGGCACCCAGTCACCCTTTCATTCATGTAAATCTTCTAATAAAAGTTAATTGACTTATCATGACAGAAGAGTTACATTAGTTTTAAAGATAATAAACTAGAATTGCAGATTACCTGGGCATCAAGATCAGATATGTGGAGGACACTTAATGCCATGCACGTCAAAGGCAAGGCCTCTGCTGTAAGTGCAGTTAGTGTGATCCAGCATTTTCCAGTACTGCTGGGGAAAAGGGTGTTTCATGGTCGGGTAAACTGGAAAATTCTACTTACTCTTCTCAAAGATTCACAGTGCATAAATTCTGTTAAAAATAAAAGAAAATCTATTTCAGTTAGCTTTTTTTAGATTTTTTTTATTATAGTTGATACACAACTATATTAGTTTTAGGTGTACAACATAATGATTCAACATTTCTATATATTATGTTATGGTCACCACAAGTGTAGCTACCATCCATCTGGATACAGAATGGATTATTGCACAGCCATAAAAAGGGATGTGGTCTTGCCATTTGAGACAATATGGATAGATCAAGCAAGTACCGTGCTAAGTGAAATAGATCAGACTGAAAAAGACAAATACCATATGATTTCATTCACATGTGGAAATTTAAAAACAAAACAAATGAATAAACAAGCCAATAAAAAGCAGAATCAGACCTATAATTATGGAGAATGAACTGATGATTGCCAGAGGGGAAGTGAGGGGAAACATGGGCAAAATGGTGAAGGGGAGGAGGAGGTACAAGTCTCCAGCTATGGAATGACAACGTCATGGGAAGAAAATAATAAGTATAGAAACTATAATCAGTTCTATTGTAATAACATTGTTTTACTCCGTTTAATCCAGAATTTTCCAATTTTATTTAATCATGAAGCTTCTTCAAATAATACTTATGGTTGAAGAAATGCTCATAGTTTTGGAAGCAATAGTATTACTTATCACTCATCGTTCTGCTGAGTATAAAACCCTTATATAGAATAATATATATTTGTATATCATGGAGCTTGGAAATACCACAGAGTTTGGAGAATTGAAGTTAAGCTCCTCCCTCTGCTCAACCCTCATACCCTCCCTTCTTTACAGGTGTGGGTCACAGGAGAATTCCTGGAAAACCTCCTAAAACCATCACCTCAGTGTTTATTCCAGACAATGATATACAAAAAAATTAAATAGACTAAAAGACAGGTATACCGAGTTAGAAAACACAAGTAACATGCTTATTTAACTACTTATTTTCATGATGATTAGAAAATCAAATTTTAGAATTAGATTTTTTTTCTTTCTTATTCATTTCTTTTTGAGATGGTTAGTTTTTGAAATGCCATGAGGAAGAACAACATAGAATGATTACAAAATTGGCCAGCACTTTTTTTAAAAGACTTATTTATTTATTTATTTATTTGACAGACTGAGATCACAAGTAGATGGAGAGGCAGGCAGAGAGAGAGAGAGGAGGAAGCAAGCTCCCTGCTGAGCAGAAAGCCCAATGTGGGGCTCGATCCCAGGACCCTGGGATCATGACCTGAGCTGAAGGCAGAGGCTTAACCCACTGAGAGCTACCCAGACACCACTGGCCAAGACTTTTTTTTTTTCTATTTTCCCCTTACTGAGGCTTTGGACAACATTAATGGATCCACGGTTTCCTCTATTTGTCTTATTGCTGCCTTTCTTTTTTTTTTTTAATTTAATTTTATTGTTTTATTTGTTTATTTACAGCATAACAGTGTTCATTGTTTTGGCATCACACCCAGTGCTCCATGCAGTACGTGCCCTCCCTATTACCCACCACCTGGTTCTTCAACCTCCCACCCCCCACCCCGCCCCTTCAAAACCTTCTGGTTGTTTTTCAGAGGCCATAGTCTCTCATGGTTCATCTCCCCTTCCAGTTTCCCTCAACTCCCTCTCCTCTCCATCTCCCCATGTCCTCCATGTTATTTGTTATGCTCCACAAATAAGTGAGACCATATGATACTTGACTCTCTCTGCTTGACTTATTTCGCTCAGCATAATCTCTTCCAGTCGTGTCCATGTTGCTACAAAAGTTGGGTATTCATCCTTTCTGATGGAGGCATAATACTCCATCATGTATATGGACCACATCTTCCTTATCCATTCATCCGTTGAAGGGCATCTTGGTTCTTTCCACAGTTTGGTGACCGTAGCCATTGCTGCAATAAACATTGGGGTACAGATGGCCCTTCTTTTCACTACCTCTGTATCTTTGGGGTAAATACCCAGCAGTGTAATTGCAGGGTCATAGGGAAGCTCTATTCTTAATTTCTTCAGGAATCTCCACACTGTTCTCCAAAGTGGCTGCACTAACTTGCATTCCCACCAACAGTGTAAGAGGGTTCCCCTTTCTCCACATCTTCTCCAACACACGTTGTTTCCTGTCTTGCTAATTTTGGCCATTCTAACAGGTGTCAGGTGGTATCTCAATGTGGTTTTATTTATTTATTTATTTATTTATTTATTTATTTATTTATTTGACAGAGAGAGATCACAAGTAGACAGAGAGGCAGGCAGAGAGAGAGAGAGGGAAGCAGGCTCGCTGCCGAGCAGAGAGCCTGATGCAGGACTCGATCCCAGGACCCTGAGATCATGACCTGAGCCGAAGGCAGCGGCTTAACCCCCTGAGCCACCCAGGCGCCCTCAATATGGTTTTAATTTGAATCTCCCTGATGGCTAGTGATCATGAACATTTTTTCATGTGTCTGATAGCCATTTGTATGTCTTCGTTGGAGAAGTGTCTGTTCATATCTTCTGCCCATTTTTTGATATGATTATCTGTTTTGTGTGTGTTGAGTTTGACAAGTTCTTTATAGATCCTGGATATCAACCTTTTGTCTGTACTGTCATTTGCAAATATCTTCTCCCATTCCATGGGTTGCCTTTTTGTTTTGTTGACTGTTTCCTTTGCTGTGCAGAAGCTTTTGATCTTGATGAAGTCCCAAAAGTTCATTTTCGCTTTTGTTTCCTTAGCCTTTGGAGACATATCTTGAAAGAAGTTGCTGTGGCTGATATCGAAGAGGTTACTGCCTATGTTCTCCTCTAGGATTCTGATAGATTCCTGTCTCACGTTGAGGTCTTTTATCCATTTCGAGTTTATCTTTGTGTACGGTGTAAGAGAATGGTCGAGTTTCATTCTTCTACATATCGCTGTCCAGTTTTCCCAGCACCATTTATGGAAGAGACTGTCTTTTTTCCATTGAATATTTTTTCCTGTTTTGTTGAAGATTATTTCGCCATAGAGTTGAGGGTCCATATATTGGTGCCTTTCTGACACCTTTCCTATACTTTGGAAATTTCCTACTTGGTGAGAGCCACATGTGCAAGACAGAAATCAGGGAACATATTTTCCTGGACTCCCTTGCAATTAGAGCACAAGGAAGTGAACCAGGTACACCTTCACAGATTTCAATGACAAAAATAAGACAAGGAAGGATTGAGCACCAAATCCATTTTATTGGAAAGGGAGAGGGAGTTTGGAAGAGAAATACAAGGATTTCAGAACTTGGAATGCCAGAGGCTTTCACAGCAGTGTCTCAGGTCATTGTTTTTGTGAGAATCAGGCAATGAGTGTCCAGCCATCAAGGAACTGTATGAGTGAGGAGTCCTGGGGAATATGATTTTGGTTTTCTTCCTGACTACAGAGACTCAAAGCCTGACTCTCTGAGTACCCAATAACTTCCTATTCTGTTTCAGCTAGCTGTAATGGGCAAGCAATGCATTGTTCCAGAACCAGATGTTCTGACACACCACAAAATCCCCTAAATGCATCTCTCAGCTGCTCTACCCATTGGTCTAATGCCATCAGGCTGCCCCTTCTCACAGGATGAATGACAGATGCTAGAGAGGAGACAGGTTAATTTTTTGCTGATATTCCAGTGCTAACTAGATGGTTGTTCATTTTATTCCATCCAGTTAATATTCATTTTACATTGGCCTGGGTAATTGCACTTACTCTAGCAAATCCAGATTGTCTACATGGCTAAACCAGTGAGAGTAGCCTTCAGCACTTTTCTTTCTTGGATCTGTAGCATGTCATAGTCTACCTTTCTTCCTACATAATTGATCCCTCCTCTGCTTCTTTGTACACTCTTCATCCTTTACCCAAAATGTAAATGTTGGCGTTTCTCAGGACTGGGTCTTTTCTCTCTGTATACTGTCACTTGATAAACTCAAGCACCCTCTAGTTTTCATTAGGACCCACATATAGGTGATAACGGCATTTGCAACACCAGCCTCAAACTCCCTCATGGGGCTTATACGTCATATAGCACCCGAGGATTATCTAAGAGCTATCTCAAACTTTACATATCCGAAATGGAATATTGACACGATGTTGTCACTCACCTGGTTGCTCACCCCAAAAGACTTCTTTCATTCACCTTTATCCCTGTGACCTACATGATTCAAAGAAATACCAAGCATTCAAAAGAAGCTGCTATGAAACAAAAAAGTAATCTTCATGATGGATCTAACTTGTGTTCTCTATTAAAATGTAAGAACGTATCAACTCTATTATTAACATACAAAACAAACTAGGAAATGCATAGACTAAAATACGGACTGAGATTAAAAACTCACTCAAAGTTGCTGGAGGGCAGAAGGGTGAGGGGATGGGGTAACTGGGTGATGGACCTGAGGGAAGGCACGTGATGTCATGAGCACTGGTTATGATATGACCAATGAATCACTGAGTTCTACCTCTGAAACTAATAAAACTAATAAAACACTATATGTTAATTAATTTAATTAATTGAATTTAAATTAAAGAAAGCTCACTGGAAAAAAGAAAGAAGCCTTTGAGAAATGATGCAGGAAACCAAAAGCACAAAATCAGAATAGATTTTGATGTTCATAAAAAGCAGGATCACAACTACTGATTTGTAATATAAAGGAAGTGATTTGACAGTAATGATAGTCCAGACTTTTATAATCCCAAATCCCAAATTTATAATCCCAAATCCCAGATTTTATAATCCCAAATTGGGATACCAAGGAACAGGAAATGTTATGGTGATCAGGGATAAATGAAAGCAATCTTGATACCAAGAATGACATAACGATGACCCAAAATCACTGAGTTG
The DNA here is from genome assembly GCF_922984935.1 of Meles meles. Taxonomy (NCBI): domain Eukaryota; kingdom Metazoa; phylum Chordata; class Mammalia; order Carnivora; family Mustelidae; genus Meles; species Meles meles. Next base: position 33,113,496 of record NC_060069.1, on the reverse strand, counting down.
ATCTTAAATTTAAGCACTGGAGAAATAGCCTTTTGGCCGAACCACCATCTTCCAGTAATTTGCCAAAATGACCAACACAAAGGGAAAGAGAAGGGGTACCCATTACATGTTCTCTAGGCCTTTTAGAAAACATGGAGTTGTTCCTTTGGCCACATACATGCGAATCTACAAGAAAGGTGATATTGTGGACATCAAGGGAATGGGCACTGTTCAAAAGGGAATGCCCCACAAATGTTACCATGGCAAAACTGGGAGAGTCTACAATGTTACTCAGCATGCTGTTGGCATTGTTGTAAACAAACAAGTTAAGGGCAAGATTCTTGCCAAGAGAATTAATGTACGCATTGAGCATATTAAACATTCAAAGAGACGAGATAGCTTCCTGAAGCGTGTAAAGGAAAATGATCAGAAAAAGAAGGAAGCCAAAGAGAAAGGTACTTGGGTTCAACTGAAGCGTCAGCCCGCTCCACCCCGAGAAGCACATTTTGTGAGAACCAATGGAAAGGAGCCCGAACTGCTGGAACCCATTCCCTATGAATTCATGGCATGATAAATATAAAGAAAATAAAAGACCTCAAGACTGTAAAGACTGTAAAATTGTTTCTCTAAAAAAAAAAAAAAAGCACTGGAGAAATAGAGATGACTGTTTCAGATAAGTTGAACAGTAAGATCGAAATGGAAAGCATTACACACATTTAACAAATGCATGGAAAATAAGGAAAAGAAGTACATAGGCAGGTAAGCGGATAAGAAAGTCACCAAAAAGCTAAATATTTCTATTTCATTCACACAAATGGCATGAGTTAAATCCCCTATCAAAAGGGGAAAGTTCTCAAATTGGGTTAAAAAGTAAAGCCAGTTGTATCCTGCTAATAAGAACCCCTAAAGTAAAATGGTATGTAGAGGGCACCTAGGCAGCTAAGTTGGTTAGCATCTGCCTTTGGCTCAGGTCAGGATCTGTGGGTCCTGGGATGGAGTCCCCGCAGCAGGAAGTCTGCTTCTCCCTCTCCTTCTATCCCTCCCCTCCCGTTCATGCTCTCTCTCTCAAGTGAAGAAAAATTTTTAAATAAATAAATGCGTTTTTAAAAATGGTACATAGAGGTTAAAAGTTAAATGATGGACAAGAAAAAAAGTAATAAAAAAGCCCATGATGGTAACATAAACACCAAATTAATCAGAATTAAAGGTATGAAAAGGGTCATTTTCTAAGGTGAAGTTTATAGATTAAAATTAAGCAAAACCATGAACTGTTCATAACAGCCTCGAGGTTTACGAACGAAATTTTCTGCTGTTGGTCTGGCTGGGTTTGTGGTGTCAGTGCTGCGCCAGCTGCCCTCATGACTTCCACCCACTTTGATCATTCTGCATCAAATTGCGTTCTGCAAGAGTAAGGACACAACCTCCAAAAAGAGGGGTAGTGCAGTCTGCGGAAGTGAGATCCCCAAAAAGGAAAACTCCAAGCGCTCTGGCAGCAGGAGGTTATAGAGACTAAAGATTGTCACGAACTCCATTTGTTTAAGAAGCAAAACGACAGTAGAGATTTTTTTAAAATAAATAAAAGATCCCCCTTTCCCCTGCCCGAGGGGCCCCAGGATGGACTGGGGCTAGGAATCATTCACATCAGCTTCCAAAGGGAACTCAGGCAGAACCTGCACGGATTTAGAATGGGACCAAATGTAAGTGAATGTTTACCAAAAGACAAAAAGAGACTCTCGTGATGTTCCCTGAAAAGAAAAAGAAAGAAAATACGTGTGCACACACATTGACTGATCCTAAAACAAAGTCTCAGCCTCATTCTGCCAACACTAAAGCATATCACCTGGTCCTTCTATATATAGATTATATAGATTTACATATATATGGATCTATCTAGATATATCTATATATATATCTATATATATATTGAGATATATATATATAGATATATATAGATATATATATCTAGATATATTGAGATATATATATAGATATATATAGATATATCTATATATATATCTAGATATATCTAGATAGATCCATATATATGGATAGATATATATATCTAGATAGATAGATAGATATCTATATATATATAGATATATATAGATATATCTAGATAGATCCATATATATGGATATATATATTTATATATATGGAAGGATATATATAAGAATATATATAAGAAGAAAGAATATATATATATCTCCTTCTACATATAGATTATATATATATATCTCCTTCTATAGATTATATATATTTACATATATATGGATATATATTCATATATATCCAAATATATATATTTTTATATATGAAGAAAGAATATATATATACATATATAGATCGATAGATTATATATATAACTATATATATACATATATAGAGAGAATATATATATATATTCTATATATAGATGATATATATATGTAGATTGAACCAAATGAAGAAGACGGGCCTGGGGGCTAACGCTCAGCTTTTCACTCATGCGCACAAGGCAGTGGGTCGGTACACCCTGAGGCAAACTCCTCCAGTTTTCCCCTGGAGTGGGTGCCTGTTGGGAGCAGGAAACAGGATCAGGAATGGAACAGGAAAGAAACAATAAATAAAGTACTTAGCAGTGAAGAGTGAGACAGCGCAGGGAGTAATCCTTCCAATTATTCATGCCAGGGAGGGAACAAAGTCTTCCATCCAATGCCAAGATAGTGTCTCTTTTAATGCTTACAACAGTCTGAGACACACATTAGCCTCACTTTACAATGGAGTGAAACAGACGAACTTAAGATAGGTACCCAAGGTGCCCAACTTCACTGCATTGACAAATAGAGATTAAAATCCAACCCTCACATAACTCCACAGCCTATATCCCAACCATGACACAATTTTCCTTCTCTGATTTTCATGCTGAATGTGATTTTTTTTTTTTAAGATTTTTATTTAAGGGTGCCTGGGTGGCTCGGTTGGGTGACTACCTTCAGCTCAGGATCCCAGTGTCCCAGGATCAAGTCTCGCATCCAGATCCCTGCTCATCAGGGAGTCTGATTCTCCCTCTGATCCTCCCTCCCTCCCATGCTCTCTCTCTCTCATTCTCTCTCTATTTATTTGTGTGTGTGTGTGTGTGAGAGAGAGAGAGAGAGAATAGGAAGGACAGGGAGAGAGTCTGAAGCAGACTCTGCACTGAACACAGAGCCCAGTGTGGTGCTGGATCCCACAACCCGAGACCAGGACCCAAGCCAAAGCCAAGACTCGGATGCTAAACCAGCTGAGTCACCCAGGCATCCTTGAATGTGGTTTTCTACATGCCCTTTCTTTGGTTGCACAATATCATGGTTATGCTAAAGTAAAGGGCTCCCTGCCAACACCCCCCTGTGGGAGGGGGGTACATACATTCCATCTCCTTTCTGTATCTCACTTAAATTGCATTCCTCCTATAGCCAGATTGCATATATGTGTCTGGGACCTGGAAGGAAGCTCCTTCTTGAGACCTTTTTGGGAGAATCTATGTAAACATACAGAAAAATATATAACCAAGTTTCACATTCCTCAAAAAGAATTTCTTGATAATTCGAGTGGCTATATTAAAACTTTCACAAGCTACCTCACCTTTGTGTATAGAAACCACTGCAGAAATCCTGAATACAAGGTCTTTGTTGAAAATCTGTACTGTGTCTCCTTACAACTCCCCATGGTCCTTCCAAAAAGAAGACATTTGAAAAGTCTTTGGGTTAACCACAATGAACAAGCCCCACTCCTCCTCATAAATCATGCTATTGTTTAGTGATGCACTGTCAAGACAGGCCACATTTATCTCCCCACAGCAAGCCTGGCAAAAATATGTTCAGAAAATATTGGTCATGTTATCTTTCCAAAAGGTTAAGAGAAGGATTTGCTTATCTCTGATGATTTATGGAACTGACAAGTGGGTGCACAAATGTGGCCAGGAAATGCATAAGAATAGAGAGACTGGCTTAGAACAAATTTATGGTGTCAGGGCACAAGGTTGATAGATGCGTTCTATAATGGGACCGAAAAAAAAAAAAAACTGGGATTCATAAATCGCATTTGTTAAGAATAAATTTAAAAAGAGAAGGGGATGAATCCAGAGCCCCTTGTTTCTATATCATAATTTGCTGGCCTGCCCTGCCCTGCCTCTATCAGAGATAAGGACTTCTATTGCTTTCTTCCATCTCCAGATTAAGTCTGAAACACCAATAAATAAGACACTCTGGCTTCTGTTCGCGTGTCCTGTCCATACCTGACTTACCTAGTGACTCTTAAATGATTTTCAGTGACTGGATGGTTTACGCAGTTGAACAAGCATGTCTGACTCCCATCCAGTGAATAAGCCTGCCTCCGTGGCTACAACAAGAACACCCTGATTCCAGTTCTAGCTCTGAGAGTCCCCACCTGCATGACTCTGGACACGTTTTCTGTTTTCACTTCTTTCGTCTGTGACATGGCTGAAAAACACCTCATCCATCAATCTGAAAAGCTGAAAAGAAGAAAACAAAAGAAACTGCATGAAGTCATCCCAGTCCTCTGGACCCCAAAGCTATTCCATTGCCAAGCATATTGGGGGGCGGTAGGGAGGGTTGGTGAGAGCGAGTCAATGTTTGTAAAATTGACTCGAAAGACATGTCTCGTATCTCTAAGTGGCAAAATAGAATAGATAAATATATATGGGATTTGTCAGTCTTTTTAATTCTGGAATTATATCGTTGAACTTGCAAAGAGGAGTAGCTAACCATCTGCTGATTTAATTGACATTTTAGCACCGACTGAACTGTTCTGGAATAAAAATATTTTATAACTTCCTGGGTTTTGCAAAACATTCTCTCCTTGTGTTTTATTGTGGCCCTAACAGTAATTCAAAGACGAACAAACTTCAGTACAAGCCCCCTCCACCCGCCATAGTCCCTTGGGTTATTTTAAGCTCTCGCTGCACCATGGGTAGCAGTGGTATGAGCACTTTGCCAGAAAAGCTTTGTTTTCCTTCCCTAGAGAAGATAGCTAACAACCAGGTGTTCCATTCAGTGGCTACCGTGCGTGCAGTGATGCGTGCATGCTTGTTTTTATCCATTTTGAAGCCTAAATTTGGAACAAATACCATTTTAAGACCTTTGCAGGATTAAAATATAGAAGTTTTCATTAGATCAGGTTCTTATCCTCTGGCCCCTCTTCCAGCTTCTCTTCACCGAGTAACCCACACAGCTCCAAGGCGGCAGCACTGCACGACCCTCATCACCTTCGTGCTTGACCTCCCTACTTACCCCAGCTCCATCCAGGCTCCGCAGGCTCCTGTCTTGTTACCTTCATCTCCCAGTTCCTGAACCTGACTCAGCTGCCCCCATTGAAACGTGTACTTTCAATGTACGTCCCACTCCTGGGACGGAGGCTTGTACTTGTTCTGTGGGTCCATGCATTTTTTAAGGAGGCCACCCAGTCCTGGTCTGGCCCTCTTAGTCTACATAACATGGTCCTCCCAAGCCCACTAGGAGGAAAACTGAGGCAGTTATTTATTTGTGACTGTGAGGTCCCTGCTGAGCTACTGCAGAGTATGGGCACAGATGCCACCCCCCGCCCCCTTCCTCCATTCCTTGAGCAAGGAAACACAGAAGGTTAAGAGTCAGGAGAGTTGTCAAAGATGGATGATTACTCAGGTCAGGGAAAACCTGACAGATATGACAACCTATGATTTTTTTAAGTAATCTTTTTTTTTTAAGATTTTATTTATTTATTTGACAGAGAGAGATCACAAGTAGGCAGAGAGGCAAGCAGAGAGAGTGAGAGGGAAGCAGGCTCCCTGCCGAGCAGAGAGCCCGACGCGGGACTCGATCCCAGGACCCCGAGATCACGACCCGAGCCAAAGGCAGTGGCCCAAACCACTGAGCCACCCATTGAACTGTAACCTTTAGAGAGAGGAGTTCAGAATAATACACATGGAGGTTGATGGCCCATCTTAAAAAACAAAACAAACAAACAACAACAACAAAAAAAACTATCTGTCCACCACCCAGATACAGAAATAAAATGTTCCCAGCCAGAAGCCACCTTCATCTGCCTCCCGTAAGAAGTCCCTCCTGGGGTGCCTGGGTGGCTTAGTTGTTTAAGCATCTAACTTTGGCTCAGGTCATGATCCCAGCCCCATGTTGGCTCTCTGCTTAGCAGAGAGTCTGCTTTTCTCTTTCCCTTTGCCCCTCCCCGCCCTCCACTTATGCATGCTCTCTCTCTCAAATAAATAAATAAAATCTTAAAAAACAGAAAAGGAATTCCTCCTTCCTCCTCAAAAGCAACCAATATCATGAATTCTGTCCCCAGACATCATTTTGCTTGTGTTTGAATTTATATAAATGGAATTGTACCTTTCATATGCTTTCAGGTCTGGCTTCCTTGGCTCAGCATTGTTTGTGAGACTGATCCACATTGTTGCATATAGATTATTTTCATTTTTACATAGTATTCCCCTGAATGAATGAATGTACCATAATTTATTTATCCATTCTAGTGTCAATGGACATTTGACTTTGTCATTTGGAGCTTTTACAACAAAGACTGTTCTGAAATCCTTGCATTAATTCTGAGTAGCTATATTTGCATGCTTCTGCTGGGTGCATCCCTCCAGTAGACTTTCTGCTGAAGACCCCAGCAAAGGCTGTGCAACAATATCTCAGTGTTCTAGCCATTTATACACAATTTATTACCAGTGGTAGTTAAGAGTTCCAAAGTGCTATTTCTCACCTATACTTCATTTTGTCAGTCTCTGTAATGCCAACTCTTCTGATCTGTATATAATGGTAGTGCTACCCTAGACCTAGGCAAGAGTGGGAACTTCTAGGCCATAGGCTTTGAAGGCCCTGCTGGGCCCCTTCTAATGACATACCACCCCTGGAAGTCCTCTGGGCAAAGGCAAATGAGACCAAAAAAAAAAAAAAAAAAAAAAAAAAAAAAAAAAAAAAAGACCTGACTAACAGAACTAACATGATAGGCCTCACTGATGTATGAACTATACTTCCTGAAGACAGAAAATGGATCTTTATTTTTTCCCCAAAAAATGTACAAAAATGCTTTTTAAGAAATCTTATTATAAAAATTTTTTTACCAAAAAAATGAAAAAAGGTTAAGTATAAATAACTAGAGAAAGAGAAAACATTTAAAGATTAACACTAGACTATATTACTCAAGATTATAAAAACTGAATGAAATGTATATTTTCCTAGAAGAGTGTAAGTCATCAAAACTAATGCTAGGAAAGATGGAAACTCTAAACACACTGATTTCCATAGAAAATAGAAAAAAAGCTATCAACTTACCAACTTCCAAAAAAGCCTCAGGTTCAGAGGTTTTCACAAGGAAGTATTACTTCAGAATATAGAAAAAAAAAAGAAAGAAAATGTTGACATTTTTAAAATTATGTGATTATCATACTAATATCAAACCCCAACAAAGATTACCCAAAATAGAAAACCTTAAACCACTTTTATGTGTTAATACAAAAATCCTTATTAAAAAATTAAAAAAGAAAAGCCAGTGGCACACACAAACAACAATATATCATGACCAAGAAGATTCGGTCAAAGATGGTCCAGTATTAGAAAGTCTGTTACTATCGGCCATCATATGTGTATAAATAAAGACAAAAAGCATTTAATCCTCACTATAGACCATGAAATCACACTTGAAAAAATTCAACAATCATTCTTGATATGAAAAAGAAATAACAAAAACATTCAATACATCTGTATAGATGGAGGTTACTTGACTGAATAAAAGGTGTTCTCCTCAGCCCACATGGCAGCCTCATGCTAACACCAGAGACATTCTCACTAAAGTTGGGAACAATGGATGATAACAATAACAATAACAATAACAATGGATGTCTAATGGCACCCTGACTCCACCCACTATTATCACTCGTATTGAACATTATACTCCGGTACTACCCAATGTGATCAGAAGACACAAAGATATTACAGGATTAAATTGAAAAGACTTGTTGATATTTTGCTTACAGATGATATGGTTACATGTGGAAATTCTCCTCTCCTAAACTGACTGAAAACCACAACAAGTCATTAGAGATTTCACTAAGTCAGCAAGGAGCAAACTTAAAATGCAGAAACCAATGGCTTTCAGTTATATAAACAGCCAACAGTGAGAAGATAAAATGAAAGAAGAGACTCCATTTACACAAGAGATCTATAACAGAAAATAGTCTTGGTAATAGTTTTAACAAGACAACAATATTCAAGGACTATAAAACGGAAATTTTCAAAACTAGTAAAAGAAGATTTGAAAAAATGGAAAGGCATCATATAGTGTTCCTGAATAAGATGATTCAACATCATAACGTCAAATCTCACTAAGCTAATTTATAAATTTAACAAGTTTCCATAAAAATATCAAAGGGTGCTTTTAGAAGTCTATAGGCTGATTTTCTAGTGTTAACATAGGAGAAAAATGTTTCCAGGATAAGTCGGAAGAATGACGAGCAAAAAGAGACTACCTTCCAGGGGCGCCTGGGTGGCTCAGTGGGTTAAAGCCTCTGCCTTCAGCTCTGGTCATGATCCCAGGGTTCTGGGATTGAGCCCCACATCGGGCTCTCTGCTCTGCGGACAGCCTGCTTCCTCCTCTCTCTCTCTCTCTGCCTGCCTCTCTGCCTACTTGTGATCTCTGTCTGTCAAATAAATAAATAAAATCTTTAAAAAAAAAAAAGAGACTACCTTCCAGATATTAAAAAGAGATTACAAAGCCACTGTATAAAATAAAGCCACTGTGTGTTAGTGATGCGTGGATATATGGACAAACCGAAGAAACATAATGGGAAGCATAAAAATAGACCCAAATGATTAAGAATCTGATGTATGATAAATGTAGCATCTTAAATCAGTAAGGTGAATGTGCATTACTTGATAAATGATTTTAGAGTAGAGTTTCCCATCTTTGGCACTATTGACATTTTGGGTTGGAAAACTCCTTGTCCTGGGTGGCTGTTCTGGGCATTGGATGCTTTTTAGTGGTGTTCTGGACTCTATCCACTAGATGCTAATAATACCCACCCTCAAGATGTTATGACCAAAAATGTCTCCAGACATGGCCAAATGGCTCTGTGTGACAAAGTTGCCCATGTTTAAGGACCACTGCTTGAAAGCAACCAAGTAACCCTCCAGGGGCAGTGGGGGGGGGGGGGGTAGAAACTGAGCTATATTTCAGGAAAAAAGGTAAACTCCAAATATGTTAAAGACAATATTTTTAAAAAATAATATCACTCACTTGAGGAGCATAAGGAATAACACAGAAGACATTGGGAAACGGAGAGGAGAAGTGAGTGGGGAGAAATCGGAGGGGGAGACAAACCATGAGAGACTGTGCACTCTGAGAAACCAACTGAGGAATTTGGAGGGGGGATGTGGGGGATTGGGTGAGCCTGATGGTGGGTATTATGGAGGCCACGTATTGCATTGAGCACTGGGTGTGGTGCATAAGCAATGAATTTTGGAACACTGAAAAAAAAATAAAATAATTTTTAATATGATATAAATGTAATTCAAGGAAACCTGGGTGAATTACTTTATAATCTTAAATTAGAAGAGCCCTTTCTAATTTTGACTCTAAATTCGGAATCCTCTTCTCCATCTCCCCACAAAATTTTAAGCAATATATGCAATTCCCGTGAGCATTTTGTGGAATCAGAGTCATTTGGGGGATACAAGTTTGTGAAAGTAATAGTTTTAAGATTGCCACTAGGAGACAGCCATGGGCCATTGAGCCATGGGATATATTTTTAGGTTCTCTCTTAAAATAAAATTCTGACAACTACTGAGTATGGATGCTACTTCTATAATCCAAATATGGAGGAACAGTTTTTTTCATGATAAAACAAGTAAATTGAGAAGAGGATCCAGTTGAGGGGAGGGGTTGGAGGATGAATAAATTCAGTTTCAAACATATTTCCTTATTCCTCAATAGTGAACTATCAAAAAATAAACTACCAGAGGTCCAATTTGACTCAATTCAGTCATTGAGATTGTCAAGGCAAACAGCCAATCATATTAATAAATGCATTGGCTATGAGCATTCTCTCTAATATTTGGCAATTAACCTGCCAACAGTCCATCATGCTGGGCATTTACATTGGCCACAGTCATAAAAATAAAACTGAACGACTATGGTCTGGAACAATGTTTCCCTAGGTACCACCCAGGATTCTATTCTTGTCTAGAGTTTGAAAATGACCTGAAGATCAGTTCTGAGTAAAGCAGTCAGGGATGGATGTGGTACTTCCAAGACAATTCTGCTTTCCTTTGTATGTCAGCTCTCCAAGAATCCTAAAATACAGAACTACCTAGTGCAATGCTTATCATATAATACACAGTCATGTTATAGTCAGGTCTTTACCAAATTCAATGTATTTTTTGTTCTATGGATCTCATTTGAGAACTACTCCTACAGAACTGATTCTCTGTGTAGTAGAAAATAAACAAACAAAAACCCACGTTTTCTTTACATTCCAGTCCATCACAGACTTACAGTTTTATAAAATAAAATAAAAATGAATTACTAGAAAAATGAAATTTTGAAAAAACAGACACTTATGTACAAATATAAGTCCAAATGTTTTATGATTAGATTTAGCAGGTACAAAATTACATACCAATAAATATATCAATTCATTGACAAATATAATCAGAACCAATAAGACAGGGGAAAGAACAAAAACCTGTGTATCAAATTCATTGGAAGCATGCCTAGAAGCAATGAACATAGAGAATAATTATTACCATTGTAACGTTGTCATCTCACACTTACAACTAAACCAAAAATTATGAGTTAGCAATTCCCCACATTAAGCACCTAGTGCACATTTTGAACAAACACCATGTACATCACCATTTAAAGGTTTTAATGTAACAAATGGATTTGGTACCCTAAATGGGATTGGCCATGCGATTCACAAGGAATAAAGTATGTCCAATTATTTATCTGTTTTGTTTTAATAACATTCATAGACTCATAGTAGATAAACCTTTCCCACAGAGGTATGTTAACAGAAATGTAAGAAGGTTTCAAGCAATTTCAACAGGTTCAAGTTGCTCCTTTCCAACTTCTAATGGGGCCATACGAAGCAGGTCTAGTAAAACTGGTCTATAGTCCATTCAAAGACGAAGCCACTGATCATTGCTTGGGTGACAGCAATGTCAAGTCGACTTTGAATAGAGCTGGCCTGTGGATCCTGAAAAATCTACCGGTCATTATTTCCTTCTGCAAACTCCCAAGGAAAATGGATGCAACCTCTTTTAAACGTCGGAGATTCACTCAACAGTGTGTGAAAAGTTAGCATATTTGGGGCAGTGTGTTTAACTGCTTCATGTCTCCAAAACCATGCAGATGGCAAAGTAGATTCATGTCTTCGGTTTTAAGATTAGGCCATTTCCACACAACATTAACTTTACATTTGTTTATAAGGGATATGTTTTGATTGAAATTCTTGTAAATAATAATTGTCATCTAACATTCATAATGACATCAGGAAACAGTGTCAGCCAGACACATCCAATTAACATGAACACACTGCAGTTTTGCCAACAGACAAGAGAGAACCACAAGGGATAATCCGGCACCCCAGAGGAGGAGCCAAAGTCAATTCTAAAGGCTCATACCAATTCATGCCTTAACTGCTAAAGCCGGACCCACTAGCTGGAAAGATCCAGCATCCTTGTAACAACTCAGCTGATCAGCGGCTGTGTGGAGTCCATCCACGTATGGGGACATACTCACACCCCACAGGCGATCAGGGAAGCCAGACGTGGAGGCCACAGCTTGGCTTGGGAATGGTTTGCAAATTGCTTGCCTTCTGTAAAAAATGGCTTTTTAGGGAAATATTTTGCCATTCCACAGCAGTGTGCTTCATCTGTCTCTGTCCACTTCAGCTCCCACTCTAGGGCTCTGCGTGTCTCTCCCCGACCTGTCTGGGTCAAGGGCTCTCAATCCCCACACCCCAGAAAACAGCGTCCACACAAGTGCGCCCCCAACTGTTGATCACTGTGAAAGACCTACTCCTCCCACAGCAGGGGACATGCATTGCTGTCCACCAGCTGCCCGGTCTGAGCCAGGCCGGACAACGTAAGGAAGCGCCACATGCTGGGGAAGACAGGGAGAAGGCCCAGCAGAAAGTCAGACAGTACTCAGAGGAAGAAAATGAGACTGTGCCTCCACCTGTATTCAAGAATGTAGTCAGGGCAGTAACCATTTAGCTTAAACAAGCATGATTCTGAGGAGCGGACCACGGACTAGGGGGTGGTGGGTGCTCCAAGGCAGCCTGAGACACTGTCTACAGTTGGGGGTTATGCTGGAGGGGTGGCTGGCTTGCTGGTGCAGACTGACTTCCAGCACCCTCACCGTGTGCTGCCCCAAATCCACCAGGGTGCTGCAAACACAAAAAGCTGAGAACCGCGCTCCACATACTGTCTGCCACCCCCCAGGACAGTGTTTTTCAGGGTGGGAACCGGAGGGGGAGGTGAGGTCATAGGCAAGAGGAAGAGATGCTTTAAAGTAAATGCACATTCCCAACTCTGACCACAATCCAAAAGGGCAGAGTCTCCAGGAGTAAATCCCAAATGATGGATGGTTCTGGAAATCCCAGTCCCAAGTAAGGCAAGCCACCTCTGCTGGTCTGGACCCTGAAGTCCAGCTCTATACATGTGCTTTGCTGTCCCCCGATGCTGCAGGCTTAGCCACACAGACTCTGGGTCTCTTCTATCCAGGACAGTGAGGACCACTGCTGGTTCACACTCCTCTCATCAATGTTCAGGGTCTACTCTGCTGCCATAAAACCTGGTTGCCTACGCAGCATGGGAGCTGACCCTTCCCCAGCCATCGGCATATTAGCCCAAGTCTGATTTCCTGATCAGCTCTCTAGGGTTTAGCTGAAAGAACTCCACCTTGCCGTGATGGTAGTAAACGTCCCTATACCTTGAGAATGTATGATGTGCTAGGTGCCATAGCGGGTGCTTTCAATACCTGATGTCATCCTCACAGCATCACTCTGAAGGAGGAATTACGATCCCATTTCACAGATTTGAAAAATGAGGGCTGGTAAAGTTAGCACACAACCAATGAATGGTAAAAGTGGTTGTCTCAACACCCCTTTCCCAACATACAAAGTTGGACTGTGATCCAGACCCTGGAACCCCATTTAGTTCTTGCCATCCTCCTTCTCCTGACTCTGATCCCTTTTCCAGAATCCTCCACTGTCCAGGATCTTCAAGTAGAAAACCCAGAACATGTTAGGATCCCGTCTGTCTGCAGGCCCCAGCTCCTGACGGAACACCTGGGATGTCAACCAGGGCCTGGATCAAGCTAGACTTTGTTTCTCTTGAAGCCTGTTTAAACTGCTCACCCCAGCAGAGAGTCCAGTCTGACATTTAGGTTAAAGACTGCCCCTCTCTGCCCCAGACCCTAAAATTTTCCCCCTCTCATGGCTGGAGTCTCAGGAAAACTGGTGGGAAACTACATTTTTCTGGGATCTTGGAACCTCAGCCAGCCTTTCCTGTTTAATAATAAAGCGGTAATCCCCAAAGTGCAGCGCCCGGGTACCGCCTGCATCAGAGTCAGCTGGAAGCTCGGGAAATGCACATTCCCAGGTACCCCAGGATGTCCCAAACCAGACTGTCGGGGTAGTTCTTTTCCCACAGGTGCTCTGTACACACCTCCTTGATTCCAACAGCATCCTCACGATAGAAACAGCTTGCCACCATTGTCTTCGAACTCTGAAACGGATCTATATATTTGCTTTTTAGACATAATTCACAATGCTCATAAGACCTTCTTCAGTCATGTTAAGAGCAAAGGAGAGAAAAAGGAAACTAACACTACAGAGATGCTATGAGACATCAGGCACCTTGTGGTCTTACTATAGTTAATCTTCCCAGTGGCTTATTAACACCTGCATTGTGAGTCAAGGACACTAAGACTCCAGAAGGTTAAGTGACTTGTTTGAGGTCATGGAACTAGATCAAGATCAGTGCAGATACATACCCAAGTCTCTAATCCCAGGCCTAAGCTGGTCCCTCTTGCACCACTCCAGCCTTCCCCCATTATAACCCATAGTGGTGCCCATGTGTTCAGCACATCCCTGGCTGTTTCGGCTTTTTTTTTTTTTTTTTTTTTTTTTTTAAGAAAGAAGGAAAGAAAGCAGGGGAGGAGAAGCTGGAGAGGGAGAGAATCCCAAGCAGACTCCATGCCCAGTGCATAGCCCACCCCAGGGCTCACAACCCTGAGATCATGACCTGAGCCGAAATCAAGAGTTGGATGCTTAACTGATTGTGCCACCAGTCGCCCCTTGACTCATTTTAATACTCAGTTATTTAGTTGGTTGTTTTGCCATAATATCAAAATTACTCATACCTTTTGCACACAAGAAGTTGTCAATCATGATTTGGCTAATAAATGAGTGAACTCTGTGTAGGCTTTCAAATCTATAACTAAATCATATATTTCAAAATGCCATGCAAAAAAAAATCTGCAAAAACGTGTTTATTTTAACTCTGAAATTTGGCTGATTTCATCGTTACAAATCAGGGAGGTGGCAAACTATGGAATGTGAGCCAAACCCGGCCCACAGTCGGTTTTCATATAGCCAGCAAGCTAGGAATTGTGTTTTCTTATTATTATTTTTTTTTCATTTATTTGACAGAGACAGATCACAAGTAGATAGAGAGGCAGGCAGAGAGAGAGAGAGAGGGAAGCAGGCTCCCTTCTGAGCAGAGAGCCCTATGTGGGACTCGATCCCAGGACCCCGAGATCATGACCTGAGCCGAAGGCAGTGGCTTAACCCACCGAGCCACCCAGGCGCCCTCTTATTATTATTTTTAAAGAATTATTTAAAAAAAAAAAAGGCAAAGAGAAGAATATGTGACAGAGGCCAGACACCATATATGGTCTCTAAAATATTTACTATCTAGCCCTTCACAAAAAAATAAATAAATAGAAAATTTGAGCCCCTTTGTAGATGTTAAGAAATTACTAGGCTAAGACGGAGTATTCTCAGCAGGAATGATACCATGTAAAACTGATTTTTCAGGAAGTGAAAATATATTGTACTCATTTTATGTATCAAGAACAACACACATATATGACATAAACAGATACATAGTGTACCTTTGGTTTGAAATTTCAGGGGACAGGAGCAATTAGAGAAAAATGTCTAAACAGGCTCCTTAAGGGGCAATAATGAGAAAGAGGCTGAGAAACACTGTGTCTTTTTGTAGCAAACATTCGCAAAAGAGCTGTTTTCATGTTCTTTCAACTCACTCCAACCCACAGCCCTCCCAAACAGCTGCTCTCAGCCACAGCCATCCGTGAGCTCCATGTCCACATGCCCAGCCGATGTTCTCGTCTCATGTTACTAGACCACCTGCAGACTTTTGACATCTCCTCTCTTTCCTGTCATACTCCCCTCTGCTTTTCAACAACTCCACACTTTGCTGACTTTCCTCTTACCTCCCTGGCTCACCATTTTGAGTTCCCTTTTTCAGATTCCTCTTACTCCGTTTGAATTTTGAACGTCAAAATTTCCCAAGGGCCATCCAGGATCCTTCCTCTTCTTTCTCTGTGTTCTCTCTATATATTACATAACATAATCTCTCCCTAACTTTGAAAGTCACCTGCATGCAAAGGAGCCCCTCTTCATCTCTCCCCTGAGTTCTGGATCTAAGTCTAGCCACCTTCTTGACATCTCTGCATTTTTTTTTTTCCTGCGGGGGAGAGGGGCGCTGGAGGGTAGCTGCATTGCATTTCTATGGTGTTAAGATGCAGACATTTGAGGATTTTTTTTTTTTTTTTTTGCTATACTTTAACTCTTACTAATACCAGTGATGAAACAGGAAATGAACTTAAGTTGGTCTGATTTCAAGACCTGTTGGGCCTTATATGTCTTCCTGTTGTTCCTAGACATGTCGGTGTAGAAATGCTCAGTATTATAATATGGCCTCTCCCATCAAGGACGATGTCAAGGAAGACTCACTCTTTGACATCCCCACTTTGATATCTATAGGATACCACAAATGTCAGGAAATTATTTTCCCCTCTCCCTCCAACAAACCTGGTCCTAACCCAGGTTTATCAGCTATATTCCAATCAGGAAAACAGAATCATTCTCGGTCTTTCCAAAAGAGAGGGTTTAACATCAGGAATTGGTAAGATAGGCTATGGAAAAGATAATGGTGAAACCACCTGCAGATTGGCCATGGCAGGAAGTCACCACCACCTGAAGGGCTGGAAGGAAAGGAAAGATGGAGGTGTTATCAGAGTCCAGAAGGAGCACCATCCAGGGAGATTTGGGACTATGAAGGCTGACAGAAACTGGGCCATAGAAGAGACACAGCCTAACTGGGGCTATCTGATGCAGAATGAAAGCAAATACTCCCGGCCTCATTCTTCCTCTTGCTAATTAGTCTTCTGCCACTGCTTTCATTGGCTGAACACACAAAAATCTAGCTGACAATAGGGCCTGAGAAATAAGGGGTCTCACAACATAGAGCATAGAATGGGTAGGATGCAGAAAGGATATGAAACTAAACAGGAAGTGACCAGTCTCTCCTTAGTAATGACACAATCTCCACTGAGTTGCTAAAGCCAAATTATAGAAGTCATCCTTAAAAGCTATCCTATTCATTATTATTTATTTATAAGTCTAATGTAAATTTCTGATGGTTCTATATCAGGAATAAATCTGTCTACTTCTCTCCATCTCACCCATTCTAGTCCAAATCACCTTCATCTCTCACTGGTCAGCGGCAAGACCTCCTCACTGGTCTCCCTGCTGCCAATCTTGCCCTGCTTCCAACATGCACATAGTAGCTAATGTGATATGTTTTAAACTTGACACAAAATGATGTCATCTCCTGATCAAAAACTTTGAAAGGGGCTTCCACTTCTTAAATGGAAATCTAAGAGATTCAGACAAACCCTCCCTAAAACTCTGGGCAAAATATTTTTTTTTAAGAAAGGGAAATTATAGATTTTGGATACTAAAAAAAAAAAAAAGAAAGGGAAATTATCAAACAAAAACAACAAAATAATTATTCCTAAAAATAATTTAGGTATGGCATGCAACACACAAAGAAAACCAGACACACATGGAAACAAATCACAATAACCAAGAACCAGCAAAAACAGAACACACAGATTCTCAAAGATTTCCTATATTATAATTATCAAACATAGGCTTACTGGTCCAAAGACATAAAAGGTAAGTTTAAAAGTTTTGGAAAATAATTAATAACTATAAAAACTGACATAGCCTATTTTCAGAGAACCAGATATAAATTAAGAATGAAAAAATTCAATTACCGGGGCACCTGGGTGGCTCAGTGGGTTAAGCCTCTGCCTTCAGCTCAGGTCATGATCCCAGGGTCCTGGGATGGAGCCCGCATCGGGCTCTCTGCTCAGCAGGGAGCCTGCTTCCCTCTGCCTCTCTGCCTACTTGTGATCTCTCTCTCTCTGTCAAATAAATAAATAAAATCTTTTAAAAAAATCAATTACCAAAAATTTAAGGACAGATTTTACTTTGCCAAAGAGGGAATAGCAACTTGGTTAATAGGGGGAATATATCAAACACAACACAACACACAGAGACAATGAGATGGAAAATAAACGAACAGAGAAAAAGAGATAAAAGACAAAATAAGAGGGTCTAATATATTCACATGGAATCCAAGGAGGAAAAGAGAGAGAAAGAGTGGAGCAGAGACAATAAAGGAATGGTTAAGAATATTCTAGAACTGACTGAAAACATCAATTCACAGATTCAAGAAGCTGAAAAAGTATCAAATAGAATTAATAAAAAACAATTCAGGGGCACCTGGGTGGCTCAGTGGGTTAAAGCCTCTGCCTTCGGCTCAGGTCACGATCCCAGAGTCCTGGGATCCAGTCCCGCATCGGACTCTCTGCTCCACGCGGAGCCTGCTTCCTCCTCTCTCTCTGCCTGCCTCTCTGCCTAGTTGTGATTTCGCTCTGTCAAATAAATAAAATATTAAAAAACAAAAACAATTCATATATGGACATTTCATAGCAACACTGCAGAAAAAGAGACCAAAAAAATTACAACGTAACCAGAGGAAGGGAAAAAATAACAGATGACAGTCAGTGGCAGGTGACTTGTTCTTTTTTTTTTTTTCAGCGTAACAGTATTCATTGTTTTTGCACCACACTCAGTGCTCCATGCAATATGTGCCCTCCCTATTACCCACCACCTGGTTCCCTAACCTCCCAACCCCCCCTTCAAAACCCTCAGGTTGTTTTTCAGAGTCCATAGTCTCTCATGATTCACCTCCCCTTCCAATTTTCCTCAACTCCCTTCTCCTCTCCATCTCCCCAAGTCCTCCATGTTATTTGTCATGCTCCACAAATAAGTGAAACTATATGATACTTGACTCTCTCTGCTTGACTTATTTCACTCAGCATAATCTCTTCCAGTCCCGTCCATGTTGCTACAAAAGTTGGGTATTCATCCTTTCTGATGGAGGCATAATACTCCATCGTGTATATGGACCACATCTTCCTTATCCATTCGTCTGTTGAAGGGCATCTTGGTTCTTTCCACAGTTTGGCGACCGTGGCCATTGCTGCTATAAACATTGGGGTACAGATGGCCCTTCTTTTCACTACATCTGTATCTTTGGGGTAAATACCCAATATTGCAGGTGACTTCTTAACAGCAACAATAGAAAGCAGAAGTGGAATGACGTTCTCATTACGTTTAGAGAAAATAACTATCAGCCTAAAATTTAATACCTAGAAAAACAAGTTATTTCTCTAAGAAAAAAAGGCAAAATAAAGATATTTTCAGACAAAGCTTAAGGACTGTATTTCCAGAAGTCCCAGGTATACCCACCAGGTATAAATAAGATACTTCGGGGCACCTGGGTGGCTCAGTGGGTTAAGCCGCTGCCTTCGGCTCAGGTCATGATCTCAGGGTCCTGGGATCGAGTCCCGCATCGGGCTCTCTGCTCGGCAGGGAGCCTGCTTCCCTCTCTCTCTCTCTCTCTCTCTGCCTGCCTCTCTGTCTATTGTGATCTCTGTCTGTCAAATAAATAAATAAAATCTTTAAAAAAAAATAAGATACTTCAAGCAGAAAGTAAATTATTTCACATGGAATGTTAGGTGTGCAAAAAGGAATGAAGAGCAAAGAAAGAGGTAAATACATGAGGTTAAGATACATAACTAAAATATACATAGACACATAACTAAAATATACAATGTCTTAGCCTGTGGTGGACCCCTCCCCTCCATAAAGCAGATTGTGAGACCAAAAATAAATAAAATAAATAAATAAATAAATAAATAAATATGTATGTGTGTGTGTGTATGCACACACACACATATATATATGCAATTTGTTCAGTAATAATTGCAGGAGAGGAGTGAAAGCCAATAAAAGTGTTCATTAATGAACCATTCACTTCTGTGGACAGCTAGGACTGTCTCACCAGGGACTATTGAGAAACTACCCACAATTGTCCACAGGAAGGGCAAAAGAGAGGCATACTTATTCATCAGCTTCTGTCCCCATTTGGTCATTAATCTCCTCACATTCCTGGGCTATGGATGCATGAGTTCTGGACAGGTTCGTGCAGACAGGAGAGAGGGTTGAGAAAATGTAAGAGGTGACATAAAAACTATTCAGTATTTATTTTAAGTTCTGTAAGTGAACAGAATATAAGTGTCCTCAGGTCATTGTCTTTTCTGGAGTGAAAGTAAGATGTTGTTTGGATTGTGATAAGGTAATGGTTCCTAGAGTCATTTCTAGAGTAACCGCTAAAAGAATGTAAATACTATGTAAACTTACAAATAAAGGAAAGTGGATTTTTAAAAGTATTTAGACAAAAAAGAAAGTAGAAAAAAGGGTTACAGAATTTAACAAATAAAAGCCCAAAATAAAATGATATATTTAAACCCAGATGTATCTGTTCTTATATCAAATATAAATATGTTAGATTTCTAATTAAAAGATAAAGATTATTAATCTGAGAAGCAAAATAAATAAATAGTAAAATTTCAGCATGGAATGTAAAAGAAAACTATTAAAATATTCAATATATCACTATCAAATTAAAGTATCTACATGGTCAAGACACCAATCCTTTCCAAATTAGTATATAAATGAAATTAGTATAAAAATGAAAGTAGCAACCAAATACTTTGGAAAAACTTACAGAATAATTCCAAATTAATCTGGATAATATTCAAGATTACTTTTAAAATTAGAATAATGAGGGACATTAAAATATCAGTAAAACTATAAAAATAGATAGACATAATCAGTAGTATATAATACTACTTACATAATCAGTAGTGTGTGGATACTACTTGACAGTTTTCGGAATGTATTTACCTTTATTAACTCAGTTGATCCACATAATAAACTTTATAAACCAAACAGGCCTTCCATTAAGAAACTGATGCTCAGAGAGGTTAACTTGGCAGTTACCCAGCAAATGATTGAGCCAAATGTCAATTCCAGCTCAGACTCCCTCCTGGTGTGGTGGTCTGGTTCATACCATCCTTTAGAGATAGCTATCATGATTAATCAGCTGTACTTTTGAAATCAGGTCACAGTTTATAACAGAGCAGGTCAAATGAAGATTGGAGTGTGCAAAATGTTCTTGATTTATTAAAATATTGCTTTCCTTTGAGCACAGATACAGCAAGATGTTGACATAATGGCAATCTCAGGCAGAATTCTTCCTTGAGTTTCTAAAATCTGATATTAATCAGCTACCTAGCTCAAGCTTCAAGATTTGGGTTTCCCATAGATAACATCATGAAGCTATAATCTTTCCTATTTAGCTTGGAACCCCCAGGGTCTTCTGTATAGCTTTGCTACTATAATTTTTATTTATTTGTTTGTTTGTTTATAACAGCAACTTATGTTTAGAACTCATTTGAGCTGGTTCAAGGCACATACCTTGCACCAACCATGTTCTGCTTGGTGTACTTACAGACTTGCCTGACACCCGCATCTTCCCTACAATGATAGGAAGATGAATAGTCAGCAACGATTTAAAGCTGATTCTGTGTCCAATACCTAACACAGTACTACATCAATATATAAATATATGACTAAATAAATATGTCATGTCTTCAAAATTATGGTGGTGATGATGATGGCGACGGTGATATGATGGTGATGGTGATGGTGATGGTGATGATGGTGATAATAATGACGTGATGATGATGACTCCTCCCACCACAACCTCAGAATACAGTGAATTATTTTACCGTCTTCCTACAGAAAGCAAACACGGGAAAATCTACAATATGGATTTTCTTCAGGAAGTATGCTTGCTATTCTCCAAACTTAAGCCACCATGAAAAAGTTGAGATAGAGTCCATGTAGCTTGCAGGCATCTCTTGCAGAGGACAGGGTGCTCGGTAGGTCCCATAAAGATTATAGTGTTCAACATGGAATTAGTTGTTATTTTCCAATGAATGGAAAATGAGAATTTTTTTTTAAAAGAATTATTCATTTGGACATTCGCAGTGAGCATCAAGCAGCCTAGTTACATCCAAATGTATTCTTCATGTTTGTATCAAAAATATCCCATTTTGAACCAAATGAATTTTTAAAGGATTTTTAGGTGCAGAATATCGATAGCACGTTTCTCATAGTATTACATATAATTCTTGAATACTTATTTTATATCAGAAAGAGTTACTTATAAGTCCATTTTATTATGTAAAATACTAGATGCAGTTATGGGACTTCAAAGGAATTTCATAAAGTCATAAATTCCTCAGCCTCTGCCTACCTATCTCATGCACCCCATGTTTTCTCACCATTACTTGTCCAACTATGTTTCATATTTAAAATAATGACAATGAAAGAAGGGAACCAGGCCTCCTGTACAAAAACAAACCCATATTTCTCTTCTCATAAAAAAAAAGTTAAAAAAGGAATTGTCTATCTGCTTGGAAGACCAGGCCATTCTAATGAATTATGAAGCTCTGAAAAATCCCAAACCTCTTTTCAACCTCAAGCTGATCATCTGTGTGACTCACTCACAGTAAATCTATGCCTGAACATATTTGTTTTTTACCAAATGATGTCTCATTATCCCCAAGCTGAAATTATACTGAA
Organism: Meles meles; assembly: GCF_922984935.1. Taxonomy (NCBI): domain Eukaryota; kingdom Metazoa; phylum Chordata; class Mammalia; order Carnivora; family Mustelidae; genus Meles; species Meles meles. The sequence goes on along the minus strand of NC_060069.1, from coordinate 33,091,382 downwards.
AGCCAACCTCTTGCTTTCCTTTAATGGCACGTACCACCAGAGACACAATCATTTCTGAGTACCCTCTCTTACCGCTCCTTGGCTAGTGATTACTCTCAGACTCCTCTGCCTTTGAGACTGTGTTCTTACCTTTTATCTGTGTTCTCCTCTCCTCTTCTTCCCCTGGTTGCTGGCCCTCCACCCGTGCACACATATCAGTCCACAGACTCAGTTCCAGTACCACCCTTGATGTCTCCTTCTAAAACCAGAGAAGTCCAGGGGCTGCAGTGCAGTTGGGAGGCCATCTTTTTCAACCCCTGATTTTAGGTAAAGCCTGAATGCAATCCCTCTCCCACCAAAAGCCAGCCTACCAAGAGACATGCAAGTGTCTCTTGAGTACTATCCCTTCTAGGGGCCTGCAACCAAGATGGAAATTCTGCTCTGGCCCCACGTGACTTGCAGACGAAGCCCTACTTTCCCATCTCCTTGATGGGAAAGAACAGTCCAGTACTTAGCCTGGGTCTCACTTCTCCTCATTCCATTGTGACCCCTCATTCCTCATTCCACTGTGACTACAGCCAGTACAACTGACTGGTCCTCACATTTGATCTGTGCTGCACCCACTTCATTCCCCAGAATCACAGGCTCTTCCTGTATTCATACTCGGCTACAAGGAGAGTGGCCATGTTCTTGTGAGACAGAGCTGAATAGGCTGGTCCTCACAAGGACCCAGGCCCCTTCTCTTTGCCAGGTTATCTCCATGCTTCTCCTGAGAGCATCCTCACCTTCTGCCCTCTTCATCACGTCCCTTTGCTCCTGACGTGCTCCACAGCTGGCATTACTACTTCACCAAGAGTTACCACTGCCTGGGGGACCATCATATCAGCCTTTCCTAAGATAGGGTATCAGAGAATATGTCTAATAAAAGAGAAATTTCGCCTGCCTGCAGGTCTTAAATTAGAGTAGCCGACCCTTGCCAGAAGGCCATGGGTCTGGCACGGCTTCTTGGTGCATCAATTTCACTTTAACAACAGTAACTTCAAACTTGTTAAATATTTAAATAATGTATGAATTACGTGGAGTACAAAAGAGAATGCATATTAACTCTTAAAGATAAAACTTCAAGACTTTTAGGAGATTTTGAAATTTGGGTGGAAAATATCAGTATGATTCCAGATGACTCACACTTCCTCACACCATCCCATTGCCCCCCAGGTGCAGGCATTCACTCTTCTCAGTGCTGAGAACATTGGAGGGACAAGGCTTTATGACTGATTCCCATTGTTTAAGGTGGTTCCTGTTGATGGGGATTCATTTTGTATTTTATAGATATGGCCCTTTCCCCTCCAGCCCTGCCACTGACCATTTTCTTGAAACCATTCTAGATGCCGTGCTTGAGAAGAGTTGCAGGACTGAAGTGGCTTTAGAATGTTTTCTTCTGGACTGAAATTTGCAGTGGAATTTTTTGGGAGAAGGTTACAAAGAAATTGATATCTCAATAACAATTATGGATAATTACAATTTTTTTCTTCCTCTTATAAACACAGTTGCAATGAACATTCTTATCATCATATCTGTGTCTGTACCATTAATTATTTCTCTGATGATAACAGGGATGGTGGCTCTTTCTAAAAAGCAAAAATTGACCTACTATTTCTATATTTCTATTTTTATAAACCCCACAACTAGGTCATGAGTAAGAAGCAATTATTGTATGCCAGAAAGAAGTGTACCTGTGAAAGCCAAGATTGGATTAAAGTTTGTAAGGTGTGATCTTCAGGTCCCTTGGCCACATCTGACCATAGACCAAATCACCCAAACATCCCAATATAATAAGAAACAAAAGTAGGGAGGAGACATACGTAGGGAAACCTAAAACTGGATTCCAAGACCAAGCCACTACCACCGTGAACTCACAGAAAGCACTTTTAGTGCTTTATACTAAATCTAGCTCTAATACAAAAATCCAGAAGAATAGTATGGATAAAATGCTTCAGCAGAGAGCCATGCACTTGAGGGCCATAAGAGAAGCTGAAACTTAACAGATGAAATTATACTTTTTTTCCTCAAATTGTGGGTTTTAAAGAATATGGACTAGCAAGAGAAAATGTATATGATGCTACAATGATATGCAACCAATACTTGTCTGGTTCTTCTGATGCTCGTCCTACAAGTTCTGAGCATCATCTATACCCATAAAAACTGAAAGAGCATGTCACTACACCCCAGCATCCTTTCCACATCCTAGCAGTACCTACTGAATATGTATACTGGTGTGGGAAAGGAACTCCAACTGACATCAACTGAGCACCAGTATGCTGGTGCTTCACACTTGCTGACCATTTCATTCTCATGACCACCATAAAAGTTAATCTTATTATCAGCACCTTCCAGATAAATACACCACAGATAATGGAAAATATGGATTTGTTGAATATATATTAAATTTGACCTGCAGTCCCAAAGGCAACACAGAAACGCAATTGTAGAGGCCGACATATGGGACATTTCTAAGGTGGTCATAAAGAAATAAAGAGCTGTGAGCACAGTAATGACCCATGGAAATAGAGATCAGCATGGCCAGAGTTCAGAGAAGGGTTGCATTCCATTATGGAAAATGATGAGAAGGCCCAGAGTCCATAGAAACCTCTAAGATGCTCTTTCTACAGTTTCATTTAGGGCCAAATTATGGCTCTTGAGCTCTTTGATGAAAGGTAACCCAAGTAATTTTTCAAGGTCAATACAAGCATTGACCTCCAAGTCAAACTCTGTTGCCTCTGAATTGCAAAAGACAATAATTACACCACATCTATAGCATCTCTGCAACAAAATTGAAAAGAATGTTATCCTCTCTGATTCCCCAATCCCTCAGAAAACAGTAGGGACCAGAGGAATGTGGCATTGCTCAGAACAGGTAAATAACTCAATAATGTGATTTTTATAATCATGTTGATTAAAGATGTCACCTTGCCTCAACAAGCTTTGAGAACTGCCCAGATGGATCCTTTTTTCTCATGACTCATAAATTACACAGTTCGCTGAATCTGTAATTCACAGAAACATATCATGGTGTCAGCCTTGTAAATGCCAATGCCAAAGCACCAGCGCCTTTCATTATACACTATGATTATGGATTAAATGATTTCATAAACATATTGGGTGTTTCACATTTGCTATGAGGCTGTCTTAGAGTCCCTACAATCTGTCATCGCTGTTAATGAGATATCGACCTCCTTGTAATCCAAGCAAAAAGAAAATTTCCCCTTTGAATGTCAGCCAAGAAGAAAACCCTCCAGAACTTCCACAAACTGCTCTGAAACCCCATAAGTAGGATGGCCTCAAGAAAAAGGCCAGCAACATGACCGGATGTCAAGGGCTGTGTCTGAGCAACATGCATTATAGGCATTAGTGATGTCTGCAATTCCTTTTCTCCCCACTGCAACAAGGACCATCTTAAGCAGGTGAAGCCCTTAAAGTAGGTTTCTCCAGCATTGCACTAAAGAATCCCTACCAGCAGAAAAGGATGGACTATGTGTACACAAGTCCTGGAGGTAGGGCTGCTAGATCCTATTATAATTTCAAAACTTCCTAGAAGTCTTGGATGATATCTTTTAAAGTTTATTCTATACTTTACATCCTGTTCCACAAGAATTCCCAACTTAATATGGTATGTAAGTAAAATATTCCAGGAAGTGGAGCCATGTTTCTCTTGGACATTAAGTAGGCTGTAGTCTTTACTCACACTAGGGCCCCAGAGATCGCAAACCTCCACTTTCAGAGCTTCGGTCTTCAGGAGTTTCCTAAATGAAACTAATTTCATATAATACCCAAAATGGGGAAATTGCTAAGATTGAACCTACTTTGCAGTTGCAGAAGAGTCTCAATGTCTTCTTTCATAGGCGAATTAAGACATTCCTCTATATTGTTGCCAGATTTCATTTTCAAATTTTGCCTTTGTATTACTGTTAGTAGATCATAGGTCAAAGATCTAGATAACTGGGGTTTTACATACATCTCTATTTTACCAATGAATAGCATCTCTATTTAGCAAGGAAACTACAGCTTGGGTGAAACATCACTAAGCAAACCCAGAAAGCAGATCAGATGCCAACCTTCATGTGTATAACAATGCTTGCAATTGGGATTTTACTGTCTTTAAAGGTCTTTTTACCAAAGGAGCTGTAAGATATATAATACAGTTTATATTACAGTTGTGTATATATATACTGTATATATATACAGTATATACATATATACATATATATGTATATACTGTATATATATGTGTGTGTATACATATATATATGTATATATGTATATATACAGTATATATATACAGTATATATACATATATATACATATATACATATATATACAGTATGTATATACTGTATATATACAGTATATATATACATATATATACAGTATATATGTATATATATACAGTTATATACACACATATAACACATAAGTTAAGAGAAACTTAAAAAAAAAAAAAAATATATATATATATATATATATATACAGTATATATATATACAACTGTAATATAAACCCTAAGAGAAACTTAAAAAACATTGAACCTAAGCATTTTCTGATCCAGGTCGATGGCATAAGCCCAAGAGGTGAGACAAATCACACAAACACATTTAAAATATTTACTTGGGGGCGCCTGGGTGGCTCAGTGGATTAAGCCGCTGCCTTCGGCTCAGGTCATGATCTCAGGGTCCTGGGATCGAGCCCCGCATCGGGCTCACTGCTCAGCAGGGAGCCTGCTTCCTCCTCTCTCTCTGCCTGCCTCTCTGCCTGCTTGTGATCTCTCTCTCTGTCAAAGAAATAAATAAAATCTTAAAAAAATAAAAAAATAAAAAAATAAAATATTTACTTGCATCCCACTTGCTAAGATTCCATTGCTTAAATGAAGTCACATGGTCAATTCCAACACCAAAGGAGTGGGGAAATGTACTCCCTTTGCTGCAAGGGTGATGAGTGAAGAATTGAGAACATAAATCCAACTGATCGTCTTGTTGTTGTTGTTGTTTTCGAAGGTTAGACAATTTATTGAGAGCCCCCCTTCCTCTGTCTTTAGGTCACTTTTTCTTCTTGTAGACCTTGTGTGCTAGCCCAGGAACATGGCTTGGGGCAGAGGCATGGCTCGATGAGGCCCATAAGGTGGCTCCAGCTGTCTAGCTCATACTGCATGAACACAGCTGGCAGGTTCAGCTCCTTATACAGCGTCTTCACCCAGGGCCACCTTCTTGGCCTCCTTCTGCCCATAACTCTCCTGAAGGATCTTGCACTGTTCCAGAGAGGCCTGCTGCAGACACTGAACCACCAGCCAACTACATTTTTTGTCCTGGATGTCTGTGTCAATTTTATCTGTCACACTAGGGTCCCCAGAGAGATCATGGTAATCATCCTGAATCTGAAAGAACTCCCCTATCTCCAGCAGGATTCTTCTGGCATTGGCATGCTTTTCTCCCCATCTATGCCCGCCATATCCATAGCAGCAGCCACAGGAACACAGAATGAATAGAATGCAGTCTTGTACTTGACAATACATTTATACCTCTTTTCAGTGATTCTGCCAAGATCCACATTATCCTGGGAGGCTGTGATGAGGTCCAGAGTCCATCTGATCTCAGTCTTATAGGATCTCTGTAGGAAAAGCTCAATCAGTTTCAGATATTAAGGCTGCTCCTGGCAGTAGAGGTCCAGCAGGTGGTAGATACATGCTGCCAGAAACAAAACTTCAGTGATGGCATCTAAACCTATGCCAGGCTTCTGATACCAGCAGATCCTGGTATGCCCCGTCCAGTGAGAGATGAATCCATGATGTCATCTGACACCAGGAAGAAAGCCTGGAGCATTTCCACACAGCAGCCCACAGTCAGGGCCTGCTGGAGACTATAGCATCCTGCTACCCTGACTCCACCAGCTCCTGAAAATGTATCAGCACTGTCAAACCCCACTGGTACTTGCCTTGGATAGCATTGTATCCCAAGACCTCCTCAAGCCAGGCAATTCCATTCTCAATCAGTACCTTGACAATCTGGGAGAAGTGCTGGATGAAACCCTGCTTTACTTGGGCATAAGAATCCAATTCCTGGCCCCCATCCATTCTGAGGGAGGAGTAAAGTGCTCTGCTCCTAGGTGCCAGCTCTTGGTCTAAATCTAATTGATCATCTAAGATTTAAACGTTTTCTCCTGATTGAATTATCATTATAATTCTTGCAAACAGGTATCAAAACACAAAAATATAATATCTGAAAAATAACTGTTAAACATAAATAATTTTTTATGGAAAACACATCTCTTAATGATATGAAATTTTTAAACATATGTCCTATATCTGTGAATAAATATTATAAACACAAAAGAAGCAAGATTCTGCATTAATTGCATAAAAAATTTTCATTTTTAGAGATAAGAGCATTGAGAAATTTTGTTTACACAACTATAGCTATGAAGAGATTTTCATAACGATGTACTGAGTTCTTGGAACTCTTCGTTATATACCAAAAATAAAATGGTGATCCGCCATCAAAAACTAATTTTAATGATCTACATGCTGACAACTTAATTTTGGTCTTCTTTCAATTTTGCTGAAAGCAAAGAACAGGAAACTATGCTTTTTGCAAAATATTTTATTACACAGTCATTCTGTTTATTCACTTTTTCAGTTTTTAGGATGTACATTTAAAGAACTTTATCAGGACCTGTCAAGTGACTGTTAATTATATCTGGTTATTTCTGATACTCTCATTTATGGTCACCTTGTTTAACACAATATACTCAAAAAAGGATGGGAAATACAGTGTAGCTAATTTTAACTCAGCTGTGCCAAGGCAATATTTCATGAGGGGATGCTTTTACTATTTATTTATTTGGGGGGGGGTAACAGCCTTATTTTTTATTATGTTCAATTAGCCAACATATAGTACATTATTAGTTTTTTTTTAAGATTGTATTTATTTACTTATTTGACAGAGATCACAAGTAGGCAGAGAGGCAGGCAGAGAGAGAGGGGGAAGCAGGCTCCCCACTGAGCAGAGAGCCCAATGTGGGGCTCGATCCCAGGACCCTGGGATCATGACCTGAGCCAAAGGCAGAGGCTTAACCCACTGAGCCACCCAGGTGCCCCAAATTATTAGTTTTTGATGTAGTGTTCAATAATTCATTAACTCCATTTAACAGCCAGTGATCATTTGACATATAACATGCCCTCTTTAATACCCATCACCCTGGGGGACACCTGGGTGGCTCAGTGGGTTAAGCTTCTGCCTTCGGCTCAGGTCATGATCTCGGGGTCCTGGGATCGAGTCCCGCATCGGGCTCTCTGCTCAGTGAGGAGCCTGCTTCCCTCTCTCTCTCTGCCTGCCTCTCTGCCTACTTGTGATCTCTCTCTGTCAAATAAAAAAAAAAAAATACCCATCACCCTGTTACCCATCTCCCTATCCCCCTCCCTTTTGTAACCTCAGTTTGGGTCCCAGAATCCAGAGTCTCTTATGGTTTGTCTCCCTCTCTGATTTCTTCCCCCTTCAGTTTTCCCTCCATTCCCCTGCAGTCATCCATGCTATTCCTTATGTTCCATATATGAGTGAAAGTATATGATAATTGTCCTTCTCTGCTTGACTTATTTCACTTAGTATAATCCTCTCCAGTTCCATCCATGTCATTGCAAATGATAAGTATTCATCCTTTCTGAGAGCTGAGCAATATTCCATTGTATATAGGAACCACATCTTCTTTATCCGTTCATTTGTGGAAGAGCATCACAGCTTCTTCCACAGTTTGGCTCTTGTGGACATTGTTGCTATGAGCATTGGGATGCTTCTACTTGATAACAAAGCTTGTAGCAGCAGGTAAACTATTTTCATATAACCTGATGATAAAGCCACTCCTAACATCAAACTCATCATCAAATCCGAGTTCCAGTCCATCCATATAATGAATTTCATTTTTCAGTTTAAATGAACATATTAATATAGGACCCTATGATTCACATCTCAATTTGGAAAGCCTACTTTGAGCCTATTTTCTTCAATAATCAATTTTAAAAGCTTTGAGTTGAATATCCTAGATTTATTATATTGACCAGTTTAATGGCATTACCCAATGGCACATGAAAATTGTGACTTAACTTTTTAGAAATGAAACCTTATTTATGAGGAAAAATGCATTCCTAAGTGCAAGGAGCTTTTAAACCACAAATATGAAGAATAAAACTGGTGTTTGCCCAGGCATTCAAACAGCCAGTGATCAGAGAAACTTACATACTCTTCCCAAGAGAAACCCAAACCAACTCACTTATAGGAGTAGACATGTACCAATCCATATTTAAGAGAAGAGGACAGGGGGGAGGAGTCAAGATGGCGGAGAAGTAGCAGGCTGAGACTACATCAGATAGCCAGAGATCACCTCGATAGCTTATCTAAACATTGAAAACACCTACAAATCCAACGGGAGATCGAAGAGAAGAAGAACAGCAATTCTAGAAACAGAAAATTAACCACTTTCTGAAAGGTAGGACTGGCGGAGAAGTGAATCCAAAACGACGAGAAGATAGACCACGGGGGGAGGGGCCAGCTCCCAGCAAGCGGCGGAACAACGAAGCACAAAATCAGGACTTTTATTTTTTTTTATTTTATTTATTTGACAGAGAGAAATCACACTAGGCAGAAAGGCAGGCAGAGAGAGAGGAGGAAGTGGGCTCCCTGCGGAGCAGAGAGCCCAATGTGGGGCTCGATCCCAGGACTCTGGGATCATGACCTGAGCCGAAGGCAGAGGCTTTAACCCACTGAGCAACCCAGGCACCCCAAATCAGGACTTTTAAAATTCTGTTCCACTGAGGGACATTGCTCCAGAGGCTAAACCGGGGTGAAGCCCACGCAAGGTCAACATGGCCCCAGGTCCCGCAGGGTCACAGAAGAATCGGGGGTGTCGGAGTGTCGCAGAGCTCGCAGGTATTAGAACGGAGAAGATGGCTACAGAGACAGAGCTGAGGACGGAACTTTCACCTCGGGGTTACTTTGAACCTGTCGCAGGCTGGGTGAGCTCGGAGCGCGGCCGGAGGCTGGGGATACGGGAGTGATTGGGTGCTGTCCTCTGGGGGTGTACTGAGGAGTGGGGCACCGGGCTCTCGGCTCCTCCAGGCCAGAGACTGGGAGACCGCCATTTTCATTCCCGTCCTCCGGAACTCTATGGAAAGCATTCAGGGAACAGAAGCTCCCAAAAGCGAACCCGAGCGGATTACTTAGCCCAAACCCTGGTAAGGTCGGCGCAATTCCGCCTGTGGCAAAGACACTTGAGAGTCACTACAACAGGCCCCTCCCCCAGAAGATCAACAAAATATCCAGCCAGGACGAAGTTCATCTATCAAGCAGGTTCAATACCTGGGACAGCAGTGGAATTCCAGAGGAGGAGAGAGCAAAGCACGGAACTCATGGCTTTCTCCCCATGATTCTTTAGTCTTGCGGTTAATTCAATTTTTTTTTTCAATTTTTTTCTTTCTTTTTTCTTCTTCTGCTAAATTTTTTAAAATTTTTACCCTTTTCTTTTTTAACATTTTTTACTAGTTTCTAAAATATAATTTTTTCTTTCCTTTTTATATTTTTTCCTTATTTGTTTTATTTTTAAAATTTTTTTCTGAACCTCTTTTTATCCCCTTTCTCCCCCCCACAATTTGGGGTCTCTTCCGATTTGGTTACAGCACATTTTTCTGGGGTCTTTGCCACACTTTTAGTATTTTATTTGATCCTTCGTATCCTCTTATCTGGACAAAATGACAAGGCGGAAAAAATCACCACAAACAAAAGAACAAGAGACAGTACCGAAGACTAGGGACCTAATCAATACAGACATTGGTAATATGTCAGATCAAGAGTTCAGAATGACAATTCTGAAGGTTCTAGCCAGGCTCAAAAAAGGCATGGAAGAAATTAGAGAAACCCTCTCTGGAGATATAAAAGCCCTTTCTGGAGAAATTAAAGAACTAAAATCTAACCAAGTTGAAAGCAAAAAAGCTATTAATGAGGTGCAATCAAAAATAGAGGCTCTCACTGCTAGGATAAATGAGGCAGAAGAAAGAATTAGTGATATAGAAGACCAAATGACAGAGAATAAAGAAGCTGAGCAAAAGAGGGACAAACAGCAACTGGACCACAAGGGGAGAATTCGAGAGATAAGTGACACCATAAGACAAAACAATATTAGAATAATTGGGATTCCAGAAGAAGAAAGAGAGAGGGGAGCAGAAGGTCTATTGGAGAGAATTATTGGAGAGAATTTTCCTAATATGGCAAAGGGAGCAAGCATCAAAATCCAGGAGGTGCAGAGAACCCCCCTCAAAGTCAACAAGAATAGGTTCACACCCCGTCACCTAATAGTAAAATTTACAAGTCTTAGTGACAAAGAGAAAATCCTGAAAGCAGCCCGGGAAAAGAAGTCTGTAACATACAATGGTAAAAATATTAGATTGGCAGCAGACTTATCCACAGAGACCTGGCAGGCCAGAAAGAGCTGGCATGATATATTCAGAGCACTAAACGAGAAAAACATGCAGCCAAGAATACTATATCCAGCTAGGTTATCATTGAAAATAGAAGGAGAGGGGCGCCTGGGTGGCTCAGTGGGTTGGGCCGCTGCCTTCGGCTCGGGTCATGATCTCAGGGTCCTGGGATCGGGTCCCACATCGGGCTCTCTGCTCCGCGGGGAGCCTGCTTCCCTCTCACTCTCTCTGCCTGCCTCTCTGCCTACTTGTGGTCTCTGTCTGTCAAATAAATAAATAAAAAATCTTTAAAAAAAAAAAAAGAAAGAAAGAAAATAGAAGGAGAGATAAAAAGCTTCCAGGACAAACAAAAACTGAAAGAATTTGCAAACACCAAACCAGCTCTACAGGAAATATTGAAAGGGGTCCTCTAAGCAAAGAGAGAGCCTAAAAGTAGTAGATCAGAAAGGTACAGAGACAATATACAGTAACATTCACCTTACAGGCTAATAATGGCACTAAATTCATATCTCCCAATAGTTACCCTGAATGTTAATAGGCTAAATGCCCCAATCAAAAGACATAGGGTAGCAGAATGGATAAAAAAACAAAACCCATCAATATGTTGCCTTCAAGAAACTCATTTTAGACGTGAAGACACCTCCATATTTAAAGTGAGGGGGTGGAAAACAATTTACCATGTTAATGGGCCTCAGAAGAAAGCTGGGGTGGCAGTCCTTATATAGATCAATTAGATTTTAAGCCAAAGACTATAATGAGAGATGAGAAAGGACACTATATCCTACTCAAAGGGTCTGTCCAACAAGAAGATCTAACAATTTTAAATATCTATGCCCCTAACGTGGGAGCAGCCAACTATATCAACCAATGAATACCAAAATCTAAGAAACACATCAATAATAATACAATAAAAGTAGGGGACTTTAACACTCCCCTCACTGAAACAGACAGATCATCCAAGCAAAAGATCAACAAGGAAATAAAGGCCTTAAATGACACACTGGACCAGATGGACATCACAGATATATTCACAACATTTCATCCCAAAGCAAAGAATACACATTCTTCTCTAGTGCACATGGAACCTTCTCCAGAATAGATCACATCCTGGGTCACAAATCAGGTCTCAACCGGTATCAAAAGATTAGGATCATTCCCTGCAAATTTTCAGACCATAATGCTCTGAAGCTAGAACTCAATCACAAGAGAAAAGCTGGAAAGAACGCAAATACATGGAGACTAAACAGTATCCTTCTAAAGAATGAATGGGTCAACCAGGAAATTAAAGAAGAATTGAAAAAATTCATGGAAACAAATGATAATGAAAACACAACAATTCAAAATCTTTGGGACACAGCAAAGGCAGTCCTGAGAGGAAAATATATAGCAGTACAAGCCTTTCTCAAGAAACAAGAAAGGTCTCAAGTACACAACCTAACCCTACACCTAAAGGAGCTGGAGAAAGAACGAGAAAGAAACCCTAAACCCAGCAGGAGAAGAGAAATCATAAAGATCAGAGCAGAAATCAATGAAATAGAAACCAAAAAAAAAAAAATAGGAAAAATCAATGAAACTAGGAGCTGGTTCTTTGAAAGAATCAATAATATTGATAAACCCCTGGTCAGACTAATCAAAAAGAAAAGAGAAAGGACCCAAATAAATAAAATCATGAATGAAAGAGGAGAGATCACAACTAACACCAAAGAAATACAGACAATTATAAGAACATGCTATGAACAACTCTACGCTAACAAATTTGACAATCTGGAAGAAATGGATGCATTCCTAGAGACATATAAACTACCAAAACTGAACCAGGAAGAAATAGAAAACCTGAACAGGCCCATAACCAGTAAGGAGATTGAAACAGTCATCAAAAATCTCCAAACGAACAAAAGCCCAGGGCCAGACGGCTTCCCAGGGGAATTCTACCAAACATTTAAAGAAGAACTAATTCCTATTCTCCTGAAACTGTTCCAAAAAATAGAAATGGAAGGGAAACTTCCAAACTCATTTTATGAGGCCAGCATCACCTTAATCCCAAAACCAGACAAGGATCCCACCAAAAAAGAGAACTACAGACCAATATCCTTGATGAACACAGATGCAAAAATTCTCACCAAAATACTAGCCAATAGGATTCAACAGTACATTAAAAGGATTATTCACCACGATCAAGTGGGATTTATTCCAGGGCTGCAGGGTTGGTTCAACATCCGCAAATCAATCAATGTGATAGAACACATTAATAAAAGAAAGAACAAGAACCATATGATAATCTCCATAGATGCTGAAAAAGCAGTTGACAAAGTACAGCATCCCTTCCTGATCAAAACTCTTCAAAGTGTAGGGATAGAGGGCACATACCTCAATATTATCAAAGCCATCTATGAAACACCCACCACAAATATCATTCTCAATGGAGAAAAACTGAAAGCTTTTCCATTAAGGTCAGGAACACGGCAGGGATGTTCATTATCACCACTGCTATTCAACATAGTACTAGAAGTCCTAGCCTCAGCAATCAGACAACAAAAAGAAATTAAAGACATCCAAATCGGCAAAGAAGAAGTCAAACAATCACTCTTCGCAGATGATATGATACTATATGTGGAAAACCCAAAAGACTCCACTCCAAAACTGCTAGAACTTGTACAGGAATTCAGTAAAGTGTCAGGATATAAAATCAATGCACAGAAATCAGTTGCATTTCTGTACACCAACAACAAGACAGAAGAAAGAGAAATTAAGGAGTCAATCCCATTTACAATTGCACCCAAAACTATAAGATACCTAGGAATAAACCTAACCAAAGAGGTTAAGAATCTATATGCAGAAAACTATAAAGTACTCATGAAAGAAATTGAGGAAGACACAAAGGAATGGAAAAATGTTCCATGTTCCTAGATTGGAAGAATAAATATAGTGAAAATGTCTATGCTACCTAAAGCAATCTACACATTTAATGCAATCCTTATCAAAATACCATCCATTTTTTTTCAAAGAACTGGAACAAATAATCCTAAAATTTATATGGCACCAGAAAAGATCTCGAGTAGCCAAAGGAATATTGAAAAAGAAAGCCAAAGTTGGTGGCATCACAATTCCGGACTTCAAGCTCTATTACAAAGCTGTCATCATCAAGACAGCATGGTACTGGCACAAAACAGGCACATAGATCAATGGAACAGAATAGAGAGCCCAGAAATAGACCCTCAACACTATGGTCAACTAATCTTCGACAAAGCAGGAAAGAATGTCCAATGGAAAAAAGACAGCCTCTTCAATAAATGGTGCTGGGAAAACTGGACAGCCACATGCAGAAAAATGAAATTGGACCACTTCCTTACACCACACACGAAAATAGACTCCAAATGGATGAAGGACCTCAATGTGAGAAAGGAATCCATAAAAATCCTTGAAGAGAACGCAGGCAGCAACCTCTTCGACCTCAGCTGCAGCAACATCTTCCTAGGAACAACGGCAAAGGCAAGGGAAGCAAGGGCAAAAATGAACTATTGGGATTTCGTCAAGATCAAAAGCTTTTGCACAGCAAAGGAAACAGTTAACAAAACCAAAAGACAACTGACAGAATGGGAGAAGATATTTGCAAACGACATATCAGATAAAGGGCTAGTATCCAAAATCTATAAGGAACTTAGCAAACTCAACACCCAAAGAACAAACAATCCAATCAAGAAATGGGCAGAGGACATGAACAGACATTTCTGCAAAGAAGACATCCAGATGGCCAACAGACACATGAAAAAGTGCTCCACGTCACTCGGCATCAGGGAAATACAAATCAAAACCACAATGAGATATCACCTCACACCAGTCAGAATGGCTAAAATTAACAAGTCAGGAAATGAGAGATGCTGGCGAGGATGCGGAGAAAGGGGAACCCTCCTCCACTGTTGGTGGGAATGCAAGCTGGTGCAACCAGTCTGGAAAACAGCATGGAGGTTCCTCAAAATGTTGAAAATGGAACTACCCTATGACCCAGCAATTGCACTACTGGGTATTTACCCTAAAGATACAAACACAGGGATCCGAAGGGGCACGTGCACCCAAATGTTTATAGCAGCAATGTCTACAATAGCCAAACTATGGAAAGAATCTAGATGTCCATCAACAGATGAATGGATCAAGAAGATGTGGTATATATACACAATGGAATACTATGCAGCCATCAAAAGAAATGAAATCTTGCCATTTGCAACAACGTGGATGGAACTAGAGGGTATCATGCTTAGTGAAATAAGTCAATCGGAGAAAGACAACTATCATATGATCTCCCTGATATGAGGAAGTGGAGATGCAACATGGGGGGTTAGGGGGATAGGAGAAGAATAAGTGAAACAAGATGGGATTGGGAAGGAGACAAACCATAAGTGACTCTTAATCTCACCAAAACAAACTGAGGGTTGCTGGGGGGAGGGAGTTGGGAGATTGGGGTGGGGTTATGGACATTGGGGAGGGTATATGCTATGGCGAGTGCTGTGAAGTGTGTAAACCTGGCGATTCACAGACCTGTACCCCTGGGGATAAAAATACATTATATGTTTATAAAAAAAATAAGAAATAAATAAATAATTTTTTTAAAAAAGAGAGAGAAGAGGACAACCCAAATCACACCAAGAAAAGAAACAGTGGCTCTGTAAATAAAAACGTCATACAGGAATTTTGCTAAGCCTTGACTGGCAGTGTAAAACTCTGATTATTTTGGGGGCACCTGGGTGGCTCAGTGGGTTAAGCCTCTGCCTTGGGCTCAGGTCATGACCTCAGGGTCCTGGGATCGAGCCCTGCATTGGGCTCTCTGCTCAGTGGCGAGCCTGCTTCTCTCTCTCTCTCTCTCTCTCTCTCTCTCTCTCTCTGCCTCTCTGCCTACTTGTGATCTTTGTCAAGTAAATAAATAAAATCTTTAAAAAAAAAAAAACGCTGATTATTTTTACCAGAAAATGGCTGTCTTTCATTCTTTCCCCTATTTTCATGGATCCTTGGCCTTCAAGAGTTCTAGCTAGAAGGGAAGGGAAGGGAAAGGAAGGGAATGGGATGATTGACAGCTAGTGAGGAGGATGAAACAGCAGAGGGTTTCAAGCTCTGAGAACCAAAAGGAACATGGAAAGAGTGGGACCTTTGAGGAGTGAAGCTCCCTAGAGGCTGTCAGAAAACTAGTTAAAAGTGGATGAAACGAGGGAAATCTGAAGCCACCTCCCTTTCCACTCTCCATTCCAGGATGCTTTCTATGTCACTGATGGACTTTTAAGAAAGTCTTCTTTCTCTACTGGACTTTGCTGTCCTCTCCATCAGGTATTCATGGCTTTGCAAATAGACTTGCATTTAGGTTCTACCTACAACATAAATGTGATTTGAAAACAGAAGAAAAATTCCAATGAGGTTTGAAGTTTTCACTTTTCCAAGAAGGAGGAAAAAGAGTGGCCCAACACCCATGGAAACTACCTGAGGCCCACTATGAGAAGCCACAGGGCCAGTCATTTCCTGGATGAGGTAAGACTGAAAGGAAGCAAAATATGAACCTGTTAAATATCCCCAAACACACAGCTTCCACTCTCCACAGCTGGGTGAATCCTTCACATCTCTTTCACATTCAACTTCCTGAATCTAAGAGTCAAACAGGCCCTTGAGGTTGCTTGTCTTTAAGAAAGTGCACTATGATCATCTTCGTGAACCAAATGAAGCCCAGAGATTTTCCAGAGTCCTCTAGTTAGGAAATGGTGCAGAGATTAGAATTCAAGTCACCTGTCTCTCTGCTCAAAGAGACAAGCACAAAGAGTACAAAGTAGGCAGGCATCATTTTGTATAACATGGAGAAATAAAACATTTGAAGTTTATCATTCTATTAAAGAATGAAAATTCAACTGAGAAATTTGAAGATCTAATTATCTTTATTAAATAATTCATAAATCAGGTAGCATCCCATCCAGTAGAGGGATGCTCAAAGGAATTGTATAAAGTGGAAGGTTTTTATAGAAAGGAGGGTGGAGCAAGAGTTATTAGGAAAAGAAAAGAAAAGATTGTTCCAGTCAAGGTCACCTTTCATTAGGGATGAGGGCAGAGGGTCATATCATGCAGATTATGTCACCTTCCTATGGGGGATGGACAGCCCATGTGAGAGATTACCTCACTGGTGCTGACCAGAAAATTCCTGACTGACACGTTGAGACTACATTTCTGGGGGAGGTTGAAACTGCACTTAGGTTAGGTATTAAACTCTGGTTTGGGGACATGACCTAGTGACTACATCTTGGGCCTGTGGTTTTCTTTTTGACAATTCCTTCACAATTTTTTCCATCTATCTTCCCTTTATTTCTCTCTTTTTTCCATGGAGTATAATCATGCTGTGGATTTTCTAATATATAAAACTTAAAAAATTTTATTCTTATTATCATATTTTTCATAGCTGACCATGAGATTCGAGACTCAAAAGATCTTCTCCTTTTTCAATGCACAAAGAAACTGATGACCACATTACCATTAATCATTATAACCAATCTTGTTTGTCAAAATTCTAAGATGACCTTGAAGTGACATTTGCTCTGATATGCATTCTCCCCTTTGTGAGTGGAAAGAGTCTGTGAATATGATGAGAATTGTTCTCATGATTAGATTGTGTTATATGGCATAGTTGACTTTAAGAAAGGGAGATGGGTCAGATGGGCCTCACTTAACTGCATGAGTTCTTTAAAAGCAGAGAGTTTTCTCTGGCTGATGGCAAAGAAGTCAGTGATTCAAACATCCGGAGGATTCAACATGCCACTGTCGGCTTAAAGATGAAGAAGGCCATGTGAAAAGAACCCACAAGCTGCCTCTAGTTGCTGAGAGTGAGCTCCAGCCAACAGCCAGCAAGAAAATAAGGCCTTAGTCCTACAAGCACAATGAACTGGATTCTACCAATGACCTGCATAAACTTGGAGACTGATTCTTTCCTGAGAGATTCCAGGTAAGAATGTACCTTTGAGCCCTGGAGGAGAGAATCCAACTATGCCTTACTGAACTTCTAACATACAGACCTGTGAGCTAATAAGTAGGCATTGCTTTAACCTTCTAGGTGTGTGGCAATCTGTTATGCAAGCAACCAATACCCCAGTCTTGGATTTAAAATAAGTATGTTCGCACAAAGAGAATAAAATCAAGGGGAAAAAATTTTTAAGAACCTTTGTTTTTCCTGGTAATCCAATGACTGGACATGGATTTATATACCCTGGATGTACTAGAATTGGCTTAGAGTTGGAGTTATCGATTGAGAAAACATGATTTCTTTCAAATAGTATGTGTAATTAACAGTCATCCCTTCTGATACTTGAAGTTACAAATGTTGAACTCTTGAAGGGAAAAGAAAAGCTTCAAAAAGGAGTAGTAATTGTTTCTAGAGCTAAAGAGGACAGAGGAACAGATTTTTTCTGTATCTCATATTTGTATTTGAAACACAGGGGTCACTAGTATTCACGGTGGTCATGCTTAGATCCAAAATTCATATACTATCTCCTCTAAAGGTGCTACTACCAAAAAAGAAAGTTAAACATCTAAAGACCAGGGAGGGGGAAAGATGCCAGATGTAAATCTACAGGTTTAGCAGTTGGGCAGTAAATAACAGGGGAAAGGGTGAATATCTCCAAAAAATATCTTTAACTGTCATTACTGGGATAGTAAATTCAACTAACTGTAAAAATGTGCCTCTTATAGAAATGGCTTTGTGAAATTATTCTCCAGGAAATGTGAAACTTCATACATTCATTCCATCAGAAGAGAATTTAAAACCACTCATCCGTTACCAGTTTACAGATAATAAGAGATGAAGGTTCTGTATCAATACTAACAGATGTACTGCTAAGGTTAAGACACTTTCAAAATAGCAGTACAAAAAAGGAGCCCTATAGCAGCTTCCCTGATCCTGAAACAGCCTAACAATGGTGAGGTTGCTGGCCTACCCCAGCTGTGCCTGCCTAAGAGGCAAGGAAGATGAAATTTATCAGTGAGACTGTCGAATTCTCTAAAACCTTCATTCCAATCGTTATTGGTCTTAACTTCCTTACACTAGAGCTATCTAGTTACAAAATACCAGCAGAGATGTACGTCTTTATACCACAGTTGTTATGTTTATCTTTGAATTTGGTTCAACAGCCAAAGTTTATCATGGTACATTGAATTAATAGAATCAATACATCATGTACGTTGAATCAATATAATTAGTTAAACTTTTGTAAATATTTCCCAATTCATGTCCCCTTATCAGTAAGCCAGTTCCTCTGCCTGCACCAAATCAATTATGCCTGAAATGAAAGCAGGGCAAATATTGTATCAGCAAAAAAGATGACATGATGGAAGGTAGCCCAGACCCAACAAGAGAGAAAGGAAGCCCACCCAATTAGCTCTGGAAGACGCAGGCATTTCATGGTATCTAGAAGGTGAGGAGGCTCTGGAAGGAAAGCTTGATCTTTAACAAGAGAAATAAAGAAGTGAGAGTTTCTTTATACATTTGAGTATGATGTAAGTAAATCTGGAATCCTTTCATACAAAGGTTTGACAGCAGATGCAACAGAGGGAAGTGGGGGAAGATTGGAGTCAGCAATGGCCCGCAGCAACAGAGTCAGAATGAACTCAGAAACTTGCATCTTAGAATAGGGGTTGGTGCTGGGTTTGACTGCATGTTAATATGTTGAATGATCCAGCTTGACCAACTAGTCCTGGCTTGCCTGGCTATTTCGTGGTTTTATCACAGCAGTCCCATGTCTCAGGAAACCCCTGAGTCCTGCGTGAATCCTATCTCTGTTTATATCAGCTTGCAACTATGCATTATGAGTACATGTAGTAGGAAATGTAAGACAGAGAAATTTAATTAGATTAGGTATCTAATTAACACAGATTTTAATAATGTGGCATTGCTAACCTTATCTTCAAGGGAATGTAGAAACCTAATATTCCTCAATGGATTCTCATTTAAACTGCCTTTTGAGAAGTGCTTACTGGCAGAGTTTTGGCATGAGGTCTGATTTCTTAAAACAGAACAAGTCTTAAACTGACCTATATTTTCCCGACAAGTCCTTAAGATAATAATCATTCTTTACACTAATTGTGCCAGGATAACATACACTTATGTTAATTTGGTTTTGCTTTAGGTGCTGCAGGATGCCTGAAACATCCAGAATGGTGGGGACCAGCCAGCTGGAATGGCACAAGGGAGTGGCCACAGATGCATCATTGACATGAACTATACTGGGCAGGAGAGGAGTGTGGGATGGAAGGGTCAGCTCACCACCTCTGTCAATGTCCTGTGTACATGCAGGAAGGAAGAGCAGATGGAAGATAAGAATGGAAGAAGGCTGAAAGGTCCCACCTCATCTTTACCCTCACTCCAGGCAGAAGAGTCACATGTCCACAGCCTTCTGCTACTAATTTTAGCTTCTAGAAATGATCAATGATATGCTTTTTTTTCATCATCCAAAATCAATAATAAGCTTACCAATGGCATGCCTGCAAATTATGACCACTTTTAGGAAAAGGTATCCTATTTAAATGAATCACATTAATGCAAATACCATCTAGAAAGGGTCAATATATAATAATAAAGAGCTCATTATTAACCAAGCTTATTTGAATTTTAGGCCCATTTGAGTATTACTTTCTCTCTTTTCATCTCCCAGTCCCCTGAGAGATATGAAAATTAAAAACAAAATATCAAACTGCATGAATAATCAAAAAACTAAATCATTACCTTCGAGTAAAAATGTATTTTGTAAATATAATTTACATATATTTTCAGTAAATACATATATATATTTTGAAACAAGGAATATGCTCATCTGCTGTGATCTTGGCTTTGACACAGCGAGAATGAAATGGGAAGCCCCACGACCTTGTAAATAAAGGATGCAGTGGGACTGATGGTCTCTCTCCAGAGGAAAATGCGAAGTGTTATAGTTTTTCTATATTAAGTATGGGGAGGAAAGGGGCTGGGGCACCTCAGGTCAGGAGAGAGAAATGAAAATGGGAAGGACTGCCACAATGTGAAATCCTACTAAAGCTGCCCCAACTACCATGCACTCTCAGTATATAAGACCCTAAGGGGACATTGCCTGGCAGTGCTCCACCCCGATCCCCTAGATCTTCCTACTGGATGGGCATGCCCCTCTTCTGCATTCCTCACTCCTGACAGTTTACATCTGGGGATCTCCTCAGAGAACTGCCCTTGTGCTATCAGAGCTGCACTGCCACAACATAAGTAAAGAAAGCCAGAGGTTCCTGGGAGTTTATATCCTCCCTTTATGGCCCATGGCCAGTGACTGACAGATGGATAGGGATAAAGGTCTAGCTCCCTCTTTGAGGGTAGACATATTCTGCTATGTGGTTTATACCCAGAACCCCTCTCAGAATTAAGTTGAGGCAGGACTTCACCTGAAACCATACCTTTGCTTGACTTGCCATACTCTCTTCTCCTTCTCCTGGGAGAAGTTCCTTCATAAAACATTTGTATGTGAATTGTTCTGTTGTGTTCTGTTTCTGGAGACCCAAGACTTCATTCCACTCCTTCTTTTTGGAGAAAGGAATCTGAAGTTAAGTGTTACAAGCCCACATAAGCCTCAGTGGCATTTCCAATGAAAAGACAAGCTGATTGAATTTTGTGTGCAAAGTTTGGGGCCTGAGAAGAAAATCCAGACATAAACTAATGAGGCAGCTACTACCCTCCATGTAGAGGCAAAGTCCTGTATCATTCATAATTATTAAGGTGAAAGAATCTCTATCAATCCATACCATGAGGTGACAAAAGAACTACTCCCCTACAGAAGTGCATGTAAGGTTCAAAGTTGGGATGTCTTCCAAAACTCTGAGAAGGGAGGTGCCAGCCTTCCCCTTTCTTCAACAACATTGAAAACATCAAATGCTATTGTCATACCTAAGAATATAGGCTTTTTGCCCCCTGGTCCTGTCCAAAGATGGCAAGTTTCAATGGGAAAAGCATGGGATGAGATGGAATCAAAACCCATGTTGTATACCAAAATGAACAATTAGAATCTGAAATTGAATAAGTAATACCATCACATTACACCCAACAAAATGAAATAGGTAAGTATAGCAACATGGACAGGACTGGAGGTGACTGAGCTGAGTGAAATAAGTCAAGCAGAGAGAGTCAAGTATCATATGGTTTCACTTATTTGTGGAGCATAACAAACGACATGGAGGACATTGGAAGATGGAGAGGAGAAGGAAGTTGGGGGAAATTGGAAGGGGAGGCAAACCATGAGAGACTATGGACTCTGAGAAACAACCTGGGGGTTTTGAAGGGGCGGGGGTGGGAGGTTGGGGGAACCAGGTGGTGGGTAATAGGGAGGGCACGTGTTGCATGGAGCACTGGGTGTTGTGCAAAAACAATGAATACTGTTATGCTGAAAAAATAAATAAACTAATTTTAAAAAAAATAAGTAAAAAAAAGAAATAGGTAAGTAAAAATAGAACAAAATATGTACTACCTATTGCAGAAAAGTTATGAAACTCTAATGAAAGAGATGAAATATCTAAATAAACAAAGAGAGAGGGGTGCCTCAGTGACTCAGTCATTAAGCATCTGCCTTCGGCTTAGATCATGATCCCAAGGTCCTGGGATCGAGCCCCACACCAGGCTCCCTGCTCAGCAGGAAGCCTGCTTCTCCCTCTCCCTCTCTCACTCTTCCTGCTTATATTCCTTCTCTCTCAGTCTCTGTCAAATATATAAATAAAATCTTTTTTAAAAAGTAAAAAAAATAGAGATTCATATTCATGTTTTGAAAGATTCAATGCATGCTATTAGTATTGGAAAAAAGAATATAGCTATAGATCTTTGGGAAAGAGTAGAAAGTACGGAAATGGATCAGACAAATATTATCAAACTGTGAGGCTGGATGAATAGGTGAAGCACAGAGAGTTTTTAGGGTGGTGGAGATATTCTGTTTGACACTGGAATGGTGGACACATGACTACGCATTCATCAAAATCCACTGAACTTTATAGCACAGAGTGAAGTTTAACATATGCAAATTTTAAAAAATATTTGGGAAGTCAAGAGAATCCTAGGATAGAAAGCAGAATATAATAAAATAACCTAACTGTATTTATAAATGTAAGTAATAACTTCACTAAAGAGAATGGGGGGGGGGGGGACGTTGATCTAAGTGTCTTTGGAAATGAATAGAGTTTATGTAAAACTAAAGGCAAAAAAAAAACCCCGTGCATCAGCGATGTACTCTGGTTGATAAAGTAGTTTCCTATGGGAATAATGAGTTAACAATTCTGATACTACATACATATATGCAACTGAACAATTAAGTAAATGGATGGCAGGTGGCAGGAGTCAAGTTTCTTACCATTGGAATGGGAAGTTACAGTCAAGATTAGAAAGAAGGCTAGAATGATCCATGTAGTAATAGAGTACCGTTGGAGACATCGGTATAAGCTTACTTTAGTTCAATATAGATACAGATTGCTACATACAGAAATATGTATGGGTATGTATATGTAGATGGGTTAGTATATACATACACATTTTCCAGTTCTGTCAGTTTAGAAGCCCTAACAATGACACCCCAGCAGCAACTAGCATACCCAGCACCCCAATCTTGGTTTCTAAAATCATTCTCCAATAAAAGGAACCAGGGTCCTTGGAGATGTGGTTGATTGAAGGACTGGAGCAAGAAATATACAACATGAGCCCAAGTATCTTGTAGTGTCAGGAAGTAAGGCAGTACTTACACAGCTTCACAATGATGGGAGTGTGTGAAAGGGACACAGGAGTCAACCAAAAGTGCTCCAAATAGCCCAATCTGGAATAATTTGAGCAAGAAAATTGAGTAGTATTGGATTATAACAGAAAGTATTAAATAATTGTCCTTTGAAAAAAGTTTTTTTCATCCTTTGAAAGCAAAGGAGAAAAAAAGACTTTCCCAGATAAATAAAAGCTGAGAGAGTTCATCACCACCAGACCTACCTTTAATGGTAAAGGGAATCCTGCAAATTGAAACCAAAAAAATAGTAAATACCAAAACAAAAACATATGAAAAGTAAAGCTCACTGGTAAAAATAAATATATTGGTAAATAAAGAATACTGTAATACTAAAATGGTGGTCCATAAAACACTTTCAATTCTGGCATATCTAAAAGACAGAAGTATAAAAAATAACTATAACTTGGGATGCCTGGCTGGCTCAGTCCATTAAGCTTCAGCTTAACCTTTGGCTTGGGTCATGATTTTGGGGTCCTGGGATCAAGCCCTGCATCTAGCTCCCCTGCTCAGCAGAGAGTCTGCTTCTCTCTCTCCCTCTGCTGCTCCTTCTGCTTTTGCTCTTTCTCTCATTCTTTCTCTCTCAAATAAATAGGTTAATTTTTTTAAAAAACTATAACTCTAAAGCAATGTTAATGTATATACAATATATAAAGATGTAACTTGTGATATCAATAGCATAAGGTGGAGTGGGGAAATGTAAAAGAATAGAGTTTTTGCATACAATTGGAATTAAGTTTTATCAGCTTAAAATTGTTATGTTTTATGTAAGCCCTATGGTAAACACAAAGAAAATACTATAAGAAATTACAGAAAAGGAAATGAGGGGAAAAAGAAACATGTCAATACAAAAAAAAAAAAAAAATCAATGAAACGTAAAGGAAGACACCAAGAGAAAAAAGAGGAAAAAAAATTACCACAAGAATGACACAAAACAATTAACAAAATGGCAGTAATAAATCCTGCCCTATCAGTCATTACTTTAAATGTAAATGGATTAAGGCACCCAATCAAAAAAAAAGGGGAGGGGGGAATGGCCAGATGGAAGTAAATAAACAAATAAGATGAAGCTATATGCCATCTTCAAGAGACTCATATTAGATGTAAAGACACACAGGCTAAAGTGAAAAGATGAAAAAAGTTTTCCTATGCAAATGGTAACTAAAAAAGAGCAGAAGTGACCATACTTACATCAAAGAAAATAGACTTTAAGTAAAAAAAAAAAAGTCACAAGAGACAAAAAAGGACATTACATAATGATAAAAGAATCAATTATAAATATGTATCACCTAACATCAGAGGTCCCAAATACATGAAGGAAACCACTATTTCCTTCAGTAGGAGATTTTAGTACTTCACCTTCAATAATGGATAGAACAACTACAGAGAAGATCAGTAAGGAAATAAATGACTTAAACAATACTAGTTGGATCTACAGGTATAAACAGAACACTCTAGGCACAGAGGGATCACATGTTGGGCCACAAAACAAGCCTTAACAAATGTTAAGATTGAAATCATACTGTGTACCTTTCCAACTACAATAAAATGAAACTAGAAATGAATAGCAGTAGAAAAACTGGAAATTTCACAAATATATGGAAATTTAACAACACGTTCTTTTTTTTTTTTTGACAGATAGAGATCACAAGTAGGCAGAGAAGCAGGCAGAGAGAGAGGAGGAAGCAGGCTCCCCACCGAGCAGAGAGCCCGATGTGGGGCTCGATCCCAGGACCCTGGGATCATGACCTGAGCGGAAGGCAGAGGCTTTAACCCACTGAGCCATCCAGGCACCCCTAACAACACATTCTTGAGCAACCAATGGGTTAATGAAGAAATCACAAAGAAAATTAGAAAATATCCAAGACAAATGAAAACAAAAACAAAACATACCAACACTTAAGGAATACAACAAAAGCAGTTTTAGGAGGGAAATTTATAATAGTAAAGGCCTACATTAAAATGGAAGATCCCAACTCAATAACCTAACTTCACACCTTAATGAACTAGAATTAAAAAAAAAAAAACTAAACCCACTCTAGCAGAATGTGTGAAATAATGAAGATTAGACCAAAAATAAACAAAACAGAGATAAGAAAAAAATGATGAAACTAAGAGTTGGATTCTTTTAATAGATTTCCAAATTGGCAGGCCCTTAACTAGATCAACTAAGAACAAAAGGAGAAGACTCAAATAACTAAAATCAGAAATGAAAGAGGAGACATTACAACTAATACCACAGAAATACAAAGGATCATGAGACTTCTGTGAACAAATATAAACCAACAAATTGCATAACCTAGAAGGAATGGATAAATTCCTAGAAAAATACAGCCTACCAAGACTGAATCATGACTAAATAGAAAATCTAAACAGATCTGTAACTGGTTAGAAAATTAAATCAGGAATCAAAATGCTCCTTTAAAAAAAAATGTCCAGGACCAGATGGCTTCACTAGAGAATTCTACCACACATTCAAATAAAAGTTAACACCAATTTTTCTCAAACTTTTTTTAAAAATTGAAGATGGAATACTTCTAGGCTCATTTTATGAGGCCAGCATTACCCTGATAACCAAAGCTAAACAAAGATACAAGGGGGGAAAAAATGATAGCCCATATCCCTGATAAATATTGGTGCAAAAGTCCTCAATAAAATGCCAACAAACTGAATTGAACAGCACTTTAAAAGATCATACACCATGACCGACTGGGATTTATCCCTGGGATGCAAGGATAGTTCAACATACCAAAATCAATGAGTATAATACACCACATTAACAAAATGAAGGGCAAAAAATCACATGGTCATCTCAATTATGCAGAAAAAAACTTTATATAATAAAGCAATAAATAGCACTTTATATAATAATAACACTCAACAAACTAGGAACAGAAGAAAATTACCTCAACATAATAAATGCTATATATGAAAAGCCCACAGCTAACACAATCAAAGTTGAAAAAATGAAAACTTTTCCTCTAAGGTCGGGAACAAAGTAAGATGACCCTTGCCGCTTTTATTCAACACAGTACCAGAAGTCCTAGATACAGCAACTAGGTAAGAAAAATAAATAACATCTATCCATACTGGAAAGAAAGAAGCAAAATTATCTCTTTCTTAGACTGTATATGTTATAACACAGATGTGTCTTGAGGTCATTAGGAAAAGGGAAATAAGCCAATCATAAAAAGACAGAGACCCTTTTTCCACTTATATGAAGTACCTAGAATAGTCAAATTTATAGAAAGATAAAGAAGAATGGTTGTTGTTAAGCGGCTTCAGAGAGAGAGAAATGGGGAGTTGTGCTTAACAGTATGAAGATTCAGTCATGCTGGATGGGAAATCTCTACAGATTTCTTGTACAACAATGTGTGTATAGTTTACTGTACTACACACATAAAAATTCTTAAGAGGGTAAATTTATGTTACTTGGTTTTTACTACAATGAAAAAAAAATTATTATCTCAGTGACCATAGGGGTAAAGGTGGTGTGAAAAGATAGAGCTTCAAGAATTTTATATTCATGAGTTATTTTTCCTATAGATATTTTATGTATGAATCTTTCTTTATGGTTATATCCCATAGTTACAAAATCAAACATCATTGAGCTCATGTAGGAATTTATTTCTCATGGCTGTTGGGCAACACTAATACCCATGTTTCCCTTTCACCACCAGTTCATTTAGTATCACTGGTCACCTCACACATTCATATCACTTCTATCCTTATAACCCACTTGTGCGGGGTACTCTCCACTTGCTACTCCCCAGTTCTTGTCCACATTTTCCTGCCCTTCCCTGAACCCCAGCAGGCTGAATGTGCTGGAGTGCATCACCCAAGCTCTTTTTCCCTCTGGCATCTGTTGGCAAATGGAGATACCACCAAGCACCTGAAGGGCAGGGGATAAAAGTTACATGTTTATTCCCTGGCTCCTTCCCAGCTAGACAACACTTCGATAAATGTCCACATTTTTCTACCCAAGGTTACAGCTCCTTTTAAATAGCCCCCTCTCTGAGAGCTACAGGTTTTGCCACACTCCCAATGCCATTCCCACGTCTTACCCATCACAGAAAGCAATGGCTTCCCACTGATTTGGGTCCTTCAGTGCCTCACCATCCCTTGTTGGTGCCTTTCACCATATCTACACTTTTACAAACACTCACCTTCTCATTAAGCTCTCCTAAATTATATTTGCATGTGCCATCTGTTTTCTGTGGGCCCTGACCAATCAACCACTGTTAGGATAAACCAAGCACAGAACCACTCCAAAAAAGTATGAGTTGTGAGCAACAACTTTTCCCTATATTCATGGAGCAAACACCATATCAATCTCCACACTGCAAACCAAGCTTCCCCAGTAAACTATCACATCATTTCCCATCTGCATTATGAAAGTTCGTGCTAGAGAAAACTGTCTGTATTGTGAAATCATGCTGCAAAGGACTGAGTCTGCATCAAGGAAGAAGTATTCCAATGTCAGGGAAGACTGAGGGTAAGAGGAGGTTGACGGGGTGGGGGGAGGGGCTTGCTGGAGGGATCCAGCCTTCAGCAGGTGGTGTCGGGGTGGGTCAGAACCAATCCTGAGGGGTGAATTCAGGCTGTTCTGAATGGCTGGCCCCAAGAAGACAATTCAGAGCACATGATGCTCATAAGCAATAGGGCAGCAGAGGGTTCTCATGATGATTAATGAAATTCTTGGTCTCTGGTTCCCTTAAACTCACAGAGAAAATTAAATTTCCCACCAGATCTCTCTCCTGCCCAGGGCCAGAGAAGCCTGTTATTCATCCCCTTGGGATGTAGGCAGAGAAAAGAGTTATCATAAGAATATACAATTACCTGGTGTCTAGAGCTGCCTCACCTTTCCCTCTCTAACTGCCAAACCTCAGCAAAGCCACAATGGAGGAAGGAGAGAGGGAAAATCTGTACCAAGCCTCCTACCATGTTTGAGGTACTTTGCCCATCTTGTCTCCTTCAGTATGACTCTCTGCATACCCCTACAGGACGGCCAAAGAAGGAGCCCTCCTGGTCTTCCTGATGAAACAGAAGTCAAGAAGCAAAACGACTCTAGTTGAATATTCCCGGGTCACAGAAGAGTGTCCTGCCTTCTTTCATCCATTTATCAAAACAGAGTGAGGGGATTTTTAAAAGGGGAGAAGGGAGAGTAGATGTGAATAGGGGAAATATGGGAGATGTTTAGGGTGGTGAGACCATTCTGTACAAAACAGTAATGGTGGGCATATATCTTTATGCATTTTGCAAAGCCCATAGAACTATACAACACAAAGACTGAATGGATTATAGTTAATAGTAATGTATCAGTATTGGTTCATTGATTGTGACAAATGGACCACACTAACACAAGAATTCTGTGCTGGGATAGGAGGTGAAGGAAGGGTTGAACAATGAGTATATGGAACTCTGTGTACTATCTGCTTAATTATTTCATAAATCTAGAACTACACTTAAAACTATTGAATCTATTAATTACAACAATGTATAATAATAATAATAATAATAATCCCACATACTGAACAGCCCACCCTTCCTATCGCTTTGCAGTGAATCTGGCCTTTCTCCTAGTGGAGAAATAGGCTATGTTGTGACTGACTACTGGATGATGTGTACATGCAGGACATGGGGAATTGTCCAGCATTAACATCTACAGCTATAAATGAGTATGAGAGGATGCTAAGAACTCAGTGGGGAAAAGTGGAAGGAAACCTCCAGCTCAAATGTCTCTTAATTAAGGTTGAAGGTCATAATGACAGGAGGACTCCTTCCTGACAACACTGATACCAGGTGAAAGAAATTGGGAAAGGCTGTGAAATGCTCCTGTGGCTATGTTTCATTTTTTTTAACTTTCCTTCACTCATGAGTGAATATTTCTGAGGAGGGAGGAGATGACAGTGTTCATATTCCTATAATGTAACAATTACTGTAGTATTTTAAAAAAGCCTTAAAATTCTATGGGATTTTAGATAGATATGGGATCCATATCTATCTCTAAATTTTTAAAGATATTCTATGGACCCAAGTCCAGTTACTTAAAAGAGTCTTGTTGTTGCTTTGGGTTGACAGGAGGACAAAGCTGAGATGGGGGCTGCAGCCAGTTTATTAAAAGAGTGATCCCAGGAAGCACAATGAGGGGTGAGGAGAAACAGGAAAGGAAGGAAAACCAATATGGGCAAGATAAAAGGACTTCGTGCTGTCAACTGCTTGCTGACAACAAAAAACTTCCATAGACTCTTAAAAAGAATCAGATAAGCCCACTCACGATAAGTCAAGTCAAAAGCAAGACCACTCCATAATCATGACTGTACACAAAGACAAAGACACGGTGTGACCACAAAAATAATGAAATATCCCTTTGTTCTGACATAACTGAGTCCTGCTTCTTTATCAACAACAACCCAAGATCTGCTTTGTTGGTGCTGCCTCTTAGATAAAAATTATTAAAATACATAGTCATCAAATTGCCCTAAGCTCCCAATTCAGCACTCAATTCAGGAGTGGGGGGATCAACTCCATTCTTAAAATCCTTTTCAAAATCACCCAACACAAGTCCTCCTATACTAAAATCTCATTTACCCTCTCACAGTCACCCATGGTATGTATTCTCCCTGTTGCTGCAAACTTATCAATCTCACTTTGACTTCGGATGGAGTCGTGTGGTCTTTGGCTGATGGACAGTGACATCAATAAAAAATGAGTTACTGACTTAATTACTATTGTAGGCAGCGGGATTCAGTCCCACTGTGGGCACTACAGAACTGCAAACAATGCATCTCAGAATTAATTGTGCCATAAGATGGAAGAGACCAGGGAATTAACAGCCTGACTCCCAGTCTCCTTTACTTGAGAGTCATCCCTGGGGCATTAACTCCTCTTCATTTTTGGATTTTGCCTGCATGAGGTGGGGCAGCCTCCTACAGCTTCAGAGGGATTCCAGGGACAGTGAAACAGAGAGGCATCTTGAGTTCCACTCTCAAATGTGTTCAGGGGACTCTGACAAAGTCTGGGGAACTGTCCACCAGAGGTGTGCTGATCCCAGGTAGTCCAAGAGGATGTAATGCAGTGTCCAATATTTCACAGTTTGATAATAATCTACATTTGATATGTGAGAAGCCACATTGTACAGATGCAGAAACTGAGACTCAGAGAGGTTAGAAATGTGGAACTGAGGTCACCTGGTCTTTCTCTCAATGTTAAAAAAAAAAGGCAACACTGCTAAAGTTTTTCTGCCAGAGACACATTTCTTCTCATCTCTCCTAGATGCATTTCTCTGATACTGTAAACGAAAGAGAATGCGTTAAGCCCCACTCCTCACTTTATCAAATTGCAGAATGAGGCTTGGAGATTATATGTTACTACAGACCATCTTAAGGAATGTGCAAGACTGTTTGGAGCAGTCATTTGGAAATTCCTGTTCTCATCAGAGGAAGTCTTATGGGGGACATAGAGCAGAGATGAGGCCTAGAGCTTCCCCTACTTCGTGACCTCAGTCAGCCTGTGAGGCTCCTCTGAGAATGCCCAAACTCCATAGAGCATAGAAGTAAATCAAAAACAAAAGATTCAGATGCCTGCACCAGCCTGACCTCTATCAGCTTGTTACCCTGAATGAATTATATTATTTTACCTCTGAGACAGGGCCCTGGGAATCCAGTTTCTTTCTTACATTACATTGTAGAGCTATCTGTTACCAATGAACAATTGAGGGCTATGTGAACTGATTAAACAGCCCAACCCTGCTGACATAATTCACAACTAATCTTGTTCATTACCCAAGTGCAGATTCAACCGTTTGATCCTCACCATGCATCAGTGGCCCCAGCTGTGGTGCCCACCCTCATTTATTATGTGTTCAAATACTGTGTCTTGTGCTCCATGACTATTGTTACAATAGATATGTAGCTGAACACAGAGGCAAAGCAAAACAAAATCCTTTATCTCTTATTTGCAGTTTTCTTTGGGAAACAAATGAAAAGGCATGGCAAAAATCAGGTGATTAGCCATGAAATAGACTCAGCAGAAACCAGAGGGCTTTGGGAACCCAAAGATTCATGGAAGATGGAAAAGATGAAGGACAGGGGAACACTTAAGAACAGGCTACTACATGTATTTAGGGGTGAAATGATGTGACTTTGGGATTTGTTTTAAAATTCTCCAGTATGATAAAAAGTGGGAGGACAGATAAAAGAAGATTGGCAAAATCCTGCCAATTATTAAAGTTGCATCCTGGGTACATGGAATTGTGTTTCTTTCTGTGAAATTTTTCAGATCTAAAATCTTCTTAATAAAAGGATGTGGTTGTGGAGTTTTCTTTCCCAATTACAGTGCACGTGATGCCCATCTTAAACACTTTGCACTTTATCTCATTTAATCTTTAAAAAAATCTGATTCACTTTACAGGTGAAGAATCTTAGAGTCTAAGCAATGAGGTAATTTCCTTGGAGTGCTGGAGCCAGCATTTCCCTTGAGCTCTCCAGCTAGAATTAAGGGTTCATGAAGAGACTGAGGTGGACTTGGACGTTGACTTCTCAGTGTATATAGGCATCCCAGGAGAGGGAACCATATGAACAAACCTCCTCAGATAAGACCTACAGGGGTAGGGAGGAGAAAGAGGGCAGAGGAGTAGGAGACCTAAATATCATGGGGTCCCAGGAGTTAAATAAATAGTTATCAAACCATTCTGAACACCTACAAACTCAACAGGAGATCAAAGAGAAGAGCAGCAATTCTAGAAACAGAAAAGCAACCACTTACTGGAAGGTAGGGTATGTGGAGAAGTGAATCCAAGGTGATATACAGGAAGATAGACCACGGGGGAGAGGCTGGCTCCTGGCAAGTGATAGAGCAGCAGAGAACAAAATTGGAAAATTTTTTTTAAAGATTTTATTTATTTATTTGACAGAGAGAGATCACAAGCAGATAGAGAGGCAGGCAGAGAGAGAGGGAAGCAGGCTCCCCGCTGAGCAGAGAGGCCGATGTGGGACTCGATCCCAGGACCCCGAGATCATGACCTGAGCCAAAGGCAGCGGCTTAACCCACTGAGCCACCCAGGCGCCCCCAAAATTGGAAATTTTAAAAGTCTGCTCCACTGAGGGACATTGCTCCAGAGACTAAGCAGAGGGTAGAGTCCTCACTGGGACAATGTGGTCTCACGACCCTCGGGACCACAGAAAGACCAGGAGTGTCTGAGTGTGTCAGAGCTCCCAGGTATCACAGGGGGGAGCCAACTGCAGAGAGAGCCGAGGACTCGTTCTCAACTCAGGGTTACCTTAAACAGTGATCCAAGGCACAGTCCGGCCACTGCTCTTCAAGCAGAGACCTCACAAGTAACAGATCCAGGGATACTCACCTTCCTCCCCAGAAGAAGTAGCACAGGAGCATGCTGCAGGAACCTGCTGGGTTTAGAGACTCAAAAGGGGGCATGCACCAGATATAGAAATGCTCAGTCACAGGCTGGAATAGCACGGAGTGCGGACAGAGACCAGGGAGATGGGAGTGACTGACTGCTTTTCTCTGAGGGCACACTGAGGGGTGGGGCCCTGAGCTCTCGGTTGCTCTGGCACTGGAGATTGTGAGGCTTCCATTTTCATTCTCCTCATCTGAATCTCTATGGAAAGCGTCCAGGGAACAAAATCACCCAAGAGCAAACCCAAGCAGATTACTTAGCCTGGCCACTGTCAAGGGCAGTGCAATTCCACCTCAGGCAAAGACATTTGAGAATCCCTGCAGCAGGCCCCTCCCCCAGAAGATCAGCAAGAACATCCAGCCAATATCAAGTTCATGGATTAATGAGAACTGCAGAACTCCAAAGCTAGGGGAAAGCAACACATAGAATTCATGGCTTTTTTCTTATGAACCTTTAGTCTTCCAAAGTTAAATTTTTTAAATTTTATTTTCTGTGTGTTGCATAAACACTGAAACTTGGAACACTTAAAAAATAAAATTGAATTTAAAAAAAAGAATCTCAAATTTGAAAAAAAAATTTATTTTCTTCTTATCCTATTTTTGTTTCCTCTTTCTTGTTTTAACTTTTTTTAACTAATTTTATCTTAACAATACTTTTTTTAAAAATCCTTTTAAATTTTCATTGTTATAGTCATATTCTATCCCTTCATTGTATTTAACCTTATTTTTTAATTTATTTTATTTCTTTTTAGTGTTCCAGAATCTGCATATTGTTTATGCACCCCACCCAGTGCTCCATGCAATACATGCCCTCCATAATACCCACCACCAGGCTCACCCAACCCCCCACCCCCCTCTCCTCCAAAACCCTCAATTTATTTCTCAGAGTCCACAGTCTCTCGTGGTTCATATCTCCCTCCAATTTCTCCGAACTCACTTCTCTCCATCTCCCAGTGTCCTCCGTGTTATTCCTTATGCTCCACAAGTAAGCAAAACTATAGGATAATTGACTCTCTCTGCTTGACTTATTTCACTCAGCATAATCTCCTCCAGTCCTGTCCATGTTGATACAAAAGTTGGGTATTCATCCTTTCTGATGGAGGCATAATACTCCATGGTATATGGACCATATCTTCATTATCAATTTATCCATTGAAGGGCATCTTGGTTCTTTCCACAGTCTTTCCACAGTAACCTTATTTTTTTGTATACATACAGGTTTTTCTTTCTTTTTTTTTTTAAGATTTTATTATTTATTTGACAGAGAGGCAAAAAGAGAGGGAACACAAGCGGGGGGTGGGGTAGAGGGAAAAGCAGGCTTCCCGCTGAGCAGGGAGCCCAATGTGGGGCTCAATCCCAGGACCCTGGGATCATGACCTGAGCCGAAGGCAGATGCTTAACCAACTGAGCACCCAGGTGCCCCTAGCTTTTTCTTTCTTTAAAATTTTGGGATATGGTTTCTTCTAACAGTTCAAAATATACCCTAAATCTAATGCATGGCTTTGTTCAAGTCTCCAGCAAGACCACATTCTTGCCTCTTTTTTTTTTCTTTTTTTAACCAACTTCTTATCTTATCAATTCCTTTTTTAGAATCTTTTTAAATTTTTATCTTTACAGTCACATTCTATCCCTTTGTCATGTTTACCCTTATTTTTGTATCCATATGTTTTTCTTTCTTTAAAATTTTGGGAGGAAGTTTCTTCTAACAGACCAAAATACACTGAAAATCAAGTGTGTGGTTCTGATATATATATAGATATATAGATATAGATATAGATCTCCACACACATATATGTATATGTACATAAATTTTCTCCTTTATTCTCTCCCCGGTTGCAGGTCTCTTCTGATTTGGTTAGTGTATATTTTTCTGGGGTCTTTGCTACCCTTTTAGTATTTTGTTCTCTCACTCATCCATTCTTATCTGGATAAAATGACAAGGTAGAAAAACTCACCTCAAAAAAAAAAGAACAAGAGGGAGCTCTGATGGCTAGGGACCTAATCAATATGGACATTAGTAAGATGTCAGATCTAGAGTTCAGAATGATGATTATCAAGGTGCTAACAAGGCTTGAAGAAAGTGTAGAAAATACTAGAAAATCCCTTACTGGAGAAATAAAATCCCTTTCTAGAGAAATAAAAGAATTAAAATCTAAGCAAGTAAATCAAAAAAGCTATTAATGAGGTGCAATCAAAAAATGAAGGCTCTTACTGCTAGGATAAATGAGGCAGAAGGAAGAATTAGTGATACAGAAGACCAAATGATGGAGAATAAAGAAGCTGAAAAAAAGAGAGATAAACAACTACTGGACCATGAGAGGAGAATTTAAGAGATTAAGTGATACCATAAGATGAAACAATATTAGAATAATTGGGATCCCAGAAGAAGAAGAAAGAGAGAGGGTAAAGAAGGTATATTGGGGAAAATTATAGCAGAGAATTTCCCTAATTTGTCAAAGGAAATAAGCATCAAAATCCAGGAGGCACAGAGAATCCCCCTCAAAATCACTAAAAATAGGTTCACACGCCATCATCTAATAGTAAAACTTACAACTCTCAGTAACAAAGACAAAATCCTAAAAACAGCTCAGGACAAGAAGTTTGTAACATACAATGGTAGAAATATTAGATTGGCAGAAGACCTATCCACAGAGACCTAGCAGGCCAGAAAAGACTGGAATGATATATTCAGGACACTAACAAGAAAAATATGCAGCCACGAATACTATATCCAGCTAGGCTGTCATTGAAAATAGGAGAGATAAAAAGCTTCCAGGACAAACAAAAATTGAAAGAATTTGAAAACATCAAACCAGCCCTACAGGAGATATTGAAAGGGGTCCTCTAAGCAAAGAGAGAGCCTAAAAGTAACAGACCAGAAAAGAACAGAGACAATATACAGTAACAGTCACCTTACAGGCCATACAATGGCACTAAGTTCATCTATTTCAATAGTTACCCTGAATGTAAATGGGCTAATGCCCCAATCTAAAGACATAGGGTATCAGAACGGATTTAAAAAAATAAGACCCATCAATATGCTGTCTGCAAGAAAATCATTTTAGACCCAAAGACACCTCCAGATTGAAAGTGAGGGGGTGGAAAGCAATTTACCATGCTAATGTCACAAAAGAAAACTGGGCTGGCAATCCTTATATAAGATAAATTAGATTTTAGCCAAAGACTATAATAAGAGATGAGAAAGAACACTATATCATGCTTAAAGGGTTTGTCCAACAAGAAGATCTAACAATTTTAAGTATCAATGCCCCTAACATGGGAGCATTATATAAACCAATTAATAAAAAAATCAAAGAAACATATCAACAATAATATAATAATAGTAGGGGACTTTAACACCTCCCTTACTGAAGCGTACATATCATTTAAGCAAAAGATCAACAAGGAAATAAAGGTTTTAATGACACACTGGACCAGATGGACATCACAGATATATTTAGAACAGTCCATCCTAAAGCAACAGAATACACATTCTTCTCTAGTGCACATGGAACATTCTCAAGGATAGATCACATCTGGGTCACAGATCAGGTCTCAACCAGTACCAAAGATTGG
Source organism: Meles meles (assembly GCF_922984935.1). NCBI lineage: Eukaryota > Metazoa > Chordata > Mammalia > Carnivora > Mustelidae > Meles > Meles meles. The sequence continues at coordinate 33,055,124 of NC_060069.1, read as the reverse complement.
GATCATTCCCTGCATATTTTCAGACCACAGTGGTTTGAAACTAGAACTCAACCACAAGAGGAAAGTTGGAAAGAACTCAAATACATGGAGACTAAAAAGCATCCAACTAAAGAATAAGTGAGTCATCCAGGAAATTAAAGAAGAATTTTAAAAAGTCATGGAAACAAATGAAAATGAAAACACAACTGTTCAAAATCTTTGGGACACAGCAAAGGCAGTCCTGAGAGGAAAGAAAATAGCAATACAAGACTTTCTCAAGAAATAAGAAAGGTCTCAAGTATACAATTTAACCCTACACCTGGAGAAAAAAACAGCAAAGAAAGCCTAAACCCACCAGGAGAAGAGAAATAATAAAGATCAGAGAAGAAATCAATGAAATAGGAACCCAAAGAATGTAAAAGAAATTAATGAAACTAGGAGCTGGTTCTTTGGAAGAAATAATAGGATTGATAAACCCCTAGCCAGACTTAACAAAAAGAAAAGAGAAAGGACCCAAAATAATAAAGTCATGAATAAAAGGGAGTGATCATGAATAAAAGGGAGCGATCACAACCAACACTAAAGAAATGTAAACAATTATAGGAACATATTATGAGCAACTATACATCAGCAAGTTTGACAATCTGGAAGAAATGGATGCATTCCTACAGACATATAAACTACCAAAACTGAACCAGGAAGAAACAGAAAACCTGAACAGACCCATAACCATAAGGAGATTAAAGCAGTCATCAAAAATCTCCCAACAAACAAGAGCCCAGGGCCAGATGGCTTCCCAGGGGAATTCTACCAAACATTTAAAGAAGAATTAATACCTATTCTCCTGCAACTGTTCCAAAAAACAAATGGAAGGAAAACTTCCAAAATCGCTTTATGAGACCAGTATTACCTTGATCCCAAAACCAGATAAAGACCCTATCAAAAAGAATTACAGACCAATATCCTTGATGAACACAGATGCAAAAATGCTCACCAACTACTAGCCACTATGATCCAATGGTACATTGAAAGGATTATTCACCACAACCAAGTGGGATTTATTCCTGAGCTGCAAGGTTGCTTCAACATCTGCAAATCAATCAATGTGATACAGTACATTAATAAAAGAAGGAACAAGAACTATATGATACTCTCAATAGATGCTGAAAAAACATTTGACAAAATACAGCATCCTTTCTTGATCAAAACTCTTCCCAGTTTAGGGATAGAGGGCACATGCCTCAATATCATCAAAGCCTTCTATGAAAAATGCACAGTGAATATCATTCTCAATGGGAAAAAAATGAGAGCTCTTCCCCTAAGGTCAGGAACATGGCAGGGCTATCCACTCTCACCACTACTATTCAACGTAGTACTAGAAGTCCTAGCCTCAGCAATCAGACAATAAAAAGAAATAAAAGGCATCCGAATCAGCAAAGAAGTCAAACTCTGACTCTTTGCAGATGATATGATACTTTACCTGGAAAACCCAAAAGACTCCACTCCAAAACTGCTAGAACTCATAAGGAATTCAGTAAAGTGTCAGGATATAAAATCAATGTGCAGAAATCAATTGCATTTCTATACATCAACAGCAAGACAGAAGAAAAAGAAATTAAGGAGTCAATCCCATTTACAATTGCCCCCAAAACCATAAGATACCTAGGAGTAAACCTAACCAAAGAGGCAAAGATCTGTATTCAGAAAACTAGAAAGTACTCACTAAAGAATTGAGAATTACACAAAGAAATGGAAAAACTTTCCATGTTCATGGATTGGAAGAACAAGTATTGTGAAAATGTTTATGCTACTTAAAGCAATCTATACATTTAATGCAATCCCTATCAAAATACCACAATTTTTTTCAAAGAAATGGAAAAATGAAATAAGATGGGACCATAAGAGACTCTTAATCTCACAAAATAAACTGAGAAGTGCTGGGATGTGTGGGGGGAGGCATAGGGAGGCTGTTATATGAACATTGGGGAGGGTATGTGCTATGGTGAGTGCTGTGAAGTTTGTAAGCCTGATGATTCACAGACCTGTACCCCGAAGCAAATAATATATTATGTGTTAATAAAATAAAAATTAAAAAAATTTTGAAAAAGACCTACAGGGTGGGAACCACACTATGAGAAGATGGTTTTGCATAAGTGCATATTTTATTACCCAGCTGATACAAGCTGATTGTCTCATCACCTGATCAACACTGATTGAACTGAAAGAGGAAAAGCAATGAGAATCAGGTGTTGAAGCAGAAGTCTGAGAGATCTGAGGGAGTCTGGGACTTGAACTGATCCAGTCACCTGTTCTGTCCCAACTGTGTCCTAACTCCAATATGAGAATGAAGGGGGACAGGGAGCCCTGACAGCTGAGGGAGGCAGAAGCTCTGGCTCCTCCCAGATTTTGGAAGACTAACTTCTCTTTCTCCTTCCTTTTCCCTTCCTAGCTCCTGGCCAAAAAAATATTGACTGAGATACTTACTGCATGCTGGGCAGCGTGCAGGCGGGATGTTGGGGATTTAGAGGTGCAGTAGATCTGTGCATCCCTCCAACTTCTCTGAGCCCATACCAGCAGCCACAAAGGGGAATGACAATGTGAGTTCTGAAGGGGAAGTCTGTCTTGGGGTAGGGCTGCTTAAAGGCAACAGAACCTGCATTCCACACGGAGCAAGGGTAGGGCTTGCGCAAACAAAAACTAGAGAGGGCTACCTAGGTAAATGTAGACATGTTTAGGATGTCTGGGGAATGGGCAGAGGAGGGCTATAAAAAGTTTCAGAGGAAGGTGAAGAAAAGAAGCCCTTTAAATTTGAGGGCTAGGCATAGGGTGATGCAGAGCCAGTGAAGCTGTCCATGCAGTGCAGAGAAGTGTCTTATACATGATGTGGTAGAGTACATTTTTGGGGGCCAAGTTTTTTATACCTCCCTACAGCCACACCCTTCCCATACAACTTTGTAGTTTCCTCATGTGAGCATGAGTGAGTGCATTTCCCTATCCCTTGACTTTGAAATCAGCTATAAAACTTGATTTTCCAATAGGATCTTAGGAGATGAGACAAAGCTAGCTTTTGCACTTTTGCACTTGCTCCCTCTTGAACTTCTGCCCTTGCAGGACAAAGATATGCACTGGATGGTTTGGTCCAGAGAGGATGAGGCGCACTCTCTGAGACCCACAGACTTGAGTGAGAGAGGGAGCTTCTCCAGCTGTCACAGTCAGTGCCGAATAGCTCAGCCGTGCCCCACTTTGGTCAGACAACCTCCAGCCAACGGATGATGCATAAGCAAGTCAGGCTGAGATCAAGAGAGGCATAGAGCTGACCCACAGATGCCATATAAATGCTTTTTGGTCTATGCCACTGGGATGTGTTTGTGGTTGCTTGTTACACAGTAATAGATGACTGATGCTCTCATCATGATTCTCTCCCCCCAAAATTCAGGGAATTTTGTCAAGACTAGTCAATTCGTGGACAATCATAGGCACCTGAGAAGCTAAAGTTAGGGATTATGTCTCTCTTCGTCTCGTGGAAAGAAGGGCAGGACAGTGCTGGCAACAACTATGAAAACGGCATGGCTCTAGGTAAGATAAAGTCACACATATGTATTTGACCTCTATTTGACCTAGCCTGACTCCTATATATTTGACCCGGCCTAACTCCCTAAACTAGAGGAAGGAAGCAATGCTTTTTCCTAGAGATTAAGAGCATTCTAGAAGATTCTGAGAAACTTTCAACCAATCCTGGGAGTTGGCTAAAAAAAAAAAAAAAAATGCTCTAGAAAAGTAAACATTCTAAGTCCCAAACTTTAGACTCTCTTACACACACACACACACACACACACACCTTTCAAACCTAAATATGTGTAAGGTTTTGCAGTATGCAGTGATAAAAACACATCCTCATCATATGAAGAGAATTCCCTTTATAGCAAATCTACCTTCTTCAACATATGAAAACTCATGTTTTAGAACCCATATCCAGGAGTATGTCTTGGGCACACTTAACACTATGATTTTAAAATGTTGGTTGACCCTTAACTATTTTAGAAGGTTAAAATGGTAGAGGCCTCACAACTGTCAACAACTCTGTTATTAGGAGGAAAAAAATTGTACAATTTAAACATTTCAGCCTGAGATCTTATCTCCTTTTCCTGACGGCTGGTTCCAGGCAAGCTTGGACAAGGTAGTCATAAGCATTCATTGCCTTCCCTGAGCCAGGAATCAGGGCTGTTAGCTGTTGAGAGAGAGAGATAGCTGTCCCCAAAACTGACATTCAAACCCTAACAAACCTGTTCTCTCTCACAGATGGAGATTTGGGCAGAAATGAACCCAGACTGCTTTGTACCTTTAAGTGTGGCCACAGCCCCCAGCTGGCTCCGTGTCCCCAGCCCACCACGCATGACAGACTGCTTCCCAGCCGATGCTGCTCAGCGTGCATCCCGTTCATCCAAGAAGAGATGATTTCCCCAAGAAACTCCCACAGAATGAATCAGGACCTTTCAAAGTAGCAATTCGACAAGGCTCTTCTCACCCTTAGGCGGTTTTTATTCTTTTAAGGCATATATAGAAACATGGACCTTATCCGAGTATGAAAGGGTTCTTTTTGAATGTTTGTGGAGTGTGTGAGCGAGCCCCTCCCGCTGCTGCCCCCCAGCCTTTGGTGCACTGGAATCTGAACCTTTCCCCATTAACAGCCCTGTCCTCTGACCCCCTCAACAAGCCTCGGCTCATTCTTTCCCTGGCCCTTTGCTCAAGCTCCAGCCCCTGTCTGGGTCTGTCCACCCACACTCCCTCTCACCCTGACATCCGGGATGGGGCAAAGCTAAGTCAGGGAGTCTAGGTAAGGACGGGGGCAGGGCTGCACATAGAGCTTATCCATGAAGCTTTTCATTGCCAGGAGCAAGAACAGCTTGTAACAGTGACACAATCCTTATCTTGTCTGACAGAAATATCCCATTTTGAGAGACTAAACCTAGCAGGGCAGAAAATGAGAAAGATACCAAACCCAGATTGTCAAGGAAAGCATTCATCAGAAGCCAGTACAACACAGATCCCTCAGGTACCGGGTCAGGAAGCAGGAGCCAGACCCAGGCATGGTTGCGCTTTGTTAAACTGAGGTCATTCCCTGATCAGAGCCAGGCTGACTCCTCAAGCCCAACACAGTGCCCCAGAGACTAGGACAGATTCCAGGATAATCTGCCTCACCTTGGAGTGGCCATATGTGACGCTGCTCACAGCGCCATCTGGTGGCTCCTTGATGACGTGCCAGCCTGCAGAGCCTAAAGACCCCAGCAAAATCTCAACCAGAAGGGTTCAGAAAAGTCAAAACTTCACCCTGCCTGTCGCTCTTTCTCCCACCTGTTTATTCTTGTTTAATCGTCAAGATTTACTCAGTTCTCACTTTTGGGACTTCATCAAGATCAAAAGCTTCTGCACAGCAAAGGAAACAGTCAACAAAACAAAGAGGCAACCCACGGAATGGGAGAAGATATTTGCAAATGACAGTACAGACAAAAGGTTGATATCCAGGATCTACAAAGAACTTCTCAAACTCAACACACACAAAACAGATAATCATATCAAAAAATGGGCAGAAGATATGAATAGACACTTCTCCAACGAAGACATACAAATGGCTATCAGACACATGAAAAAATGTTCATCATCACTAGCCATCAGGGAGATTCAAATTAAAACAACATTGAGATACCACCTAACACCAGTTAGAATGGCCAAAATTAGCAAGACAGGAAACAACGTGTGCTGGAGAGGATGTGGAGAAAGGGGAACCCTCTTACACTGTTGGTGGGAATGCAGCCACTTTGGAGAACAGTGTGGAGATTCCTGAAGAAATTAAGAATCGAGCTTCCCTATGACCCTGCAATTGCACTGCTGGGTATTTACCCCAAAGATACAGGTGTAGTGAAAAGAAGGGCCATTTGTACCCCAATGTTTATTGCAGCAATGGCTACGGTCGCCAAACTGTGGAAAGAACCAAGATGCCCTTCAACGGATGAATGGATAAGGAAGATGTGGTCCATATACACAATGGAGTATTATGCCTCCATCAGAAAGGACGAATACCCAACTTTTGTAGCAACATGGACGGGACTGGAAGAGATTATGCTGAGCGAAATAAGTCAAGCAGAGAGAGTCAAGTATCATATGGTCTCACTTATTTGTGGAGCATAACAAATAACATGGAGGACATGGGGAGATGGAGAGGAGAGGGAGTTGAGGGAAACTGGAAGGGGAGATGAACCATGAGAGACTGTGGACTCTGAAAAACAACCAGAGGGTTATGAAGGGGCGGCGGGAGGGGGTGGGGTGTGGTGGGAGGTTGAGGAACCAGGTGGTGGGTAATAGGGAGGGCACATACTGCATGGAGCACTGGGTGTGATGCCAGAACAATGAACACTGTTATGCTGTAAATAAGCAAATAAAAATAAATAAATTAAAAAAAAAAAAAGATTTACTCAGTTCTCATAATGAACACGGTGAGAAAAAAAACTCTGCCAAACCTCAGTTCCATTTGAAATAAAGCAATTTACCCATTTGCTTCGCTGGGATGTGTTAGACATCCGGTCACCCAGACCAGGGCTGGAATGTTCCAGCCCATTTGGAGTGCAGTGCTTTTTCCCACTTGTCCTCCCTTTCAACGCCTTTGCAAAGGCAGAAGATGCGGACGGAAGGAGTCTTCCGTGGCTGTCCCCCGGGATTGCATGGTCCTCTTCCTCTTTGAATGGGATCTTCAGGTGCTGTCCTCAAGTCAGAAGGAAGAGCTACGGCCGCCAAATGATTTAGTGGCCAGCGGCACAGCATAGAGGCCTCTTTTTACCTTTTCCAGTCCTCTTTCAAGTACATCAGAGCACACCTCCCCTTATAATTAATACTCACCCCAGTGTGAAAACACCTGAGGAGACAATATCCAACTCTCCCCCTAAAAACCTTGCTGCAAACCGAGAAGATGAGTGGGATAACCGAGCAGTAATGCCACCGAAGACAGATGCCTCAGCTAGGATGACGGTGTTGTCAGGGTGTGTTGTTCCAGCTGAACCGGGCACAGCAAGTGAGTGTTTTCAGGTAAAAACATGCACTGAACCCCTGCCATGATGATCCTGATCATCCCAGATGTATCACAGCAATGAAGGGGATACAGAACTCTCTGGAAAGTGAGCCAGAGAGCATGATGCTTGAGCATCATAAACAAAACAGGCCATTTGAGTAAGGTAAACATTGGCAGGATCCTTTTTTGAGATATGAGCCTATGGTTTTTCTCACGCTATTTTAATCTCCTTGGATTTCATGCAAGTAGCCTTTGTAATTCTTCCCTTCAGGGTATTTTTTACAGAGCAGGATACAGATAGGACTTGAGGTCAGAAGCTTGTCCTTCTCCTGTCCTCTGTAATGGCTCCCTGATAAATACTAGGGGTCCCAGGTGTGGAGTGGAGAGAGAGAAGCCTATGCTGGCAAGGAGAGAGTCCAGGACAGGGCTCGGAATATCTATGAGTCCCACATCTATGATGTTGGGAATGTCTGAGTCATGAGGACAGCACTTTGAGGCAGGTGGGGAATGAGAGGGTCACAAGACCTCAAAAGGATACTAGGGTAGGGGATGCGAGGCCCAAGGACCCAAAGCTCAAAGCTTCACCAAAGATTCTCGCATTCTGAGCTAAACCTATGCAGCCCCAGCAGACTGAGACAATGGGTATGTCTCAGCATTAATCAGTGCAGACCTGTGACTCATGACTGGAAAGGTCTCCCTTTGGCTTTACCATTGTGAGTGACCCCAGGACCCTGGCACGACCTCAGGATAGAGAGGAGCCTACAGTAACACCAGAAGTGAAATTTCCAGGTGATCCTCCCTGCACACCTGAGTTCAAGACTCAGACTCACACGACTCCAAACGTATTGGCAGGAACAGACTCTGCAGGAACCTGCATTGCAGAGACCCAGAAGGAAACATAAAATGGAGATTGAAGGTAAAGTCTCAGCAGTATGGAGTTAAAATCCAAGCATTTAAAGCCCAGAGCCACACACAGTGCCCACAGTGCACCTAGACAGGCCTGGTGTTTGACCACGTTGGTGAGGGTGACTCCCGGATTGTCAGCAAGGACGCACAAATCAGAGCCTGTGATTGGTAGCAATCGCGCTTTGTGCGGTCCCCTTGTCTTTTGAGACCTCACTAACACTGGCTGGAGCATCCTCTCCCACAGGCTGCAGGAAGCACAGTGAATTTCTGGGGTGGCACAGCCAGGGCTTGGCCCTCTTAAGAAACTCAGGAGAACGGACAGGATCCCCGGAGATGTCAGTCTTCCTCCCTTTCCAGACAAGCCCTGACCCAGCAATTCACTTTCCCTCAGATACAAATTCCATTACTCCATCCTCTGTAAGACTTAGCTCTATAGTCAGGTTTGTCCTCAAAAAGCAATTACATGGTTGTCAAAAACCATTAGGCTGAATACTTGACATTGGTGCATTTTATTGTATGTTAAATAACACTCACCTTAAAACACACACACACATACACACACACACACACTCACTCACTTGTTATGGGCGTCTGTAAAATCTGGAAACAGACAAATTCATATGTCATCAAAGACATCTTCAATCTGTAAAAAGGGATACTTCCATGCTTTAGGACCCTCGAGACTTGGATTAGGTTAATGAAGACAGAATATATATATAATATTCTCTTTCTAGGGTGTGGTTCAGTCATTCTCAACCCTAGGAATTACCCGGGTAGGACAGAGCAGGTGGGCAGCCCGGGACATGGTGCTGGCATGGTGGTGTGCATAGAGTTGGGGCTGTGGTGGAAGAAAATACCCTTATGGCTTTTTTAAAAACTCGATTGGGAGGGGAGAGATCTAAGCTCGTTACGCACCCACCGTCTTCCCTTGAGCAAGTTTATTTCCCCTCCCTAGGCATTAGACATTCAACCGTAAAAGGAGTAAGATGGGTAAGATGATCTCTACATCTTAAATTTTATGATCGATTCTTTATTTAATCTATCTTGCAGCACCCGGGTGACTTGCATTATCAATCATAGAAGATGAAAGTGAAGCTTCCAATAAGGGACCATCTCTAAGAAGATGCCGCTATTCCAAGTCTCCAAATGGAAAACCAAGGCCACACAGCAACTTGAAAATGAGTGCCTTCTGAGGGCCACACCCCTGGATTGGATTTCCATGCTCCTAAAGGTAACATCACCACAACTGCATTTTTTTTTTAAAGATTTATTTATTTGACAGAGAGAAATCACAAGAGAGGCAGGCAGAGAGAGAGGAAGGGAAGCAGGCTCTCCGCTGAGCAGAGAGCCCGATGCGGGACTCGATCCCAAGGCCCCGAGATCATGACCTGAGCGGAAGGCAGCGGCTTAACCCACTGAGCCACCCAGGCGCCCCCACAATTGCATTTTTATAGGCTCCTTAGACTGGTTGAGGACCAGAGCAGACCCACGCCCTTGCCTTAGCACTAGAACTATGCCGCCAGCCTACAGGTGTGGGGCTGTGGAGTAGACCAGGGCTGAGAAGCTGACTGGCTGTGTCTAAAGAGGGTCTGAAAGTATCCTAGCAAACCCTCAGCAGTTGGAGTTAGAGCCAGGGCTGCTTTTGTAACCTGGAGAAAAATAGAATGCAGCCCAACCACCAAACCACAGCCCCGTCACCAGCCTGTGCTGCATTAGGGCTAACGTTGGCCCAGATAAGTTCATTGCAGACAGGGTGTTTTTTAAAAGATGAAGAAACAACAAGTCTACTGCAATGCAACCGCGGCAAATTCTATCCAAAGCAGACCCAGGAACCCAGCGCTGCAGACCCCAGTGTGATTCCAAAAGTCAAGAGCACCACCTGCTGCCCAGACTGCGGAAAGGCTGGTTTGTCCGTCAACCTTTCTCTTCAGCAACCTCAAACAGAAGGTGCCTTCAATTCAAACTGGGGGAGCCTGCTCAGTCTCCGAAGTTCTCTCCAAGATCTGTGAGCCGTTTGTATGCCTTTGTGTTTAAGATGGCCTAAAAAATGCCGCACAAACTCAATCACATGCTGGATCATTCGGCTGATAAAGGAAAGGAAAGGAAAATCATCAAAACATTCCTGGCCTCTATTTTGCATTTGTTAGGATATCGCTGGGAAGTTGTGTCTGGTGCTACTCTTTTTATCTGTAGCATATTCATGGATCAGAACAGCGGTGATGGCATCCTCAAGGAAGTGTTTCTACCAAGTAAAAGTCAAAGGACTCAGCTTCGAGCTCTGTAGCGATTGTAGAAATATGGGGTGAAAACTGAGTCATCATAGGGGACTCAGGAGGGTAGAAGCCCACCTAACTCCAAAGAATGTAAACAGAGCAGTAAGGACCATATTTAAATTGCAAAAGGCAATTTAGTGGAAATAAAACATCTTCTATCCGATCTAACTGATATAAATTATGAGGCAGTTTTACCTGAAGCTAATTTGTAATTTTGTTTTGCTTGTATGATGGAGTTTGAATTATAAGGATAAGAAATGTATACCTGGTATTGTCTGAAATATTTGTTAAATTAGGGGTCCCTGGGTGGCTCAGTGGGTTAAGCCTCTGCCTTCAGCTCAGGTCATGATCTCAGGGTCTTGGGATCAAGCCCCACATCAGGCTCCCTGTTCAGCAAGGAGCCTGCTTCTCCCTCTCCCTCTGTGCTCTCTCCCTCTTTCTGGCTCTCTCTCACTCTCATTCTCTCAAGTAAATAAAATCTTCTAAAAAAAATTTTGTTAAATTATATAAAATGATTTACTTCTGACTCCTTCTAACTGCTCTCCTTATTTCTATCCCTCCCCCTTCAATACACACATACACTCATATTCAGTGTTAATTGTTGAATGAATGGAAAAATTATGTCAACTCAGAGCATTCACTAGAAATTTCTCCCTCTGAAAGGGACTTCATATATGACTCAGCATTAATCAGGTTTTGCCTGCAGTGGTGGTGTGCTTCATAACAAACAACCCCCAGGTCTCGAGGGCTTACAGGGACAACTGTCCATCTTCTGCACCCACATGTGCTGTGGGTTGGTTAGAGCCGCTCTGGGTCTGCAGGTCAAGTCCAGGTCGGCTCCACATGTCTACCTGGCATGCTTTCTATTTTGTGGCCAATGGCAGGGGCACAGAGGCCACGTCAAGCAGGCTGGCACATTTAAAGCCTCTGTGCCTATCACATCTGCTCCTGTTCTTTTGGCCAAAACAACAGGGTAAGGAAGTGTATTTCTCCCACAGAAGCGTAAAGAAGCCAGGATGGGGAGAAGAGGGAATGTAGGGTTGTGGACAGACCACGCAACCTATTACAGACCCACATTTTAGAAATACTGCCTTTAAGGAAAGGGAGCATTTACAGTCCTATTCCTCCCTTTAAAAAAAGAAAATGTGTAGAAACTCCGATACAAGTGGTAACTGAGTCTCTGCCTTGTATTCTCTTTTCTCATTTCTGAAATCTCCACCAGAGTAACTTAAACAAACTGAGGACTAAATCACAACCAGAGGCCAGACCTAAAACTTAAAAGCTGAGATTGCGAACCAAAGGGCCCTCAGAGGAGCTCTGGCCTCACAAGTCACAGACTTGTGAAGGACGAATTCCAAGACCCAAGCTCTCACCCCAGCTCTGAACCAAAGTGGCTGAAGATGGGGATGAGTGGTGTTGTAGTCAGCCAAAAGCAAAATCCAACAGGAGTAGCCCTTAGCCTGCTGCCAAGGGGTCACAGAGTGACCTCACTTCTCCTCAGAGCTCCCCACCCCAGGCTAAGGGTGTGGGTAGCGAGATACATGGGACACGGTTCCTGCTGAGAGTGCTTTTGCCATGGCACTGGGCAGGCTGCCGAGGGGACCTTGATCCTGGCAGCTTCTGTGGACATGGAGGGGAGTACCCCACAGAAAGGAGGGGTTCCCATGGTGAGGTGGCTCCCTCCGTGGAGAGGAAGATCTGCACTGGCTGTTCCCAGTGTCTGATATCATACAAACAAGACCAGTCTAATCTATGAGAAAGAGCACTTAGAAAATGACATGAAGGAGGGAAGGTGGGGGAGGGGCAAAGCAGGTGAAGGGGAGAGGGAGGAACAGGCTTCCTGTTGTGGGATGAATAAGTCACAGGGCACAAGATAGAGAACATAGTCAACGGTACTGCAATGGCATTATACAGTGACAGGTGGGAGCTAGACTAGCAGCGAACACAGGGTAACATACACACTTGTCAAATCACCACGCTGTATCCCTGAAACCAATGTAACATTGTGTGTCAACTGTACTGCAATTAAAAAACAAGAAGAGGGGCGCCTGGGTGGCTCAGTAGGTTAAGCGAGTGCCTTCGGCTCAGGTCATGATCCTGGAGTGCCGGGATCAAGCTCACCCTCCAGCTACCTGCTCAGCAGAGAGTCTGCTTCTCCTGCTGACACCCACCCCCAGGCTCTCTCTCTTTCTCTCTCTTTCAAATAAATAAATTAAATTTTAAAAAAAAGAAGAATCACCCAATGTACAGAATTACAAAATGACTTCACAGTGTAGAAGCAGCAGCCCATAGTAATTAAAACGTGGTGCTTCTGGTACATGGGTTAACAGGTTAATGATATTGAATACAGTCTAGACATAGGGATACATATACTAATTGAATGCATAAGAAAATTTAGTATATAATAAATAAGATATTCATTAAAAATTTTTTTTAATAGATAAGTTAAAAAATTGTCTAGAGGGGAGGCACCTGGGTGGCTCAGTGGGTTAAGCCTCTGTCTTCGGCCCAGGTCATGATCTCAGGGTCCTGGGATCAAGCCCCACATTGGGATCTCTGCTCAGCGGGGTGCCTGCTTCCCCCCCTCCCCCACCCTCTGCCTGCCTCTTGACTATTTATGATCTCTTTCTCTCTCTGCGTCAAATAAATAAATAAAAACTTAAAAAATTTTAAAAAAAAATATTGTCTAGAGGGGAAAAATAAAACTGAACTCCCTACCTAACTCCTTGCACCAAAATAAATTCTGGATGGATGAAATATCTATAGTTTAAACGTTTATGGTGACTAACATAACACAATAAAAAAAAATAAAATGGGGGACGCCTGGGTGGCTCAGTTGGTTAAGCAGCTGCCTTCGGCTCAGGTCATGATCCTAGCGTCCTGGGATGGAGTCCCATATCGGGCTCCTTGCTCGGCAGGGAGCCTGCTTCTCCCTCTGCCTCAGCCTACCTCTCTGCCTACTTGTGATCTTTCTCTCTCTGTCTATCTCTCTCTGATAAATAAATAAAATCTTTAAAAAAAAATAAAATAAAATGGTCCCTTGGAATGGGATGTCATTTCTAAGAAAATAAATAAATAAATAAATAAATAAATAAATAAATGTTTAAGAAAATTAGGAAACAGTGTTAATATTTAATCTCGGTGTTGGAGGTGGGGGGGTGCTCTGTAGGCATTAGATCAACATCAGAACCCAAAACAGGCAAGACCAGGGAGTGAGACCCTTTCCTTGAAAGGGAAGCTTACCAAGGGTGTGCCCCAGAGCCCAGGGCAGCAAGCAGGAAATGACGTGTAGGCATGGCACTAGAAACACTAGCTCTCTCCTGTCCAGTCCACACTATCCTCTTAGAAAAACTGCTCTCAATTCATGCTTCTCCGGAAGGGGCAGCCCATGTTCCCATGCCACCTGCCACCACCATCACACACACCTGATGGGGCTAGCTAGGGGTGGGCACCTGACTCAAGCTAGCCAATCAGAATTCCTTTCCCAGGAATTTGGAAACAGATCCCTGTGGGTGAGCCAGTTAACTCCAAGGAGACACGCTATAGGGTCACAGAGAATCCAAAGCCAGAGCAGGCACAGGATGGCTGTAACTGTGAACGAGCAAGACCCAGACACTGGTGTGAAGCAGGCTGGTGTGCAGGGGAGGGGGAAAGAATGTCCAGCCCCAGGCCTAGCTCAAAGCCCCTGGGCTACCTCTCCACGAGGCTGGACAGTCAGTGCAGGTGACCTCTCATGAGACCTTTTCTGTGGGGTCCCCATGACCCACCTTGCAGTGAGCCCTCTCTCCACCTGACTCACTTGCCCTGATCACCGCCCTTGCAGCATCATGATTCCTGATGTAGACGCAGCTTTTATGGATACACAGGCTAAGAAAAGCGCCCAAAGAAGAAAGGAACAAATCAGAGCTAAGGGAGGTGGGGGGAGGAGAGATCACAGCTGGCTCCATTCTGTTGGAGAGTGAGGGGAAGGGACAATGAAGCAGACCTAAGAAAAAACAGACGAGTGGAAACAGCGTGCAGTCACTCAGCCCTCAGAAGGTGGCCTGTGTCCCAGAGCCTGGCAACAGAAAATACTCAGAAGCTGCAAATATGGGACAAAACGTCCCATGGTGCTTCTGTTATTTTCAAGGGAGTAGGCAAGGCAGAAAAAAAAACAGTAATGTGCAGCCCTTGGATGATTTTTAGGAGGGCTGAAAAGCCAGCCAGGCAGCTTGAAAGGAGCTGCTTCCCCGTTACAAAGGCTGGGCTTTGCAATTCCAGGCGTGCGGAGCAGCCCTGCTGACTTTTCATAACCTTCCATTTTTTTCCCTGGGATTGGTTTCCACCCCTGAGGGCAAGTGTAAAGAAAGAAGCACAATAAAAGGAATTACCCTCCGGTATTAACACTCAGTTCCCTCCTCAATCAGAGTGCTTGTCTTGCCCGGGGGCCTTTGGGCCAAAGTTGGGCCTTTTGTAAAAATAGAATCAAACTTCACAGATCACATTTTGGAGAATGGAGACTCTTCTTGAAAAGGTGTTTTTGCTTTTGTTTTTGCTTTTTAATGAGTGCAAAGGTGCAGAGCCACCACAGCTGGGAGGAAACTGTTGAGCCTCAAAAAAAATGAAGGAAAGGGAAGGAAGAACCTTCTAGCAGGTGAGGGAGGGGCCACTCTCCTTCCTGTCATGATTTTTCTAGCCAGGGAGGCTTTGTCAAGTGGCCGCATCTCCATAGCCAAGAATCTGAGCTGAAACCGGTTTGAATGGCAGCTGCTGCCTGAGGCAGGTGAGGAAGCAGGGGTCTTCCTCGGGGCACACCTGTCCAGGAGCCTCTCCTTGTGATCTGCAGGGCAGGCAGCAGGGCTGGAATGCGTTCAAGAGCCCCACCCCCTATCACTGTGTGGCTGGACGTGTCTTGGGATATGACTGGATGGTTTGTCCTCCCTGCATTTCTCTCCCTCTTTTCTTCAATTCCAGCTGGTTTTCACAAGGTACGTGGCAAGATAGAAAAGACAAGTAAACACCAGGATGTACTGGTTTTGTTTCCAAAATCCCATGGCCAGCATTAAAGTGAGGCAGGTGAGGCACTGTTCTGCGGGCAAAATCTAAAGACACCCCCCTCCCCAAGAAACTCAGAAGTCAGGATAGATAATATTTTAATGTAATAGTTAAAAAATCAAAATGACTAAGTCAATTTCACCAGGCTTGTTAAGTAATATTCAATAAATATCCTTGGTGTTGCTTAAAAAAAAAAATTTTTTTTAATACAAAAAAACTCTTGATTTGTAAGGTGTACCCTTAAATTTAGGGGCTGAAAAAGATCTTCATTCACCTCGCCCCAATCCCAGCCCTGCCCAGGGGAGTATCTGGAAGACCTATGGAGAGTATAAGGAGGGAGAAAGGAGCTTACAGAGAGAAAAGAGAAAGAGTGCCTCCCTTCCCCAAACCATACAAAGGGATCCTTTCCAGCTTGAGGAAAGAGAATCCTACAGGCTTCAGAAACCCCAGGGATCCAAGTGGATGCCCTCTCAGGGGTCAGGACCCCAAAGAAGAATAATCAGTGCGACCAGACTATGGACTGTTGTACAAAGGATTCCCAAGCCCTAGAGCGGCAAGGGAGCAGCAGAGAGGTAGGCTGGGACAGAGCACGTGACAGCAGGAACCCATGGGGACTAATCGCGGAAGGCTGTCCCCCTCCATGTGGCACTTCACAAGATCCCCGAACTGGGACCCCATGTGGAACGAATGGCTGAAGTCACTGTCCAGCAGCCAGCAGGATGGAGGGACAGCTAAAACATCATTCAACTGACAGAAAATAAAAGCTTGCCATAACTGTTGCAGACCCGTAGTTTCAAACTAGTATTAACAGCTGCCATATCCAGACAGGGAAACTGAAGCCAAAAGGTTAATTAAGCAACTTGCATTAAGCTTGGATTTAAAAAAAAGAAAGACTGTATGTATCTACATTTGATGGAGAAACATATCAGTTTCAATATATCCATTTAAAAGGACAGCCTTAGTTTTAGAAAGAACGCTAATCAAAATATTTCCTGTTTCCAGGGTTACCTCCATGATGCTCCTGCATAAAACTCAATGTCACCGGCCTGGGAGCCTTGGCAAAGGCTGATGAGACAGGAGAGCCATCTAAGTGCCACCTGCCTTCCCCCACCTCCCCCCCCCCCCCGAAGTTCTTTTGAGAAGTTGAAGCCGAGAATTTATGCGCACCCTTCCTATCAGATCAGGGGAGGGCCCAAGATCTCTCAAGTGAAATATACTTTCAGATCATGATGAAGCTATTGGCTTTCTGTTGACATAAATTACACGGGTACCACAATAGATGAAGCATCATTTTCTCCGTGCTGCATGGTTTTTGTAATAGCAGCTGGATTTCTCAATGCAATTTTTCTTAAGGTCAAATATTCTTCTCCAAGTATATTCGGCGATATGAGACTTGTCAGAACAAATCTAGATATATCTTTCTGTTCTTGTATTATTCACTTCCCAGATCCTATCAGGGAGATAGACGAGGAGGAAAAAAAATACACCATTAACAACAAAGGAAATATCTGATGCTACTCTGTATGGTATCTGTGTAAAACAGAAAGAATATAACCCACGGGGGAAAAGAGAAATCTCCACTATTTATTCCAGTAGCGCTGCTTTCTTGAAAACAATTAGAGTTTTCACTGCTCTGGGTTTCCAGCTTCTAGGACACCATCGCTGTAGAATACACGCTAGGCTTAAGAAGAGCTTTCAAGGGGAAAAGGAAATGCTATTCAGTACGCATCAGTTGTAAAATGCACTTGCTCTGAAGAAATGCTACGATATGGGAAAGCATCTATCTTTGAATAAGGGAAAACAGTTGTGGAGATTCTGTCTCAACAGCAACTCAGCTGTTAGTATTTGCCATGAGAGGGACGGCCACGGCGATCCCACACTGACACCAACAGCAAGGTCACACAACGTGGGACTGAGATCCAGCGAAGGGGAAAGGTATGGTTTTCCAGGTTCTCTAGGCAAGATGACATGGAGAGCAGAGCCATGGCCTTCCACAGTTATGGGTTTGGATCCCAATTCTGCCACCTTCCACCTGTGAGACTTGGGTCCTCAGTTTCCTCATCAGTAAATCTGGGATTTCTTCATTCATACAACAGATATGTATTATGAGCCTAAAATTTTCCAGGCACTGTTCTAGACATGGATGAAACCTAAGGGACCAAAACGGAGAAGGTCCCCTCCCTCCTGAAGAGTAGTTTCCAGACCCTGAGGTCACTGAAGGAAATGAAACAGGGGGATGTGACAGCATCTCAGGGAGGCAGCTTCTCGAGGAGACAGCCTTTGAGTTGAAACCTCGGAGAGCTGAAGGAAAATCATTCCAGAGAAAGGAAAGAGCCAGGATGAAGGCCCCACAGGGCGCTGACTGGGCTTGAGAAAATGCCACGGGGTATGTGTGAGGACAGCGGTGCTAGGGATGGGAGAGGAGAGAGAGATGCGATCAGTGAGGGAGGGAGGTCCGCTCGGCTTCTACAGGCCACAGTGAGGAGCTGGTTGCATTCCAAATGGAACTGGAAGTCATTTTAAATGGCGGTGACAAGATTTTTTAAAAACTCCACTCTGGCTCTGATCATTCATGCAAGAGGTGTGGGGTGGGACGCTAAAGCCTCTACCATGGGATCGTCTGGGATTCGCTGAGAAAATATCGAGGTCCGGGCAGAGTTCCTGGCTCCACATCTGTGCTCCTAAATGACCACCATTAATCATACTATCTATGGAGCTCTTTGAATATCTCCCTTCATTCCATTTAATACATTGCATGAAATGATCAGCTTTGGGGCCAGTCTCCCCGACAAGACAGAGCTCCTTGACAGCAGATACCAGGCTATACCCATCACTGTATTCTTGGGACCTGGTACAGGGCCTGACTCATGACAAGCACTCTATCATACTTGCTGAGTTCAGAGCTGAATCCACAAATGATTTTTTCTTGATGGAAGAAACCCAAATAGTTTCTGTTCTTCCACCGTGAGTGTTAAGAGATGGAAATTCAGGTTTGCAAAAATGAGTGGGTTAGTAAGGATGGCTGATTCTCCTTACCAGGCACCGTAGAGGTGCTAGGATGCCAAAATGGCTGTAGATTCTAGTCTCCTCAAGACCCTTCCGTCAAGTGGTGAAGCCTGTTTCTTCGCCCCTTAAATCTGAGCCAGCTGTGTGAATTGCATCAGCTAGGAATTGAAAGCCAGTGATGGAAGCGACTTCATGCAAGCTCCAAGGCTAAGCCTGAGAGACCTCAGAGCGACCAACCCCATGCCTGGATCCCCTCCTCCAACATGTCATCAAGCCCAGGCCAGCCTACTGGATGGATGGCCACGGGGAAGCCGTCTGTCCAGCCATCCCATCTCCTCTAACCAAGAACAACAAAGCACTGCCTAGATCGGGGCTGCCCCACTGAGCCCAACCCCAAGGAAGGATGGGCTTTGGTGGTTAAAACCCCAGCTCCTCTGGCCAAGACTGGGAGGATTCTAAGGTGTATCCTACACACGGTGTCTCAGAGCCCCCCACACCCCCCCCCCGCTCCCCTTATTGGGAGCAAGCCTCAATTGTCCACAGCAGTCCTCAGGCACGAACTCCTGCTTGCTTGGCTTTTCCCTCCTTCCCAGACTCTCTGCCCTACTCTCACCACATTTCTCAGGAGAGAGGTCCCTGTCTCAGCCTCTGCTTTGGAGAACACCATGACCCCAGAACTTTTCCCAGATGGGTTTAGCTTCCCCGTCTCCTGGCCAGAAACCTCCAGGGCCACCTAATGGAGCCTCCCTCCACCCCACAGCCCAGCTATGGGGCTGGAGCCCCATGTTCACACAAGCCCTGAGTGTCTCACTCACATATTGGAACTAGTTCTAATCTCCTCCTTGGAAGAAAGGAAACCACAGTTGAGTCTGTAATCCCTCTCTGAGTTTATTAATCCCTGGATTATATCACACCACCAAAGTCACCAGGGTCCACCCATTGAGGGAGCCCCAGACCCAGAGCCATTCTGTGCCTTGGTCTCCTGGAGTTCGCCTCAGTCTGGGCAGCCAAGAATTAGGGAGTCCATTCCAGGAATGCAGGGGCCCCATCAAGAGGGTCTGGAAGGACTGGGTAAGGTCCCTGGAAGCAGTGGCCTCCTGCTCATATTAACTGGATATGAGAAACTCACAGTTTCCCAGGAAGGCAGACTCAAAGAGGGTGCCTGTGTTTTGAACTTACTCAGCAGACCCATTCCGTGCCATAGGGAGCAAAGGAGAAGGGTCAGATGGGGGGTGGGGGTGATGATCTGGTCTGGAGGAATGTATGCCTACATGTGGATGCATCATGTGGCCAGCTGGACGGACGGTCTGAGCCAAGAGGAGAAGCCTCGGCTAGAGACACACTGGGAGGATCGTCTGCAAATCGATAGCAGGTCCAGGTGAAGGGAGAGTATGGGAGGAAGGAAGAGGGTCTAGGACTGGTCTTGAAGGAACTACAACTATATTTTTTAACAGCTTTATTGAAGTAAAAGTGACACACAATAAACAGCACATATTGAAAGTGTATAATTTGATAAGTTTTGACAGAAAGTGTATAATTTGATAAGTTTTGACATGTATACACCCACAGATCCATTATTCCATTCAAGATAATGAGCATGCCCCTCACCTCCAAAGTTACCTGGCGCTTCTTCGTAACCCCTCCCTCCCTCCTGTCTCCAGGCAACCCCTGATCTGCTCCGTTGCTAGGATTAGTTCTCACCTTCTAGAATTGCAGGTAGACGGCATCACACAGAATGTAATCTGCTTTGGTCTAACTTCTTTCCTTCACTCTAATTACTTTTCTTTTTTTTTTTTCCTTACATATTGTCCATGTTGTCACTTGTATCAAGAGTTTATTCCTTGTTATTGCTGAATTGTATTCATTGTATGGACGCACCACAATTTGTTTGTACATCGTCAATGTATGGACATTCAGACTGCTTCCACTTTTGAGCTACTACAAACATAGCACCTATGAATATCTGTGTACAAGTTTCGGTGTAGACATACACTATAATTTCTCTTGTAAATGCCTAGGGGTGGAATGACTGGATCATACAGTCAGCATTCAGTTAACTTTTAAAGGAACTGCCAAATTGTTCTCCAAAGAGGGGAGACTATTGAACATTCCCACTGGCCATATACAAGAGTTCCAGTTGCTCCAACTCTTCACCAACACTTGGTATGGTCAGTCTTGTCATTGTAGCCATTCTAATAAGCGTATGGTATCATTTCACTACGGTTTTAATTTGCATTTCCCTAGTGACTAATGAAAAAACAACCTTTAGCAACTGGAAGAAGACTGAACCTATCTATACAAGAGACCCGAAGGAGAAGACAGAGATGCAGGAAGAAGGCCAAAAAAACGTGGCATCACAGAGGCCAACAGGAGAAATGGCTCAGAGAGAGTGGTCAAGAGAATCAAATGATGCTAACGTGGACTGAAAATTCTCATTTGGATTTCGTGCCTTTGGTGACGTTCTAGTAGCAACTGGTTCCACCTTCTAGCCTCTCTCCACATTTGCAGAATAGGAGTCTGCTGGGCAGCACCCTCTCCTCTGGTGTGTGGGCTCCAGTTCCCTCCTCAGAGCCCCTGAGGCAAAAACACCAGCAGATGCCACTTTGCAGCAGTCCCACATTTCCAGAGGGGGTGACAGGATCTATCTCCTGGGAGGCCCACTGTGACACGGAGATTAGCATGCAGAAGTTTTCTTAGGGAGTGGTCTCCGGCTGGTCATCTCTGACAACAGAAAGAAGCAAGACTGGGCGAGGCAGATGCTGGGATGCTGAGGCTGGGGTGGCTCTTCGGTGTTGTCCCCCACTGGGGGTAAGGAGGTCAAGCCTTCCTTCCCTGCACGGACCAGTCGCTGCACACAGCCTGCCGCAGGAGGGAGGTGTGACCCCAGAGGAGGCGACTCTTTCAGCTGAAAGTGATGCTTTTAGATAGTTACTGCTGAGGGCTGCTACGCGGGATCCTTTTCCTTTCATGTTCAAAAGCGATCAGGGTGGCACACTCAGCATCCACTACAATCGGTTTCTCCTCCAAGTTTCCAGGTTCTAAACCCAGCCTCTTCCTTTGGCTCCCCAGCTCAGATTGGAAGCCACTTCCTGCCGTTAGAGTTGGCAGATCACTTCAGAGCCCCTGGTGCACTTTTGCAATGTTCCAATGCCCGCTTAAAGAATTTCTTACGCTAAACACTCTCCTCTCACTGTTCCCAGTTTCCTGATGTGCTCCTCTGCCCAGATGACTCCAAAACCATTAGGGAGGAGGGGGTGGGGAGAAGCCCACGCTGGTGGGCTGGTTCTGTGTCCCACTGGCTGGGTTACATATATAACCCAGAAAGGTCAATTTGGGAAATAGCAGGATTACGTTTTGCTTTCAGCTCATGCATACCCCCGAGTCATCTGAAAAGAGCAACATTTCCATACAGAAATCTGGAATGAATCAGAGAACATGCATCCTCCGTGTGTCTGCCCTGCAGGTAGGAATGTGCCTGAACTCTCTGAGCAACTTGGAGCCGGAGTGTGATCCATTTACGGCACTGCTGACATATTAATGCGCTAAATGACTCCCCGGTGATCGGAAAACATTAACACAGCCACAGCCTGAGTGCCTAACTTCAGGTGGAAAAGACCCAGGCTCACGGATAATCGGCTGAAAAACAGTATAAAGGAGTGTTGTAGGGGCAAGGATAAATCAATGAATTCTCCTTTCCATTTTTCCACCAGCACCAGAGGAGATTTTCAGTAAATGCTGGACAGCAAGATCAGCACATCCCAAATAAACAGGTCCTGCCTCTTAATCAAGTGTCCGTCACAACATTTAGATGTAGTCATATTGGTTTTAGGAAGCATGTCGAAACTCACCTTCCCTGGTTCCCCTCACCAGCATTAAGAAGTCATCAGAATACAACCCGCTTCTGTCAGTCAGAGCACATTTTATTAATACAGAGAGACCACGATTCACCTTGTTCATCCTCCCAGGGGGAGTTTAGATCCTGGTAAGCACCACTCATGTTGTTTGCCATGAACTTGATTACAAGGAGGAAGCAAAACACAGCATTATTACCAAAAAATCCTTGCTGACATCTTATCACCCCTCACCGGGGAAAAATGTATTAAAGTCTTCAAATATACAAATCTAAAAATATGTTACAACATTTAACATTAAGACTCGTTTATTTTTTAAAATATGCTTTAAAATATACTAAGCATCTCTCCTTCCCCTGATTCTCCAATGATGGGCAGAAGCCCTCCCGGCGTCTGCGTCCTGGATTTCTGTCTCGGTCTCTGTCCCTGGGGGAGGGGGTACTGCATAGCACCCAAGGCGGAGACTAGGTGGCTTGCTCAGCTGACCGCTTGTGCTGGCTCCGGACGTGGCCCTCGCTGCTGGGGGGCACCTCCTTCTGGAGGTTCCTGGTGCTAGTCTTTCCCACCGTTTCAATCCAGGGGTGCTGAAGGACCTGGTGGGCGGTGTAGCGTTTTTTGGGGTCTACCACCAGCAACCGGCTCACCAGATCTTTGGCAGCTGTGGGAGGGAGAGAAGGAGGGGAAAATGAAACAAATGCAAGAGGCCCTGACCTTGCCTGTCCCTTGCACAAACGGGAATCACAAACGCCCATATGGGCACCCCGCACTAGAGGGCGCTGTCCCACAGAACATTCTGTGATGATGGGAACCTTCCATGTCTGCAGGACCCACTGAGCTTCTGAATATTTCAGAATATTGCCCAGACTGAGGAATGGAATTTTTATTGTATTGACCTTATTTAAATCGCAATAGCCGTAGCAGCTGGAGGGCTGGGGGGGGGGGGGGCGGGGGGGCGCTACCGTGTTGGGACAGCACAGCTCTAGGTGTCCATTCATTTCTAGCGTCGGGGGCCAGGCCCACCCCGGACATCCATGGTGCCCCTCACAAGAGAACAAACGGAGGCCACACACCATATGTCTACATATCTTACACTCTGAAATCCATCATCGGGCTGTTAAATAAAATCTGCTCTATCTCCTTCCTAAGTTGGTAAATATGCCTTCACACTTAACAAAATTGAGAAACATGAAGGAAACCTACGTAAAAAACAGCTCAAATTCAAAGTGGATTCCATTTTCTGCCCAAGATCATGACCGATTTTGGCCACTGCTGGGCCAGGTGGCAGGCAAGGGGGAGGAACGACGTCTCTGTGGTTTGCTGACTCTCCCTGGCCAGCTCCCTGAGCCTCCTTTTTAATCAGGTGAAAACGAAAACACACACCTCTCTTGGGGGATGACTCCTGCTCAAGACTGGCAGCTTACCCAGCAATCAGCCCCTCCCTCTACACCACTGCCCAGCCGCCTCTTAAGGACGGAAGCCCCTGGATCTCTCCTACATCGCCCACTTCCAGCTGGGTGAGTTCTGCCCACAAAGCACCCCAGCACACACCGCGACCAGCACCACTCCGTCCAGATCCTCAAAGGACTCAGTGGGGAGCGGGTGAGGTTTAAACGGAAAATTCTCAGACTCAACGTGTACCACTGTGGACAACTGGACACCCCGCCAAAAGGTCCAAGCTCTCTCTACCCCTCTGAACAGAGGCTCCTTGGCTCCCCGGAGGCACTACAGGAACTGTCTGGGTAAAGAGGTCTCCCCAGTCTCAGAAGTGGGCCTGCACCATTCGAGCAGGGAATTCTGAGGTTCTGATGAAGTAACCTAGAAGGGGGGCCCTGGGTTCTGGAAGATGCATGTCCTTGGCTCGAGTCCCCTTGCTCTGTGGGGTGGATGTGACAGGAGCAGGACCCTCTAAGCCATGGGGCACAGGGCACAGGCCACCATAACTTTCTAAAATGATTTTTAGACCTTCAATTCCCAAGTCACCATTGGCTTGCTCAGCTCAAGACCCTCTCTCTCCCTGCAGCACGCCAGCCCTCTCCCTATCTTATTTAAGGGGTGGAAAATATGAAGCTTTTTCTTTGCCTCATTCCCCCAACCCCAAATAAGGAGACTGAGACTGGGGAGGGCAGTTCAATAACTATTCTTAGATTACACGGTTGGAGAAATTGAGGGAAAATAAAGTTATCACTCCTATTCACCTTTTAAGCCCAAAATTCCATGACTCAAAACCCCATGACTCAAAACCGCTGAATATCTAGTTCCTGATTTCACAAGTGTAGCAAGTGGTACCAAAAAATCAGTAGCAAAAAGGGGAAAGACTGCATCTGGAAGGGCCAGAAAGAAGGAAGATCCCGTAAGCCTCTGCTCCACTGAAGATAACCAAGACCTTTACCCCCCCCTTTCCAAAGCCCCTGAGCTCCAACTACACCATGCCACGACCCCCGGCTGCTCACAGAGGAAGATATGCATTCCCAGTCTGCTCAATTCCCAGCACTTCTATATACAAGATGACTGCGATCTCTCCAAATGAGGGTTTCCATTTCTGATATTCTTCAGTTCTGAGCTCCCTTCACTGCCTTAAGGAAAAGTATCCAGTGACTGCAACCAGGGTCAGACTTATTCACTGAATCCAAAGCAAGTCCTGTTTCCCAGAGTGCTACACAAATAAATCTACACGAAGCTCACGGTTAACAAAGGATAAAGTACAGGTTGACAGCCCCCCGCTGTGCCCAGTTTGGAGATGGGCCCTCTGCAGCTGACCTAAAACCAGCTCTGCAGAAAGAACCCAGGACAGGCTCCAGCTCTAACGTCACCTCGTCTCCTGCTTGGGGAAGCCAATCTCACCGTCAGAAATATTGTCCCAGTAAGGGGCCAGGAACTCAAAGCGGCCCAGCTGGATGATGTTAAAGAGCTCGTCCTGGTCCCTCTCCGGGCTGCGGAAGGGGGGGAAACCACACAGTAGGATATACAGGATCACGCCTGCGGCCCACATATCCACTTCCAGTCCATAACCTGTGAGACAGGCAGAGACACAAGGGAAACTGAGACCAAGCTGGATCAGAGAGGAGGAGAGAAACGTGGGGAAATGTAGTTCTACATAACAGAGGACCACAGCTTTGAGTAAGCGCGAGCCACTTGTAAACACATGGGTGGGGGGGCATCTCGGCTCTTTCCACTGTATGGCGATTGTGGACATTGCCGCTATGAACACTGGGGTACAGGTGACCCTTCTTTTCACTACATCTGTACCTTTGGGGTAAATACCCAGTACTGCAATTGCAGGGTCATAGGGTAGTTCTATTTTTCATTTCTTAAGGAATCTCCACACTGTTTTCCAAAGTGGCTGCACCAGCTTGCCTTCCCACCAACAGTGTAAGAGGGTTCCCCTTTGTCCACATGCCCTCCAGCATTTGTTATTTCCTGCCTTGTCAATTTTGGCCATTCTAACTGGTGTCAGGTGGTATCTCAGTGTGGTTTTCATTTGAATCTCCTTGATGGCTAGTGATGATGAACATTTTTTCATGTGTCTGTTAGCCATTTGTATGTCTTCTTTGGAGAAGTGTCTGTTCATGTCTTCTGCCCATGTTTTGACTTGATTATCTGGAGCCGAGATGCCCTTCAACAGATGAATGGATAAAGAAGATATGGTCCATATATACAATGGAATATTACCCAGCCATCAGAAGGGATAATTAACCAACTTTTGCATCAACGTTGATGGGACTGGAGGAGATTATGCTGAGTGAAGTAGTTCAAGCAGAGAGAGTCAATGATCATACGGTTTCGCTTACTTGTGGAGCATAAGGAATAACACGGAGGACGTTGGGAGAAGCAAAGGAAAAGTGAAGGGAGGAAATCGGAGGGGGAGACGAACCATGAGAGACTGTGGACTCTGCGAAACAAACTGAGGAGGGGGGGATGGGTGGCCTGTGATGGGTATGAAGTAGGGCACATATTACAATGAGCACTGGATGTTATACACAAACAATGAATCATGGAACACTGCATCAAAAACTAATGAGGGACTGTATGACGACTAACATAGCACAATAAAAATAATAATAAACACATGGGGGGACTTGGCTGCCATCACCTACAAGTGGGGAATTGACACCAGTGTTAACCAAAGCTTGGTCCTCAGACAACTGCCAGTTTGTAATCCTTTATTTCTGGTCTGGGATAAAAAAAGCATAAGTAAACATTTGGAAACTCATAGCAACTGGGCATGGCCACGACATCCAGCTGCAGGGCCAAGGACAGGTCTCACTGAACAGAGGACAGGGCAGAGTTCAGGGGTTGTCGAACACACATGGTGAGTCACACGTGGCATGAGCGGGGACCTTGTCCCGTGTGGCAGAACTTCATGTGGGTCCACAATATATTAGAAATTTTAAAACCTTCACCAGAGATAGTTCGAGAAGCCCTGGTCTACCCCAGCAGCTTCTCTGTCCTAGTCATTCATTGTCTTCTCGCACTGAAAAAATATTTTTACTGGCTCTCTCCTATGATTATAAAAAGCCTGACATTACTAGCTATATCCCCATGAGTGCACAGATACACACAAACACACACCCACACACACTGATACTTCCTGTAACAAAATTACGATCACATTGGACATATTTTATACTCTATTTCATCCACTTAATACATCATGGCATTTCCTATACAGGAATTTCCTATAAAGAATATTAAAAAAAATTCTTCAAAAATATGATTTCTAATAACTGTCAGTATCCCCTTTATATAATGAATCCTTTATGTTGTAGTCTAAGTGTTTACTAACTTTCTTACACCATAGTTCTGTGACGAACATCCTAATCTATTAAATATTTGGGCCATCTCTGACTATATTCTTGAAATAGCTTTCCAGGGGCGCCTGGGTGGCTCAGTGGTTTAAGCCGCTGCCTTCGGCTCAGGTCATGATCTCAGGGTCCTGGGATCGAGTCCCACATTGGGCTCTCTGCTCGGCAGGGAGCCTGCTTCCCTCTCACTCTCTCTGCCTGCCTCTCTGCCTACTTGTGATCTCTCTCTGTCAAATAAATAAATAAAATCTTTAAAAAAAAAAATTAAAAAAAAATTAAAAAAAAAAAGAAATAGCTTTCCAGAAATAGAATGCGGAACATAATACACTGTCAAGGTTTTGGATACGTACTCCCCAATTAACCTCACAAAACCCTGAACAGCCACATGGACATTTTCAAACGCACTCTAACTTTTTACCTTTGGGAAAGGAAGCCACTCAGCAGCTGTAATTGGGAAGTTGGGTATTCATTATTAAGCCCCAGAGCAATGGTGACAAAACAAATCAGCAAAAAAAATAGAAATAAATCACTGCTGACCTCTTTATGGCCAACTTCACTGGCCTTTCCTCAGCACTGTCCTGCCTTTCACACTCAGGAGCATTCTCGGCTTGGCTCGCCCTCCCATCTTGGAATTCGCCCCTCGACCTCTGTGGCACCATACTTTCCTCATCCTCTTCCTGCCTCTCCGCTGCCTTGTCCCCTACTAGACTGTCCTTCCATCCCCATCCCCAACTCTGGGCCTCCCTCCAGAGTCTGTCTCTGGTGGCCCTTCAAGAGGAGCTCCTTCTCTCGCCCACATGGGCTGCCATTTCTGAGTCAAGGAGTCTCAAAAGCACCCGCTCAGCCCAGGGCCTGACCTCCCTTGCCAAGTGGACAACTCCCTGTGTCCATCGTCATACCTCTACCAAATCAATGTGTTTAACATTGCAACCCACCCACCCCATCCCCCAAAAGAGCTTTCCAGCAGCCTGTCTTAGTCAGTATCAGCCCCAAGGCGGTGGTTTCCCTCAGCGTTCAGGGAGACAATTGCTTTCCTTCTTCTCTTACCCAGGGCATCGATGCCCCCACTAAAATGTCTATGATGGCTCAGTATGTTCCTGTCTGCCATGGCCACTCTGCTGGCCACATGGAGTCCAAATTCTTCTGTTCAGCCTCCCCAGTGTAGAGAATCCAGACCCAACCTAGTCAGCCAACTGAATTTCCCTCTACCACACTGAGATCAGTCTTCTCAACAGCTCTACCCGCCAACCTCCATGCATAGTCCAGTCTCCCTGTCTTCCCTTCCCTGATGCTTCTGCTGCTGGGAAACTCTCTCCCTTCTCTCCACCAACACCACAACGCATCCAGAGCTTTCCCATCTTACCTATGGCACCTACACTGATTTCTCCCAAAGTGCCACGGTGGCTAAACAGTCATTCAGGCCCTGGGCTGAACAGTATTTGGAGCCATACAATAATAATGACAGTTTCCTTTTTATGTACTTTTTATGAATGTGTCACTAAAACAGTTCATTGGCTCTTCATATAATATACAAACTGGTAATAAATATTAATCATGGGGTTTGAAATGGGACACCCTGTTCCTTAAAATGCAAAGTTGGTGGAGGAGTTTTCAAGCCAATTACTCTAAGAACTGCTACAAACTTTTCCCATTAGAGGTAGCCATGGGTCAGTGGCACAAACGGCCTTGCTTTCTTGAGTTCCCTGGCTAATTCTCTACTGTCTTTTATCTCAATCTCTTGCCAACACACACACACACACACACACACACACACACACCAATCCCTCCTCTGTACGGGCAGACCAGATGAGGAAAATGTCCACATGCTTTGGTCAAGATCTTCTTCAAATATTCCCATTAAAATTCAAGTGGAAGCCTGGTGCCAACTCTGAGATTTTTGACTGCTCCATATTGAAAAATACAAAATATTAAGTTGTAAAAATAAGACATTTGCTAGTAAGTGAGCCAGAGTCCAATGGAGCAAGGTATAACGCCTACCTTTCTCAGAAAGAATTTCAGGAGCTACGTAAGTCGGAGTCCCACACACAGTAAATATAGGTCTCACCACATGCTTTGCAAGGCCAAAATCAGCCAGTTTCAAGGTGGTAGATTTGTCCTCATTTCGCTGAACCTGTAAAGAAACAAAATCTCCAAATCACCAAAATTGTGATGAGAACAAAAAAGAAAAACTAATGAGACAACAAGCATGCAGGGTCAGGATAAACAAAGAGGTAAACCTACTCGAGCTAGTAGTTGATAAACCCAACCTCATTTCAGTGATGGAACCTCACATTTTCAAGTAAAACACCAATGAGCTAGACTCATTGTCCTACGGCCACAGATGGGTATTAAAATTTATATCAAATTAAACATTTAGGTTCTCAGAGGCACTAGCCACATTTCAAGTGCTCAAGAGCCATTGATGGTTAATGGGTACTTTATCGAGCAGTGGAAATAAAGAACATTTCCATCATCGCAGAAATTTCTATCGGGCACCGCTGACTTAGAACAAGGATCGATGATATTTTGAGCACCGACGAACGTTAGTGAGGTCAAGAATGCCTCTGGGGGATGCGAAATTGGGCAGGAACAAAAAAAGAAGGGGAAAGAACTAGGAATTAAAAGGATGAAGTAAACAAGCAATGAAGAAACACTAGGTACAGACCCAATTTGGGGGCTGGGGGAGGCGTTAAGGACCAAACAGACCAGGGGTCTTTATTTCCAAATCTAAGAGTTGCTTCTGGATGGTCTTGGACAGATGTCTTTACTCATCTAAGCCTCCTTTTAAAAAAGAGGGGGGTGATAATACCCAGCAATTAGGCGTCTGTCAGGAGTTCCAATCAAGGTCCATAATCTACCCTGCAAAGTCCTCATCTAAAGTAACCAACAGTCCCAGGCCGCCAGGGACTGGAGGGCTTCCAGGATGTGAGATGATCATTTTTAAAAGTAGGACAATCTCTGGGCTGCCTAGGTAACTCAGTCCATTAAGCATCTCCCTCTTGACTTCAGCTCAGGTCACGATCTCAGGGTCGTGGGATCGCGTCCGGTGTCAGGGTCTGAGCTCATCGGGGAGTCTGCTTGACATTCTCTTCTCCCTCTGCCTCTCCCCCACTCTCAAATAAGTAAAGAAAACTTTAAAAGAGGCAAAAAAATCCACAAAAACAAAAACAAACAACTAGGATAGCCTCAGGCAAACCAGGATGAGGTAGCTGTGGACTATGGAACCGGCGCTGCCAAACCAGGATTTACTGCTGTATATGAGAATGGACAGACTGGGTTCAGTCGATGTTTTTGCAGGAAGGTGAAAGACGTTAGCTCTGATTCTTTAGACCCCACTTCCCCTGAGTTTTAGAGAAGGGGAAAATCGGCCATTTTTAGAGCACCAAAAAGACAGCTACCCTCACTCTAAAATGAAGACAGAGAACCCCTGTCTTCCTTGGTCATTGTTAAAATGGATCCCACCCGGGGCGCCTGGGTAGCTCAGTGGGTTAAAGCCTCTGCCTTCCGCTCAGGTCATGATCTCAGGGTCCTGGCATCGAGCCCCGCACTGGGCTCTCTGCTCTGCGGACAGCCTGCTTCCTCCTCTCTCTCTCTCTGCCTGCCTCTCTGCCTACTTGTGATCTCTGTCTGGTCAAATAAATAAATAAATAATCTTAAAATTTAAAAACAAAAGTGGATCCCACCCACATCTCATTCTTTCAAACAAATCCCAGTGACTGGCTTTCTGCTTGCTGGTAAACCAGTTCCCACTGCCCAGTTAGTGTGCCCTGTCCCCATCAACCTCAAGGTATCTACCTGCTGGATGATGTGTTAGGAAGTGGTGGGTCTTCCCTAAAGGAAACAAATCTCAAGAGGTGAGCCTAGCAGGTACTTACACCACCACGCAAGACATGATAAAAGTAAAGATACATTATATTTCACATAAAAAAGAACAGCAAGGGGGCAAACCCAGCATATTTTGCAGTAAGTGAAGGATACATTGGTTTCCTCCATGCTATGCAGGCGGTTTTCCACTCCAGGGAAAGGTTAAATCATCAGGCACATCAAAATTCCAACCTTCTTCAGCACTGGTTGGTACCCAAACAAGTAAGGTAGAAGAATGACCCATAGGCGGTCTGGCCTCCAAACCTCAGAGAGAGTTAAGACTCAGAGCAGCAGCCGTCCCCCTAGGAGTCTCACCTTGGCCAAGTCTCAGGACAGCAAGAAATAAAGGCACAAGCCAAAGGGTTCCAATGCCCCTCATTCCTGGGAGGCAGGAAGCAAAGCACAGGCCGGCGATACCTGCCTGCTTCCAGCTCTCTGGCTGAAGCAGCTCTGGGCCCCAGCGGCGGACCCCAACTCTCCATGGGTCCCAGACAGCTGCTCCTGGTAGCTGGTCTGTGCAAGCCAGAAAGATGCTGGTTCCCTACGGGGAAGGTGTTCCAAGCCCCTTTAGCAGTCTTGCCACCCATCATTCTGATCTCATGTTCACAGAAAGCAGCCCACGCGATCTCCAGCAGGGAGCATTGAATGGTGGATTCTGCAAGTGTGGCATCTTTTCCTCCCCCCTGTCATCTGCCTCTTGGGAAAGGTGCAGCCCACACGACACCTGTCGTCACATCCCGCCTGGCACCTTCCCTCCCAACAGAAAGGACAAAGCTGGGGGCTGTCAAGGTCTCAGGCCCAGAGCGGAATTTATCCATGGAGTGCAGAGAGAAGAGTGGAATCTTAAAAAAACAAACAGAGAGGGGCGCCTGGGTGGCTCAGTGGGTTAAACCTCTGCCTTCAGCTCAGGTCATGATCTCAGGGTCCTGGGATCGAGCCCCACATCGGGCTCTCTGCTCAGCGGGGAGCCTGCTTCCCCCTCTCTCTCTACTTGCCTCTCTATCTACTTGTGATCTATCTCTATATATCAAATAAAAAAAATCTAAAATCATTAAAAAAAAAAAAAAAAAAAAAAAAACAAACAGAGAGAAGTCCAAATCCAAGAAACAGAGAGTAGAACGGTGGTCGCCAGGGACTGGGGAAAGCTGGTGGTCCGAGGGTACCAACATTTAGTTCTAAGACGAATATGTTCTGGGAATCCAATGTACAACATGGTGACTATAGTTAATCACTCTGCATTGTGTACTTGAAATCTGCCAAGAGAGACCTTAAACATCCTCATGAGAAAAAAGCCACAAAAAACAAGGCAGCTCTATGAGGTGAAGGACCTGGAAATCCTTCTACAATGGACACACGTGTTGGATCATCTTGGTGTACACTCGAAATATATCACAGCTTTATTTGTCAATCACATCCCAGTAAAGCTGGGGGGGGGTGGGAAAAATTAATGCAAGGTTTTAATTAAAACATAAATTTTGTTAAATATGAGATTAAGTAAATTTACACTTGGGGTTTTTTCCCAAGGCACGTTCTCAACAAAACTTTTATTTTCCGCTTAAAAAAAATAATTACAGCCCCTGTGACTGTCTTGAAACCCAGACAGACAGACAGCGTCCTGGGCATCCTGGCCATGCAGCAGAAGTGCCCCCAGGAACAGAGAGCCAAGCTCCCCCCTGGAGGGACCCCTCCCGGACGCAGCACCACCTGCAGGATTGACGGCAAAAAGCCCTTTTGGTAACAAGTCGGTAAAATCAGGGTTGAGGTGACTGGCTCTGCCCCTTCCTGGCACAGGTCTGCCCAGACCCACCTGCCTCTGGTTCTGCTGGAGGGGGACTCTGGGCGGCTTCCTCATGTCCCGCACTGAAATAATCTTTTGCAGGAAGATTCGGCATCACGTACCAGTTACAAGCACAGACTCTAAAGACCCACCTCCAGCTCACCATTTACTGGTGTAACTCGCTAAGTAGTTAGATTTACTGGTGTAACTGGCTAAGAAGCCCTCTCTGTGCCTCTACTTCCTCATCTGTAAAGTGAGATGCAGGTGAGATGTGTGGTGAGAATTTAATGAATTAACATTTGTAAGGTGAGATAAACAGCACCCAGCACCTAAGAAGCAAGACATAAGTGTTAAGTACACCCTGTTATTTTAGCCTCTGTAAAGGAGGATCGGAAAGATCAGGATGGACTTCAGACAAAATGAGAAGTATGGCAGTTGCTCTTGATAATCTTCCTTACCCACACTGAAGGCCCCTATATGGGCAGGGCACTGGTCCATCCTCTGCTGTGAAAGTCCCACTCCCCTCCCAACTCCTGCCTGCCCTGCATCTCATCATCACAGAAGCTGAATGCTCCCAGCAAAGGTGAGCAGAGCCATTAATTACTGAGCTACAATTAAACAGAGCCAACACTAGCTGACAGTACCCCAGGAGAGAGGCTCCTTGGGACCACCTATAGGAGAAATTATCAACTTGTCTGCAGGCAGATGCTCTCACATCTCTAGTGGAATGGGAAAAGGTTCCCAATGCTCCTAGCAGTGCCTTAAAGGGGGCCAAGGGCAACAGGAAGACTCCGGCTCTCCCTGTACCCCAACAGAGCCATGGGCACAGCGACACCCAAAATTACAGCGCACATACTCCCCGGTCTCCTCATACAAGAGAAAGTTCTCTGCACTTGCTTTGGATCCTGCCAGTGAGCTGACATCTCTGGAAGCAGAATGTGTCTTAATTACTGAGTCTGAGTTACCGCAGGGCAACCCAATCGATGTCTCCCTAATTAACCTAACTGGAGGGAAAGTCACAGATGCAGACAAAAGCGCAATCCGGCTGTGGTCTGCACAGCAAGACAGACAGAGCCCAGAACGAGACAGAGAGGTAATGATGAGAATAACTGAGACTAGAAAATTGGGTTTGGAAGGGAAGTACAGAAAATAGTGGTGTGGTGCCTCGAGTTTCCAGCTGGACTGTCTATGTTAACCACATTTGCTGGGTAATTGCTGAAAAAATGTGTCCCCCACCAATATTTGCATTCTCCCAACCAAATGATCAGCGGGAAAAGCATCTGGCAGCCTTGATACACCAAAATAAAATATGCTCCCATGAGAAGGAACAAACTAGTTCTTTCCTCCGAGAAACCCCCCAACTCCAAACCCTGGCTCCACTGAAAGACCAACAGATTCAACCTGGGGGGGGACTCAGTCTCTTGCTTTGCACATTTTTTAGGTTTACTGTCCAGATGCTACTGCATGCATTTCCAAACACCAAAGCCGTCTTTTACATTATTCCAAAATATCCTACTTTTTGTCTCTTCAGGGTTTCATCTTGCTCCTGTGTCTCGGGATCATCCCCACGTCATCCCCACAGCAGACGCTCAGCCCCAGGGCTGGCTGAGCTCTGGGGAGTTGTTTTTCCCTTCCAGAAAGTGGCTGGAGACCACCGGTGTTTTCATTTCTGCTGTCTCCAGCTTCTGCTCTCAGCAGGGACGTCACATCCTTCGGGGCCACCAGCGCCACTCGAGGTCTCTCATTTACTTCATCTACGTGAGCAGCTTAGTTACATTGAAGGTCCTGCCCTGACTCTGAGTTTCATTTCATTTTGTTGCAACAGACACCTCCCATTCATGGAACAGAGCAATTTCTCTCTTAATCGTGAAATCAAATCAGTGACATCCTCCCAGGATAACTCTTCCTCCTAGCATCTGTGGGACTTCTGAAACCATCAGCTTTTCCTCCCAGCCCGGAACTTGTGTAAAACACCCTCCCACCAATGCCTGTTCACCTCTGATTGAAATCCCAACATGGAAGAGATCCCACAACTTTATCCAGCAGCTCATCCCGTTTGTGGCCAGTTTAACTTGTGAGGAGTTTCACCCCTCTGTTGATTCCAGATCCCACCCTCTACACAGTTGTCTGAGTCCGCCCTCTGGGAGGGTACTGAAGAAAGACACACTCATGATCCCCAGGTCATCTCTGGTGTCTCTAACTCCACATCCAAGGATCCACCAATTGGCCCTGATAAGACCTATTCTCCTGATCATCAACCCTTTCTCACTTCTTCCTACACTAAGTTCACTGCCTGATCCAAAAGCACCATCATTGCTTGGGAGCCGGTCAGAGATCTAGGCTGCCCAGACCCACTGAACCAGAACCTACATGTCGACAAGACCCCAGGGTGATGCATGGCCAGGTTCTGGATGATCTCCATTTCACTGATGCCTCTTTTAACAAAGAATGCCCAGAAATGAACACTACATGCCACAGCCCCAGTGAGCGCACCTGAACTTTCTCACCCACATGTCGATTTCTCTGTTTTCTGGCACATCGTCACTCACTGCTCGGGGTCATGCTCCTTCCGGCCTGTTTTCAGCTGCCCTCCAACTGCAGGGCTGTCAGAGATGCATTCACACGGCACCGCTAAGACTGCTGAGCCATCTGCATCCACCACCCCCTTTTCCAGGCACACCAGTTCCCGATTTGAATCCGGTGGTCTCTGTTATTTACATAAGCACCCATATAACACCTGGAGGCCCTGAAGCTTCAAGAAGAGTCTTTATTTTTCTGAACAATTAACAGCCTCCTGTCCTTCAATGGTACCTCAATTGAAATCTGATCTTGCAATGTTCATCTCTGAACAGAAGATGGCAGCAGAGTATACACCAAACAGGAGGCAACCCAGGCTTCACCCCCCAAATTCAGATGGGGTTACGCCTACATCTTACTTGATCCATCATGGTCCTTCAGGCCTTTTCCCTCCACAGTTCCATTTTCAACTGGCTATGAGGGCTTTATGATCTTAGAAACCAACTCACACTCAAATACCAATGCCTAGAATCAACTTATACTTCAACAGCAAAAGACACCCTAAGACAAAACAATGATTGAAAGCATCAGCGGAAACGAAGTCTTCCCTGGGACCTGTCATGACAGGCCAATGACAAGCCTTCATCCCAGTACTTTTCTAGCTAATTAACATCTGATATTTACCCAACAAATATTTAGATGCCTATGGTTTGGCAGGTATCGTTCTAGGAATAGTGGATATAACAGGTAAAGTCCTTGCTCTTATAAAACCTTCTTTCTATTAATAAATGATATTCAAACAAATATGTAAAGTCCTGCAGTGATAAGTGTGGTAAGAAAAGAAAAAGAGAAATAAAGGCTGTGTTGTCTGGTATAGTTTCCCATAACATGTGATTATTTTAAACAAAATTTAAAGGTCAGTTCCTCAGACACCCGAGGTACATTTTAGGTGTCCACATAGTAGTGGCCTTTGTACTGGGCAGTGCAGAGTCAGGATATTTCCATGATCACAGAAAGTATGACCGGACAGCGCTAAAACTGACAGCAGCAGGAGTTGCTATTTTAAACGGGGTGGTTAAGGCAGGACCCACTGAGAAAGTAATATTTGAAAAAATCAAGGGTGAGGGTGGTGGGGTTATGGACATTGGGGAGGGTATGTGCTATAGTGAGTGCTGTGAAGCGTCTAAACCTGGTGATTCACAGACCTGTACCCCTGGGGCTAATTATACATTATACATTTATAAAAAAATAAAATTAAAAAAAATCAAGTGTGAGCCATATTCAAATCCTAGGAAAAAGCTTTTCAGATAGAGGAAATCACAAGTGAAAGGTCCAGAGGCATGCTTGGCCCGATGTAGGAACAGCAAGTAGGGGCAGGAATGGAGTGGGTAAAGGGTAAGCAGAGAGAGTAGAGCTCTGAGAAGAAGCCAGAGGCCACATCATGCAGGACCTTGGAGAAATGAACCTGGCTTTTATCCAGTGTGACAGAAAACCAGTGATGACTCTGAACACAGGAGTTATAGGGTCTGATTTATATTCGGAGATCTCAGGCTCCTGGGAGGAAGATGGCCTTTAGAAGAAGAGGGAGGACCAGTGAGGAGGCCATCGTCCCAGCAGGAGATGGTCGTGGCTTGGTCTCGAGTGGAGGAATGGAGGTGAGAAGTGTCATCCTAAGGCAAAGAGAAGTCGTGAATGGGGAGAGTAAGGAAAGGGGCTCCGGGGCAACTGCGATTCCTGCCACCAGCAGCTGGGCCAGCGGCGGCCCCATCTTTGTGACAGAGAAGGGGGTGGGGTGGCACAGTCTGGGGACGAGAGCTCACCTGGAGTTCAGCATGGAATGGAACGTGGAAAACTACAAACAGGGCGAACAGACACCTTGGGGAGCGTGTGCGTGTAGTTCATAAAAGTGGGGTAGTAGTTTGGGTGCCTGGGTGGCTCAGTGGGTTAAAGCCTCTGCCTTCGGCTCAGGTCATGATCCCAGGGTCTTGGGATCGAGTCCCACATCGAGCTCTCTGCTTAGCGGGGAGCCTGCTTCCTCCTCTCTCTCTCTCTCTGCCTGCCTCTCTGCCTATTGTGATCTCTGTCTGTCAAATAAATAAATAAAATCTTTAAAAAAAAAAAAAAAGTGCGGTAGTGGCTGAAGGGGGACGTGGGGAAAACAAGGTTTGTTCTCTTTTTTTTAAAGACTGTATTTATTTACTTGGCAGAGAGAGAGATAGACAGCACAGGGGAGTAGTAGGACAGTAGGGGTCGGCAGGCACTTCTCATTGATGGTTTCCTGACAGCTGTAGTCTCCCACATTTGTCCTACATCCAGCGGCCCCCCAGATCTCCTGAAAGAACACTTGTAAGCAACCCTGTGACCCCACAGTGGACATGGGGACAAGAGTGAGGAGGACGTGGCAGCAACTACCCACCCCCGAAATGACTCTGAGCCAGCCCCACGCTGAGGGACGCATCCTGGCCAGTGAGAGAGAAGAAGGTGTGTGCGAGGAGCCCCCGAGCCAGCTAGGAAGGGAGAACACCCACAGCAGTCCACTCCCCACTTTCCCTGCCATTTATGTGAGTGCGACAATGTGATCCTTGGAGTGGCCATCTGGGGTAGACATTGGGGGCCCTGAGGGAGATGGCAGCAACTGCCTGCTCCGTTAACCACCCCTGGAACCACCTGTCTCCAGCTTCTTGTCACTGAGACAACGAGATGTCTTCATTGTTGGGGCCCTTGCTCCGTAAGGTGTGCTCGGCAGACATCCACATCCCCCAGGAGCCTATTATAAATGCAGCATCTCAGGCCCTTCCCAAACCCACTGAATCAGCACCTTCACCTTATCAAGATTCTCCTGCACGTGGCAGTTTAAGAAGTGCCGATTTATCCCACTGTCAGTCACGTGGTGCCCCCGCAGCTGAGAGGTAGCTCAGCAGTAACTAGGAGAGCCCGTAAGGGTGTCCTCTCCCTGTCCTTGTCCTCTCCTCAGCCCTTACGATTCCCTTGCTCCTCTGGGTGCCAACATGCAGACAGTATCTCCGGGGGCATACGGCTTTATGTCTCTGCTTCCAACTCCTTCCCAGAAAGGTAATGTCCTGACATAAGTCACCAAGCCCACCCCAGTATGGCCATGCACATAATTCATCCAAATTCCCAAGGTCAAGGTCCTACCCAGTGAAGCCGAAGTTATGACCAACAGAATTACTATTGTCACGGTCACCATCACTTACTCACGGGCCTCCAGGGGTGTCCTGGGATCTGACAAGGTCAAAATGTCAGAGATGGTTCCCACATGGAAAATTTACCATCTTGAAAAGGCGCCTGGGGTCAAATGTCTGAGCGCGCTGCCCATATGAGATTCTTCAACAAATAATCTTTCAACCTGATTCTAAATATTCTAGCGTACTAACTGGAAGGGACTTTAAGAGTTTTGTCTTGATATGGAAAAGTGGAGTCTCCTTGCCCAAAATGGCAGTTAAAAATTAAAGGCTGGGGAGGGATCAACAGTGTATCCGCATCCAGACGGAATGCCCAGTTCTACGGAGTCCTTAGGCAGAAGGCTCGGTAGGAACATTACAATCACCCTGGCGAGGTTTAATGTGGGAGGCAGTGGGAGAAGTAAGACCCACAGCTGAGTTTTCTCCTCCCCACCTCTATCTCTGTGCCTTTATCTGTTTTAATCTCTCCCTCTCCTTCCTTCCTCCCTTCCTTCTTTCTTCCCTTCCGTTCCCTCTCTCCCTCCCTTTCTTCCTCCCCTCCTTCTTCCCTCTCTCCCTCTCTCCCTTCCTTTTCTCCTTCCTCTCCATACCCTCACATGACCCCTAACATGTAGGACATCCAGAAGAAGCTGAAACAGAGCCAAGGTTTCAGATTACTACAATTAGACAACCAGATCTTAGACCCTGGACACTCATTGAAGGGATTTACCAATTTGCTTCCTCAGATTAAGGGCATTTTGAAAAAACAGATTTTTTTTTTAATTTTTAAGAAACTGAATCTTAGATCCTCAAATGGCTCACAAGAAATCACTCTCAGAGCAGCAACCACACACATGAATGCAAGCATTAGGAGGACATTAGCAGATCACTCTTCTTACCTTTACTAAAGGACCCGAACTTGAACAGAGTCACAATTTTAGAAGTGATTTAACACTTGGGAGAATGGAGTCACAATTTTAGAAGTGATTTAACAACATTAAACAACATTTTCCATCGTGCTTTAAAGTTGTCTCTGTTGCTGATAATTCCTGATGGACAGTAAATTATCAGACACCCACCTTTGCGGAGGTGACTCTCTCAAAAGGAACAAACAGAAGAAAACCTGTTTTCAAAATGACCTAGTATCTAGAATTTTGAAGACTTTAAGAAATTTCCTGAAACTTCTGGCTGTGTGGTCAAGCCTTAGACAATGTGTGGGTTCAATGACCATATGGATACTTTTTATTTTCCTGGAAACTGTTAAAATGCAGACGGCGAGCCACTATCACTGACATAAACCTAAAGTCATAACTCTGGTGGGTCCTGCTGGAATTCACCTGGGATTCTTAAGATGATCTCTTATAAACCTGTCTTCTCACAAACTTGATCGATATTGGCCAATGACCAAAAGGCTCACCTCACTGCACTTTTTCTTTAGTGATTTCATGTTATGGCTAAAATCCCCATTTCTTGATTTTGTTAAGAATACCTTAACAAGATGTGCTTCATAGGCGCCAAATGTTTAGGGAATGCAATTGGTATTTAAGTGCATTCATGAGTACTTGGACTGCTAAGGAGAGGCCCCGGATGCCTCTGTCTTAGATGCTAAGGGGAGGGGCGCCTGGGTGGCTCAGCGGGTTAAAGCCTCTGCATTTGGCTCAGGTCATGATCCCAGGGTCCTGGGATCGAGCCCCGTGTCGGGCTCTCTGCTTGGCTGGGAGCCTGCTTCCTCCTCTCTCTCTCTCTCTGCCTGCCTCTCTGCCTACTTGTAATCTCTATCTGTCAAAAAAATAAATCTTTAAAAAAAAAAAATAGATGCTAAGGGGAAAGGCAACTGAAACAGGAGCTGAAAAAGGTAAGTCGTGCAGGCCAGGGAGAACTGTGTACCAAGCACTGCTCACGGCACTAAGCAATGAGTCTTTCTTGTGCATCCAAGTAGACATGGAAAAAAGAACCTAGAGAATTAAAATGAACAAAATGACTGGATAGGTTTCTTTTTGAGGGAGAATGGCCAGGAGTGTGTTGGGCCATTTATTATCCTTCCAGATTTTCCTTACCAGCCTTGGGGACGTCGGTCACTGTCCTGTCCTAGTTGCATTCAGCAGTTAAAAACCTAGAAAAGTCTGTTCCTTCCCAGAACCCACGAGAGGCCAGAAAGAGTACCACCTTTATCCTTGATGAGCTGTGACCTGTCCCCCCAGCTGCCCACCACCGTTTGCCCTGGATTCCAAGGGTTTCTGCTCTAAGAACTTGGCAGCCACAGTTCCCTGTCTGTCCCCTTCCTTTCAGCCTGTTTCTAGAGTGGGAACCCGTCCCTTCTTTTGCCCTTCCTCTGGGACAGATGATCTCAAATCAGACCTTGCTCCTGTCTGACCTCTCCTCAGGGTCTTCCCCCACCCACTCGCTCAGCCTTCTTTGCCATACACCGCATCTCAGCGGTCGGCCATCAAGAGCCTGGCCTGCCCACCTCCCACCCTGTGTGGGCTGCTGTCACCATCCTCACCGCTCGGGCTCCTGTCCGCCCCTCCTCTCCTCCCAGGGCCCCGTCGACACCGCACGGCGCGGTCCAGCCCCACCAAGGGAGCACACACTGGCAGAAGCAGCAATTAACATTTCTGCCAGCTGGAAATTCTCATAATTAAAACTTCTTTTGCAAGATCTCAGGAGTCGAGGTAATCCAAAGGGAAGAGGAGCGCTAGCATCTTACCAGGAAATGTGATCAGTAGAAATAGATAAACTCAGCAATATAGACCTAAAATTGTACCCCGGGGTCCAATTATTAGACAAGAATATTCCTGTTGATTAAAATAACGTGATAAGCTTGCTGTATTCATAAGGAGCTCTTTGCACATTCAGAAAGTCTCTAAAAGCGGCAACAGTTAGAGTCACTCATGTAGTCAGATACTAGCTCTAACGTGAAATCACTTTCCGAAGAATAGCAAAGTCAGGTCTTAATACAGGCAGTGACCATCTCCTGAAGGACAAAGAAACCATTGCTGTGATAATACAAAGCTCAGCACAAGCAGAAAACACTAAATTAAAGGCAACTGAAGGAAATTCATTCATTCATTCATTCACTGAGGGACAGTGGTCATCACGGTGGTATTTGCTAATAGTAAGTCTTAGCAGATCAAGCCAGTTTGTGAAGTGTTGATCAGACCAGCAAGCTGAGAGATGACACCCTTCTAAGCCCAGACAATGAGCCCACCACCAAATCCAGTGCTATCCAGAACTCTGTCTGAAAAGCCGTAAACACTGACATTGGAGAGCAGTTAGACTTGACATAACAATATGGTGAACTTTACTCACCCAGAAAAAGGACTGATGTGACTTATAAATGTGACAGACCTTTTCATTTTGATCCATGAAAGCAGACAAACATCCACGGCACAGAAAAGAGATTTGCCTATTTCACCGAAGATGGCTTGGATGTGGAGCTTTTTTTTTGCAATCTCTGAAGGAGGCATACCACCACAAAAAAGGGGGGGAAATGAAAAGAAAGGTAAAAAAGAAAAAAGTGGGCTTCCTTTGAAATCAGAGAAAAGGGAAATCAGAGAAAAAGTTACAATCAACACCAATAAATAACTCATGTATTGAGATTGAAAAATTATACTTCCTCTGCTCTTGTGCCCTGTCTCAGCACACACACACACACACACACACACACACACACACACACACACACGAGCCCGCGTGCAGGTAGAGGCACGTACCAACTTCACTGCCCTTAAGGGCACTAAAGACACACGCGTCCTGACATTTAAATCCACACAGAGTTGTCAAATGACCTCTCAGAGGCAGTCAGCTTGTCCATACTAAACATAGTCCCTGCATTTTCTCTAATTCCTCAAGTAAACTTCGCCATGAGCTCCAAATGTGTGCCTTCCCCGTTTTAGAAACCACTGACAAGTGAATCCCGCTACACAAGTGAGAGCCTCCATGGCCCAGGAGATAAGCCAGCTCCACGCACTGGTCCAGAGACCTGGCTGAGAAAAGGCCAGCTGAGATGCCTGTCCGGAAAGAAGACAATCCCAGAGGATACATTATCTCACTGCACACACCCAAAGCTCGTAGGACCCTTACAATGCTTGCCGAGGCACACGCCCAAACTGTGCAGCTCAGGGAGAACACCCAGGCCTCTAACCAGAACCTCTTCTGCTGAGACAATTCGCTGAAAACATCAGAAGCTCATTCCAGCATGTCCGTTATCAACAGCGCACAGTGGAGAATGCCCGGGCTCAGACCCAGAAGACAGGGAACAATCAAAAAGCCGCTGAAGAAAGGATGAGAACACTCAACTAACGCAGAAAGGAAATTTTTTCAAAGGGAGACATGCAGTCATCATTCAGACCTCCCAGGAAACCGGTCAAACGGCTTCTTCAGTTCTACCAATTTGGGCA
Organism: Meles meles; assembly: GCF_922984935.1. Lineage (NCBI taxonomy): Eukaryota > Metazoa > Chordata > Mammalia > Carnivora > Mustelidae > Meles > Meles meles. The sequence continues at coordinate 33,012,473 of NC_060069.1, read as the reverse complement.
AAAACAAGGTTGCTTGACTGAGGGGTCAACACAGACTTCATTTCACCAAATAATTCGTTTCATTCACTTGGTGTTTCTGTTTGCCTGTGGGAGCAGGTTACAGACAGATGAATGTACTGTGGAATGATGTTCCCAGGCTGGGTCTACAGGCATGAAATTTAGGAAAACAGGCTAAAGCCCTGCCAAAAAGAAAAAAAAAAAAAAATGTGGCTCATGGAGATCATTTTCCCTATTCGCTGGTGCTCTATCTACGGCCATCTGGCTCTGGATCCCTGCTCGAGATAGTGACCTTAACATCAGAGTCATTTCTAAAGGGATAATAATGATGGTAGGCACCACGGGTAGAATGCTGGCGGTTTGGCAGGCAGCACACTCTGGTCTGAATTCATTCCTTCCTCTAACGACTATTTAAAGATGGTCTGCCATGTGACAGAACTGTTTAGGTTTTGGGGTAAAGTCTGAACAAAACCAAGTGCCTGCTGTCATGGAACTGTCTTTCCTGTAAGAGGACAAAAGAAAAGGAAGAATAAATAGGGAATGTATCAGGAGGTGAACAGGGCTAAGAAGAAACTGGGATGGGGTGCCTGGGTGGCTCAGTCAGGGAAACTTCTGCCTTTACCTTGGGTCATGATCCAGGGTCCTGGGATCAAGCCCTGCATTGGGCTCCCTGCTCAGTGGAGAGTCTGCTTCTCCCTCTCTCTGCCTCTCTCTCTCTCTCAAATAAATAAATAAGATCTTGAAGAAAAAAAAAATTGTGGGGTAAAGGTGCCAGAGAGTGACCATGTGAACAGAGGCCACCAGGAACACACCTGCAGCTCAGGAATGCTGGGTTTACTCACTCACTGCAACAAAAGAGAAGGCACACTACTGGGGTTAAGGCCTCTGTGGGTTAAAGCCTCTGCCTTCAGCTCGGGTCATGATCTCAGGGTCCTGGGATCGAGCCCTGCATCGGGCTCTCTGCTCAGCGGGGAGCTGCTGAGTAGCTCTCTGCTCCTCTCTCTCTGTCTGCCTCTCTGCCTACTTGTGATCTCTGTCTGTCAAATAAATAAATAAAAATCTTTAAAAAAAAAAAAAAGATTGGGGTTGTTAGGTGATTTGGGGGAGGGCTCAAGAAAGCAGGGTTTTGCGCCAAATTGGCTACTGTCGGAAGTGAGGGTAATTCTACGATGGGGTGTCTCAGTATTTCTCACCAAGATGATAGGAGGAATGAAGTGAGGCAGTCACTTACAGTAGCCAAAAGGGGATGTGTGGCCTTATGTGTGATTTGGAAAATCTTGGTTTTATCTGCATTTGGACATGATTATAAAGGGGTCTTGCTTTTGCCTTGACCCATCAAGGTCACAGAGTGTCCTCATCTGATGTTGGTATTCTGTGAGACCATCTATCTTCAACAGGAAAGCCTCACAGCTGAGGTGGGAGCTGAGGCCAGCTCCCAGACGTCCTCCTTCAACCGTGTCAGACAAGAACTGTTAATATTTCTGTTTTATAAATAAGGACACCAAGGCCCAGAGATGTGAAAAACTTATCCTACAGCAAGTAACTAAGAAAGCCAGGTTATCTGACTCCAGAGGCAGCCTCTCACCCCCTGACAAGAGGTTCTCTTCAAAAGGCCAGGGCGTGTTTCCATGGGAGGGTGATACAAAGCCCACAGGGGCAGCTCCTGCAGGTACCTAGGCCAGAGGCAAATGCACAAGAAATTAAGTCCACCCAGGCACTGTCAAGGCAGAAGCATCATTCCCCCAAGAATGAGGAAGCATTTCCCATTTTATTTAAATTGAAAGGGTGCAAAAAAAAAAAATAATTAATTTAATTGAAGGTTGCTTTTTCGATAATTAATTAATTTAATTAAAAGGTTGCTTTTTCAATAATTTCATCAACACCAGCGCGTCTCAGCAACTTAGGACCTAAAACCCAGAGGTTTAAATCCTGGCTCAAGAACTTGTAAAGTGACATGAAGGCCGTGTTCCGGAATGTGGGGGAGCAGCGCAGGAGGCATGCTTCCCAACCACCCGGCGGCCGCCTTACCAGCAGGTTCTCCGGCTTGAGGTCCCGGTGCACGATGCTCTTGTCGTGCAGGTGCACCAGCGCCCGGCACAGGTCCATGAGCATGAGCGCGGCGTCGCGCTCGGCGAACTTGACGCTCTCGATGATGGCGTCAAAGAGGTCCCCGCCCTGCACGTACTCCATGATCAGGTAGATTTCCGCCTCCGTCTCGTACACCTCGTGCAGCTTCACGATGTTGGGGTGGGAGAGGCTCTGGATGATCAGGATCTCGCTGTCCACCATGTCCTCCTTGCCCTTGAGCTTGGACTTGTCGATGATCTTCATGGCGTAGGCCTGCCGGGTCTCGCGGTGCCGGCACTCCTTGACCACCGCGAAGTTGCCGTCCCCGAGCACGCGGCCCGCCTCGTAGTGCTTGTGCACGTCTGTGGCCAGCAGGCCCGCGGGTCGCCGCTTCCGGCCGCCCCGGGGCTCCCTCTCCCCGCGAGTGGCCGGCTTTCTGGCCCCTGACGCCTGCGTACAGGGCTGCTTCTCCGGGTCTGCGTCCTGCTCCGCCCCGCGCGGCTCGGGCTCTGCCTGCTGCTCCCTGGGCTGCCAGCAACCCGGCCTGTTCCTGCAGGCGCTCCTGGCCTCCCTCTTCAGGTCCCGCAGCCCCTCCTCTCTGACCGGCTGGGCTTCCCCAAGCTCCCGCTTGGCCTTGGCGGCTGCCTGAGCATGGCCCTCCTGACCTTCGGGGTCTCTGTCCTCCTTCTTGTCCGGGTTTTTCCCAGGCCTCCTCAGCTCCTGAGTGGGGTTCCTGGGGCTGCTCCTGTGGCTCTCGCCCTTCCACCCTTCCTCCCCCGCAGCAGAGTGGGCCTCCGGGGACCGCCTGCAACTCCTGGTCCTCACCAGCTTCTCCGCGGCGTCATACCTGTGGCACTTCCCCAGGTCCAGCTCGCTGGTCCCCAGGGACAGCCGCTCCCTCTGCAGGCCCTGCTGGAGCTCCCGCTCTCTCTTGCACTTCTCACATCGGATGATCTCACCGGAGGTCCTTTCGATCTCCACGCCCAGGTGCTTCTCTCCGCTCCCAGGTCTCTCCAGATTGGCTTCCCTGGGCGGTCTGCTGCCGGGCTCAGGGTCCCACTTTCCCCCGACCCACTTCTTCTGCGGCCTGGCCCTGTCCCCCAGCGCTGGCTCCACGGGGTCCTTTCCCTGATGTCTGCTGGCCGCCTTGGACCGGGCAGCTTCCCCACAGCTCTTGGCAGTCTCAGTCTCCCCACAGTGGTGCCCCCCTCGCAGGACCCTGCTGTAAAGCCTGCTTCTTAGCCTGGGAGAAGGGGCTTGGCTGTGCTGGGTCAGTGTCCGCGCCCGGGCTTTGCTGGGGTACAGTTCTTCTAGAGCTACCTGAATGTTCTTCAGCGTCAACGGCTCTTTGCCCATGGCTATGAAAGCATCCCCTTCCCGGAAGAAATCCGAGACACTCCTGATCTCCCTGCCCTTGAGGTTAAACAGTTTTCTCACGCGATCGTTCTTCCATCTGGGAAAGCCCAGGGCCTCCGAGATGTCGGCCAAGAGCTGCTCAAAGCCCTGCACGGACCGCCTGTTGAGGAGCAGAGTGATTTTCCGGAGGGGGTGCCCACCCAGCTTCACCACGGTCACCACCCTGGGCTTCAGCGGACTACTCTCAGCGTGGACGGCGGGGAGGCCACTCTGAGGGCCGAACGCCGGCACTACGGAGCCGTGGGGTCCCAGCAGTGGTTTCTCCAGATTCCCTCGGCCAGCAGGCAGCCATGTGCCCTGCAGCTTCCGCTCTGTGATTCTCGAGCTTAAAGATTTTAGAGAATGGTCACACAGGCCTCGATGTCCTGCAGGAGGAAAATGACAGCACAGCGTCAGTCGTGATGGGTTCAAAGAGCCCTTTGGCCTTCACCAAAGCTTTACTGAAAGTCACTGATCCTATCATGGTTTTATATAAGTGTGGTCTTTGAGGATCTGCTTGAAATCTTGGATCTGTGCACTTTGGGTCTGATCCCCAGTCTCCCCTGTAAGAGATAAGGAATGCAGAACGAGGCTTTGTTGGGACTGATGGCTCCTCCGAGCCTCCCAGGAGCCCCCAGTATGTGCCACACCATAGGAGTCCTCACTAGGCGAGGCCTGACCCTGGAAACACGACTTCTGCTACCCTGAAGTGAGCTGTCTTTCAGGGATATACAACTGGGATAAAAAGGTCTAAGCTTCACTGCCCAGGAAATACCAACAAGAGGTCAGAACCTTCTGGAACCTTAAAGAACCCAAATCTCACCCACCTCTCTGCCAAGAAGAGTTTTCTCAGCTTGACTTTGAACTCACTCGAGGGGAGGGGAGGATGTGAAGAGGTGATGACCACAGACTGAGGCAGATCTGGATTTGAATCCTGGCATGGCCACTGGCTACTGGTGTGACTATGGGCAAATTACTCATGTTTCTGCTTTTTCATCTAGGAAGTAGGAATGAGAACACCTTCCTTGTAGCATTTTTGTGAAGAGCAAAAGGGAAAATAATTACAGTTCACTTAAAGGAGTGTTTGGCACATAGTAAGGGCACAGTAATGACCAATTATTAATACTGTCCTTACAGTCTCAATATCTTTTGTATGATAATTATCATTTTGGTAGTAATATATTGGTAAGGCAGAATTTACTTGACCTCACAAGAATTCATGGACCAGCATGACATAGTAGGTATTTCTTAGGGTTCGAAAAAAAGAAGGAAGGAAGGAAAAGAAAGAAGGAGAGAGAGGGAGAGAGGGGGAGAAGGAAGGAGAGGAGAAGAAAGAAAAAAAGAAAGAAAGAAAGAGAAAAAGGGAGGGAAGGAAGGAGGGAGGGAAAGAGAAAGAAAAAGAAAGAGAAATGTAGTTGAAAGGAGTTTCAGTGTAGGTATAGAAACTTTCTTCTCTGAAAGGTTTTTCTTCCCAATATTAAGGAAAAAAAAAGGAAAAAAAGAAACCAAGGTCATATCAATGTTCAGAACTTTAATAATGAATGAAAATGGGCTCATTCTCAATGTATTTCCTGATAAATTGTATAACTGAATAAAACAAGATATATTTCTTGATCAGCTGTGCTCAGCCAGAATGAAACAGTTGAGGTAAAAGTGGTTCAATTTCCATTTTGGGTCAGGAAACAGGAAAACGACAGAATGTGTCACTGAGTTACCCCGTGAGGGTGGGCTGCGGATTACTTACGTTACCCCACAGGACCCATCTGTCCTACCCTACATGTAGGAATCTGCCGTTTATGCTTCCTTTAAAAAGAGATTAAAGATAATTATTTTTATGTGCATTTGAATCGTAGCAAGAACCCCAGATGTGCCAGGATGCGCAATTGGGCCCAGCATATTTACACAGAATGTTTTTTGTTTTTTAATTATCATGTACAATCTGTTCTGAGATGACTTCCATCTAGACGCAGGTGTCAGATTACATGACAAGTAGTGGCTGGAACGGATCTCACGTGCCGTAAATGTATGAGCCTAACACTCCCATTTACAGTTCCACTATTTCTGGACCTCTGTTCTTCCTTTTCTTCTCATAATCTCTGGGACCTGCCTCCGTTTCTGCCGGAGAGAGAGTTGAGAGGAAGAAAGATCTACAGCAGTAATACATGTCTGTGTTTGCTCACAGGAGAATTAAGGAAGGATGCCAAGGAAGACGACCTTGAAATGTGTGTGCACAAGGGGACTAGTGTTGTCATTTGTTTTCCTTGTGGTGCTTCTCACAGAGTAGGACCTGCTACACGCATTGTCAGGCTAAGTCAATGGAAAAGAATTCTCTGTTCCAAGGAGTGGGAAGGAGAGGGATTTTTAGAGAAGAACCCAAAGGACAAGGTAGCATTTGACACATACATTAGGGATGCAGGGAGTTTAGCATGGAAGGGCGTTCAAGAGGGTCCCAGAGAAGGGTCCAGCAATGGGAAGTCAGGGAACCATGTAAGAGTCCTCATGGAACAAGACAGACACTGGTAGTGTTCTCACATTGAATGATGACCGAGGATGACAGTAAGGTGAATCATGATGGGACCCGTGGCCTCAAGGTCCCAGTGAAACTAGGGAGTTTGGATATCGTGATTGATGACTTGGTCCTGTGGTACCCAGAGTTGGGGTGGAGGAGGGGGGCATGCTCTCTGGGGGTGATGGTACCAAGCCAAATTACTTCAGATCTGGCCCTGATTCCTGGTGGTAAAGGAAGTAAACTGGGAACACCCCATCCCTGAACCCAAGAAAAGCTCCATAAGAGTGGCCCCCATCCCAGGGCACAGACACGAAGGACATGAAGACAGAGCAGCTCTGCTCCACCACCATCAGGCACACTTAGTCCACTGCCCAGGCAATCACAGACTCACTCAAAACCTCCGGTGTCTGGGGGCAAGAGTGAGAACTCAGTCACCTCTCCAACTGGGTTCTGGCTGCATCAAGCTACTGGGGAGTGCTAGCAAAACATAACCTCAAGGTGCAAGCCCTCCTCCCCCCTTAAAAATACTTAGTCCAGGGGCGCCTGAGTGGCTCAGTGGGCTAAGCCTCTGCCTTCGGCTCAGGTCATGATCTCAGGGTTCTGGGATCGAGTCCCGCATCGGGCTCTCTGCTTAGCGGGGAGCCTGCTTCCTCCTCTCTCTCCTGCCTCTCTGCCTACTTGATCTCGGTCTGTCAAATAAATAAAAATAAAATCCTAAAAAAAAAAAAAAATCCTTAGTCCAGAGCAAAGTTTTCTTCTTTAAAGGTGAGAGAATCCAAGCAGGAGTCTCTGAATGCCTGGTCTGTACGCAGGGAGATCAAGCATTGCGGAGAGGAAGGAACAGCACAACTTTGGGTCTCAGTCTCCAGCAATATTTCACCTCCCAGGAACAGCAGCACAGTGGAACACTCAAATGAACTAGAAGCAGCAATGTCCTGCCACCTATTTCCATCAAGCCAACCAGAAAGCCAAAGACCAGCCTGTGTCTGCTTATCGCCAGCAATTTATAAAACTGATTAAATGGAACCATGTGAAATTGCCAGTACTTCCATTTTGATGGGCAAAAGAATGGAAATTCCATGGGGCTCAATCTAAAATTATCTAGCATAATAACCACTACTGTGTCCCCACATCACCACAAATTGTTAAAGAAGGTAAAGATAGTGAAAATTAAACACCCTGATTCCCAGTCCTCAGTCACCTGCCCCTTCCCAGAAAGTGACGCAGAAAAGATGCTGTTGTAACACTTTGTTTTTCTAAGTTTCTACAGAAACATAAATTGGCCTTGACTTGACAATACCACTGCTTTTGCCTCATACACCCTAAATACAAATGTTTATAGGGTTTCTCCCCAGAGTCAATCTAACCCCCCACATATACACACAGCAGAATAAACAATGTTTTCACTGAGCCACTCCTCTGCTCAAGAACCTACAATGGCTCCTTATTACCTTCTTGGGGGCCAAACTGAAACTCCTCAGCTTGACATGTAAGGCCCTCCATAATCCAGCACCTCTACCCAGCAAACTGAAGCATACAGCAGTTCTGGGAGGCTAAACGAACTTCCTGCTCCCTGATCCTAGGATTCTCTGCCTGGTGTGAGCCAGTAACCGCACGGGCATTTTGCTCTTACCGCTTCTAATGGCTTTGGTCCCCGGCAATCCTGCCTTCTATCTGCCGCCATGATTCAGGTGAGCTAGCATAACCTGATTCTACAGTGGTCAGGCCTACATCCTTGTCATGCTGACCAGGCTACCACAGTGATGGGACGTCACCTTAACCCAGTTTCCTGCATGTTCACTTAATAACACTTCGTTTACGAGGCTATTCATGGAGTTTAAGATCAAGATTTTTTTTAAAAGGAAAAGAAAAGAAACTATCCTGCAAAATTAATCTTTTACTTGTCTTTTTTAGTTAGAACAAAAAGAGTGTACCTCTTCCTAGTCATTTTTAAATCCTAACCCATATGTCTAACAAAGAAAAACTATGAGGTCACCACTAACTTTGGAATTCTCACCTTGGTTCCTAGAGAGCTAAAATGACACACGAGAAAAAGAAATGGGAGAATCACACCAAATTACTATCAGGCAAAAGTAATACATCATCACTTTTTAAGCCTTTACAAATATTGGGTACTAAAAGGAATGGAAATTGGTGTTTCAAAACATCTGGTAATAGGCAATACAAAAACAAAAAGTGACTGGAAGAAAGTCAATGCATCTAGTGAGATAGAACCTCCTCACCTAGCAGGGAAGTTCCTCCTAAAATACTTTCCCTTTTCTTGACCTCATATTTCTGAGTGGTTCTCCCAGACTGATCACGCTTGGCCCCAGGACGCCGCACTGAGAAACTTGTTCATGTCCATTCTTTTGTAGACGATGAAGAAGGACCAGCTGGAATCGTTTTCCCTTTCACTGAGTAATCATTTGTCCTGGGCTTTTTCCAGGGGCTGTTTGGGAACAAACTCATTTTGTTCATATGCAGATTATGAGGCAGGAGAAACATTTGTGAACTTACATCTGATTATGCAAACATCCCAAGGAGGGTTTTCTAAAGGAATAAAAAATTGGAATGCAGCCTCCAGTCACTAAGCCTCAAAAATGCTACTGTTTTCGTAACTTGCAAGCCTGGCCAATGTCTGTATTGATCAAAGCCAGAGAAATTAATAAAGGCAAGGTAATAAGATGAACCTGCCGTTCTATTTATTAGCCATCATTACTGATCACACTTCAGTCTCTAATTAATGCTGTCGCTACTGAATCTTTATTACCAGCAGTACATCAACCAAGACATCAAAAACAGTAATTAAAAAGACCTTTTCCAACTCTCATCTCAGAGGTGCACCTGGTCTGGGTTGTCTTTTAATCTGCTGACCTGCTCATGCCAATTCTTCTATGTGCCTCCCAGCTTATTGGCACAAGAAACTTGTACGGTCTCTGAGTGAAGGATATTTGCCAGTCCTTGTCATAGCCTGCCTAATAGATGCCCAATATTTTTCCTAAGCTACTCACTGATTTAAAGATGGAATTTGCTAAACAAACAAACAAGAAGCAGAATCAGATCTGTTAATCCAGAGAACAAACTGGTGGTTGCCAGAAGGGAGGGTTTGAGGGATGAGCAAAATGGGAGAGCACGTGGGGGAGATACACGCTTTCAGTCATGGAATGAAAGACACAGCACAGGGAACAGAGTCAGTGATATTGTCATAGCGATGTAGAGTGACAGACGGTAGCTACACTTGGAGTGAGCACAGCATAACATCTAGATTTGTCGAATCACTATGTTGTACACCCAAAACTAATCTAACATTGTGTGTCAACTGTACTTAATTAACAACAACAACAAAAAAAGAAACCAATGAAGAAAAAGAAGAAAGCACAATGGATACTGACCAGGCAAAACTGATCATTGCCTTGGACACAATCGTACAGGGAGAATGCCACGTGAACATGAAGGTGGTCATCCACAAGCCAAGAAGAGAGCCCTACACCGGCTCCTACCCTCACGGCACGCAGAAGGAACCAACACCGCTAGTTGGTTTTCAGACCTCTAGCCTCCATTACTAGGAGACACTGTCGTTTATACCCCCCCCCCCCCAAAAAGTACTGTCTCAGCTACTTTGGAGTTGCAATGAGTTAGTCAGAAGAGGATTTTAAAGTGAACAAGCTTACGTATCTCCTCACTTTCAAAGCTCATCCCAACCCTCTCGGTAAGAACTCCTCCCACCCTTGGTTTTCTCGCTCCCTGCTCCCCTGATCTCACCCTGCACACACTACACACCTCATTACCACACCACACTTCTCACTTCCTCTTCTGCTGGTTTTATTGTGTCTGAAGAACCTCCATGTTCCACGCAAGCCAGAAAACATATTCCTCTCTCCTCAAACATCGCAGGACACTCCACGACAAAGAGGACCGATGACCAAGGGAGGAACTTCCTGTCATTAGAAAGTAGGAAAGTAGGAACTTTCCTACTGTCATTAATGTGCCTCCTTTGGCATCCAGCTAAACTGGCTAAGCCAGCACCTCCCATCCCCTGTGTACTGTGTTCCATGGAGCAAGACTTCTCATGTGTTAGAGCACACACACCGCCTGTGAACCGCGTTCACATACAGGAACTAATTCAGCCAGTCAAGGTCTAGGGTAGGTCCTGAAAGTCTGTGTCTCTAACAAAGTCCCAAGTGATGCCTATGCTGCTCGTTCATGGACCGCACGTTGAGAAACACAGATGTAGAGACAAGTTCCAGAGTATCCTTCTGGAAATGCCAGTCAGCTATCAGCAATTTCAAAGTGGCCCACAAACCAGTTCCTGAAAGTAGTATTACAACCCACAGCACCTTTATTTTCACAATGGGAGTAAGGAACGTACGGTATGTAATTAAAACACGATGCAACCAGTGCCGTGAAACCAAAAGTCCAGTCAGAGCTCCTTCGCCTGAGTTCTCACTGAAGTGCAGCCAACAGAAGTGAAGGAGGGAAGGACCACTTGGACGACCCAGAGTGGCCCCACAGCACTGCACTCACCTGGGAGCTTGTTAGAAATGCAGATTTCCAGGCCCCAGCACAGACCGACAGCATCAGATTCTGCATTTGAACACAACCCCCAGGTGGCCTGATGCATCTGGAAGTTTCAGAAGCCCTGCCACAGACTACCTTTTGCATCACCGAAGTGGCTGGCCGACCATGACGGGGGAGGTTATGAGTCCTCGGACTGGTTCCCATCCCTTTGATTATCACTGAAAGCATGTTGGCATGACCCAACCCCATGCAAAGTGGGATCCAGGGACAGCAGTCATCTAGGGGTGGGTTTACTTCTCTGGAATGTATGTGCACCAGTTGCCCCAGGGAGCGAGGGAAGAGGGAAGAGGAGGTGTTTTGTGCACACGCACCAGGCACCTGGGAGGAAGTAAGAAGATGAGAGACGGTGGCAAAAGAGGCCGTCCGTGGAATGGCTTCTGCACCCGCCCTTCCGATCCTCAGAGCGCAGGGTTAATGAGGGACATGGAGGCAGCTGGGTTTTGAAAGCCTGTGTGAGGCTCTGCGACCCAGATGACAAGATACAAGAGTAAACAGAGGCGGCCACCCCGCCTTCCCCAGCACAGCAGAAGAGGGCAATGTTGGGTCTGGGGGACACAGGGACAGCAAGGGTTGGGGAGTGAGGAGTGATGTAACTGCTGGAGAAAGAGTAGGAGCTGCCATGTACCTGAGCACAGGGGACACCCTGTCCTGGGGACTCGGAGGACGCTGGCTGAGGTCCCGTGTAAGCAGGAGGGCCACTAGAACTCCAAGCTGGGCATTAATATTAACATGGCCTCATTTGCTCCCAGGGCCGGTGAGGCCTCAGACAATCCAGGGACCACAAGAATACCATTTCTCTCCAACAGCTTTTCTTCCAGATGAACCCTTCTCCCACTTTCTGATGATTTCATCACATGAAGCTTTTATGCTCCTCTTTTCCCTTCAGCTCTGGGTTTGCTGAGGCTCACCAGATGCTACCCTGTCGCTCAGGCTGTCCCTCATTACGACATCCAAATGCTGGGTTGCTTTGAAGGAAGCTTCCCCTGGAGACAGCTGATCCTTCTGTCTCACCCCTGGGTTTACTGTTTCCTCCCAACACACCCGACTCACCCACGATCTCATCCCTGGGGTGTCACCTCTCACTCAGTAAAATTCCAACAAGGCATGGCTCCCAGACCAGGCTGTTGTTTGCTATGACCTGGATTTTTAATCCCAATTGTCTGTTGTGGCCCAAGAAACTTGATTTGGGTTGAATTGTGCTTTTCTCTGTGCTGCTCAGGGAGGCTCTTTGGAAGGACAAAGGACAATCTCCAGCTGACTCGATGCCTCCAAGGCCTCATATTTTCCTTTTCCTGACAGGTCACCCAAAGGCCTTCCACAGACCACCAGTCTCCACTGACCTGTGTCCTAACAATATCTAAACACACTGGGCTAGATAGAGTCACACCACAGTCCATTTCTCTAGGCGAGGCAACAGAAATAATTCTACAAGCAAAATCCATCTTCTTTCTTCTAGAGAAACCGAGCACATGTATCCCCTTTCTCATCTTCCTCTTTCGGTTTGGATGGACCTGACTGATGTGGAGACACTGGGAATATTTGAACCATCTGAAAATGCCTGGTCCTGCAGACTCTGACCGCTTGTTTATCAGCTGCTCACCTGCGGGGCCGGTAGACACCTCCACTAAGCATTATTATACAGGACCAAAGAGCCTGTGGATTCAAAGCCCTTTTTAAATGGTTTTGACCTCTTGATCAGACAACCACCATGTACACCATATAATTAAATAGCAAGCAAGTAAAGCAACTTAAAAGGAGATGTTTCCAAAAAACACATGTTTTGGAAACAATAGATGTTTGTCTTATATTCAGGAGCGACAACATATTTGGAAAAGTACTGAGGCCTTCTACATAAAATAATGATAAGGGAATACTATGAATTATTGTATGCCCATAAAGAAGACAAGTTAATAAAATGGATGGATTCCATGAAAGATACATATTACCAAAGTTCCCTCAGGAAGAAAGAACATGATTAGCTCCCCTGTGCTTTTTATCTGAGGATTGGGAACATCAGATGTGGTCATTACACAATTGATCGGGTTTACTGGCAAAAATTCTCAGAAATTGCTTATGTTGAAATATGCATCCTTTGTAAACAAAAGTAATGCCTTGGACCCATTCTAAGAAGGATGCAAAGGGAGTCATAAGGATGATGTGTGGGAGCAGAGATTGTGTGGGTGAAAGTCTTTGTATGTTAGAACCAAAAGGCCAATAACCCAACACCCTCGGTTTTCAGAAACAAACGTAGACAAAAGGGGTACACGGTGGGCCCAAGGCCACACAGCCAATTAGTAAGAACACAAAGTGTCAATGGCCTCAGACAAATTTAGGGATGTCATTTGTAACCGTGGAATAAAGCAAAACTCCTGGGACCAACAAGAGGAAACAGAGCAGGACGCCAACTCATCAACAGGACCTAGGCAAAGCAGCCTCAGTCTAGCTCTGCCCTAATTGTGAAAGCAGCCAGCATCCCAACTGGGCGAAATAAAGTCACAGAGTGTTCATGACGCTGGCAATAAACAAGTAAGCTTTTTCCTGCTATCCCCATAGACAGGATGATCTAAAAACACAACTCCCCAAAGTGTATTAAGATTCCAAACGGAGTGATGTTGGGGTAAAGCAGATGGAGGTACAAACTTTTCTTCCTTTAGGGAATCCAAAGGATTTGGTTTTCCTCTAATCTAAAAGTAGGGAAGTCACCGTGCCAAGACCAGGCCCCATAAAGCTCTGGCACTGGGCCCAGTACCCACCCTGAGTGCCAGAGCCCAGAGGGACCTTGCCTTCATCTCTGCTGATAGAGTACACTCCAGTCCTCACTGCCATGGGGGCCTGCATGGCCACCACCAGCCTGGCCTCCCAGGGGGATGCCGTGAAGACCGTAACAAGGTGACAGGCATAAGGTCATCTGCGCCTGTAAGCACTCAGTCCATCATGGTTAAGTCACACTGATGATGGTGGCACCATGGCCAGCCAGCTCCTCTGCTAAGAAGCCAACCTCTGGGGCGCTTGGGTGGCTCAGTCGGCTGGGCGTCTGATATTTGGCTCTGGCTCAGGTTATGATCTTGGGGTCGTGCGGGCTCCGTGCCTGGCAGCGAGTCTGCTTGAGATTCTCCTCGCCTGCTCCTGTCATGTTCCCATGGGCGCACACACACACACACACACACTCTGTCACTCTCTCTCTAAAATAAATAAATAAATCTTAATAAAGCAAAAAAAAAGAAAGAAGCAGCAGCGGCCAACCTCAGTGGGCAGAAAATGTATATGGTTCCTTCAAAGAGCCCAACTGCTTCATGAGGTCTTTTGAGAGCATCATTTATAAATGTTTTAGCCAAGATTGGTGTCTTCAGAACCCTGATAGGAGTAAACCTTGGCAGCTTCTGTGGTTAAGCTTCTCCAGGATCCCTTGCAATGAGCTCTTTTGACATTAAATATGTCATTGGCAGGGACGGTGTCTACTAAATAAATGGACCTCGCTTGGCAAGATTCCAAGCCCACAGACCCAATGCCAGGCAGGCAGTAGGCTGGCAATAAACAGCTGTTGTGTGAAAGAACCCAATAGTTCTGTAATTGTGTTAATGACAACAACCTATCGGCTGAGTTCACAATTCCCAGGAAGTTCCAGGATGACCAAAGAAATCCTACACCTTCTATCTGTTTCTGCCCCCAAGTCTATCTAAAGCTACTCAGTTATCTATGTTCCTCAGTTATCTACGTTCTCGAGGGTCAGCACAGTCATGGGTGGAGGTGCCCAGCTCGATCCCCCTACCAGGCAGCAGCCCCCACCCACCAGTTCTTACCAACATTGGCTATTAAACGTTTACCAGTACTCTCGTTTCCAGAATTACCCTCTGCTGACTGGAGACACCCACCCAGGAGGTTACACAGCCACCGCCACTTTCACCAGTGTGGCCCACAGTCAGTGACCGATGGGGACAGGGAAGGATACCAATGACCAGTCCCTCACCCAGGAGGGCCCAGCTTTGTGCGCAGTGCAAGCTCCAGAACTCCCATGGGCTCGGGCTGAGGTTGCCTCCAGCTGAGACCACATCCTTGCTTAGCCGTGTCCCCTGCTCCCCTGTCCCCCTACCTCCCTTCTCCTGACAACTCTCCCTCAAAATCATACACACAAGGATCCTGAGCTCAGGTTCTGCTTCCAGGAACATGAACTTTAACCAGTGCCTAAAATTATGAAAAGCCTTTAAATCTCAAAATAAGAAGGAACACTGAGTTTTCTGCGACATGTTTTTCCAAATTCATTCTCAGAAGCATCCCCTCTTTCAGGTTTCATTAAAAAAAAAAGGGCAGTTAATTACCCAGAAATGCCTAAAATGTGTTCAAACTATTTCTCTCACACACACCATCCTTCCTACCTTTGGTCTGGTCTGCAATCGACCATCTAGTATCATTTCTCCAAGAGGTCTTGCATGAAGTTCCTCAACCGCCCCGTCCCCCTCACTCACCAAACTGTGGCTGCTTCCCTCCCAGCTTACCATTACTGGTGTTACAATATTTACCTGATGCTCTAACCCTTATCTCCCAGCCCTCGAGCTCTGTACCGGCTAATACACTGGGCACTGACTACATGGGGCTATTTGCAATTTCAATTTAAACTAATTAAAATTACTGTGCCTAGGCTGGGTGGCCTAGGAGACCCTCGGTAAGTAAACTTCCCAATATCTAATTTTGTAACTTTTATACTAAAAACTGTTATTTTCAAGGATAGGAAAAGAACTGTAAGAACCTTTAAGAAAGAGTTCCTTAAAAAGCACCAAAGAATATGACTGTTACTGGTTGAATTTTGAGTGGATGGTAGTTAATTGTAGGTTAAGAAAACACAATGCCAGCCTCCAGATCGAGGCAGCCAGCTAGCCAAAAACTGCTGAGAATTTTTGACAGTTATTCAAGGCAGCATGGAGAATATAAAACTTTCCTTGTTTTTCCCCCCTGGGATGGGCAGATATTTAAAATTCCACTCCCTCCTCCCCACAGAATAAAAACCCATCATGTATGTTTTTTCTTTGTTAAAATCCACACTTAAGACTACTTAAAAGCCCACAAGTTCTGTTTATGGCCAAGCAAACAGTGGGGGGAGGGGCAAGATAAAGAGAGCCATCACTCTGTCTCCCTACCCATTTCCTCTCCACCTCTCCACCAACACTTCTCCACCAACAGCTTCACAAAGACACCTACTTTGTACTCATGATGAAGAGAGCAAGCTAAAAAGGAGAACCAGGCAGCCTCTGCTCTCTTTGCTCTGTAATGTAGACAAAGCTAACTGGGGAAGAAAGCCAATAACCAACAAATGTTCCAGGGAGCATGGGAACCACAGGGGTCTTTCAACTGGTTCTCAGATTTTTTTCATTTATTCTTTATTTCTCCTTAATGTGAGTGTGGACTCCTGTTTCCCTTTTACACTATGGGACATCTCTGGAAAAATACCATCTTCAAAACCAGCAAGACATCTTCAGCTATGTCATTCTTGTAGAAAATGATCAACTTCTTTGAATTCTAAATTAATACTAATGGCATTAGAGGGAAAGCACTCCAAGGTTCAAATAGCCAACACACAGTAGACTTAAAACTTTACAAAGGAGCTTCTTCAAAATTACATTACTGGGGGTGGGGGGCACTCTGCAATCCTTGGTCATCGGTTGACTTCAAGTTCCAAAAAGAAAATGGAGCTTCAATCTAATACACTCAATTGCTTCCTGTCTCCTTTTCCTTTTTGAATTAATATGGCCAATGATTTTGGTTTTCTTAACTCAAACACAAGGTAAGACCCTGTCCAGGGCTGTGGTGTACTTTTATTTTGTTCTACATCAACAGTGTAGTGTACATAGAGCCTCACTGAAGATTACTGACATCATCTTTTTATCCAGACTCCCAATATAAACATGTTATTACTAACAAGTGTCAGTCATCTAAGGGAAGACTATGATGTTGGGACTAGTAATATCTAGTGCCAGTCAGAGACACTGATGAGCAAATTTACATGACTTTCCATTCCAGAATATGAAGTCTTCATCAGTTAAACGTATCCATTCTTCCTAGGGCACCTGGGTGGCTCAATTGGTTAAGTGTCCAACTCTTGATTTCAGCTCAGGTCATGATCTCAGGGTCATGAGGTCATGAATCCTGGTTGGGATTCTCCCTCTCCCTATTCTCCCCAACTCACTTCCATGTTCTCTTTCTCTCTCTCTCTCTCTCAAAAAAAAAAAAAAAAAGAAAAGAAAAATCAGTTCTTTCCAATTGTAATTTGTAGATTTGATGCCATTTAAGTACTGATGCAATGTTTGAGGGAGGACAGGAGAGAGATGAGAATGAGTAATGAAGATAGTAAAATATATTACGGAACTCCAATTGCAAGATCTTGGTACTTACACAGAATAGCTGGATTTGAGGAAAAAAGAAAAACTGTAGCCTCAAAATAGATACCATCTTGCATGAGAATTTGATGTATAATACAAGATCATTACGAACTAATCAGAAAGGTAAGAATCATTTTTACTCAGTACTGAAATAATTGATTAATAATTGGAAGTGAAAGGAATTTGGCTTCCAGATGACTTAAAAGCCACAGAAACACATAAATAAATTCTATTTTGGATATTAATCAAACCACTGAAGGAGAACGACTTTGGACACTGGAAGCATTAAAGGAGGTCACAAGTGTAAGATCCCGAGCTCTCAGGCATCAGCACAGGATGGGGAAATGGAGGATGGACTGACTTCGGTGTCGGCACCCCACATGGACAGAGCTGGCGCCACGTGGCAGGTAGGTAGGGGCCTCGAAGGCCAAGCTCAGCAGCTACCATAAGAAGAATTCTTACCCCTAAGAATTCCATGTGGACTAAGCAGCCTTCGCCCATCTCCAACCCTCCAAGCAGGATGGACACAATGGCAGTGTCCCGGTCTTATCTGTTCTGCAAGAGAAGCAGCAATTAGCACTTCCACCCAGAGTCCAGTGGCCCCATTCAACCCAAAAGGGTCTTGGGTTGGACTCTCCCAAAAGCAGAGCCTGGGTCAGGATTTGAGTTGAGTTGGGAGGTGACCCCAGCAAGTGCTGCAGGAGGGAGAAGCGATGAGACTCTACAGCAGCGCAGGCAAGCCGGTCACTGCTGTGGACAACCTAGGCTCGGCTCGGAGAGGAACCTTCTGGGGGAATGGGTAGAACATGCCCGAGGGTTGTCCCACCAGAGGGGCAAGGTAACTGTGATATTCACCCACCCATTCTCCTCCATGAGGGGTTGGGGGTGGCTCCCTCTGGAGCATTAACTCTCCAGAACTTCTAGCTTTCTCCAAGAATGGGCAAGCCAGTCTCCTACAGCCAGAGAAAGCCCTCAAACGTGTTTGCAGTGCCTTGTAGGGCAACCATAAGAACAGGAACTAAGGCCAGGGCTGATAGCATCTGCTAAAGAAGAGGAGCACATGGATATCTGGGGAGCATGGGCTGTCTGCCACAGATGGAGAGACTCAAGGATTCTGGTTACAGCCGATCTAAAGTTAACACAGCGTCTGAACTACATAGAACATCAGCTTCACCCAACCCATCCCCAGAAGAGACGTTCCAAAAACCAGGCCACTGTGGCCAGGGACATCCGCTCCTCTGACCAGCCCTGATGCCTAACAATGGTTCCCAAAGGTGCCCTGGACTAGCTTGCGGGTGCGGAGCGAGCTCTTAGGAAAAATGCTCCACTAGTCTTGGGGGGAGTCCAAGATGAAAAGACACAGTGCCTGTGCTCCGGTAGCATGTGGTCTCTGGAGATGACAGGTCAGCACTTCTTACAGACCATTTGTCACCAGTTCCAAAGAGATGCAGCGGGGAATGGGTCCCCTGGAGGACGTCAGAAGCTCTGCCATGAAGGTCATGGCTGTGCTGAGCCCAAGAGAGAAGTAGCAGTTGGTTATGAGTGAGAACACACAAACGGAAACCACTTCTGGCAGCTTGCTCCTGGGGCTTCCATCAGGTAGATTAGGTTAATAACTCACACAAAGAGGAAACACCAGGTTACATTTTAAATTATTTCCTGCCCATAACTTTAATTCACATAAGATCTCACTCTGGCCACCCCAGTGATTTTTCTTCAGTTCTTGACTTTTTTATTGGTATGTCTGTTCGGGTGCCCTCACGTTCTCTGCCCACAGCTTCCCCTGAGGGCAGAGTTTCCTGATTCCTTGTTACATAATTACCCAGAGATCGTTTAACCTGCACCACACCTGTTCTCTCCTTGGAGAATTTTTAGTATCTCTGTCCAAAAAAAAAAGAAAAGGAAAGGAAAACAGACTTGGTGCTCTTAAAAACCAAAAGCAGATAACCAATCTCATTTTATATGGTCTGACAGCTTCTCTCTCAGAACCATCCAAAAAATATTTTCTCAAATATTTTTCACTTTCTCGAAACACAGAGAAAATGCAGAGGATGTGCCGAATCAGGCCACAGAGAACCTGCTCCAACAGGTCAGGAGTAGCCGGCACAACAGAAAGGCTAACAAAGCCAATCCTATCATTCAAACGAGCACTAACGGAAAGTCCTGGAGAGGAAAAAACAGACAGGGCAAGACGCTGCCGTTTCCCAGAACTCGGTTCAGGAAAGCTCAAGCCAGTCAGGAAAGACGCGACGATGACTCTGGGTAGCCCAGCTCCAGCCTGGAGCTCTTCTGTGCTTCCTGTGGACACAGGTGGCCCTTACTCTGGTCAGTGGCACCGTCAGCCACCCTGACCCCATGGTGATGAGGCGTCTCTGACTCCTCTTCCCTCCTCATACCTCCCCCAGCCAGTCTCCGAGCCCTGCGGATTCCACCTCCCAATCTCTCTCAAATCTGGCACCTTCTCTCCATTCCCTTAACTACTTACTGCCTCCGTGCCTCCCCTGGGCACGTGGGACCTGAACCCCCACCCCCACTCCCCACCCCACCCCTACCTCTACCCCACCCCTGTCTCTGGCCCTCCAAGAACCTACCCACGCCTGGGCAAGCAGTATCTCTGAGCCACAGAGCCAGTCATCTGCCTCCCTCATTAAACACTCCAGGGTTTTTTCCCACCTGCTTCTCAGATTCCCGAGGATCCTCAGACACATTCCAGGGGTTTGCCAGTTCTCTCTAATTATGTTTGTTTAACTTTGTGCTTTCATTTCTATGATAATCTTTTTTAAGATTATTCATAGAAAAAATCAACAGAAACATAGTCTGGATTATGTGAACAAACATGTTACGCTAAGTGCTGCCCATAGTTTCACAGACTGTTTTTGACCAGAAATATGTCACAGGCTAAGAAGAACATCACAAATCAGACTTAACAGAGAGACCTAATAAGAACCGAGCCCTTGGGCAACCCATGTAGCACAACACATAGCACACCAAATTCGCAAGACCTGATCAGTTGTTTTTAGAATCAGAAACAGTGATTTCATTGTAGAGAAAATAACTTTGTCCATCACGCTAATTTCATCCAGTTCATTTGAATTTCTCGATTTGTGGCTGTGTTGATATTTTTGCATATATACTTGTTTGGTTTTTATAGTCCTATGCAAGCTCCAAGCAAGTACAGACCTATTTCATGCCACTACATCTTTGAACTGCATTATAATAAAAATGATTCAAAGCCGCCACTAGGAATCTACATTTTGTTTCCTTTAAAGGAATTCACCTATTACTCCCATTTGAGAAACTCTGGCCTTGGGAACAAGGCTTAAGGTCCATAACAAGGCCTATGTGGGAGAGACAGTGATGTCCTCTGAACTTCCCATTCACACATGCCACCCTGCGTCCTTTCCCAGAAACCCCACCCCACCCCCCCACCCCCCCCCACCCCCCCACCCCCCCCCACCCCCCGGGGAGGTCTGACCAATGGGCTGTGGGCACACGCAGCGGCGATGCATCATTTCCAGAGCGAGGCACAGAGGAGCCAGAGAGCAACTCTCCCATGATCTCCTCCTGCGCTGGTGACAAGAGAGGTCACATTTTCCAAATGGTGTGACTTCAAGATGCGCAAAGTTCTGGCAACTTGGCCCTCTGCCAACCTGCAGGGACAAAGAGGATAAGGGACAGGTACCCTTGATCGGGTTAAGCTATGAGGATGCTGGAGCTGATTTGTTCGTACAGGAAAGCTTAGCCCATCCTGACAAATACATTCCCAGGGACAGAGCTCGGCCTCCCTGCCCCAGCCCTTCTCATAATACTCGTGCTCCCAACAGCTCTTAGTTCAGTGCCTGAACACACTGAGCTGTTTCATGACACCTGACCTTTGCACATGCTGTTCCTTACTCCTAGAATGCAGCCCAGCATGCGGGAGAGAGTAAGCGCCATTTGGTCGTCTGGCCAGGAAGAGCTTCCTCCAGGGAGCTGGTCTAAGACACTTGAAGGAAGTTAGATCTATTACCCCTGCTGGGACCAAGTCCCAGCTATCTTTGCCCCAGCAACAACCAGACTGCCCCGAGGGCCCGACCCTCCCCATCATCTCTTTAAGCACAGTGCTCCCCAGCCCTAAGAGGGGCCTGGGGCCTAGTACTCAAAGTGTGGTCTCCGAACAAGTAACACTGACAGAACTTAGGACTGGTGAGAAAAGCAGGATCTCAGGGCCCACCCCAGATCTCCTGGATCAGAATCTGCATTTTAGCAAGATCCCCCGATGAGTCATATGCCTAAGAATATTTGAGAAGCACTGGCCCAAGGCATCCAAGTAGAATCTGTTCAGCCTAAAAGGTAATTCCAATAATAATACTTTCCATTTGTAGTAATATCTGCTAAGTGCCTTACATCACTAAATCCCCAGAATAATTTGACCATGCCCATTTCACCAATGAGGAAATGGAGACTCAGAGTAGTTACCCCGCTGAGGATCACACAGCTTTGAAGCTATTTGGAGGCAGTTCCGATGGACTCAAGAGCTCCAGCCCACCCCCCATAACTACACACTACAAGGCACCCTGCCGTTTGCAAAATTCTGTAAATGCTTAGCCTTCCAGACCAGCCCAAGCACCTCTGGGGACCTCCTTGTCCCCTCTTACAAGCACTAACCTGCTTCTCTCTATGCCATCACCTCCTGCCTACACCACCAGGCCTCCACACACACCAGCGTCCCTGAGAGAATGCCCGATCTCCCTGGGTACTGATGTTATGAACTTGCTCAAGACGTGTCTGATGAGTCAATGAAAACACTTCCCCTTTGACCATCAACAACCCTCTGAGGTTGGCTAGACAATTATTATTAAATAAAGAAAGTTGAAGATACTGACATTCCCAGGGAAGTATAGCGACATGTCCCCAGGTCACCAAGAAGCCGCAGACCTCTGGGGATGGAACTCCGCTCCCTGATTCTCAGTACAACTGTCTTCTTCCCCACTTCTCCACTCTCCCTGCATTTCCCTCTCCTGACCTACATTACCAGCCAGTTAACAAAACATCCTTTCCAAAGAACGCCCCCACATATGCATCTTCAAAAGGGGCTCTGCTTTACCACCACGAGGGCCCAATTTAGACGTGAACAAGTCACCAAAGGAAAAGGTGGGAAAGTGTGGCTACCACAGACAATGAGACTAGCACTGAAGCTCCACTGTTCAGCATTTCCCTCTCCAAGCTTTGCCCACAGCCTGGCCACGATAAACAAAGACTTCATCTCCATTCTTCCAAGGGCTTCATGGGGTTCTCATGCGGAGACTCTCCCTTCTCACGCTTTTTTAGCTCACCATCAAAGAACACGGCTCAAAGAGCTTTCAAACCTAAATGAAGTGAGTTACAGAGCATCTTTCCGTCGTTTTCTGCCTCTCTGTTCTTTCTCTAGCGAAGTCTTCTATGGCACCACCCAAGGCGTCCAAATACTAAGCTGAAATGCTTTTCCAAAGTTGGGCTGCTGGACAACCCCAAAATGCCTTTCCTTTTTTACTTCCCAAGGCCCCTGCTTCTTGCTACCTTGCCCCTTAAGGAAAAGCCCAGTGCTTGGCTACCACTCTAGATGCCTTCTGGGTCGTGACGGCAATTATCAACTCAACACCAGCCCACCAGAACAACTCTCCAAGCAGTAACCCAGACTGCCCTCGCAGTTCCTAACACAGTCACCAAAGCACAGGACCACCCAATGCCAAGATGCTGGGTGAAACACAGTGATGGCAGCTGGGCCAGCTTCAACTTGACCACTGTCCTCTTGAACAAAACACCGAGTAAAGGAAGGAAATGGAATCCACGAGGAGAGGTGACGGAATGACTAACATTGGCGATGAATAACAACTGAATTCCCTCCACAACTTCTCCTCACCACTACCCCCCCGGCCCCCAGCAGGCAAATCGGCTGAGAAGGTGTCCCCAGTCGCCTCTGCTTAGCCCTGGCTCAGTCTTCTCTCCACCCCCCAGCACCTCGCCCCCAGAGCCAGACGTAGAAGGCAGTGTAAATGCGGTATTAGATTTGAACTTAAGTGATGGGAGATTTCACAAACTCATTCTTTTTTTCTGTTAATTCCAAATGCTTTGCCCGTAGCCTTTATCCTGATGGTCTTTAGTTCTTCTGTATGTTTCTTTACCTAGTTCTAAAGTGTTCCCTTCTTTTAGCTCAGCCGGATAGCTCGGGAGACCTGGGTTCGAATCCCAGCTCTACCGCTCCCAAGCCATATGACCTCGGGCAAGTCAAGAGTTCTGGGCAGGCTGTGAAAAGGATGGAAGGTGGTCAAATCCAGGCAAGGCGCTTGGCACATTGAGATGCTCAATAAACGTCAGCTGCCTGCCCGGTGCATGCACTCTTCCGCAGCCCCAAGGCACCTCGAACGATGCCCACGCGTTTCCCGGGAAGGCCCCTCTGGCTGGCAACCGAGAGGAAATCAGCTGCGGACGGCGTTATGCCCCTACCCCCCGCCCAGAGAAAGCGAGTTCCAGCGGGTGTAGGTGTGCGCGCGGACACACGCGCGCACACACACACACACACACAGCGCTTGGGGAACCCCAGCAGGTCCGGCACGACAGCCCCACCCCGCATGGAGCGGGATCTCTGTGTCCCGGACCCGCTGGGGCCCGGGCGCGGGACACTTACCCGGAGGGGGCGGCGCGGGCCGGGCCGGGGGCGGCGGCGGGCGCGGAGTGGGCGCGGCGGCTGGCATGGCCAGGCGGCGGGCTCGGGCGCCCGGGGCGCGGCAATGGCAGCGAGGTGTCGCGGCTCGACGGCCGAGCTGGAGCGGGGAGGCGGAGCGCGACCGAGTAGCCGCCCGACAGCGCCCGCCGGCGCCCGGCCTCACTCCTCTCCCTCCCGCCGCCCGCCCCGCGCAGCGCCGAGCGACAGCCACCGGGAACGTCTCCGGGGGCGCCGGGCTTAGCAACCGCGCGGCGCTGCAGCCTCGCTCCCCGCGCTGGTCCAGCGTGCGCGCCGCACTGGGCCCTGGAGGCGGGGCGGGGCGGGGCGGGGAGGGCGGGGAACTGGCGCCCACACCCCTACTCCGCCCGCTGGTGCTGGGAGGTGGCCCTCGGGGACCCCTGGGCGGCCCAGCCTTCTCCGCCCCGCCTGATCCAACCTTCCCGCACTCTTTCCCCGCCCTGCGCGCCCTGGAGCCAGGCGGGATCCTGCTTTGAACGTGCGCCTCGCCCACGTTATCTGTAGGTGGCAAAGCAAAGACAGCCTCAGGAACCCCACAGCCCTTGCGCCTCCTGGCAGTTCCGAGTCCAGACTTCCCGCACCAGTCCCTCCATCCCACCGCATTCCCACTACTCTAGCACGCTGACCCCAGGTCCCGCAGCCACCTACATCCTGTTCCCCGCGAGATTCAGAGACGTGCTCGCACTCTGACCACACCAGTGGCTTCTAAGGCACAGGCTTCAAAACAGCCCTCAGCCTCATGTCTTTCTGGTACCCTCTAAAGACTGCTCAGTACCCCTTGCATTGTCGTACCCCTTCCAAGCACCACCTGCCCAATCCACCTCTTTGCAGATATCCCCCACGCAGAGACGACCTATATCCTCAAGCACCGGCTCCCAGGCCCCTCCTAGGAGAGATGGTGAATGCAAGGGACCACCACACACACACACACACACACACACACACACACACACACACACACACCTCCACGTGGCCACTGACAAGATTACAGAAGTGATCTTGCTTTTGCCCTGATTTGTCAGGTCACAGAGCGACCTTGTCCAATGTTGATGTTCTGTGAAATCTTTGGGGTTCAACAGAACACTGAGGCTGAGCTGAGAGTACCAGGCCAGGTCCCAGATGTCAGCATCTGTCTGTCTTTCTCACGTAGAACAAGTCTAAAAGTAGGCTGTTCTTGCCTCTCAGGGGTAACCTCAGGACCAGATATTATCCCAGGCTTCTAAATGCCCACCTTCAACAGATTGCCTTTTCTCCTCGGACTCAGGAGACCCTGTTGCCTCAGGGTCAGAGAATGGCTGCAACAGTCCCATAAAGCTATTGTGCGAAAAAGAAACCTCTGCTTCTGGCTGGCGCAATGACCCGACAACCCAAAGAGATCATAGTGGACCATAGTCAGCAATCCACTCCACCAACAGTGACCAAAATGACAAGTGAACTGCCCCCAAGTCACTCACCGTCTAGTAAGAGGAGGCAGATAATGAAATAATCGAGTATGGTTATAAATGGTATGGAGAAAAAGGAAGTAAGGAAAGGGGAAAGTGGTTATTTTAAGTTGGGTAGTCAGGAAAGACCTCACTGACAAGGTGACATTTCAGCAAAAGCTTAAAGGAAGAGCCTCTTTGGAAATTTCTCTTGGAGGTAAGTGCCTTTCAGCTACTTATATACTTTCTTTCTCGAAGCCTTTAACAGCCACTCCTCCTGGCCCCATCATTTATATTTTAGTAGTAAATAAAACTGAAATTGAGTTTGTGGAAAACTAACTTGTGGAA
Organism: Meles meles; assembly: GCF_922984935.1. Classification (NCBI taxonomy): domain Eukaryota; kingdom Metazoa; phylum Chordata; class Mammalia; order Carnivora; family Mustelidae; genus Meles; species Meles meles. The sequence continues at coordinate 32,987,084 of NC_060069.1, read as the reverse complement.
GAGAACTTGGATGACTTATGTTTTCCGTTTTGCCAAAACAACGGTCCACCCGTGTTTAATTACTGGTTAGACAATCATTTATATTTTAATTAGATACAAATGAACACCTTAACTGAAGTTATCAGATTACCTTGCAACAGTGAGGGGCAAATATCATGCATCTTGTTGAACACTGGGGAAGACATCACTGGTTGCCTGAATATGTCTCCCCTCTTTCTAACCTAGAAATGGACCCTAGTGTTTAGCTGAGCACCCTGCAGCCTGGAATAAAGAATACATTTCCTGGCTCCCTGGCAATCAGGAATGGTCATATGGAAAGCTTCTGGCCAATTAAATAGAATAGGTTGGATTGCGTGGGAGTTTCAAATAGGCTCCTTAAAGACAGATATGGTTAATAGGTACATATGTTCCTTTGTCCCTCTCAACCTCCTTCTTTTGTCCAGGATTTCACACATAATGTCTGTGGTTGGTTTAATTATTATTTTCAACTCTTCACCCCACCCCTTAATAGAATCAGACAACCCACCCTTTAAGGTACATGGAATGTATTTCCCAAAACTTGATTTTTTAAAAAACTTTTTAGAAAAGGCTTTATTCTTTTAGTATAGTTTGGTTTCTTAGCAAAATGGAGGGTAGGTACAGAGATTTTTAGACTTGACTATTTTTCTGATTTTGGCCCATGAGATATTATCAGACATAATGGGAACAGAGGCTTGGAATGTATTCCTGTGATTTGCTTTAACCAGTGTATGCTTCTGCCCACAGCCCAAATAGCTGCTGGTCCAAGCAAAATGTCAAGAAACATGTAGCAGACCTAAACTTGGACCTGCTGCTGAATTCAGCCAACCCGCAGACTAAAGCAGAGCTACCCCCACCAGACTTGCAGACCTAAGAGTGAGATAAAGGGCAGGTTTGTTTCTCAGCATTATGGCAAAAGCTAGCACACATGATGGTTGATGATGGCTAGAGCTTCAGCAGCCATCTTGGGTCATGTGGTCAGTCACCTTGAAGATGGAAGCCACGCCCTAAGAATTACAGAGTAGAAAAAAATAGAACCCTAATTCCCTTACAACATCATGGATCTACCATACCGTGCTTCAACTACCGACTTTGGACTTTCCTTTTAAAAGAGAGTGAACCCTTGTATGTTTAAGTCACCATAGTCAGAATCCATTGTTACTAGCTCCTAAGTGGTGATTTGTATCAATTCACTCAAAGATGAAATCGCTTTATTTTCATATTAAAAGAAACATTGATCACATACATTTGCAATCATTTATGTCACATAGAAGACAAGAAAGATCCATCATGCTTACAGTAAACCACTTAACTAGCAACTCATTGAGCATAGCTGAAAACAATGGAGTAACACTCCTGTTGGTCTAGTCAAGGGATCAGAGCTATTCTGTTTGCAGGTGATCCAAATTCACCCATTAGCTCAAGATGGCAGGGAGCACAGGATAGTTTCAGGCTATCTGAAGAAATCTCATGAACATCCAAAAGCAGATTGGCTACCACCTCGTGACCTGACTCTCAAATGTCTCCTGCATATGATGCAACTGAGACTCCAGTTTCTCTAGGAAGGAATATACTAAGCCCAGCTTATTTATTCTGACAAGGGCACTTAAACTGCATCACCTGCTTTGAGGGTAGGTGTCCATCCCTGGTCCAAATAGCCATGGCTCTGTGGAAAAGCAGCTAGAGGGAGTGGAATGGAAATAAAGCCTGGGGGTGAGGGGTGGGGGGGTGGACACAGTATAGGGATGAGGGCCTTTCAGAAGCTGTGCCTAGGACATCCTAAGCCTAGAGGGGAAATTGCTGATGGCAGGGAAATTGACATATCCAGGACACCAGGTAGGCTTTGCTGAGGAAAGAACTAGAAAATTTCCAGGAGGTCAATCCCAGGTCGGATACCACTGCCAGAGAAACTTGCAGGAAAGACCTAGATAAAGGGATAATGAAGCTTCTAAAAAGAAATCGCTCTACTTCCCAGCATTACCCAGGATGACTCCAGATTGAGATCGAGGAAAAGGAGAAAAATTCAGCATCTTAACACAGACGACTATTCCAACAAATCTGCAATGTGCTTTCTCCAGTGACACTTTACATGTCTCCTCACCATGTGGATAGGGCATTTTAGACACCTCCCCACCCCCAGCTGTCACAGCATCTCTCCTTTCCTCTCTAGATCCCTAGAGAGATTACTATACCTTCCTCATCTCCGTTCCCTCCCTTCTGCTCAGCTCCTCAGACCTGCTGGGATAGAACTTGTTTCCTATCTTTCTGCCTTGCTGCTTTAACTGCACTGTTAACGATCTTATCTATCCGATTCGGTGAGCACCTCAGGACACAGTCCTTGTTTTATTTCATTGCACTGCAGCATGTGATCAGTCTTGAAACTCTCCTCTCCTGGCCTCAGTGGTAACCGTCGCTCTTCATTCTACCCCCCCTTCTCAAAGCAAACATTCTTACTGCTTTGTGGGTCTCTCCTCCTCCGCTCAGACCTGTAATTGTTCTGTCTTACGGCTTTGCTCTTGGCTTTGATAGACTCACTGACCTGGCTGACCTTATTCAATGCCTTAGTGCTAATTTCAGACCAGTTTCATCTCCCCTCTCCCAAGACCAGCTCAGTGGCCTACTAGACACTCCTCAGAGGCCTCTCTTAGGCACCTCTCACAGCTTATCCAAAACAGAACTCATCATCCGTTCCCCCAGATTCTGTTCCTCCTACTAGATTCTTGATCTCATTTAATTCAGTTGTCCAAGCCATAAACCCAGGAATGAATGTCAGCTCCATTTCCAGTCACCAAACTCTGTCCTCTCCCCAACGCCTCCTCCCTGCCAAACTGCCATCGTCTTGTTCTCACTCTGATTACATCCCAACCAGCACCCTAAGCATCTCCTTCCTTGCACTGCTACATCCTTTCCATACTTAACACCCAGACTTATTGGACTGAAGGAAATCTTTCTCAGTATTGTTCTATATGTTATGTAATTTCTCCACTAAAAATCTGCCAATGAAAATAATAAAAATCTGTTCTGAGAGTTAAATTTTAAACCCCTTAGAATGGTCTTCAAGGTTCTTCAACCTCTAGTCTTGTCTACCTATCAACCATCATCTCCCGCCATTCCCCCACGGATACTGTGGGCTTCAGCTAGCGCACATTCCTTGCTTTGTCTCAGCTGCCCCTGAGCACCCCTTACTCCAACATCACCTCCCCCCCGTAAGTAAACTGCCGAGCCATGATTCAAGCCCTAACTAGTCCGTACTCACTACCAGCAAAAAGATAAGAAAGTAGGGTGTTTGCAGTAACTGCAGCATGGCCAATCTGATCTCTCCCGGTGCTGACAACTGACCCAGTCACTGGCACATTCCATTCAGTCAGCGATTCTTACCTACCTAAAGTCAGCCCAAATGCTTCCATCCGGCTTGAAAGACTTGTCAGGCGTGGCCTGAGTCCACACCAGTGACTGATTTTAAAAGGGAAGAAGTCAAAACTACTGCCTAAGATAAAATACAGTGTTTCAGGTGGATGTCCTTCACGCCTGTAATCTCTCTTCTCATCCTAGTTCAGATAACTTTGTGTCAGCTGTGTGTAGACATGACTGAAGGAATACATCTAAAATGTTACTTTTTCTGGATACAAGCTCTTGTTAAAACTGCCATTTGGGGGGCGCCTGGGTGGCTCAGTGGGTTAAAGCCTCTGCCTTCAGCTCAGGTCATGATCCCAGAGTCCTGGGATCGAGCCCCACATCAGGCTCTCTGCTCTGCAGGGAGCCTGCTTCCTCCTCTCTCTCTGCCTGCCTCTCTGCCTAGTTGTGATTTCTCTCTGTCAAATAAATAAAAAATATTAAAAAAAAAACTGCCATTTGGGCCTTCCTGATGCCCAAGAATATGGCACTCACTGCTATAAAAATAAGACACAGATCATTGTTTCTGTACTCTAGCAATGAAAACAAACCCATTTTCAAAACTACTAATCAATGTTCAAATGTGGAATAGTAACAAATGGAAAGTTGAAAACATTCTCAAGTCCTTAGAGTAGAGCAGTAGTTTCAGGGCAAGTTTTCAAGTCTCAGAGGGTATTACATGACTTTTGAAATAAACAACATTTCTCAAAACACTGGGCCTATAATTAGATACAATAGCTAGAAAACTGAACTGGGCTTAAGTCTGAGAAAGCTAGACTTTAAGAAAAATATATGTGGAATTTCTTACTGAATTGCTCTCAAAGAAAGAAGAGAGAGTAAGTAAATTATATCCTGTCCTATGATTCCAGGAGAAGACATGTAGGCACACATATACACACATTTGCAAAATATATACATATGTAGGGCTCATGCCTATGTACGGGACACAATGAAACTGAGAACCCTATAAAGGAAGTGGGGCTCAGATCCTCTTATATGAAACTTTAAAATGAATTTATCAGTGACTAGGTTGGCTTCAGATGAATTTTTCTTATTCATCTAGATGTCAAATATAAAGAATAGGTTACCTAGGATATGGGTGCTATCCTCAAGAGAAACAGAGAGAAAGTGAACAGATCTTTCCTGGTTCCTTTTTTTTTTTTTTTTTTTTTTTTAGATTTTATTCATTTATTTGAGAGAGAGAGAGAGAGAGCAAGAGAGCAGTAGTGGGGTGAAGGGCAGAGGGAGAAGGAGAAGCAGACTCCCTGCTGAGCTGGATGCCTGACAGGGAGCTCATTCCAAGACACCAGAATCATGACCTGGGTGGAAGGCAGACACTTAGCCAACTGAGCTACCCAAACACCTCTCCTGGTTCTTATATTTAGCTGAAGGGTTCCTGCTCTAAGGCAGGGATCTGCATATACTGTATGGAACTCACCGCCAAATCTGGCCCATTGCCAGCATGTGTAAATAAAGTTTTATTGGAATACAGCCATACCTGTTCCTTTACATATTGTCTATGCTGCTTTTGAAGAGTTGTGACAGAGACTGTGTATTCCACAACACCAAAAATATCTATTACCTCGTTCTTTACAGAAAAAGTTTGCAGAGCCTTCCTGTACTGTCAACACATTTCTGTTGTCTGGTTTTTTGATGGAATGGAGAAGAGCAAGCCACCACAGTGTACTTATTTGCTGTATGTTTAATAATGGTGAAGACTTTTCTGGAAAAAAAAAAATTCAAGCTCTTGGGGCACCTGGGTGGCTCAGTGGGTTAAGCTTCTGCCTTCGGCTCAGGTCATGATCTCAGGGTCCTGGGATTGAGCCCTGCATTGGGCTCTCTGCTCGGTGGGGAGCCCGCTTCCCTCTCTCTCTCTCTCTGCCTGCCTCTCTGCCTACTTGTGATCTCTGTCTGTCAAATAAAGAAATAAAATCTTTAAAAAAAAAATTCAAGCTCCTCATTCTCAGGTTTAAGGCAGTCATTCTGATTTAATCTAACCCTTTCAGTGTCCGACCATTCAGTAGGTTTACCTTCTCTCTGAACATTCTCACAACCCCTTCCAAGGAGGGAAGTCCAATGCAAGAGGGGAGACAAGCATTTCTGAACTCTCAGGAGCTTCCACGATGGAACACCTCTTGCAAACCCCATAAGTCTGTGAGATAAGGTCATCTTAGCATTTTTCTGAGGCTGTCCCATGTTTTTAAACACCTAGCAAAGCTGAGAATTGGAAAGCTTAAGAAACTCACCCAAAGTCACACAGCAGCCTTGTCAGTTGCACAGCTAAAATTGGAATCCAGGGTCCATGCTCCTTCTACCATGTCTTGCTGCCTGATGAATTTATCCACTTACTCATCCAGTAAATAATTACCGGGCACTATGAACATAGTTTTCCAGACGTTGAGGACACAAAGATCCTCAAAAACAATGAAGAGTGACGGATCCCACAATAAGATACCTTCCAAATAAGATTGCTATGACTCCCTACCTCAGAATCCCCCTCAATCCACAATCTAAATTTCTTTTGAAAATTAAGAGTAAGACTATCCTTGTGCTAATTCCATGATTTTATTTTTCTAAAAGATGTAGTGTTGAGTAATTAGGTTGTAACCCTGAAGTCTATCCATTATGTACTGAATGTTGGAATGACGTCAGAGAAGAAGCTGATGACATCTGAAACAATGTCTCAAGACAATTCAGTTTTTCTTTTATCTAGTTTGCTTTTGAATTTCTATTAACCTCCACCGCAGACATAATTCTGATGTCCTGTTGGCATGGAACGCACCTGATTGTGATAAGTCAGACACAATCGCTGTGCTCTCTAATTTGGCTGTCATTATTCTTTCAATATGGTCTTGGGCAATCTTTCTTGTCTAGAGTTTAAAATATTGGAAGTTTCTTCCACAATCTTTTTTTTAAAGATTTTATTTATTTATTTGGCAGAGAGAAACACAGTAAGAAAAGGAACACAAGGGCACCTGGGTGGCTCAGTGGGTTAAGCCGCTGTCTTCAGCTCAGGTCATGATCTCAGGGTCCTGGGATCGAGTCCCACATCGGGCTCTCTGCTTAGCAGAGAGCCTGCTTCCCTTCCTCTCTCTCTGCCTGCCTCTCTTGTGATTTCTCTCTGTCAGATAAATAAATGAAATCTTTAAAAAAAAAAAAAAAGAAAGAAAGAAAGAAAAGAAAAGGAACACAAGCAGGGGGAGGGGAGAGGGAGAATTGGGCTTCCCGCTGAGCAGGGAGCCCGATGCAGGGCTCCGTCCCAGGACCCTGGGATCATGACCTGAGCTGAAGGCAGACACTTGACAACTAAGCCACCCCCATGCCCCTCTTCCACAATCTTGATAGAGCATCTTAAATTTCCAATGGCAGCTCTGGATATTTCTTTCCACTGACTCTTCATAGCCGTATGAAGTGTTTCCTCGAAACCTAAAAGGGGTAAAAGAAATAGTATTGTAAACATTGCCACTCTAAATAATGTTTTTTTTAAATAATGTTTTAAATGTAAATAGTGAAGACTCCAGCAGAAACCTCAAACGTGATGTCTGTGCTGTGACAAGTGAATGATGCTAGGGACTGGTGTGTGGTATACACACACGTGGGGTTTTTTGCTATTTAGTTGAAAAGCAAGTCAGAGGTTCAACAGCAAAGATGTAAAATCTGATCATCACTGGATCAGCAATCCACTGAACTCTAATGCTGGAAAACAATCTCTCTTGAACCCATGTTGAAAAAAATGACAGGAAGTCATCTCCACTTTTCATCATTTTCAAACGAAGTAGAGTGACACACCCACAGTTATAGGTTAATCAGTTTCTCCCCACTGTCTCCAGAATGTTCCATGCCCCCAGTGTGACATTGTTAAATTGTTCACTAAGGGCTGAAAGAAAGAGCAAAACTACAGGTGTGGGACTCCATGCTGTACTCCTTACAGCAAAAACAGGAGTGAATACCTTGCAAAATCAGCCACAACCATCAAGACAGAATTATGCCTGTAGAGAAACCAGAGAGGGATATTGGCAAAAATCCTTTATCAAATGACAATATGGGGAGTCGCATTAGATCAGTGGAATACAAGGGGAAAGGGCAGTCTACACCGTGTGTGTGTGGTAGAAGTCACTTCAGCCTGGATTTGGACAAAGCACCGCAAAATGTCATCAGCTCTTGACCCAAACATGAGGGGAAAGTCCTCAATAACTCTCACACTCTGGGAGAAGAGTTTATTTTTGCAGCTGTACTGTAGACTGGAAAACAAAGGTTGGGGTCAGGACTGATGGAGACTCAGCCACCTAGGAACCAGAAAGGAAGATTCGGAGCCATTCCACACACAGTCTTATCAACAGAGGATATTCAGAGATCAACAGCATGCCTGCTGGTCCTGGTACCACGTCAAAGGAGCCAGTGAAAATCATGAACATGATCAAAGGACAGAGACGGAGTCAGTGTTTGCTTTCCCAGCATGCTGTGAGAAGGAAGGAGCACGAAGAACAATTCTGCTTTCCCACCCTCAAGGATGGACCGCTCAAGAAGTGTTACAGGGAATTACAGAGATGAAGATGAGATTGCCAAAGTGGCTTTTCCGTGCCATTGATAACATAAATAGAAGACTTCTTCTATGACTCCAAGTGGCAAGTGTCAGTGACATATGCAGGATCTTAGAGAAGCTGAAATTACAACCTCAAAGCTAATAAATATATCACAACTGGAAATATCAAAGATGAGATAGCAGACAATTCCAGAGGGGGATTGAGCTGTGGCACAGATGAGTGCATCACTGACTAGGACCTTTACCCTCCATTTTCTTTTCTTTATTCATCAGAGAAAAGTCATTATCATATTATTGAGCATGGTTAAAGGCCACGTTCAAACCCTGCACCAGACCATGAAGAAAAATCTTTCCTGGGCCAAGTCAAGCAATAGCAGAACGGGAATGAAGGAACGAATCTCTTCCAAGCTCAAACATTTACCCTCCAGGGCTCAAAGGGCAATGTCACTTTCAACTTAACAGACTTTGAGTGTAGTCTTCAGCACGCGATTTCTTAGTGATAGTCCAGTTCCAATATCCAAACAAACTAATAAAGCTATCAAACACCTGCTGATTTCCTGAGTGCCTGCAATTGTGATTTAGCAGAAATAAGGAGTTAGGAAAGAAAACAGAAAGAGAGTGAGCCTGACCTCCTGTTCATGCTGGTAGATGTAGATACCCTTGTGAGGAAAAACAAAACAAAACAAAACAAAACCTCTTCTTCTAGCTGATCTGAAACTATTGCTGTTCATCTTGAATTTTTAATGTCATGCTTTGTCATATTTGAAAACTGTGATGATATTTTGAACCTAAATTTGGTAAGTTGCCTGATCCAAATCCCCATGAGTGGTCCAAAGTAAAAAAACAGAATAAGTTCCCAAATAAGCATGTTAAAAATAAAAATACCACTGTAGCACAGTTATACTTGCAATATGAAATCTGGGCAGTCACGGCTGCGTCTGCATATCCATTGTCTTTTCTGTATGTAGTCCTTGAATTTGTCTTTACAGTTGCATAGAACCTTCCTGGCTTGAAATTTCAAGAATGCTGCAAGTCTTCCATGAATCTTCAGACCATCCCACTTGCAGTGAGAGTGGGTGGAGAACATGAGACCCAGGGAAATGAAACAGCCTTTTCTGTGTCACTGAAAAGACTAAGGATGAAAAAAATGTCCTAACTTTGTTTTGGTTCACCTTCAATAATACCGTTTCTTGCAGCATTTAACACCAAGAAAATTGGATAAAACCTCCTCACATTGTCCCTAAGTTTCAGAGAAAGTAGAATAATGTAGATTTTTAAGCTATTTTCAGCAAAGCATTTAAAAAGCACAATTATCTAACAAAGCAAAACTGATAATTATATAATTCCACAGCACTTGGCAGCATGATAACTTTAGTTTAAAGGAATGGGTGGGATTCGCTTTATTCCTTCGTGTCTACAGAACTTTGTGCCTCAGATCTCCAGAGATCTCTGGTGCAGAACAAGGTTATCACCAAGGAAATGTCTTGCAGGAACAGCCACTGTATTTCAGTCTCGGAAAATAGAAGTTGAAAAGTGTGAATGGAAATGAATGGTGATGAAAACAGTCAGGATATGGTTTAAAGAGTGTTTTCTCTGAAAAACAAAAGTAAATGTTCATGTCACACTATTGTGACAGAAGACTGGGTTCCCAGAAAGACGGCACCTCCCACACCTTGAACTTCAAGAAGGTATCACCTTGGTTCTTGGACAAAACCTCAGTTATAGCACATCTGTCATGTACTAAGTTCGTGTTGCTAGCTTTATACGAACGGTCCCATTTACTCCTCACAACAACTTATTTGTAGAAATTATTTCCACTTCAAAAGTGAATCAGATGAAGTGACTCACCAAGACCAGCTAATAAGCAACAAAAACAGGATTTGAACCCAGGTCTGTTGGACACCAAAGTCTTATATCACACTACATCACACAGTTGCAGGCTGGGAAATGAGTATATTGGTTAGTTTTGCTGTGTAACAAATAACCCCAAAACTTACGGACTTAAAATCACAATTGCTTATTCAGCTCATGATTTGTGAGTTAATGGTTTAGGCTGGGTTCTGATGGTCAGTTCCTCTTGCCTTGACTGGGCTCACTCATGCACCTGTAGCCAGCTGATGAGTTGGCTGGAGGCTATCTGGTGGTCCAGGGTGGCCTTGGCTGGCATTGCTTATCTCTGCTCCTGTCGTCTCCAGTCATAAAACAGGTTAGCTCAGGCCTGCACACACAGGAGCTTCTCAGTGTCCCAAGAAACAAGTGGAAGTATGTGAGACCTTGTGAGACCTAGGCACATCACCTCATTTCCATCACATTCTACTTTCCACAGCAAGTCACAATGCCAGCTCAGATTCAAGAGAGGAAACAAAGCACCTTTGTTATTATCTTATCTTTTATTATTTTTATTATCTTATCTTATCTTATATATTATCTTATATTGAAGAGAGGAGCTGCAAATCCCCAACGTGCACCACCAGCTCTGTGATTTTGCTTCCAGAAATCCACAGCATTTCTCTAAACATGAGACAGCATCTCATAAACATGAGAAAGAGGAACCCAAATTGAAGAATAGTCTTCAAAATACCTGACCGGTGTTCTTCAGAAGTGTCCAGGTCATGAAAGATAAGGAAAGACTGAGGAACCATTACAGATTGGTAGAGCAAATCAAGGAGACATGAAAACTAACAGTGACATGGGTTTGTGAATTGGATCCTGAAACAGACAAAGGATTTTGGTGGAAAACTGGTGAAATCCAAATAAAGTGACAGTTTTATTAAAAAGTAAAGTGTAGGGCGCCTGGGTGGCTCAGTGGGTTAAACCTCTGCCTTTGGCTAAGGTCATGATCTCAGGGTCCTGGGATCAAGGCCCACATCGGGCTCTCTGCTCAGTAGGGAGCCTGCTTCCCTATCTCTCTGCCTGCCTCTCTGCCTACTTGTGATCTCTCTGCCAAATAAATAAATAAAATCTTTAAAAAAATTTAAAAAAAAAAAGTAAAGTGTATTGTTTAGATTACTCTACTCATTCCTGACCTTGAAAGGAATGCTTTCCCCATTACCTCATTAAGTATGGTATTTGCTGTAGTCTTAATTGATGGCATTTATCAGGTTAAAGAAATCCCTGCCTTTTCCTAGTTTACTAAGAACTTTTCATAATAAAAGCATGTTGAATTTTAGTAATTTTTTTCTGTGTCCACTAGAATAATCATATGGTTTTTATTATTTCACATGCTAATTTACATAATTTCCTAGAATTAAGACAATCTTTTTTTAAGACAATTTTGTATTCTTCGAGTAATCCAACTAAATAATAATGTATTGATTTTTTTAATATATTGCAGAATTTGGTTTGATAATATTTTCTTTAGGATGTTTGCATTGATGTTTATCAATGAGATTGTTCTATAATTGACCTTACTTCATTCTTTCCTTGTAGGAGTTTGTTAGCTGTAATGCCAGACTGCTTCTTAAAATGAACAGACCTATCCCATTTTCTTAGATCGTCTATAGCAGTGAATATAGAATTAGAGTTAGCTGTTATTTCTGTGTTTCATAAAATTTGCCTGCAAAGTCAGACAGGTCTAGTATTTTCTTTGTAGAAAGATTTTGAATGCTTGATTCGAGTCATCATGTAGCTATAGGACTACGTATATTCTCTGCTGCTTCAAGACTTGGTTTTCATAAGTTGTGTTTATCTAAAAATTCATCCATTAATCTAACTTTTAAATTTTATTTGTATAAATTAATTCATAACATGCTCTCAATTTTTTTTAAGATTTATTTATTTTGGAGAGAGAGAGAGTGCATGAGTGGGGGAAGGGGCGGCAGGAAAGGGAGAGAGAATCTTAAGCAGACTCCACACTCAGCATGGAGCCTGACACAGAGCTGGATCCCATGACCTTGGGCCAAAACCAAGAGTCAGGCATTCAACTGACTGCACCAACCAGACATCCCACAGTCTCAATTTCTGTGTAATTTTTGTGGCACTGTCATTATGTTATTCTTTTGAATATTATTTATTTGAACCCTCCCTCTTTTGCATATTTTATTCATTAAAAACATACTTTGAGCCTGATCAACATTGATCATATGCTTGTTTAATATTTCATTAATTTTTGCACTTACCTTTTTTTCTACTCCCTTCTACTGTTGGGGTTTATCCTATCTTTCTTTTTCCGTCTTTTTTTTTTTCTTTTTTTTTTTTGAGAGAGAGAGAGAGACCAAGTATGGGAGAAGGAAGGGGCAAAGGAAGAGGGAGAAACAGGCTCCCTCCACTGAGCAGGGACCCTGACATAGGGCTCAATCCCAGAACCCCAGGATCACGAACTGAGCCAAAGGCAGATGCTTAACTACTGAGCCACCCAGGTCTCTGTCTTTTCCTGTCTTTTAGAGTTAAATGCTTAGTCCATTAATTTGGATGCTTTATTCCTCTCTAAGATAAGCATTTGAAGGCTCCACATTTCTTCTAAGTACTAATCACAAATTTTGTTCCATTCTAAGTATTTTCTAATTTCCATTATGATTTCTTTTCGACCCAGGAGTTGTTTTAAAAATGGGAGTCTTTAAGGATGCTTGGCTGGCTCAGTCAATAGAGTGTGTAACTCCCAATCTCAGGGTCATGAGTTCGAGCCCCACTTTGGGCAGAGAGCCTACTTAAAATTTAAAAAAAAATAGGAATCTTTGTTTTTAATTTCTAAATATATAATTTTTCTAGTTATCATTTTTATTATCATTTTCTAACAATTGTACATGAACATAATCTCAATATTTTAAAAATTGCTGAGGATAGCTTTATGGACTTACATGTGATCAACTTTTTACAAATTCAACATGTCCTTAAAAAGAATGAGCGTCCATCCACTCCTGAATACAACTCTCTATACATGTGTTCTAGATTATTTTCATTAACTGCATTTCCAAATTTTACATTATCTTTAGAGATTTTTTGCTGGTTAATCTATTAATTATTGAGAGTTGTATTTTGAATGTTGTGCCATAATAGTAGATATGAAAGCAATTTTCAATCATTCTTTTTTTTAAAGCAGAAGACTTTTTTTCTACTGAAATCTCACATGAAATCTTAATATATAAGACACACAACAGCAGAATTGTTTTTGTTAAAGATTCATTTTATATCGTCAGATTTATAACATATTTATGGTAAAGTAAAATGATGAGTATGTCAATGAAGTAAAGCTAAATGATGAGATTGTTTTGAGAACACAAAGTTTTGAAATGAGAGCTTTTGGAAGATAAGGTATTATGTAAGTCCCAGGATGCAGAAGGTAAGGTGTCCTAGTATATGGAAGGGAAGTCTGTGGAATATTAAAAATTTGTGAGAAAATGTTCAACTACAATTGCTCTGAAAGCAACATAATGCAGTGAGGGAAAAAAACAATATAACAACAGACAGAACCTCTTCTTGCCCATAGTACTCAATGCTGACAATTGTGGAGAGATAAATGCTCACAACCATTGCTTTGATAGCGGTATGGCCTTCGAAATATAATTAGGTTTGAGACTGTTAAAAAAAAATTGCATTCTTTTCCTCAGAAGTTTCCTTCCTAAAACTCTGTGCTGGAGAAATAGTCTTAGATACAGAAAGATGAAAGAAACTAATATTTACCTCATGTCTACTCTGTTAGATATTTTACTTGGGGTTTTGGACCCTGAAAAAACCATGAATTTTAGATACTAGTGATTCCATTTTATACAATGTCTAAGTAACTTATCTAACATCACACAGATATTCTTGTTCAGCTTGATCTAACTCTGAAGACTATACTTCTGTGTCTTTGAAATTTCTTGATTATCAAATACTGGTACTCAGAAGGACAGTCATTACTCATACTTCTTGGTATCCCACGTCATCTTCCTTCCCTCTTACCTAGAGTCCCAAACGCTATGACAAGCTGAGTGGGAATTTGAGGTTTCAAGAGACACAACTGAAGCCCTCAGCTGGAGAAGACTGATTAGATTCCAAACAAATGTCATCAGATGAAATTTTGTTCTTTTCACATTTGGAAAATTGCTGGAGGAAAACATCTGGATTGAAAGGAAGTTCTGAGAGAAACCCAAGCATGCAAGTGTGGGAACTCATCATAAAATTCTCAATTCTCAATGAAAAGTCCATCTGCAAGAGCACAGAGACAGATGTCGGTGTGTCGTGGGAATTGCACAAGGAATCCACTTAATGGGAAAAAATGTATTTTGGAGGCATAAAAATAATGCTGCTGTTAATAGTCTTCAACAACTCCCTTGAGACCTAAATCACAGAACATCCAACATGACTCAGGAACATTCTAGGGAATAGCTAATAAGACTCCCAAAGCCCCTTTTTTCTGCTCAGCCTACCTAAGGCTACCAATAAGCTGGAGTGCTCTGAGTAGTCAGGTCAGGAGAAGAAGACACACCCCCAAAGAAAGAGACTCAAAGAAAGAATTCCTAGATGGGGTTGTCATGCCACACCATCCATTTCAATATGGACTTTGTGGACAAGAGCATCATGAGCAATTACTGATGTCTGTCATGCTGATCTTGGGATGGAAGCTAAAGATCACCTAGGTGTGACTTGCCTTGTTGAAAGCCATGGATAAAGTTTGTTGTCCTGGCTAAGATCAGGCCTTATACCTTGGAAGGAAACAGTAATTTTTGGCTTTTCTAAAAGAATAAAAAATATGAAAGAAAGTGATGGCCACTTGTGACTATAGCCTGTTTGAGCTTTTGCCGGAAGTGAGGCTGCTCTCCCCTCCCTACTTCACCACACTTCTCTTACTGTTACTCAGGCCTTTCAGCCCTGCCAGCTTTGGAGGAGGGTTTTCTCAGCATAGGTGCACTTAAGATCACAGGTGATCCTTTAGATTCCCACAGGATTTGCATCCTTCCCGAAATCTGCATGAAGACAAGCCACAGAAAGAACAGGTTATAAAAAAAAATTCTCCCGAAACTCTTCACCCACCAGCCAGGCCCACAGTCTCTAAATGTCCCTGTGCCTCTGAGAATTCTCTCACGACAAACATAATATTTATCCAGGCCCTTGCATTGTTTCATTTCTGAGTCATCTGAAACTTTAAAATTTAGAAACATTGGAGAACAGGAAAGAAGCATCACATAAAAAATGAATAATAAAAAGGTCATATTCAATTACTGTATTGCTTCTTCTTTTCTAATTAAAACTTTCTTTTTCAGTCTTTGGAAAGTAACGAGAAAAAAAAGCTTTAAGAAAATATATGTAATGAAAGAAACATAAATATAGAATAAAAAGGGCTGGTGGGCTCATCAAAAATTTTCTAGCTACAATTTTCATACCCCTCCTCTCTCTCAGCCCCAGCATCTAGTGCATCAAAAGTCCTGTCAACTTACCACCAAAGTGACCCTCAAATGACCCGTCTCCATCTCAGCTACCACCACCCTTGTCCAACCTGTCATCACAACCTGCCTCAACCATTGCCATAATCTCCTAATTCTTCTCCCTGCTTAGATTCTTGTTCTTCACCCACCTAGTCCACACCAGAATCCGGAGAGGATTTCTTAGAATGCAAATATGATTGGGTCATGCTCCTGCATGAAAGTCTCTGATGGCCAATAAACATTTGAAAAGTTGCTCCCCTGTTTACTCATTATGAAAATGCAAATTAAAAACACGGTGAGATACCACTACAAAACAACCAGAAAAAGGGAGGAAAATACCAAGTATGCAGAATATATAGAGAGACCAGAACTGTCATACCTGCTGATGAAAA
This sequence comes from Meles meles, assembly GCF_922984935.1. Classification (NCBI taxonomy): domain Eukaryota; kingdom Metazoa; phylum Chordata; class Mammalia; order Carnivora; family Mustelidae; genus Meles; species Meles meles. Next base: position 32,971,395 of record NC_060069.1, on the reverse strand, counting down.
CGTAAAATGCTCCCACCACTTTGGAAAACAATTTTGTAGTAGCTACTAAAACTGAACATATACCCATGCCAGAACCCTACAATTATACCATTAAGTATACGTCTACAACACAAATATGTATTTATTCATTATATTCACACAAGTTCTGAACAGCACAATTTGTAATAGCCAAAAAAAACCTAGGAACTTCCCAAAAGCTCACCCACATTAAGAATAGATTAACCATGGGGCACCTGAGTGGCTCAGTGGGTTAAAGCCTCTGCCTTCGGCTCAGGTCATGTTCTCAGGATCCTGGGATCGAGCCCCACGTCAGGCTCTCTGCTCAGCAGGGAGCCTGCTTCCTCCTCTCTCTCTCTCTCTCTCTCTCTCTCTCTCTCTGCCTGCCTCTCTGCCTACTTGTGATCTCTGTCTGTCAAGTAAATAAATAAAATCTTTAAAAAAAAAGAATAGATTAACCAAGTGTAGTACATTCATGAAATGACAATGACCAATCTATAACTACAAAAGTAACAGGTGAATCTCATAGATATATTTTTGAGTGAAAGAAACCAGATACCAGAGAGCATATTATGTAATTCCATTTATATAAAGTACAAAAACAGGCAAACAAATACAGTATATGTTGTTAAAAGTCCAGATAGTGCTTACTCTTGGAAGGAGGAGTGAGGACTGGAGGCAGGTGCAAGGGAAGTCCTTCTTGGTTTCTGGTAATGTTCTATTTTCTGATCTGGATGCTGATTATATGGATGTTCCATTTGTGAAAATCCAGCAAGCTGTGTGCTTATGTGCAATTTTCCATATGTGTTTATGGTTAAATAAAAATTATGTAGATTACTCAATCACTTCCCATTAAGAAAAAAATTCTAAATCCTCAGCATGGCCTACAAGACCACCAATTATCTAGTACCTGCTCCGTCCCTTCTCCCTTCTTGTGAACCATTCACTCCTGGCTTACTAACTCCAGTCACATGGACAGGGAATCAGTTCCTTGATTGTACCTCTTCTCTTCGAACCTCAAGGCTTTGTACCCACTGTTCTCTTGGCCTGGAATAGGGGTTGGCTTACTGTGGCAGGCCCACAGGCTAATCCTGCCCGCTACTTGTTTTTGCTAAAGTTTCATTGGAAGGCAGCTAACCATGCCCATTCATTCACGTACTGTCTACAGTTGCTTGGTAGTGCAAAAGCAACAGAGATGGTATGACCCACAAAATTGAAAATATTTACTACCTGGTCTTTTATAGAAAAACTTGGCAATCCCTGGCCCCAAACATTCTCACATGCCTGCTCTACCTTCAGCTCTCTAATTCCTGACCACCTTTCAGAATTCAACATTCTTTGTTCAAGGAAGCCTAAGTCCTTATTTTACATATTCCTGAACATTTTTTCTATGGCTCTCTCCTGTTTTGGGTCCTCATATGGCTTCCCTTGCTCTCAGAATAAAATGCGAAGTTCCTCACAGCCTATAACCCCACATGATTTGGCCCACATGTATCTCTCTGGCCTTTTCCCCTACACTTGCTCATTTGAGCTGATCTGAAAGGTGGTCTCATTCCAAGATTCAGTCAAGTTCTTCTATACCTCAGGGTCTTTGCCCATTCCACACCCTCTACCTCAAATGCTCTTTCCTCTCTTCTCACCTAGACAACATTTGCTCCTTCCTCACATGTCAGCTTAAATATCAGCCATAAGGGAGGCTGCCCCCTTACTGGGTTTAGCACAGCCCAATGCTGGCAGCTCCTCATCCAGTTTGGGACCCTTAGGTCCCACCCCTTTCCATCTTTGAGCTTCTTCTCGACATTGCCCATACTCACCCTTGGGTCCTACTTTCACTTTCCCCTCAGTAGAAGCTGCCCATTCCTCAGACACCACAGTTCCTCACACAGAGCCCACCTCTTGGCTCCTCAGAATGGGCCTTTCCTGGACACCTCTCCCAGCAGATGACCTTCACAGAAGTAGCTCCCATGATATCTTGCTCTCTGTCCTAACCCTAAACAAATTATGTCTCTCACTAGGAAGGGGACCAAGTTCCCTCACGGAGGGTCTCTGGGTCTTCTTTGTGGTTCAGATGTAGACATGAGCCACCCGGGCACCACCAAGAGAGAACATGTTGCCTACATCATCATTTCCTTCAGGATCAGCTGCAGAAAGCTATCTCAGCTGAGGTCATGCCCTTCCTGGGGCAGTCCACATCAGTTACTGAATGAGGGAAGGACTTTAGGGTCCAAGCATTTCAGGTCACCTCAAGATACTCACTCCAGGATACCCTGCCAAGATGGCCAAGACCTTGTTGGGCCAGCATTCTCTGTCTGCCCAATCTTTTTTAACTCCCTTCATTTCCCAGATTTTGATTCCTATAAACATCTTGAACCCCACACTGTGTCTCAGCATCTCCTTCCAGAGAACCCAACTTACAACATTTATTTATGTGGCATTATGGAGTGAACACAGAATTTGGAGTCAGAGAAACCTAGGCCTGAATCCTACCACTGGTACACACTAACTGGGTAGCCTTGGGAGAGTAATTTAAACTTCTATCCTCCTCATCAATTGGAGCTGATAATACCTTCATTGCTTTTAGGATTAATGGAAATTGTGTTATGTGACAGAATGTTAACATAGAGGTTGGGAATGAGATGCCAGGGTTATATATACCAGATACCAAACTGAACTGAAGGACAGAGCCCCCTGCTTTCAAACGACATTCAAAGTACCTTTCCCAAAATGGACTACAGAATGCTTAGAATTCCTCACACGCCAGTTTATAAACATTAAGATTACAGAATACATCTTAAAAGAGAGTTGTTTTGAGACCCATGCTTCATTCCTGGAGGTAAAGGTGAGTGGTACTTTTCAGTTTGCTTTGAGACAGAAAAGAGAGGTTCAGAAAACTGACTGCCCTAAAGTTACGGAGCTACCATGGCCCTTGCCTGATTCCCATGAGGGCTGGATGAAGTGGATGGAGGAGGGATTTCACTGTAGTGGAATTATCCTGTACTCCTTAACCGGGTCTAGGTAGAGAACAGGAGAGTATTTTCCACAGTCTGGATTTGGGGAATGCACAAGAAAAAGCCAGTCTGTGGGATGCCTTGGGAATTGTCTAGGAGGGCAACCTGGAAAGAAAAATAGAATTTAGCTCTGGAGAGGCTGAGGATACTGCCTGAGGGTCTAACCATGTGACCTGCATTATCTTAGCAGACATTAAGAAACCAAGAGTTAGCAATAAATAATTGGCGGGGGGTCTGGATGGCTCAGTCGATTGAGCATCCTACTCTTGATTTCTGCTCAGGTCATGATCTCGGGGTCATGGGATCAAGCCCTGCATTTGGCTCCCTGCTCAGCATGGAGTCTGCTTATCCCTCTCCCTCTGCTCCTTCTGCCGCCCCCCACTGCTCACACTCTCTCAATCTCTCTCTCTCAAATAAATAAATAAAATCTTCAAAGATAAAAGAAAAGAAGATGACAACTTGACCTTGTTAGAACCATGGGTTTGCCCAAGGTTGGGGCTTCACCCAGAAAGCCCTGCCAGAAAAGGAATCAGCGTCTTATGCCTGCCACGTCCAGGGCTGTAGAGACATCTTGTGATAGCCCTAGTTCCTCTCTGTGCTTTCTTCCCCTGTTCTACCCTGGAAGGACCAGAAACCAATATTACCCAGCAGGAGAGCAGTAGAAATGTGAGCAGAAATTCTCATAAACCTATGAGCATAAATTAAAAACAAAATAAAACAGAAACAATCCTGATAATATCAGATGCTGGTAAGAATGGGGAACAGCTAGAATTTTCATGATGTGCTAGTGAGTACAAAATGATTTGGAAAAGTATTTGACAATTCCTTATGAAGTTCCACATACACATCTTCTATGAGCTGGCCTCCCACCCTTAGGTATTTACCCAAGAGAAATGAAAACTACAAAGACCTGTACTTGAATGTTTACTACACGTTTACTTGTCATCATCCCAACCTGGAAACATGCCACATAAGCCACCAACTGGTGGATGGAGAAATTAACTATGTTCCATCCATCTAATGGAATGGTGCCATATGGATGATTCTCACATTTGCTAAATGAAAGAAGTCAGACAACAAAAACTTCAAGTGTATGGTTTCATTTCCATAACATTCTGGGAAAGGCAAAACTGTAGGAACAGAAATAACAGAAAGAGGAAATGGAGGACAGAACTGACTCCAAAGGGGTATGAGAGGACTTTTCAGGATGGTGGGAACATTCCGTATCTTGACACCGTTCACGGTGGTGGTGGTGGTGGAGGAGGATTATACAATTGAAGACACTTGCCAAAAACACGTAGAACTGTAAACCTGGAAGGGGGAATTTTAACGTATCTAAATGACAGTTCAATAAACTTTATTATTATGTAACTGGTGACACTGGACTTCAGACTTCCTTGACCTGTAAAGGACAAGAATAAAGAATAATAGAAGAAGAATAATAAGAAGAATAAAGCCTGCTGCATAACTTTACAAAGTAAAAATGTGAGATCTGTTGGTTTTGTATACCAGATACACTGGTAATGGGCCTCGTACAGTGCCTCATATTTAGTTGGCATTTAACAAATGCCAACTCCCTGCCCCCTACCAAGAGCCTCTTTTATCAACTACCTAGTAAATAGCAGCACTTACAGAAATCAGAAAACAAAACAAAAAATTGAAAATGGTAGAGAACCTGAAAGAAATACAACATTTGAGACTGATAAGGCAAAGATATCCCTAGTGTGGTTTGTTTTCCCACACAAATCTGAAGTCTGACTCATTTAGAGATAATTAAAAGACTGGTGGGCAGGTCTAAAAAGTGAGGTAATTCTTATCCAAATCATGTAACGGACACATCAAATAATATACGAACGCAAAAATGTTCTCCGATCTAAAAACTTTTCAATGAAGGAGAAGATTCTATGCATAAAAATATAACAGAATCAACTACTCAAATAAATATCAGAGTTCATCATGGTTTTCAGAAACAGCTAATACATAAAAACCATTTATAGGGGAGACAGAATAGGGAGATATTATTTAATGGGTGTAGAGTTTCAGCTTTACAAGATGAAGAGTTCTGGAGATAGAGGATGGTGATGGTTACAAATATATTTAGTACTGCTGGGCTGTACACTTAAAAAGGTTATGGTGGTCGATTTTATGCTATGTGTAATTTTACCACACTTTTTATAGTTGGGAAAAAAATCAATAGCAATTCAATCACTTTGGTTGAGTATCTACTAAAAATGAACATATGCAAACCCAATGATGTAACACCTCAGCTCCTAGGTGTATACTTTACAGAAATATGTACGTATGTTCACCAAAAGATATGTGCAAAACTGTCAGTAAGCAATGTTATTCACAACAGTTCATGAACTACAAACTATGCAGATGCCCATTAATAACAGAATAGACTAACTAGATGGTGATATATTCATATCCTGAAGTACCCGACAATCAATGAAAATGTATGATTTACAGCCCCAAGCAACAATATGTATGAATCTCACAAACACAAAACTGAACAAAAAAGAAGGCAGATGCTCATTGTCTCATTCCATTTATAGGAGGTATAAAAACAGGCAAAATTAATATAGGAAGTTAAAAGTCAAAGCAATAATGGCTATAAGGGGGCACAGATGGGGTTGCTGGTCAGGTTCAGATTCTCGGTCTGGGTGCCAGTTATATGGACGTGCTCAGTCGGTGGAAATCCACAATATGTTCATTTCTCTGTATGATATATTTACAATAGATAAACCTTACACAAGCAAAACCAATTAGACAATGTTGTAGAAAATAAAATCCTATCAAAGGGGATCAGAATATGCAATCCTAAAATATGCCACTTTGGCAGAAGGATGATTTTCAGTTGAAAGCATTTGAGAAGGAACAAACACAAAGGAAGCTCTCTACCTTCCCCCATCTGCCTAAAGGCAGGGCTTCGATTTTCCTTTGTCAAAGTAACATAAATCTCTCTCTGTACAGGTGTCTCCTCCCATACTAGGAAGAGGAGGATAGCCTTAGACTCTTAATCACCAACCGCTACCAACAGAAAAATTGAGGACTTGAATCTGCAAACACATCTTACTAATAATCCTTATCTTCCATTAGTTTCCTCCATATTTTTGCATTTCCACATTTACCACTCCTAAAAGACCAGAGTTAAAGAAAGAAAAGTAAAAGCAAATGCCACCACCTCACCCCTCCCCAGGGTCAGAGATGGCTCCCACACAGACTCAGACAATTGTTTCCAAATTAAAGCCTGGAAAGCTTACAGAAGAGTAATGCCTACACACTCAGTTCCTCCATCACTTGCATTGTTTTATCACCTGGATCACAAGGGGGTTCTTCTTCTCTCTCGGGAAGAACTCAATACTGTTCTGTCCAAGAGTCATTCCCTTATGCTGTGGGTGCCTTTGGTGAACTCACCAGTAAGGGAGTAACAGGCAGACTCAGCCTGAGGAGCCAAGGGGCAGAGCAGGCCTGCAAAACAGGTGTCAAGGGAAATACAGGACCTGGGTAGTGCACAGGACCAAAGAATGAGGAAATGAGGTTACACTTGTATTATTAAGTGACAGATAATGACAGTGGGTCAGGAGACTTCAGTCTGTAAAGATGGCTCCTGGAAGAGGTAGAGGTCAAATCTGATGAAACTGCAAGATTCTTTCTAGGTATCTCTTCCTGACCTGGTTTAATGATTTTATTTCACTCCATTTAGGCCTACATATTATATTCCCTGACCATACTAACTGTCCTCAGCTATGACATACCATACCATGGGGTCCACCTCTCCCTCACTGCGTGGGCTTTGCCCAACACCCCTTGCTCACAAGATGAGTAGGGAGGCATGGAAGAGAGCCCCAACTCAGCTAGGCCAGATTCTGCCAATGGCTTGGTCTCAGGATCTTTGTCTCTAATTTATCATCACTATCACCATCATCATCATCATCACCATCATCACCATCATTATCAAAATCATCAACACCATCATTGTCATTATTACCATCATCACCACCATTATCAACCACCATCATCACCATCATCACCACCATCATCACCATTATCACCATCATTATCAACATCATCATCAACATCCTCATCACCATCATCACCATCAGCAGCATCATCATCACCACCATTATCAACCACCATCATCACCATCACCAACATCACATTACATAACCCTTCATCTGTACCAGGCATTATTCTAAGAGCTATATCTATATTGTAGGGGCCAAGGACAGGCTGTTTCAAGATAAGCCACTTTGCCAAAAAGATTATTTTGAGTTAAAAGCAATCAAGACCCAACAAATTTGGGGAAAGTTCTTTACCCCCAGAACTGCCTAGAAGAATTTAGATAAAGGAGTTGCTCCAGGAAGAGAGCTATTGGCTAGATAACCACATTATGATATGAACTAGGTTTGGTAGACAGGAAGGAACCTAGCAAGTCCTATTTGATCAAAATCTCTCTTTGCCCCACTGTTTCTGAATGGCCCAGCAAACATTTATTTACCAAACATGTACTTTTTTTCATTCTTCATTCTTTAAAGATATGGACTAGTACCCCTTTCTCCTTAGTTCAGGATGACATACATACTTATTTTGCCTGATGTTCTTTGGAATTTCCATGTCTGTGGGTTCCCTGTACATATACTATAAAATTTTATTTTCTCCTGTTAATCTGTTTTATGGCAATTTGATTCTGAATCTAGCCAGAAGGACTTTGAAAGGGACAGAAAATCTTGCATCCTCACAATATTAACTCACTTAATTCTCAAACAACATAAGGAAGTAGGTACTAGTAACATTCTCCTTTTATAAATGTGAAACCAGAAACACAGAGAAGCTAAGCAACTTTCCTAAACTCACACAGCTAGTTAGTGGTAAAGCCTGAATGGGAACTCATGCAGTCTGACAAGAGTCCATGCCCTTAACAAATAGTTTCAATCATATTTGAAACACTGATTAATATGTAACTCACTAAAAAGGATTCTGGAAAAAAAAAGGATTCTGAAATGATGTCTGGATTCAAGAGGAAAAGTGCCACAATTGATTAGCAATGTCCACAATGATAGTGTCTATACGGTTTTTGCCATTATATTAGAGAATGATGAAGACGTTGCCCTTAACTAAACTTTAATCAGGCTCCTCTGAGCCCTCTTTTCTACTAGGTCTCAACATTGACCTTGATCCCATCTTTGGCCTGCCTATCTTGGTCTTAACAAGAATCCTTTCAAAGTCAATTTAGCAAGTTAGGGTAATACTTCAACAAGGGCAAGTGATAAAAGACTTATGCCAATGTGGCATACTTTGGAGTTGCTTATTCTGCTACCCTCAGTGGACACAGCATGATGAGAGTCTTAAAGTATCTTGATAAGTAAACAGTAGCTTCATAAGTGAGTGTTTGCCCTGATGAGCAAGATATGGTCCTGAGAAGGAAGCTTTTTGCAAACTGAACAAATCGGGTCATAGGAATTCCCTGAAGCAAATGAGGAAGCTATTTACTGGTTCAAAGCCTTAATTCCCAGACAAGAATTTTCTGGACTGGACAGGTGATCTAATTCTCTGTCCTGATTGTTAAGCTGTAAGGATGAAAGTAGTCTCAGTTCTTACAAGAAAAAGCACAGTAGGAACTGAGCTTTCAGCCTGGGCAGATGGTGATCCCAGCAACCAAATCTGGGTCTGGAGGATGAGGGAAGACCACATGGGGTCAGGAATTACACTTGAATTTGGAGGTGTTAAGTCTGAAGTGGCTAGGAGTCACCTAGATAGGGAGTCCAGTGGGCAGCAGGTGTTCATTGCTGAGAGCTGAGCTGTTGTTTAGAAGGGGGTGCTGTGAGGTGTTGATAGTTGTAGACAAGCCATGGGAGCATTTCAGTGAAAAACTGGCAGACGGTGCTTTATCCATAGTCCTCGACAGCTCTTCAGCTGTGGGTCTGGTGGATCCCAGATGGAGCCAGCATTCAGCCTGTTCCATGTGACGTTCTCTTTAGGAGGGGAATTCTAAAAATTTAATTTAGCCATGTAGAGCTAAAGACAGCTATGTTCTGGGCTTGATCAAAGACAGATCTTCTGTCTTTTGCTACAAGCATGAAAGCCTAGAGGCATCCGGTGACCCCAGAATTATACTTGATCCTCTATGCCAAAACCAAAATGGGTTGGTTAACTGCCACACTCAAAATGATCTCTGCTCAGCAAACTGGCTGTCTTAGACCCTTCAGTTCTGATTGCTTTCCTACATTAATCCTTTTCCGGCTAAAGCCTTTTGAAATCCATTCTGCTTATCCCCAACTCTCTCAGACCTGGCTTTAAATGTGAGTAGGGCTTACATGTGAGTTAGCAAGACACTTCCAAGATGTCATGTCAGGGATGTGGAGTCAATCTGGCTGCAACATCTGTCAACCCATTAATCGCCAAAGTTGATTTGGCTGATCTGGCTGGCTAGGTGAATGTTCCCTTCCCTACTCAGCAGTCCACATGTGTTCCTCCCAAAGCTGCACACTGGGTCAAAGAAGACAACCTTCCCCACTAGAAGACTGTTCTTTGCTCAAGGGTATAAAAGTAACTGTGTTCCTCTGCTAGACGCTCGAAGATGTTAGGTCAGAATCCTTGCATATGGCCCAAATGGAGTTCCATCTATACCACTTTCTCCAATATGCTGATTCAGGGAGCTTGCAGACTCCTATCAGCAATAATTCAATGGAAACCTAGGCTGGGAAGCAGGAGTCTCTAGTAGATCAGTCGTTTTTACTAGGATACACTGGGAAAACAAACAAAATCCTGGTGGCTTTTATCAGTGGTTTATTTATCATGCATCTGACATGTCTTCTGCTGCTTGGCTTTAACTTCTCCTTGTCCTTTTCATAATTGGATCAATGGCTGAAAAGACAAACCTTCTCATGGCAGAGATGAGAGCAATGTCAAGACAGAACAATGGCTTCCAAAGTTTCTACAGCAAGCAGCATTCATTTGTTCCATTTACATTTCCTTGGCCAAAGGAAGTCATATTTGGTCAAGACTGTTGTCGGTGTTAGAGAATCTTTTCCTCCTACTCAGAGGAGACTGCAAGTCACATGGCAACCATTAAGGAAGGACAACAAATAATTGGGATCAATAATACATTCTATGGTAGATTTCCTTCTTGGTCACAAATATTCTCTTCCCTGCCTTACACATCTGAATCCTGTCATCATTCATCCAAAACAAATATGCCATGGTGCCTGGCTGACTCCGTTAGAAAAGCATGCGATTCTTGGTATCAAGGTTATGAGTTCAAGCCCCATGTTGGGTTTAGAGATTACTTAAATAAAACTTAAATACAAAACATATATGTTTATTATTAATATTATTATTATTTATTATTAATATTATTAATATATATTATTTTAGAGACCAAAAAACAAACAAAAACAAAGCAAATGTGCCAGAAATCCATTCCAGTCACAGCACCAGTCTCAAAGTCCAGGATCTCACTATTGCAGATTGTGAAAACTGCCCCTCGCATCTTCAGCCCTGCAAATGGATATTTCAGATCCACAGATGTTCCATTGAAGAACAAGTTTATCTCTTCACCCACTGAATCTGGGCTTTGCCATGAAACTTACTTAGGCCAATGGGGCATTAGTGAACACAACACAGGCAGAAGCTTCAAGAGGACTTGACCACTTGGGCTTGCCCTATTACTGCACTTGGATCAGAACCTTGAGACCACCATGTGAATGAGCCTAGGCATGTTTACTAGATGTTGAGAGGTAAATAACCCAGTTATTCCTGCCTTAGCTAGCAACCCGTCAAACACCAGACATGTGAGTGAGGCTATCTTTGACCAATCAGCCCTCAACTAACCCACCAGCTGCATGCAGACACTCAGCTGAGCACAACCCAAACTGTGGATCCAAACAACCATGACTTAAATGAAGGATTTTTGGGGTGCCTCTGTGGCTCAGTTGGTTAAACAAACAACTCTTGATCTCATCTCAGGTCTGGATCTCAGGGTCATGATTTCAGACCCCACATCGGGCCCTACATTGGGCGTGGAGCCCACAATCAATAAATAAATAAATAATAAATAAATAAAAGGATTGTTGTTTTCAGCCATAAAATTTTGGGGTAGTTTGTTATGCAGCAAAAGCTAATTCAGAATAGTCTCTACATCAGATTCTAGGTGATTCTTCTTAATGGAATCACCCCCTAGATACACATCTCATGTCTGTACCAGTCAACTTAGGTTAACTTATGCTATGGAAAACACTAGCAACTCCCTGAAGATCTCCATGGTCTACAACAGCAAAGCATTATTACTATTTGTTCATATTACATGTGGACCACATCAGTATAGCCACACATGCCCCCTTCATTCTGGGATCCTGGCTGAAGGCACAGCCCTTCCTTACAGCATACCACTCTCACGGCAGAGGAAACAACAATGGTGGAACCTGATGCCTGTAAAGCTTATGTTTACATGTGGCAAATAGCACAGTATGTTGGCAAAAACAAGTCAAAATGTCTAAGTCTGATGTCATTGGTGGAAATGTCATCCAACCACATGCAGGAGCACCCACCAGAGAGGGGTACCCAAATGATAAACCTGGTGAGGAACAGGAGCTAACAATCAAGAATGATACAATATACCACAACTGATAACTAGTTTTCTAGTTCTGGCTCAGCTCTTTCTTTTCTGCCCTCACATCCTCTGCCATAAAGCGCGTGCGCACGTGTGTGTGTGTGTGTGTGTGTGTGTGTGTGTGTGTGTGTGTGTGGAGAGAGGAGGAGAGGTGGGAGGAGTGAGCCTCCAAGGATCTTTTCCAGTTTTGATGTTGATTTTTACAGTACCACTCTAGTTTCTAGATTCCCCTCTTGATGCTGATTTTTACAGTCCCACCCTAATTTCTAGATTCCCCTCTTATTGGTCCAACTGGGTTTAGAGCCATAAATTTCTATCCCTCTTAGCCTAGTAAACTGGATTGTTAACATAAACCAACAATTTTCAGTTTTCCTCTGACCCTAAGATTGACAGCTTCCATGCACAACCACCTGTGACCATTCCCAGTTTTATATGGAGAGGTTATATGAGAGTGGCAGAGCACACTTACCAGTGTCCCTCACCTTTATGGACGCAGTCAAGAAGTTCTGATTTGCTGTCTCTCACACACAGGTGTCTCCCTGCTAACACAACCTGCTCTTGGTTCCATCCACTATTCCTGATAATTATTGATGACTCCCCTCGAAATCCTCACAGCTGTATGAGAGTCTGTATGTGGCTGGGGGATGGAGGTGGGGGGGACTTGCTCTTCTGGTCCCACTGATTCCAGAACCCCATGATATAATCAGGGTGAATTCTATCCTTCCATCCCTGAGCCAACCTGAATCGCTAGCCCCAGATCAAACCACAGCATCACAACATACACATACATGTTTCTGTATCAAATGGTTGGGACAATCTTAGTCAGTGGAAACTTAAACAAGAAACAGAGTAGGGTGTTCAGAAAGGTCATCAAAAAGATGTGGCCACCAGTTGATCCGTGAACTGGACCCAGGCACTCAGAGAGACTCCTTACTCCCTCCTCATCCTTGGAATGTGGGTTCCCTTTGCCTTTCCCACTCCCAGAGGCTACTCCAAGGACACAGCCTTGAGATAGTGATGTGGTGTTGAGAACACCTGCACAGTATCTGTGACTGAGCCCAGTTAGGGCTTCTTTATGAACTTCTAAGATTTTGGGCAGCAGGTACAGGGGTACATTTGTCTTGAGCTGCCCAAGACGAGCCTTGTATATAAATTTCCTTCCTTATTAAACCTGCCACCTGCCAACCTGGAGTGGCCTGCCTCTTTCTTCCATCTCTCCCTGCCCTCTGCTGGTTTCAAATTTCACCTGAGAATTTCCCAGGGTTGTGAAAGGGTTTTTGGCCCTTTCCAGAGGCATGGTCCCCATGGATGCTTCCAGTTTCTTCACTCATCCTTTTTCCTATTGGACCTCCACTTTTCCATATTGATTATTCTCAACAGTATCTCAGTTCAGCGACCCCAACCACCACCTTATTTAAGTAACTTAACCCTTCCCACAAAAGGATGGGCTTCCTACATCCTGCAAATTTCCACCATGCCTCAGATTTTTAAGGCTGAACCATGGACATGAGAGGCAAACCAAAAGAGGGTACAAAAGATGCAAAGTCAACCTAAACAAACAAAGGCCTTCATTGTCACAGGTGTTAAGAACTGTGTAGGGAAAAACCATGTCTCCAGTCTCTGATGGGAGTGTAAGACGTCTTCAGTCACAGACCCGCTAATCTGTGATGCCAGGCAAGCACTACTAGAATGCAAATTTCCAGCACTAATAATATCACAAAAGTTGAGGTGACAAGGGTCCCTTATGGGCTGAGATCTCCTATGACAAACTCCCCTGAGAGCTGGCACACAGAGAATGCTGTTTGTAACTATCTCAGAATCCCAGTCTACATGACAGGCCACCAATGCACACCTGTAGGTGTGCCTTCCTAATGGCAGAGGCCATAGAGAATATCCTCATTGGTCACAAAGCTGATCTCTCAAGACACAGAACAAGACCAAAGGAAAAACCCAATCCAGTTTTTACGTGGGATACCCACCACAAAGTTTGCCTAAACAAATGTCTTCTGATGAGAACTAAGAACTCACTAGTCTGGTAGACTGGCTTGCACAACAGGCCAGTGGGTCCTATACCTGTGTCTTACGCTTTGGGTTTTTTGTTTTTTGTTTTTTTTTTTTCCTTATGACAAAGAATAGTAGCAACCAATTCTGGGAGGAAAAGGATCAGTAAAAACCAAGAGTACTCACACCAAATCTTCATCAGAGTCCCTATACCCAAGGATCTAGTTCCACAGATATTCTCTCCTGCTGATCTAAATTTAGAAAAAGAGAAAAACCACTCTTGCACTTTTGGCCCTGTCAGACCCTATAGACAGAGATCCAGGAGGCTGATGTCACAAGAATTCTTACCTTCTGCCAGCTTTGTGTCAGAGGTCCCGGGATCTCTTTGTCTGCGGCAGTCCTGGAAGTAGGCAGCATCTGATCCTGCCACCTGTACCCAAACTGTCAGAGAAGGGAAATTTTTCTACCCTCCCTGGTTCTTTTCTCTGCTCTAATAATTAAATTTACTGAGACAGGTTAATGGGAGGAAAAAACTAAATACATTCATACAGATGTCTCACCTATGTGTGACCCAAAGAAGTGACCCAAGTAGGTAGCTTTTATACTTTTTAGACAATGACACAATAAATTTGTGGAGAATTGACAAGACAAAGAAGTTTGGACTTGGGTAGTAAATCAATAAAGAAGTAACTAGCTGTGTTTTATGCCTTCTTGGCCTTGAATTCCCCCATCTCTGGCAATAAGGGTGTCTCCTTAGCTCCACGTGGAGATTCATCTCCTGCTTTCAGGTAGACAAAACACGGTCTGAGTGTTCTTCCTGCATCAGCTCTTTCTGTTAAGTAACTTTAATTAAAAATAATCAATATTCCACTTTTACTATTTCAGGGGGGACTGACCTGGGCCCCATTATAACTTTTCTGTAAGTTCAAAATTGTTAAAAATTAAAAATGTTATAAATAAAGCCAGAGTGAGGAAGGCTAGGGAAAAAAATCTTAGCATGCTGACTTACAAAAGAGTAAAGGGAGAACCAGACTTGCTTTCATGGCCACCTCTGTGTTCAGTGGTTTGGCCAAAATAGGTGTCCACTTAGATTACATTAATTCATTCATAAAATAATTATACACTATGTCTCAATATATTCTATGTCAACATTATGCCCTGGGGATACAAGAGTGAACAAACTAGGCACAGTCTCCCATCTACAAAAGTCAGTGAGCTAGCTGGGGTTACAGATAAGTAAAAAGGCAATAGCAACATACTTTATGGGCACATAAAACAACTACTCATATCCAGACTTTGGAAATGATGTAGTCTTCCCAAAGGGAGTAAGAGCCAAGGAGAGACTAAGCAAAAAGCCAGAAAGGAAGGTGATTTGAAGCATTTGCAAGCACATATTAAAATACGTTTCATATGTTATCAGACCCTAGCTATAGTTAATGCTAAAAGCTCAACCCCTCCTGGAATCAACAGTCTGATGTGGCAAGCATTTGAGCAGAGCAACGATGTTCCTTTGGAGATGTCTCTCCAGGTACTGTTCAACTCTCAACAAAAGATTCACTCTTTCCCCCATCACATGGAAGTGGGCATGGGTGTTAAACCAAAAACCATCTTCCAAAAGTGACAAAGCAAGGCATTCCTGGAGCTCTGGGGATTTTTCTGCAATGCCTTATAAACAGTTGCTATGAAAACAACCAAACAAAGCAGTTACCTAATGTATGCCTCTCAACTGGCTTT
Source organism: Meles meles (assembly GCF_922984935.1). Lineage (NCBI taxonomy): Eukaryota > Metazoa > Chordata > Mammalia > Carnivora > Mustelidae > Meles > Meles meles. The sequence continues at coordinate 32,956,044 of NC_060069.1, read as the reverse complement.
TGCTGACCTGCTTACTTGAGCTCATGCTCCCCTAAATGTTGCTCCCATGGAGTCTGTGCTTCAGTGCACATTTAGGGGGTTCTGTGTTGAGATGATGTTAAAGAGACTTAGTATATGGAATGTGAAAGAACTCGAAAACAAATAGCCAGGGCTATTTGGGAAAGAGACTAATAATATAAAGTGAAAAGCTTTTGTATTAAAATAACAAGTTAAAGCTTAGTGAATCTGGGGGTTTAGTTGTGCACAAATCTGCATAAACTCAAGATTTGGAGATGTCCTACCTACTTTTGAAATCGCCATACTCTGTTAGAGCATACCTAGAGCAATCTCGCAGCCAGGGTACAGGACCTTGGTCTCATTTTGCATGAAGGCACAGAGTCCTGACTCTTGGTTGGTTGAGGAAGATAAGACTGAATCACTTTTTCTACATCAGCAATGCCATCTGAGTTTTCTTGTTAGGTACAGCATTGGGCTGGACTAACTGGGGCCAGTCTAGAAGCAATTTATACTGGTAGAACTGTATACTGTATATTGGTGGAACTAGTCAAGCAGGATCTACCCCAAACCCTCAGAGGAGCAGAGCTTATAAAAGAACCTTGAACACCTATAGGTTGGAGGAAAGATGTTCCTCCTTTCTCTCCCAAATGTAAGGAATTGTGTGGGCTGCCAGTCTACAAGGCTATCTTGAAGAAGAGCCTTACAGACACTTCAAGTGTGATACAGCGACAATGCCAGGTACTGCCTAGATAAGATCAGGAGAAATCATGCTAATATGTAGGGCCATAGTCAGGTTAGCTGTGATAGACCTACAGCCCTAAATGCCTTTAAACCTGTCTGAAGGGTTCCATTCCAGTGGGCTTGGAAGGTCAGCGTGCCAATTATAGGCACTAAACTCTCTATGGGAACTTGTTCGAGAAAAACGTAGAGATGTGTGTGTTCTTGGGGTCTGTGCTCAATCTATTCCCATGGAAAGCAACCAGAAGAAGCAGGAGGGGACCAAATACAATTGGGGATTTTTAAAAAGTAGGCTATCTGAGCAGTTGACACAGAATTATTTGCTGTGAATGTCAACTGCCATGATAGTGACCCTTGTGCCTCATGGTCCTCACATCCCAGCCAATCCAGACCCCTTGACTGATCTGGGATGCACTCTTCAGCCCTACTTCCTCTTCCTCCTCTTGACAACCCACAACCCAGCCTCTCCCCACCCTTGGAAAAGGAGGAAGGGAAGCCTAGACAGGCCCCAGGAGGTCCATCACCCCACCCCACCTTTGCACCTTCAATCATTCATGCTTTCAAGAAATATGTACTAGGGTCTATGGTGCTGAAGAGATAAAAATGAATAAAGCAAATAATTCCAACTCTCAGGGAGGATAACAGGATAAATTCTAATTGTGGTAAATTCTACAAGGTTAGTAAAGCAGAAAGCGATGACTGAAGGAAGGTGGGGCCTCTCAGTGGTTTCTGGGCTAGTATGCTTGTGGCTGCTGAAAGCTTCAGTCCTCATCCTCCAAGGGAAGAAGAGAAGCACCTTGGGGGAGTGGGGGCGGTGTGGGGGTGGATCCCTCTGTCACTTCAGCAGACTGTTGGCATCTGAGCCCTTGTTGCCAGGCAACCCAGTCATGCCACAGGCAAACTTGGCCATGAGTTTGGAACCCAAGCAAGCAAAGTCAACTTCTGCTAAGCAAGAAAGCTCTCACCCAAAGTATCTTGGCATCTGGATGCCCTTGTCCTATGAGTCCTTGAAAGAGAGAGAGCAAGAAAAGCAATTTTGAGGGGGCCAGAATCAGAGGTCCCAACTCTTGGTTCATGGAAGAGGCAAGATTGAAACATTTTTTCAAAAAGAACAATGTCAACAGCAACAATGTGTAGCAGTAGACTAAATCTTGGCCAAAACCATCATCCAGCATCTCTTTTGATTACACCTCTCCTCCTTTCAGCTGATTGGCCTTGTGCTGCCCTCCCTGACTCCACCATACATCTGGCAAATTGACACTCAGTAGGAGAGACACCTAGAAGCAGGGGCTGTCCCTGGACGGCCAAATAGCTCTGAGGTGTGGACACCTGTATTGAGCAGGAGAGATGCCTCTCCTGCCCCCATTCTGACATCCCCCCCAACCATGAGCATTAGGTACGTTTCTTTAGCCCCAGTGGGAGAAAGCGCAAACGTTCTACTCAGAGAATCTCTTCCTACTGATGATCAATCCACACTTTGTGATGAGAAATCTACTCTTAAATCTTATTGAGTATCTCTTGTATGTGACCAATTCTCTGTTGCTGTTTTCAAGATTCTCTCATTGGCTTTTGGCTTTTGACAGTTTGAATATGACATTTCTAAGTGTGATTTTTCATTTTCAGTTGTGCTTTGCAACTCCAAAATTCCTATTCATTTCCTTTTTTATAAGTTCTGTCTTTTTATCAATGTTCCCTATGTCATGAAACCTTGTTCTCCTGCTTTTCTTTAGATCTTTGCCCATGGTTTCTTTTAGCTCTTTAAGCATATTTAAAACAGGTGGCTTAAATTCTTTGCCTGGTAATTCCAATATCAGGGTTTCTTTGGGGATAATTTCTATTAATTTCTCTTTTCCTATGAATAAACCACATTTAATAGCTTCTTTTCATGTCTTTTAATTTTTATGGAAAGCCATACATTTTTAATATTATAATTGGCAACTCTGGAAATCTGATCCTCTCCCCTCCCCCATATTTTTTGTTACTGCTGTTTACTATAGTTGTTTACTTAGTGAAATAATTTTATAGTCTGTAGTATTTGTCATGTGTGGCCTGAATTCTTCATTTCAGTAGTCCATTAGTGATTATCTAATGATGAGACAGATTTCCTTAAATTCCCAGAACCACAAAGTCTCTAGTCTTTGCTGAGAAGCTCTCTGTATATGTTGAGTTATATGTTTAACACAACCACACACTTTACAACCCTGCCTTAACCTTTACTTCCTGCTTCTTCAGAACCTTGAGATCAGAAGAAGGTGAATCCTTAGGACCCTCTTGAGTCGTTCCTAATAGCATGTGCACACACCTATGCATGCATGTGGCCTTCCATCCTTCCAGAAATATGTCACAACTTTTCACAGTCCTTATAGATATTTCATTGCTCAGCCTTTCCTCCCGAGATTTTAGGCTAGTCCGTTGTTGGCTCCAACTGTTACCTATCACCTCAAGCAGCACAACTGAGATGTTAGCCTGTTAGCTTGTAAAGGTTTTCAACAAATGCCCTTTGGGAAGCAAATTCAGCACTGGGCCAGGTCCAAGTTAGGCAAAATAAAAACAAGCTTTTGAGCCAGTCTTCCAGGAATCCAGCATACAATCAGAACAAATAATGAATTACAATTCTTCATGAATGAGGCCGATTTTTTTCCCTCTGGTACCAAGAATAGGTGCTATTGGAATGGGAAGTAAAGAATGGGGCTGAGATAAGTTAAAAGACCAAAAAGTTCATTATTATTACCAAGAATCAGCTGTTTTTCTTGAATAACTGTTCTCTGAGAGGCTATAAACCTTTGGTTAATTTCCAGAGTTTCAAAAATGTTGATTCTCACAGATTTTGCCCATTCTGTGTTGCTTTTATAAAAGGATGGAATGTAGAGTTCCTTACTCCACTGTTTTGCTGACTTCCTTACCATATATTTTTTTAAGATTTTATTTTTTTTATTTATTTGACAGAGAGAGACCACAAGCAGGCAGAGAGGCAGGCAGAGAGAGAGAGAGAGAGAGAGGGAAGCAGGCTCCCTGCTGAGCAGAGAGCCCGATGCGGGGCTCGATCCCAGGACCGTGAGGCTCCTTGTGCTTCCGCCGCCTTTGTGAAAAGGACATGCCCAAGCTCACCCACTGGTCCTAGGAGGGGAATGAAAGACAGAGGGAGCATATCTGTTCCAGTTAAGACTGCCTAAAGCTCAGCATGGAACAGAGACCCCAGATGACCCACAGACACATGAGCAAGCCTAGCTAAGATCAGCCAAACTCAGCCTCATGACCTGAGAGCTCTAAAAATAAATGATAGTCATTCTAAATGTTCTTTTTTTTTAAGATTTTGTTTATTTATTTGGCAGAGATCACAAGTAGGAAGAGAGGCAGGCAGGGGCGGGGGGAGCAGGCTCCCTGCTGAGCAGAAAGCCCCATGGGGGGCCCGATCCCAAAACCCTGGGATCATGACCTGAGCTGAAGGCAGAGACTTTAACCCACTGAGCCACTCAGGCACCTCTAAATGTCCTAAATATACTAAATTAAGGTGGTTTGTTACACAACAATTTCTAACCAGTAGGGCTGGAGTCAAGGTGTTTTAAGTATTATCCTGGGTGATATATGGTGAGACTAGAAGCAAATCGAGAGAGAGAAAGTTGAAAGACTTTTACAGTTTTGTTACTCACAGTTTCTCTTCTTCTTCACAGAGAGAAGTGACCATACAGGGTCAATCAGAGAAGCACAAAGGTTGGTCAGGAGGCAGAAGGAGAAAGGGAAACTATAGGCAAGTGCCTTTACGGTGGCTTCCAGGGAAAGGAATAGGCAGGCGGGGTGACCAGGTTTAGGACTGGCCAATTTGAATAATGTCTGGAGCATCGAGGCTGTCATTGGTTGTTCGGTTCCTGGCCCTGGGCGATCAGGGCAGCTGTGTGGTAGCCCTTGTGTGTGGTGATCGAGATGTAAAAACCTGATAAAGTGGGGGTGGACTTAGCTAATCAGGAAGGAGAACTCACCAGTCTCTAGCTAGGACCTCAAAACTGGATCAGGGAAGTATTTTTTAAAGCTACAATGCCCACCGTCATAGTCCCTGTGATCTTAAGGACTTTATCATGCAGTGTATGTGCTGAGAAGCAGTCAGAAGCAGCAATCCCAAAGGAAAACGAATCAGAAAAAGACTGCATCAATTATTGTTAATTATTGAGACTGAAAGCCCATTGGAGGTAGTCCAGTTACCATGGCTACAGAACAGACTACCCCAAAGCATGGTGACTTAAAACAACATTTATTTTGCTTACAGATCTGCAGTTTATGTAGGGTTCATTGAGATAACTTATCTACTCCATTAGGCATCATGTAGGGCAGCTCAAAGTTTGCGAGCTGGAATCATCGGACGTGTCTAGTGACTGGGTGTCTCATGTCGGCTGAGACCTAAGCCTGGGCTGTTGGTTGGAACACCCATAAATGGCCTTTCTGTATGGCTGCTTAAGCTTCCTTACAGCATGGTGGCTGGACTCTGGGAAAGAGAGCCAAGAGGAAGCCGAATCACTTCTTTTGACTTAGCCTTGGAAGTAACAGGTTCTTTCTATCATATTCTTTCCCTTAAGGTAGTAATAATGTCCTACCAGTTCAAGGGGATGGGAAATGAGCCATCTCTTTTTTTCTAAAGATTTTGTCTATTCATTTGAGAGCGAGCACACAAGCAGGAGGAACAGCAGAGGGAGAAGGAGAAGCAGGCTCCCCGCTGAGCAGGGAGCCCAACATGGGGCTCTATCCCAGGACTCTGGGATCATGACCTGAGCAGAAGGCAGACACTTAACTGACTGAGCCACCCAGGTGCCCCAAAGTGAACCATCTCTTGGTGAGAAATGTCGAACTGCTGGTAGAGCACATGGGCTAGAAATACTTTTGTGCCGTTTTTGGAAAACATAATCTGCCATGGGTGTGGGTGCAGAGAAAAAAGTCAAAGACAATAGAGGAGTCCAGGAGAGAGAAGGTGGGGGTGTCTCTTAGGTGAGAACTTGAGGAGGGGCATGAGGAAGCTGAGTTGCATGGAGCCCAAGAGAGGAAGCAAGCAGTCAGCTCCCCGGTCATGGTGGAAGCAACTGTGGGAGACATGGTAGGGCAGCTAGCAGGTTTCATGTCCGGCCTGACACTGTCCTCTTTCTTTAGAGGCATCTGAGCTAATGATGCAGTGGGGGCAGGGGTGGGGAGGCTGATGTTTTAACAGGAGTTGAGGGATTCAGAGGTACCTGATGCTTGATTGGGTCCTGGATGGGGTGCATGGCTCAGCCTGGTGGAAAGAGAGGCCAATCTGATTGCTGCTGAGGACACGGAGGGGACAGCCATAACGTCCTTCATGTGATTCTGCTCTAGCAAGGTGTAGAGCCGTGCTCAGCGAGGGGGGTGAGGGAAAAGCACCAGCAGGCAGCCTCCCCTCCTCACTCTTCTGTTTCAACCCTGCCTAATTTTCAAGGTCACCAGGAAGACTAAGCCCACTGACAGCCATGAGATCCCTGGCAGTCACTAGCTGCTCTGCGCAGAGACCACAATTGCTCTATTTGGATCGCTCATGAACTTTCTTGAGGGCAAATGACTGAACAATTCCTTCGCCAGGAATAGATTGAGTCCCAGGTGTCAACATGATCTTGTGAGGTTAATGCCTGGGCGCACTTAGAGGAAAGGCAACCAAGTTTGATCGAGGAGATGGCCCACTTCTTGATTTGCACCTGACGGAGCTCAGAACCTCCCACTCACAGCAGGAGGGCCTGCAGCCTGGCTTTCCCAAAGAAACCAGCTCCCTTTGGGCTGCAAGGGAAGCACCTCTGTTTGAAGCTAAGACTGACACACAGCCCTAGATTCAGCCTGGAAGATATCCAGGAGCCTTGCTCTTCCCCCTGGGCTTGGACCTCCCTGTACTCTCTACTGTCCCAGGCCCCTTCTCAGAGGCTAGGCTCAGGATGTTCTGGCTCCTCTGCAAGCTTGCCTGGCTGGCTGGGCAGTGCAGGACAAGGCAGCACAGTGGGACAGAGAACACAGGAGGCAGCCCTTGAAAATTCTGACAGTCCCAGACACATACGCTCGAATGCACACTCTTGGCCCTGATTCTGTTTTAAGCTGTGAGCCAAAAATGTGTCTCATCCAGATGGGAGAATGTATCTAGAATAGCAATTGTCTGCACCCACACACCCATACACACACACACACACACACACACACACACACACACACACACACAGCATCAGCCCCACCAAATTTGGGGGCTATATATTAGGCAAGTAGTAGGTGCTCAGCTCCCAGGCCTTCCCTTCTGTTCTCCCCATCCTTCTGCCCCTCAGGGGCAACTCTCAGTTCACTATGGAAGACGACAAAGCTGGTTCAAGGACACCAAAGACTCTCTCTCTTTTTTCTTTTAAGTAGTCTTCTGATTCTTTTACTTCCTCCAAAGCATATGTCCAACTTAATTCAACAAACATTTATGGAGCCCTTACCGCAGGCCAGGCACGTGTTTACCCCTAGGACAGGCATCTAGATTCTCGGGATCCAGAGCTGCACTGTCCAATAGAACATTCTGTGGCAATGGCAATGTTTTAGACCTGTGCTGTCCACTACAAAACCACCAGCCACATGTGGCTACAGAGCACTTGAAACGTGGCTGCTGTGACTGAGGAACGGAACTTTCAGTCATATTGAATTTGTCTGATTTTAGTTTAAATCACCGTATGTGATCAGTGACCTCTGGTGGACAGTGCAGACTAGAAGGAGGCAGGCATGTACACAAAAGTCCTATTGCACCTCTGCTAAAATGCCACAGTGGAAGTGCAGAGACCCCCTGGAAAAATAGGTGAATTTCCACGTGGGCATTATGGAGGTCTTCCTGGAGGTGGCAGCCAGGGAGAAGAGGATTCAGGGAGGGAAAATAATTTCAACAGATGAGTCTGGCTGGCAAATGGACTTGCGGGAGAAACCAGCATTGGGCAAAAGTGCAGGGGCTGGGAAGTGTGATATACACTCAGAACATTTAGGAAAGACAGAAAGTTCCTTGGGGGCAAAGGAGGCTGGAAAAGCAGGGTGGTGAGAGCCTGATTGACAGGCTAATGTTTAGGTGCCTCTGAGCAAGAGAACAATGTGGTCATCATGAGCTTTAGGAAGCAGATGGTATGGCTAAGACACAAATGAGGTGGAAAGATGAGCAGCACTGGGTGTGTGTGTGGCTGGGGGATGGGGTTCACAAACTCTCACCAGTACCCGAAGGCAGGCACGGAGAGACTGAGGAAAGAGATGGGCCACTCCAGATTGGCAGGTGGCAGTTTTCACAAAGAAGGGAACTTACTTACAGGCTTGTCTTAGGCGTCTGCAAGATGAATTGATCCCACACCTGCCACCAGAATTTTAGAAGTTTATGTAGGGGCCTTAAAGGGGCTCAGTCGTGTATAGTGTCCAGAGGATTTCAACCACACATTTCTCCCTCAAGGCTGTGTCCTTGAAAACAGCTCCCACTGTGGGAAAGGGGTTGGAACAGACCTTCCAATGAGAGGAGAAGGGTGAGGAGCCTCCAATTCCCCAGGTGTGGCTGCAGGTCATCCTCTCTATGACCTCCTCCAAGAGAGTGCCATGGTCCAAATGAGAGGGAACAAAGACCTGAGTCAGGACAGAGGATGCAGCTGGGGGGTGGGGAAGTGTGAACTCGTTCTTCAATGACACTCCTAGTGCCTCCTGCTCTGTCCTGCCTCCCTAACACCCAGCTACATTTCAGTCCATAAAATGAACTGTCAAGGGGCACCTGCATGGCTCAATGGGTTAAGTGTCTGCCTTCAGCTCCGGTCATGATCCCAGGGTTCTGGGATCGAACCCCACGTCAGACTCCCTGCTCAGCGGGGAGTCTGCTTCTCCCTCTCCCTCTGCTTCTCCACCCCCACCCCATGTTCGCTCTCACTCACTCTGCTTTCTCTCTCAAATAATTTTTTTAAATGGACTGTCAGAGCGCGTAGTAGATGTTTAATAAATGCAGAAAGATGGATGAGATTGAGCAAACTCTCAGGCTGGGTGATTGATTATAATTTAGTTTTGGGGATAAATTCATTCCATCAGCCTCCAGATAGTTACTGTGTGCCCACTAATGGCTGCACACAGAGGCATGGGAAGTGCAGCAATGAAACAGCCCAAGTCCTGCCCACAGGGAGGTCATAGTCATGTTGAAGGATGCAACCAGCTTCTTCTGAGACTCATGACAGAGGGGGAAGATGGCCCTTAATGGAGAGTGAGACATGAGGACAAAAGTTGGCCCAAGGGGGCAGAGCATTTTGTTTGGGGCACTGGAGTTTCGTGTACCAGTGAGAAATCAAGGTGGGAAAGGTCAACATGGCCTTGGAAGAGGTGTTGGGGCAGGAAGACGTGCTATGAAGCCATGAGCAAGCCAGGGAAACTGAGGCTGCCGGAATGATGGAGATATCCAAGCAGTAGGATCAGAAAAGACAAAAGGGAAACAGAAGACAGCGCTCAAAGGACTGCCTTTAGGCTACCCTTCAGCCGGCCAGTCATCCACGCCTTACTCTCAACATTAAGGTCAACTATCGTTTCTCAGCCTTTTGGCTAAGATCAAAAGTAGTAACATTATGGTCAACCAGATGTCCTCTCTGCTCAGCCCACACTTTCCCCTCACAGGCTCTGCTCTCTGCAGCTGGGCAGCCGGGGCTCACGGATCCAACCAAGAGCATTCTGCCTCAGGTGTTGCTCAGAAAAGCTGATGCTTTTACCTGCTGCTACAGGCTGAGTTGTATCCCCTAAAGTTCATAGGTCAAGGTCCTAACTGCCCTTACCTGAGAAGGTAGAGATAGGACCTTTTTAAAACCGGTAATTAAGGTGGGCCCTCATCTAATATGACCAGTGTCCTTAAGAAAAGAGGAAATTTGGACGCAGACTCACAAAGAGGGAAGACCGTGTGAAGACACACAGGAAAAACAGCCATTTCTGAGCCACAGAGAGAGTCTTTTGGAAAAATCAAACCCCTGGCACCTGGATCTCAGACTTCCAGCCTCCAGATCTGTGAGAAAACACATTTTGTTGTTTTAAGGCCCCTAGTCTCTGGCACTTTGTTATGGCGACCCTGGCGGTAATCTGCTGTGGGTGCGGGCTTCTCCCCTCCTGCCAGCTCCCTCCCTTGAGCGATGTAGTGCTTTCCCGCTGCCTCCAGCTCTCCGCTATCCCCGCCCCCACACACCTGCTCCCATCCCTGCAGGAGGAGAAAGGGATTCATAGGCCCCTTCAGACTCGGGCTCCCCCTTCATTATTTTAACTGTCTCCTGTAGAAAGGGTAGACAGAGCAGTGTTTTTCCCTTGGCAAAGACTCCTTCTCAGATACATTTGTAGATGGCAGTCCACTTGAACTACACAGCTGGGGCTTAATTACACCTGGACAACCCACCCCCACTCTGGGCAGCCTATTCGGGTTTTTTTTCTCCTTTAAATTAAATGCAAAGGAACAGACGGGATGAGAAATTCAACCACATGTACCTTCTTCCTTTATGCCCCAGTCCCCCTACACACACACACATGCGCGCGCGCATGCGCTCGCGCTCGCATGCAAGCATGCAGGTAGAGATGCTATTCTTTTCTCTTGGCCAGTGTCCCACCTGCCCAAAAGCTGTGCTCCTGGGGCCCAGGCCACATTCCTGCTCCTCAGCATAGACAGCCTGACAGCCGAGCATCTCTGGAGTCTACTTGAGTTCTAACTGGAACTGCTGCTTTAAAAATTTTTACTTGAGGACATGATTGGTTGGAATTTGAGGACACAGTTGGTTAAGCGACTGCCTTCAGCTGAGGTCATGATCCTTGAGTCCCAGGATCAAGTCCCACATCGGGCTCCCTGCTCAAGGGGGCGTCTGCTTCTCCCTCTGCCTCTCCCTCCTCTCAGGCTCTCTCTCTCTTTCTCATTCTCTCTCTCACAAATAAATAAGTTAAATCTCTAAAATCAAATTAATAAATAATAAAATAAAACTTGTATTTGAGAGCCCTTGATAGGAGGAAGATGAATGTTCTTCAAGGAAAGCACCACAATTACAAGCCCAGATCTCCCTGAAAACTCTGAGCATAAGAGTTTTCTTAAGAACCTAAGAATTTAGGTTCTTAAGAACTGAGTTTTAATGAGCCACAGGAAGTGATGATGAAAGTCAGCAATCCTGAGGACTCGGGTGTGGCATCAGGCACACAAAATCCAGCACGACCAACTGGATGTCGTGTGGCTTTTTTGAAGTCTCAGAGCCCTACCGGAAGGGCTTAAGTGTTCTTCCCCTCGCTCTGACCCAGAAGCTCTGAAAAAGCTTTCAAAAAGCTGAAAAAGTCTAATCTGTAGTTCTCTTTCATCCCTTGTGAAGTCAGGAGCATTCCATGTGAGGGACTCTTCCTCATCCTTGGATGCGCCAGAGCCCTGTGTGGTCCCAGGGGTCCCACTCCAAGAATGTCAACATGGTGGAAAGAATCCTTGACTTGGGCTCACCAAGTCTTCACTCTCACCAAAACAATAGACTTTGTGAACGGAGACTAAAACCAGACGCTGCCACCCTGATGAAGTTGTCGTGAGTGACCTTAAAGGGTCTCTACTATTCACAGCTCGCTGCAGATCCACTCAGTGGAATGGGATCAGCTGGGATGAGAGGCCCAGGACAGAGCCAGACCTCTGTGGGATCTCTAGGATGTCTAGAAGAGCCTCTTTTCCTACTGGATTGTCATCACCATGGGACATAGGACAGTACTGCTTTCTAAACACCTGAGAGGGGGAAGCATGTTCATCTCTTTGAGCAACAAATATTTGTCCCCTACACCTCTCCATTTTGATTTCTAAAAATAACCTTACTGGGGCGCCTGGGTGGCTCAGTGGGTTAAAGCCTCTGCCTTTCGCTCAGGTCGTGATCCCAAGGTCCTGGGATCGAGCCCCGCATCGGGCTCTCTGCTTGGCAGGGAGCCTGCTTCCTCCTCTCTCTCTCTCTCTCTCTCTCTGCCTGCCTCTCTGCCTACTTGTGATCTCTATCAAATGTATAAATAAAATCTTAAAAAAAAAATAAAAATAACCTTACTGTTTTCTGTGACTACAAATATAATCCAAACTAATTTTTTTTAAATCTGGCCCTTACAGAGTACTCAGAGTCACCATCACCACCTCTACCTCCTCCAATGTGGAATTCAATTTTTATTTATTTTTACAAAGGTGGATTGAATAGTAGAGCCTCCTTTTCAGCTTGAGTTTTCAGTGAGCAATTGATTTTTGCCATATTTCCACGCCAGCCCATTTAGTCCTTTTTAAAAACTGAAACATCTTCATGGTATTTGGCCATGTTCCTGCTGAATACTGGCGTTGTCTCCAATTTTGCACTGTCCCAGATGCTCCTGATGTTAGGAGGGATGCTGGCAATAAACATTTGATTGACTCTGTTTCAGTCCTAAGAAGGAAGGAAATTCAGACACATGCTACAACATAGGTGAAGCTTGAGGACTTGATTCGAAGTGAAGTAAGCCACCTGCAAAAAGACAAATATTACAGGAATCCACTTATATGCACCACCTAGAGTACTCAAAATTGTAGAGATAGGAAGTGGAAAGGTGGCTGCCAAAGGCTGAGGAGATGGGATATAGGGAAGTATGGTTCAATGGGTAGAGAGTTTCAGTTAAATTTCTGAAGACTGGTCACACAACAAGTGAATATAACTTAACACTACTGAGCTGTACACACAAAGGTTTAAGATTGGAAATTGTATGTTAGGTGTATCTTAGCCACAATTAAAATAATAATAATAAATAATGTTTTAAATCCCCCCACAAAAAATGGGAATGCCAAGTCCAAAGGTGATTCCAGTTGTCATTTTAAATCGATATTGGCCAAGTGCCTCTTGAAGGGCTGTACTGGTCTTATTGCCACCGCAGCCTGTGAGAGACCCATCGCCCACAGTCTTTCCGACACAGGCATTGCCAATCTGTTCTCCATCATGATTTGGTAATGGCAGATGGGGACAGAAAGAGGGCATAAATTCACACTCCCCTTGAAGTGTAACAAAAGAATGTTCTTCTGTTTAGCCCACCTCAACATATGAGGGACCACAAAGTGAATTTGGGTTGCAGCATTCTACAGGGTAGGTGTAGATCTCTTTGGATGCCTCCGGAAACTCCAGAGTTATTCTAGTTCTTCCCCATCCCATCCCACTCCCTCACCTTAAAATCATGACTCCAAATATCACGTACTGGCCTACATATTTTCCTGAAACAGCTGTCCCACAGAATCACTAAAACTTGGGTTAAAAATAGCCTCAGTCTCTAAAAGAAGGTTGAGTCCCTGGAAACAAAGCCCGCTTAGAAATGTCCCCACCTCCATAAAAGGCACACAAAAGCTGACCCGCCTCTGTCCCTTGAGCTAGTCTCTACCCGTGACCACCCCTTCCTGCCCTGGACACAAATACCTGCCTAAAATCTTTTCCCATTCTTGGTCCGTCTATGGAAGAAAAACAGGGAACAAGGGAGGATAGTGCAATTATAAACAAGCTACAAGCTCCTGTCCTTATTTCCATATTATAAATGCCCAAATGGGCTCAGAGACTTTAAATAACATGTCTGAATTCCCACAACCCATATAAAGAGCCAAATTTCAATCTTATGTCTCACTTCAAAGATACTGCAGTAACAATACCCTGCTTCCCCAGTGCAACCAGTCCCCCCTAAAGGGTCCTATCAGGTATTCAGGTCCCATCACCCCTGAAGAGGATCAGATGATGTGTCCTAGGAAGAAAACAGAGAATTCTGAATAGGGCTAGAATTCTGTAGCGCCAGGAGACGTTTCTAGACAACAACCCACCTAAAGAACGCCCGGTACCCTGTTGATGGCTTCTCCCTCCCCCTTAGCAAGTGGGGAGACACATTTCCCTAGGTGGTGGGTGGGAGTGAGGATCAGCTGTCTACTTTTGTTGGCAGACCTGGTTTCTCTGCTGTGGTAAGGACTGGAAGTTTATCAGGTTAAACAGGAAAGCTTCCCATGGGCTCTTAACCTCTGAGCTGTTATGGAGGTTGCCAGATGTGGAGATGGCCTCTGGCTGCCCGCTTGACCTTGCACTCTATGGTCCCGATCTCCAAAGCATATTTAGAATGACAAGATCTGACAAAGCCAGCCTCAGTTGCTTAGGAAAGATATTTGTGGCAGAAGGAAGAGCAGCTACCTGCTGCATTGGTTTACCCATCCTCTGAATCATAAACTTAAAGATGATCCCCAGGACACAGATGTCTGGCAATTAAATGGTATTGATCCAGGAGGACTTTCGGGGCATCCCAGACCCCAGATCAGCCTGGTGGAGAAGGCCAGGGATAATTCAGTGTGTGTGTGTGTGTGCATGTGTGTGTGAGAGAGAGACAGAGAGACAGAGATTGAGATGTTAAGCATTAAGATGGTTATTATGGCAGGAGAATCTGTGGATCCTGGATTCCTATCCTGCAAGGACCCTGCAAGGACAGAAGCATGAGAAGAAAAGCAGAGGCTTCCAGATCTCTTAAAGGCCAGACCCAGATCAGACAATGCCACTTCTGCTGTAATCTATTGGCCAAAGCAAGTCAGAAGGGGAAGAGAAACAGACTCCACCTCTTGATGGGCAGAATGACACATGCATGCAAGGACAGGAAGAAACAAGCAATAGCCATCTTTAAAATCTACCTACCATACTCCTCAACTCTTATTAGCTGTGAATTTGTGACTGTCTTCCCTGAGTGGCAGCAGGAGAAGACACGTTGGTTTCTTGGCCAGACATTCCACTTTCCTATAGGAAGACCGCAGTGCCAGAAACCGAGTGAGAAGTTGACATGGATGAGCTGTGTCAGTGCCCAGGGGCCAATTAGCATGTTCTATGTCCTGATACTGGGCGGCGGTGATGGGCTCCAGAAAGAACCACTGACATTTGCTGTTGATCCCAGTGCCTGAGTCCTCCACGGAGAGATGGGTGGCTGGCCTCCAAAAACCCAGTTCAGGTCTCAGCCCTGCCTCAGACAGGCTCTGTGACCTGGGGTAAGGTCCATCACCTGGACCTGTTTCTCCACCAACCATCTGAGGTGTCGGCACAGGGTTGTCGGCTTCCACATCAGGGCCCTTCCTTCTTCCAACCATTGGAAGACTGAACCCATGTCCGCAGAGAGAATCTGAGGAGAACAAGGGCTCTCAGCTAAGGACAGTCAGGCCAAATCTTGTGTGTGTTGGTAGGGGCCATCCAGCCCTTCCCTCAGCATCCTCCAGAGCCCTAAATACCATTCCGAATGGTTAATGCCGCCTACAAAGAAGTGGAATTAATGTCTGACACAGGTCAGAAAACAGCTGATTCTTCACAAGGAGGTTTTGGGAGATGAAAATTCCCTGAGAATTCACCCTCTGGGTTGGGGAGGAGACACTAGCTACGTACATGCTTGTCCAGCAGCTGGGTACCTGGGTGTCGGCGGCGGGGTTGGAGGGTGGTAGACAGGGTGGACCACAAGGCCAGCCGGTAGGGGTGATCATGACAGACCTCCAGCCTGGGGGATCCCCTTGTGCAGGAGAAAGTTAACACAGCCGGCCTGACTATTCTCTTATGAAAGGCCTGCTTATGAGGCTGCCCCTTGGCTGGTGTCTGGGAACTTGAATTTCTGGAGAGTTCCTGCCATCTCCAGAAGTAATAACCATGGCTCAAAGTACTCACACTCTTTGTACAAACAATGTAGTTTATGCTGAACACCTGCTTTCCTTCTGTGATGCTGTGACTCTGGTATATTCTAGGCAGAAGATGCCTACATGACCAGCCCCCATTAAAACCAGAGCACTGAGTCTCTAATAATTTTTGATTGGCAACAATTCATGTGCACTGTCACACTCATTGATGGGGGAACTAAGCGTGTCCTGTGTGAGTCCACTGGGAGAGGACCCTCAGATGCCTGTACCTGGTATCTGCCCCCAGACTCAGCCCACATGCCTTTTCCCTTCGAGGATGGTGCTTGGCATGCTTTGGCTATAATAAATCAGAGCCATAAATACAACCCCATACTGAGGCCTGTGAGCCTTCCTCATGAATTACCAAACCTGAAAGTAGTTTTGGGGTCATACAGCCCCCATCCTGGATTTCCAGGCAAGGCCAGGACACCAAAGCCCCTGCTACTGGGATGGCCTGCAGATTGAGGTCATTGGTGGGAATTAATGACCTGTTGCTGAATCCCATTCCTCCCAAACTCCACACCCACACGCTAAGCCACCCTATGAATTGAGGAGATGGATTCTTAGAAGTGGTTCTCTCCAAGGAGTCCTATCAGCAGTGTTGGTATAGAAGACAGCAGGCTTCTCTGGCCCACTTATGAGCCTCCTGGACCTTGAAGTAGAGGATCAGAGGACACTTTGTTCCCTGAGACTCGGCTGTCCTGCTCACCCAACATAAGCAAACCCTGAGATCACACAACCAAGACCTGAGGGTGCACAAAGCCATGGCAACAACTTACAGAACCACTGGGCATTGGGGCACAAAGGGCTCTGGGACCATTTGACTCCCCCAAAGGGGAAACTGAGGCCCACGGGGCTATATAAATGCAGCTGCCACCCCATACAATATGCATTGCTATCACGGCTGCTTTTCCACATTTACATCTCCCTCTCACAGCAGACTCCGAGCCCGCATATAGGTACTCAGTGATCTGACCCACCCCAGGTTACACTGCTCAGTAAGGGTGGGAGAGGATTCAGCTCTGGGCCTCCTGCCTCGCCCAGCTATGTTCTTGTTGGCGGCAGTCCCAGGAGGCAACCTTGAAGAAACTCCTTACAGTCCACACCCCAAATGTTCAGGAGGCACAGGCAAGCCCTCAAAAGACACCGCAACTAGCCATGAGTCCCCGTGGAGAGAGGGGACTGCATTTCAGAAGGCATAGCAAGCTTCCACTGGGGTCAGCATCAACCAGCTGACCAGAGAGAACCAGTGCTGGGGTTTACCCTTCACTCTCTAAGTGGAGACTAGAAATAAGTAAATGGACGGCTCCAGGTAAGAGAAACAATTTAACTTTATAAAAATGTGATAATACAGTAAGAGTTGATTGGGTTTTTTCCCTTTTTTTTTTTTCCGGCAAGTGAAGTTTATAAAAAACACCTGGAATAAAAATTAGAAACATAACCTAATAAAAATTAGAAACAAGGAAATAGAGTCATTTAGAAAGACAATAAAGAGAAAACAATAAGCAGCAAAAGCAGCAGCAACATGGGGAGAAGGTTGGCTCCGCTGTGCAGACAGAGCAAGGAAGGACCAACATAACCCAAGGTATCCCAGCAGGCGGAGCTGGGGGGCAGGGGAGGGGTGGCAGTAACCAGGATCGGCGTGAAGGCCTCCAGAATGGGACCACACGGACGGCCGCTGGCGTGGTGGGGGCTGGGGCTGAAGCAGCAGCCTCCTTCCGTCAAGAAAAAGAGACACAGGTAGGGCGACATACAAACACTTTTTGGAATGTCTGCACCATAGCCAAGGCAGAGTTAGGACCACCTTGGAGAGGCAGGCTGGGAACCCCCCGCAATGTTCCCCAGGCTTGCCTCCTAGGGCAGAAGTCCCGAGGCTCCCGCCCACAAGACGCAGGAGGAGCTCTGGACTACATTCTGAGGTAGTCTAACCGTCACTTGCACAGGGAGCTGAAAATTGTCACCAAAAAATGGGGAGAAGGAGGGCAGAAAAGGCGCACAGAAGAGGCTAATACACATAACAGAAGGGACCTTGCTCTTGCTACAAGTAGGTTCACAGATGACCAGAGGGTGTGGCGGGGGTCACAAGTGGCCAGCGTTGGGCCCACAGGGACCCTGGGCACACGCAGCTCTTAAACTACTTGATGCTGCAGCTGTGTGAAAGGAGATGAGGGAATCCGTGGAGGGATCTCCCAGCCCAGAGCAGCGCCAACTCTGAGATGAGGGTGTCCCTTGCTGATGACTCATATCACAATGGTGATGCACCAGAGACCCTCAGAACTTTGGGGTGAGGCATCTCAAGGTGATTTCCGCTATGACTCCTCTCATCTAAAAAAATTCTAGGGAGAACACTGCTAGACTTACAGGAGAGAGAGTGATCAGATCAAAGCCACCAGTGAGAGAAATAACGAGAACAAAAAATCAAAAGTGTTGCTAGACTCCCCTACTTTTTAAAACTAATTTACATTCCTTTTCTCATCTTCCCCAGCACTCAGAATTCTAAGTCAAGATGGAATGTTCTGAAGGCTTAAGAGGCAGCAACTGTGCGGACGTTAGTATTTTCTCTGCTTTCCACATTTCCGTGGACGTCTTCGAGGACGGAGTTCACCAAAGTCTTCCACTTCATTTTCATAATCATCTTCCTGAACAATACCTGTTTCAAAAGGAAAAAATATGTGTTGGGATGAGCACTGAGTGTTATACACAACTAATGAATCGTTGAACACTACATCAAAAACTAATGATGTTGGCTAAGTGAACATAAAAAAAATGGAAACAAAGTACAGAATAGTGATTTCTTTTTTTCACTCCACTATTAAATATAACATAATAGGAAAACCTGACATCTCTATAATTGTTTTAAAATTAAAGTGGGAAAAAAGCCTGATTCAGAGCCCAAGTGAACAACACCCTTCTCTAGAATTAAGTTCTTACACAGGCTGGTTCCTCTGCCCTCACTTCAGAGACCCGTTAAATGGCAAAGAAATCAAACAAAACCTAAAGACAACCACAAACTTGAGTTGCTATACCAGTTATCTTCCTTACAAAACAATCATAAAGGGCACCTGGGTGGTTCAGTAGGTTAGGCCTCTGCCTTCGGCTCAGGTTCCTGGGATCGAGCCCTGCATCGGGCTCTCTGCTCAGTGGAGAGCCTGCTCCCCACCCCCCTTCTCTCTGCCTGTCTCTGCCTACTTGTGATCGCTCTCTCTGTCAAATAAATAAATAAAGTCTTTAAAAAAAAAAAAAAAGAAACAATCATAAAAATCATAGTCCCAGTAGGCACTATATTCCAAAGATTTTTTACTGCCATAGATATTTGTGCCAGGTCCCTTCTAGTTTTCCCAGCTCTGGGATCAGGATTTTCCAGTAGTATAATGGATTAGGAGGACCCAGAGAAGAGAATTTTGGGACACATGAAATACATGGAGTAAGAAGAAATAAAACCTGGCCAGGAGCAGGCAACAATTGGAATGGGCAAGAGGTAAGACTTCCTAGTTGATAAAGAATTTGTCAAGATAATTCTCACTGTCAGGAGAGAAACTTGACTCACTCCATGTAAGTCCTTAACCCTCTATGGGAAGATGAATGCAAGTTTCTCTAATAATTTTGTTTGCTTTGCTCACAAATATGTTTGTTTTATATCCCCAAGCCCCAAACAGTTCTGATACATACTAGATAGTCAATAAATATTCACTGCCTACATGAATGGTTGACACAGGCAGGCTATGCACCAAGAGAAGGCTTTTCAGTACTTTGTCTATCCTTGGGAGTCACGATACTGCATGTGAGTAGTGACTGAGTATCATTGATAACAGCTCCCGAGTGGCAAGAGGTTGTCGAAAAAGCAATTAAAGGGAGCCCTCACAGTCAGATGGGGAAACTCGGATTCTATGTTGCTAATAATCTGACTGGGGGCAATGCTCCTGGACAGTGACTGGCCACTACTGACATCATAGGCAAGCCCACGTCACACTGACCCAGGAGTCAGCAGAACCAAGAATTACAATGCCCAGAGCATCACTCTGGGATAAAGGGCTGCTTACCTTCCTCCTTTAAGTGGAGCTCTGTCTTCATCAGCCACTCCCGTGCATCCCTGACTGACGGGATCAGAACGTTGACTAGTCGAGCCATCACTTCCTCTGCTACAGGAACCAAAGAACAAGGGCTCTGAGTGACGGAGCTATGGCAGAGACCAGACTACTCAGTACTAGAGCCAAGGCCCCCACACCTCAAGAGCCTGTCTCTGTGTTTCCCCAGAGGGGTGCGATGGGATAAGGACTCACAGCCACCATCTGCTGGCACAAACATAAACTACAATTAAATGCTAGCCTGACACCATCACCTGTGTGTCTATAGAAATTCCCAAGAGCAAACCTCTTAAGGAGGCTTTGTTCAACATGTCACTAAACCTTAAACTGGAGTGTCTGGATTATAGAATAAGTTTTAGACATCTAATTTCACTAATTTTATATATAACGTGACTTTCACTCAGTGTTGCTAAGAAATAGCTAATAAGGAAGTTAGAGGAAATCTGATTCAAAGGCCACATAAGAAATCTTATTGTTAAAGATTCATACTGGGTATGGTTTAAGAACCCTCCTAAAAGGAAGACACCAGCTACACACCTCCGGATCTTAGTCAAGAGTTCAGCACAGAGTAGGTGTTCAAGAAATAGTCACTGATGAACAGATCGGAATCTTACAGAGTTTGCTCAAGACTGAACGCTCTCCCTATATCCTCACCACAGAACTAGTCAGCCAGCCCTTTTTCTTGTCTGTAGTGCTGAGGAAACCAGCCTGGCCCAAGATAATCAGTGTTTTAACTGGCGGCCAGGGGGTTCAAAGAATGGGGTTTTGCTGTAATTTGAGAACACATGTTCCTCACTTGTGTCTCTGCCAACACCAAGTTCTATCATCCCCGAGGCAGATCTCGCCACCACAAAGGACCTGACTCTGACCTGTGTTCTCAAAGCCTGGGTTCTACCAGCACCTGGGTCCCCATTTCTGAAGACCCCCTTACCGCCAGCCCAGGCCTTGCGCCTGTAGAGGTCCTCCACCGTATCGGAAACCTTCTTGATGTTCTCCTGGACCTTCCTCTGCAGCATGTGGCTGTGCTCTTTGGAGCCCAAGTGACTGCGGATCCACATGCTCTGCTCAATGTCCTGTACCACCAGCTTGCCTTCAACAATGGCCGGGTCCACCTTCTCCCGGAAAAACTCGGAGTACTTCTGGTAGGCCACCTGCTGCCTCTGATGACCTTCTAGGTGGATGTGCTGCTCGTAAGACTCACTATTCCTCTCCCGACCCTCCGGGTCTCCCAGCTCGGCCTCGGAAATGGCCACCGCCTCTGAAGCCTCTCCCTCAAATGCCTTCCCGGGGCTGAAATAGTTGTCGGGACCTCGGGTGAACTTCACCCCACACAGGTCGCACTGGGTCCTGTCGACGTCGGCCTTCTTGAAGTTCCCGGCCCCGGGCTCCCTGGTCTCCTCCCGGAAGCACTCGGTCTGCGCATTCACCCTTCTCCTCCAGCTGATGCACAGGGACACCACCAGGCAGGCCCTCCTCAGCTTCCGCTGGATGGAAGCCTTCCGCTGCTTCTGTGAAAGGATGGCAGCAAGGAGGCGGTCCCGGTCTTCCAAGGCCAGCTCATCCGTCTCATCCTGACCGAACTCACACTCTGGCTCAGCAAAGTAGTCCACGGAGTCCACACAGAGCAGGCGGCTCAGTTTCACCTCCTCGTGATAGAGGCCGCGTACCACGGACCCCTTGGTGTGCACGCTGTCCCACCGCCAGTGGCAGTCCATGAGGTACTCTTCGTCCCGTTCAGAGAGCAGGTCCTGCAGCGCCTCAGCCACAGACTTCACATTGACCGCCGTTAGCACCCGCTTGACCACCTTCAGGAGCCTCTCGGGAACCTGGTCCGGGCAGTCCATGCTCATCAGCTGCAGCCTCCTCTGGATCTCCTGGAAGTGGCGGTACAGAAGAGGTTTGCAGTACGGCTGCAGAAGCTCCTCGGCATTCACCAGCATCACCAGGCACAGCACCAGCGTCCGCTCTGCCTCTCCAGACACCACACAGTCTATCTCACCAAAGGCATCGAGCAGGACATTGAAGTTCACATTCTCATAGCCACAGAGCACCTTGACGAGGTAGGAGAGGTGGAACCGGAAATCCTGAATGGCTCTTGTCACGTCCTTGGGTTTGTATTCCTGAATGATGGAGAACACGTCCCCGAGCTCCCTTTCCTTCTTGCTGAACAGGAACTCCCAGTAGTGCAAGAGCGCAATGTAGCTCTTGGGGAGGCACAGGATGGCGTTCTTCCAGAGGCGGGCCAGGACCACCGCACAGTGGACAAACTGGAACTCCAACAGGGCCACCGTGTTCCCGATGCTGGGGATGAGCGGTTCTTTGCACCTCTTGACCAGGACATTCATGAAGCGGAAAAAGAGCCTCTTGTAGTCTTCTGGGTTCCTGTATACATAGAACTGGTCAATGCAGTTCTCCAGCAGCCGGATGAAACAAAGGTGGGTCTTCTCAGTATTGTCATCGTCCTTGTTGGGCGCCAACATGCCGAATTTTCCTTCTATTCCCTTCATCTTGCTGCCTCTCCCCCTGCCCCTTTCCTCTTTTTCAGCCTCTAGAGCTTTGAGTTCCCTGTTGTAGTTGTCCTCCTCCTGGTGAAGAAGCTTTTCAAACTCCTCCGGATAGTTGGAGGAGACAAGGAAAGCCTGCATGGCGCTCAGCCACAAGTCTGTGGACTCCCGGCGGCTTCGTGCCCTTTCGTTTTGAAACAGGAAATGGATGTACTCTTTCAGAGCAGATCTGCAGGATCGAAAGGATTTGTAATTTGGTTTGAGGATTTCTTTGCATGCCATGGGGTTTTCTGACAACACTCTCTGATGGAAATGCTTAGGGAAGAGGACATTCAGGAAGGATTTACAAAGGCCATACATATCTGTAGGCAAAATATAACTAATTTCTTCAAGTTCTTCTGCTAAGATTTTAGGGAAGACTTTTTTGGCTTCCAAAAACAACCCACTGATGGCCACCAGGTGCATTTTTGACTGAACCAAACACTTGGCCTCACAACGCCGCAGAGGCCTGTGGAAATCTTTACAGTTTTCATCCTGACATTTCAAGCCTACAATAAACCTCATGCAGACTCCTGGGTAGGTCTTCCCAAGCAGGCTCTGTGTGATCTGACACAGCCTGCCCAAAAGGTGTTTGTTGAGGGCTAATTTCACTTGGTCAGTCATTATCAAGAAATAGTCTTTAGTTTTCTTTTCCCTCAAGTTCAAATCCAGGTCAAAAATTATTTTTAATATGGGTCCAGGGTCGTTCTGAGCTATCTGGCAATACTTAGCATCCACCTGAGAAATTCCAAAAAACTCAAAGCAAGACTTGACCATCTCCTTCTCAGCATTGTTGGTCACTCTTTTGAGGGCCCTGACAAGACTGAGGAGGACTTCTAGGCCTCCCGGAGCCAGGGCCAGGACCTTCTCAGCCTCAGCCTCACACTGGCTGGCAGCTTCGTAGAGTGCCTCTACCACTCCAGCTGAGTGATTGAGTGTGTCAAACTTGAAGAAGGCATCCTTGAGCTTTTGAAAGTCTCTCAGGATTACACCCTGGAGGAACTGGGCCTCAGCGATGCCAGACAACTGATTGGTTTGATAGCAGAGGTCAAGGGCTTCTCTCAGAATGGCCTTGGTATGCTCTACATCTGAATCCCTGGCCACATTGAGGCGGGCAGCCCCCAGCAGACAGGAGGCCTGGAAGTCCTTGTCGGCAGTGAGCCTGGCAGCCTCCAACAGGCAGCCATGTTGCTTCATCAGCAAGGCAGCCTCTTCTCTCCGACCCTCCCTGTTCAGCAGGTCTGCAGCTTCTGCCAGCCGTCCGCGAGACTTCAGGAACACCAGCTGGTCTTCTGTGTCTAGCTTCGAGAGGACAGCCATCATCTCCTTGATCTTACTTGCACTCAGGTACTTTGCTGCTGCTTCCAGGTAAAACTGACTGGCAGAATAAGACAGCTTGGATATGGGAAGGGTCTTGGCCCTTAGCATTTCTTCATACCTACAATGACAGACAACACAAATGTCAACTCATTACCACCCAATAGAAAGTGTTCTACAAAATACAGCACAGAGTCAGTTAACTACAATTCCCACACATAGATATAAATTACAAAATAGGACCTAACCAACCAGCATCTTTACAAAGCTTCATTTCACATGGATAGAATTAATTCTTTATTCTCCAAAGGAACCAAGCATTAGTATACTTAATTAATAAACATAATAAAGTTGCAACCTAAGCAAATGGAAGTTAGGTCTCAAAGTCAATTTGAGGGGCAACAATTATTATCCCTGAATAAAAAAAACCTTAAACTTTCATAAAATCATGATAATCATTTTGGGTCTACAAATTCCATTGAGTCCAAGACAAGACTAATGAGAAAGAATGAAGACAGAGAATGCACACATTCCAGCAGGACATTAACCTTCCTCTTATTACCCAAACTGTGATTTTTCTCTTCTACAGGTATACATGTGGTTGAGTTAGAGTGAGATTAATGAGGCTCTGAATGCTCCCCTTTAGTCTGCTGATCAAAGTCAATATATCCCACTCTACAGTCCCACAGTTTTCAAGGCACTGGAACAATCCAATAAAACGTGCTTGCTTTTGAACTCTCATTGGATAAAATCCATCTCATCACAATCAGGAAAGTGCCCGGGTGCCTTACGATGCCCCAGAGTTATGCTATAAACATCAGATTTCCTAGTAGAACAGGTTTCCCATGAGGGGTATAAATAAAGATGAAGAAAGGGATTATACTTCACATGTGAGCGGTGGCTGATGGAGTAAGGAGTAGTTTTAGCAAGCATAAAGAACTACCCAGGTATTTTCTTTTCAAATTTAAAGTGTCCTCAAAGTACTTTGAGTCAGGCCAGGTAGCAATTGAATTCTACACCCAGTATGCATGGTGTTCAAAAGACACTCAAATAGATCTAGTGTGAGGCTTCAGTTAAGACTCAGATTACACTTAGATCTCAACTCAACACATCATTAGAAACTCTCAGTTGTATACCTCAATAAAGCTGAAAAAAATAAATAAAAAAGATGTTTCTGGGGAAAATCTGTGACTGACTATTCAAGGTTCTTCTGGAAAACTGAGGACAGAAAGTTAAATAACTAATTAAAAGTTTCTTTTTTCTTTAAAAAAAAAAAGCTCTCAGTCAGTTTTGTCATATGAACTCACAAGGGAATTGGCCTGGTCAATTACTCCCACTGCCACTGCATAGTACCCTGATATCTGGGTACCCAATAAATGTCACAGCTGGCATCCTACTATGGACTGATAGTTTGTGTCCCTTAAAATTCATACATTCAGGCCCCAACTCCCAGTGTGGTTTTATTTGGAGAAGGGATCTCTAAGGAAGTAGCTAAGGTTAGCCCTGTTGCCCTGATTCAACAGAAGTAGTGTCCTTAGAAGAAGACTCCAGAGAGGGTCACCTGGGTGGCTAAGTTTTTTGGGGGCCTGACTCCTGGTTTAGGCTTGGGTCATCTTAGGGTCATGTGGTCCAGCCCCACATCAGGCTCTATGCTCAGCAGGGGGGCCTGCTTGAGGATTCTCTCTCTCCCTCTGCCCCTCCCCTCACCCATGCACACAAAAATAAATGAAATTTTTTTTAAAAGAAGACGACACCAGAGAGTGAATTCTCTTGTGTTCTTGTCTCTTTAAGAGCCAAGGAAAGGCTGCATGGGGACACAGTGAGAAGTCAGCAATCTACAAGCCATGGAAAGAGCCCTTAGCAGTAGCCCAACTGGTCAGAGCCTTGATCTGAGACTTCTAGCCTCCAAAAGTAGGAGAAAATAAATTTCTGTCATTTAAGCCACCCAATGTATGGCATTTCGTTACAGCAGCCTGAGCTGACTAATACACAGCTATTACATATATCCCATATATAATGGTACCAAACACCTGGATAGAAGAATATGCTTATTTGCTAGCCATGGCCCTGAATGCCTACTTTCCATTTCCAAAAATAAAAAAAGTAAAACTCAAGGTACTGAGTACCTTTATTGAGGTACTGGTTGCACAAGTCTATTAATTTTTTAAGAATTATGTGCACTTTTTTGAATATATATTATACGTTAATAAAAGCTGACTTAGAAAATAAAAATCTGAAGTTTGAACATCTAGGTCAGATATGTTCATTTTGTCATGTGTATAATTTGGTAGAAAGCAAAAAAAAAAAAAAGTAGAACCAACCCACACCCCATTTTCCCAGGAGCTGGGAGAGGACTCAAACTCCTGCTCAACAGAAATGCAGACTAGCAGACTCTGATTCTAGCCATCCCATACACCAGGAAGACTTCCTAGGAGGCATCAACAGCATGCTGTTTCTATATTCCTTGTCAATCATGAACCCCACCATCTCCACTTCACCTTTGGAATATGAACTGGGCTAAAGGCTCAAGAAGGCCTCCAGTGGGTCAAGTATGAAACTTATGAGGGTATGTGTTCATATATTTCATACACATAGGTATGAGTGCATGGCTGAGGATCTGCCAGTAGATGGTAGTGAAGCAAAATCCTGACGGCCCACCAGTGCTCTTACCTTTATCCATCCAGTCAGCAAAACTGTGAACTCATCAGGTAAAGGTGGAGAGGACAGAACCATCATTAAGCACCATGTGTGTTACATACACCCTTGTAACAAACCGCTCATCTTCTTCTACCCCCCTCCTCACCACACAGTGTCGAAGCTTATGAGAAGAGTAGAGCATATGAAATATACATATACTAAGATTGCATATGCTAAATGCACTGCAATGGCTGTCAATGAGGAGAGACCCAGAATGAAGACTGGCCGTGAAGAGAAAGAGGATAAACGAACTAAAACCAATGATGGGTTTGCTGTGAAAAGAAGATTATATTCCACTCTTTTTCCTCCCACACTTCCCATTCAGCTCCTCAGTTCATCCTTTAGGCTTGGCTCTTGCCTTCAAGGAGCTCCACCTCCGACAGATGCTCTCCAAGGAACATCCAGTACTGATGCCACCACTCAAGTGGAAGAAGGACGACTTTGGCAAGCCACTACAGAAGAGCAGGATAACACCATCCAGGGCAGGCTGACCCAGTGGGGCAGTGGGAGGGAAGGAGCAGGGTGGAGGAAGGGAGAGAATAAAACTACCTACTTTTCTACTGCGATAGCAGCTTCTTCAAAAAGCTCCTCTTGGCAGTACATTTTAAGTGCTAGATCGAATTCCTGAATCTGCTCAAAACATCTGAAAGCATCTTTGTAGCACTGGCTTCGCTTATAGAAACAGGCAGCATCTCTTATCTAGGACAGAGTAAAACATACTCTTAGAGTATTCAATAGCATAACTTTTTATCTTAAAAATAAGCCAACATCATGAATAATAATGTCTGCTATTTGTTAGGATCCAGCAAAAACACTAAGACATAGATAATATTAGGAAAACAAATTTGTTATAGAGAGAAAAACAAAGTTAAATCCCAACTTCACACCACATACAAATTTAACCTTCAGATAGGTCAAAGATCTAAATATGAGAGCTATTAGAAGAAAATGTATGAGAATATCTTTGTGACCTTTTTTTTACAAAAAAGTCTTCAACAAAACCCAAAACACTCACACTTCAGGGGAAAAACTGATGGATTCGATTACATCACAACTGTTGAACAAAGGGCATGTGAAATAAAGTTAACAGAGAAAAGGCAAACATCAACACCTAGATCAGCATTTTCAAATAAATCTTGCCATGAAGATGGAAATGTTCTACATCTATGCTAGCCAATATGGTAGCCACTAGCCACATGTGAATAGTGAGCACATGAAATGTAGATAGCGTAACTGAGGAACCAAATTTTTTATTTCGTTTCATTTTCATCAGTTTTAACCTTATTTTTCACCTGTGACTAATGCCTACTATATTCGACTGGACAGGTCTAGAACATTAAATGAATTCCTACAACCACAAGAAAAAGACTCCTGGAAACCCAAAAGAAAACTAGGTAAAGGATATAAGTTGGCAGATCATGGTGGGGGGAAACTTGAATGACTAACAAATCAATAAAGATGTTCAACCTCACTAATAAAGAAATGCAAATTGAAACCACAGTGAGATACACCCATGAAGTTTGCCAAAATTAGAAAAATCAGAACCCACTGAATGTGGTCAAGAAGGTGGGGCACCTGGAATCCCAATGCACAAACTGGCACAGCTGTTCTAGCAAGAAAAGTGGCTTCCACCTTCACTTAGTGAAATTAAGTATGTGCATACTCTAGTGCCAGCAAGGCCAGTTCAAGCTGTACCCAGGACCGGAAGGAGGTGCAGTGCTATATGTGGCAGTTGGAAGCTGGTGGCAACTTGGACGTTCACCACTAGGTAAATGTATAAGTCAAATGCAGGGATGCCCGTTGAAAAAAACTATCAGGGTTCCAAAACCTGACCGGACCTTAACACTAAAGCAGGGCGTGGAAAACGTAAAAAACAACAAAGCAAAACAAACCAGAAATATATGCCATTTAAACAAGCTTAAAATATGTATGTATAGAAAAATTACTATCTGCTCTTCAATTATGCATGCAAATGGGGGTTCCACATTAAATGTTCTGGAATGGCTGCCAGTGAGGAGAGAATGGGAACGGACACCAGCCATGAAGAGAAAGAGGATGAACAGAAAAAAACCACCAGTGGGTTTGCCGTGGACCCAAAATTATATCCCACTCTTCCTCCCACAATTCCACCAACCCCTTGGGCAATCCTTTATGCTTGGCTCTCCCAATGTTTCTCCAAATTCCCTTCCCACCACCTCCACCACCCTCATGGCAATCCAAGCCATATCATCCAGCCTCGGTCACTGCTCCCCACTGGCCTGTCTACTTCTACTCTTGTTGCCTACAGACCTCTACCCAGGGCATCCAAACAATGAGCTCCATGTTGCTCCTGTAGTCAGAACCTTCCACTGGCTCCTTGTCACATCGGAACAAAATCCCGTCCCTACCACGGATGTCGAGGCCCTACCTGATTTGCTCCTGCCACCCTCTCTGGCTCATTGTACCACTTCTACCCACTCACTCTGCTCTAGCCCAACCAGCTGTTCTTTGCTGTTCTTCAAGCTCTCCCACATGCTCCCACCTTGGCGGGCTCTTGCCTGCAAGGATGATTTGGCCTGTGATGCCCTGAAGCAGTTCTCCCAGTCTCTGCTCAAAAGGCAGCTCCCTTAACTGCAGAGAACAAACTGAGGATTGCTGGAAGGAGGTGGGTGGGGGATGGGCTTGATGGGGGATGGGTATTAAGGAGGGTACTTGTGATGATGGGCACTGAGTGTTATACGTAAATAACGAACCAACGAACTCTCTCCTGAAACCAATATTGAATTGCATGTCAACTAACTAGAATTTAAACTAAAAAAAAAAGGCAGCTCCCCGCCCTTCCCCTGCCTAAAACAGCAGCACCTGACACCTCTCTCCCCTCACCTAGTCACCTAGCCTCATCAGCACTGGCATCTCCTATACTAGTCTGTCAAGTCTGTCATCCCTCTCCCCCAAGGCAGGGCCCCCTCTGCTGCCACCTGCTGGCCACTGAGCACCCACAGTGTCCGGCACCCAGTAAGGGCCCATCTCTTTGTTGAATATTTCATTTCATAATTCTAACTAGCGGCACCTGACGTCCAAAGAGAAAACAAAATCCAAGTGAAACAAGACAAAACACATACACCAGTCCCTTTAATAAATCTTAGCTGGCTTTTATTTTTCTAGACAATCTACACCAAGGGCCAAAATACAAAGAAGATTCAGGCATGAGGTTCTTTTGTGTCCAGAGACCGAACAGAGCAGGGAGCATCTAGGCCCATCTCAACCACAAGAATACAATCCCAGAATCAGAGCACTTACCACCCCATCTCTCGTCCTCTCCTGACAATGCTGATTTACTCAGAAGGAAAACCCCAAGTGGGAATGCACCCGCTTGTAGGTGCCAAGCATGTGCCCAACCAGAGAGAGAGCAGTGGGATGGCTCAAAGAAATTCCCCTGCTCTGCACGCTCTGCTCCTGATGGGAGGGGTCCCCACCTGCCATCCTGAGCAAGGGCCTTAAGAGGTTTCCAGGGAAACCATGTTACTCTCAGGAAAGAAGCAAGAAGTAAGTGACGCAAAGGAATCCCTGGGGGGGGCGGGGAGGCTTGCATCTCCAGGGCCCCCTCACAAAACATTTGTTTGTGGGGGTAGCACGCAGGTGGGAGCTGGGAATACAGAGGCGATTTGATCTGAGGATGTTGATAAAGGCTGCTGCCAAACTGATCAACTTGAACCAGGCTGGTTAGTTTGGTGGGAGGACCACCTGACACTGGCTCAGGTTGGACCCCCTTCCAGGGAGGAGCCTAGGCAAAGAAAGGAATGAGACCGTTCCCTGGGTGGGGCTTGAAGCTGCTAGAACATGGGCGGGAGAGGAAAGAGAAGACCTGCCACCAGAGGTTAAGCCTGTGGAAGGGGAAGGAAACAAGGAAGGCTGTGTTTCCAGGAGCAGGATGGCCTCCACATTTTGAAGGCATTGAAGTCCCTAGGAAAGACTGCACTTAGGGTCTCTTGGTCCCCATGCCTCCTACTTTCTGAGGAAGAGCTTGCCAGGCTGGGGGAGGCAGGTGGGCAGTGTGAGTAAGGAGGAAATCTCTGACTCAGTCTTGGCAGGAACTGTTGGGCAAAAAGGGGAAGAAAAGGCTTAGGCTGCTTCCCTATAGTTGTCACCACTTCGGGTCCAGGTGGTGGCATGGGAGACGGAAGGAAGGGTTGGCAGCTAGGGAATGTGGTAAGGTTGGAGGCAACCCCAGTTCCTAGAATCTTAGGACCCAAACTCCTACCCACCCTGAAATCCCTATATCCCATCCCCATATCCCACAGCCTAACAAGTCACACCCCCTAATAAACATGGGGCAGGGCAGGCAGTACCAGGAGGGCCTTATGATCTTTAAACAGACTTGGGGCCACACTTCAAAGTCCTCAGCACGTGCCACCCGCACTCCACCCAATATCCAGGGTGCTCTGAGGATCCAGGAGCTAATACATTTCACAGAGAGATGTGGAAATCTACCCCTTCCTGGAGGGACATAAGTAGCCCCTACGGCAGTCGGGTTGGGGGGTTGCAGCAGCCCCAGCTGGGCTTTCTAGAGCACAGGTTCTCAAGCCACCGAGCTCTACACCTCTAGTCCCTCACAACTGATACACTGGAAATGAATCGCATGGGGTACAGCATGGTGGCTATAGTTAACACTGTCTTGTCTGTTTGAAAGTTACTAGGAGAATAGATCTCAAAAGATCTCATCACAAGAAAAAAAATTGTGTAATTCTGTATAGTGATGGATGTTAAAGAAACTTACTATAGTGATCATCTCGCAAAACATCCATATCATTGTGTTGTACCCCTCTCACCGATAGCATTTTACATGCCGATTATAGCTCAACGATAAAAAAGACAAAGGAATCGCTAAAAAAAAATCATCACCACTCGCATGTTATGGCAATGCCAAAGTGCTGTAACAGTCTCTCACTGGTTACTTTCATCTTCAGTGTTAATCTCATTGCAGACAAATAAAAATTTGTGGCCTGCCACCAGCCTGCCAGCCACTCCATGAGTAGCTATGTTTTAGACTATGCTTTCTGCAATGATGGAAATATACTGTAACAACGAGCACTTGAAGTGTGGCTAGTGAGACTGAGGAACAGTATTTGTAATTTTATTACATTTTAATTAACTCAAATTATAAATTAAATAGCGACACGTGGCTAGTGGCTGCCAGATTGGTTGGTACAGATCTAGAGCAACTGCTGAGAACACAGAAAAACCGCCATGTCAATGCCAGGCCATTCACGCAGGCAGACTCCAGACCGAACGTGGAGGATAGGAAGGCAGGAATATCCCAAAACCCGCCTCCCCTCTGATTTGAAGAGCTGGCCTCCCTGTGATTAATATCAGGTGGAAACATCCACACAGGTGTGGACATGCATGCGCACGCACATCTTTGGAGCTATGGAAATGCTCCGGCACGTGGAGAGGGAATGGCTGCCCTACAGTCCTCAGAGCCGACCTTTCCCTCTTGCGAGGCCTGGAGCCCTTCCCTGACACAAGCAGGGGCTGAGGGAGCCCTGTTCTCCCGTGGCCGTACCGGCTGGGTTCATACCTTCCCCAGCCTCTCACACAGCTGGGCGGACAGCTGGAACTCCTTGGCGTAGCTCAGGCACTTAAGAGACAGCTTTGGCTCCTTGCATTCCAGATAGGTCTTGGCCAGTTCCAAGTACTCCACCTGCTTCTCCCTGGAGGAGGGAGAGAAAACAGAGTACCCACCGAATGGTGACCTAGCCCCAACAGATCCCACCAGCTGATCTCACCAGAGCAGCCCTGAGATGACCCCCAGGGACTCTTACTTCGGGCTCACTTTCTTGGATTTCATGTTCAGGGCGGTGTTGTGGGCCAGCGCCAGCTTCTCCTTCTCAAATGCACCTCCTTTCTGGTAACACTTGGCTGCGACCTAAAACGGGCAAAAAGTCTTGATTCCCAGCAAGGGAATGGAGGTGACATACAGAACAAGGGTTAAAGCACACGTGCATGTTTGCGCTGACAAGGCACTGAGTCTCACTCCAGCCAAGCCTGAGGCGAAGGAGCAGGAATGTGCTGATGAGCTTAAAAAAAAGGCCCCACAGGCTAAAACCCAATAATGTTACCAGCAAATACTTCCCACTCAAAAGCTCCTTTTGAACAGCCCAGAGAGGTGCCTGGGTGGCTCAGTCGGTTAAGTATCTGCCTTTGCCTCAGGTCATGATCTCAGGGTCCTGGGATGGAGTCCTGCATTGGGCTCCCTATTCAGCAGGAATCCTGCTTCTCTTCCTCCCTCTGTCCCTCCATCCCCACTCAGGTGCACATGCACGCACTCTCTCTCTCTCAGATAAATAAAATCTTGAAAGTGCCCAGAATCCATGGAAAAGCAATACATAATATATTTTTATAAGCTGTCATAATTAACACCCTCACTTAATCTTCCAGTAGCCATGTGTGAGAAGTTTCATCCTTCTCATTGTATACATGAAGCCAGGGGCCTAAAGTCACCCAGTGGCTCTTCTGGGCCCCACACAGGTTTTCTCTAGTCAGTAACTACAATGGCTAACCAACAGTGTGGGTAGAAGAGCCGCAGCACAGGTAGAGATGGGGACGGAGATGATGTCACCACATATTCCAGAAAATAACTGGCTAGATCCCTGGCTCATGCAGGTCTGTGCTGAGCAAGTAGAAGGTGGGCAGATGGGCATCATGGGAATGTTGACTGGACCCCATTCCTGCCAGCAGAAAGCTGCTCTTCTAAATCAGGAATGCTGACACCATGTCTCAAAGACAGGCTGGAGGACAGAAAGTCACACTTGGTCCAGCATGTAAAGATTAGGTCTCAGTGTGGGTAGGGGAAGGATTAAGTAGAGAATATGACATCTTGTTCCCTTGGGCTCTTTGCTTCAGCTTCCCCAGCCTCATGGACCTCCTTACAGTCCCATGACCTGTGCCACACTCTTTCCCACCACAGGACCTTAGCACATGCTAGTCCTTCTGATTGAAATGCTCTTCCACCACTTCTCTGCCCAGTTAACTTCATTCATCCTATAGGCCTCAGTTCTAGGCTCCTACTTAGAGCAGCCTTCCCTGGCCTCCCTGTCCAGAACAGGTGGTCCTAGAGGCAGCTGGTCTCTCCCATGTGATACCTACAACAGCTAGAGCTGGACACCCTTTTGAGTGTCTGTCCGGCTCACCATCACATCCCTGCAACCTAAACACAATGTTTGGCCCACAGTTCAACAGGAATTTATTGAATGAATCTCAAGTGATTGCCATTTGTATGCTGGTTCTGGAATGTTTACTGACAGGCAGCCAAAAACTCAATAAATTCCCTGAGTCCTAAAGTCCCTTACTGGAGTCAAAATAAAATCAGGTGAGGAGAAGGCTTTTTATAACGTTCTCATCTGTGCCAACTCCCAGAGACAGATTTTAGACTCAAACCTTCAAAAGGCTTTTTTAAAGAGATAATGAATTGGAAACCCATGGGCAACATGTATGGGTTAACACCAACAGTGTTCTGAGGGGAATAAAGGGAAAGACTATCTGGTTTTCCAATTTCATATCCATACCTGCTGCCATACTATCCCTCCCTTCCCTCCCCGAAAAGGATCTTGGTTTTATAA
Source organism: Meles meles (assembly GCF_922984935.1). Lineage (NCBI taxonomy): Eukaryota > Metazoa > Chordata > Mammalia > Carnivora > Mustelidae > Meles > Meles meles. The sequence goes on along the minus strand of NC_060069.1, from coordinate 32,922,407 downwards.
CAGCAGCCAAGTTATAACAAGGATGGGCATTGAATAAAGTTTCAGAGCTCTGTCAACCTCCAGCAGGTAAATACTATGGACTCATGGAAACAATTGCCGACACACCCAAACACACAACAATGTGCATTCTGTTTTCTCACCCCTTGGGACTGGTTGCAAGGTGGCGACAGTCCTTCTGTCCTCCCTGTATCCACCCACGCGCCTTTACTGTGCAATTCTGCAGCTTCTCCCAACAAGACTGCCTATGCCCCCTCCCTTCAGATCTGGGCTGTGACCTGCTCTGGCCAACAGAATGTAGCAGAAGCAACACAGGGCCAGCTCCGAGGCCAGGTGTCTGGGGGCCCCCTGTGCTCCTCTGCCCTTTGAACGCTGCTGGGGCATCAGGTGAACAAGCCCAGGCTCGCCCGCTGGAGGATGAATCACGTGATTCAGGAGCCCCATTCACTCCCATCATCCGAGCCAAGAGCCCACCAAGCCCCGGAAGTAGACCTGCTTGTTGACTGGTTACAGAGTTCAGACATGGGTCCCCTGGCTGAGACTACAGGAGCCACTCCGCTAAACTCGGCTGTTGATTAACCACCTGCAGCACTCCCCTATCCCTCCCTTGCATGATGGCAGGACCTCCCTCCCATGAAGAGCTGAAACTGCAGGATGGGACTGCTCTCCCAGACTGCCTTGCAACAGGCATGGCACGTGACCTAGTACCAAGCAGTGAAATGTAAGGAGAAGTCCACAGGGGACTTCATGATCAAGAAAGAGACCTACGAGAAGAAAAGGGTCCTCCCTTCAGCCCTGCCTGGGATGCTGTCCAGGGGAACGGGCAGCTTGGCACTGCATCAGTCATTAGGTTATCAGACGAGCCGCAGGTGACACAAGGAAGAACTGGAAGGAGACAGGACCCATGACGAGTTTGTTGAGCTGGAAGCGTCTGTGCCTAGCAGGTGGAGACTTCGTCACCACACATGCCATGGAACTGTGGGATGTGCAGGGATGCGGACGGTTGGGAGAGGGATGGGGCTCTTTGCGCTGGTTTCACTATTTCCAGAGGACCAGCAGAGGGAATGGTGGCCAGAAGAAGGCTGTGCAAGCTCACTAGGGTGGCCTGTGGCTGAGACTGCTCAACTCAGTCTAGAACGAAAGCTTAATCCCTGCTCACCAGACTCAGCTTGGGAGTCAAGTCCATGTCGGATCAATTTGAAAAACGAATGACCAATCTGTGACTATTTTAAAATGCAGTGGGATGGCAGCAAAAATGTTTAAACACAGAGCAGAGGAGGAAAAGGAAATAAGCAGAAGGCTCTGTCAGCGGGCCAGAGGCCGTGACGATCCATTATTGTGGCAGTCCAGCTGGCGCTCCGCCACAGTGAAGGGCTATCATGCTTGCCCTGCAGAAGGAGCTGGACAGGGAGCTCTCCTCATTGCAGGGTGGCCTGATGTTTCTGAAGAAGCAGCACGAGCACCACAGCCCTCGCCCTCTCCTGGTGACAAGCATGATGGTGGACAACCAGCCTGCAAAGCCAGACGAGCTCACCAGTCACACAGACACCCCCTCCCCTTACCTTCCAGCACTGGTGCTTAGCGTAGTACTCTCCTTGCGCGATCCACTCCTCGGGGGTAGAGGTCTTCACAAACATGCTGTCATCCAAGTCTGAAACAAAGAAAGAAGAGTGGGTTTGCTTCTCTGGGTGTTTATTCCCTTTAACTTGTCGTTATGGGCTGAAGTTTGCCCCCTTCCCCCACCACAAAAAAATACGTACATTGAAGCCCTAAACCTCACTGCTTCAGAATGTTTGGAGGCAGGGCTTTAAAATTGTGATGAAGTTACAACAAAGCCATTCAAGGGAATCCTAGTCCAATCTACGTCCTTAGGAGATGAGGAGATTAACACACTCGGAAAGAGACACCAGGGGCTCCCACGGAAGAAAAGCCATCTACAAGCCCAGGAGAGGGGCCTCAGAAGAAACCAAGTCTGCTGACACCTTGATCGTGGCCGTCTTGCCTCCAGGACTATAAGACAATACGCTTTATTACGGCAGCCCAGGCCAACAAATACACCTGTGCTGTCTGGCCAGGATTCATTTTAAGATGGATTTTAGCTTACCAAGCTAGGTCGTTGTGGGCTTTGGAAGGAGGAGTCAAGGATAAGAAAGGATATTGCTCAGTTTTTGAACTTCTGTCTACCTTCCTCTCCTATGGTGACAGATTAGAAGACAGAATATTCTAATTCCTCCTAGAAAATCCAAAGCCATGTGGCTCTTAACAAACTCCCACACAGGGGTTTTAGCAAAGAACAAAGTGACAGGGTTCTGCAGTATTTTCAAATGTGCAGACTTTGCCCTCAGGGTAAGCAACGTGACACGTCCCCATTGGTGGACACAGACAGTCACAACCACCAGCTGTCAGGCCCTTCTGTTGTCACACTAGCCTGTTGGCGACTAGATCAGTCACCCCTCCTGCAGCTCCCCTGAGCACCAACAGCCGTGGTCAGCCCTCTCTGAAGTTTCTCAGTCTCGGCTGCAAGAAGGACATGGAAATCTGACTATCGGCATGAAATTCAGTCAAATCTGGGCCAAAGGTCTCCAGGATACCCCGGTCCATGGATATCAAGGTAGGCAACCAGGCAGACACGCCAGCTTCCCTTAGAGGGCGCAAACCCCTCCTTGTCAGCCCTCTGCCGTGCCCTGCAGCAACGTGTGCAAAGATGGCTTTGCAGCATCTTGTCCTGACTCTGTGCGTGCTATCCGTGCTCTGGTGACATTTTGTCCTCACAGGGAGCTCCCCAGTATCTCCGCACAGGGCGGCTGAATGCTACCAGCACGATGATAAAGACACCCAAATTACACAGTTGCAATGCTCATCCCCAGCTCCCCCTGCACAGCGGTAACAGATTTCTCACAGACTTTACCATGTGCAACTTACAACACACTTAAGACTGTCCCTTTTTCTGGTGTTCTTAACACTACCAAGACAGAAAATAAATTGTGACCTTGTTTCATTCGGAATCTTTTTAAATGCAAGAAAATTGTCTATCTTGATGATCTCTTATAACAGGTGCCAGAATCTACTTTGGGGATGAAAGGAGTAGGCACCACAGGGAAGATTAAGAATGACCACAGCAAACCAGTACCATGCTCCCCCCACCCTAAAGCTTTTCTTTGAAGAAGTGAAGGCCCAGGTGAGGAAGTAGGCCTGGACAAGGTCACATGGCTGCACAGGTGGAAAATTCCAATGAGAAGCTAGGGTTTCTTCATTCCAAGACTTCAAATTTCCCCATTACACCTAACAGCCAGGGCCGAGGAACAGAACAGCTAACCCTGGGTGGGACCCAGGCTGAGCCATTGGCTGCAACCAGAAATAGTTTCCATAAAACTGGCCAGAAAATGCTCAAGAAAACAGCAGACCTCTGCACAGTGGCTGAGCCCTGCACTTTCCCCCATCCACAGAGAAATTAACTGCAGCCTGGAGGAGCCAACTTAACAGCTAACTCACAAAGACAACAATTTTCTCCGTTATGAAGGGCTGATGGCTTCTCTGCGAGTTATCCTATCAGGAGATCTTCACTCCATTTTTTAATTAGCCAGTCTCTGGAAGTGATCAAAACAACACACAATATTGGTTTGGCTTCTTAAACGTTGCAAATAGCACAGAAGGGCAAAAGGGGAAAAGTAAAAGTGTCCCTATATCCTCAACAACCCGCACTCACCAGACCCAGGACCAGAGCAGCCACCGTGAACAGTTCCTCACTAATGGACACTTAGGTCGTTTTAATTGCTTATAATTACAAGTGGGGCTGCGAGGAGCACTCAATGTGCATGTATCTTTGAGATTTTACACAAGAACATCTCTAGGATAGGTTCCTGGAAACAGGAATTACTGGGTCACTTTTAACCCAGTACATTTTTCTTTGACAGATATTGCCAGTCAACTGTCCAAAGACTGTAGCAATTTGTGTTCCCCCAACAAAGCCTATTTCCTCTCAACCTCGCCCAGGACCCTCACTTTTATTTTTTTTAAGGAGGCTCCACACACAACATGGGGCTTGAGCTTATGACCCTAAGATCAAGAGTCAAGATGCACTATTGACTAAGCCAGTCAGGCCCCCGCCATGACCCTCATTTTTAAAAGGCCAATAAAAGATCTTCCCTGAAGGAGTTAACCTCCCCCATCCCATTACAACCACACTTTCCCACACACCTTAGCAGTAAATACAAACTCTCATATCTCCAAAGAATATGGAAAGGAAAGAAAGCACTTCCCAAAACGTATATCCTTTATACCTCACCATAAGAAGTTGAGAGTAATATGTCTTGTTTTATTTTGTTTTGTTTTTTGTCGGGGAGTGGGGGTTATTATTTAAATGAGAGTAACATGCTTTGTATCCAAAATCCAGAATATCTTAATGAGATCTTACCTTTATTTTCATCTGTCTTTACAACTTGGACAAAATTTCTTCTCATGAAATATTTGAAAGCGGGAGCCCGCTTCTCTGGGTTTTCATCAAAGATCCAGAGGTTAACCCGGGCCCGTGTAATAGCAGTGTACAGCTGCTTCAGCTCTCCATTGAGGAGCTAAATTGAGGACAAAGACGGAGAGCATTTGTCTACAGCTTCAACGTGAAACACTTCAATGGGCTTACTCATTTTGGTGAAATACAAAAACCAAATTTAGGTATAGCAGAAGCATGAGCGGGACAGGAGGCTCACTGTGGCCACAGCAAAGATAAGTGAAGTTCCAGCAAGGGAGTACAACGTTAGCACAGGACTTCCCTTATCTGCTGTAATTTTATATTTTGAAATAATTATAGGTTCATAGGAAGGTAATATAGAATGGTCCTATGTGCCTTTTACTCAATTTATCCCAATGGCTACATCTTACACAATTACTGTAACTTATTTTTACAAATTAAGCCAGCCATATACTTCTATGACCACTATCATTAGTACAAAATTACTCATGACCTATGCCATGTTTGAGGGCTGCAGATATCAGGGTGTTATGACTTGAACACGGGGAGGCTCTACTTGATTAAATAATGCACATTTCAAAACAACAGTGGATTTGTGGCTACCTAGAGGTTTGCATAGTGAGGCAGTGATTTAACTTTTATTTCTGTAGAGCCTTCTGGGTATTTACTGAAATAATCTGATAACTGCTATTCTGTTTGTTTTGCACTTTGTAAAAGACTTAAAACCAGGGCAGTAGTTTCTCCCCAAAGTTTTTCATTTTACTGGTTCAGTTTTCACTCTCTCAAGGTTCCATCAACCTCCACCAGTCAAGAACTCTAAAGAACTGCTCAGCTTTGGCCTTCTTCTCAGTGAGGCAGCTGCGATGTGAAGGGAAAAGGAAGCTGGGTCCCTTCACAGTGTGGCGGAGAAAAATCTGTCACCCCAAAATGTGGACTGCCATCTCTTTGGCATGTGGATTATCTTAGGCTGATTTTTTTTTTTAATTTATTTATTTTCAGCGTAACAGAATTCATTGTTTATGCACCACACCCAGTGCTCCATGCAATACGTGCCCTCCATAATACCCACCCTCTGGCTCCCCAAACCTCCCACCCCCCCGCCCCTTCAAAACCCTCAGATTGTTTTTCAGAGTCTACAGTCTCTCATGGTTCATCTCCTCTTCCAATTTCCCTCAACTTTTAAGAAACAAAAGGTTCATGAAGAACCTTTGACCTTCCCCCTAACTGCCTAAGAGAATTTAGACAGAGAACCTGCTCCAGGAAGGGAGCAATCACCCTAGATAACCGTAGTATGCATGAAGTAGGGGTGCTAAACAGGGAGCACCATAGTAATATCTGTTTGTATGAACTCCTCTCTGGGTCCCATTGTTTCTGGATGGCCCAGCAAACATTTGCTTACCAAACATTCATCTTTTTCATATTCTGGTGAATTGCTTTCTTTCCCTTTGAAGCCCTAGATCCCTAGCCCCTTCTCCTTGGTTCAGGATGACATAAATACCCATTTTGCCTGTTTTTGGAATCTCATGTTTATGTTGATTCCCTGTACATACATAATTAAACTTTATTTTCCTTTTTTCACTTTTTTTTTTTAAGATTTTATGTATTTATTTGAGAGAGAGACACCATGAGTGAGAGAGCAGAAGCAGTGCACACAGCAGAGGGAGAGAGAAGCAGACTCCCCACTGAGCAGGGAACAAGATGCAGGCCTCAATCCCAAGACATGACCTGAGCCAAAGGCAGATGTTTCACCAAATGAGCCATCCAGGTGCCCCTAAATTTTATTTCCTTCTGTGAATCTGTTTCATATCAATTTAATTTTCAGACCAGCTAGAGGAATCTTAAAAGATAGAGAAAAATTTTTTCCTCCCCAACAACAGTCAAGCCTGGTATACAAGTCTCCACGAACTACTATCCTGGACTTCACAGCTGAGTTCCCTGTCAGCAACTTCAAAATTTCCGAAGAGAGTTGAGTTCCAGAGGTCAAGAGTAGGTACAACCCTCCCTCTTTCACTTTCAGACAGTGCCCCAGCCATCAAGCCCCACTTTCTGCTGAGAAAAGAGAGACTGAGATCCTTGCCATGCCTACTACCATCTTCCACTCCCTGGTGCTGACACACAAGAAAGCCAAGCAAGTACCGGGCTCTATTTTTAACCTCATTTTCTCATCCAAACCTTGTTTTCTGACCACCTGCCACCGCCCCCCCCCCCAACAACCCTGTCAAATAAGCACATGGACAAATGGCAGAAAATCACCTTGTACATTTCTGGATTCACCATGAGAGACCGACCCTGGGAGGAGCTGGGTTTCTCCAAGGGCACTTCAATCAGTGGTCGATTTTCCTGTCTGGAGTCAGATGATGAAGGAGTAAATGAAGAAATGATCTTCCACTCCTTGTAAGCCTGAACAACAATGACAAATTAAAAACCAATAGAATATGCCCTTCAACTGTACACACAGCCTCATGGTGAATTAAGCCCCTTTTCCTGGCTTGGGGGTCCCCAGCCCAGCTGTAAGGAGGGGGCCATCCTATAGCCTCAGCTGAGGGGACCTCAGGTGGCACAGGGAGGGAAAGGGGAAGCTACCATGGAAACTCTCCCAGACACTTGGCCAAGATGGCTGAGAAGCCAGGCACACACACCCACTTCCAAGAGGAATGCTAAACACCCAGGAATTTTCTTGCTTAAAGAATTTCAGCAAGCAGTATGGAGGGAGGAACCCAGTGTCCTTCACCCCTTTTCACAATGTGTGGAGAGATGCCACTTAGTGTCAGCTTTTAAGACATATATGACAAAATTTTCTAACTAAATTATTTACTCAAGGATGGAACAAAATTCAGGAGCTGTGGAGTACAGTGTGCATAGGAGACTGAGAACAGACAGAACACATTTTTATCTCTGTTCTTTCACTCCTTAGCTATGTGATCCCAAACAAATTGTCTATTTATTTCCTCCACGTCTCCTTTTCTTGCTCTCTAAAATGGGGATGACAGAACTATCCAAGTTTGTTCGGAAATAAAAGGAGATAATCAATGTCAAGTGTCTAATATAAACCTTGACAAATAGTTGGTATTTTAGCCATGTGTCCCTTTATCTAAACTCAACCACAAAACCACAGTGACTATGTAGACCAGAAGTTGGCAAGTTTTTTTGCCAAAAAGATCAGAGGATAAAAATTTCAGGTTTTGTGGGCCCTGTGGTCTCTCTCACAACTACTCAACTCTGTTATTATCATGCAAAAGAAGCCATTTTCAATTACATAGATGAATGGACATGTGTGTCCCAGTAAAATGTTATTTTTCAACACCAAGACTAAATTTATTGTAATTTTCATGTGTCATGTAACATTATTTTCCCTCAATTTTTTTTAACCATTTAAAAATGTAAAAACCACTGTTAGCCCACGAGCCATACAAAAGTAGGCAGTGGGCTGGATTTGGCTCGGGACCATGGTTGGCAGACCCTGGGAAAACTAAAATGCACAGAAAACATGCAATATTTAGAAGGCAGAATTCCTATGAAATTTCAGATTTCATACTTAACTGTATCCTGTGAGAGTAGCTAGTTAACTTCCCTCGGCCTTTACTTGTCCACATATAAAATGGTGCTCCTTGCCACCCAAGTATCTTCTCAAGAATAATGAAAACATGGAGTGAATACAGTTCATGACCTCCTTTAAGTAACCCCATAACTTAAACTAATAAGTTTCAGGTTAAATGCTTTAAGCACTAATTTATTTAATATTAATGAAATTATTATTACATTAAAATTATTTTTATAAATATAAACACAGTCTATTAAATAAGCATGGTTATGCTACTGACCAATTATGGAATTAATCACCACATTCTGAAAAGAGATGTGAATCATGTAATCATTGAAGTAGTTGGGAGTTTAAAAAAAAAAAAAAGCTTTCAGGACACATTTATGACTGTCCTCTTTGTAAAGCAGTTCGCACCCTGAATTTCTGGCCAAGGAAGGCACGCAAAAGATACAAGCATTTTGACGTTTGCAAGGCTCTCCTGGCACAGACCAGCCAACCTTGGAAGGGCTAGTAAAGCACACACAACGTATTTTAAAACTGCTGAATGAAAAGGAAAAACCACTCATACGGCCCAGGACTAACCTGTTTCCAGGAATAAAACACACTTTACTTTGAAGACAGAGCCTCTGAGGAGTGAGTATGTGTATTTGTGGCAAGAAGACAGGCCTACAGCACTGACAATGAATGCATGTAAGTCTTCCAGCGTCTTCTACTGGGACTGATCACTGTGAAGGTCACCTTGGTGGGGCCTGTTCTCTACGTGATTAACCCATAAAAGCTGTGGTTTTCCAAGTCCCTCCTATCCATTTCACATAGGAGTATGAAGGAAAGGACTCCCCTGCGAGTCCTTACACTGGGGCTGAGTGTAAATGGCAAGCACCCTTCTAAGTCCCCACAGGAGGGGTGTTTGGGGGTGACTGGGAGAAAGACTGCTGCTCCCCCAAATGAAGTCAAATCCTAGAAGAGAAGGACCTGGTGTAACCATTCGTTGATCCCTTCCCCATCTCAGAAGATGGCCCTGGCAACTACGTAGTTGAACAGGGAGCAACAAATTCTCTGAAGAGAAGAATCACACACCAAGACAACAAGAACACCCCCACACACATGTGCAGAGAGTGTCTGCCAGAAACATAAACCAAGGGTGGAAGAAGAGGCCAGGGGTGGGGAGAAGAGATCTCCACTGTCCCCTGTGTCAAATACAATTGTTATGCAGCAGCCTGCAGCCAGTCACCCCAAAGGAAACCCAACATGAGGAGCTAGACCTCAGGTGACTGAAGACTTAGGTGATCCCTGTCTTCCCTCTGCTTTGATTAAAGCACTTCCTCTCATTTAGAAATGAGATGTTTTTTTGGTCTTGACTCTGTTGATGATAAATGCAGGGTGTGCTTTGTGTTGGGGGAATGCATAATGACATTCCTCAGGAAGTCTACGGCCATACCACCCTGAACGCGCCCGATCTCGTCTGATCTCGGAAGCTAAGCAGGGTCGGGCCTGGTTAGTACTTGGATGGGAGACATTCCTCAGGAATCGAGAAGCACCACACGAGGAGACTTTTTGGAAGTCTTGTTGTGCACATGGGATGAAGTGGATGTTACTGAAAGATTCCACTTATGATTATTTTAATTTTATGCAACAAACTGAGCCATTGGTTGGGAGCACAGGGTCAAGATATCTGGGTCTTTGCCATTTCCATGATCAGGGTGAGACAAATAACTGGATTTTTCTTTCACAAACAGAATCGACCACAAGTTACAGATCCGTAAGTCCAGAGTTCCTCGGGCTTCTTACTGGCACAAGCATACAACTGGCAGTTAATAAAGGACAGGAACAACAAAGTCTTACCCCTTCCTCTTTCAGCACAGCCTCGGTCCAACCATGACCAATGGATGTATTATGAGAAAAAAGAGTTAGTTCTCAGAGAATAAAAATGGTTCCAGGATTAATGAAAGTGCATCTGATTTCATTAGCAAAAGTCAATAGAAAAGGAATGCACTTAAGGTATGGCAATGATATACTCATCGTGGAAGGTTCTGGAAGCCAATTTGCATGCGGGGCTTTAAAAGGAAAGGAGTACAGAAGGAAGATCGCAAAACTGAGAAACCAGAGCATCTGAGTTGGTGTCCGGGCTCTGGCATCTACACTATGACTATGGGCAATTTACTTAATTTCCATGACCCTCAGCTTTATCTGTAGAATGAGGGTAATGAAAATACATACAACCTCAGAGGGTTAGTAGAGGATGAAGGGAAACAAAACATTGGAAAAGGACTTTATAAACCGTGAAGTATCCATAGGAATACTAGTCAGAGGTATCATCAAGGCAATCCTATTTTTTAAAAGACTAGAAAAAAAAAAAATCAGGACTCCATTTAAAATAGTCAGTTCTGGGCAGGTTTTAAGGGGTCAAAGCTAACGGTGCTCCTCACCTAAGTATGAACCACAGCCCCTTCAAGCATGCACCATGTGCAGTGGGAAGTCTGCAACAGGGACCAGGACACAGCCAGCTAAGTGCCCAGAGGAGACCTCCCAGCACAGTCAGCAGCCAGCCTGAGCCCCCACCAAAAGACAGTGGTGAAAAAGGAACCAGTGGCTCGAGTTGGTGACTCTATCCATAATGTACTGAGCTCGGGAAGAAAGACCATCCCAAGGATTCGGGAGCCAAGTCAAAGCGGTGGGCTGGCACGGAGGTCCTGGGGGTCGATCCAGGCACTCTTTCACTGCCATGGTCTGCATGGGCCGCAAGCAGTGGTGAAGCCATGCCAGAAGGGATCTCCCAGGTGGGGCAGCTGTCCTCATCCCCCACATTACCTGATCCAGTGGCCAGGAACCAAGCCTCATTTGTCTTCCCGGAGTTTTCTCTTTCTATGAACTGAACTTGCCCAGTTCTGTCCTCATAGGGTGGACACTGCTAACCTTGCCTTCATTTGCAAAGCTCTCCTTAGAGCTCACTCCAACTGGAGCATCCTTGGGAGTCAAGGATAACAGAGCTAGTGAACACTGGTAGCTGGCACTCGGGTACCAGGCATTCAGAAGAAAGAGAGAGCAGGGCAGGGCACGGGAGAACCAGCCCATGACACACTGGGAAACCACCCACTGCCACTGACAAAACCCATATCCAAGCACACAAAGCCCCCACCAAATGGATGATGCTCCAGAACGGAAAGAGGTACCTGTGACAAACTCACTTCTACTCAGCTCCACGTTCTCTTTCCCAGAGCGGAAGTGTAGCTCATACATATACGCATGCACAGCATGAAAAAGAATCCAGCATAACATACCTCAGAGTCAGTGAAAAAGTTGTAAAGGAGGACATCGTCAAATTCTAAACCTTTTGCTTCATACACGGTTAGCACAAGGGCTAACCCCAGCTCTTCTGGAATTTTCTCTTTTGCCATTTCATTAGCTACAAGGATTACCTGGGGGAAAAGAAAGAAGAAGAAGGTAGGAAAGAGAAAACATCAAGTTCTACAACAAGGGATCTGGAAAAGCTCAGTCAACTTTTGTGGGAGGCAAATAACATCTTTTTTCTTTTTTTTAAGATTTTATTTATTTATTTGACAGACAGAGATCACAAGTAGGCAGAGAGGCAGGCAGAGAGGGGGGGGAGGCATGTTTCCCGCCAAGCAGAGGGCCTGACGTGGGGCTCAATCCAGGACCCCAGGATCATGATCCAAGCCGAAGGCAGAGGCTTTAACCCACTGAGTCACCCAGGCGCCCGAGGTAACATCTTTAAAAAGAAGTGGCTGGCCTGGATTTGGTCCACCAGTTGAAATATTAACAATTGCTCCCTCACCTGGAGCTGAAATTTACCTGTTCTGGCAGAGGAGCTACTGAGCTCTACAGCACAGAAAATTCACCCTCCTAAGCCTTTGTCCAACCACAGACTGCCTTTTATTTCACAACACGCAATCCCAAACTCACCTGGTGGGCTCCGAATTCAATAGGCTGGGTTTTCCTTTTGTTCCCTCGTAGCAAAATTGCCAAGTCGCTCACACTGCAAGACTCCAGAACTGTTGGTTTGGGACCATCAAAGAGGCCAGAATCCCTGGGGAGGCGATCAAAAGATTCCGGGAAATAGAACTGAAGTAAATCCACTACCCCCGATGCCAGATTGAGGATTCCTGAGATAAAACAGAAAACACATGTCAGATATGGAGCAACACGACGACAACATGACTGGGGGGGTTTTCTGGGTGCTTTTGTGGTTTTGTTTTTGTTTTTTAATTTGGCCTTTGTGTTTTGTTTTGTTTTGTTTTTCTTGAGGAACAATACTGGTCCTGATAGTATGGATAATTGCAAGTCAGTTTCTACTTCCCATTAGATTATCACTTTGGCTCTGGTTGGTATTACTCCAGGTACAGGGCATGAAGGCAGAGATACGTTGCTAAGAAGGTTTTGTTGGATCTCATTCCCGACCTAGACTCATTTTAGAAAAAATTACTTCATAAAGAAAAATCAAGGCATAAATATAATTTAAATAATTAGAGCTGTTAGAATGCTAATACAAGGGGCTGGCATAGATGGTAAGAAAACAAAAATTATTAGGACCCTCTCGTTGGAGCTTGGAGCCAGATAGACGTTGCCATGGTAACAGCAGTGCAGAATGTTAGGTGGGGGCCGCAAGCAAGGCCTCCATCACCCTCCCACTGGGTTTATACCCAGCTAAGAGGTCTAGCCTAAGAAAAATGGTGGAGCTGGAGATCCCTGGGTCCTGTTGCTTATCTAAGCTCTGAGTAATGTGGCCAGTCACACAGACTGAACACTACTGTGAGACAGGCACCTTCATAAAAATATCCCATTTAATCATCAGGACTGCCCAGTGATATAGATCAGACAATCCCACCTTTACAAGCAGAGACTCCAACGTCTAAGAAGTTAATAAAAACCTCTAAGTGATAGGATTTGAAGTTGAACTGAGCACCGAGCATCCTGGGTCTCTCTCCATGGTTCACTTGGTGCTGTGTGCCCTTTGCCTGATGGCAGGTAGAACACCGTGTTCTTGGTAGAACCCCAGGAAATGGGCCTATGGGCCTATGTGTCCCCACTGCTATAACCAAACAATAAGGAGAAATTTTACTACCCAGTAGTAATATTATTAGATGTATACAGTTGGGAGCACAAGTGGAAATTGCCGAACTGAAGAAAATCAGTGGCTACTGAGGTTCCCTCCTCTTTAAAAGCTAGCAAAGGCCAGAGGTGTACATTAATGGGGGAATCAGAAAAGGGCACAGAAGCATTGACTACAGTGATGAACAGGAATCCATGGAAATGCCCTTCCAGAGAAACTATATGATTAATCTTTAAATGAGCCTACCCAAAGAATTAAAGATGGTTCCACATAAAAAGGATCGAAACTCTGACACCTCCTACAACGTGGAGGAGCCCTGAAAACTTTATGTTAATCACTTAGCCAGACACAAAAGGCCACATATTGTATGATTCCTGTTAAATGAAATGTCCAGAATAGGCAAATCCACAGAGACAGAAAGTAGGGAGTGAGGAGGAGTGACTGCTAATGGTATAGGGTTTCTTTTTGGGGTGAAGAAAATTCTGGAATTGGGTAATGGTAATGGTTGCACAGCCTTGTGAACATATTAAAAGCAATAAACTGTATGTTTAAGCCAGTAATTGTTATGTTATGTGAATCTTAATTTTTAAAAAAGGGAAAATATTCCCTAAACATGGCGTATATTCACTACATAATCAATAAATACATGTGTGTGATAAATGCATTTAATGTATATAAAGAAAAAAGATCAAAAAGAAAAGAAAAAAAACGTTAGCCGTGAATGGCCTTAAAGGTAGCTTCTAATTTTTTTTTTAATGTTTTTAATGTTTTAGGTGTTTTACGAAGTCTCTAAAATCTAGTACATATGATTTGGGCTTTGTCTGGTTCTATACACAGAAGTATATACACACAGTCTTCACTCCAAGATGGGGTTTATGTAGTCATTGTCCTAATGGGTTACTTAGCAAAAACATCAAAATCCCTCCCAGGAACAACTCTTCCTGCCATGCTCTTTCTTGTCAATCAGAAAGGACGCTGGCCCCAGACCAGTGGCACTGAACAAAGGGGTCAGTCGGAATGAGGGGCTCATTCAACTCCTCATGCCAAACCCTTCTACTGGATCCAACAATAGAAAAGGGGGTGCCACTGCAGCCACATCCTGAGGACAGAAAGAGTGAGTTACATGCCTCGGTTACCCGGCCCACACACAGTGCCAGGCAGGGGAGCTCAATAAACACCTGAACAGATGAACGAGGGCCAGGGCTCTATTTCCTATTAAGAGAATCATTACTTTGTGCCAGCTCTTGCTACACAATCCAAGTCCCAGGTATAAGACCACGGAAGAACAAGAAGTTGAACTGCTCAGATGCAGTGAGATCCTGTGACTTTTTTTTTTTTTTAATGCACCATCAATGAGGAATTCCAGAGACCTGGAAACCTGGGCTGAGTTGTATGATAGAGCTACACTCTGGGGGGCCACCTGCCTTCTAATCATTTTCTGACTCCTGAACTAAACAAATCAGAGTTTTAATCTCATTTTACAATATGTGTGGGGAGAGGGTGGTAAGCACGTATTTTCTCTTTCCACCAAACCAAAGCCTACCTGAGCCGCATCTAGAAAAAAGCATCTATCAAAAACCTACAATAAACATTAGACTTAAATGGTGAAATGGTAAAAATATTCCCATTAACTGCAGAAATAACACACAGATGCCTGTTAAAGCTTCTGTTTAAGGTCCCAGCCAATTAAATAGAACAGGAAACAACGAATGACAAATATAGAACAAAGATAAAGACTGACCTTATCTGCAGAAAAATGCCATAATCTAAAAGTTAGAATGTTCAACATGATTGTTAGATTGACCAACTCAACACATAAAAACCAATAGCATTCCTCTATACCAGGAATAACTGATAGAAAATGTAAAAAAAGAAAGAAAGAAAAAAAAGAAAGAAAGGGGGGAAGCCATGATAGTTACAAAAAATATAAGACCCCCAGTACAAATCTAACAGCTGTGTAAAATGTCTGGGGAAAATTATAAAACAGTACTGAAAGCACTAAGAGAAGGCCTGAATAAAGAAATACGCCAACATCATGGTTCAGAAATCCCAAAGATATAAAGATGTGAATTCTTCCCAAAGAGCAATAAATTCAATGAAATTCCAATCAAAATTACAAAGAGTCAGAGAATCTGATAACTATGGCAAATGTAATATCATGCTAACAGTGCAAGAACAGACAAATGAGACAAATCAAAGGAAAGAGTAAGCCCAGAAACAGAGTCCCCGATACGTAAGAAAAGCCACCTTACAAATCAGAGGCAAGGATGTGCCAAGCAGTGAATGGCATCAGCACAACTGATTCTCCATATGGAAAAAAGTGAAATTAGATCAGAGAAGGATTAGTTCAATAAACACAATGTCACACCACATACATTTTAAACAGATAAAATTTAGTTACTTAAATTTACTCAAATTTAAATACCTGCCTACATATAAAAAGAAAAATTGAAAACCATTAGAAAATTATAAAGGAGGCTATCTTAATAACTTCAGATCAGAAAAATTTCTTAAGACACCAAAGAGCAAATCGAAAAGTAAATATTCATAAGTTAAAGTATCTTCCTACTCAAGAACACCATTATTTATACGCCATTTTACTGTAACAAAGAAAGACAAGAGCTGCAATTTTTATAATCAACAAAGGATGAGAAGGCAAAAATTCATAGGGAATTCTTAAAAAATCAGTAAGAAAAACAATTCATTAAAAAGGTAGGCAAAGGGGGCGCCTGGGTGGTTCCGTGGGTTAAAGCCTCTGCCTTCGGCTCAGATCATGATCTCAGGGTCCTGGGATCGAGCCCCACATCGGGCTCTCCACTCGGCAGGGAGCCTCCTTCCTTCCCTCTCTCTCTCTCTGCCTGCCTCTCTGCCTACTTGTGATCTCTGTCTGTCAAATAAATAAATAAAATCTTTAAAAAAAAAAAAAAAGGTAGGCAAAGGAGAACAGGAAATTCACGGAATACAGAATCGCCGGTAAACACACAAAAAGACGCCACATCTCAAGAAAATGAAAATTCAAACTATACCAGATGTCATTTCACACCCATCCCAAGAGCAAAGTAAGAGGATATAACATAGATCCAAAGAGACTTGCTCAGGAAGGTTCGCTCGAGCATTATATGTCACAGTGAAAAACTGCCAGGAGCTTACCATTCATTACTGGAAAACGAGTAATAAACTGATACAGCCATAAAATGGAATGCTAACGCTAGTTAGAAATGCAGGGTCTAGAGTACTACATCATCAGTATGCAGAAATCCCAGCATGTAACATGAAGCAAAAATACAAAGTGGCAGAAAGATATGTCTGGCATGATCCCATTAAATAAAGTTTCTAAGCACGTAAAATGGTACTCTATATTGTTCATGGACACATACAGGGCACAGGACGTGAATGGGTGAGCATTTTATAAACCTAAAGGAAGGATTCTGGCATGGATGTTGTGTTTTTCAAACACTGCGTGCCTCAGTGTCCTCTGTAAAATGTGAAGGCTGCCTACCTGGCAGGGTCATTGCGAAGATGAAGTAGGGGTGGTCTACACTGACTGCCTGGCATCACTCCTGGCACAGAGAAGGGGCACAACTTAGGTTCAAGTTAAAGGCCTCTGCATAAGTGCTATCTCGTGCCACGCCCTAGCCCTTTTTTTTTTTTTTTTTTTTTTTTGGCTTCTCCTTGGGAGAAAAGCTGCTTGGGAATTAATCTAATCAACATATTGCTTTCTGTGCCACAAGACCGTGCATCCGAAGTGCTTTACCAAAAGTTCCCAAGCAGTTTAAATGCGCCCCTGTAATGTTTACATGTCATGACATTTTCCACAAACTCTGAGATACTCTCCTTACTTCAGCTACAAAAGCCTAACAAAATAGTGCAAGATGGTGCCCAAGCACCTTCCTTCCAGGGAAGCACGAAGCCCGGACATACCCGAATGGGACCTGTAATTCTGGTACAGCTGGTGGATCTTCTTGGGCTTCCGGACGGCACACTGCTTGTCCATGGTGTTTCGGCTGGCATAGTGGAACAGAGAGCGCAGGTCGCTGAAGCGGAAGGCCACACCCTTCATGATGCTCTGGGCCGTGTCGCCCGTGAGGAACATGGCATTGGGGTCATTGATACATTTCATCAGCAGCGTCAGCTCGGCTTGGGTGAAGTCTTGAATCTCATCGCCATAGAGTTCATGGATGGACCACGGGAGCACCTTGAGCTTCGAAAGCCTCCGGGACAGGTTATACAGAACATCTTCTTCATCGAAATAACCTTTCTGAGACCTGATCTGCTGGTACAGGCAGAAGAGACTGTAGATCTCGCTCCGGTCTTCCTTGAAATTGGGGGACCGCTTCCTCCCTAATTTCTTATACGCTTCTTCTGTGAGCCTCCCCTGGGGGCAGCTGAGGGCCTCAAAAGACCCCTTCAGAAAAGATTTTATTTCTTTCCAAATCAGCGCAGGGTTGTAGGAGGTTTTCCCTTTGATCATTTTCGGCCATATTTCATTGGCAAAAACCTCAAACGTCACATACACCCGGGGGTCGCTCTCACACATACGTGTTTCTGGAGCTTTATCCTCCTCGCCATTGTCCCCGTCAGCCTCGGTTTCCTCCTCATCCTCCTGCCAGTTGGGGATGGTCAACTCTTCCTGTGTGGACCACCCCACGATGGCTCTTTTCAAGCTGCCATCTTCATTTCTCAGAAAAAATGGTTTGGGCAGAGAAGCATCAAGCAGGAGAAGCAGCTGCTTGGAAGTGACAAAGAGAGGAAAGTTCTCATCCCTTAAGTCCTGAAGTTTGTGGACATTGGGTTCCAGTGGTTTGTAGTGACTGGTGGCCTTGGTAGACTTGGAAAGCTCGATGAAATTCCTCTGCACCTCCTGACACAGGACATGGTTCTTGGTCACGAAGATCTGATGTAAATGCTCCAGCTGGTGGGGTTGCTCTGCGGCGCACACTTCCGCCGCCTGCCCGGGCTCCACCAGCTCTCCACTGGGTCCCCCTGCACAGGCTTCACTATCCTGATCCTCATCTACGCTGTCCACTGTTTCCACTTCCACGGAACCCTCCTCTTCCTCCTCCTCCACTTCTTCCTCCTTGTCCACTTCTTCTGTACGAGGACCTTCCTTTCCGGATTCCACTTCCAACCTTCTCTTCAGCCATATCTGCTTGGCCAGCAGCGGGCTTCCTGCCTGCTCGGCCTTCTCCCAGTAAATGTGGAATTTCTTCCACAGCCTATACAAGCAGCAAGTGGTCTTCCCAGTGCCACTCCGCCCAATGAGGATGATGGGCTCCAGCGGCCTGGGGTTGAGGTCGATCACGGCATACTCCAGCTCACCCACCCGGAAGGGGTACTCCACCGTCGCTGTGGTGTCGTTGAGGATGTTGGAGGCCATGCTATTACTGAAGCTGTGGAACTTCATGATGTTGTACTCCGTCTCCACGGCGCTGGCTGGAGGGAAATACTCCGGGTTCGCGTGCTCCCGGTTCTTCTCGGCTTCTGTGTCCTCCACGTAGAAGCGAGGTATGCGCTTTTGGATCTTCACGTTGGCTGACAGCTGGCCTTGGTGGATGCCCTTCAGCTTCTTCCGCAGGACACAGGATAGGCCCCGGTTGTAGGCACTACAGATGGCCCTGATGGAGTCAGACAGCTTGCAGTGGTCCAGGACGATGTCCCAGATCCGGATGATTTCTGTGTAGACCCGACCTGACTTCTCCGGGCTGTTCAGATTCCGCTCTGCGGCAGCGATGATCTTCTCTGGGTTCTCACTGCACCGAGGGGAGAAGTCAATGGCCAGCTCCCACAGCATTCGGGCCCCCTTGTCCAGCTTGGCCTCGAAGAGCTGGATGCTTCCCTTCAGGTGCTTCAGCCGCTTCTGCAGGCCCTGCGTCCACTCACCGTTCCCCAGCTGCTGGATAGCTAGGATGATTTTCTTCTTCATGACCTTTGTCATGACCTTACTGGACAGCTTTTTCAGCATTTCCGAGGTGCACTCAATCTCCCACGTCATGTTCTCGAAGTCCTGGAGGCAGGCCTCGATATCCTGCGTGTTCCAGCTGTCTGGATCATCTCTGCCCTCACTCCCTCTGTGGCCAGCAGGAATGAGCTGTGAGGCCCCGAGGCCTGCCTGCACACCTGCCCCCCCTGCCTCAAAGACACTGTGCTTGCTCCCACTTGAGTCAGAACCTTGTGCCCCCAGGGCTCGCTGGAGCTCATCCTTCTTTACTTCCGTTCCAACACCCGTCTGAAGAGGCTCAGAGTCCTGAGGACCGTCCTCGGGGAGGGATGTATCCAATTCAACCTGCTGAATTAAATCTGTGATGTCCTGTACCAGGCGGTCTCTCAGAGAGCAGGGCCTGACAGCTCCAGGCTCCTCCCTCATCGCCTGCACATTTGGGAGAGCCTCCCAGCTGTCGGGGACCATGGCTCCTTCAGGCAGGGCCCTGGCAGGGACGCTGCACGGCAGTGACTTGGATGAACCCTGGGACTTGAGCTGAGACGTGTGGCCAGGGGCAGTGGGCCTCGGGAGCTTCCCTGGGTGGGCAGCAGGGTCCTGCCGGTTCCTCCGTTTGCTCTCCATCAGAGCTTTGTTCCAGGTCAAGAGCAGAGCATCGTTCTTCTTGATCCGGTGCCTTGCGTCTTTGCCTTCTTTGTTCTTCAAGTTGAGGTTGATGTCGAACTTCACCAGCAGGTCTATCAGCTTCTTCATGCGTTTCAGCATACCCTTCTGGAAGATGATGTGCATCAGTGTGTTCCCGTTGCTGTCCTGGCTGTTGGGGTTGAGGTAGCAAAATTCAGTGGGGTTGGACCAGAAGAGAGCCAACAGGTGGCTGAGGAAGTTAAAACCGATGTCAGCTGGAAGACACAAACAAAATGCTGTGAGTCCTGAGCCACTCTTCCCAGGGAACAGAAACCCCTGGGTTTGGAGGGATGCCAGCCAGGGCCATCTCAGAACACCATACCTCCCCAAGTACTCGATAATCCCGTGGATGAAAATCAGGGACCATTTGCTCCCAAGGGATATGTGCCCATGTCTGTAGGAAAGTCAACTTTGAAACTTAAGACTCCTCCTCAGTCAACCCACCCTGACCATTCACCGTGATGGCTTCTCCTTCTCACCCAGCTATGGGTCGGAGGCCAGGGGATAACAGGTGGGCCTGACCAAGAAACAGAGCTTTTTCAGATCGTTGGTTTTCTCAATAAGATGAAAAAGTGTAGCATTGGTTGTACTATCCAGCTTCCTCTTCAAGGAAAAGACTACTTGAAAAATAAAGGCTTAGGGGCGCCTGGGTGGTTCAGTGGGTTAAAGCCTCTGCCTTCGGCTCAGGTCATGGTCCCAGGGTCCTGGGATCGAGCCCCACATTGGGCTCTCTGCTCGGTGGGGAGCCTGCTTCCCCCTCTTTCTCTGCCTGCCTCTCTGCCTACTTGTGGTCTCTGTCTGTCAAATCAATAAAAATAAAATCTTTAAAATACAAAAATAAAGGCTTACCATTAATGTCCAAAAAGATGTGGAGTGCTGCATGCAAAGGAGTATCACCTTCTGTGAGGGAGATTCTGCGGGGGTCTGCACCCTTGGTCAAGAGAAGAAACGCCAGCTCGAAGTCCTCATGTTTCAGGCACGTGACAAGTGGCGTCTCCTGACTATCATGGAGACCCTCGGGCAAGGCTGAGGAGACAGAGGAGAAGGGCACAGCCCCGTGAGGGATGTACCCTGTGACAAAGGACTGCCTGGCTCACCTGAGGAGGAGAGGATGGCTTCTGCCATGTGCTCCAAGAGAAGAGCTGATGCTGACCCGACTTCCTAGGTGAAGGCTTCCCAGAGCCCTCAGAGTGAAAGCCCAACTGCTTCCGGTGTCCCGTTCATGGGCCGGGCCTCTCCACTCTCCTGCTCCCCTCTGTGTCCCCAGGCCCCATCTTCAGCACTGCCCGGGAGTGGGGACAGGGCCTGGGAACAATAGAAACCCCAGTGCCTATCCAACACCCTACCAGACACATAGTCAGTGATCAGGATATAAGGATGGCTTCCTACATCCTTTGTTTCTAGACGCTTCTTCCTGAGGATGCCCACCTACCCTCAAATGGCATCTTCCCTGACACCTCTCCACCCCCAACATCAGCTTCCCTTTAGCTCAGTCCATGCCTCCCCTCTACGCTGCAGTCTCCGAGACCTGCACCCCTGCAATCTGCACACCCCCACACAGCAGCCGCACATTCACTCTGTCCCTGGTCCCTGGCACCCGACTGCAGGCAGGTGCTTCATAAGTGCTGGCTGACTCGGGAATAAAACAGGAAGGCCATGACAGCAGCAGTTTCCAGCCAAAGGTAATAATATTTCCCTCGAGGAATGGTTTTGAAGAAATAAACTACAGGAGGCATTCCATCTACCTCTTGGAACCTGTGGAAACAGCCAAAGCCCAAAGGCTTTGTATGGCCCTTTGAGAGCTAAGGACCAAGAGAGGGCATCCCCTCTTCAACAGCCAAGCAAGCAGAAAACCACACAGCCACAGTGCTCTTCCAAGAACGTGCATGCATGAGCTCATTTAACATTCACAACAGCCCTGAGAGAGACGGACTGTTATTTCCATTTTATAAACAAGGAGATGTCTGAGACCACACAACTAGTAGTGGCATGAGTAGGGGGGTGGGAAATGGGGACAGGAGGAGGCTGGGGTTTCCAAATGAGTTATAAAATAAAACCCAGTCCAGGGCACCTGGGTGGCTCAGTCGGCTAAGCATCTGCCTTCAGCTCAGGTCATGATCTTGCGATCCTGGGATCGAGTCCCGCATGGGGCTCCCCCGCCAGAGTAAGAGAGCTTCTCGCTCTCCCTCTGCCCTTCCCTCCTCTCATGATCTCTCTGTCTCTCTCAAACAAGTAAATGAAATCTTTCAAACTAAATTTTTTTAAATAAATA
The DNA here is from genome assembly GCF_922984935.1 of Meles meles. Lineage (NCBI taxonomy): Eukaryota > Metazoa > Chordata > Mammalia > Carnivora > Mustelidae > Meles > Meles meles. The sequence goes on along the minus strand of NC_060069.1, from coordinate 32,900,439 downwards.
AATAATACCCAATCAGGCAAGGCACTGGCTCTTTCCAGACATACCTCTAGCCAAGTGTGATTGCGCTGATCACAGCGGCAAATGTTTCCACCCACCAACTATTTAGCTGTTTCTTTACAAAGAAGCACCTCAAATCCTAATCCGCTGATTAGAAAAGAATGCCGGAGAGTTAACAGGGACACACGCAGCATACTGAGTGCGGGGGGAAAAGTCTAGCCGGCAGTTGCAGTCGAAGTTGGGAGGAAAGGACCCTGTGTGCCACACCCAGGGCCAAGGGCCACCCCCACACACACACCTGAGGTTTCTCACACAAGGCAGAAGAAAAGACAACAATGGTGACTAGAGTTCCCAAGGACGCAGAACTACGAGGCCAGCACCCACTGACACGGCACTAACCGGGTCGCTGTGCAAAATGAGAAGCTGTGGAAGAAGACAATGGGCCAGACTCTAAAGCAGTCTCCAAAGTCAAGTGAAAGACCCAGGACCAGTGGCACCCAAGGGACAAGTCTCCAGGGCTCACTGCGAGCATTCTCACCTCCACTGTCAATGAGGCAGCCCAGGAGCTGCATCCTTCGAGGGTCCCAGGTGCTGAGGCGGGGGATGACAGTGCAGAGGTCAAGGTCTGAGAAGTTGCAGCCTTTGATGAGGCAGTCTCCCAGCGGTGGCTCCCCACTTACTTTGCGGGTCAGCAACAGAAGCACTTCTGGCCATTTCTGTTTCTCCAGTAAAAACTTGATGAAGGTGTTGGCGCAGTCACGGTTAATGTCACAGACCAGGTCAGGAGGAATTTCTTTCAAAAATAAGAATACACCACACTCCCAAAAAGGTTCATATGATTCCTGTCCCCAAATACCGCCCAACACCTTTAGGCATAATTAACAAGAATTGTCGGTCAGTATGTTTAACCTCTGGGGAAAAATACAGGCAAGTAATTGCTTCGGACAGCTACTCAACCACTCGTAAACGTCAGTATAAGCTCTGGCCATGTGACCTTCTGGAAAGGTCAGAAATACTTTAAGGAGAGTAGAGACTGGCCCGGGAAAAGAGCAGAATTGACTGTGTCTTGGAAGAATACGTGAGTTAGAGCATTCTACTGAGATCAGAAGGACAAGAGCCTGGCTTAAGTTTTGCATAATACTAATGGAGAGTGTGCATTGAAATACAGGGAGACACTATAGAATAATTAAAAAGTTGAGAGTCATCAGGTAGCGGTGAGAGGATGGTCTAATCTTCAATTCTTTTTTTTTAAATATGCAATAATTATTTTATTGATGTGAAGGGAATGAATTATTCATGGTTTCAAAGTATCTGTGAATAATTCTAATTACCTGCTTTTAAAAGATATGAGACCCACTGAAAGTACATTAACAATTTTGATTGAACACCTGCTATCTAGTAGTATACGGCAGGCAGCAGAGCCAGAATCCACTGTGTGTGCATGTGTGTGTGTTGTGTGCGTTCTGGTTTTCTAGGTGATCATTATACACTGTGCTTTGTTGGTCTTGGATATAATGCTTTGATAGTCGTAAAAATAGATCATCCAAGGTGATAAAGCCAAATTATTCCTAAGTCAAATACATTATGCATTTTCTAGCAATCTCAGTTCATTTGCAGCAATGAAACACATTTTGAAACATGGCAAATGCTTGCTGAGAAGGTTTTCTCAGATAGGAACTTGCTTATATATCTCTGTATTCTCTTCAGACTACTGGATGGAGAATACATAGGTATATAATCCTCAGTTCTTAAGTTCATATCATAATAGGCTAAGTATTTCCATCTGATATCTAACGTACGCAGACAGGATCATCGTTATCCCAGTTCATGATGTTGGTATATCCTATAGATGAAAAACTTCTAAAAGAGGTCCTCAGTAAGTAAATTGCCAGATTTGGCAAATAAAAACAGATGTCAGTTAAATTTGAATTTCATGTAAACAACAAATAAAATTTTACTATAGTTCATGCAATATTTGGGACACAAACTGTATTCACTGTTTATTCAAAGTTATAACGCAACCAGCATTCTGTAATTTGGCAACCCTACCAGTAAGAAAACGGGAAGGAAGAGAAGAGAAAAAATCAAGAGTTAACCTATATAAGAGCAATTTTATTTGCATTTGCTGGTTTTTGCTTTCCACCATGTTCTAGGATTTCTAACACGAATATTCATTTTGGTGTTTAATATTTAATGTGAAAACCAGAAAAACAATTTTGTGTGAATGACCCTGGATTAAGTGCTCCACACCCAACATCTCAGCAGATAAGTACCCTAGCTAATGCAAGAGTGAAGGGACTAAAGTTTAAGAAGTTAAATAATTGGCCCAAGGTCCCAGATCTGCTAAGTGGTAGAATTAAGATGAAATGTAAAACTCCAAGCCTTAAACACTAAGATCTGCTGCATCCCCTGAAGAGCACTTTTGTTCCGCTGGCCACCCCTTCCAGCACTCTCTGGAAAATTAAGAAATCTCAGCTCTTTGAATGGTCCGAGTGAGTACTTTACAGCCCATACTGACAGCCAATTTAAAAATACCAAAATACCAAATTTCACCTACTTAGGATTTCTAGAATCTTCCCTAAGTATTATCTAAAATGTGTCATCTTAAGTTCTTTTCTAGAACTTTCCTCATTTCCCCATAGTGGAAAAAAAAATTAACATCCACTTCCACAAGAACTTCATATACCAACATTAGCCAAGATCTATGGAAGAGAGAAATATTTTAAAATATTTAAAAAGGGGCCATATGTGCAAAAGTAATTCTAGCAGAATACGTGAAAAACCAGACACAGAGACAGACACTAGGGGTGGGATTTAGGTACTCCCGTTCAGGGTGGATGATCCAGACTTTCCACCAAATAACGTTCTGTGCTGTTGAATGTTTTACTTGTTTACTTTTACTTGTTTAATTAACTGTTTTTCAAGATATTAGCAAAGGGTTCTAATGGGCATAAATCATCTTCGGCACACCTGAATGTTGGGCGGAAAGTTACCTTGCAGAGAAGAAAGAAGGCGCAAGAACCTCTGAACTACTTCTTGCTTCAGAAAGTTTTTATGCAGTAGCCGGTTTCCTGAGTTCATGTACTTCACCAGCTGCTCAGAGGCCTTCCGGAAAATGTCGGTCTCACTAACAGGTCCATCACCATTGTTCAGTCCTGCAAAGCAAGTAGGTGATGCTTCTGAAGACAGAGACTACAGCTGTGGGAGATTGCAAAAATCACCCTGGTTCTCCACTCCTCTGGATGTCCTTGCTTTGCCGGGTGACTATGGGTCTCCTTCCATCGAGAAGTGGGACCTATTTTCTTCCTCCCCCTGGCCCAGCTTCCGGATTTGGTATGACAGATAGAAGAGAGTCATGAGATTTCTGTCCTTGTTCGAGGTGGGACCTCAAGAGGTCTGGCTTAGTTCTACTCACTCTCTTGAGACCCTGGCCTATGCCATGGGCACTGGTCCAGTCTCAACTTTAGGGGGACAAGAAACAGCATCGAACAAACAGGAATCAGCCGCTTGTCCAAACTGAGGATGCATAGATGTGAAAGAGCCTGGCCAAGATCAACAAGACCACAGCCACTGGAAGGAATTCAGTTAAACTTATGAAAACAGCCCAGCCTAAATTGCTGGCCTGCAGATCAGGAGCGAAAGAAATGCCTGTTGTTTAAAATGACTAAATTTTGGGAGCAGTCTGTCATACAGCAATAGATAACTGCCAGAAGCATTGAAGGAAGAGACATCAAGAGGAGAGCTTAGCACCACAATGACATCCAGCCACATGCCAGCCACCTATATGTCCTAGGGGCCAGCAGGAAACCCAAGAGGAAGGAGCCGCATCTCTGGCCGAAGAAGGGAAGACAATATCCCCTTGGTGAGTTAATTTGAGAAAGTAGTCATGATTAGGAAAGGAAAAAAAACCCTGATAGAAAGTTGAAATGGGCAAATGCTTTCTTTGGTATCAGGTAATATACTCAAAAAGCACTGTTGCTCAAAACAAAATCTTACTGAGCACAATAGGGGAGCAAAAATTTAAAAATAAATAAATAAAATAAAAGATATGGACTATTTGCAAATGAGGAAAAAATGAAAAGCATCCTATCTTCATCGGGGTTTCCAGCAGTGATTGCATGGAAGTGGTTCCCGGAGGAAGTGACAGGTAGGAAGCAGACTGGTGGGGTGGGGGTGGGGGGGAGCAGGGAGGAAGCCAGGTGGCCTCACCTGATCCCACAGGGGAGCTCTGGAGAGAGTGCTCCTCCCCGCTGTCCCCACCCAGGGACTTTCAAACTGTCGATCTATCACTGGCTACAGGCTGCTCTTGGAGGATGTGAGTTCTCAGGTGCTTCCAGCTTAGAAGATCCCCAGCAAAACTGGTCCTATACGCTGTTCCCTGTGAGAGGAAGCCTTAGGTGCTGGCTTCCCAAAGTGAAGGTACCCCCATGTCGGGCACACACAACAATGGTGAAAGGGATCTAGGGGATTCAAGCAGAGCTCCAACATTATCTGCTGTGCCTTCTCATACACACCGGCCTCACCTTTCAACAATTCAAGTCAGAACACCAGACACATACACGCACGCGCACACACACACACACACACTGACGTCAGGGACAAATGCTCACTGCCCTCTACTCAAGAGACCTTGAGGTGTCAGAGAGAAGCAAGACCCACTTTAGCACCATCCTCCAGAGAAAAAGAAAGGGAAACCACTTAGCAAAAGAAGACCTACATCACCTCAGCTAGAAGCCCGGAAAACGTCTATGCGCTCTGACAGTGACTCGGCTCTCCCACCTTCTTCCTAAAATACCTACGAACACACAGAAATGGTAAAAACTCACAGTACAGAAAAATACGACCCTTGGAAAAGGAGCAACTTCCTTCACTAGCATGTGTTACTTGTCCCCCACCCTCATGCCGTTAAAATCTTCTCTAGAACACCATTCTTCAACTAGGGAAATTATAAGTCACTTGACACTGAACAGAAACAGACTAAGCTGACCGTGCAGATAATTACAAGCAGTTGTATAATAAACGCATGGTTGTGTGGTTCAGAAAGTTAAGCAATGGGCCAGAGAAAGTTCCACATGTCAGGAAAGAAACCAGAGAGTGATATCAACAATGTAAACACACATAAAAGGAAAGGTGCTGGCGATGGTGCCCCTCGGTAGATAGACGTGGGCGACTTATTTATTACTCTGAGTTTGTCTGGTTTTCTTCTAAGTTTCCTATAAGCTTAGTAAGAGACAAAAAAAAAAATGTCAGAGGGGCGCTTGGGTGGCTCAGTTGGTTAGGCGGCTGCCTTCAGCTCAGGTCATGATCCCAGGGTCCTGGGATCGAGCCCTGCATCGAGTTCTTTGCTCAGCGAGGGGCCTGCTTCTCCCCTGCCTCCCATTCTCCCTGCTGTGCTTTCATGCTCTCTCTCTCTCTCTCTCTGTCAAATAAAAAGTAAATAAAAGAAACATCAGAATATAAAGTCGCTTATGTATTATAATCACAGATTGCTTTTTAAAAGATGATTATGTAAGTGCTAAACACCACCAACAAAAATATGCCAAAGTATAATTACAATAAATTTTTGTTTTTACATAAAACTATGCTTTTACAAATTTTCTACAATGATATTCCTTTCCTATATTTTGTAATTTTTTAAAGAAAACGTTGCATTTATAATAAGGAAAAAGTATCATGAGCATCCTTTAGGTGGATTCTGGACACCTGTATTTGCTGAAAACAAGGCACCATTTCAGTGCTGAGGGATGGTAAAATGACAAATCAGGGCCTCTGAGTCCCAGGCTCTGTCTGTGGGGAAAATCGACACAGACGGACGGTTCCAGTTTCCTCCGAGTGCTGTGTCTGAGGTGCCTGCATGAATACAAAGCAGAAAGCAGCCAGGTCCCACTGGAGCTTGAGAGACAAGGCCTCAGAGGCCTGGAATGGTCCTCACTCTGAGTGATCAGAGATTGCGAACCCTGAGAAGGAAGGCTCCAATCTGGTTCTTGAGCCTGAGAAAAGTGAAGCAGCAGCCAGAGAGGTGGACATGCTGCCACCTAGTGGTGACCATGAGAAGCAGGTAAAAGCAGGTAAGAGTTCACTTTCCACCCAACTACAGTCCAGAAGCAGATGATCCTCCTTATGACAAACCCTCAGAAGGTCAATAGTAGGGACACCTCGGTGGCTCAGTCAGTTAAGCATCCAACTCTTGGTTTCGGCTCAGGTCATGATCTCAGGGTTGTGGGATGGAGCTCACTGCCAGGCTCTGCACTCAGCTCGGAATCTGCTTGAGAGTCTCTCTTCCTCTCTCTCCACCCCTCCCCCCATACTCTCTCTCTCTAAAATAATAAATAAATCTCAAAAAAAAAAAAAAAAGGTCAGTAGTAGCCTAATGCTCTGTCACAGATCTTATGTCGTTCTCATTTCATCTGATCAGGGAGGCATTTTCTCATCCCATATCATCACAAGAAGGGTGAGTACAGTACAATCAAGTGTTTTGTGAAAGAGAGAGATGATATTCACATAACTTTTATTACTGTAGATTGTTATAATTGTTCTATTTTATTCTGAGTTACTGTTGTTAATCTCCCACTGGGCATATTTTATAAATCAAACCTTATGGGATGTATGCATAGGAAAAAACAGTACATACAAGGTTTGGTACCATCTGCAGTTTCGGGCATCCACAGGGAGGCTTGGAAGAATCCCCTGCAGATAAGGGGGGACTGCTGTATATAGTCCTGGCTGCTTAGGGGTAAAGCCTTGCTCCTTCAAGTGGGCTCTGCCTTCCCCAGGTACTCTGCAAGAGCTGCAGATTCTCAGATCCCGCCCTGAACCTGCTAACTCAAAACCTCCATTTTAAGAGGCTCCCAAATGGTTCCTGTTAACATTGGGAAGCTCTGGTTTAGAGAACAGCGGAAATCTTCAGCAAGACCCTTCATTTCTCACCTTGGTGCAAAAGCCACCTTCTCCAAAGTCATCCTCACCATAATCATCAAAGTGTTGCACGGCAACATTCAGGATGAGCCAGGGGTGAGAGCATCCTTTATCCTAGTCTTGAAGTTAGAATGCTGTTTGTCTGGGTACAAAAAGCTAACATCCTTATGGTGCTTTACCTGGGGCCACAGATGTGAAAAAACAAAATCATTCAGTCCGTGGACTCAGGTCAGGAACAAGGGTACCCAACTCCCCAACAGTAACTCCTCCCAAAGACAGTGTGCTTCCATTAAGCCCATTAGTGTGTGAGGATGGGGAGGGATTAAAGTCCATAAAATCTTCATTTTTATGACTGGAGATCTATCTTTATGCCCATGGCCCCTGGTCCTCCCTTTGCCTGTCTTCTCAATTGCTACACTGGTTAAAAAGACCATGTTAGGGGCTCCTGGGTGGCTCAGTCAGTTAAGTACATGCCTTCAGCTCAGATCATGATCCCAGGGTCCTGGGATGGAGGCCCCCATCGGGTTCCCTGCTCGGCAGGAAACCTGCTTCTTCCTCTCCCACTACCCCTGCTTGTGTTCCCTCTCTTGCTGTCTCTCTCTCTGTCAAATAAATGAAATCTTTAAAAAAAAAAAAAAAGAAAGAAAGAAAGAAAAGAAAAAGGGACCATGCTAGGACTAAAGTCTAAAACTACGCTACCCATTACAGTGGCCACTAACTTAATTATGTAAAATTAAAATGAATTAAGTAAAATCAGAATTTCAATTCTTCTGTTGCATGAGTCCCACCCTTTTCAAGTGCTCAAAAATAGGTGACCAGAGGCTATCCTATGAGACAGAGCAGATATAGAATATTTACATCAGTACCGAAAATTATATTGCATGGTCCTCGTTTACAAAGATTCCCCAGCTCCATCTCACGTTTTAAAGTTTGTACTACTGGCAAAGATCTTAGAAACAAAATGTACATATACAACTCTATGTCCATATGGATACGCAAAGGAGCCATGATATTAAGTACAGATGTCATATTCCAATACTGACGTCTACAAGGGTCCCACGGCTAGGAGTCTTTGGGAAGTGCACTACGGGAAGATGCCAACTCGCAAGCCCCGCCTGATAACTGGTCATCCTCCACTTGTCCAATTTTTGTCAGTTTCTTTTGCTTTTTTTGACTCTGTGTTTTCCTACAGTCTTTCAATATTCTTCTAGCATGGCAAGGAAAAATTCACGGTCGATGGTCTGAGAAAACTTTTAAGTAATCAAATTTCCAATAAGCTTACCAATGAGTATCAGTGGCTGTGGGCTTCACTGCATCCACTGCCTACCATCCACAAACTACCCAGTGAGCCAAAAGACAGGCTTGGAAGGAGGCACGTTCCTCTTGAATGTGCCTCTATTCCCAAGCGAGCATAACTGAATTCTAGTAAGGAGAAAGGGAACCAGCTACTTTTCTACTGACTCTTTTCTTCTGGTTTCACCACAAATATAGTTAGTGAAGGTAGAGAGAGAGGAAAGGAGAGTGGGACCCCGTCTCAGAAACTGAGCTGTTTTTAGGGTTAGCAGATATCCAAAGATTCTATTATGCTCCCCCCCCAAAAAATAAAAATAAGATAAAGAAAAACTTTAAAAAGTAAACAGAAATGCACGACTTATGTTACAGCCTATTAACATTAGATATAGCATACACAAAACACATATACAGTATTCTAAGAATTAAGGTTAGAACTAATTGCGAACAAAAAAATTAAATGTAAGAGAAAGACCTGCAAACAAATTAGCCATTTCCCACCCTTAACTGGTGGTCCTTTTTTGCTGTTACACTAAAACCTGGAAATTCGCTGGCAAAGAAATCTGTTCAGTTAGTTTCAATTTCTCAAACAGTAGAACCCAATCTGAAGCTGAGATTACAGGCATAAACTCTCAGAAAGCATTTCACAGTGATTTACTAATTATACTGCCTCACAGAAGAAATCACAAGTCCTTGACACAGCGGTCTTTTAAAAACTAAATATGATATCTCACGGCTTTTAAAAAAAAAATCCATGAAAAACAGAGGACTCTACAAATACACTTTGTTCCCATCATTTCAGTGATCTCATGGAAACAACAGCCAATATTTTAAATAAGTAAATGAAAATGAAAACATAGATGGGGCAATGAGGGGCTGAGGGACATTAAATGAAAAGCAGCTTCTCCCCCATATGAGACTTTCCTGAGCATGGCAATTGCGATGATCCCCACCTGTCCAACTGCCTCCCACTCCAACACACACACCCAATGGGCTGCCTTCACCTTGCCACAGATTTACCCACTCCAGGGGCAGGGGAGTGTTTCTGGGGAAATGCATCCAAGTAACTTCAATAAACACACTAACCGTCTATTAAGTATTAATCAGTCCAGTCCTTCATTCATGCACATAAACCATCCGAAGATCAGAAGATAATTAAAGAAAAGCAACAGTACAAAAGAGAAACAAGAAAACGAAACTACTCACCCCAAAAGAAAAAAATAATTCAGGGAAGAGAGGAGAACATTCTTTTAGGAAAAAAAAATACTCAATATTCTTAAATGCCATTCAAGAAGAGGTGGCAAATATAAAACAAGCAAAAGTTGCCATAGATTAGAAAAAAAAATCAGAAAACAAGAGTTCTTAGAAATTAAGACTGAGTTTCCAAATTTAAAAATGCAACGGGCAAGTTGAGTTATAAAAGGAAAAGCTGTAGACCAAGTTAAAGATATGAAAAGAAAAAGAACCTAGAAACAGTAGGGAACAGTAGAGAGACATGTTATAAATTCAGGAAGCTCACCCATTTAATACTTGCAGCGGAGGAGAACAAAATGATAGAAGATAAATTTCCCTGAGCTAAGAAAGTTAGATAGAGAGGGGGTCAAGAGCCAAGTGAGAAGAATGTGAGGACCCACACCAAGAAGCTTTGCAGGGACATTTCAAAACTCGAAGAACAGAGAAAACCTTAGAAGGGAAAATAAATGAGACTGACATCAGACTTCTAACCAGTGGCAAATGGAAGTTAGAATACAAAGACACAGTGTCCTCATGGTTGTGAGGAACGAGGTTTTACAGCATATTTCATAAGTCTAAGATCCCGTACATTGTCTGACACATCAGGAACGGCTGCACCCAAGTAACCCATCACCGATGGTGAAACACATTCCAGTTTTAAAGATGTGAAAATGTGGGGAGAGACTGCAATTTAGAATCAATGAAATACAGTCCCTAAATTTGAAAATATAATGCCCCTATTCAAGGACAATGTAAAGACATCTTCAAAAACTCCGTTAAGTCCATGCCTCCTCCAGTAAAAACTTACTTGAGTAGGTATGCGAACAGATCAAGAGAGAAGTCTGAACAGAAAACATCAGCCGCACAGTTGAGTGCAAAAACGAAAGGAAGCATTTACACACACACACACACACACACACACACACACACACACACTGGGGCTGAAGTCTAAATAAAAAGTCTAAATAAGGTCCAAAGAGTATATATGCGTACATACATGTATACACACACAGTCCGTTAAACTGGGATGCTTAAATGGTATCACATCGAAATAGCAAAGTTATCAGGACTTCTGCTGGTTCTTTCCTATGGGCTCTGCTATGCTACCAGTTGTAGAACACAATTTACATAACCATTTACATAATCATACCACCGCCACGTAAATACCATTTACTGGTTTTTCCTTTCTACAATTTATCTATGGATGAGGCCCAGAAAACTTAGAGCTAAGAAACAGAATGTAAATGACACAAATGACATTACTGGGCACAATCCAACAATTGGCGTGAACTTGTTGCATTTCACCCTATACAGCAGCCAGTCAATAGATGCTGTCCCAAACTGATAAACCATATCTATTCCAGACATAGGAATGCATTTTAAATTATTGGTTGTAATTGCTTCTGAGGAGTAGGCTCGATTTTCGTGAGCCCCTCTTCCATATGACTTTTTTCCTTTTTTCATCAACCGCGTGCATGCATGGAAAAAAAAAAATCACCAAAACTGCCCAAAGGCAGACCTAGTAAATTTATCAAGATGTCATAGACACTCTCTAAATAAATAAGAGTTTTCTTTGCCTTTCAAAAAAAAAAAAAAAAAAAAAAAAGGAAACAAGTTTTCCAAAGACTAGGGATTTCACTTCTATCCTTATAGATTAAGAAAGTATAAACTGATTTGTATCTAATGCCCCAGGACCATTTTACCAACCCCCCCCCCAAAAAAAGTTATTTCATTAGAAGCTGTACCTGATAGGTCCTTAGAACATGCGGTCAGCTTTGCCAAGTGACTGTTGATTTTCTCAATGGCCTTGAAGTTCTTATTCCTCTTGAGGACATCCATGGCAGAGCGAGACTGTCTATCCAGCAGGGTAGGGTCTGCCCCAAAGCGCAAAAGCATCTGCACATCCTCTGTTTGTCCTAGAGTGGGCCAGAAGGAGAAAGGGGGACTGTCATGGTTCCTTCCATAAGGAGATGTCCCCATGAGTGCTCTTCCTCCCAGTTCCCTGCCCAAGCAGCCTGGGGCAAGGGGATCAGTGTCCCACTGCTCGTAGAATCTAAACTGCTGGTTTTGGGCAATCCACCCAACTCAAGGAGTCCTGCGTGGAGTGGGTAGGACAATAGCTTTGAAGAGGTTCAGAAGTGCGCTCCTCTCTACCTTTCTCCCCTCTCCCTGGCAACAAGCAAGGAGAGGGGGAATCTGGTTACTAGGCAACAGTTACAGCTGTAAGGATAACAGCAAGCTGTGACTTCAGATTTCTTTATTCCCTAGAGAGGAAACAGAATATTCTTCCAGAAGGGGAAAAAAAAAAAAAAAAAAAAAAAAAAGCCTGTCTGGGGCTCAGAGAAGAAACTGGCAATTGCTTTCGCATCAGGGTCTTTTTGTTGTCACTGTTTGTACCCTCCCAGACCCAACCCTCTGGCTGCCAGCTCCATTTGCTGCTTTGATGGATCTATTTGCCAAGCATCAAGGTGTCTCCGTGATCACAGATGCAACAACTTTCCAAATGGAACAGGTGTATCCCTGGGGGTACAAAGATTGGCGTGGGCACAGAGAGTTCAGCAAATCAATGCCTTATCCCCAACTTCCTACCCATGCTTTCCTAAAATCCACTGCCCAGACTGGGCATCTCTACTCCAGGTATCATCCTGTTCATGGCGCTCTCCTTTCCCGTCTCCCTAGTCACAACTGCCCTTCTCCCATTTTAAAAAAATGAGACAAAATCAGAAAGCCAAAGTTTTTAGCCACAGAGTATCTGACTGAAGCAGGCAGAATTCTAAGGCAATCCCCAAGATTCCCAACCCCTAGTGCACACACACCTTCTCCCCAGTTAATCAATCAAATATGAATCTAAATGTGATGAGACTTGGCAAATGTAATCAAGGTCCCAAAGCAGTTGACCTTAAGATAGGGAAAGTCCCCTGACATCATCACATGAACCATAAGGTCAGAGGTCTAGAAGTCAGGAAGAGGGCAAAGATTTAAAATGTGAGAGGGAATTGATGCCTAAGAAATTCTCCCCTTCTGGCTTTGAAGAGAGAGGGAGCCACATGACAAGGAATGTGTGTGGCCTGGAGAAGCTGAGAGCCGTCTCCGGCTGACAGCCAGTGAGGAAACGAGGACCTTATTCCTATAACCAGACGGAACGAGATTCTGCCACAACCATGTGAGCTTGAAAGAAGGTCCAGCACTCCAGATGAGAACACAGCCTCTGTCAGGACCTTTGATTTCAGCCACAGGAGACACTGAGCACAAAACTCTGTCACGTCATTTCAGACTACTGACCTAGAGAACTGTGAGCTGGTAAATGGGTGTGGTTTTGAGCCGCTAAGTTTATGGTGATTTGCTAAGGATCACAGAGAACTAATTACTAACTAATGTATTGCCCCAAAGGTGGTGAAAATTCCTGACTTCCAGAGTATCCACTGAAGGGAAAATTAGGTGCCTGCCAAGCCCTTTTTAAAAGGCACTACAGGGGGCACCTGGGTGGCTCAGTGGGTTAAGCCTCTGCCTTCGGCTCAGGTCATGATCTCAGATTCCTGGGATCAAGCCCCGCATCGGGCTCTCTGCTAAGCAGGGAGACTGCTCCTCCCTCTCTCTCTCTGCCTGCTTCTCTGCCTACCTGTGATCTCTGTCTGTCAAATAAATAAATAAAATCTTTAAAAAAAAAAAGGCACTACAGGAGCACCTGGGTGGCTCTGTTAGTTAAGCGTCCAACTCTTGATTTCCAGCTCTGGTCATGATCTCAGGGTCCTGGGATCAAGGCTCCTTGCTCAGCAAGGAGTCTGCTTCTCCCTCTCCTTCTGCCCCTCCCCTTGATCTAGTGCTCTCCTCTCTCTCTCTCCCCTTCGTCTCTCTCTCAAATAAATAAAACTCTAAAAAATAAAACAACAAAACAAAAGGTACTACAATCTACCCTCCTTTCACTGCCTTCCAAAATTATTATTTTCATCTTTAATAATTACAGAAGATTTTAATATATTTCTGTTGCTTTGGTATCTGTAGTAATAATTTTTTTAAAATTTTATTTATTTATTTGGCAGACAGAGATCACAAGTAGGCAGAGAGGCAGGCAGAGAGAGAGGAGGAAGCAGGCTCCCCACGGAGCAGAGAGCCCGATGCGGAACTCGATCCCAGGACCCTGAGATCACGACCCGAGCGAAGGCAGAGGCTCAATCCACTGAGCTACCCAGGCGCGCTCCTGTAGTAATAATTTTGTAATAATTAAATCTAGAAAAATTTAAACCCTAGAGTCTTAAATCACAGAATATTTTTAAATTTAAAGCTATACAAGAAATTTTATTCCAGAAGAAGTTTACTAGATGACTAGTAAGACTTTCAAGCATAAACTATATGAGAGTAAACTTCTTTCTGAGAAGTAAACTAGAAATAGGATCCCAAAAACAGCAAGGTACAATTTGATATTTTGGGCTATTAAAGAGCTGGCCCATAGTTTCTTAAATAGATGTTAGAGATTATCAAGTTGCTGTAGTATGTATGTTCTATTATATGCCACAAAAGGGTATAATAGTTTTATTTTAAAATATCTGTGTACACAATTCTGAAAATTACCTTTTCTTACATACTTTTGACTCACAGTTTAAAAAAGTATCTACATGCCAATGTAAAAACATGTAAAGAGGTACACAGGTTTTCAAAATTCTTGAAGATAAGGAAGCAACATTTAAAAACATACTAGACTTTTTTTTTTAATTTACTAGCATCCATTATGCCTTTTCCTGATAAAAACACCTCAGTTTTTCTTTAAGAAAGCACCTTTCCCCCGCTTTCCAGCCTACCTGATTTGATGGGCAGAAACAAGTTCAGTCACCATGACATCCTCCACCACCGCCCCAGCCAGAGCTCGGGGGAACCGGGATGGGATAAACATCTGACCAGAACCTGACCAATCAGATCATTGCATTCTCTCGCTCTGCCCCAGCCCCAAATCCAGGGGGGAGCACCTGATCAGGATCTAGCCAATTAGATCATTCCATCCTTCTGGCGTTACTGATTGGTTCACGGAGGGCATGTGACCAAAATCAAGTCACAGAGACTCATTTCTAGGACTTTAACTGAAATACTGAGTAGAGATACTTTCTTTGGCTGTGACTAACAAATAGGCATAAGATAAACCTAATATCAAATGATTCCACTGCAAGAGAGCCTGTCTAAGAATGAACCGAACACAGAAGTAAGCAGAGCGGGAAGACAGGGCAGATTCTTGAAGACGCCTGGAGAGCACCTGGAGCAAACTCTGGACCGTTGAGTCACATGAGCCGATAAATGCCTTTTCTTGCTTAAACCAGTTTGAGCGTCTGTCGCTTATGCCAAGTTATATGCAACCACCGAGCTGGCCTCATGTCAGTTCCAGAAGGTGATCATTTCTAGGCTTTGGGTCTTGCTGCTGGGCGCTGGTAACTCCCTAAGACTGAACCCCCGGGTCTCCCAAACCACATGGATCCGGAACCAGAAGGGCCATCATAACAACCTCTGCCCACCAAAAGTCCGACAGAATGGATGATTTCAGAGGCTCTATGATGCTGCAATTATTTTAAATGACGGATTTGGAATTCGGGCCACATTAAAGTATCTGGAGAGTTCCTGACTCTCCATATATCAGAAAAATATTCAGATGGAGATAATCTCATACACTGTTGGGGCAACCTTTATGGGGTTCAAGTAAATAATAGTTTCAAAAGTCAAATACGTCCCAATATGCTAACAACATCCTAAAACTGTACATAATTTTTTACTTTACATTATAGAATATTTGTGGGGGGAAAATCACAAGATATGGGTAATATTGGTTTCTCAGGTTAAAGGACAGATGTATGTATATATACATCTGTATACAAATGTATACTTTTTGTGTATGTGAATTTGCGATTTGTGATTTTGTGAATATAATCTGTTTAAATTTTAAATAAAATGAGATTATCCAAACAAATAAAATGTATAATTTTTCGAACAAGCCATCTCTCAACTAGGAAATAATCCTATAGATACATTCCCATCAGTTCACAAAGATGTATATAGGAAAATATTCTCTGAGCATTGTTTTTGGTAGCAAAATAACTGAAACCATTTAATCATCCCTCAGTGCAGTGTAGTCATGTCAGAATACTGTGAGCTGTTTAAAAAAAAAAGAAATAGTTATGTAGGTAGTATTAGGGAAAGATGGCCAAGATTATTGTTCAGGGGAAAAGCAAATTGCTGAATAGAATGTCGAGTATGTGCACATTTATATTTAAAAGAGGAATAGAAAAATTGGCAAGACTCACCAAAAAATGCTTGGTAGACTTTGTGAAAGAGAATTTTACTTTTTATCATGTATCTCTTTAAAGTGTTTGAATACTTTTTTTTTACTAAGATCATGGCTTTCAAATTCTTTTCATTTTTTTTGCCTTTAAACTTTTTTTGGTAGAATAAATTCATAAATGCAAAAAAGTCATTCTTTTAAAGTGTACAAGTTAGTGGGTTTCAGTATATTTATGAAGTTGTGTAATCACCACCACTATCCAATTCCAGAACATTTTATCACTCCAAAAGGAAACCTTATATGCACTGGCAGGCGCTCCACATTTCCCCCTGCCCCACCTCCAGGGCGACCAGTGATCTGATTCTCTAAATGAGATGATGCAATATGTGACCTTTGTGACCAGTTTCTTTCCCTCAGCATAACACTTCAAGGTGCATCCATGTTGTAGCATGTGTCAGTATTTTGTTCTTTTTCATGGCTGAATGATACTGTATTATCTGGATGAACCATGTTTTGTTTGTCCATTCAGCAGCTAGAGATTTGGGTGGTCTGCACAGTTTTAGTTGTTATGAGTAATACTGCTATGAGCATTCATGTGCAAGTTTTTGATTGAGTATGTTTTCATTTCTGTGAGACATGTACCTAGGAATAACATTGCTGAATCGTATGGTAACTATTTGAATTCCTGTCAGACTTTTTTCCAAAACAGATGCACCATTTTTTCATTCCCGCCAGCAATGGGTCCCAAATTTTCCACATCCTTGTCAATACTTGCTGCTGTCCATCTTTTTTTTTTTTTTATTTCAGCCATTTTGGTGTGGAGTGTATTCCTGATTTTTAAACTAGTTTTTGAAAAGTGATTCAAAGAAGTTTATACGAAGGGGTGCCTTAGTGGCTCAGTCAGTTAAGCTTCTGCCTTAGGCTCAGGTCATGATCCTAGGGTCCTGGGATCTAACCCTGCATCGAGCTCCCACCTCAGCAGGGAGCCTGCTTCTCTCTCTCCCACTCTCCCTGCTTATGCTCCCTCCCTCTCTCTCAAATGAATAAATAAAATCTTTTTTTTAAAAAAAAAAGCCTATATGAACAATGAGACCAGTAGAATAGAACAGAAAGTCCAGAAATAGTGGCATCTCAAATTCTTGAGGTCATAAGAACACTCTTAAACAAATGATGCTGACACAAATAGGTAGCCGTCTGGAAAATGGTAAAACTAGATCCTTCCATGGAACTCCAGTGGATCAGGGACTAATGTGGAAAAGGAAACCATATAGGCACCAGAAAAAAAATACAACTCTTTAACTTGGATGTTCGGAAGGTTTTTTTTAACTCTGACTCCAAATACAGGAGCAATAAATCAATAGATTGATAAGTTTGACTACATAAAAAGAAAATATTTGCATGACAAAAAAGCCCAAAGTCAGAAGACAAGTGAATAAACGGGGGTGGGGGAGAGATTCATGACTTATACCACAGACAAAGAGCTAATGAACAAAGAATTCTTAAAAATTGAAGACAAAGGATCAAAAACTCTATAGAAAAATGAGGAACAGACATGAACAAATAACTTGGCAAAAAATAGATACGAAAATGGTTCTCAAATATAGTTTAAAAAGGCCAAACTCACACATAAAGTAATTAGAGAAATGCAATTAAAACAACCTTGAGATACCAATTCACACCTCTCAGACCAGAAGAAACTTAGAAATATAACAACAAAATTCTGTTGGTGAGACTGTGGGCAAAGAGGCACTCTCCTATATTACGGGTGGTTTTACAAATTGGTACCATCCTTCTGGATGAAGATTTGACAACATCTAGTAGAACTACATATGCATTCATGCCTATGAACTAATATTGAGTGATTTCCAGAACATACTGTTAATGAAAAAGATTCTGTGTCAAGCAGAATCTGTAGAATGGGACCCTCCACGTAAAAAAGGAGGTGTAAGAAAACACCCATGTGTCTGCTTGTTACTACAAAAGGAATCCAGGAAGATAAGCCTAAAAAAAAAAAAAAAAAGAAAAGGGGCGCCTGGGTGGCTCAGTGGGTTAAAGCCTCTGCCTTTGGCTCAGGTCATGATCTCAGGGTCCTGGGATCAAACCCCTCATTGGGCTCTCTGCTCAGGAGGGAGCCTACTTCTCTTCCTCTCTCTCTGCCTGCCTCTCTGCCTGCTTGTGATCTCTGTCTGTCAAATGAATAAATAAAATCTTTTAAAAAAGGAAAAGAAAAGAAAGAAGGAAACTGATCACCTACAGAGGATGAATGAGAAAGGGGCAGAAAAAAGGGGGAAATGGGAAACGGAAACTCAGGAGGTCAAGGAGGAGGAAGACGTGACAATTCTCTGAGTATATCTTTCTGCAAAGTTCAGACCCCCAGAACCATAGTAATGTTTCACATATGTGCCTTTCACATACCAAAATACAAACAAAACCAAACAGGATGTGAGGAGAACTCTAAAATGGAATGCAAAACCTAAAAAAAAATATACCTGAGTATACTACAAATGAGCAAAATAACCATATTAAATATGGTGGGGAAGAAGAGAACTTAGTGTCTTGACTAGATCCTATAAAACTGAAGACAAAAAGAACTGAACACAAACAAACATAAAATGAACATAAAACAAACTTACATCTATTTAGTAGATGTGTTTCTCAAAGGGACTTGGGTTAGTAAGTCTGAAACTCATAAAACTGAACAAGGAAGTAAATATATTATAGATGAGAGACATTACACATTTTAAAAGGCTAAATGACCGTGGTGTTGGACCAGAATCAGAGGTATCAGCATAAACTCATGGTTTTTAATACAGAGACACAGTAATACAATGTGTGTATCCAGGGGTTAGTATATGAACATATATTTCCTACCTCCATCTGCTGAGAAGGCACAGAAATAATGACACTCCAGTAACAATGATCCCACCAAGTAGCAGACCTTGTTTTCTACACCATTCTCTTACAAAAGGAAATGGGGGTCCTTGGAGAAATGGTTGGTTCCAGAGGGACACAGAAAATTCAAGATGAGCCTGAAGCAACTTGTGATGTCTGAAAGTAAGGAAGTGCTCAAAAAGAAAAAGAAAGATGGGGCTTGTCAAAGGATCACAGAAGCCAATCAGAAGAAAGGAGTGCCTAATGGCCAAAGATGGACCAATTTGAGCAACCGGAGATTTTATCCCACAGGATACATATCCATGAGTCCATACATACATACACACAGAGAAGAGACAGCTCTTCATTACAACTGAATTCCAAGTAATAAATGTAGAAGGAAAGGAGAAAATTAAAAATCAACATTAATCAAAGATCACCATGATAGCTGATGCTGACAAGATCCACCAATAAATATAAAATTAGTGTGCAAAAATTTGAAGATAAGCAGGGTATTTAAATAGCCTCAAAGTATCTCCTGCAAGATAATAAACCACTACAAAGAGAAAGATGGTAACTTTACAATAGAGAAATCCCACAGAACCCACCTTAACCAACTAATCGAGGTTAACATCACAGGACATACTGGCATGATGAACTCCTCAATATAATGTGGAGAAGGCCATAAACTCATTTTGGTTGTATTCTTAGCAAAAATGCTTAATTTTATTCCAGTCACGAGAAAGGCATCAAACAAACTCAAACTGATGGGCCATCTACAAAAAAACTGACTGATACTCTTCAAAAGGGTCAAAGGTATGGAAAACTGAGGAACTGTCAAAGACTGGAGCGGACTTGGGAGCCCTGACAAGTAAATGCTGTGTGGGTCTCCTAACCGACAAAGAACATTAGTAAAAACAAGGGCGAAATTCACAAGACGTCTGTGTGTTGTTGATAGCATTTTGTCAATGTTAATTTCTGGATTTTTTAAGGAGAGTTGGGTGAGGAATACAGAAACTCTTTGAACTATTTTTGCATCTTTTCTGCATGTCTAAAATTAGTTCAAATCGAAGATTTAAAAAAAAAAAAAAAAAAAGGTGAGCTTCCCTGATGAAAGAGAAGAAGAGGACGTGAGTAATGAGAGAGAGGTGGAATTCAAAGGAGGGGAATCAGCCTAGAAGGGTCTATAAGAAGGCTCGTTTGGCAGCAACTGGGGTGGGGGAGAGCAGCCCATGTTACACCTGCATGAAGAAAGGGCCGTCTCTTGACTTCTCAGGTTCATTCTCCCATGTTTCAGAACGTAGGAAGGTTTCCGCATTTGTAAGAAACAGTATTAAGGTGTGCTGTGCAGTATGGCAGCCATGAGGCACAGAGGTGGCTACTGAGCACTTGAGATGTGGCTAGTCCACGTGGAGATATGCTAGCAGAGTATAACACATGCTGGATTTCAAAGACTTAGCGCAAAACCAAAACACAGAATGTGAAAGGTCTCCATACTTTTTATGTTAATTACACCGGGCAATGACAAGATGTTGGCTAGATGGGTTAAATAAAATATGCTGCTCTCTTCCGCCGCCATTTTAAATCCAGCGCCATACAACGCTCCGCCCCGGCTGCCGCCGCGACCCGGACTGCGCGCCAGCACCCCCGGCCCACAGCTCCGCCGCCATGGAGGACATGAACGAGGACAGCAACACAGAGGAGTTCGCAGAGGGATCCAAGATCAACGCGAGCAAGAACCAGCAGGATGACGGTGAAATGTTTATTGGAGGCTTGAGCTGGGATACGAGCAAGAAAGACCTGACTGAGTACTTGTCCCGGTTTGGGGAAGTGGTGGACTATACGATTAAGACAGACCCGGTGACCGGAAGATCGAGAGGATTTGGATTTGTGCTTTTCAAAGACGCTGCTAGTGTTGACAGGGTTTTGGAACTGAAAGAACACAAACTGGATGGCAAATTGATAGACCCCAAAAGGGCCAAAGCTTTAAAAGGGAAAGAACCGCCCAAAAAGGTTTTCGAGGGTGGATTGAGCCCAGATACATTGAAGAACAAATTAAAGAATATTTTGGAGCCTTTGGAGAGATTGAAAATATTGAACTTCCCATGGATACAAAAACAAACGAAAGAAGAGGATTTTGTTTTATTACGTAGACAGATGAAGAGCCAGTAAAGAAATTGTTAGAAAGCAGATATCATCAAATAGGTTCTGGGAAGTGTGAAATCAAAGTTGCACAACCCAAAGAGGTATACAGGCAGCAACAGCAGCAGCAGAAAGGAGGAAGAGGCGCTGCAGCTGGTGGACGAAGCGGCACTAGGGGTCGTGGACGAGGTCAGGGCCAAAACTGGAACCAAGGATTTAATAACTATTATGGTCAAGGATATGGAAATTACAATAGTGCCTATGGTGGTGATCAAAACTATAGTGGCTATGGCGGCTATGATTATACTGGGTATAACTATGGGAACTATGGATATGGACAGGGATATGCAGACTACAGGGGCCAACAGAGCACTTACGGCAAGGCATCTCGAGGGGGTGGCAGTCACCAAAACAATTACCAGCCATACTAAAGGAGGACATTGGAGGAAACAGGAGGAAATTGCTAAAGTTAACCCATCTTGCAGGACGACACTGAAGATTGGTCTTCTGTTGATCTAAGATGATTATTTTGTAAAAGACTTTCTAGTGTACAAGATACAACTGTGTCCAACTGTATATAGCCGCCAATTAGTTTTCTTTGTTTTTACTTTGTCTTTTGCTATCTGTGTTATGAATCAGTGTGGATTTGTGTTTATACAAATTTTATTTGTATGATTTCATTTTAAACCCCAAATAAATGCTTCCTTATGTGAAAAAAAAATAAAATAAAATATGCTGCTAAAATTAATTTCACCTATTTTGTTTTACTTTTTCATAGGACTACCAGAAAATTTTAAATGTTGTATGTAGCTATCATGATGCTTGTACTGAAAAGCTCGCATTTATGTCCCAGGAAATGGACGCTTGCCAAGTTATTGATGCATAGGTTTAGAATCCAAGGCTTTGCATGCATCTACTATACACTAAATACTGCTCAAACCACCTGAATTTCAGGAGACTTGGACTTGTGTTTCTTTGCAAACTGAAGAGTTTTGTCTGGAAATCGTTTTTCTTGGACATTTTTGGGATGGGGATGTGTAAGGAGAGCCCAGTGATTGGAGGCACAGACTTTAGCCATAAATTACCAGGCCAATGGTAGCTTTATCAATGAATCAATGATAGCTTTATCAATAGCTAAATGATAGCTACTATCATTTAGCACTGAGGTGTGCTGGAACCGGCTCACACCAGTCCATGAGGATCAACTGTCAAATATTCAGAAATGTTACAAGATGGTTGGTAAACACTACCATTATTAACAACTAACTTATTCAAACTTACAATAAACAAATCACGTTAAAAACAAAACTCATCATTTCTTAATTATTTTACTATGCTTTGCTATTGTCTATGATGAGGTTTCTTTACATCTACTTTAACATGGATCTGTGTGGTAAAAATACAATATAATGCTATGCTACTGCACCTGTCCCAGCCCCATGTTCAATGACATCACATTAATAGCTTGAAATCAACCATGGTGGGAGTATTTACACCAAGGAAACTGGCAAACCTCACACGCTGGGGCTTTTTGAAGACCCAGTTGTCAAACATTTGCCAGGATACCACAGTCTCTCAGAGGGTACTAAAATTCAAGGGACACCAGAAAGACAGACAGTAACAAATGTTAACAAGGATTTAGGAAAACTAGAACCTTTGTGCTTTGCCAGTGGGCGCATAAAATGGTGCAGCCACTTTGGAAAACAGTGGCTGTTTGGAAAACAGTCTGGCTGTTCCTCAAGAGTTTAAATATAGAATTACCATGAGATCCAGCAATACCACTCCTAAGTATCTACCTGAGAAAAATGAAAATATATTCATATATGCAAACGTTCACAACAGTGTTATCCTTCATAGCTGAACAAATGTCCACCCACTGATGAATGGATAAATAAAATGTGGTTTATCTATACACTGGGATATTATTTGGTAGTAGTAAGGAAGGAAGTACTGACACACGCTACAACAAGGTTGAAACTTGAAAGCATGCTCAGTGAAAGAAGCCAGTCACAAGACTGTATGATTCCATTTATATGCAATGTCCAGAAGAGGCAAGTCCATGGACACAGAAGGCAGATTAGTGGTTGCTCAGGGCTGGAGAGAGGGGGGGAATGGGGAGTGACTGCTAGTGGAGACGAGGTTTCTTTTGAAGATGATGAAAATGTTTTAAAAATTCAGCCTAGAAGGGTGATTGTGGTGATGGTTGCACAACTCTACAAATGTACTAAAGGTACTAAAAACATGCAACTGGGTGTTTTAAACAGGTGAATTATATAGCATACAAATTATATTTCAATACAGCTCAAAGTGGTATCTGTAGCTCACCCTTTCTCTGTTTGCCCAAATGTGGGTTCTGGGACCCAGTCCAGTGGGGAATGACATTAGAGAAACACACCTCAATGCACTCCTCTGGGACATGCTGAGGACACAAAACTCTAAGTTCCCAGGACCAGCAGGCCAGGGGTCCCCAACCAGATGCCTCTGGGCTCTGTCTAGTCCACAGGCATGTTTAATTTTGGCAGACATTTTATAATCATGAGTTGTGTTATTTTTTTAAAAATCCATCTTCCCAACGTCTCCTGTCATCAGAAGATGGTGGCAAGGCCTAGTTCCCATGATGGGCAGGAGGCTGTGGCCATACTGAGCCAAATTCCCCAGCCCTCCTTTTTATCTCCCTTCCCCTGGGGCTGGGAGTCCGCTACCATTCATCATCACCACAGCCACCCTAACATTTTTATAAAACAAAATGTGCTATCTCCACGGGTTTCCAGAAAGGCGAGAAGCATCAGAGAGCCTGGTGGGTGGGAGGACACACAGCCTTCCTGTTTCATAGGCTAACAAGGTATGTCTGCGTCAAAAGAACCAGCTTGTCCTCGTACACGCCAGCTTCACTCTTTTTCGTGGCCTCCCTGGCCCTGATAAGTACGCAAGATGAAATCCTTGTGTTAGATTCTACCGTGGCCAAGAAACAGGACCACGTCTGTTACCAGTCTCTCTGGTAACTAACACAGTTACCAGTCTCTCTGGTAACTAACACAGATCTGGCCTAAACTAAAGCACTTAGTAGCTGCATGATGAGGAAGGGAACAAGTGCAGCCAGAAGCCCTTGTCCTTGAGACATCCAATCCCATGGAAGCCACTGAAGCGGAAAGAGCATGTAGAACCCCGCCATCCTTCCTTCTCTTGTCCCCCGTCCTTCCTGCAAACAGCCTGCCCTCCCTGTGATGCTTCATTCGAAGTCAGGTTTAGCCCTGAGCCTGTCCCAGGATGGATGGGTAATACGTGTGCTCGATTGCATGGGCTCTCTAATGCCTGAGGTCGTCCAGCCCACAGCACACCCTCCAGCCTGGGGCTGCTGCTTACGTTTGATGAGGTATCTAGGGTAGGGGGCCGCGGCGACGATGTGGAGGACTGTGCAGCCATCCTCGTCCTTCTGGTTGATGCGGCCTTTCCACTCGGGCTTGTGGTCCATTAACCACCTGAAAAGATGGTTTTCCTCTGCAGGGAATTAAAATGAGTGACTGATGTTATTTTCTCCAGACAGAAAATCAGTAAAGCACATTGATGTGTAGTACCCTGAGGGAACCAAACGGGGAATCCCACACACATTTGGCACTCACCACAAAGAGGTTCTGGAGACACAGAGTTTGTAAACTAAAAGGATGGGTTATAGAAAGTTATTCATAATAAACTTCAGTCAGGCTCCCTAGGAACAGAGCCTGAGGCAGGGATTCTTGTACATGTGAGTTGTTGACAGGGAGCTCAGGAAAAAGAGAGTGAGGGAAGCAGGCCAGGGCAGAGGAAGGAGGCAAGTAGAGATGCCTCCTTCAGAGGTGAGACCTCAGCTGAGTCAGCCTCAGCCTGATCCCACAGGGAGCTCTGGAGTATGAACCACCCACAGTGTTGACCCACCATGAGGCAGTGCCTAACCTTTTGTACTGTACATTAGTCAGTCAAGAGCTAAAAACACTTCCAGGGAGGGGGCTGAGGTTGAGGGAGAACCTCTGTAGGAAGTGGTTCTTATTGGCAAAAAGCAGTGCTCTGGGGAAGGAGGTAGCTACGAAGCAGCAGGTGGGGAGGGGATACTGGTGGTAAAGAGGCTCCAGGCCGGGCCCCGACGGCACCCATGTCAGGAATCAGGTCAATATCTGAAAAGATTACCCTGCTCATTACTCTCAATAGGACATATATTTAAAAATTATTTTCCCAGGCTCCTTCCTTGTAGGTCCTGGGCTCAAGGAAAGCGACACACTTCTGCCAACTCTGTGGATGCCATTTGTCACTATGTCAGAGTTTTCCTCTGAGAAAAAAATCACGGATAAAGTTAAGCACCTGATCCCACTGATTCCTGCCTCTACCCCCAGGAGCTAAGGTAAAGAGCAGACACAGTAGGGAATCATGACTTTCACAACTAGGGACACACTGCTCTGGGTTCCTGATTCCTACTTGAAAACTGGAAGGATTTGCTCAGATTCCTTTTAATCAGACTTTACTTTTAGATCTTTGATCCACCAATCCCTGTGTGAGAATAAAATGTCTTATTGACTCCCCAGTAGGAAATGGATAACAGCAGGACAAATGTGGCTAAAGTGAAGCCTCGGCCCAGGGCTTGAAGTCCCTGACCACGCCCCTCACTCCTTCATGCCTGAGAAGGCAATCCAGCCGAATGGTTAAGAGGAAGAGAGTCTAGGGGCACCTGCGTGGCTCAGTGGGTTAAGCCTCTGCCTTCAGCTCAGGCCATGATCTCAGTGTCCTGGGATTGAGCCCTGCTCAGCAGGGAGCCTGCTTCCCCCTCTCTTGCTCTCTCTGCCTGCCTCTCCGCCTACTTGTGATCTCTCTGTGTCAAATAAATAAATAAAATCTTAAAAAAAAAAAAAAGAGGAAGACTGTCTAGAAAATCCTCTTGGCCCCTTCTGGCTCTAAAACAGTATGGGTACATGTCCAACACTTATGCCATACATGCTTGGAAAAGAAAAACAAGCTTTTTTACCTAACATGCATATGCGTTAATGAAAATTTTTAAATATTTTAAATTTAAATCTTATTGCCAGGTGATGAACCCTTAAAAAAGAAAAAAAGAATTTTATGAACATCAGCATCCTTTAGAAGAACCACAAGCAGTACGTCTCGGCAAGAACCAGGGGTTCGCTTGGTATCAGCACCCAGCACCAGCACCAGCACCATGCCAGTTAGCCTTCTGGTTAGAGAGAAAATGAACTTGAACAAGCAGGAGGGAGCACCTGTGCCTTCATTAGCAGGAAGAAATTCCACAGCCTCAGGGAGCTCTGCCCAGCCAAGGCTGTCTGTCCCAAGTCCCCTGCTTGGGTCTCAGGGCTCGTCTGCTGCCAGCATCTGTCTAGGAACACAGAATCCTTTCAACTTGGACCCTGTGGCTTATCAGGTCCCAGGCGAAATAAAAACAATGCTGTTGAAGGACATCTTGGCTCTTTCCACAGTTTGGTTATTGTGGCCATTGATGCTATGAACACTGGGGTACATATGGCTCTTCTTTTCACCACATCTGTACCTTTGGGGTAAATACCCAGTAGTGCAATAAAGCCCTTCAAAGGATGAAGGGATAAAGATGATGTGGTCCATATACACGACGGAGTATTATGCCTCCATCAGAAAGGATGAATACCCAACTTTTGTAGCAACATGGATGGGACTGAAAGAGATGATGCTGAGTGAAATAAATCAAGCAGAGAGAGTCTATGATCATATGGTTTCACTTACTCATGGAGCATAAGGAATAACATGGAGGACATGGGAGATGGAGAGAAGAAGGGAGTTGGGGGAAATCGGAGGGGGAGATGAACCATGAGAGACTGTGGACTCTGAGAAACAAACTGAGGGTTTCAGAGGGGAGGGGGTGGGGGTCGGGTGAGCCTGATGATGGGTATTAAGGAGGGCACAGATTGCATGGAGCACTCGGTGTGGTGCATAAACAGTGAATCTTGGAACACCGCATCAAAAACTAACGGGGCATTTTATGGTGACTAACATAACTACAATAAAAATTTTTAAAAGATACTGCTGTTTCCCTGCTGTCTTCACGCAATTGAATAATCAGGCTATTTGCATATTCAAATCATATGAATATTCTACCTTCCGGTGGCTGAATTCTGGTTTCTCATGAGCTCAGCAGAGCACAGGCGCTCAGGGCTGGGAGGGCGGCATGGGCAGTGCGTTACTGGGAGAATACTCACTTGCTTGGATACAGAGTCTCATGAGGGCATGAAGAGGGTACGGTCCTATCGTCTCAATACTTGCACCAATGCAGATAAGCCACTGTACTAACTTGGGCACCTGTTCCATCTTCTCATAAAGTCCCATGAAGACGTATTTCTGGAGGAGAAAAACACACAGGAAGAATCCCAGAAGTCACTCGGTCAATATGAGACACCAAACTCCTTCAGTCATAAAGTTCGGGATCAGTAAAACCTGGAGAGCCGAGACCCAAGCCCGAGATGATTATAAATAATGAATTTGCGGTGACACAGCTGAGGTCCCCTTAGATAAGGTGAGGTCCCAAATACAAGCCTGAGTGGCCAGACTTGAAACCGTACAATTTCAGAAGCCACCTTACCTCAAAGAGACTCTTCAGTGATAAGTCTGGGACCTGGATATTTCTTGGTAGCCGGTCTTTTCTCGCCGATAGAAGTAGGAATGACTGATGAGAAGGGAGAAAAAAGAAAAAGCTGGAATAATCATGTTCTCCAAATAGGTTATTAGAACAAAAGTTATCTTTGGGGTTAAAATAAACAATCCAAAAAACAAACAAACAAAACAAAATCCCCTCCAGCCCACCTCTCTTTTTAAGCTGCCTGCCAAGCTTTACAGCCTGATCTATACTTGAAGTCCCTCTGCCCAGCCAATGCCCTGTTCCCACTGAGAACAAAGCTCTCTCCACATTTCCTCACAGCCTGCTGAAGATGGCACGTTGTGCAGCATTGCTCAGAGTACAGTGGGTTTAAAAAAAAAAAAGTGATTCCCTACAAAGTTCTTAAAGCTTACTTAGCAAGCAGAAGAATCCAATCCTTTACACATAGTTCATTCCAGCTGATTCTTCAGCACTTTGGTGTTTCATAAGCACCAAGGGTCTGGGGTCCGTTAGACTCCTATGTGCTCATGAGAGCCAACTGCCATTCAAAATTCCCAATGCTATGACCTGTAGCTCTATTAGTGACTTCAAATTGGTCATGGGGATAGTACGGACACTACAGAAATTGACAAACTTTTTTTTCCTCAGAAAGCCAGTTGTTAAACCGTTAACGCTATCTAACATCACTGAAGAAACTGACTCCCACAAAGGTTAAGTGGTTTTTCAAAGTCACACAGACAGCCTGTCCTGCTGAGATCATCCAGGTGCGCCAGCGGGTCTCAGGGCTCCAGGCGCTGGTATGGCCACGATGGGAGACCCAGGCTCAGCCTCAGACTCCGCCATGCATGCGCCTGCTAGTGGATGTGGGACCACAGGAACCCAGCCTTTGGCCACATCTGGATTCCAGGTTTTCAGCCTGATGATCACTCTTTACTGCTCACCCTGAATAGACCACAGTATCAAAAGGACGTGCTCTTGGGGATCCTGGGTGGCTCGTTGTTAAGAGTCTGCCTTCGGCTCAAGTCACGATCCCAGGATCTTGGGTTCAAGGCCCCCATCAGGCTCCCTGCTCAGCGGGAAGCCTGCTTCTCCCTCTCCCACTCCCCCTGCTTGTGTTCCCTCTCTCACTCTCTCTCTATGTCTCTCTCTCTCTGTCAAATAAATAAATAAAATGTTTTTTAAAAAATTACATGCTCAGGGTTCTGACAATCCTGATTGCTGACCTGTTTTGTTGTTGTTGTTATGTCTCTATTTCCAGTATATGAAAAAATGATCAGGGCCCCACAGCTGGAATACTGGGCCAAGTGGACCTGCCACTGGGCTGTATTCTTGGGTCTCTCCTTGCCTGCTTGCTTTCTCTAGACCTTTTAATATAGGAGCGAGCTTCAGGGAACTCATTGTTGGACTTGAGGGGATTTTCCACGAACCTCCTGAAACTCTACCCATAACTGTGTGTGCATGCGAAGAGAACCCCATCGATTTCATTAGATTTGCAATGGAATCCATGAGCTTTTTAAAAGTTGAAGACTTCTACATTCTAAAGTCCTTTGCCCTGCCTGGCTCTAGAGGCCTTTTGGGTTGCCCTTGCTTTTGGTGACTTTTCAGGACTGCCCAGCTTCAGAAAGCCCAGCAGGCCTTTCCTGACCAAACTGCCTCGCTTGGCCAGCCCTTTCCATGCGCGCTGAGAGCCCAGCATCACGACAACTACTATTCAGTGGGCAGGGAGCACACGCCAGGTATCGTAACGCTCCATTAGCTCAGTGCCTGGCTCAAGGTAAGCCCTTGATAAACATTAGCTAATATTATTATTAGGTGTTCTTGGTCCATTAGTTCTCATCCTCACCAAAACCCTGAGGGAGTAAGTTTATATCTTGCAAGTTACAGATGAGGAAGTGAGGCTCAGAGGGGAAGTAATTAGCCCAAAATAGAAAGTGGAAGATTATGATTTGAGGAGGCATGAAGCCCAGGTTCTCAGTCCACTCTGCTCCTCCGTTCCCTGGACTCCCAGCCCTGGTTTGGCTCCTGTGGCCTCACTGTTATCTGTGGGCAGAAGTCCCTTAAAGGTACACAGAAGCAAGGCACCTGGGTGGCTCAGTCGGTTAAGCGCCTCTCTTCGGCTCAGGTCATGATCCCAGGGTCCTGGGACTGAACCCCACATGGGGCTCTCTGCTCAGCCAGGAGCCTGCTTCTCCCTCTCCTTCTGCTTCTCCTCGCCCCCACCCCACCCCACCCCCTACTCAGACATGTTCCTACACGCGTGCTCGCTCTCTCTCTCTCTCTCTCTCGTGCTCTCATGCATGAACATGCTCTCTCTCAAATAAATAAATAAAATCTTTTAAAAAAATTTTTTTTAATTGAAAAAAAAAGCCACACAGAAGTGCTCAGAGCAACACAGGCAGGTCTCCTGAGCCAACACTAGCAAATGCGGTATTACAAAGATGATGCCGATGAAAGGAAATTGTTCGTATTCCTCATTCCACATTATCATTAGCACCTGAACTCAACACTTCTGTGATGACAGTGAAGACACAGAACACGGTGTGAGGCGATAAACATTAGCTAATATTATTATTAGGTGTTCTGAATACGTTTCCTATTTAAAAAAAAAACAAAACAAAACAGAAACTGGCTAATTGATATCCCTCAGTGACTTTCCATCTTTAACGATGGTGCAGTTAAAAGTTATTTTGGCATCAAAATAAATGGATAATAAATTACAATCCCCTCCCCAATGCAGGCAGAAAATATCCATTTAACTAAGAATGTACTTTTCCCACAAGAGAGCCATCTTCTTTTACTTACGTGCCATAATCCTTTCTTTGCCAACTTTTCTATTACAGATTGCCACACTTGTGTTGAGAATCCAGTAGTAAAAATATGATCAAAACAGGGCAAGAAACTTTGCAAAACAATGGGGTCACCTGAAAGAAAGTTCCATAGTTTAGGAATTTTAACCCTGTCAGAGTCTAGAACATTTGGGAAAAGGTCCTCCAATTAAGACCACAGATAGACAAACAGAAAATTAAAAATATCAGAAAGAGAGGCATTTTCAAAGTTAAAGTCCCCTATAATGGAACGAAGTGGCAATCCCTTTAGGTTCATCTATAAACTCAATACCCCAACAGTCAGGCGGTGTGATGTGAGCTAACTACAGTCACTTAGCTCTTCCATATACCAAGCCCAGTGATATGTGTTAATATTTAATTCCTCAAACAACCAACAAGGCATTGGCCTATGATCTCTGATTATAGAGGAGGAAATAGAAACTCTTAAAAAAATAAAACACCTCACGTCCTTTAAGAAAGATGTGATAAATATTATTTTCACCCCACCGATGAGAAAGGATGACAAATGAGGTCAGGCTTCATGGCATATCATGCAGCTAGTTAATGACAAAAACAAAGACGGGGACCCAGATCTATCAACTCTCTTAGTCAATACACATTCTTCTAACCTAGTGGCCCATTGCATCTCATGATCCCCCAAACCACATCTCTCAAACTGATGAATGAGATCATCCAAGGAGCAAGGGCAGCTGCCAGAAAAACACAGCACCTCCTCCAGGATCATCAACAAAAATAAGTAAATATCAAAATAAATAGATATTGCACAAAAGGATGCAGAATTTCCATAAATATATTTTTCAAACTTTAGAAATTGGGCATACATTTACATTCCAAATAGTAATACTTTGGTATAAAAGTATGGGATTCATTGCCCTTAGAAGTCCTATGAAGTAACCCCCCTTCAAGATGGCGGCAGAGCGGAAACTATCCAGATTTCTTAAGGGAGCAGTCACCCAGAAATGAGCAGTGACTTTACAAAGACGCAGAGAAAACATGAGGGATGGTAGGGAACAGGCCTCAGACGCAGAGGAAAGGGAAGCAGGCTTGGTCACTGGCAGCAAAAGGCTGACTGGAAAGCTGGGACCCATCAGCATTTGTCTGGGGATCTTCTACTTCTCTGACCAAGGGAGTCAGCTTTGCCCCCCTCCAACCTCTTCCCACTGCTTGCCTGATATGGCTCTCACCACCCCCCACCCCATCTCCCAAACTTGCCCAAATTTGTAGAATGCTGGCCACAGACCACAATAGTTGCTTTCCCACAATCACAGTGGGAACAGTTGAATCTGTAACAGCTGAATCAATTTCCCCACCTCTGAAAGCCAAGGCCATTTTTCCCACAATTCTAACATGTGCTGTTTTTCACATTCTAACACCTCTAGAATCGGGACATGTGTGACAATTGATTTTGTCTCTCAGTGAGCATTGGTACAATCTTAAACACAATCAAACACCGTATTTGAAAACAATGGCCTACATTGGCAAGACTTTGGACTGTGAAAGATAAGCAGGAGAGAGCTCCTTTGTCACTGGCAAGGAGTATGTTACACTATGTTCTATGGTTTTCTGTTTTTGCCTAACCCAACCTGCTGACAAAGCCAGCTCACCCACCAGGTCATTAGAGTAATAACTCAAGGCAGCGGCGCATAAGGCCCCCCCGTGCAGCTCTCCTACACTGAGTGCCCAGGTCCTCCATGGCCGTGAGCACAGCAGGTGAGACCCTGAGCACCACGTCCACTTCCACAGGACCCTGTGTTAGCAGTTGGTTGGACAGTGAGGTATTCCGGGCCAGCGTCCCTAACAAGACAACATGAAGTCAGGACAGCTAAGACAAAACAGCGCTGACATCCTGTTCTGCGGCTTAGGACACAGTGACATTCTGCTTTGCAGCCTTTGCAGAAATGACTTCTGCAAAACGTTCTTAAAAAAGACAATTATCCTCAATGCACTTGTCACTATCACGGGTCAGGAGCAGTTAAAACGTAAGCCCTTAGGTGTCAGCAAAGAAAGACCATCTGTGCTTGATATTAACCTAATAGGTAGATAAATGACCAAAGTCCTGATTGGCACAACTCAGCACACCCTGATTGCTTAAGATTTGTGGAACTATCGTTTTGTGGGGAAAAAAAAGAGCTCATAAAAACTCCTAAACTTAGAAACTCCAGAGGCAACCCACTCAGGCTCCTCCCCCCCAGGAGCCTTGTACAATCGCTCATTGAACTCTGCTCTGCTGCCCACCTCTCTTCGTCTGGTCTCCCTCTTCATTCTTCCAAGCATTGTGACCAAGAACCACAGCACTAAAGGCAGAGAATTCCTGAAAATAACTCCATCAGCTCTTCCACGGTATTTTTATAGCAAAGAGGAATATTTCCCAGCGTATTGAAGAAACACAGCAAACATCACAGAAAAGAGCACAAATCACATGAAATCAGTAGCGTAGGGAGGGAAAGATCTGTCAGTAGCGATAAGGAAAACTGAGGTCTGATCAGCAGCGCTTTAAGTGGTTTCTGCAAAAGGATTTATTGCTTTTACAAGGACATAAGCCACCAAAGCTTCCAAAATGCTTTCTAATGTGAAAATCAGTTCCATTCAAATGACATAAATCAGCTACAAAGAAACACCCTAGAATTATCTCCCCAGGAGCCATTCGAATAAAATAACAAAGACTTTAAAAAAAAAAAAAAAAGGAAAGAAAGAAAGAACAAACAAAGTCTCCCCCCAGTTCCGACTTACTGCCCATGGTGGTGAAGACTCCCACAAGGAAATCAGCAATTTGAATCTGGTCTGGCGTGCCTTGCAGAAGTCGCAGACCCTCGAAAAACATGCGAGCTGCTTCGTAAGGTTGGAGCAAACGCAGCAAGGCATAACCAGCTCGGTAGTATCCCTGGGACAGGAGAAAAGCAAAATCATAACTTGGCCCATCTCTTCGAACCAGCTGCTAAACGGAAAGGCAAGATTGATGACCTGGGGAAATGGACTGTTAGAGGTTTCACTTCTATGTAAACACAGATTTCTAACAAGCACTAGACACAGCATTCCCACGTTACGTTGCTTGCCACATTTTTCCTGTCATTTTTTAACTGCCAAGAAAATAATGACTTTCAAATCCATGACATATACAGCATCTAATACATGACATGGAGCGAAGGAAGCAGGCCTGGTTCCAATTACATGTGTGGCTTATTTATTCATGCCTCAAATCACAGCCCGGGCAAGAAGAGAATGAAAAAAATCCTATGATGACAGTGTTCCAGAAAAGATGAGATTGTCATGTAAACACAGAAGTTGTTCCCTGCTCCTTTCAATCAAAGTAAACACAATTTCCACTGGGTATGTAGCCAGGGGGGAAAAAATGAAAATGCTAATGACAAGCATCGAGATGTGTTGAACTCCAAATTGTAGGCAATGTACACCAAGGCAAACATTTTTTTCTTTCTGGAGAGGAAAATTACAATGCGTAACAGAGGAAAACGGTTTAGTTTTGCCTCATACAACTGAGTACCTCGAGTAGGAACAAAATGATACTGCCTTCCCCCTCTTAGATTCTCTAAAGGAATCCACACCAGGATCTACCAAGACAAATTCTAAGATAACGAAAGGTGTTCACCAACCAGCTTCATAAAAAAAGCAAGCACTTAAAAACCTCACTTGACACCAAATCTCTGATTATTTATCGATTTGCTTCCGCCTTCATTTGAAAGTCTAAAACCTTAGATAACAACCAGAAAAAAGGGTTGGGAGAAGGTGGGGCTTTTTTCCCCCTCCTGGGTAATCTGGATACAGAATTCTCCACTTCCTTACCCTCCTCAGTTTAAGTTTCTTTCATCTTTCATTTTGGTGGGGGGATGAAAGGGATCAGAATATGCCATCCCAAAATATAACACTTTGGCATAAGGGTTATCTTGAGCCCAGGGCATTTGAGATTCAACAGATGTAGAAAGAAGCTTTCCTGGAGCTTCCCTTATCTGACTAAAAGCAGAAAGTCTAAGAAACAAGGATTCCCATAAATCCCCTCTCCCGGGGGATTTTTATGGCCATGAAGAAGATGGAAATTGGCGCTGAGCGGGGCCAGCACAGCTAAGTGCTGCTAAGATAGCCCTGATCTCCCTCCCATTAGATTCCCCCATGTAGTGTGTCCCCACAGTCCACAGCCCCAGAAGTCTAAACCCCTTTCCTTTGTCCGACCCAGCTCCACAGTTTTGTTTTTTTTTTTTTTTTTTTTTTTTTTGCTCTTTAGTAAAAGAGCTCTAGGAGCGCGGCTCTGTCAGTTTTAAGCCCGACTCTTGATTTCGGCTCAGCTCATTAACTCAGGGTCATGGGATCGAGCCTCTAGTAGAGCTCCGCGGTCAGTGCCGAGTCTGCTTGTCCCTATCTCTCTGCTCCTCCCCCCCGCCCTGTCTCTCTCTATCCCTAAAATAAATAAATAAAATCTTTTTTAAAAATGTATATAGGCTCTCAGGCCTACCTGCTTCTCTTGGGGTCTTTCTAGAAAAACACCTGTGTCGTGTAAAAATTAACAGGAAATAAAATTTGGTTTTTCTCCTGTTAATTTGTCTCTTGCCAGTCATATTCGCAGGGTCCCAGCCACCGAACCAAAAGAAGACAGAAGCACTTTTCCTCCCCTACAGAGGACATCTTGGGGAAGACAGGAGGTGGGAAACAATGGGGAAAGAAGGAGGCACCCAGGAGTAAGAATGGGGGGTGGGTCCTGGTCACTGTGCTGCTGGGGACTGTGCAGGTCCGGCCCCTCACGGAAGTCTGTCCAGCGCTTGAGGGATGTGCGCATGTCCCAACTCCTCTCCCCGCTCCAGTTGGGGGATGGGGGAAATCCTAACACGCCTCTGGGGAGATTTCCTCAGGAATGCTTTCCCATTTTCAAAATTATTCAATAATTCCTAAAGTATCCACCCTCCAATAGAAGACGCTTAAGGTAAAATAGACAAATCCCTCCCTCGAGGATGTTGAATCCAGAATCTGTAGGTCAAAGCCCCTCTCCACTTACCACTGTTCTGCTTCTAGCAACTGTACACAAAATGCAGACCCCTGAGAAAATAATGCAAACTCCTATTTACCGAGTGCCAACAACTTGAACCCAGGTCTCTTAATCCCTGAAGCAACTCTAGGATTCAGATAGCATCTCCCTCAACTGCTGGGAAAAGGAAGCCTTAAAGAGGGAAAAGGAGCTCCTCCCAGCTGCAGAAACCAGTCCCCGGCAGAGCGCTGGGGAGAAAGGGCTGTGCTCTTCCCACCTTGGGGCCTCACTATACATGGTCTATATCACTAATGTGATATTTAGTTGTATGGGCCTCCAGCGGCTTCTGAATGACAACTCTGTTATGGTGTCTGATTCTGCTTTCCATCATCTCCCCAACTGGAAAGTGAGTTACTCAAGAACTGGGATGGTGTCATCCTGTCCTTTTGTTTGCCACGAGGTGCGAAGAACAATGTGGAGGCGCCTTGCAGAGTGGGCAGGGACAGCATTCCAGCTGAGAACAAACTATCAAATGGTCATTCATTAACCTTTGCTAACTAACACCATAGAGGGGCTGACTGGCCTCCCAAACCTCCTCGGTCCCTCCAACGGGGCTGATTTCCACGTAAGAAGTTCTTCCTGAAGAATCCAGAAAGCTGTGTCCCCCCAGCAACAAAGCATTGCTAAAGCGAAACTTGCAAACATCAAAGAGCACTTCAGCCTCCCAACCATGATGTAACTACATCAGAACAAGCTCCCCCGACAAGGACATTTCCACATGTGGCCACCAGCGTTGCTAGTCTTCTCCCGATGGGCTTCCCATGCCCTATGGGCATGTGTCTACAGTGCAAAGAGTTGAATGCAAAACTCTTCTCACGTTTCCATTTTATTATTTTATTGTTTTTTAAAGATTTTTTTATTTGTTTGACAGAGACATAGTGAGAGAGGGAACACAGGCAGGGGGAGTGGGAGAGGGAGAAGCAGGCTTCCTGCTGAGCAGGGACCCTGAGGCAGGGCTCCATCCCAGGACCTTGGGACCAGGACCTGAGCCAAAGGCAGACACTTAACAACAGAGCCACCCAGGTGCCCCTCAACGTTCACATTTGAAAAAGAAGGGAGGAGAGAAGGTGGATGAAGGAAAGATAGGCAGGGCTCCCAGCTGTCACCATACCTTCACGTAGGTTGGATCCCACTGGAGACATTCCTTGGCTGCCACGAAGGCCTCATTCCATTTCCCAAGGCTATAAAATGCATTGGATTTATTGCAAAGCAGCACAGCCAGCTCCCTGGGGGGAACCCTGTCAGAAAGAACAGACCGGTGGTCAGGAAAGCTACCTTTCCGCAAAGACAGAAAACCACCCTTGAAGACCACAGTGCTGGGCCTGGATGCCACCATCGCCAGTTAACGTCCCAATTTACACTTATTACGCCTGGTCCCCCAGCCTCCTCGAAAACCCAGGGCATTTGCAAAGTGTAAGTCTGTCCTTCCACCCTCCCACATCCTCTGCTCCTTTTCAGGACAAATGTTTTCTCAACACCTCGGTTCTACCTCTGCCTGATCTCCACAAATTTTTTCATTGTTTTAGAGACCACTTTGGTGAAGATACTGTGAAAATAGGGACCATCCTAAGGATGGAGAGGATGGGAGTTCCCACAGAGCCTCAGCAGAGTCCAGACATTGACTGGGGCAGTGTGGGGTGAGCTCCTCCACGTGCATGTCCACGCTGGATGGATGCAGAGCTTCTCACAGGAAAGGCCTTTCAGAACATGGGACCGCACCGTCCGCACGGACCTACTATGACAGGTGCAGGATGAGCACCATTGTAGTGAAGGGCCAGAGTGCAAAAGGGGATCTTTCACCCTGGGGCTAATCCGCACTGTCCAATATGGTAGCCACTGACCATGTGAAGCTATTCATATTTAATTTAATTTAATTTAATTTAAATGAAATTTAAAATTCAGTCCTTTAGCTGTATTAGCCACATTCTAAGTACTTGATAGCCACATTCTATATTACAGAAATCTTCATCATCAGAAAAGGTCCTATCAGATGGGGCTGGCCCAAGTACTTGAAGGTCATAAATCAAGTTCCCAAAGTGTTCCATAAAACATGTTCTATCTTCCTACTCTACAATAACTGGTTCAAATTTAGAACTGTAGGAAGTGTGTCAGGGCATTGTGAGCCAGGATAGCACCCCTGCCCACACCTTCTACTTCAGCATTCATCCCCTGCCGCAGGAGGCATGATTCCAAGTGAGGTCTGCACCCCTGAACTTGGTCAGCCCTCAGAAGAATGGGCTGTGGGTAGGAGGTCTGTGAAAGCCCTGGGAGCAGAGTCCATGGGCAGGAACTCCAGAGTCCTGGTACCCATGGAGTGGACCAAAGGGGAGGAAAGACTCTGGGTGGGTAAAGCCCGTGGCCCCACAGACTCCTGTTTGGGTGGTGGGCGCAGATGGAGGGGAGCCACAGGACAGCCCTCTAAAGCATGTCATGGCAGGTCCCTCTTGCCTGGGTCTAGGCATAATATGATCACGTTGGTGCCAAACCACATCAAAATTTGAAGACAAATGCAAAGTGTACCATGCTGTGTTAAAGCCCAGGTGTCATTGAATTCAAGCCATGTGTGTGGGGAAAAAACAGGCCTATACTTCTTTTTTATTGACTATTTTAATTGCAAAAGCACTGCAAATCACTATAGAAAAGTTAGGTGATGCGGATAAGCATAAATAAAAAGCAAACTAAAAATCAGCTCTACTGCTGCCTCATCTTCAGTGTTTAGCGTTTCCGGCTTCTGTCAATAGCCACCATTCCCTCTAGGTGAAGGGACGAGGGCCCATAAGCACAGGAAGGGGCAGTGGGGCAGCCAGGGGTCACTGGCAAGGAAACTATCCCTGCAGGTGTCCAGCCCACAGACCCTGAGGCCCAGCCAGCCATCCCCAGCTGCAGTGAGCACCAGCTGCCACTAGGGGCTCCCAGTGCCCTCTTCTCCAGATTTGCCCTCAACTTAATGGGAGCTGCCCTCTCCCCAGGAAGTTATGCCCCTGCTGTGGACTCAGTTGTGCCCCTCCATCCATATGTTGAAGCCCTGCCCGCCAGTGTGATGGTATTTGGAAATGGGGCCTTTGGGGAGGTAATTAGGTTTAACTGAGGTCATGAAGAGGGGCCCTTGTAATAATATTAGTGCCCTTATATGAAGAGACCCAGAGAACCTCCTCTCTCCCTCTTTCTCTCTCTCTCTCTCTCTCTCCACCCTGTGAGGACACAGTGAGAAGGTAGCCACCTGCAAGCCAGGAAGAGAGCTCTCACCAGAAACTCAATTGGCCGGCACCTTGATTTCAGACTTACCAGCCTCCGGAACTTCGAGAAATAACTTCCTGTTGTTGACTCTGCCCAGTCAATGGCATTTTGTTATGGCAGCCTAAGATGACTAATACAACTCCACTCCTTAGGACAACTCCTAAGGGCCAGACAGCCTACAACAGATGGCTGACTGACATGAGAATCAAAAGGTCAGCTCCCTTGCCCCAAAGTGGGACCAGCTGTGCAGTACAGCTCATGCTCCAGAATGCCGCAGGGCATGAGGCTGAAGCTGCCCCCAGGTGATACACCATCCCTGCCTGGAGCCTTCCCCTACCCCATCCTGCTTCCCTCTGTCTCCTGCTCCTGAGAGCACTTGCACCTAAATCCCTATGTCATCTTTCAGGTGCAGGAAGGCAGACAGCAGCTGGGTCAGGAAGCTCATGAAAGACAATACACAAGGGTCCAGACAGAAGTCCCATTAGTGGCCCCACAGTGTGGGGTCGGTCCACAGCCATAACCACTGCACAGTATATCCTCTTTAAGAAAGGCAGATGCTGGGGCACCTGGGTGGCTCAGTGGGTTACAGCCTCTGCCTTCAGCTCAGGTCA
Source organism: Meles meles (assembly GCF_922984935.1). NCBI lineage: Eukaryota > Metazoa > Chordata > Mammalia > Carnivora > Mustelidae > Meles > Meles meles. The sequence continues at coordinate 32,861,405 of NC_060069.1, read as the reverse complement.
TGATCCCAGGGTCCTGGGATCGAGCCCCGCATCGGGCTCTCTTCTCAGCGGGAGTCTGCTTCCTCCTCTCTCTCTCTCTGCCTGCCTCTCTGCCTACTTGTGATCTCTGTCTGTCAAATAAATAAATAAAAATCTTAAAAAAAAAAGAAAGGCAGATGCTGTTGGCGCCTGGGTGGCTCAATCGGTTAAGCATCTGCCTTTGGCTCAGGTCATGATCCTGGGGTCCAGGAATCGAGCCCCATGTAGGGTTCTCTGCTCAGACAGGAATCTGTTTCTCCCTCCACCCCTCTCCACTTGTGTTCTTTCGCTCACTCTCTCAAATAAATAAATTCTTTTAAAAAAGAAAGAAAGAAAGTCAGTCAGGTGCCTTGCACTCTGGGCCCAGCCTTGACACCGTTCTGATCTGAGCCAGAAAAGGCAGAATTACAGGCCCAAACCAATGACACTCAACTCACATCAGCTAGCGTGTAGACACCAAAGTGATAGAAGGTAAGAAGTGGAAGGAGTGATTCTGTGATTTCATTTGGTAGCATTTCCTAGCACAAGTTCAGGCTGCATGCCCCCCCCACAAATGACAACCTCTATTGCAGCTGTTCCCAAAGCCTGGTGTGGGAACCTCTGGGGTTTCCTAGTGGGATTTCAGGTGGTCTGCAAGGTCAAAGACTTTCACCATAGTACAGACTGAATCGTGTTTCCTAAATAACATTACCTTTTATTGGAAAAAACAAAAACAAAAACCCTTTGCAGATGTGATCAATTTCTAGATCTTGGGGGGAGATTATCCTGGGTTAGGATTCAATCACAAGGGTCCCTGTCAGAGCGAGACAGGGGGAGACATGATACCAAACAGGAGACCATGATACAACACAAAAGCCCGCTGTAAGGATGCACTTTGAACATGAAGGAAGGTGCCACAAGCCAAGGCGTACGGACAGCCACGCAAAGCAGAAAGAGGCAAGGAAATGGATTTTCCTCTGCACAAGAACAGCCCTGCCAACACCTCACTTTTAGCTTTGCGAGACTCATTTCAGACTTTCAACCTCCAAAACTGTAAGATAATAAATATATACTATGTTAAGTCACTACATTGTAGTAATTGGGTACAGTGGTAACAATGAACAAGGACATTATGTGCCTTTTTCATACATTCTCTCACATGTATTCCAGGAATCTACCAGGGGCTACACGACGTGTGATGGTATCCCAAAGAACTGAACGCGAAGCAGATAGGAGACGTCAGATGTCTTCTATTGAGAAAGAGCTCCGCGAAAAGGAAAAATGAGCTACTACTCTTCTCACAAAGCTTCTGGTTTTGGAAAATCTACTTATTTTTCATCAAAATACGTGACTGAGTTTGACATGGAATGAGTTTCTTATTGAAATTTTAAGTAGGTGATTGAATACATATTTCAAACTTATCTCGGGTTTAAGTTCAAATCCAGGCTATACTGGTCGCTTCAGCTTACATAAACAAAAGCTCTTAGAGGTCCTCCATAATTGTTCAGCATGTGATGGTACTGAAATGTTTGGGTACAGGTCGACTTGAAGCTGAAGGGCAGGGGAAGAGATGAGCCTGAGCTCCCCTGAGGTATGCACTGTTGCGGGGAGGGGGGACGGCCCAGAGAACCAGGAAAACAAAATAAATGACAGAAGGGGAGGTTGGGGCCTTGAATCATCCCAGGAACGCTGATTCCCATCACCAGACAAAAGGCGAAGTTGTGCAACTGCCCCTGTGTTTCACTTTCTATTTCCCCATTACTTAGTATTCTCCGTGCAGTTTCTGAGCTCCCAGTACAGAGCAGATACATAACATAGGAAGTGGGAGGGGGGAGGGGGGAGAAGAAAACAGAAACTAGGCGGTGTGATAAGGAAAGGGAAGAAAACCTAAGTGACAGAGGGAGTTTCCATTTACTGAAAAAAAGTACACAAACAAAACCCAGAACCAAAGGTGGGGGTGAATCCCAGCACTTACCCCCACTGGTATAACTGTAGGAGGATCTGGATGGCTTCATCGTACTTTCTGATGGCCAGGGAGAAGTTGCCGTTCTTCAGGACCTGGTTGCCAGACTCTTTCAGCAGCTGGGCGTAAGCTGTGGGGTCCATCCTGCGAGGAGACGACGGAGATAAGGCTCGCTGCCTGGCCCGGTGTGGGGCCGTCTCCCCTCACATCTGCATTGCTTAGGAGTCTACAGAAGCCTTCTGTGTGCTCTGGCCCCACCCACCTGCCCAGAGCACATCCTGACAACGCCCCTCACCACCAGGGGACCAGACAGAGCTTCTGATGAGACCATTTCTTCCTCAGTTCTTTTCTGACATGGGAGGCAGCAGCCAGAGCCGTCCCATGGACTCTGTGTTAATGATCAGCCAGGCCCTGAGGGGAGAGGAGGCTGCCAAGCACGAGACAAGTCACACCTCGCCGGTAGTGTGCTCCCCAGAAGTGGCAGCTATCCCCCAAACGGGCTCTATTGCTCCTTTCTCATTTACCCATACAGCCAGGAGGAGACTTCTTCCCCGTGGTTCAGATGAGGAAACTGAGGCTCGCGGAGGGTCAAGTCACTCTGCCCAAGCATCTATCTGCTAATGGCATTCCCTGGTTCTGACCTCATGTCCAAGTTTCTGCGCGTGACACCTGCACCACATCACCCACCAGTACCAAAACTCAGTGGGTGGTCCTTCCATTCTCTTGGGAAGGGGAAAAGAGAGGGGAAGGCCAGTTCTAAAGACCTCCGTATACGAGGGGCTAGGACACAACCACTGTCTCTCCTTTCTCCTTCCTTCCTAAAACACTGTAAAATAAGCCTCAGAGTATTTGTCCCTCAGATTGCTTCTTGCAGGTCATGACTTTTGTCTTACTCTTTCTGTAGCCTCACAGACTAGCATATAACAGGCACTTAAATATTTGTGGCGTAACAGGGGCACCCGGGTGGCTCAGTGGATTAAGCCTCTGCCTTCGGCTCAGGTCCATGATCCCAGGGTCCTGGGGTGGAGCCCCACATCAGGCTCTCTGCTCAGCAGGGAGCCTGCTTCTCCTTCTCTCTGCCTGCCTCTCTGCCGACTTCTGCCTACTTGTGATTTCTCTCTGTGTCAAATAAATAAAATCTTTAAAAAAATCTATTTGTGGCGTAACAGATGTGAAGGCGGGACCCAGAAGGTAGCCTGTTCCTGATTCTCTCTGGGATAGCCTGGGGAGTCGGAGACAAGTGCCCAGGGCCCTACCTGCCCATGGAGCCCAGGAGTGTTTGCTGGGCAAAGGTAGTAGAAAGGAGGGTATCTAGGGAAGCCTTGAGAAGCAGCGCCAAGCAGAGAAAATCTGGGACTCAGAAGAGATGCCCCTTAGGATCTCCTCCTCCCAGGGTGGGTGATGGGGAAGGGGAGTCTGAAATATGAATGAGGATAATTCAGGGGTTTGCATGGGCCATATACCTGGGAGTGAGGGGTCATACAATCTATGGGAGAGGGTTATTATTGACTTTAGGTAATGACTCTTTTTGTTTTTATCACTTTAAATCTTGGTGAGGGGTTTGGGGATGGGGAAAGCAGATCCAACCAGATGTAAGTGGTGCCCTACTTTAAACCCGTATGAGCTTATCAAGGATGGGGTTTTGAAACGGCGTTGTGTCCCTCAGCCAGAACTGAATCTGAATGAGGCTCATGGTTCCTAAACAAGTCAGAGTACAAAATTCCACCTCCACCTGCCATTAAATAACCTCTCAATTGCATGACTCGAATTTACACAAGATGACTGAGTTGCACATGAAAAAATGTTCAAGAGTTGATTGGCTACAGATAAAAGTATGTTTCTCTTCTGAGTGTTGTCAGCTGTCTGTCCAGTTTTTTACACTGGCCACGACCAAACAACTAGGAAAAAGAAATCACCATTAACAACTAACAAAGATTAGTGTGCCTCTTTTGGGCTCCCTGCTCAGCAGGGAGCCTGCTTCTCCCTCTCCCTCTGCCACTCCCCCTTCTTGTGCTCTCCTACTCTCTCCCTCCCTCTCTCTCTCAAATAAATTTAAAAATACAATCTTTTAAAAAATAATATGCCTCTTTTAATTTTTTTTATGACATAATCTCTATGCTCAAGGTAGAGCTTGAACTCATGACCCCAAGGTCAAGATTCCCATACTCTACCATCTGAAGCAGCCTAACACCCGAATATCCCTCTTTTAGAAATACCTTTCCACTGCAAGAAAAGGCTGAATTTATCCTAAATGTGTAAGGCCCTAAACACAAAATCCACACAGAAATACAAGTAATTTCTAAGTACGTGGAGAGTGGACAAGCAGGGTCTGCCTCACTGGTGAGCAAAGAAATGAAGAATTACAACAGCAACGTATTACTGGAAAATACTTCCAAAAATTACCCCTAATTTTGGGGGCTGTTATAAGCTGCTTACAGGGGAAATATACCGCATTGTGGATAGATTTAGACTCCTGGATGTTTGCCACAGTGAAAAAGTGGAAATAATCCTAAATATCCTATAACTCATAATGGATTTGAATCAGTTATAGAATAGCCATATGGTAGAACACCACAGAGCTATTTCAAAAATCACGTTGTAAAAGAATATTTAATGTTGGCTAAGTTAGTAAATAAAAAGTACATAATTAGGTGTATAATCTCAAATTGAAATTTTTTAAGGATTTTATTTATTTAGTTAAGAGAGAGTGAGAGAGAGAGAACCCAAGCAGGGGTAGGGCAAAGGGAGAGGGAAAAGCAGACTCCCCACTGAGCAGGAAGCCCAATGCAGGGCTCGATCCCAGGACTCCCAGATCATGACCTGAGCCAAAGGTAGACACTTAACCAACTGAACCACCCAAGCACTCCCCAAATTGAATTTTAAACACATATAATATATTGAAAATATGCCAAAATGTTAACTAACAGCCACACCATTGGGATTAGGCAGGTTTTTAATTTTCTTTCTTATGCTTTTCTGAATTTTCAACTGCTCGACAATGGACAACATTAATAATCAGAACATAAATGTTATTAAAATGAAGAACTCAATTGAAGAACTCTTTAAGGGCTTAATTGAAGAACTCAAACCCAAAACATTTCCACTGTATTTACAAATACAATAAAAACTATCCAAGTCAGAATTTGGGACTTTTTCATACTCCTCTAGACACCAAGAGTGAGTTCTTCATGTTAGGTGAGCAAACATCAAAGGCATCCCTTCACTTGTTTCTGCTTTGTCTTGGTAAAATCACGTCACAGGAAATAGGCGATTGCCAACCACCCAGAAAGGTTTTTGCTTCTTAATAGGATTTACTGGCAGTCACATTCTTATTATAGGGAAGAATGCTTTACATCTCTTCCTTAGAACACAGAGGACTCGGTTTTCGAAACTTTTCTTTTTTTAACAACTGGTCCGTCTATTTATAAGATGAAATTGTTGAATACAAGTGGTAATGACAATGTGCTTGACGGCCAATAGGTACTGAGCACCTACTACGTGCTTTATGTCAATCATCCCACTCTATTCCTACGAGAAAGCCCATGAAGTAGTCATGATTGTCCCCTCTTGACATACAGGAAAACCAGGGCTACTTGCCACAGTTACCTAGAAGGCGGAGGCGCTAAAATTCAAACCCAGATGGTGTGAATTTAAACAATACCCTGGGAGCACTTGGGTCACTCCATCTGTTATGTGTCTGCCTTTGGCTCAGGTCATGATCCCAGGGTCCTGGGATGGAGCCCCGTATCGGGCTCTCGGGCTCCCTGCTCAGTGGGAAGCTGGCTTCTCCCTGTCCCAATTCCCCTGCTTGTGTTGCCTCTCTCGCGTTCTCTCTCTGTCAAATAAATAAAATATTTTAAAATAATAAATAAACAAACAAACTATACTCTGAAAGGCCAAGACAGAGGCTCACAGGTCAGCACCCAGTCAGTCCCCATGGCATGTGATGATTTGGCTGGTACCCAGCACTCACTTCCAATTTTGTTGGTGGTATGAAAGCTAAGAGTAGACATGGTTTCACAGCTGTGTTGCTGGCTTTCAGTCACTTTCGCTGTGTCCCTATCAGAATTCGGGGTCCGGTTAGGGGGAGGCCTCATGCCCAAGGAAGTCAGAAGCAAGAAAAACACAAATGCACTCAGTAGATTTCGAAACAAGAGACACGGACTGAGCAGACTCAGGTTGTTCAGTTTCAGATCGTTGTGGCTTTTATTGCTTTTGTATAAACACATGAACTTCTATAACCGACTTATGGGAATAGAGCGAAACCTGCAAATGGGTGGGGTTGAGGCCACTAAAATGGACAAGGGAGGCTTCACTTTCATACATCATCTGAGTGCTACTCGAAATCTTCATAGAAAATTCACTTTCCTTGTTTTGAGGGCTTTTTCCTCCTTTTTTATTAAAATCCTTTCAAAGACCCCAAAAGCTGTCAATGATCTAAGATGAACTCTGGAATCCTGGGGATAGAGATAGTTCCAAACTGAGACCAGGGAGAACAGTTCTGAGAACTGACTCCTTCTTACTCCCCGCATGAGAGAAGGCAGCCAAAGACGGTATGGGATTAAAAATTCAAAGTCAGGAGGCACCTGGTGGCTCAGTTAAGCACCTGACTCTTGGTTACAGCTCAGGTCTTGATCTCAGGGTTGTGAGTTCAAGCCCCATGTCAGGTTCTGTGCTGAGCAGGGAGCCTACTTAAAGAAAGAAAAGAAAAGAAAAGAAAGGAAAAGGAAAGAAAAGAGAAATCCAAAGTCAGAACTCATTCTGGGGACTCCAGATTGTTTTCTTTGCCTTTCTTTCTTTTTCCTGAGGGAATGGGTATAAACGCGGAAGAAGCGTAGAGGTTTTCTTAAGACACTCACATTTTTTTCGAAAGACCTGTGGAAAAGTATGAAGTGTTGGGCCCAAGCTTTTCCTACCTGGGTGTTTTAAATAGAACAAGAAAGATCAGACCATTGTGTTGCCTCCCCTCCCCCAATCTCAGCTGTCTCACCAGCCTGCCCTAACCCACCAAAGCCCAGGTCAGTGGCCTACCATAAACCCTGGGTTGTCCCAATCTAGCCTGTTCCCTTAATCCACCAACTTTAAATTATTCCACCTCAATTTATAGCCTCATTTACCCCCAACTACATGTACGCCAAAGTCAAGATGGTGATTTGAAAACCAGTTGCCTAGTCCAGCTCCAAACTGCCCTTGTAAAATGTATATCCTAAAAGCCATATTTCCAACAAAAAAGTAAACACCATAAGTAACTATCTTCCTAATATGTAGGGTCTCTTGATTGCTTTTAGATCTATGCCCCTTTTGATGAAATTTTCACTTACCCAACATACTTCTGCCTCTCAAGAGGATCTAGAACTTTCAGATACTCCAACTTTAATAGAGACACGGAATTTACCCTGTGCTGGGCACTGTCCTGGGCATCAGGGGTTTGATGGTGAAAGGACCACCACTATCCCACCTTCAAGAAGTGTACTGTCTGTGGGAGATGGACATTAAATAAATAATCACACAAATATTATAGCTGATGGAATTTTCTTCTGGAGCAGAAAAAGTAGAGGGTATAAGAAAGCACGTAAAAGGAGAATATAACTTTAGAATGTGGGGGCAAACAGGTCTCTCTTGAAAGTGACATTTAAGCCAAGATCCAAAAAATGAGTAGTTGGCCCAGTGAAGAGTAGGGCAAGGGGAACGGTATATGCAAAGTTCCTGAGCTTCACAGTTCAAGAAGTGCCACAGGGTCGGGGACAGAAGTAAGGCTGGGGAGGCAGTAATGGCTGCCAAGAGATGGACAACATGGAACCATGAAGGCCATCCGAGGGCTCTAGAATTCATCTTAAATGCAACTGGGAAAGCAGCACTGTCCATTACAACTTTCTATGATGATGGGAATCTTCTGCTCTGTACTATCAATACAGTAGCCACTAGCCACATGTGGCTATTACACCTTTGAAATGTGACCAGTCCAACTGAAGAACTGAGTTGTTTATTTAATTTTCACCAACTTTAATGAATAGTCACAGGTGACCCGTGGCTGCCATGCTGGACAGTACAGAGTTAGAGGGTTAATAAACAGAGGTAGAGGGGATTAATAAACACTAACTGCCTCATGCTGGCTGCAGGCAAGATGGAGAGAAATTGGCCACTATAAGACACAGTCAGGAGGCAGACAGACTTCACGGGACGAAATCACCGGGAAAGTCAACACCAAAGTTTTAGTCAAACCTGACCTTGCATTACAGAAATAGAAGCTCCGGTTTCAAACATAAGTACATGTAATGCTGAATTATCTTCTACACACACACAGCCTAGCCCCTGAGGAGAGCCATTCTGAGGACGCTGAATCAGATGGTACCTGCTCTGTGAAGCACACAATTTAGGGAAATACACAAAGCCTAAAGATGGGTCATCTGTGACAATCGGGGTCGTAGCACATAGAAATATATTCTGTGGGGGAAAAAAAGAAGTACCTAGAGAAAATTTTCTCTACCACTTTAAAATGTTTTTATAGGGGCATCTGAATGGCTCAGTCAGTTAAGCGTCTGCCTTCGGCTCAGATTATGATCCCAGAGTCCTGGGATAGAGCCTCAAGTCAGGTTCCCTCTCAGTGGAAGGATTGCTTCTCCATCTCCTTCTGTCGCTCCCCCTGTTTGTGCTCTTTTGCTCCCTTTAATAAATGAATAAATTTTTTAAAAAATAAATAAAACATTTTTTATAAAACTTACTAATTTTTAAAGGATGATACTAATGTGAGAGCAGCAGAACAAAATAGAATACCCAGAAACAAATATATACTATGAAAGAATTCCACGTGTGATAAAGATGACTTTTTAATGGATAGGAAAAGAATGAATCAGTTTGGTACAACGGGCTGTATATCTGGAACGTGGTAGGCCAAACAGGAAACACACACACCCCTCGCAAAAATGTCTGTGCCCCAAAGCCCAGAACCTGTGAAGGCAAAAGGGGCTCTGTAGATGTAATTAAGATTACAGGCCTTTGGACAAGGATATCATCCTGGATTCCCTGGGAGAGCACAGCCTGATCATACAACACTGAAAAGCAGAAAACCTTCTCTGGCTGGAGTCAAGAAGATGCTAGAAGAAGGCAGGAGAGATGCAGCAGAAAATGTGAAACTCGAGAACCTCCAGACTCATCACTGACTGCCTCGACGATGGAGAGGAGGCAATTTCAAGAGGAAGGCAGGTGGCCCTGGAACCTGAGGCCCCTGAGTGACAGTCAGTGAGGGCCCAGGGCCCTCAACGCTACTGCTGCAAGGAGCTGGGTGCTGCCAGCTCCCAGCTGGCATGAGTGAATGAGCCTAGAAGGCACTTCTACACAGACCCTCCCAGTAAGAGCCCAGCCAGCCAACACCTTGACTTCAGCCTTGTGGAACCTGCCCAGTTAACCCAGACTTCTGACCTCCCAACTGTGACCCAATTCATTTATGTGGCCACTAAGACTGTGGTCATTTTTTATGGTAGCAACAGAAAACCAATACAGATTGTGTAATAAAAGGCACAGCAACATACAGAACCTTAAAAATAGTACGATGAGCAAAAGAAGCCAGACTCCAAAGAATGTCTACTGTGTGGTTCCGCTTGGATGAAGTTCTAGAACTGGCAAATCTAAGAAAGCAGAACAGTGGTTGCCTAGGGAGGGAAGGCTATTGACTGGAAAGGGGAATGATTGCACTTTCGGGGAGAATGAGAATGTTCTATATTAAAGCTCACTGAACAGTACACTTAAAATCTGCACCTTTCATTACTTGCAAATATCTCACTTTTTAAAAAACCATTGAGAGAAAGAAACCATAAAGGCAGTGAGAGAAAATGTAGGTACAAATTTTAGATCATCTGCAACAGCTCTAGGAGGAAATTTGAGAATACTGAACCAAGTGACACATACATACAGCCTCTGACCCAGCAATTCCATTTCTGGAAACCAGTCTTACAGACGGATTACACACACCGGAAATGGAAAATGTACAAGATTATTCACTTGCCAAGTTGTAATTATAAAAACGAGGATCAACATTAATGCCCATTAGCAGGAGATTGGTTTCATAAATTGTAGTGTAGCCCCCACAACAAAGTCTTACAAAAGTGAGAAAGAATGAAAAACAAAGAATGAAGATGCTTTCTATGTACTGATCTGGGATAATCTCCAAAATATATTTAAAAAAAGAAACAAATGCGGAATAGCATGTATATCACCTTAACTTTTGTACAAGTTAAAAAAAAAAGGTAGAGGGAAGAGTTGAATAAGAATTTATATTCGCATTTGCCTACATGTGCATAAAGAAGTTCCAGAAGAAAAAGAAGTTCTGGAAGGATCCATCAGAAATAAATTATTTACCTTTATTGGGGGGGGGCAGAGGGCTGAGAAGGGAGACCTACTCTCTCCTTTCCATGGGAACCTTTTATATTTTTGGATTCTTGAATTCGACAAATTTTAAAAAAAAAAAGTTTTAATGCAATGAAAAACACTGTATGTAATCTTCACACTCAAGAAGGCCACTCTAATGATAGCAAAAGCAGAAACCATAGACAAGAATTCATTAAAAAGTAAATGCTCTTGTACATCAAAAAGCCCCCAAAACACCCTGAGTCAGTGAGATGATGGATGGAGAGTCACACACGCAGCCAATGGCCAGGTAAAGTGGGGGTCGTCTGTCTAGAGAAAAAAAAAAAAGCACATACTTCCCCACTAGCTACTTAGCTAAATGGGTGTGTACTCTACAAACATGTTTCTTTCACGTACCTGAGGATATTAACTGCCTTTTCCTTTGTGAAAGCTGAACTGCGATAGAGATCCAAAAGTCCGATAAGTGGAGACCTTTATACAAAGAAAGGTATGGCTGACTGCAGACCACAATACAGTTGTTAAAACCATGAAGCTGATCCAAGTAAGAGGAAGCCATGTCAAGATGCGCAACGAATGTGGATAAAGCAACCTGAAGACCAATTTGTAGAGGTACTTGGGGAGCTTAAGGGTGTGTGTGTCGGGGGAGTGTGTTTGTGGGTGTGGGGGTGTGTGTATGTATGTACACACTTGACCTACTGAGAGAATTTCTGGAAGGCCTTAAGAAGCGAACAAGAGCGGTAATCTCTGGGGAGCAGGTCTGGGAATGGGGAGAACATTCCCCAACAATGACAGAATGAACTTCTGTTGAGGTAAGTCACCCAGGATGTGGTCATTTGTTCTTGTAGCCCTAGGAAATGAAGGTGACACCTCTCTGGATATGCTCACAGAACCATATGCATAGAAAGGACTTAATAAAGTGAGGCCTTTATTATCAGAAAGACCTTTTAGTTCTTAATAAAGTGAGACCTTTATTATCAGAAAGACCTCACTTTATTAAGAACTAAAATTTCTGGAGCAAGGAAGCCAAGGCTCAAAGGCTCAGGGGCTTGACCACAGTCCCACTGTAGTGAGCACCAGAGCTTAAACCCAGGCTGACTTCCCAGCCTCCGCCTTGGCACCATGGTCCCCAGCACTGTGGGTGGGCAGGAAAGCAGAAACCAAAAGCCAAATCTTGCCCCTGGTCTGCGAAGGTTCTGGTTAATGGTACTGGCCGTGATAATCTCTGTAGGTTATTTGAGTGTAATCCCTGCAACATTTACAGAACCTTTGCTTTGTTTACCCAGCGAAGAGAAAATATTTGGTAAAAAACACAGGCCTAGTGTTGGCCTGTTTTGATAGGGGTTCCCTGAAATTAACAGTCAGTTAAACCGCTACAGCTGAGAAAATCTGAGCTTCCAGGCCTTCCTTGGATGAGAAGTGGGAAAGGGTCAGCACTATAGCATCTGAAAATGGCCCCAAGCTTCCCCTACTGTGATGGTTCGTTTGAAAAGGAGGGCCCGCCTCCTACTTACTGGCTCTCATAAACCCTTGTCAGCTGGGCAGTCATCAGGGTGAGCACGCTCTGGGATGGCTGCTCAGCTCTCCACAGAGGCCTGAGGGAAGGTGTGAGGTGCACAGAGATAGGCCCCAAAGCTCCCCCACATGCTCTCTGTGCCAGACCCGCGGGCCAGAGTTTCCTGACAGAACACTTCCCTGGGACTTTTGAGTCAGAACTTTGGGAAGAACCTCCTCTGGTAGCGGCAGCTGACGTGAGAGGCTCCAGAGGGGTACAGCCTTACTCCCCACCCTCAGAAGAAGCCACTCTGGACTGAGAGCATGTAATACCTATACCCAGAGAAAGCAGAAGAGGGACTCCCTCCACATTCCCCTGCCTCTGAGCCCCAGCTACTTCCCTATCCCTTCCCTAGTTACTAAAGACATCAGCAACCTTCTAGAACTTTCCTCCTTTTACCTAAACAATTTGAGTTTTTATTTGCGTCACTGGAAAGGAGGAAATGAGAGCGGCTTGCCCATTTCATCCTTCTCTGCAGGTTCACGTTAGACAAGGTTCTGTATCGGGGTATCCGGCGCCCACCCCACCCCAGACATCGCCACTCAGAGTATTCTTTCCTGCAGGGCCTGACAAAGGCCTCAGAATCCTCACCCCAGCATTCACTCCAGGTGGCTCACATCCATGCCCTAAATGAATCCTATGTGCCATTCCCAGTTGCACACCAAAGATCTGGGCCAAAAATCAACCTGTCCATCCGAACACAAATCCTGGAAGTGCAGTAACTAAGAAACAACAGGCTGAAGACCAGGCAACTGATCCCCACCTCTCCTTCAGCTTCATTGTCCCTAAGAAGCACCCAGGCCCCAGAACAACCGTCTCCCGGTCTGATTGGCACACATCCTCTAGAGACAGCTTCCCTATCGGTCTGGGTTACTACAGTGTCCGCCTTGTGATCATCCCCCAGCCTCCCCCAGCTCCAGCTCAGCCTCCTCATCACCATTGGCGAGATGGTCCCCAAATCCATCCAGGATCTCCCATCCCACCTCCTCTCGGGCATCATTCCCATGCAAGTTCCCAAAGGTTTCAGACCCTGTGTGCAGCTTTTATACGGTCTAACACTGTGAGTTATGGTCTGCTGCTCTCAACAGACATCTCCCACACAGCCTTTATGCTTCGCACCCAGTGCGAGATTTTTCTGCTTTCTTCAGGCAGAAACTAAGTCTTACCGAGTCTTATTATGCCTGCAAGCAAGGGCTTAGCATTGTTAAGTGAATAAATGAATTTCTGGCTATTTCTTTACTCATCAGATTAAGCTGGAGGAATGGGAAAGGAATAAAGGTTCTGGAGTTTAATCTGAACTAGACAATTTCACCCCTGGTTTCAGATTTCTGACCATCTCCTAGAAAGCCAAGAATGTCAGCTGTTCCCTTGGAGAAGGACACACATTTAATAAAAAGCCAACCACCTAAAGGACAAACCAGAGGCAACCAGATAAGTCCAACCAAAATCTGCAAAGTCATTAGCTTCTTGGGGAAAACAAATTTATAAGCATCTGTTGCAAATTCAACAGACAGAACACAGGGCCGTATATTCCCATGTGAAATTATATTCCTGGAAATTCAGAAATACTGAAAGCAAAGGATAATCCTATACATCAGTGGGTCCTAGACTTTTGGAACTGACAAACATTTGTACACATAGAAAAGAAACTGAAGGGTACCAAGGGGCCTGGGTGGCTCAGTCAGTTAAGTCTCCAACTCTTAATTTTGGTTCAGGTCATGATCTCAGGGTCCCAAGATAGGGACCAGCACCAGGCTCTGTGCTCAGTTTGAGATTCACTCTCCTTTTTCCTCTGCCCTTCCCCCCATCTCACACATACATACAATCTCTCTCTCTAAAAAAAAAAAAAAGAGAGAGAGAGAGAGAGAGAAAGTGAAGAGAACCTAAATAGACTTGCCAACTCTTTATTTTACCAAATAAGAATATATTTTTAAAGATTTTATTATTTTATTTATTTGACAGAGAGAGAGATCACAAGTAGGCAGAGAGGCAGGCAGAGAGAGAGAGGAGGAAGCAGGCTCCCCGCAGAGCAGAGAGCCCCACGCGGGGATCGATCCCAGGACCGCGAGACCACGACCCGAGCCGAAGGCAGCGGCCCAACCCACTGAGCCACCCAGATTTTATTTATTTGACAGAGAGAGACAGCGAGAGAGAGAACACAAGCATGGGGAGTGGGAGAGGGAGAAGCAGCTTCCCGCTGAACAGGGAGCCTTATGTGGGACTCGATCCCGGGACCCTGGGATCAGAACTTGAGCCCAAGGCAGAAGCTTAACAATTGAGCCACCCAGGGACCCCAAGAACATTTTTTTTTTTTAAAGCGTACCATCAGGGGACTTCTGGCCAGCTCAGTCACTAGAGCATGACTCTTGATCTCAGAGTGATGATTTCAAGCCGTACATTGGGCACAGTTTATTTAAAATTTTTTTAATTTAAAAAAATTTTATTTTTGTAAGATTTTTGTTATTTATTCATTTGATAGAAATACAGAGACCAAGACAGAGAGAGCACAAGCAGGAGAAGAAGCAGAGAGAGAGGAAGAAGCAGGCTCCCCACTGAGCTGGGAGCCTGACATGGGGCTGGATCCCAGGACCTGGAGATCAGGACCTGAGCCGAAGGCAGATGCTCAACTACCTGAGCCACCCAGGTGCCCCAATTTAAAAAAAATTTTAAAAGACTTACCATCTACTGCCCCCATAATTTCATAAAAGAAGGGATTTTTTAATTGTCCCCCCCAAAAAAGGAAAAAGAATGTAAACTCAGACTAAAGAATGCCATTCTTGCAAAAGGATGAGCCAAGAGCCTTCCAGTACATTGTAGCTTTGGATGGTGTGCAGTTAGAATGAGCTTGGAGAGCAGACATTCCAAATTCCTAAAATCACATCAGGTTCCTAGAAGGCACTCAAGAAATATTGCTAAGGGCAAAGATGGATCAATTACAACTCTTAGTTCTGAAGTGGGATCCCAATCACTTGACCTCCCTCCCAGGAGGATACACGGGCTGCAAGCCCATGATGGGCATGACTTCTCCTCAGTGTGTGCACAGACTAGCACCCTTCCATTTTGCTATTTGCATGAGAGTAATCTGAGGCAACCGTGTAATAACAGCTGAAATTTACTGAGCACTTATGATGTGCCAAGCCCTGTGCTAAGCCCTTCTTGGGCGTTTTCTCATGGAACATCCCTAACAATGCTAGTGAGGGAGGTATGATTTTTACCCGAATAGTACAGGTCAGGAAACCGCTTTCATCAAGGGGAAGGGACTTCTCCAAGCAAGGTACAAATACAAGTCTGATACCAAAATCTGTGTTCACAACTCTTCAGAGAAGATGAAAGTAGAAAGGGCGAGAGTGACTGGAGGAAAACGGGAAAGATGGCCTTCAAAATTAAAATCAAGTCCAGGGACACCTGGCTGGCTCAGTCAGTAGAGCAGGTGACTCTGATCTCAGTTGCAAGTTCGAGCCCCATATTGGGTATACAGACTACTTAAGAATAAAATCTTTAAAAAATAAATAAATAAAGTCTCTATAAAAGCAAACCTGAAGGAAACTGAAAAGTGAGCATTCCACACTCTGCCTCAAGACAGGTGAGGAAACTAAGCATCAGCCAGCACAGGTCACTCACAAATCCTGACTCAGGGTCTGTGCTAAATCCAGGCTCCCCAACAACTGCCACATTTCCCCTCAGTTAGCTTTCCCACTCTCTCTTGGAGCCCCTGGGAGCTAGAGATGGTTGTGAAGTCAAGGGCAGCCCCCAATGAGGACACAGGGCCCTCCTATGACAGCCCTTCGAAAATGGTGCTTTCTCATTCAAAGGAGAACTTGGAGTTTGGTTACAAGAAGCCCTGTCATCTTCTCCTTCAGATCCACCCCCAAGCCTCTCTTTAACCATTTAAATGCTAGTTTATGGTCCCCATTTTACCCCCCACCCTCAAAACCACAGTTGTCTGCTTCCCCCTCAATCTGGAAGGCAAGACAAAGCCAGCAGAGGGTTAGAACACCATCCACTGCAGCCTGGGGAAGGGCCCAGAGGTGTCTGGGAGCTCCTCATAAACAAAACAGTCTCCCCCAGGCAGGGACCCTGAAAGGCACACCTGGTGAAGGGAGGTCCCTTAGCAGTGCTAGGAGGACCTGAGTTCTAGTCTCACCTCTAACACCCTTTGACAGATTCCTGAAACATGGGGAACTTGAACTTGGCCTCGAAAAAAGTATAGACTTTGGCCCACCTGAACAATTATTCATCCACAGTCTCAGCCTTCTAAATAAAACAGAGTTACACACACACACTCTTCATCTTAGCTTTCCAGTATTCTCCAACCCAATATGCCTACCATGTTGTAGCCACATAACCCTAAATTCTTCTGGCTCCCTCCCTCTCATATGCCTCTGCAGTGCTGGACCTAATGCCAGAAACAGAATATAAAGATATGAGTGTGTTCTCCTCGTATGAGAAAGGCCAAAAATGTGAGATAGAGCCAAACTTTATCTATTTGAGGCCCAGTACCATATAAGCCTAGGAAAACAGGGACAGCACCACCTCTATGACTGGACTCTCTGTTTCCTCCATTGATGAACACTCATGAGCTGCCTAATGCATGCTATAACACTGCAGGATGCCTGGGATGCATGGATGAGTGCAACCGACCAAAATACGGCTGCCCAGAAGCTTATGTTCTGGCGCAGGGACGTCTGTAATATGGGGATTGCTCATAGTCCTTCCACAACAGTCACCAGAGAGAAACATCTGAAACATACCCTATGTAAATGCTGCCTCCAGGTCAACTGTTATTATTATTATATATTAATATATTAATATTATTTATTATATATATTACTATTATTATATCAATCTTTAGAGTCTAAGCTCTTTTACTTACTGTTATTCATGATAAGAAGCTGTTTCTTTTACCTGGACTGTCTCTCTCTCCCTCCTAGCATCCCTCGGTCTGCCCACTGGAAGTTCTCTTTGTCTTCCCAGACGTGGTTCAAGGCTAACCTTCCCTACTTCCTCCTGGGAAGGATTCAGGAGCTGGCAACTATCATAGCGTGTCTGTCTACAGCTCCACGGATGCCTCCTCACAGGTCTGCCTGGCATGAACTCTGTTCTAGCATCACAAGAAGCACCTCCGGCTCATATCTTTATGTTCTCCAGAGGCCAATGGAGGGCCCTCAGTCTATGAGGAGAACTGACTTGGACAGTGAAGAGCAAAAAGAGGGGAGAATAGGTACAACCCTGAGGGGAGAAGAAAGGGCCTATCAGAGAGAAAGTCTGAGGGCCAGACTATAAGGACTCTTGGTCCCTGGCCAATAAGTTTAAAGTTGAGTGAGCCCTCAAGATTACCAATTTTTGAGCCTCCAGGGAGAGTGGACCCCAAAGGACAGAAGATGAGCTGACCCAAAGGTGAGGAGCCCTGGAAGCCACAGCTGAATATGAAGCTCATTCCCGTTCAAGGCTGTGAGCCAAGTGTTCCTGTCACAGGGAGTGAAACTGCCCAGTACGACACTGTAATTCTCTGTATTTTCTGTGTTGTGTCACGCTGACCTGGCTTCCCCCCAAATATCATCAGCATTTTCCAGGGTTAGCAATCTTTCTGAATGCTCCGCATTGACAGGAGGACCCAGTGCTTCTAAATAAAAACATCTCGCATCTCAGTCTAAGTGGTGTTGGAACTTCAACGTGGACTGCTTCTGAAAGACAGAGAGTCCCATAAGCTTGCCAGGCTCACAAAGGCTCAGGTAAACACGTCATGGTGGGTGCGGTGGGCACGATATTGACCAGGCAAAAGATGGAGTCAGTTCCGGTATACTGGGTCCAAGGTACCACAGGTAAGGCTCATTCAGCTTTCCAGATATTCAACAAGAACAAGGAAACAAGGCACTGCTTACAGATGAATGTTGAGACCAAGAAAAATGTCTGGTCAGGCAGAATGGACAACCACACTGACCAAAAGAACACTGCTCTTGGTTTGGGCACTGTGACATTTTGGGGTCCCAAGGTATCTGTTTACCTGGTTCAATCCTTTTAAGTTTAAACCTGAACGTCCACCCCACCCCTGCCACTGTCCCCATCATCAATCTCTGCTGTAACTTGAAGTGTCATCTTGGCTAAGGAAACTGTCCGTTTCCCCAATTTCCTCTTTCTTGTAAAGATTTGTTATAACAAGGATTTGATGGCCGTAAGAACTTCAGGATTCCCCCCAAGGAAACTTGTTACCAAAGCCATGAGCCCATGTGTCACTGACTGGAAAACCAGGGGCAAGCCAGTATCAGTCAGTTCCACTTCCCCAACTGGAAAGGCAAAGGATAGCTTAGTCCTCAAGGTCAAATGAAACAATGCCATACTCTACGACAATGGCCGGAGGCCCACACCCCAACCTCCACTCCGGTTCTTAAAAACATCCAGAGGGTCACTTTACCTTCCTCAAAAACAAGACCTCAGGCTCCACTTTAGCTACTAAAAAACATCTGCAGTACTGTATGATCTCTCTTATATGTGGAATCTTAAAAAAAAAAAAAAAAAACAAAACTCATAGGTACAGAGACTAGATCGTTGGTTACCAGAGATGAGTAAGGAGGATGGGAGAAATGGTTGAAGGAGGATGGAAGAAATGGTTTCTACTTATCAAATAGAAAATTCAAAAAAGAACTTAACTGATCTGACTTTGCATACCTCACCCTGGAGAAAAGACTTTCATTTATTTTTGTTTTCCATCATCCAATTAACTCTTAACACGCATATGTACAAAATGCTGTTACCCATTCTATGAACAGAAAAGGATTCACAAGTGTCTAAGACATGGTCCCCACCTTCAATACAATTTTAAATCTTATTTGACAATTAGTGAGGCTATACAGGTAGCATATGATAAATGCCAAAATATAAGGAAAGCCCTTAAAATAGTGACTAGTATATGGCAGATGTTCACCAAATGTCTTGACCAAAAAAGTATATGTGTAAAATGATTTTTAAAGCATTTGTCTTTGGTAGCTAGAGAGGATAAAAGGAAGGTGGTACTATAGTCTGGAAAACTCCTCTGTGACATTTTCCGAGTGACAACTAAGTCTATGAGATGAAAGATGGGGCCATACCTTAAGTGAACTTAACGTAAAAAAATAAATAAATAAATGAAGTCAGCAGCTATAGATCCAAAAAGAGGGGGAGGGGCAGTGATCCTGAGAGATGGGAAATAAATGAGGGGGAATCTTGGGGTGCCTGGGTGGCTCAATCAGTTAAGCTTCAGGCTCTTGATTTCACGATCTCAGAGTCGTGAGATCAAGCCCTGTGACAGGCTCAAACTTAGCAGGGAATCAGCTTGAGATTCTCTCTCCCTCTGCCCCTTCTCCCTGTGCTCTGTCTCCCTCTCAAATAAATAAATAAATCTTTTACAAATAAGTAAAAAAATAAATGAGGGGGGAACCTTATAATTGTCACAATTTACTGCCAGTAAATCATTTCTTGAGCCTAGCACATGCAGGGGGAAAGCAAAAAGAAGGGGGGAGGTCATCATTCCAAGAAACAAAAATAAAATAAGAAGACAGTGTGTGTCATAGAAATGGGTCTTTGGGGATGCCTGAGTGGCTCAGTCGGTTAAGCGTCTGCCTTCAGCTCAGGTCATGATCTCTGGGTTTGGGATCAAGTCGCACATAGGCTCTTTGCTCAGCAAGGAGCCTGCTTCTCCCTCTGCCTGGCTCTGCCCCTGCTTCTGCTCTCTCTCTCTCTGTGTCTCTCTTTCTCTGATAAATAAATAAATAAAATCTTAAAGAAAGAAAGAAAAGAAAAAGAAATTGGTCTTTGGCAGCAACCCAGGAAAACAGAACTCATCAGCAAAAAGAAGTTTGAGAATTCAGCAAGGGCAAAGTCTTTGTTTGGTCCCTGAGAGCAATGGGCTGGGAAAGCAAGACAGCGGGTGTCTAATCCCAGAGCTACCCTTATTTAGCTGTAATGACTTATGGGCTTCAGTTTCTCCATCTATAAAATGCTCATGGCTCTGCTCCTAACACTGCAGTTGTGGAATTCTGAGCAGAGACTTTAAGAAACCTCTTTTGAATTCATGAATCCAGAGTTTGTGGCAGCTGGCATCACTCTCCTTTCTTTTTCCTCCAGCACCCTAAAAAAGGCCTAAGGCCAAGGGGCCATTATGTCCCTATCACTCCAAAACTTCTACAAGGCCCCATTGGGGTCCATACTAGGTGGCCAGTTCTGTGTGGACAGACAGATGGACCTAGATTAACTAGAAGAATCCCTTGGTCTGCCTTTGTAGATTCTACTGGGGGAACCACACAGTCATTTCCTATGGTACTCTCACTACCCAAGCATGAATTTCCTTTACCTGGTAGGAATTTCAGCCTCCTTCCTCTCTCTTACACCAACTCCCCCCTTCCAAAGTTGCATCCTCAGTGAAATGCTGATGCTTTCCTCAGCCTCTCTTGGGGTGTCCCAAAGAAAGCTTGCAGTTGCCACCTAAAACTGATTAGTTGATCACGACATCAAGTTCATGGATTATGACTAGTTTTTTTAAACAACAGAAAATAGAGTAGAATAGAAAATATCATTGTGCTTCATTCTGTAGAGAGAATAAATACTGTAAAGCCCTTGTTGCAATTTTATACTTATGAGAGTAAGTGCAGGTCTCTATTGTGGGTCTGGTTTAAAAAAGAAGAAGAAGAAGAAGAAGAAGAAGAAGAAGAAGAAGAAGAAGAAGAAGAAGAAGAAGAAGAAGAAGAAGAAGAAGAAGAAGAAGAAAAAGAAAGAAGAAAGAAGAAAGAAGAAAAAGAAGAAGAAGAAGAAGAAGAAGAAGAAGAAGAAGAAGAAGAAGAAGAAGAAGAAGAAGAAGAAGGAAGAAGAAGAAGAAAGAAGAAGAAGAAGAAGAAGAAGGAAGAAGAAGAAGAAGAAGAAGAAGAAGAAGAAGAAGAAGAAGAAGAAGAAGAAGAAGAAGAAGAAGAAGAAGAAGAAGGAAAAGACAAATCAAGGAAGCCCACATCCTGAGGCAGTGGAATTCTATTCTGAGGGTGAATACCACACACACCTATCCTACCTCCAGCCCTTGCGGAGGACGCAAGAACGGCAAAGGTTACTTAGAACTTAAAAGCCAATCCTCTAAGTCTCCAAAACAGACCAGCGTGAAAAACAGTTAAAACAAACTTCTGGGGGCACCTGGGTGGCTCAGTGGGTTAAGCCGCTGCCTTCGGCTCAGGTCATGATCTCAGGGTCCTGGGATCGAGTCCCGCGTCGGGTTCTCTGCTCAGCAGGGAGCCTGCTTCCCTCTCTCTCTCTCTCTCTGCCTGCCTCTCTGTCTACTTGTGATCTCTGTCTGTCAAATAAATAAATAAAATCTTTAAAAAAAAACAAACAAACTTCTGACTCTCCTACAAGGAAGGACTTCCATTAAGGCACAAAACAAATGGATGCTCAACCAAAGACCAAGCCATCCGGGTAAAAGCTTTGCCTCATAAAGGTGCTTGGCACGGGGGAGGCTCAACACCAGGCAGCGGAAGGGGGGGGGGGGGGTGGCGGGGAGAGGAGGGAGGGAAACCTGGGCACTGGGAATCCTTCCCTCCCAGCTCTTTCTCCCCACCTAAGGACTGCGTAGGCCAACAGCAACTAGGCCGAGGACTAGAGACCTCTGGAGCCCCCTTCTCTCCCATTCTTTTCAAAAATTTTCTCTTTATTTTTCACACTGCATATCTCCCTAGAAATTGTTCCTGGGAAGCACGAAAGCTCGCAGGCTCCCAGAAACGCCTCCAGCTGGGAGCGGAGCTGGCCCGCGCTGTTCAGCCGGGCTGGGGACTCCCAGGGGGCGCGCGGAGAGGTGGGCGGAGTGCGCCTCACGCCTACTCGCTCGGAGCCCACGACTGCAAACGCTTGCAAGCAGAACCCTCCACTTCTCTGCCGCGGGGCCCCGCTGCTACCCCGCCCCTACACTCCTTTAGCAGAGAATCGAGGACTGGACAGCCCCTTTCTGGCAAGCCCAGCTCGCGACCGCGCGGGCCAGGGACGAGGCCTGCCCAGGGCTGAAATCGCGAACCTCCTCCTGCCCGGCAGCGGCCAGCGCTGTCCAAGTTCCCGCAAATCCCGCCCCGAGCCCGGACCTGCCAGCCAGAGTGCGTGCCCCGGGGGCGCGTCCGCTGGCCCGCTCATCGCCACCTGCTAGCGGCCCCGGGGTCCCGCGCGGGAGGTGGGAGGTGGGCCCGGGAGCCGCAGCTTCGGTGCAGGGGTGGGTACCGGGCAGGCCGCGCGCCGCCGCAGTCCTGTCGCAGCGCGTGCCCTCGTCCCCCGGGGCCGGGAAGGCCGGAGCAGCCCCCCGCGCGCACCCCCCCCCCACAACAGGCCCAGATCGGCCCTTGGATGACCGCGGGGCCCACGGGGATGATAGTTCGGCCTCCGCCTCGGGGGTCGCCAGCCCCCTCGCGTCGCCGCTTCCCGCCGGGAAGAAGCGCGGGGCCCGGCAGGCCGGAGGCGCCCCCAGCGTTTCCCGCGCCACTACGCACCTAGCTGCCCGCGGGTCCCACATGGCCGGGGCCGCCGCCGCCGCCGCCTCAGGGGCTGCTTCCCCCTGGCAGGGCGCGGCGGGAGGCGCGGAAGCCCGAAAGCTGCGGCCCTGGGCGCCGGCGGCGGGAGATGCGGCCGCGCGGGGCCCCTGCTGGCGGTGGCGCGGCTCCCGGGCCGTGCCGAGCGGGCGGGGGCGCGGGGACCCCGGAGCGCGGGCTGTGTGCAGCCGCAGCCCTATTCCAAGTTTCCACGTAGTTGCGAGAGCCCGAAAACTGTCACGTGCACGTCGCCGCTGGGTGGGAGGGCGTGTTTGTCACCGTGTTCAAAAGAGGCGTTTCGATGTCGCCCATCAAGCGTGAGAGTGCTCCAATGGGGTGGCTCCCGGCCGCCTTTGAAAAACGAGTGCTTCGTGGAGCCGACTGCCACGACGGACCGAGTGCGCACACAGGAGCCTGCGACACATTTGGGTTCTTGAGGTTTCATAGGCTGGACCCACCGCGATGGTTGGGAAAACTGAGGTCAGCTGAGGGCCCCGGGCTCGCCTCTTCTCTTCCCTCCCGTCCCTCCAACAAAGAAACTAGAGACACCTGAGGTGGTCAACCAGTACTGTGCCCCACTCCGCGGTCGCCTGGGGCTGTCACTTCCTGGCTGTCTAGCACTTACTGTGTGCTCGGGCCTCCATTCTGGGGACACTGGGCATTCAGGTCGGAAGAGGCCAGCGAGGGCCCGACGTCTTGACGCTCACAGCCGCGTTCAAGGTGCTCATAGAGGAGTGAGCCTCTCTCCACGGGTGGAATTCCAGGGAAGCTCCTGGAAGGGCAGTGATAACTGAAAGAGTTGAGGACGGTTAGGAGGACCTCAGGCTGCCATTTCGCCTCCGGTTATCAGCACGGCAAGCTGCACATCCTCTCATCTACTGCTCAGGTTTGGCCCCCAGCTTGTCTGGTACCAGGATCACTTTCCCATACACTGGGGATTTGACCTAACTGGAGAGCAAAGCCCACAGGTCCTCTCATGGGACAAGGCTTTGGCCTACACTGCCTCCCAGCAATTCTCTCACCCATTGAGAGCCACCATATGGGGCAGTTCCGTGCCAGGGAGGAGAACACCACAGAGCTTTTCGAGAGGGGCAGTACGGCTTCCAATGAGGCAGGGAGGAATTGGCAACACATGGACACACCGAACACGGTACAATCCGTGTCCTTCTCTGCGCTGCTTACTCTGAGTCAAAAAGTAGCCTGTCAGTCTAGCTAGTGGTCTCTCTGCTTCTAGAGTCTCAGTTCCTCCCATTTCTTCTGTCCATTAATCATCCCCAAATGTCACATTGCATTATTTCCAGTTCAAAATCCTTCGGTGGCACCCCCATTGCCTACTACAGATCAGGCTGGGTAGTTGGGCATTTGAGACTCTTCACAATTTTGCCCTACCCTTCCCCTCTTAGCTTCCTTACACACAGACTACTCCAGTGGTTCCCAAACCTGGCTGCATGTAGGAATCACATAGGCATCACACAGGGTCTTTTTAAAAGCCTGCTGTCTGATTCCCACTCCAAGATAATCTGATATAATTGATATGGGGTGTGACATGGGTGCTCAGATCTTTGAAAGCTCCTCAGGTGATGATAAGACAAAGCAAAGTTCAGGAAATACTTCTAGTCTCCAAATACTTGGAGCCACTTCCCATTTCCCAGACATCATTGGTCCTTTCACTTTGAAACTTGACCCATCCTTTCTCTAATTTTTTTCTCAGTATCTCCTATTTCTATATTTAGGAAAGGCCCATGCCACCTCTTCTGGCATGGCTCTTCTTTTTATCCAACTTCAAGGAGTCTCTGCTTCCAGAAGACTTCCAGTTCATTCCATGAAGGAGAGCAAGTCAAGAAGTTGGTGAGGGTGCAGTAGGTTAAGAAGGTGCCTCTAAACTTTCCACTCTTTGACCAGTGTTCTCAAGCACCTTAGAATCTTTTTGTCCTACTTCGTCCTCTGTATCTTTCATCATGGTTCTCAAAACAATCACATCATCTCAAAACAGTCACCTTTCTTTTTAAAATCATTTCTTCTCTTTCTGATTTTTTAATATTTTTATCAAAATTATACATTCTCACAATTAAAAGAGCAGTCCCCCCTCCCACCTGATTTATTCTCCAGAGGCAACCAATTTTTATTCCTGTTAGCTAATGATTCTGTTGGCTCTGTTCCCACCCTCTAAATAACACTGCTGCTTCTTGTTGGGTAGTTCTGCTCCGCCTGCCCCCCCCCCGCCCCAGCCTTATGGATCATCAGGTAATTCTTTTTTAGATTGTGCTTGTCTGAAAAAAAATGCATCCTTGATGTAGTTTGGCTGGGTATAAAATTCTAGGTTGGAAATTATTTTCCTTCAGGATTTTGAAGCTATTACTCTAGGGCCAGTGTCTTCCAGTACCACTGTTCAACATCTGAACAATTACCCACCTTATGTGACTGCTTTTAAATTTCTGGTAATCTGAAAAATCTTCTTTTTCTCCCCAGTGTTCTGAAATTACACAATGATAAACTTTGATATGGGTCTATTCATCTATTCCACTATATACTGGGTGAGATCTTTCATTCTTGACACTCAAGCTATGTAGTTCTAAGAAATGATCTTGGATAATTCTGTTGATTGTTTCTTCTGCTCCATTTTTCCCATTCTCTTTTTTGGAAATCTTGTTATTAAAAAATCAAATTTCTAGGATTGGCTCCTGTGTGTTTCCCTGATGCTCAGATCACTTAGTTGGTTTTCTTTTTCATTTTTGCTAAAGGATTTCCTCAACTTTGTCTTCTGATTCTTCTTAATGAGTTTTTTTTTTTAATTTCTGATAGCATACTTTGACTATTATACTGATATAACATTGTATGTTAACTAACTGGAATTAAAATAAAAACATATATTCCTTGTCTTACAGTTTTGACATTGGAGCCATGTGAATATTTAACATAATTGAAAACTTACATCTAATTTTTTAAGTAGACTCCACACCCCATGTGAAGCCCAAAGTGGGGCTTAAACTCATCACCCTGAGATCAAGACCTGAACTGAGATCAAGAGTTGGATGCTTAACTGACTAAGCCACTCAAGTGCCCCAACTTAAATCTGATTTTTTAAAAAAGTAGTTCTGGGGCTCCTGGGTGGCTCAGTTAGTTAGGCAACTGCCTTCAAGCTCAGGTCATGATCCTGGAGTACCAGGATCAAGTCCCACATCAGGCTCCCAGCTCCACGGGGAGTCTGCTTCTCCCTCTGACCTTCCCCTATCTCATGCTCTCTCTCTCTCTCACTCTCAAATAAATAAATAAAATCTTTTTTAAAAAGTAGTTCTTAAAATTGAAAACATACTGGAACAACTGAACTTTACTGTATATCAAGTGGGTAGCACAAACACATAAAAATTATTTCAAGTTCCAATATTGATATGTTTTTAAAACATTTATCTAAAAATGTTACTGGGTGATATTTTTATTACTCAGGCTGTGTATAAATTAGGATAAGCAAATAATTAATTATGAAATGTTCTCCAGAACCAAGACTTCTGGTGTAAGAGCAAAGAAATACAAATATAAAATCAAAAAAGCTAAAGAAAATTTCTGTGTCTGAGAACTGAACTGGAAATATCACTATGAACTTGTGATTTATTGCCTCACTCTGTTCATTGTATCCATCCTTGATGTGATACAGTATTTCTGGATTGAATAATAGTGTACATTCCAGCACCCACAAGGTGATCTCTAAATATCCTTCCTCTCCATAAGGAACAAGGACTCATTAAAAAAAAAATCACTAATTCCATGTTGGGGGCAGAGACAAATTGAGACAAGGAAATTTTGTTATTCCAGAAAACAAAGAAGCTACCAGAGGGTAATGGGGTTATGTCAAACAATCCAGAAACTGACTTCTAGATGGTTCCATCGTTCACACATGGGGAATTTAAACATTTTTAAAGTCATTTTTTAAAATCTATCCTTCTTTCTGCATTTATTAGCTAGAGTTTTTCAGTGAAAAGAACTTTACAGAATTTCCAATGGAAAAAAGACAGTCTCTTCAACAAATGGTGTTGGGAAAATTGGACAGCCACATGCAGAAAAATGAAACTGGACCATTTCCTTACACCACACATGAAAATAGACTCAAAATGGATGAAGGACCTCAATGTGAGAAAGGAATCCATCAAAATCCTTGAGGAGAACACAGGCAGCACCTCTTTGACCTCAGCCGCAGCAACTTCTTCCTGGGAACATCGCCAAAGGCAAGGGAAGCAAGGGCCAAAATGAACTATTGGGACTTCATCAAGATCAAAAGCTTCTGCATGGCAAAGGAAGCAGTCATCAAAACCAAAAGACAACTGACAGAATGGGAGAAGATATTTGCAAACGACATATCAGATAAAGGGCTAGTATCCAAAATCTATAAAGAACTTACCAAACTCAACACCCAAAGAACAAATAATACAATCAAGAAATGGGCAGAGGACTTGAACAGACATTTCTGCAAAGACAACATCCAGATGGCCACCAGACACATGAAAAAGTGCTCCACATCACTTGGCATCAGGGAAATACAAATCAAAACCACAATGAGATACCACCTCACATCAGTCAGGCTAAAATTAACAAGTCAGGGAATGACAGATGCTGGCGAGGATGCAGAGAAAGAGGAACCCTCCTGCACTGTTGGGAATGCAAGCTGGTGCAACCGCTCTGGAAAACAGCATGGAAGTTCCTCAAAAAGTTGAAAATAGAGCTACCCTGTGACCCAGCAATCGCACTACTGGGTGTTAACCCTAAAGATACAAATGTCGTGATCCAAAGGAGCACATGCACCTGAATGTTTATAGCAGCAATGTCCACAATAGCCAAACTATGGAAAGAACCCAGATGTCCATCAACAGATGAATGGATAAAGAAGAGATTGTATATATATATATATATATATATATATATATATATATATATATATAAAATTCCATTTTATATATATATATATACAATCTCTTCTTTAATTGTATATATATATATATATAAAATGGAATACTATGCAGCCATCAAAAGAAATGAAATCTTGTCATTTGTGACAACATGGATGGAACTAGAGGGTATTATGCTTAGCAAAATAAGTCAATCAGAGAAAGACAATTATCAAATGATCTCCCTGACATGAGGAAGTTGAGCGGCAACATTAAGGGGTTGGGGGGTAGGAAAAGAATAAATGAAACAAGATGGAATTGGGAGGGAGACAAACCATAAGAGACTCTTAATTTCACAAAACAAACCAAGGGTTGCCAGGGGGAGGGGGGAGGGAGAGGGTGGTTGGGTTATGTACATTGGGGAAGGTATGTGCTGTGAAGTGTGTAAACCTGGAGATTCACAGACCTGTACCCCTGGGACTAATAATACATTTAATGTTAATTTAAAATTTTTTTTAAAAAAGAACTTTCCATCTATAATCATTTGGTTGCCCTATAAAACCTTCATATAGAAAAAGCAGAGTAAATGCTTATTCTCCCCCTTTATTGACCAGCTTTCAGAATAAAGAGTTGGTACACTAGTAACCAACAATTTTTTTTCGTGAATTCTCATGAATTTCTAAAAAGATTTCATGTACTTTAATGATTACAATTGTCTTTCTTCTTAAGGCTCTAAGTTCCCATATTTGAACAGTAGGAGCCCATCTACCAGTGATCACCAGTGGTAGTAAAACCACTGGAGAAAAGATGAATCTGGCTATTTCTTCTTAACCCCATTTGTCTGTCCTAGCATCACTAAAACTGGGACAGCAAGACATTATATGCCTCCTGCTGTGTTGCAAAAGGAAGAACACAGCAACTCAGAGAAGAATTTTTGTCTCCCAAAATTGAATCTGAACCTAAGATAGTCTGTAAATTAGAAGTGTTAAACCAAGGATCTGTGAGTAAAGTTTGGGTCTGTGAAGGTGAAGAAGAACCAAATTATCATATTGATTTCCATTAACCTTTAACTGAAACTGAGCATTGTCTTCAATTATGAATACAGGCAAATGCAAACAAAAAATAAAAGCACAATAAAACCAGTACATAAACTCTGTTGACAGTAAAGTCAAAGATTCTTTCCTATCTCATTACCATTGTTCTTTACACCTCAAAATATTGTTTTGTTTATACCTACTTCATAATTTATGCTAATTAGTATACCTACTGCAAGGTCTTGCTATTTAATGTATTAATCAAGAAGATATTATATCACAAATTAGTTTTGTTAATATTTTGAGAATTATAATGCAATGTAAATGGCTTTCTTTGTAATCTTATGCACTTTATTTTATGTATTTAAAAATATTATCCTGAGAGGGATGCCTGGGTGTCTCAGTTGGTTAAGCATCTGCCTTCAACTTGGGCCATGACCCCTGATTTGGGCTCTCTTCTCAGTGGGGAGTCTGCTTCTCACTCTTCCTCTCCCTCTGCCCTCTCCCCCGGTTCATGTTTTCTCTCTCCCTCTCTCTCCCTCTCTCTTTCTCTCTCTTCTATCTCGAATAAATAAATAAAATCTTAAAAACAATATATTATCCTAAGAGGGGATCAATGGACATTGTCAAATTTCCAAAGGGGTCGTGATCAATAAAAGATCAAGTATCCCTGCTCTGGATCTCTCAGCCAGTTAATGGGATGCACAAAGGATAGAGAAACATGTTACAAGGACACATTGAGGATGCAATCAACCAAATCCACCATGTGGAAAATTCTACAGGGAAAATGACTTCTTCTCTTCAATCAAAAATGATGGTATAACAACACAGAGAGAGAATGAGGAAACAGTAATTATAACAGAGTATAAGGGACTTGGGGACATATCGACCAAATGCAACATGTTAACCTGGTTTGAGTCCTGATTCTAACAAACCAATTGAAAAGTAAATTTTGAATCAACCTGGGAAATATGACACCGACTGTGTGTTATGATAACATTAAGGAATTATTTATTATTAATTTTTCTGAGTATGATAATGATATTATGGTTGTTTTTTAAACGCCTTTCTCTACTAGAGATATACACTAAGTATCTCTCTCTTTTTTTTATTCCTCTCTCTTTTTTAATCAGTGAATTAATATGCTGTCTGGTATTTGGTTTAAAATATTCAAGTAAAACAGTGTTGCCTGGGTGGCTCAGTTGTTAAGCAACTGCTTAATGACTCAGCTCAAGTCATGATCCCAGGGGCCTGGGATTGAGTCCCACATCGAGCTCCCTGCTCAGCGGGAAGCTTGCTTCTTCTTCTCCCACTCTCCCTGTTTGTGTTCCCTCTCTCGCTGTGTCTCTCTCTGTCGAATAAATAAATTAAATCTTTAAAAAATATATTCAAGTAAAAAACAAAACTGGAGGTATAGATGAAAGAAGATTAAAAAAATATTGATAATTACTGAAGCTGAGTCATGGGTTTTATGGGAGTTTGTTATGTTATTCTCTCTACTGTTGTGAAGTTGGAAGTTTTTCCATAGAGAAGAATTTAAAAAGAGAGAGCGATGGATTAAAAGCTGATTGGAAGTTCAGATCATGTGAGTGTGATTATTAGGTTGCAAGCAGTCAGCAGCGGCCTCTGGGATAAAGAATCTCTGACATCAGGGTCTTTGGGTTTTCCCTCTGGGCCTGGTCAGATTATGCAAGCTGCTTTCCAGAAGGTGAAGGTCTGGCTGTCTGTGTTATGGGCACCTAAGGGAGGTAACGGAGTTAGGATCCTCAGTGTCCAGTATACACACGTCGACTGCTTGCAATGTTATGGTATCTTTATCTTCAAATTTGCCTGAAGACCCCCAGTCCTGAGACCTGCCTTTCTGCCTCCTCAGGGAACAAAGCTCCTGTGGTCAGGTGAGGAAGGGGTAATGGGCAGCTATGCTGAGTTGGGGTGGGATCTCGGGATCCTGTACTTCTCAAATAGACATTCAGCCAAACTTCCTTATCCCATGCATTGGCCCTACTTCCAAAAATATCTGGTGTCAGTAGTTTCTGAGATTTGGGGTGATTCTGTTGTGCAAAATGAGCTGGGCCTTGTTTTCCCCTCTGCCAGTTCACCATCATTTCTCTTGTGTCTGCTGTCATTTCTGGTAGAGTTCCAGCACCAAGCTTCTACTGCTGTTGTGTTCTCTCCTGTTCTCTCTCTCCATATGCCCTTTAAAAATCTCTTTACTGTAGTTTTAGTAGGGCTTCAGAAGGCAATAAGACCATATATTTGTGCTCTGTCCACTATTGTTCTCTAATATGCTTTCTAAACGGTTGAAAGCTCTGCCTTTTGAAGAACGGGCTACATATCACTGCTTCTCCCATTCCACACCCCTGCTCTCAAGCACGGCTGTGCTTTTGCTCTGTGACACTGTATATCCCTTCTTTATGGTCTTAGATTGCAAAGCCAGATCAAAGGGTGAGTCATCTGCACAACTGCTCGTGTTACCTCTAAGGAGCCCCAAAACACTGGAATCCCAAAGATGAGAAAGGTTATATCTACCCAAACTCTGGGGAGAGTTTTATATGGAATTTTAATGAGTATTTGGAAACACCATTTGGTTTGGGGTTTGGGGGCAGGAAGGGTGAAGAATGACCCCAAGGACAAGTTCACGAACAAGAGATGGTCACTGAACTGTTTTTCCAAGGACGGCAGATCCTGGTAAGTGTAGGACTCAGCTTGTACTGAGCCGAGTATGTGAAGGGTCAAGTCAGAGATAAATCCTCCAGCCCACAGAGGGAGGCTGACATTCCAGCAGGGTCTTCCTCCTCTGCCTTTGTCCTTGCACTCTCCAGTCTGCCCTCTGTGGATAGGATGGGCATGGATTTAACATGAACTTGAATGTTCAAATGTCTCCCTTGGTTTGGGAAGTTCTCATTCCCAAATAGATTCAGCCCAAAGAGATCTCCAGACTGTTACAATGAAACTGTTCAAAGTCAGAGAGATAATTTTTAAAGAAGCAAGAGAAAAAAATTCCTCACACACTAGGGAGCCCCCATAAGGCTATCACTGACAGATTTCTAAGCCGTAACCTGGCAGACCAGGAGAGAGTGGGACAATATACTGAATGAAGGTGCTGAAAGAAAAGACAGCGGACCAAGAATACTTTTATCTGGCAAAGGTGTGCTTAGCAACAGGGGAGCAATAAAGACTTCCCCAGAAAAACAAAAACTGAGGGAGTTCACCACCACTAGACCTGCCTTTTAACAAAGGCTGATAAGAGCTTTTCAAGAATGCTAAATACTAATATGAAAACAGGGGCACCCAGGTGGCTCAGTTAAGTGTCTGCCTTCAGCTCAGGTCATGATCCAGTGGTCCTGGGATCAAGCTCTGCATCAGGCTCCCTGCTCAGTGGGGAGTCTGCTTCTCCCCCTTCCTGCTCATGCTCTCTCTATCTATGTCTCTCTCAAATAAATAATTAAAATATTTAAAAATAGTAATATGAAAACTTATAAAAATATAAAATAAAGTGGGGCACCTGGGTGGCTCAGTGGGTTGAGCCTCTGCCTTCGGCTCAGGTCGTGATCTCGGGGTCCTGGGATCAAGTCCCGCATCGGGCTCTCTGCTCGGCAGGGAGCCTGCTTCCCCTTTCTCTCTCTCTCTGCTTGCCTCTCTGCCTACTTGTGATCTCTGTTTGCCAAATAAATAAATAAAATATTTTAAATAAATATATATTTTATATATATATATAAAAAAATAAAGTAAGTATGTAATCAAATTCAGAATACCCTAATGATGTAATATGGTGGTGTTTTAATCATTTAATTCTAGTATAAAGACAAAGGAACAAAGGCATTTAAAATAAATATAGCTTGGGATGCCTGGGTGGCTCAGCCGGTTAAGCTGCTGTCTTGCCTCAGGTCATGATCTCAGGGCTCTGGGATTGAGTCCCACATCAGTCTCCTTGCTCAGCTGGGAGCCTGCTTCTCCCTCCCCCTGCCACTACCCATGCTTGTGCTCACTCCCTCTCTGCTTGTGCTCACTCTGATTTAAAAATAAATAAATAATAAATAAATAAATAATTATAATAAATAATATTATTTATTAATAAATAATTTGTGAATGGATACATGATATAAAGAGATGTGAATTGTGACATGAAAAACATCAAATGAGATGAGGGGAGTAAAAGGGTTTTGTTTTTGTATGCAATCCAGGTTTAATTGTTATCAGCTCAGACCATTCTGTGTAAGACTCATGGTAACCACAAAGCAAAAACCCACAGTAGATACACAAAAGATAAAGAGAAGGGAATCAAGATATACCACTATGAAAAATAATGAATTCCCCTCCAAAAAAGACAGTAAGAGAGGAAGAAAAGAAAAAGAAACTTCACAGCCAGAAAACATTAAATAAGATGGCAAGTTCTTACTTATCAATAATTATTTTAAATATTAATTGATTAAATTCTCCAAGCAAAACACATAGAGTGGCTGAATGGATTAAAAAACGAGACACTGCCTAGAGGAGACTCACTTCAGCTTTAAAGACATGCATAGCCTCAAAGTGAAGAGATGGAAAAAGATATTCCCTACAAATGGAAACTGAAAGAGAGTAGGGATAGCTATACTTGTATCAGACAAAATAGACTTTAAGCAACTAAATAACAAAAAGCAAATCATCTGATTTAAAAATGGGCACTCCCTAAATAAATAAATAAATAAATAAGGGCACTCCCGTGTTCACTGCATTATTCATAGTAGCCAAGATACAGAAACCACCTGTGTGTCTAATGATGGATGAACAGGGGAGAAAATGCAATATATACCAAGAGATACAGACAATGGACCATTACTCAGGCAGGCATGAGAAAGAAGGAAATCTTGCCATTTGCAACAACATGGGTGAACCAGACAACATTATGCTAAGTGAAATAAGCCACAGAGAAAAAGATAAAAACTGTATGATCTCACATATGTGGAACCAAAAAAAGAAGGAAAGAAAGTAAAAGAAAATAGAAAAGAAAAGCTGAACTCATAGAAGGAGAAAATGGAAAGGTGATTACCAGTCTGAGGGTTGGGGAGATAGGGAAATGCTGGTCAAAGAGCACAAGACTTCAGTTATAAGACGAATATGTTCTGGACACACACTGCACATGCAGCATGGTGACCATAGGTAACAATACTGTATTGTACACTTGAAATTTGCTGAGAAAAGAGATCTTAAACATTCTCACACTACACACACACACACACACACACACACAAGGTAACTGTGTAAGGAGATGGATGTATTAATTGTGGTAATCAATTCACAAAGAATACGTACATCATAAAATTATCAAGTTGTACCCTTAAATGTATATAATTTTATTTGTCAAGTGTACCTCAATAAAACTGGAGAAACGAAAAGAATATTAACTTGAAAGAGCAGGAAAATGACCTGGCAAGAGTGTCCGTGGGTCTCTCTCCCCCCAGTCTATGGCTTGCCCTTACTATAATGCCTTGAAGGTCAGACTCTTTTCCCATAGGGTTTTCTGTTTCTCACAGGTGGGCTGGTTGTTGAAAGAATGACAAGCTCTTCTCCCTTGAAAGTATCAGTATCCAAGAACCCATTCAATGGCCTTAAAGAACTGAAGCTGCAATCTGGAAACTTGGGCCGACCAGAATCATCAATGTCAAAAAACATCAATGTGAACAAATGACTATTGAGTCTTTAGTGGCCCCCATGACAATTATGTCAAGGGAAGGTATGGACCCAAGCCTATGTGCCCAGAGAGCTAACCACCTAAGAAGGACAAATATTTAGATAAATGATCAGGGACATAGAGTGTATAAATAAATATCAGATGAATTTTTTTAAGGGAAAACTCACTTTATGCCAAATTTTCATTCAATATTTATGTAGTACTATTTTTTAAAGTATGATAATGTAAGTTGTTCTCAAAGGAGTCCTCTAAGAGGGGGATTAATGATCTTCATTTTACAGGAAGGAAACTAAAGAAAAAAAAGGTCAAGCAGTTTGTTGTACAACTAGTTGGTCAGGAACTAAGACTAGAAAACACAGATGAGCTTGGACTGGGCTTGGCTGTGCTTCTTGGACGCTGAGCTTGGTCAGCCCTGGATTCTGGTGCTGAAGCAGGACGTCATTGAGATCACTGGGGTCATTACCCATTCACTGCCCATTGTAAATGACTAGAGGCAGACAGGTCTACACAAGAAAAACCACTCAGAAGTAAATTCTGTTTTCCATCTCAACGTCAGCAGAGCTAATTCCCATTCTCTGTAACATTCTGAGAATCTCAATCAAGTGTGTCACGTATGACACTAATCTATCCTGGTAACTTGGGAGGAGGGCAGTGTGGACTATGGACCATCCAATCTCGAGACAAACAGATATATACACTCGCACTCAGATGCCCACACCCACATGGAGAATTGCACAATCTCACACGCACCAAGAATAAACCAGTGAACATGCTCATTTGAAACACAAACATATGATACTTTGGTTTCCCACTTCCTTTTTAAGAAGGGAAGGGGGAGAGCAAGGAGAGAGGGGCAGAGGGAGAAGGAGAGAGAGAATCTTAAGCAGGCTCCACACCCAGCACAGAGCCCAACGTGGTGCTCGATCTCACCACCCTGAGATCATGACCTGAGATGAAAGCAAGAGTCAGACCCCTAACCGACTGAGCCACCCAGGCGCCCTTTGGTTTCGCACTTTGATCCAGCACAACTATTCACGTCTGAACTAATCAATGTTCCATCCAACCCCCTGCCCACAGCAAGAGCTACCCCTCTCACCCTCTAAGCAAGCCCTGACAAAGGCAGGTATACCAATTACCTATGAGTATCTTTCATACTCACACTGCTGACTACTGATTCTCCAGGCATCGATGGGCTAATCCTGGAGCCTTCCGTTCTCTTGGAACTGTGGTTCTCAACCAGGGGTGATGTTCCTCTCAGGGGACACTTGGCAACATCTGGAGACATTTCTGATTATCATAACTTAGTGTAAATGGGGAAAGGGGGCTGCTGGCACTGACTTGGCAGAGGCCAGAAATGCTACTGAACATCCTACAAGGCACAGGTCAGTCCCCCACAGCAAAAAATTACCCAGCCCCAAATGCCATTAGTGCCAAGATTGGGAAAGCTCGCCCTGGAGGAAGCAGGGGGCAATTGTCCTGTCCCTAACAGCTTGCTAGTAAACCAACTTGGGCCATTTCCTCTGTGATGACCAGCTATGGTTTGTCTCACAAGACCCAAACCCTGGCCACAGCTACTCAGACCAGGATGGGCAGGTGTCTACCGTCTAATGCAGACTAGCTGGTTTTCACTGAGGCAAGGTGATGAGATAGCTGTTCTAAAAGGGGCTACAGTGATTTTCTGGACCTGAATTTTCCAGACTCAGCAGTTTAAACTGGAGGTCAGGGATGCCCAGGTGCCTCAGTCAGTTAAGCGTCTGCCTTCGGCTCAGGTCATGATCCCAGGGTCCTGGGACAGAGTCCGGCATTGAGCTCCTTGCTCCCAGCGGGGAGCCTGCTTCTCCCTCTGCCTGCTGCTCCCCCTGCTTGTGCTCTCTCTCTCTCCCCCTGACAAATAAATAAACAAAATCTTTAAAAAATAAATAAATAAATTGGAGGTCAGAGTCAGAGTGCCTGGTAGCAGAAGGAAAATATGAAAAATATCAAGGGAGAAGAACCATCTGGGTCATAAAGGCCAGAGTCAGCCAAAGGCATCAGGCAGAGAAAGAGATGGGCAGAGAGAAAGGGGCTGGTTGTCAGTGCAGCAGGAGTAGTGGGAGCAGATGCACAGACCAGGGTATTTATTAGATGTTCAGTAAAATCTAGCTAGAGTAAGCAAGAACCAAACTAGCCCAAGGAAACATCCACCTCGTGCCCCAACTGCAGGAAGCCTGGCTGAATAGTGGTTTCTGCAAACCTGTCTTCCCTTCCCAGTCACCGCCTGTGACCTGATGAGAGGTTCTGCTGTGGGTTGAATTATAACACACCCCCCACCCCGGCAAATGTTCAAGAGTTCA
Source organism: Meles meles (assembly GCF_922984935.1). Taxonomy (NCBI): domain Eukaryota; kingdom Metazoa; phylum Chordata; class Mammalia; order Carnivora; family Mustelidae; genus Meles; species Meles meles. The sequence continues at coordinate 32,825,088 of NC_060069.1, read as the reverse complement.
CCCCAGTACCTCAGAACATGACCTTAGTTGGAAATGGTGCTGTTGCAGATGGAATTGGGTGAGAGGAAGTTACACGGGAGTCAACCCTGTATTCCAATAGGACTGAGATCCTTATAAGAAGATGGCCATATGAAGGCCATCTTCTCATAGATGGGGAGAGATGGGGAGAACATTGTGTGGGGTAAAAGCAGAGATCAGAACGATGTGTGTCAAGCCGAGGATGGCCAGCTGTCACCAGAAGCTAGAGAGAGGCATGGGACAGATTCTCCCTCAGAACCCTCAGAAGGAAGCAATCCTGTTGACACATTTATTTGGTCGGACCTCTAGCCCACAGAACTATAAGAAAATAAGTTTCTGTTGTTCTAACTCACCCAACTGGTGGCCCTTTGTTAAGCAGACGCTGCCTATGAATACAGGCTTCACTACCTGAGGTACCCCGAGTACTTCTCGGCCCCTAACACTTCACCCTGGCCAAGGGCTTTAGATGACTCCAGGATTGAGGATCTCCTCTGACCCCCTTGGGTGTGAGGAGCCCACTGGCCCAAAACGACGTGTCCTTTCTTCGAGACCGTGATCCGGGCCATAATTCATGACCCAAATTGCTCCAAGCCTGCCTACAGGGTCTGCCCAGGACTGGTTCTTGAGTCTGTCCTTCCCAAGAGTGTACCAAGCTTCCAGTGTCCACCCAAGGGCATGGTCAAGGAGTGGCTGTTGGGCAGGAGCATGGAGAGCTGCCAACAGAACTGAGCTTGTGGACTGGGGTGTCCACCCACGGGTGCATTTCATCCCACGGGTCAGAGATGAAAACAGGAGGAGGAAGAGAGCAGGCTGTGGGCTGTGCATCTCTGTTTGTACCATTGCCCTGCTCCCCACAGTAGTTGGGGTGGACTTGCTGCTCTCACATTCCCAAGCCAGGAATACTGTCCGAGGAATGGATACTTTCTTCACCACTCTCTGTTTCTTACATAGGTCCGGGAATGAACTGCCAACTTCTTCCTCCTCCTTTGCTCTGACTCATCTCTCTGCAGAGGGTGCGACCTCTGGGTCACCCTCTATAAGCACAATCTTGGTGGCTGAGTCACTCCCGCCCCCATCCCTCACTCCTTTGCCTCACCACCTCGAGGAAGGGGATCTGCACCAGGCGTCCTAAGAACCTTGGCCCACACCTGTAGCAGGGCAGAATGTCAAAGCAGAGGTCCTAAATTTGGCTGCCTCCAGAGACCAGGCAAGAATCAACAGTGAGTGTACTGGCCAAGTGTAATTACCAGGGGGGGAGGTAAGGTCTTCCACAAACCAGGACAGCCAGCCTCCTTCTACTGAAGTGGCTTCAGCTGGTGGTTGCCATAGAGAAGGTGAGTCTGATGTGAAAAATCTCTTGGTTTTGTTTTGTTTTGCTTTGCTTTCTGGTGGAAACCAGAAATCTTGATTTTATTGTATGAAGAAGTTCCCACCAAATAAAACCCAACCACAGAAAGCCAGATAGGACAACCCAGTTTCTTGCCACTAATACAACTCAACACCCACACCACAACTAGTTATCAGGCTGAGGCTAGCTGGGAGTTCCCCCACGTGTGGTTTGCCCTGCCCTCCCTGAACTCCGGGTGGTTTGAGGAACTAATGATGCTTTCACGTGTTGTTATTTTGGCAGCCCGATCCAGCCTTGGTATCCACCCTCTTCTATCTGGTTAAACCCCCCAAAGTCCCTAGATGACTCATCTCTGTCATCACCCCCCATGTAAACGCCTGGACTGACCCATCCCCCCAGCCCAGCCTCTCCATTTGCAGCACTTCCTGCGCCTGCTGCACACTCCTGTCTCAGTTTCGGCCCATACCACTTGGCTTTGTAACTGTTTACTTGTCATCTACCAGTAGACCATAAGCGCCTCCAAGTCTACGGTTTTATCTTGTTTATTCTGTGTTCCCAGCGCCCTGGCACTTAGCTGACTCGCCTGAAGAGTGAATGAGTAAACAATACGTATCAGTAATGAGAGCGGTGTCATGAAGCTGCTGGGTATACAGCTGACCCTTGAACGCCACCATCTAAACTGTGTTGGTCCACTTTTATGTAGATCATTTTTGATAAATACAGTACAGCACTAGAAATATATTTTCTCTTCCTTATGATTTTCTTTTCTGAAAAAAAATAATTATTTATTTGAGAGAGCGAGAGAGCACAAGCAGGGGGATTGGTAACGGGTGTGGAGGAGGGGAAGGAGAAGCGGACTCCTTGCTGAGCAAGGGGCACAAGGTGTTGGGGGGGGTGGCTGGGAATGGGGTGCCATCCCAAAGTCCTGGGATCACAACCTGAGCCAAAGGTAGACATTTAACTGTCTCAGCCCCCCAGGCCCCCTTCTCATGATTTTCTTAACAGCATTTTCTTTTCTCTGCCTTACTTTACTGTAGGAACAGAGGATGTAATCCATAGAACATACAAATATGCGTTAATGGACTGTTGGTGTTACCGGTAAGGCCAACAGTAGGCTATTAGTAGTCAAGTTTGGAGGAGTCAAAATTAAAAGGCAGATTTTCACATGGGAAAAGTGGGTGCCCCTAACTCCTGCATTGTTCAAGGGTCGACAGTAGTTCCAAGTGACATTTGCGACAATCAGTTCATCACCATCATCAGAGCTTAGGAAAGAGGCAAAATAATGCTCAGCAGGAGGGCCGAGGACTGGGAAGCTGATTTTCATTGGAGAGGAGGAAGAGGAGGAGCGGGGGAAGGAAAAAAAAAAAAAAAAAAGACCCACAATCCCTGTAATGAAACTAAAGGCTTGAAGGGCAGAAAAGCCTGGCGGGCTCTCATGGTGAGAATGCAGGGGCAGTAAGGCGACAGATGCAATAAAGCAGCTGTGATGGAGGGGTCTTAGAAGGGAGCTGCAGGGTGCGGGGCAAATGAGGCGGTGGGCGACAAGAATTAGAAAGTGCTTGCAGCACCCCTCTGACAGCCACCGTGAGAGGTGCCACACTCGGAAAGGGTTTCCTTTCCTTGGGTGCGAGGCTCCTCGCTGGTTGTGTTCCTGGCTTCCTTCCTGGAGGGACGAGGGGAGCCGGCAGCCCTCCTGTCGTTTCGGTATGCCGCCCCCGCGCGGCAGGAGCGTGCAGTTACATCAACCTGGCGGCGGGCTCTGGCCTCACCTCCAGGCCGGTGGAACCCTGCTCAAGTCCGGCACGTTTCTAGATCCAGTAACTTCAATAACATTTAAATATCAAACAGATTTCTCTTTACATCCGCTGAGGTCAAGCAAAAGGAAGGCCGCACATACTCATTTCACAATCCATCATGCCCCTTCCTGATGCTTATTCCTTGTCTTGTGTTTGCCTCCCAACCCTTCTGTCCCGACGGATTTAGGGACAGAGGTTTACCCATCTTTGCTTCCCCACAGAACCTTACACACTGCAGGTGTTTTAAGGGGGGGAAAAAACCCTCCTTAGTGCATCTATATGCAGATGATATAACATGTTTGTTTAGAGCTCCAAAAACAAGTGAAATAAGCCAGACACAAAGGGACAAATATTATATGATTCCACTTAGAGAGGCCCCTAGAATACTCAAATTTGTAAGGACAGAAAGTACAGTACTGGCTGAAAGGGACTGAGGGGAAAGGGGGAACAGTAGTTGTTGTTTAATGGGTCTAGAATTTCTGTTTGAAATGATGAAAAAGTTTGTGTGTTTATTAATTATTAATATAGATTTTGAAATGGCTAAAATGGAAAATTCTGTATTATGTGTAATTTACCACAATAAAGAAATGAAAGAAATCTCCTCTAGCTCTATCAATATCAAGCGAAACAGAATTTAGATCAAAAAAGCATTAGAGAGGGGCGCCTGTGTGGCTCAGTGGGTTAAAGCCTCTGCCTTTGGCTCAGGTCACGATCTCAGGGTCCTGGGATTGAGCCCCATATTGGGCTCTCTGCTCAGCAGGGAGCCTGCTTCCCCCTCTCTCTCTGCCTTGCTCTGTCTACTTGTGATCTCTCTCTGTCAAATAAATAAATAAAATCTTTACCAAAAAAAAAGCATTAGAGAAGGCCACTTCACTATGACAAAACATTCAAGGAATCAGGACAAATTAGCAATATTAAATGTGTATATTAATATTATTAATATTGACATTAATAATATTAATATTATCATATATCATATGTTAATATTAATATTATACATTAAATGTGTAAATAACAGCCCTCATATGTGTAGAGCAAGAGGCTCAAAGACCCACAAAGAGAAATTCATGGTGCTGGTGGGAGATCTTAATCACATTACATCACTAGCTGGTAGAACAAGCCGCCAAAAACTCTTGTATACGTCAGCTCCGAAAGACATTTACAGGAATGTTTATGGCGGCATTATTTACCATAGCCACAAACTGGAAACAACCTAACTATCCACCATTAGTTGAACTGTGTTGGATTCATCCAATGGAATGCTACACAGCAATGTAAACGAATGAACTGTCCCTATATGCAACAACGTGGATGAATTTCAAAATACAATGTTGCGTGTATGAGGTCAGATATAAGATAGTACATACCACAGTATTCTGTTTATGTGAAGCTCAAAAATAAGCAAAACTAGACTATGTGTTTAAAGATGCATACTCATGCGATAACATTATTTTTGTTAAAGATTTTATTTATTTATTTGACAGACAGAGATCACAAGTAGGCAGAGAGGCAGGCAGAGAGAGAGGAGGAAACAGGCTGCTTGGAGTAGAGAGCCCGATGTGGGGCTCGATCCCAGGACCCTGGGATCACGACCTGAGCCAAAGGCAGAGGCTTTAACCCACTGAGCCACCCAAGTGCTCCAACATTATTTTTTAAAAGCAAGTGTTACTTCTATAAAAATCAGAATTGTGACTGTATCTAGGAGGGAAAGGCAGCACTATAATTGGAAATGAACATGTGAGTTGGGGATGGAGATGCTGGCGTAGACCTTTAGGGTTTTGACAAAATGTCATTATATGCCCTGGATGGGTATTTACTTTATAGCAATTCATTAAGATATATATTTGTGTTTATGCACCTTTCTGTATATGGATTCTATTTCACAATTTTTAAATTTTTTAAATGAATTAGTGAAGCACCCCTTCAAAGTACTGTAGGAAAATAATTTCACACCTAGAAATCTATACCTAGCTGCATTAACTATCAAGATTGAGAACTAAGGGGCGCCTGGGTGGCTCAGTGGGTTAAGCCGCTGCCTTCGGCTCAGGTCATGATCTCAGGGTCCTGGGATCGAGTCCCGCATCGGGCTCTCTGCTCAGCAGCGAGCCTGCTTCCCTCTCTCTCTCTCTGCCTGCCTCTCTGTCTACTTGTGATCTCTCTCTGTCAAATAAATAAATAAAATCTTTAAAAAAAAAAAAAGATTGAGAACTAGGGGGGCGCCTGGTTGGCTCAGTGGGTTAAAGCCTCGGCCTTTGGCTCAGGTCATGATTCCTGGGTCCAGGAATCGAGCCCCACATCGGGGTCTCTGCTCAGCAGGGAGCATGCTTCCTCCTCTCTCTCTGCCTGTCTCTCTGCCTACTTGTGCTTTCTGTTTGTCAAATAAATAAAATATTTTTTAAAAAAAAAGATTGAGAACTAGGGGCACCTGGGTGGTACAGTCAGTTCAGCTTCTGACTCTTGGCTCCAGTTCAGGTCATGATCTCAGGGGGGTGAGATTGGGTTCCACATCAGTCTCCACACTCAGGGGGAGTCTGCTTAAGACTCCCTCTCTCTCTGCCCTCTCACCCCACTCGTGCTCTCTCTCTCTCTCTCTCTCTCTCAAATAAATAAATAAATCTTTAAAAGAAAGATTGAAAACTAAACCATTTTTATACCTGCAAACATTAAGAGATAAAATAGTTTGTCTACTATTTAACCTTTGTAAAGGAGATAATCAAAGATGTTGGCCAAGAAATCAAATGTAAGCTGTATGTAGAAAATAAGAAATGACAGAACTAACCTTGCTAATTCAATGAAAATAAATCCTGGGATGATAGCTTGCAGCAGATTTTGAAAGAAATCTGTCCAAATTAAAACAGGTCAGTCATCTCCAAAGAGATGTCCTTAAAAAGAATTCTAGAATAGGCCCTGCACTATTTTTTTTTATTTTTTTTTTTAGGCCCTGCACTATTTAGAATGAAAAAGAAACTATCAGTGCTATGATGAAAAAGTCTTTTCCTTCTCTCAGAGAGAGGAAGGGCAACAAAAAAGTCCAAGAAGATGGGAAAGTTATGATCCATATTTGAAGCAAACTAAAATATGGTATGAATTTGAGCAACTGTGACTCCATTTGATGATTTGCTAGGAACATTGTCCTTTGAGGAGCCCAGGGTTGTGACATTATAAGGATAAGAGAAATGTAACTAATCATATGTCATAGCAATCGATTATTTACTAATTTAAAGCTTGTATCATCACCTAGGGGGCAGGCATGGGGAATAGCACTGATTCCTGTACAGAATGTAAAATGTCTCAACCTTGACCATGTAAATACCAAAATGGGGTCCCCTAATTCTAACCCCAGTCTGGATGGCCAGAGGCACTAGGAGGTAGAGGTAGGAGGAGGGATGGAAGCCCGGATGGGGCAGAGCCAAGAGAAGCTGGTGGAAATTGACAGAGGAAAAACAAATAGTTTTAGAGTAGCATATGAATTTGCAAGAGTAACCACTGGAACGAAAACCAATAATACAAGGGGAAAAGTGAGGCAAGAGGAAAGAAAGGAGAAATGGGGTGATACGGATTCTCCACGTCCTTCTTTATCATAACAGGCAATAAGGAGAAATGTCGACAGTGGAACAGTTAAGTTCATAATATACAGAGATTCGTATGAAACCAAAAGACCCAATATGAGAAAAGCCTACAAGTGGTAATTACTAGAGCATAGCAATGAAGGGGGAGAGAAGTGGCTGGGGGCACCAAAGCTTTTTATCATGCCTTTTGGCATTTTCTGGTTTGTTCTTAACCATCACTAGGGCTGAGTATGTAGAGCAAAAGGGAGTATTTGGTGAGGAGGTGTTGTTCTTTCTCTCCGTAGGCTTGCCACAGACGTGTTCATGCCTGCTGCCCAGCACCGCTCATTAAGGAGGCCCCTGTTGCCAGGGAAACCAGCTTTTTACTGATACCAGAGATTATGCAGAAGCCTGCTATTCACCAATCAACCTTCCTCTTGAGCCACGCCACCTTCCTGGACTATCTCTTGCCTCTGTCTAATGCTGTCCAGCTGTAGGAAGCTCACACCTGCTCTCTCTCACTTCCCTCTTTGTGGCCAGCAACACTGGCTAGGGGGCTGCGAAAGTCAGCATGAACTTGACCAGCTGCCTTTGTTTTGTTACAAGCAAACCTGCTCATTTGGAATGACTAGCGGTTGTTTTTTAAATGACATACATTTTACATTATTTTTAAAATGATATAGTGTAAAACCACATTACTTTTTTTTCCAGCCGGCTTCACTGACCCCAGGGGCAGAGGGGGAGGGCAGAGTGAGGACATTTTTCTGATACTAATTATGCTGAGGTATAAAGAACAGACAGTAATGCACTGATCTTAAGTATACTGTTCTATGAGGGTTTTTAAAAAGATTTCATTTATTTAGTTGAGAGAGAGACAGTGAGAAAGTGCGTGAGAGGGGAGAAGGTCAGAGGGAGAAACAGACTCCCCGTGGAGTTGGGAGCCCATGTGGGACTCGAACCTGGGACTCCGGGATCATGACCTGAGCCCACAGCAGTTGCTTAACCAACTGAGGCACCCAGGTGCCCCATGAGTTTTGATAAATGCATACACCTGTAGAACCACCACCCCAGTCAAGATATAGGATACTTCCATCAAACTGCTAAGTTCCTTTTTGGACCGTTTTAGTCAATAACACACATACAGACACACACACACACACACACACACACACACACACACACGGCTCACTTCCACCTCCTACCCTCTCTGCATCCCACTCACCTCCTCAGGGCTCTGATTTCTATCACCGTAGTATCACCATCATTTGGATTCTTCTGTTCTTAACCTTCATATAAGCAATTATGTTTCCTTGGCATCTGGTATCTTTTGCTCAGAATAGTGTTTTGACATTCATCCATGTTGTTATGCATATGGGTATTTGTTCCAGGTCAGTATTTCATTGTATGAATAGAATGCAATTTGTTTATCCCTTTCTTATTGATGGACATTTGGTTTATTGCCGGATTTTCATAATTATGACTCAGACTACTATAAATATTCCTTAGCAATTCACACAGTTTTCTTCTCTTGAGTAAATACCTAGGAGTAAAATAGCTGAGTCATGGGATGGGCTTATGTTTATAGAGTAGTGAAACTTGATTCTTTTTTAAAATTGTGGTAGAATGGGGGCACCTGGGTGACTCAGTGGGTTGAGCCTCTGCCTTCGACTCGGGTTATGGTCTGGGGGTCCTGGGATCAAGCCCCACATCAGGCTTTATGCTCAGCGGGGAGCCTGCTTCCCTCTGTCTCTCTGCCTGCCTCTCTCCCTACTTGTGATCTCTCTCTCTCTCTGTCAAATAAATAAATAAAATCTTAAAAAAAAAAAAGAATAAAGATAATGCAAAAGTTACCATCTTAACTGTTTTTTAAGGATACAGTTCAGGGGGTCATCAGGACGCCTGGGTGGCTCAGTGGGTTAAGACTCTGCCTTCGGCTCAGGTCATGATCTCAGGGCCCTGGGATCGAGCCCTGCATCAGGCTCTCTGCTCAGCAGGGAGCCTGCTTCCCCCTCTTTCTCTGCCTGCCTCTCTGCCTACTTGTGATCTCTCTCTCTGTCAATAAAATCTTAAAAAAAAAAATAAAAAGGACACAGTTCAGCGATATTAAGTACGTTCACCTTTTTGCGCGGCCATCACCACTGTCCATCTCCACAGCTCCTTTCATGTGGCAAAATGGGAACCCTGGACGCATTAAGTATCCCCTCAGCCTCGGGCCACCACCTTTGCACTTCCCATCTCCATAAGTTTGACACACAAAGTGTCAAAATTTGACACTCTAGTAGAATTGAACATTATCTGACCTCCTGTGATCAGCTTATTTCACTTAGCATGATGTTCTCGGGGTTCACTGATGCTGGAGCATATGTCCGAATTTCCTTCCTTTTTAAAACTGAATAACAGTCCGCTACATGTATATTGCACATTTTGCTTATCCATTCATCCATCATTTCCCCCTTTGGGCTATTGTGAATAGCGCTGTTATGAACTTGAACATACAAGTATCTCTAAGTCCCAGTTTCTGCTTCTCTGGAGTATACACTCAGAAGCAGAATTGCTGGATTGTATCATATTTCTATTTCTAATTTGCTGAAGGACCGCCATACTTTCTTATGCAGGGATTGGACCATTTTACATTCTCACCAAAAGCGCGCAAAGATTCCAATTTCTCCACATCCTTGCCGACACTTCTGTTTCTTTTTAGAGTAGCCCTCCTAGTGGGTATAAATTGTAATTCATTTTTAAAAAGCTTTTTATTATAGAATTTTCAAACACACACAAAGGATGAGAGACTTCGAGGGACCCACACACACGTTTTAAGACTTACTGTCATTTGATGGCAGCCCCAAAGGGCATACATTCTCGGAAGCAGGTGAGAGAGTAGAGGCAAGTGAAGATCTCTTTGGAACCACCAACTCAGGACAGTGTTTTGCAGGTTGTTGGCCAATAAAGTCTGGATTACTAGTGTCTAGTCTCTCTGCCTGTGTTCAAGAGATGGGTTAAGGGCACCTGGGAGGCTCAGTGGGTTAAGGGACTGCCTTCGGTGCAGGTCATGATCCCAGGGTCCTGGGATCAAGCCCCTTGTTGGGCTCCCTGCTCAGCGGGGAGTCTGCTTCTCCTTCTCCCTTCCCCTGCTGGTACTCAATGTCTCTCTCTCTCTCCCCCTCTTTCTCTCAAATAAATAGTTAAAATCTTAAAAAAGAGAGAGAGATGGGTTAATAGTCAAGCATACCTCGTAAAGGAGCTGTAGAAAGAGGCTACAATCAAGGGGCCGTAAAGAAATCCTCACCATCATCCTTCATATTTCAACTAACAAATGGTTTCCCTTTTACAGGAGACGAAGGCTCTGATTTGCCTCAGTGACCCATGTCATCCACCAGGGGGAGACTAAACAAGATGCTGTAGGTACCTGGCAATCCGACAGCACTTGTCAGTCCATGCCTAGTTGCCTGGAAACTGGAGGAACCCAAGCCAAGCACAAAAGCCGAAACTCCATCAAGCCACTGGTTGGCCCTTGATTGACTGACACATTCATGCTTGAAGAAAGAGCCAGTATCCTTTCGAATAGGAAACTCCTGAAATGAGTCCCTTGAACATTTGCAAGAAGTTAGCTGTTCCTGAGCTGGGATTTGCCTTTTCCCTGCCAGAAAATTATGGGATCGGGAATGGCAGTTACCCATCATATTAACTGTATTTTCTCATTTTCTGTTTTCCTGATGTTCTGGTGTCTCTGTCCTCCCTGACCCAGGAGAGTGCCCCTCCCAGGGCTAGCTAATTCCTAGACTTAGCAAACGACTTCCCTTTGAGCATGTCTGTCCTATGTAAGCCAACAAATCCAGAGCCTATACTCTGGACCACCATTTGCTGCTTATACCCCAAGAGGCCATATTCTTCTGTCCTAATCATCCCATGGCCAGGGATGTCCCATAACCAGCTGAAACTATTCAAACTAGCCAATCCCAAGTGTGCTTACCCTGCCCTGCTTTGTCTTTCCCATGGAAACCACAATAAGGGTTCCTGAGTATGCTTTCCCCTCGTTCTTTATGAATCCTGACCTACCCTGGTGCTCCCCCATGTTGTCCTGCATGCTGTGGAATGCCCCCTCTTCTTGGGAACTGTTGAGTAATAAATTATCTTTCAGTGGCGGTCATCTCCTCATCTGTTGGTCTCATCATATCTGAATAATAACGGAACTTGCATTTTAAAACATCCCTTCTTCACCCCTAACTTCTCACCCAGAAGGCCAACAAATTAGACAGACACTTCAAGTTAGCTCCTCCATAGAAAAAAAAAAAAAAGTCAGTGAAAAGACCCACACCTAGATATATCCCAGAACCTGTTGTGAAGTATAGATTTTAAAACGCAGAGTTTAAAAACTATACTTTTAGAAAAAGTAACTTGAAGATTTATCCCAAATGAGAGAATAAATAAAGATTTTTCATTTTTAGTATTTCAACAATATTTTGTAGTTTCCAAAATGTAAGTTTTGCACTACTTTTGTTGTATTTATCCCTAAATATTTTATTCCTTTTGATGCTATTGTAGATAGAATTGTTTTCTTAATTTCATTTTGGTCTTTTCTAAGCTACTATATAGAAATACAATTAATTTTTGTATAGTGATCTTATATCCTGTCACCATGCTGAATCTGTTTATTAGTTGGAATTGTATTTACTGTGTTTTCTATATATGAGATTGTGTTATCGTAGATTTTTCTATATATGAGATTTTCTATATATGAGATTGTGTTATCCTAGAATTATAAATAGTTTTACTTCTTCCTTTTCAGTAACATGACCTGTATTTATTTTTCTTGCCCAATTTCCCTGGCAGAAACCACTACTATGTTTGACAGAAGTGATGAGAGTGGACAACCTTATCTTGTTCCTGATGTTAGGGGGAAAGCATCCAATCTTTCACCATTAAGTGTGATGTTAGCTGCGGGTTCTTTCATAGACGTCCTTTATCATGTTGATAAAGTTTGCTGAGTGTTTTTATCCTGAAAGGTGTTGGATTTTGTCGAAAGCTTTTTCTGCATTGTGAGGTCTTTATTTTTTATCTTATTAATATGATATATTATGTTAATTGATTTTCAGATGGTAAACCAAACATGTATTCCTGGGACAAATCTCACTGTTCATATAATTCTTTTCATTTGTTGATGGATTCAGTATAGTTGAGGATTTTTGCATCTATATTCATAATAAATATTTGTAGATTTCTTGTGATGTCTCTAGTTTTGACACCAGGGTAATACTGACCTCACAGAATGAGTTGGAAAGTATTTCCTTTTCGTCTTTTTTCTGGAAGAGTTTGTGAAGAATTGGTATTAATTTTTCTTTAAATGTTTGGTAGAATTCAGTAGTGAAGCTATTTGGGCTTGGGCTTTTCTTTTGGGTAATTTTTTGGTTACTAATTCAATCTCCTTGGTTATTATTGGCCTACTCAGATTGTCTATTTCCTCTCAAGTTCTCAATTACCAAATTTTGGTAATTTCTGTCTTTCTAGGAATTTGTCCATTTCATCTAATTTATCTAGGTTATTGACATACAGTTGTTATAGTGTTTCTTTATAATGCCTTTTATTTCTGTAAGTAATGTCCCCTTCTTTCATTTCTTATTTTAGTAATTTGAGTCTTCTCTTGTTTCCTTAGTCAATCTAGTTAGAGGTTTGTCATAAAAAAAAAAAAAAATCAACCTTCCCAGAGGAAAAAAATATGTAAGGAAAAAAAGACACACTGAGTAAATATCTGTAACTCATATCACAAAGGACTAATATCCCTAATATATAAGGATCTCCTAAAAATTGTAAAAGGCCAACAGACCAATAGAAAAATAGGCAGAAAATTTGAACAGATGGTTCACAGAAAAGAAATACAAAAAAATACAAATAATCTTTAAATATAGATTTTTTAATTAATTATTTATTTTTAAAAAGACTATATGTCTTTACGTATTTGAGAGAGAGAGAGAGAGAAAAAGTGAGAAAGAGCATTAAGAGGGGAGAAGGTCAGAGAGAGAAGCAGACTCCCCGTGGAGCTGGGAGCCCGACGCAGGACTCCCCAGGACTCCAGGATCATGACCTGAGCCGAAGGCAGTCACCCAACCAACTAAGCCACCCAGGCGCCCTATGTGTGTGTGTGTGTGTGTGTGTGTGTGTGTGTGTACATTTTAAGTTCATTCATTCATAAGTGAAGCTACACAGAAATACCATTTCTTAACCACCAGGTTGGAAAATATCCAGAAGTTTTACCACTTTTGTTTTTGGTAAGACTGGGAGGAAACAGATACACATGCATTGCTGGTGAGGGCCCAAAAGGAAGCAACCACAAAGGAGAAAAATATGGCAATATCTAGGAAAATAATGAATGTATTTATGCTTTAACCTAGAAGTTCTAGTTCTAGAAATCTATTTCAAAATTTCACTGACAAAACTATGAAATGACCTATGCATAAAGTAAGTCATAAGCACATTATTTGTAAAAACTGGAAGACCAGAAACAATCTACGGGGGTAGATGAATAAATTAGATACATTCACACAAAGGAATACTGTGTAGCTTTAAAAAGAATGAGTAAGATCTCTTTGTATCACTTTGAAGTCATCTCCAAGATAATGTTGTCTGTATTGTTCATTTTAAAAGTCAAAAAAAGTTTATAGAACGTGCTTCATGTGTCTGGTCCCTTTGGGGCTGCCATTGTTTGTACTGGGGGTCAAGATCAAGTCTGTGTCCTCACAGAGCCTAAGTGAGGAATCGGCTCTACTGGGGAAAACCCCTAAGACCAGACTCAGCAAAACAAAGATGTATATGATCACGCAGTCTCTCCATAATCCCATGGACAGGTGCTCCAGGGCCAGGGTATCTGCTGGACCCAGTGTGTCTTCAATTCCATCAGAGGATCTCCTCCCTACTGTGAGACAAGTGGTAAAGTGACCTTATCAGTGGGGGAGCGAACCGGCTGTTTGATGCCAGGCTGTCTGGGATTGGAGGTGCCAGTTATTCACACGGTTGTCTGGGAGAGTCACTTATCCTGTACTTAGGGACCTTGAAACCTGTGGCATTTTGCAAATCCTTTATGCAGGAGGGACTCTACTGATACCATGAGAAGCTGAGCTTAGGTGCTGTGTGGTGCTGCGTTAATTATATCTCAACTAAAAAAAATTTACCTTCTAGATGGTATTATGCTGAGCAAAATAAGTTAATCAGAGAAAGACAATTATCATATGATCTCTCCCATATGAGGAATTTGAGAGGCAGGGCACGGGGTTGTGGGGGGTAGGGAAGGAAAAAATGAAACAAGATGGGATCAGGAGGGAGACAAACCATAGGAACTCTTAATCTCACAAAACAAACTAAGGGTTGTTGGAGGGTAGGGGGTATGGAGAGGGTGGCTGGGTGATGGACATTGGGGAGGATATGTGCTATGGTGAGTGCTGTGAAATGTATAAGCCTGATGATTCACAAACCTGTACTCCTGGGCAAATAATACATTATATGTTAATAAAAATAAAGAATAAAATAAATTTACCTTACCCAAAAAGAGGTCTGGCCTTTGCCTTTCTTAGCTCTGTGCACTGGAAAGACCTAGAGGCAATGACAGCTAATGAACAAGCAATACCAACATCCTAATGGTGATCTCCGACTAAACACTCTCTACTTCAAGGAACTGGGACTCCCACAAGCAAGTATGGATAGGAATATAGAAGCAAGCCTGGAACATCTGATGCAGAAAAGCATGGGAGCTACCAAAGACTAATGGGATTGTGGCAAAGAATATAGGAATCAATACAAAGAAGCTGCCATGGTCAAAGATGAGGCAACATGAGCATGAAGAACAGTAGTGACGGCAAACTGAGTGAAACAATTAAAAAATAAGTCTTCAAGTTTATAAATAAAAGCTTTTATTGAAATGTTAAAAGTCCACAAGTTAAAAACCAAAACAAAGAACCCAAACAAACAAAAACGGAGACACAACTCCTAACCCTGAAAGTTAGTAATTAAAGGGAAAGAATTGTGCATTTCTTCTCCCTTCAGCAACGCGTTAGTAGAGGCCTACTTGTGCCAGGCACTGGCCTCGGTACTGAGGTTTTGTCAGCTAAGCAGAATAAATTCTGACCCTTGTGGATCTTGTCTGTGACCCCTTGGCATGCAACTACATTTCAAGGTAACCAAATAGTCCTGTTATTAAGGAAAAGTTCTACTTTCCAGAAGAACTCAGCTCATAAGTGTAGAAGAAGTGATAGAGTTAGAAAGACAACTATACTGTAAGTCCTAATGAATGAATGGGTCCAGGAGACAGTGACTAGTGGACCAAAGCCATCAGCTAGGAGACTGGAAGGGAGCCTGACAGAGACAGGATGGGGCCACAGCCCCAGCCCCACTGACCAGTCCTAGCATTGCTAGACATGGGCAGACCACAGGTTGTGATGGTGCTGTGAGGCAGCAGAAATCTCACATTACTCTATTTCCAGCATTCTAGCCACAACATTCCAACCTGAATCAAATCAAGCCTTTGGGGCACCGGGGTGGCTCAGTCAGTTAAGCACCTGCCTTCAGGTCAGGTCATGGTCCCAGAGTCCTGGGATGGAGCCCCATGTCAGGGTCCCTTAAATATCAGGGAGCCTGCTTCTTCCTCTCCCTCTGCCCGCTGATCCCCCGGCTTGTGCGTGTGCGCTTTTTGTTAGTAAATAAATAAAATCTTCAAAAAATTTTAGAAAATCAAGCCTTTAGCATGAACTTCAAGACTAAATAAAATATGGGAGATAGAAGAACACATTACAGACAAGGAAGAAGACAGATCAATGCATCCTGTGGAACAGTCTGTACAGCAGCAGACCTGGCTTCTTCAGCAAGACAAGGGCATGAGGAAATGTGGAGCAGACAGAGGGACTCCTCTGGATTAAATGAAATTTAAGAGACACAACAACCAAATACAGTGCATGGACTTTGCTTGGATCCTGAGTTGAAGAAACTGTCTGTAAAAAGTCCATTTCAAGAAAAATTGGGAAAAACTGAATATGGACTAGGCATTAGTTTTTGTCAAAGAATTAATTTGCTATGATGATAGTATTATAATTATATATGACAATGTTCTTGGTTTTCAGAGATGATATAAGAACCTCAGTGCTGAGGTATCTAGGTGGTGTGGTACAGCAATGATTTGTAAATCATCAGTCATGATCCTGGAGTCCTGGGATCGAGTCCCACATTGGGCTCCCTACTCGGCAGGGGTCTGTTTCTCTCTCTGACCTTCCCCCTCTTATGCTCGCTCTCTCTCATTCTCTCTCTCTCAAATAAATAAATAAAATCTCTTAAAAAAAAAGAATTCAATTCGATAAAAGGCATAATAGAGGCCTTTGAAATTGACTTCATATTGATAATAGGTTTGATGTACGATGAAGAAGGTTAACTATTAAAGTGTAAAAATATTCAATTCAAGGATATGGAAAAATAATCAAAGGGAGAAAAAGAATAAGAAAAACAGGAAGAACGAATTAAAGAAAGTAAAAGCAGAAATCAATGAATTAAAAATAGAATTATTTTATGGGATACTTAATAGAATAGCACTGACAAAACACAAATTCACTGAAATTCATTGAAAAGGACAAGAAAATAAAAATCTGTAATGAGGCTAATTAAGAAAAAGAGAAAGCCCAAAATTTAGGAATGAGACAGGGAATATAACAGAAGTACAGAGGAGATAAAATAAAAATGTTATGAACAACACATTAGATTTGAAAACCTTAATTTAATGGAAAATTTCCTAAGAAAATCCAAAAAAACTGGAAATTAATTCAGTATGCAAGAGACATAAGAGGAAATTGAAAAATTGTAAAAAACAAAAACAAAAACCTTACCTAAGTGGCTACTTACCCTAAGTGACTACTTACCCAAAGGAGCACATGCTCCCACCCCAACGTTTATAGCAGCAATGTCCACAACAGCCATACTCTGGAAAGGGCCCAGATGTCCATCGACAGATGAATGGATAAAGAAGATGTGGTATATGTATACAATGGAGTATCACTCAGCCATCAAGAAAACCAAAATCTTGTCATTTGAAACGACGTGGATGGAATACTAGGCCCAATAAATCATCCAGAAAAAGAAAAATACTATATGATTTCGCTCATAGGTGGAACTTAAGAAACAAAACAGATGAACACAGGGTAAGAGAAGGGAAAATAAAATAAGATGAAAATACAGAGGGCGGTAAACCATAAGAGATACTGACTCTAGGAAATAAACTGAGGGTTGCTGGAGCGGAGGTAGGTGGGGGGATGGGGTAACTGGGTGATGGGCATTAGGGAGGGCATGTGATGTCATATGCATCTGATGAATCACTAAATTCTACCCCTGAAACTAATAATACACTATATGTTAATTGACTTTAAAGCATTTTTTAAAACTACCTAAGGGGCACCAGTCCCATTCTTTTCAATTTTTTTCAAACCCTCTAGAAACAAGTACTGTACACTAACTACTTAAACTGTTTCAGAATACTTATCAAAATACAAAAATTTCAATACTTTTTGTTGTATATCTAACGTAACAATATCTTAAAGAATTCTAGATTCCCAAAGGATTTCTGTGTAAGTGCTAAGATGATACCTTGTCTCAGCCATTGCTAGCCAGAGCCAAAGGCCAAGACTGTGAGGACTCTGGGGTCCCCCACCTGGCAAACAGGCAGTTCCTTGAAAGGAATGGGGGCAAAGAGCCAATCTGGCAATGACAGAATGGTAGAATGGGAAAAGCACAGGAACAGGAAATAGACTTCACTATGGACCTGCTCTGTAATTCACAGTAACTTCAGCCACCTCTCTGGGACCCAATTTCTCGACCTGCAAAGGAGCTCGAGTAAATGATCTTTCTATGGACTCTTGAATATTCAGTTCTATAAATTCTCATTCAGAAGAGTCAATGTGCTGGTGACAGGAGGCAATAAACTATTGGAATGACTTTAAGTATCAGTGGCTGCTAACCACTGAGAGATACAATGGGCAACTTTTGGTGCATCTTGCCTAGCCCAAATCCCCCCATAGAGGCTCCCTCTTCAACCCACCTCGAGTGCAGGACTGGGCCTAGAGCCGCATATTATAGACCCCTTTAGAGAAAAACAGCTCTACAATCACAACAAACATATTCCCCCATTATAAAAATTTATACACACACACACACACACACATGCAGTGGAAGCTGGTGTTCAGGGACAACAAGCAGGTGTGCAAGGAGGGCATAGACAAGACCCACGAAGGTAGGAAATTTATTTGGTTTAGGAATCTGAGTCTCTGGTGCCCAGATGATGCCTGGCAGTAGTAGGCTTTCATTTAGTGATTGTCAAATGACCCCAAATCTGATTCCCCTACTTGGTTTCCATGAGATACTCATGTATTTCTCTGATCATTCTCTTATTTGTTTCCCAGTAAGCTAGTACAAGCTGGTTTCTTATAACCAGAAAGCCCCACCAAATTTATTAGGGACCCCTTCCCTTCAGAGCCACCACTCACTTCACTATGGGTGCACACACCTGGCCTCAGGGAAGACATCACCAGCCTGCACTGTCACAAGTCCTGCCCAAGAATGTGGAATTGACATATTAGGAGACTGGGTCAGGGGTCAGTGACGCTGGAGTGGGTGGTGATAGACAGCCAGGGAGATGTACAAAGGCTGGCTGGTAAAGTTGTTAAGACAGCTCAGACAGGGGCGCCTGGATGGCTCAGGCAGTTAAGAGTCTGCCTTCAGCTCAGGTCAGGATCCCAGAGGCCTGGGATAGAGCCCTGGTCAGGCTTCCTGCTCAGCAGGGACCCTGCTTCTCCCTCTCTGCTCCCCCTGCTTGTGCTCCACTTTCTCTCTCTGCAATAAATCAATAAACTTTGAAAAAGTTCAGAGAGAGAAGTCAACAATAGTGGCTCTGAGAGAACCTCATATTCTTTAAAGTCCTTTCTCCCCATCCCCACTTAAATTACAGTAAATTTCTCCTCCCACTAGTCAAAACCAAATGGCAACCTCTATGGGATGATGAAATGCTCATTATCTTGATTGTGGTGACTTTCATGCATGTGTCTTTAAACTGTGCAGTTTATTGTACTTTAATTACATATCAATAAAGTAAAAAATGTGGGAAGAGCTCAAGTCAAATCTTTCCGTTATTTTACAATAATCAGTAATATATCAATAATGGCACAATGTTTAAGGAGGCCCTTTGTCACGAGGGTGCTATCTTGGAACGTGCTGAATATTAGCACATTTTAAAAAATATTTTTATTTATTTATTTGACAGACAAGAGATCAAAAGTAGGCAGAGAGGCAGGCAGAGAGGAGGAAGCAGGCTCCCCACTGAGCGGAGAACCTGCTGCGGAACTCGATCCCAGGACCCTGGGATCATGACCTGAGCCGAAGGCAGAGGCTTTAACCCACTAAGTCACCCAGCCACCCCATATCAGCACTTCTTTATTTATTCCAGGACCTTCTCATGCAACCCCCCCCCCAACCAGCTGCCTCCTATCCCTCAAGGAAGTGGACATGTAACAGCAAATAGTAAGTTATAAGGAGTCAGGTTGGTGAACTCTAATTCATAATCAACAGAACTAAAATGCAAGACTTTACACATTATTTTAATTTTTCAGGGAGCCTTTACATCTTAATCTTATTCTCCAAATCCCTTCCAGGGGTTGAAATTTACTTTACACTCTTATGATTGTAAATTCTTTTTACACTAATCATAGGGCAAATTTGCCTCTTATTCCCTACAGTAATCAATTTAACACAAACCAGTGTTATGATTTGTTAAAATTATCTACGTAGATAACAACCACTTTAAGGACAAGGTCAAATCATTTATGCTGGTAGCTCAACTCACCAGCAGTGTCCGGTACAGTGACTAGGGATAGGGAAAGGGACTGAAGGATACAATAGAAGACAGGGTAGGAAGAAAAAGGGTTACGTGGGGGTGGATTGATCATGCAGGGCTTTGTAGACGACGCCGGATTTTATTCTAATTATAATACTAAGCCATTGGAGGATTTTGAGCAGAGGACTGGCATGGTCTGATTTGTATTTTTACACTAGGGATCAGTCTGATTGCTGAGTAATTACAGTCAAGTATGGAAGCTGGGTGTATGCCAGAGTACATTGAGAGAAACGGGTGCACATGTTCACTGACAGACAGATACAGAAATGTTTATAGCAACTTTATTCATAATAACCACAAATTGGAAACAACCAAAATCTCCATCAACGGTAGAATGGATTTATTAATCGTAGTACAGTTGTACAATGGAATACTGCGCAGACATAAAAAATGTTTCTACATGCAACGTGGTTGAGTCACACAGTACTGAACAACAGACACAAGCGCACAGAGAATCATCACATTTACATGAAGCTTTAAAGACAAAAGTAAGCTCTAGTGTAAGGATCTGAAGAGTGTATCTGTGTGCAGGAGGGACATGAAGGTATCTGCTGGGTGCTAGAAATGCTATCTTGATCTGGGTGATGGGTTCCAGGGTGCATATAAAAATCCACTGAGGCATACATTTAATATTTACACACTTGACTATGTTACGTCAATAAAATATATTTTGAAAGAAATCAGATAAATGGAGAGATAGAACCATGTGTTGGTCTAGTGTCGTCTTCCAAGTACTCCTGGTTTTCTTCTGAGGCACATGGAAGGATTACAGTCTTCCTGGAACTTTGGTGTGGCCACGGGATTTGTTTCGGGCAGTGAAAGTGCTTTACAGGCCTGTAAGTGATTTGCTGCATTTTTTTTTTTTTCATTTCGCAAAATGAGCACCCACACAGTACATGGTATCTCATTAACTTGAGTCCCAAAATGAGAACAACTTTGAGCAGGGATCAGTGAGCATTTTTTGTGGGGTCACACAGCAAATTATTTTAGACTCTGTGCGTCGTACACACTCTTTCTCACAGCTATTCCAATCTGCCATTATAGAGCAAAAGCAGCCACAGACATCAATTAAGTGGGCAAGGCTATCTTCCAATAAAACTTTATTTACAGAAACAGGCAGCAGGATGGATTTTGCCTGTGGACTGTAGTTTGTTGATCCCTGACCTCGAGCAAAGTCCCTAGCCAAGTTGCAAGAGAAGAGTTCCCGAGGCATTGGGATTTTGCTGTTGTTACTGTATGACAACCTCACCTATCCTGATACAGAAATTGGCTCCATTTTAAAAAACTCAACATACTACACACTGGCTTAGTTGGCAGGCATTCAGGAAATTGCTGTTGGAGGATGGAAGAAATAACTTATGGGGGCAACTCATGTTATGGAGTGGTGAAACTATCTCTTGGGAAAGAAAGCCTGGAAGGCACAAAATCTATCCATTACTAAAGCGGGGGTGGGGAAAAGTAAAACAAAATGTCTTATGGTTGCTGTGGCTGTGTTTGACAAAATGTGTAAGAAAGAGATGATCTCAGAATTCATCAATTCGGAAGCAGAAATGAAAAGGGTAGAATTCACAAATTCGAGTACTTATTGGACAGGATGAAACCACTTCTCAATTATGAAAAGATAAAAATGAGAAATTCTTTAATCTAGAGCATTAAAGAAACCCATTAAAACCCAGTTTTACAGCAAGGATCACTGGATGACTATCACACCTACTGTTAAGATTTCTGGATAAGTTAATGTGCCTCAGACTAAACGTCCAATTTAGTGTAACACTGTTGGTTAATCCCTCAAATTGGAAAAAGACTATGGGTATCGTTCTTCCACGAACCCCAAAAGCTGGTTACCCAGAAATTAAGTTCAGAGGCTCGTGAACAAGCCAGCAAAGAAATACAGCATATCTAAGAAGTACACCTTGACTACATGTCATTTTTGGGTCATCTTCCTTAGAAAAGTGATAAGAACTTCTTTAAGCAAGAAAAGTAAGAGAACTGGGTATCTAGGAATCAGGAAGACAGAGCCACTCCTCTAATATTTTATTAAATTTACTTACTTTTAAATCCCAGAAGAGCCAGAAATCATCTGTAAAGGAAAGTAGCAAGTAAATAGTATGCCATTTTCTTCTAGGATTAATACTTTACAAAAGGAAAATGAGTATTTTAAATGGCATTATCTTTTTCTGATACTGAGTGTAACTTTTTAATTATCAAAGTATTGTTTTAGTCCACTAAATAGTTGACCACTGTTTTTCATCTAGGTTCTTTTGGAAGTCTACCTTTGGATTAGGAAAAAAAAGGAAAAAAAACACAAAGAAATGATAAGACTTCCAAGTAAAGGAGGTAAAGACTTACTATTCCATAGATTTATGTAAGTACACCTGGGTTTGAATCCTGGCTTTACTACTTACATTTACTAGGGCAAATTGCAATCTAAGTTCGTTTCCGCAACGACATTCACATAATAAATATTTGAGCCACATGCCAAGCACTGAGCTAAATTCTGGGAATACAATTCCCTAGTCACAAAGAACTTAGTTTCATTTCTTAATTCGTAATATGTGAATAACAATTACCCAACAAGCAGGCTAAGGCAGGAAGACCTCGGTGAAGGTCAAATGAGACTATGAATGGGCTTCAAAGATCATAAAACACTACACACATATTTATTCATCCAAACATTTATTGGAATGCCAGGCATTGTACTAAGCACTACAGACAGAGTAACTAGCAAGGCACAGTCCCTGCCCTGGTAAAGCTTACAGTCTAGCAGTGATCGGTAAGAAGTAGCAACAAAATGCGCCAAGTGTATGGCTGGGAAAGGAAAAGGGTATTTAGAGAGTGCACAGTGGGGGCAGCTAGTCTAGAGGGCATCAGTGAAGACTTCCTAGAGGAAGTGGTATTTAAACTGAGACCTCAAAGATAAACAGAAATTGTATCTTATCCTATGTCACGGTGAAAGCAGTGGAGAGAGATGACCAGGTAAGTCTTTTGGAAACATCTGGCTGCAGCATAAAAAAAATGTTCAAAACCAGAGAAAAAGAGACTAACAAGGATGCTGTTGCTACAATTTAGGTTGGCTGATGGCCTGCATTAGGATGGTAGCACTGGAAAAGTGAGAAAAACGTGAGACGGTAGACCTAACACAAAGGTTTTCACAAGTGGATTACGATGGAGGTCATGGACAGCTGAGTTTTTGGCTTGGGCACAGCAACTGGTAGCGGCGGTGCCATCTACTGAAAGAGGCAACAAACAGAAGAAGGGCAGGTTTGGGGGCAAGATCAATGACATGCTATGGTGTCCACGAGACAGAAGAGTGACTTAAGCTAGCAGTTAGGTAAATACACGTATTAGGAAAGGCCTAGAAAGGAGACAGAATGTGGGGGTCATTTGCATACAGATGGGAAATGAAGCCATGGACAGGGATGAGAGCAGCTAAGACGATGTAGAAAATAGCTCTACAACAAAATTCTGAAATCACAAGAACACAAACAGGTAAGGGAAAGGGGTGCACCTACGAAGCAGACTGAGAAAGCATACCTGCAGAGAGAATCTACCCCTGAAGCCAACATGTGTAAGCACTTCAAGGAAGAGCAGTCAGAGGTGTCAAAGAGGCTAAGAATGCTGACAAGGATCTAGCTGGGCAGAGCAGTTGTGGCGGCACGGAGAGACTGGGAATACAGACAAATCTTTTAAGAAAACTACTAGGAAAGGGAGATATAGGGACACAGGGTTTTTAAAAAATAGTACTTACTTTAACTATATTCACTGATACGACAGGACTAGTAACAACTATTTTGTAAATAATAAAAAAAAAATTTAAAGACTGCCATGCAGTTACAGAATTACTTAATACAGAAAACAGTAATATACACACATTTTTCTTTTTTACAAACAAGACTAGTTTATAGCAAATTCTCTATTATTCAGGGTCAGTTTTAAATCCTTAGCTTTTATCTCCTCCCAACTCAGTGACTACATGAGGCAAACTAGTTTTATTACCTTAAGCAAAATATATAGTGGAACTTCACAAAATGTACAAGACTTCAGTATTTTTAGGAACTAGGGTAGGAAAGCAGAAGCAGGTCCTCCAAACATTCTTTCAAAAAAGCACTTGCCATGAAAGAGAAGACTCCAACTGCTGGCAAATTACCGGTAGACTTTTTGGTGGTGGTGGTGGTGGGGGTTCATTGTTGTATTTCCAGATATTTAAGATTACTCCCTGTTCACTGAAAATCTCAACTTGACCATTCTCGATTACTAGCTTATTAATACTTGCTTTTCTGCTCTAATTCCGTTTAACAGAATAGAGTCCTTTAGTCTGGTTTAATATAAGCTACTGACTTAAAATGCTACTGAGCTACCAGAATCTATCAAGGCCTTTACCTCACCTTACCAGCCAAACCTGCAACACTGGAATGAGTCTACCCTATGGAACTACTCCAAGTCAGTCTGCCTGACTTGGCCTTTCTCATTCTGCTTCTACCGGTAATTTGCCCTGTCCCTCAGAATAAAATAATCTACAACAGGGGATCTACTGGCACTTTAGGAAGGCTAATATTCCATTGTGCCCGGCTGTCCTATGCACTGCGGGGGGGCGGGGGCAGGGGAGGGGGAGATGTTCTTCATGCTTAAATGCCAGCAGAATGCCCCCAGGTAAGTCTAATGACCAAAAATGTCCCCTGTTTTCTAACAACGTCTGGAAAGAGAGGTTACTGCTTCTGGTCGAGAAATACTGACATCACTATGGTTCCTGAGCTCTCAAGGCATCTCTTTTGATTGCTCGGTCATCAGTTCCTTCTAAATTGTTGGTTATATCCTGGTTCCATGAATTTGCTGGAGTAGTGACCAAGAATAACGTGTTACAATGTTAAGACAGGACTTTAGCACAAGTTTGCAAACTGTACTTGAGAGGACCTCTAAGTTGGGTCCTGCTTTTAAATCATTTTATATATTTGCCTTTACTGTACGACTTCCTTTTCACGGTTAACCTAAGTTTGAAAAGTACTGTTTTTGCACAAAGCTGATGTCTCACTAGAAAATACGGAATTGCTACAATCTGTTAATAAAGCTGCTTCTTGAGAATTAAGTATTTCTACTTGTGCGCTATCTGACATATAGAATGTGTGGGACAGTTCTAAATTCTATAATAAAGCCACTTCCAGCAGCTAACACAATCTGACATCCTATCACTTTAAAATAAAGGGATTCCTTTAAACAGGATTTCTTTATAAAGCAGGAACACCCGTGCATAACCTAAAATATCTCACACCTCCTGATCCTGGAGGGCAATAATCTTATTCTGTCATCCTTTTTTTTGACAGGGCTAAACTTCTGTCTGTAGTAGAATAAAGAATTACTAATGGGAAACCATTAAGATTCTATACTTACCGCAGTCCTTTAATAGGCAATCTGATAAAACAGCACCCAACTGTGAAAAATTCAGGGGAGACCCCCAATAGCTGGATAGTCTGATCTCCAAAATGCAGGAAGCCTCCTAAACCAGCAATTTAAAAATAATTCTTACTCCTTTGACTAAAATTTTGTATGATTATTTTTTTCTACTAGTAATAATATCGCTAGGGCAGGTTGGGGGGGGTGAAAGGAGATCTGTCAGTATTGATTTCAGACTCAGAAAAGTTTAAAAAAAATAGTCTTCGACATTTTGATAGACAAAATACCTCCACTGTACGTTCTTCCTTCTCAGAAACTTCTGAACTTCCTATGAGAGTTTCTGCAAACTGGCTCAAACATACATTTAAGGAGTTGATAACTTCAGACCATATGTATCAGAATTTAAACACTTTGTTAAAATAAAACCTAAAATTTCTTTAAAACATCTGAAAAACAGACTTCTAATTCAACTCACATTATCAGTACTGAACTTCTTTAAAAACAATTATATCATAAAAGCAAAAGACAATGACTCTGTCATTAAATTAAATTTTAAAAAAGGTGTTTCCATGTCTCAGTCCCATGCTGCCTCTTGAGGTGATAAAAACATCTGTCAGAAGAATCTGAATCGTGATCAATTTGGATGAATAAATTTGGTGCTTTGACACAATCCAAATCAGTTAACTTGAAAAATCGGACAAATGTTTGCTTTTAGAAGAGATTCTCTTTTGAGCGTCTCGATGTTGTACTACCAAGGCTTATGGATTGGATTCATTTCTTCCTCTCACAAGGTCATCCCAGTGCGGCTCTATTTCAGTTGTGGCAATCCTAAACAGGGCGTGGAGATGCTCATCTGTCAATGGCTGGCTCAAAGTGTGTTGGTTTCGAGTCAAATATGAAAAAGCTTTTTCGCAGATCTCGTTACTATCAAACAAGGATGCCACCTTACAGGCAACCCCTTTGATAATTGGGTAAGATTCAGCAGACAATCCGGCATAGAACTGCCCCAAGTCTTTGACTCTGTATTCGTTCCAAAGGTTAGTATTCGCCTGAAGTTTTGTTAGCTCCACTCTAACTGAAATAGGCGCATACTCAGGTTTAAAGTTAAAAGGATTTGCGAAAAGTTCTAAGTCCTTTTTAATGAACCTGAGGTCCTTGAAATGTCTCTCAAATTCTTTCTGTAGGCGACAGATCACCACTTGATACCTATCAGGATCAAATATTTTTTGATCTTCTTTAAGATGCTGTTTAAGCTCATCAACAACTTCTCTGAAGGCAGCAAAGTGTGTTAGATTTTTTTCCTCAATATGTCTCTGCAGTAAATTCAGCTTCACTTCAAAGGTACAGATATGGTCAAAAGCAGCAGCAGCAAAGACTTTACTGACTCTCAATAGTTCACTGAGTTCTCGAAGGTGGTCCATAATATCCACCAAGAAGCCAAAGTCACACAGCCATTGCTTGTCTGTGAAATGGACGGTTGTCGCTCCTATTGAAACTAAGAACGCTTCTATCTCTTTTCTCAGGGAAAATATTAATTTTAAAGTTTTCCCTCTTCTAAGCCAATTGTTCAGACATCGTCCATTAACCCTTTCGCCATGCTCTGATTCGGATTCAGTTAGTAAGGCCTGAAATTCCGGGCGCCTAACGCCTCTGGTCTTAATTAAAACTATCCATTCTGATATAGTATTTATGATCTGATTAACATCTACATCGTAGGAGCTCAAGAGTTCCAAGTGCAGAAATCCTGAATAATGGATAACATTCCAGCAGTTGGGGCTTACAGCCTTTTCCCTCATGTAGGACACTAGCCCTGAGTTCTCACCAATCATCCTCAGAGTGTGGGTCGTGGTTAGGCCAACCATTCGCTGCAAGCTAAGCCCTGCTGTTTGCAGGGCCTCAAGGATTGCCGCCATAAGGGCACCAACACTGAAGTGACGAGTCAGGTTGATAATGGTCAGAAGCTCTTCCTGCACCTCCAAGTCCTGGCCCACGCCGCGGACAAAGACCAGGAGATAGTTCTCGTAGGCCACAAAGGCCTGGTCGTCCAAGGCAAGGGAATAGGCTTTAAAGTCCTTGGCTCTGTCAAAGAGCTGACTGCGTAGATTCTTGTTAATGTTCAGGACCCTCTGCCGCGTGACCTCTGGCGATAAATCAATGCCATCCAGAACGCTTACGTGTTCGGGCAGGACATCCCTCAGCATCACCTCCATGCACTGGTACACAAAGTCCCCCTCACCCCAGCCGCGACCCTTCAAGGCCAAGAGGCGGGCGAGCCCGAGGCCTGCACGAGTAGCTCTCTCCTCGGGAGTGAGCGGGGCGACCACGGGCAAGTCGCCCTGCCGCAGACGCTCCACCAGGGCCGCGCGCTCGCCCTCCGCCACATACCGCTCGTAGTAGTCGTGCTCGGCCTCGTAGTGGCGCCTGACGTCGCGTTCGCGGGTGGCTACGACGAGGCGGCGACAGACCAGGCACAGGACCCCTTCGCCCTCCGGAGGCTCCACCACCAAGTAACGCTGGGTCCACTCGGCCCGGAAAACCCGCGATTCGTCGACTTCCATTTTGCTCCTCTTGGGCGTCATCCACATCCTACTTCAGGCCACAAGAACAGGGCCGACCTCCGGGAGGCCGCAAGGAGAGGGGAGGAGCAGGAGCAGGAGCAAGCACCTCCTCCGCTCTGCGCCAAATCACCCCAGCAGGGGGACACCAACCTCCGGCTACGCCACCTACGTTCCTATTGGCTGGAGATTTCGTATTCCCTAGCCCAGGGAAGAGCCAATGGGAAGCGCGGGCAGTGCGCAGGCGCATACCTTACTAACCAGTGGCCTGAAGCCGTGCGCTAGGGAGGGCCCAAGAGACCCAGGAACCCGCGGACTTAAGAAACTTGACTGGCATCCAGCTGCCCAATCAATAGCTCCCTGGTTCCGAAGCCGCTGCCGCGAGGAGGTGGGACAAGACCGCGTAAAGAGAGAGGGTGGAAAGACGTGGGAACGAAGCCCTGAGGTGATTGGCTGAAGGCACTTCCGGTGAGCATCTCGACGTGACTTAGGCTCCTGTGGCGCCAAAATGTCGCTCGTAGCGGGGGTTATTCGGCGGTTGGACGAGACAGTGGTGAACCGCATCGCGGCAGGGGAAGTTATCCAGCGGCCGGCTAATGCCATCAAGGAGATGATTGAGAACTGGTAGGGAGGGAGTGGAGCCGGGCTTCCTTATCTGCCACGATTTAACAGGTCCCTCTTCAGGATGGCGTGCGGACACGCCTCCCTGCCCCTGGCGGAGGCGTGTACAGCGCATGCCCACGGCGCGGAAGGCCTCGGGGTCCTTTCTCTTCCAGGCCCCGGCACTGCCAGTTTTTGAGCGCTCTCGCGAGACTTTAGTAGGGTTGCTGGGGGTGGTCCAAGTGGAGGGCTACATTGTATTGTTGAGCGGCGCCATTAGTTAAGGGAACTGGTTTTAAAATTATATGTACGGAACGTACACAATCTTAAGTGCATAAACTTTTTCGCGGGGACCGTCTCCATTCATACTTCAGAGGGTACCGTGTTATGCGTGTTAACGTATTTTGCATATTCCATAAATAACCCATGCACATTCAAGAGTACACTTGGATTTTTATTCCAGATTGTCGAGATTTTAGACAGGCCCATGGACTTTGGGTTTAACTTAAGATTGCCCAATTGCCAACGTAGGGTTTTCCTCCCCTTTGCCTTTTTTTGGTGGGCGGGGGTGTCAGTCACATTGAGGATACCTGATTTCATGAGGGTATCCCGTGGATGCTGAAGTTTAGAAGTGTCACACAGTGTGGAAGGAAGACTTAAAAACCTGGAGAGAAAGGTGGGTGTAAACCGTAAACTTCAGAAAGACATGCTCGTGATGTACCTAAGCATTACCTTCGAGTTTCAATCAATTGTTGTTCATAAAATAAATTCGCGAAAAGAACAAAATGACCCAGCGAGGAGTGGTGGGTTGGTAAGGAGGTTGATTGTGAAAACATAATAAACAACCACTCCAGGTAATGGGACTAAAGGAGCGTGCAGAAAGGACCACTGAGGGACAGGAACAGAACTAGGACAAAAGCAGGAGCGGGGAACCTGGGAACGGTTTCTCCTTTGGCCTATTGTAAAGGCTGGCTTTTGTTCCCACAATATTAGAATTCACCAACAGAACAACTTGGGCCTGTTACGGTAATGGGCCAGACTACTGCGCAAACCAAACTGAACATGTTAGCTAAGTGGTTTATAATAAGTTCTAAGAGCAGGGATTTTGTGTGGAGTCCAGTTATGCTCTTTTTAATATGTAAATCAGGATGGCTAATACAACTTCAAGAGCTTCTGAGAAGGGTCTTTAGTATTAAGTAACTTACTGTCTTATTTGTGAAGAAAGAATTTTCTGTGTGAGGGGCCGATTACTTTTCTTTTTCATGCAGCCACAGGCAGAATTTGTTTTCTTTAGCCCCTGCTCTCTGTGATGGTTGGCTACTCTTTGAAAGGACAAAAGATTTCTTGACTTCTCAAAGAACTTTCTGCGTTGCCTTTTTTCTTTCTTTCTTTGTTTTCCCCAGCAAAATGTATTTTCTTAAAAGAGAGTAAATAGAAAAACACATTTATAATTTTTTTGAAACGGCACCTTACTAGGGTCACTTGGGAACCTGAGACTGAATAAAATTGAATAAATGGCAAAATTAGTTGAGAAGAGAGTAAGAAATAGGCATGTAGTAAAAGGATCCTACTTTTAACTTCACTTTCTTTCCCAGAGGAACAGAAATAAAGTGTTGAATGTCTTATTGGAAATGATGAGAGCGCCCTCCTGCCTCTCTCTCTTTCCCCTCTCTCACACAGCATGTGAACTTGTTACAGTGTAGTCACAGAGCCTGTAGAACAGAGGAAAAACACACTAATCAGACAGTCTTGTATTTCTCTGGAATTTGTTCTTATACCTTGGCTCATATTAAAATATGTACATTAGAATAGTTGCAGAGTAATAAAATTTTTTCCTTTTTAATTTGCCAGTTTAGATGCAAAATCCACCAGTATCCAAGTGGTTGTTAAAGAGGGAGGCCTCAAGTTAATTCAGATCCAAGACAATGGCACTGGGATCAGGGTAAGTAAAACCTCAGAGGAGCAGGCTGTTTGTGTGCTTTGTGGTGTATACCTACAGGGAGTGACAGAGCCTTTCCCTGTTTGGGAAACTGAGCATTTGTGGATGGGATTTTTAACTGAAATATTCAATACCAGTGATAAATATATGTTGAGTACTATTCTAAGCTGGACACTTGTTCAGGAAAATAAGATCAAGGAGAGAGTTGCTTAAAGGTGCTTAAAAGATGAAAGTTCTGGGCAGACAGAACATGCAAAGACCATGAAATGGAAGCCTGCTTGACTTCTTTAAGGACCAGCAGGGAGCCAATGTGTCTCTAACAGAGTGAGGGAATAGAAGAATAACAGAAGATGAGTTACGTAGAACCTTATGAGCCATTCTAAAATCTTTGGCTTTTACTCTGAATAGGGTAGGATACTATTAAAGGGTTTTGAGCAAAGAGGTGACATGGTTTGGTGAGCTTTATAGGAACCCTTTTGTCTAGAATATGGAAAACAGACTATAGCAGGACAGGACAGAGGCAGTGAGAGGGCTCTTGGAGCAATCCAGGAAAGGGACTTGGACTAGTTTAGTTGCAGTAGAGAAGCAAGAAACAGTGAGATTCTGCATTGATTACAAAGACAGAGCTCTCAGAACTTGCTGATGCGTGGTGTAAGAGAAGGAGGAGTCCAGAATGATTTCAAGGTTTTGGCCCGTGCAAATGAAAGAGTTGCCGCTTAGTGATAGGAAAGCCTATGGAAGAAACACATTTGGGGGCATATCAGAAAATCATTTGGGGGCATGGTAACCTTGAGACGGCTCTTAGTTGAGTTAGCCTGTGAGTCTGGAGGGCAGCATAGAGGTTTGGGCTGGAGATAAAAAGTTAGTGTATTGCATTTTGATGGTAGTAAAAACCATGAGACTCCCATGAAAAGGTGCTGAATGTCACAGGTCATTAAGGAAATATGAATAAAAGCAACGACCTACCATTTGACACCTGTTAGGATGGCTATTACAAAAACAGTAAAATAAAATAACAAGGGTTGTAAAGGATACAGAAAAATTAGAACCTTGTGCATTTGCTGGTGGGAATGTAAATTTTGTAGCCAATGTGGAAAATTGTATGGTGATTCTTGAAAAAATTAAACCGAATTACCATGCAGTTCAGCAGAACTTGTGAGTATACACTCCAAAGAATTGAAAGCAAGGTCTTGAAGACATTTGTCCCCCCATGTTCATAGCAGCATATTTACAATAGTCAAAAGCTGGAAGCAACCCAGGGTTCTGTAGATGAGTAGATTTAAAAATGTGCCATATACACATAATGGAATATTATTCAGCCTAAAGAGGATTGAAATTCAGACACAGGCTGCAATATGCATGAACCTTGAAGGCATTATGTTAAGTAAAATACACCATTCACAAAAAGACAAATATTGTACGATTCCTCGTCTCGGAGGTTGCTAGAGTAGTCCCATTCATAGAAGGTAGAATGGTGGTTGCAAGGGGTTTGGGGAAGGGGTGGATGGAGAATTATCATTTAATGGGGACCGAGTTTCAGTTTGGAAGGATGAAAGAGTTCTGGAGATGGATAGTGGTGATAGTTGCACACTGTGCAAATGTATTTATGGCCATAGAACTGTACATTTAAAGCAGTTAAAGTAAAATTTTTTATGTATACTTCACTATAATTAAATGCCTCTATCGATTTTTAATAAAGAAGTTTTCTAGTAATAATGATTTTTATAAATTCATGTGGCTGGGAGAACTAACTCATCAAGAGAGTGAGTGTAGGGCACCTGGGTGGCTCAGTGGGCTAAAGCCGCTGCCTTCGGCTTGGGTCATGATCTCAGGGTCCTGAGATCGAGTCCCACATCAGGCTCTCTGCTCAGCAGGGAGCCTGCTTCTCCCTCTCTCTCTCTCTGCCTGCCTCTCTGCCTACTTGTCATCTCTGTCTGTCAAACAAATAAATAAATAAAATCTTTATTTAAAAAAATAAAAAAGAGAGTGAGTGTAGACAGTAAAGAGGTCCAAGGCTGGAGTCCTGGGTTGCTCCACTGACGGTGATGAGGTGGAACCAGCAAATTCAGAGAAATGTGACTCGTGAGAGAGAAGGGACACTGGAACAGTGTGGCATTTCTGGTGCCACGTGAGGAGGTTATCGCTGATTTCAAAACTCTTCTCCTGAAAGGGGTTTCTTCTTGGATTCAGTCAAGAAAAGGGAAATTGAAAAATTGGAAAAAATGAGTAGCATAATTATTTACTTATTTTTTGGTGTCTTCTAGAAGGAAGATCTGGACATTGTGTGTGAGAGGTTCACTACAAGTAAACTGCAGTCCTTTGAGGATTTAGCTAGTATTTCTACCTATGGCTTTCGGGGTGAGGTAAGCTAAAGATCAAAGAAATGTGTAAAATACCCTTCTATATGACATTTCTGCCATTTGTCAACTTTTGTTTCTCAACAGAGGTAAATAAGATCTGATTCTTTTTACTTGTTAAATATGTGCAAATCAAACAAAATTAAATTTCATTTTCCAAAACCAAGGATTGTTCATAAATACTTAATACACTGAAAACTATTTTATTTACAGATACACTCCCCCTCCCTCCTGCCCAGATGTTAGGTAGGTATCTTCTGATGGAGAATGAAACACCACCCCCAAAGTATTTTTGTCAAATTATCAAATATGAATCTAATACTTACTAAGTGCAAGTGGTGGGGAAATATAGGAGGTGAGGGAGCATGGTAAATAATACAGAGATTAGGAAACGACATGATAAAAGTCTTGTTTGTTTCCTTCAACAAATAAACTGCAAGGAAGAGAAGTGGAGGAGGGAACAAAAACCTGTAGATTATAAGAGGCGTGGGGCGCCTGAATGGCTCAGTTGGTTAAGTGTCTGACTCTTGATTGCAGTTCAGGTCATGATCTCAAGTTTGTGAGATCGAGTCCCATCTTGGGCTCTGCACTGGGCATGGAGTCTGCTTAAGAGTCCCTCTCTGGGGGCGCCTGGGTGGCGGAGTGGTTAAGCCTCTGCCTTCGGCTTGGGTCATGGTCTCAGGGTCCTGGGATCGAGCCCCACATCAGGCTCTCTGCTCGGCAGGGAGCCTGCTTCCCCCTCTCTCTTTGCCTGCCTCTCTGCCTACTTGTGATCTTTCTCTCTCTCTGTGTCAAATAAATAAAAATAAATTCTAAAAAAAAAAAGTTTATTAAAAAAAAAAAAAGAAAAAGTTTATTAAAAAAAAAAAAAGAGTCCCTCTCCATTCTCCTTCTGTCTCCCTCCACCCCACCCCTGTCACACTCTCTCTTGCTCTCTCTCTAAAGAAAAAAAAAGAGGCTTAAAATGCATATGAACCAGCTCCAATGTATACCTCTTACTTGGATCCTGATTTGAGCAGACTGTAAAAAAAATTGTTTGAGACAGATATTTGAACACATGGGTTATTTGGTAGTATTAAGAAGAAATTGTTGGGGGACACCTCGGTGGCTCTGTTGTTTAAGTGGCTACTTTGGCTTAGGTCATGATCCCAGAGTCCTGGGATCGAGTCCTGCATCGGGCTCCTTGCTCAGCCGGGAGCCTGCTTCTCTCTCTCCCTCTGCCTGCTGCTCCCCCTGCTTGTGCTCTCTCTCTCTTTCTCTGTAAAATATGTCAAATAAATAAATAAAATCTTTAAAAAAAAAAAAAAGGAAATTGTTGGGATGCCTGGGTGGCTCAGTGGGTTAAGTAGCTGTCTTCAGCTCAGGTCACAATCCCCGGGTCCTGGGATCAAGCCCCACAGTGGGCTCTCTGCTGCTTCTCCCTCTACCGCTTGTGCTCTCTCTCGAGCATGCACTTTCTCAATAAATAAATAAATAAATTTTTAAAAAAATTTGTGGATTTTCTTGTATAAGAAATAGTATCATGTTTTTTGGAGGAGTCCTTATCTTTTAAAATGTATGTGGGAATATTTGTGAGTAAAATTGGGGCGCCTGGGTGGCTCAGTGGGTTAAAGCCTCTGCCTTTGGCTCAGGTCATGATCCCAGAGTCCTGGGATTGAGCCCGGGATCGAGCCCCGCATTGGGCTCTCTGCTCAGCAGGAAGCCTGCTTCCCTTCCTCTCTCTGCCTGCCTCTCTGCCTACCTGTGATCTCTGTCAAATAAATAAATAAAATCTTTAAAAATAAATAAATAAATAAAATTATGTGATGCATGGGAGGAATATACAATATAAAAAGTGGTTAAAACATTTTAAGACTAAAACAGGATCTTATAATTTTATGACAATACGCTGTGGATATCTTTTCATTGGAAATATATATATATATTCCTATGTAATTTTTAATAGTTCTATCTTACCCTATCATATGAATATTCTATGTTTATTTAAATGATTTCCTATTGAACATTTATGCATTTTGTCATTTTTTGGTGAATATGCATATGTTCATATACAGTGTATTTTGTTCAATTACTGTCTCAGGGTCAATTTATAGAAATAACATTCATGGGGATGGATCAGTCAGTTAAGTATCTGAGACTCTTCATTTCGGCTTAGGCCATGATCTTGGGGCTCTGGAATTGAGTATGTACTGTATATATTTAATGTCCTTCTTATACAGGTCTCAAAATCATTTTACATTTTCAATTATGAACATTAGCTCAGTCACATAAACTAGGGAAATCCAGCTAGGACCTGGTAATCTCTGAACCTAGGCCATGTTCCTTATTAATGAACTGAAACCGCCACAGGCAGAGTTCACTATCTTCCGAGATGCTGTCACACAGACCCCCATCACAGTGCCTGGTTGCATTTTTATATTCTGTGATGTCCTTCTTGTGGAAGGAGAAACAGGTTCCAGTGGGCTAGGAAACCAGTCTTAGTTACAAGGGGAGAAAAATGTTCATTTTTTAAAACTTTTTTTGGTCTTAATTAGATCATTTAAAATTTATATTTCTAAATTTGCATTTCTAAACCTATAAGAGCTTACAGAAAACAGTTTTGTGTATGTGTGCAACATTATGTATTTGGAGTGCCCCCATTCCTGAAGGTAAGTTTTCAAAAGTTTTGGGAGGCAGATCATTGAGAATAATACTGAGCATGCCTGTAAGTCTGCTGCCTTAATGCACTTGCTGCTAACACATTAATAATCTGGTGTGTTTCTTTCCAACAACATGGATGGAGCTAGAGGGTATTATGCTAAGTAAAGTAAGTCAGTCAGAGAAAGACAGATACTATATGACTTCACTTATATGTGAAATTTAAGAAACAAAAAAAGCAAAGAGGGGAAAAAGAGACAAACAGCAGACTCTTAACTATAGAAAACAAATTGCTGGTTGTCAGAGGTGAGGCAGTGGAGGGCAATGAGTGGACCAGGTGAAGATTAGGAGTACACTTACTGTGATGAGCACTGAGTAATGTGTAGAGTTACTGAATCACTGTATTATACACCTGAAATTAACTTATGTAACAGTGTATGTTAACTATACTGGATTTGTTTTTTTCTTTAGTTATTTGAGAAAGTGTGCACACATTGTACACACGGGAGCAGAGGAGGAACAGAGGGAGAGAGATAATCTCGAGCAGACTCCCTGCTGAACTCGGAGCCCAATGTGAGGCTCACAACCCTTGAGATCATGATCTGAGCCAATTATCAAGAGTGGGACACTTAACTGACTGAGCCACCCAGACACCCCAACTATACTGGATTTAAAATAAATTTTAAAAAATACTCTGTTGTGTTTCCTTTTGGACTTTTTTTCATATGTATTTTCCCCTTGTTCTGATAATATGCTACAAATTCAATTTTTTTTTTTTTTTTTTTTTTTACAAATTCAATTTGATATCCTTTTTTTTGACATGTCATGAAAGTGAGTGAGTGAAATGCCCATTGTTGCCATTTGCTAATACAAAATGGAAGGGGAAATTTAGATCACCTTTCTCTTTAATGAGGTGACAGTGGGTGACTGCAATGTTTGTCTTTCATTCCATTTTGTTTTCTTCCTTAGGCTTTGGCCAGCATCAGCCACGTGGCTCATGTTACTATTACAACCAAAACAGCTGATGCAAAGTGCGCGTACAGGTAAGGCACAGTCTGCTTTTACTCGTATTCATCCTAAAGCATGCCTTATGCTTAGATCTCAAAGTGACCCTATCTAAACACCAATGTCATCTTTTTTGACCAACATCTTGGTTAAATTTTCTTCCCTCTCTGCGGACTAGTT
Source organism: Meles meles (assembly GCF_922984935.1). NCBI lineage: Eukaryota > Metazoa > Chordata > Mammalia > Carnivora > Mustelidae > Meles > Meles meles. Next base: position 32,788,810 of record NC_060069.1, on the reverse strand, counting down.
GCTAATCCACAGAGATGATTATTAGGTAATAATCTTACTCATGGATTCTTAACAGCTAAGATGTGACATGTAAGTGCTTGCGAGCTCTATTACACAGATGTATTCTAAGTAGGTGGTAGATGCGGGTATTATTCTGGCCCTGTGCCCTTTAGTAGGATGTTACTTTGTCTGATGACAGGGCTGTGGCTGGGGTGCTGGAGGCTCACGGTTCCTTAGCTGGCACGTGAGCCCCCTGCTCCCTGCCCCACATGCTTACCTGAGCTGGCTTGCCCTTCCATTGGGGGTGGGCAGGGGGCAGTGCTGTGCTGTCTTTCTCTTGTGCTGCCAAAGTATTCAGAGTCTGACAGACAGCCTTGGAACAGAATAAAAATAGCATTTGAGGAATCAGAGTTATACCTCTGTTGTTTTTGTTTGTTTTTTTGTTTTGTTTTTTAAGATTTTATGTATTTATTTGACAGACAGCGAGAGAGGGAACACAAACAGGGGGAGTGGGATTGGGAGAAGCAGGCTTCCCGCTGAGCAGGGAGCCCAGTGCGGGGCTCGATCCAGGACCTTGGGATCATGACCTGAGCTGAAGGCAGATGCTTAACTACTTAGCCACCCAGGTGCCCCTACACCTCTGTTTTTATAAGCTCTGGCATTTATTAGTGGAAGACAGGTAGGAGTACCTTATTTAGGAGTACCTTAAAAAAGAATTTTTTTAAATCACGTGGACTGTCCATAAATTAATATGGAAAACAGCTCCAATGGTGGCGGGCTGCCTGTTTACCAGTCCTCAGCAGACATACCTGTAATATAATGGAACAGGGAGCATTCCAGAATATACAGCACTGTTGCTGGGGAGTTTGATGCTGTGTGAATTTTACTTGCCCTAGGATATGGGTGTGCTGGTTGGGTCAGCATTCCTTCTCGCAAAACGGGGAGATACGTGTGAATTAATGTCTCCCTAAATGGCCTGGGACACAAATTCTGTTCCTTCACTGCCGAGGTTATATTATGCTCCTGTTCGGTACCTCCAGTGGCTCCCTTCCATGGTGATATGAAATCCAGAGCCATCCCTAAACAGACCGCCCCCACATGCATTGTGCTCTCCATCCACCTTTCCAGCCTCTTCTCTCCACAAATTCCCAGCTGCCAGGTGTTCCAAAGCTTCTGTGCTTTTCTATTTTTCTTTGCCTCAGTGGTCTTCTGTGTTTTCTCCCTGAAACTTTTCCTCCCTAGAGCCTTGTCATCTTTTCTGTGATGCTTTCACTCCCCTCCCCGGCCCCCAGCTGAATGTTTGCTTCTCTAGATCACTTAGCCAGCCTCCTGCACTTTAGGAAAAAGTGTGTCCCCTAGATTGAGAGCGCTCCAGGGCATTTCTTTGTTACCAAGGCCTCTGCGGACCTATCATTTGGTAACCCCTCCATAACTGATTACATAATTATAAAAAAAAATGTTGTTGTCATGGTAGGCAATGGCAAAACTATTGCTTTGTAGCTCAAAACTCAGGAACTAAAAAGCAACATTTGCTAGAAGAATAGGGATTTTTTTTTTGATATCCAATTGGAATGATAATAGAATAGTAGAAAAAGAGGAAAATGGTAATTAAAACAGTAGAGAGCATGGCTGTACCTTATTGTTTGATATAATTTCTTTTTATGCCCTTTGGATAGATATTCTGTGCCTCTTGGATATTACTAGTCTCTTATATTTTCTCTTAAGAGCAAATTACTCAGATGGAAAGCTGAAAGCTCCTCCTAAACCATGTGCAGGCAATCAGGGGACCCAGATCACAGTAAGTATGGCACAAGGAGTATGAATTGTTGAAAAAGAGCTTTGTAGAAATTCTGACATAAAGAGTAAAATTGTCTCAAAAAAATTGTCTCTGAGTTTTCAAAGTAATAATAAAATGAATCTTTGCTAGTTAATAGAAATAAAGACATTTCTCTCTAAACAAGAGGACTGATTATTGGCTTTAATGGCACGGCAGCCTGTGGCCACTCCCTCCATCTTTTTCAGAGACTGGGAGATTCTTTCACTGGGATGGCAGAAATCAGTGCAAGGTGGTTGGCATTGAAATGACCTTTAAACTTGGCTCCAAAAGATGTGAGTTAGAGTCTCAGCCTAGTCATTCAGTGGTTATGTGTCCAGAGGCAAGTTGTTTAGTTTCCCTTTATCTCACTTTTCCTATCTCTTGAATGGAATAAAGAATATCTGCCCCCTTAGAGAGTGTTTGATAATATGGTTGTATCATTAATCAGAAAAAATCTAGTATGCTGCCTTATTTCTGTGGTGCCGTGTTTGGTCTCCTCCCATTGTGTGATCCTACAAAGCATCCCACTGTCATGATATGCATTGTACCCCTCATACCTCCAGCCCCAGCTAGAACACATTTCCCTGAAGGCTGTAAACCCTTGCCTTGATAAGACAGGATAAGACTGGCAGGAGGCAGAAGTGAATGTTAAGTGCATGTTAAGACAGATCCAGTACACAGGGTGACCAGGGTGTGATTTCCAAGAAGCCCAAATGATCTCAGACATTTTTATGAGAACTCTTAGTTTGGAAAATATTCTTGGATGCCGTGTGATATTATAATTATTGGTAAATTTACATGTTTGCCCCCGCTGAATCACGTACTATCCTGGGTAAGACTGTGCTTTATTGGTCTTTGTATTCCCAGCACAGAGCAAAGAGCCTGACCTAGAGATAGCCCTCAGTACCTATTTGAGAAATCAGTGAATGAATATGGGAAGCAGGAAAAATATCCTTTATTTCCTTTGTTAAGGCTAACTTATCTCTTGTCCCCTCCCCCAATCAGTGCTTTGAACTGTACTGTTGGTAAGTATTGTTGGATTCTCTGCTAGCCAGCTTTAGGTAGACAGCTTGGGTCTTTATTTCCATGTATTTCTGTGAATTTACAAGAGAAAATCAATTTCATTTCAGGTGGAGGACCTTTTTTACAACATATCCACGAGGAGGAAAGCTTTAAAAAATGCAAGTGAAGAGTATGGGAAAATTTTGGAAGTTGTTGGCAGGTACAGTCCAAAATCTGAGAGTGGTTCTTTGCCCTCTCTCACTGGAGGAATGTAAGCCGGTGCTTAAACTGAGAACAGTTGGTGAACTAGGTGGAAAACAGCACATTGTATTCTAGCATATGGATTGTTTCTGGTCAAGCTTTAGTTGCCAATTCTGAGCTTCCTCTCATCTCCCTGCGAGAGCAGTTGGTCTCTTCATCGGCAAGTATTCTGTGGTGGAAAGCAAAACAGATGGACTGCCAACTAACCTGAGCCCAAAAGAAATTTATTGGAAGGCTAAGAGTGGCAAGAAATGTCAGCACCTGCTCCGTGGAGAGGATGAAAACCAGGCTGGCTTTGGGGATTAGATAGTAGCCCTGCTACAGTTGTTGTCATTCTTTCCTGACTCTACTCAAGAGTCTGTTTCCTGGGAGAGTGCATCTGATTGGCATGGCTTGGGTCCCCCTGTCATGTGCCTCTTTTCTATGGGGAGATTCCCTGATTGGCAGTCTCTAGTAAATCAGGTGGAATGGGGAAGAGGTAGTTTTCCAAAGGAAGACTAGGGCCTGTTAAAAGGAGAAAGGGTTCAGGGCCAGTGAAAATAATATTATGTCCCCTGTTCAGTGGATCCAGCATGAGCTCTCTAAGCATGCACATCCTGGAGTGGTAGCAGAGATCTATTAACTATTTTTCAGTATTTCTGAAAACTCCAAAATGAATAAAACATTTGCTCCTTATAAAGTAGAACAGACTTCTACATTAAGTTTCTTTGCTTTTCCTTGGAGTTGTATAAAGCAGCATCAGAATATTAATTATCTCTTGAAATAAAGGAATTCTAGTTGGCTCTTTTAGTTCTAGGTGTAGTCAAGTGAATTCATAATTGTTAGCTGAATGAATGCATTTTGCTAGACCCAGTCCTTCAGTTCATGGGGCCCATGAGGGAGGAATAATAAATAAATAATAGTCAACTGAGAAAAGACTGGGAGATGCGAAACAGGGCCTGAGGCCAAAAAAAAAGTAGGTAAGGAGGGGGTGTCTTGAGGGGCTCTTGAGAGAGAATAGAAGAGTTCAGGAGTTGTAAAGTGTAGGTTCTCAAGATGCAAGCTGCACCTAGTGGGTTTGTGAAAGTAAAACAGTAGGCAAGGAAGAGATTGTATTGAAATATCATTGAGTCTAGTCAGAACTAAAAAAGCAAAAACACTTTTTGTTTGATTCTGCCACAATTAGCATTGCTATCTCCATTAAGTCTGTGTTGGCTTATTTTCCTGTGGGTAAAATATGATATATGGAGATACTCCTGACTGTCTGTCTTTGTTTAAATCACGTCACCCCAACAATTTATTTAACCAATAGGGAGTTCTGTGTTATATTGTGTTTTTGGCCACTCTGCTTACTGTTTTGTTGTCTTTTCTTTGACAGGTATTCAATACACAATTCAGGCATTAGTTTCTCAGTTAAAAAAGTAAGTGGTTGGTTTATAAGGGATGGTTTGTATTAGAAAAAGGGATTTTTTTTTTAATAGTTCACCTGAGGAGATAAGATTAGGATGTTTCATTCACAACTATGAGACAATAAGTTGCATTTCCTGCTCGTTTATCAGCAAGGTGAGACTGTGGCTGACGTTAGGACACTGCCCAATGCCACAACGGTGGACAATATTCGCTCCATCTTTGGAAATGCTGTTAGCCGGTATGTTGATAATTCATATTTTGAAAAATCTGCATTCCATGTCTTGGTTTATCATTTATCACATTAATCTGTCAAAGTAACACCTGCCTTAAGAGTTTGCTTTAACGAAATAAGCAGGCTTTATTTCCATGCTCCAGATTTGTTCATGGAGTCATTTCAGGGAACCCACACTTCTTGGGTGCATGTTATCTCCCAGATCCTCTGGCTGTAAATCAGTGTGTTCTCTCTAGCCTCTGTCTTCAAAATAGTCACAAGGTAGTAGAATTCTTTCATCTTCCAGTGCTTTGTCTTTTCCTAATACTTCCCATATCATCAATTGAGATTTCACACATTATGGCTCGACATTTATTAATTGCCTTTCACATTCTAGGCTTTGTGCCAGAAGTTAAGGATGTAAAGACAAATAAAATACTCCCTATCCTTAAAGACTTACCCGTCTGGTGATAAGCAGATTTCTAAGTTACCAGATCTTCATTGTCAGGAAAAGCCTCAGAGGAAACCTGCGGTATAGATTGCTCACGGCATTCCTTACGAGGCAAAACCCACCACTTCCATCACAGAGTCCTAGCTAAGTCTCAGGACTCTGCAAAGCCCAAAGTGCCCATGCCATAATCTGAGAGGAAGAATACTAAGGCCCCTCTACCTGCCAGGCATGGCCTGGATGCAGGGCATATGCAGATGGAGAAGACAGCCCCGGGCTTCCTTTTTTGCAAAAATCCTAGAAGTAGCGGTAGTCCCAGAGCCCAGTTTTCTACTTCAAAGGACAAATTACTCATTTCTTTGAGCAAAACCAAGTTCCTAACTAGGTAACAGTCAATTTGCTTTTAATTACTCTCTTTACTAATTGTTAATGAATTACGTTTTTTAAACTGTGTTCCCAGAGCAGAGAGAGAACACTATTGTTCAAGGAAACTTGTAAGAGCTTCTTTATTATTTAAGGACTCAGAATTAGTCATTATGAATTTCCTAGGGACTATAAGAGATTAGAAATCACACAGAACAGCTGTTCCCAAAGGGTGTTTCCAGAAAACCAGCCTCTTGAGACATTTTTGGGAAGAAAGGGTTTGCTGGTTTATGTGAGAAACACTGCAAGCTATATTTTCTGCTCAGAGACTCTGTACACATTAACAGCTTAACAGTCTTCCACCGCATGTTCAGCAGATGCTTAATGAATGCTTACTGTTTGCCGAGTACTGTGCTGACAAATACAGTAGGACGTAAAGCAGAAGTACTCTTGCCCTCAGAGGACACCTATTCCGTTGGAAAGACACATGAAATAATTATGCCACTCATTAGTGGTTGTGCTAGATGTCTCAAAGGAAAAATAAAAAGCACAACAGGAGAATCTCTCAGAGTCAGGGGGAGGGATAGTCAGAGAAAGCTCTTCGAAGGAGTAAGCCCAGACCTAGGAGGGATAAGGAGGAATTAACTAGCTGTCAGTAGGAGCTTTCCGGGCATGGGGACCCACGCTTAGGAAGATCCTCAGGCAGAGACGAGTGTGGCTTATGTGAGAACTACCTTTCACCCATTAACCTCACCTCCCCATAAGTACAGCCCTGAGGACAGCACACTGGAGCCCCGTTTTGGCACTGTTTAGCCAGTAAGGGATTCAGTAGAAATGAGTCCTTTTGGAATTTCATCTTTGGGGTTGAGTTACTAAGGTACACAAAAGTTTCAGTGAAATAAGGTCTCAGAGCTTGGATTTGTCATTATGTCCCAGCAGACCGAGCAGTGCTTGGCTTACAACAGAAGTGCCTGAAAACAGTGATAGGGTGAGTAGATGGGTAGGTGGAGGAACAGCCAGATGGATGGATGGGTGGGCCCAGAGCACCTCATCAAACCAAATCTCAGGAGTCCTTATTTGGCAGGATTAGTTTATGAAGGAGCTCTGAGTTTTCCAACTCTGAATCTTTATACTGTTTGAATTTTCCATTATTTTCAAGACCCTCAAAATTTCTCTTTTTCAACCAGAGAACTGATAGAAGTTGGGTGTGAGGATAAAACCCTGGCCTTCAAAATGAATGGCTACATATCCAATGCAAATTACTCAGTGAAGAAATGCATCTTCTTACTCTTCATCAACCGTAAGTGAGAAAGAACCATGTGGGGAAGTTTGTCCACAGGGAAGTTTATGGGACCGTGGAAAAATCCCGAATCCGCAGGCTTGATTCCACACAGGGCATCCTCAGGCTGAACTGTGGCTTGATTAGGAAGCCTATAATTTCTAGGCTAAGTCTACTCAGCTCTCTGGAATGTGCTCATTGCTGGGGGCCACTGGCAGAGTGTGGCTGTTGCCTCTGGGAGAGGGCATCACAGACCCTTGTGAGCCTGAACAGCTTCCTTCCCTGCTGGCCTCAGAGCCTTCCAAGCAGGCCCCAGGCAGATGTTTCTTCTCATATTAGATCAAGAGTCAGCTGTTTGAATTGCCCAGCGGGACACAGGGAGGTGGTCCCTTGGGTATAGGCAATGTCATTAGTAAAGAAATGGAATGTTAAGCCCCTGGGGATTCTTCTTTTTAAAGAAAGAGTTATTTATGATATAATGAGCAATACTAGAAATCAGGGAGGAAATTAACTAAAGGAATTTGGATTTTTGTCAGATTCCTCTCTGGTCTTTATCTCTCTGCAGGCATATTGTTTACATGATTGCTGCTTGTTGAGTAAATACTATTTTGCCTTCTGTTTTTTTTTTTTTTACTTAATTGCTTATAGTATGGTTTAGAAAGAGTGTGATAGGGAGCCACAATGGGTCTGATTTCGTTTTAATTTTCCAGCCAGAAATGCATCATGCATCTTGCCATTTGTCCAGTACTTACATTTTCATCATATAAATCCATTACCTTTGTTGTTCAAAGCAATTCGTAATCATTTTATAGTTTTTTGGCTTGCTATTGAAAATGGTAGATTCCCCTGTTGCATGTATAATGACAGCCAGCCAGAAGTGTCCCAGATTATCCTTGTTTTACAGCTATTTCCAGGTCATACAGAAACAGGGAAAAGGGAGTTAGGATTTTATAGACACATCCTATTACACTGATGTATATTATATTAGTAGGGTTTTTTAACTACCTCATTAAGAGGGACTTAAGCCTGATCTCTAATAAAGCTGGCTTTAATCAGGGCTCAGAGATGTTTTTCTAACCTTGAAGAATACCGCTTTGTGACACAAGTGTCGGCGATAGAATAAGTGAGCAGAAATCAGCGTAAGTGCCGCATGCGGAGCCCGTGTGTGTGTGCTGGCGAGCTCTTACCCCACGGGCTCAGCATCAGCATTCTTGAGTCTGCTCGCCGCACCAAGTTCCCAGCAGCATGGAGGCCAGACTCCGGAGTGTGTCATCTGGCTCTCTCCATGGCGTGCGCTCTCGCTCAGGTGGTGGGAAAAGGAACACTCCTTTGGCATGTCTCCAGCCCAGAAATCACTGTAGAGGTGCTCTGGCTGTCCTCTTGTCAGGTGCCCACACCTGCTCCAGGCCTTTGTGCTCTGGGCATGTGTCACCAAGCACAGCACCCTGGTTGTGGGGGGCCCGCAGAGGAGCCAAAACCATGGGGCGTATACCCTTGGCTATACCAACCAACCTAGGAGAACAGACCACCGGCAGGTCATCTGTCCAGGGAGAAGGGAGGGCTCAATTTTCTGAAAATAGATTTTCCTCTGATTTTTATCTTACCTCCCCCGGCTTTGAGTGTTTTCCCACCCCCTTCAGCCTTGTCCCATTCCTAAATTACCTTAAATATGAAGTGCCTGGAAAACTCTTTCCTTTTTTTTTTTTTTTTTGAAGATTTTATTTATTTATTTGACAGAGAGAGAGTGTATACAAGTATGGGGAGCAGCAGACAGAGGGAGAGGGAGAGGCAGTCTTCCCACCAAGCAGGGAGCCCAATGCGGGACTCGATCCCAGGACCCTAGGATCATGACCTGAGCCGAAGGCAGATGCCCAACTGAGCCGCCCAGGAGCCTCTGGAAAACTCTTTCTTACTGTCATTGCTCAGCTGGGATTACCCCACTGTTGGACCCAACCCCCACCCCTGGCAGAGTTAGTTGCTCCATCGTCCCACCATTCAGCACACGCCTCTCTGGAGTGCTTACTGGAACTGGAACTGGAGTGCGTGTAGTCACCAGCATATTGTCCCCCAGCCCATGGCATATGCGATAGGCAGCCAGGGTGTATGTGCTGCAGGAAAAGTCTAAGCTGACGGCGCTCTGCCCACTGTGCCCTGCAAGGGCAAAGGTAGTCCTCCCGGGCTGACTGAGGGAAGGGAAGCGGGGAGGCAGAACTTAGTGTGCTCCCGTGTTCCTGTGAGTGGGCTGAGAGGAGAGAGCCCGAAGCCCAGAGCCAGATGCTCATGGATAGCGACACGTTAAAAGAGACCTCTCTTTCCTAGGGTCTGCTATGGATGTTGCTGCAGAAGTGTTTCTGCTGAGTGATTTCAGGCATGGTATGAATGTGCGCCTGTTACCTCTCCCTTCAGGACAGTTTTGAGCTGGTTACTTTTCTTTTATTTTCTAGATCGTCTGGTAGAGTCAACTTCTTTAAGAAAAGCCATTGAAACAGTGTATGCTGCATATTTGCCCAAAAACACACACCCATTCCTGTACCTCAGGTAAGGCTGCACAGGGCTCTTTAGCCGAGACTCAGAGACTCACAAGGAACGAATTCTGTCCAGCTGTCCTCTTTGAAAGAGATGGACTTGCTCATAGCTCCAGCAGAGAGAATCCCATCCACCACTGGCAAAAGGATGTTCTGTCCTTTCTCACAGGTGAAGGGCACAGTTTCCCTTCACTTACTCACTCATGCAGCAGTCTCCCTGAGGGCTTCCCATGTACCAGCCACCTTGCTGGTGAAGCAACGTTGAATAACAGCTCTTGCCCCTGAACCAGCCAGAAGCTGCCCCCTCCCTGACAGAGAAGCCCCTTGCCCCTCCACGGTCCCTCCAGTGCCCCCTCCTGCCACAGATTCACCGTGTGGTCATGGAGCAGGCAGTGAAGGGTGAATGTGGAGCCGAGGAAGTCAGGTGATGGCTGGCACGGCCTCTAAGCTGACTTTTACATTACATTTTGATGATAGAACCTTTTCTCATGTGTATTCTTATTTTGATCCTCATAACGCTGAAAGGTAGGGAACAGGTTCATGGTTACAGATGAGAAATCCCATCCAGAGGGGATAAGTAGCTCACCCCAGGTCACACAGTAAGAAATTCCACTAGTTCTGGAATGATGGTAACAGCTGGTGTGGAGTACTTGCCAGGTACGCACAGCGTGCTTTGCATGAATTTAAGCCCCCCCACATGCTTTATCCACCTTATAGAGGGGGAGACTGAAGCAAAGGAAGATGATATCACTGGCCCCAGACTGCACAGCTTCAGAATTCAGGTCGCTCAGACTTGACCCTGAAGTTTTGACCACTGTGTCATTTGAACCCCCACAAGCCTGCTGGTGAGAATTGTTTTCCCCATTCCCCACCACCCAACATAGTTGTTTGCTTTTCTTCCTGCCAGTTTAGAGATCAGCCCCCAGAACGTGGACGTCAACGTGCACCCCACAAAGCACGAAGTTCACTTCCTGCATGAGGACAGCATCCTGGAGCGGGTGCAGCAGCACATTGAGAGTAAGCTCCTAGGCTCCAACTCCTCCAGAATGTATTTCACCCAGGTGAGGGCGCTGTCTGTCCAGCTCTGGCTCTGGTGCTTTCACCGTCACCTAAAATTGTGGCCTGTCAGATTCAAGAGCCCAGAGTTCTGCTTGTTGCTTTAGGACTGACTTTCCAAGGATTACCTGAAAGTTTTCCTTTAGTACTATCTCCTTTTTTGAAGCTAACCGTGAAATCATCCTGTTATCTCTGGGCCTGGAGTCAGGAGGCTCGCGGTCTCACTTTGCCTCCATCTAAGACCACAGACTGGCTTCTCAGGAAAACAAGCTGTCTGAAACAGAATAGGGCACCTCTCCTGTGCATCTGTCTTCCCTGGGGATGTTCAGGAGGAGGCCGAGCCCACATTCACAGGGCAGAGGGAGGCAGCAGGACAGTGGGAGGAGCAGGGCCTTGCGTGTCAGACAGGCCTGGGTTACCACCATGTGACCCACCTTCCCCGGTCTCCATGTCTCCCTCAGTGAGGGCTGAAGTGGTCATCCTCACCTCTGAGGGTGGGGACAAGCAGGAGGCAGAAGTGTCTGATGCAAGGCCTGGCACCATCCATCTTATCAGAATTACCCAGGTTCTAAGTGCTTATGATTCTAAGCTACTCCCAGCTCTCCGGGGCCTCACGGTGCCCATCTGTAAAATAAATGGGCGGATAATGCGATCTGCAGTGTCCTATCCCAGTTCTGACATGACATGATTCTCAGCAGCACATGGTGCGGGTGTGCTCAGAAGCACACCAGATCTCAGAACTGTGGAGACGGAAACATCCCCCTTCCCCCACCCTCTTTCCCTCTTGAAAACAAAAGCCGGCAGGGGCAGGGGTGGTGCACAGGTGGGTATCTGGGTGGCTCAGTTGGTTAAGCATCTGACTCTGGATTTCAGCTCAGGTCTTGGTCTCAAGGTTGTGGGGTTGAGCCCGCATTAGGTTCTACACTGGGCCTGAAGCCTGCTTGAGATTCTCTCTCTCTGTCTCCCTCTGCCCCTCCTCGTCCCTTAAAAAAAAAAAAAAGAAGAAGAAAAAGAAGAAAAGAAATGGAAGCACTGGGTCCTGCAAGCAGAGAGTGGGCTTCTGGGAGCCTACTTTAAAAAGAAGACTTATTAAGTTCACGAGGCAGTTTATGCTTCCCACAGGAACCTTCACAGAAAGCCCCTCGCTGGGGGTGGCACGGGCCCGAAGCAGTGAGAGTGGATGCCCTAGGGGCAGCCCTGCCACCTCTGAGCCCGGGCAGAGGCTGGGCAGTGAGTGCACATGGGCCGATGCTGAAGCCACTTGTATGTGGCAGGTGGGCAGAAGAAAGTGCTCGCTGGCTGCCAGCCCTCAGTTTTCTGCTAGTTTTGCTGGGCCCCTGATGCACAGGAGGCTCGAGTCAGCAGAGGTGATGGGTGCACAGACCCGTGCGGTGCCGGTGGTTGAGATGAGGACACACGTGCTGTAGGGCTGGTGGGCCCGGCTGTCAGAGCAGTGTGTGCTACCCAGGAAGTGCTCGGTCACTGGGAGTTCGGTTCCTGTCTGTTGCTGCTCCTTGTCCTCTGCCTCCCTGCGGATGTGCACTGAGACCCCCCACCCTGTGGGTGAGACCCTGTTGGGTGCCTGCCTTCACGGAGGTGCTCCTGGTTCCCAGGGAATACATCCCATGAGAGAGAGGAAAAGAGGGACCTGGGGTATCAGGGGAAGGCTCCTATCCTGGACTTTGGCAATCAGGAAAGAAAGGGAAGGGATGCGGAGGCTGGGACCCCAGGACTGGGTACGAATGAGATGAGCAAAGGGAACAAGGCATGAAAAGAGTGTTTCTGGCAGAGGCAGTGAGGAGAAGGCCTGAGGGCTGAGGGGGACAGGAAGACATGTGCGTGAATGTCTGAAAGTTCCATGCAGTGGGTCCAGTGTTTACCCTGGCTACCCTTAGGATCACCAGAGAAACAGAAAGCACCCTTGCCTGGGCCTTCTCCAAACCAAGAAATCAGTCTCGGGCAGGGGTGAGCGGCATCAGTAGTCACAGAGTTTTCCCAGGTGCTTTCATGTGCAGCTGGGGGAGGCCTCTGTGTGGGCCTGGGGGGGAGCTGGCCCTGGAGAGAGGAGGCTGCAGGGGTCCCAGCCCTGATGACACTTCTGTCAGCATGTTAAGGAGTTTACGCTGTGGCGTGACAGGAATCCACAAGATCTGGTGTGCCGTTTATGAAGAATCCTGTGGTCACAGTGGGGCAAGGATGGCCGAGGCATATGGTGGAGGCCCCACAGTTATCTGGGAGAAACAGGGACAGGCCTGGGCAGAGGAGGTAACTCCACTCACAGACGGTTAAAAATCTGGAACTGCCCGGACCTGGAAAAGGTGTGGCTGGCGGGGAGTGGGGCCGGGGCGGGGTAGGGGGCAGGCTGAAAGTATGAGGTGAAAACGAGGAGCACATTGTCTGGGCCAGAGTGGTTATCCCTTACTCTGTCCTAACTGAGATCGAGAGAAAGAGCTTTGCCGGAGGTCCTGGAGTGTGAGCCGTACTGGGGAAAGAACTTCTTGCCTTCCTCCTTGTCTTATTTTGTACAAGTCAGATTCATTTAGTTAGCTTACATTGTCTTTCCCCATAGAATTCTGCATAGTCCTGACCCGTGTGTCTTCAGAAGGAAAGTGGGTTTCTGGATCAGGCGCCCCCTCCCCACCCCCCGTCCTAGTCGGTGTAGTGGCGCAAGCCTTGGAGCATTGGTGTGGGTGGCGGGGTCCAAACTCAGAGCTGTCCCCACTCCTCTGGGGGCATCAGAATACCTTCTCTCCCACTCCCTAGCTGTGTCTTGCACCACACTGCCCAAGGCCTATGGCACAAGCCCTGGTTTGTGGTGAAGCCATTTGGTATGGAAATCGGGAAGCCCAGGGCCTCCTGGGGTTTGTTGCTACTCCATCCTGTTGGACTGAAGGTGTTTCACTTTTCTGGACTTTAAAATGACTATCTGCAAAGTAGTTCTGTTAATTTCTGCTCCTGTGGCTATGGCACAGGCGAATGAAGCAAATACAGTTGACCTTTACGTAGTGCAGGGCTTGGGGCACTGACCCTCTGGATGATCAAAAATCTGAACTCTACAAAACTTTGACTTCTGTTAGCCTACTGTTGATCAGAAGCCTTACCGATATCATAAACAGTTGACTAACATGTATTTTGTGAATGTGTTATATCCTGCATTTTTATAATAAAGTAATCTAGGAAAAACTGTTGACTAAGAAAATCATAAGGAAGAGAAAATACATTTACAGCACTGTATTATTAAAAGTCTGCATGTAAGTGGACCCACAGCGTTCAAATCTGCTTTGTTCAAGGGTCAGCTATATTCACTTCATTTGCCTGTGTACACTGGAAGGATTTTACATTTTCCACAAAGGGAGGTTTCTCCTTTTTGAGCAGTTCTGCTACTCTGTTTAACTTTTTATTATTTAGCTCATTATTAAATATTTCTAAGTACACATGAAAGTAGATATTACACCAATAATCCATGTACCTGTCACCCAGCTTCAACAACCATCATCATTTTGCCATATTTGTTTTCTCTTTCCCTTTCTCACTTGGTGGTAGGGAAAAGAGTGGTGGTTTTTTTAGTTGGTTTTTTTTTTTTTTTTTACTTTTTTTAAAATTTAAGTTCTATTATACAACATATGATGCATCATTCATTTTTTGATGTAATGGTCAGTGATTCATTAGTTGCATAGAATACCCAGTGCTCATCACATCCCATGCCCTCCTTAATGCTATCACCAGTTACCCCATCCCTCCTCCCACCTCCCTTTCCATAACCCTCGGTTTGTTTCCTGGAGTCCAGAGTCTCTCATGGTTTGTCTCCCTCTCTGACTTCTTCCCATTCAGTTTTCCTTCCCTTCCCTTGTGGTCCTCTGCACTATTTCTTACAGTCCACATATGAGTGAAACCATGTGATAATTGCCTTTCTCTGATCGATTCATTTCACTGAGCATAATCTCCAGTTCCATCCATGTTGATGTAAATGGTAGGTATTCATCCTTTCTGATGGCTGAGTAATATTCCATGGTGTGTATGGACCACATCTTCTTTATCCAGTCATCTGTTGAAGGGCATCTCAGCTCCTTCTACAGTTTGGTTATTGTAGACATTGCTGCTATGAACACTGGGATGCATGGGATCCATTTTTTCACTGCATGTGTATCTTTGGGGTAGATACCCAGTAGTGTAGTTGCTGGATCTTAGGGAAGTTCTCTTTTTAACAACTTCTTTTTTTTTTTTTTTTTAAGAATTGATACTTAAGGTCTTTTTTTTTTTTTAAGATTTTATTTATTTATTTGACAGAGATCACAAGTAGACAGGCAGGCAGAGAGAGAGAGGAGGAAGCAGGCTCCCTGCTGAGCAGAGAGCCCGATGTGGGGCTCGATCCCAGGACCCTGGGATCATGACCTGAGTGAGTTAACCCACTGAGCCACACAGGCGCCCCTCTTTTTAACTTCTTGAGGAACATCCATACTGGTTTTTAGAGTGGCTGTACCAGCTTGCATTCCCACTAACAGTGTAAGAGGGTTCCCCTTTCGCCGCTTCCTCACCAACATTTGTTGTTCCCTGTCTTCATTTTAGCCATTCTAATAGTGTGAAGTGGTATCTCATTGTGCTTTTGATTTGTATTTCCCTGATGGCAGGTGATGTGAAGTATGCTTGCTTTTCAAAAGATTTATTTATTTTAGAGAGAGAGAGTGTGTGTACAAACAGGAGGAGCAGTGAGAGGGAGAGAGAATCTCAAGCAGACTCTGCACTGAGCACGGAGCTGGATGTGGGGCTCAATCCCACGACCCTGAGATCATGACCTGAGCTGAAGCCAAGAGTCAGATGCTTAACTGACTCAGCCACCCAGGCACCTGAAGGGAAGAGAATATTTTAAATTGCACTTCAGGCATTTCCTTTTTTCCCTAGTATTTTATGGTTTTTAAAATATTTTTCCCTATATAATTACAATGTCTTTTTTATACATAACAAAATTAATAATATTATCATTTTAATATCTAGTCCATATTCAAATGTCCCAACTGTCCAAAGAAGATCCTTTTATAAAGTAGCTTCATTCAAATATGTATTAGGTTAAGTTCCACTCGCCATATTTAGATGTTGTCTTTTAAATCTCTTTTAAATCTGGGGGCGCCTGGGTGGCTCAGTGGGTTAAAGCCTCTGCCTTCGGCTCAGGTCATGATCCCAGAGTCCTGGGATCGAGCCCCACATCGGGCTCTCTGCTCTGCAGGGAGCCTGCTTCCTCCTCTCTCTCTGCCTGCCTCTCTGCCTAGTTGTCATTTCTCTCTGTCAAATAAATAAAAAATATTAAAAAAAAAAATCTCTTTTAAATCTGTATTCTTTTTTTGTTGTTCCTTTTGGCTTATTCTGAAGGCTTCCTGTGGAAAATGCACATTTCTGTTTGGCTAATTGTTTCTTCTTAGTATCATTTAACTTGTTCTTATCCTCCACATTTCCTGTAAACTGGGAATTCCTATCAACTGGCATGATTACATTCAGATTTGTGAATGAGATTTCTGTGTGAGAATTCTTTTATTTTTTTTTAAAGGTTTTATTTATTTATTTGACAGGCAGTGATCACAAGTAGGCAGAGAGGCAGGCAGAGAGAGAGGAGGAGGCAGGCTCCCTGCTGAGTGGAGAGCCAGATGTGGGGATCATGACCGGAGCCTAAGGCAGAGGCTTTAACCCACTGAGCCACCCAGGCGCCCCCTGTGAGAATTCTTGATAGATGATGCCATGTACTTTCTGTCATGCCCCAGCAGGAGGCGCATACTGACTTGTTTTGTCATTTCGGTGATAAGACTCACTCATCTGTGGGTTTAGCTGGTAACAGCCTGTTTTCTTCATTGTCAAGTTCCCCAGGAATATTTAGCTTAATGGTTTCACCATTCATTGATGACCATTACCTGAATCCGTTATTTCACTAAGATTGCAAGATTATGATTTTCTGATTCTGTCATTTTTTCTGTTAATTCATTATAATTTTTCTGTATACAATAACTTTGCCTCATTTGTTAGAGCTTTTTGGTTATCCTGAAATACAGTTCACACTAGAAAGTAAGGGTAAATGCTGAGTTCTGTCACTTTAATTATCAGTTTGCAAAGGAATGTGTTCGTGTCCTAGTGATCTCCAGTGATGTTTAATGACTTTGTCCTCTCCGTCTTTCTCTTTCCCTCCCCATCTTTTTCTTTTTCTCTTAATATTTTATGATAGCTGTTAACAAAGCAATATAATTTAGTTAATTACAGTCATTTTTCTCTTGGATCCTCAAATTATCCCTTCTTAGACCAACAAACCCCCTCAACCTGGTGCTCTTGTCCTTTTGACTCAATTCCATTAGTCTTTGATGGTTTCCTTGTTTCTGGCAAGAAAAGATGTTGTAGGCTCACTCTCTACTTTCCCAGCCCAGGCACTGGAATTGGCCATTTCTCCAGGGAACTCTGGTTTATTTTAGTGGGGATAGTATTTAGAGACTGAAATCTGGGATCGGAGCGGAGGTGGGGGGGGGTTCCTTATTCCTGCTGAATGGTCATTAGCTTTAGGCCTTTCCAGTGGACAGAGTTAGGAAATGTGTTTATTTATAAACAGACAAAAGAGTGGCTGCCACAAGCTGGTGGGGAGGGGAGAATGGTGAGTTACCATTTCATAGGTACAAAGTTTCAGTTTGGGACATTGAGAAAGTTCTAGAGATAGATAGTGGTGATGGTTGTCTAATGATGTGATGTACTTAATGCCACAGAGCTGTATGCTTGAAAATGGTCAAGTGATAAATTTTATTTATATTTTACTTCAATAAAAAAGTGAAATCCTCTTATGGCAGCAAAAAAAAAAAAAAAAGGCAGACAAAAATATGAGAACTTTGCGCTAATATTCCCCATTTCAAAACAATTTTAAAATAAAAAGCGTTTTTCTGAATTTTGTATTTTTACTGGTGTATCTTTTAAACTTCAAGTTTTGGTCAGAATTGCTTCTATATTAATACTTCGGTGATGATGATTAAACCTGATTCTAGTTTCTTTCTCCAGTGTTGCTCCACTTGGCAATCTGGACTTTTTTCCCCCCCATTTAAAGATTTTATTTTTTAAACTATTCTCTACAATCAATTTGGGGCTCGGACTTAACAACCCCAAGATCGAGAGTCACTTGCTCTGCACACGGAGCCAGCCAGGTGCCCCTG
Source organism: Meles meles (assembly GCF_922984935.1). Classification (NCBI taxonomy): domain Eukaryota; kingdom Metazoa; phylum Chordata; class Mammalia; order Carnivora; family Mustelidae; genus Meles; species Meles meles. The sequence goes on along the minus strand of NC_060069.1, from coordinate 32,771,312 downwards.
GGACCTGGACTTACTGGTTTCATATTCTGAATCGTCCCACTGCTGCTTTCTTTTTTTTCTTCTTCCCAGATGGATTCTACTTTATTGAAACATATAGGAAGGGTTCAGCAAAAACGTAAAGTGAATCATATATCACATAAATGCTGTTGAGCTTAAAAAATCACAGTGGCCAGGAATCTTATTTTAAAAAAAATTTTAACCCGTTACCTTTTTTTTTGACATAGACTTTACTACCAGGTCTTGCTGGCCCCTCTGGGGAGGTGGTTAAATCCACAGCAGGTGTGATCCCTTCATCTGCTTCTGGAAGTGGCGACAAGGTCTATGCCCACCAGATGGTCCGCACAGATTCACGGGAACAGAAGCTCGATGCCTTTCTACAACCCATGAGCAAGGCTCTATCCAGTCAGCCTCAGGGCATTGTTCCAGAAGACAGGACCGATGCTTCCAGTGGCAGGCCTGGACAGCAAGATGAGGAAATGCTTGAACTCCCAGAGCCTGCCCAAGCATCTGCCACAAATCAGGGCACAGAGGGAGATGCAACAGAGGGGACTTCAGAAACGTCAGAGAAGAGAGGGCCCCCTTCCAGCCCAGGCAACCCCAGGTATGGACTTGGGGAGGAGTGCAGCCTGCCTCTGCTATTCTTTCCTGAAACCACCTCTGGCTTAACTTGGCATGAACTACCTGCTGCTTATCTCTGCCTGACCTGCCCTGCCTCCAGTGGGACATTGCTCTGCCTTATGCACTCTCTGCCTTTGACCATGGCTTGAGAGTCCCCTACTTAGTGGCCTTTGAGATATCTTAAAAGTCCATGGTTCCAAGTGTGAGTTAAACACACATCAGAAAAAAAGTAAAATTTATCTTTTATTTTTAGTAGGGGATTTTGATAACGCCTTAATAGCAGAGGTGGCTAGAGAGAACCCTAAAATATCCAGAGGATTCTCCCTCATCCCACTCAAAGCTGCTTCCACTCCTCAGGAACAACACATTTTCTTGGTTCAACTTATGAAGGCCCTGAGGCCCAGGGGCTGGCCGTGAGAGCGGGAGAAGGTGGATGGCAGCAGTGCCTGTCCTTTCCCTGTCTTCCCCTGGACACGCTCTGCAGGCTCTCAGGGGCCCGGCACTGAGCCAGGGAGCCCAGGCCGTGCTCCTTCCCCAGCAGGCTTGGGGTGAAGGCGGTCGCCCAGGACTTCGCTTCTGCATAGCAGCTGGCCCCCAAAACCCCAGGGCTGAGTGGCCATCGGGATTTGGACGAGTTACTTGACTCCAGTTTGATCATTGCCAAGTCAGTCTAGCAAGACAACATGTAGGGTTGTCTCCAGGGAATCCTCAAGGGTGCTGCAACCCGTGAGGGAGCCCAGTCTGTGCCAGATGCTTCACATACACGATCTCATTTCATGCAGTGCAGAGTTACGTGTCTCTTTGTCACCAGGGGAGGTAACACCACTAGCTCTTCACCATACAGCAGTCGAAAGAAACCTCTGACACCAGAAATGAGATTGTATCACTCCTCAGCTGAAAGCCAGTGCTTCCCCTTGCACTTGGGTGCACCTGCCGTGCCCCCCCTTTAGCCCCCCACTTTCCCTCTCCTGTAGGGTGCTCGTCCACACTGCTTTGTGGCTAGCCTGAACTGCCTGAGCTCCCCCTTGTTCTCCCTGTGCTGGGGGCTTAGGAAGACTGCCTCACACATCCCCTCTTGCCAGAGGCCCTCTTACTGCCCCATCAAGCTGTTACCTTGTTTACTTTTCTTCTTAGCATTTTCTGCTGCTTCAAATGATCCTTCTGTGGCTTTCTGACTCCCTAGCTGGAAAGTAAGCATAACAAGGGCCGGCACCTTGTCCGTCTGGTGCATGGTCACGTGCAGCTGGCACTATAACTGATGGAGGACTGAACAAGCAGGACAGGGTGGGCGCACACACACAAGGCCCTGCAGCTGCACAGGGCAGGTGACTCTAGAGTCCTGCTGTGCACAGGGGCTGGCTGCTGGGGGCTCAGAGTCATCTGATCTGTGGGGTGCCAGAGAACAGACTGATCTTGCTAGTCTGCTGCCCACACGAGGACCCCACCCCAGATGTGCAGAGCCAGCACAAGACGCTGCTCCCCTTTCCAAATGCAATACACAAAATTTGGCTGAATTAAAACCAGTTTTCAAGGATAGTCATGATCTGCGACTCCTTCATTGCAGAAAGAGGCCCCGGGAAAGCTCTGATGTGGAAATGGCAGAAGATGATTCCCGAAAGGAAATGACAGCAGCGTGTACCCCTCGGCGGAGGATCATCAACCTCACCAGTGTGCTGAGCCTCCAGGAAGAAATTAACGCACGGGGACATGAGAGTACGTAAGTGCCGACGTCTGTTGGGGGCTATGGGCCAGAACTGCTAAGGTCAAGTTTTAGCAAATGCAGAAAGTGTTGACTGTAGGGTGGCCCCTCTGGCGTGCCAAGCACACCTCCTTTCCCTCACCCGCAGCAGCAGCTGCTGAAAGACAATTTTCAACTGGGAGGGAAGGGGAAAAAGTATTCTCTGGTTTTAATTATAATTGATTGGTATTCTCACAGAACCCGAACAGCCAGAGTAAAAGACTCATCTACATAATCTTGAGTTTGTTTCTTAGCTGAAAGTGCTATGATACAAGATTCTAATCTGTGGCCTGAGTGGGGCATACTCTCGCTAAAGCACACAGGCTTTGCAGGGCCCCGAGTGGATATCCTGGCACTACCACTTCCACTGTGTGACCTTGGATTTGTGACTTAATGCTGGCTGTGCCTCAGTTCTTCCTCATCTCTAAAATGGGAGTAATTTTACCCTTGAAAATGATTGTGCTGATTAGAGATAAAACATAAAACACTTGTTTACAGAGTAAGGAGGCAATAGATATTTTTATATGCTGAAGACAAAGCCATAAATCAATATCACTTTCCTCAGAAAGAGCTTTTCAGAATACTTGCATATAGAGCTCTGCATTGGTCCCTGTCACTTCAAAACCAGCTAACATGTTTTTGGGAATTAATGGGAGTTAGTCGTGGCCCCCAACTGAGCAGGGATTAAGGGGTAAGTAGAATAGTGGCTTGGCCCAAAGAGCCATCCACACCAGAGGAGTCAGACAGTTGTGCTCCAAGTGTAGACAGCGCAGCTCTAGGCTCGAGACAGCAGCTCTGCACTTGAGTCTACACAGTTTAGTCATGGCCTTTGCACGTTTCAGCTCTAACACATTTCCTGATTAAAATAGTTATGTTCCAGCACCGTGTCTTGAAATACAACAACCTAGATTAGCCTATAAAGTCCTGAGCAGCCACGGAGCAGGTTAGGACTTTTCACACTAATCCTCCACCTTCTTTTTTTTTTTTTTTTTTTCTTTTTTAAGATTTTATTGAGAGAAAGAGTGTGTGTGCAAGCTGGGAGAGGGCCAATGGGGGAGGGAGAAGAGGACTCCCCACTGAGCAGGGAGCCCATTGCGGGGCTCCATGTGGGGCTCCATGTGGGGCTCTGTCCCAGGACCCAGAGATCGTGACCTGAGCCGAAGACAGGTGCTTAACCAACTATGAGCCTCCCAGGTGCCCTGATCTGTTATGACTCAATGGCTGGCCCCTTACAGTTTCCTCTGTCCCTGTAACCCCTTGTTTGAATGAATTCAGGAAGGCCTCAGTTTGCCTTTCCTTGATCCTTCTCTCTTTTCTCGGCTCTCTGGGCCTTTGTCCGCATGTGGGCAAAGCTGTAGGTGTCTCTACATGTGGGAGGAGTAAAAGCTTTCTGTAACTGAAGTCTTGCTAGTCATAGAAGTAGCTGCCAGTTGGCCTCTGATTTTGGTTTCCACAAAGATTTGGTCCAGTTGGTCTTTATTTCCATTTATTGGCTTTCAAGCTGGGAGCTTCTAAAAGCATTTGAAACAATGTAAATGAGGTGGGCTGTTCCTTGATTTATTTAGCAGGCTTACACACAGTAGTTTCAGTTGACAGCCTCCCTCAGATTTGGAATTTACTGTCTTCCTTAATGGTTTGTATCCCTTATGTAAAACAGGCTACTTAGAGTTTGGAGAAATTTCTCTCTAGTTGTGCACTATTTCCAGTGCAGTGTCAAGCACACCTGCGTCAGGCTGGATCAGCTTCCATTGCTGAGGTCCAGGTGATGACTCTAAAATGTTCCCAAACTGTGTGTTTGTACACGTTGTCCCATTTAATTCTAGAATATCCTTGTGAGGGAGGCAGGGCATGGAGTGGAAGTTGAGGACACGGAGGGAAGATGGAGAGGACGGGAGAGGACAGATGAGTTGGAACATCCCAGCAATCAGAAATAGGCCTGGGACACACGTCGCCAAGGGCGGGTGGTGACGCATGGCTTGCACACGAGGTGGCTGGCCCAGGACTCAGGCTAAACAAACTGGCTGCCTGCGTGGGCAGGTGCCCCTTAGGATAGGATCCCTGCCCCGAGGCTGGTGTTTTAGGCGTGCAGGTGTCGGGTCTCAAAGAAGGTGTAGTGTCTGTGACATGGGAACAGAGTGAGCCAGACGGACTGTGCAGCGCTCCTGCCAGCTACCCCATTCCCTCCCTAGTGGGACTTTGTTCACTGTTTGGGGGCCTGGCCTGTGGCACACTAGCACTGCTGGAGGCTTCACCGGGCCCTCGGGATGAGCATCTGAGAGCGTGCGTGTGCTTCGGAAGCCCAGGCCTCCATGTCTGTGGGCTGGGGTTCCTGCCCGCTGCCATGGACCCCATGTCCGTGGCCCCAGATGGGGGAGGCTGCTTGTCTTCAGAGTGAAGGCCGTGCAGGGAATGCCCTGAAGCCCCGATTTGGTGAGGTGGGCCACTTGCCTTAACAAACCAACAGCCCGGCTGCTCCCCACAGGGGCGCACTGTGCCCCCAGCCCAGGAGAGAAGTAAGGGAAGCTCTTCTGGTACCAAAGTTCCTTGTCATGCTCGTTTCTGTGACTGTTCGAGCAATGTGTTGTCCGTGCAGGGATCGTTTCTGGCACTGCGTCACCCTTGCTGTCTGCAGAGGACCTGGCAGGTGGACTCAGCAGGTATTTGCTGAGGCAGTGTGTACATAACTCAGAGGAGCTGCCTGGGAGGTGACTCCGTTTTGTTTTGTTTTTTAATTTTATATTTTTATATTTTTTAATTAACATATGATGTATTATTAGCCCCAGGGGTACAGGTCTGTGAATCGCCACGTTTACACACTTCACAGCACTCACCATAGCACATACCTTCCCCAGTGTCCATAACCCCACCACCCTTTCTCTACCCCCTTCCCCCTGGCAACCCTCAGTTTGTTTTGTGAGATTAAGAGTCTCTTACGGTTTGTCTCCCTCCCAATCCCATCTTGTTTCATTTATTCCTTTTTCCTACCCCCCAAACCCCTCATGTTGCCTCTCAACTTCCTCATATCAGGGAGATCATATAATTGCCTTTCTCTGATTGACTTATTTCACTAAGCATAATACCCTGTAGTTCCATCCACATCATCACAAATGGCAAGATTTCATTTCTTTTCATGGCTGCATAGTATTCCATTGTGTATATATACCACTTCTTTATCCATTCATCTGTTAATGGACATCTAGGTTCTTTCCATAGTTTGGATATTGTAGACATTGCTGCTATAAACATTCGGGTACATGTGCCCCTTTGGATCACTGCATTTGTATCTTTAGGGTAAACACCCAGTAGTGCGATTCCTGGGTCATACGGTAGCTCTGTTTTCAACTTTTTGAGGAACCTCCATGCTGTTCTCCAGAGTGGTTGCACCAGCTTGCATTCCTACCAACAGTGTAGGAGGGTTCCCCTTTCTCCGCATCCTCGCCAGCATCTGTCATTTCCTGACTTGTTAATTTTAGCCATTCTGACTGATGTGAGGTGGTATCTCATGGTGGTTTTGATTTGTATTTCCCTGATGCCGAGTGATGTGGAGCACTTTTTCATATGTCTGTTGGCCATCTGGATGTCTTCTTTGCAGAAATGTCTATTCATGTCCTCTGCCCATTTCTTGATTTGGATTATTTGTTCTTTGGTTGTTGAGTTTGGTAAGTTCTTTATAGATTTTGGATACTAGCCCTTTATCTGATATGTCATTTGCAAATATCTTCTCCCATTCTGTCAGTTGTCTTTTGGTTTTGTTAACTGTTTCCTTTGCTGTCAAAAGCTTTTGTTGATGAAGTCCCAATAGTTCATTTTTGCCCTTGCTTCCCTTGCCTTTGGTGATCTTCCTAGGAAGAAGTTGCTGCGGCTGAGGCCGAAGAGGTTGTTGCCTATGTTCTCCTCAAAGATTTTGATGGATTCTTTTCTCACATTGAGGTTCTTCATCATTTTGAGTCTATTTTTGTGTGTGGTGTACGTAAATGGTCCAGTTTCATTTTTCTGCATGTAGCTGTCCAATTTTCCCAACACCATTTGTTGAAGAGACTGTCTTTTTTCCATTGGACATTCTTTCCTGCTTTGCTGTTGTTGACCGTAGAATTGAGGGTCTATTTCTGGGCTCTCTGTTCTGTTACATTGAATTGTGTGTCTGTTTTTGTGCCGGTACCATACTGTTTTGATAATGACAGCTTTGTAATAGAGCTTGAAGTCTGGAATTGTGATGCCACCAACTTTGGCTTTCTTTTTCAATATTCCTCTGGTTATTCAAGGTCCTTTCTGGTTCCATATAAATTTTAGGATTATTTGATACATTTCTTTGAAAAAAATGGATGGGATTTTAATAGGGATTGCGTTAAATGTGGAGATTGTTTTAGGTAGCATAGACATTTTCATTTTCACAGTATTTGTTCTTCCAATCCATGAGCATGGAACATTTTTCTATTTCTTTGTGTCTTCCTCAGTTTCTTTCATGAGTACTTTATAGTTTTCTGAGTATAGGTTCTTGGCTTCTTTGGTTAGGTTTATTCCTAGATATCTTATGGTTTTGGGTGCAATTGTAAATGGGATTGACTCCTTAATTTCTCTTTCTTATGTCTTATTGGTGGTGTACAGAAATGCAACTGATTTCTGTGCATTGATTTCATATCCTGACACTTTACTGAATTCCTGTACAAGTTCTAACAGATTTGGAGTGGAGTCTCTTGGGTTTTCCACATATAATATCGTATCACCTGCAAAGAGTGATAGTTTGACTTCTTCTTTGCCGATTTGCATGCTTTTAATTTTTTTTTTTGTCGTCTGATTGCTAAGGCTAGGACGTCTAGTACTATGCTGAATAGCAGTGGTGATAGTGGATAGCCCTGCTATGTTCCTGACCTTAGTGGAAAAGCTCTCAGTTTTTCACCATTGAGAATGATATTCGCAGTGGGTTTATTCATACATGGCTTTGATGATATGATATTGAGGTATGTACCCTCTATCCCTATACGTTGAAGAGTTTTGATCGGGAAAGGATGCTGTACTTTGTCAGGTGCTTTTTCAGCATCTGTTGAGAGTATCATGTGGTTCTTGTTCTTTCTTTTATTAATGTATTGTATCAGATTGATTTGCGGATGTTGAACCAACCTTGCAGCCCTGGAATAAACCCCACTTGGTCATGGTGAATAATCCTTTTAATGTACTGTTGGATCCTATTGACTAGTGTTTTGATGAGAATTTTCGCATTTGTGTTCATCAAGGATATTGGCCTGTAATTCTTTTTTTTTTTTTAAGATTTTATTTATTTGACAGAAAGAGATCACAAGTAGGCAGAGAGGCAGGCAGAGAGAGAGAGCGGGAAGCAGGCTCCCTGCTGAGCAAGAGAGCCCGATGCGGGACTTGATCTCAGGACCCTGAGATCATGATCTGAGCTAAAGGCAGTGGCTTTCCCACTGAGCCACCCCAGTGCCCTGTAATTCTCTTTTTTGTTGGGATCCTTGTCTGGTTTGGGGATCAAGGTAATGCTGGCCTCATAAATTGAGTTTGGAAGTTTTCCTTCCATTTCTATTTTTTGGAACAATTTCAGGAGAATAGGAAATTAATTCTTCTTTAAATGTTTGGTTGAATTCCCCTAGGAAGCCGCCTGGCCCTGAGCTCTTATTTGTTGGGAGATTTTTGATGATTGCTCCAATCTCCTTACTGGTTATGGGTCTGTTCAGGTTTTATCTTTCTTCCTGGTTCAGTTGTGGTAGTTTATATGTCTCTAGGAATGCACCCATTTCTTCCAGATTGTCAAATTTGCTGGCATATAGTTGGCCTAATTTGTTCTTATAATTGTTTGTATTTCTTTGGTGTTGGTTGTGATCTCTCCTCTTTCATTCATGATTTTATTTATTTGGGTCCTTCCTCTTTTCTTTTTGATAAGTCTGGCCAGGGGTGTATCAGTCTTATTAATTCTTTCAAAGAACCAGTTCCTAGTTTTGTTGATTTGTTCTGTTGTGTTTTTTGGGTTTCTATTTCATTGATTTCTGCTCTGATCTTTATTATTTCTCTTCTCCTGCTGGGTTTAGGCTTTCTTTGTTGTTCTTTCTCCAGCTCCTCTAGGTGTAGGGTTAGGTTGTGTATTTGAGACCTTTCTTGTTTCTTGAGAAAGGCTTGTATCGCTATATACTTTCCTCTCAGGACTGCCTTTGCTGTGTCCCACAGATTTTGAACCATTGTGTTTTCATTATCATTTGTTTCCATGAATTTTTTTAGTTCTTCTTTAATTTCCTGGTTGAGCCATTCATTCTTTAGAAGGATGCTCTTTAGTCTCCATGTATTTGGGTTCTTTCCAAATTTCCTCTTGTGATTAAGTTCTAGCTTCAGAGCATTGTGGTCTGAAAATATGCAGGGAATGATCCCAGTCTTTTGATGCCAGTTGAGACCTGATTTAAGAACCAGGATGTCATCTATTCTGGAGAATGTTCCATGGGCACTAGAGAAGAATGTGTATTCTGTTGCTTTGGGATGAAATGTTCTGAATATATCTGTGATGTCCATCTGGTCCAGTGTGTTATTTAAGGCCTTTATTTCCTTGTTCATCTTTTGCCTGGATGATCTGTCCCTTTCTTTTTTTTTTTTTTTTTTAAAGATTTTATTTATTTATTTGACAGATAGAGATCACAAGCAGGCAGAGAGAGAGAGAGAGGAGGAAACAGGCTTCCCGCTGAGCAGAGAGCCCAATGTGGGGCTCAATCCCAGGACCCTGGGATCATGACCTGAGCCGAAGGCAGCGGCTTAACCCACTGAGCCACCCAGGTGCCCCTGATCTGTCCCTTTCAGTGAGGGGACTGTTAAAGTCCCTTACTATTATTGTATTATTGTTGATGTGTTTCTTTGATTTTTGTTATTAATTGGTTTATATAATTGGCTGCTCCCATGTTAGGGGCATAGATATTTAAAATCATTTAGATCTTCTTGTTGGACAGACCCTTTTGAGTATGACATAGTGTCCTTCCTCATCTCTTATTATAGTCTTTGGCTTAAAATCTAATTGATCTGATATAAGGATTGCCACCCCAGCTTTCTTTTGATGTCCATTAGCATGGTAAATTGTTTTCCACTCCCTCACTTTAAATCTGGAGGTGTCTTTGGGTCTAAAATGAATTTCTTGTAGACAGCATATTGATGGGTTTTGGTGTTTTGCTTGTTTTGTTTGTTTTTTAAAGACTCTATTTACTTGACAGAGAGAGACAGTGAGAGAGGGAACACAAGCAGGGGGAGTGAGAGAGGGAGAAGTAGGCTTCCCCTCAGAGCAGAGAGCCCAATATGGGGCTTGATTCCAGGATCCTGGGATCATGACCTGAGCCGAAGGCAGACGCCCAACAACTGAGCCACCCCGGTACCCCAGGTTTTGTTTTTTGATCCATTCTGATACCCTATGTCTTTTGATTGGGGCATTTAGCCCATTAACATTCAGGGTAACTATTGAGAGATATGAATTTAGTGCCATTGTATTGCCTGTAAAGTGACTGTTACTGTATATTGTCTCTGTACCTTTCTGATCTACTACTTTAAGGCTCTCTCTTTGCTTAGAGGACCCCTTTCAATATTTCCTGTAGAGCTGGTTTGGTGTTTGCAAATTCTTTCAGTTTTTGTTTGTCCTGGAAGCTTTTTATCTCTCCTTCTATTTTCAATGATAGCCTAGCTGGATATAGTATTCTTGGCTGCATGTTTTTCTCGTTTAGTGCTCTGAATATATCATGCCAGCTCTTTATGGCCTGCCAGGTCTCTGTGGGTAAGTCTGCTGCCAATCTAATATTTTTACCATTGTACGTTACAGACTTCTTTTCCTGGGCTGCTTTCAGGATTGTCTCTTTGTCGCTAAGACTTGCAAATTTTACTATTAGATAACAGCGTGTGGACCTATTCTTACTGATTTTGAGGGGGGTTCTCTGTGCCTCCTGGATTTTGATGCTTGTTCCCTTTGCCATATTAGGGAAATTCTCTACAATAATTCTCTCCAATATACCTTTTGCTCCCCTCTCTCTTTCTTCTTCTTCTGGAATCCCTATTATTCAAATGTTTCATCTAATGGTATCACTTATCTCTCGAATTCTCCCCTTGTGCTCTAGTAGTAGTTTGCCTCTTTTTTTTTTTTTAGTATTTTTTTATTTATTACCTGACAGACAGAGATCTCAAGTAGGCAGAGAGGCAGGCAGAGAGAGAGAGGAGGAAGCAGGCTCCCCGAGGAGTAGAGAGCCCGATGTGGGGCTTGATCCCAGGACCCTGGGATCATGACCTGAGCCGAAGGCAGAGGCTTTAACCCACTGAGCCACCCAGGCGCCCCAGTTTGCCTCTCTTTTACTCAGCTTCTTTATTCTCCATCATTTGGTCTTCTGTATCACCAATTTCTCTCTTCTGCCTCATTTATCCTAGTGGTAAGAGCTTCCATTTTTTTTTTATATATATATTTTTTATTTATTTGACAGAGAGAAATCACAACTAGGCAGAGAGGCAGGCAGAGAGAGAGGAGGAAGCAGGCTCCCTGCTGAGCAGAGAGCCCGATATGGGGCTCGATCCCAGGACTCTGGGATCATGACCTGATCTGAAGGCAGAGGCTTTAACCCACTGAGCCACCCAGGCGCCCCAGAGCTTCCATTTTTGATTGTACCTCATTAGTAGCTTTTTTGATTTCAACTTGGTTAGATTTTAGTTCTTTTATTTCTCCAGAAAGGGCTTTTCTTTCTCCAGAGAGGGTTTCTCTAATATCTTCCATGCCTTTTTCAAGCCCAACCAGCACCTTGAGAATCATCATTCTGAGCTCTAGATCTGACATATTACCAATGTCCGTATAGATTAGGCCCCTAGCTGTCGGTACTGCCTCTTGTTCTTTTTTTTTGTGGTGAGTTTTTCTGCCTTGTCATTTTATCCAGATAAGAATATATGAAGGAGCGAATAACATACTAAAAGGGTGGCAAAGACCCCAGGAAAATGTGCTTTGACCAAATCAGAAGAGACCCCAAATCATGGGGGGAAGAAAGGAGGTAAAAAGAAGTTCAGAAAAAAAATTTTTTTTTTTTTAATAAAAAAAATATATAAAAATGAAAATATATATATGAGACTGGTGAATAGAACAGGGTCACCCACTTAATTTTGGGAGTATTTTGGTCTCCTAGAAGAAACTAGGGGGTTGACTCCTTCTTCTAAAGGATGTCAAAGTCGAACACTCAGTCAGGCAACTCTCTTGAGTCAGCAGCTCTGGTGGGTGCACGTTTGGTCAACAAATGAGGGTAATTTTTGTCCAGTATCCACTCAGTTGTTCCACAGAATTAGGCTCATCTCAGATTAGTAATGACTGAATTTACTCACAAAATGACTAAAGTCACTACAATGAATTGTGACTCCCATCATTTTGATCTATTAATTAATGAGGACAAGGAATGTTGTAATTTTTTTTGCTATCATTTGAATGTGAATGTGTGTAACATTTTATCCACTTATTTTATTTTATTTTATTTTATTTTATTTTATTTTATTTGGGGAGCAGTCCTGGGTATCAGTGTTCATATTTTTATATGGCTTGTCCCCAGGTCATCGTTTCTTCTGATGCATGAGATCAGCTTGGCAGACATTTGTCGAGTATGTTTTCTGCACAAAATGCCTGGTGCCAGGCCCTGAGGCAGAGGTGGGAGGCGAATGAGCCTGGACGTCTGCTGTACAGGATACCGTGGTGGTATGGGGAGTGTTTAGTAAGTAACTGGTGATAACATCAGGTAAAATGAAAGATATTCTGTAACAGAGGTAGAAGGCCACATCAGCCGAGCACAGGGTGAGACCTGCCGGGGACGTCTTCTGGATCATCTCCGACAACAGCCGGAGGCCGTGCACAGGGGGGTTTCTGTAAGGCAGTCTGTCTTGGCACCGAGCTCCTACTCCGCATGAGGCCATGAAGAACTAGAGGACCTGTCGCACTTCCTTCAGGTTTAGCTTTACTTGCTCCTGAGTGAGACCCAGGGCCTCCATCGAGAACTCTGCTGTGTGGTGTCGCTTCGAAGCACAGAAGGATCTTGTCCCATTCTCTTGCTGGCAAAATGGCAGGGACGTTGCCACAGACTTCTGATGCTGTGGAGATAGAGGACGGATGCAAGAGAGGTCCTTGAGGTTCTGATGAGAAGTCGTGAAGAGGTTCAAGTAGCCTCCCGGAGCCCAGGGAAGAAGAGGCCCGCCTGGATGAATGAGCGACTGTGGCAGCCCCACTCTGAGCCAGCAGCCACCTCCTCCCTCCCCTGCCCGAGCTGGCAGGGCTGCACCTCGGTAGCTAGGCTGCGGCAGAGGGTTCCCTGAAAAATCTGTGTGGAAAAATCTCTGGCCCTTTTTTTAGTGGATTACGCTGCTTTCTCTTTCCTCCAGTGCCTCATTATTCAAGATTATTCGATGTTCTCCAGCTTTTAAAATAATCATTTTCCGCCTACGCAGTACATCCTGTAGAGACATTGAGTTTCCAGTGGGAACAGAGGGGAACACTTCATTCTAAAAATGAAGAAAATAAGGCTCTTTTTCTTAGGAGTTGGGGGGACAGAGAGTGTTGCAGAACTTACGTAACAATATGAGAATTCACTTGCGGTGCCCAAGCTAAAAAAGGGTAATGAGACTGTGGCATACAGGCTTATTGCTGTCCCCGGACCCTTCCCTGTGGTTTCCAGACCCTCTTCTTCCACCCTCCTTTATGGCGCTGGTACTTTTACTTACACACACGCACACACACACAGATATATTGGTAAATTAAAAATCGTGTTTCTGAAATACATGCATAGGATCTACACAAGAAAACACATGAACACCTGCTTAAGAGATAGAGCATCGTGGGGTTTGTCACCTTTGAAGCTCTTAGGTACTTCTTCCCTAAACTATCCATTTCCCTTCTCCCTTAGAGGCAACCACTATCTTAAATTTTATGATTGTTATTTCTTTTTAATATAGCTTTACCACCCGTATTTGTAGCCCTAAAAAATTGTTCAGTTTGCAAGCTTTAAATTTTACATGAATGGAATCATACTGTAAGGGTTTTTTGGGGGGTGTGTGTGTATGTATGCATGTAGATATAATGTAAATATATGTTATATATATATATATATATATATATATATATCTATATCTATCACATACACACACATTCTGTTCCTAGGATTCATCCGTCTTACTACGTATAGCTCTGGTTTCCTCTTCCCGTGTAGAAGATTCCACCTGGTGACCATTACTGCACATTTGTTCATTCATTGAAGGACATTTGGACTAATAGGGCCTCATCCATGCTCTCTTCATACCCCATCCCAGGATGCTCTTGGCCATGAGAGATTCAAGAGCTTGGAACACTGGTTGGGAAGCTTGGCTGTGGGTATATACTCAGCAGAGCTGCTGCTGGGTCATAATTTGATGAATTGTTTTTCAAAGGGGTTGGATAAATGTAGCCATTGTTGGTCCCTCCAACAGTGTATAGAAGTCACATTTGTTCGCTTCTTCTCCAACATTTGAACTTGTGACTTTATACCAGTTTGGTGTTTGTGAAATGGTAGCTAATGGTGGTTTTATTTGCATCTCTCTGATTACCTTAAATTTATTTCCTCTTCCGTTAAGTGCCTCTTCTAGTTTTTTGCCCATTTTTCTCTTGAGTTCTTGGTCTTTTTGAACTGATTTGAGGAGTTCTTCATATATTCCAGATAATAATCAGCTACATGAAAACATCTTCCCCCAATTTAGGACTTACCCATTTTCTTCTTCTTCTTCTTCTTTTTAAACAAATACTTGTTTCATGAACAGAAATTCTTAGATTTAACATAGGCAGATTTTATGAATTGTTCTTTACAGATTGGCTTTTAAAATATTATTTAGGAAGTGCTTCCTAACTCTGGGATAATTGAAGACATAGTCTTATATTGTCTCCTAAAATGTTCATGCATAAATCCCTAGTCCTCCTGAAATTCATCTTTGGTGCATGGTATTAGATTCGTGGTTTTCATGTGGATATCAGATTATGCCATAATTCATTGTTATTGTCAGCACATTTGGATTTAACAAGTATTATTTGCTCATAGTTCTTTCCCTTCGATTGTTCGTAGTCTGCCTGAAGAATAACCTTTACTAATAAGATCTTGAGTGGCCAGCTGCGTTTTATTTTGTCTAATTCATCCTCATATTGAAAAGTGGTTTTTGCTGGGTTTAAAATTCCAGATTGACAGTTACTTTTTCTTAATGCATCAAAGGTGTTGTTCTGTCATTTTTGCCTTCAGTGTTACTGCTGAAAACCAGCTATCAGTCTTATATTTTATTACTTACTGGGGAATCTCTGTTTTGTCTCTGAGGGCTTTTAAGATCTTTCTTTAGCATCCTGCGTATCTCTGTGTGCCAAGTGTGGGTTTTGTTGGGCTTCCTAGAACTGAGGTTTGGTGTCTTCCATCACTTCTGGAATAGTCTCAGATATTTTTGTCTTTAAAGTCTGTAAATATCATCTCCCCCTGCCCTCTCTCCCTTCTGGAACTTGAGTTACATATTTATTGTCCTCCATGTTGCATAAGTCGCTTCCGTAGTTTTCCTCTCTTTGTCTCTGCGCTGCATTCTGGATTATTTCTTTAGATCTACCTACCAGTTATTATCTTGGCAACTTTGTCTCATCTGTTGTGAAGTTGGTCTTGATTTTTAATTTCAAGTATTACATTTTTCATTTTTAGAAATTTGGTTTCTTTTGGAGATCTTGATCATTTCTGATAGTCTCCTGCTGCTTATTCATTGCTTAATCCCTCTTAAGCATACTGAACATACTTATTTTCCAGTCTCTGAACCTTTGCAGAGGTCGTGTGGTTTCTTCTGGATTCTAATTCTTGGCACATTCTTTGTGTGTTTTGTAATTTTTTGACTGCTGGCTCCTGGTATTTTATCTGTGGGGGATAATTTGAAGCCTGGACTGAAACTGAACTTCTCCACAGGGAATTTGCTATTGATTCTATCAGGGACCTGGAGGAACAGTCAGCCCCGGAATCAGGGTTAAACTAAAATCTCCATACAAGGTTTTAGGCAGCGCTTAGCCGGAATCCTGGCTGCAAAAGCATGTGAGGACCGGCTCGTGTTTGCAGGTTCTCAGGGCTGTGATTTTTTTTTTCCTTACCCCCAACACCTAGGCTGGAGGTGGGTGGGCAGTTCGGCTCCCTTCCCTGGGGATTTCCTCTCTTTTTGCCTGTGGGTACAGCCCCTGGCGTCTCAGCTACACGTCTTGGGGAAGTGGTCTCCTATTAGACTCCCCATTTCAAACCATTCCTACATTTTTGTTTTTCATTCCCCACACCTCAGGGGCTGCAAAAACTAGCGTTCGTGATCACTGAGGTTCCTCTGGGCCTTTGCGTGACGCTGGCTTCAGGGCTCACCGTACTTCTCTAGCTTCCTGCTTTGCCTCAAGGTGTGATCTTTGGGCAAAGTTTTCCTTTACCTTTGGGCAATGTTTTTGTGGCATTTTGAAAGATCAGTTGTAATTTAGTCCTCATTTGTGTGTGTTTTCAGCAGGAGGTACACTACAGGCATCGTGGCTCATCTGTTGTCTCTAGCTCTGGGGTTCGGTGCTTCCGGCTGTGAAGGGGTGTTGGTGGGGTGCTGTTCCTGACCGACTCTTTCTCTTCCAGCACTCCGAGAGATGCTGCAGAACCACTCCTTTGTGGGCTGCGTGAATCCGCAGTGGGCCTTGGCACAGCATCAGACCAAGTTATACCTTCTCAACACCACCAAACTGAGGTAAACTCGTAAGCGCCTGACACAGCAGGGCTGCCCCAACAATGGTCTGGAGGCGCAGGCGCGAAAAGCCAGGGGCAGGTACCTGAGCTGTTTGGAAAGGTCCCAGGCTTTGGAGACAGAGATGGTTTCCAATCCAGGCTCAACCATTTACCATTTGTGTACCATGGGCAAGGTACTTTCCTGAACTGTGTCTCAGATTTCTCATCTGCAAATTTGGAAATCACTGCTTAACTTGCAGGGTTTTGTGAGGTTAAGAAATGACATGAGAAGCCTGATATTTGGCAAGTTCTTGGTCCTCAGTGTGTGTTGACCACTGTGGTGGAACCACGGGTCAAGGGCTTAGTGCCGGTAGAGAATTCTAGCACCTGCTGTGTGCAGCGGGGGTACTGTGAGAAAGAAGACCCGTAGGGAATGTCGCCAAGGCTCACTCTCACCACCACACTAGACAGCGGGGTTGACAAGCCGTGCTATTTGCCCAGTACGTAGCCAGTGACCTATTGATTGTTCCCAGAGACCTTGGTGGATGAGCTCCTAAGGAGTCTAGAAGCTGAATCAGATGCGTTCTCAGTTAGGTACAGATGGGAGGGCGCTGCCGCCCTGCACCTACTAGACGTTGCCTGGCCACTGTGGGGCCCTTTCCCACAAGCCCGTGAGCAAGGCAGCTGCCATTCGTTGCTTGGGGTTACACACGAGATAAGAACGAATTTCCTCCCTTACAAAAAAACTGCCCAGCCCAGAGCTGACTGCTGGCATGCACACCTCTAGATATTCAGAACTCACACCTTTGGGGCCGTTTTGGTGCAGCTCTGTTCAAGATCCTTTGTCTTTGCTTTGAGAATCCTTTGACTTGTGCATGGGGCTGTCTCTTATTAATGTGTTGGGAATTCTGCTGCCCTCGGTCCTTCTTTTCCATCACGTGTAAGTACATTTCCAAGGCTCCAAACACATTGTGTTCAGATTCTTCCATTTTACAAACAGAAAGCCAGGTTAGTGCAAGAATTTCAGCTATTAATAAATGTGAATGGTTTCCCAGTGAGAAGGTAAAAGAAACAGATTGAAGACCAGGTTCAGAGTACAGAATCTGGATTCAACACCTTCCTTTTCCACCTTATTACTCTGACCTGGGACAAGTCAGGTACTCACTGGGTACCTCACTTCCCACCCTCGTAACGCAGGTATAGCAGATGCCTTGTCTGCTTTGACTGATCACGAGAAGTCTTTAAACAGACCTATTGGTTCTGACTGCTTAAGAACTCTGAAGGACCGTTTATTTGAGTTCCGTGTTGGGTAAGGTGGTCAGTGTGCTGGAGGTATCTGGTGCTGCCAGCCAGTGCGTCACCCCACACCAAACACCCGGGTGGTCTGATTTGGCCTTGTGTCCGCTTGCGATTATTTAGCAAGTCTCCTGCCATCCCTGTGCACTCCATACCACTTTTAATAGTGAGTTATTAAAAAAAAAAAAGTGACTTATAGGATTCTTTGTAAGTGGAGAAGTAAGCAAACTAAAGTTTCGTTCATTTCACCTACAGCGTGTTTGGCAGCCTTTACAGCACCAGGGGGTGGGGACAGAGCTTGTGTGACTTAGAGACTTAGCGCTCTCAGCCTCAGGTGGAGGCCCTGCCCGCCAGCCAGAGCCCTGACTGGAGCACACAGCGGAGCGGGTCCTACTCCTTAGAGGAGAAGGACGTCCTGTAGATGGTCAGGAAGGCTCCACAGCGCCTCCCATCCGTGTTGCAGGGGTTCTTTCTCCCGTTTGTCCTTGACTGCTTAGCTGTCAAGCATGGATTCAGCATTTCCTTAAAGTCACTTCATTTTTATTTTCAGTGAAGAACTGTTCTACCAGATACTTATTTATGATTTTGCCAATTTTGGTGTCCTCAGGCTCTCGGTAAGTTTATTTCCTGCTTCTCCCTTCTGAAACTTCAACACCTGGTCATTTCTGAAAATAATAGCTCTACCCCAATATCTGATTTGTAGTATATTGGGTTTTTCTAAATATGCCAAAGATAGTGTCTGTATTGTATGATTTGTATATGGAAGGATCTTTAGTTATAATAGTTTTATACAAAGCTGAAGTTATTTGGTAGACAGCTTAAACAAAGGTTTATTATTATGTTGGTTAATACATACCTACTTAAGAAAACTTATAAAGAGAAAAAAGAGAAATAAACATTTCCTAAAGCCTATGACCCAAATACAACCAACCCCAGCTGACAGAATTAGGTCATTTCTTCCGAGACCTTTTCATTGCTTAATTTTAATTTGGAATTAAAATCAGACTATTTATGTAGTTTCATATCATCATTGTACAGCTGATGTAACTCTACAAAAAAGCCAACTGGTATTTTCATTGGGATTGTCTTGAATCTATAGAACAATTGGGGAGGAAATCTTTTGTTAGATTTATCCCTTAACATCCCACATTTTTGATGCTATTATAAATGGCATTTTAAATAATGTCCAGTTGTTTGTTGCTAGTATATAGAAACGAAGTGTTTCTGTACATTGATCTTGTTCCTTGCAACCTTGCCAAACTCACTTAGTAGTGCTGGTAGTTTTCTTACAGATTTCCGTCAGTTTCTACATGCATGATCACACCCTCTGTGTATAAAGCCAGGTTTATTTTTCCTGTCCAGTCTCTATGGCTTTTCTTTTTCTTGCCTGATTGCACTGGCTAGACACTTAGTGCAATGTTGGATAGAAGTGGTGAGAATGGAAATCCTTCTCTCATTGTTGATCTTATGGGGAAACACGTTTAGTCTTTCCAAAGTATGTTTTTTGCTGTAGGTGAGAGGAGATGTCCTTTATGACGTTGAGGAAGTTTCCTTCTGTTCCTTATTTGCTTACAGTTACTTTTATTCAGGAATGGATACTGAGTTTTTTCAAATGCCTTTTCTGCATCTGTCGAGATAACTGCGTGATATTCTTTTTAAAATTTCTTAATATAATGAATTACATTGATTTTCATTTTAAAATCCAATCTTGCATTCCTGGAATGAACCCTGCTTGTACGTGATGTATTCCTTTTTTTTACGTATTACTGAAATTGATTTGTCAGAATTTTGTTTATAGTTGCTACATATATGTTCATGAATGATACTGGTTTTTATTTTTCTTACAGTCTTTGATTTTGGTATCAGCATTAATGCTGGCTTCATAGAATGAGTTGGGAGCTATCTATCCCCTCCTTTTCCATCATCTGAAAGAGTTTGTATAGAATTGTATAGAATTTATTCTTTAAATGTCTGGTAGAATTCATCAGTGAGTGAAACCATCTGGGCCTGGAGACTTCCTCATGGGAAGGTTTCTAGCTTCAAATTCAGTTTCTTTCATAGATAACTATTCAGGTTATCTTTTTTCTCCTTGACAGAGCTTTGCTTTTGGTTTCTTTCAAGGAATTTGTCCATTGAAGTTTTTTAATTTAGTGGCAGGAAGTTGTTCATAGTATTTTTCATAATTATTTTAACGTCTAGATCCTCTCTCATTCTTAATATTGGCGATGTGTGCACTCCCTTTTTAACCTGATCAGTCTGGTTAGAAGCTTACCAGTTTTTATTGCTCTCAAAGAACTTTTTGTATCATTGATTTTTCTCTTGATTTTCTGTTTTCTAGTCCATTGATATTTACTTCCTTTCTACTTATTTTGGGTTTAATTTGCTCTTCTGTTTCAAATTTCTTAAGATAGAAACTGAAGTTACTGATTTGACGTCATTCTTTTCTAATATAGGTCTTAAGTGCTAATCAACTGCCGGGTCCTTTCATTGACTTCTCTATTATTATGAGAAAATAGGAACAGTGTTCTGTGGATTTATAACATGTATGTTATAATGTAACATACATGTTATATGTTTAACATGTGTGTTGTAACATTATATGTTAAAATGCATGACCATAGTAACATCAGATGGGGAGACATGGAAGAAAATTTAGACATCTTATTTTTAACCATATATTTCAGTCTTCTTCCTAAACAGATGACTTACCTGAGATGTCACTGAACTGGTTCTCCCCTTCCCTTGGTTATTTATCAGAGCACGGGAGAACAGTGCCTCCAGACGGCCTCCCTCTTCCCACCTGTTTGGCAGGCTGGCATATCCTCTCTGCTGAAATGGCCACTAGTGAGGAGAAGGAAGAGGTTTCCTTGTGGATTTTCAGGTGTTTTCTTTGTGGGAGATGGGGAGCGATGTTAGATTTGGGGTTTCTCAGCTGCTGTCATGATCATGGCTTTGTGGTTTTCGCACAGGCACATCTCGTTTTATTCTGTGCTTCATTGTACATCACAGACCTTGCATTTCTACAAATTCAAGGTCTGTGGCAACACTACAGTGAACAAGTCTTTGGCACCATCTTTCTGACCGCATTTACTCACTTCATGTCTCTGTTACATTTTGGTAATTCTGGCAATATTTCAGACTTTTTTTTATTATTATTGTATTTGTGTATATTTATAAACTGTGATCAGTTATAATAATTCACTGGACGCTCAGATGGTTAGCATTTTTTAACAGTAATTTTTTTTCTCCAGAAGCACATATTTTTTTTTCTTCACTTTTTGTATTTAAATTCAATTAATTAACATTAATGTATTGTTTTAGGGGCACAGGTCTGTGAATTATCAGTCTTATTTAACACCCAGTGCTCATTACAACACGTACCCTCCCCAATGTCCATCATCCAGTTACCCCATCTCTCCACCCACCTTCCTCCAGCAACCCTCTGTTTCATGTTTCCTATGTTTGTCTCCCTCTCTGATTTCATCTTGTTCCATTTTTTCCTCTCTTCCCCTTATGATCCTCTGCCTTGATTCTTAAATTCTGTATATCAGTAAGTTCATATAATTGTCTTTCTCTGATTGATTTATTTCACTTAGCATAGTCTAGTTCCATCGATGTTGTTGCAAATGGCAAGATTTCAGGTTTTTTGATGGCTGAGTAATACTCCATTGTATATATATACCACATCTTCTTTAGCCATTCATCTGTCAATGGACATCTGGGCTTTTTCCATAGTTTGGTTATTATGGACCTTGCTGCTATCAATACTGGGGTGCAGGTGCCCCTTTGGACCATTTCATTTGTATCTTTGGGTTAAACACTGAGCAATGAAATTGCTGGATCATAGAGTAGCTCTGTTTTCAACTTTTTGAGGAACCTTCATACTGTTTTCCAGAGTGTCTGCACCAGCTTGCATTCCCACCAACAGTGTAGGAGGATTCCCCTTTCTCCACGTCCTCGCCAGCATCTGTCATTTCCTAACTTGTTAATTTTAGCCATTATGACTGGTGTGAGGTGGTATCTCATTGCGGTTTTGATTTGTATTTCCCTGATGCCGAGTGATGTGGAGCACTTTTTCATGTGTCTGTTGGCCATCTGGATGTCTTCTTTGCAGAAATGTCTGTTCATGTCCTCTGCCCATTTCTTGATTGGATTATTTGTTCTTTGGGTGTTGAGTTTGGTAAGTTCTTTATAGATTTTGGATACTAGCCTTTTATCTGGTACATCGTTTGCAAATATCTTCTCTCATTCTGTCAGTTGTCTTTTGGTTTTGTCTATGGTTTCCTTTGCTGTGCAAAAGCTTTTTATCTTAATGAAGTTCCAATAGTTCATTTTTGCCTTTGTTTCCATTGCCTTTGGAGATGGGTCTAGCAAGTAGTTGCTGTGGCTGAGGTTGAAAAGGTTGCCTGTGTTCTCCTTGAGAATTTTGATGGATTCCTGTCTTACATTTAGGTCTTTCATCCATTTGGGTCTAATTTTGTGTGTGGTGTAAGAAAATGGTCCAAATCATTCTTCTGCATGTGGCTGCCCAATTTTTCCAGCACCATTTATTAAAGAGACTTTTTTTTCCTTGGACATTCTTTCCTGCTTTGTAGATTAGTTGACCATAGAGTTGAGGGTCCATTTCTGGGCACTCTGTTCTGTTCCATTGGTCTATGTGTCTGTTTATATGCCAATACCATACTGTCTTGATGATTGCAGCTGAAAAGTTTTAGTTAAGGTATGTGCATTGTTTTTTTAGATATATTTTGTATTTCATAAATAGGATATATGTGTGTAAACGTAACTTTTATGTGCACTGGGAAACCAGAAAATTCATTTGACTCACTATACAGTGACACTCCTTTACTGTAGCAGTCTGGAACCAAACCAGTACCTTCAAGATGTGCCTGTGGTAGTTTTGTGGGAAGGAATTCAGGCTTCACTTGGAGGCACTGTTAACGTGGTCTCCGTTCTAGGAGCCAGCACCGCTGTTTGACCTGGCCATGCTAGCCTTGGATAGTCCTGAGAGTGGCTGGACGGAAGAAGATGGTCCCAAAGAAGGACTTGCCGAGTACATTGTTGAGTTTCTGAAGAAGAAGGCTGAGATGCTCACAGACTATTTCTCTTTGGAAATCGATGAGGTGTGTAACAGCCATTTGTATTCCTCTGTTGTATTCCTCAGGTAAGAGCCACGTTCTGTAGTTGGTCCTCAGTCAGGGTGAGAAGGCCACCCACCCCTGTGAGAAGCAACACGAGACATCCATTTACATCCTCACCCCCTATTTTCATGTCTAGGTTACACCACCTTTTTCTCATCCAGTCATGCCCATTCCTGTTCCCAGGGTGAAGGACCCCGACAAGAGAGAGCTGAATCCCACAGTCCCTACGGGCCACAGTGAATGAGATGATGCCAGGCCACTTGCTTTGTTTCTTCCTCTTATGCTTAACCTTTGGGGCTTTCCATATCTCTGTATTCTTTAGTTGGTGAGCATATTGAAAAAAGAAGTTGTTCTGCTTCATGTCAGTACAAAAAGCTTTTTAAGTACTTTGCTCCCCCACCCCTGGTGCCCGGCCAAGTCAAGCACCTGGTCGCCCCAAGTGTGGACATGCGGATAAGACCTGGAGGAAGCACTGGGGAAATGGAACTTGATTAAACTGTATGTAACAGTTTATTTCTTGTCTCCTTGTGGCCTTTTCTTCACAACCAGGAAGGGAACCTGACTGGATTACCCCTGCTGATTGACAACTATGTGCCTCCTTTGGAGGGTCTGCCTATCTTCATTCTTCGACTAGCCACAGAGGCAAGTGGTCAAGCTGTTTTTAATATGGGGGTACCTGCATGTGGGCTTGGAGGAGAGGGCATGGGGCCACCCTTTCACTTGGAATGATGGAAAGGGTAAAACAGCTCGACGGCCCCCCTTACCCCACCTACCCCAGCAGTATTCAGCAGTTCCAGTTTACAGATTTAATGCCTAAAATGTTACATGTAAAAAGCTTTAAGTAGTCTGTGACCTTGACTTGGAAATGAAACGTGTTTACTAAAATAAGTATCTATGCTGAGGTATTAAATTCTCTCCTTGGACCAGGTGAACTGGGATGAAGAAAAGGAATGTTTTGAAAGCCTCAGTAAAGAATGTGCTATGTTTTACTCCATTCGGAAGCAGTACATATCTGAGGAGTCGACCCTCTCGGGCCAGCAGGTACTATAGTGACGCACGGTAGCACCCAGGAAGGGGCTGGGCTTTCATACCACGTTTAGGAAATGAAACTTGCTGCCTCTGAATTCCTAGGATTTCACTGCCCATAAGGTTTAAACATAATGGTCAGCTTTTATTCATGAATTCTGCTTCCTTCTGCTGGTTTGGAAGGTCCCTCTAGAATGATCCCAGTACCTGTCAAACGTGAAAGCACAAGCTGTCACAGAGAGCTGGGAGGCCGAGCTGGATGACCCAGGGCTCACTGAGCCCTCGTCTCTTGTCATTAGCCCTCCAGTACACAGCCCCAGTCTCCCCATGCTTGTTTGACTTTGGCTCATTTAATCTGACCACTGCTCTGCCAGGAGAGCAGGGCAAGTACTAAGGTCAGATCCCTAGCTCTTCTTACAGACTAGCTGTACACAGAAAGGGCTTGGGTAACTGCACTTCCTACTGAACATCCTAGTCCATCATAGTCTGGATCAGATGTTACGTTAAATCCTGATACAATCCACGGTACCTCCCGAATGGAAACAGAGTTCCATGGGAGAAAGTTTCGGCCTTCTCTTCCTGTTGTCACCTCTCACGTTTGGGGCTGTAGGATCCCTGAGAGGTTGAGCAGAGAGATGTTTCACCAGCATTAGGAAAACAGCAGATTGTTAAGGAGCAAGACTTCCGGGCCCAGTACAGGTCAGCTGGGAAACCACAAATGCTGGGATGTGAGTGGGCCAAATAGGAAGGCTTGTGACCTCTAACACGACTTTTCCAGGGGGAAGTGTCCGGCTCCTCTGCAAACCCCTGGAAGCGGACTGTGGAACACGTTGTCTATAAAGCCTTCCGCTCACACCTTCTGCCTCCTAGACATTTCACAGAAGATGGAAATATCCTACAGCTTGCTAACCTGCCCGATCTGTACAAAGTCTTCGAGAGGTGCTAACCACGCTCACTTGTGGACTCTGGGCTGTGCGGTTCTTGCATTGTGTCCCAACGAGGGTAGGTCTTACAGTTGACGACTCCCATTTGCCCTCTAACTAGTAGCGCTCTTTCACGCTTGGTGGAGTGACCAGAAATAAATTGTCAAATGTGTCCCAACATGATTGATTTAATTTCACTACACTTGAAAGGTTTTCTAGATCCATTTTCACCTACAGTATACCTGATTGTGTTGAAGAATCCAAAAGTAGTTTGAAAGCCCTCTGGGCATCTGAAAAGAATTCTAAAAAGGCCTTGGAGATTTTATAGATCTTGCTCTGGTTTGAGTCTTTGGTATTCTAATTTTTGATATCAGCAGATATGAATTACATTGGTTCATATGCCTTTGGAAAGAGGTGCCGAACATGTAAGAGACTCTGGTGACACTGAGTATGGAGAAAGCTGAATTGATCATCTGTTACTACGTACCTAACCAAAGCTTATTAATTTGTAATGAAAAAAAACCTGTGAGAAGACAGCAGTCCTTACGGAGTTTGTAACTGGTATGCACCTTTGTGCATATGATCCTTTGTTAATGGATCTGAATCCTACCAGCTTAAGATAAAGTTCTAGTTATTCTTGTCTGAAGGATGACATAAAATTACAAACTTAAGCTGTAGGTGCCATTACAATGAGCTGCCTTAACACTAGCCTGCATTAACAGAAATGTGCAGTGAGCTCGGGGAGGAAGAACACCCACAGTACTGAGGTACAATCCAGATTACGAGACTCAGAGAAGAATGTTCCATGAGAAAAAAAACAGGGAACTCTACCTAATGAAGACATGGAGCCATTCCCTTTGGAAGAGAACAGGACAACAGGAGACAAATTTGTTGTACCACAAAAGGGGCAAGGTCAGGTTCTACCACATAAAACTTCCAAAAAGTCAAAGGGCAGCTCAGTAGTGGGGCTCGGTGAGCCCAGTGGGGCATAGGCTGAGCAGTCCCCAGCCTGACTCCAGGACCTCACTCTCTCTCCCTCACCCCCATCTCCCACATGGGTGATTGCTGCTAGGACTGGAGAGAATTTATCGGAAATCCCCTCCATTCAGGACAGTGGTTTCCATATTTTAAAATTAAAAGGCTCATTGCTCTGAAGAAGGGGGTAATTTGTAGAGATTTTCTTCACATTCGAATTAGCTGTAGCATCTAGTTTCAAGTCAGCTTTATTTATCTCACGTGCCTTTAATTCACTAGACTTCTCCCAGCCTTGGTTCTGAAGATAGAGCCACCATCTCCACAAAACCACCTTGATTCGAGGGCAAAAGCGAATCACAAATCCTGCAGAGTGGCTACACTTGATGATAAAAGCCCCCTGAACTGGGTGCCTTTAAAGATGAAACTGACTGGATTCTTAAAAAGCTGTATCCAGATCGTTCTCCTTGGGGAAGAGACAAAAGCAGAGGGGCAAGATCAGAGGGGTGGCTGTGGCTGCCCTGAGGTGTTTTAAAAGCTCCTCTAACAAAAATGAATGTGTCAGTAGCCAGCTGTGGTCAGCAAGAGGGTGCGTTTTAATAGAGTCTTCAGGCCAACCTCCCGCCTGCCTGGCCCCCCCACCCTGCCGGGCTTGTCTGAGGTTCCATTCCACAAAGCAGCAGCAGATGAGATACTTTACATGAGATACAGCACAGCTGATGTTGAAGACGAAAGGCCCTGCTCTTACTTTAAGAGTGTTAGGCTTTGGACTTGCCCGGCCACATGCAATAAAGCAAGTTTTATATACACTCCCCATATCTTTTTCTAACATTTTCTTATATAAATTTAAATATTTTACAAAAAAAGGCTTTTTCCTCCAAACATAGAAATTTGAGTGAAACATATATTCCCCACCTGTGAACTTGGTTCTTCACTAAAATACAAATGCTATCTGAAATCAAGGGTAAGTGTCTTTTGACTGCTGGAGATGACTGAAGTCTGAATTGCACCGTGGAGAAGGCACTTGTGTTTTCCGAGGTCTCCAGCCGAGTTATCTCATTGGTCACTCACAGAGTCGCTGTCCTTCAGAATCCGTGCCAAGGCCTCCGAGTGCCCAGTCACTGAGGCAGTTGGGGAAAAATGGTGAGTAAACTTGATTCTAAAATTATGGAAATAAAAAATAAAACAGCACGGACCAGTTCTTAGTCTAGAATCAAACTACAAACGAAATCCAAAGTGTTCATTCATGAAGATTCAAACCTGTTTCATTCTCTCATAAATTATAAAATACAAAGGTGGCTATTTTAATGACAAAACTCAAACAGTACTGAAGGGGGTCTGTAGTCAATGGACAAAAAGTCAGTCCCTCTGGGAGGGGCCCCAGGAGCAGCACCCGGGCCGGAAGGTGGCCTCCTACTGCTGGGCCAGAAGTGCTGTCCTGTTGGCCTTCATCTTCTCCAGCCGCTTGGCCAGGTGGCTGTTGGTCATCTCCATCTCCTCAATCTTGTCCAGTGCTGTTCGTAACTGCGGACAGGGAGAGCCGGGTCACTTCACATGGTCACACGTGAACCCCAGTACCACCTGAGCACCCCCCACCCTGCCCCCCCCCCCCCCAGAACAGAAGTGCTGCCAGCTCGGCCTTGCACAGCACCCCGTGGCCTCAGCTCTCCTCTGCCAGCTGGCGGTGCCCAGCAGGGACACTGAGCCTCAATCTCGGGAAGGGCAGACAGCAGGTGGGGAGACAGACCAGCTCTACAACAGAAGGGAGACCTGTCCTTTCTCTTAGTTTCTAATTGACCAAAGCCTAAAAATAAAAGTAAATGGCAGTCACTGCGCAGGTCAAAAACCAACACCGAAGAGGAAGAGCCTCCGTTGCTATTCCCTTAAGACTTGGACCCAAGATTCAGTTCCTCAGGCAGCGAAGGATCTTTTCTTTGAGCGTGCAATAGCAGGTACCTCTCGCTGTAGCTTCCTCTTTTCCGCCTTCAGTTCATCCTCCACCTTCTCGGCATTCTCCGCGGCGGTCTTATACCTCAGCACCTGGCCCTCGAGCCGGCTGATCTGTCAACAAGAGAACACGTGCCTCTGCTAGCGAGCACCGGGAGCCCCTTTCTCGAAGCCACATGGAAACACAGCGTCATTACAAATCCCAAGTCATCCCCTCACGGTGAGTCATAGGGCCTCTCAGAACCCGACAGCTATTTATAGATCAAGAAATGTCCCCGGAGAGGATTACAGCTGGAGAGTCATTACAGAGTCAATTTCCCATGTTAAGTTTATGATGAACATATTATTTAAGTGCCAAATTAACATTGCAGGACAAGATTCACTAAATGGAAAAGCATTTGGACTTTCTGAAATGTGCAACAAGGCATTTTCAAACTACAGTCTTCCTAAAGTCTCTTGAAATAATCTGGAAGAAACAATTATACTACAGTCTCGTGCATTTTTACAACTAACAGAAGGCTGAAATGTCCTGCCAGGTTTTCTCTGCTGGCTTTTCTACTTTGAGAGAGAGCTTTTATAGAGACCCCACTACGAGACAGCCCAAGGAAAGCTGGGTACCCCTGGAATTGGCCACTCGGATGCAGGAAGTTGCAAAGGGAGTATGAATCACTTGGTAGCGTGCTGAACAAGTACTTACACTCTGCTCCAACGTGGTTATATCCTGTTCTGCCTTTGAAAGCTTAAATTTATATTCACTAATTTGTCTATTGGCATCTCCTAGAAGAGAACAGAACAGCGAATCACCTGTAGAGAGCAGCTGTGACCTCAGGCAGTAACAACCTCTGCAGCCCAGGAGGGGACAGTACAGTGGAAGGAGACGAAGTGCAAATGCCCACGGGGCGGCCACAAGCACCTCCGCAGCCTGGGCTCCAGAACGGCTCTCCTGCCAGAAGCTCTAACACCTGATCCCAGCATCCCTTGGACCAGGGAGTTGGAAGAAAATGTGACTCTTTATGCCATGGTAAGGGGAGGCTGACCACTGAGCAGAGCCCTGTCAGTGCATCGGTAGTCCCCGCCAACCTTACGTGCTGCCCTTCCCCCAGGAGCATCCAGTTTCCCTCACCTTCCTGCCTCCCAGGCTCCCTTCTGCTGCCACACCCTCGAGGATCCTTCCTTCCCCACCTCTGACTCATGTCCTCAGCATGCCTCTACTTAGTCTCCTGTAACTTCACCTTCCCTGTCATGTTTTTAAGGGCTTTTCTAACATGATCATGCCTTCTAAACACTACGTGAGGAGAGGGGCCCTGGCTCTGCCATCCTCCGTCCACCTCTGTATCTCGCCAAGGGCTTTGGAAATGTGCTTAATAAACGTTTGCTCAAAGAAACGCTTTTCAGTAACGTTGTGATAATGTGATGGGTAGACTTCTAAATCATTAGTTGTACTTCTGACCTCAGAAGTCATTTAAAATAAGAAGTTTGAAAGTTCACTCCAGCAAACCAAATTTAACGAAAATCACCTGAAATGATTATAGGGTAGGAATCATAAGACCTAGAGAAGATAAACCAAATCTAAGCTATCTAACTTAAGAACCTTTCTGCTTTCCACATCACTGAGGTTGTATGTAACTACTTATATAATCTTCAGGCAAAGGTTCTTCTCACAGGTAGTTACTGTCACCTGAAAAGTAACGGGGTTATAGAACTACAATAACGAAGGCCCCTCCAGCAGTGACAGGCGTGAGGTGCTACTGCTGGGCTCTAAAACAGAAGCTTCAGGATCTGGTTTTAATCCTTCATCCCAACCACGTACTATCACAATGTGCTGCTTCCTTCTCATGGCAGACCTCCCTTTCCTTCCTGTTTTCAAGAGTGTAAGTCCTTCATCTTTGCCATTTCGTGCTTGCCATGAAATTCATCCCACCACACCAAGCTTACATCAACCAGCTTCCTTTGCCGGCCCACTCTATCAGGTCCCACTGAGCCCACCTCGTTCTACAGCTGACTCTGGGTCCTTCCCAGACACCAGCATTCACACGTAAGGCGTGCCCGTTCTCCCTCAGTGCTTTAGGCCAATCTCTTTCAAATCTACTCCCTGCCCTTCTTTAAGACTGTTAGCAGCCACTGTACTGGTCCAGCTGATCCTCACAGTTTCCCAGCTAGTCAGCCTGCCTTTCCTCATGCCCATCTTCATCTATCCTCCAATGCCAAAATATTTCTAGAATATTCAATAAGAAGTGTCACAAGGGTCCCAAGTGACCTCTAATTAAGGACATGATACTAACCTCAAAAGGCAGTATTAACAGTATTAATAAGCTGTAATCCAAGAAACCTTTTCTATTTAGCCTAATGCAAAAATATTTAGAGGAAAAGGCCATGGAATAACCGACATTTTAAAATAAGTTATCAGAAAAGCCACAATTCAAATTGAAAAAGTCTCCCCTCTCCACAAATGATACATTACTGAACTATATGGGAATGGCTGCTGACCTCCCCCCACCATGGAGATTACATTACTGTGGACACAGGAGGCATTTTAAAACAGCATGGGGTCAAAAGTAAAAAGGAGAAAAAACTGCATGAGGTAAACTGAACAGGCTTACTCTGGCCTTGTTTTAAATTCTATTTATAAGGATTCATTTGGTTAATAAGAAAACTTCCAGCAAAGTTCTAAAACTGTTCAACATTAGTATGAGTTAGTTCCAAATATATCCTCCCCCTATCCAAGAGAGATTCCACAAGAAGAATATCATTGGGAAAGGTGCTGTATGGGAGCTGACAGTTGACCCAGGTGTGGAAGAGGACAGCGCCAGGAGGACACTATTTCCAAAATGTTTCTAGAAATCACTGCACAGAGGGGTAAGAGCACTAACCCAGTCCTCTCTTACTCCATTCCCTGAAGTGCAGAGGCTGCTAGAAGGCTCTCCCCAGCCAGACCACTGAGATCAGAACTACACTCTGGACTTGCCGGGGATTAAGCCATCTTTGTAACATGGCTCCCCCAGAGATGCACGTGTGAGACAGGCAGCCTCCTGACAGAGTAGCGCTGGCCTGGCCATGGTACCTACTCTGCATCTCGATGAACTGCAGGTCAGAACCATTGTGCAGCCCCGCCATGTCCGCCGCCGAGCCTTCACTCCGGGAGCACTTCTGCCGCTCCTCCTCCAGCTGCAGCTTCAGCCTTCGGATCTGAAGCGGAAAGAGAGGGCCGTCACAAGATCCAAAGGACACAGTGGGTCCTCGGCCACACAAGTCATCCGCCCAGAACCCGAGTGCCTACCACGGGGCCACGGGGCCAGATGCGCTAGCGACAAACTGGGAACATCAGAAGGAGTGAGCTCTAGGACCAGGTGTCCCAATCAAAACAGCCCTATTTGATGTTTTGTGTAGGCTGGTGGAACAGCAGATCTTTTGAAAAACAGCGTTTTTCACTACTTTTATTCAATTCCGTTTTCAATAAAATTCCACAGGCAGTTAGGTGTTTGTGTTTTGTCTTAAAATTGGGGTAAATATCCTAGGCTAAATATTTAG
Organism: Meles meles; assembly: GCF_922984935.1. Lineage (NCBI taxonomy): Eukaryota > Metazoa > Chordata > Mammalia > Carnivora > Mustelidae > Meles > Meles meles. Next base: position 32,740,414 of record NC_060069.1, on the reverse strand, counting down.
GAAACTTAAATGTTAAACATTGAATTCAATTAAATATTAAAATTAAATTTAATTAAGATATGAACACTTAAATATTAGATTAAATATTTAGAAAATCTTCCGTATACAGAAACAGTTGGAAACATATTTTTTAGTTTGGCTTCACAGTTGATCTACCTTATTTTACCCAAAATAAAGGATATTTATAGTAGCTTATTCATAATAGCTCCAAACTGGAAATGATCCAAATGTCTATCAACAGGAGGCTGGACAAACTATGGCACATCTACGCAGCAAGAAAGGGGAAAGCTGCCGAAAGGTGCGCTTGCTACCGATAGATGCAACACAGCTGAGTCTCAAAATAAGTGCACTGTGTAGAAGATGCCAGACGTACTATGTAATTCCAATTCTATACACCTCACAAAATGGAAACTAATCCACAGTGACAGAAAGAGATCAGTGGTTGCCTGGACAGCGGGGGAGAGGAAGGCTGAGGAAAGAAGGCTTACCAAGGGACAATGAAACTTTGGAGGGGTTATGAATACTTTCACCATTTTGATTGTGGTCATGTTTCATGAGTATTGTTATGGGCTGACTTGTGTCCTTACAAAATTCATATGTTGAAGTTCTAACTCCCAGTACTTCAGGATGCAAACTCCCTTGTAAATGGAGTCACTGAAGATGCATTTAGTTGAGCTGAGATGAAACTATGCTAGAACAGGGTGGGCCCCTGATCCAGTATGGCTGGTGCCATATCTCTCTAGACAGGCATGTGCGGAGGGACGACGATGTGAAGACAAATGCTAGCCACAAGCCATGGAATGCCACAAACTGCCAGCAAAGTGCCAGGAGCCAGAGAGAAGTGTGGGGCAGACGGCCCTTCACAGGCCTCTAAGGCACTGCCACTGCTGTCACCCGACCACGGGCACTTGCTACATCTCCAAAACTGCAGACAGGACACCTCCATCCCTCTAAGCCACCCAGTCTGTGCTACTTTGTAGGGGCTGCCCTCAGAAACGCATACGGTAGGACATTTGTACACCTTAGGTATGAGCAGCTCATTCTATACCAGTTCTACCTTAATAAAGCTACAGGGGGTTCTAATTTTAAACTAAAGAAACTGAAAATGAATCAAATGCGAAGGGATTCAGGTTTGGGAACAGACAAGGCCCAGTGGAGACAGGAGTCTGCACACACGGAAAACAACATCAGGTGAACAGACACGTACTGATGCTAAGGCCCCCGGTCCGGCCTCAATCCCCAGGATCCTGCCAGCAACACTGCTCCCTGGACGCAGAGTCCTGGGGGATGTCTCCCTGTAGAACTGTCTGCCTAGTCTAAGGTAAAGACCAACATACCCACATCAAAATTTCCCAACAAAACACCCAGCCACATCAGCCTTACATATGCTCAAAGCTGTCCATCAGGGTTTTAGTCTCCACCGGCCCTGAAACTTAGGGCCAAATACCATTAGTTAGGAAATAAACTATGCAGATGGAAGGAAACAACAGAGAACAGTGACGAACTGTCAATATCCTCTGAGGTAAGTAAAAATATCTACATCTGGAAATGACTGCAGAAACATAAAACCAATGGAAGTTTTCAAAGATGAAGTTGAGAAAATCTTTTCAAAGTACAGCTAAAGAGATCAAAGGGGATGGACAAACTGGAGAGAAACAAAAAAATTAAAGCACTGATCCCACAGGTCTACTGCCCCTTCCTTCAGAAATCAGAGCCATTTTTCCCCTGAATGCCTACAACTCTGACCAGCAGAGTTTGGGGAGCACTACAGCTCAGAACTACAAGGGGGAACTGCCTCTGTGACCAAGACTGTGCCTCCCCAGGCCACCTTTGCTCTTCATCATCAAAGGTCAAGGGTGAGTGTGATGCTCAGAGTTAAGGGGGCTTCCCTAGCTGGTACCCCATCAACAGTGGTCAAAGGGAAGCCTGGGCACTAGGACTAAGTGGGTCACATCCCCAGTGGGGAAAGGGTGAGCTCTGCACTGGGAGGAAACCCATGCTTCTCAGACACCTCCACCCTTTCAACATCTCCCTTGAGTGAACCAGGACTAGTTTTTCATTATCCCCAATATCATTATGCCCATCTCAAAACAGTCATCCTCCTACACTCTTCCCCGAAGGGCTCTGTACAGCTGTCACCCCCATCTGCACCTTCCGACCCTTCCCAATGCCTAAAAATCTGGATTACCATTTCCCCTCATCCTCAGTCTCTTCTCTGAGTGGTTCCGTTACCTAGTGCGTTAGCAGAAACCCACTCTCCCCTGAGAAGACTGTTCGCTCTGCAGCCCTCTGACCTTCTGGTGCTTTCTCCCAAAGCCCTCCTACCACTGGGCCTGAGAACAGAACACATGACCTGCTTTTTGTGCTGTTGCCCAACTATTCTCCATCGGTGCTCCCTAAAATCCCTAATTCCTGACCTCCTCCCCTCTGATTCCACATACCAACCAACCCTCAACACTGCCGTCGCCCTACTCCTTCACCATTTAGCTCCTGATTTATGCTCCCTCAAGTATAGCCTGAGCAATTTAAAGATCCACCTACACAGAGAATTTTTCCTACGACCGAAGGCAGTTTCTGGAACACCTCCTCTCCGAGGATCTTGCCATCACTACTCTCCCATAGTAGAGTATGCCATCAAATACTGGATTCTCCCACTTGATTAAGTGCAGTCCCTGCATGAGTCAGTCCCATTATCTTTTCTCCAACCTCTACTCCTGCTCTTTCCCGCTCCCTCTCTCAGGAACCCAAATCCCAGTCCTTCAATCCCACTGATATTTCCCACCTTTCCACTGGGCATTGACATCTTCCTGGATTACCCATTAGCCTCATTACCCACTTCATCTCTGGGGTCATCATTATCAATACTCTCCTCCACATGCCCTCACCTCCTCTGCCCAATTACACTCCTGGGTAAAATCCAACTCCGCCCACCCATGCCTGCACCTGTGGCCACTAAATGTGGCTAGTGAAACACATACGTTAAGTGCGGTCACACAAACCTCCAACATACCATATAACTTACATATTCATTCCGTCTATTGTTTATTGTCTGGTTTCCTCCTACTAGAGTGTAAGATCTGTCTCCTAGTGCAGGGATTATTTAACTGAGTAGTTCATGGAAATATGCCAAATGCCTGGAATGGAGCCTGTTAAAGAGTGGCATCTCATTCAACATTTGAATGACTGAACAGGAATTTCAAAAAGAGATAATGGATTATGGGAAGGGAGAAAAAGTCAAAAAATTTTCCCAGGATTGAAGGATAGAAATTCTGAGAATTGACAGGGGCCCAAAACATGCAGACAACTTCAAACCACATCACTGTGAAACCTCCAAACAGGAAGGAGAAAGTATGATATAAGCTGCTAAAGAAGGGAAGAAGTCACATACAAAAGATGAAAAAGCAGAATGCCCTTGAAATCCTCAACATGTTGGCTTCCATACTGGAAGACATTGAAGCAATTTCTTTAAAAAAAAAAAAAAAAAAAAAAGGAGGAGGAGGAGGAAAAATTCCAAGAATTCTCTAACCAAACTGCAATCGAGTAATAGGGTAAAATGAAGACATTTTGAGGCCTCCAAAGTTAAGAAAAATTTACAGCCTATATATCCTTTTCTCAGGAAGTTACTGGGGGATGTACCAAAAACAGAATGAATGAAAAAGGAAGAAGGCCTACAACATTGCTAAAAGGGACTCCAACCTCAACCACAGACAGAGGAAACCCTAGGCAGGGACAAAGGGCAGCCTGGCTGGGCATGGAGGGAGCAGGCCATGAAATTCCCAGGGGGCCAGGTCAGACGCTCCAAGAACCAGCAAGCAGAATGGAGAGAATACTTGGTGCACCGCAAACTCTAAGAGCAGATTCAACTACTGCTGCAGGCACAGCAGCGACACCAGTTATAAATACACAGGAAACCAAGCAGAGGAAAAGAAAAGCCGCAGTATTAACTCTGGGGGAGCTGGAGCTGTGACGAAGAGGGAAGGCAGCTCTGGAACACTGCGGGGCTCCATGACAACTGCTTACGAGTCCCAATAACATACTCCGACGGGATGCACGCTGTGCCTTTGCTGGGACAGGGGATGGGAAGGGTGCGCGTGCTGCTGGGGACAGAAGGCTAGATGGTCCTCTTGCACAGAGGGATGTCAACAGACAGTGCCCAAAACAGAACTATCAAGAAGCAATACGAGCATGTGGGAGAGAAATACACAAGAACAGTACACATGGAAAGAATCTGCTGAACCAATCAGCATGGTCAGGGTAAAGGTGAGGAGGCAGACAGGGCAGGAAACTTCCTGTCTTTACAAGAAGCTTCGTACAGCTATTTAACTCCTTAAACTCCGCATCTGATAATTTTTTTTTAAAGAACAGGAAACAACAAAAAAGGCAAAATATGAATTTATCTTTTGTCCTTCAAATCTTGAGTACTGATGTTTGAAATAAGCGCATCTCTTTCTTGTATACATTTTAATTTGCTAATGCTTTGCCATGTGATTTATTTACCCCGTTAAATTAACAGTATCTTCTAGTGAGAAGAATGCCTTTACCTGTGATAGTAGCTCTTCCTTTTCTCCAGCAAGTTTTCGTAGCCTGACATCTAAAACAAATGGAAAAGATTGTAAACTAAATTTGTGAGGATATAGTACAGAAACAATTAAAAATCATTCTTGAAATTCAGAAACAGCAAACATTATCTGGTAACTTACAGCTCTCAATATCAAAAGAAATGAAGGCTAAGGAAAAATAATTATTCAACACATATTTCCATACAAAAAAATAGCTATCAAGGCACTAAATACAACATTTGCTCCCAAGGGCAGTGACTTTCCACTGAAAGACAAACCAAAGTACAAAGATCACTTCCTTGTTTCAAAAAATGTGCAAGCTTCCACCAGCAGACAGACAACTCGAATGCTGGGTGCTCGCAGGTTTAAGCCTTACAGGAGCAAATAAAATCTGGGAGAGAAGACAGAAGGGGTACAAGAGTGCCTGGGTGGGGAGGCTGGAACAGGGAAAAAGGGAGGACAATGCTGAAGAAGCAAAGGCCCACACAGAGTAGAGTGAGAGGAAATGGGGAAACTCCGAGTTGCAGGTTGTCAAGGGCTAATCTGAGGTGAGGGGCCAGGATTGCCAGGGCTCACTCGTGGCCTGGGGGTTGGGCTGCTGCTTCCCAAGCATGCCATTAAAACAAGGCCCTGGACTGAGAAGGACCAGAGACGAGTAAAAGCAGCAGTCAGCGCTGAGCCAGAGCATCCCCCAATCAACAAGGGTCATGGCCGAATGGTAAGTGCTGGCTTCCCAGTACCTTCCCAACAAGCAGAGGAAGCCCTGGGCTGCCCCCAGTCACACACTCTGCATTCTCTACAGCGACTCCCACTGCCCCGCCCACAGTCTCTGCCATAGCAAAGGGATCTATCTCTGCAATTCTGTGCATCACAGAATGTGTTTACTAACTCTGAAAAGGTCCCAGTCCTCTAGAAAACCTACACATTATGAAAACAAAAGGGAAAAGAAGTGAGCTGGTGTTAGTGTCTGTGCCACTTCCCTTCCTCTAGAGCTGAATTCTTAGTAGAGCCAATGGATGGGCATCTGCATGGTTTCCTGGGAGAGGTGTTATTAAAGTCTCAAAGGCTTAAATTTAAGAGGCTTAGATGTTAAGAGGCTCAGAAGCCTTGCTCTAGAAAAAGCACTCCTCTAGATCTGACTTCTTGGTCACCTGTTTCTTGCCTTAAGAAATGCGGTGGCAAAGAGCCACCAAACTCTGGGATAAGTAACAAAGCATAAAACCAGATTCTCCAGGAAAAAGAAACTTAAAACACACTTGGGAAGTCCCCTACCAGCCCACTGGTTCCTTGGGATGCATATGCTGGATTATCTCTTCCCCGAAGGTTTGTATTTAAGTAAAAAAGCAATTTGTTTACACCAACCGTGTTTCCATCCAGAGGCCTTACAATGACCCAAATGCTGGTTTCCCAAGTTCAAGGATGCCTAAAGACTCTGTGCCCAGATTTCTTCCTGTTAAGAATTTAGATAAACCTCAGAGAGCCCTTGTGTTGTTTTTGTTTTCCAAGATGGGATATGAGTAAGCCAGAAGTCTAAGAGGACAGTAATCCAAGCTGACAGGGCAGCCAGTGTCTTACCTAGTGGACCCTCTCCTGCAGACTCCAAGACCTGAGCAGCCTCCTGAGACACCACAGTGATGGCTCCCACCACTGGTTCATGATTGACATCCCCATTGGGAGTGCCATCAGGGATTATAACCAAGCCACGTTTCTGTGGAAAAGGAAAAAAGCTACCGTCACAAAACATGGCCCACACGGAAGCAGTAGTATGCTCTGTGAGGTGACCCTGCATCAATATGTCTGCCACAGGTAACACTGGGTTAGAACTAGTTACACGGAATATAGGTCCGTAGAAGAAACGACTGAAACCTACCAAATCTGCACTGAAGAGTGAATGCTGGGTTGTCTTCGGGCTGGGAAAGATAACAGGATGAAAGGAAGAATAAAGCAGTGAGGGACTTGAACTCCCGGCTAAAGCTAACGTACCTCTCCTGTCTTCACTGTCTCCTTCAGGTCAGCCAGCTCCTCTCTGAGCGTATCGCGCTCATTCCTAAGGCAGGCAATGTATTCTTTCTGTTTCTCTAGGGCCTGGTTTTAGACAGGGTAGCAAGGGAAAGAATAGCACAGAAAAAGAGCAAGTGAAAGAGGCAGCAGAGAGTACCTAATTCAAATAAACAAAGATAAGGCCATAAAAGACAAGGGAGCGGTAAAGCTTGGAAACCAGCAGTTAGATATGGGTGGAAATACAAAGTCATATGGACACACATCTGCACAGGGGGGTTTCAACAAACACTGGTTAGTCGTGCGTCAATTCGCCAAAACATGCTTATCACATCAGGCAGGAGAACTGATCTTTCATTTCCAGTCAATGAAAAAAAACAAAACAAAACAGGAAAAGGAAGACGAAGACAGCAGTCATATTAAAATAAAGTTTTCCTTACTGACCTTACTACATTTTCATATGGTGACCAAAACAAACGACTACATTTTATGTTTAACTAAAACTGTTCATCAAGGATACAGTGAAATTTTTTAACTAAGAAAATTAAAAATTTTTAGTTAAAAAAGTTTTAATGGCCCTAGAAGAAAAAATAACCAATATATACAAGGTATTTTAATTAAATATTGGCTATAGTGATTGTTCTGCAAACAGTGTGGCAAAATATTCCTCAAATACCATTTAATTCAAAATAGCTAAACTCCAAAGGGATTCCCAAGGATCTGTTTTTTTGTTAATTTAGTTAAATACAATTAAGAATCTGGTTTCTGAAACACCTTTCTAAATGGGAAAAAAGAAAACACTGACAAAATAAATACACTCACCTATGGAGGGCAGCAATATGGGTTTGGGGGTCAGGCTTTTGAGTCCCAGCACGTACTAACTTACCTAGGCCTCAGATTTCTCATCTGAAAACAGCAGGGACAACAGTAGTACCACCCCACGTACACAGCGTAAGCACTGCTGCCGTGAGCAACTCCCAGGAAGGCTGAGGAAAAGCCCAGCACTTGCTTTCCACTTGGATCACCCCCACCACTGCCTGAATCACAACTGTCAGAGCTGAGGCCAACAGGGAAGAAGCAGGCACATGCCTGGGTTATCAGTGACAGAACGAATCTGTTCTATGTAAGGCAATAACCCAGAACTCAAAACATACCCCAGGCAAGCAGCCCATGCAGATACCTGACAGCCAGACTATTCCGAAAAAACCTTTCACTACATCAGTGTTCCTGTATTTAATATTTTCTGCCAATAGCCCCAACAGGCCAAGAAGTTAAACTACAACAGGTACCTTTCCTCTCAGTTTATGGGCTTAGAAATGAGCCAATGGCTTCATTACTGACTGCTGAGCAGGTGGACAGTGTTCTAAATCATTCTAATCTTACGACAAGAGAGGCTGGCAGCCACCAACCGTACGGCTCCAACCATACAACAGGTACTGCTACAGAGACATGTAATTTTGCCCTAATATATTGATATACATAATTTCTCCCTTCTATATCCTGCACTTGTCTTATCCCCATTTCACAGATCAGAAAATTGAAGCTCAGAGGTTTTATATACATACAGGGTTTTTTTTGGCCCAAAGTCGCAGTAAGTGCCGAAGCCATAAAGTAAATCTGGTTCTTTTTGGTTTCAAAGACTTTGCATACTTTTTCTCTATCACGGCCCCAAGAAGGCCACAATTATGTTTCCTTACTGTCAGCTCAGATGCTGCTGGAAAAGAAGCCTCTAAGTAGCCTTACCCCATACTTACTCAAACTGCAACACCAATATCTAATTTCCTTTCAGCAATTTACATTCACACCATATGGCATGTCTCGAGTCTGCCTTCATATTAATCATTTAGGCGTTTATCCTAACACTTCAAGCTACTATTACCACTCCATTGCATTAATAACAAATGTTAACCCCAGGACAAAAAAGCACAAGCAATACTTTCCCATCTGTTGGCAGACACTCGATCTCCAGGGCTTAGATATTTGTGGGTTATTGGTATCTTCGTGCATAGTTAGCCATGCATCACCGCATACAACCGGGTCAGTGACCACTGCCAAAACATGCTCTACATAACCACCACCACTAGACGCGCTTAGGAACAGACCAATCTTAAACTAGAAATTCTAGCAAATGCTAGTACATGCCATTGGTTCCTCTTCCTACATGTTATAGCAATGGATTTTATCTTTACTTTGGGACTTAACTTTATTTTCCCATAATTATGGATGGGAAAATAAAATACATCCTTTAAGTTCTCGCATTTCACCACAAAGTTTGAAGGCTACTGAAATACCTTCTAATTGGAGCAAATGTATTCTCGCTGATCTGAAATCCTCTGTAGCACCTGAGCATAAAACCGCTACCCTGTGTTTGCATTCAGTAATAGCTCTCACAGTAGACTTTTTTCCCCCGCTTAGGATAAAAACTACATGCCTGTGGAGATCTAAATAATTCTTTACCCCGACCTAACCTCAAATTCTAGTGTCAAGAAGCCTGAAAGATATGTATAACAGGATGAACTCTGGGGACAACAGGTTATTTCTCCATATAATTGCATGGGGCCAGAAATATCTTAGAATGAGATGGAGCCTCACACAGGGTTATCTAGATACACCAGTCCCGTGTATGTGCTTATTCCACACATAGCCACCTGGCACTCAGAACCACCTTAGGCTACAAGCATGACCACAAGGATTGATGGAGGAAAACCAAAGAAAACCAAACTCTAACATGAGAATTACGGCCATGTTCCTTTATTAAGTCACTAACTTTAAATCTTGAAAATGAAGCTAAAGACAAGTGATACATGAGGTAGTCACTGACTATATTGAAAATGTATCTTGTGCAAGTCATGGGAGGACCACATTAGGATGGTTATCAGAAAAACCGGAAACAAGTGCTGGTAATGGAACCCTTGTGCAGTGCTGATGAGAATGGAAAATGGTACGGTCGCTGTGGAAGACAGTCCCTCTACTCCGTAGAAAACTTAAACATACCATTACCATATTATGCAGCAATTCTACTCCTGGCTATCAACCCAAAGTAAAGAAAGCAGGCCCACAAAAAGGTATCTGCAAACTCATGTGCACAGCAGCATTATCCATAAGAGCCAAAAGGTGGAAGCGAACTGTCTATCCATCACCCAATGAATGGATAAACAAAATGTGGTACATACATACAATGAACTATCATTCGGCCTTAAAAAGGAAGGCCATTCTGATACATGCCCCACCACAGATTAAAAAAAAAATTTTTTTTAAGTTTAGTTTTTTAAAAAAGCCAAAGGAACACATTATTATATACCATACAGAAAGAAGATAGCTACTTATTCATTCAATAATGCCATGAATATTTAAAAGTCAAATAATCTGTCTTAACTATGAGCACATCTTTTTGGTTGAGAATAAATTTTTGTTTTACTTTGAACAGCTATCTTATTGGACTGAGTGGTTTGGAGCTTTCCTATAGCTGTTCCAAAATAATCTGTTTAAATACTAAGATAATTATACAAAATAGAAATCATGGACCTACACATCTGTGCTACAGAAAATTATGTGAAGGTCCTAAAAGAAGACCATTCTAGATAGTGACCAGACTAACTCACCTTTACAAATTACCTACTTTGTGCCATACATTTTTTCACATCTCATTTTAAATTCCCCAAGTAAAAATGTAAATTAGTAGCTCACAATCAGAATTTCAAAACTCTAAAGTTATTCTATTCCAGAAGGCTCTTCTAGCTTTTAGAATTTTAGAAACTCAGTACTTAAGTATTAAAAACTCTTAAGAAATAATTTTGTTTCCCATGTTATTATTAATAATATAATTAATTATATTAATTAATAATTATATTAATATAATTAATCTTATTAATAAGAGGATGGGGGGGTAACGCCTGGGTGGCTCAGTCAGTTAAATGTCTACCTTCTGGGGTGCCTGGGTGGCTCAGCGGGTTAAAGCCTCTGCCTTCAGCTCAGGTCATGATCCCAGGGTCCTGGGATCGAGCCCCGCATCGGGCTCTCTGCTTAGCGGGGAGCCTGCTTCCTCCTCTCTCTCTCTCTCTGCCTACTTGTAATCTCTATCTGTCAAATAAACAAATCTTAAAAAAAAAAAAAAAAAAAAAAATGTCTACCTTCTACTCAGGTCATCATCTGGGGTTCCTGGGATGCAGTGAGTAGGGCTCCCTGCTCAGCGGAGACTCTGTTTCTCCCTCTCCCTCTGCCAACCCCCACCCAAGCACGTGCACTCTTGCTCTCTCAAATAAATACAGAAAATCTTTAATTAAAAAAACGCGGGGAGGGGGAGGCTATGTCCTTGGATGTATGAAAAGAACTGGATACAAGAACTCCCCCATCAACAATGAAGGTTAGGACCCAGAGGGCTGCTCATCCAGGCATGTCTATCATAGGTGTTCTTGGGGATCTTTGCCAACTTTTCCCTACGCCACCTGACCTCAAGCAGAACAAAACTTTCTGTGTTCTCAGGACAAGGGCTTTCTTCCTTCTCTCTGCTTCCTCCACCATAGCCCTTCCCTGACAAGGTAAGCATCTGGCAGCTATGGCTGTGTGGCAACCCCAGTGCAGAATAGAGCTCACAGCATGAGATGGGGCACATGTCAGGGTGACACGGGATGAACTGGTGGGAATTTTTCCAGCCTCCAGACGCTTGGAATCTATCTAAAGGGCTTAGCAAAAAACCACTGAAGACTTTCCTTCTCTGGGCACCGCCCCCTCCCTGCTTTGGGGAGTCATGGGTTATAATTAGAGATGACGTCATGGTTTGGCAACTGACAAATCTTACATTCCTATCCACTTCGGTAACTAAATTGATGTTAATCTCTTCCTATTTTATTCACCAAGGATTTATGGGATGCTAATTACTTGTCCTCCACCCCCCACTCACTGTTCTCTTGCTTCTCATCCAAAATTCTTGCAATGTAAGGATATCAGGTTACCCACAGAGTTTGAATTAAATGCCTGTGGCTGCTTCTGGATGAGAATCCTGGGGAAATAAACTTCCCTAGAAAGTTCCTACTTCGTCACAAGCCCCGAATCTTGCTAGCAAGAAGAGTTCTTTCCAGATATACTATCATATTTTTCCCTGGAAGTTTTTTTCTGTCTTCTGCTTATTCCCATTTCAGTGTATAAATGCTCAAAAAAACCCAAAAGGACAGATTTTTAGGAATCTCTAAGTTAAATTATATTGGTCTATTCCTCATCGATGAGCTTCAGACCAAAGCCCAATTTCATTTCATACCCTAATATTTTTATCTTTCCAAAGGAGTGTCTCCTGGAGGTCAAACACCTCTTTTGTCACGGTGTCTATTTTCTGCTGCATTCGTTGATTCTCCTGCAGAGGAAGTGGGGAGAGAAGTAATAATCGAACAGAAAGAAAAAACAGAGAGGTTCAGAGGGAGGGAAACAGAACAAAAAGTAAAGCTGATAAAGAAACTTAACAAAGGGAGAAAGAAAGCTGTGCTTAATAGGAAAAGAGCTGCTTGCAAAGGAAAAGATGACATCCAGTGTCTTGGCGACAGGACTCCTGCTGGCTTGCCACAAGGGAAGTGGGAAGAACTACTGGGAGCACAGCCCTGTGGCATCAAGCCAGTTAGGGCTTCTGTATACAAGCAACTCCACGTATGTGCCCTTCCTCTGGTAACTGCCTTTTTTCCAAACATGGAGCAACTTACATTTCTAGAGAGGGAACTTTTGCTTATGACAGAGCAAGCTATAGTTTTAAACTTTATTTTCTTAAGTAGAACTAAAAAATACAAAACATCTCAACTTAATCATTTCAAATTTGTTAGCAGAACCTACCACAGCAAGAATATCATGAATTCGAAGGAACAGTCATATTTTTAGTTTAGTTCAGTTTTTTTTAAAAACTAGAATTCAGCATGTAGCCATTCTTAAGCAACTATTCTCCTTAGGCAACGAGACTCAATTTATACACTTGAATATTAACAGATTTTAAGAATTATTGGCAAATTACCATCTCCTACCTTTCCTACATACACATTTCTTATCTACTTTACCATGAAAAACCAAAAAGCATTATTTTCTCATATTCAATGTTTTTCAGTTATACATACACAGGGGTATTAACATCTAAGAGATGTTACTTCTAAACATTAAAAACTCCTAAAACTAACGTCTTTAAAGTTCGTACACACAGCACCCTCGGCTTTCTTTAAAGAAACCACAGTGACAAGTTATGGGAATCAAGCATTATAATTTCTCTTAAGCACTATCATCAAATTAAAAGCTAAAACACTTAACCAATTCTAACTTAAGGTACTGAATTTGAGAAGCAGCTGGCAAAGCAGCTTTATTATTCTTCTGAAATCAAAAGTGGGGAAAAGTATATATCTTAATTAGAAAAAGAAGTCACAAGCGGTTGGAATATAGACACAAAAAACACAAAAGGACAAAAAAGGAGAGGAATTCACATTATTTTTAAATACCAGGAGGATACAAAACTTAATATGCTTCATGCCAAAAATGGAAAAACGAGGACAACTAACTTCACATGTAATCTGATATTTTCAAAGGATTATCTGTGTCCGCATTTAGCATTCACAAACTCAATCTGCCAGGCTGCGTTCAATTCAATCATTCTCAAGAATGAAGAAAAGTTAACACAAATCCACAAATAGAAAAGTAGTTGTTTCTTTTCTTCTATTAAATGGTTTTTTTAAAGTTATTTACAGGGTGAGAGATTTAAGTGGGGCAGATCCATGGGGAAAGAGAGGAGGAGGGAGGGGAACCAAGGGGAGATGAGTGGGGGCAGGGAGGGTCCTCAGCAACAGGAATGTGGATGAGTGTGGTGCAGGACACTTCTCCCAGGGATCCCAGGGATCCCTAAGAGCTGGCCTTCCTAAAAGCACTCCCCTGTCATCAACATTAAGGTAACATAAGAAACCTTTGAGGTGCACCTGGGTGGCTCAGTGGGTTAAAGCCTCTGCCTTCGGCTCAGGTCATGATCCCAGAATCCTGGGATCAAGCCCCACAGCAGGCTATCTGCTCAGTGGGAAGCCTGCTTCCTCCTCTCTCTCTCTCTCTGCCTGCCTCTCTGTTTACTTGTGATCTCTGTCTGTCAAATAAGTAAACAAAATCTTAAAAAAAAAACAAAAACCTTTGATAATCACACCATGCAGTGGACAGGATCCCTTCCCAGAATACTTAAAAAACACGAGGAAAAACCTCAAGAGGAAAAGCTACATTTAAAGTGAGTTACCTCGTGACTCACAAGGTAACAGGAACAAAAGGACAATAAATGCTTTCAAAGATTTCTTGGTGGACCCCACTGTTTCACATTCCTCAGGATGCTGCCAACACTGAGGCACTCAGGGGTTCCTCCACCAGCACAACCTGCCCACCTCCAGCTTTTCATATAGAAGCTGTCTGTCTTGATGAGTGCTTTTCCTTTAGCCACCTCAGAAACAGATCTACCTCAGAGATGATCAAACATCTTATTCCCTAAGAATCCTGTCCCAACAGACAGCATTCACTATATTCCAAAGAATAATGGTACTCATAATTTTTTCCTTTTGTCCATTTCCTAAGATATCCTTAGCAAAGAATGTGCTTAGGAATAAAAGATAATTACAAAAGCTTTTGCTATTACAAGGGGAAATGTTTATAAAGTTGGTAGCATTAACTTTTTAAGCCTGACTTTGTTTCATGTGTGTGAAATTTTACAGTACAGCTAAGATGAAGAGACAAGGAAACTCTGTGGCACTGTAACTCCCTTCCCTCCCAACACACACCCCACAGTCCCATTCAATGCATTTTGTTCAAAATTAAGTATTTCCACAGTTCACGCACATACCTCAATGAGCTCATCTCTCTGTCGAAGACCTTCTTTAAGTTCATCCATCTTATGCTGCAGCACACTACACATATGTTTCTGCCTTTCCAACTCCTGTTAATAAACAAATGATACAGCTTATACAGCTAAAAGCACACAACAAACTGGCACGTCTACAATACACTAATACCGAGGCTAAGACTGACCTCCAGAAACACACTTGGACTTCCCATGCATAGTAACTTAGAAAAATTCTGTTTCTATGGAAAGGTTCAGAAAATTAACATTTTTCATCTCCTAGGAGTATATATCTAGAAAACCCAGACTAATTAATGTCAAAATTACTAAGAACAGGGGCGCCTGGGTGGCTCAGTGGGTTAAAGCCTCTGCCTTCGGCTCAGGTGATGATCTCAGGGTCCTGGGATTGAGCCCCATATCAGGCTCTCTGCTCAGCAGGGAGCCTGCTTCCCCCCTTCTCTCTCCACCTGTCTCTCTGCCTACTTGTGATCTCTATCAAATAAATAAATAAAAACCTTTTAAAAAATTACTAAGAACAATGAGAAGACAATAAAGTAACATGTTATAAAATATATAAAATCCAATAATCATAAATATAAATAAAATATATAGAGAAAATATAATAAACACAATATCAAAAAATAAAAATTTAGGGCGCCTGGGTGGCTCAGTGGGTTAAAGCCTCTGCCTTGGACTCAGGTCATGATTCCAGGGTCCTGGGATCGAGCCCTGCATCGGGCTCTCTGCTCAGCGGGGAGCCTGCTTCCTCCTCTCTCTCTGCCTGCCTCTGATTTCTGTCTGTCAAATAAATAAATAAATAAATCTTTAAAAAAAATTAAATAAATAAAAATTTTAAAAATACATGTGTAAACTTATAAGAAATACCCAAAATCAATATGAGGAAAATCATATAAAATACTCCTGAGGGACAGAGAAGTAGGACTAAATAGAAAGGCATATTATCTTGGATAAGAAGACTTAGTATCATAAAAATGTCAGTTCTCCCCCAAATTAATCTATACATTTAATGCTGTCCAAATAAAAATACCACTAGGTTTTTTTTTCTCATCAGAACTTGAAAAATTGATTATAAAGTTTATTTGGAAGAAAAACACAAGAAAAAACAGCCAGAAAAAAAAAAAAATACCAGTAAAGAAGAAAGCTAGCCTTACTAGACATAAGGCCTATATAATTGAAACAATGTTTGTAAGGGCTTATGAATACAGATGAAAGGAGCAGAAGAGAAAATCCAGAAATACACCCAGTTACACGTGCAAATACTTTAAGCAAAAACAAAGCAAAATGATCATCTCCAATCAATCAGAAAAAATAAGAGTTTTATATTAGTGAGGCTGGAATAACTGGATATCCAAATGGAAAAACGGAATTGGAAGCATACCTCACAGTATACACCAGGACAAATTTCAAATGGATTGGCAGTGTATGGAAAGAAAAGAGAAAAAAAGAGAAAAGAAGGATAGAGTTACTAGGGGAAAAAATGATAACCAAAGAGTAGGAAAAAATGTTATTAAAAAATGGCCTAAAAATCCACCAGCAAGGAAGGGAAAGGGGTAATAAGTTAGACTATACAGAAACTTTTTTTTTTTTTTTAAGATTTTATTTATTTATTTGTCAGAGAGAGAGAGTGCGCGTGCGCGCGTGCACTGGCAGACAGAGGCAGAGGGAGAAGCAGGCTCCCTGCCGAGCAAGGAGCCTGATGTGACAAGGAGCCCGATGTGGGACTCGATCCCAGGATGCTGGGATCATGACCTGAGCCGAAGGCAGCTATTTAACCAACTGAGCCACCCAGGCATCCCCAGAACATAAGTCTTTTTTTTTTTTTTTTTAAAGATTTTATTTATTTATTTGACAGAGAGAGATCACAAGTAGACAGAAAGGCAGGCAGAGAGAGAGAGAGGGAAGCAGGCTCCCCGCTGAGCAGAGAGCCCGATGTGGGACTCGATCCCAGGACCCTGAGATCATGACCTGAGCCGAAGGCAGCGGCTTAACCCACTGAGCCACCCAGGTGCCCCCATAAGTCTTTTAAATACAGAAACTTTTGAATGGCAAAAGGCACTCTAAGCAAAGTAAAAACACAAATGATAAGCTATGAGAAAATAAACTGCAACTTGTATCAGAAAAAGAAAGTTACTGTCTCTATATGGAGCCTCTAAAATCAGAATGAAAAAAATAATACTATATAGAAAAATAGTCAGGGGCGCCTGGGTGGCTCAGCGGGTTAAGCCTCTGCCTTCAGCTCAGGTCATGATCTCAGGGTCCTGGGATGGAGCCCCTGCATGGGGCTCTCTGCTCAGCAGGGAGCCTGCTTCCTCCTGTCTCTCTACCTGCCTCTCTGCCTACTTGTGATCTCTCTCTCTCTGTCAAATAAATAAATCTTTAAAAAAAAAAAAAAAGAAAAAGAAAAATAGTCTAAAGAAATGGACAGTTCATAGAAAAAGAAACAGAAATCACTCTAAATATAAAAAGATGATCATAGGGGCACCTGGGTGGGCTCAGGGGTTAAGCCTCTGCCTTGGGCTCGGGTCATAATCTCAGGGTCTTGGGATTGAGACCCGCATCTCGCATCTCCATTTCTGCTCAGCAGGGAGCCTGCTTCCTCCTCTTTCTCTCTCCCTGCCTCTCTGCCTACCTGTGATCTGTCTGATAAATAAATAAAATCTTAAAAAAAAAGATGATCATATTAAAAGAACAATAAATTAAAACTGTATGTCTCACTTAAACACTAGTCGAAGTCCAAAAACTTGACAGCGTATTCAGGAAAATACTATTGGGAAGGAAATAGGCCCTCTCGTACATTTTAGTAGGAATCCAAAATGGTATAACTACTACGAAGGGTAATCACAGTATCCAGCAGAATGACCATGCCTTTTGACAATGAACCCACTTTGATGACTCCCCTAGCTCTCCTGGCAAAAATGCAAAAAGACATACGTGGTACATCATTTTTGCAGGACTATTTTTAACAGCAAAAAACTGTAAACAATTCTGATGCCTATTAATCAGGAGCTGGTGGAACAAACTACAGCATACACACACCACGGGATCCCAATGTAGTAATGCCAAAGAACGAAGAAGACCCACAGTCACAAGGCGATAAAGAACAAGGCGTGGACTACTATTTATCGTGTGCTACTATATTCTAAGAAAGAGGGAAAAAAAGATGTATTTGTATAAATTTTTTTTCAAATAGCAAAACATATCCATCTTAAGTTTAAAAATGGAAGGCTAAAGCATTTAATTTAAAAATCCCCTCAAGAAACAGGGATGAACAGAGATGGAAGACTGACTTCTTTGATATATTTTCTTTGTTCATTTGACTTCAGATATATGTAAGTATCTTATGTAATTATAAAACACAATTAAATTCAAAAAGCAATTCCTGATGGAAGCAACCAAGTGTCCACAGACAGATGATCAGATATACAAAATGTGGTATATACATACACCGGAATATTATTCAGGAAGGAAATTCTGACACACACTACAACACAATATGGAATAAACCTTGAAAGCATTATATAAAGTGTAATAAGACAGTCACAAAAAGTCAAAAACTGTATGATTTCACTTCTATGAGATCCATAGAGTAGCCAAACTCAGAGAGAGAGAAAGTAGAATGGTGTTTGCCAAGAGCTGGGTGGGAGGGCAGGAATTGTTATTTAATGAGTATACAGTTCTGCAAGAAAAACAAAAATGTGAATACACTTGACACCACTGAACTATCTGAGCTGTAACACCTTAAGATGGTAAATTCTGTTATGCTTTTTATCATAACTAAAAGCAAAAATAATCTAAAGATAAACATTTTTAAAGCGGGGTGCCTGGGTGGCTCAGTTGGTTAAGCAACTGCCTTCGGCTCAGGTCATGATCCCAGAGTCCTGGGATCAAGCTGTGCATTTGGCCCCCTGCTTAGTGGGGAGCCTGCTTCTCCCTCTCCCTCTGCTGCTCTACCTGCTTTTGTCTCTCACTCTTTCTGTCAAATAAATAAATAAAACTTTTTTAAAATCAATAAACAAAAAAAAATTTAAAGCAATTCCTAAGTATTGAAAATAAAATGCACTGAGTCTAATTATATATCCAGTTAGCAGCATAAGCACACAGAAACTATTTTGAGTAACTTTTAAAAACAATGGTTGGACTATACATAGTATAGCAGCAAAATAACAACCAACCAGAACAAAACAAAAAACTTTTAACTATTTTCAGTAATTATATCATTTGTGGCAACATTGGTATTGCTATTCTGAGCACTGTGGGATAGAGCAAAGAGAACAGAATATAACATAATTACTATCATCCCCAGTGACTTTGAGAACTAGCAGTGGGAAAACGGAGATATACATATGTAAAACAGCATAAGGAAAAATGCCAGAGTCCTGAACGTGAACTAGAACTACCGGAATAAACTCATAGTATATTTTGACTTTAAAAACAAAAAGTACCCCACATAAATATTTCCCTGATACACCCACTAAGAAGGCCTTTATAAACAGTGATGATCTCGGTGGCAAGCGCTCTCCAGTACCCATACCGCCCCACCAAAAGAACCAAGGCTTCTTGGACAAACAGCTCCAGGTCTGGAGCAGGAAATGTACCAGATGAGCCTGGAACACTTTCTTGCGCTAGACAGAATTTATCCAAAAACAAACAAACAAACAAAAAACTCATGTCAAAATTATTTGGAAATCAACCTGAACATGTTCATATTACTTAGAGGTTGAACAATCTGAAAATCAAAAGAATAAAAGCTAGGGGCACCTGGGTGGCTCAGTCATTAAGCTTCTGCCTTCAGTTCAGGTCAAGATCTCAGGGTCCTGGGATAGAGCTCCACATGGGGCTCCTTGCTCAGCAGGTAGCCTGTTTCTCCCTCTCCCACTCTCCCTGCTTGTGTTGCCTCTCTCACTGTATTTCTCTCTGTCAAATAAATAAATAAAATCTTTTAAAAAATAAAATAAAATAAAAATTTAAAAAAATAAAAGCTAACATGAATTCAAACCATCAAATGCTGGTATTCTTGACTTTATAATGATATTTTTTTTTAAATTTTTTTTAAGTTATATCTGATAAGGAACTTGTATCTAGAATATATAAACTCTTGCAACCAATAATAATTTCAAAAATCTAATTTTAAAAAAGGCAAAAAAGAGAGCCACCTGGATGGTTCAGTCAGTTAAGTGTCTGCCTTCAGCTCAGAGCATGATCTCAGGGTCCTGGGATGGAGTCCCATATCAGGCTCCCTGCTCAGTAGGGAGTCTGTTTCTCCCTTTCCCTCTGTTCCTCCCCCTGCTAGTGCTCTCTCTCTTTCTCTCAAAACAAATAAAATAAGAAAAAAATCTTTAAAAAATAGTAATAAAAAATAAAAATAGGCAAAAGATGTGAATAGCTATTTCTCCAAGGGAGATATATGAAGCATATGAAAATATACCCGTAATTATTAGTATTCAGGAAAATGCAAATCAAAACCACAGCTGCTAGGAAGGTTGTAAAAAGAAAAAAAGTTAGACAATAGTAAGTGTTGGTAAGGGTGTGGTGAAATCAGAACTCACATACACTGCTGGTGGGAACGTGAAATGGTGCAGCCACTGTGGGAAATCGCCTGGCATTCCTCAAATGGTTCAATATAGAGCTGCCATATGATCCAGCAACTAACTCCCTTCCCAGATACACATTAACAGAAAGGAGAACATATGTCCACACAAAGACCTGTACACAAATGTTTACAGCAGCATTATTCATCACAGCATGTGCATCAGCACACGAATGAAAAACAAAATGAGTACACCCACCGAATGGGAGAGTATTGGGCCAGAAAAAGTAATGAGGTAGTGACCCACACTACAGTACAGATGAACATCCAAAATAGTTAAGCTAAATAAAAGAAGCCAGTCTAAAAAGCCAACCTCATATTCTGTGACTCCACCGACTGTAGGTTTAGAATGGGGAAATTACTACAGAGACAGAAAGCAGACGAGTTACTGAGGGCTGAGAGGGCAGGAGACAGAGCAATGACAGCTAAAGGATACAGAGCCTCTTTCTGGCATGACCACAGTACTCTAAAACTAACTGGGATGGCTGCACATAATGTGAATATATAAAAGTCCCTGAATTGTACTTTTAAACGGATGAAGTAGATGGTATGTGAATTTTATCTCCAATCCATTTTAAAATAATGTAAGAAATATAAAATAGTAATGATAAAATTACTATATCCCATTTTGCAACCCCTGATCAACAGATCGGAGCATTTAGCAACAGCACTGTGAAACGAAAGAGCCACACATCAAGGCCTCCTGCCAGATGATAACCCATAACCCATGAAGGAGACTTGCCAAAAATGCTGCACCTTTGTTTGGTTAAGCCTCTAAACCTCATTACCTGTTTACAGAAAAGACAGAGGAAAAGGGAACACGGTGAAGACACCACAGGGATGAAACAGTAAAATCTCTAAGGCTGTCGGAAACTGTTAAGACAAGCAATCCAGTCTTTGACACACAAATTGCAAGGGAGGAAAAAAGAGAGAGATGAAGGGAAAGCTATAAACACAAAGAAACTTAAAAGACATGACAACTAATTTCAACTTATGAAACTTATCTGGATCCTCAGTGGTTTTTTCTGTTTTTTTTTTTTTGTTTTGATTTGGTTTTCTGTTGTTGTTTTTGCTTTTAAGTGTAAAAAAGAAAACCACTTAGGACATTTGAGACAACTGAAATTTTAACAATGGCTGGATATGTAGTATGAAGGAATTATTCTTAATTTTTTAGAATTTTTTCCTATCGTTTAGAGAGTCTTACCTAAACTCTTATTAAAATATGAGGTACTGAGGGGTGCCTGGGTGGCTCAGTAGGTCAAGCATCTGCCTTCTGCTCAGGTCATGATCCTGGCGACCCAGGATCAAGCCCTACATCGGGCTCCCTGCTCAGCAGGAGTCTGCTTCTCCCTCTCCCTCTGCTCCTTCCTGGCCCGTGCTCACTCTCTCTCACTCTCTCAAATAAATAAAAATCTTCTTTAAAAAATATGAGTTACTGAGGTCTTACTTCAAAGAATAGGAGTGAGAGAAGTAGATGGACAAAATTAGCCATGGGTTGATGGCTGGGGGTAGATGATGGCTTTAGGAGGGTTCAGAATAGTCTGCTATTTTCTGTATTTTTAAAAACTCTAGGGGCGCCTGGGTGGCTCAGTGGGTTAAGCCCTCTGCCTTCGACTCAGGTCATGATCTCAGGGGTCCTGGAATCAAGACCCGCATCGGGTTCTCTGCTTAGCGGGGAGCCTGCTTACCCCCCTCTCTCTCTGCCTGCCTCTCTACCTACTTGTGATCTCTGTCAAATAAATAAATAAAATCTTTAAAATAAATAAATAAATAATAAAATAAAAACTCTAATAAAACATGTCTTTAAAATCTCAGATAAGCTTAAAAAAAAGGAAAACAAAAAGAATCCACTACTATAATAAATAGCTATTAAGAAAATACTATACTTGAGACATCCCTAATCAGGCATTCGTTCATCCCCAGAGTAGGTATAGAGACAATATTTAAGATGTGGTTATTATAATCCCAGCAGGAAGCACTGAAGACATTTTGAAAAATTGTATTAATACCATTGTTGTTATAATTGAATGGTCGTTCTCTACCCTTTTCTTCTGAGCTATAATAAAACATACCTGAGTGCCTGACCTCTCTGTAGGTCTCTGAAAGTGAATATTCTACTGCATGAGGCAGTATATATAGGGACACCTGGGTGGCTCAGCCAGTTGAGCAGCGAAGTCTTGGCTGACTTGTTACAAGTGCTAAGCCCACACTGACACACCATGATTACCCAAAGTCCATTAAGGCTCACTCTTGGTATTATATATTCTATGGGTTTTGACAAAAATAATGTATCCGCTCATATAGTATCATTCAGAACACTATCACTGCCCTAAAAACCCTCTATATTCTGTCTATTCATCCTTTCTTCCCCAAAGTCCTTGACAAACACTTCCAAACACTTTTTAAATCTGACCAAAACAGACTGGAATGAGCATTTTCAGTCCTCAAGGAAAAAAATCCCCATTAGAGTCTATGGTATTAATACCAGTCCCTTTAAGGTTGTATTAACAGCTTCTCTCCCTTCAGATTACTGATGTTTCTAACAATTCACCAATGCATACTTCCTAAAAATTGTTTTCTGGGCTTTTTATTTTTGCAACGTAGTCACAATTCATTTTTTTGGCAGTACTATCCTTTTGTCCTCTGCTTGGACTGACATCAACACTTTAAAAAGTCCAAATCCAATAAGAGAACCCAATTTGTTTTCTGCAGTTGTCAAAGGGCAAATCTGAACTTTGCACAGTGCCTTTTATTTTCCATCTGCACATTTTAACAATGTAACTTATAAACCTCTAAAGAAAACATCTGTTGACTTCTGACCTATGTCTCCATCCTGCTGTTTTTAAATAACTGGTTAAAAACTTCTCTCCCATCATTTAGAAAACAGATTATCTTGAAAAATGATAGAAAAGAAAAAAGTGAACCATCTCACAGAAAGTCTTCAGAGCTTTGTGGCATTCCAGCTAGTTAAAACAGGAAAAAATAAATAATTCACTGTAATTATCCCAATTAAGAGATAGCAAATAAAGATAAAACTTGAGTTGTATTCTATCTTCAGAAAATGAAGGAGGCCATAAGATTTTCCTTAAGTAGATTTTAGAAAAATTTGAAAAGCAAAATATTTTAAGACCTGAGAGCTCATGTTTGTCAAGTTCTATGGATCAATCCATTTCAAGCTTCAGTCCTAGGTATGATGCACTCTTCCATCAAGCCCAGCATCCCCGAAATGGCAGGTTCTAATTTTCTGACCCAGAGGAAAGGATGATACAAGATGCACAATTACCTTTGATTTTTCTTCATTTTCTCTATAAAATTCTGCCATCTGTTCTTCCTGTTCTTCAATAACATCTTTAAGGGTGTCTACCTGGTAGATCAAATTGTTCTTCTCATTGTCTAACTGTGCGTTGGAAACCATGGCCTTCTTGTATTTTTCTTCCACTTCGGACAAAGACTCCTAAATGAAAGTCACAGCCATCAGCCTGATATCTAAAATATGTTCATCGCTTATATGTAGTATAACAGGAAATATAGCACTGGCACAAACACATGAAGATGCATTTTTGCAAAATGCAAATGGTTGGGGGAACACCTGGTTTAGTAACATGCACATGAAACAGAGGATGATAATAAGCCAATTATGCCAGGATAAGAACTTTATGTGCTCTCTGCTATCCAAGAAAACAATATCAAGCAGCAGTGCAGCCTCTGAAAGAAGAAAAGGTATGCAGACCACATATAATTGTGAAGAGTCATTAAATGAAAAAGTATCAGTGTTTTCAGAAATGTTACTCTTGTTTTTAACAACAAGCTCTTCGGTATTCAGAATGCAATGACAGAACAAAATACAGCCTCTCTTCACACAAGTAAACTTTATTCTCGTTTGAATTTTGCTACTTTCCAGACATCTGTTTTCAGTACTTTCTTGTTCTGTATAATAATGCTAATGTAAAGGCATAAGCATTTTTTCTAACAATTATTCAAATTCTGGTCATTCTTACATAAGCAAGCAATACAAAAATGATTTAAAAAAGAGCAAAAACAACAAAAAGAGCAACAACAAAATTCCTGAACTTTTATCTAATTCAAACTTTTCTGCTTAAAACAGGTTACAGGTCTATTTTTTTTTAAAGAATTCTATTTTTTAATAACTATCTAATTTGGTTTGATTACTACTATCTAATTTGGTAGATTATTACTACCTACTAACAGTTTTTAAGGCAAAAAGAAAAAACATTTGGAGCACCTGGGTGGCTCAGTTGGTGAAGCATCTGCCTTCGGCTCAGGTCATGATCCCAGGGTCTTGGGATCGAGCCCCACACTGGGGTCCCTGCTCAGTGGAGAGCCTGCTTCTCCCTCTCCTTCTGCCCCTACCTCCTGCTTGTGCTCTCTCTCGCTCTTGATCTCTCTCACTCTAACTCAAATAAATAAAATCTTAAAAGAAAAAACATTTCACATAAAAAAAGGCATTACTTTTAGAAATAGTTTTTAAAAATACTAATGTTTGCATCAACATGGACAGGACTGGGGGAGATTATGCTGAGTGAAATAAGTCAAGCAGAGAGTCAATTATATGGTTTCGCTTATTTGTGGAGCATAAGGAATAACACGAAGGACATGGGGAGATAGAGAGGAGAAGTGAGTTGGGTGAAATCGGAGGGGGAGATGAACCATGAGAGACTGTGGACTCTCAGAAACAAACTGAGGGTTTTGGAGGGGGGACTGGGGGAATGGGTGAGCCTGGTGGTGGGTATTATGGAGGGCACGTATTGCACAGAACACTGTGTGTGGTGGATAAACAATGAATCTTAGAACACTGAAAAAAATTAAATTAAATTAAAAAAATACTAATGTAAATGTTCAACAAACCAAGATCAAAGATATAGAACTGACAGTCCAAAACCCTTACATTTGTGATCAACTGACTCTTGACAAGGGTACCCAAACAACTCAATGGGAAAGGAATAGTTTTTCAACAAATGGTGTTGGGACAGCAGGACATCCACATGCAAAAGAATAAAGTTGATTCCTACATCACACTGTACACAAAAATAACCTCAAAATGGATCAGAGACCTAAACGCAGGAGCTAAAATTCTAAAATTCTTCAAAAAAAAAAAAACAGCATTAAATCTTCATGAGCCTAGAGTAGACAGGAGTAGTTTTCCTAGATACAGTACCAAAACTACTATCAACAGAAAACTTCATCAAAATTAAAAACTTTTGTGGCACAAACAGTACCATCAAGAAAGCATTAAAAAAAAAAAAAAAAAAGACAACCCACACAATGGGAGAGAATATTTGTAAATCTTTTATCTGATTAGGGACTTGTACCCAAAATATATAAAGAACTCATAACAACATTAAAAAGACAAGAATTCAATTTAAAAATGGGTGAGGATCTGGACAGAAATTTCTCCAAATAGGATATGCAAATGGTCAATATGTGCATGAAGATGGGCACAACATTGTTAATAATTAAGAAATGCACATCAGAACCACAATGAGAGGGGTGCCTGGGTGGCTCAGTGGGTTGGGCCTCTGCCTTCGGCTCGGGTTGTGATCTCAGGGTCCTGGGATCAAGTCCCGCATTGGGCTCTCTGTTCAGAGGCCAGCTTGCTTCCCCCACCCCCCGCCTGCCTCTCCGCCTACTTGTGATCTCTCTCTGTCAAATAAATAAATAAAATCTTTAAAAAACCCACACACACAATGAGATGCCACGTCAGACTTACTATGATGGCTATGGTTTAAAAAAAAAAACAACACAATATTAACAAGTGTTGGTGAGGATGTGGAAAAACTAGAAGCCTCATACATTGTTGGGGAGAATGCAAAATGCTGCAGCTGCTTTGGAAAACAGTTTGACAATTCCTCAAAATGTTAAATATATTGTTACCCTATGACCCAGGGTTGTCTTCCTAGGTATCTATCTAGGAGAAATGAAAAGGTATGTCCATACAAAAATGTGTACACAAATGTTCATAGCAACATTCTTCATAACACCCAAAACTGGAAACAGCCTAAATGTCCATCAACTGACACATAAGCAAAATGCGGTAAATCCATACATTGCAATAGTAACCAGTTGTGACAGATAAACAGAGAGACAGAAAGGAAGGAAGAAAGGAAGGAAGATTGTTACAACGTGGATGAATCTTGAAAACATTATGCCAACTGAAGTGAATCGCAAAAGACTACATATTATATGATTCCATTTATATGAAATGTCCAGAATAGGCAAATCCACAGAGACAGAAAGTAGATTAGTGGTTACCCAGGGCTGGGTGTGGAAGAGGAAGAGGAAGGGTGAGGAATGACTGCTAATTAGTACAGGGTTTCTTTATAGGGTAATGAAAGCATTCTAAAACAGGGTTGCGGTGATGATTGTGCAACATTGTGACTATGCTAAAAACCACTTGAATGGTGTACACTTTAAATGGGTAAATTTTACAATATGTGAAGTATATCTCAGTAAAGATACACACACGGTAAGAATGCTTCACAAACCAGGGCTGTATTTATAGGCAACATTTATACCATGATTGGGAACAAATATAACCCAAATAAAAAATAGAAGCAAAGTCATTGTATAATGGTTTAAATATAGTGGGATCCTAATATAATACAGAATTTAGAATGATTCTGATCCCCTGAGAAGGGCTAGTAGCATTAAAAAAGTCTTCCTCACAGCTCAGTCCCACAGAAGATGAGACATAACTTCATGAACATCAGAATCTTAGATAGTTTCACAATAGATGGAAAAACACAATATTTAACAATAAATTTGATGTAGCAGTTATGGCATGTACCTTCTTTGAACAACAGACCATGGAAGATGGTTTTAAATTTATGTCAAGGTAGTTTTAATTAGTTCAATCTAGCTTATATAGTGGTATCTATCAGGAATTAGTTTTACTTAAATGTGTCTAAGGCAGTGATTCTGCAATGTAGACTCTAGACTAGCAGCAACAGCATTAGGGTAAACGTGCAAATTTTCAACCACATCCCAGACCCACTGAATGAGAAAATCCTGGAGTAGGGTCTGGCACCCTGTGATTTAACAAAACCCCGGTGGTTCCGCATGAAGGCTAAAATGAGGAAAAGCACCCCAAAGATTGCCTCACTTAATCAAGAACAATGTCATAAGCCATGATCCAGTATCCTTTTTTAATAGGATACATTCACACCATTGCACTTGATCACCGATCAGACCATTTTTTAAACAATTTTTCTTCCACTTAAAAAAGTCATTTCAAGGATAAATATAACCTGAAGTCAAGCTCAATTATATGGTGACCAGGAATTATGAAAAGGTGGGGGGTTGGGGAAAAAAGGGAGGTGTGGGGAGGATGGATGAAACAGACAAGGAGATTAAGAGTACACATATCATGTTGAGCACTGGATAATGTAGAGAATTCTTTTATTATGTTGTACACCTAAAACTGATACAGCACCATATGTTATATTTCAATAAAATAAATAAACATAAAAATAAATAAAATGCATCTCTTCTAAATGAGAAAAATAAAGCAGGAGACACCATTGTATATCACAATGTAATTTTTCCTTTACTCTGGATATGCTTAAAACTTGCACTGAACTCGGATATATTTAATGTATTTCTTAAAAGTTTTTCTTAACATGGTATCATTTATGTGAGGAACATTAGGTCTTGCCTTTTTCCCTTAAAAAAAGGAGATCTTGTATCTGTTTGGTCTCAAATAAATTTAATCTGTTCTTCTGTATCTTTCAAAGAATATAATAAATGGTAGATCTAAAATATAAGAAAAAATGCTTTACATAAAATAAAAAGCAAGTAAGAATGCCTCTGAATCACTTGCTTGTTTTCCTGACACATATTTTCAGTATGAGTGTATTTACTTAATATATAGGGTTTGTTCCCTTGATCCAAGATATTACCAAAGTCTTATCTCTAAAACCTTAAAAGGAGATTAAATCCTGAAGTTTAGAGACAATTAAAACTAACTGAGCACATCTGCATACTACCTCTGTAATTCTCCTGATGTTTACTGATAGCCTCACGCTGCTGTATCAGCGGCCTCCACCCTACCTTCACAGACACTCTCCATAGGACTTCCTAACATTTTTGGTCCTGAGTTTTAACCATAAGTTCCTTACAGACAATAATCATCCACATGAAGCTTCTGACTGGTAACTGGGCTACTTCACATCATGCCAGGGAAGCTGATGAAAGCCTTGCCCATTAGGCCTATGCTTCGTCCTTTGGGCATAACCTGAATCACCTTCCTGAATGCCTTACTTATGTGATTTTAGAGGCCTGATGTGTATTTTCAAATAGGGACATGACCGTGTTCAGGAAAACTTTTAGTTTCCTCATATTAGATTTGAACTTCATAATAAAACATGGGGAAGAGCATGGATAACCCAGGACAACCAAACTGTCTGCCTCAATTGGACACTTAAATATTGAAAACTGGGCAGCCTTCCTTGCTTGGAAAAGATTTAGGCCCATTTAAATTTACCTCCAAATTCTTTAAAGCACTAAATCTGTTTAATTCTTCTTAACCTATAGTTTAAAAAGGGAAAAGAAGAAGAAACAAAACAAAAACACAGGCCTCCTACCTCAGGGTCCTTCCTCCAAAAGGAGTATTTATAGTAATACACTTGTAGATGTTTTCTTCCTCCTGCTTTTAATACTGACTGAATTTGGTGACAGAAATAGGCAATACTCTCTCATTTAGCAGGGAAGAATTTTAAGGTCTCATTTTCAATTAAAAAAAAATGTGTGTGTATACACCACACACACCCACACCCACACCCACACACATACACATACACACACATATACAGTCAGAATAATTTTTAAGAGTTTGCCCAATTGGATTTTGTATGGCTAAGACATAAGGGACATGCAAGAATTTTACCAGGTTTAAAAACTTGAAGACATAATATCTTTTACTGAATATTCCATACTAAACATTTAGACATAAGCAGAGACTGAAAGTTCACCTTTCCTATGCATTGCAGGTTAAGCACATGCTTGAAAGACAAACACTTGTTAGTAAAGCTCTGTGCACTGAGGTTAACAGGACTTGTGAAACCAACATTACCCAACCCTTCTACGTACAGATGTAGCATGCTTGGGCTGCAGAATGGGCCCTGATACCTTTAGTTCTTTAAGCCCTTGCATGTATCTCCCTTCTACATCCTGTATCTGGTCCTTAAGGTCATAGATATCCTGCAGGACATAGGAATGAACCATTGCATAAAACCATGCACAAACATATCTCAAGTCTCAAAGATCCAGATGAAAATGTGAACTACTTTTGCATATTCCAGACTAAAAGCAGAGAAATCAAAGTAAACAAGCATAACTGCCACTCCAAACCATGGAAGAGGGCAAACAGGTCAGGGTATGTGGGGCTGGAGAAGGTCGGGAGTAATCAACTAAAGTGTTCAATATTTTCTTGGCATTAACATGTGTTGAAACAGCTTTAGCAAAGGGGGGTGTATATGGAAAAAAGATGTATAAATTATAATATTTTTAACATGTAATATTAAAATTTTTATAAATCATTCAAATAATTAACATAATGCTTCACCTAGAACTAGTAAAATGCAGTAAATTAATTATAAGCAGAAATTTTAATGACTCATGCAAAAGTTTTTAAAACTGTAATAAATGGATATGACCCAAGTTGCCTTTTAATGACATGCCTACCAACCACAATTAATTTGGGAGAAAGTAAAGGGAAGGAAGTTCAACACCAACATTTTAAACATTACATCAAATGAGAGAGTCTACGCTGAGGATGCCATTTAAATGAGAAAAGAGCACCTGCTCCAAATGTTACCATAATCCTTAAAAGTAAAACAGGTCAAATTTTAAATGGAAAATACAGTCTTCCTTATACCTGACCCTGCTACATACAATCTACTCAGATACTTGATTTAAGGAGAAAAAAACTGCTGTGGTTATTTTCCCTAAGTACCATTCTGCAACAGAGATAGGACGAATTCTCCAAGGACAGTGACATACACTTCCCCTGACCCTCTTCATTCCCTCCTTAGTAGGTTTGTCTGTCTTCTGCTCATTGATTCATTCAACAGACATCGAAGGGCTACAAGGAGCTGAGTGTGAGGATACAACTCTCACTTTCTTTAAGGAAGTCAAGTCATTCTCTTAAAGAAGCAATAAAAGGAAACAGCAAGCACAAGCTAAGCTATGAGGCTGGAGAGCCTGGTCCTCCTGTGTTCTGTCCCACTGAAGGCAAGAGTTTATCTTACTCAACTCTGCACCCCCAGCACCTACGCCTGGTACTTAGTAAGAGCTTGGTAAATACTGATACTTGCAAAGTCATGCCATGTCGGCCTGGCGCAGCTCTCCTTCCTCCCGACTGCCACTGCTACAGACCTCCCCACCTCTAGCCACTGGCCTACTTTTATAGGCTGCCCACCTCATAAGCCGGGCTCCTGCTCCAACCCACTGGTACCCCAGTCCCCACATCCTCCTCACTGCGTCAGCACCACGGAACCCCACATTCGGTCCTCCTCCATCTGCACCCTGGGCATTCCTCTCGCCCACTCAGGCACTCTGCTCCTCGGTCACCCTCTCTTCCTTTGCCTTCCTGTCCTCTCTCTACTGGCTCAAGTCAAGCAATAAAAATAATAATCAAGCCCGCCTTTGAAAGAAAACAAAACCTCTTAGCCTCCTATCTCTCTCTACTATTGACCAATCAATTCCAGTATTCTCTTCAGAGCAAGTTTCCTGCATCTTCTTCCATCACAGTTTTGACTTCACTATTCAGCCACAGCGTACTGCTCCCCTCACCTCCAGTGCTTCCTCCAATCTAGGGTCACTCTTTATGAATGCAAATCAGATACTCTCAACTCCCCTTTTTAATATCCCACAGTTGTCAGGGGAAAACCAAATGCATTCTAGGCTCCCATACATGAGGCTTTGTGGACTGGGCCACGACTACTTCCTGGTCTACCCCCTCACCCCACTCTCCTCCTCACTTCTCATCCTACCCTCGGGCAAATGTACTATACAGAGAACCCTTCAGGTTCTCTGAAGTTCTGAGAAAGGCTATGCCCTTCAACTATGCCTGGTTCATTTGTATTCTACCTTCATACCTTAGCTCAGAGTGTGTCCCCTCTGAAAAGCCTTTTGTTATCTCTCTTCCTAGTCCAACGTAGCTGACCCATCTCTGAATTGCCTTAATAGCCCTATTCTGGCTACGACTTAGTATCACACAACTTGGTTTTCCTGGTTTCTATCAGTTTGTCTTCCCTATGAAACAGTGAACTCCTGAAGTTCACAGTATGTTTCACAGCCTGAATCTCTGGGGCCAAGGGCTCAATAAATGTTGAGTGAGTGAATGAATGAATGAATGTAGTTTTTATTACTACACTTCCCCCATTGCTCAAAAATAGCAAGTTCAGCAAATAGACATTCAAATACATTTTGAAAGTCCTCACTTTTCAAATAAAAAGGTTAATAAGACGGGGACTCAACCCAAGGGACTCAACTCGGGTATTTCTCTTAACCCAAATATCACTACACTGATCATGGAAAATTGAGAGATAACTATATTTAAGCAGCCAAGTAATACCATAATGGCTCAAAAGACTGACAATTTCAAGAGTCTGACTCCTTGCATATCCATATATTTTCCATTTAAAATATGGCCAATTATTTCTGAGAGAATTACTTTACATACATTAACAAGTTTTTTGGCATCTGTAAATTAGCAGAGCTCATTCCAATATCATCAAATGTTCAGGAAAGAGAACAGAAAAATGAATTAACTAATCTCCTTCCTTTCAGACCTGAGTCACATTCTTGAACTGTCTTTAACGATTTTTTTTAAAGAACTCATAGTCCTTTTCTTTCTACTACGTCACATTAAATGTTAAATAGTTCCAGTATACTATACCACAAAGAAGTCGAAAAACAGTTTTGAAAAAGCAAACCGAAGACTGCAGTTTACCCGCAATTCACTTAATGAGGTGTCTGGATCTACTAAGCTGCTGGTGTCTCCACTCCCTCGTCTGGATGAGTTTCCACTTAGAGGGGTTGTTGCTGAGGCAGAATTCCGAGATGAAGGCTGGAGAAAGAGGAAGAGGACACATCTAAGTCTTCTTTCTTTCCAAATACCTTTGCCGTAGAAACTAAAAATGGGCTCGGGGTGGGATGTGGATGAGAAGGTGCAGACAGTGTAGACTGCTGCGGGAAGAAGGTATCCAGAGAAGAGCCCAGGCATACTACGCATAACTTTGTTCACTTCAACACTTTACTGGAATCTAGAATTCATAATAACAAAGGAAATAGTTTGTGTGCAAGTTGTTTTCTCAGTTTACCTTTGCTATATCGTAAACAACAGTGGGGGGGTGAGCACATCAGATTAATTTAAAACAGTTCAGGACTTATAAATGGTAGGCTGATTAGCAGTCCTGAGTTCCTGAAGCTGCTTCTTTAGAATCTTTTCTTTTTCTAATACTTGGATAGAGCTGGAAACAAAATTGGCAGCTCGAGCAAACTGTGTATCACTATGAATTTAGACTGCTAGTCCCACAGTTAGTTTAAATGTGAGATTATGCTACTGGATTAATAAATGACACAGACCTATGCTGTCCGATACAGCAGCCATTAGCCATGGGTGGCTACTTAGCATCTGACATATGGCTAGTACAAACTTGTAACATACATAACCAGATTTCAAAGGCTTTGCCTGGAAAAAAAGAATGTAAAGTATCTCATTAATACTTTTTCACATAGATTACATTGACATATTTGGGTTAAATAAAATATACTATTTAAATAAATTTTACCTATTTCTTTTAACTGTTTTAATAAGGCTACTAGAAAATTTAAACTCAACATATATGTGGGGTACATTTGTGGCTTGCACTACATCTCTATCAGACAGAGCTGGTGTATCTTTTTTGGATATAGCATGAAATTAATCCTGATAATTTCCCAAAGATGACTTTCTAAAAATATTCTAGAAGTTAGAGACCTTAACACAAAACAACTCTTAGAAAAGGTTATTTTACCTCAAAAAAAAAAAAAAAATTAAGTATGGGGGGGGACCTTCAGAGTTTGCCACCACCATTCCTAAAGACACTTCATTTTCAGTGTTTAATGGCCTCTTCTCAGGATCAAATTCTAGGGAATGAAAATCGAAAGAGCAGCCAAAAGCTTAAGTGACATTCAAGGAAATAAAATGCAGTGTCTTTTCTCCTCCCAGTGCTTCACATGATTCAACCTCAGAGGAATTTGGGGGGTCAAGGACAGGAAATAGATGAAGAAAGGAAGAGTAGCTCCACCAGTTCAAATGTAGTAAAATAATGAAATAGCAATAGAAATTAAGTTTAATTGACCTTGAGAATCTAATTCCCTTAGGAATTTATGTACTCACCCTTGTGTAATTTTCAGCATACTGTTTGTCAGATTTTTCATCCAACTAGAAAAGAACAGAGATAAAAATCAGTAAAGATGCTTAGCATGCTGGGGGGTTTTGAGGAAAAAAAGAAGTGACCTCATTTGAGTTCTCCAAGTTCAACTGATGTTTGGAACCTAAAAGTAAACATACTGAAACTGAAATAAAAGTTGAGACACATAAGACAAAATATCAAGAACTTTCATTCTTATCCTAAGGATGACATGCGGTAAGCAAGCTGTCCTTATGCAGAAGTTTAGAATTTGCAGATTTTCTTTTCATGATATTTGAAACATGTTAAAGAAAAGCATGTAAACTTGAGCTTTGGCAATGCAAATATTAACACCAAAAAAAACCCTAGTACACATCAAAAGGAAAAAACTGATAAAACCAAAAGCCAACAACTTTATTATCTAAACATTATTAGGACACAGGACACATAGATTAAGACGAGTACACTTGGCCAAAAAAGTTCAAATTTCACTAAAGCAAGTTAAATATATCATCAAAAAAGATTTCCCCCACAGTTCTTAAGGATTCAGTTCTTTGGCTTTTTTTGTTTTTTTACTTTTTTAAGCAATACATGCACATGTGTCAAAAGAAAACAAACAAACAAACAAACAAACAAAAAAAAAAACCAGCACAAAAGGGTATGGGAAGTATAAACCTCTCTCCCTAATATACCACACCCAAAACTTCCAATTCTTCATCCAAGGGCAACCAGCCCCGAAGTCTTTAACAAACACTAAAGTTATGTCCCAAATATATTCTATATCTTCTTTTTCTCCTTACTAAGTTTCAGAGATTAAAGAAACTACCTCATTTTTCTTCTTGGCATTTATTACTCCCTAATCCATGATATTTATTCACTTATTTATCATTTGATCTCTTTATCATATGCTCTATGTCTCTATGATCATTTCTGCATTCATAACATCAAAAATAGCACCTAGCATACAGGACTCACAATTTGCTGGGCAAATGAGTAAATGAATCATACCCCATCTGTATTTACAGACTTATTTCATTTACCTTAACAACAGCATAGTGTACTATTGTCTGGGCTCGTCTGGGCACACCATAATGGAGTTATCCTATCTTCTGCAGATAGGATTAGTGTTTCTTTCCTAAAGAGAGGTACCTTAGAGGTCTAATTCCAAACCCTGACCTTACAGCTGAGGAAAGAGAAATTCAAGAGGTGAAAGATTTTCCTCAAAGTTGAACAACTACTAAATGTCAGGGCTGAGTCCAGATCTCGGGTTTGAATCTTTAACCCTGTGTTCATATAATTTACCTGTATATACTGCCCCAATTACCATTAGGAGGAAAAAGTCACAGAGAGATTTAACTAAATGAAAATATATCGAGACTCCAACTCCTAGATCAACCCTCCCAGCCCGATCTAGAAAAAATGTATAAAAATTTTCCTCAGTTAATTATCAAAACACAAAATGTCATTATTTCTGGCTCTATTCAGATCACTTCATTCTAACTTCCTCATATTTTAAAGTTTTTCTGTTCTTTTTCATTGCCCACATTTATCATGTTCATTTTTTTCCTCTCAGAGTTTATATAAAAGGTGTTTACTTTATTCAGTAATATAAATACTATCTTAGACTTTGATCTTTTTGCTACCTTTTATTGTAATACTCTTAAAAAGGAATTGATTTTAGTTAACTTTGATTTTTTTTTAAATCACATATAAAATGTTTTTGAAAACAAACCATTACAGTAGTTTTTAATACTGGCAATTATTGTTGCAAAAAGGAATAACCTTCCATCACATTTGTACTAGTAAACACGATGCCTGATACTTACGAGTGTTATTCTTCAGAATCAAAGAAATACTGTATCTGAATAAAACAGCCATATATTCCTCAGAGTATATCCCACCTCTCTTCTACTAATGAGTTAAAGAGAAAAGCAACATTCAGAAACGCTCTTCTAGGTCTATCTGAAATCCTGGCTCAAAAAACGACCCCCCAAATCCACCTATTTTTCTTAACAGTCAACTTGGAATGATCTTACATTTCAGAGGCTGCATCACTGAACTAGTCCATCGCAATGTTGACTCTATTGCTTTCACTGTCTTCTGAAAGACAGATCCCAACTGTCGCAACCCAAACTGATCATGCGCCAAACCTCAGGGATTGTTAAGGCAGCAAAAAATGCCAAGAGCAGCCATGCCGCAGTCCAGTCATTTGGGCTGCAGTGACTTGGCCAGAGACTCCAGTTCTCACTTCTCAGATTGTGTTATACTATGTGCTGTCTTCCATTTAGACAAAAAGCTACTTGAAACCTGCTGTTCTAAAAGCCCCAGTGCTCTCTCTAGCAGCCAGGAGCTCTGTACAACGGCTCTGCAATGACACACTAGTGTTCATAATGATGACCCAAAGTCTGCCAGATATTGAAAAGGCTTTTCAATGGAATAACATTTAATCATGCTTAATATATTAAGGTATAAAGTAGGGAAAGGTTGGTTTTCAGCTATAGGATGAGCAAGAGGATCTAATGCAAAACATGGTGACTACAACTGATAAATAAAAAACTGTATAAATAACAGTGGAAAATATTAATATGTACTAATATATAAAGCATTTCTAAGATTAGGAAGTGAGAAATCAGAAAAGGAAGGCTGCATATACGATATGGTCACAATTCTGTAAAACATGCAAATTAAACTGAGACAGAAACAATACTAAAAGTAAATCAAGTTGCTAAAAAAAAGTAAATTAAAAAAAAAAACAACTCAAAACAAAAAAACACTAAGCAAAGCTTCCCTTCCTCTGTCCCCTGCAAATATGGCCCTCGGGACTTAGTCATTAATGTTAACTATAGCTTACTATTCTCAAAAAGTTTCAAATAAATATCATGTCATTGTACCCTTAAATAATTAAATAGGTAATTTACCAATCAAGAAAAGGGCTTCTTTGATAGCTGGAACTTGGAAGTCAGCTAACAAGCTTGCAGTATTTCATATTAGTATTAACGTGAAAAGAAGAGCAAGGGAATCTGGGTGGCTCAGTTCGTTAAGTGCTGGACTCTTAATTCCAGCTCAGGTCCTGATCTCAGGGTCCTGAGATAGAGCCCCATATCCAGCATCCTGCTTAGTGGGGAGTCTGCTAGAAATGTATCTCCTTCTTCCTCCCCCTCCCTCCCTGTCCCCCCTGCTGGCACACACTCCTGTGTGCACACTGTCTCTCTAATAAACAAATCAAAAGAAGAGCACATGGTAGCAGACTTTATATTCCAATTTGAATGCTTAAGAGTTCAAAAGTAGTATTTTCCTAAAGGATTTCAAATTATAATACTAGTAAACAAAACCTTAAATATATCTTTCCCACATTTCAGTGATAAATGCCTTTGCCTTATTTATGTCTGGGACATCTGAAAATGCTTTGCTCTTGACATTAGAGATTATGGATTGTTTCTCTTTAAATCTAAACTCCTTAAATATTTGTTGAAATTAGTACATGTGAGAAATATTTCTTAGAATACATAACTTGTCAAATCCTTGAAACTCCTTGCTTCTTCTTAAAAGAAAGATGTTTATTTATTCTCTGGTTAAAAGGCCCTTTGAACTTCATTTCAGCATATGGCTACTTAGTTTGACAGATAAATTTACGTTACTAAAATGGTAAAATACAATTGAACCTTTTATATTGAAGTAGAAAATTCTAGTTATAAATACATTTTGAATATGTCATTTAAAAGAGTTGTTTAGAGGGGTGCCTCAGTGGCTCAGCTGATTAAGCATCTGCCTCTTGATTTTAGCTCAGGTCATGATCTTGGGATCATGAGGATCAAGCCCCAGGTCAGGCTCTACACTGGAAGAGTGTGGAGGCTGAGCGTGGAACTGGCTTAAAATTCTCTTTAATCCCCTCTCCTCCCCTTGTGTGCACCCACTCTCTCTCTAAAGGAAAATAAGATTTTTTAAAAAGAGTTATTTAGAAATAAAGACTTGTTTCTTGTTCTCATTATACCTTTTTTTCTTAAAAGGATATCAGAGATTTGAGGGCACCTGGGTGGCTCAGTCAGTTAAGCATCTGCCTTCTGCTCAGGTCATCATCCCAGAGTCCTGGGATTGAGTTCCACATCTGGCTTCCTGCTCAGCAGGGAGTCTGCTTGTCCCTCTCCCTCCACTCCTCCCCTCTGTTCGTGGTCTCTCTCTCTCACTATCTCTCGCTCTCTCAAATAAATAAAATCTTTAAAAAATTAAAAAAGAATATCAGAGACCTGATATAATTGAGCTATGCATATCTGATATATATATAACTTTCAGCATGCAGTACCCATTCTGCCAACTATAACAGTAAATCTAATGTTATACATATGATCAGAAGATAAAGGTATTCATATCAAGGCATTTGAATTAACTTAATGTATTTATAGTTTTGTTTAATATAGTTACTGGAGTCCAATCCTCTAACTTCTAATGTTACACATGGATGTGATAATATGATCAAAAATTCTGTCTGATGGTTAAAAAAGAAAAACAACCAGAAAAGTGAAGACTGATTCTCTAACCACAGAAGGGAAGGGAGCAATTAATTTTAATAATCTCCTAAAGCAAAAATGGCTGAGGATTCCATTCAGAAATGGTCTATTAACAATCAGTAAAACGAAAGCACATTTACATCCTTTTCCCCAGTCTAATGGATGGGACAAAGGAACAGTGCAGAAGAAAAGACCAGAGGCTACAGCAATTATAAAAACTGTATAATGAGTTTTGCCAAATCTGGGCCTGGCATCTTTTATCAGCACTCCTAGTTCAGAAGTTATAAATGCAGCAGAATGTATACATACATAATAAGTCTGATCCACAATGGGGAAGCCTAAAAGTGTCTTTTAAAATTTTAAATTCATTGTTAGCATTTTAAAATCAGGATATTTCACATAAAAATGCAAATTCCCTAGCTTATCATATCAAAAAGTGGTGTGGGGGTGATCTTAACAACATCAAGTCCACTTTCCATTTATCTACAAAGAGCTGCACGGTTACCCTTTAAAAGAAATAATATTAGAAAAAAATTCTTGCTGTAGAGAGGGGAACAGCAAATATTTAGGCTTTGCCATAGGGCAAAATTAAGGATATCATAAATACTTAGATAATCATGAAAAAAATATATATATAAACCATTAGCTCACAGGCTATAAAATAAGAGGGTGCTGGCCAGATTTGCCAACCACTGCTCTAGAGAGTCTTTTAGGTTATAAGGCGTACAGCGTGATGCTTTGATATAATGATGCATATCTATCAAATCGTCACATTATACACCTTAAATATGTATACTTTTTATTTAAAGATATGTAAATAAACCAAAATAACTATCTGGGTAAAGAAAAGAGTTATATTAAATTAGCAGAAGCAGGGAGACTTTTTTTTTTAAACTATCAAGCTTCTCACTGCTGTGTAGTTACTAAAATAAATTGCCAAGAAATACATGTAAGGAGGACAGAACCACCATCAAAAATTAAAGGCTAAGAGAATTCAAAGTTTTTAAGAAAAAAGAGGTGTATAAAATAAATTAAATTGTTTATATCTACCCAAAAAAAGGTTGCTAAGCAAAACATTAAAATGAGCAATATTTCAGGGAAAAGACTTGGGAGCCAATCTTCCAACTCGGCATGCAGATTTCCTGATATGACAGAGGGCAAGACAGGGCTGCTATACAGCCAGGTTTGAGACCCAACAATCTGGAACACTTAAGGACCACAATTAAAATTATTTTCCAGATTAAAGTCATTCAAAACCAGCTATTTAAATACAACCAGCAATGTGCTAAATATAAATAATATCTCTTCATTCAAAAACTAACTTTTTGGCTAGGAAACATTGTCTCTCACCTGCTTCAAAGTGCTTGAAAATCAAGACAGAACTGGTCTATGGGCAAAACAGAACTAATCCCAGCAAAGGATAGGAGATGTCAAAGAGAAAAAGAGGCTATTAGATCAGGCAGAGGGGTATCTGCTGGTTGGAGTTCCTTCATTAAGAGAAATGCCTCGAGGCATCTCTACTGGAAAATCTTTCCTAAATTTAGTTCCCAATAAACGTGAAAGCAATGGACAGGCATTTCTTCAAGATAATGTCATAGTCCAAATGTTTAAAATCTATTCAAATTCTTCCCAGTTACCGTAAATTGGTGACACTTTACTAAATAGTATCTTCTATTGTTCAACCTTCAAAATCTGTCTAGTACTTTATATATTCACCAAAATAAAAAGGGAAGAAAAATTTTAAGACAGATCAGGAATATCTATATATGGGCTAGGTATTAGGTTTTAAGGAATTATTTTTGTTAGGTATGATAACGGTAGAGTGAACATGAAAAAGAAATTCTCAATTAGAGATGCATACTGAACTACTGGGAAATACCATGGATCTGCTTTAAAATAATTCAGAAGAAAAGAAAGAGGAAAAGAAAGAGATGAAGCAAAACTGGCAGAACACTGGTAGTTGTTGGAGCTGCTGATGGGTTCTACAGGGGAAAATTTTCACAGAAAAGTTTTTTTTTTTTTTTTTAATCAGAGCATATCAGTATACACATTCTAAAACAAAACAAATAACTATATTTTAGGTTACTATATTCCAATACAAATTAAAGCAGCAAATTAAGATCCTAACTTTCAAACAGCTAATGTATTAGCCATTAGTCACAAGGCTGAGACACCACAACCACTCCCATGCAAGACACTCACGCTGGTCAAATCGGGGATACTGACGTCATCCACCTCAGAGACTACACTCCCCCTACGATTGGAACGACTAAAATAATCGGCAGTAGAAACCTTTCAATCAGAAAAAATGACATGCTTTAAAGGTTAAGAAAAGAGAGGAAAAGGGTAAGAACACTGGAATGCAAGGGGAAAAAAATACTGTTTTGGTGCTTGATATAGTATCATGCAGTGAGGAAACTGCTGCAATGAACCTACTCAAAAAAGTAGAAAAGAAATGTAAAGGGGGTCCTAAAGGAAATCACAGCTCCCTAAAACAAGCCTTTGTGCACCTTAACTCAAGCTGTAGCCCACAAAGATCATGTAATGGCTGAGGGCCCGCCAAGGCTCCCATGTTGAGCACTTGCATCATACTCACTAAGAGAGCACTGACCGAAAGCCTCTACCATATTTCAAAAATGTACAGTGCATTATAGCTCTCAACTCTGTTAAGCATATATATGCTCAACACGGCGTTCTTTGCAGGTTATTTACTGCACCTTTTGCCCAATTTCTACACTTCCCTCTTTTTCATATTCCTCAAGACCAGGATCTGTGAGGCAAAATAATGGAAGAACTATACTGGCCCCTTTCTGATTGCCCTCATCAGTCTTTTCCCTCCTGAGACTTTGTC
Source organism: Meles meles (assembly GCF_922984935.1). NCBI lineage: Eukaryota > Metazoa > Chordata > Mammalia > Carnivora > Mustelidae > Meles > Meles meles. The sequence continues at coordinate 32,699,653 of NC_060069.1, read as the reverse complement.
ATTGGCCTAGAAAGCTCTTCTCTGGCTCTTCGAGCAGCTGGCTCCTCCCATTTCAAGTCCAGCTCAAAGGTCTCCTCCCTTGGGGAAGCCGTCTCTGGCCATCCCATCCAAAGAGAGGCACACCTGCACATGTGCCCCATCCTATCACCTGTTTTTCTCTTCACAGTCCCTCGGGTTACTTCACTTTTCTTCCTTTGTTTACTTGTTTATTTTCTATTTCTTTCACTAGGATATAAGCTCCATGAAGTCAGAAATGCAGTATGTCTAGCCTACCATATTACTCCCAGCACTTACTACAGGGCCTCCCATGTAACAGGTACTCCATAAACATTTGTCAAATTAATAAGTAAGGACTATTTTTTACCTCACTCATCAGCTTTCCTTACCTCAGCTCTGATTACCTTATTTAAAAACTTTTCCCTTCCAGGAAGGGAATCTGGAAGTCCATCCAGAGACAAAGAAGGCTTATAAGCATGAAGTTTTGCTAAGGGTTAGTGCAGTCAAGCAACAGTATTTTTATTTACAGTAATTATAATACAACTTAGATTTAGATATACCTACTATTTTACTGGTTCCTACTATCTCAAGAATTTTGTAGTTATTCTCCATATAGTAATTCATTTAATGCATATACATTAAGCTTACCTACAAGGACAATCATTAAGATCCCCATTACAAATAAATTGCCACTAACGCAACTAACAGGTTGTAGAAGTGGCTCAAACCCAGGCATCATTACTTTAAAGTCCCTGCCTGCCCTTTCCACTCCATCACTCTCCAAAGGGCTTTCAGGTGGTCTGGCTCGTTTTTTCTCCTTCAGCTCTGAGGATGAGCATTAACTGGCTCGCCAGTGGACCACAACTGCCTTAATTAAATCACTGCATTCTTGGCAACAAATCTCACAAACACTTGCTGTTCCCCTTTCCTAGGTAATCTTCAGGTTTACAGTCGTTCACAAAACATGGCTCTTTTCTAGCTCTAAGCTGACATATCATCCTTATCAATATAATTTTCAAGTCAATTCTCAAATATAGCAAAAACGTCACCAGCTCTTTGAAAAACTTCCAACATCATCAAAAGAATAATCTGAAATTACATAATTTGTATTTTGATGTAGCTATTTGTTGCTTCTACAATTATTATGATAGTTGCATTTTAACCAGAATTTTTTACCAGGATTTCTAAATTTTGCCCTCAATGACGCTTAAAAAGTTCTCAGGTCTTAAAAGACCTGAGTATTTATAGTATAAACTATAAATAACACATCACAAATTCACAGTGAAGAAAGCAACTGATGGCAACATGATCTGTAATCCATAGTTACAAGTTTTATGCAAAGCAGAACATTCATTTTGCTGGAGAAACGTTTATGTTTCTGGTGAACTGTGCACATAAATGCATATAAAACAGCAACAAAGAATAAAAAGTGAACAATCTTTCAAATACACAAAGACCAGCACCTAAGAGGTGTAAAGAGGCAAGTTACTAATGAAAGCTTCCATAGCCCACAGAGAATACAAATTCACAGGGACACATTTTTGAAGGCAAATTATTCATATAAGCTAAATTTGAGGAAACTGCTCATTTTTGTCAAATGCAAATTTCACTTTCCAGTAGAGTTCATGGGATCACATATAGGGGGGCAATTTAAAAACTTATTGTATGAGTTTGCATACAAACCACGCTCACCACACTGTCCCTTCCCCCACGACTGGCACGACCAGAAGACGCAATGCTTGCAGTGTCATCATCGGGAAACTACAGATATTAAAAGCAGATAATGAAAGACATGTGATGTCACTACAGTCTTACGTGGCTGTAAGCACACTGGGCAAGGTTTGGGCAAGCATGCAGTTACTCTACATGAGCCTATCGCTGGCACCAGCTGTTGTGCACCATCAGACAGAAAAGTGGCTTCGAAGTGTAATAAACCATCACTGAAAACCAAACGGTATTTCCAAAAAGCACACAGAATAAAATACTACTTTATCTTTTATTTAAGTTACAGAAAAAAGAGGACTTGACTGGGGAGCTAGGCATAAATAGACCAACAAAAAACAGCTAGGGATTTCATGCTTTTTAACCACTAGGCCCTTTGGGAAGCCCATCAGGGGGTCAACAAGTATACTTAATGCTTAAGTTTGGGAGAGAAAAATATAAGAATATCTTCAAGTAAAGTACATCAAACACAGAATTTCCTACCAGCAAGGATTGAAATGATGATTCTTATTTTCCTTTATTCATTCCTATGCAACGGGTGGAGATAATTTTCTAACATCACCCTAGAGTTTTCTTCCTATTTCATGAGCAGCAGGAGGCTCATCTTCCATGCGTATAGGTTACCTCCATTCTGACATCACTGAGGAACCATTCTGGCATCACCAAGATATAACTTTGAACCCAACTCGCAGATGAAATAACATGTAGCCAGCCCACAAGGACAAGGTTCTACACTTGACTGAAAATACATTACCACGATTTTTTTTTTTTAAAGATTTTATTTATCTTTTTTTTTTTTTTAAAGATTTTATTTATTTATTTGACAGAGAGAGAGATCACAAGTAGGCAGAGAGGCAGGCAGAGAGAGTGAGAGGGAAGCAGGCTCCCTGCCGAGCAGAGAGCCCGATGCGGGACTCGATCCCAGGACCCCGAGATCATGACCCGAGCCGAAGGCAGCGGCCCAAACCACTGAGCCACCCAGGCGCCCCATTACCACGATTTTATTGGCAAGGGGCCATAACAATGGTACATTAAAAATGCTACCAGATCCAAGGATTGCCAAGTGGAATTTTACTACAGAGTGAGGTACAAGTAAACTTCCTACTTATATCAAAAAGCCTTTATCTCCTAAACACTCCTGTGTACATTTTCGTTAAGGAGTGGAATTCTTGAAAAGTGCCTCTTGGAAATGGCAGGAGAACAGAGCCCAATATGTATGTAAAAGAAAACCCATTTTGGCTCACCTATTCCACTCCACAAAGCAATCTGTATTGACCATTAAGAAACTGTTTTAATAATTTCTCCTATCTTGACACTGTCAAGAATAACAAAAGTAGTTCCTAAAGTCAACATTTGCCATTGGAAATGTAAATTAGTATAGTCTTCTTGGTGGGCAATATGGCAATATGCCATCATAATTTAAACATATATACATCATTTATTTATTTTTTGACCCCCATCATTTAATGATTAGCAATTTACTTTATATGAGATATACTCATAAGTACACAAAAATATACTTATATACGAAAGTCCACTATGCAAGTGTTTGCTGTAGCAAAACTCTAGCAACCTAAATACCCATCTACAGGGAGCGGGAAATACAAGCTTCCAGTTATATAATGATCAAGTGATAAGGACAAAAGCTACAGCATAGAGAATCTAGGCGATGGCACTGTAATCACATTGTATGGCGACAGATGGAAGCTACACTTGTGGGGAGCACAGCATAATACAGAGTTGGCAAATCACTATATCGTACACCTGAAACTAATGTAACCACCTTGTGTCAACTACACTTCAATTTAAAAACAAAAAACCAAAATAATACCTACCAAAAAATTAATATATCCAAGAAATCCTGAAAAAGAAATGTACATCCCATACACTAGTGGGATAATATACTGCCACTAAAAAGAATGCGCTGACACAAAACTATCTCCAAAACGCATTCAGTAGAAAAGGAGACATATGTAAAGGGTCAGGAGACTTTTACTTTGGACTTTCCTTAAACTAATATTACTTTTATAACTTAAAAAAATGTTGTAATATTCCAGAAAGATTAAGTGATTAGAATTGTCCCAGTTTTGTCTTTTATGTAAACAGTTTTTAAAAGCTGGCTTGTTTTATTACTTCTCCTTTTACTCCATTGACTGGAGTGCTGGCAAGTGAAATGGCTCAATGCAGGAAGCCAAGACGGAAAGGAGAAACGTAGGACAATCAACCCGTATAGTGAATTATCACCACTGAAAAGATAAGTTCACATAAAAAACAATACACATTTTTTAAAACGTCTAAAGGCACTGAAATTTCATTTCAGAAATTATGTGCTTAGTCACATTCACACAGTAAACACCAATTAAGACAAATTAGTATACTTGAGTTTGGGTACTTAAGGAAAATGATAATCCATGCCAAGAGAGTGAACACGCATTCTTAATATTCCAAATTGTGAGCAAAGATTAAGGAAACAATCCGAAGTATCTAAAAAGCATGCAAAGAGACCAGACAGCTCACCACGGGACTGCTTCGGGCCGAACTTGTTCTTGATGAGTAATAACTGTATTCAGATGGCTATAAAGTTTCCAAGAAGAAAGGTTTTACAATAATGGCCAGCTCCTTTTCCTGCTGGGGGAATACATTTGTGACCCTGGATCTAAGTGGCCACTGGCCCCCGGGGAGAAGCTGACTGTTACTCCCAGGTCTGGAACTCTACCTCCCTCCCAACCCTCCAGATCCAGCAGCCCTCAGCTCGAGGGTGAGGAGGGGAAGGGAATGCCCTGAGAAGCACTGCTCCCATCCTCTTCCTCAGGGACTAATGAGCCCAAAAAAGAGGTTTCTCCACCTATATTCCCTTCATACTGTGAGCCATGACTTCCAGCAGGCAGTTCCTCACAGCTTGGGTGAGAATCACAACTGGCTAGCTCATGGGTCACAGCTTATAGAGCACTTGCAGGTCAGATTAAATGACTTTTTCTTTGTAAGTAAACTGTGCCCACCTACACACGCCTCACCCCCATCATCTCCCCCTGTTTGGACTTACAGTTCGAGACCCATAAGAGTTATATAATCCACCATCATACAATGACACCTAAAGAACAGAGGAAATACCACTCATCTATTTATTCAGGCATCAAAGTTGTTTTGGAAAATGTCACAACTTCTTCACAGTACTCAGTTCCAAAAAAGCACTGCAGAATGGTGTGTCAGGTAAGAACATTCACTGATTGCATAAAGTCCTACATCAGTCCCAAAACTTCAAACTCATACTTCATTTAAAAAGCACCATTACAGTATTTCTTTTCATCATCATGTTATGAAACTAGGAGAAGGAACATTTACAAATTTATTCTCTCAAAAGAGCGAAATGAGCAAAAATGTAAAGTGAGGGACACAAAGCATTTTGCCCACTGGCACAATAAAATGAAACTACAAAGCCTCACATTGCCAGTCTATGAGAACAGGCCACAGCACAACAAAGCAACAGGCTGAAAGCAACAAGCTCACAACTCGCATATTACACAGAGATAATGGCTTTTGCTTTCTAGTCAGCTTGCTTTATTAGATAGAGCCTAGTATTAACATGGCCAAACCACAGCTGTCCCAAAGAAAAATACGACATCTCTGCATAGGCAACCATTTCACAAAGTATAAAGTGTAGTGGGGCCCATGCAAGTTTGTCTTCTCTACAGGAAACCAACTGTAAGTAAGCAAGGGCCTACCAACGGCCAGCAGTATCTGGAAAATAAGGCTTTTTTTTTTTTCTTACTACCCTAAAGTTTCGCGTTTTAAGCACTGGCAGCACATTCTGCAGTGTACACAGCATTGAAGCCATGTGTCCTTGACTATTTTGTAGGAAAGCTGTCAAGCCAGGGTCAGCACCATGACAGTGGCTCCACCAAGAGTACACACGTTGGAAGAGAAAAATACAAACCAGACTGGTACTTCTCAGCAGACCAGAATTTGCAGTAGAGGAGGCCTATGAAAAAAGTGCATGATTTAACCCAAAGAAAAGCAACTGGTAGCTCTGACGGCAACATGCTTCTCAGAAAGTACTAACCCTGGTACTCTTTGATGTCGCCAGAGGGTCACTACACAGGGAGGAAGACTGTTAAGAAAAACAAAACAGAACCAGATAATTCAGCAAAAGGAGACTTGGTCTCTCCATCCCGAGAGCAGAAGCTGTTTATTCTGTACTCCATAATTCATTAGCATTTCCTGAGTGCTAAACGTAGTTAAGTAACATGTAAGGTGAGAAAAACTTAGCCATTAGAAATCTTTTCGAATACCCATTTTAAGGGATGAGAGAAACACCTGGAAAAGTTTTCTATAAATGTGTTTTAAGTCCTATTGGGTTTTCAACAATAATGCTAGGAGATAAGGTGGCAACTAAGGAAATACTCAAGAAAAGAGGGCCATGGCACGGGGAGGACGGAGGTCAGTGGCCACACCCGGGTCACCAGCAGCTCCTGGGACACGTTTGAGACCTCATGGCAGACTACTGATGAGCTTGGCCTGGTTGCTGAGGAAGCAGGTAAATGACCTCCAAGTTATCACTAGAAGTACTCTTTTCCAAATAGATTAGAAATCCTGTATTTCAAAACAGGCCATAGACAAAGTGCCTTAGTTTAATCAGAAAAAATGTACTTGTCACAATGAATCCAAGGCACTAAAAAGGCACAGCATTTTAAAAAATGGATTTAAACCTTTCTTTTTCTGTCATTTGAAAATAATTTTCAACTCATTTTTCCAAGCCCATCAGACAGGGCAAATAAGAATATCTAGGTTGTGTGTGCAGGTTTTGACAACTGAATTCTTTTCTATGTACCATGTGCCACACATATTTCTGTTTCAAATGTATGATGTGTCAAACATCTTGAAAAAACAAGGATTCTAACATTAAACAAATAATTATATTCTTCTCATCCCAATTACAGTTTAAATTTTTACATGTACGCTTTTATTAAAAGGCCATCCACCATGATGTGCAGTGATGCCTACAACTTATTCTGCAATGCATCCCCTCAAAAAAGATGAATCAATGTATGGATAGATGGAAAGACAATAATATAATAAAGGAAATATAATAAAATATTAATTATAGAATCTAAGTAGTAGGCATGTGGTTAGTTAATAAATCATTCTTTGAACATTTTTGTATGTTAAATATTTTTCATTTAAAAAAACTGGGGAAACTGGTACTCATTTACAAATGTGGTGGTTCAATAAGTCACATCATGTAAAGATATACAGACTCTATGAATTCAGTTACCACAAACTAGTGCACACACAGCCACTCACAGATTAGTTCTAACTAGTCAAAATGCAAAACCGGGAGTTAGAAGTGCATTACAGTTGGATAAAACACACAAAGCCAAAAAGCTTGAGACAAACCCGAGTGTAGTAGGCAGAGGTGGGTTTGCTATGCCTAAGACTGCTATAGCTTCTCTGGTCAAAGTAGAGGCCACTCTGCAAAAAGTAAAATTAAACACGTTTTTCTTAGGTTAAACATTGGTGACAATACACAAAGGCAAACTCAGATACTACTTCCCTCTTTCCTCCAAAACAATGACCTTAAAGCATTGACTCGCATTAAGTAAAAATCAAAATAATAATTATCTCAAATCTCAAAAAAAAGACTAATATTAAAGGTTAACTGTATTCAAGCCAAGTCATTACTAATTTTTTTACTTTAAAAAACATGAGCATAAACCTCCGTCAAAATGGAATGGAAATAGTAAGTGATTTATTCTCATGTCATACTTAGTAACATCCTTGGAAAAGCCAAGACAACTGAGCAATTACCACTTTTATAATCCATCTGGCAATGCCACAGAAAAGAGCAAAGTCTTTTTCTTCGAATTTCTCCTAGTCCCATCATTTGACGAAATAAACGGATTGAATTAAGTTACCAAAGACACAGTACAAGTGTGTCCTAAACAGGTTTGGCCTGTTTTCAATAATGGCAGGTTTTCAATACACCATAAAAAACAAGGCATTATAAAGACTATGGCTACCTGGCAAAGAGAACGGTATCTATAAAATTGCCTTTCTAAACACCTTCTTCACTCAGAGTTAAGGAAATGTAAGCAATCCCTGACTGACAGACTCCTCCTGTACTGCTGACACTGTAATGGGGGTGCAGGGGATCCCTACCACTGACCCCTGCCACTCCCAACCTGGCCTCCCCACACCAACCCCTCAAAAAGGCATCAGGACTAACCTCTCCCCAGAGCTCCCAAGGCTTCACCCTCCAGAGCTTCTCCATTATTTTCCCTCCTACCTGCCGAAGCTTACTGATCCTCTCTCACCCCACCAAAGGTCAGAGCCCCCTCCAGAGGAACCAGTTAATAGGAAGCTTGGAACTGATTCTCCCACCAGTACTGTGGCAGCCTGACAGAAGAGTTGTTCCTAATACCCCAAATGGGCATTCTGGACACATTTTCCCCCCACAGAAATGTTTAGCAAGGTGGCTAGAATAGAGCACTATTAGTTCTGCAGTTTAATGGCATTCTAGGCTAAAGAGTTTTCTGCAAGACAACATGGAATTCTGCTAACACATATCTTATTCTTTCTACCAGAAAATTCATTCCACATTCCCAAAACTTGACCTACAAACAAACTCAGAATGAAACCTGTCTGTGAGTTTGGCACTGCCTATACTACCACAACTAAATCAAATTTCTAAAATAAGGATACAGATCTCACTAAACCTTGGTGCCTGGGTGGCTCAGTCGGTTAACTGTCTGCCTTTAGCTCTGGTCACGAGTCCTGTATCAGACTCCCTGCTCAGTGGGGAGTCTGCTTCTCCCTCTGCCCCTCCCCCTGCTAGTGCTCCCTCCCTCTTTCTGAAAAAAATAAATAAATCTTTAACAAAAGACTCTCACTACACCTATTCTTGAAGTATATTCCAAAGTACAGTTCATAACTGAAAATACATGATTAATGAACTTCTTGTATTAACTTGCTATTAAATCCTGTAAGTGAAAACAAAATTAATTTTAAATAGATTCTGATAAATCATGTTTCAGTATGTTATCAAATTTCAATAACACCTAAGGCATACATGAAAGCAATCATAATTCTTTTTTTTTTTAAGATTTTATTTATTTATTTGAGAGAGAGAACATGAGAGGGGAGAAAGAGTGAGAAGCAGACTCTCCAAGGAGCAGGGAGCAAAATGTGGGACTCGATCCCAGGACTCTGGGATCATGACAGATGAGCTGAAGGCAGTCGCTTAACCAACTGAGCCACCCAGGCGCCCCAATCATAATTCTTAAGTACCCTAAAAGTAATCAGTGAATTTTATAGCAGCACAAGACAGTGGGACATGAGACAGAACACAACTAACCAGTGGGTCTTTATGAGAACCAGGAGACCTCTTCTTCATTCCATAAGAGTGACTGTAAGAATGATTCTGGAAGTAAACATCTGAAGTTAACTTTCACAATCACAGAGTGAAGTTTAAAAAATAACAATAAACTTCGTCTTAAAATTATACACAGAAAGATGCATACGAGATACAGAGTAATCCCCATGGACTCTATTTCCCAACTGTTAGTAAACGGATCACAACACTTGGCTGACTACTGAAGATACATAGCACCTCTACACATCTGCAGTCCCCCTGACTCTGCCCCCATGCCGCCAAGCTCCACGTATAAGCAGCTAAAAAAGATGTGATTAGGACTCAGAGTCAGGCAGGGTGTTTGTGAGGATGTTCACCCCACATCTTATTTGAGTCCTTTCTACCTTCTACCTTCTTTATAAAGGTATGCGGGATAATGGGTTCCACCTCCTTCTAGGCCTTTCTTAGCAAAAGGCCAAAAGACAATTCTTTGGGATCAACCAAAACAAGACTGAGAGAGAAAGAATATGGCATTGCTTTGCCCAAGAAAAGCACATGCTGCTCAGGAGGAAAACAGCCCAGACGGTATGGATTGCTCCTTGTAGCAACAGCATTATCAGACAGAGGACCTTACACACAGGTCCTCTGAAGACAGCACTGTCTCAGTACATAACTTCTCCCAGCACCACAAAGCCAGGTATAGATGAGGGAATAAAGGACAGAAATACTACTATAAAGGTCTTTAGGTAGACAAGAAACCCAATCTAGCTATGTGCTGCTCACCTTAAATGAGGAGGTGTAGCTAGAAATGTCCTACTTATCAAGAGTCTGCTCTAGGCAAATCATTTGACAAATGTGCCGCTAGATCCTAAATCCATCCACTCACTGTTCTTTTTTAAATATGCATATCCTTCCTTTTATAAATTACCCTGGACATTTTAAGACATGACTATATTGTCTAGAAACTCGGGCAATCTACCAACATAATATTAACCCAAGGAAAACATGCTATAACTAAACTTCCTTGGCTAAAATGACATACATAAAAAATCAACCAAATCAAGCAAACATGAGCAGACATAACTGATGTTTCAGGTAACACCTGTCACTGCTGGCTGTTTCCTGTTTAGCAACTTCACACCTGCTGGCTTGTGACACATAACAAGGAACACAGCAGAGCCTATAGTTCCCTGGTATCAAACACTGCCAGAAACATGTCTTCCAGGCAATGCATATATGTCATTTAAGGAGCTCATCACTTTAAGAAAAGATACTACTACCAATCTTAATCCTGAATAAGGAAGCAAATCATTCTTATCTGATCCTGAAATTCTAAAGGAAAAAATTATTCAAATGTTCGATTATGCCATAATTGCAAAACAACAGTTTTTGCATTATTGGCCATATGCTTTCCCCAAAACATAATAACAAACCTGTGAAAGCTAGTCATAATCTATGATTAGCATGATTAGGTATTTATAAAGTAAAACTCTGCATTTAACACAAAGTCATGCACTACATACTAATGATGAAAGTCTTGACGATCTATCCTTGAGAGCATCATACTGGATTTCAGAAAAAGTTGAGAGTTGATTGTATTCCCAAAATCAGAAATATAAAGAGGAAAAAAAGCAACATCTGCACAGTTACTAAAACTCCAAACTAACCAGAATTTAAGTAAAAATATTTTTTTTAAATCCAGCACTACTTTAAAAGTCAAAAATTATTATATATAAAGGCTGTTACATTTGATTAAAAGAATCTTCTTCCCCACAACCACACTTTCCAAGTATAAGTGATTGCTAAACTCTATGTACATGTAAAGCTGCATGTTCTCTTTCAAACACAGAATTCCTAGTCAATAATGGCAAGATGATTCAACCTCAGTATGCTGTAGCACAAAACACCCACAGGGAACCTTTACATGCAGGAATAAAGCATTCTGAAATCAAAAAAGATGTTTTACTTTTTATTATTGTGACTGTTGCCATCATCTCCCATTGTTTGAAACATGGCAAAAGCAAGGCATAGACAATGACGCAAGAGCACATAACTAATATAATCAGGCTTATAAAAAAATAACTGCAGCACCAAAATGTGGAAGTTCCCTTGAATCTGCCTGTGGACACACAGCTGAAAAACTCCCCTTCTCAAAAACTTTCCCTATTAAAAACACTGAACAAAACTGGAAACTTAGTCCAGGCAAAGTGTGGAATATGCACCATATACATTCAAGTGTGGCATTAAATATCAATCAAAGAAAAACACATAAAATTTATGATAAGATCAGAAAAACCTATTTCATATAGGGTCTTTAAGAAAATAAGCATAATACCACATTTTAAATCAAAGAAACTGAATTAAACTAGTAACTACTTAGATTTGTGATTTCCTAATTTTGTTTCTGAAGCATTCTAGCTTACACCTTTTAAGCAACCTTACCCAGAAGAAGCAAACAATAGTATTATTACATGTGTAACAAAAATCTTATTTATCTAAAATTTTCTAAAATGCCTAAAGATATGCATTTAATAAATTATGTGCAATGATAAAATGTCACTGTATAGTGAGTGACATTTCCCTGAAAGTAAAGTTCCTTCTGTATAGAAATTTCACTTAGTTCTCTTCTCCATTAACAAATTACATTTTTTGTTAAAAAAAATATATATATACATATATATATATATCATCACTAAAATATGTATTACTCAAGCCACACACATTCTTGCAACTAAACTATTCTGCCCTCCCAACCAGGCAAGTTCACTGAAGAAAACAGCCATGTCTTACGTTTTCTGATCCTCTCTGTAGCTCCAATGGCATTTTTCAAAGGCACAGAATTAACAAGGGAATTGAAATTGACCTATTTCAATTTTCTCTTTCAAAAACATAATGCAGAGTTCAGCTGGTTTTTAAATAACTGCTGAATCTGATAAGAAATTCATAACTTGGACATCCCAACTGCTACTAGAACAACTGGGTAAATATAAAGAATTCCTCCAGTACACACCAATTGGTATTTATGCTGTTTAAAAACAAATAATTTATCAAAGAAGGGAGAACTGAAAATAGTAAGGGCTCTTGCTAAAACATTTCCAAACCTTCTATGACGATCTATCAAAAAGAATTTAACTCTCACAGAAAGTTACCTGAAAGTCTTCATTTGAAATAAAATTAAAAGAAGTGGAGCAACTTTCTGTTTGTAGAAACAAAGTTCAGCAAGTGTCAATTTCTGTTGGAATATACCTACTACTCAAGCCCACAGAACTCTGACAGTCAAAGTGCATAATATTAACACTGCACATTTTTCTGAACTACACACCATGTTGTCTTTCCTTTTGGGTGTACTGGCTCTGCTCCAGTGTGTCCCAGTTACGGCCTTCGATGGGTTCTTCCATGGAATTAAACAGTGTAGTAGTAAATAACAAAACACAAATTACAAGCACATTAAAATTAAATTCATTAAAATTATACTAAAGGTATTAATAATTTAAGGGGAGCTAATATATACAACAGTAAAAATCTCCACCACTAAGAAACTGTAATGTATTCCTACTGCTCTGGTTCAAGATGGCCTAAATTTCCTAATTTTGGACCTCTACCTTATAGTCCTCTCATATTTCAATATAAAAAGCAGTGACAGGGGCGCCTGGGTGGCTCAGTGGGTTAAGCCGCTGCCTTCGGCTCAGGTCATGATCTCGGGGTCCTAGGATCGAGTCCCGCGTCGGGCTCTCTGCTCGGCAGGGAGCCTGCTTCCCTCTCTCTCTCTCTGCCTGCCTCTCTATCTACTTGTGATCTCTCTCTGTCAAATAAATAATCTTTAAAAAAAAAAAAAAAAAGCAGTGACAAAGCATTTGTAAGATGCTTTTTACAGGCAGACTGTTTTTTGAAGAAACAGACTATTTAAATTCTAAGCTCAGGACTTTGATTTCATCCTCCTGCCCCCAAACCTTTCATTCACAGTCTTGAACTATCTTTGCTCTTTTTATTTTTTATAGAATGTTTATAGAATGGACACCATTTCCAGCCCAAATACCTTCTGGCAGGCCATCTTTCAAGAAAGTATTAACTGAAGTTAATTGGATAAAAAAAAAGATCGAAGTCCTAAGAATATGGCAGAAAACCTTAAATATATCTGCCTCACATCTAGGTACTACTATGAGCATATATCCAATACAAGGTCCAGAAGTGTTAGACTTTTTTAATATATAGTTCATACATTTTAAAAAATAACTGGCAAAGAAATACCAAAACTCCCAAATTATAGAGCAAATCCCAACAGAGTTTAGGTCAGGGTTTTAGGCCATCACATTTATTTTTTTATTTTTATTTTTTTTTAAAGATTTAATTTATTTATTTGACAGAGAGAGAGATCACAAGTAGGCAGAGAGACAGGCAGAGAGAGAGGAGGAAGCAGGCTCCCCGCGGAGCAGAGAGTCCGACGCGGGGCTCGATCCCAGGACCCTGAGATCATGACCTGAGCCGAAGGCAGCAGCTTAATCCACTGAGCCACCCAGGCGCCCCTCACATTTATTTTTAAAAGAGAACAAAAGCTGTCTACATAATACCACTTAACATATGTGGTAGTTTTTTGTTGTTGTTGTTCTTTTAAACTCTTATTTAAAGGTTTTATTTATCAGTGAGAGAGAGACAGAGAGAGCACAAGCAGGGGGAGCAGGAGGCTGAGGAGAAGCAGGCTGTCCACTAAGCAGGGAGCCTGATGTGGGACTCAATCCCAAGACTCAATCATGACCTGAGCTGAAGGCAGACACTTAACCAATTGAGCCATCCAGGCATCTGTGGTAGTTATTTTCTTAAAAAGTAAATAATCTGGGGGCTCCTAGCTGGCTCAGTCAGTAGAGCATGCAAGTCTTGTAAGCCCAAAACCCACACTCGGTGTAGAGATTACTTAAAATTTTTAAAAGAAAAAGGACATAATCTGATGAAAATTAGAACTCCCAATATTATCTACTTAAACAAACAAACAAAAAAAACTTACCTCAATTATACTTTATTTTTAAAGATTTTATTTACTTATTTGAGAGAGAGAGGGGAAACAAGGAACGGGGCGGGGGGTGGGGTGGATGGTGGAGAGGCAGAAGAAGCAGACTCCCTGCTGAGCAGGGAGCCCAATGCCGATCTCTATCACAAGACCCAGGGATCATAACCTGAGCCAAAGGCAGACCCTTAACCAACTGAGCCACCCAGGTGCCCGCCTCAATTATATTTCTTTTAAACAATGTTATTAGTGAGCTTTCAGACTTATTTCCAGGAAATCTAACTATTTAAAATGTGCTGGATAAACACTCACACACAATAACGTACTGGAGTCTCCTCTAGAGTGTAAAATTTTTATTAATATTCATGTTCACACTCAGATTTTTTAAAATACTGGAAGCTTTACTCTTTACCATAGTAGCAAATTTTCACTCTTACCACAGTGAAATAAAATGCTGTGAGAGTTCTAGTTTTATCTGAAATGTATTTAATGATATAATTTCCATAAAAAGAACATCATTATCATTACTTTATAGACACTCATGGTAACCAATTCTTCATTAGCTTAATTGCAGGTTTAATTTCTCTTGTGCTTATTTACAGATTTGTTTTAAAGCCTCCTAAATTAGGGGCGCCTGGGTAGCTCAGTCAGTTAAGCTGGTTCAGGTCATGATCCTGGCCAGAATCCCAGAATTGAGCTCTGCGTTGGGCTGCCTGCTCAGTGGGGAGTCTGCTTCTCCGTCTTCCCTCTGCTCCCCTCCCCATCGCTGCTTGTGCGCCTCTCTCCCTCATTTTCTCTCTCTCTCTCTCTCTCACTCTCTCTTGTGCGTGCACGCCCTCTCTCTCTCAAATAAATATTTTTTTAAATGATTAAAAAAATAAAGATTTTTAAATTAGGTCAAACTTAGATGGTTTCACTGTTCAGTTAAACTAATATAACCAATATATAATCAAGTTTCCCTGACACCACATAGAAAATTATAAATAACCAGCTTGATGATAATAACTGTGTGAAACCTCACACTATGAACATTATAATGGAAAGCAAAGGAAAAAGCCATAATTTTTTTTAAAATGGGGAGAGATTTTTTTCAAACTCTCAACACTCACCTTTTAAGCTTTTATTGACTAAGTCCCTTTAAGATTCTTTTCAAAGTGTTTAAAGAGAAAAAAAATCTCCAGGTAGAAGAAGGATGAATTTATTATCTCAAAAAATGTTTCTCTTGTAAAATCATTCAAGTTGCTGATTAGGTTACTGAGACTTGTTAATATTCTTATAAATCTAAACTTTTGCAATTAACTAAAATATTTATGATTCAAAAAACAAGTATACTAACTTATTGTAAAAAGAGAAAGTAGATTACATTCACCAATAAGAAATATGACTAGAGCAAAGGACTATTTAAGACTATAAACACATCTGTAACTGATATACCAGACCACACTTGGTTTATAATAGATTACTTTTATATATTACACAAGCTAGGAAGAAAACTAGACTTAGGGAAAGTTAACCAATAGAGACCTCAACATGAAAGATCGTTCTACTGATGAAAAATCTAGATATATGCATATCAGTATTGTCAATGCACAAATTAAAAGCATTGCTTTAAGGTTTCAAACACAATTCTTTAAAAGGAGATCAGTGTCTTGGCACAATATATAAAACTTCAATGAACGAACTCTCATTTATCTTGATTTATAGCAATGAGTGCTAAAAAGGTGAGACATACTACAAAATGTTTATCAAAATGTTGAAGTATGGTAATTACTATAAATATGATAAGCAGGGAATTTTTCAAATCAGTAGCTCAAATTTTCCATGTAATAAAACTGTAATTAGTCAACCAAGTGCCAAAGCTATTACCCATTTAATAATTATTTTTAAAAATATGGAAGTGGGAAAATCTGAAAGTCGAACTACACAGATGTCATTCCACAGGAATCAATATTATTATTTTGCAATAATTTTCCAAAATCAAAGGTCCTTTTCCACAGAAATAGTAATACATATGTTAATAGTTTAAAATATTCATGATTTTAGAACTGATTTATATTGATTATAGCAATGATTAAGAGAAAGATCACTTTCCAATGAAAGGACTTTGCCAATATTTCCTCTATTTTTTTTTTAAAGGCAAAGGCATATGAACACTGTCAGATTGTTCAGGCAATAATGCTGCAGAAAGCTCACACAAATAAGCTTTGCTATCATGGTGCAAACAACTTAAAATACCAACCCTGTGACTGCCAAGACTTCGAATGGACAATGCATCATCAACTCCCTGATAAGAACAAAAAGAAACATGGCATAAGGTAACTGCATTACGTTAATGAGGGGCAAGTATAGGGGCAAGTTCACTGGTTATTACAAACCAGATAAGGTCGATGATGACTGGACCGGTGGGAATACCTGGCCCTTTCTGAATCTTCCTGGGAAAGGAGACAATACATGGAGAGTTAATCACTGAACTATCAGAACAACTGTGCAAACAGCAATCAGTTAGCAGCACAGCAGCACCTTCCTTATAGCAAGCAGGTGTGGACAACTCAGCTTCTAAAGCTGGGTCTGGGACAGCCACATGCTTCAGGTGGAAAGAAAGTAGCAATAATTATAATCTTGTGTACATGTGCCTGACCACTTAATCTATAAACGACCAGGAAAGTTCAATATACCAAGATAAAAATAAGCAAGTATACTTAACAAACAGAAATTGAGTTCAGCATTAAAAGAAAGCTTTATCTATTTTTTTCACTGTGAATGTGCATTTATGCATATAAATAAATAATAAACAAATGTTTATTATTTAATAATAAATTATAATATATTAATAAATAATATATAATTATTATACATAACATAATAATATATAAATAATAAATAAAATAATAAACAAATGTTTATTACAAAGATAGTTTCAGGACTTAAAAAAATTGGGGTCATAATTTTGTGCTCACTGCAAAAGAATTTTTTTGTTTTCTTGCATCCCTCTACCTGGAAAATAAAAGAATAACTAAATATAATACCCACCCTGTGTTGTTAATATGAAAAACTACTTATAAATAGAAGAAACTATGTAAATAATTTAGAGTTGGTAAAGTTATTTCAAGAGCTATGCCTCATGAAGACGGTAAAAAAAAAGGGGGGGACAAAAACAAAAAACAAATGATGACCACAGCCTAACAGTTGACCAAATTAAATGCAACCGTAAACTTTTCCACAGTCAGCTATTAGCAATGGAGCATTAAGTTCTGTCTGTGGGATCAAATGACTAGTTCCTAGAGTCTAACCAACTGCAACAGAAAGGAACTTCTGATCTTTCAGAATTTCAAAGTCCAAAGTGCTAAAGTAATTTGCACTAAGAACCTACACCCAACTGTCCAGCTGGGTTCCTAGCTAATCAATGCCGTCTTTTCCAAAAGGAATCAATACCTAAACACCACGTGGCACTACAGCATGATCACTACACAGGTGGAAGAAACAGACGTGGTCATGTCCAATCATCCATTTCAAATTACAGAAAGAGGAATTCCACAGAAACTCCATAACCTAATGCCTTATTTTGGTCATGATCTTTCGACATTCTTCAGAAATACTCCTGGTTGTCTTCTGCTGTGTGCACTGATGCACGTGATCAAATCTGTTCAGAAGTCTGTTTATAAGCACCAGTATGATTCAGTTATACAATATCCAACAGAGTGTTCTGAACTTTAGGAGCTCATCAGTGACTTACAGTTTTGTTATATAACAAACACAGGTAATCTACAAGAAGCCAAGCAAATTCCTTCCTTTTCCCCATCAGGTTATATACCACAAAAGTTCCGGGAGCATGTGCATAATCCCAGTCAGGTACGTACAATTTACTGAGTCGTAACCAGTTCTAGGCTAATTAGCTTTAGAGAGCCCTGTGCTATTCACATAGCCTAATTCTACAAGCCCCTTCCCAATCTTATTTGGGGTACTAGAGCAACATACATTGTTTAATGTTCATTCTTCCCTTTACCCCTTTTTTTTCATTCCACCTACCACACAAGGGCACTTTTTAAAAATCGACCTCTAAAAACCAAAGTCCATTAAAGATGCAGCAAAGACAGCTGAATTCATATTTATTTTCAATTATGTTACTTATAAAAATAATTCTTAATAAAAATACCTTAAAATATTTTTTTTTGGCCCCATTTGGAAAAACTGGCCAAGAAAGACCTTAGAAGACTCCATAGAGGCCACTTAATGTGAACCGCAAGAATACAGTTTATTCCAGTTATAAACTACACCTTAAACCAGCACTGCCTACCAGAACTTTCTGTGACAAAGTGGAAATGTTCTGTTTGTGCTGTCTAATACGGTAACCAATAGCCCCATGTGGCTATTGACCACCTGAAATGCTAGAAGTGCAACTGAGAACTTAAATTTTCAATTTTAATCTATTTAAATCTAAATGTAATTACCCACATATGGCTGGTGGCTACTATACAAACAGTAAGGCGAGCTCAAAGTAAATTTTCATTATACCAAAAAACCGCAAAGCACATATTTTACTAAGAGGCTGCCATGTTGCACCACTCTTATATAAAAAGGCAGGCCTTTAGGTACTTGTGAATTACTGCTCCTACCTTGACTACTTCTGCACAGTGACAAACATGAGAGGAAGAGAAGGAAAAAGACCCTAGAATTATTTTTAAGAGCTAGAAAGGTCCCTAGAGATTATATAGTCTGCTCCCTTCATTTTAAAGTAAAGAAAATTGCAGCACAAAAAGATTACATAGGAATCCACAAAGACATAAAGCTGGGACCAGCATTCAAATCCTCTGACTCACTAGGCCACCAAACCATAAAGAGACCATCCTACACTCTACACTGTGACAGAACAAGAGCATGAAGACAACGGCCAGGTAGTCTGGGTTTTACTCAAAGATTCCTCCTTCTCTGAAAGAACAAGCAACTTCATTTCCCAGGTATTCCAGAATAGTATTTTAAATTCCCAATTGGCTTTTCCTGAATTAACAGCACCAGGGGCCAAGAGAAAGAAAAAAATTCGGCAACTGTGTTTCCAGGTACCAACTACAAGGCTGACTATCCTTCTCTTCCACAGCCTGGGAAACAATCCATTTTCATTGTCCTGGAAGTCAGCAGTAGTATAAAGAATCCAAAGCAGAAAAAAAAAACAGGCCAATGCCTTAAAAAATGGATGTATAGGGGCGCCTGGGTGGCTCAGTCGGTTAAGCATCTGCCTTTGGCTCAGGTCATGATCCCAGGGTCCTGGGATCAAGCCCCACATCGTGCTCCCAGCTCAGTGGGGAGCCTGCTTCTCCTTCTCCCACTTCTCCGGCTTGTGTTCTCTTTGTCTGTCAAATAAATAAATAAAATCTTTTTTTTTTTTAAATGGATGTATATTTGTTCAAGGTTTTCTGGAAAATTGTTTTGATACTTTTAAATTCATGGCAATGAAACGTAATCTGCTTTTAAAAATTCACTCCATGTGGAGATGAAGTGATTTGATTGAAAGAAAGAAGACCACAGCCCACTGAAGGCACCTGGCCCTGTTCTCTGTCAACAAGTAAGATTTAAGTCAAGGCTAGAGCCATTCCCTCAGTTTCAAATTCGGAAACCTCAGAAATCGCACATTCTCCTCCAGGTCACCGACACGCTGCTGATGGAGACGCTCAGTTTAAAAACAGAAACACTGGTCTCACTGGGACTGTCTGGAGGCCTACAAAGACTTGGGCCCTTTCATCTTGGTCCTCTCACCTTCTAACCCACTAGCAGTTATGGCATGCTCTCTGACCTTTGAATTCTGGCTCTGCCAATGACTGAGCAAGTTGTTGACTCCACCCATCCTTTATCACCTGATCTGTAAAACGGAGATGGTGGTCCATATCTTATAAAATGGAGACATATGTAAAAAGCCCTGGCACAGTGCTGGCATACAGACCCTCATTGTTACTTCACTCCTCAGTCTCATGCCATGGCTTTTCCTCTTCACACCCGCCAACATCCCACCTCTATACCCAGAAAGTGTGAAAATTAGAAGAAATTTTTAACATGGGTATATTTTTCCTTCTAATAACTGGCAATCCTATTATTTGCATATGAGTTATTTTATTACAAATTTACTGTTCTTTATATCTTATATTGTGATTATAACATGCCAACTTCTACTATAGGCTCATAGAATGCAGCCAGAGAGACAGATAAGTTGAGAAGTGAAAGGAAAAATTAGTTTGAAAAGACTAAAAGCAAGTGTCAGAAGGGGTTAAGTGATAATTACTGCCATCTGAAACTAAACCCCATCCATATTCTCTGCGAGTCTGAGTTATCACACAGGACTTTAGTTAGTACCATCTGCATTCTAAGCCTCCAAACCGAAAATGTTCCCCCTTCATGAAAATCTAATGCATTCACTTCCTGAACTGCACACATTTCACAGAGATAAAAACTAAGTTTTTATCTTCATGGCCTTGGAATAGAAGAATCAAGCATGAGACTTTCAATATAGGCTTTTCTTCTTAGTGTTTTGGTGTGTCCTAAGATAATAAAATCTCAGGTAATTTAATTTTAGAACTATGATATATAATTTTTAAAAATTAGGGCGCCTGGGTGGCTCAGTGGTTTAAGCTGCTGCCTTCGGCTCAGGTCATGATCTCAGGGTCCTGGGATCGAGTCCCACATCGGGCTCTCTGCTCGGCAGGGAGCCTGCTTCCCTCTCACTCTCTCTGCCTGCCTCTCCGCCTACTTGTGATCTCTCTCTGTCAAATAAATAAATAAAATCTTAAAAAAAAAATTTAAAAAATAAAAATTAAACTAGTATTTCCATGGAAACTTTACAAGCAAAAGTGATTTCTTTTATTCACAAAAAAATGTTCTTAATGAATCAACAGTAAGATAAACCAGTTTCATGCAGAAGACACGTGAAATAAAACCAATTAGGCTAGCTTTAGTAACAAGAAAGGACAGATTCTTCTCGAAAGTAACAAACACATTCATGAGGAATCACTTAATTGTAAGTAACCAAACATTGTCTTTCTCTCCTTTCTAAAATATCAAAATGAGAAGTATGATAAAGTTTTAAATCTGTAGGTCAATACAGTCATAAATATTTTTATAAATATTTTTTATAAATATTTTAATTCTGGTTGTACTTCAAAATGCTGCTGTAGAAAGAATTTGGTTATAAAAATTTGTTTAACAGCCATTAGTGGTTCCTAGCCCTTTAGGGTTCACAGACTCCCTTGAGAATCTGGTGTTCACTTAAAAATATACATATATTCAAAAGTCTGCATGAGATTTTAAGGCTTCCTGCTCCAACTCCCAAGCCCATTCCCATGGATGAAGAACCTCTGTAATAGGAGACAACTGAGGAAATTACCAATGTAGAAAAAAGTTCAAATTTAGGAAGGATTCCCAATAACTAGTATTTTACTGGTTCACAATTTGCTCTTGTAGCTAAAAATCTGGTGGTAGAAGATTCGAAAAGGAACTGAGAGAAGTGAAAACATAAGAGTAATTTTCATACAAAATTAAAGAATGACTTGGGTCATCTTTCAATGAGGACATTTCTGTCAAATTTTTTTTTTTTAAAGAGAGAAAGGAAGGGGGAAAGGGAAGGGAGGAGGAAGGAGTGAAGGAGAGAGGGAAAGGAGGGGGACAAATTTGAGGGAGACAAGAACAAACTCAGAAAAAGAAAACACATCCATTTACTCAATCTTTCTTGGTCCAGAGCATTCATGACAGAAGCGTGAGGCTGTAGACTACAGCAGAAAATGGATGGACTCCAAGAACACATTTAGTCCACTACTGACAGAAGACACTCTCTGACCTTTAGGTTCAAACATGCCAAACACTCCTACTTGGCAAACTATTAGTCAATGTTTTACTTCAAGATTGCATTATTGCAGCAACTGATCACAACATGCAGGGCAGGCAATCCTGGCCTACCAGCCACTTCTGAATCTGTCCCCATTTCCGATCAAAGGAATAATGAGAGTGCTACAAATGCAAAAGTTTCATCAGCTGAAGTTTCCAACATACTGCATGTCTGAAAAGTCTTAAATTAATCCTAAAAATTTGCCCTGAAGACCAGTGATCTTTAGCTTAATGTAAGTTGCACATTTAAGAGACAGAAAATTACTAAGCTAAATATGTTCAACAATGAAGAAATATATGGCTCTCTGCAGTTTAGAGGAAATGAAACTTCTACTTAGCAACAATCTCCTTATAATTTTAGGAGTATAAGAACTGCATTCAGTATTTGAAACCATATATGATGTCAAAAACAAAAATAGCAACATAGGTATAAACTGTTTTTTGGTTTAGTTTTTGAGCTGTAATAAAATCCATATACACTTCTCTTTAACCCATTAGCAGAAGTCTACCACCAACATGAAAATAGTGTTTAATACTATTAATAATATCCGGCAGGCTCTCCCCTCTTCATGACAATATGGCATCAGAAATATTTTTTTATGTGAATTTTTGAAGTCAGGTTGATGTCAGAAGGAAAGAGTTAAAGATTATTTGTTTCATTTTAAAGCAGCCCAATTTCTATATACCTATTTTATTTTTTGCTCTTCTGATGATAAAAATGTACTGAAATTTATGAACTACAGAAAAGCATTAAGAAAGAAACAAAACTAATTCATTCCACCACTGACAAACCAAAACATTGACAGTAATCATTTCTTTCTAAGTAGTTTTTGACCCTATATATGATACTAGTTTTTGTAACATACAACGGGAGTCCTACCAGTCTTAAAATTGTTAAGGTTTTTTTTAAATTTTCTTGCATGAGTGTCTTCTTCCATTATTAAATATACTTAAAAACTATAAGGCTAAATGACTTCACAGTGTTTTACTATGTAGATATCATAATATAATTAACCTAAACTCTAAGACAGGACTATAGTAACTAAATTCGTCATCTCTAAGCTGATTTTAGCTAATATAAGTAAAGCACTTATCACACCATAACAACTTGCTACCATGTATAGCTAAGAGCTGTTTATGTGTTTGCACTATTGCACTTAATTTGCTGGCATAGAATGGCTTATTAAAAAATACACATCAGGTTATACTATTCCCAGTTTTTCAAGGGGAACCAGATTTATTTCAGAAGGAAACTAGCCAAGTATTAATTTATTTGAGACTAACACAAAATTAGGATCATATCCCCATCCCCACACCCCTTGATTACCTCTTTTTGTTGTCGCTCCAGTTCTCTCATGCGTATATCTCTCGCTTCTGCCCGGGCAGCCCGTTTTGCTGCCAGTCTCGCCTCTGCCTGAAATGCAATGTAAAGATTGAGCTTTATTTACCAACAACAACAACCTGCACAGCAGCTGCAAGGGTAAGGAGCAGATGGCACATAACTGTCCATAGCAGGTGGGAGGACAAGATACCCTCTTGCTCAGCTGTGCGACTGCCTCAGTCAGCCTTTCTATACTCCTTTCTTTGTTCTAGCCGAGGGTCTCTCCTGAAATCTGGGCCTTTATTTTTAACTGCTTGCCTTGATTGCACATGCAAAACATTGCACACAATTCATTATGTCTCTGCAAACTCGCTTCTTCCAAAATTTCTTTCTCTATCAATTCAATCATACAAATTAGAAACTTCAGAACCGGCCTCTATTTCATTTTGGACATTGCCAATATCCAGTCTCAGAGTACTGCCAATTCTCTACCGCTGGGTTTCTCTCACCCCCATGGCCATTATACTGTTTCTGTTCCAGGAACTCTTCATATCTTTCTCCTTCTAAACTGGTATGCAAATCACATGCTACCAAATTCACCACTTACAACTAGCCAGTGTGGTCGTTTTCAGCACTATGGTCACAAGGTTGCACAACTACCACCACCACCTAATTCCAGGATATGTTCCTCACCCCAAAAAGAAAGCCCATGCCCATTAATAGGCACTCCTCATTCCCCTTCCTCACACCTCCTGGAAACCACTAATCCTACTTTCTGTCTCTACGAATTTGCCCATTCTGGAAATTTCATATCAGTGAAATTATGCAAGAGGAGCTCTTCATCTCTTGCTTGATTGAACACTACTTAAACTGCCTTCAAATCCATCTACCTGCCTCCAGAAGCTGCCCTGTAATTCCCTTCTACACGTTACAGGATTGCCATTCTGCCTTTCAAAACACGTTTCTGATTTTTACCATTAAGCAGTGTAACACCCTCCATTGGCTCCCCATTACTTGCGATTAAAGCAAAATTCCACAGACTAACACAAAGAGAAGAAAGAAGAAAAGCTCAAACAGAAATAAAGTTCCTCCCACTCAGATCTCCCCCTAATTTCCCAGGACTTGGTCCACATAAACAGCTGCAGACCACCTACCTCCATCCGGGACTTCACTGTGCTCTGTTAAGCCTCTCTTCAACTCAGGTAATGATCTCAGGGTCATGAGATGGAGCCCGGCATCGGGGTCCACACTCAGCAGAGTCTGCTTAAGATTCTCTCTCTCCCTCTCACTCTGCCCCTCCCTGTGCCCATTCGAGTGCTCACTCTCTCTCTCAAAAAAATATTAAAAATACGAAACAAAATTACACACTTCTGTCACCTCCACAATGTCCAAGTCTCAATCAATGTCTGCTAAATAAACAAACAAATTTCAGGCATGGACTAAAGCATCGAGGAAATGAAACAAGGAAACAGCCTGATGTACCACATGAAATTTTAAAATCTCAGTGATTTCTTACAGTGGTTTCCTCTGTTCTCAGCCACATCCTAACTCTGATTCAGATCTCCCCCTGATAACTACAATAGCTGCTTCTCCCATGGTGTTAAATTTGTGCCCAAGTCTCATGTTAAGAGACTCAGCCAATGTTTGAAAGGGTCTACTGTGCAGAAGCAATTATGTTCGGTGCTGGAAGTACAGGGTAAGATGACATCTCTGCCTCAGAGAAGTCCTCAATCTAGTTGAGAGATACGGACCCACAACACCAAGGGAAGGAGCATGCGGGAGAGAGCAATTTGATTTCCCTGGCGAGGTCCCAGCAGGTTTCTAAGAAGAGGAGACAGCTTAAGGGTTAACACTTTCAACCACCCCAATTTTGGCACTTTCCCAGTCTGCCTAGCTGGACTTTTCATAGCAAAGCCCTAAACGCATATCTGCCAACCTCAAACTCTAAACAATAACATGACAAGAGCAATGAATCTTCTCACATGAATTTTTCACTGGCTTCTATCTTTTAAAAAGCTGTTCCTACCTTCTTTACCCCTCTGACCACAGGTAGACAATACTTTCTTACTAGAGTTCTCATTTTATAGAAAAATACTTCAAGGCTAAGTTCAGCAGATAGCAAACACATTTTTAAATTACAAAGTATCATTTTTCTAGGGAAAATTTTTTAACTTTTTTTTAATTTCAGCAAAGCCATAGCAATGTGTGGGGCTGTCATTTCCATGTTACTAGCTTTGTACTTGTAGCCTTCTTTAGAAATGTACCGAGAATGCCCATTTCATCCCTCCAAGATAGATGACCAATTCTGTACATTCTATGCTAAAACAGCTCACCAGTTTTCTCTCACCTAACCTAAATGATGATAATTGAAATCTACTCTCTGATAAGATTTCTTTCACAACAAAAGGAAAGGGAACGTGGCTGCTGTGTAACAGAAAGAACATGGGCTTCAGAGCCACAAAAATACCCTTCCCTTTGTTCCTTAGTCAACTTTATCCAAACTCAGATATGCCTTCCTTGGAGATGGTACTGAGGAAGGCCACTAAACAAGCTTAAAAAAGGTAAACAAAATTTAAAAGTACTTTTATCTTAGTATTTTTCCACATACTGCCAGATATCTGAAGCAATATTAAGAGTAGGAGAGCAAAAAGCAAAAAGTGATTCCAATCCAGCAGACAAAACATATACTCTATACTTGTACCAATGCATTTTTTTAAAGATTTTCATTTCTTTAACAGAGAGAGACACAGCGAGAGAGGGAACACAAGCAGGGAGAGTGGGAGAGGAAGACGCAGGCTTCCCTACCCAGCAGGGAGCCCAATGTGGGGCTCGATCCCAGAACCCTGGGATCATGACCTGAGCCAAAGGCAGACCTTTAACGACTGAACCACCCAGGCACCCCTACCAATGCATTTTAAAATAAATAACAGATACACAAAGTATACTTCTAAGTAGTAATATTAGCATTTTCCCCAGATACAACTGCGTGATTTCTACATATTCATTTTACACACACTCACAGATAATAAATAAATGGTACATAAGAATAAAGGATCACAAAAAATTAAGTTTAAAACAAAGTTAGCAAAAAAAAAAAGTTAAACACAGCATCACCATTTTATCTGTAAGTCCATTTCTGGGTACCTACACAAAAAAACTGGAAGTAGAGACTCAAACAGGTATCTGTATGCCAATATCCATAATGGCCAAAAAGCACAAACAACCCAATGTCCTCAATGGATGAATAGATAAACAAAATGTGTTATAGCTATACAGTGGAATATAATTCCAGGAGGGAAGGAAATTCTGACACATGTTAAAACATGGATGAATCTTGAAGACATTATGTTATGTGAAACAAGACAAATGTGAAAGTACAAATATTATGTGATTCTACGTATTTGAGGCACCTAGAATAATCAAATGGCATGGGCACAGAAAGTTGAACAGTGGTTCCAAGGAGCTGGAGGGAAGAAGAAATGGGGAATTTTCGTATAATGGGTACATAGTTTCAGACAGACTGATGATAAAGTTCTGAAGATGGAGAATAGTGCCGGCGGCACAACAATGTAAATATACTCAATGCCACTGAGTTGTATGCTTAAAGATGATTAAAATGGTAAATTATGCTTTTAAGATTTTATTTATTTATTTGACAGGCAGAGATCACAAGCAGGCAGAGAAGCAGGCGGGGGGGGGGGGGGGGGGGGAAGCAGGCTCCCTGACAAGCAGAGAGCCTGATGCGGGGCTCGATCCCAAGAGATCATGAGATCATGACCTGAGCCGATGACAGAGGCTTAACCCACTGAGCCACTCAGGCGCCCCTAAAATGGTAAATTATGTTATGTATTTTCCCATACAAAAAAGATTAAAGTTCATATAAGGCATGAAATCAGAATTATTCAGGAGCCTAATTCATTTAAGTACTTGTAGAGTCTTTAAGCTGATATAACTCAAACTTTTGAAATAAAGTTAATAGGAAAATTTAGGAACTGGAGAACTGGAAATTCAGGTTCAGAAGTTACCTGTGAAATCAAGTAGGTCAATGGACTCGGTTTCTAAAAATTTTTTCTCACCATTATGCTTTCAAATATTAGGCATATTAAAACTGATTAAAGGAAATATACAATCATATAAGTATAGAAATATATTCTTCTTAGGACAGTGAAAATGATAACACAAAAAGTAAAGATATATTTGGATAGAATTAAATCCATTTCCCATTAAATCCTTGGGGCAAATGGAAAAATAAAATAATAGCAAAAATCATGGGACTTGATCACCCCTGGAACAAATTGCTTTAGGTTGTGTTAATTCAGAAACCTAAATTTGTAGGCTGTTTGCTTTATAACTAATAACTAGCAATCGTACAATGATCAATAAGAAACAACTTCTAGAGGCACCTGGGTGGCCAGTCAGTTGGGCATTGGACTCTTAGTTTCAGCTCAGGTCATGATCTCAGGGTCCTGGGATTAAGCCCCCACATCAGGCTCCCCACTCAGAGTGTAGTCTGCTTGAAGATTCTGTCCCTCTATCCCTCCCTCCACTTGCATGTTCACCTGTGCACACATACTCTCTCTCTCCAATAAATAAATATTAAAATAAAAAATAGAAAAGAAAAGAAAAAGAACTTCAAAGGGAGCACTGGGTGGCTCAGTTGGTTAAGCATACAACTCTAGATTTTTGGCTAAGGTCACGGATCTCAGGGTCATGAGATCGAGCCCCGCAACCAGCTTCACACTGAGCTTGGAGCCTGCTTTAGATTTCCTCTTCCTCTCCCACTGCACCTCCCCTCCTCATGCTTGTACTCTCTATCGCTCTCTCAAATAAAAAAAATTTTAAAAATCCTCTAGGAAGAACTTCTAGGAAAGCTGAGAACTAACCACATACTATGGTTTGAGTACTTGTACATTAAGGACTTTTCCTTTATATCAGGATTTTGTGTTATGCTCTTCTGGAATTTAAGAAAACAAAGTGGATTTGCAAGCTAAGATGGCAGTATATGGGCCCTATGCTTGCCTATCCCTAGAACACAACTGGGTAACTATCAAATCATTCTGAGTACCCATAAAATGGATCTGAGAACTGACAGAACAAACTGCACAACTAGAGGGAGAGAAGAAGCCACATCAAGGAAGCTGAAATTTAAATTAAAAACTTGGGGGGAGGGGCGCCTGGGTGGCTCAGTGGTTTAAGCCGCTGCCTTCGGCTCAGGTCATGATCTCGGGGTCCTGGGATCGAGTCCCGCATCGGGCTCTCTGCTCAGCAGGGAGCCTGCTTCCCTCTCACTCTCTGCCTGCCTCTCTGCCTACTTGTGATCTCTGTCAAATAAATAAAATCTTTAAAAAAAAAAAAAAAAAAAAAAAAAAAAACTTGGGGGGAGAGGGCCCCTGGGCAGCTCAGTGGGTTAAGCCTCTGCCTTCGGCTCAGGTCATGATCTCAGGGTCCTGGAATCGAGCCCCACATTGGGCTCTCTGCTCAGCAGGGAATGTGCTTTCCCCTCTCTCTCTGCCTGCTGCTCTGCCTACTTGTGATCTCTCTCTCTATATTCAATAAACAAATAAAATCTTTAAAAAAAAAAAAAGCCCTGCTGATGACTCCGATACAGGTGGGTGATATCAGGTCTTGAAAATAAATAAATAAACAAATAAAAACTTGGGGAGATAAAAAAGAAAAGAGAAAAGGATGAGATGCAATAAAAAATATAAATCACTCCATTTTAAAATGGACAAAGGATTTAAATAGACATCTGTAAAGACGATGCACAAATGGCGTATAAGCACATAAAAAGATACTCAACATCATTAGCCATTAGGGAAAGGCAAATCAAAACCACAGTGAAATACTTCACATCCATTAGGATGGCTGAAATTTTTTTACAAATTTAAACAAAAAAAATTTTAAACAGAAAATAACTAGTGTTGGCAAAGATGTGGAAAAACCAGAACCCTATCCACTAGGAAGGTAAAATGGTACAGGGGCTATTCTCAACAGTTTAGCAGTTCTTTAAAACATAAACATAGCGGTGCCTGGGTGGCTCAGTGGGTTAAAGCCTCTGCCTTCAGCTCAGGTTATGATCCCAGGGTCCTGGGATCGAGCCCTGCATCAGGGCTCTCTGCTCAGCAGGGAGCCTGCTTCCCCCTCTCTCTGCCTGCCTCTCTGCCTACTTGTGATCTCTGTCAAGTAAATAAAATAAATAAAGTAAATAAAATCTTTAAAAAAAAAAAATCAGGAGCGCCTGGGTGGCTCAGGTCATGATCCCCGAGCCCCACATTGGGTTCTCTGCTCAGCGGGGAGCCTGCTTCCTCCCCTCTCTCTCTCTGCCTGCCTCTCTGCCTACTTGAAATCTCTGTCAAATAAATAAATAAAAACTTAAAAAAAAAAAAATCAAACATAGATTGCAGAGACCTCTTCTTCCCTATTTTCCAATCTCCAGAAATGGAACTCTTGTCACACTTGTTCAAGATCAAGGTCCCAGGGACTCATATTTCCTAACCAAATCTTCCTTTACAGTATCTATTAATTTTCCATTTCCAACCACCTTTGATTTCCATTTCAAGAGACACCCCTCTCAGGTTCTTACCACTTCCAGCTAGAATACTTCATTTCCTAATTCTAACTTCACTTTCTCCATTCCCACTCTCCTCCTACCCTTGCTATTCCACACTACATACTGTTGAATTACTCTGCCTAAAACACCAAGGAACAAGTAAAACATCCCAAAATAAAATACAATTAGTCATAATGTATTTTGTGGTGTCCAATGCCCAAAAGCATCCTTACACAAATTTGGATTCTGTTACTCTTTGGTAAAATAAACCTAGAACAAGCTAAAACAAACTCACTGTGGCTCCCAGTGGCATTCCAAATAAGAAACTCAACTGAAACCAATCCTGTTGGGGTGCCTGGGTGGCTCAGTCGGTTGAGTGTCTGGCTTTGGCTAAGGTCATCATCCCAGGGTCCTGGGATCGAGCTCTGCATTGGGCACCCCACTCAGTGGAAAGTCTACTTCTCCCTCTCCCTCTGCCCCGCCCCCCCCCCAGCTTGTGCTCTCTTTCAAATAAATTAAAACAAATAAACAAACAAACATGGGTACCAAGGTGGCCAGTCAGTTAAGCATCCAGCTCAGGATTGTAAGTTCAAGTCCCACACTGGGTTGCAAAAAAAGAAAGAGGGGCGCCTAGGTGGCTCAGTTGGTTAAGCCGCTGCCTTTGGCTCAGGTCATGATTCCAGCGTCCTGGGATCAAGTCCCGCATCAGGCTCCTTGCTCAGCAGGGAGCCTGCTTCTCTCTCCTGCTCTGCCTGCTTGTGCGCTCACATGCGCGCGCTCTTTCTCTCTGACAAATAAATAAATAAAATCTTTAAAAAAAAAAGTATTTTGAATCCATCATCTTAAGATTCAAAGGCAAGAGAATTATAAGCCATGCAACTTAACATAAATATAAAACATATATAAACATATCCCTCCTGAGACACACATACACACACGCATACACACATTCCATACAATGATGTGAAATCCATTTTCCCCAAGGATATTGCCTCAACTATGTGATTTCTGTTCTCCACCTTCACTCTCTCCTCTATTGGCTTGTTCTTCTCATTATATAGGTTCAAACTCCCTCTCATCTTTCAAAAACAAATAAAAACAAACAATTGCATCCTGGTTCTATTCTGCCTCGTCTTCTCTTCATAGTCAAATTTTCTTACTCCTCTTCCTTGCTTCCCACTTTCTCCATGTGACTACATTCGGGCTTCTGCCCAAAATATTTTACTGAAATTGCTCCTGCAAGTCACTAATGACCTCACTTGTCCTTTCTGGACTTCCAAAATCCCTAACCACTCAATTCCTTTTTAAAATTTTCATCTCTTGGCTATCTGCAATACTAATCACCCACTTTTACCCCTGACTCTCCAACCTCTCTTCCTCTGAATTTATCATGAGGTCCAAAGCTCCAAAGTTTCTGGCTTGATCTCACTTTTCACTCCATGCTCCACCTCCCCACCACCCAGCCTCTGCCTTGATACTGATTATCTGCAAATCTTTATGTCCAACTCAGACTTCTCTCCCACAGTCCTGATCCAACTGGCTATTTGAGGTCCTAATGGAACCTCAGACTCAGTGTATCACAAACTGGATTTATAATCTTTCCCTTCAATTCCTCTTCCTCTTTATATTCCTTGGTAACTGTCCAGTTACCCAAAAACTGAGATGAAGAATCATCCTAAGTCTCCTCCTTCTTTTTTACCCCCCTCCAACATTTACTCACCAAACCTCAACTACATAGCTCTCTTCAAGATTCTCTCTTTTCTATTCTTGCCACCCGAACTTTCCTCTCCATTCTCACTATTACTGCCTTAATTCAGGCTCTCAGCACCTCTTGCCAAGATGACCACAGCAGCTTCCTAGCTAGTTCTCTGCCTCTTGCCAGTCATTCTTCATATGGTGGCTAAAGCAACTGTGCTACAAATCAAATCTGAAAAATCTTTTACTCTTCAATAGCTCCTCCACAGCTTCTAAAGTCAGATTTAAACTCCTCAGCCCTAAACACAAACCCCTTCATGACTGGCCCTACAATCGTCTCTCCAGCATCATTTCTTCCCATTCCCCAACCTCTCTCCAGCCATACTAAGCTTATTCTGGCAGCTTCTCACATGGTTCTACTTGTTTCACACCCACATGCCTATTGAGCACTTAGAAAACAATACACAAAAACACATAAAACAACACTGTTTATGGAGATACGCAGTTGAACTTTTAGAACACAGACAGGAAGGAAATCTTATGATTTTATTATAGTGGTTCACTGTTGGGTAAAGGGGGGTGGAAAGCGAGGCCTAAGAATAAAAAAAGGGGTCCTAAACTTTGTTTATAATGTTGTCTTTCTCCCTTATCTTTTTTAAACTGAAGCAATTATCACAAAACCCTGATATCAGTTAATGTTGAGTGGGAGACTCTTGGGTAGTTAAATTATTATCAAAACATTCCTGCCTTTAATATTTTCAATGGGAAGTACATGAAAACACACACTCAAATGCCTTTAAAAGAATGGAAACCTCTAACTTTAAAATTCTGTCCTACTGTGATCTTTTAACACTTTTCAAGAGAGGCAAATTAAAATTTCATAATTTGAGGGGCTCCTGGGTGGCTCAGTAGGTTAAGCTGCCAACTCTTAATTTAGGCTCAGGTCATAATCTCAGGGTCCTGGATCTAGCCCAGTGTCAGCTCCATGCCCAGCGGGAAGTCTGCTTGAGGATTTCTCTCCCTCTCCCTCTGCACCCCTATATGCGTGCTCACTCTCCCTCTCTCTAAAATAAATAAATAAATGTTTAAAAAAATTTTAAATATCATAATTTGACAGAAACACACTTAATCAAGCCAAGTACAGAGCTGCCAGCTTGCATGTATACCCATAATATAAAACCCATGCAATTGGTGTAAGTAAGAAATACAAAAAATAATCTGTTATCTTTACAGACTATACTTTAATTTCAAGAAATGTGTAATACAAAATTCTAGAAAGTGAAACATACAAGGAAAATGACTAATTCAGGTAGCTAAGACTCAGAGTTTACTGTGTTTAATTTTGTTTATTTTTCCATGACACTCATGCCAAAAGAACCCTGAAACACAAATTAAGAGACATAATATTTATTGTGTTGCTATGGTTTCCAGACTAACAAAGTCATTACTCAATTTCTTAGCAACTTCCCTTTAGTAGAAAATCTCAGGTACCATTTTTCTTAATTAGAGCTTACATTGTAATTATGGTTAACTACTTTTTTAAAAGCTTCTGGTAGTCAAAAGCCAACTTTATAAATTTTTTTAGTACAAACACCTATATGAATTAGATAAAAATCTAGGTATTTTACGCCATTTTATTTTATTTTTTTTAAGATTTTATTTATTCATTTGACAGAGAGAGAGGTCACAAGGAGGCAGAGAGGCAGGCAGAGAGAGAGGGGGAAGCAGACTCCCCACCGAGCAGAGAGCCCATTTGCGGGGCTCGATCCCAGGACCCAGAGACCATGACCAGAGCCTAAGGCAGAGTCCCAAACCACTGAGCCACCCACGCCCGCCTAAGCCATTTTCTTTTGATGTCAAACAACTAAATCTTCCTTTTACTCAGAGACCTTTTGATAGCAAAATAGTCTTTTGGAATGAGAGAGGAAATTTAAGATTATAGACTGTATTACTCAGGTCTGAACACAACCTAATAAATAAATACACAGCTCAGGAGAATTGAAATTCTAGATCTGCAGTGACATATCTAACCAAAAGGGAAAATATGAATCATATTTCTCACAGAAATACTTTGGGGGAACAAAAAGGGTGTTGCCAAAAATGTCTTCACATTTAGGTTACTGATGTGCTATTTGAATGTTTTTCTCTAAATTCCTCTAAATCACAGGAATGGTGAAGACTGTAAGAACTGAATGCTATACCCAGTGTTCTTCAATCACACTGACACAAAACTCAGTCTTGTTAATTCTGGTTAGAGGAACAAATCAAGGAAAAGCAGGATATTCGGAGTAATGCTAGCCATCACAGAGTCAGAGCTCTGACTTAGTTCTAGGAGTGAATGGGGAAAAAATGGAGAAAGGTCTGCACACAATGGGAATTGGCTGAATTCATGCACTAATGCCACTGGAAGGAATTCTAAATGACTAAAAACAACAACTTAAATTTACTCTTTCAAAGACTCTGTCTAATTTGTACTTTGAATTTTAACTGGGGAGAAATAAAAAAAAGTCACGCTTTATAACTCTAAGAAATTAATTTACATTTCATAAAATTTTATAAACTTTGGTATTTATTTTTAAGTAAGAGTAATTATGCCTCCTGTGGAGTCAGCTTTCTAGACAAGTCCTATTTGCATAGAACAATCTGAACCAAGCACAAAAGGATGACCAAAAAAGTGTCAGAATTAAGAAAGACTCAAGACTTGACCTTGAAATCCTGGAGTGCTGTAGGACTCAGCCCGAGAAGTGACTATTTTCAACTCTACACTTCCCCCCTAGATAAATTTCATCCACACTAATGATTTTAATCACCTTCTACATGCTCACAGGTCTCAATGTTTATTTACAGTCCAGACTTCTTAGAATTCTTGATCCATATCCACAAACTGCCTCTTCAGTCTCCACTTAGATGCTTCATGGGCACTTTACTTAAATACAACACATACAACATAAATCCATGGTCCTCCTTCTCCAAGACTCCTGCCCATTCAAATGTTCCCTACCACCACCCAGAGGCACAATCCAAACTTTCCCCTCTCTACTACCCAAACACAGCCACTCACTGAGCATTAACTACTTCTCCATCCCAACTATCTCTCACCTTCCCCACTGCTGTCTCTCTGGGCCATGCACCCACTGCCTCTGCAAGTCTCACAACTCATCTTCCCACATCCACTAATGTCCTTTCTGTTATAATCTCTAATCTGCACTAAAGTCTTCCTTTTAAGGCACAGATCTGATCATGTCATACCCCTACATAAAACCCTTTAATGTTTTTCCTTTGTTCTTAGGACACAGACCCAAATCCTAAATACAGTCTATAAAAACCTGTAACAACAGGCTTCTCAACTGTTGACTATTTGGGCCAGCTAATTCTTTGTTGTGGGGGGCTGTCCTGTGCAATGCAAGATATGGTCTCTACTCACAAACACCAGTAGCATACCCTTCCTCCTGTTATGACAGATAAAAATATCTCCACACATTGCCAAATGTCCTGTGGGGGACAAAATCACCCTGGGTTGAGAACCACTGGCTTATATGATCTGCCTCCCAACTACCTCTCTGGTTTCTCTCCTTCTTGCCGTGCATGTTAGTATTAACAGTGATCTCACAGGAGGCATAGCAGTTTTACAAACAGAGGAGCCTAAACACAAATTTCAGCCTTACCCTTCTAGTTATGTGACCTTGGGCAAATTACTTCACTTCTCCATGCCTGGCATTCATAATCGATAAAATAAAGAACTTAGGACAGTAATTGGTACCTAATATGAGCTCAGTAATCAGTACATGTTAGCTGTTGTTATTATTCCTCAAATTCTCCATACTCATTCTGGCTCAAAAGCTTGTCACACATTCTTCCCTCTGACTGGAAAGCTCTTTCCCACATCTGACAACTCTTTCCCCTCAATAATTCCATTCACCCTTCAGAACTCAGTTGCCTTCCCAAAGACCCCAAACATGTCAAGTCCCCCACCACATACTTTTTAATAAGATCATTTACTATCCATTCAAAGCACTTAACACAGTTGTAAATAAATAGATTACTATATTTCCTCAATTCTAAGAATGCTACTGTGACATACACTGACAATCATAGCTTTCAAGACAGAAATTATCATGTTAAAT
This sequence comes from Meles meles, assembly GCF_922984935.1. Classification (NCBI taxonomy): domain Eukaryota; kingdom Metazoa; phylum Chordata; class Mammalia; order Carnivora; family Mustelidae; genus Meles; species Meles meles. The sequence continues at coordinate 32,664,034 of NC_060069.1, read as the reverse complement.
GTAGACATTAATTTTGAAGAAAAAAGGGAACTGAAAACTGAACCACTAGTCCATTCTGTAATTCTTTATTTAATGTCTATTTCTCCCTACAGAATCTAAGCTCCATGAGGGCAAGGATTATGATAGACCTGTCCACCACCTATTCCTCACATCAGACACAGCACCTGCAAAGAACAGATGCTCAAAAAACATCTACTGAATGAATGACATTCAAAATTTGTGCAGTTTTTTAAAACTCTATTCCTTTTTTCTTTCTTTCTTTCTTTCTTTCTTTTTTTTTTTTAGGGCTCCACACCCAGCATGAGCCTAGTGCAAGATTTAAACTCATGACCCTGAGATTAAGACTTTAGCTGAGACCAACAGTTGAATGCTTAACCAACTGAGCAACCCAGGGACCCTTTTAACCTCTATTCTTTTTTTTTTTTTTTTTAATAAACATATAATGTATTATTAGCCCCAGGGATACAGGTCTGTGAATCGCCAGGTTTACACACTTCACAGCACTCACCATAGCACATACCCTCCCCAATGTCCATAACCCCTACCCCCTACCCCCGGCCATCCTCAGTTTGTTTTGTGAGATTAAGAGTCTCTTATGGTTTGTCTCCCTCCGGATCCCAGCTTGTTTCATTTATTCTTTTTCTACCCCCCAAACCCCCCACATTGCATCTGTACTGCCTCATATCAGGGAGATCACATGATAGTTGTCTTTCTCCAATTGACTTATTTCACTCAGCATGATACCCTCTAGTTCCATCCACATCATTGCAAATTTAACCTCTATTCTTAAATGAAAGATGGTATTAACACCCATATATATTGTGATTATGGTAATTCTTTGCATTTCAAAAGCTGCTATCTGTACCAAGTTTTTTATCCTTAATTTGCCAAGCCCTAAAAATGAATAAATAACGAAGTAAAATAGTGAGATAACTATGAAATCATTAGTTCTACCAAACTATCATGGTTATCATCCCACAAAACAGTAACACTGGACAGTATCTTTTAAGCTAAGCCCAATTCTTGTCTTTGTATTCGTCTGTTCAGGCTGCTAATACATAATCAAAGCCTGCAAAAACTTCTGGTTTTCACTGCTAGATGCCTGGGATGGCTGTTACTTCCACAGACAGCAAATGAAATCCAACGAAGTATCCATCAACAGATAAATGGATAAACAAAATGTAATATAGTCACACAGTGGAAAATTATTCAGCCTTAAAAAAGGAATGAAGTTAAGGTGGGGGGCAAGGAATCAAGTTCTAATACATGCTACAACATAGATGAATCTTGAAGTCATTACACTAAGAGAAAAAAGCCAGATACAAAAGGAAAAATACTGTGTAATTCTGCTTGTATGGAATATTCAGAATTAGACAAATTCATAGAGACATAAAGCAGATTAAAAGTCACCAGGATCTGGAAGAGGGGGGAATGGGACTTATTACTTAATAGTTACAGAGTTTCTGTCTGGGGTGATGAAAAGAACAGATTTTCATCACTATGTAGAAATAGACAGTGGTCCTGATTGCACAACATTGTAAATGTAATGAATGCCACTGAACTATAGTCTGAAAACATAGTTTAAATTACAAATTTTGTTATACATATTATAATCACAACTTTTAAAAAATTAATATTGTAAAAGACCAAAAACCATTAAATTGTGCATTTCAAATGGATAAAATTTATCTCAATAAAGCTATTTTGAAAAATGAAATCTGGGGGTGCCTGGGTGGCTCAGTCATTTAAGTGACTCCTCATTTTGGCTCAGGTCATTATCTCCAGCTCCATGATACTAGTCTACTTAAGGATTCTCCTTCTCTCCCTCCACTCTGTCCTCTCCCCCTCTCATGCACACTCTCTCTCTCTTTCTCAATAAATATATAAATTTTTTTAAAGATTTTATTTATTTATTTGTCAGAGAGAGAGAGTGAGAGCAAGCATAGGCAGACAGAGTGGCAGGCAGAGACAGAGAGAGAAGCAGGTTCCCTGCCGAACAAGGAGCCCGATGTGGGACTCGATCCCAGGACGCTGGGATCATGACCTGAGCTGAAGGCAGCCGCTTAACCAACTGAGCCACCCAGGCGTCCCAATAAATAAATATTTTTAAATGAAATGTGAAAGCCCTAGCAGCCACAAATGTCAAAAAGCTACAAAAGCTTCCTTTCTTCTTTATTACTAGTAGGTGCATGCACCTACTATATCTGTGTCTATATGAACATTTTTTTTTTAAGATTTTATTTATTTATTTGACAGACAGAGATCACAGGTAGGCAGAGAGGCAGGCAGAGAGAGAGGAGGAGGCAGGATCCCTGCTGAGCAGAGAGCCCGATGTGGGGCTCGATCCCAGGACCCTGAGATCATGACCTGAACCGAAGGCAGAGGCTTTAACCTACTGAGCCACCCAGGCGCCCCTATATGAACATTCTGCTCAACAACAAAAGTCTCTGAACACTCCATTTGCTAAACTCCAATTCTTATAAAGGATGATCAACTTCTACACTTGTCATTGATCCTTTAGATCTGAGAGAACTGCACATTATGAACATGAATCTTTTGGGTCCTGGATCTCAAGGAAACTCACCAAATTTTAGAGCTACAAGGACTTTCAGATCATAAGGTCCAAAAATAAGCAACATTCTGATAACTTCCATTTGGAGAGATGTACATTGATATATGCAGCTCTAAAATAAGGAAATCATTAATATTTCAGACTTGTGTGATGCCTTAAAAAGACCGTTCACTAGCCCTTCAAAAGGCTTAATTTCTTTTCCTGGTAACATTCACCATGATATTTGTCAAACTACCTGCAGTAAGGTGGCATAAGCAGCTTCCATGCTACCCTCACCTTTCTCCTTTGGAAAGCTAGCTGCCTAAAGGTTCCCAATTTGATACACTCTGTGCCTTCAGGTAAGTTTCACTTAAAGTCAACTCTCTAATTGCATGTCCCCCAAACCTGTGGAACAATCAAAGCCAAACAAGCAAGAAGAAAAAAAAAAAGCATGCAGATTGGTCCTCTGACACCCAAGAGGACTTGCTGGTAACCCTTTCCGACACAGCTCCTCTGAACTCTTCCAAGAGCTGTGATAGCCCATGTTCCCCCAACAGAGCAGCAACATGCCTATTACAGACAGGACAGGGCTTCTAAATCCATCCACATTCCTGACTTCACAGTCTTCAAACACCCAAACATCTTTTATAAATGTACACAGGTCATCAAAAATGAAGACTTCTGTAGATGGGTGGTGATAATGGTTGCACAATATGAATACACTTAAGGCCACAGAATCCCACACTTGTAAACATGGGTAAGTTTTATGTTATGTATGTTTTACCATAATGTACTCAGTTCCATATTTTAGCATGTAAATTATCCAGTTTGCAGAACATATCTATGACTTTTGTTTCTTTTCCTTCTCATTCCCTCTAGTTCCCTGACTTGGGGCCAATTGAGGAGCAAAGAAACCTGAGCAAATAGTAAGCAGGAGGAAAAAGAGGTTATTTTTATTTATGGTATTCCCTGTCTACCTCAAAAAAACAATTTGAAGTGAGAAAAGACAAACTAAACTGTTGAGATTTAACAATTAAAAGGGGGGATTAAGCTATTTGTCCTCTTTACTCACTATGCGGGTTCTATTCTGTTTGGTTTCTTCCTCTTTGGGCATGTTTTTTTGTGAAAGGGATGATCATATGGAACAAAATAAAGTCTAGGGGTGATGTACAAATGTCAACCTTTTATCCTATGTAATATGTATGTAATGTATGAATGAACAATTGAGAAGTGTTATGAAAATTTTAAGGAAAAAAAAGAATCACGAGAAATATATGAAGGAATTATTTTAAAACTGCTAAACCTATTTCCTCTAAAGTTTGAAACTTTAGTTTTGAAACTACTACATCACACAAATAAATAACTTGAATCTTAATAAAAATTGGCCCTTTCATATTGAGGGTTAAGCTGAGTCTTTTGATCAGGTTATGAAGAGTTGGCATATTCATATTCAGAGCTCTGAAAATAGAAATAGAAACTAAAAATACTCTCCTTTTAAATCCTTTAATAACTTTTATTATTATACTATAACTTGTGATTTAATAACTGTATTAAACTAAATTATTTCATAGCAAAATAATAATGTACAGGAAGGAAAACAACCTGTAGGTATAAAAAACTGACCATCCAGGATAAGATCTCTTCCGTATTTTGTTTCTGTTTTGTTTTTGTTGTTGTTGTTGTGTTGTTCTTTCTTCTCTGCATTTGTTCCATGGTTCCCAAATCTGACTGGCCATCAAGATCCCCCAGGAAGAAAACTGCTTGTGTGTCTGTGTGTCAGTGTGCATGCACATGCGCACATGCACTTAAATACAGGTTTTTGAGCTCAACTCCCACAGATTCCAATTTAGCAAGTACAAGTAACGCCTGGGACTCTGCACATTGAAAAAGTTCCCTGAGGGAGTCTAGCGATCAACCACGTTTTAGAACACCTATCTTAATAAATATCTTTTAAAATTTCTAGTGTCACTTTCAATTCCAACTTATTACTAGGCAAAAAAATAGCCCGCTGCAAACCTAACACTAGGATAAAGGTTTACATGCTTTGTGTCCTTTAATCATCACAACAGCCCTATAGTACGTGAAGACAATATTATTCCCATTTTACAAAGGAGGAAACTGAAGTCCATAAGAGTTACTTAACAAAATTACTCAACAAGAAACTAGTTGAGGCAGGATTCAAAGCCACACTTACAACTCTCCAAAGCCCACCTCTTCTGGAAACAGTATGGTACAGTAGAATAAACAATGGTTTTAAGTAGCTGAATTAGAGCCCCAGCTCTGATACCTTTTAGACTTTTATCTCTCAGCTTTGTCTGTTTCCTCATCTGTAAATAAGGCTAATAGTAATACCTATCCTTCCTAACTCACAAGGTTATTGTGAGAATCAAGATGGGCAAATACTTTCAAAGTCATGAATAGTTACCAAAAAACAAACTATTAATGGGGGAGTTGGAGAATACTGAGAAACAGCACAGCATAAGCAGTTAAATGCTAAGACCTTGGAGCTAGACTTCATGTGACTGAACCCAAGCTTTGCTATTTTCTGGCTGTGTGACCTTAGGAAAGATGCTTAACTTTTCTGTGGAATGGTTTCTTTGTTAAAATGGAGATAATAAAACCAATCTTGGAATTTTGTGAAGATTAAATGAACTAATGCAGCTTAAATGCGTAGAACCATCTGTTGCACAGAAAGCACTCAAGCATTAAATGTTTAGAATGCACCCACTTTTGCAAACAAAGCATCACAAATGCAAAAAAGAGTTCAAATACTTAGTACAAAAAAGCCGAGAAGGTGCCAACATTTCCTCTCTTTATAGAAATCTGGGCAAGTCCCTCTAATTTGGGAAGTGAACACTGAGCAGTTTCACTTTTCAAATAAAACTATGTTTCCAAACACAGGCTTCCAAAATGCTTCATTTGTGCAAATATTTAAGATCCTTGTATCTCATTTTCACTTCATTTAAAAGTATCTTTTACCCTCTTATCTGAAAATATCTCACTTGATTTTTTAAAAGTGGTTTTGTTAAAGTATCCTAAGCTTGTCAATAGTTGTTAGACAACTTTTCTTTGCTTCAAACATCCCTCTACAGAATTTGACTTCTAATTCAAAAGCTAACTGAGTAGCTTACCAGAGGAAAAATGTAACAATGAGCTGGATCAAAAAGAGAATGTATAATATGTCAAAAGGAAATAGCACTAGTCCTAAATGAGCTATTTACTAAGAATAACAAAGAGGAAGTGGTGAGGGACTAATCTTCACAAAGAGAATATAATTTAATAATGCTCTAACCAATTCTTGAACCAGATTAATTTATGGTCAGGCCTGCAGCTGCAGATAGAGTCAGAGTCTGAAACAAAGTTGGCACCTCACTAAGAAATCACAGCTGGGAGTTATCTTAAATTTCCAATATGCAACAGGAAATGTTGCCAATGATTCAATAGGTGACAACCCTTTCCATTTTCTTCTTTCTTCTGAGTTGTGAACAAACCAAAACAAAAATGCTCCAGAAGCTCTGGTGCTAGCTGAAAGTTAAACATAAAAATTCCACTGCAGTATTTCAAAAAACAGCTAAAATAACTGAATCTGGGCAGACACCAAATAAGGCCTGTTTCTATCAACATTTATACAGTGCCTCCTAGAATATGCTAACTGTATAGCCCATGAGTGTTTCTATAATATAGTTATCATATTTTCCACATTCTAATTACCATAAGTTTTAATACTAAAGATTCATTATAAATTTCAAAACATTACAGGTACCTGAAAGTGATCCACAAAAAATAAAATGAAAACTTAATTTTTCAATAAGAGGAACAGATATCCAAATAAAGAGCTGGTAACTATATTCTATTCTAATACAGTATTTAGAGGTCAGACTCAACATCTTAGTATATGTGCTGCCCAAGCGAGCACCAGACTCAACATCTTATTCACAAGTAAGCATTCTAAAATCTGCTCAGTAAATTTTACTCCCCCGCCCCAAGTACTTTTACATTCCCAACTGTGCAACTCAATGCTGAGGTGGGGGTTTTCCAGACACACCTCTCTGGCAATGTTACTCAAAGCTTCATCTTCTGCAGAAAATCGGTCTTTTACAGGCGTCCTTTTCCTTCCAGAACCAGGAGTCCCCATATTGTCTTCTTAATAGTGTTTTAACTGTGAAATGTGATTTCACCGTGTTCGGCCCTGAAATAAACAGAAACAGAATTTACTTAGGATGTTTCTCTTTGTACCATTTTACTTATTTATTTGTTTTTTAAAGATTTTATATATCTCTTCGACAGAGATCACAAGTAGGCAGAGAGGCAGGCAGAGAAAGAAAGGGAAACAGGCTCCCTGCTCAGAGAGAGCCCAATGTGGGGCTCGATCCCAGGACCCTGAGATCATGACCTGAGCCGAAGGCAGAGGCTTAACCCACTAAGCCACCCATGCACCCCTCTTTGTACCATTTTAAAGCTCCTTTATATATTCACTTTTAGAAAAATTATATTTGTGTATTTACATATAAATTAGTCACCAAATACTTTTTCCTATCAAATTATTCCAACAAATTTTAGAATATTTAAATTTACACTAATTATTAAACCTCCCAATTCATTCTTATCATGCTATACCCACAGACAGCAACCTGTAAGAATATATTGTAGGGGCACCTTGGGGTTCAGTCAGTTGAGGAGAGAATCTTGATTTCAGCTCAGGGTTGTAAGATTGAGCCCGGCCTTGGGCTACAGGCTTGGCGAGGAGTCTGCTGGAGATTCATTCCCTCTGCTTACCCTCCCTACCCCTGCTCCCATGCTCACACCGACATACTCTCTCTCTAAAAAATAAGTAAGTCTAAAAAAAAAAGAATGTGTTGTAACATTAGCCTCAGAAAAACTGCAGTCAGCAATAATTCTACCTAACAGTTTAAAATTACTACAGTTATTTCTAAAACTTATTTCCATCACAGAGCAAAAAACATTTCAGCAAAGTCATTCATTCTAAAGCTTTGAAACAACATATTCAAGAAATTTTAATACGGAACCTTAAACTTACAAAGATAAATTGGTTTTTTAGTGTAATTTAAAAAACAATTCCAATTAAACTATTACCACATAAAATAACAAATGATTAATTATTCTGCAATTAACAATTACCAACACTGTCCATGCAACAGTAACTGCGTGCCTGCTACTACCAGGTACTGTGGAAAGTGCCAAAGATACGATGACAAACAAAACTGATGTAGGCCAACGATTACGAATATATCTATGGATCTATTATTGTTGCTGTTATTATGAAATAGACCCATTTTTACAAAAAAAAAGGGGGGTGGGGAGAAAAATTCATCTGCCAGGATTAAATAATAAGGGTAGTAAAGATGATCTGGCCTTCCAAACACATGGTATTTGAAATTAAAGATTCCCATAAGAAAATCCATCCCAATTTGCATGACCTCCCTCTTGCTGATATACATTCCTGAGACGTACAGCTCATTTAGCAAAATATCCATTAACTTAAAACTTTTTTTTCCTACCTTTAACAAAATAAACGTGAATCACAAAGGAATTCTCAAGTAAGGTCACCCCAGTAGAATGAACTTTATCAAAACTCCAAGTAACTTTAATGTGTTGGAATTTACTTGTTCCAGGCAAAATAAAACAGAAGCACTTCATCAATTCACTCTTACAAAAAAAGTCTTCAACGAAAATTCAGGCCATTCCCCTCTTATCTGACACCACTTCTTATTCCCACATAGCTAGCATGCTATGTTTGTCAATCAGAATGAAGACTGATGATAGTTCCTCACTCTGCCATAGAAAATCTATCTGGATATGATAAGAAAGGACTCCTTCAAATGGAAATGAAGAGAAGGAATGTTATGTCTGAAAGCAGCAGCTGAGAAGTCCCAGCCACAAATCAGGACAATTTCTGAAAAGCTCAGTGTTGTTTTTTCAGAAGTCTCCCCTCATCCTCACCCTCAGGCACCATTTTAAAGATCATACACTTAATAGTAACGATGTACAAGTATTAGTTACCTACTGAGAAAAAAGCAGCATGCAGTCCTTTTCTTTTCAAAGTACCTCTTTCAAAGTGACAATTTAACTGATGCACAGTAATATCACCCAATATTTGTCCTTCAGCCAGCCTCCCAAGGACACATTCAAAGACATTCCACAAAAACAGGAAACAAAAAAAGTTATTTTTTTTTAAAGATTTATTTATTTGACAGAGAGAGATCACGAGTAAGCAGAGAAGCAGGCAGAGAGAGAGGAGGAAGCAGGCTCCCCACTGAGCAGAGAGCCCAATGTGGGGCTTGATCCCAGGACCCTGAGATCATGACCTGAGCTGAAGGCAGAGGCTTTAACCCACTGAGCCACCCAGGTGCCCCAAAAAGGTATTTTCTAATGCCAGGAACATAAGAATAATTATAGAAGAAGAAGTAAAGATTTTATCAAAAGTTTAACAGTGGTTTCATTAGGAGGAAAGGATTATGGCTGCACTTTTTCTTCTTTTTGATTTTCTAACATTCCAATAACATTGGGGAAAGAGAGATGCATAAACCAATCAATCGATCAATCCAGATCCGAGGCTCAAAGAATAAAGTGGCCCCAAAATGGATCACCCCCGAATTAGGTGGCTGAGACACACTATCTGAAGCCACTGCGGGTGGCACTCTTTCGAAAGGATTTCTGTCTCCTCTTTTTCCATAATCCATTCCCTTCCTCCTCAAGGAACACTGCCTTAAACCTCAGATCTGCCAGGATACTTCTAGTACACAGATTTACAAGGAATTCTTTTCTTAAAAATGTCTCAAAACAAAACTGTTTTGGGGCTCCTGGGTGGCTCAGTCAGTTAAGCGTCTGCGTTCGGCTTGGGTTGTGATCTCAGTGTCCCAGGATGGAGCCCCACATGGGGCTCCCTGCTCAGCAGAGAATCTGCTTCTCCTTCTCTCTCTGACCCTCCTCCCTGCTTGTTCTCTCTCTCTCTTAAAAACAAACAAACTGTTTCAACAGGCTCCAGGCTAGCCAGTCCTGAGAGAAAGATGACAGGAAAAGAGACAGAGGCACAGGATAAGCAGGAAATGGAAGACAGAAGTTTTTCCCTTGTCCTTGTCCTATCTACAGAGAATATCTAGAGGTTTACATGACTCATTGGCCAGGTCCCATCACCTTTCTCAGGAGCACATGAGCCAAATCAACCATTACCCATGTCAAAAAACAATCTAATGTTTTTGAAAGAATTACATGATTTGTACTCTGTAGGCAGACATCCTTACTAATATTAGAAAAAGTAAAAGGTTTTCGGCTCCTATGCAATCTATCTTCAAAATGACAAAAATAAGGCTATAGACTCAAAAGTTGATCTGAAACAGATTATTTTCAGTTTCTGATCCTAAAGGACTTTCAGTAAGTTGCTATCACAAGGAGCATTCCTCAAGAATATTTTTCTTCAGGAGCTGTGTTCATCTCTTGGAGCTTTTCCTTGGTGGTATTGGCCAAACTAAGAGCTAAACCTTTACATCCACTGACAAAAACAAAACTGCCCACATTTTGTCAGGCCCATTACCCAGACAATGTCAAGCTGATTTTCTCCAGAAGATTTTGTCAATAAGGATCTGTCTACCTAAGGGAAAGAAGGGAAGTAGCTTGAAGGATGTTGTGAAATAGAAACCTTCCACAATAGAAATACCAACAAGGCTTTCTTTTCTCCAATTAGTTTCTCAATTAATATATTTCTGAAAAATAGGCATTTTGCCACATTAAGTGGCACTTCAATCATGATATTGCTCACTTTTGTGAGAATAGAATGGGTAAGTAGTATCAGTAAGTCACATTCTAAATATAATACACTTACAGAGTTCTGTCTGGATCCCAATAGTTGCAGTTCTCTATATCTGAGTATTTCATCATGGAGAACTCAAAATATTGGTATTAGCCTCTGCATCAGTCATCACTACAGCTAACATTAGTCTATGCAATAAAACGTTTGGTCTTTATTCATCAGCAAATCGCACTATCTGGAATGGGACTTGAACCGAGTGGGACTGCAGCTATTCCCACTGGACCAAAGTTAAAGTGAGAGGATCTGAGTTCAACTGCTGCACTGCCATTTCCCCTACCTGAGGCTTGGTTTCTTCACTTACAGAGCAGACACAACTGTCCAACACGGTTAATCGGAGCTCAAGTGGGTTCAGGTACTTAGAAAGCACTCCATAAATGTCTGAAGTGTCTTAAATTAACTACCTTTTACATATTTAGTTTATGAAGTAGACAAAAGGGCAATCCTGGCCTTTCTTTAAATTCTTGCACTTTTAACTAAACAAAAACATCCTCAATTACTTCCTGCACCATGCATTATGTGATATCATTAGCGATGCTAAGAATATTTGCAGAAGCATGGAAAAATCTAGAAAAAAAATAAAAATACCTTTAACTATAATCATCACGCTATGTAGCACACTTACATAATAAAATATTAAAAAGAAATTTTTAAGGTACTTTCTGGCATTCAAAGTCTATTTTTGAAATTCCAAATGAACACACAGCATTGGTGGTATAGTGGCGAGCATAGCTGCCTTCCAAATGAACACACAAGTTTTAGAAGTGTGGCCTTACAATGGGAGTTAGTTCTCTCATGAGAACACACCTGACTTAGAAGAGAGAAATCATTAGACGGTACACTTAAGATCTCTGCATATCTTTTTTTTTTAAAAAGATTTTATTTATTTATTTGGCAGACAGAGATCACAAGTAGGTAGAGAGGCAGCCAGAGAGGAGGAGGAAGCAGGCTCCCTGCTGAGCAGAGAGCCCGATGTGGGGCTTGATCCCAGGACCCTGAGATCATGACCTGAGCTGAAGGCAGAGGCTTTAACCCACTGAGCCACCCAGGCACCCCTGTGCATATCTTTTTATTATTGATTCTGTTTTGGTTTTTTTTTTCTCGACAGACAGATAGCACAAGCAAGCAGAGGGAGCGGCAAGCTGAGGAGAAGCAGATTCCCCAATGGGCAAGGAGCCTGATGTAGGATTAGATGCCAGAATCCTGGGATCATGACCTGAGCCAAAGGCAGACACTTAACCAACTGAGCCACCCAGGCACACGAAATGCAGTAAAATATTAACAGTGGACTCCAAGTAGTAAGTACATGAATGTTTATAGTAGAACTCTTTTCAGCTTCTCTGTAAGTTGCAAAATGTGTACAATAAAGTGTTGGAAAAAAACTAGTTAAGAAAGGCTGATGAATAAGTGAATGAAAGGCATGGGAACTGGTAATTTCAATTTAAAAAATCTTGATTTGAAACCAGAAAGGAAGGTAGAGGTAATCACAGTATGGAAGAACACCAATAGTTATGTATACGTTAGAAAGACTATGGGCAAAGGAGAGAATGCTTCAATTGCTGACTAGAAGAGAAAAAAATGAAGGGGGAAGGACAGGGGCAAGAGCAAAAGTAGCAGAGGGAGGGAGAGAGGGCAGGCCTGCAGGAGGAAAGACTGAACACTTAAAGACATCAATTCCTGCAAATAGCTAAATGAGGACATTATGCAAAATGAATAAATCATTTTATTCACTATATTCATATTTATTCATATTAATATTTATTCATATTAATTTAAGACACTTCTTAAATTAAGCATTTATGGAGTGCTTTCTAAGTACCTGAACCCACTTGAGCTCCGATTATTTAGTGATAGAACCTACAGAAAGAATAAAAGGTACATCTAGAAATTGAGGCAAAGTACAAAATGAAAATATGTGTATGTGAGGCAAAACTGGAAGACCTGGTGGAACATGAAAGGTAGATACTAAACACAAATTATATCTCAGGAGAATATGAGAACTTCTTATCAAATTCATATTTTACAAAATAAATTAAACTCATATTTTAATGGTTAAATTAAACTCATATTTTACAAAATAAAACGCCTATAAAGGGTCAGTGAGAAACTGTATAATCCCTTCTCCAACTTACACATTTGGTAGTCCTAAGAATTCACAAAAAGTTTCTTTTAAAGTCTCATATTTTGAATGCATATTATTTTCATACACCCAAAACAAGTGATAATTTTTCCATTTCCTCCTTTCATAAGATGACATGCCAGTGGTTGCACTTACTTCCTTGCTAACCATGTTTAAATAAACGAACTCTAATGGGCGTGTGTTTAACATGATTTACAATACTATTTTCCTCAATGGTGCAGAACCCAAATTAGGAAGATATGCTCTTACCCAACAACTTCCTTCTCAGTATGCCCTGAGAAGTAAACCATTTTCTAGTACCATTCAAATTCCTCCTTTCCCTATACTTTTTAAAAAGTATCTCAGTGTCTACTCAAAAACAAAGAAAGAAAGAACAAAAGAACCTCAAAAATGAGGTTCTTCGTTTCATTCAGAGGATGAAAGGAAGGGAGAGAGAAAATTACATATGCTAAGGACAGGTCAGACTTAAAAGTGTGCAACAGAGCAAAAAACAGGAAAAGAACAGAAGTACCAAGAACAACAGACGCTCAGGCAGCAAAGAACAAAGATAAAACCAAAGACAAGGGAGAAATAAGGAAGCATCTAATAAAGTTGTGATTTTTTTAATGTAATTACTATGAAGAGGGTTCTAAAATTAGAAAACTGTTATAAAATAAAATACATATTTTTAAATTTTCTCTTTCCAACAAATATGTACTTTGAATTTGCAAAGCACTATGTACATAATAATCATTGCCTTATAAGTGGACAAAAGAGTAAATGGGAAAACTAAAATGGCAAAGAAAAAGAAAAAAGTACTTACACTATTTCTACATATGCTTTCTTAATGGTGTTCTCTGAAGCACGAAAGCTTTTATTGTGAGGGAGTCAATTTACCTATTTTTTCTTTTGTTGTTTCATTTGATGTCATTTTTTTTTAAGATTTATTTGCTTATTCTTTAAAAAGAAAAAGAGAAAGAGGGCAGAAGTGGGAGGGGCAGAGGAGACACAGAATGAATTTCAAGCAGATTCCACACTGAGCACAGAGCCCAACACCAGGGCTCAATCCCACAACCCTGAGATCAGAACTAAGTGGAAACCAAGAGTCCAACACAACCAACTATGCTACCCAGGCACTCCCATTTGATGAATTTCTAAGAAAGCACTGCCTACCCCAAAACCTCAAGAATTTATTATGCTTTCTTCTTAGAATTTTACAATTTTAGCTCTTACTTTCAAGTCTATAATCCATTTTGAGTTCATTTTTATTTATGGTGTGAGGCAGGGTACCAACATCATTCTTTTGTCAATGGATATCCACTTGCTCCAGTACCATTTGTTGAAAATGGTATTCTTTCCACAACTAAATGACCTGGGCAGCCTAGTCAAAAAACAATCAACCATAAAAATAAGGGTTTATGTGTGGACCCTCAATTCTATTCCATTGATCTATCTACATAAATCTATATAAATCTATAAATAGATACAGAAATCCTTCTGTCAGTATCACACTGTCTTGATTACTACTCTAGCTTTGCAGCAAGTTTTAAAATTGTTTTAAAATTAAAAGTTTTAAAATTAAAAAAAATTTAAAATTGTGTCTTTCAACTTCGTTCTTTTTAAGATTTTACTGGCATCCCTTATATTTCCATATAAATTTTAGGATTGGCATGTCAATTAAAAAAAAGAGGCAGCTGGAATTTTGATAGAGATTACACTTAATCTATAGATAATTTTGGGAAATACAGCCATTTTAACAATATTGATTCCAATCCATTAACATAGGATGTCTTTCCATTTATTCAGATCTGTAATTTCATTCCACTATGTTTTGTGGCTTTCAATGAATTCTTACATTCTTTTATTAAATTTATTCCTGGGTCAAGTGGATATAAAAGTTTCTATAGGGAAGCATGGGTGGCTCACTCGGTTAAGCATCTGCCTTCTGCTCAGGTCATGATCCCAGGGTCCTGGAATCAAATCCCTCTTCTCCCTCTGCCTGCCACTCCCCCCGCTTTTGTGTACTTGCACTCTCTCTCTGACAAATAAATAAATAAAATCTTTTTTTTTTTTTAAGATTTTATTTATTTATTTGACAGACAGAGATCACAAGTAGGCAGAGAGGCAGGCAGAGAGAGAGAGGAGGAAGCAGGCTGTCCGCAGAGCAGAGAGCCCGATGCGGGGCTCGATCCCAGAACCCTGGGATCATGACCTGCGCTGAAGGCAGAGGCTTTAAACCACTGAGCCACCCAGGCGCCCCATAAATAAATAAAATCTTAAAAAAAAAAAAAGTTTCCTTAAAGTGTAAAATGCTATGGAAATGTACTGTTATCACCAGCACCAAAAAACAAAACATCTAAAATTACAATAAGCAAAAAAGAGGGCAGTAAAGTAAAATTCAGAAGCAAATCCCATGGTTAAGGTTAATCTTAGTTGAGCCATGGGTGGGCATGGGAATTGCATATTTTCAAACACAAATATAATCCAACACCACACCTATATACTTAGTGGGAAGGCATTTTTCACTATTTCCAATTTACTAGGTATATAGCAACAATAAAAGGAACTGGAAGTCCTTTTACTGAATTATACAAGGGTGTGTTTTCTATCTGGGGTATACAGAATTATTACTGAAACACTTCTTCCTCTGAAAGAAATGAAAATCAAAACTAACATGATAGAAGCAAGTAACTAACCTCTGTTACTAATAATAAAATAGATGGAACCAGAATTAAGTCCCAAAGGAAAAAATAACTTAAATTAGCCTTAAACCTTAGGCTCTCCTTTTGATTAAAATGAACTCTACTGGTAATACTTATATTAACTATATTCTAATAACAAAAATAAAACAGAATATAATGCAACAAGAGGAAAAATTATATTCATAAATATGATCATTTTAATTTTTTGTTAGTCTATAGTAAAACCAAAGATAAAACTTTAAATGACCCAAATTGACAACAACAGCTTTAAGTCAAGGCCAGTCAACATGATATAATAAATTGTGGCAAGAAAAAACTCATAGGAAGGAAACAAAGATAAGGACACATTTGATATGCCTATAAGGTAAAAAAAGGTAACAAAATGCCATGTAAAGTATGATTGAAAATATGTAAAACTTCATAGATACAAATAAAGAACAAAGACAATCTGTATAAAAAGAATTTTCCTTTTTCTTAAGCTTTATATACTGTTGATAATCACTTTATCAAAAAATTATTTAAGCTAAAATCTACAATTATGGGTTACTTCATGGTATGAAAATACAAACTTAACAAGAAAAACCAATTTTGAAACAATATTAATGAACTGATAAAGGGGAAAGATTCATTTAGTCTGTCAGGGCAATTGCAAAGTAGGACTATAAAAATTTATGTTGGTCATCTCTGGTAAAACTGTAATTTCCTAACAGATTTCATAGTGACCATCGATTTTACAGGCATAATGACATTTTAAATAAGTGAAAAACACATTGCTAATTTTAAAAAGAATGAGCACCCCTGGATTAACTTTTAAAATTAAAACTCTAACTTGAATCAACAGGTCAAAATTAAAACAAGCAAGCATTAATGTCCTCTAAATTCCTGGGGGAAAACAACGATTTTTAAGTCTACAACTTTTTATAATCAAAGCAAAATCCTTTCAAATTATCAGTTTTCCTTGAAGACCTCTATTCTATGAATCCTTCCACTGACTGGAAAATAAAATAGTGCCATGAGATACTTTTATAGCATAAAAGGAGAGGCCAACATTTCCCCTCTCTTGAGCCATGTTACCCAGGTAAGACAGCTTAAACCTGTCTTAGAAAGGGCAAAGTAATACTCTGAAATGGTAGGCAAGATACCAGTCAGGCCCATAAAAGGAAGTCAACAAGATATAATGCAATGCAAGTACAATGTTCACAAGGGAATAATTCGAGAAGAGAGCCAGCACAGCTGGCTCTGAGAATACCTAATCCAAGTGCCATCCTATCTAAAGCCACATGCAATGAGCTCCACTTTAGACACATGACTTCTGCTCATAAAAGACCTAACATCAACATTTGGGTGGCTGCTTTTTGTACAAATAAAGACAAACTGACCATCCCTCCTCCCAAACCTGCTCATTCACCACAGCCTACTGCATGCATGCACCCAGACACACACACACACACACACACACACACACACACACACACACACACACACAGAACAATATCATTAATTACTTTCCAGAAGTTAAAGACATAAGTTTCCAGATTCAAAGGGCCCAGAGAATGCTCAACATAAGTCCTGAGTCCATACCAAAGTATTTCATAGTGAATTACCACAGTGAATTTCAAACACTGAAGACAAAAATGACTGTAACACATTTCCATGGGTGAGAAAATAAGGTTACATAGAAAGAATTAACGAACAGAATGGTTTTAAACTTTTAAAAGTAATTCTCGTTACTGAGGCACCTGGGTGGCTCACTCAGCTGAGTGACCAACTCTTGAGTTTGGCTTAAGGTCATGATCTTGGGGTGGTGGGCTGGAGTCCCACATAGGGTTCCCCGTTCAGCACAGAGTCTGCTTGAGATGCTCTCTCGCTCTCTCTCCCTCGCCCTCTGCCCCTCCTCCCATCCTGTTCTTTCTCTCTCAAACAAATAAATTCTTTTTTAAAAAGGTAATTCTGGAAAGAGGACAATCACTGTATAGATGCCTTCAAACTTCTGAAGGAAAACTACAGACAACCTATAAACAGCCTATGCCTAGTCAAACCATTCTATTTTTCATACTTGATGATTAAAGACATTTTTAGACATTTGAGGCCTCAAAAATTTACCTCTTTTATGCCCTTTTGTCAATAAGCTACTAGAGGATATGCTTCACGAAATAAAAGAGAAAATCAAAGGAGTAGTTTGTTGCAGAGTCATCCAGGGACTCGGGCTCCTTTCATCTGGTGACTACTCCTTTACCACTGCTTCCCAACTCACAACCGACAGAGATGTGAGGCATACACCTGAACTGTGTTAAACCACTAAAACTTGGGGGTTGTTTTTTTGTTAAAGTAGATTAGTCTATCCAAACTAATAAATGCAAAAAGGTGGAAGAACTATTCCACTTTTCAGAATTGAACCACATGTTGATTAGAAATACGTGTACGGAGAGTGAGGCAGCACAGTTGGGCAAGGAATGGTCCCAAGAGAGTGATTAACATGTAAAATGGCATTGACTGCCTGGAGAGGAAGAGGTACATTAAAGAGTATGTGTAGGAACTTCTAGAATAATTGTCATGTTCATTTCTTGACCTAGGTAGTGAGACATAGACGCTCATTTTATTGTTCTTCCTCAAACTGTATTTTTGTTTTATATCTCTCCATGTTTCACAAATAAACTAAATAAATTAGACAGATAGGATGAAGGACTTGAAAAAAAAAAATGTTGGAGCATTTGGTTTCAAAAAATAAGGTGAAGAGAAAACTAAGCAAAGAAAGGAAACCCCCTGGCAGCCCCCCTGGAAAAACTGAGTTAAACAAGAAAGAAAATAATCACAGTACAATACTTAGCTGAGCAGTAAATAATATTTATTTAGTTATAATGAAAACACCAACTATTGATTTAAAATTGCAAAACCGGAATGTTGCAGAGAGGAGAAGGGGGAATAATGAAGAAACAGAAAATTAACAATAAAAACCACGAGTAATACATAGTTAACTGCACACACATGTTTTTAAAAGAGAAACAGTTTTATAAAGTATGTGCTATTTTGTAAGATACTTCTTTTAACTGCACATAAATGTTTTTTAAAGAAAAAAATAGGTTTATAAAGCATGTGCTATTTTGTAATCAGTTATGGCAGACAGACTCTAAGGTATCATTATCCGCATCCCCCCCCTTCTGTTCCTACCTTTGTGTAAACACCTCCCAAAGAATGTGGCCAGGACTTGTGACTTGCTTCTAACCAACAGAATATGACAAAGGTTATGAGATGTCACTCCTATGATTATGTTACATTATATAAGACTAGCCAGCCAGCAGACTTGCTCTAGGCTCTCCTTAATGATTTGACCAAAGGGCCATATCAGGAAATACCACAAGGCCAAGAAATGCAGATTGCCTCCAAGAGCTGAGAGCAGCCTTTAGGAGTTTGAAGGCAGACTCTACATAACCTTTAGTTATCCTAAAGCAACATTCAGTGAGCAAGAAGCTTCAGTCCTAAAACCACAAATAAACTAATGTTGCCAAAAACCTCAGTGAGCAGGGAGATGGATTTTTATCATGTAAGTCTCCAGAAGAGAATTCTACCCAGCTACACACACCTTGATTACAGCCTCATGAGACCCTATGCAGAGGACCCAGCTCAGCCATACTCCGACTCCTGCCCCACAGAAATTGCAGGATAATAAATGTGTGTTATTTTAAACTCTAAATTTGTGTAACTTGTTACACAACACAGAAGACAAATGCAACAGCTTTTTAAACTTTGTATGAAAAAAAACTTTTGGATGAATAAATTCAGTAAAGGTACAGGGATAAAAAAAATACACACACACACACACACCAGCTGCATTTCTATATACTAACTATGAATAACCCAAAAAGGAAATTAAGAAAACAATTCCATGTATAAGGATCAAAAATAAAATACTTAGGAAAAAACTTAACCAAGGAAACTACAAAACATTGCTGAAGGAATTAAAGGAGATATAAATAAATGGAGAGCCACCCCTGTTCAAGGATTGGAAGACTTAGCACTGTTAAAATGTCAGTACTACTCAAAGCCATTTACAGATTCAATACACTCTCTATCAAATCCTAATGACATTTTTTTGTAGAAATAGAAAAACCTATTTGTAAACCTATTCTATTTGTAGAAATAGAAAAACCCCTCCCTAAAATAAAATCCATATGGAATCTCAAGGGATCATGAACAGCCAAAACAATCTTGAAAAAGAACAAGTTGGAGGTATCACACTTCCTGATTTCAAAACTGAACCAGAAAGCTGGTTACTATAACCAAAACAGTGCCTTATTGGCATACACCACAAACAAAAATAATTCTCAGGGTAGATCAAAGAAATAAGTGTAAGCTAAAACTACAAATCTTTTTGAAGAAAACACACATAAAAAGCTTTATGACTTTGGATTTCTTGAATATAATGCCAAAAGCCCAGGCAACAATAACAACAACAAAAAAAGTAGATACATTGGACTTCATCAAAATAAAAATTCTGTGCATCAAAGGACCATATCAAGAGAAAAAAAAAGTGACCCACAGGATGGGAGAAAATATTTACAAATTATACATCTAACAAGGGGTTAATCTCCGGAATAGATAGAGAACCCCTAAAAACTCAGTAACAACAATAAAAAACAACCCAGTTCAAATATGGACCAAGGACTTGAACAGTATTTCTTCAAAGACATATAAATGGCCAATGAGCACAAGAAAAGATGTTCCACATCACTAGTTATTAGGGAAATACACATCAAAACCACAATGAGACACCACCCCACACTCATTAGAATGCCTACTATGTTAAAAATAATAACAAGTGTGTCAAAGATGCAGAGAAACTGGAACCCCTGTACACTGCCAGTAAGACTGTATAACAAGCCACTACAGAAAATGTGTATGCCAATTCCTCAAAAAATTAAACACAGAATTACTAATATAATCTAAGAATTCTACTTAAGGATATATGTCCAAAAGAAATGAAAGCAGGGACTCAAAACAGATATTTATACACTTGTGTTCACAGGTAGCAGCATTATTCACAATAGCATTATTCACAATTTGGTAAAAGCTAATCAAGTGTCCATCAACGGACAAAGGGATAAACAGAACATGGAATATACAAACAATGGAATATTATTCAGCCTTAAAAAGGACTTAAATTCTCATGCATGTGGGCACCTGGGTGGCTCAGTCAGCTGTCTACCTTCAGCTCTGGTGATGATCCTGGCATCCTGGGAAGGGTCCCGCATCGGGCTTCCTGCTCAGCAGGGATTCTGCTTCTTCCTCTCCCTCTACCCCTCCTCCCCGCTTGTGTTCTCACTCTCCCTCATAAATAAATAAAAATCTTTAAAAATATATATATATATATTCTCATGCATGCTACAACTTGAATAAGCCTTGAGGACACTGTGTTCAGTGAAATAAACCAGGCACAAAACAGAAATATATGATTCTACTTATATGAAGTACTTAGAGTAATCAAATTCACTGAGACAGAAAGTAAAGTGGTGGTTGCCAGGCACTGTGGGGGGAACTAGGAGTTAATTTTTTTTAATGAGTGCAGAGTTTCAGTTTGAGATGATGAGAAAGTTCTGGAGATGGATGATGGTGAAGGTTGTGCAACAGTGTGAATGTATTTAACACCACTGAATTGTAGGGGTGCCTGGGTGGCTTAGTCATTAAGCATCTGCCTTTGGTTCAGGTCATGATCCCAGGGTCCTGGGATCAAGCCCCATGTTGGGGACCCCTGCTCAGCAGGAAGCCTGCTTCTCCCTCTCCCATTCCCCCTGCCTGTGTTCCCACTCTCACTGTGTCTCCGTCACACGAATAAATAAAATCTTTTTTTTAAGTGAATTGTACACTGAAAGATAATTAAAATGGTAAACTTCATATTATTTATATTTTAACATAATTTTTTAAAAAACCCCACTTGGATAGATAACAAAGGGTGAATTGAGTAAGACAGACAGACAATGATTCTCTCATTTCTTTGACTAACCACTTAGATATGGCAATATCCATGGCAGGGAAAAAGATATCTAAAACTGAATTTTTTTTTTTCTATCTTTAATCCTATAGTCCTTGGGTCACTTTACTGAAATCCTTTTTTTTTTCTTTTTTTTTTTAATAGCAACATGTATGCTTACTAATTGTATTGCTTATTGTTATAAATTACTTACACCAGTTAACAGAGAAATAAATATTTTAACATATTAATCTTCTGCATACAGTATATGTTATTTTACTTAGAAAACAGACAGCCAAAAGAGTGCTCCTGGCTGTTAAAACGTTTCAATTTAGGAAAGTGGGGGATATAGAAAGAATAACAAAGTGATCAAAACAAGCAACTTTAAAATTAGTTTCCTAAAACAGTAAAGCTACGTTATATCAAAACTAGCTTTAAAAACAAACCAACCAACCAACCAACCTAGGTAAGATTTTGGTGTTCAGGGAGCCTGGGTGGCTCAGTCCACTGAGCATCTGCCTTGGGCTCAGGTCATGATCCCAGGGTGCTGGGATCGAGTGCCACAGGGAGCCCACTTCTCCCTCTGCCTCTGCCTCTCTCTCTCTCTCTGTCTCTCATGAATAAATACATAAAATCTTTAAAATTTAAAAAAAAAAAAAGATTTTGGTGTTCATAATGAAAAACCAACTAAGACATACGAGGTTCAAAGTGAAAACAATGAAACATTTCTGAGCAAATACGACCCGATATACATTTGTACTCCAACACTTTTCCAAACCTCATTCCCACTCTCTGCTCTGCACTATCTTCACCTTTTTTTTCTCTTGGTAGAGGAAGGCTGAGACCTGAAGCAGGGAGGTGATAATAGGAATAAACCAGATAATAGGAAGGGGGGTAGGAAGGAAGGGGGAAAATAAAAATACTCCAGTTTACATTTTCTCCTCACACTCAATACAGTACTAAATACATCATTATTATCAAATGCAAAGAATCCAAATATCTGAGGACAAGGAAAAATTAAAGTTCTTGAAGTTACAACCTAATCTAAAACAAGAGAAAGGAAACTATCTACAGGCTTTGCATCTGAGTGCAGAATTCTTCAAACAACCTTGACTGTAATACAAGGCTGCAGTTTAATATGGTGACAGGAACCTTGGATAAATGGGTGGAGTACTAAAGCCCTTTGAACAGTTTTCTAGCTTAACTAGTGAAATCAGTTAAAGAACTTTTAAAACTCAAGTGCCTCATTCACTAAGTATATAAAAAACACCAAGGTTTTCACGAGAAAGCACATGATACACAGAGGCAGCTGCCCTGGGAGATAGCATCTAGTAACAGCCTAAAGTTATTTTTAAAGAGATAACTTCATGATAATGTACAGGAGACTGCAGCAGTCCTGTGGGAAGAAGAGAGCAAGAATTTGGGAAGAAGCTAAGTTCTCTGTACAAACTCAAAATAATCCTATAAAACAGCCCATCATTCCAAGTATCCTTTTGATCCAAAGACATGCACAAGTCTCTGAACCCGACAAGTTCAACTAGGGCCATGGCCTCCCTATGCCAGTATCAGTAATGGTTTTCCCTTGTTGTAGAACATTTGACTAATCACTCTTAGACCCAGAACATAGCATCAATACTGGTACAATCCTGTGCTCCTCCTTCTGCACATTCTTCTGAAATACTTTTCTCGTTAGTTTTCCTTAATCATGCTCTTTTCTTAAAAAAGAAAGACAAAAAGAAAAAAAATGATCCTAGGATATGCACACTAAGCAGATTTTCACCCCAAAACTTAGCCTTAATCTTCTGGAGGCAAATGTCCTTTATAAGCTCACTCTTCTGTGGTTGCCGTTTTTCCTAAACCGCAGGCCTTCCTGACTGGCAGCAGGGCCAGGGTAGATTACAGTTATGTGGTAGGTTCTGTCGCACGAGCTCTGACAAGGCCTCAAAATAGACCCTGGGCACCAGCCAGAGACACTGCCACTCACAAGTTCCAACTTCATCATCATACATTAGCCCCTCAGTACTTTTTATTTTTCTCTAGAATCTCTCATTTTCAAAGGTAAAATGTTCCTGAACCCCCCTCCTCCTGGTCATGAGCGAGCTGTATAATACAGAAATTAAGTTTTTAAACTCTTAATTTGCTCACAAACACTTTGCAGAATAAAAACTGAAGCAGTACCTACCCCTGTCTTGGGAAATTAATCCATCCATAGCACTCTGGGTTGCAAAAGGTGTTTCGAATCTCAAACTCTACAGAGGTTTCTTTTATTATGAATAGACTAGGAAGTGGAAGGTAAAGGAAGACAGAAGGTGGACTATTTTCTGTGACTAATAATATAGAAGCAGACTTCATCAGGGCAGAAAGTTAAACTACATACAATATTTTTAATTGATATTGGTCATAAAATCCTAAAAGAATCAACGGACTACAAAAGTATTCATTTAACTATTACCCAATATAAGTGACGTGGTTTGTCTATAACCCCAGTCTTCAAACTACAGTATTTTCACCCCTACCAGTATAAACAAAATTGACCACCTGTCACTCTAAAATGTTTAAGATCACCTTATAAACTAGATCTTAATCTTTTTTTTTAAGTGGAGAAGATAGAATACAAAGTAAGAGCTCCTTTCTCCTATAAGGTTAAGAAAGAAGTTAACTTCTATTATAAAATAAAATCCAGTGTAAGGCCGAAACAAATTTATAAATCTTCACAACTTAAGGTCCACCTTTGCAATCACTCTTTCAGAAATATATTCTATATACATACTTATGGACTAGTGCAAAGATTTATATACTAGTTGTTCACTACAGCAACATTTGTAGAAAACTAAAAACAACCTAAATGTCTCTTAATAGGGAATGGAAAAATAAATCATGGAAAATGAATAATTATGGTTCATCTAAACTAGGCAAGACATCCGGTCTTCTTTAAAAATCAGATGGACACATGTGCTAAAACAGAAAAATCTCTAACATATATCAAGGATAAGAATGAAAGCTAGAAGAACGTTCTCCTAAACACAGGTGATTACATATGCAATAGAAAATTTAGAGAACATACAGGAAACCATTCAAAGTGGTTGCTTGGATTAGGGAGTAGGGGGATGAGAGGCAGCTAGAAGTCTGTTGTGGAGAGGAGGCTTCCTTTGCTCCATATAACATTTTTTTAATGTTTTATCAATTTTTAGAAGTCTTACAAACATCTACTGTACCCATGAAGTGGGCATTCTCTTTCCCTGTATGTATGCCATGTCTTCTCAACAATTTTTACTTATATACTGCTCTCCGTACCACTAGACCAAAACAAAAGCAGACACTTTTAGCAAATCTCAGAGTTTCCCCAAGAAATAGAATCCTTTCTCCCTCCCTCCACCAGAAGAAAGAAACAAGAGAATAAACAAAAAAGTTTAACTTAAACTAAGCCCAGTTTTTAGCCCAATGTTCGATTCCTTGTAGGGCAAAAAGTTTTAAAAATAAAGTGCAATATGCAACACACACACACACTCACACACACACACAAATCATTTCCAAAGGTATAGTCTAGCTAGTATCTTAAAAAGGAGAAATGGAGAAAAAGGTAAAGTTATTTTACTCACAGGGCAAATTCTGCTCAATCCCTTCCCTCTGAAGTTTTAAAAGTTGAGTTTTGAACAACCGTCATAGTCTATTGTTTGCAAACTGGATAAAGTGGTACATTTTCCTGGTTAAACGTCCATCTCTCCCAGAGTCTCCAGAAAGAAGTAACTGCTTAAAAGGAAAAGGCTATGAAATGGCCTCTATTTTGTAGGTGTACCTATGGTGAAGACAGAAGAACTGTATTTCCTCTTAAATGATCCTCATCAACATTCCCAGCACTCTGCCAGGAGAATTTTTTTTTTCTATACATCTTCAATTCTGTTCCTTTTCATACTAGGAGCACAGTAAAACAATTCACAAAGAGCTTAGCAAGACATAGCTCTCATTTCTAGTAAAAATATGTTTTTGGTTTTGTTTTGAGAGAAAAAGAATCTACTTGACAAATATACCCTCCTATCACTTTTTTTCCTTCATTATGGAGATGCTTACATCATGACATAAGGAGGCTTCTCTTACATACCTACCTTATCAAGACTGTTAGTTATGGTGGTTTCCACAAGGGATTTTCCAAAAGGGAATCTCTGTTTACTGGGCACTGAAACTCTTAATTAAGTCACTATTTGCTGGACAAAAATCAAAAGCAACATTAAAGAACACTCTATATATAAGAATGAATATCCAAGAAAATAAGATGCCAAAATTTAGTCAAATAATTAAAGGAACCTGGTAAGCAAGACCAACATACCATTACTTTATAGTTGGTAACTAACTATAAAGTTCCCTAAAATTGAAAATCAAGGTAAAATAAGATGAATTCCAAAAAAGCAAAAGAAAACAAGGCTAAGAGTATCGAGTACCCACCCTGTGATTCAAGGTTATTTTGCTTAACAATATTTTTAAAGCCAAAACGATCAAATTACATTTCAGCAATAAAAAGTTATTTCTAGTTTACAATGAATTCATTCCAATAATAAATCACAACTTCCATACAGACTTTCCTCTATAACAGAACTTACATAAGAACTCAATATAGTCCCATTCCACATT
Organism: Meles meles; assembly: GCF_922984935.1. Lineage (NCBI taxonomy): Eukaryota > Metazoa > Chordata > Mammalia > Carnivora > Mustelidae > Meles > Meles meles. The sequence goes on along the minus strand of NC_060069.1, from coordinate 32,638,246 downwards.
TTTAAGGATTCACAAAATGGGTGAGGCCTTTCACTAAAAGGACTATTTTGTATACTGTAGATTCTTCAGTAAACTTTTTTATACCTTTCACTGACATTTACTTTGTCCCTAGGCCCCTTCATTTATCTTCCCACATCTGGCAAAAAAAAGAAAAAAAAAAAAGGTGGGGGAAGGGTATAATTACAACAATCCACTTAGAAACTAACTATTCTAAAGCCAGATATTCTGCAAAAGTTCCATTTTTATTTCCTTACCATACTTCATGACAATAAGTATCCACCAACAAACCTAACAAAGCATAATACAACACTCCATATACAATGACTGAAGGTATCTAAAGAGGCAATAACAAACTTCTTGCTTCCCTCTATTACAATTTTACGATCCATATCAATGACTCACAAAGTGAGTGACCTAACTTTCTAAATGAATCACACTTTCTGAAATTCTTACTCTAACATGAATATTACACTAGGTCATCATCTCTATATTTGTTAAACAGAGCATGATGTTGGTTAAACAGGGTTAATTCTGAAAGACTTCCAAACCACAGCCAACCTCAAGTCTCTGCCAATCTTATCTGCAATACTGCATTCTCCAACAATTGAAACTTTATGTATAGATTCATCCCTATATAAAATGCTATCTTGAAAAAAAAAGTTATTTTAAATACTATGAACTCACCCACCCATACCTGTTCACCATCTCTCTGGTTCCATTTACTGCATCCACGTTCTCTTCCCATTGTGATAACATAAAAAATTAAAGGCTACTCAGTTATTCCTACATAGTATCTTTTAGTCAACTAAGCTAGTCTGCAGTTTTTCTGTTTATGGCAGAAATGCTGAGTCATTAAATGGAAACTCATAGAAAATGAGCTACAAACGGTTAAAGTTTAGGATACAGCATTTCCCTAGCCGTGTCTCAGCAGCCTAATATTTGTATCTCCCATAGTGGCAAAGTAGAGCAAACGCTTGAACTTTTTTCCCTCTAAGAAAGAAAGAGAGGTGCGTTTCCTTAGGTCCGCCTGCTTCCTACTGGATATCCACAGGCAAGAGAAGCAGGCCCGACCGCAGCTGTGTAATTTAACAATCTGGGTGTGAATAACACCCCGTATTAGTCAAGCATTAACCCCAGCACTCCTAGCAAGCGCCTGGTATGCCTGCGCTTCAGTTCGGGTCAAGGAGGAATAAAAAAAAAAAAATCCCATAAAAATGCTACGCCCTCCACCGGCATGACACCGTTCGCAGGGGTGCCGGTCTGGGGACAGAAGCGAGGGAGTGCCGCGCCGCGGAAGAGGAGAAGGAGCCTCGAGCACCCGAGGCAAAGGGACAGCGGCCCGATGCAATTTCTCCCACAATGGGAGTAACCCCATCCCCTCGCACAGACCGAGGGCGCGCGTTAGAAATCAGGCGTCCTGCCGGCGAACGCGGTAGGCGGGGGGCGACCCCGACCCGAGAGCCCGCAGGGAAGCCGGGCCCCCAGCCGGGGTCAGCGGTGGCGCGGGTCGCACGGGTTGTAGAAGCCGAGAAGTGGCCCCCGAGACGGCGGGAGGGACGGACCTTACCTGTCCTGGGCGCGGGCTGTGGCTACGGCGCCGCCCGGGAAGGGCCGGGGCGCGGATCGGCCGCCGGGAGCCCGCCGGGCGAAGAGCAAGGAGCGGAGGGCGAGGGGCGCGGACGGCGAACTGGGTCCCAGGCTCCCAGGCACCCGGCCAGGCGGGCCGGACTAGACTCGGCGGCTCCCGGCGTCCGCGGCCGGTGGGTCAGTCACTCCGGTGGCCCCGTGGCGCGGCGGCTAAGACAGAGACAGCGGGAACCGGCCCCCGGGAGGAGCCGCAGCCCGAGCGGCTGGCGAAGGAGGCGAAAGAGGGGCGGGGCCACAGGGTCGGTGACCCGCTTACCCGGAAGCAGTTGCGACCGCGGCGGCGCGCGCTGCGGGACGGGCAAGATCCCGGCGTGGGCGGCGGACTGTGGGCTCTTCTGCGGCGGGTTGCGCGCCGCCCCGGGAGCGGTGCTTCCGCTGCCGTGCGCGGCCACAACGAGCTGCAGGCGTCGCGCTGGAGGGAGGGTGGCGGGGTGCGACTCCGGTGGGCGGAGGCCCGGGCGGCCTAGAGGTGGCCCCTCGGATCCCGCGGAGGACCGGAGGCCGGGAAGGTGAACCGAGGCGGGCGTCCGCTCGAGACTGCACCTGCCCTGGTCGCCCCTAAACAGTGCGGCCTAGTGGGCTTAGGTAAGTGGGCCGGGGCAGCGGTTCCGACTGCAAGGAAAGAGTGCGCGAGAGTGAGTGGGTGTGATGGCAACGCGAAAAGCCTTATTTCCAAAATGAAAACGCGTGATTTTAAGATGGTTTCCGGAGAAGAATGCGGCGGGACTGGGGGCGGGAGGCGGGGAGAGGAGGCGGATGGAAGGATGTAGAAGCCTTTCAATATCTGCTAGACACGGACATGTCATTCATTCCAGAAGTGTCTCTCGAGACTCAGCAGGTTCTAGGCGCTGGAGAAAGGCAGGGCCCAACCCTTGGGAAGCTTACCTTCTATTGGGGGGGGGGGGGTAGAGCGATTTGATCAGACAAGGTAATGACAGATTGTGGTAAGGCTGTGCAGGAAATTGCAGGAAATACATAAGGATGATGTGAGAGATTTTGTGGAGGAGACCCCTTTTTCAGGATAGGATGGCTAGAGAACCATCCTCAAGAGGGACGTGACAGTTGAGCATCTTCCTGGGGAAACCGCACGAAATACGCTTAGACACAATTTTACAGACAGGGAATGCAGGTTCCGAAACCTGCTGAGTACGGCCCCCGGATTCCATGTGAAGGCCTGTCTCGGTGCTGTCCAGTCTTGCAATTTCACAAGGCTTGCTCACGTTTCGAGTAGATGGAGCCTGGGAATATGGCACTCTTAGCGGAGGTTCAAGGCATGAGTTAGGGAATGTTATTCCCCAGGCATACATCAACAGGCGCTTCATCGTGGGGAGAATTACACTATCAGCCTTGAAAGACAAATTCTTTAACCTTTTACCATTTTTTTCTTCCATGTCACTTTTTCTCAGACCCACGAGTAAACACTAAAACTATGATTTTTACCTGGGATCAAGAGGAGTTTTGGGCACCCGGGTGGCTGTCAGTTCTGTGTTTGCTGTAGAGTCAGGCCATGATCCTGGGGTACTGGAATCAATCTCCACCCCCCCCACCTTCCCACCTCCCCACCCCGCCAAGGCTCCCTGCTCAACCAGGAATCTCCTCCTCTCTCTCCCTCTACCCTACAGCCCGCTTGTGCTCTCTTTGTCGTTCTCTCTCTTTCTCTCAAATAAATAAAATCTTTAAAAATTAAAAAAAAGAGGACCTTCATCTTCCCAAAAGATCATACTCTTATAATTAATGGCCTATTTTGCTAAACTAGTTAAAATCAAAATAAAAAGCCAACTTGAAAAAGAGAAGACCTATTCATGTGTTAATGTATTACCTAAATAATGCCAATAAATTCAATAATGTTTATTAAATATTAGTTTATATAACTGCATAATTAATAGAACAGTTGTCTGGATAATAGTAGGATTAGATTCTCTTGTCCTGTTTATTTACCCCTTAGCCATTTGTTTTGACACATACCAAACTAGCAGAGAAAGAAATATTTTGTTGCATCTTCTGGGAAAACTGGGAAGGACTTCACACTTATTGCTACCTACTGTCTACACAGCATTGTGCTAGGCACTTAAATATAGTATTCCTTACAGTACTAGGACCAACCTTGAGATATGGGGATTATTATACTCATTTTAATAACAAATACATTGAGATTCAGAGACTCTGACTAGCCTAAGGTAACAAAACTAGTTGCTGAAAGAGTCAGAATTTTAACTCGGGTCTTTCTAGCCCTAATTCCCTTTCTGTGTTGCTAAACTCTAGTATTTAGGAAGAGAATATAAGTGAAGTGTCCAGCCAAACAGATTTCTATGTTGCTTTAATAAGTTTTAAGGGACAGTGAGATGAGGCAATTTTAGAGCTTCTCTGTGTTTTTACTTCTCCCTCTATAGTATATTTGCCATCTATCTGGCATCAAAAAAGCTACTCATAAAAGTTCATAATGCCGTGTCTTTAGAATGCACCCAAGAATGTGATCGATTATGACACTGACATTTTGTCATTGCAGGGGAGTCCTGCCTAATTGTGTCACTCTGAATTCTTTTGCAAGCAGCCTTTCCTTGCACATTAAGTGATTTCTTTCTGCCAAAAATATGTGTTCCCAGATTTTTATAGAATATTGTGACATGTGAATGCCCCCAGGTCTGTGTAGGCTGGCTGCTCTAGGGACATTTAATGGATGAAGGAAAATCTTGCAAATGTTTATACAGTTTTGAGGAATGAAGTGGTAGGATTTGTACATTTTTTTCCTTTCATATCAGATCTTCCACGTTTTTCTTTGATGATGTCAAGAAATACAGGTTTTCCTTTCTTAAGAGCAAACACTCATTTTTGTGGTTTTTGCAAAATTTGTTGGTTTTTTTGCAAACAGTACTATGTTTCACTCTCCCTGTGGCTCTGGAAAATATCATTAGTTCAAACATTAAAACTAGGATGCCACTTTTCAGAGCCTAATAATTTTATTAGTAATGTGTGTGCCTGTCTGTCTGTCTGTCTTGGAAGTATTTTTAAAAATTTTGGTTAACTCCTTACAAACCTATGGAAATCTGGCAAAGAAGTCTTCAACTATGTATATTTAAATTCTCTTTCTAAAAATTCCTCTTTCCCTTTACTATTTTTCCTGGGGTCTTCTTTTTTTTATTTTTTAACTTATTTATTTCACTTTTTATTTGGCAATAATTATAGACTCACAAGAAATTGCAAAAATGATACAGAGAGGTTCTGTGTAGCCTTTACCCACTGGTAGCATCCCCCCACTGGTAGTATCTTGCATGCCCGTAATACATTATTAAAACTAGAAAATTAACATCTTACTAAAATTAATGTCTTTAGGTTTTTAGTTTCTTTTTACGTTTCATGATATCCAAAAATTACCATTTTGTGAATTCATTTTTATTATACTTGGTTGGGCTCTTCTCTCTTTCCTAAATTAACAAATGACAAAGTCAATAAGCTTGCCAAAGGGCTCATCTGGAATTTCAGGTTTACAAAAAACTTCTGTTTCAGTGCACTTGAAATCATTTGTAAGATTTTTGCTTTTTTTCTGCTTTACTGTTCCATGTCATTCTTCCCTAATAAACCTGTAAATGTATATAACCTGTGTATGTGTGTTTTAATATATCCTCTGATCACTGAAATGTTTTCAAAGAGATTGCTGTTAAAATTAAAAGAAAAATAGGGGCTTCTGGGTGGCTCAGTTGTTTGGTGTCTGACTCGATTACAGCTCTGGTCATGATTACAGGGTCACATCAGGTGTCAGCAGAGTCTGCTTAGAATTCTCTCTCTCCCTCTGCCCCGCCCCCACCCTCTCAGGCTCTCTAAATAAATAAAGTCTTGGGGCACCTGGGTAGCTCAGTCATTAAGCGTCTGCCTTTGGTTCAGGTCATGATCTGTAGGTCCTGGGTTTGAGCCCCACATCAGGCTCGCTGCTTGGTGGGAAGCCTGATTCTCCCTCTCCCACTCCCTCTATTTGTGTTCCCTCCCTCACTGTGTCTTTCTCTGTCAGATGAATAAATAAAATCTTTTAAAAATAAATAAAAGAAAGTCTTAAAAAAGATAAAAAATAATGCAAAGCTTTTCATTTGGGGAAAAAAATGTTTCTAGGGGCACCTGGGTGGCTCAGTCAGTTAAGCATCTGCCTTTGGCTCAGGTCATGATCCCAGGGTCATGGGATTGAGCCCTGAGCCTCTTGTCAGGCTCTCTGCTCAGCAGGGAATCTGCTTCTCCCTCTCCCTCTGCCTCTGCCTTTTATCCCACTCCGTCTCTCTAAATAATAAATGAAATCTTTTAACAAAGTTTCAGGGCACCTGGGTGGCTCAGTTGGTTAAGTGTCTGCCTTTGGCTCAGGTCATGATCCTGGAGTCGTGGGATTGAGTTCTGTGTCTGGCTCGCTACTCAGTGGGAAGTCTGCATCTCACTCTCCCTCTGCCCCTCTACCTGCTTGTGTTCTCTCTCTCTCTCTCTCTCTCTCTCTCGAAATCTCTTCTGAAAAATAAATAAGTAAAATAAAAACTAAAAAGTTTCTAAACATCTTAACTATCCAAGTGAGAATGCCACGGTCTTTTGGTTCAGAAGCCAAATCTCATTTATGGCTAATTCTGACTCTGGATTTTCCTGGTCAGATAGCTCACCCTTTACTCCACTAGAGAGTAAACAAAGTAAAGAAAAGAAGTGTAACTTACTTTCTTCAGTCTTATTGGTGAGGAAAAGTTGATAAGAGGAGAGAATTTGGAATTTGGTGTAGGTATCAATTATGTATGAGTGCCTGATCACAGATAATCAAGTGATGGCTCTTCTGCATTATATATTTATTGTAAATGAGTAGTCAAATATCTTTCATACTATGTTCGTTTAGCAAAGGTATTCACCTACTGTGTACCAGGTACCCAGTTAGACACTAGTAACAGGGATGCAACAGAATCAATTTTTTTAAAGGAGTATTAAGCTATTACTATGTGCCAGATACTTCACAGATTATAGGGATCCAAAGGGAAGAAAAAAGAAAGCTGTGTTTTCTTATGAAAAATACTGTCTGAATAGGGAGACAAATTATCACACAAAAGGAACTTTATAATCCAGGTAAGTATTACTAAGGGAAGGGAGGTGGTGCATGAGGGCATTGAAGTGGAACTCAACCCACTCTGGGGTGTCCCAAATGACTTCGAGCAAGAGATGCTTTGAGCCAAAATTGGAAACTGCCTCAGGGTGGGGCACCTGGCTTGGGTGGCTCAGTTGGTTGAGTGTCTGACTCTTGATTTCACCTCAGATCATGATCTCAGGGTCCTGGGATCAAGCCTAGCATCAGGCTCTGTGCTCAGCTTTGAGTCAGCTTGTGATTCTCTCTCCTCTCTCCCTGTGCACCTCCCCCCCCACCCACCCCGGCTTGTACACTCTCTCTCTAAAATAAATACATAAAATCTTTAAAAAAAAAAAAAAAAGAGTGAACTGGATACAGAAGTATCATAGAGGGAAAACATAAAGACTTCATAATAGAACCAGCATAGTCCCAGGGCCTGAAAATAAATGAGGGAGATAATGTGAGATGAGTATAGAGAATTAAGGATCAGGCAGGATCTTAACAGGTCTGATAAAGATTCTTGTCTTTGTTTCAAAAGTGATACAAACCAATTTAAGAATTTTTAGTGGGAGTGACGTCAGATTTGTGTTTCCAAAAGATCACTCCGGTTTCAATGTGAAGAATTCATTCTTTAAATATGTCCTGGGTGCCAACTATAGGCCAAGTTCCATTCTGCACACTGAGTACACAGCACTGAACAAAACAGAAGGATCCCCTATCTTTGAGGATCTTCGAGACAATACACAATGATAGTACCTAAGATGGTGAGAAGCTCTTATAAAGAATATTGGAAGCCAGGAAAGAATAAAAGGATAGGGTGGTGGTGCTGTTTTATTAGCTTGAACCATATGAAATTCCTGGTCTTTTTTACATTCTTTTTAAATTCAGAACAATACTAGGTTCATGTGATTCAACATGGTTGAATGACATTAAATTGTTCAACCTAATACTTACTTGGAAGAGTCAGAGAAGACCTCTGACGAAGTCATGCAAAGAAAGAGGCAAGTCATTCGAATACCTAGGAGAAGAGCATCCCAAGCAAAGGGACAGCAAATGCAAAGACCTTAAGGAAAGAATGTGCTTGTCCCGTTTGAGTAGCAATAAGGAGACCAGTGTGGCTGAAGTATAATAGACAATGGAAAAATGGAATTGGGGACCAGATCAAGCGAAGTCTTGAAGACTATGGTAAGAAATTGCCTTTTCCTTTTTGAATGAGGTAAGCTATCAGAGTTTTGGACAGAGGAGCTACACAATCTGTCACCTTAAGCAGGACTGTTCTGCTGATTGTAGAATCTAGGTAGAGTATATACAGATGGAGCAATGTAAAATGTTTTCACCTTTGCTGTATGTTTGAAAATTTACCTAATAAATATTATGATACTGTTTTGGCTGCTGTATTAGGAAAGACTTTAGGGGGGCAATGATGAGATCGAGAAGACCAATTAGGCTATTGCAGTAATTCAGGCAGTAATAGCAGTATTAAGAAGTGGTTAGATTCTGAATACGTTTTGAAGATAGAGACACTAAGATTTGCTGATGGAATGGATTCAAGATGCAAGAAAAAGAGAAAAGTAGGGGCCCCTGGGTGGCCCAGTCAGGTATCCAACTTCAGCTCAGGTCATGATCTCAGGATCCTGGGATCAAGCCCCACATGGGCTCCAAGCTCAACAGGGACTCTGCTTCTCCCTCTCCATCTGCCCCTCCCCCATCTCATGTGTCCTCTCTCTCTTTCTCTGTCTCAAAAAATAAATGAGATCTCTAGAAAGAGAGAAAAGTAAAAGACAATGCATAAGCTTTTAGACCTGAACAACTGTCAAGATGGGCTTGCCATCTGAGATTTGGAAAACAGGGCGCTTGGGTGGCTCAGTCTTAGAGCATTTGCCTTTGCCTCAGGTCATGATCCCAGGGTCCTGGAAATCCAGTCCTGCATTGGGCTCCCTCTCTGCTCAGCAGGAAGCCTGCTTTTCCCTCTCTCACTCCCCCTGCTAGTGTTCCCTCTCTCACCATCTCTCTCTCTCTTTCTGTGTCAAATAAAATTAATTAATTAATTAATCTTAAAAAAGAAATTTGGAGGGGCACCTGGGTGGCTCAGTGGGTTAAAGCCTCTGCCTTCGGCTCGGGTCATGATCCCAGGTCGAGCCCCACATCGGGCTCTCTGCTCCGCGGGGAGCCTGCTTCCTCCTCTCTCTCTGCCTGCCTCTCTGCCTAGTTGTGATTTCTCTCTGTCAAATAAATAAAAAAAAATTTTAAAATTTAAAAAAAAATTTGGAGAACCATCTAGATCAAGCTTCCACCAAGTCTGGAGGAAGACTTTTTTTGGACAAGGTAAGTTTGAGATGCCTATTGGACATCAAAGTGGAGATATCAAACAGGCAATTAAATATGCAAGTAAGTAATTCAGAGGAAACATTCAGATAGGAAATTCAAATGTATGAATCTACCTAAAGATTAGGGATATGAGAACCAGTGCCTTGAGAATTAAATGGAAATACTCAGAGTTTAGCCTAAACCCTTTTACCTATGCTTTTGTTGTAGGCCGGTTTTGTTTCTAGCTATCACTTTCTATTGCCATGCAGAATATTTATATGCATACTGTTTGCAGTTCATTTGTGTTCTAAAGGGTTTCGTTTTTAATGTTCATATTTTTCCAAACAGTTTATACATTTCCTGAGAAAAGGCGTGTTTTATTTTATACACTCCACAATGCCATATCCTTAGAACTATGATGCTTATATAATAAACTATGCCAATACAGAGTTTTTCATTTCTTTTGTTGTCATAAAGCATCAACTTTCTTAAAAATAATTTAGACCCTTCTACCTGTCTTGTGAAAATAAGGGTAGAGTTAGAACTTTCAACCTACTGCCACTCATGCCCATTTCAAATCAGATCAAAAAGAGCCTTCTGAAAAACAAAAAGCAACAATAAGAAAGTCTCAGCTCTCCTCCTTATTGCCTTTATAATCAGGCTTTATGTGGTAGCAAGACGGTTCCCAACAATGTCAAATCTACATCTATCCTGGTCCAAGTCCAGCAAGAAAAAGAGCCTTCCCAGAAGTTCCTGGATTCACTAATTAAATCAACACAGATTATCTGCCTGTCCCTTAACAAATTACTGCAGGTAAGAAAATTTTATGTTGTGACTGTCCAAATGTGAGTCACTGTTTCATTGGTGTTTCACATGGACTGTAGGGGAAGAGTGATTCCCCGGAAGAAGAAATGGGGTGCTGTCACCAAAATAAGGAAACGGATACTGATGGTCAGAAAATCATACATACTATACCAAATAACAAAGACCTAGAGCATTCTTCCTTAAGCTTTTTTATTAATTAATTAATTTGTTTTTTGAGGGGGGAGGGGCAGGGAGCCTGACATGGGACTGGAATCCTGACCTGAGCCAAATACAGATGTTTAACTGACTGAGCCACCTGGACAACCCCTTCCTTAAGCTTTTAAAAAAATACCATGGGGGTGCCTGGTTGGCTCAGTCAGAACAGCACATGACTTGATCTCAGTGGCACGAGTTCAAACCCACCTTGGGTGTAGAAATTACTAAAAAAAAAAAGTAAAGAAGAAATACCATGGCACTCATTTTACATCTCTCCCAGTTCTCTACACAATACTGCATTATTTCCCCTGTATCATTAGGCTGTCATAAATTCACTTATCCTTGATGAGTGAATGTCACAAAAAATAAATGCATGAGTGTAAAAGTAAACCAGCTGGAAGGGTCAGTTTTTTCAGCACATCACTTTCCAGGATACTCCTACCTAAGTACTGCAGGTAGTTTCTTGTCCTACAATTCTTTCCTGTTGTCAGTCTGCCTGAAAAATATTTACTAGCCCTCAGTACCCTGCGGGTAGGGTGGCTGCTAGCTAAGAGACCCGAGAAACCATTGCAGAAGCAAGTGACAATGAATCAGCTTAAGTTTACCTTCTTGAAGGACATTTACGGTGTAGAATCTTGAAAGAAAAATGTATCAACGGGCTTGTTTTGGGCTTCTATTTGGTTACACCACTTCCATTCCTTTCTACACTAATAGGTTACTTTCCCCACGAGATGTTTAACCTAACCTCTATGGCATTTTTATCCTTTTAGTTCAAATTTTGCTGCGGAAAATGGATAAATGGGTATAAAGAGAATGTTGGCTCTCTCTATAATTCTGGAATTTGGGATGGTTTCTCTAGTTTGCTGCTTCCCTGGACACCAAACATAACATTCTCTGTTCTAGGACCTGCTTCAAGTTGGTCATAAGACTGGCAGAAAGTCAAACCAAACTAAATGAGTAGTTGTTGGAGTTAACCTCACAGCCTGAAGCTGTATGGGCCATGGAATCTCCGGCTGTTATTAACAAGCACAATTCTGATCAGAACCACTGCTCTGTGGTCCTGTTTATCAGAATCTCATGTTTGGAAACTGGATTTGGGTCTGGGTACTTTAAAAATAGATATGATCATGGAATGTAGCCATTAAAATTTCTATTGTAGGAGAAAGTAACATAGGGTAGTATTAATCATGTATTTAAATATAGAAGTAGATTCCTGAACAATGTGTTCAAGGTGATTCCTATATTGTTTAATATTATACAGACATAGACAGCCAAATATTAACCTTAAGGAATGGAACCACCAGTGATTTGATTTGATGTGTTCACTCTTCAGGATATTTCCCGATGAAATGTACTACATCCATACTCAAAGTACGTAGAAATATATGTATCCCACCTGTACCCCAGAGTCAAAATACGCAAAAGGTACAACTAAAAAATCGATCTAATTATGATTCTCACTGCTCAAAACTATTGATTTTTCTCTTGCCTTGCATACATCATTTTTTCCTTCCATTTTTAAAAATCATGTACTGGGGGACACCTGGGTGGCTCAGTGGGTTAAAGCCTCTGCCTTCAGCTCAGGTCATGATCCCAGGGTCCTGGGATCAAGCCCCACATTGGGCTCTCTGCTTAACGGGGGAGCCTGCTTCCTCCTCTCTGTCTCTCTCTCTCTCTCTCTCTGCCTGCCTCTCTGCCTACTTGTGATCTCTGTCTGTCAAATAAATAAATAAAATCTTTAAAAAAAAATCATGTACTGGATGCTAAGAGTAAATGAACCATACAGGTGTGGCTTCTGCCCTCTCAGAACTAATTGGCTGGGGGCAACATAACAAGTCAGCTGACAAACAATCCGGCCTGTCTGGTCCATAACAGAGTATCGCGCATACTCTGTTAAAACACGTAACCCTCCTTTCACCCATCAGATTCTGGCTGTGGTATGCCCGTGGACAAGCACATTGAACTCACACACCCGCACTCACTCTTGGTCAATGCTTCCATTTCAGCTGCGTCCCCACTGTCCACACACTCATGCTCAATTACCAAGTCCGGGCCAATTATTTAGGTATCAATTTGCTCTTATTTTATAAAAATGAAATTGCAAATACTAGTTATAGGAAATGTAGGTCTTATCAATGTACTCTGAATGCTATAAAGATGTAAATCATTAGGCGTGCCAGAAACTGAATCTCTGGCATCAGATACTCAGACATTCATGATATGAAGTCCAATAAACTGAGTGAAAGTAAAGAAGAAAATCAGACACCAAGTATAAGACCCTGGGAATATTATCCATTGTTAAATGTTGTGACTAACAGTTTAGGTATGCTTGGAGATTTTGATCTTAATTTTTAGTTCTGTAAGAAAGATTTCCTCCTGAATCTGTAAGTTTACTGTTTGATTTTTAGATAAATGGTCCGGTATGCTTTATGTTTGAAAGCTGGGCGGTTCACCATTGCCTACCAAATAGACTTTATTTATTTATTTGTAAAGATTTTATTTATTTGAGAGAGAGCGAGTGCACAAGCCCAGGGGGTGCAGAAGGAGGGGGAGAGGCAGGCTCTCTGCAGGGAGCCCGATGCAGGGCTCGATCCTAGGACCCTGGGACCAGGACCTGATCAGGAGGCAGGCGCTTAACCCATGGAGCCACCCAGACACCCCTACAGGATATACTTTAAATCATTTATCACATCAGTGATGTTAAAATCCACAAGTTTATAATGTCAATAGGAAAAGAAAATACCACTCAACTGGAGGTTGCTATAGAAGTTGCTAAGTTATATGGTAATGACAGTTGGTAAATAAAGGAGAAGAATCAAACATTCTGGTTCTCCTATACAAATTGTATTTTAGGGTGACCAGAGTTGTTAAGAAAAAGCCTCTTTGTATAAATATTTCCAGTTAGGGGCACCTGGGTGGCTCAGTTGGTTAAGCGCCCAACTCTTGATTTTGGTTCATGCCATGATCTCCGGGTCATGAGATCAAGCCCCCTGTTGGGCTCCGCACTCAGCACAGAGTCTGCTTGAGATTCTCTCTCTCCCTCTCCCCACCTCCACGTATGTGCACACACTCTTTCTCTCTCAAAATAAATAAATCTTAAAAAAAAATATTTCCAGCTGTATCAAAGAAATGATAAAAGATCATTTTGTAATCTCCTAATAAAATAGACTTAAATACCAATCATCAATGGATGCTAAAACATTAAAGATTGATGGGTCGAGTAAAAACACCTGGAGCCACTGATCAGTTTTGTTTTGTTTTTTTCCACATTGATGAGCATCTAATGACCATAAATCATATGCATCTGATGTGGTGCATTTGAAACATTGAATCACCTATGAAGTATTTTTTGCTACCTCCAAAATATTTTGAGTTTAAATCCAATTAAGCCTCTAAATGTAACAGGTTATGAGGAGAAGGGAGTATGAACAATACAGGAAAGTGTCGAAACAACACCAGAGGAGATCCAATCAACTAAACCCAGAATGTGGAAAGTTCTACAGGATAAATGACAAGATTTCCTTAACAAATAAATTACCTTAATAAATTAAAGAAGACTTAAGAGACCTAACAACCCAATACGGTATGTGGATCCTGATTTGACAAACAAGTTATAAACAGATGAGACAATTGGGAAATTTGACTATAAACTGGATATTAGATGATGTTAAGGAATTATTAACTAAGGGTTTGCAATTTTGTCCTTGTCAAGTGATACTGCGGTTGTTTTTTTGAAAATAGTCTACTAGAGGGGTGCCCGGGTGGCTCAGTCAGTTAAGCATCTGCCTTCCGCTCAGGTCATGATCCTGGGGTTCTGGGATCGAGCCCCGCGTCTGGCTCCCTGCTCAGCGGGAAGCCTGTTTCTCCCTCTCCCACTTCCCCTGCTTGTGTTCCCTCTCTCACTGTCTCTCTGTCTGTCAAATAAATCAATAAAATCTTTAAAAAAAAATTTTTTTAAAGAAAAGAAAATAGTCTACTAGAGTCATATACTGAATAAGGACGGAATTCTATGATCAACAGGATTTCCTTCAAAATATTCTAGAGAGAAGGGGGGAAGTGGCAAAAGAGTTGAAAACAAAATAAAGCTAGAATTGTTAACTGTTAAAAGTGGGTACAAGGGCCAAATGGGTTTTAATACCATATTCTCTTTTTTGTGTGTTTTAAATTTTCTATGACTGGAAATTAAATTTAAATCAATCAATCCATACATACATGCTTAACATACAAACATACATGACGGCTTTAGGGCTGCTCACTCCTATACCCCACTTTTGCACTGGGGAAGCAACTGAGTGAATGGATCCAAAGTACTGTAATAGGATCCCGGAGCCAGCTGAGGCAGAAGCACTGTCTAGAAGTGTGCCCCTTGAAGAAAGGAGCATCTCTCTTTTTTGTGGAACCACTGAAGGGAAGAGTCACAGTAGCAGCCACAGTGAGATCAGGAAGTGCAATCCAAGTCCCTTCCTTCTGATGGCCTGTGTATTCACAGTAATGGTAGCCAAAGGTCTTGGTGACACAGGAGCTTGGGACTGACTTGGAGTGTAATTATCTCAAACTGGTGCTTCAGCAGTTACAAGGACACTATGTTCAAGGCCTGTGGGCCGTGGTGGAAGTTGACAAGGACATTGCTTTCCAAGGGCATCGCTTTGGAAAGCTGTGGAGTCAGCAATGACACTAGGCTCCTAGCTGCTATAGCAGCTTGGGTAACACCTTCCAGCTGTGATTGTGACTGCTGCGATTCCTAGATACAAGAGAAAGACGTGGAGCAAGGAGAAGAGCGGAGGTCTGGATTTCCCACTGATCTAGACATGGGAGGTTTGCACTGACAAACCAAAGGCATCCCCATGTTGAATCACCAGGTGTTCGTCAGTTGGTGAAGCAGGATTTATTCATTAGCCAGCTCTTGAATTGCACGATTGTATCATTACATTTGATGGAAATTAGTCTGACTATGACTCAGAGGTATGACTAGAAAATTCCTCCCACTCCCTTGCCCCTTGTGTAATCTGGGCAGGTTGCTCTTCTTGAAATTAGGATAATAATACCTTGCCTCTCTACCTCCAGGGTTGTTTTGAGGATCTGAAGAGATGATATGTGGAACTATAATTTTTGTAAACTATCAAATGCTGTACAAATATAAGGCATCATTATTACTATAACTCACTAGGTGATTTATATCTTAAAGCCCCTTATTTTCTTTGGTTCTGTGTTAACAATGAATGTTTAATTAGTACATTATAAAATTAGATAGTCAAGAAATAACTACAGGGAAGTTTAGCATATAGTATGATCTTTCTGTTTACTCCTATGTTACATAGGAATTCCTGGGAATATGAAGATCTTACCTACCTATATCCTTTATAGATGTAGATCTCCATCTCCTTTCTAGCTATATCTTTAAATGTGTGCTTATCAATTTAGGAGACAAATAAGTTGCTCTATATCCCATAAATAATGCATATTACTTTATAATCCCAATTTCATAAGTCAATATTTCTCCTGTCCAATAATGTATCACAATTGGGAGAAAGATCAGAAGGTGACCAACTATAGTTCATGCAACAGATATAATTACCACTATTTTTGTATGGCTTGCAAACTAAGAATTGTTTTGACATTTTGAATTTTTTTTAATCAAAAGAAGAATATTTTATGACACATGAGGTTCAAATGTCAGTGTCCACTTATTGGAGCACAGACACATTCATTTATGTTCTGTCTGTGGCTGCAACAGCAGCTGAATACTTGTGAGAGAGACTATATGGCTCACCAGGCCTACGCTATTTACTATCTGGCCCTTTGCAGAGACGTTTCCTCATCCTTCGAATAGAGGAGTCGAAAGAATAAAAATTTAAAAATAAAATATCTAACTTGCTAGCTTTCCTGGGGATAAATAAACTGGAATATATGGATTTAAATTATGCATATGCAGTAAGAGAAATTCAAAGTTATGGTTTCACTATGCAATGACCATTTTCAGTCAACTAGGAGGAAGTTAAAAATGTAATAAATAAAATATAAATAGAATACAATTAAATCCTTAGAAGTATGTTCCCATTGTGCTCCATGTTGGTGGCAGAATAAAGAGAATAGGGGGTATATCTATTCTCTGATTAATACACAGTAGAAACTGACTGTGGCTAAGGGGAAAAGGTAGTTCATTGGAAAGAGGATTCTTGAACAGTTCCAGAGTTGGTGGGAGAGCTAGAGATCATAATCTTTGGAAGGACAGGAATCTGGAGACCTCCAGTTCCTCAAGAGCAAGAGACCCCATGCCTGCTCTCAAGGCATTTCCACTAGACTTCAGGAGCCTTCCACTTGAATTTTGGAGAGAAATAAACTGATGGGCCTAGTGTAAGAGCCTGGAGCTAAAGGGAGAGAGTAACGTGGTTGGGAGTCCTTTTGGAATTACATGGTTGGAATGGAGAAATAAAGGGGAAGTAAGAAAGGGGTAGGGATTCCAGGCAGACAAAAACAAACAGATGCACTCACGGGAAGCTTGTCAGGAAATGGGCTTTAATCCCAACTTCAGCACCAAATGGGTAAATGGGAGAATAATTCATCCTATTGGGCTCATTTGTACAAAAGGAGGGGTACAGTTAGACCTACCTGCCATAAAAATATTCATTGGCCACCATACATAAAATTCTTACCCTCGGAAAAAATATACATATTTTAAAGATTTATTTATTTATTTGAAAGAGGAGGGGGCACAAGCATGAGAAGCAGAGGGAGAAGGAGAGAGAATCCCAAATAGACTCTGCATGGAGTGTGGAGCCAATGTGGGGCTTGATTCCCCAACCCTGAGATCATGACCTGAGTGGGAAACAAGAGTCAGACACTTAATTGACTGCGCCACCCAGGCAACTTTATTTTTTAAGGTTAACGAACAATATCTTCTGGGGTGCCTGGTTGGCTCAGTCAGTTGCACATCTGACTCCTGGTTTTGGCTCAGGTCATGATCTCAGGGTCTCAAGATCAAGCCCCACATTGGTCCCATGCTCTGCAGAAAGTCTGCTTGAGACTCTTTCCTTCTCCCTTTGTCCCTCCCTACCTCCTGCTCCTGCTCTCTTTCTCTCCCTCTCTCAAATAAATGAACAAAGAAAATATTTTTAAAAACCAACAGTATCTTCCATTGGCTCAAATTAAAAGATAATTGTATGACTCTGTCCCTACTTTTATTCACCATTGCACTAGAGTTTTCAGCCAGTGCAATAAGACAAGAAAATGAAATAATAAACATACAGTTTGTAAAGAAAAAAATTGATCATTTTTTACAGAAGGTGATTGTATACATGTAATATCCAAAAGAATTATAAATTATTCTAATTAATAAGTGAATTCAGTTATGTCACTGCATAAGGGTCAGCCTACAAAATTTTTTCTATACCAGAACACAATAACAACAAAAATAAAATTTTTAAATGGTATTATTTACAAGAGCATGAAAGTGCATTAAATATGTAGGAATAAATGTAATGAAAGATATGCAGCTGATTTCCTCAAATTAGCTATAGGCTAATGCAATCCCAATGAAAATCCCAGAAGGCTTTCTTTCTCTTTCTTCCTTTCCTTCTTTACTTCTTTCTTTCTTTTTTTGTGGAAATTGGCAAGCTGATTCTAAAAATTTTAAAGAAATGCAATGGGTGAAGAATAGCTGAGGCTATTTTGAAGAAGAAAAACAAAGAAGGATCTATGCCACCAGAGATCAGAACTTAGGAGGATAACCAACCGTCCTAGCTTGCCAGAGGCTGAGGGGTTCTCTCAGATGCAACACTTTAAGTTTTAGAACGCAGAAATCTTCATATATCAAATCATTATGTTGTATACAACCTTATATGTATACAACATTATGTATATGTATACAACATTATGTTGTATACAACCTTAAACTAATAGGCAATTATATGTCAATAATATCTCAAATGGAAAGGGAGGGGTGTGTACAGAATGTTTGAGGAAAATCAGGACAGTCAGTCACCGTAAGACTTAGTATAGCACTTTATATAGTTATTAAGATGGTGTGATAATGGCACAAATATAAACAAATAAACCAATGAAAGAAAATAGAGAGACCAAAAATAGATTCATACATGTTTTATCATCTGATTCTGACAAAGATGGCACAACAGTAGTCTATTTGGCAAAGGATGGTCTTTTCCATAAATGGTGCCAAGTAACTGGCTATCTATAAGGGGATTGGGAGCTCAACTCCTAATTCTTAACACAGGAAATAAATTCTAGATAAATTGTATTTCTAAATGTGAAAAGTAGAGTGGTAAAACTTTTAGGAAAAAAGTAGGAGATTATCTATATGACCACAATATGGACAAAGGTTTCCTAAATAGGAAACATAAAATGCTAAACATTAAGGAAAAAAGTGATAAATTGGACTAAATTAAATTTAAATGCTTCTTTTTTTTTTAAAGATTTTATTTTTAAGGGGTACCTGGGTGGCTCAGTGGGTTAAAGCCTCTGCCTTTGGCTCAGGTCATGATCCCAGGGTCCTGGGATGGAGCCCTGCATCAGGTTCTCTGCTCAGCGGAGAGCCTGGTCCTCCTCTCTCTCTGCCTGCTTCTCTGCCTACTTGTGATCTCTGTCTGTCAAATAAATAAATAAATAAAATCTTAAAAAAAAAAAAAAAGATTTTATTTTTAAGTAATCTCTATACCCAATATGGGGCTTGAACTCAACAACCCCCCGAAATCCAGAGTCACATGGTCCACCAACTGAGCCAGTCGGAGACCACAATTTCTTGTTTTCATCATAAAAATTATTTAAAAGGGGCTCCTGACTGGCTCAGTTGGTGGAATGTGGGACTCTGGATCTTGGGCTTGTGAGTTTGAGCCCCCTATTGGATGTAGAGATTATTTAAAAACAAAATCTTGGGCCACCTGTGTGGCTCAGTCAGTTGAGTGTCTGCCTTTGGCTTGGTCATGATTCTGGGGGTCATGATCCTGGGTCCTGGATGGAGCCCTGCTTCCAGCTCCTAGCTCAGCAGGGAATCTGCTTCTCCCTCTGCCTAACACTCTTCTTGCTTGTGTTCTCTCTCTCTCTCAAATAAGTAAATAAAATCTTTTCTGAGTGTGAGGAGGGGTGAGGGGGGAGACAGAAAGAAGCCTTAGGCAGACTCCCTGCTGAGCCTGGAGCCCTACGCTGGGCTCCATCCCAGAACCCCAAGATCATGAACTGGACTGAAACCAAGAGTCAGATGCTCAACTGACTGAGCCACCCTAGTGCCCCAAAAATAAAATCTTAAAAAAATTATTTGAGAAGATACTTAAAAAGCAAGGCAGACACAGAGTGGTTTTTATATATATTATATATGTAATTTATATTATAAATAAATATTTAATATGTATTTCAAATAAATATTTTAATATAAATATGTTAATATTTACTTTTAAATATAAAGTTATGTATAATAAATATATTTTTACATACAAACTACATATATCTTATATATGTCTGTGTGCATATATGTGTCTATCTCTATACATATCTCTATATATTGTTTGTTGTATATCTGACAAAGGACTCATATACAGAATATATAAAGCATTCCCATGAACAATTTAAAAAGGACATATGAAATGGTGCCTAACGTTATTAGTCATCCAAGAGATGTAGATTACTATCACTATGAGATAAGACAAACAGTACCAAGTGGCGGTAAGGTGTGGGGCAATTAGAACTTTCATACACTATGAAAAGCAGTATCAAATCATACAACCGTTTTGGGAAACTCTTTGGCAATGTCGACTAAAGCTCAACACATTTATACTCTATGACTTATAGACTTCTAGGTTCATACCTAGGCACCTAACAGAAACCCTCCTTAATGGGTTTAGGCTTGGGATCATACATTCAAATGCATACAGAGAGATCAGGCAATAACATCAACCGTGACAGTCAATACAGAGTGTCAGGAACTGTGGTAAAGTGTCTCCACTCCCTACTGTCTATCACACTGACACAACTTGGCTAGCTTATCTCCATTTACATTGGAATTGACCACCCCAAGCCTAAAGGGGGTGGTCTTGAGGAAGTCTTAAGGAAGACTACGTTAGGTGCCTGGGAAGCAAACATTCTCCTTCCTGAAAAAGAAACCCAGCTGGCTACAGCTCTGCACGCCCTCCAGAAGGACTTTTTCAGTGGAAGTGATATATGCTGGACACCAATTGGCACAGCTGCCCTTCATTCCTCTGTTCAAGTACCTCCAGAAACAGCCATGTCTAGATCTTGGGTTTTGGCCTCTCTCTCTCTCTCTTTCTGGCTGATTGCTCTTGGGTGGACAGCCTACCCAAGCCAAGTATCGGGCATGGATACAGTTGATGCTCTGCCTAGACCCCAGATCCCCTCGCGAGGGCAGTGCACCAACCCCCAAATGCTGTGAACGTTGGCTGCTGGTGGCTCACAGTTTCTCTTGAATAGCCTTGCCCAAAAATGCTGGAGAATCTATGCCCTCAGCCAATAACTGATGGACATGGGGATACAAAAGGCACACTCCTTTGTTTCAAAATGGGATAACTCTGCAGATTCCACCTTCTTTATCCCAGATCAACTTTCCTTTGATTTCATAAAAGCCCTAAGGTGCTTTCCGTTAATCCCCTTTTTTGGTTTAAGTCAGCCAAAGTCCATTTCTCTACCCTGAAACCAGTATCACCTTAACTAATATGATGGGTAATCCGGTGACCTAACATGGCCTTGGAGATCTGACCCAGTTCTTCTTGGGATCACATCAGTTGGAATCCTGAGAGAAAAAAAATAATTGATTACCCTACCCATTTCCTTGGCATCAGTAGCTAGAAATGCTGCTGGGCACGTTCCCCATCCTGTAATCCTCCAGGAATTTGCCTTGCTAAGGAGTTAATTTGTTACCAAGGACTACGCTTCCCTGAGACCTTCTGGATTCCCTGGAGGCAGGAAAAGATAAATTCCTTCCACTGGACATCATCCTCTCGCATCTCTCTTTGTTTCTAATTCTGTGCAGGAGGCTCTAGCCTCCCTCTGAGACTTTCCCTCCAATGTGCTTTTCTACATCCTCATTCTCTGTGTGTATACGTACATACGTAGCACGAATAGGCAGGGTGTTTGTAAACGCGTTAGGAAGAGGAAGGAGGAGGAAGTTGGGGAGAGTCACAGATGGGTAGTCTGAGTTCAGATCACTAAACTATGGGTTATAAAGAAATGGTGACACAACACAAGCCTGATTAGTTCCACTCAGAGTGGTTCACTGATTCATCAGAAAATTGATCCTTCTGACCCAGACTCTCCGCTCTCAATAATCAAAGGCAGCTTTTTTTGGAGCCAGTATTTTTGCCTTTACAGCAATTTTCCATAGTTTAGCCCAAGACAAGTTGCTACCAGAGCCAAATGTGGATCTAGCAGGATGATGGTTTAAGATATTAATGTACATTCTATTTTCCAGTGAGCACGTCCTCCTCTCCCCTCCCCAACCCTCCCACCCATCTCCATTGGGGCACACAGTCCTGTGGTCTCAGGGGGGACTTGGTGTAGAGTGACAAGTGGAAAGTTGATGAGACTTTCTAGCATGCTCCTAGTGAGAGATAGATGCCATAAATGGATGGTCCACTGGTCTTAGAGGTCTACAGAGAAGGTTCTTTTGGTCCACACAGTACTTTTTCTTTTTCTTTTCTTTTCTTTTTAGATTTTATTTATTTGACAGAGAGAGAGAGAGACAGCAAGAGGGGAATACAAGCAGGCGGTGGTGGGAGAGGGAGAAGCAGACTTCCTGCTGAGCAGGGGAGCCCAAAGCAGAGCTCAATCCCAGGACCCTGGGATCATGACCAGAGCCGAAGGCAGACACTTGATGACTGAACCACCCAGGCGGCCCACATACAGTACCTACTCATAGTCTGATTTTGGTCCCAGAGGGCTCAGCTCCACAGTTTGCCACAGTCCCCAGCACTCCCTATTGTCTATCACATTACATGCCTGGCTTATTTCTGTGTGCACATAAATCTGCAACCCTAAGTTTAAATCCATTAAGGAGGATCGTGTTCTGTGCCCAAGAAGTGAACATTGCCTTCTGGGAGGAAGGAACAGGAAGATTAGGAGAGGGAAGGTTTCCATCAGAAGAGGAAAAGCCCCAGGTTACAAGCCTCTTAGAACCATGGAAAGTGAAAAGAAACAGAATCCACAGTTCAATTCTGGACCCTCAGGCCTGAACCCTGCATGGGTCCAAATGTCTGAGGAGGTGGTAGAGTTACAGAAAGTGCTTCTTTGAAGGAGCAGTACTCCCAAGGCTGGAAAGAGGGAAAGAGGTGTGTGTAAGGGCCTGAGGTCACAGTGAGGAAATTTTCCTCCCAAATACCCTTTTTGTTTTTCCCATGTGATTCATCCACTGAAGAGATATTTATTAAACATTCACTGGGTGTCAGGCGTTGTTGTAGGGCTGTGGATATGCCACTGAGTAAACTTTTGTGGAACTTTTTTTTTTTAAGATTTTATTTATTTATTTGACAGAGATCACAAGTAGGCAGAGAGGCAGACGGGGCGGGGCGGGGGGGGGGGAGCAGGCTCCCAGCTGAGCAGAGAGCCCGATGTGGGGCTCGATCCCAGGACTCTGAGATCATGACCTGACCTGAAGGCAGAGGCTTAACCCATGGAGCCACCCCGGCGCCCAACTTTTGTAGAACTTTTATTATTTAGTCTCTCTATGTCTCTGTTTCTGTTTTTCCCTGTCTTTTATTTTTTAAAATAATTTTTTTTAAAAATTTTTTTAAAAGATTTTATTTATTTATTTATTTATTTGAGAGAGACAGATCATGAGCAAGGGGGAAGGGTAGAGGGAGAAGCAGATTCCCCACTGAGCAGGGAGCCCAATGTGGGACTTGATCCCAGGACCCCAGGATCACCTGAGCTGAAGGCAGATGCTTAACCAACTGAACCACCCAGGTGCCCCTTTCTCCATCTTTTCATCCAGATTTGGAAACACCACCACCACGTTTTACCTCTTGGGGTAATTTGAATATCCCTTTGCCTTGAACAAAATGTAGAAAATTGTCTTCCCTTCATATAATTCTAGAATGATAGTTCTGAAAAAGCCGTAAGAGCTGATCAAGGCCCCCCACCTCCATGGAATTGGAGACCCAGATACGTGGATATAAGCTCCAGTAGGGTAGGAAGTTGGTCTCTTTGGTCACATCATCCACAGCTGCCTTGAACAGTGTCTGGCACATAGTAGGTTCTGAACACCTATTTGTTGAATGAATGAATGAATGGACAACCAGCTAAGCAGTTAGGGGCGTTCTATGTTGTGTTAGGGGCGGAGGGGGCCCCAGATGCACATAGCCTGAATCCCTCTCCAGTCTCTTTCCCAAACTGCAGTTTAGCAAAGGGAAAGTCATTGGTTCTTGTAAAGGCTTTAAATGAAAGACTAAGTGAGAAAAAAGAGCATAAAAGGAGATTCAACGAAGGGACCATTTCAGAAGCAAATCTAACCATGGCAGATGTCTAGAGGAGACTGATCTGCGGGAAACTGTCTTGAACTGCATATGATTTATGGAAATATCCCTAGAACTTCTTGAACTAGTTGCTCTTATCTGGGAATAGGTACGTTTTGGGGTTAAAGTGCTCCTCCAGGGAAGCTTCCTATTTACCTAGAGCCCCTTACCTGCTTGGTGTCCTGTTCTTCGACCCAACATGCAGCAGATCCCCCAGCGGTTGCCTGATCAATGATGGGACTCTGATAGAACAAATGGAATTAGGAGCCATAGCTCTTGGCTCCAAGGGGTTTCTAGGCTTTGGAGGTTTATAGCCCCCTCATCCATCTGCTTGGCAACCCTACGCCCACAAGGCCCACATATGTGCTTCTGACACAAGAACAATGATGAACCTAATGGTGATTTTGCTGCACATAATTTAAATGACAACTGTAGGTAAGACAGGCAGGCAAGAGGCCATCATAAGAGAAGACAGCAATGTGGATCTAAGGCTTGAGAGAAGGAAGAAAGGGCTGTGGGCCTCATGTCTGGCCTACCTGTCCTCTCTTCCCCCTTCGTCTGATTGAAGCACTTTGGTTACCCCTCTGCCCCCAAAACTGCCCCCGACCCATTGCACACAGTCTTGATGGGATTGTCAATTAAAGTGCTGTGGCCAAGGGGTATGTGTGACCAAGTGACCTACCAGGCCATTCATGCTCTTTCTTCCCAGAATTTGAGTCTCGAGGGCAGGAACATAGGGTGGAAGATCTACCCTGAAGCTCCCAAAAAAGACTACCCATTAACTCCTGCTACCTGGACTCCTCAGGTACCCGAATTCCTCTCCTTTCAGGGGTCTGCCAGGTTAGATTCTGTGAGCTTTCCAATACCATCCTAGTAAGGTCATCTCGGGTCAGTTTCTGTTGCTGGCAACCTGAGAACCCTGCCTTGTACAAGAAGTTTCCTAGAAAACGTGAGATGTGAGCTGACACGTACAGCTGGAAAGAACATGGGACTATTCCAGGTGAGGAGGACAGTATCAGCAAAGCCTCCCAAGAACTGTGCTCTGCCTGGTTCAAGGGCAGATTCCAGGGGAGGAAGTATGAGAAATCAGGTGGGAGATATGTGGTGGGGCTAGTGTGGGAAAGCCCTTTCCTTCTCATCTTTCTCCTGTAGCAGAGGTTGCCCGGATGCGGTTGGACATGCTGCTGTGCCATAATCAGTGAGAGCTGCCGCTGGAGGGAGAGCCCGGCAGCAGAGCTGGACTGCACATGTTAAAAACTGGGGATGAACCAGGGAAGAAGATCATGCTGGGCAATATCACCTGGCGGGTAAGTTGAGGCAGCAAAAAGTTGGGATCCTCTATAAAGAGATATAAGACCTATGGAGTAGGGGAGGATTGTCAAAGGATAGAATGGACTCCTGAGTCAGTCCACCTGGGTCTAAATCCTGGCTCCATCACTGACTGTGTGGGAGTAAATGCCTTACCCTGAAATACTCCCTACTTCAATTAATGTAATGGCTGGCCAATAACAAGCACTCAGTAAATGATGGTTATCATTATTATTATTATTGTCAATAAAATTTGATTACATGCATCCAAATTGTTAATTATCAATTATCATTATCACAAATTAAACTTCAGATTCGAAGCCCCAGACCATCCCTCCATGCACAGCCACCCACACACAAAACACAATGATATTTCCAAAATGCCCCTGGGGCCTAGCCTGACATTACAGACTAATAAACCTGAGACAAAGCCAGTAAGATATCATAAAAGAAAAGATCCAACACGCGAAGACTTCTACCATTGTGTTAAGTGGGAAATGGTGGTCCGACACATAGAATTATGGCATAGACAGGAAGCCAGGGAACTTGCAGATTTGGAACAAAACCTAAAATGCTTCCTGTTCTAATAAAGATCCTTGGAAACCAGATAACAGATACAGCCCATACCGGTTCAACAGGAGAATGATGGTCCAGGAAGTACCCAGTGAGCCCAAGGAACTGGACTTGAAAATGTAATTACATTATTACAATAATTTCAAGAAGATGGAACAGAGGAAGTGCTGACCTGGGAGTTAGAAGGCCTAGATTCCACAGACAGTCTGTTAGGATTTGTCCCATATCAGTAGCCCCTGACCATGACGTGCATGTCCCTCCACCACCTATAGGGACTTGTGACCATGACCCACTCTGTGTGGAGCCTAATCTCACTCCTAAAGTGAATGGGTATCAGGATAGGAAATAAAGCAGAGTCAGTAAATGAAGTGCTGGAAAAAGTCTGCTGCCTTTCAAAGTTAGCAGGTTATTGTTACTTACCTAGAATGGTGAGGAGAGCAGCCAGAGTATAGAGAGGAAAATATTTGAAAAGGGAGTGTATATGGCCAGGGAAGCTGGCATTTAGGGTGTTGTATTAGTTATCTATTGTTACATAATAAATTACTCTAAAATTTAGAAGCTTAAAACAACAATAAACTTTGTCTCAAAGCTTCTCAGGAACTCAGGAACAGCATAGCTAGGTAGTTCAGACCTAGAGTCACTCAAGAGGGTGGAGTTAAGGTCTTGGCCAGGGTTGTGGTCACCTGACAGCTTATCTAAATCTAGAGGACCTGTTTCCAAGTAGGCTTCCTCATTTGGATGGCAAGTCAGTGCTGGCTGTTGTCAGGAGGCCTCAGTTCTTCCCCACAAAGAACTCTCCCTAGGGCCGCTTGAATGTTCTAACAATAGAGCAGCTGATTTCCTCCAGAGGGAGTGATCCCAAAAGAGTATGTTAGAACTGCAACATCTTTCACCATCTCACCTCAGAAGACATACACCATCATTTCTGTTGGTATCCTATTGGTTACACAGACCAGCCATAATTTAGTGTGGATGGGAACGATACAAAGGCATGGATACCAAGAGGAAAGAATCACTAGGGGGCCAGCTTGAAGGCTGGCTACCACGGATGGAGTCCAGATATGGAGGGCTGTGGGGCCCGGTGAGATTAATTGGCTTTAGGGTTGCAAACAGAACTCAACATGTAAATATGCTTCATGGACTCACAGGTGTATTTCGGTTCCCCAGTAGAGTTATGTCAGGCCCTCAGCATCAGTACCTCTTCCTGCAGACTTTGAGGTGGATGCAGGAAGAGGCCTAGCAATGTGCAGAATTTTTTCTGTGAGGACCATGGGCTAGGACAGGCTGAGACCTGCTGCGTAGCCCCATTGTTGAGCCTATTTCAAACAAAGACCCCTGAAAGATACACAATGACTGGACCTAGAAACCTGTGTGACAAGATAGAAGTAGCGTCCTTATCAGAATGTAAGGGGTGTGCTTGCCCTGATTCAGTGGGACCTTAGATTAGGGTTTATCTCTTTGGATCTCTGAGATTTTGTTTTTTCCAATAGTAAAATATGCAATTTGAGGGAAATGTTTTTACTCTTCAATTTTGTGTGTCATAAATCTATAAGGGCTTAAAATGGCATATTCAACGTCTGAAGATCTGAATTGAATTTGTGGAAAACTACTAGCATTTTCTGGTTAATCATCTTTTGATAAATTCTCCCCTGCTGCCATCTTGTGGCCACTTAGAATAATAACAACTAGAGAGTTGACTTTGGTCTTAGGAATCACCCACCAGCCAGGGCCCAGAGTTCCTCCTCCGACATCCATCCAACGGTCTTCTGGATTCTGAATGAACATTTCCTATGCAGGTTGCCAATCTGCAAGGCTGTCTATAACAACTTTGTAAATACTTAAGTATTAGAAAGTTCTTTCTGATACTGAGCTAAATTCTGCCTTGGTCTCATTTCCATCCAATCAGTCCTTCTTTTTTTATTGTCTATGTTATTTGTTGGTTTTTTTTTTTTATATTCGAAGGCAGTTGCTTATCATATTTCCACATTTTTTATTCCTAGACTAAGTATTTCAGCTCCCTTGTCCCTCCTTACATGATACAATTTCCAGAGGCCTTATTATCCTGTGCTTCTCTCTCAGGTCAGGTTTCCTAGAAGAAAAATCTGAGACAGGGGTTCTAGTGGAAGTGATTTACTGGAGGCGAGCCCACGGAGTACACCCATATGGACATGCGGGATGCCAGATGGGGCAGGGGACAGAGCTGAGCAAGAATGTGGACTCAGCTGGAGACGAGCCTGTGGATGATCCCCAGGGGACCTCTGGAGCACAAATAGTACCCCAGAGATCTCAACATGAGACATGTGGTTTCAGCCTTTTGTATTCTATGTCACTCAGTCATTGGCTCTGGAAGTGTGGGGAGTTAGGAGCAACCTTCCTGAGTAAAGTGATTCCTGTTCCCATTTTTAGGGGTTCTCAGGAGCAGGACAGAGCTGGGTGCTGTTAGCAGCCAACAGTCATGGCTGTGGGGAATGGGTGCCTAGGAATGGGGATCTGTCTATCTCCTGCTAAGATCCTGTCTCAGACATAACACCCACACCAAGACCACATACTCCAGATGTGATCTGTCCTGTAGAATTCGAGGGGGCCATCAAAATCCCATTCTTCTTAGCCCAGGATCCATAGTCTAGGCTCACACTGGGGCTGTGCTAATCTAACCCCTAAGATGTTTTTCACATAGAATTGTTCCCAAGACAAGTGTCTTCCATCAGTGTGAAGGCACAGGGATACCAGAAGTGAAAGCACTTGTATTACTTTAAAAATCATGTTGATGTTTTAAGGTCACATTCTAGCTGAGTTCTTTTTGAACCTAGATTTTGTCACCTAGCCCAGCCCTGGTGCTGTTACCCACAGATATGATAAGTGTATCTCTTTGGTGACTTTCAGCTTTCTTGTCCGCTCTTGACACTTAACGGTTGGTCATCTCTCAATATCTGGCTTTTCTGAGGTCTGGCTCATTGCCCCTGCCTGACCATTCCTGTTCTGTTGCTGTAGCCCATTCAACATCCCCTTTTAACTTTGGTTAAAAATGGATAGGCGCAGGCCTGAAGCCAGGGCTCAAGAGAGTCTCTGTCAAGGTCTAACAGAAGCCTGCATTTGAGATAAGCAAACAGCCAGGAACCCAGCTAGGTTTCCAAGCCATACAGTGACAACTGAAAGCTTAGGGATACCAACACAGTAGCCCTAAACCTTTGGGTAGCTTGACAGGAGGCGGAGCGGTGTCTGAGAATAATATAGAGAATATATTCAACTAATATTAAACGTACTTAAATGCATTGCAGAGCGGTGTATGATTGCCTTGAATTTTATGATGTGTAGAGAATTACCCTTGATAATTGTCCTCCTTCATTGTCTAGGACAATGTTTTCCACGTATCCAACTGTAATATCACTTTCAGTGTCAGATCCACAGAATGTAGGCAGCAAGATGCTTTCTCCTTCCCTCTAGCCATGAGCTGGGATGGGGAGGTCACCCTCATCTGTGACCCTGATTGAGGTGTGGGTCACAGACTGTTCCCCAGGCCTCCATCAATGGAAGGAACACAGGCTGTCAGAGGTCCTGCTACCACATTTATCTCTGCCAGCCTTGTCCAGAACTAGTAAATCCTTTCCCCCCCCCAGAAAGCACATATGAAATGAGTCACCATGAAAGGCTGATCAGTTAGAAAAGGTCAGGGACCTCCTAAATTCACATCCTGTACCCTAGAGATATGTGTGTCTCATTCACCCTATGGGAAACACTGATTTGCAGCATATTTTCTAGAGACTCATCTAACTATTCCCTGGTAATTCTATCCTCCAGGCCCTGAGTCACTTCCAGACCAAAGACCTAAAAACTTTGAGGATAATGAGACACAGTGGAAACCACAGTAGAAACTTATTGTATTAATTACCTTTGAATTGTGAAATGCCTTTTTTCCCTTCCCTAGTTAGAGCCATGGAGCTTTAAGCATAACAAATCCTCTCTTATTTGCTACTCTGTTCACCAAATTCAGTAGGTCTTTACATACTTGCGCTGTCTTTACAAAGCAACTTAAATTATGGTTTTCGCAGCAAGCAGAGAGTCCAGGAATGAGGAATACACTCCTCCAAATGCAGACACAAGGCAAATTCCATACTGGGATGATTCAATCCAGGCCCTTGATTTCAGAGTCACTATGTCTGTCTACATTTAAAACAGGTGATTATTTTTAACTAGGCAAAAGCATTCAAGTTAGAAAGGGTCACAGTGAAGACTAAGTTCCCTTCTCATTCCTTCCCTTGGTTCCAGTTCTGTTCTCCAGATGTAAATGTAATTGCCAGTTTCTCATGCATCTTTAATCGGGACTATCCTTCTAAGTATATGTTCATTGTGCTGTATGCATCGTATATTCATAATTCTTTGAAATAATATTCCAGTAATATCTTAAGAAACCTGTGTTTCATGTCACCTGTCTTAAATGGGGTTTCCTCAAAACCAGAGACTGAAGCAAGGAAGGACTTGGGTGAAACACTGAATTAGGGTGGTGATCAATTACTCCATGAAGGAGTAAAGACAAAAAAGAAGGGAGAAGAACTAAGATAGGAACATCTGCAATGAAGGTAGAATCAAGAACTTTATTTTGGAAGGGCGCCTGGGTGGCTCAGTCAGTTGACCTGCCTTTGGCTCAGGTCATGATCTCAGGGTGCTGGAATCGAGCCCCACATCAGGCTCTCCTACTCAGTGGGCAACCTTCTATTCTCCCTGTCTCTCCCTCTGCTGCTCCCCACCTTCCCCTGCTCATGCTCTCTCTCTCTCTCTCTCTCTCATATAAATAAATAAGACCCTTAAAAGGAATTTTATTTTGGATATATTAAATTTTGAAATGATTTTTAGGCATCCAATGAAAAATTTAAGCAGGCACTTGGCAAAAAAGAGTCAAATTATTCGCATGGAGCTGATTATTGTCTAGCTGCTCTAGCAACAGGTCCCTGCTCTGACATCATCTCGGTCACTCCCCAGGCTTTCTTTCCCTGGGATTGATGTCAGTTAACTGGAGACGGAGCGTTGTATCAGACTCCATTAGTGCTGTTGAGAACATAAACAGCTAGGCTTTACTGTTGGTGGCAGCTGCTCTCCAGATGCCAGAATCACCCCCGAGACCTTTTATTGAGTTAAAAAAAAAAAAAAAAAAAAAGGTCCCAGATGCCGCTTTCACAAACTTCATACTTACATCTTCTTTTTCAGTACATTAGCTCGTCAAGTGGAAGTCACTGCCGCACTCATTTATTTTTCATGAAGTGTTGCAGCAGGAACCGGGGATTCAGCAAGTGAAGCTGAAAGTCCTATTAATAATGCATGCTAAGCATTATTGTCTTAGGCACTCTCGTCATCGTCACATCACTGAGACTCAGACCAAAGAGCCGTCCATGCACGGTCACGCGCTGCCTCCCTTCTGCAGGGAGACTGGTAGTGAAGGGGCCGGAGGGGAGTCTGTCGCTTTCGGCTTCAGGTAGTGGTTTCTTCAGCATTAACGAGCACAAAAGCCATCCGAGGGTGACTCCAATTCTTTCCCGGTTGTCTTTCCTGACAGCGACCGAGCCCTAGAGTCTGCGATGATCAAGCCCTCTCACTGATTTTCACGTAGGTGGTTCACAGCACGTCCTAGGAGAAGCTGGCCTGAAGAAACCTATAACCGACACCGAGGTCGTCTGGCGGCCGTCTGTTTTGTCAGGCTCCCCGCTGGGACACGCATAAGCTAAGTTGTACCCGGTGGGCACCCTGCTCTGCTCAGCCACGTGCTCCCGGAGGGGCGGGCTGTCCACCCACAGCGCAGGCCTGATTGGTCTATGGCAATCATGGTTTCCCGCTCCTCTTTTCAGGGATTGGTTTAGAGATGGCCATGTGATGCAGTTCTGACCAATGAAGCTGAGGAGAAGGCCGCAGGAGGCTTCTGGGAAAGATTTTTCTGGCTCTTAAAAGACAGCGCAGAGAGGCGCCTGGGTGGCTCAGTGGGTTAAAGCCTCTGCCTTCAGCTCAGGTCATGATCCCAGAGTCCTGGGATCGAGTCCCACATCAGGCTCTCTGCTCTGCAGGGAGCCTGCTTCCTCCTCTCTCTCTGCCTGCCTCTCTGCCTAGTTGTGATTTCTCTCTGTCAAATAAATAAAAAATATTAAAAAAAAAAAAAAAAAGACAGCGCAGAGGGGCGCTTGGGTGGCTCGGTGGGTTAAGCCTCTGCTTTCCACTAAGGTCTTGGTCTCGGGGTCCAGAGATCGAGCCCCGCATTGGGCCCTCTGCTTAGCAGGGAGCCTGTTTCTCCTCTCTGTTCTCCCTGTCAAATAAATAAGTAAAATCTTTTTTTTTTTTAAAGATTTTATTTATTTATTTGACAGATAGAGATCACAAGTAGGGAGAGACGCAGGCATAGAGAGAGAGAGGAGGAAGCAGGCTCCCCGCCAAGCAGAGAGCCCGATGCGGGGCTCGATCCCAGGACGCTGGGATCATGACCTGAGCGAAAGGCAGAGGCTTAACCCACTGAGCCACCCAGGCGCCCCAAATAAGTAAAATCTTAAAAAAACAAACAAACAAACAAAACACAGTGCGGAGGGGTGCCTGGGTGGCTCAGTGGGTTAAGCCTCCGCTTTCGGCTCAGGGTCATGATCTCAGGGTCCGCGGATGGAGCCCCACATCGGGCTCTCTGCTCAGCAGGGAGCCTGTTTCCCCCTCTTTCTCTGCCTTCCTCTCTGCCTACTTGTGATCTCTGTCAAGTGCATAAATAAAATCTTTAAAAGAAGAAAAAAAAAAGTGCAAGAAAAACCCCCTCTCCCCACCCCACGCCCTGCCCCGGACTTGGCTCTGTCTGGGTGTGGAGGATGGCACCAGATTAGCTGCTTTGTGACAACGAGACAGAGACCAGTGCAAAGGTAAAGCCTGCCCACCAAGGTGGCACAGTGGCAAGATGGCATTGAGTCATAGAATTATCCTGGAGCCGTCCTATCCTTGGACTTCCAGGTACTTCCTTGTTTAGCTGGATGAGTTTGAGATTCTTTTATATTTTCTGCTAAAAACATTCTGACTGGTCCTGAATTTGTATGTGCACTTTTTTTTCTTTTTTAAGATTTTATTTATGTATTTGAGAGAGACAGAAATAGCAAGAGAGAGAGCAGGAGTTGGGAGGAGAGGAAGAAGCAGGCTCCAGGCTGAGCAGGTAACCCCCACCCCCATGCAGGGCTCAACCCCAGGACCCTGGGATCATGCCCCGGGCCAGAGGCAGAGGCTTAACTAACTGAGCGACCCAGGCGCCCCTATGGGCGCCTTCGATTCAGGGTTTAAGCTTTCTGTAACCTACTATTGAATAATTTAACATAACATCTCCGTGGGCTCCCTAGAAGCAGATTCTGAGATAAGAGTTCTAGTGTACCTGATTTATTGAGGTTGGGATCTCAG
Source organism: Meles meles (assembly GCF_922984935.1). Lineage (NCBI taxonomy): Eukaryota > Metazoa > Chordata > Mammalia > Carnivora > Mustelidae > Meles > Meles meles. Next base: position 32,605,447 of record NC_060069.1, on the reverse strand, counting down.
AACAACCCAGTAAAGGAGGAGGGAGTGAGAGAGGATAGGGAAAGGGAAGACACAAGTAGTCTCAGGCAAAGTCTGTCCTTGGCCTGATCCATGGCAGGTTCTGGATCTGCACAGTCTTATATGGTAACTACCACCTACATGTAGCTATTTACATTTACATTCATTAAAAGGAATTAAAACTTAAAATTCAGTTCCATAGTCTCCTATCAAGTACTCAGTAGCCACATGGGAGCCAGTGGCTCCCGCATCAAATAGAGCAAACAGAAGCATTCCCATAATCACAGAAAATTCTACTGGACACACGGTTGCCCCACCTTGATGCTTTTGCGCTGCAGTGTTGCTCAGTCATTGCTACCCTGCGGGGTGACATAACCCCTCCAGGGAGATCCTAGGAGGTGACTACTGTAAGCCAAAGGCAATTCCCCAGGGCAGAGCACGGAAGGTCACAGCACCTGCAGCAGCAGCACCCACAGCATCTCCAGACTGGCCGTTAGATAAAGGGACCTAAGTGAAGTACCAACAATGATGACCACAATGGTGTCAAGCAGGCATGAGCTGGGATGCAACACTTGTGGCAGAGTGATTTGGCAACATCACTTCCCTCCTAATCCAGAATCTGGGAATTCACCATCTCTTGGGATTACTACTCGGGAGCACCTTTGGTCCATATCCACCCCTGGTTCAGATGTGTACCAACTCCAGAGACACTCAGATTTCAGGGGCAGGGGTCAATGGAGGCTCAGAGAGCCGCCTCAAGGGAGAAAGGCACATGGCCCAGTGAGTAAGAACTGTGCTCTGCTAGAAAGAACGTGAGGGTATAAATTATTGTTACTCATTTTCCTATGTGTTACCTCTGTCTACTCCTTGTTTACCTCCCAATAGCTGCTGCCAGAATCGCCAGTCTAGCTCAGCTCAGGTCTTCACTGCCCTGAGGACCTGTTCCATCACTGGTTGGGTCCATGAAGGCAGGAGGAGGTGGGGGAGCAGGAGGAGGTGGCATGGACCTAAGTCATATTCACCCCCTGAGCAGGAAGCAGAGGAGCTTCTCATTCCAGATTCTTCTCCTTGTGTCAAAGAGACTAAGTGACCATAGCAGTGTTCGATTCATATGCCCTCAGTGCACACCTGCCCAGCTTCCAACTGTGGGCACCTGCAACTTTGTCTGAGGGCTGTACTCTGGCCATTAAAGGCCATTTTGCTCACCTGTGTGGTGTCCAGGAATTGCTGTCCCTCCCCTCACCTGACCCTCACTTCCCACTAGTCTTCAGCCAATGATTAATAGAAATTAGTGTATAAATACCAAAGCTCCTCATCCCTTGAATAGGATACTTCAGCGTGAATCTACACAGGCTCCGAATGCCCCATCATGAGTGAGCTCCAGTTATCCTCATGGTAATTGGCTTGATAATGTCTGAGCTCCCTTTATTTGACTGCCTTTCCCATACTGTCTCTCTTCCCCTCTTACTGGTGTTTGTTTTTGTTTGTTTTGTTTTTTAGCTCCTAAATGAACTACTTCCCCTTGAGTCATTATCTCAGCATCTGCTTCTGGGGGAATCCAAAGAAGATCCTAGGTAAGGTCTACCAGGCCAGTTGTCATTGAGGACTGCTGTCCAGCCTGAGCCCTAGGACCATCATCAGGGCCCAAGGGCTGGACTGGAATGCATTGTCTCCATCTCTGTGGAATAGTTTGTTATATATATATATATATATATACACACTTTTAAAAGTTTTATTCTGGAGTGAAGGTTACTATCAAGTGTATACACTTTTACACTTAAACAGTAAGTGAGGCATACAACATGCCAGTTTCTCCATATCACTCCCCCCCATCACTCTTATTACTTAAAAAACTGATACTTTGTTCTCCAACTCCTACTGTTTATCTCTCAGTTGGCTCAGAACTTGAAAGGAGAGTAGGAGGTTATTAATTGAGTCTCCTGAAACTGTTGCAATAAGCATGGTAGAAAGGTAGCAGTTCAGGAGCACAATCCAGGTAGATGGGCCAGAGGGTGGTTAGATGCCGGCCACTGGCCTGAGGGGAGGAGTGAATCTACAGTCCACAGAGGAGGAGGCCAGCTGAGGTGGTAGGTGGCATATCGGAATAAGAATTCAGGATCAGAGACAAGGCAAAAGCCAAAAAACCAGAGCGCTTGGGGATGCTAGGGATGTGATCCTGTTGATGAGAACAGAGCTCATTTACCAGAACTGGATTACTGCAGCCGGAGTGGGGTAATATCATCTGTGCTGATGCATAGCTTATGGGACCCAAGCTACTCACATGCCTCCTGTATCAGACTATGATTAGGCCTGGGGGCAGGAGGCTGGGCTGCAGCTGTGGGCAGAAGAGAAACAACAAGTATGGAAACAGGCTGGTACTGATCCATTCTGCAACTGGATATTTAAAAGACTAGCGGGGCGCCTGGGTGGCTCAGTGGGTTAAGCCTCTGCCTTCGGCTCAGGTCATGATCTCAGGGTCCTGGGATGGAGCCCTGCATCAGGGTCTCTGCTCGGTGGGGAGCCTGCTTCTCCCTCTCTCTCTGCCTGCCTTTCTGCCTACTTGTGATCTCTCTCTCTGTCAAATAGATAAATAAAATCTTTAAAAATAAATAAATAAAAGGCTAGCTCAGTTCTATCCTTCTTGTCTGTAGAGGGGCAATACCGTGCTTTGTTAAGCTCAGAGAGGAAAATGCCATTCTTTAGGCTCTTTTCTCAGATTTTGCAGACATTGACTTTAGAAAGCTCTCTTGCTTTTCTTGTATCTTTCGTCTTCTCTGTCAAGGTTCGTGAATCATGAGGGCGCTTCAGCTTCTCTAAATGACCTCAAATAGGTCCTGTTCCAAGGTCAGGGCTCTGTCATTTACAAGGGATGGAACCTAGGGTCTCATGAAATGGAACTGTGGACTCATTGCCAGTAGGACTCTCTCTCCATTCAGTTCTCAACACCCTTTGTCCCACTTTTCTTTGTATGTTCATCTTATTCTCTCCACAGGCAGGTGTTTATGACACTTTTCATCCCCAGGACCTTTAATCCCCAAGTGTATTAATGTCAGTGGAAAGAGGTCCGTGTTCCTGGGAAGGACCCTGATAGGCCCTGCCTAGACCTTATGCCCATTTCATGGCTCATCATATAAGAGGCAATCAGTAAATATTCTTGAATGGACAAATAAGGTTATCATGGCCCATGTGGCAGATATAGCCCCATTGTTATATATTAATTAATTGTAGTTGATGTTTCTATCTTGAGATACTGGTTCGTCTGCATGCACTTGCTTCCCAGAGATGTCTGTTTTTGATGTGTTGAGGAAACAGTCTCTGAGCCTGCAAGACTGAAAGTTTTTCTAAATTCACCATGATAAGTAAATGCCACCCTGGGAGGTCTCCTGGGCCACAGTCTGCTCTACTTTCTCAGATGTCAGCCTGGACTATGCTGTTGATGGAATTTATGCCTTTTGCTGTTTGCATCTCTACACTGAGACATTAACTATGAAACATAGTTTTCAAACTTATCTTCACAACATCGTTGTGAAGTCATTGTCAGATAAGGTCTTATGGTCTCTATTCAATAACTAGGAAAGTCCAAGCATATAGCCGGTAGGTCGGTGTTTTCCAGGATTTCTTTTCCAGAATGTGAGCTCCTTGAGTGTCCCTGAAAAGGGGTTCCATAATCAATTTTGATCAGGAAAACTTTGATTGATTCACAATGCATGTTACTATATTAAAGGTTCTGAAAGTACAGTTATGAAACCTATATGAACTGAGCTTTTTTTTAACATTGAGCAAAAAGATTTTGCAAAACTATTGATGCTAAACCCTCTGGTGCATCCATCTTCTCTTGTTGCCTCCTGTTTTCCCAGATGGTCTCTTTCCACCTAAAACCGGTCCCTTCACCTATGCCCAGCATCTTATCTCCTTCCTTCCCCATCCTCTGGAATCTTCTTTTCTTTTTTTGCTGCAAGAAAACTTGTATTGTTTCCATTTGAGCCAGGGCTTGGGAGGGTTCCAGTGTGGTTAAAAAGCTTCTTTATAGCTTCGGGGAGAAGCTTGGGCAGGAGCCCTGACACCAGGGGGAATACCAAAGGGGCCACTGAGTCCCCAGAGCACATAGTTATGCTTGGAGGTGAGCCTTATGGAAGGGATACTCACCCACCCAGTGTGGGGACAGGCCAGCCTACGGAGGTGTGTCAAACGGTTGACCATCTTCTTGATGTGTTTCACCTCCTCATCTAGGAAGTGGTTCTCTAGGAAGTTACAGAGATGAGGGTCTGCATGGCCAGAACCCATCGCATGCAGATCCAAAAGGTCCTGGTTCAGGTTCTCCTCCTGGATCATCGCAGTTTCCCTGGTGTCCAGGCTTTTACCCTACTTATCCTGGGACGACTTCTGCGTGTCATGGAAGAGGGCATGGCCCCTGCCCTTGTGGTGCTCCTTGACCAGCTCCAGGAATAAGTGGCTTACATTCTCCAGAGCCACATCATGGGGTCGAAATAGAAGCCCAGAGAGAGGTAGGGATGGGAGGCCCACAGATGCATGTTGATAGGTGGTTGACAGTGGCCTCTACCTTGGTGGAATAATTCTGACAAATCTGGGAGTTCATGGTTCATTGGCAATAAAAAGCTATGTGTACACACACACACACACACACACACACACACACACACACACACGCACATACCCAACTGTGTTCACTGATCCAGAGGCAGAGGATGGCTGAGACAATGGCACAGCTGGAAGAGAGGTTGGGCTGTTCTTGGAGGCTGAAAGAAAGCATGTCCCTGGGCCCCATCCAAACCCTTGAAGCATGAGATAGATCTGGGGGATGGCCAGGATGCATCCCTTTATCTCTTTCTGGATCAACACCTTCTCCCTCCTGGATCTTTGCAGTCAACATTTACACAAACTCAAGAGCCTAAATCCTTGCTTTCAAGGTGGTCAATGAACCAGGATCCTTGACATCACCTAGGAGCCTGCTCCAAATGCAGAATCTCAAGGTCCAGCCCAGCCCACTAATTGTCTGCAGTTTAACACAATCTCCAAGAGATCTGTATGCACATGAATGTGCTCTAAACCACAACCAAGACTTTCTGGTAAAAATGCCAACCAGATCTTATCTAATCTCCACCAGAAACATCTTATTCTCCCAGATTCTTTCCCACCCTCTATCCATTCCATAACTGCTAGTTTCCTAAAATGAGTTTTCTAAGGACCCTCTTTGGCAAATGCTGGGCAGTCACTGGTCCCAGCTTTGTGACAGCACCTGACTCCCTTGCCCTTGAGGACTCTGAGCTCTGATTTGCTGCAGAAATGACATTCTCAGAGTCAGTCATTTTCCAGTTTGTTCTCAGGTCTACTTTCCATTCTTATATTGCAAGGGGCTGACCCTACATCTGTCTTTCCAGGCTCCCTTGCCAACTTCCACCAGTGCAAGATTGAGGGTGGGAGGAGAGGAGGGTCTCCACGGAGGCAGCACCACTTTTGTGGTTCTGACCCTGCTCCTGGACTGTTAACACTGCCTCCTGCCCTTGGTCCTCCAAACCCAGGGATTGTAAGAGCTCCCTGCTCTTGCTAATCTCTCTGTGGTGTCACCATCCTCTGTCTGGCTTTTTGGTTTTCCCAGTACTTATATAGCTAGTCCCCGACACCTGAGATAGGTTAGGCTTTCCCAAGTGAATACTCTGACGGACTGACACATGGAAGTATCAGAAAATGGAGGTTGGGGGAGGGAGAACATTTGAGAAATAGGCGAATTCTCTTTTTCTTTTTTTTTAAGTTTTTATTTATTTGAGAGAGCATGTGCGAGAGAGAGGAGGGGCAGAGAGAGAGAAAGAGAGGGAGAATCCCAAGCCCAGATGCTGGCCAAGTGTGAAGCCCGATGTGGGGCTTGATCCCATGACCCCAAAGCCCATGACGTGAGCTGAAATCAAGAGTTGGACACTCAACCAGCTGAGCCACTCAGGGCTCCTAGAGAAATAGGCAGTTCTCCTTGACTCAATAGATAACCTTAAAGTCCAGGCCCATGTAATGGGGCCCAGGAGGCAATGTCAGCATATTTATGTCATGAGTTCTTACCTGCCATCCCTCCAATAGCACTTCCCTTTGAAAGCTAATACCTTGCACTCTGGGGGTTGTGGGAAAGTTTTATGAATAAGGAAAAGGGCATTTAGAGAGGACAATCAATGTCCCCACACGTGAGTGACTCTGTCTGGTTGTAAGTCACAGATAAATCGCACTGTTGTGTAGTTGTCTGGGGTGGGGTCAGAGTTGTTGTCCAACAGAAACCTCTTCATCTAACAGGTTGGGGACAACTTCTTTCAGCTGCATGCATAACCAGTCTGGGTTGGACCAGCTGCTGAGTTGTCATAGTTGGTGGTTGGGGCCTATTGTCAAATGTCAATATTTTCACAGGCATCCCACATTGCCGAGCTACAGCTCACCCTGGCATCTGTCCCTTGGCCCTGGGAGGACAGGCAATTCTTTCATACATAATGGGAAAAGATACAAGAGAGACTGTCTTTTTCTCTCAAAGACTGTTCAAGCAGAATGCCAGTGCACTCTGAATAATGCCCTTTCACATGGAAAAAGAATAGAATTCTAGAATCACATACTCTGGGAACAGAGATGGTAGTTTACTTCGTATAATTTTTGTAAGAAGATTCTGTAATGAAATGTAAGCCTCAAAGTCAGAAATAAACAGCGTATTTACTCAGAACATTGCATGTTTGTATGTCTATGTGTATGTGTGTTATCATCCTTCAAGTGTCCTATGATTAAGATGATAATTATACTCTGCCTGGAAATATGGACAGAGCTAAGGCTGAGAGTGCAGGGCAGGTAAGAACACAGGGATTGGGACACTTACCAACCAAGGTATTTCTCCATTCCTTTCCCTCTGGAGGTTAAATCAGGAACTGCCAGTCCTTGGGCACTCCCCTTGGGGAGCTGCTGAGCAGGTGTTTGGGGCGTGGTCTAAGGTGACAGCACTCTCTGGGAAGGAACGCTTTCTTTACCTTTCACAAACTGAAGACACAGTTTGACCTGGAGATGAGGCGGTAGAGTTTTTGGCTGAGACTAGAAGCCCCAACTATCTGCCACTCTCCTGGCTGCCACGGAACCATGGAGAGCAGCTGGGGGTCATTACCCCTGGTAGAAGGTGGGCACACATGGTTTCTCCTCTAAAAGTCTAAAAGATGCAGCCACGAGGACCCCAGCCCCTCACAAATATGAGACACTGGTCCTTTTGTCCCTGAGTTGAAAAAGCAGGCCTAATTATTTTATGCTATTTTATTTTATTATTATTATTTATTAAATATTTTATTTATTTATTTGTCAGAGAGAGAGAGAGTACGCACAAGTAGGCAGAGAGGCAGGCAGAGGCAGCGAGAGAAGCAGGCTCCCTGCCAAGCAAGGAGCCCGATGCGGGACTCGATCCCAGGACCCTGGGATTATGACCTGAGCCGAAAGCAGCAGCTTAATCAGCTGAGCCACCCAGGCGTCCCAAGGCCTAATTATTTTAATAATGCCTCATTGACTTTGATTTTATTCATCTCTTCCTATAGGAGCCTCATTCCTGCAAACCCTGGCTAAGATACAGATCCTTAGCTTTTATATTGAAAACAAATTTCCATGGTTAGGAAAATGTCACTTTAAAAGTCTGTATTTTTTTAGCTTTTTTTTTTTTTTTTTTAAAGCTCTGATTGGCTTTATTAAGCAATTCATGAATCAGGCAACATCCCCGTCAAAGCAATAGAGAGGGGCGCCTGGGTGGCTCAGTGGGTTAAGCCGCTGCCTTCGGCTCAGGTCATGATCTCGGGGTCTTGGGATCGAGTCCCGCGTCGGGCTCTCTGCTCGGCGGGGAGCCTGCTTCCCTCTCTCTCTCTCTGCCTGCCTCTCTATCTACTTGTGATCTCTCTCTGTCAAATAAATAAATAAAATCTTAAAAAAAAAAAAGCAGTAGAGAGAGGCTCCCTGGCTCCGATTTTCTTAAATTACAAGTGGGATCCTTTGAAAATTGATGACAGGAAAAGCCATATTGTTTACAATTCCTTTCCTTCTTCTGCCTATAAGGAGGCAGTCCCTAGTAACCAGAAGTTCTACTGTTTGCTAAGTGCAAAATCAACTTCCCTATAACAATTGCCTCTCCTGCCCAGGAGGTTAAGTGATTGATGTGGGAATGCAAGATTAGAGGGGTGGAGCAGAGGACGCTCTACTTCAGGAATGAAACAGAAGTGGCTGGAAGCCCAGGCAGGGGAAGCTGAGCCAAACAGGGCTGACATATGTGGGGGTTGGGGGCGTGGATGAAGACAGCCATCCAGTTTGGGGAGAAAAGATCTATTTAATAAAATGATTCAGCGTAAAAACTACTGTGCACTAGAATATGCAAACTATAACCTGTGTTCACCTTAGAATACCTAGATTCCGGAAATTCTATATTCTGCCGTGAAATATCCAGCTTTTGCTATTGCATAGAGAGGAGTCTTTTCCTTTGGAGAGTCAGTTGGAGTAGTATCTTGTTCTGAGATGCAGGCAGGAAGGGGATAGTGCATGCATCTGGGGCTTATCCCCATGGTTATATAAAAATACTATATATCTATATATCTATATATCTTAACTATTCAAAACATACCAAAACACACAAAGTAAAAAGTGAAATTTGCACTCCCCCTGTTTTGATTAATTATACTGCTCAGTGTTAACCCATCCACAGCTAATAGTTTGGTATGTATCCTTCAATATTTCCCCCAAGCATTTGTGGATACATAAATGATTGATTAATTATTTGGTTCAAAAAGAATTTGAGGTTGAAAACAATTTCCCTTTAAAATTGTGAAGGTAGTGTTCCATTGCCAGCCTCTTTTTGAACGTGTTAAAAATAATTTTTGAGGGGCGCCTGGGTGGCTCAGTGGTTTAAGTCGCTGCCTTCGGCTCAGGTCATGATCTCAGGGTCCTGGGATCGAGTCCCGCATTGGGCTCTCTGTTCGGCAGGGAGCCTGCTTCCCTCTCACTCTCTCTGCCTGCCTCTCTGCCTACTTGTGATCTCTCTCTGTCAAATAAATAAATAAAATCTTAAAAAAATAATTTTTGAATGGTTAATATATGCTTGGGATCTGAGTTCAAAAGATAGAAAAGCATGTGGAGGGGCGCCTGGGTGGCTCAGTGGATTAAGCTGCTGCCTTCGGCTCAGGTCATGATCTCACGGTCCTGGGATCAAGCCCCGCATCGGGCTCTCTGCTCCGCAGGGAGCCTGCTTCCTCCTCTCTCTCTGCCTGCCTCTCTGCCTACTTGTGATCTCTCTCTCTGTCAAATAAATAAATAAATAAAATCTTTAAAAAAAAAAAAGAAAAGCATGTGGAAGTAAATATCCTCACCATTGATACTTCCTGCCGCATAGTTTTCTTCATTGGTAATAACCACTGTCCTTTGTTTTTTTTTTTTTTAAAGATTTTATTTATTTATTTGACAGACAGAGATCACAAGCAGGCAGCGAGGCAGGCAGAGAGGGAGAGAGAGGAGGAAACAGGCTCCCTGCCGAGCAGAGAGCCCGATGTGGGGCTCGATCCCAGGACCCTGGGATCATGACCTGAGCCGAAGGCAGAGGCATTAACCCACTGAGCCACCCAGGCACCCCCTGTCCTTTGTTTTTTTGTGTATCTTTTGAGATGTATTTTTTGATATCTATGGCTTCATAAATTTATGTACCTGCATATAAGTAGAAACACATGAATTTACCATTTTTGAAGTTAAAAAATCAACAATTCCATGAGATTCAACACAACATACATGTATGTATGAATACAATATTTTTTGAACATTTTATCTATTTACTAGAGTGGGAGAGAGAGTGTGTGGGAGGGAGAGGGAAAGGCAGACTCCCCACTGAGCATGGAGCCTGATGTGGGGCTCGACGCAAGGACCCGGAGACTGTGACCTGAGCTGAGTCAGATGCTTAACTGACTGAGCCGTCCAGGCGCCCCATGAATACAACTTTTAATGGCACTAAAAGCAGGCTGTATACGGTGTAGTGCACTTTGATACCTCAAACAAAAAATCTTGAGGTCTTCCCATAATCGTATGCATAGAGCTGCCTCATTCTTTTTAAACTTTTGTGTCTATTATTTTCATGGTAAACTATTATTATTTTAAAACTTATATACAGTAAAAATAGGATTTTACTTTTGGTATACAGTTCTCTCAGTTTTAACGTATGTGTAGATCTGTATATGCACCACCACCATCAGAAACAAATATTTCAAGCATATCTGTGTAATTGCTCCCTATTATAATAGCAAAGACAAAGTGCCACCCTCAAGTACCCCAGGATCTTCCCTAATCTCCCCTCCTCGTTGCTGTGCCTTTTCTATACCCCAAGACAATATTTTCTTTGACTTCCAATGCCATAGATTAGTTTTGCCTGCATGAAATCACATAGTATATATTCTTTTGTTTGCCTACTTTTGCTCAACATTATATAAAATCCATTCATGTTGTGAGGCGCCTGGGTGGCTCAGTGGTTTAAGTCGCTGCCTTCAGCTCAGGTCATGATCTCAGGGTCCTGGGATCGAGTCCCACATCGGGCTCTCTGCTCAGCAGGGCGCCTGCTTCCTCCTCTCTCTCTCTGCCTGCCTCTCTGCCTACTTGTGATCTCTGTCTGTCAAATAAATAAATAAATAAAATCTTAAAAAAAAATCCATTCATGTTGTGATTACTAGAGAGCAACGCGTTGCACAATATTTCATTATGTTATGGCATTTTTTGACATGCAGAATTGAGAAAAAAACATTTATATAGTTTGATAAATTCAGCTTTGTTCATTGTAATGGTTTCTGGGTTTGTGTTATACTTAGGCCTTTACCAATCTAAGATTATAGAATAAACCATCCCATGTTTTCTTCTAGTGCTTTAATAATTTTGTTTTGTAGGTGAGGAATGAATCCAACTTTTTTTTTTCCTTCAAGGTACTGATTTATTATCCAACTACTTCCTTAATCCTCATGGGAAATTTATGATGGATATAATTGTGTGTCTTTATTTTGCAGATGGAAAAACTGAAACAGGGGCACCTGGGTGACTCAGTTGGTTAAGCATCTGCCTTTGACTCAGGTCATGATCTCGGGGTTCTGAGATGGAACCCCACATAGGGCTCCCTGCTCAGCCGGAAGACTGCTTCTTCCTCACCCTCTGCCCCTCCCCCCACTCACACTCTCCCTGCCTTTCTCTCTCTCTCTCAAATACATAAATAAAATCTTAAATACAAGAAAGAAAGAAAGAAAGAACTGAAACAGAGAAGCAAAGTAATGTTACCCCTGACGGATGATAGCAGCGCCCAATTTGAACCCAGCCTGTTGAGTTTAATATCTGTGTGCCTGTTGCTTAATCCTACCAGCCTTTCCCTATGGGAGGAATCTACCAACACAATATCTTGAATATGAGGGGAGGGCTCTTTTTGTTTCTTCTGCAACACAAACACACTATCTAAATGTTTGCAAGAGTGAATTTGTTTACTTAGAATCTGATTATCAAGTAGTTACTTGGTAAGGAGCGAGGAATTTGCCACTTCTCACTTTTATTTCCTTAACCCGTCTCTTTGTTACCAAGACCTCATTCTGGAAATGATTTTTTTTTTTTTCTTAGCTCAGTGTTGGGCTTTCCCTTCAAAAGTTTCTTCTCGTTCAATTGTTACCATCCACTGTGTAAACAGCACTAGGACATGTCATGTAAACAATTATAAAACTGCTAAAGATGACATTGAAGTTTTAAAAACTGAGCAATGTATGTCTCAGAGAAGAGAAGGAAGTGTTAAATTTATGACAGTTGGGAGGCCAGGATAAAGAACAAGAAGGCCTGAGGTCACTTTCCTGTTCTGTCACCGAGATCATATGACTTTAGGAGAGTAATTTTTTTTGCTCTACTTTGTGTCGATTTGTCAAACAGGGATGTTAGCAAAAATGACAACGTAACCCTTCAATTTTCCCTAGTTTACTTATATTCTGTCTACAATAGGGATACAATTAAAAACAAAGATACCCCCCTCCCCCAGTTATTTAAAGAAAAGGTCATAGGCAGAAAAGTAGGCTGAATTTCTGAGAGAGTCATAGTCTGAGTTTAGACAAAGATACAGGGACCTTTCTTTCATGGGAGGCTTTCAACTGTTTTGCAGTACACTTTACATGGCATACAATGTTCTTTTGCAAAAGCAAATATGAAAAACATAGTGTGTTTTAAAGTGTACTCATGAAGTGCATGAAAACAGTGTAATGAAGTATTTCAAAGTGCTCCAGATCTGTTTCTTGCTACAGGCAAACTGTGTGTGTGTGTACATATATACATACCTATACCTATACATATATACCCCCCTGCCCCATACAAATCTGATATGTGAAGAACCACACAGCGGTACCACTTTCCCATTTGAGGATAGTGCTCTGAATGTACACAAGTAAAATAATAATTCTTTTCTGACAACCAAGAAAGAATTTATTTTAGGGAGCACACTTCAATGTCAATCAGTAAATCATTCTGGAGCAGAGTTGGAGAACACAGAGAAATCAATGTCAGTGGAAGTCTGTGCCTCCACAGTACCAGATCCAGAGGTAGTATGGGTGATGATGTACCATGGCTTTAGAGCCATGAGAGCTCTGGGTCAACTGCTGCTCTGCCATATCCAGGCTGTGTTACTTTGGGTGAGATGCTTACCCTCTCTGAGCTTTAGGTTTTTAACTTTTATTTTAAAAATTTCGTACAGTAGAATTCAGTGTGTATAGTGTATAGATTTTAGGGGGTCTTGAAAAGTGCACAAAGTTGTGTATCTACCACCATAATTAAGATATTAATTATTTCATTATCCCAAAGATTCCCTCATTATGCCCTTTGAGTAATTCCCCCACCTTACCTTCCCTCGCCCTACTCAAGTCCTAGAAAACACTGACTTGTTCTCTCTCCCTATCATTTTGTCTTTCCAGAATGTCATAGAAATGGAATCATATGTATGTATGGCTTCTTTTGAGTCTGACTTCTTTCACTTAGTAAAACTTACTTGGAATCCATTCAGGTTGTTGTGTGTAGTTGTTGTGTGTCAGTAGTTGGTTCTTTACATTCTAGAGTAGCCTTCCATGGTATGGATGTACCACAATTTGTTTATCCATTCACTGGCTGAGAAACATCAGAGTTCTGATGATTTGTGTCTTTCGAGGAGTATGTCCATTTTTCTACATTATTGAATTTGTTGGCTTAAGTCTCCTTATGATATCTCTCATACTATCTGTAGAATCTGTGGTGATGACACCTCTAATTCCTGATACTGATAATTAGTGTTTTTCTTTCTCTCAATGAGTTTTACTACGGGCCTATCAATGTTATTAATCATTTCTAAGAACCAAACTTTAGCTTTGTTAGTTTTTCTTTATTGTTTCTCTGTTTTCTATTTCACTGATTTTTGTTCTTGTCTTTATTGTTTAATGCCTTCTGCTTACTTTGATTCTAAGTTTCCCTTCTTTTTTCTAACTTTGTAAGTTGGAGTCTTAGATTACAGATTTTTGTTCTTTTCCTTTTCTAATATAAACACGCAATACTATAGATTTCCTTCTAAGCACTGCTTTAGCTGCATCTCACAAATTTTGATATATTTATTTTAATTTTCATTCATTTAAAGCATTTTCTGGGGGCGCCTGGGTGGCTCAGTTGTTAAGCGTCTGCTTTCGGCTCAGGTCATGATCCCAGGGTCCTAGGATCTAGCCCTGCATTGGGCTCCCTGCTTGGTGAGAAGCCTGGTTCTCCCTCTCCCAGTTCCTCTGCTTATGTTCCTATTCTCGATGTATCTCTCTCTGTCAAATAAATAAATAAAATCTTTTTAAAAAAACAGCTTTAAAGCATTTTCTGATTTCCCTTAAGCTTTGTTCTTTGACCCATCACTTATTTGGAAATCAGCTGCCTAATTTCAAAATATTTGGGGATTTCTAGATATCTTTTTGTTATTGATTTCTAATTTAATTCCTTTGTGGTCAGAGAATATGCTATATGATATTAATCCCTTGAAATTTATTGAGACTTGTATTATGAATTAGCATTTGGTCTGTCTTGGTGAATGTTCCACGTGTACTCAAAAAGAATGTGTATTCTGTAGTTGTTGGTGGTAGTGTTCCAAAAAGATCAATTAGGCAAAGCTCGCTAACCCAGATCTCTATATCCTTACCTACATTTTTGTCTACTTGTTTTATCAAGGACTAAGAGAGGTATCTTAAAATCTCCAACTGTAACTGGGGAGTTAAACATTTGTCCTTTCATCTCAGTCAGTTTTTGCTTCATGATTTTGAAACTATGTTACTATGTAGATAAATATTTAGGATTATGTCTTCTGATGAATTGATCTTCTTGTTATTTTGAAATGTTCTTTAATGAGTGGGTTAAGCATCCAGCTCTTGCTTTTGACTCACGTCAATATCTCAAAGTTGTGAGATCGAGCCCTGCAAATGGCTCGGCACTCAGCATGGAGTCTGCTTCAGGTTCTTTCTCCCTCTGGCCCTCCCCTCCCCTCTCTCAAATAAATAAGATCTTTTAAAAAAAATCCTTATTTTTGTAATACTCCTTGTCTTGAAGTCTATTTTACTTGATATTAATATAGTCATGCAGGTTTCCTATGATTCAGTTTTGCGTAGTATATTAGATTCTCTGGTGCATTGTTCAGATGTGCTTTCAGAAACTGAGGCATTCATTACACCAGCAGCTAGTAGTGTGGCTACAGATGGCTCACACCTGTCTGTACTGTTCCCCCTCCACCCCTTTCCCCTCTAACAAGTTCTAACAAATCACTTGTAAGTAAAACTCAGAGTCTGTTACCAGGGAATCTTGATGTGTAATATATGATATACTCTTTTCCATGTTTTTATTATGTTTTATTATTAACTTATCTGTTTTTATATTGAATTGCATGCTTTTAAAAGTGATGTGTAGTTGGATCTTGTTTTTCTATTCATCATGACCAACTCTTCTCTTTCACCAAAGTATTTAATCAATATAAATTGAGTGAAATTTTGGTATGGTTGGGTTTAAGTCTACCATCTTGCTCTTTGTTTTCTGTTAGTCACATTAGTTCTTTGTTTCCTTTTCTTTTC
This sequence comes from Meles meles, assembly GCF_922984935.1. Taxonomy (NCBI): domain Eukaryota; kingdom Metazoa; phylum Chordata; class Mammalia; order Carnivora; family Mustelidae; genus Meles; species Meles meles. The sequence goes on along the minus strand of NC_060069.1, from coordinate 32,590,346 downwards.
AGTGTTATCTTCTTTTGATTACTCAAGTTTTTAGGATTGTATTTCATATCTTCTATGGGACTTTAAGTTAAATCTTCTGATGTATTGTTTCTTTTTTAGTGGTTGTTCTAGGTATTACAATGTGCATCCTTAACTTATCATAGTCCAAACAGAATTAATGTCATACTACACATATAATGTGAGAACCTTACAGCAGTATACTTCCATTTACCAAAATTTTTGTCCTTCGTGCTATTATTATCATAATTTTACTTCTTTGTATGTTAAAAACTCCACAATTTATGGTCATGATTTTTAAGTGGTCAGTTTGATTTTTTTAAAAGATTTTATTTATTTATTTCAGACAGAGAGAGAGAGAGAGAGAGAGAGAGAGAACATGCAAGCAGGGAGAAAGAGCTGAGAGACGGGGGAGAGAGAGAATCCCACGCAGACTCTGTGCTGAGTGCAGAGTCCAACATGGGGCTTGATCTCACGAACTTGAAATCATGCTCTGAATTGAAATCAAGAGCTGGATGCTCAACTGACTGAGCCACTCCGGTGCCCCAACAGTCAATTTGATTTTAAAGAAATTAAGAAAGGAGAAAAAAATAGCCCTTCATATTTATCTGCATATTTGGGAATTCTTCCTTCCTTCTTGTATATCCATTTGGTATCATTTCTTGAGCACTTCTTATAGTACAAGTTTGCTGGTGAAGAATTTTCTCAGCTGTTCTTTTTCAGAAAGTGTCGTTGTTTTGCTTTCATTATAGACTAATGCTTTTTTTGTATTTTTTAGTTTGTTTCAGCATTTTAAAGATACCATTCCATGAAGTCATTAATTTTGTTTTCTGTATGTAACGTGTCTTTTTTCTCTGGCTGCTTTTAAGGTTTTCTATGCTGTTGGGAAGAATAAAGTGTCATACTTGAAATTCCCAAGGGACACTCTGAAGCTGGAGTGCTGAAGTCTGGCATGGAATCTACTACAAACAGCTCAGTCCCCTTCCCATGTGGTAATACCATTTTCATCTTTTTATTGTCAAAATTTTTAAAATATGGAAATGGGGGGGGCACCTGGGTAGCTCAGTCAGTTAAGCATCTGCCTTTGCTCAGGTCATGATCCCAGGGTTCTGGGATGGAGCCCCGCTTTGGGCTCCCTTCTTGGTTGGGAGTCTGTTTTTCCTTCTGCCTCAGCCCCTCCTCACTGATTGTGTGCTCTTTCTGTCTCCAATAAATAAAATCTTAAAAAAAAAATGGAAATGGGGATTTCCACTGTTGATAGAAACATAAATTGCTATTGGGGTGCCTGGGTGGCTCAGTCAGTTAAGTGTCTGTCTTTGGCTCAGGTCATGATCCCAGGCTCCTGGAATCAAGCTCCGCATCGGGCTCCCTGTTTAGTGGGGAGTCTGCTTCTCCCTTTTCCTCTGCCCCTTCCCTCAGCTCGTGTCCTCTCTCTCACTCTCAAATAAATAAATAAAATATTTAAAAAAATAAAACAAGAAACATAGATTGCTATTCATATTGGAGATCAAGTTAGCATTAACTATACATAATGATTCTTCAGTTACTTTTCTGGAAATCCATTATTTTGCACAGAAACATACACTTAAAACTACAAATACACACATAATTATATTTACACATCTCTATATTTTCATTAATACAGAAACAAAATGGAAAGAATACAAACTAAATTATTAACAGGGGTTATTTGGGGGGATAAGATTATACAGTTGACCCTTAAACAATGCAGGGGTTAGGGGTGCCAACCTCCCACATGGTTGAAAAATCTGTGTGTAACTTTTGTCTCCCCCAAAACTTAACCACTAATGACCAGCCTACTGTTGACCAAAAGCCTTACTGATAACAAACAGTTGACTAACATGTATTTTATATGTTATATGTATTATATATTTCATTCATACAATAAAGCAAGCTAGAGAAAAGAAATCATAAGGAAAATACATTTGCAGGACTGTATTGTATTTACTGAAACAAGATCCACGTATAATTTCACCCATGCAGTTCAAATCTGTGTTCTTCAAGGGTCAACTGTACTTGTTTTTGTTACAGTGAGTATATGTTACTTTTGTAATAAAAGATAAAAATACAGTGTGATATATACATTAACAACTTGTAAGAGTGAAGTTGTAGAGAGGGGAGCATGACTAAGTCCACTGATGTGTGTGTGTGTTTAGGGGTGGTGTTAGGAAATGCTTGAAAGGGAAGATGACATGTGGGCAGTATTATCAAGGATAAGAAAGGTGGAAAAAGAAGAAATATACAAAGTCATGGGGGATAATAAGTATACTCAATTCACTGAGGTGTTCAAAACTACTATGTATATCCTGGGGACTAAAAAAAGAAAAGCAAGGAGGTATACAAAAGCTGGAAATGCAAGGGGGAACCGCAAGTTAATCTGAAATTTCTGGAGGTTTCAAGTGTGAAGTATGGAGAGGGTGTTGTGAGAGAGAAAGCAGGAGCCAGATGTTAAGGGTTTCTTGTACTGCCTGGGAATTTGAATAGTGTCCTGCAGGACAAGGAGGTCACTGATGGGGTTTCGGCAGGAGAGTAACATCAGCTATATAGAAGATTGATTGGAGAGAAGCCAATCTGGAAACTGGGCCATCATTTAAGTGGTGAAATGTAATGAAGATTGAAACTAGTGGGAGGGTGAATAAGAAAGAGAACAGACTTGAGAAACATTTCAGAGTATAAGACAGAGGGCTTGGTCAGAGAGAGTCAAGTATCATATGGTTTCACTTATTTGTGGAGCATGACAAATAACATGGAGGACATGGGGAGATGGAGAGGAGAAGGGAGTTGAGGGAAATTGGAAGGGGAGATGAACCATGAAAGACTATGGACTCTGAAAAATAACCAGAGGGTTTTGAAGGGGTTGGGGGGGTGGGAGGTTGGGGGAACCAGGTGGTGGATAATAGGGAGGGCACGTACTGCATGGAGCACTGTGTGTGGTGCAAAAACAATGAAAACTGTTACGCTGAAAAGAAATTTTTAAAAAAAGTGAAAAAAAAAAGGGCTTGGTGATTCGCTGGATATGGGTGAAGAATGAGAGGAATGTTTTGACTAACTTCAACAGTTTTCACTTCGGTAACTGGGCAGATGGAGATGACACCAGCCACAGCAGAAAATACAGATGGCAAAGCAAGCTTGTGAAAAGGAGAAAATGCAAGAGGGTGAGAAGAAACACAGAAGGGGTAAATCAGGACGGTGATGGTAGGGGGTGTAGTAGCAGATGATTTTGGTTTCAGACATGTTGAATTGAGGTGCCTATGCACTATTAAGAGAAAACTGTTCAGTAGGCAGCTGTATGTATCAAGACTAAGTAATTCTGTAGAAATTTAGTGTCAGGCCCTGTACTAGGCACTGGTTGAGTTGTATAACAGCCATGATTTTTGCCCTCCCAAACCTGACAGCCTAATGAAGATGTAATAATCGGGAGCTCAGGGGAGAGGTCTAGGCTAGAGCTCTCAACACAGAGAGGGAGACTGTTAGAAGTAAGAAGAGAATTAAATTCTTAGGATTTTAAACTATCATTTACTATGAGCTATACTCTATGCTCATCAAACTTCACAAAATTCCCATGAAATATTATTAAAATGTTATAGATGAGGAAAACGAGGGGCAGAGAATTAAGACTCAGAGGTCACAATCTGGCCTTTGGGTGAATTTTATTCTTTTTTTTTTTTTTTTAAAGATTTTATTTATTTATTTGACAGAGAGAGCTCACAAGTAGACAGAGAGGCAGGCAGAGAGAGAGAGAGGAGGGAAGCAGGCTCCCTGCTGAGCAGAGAGCCCACATCGGGCTCGATCCCAGGACACTGGGATCATGACCCGAGCCGAAGACAGAGGCTTAACCCACTGAGCCACCCAGGCACCCCGGGGACACTACTTCTAATAATGATCTTGGAACATAAACTGGCATAAACTGGGTGGACTGAGGTTGCAGTGGGCAAACTCAGGTGTATTGTTACTCTGCTACTTCGTGGTACCAGCCACACAGCTGAAGATCTAACTCCTACAAGGTAGTTGCTCATATTTTGCAGTTACTTTTGTCTGGAAATATGTTTGTGTTGGAGGAGGCTGACCTCAAGTACCTGTTTGTCACATGAAGCTGCAGCCTGGGATCATGACCTGAGCCAAAAGTAGAGGCTTTAACCCACTGAGCCACCCAGGTGCCCCATGGGGTGAATTTATTCTGAGAGCTGTTTTGCTGCAGTGATTTTAAAATACCTCTGGATGGGTTTGCACTATCCAGTTTGTTACTTTCCTCGTTCTCCATTGTCTTACATCGTATGTATGTCACTTGTAACCTTTCTGCTTCCTTCAGACATTTGACTTTGTGCTGTATGGCCGAAGGTCACCGTGCTACAAATTTCTTGGTAAATATACAGGTGTACAGTATGAGCTAAGAGAGGACTTGGCCCAGCTGTCAGTGCAGTGTTCACAGGAGGCCCTGTTCTAGCTCTACTGCACTTAGGGATCAGGCTATGGAATCTTACAAAGGCACCTGCTAGTAAATAAACTTTGCTAAACTATGAAAATCAGCGTATATTCTCTCAGGTTCTGATACACGAGGCATGTATAGCACGCAGAGGCAGTTGCTGACATGGGGCTCACAGATGGCCCACGTTCAGGGTGCTGGAAGAATTAGGCACATAAACATTAAACTCTCTAGCATGATTGCAGATGCAGATGACCCTTTGGAAATCTGTGTATTCCACCAGCTGTGAATTCTTTTAACATCCCCAAGGATCTGGCATTTAGACTGATAAGGATTTTCGAATGAATACGTGAAAATATACAATTTAGGTTAAATTAAAAAACAAAGACAGATGTCCAAACGGTTGAGATTTTACAATATCGTCCTGAGACGGTTGGACCCTGGAGGCGCAGTGGGAGTACCAGGCACTGAAGATACAGACCCTTAACTACAATTACTGAACAAAAGTGCACTACCCTTCAGAGCACGAAGCAGGTTCCCTGGATCCTCCCCTTCTCCCACCCCAGGCGCTCATACACGCGGCTCTCCGCGGTGGGCCGGCCCATCCTGCGGTCGTTTATAGAAGCATACCCTCCCCGCGGGACTCTGCAGTGCCGAAGTCCGGGTGTGCGTCACTGCAGTGCTCGGAACAGCCCTCGCCCCAGCTCGGAAGGTATCTCTGCACGCAGTGAATTGGGGCAGCGCGTAACGCAGCGTATTACTCCCCGCTGCTGCGTTCGGGAGCGACACCCCGAGCGCGCATGTGCCAGGGCGACTTCGTGGTTGGCCCCTCCCGCGCTCCGTAGAGCTCCCTGGGCGAGCTCCACGTAGGCCGCGCAGGCGTCTTTGGCACACCGTTCACCTGCTGCCGTTGTCGCCGCCGCCGCCGCTCCCGGGGCTGGATGGGGGGCATAGGCCAACCAGTGGCACCCAGAAGAAAGAGACGCGGCGGCGGCGACGCCGACACCCGCAGGACGAGTGTCCCGATCCGCCCGCGAGCCCAAGGAGGAGGCGGTGAGGCCGGGCCCCTACGGTCCCTGGTGTAGAGAGAGGCCGCTGTCGCCGCCGTGGCCGGGTCTCCCTGGGCACTCGCCCCTCAGGTCTCACACTCAGGACACCGCGCTGCACCATGTTCAAGAAACTGAAGCAAAAGATCAGCGAGGAGCAACAGCAGCTCCAGCAGGCGCTGGCCTCGACTCAGGTACTATGGCCGCTGCTCTCGTCTAGTTCCCGACACTCCTTGACACAGGTTCGGGAGCCAGGAGAAGGGAAGGTTCTTCCGTGACCCTTGACGTCTAACCTGAGAATCTCCCCCAAACTCCGGTCTGGGAATGAGTCCAGGGCGGCCCGGGTTCTCTGTGTTGGGGACCTGGGGACCCCCATCCCCAAACCACATGCAGGAGAGTGGGAGAGGATGGCAAAATCCTTTGGGACGTCTGACCTCTAGTTTTCCCCCAACGCACGACCCTGGCCTGAGAATAAGTTAGAGGGTCTATGATCTTGCATGACTTTTGACCCCTATCGAAGGTTCCCTCACCAATCCGAGACTCCAACTCAGGAGTAAGGGCCGGGTAGGAAAACCTGGGGTCCTTATAATACCTGACTTCTTGTCTGAAGTTCTCTCTCCCGTCATGACCCGAGATTGAGTCTGGAGGGGCTTGGATCCTGCTAGACTCCCGATCCATTACGGGAGTCGCCAGACTATGGTCCCGAGGTGAGGGTGAGGGCGGGGGTCGAGCCATTCCAGGTCAGGCTGCTTGCGGGAGCATTGGACCTAAAAGAGGTGGCAGTGTGGCCAGCGTCCAGCGCCCGAGGCTGTCACGAGTTAGTCACTTCGCATAACTTGGTTGATCTCGGTCGGGCGTAGGGACAGACATTCTGAGGCCAGGCTGGGGTTCTGCCTATCCCCAGCCAGGCTTCAGCTTCAAGAGTCTTGTTAGTTTGTTTTTTCATGAATGCTGTTGCTTCAGGAAATGACAGTTTCTAGGAAAAAGGGGGCGTGTTAGTAGTGTTAATTTAAAGAAACAGTTTCCTAGACACCAAGGAGAACGTGTGTTTTGGTGCTCGCAGCACTTGTCTCTTGAGCAAAGATGAGGGCTTCTGCTAAATTTTCTCTCAGCCTTTGTCAGTTCCAACAGATTGAGCAGTGCCCTCTCTCTCAAATTTTAGAGTTTCCACAAGAAAGGCTGAGTTTTGATTAACTTGGAGATATTTAAAAATATTTTTAAAAATAGATTTATCTTATACAGCTTTTAAACAACTGTTAAGCAACTAACAATTATTAAGTCAACTATCACATTAAAACAACTGTAAAAACGACTATAACTTGAAGTTGTTCTCTTAAAAGTTGTTCTCTTAAAAGCTAAAGCTCATGTAAAGTGAAACTGCTTGAAATACATTGGAACATGACACTGAAAGCTTTTTCATTCTCCTAAGTAAAATGCAAATAGTGATTAAAGTTTAGATAGTAAATACCTTACTTTTCATACTATTTACTGCCAGCTTTTCTTAATTTACAAAACACATTTATTTAAGAAAGAAAAAACTTAAAAATGTGGTAGAGATGGGGAATGTGGGGAAACATTATGTTAGTTAAATGTAAAGCAGTTACATTTGGGAATGTTTAAAATATTGATCCAAGATTCCATCTCTAGAAATTTATTCTAAGAAAGCTTAGGATGAGGTACGTGGGTGGCTTAGTCTGTTAAGTGTCTGAGTTGGCTCAGGTCATGATCCCAGGGTCCTGGGTTTGAGTGGGGCCTAGGGCTCCCTGCGTCTGCTTTTCCCTCTCTCTCTGCCCCTCCCCCTGCTCATTTTCTCTCTCTCTCTCTCTTTCTCCAATAAATCAAATCTCTAAGAAAAAGTTTAGGATGTATGAAAGATTTAATGTCATGGACTTCTATTTCAGTGTTGTTTTAACAGGTAAAAACTGGCTAAAAATAGAAAATTGATTAACAGATTTTTTAAGGTAGTGGGTTATTATGCAGCCTTTAAGAAAAGCCAACATTTATTGGGATTTTACTATGTGAGAGGCATTTTGGTTTGTATTTTACACGAATAATTTTATTTAATTCTTACATACACCGAAGAAGTAGATTCCCATAGGTGAAGGAGTAAGGTTCAAAGAGATTAACTTGCCTAACACACCTATTTTTAGAGCCTGTGGGAAAGTAATAATAACATGCAAAGATATTTGTGTTAAAGGACAAATTAAGAAGCAGCATGTAAGGTGTGAACCCAGTTTTGTGGGGAAAAATATGTATGTAAAGTATATTTATATACAGGCAGTGAAAATAGTTTAAGAAGGTAGTGCTCATGAGATTTTATTATTATCTTTCTAATTCATAATGTTTAGTTTTTCTCCATGAAAATAAATTGCTTTTGTGCACTAACAGAAAGAGGTGGTTTTTAGAGTAGTAAAAAAGTTAACAAGCTAACTAATGTATTAGGTGAGACAGTGCATCTGGATCAAATAAAATCATTGTATATAGAAGATTTAAAACAGTCCTCTTTGACAGTAGGTATAATATATATATCAAGAAGGTAAAATTAAATTGTTGTGATCATCTACTCATGGAGACTTTATTCTGTTCTGGCCTCAGATCTTTAGCTATTAAGAACTCTTCAGGATAAGAAGTTGTGGATTATTGTTTTCAAAGTTTAAGATTTTTTTTCAAGGGTGAATTAGAAAAGAAAAAAAACCTTTTTCATGACAATCCTTTTGCAACAGATTATCGTATCCTTGTTTTCTTAAGCAAAGATCTTGAATTTGTATAATAGTATCATTTCTTCATTTTTGAGTATAAATTATTTTGTGTTGAAGGCACCATGCCCCCAAGAATTTTTCTGGGTTTTTGTTTGTTTGTTCTCTGTCTACTTTTTGTAACTTTGTAACCTCCTTCTCTACCTGCCACATGTCTTCTCTTGCCTTTAAACTGTTGTGGGGTTTGAATCAAGGTACATAAACAACTTTTTTTTTTTTAAAGATACATAAACATAAAATTTTATGTGAAATAAGGGCAAGTACCTGAGGGATTCTTTAGTGCAGTGTAATGTATTAACACAAATTTTCAGTATTTGGAGGCCTTTGTGTGCATACTTCCTGTTTCTTGGCTTGCTTTTCATAGGTAAGGTGGCCTGAAAGGTATTTTTCTGATAAATTGAGTTGTCAGGCATAGGTAATTCTGGGATAAATGAACCATTTGCATTGCAATATTTGTAAAACTTCCCAGCAATAATAATTATAATAATGATATAGGGTTCCTTAAGGTTTTGAAAGCATTCAATAAAAATAAGAAATAGTTCCCAATCACTTCTATTTGGTTGGTACTAAGATTATTTGCACCCTTCCTTGGCAAATATTCTAAGTAATTACTTATTCAACACTGATGATGACTCGAAGCCTAATCACTAATTAAAAATGAAGTTAAAAATTTTAAAGTCAAGGTTTATTTATTTATTTATTTATTTATTAAAAGTAGGCTCCACGCCCAGTGTAGAGCCCAATGCAGGGGTTGAACTCAGGACCCTGAGATCCAAACCTGAGCTGAGATCAAGAGGGGGACACTTAACTGACTGAGCCACCCAAGTGATCCCAATTATATCATTATTATTATTATTATTTTGAGAGAGAGTGTGCATGCATGAGATGGGGCAGGGAGAGAGAGAATCTTAAGCAGGCTCCACACTCAGGACAGGCCCCAACCCAGGCTTGATCTCAGGACCCTGAGATGAAGTCAGGAGTCCAACATTTAACTGACTGAGCCACCCAGGCACCCCACTTACATTGTTTTTTAGCAGTGAATATCTGTTTTGGATTTTTAAATTCCTATATAGTGTTTGTCTTGATTGGATGGGGACCTCTCCCCCCAATTGTGGGGCATCCTGATCAGGTGGGGACCAGTGGCATGGGCAGTAAAAAGGATTCACACAAGGCAAAACAAAGGAGATAGAAATTTACTGGATACACCTTAAAGGAGTGGTTGGCAGGACTGCTTTGCTGTAACAAGGCAGTGTTTTATATACAGTGGGGGCTGTATTTAAAGCAGGAAGGTGAGGACATATGGGGACATACGGAATTTTCCCTTTTTTTGGTGACTGTGTCTGGTTGTATTGCTCAGTTAGGGTTTATGAATATTTTGAGGTAGGTTGCCTATATTTAGCCAGGTGGTCACTGGGGGCTCTTTAGCCTTTGTTGAATTTCTGTTGCTCAAGCTGGTTGTTAAAAGCAGTCTTACAGAATGAACTGGATAGAATAAGCATTAAAAAGTAATATAGAATACATTATAACTGGGATATATATAATACATAAATAAAAATATATTTTAAAATTTTATTTATTTATTAAAGTAATCACTATACCCAGTGTGGGGCTCAAACTCATGAACCTGAGATGAAGAGTTGCATGCCTCTCTGTCTGAGCCAGCTAGGCACCCCAACATAAATAAAAACATTGTCAGCCTTTTTCTAATATTTTTTCTTTATTACTTTTTCTAATACTTTTTTCTAATATTACTAATAAAAGTAATAAAAGTAAAAAATACTTTTTCTAATATTACTAAAACTTTAAAGTACAGACACAAATGGACAAATAATTGTGTGATCCACTTATCTGTGGTACCTAGATTAGTCAAATTCATAGAGACAAAAAATTGAATGCTGGTTGCTAGGGGCTGGAAAGAGGGGAAGTCAGGAATTAATGCTTAAAGGATAGAGTTTTGGTTTGGAGAGATAAAGTTCTGGAAATTGATGATGATGATGGTTGCACAACAGGGTGAATATACTTAACACCACAGAACTGTACATCTAAAACTGGTTAAAATGGTAATTTTTATATATATTTCACCACAATAAAAGAATTAAAAACAGCAGGAAGTAAGACTCCAAAATAATAGTTTATGTAATAGAAATTTAAAGAAAATACATAGCCGGGAAAAGTCCCTTTCTGAAGGAATATAGCCTTATTGTAATCCAGGTTTACTAAGTAGTTGCCCTTCTTAGAATTGGGGAAACCATAATTCCCAGGGAGAACATTAATATATAATATTTGTATTTTGATCAGTAGCATATAGTGGCTGTTGATAATTCTTTAGATAGAATGTACATTAAGTTCTCATGTTTTAAATATAAAACAGTCCTAGTTTATGGGATTAAAAAAAAGTGCCATGAAATTTGAATAGAGTACTGGCCATACAGAATTCGTTCATTTGCTTCGTAGTTTGGTAGGGAGAGCTAGAGGAAAAAAATTCTAAGAGTTTTGTCTTCCTAGCTTTTGGGATGATTAACCCAGTTTGTTAAATTGTGAGATTCAAAGATCCCAAGATATGGATATAATTTTACATATCTCAACTTTACATCCCGTGGAAACTAGGAAAATTCATAGGGCATTCTGCAGGGCCCAGGCAAGAGAGCAAGGCTGGAAACTGATGTAGAAGTCAGTTAATGTGTTAATAATGAAGGTCAGGGCTCTAAAAGTATAGGGTTTTAACCAACAGTGGTTGGTTCCTTTACTTCTAAATCACAAGATATATTAGCAAGACATTCTTATTTATTTATGGAATTCTAGGTAGGAAATGTTCCCTCAGACTGTTGAGCTTCTTTCTTTCTCCTCATCTTCCAGCATTATGTGTTAGAAATGAGAAGTCTAATTCCAAACCTGTTCTTTCTTCATTGAGAGTTAACCTGATCTTTGAATCTTCTTTTCTTCCCTTGATTTTAGAAAATTCCTTTAGAAAATTTTCTTCTTTTAGTTCTTTGTTGTTGTTGTTTGTCCCCCCCCCCTTAAAAATCTTCTTAATCTTTCTGGACAAGTTCTTTGGGTATTCTTTTTCTTTTTTAAGATTTTATTTACTTACTTGAGAGAGAGAGAGTGTGTGAGAGAGAGAGCATAAGAGGGGAGGGGTTCAGAGGGAGAAGCAGACTCCCCGCCAAGCAGGGAGCCCTATGCTGAACTTGATCCGGGGACTCCAGGATCATGACCCAAGCCGAAGGCAGTCAGTCTCCAACCAACTGAGCCACCCAGGCGCCCAAGGGTATTCTGACTTTCTTTTTATATATTCCTTTTTTCCTGTTTGTTCTATTGTTTTGAGAGATTTCTTCAACTTTTATTATTAAATTTAATTATTTAATTATTAAATTTATTCTAGTAATCATGTACTTAACTTCTACAAATAATAACACTAGTAAGCATTTATTGAGTAATTATTATTAATCATGTACTTTTCCTGGTTGTATTGCATGATTTCCAAATTAAAACATGAAATAATATAACATATGATTTGTATTATTCCCATTTTCCAGATAAGAAATTGAGGCTGGGGCAGGTAAAGTAACTTGTCTCGGGTATACAGTTATTTAGTAGTAAATAACTGAGATGAGCTTAGGTAGTGTGTCTCAGAAGCCCATTTTTTTAACCACTGTGCTCATACATGTTGCTTTGTTTTACTTTTTAGTAGCAGCTTATAGTTGTTTAAAGAAACTAGAGCTTATCAAAACTGTGGTAAGATAAGCATTATATAGTACATATATATACATTTGTATTTAAGTTCTGTTTCTTGATTTATCTGATTTTTTGGGGGGTCAGTTACTACAGTCTTACTGGTCATCTTGTTTGTTTTGTTAAGAAAAATGTCTTGTGATTGCTAGTTGTTCACTTATATTTATGAAGTCCTGGTGGGTGGTTTATTTCGCTAGCTGACATGGGTTTTCTCTGCTCTTACGTGCCTCTCCCCTGTGTGGAGAGTGGTTAGGGAAGGGAACAATCGGAGGATCCCTCCTGCAGCCCAAACGAAGAACGTCTACCTACTTTGAAAGGTGACCATATATAATTGATCATGCACACATTCTTGAGAATGTAAGGGGACACTACTTTTTTTTTTTTTAAGATTTTATTTATTTATTTGACAAACAGAAATTATAAGTAGGCAGAGAGGCAGGCAGAGAGAGAGGAAGGGAAGCAGGCTCCCTGCTGAGCAGAGACCCCGATGCAGGGCTCGATCCCAGGACACTGGGATCATGACCCGAGCCGAAGACAGAGGCTTAACCCACTGAGCCACCCAGGCACCCCGGGGACACTACTTCTAATAATGATCTTGGAACATAAACTGGCATAAACTGGGTGGACTGAGGTTGCAGTGGGCAAACTCAGGTGTATTGTTACTCTGCTACTTCGTGGTACCAGCCACACAGCTGAAGATCTAACTCCTACAAGGTAGTTGCTCATATTTTGCAGTTACTTTTGTCTGGAAATATGTTTGTGTTGGAGGAGGCTGACCTCAAGTACCTGTTTGTCACATGAAGCTGCAGCCTCTTCAGCCTTCTGTACAGAATTGGAGTTACGGCTACTTTTGTCCTGATTTCTCTATCAATTTGAATCCTTTTGCCTTCAGTTCTTCAGAAATTTCTCATCTTTTTTTTTTTTTTAATTTTTATTTATTTGACAGATCACAAGTAGGCAGAGAGGGGAAGCAGGCTCCCCACCAAGTAGAGAGCCTGATTTGGGGCTTGATCCCAAGACCCCGAGATCATGACCTGAACCGAAGGCAGAGGCCTTAACCCACTGAGCCACCCAGGCGCCCCTCATTATCTTTTTACTGTTAATGTTCTCTGTTTTATTCTTGAGTTTTAGTTAATCTATGTTTTTCTACCCCCCCCCCCCCCTTTTTTTTAAACTTTTACTAAAGTGGGTTTTTAGGAGGGAGTGAGGTAAGCAATAGTATTAAGTCTACATTCTTATACTGGAAACCTATTCACCATGATGTATTTAAACATAAGTTCAGGGGCCCTTGGGTGGCCCAGTTGGTTAAGTGTCTGCCTTTAGCTCAGGTCTTGATCCCAGGGTCCTGGGTTTGGGACCCACATGGGGCTCTCTGCTCAGTGGGGAGCCTGCTTCTCCCTAACCCTCGGCTGTTGCCTCCCACCCCCGCTTGTGCTCTCTCACTCTTGCTCTGTTTCAATGAATAAATAAATAAAATCTTTAAAAATTTTTTTAAAGGATTTTATTTATATATTTGATAGAGAGTGAGAGAGAGCGCACAAGTAGGCAGAGAGCGGCCGGCAGAGGGAGAGGGAGAAGCACGCTCTCCGCCAAGCAGGGAGCCTGATGTGGGGCTGTCTGAGGATCCTGGGATCATGACCTGAGCTGAAGGCAGTGGCTTAACTGGTTGAGCCATCCAGGTGCCCCTACTTTTTTTGATTTTTAAAAAAGATTTTATTTACTCATTTGACAGAGAGAGAGCACAAGTAGAGGGAGCAACAAAGAGAGAGGGAGAAGCAGGCTCCCTGCTGAGCAGGGAATCTGAAGCAGGGCTCCATCCCATGAGATCATGACCTGAGCTGAAGGCAGAGCTTAATCAACTGAGTAACCCAGGCACTCCTAAAATATTTGACTTCAAAATTATAAATTCTTGGGGCACCTGTGTGGCTCCGTGGGTTAAGGCCTCTGCCTTCGGCTCAGGTCATGATCCCAGGGTCCTGGGATCGAGCCCCGAGTCGGGCTCTCTGTTCAGTGGAGAGCCTGCTTCCCCCACTCTCTCTGCCTGCTCTCAGCCTACTTGTGATCTCTCTCTCTCTGTCAAATAAATAAATAAAATCTTTAAAAAAATTATAAATTCTCAACAAGTATATATTCCTTAGATTGTAAAGACACTATCTGATTTTTCTATCTTACTTATTTTGTGGAATCACTTGGTTAAGTTAGCATATACCATGTGATTGGCCTTAAAATATGCTGTTAACAGTAGTTAGTGTCTGAATGTTGAGAATATCAGTCCACTTATTCATTATCAACTATTGGATGAGATTTAAGATGAGAAATAGATGATCTTTTAATCTGTATGTCATGTTTTAAATTTTATTGGGTATCTTGTTTTGAACAAATGACTTTTTTTTAGAGGATTTTATGTATTTATTTAATTGACAGAGACATAGTGGGAGAGGGAGCACAAGCAGGGGGAGTGGGAGAGGGAGAAGCAGGCTTCTCACTGAGCAGGGGAGCCGATGCCAGACCTGATCCCAGGACCCAGGGATCATGACCTGAGCTGAACGCAGGTGCTTAATGACTGAGCCACCTAAATACTATGATTTTAATTAAAAATTTTCTTTTATTTTTATCAAAGTGATATGTTACATTATTTTAAAAGGTGAAGTACTACTGAAAGGATATTATGCAAAAAAAAACCATTGTCTGCTCCAACCCTCCAGGCCTGTTCTCCATATTCTCAACATTTTGTTTGCCCAGATATTTGACTTCATATTTCTAATAATAAACTATTGTTGCTTTGCTGTTTGTTGAGTTGTACATCATAAACCTTATCTACTGGTTTCCTGCCAAAGTAGATGATTTTGGGAAGCATTGCTCCATTGTTTTCTATTTGCAGTGTTGCTATTAAGATGTCCGTTGTCATTCTGCTGCTTTTTTCTTTCTGGAGACTTTAAGATCTACCCTTTATGGCTTGTTGTCTGAAATTTCATGGTAAATATGCCTGTGTGTGGATTTCTTTATGTATTGTGCTGGACACTCAGTGGGCATTGTATGGTGCCACTCCTGTGCTTAAATTCTTGGAAACTTTTACATATTGTTTCTTTGATAATTCTCTCCCCTTTGTTTTTTCTCTTCTCTCCTTAGCTGCATTTTGGTGGCTTTTGTGCTTTCAGGATAGATTCTCTTTTTCTTTTTTTTACCATTTATATTCCATTTTGGGTTTGTTGTTGTTGTTGTGTTTTAGGTTTTGTTTTGCTCTACTTTTGAGAGATTTCTTCAAGTTATTTAACTCTGAAATTGAATTTTGGATTTTGGCTATCTTATTTTAAAATCTCGAAGGGCTGTTTCTTCCTGTCTTTTCCTTTATCATAGCATTGTTCTTGTTATACAGATACAATGTTTTTTATCTCTCAGAATAATGATGGTTTTTTTTTAAGTTTTCTTTTAATCTTTACTGTTTTTTTTCCTGGTTCTTGTGTTTTTGTCTCACTTTTTTACTTTGGAAACTTTATTGGGTGCTCTGGGCTTTCCATTCATATTTAAGGGTGAGGCACTAAAAATCTGATGCTATTTGGAAGTAGCATGTGATAGAGACACTGGGGTTCTCTGCTGGGTTATTATTGGGGAAAATATCTTCACGCTGGTAACCACAGGTCTGGAGGTCATTTGGTTTCTCCAGAGAAGCCCGGTGTTGTTTTCAGAAAGGTGAGAGGGTTATAAACCAAGCTGCCAACCTTCTGGAAGCAGGGCTGATTCACTGCAGGTACCACTTAATTCCACTAATGTTAGTCATATACTTTGCCCTTTGTTCCTCTCTTACTGTGCTTGGTTTTGCCCAGTTTGGAGCCTAATTGGCTCCCAAAAATAAACCTCTGGTTCTTCAGGGGCTCTGTAAGGTAGGACAGGGATCTGGGGATCCTTCAACCAGTCTTCTGTTTTTGGTCTTGTCTCTTCTTGCATCTTGTGTTAAACTTTTGCTTTAAGTCCTAAGTCTTTTCATGGTTCTGGGGATGAAAATAGGCTTGCTTCTCATCACTGTTCTCTTTTGTAGCTCCTTGGGGTTGTGGTGTTCTCAATTGTGTTAAATCCTTTGCTGTTCTTTCATTTATACCAATCTTCTGAACATTGGTTGACATTTCTCCCCCCCCCCTTTTTTTTCAAAGATTTTATTTATTTGAGAGAGAGGAGAGAGAGAGGAAATGAATAAGCAGTGGGGTCGGGCAGAGGGAGAGGGACAAGCAGTCTCCTGGTGAGTAGGGAGCACAATGTTAGGCTCCATCCCAGGACTCTGGGATTATGACCTGAGCCTAAGGTAGCCGCTTAATCTACTGAGCCACCCAGGCGCCCCTATGTTCAGTTTCCTTTTATCTTAAAAAAATTTTTTTGGAGAATTTATTTATTTGAGAGAGCAAAAGAGCATGCAGAAGTGAGGGGGGAGGGGCAGAGGAAGGAGGAGAAGCAGGCTCCCCTTGAGTGGGGAGCCAGATGTGGGGCTTAATCCCAGGGCTTTAGGATCATGACTAGAGCCAAAGGCAGACGCTTAAGTGACTGAGCCACCCAGGTACCCCTCCTTTTATCTTTAAAAACGAGAATTAGTTAGGGGTGCCTGGGTGGCTCAGTGGGTTAAACCTCTGCCTTTGGCTCGGGTCATGGTCTCAGGGTCCTGGGATCTAGCCCTGCATCAGGCTCTGGGTTCAACAGGGAACCTGCTTCTCCCTCTCCCTCTCCCTCTCCCTCTGCCTGCCTCTCTGCCTACTTGTGATCTCTCTCTGTCAAATAAATAAATAAAATCTTAAAAAAATTCAGAAAAGAAAAATTCATTAAAAAAAAACTAGAATTAGTTAATTGATTTCAGAAAGTTATAGATTCAAAATGGTTACAACTCATTGTATCTCCAGAGCCCTTCAAGTATCAATGAGGTGTAACCATTTTGAATCTATAATTTTATTTTATTTTATTTTTTTTGAATCTATAATTTTAGATAGATATCTATATCTCTGCCTATCTCTATTTTATATCTATGTTTTTCTAAATCTAACAATTCATCTATCTTGAGTAATTCTTTCCATGAAAACTCCCAGATTGTAGAGCCCCTAATGAGTAAACTTTGGTTAACATAGTTTTGACTTTGATATAGAATTTTTCAGTAATACAAAAATCCAGAATTTGTGTTTTTGTTATCTTTAGAGTGTGGTATTCAGCTAGGATTAATGCTTTTTAATTTTAATTTTTTAAGATAACTAAAATATAGCAGTATGTTTGATGTAGTCTAGATTTTAGAGTTAGTGGCTGTCTTTATGTACATTGTTCTTACAAGGACAACATGGTATGGTGAAAGCAGTTAAGAGAATTGTGGAGTCTTTTAGTGGGTTGAGATCAGCTTTTTTTTTTTTTTTAAGTAAACTCTACACCATGCATGGGACTTGAACTCAACCCTGAGATTAAGCCAGTCAGGCTCCCCCTGGCTTTTTTTTTTTTTTTTTTTTTAAATGAAAGAATAAACTTGGTCAGGAAATATGACACTTTCTGTCATAAAGTTTAAGGTTCCGTAAGACTTTTGTCTTAGAGGTGTCTGTATATAAAATGGGTGCTTTATTTTGTCTTTACACTCTGGGTCCCAGTGGAAGAAAACCTGAGAAACAGTGATCTAAAGAATACCAGGGAAGTGGATGAGGGAATCGGAAGACCTGTGTCCTAACGCATAACACAGATCTTGTATACAACCTGGGCAAGCTACACAAGTATTCTGACCCTCTTATTTTCTCATCAGAGATCAGAAATTGGGGATGATAATATCTGTCCTGCTTAACTTTCAGATTGGTTGTGAGGATCAAAAGAGATACAGTATTTAAAAATACTTGTTGGGGGACACCTGGGTGGCTCAATTGGTTAAGCGGCTGCCTCCGGCTCAGGTCATGATCCCAGCGTCCTGGAATCGAGTCCCACATCCGGCTCCCTGCTTGGTGGGGAGCCTGCTTCTCCCTCTGCCTCTGCCTGCCACTCTGTCTGCCTGTGCTCACTCGTGCTCTCTCTCTCTCTCTGACGAATTAAAAAAAAAAAAAATCTAAAAATAAAAAATAATAATTAAAAAAATTAAAAAAAAATATTTGTTGGGGCACCTAGCTGACGCAGTTGGTAAAGTATGCAACTCTTGATCTCAGGGTTGTGAGTTCAAGCCATCGGGTGTGGAGCCTACAAATAAATAAATAAATAAATAAAATATATTTATAATTTTAGAGTTCTTATTTATTGAACAGGGCCTCCTAAGGTGCTGGGTGTTGCATTTGCCGTGAAAGATAGATGTAGTCTCTGTACCGAAGGATTGAGAGACAAGTACTCCTAGTATGAGTGAAGTGTGTGCATGGTACTGTGGCTGCACAGAGGAAAGCAATTCTGGAGAGAGTCAGGGTGACATCTGAACAGGTTCTTGATGGGTAATGAAAGGGGTAAGCCACTCAAGGCTTCTTTTTCCCAGAAGTGACTGTATACAGTTTCTGATGTTGCATAACAAATTACTACACTCTTAGTAACCTAAGAGTAGCCTAATAACCCAATTGTTACTTCATAGTCTGTAGGTCAGAAGTCTGGCATGGACGACTGGCTTCTTTGTTAAGAGTTTCACAAGGTATATTGGGGAGGGTATGTGCTGTGGTGAGTGCTGTGAAGTGTGTAAGCCTGATGATTCACAGACCTGTACCCCTGGGGCTACTAATACATTATATGTTAGTAAAAAATGAAAAATTTTAAAAAGTTTCACAAGGTGTCATTTAGACTATATTCTTCTTTTTTTCTTTAAAGGTGTATTTATTTGAGAGAGAGCGAGCATAGGTAGGGGGCAGGGCAGAGGGAGAGGGAGAAGCTAGCTTCCCGCTGAGCTGGGAGCCTGACATGGGGCTCAGTCCCAGGACCCTGGGATCATGACCTGAGCCAAAGGCAAACACTTAACCAACTGAGCCACCCAGGTGCCCCCAGACTAAGTTCTTAACTGGAGTTTAGGGTTTTCTTCTGTACTCATGTGGCTGTACTAGAATTTAGTCCTCTGTGGTTATAGGACTGAAGTCTTTATTTCTTCCTGGATGTTGAAGAAGGATCTAGAGGCTACCTGCATTTCCTTGTCACTTGGCCCTCATAGGCATTTGGTTTTCTTTCAGCACAGCAGGGGTGCATTTCTCTGCCTTCTGCCTCTGCCTTTGCACTCTAGACTCTTATATGAAGAGCTTTTGTGATTAGGTAGACTCATCCAGGTAATCTTTTGATTGACTCAAAGACTACTGATTAGAAATCTTAAATATGCCTGTAGAAATCCCTTTTACTATGTAATGTGTGATAGTCAGGGGAGTGATCTCATCATATTCACAGGGTGAGGGTCAATTGGGGTCATCTTAGAATTCTCCTACCATAGTGACTAATACGGTTTTTCCTATACTGAAATTGAGGCCAGTGGTTAGTTTCTAATTTTTTCATGGGCAATAAAGATATTAATTGTGACAGATAGCTTAGAAACCTGTCTAGATTTCTCTTGGCTATGAGAATTAATTAGACCAAGTTTAGTGTGGTAGAATCTAAATCCCTTTATATTTTGAATTGAGGATAGCCTATTAAAGATCCAGGGCCTTCCAATAAATGATCAAGTACAGTTGTTTTTTTATGCATGTTTTATATTTTACAATCATATGTAATATATGTGATCCTTACTTCTGCAACTCCAGGGCAAGACCTATCAGTCATCAGTCCAAACTTGCCAGGTGGCACTACTTTTCTGAAGATACTGTGTTTTATGACCTACCTATTCTTCAACTTCGCACACTCCAACATTTGATTTTGCTAGTTAATCCAGAGCTGATGGGCTCCTCAGTTGCTGATTAGGCTTGCATGAAAGCCAAAGTGTAAAGATTGTAAATATTTAAAGTGGGGATATATTTTTCAAGTGATTGGATGATCACTGTCTAAAAGTAGCCCTTTCCTGGTATCTGGAAAGCTGAATCAATAATTCCTCTGCACAGCTGCATAAAGCTTTGTCTCTGTGCTCACCAGATGATGAACTTTAAAATTGTGTCTATTTTCTCACATCCCTTATTTGTGACTCAGAGTCTCATGTGGGTATATTTGTTGGTGGAGCTCAGGTCACCTGCCCTAGATGAGAGGGATAGTGAGTTAGTCAGTTTTCTGAGCTATAACTTAGGGAGTTACAAGAGCTGTTTAGAAAAAAAAAAGGTTATTAAATTTTTGTCATTATTTTGTTGATATTTTCCTCCTTCCCTCCAATTAAACTGTTCCTTTTGATTTCTGGTTTTGACAGAAAAATCTCTTTCCTACTCAGTGATTGTAGAAATAAACTCTCATATCTTCTTTTATATTTCAATTTTTAAAAATCATGAGTTAAATAGGTAATGGGGATTAAGGAGTGCACTTGTGATGAGCACTGGGTGATATACCTGAAACTAATACTACGCTGTATGTTCACTAACTGGAATTTATTTATTTATTTATTTTTTCACTAACTGGAATTTAAATAAACATTTAAAAAATTAAATCTTTAATACAGCTTGAGTATGAAGTGAGCATCTAGTTGGTGTCTCTACCCCTATATGGAGGCCATTTGTCCCAATACTGCTTATGAAACATCTATTTTAATTTAGAATGTTGTACTTATTGTAAAATAAATATGTTTATATGTGTATGTATGTATGTGAATGTGTGTACACTCTTCCTGATGACCTCTCTGTTCCAATCTAGCCACAATAGTATGTGCTCACATTCATTCACTCATTTACTTAGCAAGTATTTATTAAATGCCTTTTATTGATGTAGAGCTTTGCAGACTACAAAAGAGTAAGATATCAAGACTTATTTCTATGTGTAGATGAGTTCAGATCTATTTTATTATGGGTGAGGGAGAGTCTTAAAGTTTTGGCTTTATACTTTTAGGACTTTTTTTTAGTTTGCATTAGAGTAGACTTCAACCTGGTTTACATTTTGGGCCCTTTTTCCTGAGGACTTTTGTGAAAATTATAGGAGTCAGGCTCTCATTTACAGACCTAAATGGATTGGCATCTTAGGATCCAGCTGTGGTGTGCCAAGTAGACTTAAAGCAAGGCCCTTGACTAGAGAGGTATTTACTTGTGCATTACATAGTATTGAATATTAGAGCTGAAAGACACTTTATTTTTAAAAATTTTAAAAGATTTTATTTATTCATTTGAGAGAGAGAGAGCTAGAGCACAAGCAGGGGGAGAGGCAGAGGGAAAGGGAGAAGCAGACTCAGGGAGCCCTCCCTGCATGGGGCTAGATCCCAGGACCCGGAGATCATGACCTGCGCCAAAGGCAGACACTTAACCATCTGAGCCACCCAGGCACCCCTGGAAGGCAATTTAAAGGTTGAATTGACAACCTTATTTTTTTTCATGAACTTTGAATTTTGGAATAATTTTGATTTATAAGCAAGTTGCCAAAATCGTACAAAGAGTTTTCATATACTCCTCAGCTGGTTTCACTTTCCCCTAATGTTATCATCTTGGGTTAATATCACAACCTTATTTTATGTATGAGGACACATAGCCCTCAGAAAGTTAGTTTAGCTAAGCTCACAGTTCTGGTTAGTGGTAGAGTCAGACCAAGGACCCATAGGCAGCCTAGGTCTTCTAATTGGTTGTTTTAGGTATTGTTTGCTTTTTCATGTGTTTGTTTTTTTCCTTTCTTTTCATGGGGTTCTTTGGGCATGAATTGAGAGAAAGACTACACAATATATAGTCCCATGTAGTCTTTCTAATTTGTGCAATAATTTATTAATCTAGGCTCCTTCCAATTCTTCAACACCAACAAGAACCAGGAGCAGGACATCTTCATTTACAGAGCAACTTGATGAAGGTACACCCAATAGAGAGGTATGTTTGGAATTTATTCTTTAATAAACCTCTTACAAGAAGCTTATTAATCTAAAATGCAGGCTACTGTTGATAACAAAATGGAAAATTATTTTGACAGGTCAATTTTTAATTGCTAGGTATTTTTATTAATAACATAATTATTGTTGCTTTGTAAATAGTAGTTTTGCTTTTATGTTTTCTTTGAGAATCTCAATTTGAAAGGACAATATGCTCTGTCTTTAATATTTGAGGTTGATAATAATTTGTTTAACAAGCATGATATAGGGAAAAGTTCTGTATTTTCAAGCTGTTGATTAGCATCTGAACTTAACTGATTTTATGTGACTTGCAGCTAGGCCCATAACTCAGATTAGGTTTTTTTCCATCATCTTTTTCTGTAAACTGTGATACAGGTTCAGAAGAGAGTAAAACAAAAATGTACAAATCACAGAATTATTATGAAGGAACCCTCCCATAACCGCCACTGAGGTTCCAGAAGGGACACTGCCAACATTGTAGCGCTGCCTTCTTCTCCCCAAAAAGATTATTATCATCCTGACCTTTTGGTATTTCTTTCCTTTTTTTAATAATACCATTTCAGTATGCTTTCTGTTGTAAACATTAGCTATTTACATTATTTACAGTTTGGGGTTATAAATTAGGCTGCTATGAACGTCATTATATGTTTCTTTTGGTCTACATGTACCTGCATTTCTTTTAGTTTGTACCTAGCACTGGAACACTGGGTCAAAAGGTATGTAGAATTTTAGCACTTAGAAGATAAGGCCCATTGTTTTTCAGAATAGTTGTAGAACTTTACCTTGCCCCCAGGAGTTTCTGAAAGTTGTTGGTGCTCTTCATTCTTGCTAGTCTTTTTAATTTCAGCCATTCTCATGGGTGTGTAGTGTTCTCTTATTGTAGCTTTAAGTCACATTTCTCTGATGACTAATGAGGTTGAGCACTTTTCATCTGTGTATTGGCCATTTGATATCTTTTTTTGGGAAGTGCTTCTTTATGTGTTTTGCTCATTTTTCTCTTGGTTTGTCTTATTGATTTGTGGTTCTTTTTTATATATTGTGGATGGTTTTTTTTTTTTTTTAAATGAGGCATAATTGGCATATAACATTAATTTCATGTGTACAATGTAGTGATTTGATATTTGAAAACACTGAAATGATCACAAGTCTAGTTACCATTCATCACCATACATAGTTACACATTTTTTTTCTTGTAATGAGAAGTTTTTTTTCAGGGTTTTGATGTTTCTTCTTCTTACTATACTTAGTATATTGGTTGATTTTATAGTATATTGGTTGATACACAATACAGTTGAAATCCTGAAAATAACATTGATTGCTACTATTGCTTTTTAATTTTTTGTATATCTTTAAACCTTTTTATTTATGTAAGCAATCTCTACACCCAGCGTGGGGCTTGAACTCACGATCCTGAGTCCCATGTTCTTCTGAGTGAGCCAGCCAGGAATCCCTACTATGCTTTTTAAAAAATACTTATTTCATCAAGGATGCTTTAAAACATTTTATATGACTATATCTTTACAAAATAATCCTTTTTGAAAGGGATGATTTGAATATTCTTTAACAATAGGCTTAAGTAAGCTGAAGGTTATTTTTTTATTTCTTCCCAGATTCCCAAATTTCAGTCCTAAAGATTCTGTGCTTCCTAGATTTCACTTAAAAAGTGGTTTCTGAGTGAAAGAGCAGCATCATCCCTTCATCTCCTTGCTTTTAAGTGTTTTCTGACAACTCTGAAAGCTATTTTTGACCAATGTAATGGTCAATTCAGTTTATTTTTACAAAATTTAAGGACTTTCTAATTTTATAATTAAGTTATTGATTAAATGGGCATTATGTAATTACCTTCTTAGTCATCTTCCCACTCCCTGAATTTTTAATTTTGTTAAATCTCTGATATAGAAGATCCCAACTTTCTGGTATAATGTTTCTTTTTAGCAAAATGTGGAAGTTTAACTCAAAATATAAGTATTTGTCCATCTCTCCTGTAGATACAGTAGTCTTTGTTATCAAGAATGCTTCAGAAGTAGATGGTTTCATTTACACAATTTCCTGGATAATTAAAGGTTTTATATACCTCCTAATACGTCTATTTTCCTGTGTTGGTAAATATTATATGTAAATCTAAACAAGTCTGTCTTTGGTTGCAGGCTTCCTTACAAGGGTATAAAAAAATCACCTCTATGATTCAGACATTGAAGGCAAAGGAGAACAGACTGATCTGCACTGACCCTAAAGTCTACAGAGCTCTGGCACTCTCTCATCCTTGCAAATGGCATGTTGATCATCCTCTTTCTTCCAGTGATCTTGGGCATAGCCTTGTTATCTTCAGCATAGAGCTCCTTTCCCTTTTAGTTGCTTGAGATGAATCTTTTTTGCCCCTCTAGAGCTGGATGCTTTAGAGCAGTAGAGAATGTAGGATCATTGAAAGGCTGACTAGGGCAGATGAAGCTACCATAGCCTCCTGCCCTCTGTTCCACTGTGATGATGTTTTTTAATTGAGATTAAATTCCTGTAACATAACATTTACAATTTCAAAGTAGTATTTAATATATTCACAGTGTTGTACATTCATCACATCTCTCTAGTTCTGTGACATTTTCATTATCCCCAAAAAAGCCCCCGTACTCATTAAGCAGTTACTCCCCATGCTCCCTCTCCTCCAGCCCCAGGTGACCACTGATATACTTACTACCTCTATGGATTCACTTATTCTGGATATTTTGTATAAATGGAAATATATAATTTGTGTTTGGCTCTTTTAGCATAATGTTTTGAAGGTTTACCTATGTTGTAGCATGTTTCATACTTCATTCCTTTTTGTAGCTGAATCTAATGATTTTTCTAAGAGCATGAATATATGTTTATGTAATTTGTTTGGTGTAAGACCTGGTATAGACTACTGAGAAGAGGATGGTTTTTGCAGTTGTCTGGATCAGTCTGGCTGACGGACCTTTGAAAGTTAACTTTTCAGCAACTCAGGTTTTCTCTTTGTAAATGGAAATAATAATACATGTTTTGTGGGGGTTTACCAGTGTGTAAATCTCCTGGCATGCTGGTTTGCACATAGTAGGTGCTCATTAAGTTGTTCCTGGGGGCAACCATGGAAAATGGGAAGGCCTGCCCAGCTTGCTTTGCTGAGGTCCCTGGACCTGAAGGGAGGGAAATAGATGGACTATTATGTGGACTAAGATCCTAGGGATGTTATCTGTCTATCTCTTTACCTGCTGAACTTTTGAAAGAATGATTGACATCTTCACTTACCCTGCTCTCTAATTTGCTGTCTTTTGGACACACTTCCTCATAGTTTAGGCATGTCCATTCTTATCCACATCCTAGGGACTTGTCTATACAACATTTTTGTATTGTTTTAAGATTAAATTCCAGAAATCAGTTTATTTTCTTAGAATCCTTTCTTTGTTCTGCTAAAAAAATGATGCATAGAAATAAATAGTTGTGGTTAATTGATGGATTGTTTCTGTTTAGTAGAGTGTGTTCATAAATACCTTATGGTTTTTTGCTTCTTTGCTTCCCTACGTGCAGAGAGACAGCCTGGAACAGTGGAGGGATCACAGAACATCATCCCTTACTTGCTCTGTGACTTTGGACATAACTGCTTGTAACTTTGTAGAACCTCAGCTTTCTCGTCTTTAGAATTGTGTTATAATGAATATTTTGTTAAATCTCTGATATAGAAGATCCCAACTTTCTGTTTTAAATGATATAATGTTTCTTTTTAGCAAAATGTGGAAGTTCTTGTGAGTAGCAAGTGAATTCAGAAGTATGGAAATACTCATAATTTGTGTATCACATAAAAAAGATTATTATTATACAGAAATGGAAAGGCTTTTTTCTGTACCTATCAGCTCTTGGATAGCACACACGCTAAGTTTTTAATTGTGACATTGCAAGGGAAGAAATAATGAAGCGTCAGGCTGCTTTGGATTGGAATGCTTTCCCAAACTTTGAGAAAGATGTCACTTTTTTCTCCTCCTCCACCTTCTTCTTCCTCCACCTCCCCCTCTTTTTCTTCTTTCTTTTTATACCTAAGGTGGGGCTTGAATTTATAACCCTGAGATCAGGAGTTGCACACTCCACTGACTGAGCCAGCCAGGTGCCTCTATTTTTTATTCTTCTTGATCTGACACATCTTTCAGAAATAAAATAATGCTTATTTAGTTGTCTTTGTCATTCCAATTAGTTTGTACTATTCTATGACACTCTCAGCTTTTGATACATCTTAAGCACATTTTATAAATTTATTCTATTTAAGGGCTACAGGCATTGTTCTTTAGGAATTAACTGAGAAGTATCTTCAAAGTAATGGGTAAGAAATATTTCTTCTTAAGTTTGGAATTAATTTTGCCCCTAAATAGATAGACTTTCAAAGCTAGTATGCTTTTACTTTGTTAGACTTAGATTGGAAGCCACCTGTCCCTACCCTCTGTTGGTTAATGAAAGTCTTTTACCCCTGTCAAATTGTCTTGGTATCTCATAGTTTTTTCTTTTGGTCTAATGATAAGATATGAGTTATATTAATAGGCTTCCTAATACTAAGCCTAATATTAAGCTTAATTATTAATAGGCTTCCTAATATTAAGCTTCCTAATGTTGGCTTAATTGTTCATTCCTTAAATCAACTCAGCTGATCAGGTTGCATTATTATTATCCTGCTGTACTCACTTTGATAGTTACATTGTATATATTTCTCCCAACTCTATTTGTGAGAAGAGTGGTTTGTACTCTTCTTTTTGTGTTGTCTTTATCAGTTTTTATTAGTTGGGAAGCTTTCTATCTTCTCCCCCTCCTCCCTTTTTTGCCTCTTCTCCTCCATTTATTTAGGTCTCCTTTAATTTAAAAAAAATGTATGCTTTTCAGAATATAAGTTCTGTACTACTTTTGTTAAATTTATTTCCAAGTATTTTATTCTTCTGGATGTTACTGTAAACAGGATTGTTGTCTTAATTTCATTTTTGGTTTCTCATTGTCACTCTGTAGAAATAAAGTTGCTTTTTGTCAGTTGATCTTGTATCCTGCAGCTTTGCTGAACTCATTT
The DNA here is from genome assembly GCF_922984935.1 of Meles meles. NCBI lineage: Eukaryota > Metazoa > Chordata > Mammalia > Carnivora > Mustelidae > Meles > Meles meles. The sequence continues at coordinate 32,563,429 of NC_060069.1, read as the reverse complement.
ATTAGGTTCTAATAGTTATTTAGTAGAGTATTTAGTATTTTCTATGTATAAGATGTTGTCATCTGTAAACAGAGGTAGTTTTATATCTTCTTTAATCTGGTTGCTTTTTATAACATTTTCTTCCTCGTTTCCCTGGCTAAGACCTTCACATTTAGTGCTGCAAGCCAGGAACTGAACAGGTGCCTCCAGCACTGGATGAAAAAGGTTGAGAAAAGCTTTCACTAACTGCTGCCTACAGCTCTCTGTGGCCCATTGTGAGAAGCTCCTGTCCCTAGGGGGAGGCCTCATGAGCAAGAACTGAAGCAGACTCACTTTGGCTTATTGTGACTGAGTCCGTGATAACCCCTATATTGCCATAGGACAGGAAACTCAAACTGGAGCCTAGGGAATCAGATTGACTGGATAAAGAAAGATGAGTACAGAAGGAAGGAGAAAGATAATACCTTCTTCAAAGTGAACCTGTAAATGAAAATTCTAAAGCAAATGCTAGGAAGGCAGTCAGTAAAAACAGGAATTGGAATATAAATTTATCCTAGATGAAATTCAAATTAATAGAGTAGTCTAGAAAAAACTTTAAAAACAAATATCTTTGATAAGATACATGAATTATTAATTCTCTGAAAAAGAATATAAAATTATGGGGAAAAAACAGACCAAAACAAAAGTAGATTTAGTAGGTATGAAAAAGAACCAATTAGAAATCCTTGAAGTAAAAAAAAAAAAAAATGATATAAAAACATAGAATAAAACTCAGACAAGTCCCAGTTCATGGGAAAATTGGGGTATTTAAAAAGAATACTGAGTAATTCCACTGAAAACTCAGAGAGATTAATAAGTATATATAGAGAATAAGAGACATGCAGGATAGATCAAAAGCCTTCAACAGATATCTGATGAGAGTTTTATGTATCTTCATCAGTGTTTAGACATAGAACTTTAGTCAGTGTTAGTTCAACTGATGGCTTCACCTAAGGACCACAGAAGAGGTGAATTAAGTTCTTAATAGATTTGGATTAGAATTTCAACAGAGTTTGAGAGACACGGAGTTGAGACAGAATTTGATTGAGAATATTTGGGAACTGATGTGTGTAAGATTTTCATAGGCATAGGAAGCAAATGACAAGGACAGTGAGTGGGAAGAAAGGCTCTTTAGGTTTTGAGGTAGCTGTCAATGGAAACTAATTTTGATACACTTGGCTTTTACTTGGACTAGGGGCAGGAGTGTAAATTGTTGTTTGGGCCCAGCTTCCTTTGAAATGTTTGGTTAATATGTTTTTCTGTACTGGGTATCAGCGTTTGTGTTTTTTTCAAATATACTCTTTACTATGATATTTTAAATTTTTTTGTTGTGGGACAGAGTGACTTCATTTCAAATGTTAATTTTGGAAGCGTAAGAAGAGTGAATTTGTATAGCCCTTCATTTAAAATCACATTCATTTCAAGGATGACTTTTCTGAGTTGCCAGGAGAGTTCAGATTTTCAGCAAGAGTAGAAACTTGGATAAGATGAGTGCCCAGAGCCAAACAGGCATCTAGTACGTTTTAGTACACCACTAATACTCAACTTTTAGGACCAGATGAAGAGTTAGTGGAGTCTCTGTAGTCATATCCATAACTCTACCATACTAAGATGAAAAGTGTAAGTTCTTAAGCTTGTGCAACATTTATTTTCGGATATGTTCTTTCTTATATATAATATGTAACATAATATACATTAACTGCTATGTTAATATTTGCAGAAGACTATTTTTTTTTTTTTTTTAGTTTTTGTTTTGAAATAACCATAGATCCCCAGGAGGTTTTAAAAATTTTTTTAAGGAGGACCTGTGTACCTTTTGCCCATTTTCTCCCAAAGTTTTCTTGTATAACTATTGTATGCTCTCAAAACGGGGGAGTTGACATTGGTAAACTGTGTGACATCACAGAGCTTATGCAGATTTCAGCTGTTTCGCATTGGAAAGTTCATTTTAATTATGATTTCTTCTAAATCTAATAATGATTATTAATATTTGGTGTATATAGTTTCTGAAGACTGAAGGACAGAAGAGAATACATTTAAAATAATTAGTATAATAGAATTTATCCTTAGAACTTGTATGAATTTCAGTTTCAGAAGTTTCCTTTGTACATATTGGAGAAAACTATTTTTGTTTCTAAGTGCAAAATAAATGATTATTTAAAATTTTATGTGTTTTGTCCTCACCATAAATTTCACTGCTGTCTTTTTGAATGTATAAAAATGGTCAGTATTTGTTACATTAAGGGTTAAGGGTTTGTGTTCTTTACCATGTATGGTTTTTACTGGTTAGACTCTTTTTTTTTTTTTTTTAAGATTTTATTTATTTATTTGACAGAGAGAGATCACAATAGACAGAGAGGCAGGCAGAGAGAGAGAGGGAAGGAGGCTCCCTGCTGAGCAGAGAGCCCGATGCGGGACTCAATCCCAGGACCCCGAGATCATGACCTGAGCCGAAGGCAGCGGCTCAACCCACTGAGCCACCCAGGTGCCCCCTGGTTAGACCCTTAAACCAAATCGGCAGACATGCGGTGTGTTTCTGAGGCTGTTGCATATATCGTTTGTATGCCAGTAAGCAAGTTGATTAAAGTTGGGCTTTGAGTTTCTAAACGGCTCAACTCCTCTCCATTCCTATCCTTTCCAGCAACTTGTTATTTCTGTGGGTGGAGAGATGGTAGCAGTTGTGGTGGTGCAAGGTCATTACAGTGTTGTGTATGCTGTGTGGAGAGAACACTTTGCAACATGCCCTTACTGTGATCTGTTTTTCATTATTTGTTTTATTTTTATACCTCTGCTTATTACACTGAATGAGACAGCTACTAGCCGGGATGATAGCAGAGCCTGCTTTTCTCTCTGAGTATACTATCTTTGCTTTGGATTCCTCCAAACAGCCTAAAACACAGACTGACAGTGTGGTGAGTCCTTCCACCGCTTTCTGCATTCCCTTTGTGGGGAAGCAAAGTAATTTGGTAATTCTAGAAGCAAATCTCATGCTGCTTGTCACTGATTGTCTCTCAAAGCATCTTCAGTGCTAACCCTGCTCTAAAAAATCAGAGTGAATTGCTGAATTCTGATGGCTGGTATGTTTTCTGGTAGCTTTTTAACAACAAAATAACACTATTTTCATTAATGTAGTGAAGACTACCTTCAACTTAGTGTAAACTCTAAGTTATCTCTCAAGGGAATGTTTGCACATTAACGAAACATGGTATGTATTGCTAGAAATCTGTCTTACTGTTGGTAGGAGGCCAAGAATATTTTAAGATGTGACTCACATTTTAAGAAAAAAAATTATATATAAATCCATTTGAACAACATTGAGCAGGTAGGTGGATTCTACTGTAACAAATAATTACATCTTATTTTGGGAGAGTACCAGTTTTCTATATATTAAACATCTGAAAGAAAGTAATTATCTCATTAATTTTCAGTTGACTGAATTCATACAATTTTAAATCTTGTATATAATTGCACTTTGAGAAAGTGGACTGTTTTCATATGTGTCTTATTAAGTTCTTAATTTAGGAAAACTTAGATATGTTTGATTGCCCAGTAAGGATTGTTTTTTTTTTGTTGCATTGGACACTGACTGAATTGGGATTCAGGTTTTTTTAAATGATGAGAATTGGTTTAATTTACTAAGTAGCTTGTGATGAAATTAGAACATTTCTGTAGTTAATCCATGCAGCCAGGAAAACCTTGGTCTGCATCTAGTCAGTAGCAATCCTGAATTACTTTCTGAACTTTTTTTTTTTTTTTTAAAGATTTTATTTATTTGAGAGAGAGAAATAGAATAAGTGGGGTGGGAGCAGAAGAGAGGGAGAAGCAGACTCCTTGCTGAGCAGGGAGCCCAACATGGGGCTTGATCCCAGGACCTTGGGATCATGACTTTAGCTGAAGGCAGGCACTTAACCATCTGAGCCACTCAGGCACCCTGAACCAGGTTTTAGAGAAGAAAGCAGCTGAGGGTTTTAGTGATGTCCTAGCTTGGATCTTAGGGCAAAGGATTTCTCCTTCGTTCTGGCTATAAGTGACACCTCACTATTTTCAAAACTGGTTGGAGAAGGAGACAGGAGTCCCATTTAAAGATAACTTACCACTTTCTTTAAAAACACAAAAGGATATTACATTATACTTCATGTAATAATAACAGAGACAAAAAAAAAAAAAGCTTCTCTGAGGCCCACTTCCATATACATCAAAGTAATTTAAGGACCTCTTCTGTTGTGAGAAATGCTAATGATTTTAAAATAGAGGCTTTTGAACTATTTAAAAATAATTTAAGTATACTAAAAGTCTTCCTTAGTCTTATTTGAATTTTGTTCAGATAAAGACTTGACTTTTTTCCATGTAACAAAGGAAACCATAGCATAACCTGTAATGGAATACAAATTTAGTGAGGGTCTACTTATGAGATCATCAGCTGTTGACTTCTAGCTAGTTCAGTTTTTTGCAAAATGACCCCAAATTCTAAAAATTGCTTAGTGCTCAGCAGTCAGTAAATACTTGTCAAAAGATTGAACAAAACATAATTGAAGATAAATCTGGCAGGCAATCTGTGTGTGCTTTTAAATTAAATGCATGTTAGATTAGAAGAATTTTTCTCTTGTCTTAGAATTGTCTCCAGGAGAAAGTTTTGATGACAGTTGAGTATTGACATGTGTTGAGCTTCTCTCTGGGAGAAGGACTTCAGAAGTCTTTTCATACCGAAGGAAGTAACTGCACAGGATTTGACAAGCATATACTGAACTTCTTCCACCAGTCAGGCAGAAGTCCTGGGGACCAAGATGAAAATACAGGATTCCTGCCCTCCAGGAGTTTATAGTTTAGTATGGAGACATATGCTTGAAATACAAAGGAATTAAACCTTCGTAGAAGAAAATATAGGCATAGGGAATATGAGCCCTCTGGCAAGCGTTATGAAGCTTCATTACAGAAGTTGCATTGAAAGTTAAAAGGTAAATGAGAATTTGCTGTGTAGAAATGAAGAGGGCATTTCAGGTAGTTTCAAAATCTTTAATTTTGCTTGTACAGTTTTGTAATTTAAATTTACAAGGTCATGTAACCAATGCTTTCTCTAACTGTTCTGCATTTATTTAAATATATGGTATAATACATATATTGAAATACATATGCAGGGAGGAGAGTTTTTAAATGTTAGGTAGTGTTTTTCTGATATTGTGATAGGTCAGATAATTATAGAATAGTTTTTTGTATGGACCACAATCATGTGTCAAGTAACTTAGAATATGAACTCTGTAATTACTCTTCCTCCTAATTTAAAATATTTTAGGGAATGATTTCACTTCCTTTCTCCATAATTTAACTGTTTATTAATTTTCAGTATATGGACTGAAAGACTTGTTGAACTCTATAAAGTATGTTTTTTATTTTATAGAGTATAGTGTAGTTTATTTTTAGAGTCAGCAAGCATTAATTATCATGCTACACAAATATAGCCATATATACAACTTGAAATTCTTTGAAATGGCAGAGAACAGGAAGATAAAAGTTATGTTCCCCTAACTTTTCTCCTCTATATAACTTAAAGGAAAATGTCTTAGACTGATAGAATTTGATGACTCTTTTTGTTTGTTTGTTTGCCGAGAGAGAGAGAGAGAGAACGAGCGCGCGCGTGCCCGTGCAAGCACACAAGCAGGGGGTAACGGGAGCAAAGGGAGAGGAAGAAAGAGAATCTTTTTTTTTTTTTTTTAAGATTTTATTTATTTATTTGACAGAGATGACAAGCAGGCAGAGAGGCAGGCACAGAGAGAGAGGGGGGAAGCAGGCTCCCTGCTGAGCAGAGAGCCCAATGTGGGGCTCCATCCCAGGACCCTGGGATCATGACTTGAGCTGAAGGCAGAGGCTTTAATCCACTGAGCCACCCAGGCGCCCAAGAAAGGGAATCTTAAGCAGACTCCACACCCAAAACTCTTTATATTAGAGGGAGAAGATACTTCAGTTGTTATTAGAGAAAAATCCAAACTGAAAGTGGAAATCATAGTAATAGTGGTATAAGAACTCTCTCTCATCCCCCAGTATCCTCAGTTAGTAACTCATGGCCATCTTATTGCAGTATTGTACTGCTACGCTCCTCTAGCCACCCACCCACACATGCACACCTCCCTTTCTCTGTCTCCATCTCTGTTGGGATTATTAGCAGATTTCAGAAACCTTATTCTATCTAAATGTTTTGGTATTTATTTCTAAAAGATAACAACTAAAAATATACAATACAATACATTCATCACACCTGAAAATTAATAATTTCTTAGTATCTAATACCTAACGAGAGTTCAAAAATTTGAGAACACTTGCAAAGCCGAGTGCCTTTTCCACTTATATTTAAGAATAAGTAAGGTCAGTTATTTGACCCTTCCTTGGTCCACCGTGGAAATGTATGGGAAATGTCTAATTTAACTACCAACTTACTGAAACATAGTGGCTAGTATTTGCTCTAATGCTTTGTTTAAAACTTAGAAGTTATTTTATCATGAGCTACTTGTATAGCTCTAATTTTGGTTAGTGTATTATGAATGCAGTATAGAATTTTGAATCTCAAAAAATCTCATTCGTTACCATGAAACCAATGCCAGTAAAGGGTGATCAGTAGGATGTCACTTAACTTAGAACATTCATCATACTAAGAGAATAAAACAAAAAGCTTTCATATGTGGAAGATTTTTTAATTATAAATTTTTCTGAAAATTGCCATAATAATTTCATTTAGATTGCTGGTCTCAGATGAATGAAGCATTTCCATTTCTTGTTATAAAGATGTTTTTCAGGTCTTAGCCCAAATAACTTTGAGTATTATTTGATCATAGGGAACACTTGACATTACTTCTTTTTCTGGGTAGTCATCTCCTTGAATGAGGTTTGCTAATTGATTCCCTGATGTTAGTTTTGTCATGGGGGAAAAAACTGGGGACATTATAATGGGGAGAGATATGTGATTAGTTTAAAATAAACTTTGCTACATACTAATCTTTGCTATTTAGTTACATATGTTATAGCAAAATAAATTTTCTAATACTCACCATACTAGTTTTGCCTTGCATGAAAACATTCTAATAAATGAACTAATTTTGTTTGATAAATGTGTCTAATAGGTCTTGGTACTTGGTCTTTGTTCTTCACAGTTTTAAAAGCTTGGCTTTTTGTTCCTTTTCTTTATGATGTTTCTTTGTTTTTCTTAGAATGCATCTATCCAAGCTATGAAATCTCCCGACAGTGTTAATGGAAGCGAACCAACAACTCCTCAGGTCTGTTACTAATGTTATTTTAGAAAATAGCAAGTCATTTCAGAGTGTTGGTCAATCTGTATTATTAGCACCTGGCTTTATATTTGAAATAGTGATGTCTATACATTTCATACACTATGTATGGTAAATCCAGGTTGGTTGATGCTTTCTTAGAAACAGTTTTAAATGAAAGTAGTTCATTGTATATACACCAGTTCTGTCACATGCCATTGTTACTCATTTAAAAAAATTAATGGCAGTGAAGGGAAAACTTTTTGAAAAAAGGAATCTGATTTTATAGTTGTAAAAGGTTATGGACAGTTTATGTCTAAAGACATTGAGTTACATAATTTACATAAATTTACAAATTTACATAATTTAATTGAGTTACATGAGTTACATAAAGACATTGAGTTACATAATTTGAGTTAGTAATTTAAGGTGGGGGATATGGAGGAAATGGGATTTCTCTTAAAGTTTGCATAGTATTTTTACTACTAGAAAACTTGTGTTATCTTTGATTTAAAAAAATTATTTGGGGAATACAGCTCAGGTGAATTTCTTTTGACTCTTTCCTAAAAAGAAGGAAACAAAATTCATTAAAAATGTCATAAGGGCAGCAGTGTCTGAGAGAATATTTGTTTGCTTTGGCTTTGGTAATGATATTATCATTAACCTGGCTGTTCTCAGCAGTCTCTAATGTAGGGCAAAACATTTTTAATTTGTGAATGAGCATGTATGTAGACAATTTATGAACTAAGTGATGTACGAACTAAATTACATAGACTAACCATTCTAAAGTATTGTCTAACAAATGTATGGATTAAAGCTTCCCAAATGCCATGAACAGATTCTGTGAATGAGAACCTCATTCCCTCATGGGGGCTGGTCAAGTTCCAGGCGTAGTCCAAGTCCCTGAGCTTGTTGACACTGGCTTTGCCCAGACTCCCTAGTTAATTCAAAGTCCTCTATAAATACCTCATTTTCTATAAGTGCCAGGAAGTAGGGGTAAAATATTTGGATGCACCACTCTAAATGGTGCTGGACAGATCCAGTGATCTTTAATATTATTAAAAATATTATTTAGAATGCCTATTTTCCATTTTAGAAGGGGGTTGGGGGATGGGTGAGCCTGGTGATGGGTATTAAGGAGGGCATGGATTGCATGGAGCACTGGGTGTTATACGCAAACAATGAATCAGGGAACACTACATCAAAAACTGACATAATAAAAAAAATAGAAAGTTTATATTCCTCTCTTGTAGTCCAAAAAGACTAAATACTGTCATGAATGCAAAAACTAGAATGAAGCTTTATGACACATTCAGGAGAAATTTAAATTTTCATTAAGGTGAAGAATGAGCATGCATAATGTTCAGGAAGTAAGCCCACTGAAGACTTTGAACTTTCTTAAAAATACACAACTAGGGGCACCTCGGTGGCTCAGTGGGTTAAGCCTCTGCCTTTGGCGCAGGTCTTGATCTCAGGGTCCTGGGGTCGAGCCCCACGTTTGGCTCTCTGCTCAGCAGGGAGACTGCTTCCTCCTCTCTCTCTGCCTGCCTCTCTGCCTACTTGTGATCTCTCTTTCCATCAAATAAATAAATAAAATCTTTAAAAAAAATACAACTATTTTTCTAAAAAATAATAAAGTAGTATTTATTGTTTACTGTGTGTCTGGCATTGTTAAACATTTTATATATATGATCTCTTTTGATTCTTATAACAAGGGAGATGCCTTTACTCAGAGTCCATTATTCAAACATTTTTGTAAAAGATTTTATTTATTTATTTGAGAGAGAGAGAGAGACAGAGAGATTGAAGAGAGAAAGAAAGTGCGTGCAAGCAGTGGGAGCCCCAGAAGGAGAGGAAGAAGCAGGCTCTCCACTGAGCAGAGTCTGATGCGGGGACCCTGTGATCATGACCTAAGCCAAAGGCAGATGCTTAACGCACTGAGCCACCCAGGAGCCCCTTACAGTCCATTTTTAAACACATTTCTGACAAGTTGGTTGTTGGCTGTTATTAGCAAATTGGGAATAATGTATATTCTTTTTTTTTTTTAATTTTACGTATTTATTTGACAGAGATCATAAGTAGGCAGAGAGAGAGGAGGAAGCAGGCTCCCCGCTGAGCAGAGAGCCCACTCAATCCCAGGACCCTGAGATTATGACCTGAGCCAAAGGCAGAGGCTTACCCCACTGAGCCACCCAGGGCCCCAGGAATAATGTATGTTCTTAAAGGGGGTGGAATGCTTACTATGATTGGGCATCTTGACAGCAGCAGGAAATAAGAGTTGACACCAAGGTAGAAGAGAAGAGATGGTATAAAGGAAGCCCAGGAGTTCGTAAACATAGCTGCCTGTGATCCCCTTATTACTGGCTCAGAAATCCTATGTAAATCAGTTGATTTTTGGCACATAATATAATGATTTAACAAGTGTTTACTCCTTTTTTCTTTTCATCACAGTATCTTATGAAAATTTTCAAACATACAGAGAAATAGAACTTTAAAGTGAGCATCTTTGTACCTACCACCCAGATACTGCCATTGGTACTTTACTGTACTTGATTTATCCCAAATCTGTCCCAGTATACATTCTTCTATCTAACCCCTCAATCCATTTTACGTTTTACGTTTTTGATGCATTTCAAAGTAAGTTGCAGGCCACAGTATCCTTCCCCCTAATATTTTAGCGTGTACATTATTTATCAGAGTTCAATATTTGTATTTAAGTATTAATATTTTAATTACTTTAAGAAGAGAGGAAGAATTAATTAATAAGAATTAATTCTCAAGTTAAAATACAAGTTAAATCAAATTTGTTATGGAACTGACTTGATATGGAACTGACTAGTGTCAGAGGAATAATTAGTGGTATAATTATGTATCTAGCTACTAATGACACACAGCCCACAGGTTCTATAGTAATAAGTTGTGATGAAAATTTAATTTATCTGATTAAAAGATAGTTATCTGTCTAGATTTTTTTTAGATTGAAGTATAATTGACATACAATATTCCATTAGTTTCATACTAGGTGTATATCATAGTGATTTGATATTTTTATATTAAAGTTAGGAAATGATCATCATGATTAGTCTAGTTAACAGAATCTGTCACCACACAAAGTTATTGCAGTATTATTGTGTTTCCTATGCTGTACATTACATCTGCCTGACTTCTTTCTATTGTAACTGAAAGTTTCTACCTATTAATTCTCATTATGTATTTTGTCTTGTTCCCCAGACCCCTCCCCACTCTGGCAACCAATAATTTGTTTCCTGTGTCTTTGAGTCTGTATAGTTTTATATATATTTTTTAGATTCTACAGATACGTGAAGTCATGTGACATTTGGCTTTCTTTGTCTGACTTATCTCATTTAGCATAATACCCTCTAGGTCCATCTGTGTCACAAATGGCAAGATTTCATTCTTTTTACATGGCTAAGTAAAATTTTTATGTAAATATTTCTTTAATATTCATTTTATATATATATGTTATATATATAACATATATCTTGCCTCTTCTTTATCAGTTCACCTGTTGAAGGACACTTAGATGTTCCTTCTGTATCTTGGCTAGTATAAATAATGTTGCAGTGAACATAAGGATACATATATTTCTTTGAGTTGGTGTTTTCATTTGTTTGTTTCAGATAAGTACCCAGAAGTGGGATTGGTGGATTGTGTGGTAGTTCTCTTTTCAATTTCTCCTTTTTGATGCACCTCCATACTCTTTTCCATAGTGGCTATGCCAGTTTACATTCCCACCAACAGTGCGCCAAGCTTCCCTTTTTTCCTACATCCTCATCAACACTTGCCATTTTTTGTCTTCTTGGTAATAGCTAGTCACACTACTGTGAGGGTGATATCTTGTAGTGGTTTCAATTTGCATTTCCCTAATGATTAGCGATGTTGAGTATCTTTTCACATGCCCGTTTGCCATCTGCCTGTCTTTGGAAAAATGTCTATTCAAGTCCTCTGCCCATTAAAAAAATTTTTTTTATATTGCATAAATTCTTTATATATTTTAGATATTAATCCCTTATCAAATCTACGATTTGCAAATATCTTTTATAGTTTGTAAGTTGCCTTTTCGTTTTGTTGATGGTTTCTTTCACTGTGCAAAAGCTTTTTAGTTTGATATAATCCCATTTGTTTATATTAGCTTTTGTTACCCTTGCCTGAGGATACTGGTCCAAAAAAATACTGCTAAGACTGATGTCAAAGAGCTTACTGAATTGTGTCCTTTTTTGGGGTAAATTTTATGTAAAATGAAATACAAAATCCTCAAGTGTACATTAACTGAGTTTTAACAAATGTATATGCCAAATCCATATGCTACACCCATACACAAATTATAGAACATTATCAGCACTCCAGAAAGTTCCTTTATGGTTCTTCTCCCTCCTAGAGGTAATCTCTTAGAATTTTTCCCCACCGTACAATGGATTAGTTTTGCTTGATTTGGAACTTGATATAAGTGGCCTCATGTATGTAATATGAACTGTCTTATAGAAGGCTTCTTTTACTCACCAGAGTGTTTTTGAGATTTCATTCATATTGTTGTGGTTATCAGTAGTTTGTTCCTTTTTATTCTGTGTAGGACTCCTTTGAATAGATATTGCACAGTTTATTTACCTGCTAATGGACACCTGGGCTGTTTCCAGTTTTCGACTATTAAGAATAGAACTACGAAACATTATTGTAGAAATCTTTTTGTGGTGTGTATTTTCATTTCTTCCTTTTTCTTTTTGACTGTTATGGATTGCGTACTAATACTTTATGATGATTTCTAGAATAGCATATACTGTATATATAGAATGATGTGTTTGAGACATCTCATTTTGACCAAAGCATTGAATGTTTAAATATCTCTTATTAGATCATCATCTCATTTGGATAGATTAAGACATAACTGAACAAATGTGTACTAAGCAGCAGCTTTATGGAAAGCACTGTGGCTAAGACAGATAGGGAATATGGATTCTTTTCTAAATGGGCATAAAATCTGGGTTAAGGGTGTATGTGTAGCAGAGATAGTGAAAGAAAAACTTAGTGCTTACTGCATATAATACATTATTTTAAGTATTTTCATTCATTTAATTCTTATAACAATTCTACTAGGTAGTACTGTTACTATTTCCATTTTATAGATAAGAAAAGTGAAACACAGAGGCCTTAAAACTACAAACTAGTAAGTTGTAAAGCTGCGATTCAAATCAGGGAATTTGGTTCAGAGTCTGTTTTTTTGTTTTTTTTTTTAAAGATTTACTTATTTATTTGACAGACAGAGATCACAAGTAGGCAGAGAGAGAGGAGGAAGCAGGCTCCCCGCTGAGCAGAGAGCCCGATGTGGGGCTCTATCCCAGGACCCTGGGACCATGACCTGAGCCGAAGGCAGAGGCTTTAACCCACTGAGCCACCCAGGCGCCCCTCAGAGTCTGTGTTCTTAACCACTGTGCTGTGATGTCACTGTAGTTATTCTGGGGCATAAACAATTCAGTTGTTATACCAGCATGTAAGTAACTAATGGTGAGTCAGAGTGCAGTAAGTGCTCCAGTAATGGTTCTGGTGAAAGCTAAGGCCATCAGAAAGGTTATTTCTGATGAGTGAGATCTTAGGTTTCCTAGAAGAGCTGACATTTGAGCTGAGTTTTGAAGGATGTCTGGATTTTCCTATGCAGGGAAATTATGGGCAGTGGTACAGAGGCACACAATGATGCGTTTGTTTCAGGGAGGGAAGTTGCCTGTTACGACTCAAGTTTTTGGTACGTGGAAGGGTGAATTTATGGAGAAAAAGGTTTGGGAAATGGAAACCTTGAATATAAGCTAAGGAATTTGAACTTTATATTAACTGGGAATCCAGTTTAAGAATTGGAATGAAATGGTCTGGATGGTGTTTTTGGAAGACAGTTCTGTAACAGTACAATAGGACAGATTGGGTAAGAGATTAGAGACAAGGGAACACAAGGCTGCTGCAGGTATCCAGCTGAAACAGGATAAGGGTCTGAACAAGAAGAGTGTTAGAGGAATAAAAGGAGGGGTTGAAAACGGGGTCAGATGGGAGACAGAAAGGAATTAAAAGTAACTCTGATGTTTTCATTTATTTTTGCGTGTACATTTCTCCTTCTCTGGCCCTCTTCAGTTTTTTTCAAAAATGAATTATAAATCTGTGAATGTCTTTGGTGTCAGAAACCTGACAATTGGCACCCCGGTGAGAGTTGAGTTTTCCACATATCAGAGGGCCTGAGGATTAAGGGCACGTCTCCCTTTAGCCTCTTGTCCCCCCACATCCTTGGCACTGCCTTTCACCCTCACAATTACAAGTTGGCCTCCAAGAAGTACATCTTCATTCTAGACAGGAGGAAAGACTGAAGATAAGGACGGAAGCAATATTTCTTTTTATGAAGAAAATGATACCTGTCTGGAAGGTTGTACAGTAGTGTACATTATTGGCTGGACTTTGTAACCAGCACTCCAAATCAGGTAACAGAAATTAACAGTATCCTGGAAGCCCTTATGCTCCCTTCCATTCCCTGCTCTTAACTCCCAAGGGTAACTTCTGACATCTAGGTTAATTTTGCCTGTTTTTGAAATTTAGGTAAACAGAATAAAAATGGGTACTCTTGTGTCTGTCTTCTTTTGCTTGATACTTTATTTATGAGATTTGTCTATATTGTTGTGGTTGTAAATCATTCTCATTGCTGTCTAGTATTCCATTGGTGAACAGACTGCAATTTATCCATTTGGTGATTCATAGTCATCAACAGTAGCATCAAGTTTGGGGCAATTTTGAAGAACGTTGCTATAAACTTTCTAGTTTGTCTTTTCTTGGACATATTTATTTATTTCTGTTAAGTATATATTTAGTAGCGAAATTGCTGATTCAGATTGTATACACGTGTTCAGTATTAGTAAATACTGACAGATAGTTTTCTAAAGTGGACTGCTCCACATCCTTACCAATACTTGGTATTTTCCGTAGTTTTGATGTCAGCCATTCGGTGGACGTGCAGTGGTATCTCTTGTGGCTTTAATTTGTATTTGTGAAGGTGAATGTTCTTACCTGAGTGTATTGTGACTCTGAACAAAACTGGGGTCTGGTTAAAAGAAAGAAAGGAAGATTGGGTTATTAGGTGGTAGCCAGTATATATTGTTCACCTTAAGCCAATCATGCTTCAGAATACTGCATATGTATTGACTTATTACTCCTCACAAGTACCTTGTGAGGTGAGTGTAGTTGTTATCCCCATTTTACATGTGAAGAAACAGAGTCACGGAAGGTGACTTGCTCAAGGTTGTGTTGCCAGTAAGCAATAGAGTTAAGACTTGATCCTAAGATGCCTCGTTTCATAGCCTATGCTCTTAGCTACCACATCCTTTAATCAGAAGAATCTGTCACATAAACTTGTATATGACTTTCTTATTTATAACTTTGTTTTTTATTTTAGTCTCCTTTCTCTAATATTAATGATAATTGCTAATGTTTATTGAGTATTTGCTACACTATAAGCACTTTGCATGTATTAATAACTCATTAGTCCTTGTGGCATCCATATGAGATGGTTGGTATGACTATTATCATCATATAATTATTTTTATCATCCCCATTTTACGGAGGGGGAATAAGACTAGTGAAGTGATTTGGTCAAGGTCATGTAGAAATAGTGGTGGAGCCAGGGTTTGAACTCAGGCACCCTTACTTGACAGTGCACAAGCTGAATTGCTGTACTCAAACATGTTACTTCCAAATGTGGTGGAAGTGGCAGTTATTAAGTGTATCAGCTTCTGCAAATACATGTTTTTGACATTGTTCATTAGCTTTTGGCTGACCCTAAAACAGTTATCTCTAGTGTTATTCAGACTTGCTTTACCTGTTTGTCCTAGGGCAACTTATTACCTCTGTGAAGTGAAAAGCACGTTTTGGCTTAGGTCAGAAGTGGCTAGTAATGGAATATCAGTAAAGCAGTTCTTCAAAGTTTTTGAGCATAGGGTCTATCCTCTTCCTTAAGACTTTCTCCATCTCCCCCCTCCTCCAATATACAGGTAAAACTTAGACATTATGAAAAAAAAAACAACTTAGAAAGTACAAAAAAAATGAAAATAAAAAAATCACTTAAAATTTTACCATGCAGAATCACTCACTGTTAACTTTTGGTGTTTATTCTTTTTTTTTTTAATATTTTATTTATTTATTTGACAGAGAGAAATCACAAGAGAGGCAGGCAGAGAGAGAGGAAGGGAAGCAGGCTCTCCGCTGAGCAGAGAGCCCGATATGGGACTCGATCCCAGGACCCCGAGATCATGACCTGAGCTGAAGGCAGCGGCTTAACCCACTTGGTGTTTATTCTTAATGACCTGATTCTAAGGGTGTTTGTGTGAACATAAACATATGTTTACACATATGTATGTATATTGAAAAGCACATGTAATTGCTTTAAATCTAAATTAGTTCACAGTATGCATATTGTTTTCTATATTCGTTTTTCCCATTTAATAGTATGTCTTATACCTCCCTTCATATATCATAATTTATATAATATATCCTCTAGTGGTGTACATTTGGGTTTTTTCCAGTTTTAACTATTACGAACAACCTGATAAATCTGTGTATATGAAGAGGGTGGGGCATGTTATCCCCTCTTACTTATTCCCACTTTACCTAGTACTATTACTAAATCTCTAAAATCCTTGAGTAAAATATTCTTGGTTTGATTTTTAAAATTGTATACTAAAGAGACTCTTTTTGTTTTCCTGTAATCTTTGCCCACACATGGCCTCAGTCTTCTCTGAGCATTCATTCCTGGCATTGCTGAGGTCTTGCAGGTGACCCTGTGCTGCTAATGAGAATGAATTTATTGGAAACACCTGCTAAATACTAACTGCTGTCACCTGAACAGAAATGCAGTTTAAAGCAACAGGTGGAATTATACTATTTTTCGTTGTTACTAATCAAATGAATGTGTTATTCAAATTAATTAAGATAAAGCTCTTGTTTATTACTATTTCTAACATCAGACTTATTGATCTGTGCAGAGGGACTCCAGCTGACTTTTCAGCTGTCCTCCATGATTTTTTTTTTTAAGATTTTATTTATTTATTTGACAAATCACAAGTAGGCAGAGAGGCAGGCAGAGAGAGAGGGGGAGGCAGGCTCTGAGCAGAGAGCCCAATGTGGGCCTCGATCATGATCAGATCAGATCATGACCTGAGCCGAAGGCAGAGGCTAAACCCGCTGAGCCACCCAGGTGCCCCACCTCCCTGATTTTTTAATGCTTATTTTTATTCCCAGTAGACAGAATGATAATTAGAGCAGAGCTGGATGTCACTAGTCAGCTCTACCTAGCGTTCTCTTATTGAACAAAGTGGGCTCACTAAGCATTACCCTCACCCTTCCTCCATTCCCCTCCTTTGTTGAAGGGAGTGATGAATTGGCACCTCCAAACAGACTCAAGGTAAAGCCCACTTGACTTCAGCCACACACTTCATATTATATACTCCCCTTTTAGGTTCTGGGTACGTACCACGGATACAGATAATCACTGCTTCCAAGGATCTTACAGTTAAGGGGATGAATCCTCACACCATAACTGTGATGTCAGCTGGGAAAGCATGGCATCCATCTCTTTTACAGATGTGCAGACTGAAGGAAATGACTTAGTGAGGCGTGTTCCACTGCTCCGTGACAAACCTGGGACCTATACTTGAGTGCTTTTTCAGAAGTAACCAGATGTCTCTTGTTTTTCAGAAAGCATGTATTATGTACAATGTCAAGAATATAAATTGAATTTGTTAGAACTTTTAATAGATTACTGGTGGTGATAGGAAGTACTGAAAGTTTAAATGCGCATTTTAACCAGGTTTTGTTGGGTTTTGTTTGCAGTCTGGTGACATGCAGTCTTTTGCACAGAAGCTCCAGCTCCGAGTGCCTTCCATGGAGTCTTTGTTTCGAAGTCCCCTAAAGGAATCTCTCTTCCGATCTTCTTCTAAAGAGTCTTTGGTACGAACGTCTTCCAGAGAGTCCCTGAATCGATTTGACCTGGACTGCTCTGTGGCCACCTTTGATCCATCTTCTGATATGGAGAGTGAGCCAGAAGATCCGCTCCCTAATTTAGACAGTCTCAGCAAGGAACAGTTGATTCAGTGGTTGCGAAGAATGGAACGAAGATTGAGTAGCTACAAAGGAAAATGTTCTGAGGTAGAAGCATGACTTTTTTGCCTCTATAAAGTTTTCCCATTGTTTTCTGATTCATGTTACTGTATGGCTTTTACTCTTGCGGTTGTCTAAACTGTTGATTCCCTAGATGCACTGATTAGTGAAGGGTGGGTAGTCCATGGCATTATCCAGTTAAGAGATTTTCAGGTGAACAGAAGCCCTTTGGCAAAACCTTTAGTAAAATTTTTGGAGAAGGTCATTGTAGTTTTCTGGTTTGCACATTCTATGCCCCCTTTTTCCCCCAGCCCTTATCTCCAGTGTTGCTTGGATACTCAGTGCACAGTACATCATTTTTCCTTCTCACATTCCCTCCCTTGTTCTTCCTCTTAAATGTTGTGGTTCCAAAATGACTTTTTCTGCCAGGCAGATTTCCATTACACTAATCCCTGTCACGTTTTAGGTAGTCAGATTTTCTGACACATTTGGTTCACACTCATTACATCTACATTTAAACTTTCCCTCAGATGAATCTTTAACTGCTAAACCCCTTGAGGATGACTTTGTGTGGTCGGTCTATAAGAGGTTGTAGTCCTGCCCCATCTCTCTTTTCTGTTTGTCCTCTTGGGCTGAATTGTATAAGTTGCCCTGTGTAGTTAAAATAATTTATCTTTAGGAAAGCCTTATCAAGAGCAAGTTGCCCATGAATTTTTTTTTAAAGACAATGCATAATGTTTTATTGTCTTAACAATTTGTAACCCAGCATTGCAGTTAATTTTAATTAATGAATAATAAAGTTCAAGGTTCGTATATAAAGTTGCCCATAACTTGTATTTCCAGTTATGACAACAGTATGCGTAGTTTTTCCCTGCAGCCAAAAATAACAACAGAAATCTACAAAATATTTTTTTTAAACTATAAAGTACTGACAAAATAGAAAGGAAGTATTAGGCGAAAATCTATCAGCTGACTGGATTCTAGAGATGTAAATAGCATTAAAGCCATCTATTTCATGAGGTACTTGTGGAATTGGGCAACTTTTTCCTTTAAATGTATTATTTTTTCAAAAATGATTTATTTATTTGAGAGTGAGAGAGCTGGGGGAGGGGCAGAGGGAGCGGAATCTCAGGCAGACTCCCTGCTGAGCACAGACCCTGAGGTGGGGCTTGATCTTGTGACCCTGAGATCCTGACCTGAACCAAAATCAGGAGTTAGACGCTTAATCATCTGAGCCTCCCAGGTGCCCCATTTATTTTTTATTTCTATCCATGTTAATAATCGTCCTGAATTATTTGTTGTTGTTGACTTACCCATGGCTTCTTAAGTTTAAAGCTGGGGCAGTAGTATAGTATTTAAATGCAGTGCAAGACACTGCATTTTATGTTTATAGTGCCATTGAGTTTTACACCATCTCTGTGAATTAGATATTAATTATCTCTGTTTGGTAGAAGAGGGATTAGAGAGACTCGTAGATACTTAATCATAGAGATTAAGTCATGTGCTTAAAGTCACACAAGTAGCAAGTGACAGACTGTGGATTTGATTTTAGGTCTTTCTGGTGGTTTCCACTCTTCTGTGCTGCCCCAGGTCAAGTCATGCAGCTTGGAATGAAAATAGAGCATGTATTCTTTGTCTCTGTAGTCCTTGCCACTGTAGGTAACCAGGATAACATAGTGCTATAAGTGACATCTAATTGTTGGGCTGCTCTTCCACCTGTCCTATCCAGTAATAAGAATACCTATGTTAAGGTAATAAGAGGAGGAGGATCATGGTCTTTGGCAGAACTTTTTTTCTTCTTTATTGCCGGACTCACCTTCCATTGCTGCCTGCCTCTGAACTCAAGACATCAGCAAATGTGTTTGTGGCACACAGCAACCTTCCAAGGGAAAGGCAAGGCTCAGAATAGGGAAGTACTTCTCCCCTAAAGCTGCCTGTGTCTTCAGAGTCCTCTCATACTTCTGAAGTGGGTCCAAATAATTCAGTGGAGCCATGTGCCTAGTTTTCAGAGGAATAATGCTAATTAATAGGTTAAAAGACTGGTTAATTCATAATTTCATCAGGTTGTGCTAGAATGTTCAAATATCTTATTTACTGGGGTTAAATATTTAAACATCTGTTTAGGACCAAAATTACCAGTTTTCATCTGTTGGTTATAAGTTTCTTTCCTCAGATTTTTACCCAGCCATAGTCATAGTTCCTATAATCAGAGACTTTAGAGATTAATTACATTGTATGTAATAGCCCCAAACAAAAATCATCTGATGAACCTGCTAAATAAACATGTATCCTGTCCTCCAACCCCCAGTCTCATTCACTTAGTCTGGGTGGGACCTCAGAATTTCTCTTCCTAGCAAGCTCCCTGGGGATGCTTTAATCCCTACCCCATTCATAATTAAGTGCTGAAATTTAAATATTTATTTATTTGAGAGAGAGAGAGGAATAGACAGAGAGAGAGAGAGAGAGCGCGCGCGCGCGCACACGAGCAGTGGGGGAGGGGGTACCAGAGGGAGAGAGGGAGAGAGAGACTCTCAGACAGACTCCGCACTGAGTGTGGAGCCCATTATGGGGCTCAATTCCACGACCCTGAGATCGTGACCTGAGCTGAAACCAAGCATCAGATGCTCAACTGACTGAGCCACCTAGGTGCCCTTAAGTAGTGAAATTTAAAGACGTATATGTCTGACTATACATGTACAGATATAATATCTTAATTTTGTAGTCAAGTTACATTTTACTTTTCAGAAACATATTTCTTATGTTTGTTTTGATTATATGTGCATCTAACTAGGTTGAATTATCTATCTATAAAAGGATTCTTCTGATTTGTGTATTTTTTTACTTTTATAAAGATATTTTAGCAGAATTTAGAATATTAGGAATGACTGATGTTATTGGTGACTTTGTCTTTATTTTAGCTTGTTACAGCTTATCAGACTCTTCAGAGAGAGAAGAAAAAGTTACAAGTAAGTGATATCTTGGCTATGATATTGATTCATACATAATTTTTTTTTTAAAGATTTTATTTACTTATTTGACAGAGAGCGAGATCACAAGTAGGCAGAGAGGCAGGTGGAGAGAGAGAGGGAAGCCGGCTCTCTGCTGAGCATAGAGCCCGATGTGGGGCTCGATTCCAGGACCCTGAGATCATGACCCCGAGCTGAAGACAGAGGCTTAACCCACTGAGCCACCCAGGTGTCCTGATTCATTCATAATTTAAAAACTAGAGACTTACAGTAAAATAGTTCTGACCCTTACTTTTTTTTTGCCCGGAGCAACCTTTTATTTTTTCCTATTTTATTTTATTTCTTTTCAGTGTTCCAAAATTCTTTGTTTATGCACCACACCCAGTGCTCCATGCACTATGTGCCCTCCTGAATACCCACCACCAGGCTCACCCAACCCCCATCCCCTCCCCTCCAAAACCCTCAGTTTGTTTCTCAGAGTCCACAGTCTCTCATGGTTGTCTCCCCCTCTGATTTCCCCCATCTCACTTCTCCTCTCCATTTCCCCGTGTCCTCTGTGTTATTCTTTATGCTCCACAAGTTATTGAAACCATATGATACTTGACTCTCTTTGCTTGAATTATTTCACTCAGCATAATCTCTTCCAGTCCCATCCATGTTGATTATAAAAGTTGGGTATTCATGCTTTCTGATGGAGACATAATACTCCATTGTATTTATGACCATATCTTCTTTATCCATTCATCTGTTGAAGGGCACCTTGGTTCTTTCTACAGTTTGGCAACTGTGGCCATTGTTGCTATGAACATTGCGGCACAGGTGACCCTTTTCATTACATCTGTGTATTTGGGGTAAATACCCAGTAGTGCAATTGCAGGGTCATAGGGAAGCTCTATTTTTAATTTCTTAAGGAATCTCCACACTGTTTTCCAAAGTGGCTGTACCAACTTGCATTCCCACCAGCAGTGTAAGAGTGTTCCCATAAAAACATAAAAATATAATCTTTTTTCTTTACAGTAAAAGTTAAAGAGTTTAGCATTTTGTCCCGTCTCAAGATGCTAATTACATAACCAAAAAGTTATTTAGAAAGTGATTTTTGGTAAAATTAATTTCCCCATATACATTATCTTAAAATATTTAGTCTGCCATAAATAATCTCTATTAAGTGCAATATTAAACTTCCTGGCTTTGGTCTGGAGTATTATCAGTTCACAATGGTAACACCAGTTATTTATTGCTGATTCAGTGTTCTCATTGTCCATAACAAGTATGAAAATTAAGTTGTTACGTATGCAGCCATCAAAAAAACAAGAATCTTGCTATTTGCAATGATGTGGATGGAGCTAGAGGGTATTATGCTAAGCAAAATAAGTCAATCAGAGAAAGACAATTATCATATGATCTCTCTGATACGAGGAATTTGAGAGGCAGCGCGAAGGGGTCGTTGGGGGTAGGGAGGGAAAAAAATGAGACAAGAAGTAACTCAGGAGGGAGACAAACCATAAGAGACTCTTAATTTCAGGAAACAAACAGGGTTACTAAGCGGGTAGGGGGAAGGATAAGGTGGCTGAGTTATGTCCATTGTGGAGGGTATGTGCTATGGTGAGAGCTGTGGATTGTGTATACATTGTGTGTTCACAGACCTGTATCCCTGAAGCAAATAAATACATTATATGTTAATAAAAAAAAATATTACAAATAGTTTTTAGTTTTTTTGACAATGTTTTCTTAAACATAAGGTCTTTTGAAATGGAGGATAACTCTGATTTAATCCATTCTATTAATAGTCCATAAATTCATACTCAAAAAGTTCATCTTATTCCTACTTACTCCTAGTGTGTGGGGTACCTTGCTGTGTCTCTCTGAATGGTCTCTGGATTTTTATTTCTAGATGTATGTAATTTTACCACTAAGTGGCGGTAGAGAGCTGTGGTTGCCCAGTCCCAGTGTAAAGAATGTATAAAGTTCAGTGACTCGTGCTCTTTTTCACTTGCTTTTCATTACTATTTCATGCAGTTGTTTGAACAAGCTTTTTTTTTTTTCTTTTTAAAATTAAAGGGTATATTAAGTCAGAGTCAGGATAAAGCACTTCGGAGAATTGGAGAGTTAAGAGAGGTAAGTTGTAGTGATAATACTTTGAGAATTCAATTTCTCATATTTATCACAGCTCTTAAACTTGTTGGGATAGTTTCATATACACTTCGTTAATTGTAAAAACCAACCAGCCCAATCCTTAAGGTCAGAGATCGACTTTTATGGACTTTATTTCTGTGGTTTCCCTACAATATATGCTGGTGGAATTTATGACATAAGAATGCCTTATTTAGCAACAGGATATCATTTGCCAGCTGACAGTCAGTGGCAACTTTCAAGGCTAACCTGTCTCTTCTATTAGGTATTTGAGGCTTCTTTTCATTTTTCCTAACCAGCAGTCTTGATAAAATTAAATAAAAATTATGTTCCTTGTAATTTTGGGAGGTAATTTTTACAGTGACATATTGTAGTTCAGGCAAATATATATCACTTGGAATCATACTTGACCCGTTTTTGCTCCTGTCTTATCTTGAGAAGGATGGAGATTATTGGCCTATATTGGCTAGAGGGTAGGATTTTGTGTCGTTGCTGTTATCACTTAAACATTGTGATGCCTTTTAATTGTAAAATACAACAAATATAGAAAATCGTGAACAAAAATATATAGCTCATATGTGTATGGTAAACACTATTGTAACCACCACGGTCAAGAAATAGAGTGTTGCCAGTCACCCTGAGAGCCTCTCTCTGTTTCCCAACCCAGTCACAGCCCCTCCCTTTCTCCAAAAATAACTTCTGACTTTTGTTGTGCTTCCTTGTGTCTCTTTAAGGTTTTATCACTGAAATGTTCGCTTCTAGGTACTATAGTCTTGCCTGTATAAAAATTGTTTTGATATATCTTTTAAGTCTCCTTAACTCTATATGTTCCCACTGCATCCCTTTTCCTTACAGGCCATCTATTAAAGAACCGGATGATAAATGAGAAGACCCAAAATTACTCATTTGCCTTATTCCAGCATTATAAACACAACACTCTTAGAATAACAATACTAATACTATCACCATCAATTATGATTACTGATATTAGTTAAATAAATTTTTATATGCTATTTGTTTTTCCACCTTTAAAAATCTTTTTCCATACTATACTGTTAGATCATAAGCCATTACATATGTATTTTTCCCCTGTTAACCCTTAAGAAAACCCTCTTAGGAAGTACTTGTCAGAGCCACAGAATGACAAGTTTTAGTTCTTTTTTATTATCTGCCTACTTGTATTAGTTTGCTATGCTGCTGCAGCAAATTACCACGAACTTAGTGGCTTAAAACAACACAAATTTCAGAAATTTGACACAAGTCTTACCGGGCTAAAATTAAGGTGTCAGTTGGGCTGTTCTCTAATGCAGGTTCAAGGAGACAGTCTGTTTCTTTGCTATTTCCGGCTTCTAGAGGCTGCCGCATCCTCTGATGCATAGCCTCTTTCCTCCATCTTCAAAGCTATCAGTGTTGCATCTCTGCCCATTCTACCATAATCACTCCTCCCCTTCTCTCTGAACTCAGTTGGCAAAGATTCTGATTTTTAAGGACCCATGTGATTAGATTGGGCCCCAAATCCAGGATAATCTCCTTATTTCAAAGCTCTTAATTTGATCACATCTGCAAATTCTCCTAATATGTTCCAGTTTCCAGGATTAGGATTTAGAATCTTTGGGGCCATATTCTGCCTATCACGCTGCCTTTAGTCAAGACTATAATCAATGAAATGGCCAGGAGACAGTTAATAAGGGAAAGGAGGAGAAATAAGGGGTCTAGAGGCCATGTAGTAAATTTGCTATTTGGTGTATATCTATACCGTTTTTGTAGTAGCTAAGATATATTTCTGAACCACAATCCTGGTTGCAGTTACATGAAGAGAGATTTATTCAGTAATTTATATGTGAGTACTAGGTAGATAAGTGAGGGTCTGGGTATTTTTAAATTTTGTTCACAAAGAAAAAAATTTCCTTCAACTAAATAGTATAACCCATTAAATCATGATTAGTATTTAAACATTCAGAGTGCTAGATGTCATAAAACGTTTTGTTTCTTTGGAATTAAAGTCTGAATAGAAGTTACATACTGTTTCATTAGTATTTTATTGACTTAGACTGGGGCAAAACAGTATAATGTTCCTTATTTTGTTATGTCAGGTTAGTCAAGGCATCAGGAAAGATGTTGGGTTTGAGGTTGGTGTTGAGGAGAATAACTACCTTGACTTCCAGTGCTTTGACAAAACCTCAGATGGGAGACCTTCTGGCCAAATGACTGCGATTTGATATTGTTGGAGCATTCATTATATCCCTGGGGATAGCAGCTTTCTGTAAGTTTGCTGTGGCCAAACCAAGAAAGAAGGCATATGCAGATTTCTACAGAAATTATGATTCCATGAAAGAGTTTGAGGAGATGAAGAAGACTTGTATCTCTCAGGGTGTAAAATAATTTTGGAATGTAAAGAATTTCTTTGGGTTGAGTTTCATGGAAGTTTGTCACTGACCTGTGTTCGGTTATGGAATAGTTTCCCTTTATAAGTAAACAACTAACAAATACTAGGGGTAGTAAAAAGAAAAAAAAAATTCAGAATATAGTCCTTAGTATTTTATATCTTCCTCATGTTGTTATGAGTATATGCATGAGTTTAATCCATGAACATCTCTCCTTATATTTTCTGGGGAACAAAACAAAACAGTTCTATATGGGCAAATATTATGTCTTCTGTCAATTTCTAGCATATTAGATATTTGGTAATGAATCAGGTAAAGAGTAAAAAAGTAAGTAAAAACATATCCAGCGGATACCCTGTAATTTTCTTCGCCTGATTTTTAATCTTAATATCAACAGATATTAAATAGGAATATCATACTATGAGAAGCTATGAAAATTGTGAGCTCATCTAAGTAGATAGGGTTCTCTGATTTCCTTTTAAGGCCAGTTAAATGGGGAATAAATGAAGGCATTGTCTTTCTCTGAAGGCATTTCTTTCATCCTCCTTTCTCTGTCCTTCTATCCATGCATGGTATGTTCTTTTTCTAGATTCACCCAGGTGCAGCTGGTTATGAGCAACTGCTGTTCTCAAAGCTAACTTCAGGGAGGGAGGGTTCATTTTTTGCAGCTTGAAACACATATGAACATAGTGGGTAGCATAGGGCTGAGATAAAAAATAGTTAAACAGTGAATCTATTTGATGCATTCTACATATCAGGATTTTTCTCTAAGGATATAAACAGAAAGACCTTGCAAATTACATACATAAAAATGTTAATTCCAAGGCTTCCAAAATTTGGAAATAGTCTGAATGGCTACAAAAGTAACATTATTGAATTAGTTGTTATATTTAGTAGTATTAGATAGCCATTTATTATTATTATGCTAAAAAGTTGAAATAGGAGGGCGCCTGGGTGGCTCAGTGGGTTAAAGCCTCTGCCTTCAGCTCGGGTCGTGATCTCAGGGTCCTGGGATCTGGCCCCGCATAGGGCTCTCTGCTCAGCGGGGAGCCTGCTTCCTTCTCTCTCTCTGCCTGCCTCTCTGCCTCCTTGTGATCTCTGTCTGTCAAATAAATTTAAAAAATCTTTAAAAAAAAGTTGAAATAGGATAGATATACACTTAAGGTCTAATCAGAAGAAATTTTTAAAGTAGGAATTGACTCTAGATAGTAGAGTCTAGTTCTAGAGCTAGTGAGATCACTGTCATGAAAGTATTGGACAGTTGGCTAGCCAGCCTGTGGACTCTAGTTGGGATATAAGTAGACAATTCTTAAGTTCCTTAGTAATTGTAGTCATTACTGTTTATGGAGTACTTGTTGGTAGAATAGGCTAAGTTAGCAGGGGGAGAGAGAAGAAGAAATGATTATAAGATGCTGCCATTGTATCCAAGGACTTCTTATCTACATGGGGAGATGAAACTATTTAAAACCTGAAAATCATCATATAAATTGAGGAGTTTTTGTTGGTTGTTAAGGATGGCATGTAACAGAGTCTAGTATGGTAGGATGTAGAAAAATTATTTGGAAGAAATGAATTTTAAGAGAAGTGCAGGAGATGTGTAGCTGTTTTATACTAAAGAATTGTTCTGTGCAAAGTCATAAAGAACAGTGCTTTCCAGACTTACGGATTTCATGGACTGAAAAACTACCTTCTGGTTCCTTCTGGATATGGGGGAAAGGAGAATTGTCATAGACCTGCAAACTTCCTTTTAAAAATTTATTTATTTATTTATTTGAGAGCGAGCCTGAGAGAGAGCGAATATACATGGGGACGGGACAGAGGCAGAGGAAGAGAGAGAGAATCTCAGGCTTGCCACTGAACTAAGCTGAAACCAAGAGCCTGACGCTCAACCAGCTGAGCCCCCAGGCACCCCAGAGCTGCAGACTTTCATTTTTTCAAGTAAGGATGTTGGGAAGAAGAAACCAAATTCTTTTATTGTCATTATTTCATGAAAGAAAGTTTGTGGGTTGTTTTTTTTTTTAATTTTTAAGTAATTTCTATACCATCTCAGGACCCCAGAATCAAGATTCACATGCGTTTCTAACTGAGCCAGGTAGGCGCCCTGAAAAATAATTTTTTTTAATAACAAAAAAAGATTAGGAAGGACATATTCTCAGAGTAAAGGACAGTTGTTTAAATGAAAGAAAACTCTCTCTGTTGGCTTTCTGTTTGTTCACCATGGATCAGTGTAGACTTCATTTTGGGCCTGTCCTGATTCAAAGACTGGTATTTGGTGACTACTGCTGTTTGAGCCAGGAGTCTTTAGTGAGAGGAACAGTACAAATGGGATCTTGGGGCAGTGTTGGTGTGGGGGAGAATAGAGGACAGCTAGTGCTTCATGTTTTGAGAGTTAGTAAATTTGAAACAGTGCAAAAGGAGGGTGTTGCTTATAAGTCCTTGAAAATATTGTTTGAGGAAAATTTTCTAGCAAATGTGTAAGGTATGGATTAAATCAGAGGAAGTCTTGGAGTAAGAATTCTCTCTAGAAACCTACTGAAGGAAATTAGTCATTGAAATTATAAAGATCTGGATTATGGTTATGGATGTGGAAAAAGTAGGACTTAAATATTATAGAGGAAGCAATAAAAGAATTTGATTACACGCAGGGATCAACAAAGTTAGGTAAAATGTGACTTTGAATATTTTGAGCTCAGGGAATTAGAAAAGTAGGAATCCTAGAAAAACAGAGGAGTTTTGATGGGATATTTCATATGTTCCAGATGTTATTCTCTAGGATTCTAATGGAGGAAGTGCAAGGAAGAAGCACCAAGGACACAGAACTGAGTCCAGGGGGATAGATACCCATAGAATCCATGAGGCAGGTAGAGGAAATTAAGAGACAGGAATGTAGACTGGAGCCTGAAGCCACATAGAGTGGGTACCTTAACTGAGGAGGGAATTATTGGTCAGTAGTGTAATAGAGAGGTAAAGATCATTGGATTTAGTGAAAAAGGGTCATTAATGACCTCAAGAAATTAGCATTCTAAATAATTTTGGGAACTTGGAATTTTTGTTTGGTGATCAACTAGTTCAGCCTTTTTAAAAAAATTTACAGAGGAGGAATCTTCTAACTTTGGCTATTGACTGATTTTGTGTATTGGGAGGAGAAAGTTTCTATTGGCTATGGCTATCTGGTATAAAATAATGTAGTTTTAGATCAAGTGCATATAAGGTAGCACAAGTAGTAAGATGTCTTAAAGTAGGATAAAGTTTTTTTAATCTTAATTGATTGTTTTATCTTCTCCACATTAGCATTAGAGAGCAGTCATTACAGCTCTAAAAATGTACTTTCTTTTCTTGGGTATCATATTATTTAAGGGCCAAAATTATCCGCTGGAATTAATACCAATGTTTTACCTGCTGATTCTTCTCTAATTATTGTGTTGATGCCTTGTCTTAAGAAAAATGCAAATCTGGATTGATCATGTTTTTAAACTTTGAAATCTTCAAGCTTGTATTTGAGTTTTTTATTGAAAACTACTTATAAAACTTCGTGTTTTAGGAGCTCCAAATGGATCAGCAAGCAAAAAAGCATCTCCAAGAGGAGTTTGATGCATCTTTAGAGGAAAAAGATCAGCATATTAGTGTTCTCCAGACTCAGGTAAAAGATTAAAAGAAAAAGTGGCATTTATAAATAAAGAAGAATTAAGGGGTTTCGACGGGATATCTCATAAGTTCCAGATGTTACAAAATGGCCTGTTTTTAAAACTCTTGATTTTCCTTAGTTATATTTCAGTATAATTTTTTAATGTATTGTGTCTTTTGGCTAACTATGATATCGTTGAAAATAGCAAACATAAAATCAGCTGCATTGGGAGGAAACATTTTATTTTGATTTTTCTTCCTAGTATAGTGAAAAAGAATATCTTTTGCTCTGTCCCCTCTTCGTTTTAAAGGAAGTACTACTGTGTAGTTTCTTTCTCTCTCTCTCTCTCTATTTTAGAGAGGCAGCAAGTGTGTGAGAGTTGAGCGGGGTGGGTCCACACAAAGGGCAGGGAGAATCTTAAGCAGGCGCCATGCCCAGCAAAGAGCCAGAAGCAGGGTTTACTCTCACAATCCTGAGATCATGACCTGAGCCAAAACCTGGAATCAGATACTTAACCAATTGAGCCACCCAGGTGCCCCTCATTTTTTAACTAAGGTACATTTCTTTTTCAGGTTTCTCTGCTGAAACAGCGGTTACGAAATGGCCCCATGAATATTGATTTACCTAGACCATTCCCTCAGATGGAACCACAGGCTGAGGGTGTCTCTAAAGAGAACACAGACAGTGATATAGAACCAGTAGGTAAGCTTCATCTTGTCCAAATGTTAATTTAAAAACTGGAGAAGGATGTTGACAGTTTCCAGAGCATGATGCGGGCTGAGGTGGAAGTGTCCTCCAGGAAGATGCAGGAGTTTTTGTTGTTTTGTTTCTTGGCTTGTTCTTCAAGAGAACAAAGCTAAGTTATTGTTTTAAAACTTGAAAGTCTGTGAGTAGCACCATGTTTTCATTGTAATTACAATTCATTCTCGTGTTCTCTTCAGCAGCACTTCTACTAAAATTCATTATATTACACTGTTCTGTTGATAGCAGTAGCTAGATTTCATATAAACAGGTCAGTTCTGTTTAAGATTAATGAGTTTGCTCTTTTCAGTGTTTGGCTATTTCAGTTGTAATACTGCTTACATACTTCTACATTCGAAGATATCTGATTTGTTTTATTATCTGCTTTCTAGTTAGAAAGGAAGGAATAGCTAAATTTTGTTTCAAAATCCAATTATAACCCTCCATACTCTTTGAGGCTCTAAGGCACATATTTAGTAAAATTCCCACTTTTTATTTACTGGCTTTTTCTCTCAAAGATATTTATGATAAACTTTTAGTCCAGCCAGAGCCAGAGCAAGGTGCTGCGCAGCTGTCTAAGTAACCAAGCTGCAAAGGGTCCTGAGATTCCCTTGGGGTATGAAAACTTAACTCGTAAATGTATGGAAAATGTAGAAAGCTGTACTTAACCAATGACTCCTCTCAGGGACAGATTAGAATTCATTGAAAAAAAATTCTTTATTAATTTTTTCGCGGTGGGAGCCAGGACACAGAGGGCACTTTTGGATAACAAAAGATGGTCATCAAACTGTCTTCTAAGCAGGGCGAATTCAGTTAATGTTAGTTGACTTCTGAGGGTTTTGTGCCATTTGGGGCGGGGCTGAACCCTAGGGAGGTGACTATGCTCCTTAGCTTCTTTGGATACAGATCATCCAAATGGTGAGAGTTGAGGGTGGGCAGGGTAGCCCTCCCTTCTTCGTCTCAGAGGATAGCAGAGCATTGGGGTGAGAATACACCCCTGTGTACTAACAGAGTAACTGTTCCCAGGGAGCCCTTCTATCCCTTACTGACCATCCCTGCTTGTGCTGCTTTATTGTTGATAGTGGTAGATGGAGCTTCTGCTAAAACACTGGAGGTACTTCAGCAGAGAGTTAAGCGGCAAGAGAATCTTCTGCAGCGATGTAAGGAAACAATTCAGTCACATAAGGAACAGTGTGCGCTATTAACCAGTGAAAAAGAAGCTCTGCAAGAACAACTAGATGAAAGGCTCCAAGAGCTAGAAAAGATGAAGGTAAAAGAGCAAATGAGTTTGGTTTATGTAACCCTGTAAAGCTAGATCCACAGGTCCCAGCGTGGCCTGCACCTCCCTCCTCTGCGGAGCCTTCCCCTTCCGCCGCAGACAGCATGGAGACAACTCCCAGGTGCCCTGGGCTTCATAGCACTTGCACCATCCTTTCCAGATGTCCTGTATACTTTGATCTTACTGGGCTGAGAAATATCCAAATTAGATAAAATGTTTAGAGTTCTCATATGAGGAGAAGCTTTATTAGAGATGGAAATGAATTTTTAAAATTTTTTTAGGAGCTTCATATGGCTGAGAAGACTAAACTTATCACTCAGTTGCGTGATGCAAAGAACTTAATTGAACAGCTTGAACAAGATAAGGTAAACCAATAAACCTTATGATACTAAAATTTGTCAGGGGGCCCCAGAATTCCATTTTGGAAGCAGTTAGAAGCATTGAGGCTTATTGCTTTCCAAAGCTATTGTAGTTGCTTCCATGAAAAACTTTTTGTTGTAATTTTGAAATTTAAATAATGATTACCGTTAGTTGTGTATCATGTGAAGCTGATTCTCTGTGATTTTTTTAAATCCCAGTCAGCATTTTGATTTATAGATTGAAATAATTGTTGAAGAAATCTGTTCACAGTACCTAACTACTTTTCAGAGAAAAGTTGTATTTTTTATGGTTAAGACATTACTAAATGTGAATAATATTAAGTGTTGTCTTCAACGGAAACAAATTAATCTCTCAGATAAATTGCCTAAAATGAAGAAGTGGTAGTGTTATATTAGCATAAAGACAAGTTTCTGCAAATGGATTTTGGGATTCATTTCAGGTGAGATTGGCAATGTACAGTTAGAGCGGCAGCTGTGGCTATGGCAGCAGAGGCAACTAAAAATTCATGGGCAAATGCTTTTGGGCTGAGTCTTTCAGCACCAAGTTCTTGGGTTCTCTTTCTAAAGCAGCTTCCAGTGGTTCACATTTTCTTCCTTATGCTACTTGGCAGCTATAGTATTTTAAGTGGCCATGCAATTAAGAACATGTCAGAACTGTTCTCCTTTTGAATGTGTTAGCAGTCTTTTCATTGTGTGATGTTATTTTGCTAGACTCTACTCTATACACTTCATGAAGGCCCACTTAAAAAAAGTGAACCCACCACCCAGCTTCAGCAGTTAACATCTCAGGCTAATGTTGTTTTATCTGTACATGCCCAGCCCTTATTATCCTCAACCCAGAATTTACTTTGTTGTAGAGCAAATCCAAGAGATCTCATAATTTCGTACATAAGTATTTTGATGTAGTTTTAAAGGACTCTTTACTTTTATAAAATTGTAACTACATTATCCTGATCACATCTAAAAATTTAATTCCTAAATACCATCAACTATCTAGTCAGTTTCAGATTTGCCCTTTGTCTCATACTTTTTTCCCGTTTTTATGAATCAGGATCTAAGTAAGTTCTTTCATTGTAATTGGTTGATATGACTCTTAAGACTTCCTTTAATCTATAGGTTCCATTGCCTCTCTCTCTCTCTCCGTGTGTCTTTTTCTCCATTGTGATTTGGTTTTTGAAGAAACTGAAGGCCAGCTATCTTGTTTTGAAATTTTGTGTAATCCCCACTTACCTGGTTTTTATCTGTCCATTAATATAAGCCATCTGAAAGAGTCATACCCTAAACCAAGGTTTGGTGAACCCTGCAAGTAAAGTAATAATCTTAAGACCCATAAAATAGCTGTCACAAAATCTTATTTTTTAAGAGACAAGTCGAACTACCCTGTTTTTTGTTAGTCGCAAGTGACTGATTCAGGTTTTAATATTTGATTCCTTTACCCCCATAGTGACCTCCATTTTATGTGTAGATTATCCAGAGAGTGGGAAGACAGTAGCAGTTAATAAATTGGAGGAATGGGGGTGGCTCACTGACAGTAGTGAGGAGTGGCAGTGGAACCAGAGACTGTCACATGAGAAAAAGCAGGTTGATCTGTACCCGTCTTGGCCCATCTTTGTGGCAGCAGTAACCTTCCACCCTCAGTGGCCTCTGAGGCTCTTCCCATGTCCAGCACAGATCAGTAACATAGTTCGTGGTGGCCCTGAGCCAAGTACAAAAGACTGTATTTTGTTTATTATAAACTGTTTACTAAGATAGGGAAAATTATAGCCAATATTTCTAGAAAGAGTATAAAGTAACTCTTTTAATTAAAATGTGTTTTTAATACTCAAAAGACTAAACTTACTATTAAAATAATTTTTGTATTAAAAATAACCCTGATCTGCCAGATGACCAGGGTTGTTATACTATATAGTGTAGTATGGAGTGCAGAACACAGACTTCAGTTTGTAAAATACTAAAATAATTTTTCTGCTGTACTTAGTGAGAAATACTGTGTTTTCTGCCTTTAAGTAAGTTTGATATGTGCTGTTGATGATGCAGTTTTGTTATACAAATGCTTTAGTGTCTGCACTTCTGTTTAGGGAATGGTAATAGCAGAGACAAAACGTCAGATGCATGAAACCCTGGAAATGAAAGAAGAAGAAATTGCTCAACTCCGTGGTCGCATCAAACAGATGACTACCCTGGGAGAAGAGTTACGGGAACAGAAAGAAAAGTCTGAAAGAGCTGGTAAGAACTCAAGGGTTATTTGTTTTATGTTAGAACTCAAAAGTCATGTAAAGTGCTGAGCAGCCAACATTTAGAAAAATTAGTTAAATATTGATACTGGTACAGAGATTCTAGATAAGATACTGAACTGTTCCTTAGAGGGGGCAGGGGCTGGTAAACTATGGCCTATGGGTGAAATCCAGCCCATGCATGGCCTATTTGTAGGACTCTCAAGCTTAGAATGCTTTTTACATTTTTATGTAGTTGAAGAAAGAAGAAGAATATGTGACAGAGACCATATGTAGCCTGAAAAGTCAAAAATATTTACCGTTTGGCCCTTTATAGACATGTTTACTGACTACTGCCTTAGAGTATCAAAATTCAGGTTTACAATTTTGGAACTCCCCAAGTAGGCACAATATTGTACATATTAAATGAATGCAACCTTATAGGTAGATGCTCCAGGGTAAACAAAAGGGTAAACAAAAAATATAAGAGTATAAAGAAAGTATAAGATAAGCCTTTTAAGATAACAGAATTATGTTTTGACACAATAAATGCTAGGCTATGAAAATGTGGAGACCAGCATAGTATTTCACACAAGGTACGATAATGAGTAGTGCCAGGAAAGAGAGGAGAGAGCAGAGTGAAGAAATATTGCAGGTTGGTGAAGGTGTGAGTTTTGAGTTGGGCCTTGAGGAATGAACAGAATGGGCCTAAGCAGAGAGGTGGGGCAGCACACATTCCAGTTACTACAAGGTCATCACAGACACAGTGACTAGAGGGCATGTGTGAATTAGCTGCAAGCAGTTCTTGCTCAAGTGGGAAATAAAGTTGGATCTGAAAGAACTGACTGTTAAAATCTTTTTTTTTTTTAAGATTTTATTTATTAATTTTGACAGAGAGAGATCACAAGTAGGCAGAGAGGCAGGCAGAGAGAGTGAGAGGGAAGCAGGCTCCCTTCAGTGCAGAGAGCCCGACGTGGGACTCGATCCCAGGACCCTGAGATCATGACCTGAGCCGAAGGTAGCGGCTTAAACCACTGGGCCACCCAGGCGCCCCTGACTGTTAAAATCTTAAAAGGGGAGTGGTGGAGCTTAGACTTTGGTATACAAGGCAACAGGAAACCAGTAATAGGAAAGCATAATGTGATGGAAGCTAGTGTTTTATGTAGAAATGAAGTGGGAAGTGAGAACTAAAAGCAAAGGCAGAAATCCCGGTGTGAGGGACTAGAGAGCTCTGGCCACCTTGGCTGGGATGAATCTAGGAAAGAAAGGAAGAGTAGCATCTGCAGAATTAGGCATCTGATCAACTTGCAGGGGCAGAAGAATAATAGAAGTCTAAGATGACACCAAGGTTTGAAGCTTAGGCGACTGAATGAATAGTGAGAAGTCAGAACAGGAAATCTAAATGGGGAAGTTGAGAAATGGAGTGAAGTGATGAGTTTGCTTAGCTACTTTGAATTTTGTCAGTCGTGAGCTTTCCATATAAAATTGCCTTATAAGAATTTGGGAAACAAGCTAGAGGTTTTTAAAGGAGTCAGTAGCCTCAGAGAAGCCTGTCATTAAATCCGTCGGAGTGGCTGATTTCTCCAGAAAATTGAGTCATAGCAGTAGCGGCCACAGCGCTGCAGCTGCTAGTGTCTGGGAGTGCGCACGCACCGCTGCTGCTGCTGGTGGGACAAGGAGCCAGCATTTAGTTTTTTAATGCAAGGCTCTGGTATAAATGCTTTACTTGTATTCACTTGTGTGTGTGTGCTTGTATTTAATCCTCTCAGTTTCTTTGAAATAGGTGCTGTTATTATAAATAGGAAAACAAAGAACTTGGAAGTTAAGTAACTTGCCTACATTCATGCACAGAGAGTAAGTGTATGCTCAGGTGTGCTGAGTCCAGAGTCTGTGCTCTTAACCATAGGGATCTTTAGTTTGGTAGAGAGCAATAACTGAGGGGGGGAAAAGTTACCCAAGAAGTCATAAGAATTGTGGGTAGTTACGCTTTGCGGGGAATATAAGAGACATTTCCAGAAGTGGGAGAGGTAGGTTGAAGACTTTAAAAAAGGTCTTCCACTTTGGTGAGGATTTGATTCCTAGGATGCAGTTTGAGAAATGATTTTAGAAACCAGTTTGTAAGGTTTAAGATGGGAAATGGATCTAGATGAGAGAGCCAGTTGGTCGATACCAAATGGCTCATAAATTCTCTTTGCAGTTGTTTTATTAATAAGTGGTTGGGGAATTTAGTTAATAAATTTGTTTCCAGTAAACCCAAGAAAATTTCCCTCTAGAGAGCATTAATTGACAGCAACTCTCAGAATATAATCTGAGGAATTACCTGCAGCAATTTGAAGCATACGAGACATTGTTAAACAGGTTTGCTTCAGTAAATAGAAAACCTAATGCATAGTCTCAGCTTCTCATATCAAGCTTTTGGATTTTTAGTGCTGCTTTTGTTGACTAATGTAGCCAGTCAAGAGAAAATGTTGGTTAGGGGATTAATTTTCTTTTAAAATTGGAATGCATCTTACGAGGAGGTAGAAATCCGTGACCCAGTATCGAGGTGAAAGAGGTGACAAAAAGGTAGACAAAATACACAGTTATTTCGCATGTAGATTAAACATTTCCCAGGCTCCCATTCTAGTCAATTCCTTAGTACAGCCTTCCTTCTCTTGCTTCTCCAGAACATGATTGTATTTTTGTCTTTAAATGGTATTTTCATAAAACCATATTTTTGTAAATATTTCAGAGCTTGTAGGTTGAGAAACTTTTCTGTTAATAGTGCCTTGAAATATCAAAAATTAATAAATACTTAAAGAGAATTATGATTTAGTTATTTAATAAAGACATTACCTTTGGAAAGTCTTTGAATCACACAGTTATAAATGGTTTTATAGACATTTTAAGAATTATATTTGTAGTCCTAATTATTGTACTGTAACAGAAAGTTAGACTCTTTCTACAATGAAGATACTGCCTTCTAAATCTATAATGAAGACTGGTCTTGCACAACGACTGCATTTCATCTAATGATCGTAGTTAAGCCTGAACAGAACTCTTGAAATATAAAATGTTTAATTCAAGTATAAAATGCACATGCCTATTGACAGAAAAATTCCCATTTAATGCTAAAAGTAAGAAAAGGTCTTTTTATGTAAAAGAAGTAGAGTTTCCATAGTCTATGAACATAATCCGTCTCTTGGAGAATTCTGTTCCTCTATGAAATAGTTGTCTTCCTCTTTCTTGAATTTAAAATTCAAAGACTAACAACAAGAGCTAGCCATGGGAAAGAAGCATTAACAGCATTAACATCATTAAAGCTTGTATTTGTTAAAGATTTTCAAAAGTAAATTTGTGTATGTAAAACAATTATAAAAGAATATCAACTCTCCTCATTAATTTTCAACTGTAAAAATTTAACCCTGATATATTTAGTAATTCTTGACATGTGGCCATCTGTAAACAACGTACTTTTTTGGCTCACCTATTCTGGAGGTAAAAATCAGCTCAAGTACATTTCCCACTACTTCCCACTACTTTTCTTAGAAAACAATCTATTGCGTTGGTTCTCAATAGTTTTTCTAAATGGGCTGTGATGCCTCCCATATGTTGGAGGACATGGAAATTTAAATGTCTCTGATTTTATTTTATTATTTTAAAAAAATATTTTACTTATTTGACAGATCACAAGTAGGCAGAGAGGAAGGCAGAGGGGTGGGGGGAAGCAGGCTCCCTGCTGAGCAGAGAGCCCGATGTGGGCTCCATCCCAGGACCTTGAGATCATGACCTGAGCTGAAGGCAGAGGTTTAACCCACTGAGCCACCAGGTGCCCCTAAATGTCTCTGATTTTAAAAAGAACAATTCTACCCTAAAAGATGGAAACTATGTGAATATGGTGACATGCCTACTTTATAATAGATACTGTATCAAGGTGTAGTACTTATTTTACTCTCTAGAGAACTGTTGGGCATGTCTTGTTTTGTTAAAATTATTTATTTTAGTGGATAAAGAAAACCAAAAACTAATATATTTGTTAGAAACATTTTACTACCATTGTTGATAGTTTTCCTTTCTAGGTGTCACTTAAGAACAGATGGCCACATTTTCTCAAGTAACCAGATTTTAAACTTAAGTCTGGTGACTCAGCTTTAGTGCATAATGCTATATTTTAAAGATTTTATTTATTTATTTGACAGAGAAAGAGAGATCACAAGTAGGCAGAGAGACAGGCAGAGAGAGAGGAGGAAGCAGGCTCCCTGCTGAGCAGAGAGCCCAATGCGGGGCTCAATTCCAGGACGCCGAGATCATGATGCTGTATTTTAGTTGCCGGGTATTATTACTAATCGTTTAGAATATTATCTCTTCAGGCGACACTAGTGCAGAATGTTAATGCTGCTAAATTTTGTCCTAGGTTTTGGCTGTTCTGTGTGTGTGTGTATGTGTATGTTTTAAGTGGGGTAAAAGGTGGAGCTAGCTTGCTAGTTAATACAATGTATTGCAAAAGCATTGGAACAGAGAGAAAATGAAAGCACATCACTGTTGTTTCAGTACACTTCCATTTAGTCTTTCCTCCAATCCTTATTTTTATATTATTGTAATTCTATTGTACATATAATTCTGTATGCTGCTTTTTTTTCCATTTAGCATTATATTGAGTACTTTTACGTGTTGCTAAAATACTAATGTATTTTAATGGCTGTGTCAGAATGCATGTACATCACTTAACCATATTCCTCTTGATCGCCATCTAGATTTTATATTTTTGCTTTTATGAATAATACTATAACAACTCTGTCATACAGCTTATTCCATATTTGAATTTTTTCTCAGAATAAATTTTTCCCAATAAACTTCTAGTCTTTTTTGTAGGTTAGTTTTAGGTATGTAAGTATTATCAAAAATCCACACCAGTGTTAAGTCCCCTGCCCCCCATAAAATGTTCTTGCCTACAATTTATGCAAAGTAAATAAAATATTCTATTTAGATTAGGAAAGTTTCCAGAGTGTTTTCCAGAGTATCTTTTGTAAATCCTGTTTCCCTTTCATTTACCCTGTCTTCACCTAAGTCATGTGTGTTTTACATGATTGGCTGCATTTAAAAACTTAGATTAACTCTAACATTCTTTGCTTTTTTATTGCCATGTTGTGTTTGTGCAGGAAATAAGTTTTTTATTCATTTGTATAGTATAGGCCTGATATATCAAAGACATTCAGTGGAATATATGTATTTGACATTTGAAGGGCCCTCTTAAATAGAGTTTATGTATTTAAGTAGTATGTCAGATTTATGCATATTTATATAATAAACAAAAATCAGATGTGTATTTAAGTGCTTTGTTAGTTGCTGATAATTTATGTAACAGAGTTTTCTTGGAGTCTTAAGTCTCACAAAGCATCTTATTTTTGTGCATCCACACATGCCAATAAGTGAATCATGGTGCCTTTCCCAAGCCTTGTATGAACAGGACTGGGGTAAGGGCTATTTTTTTCTTATCATGGGTACTTAGAATAAGCTTTATAAAGAAAATTCCATGTTTCTCAGGCAAAAAAGTATGAATCAAAGTACAATTTATGTTTGTCATGTTCGAAAAGTAATATGTACATATTTTGGTAGTAAATGTATATCTGATGGAAAAATTTGTTATTTTAAATGGAATTAGATTTTCATTCATTATAGGTGATTTATTTAACAGCCATATATTTGTGGGTACTTGATACATTTTTACAGTAGTAACTGTGCATCTCTGTATTGTCACATTCATCATCATCCTGCACTTACGTACCTGGCAGTGTCACCGTTGCTGGAAGGCATTAAGAACACACTTCTTTGCTAAGGAATCATACTTTCCTTTTTGAGTAAAGTTGACACACAATATTACATTAGTTTCAGGTGTACAGCATAATGATTGAACAAGACTATGTGTTAA
The DNA here is from genome assembly GCF_922984935.1 of Meles meles. Taxonomy (NCBI): domain Eukaryota; kingdom Metazoa; phylum Chordata; class Mammalia; order Carnivora; family Mustelidae; genus Meles; species Meles meles. The sequence goes on along the minus strand of NC_060069.1, from coordinate 32,524,395 downwards.
GCTGTGCTCAGCACAAGCGTAGCTCCCACTTCTCACCATAGAGTGCTGTTACAGTACCACTATCAGAATCATATATATATATATATTTTTTTCTTTTTTTTTTGACACAGACCAAGAGAGAGAGAGAGAGAGAAAAAGAGGAAGAGAGCAAGCATAAGCGGGGGCAGTGGCAGGCAGGGGAGAAGCAGGCTCCCCGCTGAGCAGGGAACACAATGTGGGACTCAGTCCCGGGACCCTGGTGTCATGACCTGAGCCAAAGGCACACACTTAACTGACTGAGCCAGCCAGGTGCCCTCAGAATCATATTTTTCAATTTAGTTAAATTTACTTAGCTTTAGCGTAATATTTTCAAGATTAGTCTGATGTTTTCACGGTATTTAACAATAGTTAAATTTGCATGGTTAATGTAAGGAGTACATGAAAATTTGGATAGATCTGTAAAATTTTTTAAAAGTCAAAGCACGTTCGATTTGTAGAGTGAATCTTGTTATGAATTTCAAAAGGTGGTTTAAAAAGTAGATTTCCATTGCAAAAGTGATAATAAATTTCTGAGGACCCCAATTTATATTTAAGTATTGCACTATCTGGTTTGTGCCACTGGGTGGTAGTATTATGCTCATTTTTGTAAAGTCTAGACAAGTGGTTTTCAAACTTCTTGATTTCAAGACCTCTTTGCACTGTTAAAAGTTACTGAGGATTCCAAAGAGCTTTTGTTTATGTGGGTTATATTCAGTGATATTTATTGTATTATAAATTAAAACTAAGAAATGAAAAACATTTTTAGTTCATTTAAAAATAACAGTTACATAAAATAACTTGTTACATATTAATCTAAATACTTTTATAGAAATTACCTGTATTTTCCAAAACGAAATTTAGTATGAAAAGTAGTCTTGTTTTACATTTTTGCTTATCTCATTGTTCGGCTTAATAGAAGATACTGTATTTTCACATCTGTTTCTGTATTCAGTCTGTTGTGATACGTTATTTTGGTTGAAATATATAAGGAAAATCTGCCCTTATTACAGATATGCAGATATGTATTTGGGAAAAAGAGGCCCTCATAGACCCACTGAAAGGCCTCAGGATCCTAGGATCTTTGGACCACACTTTGAAAACTGCTGCTCTAGACTTTTTTGTTTTTATTCACAAAAGAACATTGATGGTGGGTGGGAATTCTGATAAAAAAAATTTCATTTTGTTGCTTTCTCTGTTAATTTGCATTTCATTCATCTTTTAGTACTACCTGTGTTTTTGTCTTTAGTTTAATAACATGCATTTTTTTTTGCTGGGATGAAGACATGGGTGCTGGCTTATTTATTCATTCCTGATGTGATTAATCAGCTTCTTAGGACCAACAGTTAAGGTTGGCAGCCTTTCTGCACTTCTGCATCTGTTTATTCCCTTGCAGAGGGAGTAAAAGTGGATCCTTACTATCCTTATAGTAAAGTGTCCTCTGGGATAGTGCAACAAAACTGTAATGCTCCCTAGATCTCAGAATTCTAGCATTTGTTACTGCTGTGGGTAAGGATGTTGAGGATGAGGTGAAGTACTGAAAGCAAACATCACATTCTTCCTAGTTTTACCTAAGGTTAATTCCCCATCGCCTTTAACGATGTCAACTGCCTTTGTGAAAAATTGCCTTCATGTCACCCAGTGCCTTGCTTATGCTTGGCAGATGGCAAACGTCCAGTCAATGTTTAATGCATGAATGGTTGGATTGATTATTGAACTGTAGATTGCCAACCTTTCCATTCAATTATTCTAGTGAGCATTTATCCATTTTTATAATCCCCATGGATATGAGTGAACCTCATCTGAAGTAGAAAGTGAGGAGCTAGCAATAAAAGGCTCCCCTGCAATTTTACTTTTGACAGAGGACCATTCCCAAGGTTTATTAAATTTTTGCCTAGAAACATTTTCAAAGTTTTTTTTGTTTGTTGTTTTTTTTTTTTTTTTTTTAATAAAAAATGCCTGAGATACATTGAATTTTGCTTTGGAAGAACACAATGTGTTCTTGCAACATTTGGCAGCAGTTCGTGCTTAGCCTCCCCGTTGTTGTGTGTTGTGACTGTAGTTTTCCTGTGCTCTCCTGCATGTTGGCAGAGGACTTGTCAGCTGTGGCTGATGCATGCTTTCTTTCTCCCCACTCACTTATCCTTTGTTGGTAATTGGAAGATAAATTATGTAGACATTCACAGCATACTTCTTCACTCACATTAAAATCTTAGAATAGTTTCATTTTGGAAAGTGTAGGAAATTCATCTTTAGAGCATTAAAGCTACGGACACCACTTTTCTGTATCTGATTATTGTAAGATCAGAGGGTGAGACATTTCTGGTTAGTAAGTAAACTCTAAGTATATTCTTCTTCAACATTGAAATGGGACTCACTGTTGGAGGCAGACCCTATAAGGAAATGGTTTCATTTGTGGCACAGTGTAGAATTCAGAATGAATTTGAAATATGGTCTCTCTATGTCAGTGTATGTAATGTGTTTTTTGTTTTTGTTTTTTTTTAAAGATTTTATTTATTTATTTGACAGATAGAGATCACAAGTAGGGAGGGACGCAGGCATAGAGAGAGAGAGAGAGAGGAGGAAGCAGGCTCCCCGCCAAGCAGAGAGCCCGATGCGGGGCTCGATCCCAGGACGCTGGGATCATGACCTGAGCGAAAGGCAGAGGCTTAACCCACTGAGCCACCCAGGCGCCCCTGTAATGTGTTTTAATGCCCCGCCCCATACTTAACATTTCTGTAAAGCAGGGTGGACATGGAACACAGTTGAGTTTTTCTGTGTCTGTGGGAGGTATAACATGCTATATTTTGTTGAGAGTTAGAAGCCATCAGCAATGGATTGTTTCAGAAATTCTGGTTTAGTTAAGATATATTATTGCTCAGTGGAGCTGGATCAATGTCAGCATTCTTAGAGTTTTTAAAAATAATGCAAGGTAAAGAGTATTCCTTAAATATAATTTTAAGTTGTGGCATCAAGCCAATGTATTCAAGTTGACAATCTGAGGGAAAAGTTGGATGCCTCACTTCTTGCATTTGAGTGAGAATATTGAATTTAAAAATTTCAAAGATTTCTTTCTAGGTATAAAATTATGTGGTTCTCTGACATGGTAGCAGAAAGTGGGAGAGAGGATTAAATTTAAATGAAAGGAACTGTGGAACGAGGTCTATCCTACTTTTGTCATTATATGATGGATAATCAAGTGACTTAGAACAATTACAGTGGACAAAACACTAAAATCAGAATATAATATAGGAGAGTATTTTAAATTTTACTGAGTGTGGCTAGAAAAAACTTAACTATTAGAAAATTATTTCTGAGTAGGAACTTTGTGACATAGATTTTTTTGTTGTTTCAAAAAGTGAGACCACTGCATCTATTTTTATACTGTACTGGATTGTGGAATTTTAAGAATGAAAATGAGGAAAATTCACTTGGTATTGCCTGTATATGTTTTGTTTTATTTTGCTTAATCAAGAGAAGTTTTTCATTTAAAACTCCATTTTGTTGGAAGAGTATGAAAACTACCTTCAGGTTTTCCAGAGCCTAATTTAAGAGATTTCTGTGAAGTGCCAAAAAAGTCCTAAGACAGTTTGACATACTGAAAATAACAGTAATGAAAAGATGATGGTGACATCCAACCATTAAAAAAGATTGTCATTTCTTTCCCCATTTTTCTTTTTCCCAGATTTAAACCTTCAGGACAAACTGAGCAGTAAGCACTTTGTTATAGAATTTCTTTCCCATAATTGATCACTTGACTTATTTCTAAGAAATTAGGAAACTGATTTTTAAAAAATTAGGAAACTAATTTCTGTAAATATTTTATTTTCCAACCAATTATGTCTGAGAATCTTGGCATTTGCAGGCAAATATCAGTAAAGTTAGGTCAGGAATCTTTAAAAATGATTTCAGCTAGTTATTATTCCTTTGTAATTTGGACCTTATTTGAGCATCAGTTTTATCTTTTGGACATATTAAAATGAATAAATTGGACAGTTTTTTTTAATATATCAAAGAAAATCATTGCTAGAGAAGTTATTTTTTTGTGTTGAGCAGAGTAAGTTGTGTTTACCAGTTTTTAGCAGAATTGAGCCTTTCTTTTGTCTTTATCTGTACTAATGTAAATTTACCACTAAGAATATTCTATGAACACATACTTGTCTTCAGGTATGAAATTCCTGTGCCCAGTCCACCATCGGTTAAGCCAAGTTGGGGTTAGTAAAAGGGCTTTACTTTTTGAGAGGCCATAGGTTGAAGTTGTACCTTTCTTATTTTCACCACTGAGGGTGAAAATACTATATATATTAATGAACTCTGTCTCCCCTGGACATATGTTTCTTGATAGGATTAAAAACCCATCTTGAAAATTGATGTTTTGTTTATATTCTGTCTTTATGGTAAAGGGAAGTCTGGTATCTTCTGTGAGGACTAAAGAAAATAATCTAGGATGATAATAGCGGTAGGATTTTGACAGCATAACACTGTGCTAGTGGGGAGAGAGTGTGTACGATGCACAAATGCATACACAAACACACCTTATACACAGATACATATACACACAAGTATACACAAACAGACATATGCATATTTTCAGTGCCAAGTTCCAGCTGTTGTATCCATACTGTCTGATTTTGTTGGAAGCTGGGTGACCTATTTGGCCATCTTAAAGATCATACCACTGTACCCTTGATGATTGTTTTTGTAGGGCCTAAATTCTTACTTATCTCACACAAGAATGCCCTGCGGTTTTGCCTCTCTATGTACTGTTGAATCAGGTAAAGATTTCTTTTTAGTTAACAGCCCTGGTTTGAGACTGTAGGTTTCATTTCAGAATACATTGTTTAAATATGTGATTCAACGAGTAAGTGGTAAAACAGAAACAAAAAAAATTCTGCTCTTTTATTGGCTAAGAGGTTTTTAAAAATAGTATTAGTCAAAGAATACCTTTTCTATTATTAAAAAAGTCCTAGTAAGTATGTAATAATATTACCTAATTATTGATAATAGGTAAGAACTCCATAGCAAACAAAAAAGCAGTTGAAATTATATCATACAGAAGTAGAAACAAGTCTTCATTTCTTTGAATTTGTGATTTTGGGGTAGGGAGAGTGGGGAGCCTAATAATTTAATTTTTTTTCCAAACTCCTGGACAGTTCATGTAAGCAGTCTTAAGATCTGAATCCAGAACTCAGTGACAAATTGGTTTCAGTAACTGGACACTTCTTGTGGCTTTGTTGAATGGCTCAGAAATATCTCTTGGCTTAAAACAAAACGACTATTTTAACCTGTCTTGCTACTGCTGCTCTTAGTTCCCATAAATTGAATGTGAAACAATTTAGCTTAATGATAGTATTTCTTGAGATACTTGTTTTCTGCTGTTTTCATTATAGCTTTTGAGGAACTTGAAAAAGCCTTGAGTACAGCCCAAAAGACAGAAGAATCACGGAGAAAAATGAAGGCAGAGATGGATGAACAAATAAAAGCTATTGAAAAAACAAGGGAGGAGGAACGCAGCAGTCTTCAACAGGAATTAAGTCGGGTGAAACAGGAGGTTGTTGATGTGACGAAAGTAAGAATAATTCTAGATTGTGACAGGCTACAGCAATTTTGAAACATAAGTTATATGTTTTTCCTATAATTTTTGATTGTAAAGAAGAGTTAATATATGTTTTAGGCCTTAACCATTTCATGAATTCAGGATATAGGAAGAAAATCACTTTGATAGGAAAAGAGTTTTTATCTTTTTGGATATATACTTCCCAGAGATAGTCTCTGCATATAATTTCTCTTTTATATTTTATAGTCCTCTTCTTTAAATTTTTTAACACAAAAGATGGCATGTTATATATATTGCGCTGTGTTTTGCTTTTCTGCTAAATATGTTCCTTATCATTGACAATGGGTAATGATGCTGCATTTTTTTATGCCACATCTGTTTTAAAGACCGCTTAGGATTTTGATATATGAATATTTCATAATTTAATAAATCTACTGATGTATATTTGAGTTTTAATTTTTTGCTATTGCAAATGGTGAATATCCTTATCATATTTGTTTACCTGTATGTCTTTTTAGGATAGATTCCTAGAAGTGGAATATTAGGCAAAGATTATGTATATTTTTAATTATTGTGTAGCGCTTCACGCTCTATTGAAGACAGTTTATACTCTCACAGGCAATCTGTTACTGACAAGGATGGTGTTACCTAGCTTTTTAAAATCTTTTCAGGCTTATCAGTTTGAAAAAAATGATATTGTAGCTTTTTTTTTTTTAAGATTTTACTTATTAGAGAGCAAGAGAGTAAATGAGCGAGCAGGGGAGGAGCAGCAGGAGGGGATAAGCAGACTCTGTGCTGATTGTGGAGCCTGATGTGGGACTCAGTCCCATGACCCTGAGATCATGACCTGAGCTGAAATCAAGAGATGGACACTTAATGGACTGAGCCACCCAGGCACCCTGATATTGTAGTTTTAATGTGCTTATCTTTTTGTCAATATGATAAATATACATTATATATTTTAAAGGAATTGGCAGTTTTTCTCTTTGAGCTGGTTGGTTTCCTATTGGACTGTTGGTCTTACTGATTTGTAGACGTTTTACACTTATAGTAGGAATTAGTTCTTTGGACATACAGTGCATTTGTCCAAATAATCTTCTGTCTGTCTGTCCCTCTCTCTCTCTTTTTTTTAGAGAGAAAGTGAGAGCATATATATGAGCGGGGAGGGGCAGAAGGTGAGGGAGAAAGAGAATCTTAAGCAGGCTTCATGCCCAGCGTGGGGCCAAATGTGATCTCATGACCCTGAGATCATGACCTGAACTGAAACCAAGATACTTGGACCAAGACACTCGGACACCTAACCAGTTGAGCAACCCAGGCACCCGTCTTTTCAAAATTGACTTTGTTCATGATTTGTTTTAGCTTTGGGATTGGTTTATTTTAGGGAAGGGCATGCAGAGAAATTTTTCTTTTTCTTTATTGCTATCTGAATTTTTGTTCTGATTTAAAAATGCACTCTCACTGAGATCATTTTAAAATTCTGCTATGGCACTTACGTGCTTTCATTTTTTATTATTAAATCTTTGATCCAACTGGAATTTATTTGGTGTTAGGAGTGAGGTAGGGATCCAACTTTAATTTTTTTTTCCAGATAACTACCAAATAGTCTTCAAATAATTTATTTAATAATCTATGTTTTCCCTTCTGGTATGACACCCTATCTTTATTTCATACTAAATTATTGTGCTACATATGGGTCTCTTTCTTGAATTCTCTGTGCTGTTCCATTGCTTCTCCTGACCACATGCCAGTATTACACTGTTACAATTACTCAGTTTTATAATATGTTCTATTATTTGGTAGCCTCCCCATATTACTCTTATTTTTCAGAAGAGTGCTGGCTATTCTTGGATGTTTATTTTATCTGGTGAGCCCCTCCCCCCATTCTGTTGGTAATTTTATTCAATTATATTAAATTTTTAGATTTATTTAGGGAGGTTTGACATTTCTTTTTTTTAAAGATTTTATTTATTTATTTGATAGAGAGATCACAAGTAGGCAGAGAGGCAGGCAGAGACAGAGGGGAAGCAGGCTTCCTGCTGAGCAGAGAGCCTGATTCGGGACTTGATCCCAGGACCCTAAGATCATGACCTGGGCTGAAGGCAAAGGCTTAACCTACTGAGCCACCCAGGCGCCCCGAGGTTTGACATTTTTATAAGATTAAGTCTTCCTGTCCAAGAAAGAACAAGGCCAATACTTTATAATAAATAGTATATGCATGGAAGCCTAGGCATCATTAGATTGGTATAGCCAGGGCAGCCTGACCGTAGTGGAGTGCCGTCCTTGAGAACATCCTTATTCCTCCTCCTATACTTCCCAGTCATGATTGGTGGGGAACATACCTGCAAGATGTGGAAATGCTCCAGCCTAGTAGAACTTAACTACTGCAACAACAACCATCCTTATCTTAAATGAGAAGTACTTGGGGCACCTGGGTGACTCAGTCGGTTAAGTGCCCAACTCTTGATTTTGGCTCAGGTCATGATCTCAGGGTTATGAGATCAAGCCCCATGTCAGGCATGGAGCCTGTTTAAGATTCTCCCCCTTGCCCTCTGCACCCTCCCACCATATTCATGCGTGTTTGTACTCTCTCTAAAAAAAATAAAAATTTAAAAAGAATAAATGAGCAATACTTGATTGGCTTTTCTTTTAATTATTGAGACCTTGGTGATCTTTGATTTATGTGGGAAATATGTTTTGATTTTTATCTCTTACACTATTGACTTGATGATTGAATTGTAATAAAGTATTATTTAATTGTAGAGTTACATATTTTATCCTGGATGTTTCACTTTAACTATTTGGTTGACTCTCAGAAATCCTCAGAACAAATTGCTAAACTACAGAAGCTTCATGAAGAGGAGCTGGCCAGCAAAGAGCAGGAACTGACCAAGAAGTTTCAGACCCAAGAAAGGCAGTTTCAGGAGCAAATGAAGATAGCTCTTGTAAGTACCTATTTTGTTTTTGCTACAGGTAAATTTTGCAGCTTTATAAAGTTGTTATCTCCTCACTCTTACCTTTCTGCATGAGGTCAGACTACTGGCAGACTTGACCTTTGAATGTGCAGAGAGGATAGGATATAGGCAGGAAAGAGGGCTGTGAGAACTTAACTGTCTAACTGGTATTATGTGAAAATTTTATTAACTACAAGCTTGCATTAACCAGTTTATTTGTTTGTATGTCATTCCTCTCACCTTGGCAGTAGGCTGTGATTATGGAGAAGTAAAGGGGAATATAGGCTTGCTGAAGCCATGAACCAGTGACTGCATAACCCAGGAAAAATGTCTACAAACTCACCAGACTGAATATAACAGAGTTTCAAGGCTGAGAAAGTTTTGTCGAAATGCATTTTAAAGAAGAAAAAATGAAAATGACCAAGTAGTTTTCATTTTAAGTAGAATAATTTCAGTAGTAATTTTCAATACATATGATATTTTAAAAAATAAAATAAAATTATTTTTTTTTATTTTTGACTTATTATTTATTTATTTATTTTATTTTGACTGGACTAACCAAAATAATACCTAGAAAAGCAAAGATAAGATTTTGGGGAATAGTGTCATTTGAAAGCTTAAAACCAAAAAAAAATTTTTTTTCAAATTGTGAAAAGCCTTTTATATAGGTAACCATAAAAAGTATTAATGCCAACAAAAAGAAGTGTCAATGCCAAAAAATGTAGTTTGATTGTTTTTATATGAAATTATTATCCATAATATAATTTAAAAAACTTTAAGTAGAAAAGGATGAGAAATAGTATTTATAATTTTAATCTTTTTTTCTTTTTAATTTTTTTTTAAAGATTTTTTATTTATTTACTTGACAGACCAGAGATTACAAGTAGGCAGAGAGGCAGGCAGAGAGCGGGGGAAATCAGGCTCCCTGCTGAGCAGAGAGCCTGATGCGGGCCTCCATGTGGGGCTCAATCCCAGGACCCTGGGATCATGACCTGAGCTGAAGGCAGAGGCTTAACCTACTGAGCCACCTAGGCACCCCTTCTTTTTTATTTTTTAAAGACCTTATTTGTTTTAGAGAGAATGAGCATGAGCTGGGGGAGGTGCAGAGGGAGAGGGAGAGGATCTCAAGCAGACTCTGTCCTGAACGTGGAGCTTAATGCGGGGCTCAGTCTCATGACCCAGAGATCATGACTTGAGCTGAAATTGAATTGGATGCTTAACTGAGTGAGCCACCCAGGTGCCCTTATTTATTATTATTATTTTTTAAGTGTACTCTTTCCCCAACATGGGGCTTGAACTCCTGGGACCTAAGATCAAGAGTCACATGTCTTACTGACTGAACCAGCCAGGCACTTCAGTCCAGAAAAGGATTTAAAGTAGTTTACAAGAATGCTTAAGACTTTAATAGGATCGTGTAAGAGCATAAAAATTAAGGAACAAAGCAGGACATAAATGAAGCCAGGAATTATTCTAAAAAATTCCTGTCATAAACATCTGTGTGTTTTCATACTGGAATGATTGGCCTTTGGGGACACTGCGACTTGAACAGTGGCCTTGTTAAAACTGTGTTCCAGCACTGATAAACTCAGCTGTATTCTGAGTGGAAAGAGCAGGATACGGATAGACGTGAAGCACTCACATGCATGTGCACTTGCGGCTTTCTGATCCCCTTTCTATCTAGTTCCTCGAAGAGGTTAGCTTTGTATTGATAGTGAAAGTTGAACAGACTATTAAAATGTTCTCTTTTGTTTTTATGGGCATAGAGAGATGTATTTAAAATGTAGTTTACATTAGACACTATAGTATGTTTAAAATGATGTTTTAAAATTGATTAGAAACTAATATTCCCTTATCAGTCTGTTAATAATACGGCACAATGCCTTTCCTTAAAGCAATATACTTCACCAGAGTGTAGTGAACTGAAAATATTGCTGCTGGGAGCATGAACTGTATGCAATAGGTATGGCTAAGTATTCTTAATTGGAGTCCAAGGCCACTAAATGTTAAAAGTGCTCTCTAGAGCTTCTCTTTTCAAAGCAGTAAACAGTTTCAATACAGATGTTGATATATAATAAGGGCAATCAAAGAAGAAGCTTTTCGGGATAGAGGGGGTAATAAAAGTGCCCAGGTCATCTGAGAAGAGTTATGTAGGCTTTTATAGATATTTCCTTGATCTAATCCATATATTCACATGTAATCTTCTGATTTTGATATGGTTTTCTATGTGGGGTTCCTTTTAATGAGGTTTTTCTCACAAATTATATAAACTTACAATCTAGTTTCTTGGCCTAGAGTTGACATAATCAAACTCTGGAGTGCAGGGAAGAAGTAGTGACAATTTGGGGACCCTTCACATTAAGCCGTGTATTTCAAAATGTTTTAAGTAGTGGAAAAAATAGCAGATGTAGTGCGGTTACTGGAACAAAGTTTTTCTTTTCAGTAGTAATTGTGGTAAATATTGGCTGGACCACACTGGAATAGTCACAGTGCTTTGTTTCTGCAGACTAGGGCATGGGAAGAGAGAGGTGATGATACTGCCTACCTCACAGGGCTGGTGTGCAGACCAAATGAAAGACAGCATTCCTGTGGAAGTGCTTTGGGAATGCTGAAGACTTATGTGGGTCTAAGGTGGTATTGTTTTTGGCACAGGAAAAAAGTCAGTCAGAATATATGAAGATCACCCAAGAAAAAGAACAGCAAGAATCTTTGGCCCTGGAAGAGTTAGAGTTGCAGAAGAAAGCAATCCTCTTGGAGAGTGAAAATAAACTTCGGGACCTTCAGCAAGAAGCAGAGACTTACAGAACTGTAAGTTTAAATAATATTTGGGTTCCAGGATTGTGGAATTATTTGTATATAGAAACTGGTGTTATCTCTTCAGTCAGTGTAAAGTTGTCAAGGAGGTTTTGTTTTAGTGGATTTAGATTTACATACATGCACTTCATTTTCAGATAATAAGAGCTTTTCCTGTGAATGGTTTTAGTGTTTGCTACATGGTGTGGCCAACTGTGCCTTTAGCTGGCTGTGTTTCTGTCATCCACCCACTCTGACTCTGCACTCAAGCTCTCCACTCCTTTGGTTGCTGCCCTTGATCTTTAGGAAGTGGCCTTGCTTTGTAGGCAGCACTTGACCTGGCTTCATCTCATGCCATGTCCTGGATATAAGTCATTCTGTTTCTATTATAGTGTAGGCACCTCAATGCCCTGCTTTTTTTTTTTTTTTAATATTTTATTTATTTGACAGAGAGAAATCACAACTAGGCAGAGAGGCAGGCAGAGAGAGAGGAGGAAGCAGGCTCCCTGAGGAGCAGAGAGCCCGATGCGGGGCTCGATCCCAGGACACCGAGATCATGACCTGAGCCGAAGGCAGAGGCTTTAACCCACTGAGCCACCCAGGCGCCCCAATGCCCTGCTTTTAACATAAAGTTTTCCCATATTAAAACAGTGGTGAACAAATTAATATATACGTGAAAAAATGTATATGTATGTCTCAGTGGGCACATTTTTAAGGCTCTCTGGCCCTTCCCTCCACAATATATGAAATGTGTGACCTGTTTTGAATAAACTGATGTTATTTAGACTTTTGCTTTGGTTTATATGGTGAACGAACCACACTTCTTTCCCATAGTTCTAAACTATACTTTAGTTTCCCATTTCTAACATTTATGTAAGGTGGCATGGTGAAGGGGAATGGATAGGATACTCAGGAGGCCTAGATTTTTCCACTTTCTAGCTTTGTAAATTAACTGTACCTTAATTTCTTCATCTGTCATAAGGAGAAATTGAATTTGGTAATTCCTTAGGACCTTTTCAGTTCTGATGTTACGTGGCTCTGCCTTACTTAGTTCTTTTTCCTTTAGAGTCAAGATTGATATTTTCATGAGCTAACAGTAATCTTTGGTAAAATTTGTATAAGTAGCTTCTTTTTGCAAAAAATCTTCCAAATAATCATTTTTGTAGTGGAAAAACCAGATAATTCTTTATCTTCCAAAATAAAATTATGAAGGTGATAGGATACTGTCAGTAGGCCTTAAAAAACACACAGGAAAAAACCCCCATCTTCCTACCAATAGTTATTATTATCTGCTTTATGATTTATTTCTTTTTGACTATCCACTCAGAATATTCTTGAAAATATGCGTGATTGAAATAGTTACCCATGTAGGTAGAAAGAATCTGAAATTTTAAGTTGTGTTAAAATAGAATCTTTTCTTTGTTACATGATTCCTTTAGGAATTGAGCACAGATTCTTTGTGCTTTCTAGTGTTTGGCATGATATATAGAGTAATTTTTCTAAGTTTTACTCTTTAAATAGGTGTAGACGTTATGTCATGTATATCTTTGCTAATAAGCAAGTCTGTACTTTAATAAAAATACATCTGTTTTTATTAACAGAGAATTCTTGAATTGGAAAGTTCTTTGGAAAAAAGCTTGCAGGAAAGCAAAAATCAATCAGAAGATTTAGCTATTCATTTGGAAGCTGAAAAAAATAAGCACAATAAAGAAATTACAATCATGGTTGAAAAACACAAGGCAGAATTGGAAAGCTTGCAACATCAGCAGGATACCCTTTGGACTGAAAAACTCCAAGTCTTAAAGCAACAGCATCAGACTGAATTGGAAAAACTTAGGGAAAAGCATGAACAAGAAAAAGAAACATTGTTGAAAGATAAAGAGAGTCTTTTCCAGGCCCACATAGAAGAGATGAATGAAAAGACTTTAGAAAAGCTTGACGTGAAGCAAACAGAACTGGAATCATTGTCTTCTGAACTGTCAGAAGTATTAAGAACCCGGGAGAAGCTAGAAGAGGAACTTTCTGTACTAAAGGATCAAGCAGATAAAGTAAAGCAGGAGCTAGAGGCCAAGCTAGATCAACAGAAAAGCCATCACCAGCAGCAAGTCGAGAGTATCATTAAAGAACAGGAGATATCTATCCAGAGAACTGAGAAGGCATTAAAAGATGAAATTAATCAACTTGGGCTTCTTCTGAAGGAAAAGGACAAGCATTTGAAAGAGCATCAGGCTCGTGTGGAAAACTTAGAGGCAGATATTAAAAGGTCTGAAGAAGAACTCCAACAGGCATCTGCTAAGCTGGCTCTTTTTCAGTCACAGCAGAGTACTACACACGAGCAGGCCAGAGCATCTGAGGAGCACTTGGCTCAATTGCAGCAGAAATTGTTGGACTTAGAAACAGAGAGAATTCTTCTTATTAAACAGGTAGCTGAAGTTGAAACACAAAAGAAAGATGTTTGTGCTGAGTTAGACACTCACAAAATCCAGGTGCAGGACTTAAGGCAGCAACTGGAAAACCAGAAAAGTGAAATGGAGGAAAAACTACAGGCTTTAACCCAACACTATGAGTCCCAACTTAGAGATACTAATACAGAACAGGCACAGACAAAGCAGAGCTTGATAGAAAAGGAAAATGTAATTTTACAAATGAGAGAAGGACAGAGCAAAGAAATTGAAACACTCAAACAGAAATTATCAGCCAAGGAGGAAAGTTTTAGTGTTTTACATGAGGAATATGAAACCAAATTAAAAAATCAAGAAAAAAAGATGGAAAAAATTAAGCAGAAAGCAAAGGAGATACAAGAAACATTAAAGAAAAAACTAGTGGACCAGGAAGCCAAACTTAAAAAAGAGCTTGAAAATATGGTTCTAGAGCTTAGTGAGAAAGAAAAACAGTTCAATGCCAAAATTGTGGAAATGGCACAAGCTAACTCTGCTGGGATCAATGATGCAGTGTCGAGACTGGAAACAAACCAAAAGGAGCAAATAGAAAGGCTCACTGAGGTACATAGACGAGAACTCAGTGATGTTGTTTCGGTCTGGGAAAAGAAACTTAATCAGCAAGCTGAAGAACTTCAGGAAAAACATGAACTCCAATTACAGGAAAAAGAGCAAGAGGTAGCAGAACTGAAGCAAAAGATACTCCAAAGTGGGTGTGAAAAAGAAGAGATGAACAAGGAACTAACATGGCTGAAAGAAGAAGGCATTAAGCAGGACACAGTACTAAGGGAATTACGGGAACAGATACAAGAGAAGTCTGCTCATATGAACTCTCTCTCACAAAATGAAACTAAACTGAAAGCACAACTGGAAAAGCTGGAGGTTGACTTGAATCATTCTCTGAAGGAAAATACTTCTCTTCAAGAGCGTATAGTTGAACTGGAGATGCTGGCAGAAAAAGATAAGCTGAAGGTTTCTGAGTTGACTGACAAATTGAAAACCACAGATGAGGAAGTCCAGAGTTTGAAATCTTCACATGAAAGAAATGAGAAAAACCTAGAAGACAAAAGCTTGGAATTCAAAAAACTGTCTGAGGAACTAGCAGTTCAGCTGGATATTTACTCTAAGAAAACTGAAGCCTTGTTGCAAGCTAAAACAAATGAGCTAATCAACATTAGTAGTAGTAAAATTAATGCCATACTCTCTAGAATTTCCCACTGTCAGCACCACACAACAAAAGTTAAGGAGGCATTGGTAATTAAAACTTGCAAAGCTTCTGAATTAGAAGCACAGCTTAGACAGCTAAGAGAAGAGCAGAATACACTAAACAGTTCTTTTCAACAGGCTACCCATCAGTTAGAAGAAAAAGAAAATCAGATTAAGAGCATGAAGGCTGATATTGAAGGGCTTGTAATGGAGAAAGAAGCCTTACAGAAGGAAGGCGGCAACCAGCTACAGGCTGCCTCTGAAAAGGAGTCTTGTATCACACAGTTGAAGAAAGAGTTATCAGAGAACATCAATGCTGTCACACTGATGAAAGAAGAGCTTAAAGAAAAGAAATATGAGATCAGCAGTCTTAGTAAACAACTAACTGATTTAAACACTCAGCTTCAGAACAGCATCAGCCTAACTGAGAAAGAAGCAGCCATTTCATCACTAAGTAAGCGATACGATGAACAACAACGTGAATTACTCGGTCAGGTGCAAGATTTCTCTTTGAAAGTTGAAACTCTGAGTAAAGACAAGATCTCTGCTCTTGAACAGGTAGATCACTTGTCCAACAAATTCTCAGAATGGAAGAAGAAAGCACAGTCAAAATTCGTACAGTATCAGAGTACTATTAAAGACTTGCAGGTGCAGCTTGAGTTAAAAGCAAAGGAGGCCAACGAAAAGGATGAGCAGATACATGGATTGAAGGAGGATCTTGATCAGCAGAATGAGAAATTGGTATGTTTAAAGGGTGAAATGGAAGATAAGAAGAGCAAGCTGGAGAAAAAGGAGTGTAATTTAGAGACAGAGTTAAAAACTCAAATGACAAGAATTGTGGAATTAGAGGAGCATCTTACTCAGAAAACAACTGAAATTGAGTCCTTAAATGAAGCTCTTAACAATTACAATCAACAAAAAGACACTGAACAGAAAGAAATGCTTCAGAAACTTCAGCACATTCAAGAGTTAGGAGAAGAAAAGGACAACAGGTTTAAAGAAGCTGAAGAAAAAGTCTCAAGACTTGAAAAGCAAGTGTCTTCCATGAAATCTGAACTTGAGGCCACGAAGAAAGAATTGGAACATGCAAATTCAGGTATGAAGGGCAAAGAAGAGGAGTTGAAGGCACTGGAAGATAGGCTTGAGTTAGAAGGTGCTGCAAAATTAGCAGAACTGAAGAAAAAAGCCGAACAAAAAATTGCTGCCATCAAGAAGCAGTTGCTATCTCAAATGGAAGAGAAGGAACAGCAATATAAAAAAGACACAGAAGGCCATCTGGGTGAACTGAACACAAAATTGCAGGAGAAGGAGAGAGAAATTCAGGTCTTGGAAGAAAAACTTAAAGGTCCACCACAGTCAGAAGCATCAGTTATACACAGGTCGGCAGAACATGTGGCATCCTGTGCTGAGCAAAACGTGGATCCTGAGGGCTGTGTGCAGAAGGCATACGACGACAAAATCAGTGCTTTACAGAGAAGTCTAATGGAAAAAGAAAAGCTGTTGCAGAGGCTAGAGCGGGAAAAAGAAGAGACGGTATCTTCTCATTCTGAAATGCAGTGCAGATACCAGGAGCTCTTAATAAAGATAGAACACGCAGAAGCAAAGCAGCATGAGGATCAAGTTACGATAAATCATCTTCAGGAAGAGCTTGAAGAAAAAAGCAAGAAATATTCCTTGATAGCATCCCAGCATGTGGAAGAAGAGGGAGGTAAAAATAACATAGGGGCAAAGCAAAACTTGGAAAATGTGGTTGATGATGTCCAGAAAGCACTCCAGGAGAAGGAACTAGCCTGTCAGATCTTGGAGCAAAAGATAAAAGAGCTGGATTCCTGCTTAGTAAGAGAGAGGGA
This sequence comes from Meles meles, assembly GCF_922984935.1. Lineage (NCBI taxonomy): Eukaryota > Metazoa > Chordata > Mammalia > Carnivora > Mustelidae > Meles > Meles meles. The sequence continues at coordinate 32,507,585 of NC_060069.1, read as the reverse complement.
AGGGCATAGAGTTGAAATGGAAGAGTTGACCTCAAAATATGAAAAATTACAGGCTTTACAACAACAGATGGACGGAAAAAATAAACCCACAGAAGCTTTGGAAGAAAGTGGTGAAGAAAAGTCCAAATCACATGCAGTCCAACCCAGATTGCCTGGTAACATGGCGGCAGAGCACAATGACCTGGAATTTAAATTAGCAGGGGCAGAGCAAGAGAAGCAGAAGCTGGGCAAGGAGATTGTTAAGTTGCAGAAAGATCTCCGAATGTTGCGGAAGGAGCATCAGCAAGAATTGGATATCATGAAGAAAGAATATGAACAAGAAATGGAAGAAAAAATCAAGTGAGTTTTTCAGCATGAATATTTATTGTATTTATTTATTTTAGAGAGAGAGTGAGTAAGAGCAGCAGTTGGGGGGAAGGTGGGGGAGAATAGAAGGAAAGAGAATTTTAAGCAGGGTCCATGGGAGCCCAATGCAGGCGTCAATCTCACGACCCTGAGATCATATCCTGAACCAAAAATCAAGAGTTGGACCTTTGGGGTACCTGGGTGGCTCAGTCAGTTAAGTCTTTGACTCTTCATTTTGGCTCAGGTCATGATCTCAGGGTCAAGCTTCACATTGGGATCTGTGCTCAGTGCAGAGTCTGCCTGTCCCTCACCCTACACATGTGTGCTTTACTCTCACTCTCTCTCTCTCTCTCAAATAAATAAATAAATAAAATCTTTAAAAACAAAACAAAGAGTCTGATGCTTAACTAACTAAGCCACCCAGGTACCCCAGCATGAATATTTTTAAGACAGTCCTTATAGTTAAGTCCCTTTTATTGTGCCTGATACACCTAAATTTCGCCTGCCCAAACTATGAAACATAAATTGAGTAAGTTAAATGCTGGGAAAAAATATAAAACAATTTAAGGCAAGAGGCAGTGTTCTTTCACATCCGTTTAGAGGGGGAAGAACTTTCTTGCATATATGATTATGCTTATTATGTACATATCCCAGTAATTGCTTTCTTTTCATTGTACTATTTTTAGTGTTAGTGTTATTATATAAGATGGATGTGTATGATGAAAATTTTAAGTGGAAAAGAAGAATTCTCAAATCCCCAGGATCAGTATATAGAGAGAATCAGTTTCTGTATCTTCCCAGAAGTTTTCTGTGCCTGGACGTACACAAACACACGTATACACCCTTAAACATGTTTTTATACCAGTGAGATCTTACGTGCACTCTTGTGAAGACTAGGTAACTGTGCGTCTTGTTTTGTGTTTGACAACAGTTAGCTGTTTATATTTTTGTTACACAGACAGGAGCAGGAAGATCTTGAGTTGAAGCACAATTCTACATTAAAACAGCTGATGAGGGAGTTCCATACACAGCTGGCACAAAAGGAACAGGAGCTGGAAATGACCATAAAAGAAACCATTGGTGAGTCAAATTCAGTAAAGAACAAGTCAGAATCAGCAGAGACTATTTATACTTTAAACTTACTGTTTTCACGTGGTGCTAAGTGCTTCAAGTAATTAAACTGGAGAAAAAAATGATTCCTGTCTAAGAAATTTTTCTAATAGGAACCTGTGCTTGCCTGGTGGTAGCTTGCCTTTAGGAAAGGAGGAGGGAGTGAAAGAACCTGACACATTAGCTAATTAATTGCCTTATAAAGACATTTCTGCTCTGTGAGAGGGTACATATGACCAATTGATTTTTATCAAATTTAATTTGGAACTGAAGTTGTGATATAGATACTAATGGTTGCCTAATGTATGTTCTTTTATGTGTCCATTTTTTTTACGTATTAGATAAAGCCCAGGAAGTGGAAGCTGAACTTTTGGAAAGCCATCAGGAAGAGACAAATCAGTTACATAAAAAAATTGCGGAGAAGGAAGATGATTTACAAAGAACAGCCAAAAGATATGAAGAAATCCTTGATGTACCTTATTTTATTTCTCTTCTTTGAAATTTAGCTGTGCTGGATTTCATGGTGGTGCCAAAGACTGGGCTGTCAGATTTCCTGCTTTTATAATGTAGAGGGTTTTTGTTTTGGCTCAATATTATCCAAATTTAATATTTGCACTCTATGCATATTTATAAGGAGTCTGATTAATTTCTGCCAGGGTCATAGTTTCCTGATCAGATTCTGCTAACCCAGCAGTTCAGTCTACTTGGCAGGTATCGAAGCAACAGTGAGTTACTAAGGGGAAGAATGGATTCTCTTCTCGTCTTTCTCTCAGTCAGACTAAATTATAAGAGAACCAGACTAAGAATTGGGAACTTGTGGTTGGGTGAAGTCTAAGCAGTGGGACAGTTAATGTGTTGAGCATGGCCACCTAGCTGGGATCTTTCCAGGAAGGCCAGTTAACTTTACTCCATCCCAATCCAATTTTTACAGGTTTCATTGCTCTTAAGAGACAAAAAGACAGGGAAAAAAATGGAATGCACCAGCCAAATCTTTTATATTTAGTGAAACTTTGGTTCACCCTGCTAGTGGTGGATTACCATTGCCATTTTCGTGTGTCAAGATAAGCCATGAATGCCAGCGAGTATTTTGGACTCCAGAAAATTTTCAAATGTGAAACAGCATGAAGTATGCTATGTTGGGATGCAGATTCTTCAGTTACTCCAGGACTTATATCACTATATGCCAGGAAGCATTTGATGATTAAGAATACATAAATCAGAGAATCATGCCTCAACAGACTATGGCAGCAATAGAAGTCTGAGCCAGGAACAGGGTCTAATAATAATTATCTTAAATGTAATTGAAAAGGCCGGAATTCCAGGATAAGGCCCATGCATAGAAATGCCACCTTTGTATAATTTTTGAACTTTAGATCTTATTATGAAAAGGTTTGAATAATTTTACTTATATTTTCTTATATTTCTGTACATTGTATGTGTGTGGAACTTTAAAACAACTGTTATTCCTTGAATGATTAGAGAATGTTGGAATTGGAAGATACATTAAAGTTAGTTTAGTTTTTTTTTTGTTTTTTTTTGCCAAAGGCAAAGCCAGTTCAGCATAGTTAAGTGATTCACCTAAAACTTCACAGTGAGTGGGAGAGCACTGACCCTTCATTAGCTTCATATAATTATAAAGACTTCTCTCTAAGAAAGGAACCTGGGGAAGGCAGTAGTTATTTATCATGCATAAGTAAGTCAGGGAGCTTCCTTTGCAGGGGATGAACTGTGCCACTGCTAGAATGTTCCCTCTTGTGAACTACTTCTCTTTCTCTGGATGTGTGGAGTAGCAGACAAAAGACTTTCCAAGGTCATGACAGATGTCTATAGATAGACGGGTGGGGAAACAGGGAGGCAGATAAGAACGTTAACCTGTGATATGGTTCCTCCTTGAAAATTGGGTGAATATATATTAAGGAAATTAAAGGAATGATCCTCTAAGTTTCCATCTTGGAGACAGGAATTGGAGGGTGAGGGAAGGAGTTGGGTGGCTCTTCTCCAAAATGCCTTCCTGTGCCTCAGACCAGCACTGTCCATTAGAAATAGAATGCAGGTCACAAATTTGAGCCATATATGTAATTTAACATTTTCTAGTGTCATTAAGAAAAGAAAAAGACAGGTGAGTTTAATTTTTTAAAAAGTTTTTATTCAAATTCCAGTTAGTTAACATGCAGTGTAATACTAGTTTCAGGTATACAATTTAGTGATTCAGCACTTCTATACAACACCAGTGCTCATTGCAGATAGTGCACTCCTTCATCCCATCCCCTTCATCCTTCATCCCCATCCCCTATTTCACCCATCCCCTCTGGTAACTAGCAGTTGTTCTCTATAGTTAAGAGTCTGTTTCTTGGTTTCTTTCTCTTTCCCTCCCTCACTCCTCCCCCCCACCCACTTTTGCTCATTTGTTTCTTAAATTCCACATATGAGTGAAATCATTTGGTATTTGTCTTTCTCTGACTTACTATGTGAACTTAATTTTAATAGTAATATGTTAATGTGTGATATCCAAAATATTATCATTTCAGTATGTGGTCAATATAAAAATTACATATGGATTATTTCTTTAAGTTTCGGTGTGTTTTTAAGTTTGCAGCCCGTATCAGTGTGGATTAGCTAACTGTGCTTATAACCACAGTTCTGGGATGGCTTATGGCTACTCTATTAGACGGTGTGGCTTTAGACTTTTAACTGCTAGGTCTAGGTCTGACTTCGATAAATAGGCAGTTCCTATCAGAACACTCCAAATACAAACTCTGTCTTGAAGAATTTCTTTTTAAAGGTACAGATATGGGGCACCTGGATGGCTCAGTCAGTGGATTAAGCCTCTGCCTTCAGCTCAGGTCATGATCTCAGGGTTCTGGGATCGAGCCCCACATCCGGCTCTCTGCTCAGTGGGGAGCCTGCTTCCCTCTCTCTCTCTACCTGCCTCTCTGCGTACTTGTGATCTCTCTCTCTATGTGTCAAATAAATAAAGAAATAAAAATCTTAAAAAAAAAAAAGTACAGATATTACCAAAGTGCTGTGGGTGCTTAGTCAGTTAAGTGTCCAACTCCATGTCAGCTCAGGTTTTGATCTCAGGGTCGTGAGCTTGAGCCCTACAATGGGCTCCATGCTAGACATGGAGCCTACTTTAAAAAGAAAAAAAAAGTACCAATGTTACTAAAAGAGATAGTAGCAATTCTTAGCAAATGCTATATTCCTTTGATTCTGAGATACTCTCTACCATTCTCCCATTTAAAAATTTCGAGAATTTGAGTTTCCTGTGGGGTTTGTATGTTTTATGCAGTGGTGTTATTTTCCCCCTCTGGAAAGCTATTATCAGATGATGTGTCTGAATGATGACATTGTAGAGTGTTGTGTTTTTGTCATCCTTTAAAACAATTCTGTGATCTGCTAATAGCAGCATAGTGGAACGCAGAGACATTTTCGTTTTCCTGCCTTTACTGTCTTAGGAAACATTCTTACTACTTCCCCCATTTGAAGATACTGGTGACTTTTGTCATCCTTGATTCATACCTTCTGTCTTTTCAGCCCCTCACACATATGCATCCCCACACCTATTAGGCATGAAATCTGTTTGTCTTCCCTGATTTACTAGGCAGAGAAATCATCTGTATCTGTTTAATTGTATACCTCCAACACAATAGCCAACATTGAGTAGACTCTTCAGAACATAGTTTTCATGGAGTCATACTGCATGTTCCTCTCCTCTCAGTGCAGCTGTTGCCACTGTCTGACTGTCATTGCCACTCTCTGACTGCCAATCTTCCATTTGGTCTGGTCTTTTGTATTATCCAGCTGATGTCTTTGCTGCTGGTTTTTTCCCTAAAGTATCCCTCTCTTCTTGTCAGAGATATTTTCTGTCTTGAAATGAGAATGTGATAATACCACTTCTCTTAAATACCTTCAGCTTCCCGTTGTCCCAGTGATACCTCCTCCAGTTCATTTGGTGCTAGACGAACTCAACTTCAGCTTGTTCTTCATCCTATTTTACCTCTGGTCATGCTTTTCGATGTGCCTAAAGAGCACTTTCTCAAGCTTTGTGAATTAGTAAGTTATTACCATTTCTCAAATTTGGGCTTTAAAAAATAAGATTTCAGTTTAACTTTTATTTAGAAAACAATTTTTGAATAAAATCTTTTCATACAATTTAAAGATCAAAATAATATTAAAAAGTATAGAGAATGTTCTGTAATGAAAGTGTTCTGTATTCTACATCTTGCCCTTTTTTCTCCACAGGTAACCATTCTTCTTTTCTCTTTTCTTTTTAAAATATTTTATTTATTTATTTGAGAAAGAGAGTGAGTGTGTATGAGCAGGGGGAAGGGCAGAGAGAGAGAGAGAATTTGAAGCAGACTGTGCGCTTAGAGTGGAGTCTGACACGGTGCTCAGTCCCATGACCCTGAGAATCATGCCCTGGGCTAAAATCACGAGTTGGACACTTAACCAAGCCACCCAGGTGCCCCATTCTTTTCTTTAAAAAAAAATTCAATTTATTTAAGTAAATAAAACCCAAACAAAAACAATTCATCCATTTCTCCCACCTCCCCATGCCCTACCTCTGGCAGCCACCAATCTGTTCTCTATCTGTGAGTTTGATTTTTAAATTTTACTTATTTTTAGATTCCACATATAAGTGAGATCATTATGGTATTTGCTTTTCTCTCTTACTTTTTTTGTTCAGCGCAATGCCCTTGAAGTCCATCCATGTTGTCACAAACAGCAAAGTTTCATTCTTTTTTATGGCTGAATGATATTTCTCTGTGTATGTGTGTAACAGTTTCTTTATCCATTCATTTGTGTGTGTGTATGATAATTTCTTTATCCATTCATCTACTGATGGACACTTAAGTTGTTCCCATGTATTGGCTATTTATTATAAATAGTGCTACAGTGAACATTGGGTACATATATCTTTTTGAGTTAGTGTTGTTGCTTCTTTGGATAAATACCCAGAAGTGGAATTGCTGGATCATATGGTAGTTCTATTTTTAATGTTTTGAGGAACTTCCACACTGTTTTCCATAATGGCTGTACCAATTTACATTCCCACGAACAGTGCACAAAGGTTCCCTTTTCTCCACTCTTACTATTTCAATTTTTGTTTTTTAAAAAATAATAGTCATTTTAACAGCTGTGAGGAGATTGTCTCATTGTGGTCTTGATTTGCATTTTTCTGGTGATTAATGAGATAGAGCATCCTTTTATGGACCTGTTGCCCATCTGTGTGTCTTTGGGAAAATGTTTATTTAGGTCTTCTGCACTTTTTTTTTTTTTTTTAAGATTTTATCTATTTGACAGAGATCACAAGTAGGCATAGAGGCAGGCAGAGAGAAAGGAGGAAGCAGATCCCCCCGCCAAGCAGAGACCCCAATGTGGGGCCCGATCCCAGGACCCCAAGATCATGACCCGATCTGAAGTCAGAGGCTCTAACCCACTGAGCCACCCAGGCTCCCCTTCTGCCCATTTTTTAATAGGATTTTTTTCTTTTTGCTGTTGAGTTGTATGAATTTTTTATATATTTTGGATATTAGCCCTTTATCAGATATCAGCCCTTATCAAAATACCAGATCAAATATTTTCTCTCATTTAATAGGTTGCCTTTCCAGTTTGTTAATGGTTTCCTTTGCTATCCAGAGCTTTTTAGTTGTTGGAGTGCCACTTGTTTATTTAGGTTTTGGTGTCAGATTCAAAACCATCGCCACACCTGTGTCAAAGAGCTTACAGCCTTTGTTTTCTTCGAGGAAATTTGATGGTTTTACGTCTTACATTCAGATTTTTAATCCATTTTTTAAAAAGATTTTATTTGCGAGAGAAAGAGAGAGCACAAGCAGGGGGAACGGAAATGGGGAGGTAGAAGCAGGCTTCCTGTGGAGCAGAGAGCCCTCTGTGATGTGGGGCTTGATCCCAGGACCCAGGATCATGACCTGAATCATAGGCAGATGCTTAAATGACTGAGCCACCCAGGCACCCCATTTTAAGTTAATTTGTGTATGATGTGTGATGGTAGTCCAGTTTCATTCTTTTGTATGTGGCTGCCCAGTTTTCTGTGCACAATTAAATGAAGAGACTATCCTCTACCCCATTATATGTTCCTGGCTCCTTTGTTGTAAATTAACTGACCATATATGCATGGATTTTTTTCTGAGCTTTATCCTGTTCCATTGATCTCCACGTCTGTTTTTATGCCAATACCATACTGTTTTAATTACAATAGCTTTGCAAAAATAGTTTGAAATCAGGGATTCCTCCAGCTTCATTCTTCTTTCTCATGATTGCTTTGGTTATTTGGGTTCTTTTGCAGTTCCTTACAAATTTTCTATTTGTCTAGTTCTGTGAAAAATGCCCTTGGCATTTTGATAGGGATTATCTTGAATTTGTAGATCGCTTTGGGTAGGATAGACATGTGACAGTATTAATTCTACCAGTCCATAAGCACAGAGTCTCTTTACATTTATTATGTATTTTTCAATTTCTTTCATCAATGCCTCATAGTTTTCGGAGTACATGTCTTACACCTCCTTGGTTAAATTTATTCCTATGTATTCTTTTATTTTTTAAAGATTTATTTATTCATTTGAGAGAGAGAGTGCACAAACAGGGGGAGGGCCAGAAAGAGAGAAAGAGAATCCCAGGCAGACTCACTGAGCATGGAACCTGATGGGGTGCTCAGTCTCATGACCCTGAGATCATAACCTGAGCCAAAACCAAGAGTTGGATGCTTAACCAACGGAGCCACCAGGCACCTGCCCCAGTATTATATTATTTTTGATGCAATTGTGAGTGGGATTGTTTTCTTAAATTTCTGATAGTTTATTTATTGGTATATAGGAATGCAGTAGATTTTTGTATATTGCCTTTTATCCTACAACTTATTATTTTATTGGTTCTAACAGGTTTTTGATGGAGTCTTTAGGATTTTCTATATATAATATGTACTCTGCAGATAGTGACTGTTTTACTGCTTTATTTCCTTCTTCCCAGTTTGGATGCCTTTCATTTCTTTTTCTTGCCTAATTATTCTAGCTGGGATTTCCAATTTTATGTTGAATAAAAGTGGTTAGAGTGGGCATCCTTGTCTTGTTCCTGATCTTGTTCCCGATCTGTTTCAGCAAGTCTGATGTTTGCTGTGGGCTTGCCATATTTGGCCTTTTCTCTGTTGAGTTACATTCCTCTGTACCCACTTTCTTGAGAGTTTTTATTATAAATCGTTATTGAATTTTGTCAAATGCTTTTTGGCATGTATTGAGATAATCATATGATTTCTATCTTTCATTTTGTTAGTGCGTGTCACATTGACTGACCTACAAATATTGAAACATCCTTAATCCCTGAAATAAATCCCATTTGATCATGGCTTATGATCCTTTTAATGTATTATTGAATTTGGTTTGCTATACCTTGTTGAGAATTTTTCTGTTTATGTTTATTAGAGTATGGCCTGTAATTTTTGCATATGTGTGTGGTGTCTTTGTCTGGTTTTGGTGTCACGGTGATGCTGGCCTTTTAAAAGGAGTTTGGAATAGTTCTTTTGTTTTTGGAAGAGTTTAAGAAAGGTTGGCATTTTTCTTTGAATGTGCAGTATATTCAAAGTGAAGCTGTCTGGTCCTGGACTTTTGTTTATTGGGAGGTTTTTGATTACTGATTAAATCTCATTGCCAGTAATTGGTCTGTTCAGATTTTCTACTTCATTGTGATTTAGTGTTGGTAGGTTGAATGTTTTTAGGAATGTTTCTGCTGGGTTCTCCAATTTGTTAGTAGTTTTTCATTGTAGTGTCGTATGATTCTTGTATTTCTGTGGTATCAGTTAGAACTTCCTTTCGATTTCTGATATCATTTATTTGAATCCTCTTTATTTATTTCCCAGTGAGTCTAGATAAAGATTTGTCAATTTTGTATATCTTTTTAGGGAACTAGCTCTTAGTTTCATTGATCAATTTTCTATTGTGTTTTTAATCTTTATGTCATTTGTTTCAGTTCTAATCTGTTACTTCCTTTCTTCTGCTAACATTGGGCTTAGTCATTCATTTTCTAGTTCCTTGAGGTATGTGTAAACTCAGGTTTTTATTTGAGAATTTTCACATTTCCTGAAGTAGGCATTTATTGCTATGAACTTCCCTCTTAGAACTGCTTTTGCTGCTTCCTATAAATTTTAGTATGTTCTCTTTCCATTTTTATTTGTCTCCAGATCTTTAAAATTTTTCTTTTGATTTCTGTTTTGACCCATTGGTTGTTCAGTAGCATGTTATTTAATCTCCACATATTTGTGAATTTTCCAGTTTCCTTTGTGTGGGAGGAGGGGGTGAGGTTTTTAAAAATTTTGTTTGCATACAGTTGACACAATGCTACATTAGTTTCAGGTATACACCATAGTGATTCAGCTTCTCTATATGTTATGCTACACCCACCATAGTGTAGCTACCATCTGTCAACATACAATGCTATTATAGTATTGTTGACTCTAAGATTCCTGGTGCTATCTGTGCCTTCCAGTTTTCTTTGTGTAATTAATTTCTAGCTTCATGCTGTTGTCTGTGCAAAAGATGCTTGATATGATTTCAGTCTCCTAACTCTATTAAGACTTGTTTTGTGGCCTAATATATGATGTATGTTGGAAAATATTCTGTGTGCACTTGAGAAGAATGTGTATTCTGTTGCTTTGGATGGAATGTTCTGTATATTTCTGTTAGGTTCATTTGGTCTAAGATGTCATTTAAGGCTGTTGTTTCCTTACTGATTTTCTGCCTGGGTGATCTGTCCATTGATGTGAGTAGGGTTTAGAGTCCCCTACTATTATTGTATTGCTGTCTGTTGTTCCTTTTAGGTCTATTAATATTTACTTTATGTATTTAGGCGCTCATATGTTGGGTGCATAAATATTTTTAAATGTTTTGTCTTTTTTTTATTGGGTTGACTCCTTTATCATTATGTAATATCCTTGTCTCTTATTTTATAGTCTTTATTTTGAAGTCTTACTTTGATAAAAGTATTGCTACCCTGGCTTTTTTGTTTGTTTGTTTCCATTTGCATGGAATATCTTTTTTCATCCTTTTATTTGCAGTGTGTGTGTTCTTACATCTAAATGAGTCTCTTGCAGGTGGCATATAGATGGGTATTGTTTTTAACTTATTTAGCCATTCTGAATTTCTTGATTGGAAAATTTAGTGCATTTACATTTAAAGTAGTTACTGATAAATATGTGCTTGTTGCCATTTTGTTCATTGTTTTCTGGCTGTTTTTGTAGTTCCTTTCTGTTCGATTCTTCTTTCCCTGTTTTCTTTGTATTTTGATGACTTTCTTTGGTGGTGTGCTTATCTTTATCTTTTGTGTATTATAGTTTTTGCTTTGTGGTTATCCTGGGGCTTACATAGAACAACTTATAGCAGTCTGTTTTAAGTTGATAACAGTTTAAGTTTGATCCCGTTGTAAAGCTCAACATTATAATCACTCCTTGACATTTTATGTTTTTTTTTTTTTTTTAAGATTTATTTATTTATTTGATAGAGAGACAGTGAGAGAGGGAACACAAGCTGGGGGAGTGGGAGAGGAAGAAGCAGGCTTCCCACCAAGTAGAGAGCCTGATGTGGGACTTGATCCCAGGACCCTGGGATCATGACCTGAGCTGAAGGCAACCACTTAACCGGCTAAGCCACCCCTATCTTGTGTATTCCTTAATTCGTTATTGTAATCATAATTATTTTTACTACTTTTGTCTAACTTCCATCTAGCTTTATAAGTGATTATACAGTAGATGAAACAGCCACCTCTCTCAGTCTTGAAGGATTGGCCTCATGTAGAAGATAAGACTTATTGTTCAACCCTGCCTCAGCTTTTGGTTGTCTCTTAAACCTTTATGCTTGTCCAAGCAGCATATTATGTTTTTAATAGTTCTCAGTAGTTGAGGTTGTGCTACCAACCTGTCAGTAGTTCAGAAGGAAGGATCTCAGCACCTAGATTCATGCTGATTGGAAGCCAGACTCTCAGACATCAGCTTTTAAAAATATGCAAACATATATAGTCTTGTGGGATTGCAAGCTAGTGTACGCCCTGCAGGCCACCAGAGGCAGGGAATCTGGAGGTGTACCTTGAGTGATGGTAATAAAAATCAGGGTTCCATATGAAAGTGTGAGCTCTTTTCTGGGTGATACTGGCAAGCTAAAGCAAGGCAGAGGAAGGGAGAGCACCATGGTGGCATCTACTGCCTTTGTTCCCTGAGAGCAGCTCCATAGGCCACAAAATGTGTGCCAAACCTAAAGCCTGCTCCTCAGGTCAAGTTCCAAGACAAGCAAAGAGGCCTCCTTTACAGAAAGATTGGGGGGAGGTTATACTTCAATCCACTGTCTATGTAGTATCCAGGGGTTGGTAGTCTGCCAAGAACCATCTCTCCAATTGCCATCGTCCTGTGGGATCCAGGAATGCAAGCTGTCTTGGCCACCAAGGCCAAGTGATCAAGGGGTGTCTCTTGGGCAGTAAGTGGCAAAAATCAGGACACCTGACACAGGTAAAGTTCCCCTCCAGGAGACACTGGTGCTCTGGAGTATGGCAGAGGGTGAGCTCAGAGAGGCTTGAGGAAAGGATTACATTCTGCATTTAGGTGCATGTTTAAGTAGCAGCCTTCCCCTTAGGCCAGTCATGATGATTAACCAATAGGTCTCCTTCACACAAAGTCTGAACTCCTGTGTCTATTGTCTCTTGCTGTGCCCTTGGGGATCGTTAGCTATTTAAGAACTTTTTCTCTGTTGGTTATAGCCCTATGGGATCCTTGGGCACTGTCCACCAGAGCCAGTATAGCTGTGTTCCCTGGCAGCAGCTACAAAAATTGGGGCACCAGATGATGGAGATCTGAGCTGCTTTCTGGGTGATATTATTAATTACAGTCTCATGGGTCTAGGAACACAAGCTCCCCTGACCTCCAGAACCGTGAGATTAAGAGGTGTCCCCCAGCTGCAAAAATCAGGGCACCGGATGCCTGTAAAAGCTCTCTTCTGGGAGATACTAGTGCTCTGGAATATCAAAAGGGGCATGCAAAATGGCACCTGCCAGTCTGTGTCCCCAGAGAGGGCAGGCTCCTAGGTGTGTGTGTTAAATTAGATGTCTGCCCTTCAGATCAATGCTTTAATAGAAGCAGGTGAGTCTCCTTCACTTGAAGTCTGGATGCAATTGGCCACCTCTTCACTGGGCCCTGGGGTGGTTGAGTCCAGGCACAGGAACCCTTTACGAGTGGCTTCTCAGAGGGTGTGTGGGTGGCTCAGTGGGTTAAAGCTTCTGCCTTCGGCTCAGGTCATGATCCCAGGGTTTTGGGATCGAGTCCCACATCGGGCTCTCTGCTCAGTGAGGAGCCTGCTTCCCCCTCTGTCTCTCTGCCTGCCTCTCTGCCTACTTGTGATCTCTGTTTGTCAAATAAATAAATAAAATCTTTAGAAAAAAAAAAAGAGTGGCTTCTCAGATTAGTGATCTGATTAGTGTTTTATGGGTCTCAAGATGTGAACCTTTTGGCTTTCAAAGTTAAATGTTTGGGGGGCTTGCTCTTAAGTATATATATCTTAAAAGTTGGGATGCTCAATGTGGCTTTCAAACCCTTGTCCTCAGACAGAAGTTCTGGGTTTTGAGGTTCCTCTCAGTTGTTGGTTGTCGTGCTGGGGATGGGATTTGTGACAAGGTTGTGTCTTAGCCTTTCCTACCCATTTCATTGTGGTTTTTTTCCTCTCATTTGCCTGATGTGTAGCTGTCACTCAGCCAGGCTTTTTTGTTTTTTATTTTTAAGAGGAAATTGTTCCATATTTAGACTCAGTGTGTCCATGGGAGGAGGTGAGTTCAGAAGTATCGCCACCTTGAGCCAGAAATCAATGATTAGTTTCTTTCATGATATTGCAGTATCTTATGTAAACAGAAACAAAAATGAAACGTGTTCTGCCTTTTCACTTTTCTACTCAAAAGTTTGCTTTTTGAGTATTCTTTTCTGTATCATATTGTTTTAACATATAGTTTTTTTTAGAACCCCTTAAATATTAATTGCATCTTAGTTCTTTGGTACTCATCTGTATTCATTACTTCACTTATAACATGAATTTCTGTCATATATACATATGTGTGTAGGGAAATATTAATGTATGTCCTTTCTCCTAGATTGTAAGCATCTGGCAGGCAGGGATTTTGTTATTCATCTCTAGTCTTGAAGACCTAACCATATACTTGGCACATACTAAACACTGGTAAATTTGAGGGAGGTGACATGTGGTAGGGCAGGGAAGAATCCAGTTGGAAAGAGAGAGTGATGACGTCTCAGAGGAAGAGCTGAATACTCATGTAAGTGAGTTTAAGTAATAGCCTGGTCCCAACTCAGAGCAGTCCCACTGGGAGGAAGTAGCTTGGCTACATTAGATACAAAACTGGTTTCCTTTGACATTGACTGTATTTTAGTGTTTGGCTTTGGCATAATAACTAGTTTTTCAAACATGATTTCTATGGATGTGCATTAACATTCAGGTTAACTGGTTTTCCTTATTGTCTTTACGTTGAAGTAAACAATACTGTTTTTTTTTCTCCTCCAAGAACAACAACAAAGGAATTTACAAAAGTGTTTCTTAAATTAGAAGTAATAAAGAAGGGATTTTTTTTTTCTAATTCTTAGCAGGCTTGATTTAGATGGTATCCCACAACTGTCAAAGGAAATGCCAGATATAGCTAACTGTCAATTAAAATCTGGGCCTAAGGGCACCAGGTCATTCAGTTTGGTTAAGTATCTGCCTGTTGATTTTGGTTTGGGTCATGATCCCAGGGTTGTGAGATTGAACCTCATGTCTGGCTCCCTGCTCAGTATGGAGTCTGCTTAAGATTCTCTTTCTCCCGGGGCGCCTGGGTGGCTCAGTGGGTTAAAGCCTCTCCCTTCGGCTCAGGTCATGATCCCAGGGTCCTGGGATCGAGCCCCCACATCGGGCTCTCTGCTCGGCGGGGAGCCTGCCTCTCTCTCTCTCTCTGCCTGCCTCTCTGCCTACTTGTGGTCTCTGTCAAATAAATAAATAAAATCTTTAAAAAAAAAAAAAAAAGATTTTCTTTCTCCCTCTGCCCCCTGCCCTCCACTCCTGTCTCTCTCACCAATCAGTCAATCAATCAATCAGTAGAAAGAAAGAAAATAGGATAAAATAGAATAGAATAGAATAAAATAAAATAATATAAAACCTGGGCCTAGTTGAATAAGTAGCTGTAGAGGTGATCCTTTCAAAGGTGCCTAAACCACATTGACAAGACATCCACCCAGGATATTCCATGGTAGACTGAAAACTGTAAACCAACATATTTACAAGAGTTTGTGGTTGATGGTGTTTTAGGAATGGAGGCTGGGTACAAGTGAGCCTCAGCAGGGAGATGGCTCCCAAGTGAGCCTCAGTGGGGAGATGTCTAAGGAGGCTGGTTACTAGACATCTTTGTTTTGCTTATGTTGCCAGAAAGAGTTTGTTCTTTTTCATTTGGTCTAAGTTTCATGACCAGTGGTATTTCAAAGTATATTTTCCAAGTGTCCTTACGGTTCATTGTCTTATTTTGTGTCATTGGGCCTCTCTCTATTTGTTTTTTGAGGATCATGTTTCTTGGTTCTGTCAAGTCAGCATCTGCTAAATCAGATACTCATTTGTTGCTGTTTTTCCTGTTCAGTCTCTTACTCAGCAAACACTTGTCCTGTCTTCATTACTCAACCTGATCAATATTCCAGTTCCAAATGTTCTTTTAGCACAAAGGTTATTACAAGATTTATAAGAGCAAGAAGAGGTCTGGATTGCTCTGTATAATAAATCATGGCAGTTACTAAGATAAATGAAGAAATGTAGAATGGGAAATAACCTTTACTAGGGCAGTCAAAACAGAAGAGAGAAATGATTTGTATACCAAATTTTCTAAGTAGGATTTTTGGACCAATAAGTCACATATACTTTTGCTGGCTTGTCTGGTTTTTTTGCAAAGTTCAGGGCAAATGGAGAGATTACATGGTTTTTAATACATTAGACAATAATTTTTTTTTTTTTTTCAAAAATAGACTTTAATTGAAGATTTTACCTTAAAGAACCACTGGTGTGGTTTGGGGACAGACGTATAGATGTTCAGGTTTGCTGAGCCACGACGAAGAATCATTTCCTGATTTACACAGCTTATCTGAAGGGTTGAGAAAAACCTCCACAACATCTTGTGATCAATAAGTTGCGGGCTGGTTGATCAGTGCTGTGCCTAACAGTATCTCCTACTTTGTATTAATGGATATTTTCTGGAAATCAAATCCTAATGTAGAAAAGGGCAGAGTCTTAACGCACAGGCTCTGTGTTCAAGTTCTGTCACCACACTGTTATATACCTGATGGTGAAACCTGGGAACCCTAGCTTAAGGGAAAAGAAACTGCTTAATGGACTTTATGGGGTGGGGACAGAGTGGGGGAGGGAACAGTAGTATGGCGGGAATAGCGGCCTTGGTGTTAAAAGTGGGACATGAAGGAAGGTGTTTGAGCATAGGCGCAAACGACAATAGAAACAGCGGTTTGTGTCTCCAGAAATACTTTGGTATTTGTTTCTCCTTCAGAGGTAGTTTTCTCAGTACTCTGTGCGTCTATGATGTTCTTTTTGCTATGTTCATTAGCACTTTTTCTTTTTTTATCCCAAAGGCTCGTGAAGAGGAAATGACTGCTAAAGTAATGGACCTGGAGACTCAGCTGGAGGAGCTACAGAATAAGTACCAGGAAAGGCTGCAGCAGGAGGACAGCCCTGGCAATGACAAAGTGAGAGGAACTGGACTCTGAAATCTTATCACTCTCTTAAGACTAAAACACTTAAATTTTTATTTTCTTGTTATTTCATTTTATTCCTTTTTATTGTTTCTTATAGACTTTAGTATATACTCATTTTTTTTCTTTTCCCTTTTCAGATAACAATTATGGAGTTACAGGTAAGTCATTGAATTTGACTGAAAACAGTATATTTTCAGGAGTATTTTGTGGGTTGATTTTTTTTTTCTTAAAGATTTTATTTATTTGAGAGTACAAGTAGGGGGTGGGGCAGGGGCAGAGGTTCAAGCAGACTCTCCACTGAGCAGGAAGCCTGATGTGGGGCCCAATTCCAGGATCCTGAGATCATGACATGATCTGAAGTCAGGTGCTTTATCAGCTGAGCCACCCAGGTGCCCCAGGAGTATTTTGTGTTTTAAAAGTTAAAAACAAAGATAATTTACCAGGCAATGATGAAACCCATATGCATTTCAGATCTGATTTCTTGTTTTTTTTAGACACAACTAGCACAGAAGACTACTCTAATCAGTGATTCAAAGTTGAAAGAGCAAGAGTTCAGAGAACAGGTACTGGCTTAATTGGTGCCTTTTATTTTGAACTGACTTAATTTATGTTCTTATGTACTTGGATCTCATTTAGCTAATTTTTAAAAACAAACTGATATAATACTCATTTAATAGCTAGCTTTGTAGTTTGGTCTTACACAAGAAATTTTATTTCCAAATCTGAAGGTAGGTGCTGGAGGATATCTCTTAAATTCATGAGCACTTGTATTTAAACAAGAACATTTGCATCTTATTCTTTCTAGTGTTTAACATCTTGGATAAAATTATGTGTTTATTTGCAATAACTTAAGTTTTAAAAAAAGATGCTTTTGCTTTTATCAGAGGGAAAAATCTGTTCACATAATCTTTACTACTTTTTCCTAGTAGTTAAATTGTCTTCATATAATAAGTTTTATCCATATATTATCCAGTAATTAGATTTAAATAGGATTGTGTTTCTATGTCTAGAAGGATGCATAAGCATGAAAATACCAGGATGTGTATCTGTGGTGCATCATCTTCAGTAGTCTTTTTTTCCAGATTCTGGAGGGATAGTGATACAAGTCAGCAGGCTCTGTGAAGGTTACATCTCCGGGGATTTTCCAGTTTTTGTTTTGTTTTGTTTTAAAAATTATTTGAGAGAGAGAGCACACATTTAAGCAGGGGAGAGACAAAGGGAGAAAGAAAGGGAATCTCAGGCAGCTTTCCCACTTAGTGCAGAGCCCAACATGGGGCTTGATCTCACAGCCCTGAGATCATGACTGGGGCTGAAATCTAGAGTCAAGTGCTTAACCGACTCAGCCACCCAGGTGCCCTAATTTTCCAGTTTTCTTAAAAGTCATACATACAAAAATCTTGACAGTTGTTGAAATTAGGTAATGGATAGATATTTATGGGCATGGATTGTACTATATTCTCTGTGGTCAATTATGTTTGAAAGCTTTTACAATATATATATTTTTTAAATCATAAAAATAGATGCTAAGTCCCAATGCTACTTTTTTTTCTATTTCCCAATGGTTTATCTTTTCTCATTTATTCTCAAGGTTACTGCTTTAAAACTCCCTTCTTATAGCATCCTCAAATCTTTAAATTGTGCTAGCATGGCAATTTTTGTATTAGTTATTTTTGTGGTCATGAAATACACATAAAATTGACCATTTTGACCAATTTAAAGTGCACAGTTCATTGACATGTAGTTCATTCACAATGTTTTGAAAATTATTGTCTAGTTCCAGAACATTTCATCACACCCTATAAGGAAACCTCATACCTATGAAGCGATACTCCTCATTACCTCCTGGCAACCACTAATCTACCCCTGCGTCTATAAATTTGCCCCTTATAAGTCTTTTATATAAATAAAATCACATAAAACATAACCTTTCATATCTGGCTTATTTTACTTAGCACAGTGTTTTTAAGGTTCATCAGTGTAGCATGTATCAGAACTTTATTCCTTTTTATGGCTGAATATATTATTTCATTATAAGGATATACCTATATACTTCATTCATCAGTTTATGAATTATTTCTGCCTTTTGGGTATTACGTATAGTGCTGTCAGGAACATTCTGTACAAGTTTTTATTTGAGCACCTATTTGCAGTTCTTTGGGGTATATACCCAGGAATGGAACTCTTAGATCATTTGGTAATTTTATGTTCAGCTTTTCTGATGAACCACCAAAATACATAGGGCACCATTTTACATTCCCACCAACAAATTCATATAAGGATTCTTATTTTTCCACATCCTCACCAACAAGTTGGTATGAACTGTCTCATTAGGGTTTTAATTTGCATTTTTCTAATGACTAAGGGTTGGACATCTTAATATCTGCTTGTTGGTCATTTGTATGTCTTATTTGGAGCAACTCTGTTTAAGCCCTTTGCTCATATTTTAGTTGGGTTATTTGGTTTCTTGTTCAGTTGTATTCTTTATCTATTCTGAGTACAAGTCCCTTATGAGATAAGGGATTTGCAAGTATTTTGTCCATTCTGTGGGTGGTCTTTTCATTTTCTGATAATATCATTTGAGGCACAAAAGTTTTACTTTTGATAAAGACCATTTTGTATATTTTCTCTTATTCTCTGTGCTTTTAGTGTCATATCTAAGAAACCATTTATATTAATTATATATGCCTGTATTCTGTCTTTTAATTATGAAAGAATCTAGTAGCTACAGCAGTCCATTCTTTACATATGGTTTCCATATTAATCTTATGATATGATTTGAATATTTGTTACTTTTAGATTCACAATTTAGAAGACCGTCTGAAGAAATATGAGAAGAATGTATATGCAACAACTGTGGGGACACCGTACAAAGGTATGAATGATCTCTCGTGTTATCCACGGTTATCTCTTATTGCTGGATTTATGGAGGAGTTTTATTTTTGTCTCTGCTAATCTGCTCTTTACAATGAGTATATTTTACTTTTGTAACTCACCAATAACAGCTAGTTTTAAGGAAAGAATGATAGTAATCTAAAACAAAAATAATGCATATTTGTTACCAAAAAAAAAAAAATCAAAACAGTGCTGCAGTGTGTAAGTGGAACTGCAGGTTCCTACTTTATTCTGCACTCTCCAGATGGAACCAACCTTGTGGCAGTTTATGTATATTTTTTCCAGACTCTTCTGTATGTCTGCAAACACATAACCTATGACATGTACTCATACAGACAGTTATATCTTTTAGATGATTCTGTTCTTTACTATTACTGTAATGCTATAATTACTAATTTTAAACTTGGATGAAGGAGAAAATGATTCCATAAAAATTCTTATATTCAAGGTAGGAGAGGGTGATTTGGAAACATTCTCTTGCTTGAAATAATATATGCCACTTACAAAGGATTTTAAAGATGAGCCTGAGTGTTTATATAGTTGTTCCCTTGAGATAACCATGATCTTTGAATAATCTCAATAATTTTCCCTTCTGTTTTGCTGCCTCACTTCATTAAGAATAGTTCTATTTTGCTAGTGTTTTATAAAGCTTTCTGCTTTTTCAGGGGAGCACTAGGGCATAAATCTAAATC
Source organism: Meles meles (assembly GCF_922984935.1). NCBI lineage: Eukaryota > Metazoa > Chordata > Mammalia > Carnivora > Mustelidae > Meles > Meles meles. Next base: position 32,487,776 of record NC_060069.1, on the reverse strand, counting down.
ATTTTACATTGCGTTTTTGAAAGCTCTTACTTATTGCAATGAAATAACACAAGCTATTATACAATTTTTAATTAAATTAAACAAGGACTTGCTTTGGATTCTCTCCTGAATGCGCTTTAAAAACAAGAGAAAACCAGCTTGGAAGTGTCCCATGGCTCATTGCAGAGAAGACTCTGGCTATAAGGAATGTTTGCCATATCTAAGTCAGCACATAGGATTGTCAGCTCAACTGCTGATTCAGTGCTTAGTACTACATAGAGAATAATATTGATTCTTTTCATTTGTCTCAACTTAAGATTTTTTTTTTAAAGGTTTTATTTATTTATTTGACAGAGATCACAAGTAGGCAGAGAGGCAGGCAGAGAGAGGGGGAAGCAAGCTCACTGCTGAGCAGGGAGCCCGATGTGGGGCTCGATCCCAGGATCCTGGGATCATGACCTGAGCTCAAGGCAGAGGCTTAACCCACCCACTGAGCCACCCAGGCGCCCCTCAACTCAAGATTTTTATAATTTTTTTTTTGCTCAGTTTTGAATTATAAAATGACCACACGTGTACAGTGTATTTATTAACATATATGCAAGTCTCCTCTACCATCCAAAAGTAAGAGCATTCCTGTGATACCTTTCATAAGTGGAAATGGTATAAAGCAAAGAAGCAATTACAGTTAGTTTATATGGAAAAAATGTTTAGCATTCCTAGACCCAAAAAATATCCTCTCTTAGGCTTTTCGGATACCTTAGGACACGTCTTACTAACATACGCACAGAGTAAATCGAGATAAAACACAAATGCTTACGTACACAGTTCAGAGCTCTGGCAGCTTGAAACTGAGTGTGGTTCCTGGGGAAGGAGCTTGGTGGAGCCACTCCTGTTGCTGGGGGTGTGTGCTGCCTCCCTAATGGCTCGCCACGGAACAAATGCTGAACACCATTTTGACTTTTTGCCTTTTTCATAAAAGCCAAAAACCTCTTCAGATTTTTTCAGTTACCAAAGACAGGTACTAATGTAGGTTTTTGTAAAAGCGAAGTGGCATAATATGAATTTTCGGAAGGCAGGGGATACCTGAATAGCACTAAGTGCCAGGTCCTGTTTTGTATGTTGGCTCTTTTAATCCTCTCACCAACCTGGGCAGTGTAATTGAATATGCACATTAATCTCTTCACCATGCTTCCTCTTTAAAGAGTAGAGTAGAATGAGCATCCAGCAGGCAGAAAGAAATAAAAAGTTAACTAGTTCTTTAAAACCTCTGTGTAGGCGTCTGCAATAATAGCTTTATTCCTCTCCTCCATTGGCTTTTTTTTTTTTCTGACTGTATGTTAACTGTTCTCTTGTTCTTTATTGTTTACCACCTACATATATATTGCTACGCAATATTTTGTTTAGCTTTTGCTTGTTTTGGAACTTTACATAATAGAATCAAACTGTAAGCTTGTATTTTTTCTTTCGCTTAAGTTTTGAGGTACATCCATGTTGTGTGTAGCTCTGATTCACTCATTTCCATTTATTAATTTTGTACATTCTTGTACATGTCTCATGTGGAAGATTTTCTCTGTACAGCTAAGACTGGAATTGCTGAGTCATAGGATATGGACATTCTTGTGCACATCCTATCCCAGGTTAGCCAAACTAGATACAATTTGAAGATAATGTAGGAAACTGTTTTCTTTTTTTTTTTGTACTAATTTTCATTCTCACCAGCAGTGGATAAGAGCTCTCGTCACTCTAGCTCCTTAGCAGTACTGGATTTATTAAGGCCATTTAATGCTTCACTGATTAAATTCTGTGCTGCGACTTGTAATTTTAATTACATCTCTCTTATTTGTAATCAGGTTGAACATCTTATTTGGTTGTTCTTTTTTAAAAAAAGATTTTATTTATTTATTTGAGAGTGGTCGAGCGTGCACAGTTCTGGGAGGGGCAGAGGAGGAGGGAGAGGGAGAGAATCTCAAGCAAATTCATTGCCAAGCGAGGAGCCTGACGTGGGAATCAGTCCCATGACCCTGAGATCATGAACTGAGCTGAAACCAAGATTTGGACTCTCAACTGACTGAGCCATCTAGGCATCCCAGTAGTTCATTTTTTATTCACTCACTTTAGCTGTGTATATTTCTTTTGTGAAGTTCCTCTCTATTTCTTTTTGCTGTTGTTTTCTAGAATTATCTATCATTTTCTCATTGATTTGCAGGAGTTTTTAAAAAATTCTGAATATTAATCCTTGTTTAAATATATATACATATACATATTATAAAAATAAGGCTTAATATTCAGAATATAATGCATATACCTATACAGCATATATATAGTATTATACAGTATATATTTATCTATATACATATATATAGTAAACATATTGTACTTGTTGCTGTTTTCTTTATTGTCTTCTGTTCGAATTTTTTATTATGGAATTTTTTTAGACATATAGAAAAATAATGAATATGGCATATGATGAGCACACATGTACACATCAGCCACCCTCCACAATTATCAAGCCATAGCTAATCTTGGTTCATCTCTACCCCAACCTTTCCTATTCTTAGTCATTGGATTATTTTAAAGTAAGTCCTAGATATTATATCTTATTTCATATGTAAATTTTTCAGTATATATCTATACAGAGGATTCTTTAGAAATAACCATGGTACTAATATCACACTTAAAAATTTCACAGTAATTCCTTAATCAAATAACCAGTCAGTGTTCAGACTTACCTGTTTAAGTAAGTTTTTGGTTTTGTGGAAAATCTGTTTATGTAAGTCTGTTTACCTGTTTCCTGTTCAGACTTCCATAAATGTTTTCTGGTAGTGGTGGTAAACAGCTGATTTATTTGAATCAGTAGCCTGGTAGTACCCATACTACTTTGATTGAGAAATCACTTAAATCTCTTTTTAAAACTCTAGATTCCTTGTCCCTCTCCCTTTCCCTTTCTCTTTCCTTTTGTTATTTAATTGTTAAAGAGACCAAATTACTTGTGCGTAAGTTTAAGACCTTCTGAATTCTCGGTGCTCCATCCCCTAGTAGTTAGAATGAGGGGCTTGGTCATATTTAGATTTGTGTTACTGGCAATAGTACCTCCCAAAGAGAGCCGAACTGTATGTTGTTCACATCAAAAGACACATGTTTTTTTTGTAACCACTTTTACATAGTTCCATGTGTCATCAGTCTGACTCATCACCTTTCACCTTAGATTTTAGCACCCGATAGGGACTGTTTGCCAAGATCTGTTGTTTCACTAGTCATTGTGTAATGGTGATACTCACATTCTCCCATTTCTTGTGCAGATATTAACCGGAATTCTTCTGTAAATGGAAGTGTTCCCACGTTATCTATGTGGTTACCTTGAAGTGTAGCTCATATAGGGAAAGCAGAATAAGTTTTTTGCCCGACTTAGTTATTCCATTTTTTTTAAAGATTTTATTTCCATATTTCTGAGTGTCTGTTTTAGCAGCTGTATTCTGCTGGATTTGTCTGTGCCTGCTCTAACACTTCACTCTTATTAATTATGATGACTTAATAGCCCATCTTTCTGTTTAGCTGGGGAAGCCCTCCCACTTTATGTTTTTCAAGAGTATCTTAGCTATCCTTAGCTCTTTGGATGTCCATTTAAGTTTTAGAATGAGATTGTCAAGTTATACTCAAAACACACACCCCAGACCTGAGAGGATTTTGATTAGAATTGCATTGAAAAAAAAAAAAAAAAAAAAAGAATTGCATTGAATGTGTAGAAAAATTGAAGAGAATTGGCACCTCTATGGTATTGAGTCTCCAACCCATAATCATGATATCTTTCAACATTCACTTATGTCTTCTTTAATTTCTGTCAATAATGTTTATTGTTCTGAGTAGTTCTCTTGTACCTCTTTTACATTTATTCTTAGGTGTGACTGTAAATGTAAAAGTAGTTTTTTAATTTTTATTTTCCAATTAAATAAATGCATGTACAGTTTTAAAGAAAATCTGAGCCAAGCCTGCTTTTAACTAAAATTATCTATAATACACTTAGTTGATTATGATTGTGTTAAGTGTAGTTAAATGGATTTTCCAGTTGTACATTTTGGGAGTGGGCCTACGTAATGTACTGTATTAAAAATGCTGAGTAGGAAAAAAAATGCTGAGTAGGGGCACCTGGGTGGCTCAGTGGGTTAAGCTACTGCCTTTAGCTGAGGTCATGATTCCAGAGTCCTTGGATCGAGTCCCACATCAGGCTTCCCCTGCTCTGCAGGGAGCCTGCTTCTCTCTCTCCCTCTGCCTCTTCCCCTGCTTGTGCTCTGTCTATGTCAAATAAATAAATAAAAGCTTAAAAAAAAATGCTGAGTAGGGTGCCAGGGTGGCTCAATGGGTTAAGCCTCTGCCTTTGGCCCCGGTCATGATCTCAGGGTCCTGGGATGGAGGCCCGCATTGGGCTCTCTGCTCGCCAGGGAGCCTGCTTCCCCCTCTCTCTCTGCCTGCCTCTGCCTACTTGTGATCTCTCTCTCTGTCAAATAAATAAATAAAATCTTTAGGAAAAAAAAGCAATGGGTAGACAATCTGGCAAGCATCTTTATTTGAATAACTGATTTCCACTCTCATTGCTTAAAACCCAAAGTAAGAATTATGAGGAGAGGAAGAAATTTCTTTTATATGACACTGTTAGGGAGAAGACAAGAAAAAGGGTACATGCATTGAAAAACAGTATTAATTACTTGTCCAGGAAAATGGCTATACATAAGTAATCTACATGTTTATAATGATAAAATAAATTATTTTTTTTATTTTTTTATTTTTTTTAAGATTTTATTTATTTATTTGACAGAGAGAGATCACAAGTAGATAGAGAGGCAAGGAGAGAGAGAGAGAGGGAAGCAGGCTCCCTGCTGAGCAGAGAGCCCGATGCGGGACTCGATCCCAGTACCCTGAGATCATGACCTGAGCCGAAGGCAGTGGCTTAACCCACTGAGCCACCCAGGCGCCCCGATAAAATAAATTATTTTCTGAAAGGGTACAACATTGTCAAAACTCTTGCATTTGCATCAGTCTAAGGGAATGAAACATTTAAGTATGATATATAGATAAATGGCTTTTGAAGAGGAGTGGGTAATAGGGAGGGCACGTATTGCATGGAGCACTGGGTGTTGTGCAAAAACAATGAATACTGTTACACTGAAAAAATAAATAAATAAAGATTTTTAAAAAATGAAAATGAAGAGGAAATAGTACATTATCATTGTTCAGTTCTGGTTGCTCTGTATTTGAAAAGTGTGGTTTGAGTGAACTGGGACTTTAAAAAAGTGTACACTTTTAAAAAATGAAATATTCCAAACATACAAATGCATGCAAAGTAAATATCACGTCTGAGGGTTGGTTAACACCTACGAATTCACCCTCAAGAACATTGCCAGTGCTCCTTGTGCTGCTCTTCAGTCTCCTGTCTCTCTGTTCTCTCCCAAGGGTAACCACTGTTAACATGCTACAGCATATATGCGGTTCCCTAAAACAATTGACTTTAATGTTTTACATGTTTGGCTGTATAGAAATGATGTACTCTATATATTCTGCGTATTCCTGCTCTTTTTCAACCAGCATTATGATTTTGAATTTCATTCTAGAAGCTATAATTTAACCATTTTGAATGCTGAATTTAGTAATAATACATTATATCTGTATACCATATTTTATTTATTCTCCTGTTGATGGACCTTTGAATTGTCTCAGTTTTACTTTTATAAACAGTGTAACTGTGAACATTGACTTCTGGTGTACATGTGAAGCACTTCTCTAGGATGTATTGGTAGGACTTGAATTTTTGCATCATAGAATATGCTCGTCTTCCACTTTATGAAGTTCTGCAAAGGAGTGCCAGGTTGTTGCCTGTAGTGGTTGTGTCCGTTCACACTTCACAGGCAGTGCACAGCCATTTCCATTGTTCTGCAAACTCACCAGTGCTTGGTGTTATCTGACTGTTAGGATTTTACTAATCTTGTATGTGTCAGTAATACTCCATGAAGTTTCATTTGTTTCTTTTTACTGAACAAATGGTGGTTTGAATTCTAAGCCAAAAGAAATGTAAAGTTACAATGAAAGGTCACTTTCAACTTTGGCATTTAGAGGTTCAGGTATAGTTCATTGTCCAACAATAGAAGCCTTATTGTATTATCTTGCTTCATAGTGTGATTTCCTATATTCAGTTTTTAAAAAATCCTGGGTTATCAAGGTATAAGTTTGCACGTAATATTCAGTGTGATTTCATATACCTGAACTGTATTTATTGTTTACTTTTAGGCTGAAATGGGCCTTGGTTAACAGATGGACTATAACTTTTTATGACAGGCTTTAAGATGTTGAACCAAAATATTTGAAAACCACTAAAATGGCATTCATATTTCATGCATTTTCAAGTTATTTTATCTGCCCTATGTATCCAAAAAGTTTTGAAAACTTGATTTAAACTTAAGTGCTTTTAAATTTGGAATACTAGAAAAACTGGAATTCTTTTCTGAGATACTAAGTTCTCAATAAATAAAAATGATTATTAATTTTAGTCATTGTGGAAAATATGAAGCCAACCACATAATACTGAGAAGAGAAATACCAGTTTTAAGGAATCTTTATATTCCCTAATTATAGTCTTTTAAAATTGCCATGCCAAAAAGAGGAGGAGGAGGAAATAATTTGAGAAGTTAAAATTGAGAAATAAAATTGTGTAATAATTCTTATTTTCTCTTCCATCAGAAAAATACTAATTGAATGCTTTGTGTATGTATGTGTAATACCATACAGTATAATATAATTAATACAAGAGCGATGCCTCGTTTTATTCCTTTAATCTTTAGTTTGTCTAGTGTTTAAGTAATAAGTAGCTTTACAGTTTGGTCTGTTTTTTTTTTTATTTGACAGGTGGCAATTTGTACCACACCGATGTCTCGCTCCTTGGAGAACCTACCGAGTTTGAGTATTTGCGAAAAGTGCTTTTTGAGTATATGATGGGTCGTGAGACTAAGGTATAAATTATTTCTGATGATTTGGCATGTGGCTTAATTTAAAAGGCAATGTGCCCATTCCTAATACTTGAATACACCTATTGATGCTGTATTTTTACTGTTGGCAGACCATACATGCTAATAATAGATAATAGGTAATTTTGTTATTGTTCTTAGCTTACAAAATTGTCTTGACAGATCCTGCTTATATTTGTTACAGTTATAAAATATTAATTTAAAAATACTGTTGGATGATGCTGAGTACTAAAAATTGAAATTTCATTAACTTAGTACTTTGTGAAATATGTGGCTATTTTTATTTTTGACCTCAAATCTTAAGTTAGATTTCGTTTTCATGGAAACTTTCAGGGTAAGGTAAAAGTATTGGGAATGGTTATAATTAAGAATTAGGACCAGAGAATTAAATGTCACTTAGAGATATTTAGAAATACTGTACTTTAGTCACTGTGAGAAAATCATTCCTATACATATGGAATATCGATCTTTAAAATTACTACATTATATAAGTAATAGTGCTTGGCTAAATGTGTTTTCTGGAATATTAAATTTATTGTAAGGTTCTTGAGTATATACTTTTGTCTTATTCTTGTTTGCTTCCCCTGCAGTGTTTTTAAAAGAGCCTTATATTGTACTTTTGATAAATGTATCTTTTTTTTTTTTAGAAGATTTTATTTACTTATTTGACAGAGAGAGCACAAGTAGGTAGAGCAGCAGGCAGAGGGAGAGGGAGATGCAGGCTTCCTGCTGAGCAGAGAGCCCAATGTGGGACTCGATCTCAGGACCCTGAGATCATGACCTGAGTCGAAGGCAGAAGCTTAACTCACTGAGCCACCAAGGCACCCTGATAAATGTACCTTGAATTGAACTGAATGTACTTAGGGAAACTCATGAGCCTTTTCTCAAAATTGTACATTTGAAGCAATCTCTTTTCTGACAGTACTTCAACTTTTTACCTTCATAAACTTCTACATTGTCCATATACCTTGGCTGAGAATGGGGTCATGAGTTTTCCATTTTTAGAAGCAATCAGTGTCTTAACTTATGGGTCTGGTGGGGGTCACTAAGTCAAAGAGTGCTAAACCAGTTCAGGGATGAATTTGGCAGATATATTTAAAGCCTAAAAAGTAAGGGCATAAGGGCATAAGAAAGTCTCTTAAAAGAATATTATGAATTTATGGATTATAGATTCAGCTAAACACTAGGAGTTATAGGGCTCCGAGTCATTTGGAATCCTTAATATCTATAGAAATCTCACTTCATTGTATCAAATAGTTTCAAATTAAAATAATGTCTAATGTGATCCTGAACATGTACATAGGAAGGTATGTTAATTCATAGTAATTCAGGTTTCTTTTCTTAAAGGACTTTTTTTTTTTAATTCTAGGAATAGCTAAGGCTAATTTTCTGCTTTTTAAAACTAATGAAATATAACGATCTCTTATTAGGTCTTTATTGGATAGTAGCCTGTATCTGAGGTGGGGTAGATAATTTAATGTTACCTTGTTACTGCAGGGAAGGGAGAAGGGTGTATCTTAAAAAAAAAAAAAAAGCTTCTCAGAACTTTAGCTCTATTGGTTCATTTGTGAATCTAAAGCTGTGATGCAGTTTTGCTAAATAAATTGTTTAACCTTTTCTTGGTCTGTGAAATGAAGAGACTGACTGCCTCAAACTGTCTTCTGGAGGTTGCTAACTGAGGAGGATGAAATCTCTACAGAGTCTGAGTCCTCCTAAAGGAAGAGCCAGTCCGAGCATAGATGTGTTTGGGACCAGTGCCTGCCAGCCATGTGCAAGCTTGTGCTTTTGGGGTTGTACAGCTTGTTTTAGGCTGTGACTTAGGAAATAGCTGGAAGGGGTGTCTTCAGAGCACAGTTTGCCCCGTCTAACACCTGACCAGGAATCCGTGTGGCAGATTGCTCTCTCTGGTCTTTAATCGTCAGCATTCAGTGCATCTGGTTACTCCAGATGGTTAGTCAGTCATCGTGCTGTCACATTTTACAGGTGTAAATATAGAAAATCGGCAATACATACTATTCGGCTTAATTTACTGCTTATTTGTTGAGCACTTGCTACATGTGGCCCTTTGTTTATCACCATGATGGGTAGAAAGATGAAATTTGACACTATCACTAAGGTTTTGTTGTTTTTTTTTTTTTACACCATCCCTAATTTTAAGGAGTTTATTATATAGTATGAAAGTGGACCTGTTTGCAGTTAAGCATAAAATGATCCAGAATGTCATCGGGGCTGTTAAGAGAGGCACAGAGTTCTACTGTTGACTCATGGGAAGGTCAAGAAGGACATTGTGGAGGAGCACGTGTATCTGCTGGGCTTTAAAGTCAGGTGGGGGGTATGTGGGGCTGGTTAGGTTTTAATAGATGAACTTAGGACAGGAGGGAAAGCCTAGACAAGAGGTCCAAGGCAGGAAATTGAGTGTGGGTTTTGGAATGACAAGTAGTCTGGTCCAACTGAAACACTGGATCTGTGGTGGAAGTGACTCCTTTTGGAGTGGCACAGAGTGTGGAAGGCATGGAATGTTTTCAGAGTTTTACCTGTAGGGACTGGGGGTGGGGGCGCGGGAGGGCAGTTAACCCTTGAGCAGAGATTGATAAGATCAGAGCTGGTTTTAGATGTATCTCTTACTGATTTGCTTAATTTCCACACATGAACAAAGAATTTGAACTGGAGACCAGGTTGTGGTTTTCAGGGGAGCCAGAGTATATTGTGGCCTTTGTGATTTGATCCTCATCTGCAGTTGTATCTCGTCCCGCAGGATGTGTATGTCATCCCACCTGTGTTTCTTCATCTGCTTTTGCACATAGTGTTCCTTATTAGGCAGATGATTTATTTAAGAAGACCATAGGTAGGACACACATTCTTATAGTATGAGGCTAAGTAAGTGTCCCTTCTTTCTTCTGGCCTTCACTTTCTTTTTCTTGGGTTTTGATCCTCCATGTTAAATTCAGCCTGTTTTCCTTTTCAGTAGAAAGTGTTTCTCATCCTAACCTTTATTAAAGCTCCTCCCTCAAGAACACCTGCCAGGAGATGCCACCTCTAAACCAGGTGGTGCATTAGAACTTTTCCTTACTTCCCAGGGCCTGAGGATATTGTATATAGAATAGACAGTCTGAGTTCTTTCCCAAGATATGGCAGAGAGCCTGGGCTTCTCCGTTTAAGTTTTCTGGCAAGCCAGGAAAGAGCTTTAAATCTTTACTGGGTAATCTGCTGCAATTTCAGGTTCACTGATGAATTTAGAGGTGGGTTTCTCATTAACATTGTCTAGAAACATGAAGAGACAACTAGCGACAGTTCGGGGTTTACTCGTAGACATGTTTGTTTGTGTATGTATGTGATTTCAGAGTGAATATAAGTGGACTTTTGGGTACTTTGAATCTTACCAGCTATTGAAATTAATTCCTAAAAACATAGTATACCAAAAACCATTAAAAAATTGCTTCAGAGTGTTAATGAAAAGAATATTGAAACAATCACTACTTCATATTTCTCTTGTCACTTCATGCCATGTATGCTTAGTTTCTAGACTGGTTTTGCATGGAAGATTCCATTCTATCTAGGCAATGCAATGTAAAGGATGAAGGCTTTGTAAAATGCCTTTGGAATTCTCCAAGAACTGCGTTGTTTTAAATGGTATTTTCTTGATACTCAAAATGGCAGAGGTAAAGATGAAAAGAAGGAAGGGGGCTGAAATCTTGCTGCGTATGGGGTTTGTGGTGGACGAACACTACTAGTTGAAATAAGTATTAGAAGTATCTAAAGTGCCTTGCCTAGGCTTGGCACATAATAAGAATTTTAAGAACATTAATTTCTTTCCTTCCTGGAAATAATTATACATTATATATGATGTGAGTTTGTAAAATTTTTGGTTAACTCTATTATGTCATCTTTTCCTCAGTGACCTTCTCTAGTCCCCAGCCTCCTCACACACACACACACACACACACAGTCTGTTTAACTGTGAACCAAGAGTGTAGAGTGAGTTCTCTAGGTGACCCTGCCATCCTCTGTGGGAATCCTCAGGGGAGAGCACTAGCACCTGAATTTGTATGTAAGCACTGAACTTTGTTATCCTACTTATTTCGTGAGTGTATCTTATTTCATAAGGTATCTTCTTTCCTCTCTGTCTCCCTCAAAACATCTCATCTTGATACAAAATAGGGAATTTCCACCTTTGAGGAGAATTTTCCACGAACTTTTGGGTGACAGTCTGACTTACGGTATATTCATTTAGATCTGCACAATTTATGATCTTGTTTTGCAAGCCACCATGTGTAATGTTTTGATTCATCATGTTTTCTACCAAACAAAACATCTTGTGTTTATTTAAAATGTAATTTGTATTTCTCTTAGGCTGATGTGCTGCATGTTGTAAAAAATACCTACTAAGCATGTTCATGTTCATGCAGTAGCCCATGTTTATGAGATATATGATGTGATTTAGTTAAAGCTGAACTTGGGAGTTATCTAATTCTGATTATTTAGAGCATATGTTTGGCAATACATCACTTACTAGATAGATTTCTACAAATAAAAAGCCTAATAAAATGAATGAGTTATAAAGTTTCATCTTAATTAAGACAAAGGGCCAAGAGCATTAGAACTTTATATAGCTTCATGCTATTGTAATTGCATCTTCTTGAAATAATATCAACCCAGACATTGTGAAGAGTCTTTTTAAATTGAAATTCTAGTGTTGACTGCTATTTCCTTGACTAATACCTTCACATCATACTTCTTTGGTCGTGGCTTCCATTGAGAGCACTAAAGAATCCCACCAGCAGAACATGTCAGAATGGGGTGAGACTTCATCTGCTTTATTGTCTATTAGTGATCATCTCTGGTTGTTTTTCTTGTAGACTATGGCAAAGGTTATAACCACTGTACTGAAGTTCCCTGATGATCAGACTCAGAAAATTTTGGAAAGAGAAGATGCTCGGCTTATGGTAAGCTTTAAAAGTAGGCTACAGATAGAAGACGACTTTATCCTATTTTTTTGTAAAGACTTTGAGTTGGTAAAAGACATTTTAAATCTTTAGTTTTTACTGTACCTAGCCTAAAAAGTGAGAGTGACTCTACATTAGGAGAGTTTAACCAAGGGCAAATATGAATTGGTGTCCTCAAGGAAGGAACAGCTCTTCTTCAAGAGCGTTTATGAGGTTGACACCCTTATATGCTGTATGTGGGATTTCCTGAACTTGGGCTATTTATGGAAAGTACAGAAAAGGCATTTGTTCTGGTATCTCCAGTAATAATTTTTTTTAAAGATTTTATTTATTTATTTATTTGACAGAGAGAGAGAGAGAGAGGGAGGGAGAGAACAAGCACAAGCAGGGGAAGAAGCAGGCAGAGGGAGCAGCAGGCTTCCCGTCGAGCAGGGAGCCCAGTGCGGGGCTCAGTTCTGAGAACCCTGGGATCAGGACCCCAGCCAAAGGCAGCCGCTTAACTGACTGAGCCACCCAGATACCCCTCCAGTAATAATTTTTAAAACCAGTTTGCAGCATGATGTTTGATGTTCTGTAGATTACATCTCTCTTTCCTACTTCAGTTATTTTCAAATACAATAATTCTGAGTGAAGAATTTAAGCATTTTCAGTTTTTGACATACCCAGCAAGGGAAATGTGGATAACTGAATTAATTAGGAACCTTTGTGTGAAGTCAGCTATAATTGAAATGAAGCAAATACATACTTTATAAATTATGCAGAATTAGTCCCATGCCTAACTTTTTGCCCTGGGCTAGTAATTCAGTAAGAAGATCAATTCTAAGCAGAGTGTGAAATTTGTAAAGTCTTAGGGCCTGCCCCAGCTTTCTCTTTCTGCTTCCTTTTCTTGTCTTGCTGGTAGCCTACAGCACCGTTCATATTCTCCCATTTCTTGTTTCATGATCCCAGCACACTGTTCTCTTCTCTCTCCTCACTAAAGCAAGCAAAGATTTTCTCCTTTATGATAGGTTAGTCTATGTCTGACTATCTCCAGTAAGAAGGACTATGTCAGTAAACCTCTCGAAGCATCCCATCTTATCTCAACAGAGTATGTCTCTTACAAAAGTTCTTGCTTATCTTGAGCCCCAATCTTCCTTCCTGTAGTTGTTACCAATTTGTTCTGTTTCTAACCCATGGAACTCAACCAAAAGTCTGGGGATAGACTGAGTGGAGTACTTTTCCTCTCCAGTCCAGACACCCTGCACCTGTCAGCCATTTCTTTCTTTCTTTTTTTAATTTGCCCATTTTATTTATTTTCTTTTTAAGTTAGGTTCCATGCACGATGTGGGGCTTGAACTTGTAGCCCTGAGATCAAGAATTGTATCCTGGAGCACCTGGCCGGCTCAGTTAGTAGAGCATGTGACTCTTGATTTCAGAGTCATGAGTTCAAGTCCTGTGTTGGGCATGGAGCATAGTTAAAGAAAGAAAAAGTTGCATCCCTGCCGACTGAGCCAGCCAGGTGTGATGCTTCTCTCCTCTGATGCATTACGCAGGGCCAGTCGTGAGGGAATCCCAGTGCCTCAGGCACATCCTGACCTCCTCTTCTTGTTTTCTCTAAAGTCATCCCAGCATCCCTGACTTTTGACCCAGTACTCCATTGCATATTATATCATATACCTTTTGTATATTTTCTGAGACAGTTGCAGTTATTTTGGTTAGCATTTAAGTATTTTTTGGAAAGCATTCCTCCCTGTAGCTAGTGGCCTGAAAAACATTGTTATACCTCTGTAGTTATTTCTGGTGACAAATATTTTTTACAAGAAGTATATCACTATAATATATGCCCTTGGTCAGTAGAATATTGTTTTAACGTATTGCAAATATTAATTCTAAAACCATGTAGTTACTCGGAGTAGTTTTCCTCCTCACTGAATAAAACAGCTGTGTCTTCGTGAAAATAAAACTCTCCAGTGCAATTGGAACCTGTCCCCACGATTCTGTCATTATGGCCCAGTTTAAGAAAATATTTTTAAATGATCTAATATAGTTTTGTTCATTCTCCCATGGCCTCTTTATCATCTTGATGTTGGGGTATGGCAAACTCTTCTCTTACTGTTGGGCTACATTTTATCATGGCTTTGGCAATATGGTGGGAAATATTCCCCTTCACCCCATACTCACATGCAGTCTTAGATTGGTTTGTCTTGAAGGAAATGAATTGAATTGATTTATATAAGTAGTGAACCATGTAAAGAAAAACCTTTTTAAAGCAGATGGAAATTCTTTTTCTTTTTTTGGTTGACTGAAAAGAAGTCTTTGAAAAACATTATGCTCTTTATTCCTGGATAAAGTGCTCATTCTAGGTAGGGATAAAGTGGTGACTGTTCATTTCTTCCTGAAATAATCTTCCCTTGTCCCAAAGGCTGACCTGCCCAGGAAGAAAGTCCCACTCTTTCCACTGCTGCTTCAGGCAGAGTCTTATCCATCATTAGCTTTTTCTTAATGAATGAGTTCAGTCAGTAGTTACCTACTCTTCTGTTCATTGTGGCAGGTATAGGAAAATTGGAGATATGGAAGAGAATTGTTGTTTGACCTTGTGTTTTAGGGGGAAACTAAAGTTTTTAGTTTTAGGGGGAAGAGGTAGCACACATTCATTATGCACAAATAAAAGATATGTCTAGTAATATAATTCAAATAATAAAAATAAATGCTTTGGAAATATGAAATAATGTATAATAAGCATGAAGTGAGGCCCAAAGATGGCTTGTAGATCAATTTGAGTCACCTTTTGTTGGTTTGAGATTCTTGATACTTGAGAATGATTCATGGTTGGTGTTTACATTTGATGAAAAATTCAGATTGTTGTTGATTGAGAAAGTTGAACCAAAAAACATACTAGCCTATAAGATTGCTACCATTCATAAAATGAGCAGTAAGAACCATTGTCTTTGAACAAGTCTCTTGAAATTATAACTTACTTTTTTACTCCTGTCCAATGAGCTATAGCTGATTAGAATAAAACACTACAAAGCAGACTGAATTCAGTTTTCCTTCTTTTCTTTTTTTTTAAAGATTTTATTTATTTATTTGAGGGAAAGAGAGAGCACAAGCACAGAGGCTGCAGAGTGAGAGGGGGAAGCAGGCTCTCTGCTGAGCAGGAAGCCCGATGCAAGACTTGATCCCAGAACCCTGGGATCATGACCTGAGCTGGAGGCAGATGCTTAACCTACTGAGCCACTCAGGTGTCCCAATTATTTTTTGACTTCTCTTCATATGATAGATAAGATATTCAAAGAAAGATACTTATATCGTTTCAATGTAAATATATATCTTTCTCAACTATATAGAAAACAGGCTTTTTAAGGACTTTATTAAATGAGCATTTAAAAACTGTTTAGTGGGTGCCTGGGTGGCTCAGTGGGTTAAGGTTAAGCCTCTGCCTTCGACTCAGGTCATGATCTCAGGGTCCTGGGATCGAGTCCCACATTGGGCTCTCTGCTCAGCGGTGAGTCTGCTTCCCTCTCTCTCTCTGCCTGCCTCTCTGCCTGTGATCTCTCTCTGTTTGATAAATAAATAAAATCTTAAGGAAAAAAAAATAAAATAAAAACTGTTTAGTGACATTAGCTTTAAATGTGTGTTCCAGTTGGATGTTTTCTGTAATTTGTTATAAATGTGCAGTACAGTTTCCATTGTATTTAAAATCAGCACCTTGTGTACTTTGTTATTTTAGCTTTGGAGGCTGAAGAGCTGGTAAAAGTAAACCAAAACAAACCCAAGCACGTTGCAGAGCTGCCTTCCCACCCATTAATTTTGGGGATGCTCGAGAGAGAGTGTGGACCGCACTTTGTGCTGACGGTGCATGGCCACGCCAGTGTTTGCATTATTTAGTGGGTATTGTAGGAGGAATGCAGTCTAAAACTTTGCTTTGTGACTCAGATGATTATGTATTTGCTTTTTGGCATTGATCAAAGAATTTCTGTGACTGCTGATAAGGTATTTCTCAATATACCTCTTTTTACTCTTATCTCCTCTCCCCTCTCAGTTAGTTTTACACTCTGTATTTGAAAACTCCATTACAGAAAACAACAGTTATTACTTAATAAGTGGTTTCAGAGTTTAACCCAATTTCAAGATTATATTTCATAGATGAGAAGTTATTATCTGTCAAGATTAAATTGTACAGCATAATTAAATTCTGGCTTTTTTGAGGGCTGTGATGTATAGAGAAGGAATCCTAGTCCTTTACTGACAGGTCTCAGAGCCTCTGTTTCTTGACAAAACAAACATGCCCTTATTAGGATTGTTGGAAGACCGGAGTTTAGTGCTTGCCCTGGGGTTTTGAGATGATGGTACAGGGGGCAGTGATGATCACTTAGCCACCACATAGCAATACGTGTGTGTGAAATGTCTTTCCTAGAAAAGGAGACTTAGAAAGGTCAGTTAATATAATGTGTGTAAGATCAGCCATTAAAGATGTTAGGAGGATAGTCAGGTCATTTCGCAGCAAGGATACCAGCTCAGAAAATGTCCCCATGTCCATTCCAGTGCCTTAGAGTGCCAGCCATAAGCAACACTGCTGTGGTGAGAGCCTGCGTCTCACCAGCCTAGCCTGACTAGCCCTTGAGCAAGCCCCTTTCATATTCCATGTTTCTGGCCTGCACCAGTGAAATGAGCTTGTAGGATTATTCTATTCCTAAGTTTCTTTCTCCCTTAAGTTCTGAATTATTTGTAGATTTTCAAGTTTTAGATTTGTTTCAAGTGGGAAAAAATTGCCTTATGTACAACAGGCAGAAGTTCAAAAGAAAATTCACATACTATACGCACACAGTTTTTGGTGAGAACAGCCTTTTTCTTTCTCTTAGCTTCTCAGCTTACTGTGCCTGATACTCCATTTTGTGGTGGTTTAAGCAGTTTAGATGGCCAGAGTAGACTAGATACTTGAGTAACAGGGTAGGAGCTAGAGTACATACAAAAGTCTTTGACTTGTCTATTTTTTTTTTTTAAGATTTTATTTATTTATTTGACAGACAGAGATCACAAGTAGGCAGAGAGGCAGGCACAGAGAGAGGGGGAAGCAGGCTTCCTGCCAAGCAGAGAGCCCGATGCGGGACTCGATCCCAGGACCCTGAGATCATGACCTGAGCCGAAGGCAGCGGCTTAACCCACTGAGCCACCCAGGCGCCCCTGACTTGTCTATTTTTTAATTTAGGATAATTTTATTAAGAAAGTTTCTTTCAGTCAGGTGCTAACTCATCTCTTGGACTTGATAGGTTCTTTTGTTATATAGACATCTCTTTTAAAAAGTGTTCTTAGAAATTCATTTTTCTTTTCAGGATGCTAGCAAACTGAATGACATGTTTCACCTAGATGGCTATTTTCTTGATGACTCCATGGAAGGAAAATTTTTTTTCTCTTCTGTTGAAGAAGATTTGGCTTATTTTCATCCCCCATCCACTCTTGTCATTTTTAAAAATTTGATTTTGATTTCATGTTTGCTTTTCTTTCACACTGATCCTTTGTGTTGCATTAAGTTCTTGATCAGTCCTTGCCCTCAATCAGTCTTGTACTTAAGTTAATGTTTCTCACTTTTTCCCTTCAGTTGGAATTTTAAGAATCTCTTCTGAGTTAATAATTCATCTGAGGTTTTCAAGCATTATTAGATATAGAACTTTTCTATCCCAGAAGAGACTTACCTTTGCTATTGTGTGGGCTCAGTAGATGCATGGAAGGTGGATCAGGAAACAGATGCAAATAGATACTGATGCAAAGTGAAAACTACTGTACGGATAAAGTACGTACTTATTGTCTCAAGTGGTTTTGACTCTTGATTTTGTTAGAATTATATAATATGTGGTCATTGCAAAAGAAAACATTGCAAACAATTCAGAATCATATTACACGGAGAGGGAGATCTTCATGTTTTCAGCTTTCCAACACTTTTTCTACCATGCTAGGATTATCTCTGTTAATAGTCTGGTGAATATCCCCAGGCTTTTTAATAATTTTATAAATATATATTTATAATTAAATTTTTAAACACAAGTATTTTATAAAAGTGGCAGAATGCAACAGCTTGCTTTTTTTACTTAACATATTTCTGTTTTATTCCACCTCATTACAAATTGGTGTACCTTATTCTTTTTACTGGCTGATTGTATGATTATATGGATGTCCTACAATTTAGTTCACCAATATCCCATTGATGGACACGTAGGCCATTTCCAATTTTTCAATACTTAACAAGCACAGACACAGGGAGCATCTATATCCATATATTTATTATATATATATATATAATATTTTTGCCTACTTCTGCAACTTTTTCAATAGGATCCTGACCTTACTGTGTTATGTGTGTTGTAGATATTATTTTCTTGTTTGTCTTTTGATTTTGCTGCTTCTTACTAACTGCACCATTAAATATAACAGATAAGTAAAATGATTCTTCTGATGGTTACACTAAAAACAGACTCAGATTTTATAAATAACCCCTTTTTTTACTAATGCTATTTTAAAGCTAACTAGAAAGCTAATTAATACTTTTAGATAGGACAAAGAATTTAAGAAAGTTGTACAGTAAAAAGTGTGTTTGAGATTGGGTCCCTTTGAATGGAAATTTCGGTTTCGGTCATCATTCCTAAAACCATTCCTGACAATATACTGTTGAATTACAAGAGGGTTATTTAGTGAGAAAATGGACAAATATTAGGAATAACAATTCAGCATATAGACATACTATATTCACACCCAACAACATTTTCCCCCAAATTTTTTATGGTAAATTGAGATCATATAAATCAAATTTTAACATGTACTTTAATGGAATTATGAAAGAGATCTTTTTATAAAGCAATTAATCATACCCAATCAATCTACTGTGTATTTACTTAAAGTGTGAAGTACCTTTAATTACGTTGTTCAAATTTTTAAAGTGAAGTTGCAAATGAAAGCTACATAATATATTTACTTAGGATGGGAGGGAGGTGTTACAGATTGCTTATATTTAGCCTATGCTCCCTTGATTTGGGGAGATTTGAGAAAATGTTAAGTACATTCTGTTTAATCCTTTGAAATTCATATACACATATAATCTGTTTTATATTAAGTCTTAAAACTAACCCAATAAGCTTTTTTTCTTCCTGGCTTGTAGTATACTTCACCTCGCAGTGGTATCTTCTGAGTAAACCATCAGTCTGTGCTTAGTTAGCATGTGGTGAGTGAAGAATAATGTCTTGTGTCTTTTGTGCAAAAATCCAATGTATTGCATGATACTAACCATTTCGCTGGAATTCTTTTGCTCTTTTGTTTAATGAGTATATGATTATGCCATGGGTTAATATAGGTATTTTCCATTAATTCTGTTTTATAGATTAATAATATATAGATTAATAATCACCACCACCAGTAAGAGTTACATAATTTTGGGAAATTTTACTTCTTTAAATAATAATTGAAAGTTTAAAAATTCCTCTTTAAAATTTTATTAATTGGAAAAAATTTATGTATTTTATCATCTTTTTTGTTTTATTTATGTATTTTATCATCTTTTTTGTTTTCTTTCCCCCCAAGAATGGTCTTTGTAATTAAATTAATAAAGATTGTGAAAGAGAAATGAAAAATCATTTTGTAGATAGAGGTGAAACGATGTATTTCACAAAACCAGAATTTAAAATATTGTAAGGCCCACTTAGCAAGGCCAATCTGAAATAATGAAAAACTAGTAAAGTTGATTTAAAATAAATGCAGTTTTATTACTTCCTGGGATCATATAGTACAACAAGGACTCCTCTGTCCCGAGGAGACCTTTAGGCAGCCTGCTTCGATTGAATGTGGCTGTTTGTGGTTAGCATATTGTTACTATACTGCCTTCACCATTTCAACACCCCTGCCATCAGCTCCATGTATTAGTCATGCTGGTGGCTTGAGTTGGCACCCCCTAACATTTAGGGTACATCGTTACCTCTGACTTTGCCACTGTTTTTACAAATGAGAAATAAGTTGGATTGCAGTTAATAGAGCTTAGTTGAATTAAGATAAAGATTCTCTGTGACTATTAATTCAGCTAGGATTCAGCTAATGGTATCAAGGTTTAAAATGCCAAATATACGGTTTTCTTTTTTAATCTTTTAGCTTTAAAAATCATTTATGACTGCATTTGAGTCTCATTTTGATTTTAGTGTATATCGATTAACCTGCCTTAGTGCTTATCTAGAACTATCTTTAGTCTTCTACGTCCCTTACATTTTCCTTTTTTCATGGTATTATAAATACTGCATCATGCTTGTCTTTGTATCATCTAAATACTATCATTTATCACTGGAAGTGTGTACTATGTAGCATTTTATCAGTTGATTAATTGATTGTCTCTTCAACTTTTATTTTGAAAAATTTCAAACATAAGATTTTTAAAAATGGTGCAGTGAACACATATATACCCTTCACCTATATTCACCAATTCTTAACCTTTTGCAAGATTTCCTCACTTGTCTCGCTCTTGCTCTTTCTACATATATATCTTCCCCTCTCTTAACACTTGACCATTGCTTGCAAACACTTGTGCTTGCAACCATTTGACAATAACTTGCAAAGTTGCAAAATAAATACTTTAGAAAATATCTTTAAGCACAAGAGCATTTTCCTACAAACTCAACAATATAATTAACCACTCTCGGGAAATTTAATATTAACATAATACTGTTACCTAATATTAGTAAATATTCACATTTTTCCAGTTTTTCAAATAATGTCTTTGATAATTTTTTAAAATTCCAGGATCCACTCAGAGATTGCACATTTCATGTCATTGTCATGTTTTTCTAGTTTCTTTTAAACTAGAAAAGTTCTCCCAGCCTTTTTTTTTTTTTTGTCTTTCATGATATTGACATTGTGCAGCATTATTGAATCATGTATGAATGTCTTTTCCCACAACAGTACAAGCTAAGGTTTCAAAATAATAACTGACACAGAAACTTAAATATGACAGATCTTTCTCTCTTCTCTAGATTTCCAGGACCAGCATGGTTATTGAGCAAGTTTTATAAATAATACACTGTTGGGTGTACATCATGAATATCAGTGGATTATATTTTTCACTTATAAATTGTAAAGATCTTCAGACTTTAAAACTTTTTCTTTCCACTAAATATGTATTAAAAGTTTCTATTAATTTTATTTAGTAATTTTATTTTTGTGGCATTTTAAATTAATCTGGCTACTGGCTTTTAGCATTTTAATCAGAAAAGCCTTATTAGGAATCATTCATTAACATCATTTCTCTTAGCATTTTCAGGTTTTTAAAATTGAGTTTGTTAATTTCTGATGAGGCATAGCTTTTTTACACCAAAATGCTGTTTGTCCTTTGCTGCCGTGCATTTCATTCTGGGAGAATTGAAATATGTAGAAAAGCCCGCACATTAGAGAAAAGGAAAGAACTCTCTATCCCGTTTAAATCTCAATAGCCATGTCCTTGTGAGGTTCTGCCAAGACAGCACACATACTCCTGGCTTCTCCAGCTATGACCAGTAGCCTTCAGGACATGTGCAAGGTGGCAGTTCTAGATGTCACTGAAACGTCCTGTCTTTCAGGATCGCTGATCTGTAGGATCCATAGGTCAGAAGAACATTAATTTTTAGGTTTTCTTTTTTGGAGATAGTATTTAGAGAATATTTCTACTTTAACCCCTAGACCATAGAATATAATTTTATTTTAACTTGGAAAAAAACAATCTCCCAAAAAGTTGGCTTAAATTTTTTTTTTCTTTATCCTTTTTCCCTTTTTCTTTTCCAGTCATGGCTCCGATCGTCGTCTTGAAGAAACAGGGTGGTGGTGTGGGGCAGGCATGAAGCACTGTCTGTGTTTGCCCCTTTGAGAAGCGCAAACTGTTATTCAGGGCGCGTTACAGAGCCAAAGACCAAGAGAAACCTGACACTGGCCCGCAGATACATTGCAGAATGCCTTTCAGATCGATTATATCAGCGGAGAAATGGGGATAGTTTTTTTTTCTTTTTTGTTGGAGGAGTTTTATGTTGTTTAAAAGATACTTTGAATAACCCAACCTGACTTATGGGCTCATTTAATGTTCCTTTTTTCCATTCTTCTTGTCCCTCTTTTTAAAGAACTGCTTGCCTTTCCTATTTATTTTTAGGGTGATTTCTTTTTAAAGACTTGTGCAATACATTTTGAGGTGAAACTTAGTAGATTTTTTCTGATAAATTAGAACATTTAATTGAGTATTTTATCAGATTGATTTGTTGAATATTTGCTAAAGACTAGTCCTCTAAGCTATACATATGATAAATCCAAACAGCAGTACCTCATTGTTTACTTAGCTTTTGTACTTATATTTTTCAGAGGAAAAAAATACTACTGTAAATTGTAAATAGTCAATATTGTATTGTATGCATACTGTATTGTATGCAGATCTGTGACTCTTGGCAATGTCATTTGGAAGAACAGATAAATAAAGTTTATTTACTATATAAAACTTGCTTATTGTGCTTTTTTACTGTGTTGGAATCTACAAAATAGGTAAGAAGTAATGTTCTATCTGGGTGAATATTTTGAGGAACTGTTTGTCAAGATCGCTAAACCCTAACCATTTGGAAAGATTTTTTATGTTCAAAATTAGCATGACCAAGTTAGAAGAAGTATGGAAACAAAAAATACTTCATGATGTGTGTTTCAGGAGACTGCCAACTTGGGGACGCCTCCTGCTCTGGAGTAGACCATACTTTGATTCTTTTTAAACTTAATGAGAGAGCATCTCTTGGACAGGAAGAGATGGGAACTGTTCAGAGGGTTTCACACACCCTTCATATTCTGGCAAACACAGTACTCAGTATGTGGGTATACCTAACCTCTGCCCCAAGGTGGGATCTCAATTATCCAGACAATGTGGACCTTCGCATTGCTGGTGTATCTTATAAAGAATGGGCACCTCGGAGGGGTAATGACCAGTGGGTCTTCCTAGCTAACCCACAGCCGATTCCTTTGAGGACTACTGTTTTAGCAAGGGGAGGACGTCTTCTTACCCACCCACCCCCTTTTTAAATCAGGATTCACTTAAGGGGCAAAATTTTGTGCCACCAAAGGGTTTCTGACAACAGTCATGACTTCTTACCTTTTTAATACATCTTTTATTAAGGTAGAAATTGTGGACTCCTATAAAAGTTATATACAACTTGCTACTAATGCGGTTATGGAGCTAAGCATATCGAAAAGTGTGTTGGGGTCAGCACACTTTTCCTAGAAAGGGTCAGAGTCAGATAGTATTTGCTTTATAGGCCAAACAGTCTAGGCCACAAGCCACACGCTCCCCCTGCTCCCACCCCGTCACTGGAGTACAAATACAATCCTAGGTAATATATAAATTAATGACCATAGCCATGTTTCAGTAAAACTTCATTTATAAAAGCAGGTGGCAGGCTGGATTTGGCTCACAGGCTTTATTTGCCAACCCTTGAGGAAGTGAACAAGCTGGATCTTAAACATCGAATTTGGGGAAGGGTGCTCATTGGTTAAATCAGGAGTTGCTTGTTTTTCCTCAGTGCAGGCTTATAGCCTCTCAGAAGAAAGTACAACAAATTCAGTTTGCCTTGATTAAGAATGATGATGACATTTTCTCAATGACTTGTTTCAGCAAGAAGTTTCAAGTCTTACACTGAACCCAGTGTCAGGGTCTCAGACCCACCTGGGACCTTTTCTTGAAAACCTCCCTATATCTGTCCCTGATTGATGCCTGGGGAAATGAGAGTTTTCCAGAAATACTTACAGGATGTGTTTGCATCATAGAATACAGACTGTTGAGTACTTTGCCCTCTACTTGGATTGTTACTTGCAGACAAAGAAGGAGGTTTGTGATGGCTGAGGGTCAGCCCAAGGCCGCAGAGAGAGAGCTGTGATCCCCACACTTAGATCCTGACCCTGGAGCTCTGAACCCAAGGCTTTCTCCAAGACCTCATGACTGCAGCACACGAGAGGTTGATGGAGTAAATTTATTGCCAGGAAACTAGCATTTCACTTTGAAAGGGGTTAGATCCTAGAAAGATGTTGCATTTGCAAGTTTTTGGTAAAAATCTCACTTGTAGCTCTAGGAATTAATTTTCTACCCACTTTGTCAGGTCAGATGCATGTGAATCTTGGTAGACGACTACCTTTATGTTGATGTCTGTCTTAGTCTGTTCACGCTGCTGTAACAAGAACACCGCAAACTGGGGGCTTATAAACATTGAACATTTATTTCTCACCGGCCCATGGTCCGCGAGGTCCACGGTAGCGGCACTGGCATATTTGGTGTCTGGCAAGGGCCCACTTCCTAGTTTGTAGGTGGCTTTTCGCTCTGGCCTCACACAGAAGGAAGGCAGGAGTTTGGTTTCTCTGGCCTCTTTTATAAGGGCATTTATCCCATTCATGAGGGCTCCACCTTCGTGACCTGATCACCTCCCAGAGGCCCCACTTCCACACACCATCACACTGGGGGATAGGTTTTAACCTGAATTTTGGGGCGACACAAACATTCAATCTGTAACAACTTGAAAATTTTTGAATTAGGCATTTATCAATTAAAGGACTGGAACACCTTTTTTTTTTTTTTTTTTTTTTTTTCTGTTGTGTGTTTCCTTCTCTTCTTACAAAAGTTCACTGGCCGGAAAAACTGCCTATGGAGAAAGAAGGACACAGATGCTAGAAGCACACTTATGCCTTTCTCTTGGCGCGGGCGCCGAGGATGGGGATGGCTTCCTTGTAGCTTCCTTAACCCTCCATAGCAAGCAGGGGTCTGAGGCTGAAGGAGAAAATAATGTGTTGGGACTGAAATTCCTTTAAGCAGGAAAGAACTTTTCATTTTATTTTCTTTCTGATTCTGAAAGAAATTTAGGTTCATTGTAGACAATTTGGAGAATACATTTTAAAAAGATAAAATAATCTTCCAGAATCCCCCACCAAGAAAACAACACCATGGGGCGCCTGGGTGGCTCAGTTGGTTAAACTTCTGCCTTTGGCTCAGGTCAGGATCCCAGGGTCCTAGGATTGAGCCCCACTTCAGGATCCCTTCTCAGCAGGGAACCTGTTTCTTCTTCTCTGCTGCTCTCCCTCGTGCTCTCACTCTCTCGCACATGAATAAAGTCTTTTAAAAAAAAGAAGAAAATACCACCATTACTACTTTCGTGCCTTTATTTCTATTCTTATTTTATTTTATCATTATTTTTTTTGGTGCCTTTAATCATGACTATTTTTCTAAGGCGTGAATGGATGTATGGAAGCACAGGCTGTGTGTGTGTGTGTGTCTACATACATGCCTACATTTATATGTCTATTTACATTCAGGGCCATTAAAATTTCTTTGAAACTATATCTAATTGCTGCATATTTTATTCAATGGATGCATCACTGTTTAATCCCTTTTTCTCCTGTTGACATTTAGTTCAGGTGTAGCTAGTCACTTTCATTTAGTACTCCAAGGTGATCTTCCTGCCCATACTGTAAGCACACTTGAAAGAAACAGTCCAGGACCAACCTGTCTTTCTCTCAACAGCCTTTGGTTTCCAAACAAGTAGACACATTTTACATAACTCTGTGCCCCATTTGTCTGGCATCACTTCTCCTAACATTCCAAAGATGTGATGCATGGGGGAACATTCTGAGTTCGTACAGTCTTAGAATAGTACATTTCAAAACTGGGCTTCACCCAAATTGGAAGTATCAAAGATGAAATGGCAGTGCCTAGAGCACAGTCTCCATGGTAGTGTGGGCGGTTGGGTGCAGTGGAGGTGCAGGCAAGGCGGCAAGTGGCTTTTTTTCCATCCTCGAGCCATTTGTTTCTATAGTAGTAACAATTTCTTGGGCCTTGATTTGGCATTGTCTTTAGTTAGGTTTTGTTGTTATGTTCTTTAAAAGTGTTCAAACACTGAACCTATGTATACCTTCCCTCAATGACACAGTAAACAGTACAGCCATTTTAAAATCCAAAGAGGGGCGCCTGGGTGGCTCAGTGGGTTAAGCCGCTGCCTTCGGCTCAGGTCATGATCTCACGGTCCTGGGATCGAGTCCCGCATCGGGCTCTCTGCTCAGCAGGGAGCCTGCTTCCCTCTCTCTCTCTCTCTCTCTCTGCCTGCCTCTCTACTTGTGTCAAATAAATAAATAAAATCTTTAAAATCCAAAGAGTTTCCCCTAAATCAGCCTAAGATGCAGCTATGGGTACATATCTTACACTTCCCCACTTCCTCATTCCCCCGCTGCAGGAAGACTGCCTCTTGGTTACCCCACACCTGGATTAGGCAGCCTTCCCCCTTTTCAATGGGGACTATTTCGTGTTTCCCTGTCCCTCTTGCTCTCTCACTACTATCCGTTGAGAGTGGGTGGACAGATGATTTGTCTTTTTCACTCAGAAGATGTTGACACAAGGTCTGGTGTGGATCCTGAGATCCTGGCCATAACGTTGGATGCAATGATTGGATGAGACTTTTGGGATGCCTTTGGGAGGAGGCTGAGTGTATGTTATGGGCAGTCGGGCAGGAAATGAATATGTATGACCCAGTGAGAGGATTGGATGATGTTTCCAAGTCTTCGCATACTTTGTCATCTGGCTTTATAGCACCTCCTGTCAGAGTTGGCACAGTGCGTCTCTCCACCAGCACCGAGTGCGGCCGTGTGACTGTGCTCTGTGGGTTTTGAGTGCACATGGTATATGCCACACGTGAGCAGCAGTTTTAAGAGCCCTTGCGTAGGTCACTACGCATTGCACTTGACATTGCCGTGAGTTTGAGATGTGGTTGCTCCTTCAGCCTGGGCCTTGGGATAGTAAAGACACATCAACTAGACATGTAACATGAGAGAGAAACATTTATTGTTTAAGTCACAATGATTTGGGGATCATCTGTTATTGTAGCATAATCTAGCTGACTACTATATCACGAAAGGAAAAAAAAAGCAAAGCAAGTTGCAGGATAGTGTGATTAGTTTCTAGAAATTCGACTTTATTTCTTGGTGTAGATTTCTTCAGGTTTATCCTGTTTGGGGTTTGCCCAGTTTCTTGAATCTACAGGTTTATCTTTTGCCAGATTTGTGAAGTTTTCAGCCACTATTTCTTTGAGTATTTTTTCAGCCATATCCTCTTTCTCCACTCCCTTCTCTCCTTCTGGGACTCCAGTGACTCCATAGCAGATCTTTTATTATGGTCCCATAAGTGCCTGAGGAGGCTCTGTTCATTTCTTTTTTCAGGTGTTTTCTCTCTCTCACTCAGACTGAGTAATTTCTGTTGTTCTATCTCAAGTTCATTGACTTCCCTCTGTCCCCTCCATTCTGCTGTTGAATTGAGTTTTTAATTTCAGCTATTGTGTTTTTCAGTTCTAAAATTCCCACTTGGATATTTATATCCTCTATTTCTTTCCTGAGATATTCTGTTTCCTTCCCGAGATTTTGTTTTCTTGTTTGTTTCAATCTTGTTTGTAATTGCTCGTTGAAGCAATGTATGTATGACCGCTACTTTCAAATCTTTGTCAGATAATTCTAACATCTCTGTTATTGTGATGCTAACATTTATTATCTTTTTTTACTCAGTTTGAGATTTTCCTGGTTTTTGGTATGTCTAGTGACTTTCAGTAGAAGCCTGGACATTTTGGATATTATGAGACTCTGGAACTTAATTTAAACCTGTTTAGCTGGTCTCCTCTGAGCCTGCTCTGGCAGGGGAAGGGCTGGGGCAGTGCCAGGTGGGTATAGAAGTCTAGATTCTCTTACTTGCCCTTCACTGACACCCAAGGTGGGGAGGGTCTCCTCCTTACTGCTGGGAGGGGGTGTAGAATTACAGATCCCATATAGGTCTCATATGTTGTGTGAGTGCCTCTTTACTCTTCCCCAGGTGGCCCCCTCTGACCCTCAGGAGGACTGATGGGAAGAGTGACCTCTTTTCTTTTGGGTAGTAGCGAAAGTCTGATCCTCCTCCACTAGGTCTCCTCTTACACCCCCTGCCCCCACCCAAGCAGGGAGAGGGAGGGGACCTTTTGCTGCTGGCAGGGGTGGAAGTCCAGGCTTCTCCACTGACATGGGGATGAGATGGGATGGGGAAGGCCCATTGCCATCCACCAGGGGTGGAAGTCCTTGCTACCTGTCCAGTCTTCTCCAACAGCACTCTGACATGAGTTTGGGGTGCCTCCTTACAGCCTGGTGATGTTAGAGTTCTAGGCTTCTCACTGGGCCTTTGCTGGCAGGGTGGGGATAGGGCCATGGTATTTTCTGGTATTTGGGTAGAGTCCAGTGACAGTTGTCTAAAAGCTGTCTTACCTGACTGGTCCTTTCCCAGTCCTCCAGCTAGAGAGAGCATTGAACATTTCCAGGCAGCCAGCAACTTCAGCCCCAGTTCCGCCTACATGCATGAGGCTGAGAAACCCTCAGGAACTCATAGCATGCCATTCCTCAGGTCCCAGGGCCCCCAGCCAGCCTGCCACATTTCCCTCACCTTCAGGGTCTTCTCAAGTTTGTCTTCTATGTAATACCCAGGGTTTTTAGTGGGAGGAACAGAGAGGAGTGCATCTATCCATGCTCCTAGAGGTGGAAGTCTCCTACACAATTTTATTCAGCTATCTATTATGTATTATTTATTTGAGTTAAAGAGTTCTATGAATTGTTCCAGATGCATATACTTTTTTTTTTAAGATTTTATTTATTTATTTGACAGAGATTACAAGTAGGCAGAGAGGCAGGCAGAGAGAGAGGAGGAAGCAGGCTCTCCGCGGAGCAGAGAGCCCAATGCAGGGATCGATCCCAGGATGCTGGGATCATGACCTGAGCCGAAGGTAGAGGTTTTAACCCACTGAGCCACCCATGCGCCCCTGGATGCATATACTTTTAATAAATGTATGAATATATACAACAGGAGGGCATACAGTTCATTCACAATAGTGGCTAAAACTGGTCTTCCCTGATCACCCCTACCCTGTCTCTATTTCCTCACCTTTTTAGTTTTTTTCACTGGCATCTAGCTTTGCCTGCCCTCAGGAAACATGGTACTAGAATAAAAACTCTAAGAGGGCAGGTGTATTATGTATCCTGTCCACTGTTGTATCGTTAGAATATGTAGTAAGCACTCAATAAGCATTTATTGAATGAATGAATGAATGAGCAAGTAAATTAAGAAAGAAGATAAAATGTACCAGCAATTTATCTGTAATTAAAAGCAATTTTTTGAAAAGATGAACATATTTTAAAGACCTCATCATGCATTAGGAAGGCACCTGGGAATGCAGGGGAGGAAGAGGAACACAATCGTGGTAGAACCTGGATTTCGTTTTCACTTGTTTAATAAGTCAGCTAGTTACAAAGATTGATATTTTAAGAAGCCAAATCCTGGTAACACACCTCAGGACATACCAGTGGAAATGAGTACCACTGGAAAGAATCCCTTCCCTAGTGTTTTCTTTCCTAATTTCTTAGACATTTTTCTTTCAAGATTAAGCCATGTTGGATTCAAAGATTTGCTTAGGCCCAGGGAAAGAATCTGTCCAAACAGATTAATTTTTCCTAATCTCTGGAGGAAGCAACATTGCATGCTGGCTAGGAGTGCAGGCTCTGGAGCCAGATGGCCAGGGTTCAAGGCCTGGCTTGGCCATTCACTCACTAGGCAAGGGACCTAACATGTAAACCTCGGTTTCTTCATCTGTAAAATGGGTATAACAACAACAATAACATCTATGTTAATAATAATAATAATAGCATCTATGTCTTAGATTGAATTACTACTTATAAAATGCCTAGAATGGTATCTCAAACATGATACGAGCTAGAGAACAATTGGTTATTGCTGGTCTTTAGTAAATAGCTATGACACTGAAATTAACTATCAATAGGCAAGGATGCCAGGAAAGGGACAAGTTGAAAAAAATCAAAGGCACAAGTCCTTGTAGATGCCCATTATGACAAGCAAGATGTTAATGACTGTGGTCACCGCCACCCAGAACCAACCTCTGCCAATGTCAGGAAGACCTCAAAACGAATGGGCTCAAGCAAGACAAGTGCCCAAATCCTTCCAGAAGTAGCAAAGAAGAGTCCCAGTGAAGACCGTGGTGGGGGGGGGTATCCCCAATCTGGGTGGTCACCAAAGCCTGTTCTCACATCTTGCCCAGCCTCAAGAGCAGGGTTTCCTTTCCTTTCCCTCTCATCTCTCAAAGGTACCCACCCAGAGTTGATCGGGTCTATACTGCATCCTTTTTGCCCTCATCCTGTAGGGATCTTTAAGGATCTCTGTCACTTGGAGAGGCCAGGAATTCCTTGGGTGCTGGCCTAGAGGGGAGCTGAGGAGAGAGCCAGCCCCTCTTTTAACCTTGGCTCCGTGTCTGTTGAAGACTCAGGATTTCCTGGGCCTACAAACCAGTATTACCATTAGGTGTTCTATTTGTCCTGGAGGTGGCCACCTTCCTGGGCCAGTCAGGGCCTGTACAGCTCTGCTTGAGGTCTTCAGGATGACCAGCTGCCCAGGCCACCTACTTCAAGTATTTACCTTATTCCCGTCTGTGCCAATGGTGACCAAATCTGCAGCCCTTTCTTTTCGCCTCAGCTCTGCTCAGTCTCACACCTGCCCGTCTGTCCGGACTCTTCATTACATTCTCAGAGCTAACCCTAATTTCTGGCCCCCAGGGTTCCTCAATATCACTCCCAACTGCCCCTGGGGGCTGATGCCAGCTGCTGCAGGAAATCTCCTGTGTGGTCCAGACCTGGGCCCTTCCCCATCACAGGCCCTCGAGGCTCCTGGAGAGGAAATGAACCGGCTCTTGGGGCCTGGATTATTTGCTTAGGTATAAAGCGGGCCCAAGTCCACATGGAACTGTCTATTCCCGCCATGGCTGAATCAGGTGGGAGCCCAGGAGGATGAGAGTGGACACCAGACCCCTGTGAGATAGGGGCTATGACCTGAACTTCCTGCATAAAGCTGGGAGCCTCTGAAGACTGTCCACCCACTGAACCGGAAGTAGAAAAAGCCTGCTGTGTGGCCTGGGAGAGCAGGGCTGGAGCTGCCCAGGAGAGAGCACAGAAGCCGCCTTGTCTGACAGTGATTTGAGGCCAGGCCTGCACCATGTGGCTGTGTGATGGTCAGCTTCCCACCACTCAAGTGACGCTGGAACAGGGTCACACCAGAATGCCAAGCAAGGAAAGGAAGAGAAACACAGCTTGGGAGCCTCTGAACCCCAGCACCAGCCAGCCAGAAGCTGCTCTGCAGGGAGGCCTGCACACCCCAGGTGCTGGAACCCCCACCAAGAATCAGCAGAAGTGACAGGTCCCTGCAAGGGAGTGGTGGCAGATAACAGCACTCTCCCCCACCCCAGCAAGATGAGAAAACCCCGAACTGAGCCTAGCATGTATGACACCAGGCCCGAGTCCCCAGAGGAGCAGCAAGAATCAGCCAGGGAAGGTGGGGAGGCCTCCACGGCAGGACAGTGGAAGCACAGGGGTCAGGGACAGTGGGTGCGGGTGTGACCCCGCAGCAAGTGGGAGCTGCTGGCGTGACGTGAGAGGCTGGCCCGGCGACGAGGCTGGAGGCCACATACCCCGTGCTCAGTTCTTAGACTTCATCCAGAGCAGGAACAAGAGAGCTGCACGACAGTCTGGATGTTTTCAGCTCAAGGCAATTTATCTTCTTCCTTGAAAGTTCAGGGCCAAGGCTGTAGCCAGGAATCTTGCAAAAGCAGCTTTTGCCAGTGTTTGCTCTAAAAAATGAAATGCACATGGGGCGTTCCATTGCTCAAGCCCAATGTAATGCATTGAGTGATCTGGGTGGGGTGGGGGAGGAGATGTTTGAAGGCGGGTTTGTTTATTGGTGCTACGGGCACCCCATTGCTCGCTCTCTGGGCCCAGGAGAATGAGGCTACAGCCAGCTGGCCTTTGTCACCAAGGCCCCCAGTCTGAACAGCTTCACAGAAGAAGATTCAGACCAGACTCCTGGCCCCTTGGCCCACCGCTCAGCTAGTGCAGGGGGCTCCTCCTCTCAAGATGGGGAGCCTGTTCCACAGCCAGCTGAAGGTGCGAATGACTAAAAGCAAGCCAACCGAGTGACTGGGGAACGATCTAAAGGGAAGGAGGAGTTGTGTGTGCCTTTGGAGAGCGAAATCTGCTCCCCCCTCTCCCCAGTTTCCAACTACGGGATGACTGTACCGAAGCAGGTGCCTGGCCCTACCTCAGCGGCGCCCGGGACTTTCCCAGCCTCTCACAGTGTGGCAGGAGTGGACTCACCTTCAGGCTCTGCCGCAGGCCAGGGGATCTCGGGGGACGGCTGGGGAGACCAGGAATGGTGGGGGTGTGGACCGTGGTCTGAAGCCCCTTCCGGCGCCATGCCAGACACAACTATCAACCCTTGTCTCAGTTACCGGCTCCCGCGATCATGCCGGGGGAGGGGGCGCGGGGGGCAAACCACACGGAATGCGGTGGCTTAACCTCAGCCTCTCTCTAGCTGCAGGCCACGTGCAGGTCAGTGATTCAGGCTGGACCGTGCGGGCCTGGGGCTGGCCCCCTCCGGGAGGCGGGGGCGGGCGGGCTGTCGGCCAGCAGCTCAGCTGGGAAACTTGGCTCTGCTGGCTCTGCTTCCTCCTGCTTCCAGCCGCTGGCGGGGCACATTCTCCGAGAAGGGACAGAGGCTAGGGCAGAAATGGCCACCTGCAGACGCTTTTGGACCTTCTGCTGGCATCGCGGCCCGGGCCCAAACCGGAAGGAAGTCAGGAAGTCCCATTCCAAGGGGGCGTACCGAGAGGGGAAAGGGTGCGATGACTGGGCCCTTACTGCCAACAGCGGAGGGCAGCACTTCTCATCTCGGAGCTCCCCAGCCACTGCCGATCTGTGTGCCTACGTGACCCCAAACCGGCTTGCGGTCACGGCTGTGAAGGCGGGGTCTCCAAACTGGGTGTTGTGGAGCCCTTCGCTTCCAGACAGGGGGCGCCTGGGAACTCCGCAGGGGCACCAAAAGGCAGGGCTCTGGGCCCTCCTCCGCGGCTCGTAGCCGCTCCACTTGGATTTGGTTCAGATTTTTTTTTTTGAGGTTCTGCAGTCGAAAGACAGAAAAGTGTCCTCTCCTTGAATGTATTCGGACTAACAGGAAGTGCGCGCTTAGCGCAGAGTTCCCGGTCCCGGAAGAGCCAGCATCTCGCTCCACTGCTCCCCAGGCTCTCCTCAAAGGCCGCTGCGAGAAAGCACGTCACGGAAGCAATGACTGCGTGCGCTTTACGGCTCTTTTACGACAGTCCCCGTGTGCAAGGTTTCATGTCACAGCCAAGCGCAGGTCAAAGTTTTGGCGTATTTTCTCTCCTGGGCAGTGAGGACTGGTTTCGTGGATCGCGTAACACATTTTTCTTTTCACCTCAGTCACCTGGAAGCTGGGTGCCAAATTCAGATCACAAGTTTACGTAACTCATAGCTAGAACGGCCCAAGGAGCTTTTATTTTTTTTTTTAAGATTTTATTTATTTATTTGACAGACAGATCACAAGTAGTCAGAGAGGCGGGCAGAGGTGGAGAGAGAAGCAGGTTCCCCGCTGAGCAGAGAGCCCCAATGCGGGACTCGATCCCAGGACCCTGAGATCATGACCTGAGCCGAAGGCAGCAGCTGAACCCACTGAGCCACCCAGGCATCCCCAAGTAGCTTTTAAAATACAGATTCCGAGGCTTCAGCTGTGGAGATCCTGTTCCAGCCGGGGGCAGGGGGCTGCCGGCCTCACTTCATTATCTCTGTTCTCTTCCCCTACCCCGGGCTTGCCCTCCGATGCTGCTGTACGTCCGCTCTGGCATGGGCTGCTCTTCTGTACAATGCAGTCAATTTTTAAAAAGATTTTATTTTTTTGGCTATCAGACACGTGAAAAATGTTCATCATCAGTAGCCATCGGGGAGATTAAAATTAAAGGGGTATTGAGATACCACCTCACACCAGTTAGAATGGCCAAAATTAACAAGACAGGAAACAACATGTGTTGGAGAGCATGTGGAGAAAGAGGAACCCTCTTACACTGTTGGTGGGAATGCATGTTGGTGCAGCCACTTTGGAACAGTGTGGAGATTCCTCAAGAAATTAAGAATAGAGCTTCCCTATGACCCTGCAATTGCACTACTGGGTATTTACCCCAAAGATACAGATGTAGTGAAAAGAAGGGCCATCTGTACCCCAATGTTTATAGCAGCAATGGTCATGGTTTCCAAACTGTGGAAAGAGCCAAGATGCCTTTCAACGGACGAATGGATAAGGAAGATGTGGTCCATATACACAATGGAGTATTGTGCCTCCATCAGAAAGGATGAATACCCAACTTTTGTAGCAACATGGACGGGACTGGAAGAGATTATGCTGAGTGAAATAAGTCAAGCAGAGAGAGTCAAGTATCATATGGCTTCACTTATTTGTGGAGCATAACAAAGAACATGGAGGACATGGGGAGATGGAGAGGAGAAGGGAGTTGAGGGAAATTGGAAGGGGAGATGAACCATGAGAGACTATGGACTCTGAGAAACAACCAGAGGGTTTTGAAGGGGCGGGGGTGGGAGGTTGGGGAACCAGGTGGTGGGTAATAGGGAGGACATGTACTGCATGGAGCACTGCGTGTGGTGCAAAAACAATGAATACTATTACGCTGAAAAGAAATTTTAAGAAAAGATTTTATTTTTTTTGCTTGATAGAGAGCAACAGGGGGAGAAGCAGACTCCCTGCTGAGGAGGGAGCCTGGCGCAGGATTCCATCCAAAGGCAGACGCTTAACCGACTGAACCACTCAGTCAAATTTTCCTATACCCAAACTGACTGTGAGGCGCCGGCTGCTGGCAGTGCTGGTGAAGGCAGTCCTAGCCAGAGAAGGACAGATGGATCCTCAGCAGAGGAGCAGGGAGAGGCACCAGGACCCTCCAGGTCTGTGGGGTTGTGAATCCCAGTGTGTTTTCCCCAGCTGGGAGTCCAGGGGGAGGCCTGACATGCTGGTGGGTCTGGGTCTGAGGGCCGGGATCCAAAATGCTCTTGGACTCTCAGAGATGCAGGACCCAGGCTGAGACAGGGCCACCGCCCACCCTCTCCCCTGCAGTGTCCTGAGCACCTGCTCCCAGGGGGCTCCACACTGAAATTTTTCAGCCCTTGGGCACCCCTAAATTTAGGCTAATTCAAATATTCAGGCTCGGCCTTCCTTGTTTGGAAGAATATGATCATTGTCTAGGATGATTTTGAATTTAGAACTAAAGATAAATGTAGAAGTAAAACCAATCTATTGTCCTAATCTTTTTTTTTAATATTTTATTTATTTATTTGACAGAGAGAGAGGTCACAAGTAGGCAGAGAGGCAGGCAGAAAGAGAGGGAGAAACAGGCTCCCCACTGAGCAGAGAGCCTGATGAGGGGCTCGATCGCAGGACCCTGAGATCATGACCTGAGCGGAAGGCAGAGACTTAAACTACTTAGCCACTCAGGTGCCCCTATTGTCCTAATCTTTTGAAGTTATTTGTATTTTTAAGATAATTTGGTATGTTAAATTACTAACAAATTAGCCTTGGATTCGTTTTAAAATGCTATGACTCGGGTCGCCTGGGTGGCTCATTGGGTTAAAGCCTCTGTGTTCAGCTCAGGTCATGATCCCAGCATCCTGGGATCGAGCCCTACATTGGGCTCTCTGCCAGTGGGGTGCCTGCTTCCTCCTCTTTCTCTGCCTGCCTCTCTGCCTACTTGTGATCTCTGTCAAATAAATAAATAAAATATTTTTTAAAAAAAAGCTGTGACTGAAGAATTGATTTAGATTTGTGATTTTAAATAAACTTTGTTAAGTTTTGGAATAGTTAAGATAACTTAAGGAATATGTTACTCATATATATATTTTTAAAAAGATTTTATTTATCTGACAGACAAAGCGAGAGAGGGAACACAAGCAGAGGGAGTGAGAAAAGGAGAAGCAGGCCTCCTGCTGAGCAGGGAGCCGAATGTGGGCTTGCATCCCAGGACCCCAGGATCATGACCTGAGCCAAAGGCAGACCCTTAACGACTGAGCCACCCAGGAATATGTTATTTATAAGTTTAATAGGGTAGGTTTATCAACAGTGGATAAGTAAGGAATTACTTAAGTACTTGGAAGATTTTTTGAGTCAAATTAATACATGAAACACTCATAAAAATCCAAGCATGATGCATTTCTTAAGGAAGAATTTTAAGTGTATTTAAGGAAATTCAATGATATTATAAAAAGCTCCTTAAAATAGTTGCTTGAATTTTATTAGACTTGTAATTATAATAGTGAGATTTATTAGGTGAACCTAAACTTTAAGAAGTTCTACATTTGTCATGTAAATAAATTCAATACTAAATTTTTTTTTAACTAAAGTAGACTTCTAATGAAACTTTCTCTTAAATCTTTGGAGCAAGTTGTGTTTGTTAATTTTTCTTTATGGTGCTGGTGCTCCCGGATGCCTGGCAGTCCTTGGTTGGCCAGTGAAGGACAAAGTAGGTTGCTTTTATGGCTGGAATGAGTTTCCTTTGCATTGTTTTTTAAAGATTTTATGTATGTATTTGACAGAGAGATAGAGAGAGCATGAGCAGGGGGAGGGGCAGAGGGAGAGGGAGAAGCAGACTCCCCACTGAGCTGGGAACCCAACATGGAACTCCATCCCAAAGACCCTGGGACCATGACCTGAGCAGAAGGCTGATGCTTAACCAGCTGAGTCACCCAGGAGCCCTCCCTTTGCATTTTTTTAGATCTGTTTGCCAGGCAAGTCTGTCCTTGAATGGAAGAGCCACCTTTGCCTCCCTTGTATGGGGCAGGGGGGGCAGCTGTTGACAGGCTTGAGTTTCTGTCTCTTTGTCTCTGTCCCTGCCTCACTCTCTTTCTGTCCTTACAGGAGAATGTGAGTCTTCTCTTTCACACAGGCTACCACCAGATTTGCCTCAGGGCCCCCACAGAGAGCACTCCTCTCTTCCAGGAAGGAAGACTGAGAAGGAAAAGTGGGCTCTCAGGTGACATCTCCTCTCTCCAAGAACTGTATGAGGGGGCCAGGCACAATGGCTCCCGTAAGCCCTCGGGGGGATGTTGGCTCCGTTGTCCCACTTTACTAATTAGGATTCACTTTTAGCCGTACTTAAAAGTTCAACTTAAAAGTTGAAACTGGGTTTTAGTGAGCCATGACAGGAATAGAAGCTTAAACGGGTACTCAAGGCTCAGAGAATATGGGGTGCCCGTGGTCTCGTGATAATACACACTTGATTCTCTCCTTGGGGGGAGGGGACTGCATTAGAGCTACATAAGCAGAGGTGAGGAGAGGAGGAGAGGGGTGTGGGGAGAGGGAAGGAGTTCTTGTTGAAGACAGCTGATCAGAGGGCCATTGAACCACGTGGAGCGTCAGAAGCTGGGGCAGAAATGGCAGATGTCAGATGACAAGGGATTGGCCCTGGCTGACCATCACTTCATGCCAGGTGGTTTGCATGATTTGTTTTGTTTTTCTCTTTAGTAACAACAAAAAGCTTTAAAAAAATGTTTAATTTTAACCCCCTGGGGCGCTCATTGCATCAAGTGCCCTCCTCAACCACCCCCCCCCACCTCCCTGCTGATTACCAGTTTATTCTCTCTCCTGAAGAGTCTGTTTGCATGCTTTGTTGGAACTTTCCTAACAAGCACAGGTGAGGAATGTGAGTCACCTCGGAGGTCAAGAAGTATGACGAAAGCTACATGGCCATTAACCCAGAAGGTAGGATCTGAACTCTAAGCTCTGCTTCGTGATCCCAGGCTTTCCACTGGATCCTCGCAAATTCATGCTCCATCTGTTCTGAAGTCTCCTTCTGCTTTCTTGAGTAAGTCAGCGAAATGCTTACTTTCCTGTGGGGACTCTGACTCCCCGCAACTTTCTCCAGCTTGTGTGTATGGAGGAAGGGGGCCATTTTTCCTCATGCCCCTTGCATCGCTGTCCGCCTTGTCCCTCCTTGTACCCCCCAGACTGTGTCTCTCCCCTTCCCTGACACCTCTCGCCATCTGTGACCATGATGTCATTTTTCAGGTCTCCCATTCTTCCATCAACTGCCACCTCCGTTGGCACACCTCCAAGATGATTCCAGAGTACACACCCAGCCTGAGACCCACCGATTCTACCTCTCTCCTTCCCCCAACCTCATCCCTACATTTCTTCCCTGACTCTTTCCCCGGCCAGCCTGGGATCCATGGCCCAGCATGGTGGTCACGCATTGTCAGCACCCACCTTGTTCTCTTTATTAAACTCATGTGGCAAACCCCCTATCTTGGTTCTGTTGATTTCCACCCATCCCTGCACCCCGGGTCTGCACCCTGGCAGCTGGAGGGGCCTGGGGAAGCCCGCTGAACCATGCTCATTGCTCTTCCGAGAGTCAGGACCACCCACGTCAGACGGGCCCTTTGTGCTCTTCCGGTCCCACCTCATTCCCCTGCGGGTCCCCAGCCCTACCTGGCACACCCCCCTCCTCACTCTGCCAAGGCCTGAGCTTCCTGCTTCACGAGCAACTGTAGAGCTGCCTCGTTCTCCCCACCACTTCGACAGCCCACTTCCACCTGTCTCACCAATTCTGCCTCTGTTCCCCTCGTGATGGCTGAGCCCAGTTCTCTCATCTGAAGCCAACGCCTCCACTTTTGCATGGAGCCTGTGCCCTCGCCTCCTCAAGGATAAAGCTCCCCTCCGCGGGAAAGGGTGGCTCCTCTCCGCCGGATTTCTCCCGTCCCATTAGCCCCTGAAGACACTGGAGAAGCTCCCGTCTTCAGAAACAAAGCAAAATGAACGTCAACAAATTGCTGCTGCGTCGTCATCTCTCTCTCACTAAAGATTTAATTAATTAATTAATTAACTAATTTGAGAGCAAGAAAGAGCATGAGAAGGGAGAGGGAGAGAGGGAGAAGCAGGCTCCCTGCTGAGCAGAGAGCCCAATGCAGGGCTCCATCCCAGGACCTAGGCAGCATGACCTGAGCTACAGACAGACACCCCAAACCAACGGAGCCACCCAGGTGCCCCTCAACTTCTTTTGGTCTGAACCATTGAAATCAGGGATTTCTCCACCATTGCACCAGGATGACTCTTTCCAAGGTCACAAGTGACCCTCAAGAAGTCCAATCTGTTGGTTGATTCTCAGTACTTATCTTGTTTAAACTATCAACAGCAGGGGATGTTGGTGGCCATTCTCTCCTCTTGGCTTCTGGGACATTCCTCTCTTGCTTCTCACCTCACCCCACTGGCCACCTCTCTCTCTCAGTCTCATTCCCCAGCGTCTTTAAAGGCCTCAAGGATCATTGCTGCAACCACTTTCCCTCTCCACCTGTACTCGTTCCCTAGCTGAACTCATTTGGCCTCTGGCTTTGGACATCCTTCAAGTGCTTGACAACAACTGAATACACTTTTCCAACCCAGCACTTGGCCACCAAGCTCCAGACTTGTAGATCAAACTCCTCGCTCAGCATCTCCACTTAGATGTTGTATTAGACCACCATAACAAAATACCATAGACGG
This sequence comes from Meles meles, assembly GCF_922984935.1. Taxonomy (NCBI): domain Eukaryota; kingdom Metazoa; phylum Chordata; class Mammalia; order Carnivora; family Mustelidae; genus Meles; species Meles meles. Next base: position 32,448,417 of record NC_060069.1, on the reverse strand, counting down.
GGTGGCTTCAACAACAGAAATTATTTTCTCAGGATTCTGGGGGTGAAGTGGGTTTCTCCCGATGCCTGTCTTCTTGGCTTGCAGACTTCTCACTGTGTCCTCACATGACCTTTCCTCTGTGCATGTGTAGAGAGGGAGAGAACTCTGCTGTCTCTTCCTCTTCTTAAAAGGACACCAGTGTTTACAGATTAGGGCCCCATCCTATGACCTCACTTAACCCTAATTATGTCCTCACAGGTCCTGTCTCCAAATACAGTCACACTGGAGGTTAAGGCTTCAACACATGAGTTTGGATGGAAGACAGTTCAGCCCATAGCAGATGCATAGTGAACATCTCAGACTTAACCTATCTATCACTAAGCTCTTATTCTTCCCTCCAAAACCTGTTCCCCATCGTAGCCTTTGCCTTTTTGGTGAATGGAGACTCTGTCCTAATTGCTCAGCCCCAAACCTCACCATGACCCTTGACTCCTCTCTTTTACTCACATTGCACATTTCAGCCTATCAGCAAATCCTATAGTCTCTACTTTCAAAATGTGTCTGGATTCTAAACCACCTTTCCCACCCCCCACTGCCATGACTCTGATCTAAACCATCCTCATTTTTAAACTGAATTATGACAGTGGCCTCCTAGACTGCCTCCTGTCTGTTGTGCCTTTGGCCTCTAATATCCTTTTTCAACATGGCAGTTGGAATGGTTCTCCTAAAATAGAAGTCAGACCTTTTCACACTCTGCTTAACTCCCTTCTCCCAGTAGGTCCTGTAGCACTTCAGGGTAAGTGTCCATTTGGTGGCTAGCAAGGCCCTACACCATCACCATTGTGACCTCTTAGCATTCTGCTGCTTACTCCCTCTGCCTCAGCCACACTGCCTTCCTTGTGATCTGTTCCTACCCCAGGGCCTTTACATTTGCTGTTCTCCTCAGCTGAAATTTTTCCACTGGAAATTATATGTTATCCTTTCCTTTGTCTTCATCTGGTGTCTGCTCAAACTTGAAATTTCAGAGGGGTCTTCTTTGAGTATCTTACAAAAAACAGGGTTCCTGCTCCTGCCAGACAAATTCTGCCTCCCTTACTCTGCTCTGTGTATCCCCACAGCAGTCAACCCCATACAACTCTCTCTCTCTAAGGTTTTTCTTGGGCATTCATTTATTGTCACCTTCTCTCCTCACCAGACTGTGGCTCCATGAAGACAGAGACTTAGTCTGTTTTTTCACTGGGGTATCTTCAGAACCCAGAACTTACCTGAGAATGAGTTTCCAGGACTTAGGTATTCAATGAGTCCTGGAGAAATGATGAATTAATGACTATCTTTGGTGCAAGGAAGGTTGGGATATGTAGTCTTTTAGCTGGGCACATGTCCATCCCACATGTATGGGTACTGTATGCATAGGGGAGAGGCAGAAAAATGTTGGGTAAACAGCTCAGGCTATTTCCCAAAACATAAGGGAGTCATGTTGAGTTCTGGACCCTCTTCCTTGGGTCACAGCCTTGGAATACATTCTGTGCAGAACCAAAATGTCCCTATGGCTGGGAGTGTTTGTGGATGGAGGAGGAACCATGCTGGCTAAACTCTAGACTCTGGCTAATGGAGCCAGTGACCTCTTGAGGAGGGGAAATCTGGGGTTGCATTGGTTTATGTGAGCTCCAGGAAGGTCCTTCCTCAAGGCCTGTAAGGCCCGGTCTTGTAAGGGCCTGGTAGGCCAGAGGGAGCCATCTTGTTGCAAAATTGGATTGACCCTGCCCCTCCCAGAAGAACTTACTTGCAAACCCCAGATATAGGGGCGGGCCAGGCCGGATGGAGACATCCAATCAGTGGGGCGTGCATATATTTACTGTGGTGAATTGGAATTCAATTGGTCACCCTTATTGCCAACGGAGCATGACTGTGCAGTTTTTCCTGTGTGTTGCAATCTCATTGGCCACCTGTGTATGGGCCGGGCTCAACCACCTCTATAAAGGTTGGTCTGTGAGGGGGTGGGGGAATGGTAGTGATAGTCATTGGGGTAGTCATCAGGATTGGCCTCCCTGTGAGCGGGGTTATTGGGGTCATAGTCATTGGGAGCGTTGTGTCGGGAGCATCATGGTCATCGGAATCGTCGGGGAGTGGCCTCACAGGGAGCAGCGTCATCGAGAGCGGTGTCATCAGGGTGGTCATCCTCGTCATCCTTGCCTCTTCGTAAGAGATGCCCTGACTGGTCGGTTTGATTTTCAATGCTTGGCGCGAAATAAAGCTTTTCTTGACTTTTGCTTTGCATCAGTCTTGTTCCTTTGATCACGGACCCTAACAGTCTCTATGTGTTGGGGCTGGTGGACAGAAGATACACACTCAGGGTGTGGTAGAGAGGGATGCCTGGGTGTGCCTCTGGGCACATTCCAACCTTCCTGCTTCTTTCCTTGGGGCTTTACCTGTCATTCCCACACCTGGCCACAGCCCAGACTCACTTGTGACAATATCAAAAATTGAGGTTTATGGTCTCACTGAAGAATTCTTCTCTAAAGATATGTTGTAAACCAGCAGGGACTGAATTCCACTCGGTCACCTGTGGACCAATTAGTTGGATGCACAAGTCACTGTTTGCTGCTAAAGATAGCAACCTCTTATTGAGCTCACAACTCTGTGGATTGGCCATTTGGGCTGAGATCAGCTGGGGGGTTCTTTTGATCTCAGCTGGGCTCACTCATGCAACCGGCGTTAAGTGCGGGGTTGGCTGAGTCTGGCCTTTCCAGGGATTGGGATGACTAGTCTCTGCTCTGCATGGTCCCCCAGAGTCCAGAAGTTAGCCTGGGCTTGTACCTTCATGTGGCAGAGGGTGCAGTGGCCAAGTACAAATATGCAGAGCTTCTTGAGGCTTGGACTCCGAGTTGGATTCCATTGCTCTTACTACATTCTGTTGGTCCACACAAAACAAGGTCAGCCCAGATTCAAGTCTTGGGGACACAGACTCCACTTCTTTCTCTCTCTCTTTTTCTTATTTGACTATAGTTGACATACAATATTCCATTAGTCGCAGGTGTATGGCATAGTGATTCAACAAGTCTCTGTGTTATCCTATGCTCACAAGTATGGCTCCCATCTGTCACCATACAGTGCAATTATGGTACCATTGAGTAGATTCCCCGTGCAGTGCCTTTCGTCTCCACAACTGAAACATTCCATAACTGAAGTCCTGTACCTCCCCCTCCCTTTCACCCATTGTGTCCTCCCAACCCTTGCAATAATCAGTTCTTTGTACTTATAGGTCTCATTCCGTTTTTTGTTTGTTCATTTTTTTTGAGTTCCCACTTAAGAGTGAAATTATATGGCATTATTCTCTGTCTGACATTTTTCACTTAGCATAATACCTTCTAGGTCTATCCATGTTGTCTCAAATGGCATAGTCTCATCCTTTTTTATGGCTGCATAATATTCCGCTGTGTGTGTGTGTGTGTGTGTGTGTGTGTGTGTGTGTGTGTGTGTGTCTGTGTGTGTACCATGTCTTCCTTATCCATTTATCTATTGGTGAACACTTAGTTTGGTTCCGTATCTTGGCTATTGTAAGTGCCATATTGAGGTGCACATATCTTTCTGAATTTGTGTTTTTGTTTCCTGTGGGTAATACCAGAACTGGGTATTTACCCAATACTGGAATTACTGGATCATAGGGTAGTTTTATTTTTAATTTTTTGAGGAACTTCCATACTGTTGCACAGTGACTGTACCAGTTTGCATTCCCACCAATGGTGCAGGAGGGTTCCTTTCTCTCTACATCCTCACCCCCACTTATTATTTTTGTCTTTTTGATTTTAGCCATTCCCACAGGTGTGGGGGTGATAGGTCATTGTGGTTTTGATTTGCATTACCCTGATGATGAGCGACGCGGAGCATCTTTTCATGTGTCTGTTGGCCATCTGGTTGTCTTCTTTGGAGAAATGTCTATTCTGATCCTCTGCCCATTTTTAAAATCAGATGGTTTGTGTTTTTGGTGTTGAGTTGTATGATTTCTTTATAATTTTGGATATTAACCTCTTATTGGCTATGTCATTTGCAAATGTCTTCTTCTATTGAGTAGGTTGCCTTTTATCTTACTGTTAGTTTCCTTTGCTGGGAAAAAGCTTTTTTATTTTGATGTAGTCCCAATGGTTTATTTTTGCTTTTGTTTCCCTTGCCTTAGGAGACATTATCTAGAAAAATATTGCTATGGCTGATGTCAGAGCAATTACTTCTTGTGCTTTTTAAAGGATTTTTATAGTGTCAGGTCTCATATTTAGGTCTTTAATCCATTTTGAGTTTATTTTTGTGAATGATAGTGGTCCAGTTTCTTTTTTTTTTTTTTTTGCATGGAGCAGCCATTTGTGGAAATGACTGTCTTTTCTCCATTGGACTGTCTTGCCTCCTTTGTCATGGGTTAGTTGGCCATATAAGTGTGGGTTTATTTCTGGGCTCTCTATTCTGTTCCACTGATCTGTGTGACAGACTCCACCCCTTCATGAGAGGAATTGCAAAGTGACATTTTGGCAGGGTGTAGGTAGAGGCAGGGGGAAAACTTTGGCCGTGTTTATAAACGATGTACCACAGAGGGCTAGTGGGAAGATCCCACAGGTGTGAGCGAGAAAAGGGAGAGATGTCCTTTCATCCACAGGCCCTCACATTTTCTGGTTTCTTTCTTTTTTTTTTTTTTTCAACTCTACTGTTTTTGTTTTGTTTTAGATTTTATTTATTTGTTTGACACAGAGAGACACAGCAAGAGAAAGAGAGAACACAAGCAGGGGGAGTGGGAGAGGGAGAAGCAGGATTCCTGCCGAGCAGGGAGCCCCATGTGGGGCTTGATTCCAGGATCCTGGAATCATGACCCGAGCCAAAGGCAGAGACTTAACCCACTGAGCCACCCAGGCACCCCCACTTTCTGGTTTTTATAGGCCCTTGGTGTACTGCTCTGATCTCAGGGGGTGCCGGGTTCTGTGGGGGTCCTCTTTTCTCTGACCTTGGGCTCCATGGCAGCATATGTGAGCTATGTGACCGCTCTGTCTGATAGGCTTCGTGGAAGCTCTCAGAGGCATGCTTGTGCGTAAGAGCCTCCTGATTTCCCGGTTAGCTGTCAGAGCTGGAGTTGTTGGCAAGGCTTCTAACATTCTTATCTAATCCTGTGCACTGATTAATGGAGGTGGTTTCACTTTAATTGTCCCTCTGAGTCCTCCTGTCTCCTGGCGGCCCTGGGCAGAAGCTGCTGGCAGGTCTCTGGCCATTTATGGGCAGAGCCAGAGCCCTGAGGTGCTCACTGGGAAACACGGTGGGCTTGGAGGTGTGGGGCACATCCTGCCCGGTGACCCCAGCAAGTCACCTTTCCAGCCTCCCCCAGCTGCGTCCCAAAGTGTCATTTCCTTCATCTTATAAATTATATAATAACACCCCTCTCTCTTGCCATCATATTTCTCCCTCTCTACTGGATCATGACCATCTGCAAACAAACATGCTTTATGGCTCTGACTTTAAAATGCAAGGCTGGACTCCACCCACCCCCCACACCTGTTACTCCTTTGCTCTACTCTTCAGAGAACTCCAGAAACAGATAGCTGCACACCTGAAACTAAAAGAACACCCTGTGTTAACTATACTCAGCCCTCCTCAGGAGCCACCTTTGCCAGGTCATCTGCTCTGACCAGTGGCCGCTCTCCATCTCTATCTGTAAGGCCGGAGGTGGTCCCTTTCTCCGAGAAACCCTCCCCTCACTTGGCTTCCAGGGCACAGCTCCTGCTTCTCCTCCCACCTGGCTGGCTAGTATATCCTCGTTCCCCTGACCCCGACCACAGGGCCCTAAGGTTCAGGCTCCAGGCCTTTCCTATTTCTTATCTACATCCCCTCAGTGATCTCATCCTGTCTCATGGCTTGAAACACCAGCTACAAGCCGGTGAGGCTCACGTTTCTGTCTGGAGCTAGACCTCCTCCCTGGGCCCCAGGCTCTCACAGAGTGCCTGTTCAGTGTCTCTGCCTGGATGCTTCATGAACATCTCCAACTTAGCACATTCAAGACCGGGTCCCAGTGGACCCCCAGACCTGTTCCTCCTGCTGCTGCCCCCAAATCAGATAAGGCTGCATCCTCTTTCCAGTTTCTTCTGTGCCTTCCTGTTTCTTGCCCAACACATCTCACGGTCACTGAACCCTCCTAACACTACCTTCAGTTTGGGGGTTTTCATTTTCCCCTTTCTGTTTTAACTTTATTTTTGAATATGTAAAGCATAATCTGGTTCAAAGTCAAAACATTAAAAGGCATCCTTGCAGGCACCTCCCTGTCCTCCCTATATTCTTTACCCCATTTTCAGTGTTTCTTTTGGCAAAAATAAGCAAAAATATTTATTTCTCCCTTTTTCTTAAATAGAAGTTGGCATACTGTAATGCATTGTTCTGTATTTTGCTTTTTTTTTTTTCCCATTTAATGATATATTCTGGAGATCATTCCAGTTCACAGAGAACACTTCCTCATTCTTAGTACAGCTGCATCAGAATTTCATTGTATGGATGTAATTTATTCAACCAGACCCCAACGGATGAACATTTGAGTTGTTCCCAGTCTTTTGTTATTAAAAATGTGGCTGCAATTATGACCTTGTGCATATGTCGTTTTGTGCTTTGGAAGGATATCTTCAGGGTAGGTTTTTGGTATGGTGGTTGGAGGAAGCCATCAGTAGAATTTGGGAAGTCGCACGGGGTTTTGTGTCCTAGAGCAGCCACCAGGGAGGGCATATTCTCCAATACCCTAATTTAGATCTGGCCAAGGAGAGGAGTGGATAAAGAAGAATCTCCCAGAACAGGGGGCCAACAGACCAAAAAAAAAAAAAAAAAAAAAAAAAAAAAAAAAAAAAATCCCAGGGACCAGAACAGGGACCTACTCACAGAGAACTCCCTACCTCCTGCTGCTCATCGGAATTTCCAAATTGCTCCAGTGTGGCCCCTGCTCTGTGTCCTCTGTTCCCTTTTAGAATTGACCTCTTGGTGCTGTGGAGCTCAGTTGTGTCCTTATTGATTTTCTGCCTGCTGGATCTGTCCATTTCTGATAAGGGGGTGTTGAAGTCTCCAACTACAATAGTGGATTCATCTGTTTCTTTTAGTTTTCTGCAATTAAATATGATATGCCTGGGTGTAGGTTTTGGGGCATTGATCCTGCTTGGTATTCTCTGGGCTTCCTGGGTCTGTGCTTTCATATCTGTTATAAATTGGGGGAACATCTCAGTCCTTATTCCTTCAAATATTTCTTTTTTTCCTTCTTTTTCTGCTGTTTGCAATATGCATGTGTTGCCCCTTTTGCAGTGCCATGGTCCTGGATATTCTGTTCCATTTTTCCCTTCTTCGTTCTTTGGCTTTTCAGTTTGGGGAGTTTACACAGACATAACTACAAGCTCAGAGGGTCTTTCCTAAGCCATTTCCTGTCTACTAAATGAGCCCATCAGAAGCAGTCTTCATTTCTGTTACAGTAATTTTGATCTCTGGCATTTAAAAGAATATTTCTTAGAGTTTCCATCTCTCTAATTACCTTACCCACCTGTAGTTGTTTCCTGTACACTTTTTCCACTGGAGCCTTTAACATAGTAATCAGAGTTATTTAAACCCCTTGTCTAATCATTCCAACATCCCTGCCACATCTGAGTCTGGTTCTGATGCTCATTCACCCTTTCTCTTTAAATTGTGTGATTTGCTTTTTTTTTTTCCATTTTATTTATTTTTTCAGCGTAACAGTATTCATTGTTTTTGCACAACACCCAGTGCTCCATGCAATATGTGCCCTCCCTATTACCCACCGCCTGTTCCCCCAACCTCCCACCCCTGACCCTTCAAAACCCTCAGGTTGTTTTTCAGAGTCCATAGTCTCTTATGGTTCACCTCCCCTTCCAAATTTTTTTTTAATACACATATAATGTATTTTTATCCCCAGGGGTACAGGTCTGTGAATCGCCAGGTTTACACACTTCACAGCACTACCCTAAAGATACAAACATAGTGATCCGAAGGGGCACGTGTACCCGATTGTTTATAGCAGCAATGTCTACAATAGCCAAACTATGGAAAGAACCTAGATGTCCATCAACAGATGAATGGATAAAGAAGATGTGGTATATATACACAATGGAATACTATGCAGCCATCAAAAGAAATGAAATCTTGCCATTTGTGACAATGTGGATGGAACTAGAGCGTATCATGCTTAGTGAAATAAGTCAATCAGATAAAGACAACTATCATATGATCTCCCTGATATGAGGACATGGAGAAGCAACATGGGGGGTTAGGGGGATAGGAGAAGAATAAATGAAACAAGATGGGATTGGGAGGGAGACAAACCATAAATGACTCTTAATCTCACAAAACAAACTGGGGGTTGCTGGGGGGAGGTGGGATTGGGAGAGGGGGAGGGGGCTATGGACAGTGTGATTTGCTTTTTAGTGTACTTTGTAATTTGTGTTGAAAGCCAGGCACGTATTGCATGGTGGGTTCAGATAACGCATCTTTTTGGTTTGCAGGCCTCCGGATCAAGAGAAGCCTCAATATACCTGATACAGAGACAAGTCATCCCTAGATGGACTTTGAGTTTGATGTCATGATTGACTTCTTCTGCCTTGGGGAGAGGGTTTTGTCTGACTATTAGACTATCAGAAAGATAGACCATGTGTTATTGGGTTTGTCCTCCCACCATTTTTAACTCTCTACCACCGAGATACTTGGTAAATTGTACTCCTTCATCCTCTATGGTTGGTGGGTCACATGACCAGTTCTAGACAGGATTTGTGAGTAGAGCCCAAAAGTCCAGATTGGAACTTTTCCTTGATGCTGTGAGACCTTCCAGAACTCTTTTTCTGCTTTCCATGACAACCAGCAATGTCTCCTCAGTTGGCTACCAAGTGAAGGTTGGTGGAGCAAGGTCCCTTCTAACCTGCAATGGGCAAATAGTTTCAGTGGGCTAGAAGTCTCTAAGCCATGATGATCTGGGGGTTATTCATTAATTTAGATAACACAGCTTGATCTGATTATCCCCTTTTCAGGTCTTGACTCACATCACCTTTTCCTCCAGGCCTTCTTGGACACTGATATAAAATAGCAGCCCCACACCCATCCTGGTGTTCTCCCCTCTTCTATATATCTTTAGAACAACCATCTCCATCAAATGTTATAGAGTTTGCTCAGCTAGTCTGTTTACTATGTGTCTCCTTCTGCCACCAGAATGTGAGTACGTGAAGGCAGGGATAGTCTGAGTCTGGGCTCCACTGAAAGTAGACCATGCAACAAGGGCTTTGGTGCCAGTTGTTCATTTGGGAGGTGATTCCAAGGAGCCTGAGAGAGGGTTGGGGAAGAGAGACAAGGAAGGGGGGAAAACCAGTAAGGCGTGCATTAATCTGCTCATTACTGCTCTGGCAACTGGGGATCAACCCGTTTGAGATCTTCTGAGAAGCCCTGTTAAGCCAGCCCCAGAGGTTTCCTACCTAGAGATAAAAACAAACAAAAAAACTGGAGTATTTGTCCCCAGCTCCTGTCCTTTGTTGGCTTCCAGTTGCTCTGAGGACATCAAGGACATCCAGGCAGCCATGCACCAAGCTGGACAAGTTTCCAGTGCCAGAAAAAGTCTTCAGGGGGAGAAGCAGAGAGATGCACACAGTCCCCCTTAGGGGGAAATGGTCCACCACCCATTGCAGGTGGATCAAGGGGGTATGGGGTGGAGGGCAGGTGCGGGCATTGACCATAGGAATTTTTGTTTCTTTATTCCCTAATGTATCATCACCTAAATTTTTGTAATAGATGAATGTAATAGATGTGTCTTTTATAATAGACACTTGTGAGTGTATGCCCAGCACCCAGTTTTGTTTTTTTTATCAATTTCTTTTCTATTTTCCTTTGAGAAACCTCTTCTCCCAATTTCTCAGCATGGGGCTTTGGTTGGGATTGTCCTCACCACTAGTTCCCAGGTATGGGCCACTCCCCTACCCCAAAGGCTTAATCCAGTCAACCGCTCTTACTTCTTTTGCTCTCCCCCACTACAGTGATCTGTTCAGGGACAGACACACACCTCATCTGGGACCAGTGTGAGAGAGTAAATTAATTCCAGGGCTCATTCTCTCTTTCTCTGAGTGATAAGGTGGGAAGGTGTGAGGTCCGGGACAACTGCAGCCATTTTGTCACCATGGGAAAGCCTGAAACTTCTGGACTGACTTCATGAAGGACAAAGAGAAAACCCATAAGAAAGCAAGGAGGAGAAGGAGAGAATCTGAGGAGTCTCTGGAGACATTTTCTGGAGCTGCTGGATTAAGTCTCACTTGAAGCTAAGATTAAACCTAGGTTTTTAATTGACAGACCCAATAAAAAAGTCCTTCATATTATAAGTCAGTTTGAGGTGAATTTTCTGTCACTTGTGACTGAAAGAATCCTCACTGAATCTATACTTGACTCACAGGCATGTTTTGAGATTTAAATGAAACAGCATTCTGGTGTGCCTAGCTGGTTCAGTATGTAGAGCATGTGGCTCTTGATCTTGGGGTCATGAGTTCAAACTCCATGTTGGGTGTAGAGATTACTTTAAAAAAATAACTTTTAGTAATGCATAGAGTACAAATAATTTGCAATGAATTGTAACCAGTATTGTTTTTAATGATATATTTATTTTTATAGTTATATGCACTTTTTATTTTATATCCTAACATTGGCTTGTTTCTATTTATCTTTTTGGTATTATTCAATGACTACCCCAAAGGAGAGAGGCTGAGGGTAGGGGTGGACCAGCTCTGGCTCCTGAACACCAGCTTGAATCTTGACGAACCACACAGAGCCCACACAGTGCAGTACTAATTCCTCTGACATCCCATTTTTATTCTTTGATGATATTTGTCTGTTTCCAGCTTACACATAAATGTTTCCAGTAAAGTGCTCCAAATGTCTTTTTCAGAAATCTGAATCCACATGAAAACAATGGCAACAAGAAAAAGGTGTAAACTTTCCAGAACAAGCCCAGAGTTTGAAAATGTGATAAAGAGGTTACTGTGTGTCCGAACTTTTCACACAAGAATTGGAGGAGATTTAACACCAGGAATAATAAACAGAGGAAGACCAGCTAATGCAGAGCAGATGGGCCTGTGAGGCAATGCTAAGCATTTCAACATCTTTCCCCTCGGACCTTTGGACTCAAGCTGACTGAATGCTGGTTTCTTTAGTTGAAAATAAAGTTAATGCAATTGGGGAATCCCATAAATAGAGCTGGCTTGATTTCTGGAATAGTTAGTGGACTGAAGTTTTTAAGAACCTAGGATGTGGCAGGCCTTCAAAATTCACTATTTAAATCCTGACCGCAGCTCCGTTTTACAGAAAAGAAAACTGAGGCTCTGAAAGTGTAACTCATTTACTGAAGGGCATACAGCCAGTAAAAGAGTGAAGCCATGGTCAGTCCTAGGCCTGTCTCTGCATATGCCAAGTTTCTGCAAACTACAGTGATAGGTGAGCAGGGAAAAATGGTCATGGTCAAATAAATTTGAGAAATACTGAAATACATGTATGTTTATTTATATACAATATCTCTTTACATAGAGACATATATGTATGTTGTCTGTATATATATGATATACTTATACATATTTATATTTATATATTTATACATATTTATATCATAACAGTCTTATTGAGGCATAATTGCTATATAATAAATTATACATACTTAAACCATGCAGTATGATAAATTTTGACATGTTTATGACCTATGAAACCATCACCATAATCAAGATAGTGAGCATATTCATTTCTCTCCATATTCATTTCTCATGCCCCTTTGTAATTCCTTCCTCGTGTTCCTCCCACCCTTAATCCCTGCACAACGACTGATCTGTCATTATAGATTAGCTGTATTTTCTAGAGTTTTATATAAATGGAATCATATAGGATGTATTCTTTTTTGCCTGTCTTCTTTCACTCAGCATGATAAATAATCACTTGGGATTCATTCATATTATTTTTTTTATTTTTTAAATTAACATATAATATATTATTTCCTTCAGGGGTACAGAACTGTGAATCATCAGTCTTACACAATTCACAGCACCCACCCTAGCACATACCCTCCCCAATGTCCATCACCCAGCCACCCTCAGTTTGTTTCCTCAGATTAAGAGTCTCTTATACTTTGTCTCCCTCTCCAGTCCCATCTTGTTTCATTTTTTCCCTTCCTACCCCCCATGACCTCCTGCCCTCCCTATCAAATTCCTCATATCAGAGAGATCATATGGTAACTGTCTTTCTCCAATTGACTTATTTCACTTAGCATAGAACCCTCTAGTTCCACCAACATCGTTGTAAATGGCAAGATTTTGTTTTTTTCATGGCTTCATAGTATTCCATTGTATATATACACCACATCTTCTTTATCCATTCATCTGTTGATGAACATCTAGGTTCTTTCCATAGTTTGGTTATTGTGGACATTGCTGCTACAAACATTCGAGTGCACATGCTCTTTGGATCACATTTGTATCTTTAGAGTAAATACTTAGTAGTGCGATTGCTGGGTCATAGGGTAGCTCTATTTTCAATGTTTTGAGGAACCTCCATACTGTTTTCCAGAGTGGCTGCACCAGCTTGCATTCCCAGCAACAGTGTAGGAGGGTTCCCCTTTCTCCACATCCTCACCAGCATCTGTCATTTCCTGACTTGTTAATTTTAGCCATTCTGACTAGTGTGAGGTGGTATCTCACTGTGGTTTTGATTTGTATTTCCCTGATACTGAGTGATGTTGACCACTTTTTCATGTGTCTGTTGGCCATTTGGATGTCTTCCTTGAAGAAATGTCTGCTCATGTCTTCTGCCCATTTCTTAATTAGATTATTTGTTCTTTGTGTGTTGAGTTTAATAAGTTCTTTATAGATTTTGGATACTAGCCCTTTATCTGGTATGTCATCTGAGAATATATTCTCCTATTCTGTCAGTTGTCTTTTGGTTTTGTTGACTGTTTCTTTTGCTATGAAAAACTTTTGATCTTAATGTAGTCCCAATAGTTCATTTTTGTCCTTGCTTCCCTTGTCTTTGGAGATGTTTCTAGGAAGAAGTTGCTGTGGCTGAGTTGGAAGACGTTGCTGCCTGTGTTCTCCTCAAGGATTCTAATGGATTCCTGTCTCACATTGAGGTCTTTCATCCGTTTTGAGTCTATTTTTGTGTGTGGTGTAAAGAAATGGTCCAGTTTCATTTTTCTGCATGTGGCTGTCCAATCTTCCCAACACCGTTTGTTGAAGAGACTGTCTTTTTTCCACTGGACATTCTTTCCTGCTTTGTCAAAGATTAATTGACTGTAGAGTTGAGGGTCCATTTCTGGGCTCTCTACTCTGTTCCATTTATCTATGTGTCTATTTTTGTGCCAGTACCATACTGTTTTGATGATGACAGCTTTGTAATAGAGCTTGAAGTCTGGAATTGTGATGCTGCCAACTTTGGTTTTCTTTTTCTACATTCCTCTGGCTATTTAGGGTCTTTTCTGGTTCCATATAAATTTTAGGATTATTTGTTCCATTTATTTGAAAAAATGGATGATATTTTGATAGGAATTGCATTAAATATGTAGATTGCTTTAGCTAGTGTAGACATTTTCACAATATTTGTTCTTCCAATCCACAAGCATGGAATGTTTTTCCATTTCCTTGTGTCTTCCTCGATTTCTTTCATGAGTACTTTATAGTTTTCTGAGTACATATTCTTTGCCTCTTTGGTTAGGTTTATTCCTAGGTATCTAATGGTTTTGGGTGCAATTGTAAATGGGATTCACTTTCTAATTTCTCTGTCTTCAGTCTTGCAGTTGGTGTATAGAAAGCAACTGATTTCTGTGCATTGATTTTATATCTTGACACATTACTGAATTCCTGTATGAGTTCTAGCAGTTTTGGAGTGGAGTCTTTGGGTCTTCCACATAAAGTATCATATCATTTGCAAAGTGTGAGTGTTTGACTTCTTCTTTGCCTTTTATTTCTTTCTGTTGTCTGATTGCCGGGGCTAAGACTTCTAGTACTATGTTGGATAGCAGTGCTGATAATAGACATTCCTGCCATGTTCCTGATCTTAGGGGGAAAACTCTCAGCTTTTCCCCATTGAGAATGATATTTGCTGTGGGTTTTTTTATAGATGACTTTTAAGATATTGAGGTATGTACCCTCTATCCTTACACTGTGAAGAGTTTTGATCAAGAAAGGATGTTGTACTTTGTCAAATGCTTTTTCAGCATCTATTGAGAGTGTCATATGGTTCTTGTTCTTTCTTTTATTAATGTATTGTATCACACTGATTGATGTGCAGATGTTGAACCAACCTCGAAGCCCGGAAATAAATCCCACTTGGTCGTGGTGAATAATCCTTTTAATGTACTGTTGGATCCTATTGGCTAGTATTTTGGTGAGAATTTTTGCAGCTGTGTTCATTAGGGATATTGGTCTGTAATTCTCCTTTTAGATGGGGTCTTTGTCTGGTTTAAGGATCAAGGTGATTCTGGCCTCATAAAATGAGTTTGGAAGTTTTCCTTCCATTTCTATTTTTTGGAACAGTTTCAGGAGAATAGGTATTATTTCTCCTTTAAATGTTTGGTAGAATTCCCCTGGGAAGCATCTGACCCTGGGCTCTTGTTTGTTGGGAGATTTTTGATGACTTCTTCAATCTCATTACTGGTTATGGGTCTGTTCAGGTTTTCTATTTCTTCCTGGTTCAGTTTTGGTAGTTTATTTGTCTCCAGGAATGCATCCATTTCTTCCAGATTATCAAATTTGCTGGTGTATAGTTGCTCATAATATGTTCTTATAATTGTTTGTATTTCTTTGGTGTTGGTTGTGATCTCCCCTCTTCCATCATGATTTGATTAATTTGGGTCCTTTCTCTTTTCTTTTTGATAAGTGTGGCTAGGGGGTTATCAATCTTATTAATTCTTTCAAGGAATCAGCTCCTAGTTTCATTGACCTGTTCTACTGTTCTTTTGGTTTCTATTTCATTGATTTCTGCTCTGATCTTTATGATTTGTCTTCTCCTGCTGGGTTTAGGCTTTCTTTGCTGTTCTTTCTCCAACTCCTTTAAGAGTAGGATCAGATTGTGTACTTGAGACCTTTCTTGCTTCTTGAGAAAGGCTTGCATTGCTATTTCTTTCCTCTCAGGACTGCCTTTGCTGTGTCCCAAAGATTTTGAAAAGTTGTGTTTTCATTTTCATTTGTTTCCATGAATTTTTAAAAAAATTCTTCTTTAATTTCCTGGTTGACTCATTCATTCTTTAGTAGGATGCTCTTTAGCCTCTATGTATTTGAGTTCTTTCCAACTTTCCTCTTGTGGTTGAGTTCTGGTTTCAAAGCACTGTGGTCTGAAAATATGCAGAGAATGATTCCAATCTTTTGGTACCAGTTGAGACCTGATTTGTGACCCAAGATGTGATCTATTCTGGCAAATGCTCCATGTGCACTAGAGATGAATATGTATTCTGTTGCTTTGGGATAGAATGTACTTAATATATCTGTGATGTCTATCTGGTCCAGTGTGTCATTTAAAGCCTTTACTTCCTTGTTGATCTTTTGCTTATGTGATCTGTCCATTTCAGTGAGGGGGGGTGTTAAAGTCCCGTACTATTATTGTATTAATGTCGATGTGTTTCTTTGATTTTGTTATTAATTGGTTTATATAATTGGCTACTCCTATGTTAGAAGCATAGATACTTAAAATTGTTAGAACTTCTTGTTGGACAGACCCTTTCAGAATGATATAGTGTCCTTCCTTATCTCTTATTATGGTCTTTGGCTTAAAGTCTAATTTATCTGGTATAAGGATTGCCACCCCAGCTTTCTTTTGATGTCCATTAGCATGGTAGATAGTTTTCCACCCCCTCACTTTAAATCTGTCTTTGGGTCTAAAATGCATTTCTTGCAGATGGCGTATCAATGAATATTGTGGTTTTTGTTGTTGTTGTTGTTGTTTGTTTGTTTGTTTGTTTTGTTTTAAATCTGTTCTGATACCCTGTGTCTTTTGATTGGGGGCATTTAGCCCATTAATATTCAGGGTGACTATTGAAAGATATGAATTTAGTGCCATTGTATGGCCTGTAAGGTGACTGCTACTGTATATTGTGTCTGTTCTTTTCTGGTCTGTTACTTTTAGGCTCTCTCTTTGCTTAGAGGACCTCTTTCAATATTTCCTGTAGGGCTGGTTTGGTGTTTGCAAATTCTTAAAATTTTGTTTGTCCTGGAAGCTTTTTATCTCTCTTTCTATTTTCAGTGACAGCCTAGCTGGATATAGTATTCTTGGGTGC
Organism: Meles meles; assembly: GCF_922984935.1. Taxonomy (NCBI): domain Eukaryota; kingdom Metazoa; phylum Chordata; class Mammalia; order Carnivora; family Mustelidae; genus Meles; species Meles meles. The sequence goes on along the minus strand of NC_060069.1, from coordinate 32,432,156 downwards.
ATATTTTTCTCTTTTAGTGCTCTGAATATATCATGCCAATCCTTTCTGACCCAGGAGACCTCTGTGGATGGGTCTGCTGCTAATCTAATATTTCTACCATTGTATGTTATAGACCTCTTGTCCCAAGCTGCTTTCAGGATTTTCTCTTTGTCACTGAGTCTTGTAAGTTTTACTACTAGATGAGGGGGTTTTGACCTAATTTTATTGATTTTTGAGGAGGGTTGTCTGTGCCTCCTGGATTTTGATGCTTGTTCCCTTTGCCAAATTAGGTAAATTCTTTGCTATAATTTGCTCCAATATACCTTCTGCCCCCCTCTCTCTTTCTTCTTCTTCTGGAATCCCAATTATTCTAATATTGTTTCATCTTATGATATCACTTATCTCTCAAATTCTCCCCTCGTGGCACCTGGGTGGCTCAGTGGGTTAAGCCGCTGCCTTCGGCTCGGGTCATGATCTCAGGGTCCTGGGATCGAGCCCCGCATTGGGTTCTCTGCTCAGCAGGGAGCCTGCGTCCCCCCCTCTCTCTGCCTGCCTCTCTACTTGTGATCTCTCTCTCTCTCTCTCCGTCAAATAAATAAATAAAACCTTTAAAAAAAAAATTCTCCCCTCGTTGTCCAGTAGTTGTTTATCTCTCTTTTTCTCAGCTTCTTTATTCTCCATCATTTGATTTTCCATATCACTAATTCTCCCTTCTGCCTCATTTATCCTAGCAGTAATAGCCTCCATTTTTATTGTACCTTATTAATAGCTTTTTAAATTTCAACTTGGTTAGATTTTAGTTCTTTTATTTCTCCAGGAAGGGATTCTCTAGTATCTTCCATGCTTTTTTTGAGTCCAAGTTAGCCCTTTGATAATCATCATTCTGAACTCTAGTTCTGACATCTTACTAATGTCCATATTGATTAGGTCCCTAGCCATCGGTACTGCCTCTTGTTCGTTCTTTCTTTCTTTTTTTTTAGGTGAGTTTTTCCACCTTGTCATTTTATCCAGATGAGAATAGGTGAATGATAGAACAAAAATACTAAAAGGGTAGCAACAGCCCCAGAAAAATATACAGTAACCAAATAAGAAGAGATCTGAAAGGAGAAAAAATATATATATGTATGTATATATGTGACTGGTGAATAGAACAGAGCCACACACTTGATTGTGGGTGTAGTTTGGTCTGTTAGAAGAAACTAGCTCCCAAAATTTTAAAGAAAGAAAAACATATATATATATATATATATGGGTAAACATGATGAAGGGATGGAATATGACTGTAATGATGAAAATTTTAAAAGATTCTATAAAAGGAATTGATAAGATAAGAAGTTGGTTGGGAAAAAAAAAAAAAGAGGAAAGAATGGGAATAGGCTGGAGACCAGAACAAAGCCATGTGCTAGATTAAGGGTGTATTTTGATCTGTTAGAAGAAACTGTATCCCAAAATTTTAAAGAAAGAAAAACCTATATGTATACAAAAAATATGGTTAAATACAATAGAGGGATAGACTATCACTACAAATATGAAAATTAAAAAAAGGTTTTTTAAAACATATTGATAAGATAAAATAGTTAAAAGCATTAAAATAGGATAGAGGAAATTTTTTTTTAAAATAGAGTAAGAAAAAGAAATATAAAAAATTTAACTTTGAAAGACTAAAGAATCATGTGGAAAAAGCCATGAATTCTATGTCCTGTTTTCCCATAACTCTGAACTTTTGCAGTTCTCATTGATTGGTGAACTTGGTCTTGCCTGGATGTCAATCTCCTGGGAGAGGGCCCTCTTGGGAGTGATTATCAAATGTCTTTTCTGGAGGCAGAATTGTACCACCCTTGCCAGGGGCCAGGCTAAGTGATCTGCTCGGGTTCACAAAGTGCTCACTTTGTTCCCTGAGCACTTTCTGTAGATCTTTGGAGGACGGGAATGAAGATAGTGGCCTCCCAACCTCTGGTCTGGAGGAGCTGAGAGCTCAGGACCCCACTCCTCAGTGTACCCTCAGAGGAAAGCAGTCAATCCCTCCTGTATCTCTGGTCTCTGGCTGCACTTCATGCTTTTCCTGGCTTGTGACTGAGTGTTTCTATCTCTGGTGCATGGCCGTGTTTGGAGTCTCCAAACCCAGCCAATTCCTGCCACACACTCCTGTGCCACTCCTCCCAGAGGAGGAAGGTGAGTTTTCCCAGATTTGCCACTTGTGGTGTCCCTGCTCAAAGAGCAGTAGCTGACTGTGCCTTGGATCGTGGTTTAAGGTAACCCTGAGCTGAGAGCCCCTCCTTGGCTCTGTCTCTGAGGCTGGATTCCCTGCTCTGATACCTAGCAGCTCTGCCATGCTCAGATACTCCAGTCTTTCTGTGACCCCATGGGTCCTGTCCCAGCGAGGACTCCCCTCCTCCCCACCCAGCTTAGCCTCTGGAATGATGCTCCTCAGTGGAGTAGACTTCTAAAAGTTCCGATTTTGTGCTCTGCTACTCTCTTACCTGCCAGGAGCTGGCTCCTCTCCCTGTGGTCTATCTTCTCGTATATGGCCTCTGATTCACTTCTCCACAATCCTACCTTCCAGAAAGTGGTTGATTTTCTGTTCCTAGAATTGCTGCTCTTCTTTTTCTGCAATCTACTGTTGAGTTTGTAGCTGTTCAGAATGGTTTGATAACTATCTAGCCACACTCCTGGGACCCCATGATGTTTAGGTGTCCTCCTCCTCTGTATTGCTCTTCCAGGATTCATCCACATTATTACCTGTTTGTTCCTTTATGCTACTGAGTAGTATTCCATTGTATGAATATGCCACACTTTTTCTATTCATCTATAGAGGGACATTTACATTGTTTCCAGTTTGGGGCTAATAAAAATGAAGCTCATATGTACATTTGTGGTTAAGTCTTCCTAAGACATAAGCTCTCTTTTCTCTTGGATAAATACCTAAGGGTGGAAAGGCTAGGTCATATAGTACGTGTATGTTTAACTTTTAAAGACACTACCAAACTGTTTTCCAAAGTGGTTGTATCTTATATTCCTACCAGCAGTGTAAAGGAGTTTTACTTCTTCCTCACCAGCACTATAGAGCCGATGTTTTTATTTTACTTTATGTTTTAGTGTTTTAATTTTTTTATTTTTAAACTTATTTTATTTAAATTCAATTAATTAATATATAGTATATCATTAGTTTATAGCAGCAATGTCCACAACAGCCAGACTATGGAAAGACCCCAGATGTCCATTGACAGATGAATGGATAAAGATGTGGTATATATACATATATATGATGGATAATTACTTAGCTATCAAAAAGGATGAAGTCTTACCATTTACACTGACATGGGCAGAACTGGAGGATATTATACTGAGGGAAAAAAATCAATCAGAGAAAGACAATTATCATATGGTCTCACTCATATGGGAAATTTAAGAAATTGTTTTAATTTTAATTCTGGTATAGTTAACATTCAATGTTGTATTAGTTTCTGGCATAGAATTTCGTGATTCATCACTTACATACAATACACAGTGCTTATCACAAGGAACCTCCTTAATACCCATTACCCATTTAAACCATCCCCCCACCCACCTCCCCTCTATCAATCCTCAGTTTGTTTTCTATGGTTAAGAGTCTGTTTCTTGGTTTTTTTTCTCTCTCTCTTTTTTTCTTTGCTTGTTTGTTTTGTTTCTTAAATTCCACATATGAGTGAAGTCATATGGTATTTGTCTTTCTCTGACTTATTTCACTTAGCATTATGCTCTCTAGCTCCATTTGGGCCATTGCAAATGGCAAAATTTCATTTTATTTTGTTATGGCTGATTAATATTCCATTGTATATTTATATACCACCTCTTCTTTATCCTTTCTTCTATCAAAGGACCCTTGGGCTGCTTCTATAATTTGGCAGTCAGTCTTTTTAAAGTTTTGCCATTCTAGTAGGTATGTAGTTGTATCAATGTTTCATGTGGTTTTACTTTGCACTTCTCTAATAACAAATGATTTTGAGTATGTTTTCATGTGCTTGGTTACCATCTATGATCTTCTTCATTAAGTGTTTCTTCACATGCTTTGCATATATTTATTTGATTTGTTTCTCTTCTTATCATTGAGTTTTTAGAGTTCTTACTGTATTCCGGATACAAATCTGTTTTAAAAAAAGATTTTATTTATTTATTTGACAAGGAGAGAGAGGGAGAGGGCAAGCAAGGAGAGCAGCTGGCAGAGGGAGAGAGAAAAGCAGGCTCCCCACTCAGCAGGGAGCCTGAAGTAGGGCTCAATCCCAGAACCTTGGGTCATGACCTGAACCAAAGGCAGATGCTTAACCAGCTGAGTCACCCAGATGCCCCTGGATACAAGTATTTTAATAAATATATGTTTTGTAAAGATTTTCTCCAAATCTAGTTTTGTATTTTTATCTTCTTAACCATGTCTCTTGAAAAATGTGTTTTTGATCCTGGTGAAGTCTAATAAGAATTCCACATCTCTTAACTTCTATTTCATATTTTGAAAAATCTTCAGTACATTCTGGAAGATTCCTTTGGATTAACTTTACAACTAAAAAAAATTGGTCTTTGGCAGCCTATTCTACTATTCAGCCTATATGTTGAATTATTATCAATTATAAGACTTTAAAAATAAAAATCATCTCCCTGAGACTATCAATTATTCAGTACTACTCAGTCTATGAGCTCTATTTCCCTGGATGTAAATTCTGCACTTACTAAGAGGGTAATATTGGTAATGTTGGTAAGAGGGTCAGAGGGCAAATTTCTTACACAGAGCTCGATTTTTCAGTTTCGTGGTGGTTCTTAGCTGAGGGATCATTTATTTGAGGAATTCTGTTGGCTGGTCTTTGTTTATGGCAGCCTACCTCCAGGATGAGGTGTGAGATTCAGACATAGTCTGACCAGGAGAGGCTTTCTTGGGTCAGAAACTCCTCATTCTTCCCTGGTATGTCCAGTCCCTAGGATTCTGTCCTGGCTCTCTGTTTAGTGGCTCATGTTCTTTCTTCCTATATGGAGGCAGATATCTCTATAGGTGCTGTCTAGTCTAAAGGGCTATGGGTACAGGGAATGTTGGCCTGATAGTTCCAGCTTATTCCCCACCAGGCACTCGGACCCACTCCTCTTCTGCTCTCTGGTACCTTTAGGCTTCAGGCATCCTTGGAGCCATATCCACTCTCCACTTTTATGTTACGAATCCTCTCCCATGTAGCCCTCAATATAGGGATCCTTTAAAAATCTGATTAGACTACCTTCCATATTTCAGAGAGTTTTCAAGTTTTCTTATCCATAAGGAAACCCCTTCTAATTTCTCAACATTATTACAGATCAAACACCATTTCCTCTCATTTCTGGGCTTGTAGTGGAAAGGGAGGCTGTAACTGATGCTCAGTCCTCCATCCTGGACTGGACCTGTGGGCAATCATCACATCTGTGGAAGAATCTCTTGATATTTGAAGGCCCATGAGTTCAGACCCCATATGCCAAATGTTGTGATGGTTGGTGGCAACTTTGGCATCTGAATTTCATTTGGGAAAATCTACTGGGGCCCACCTGCAGAGGGGAAAGAATGACCATTTTTAGAAATGAAAATCTGAACATTATCTGAATATTATCAAATCTGAATATTATCAAATCCCTTTATGAGAGTGTTATACTAGAGAGGCCTATGTCTGTGCAGTAACTGACAGCCCAGCCAGGCCTAGCCATTCAGCCTTTCCCACTAAGTTGCCAGACACATGAGCAAAGCCATCTTGGACCCTCCAGAGAAGCCCAGCCACCAGCAGAGCAGCACTGACTAACCACAGTTGGTGTCACATGAAACAGAAACAAAAAATTGCCCAGCCCAACCCTGTCCAAATTCCTGACCCACAAAATGTGAGATACAATATAATGACTGTTTTCAACCACTAAGTCCTGGGGAAGCTTGTTAGGCAGCAATAGATGACCAAAATGCTTGGTATGTAATAAATGCTCAATATATGTGAGCCAGGGTATTTCTATGTGAAATTCCATTTGCCATGAGAAATATGTAAACACGGCCTGGTTTGAGAGGCTCCTGCCCTGACCCCGCCTTCTCTGCCTTTCTCCACCAGCACCTGATTCCTGGGTAACTGGGACTCACTTCCCCATCTCTAGTATAGTAGACCTTCATCTGAAAACCTCCTGTGAGTCTGTGTTAATTTATGTACTTCTGCATAAAGGACACTATACCAAACAGCCCTGAAACCACTTCTTTTTTTAAAAGACAGAGAGAGATGCAGGGAAGGGGCAGAGGGAAAGTGAGAGAGAGAATCCCAAGCAGACTACACATTCAGCGTGGACTCCATCTCACAACCCCAAGATCGTGACTTGAGCCAAAATCAAGGGTTGGACACTTAACTGACTGAACCAGACCCAGGAACTCCCTCAAGCCACTTCTGGTTCCACCTCTGCCACCATCTCCATGGATAATATTTGAACCTGCGTCCTGGGCACAATTCTCCCCATTTTAATTTTTTATTTTATTTTATTTTAAATTTATTCTGGATTTTTCAATGTTTTTGAGGGAGGCTTGGATGGCTATGTATTTCTCCCTTAGAACCGCCTTTGCTGTATCCCATAGGTTTTGGACCGAAGTGTCTTCATTCTCATTGGTTTCCATGAATTGTTTAAGTTTATCTTTGATCTCCTGGTTGATCAAAGCATTCTTAAGCAAGGTGGTCTTTAGCTTCCAGGTGTTTGAGTTCCTTCTGAACTTTTCCTTGTGATTGAGTTCCAGTTTCAAAGCATTGTGATCTGAGAATATGCAGGGAATAATGTCAGTCTTTTGGTATCAGTTGAATCCTGCTTTGTGACCCAGTATTTGGTCTATTCTGGAGAAGGTTCCATGTGCACTTGAGAAGAATGAGTATCCTGTTGTTTTAGGGTGGAATGTTCCGTATATGTCTATGAGGTCCATCTGGTCCAATGTTTCATTCAATGCTCTTATTTATTAATTTTCTGCTTCAATGATCTGTCTATTTCTGAGAGAGGTGTATTAAGATCTCCTACTATTATTGTATTCATATCAATATGACTCTTTATCTTGATTAATAGTTTTCTTATGTATTTGGGTGCTCCCATATTGGGGGCATAGATATTTACAATTGTTAGATCATCGTCGTGGATAGTCCCTTTAAGAATTATGTAGTGTCCTTCTGTATCTCTGACTACAGTCTTTAGTTTAAAATCTAATTTATCTGATATGAGAATCGCTACCCCGGCCTTCTTTTGAGGCCCGTTGGCATGAAAGATGCTTCTCCACCCCTTCACTTTCAGTCTGGGTGTATCCTTAGGTTCAAAATGTGTCTCTTGTAGACAACACATGGATGGGTCCTGTCTTTTTATCCAATCTGCAACCCTGTGTTGTTTTATGGGCGCATTTAGGCCATTCACATTGAGAGTGATTATTGAGAGATAGGTTTTTATTGACATCGTGTTACCTTTGAAGTCTTTCTGTCTGTAGATTGTATCTATATTTCTGTTCAATAATATTCTTAGGATTTTTCCTCTTTTATAGGACCCCCCCCCCTTAATATTTCCTGCAGTGTCGGCTTGGTGGTTGCATAGTCTTTTAAGCCTTGCCGGTCTTGGAAACTCTTTATCTCTCCATCCATTTTAAATGTCAGTCTTGCTGAATGGAGTATTCTTGGCTGCGTGTTCTTCTCATTTAGTACTCTGAATATATTTTGCCAGCCTACCTGGCTTGCCAGGTCTCTTAATTTTATTTTTTCAGTGTTCCAAGATTCAATGTTTATGCACCACACCCAGTGCTCCATGCAATATGTGCCCTCCTTAGTACCCACCACCAGGCCCTCCTAACCCCCACCCCCTGTCCCCTCAGTTTTGTTTCTCAGAGTCCACAGTCTCTCATGCTTCATCTCCCCTTCTGATTTCCTCCAGCTCACTTCTCCTCTCCTTCTCCCAATGTCCTCCATATTACTCCTTATGCTCCACAAATAAGCGAAACCATATACTTGACTCTCTCTGCTTGACGTATTTCACTCAGCATCATCTCTTCCAGTCCCATCCATGTTGATACAAAAGTTGAGTATTCATTCTTTCTGATGGAGGCAAACTACTCCATTGTATATATGGACCATATCTTCTTTATCCATTTGTCTGTTGAAGGACATCTTGGCTCTTTCCACATTTTGGTGATTGTGGCCATTGCTGCTGTGAACATTGGCATTCTCCCCATTTTTAAACTAAACAGACACTTTCCAAGGGCATGTCCTGTTTCTTACGCAGCTACACAGTATGTTGCCCTCACCCAGGGCTTCTTTACAGCTTTCATCTTCATGGTATTTCCTTTTTTCCTTCGTCCTTTCTTTTTCCCTCCATTGTTTAAGCTTGCCTGAACAACTTGAAATACCTTCCCTTGATCTCACGTATTCCTCCGATGACCATCTCATTTATCCCCCGTCCCACCTGCACTACGCCCCTCTTTACCTGTCCCACTCTCAGCTCTTCAAGTCTCAACTGAGAAGCCCTTTGAGGGAAGCCATTAGGGCCGCCCCCACCAAGGACCCTTCCTCTGTACTTCTAAACACTCTACCAACTATCTCCTCCCATTTTGGGTACTTCCATGTTGTAACTAAGCAGCTAGTCATCCGCCTGCCTTCACCAGACTGCTCTCTGGAAAGGCATGTCAAGTTCAGGGCTATGCTTAAGCACTTAGCAGCCTTGGGTGTGGAGACATCAATCTCTGAGGCCTCCCTCACACAGGCAGACAACTTCTACTACCACCACCAATATGGTGGAGGTGTCCTACATGCCAGGAATTGTTCTAACCATGCTACACGAATCTTTCAATTCTGTATAGGTACTTACTATTATCATTTTACATTGTAATTTTGAGGACATGGAATCTCAGAGAGATTAAGTAACTTGGGTGTTTTGTTTTGTTTTGACTACTGTAATTGTTGGAGCTCAGATTCAAACTCAGGAGGCTAACTCCTGGATCAGTGACTGGGAAAGACTTCAGCTTTGGGCTTTGACTTATGTCGTCTTTTATTCTGAGCAAGAAATGAGTCTTATATGTGCAGGTTGCTCTCCTTCCCTAAGTTCTCTCTCCCCAATGTGATTATTGGTGTCTTGGTGGCTCAGGGGTGCCCCCAGGCCCCCACATGGATGTCCTGCTGCATCAAGCACTCCCACCCTCCCTGTCATCTTTCCTCACCACAGACACCCTCAGCACCCTGCCGAGAGAAGTCAGCTCTGGCAGAAGGGGTGCATCTGAGCAACATTGGCCTCACGAGCTGGCTATGAATTCCTGACGTTCGGCTCTCACTGCTTTGTGGACAGGGAGCCCGGGCTTCTGATGGGTGCGCCTCCATCTGAACCAGAGTGGTTGGGTCACTTAGGACAAAAGGAAACATTCTCTTCAAAAGAAAAAAACAAATTCAAACCAAGAAAAAAAGAAAGCAAATAAAAGGCAAACAATGACACAGAGAAGGAGGATGACAAGTTAGTTCCTGGAGGACACATGGACATTTTCACCTTAAAATACAGAAGCAAAGACCTGGTCAGTTTTCTCAGCATTGGATAGGGTCCTCCGGCCAGTATCTCTCAAGTGTCCAGTAGCCAAGGGCAACGGAACTGGTGTTTCAGGAGCCAGCAGACCACAAAGTTTAGGTACGTGTTTGTTTGTTTCTATAAGATTTTATTTATTTATGAGAGAAAGAGCATGAGTGGGGGTAGGGGCAGAGGGAGAAGCAGACTCCCTGCTGAGCAGGGAACAGGATGAGGGACTTGATCCCACGACCCTGAGATCATGACCTGAGCCCAAAGCAGATGCTTAACTGACTACATGTTTTTTAAACTCATCAAAAGTTTAGAAATAAAAATAAAACAATATATTAAAATTATTATTAATTATTATTATTTCACATCAGTAAGGGGGAAACACTATTTGTAGGTACTTTTTACAAGTTCTATATCTGAGCCTAGAAGAAGTATCTAGTTCACAACAGACTTTTAGGTTCTTTCCACACTTTTTATTTTTATAGATTCTAACTTATAATTATAGGTGGTTGTGAGTGAGTAAATGAGTAAATGTGAGACAGCAGATGAGCCTCTGGGAGAAAACCGTATTGGTATCACCCCACACTGAGCAATCAGCCATCATGAGTGGGCACCAAACAGCAAATGTTCAGTGGCTATCTAAGATCGATCTGGGAATTTAGGTTGAAGATAACACCCAAGTCATGTTGTGAGTTCATATGGAACATTAATTTAAGCATTTGCCAGTTGCGACATTGACAAGCCCATCTTTTTTTCCAGAAGAGTGGGTAGTTCATCTGTGGGGATCGTGTAGGAGAGATTCTGCTGTGGCTTGTTCTCCAGCAATGTGGTTAAGCTGGAGCTAAGTTTCCCAGAGCCTCCTTCCCTGTATATTTTCAAGCTGTACTTTGTCAAAAGGGGAATTCACACAAGCTTTGGAAGGCAAAAGAGAAGTGGTGACCAGCACTCTCTCTGAAGATTGTTGTCACTGGATGTGATGACCGACAGATGTGGGGACACTGGCAGGTTTCATTTGTCCTTGTTCCCCTCTTGCTGACATGATAGTCTTCTCAACTGATGATCTTGTTAACCTCCATGGCCCCAGGCACACCATTACTTATCACTGCATCTCCAATGCATGGCACAGGTCCTATCATACAGGTGCTCATTGCCTGAAGTGCTCATTGAGTAAATGTATACACGGGGAGGTGTCACCATGAAGACATATTCTCCCAGTGCTACTCCAGGGAGTAAGCCTGCTTCCAGGAAGGATGGCCATCTCACCTCATGAACTCAGAGTCATTGTTCCCTGCTGACACCACTACTGTGCATGGGCTGGTCATCGCTTTTATGACAGTTTCCTGTCATAGGGTTCTGCTATGGATTGTCCCTGCCTAAGTACATATTTCCCCCTTCACATCGCTGAAAAAATTGATATATTCTGAAGATACAACATGTCTATTTTGCAGCTGTAGGCACTTCCAGCATGAAGTCCTCGGCTCTGAAAACAAGGACTAGAATCCTCGTCCAACAACCTGCCTTTCCCTGAAGACATTTGCAGCCGCCTAGAGTTTGGGGTAAACTGAGGCTGCCTAAAAGAAGACACAGAAGGGGCTAGAAGTGTCCTTCTATTTCTCTGGAAGCTTCACCCACCCCCTTCCTCACTCCCAAGTTTCCATTCCTTGTTTTTAGACACCTGCACTGGTTTTTAGCCAACTTCTTTATGGGCAATTCTGGACACAGTTTGTGGATGTCCCATCACAACCAAATGATCTCTCTCTCTCTCTCTCTCTCTCACACACACACACACACACACACACGCATACACACACACCAAGGGCCACAACTTATCACCCCACTTCATTTAAACCAGGAAAACAGTGGGTGGGTGGGAACTTGAGGAAATCACTAAGGAAAGCATTTCAGAAGTTTCTGATGACAGTTCACATCTGGAAACTGGTGAGATGCGGCCTGGACAACTCACCAAATTGATTATAGAGTGATCCCTGAGAAAGGAGCCCAGCTGGTTTGGGTCACTGACGTGCAGGATGAGGTCCTGGCTGTTCAGAGGTCATTTACTTCCTTGCTCTTCACGAGGTGCCCCTGAAGCCCGGGGAACATGAGGTCTTGACCTTTTAAGCCAAAGAAGGCTCTAGGATAACCCACTTCAAATGAGTCACTTAAGTCACTTTGAGGTGCCTAGGTGGCTCAGGCAGTTGAAGGTTTCAGGGCTGACTCTTGGTTTTGTCTCAGGTCATGATCTCATGGGTCACGAGCTCAAGCCGCACACAGGCTCCATGCTGGATGGGGAGTCTGCTTGAGACTCTCTCTCTCTCCTCCTGCCCCTCCCCTAGCCTGCACATGCACCCACGCTCTCTAAAATAAATAAATCCTTTTTAAGAAATGAAGCCACCTTAAGAATACTTTGAATTTTTTGTCTTTTACTCCAAACAAAAATACATATTGTTAAGAGTGAAATAAATAGCACAGTAATAATAGTATTAAATTTTGTAACGTATATCAGTTTCTTCCCATGGGCCAGATACTCTGTAATGGGCTTTTTGTGACTTATCTCATTTAATCTTCACAACAAATCTCTGGGAATGATCTCCTTTTTACAAACTGCAGCTTTGAGAGGTTCAATAATTTCTCAAGGTCACATACCTGAGGTTATGGACTGAATATACGTGTCCCCCCAAATTCTTATGTTGAAGTCCTAACCCCTGTGTGGCTGTATTTGGAGCAAGGAAGTCATGAAGGTGAAATGAGGTTGTAAAGATGGGTCCGAACTCATTTGTGTCCTTAGAAGAAGGGACGCCTGTGAGCTTGCTCTCTGCACATGAGCTCCGGGAAGAGGTCGTATGAGCTCCCAGGGAGAAAGCGTCTGTCTGCCACCGGAGGGGAGAACTCTCACAAGGTAATAACCCTTCTGGCACCTTGAGATTGGACCTCCACTCTCCAGAACTGTGAGGAAACCCGTTTCTGTTGTTGCAGCCATCCAGTCTGTAGTGCGCTGTCATGGCGGCCCCAGCTGATGAAGACCCGGGACAGCCCACTGCCCTGGGACTACAAGCTCCAGAGCCTTCACTCTTCACCCTAAACTGCCTCTTAGAAATATCATCATTTAAACATTTTCATGTTTTGACAAGTGTCATGTTAGTTTTGATATTTCAATTCAGGTGAGAAATGTTTTAAAAACTTGGCGCGATGGCGTACAGATGTCTTCGAACATTGATGGCAGCGTGAAGCAGTTTCACTAAATTTGGATGTCTGGAAAAGTAATTTTTTTGAGCATGGAAGCAGGTTGGAAATGTTGCACCCAGTAATAACAGTTGGACTTTTGGCTTATGAAATACTTCAGTGGGAAAGTATTTGCTTCAATCTCTGCCTGCTATTACAGTTGAAGGTTTGCGATAGTAATTGCCCTCCCCCTGAACTTTCTGAATTTAAAAACCATGTGGAAGCGTCTTTTGTCTTGTATAAAAAATAAGGCCAGGCGAGGTTTGAAGAACTGACACTAAGAAGTGCTTTTAGCGAGATATCAGTCATTTAGAGAATGATTATCTGGTGCACGAATGATCTAGGCCCTTTTTATTTTTCTCTCTCTCCCTTGAACATACTGTAAGGGAGACATCTGGCTTTGACCACTTTCTTCTGCATGCTGGCTGGTCTCCTCCTCACCACTTCTGGCCAAACCCCTTCGTGGGAAGTGGCTGTCAGCCCCTCAATATGCCTGCCCTGTACATAGCAGGGGCTCTTCACCTCTGGCTCTGCTTTTGTCCCCTACTGCAAGAAGGTCAAGTTTCCTTCTTTTTTAAAAAAAAGATTTTATTTTACTTATTTGACAGACAAAGATCACAAGTGGGCAGAGAGACAGATGGAGAGAGAAGGGGGGAAGCAGGCTCCCTGCTGAGCAGAGAGCCCGATGCAGGGCTCGATCCCAGGACTCTGGGATCACTATCTGAGCCCAAGGCAGAGGCTTTAACCCACTGAGCCACCCAGGTGCCCCTCAAGTTTCTTTCTTATCTGGGGGAGTGACAGCTTCATGGCACAGCTTCTAATCTGCTTTTCTGTCTCTTACAGACTTTCTCTTTTGATTAGTAAATTTGGCTTTTGGGCATAGTCTTCTACATCCACGCTGGCTCTCTTAGACAATTCAAATAGTTTGAAAGGACAGGTAGGTAGATGGATCAGCAAAAACAGCCCACAATCTCAACCATACCCATTACTAACAGCTGACATAAACTTCCAGGCCTCTTTTGATGGGCAGGTATATATTTATATACCTGAAAATTACGTATTTCAGATCACACTGGAAAAGTGTTAAGGAGCCCGAGTTTCCCCCTTCGTGGACTCTGGGTGTCTTTCCTTGTCAGTATATACACTTGTCTGCTATTCTTTTGTTACAGGCTTGTGTGGGTGCAGAGTCAACCAGATGACAGCAAGAGGAAAGCCTGGATTGTGCTCTTTGAAGAACCAAATCAAGTTCTTTAGGACTAACTCCAAGGAGGACCTGACTATTAGCAGGAGATGCCACGTGCCCCAAGAGCTAGGCACGGTAAACTCTGTGGGTCTTACATGTCTTGGGGGGGGGGCACTGGGAGGAGTGCAATGTCCATGGAGATAGTGTTTCTTCTTTTCTTACTGAGGGAGGGATGCTTACTGGATTTTCCCCCCTTGAATCTATGGAAGGGGCCCTCAATATAACTGGTCATAACATTTCTAGGTGACTATAAGAAGGAGGAGGTGGTGTCCTGTCCTTGGTTATGCTCAGTGACCAGGTTCGAGCTGAGGGCAACGGTAGGGAAGGAATGGGAATGCACTGGAAAGTAGAGCAGCCACGGAAGAAGGCAGTAATCGCCCCTCTGAGGCTCCATTCCCTGAGACTTATGGGTGTCTCTGCTACCTTGCTGGATCCAGGTTGGGTGGCAGAGGGCAGCCGGAAGGTGCAGCAGGGGCTCAAGGGAGACCACTGTCACGTGGGACAGGAAGTGCCTACATCAGACACTGTGGAGTGAAGCCACCAGCTGGGTGACAGCAGAGCCAGGTCTCACAGGGAATTGACAGCACCTGCGGGGCTGCTTGGGATTAAGCCGCTCAGCAGCAAGGTGTCCTGGGGTCCCCCCCATCTGTCCAGTCTGCAGTGAGTGTGCTGGCTTGCGGTGTGACGATTGTTACCAACAGAAAGCGAGCAGCAAACACCAGCTTTCCCAGGCAGTCAAGTTGCGGGGCTCCTTTTCATGCTCCCTCACCTCCACTCCACTCCAACACTAGAGGGGTAGGCAAAGAGACAAGGGTGTGTGTGAGAGAATAGGTGTCCTCCCGCGTGTGAACACACGCACACGCATACACACACGCACACGTGTGCACGTCTGCAGCCTTCAAGTCCTCATAGTCACTGAGCTGGGATTAAGGTGACAGCTTTGAAACAAATGATTTTGAGGTTTTTTTTGTTTTGCTTTTGCAGGGGGAGTGAGAGTGCTTGAACTAGGGAGTAGGGGGAGGGGCAGAGAGGGAGGAGAGAGAGGATCTCAAGCAGACTCCCCACAGAGCTGATGTGGGTCTTGATCCTAGGGCCCTGAGATCATGACCTGAGCTGAACCCCAAGGGGGAGATGCTTAACCCACTGAGCCACCCAGGCACCCCTAAACTGCTGTGAAAATCTTTATCCAAACATGTAAAAATCTTTTTTTAGAAAAAGATTTTGTTAATTGAGAGAGAAAAAGTAAGGGACAGTGAGGGAGGGAGAGAGAGAGCAAGAAAGAAAGCATGAGCAGGGGGTAGGCAGATGGAGAGGGAGAGGCAGACTCCCTGCTGAGCAGGGAGCCTGATGCAGGGCTAGATCCCAGGACCCTGGGATCATGACCTGAGCCAAAGGCAGAGGCTTAACTGACTGAGCCACCCAGGTGCCCCCAGACATTTAAAAATCTTATATGCAATTATTTTTTTCCTGGTAAATTCCTAAGAGTGACTGCTGGGGGGATAGGACTTTACAATATAATTATATTGTTAATATCTGAGGTTCAGTTTGTGGCGCCAAGTAGAAGTGGAGTGGGGAAGAGGAAGTATATAGACTTAGATTTATTGTCTAAGGAACCATTTTCAATTGACTGGCAATCAGTAAGATATTAAAATCAGAAAGTATTTTAAAAATAAAACATTATTACTTTTACATATTAATTTAAATGCAATGTTCCAGCTACACATCTATGAAGAGGTATTCCTATGTTGAGTAATAGGCATAATACATACTACACACTCATACAGAGGCTTTCTGATGAATTCAATTAACTGTAGAAACCGTTAACATAGTTAGAGAGTAAGAACATATGAAGATTTCAGAAGAGCCCTCAGAAGGAGGTATTTTCACTGGATTCCACTGGGCTTGGTTTGTTGGCCTGGCGATTTGATTACATCCATAACAATGAAAACATACACTCCCCCTGTTGAAGATTTTACCTTTAGGAGTTTGTTCTACAGAAATACTTACCTATGGCCAAAGGATCTACATGCCTGAATGTTCCCAGCCATAGTATATCTGAAGTCATCAATGTCCACCAGCTGGTGGGGGAGAGGTTGCTTAAATCAATTGTATTTCATCCATATGATAGCAATCCACGCAGCCATTAGAAAAATAAATCCCATCAGTATGGAATGTTTCTAACGTATTGCTACATTTAAAAAAGACAAGGCACAACACAATATGTGGGATGTGCTATGTGCCAGAAAAAAGCCTTTTCCTTGAAGGGGCACAGAATAGTTCTAGAAGTACCCCGAGAAACTGTTTGCAGTGGTTGTCTCTAGAAACAGCCGGCTTGCAGGAAAGGAGTGGAAGCAAAACTTGTTTTTTACTCTTTTTCCTGTTTGAAAAAGTTGAAACTAATGAATGAATAATTCAAATGCATTTGAACAACAAAGTAAAAAATGACACACATAAAAGACTTTACCTGTCAACCTCTTCTGTCCTCTGGTAAAGGTCCTGCTCTTGTTATAGCTGATCCTGGGGCACTAAAGGCCAAAGATTCCAAGTAAGTCATTTCATTCCAGAGCATCTTGCCCTAGTGGTAAAAGCCAGTCTTTACACTGTACTGACCCTCAAATTCCAGGGCCCCACATTTATCCTGGCTCCTTTTTAAGGATTTGAAATAACATGAAACCTCTTAGTAGGAAAAAAAAGTTTCAAAAACATGATTAGGTCATTATTGTTACTGACTTATTATTAAATTATTCTTTAGTGACTTAAAAATTAGTGAGGTTTCCTTTCTGGCAATATGGTAGGATAAATGGTAGAGTCTTTCCTGTTACTGAACACCTAAAATTGCTGAACAATATATAAAAATGAATAATGGTCTGCTAAGCTGGCAAGAAATAAATATTCAGAGGCCAGAAATAATTTTAAAAAAATTCTAATACGGGGGAAAAAGTGAGTGCTGATGTCAGCATTCACCCTGAGTATATCTGGATTTAAGTGGCTCTCACACATCCCAGGGACAGCGAGCCAAGACTGGAACCCAAGCCTCTTTGTAGTCAATTTGGAGACCTCAAATCAAGCTGAACCCCTTGGGTGGGTAAACTAGGACAACACCTGCTCACAGACAGGGATTATAGGAAGTCTTTCCTGTCTCGGTCCCCATGGCTCTTCGTGGAATGAAAAAAAGAAGAGGAAAAACTATCCCCTGAGCACAGTGAATCATAGTCTGTGCTATGCTACATGCAGCAGAAAAAAAATCCCAGCAGAAATTTAGGTTAAAGTAGTGGTGAAGCAGCAGCACCCTGGGCAACTCGCAGGAGCAAACATAAACCATTCATGGAGGAAGATATTCCAAACAAACATAAATTTCCAAGGAACATGAGCTTAAAAGCAAAGATTACATAATGCACAAGGAAACAAGCCACCATGAGAGAGAATAAGCAGACTGCAGAAGCAAATGTATGGAATGCAGATATTAGAATTGTCAGAAACAGAATATTAATCAACATGTTTAATTTATTTAAGGAAATGAAGGAAGATGTTGGAAGTACAATTAAGGAGCAAGACACCATCAAACTGACAAGGCAGTTTTTCAAAGAAGGATCGTGGAGAACTTTAAATTTTATTAATTTAATTTAATTTATTCTTTTTTTTTTAATGCTTAAGGTTAAAAGAATGTTATAATGAAAATTACAAATTCAAAGGACTGGTAAAACAATGGATTATACTGAAGAGAGAATGAGTGATCTAGAAAACACAGTTAAGGAAATTAATCAGAATGCCACCTAAAGGGCAAAAAGATGGTGAACATGAGTCTTATACCCATGGATGATAGAGAAAGAAGGCCTAAAACAAATATAGCAAGTTAAAGTTCCAGAAGAAGAGAATACATAAAACAAAAGGGGTCACATTCAAAGAGTAATAACTGAGACCTTTCTAGAACTGAGAAAAGATACCAATCTCCAGAGGTGGGAAGACTGGTGAATTCTAAGCAGGAAAGAAGGGTTACTGAGAAATATACAAAATCCTTTCTTGGCACGCATATATGTATATCTTATTATAATAAGAATAACTAAAAATAGACATCGTAAACTATCGCCCTCTTAATGGCTTCTTCCAGACCATCCAATTTAAAACTGCTACTCTTGCCTCCACTATCTCTTCCCTGCTTTATTTTTTTCCATAAAACTTAACACCATCTGATGCCCTTTCTATAATTACTTATATATACTTTATTTACTGCTTATCAGGTAGAAAGTATGCTCGATGAGAGAATACACTTTTAGTATTTTGTTCATTCTTAAATCCCCAGAGCCTTGCACAGTGTCTTACACATAGTATGTGTAAAATATTTGTCAAAAGAATAAATGGGAACTAGCTCATATTTACAGAGCATTTCCTATCATTACCTTGTTTAATAGAAAACTTTTAAGAGTGTTACTAATATCTATATTTTCCCTAACCTCTTTCTGCCTCGTTTTTCCCATGTGTAAAATGGGGATGGGGTGGTCTCCCTAAATCTGCATCCCATTTAGGATTGCAGATTTGCAATCCTAAAATAATAAAAAAAACTCAGAAAACTGAAAGTTTCTCAAAAATAATTTGGTGGCAAAACCACCCAGAATGATACATGACTACAGTGTATCAGTTTCTTGTTGCTTCTGTAACAAATTAACACAAATTTAATGACTTACCACAATACAGATTTATAATCTTACAGTTTGGGAGGTCAGAAGTGTAAATGAGTCAGCGAGGCTGCCTTCCATCTGGAGGCTCTAAGGGAGACTCATTTCTCTGCCCTCTTTTCCAGCTTCTAAGGCTGCCCGCTTCCCTGGGCTGGTGGCCCCATCATCCCACCCACTGCTTCTGCGGCCTCATCATCTTCTTGGGCTCTGCCTCTCCTTCTTTCTATTAAAAAGACCCTTGGGGTTATATTGGTCCCACCTGGATAATATAGAGATCCTCTCCATCTCAAAATTCTGAATTTAGGGCACCTGGGTGGCTCAGTCAGTTAAATGTTTGCCTTTGGCTCAGGTCATGATCTTAGGGTCCTGGGATTGAGTTTCACATCCGGTTCCCTGATCAGCATGGAGTTGGCTTTTCCCTCTCCCCGTCCCACTTCATTGTGCTCTCTCTCTCTCTAATAAATAAATAAATAAATAAATAAATAAATAAATAAAACCTTTTTTTAAATAAAAAATCCTGAATTTAATCACTTCTGCAAAGTCCCTTTTGCCATGTAAGGTAAGATACAGGTTTTGGAGACTAAGGCATCCTTGGGGCCACTATTCTGCCAATCACAGTGTGATTCATACATTTTGCTGCTTAATTATATGTTTGATTTATGTGCTAGGTGTATAACATATGGTGATTAGGCTATATATAATCTTATAATTCTCTGGGGAAAAAAACTGAATTCAGAAACATACCCCAGCAGTTTGGTAACTGAGATCAAGCCTTAGCTGGCATCTAATTGGATCACTATGTAGTTTAAGTGAGATTAAAGGGTCAGTGAAATGCTCGGTGCAGTGTTTGAGGCATAGTAAATGCACCTGCTTTAGGGCTGGCTGTACCATCAGCTTACAGCAGGGCCTGTCCAGCTCATTGTCTGCACTCCCATCAGCGCTTTGCAAACTGGCATGCATAGTCCCTGCTGCGGAATTGGACCCCCCCCTCCATCCTCTTAGCACCTTGCTAAGGTACACCAGAAGGGTAAGCGCTCACCAGGAGGGGCTGAGGGAGATGTTCCAGAGTCCTGTTTGGATCACTCCAACAGGAAGGAATCAGTATTTCCCATCAGAGACCAGGGAGTTCATTCCAGGAAAAGAGATCCTGGGCAAAAGTATGGCTCAAGACAGTGCCTGAAAATATTTGACTTTTCTTTTTAACTGGAAGAACTATGTGTATTTTTTGTCATAACTGAAGGTTTTTGTAACGAAAAAATCATATTCCAAATGTGAAGTTTACTGAGTCCATTAGCTTGTAGTAAAAGCCTACAAAAAAGTACCTAACTCTTGATCTAGTATTTACACAGTTAGGAAATAATGAATTTATAAGAAAAAAAAATTGGTAGAGAAAGGAAGGGGAAAAATAGACCCATAAATCTTATGACTTTTCAAAGTTTAGGAGAAATCGATGTTTCCATTGGGACATTTAATCATATCAGTACATTATTCCTCTGTGCCTGGAGCAGGGAGGGAGTGAGGGCAAACCAGGTTTTTTTGCATTGTTGTGACAAGGATGTTCTCAAGTTTTCTGAGGCTCTGGGAGGAAGCCAAGTTTGCCTTAGAGAAATTGATGGCAGAGTGTGGAAAAGGCTAATGATAGGTAAGCCGATTGTCTGTTGTTCAGTTTGTAACCACCAGAGTGAACGGAGTTTTCACAGATCAGTTCTTGAGGTGAGAGGGTAAAAAGGAAGGAAGAGCAGCCAGTTGTCATTTCACTTAGAAAATTTGACAAGAGTTTCCACTTTCCCAGAGGCACACCCCCATGTAGCAAATATTTGCATTCTGTATGGCCAGGTTTGAAACATTCTGTCCCCCAATAGTCATCTTACAGACTCATCCTTCAGATCAAGTCTGTAGGAAAGCTCATCCTGGCAACCAGGAAATTGAGCTCATGCTCGATGTCAGATTATATGAATAACAAATGTTAAGACTTTACAGTTAGACAATAATGTCCCAAGAAGCCCATCTAGAGGTTATCCATTTATTAGCTTCCCTGTTTCATTGACCTACCAAGATTACAGCTGGTCAGACCTGAGATTTAAATCCTCAACATGTGAAGCCAAATTCTATGTTTTATTTTCTGTCCTATGATGGAGTCACACATTCAGAATTCAGCAGAATTCTGAATCTCTTGTAGGATCTTGCTTCCCAAACCTGGCTACTTGGTAAATCTTCTGAGACGTATTTGAAATGCAGATTCCTGGGCCTCACCTCTAGACCGGACTCAGTAGTATTTGTAAATCTGCCTTTTTCAATTGTTGCTTGGGGGGTCTGATGTGCAGAAAGGTTTGGGAGGTGGTGTTTTATGGATGACTGCTGCCACAATTTTTTAAAATTTAGTTTGTAGAGGTTGAAATCAGTATGGCTTAGATCAGTGTTTTCTGACCTTCTAAAAAGTACCTTGGGGTGACTGAATGGGTCAGTCAGTTAAGCATCTGCCTTTGGCTCAGGTTATGATCTTGGGGTCCTGGGATGAGCCTCCTGTCAGGCTCCCTGCTCAGCTTCATTCTCTCCCTCAGCCCCCCATTTGTGCTGTCTCTCTCTTCTCTCAAATAAATAAAATCTTAAAAAACCACAATTACTGTGCCTTTCTTTTAAACTGAAGTATAATTGACATATTATATTAGCTTCAAGTATATAACATAATGATTCAGTATTTGATTATATGGGTGATATGATTATATGGATTATATGGGTGAGATGATCACCCCAATAAGTCTAGTTAACACTGACATGGGGTTACAGATATTTTTTGTTGTGATGAGAACTTTGAAGATTTACCCTCTCAGCAGTTTTCAAATATACAATAGTGAAGCAGGAGAGCCAGGCTCTTATCTCATGGAGTTGAAGGATGAATCCCATGGACAAAAGAGAGTGAGCAAGGAGATGGAATTTCATTAAGCAGGGATACAGAAAAAGCTCTCAAGAGTGAGAGGGGTACCAAATGGGTTGCCAGGGTAGGCCTCCACCCACAGTCTTTTCTTTAGAACTGACCAGGGAGCTTGTAGCCTTATCATTCTTGTGCCTTCTGGGTTTGAGTAAGGACTGGTGATAACATCTTTAATGGCTCACTTCTTCTTCGGGGTCTGGTCATTCTTTGTGAGTCACCATGTGACTGCCATCAAAAGACCCCACCTCTGATACCCAGGAAAGGGTGGTCTGGTTTCTTCTCTTATCTTTGGTTTCCTTAAGCCTCAGCATTTCTGGGATTTTTGACCCCATAGCCCCCATGTAAACCTAGTCACATAGTCCCCTACTTATCTCTCCCTACCAAACCCCACCTGTCCCCGACTCAATAAAATATTAGGAACGACAATCACCATGCTGTCCATGACATCCCCAGGACTTATTTTATAAATGGAAGTTTAGGCTATATTCCATTTTAGGAATTTGTTGAAATCTATGGATCTTTCCTTAAGAAACACACATACCAACACACACCTCCACACACCCACACATACCCTTTTGCATACAATTTCAGTGGGTGTATTAGTTTTATATTGCTGCTATAACATAGTACCACAAACTCAAGTGGCTTAAAACAACACAATTACTATCTTACGTTTTGAGGTCCGAAATCTGACACAGGTCTCACCAGACTATCTTATTTATTTAGTTAGTTTTTTAAAAAAGATTTTATTTATTCATTTGACAGAGATCACAAGTAGGAAAGAGAGGCAGGCAGAGAGAGAGAGGAGGAAGCAGGCTCCACACTGAGCAGAGAGCCCAATGTGGGGCTTGATCCCAGGACTCTGGGATCATGATCTGGGCTGAAAGCAGAGGCTTTAACTCACTGAGCCACCCAGGCACCCTCACCAGACTATCTTTGAGGAGTTGCTGGGCTGCAATTCTTTCTGGATGCTCTGGGGGAACAACCCATTTTCACTTCTTCCAGCTTCCAGCCCACATTTCTTGGTTCATGGACCCCTGAAAATGGCTTCCATTTTCAAAGCCAGCAATGTAACATCCCCCTGCCCTTACTTGAATGGTCACATCTTTTTATCTGACTTCCAGGAAAGGTTCTCTACTTAGAAGTGTTCAAATGGTTAGATCAGGCCCTTGAATATAATCCAGGAAAATCTTGCTCTCTCAAATCCTTAGCTGGAAGCATGTCTGCGAAACTCCCCTTTGCCATGTAAGGTAACATATCCACATTTTTGGGAATAAAGATGTGGACATATCTGTGTGGGGGGGGCGTGGGGGACATTATTCTGCCACCACAGGGCTCTCAGAACCTCTGAGCTACCTGTAGAGCTGTGTGAACCCTAGGTTAGGAGCATCTGTTCTGGGAACTGTTCATTCTAGTGTTGAGTTAGCTACAAATAACCCAATCTGGGGCGCCTGGGTGGCTCAGCGGGTTAAAGCCTCTGCCTTCGGCTCAGGTCATGATCCCAGGGTCCTGGGATCGAGCCCCGCATCGGGCTCTCTGCTTGGCTGGGAGCCTGCTTACTCCTCTCTCTCTCTCTGCCTGCCTCTCTGCCTACTTGTGATCTCTATCTGTCAAAAAAATAAATCTTTAAAAAAAAAAAAAAAAAAAAAGAAGGAACAAATAACCCAATCCTCAGAAGTAGTGACTCCTATGAATTGGTGTTTAATTCTTCTTATATAATAAGAAGTCCTGAGGAAGGCAACCCAGCTCAAGGGTGGCAGCTGGGGGATGCTGGAACTGAGCTCTCTGCAATCTTATGGTCTTTACTTTGAGGTGGTTCTGAAGATGGTTGCTGCATCTCCAGCAACCCCCAGCAGACCTCTGTCTGCGATGCAGGCAAAAGAGAAGGCCACAGGGTGAAAGCCATAGGCCATTTGAGTTAGCTCCCCTTTAAAAAAATCTTTCCAGAGGCCCCACCTCTCACAAAGTACATTTGTATCTCATTGGCCACACACTGTTACATAGCCTCCCTTTTCTGCAAGGGAGACTGGGAAACACGGTTTCATTTATTTATTTTCTAAGGTAGATACACTAACGCTCTGATAATTCTAAGCTCTGTAAGTTAGGAAAATGGGAAGTATAGATATTGGAAATTTACTGGCAATCAATGGCAACTTGGGTTTTGTTTCCTAAAAGTAGAATGGTTCATTTTTATCCTCACAACCAAAACTCAAAGAAAGTTAAAACTCTCCTTCAGAGTCTCTTCCAAAGGGTTTTATCTATTTTTAAAAAAGGTCTTATTTATTTGTTTGAGAGAGAGGAAGAGAGAGAGTATGTTAGAGTGGAGGGAGGGGCAGAGAGAGAGGGAGAGTGAGAGCAGCAGACTCCCTCAAGCGTGGAGTCCAATGCCGGGTTTTACAGGGGTTTGATCTCATGAGAGATAATCATGAGATCATGAACTGAGCTGGAATCAAGAGTTGATGCTCAACTGACTGAGCCATGTAGGTGTCCCAAAGGGCTTTCTCTTTTTTACTCCGCTTGCTTTTCTTCAAGCCGTTCATTCTTTCAACAGTGTTTAATTATCTACCTATGGCCAGCACTGAGCTGGGCCTTGGGAATACAAAGATAACTAAGATATTCTTTTTTAAGTAGAGAATCTTACAGTCTAGAAGGAACAAAGAGCCAAAAATACGATTAAAATATGATATTATAAGTGTTGAGATACAAGCATGTGAACACTTCTGTGGAGCTCAAAGGAGAAAGGGGCAGAGGAAGGGTCCCATAAAGAGTGGGACAAGTACTGGGCCAGAATATTAGGATAGGTGGGATTTTGCCCGTTGGATAAGAGGGTGGGACATTTCAGGAAGAAAGAACAACCTTGGAGAAGGCACTGATGTCTGAAAACCCCTGGTGGATGTGTTTAGGGAACAGACAGAAGTTGAGTGTCAAAGCTTTGGAGGGTTCAGGGCAGTGAGGCAGATAGGGGGCACTGGATGGGGCTGGAAATAAGGGTAGAGACCCCCTACCCTGCTTTCAGTCTTGTTAAGGAGTTCTGGCTCCAATCTGCAGGAGTGGGGAGGCAACAAGAGGTTTCAAGCCATTATGTAGTTTCTGTTGTGGAGGGAAAAGGTAAAAAGAAGAGAGCACAGGTGGGGAACCCACAACAGTGTGGTCAAACTTCATTGACAATAAAAGAGCCAATTCAGTATGAATCTTAAATTTGTATCTAAAACAAGCCCTCCATTATGTAAGAAAGAACTGACAGAACTTAATTAGAAATAGTCAAATTCACCATTGTAGATGGAGATTTTAATTTATCTCCTTGAGTCACTTACAGAATAGGCAAACAAAATATCAGTAAGGATAAGGATATATAAATTTTGAGCCACATGATTCACATACTGGACCTAATTGATGTATATATAGAACAATAGCTCTAACAATGTGTTCTACATTCCCTTTTTCAAGAATTTATTTTTAAGTAATCTCCATACCTAATGTGGGACTCGAACTCACAACACTGAGATCAAGAGTTTCATGTTGCATTGGCAGAGCCATCCAGGTGCCCCTACATTCTTTTCAAGTGCACATGAAAAATACACCAAAATTGACCACATGCTGGGTCATAACCCATATCTCAATGAATTTCAAAGGATTGAAAACATGCAGAGTATGTTCTATGACCATAATGGAATTAAGAAATCAGGAACAGGGGCACCTGGGTGTCTCAGTGGGTTAAGTATCTGACTCATGATTTCAGCTCAGGTCATGATCTCAAGGTTGTGGGATGGAGCCCTGAGTGGGGCTCCTCACTCGGTGGGGAGTCTGTTTGAGCTTCTCTCCCTCTCCCTCTGCCCCCACCCTCACACACACACACACACACACTCTCTCTCTCTCTCTCTCATGTATGTAAACAAATCTTTAAAAAAAATAAAAAAGAAATCAGTAACAAAGAGAAAGAAAATGTCCCACAATTTGGAAATTAAGGAACACGTTTTCCATGGACCAAAGAGAACTCAACTTCAATTAGAAAATATTTTGGGAGCGTCTGGGTGGCTCAGTCATTTAAGTGTCCAGCTCTTGATTTCGGCTCTAGTCATGTTCTCATGATTGTAAGATCAAGCCCTGCATTGGGCTCTGTGCTGGGCATGGAACCTGCATAAGATTCTTTCTCTCTAATAAATAAACCAACAATAAGTAAATAAATATTTTGAACTGATTGATAACGATAATACAATATATCGGCAGAACTTGTGGAAAGTTCAAACAGTTGTTGCAAGGATATTTATTGTGTGTGTGTGTATACAAACACATATATAATAAAGAATATATTATATATTATAAAATGCATATATTAGAAAAGAATTAGAAAAATAATAAGGTAAAAAATCCAAGCACCTGTCTCAAGAAGCTAGAAAAATGTATTACAAACTAAATCCAAAGAAATGATTAGAAATAGTAAAGAAGGCAGTAGAGATCAAACAAAATCTTAAAGTAAAAAAGGGGAAGGTGTTATAAAAAACAATCACTCAAGTCAAAAGTTGTTTCTTTAAAAAGATTAATAAAGTTAGTAATTCCTGCAGCAACTGGGTGACTCAGTGGGTTAAGCATCTGCCTTAGGTCATGATCCCAGGGTCCTGGGATCCAGTCTGGCATCAGGCTCCTTGCTCAGAAGGGAGTCTTCTTCTCCCTCTCCCTCTGCCCCCTCCACTGCTTATGCTCTCTCTCACATGTGCACACACCCTCTCTTTCTCTCAAATAAATAAATTAAATCTTTATAAAAATTAGTAACTCCTACCAAGACAGATAAAAACAGAAGTTACCTATAACAGGCATGACAAGGAGGACATCACTACAGATCTGTAATAATTATATAATTACAATTATATCCATATATTAAATATAATTATTATAAATATATATAATATTATATACAACTATATAATATAATATAATTATGACACTGTGGTCAAGGACATAAGGGCTTGACCTGAAGCCTAGGTACTACAGATGAGAACGAGGTGATGGGTTTAAGATCTTGAGGGGGTAGAATAAGCAGAACTGGTTGAACTGGGTGTGGGAGACAGTAGAGATGTGTGGGGTTCTCATCTTAGGTGACTGTGTGGCCAGGGGTGTTACTGGTGAGTCTGGGTACCTCAGATGGAGAAACAAGTTTGGGGAAATGGGATGAAAACCAACTTTTTCTGTTTAATTTTTTGCCTTTTTTTTTTTTTTAAAGGTACTTACTTTCTGGGGTGTAGGAACTATTTGTTCGAGCTGGGAAGTCTAAATATTGCGCCAAAAATAACTGAGGTTCAGATTTCAATTCAGCTACTCAAAATTGTATGTCTTTATGGTAGTTAATTGCCATGTCCCCATCTTACTTTCCTCATCTGTAAAATAGGAGATAACAGTACTTATTTTAAAGAGATGTTGCAAGAATGAAATAAAATAATATGTGTCAAGTATTTGGCATATAGTAGGTGCTCAATAAATGGTAGTGCTCCTTTCTTTCCTCTCACTCTTTCCTGCAATCATTGGGGTCCTTGGGACCATGGGTCTATTCTGATATCTGTTTAAGCAGCTGGGAGCAGGTGGTTAAAGAGGGAGAACTCTCATTTTGTTTTCCTTGGGGAGCCTTTATTGTAACTTAGGGATTTTTTGGAACATGAGTTCATGCAACAACTAGGCTTTCTAATGGCTTGCAGGGAATAGTTGCTTGAGGAAAATAAAGGTGTGTCAATATTGATATGGTATTAATGTGGTATTGATATGGTATGATTCTCAAACTTTAGCAGGCATCAGAATCATAGATCATTAAACGCAGTCTTTTGCTAAATGGGCAAAGGCTTTCTTCATAAGCTATACAAATGGCCAACAAGTACACGAAAAGAATCTCAACACCACTAATCATTAGGGAAATACAAATCGAAGACACAGTGAGATACCACTTCACACCCGTTAGAATGGTTACTACATACATATGTATCTCCAAAAACAAACGAACAAACAAAACCCAGAAAATAACAATTTTTTTTAAAATAACAATTGTTAATAGCACATAGAGAAGTTAGACTTGTGCGCTGTTTGTGGGATGTAAAATGATGCAGCTATTGTGGGATGTAAAATGTAAAACATTATGGCGGGTCCCCAAAG
Source organism: Meles meles (assembly GCF_922984935.1). Lineage (NCBI taxonomy): Eukaryota > Metazoa > Chordata > Mammalia > Carnivora > Mustelidae > Meles > Meles meles. Next base: position 32,404,447 of record NC_060069.1, on the reverse strand, counting down.
AATTAAACATGGAACTACCACATGATCTAGTAATCCTACTTCTGGGCAATTACCCTAAAGACCTGAAGACAGTTATCTCTAACATGTACATTCATTCATAGCAGTATTATTCACATATTTACAATAACTGAAAGGTGGAACCAACTCAAGTGGCCACAAAGGGATCAATAGATAAAGAAAACACGTATTACGGTATTATTCAGGCTTAAAAAAGGAAGTACTGATACCTGTTACAACATAAATGAACCTTGAGGGCGTTATGCTACATGGAAAAGTCAGCCACATATGATTCCACTCCCTAAGTATTTAGCAGTCCAATTCATAGAAAGTAGAATGGCGGTTGTCAAGGACTGGGGGAGGGGAGGAATGGGGAGTTATTGTTTAATGGATATAGAGTTTTGGTTTTGCAAGACAGAAAAGGTCTAGAGATGGATAGTGGTCGCTGCACAACAATGTACACGTACTTAATGCCATTAAACTTAAAGATGGTCAAGATGGTTAGTCTTATATTATGTGTATTTTATCACACTTTCACCTGTCTCCCCACGTACCGCTGGGCGCCAACCCTCAGAGCTTCAGATTCGTTGGGTCTGGAGTGGGACCTATTTGTGCGCGTTTCCTGCAGGATCCCAGGTGATGGGGATGTTGCTGGGGCGGAGACCACACTAAGGGATCAATGTTGTAGGAGACCAGGTGAGTGGAATAGGGAAGGGTGCTGGGTTCACTCCCGCGTGGATCTGCTTGTTATGAACGACTGCCAAGTGGCAATCGTTGAGCGCTTCTCCTCTAGGTTGCCTCGCAGCCCACTCAAGGGGCTGCAGATGGTAGCGCTGGAATGTAAACTCAATCCTTAACCCGGCTTCCTTGGGTCTTTGGGGTGGATGTGAGACCGAGAGGGAACGGGAGACCCCGCGACCCCGCAGGGCGGCCAAACACGCAGCTGCGGGGAGGATTCTGGAAACCTCTCCCGGCTGGGGGCCCGAGGCTTGGTGGGAGGTGCTGTAGCCCCGAGCCCCCTCCCCCCCGCCTCTGCCGGCGGGTCTGCGACTCTTGCGGTCCGCCCGGGCAGTCCGCGGGGTGGGCTGGGGGCCGGCAGAGGGCGCCGGCGCGCCGTCCCAGCGCCAGCCTCCGGGCCGCCCACCCCGCGGGCGCGCCTCTCTGCAGTCCAGCACCTCCCGGCCCGGGCCGCTCGCTCCGGGCGCGCAGACTTCTCCGCCGGACTGAGGACGCCGCCCGCCCCGGGCCGCCCCTGCGCTCGCCTTCCGCGCCCTCTCGGCCTACCGTCCCCGGGCCGACGCCGCTTCCAGCCAGCGTCCCGCCCCCGGGAGCCTCCCGGCCGTCGGCGGACCTCGGCGCCCTGCTCGCGGGGCACAGCGGAGGGCGGCGGCCGGCTGGGGATGGGCGGCCCGGCGGCGCGGAGGGGCGCCGGGGGGCTCCGCGCGCTGCTCCTGGCGCTGGTGGCCGCGGGGACGCCCGCGGGCGCCTACAACCTCGACCCGCAGCGCCCCGTGCGCTTCCAGGGGCCCGCCGGTTCCTTCTTCGGCTACGCGGTGCTGGAGCACTTCCACGACAACACGCGCTGGTGAGTGCCCCCCGCGGCTCCACCTCGGTCCCCCGCCGGCCGCCGCTGCCTTTTCCGGCCGCCTCCAAGCCGCCGTCCCGAGGGAGAGATTGCGGTGTCTCGGCGGCGCGCAGCTCGGCCGCTGACGACAGGCGGGCAGGGCGCGGGACGCCGGTGTCTCGTCCCGCAGACGTCGCGGTGGGCGCCTGGGGTTGGAGGCGGCGGGGCCGGCGCTTCCCCGCGGTCCCAGCCCGGCGTGCGCGGGGAGAACCCCGAGAGCGGTCCTCTCGGCCTCCCAGTCTGAGGAGACTTGACTCTCTCGCTGGCTCAGAAACTTGGCCCCTATGCCCCCGGGGGGCCTCAGCGGAATGCCCCAGGGCCCGAGGAGAGCGGGCACGCAGACTCCTCAGTGTCTGGGAGCTCTTAGTGACACCCCACCCTCCGTTTCTCGGCATCAAGCCACTCTGGTGCGCGGCGCCGAGGACGCGCAGTGACCCCGGGACCTGAGGGGGACAGGCTGTGTTTGTAGGGGAAGAGTGGGGATCCCCAGAGGTCAGTGTCAGGCAGCCCGAGGGGCACACTGCGGTCCAGAAGCCTCCTCCTTCCTTACAATACCTTCTTGAGGAAATGAGGCGAGGGGGTCCAGGATGCTGGAAGGGAGGATGGTCCAGGACCCGGAGTGACAAGCCTGGTGCGTTACCTCGGGGACAGCCTGAGCCTCATTTCACCTGGGTCCTCTGACCTGGAGACAAGCACCTGAAGTTTTAACAGAGGGATGTGGTTTTGTAACGTCAAGGAATCCATTTGCTCCCTGAGCATCCCAAACTTTGGGAGCTCTCCCCATTAAGTGCCATCAGCTAAGAGGCACAGCCTGTGTCCCCAGCCCCTGAGGAGAAGCTCTGAGATGAGCTTGGTCCCTCTTTGACCCTTTCCCTGGGCAAGTGGGAATCCCACAGCACACAGGAGTCACCTCCTCATCAGAGAGTTAGGCCGTGGACAGTTCTCCTGTTCAAGGTCATGTCCCAGTGGGCGCTGGGTAACAACTAGTCTGGAGTTGGTTTTGTTGTGTGGTCACCAGTGTGAGCGTCCTTAGGGGATGCAGGTTAGGAAGGCGAGGTCTGTAATGTGTGCTCTCAGCATGCAGCTGTGTGAGACAGTCACTGCTCTGAACGGAACAGAGGCTGACGGAAAGGGTGAGTTTGTAAAACTGAGTTCTGAAGCATTGCTGAAAGGGCATGGGGGGGTGCGGTATGGGACACCCTGTGACTGTCCAGCCCGTTAGCAATTCTTTGTTAAGGAGAACTGCCTCCAAGAGAACCAGTCTGTAAAGTCCTGTGTAGCCCCTGTCCAGTTCCACATCTCCTTCCCTACCATTTCTCCCAGTTGCCGAGTTTAAGGCCAGACTGTCTTTTTCTGCCTTGCTAAATCCCCTTTTCAAAGTAAAGCAGGCTGAACACCTTTTCCATGTCCAGCCTGCTCCGAGTTCACTGTGGGCTTTGGATTTGGTAGAGAATGCAGCAGGAGTGGTTGGAGAACGCATCCCAGAATTCCACCCCCTCCCCCAGCCCCTGGACTGTGTGACCTTGGCACAAAGTATGTGGGGCGGGTGGGTCAGGAGTAGAAGGGCTTCTCTGGGCGGGGGGGCTCTACAGGAAAAGGTGGGCAGTGCAGCCGGAGTGCTGTGTGGGATCTGTAGCTGCACGGGCTAGGGCGCCTCTGGGCTCTATGATGTGGCTCAGCTCGCGGGAAAAGTGCCAGGACCCGATCCCCTGGATTTGGACGGGCCACACGTCAAAGCTGTTCTAAGTGGGGAACAACTGGGGGTGGGAGAGGCAAGAGCGAGTTTGACATAGGAAAAAAGTCGAATCCGCTTTGTTTCAAAAGGGAGATGAGGAAAAGCTGTGTGACTGGAATAGGTTCGGCAATTGTAGGAAACGACAGACTGGCCTTTGGCTTGGCACCCGGGTATCCAGGGAGGTGGGGTGTGCAGCTGGAAGGTAATGCTGGTGTGTGGCCTTGGTGCCAGTGGAGATGTGGGGCAGATATTTCCGGGGCCCAAAGGGACCCATCACAGCCAGGGTGCTGATTCAGAAGGACCCTCTCCAGTCCCGATATGAGCATTTGAGCATGTTAGTCTTCCCATTCGACTACTTGCCCCGACAGTTTTCCAGGTGCCGACCAAACTCGTTGGAAATCTTTTTAAAGCAATTTTTTTTTCTTTTTTTGCCCCACATTGTCTTAATTTTCATTATAGTTTTTGCTGTGTCCTTGCTATCTGTGCTCTTGCTGCTTTTTCCAAGTATTTTCCTCCTCATCCTTTTCTCCTCCCTCCCTTCCCCCCAATATTCTTTGTCTTAGACCTTGAATGTTCTTCTCAACTGACACGCTGCCCAGACGTGTAAGGTGTGGCTCTTGAAGCGGGAGACTTCCAGCCTCACCTCCTTTCTTTCTTTTCTCTTTCTCAAGATTAGACTTACCCCAGGGCTAGTGAAACTTCCACCAAAGACCTCTTACTCACATGGGCCCCTACCAAAACCATGTGCTGAATTTTATAGTCCTAATCTTGTATTTTCTTGAAGATAGTCACCCTAAATTTACAAGACTTAGGCTCAGTGGGGTCTGGATCTACCCTCTATGTCTCTACCCTAACTTTAGCTCTAGGATTGTTTGACTGACTTAGCGACTGATTGTCGGTCTCTTCCTACCAGGCAGTCCCAGGGCCCTGCATCTTTTAGCCCCGCTTGAGGGACACGTAGGTTGTTTCCAATTATTCATGATTATAAACACCAGCAGGGGTAAACATCCTTGTAACTAAAGCCTTGCGGACATCCTTAATTATTTCCTTCGAATAAATTCCTGGGCTTAGTATTGCTGGGTCAGAGAGAAGGGAGGTTTTGAGGTGTTTTGTATGCATTTACAAAGTGCCAGTGAAGTTAATGTGTGTACTTTAGAGAAATGCTTTAATTCAGGCCCTGAAGTTTGAGTGATTTGCTAAGGGGCTGATCCAGTGCTGGAGAGGAGCTTAGCCGTCTACGTAAGGGGAGCTAAAAAGATCACGAATATAGGCAAAATAGGTGTGGGAAGTAAGGCATCGACGTGAAAAGGAAAAGTAATACACTGAAACTTTGAAAAGAAGGAAAATGTTAATTGAACCTTGTATCTGGTGTCTTTCTTCTCTGGAAATTACTCTTTAGCTTAATTCAGTATTAGTGGTTTAATAAGTTGGCTTCCTGCTTTTTCCAGGTAAAGGGATTTGTTGTAGGTAGGGTGAGGAGCAAGAAGAATGTGCTGATGGGGGTGGATAGAGCCCAGGCAGCAGGGTCGGCATGGGCTCTGCAGGTGACAGTGGGGGGGGGGGGGGTCCATGGCATTAACATGGAACCCAGGTACACATCACAGAGCATGTGTGTGCACCCTGCCGGGAGAGCCAGCATTTTTTCTTGAATCCCATAACCAAGCATACCTGTCAGTGCCTTTTTTCAGCCAAAATTGTCACAGGTCAGAAAGTCCGAGATTTCTGCGAGAGCTGGGGGTGACCTTGCTTTTATAAGCCCTGGGGCTTGAACACAGCTCCTACAGGGTTGCATACTGAGCATTTGGTGCTCAGACCCTATTCCTGGTCCCTCTGTTGTTGCCCTCTAGGCGGTGTGAGTTGCCGCTGTGGCCAGGTGGACTGGAATATCCCGGACAGTGTTACAGATGTCATTTGTATCTGTTTGGATGCAAGCATGCACGGGACTCGGTTTCCTCTTTTTCCAACAACACTCAGTGGGTGTCTGCCTGCCAGAATTGGCTTCCTCGCCTGTACCTCTCCCCGCCACCCCCCGCCCCTGGGTCTTCTTGCACCCTTTGAGCAACGGCAGTAGGTGCCAAGGAACACGGACAAAGCCGATGTCTGTCCCCTTTGCTTACACGTGTACCCTTTCTTCAGCTGTGAGGCAGACAACTGTAACACCCTGTGATATAAATCAATGAGGCCGGCGAGTGTCCAGCCCCCAAAGTGGGTTTCTTTCCCCCCCCCCTCCCCCCTCCTTCCTCTCTGCCCCAGACGCCCTGGAGTCCGAGGTGGTTGGGTGCGCTGGCTTCCTCTCTGGCGACGTGCTTCCTGCCCCATCTCCCGGGACACATGCAGACGGCTGTGCTCAGGCTCAGAGCAAGTGCTCGGAAATGGAAGACGCGCCGGCTCTCTGCTCTGCGGGGGCTGTCGAGCATGGTTCGGGGAGGGATGGGAGGTCATTCAGAGCCCAGGAGAACACAGCGTTCTCTGCTCGCATTAAGGCTGAGACTTAGAACAAGCTGGACGGTTCTGCCCTGCTAGTGCTGTTGCCATGAGCCGAGTGGGTTGCTATTTAAATAAAAATTGATTACGACCACCTTACGTCAAGAATTCAGTTTCTCAGTCATACTAGCCACGTTTTAAGCGCTCAGTCTCCACGTGTGGCTGGTGGCCATCACACCGGATAGCACGTAGGACACTCATTGCAGAGGGTTGTGGACAGTGCAGGTTTAGAGCAATGAATTAAGGCTTAAAGGGCCAGACCACGGTCTGATGAGGGCAGAAGGAAAAGGAAAAGCCAACCCTTGGCACATTTGTGTATCCGAGCAAGTGGAGGCACTTGGAGGGAGCTCAGGATTAATAATGGTTTGTGGTTCACAGGGTACAAGGAATGAGGTCCTGCTGCTCCCTCTGGTCGGGAGGGAATTAATCAATTAATTAATCCATTAATTAGGATTAATAGTGGACTGCCAGGGAGGCTGACGACTTTGTCTTTTCCCTTGTCAGACAGCGGAGAAGCTTCTCTGCTAAGGTAGAGGGTTCAGGAATGAAGACGTCACCCAGCATCCGACACATGAAGGGATTGCAGGGTCCTAGTCTGGTGTCCCAGGCAAAAACTGAGCTGTCGGCTCCGATGGGGGAGAGGCGTGTCCTTGGGCAGGCACAGTTCAGAGGGGCAGAAGGGGGAGACCCCCCCATGAAGGTAAAACCTCTAGAAGGGGGACCCTGGGATCATGGGCCCTGCGGTCCCCTGCTACCCATCTTTGTGAGGAGACATCCGGAAATGGCAGTGAGAACTCTCCTAACCTGCACGGTGGGTGTCTTTGCTGAGTTCTTCAGGCCTGTGCCAGGCCCTCGGGTGGGAGTGTGGCTGCACTTGCCCATCTGGATTTTTGGAAGTGGCATTTTCAGACCTTATTCCTGGTTCTTACTGCCCTGCAGAGCCTGCTTTCTCAAGCTGTCAGGAAAGCATGGCGTGTATGTGAGACCTGAGCTCTAAGGAGCCCCAGAGAGTGTCTCTTGGGGTCTCCAGGGTTTTTCCCTGAGGATCTGGAGAAGCTGGCAAGGGTGCTGTTTCCTGAGCTAGTGCTGAAAGCTGGCAGAGGCAGAGGCCGCTGTCTTGCCCAGGGGAGACCCTTCTGGGGCAAGAAGACAACTCTTCTCAGCCGGTCACTCACAGCTCTGGGTGTGAGGGTGTGAAGAGCTGGGTCCCAGCCAGCTCCGACTCCCGGCTGACTTGCTGCTGGTCCGGAAATGGTCTTTTTCTGATAACTCTTACTGTGATTTGTCTAGGGAAACTGTTGTTTTCATGTGTATTGAAAGCAGCCACCATGTTCTCAGAAATCCAGGGAGGAGGCTGTAACTTTAAGAAATAAAAATTGATAATCCCATGGGATAGTATTTGCTGGGCATCTATCTACAAGAGGTCAAAGGCTTTCACAGGCATCCTAGTCTTTAGCCGAGTCTTTGGGACAAGCTGGTGAGTGGTTTCCAGTTTGCCGGTTGGAGAACCTTGTGCACAGTCTGCCCCAGCCTGGGTGATTGATGCACAATGATCTGGGACTTGTATCCGGGGGTGTCCTCTGGGATGCTCAGGTAGAGATAAGAGTACAAGAGAAGTGTTGGGGTAGGGGGGTGGGGCTATGAAAGTTAGGGGGCAGGGAGCAGGACTGGCTAGGGAGAGCCTCAGACTGTGTTGTAGATCTGATTAGGGTGTCCATCAACTAGACAGGGACCCCCCCCCCCCCACCAAAATTGTAATCAGTCATTGGCTATGCCTGCCTGGCAGGAGTGTGGCCTCAGCTTGATTGCTCTGGCCATCCTGAAGGGACTGTGGCTGGGAACTGTCAGCTGACTGCCCCCTTGCAGCTGAATGGCAGGTGGCACATGGAGCCAATCATTTGTGAGTTGCTATTAGGAAGGTATGAGATGTGCTCCTCGGCCAGCAGTCATGGCTGGGATTATCTGTGCCTTTGCTTATTACACTGGGTCAGCATGGATTCTGGAACATTAGGATTCTGGCCTCAAGCAGACTCCAGAGCATTCTAGCTGCCAGCTGATACCCAGGGTGCCTCTTCCTGATTTTCAAGAATTTCACAGGTGAAGGGTGGAGGAGGGAGAGAGTCCCCCCTTACCTTGAACCATCAGGTAGCTGATGAGCTGCCGACCAGAGGGAGCAGCAGGACCTCATTCCTGGTACCCTGTGAACCACAAACCAGTAAGCCAGGTGGATTGGTGACCAACCAAAGCAGAGGAAAGTATTTTATCACGACCTTCCATTTATTTATGTATGTATCTGGTGTGTATGTATGTGGTATGCATGCATGCATGCCAGAGGGAGTCTTAGAAAGTGAAAGTGAATCCAAGATTGGGAAAAATCTAGAGTCTTTGAAGCCACAGCTCCCTGGGTCCCCAGTTTCTGCTTTGTGGGAGAGCAGAAAGATCTTCCGTTGTGAGTTTCCATTCACAGCTGAAGCAACATGGTGGCAGCAGCCAGGCCCGTTGGGTACTTAGCACGTGCTGAGTACTGTTCTACACGCTTTCGATGTGTCAGCTCATTTAATGTTCCTGAGGCTCAGCTGGTTGTCATTCTGGCCCCACTCACAAAGGGGAACACTGACACACGGACGTGTTGCTTGCCTAGTCACATGGCCAAAGTGGCAGAGCTGGGGTGTGTGCCTTTGCTTCTCACAGAGTCAGGAGTCTGAATTTGGGGCTTCAAGGTATCCAAGCGTCTGTCTCATGAGGTTCTGTCCTGCCTGGCTTTGCAGGAAAAGTTTTGGATTTATTCCAGTGGCAGCTTCCCTGTGGGGTACTCATGCATGACCCACTGGCCACCTGTGAGGGGATACTGGGGCTCTGCTTTCCAGAGATGCTTGATCACCGAGGAAATAGGGACCCAGAGATTCCACTAGGGACATTTGTAGAGCCTGCTCTCACACCACGTCTCTGTGAGGGTAAGACAGAGTGTCCTAGGAAAGATGGCACATTCTGGAATATTCCATGTATCCATCCTAACCTCCCTGGGCTGCTTTTGTTACCATATCTTCATCCCCATTTAAGAAGCTCTATTTACAGAGGGGATGGGGAAGGTAGCTGAGGCGGCCAGTGTTCAGGACTCCCCTTTGGATTTATAACTTTATCAAAGAAACCCACATAGTCAGACTTTCTGCACCAATGTGTGAGAGAGGATGCTTCGTGTCCCCTACAACCTGAACCCAAAAAACACAAAACTGACTTTGTCCATGTCCACACATCCCTTGGTGTATTGAAGCCCAGTGGCCCTTCTTAGCCCGGTGTTCCGAAGCTGCAATGTGTGCAAAGCCTCGAGTACAACCGGTCTTGTGCAGGATGTTCCAAAATGCGGGACCACGCTTCTTACCTACCACGGTGGGTCCTACGGGGTGGATGTTCCAGATCCAGGGAGTGGGGTTCTTCCTGGCTCTGCCTTCATTGTGGCCCCTGATTTCCTAGCAACAACCAAACCTGTGGTTTCTCGGTCTTAAAGGGGGGCTGCCGAGATGCATGAGCGCATGGTGGTCCTTCAAGGTCAGCCCTGCCCTTGTTTAGCTGTTTCAGCCTCAAAGGACATTTGTCAGGCCTCCAGGCCCTTCAGCAGTTTGAGTCTGGTTCGGCTCACTGGAAGAGAGGAATAATAGTTTCTCCCTCACCTCATTCTTGCCTTAAATGAGGGGATGTCTGCAAATCCTGGAACATCACCTCCAGCACATAGGAAGCCCTGGAAAATACCAGTAGTTTTTTCTTGGTACTTTGATCTGGCCTTGGGAACTAAGGTTCGTCTTCATCCCGACCTGAGATGCTGCAGGAGTGCTTTCAGGATATTTGTTGATGCCTCTGTTCGTTTGCCAAAACCGGAGTGTCCATACTCAATACAGACATGAATGAGAGTTCTCTGTGAGATGCCCTCGTTCTGTGTGGTCTCTGACATTTTGGTCATGTTCTCCATAAATCTGCATTCTTCTGTATTCACTTACATCCTACCTGCTTCCAGAAAGGCTCTGAGATGGTTCCTTTCACTGCAGACCTGTGGGATTTTATATCCCCGAGCTTTGCATGCTGCTTTCTGCTCTAGCAGGTGGGAGGCCACCCCTGTTGTGGGGAGCTCTGGCCCTCATCCCTGGCCATGTAAATCTGAGAGGTGAGTCTGTAGTTCTAAGGTCAGAGGTGGTGGTAAGAATTTAGTCCAAAAGGATCAAGGTAAAAGTGTTGACCTGTTCTTCTTGGAGAAGAAAATTATCACAAGAAAGCACCCATGGTTTTTACTCAAATCTCCCAGAGGTCTGTAGCTTGCCTCTTTTGGATTTTATTGTTCGATGCTCTCAGGTGGGCCAGAGAACACTGGCCCTTTCACCATGCTTCCTTCTCCAGCTGCCGCTTCTCAGTGCATTTGCCAAGACCCGAGGCCCTGGCCAGGGCAGCAGCTCTGAGGATACTTCAGTCCCTGACAGAGCTGCCAGCAGGCTCATGCCTCTCCAAGGAAGGGGACCCTGCCTGTGCTGCTGCTCTTTCCCTGTTGGGCATAGAAGCTACGTGTTTCATTCTCCGACTCAGCGTTTGGATTATATCCCTCTCCCTCCCTCCCTCCCTTTCTTTCTTTCTTTTTTTTAAAAGATTTTATTTATTTATTTGACAGAGATCACAAGTAGGCAGAGAGGCAGGCAGAGAGAGAGAGGGAGAAGCAGGCTCCCTGCTGAGCAGAGAGCCCGATGCGGACTCGATCCCAGGACGTTGGGATCATGACCTGAGCCCAAGGCAGAGGCTTTAACCCAGTGAGCCACCCAGGCGCCCCTTCCTCCCTTTCGTTACTCCAACCTAAAGTTCCCAGAATAAAAATATTATTGCTAGCCCTTGGGAGTACTTTCTATCCCAGAGGAGCCATGCTCATGGTCACTCTGAGGCACTGGGGCTACTCTGAGGTGCAGAAGCCAAATCCAAGGTTACTTGGCAAGTAGATTGCAGAGTGGTGATTTGGACCCAGGTGGACTTGACTTAATGCTTGTCTGGCTATTCTCAGGGTCAGCCTTGCTGCTGCCCTCTCCCCCATCAAGTCCCTCTCCAGGGTATCCATTTCCTAAGGAAGAAGGAATAGTGCCCCCATGCTTTTTCTGGGAGCATTTCTGTCTGTTCTTGGCCTTGGCAGGTAGAAACCCCTACCTGTTCTCAAAAGTTGGGCCATCCTGGATGCACCCCCTCCCCAACACCCTGCCATTTGCCATTCCGTTTTGTGCCTCACTGCTGTCCTGGGAAGGGGACTGTGCATTTGTATTATCTTGTAAGGATGTGGGGAGGGGGCTGAGTGGCTAGGGGACTTGCCTGAGGTCACGGAACTGCAGAGGAGGTGACACGCTCTTCACGGCTGTTTCTGCCACCCCATCTGGCCTTTCCCATATCAGTGCCCTCATTAAAATTTGTCATCCTGGTTGGTAGTAAGATTCTTTGGGGGAAGGAAAGGAGACCAGGGAGTTGGAGAAGCAGTAGCAGTGGTTCTCAGGGGCAGAGCTAGGTCAGCAGGCTGGACTCCGGGGTAGCTGGTGGACAGTGAGGTGCCACGGCCCAGGTCCCTTCAGAGGGGCCTGTCCTACTGTGATGACATATCTGTTTTCTGTGACACACCACCTGAGGCCTCAGTGTCCTAAACCAGTCACCATATCTTAGCTTGTGAATCTGCAGTCAGCAGTTTAGGCTGGGCGCAGCTGGGTGGTTCTTCTCTCAGCTGGAGAAGAACGCATGTGTCTGCTGTCAGCTTCTGGGTGGGCTGGTCTAGGATGGCTTCAGTTGGGATGGCTCATCTCCACGTGTCTTTTATCCCCCAGCAGCGGGGGCTTGCACACGTGGTGGCTGGGCTAGGGTGCCAAGAGAGCACTCAGAAGGATGCATGGTCTCTTGAAAGCAAAGCTGGAAGTCAAACCATGCCCACCTCTGTCACATTCAGTTGGCCAATGCAAGTTACGGGGCCCAACCCCATTCAGGGGGTTGGAGGATGGAAATAGACTGAACATCCTGATGGAAGAAGCTGCAAGACCCCATTGAGAAGGATGTGGGTGCAGGAAGGATGGAGAATCGTGGCCACTTTTGTAGTCTGCTGCTAGTGGTGAGAGTGTCCTAATCATTCCAGGATTTCTATGAGCTCGGCAGAGGGTCTGAATAAATTCCTGGTTCTGAGGAGTGCCTGGGAGTGCTGCCAAGTCGGGGAGCTGGAATGAGTTGGGTGCTAAGGTATTTGGCCTACAGTCTAACCAGTCTCCTGTTTTACCAAGCACCACCGTTGTATCAAGCACTGTGCTAGCTACTTTATAAACATTAAACCTTGCAAGAACTTTTACTCCGTGCATTTTGGTTCTTCTTCCTGTTTTACAGAGGAGGAAACCAGAGGCCCAGAGTAGTTAAGCTATGTGACCTCAGATAAGTTTCTTATTAGTAGTTGTGGCAGAACTTGAACCCTGTGTTAGCCCTGTGCTTCTTGCCCTTTACTTCCCTGAGTAACTTGCCCTCACAGCTTAGAATTCAGGCGGAACTGTTAGTTTAAAACCCCTAAAACGAGTGAGTATCCCGTGGTTTGAGTCAGAGTCTCAGTTTTCCCAACTGTAAAGAGAGGAGCTTCTGAGTCCCTCCAGGTTCGCCAGCTCCAGGTGGCGAGCACTGGCCGGGATGCGTCTCTCCTCTCTGGGAGTGAAGGGTTGCATGCGGTCAGACGTGACTTCCTGGCACCAACCAGCCCTCTCTCTATTCAAGTTTTGGCTGCTTTTTGCCCACTAAGGGAGGGGCAGTGATTCCTGGGATTTCCAGGCAGTGTGGTGGGACACACAGTGATTGAATTCCACTCACGTCACTGACATGTGGGTCCCTGGGGAAGCTTTGGCATTGGGTTCAAATGCACGAAAGTAAAATTAATGCATTTAAGGTTTTCAGTGTCCACTTGCTTTCCTCGATCGCACTGTAATTTCACCCCCAGGAACCATGGCTGTGGTATTTGTGGGTAGGACGGGAGCCTTCCCTGGGGAGGCATCATGGTCCTTTTCTGTCACCTGCTAGCCGGGAATTTACCTGCTGTTTGTTCTCCTGATGTGAGGAATTGGTTCAAACCAGATGGGTGGTGGTGTGGAGTCTCTGTAGCCACCACCAAGGAGGTGGCCGTGTTGGAAAAATAGATGGTGTTTAAACTGCCATAAGAGGAGGGAGTTTGGAGGACTGGAAAGAGGACACCCTTGGATGTGGATGCCCAGGGTTTAAATCCGAGCTCTGCTGCTTACCAGTGGTGTAACCCACGATCTCTTAGTAAAAGGTGCACGAGAAGCTGCCCAACAGTGTTACCTTGAGCAAGAAATGGGACCACCTGGGAGCGTGACTGGTGCGGGCTGATGAACGGATGGACCCCCATCTCCAGACAGGTGTGTGAGAGGGGCAAACCTCTGGGCATCATGGTGTCAGCAACGTACCCGTTTTAGAAAAGCAAGAAGCTGATCAATATTCAGCCTGATGTGGAAGAGTAAAGGGATTCTATTTTAAACCCCAGTCCTTTGCATGACAGAAATTCCCAAAGTTCTAACCTGGGAGCCACCTGCAGAGCCTCATGAGGGCTTTTTCTGGCAAGATCACATGGGGTGGCTGGCAGCAGGGGGCTGGTCGCGTCACACTTGCTGGTTCTTGTTTCCTGCTTTCTGGCTGCTGTGGGGTAGGCAGAATAGGGGCATAGGCACTGCTCGTGGCTGTTGGGGTGCATGTTGCCTTGTGGCACCTCACCGTGCTTCGTGGGCCTGGGCGTGTCCCATGTCTACCTTTGGCCACCTGTTTCTTCATCTGTAAAATGGGCATAATAGTGCCTTCCGTGGGATTGCTCTGAATATATATATATTTTTTTAAGGATTGCTCTGAATTTTAAATGCAATTCTGCCTTGAAGGAGCCTCACCCAGCACGGGCACACTCCGAGTGCCTGATACACCCTGGCTGTCCTCATAATTGGAAAGCTAGATTTGTGAATTAAGGAGAGGACTCTGAAATGTCTTCGCAGTGTGAGAGCATTAACTGGAGCTGGGATAGGAGGAGAGTCTCACTTCTGGAGGGTCATTCGTCCACACTGGCCCCAAAGGGAGCATGGCGATTTGTAATCAGCGCAGGCGGTTATATCGTGCTTCTCAGGCGGCATGTCGGCCCGAGAGCTGGTTACGACATGCGTTCTGACCCTGGGGGCTGAGACCCGAGATGCTGTATCTCCCTCGGGCTCCCAGGTATTCTCCAGGCTGCCGGACCAAGGACCACTCTCGAAGTAGCCCACCAAGGTGCGAATCAGCCTGATGATTTATCGAAGGGAGCCTGTTAGTGGGCCACCCGGGCCCTTTTCTATGCTAACTATACAAAGGAAGGAAACATCTCAGTGTCCTGTCGAGGGTACCAGGGAAGATTTGGGGAGGGGGGAGCGGATGTTGGAAGTGGCAGGGCTGTCTCGCTATAACTCAGAACGATGAGAGAAAAGGCAGACGGCATCTTCATGGTGGTTTGTCCTGAACTCTGGGCGGTTGCATGCTCTCATCTCTTGGGATCGGCCTGGCGGAGAGCCAGCTGAACTCACTTCAGAGGAGATGGGCTCGTCGGCTGGCCTGCCTCCGCAGTCTTGCTGGAGGACGGCCTGGGTACAGAACAGCTCCAGGCTGCGGAGGAAGCCACAGCACTCTGTGAACACAGAGATACAAGCTCCTGTTCCATCGTGCCACCCCAGGGAGCGCAGATGTGTGCGCACACACCCCCTTATCTCTTGCTTCATTTCCCACTACAAAGGATTTGGGAGAAACCTCGTGTGACCGCTGATGAAGAGTCGGTCCCCGAGCGCTGTGATTGTGCCCAATCAGCCATTGGTAGAACCCTCGAGGACCTTGGGTCTGGAAGGGAAAAACGATTCTGTGGATCCTTTTGCCACCTTAGGTTTTGATGTAAACTTTGCCCCTCTGGGTCTCAGCTCTAGTCTGGAAGAAGCATCGCCTGCGTTTTCAGCCCTCCATGGTCCCTTCCCTGGATAACCTGTGAGCCTGGGTCAGTGAATTTAGTGCAGTGGGATGTCTGTCGGGATCAGGATTCCAGTGCCTTTTGCGGGGTTGGGATAAAAAACTAGCTTGTTTCTTGCAGCCATTTCTCTCCCTTGCTGTGTGAGTAGTTCTCCCCCTTTGTCTAATTTTTGTGATGTTTACAAAATGAATTGCAAGTGGCATTTATTTGCTGTGCTAATGTAAATTAGGCGTTTGTGGGAACTTTTGGACCCAGCCCCATCCCGCTGGGGTTTTTCGAGTGCAGAAGGCATTTTATGTTCCTCGGCTCCTACAACCTGACATGTGAAAAGGCCGTGGATGTTTCGGGCGTTTAGACCTGTCAGACTGCTAATTCTTCTCACCTGTGAAAACATAACTGGCATTATCGAGGGCAACCCTTGGCTTGCCCTGGTAGTTCTGAAGCTCAGCCCCAGAAGCCAGGGGGGAAATTGATCCCTTAATGTGGCTTTCTTCTCGCTGGAGTTTCGTTTTGCGTGTCATGGTGCATTTGAGTTAGAGCAGCCAAGAGCCCGCTGAGCTGCCCTGGTGTGGTCCGTGTGGGAAAGTGCCTGCTGGGATTCCCGAAGGCTGTGGGTTCCAGCCCCGCTGCCTGGGGGTTCTGCAGCTGGGGCCCACTGTGCGAGGCCACGGGAGCGGGAGCTGGGGTGTGACTGGGGGGCCTGTGCCCTTCAGACCCTGCACTCTCAAGACCAGACTGATCTGGAAAGAAACATGCCACTAAGGGTTGGTTTCCCTGGCCCCACGTGTCCTCAGTGATCCTTTGTGTTCTGGGCATTGAGGAACTGGGCTCAGAGGCAGAGGGAGTTAAAGACAGGACCCACGTGCCTTCTCGTGAACCTCATACTGTGTCTCTGAGTCCGATTAGTGTGGCTGTTCAGCCTTTGCAGCAGCGGGTCCATCTGAAGGGCCAGACTTCTGTTGTCTGACAGCTAGATCTCCACTCCTTTCAGCCAGGGGCTGGGAGGGAGCACTGTCATGCTGCAGCTAGGTTGGGGGTGAAGGTCATGATCCCAAGGTGAAGGTGGCTTTCAGGACAGAGTGCAGGGAACCTGGGCCAGCTTCCCATGTCTCTGGGGAGACTGTCCGGGGTCATTCTAGCTTCTGCTAGATCGCTTTTCCACAGACACAGAGTGGATAATGCATTCTATGCCAGGGCCAGTAGGGGCTAGTATATTGCACAATGTGCCTGGTACCTTTCCAGGAGAATTGCTTCCCCTTTCCAGGCTGCCAGATGGAAGGAGCAGTGGCTTGGAATTTCCTACTCTGTGGACACAGGTGTAGATCTTGTTCAGACTCTCACCTTACAAGCACTTTTCCACATGGCTGTGGCTCAGCACACACCGTGCGTGACTGTACCGGTTAGCGTTCTCCACTTCAGCTCTGCGCTTGACTGCTCTCTGGGAGTGATACATGAACATGTAGGGCACAAGTGTTTCTGTAACATCGGCAGGGGAGCCCGTGGCCACTTCCCACCATGTTCTGTGTCCACACAGCCCCAAATGCGTCTCTTCTGTTGTCTTAGCATTCTTGCTCTTGTCCTCCGGTGGGGAGGGGCCCTGTGGGGAAGAGCCGATCCCCACAGCAGCCTCCCGGTCAAGACGAAGGGCTTCATTCTTGTCCCTGTTTGTATGGGAATACTTCTACCTCTGGCTGGCGTTGGGGTAGAGGAAGTGGTTTGTAATTCTACCCTCCTGATATTTCTTTCCTATATCTCCCTAAATATACATGCTTTGTGTGTGGTGGGGAGCAAGGGGGAGAGGGGGACATAGAAGAGAAATGACATCTCCAAATTTCCTACTTTTTATTAATTCTTTCTTTTTACTGAAGTATCACACACATCCAGGCAAGTGCCCATGTCATGTACACAATTCAGGGAATCATAACCTTTGTGCAGACACTACTCAGGTTGCAAACAGAGCATCATAAGCACCCCTGGAAGCCCCCCTCCCTAGCTGCAGCCTCCCCCCCCACCGCTTCTCCCCAGAGGTAACCCATAGAGTGACCTCTAGCGCCAGCTAAATTCCAGCATCTTTGGACTTGGGATGAGTGGGATCAGACAGTGAGAGCCCGCCAGGCCTGACGTCTGTTGCTCAGTGGTATATTCCGGAACTTCCTCGTGTGGCGCCGTTGCACGCTCGTTGATTTTCATCGCAGCGCAGAATGCTGTTGTGTTTCTGTGCCGCCACCTACCTGTCCGCTCTGGTACGGGGAGACCCTCTGAGTCTCGTCTAGTGTTTGGCCACAGCATTTTTACTGGGAACATTTTTGACCACGTCTCCTGGTAGACCCATGTATGCATTTCTGTGGGGTATGTTCCCGGAAATGGGATCTCCGGGTCCTCGGGTAAGGCCCATGGTCCACTTTCTTAGGCACTTAGGCAAGTTCTTTAAGTGGTCCCCCCAGCAGTGGATGAGGGTTCCAGTTCCTCCATATCCTTGCCAGCACTTGGTGTTTGAGGTCTTTTTGGTGTAACCTAGTAGGCGTGAAGTGGTATCTCACTTGGATTTCTCTGATAATCTGATTAATCTGATAATTAAGGATGTCCTTAAGCATCCTGTCATATGTTTATTGGCTGTTTGGTTATCTTCTTTCATCAAATATCTGGCCCACTATTCTGTTGGCTCTCTGTATTTTCCTATACGTCTATAGGACTGATACAGGTTCTAGATAGGAACCCTTTGGTTGTATGTGTTCCCAGCCAGTCTTGAGCTTTAAACGTGCCTGGAGAACATCCGATAGGTTCACTGCAGGAGGCTGTGCCCCCTGGCCCCGAAACCCAGGAAAATGCTGGGGTGTGGCTTATCAGGGAGCACTCAGGCAGCCCTCCCCTGGCTGGGTGAGAGTTAACCACCAGCCTCCTCTTTCCTGGTACTGGCTTGTGACAGAATGTTCTTTCTTCTGGATGTGCAGGGTTCTTGTGGGCGCACCAAAGGCAGAGTCCAAGTACAGTGCTTCAGTGAGGTCCCCTGGGGCTGTGTTTAAGTGTCGTGTCCATACCAACCCTGACCGGAGATGCACCGAACTGGACATGGCTCGAGGTAAGCGGATGTCACTGATGGGTTCCACACCCTCACACATCTTCCTCCCTCCTATCCATCCACTCACCCATCTATCCATCCATTATGTGTCAAGTACCTATTACTGCACAGAGATCTACTGGGGAACAAAGCCAAGATCTTGCCCTCCTGCGCCTTACAAGTTATTGGACTGAGAGGCATGAAGATGAATAGTTGAGGGCAAGAAGACCAGAGGGGAGGTGGGTAATTGATCTACACATGAAAAGATTCACACTGGCTAGCTGGGCAGCTACGGGAGGCAGAACCTCCAAGCCCAGGAAAGCACGTCCTCGCTTACTGAGTGAGGACGGTGTAGCCGGAGTACTGAGTGGGAGAGTGGAAGAAGGGTTGATGGGGTAGGCTGGGGCTGCCTCCCATGGGCCCCAGCAGGCTGGGGTAAGGTGTGAAGATTTTATGCTTTGCGCAAAGGGGGAAGCCATTAAAATCCATCTTAGGCTTTATAGTTTAAGTAGGGAAAGATATGATGGATGGAGGTCTTAAAAAACTCACTTCAGTTCAGTGGAAAATACATGACGTATCATCTTTGGAGTCAGGGGATTCTACCCAGGTTCAGAGTCCGGCTCTGCCAGTTACTAGTTGGGACTTACTGGCAAAGCTCCATGGCCTTCATGGCCTCAGTTGCCTTGCCCGTAAAGTCAGGATGAAGATACCTTCAGAACGATAAGAAGAGAGGTGATGCGTTGATCTGTGCTTGGCACATAATGGGAGCTCTTTTATTACAATCCCTCAGGGCCTCACTTTCTCCAAAGTTCTTCCCCAGCAAGAGCTTCTGGTTGTATTTTTTTGAGCGAAGAATTGTTCTGATCTTCAGCTGAAAGGGAGAGGTATCCGCAGTGTTCTCCAGCGCTACTCAAAATGACGGGTTTGTGAACCGCTTATTCCCAGTACATAAGAGATCACAGAGCTAGCTTCAGACCATAAAGCCCCGCACCACTTCCTTCATGGAGCAAGTCCTGCATGAGAAAAATAATCGGCTCAAATAAACAGCCAGCAGGACACCGTGATGGAGTCGATTTACACTTTGCTCCAAGTTCCTTATTTTCTCACTGGCAGGTGACCAGCATTTGGACTGTATGTAGAACACCCTTTGAAAAGTAGTCCACAGGACATCGTTTCTCAAAGCATGTCTGGCTTTTCTCTTTCTTATCCAGGGAAGAATCGGGGCATGCCGTGTGGAAAGACCTGCCGGGAAGACCGGGATGATGAGTGGATGGGGGTGAGCCTGGCCCGGCAGCCCAAGGCGGATGGCCTTGTGCTGGTAAGGCCTCCTGGGGGTGCTGTGGGGAGGGGATGGCACTCTGAGGACCGATGGCTCTGTGATCCCCTAGGCAGGCTGGATGGCACAGTGACAAGGGCATGGCCTTGGGGGTTGCTGGCTCCAGACTCCTGCTTGGACCAGTGATGGATCTTTTTATTTTCGTTATCTGTCGGATGTTTAATGTCTGTTCCAGGGTGTAGAGATATGGTTGTTTTAATAAGACAAAACGTGTGTGAGCTGTGCTTTGGAAATCTTGTTCATTACATAAGCACTTTTGTGAGTGTGTGTTTTTTGAGGTATACGGTGCATGGAATGCACAGAATCAAGATTACAGTTTGGCTTTTGACCATGGCACACTCCTGTGTAATCCCCCCGCCCCCTTCCAGTTAGAGAATGTTTCTCCCATCCCCAAAAAGTTCTCTTCTGTTCCTTTCTAGTCCGTTCCTCTACCCCAAGGCAACCACGGTTATGATTCGTACTACTGAGGATTACTTTTTATACTTCTAGAACTTCATATAAATGGAAACCTACCATCTGTGCTCTTTTGTGCAAGGCTTCTTTCACTCAATACTTTGGAGATTAACCCGTGTTATATCAGTAGTTTATTCCTACATAGGGTTATGTATTGGGAAATCCGGGTTATTTTTCATGCTTTACAGTTGACCGTTGAACAACACGGTTGGAACTGCATGAGTCCACTTATAGGTGGATTTTCTGTAAATGTATTTTCTCTTCCATAGGATTTTCTTAGTGTTTTATTTCCTCTTGCTGACTTTATTGTAGGAATATCAGGTCTAGTACATATAGCATGCAAAGTACATACAAAGTAAGTTCTTGATCAGGTTCAGGCCAACAGACTATTCAGTTGGGAGGAGTCAAGAGTATGTGCGGATTTCCAAGTGCATGAGAGCTCAGTGCCACTAACCGCCACATTGTTCAGGGGTCACAATTCTATTTGGCTCCCAACGTGCATATGAGGTACTCAGGCTCCTTAGGTGCCTTGAGGAGGTACAAAGAATAGTCTTTATATACCCTTGACACTTGTGATACCCTACAGCTATGCCCTCCGATGAAGTAGCTGCATGGAGTCCATACACTTTAAATTTATCTAAATTAAAAATTCAGTTTTTCAGTTCCACTAGCCCCATTTCAAGTGATCAGTAGCAGCCCATGGCTCCTGGCTACTGTGTTGGACGGCACACAGAGAAAACACTTCCATCACTCCTGAGAGTTTTATTGGACTCCACAAAAAAGGAATTTGTAACTGCCTCAGAAGTTTTGTCTCCTTTTTTCCTTTGCTTTTACTCTTTCCTATTATGGTAGAACACTAAAGTAGTTACCCAGCCTGATGTGATCAGCTTGGTGGGGTTTTCATATCCACACGCTCGCATGCCTGTTGCTAATCCCATAATGTTCCCTCCTGGCCCTCTCCACGGAGATAACCAGTATTCTGACTTCATAGCCCTTTTCTTTTCTTTGGTTTTATCTTGGAAGCTCTATGAAGATTTTTCTTCTAAAAGTATAAGATCAAGGAGGGAAAACGTTACCAGCTGCCATTCATTGAAGGCTTCCTTTGGGCCACATGCTGTCAAGCTGAGGGTTTCACATATTTATATTTTATCCCGATTCTGAATGCATCTAGGCAAAATGTCTCCTTCCCCTCTTTGAGGAGCCCACTTTGTGTTAAACGTCTCCACAGCAGAGGCTGCTCTTGTGAATGCAGCCTGCCTTCTCACCAGGAGCGTGGTGTCTGCCCCTTGCTGGGCCCCTGGGGGAGGGAGGAAGCAGCTGGATGCTGTCACGAATGTGCAGGGGCATCCCGACTGGAATCACTGGGGATCCGCCGAGGGCCCCCGGCCCCGCTGTTTGTCTCCACGTCCAGCGCTTTAATCACTGTTGCGGGCTTTCTGGACCTTCTCCAAGCCTCGGCATTCCTCCAGACGTAGCGGCCCGACCCTGACCGGACCTCGAGGCCCCAGGAGGCCTGCAAGGCTTGTCTGCCATCCTCTGGAAAGGAGGGAAGGCACCGCTCCATCAGATCGGGGCAGCCTGAGCTTGAAATTCAGAGCAGCTGAGGTGGTGGTCTGGGGGACACATGGCCCACGAGCCCTGTGAGCGTGTGGAGCGTAGAGCCAGAGGTTGTCCTGTGGAAACGTTTCCTCCGCCCACAGAAGGAGAACGTCTGTGTGGCCGGGAACTTGCTCCCAGAGGGTCCTGTGTCATAGTAAATCTGTCTGAGGAGGGAGCTGTCTCCGGGGACCCCATGGACCACGTGGGACCAGTTAGCAAAGGAAGCCAGGGAAGGCAGTGCTGGGGCTTCGTGGAGATGGTGCTTGGGCATGATAGCCCTGTCCTGATGCACCCCACGCAGGGCTGTCGTTCTCTTATTTTGCACAGTTACTGCTTCATCCACTCAGTGGGCACCCACGGGGGTGCTGGAGAAGGAGGGGCTTGTGACCGCATCCATTTTCCTCATGGCTTTTTTTTTTTTCTAACTGTAGTCAAAGACACAATGTAATATTTATCATTTTAACCATTTTTTTAAAAAAAGATTTTATTTATCTGACAGCACAAGCAGGATGAGTGGCAGGCAGGGGGAGGGGGAGAAGCAGGCTCTCTGCTGAGCAGGGAGCCTGATGTGGGGCTCGATCCCAGGACCCTGGGACCATGACCTGAGATGAAGGCAGATGCTTAACTGACTGAGCTACCCAGATGCCCTGTCTTAACCATTTTTAAATGTGCAGTACAGTGGTATTACCTGTGTGCCCTTTGTTGGGCGGCAGGACTCTGAGCTTTTTCATCTTGTAAAACAAGCTCTGCACCCATTGAACATTTGCCCCCTTCCTGCTGCCCGTAGCCTCTGACTACCACCATTCCTCTAAGAGTTTGACCCTATTCGATAACTCAAGTAAGTGGAATCATGCAGTATTTGTCTTGTGACTAGCTTATTTCACTTGGCATAATGTCCTCAAGGTTCATCCATATTGTAGCGTATCACAGTATTTTCTTCTTCTTTTTTTAATTTTCATTTTAATTTTTTTTTTAGAGCCTCCACACATGCAGGGGGAGAGGAGCAGAGAGGGAGAGAGCGGAGGGAGGGGGGAAAAGGGGAGGGAGAGGGAATCCTAATCAGGCTTCATGCCCAGCATGGAGCCTCATGTGGAGTTTGATCCCATGACCCTGAGATCATGACCTGTGCCAAAATCAACAGTCAGATGCACTCAACGGACTGAGCCACCTGGGCACCCCATTTCTTTCTTTTTAAGGGCTGAATACTATTCTTTTGTATATATGTACCATATTTTGTTTACCCATTGATGGATATTTGGGTTGCTTCTACCTGTTGGGTATTGCGAATAATGCTGCTATGAACATAGGTGTGCAAATACCTCTTCAAGATCCTGTGTTCAATTGTTTTGTATATATATCCAGAAGTAGGATTAGCTAAACTCTATGGTAATTCTATTTTTTAATTTTTGGAGGAACTGTCACACTATTTTCCCACCATGGCTACAGCATTTTACATTCCCACCAACAGTGCACCAGAGAAGGGTCCCAGTTTCTCCAGATCACTGCCCACACATTTCCATTCCTTTACTAGTGGCCACCCTAGTGGGTGCAAGATGGTATTTCAAATTTCCCTAATGATTAGTGATATTGAGCATCTTTACACGGGTTTGATGGCCATTTGTGTATCTTCTTCGGAGAAAAGTCTGTTCTACTCCTTTGCACATTTTTAAATTGGATGGTTTTGTTGTGGTTGAGTTAGTCCCTTGGGTTTTTTGCACATATGCCATCTCTCTAGAAAAGGCCTGCCCTAGGTCCTCTCTGTTCCCAGCCCTCTCTCTCCTTCCTGATTTAGTCAGCTTCCTCCTTGAAGCCGGTCCTTTGGTGACCGTACTTTCTGGAATGAGCTTAGCATCTTTTGAGTCATTAAGAACCGAGCATCATGTAGTTACCTTTAAATGTATAACTTACCTGCGTGTGTGTCTCCTTTTTTATGGAAGCTGCTTGAGGGAGAGGCTGCATCTTTTTACCCTTTTTACTGTCAGTACTTGGAGACAATCTCTCTAAAGAGGGGTGTCTAAAAGTGTGCTTGAGTAAGATGAGGGCTGAGTGTCACTGTTAAAACAATTAGAAAGCAAATCAGTTGCCATTCCTTCTTGGTGGCTGCCTGAGTGATGGCTAGAGCCATGAGGTAAAATGCTTTAACATGGCCTTAGAGGTCAGGTGAAAGTAAGGTACAGGGAGTGGTAACGTCATCCATGTTTACATTTTATTCATTATTATTATTTTTTACTTATTTGACAGAGATCACAAGTAGGCAGAGGGGCAGGCAAGGAGAGAGGAGGAAGCAGGCTCCCTGCCGAGCAGAGAGCCCATTGCGGGGCTCGATCCCAGGACTCAGATTATGACCTGAGCTGAAAGCAGAGGCTTAACCCACTGAGCCACCCAGGCACCCCCATGTTTACATTTTAAAGGCCTTTTATCCACTTGCTTTTTCTTTAACGTGTCAAGTCCACTTATCAAGGCTTTCTGCAAGGCAAGTATTTATTTGAAAATTAAACACAGGAAGACAGGTGTTATTCAAACACCTTTGAACCCTCAGGAGGTAGCTGGGATGTGAGCATGGGACCTGTATCCCCAAGGAACATAATGTTGGATTCCAGGGTGGGTTTGAAGAGGAGGAGGTGGGCTGGGGTTTTTTGCATACAGCATCTGGTGCTGATTCAGAGTAAAGAACAGATGGAGAATTTGAAAGCTGTGACAGGGCGTGAAGTGTCGCATCGACCAATGACGTTTTCTCTGCCCTGAACCCAGCAACCAGCTCTGGTGGGCTGACTTTGGCTTCACATCGGCCAGTCTTGTCACAGGTGTTGTGGTTCCTTCATGTTCTCTTCCAGCAAACAGATGATACCAGGAGCAAACGCAGCGTCGGCATTAAGGCAAGCCCCTCGCCTCCCCACATGGTCCCCCAGCACTCCTCGTGTGCAGATGACAGTTTAAGAAGTAGAGAATAAGAAATCATTTCTTACCATAAACACCCAACCCACCTGGCACAGGCATAGACTGGGAGGGCACCTCAAGATGTTCAAGTCTGATGTTTCTGCTTTTCAGTCATCTCCAAGTCTCAGACGACAAATAACAGAAGCATCTAGATTATTTCTGGTGGCAGCGGTGTTCTTGGCGCTAGGCCGTGTCCTTTCCAAACACCAGGGCAGTCCCTGTCTATTCACTGCTTCTCATCTGTCTGCTGTTTCAGAGCTGCAGGGTCCATTTCTGCATTTACTTCTATTGCTGTGTTTCCGGGTTGTTGTTGTTTAGAGAACTTTTAATGAGCTAAAACACATGGAAGAGAGTACAGAAATAATTTGTGTTCACTTTGATAAATTGTCATTGGGGCAACATTCTCAGAATGGACTTTCCCAGTATCTCAAAAGCCCCTTCCCTGTGCCTCCCAGGCTACTCCATCCTCCCTTGGAGCAGGGGGCAGAAGTTGGGGGGGGCACTTACTTGCTGGGTAGGGGAGATCTGTGGCATCGTGGTCCTGACCCCCTCCACCCACTGTTCCCGGTGGCCCAGGGCCTCGCCCTGACTGTGCAGGGTGGACCTGAGGTGTGGTAATAGCTCTGGCCATCTGTGTAAGAGGGTGGGGTGGGGACCTTCGTGCCTTTGTGGCTGAGCCATTGGGAGAGGCCCAGGATCCACTCCCCCTCCCCCTGCCCCCCACACACTGCCTGCCCAGAAAGACATGCTATTTCCATATAACAAAAAAGACTTGAAATAAAACTTGTTCGTTTTCTCCTTTTATTTTTTGGAAGTAAAAAAAAAAAAAAGGCACAACCATCCTTATAACTGGAAAGATGTCAGATTCTAAGATTTGGGGCGATGGTAGACCCTCTTCCCCTTTTTTAGGATTATCTGGAATCTGAGTTTGGCCGGTCCTGCTGTCTTTTTTAGAGAATGCTCTTTCCTGTTCTTCCCTGCTCTGCCCCCCTTCCTCCCTCACAGCAGAACTCATTTAGAGAGATTGATGGGGTTAGTAATCCTTTGGAGACAGTCCCTAGGAATTTTTTTTTTTAACGTAGGAGTCAGATTGACATGCGTGTGTGTATATATAATGATAATCAGGGATAAACAGTCTTTTCTTTCTATAATTTATATTCAGAAATACTCTTTGTTGCTTTCCTACATGCATACTGCCTTTGACACTTTGATCTCTGACCTCACAGAATGCTTTAATTTTAGTTTAGTTTACTGTGAAATGCAATATTTGGATTTTCTAGGAATTCTTCAAGATCACTTCTTAAACAGTTTATGGCACTTAAAAAAAAACAAAAACAAATGAGACAATAAACCAGACATTAAATGCAGAACATCCTTCCTTAGAAGAGTCAGCAGGCCTCATGGTAAACATCCGCCTCTTCTTACTGTCTCTCCGGCCCAGAGATACAATAAAATGCAGTAAGCCCTGGACGCCAAGGGCTTTCCTGAGTCTATAAGCTAAAATAGGAGTCACAGGAGCCAGCCAACTAGATGGCTTGCAAGCCAAGGGAATTGAGTCAGAACTAAACATGGAGAAAATCAACTGCTTGGTGGAGTGGAGCGATTACGGGCTTTGTGACAGATTTGTACAGGTCCTTGAGAAACCTGCGGTGAGTACAAGACAGGATCAAGTGCGGAGGTATGACGCTTTGCAATATAAGGAATAACAGGACATTTGTTTTGTGTAGTTTAATGTCCTAGGGCAAGAGCCAGTGAGCATGTGGGCAAATTCACCTTTCCCCACAGTGGTCATTTCAGAGGTATTGGTGCCTGTGGATAAGGCTGGGAACCCAACAGCCACCAGAGCTATCTCAGGTGGTGGGTTTGACGGTTCCTCAGGCAGGAAGTTGAAGTTTTCTTTTTCTTTTCTTTTTTCTTTTTTTTGAAAGATTTTACTTACTTATTTGACAGAGAGAGATCACAAGTAGGCAGAGAGACAGACAGAGAAAGAAGGGGGAAGCAGGCTCCTTGCTGAGCAGAGAGCCGAATGTGGGGCTCTATCCCAGGACCCTGAGATCATGACCTGAGCCAAAGGCAGAGGCTTAACCCACTAAGCCACCCAGGCACCCCAGAAAGTAGAAGTTTTAAATGGATAATGTTTTCTAGTGAGACAAGGAGGGCCCTGAAAGGGTGAGTTCCAGTCCTGTTTGTAGCACTTGCTGGTTCTGAGCCCACTTGCGGTTCCCACGTGTGAAGCAGGAATTCCAGACTCCTGTGCCCACCCCCGTGTGGCAGAAGAAGTCAAACATGGGCCATAGAAATGCTGGACATTGTGGCCTGTTGTGCATTTGAAGGAGAGAAACCAAGAAGTTAAGAACGCTGATTATTTTAAAATGCGGTATTTTAAGGAAATACATCTGTAGGCCAGACTGAAGTGGCTCGGGAGTGGAAGTGAGTGGTACATGTGCACGAGAACCCGGCACACCCTCGGAGTGAGCAGGTCGGACTCCGGCCAAACGTGTGGATGCTTGGACATGTGCGGTCGTACATGGAGTGGGCAGTTATGTCCGAACATGAGGCTGGGGGTGTCTTTAGTGGGTGGGGAAGGATGCGCCCAGGCCACGTTCCTGCCGCGGGCTCCCATTTCAGGGTCTGTTGGACCCTGGTGCTGAGAGGCTGTCAGAGAGCTGACTAGGGTGTCTGTCTGTCCATCCCTAATGGCCTCATCTCACATAGGCCAAGCGATAGCCCACCTCGGATCCCTCTGCCTCGAGCCTCCTCCCAGGTGCCCTTCTAGCCATTTCTTTGATTTCTCAGGTCTCTGCTCAGATGGCCCCTCCTCAGAGTAGCCCTCCCTGGCCTGCCTGTGGAAACCAGCCACGTTCTGGCATGAGGGAACTTTGGGGTGAGATGGAAATGTTCTGTATCTTGTTTACGGGTTGTCTACATGAGTGTACACCTTTGTCAAAGCTCATTAAATGACATACTTGGGATTTGAGCATTTTGCTCTGTGTTAACCTACTTTGAGAAAAGAGCCATCAACATCTACGTCTAGTTAACGGCGCACATGCTAAAATCTTTCTGTAGGCAGAAACGGTCAAATACGGGCGGTGGTCCAACCTGCTACTTTGCCCTGAACCAGCTCAAAACAGGAGCTCCCCAAGTGTGGCCTGCCATCCAGCAGCCTTGTGAGGGCTGGAGTCTGTCTCCCCCACCAGGCTGACCCAGTTCTCTGACTGTTCATTGCTGTATCGTCAGGGCCTAGCACAGAGCCTGGCACACAGTAGGTGCCCAATAAATACTCGATGGGTGACTAAGTGAACAGATGCCCCTGTGAGGCATGCATAGCATACTCATCTGGCCTGTGGGCCTCAAGGATGTGTGTTGGGGGTTGTCTTCTCTTGACCTGGTTCCCTTTTCTTTGCCTTTCTTGCTCTCTGTCACTGTGGTGGTTCCCCAGGGCCCATCGGCTCTACCTCCAGCTTGCACCCTGAAGCCATCCCCTCCTCTCCTCCCTGCTGCCCCATCCCGGGCCAGGCCAGCATCCATTCTCACCTGGACGTTCACTTCTACTCTACCTGTAGTCTCCACACAGTGGCTGTGTTGTCTTTCTAAACTGTAAGGCAGATCATGCCACTCACCAGTGTGAGACTCTGTCAACTTCCCTCTGCACGTCCACCAAAGTCATAGTCATCAAGG
Source organism: Meles meles (assembly GCF_922984935.1). NCBI lineage: Eukaryota > Metazoa > Chordata > Mammalia > Carnivora > Mustelidae > Meles > Meles meles. Next base: position 32,376,530 of record NC_060069.1, on the reverse strand, counting down.
TCTACAGGACCCCTTGCTTTGAAGGAATGAAGAGCAGAGAGGCTGGTAGGCTGACCTCTTTCTTCCCACTACAGTCCAGACCAGCCCACCAACGACCTTCCTTTCCCTTGAACCTCCAAGCCTTTCTCACGTGCTTCCTCAGCACCTGATGACTGCACCCTTGAGTGTGGCTGGCGCTCTCTCCCTGACCTCTGTCCTTCCCACCCCCAGAGTCTCTGTCCCATAACCCCGGGTTTTTCCTTCCCAGGCCTCAGCACTAGGGACAACCCCTATTCATTTATGTGTTTGTTTCCTTTTTCTTCCTAGTAGCTCCCCAGGGGCATGTTCTTATTTGTATAGGTTGCTGATGCCCTGGACAGTACCTGGAGCCAAGCTGTGGCTGGGCAGGAGGGAGGATGGCTTTCTGGCCCCTCTGCCCCTCTCCACCTGTGGAACCACTTGGCATTGCTAGAGCTCTGCTGTGGGACCTCCTGGGCCTGAGTTTCCTGCTCTGACCCCCTCTCTGTCCTTTAGGCCTGTGCCCACCGCTGGAAGAACATCTACTACGAAACAGACCACATCTTGCCCCACGGCTTCTGTTACATCATCCCGTCCAACCTCCAGGCCAAAGGCAGGACGCTGATCCCTTGCTATGAAGGTGAGCGCTTCTGACCCCCCCACCCCCCACCCCTACCCCACACCTGCTGTGGCACCCTGAACAACTCCCATCATCTCCGTTTCCCGCAGCTTTCCAAACTCTGACTGGAGGGCAGCACTGGGTCCCCCGTTGGCCTCTTGGCACCCATGGCCCTGCCCAGGAATGGGGGTGAGCAGGGGCTGTGATTTCAGACCCCGCCTAGCCCAGCCCTGCCCATCTCTGCCCCAGAGCCCATGGTGTGCACTGAGCTATATGAAGTCTCAGTCTAAAAATCACCAAGCCTCAGCCAAGCAGTCGGGCAGAAGTTGGTTTTCTGGCACTGCCACATGCCGGGCAGCCTTAGGAGAGCTGCTTTCTCTTCTGGGCCTCGATGTCCTCGCCTAAAAATTCAGAGGTTGGCTCGATGGTCTCCACGGTCCCAGCTCCCAGATGGTCTTAAGGCTCCTGAGACGGTTTTGTGGACAAATGTCCCGAGACAGTGGGAATCCCGAAACCCAGGATTCGGTCATTCCATAACATCACAAGGCTCTTTCCTTCCATTTGTTCCACATACTGTCATGACCGTTCAAAGACCTCTTTGCCAAGGGGCACTTGGGATCTTGGAAGGAAATGTATTTTCCCAGGCTCCCTGCTTAAAACCTCCAAACACCACTGAGCTGATCATTATGATTATTTTTTTAATTAAAAAATGTTTTTTGAGCTGATCATTATTTAGCTCAGTTGAACTTGAGGTTTAAGGATCCAGGAAACGCTCACCTTTTCATTGGTTTTAGAGTTTGTACACTCCAGTTTTTGCCTAATTCTGAGGGAGCTAGTCCTTGTTCCCTCTCTAAGTGCTGTGCTATTCATATTTTAATCTCCCTCTAATTTACTTGCTTGGACTGAAGTCTCCACCAGCCTGTGTCCACGTTTCCTCGGGGCCTCCCTGGGGTTTCCCAGGCTTCAAATTTTGAGGCCACCAAAGATGGTTCTGAGAACTTCTGTCTGGACACATGCATTTTTCTGCCTCCTGGAGGACCCTCCTGGGCCCTGAAGGGAACTCGGGTGTCCTGAGCAGGCGTTCTGTGCAGCAGTCCCGTGGAAGAACTGGCAGGGCATGAACGCTGACCTTCTGGGAGGGCGAGCCTTGTTCTTTCCTTCTCTGTCCGCGTTTTGTCAGCTGTGGCTGGGCCATGTGGAGAAATTGAACTCCGGCGCTGTTTATCTCTGTACTGCCCCAGTCAGAAGAAAAACTTCTGAAAAATGGACATAATGTTGTCTGCCGACAGAGATGGACAGATAGTATGAATAAATCAATAAGGGGTCAAGGCTGTGTTCTGACTGCCCCAGCTTACTCCTCACCCCTGCCCCCCTGCCCTACCCCAGGAAGAAAAGGGGAAGCTCCTGGCACAACTCTGTGGGTAGCTCATTGGCCTGGGGACAGGAGAGGGAATCGATACGAGTACGGGAAACAAAGATGATTGAATCCAAACCAGTTGTGCAAGAAGACCAGGATGTTGGTTTTCCCAGAAGACATATTGTGAAATAGGGACATGTTGCTGTCCCTGGCGTTTCCTCTGTATCCCACTGTAAGCGCGGGAGCGCGGATGGACAGCCCTCTGAAGAGGTGGTAGAGCTTGGGGCCACCGTGGCTCACACCTGCGCACGATGTGTTGTTAAGTAGCTGTGAGCTCAGCACTGGGCCAGTGTTAGTTTGGGGGACTTGACACCGTCTCTCATGTCATCTTTACAACTCTCTTCACTTGGGTTTTGAACATGTGTAGTTTTCTGGAGGTCATTCCAGAAGACCCCAGTGGGGCTATGGGAGCAAGAAGAGGGAGGGAAGACAGCTCATGAGAGATGCTACCTACAAGTTACCATCATGGGCAGCTGGGGCACAAGATCTGAGGCTAGCAGAGAACACACCTTGGGATTACCCACCTGAGGTGTGTAGGGGCTGGAGTCTTTCCACCATTCTGTCCTGCTGTGTGTGGGGGCAGGGAAGGCCCCCCAGCAGGGTGATGCAGGTGCTGGTCTCCAGGCTGTATCCTGGGAACGGTGAGGGTGGCAGGGTGTGGGTGGGGCCCCTGATGCCTGACAGGAAGGTGGAAGCCCACGTGAGCCAATAAGGAGCACAGCAGGGCCCGGCGACCTCTCGGTTCAGGGCTGCTCTGCACATCCCTCATTCACAAGCGGGGCCTTAGGAGATCTCATAGGTTTCTTCCCCCTCTGGGTGGTTGTGACCCTCACCAGGGAATGTCCCCCTAGGGCTCACTGGTCCCAGAAGAGCTACGTGTGGAACAGACCTGCTCTGAACCTGCAGCCGGAGCCCAACTAGACCAGCCGAAGCCCAGCTGACCTGTGGGAGTCGGAGTGGGAAGGGAACCGCTTGTTATTGTCACAGACATTTCATGGTCGTTATGCAGTCATAGCTGACATGGGGCTCGACTCATGATCCCAGATTCGTCACACAGCAGTGGATGGACGATCATCCCAGGCTGCCAGGGTTGTTCTTGGACTGTTCCTTGACTTAATGATGGCCAAGTGGAGCCAGCAAAGAAATGAGCAGAAATGGTGGTACCCCTGCCCAGTCCTCCTTCTCCATGGGCACACACACACTTCCGTGTGCTAACTCATTCATGGGGCTGGGGAGCGTTGGGTTCTAAGAGCAGCCCCTAGAACAATGGGGCACTGAAGAGAATGCTTCTGTGGTTTTAGTTCCTGTAGGAGGCAAGGGGTGGCCAATGCTCAGATTTCTCTAAAAGACTGGCTTGGCAGGATGAAGGATGTGGTCCCCAGTTAGAGACCCTTGCCTGTGCTCTGCTGGCTTTGGGGATGTCCACCTCCCATTCTTGGGCACTTGGGTCTTAAAGCAACTGTATTTTCCTCTTAATGTGGAAAACCCTGGTGTCCCAAGCTCTCTGTTCCAAGTGAGGGATCACATGACAGCTAAGTACAATACAACAGAAGTATTTCAGAATTTGATAAGACTTTTGAATATCATCTTGATGACCCTTCTTTCCTGAGGTCTAGAGATGTGTGGCTTGCTCAAGGCCAGGTTTTTCTTTCCATTCTCTTATTTGTGTGCCATGCAATGGAGAGGCAATGTAGCATGGTGGCTAAAGGCATAGGCTCTGGACCCTGACAGCCAGAATTCAAGTCCTGGCTCTACCCTGGTGAATGTGCCTAAACTACCTTGGGGGTCTGTGAAGAGGACGAAGTGTGTTGAAACTTGTCCATTCTTAGACTAGTGCCCAGTGTGTGTGTGTGTGTGTGTGTGTGTGTGTGCACGCACTAAGCACATGTGTATATACTGATATTCCAGGCAAATGTGTGTTAGTCACTGTGGGGTGATTAATTTGTCTGCTAGGAACAGAGTCCACATAATCTTAAGTGCCTCATTGATAAAACCCAAATGACAGCTCTCGAGAAGTTCCCCAGCTGCAGGGGAAAACAGAGGAAATAGGATGTTTCCCACGCGGGAGAGCTGTGCGGGGAGAGAAGTTCATGCCAGCGTGTTCCGCAGGGCACTTCTCCCCAAAGACCTAAGTTGCAGCCAAGCTCTAAGTGGTGTGAAGACAGCTTATTTCATGTGACACCTGGAGACATGGATGCCCACTTTGAGTCTGCAGCTGAGGGGGTCCGCTGGAAGAGAGCACGGTGGGATTCTGCTGTTGGTCATGGCACTGGGTGCTGGGAAGGGAGGAAGGGGCCTTTCTTCCTCTGAGTGTGTCCGCCGTGGACTAGCAGAAGGACCATGGAGGAGCATGGGAGCCCTGCTGGGGGCCCGCTCTCTCATGCTTCTGTCTCTCTGGATCTCCATTGTGTCACCTCTGAGGGTTCTCTTCAGGGGCTCCTGAGAAAATTGAGACGTGCTCAGAAAGACCACACATTGTTCTCTCATTGTAGGTCTCCCAGAGGCTCACCTGTGCTCTCTTCAGAATGTTGCAATGTTGGTTTAATAGACGAAAGCCTCGAAGTCTATAGGCCTGTGTCCAGACTGTCTCGAACTTTTGAATTCTTAAAACATCGGTCTTTGGCACAAAGGCATTTTTCTCGTGACTTTTCAGGTGCTTCCTGTTTCTGGTTGGGTGGGAAATGCTATCAGGGTATCCTGTTTGGAACCAGGAAATGCAGAGGGAATGGGAAACAAAGATGAGTCGGACACAATGTAGAATAAAGCAATGGAGCATACCATTAAGTCAGCCGTTTAGCTTGTGCATGATACGAGAACAGCATCATTACTACCAGATGTTGTTTGGTTTTATCTGAGTGTGTGAGAAGACGAGAAGTTCAGTGGGACGACATGGGGGGGTGGGGTGGGAACTATTGGTAAGCTCTATGAAACCTGTTGCTCTTAAGTCAAGTCAGTGCCTTGTTAATATATATATATTATATAGGCACACAGATTTCTTTCTTCCTTTGCCTTTGACCCTGCTGAGACAAGAAGCCAGAGCTTGGCAGGAACGGGTCTGTAAACAAGTCATTTTTTTTAAACATTTATTTATTTATTTTAGAGAGTGCACATGTGAGTGGGGGGAGGGACAGAGGGAGAGAATCTCAAGCAGATTCCCTGCTGAGCATGGAGCCCCACTGGCGGCCCAGTCTCACGACCCATGAGGTCATGACCTGAGCCAAAGCCAAGATTTGGATGCTCAACGGACGGAGCCTCCCAGGCGCCCCACAGATTGTCTTTTTATTGTGACAAAAATAGTCTCACTAATCTGGAAAAATTGGGAACAGCTCTGCTAAACTAACCGAAAGTGTTCCAGGTGAAACACTGATAAAGAAGCGGAATGAGAACACCACCTCGTGTTAGACCCGGTTTCAGAATCTGCCTTTCCTGCTCACTTGTTCCCTTGACTGAACGCATAGCTCCTACTCTGTCTGGGTGACTTTGGGTAAACCCTCTGAGCCTCAGTGCTCTCATCTGTAAAATGAGAGCCTACTGAAGAGGTATTTGAGTATATTAGGTGCCTAGCTCAGAGTGAACACCTGATTAAGTATGAATTTTTTAGTTAAGTGCCGTAATAAAAGAAAACTTCAGAGAAGGTTTCTGGCAAATCCTGCTTTAATGAATAGATAATGGAGGGTAGAAAGTTGGGTATTACAAAAATGACTTTAAGACTCCATAAAGGAAAAAAAAAGACTCCACAAAAAGATGATAGTGTCTTAAATATCTTTAAAGATCCTATTTGCACAATTTATTTACTGGTAAGCTCTCCTCTCCCCCTTTTGGTAGATTAGGGTCTAAAGTTTAATTCATGCCGTGTTTAAACATTCTTAAGTTGGGAATTGTTGGGGTCTGAATTTATCTAATTTCACTGTGCCTTAAACTTGTCCCGTTGATTCCAAAGATTTCTATGCTACTTTCTTATTAATTGGGGGTGACTGGCCTTTTATTCCCCGTTGCTTTTTCATCTCTCAGGACAGGCTCATTTCTAGAGAAGGAAACATCACCCATTCCCATGTGAAGTTTTCTTCTCCAGTCTGGTGTGGAATGCTGTGGCTCCGCAGGGGATAAAAATCAATCAAGAGCCATTTACAAATGAAAAGGGCTTGAGGTTTTGCCTTGTTTTGTTGTGTTTTTGTTTTGTTTTGGAGAGAACCATAAAAAGCTAAGTTGATCCATTTGAAAATTCAAGAACAAGCCCCATAAATTTTTATTAAATAAAGAACTCTACATTTACATAGGATTTTATGGTTTCTAAAGAGCTTTCATAAACATTATCTCATTTAAGTAAATATAACAAATTTAGAAACAGACGTAGTTCTGTATTATAGCCAGTTAAGGCAGAGAGGGACCCTGAGGCAGAGAGAGAGAGAGGGAGGGAGCATAGCTGCAGGGAAAAGCCAGGGCCAGAGGAGGTGACCAGGTCTCTGGCAGTGGCTCCTGGGGCTCAGGGAACCCCATCGAGCTTTCATTTTGGTGCCAAGAATTTTTACTACGGGCACAAATATATTCTATGCTTCCAACGTGTTTCCATATGCAGCGTGGAATGATTGACTGCTTAAGCCTTATTATCTAATATTTTCCTTACACATATCTAAATTTTATGACTTTCCTCTTCTTTTTTTTTTTAATATTTTATTTATTTGACAGAGAGAGATCACAACTAGGCAGAGAGGCAGGCAGAGAGAGAGGAGGAAGCAGGCTCCCCGCGGAGTAGAGAGCCCGATGCGGGGCTCGATCCCAGGACCCTGGGATCATGACCTGAGCCGAAGGCAGAGGCTTTAACCCACTGAGCCACCCAGGCGCCCCTATGACTTTCCTCTTCTAAAATTGCTAATCTGTATGACAGGTACCTTGCGTTTTATTCCTCTCAGAGCAACTAACTGATTCAGATTTACCTACCAGCTGTCAGGGATTGTGTTAGGGTACTTCACAGGTAGGCTCAGACTGAGTAATGACCCATTTTGGGGGGTAAGAATTCTTAGCCTCGTTGTACAGATGAGAAAACAGGCTCAGGGAGGCTGATGAAGGTCACAGACTCATGAAGTAGAGAAAGGATTGTTGGCATGGAAGTTCAACAGCAGGCTTCTTTGTACCACCTGTTCCGTTGGGATGTTGGCTTTCTTTGTGGTTACTGGGATGCTGTGGCTCTTCACTGAGCAAAATCTCCTATTATGTGGTAATTCTATTCTGATTTTTTGGGACTCTTTACTGGAGACATCTCAAGCTTTCTTGTAGTTTTGCAGTTTTAGACACAAAATATAGACACACCCCAGCAGTGTGGGGGGGAAGGTCAGATGGGGCCCCTCAGCCTGATACCATTTTCCTGAGAGGCCTCTCTGCTCTGTGTCCTAGAGCTTTCCTTGCTGTAAGCATTTGGTTTTCACATCTGAGCAGTGGTTTGACGGTCTGTGTTTCAGTGGTAGTTATTCCATGAGTCTGTTAGTTTTGGTCATCATGTGAATTTTCCTTAGCTCTGGGCTGGGACTCTCACTGAGATGTGATTGTCCCATGTTCAGGGTCACTTTTTAGGAGGGATGAAAGCTACCACAGTGTACAATGTCTTGGGCATTTCAGGCTGCTGTAACAGATCCACCACAGACAGAGCAACTTAAACAACAAACATTTATTTCTCCCTGTTCCGGAGTCTGGGAATTCCAAGATCAAGGCTTTGGCCTAGTCAGTGTCTGGGGAGGGCACTCTTCTGTGTCCTCACGTGGTGGAGAGCAGAAAGAGGCAAGCTCTCTAAGGCCTCACAAGAAGACACTAATCTCATTTATGGGGACTCCACGCTTGTGGCCTCATCTAATGCTAACCACCTCCCAAGGCCCCACTGCCTGATACCATCCCATCAGGGAGTATGGTTTCAACATAGGGATTTTGGGGCGACACACATTTAGTCTATAACACACAGTAAGTTGAAGGTACGTATGCTATTTGTGCCCATAAAGTAGCTTGCTTCTGCTTCTAAAGTAGGGAGTTGGCGAAATTGGTACTAGATTCTGGGTGGAAGGTATTTAAAGATTATGAAACATTAAAAATTTTAAAAATTTTGTAGCAAATACATAGCATAAAATTTACCACTTTAGCTATTTCTAATTGTGCCGTACATACACTCACTATTGTGCAGCAACCACCATCCATCTCTAGAACTTTAACATCCTCCCAAAATGAACCTCATGAGTTCCCCACGTCCCCCGTCCCACACTCCACCCCAGCCCTGGCAACTGCCATTCTACTTTGTCTCAACGGAGTTTGACCTCAAATAAGTGGAAATCATGCATTGTCCTTTTGTGACTGCCTTATTTCACTTAACATGGTGTTTTCAGGATTTATTCGTATTGTAGCACGTGTTAGAATTTCCTCTCTCTCTTTTTTTTTTTTTTAAAGATTTTTTATTTATTTATTTGACACAGAGAGAGAGACCACAAGTAGGCAGAGAGGCAGGCAGAGAGAGACAGGAGGAAGCAGGCCTCCCGCTGAGCAGAGAGCCCGATGCGGGGCTCGATCCCAAGACCCTGAGATCATGACCTGAGCCGAAGGCAGCGGCTTAACCCACTGAGCCACCCAGGCGCCCCTAGAATTTCCTCTCTTAAGACTTAAAGTTCCACCGAATGGATGTATATACCACATTTTGCATATCCATTCATCCACTGATGGAAAACATTTTTCCAAGGACAAGAATGTTCTCACGGTGACTGTGCTCCACGAAGCATGATGGTATGAGGGAAGCAGATTGGCCGTCAGGGACCCTGCCATTTAATCCTGCCTCAGGCTCCTTTGCTGTGTGGCTTTAAATAAACTACTTGCTCTCTCTGAGCAATAGTGACTTCATTGGTAAAAGAAATGGATGGGTTTCGAATTATAGAATTATTTGGTATTCACTCAGAAATTGAGCAAAACCTCAGGAATAATTTGAGACTAGAAACCCATTTTTTTTCCTCTAGTTCATGGCTAAGTTCAGGAGCTATGAAAAAAACCATTTTACAATTGATGCATTAGAAAGACTACCTTTGAAAGATGAACCTTTCTCAAATGGGAAGAGAGGTTAGTAAGGAATTATATACTCTCTGGAGATCTTGATCTTTCCATGGGCTGGTTTTATCCCACCAGCGTTTCAGGAAGAGTTCAGGAAGTGACCCCACCCAGTTTCATTCTCAAGTGAATTAAAATTCATAGTGTAAGTCCCATGTATTGAGTTGTGGGTTGTGAACATTTGGAAACCAGTATTTTCCTCTTCTCTGAATTGCCTTCTGTTTAGACAGAATTTAGTAAAACTGGCAGCTAAACCAAGGAAAATACCATTTTTAGAGTGGAGGAGCCATACAACTTAATGAATTTTGTGTGACACGGGCCAAGTAACCCAAATCCACCCACAGCAGAGAGACAGAGCTTTCCAAACTGTTCCTGCCCCCTCCAGTGATTTCCAGGTCCCCCGTTCACCCACATCTTTTGCTTGAGATTCGGTTCCCTGGATTTAACTGCGTCAGGTTTGTTGCAGGACAGTGGGCTCCTGTCATGCTGACCTTGATTCTCCTTTGCTGCTTCAAGATGGAGAAACGTTTCTTTTCTCCGGAGGTGAGGGAGGGAACCAGCTTGTTGTAGCTCTCTGCCTGGCCATGTCCTTGGGGCAGGTGGCAACTGCGTGGAAGTGTCCTGGAGCCGCCCGCCCCAGGGCCCCCAGCCCGTGTGTGTGAAGGAAAAGTGCTTCTGGGAACACCGGAGACTAGAAGAGGTCCCACCCCATCCTTCCAGCCTGCCCTGCCTGGACTTCTCAATGGAGGGAAGGACTGTGACGGCAGCGTGGGGGGGGGGGGGGGGGGGGGCGCGTGGCGTTTCTTGAGGACAATGGGAAGGGGCAGCCTCCTATCTCCAAACCTACCTCCCTTTTCAAAGCTCCTGCCTTCTCAGGAACTGGATCTGGGTATTCTATCCTATTCCCCTGAGGCCTCAAAGGAGAGGGGATTGCCCAGGGGAGAATTAGCCAATCTGAGTTTTGAAAGCCCAGAAACATCAATCCTTTGGGTCCCTGTCGAGCTCCAATCACAACTGCCACTACTCTTAGGTCTCTGGGGTTAGGGGTGGCCCTGGGTGGAAAACTCAGGATTTCTGGTTCCCAGGATGGAAATCCTTTCCAAGCCGGGCTGGGGGTGGAGGTCAGGGAGCCGGACTGATTAGAAGACAGTAGGCAGGGCTGGCAAATCAGGGGCCACAAAGGTCCCAGGTAAGCAGGTTGGAGAGTTCGAGTCTTAGGGGCTGGAGAAGTGTACCTGCTCCTGTCTCATTTCCACCTGGGCCTTGAGTCTGTGCACAGAGAAACATGTGTGCACACCTTCCCTTAGTACACCAGCACTAGCACATACCAGTAACTGGCACAAGGGCGGTGTTGGGGGCAGTGAGATCAATGAGTTCACCTTGGTGTTGAATAAACCGTCAACTCTGATGAGCAGAGGCATTCTGTGATGGGGAGAGGGTATCATTTCCATTGTGCTGCGTGATTCCACGGACAGAGAAGCTGAAGAGGAGTGATGGGGGGTGGAAGCATGAGGACTAGAGCCTCTTTCCAAGCTGAAGTGACTAACCAAGAGTTAAAGAAGTTTCTGGGAGGTCAGAGTTATGGGTACTAGTCAGGAGCCCCACATGGTTTGATTCCTTGCTCTAGAGCACTCCCAAGAAGGCAGTTGTAGACCCTGGTGTCTCAGGAAGTCAAAGCCAGTGGGGTGGAGCCTGTTTTCTGTGTGTCCCTGACCCTCAGATCCCTGATGAGGCAGTCCCCGCTTGGGGACCCTGGGGCTGGCCTCTAACGGTACCTTGATGATGGCTGAGGCTGGGGTGCTGGTAGTGGGGCTTGATCTCACAGGACTTTCTCCTGAGGCCAGGAGTGGGTTACTCCTAGCTCCCAGTATGGCTGTGGCCCCCTTAGAAGCCCTGGGTCTTGCTTCTGGCATAGAGCTGTCCAGCACAGTTTAGGGATGAGGAGGAGAAAGACAGGTTTTCATATCTCCTGTTTTTGGAGTCCCTGTTGCAAAGCAGATCTTGAGGCTGTTTTCTTTAAAATGTGAAAGATTCCTGTGTAATTCTTATTCGTGTCCTAAATTGATAAGGCTGAACTGGTGTGTCCTGCACTGTAGCTTCATTTAGCTGCTGGAGTCTGAATTTTTTTTGTTTTATTTGCCTCAGAGTTATAGTTGGGTATTTAACCCCTCGAGTCAGTGGGGGGTGAATATGACTCTTGCCAGACCTTCCAGATTTAATATAACTGCTTGTTCGGGTTGGGACATTTTGATCCTTCTTGCCCTTATGCTATTTGATGTAGGCCTTATTATTAATTTTTATTATTTCTTGCCATGAGACAGTTTGATGCACGATCTCTTTATGACTTTCACAAGCCCCACTCCCAGCCAGGGTGCAAGACTTTGCAGAGAATAGGTGAGTCCTATCGTCCCTGGGTTGCTTTCTGCCAGGCCTATGAGTTCTCCTTGGAATAACTGGACAAGGAGGGAGGAACTGATCTAGCCCTCACAAGGAAGAGGAGTAATTCAATTGACATTCCATTGTAATTTAGCAGTCGGTTAATGGCCACTTACTGGAAAATGTTACCAGGCTCTGCGGTGAGTGTTGTTAGAAACTGAATTACTCTGTATATTTCCCCAGGGCCCTTTTCCCCCCTTCTCCTCTCACACAGACGCTCTCAGAGTGGCAGGAAGTGGCCCTATGTTGCAATCACAGCTGCATTGTTCCTTCATGTTATTTCTTTTGTTTCAAAATTCAGTATATTGCCTTTAATGGTACCAGAGACTTGCCCCGAGCCCTGGGTGACCTGGGGGATCGCTGGGTTATTTTGTTGCATTCCCAAGTGCCCAGAAATAGCCATGAGCTCTCGCCTGGCAGTGTAATTAATTTGAGTCATCTGAGCTGAACTCTCTGTCTGACCCTCCTGATCACACAGCTGAGCTCCTCTCTCTGTCTTTATCTATGTGGTGATTTCAACTGGCTGGTCACTTCTTGGTTTTGGGTAGTCACTCCATAGAACCTTCGATGGGCCACAGAGGTGAACGGATGTGAATCTTGGCTTTTGCCATTTACTAGCTGTGTGACCTTGGGCAATGCACCTAACCTCTCGGAGCCTTGGGAGTTTTGCATCTTCACAGATGGCAATATGGGCTCCCAGGGATAAGAGATCAGTGGAACGGCATGAGTGGGTGTGGCTAACAGGGTCTAGAACATGCTATACACTCTTCCTTCCAACTTAAAACCGCAGCACGGAAGGCCCCTTTGTCGGGTTAGCATGTTGGGAACCGTGAAGAAATGGTGGAGGAAAAGCACTTAACCATCTGTGTTTCTGTTGACCTGGAGAGATCTTCCCCTTTGTCGGAGGTTGGAGATGTCGGCGTGTGGCATCACACACCAGCGGGGATGGTGTAACTGAGTGCTGGAGCAGGTCTAGCGGGGAACCTCTTCCTATAGTCCCAGGCTCCATTGGCCGCTGTCTACTTGGATGGCAGGAATCATCTTGCCTCCAGCTCTGTGGAGCATCACGTTGGGAGGCTTGATTTTCCTCCAGCGGACTCCACACAGGGTCATGTTTTCAGCTCCCTTTACTACTGGGGCTCTCCATCCTTTCTGAAGTAAATGAAATAATCGTCACTGGCCTCCCACTTAATCACCATGGCTGCTGCTGTTCTTCCCCCACAGGCGTGGAGGGAGTCCGCTGGGGCGCTTGGCCGTCTCCCGGCCTGATGGCACCAGAGCCTGGAATTTTGAGGTCTGGTGGATTCCAGAGACTTTCCTTCCACGCCCCGGTCTGGAAGGCGTCCTCAGGCCCAGCCCGCAGCCATGCACGGGGAAGTGGCCAGCACGCTCGGCGCCCCCTCCACACGACCGGCACACACTGACGAGGCTGTGGTTTGCTTCTTTCCTTCCCTCCCCTCTAGAGTACAAGAAGAAGTACGGAGAGGAACATGGCTCCTGCCAGGCCGGGATAGCGGGCTTCTTCACTGAGGTGGGTGTCGCCCCTTGGGCGTTTCTGCTCTCTTGCCGATGTTGGTTGCCTGGCAGATTATGGTCGCGGTAGTTCCTTGAGATGGAGCTGCCGAGGCCCCACACACTCGAGCTGGGAGGGAGTAGATTCTGGTTCCTGGATGTGACATCCAGGGAAGGTGACTGATGCTGATGGGGGGGGGGGCTCCTCCTGGCCAGAGACCACGGTGGGGGGGGGGGGGCGTGAGTGAGCTCATTTGGAGGAGAACCTATTTGGGCAATTTCTCTAAGGAGTCGTCTGGACCCTGAGCCCCAGGGAAGGAACTGATTCAAAGCGGTGCAGGTGAGGTGGTGCTCAGTCAAGTTTGTGTCTCATTGCTGGTGCCGAGGAGGGTATATTAAACATCATGTCCTATCGTTCTTCTCTACGTGGAGAGACTTCATGATTTCATACATGACTCAGCCAGCCCCGTTTCCAAATTCCAAAGGACAGTCGACCTGAATACTTCTGTACCTTCACAGATGTACCACCATGATCTCTGGCCAGACGGTAAAACTTTAGGGACGGTTCTTAAGTGATTCTTACCTACTGTGAGTTCACCCTTCATATCAGCCCCTCATTCCCGAACATCTTTCAATCATCTGCTGTGTGCAGTGTCCATGCCGGGTCCTGTAAGTGGCTCAGGCATCATGGAGTTGTTCAGGCCCAAACAAAAAAGTACCTTTTCTTTCTGATTCATCTGTAATCCTGTTCTTTTAACCTCCTAAGCATATCCCAAATGTGACAGCTTTAATTGCCCACCACCATCACCCCTCTGGAAGAGTCCTTGTTATCACCTGGAGGTCTTCTGGTCTTGAACTGGTCTCCCTGCATCTGTTCTTTTTTTTTTTTTTGGTAGTAAAATACACATAACATGAAGTTGACCATTTTGACCATTGGGAAGCCAACAGTCCAATGGTATTTAGTACATTGACAATATTGTGTAGCCGCAGCCTTTCTAGCTTGACAACATGTCCATCACCTCAGTCCGCCTCTGTTTCCCACCCCCGTCCCTGTGTTTTCTGCACAGCAGCCTGAGGAATCTTTCCAGATCAAACCCTGTCATTCCGTCTCTGCGGCTTCCCATCATACGGTAGATTAAAATCCACACTGTGTCCGGGCCCATGGGCCTGGCTTTCTGACATTCTCTCTCCTCCTCTTGCTCCAGGACAGCAGAGAGCTGCAGTATCCAGGGCAAAACTGCCCACTTTAATTTGCAGAAATTAAAGTTGCAGAATGGCTATTTAAATTAAAAATTAAATTTAAATTAAATTTAAATTAAAAAGCAGACAATCAGCAATGCAATATCTCACTCAGAAAGCAACATGGAAAGGGTAGAAAAGTCAGAAATGTTGTCTTTCACTCTCAGACCAATGAACATGACATGCTCCCCCCCAACCCCACTGTCTGCACCCTCTCATTCTCACTATATCTCCTTCACTGTCACTTTGGTACAATTCTTATGACTGTCTACCCAGAGATCTGTGGGAGACCCAGTGGATGGTGCCACCAATCGTCCTCGCTGCTCAGGCCCCTGTGAGCAAGATCCCTCTACTATTTCCTCTCCTGTATCCAAGTCATCAGGGAGTCCCACTTCCTGTGCCCCCAGAACCTATCCCTGAGGCCTCCATTTCTCTCTGCCTCCCCTGCTGCCCTGCAAACCTGGGGTCCATTGTCTTGCCCAGGGTGCCACCACAGAACCTTCCCAATTCCCTGCTCCTGCCCTGTCTCCTGACAGCCTCTTCCCAGAGGGCAGCCACAGCTACCTCCCCAGGATGAGAAAAATACCACGGCACTCCTTTGCTCAGAGCCTCTGTCTTCCCATCATACGTACAGTGATATCCAGACTCCTCCGTGTGGCCACCCGGGGCTCCCTACGTTTCCTGCCTCACCCATTACCTGGCCTCCCAGACGCCCCTCCTCCAGCCTCAGAGACTTGGGACTCCCTGGCCACATGGGGTTGGGGGTCCCCACACACGGCGTCTTCGTGCACAAGTACGCATTTCCACAGAAGACAAATGTAACAGAGGAATTGCTGGGGCTAAAGCTGTCCAGCATCTGAATTTGGGTACATCCTGGTGAATAGCACCCCAGAGACATTTGCTGACCAATGGGCCCCCAGTTGTGTGTCGTCGTTCCTACAGCCTCTCACCAGAACTCATTCTCATAAAGACACCTCGTTTTGCTAAAATGTCCCTTTATCTGCTTATGAGTGTAGTTTAGTGTTCTTCAAATATTGGCCATTTGTCTTTATCTAGAAATTGCCTGTTTATGTTCTTGGTCCAGTGTTCTGTTATTTTTTCTTCCTTTTGATTAACTGATTTTTAGGAACTTGTAAGATACCTTTAACACTAATCTCATCTCTTGTTACGTGTTGTAAATTATTCTCGTATCGGTCTGAGTTGGCTTCTGGTGTCTTTATTGCACTCCCATCACACAGTCCTATTACTTCAATCCATCAGTCATTTTCTCTCTGGATTCTCGACTTCTTGGGAAGACCCTCCCTCTCCTAAGAATACAAAATATGCACCTGTAATCTTTTCTAGTACTTTTACATTTTTTGTTTTTGTTTTTTTAAGATTTCTCTCTTCAATACAGCTTGGATTTCTTTTTGCAAACATGGTATGGTAAAAACAAACCTCATTGTTTCCCTAAATGTGTAGTTGATTGTTCTCCTGTTGGCCTGCTCACCAGGTCTCCTCCTCCCCATTGATTTGAAACACCTTCCGCAGTATGCCAGGCTCACCCTCTCCTTCCATCTCTGTGCTTGGTGAGATAGTACAGTCTCTGTGGCTGTCATTTCTCTGGAAGGTCTAGCAGAGTCTGACCTTGCCTGGGAGGCAGCAGAGCACCCCTGAGAGTCCACAAGCAGGTGATGGACACCGTGGATGGCAGTGCTGGGAGAGAGAGGCCATGTGGGCTGGGGTCCCTGGGGCTTTAAAAGTGGGAGGGCCTGGAGGGAGACCAGGTGGGAGGCTGTGATGTGGTCCAGCTACAAAACAACAGGGCAGGAAGGAAAAACGACCAGAGGGATGGGAGAATATAAAGGCGGTATCTGTGGGCTGGGTGGCTGAGGACTAGAATGGAGGAAGCAGGTTTTGAGGCAGAGTTCTGGAGAACAGGGGTGCCCCAGGGGAAAGAAGGCTATCTAGAGAAGAATCACGGGGAGAGAGAAATGAATGGGCCTGCTTTCAGCACATGCAGTATGAGGGGATGGATGGGACACTTGTAGGTGTTTTTAGAAGATACTTGGATACAGGGAACAGAAGCCTACCTGAGTTGGAAACTCTGATTTGGTCATTTCTAGTACCTCTCAGAGGGGCTGGCTGTGGTCCGCGTGGAGGTAGGGGTGGGAAGGACACCTCCTTTTGCCAGTGGGAGGAGAAAAAAGACTGGTTGCAGAAATGAGAACACATCAGAGATGCTGATGGGGAACGGAGGGAGAGGAGGAGTTCCCTGGGAGGGGGTGTCCGTATGGTCTCAGTGGCTGGAAGGTCTGGAAGGTCAGGGAAGACAGGGCACTGGGGCTGGGTGGAAGGAGGGCTTGGTGCGAGGAGCAGAAAGGGCAGGGGTGGAGGGGAGCCCAGGGGCTGCGTAAGCTCCAGGTGACCAGAAGAACAGGAGGACCTATTGAAACTCCATACTCTGGGAACCGTGGAGCCTCAGCATGTGCTGGCTGGGCACACAGCCCTGGGGCCGTGGCGCACGGGTGGGGGGTTGTGGGGCTAGTGTCAGGGAGGCTCAATCCTCTGACCCGGCCACTGTGTCCTGGCTGCCCTAGGCTTTGGCCTCCCTAAACAGGAGGTCTTTGAACTCACTGCCTCTCTTGTTTCTGGAACTTCAGCTGTTGGAGGCTGGGCAGAAAATGTGGTTGAAGGGGTCATGCAGCACTTCTCCCCTCCCCTGCCCTCCTTCTGACCCTGTTACTTGGGCTGGCTCTCGCTGCGGGCCAGCCTGTCCCTGCACAGGGTAGGCAATCCAAGTGCTCTGGCCCGGGGTGCCTGAAGGTCTGTGACCCAGGGGTTACGAAAGCTGTTTGAGCTGCAGATGCCACGTGAGTTTCAGCCCGTCACTGAGGATAAAGGAGAGCTTCCTGGGAACTTTATTTATTTTTGTAGCCTGGGTACAGATACATTGTGAGTAGCAAGAGAAGACATGGGCCAACCTTTCAGCATTGAGGCACTGCCGTGGGAGCCTGGAGACCCCGGGTAGAAGTCTGGGTGCAGACTTCCGTTGTAGATCCCGAGTGCGCCTCTGCCTCCCGCCCGCCTGTGCCAGCTTGCAGCGGTGAGAGAAGTCCGCGGCTTCTCAGGCACACCCCTGTGCTCTGGAGGTTCTGCTAATAAATGCAGCTGGGGAAAAGGTCCGCACTGTTTATGGAAGGCATTCCACACGGGAGTTGGGTGGTGTGTACCATTGTGGTTGGCTGTTCCTGGGTGGTGGGGAGCTAGGCACTGATGCCATTTTCCTGATACTGGTGACCAGTGCCGAAAGGGCACAGGCATCATCCCTGGTGAATGGGAAACCCAGATACAGGGAGTTCCAGGAAGACACTATTTTCCTGCACGCCCCTGCCCCTGCCCCCGCCCCCGCCCCAGCCCTGTGGGTCTCAGGCTCAGCCTCAAGTTCTCTAGTTTGAACCGAGGGAGAAGGAGGCATGAGCACGAAGACAAGAGTGAAGACAGACCAGAGCTTTGGTTTAAAAGTTTTTGAGGGGAGAGATTACCTTGTCTTATCAAACTCTGTGATGTTTGAGAGAGTGGGTGCAGGGATGGGTTAGATATACAACTCTCAATTGGTATGCTAGATTGATTTAAATGATCAGAGAACAGTGTGCCTACCGCCTGGTGTCCCAGAGAGCCTTACAGGTCCCTGGTGACGGTCAGGGCTTTGGCTTAGGAAGAGCTGCAGGTGGAGAAGCTCTACACGTGGCGTGTACCCCTGGCACCGAGGCCATCGGTCATTAGGTTCCCTTACACCCTGAGTGTTTGGACACCCGATTCCAAGTTCCTTTCTGAGCTCAAGGCCAAGGAAAAAGTCTGTCTCCTCTGATGAACCAATCATTTGTCTAATGTTCCTTCTAGAACTAGCCCAGCCCCTTACACAGAACAGAAGAGTGCAGGGGACGGGAGCGAATGGATGCACTCACCACCTGTGTTTTTTCAGTGATGAGCTCTGAGTGCAGGAAGTGATACGTTTTTATGAAACAGTGGGATGCTTCAGAGAGGACGACTTACCAATGGCTCCCTTGGGGGTGGCTGGGACCTCAGAACCTGAATGCAGTGTTCCTCCACAGTCTTTGCTGGTCTCCGCCTTCCTGAACCACCAGCACCACACCATTCAGGCAGGATCTGGTGGCTTGTCTTCTGTCGGTGCTCACACCCTACTGCTTAAGGTTCTTGCCCAAATGGCCCGCGGCACACGAGTTATTCAAAGCCTCGCCCGTTTGCCACCACGGTTGCATGCGTGCTCTCCTGCCCATGCGCTCTTTCTCTGCTTTCTCTTCAGGTGCCTCTGACTTGTTCAGACATTTGCTCTGTGGAATTCAGGGTGACTTTATATATTGTCATCAGAAACTCAGGAGCCTCGTAGCAAGATGTAGCCTTCAGGGACTTGTTGGAAAGCAGCCCCTTCTGACAGTGGTGAGGCCAGCTGTGCAGAACGGGCTAGCCTGGATGGATGTTTCTGAAACAGAACAGTGTGTGGGGACTCGAGGGGCCAAGGGAGGGGTGGGTGTGCTTTGGCACTGAGAGGTCTCGGTGCAGGGTCTAATGTCTGCTGTCTGCATGGCCTGCACCTTCGGGGTTTTTGTGCGGCTGAGGGGTTTCCCCTGAAATTGTCTTTATTTGTATAGAATTTTTTTTCAAAACTCTTTTGTATGTTTCCATGTTGCCTTCCGCTGGGAATGTCCTACAAAGGGACTTTATTGATCTGTGTATCAAGCATAATAAGCTTTTATACATGATAGTAGGTGCTTAATATTATTGACTGAAAAATTAATGATTTTGTTAGGAAAATTATTTTTATCATTTCTTATTGCAGCGTAGGTACTTTGGGAAACCCAGATAATCAAAAGAAGGGATTCCCTGTTGGGGAAGGAAGGAATGAAGGCCGAAGCCAGGGTCATCCTATGGATGCAAGGAGGCAGTGGGTGCCTTCCCTCAGAACAGCTTCCACACAGCGTGTGCTCCATTTTGAATGTACTGTGTGTTTTCTGAGGTGACTTTCTTGTCAGTGTTTAGTCACTGTTCTGGAATTTTGAAAAACACTTGGGCATCTGGGTGGCTCAGTCAGTTAAGCATCTGCCTTCAGCTCAGGTCGTGATCCCAGGGTCCTGGGATCGAGTCCTGCATCAGGCTTCCTGTTCGGTGGGGAGTCTGTGTCTTCCTCTCCCTGTTGTTCCCCATGCTTGTGCAATCTGTCTCTCAAATAAATAAAATATTAAAAAAAAGAATTTTTAAAATTACAAAATAAATTTAGGGTTGAGAGAGAGAGATAAAGAGACAAAAAGGAAGAGAAAGACAAAGAGACAAAGAGAAAGAGACAAAAAGGAAGAGAAAGAGAAAGAGACAAAGTGACCGAAGAAGGGAGGGGAGTGGAGAGAGCCCTGTAATCCTGTCATCCAGTGGAAAAAAAACATAAGTGTTTGGGGCTTCTTCTGGGCTCTGTTTTGTCTGTCTGTCCACAATTGTTTTTCCTTTTATAAAACGTGATCATAATATACATATTTTTGGCCTGTCCTCATTAACTCAGTGCTGTGTGGCCCTGTCTCAGGGCTGTTACATCTACAGCATTTTTGCTGCAGCAGGATTCTGTCGAATGGGTGTACTGTGGTTTTGGATGCCAGATGTTAGATGTTTAGATAATTTCCAACTTTCTTTCCTTCCTTTTTTTTTTTTTTTAAGGTTTTACATATTTACTTGAGAGAGAACATGAGAGTGAGAGAGAGTGCATAAGCGGGGGGGAGGGGCCGAGGGAGAGTAAGAAGCAGACTCCTGGCTGAGCAGGGAACCTGATGTGGGACTCTACCCTAGGACTCTGAGATGAAGGCAGACGCTTAACTGACTGAGCCACCCAGATGCCCCTAGATCATTTCCAAATTTCTTTAGCCCAGTGACAATGCCTATTCTTATGGGTGAAGGCATGTAGTTATTCATGCTGAATTCCTTAGGCAGGTGCCTCATTTGGAAGTACTTGAAATTCTCATCAGTACTGCTCATTAGATGGTTTTGTAACTCAAACCAGCTTTTGTCCCCATTGAGGGTATAGGGCCATTTGCCCCTAATGCAAATGCTGGAGATCACTGTGTCTTTGTGTTTCTGTTTGGTTTTTTTTTTTTTTTAAAGATTTATGTATTTATTTTAGGGAGAGGGAGAGCACACACACGTGAGTGGGGAGAGGGGTGGAGGGATAGAACCTGTGGGGCTCGATCCCATGACCCATGAGATCATGACCTGAGCCAAAACCAAGAGTTGGATGCTTAGCTGACTGGGCCATCCAGGTGCCCCTCTGCGTCTGTTCTTAATAGCAGTGCTGTCTCTTGCTGTCCCGGGTCTCTGTCCTTCCCTCGGTGTGCCTCTCTGCTCTCTTGATTTTGTTGCGGGTTTGCAGGGGGCCACAGTGGCCACAAAAGCAAGCTTTATAGCCATTCCTGAGAAGAGCATCCTGAGTGAGGGCTCGGGGGGCAGGGATTTCCTGGGAATGTCAGTGCACAGTTTTTTGCAAAGATGCTTCTGGTTGTTGTTTTCTCTGTGCTCTTTATGGGGCAGGTGGGTTTGGGGTCCAGGCTGGGTGAAGGGGTGGCGTCTTTTCGTGAGCACTGTTTCCTGGAATTCTGCGATTCGGGACAATGCACAATATTTGTCATTTCCTTATTTGATCCTGTTGTGGAGGTGAGGAAGTATGCGTGAGCTTATCCATGGGTAGCG
The DNA here is from genome assembly GCF_922984935.1 of Meles meles. NCBI lineage: Eukaryota > Metazoa > Chordata > Mammalia > Carnivora > Mustelidae > Meles > Meles meles. The sequence continues at coordinate 32,355,513 of NC_060069.1, read as the reverse complement.
TAGGGACCTGGTATGTTCCTTATTCTTGCTCAATTATCCTTGTCTTTACTCCTGATGACCCCATGTGTATGATGGATTCCATAACACCAGGGAATCTGGCGATGGAGTTTTCGTTATCCAGCCCAAGAAAGTCCTTGGTATGAGACATCTTTGAGTTGTTGGCTGTGGCCGTGGTTCTCATTATACCACCTGCTCCCCCTCTTCAGCTTCCATCCCTGTTTATTTACCTTTGGGTTTCTCTTCGGTAGGAGCTGGTGGTGATGGGCGCCCCAGGGTCATTTTATTGGGCCGGGACAGTCAAAGTGCTGAACCTTACGGACAACACCTATTTCAAACTGAATGATGAAGCCATCATGAACAGGCGGTACACTTACCTGGGTGAGTAGCTCAGGGATGGGACAGGTAAGGAGGGGACACGGGAGCGATTCTCACCTGGCTCACACATGGTTCCTTTCCTAGTGGAAAGAAGAGTTGTTGGCTTTCACACCCATTGTTCTAATTAGGTACACTCTAAGCCAGGGCACCTTACATGGAGCCTCACACCCAGCGGGTAGAGAACAAAGGAGGGGTCTGAATTAAAATTGATTTAATTTACAGAGCTGACAGTTGAATGTCCAAGGAAGCAAAATTTTTTCTTACTTGAGCAATTAAGTTCAGATACAAAATGAGTGCAGTAGAATCCTGGTTTTCCATGGTATTTCTTTCGCTATGGCCTCTCCTAGTCACACCAGTTGCAAATAGAAATAGTAAGAACTAGGAAAGCCTAGGTGGCCCAGTCAGTTGGGTGTCTGCTTTGGACTCAGGTCATGATTGGGCTCAGGGTCTTGGGGTCGAGCCCCACATTAGGCTCCCTGCTCAATGGGGGCCTGCTTCTCCCTCCCTCCCCCATCCCCCAGCTTATGCTGTCTCTTCTGTCAAAGAAACAAAATCTTTGAAAGAAAAAAAAAGAAATAATAAGAAAGAAATTAACATGACAATGGCAGCATAGTGCTGAAGGTTAGTCACAGGCTCAGAGATATTTCTCTTATTTTCTCAACTCTTTCGACCTTCTAGAAAGAAAATAGATACAACTTAACAGCCACCAGGCAAGCGTTACATTGCACTATTAAGGGACAGAGATAGGCTGTCTTGGCTTGTGGACCTGAAGAGTTTGTGTGGCTCTCTTCCTTAGTTCATGTCCTAAGTGCTGTCATTCTGGATGCTGCTGCTTTTCGTTCCTGAAACAACCTTATGAGGCAACTACCATTACCCACGAAGTACACAACTTGCCAAGGTTACGTGGCTCGTAAATAGCAAAGTGGGGGCTTAAACATGTGGTTTCAGAGCCCAGAGTCTCAAAGCAGAGTGTTGCTGGGTGTGGCTTTGGGGTCTACAATAGATCTTTGAACTTGAGGGGCCGGTGGCTTCTCCCTCTGTATACCAGAGACCCTTATTGCTACAGGGCTTTCAAGGTCACCTAAGGCTTTGATATCACTCATAATGCACTTTGGTAATGGGTCAGGCCACAGGGTCAAAAAGAATTGATCACAGTATGGTGTCATCACTAAATCCAGACAGCTTGTGATCACAGCACTAGGGTTTGAAGGTGAAGACAAGGTTTGGGGGAATATGTGGGCATCCATAAGGTCTTTGCCAGCTAAGGAAGAACTTTCAGCCAGCCTCTGAGGCTCTGAGGAAGCAGGAGACATTTAGACTAAGCTCAGACAATGTTTACCTTTGTCTCCTTACCAGACTCCTTTGACATCCAGATTCTTTTCTCATCCATACCCACCCCTACTGTCAGTTTCGTTCTGCCTTCTCTTAGGAGGGAAGATGGCACAGTGTTAATAGCAGAGGCTGTGAAGATGCACAGATTGGATCTGAACCTTGCTGGGTTATCTGGGGGATGTTACTTAACCATCCTTAGTCTCAGTTCCTACATCTGTGAAATGGAAGAAATGATCATACCTTCCTTATAGAATTATGCGCTTGAAATTCGCTGGCATCCAAGAACATGCACAGGAATGTTCCCAACCGCTTTATTCGTAGGAAAGCAGGAATATTTGGGAACAACCCAGATGCCTCGCAGTAGAATAAAGATGTTCTGATCTCTTCATACAGTAGACCGTTGCTCCACAATAAAAGGAAATGGACGCTCTTATACTCCGCATAGATGAATGTTGCAGGTGGTACGTTGAGTGAAGTTCTAGAACAGGTCAACCAAATATATAGCGATAGAAACAGAATAGTGGCTGCCTGGAGGAGAACATTGACTTGAACAGGTAGGAGGGAGCCTTCTCGTTTGGATTCTGTACTTATATTCACTCTGGGTGGTGATCGCATGGCTGTGTGCCTGTGGACACTTCCATGGGTTCTACCCTTCAGATATATGCATGTGACCATATGAAAATTATATCTCAAAAAGAAAAACAGATGTGAAATATTTAGCACAGTACCTGTTTTAAACTACCTCAGAAAGCACTCTTTCCTGCCCTGGTGTTTTTGTGACCCTGACTTTTTGTGAGATGAGCCGTTTCAGCAGGAAAAGACTGACAGATGCCATTTATTCCCTTGGAGGTTACATTCCAAGAATAGCTGGGTCATAATTGTCCAGGCAAGGGATGCTTGAGAAGCCTTTTCCTCAGATCGATCTTTTTCTTCCTTGCACTGGCTCATCCTCTTCTCTGTTAATGCCCATCCCTCACAGGCTATGCGGTGACGGCCGGCTCCTTCTCTCGCCCATCCACCACTGATGTCGTAGGAGGTGCCCCCCAGGACGAAGGCATTGGGAAGGTGAGGAGAGAAGTCTGTGGAAAGCACAGGGTCAGACACAGGGCGAGTGTGCTGCCTCTGGTGTAGAGGCTTGCCACTGATTGACCTGAACATTCTCCTGGGTGGCTGGCAGGTGAATGACAAAGTAATGAGGAGTCTCCCATCAACCTCCTTCCAACAGCTTTTGAGAGAGCACCTCGAAAGCTTAATCAGAGAGTGAATGCTACTCCCAGACCTCTCCAATCTCTGCACGTTGTCATCTCAGCTGTGTTCAACAGCTGACTCTGTGTGCGAACTTATTAAGACTGACCCTTGGCATCATGGCGACCTCTGAAGAAATGGTGTCCAGCACTGTCCAGCTTTAAGTTCTCCACTCTGCCAAGCCCTTCCCAATTTTGACTTTGACTTAATAGAGCCAAGTCTAGTCTCATGTATTTTTGGGACTATATTTATCTATCTTGGGACCTAGAGTGTCATATTTATTTCCCCAGTGTTTTAGAGCCAAGACTGGTTCAGTCCAAAGGCTGAACAGGGGATATGTGGGTCAGTTTTCCTAAAGGATCTGCCCAGGCTGTAGGAAATACCCCATGGATCTAGGGCTGTCTGTCTGGTTCCTTTAGGAATTGTGGCCTCTGTGGGGCCGAGAGTATGAAGAACTATGTTTTCTGATTCTTTAGCTGCAGGGTATGGGAAATCTAGATTGGGCAGGTCTGTGTGAGTCAGGAACCTACATTTTTAACTCCATATGGGCTCTAATAGAACAATCTGAATTAGGGAATGATCTTTGGACCTGAGCCCAGGGAGTGGACTTAGGGGCTCAGAGAGTAGCATCTGGATTTTAGAGAGGCCCAGATGGAACAAGACCACTGTTCACTTGAGCCTTGAGCCAACGTGTCCGTCTGGTCAGTTGACGGGTACATCCTGAGGATCATTTCCCTGAATCCTCCCAGGCAGGAGTTAGGAGCCTCAGCTCTCATTTCTGGAACTTGTGCCTCCCTCCCTGCTAACACGGTAGCTAGTGAGGAAGGATCTCAGGGAATGAAACCAGTTAAAAACACAGGCCACGGAGCCGGGGGAGGCCAGCCGATGAACTCTGATAAAGTCAGGAAAGAGGTGGGTCCTGCAGGGTCACATGAATTCCTCTATCTGGTGGAGGGAAGAAGCACTGAGAGCCATCCCCACGCTGATAGCATGATCCAGGAAAGATGCTGTGTGCGTGTGACCCGGCTTCTCCGCAGCGTTGGTAACAGAGCCTGCCTCCAGGCTCATGGATGAGCAGGGGTCTCCGCGCTTCCTTCTCTCCCAGCTGCACAAACTGGGTCTGACTCCATCGTGTTCCCTACATTTGCTTGTGATCGTCTTAAGATGGTCAGGTCTTAGGATGAGAACAGTATTCATAACTGGCAAAACCAGACAGAATCCCGGATTCAGCTAACAATGAAGAACCTGAAAACACTTCTTTCAGTTGGATTATGGGAGAGGTGCTGCGAAGACTGGTCATAGTTGATGGAGTTGGTGACTGTCCAATTCTCGGGGGCCCTAGACTAGACCTCTAGTCTGCAGGATTGTTCATTTCTGGTGTCAGGGCCCAAACACCTGCTCACTAGGGTGGTGGCTTCTTATCCCGCAGGATAGTCCCCTACCCTGGTTCTCATGGGATGCTGTTCCTGTAAGATGCACCTTGGAAAAGAACTTCTGTAGTCCTGTCATTTGGGAGGTTCTGCATCAAGGCTCCTCTTTGGGGTAGAGAGGCATGGTGCCTCTGGGTGGAAGGACACTCTTTTTTGCAGAGTTGGTAAAGTGCGGGGAACTTCATCAGCCAGCTCACAAGCACCTGCCGTATGCCTGGTCGGCCTTAATTTAAGTAGGAGTCTCAGGAGGATGCTGGTCAATATCTTTGGTCATGGCTTCTATCTTAACTAGATTTTTTTTTTTTTATTCCGTAGGTTTATATTTTTAGAGCTGATCGAAGATCGGGTACCTTAATTAAGATTTTCCAGGCATCAGGTAAAAAGGTGAGATTCTGGGTACTGGTGTTCTTCTTTTTGCTTGCCAGATGTCATCCTGTGGGAATCAGTTCACTTTTTAGAAAATTGATGTAGAGGCCCTATCCGTGCCCTAGGTTTGTATGGCAGCCCCACAAGCAGTTGGCTTACCCCGGGTAACCTCAGGACTGTGTGGAACCTGCGGATTGTGGAATTCAGGCTCATCGTAGGACTCAGGCAGCAAGATGAGCTTGGGCACAACCAAGTTTCATCACAGAGTTCAAAAAGGATTTCCATAGTTCAGATAGTCATCAGAATTACGACTTGCTGTATGTCTGCCTTTTTCTACCTCTCTGACCTTCCATCTGCCTCTCTCTTACACGTACAGCTCAGAGAGATCACACGCAGATAAGTAGGGTGGCAAACCCATGAAATCTAACTGAGTAGGCGTGTAGGCAAACGGCTTTCACTCTCCTGGTGTCTCAGGCCCAGCGGCGCCCCTCCTCCTCTCATCCTGAGCCCCCCCCCCCACCATTGCCACAGGGCCTGTTGTCACACAAAGGAAAACCAAACACAAGTCACTTGGCTCCCTTGAGAACCTTGAAATAGAAATAGCTTGGGAAGGCTGCCTTGGAATTAGTCCTGGGCAAGGTTTGTCTGGGTGTGTTCCCTTATCTTCGTCCTGGCCCTGATCCTCTCTCAATTTTTTGCACGTTTCCATTAATGCTGCACCCACAGTCTGAGATGAAGGCAGGTAGAGAGTCCCTGGATTAATAAGGCACGTTTTTTCATGGGCTTGTCCGTCCTGTCCACATTAGCGTGGCTCAGACCAGCAGGATCATTTAGGGAGACTGGCTGCTCTCAGAGGACACACCTTTAGGTGGGGAGGCCAGGGGGTGATTTGGAGGCTTGCCTTCGTGTGGAGGCCTTACTGAGCTCTGGGAAGAAGCACAGGACTCTGAGACTTGGGAGGGAGATTCCAGGAGATAGGAGAAGGTGGTTTTACCCACCACCACCCTAGGAAAAGGGGGAGAGACAATTGTTTCCTCTGTGGGCTTTGTGGCCATGTGCCGTGCCCCAGCCTAGTTCAGGTCCTGCTGTGGGTTAGACCTGCTCTACACAAGCCTGGCACCATTACACACTGTTCTGACGGTAAATATTCTCATTTCCCCAAATCCCACTCACAAGCAGAATTTTTTTTTTCAGTTTTAACAGCCTTAATGTGTGTACTTAGTAAAGAATTGTCATAATCTTTTCAATTGAAAAAATACATCACAAAAAACAATAAATAAAATTTAAAAAATGCATCACCAAATCAGATTTGTGAAGTTTCCCTGAGAACAGCTCTGCATTCTCCTGGGATCCACAGTGGCCTGTGTTATTGTAACATTTCCAAAACCCCCAAAGCAACCACAATGGAGAAGACTGTGAGCAGTTCTGCAAAAAAAGGTTTTCTAAGCACCCCTGACAGACGAGAAAGGACACGGTGCCATTTGTGATAGAGCCCCAGAGCAAGGAGAGTGGGAATGCCCCTAAGCATTTAGGTCCTTCTTAAAAAAATAAATAAATAAAGGGGTGTCTACTATGGGAAACCCAGATCCCCACCCCTGCCCCTTCAAGTGTGCCTGGCTTGACAGCATAAAATGAAAGGAATCCCCCCCCCCCACCCCAGCTTTCCTGGCTGTAATTGATGTAAGCATTCGGTGACCTTAAGGTGTTCAATGTGACAACTTGGCCCGTGGATATATGGTGGACTCACAGGGAGGTTAAGACCTCCATCACCTCACCTTTAAGGACTCTAAAGTGACGTGCCGAGCAGGAGCACACCTGCCACCCAGTCTTCAGCGTGTCTTCACCTTCATTTCCACCTGCAGCCTCTGTTCTCCCCACCCCCTGCTGCCCGCGCCTGGGGCAGGCCCCGTTAATGGTCATCCCGGTGTAATCATCAGCCTATAATTGTGCCCTCTCCTCAAAAACCTCCTGGTGCGGATGACAACTTACACGGCCGCCCAGCTGTAACTGGTTGCCGTCAGGTTTGGGGCGGCAGACTGAAGAGTGGGCAGTGGGGGAGGCCAACATGTGAGAAGCCGCTTGTGCACACTTTGCAAGTCCCAGAACTGACTGTCTTGTGTGTCCACTTGAATGTCCTCGTGGGGTGTTTGGGGCTCCCTGGGAAGGGACAGGAGGGCCAGGTGTCTCAACCGCCAGCTCCGTGGCCACTTTTCCTCACTTTGTACCATCCTAGAGTCATTCCGTCCTTGTGCCATTCAATCTTGCCCTCCTGTGTCTCTGGCTTCTGGCTTTACCCTCATCATCAACGCTCTGAGTTTGAAAAAGACCATTACTTTCTATATACATCTTACTCTGCTGTTTGCAAGAAGAAATGGAAAATTCTAGTATCTCTGACTTCTCCATTAATTCAAAGAGAAAGGAAGGCTTTCAAAGGATGTCTGTAGCTTTACCCCTGTGTCTGGACCCACACACATGTTGGGGAGGGTTCTGACTCCGTCGACCTCTGATCCACTTCTGCTTTTGTTTGGCCAGAATTTGGTCAGATAGTCCTGTCTTCTGGCCTTGCCATATGAAAAATAAAAGAAAACAACAAAGCCCTCAAGTTCCAGTTTTTAGTGGTTGGCATCCTTCATATGGTACATCTGAGAAGTCTTCAGTATATGCACAGTCCGATATTAATGTAGACACATGACCTGCATTTCCAGCTGAGAACTCTGATCAAAGAACCCCCCCCAACACACACACACACACACACACAGCATGTCATTGCCACGTACAGGAGTTTTATTGCGTTAACGGAGGTATCTGAAAGGTTCGTATGTCAAAACTTAGATAAGAAACTTCACGTTCAGGGATTTCTGATTGAACACCGGTGAAGATGCCAAGTTAAATAGCCCATTGGAATGAAACAAATAGTTCCCCTGGGGCAGAGCCAGAGAGAACAACCAGCAGCTTTGGTCCTCTGGGCACTGTGAGTGTCTTACCAGCTTCTTTGTTTTACTGAAGTCCAGATATATTGACAAGGCCGCTGAATTAGTGACTGGTGGGATGGTCTCTGCTGGGAATCCAAGCGTTGCCCACACCCTTCTCCTTTGGGAGTGGGTGTTGGCAGGGTGGGGTACACTGAGCACAAGCGGTATGTGACTGGGGAGGGGCTCCTGTCCCCGGTTTCACTTCAGGAAATGGACCGGAGTGCCCTCCACTGCTCTCACACTCCCCAGGGCCACAGCCAACAAACACCAGCTCCGAAAGAAAACGCTTGTTCCCGTCAGCAGAACCAGAGCCCTTTTATCTGAAAACATTTATTTTAAAAGAATGGTCTTTTTTTTTTTTTTTTTTTCTTTCCAACAGAGGTTGCAAACTGGCAGCCTTTGGAAAGGATGCAGCCTGTAAAACTTTTCGTTTGGCCTGCCCACTATATTTGTTTCTTCTTTTTTATTATGAACGAGTTGTCCACATTTTAGAACGAGACCCCTCAAATAAAATTTTGGATTTTGGGCTTCTCTTGAAAAAGGGAAGGTTGGTCTTCTCTGGGTTGGCCTCCCCACGGTAGCCGTTGACTTCAGGAGCTGACTCTGTGGGCCCCAGGTGGCCACAGTCCCTACCACTCCCTATTGCCTGTTAGACCCTGAAGCCAAGCATCGCTTGCCACCTGGAGCATACCTGCAGTGTTACTTGTTTTCTGTTATACCTGTGCTATCACCTGCCTGGATCCCATTGGCGTTTGGGTTTGAGACCCCTGACTTATGATAATAGATGCTGGATTAAGCTCTGATTCAAGAAGAGCCGGTGGAACCTGGCCGTGTTCCCGCATCCATTACATAGTCTTAGGGGTCGTACCTTTCCCTGTCACTTGAGTTCACGCCTTCCTGGTTGGCTTTAGCTCTGCGCAGGCCTGGGAAAGGGTAATCTATTTCCCCATGTAGCGTTTCTTTTTTTCTTAACTTACCGAAAGGGATATCATTGTTTTGTTTATTTTTTCAATTATTTTTTATTATGTTAGTCCCCATACAGTACATCATTAGTTTTTGATGCAGGTTCCATGATTCATTGTTTGCGTATAACACCAGAGCTTCGTGTAATACACACCCTCCTTAGTACCCATCACTGAGCCACCCCATCCCCCAACCCTTTTCAAGCTTGCCTTGTGTTAATGAAATTTCATCTTCCTCCTTGGTTAGCCCTGTCAAATATCTGTTATAGGAGGTACGTTTACTATGCTCGTAACCTGTTTTGTAACCTCAGCTTGCATTTTTACAAACCATATCTTATTCTCCTGGATTGGTCCACTGTCTTCCCTTGGGAGGGCTCCAAGGCGGGAGCTTCTGAGCCAGTGAGCTTCGGTCTTAGGAGGACAGAGGTCCAATGCTGCTGCTGGGAGTCAGGGATTTCACTTCTGGCTCATGGGGCAGCATAGCCATCGCAGCGCTGAGGGGCTTGGGGGTAAGAGTGTGTTAAGCTGTGGGCTAGAGGCAAGCGAGGGCCTCCTGTGTGAGGGCACGTACTGAATGCTTTGTTGCAACTCGACTTGGTTGCAGATGGGCTCTTACTTCGGCTCCTCCTTATGCGCAGTTGACCTGAATGCCGACGGCCTCTCTGACCTGCTGGTGGGGGCCCCCATGTTCTCTGAGATCAGGGACGAGGGGCAGGTCACCGTCTACATCAACAGAGGAAATGTGAGTACACTGCTGGGTACCAGGTGGACGGGTGTGGGAGAGGGACATCTGTCCAGTGAGGAGTGACAGAGCACCCCACTCTGGGCCATGCCTTGGGCCCCATTACCTGGAGGAGGTGAAAAGACGTGCTTCCTACCTTCAGAAAGCTCAACATGCCGTTAATGGAAAGCCGGACACAGTGTTACCACTGCAGACATACAGGGGTTGAGAAAAATCACGTCAGTTGTTTGATTTTGAGTGTTTATTCTGTACCTGAAACTCTTCCTCCTGTTTTCTAGAAATGATTTCCACGTAATGTGCACATAGTATCAGGGGCCCCCATTTTTCACATTAAAAATGAGGCCTGTGGCATACAGCTAGAAGCAGTGGGCTAGAATTTGAACCCAGGCCAGCTGGCTCTCTGGGAGTCGTGCTGCTTCCCCAGAAGTATGTACACATGGGCCAGGGGCTCCTGGAGGGTGCAATGGCTGGGCAGAATCTTGAAGGAGTAGGAGCCAGGCAGATGGAAAGAAGTGGGCTGGGAGCTGGGCAGGCAGGTTGAGGACTGGGACAGCAGGACCAATTCAGTTCTGGGATTGGGCCAGTGCAGTGGCTAAGGGCCGTGATCATGACGTTCCTTAGCCTGCAGAACCACGAAAGGGGTGCGATGACATCAGAAAGATGCCTCTGGCCCTCTGCAGCTGAGTTGGGGGCTGGGGATGGGGACAGGGAGGGGAGAGGAAGCAATGCCCCAGTGGGGGCGGGAGACCAACGGGAAAGCAGAATCTTTTCAGCATCTAGAATTAAGAGTGTCCAACAAGAGAGTTAAATTCATCAATTTTGTTACCAACCATGAGAAAATGCTTGTAAAGTAATCAGTGAAAAGTGGGATAAAATCTTCCTATACAAAGAACTTTAAAAAAATATACAAAACACATAGAGAATGTTCATAATAGATCTTTGTGGGTGGTAAGGCTTGGGTAGTTTTTTAGTTTTATCTTTATCCAAAGAGCAAGAATGTAATACTTTCATAGCAAAAAAAAAAAAAAAAAAAAAAAAAAAAAAAAAAACCTTTTAAGCAGTGAAGACGATGCTAGTTATCCTAGTTGGATGACTTATCCAATTGGAGGGGCAGCAGTGTTTAGGTGGGCAGCTGTCACAAAGAAAGGAAGCCATCTGAAGAGGAGCCAGGGAATGTTAGAGCCTTGGGCTTTCTTAGATGCTTAAAAACACTTTGAGAAAATGGATCTAAAACCTGAGAACAAACGTACTTCCTGGGACCTGTTGAGTGACACTTGACACCTACACCCCATTGACATTCCAGGAAAAGGGACAGGCAGGTGTGGGGAGAAAAGAGGTGGTCATTATGGAGATGAGAACAGCAACATTTGGTGGCTGCCGGCTACTCTATTTGTAGGAGAATGAAGTACTCGGGTAGGTATGAACTTGTCAGGCGGTGAGGAGACCAGCGTAATAGCTTGTCAGTGTGTCTGAATCATGGTGTTGAATCTTGGAGCTGGAAAACTCCCCCAGACACATGGCGCCCATACCGGCCAACCCCCAACCAATGTAGCTTAATGCCATGTGGCTACCCCGAGTACCAGGGCATGGTATCTGTTGGGCCTCCCCCTGTCTGATGAATGATCATGAAGCAGCGCAGAGGAGTGGGAAAATGATGACTTTGGATAGATGGACTTGGACCTTGCTTTTTTCACTTACTAGCCTGTGCCATGTGGACAAATAGCCTAAAATTAGTGGCTCAGTTTTCTCATCTGTAAAGTGGAGAGAATCCTAAGGTCCCGTCTAAAGCCAGACACTCCCTGGAGTGGCTTGTGGGTATGTAGTGGGTTCAGAGTACCTCTACACTGGGTCAGGCTTCAACCTTCTTCTGCCTCAGAATCTCAGAATGTATTTTAATACTCTGATACCAACATGTCAGTGATTTGGGGTAGAGTGGATATCCTCAGGTGGCTTTTACTGCCACCATACACCATTGACCCCCTCCCTCTCTTGGGTGGTGGTAGCTCAAGAAATCCAAATCTGGGGGCACCTGGGTGACTCAGTAGGTTAAAGCCTCTGCCTTCAGCTCAGGTCGTGATCCCAGGGTCCTGGGATCGAGCCCCACATCAGGCTCTCTGCTCAGCAGGGAGCCCGCTTCACCCTCTCTCTCTCTGTCTGCCTTTCTGCCTTCTTGTGATCTCTCTGTCTGTCAAATAAATAAATAAAATCTTAAAAAAAAGAAATCCAAATCTGAGCCACACTATAATGGGCACAGTTGTATGCATCCCCACCTTTTCCCTCGCCAGGAACCCTACTGGGTGTTGGGTTTTCTGAACTATGATTCTGTCACTATTACTGATCACATGCACCTTGCAAAGCAGCTTTGTAAACTTGTACTACAAGGGACAGGAGAGAAGAAGATAGAAATATGCATGCCCACATAAAGCAACTTTTGGAACAAAGGGTAAGGGCAGCTGAGGGGATTTTGTGGCAAAGGTTTGTGGGTAAGGAGGTTTGTGGAATGTCAGGACAAGGGGGAGATGGAGTCCTTGGCCAACATGAGAGTCCTCTTCCCTCTAAAAGGCATCTCGGGCTGTGGGAAACCCTCCTGCTGCACAGGTGAAAGGGACTCATTTTGCCACCAGGAGAGAGAAGCTTGGGCGCCCGTGATGCTGCCCAGGTGTTTCCTGTCGACGGGTGTGCTCCAGGGGTGGTGGTTGGAGCTTCGGGTTTGTTTTTTTTTTTGTTTGGTTTTTTTTTTTTTTTTTGTGGTTCTGGTTTTGTTTTGTTTTCCATTTTTTCCTCCGTCCTGTTTGCCAGGGAGCCCTGGAGGAGCAGCTGGCCCTGAGTGGTGATGGCGCCTACAACGCACACTTTGGCGAGAGCATTGCCAGCCTAGGCGACCTTGATGATGATGGGTTCCCAGGTCAGTGAGCTCGTACCTGCACTCTGTCTTCGCCCTGGCACGAGGTGCTACTGGACCCGCCTGCCCGCTTGGAAGTCCCTGCGGGGAGGGGTGCCCTTCAAGAAGATGTTCTCCGCGCAGACACTCAGGCCTGGGCTCTGAGCCCGCTGCGCTTCTGCTTCCGTGTGGTACCTTCTCAGCAGCCTCAAGTTCTTGGCTGTGTGTTGGCCATGCGAGGGGTCCTAGGGCTGGGCCATGGAGGCTTCTTGCTGCAGACATGTTTGACCTGGCTTCCTCCCGCCACCAGTCCCTGTGTCTCAGCCTCCAAGGGTCTACTGCGTTGTTAGTACATGAGTGTGGAGGGACTTAGACATTCTCAACCCCAGGAGTGACAGCAAGGGGATGGACTTGAATATGTCCCTGCCAAGAGGGTGGGGCTATGTGTACCTGATGTCAAGATCTGTCTGGACTACAGATTCCTTCATAGTCTCTTGGTCTCTCTTTCTGGTCTGTTCAGTATTGTCTCTGCTTATTGTATACGCAGTACCTGGGCATCAGGACCTCTGGGACCCATGTCACTAAGGGGACAGCTGGGGTGGGGGATAGACTGGGGGGCAGCTCTTGCCTCAAGCCAGACATCAGGCTCCTTTGATACCCTCACAGCTCTGACTAGAGAGGATCCCGGCTTGAGGTCGTGTGAGCACGGGTCGCACACCCTTGACCTCACTACTGCAAACACATGACTTTTGTTAGAAGCAAAGGAAAGAAAGTAAGATCTCGGCTTTGTTCCAGGGGCTGTCAGTTTGTGAGGGTAACGACATTTTTTGGGGAAGTGAATGCCATTTTATATAAGTCCCTTCTCCGGGAATGAGTTGACTTTCTCAGTTATGCAATAACCGTAGTTTATGGAATTCCCCTGACAGAAATTTGGGTGGGTGGTTTATATTTGCCTTTCTCTTATTGGATGGGTCAATGGTTTTTTTCTGTGAGGATGAGGTAGGAACTTTTTTGAAACTAAACCCTTCTCAGCTTCAGTAATTTTCTTTCTACCCACCCCCCTTTCTTCCCTGCTAAGAGATTGTGTGTCTAGCTTAATGCCTGGACAACCTACAGCCAAGAAATTTCTGGTATGGAGGGACCCAAATGATGGCAGGAATTAGGAAAACTCCTTATATTACTCCATATGGCTTTCTAACCCACAGCTGTTTTTCTCCCCTCAGATGTGGCCATTGGCGCACCCAAGGAGGACGACTTCTCTGGGGCCATCTATATCTATCATGGCGATGCTGGTGGGATCGTCCCTCAGTACTCAATGGTAATTGCTGTGAGAATGACGTGGTAACTGTCCATACATTCATCTGACGAATACATAGGGAAACTTTAGTCTATACCACACCCTGGGGTACAGAGGAAAACACAACATGGTTTCTCCTGTCAACTTTCCCGCCCTCCAGTGAAAGACAGCGACCATTGGTATTGCTTATTAAGTACAAAAACATGTACAGAAACTCCTGAGTGTGCTCTCCTTCAGGGAGGCCTCCTGCCTGTGAAGGACGACATCCACACCCTGACCCACATTAGGAGTTATTTCTTGAAGAAGAAGAGGTTTTCTTTTAGTTATTCCTTTGTCAATGAGATCAGTGCTGGCCAAAGGAATATGTTGTAAAATGTCATTTAGAGAGACAACAGTCCACAGAGGAGGGGTTTAAAAGCTGTCACAGAACTGATTGGTATAAATGGTGTCGCAGTGAGGAGCTGTCAAAGCTCTGGCCTTGAGCCTCAGACTTGGGAACGTGGAAGTGGTGGGTTCTATTTTTTGCCATATCAGCGTGGTGTTCAATCTTGCTGATGGTATCAGGCCCAGCCCCTGGGAAAAAGGAAGTCACTCTCTTGACAGAAGCATTGTCAGGATATTCGGGGATGTCTCTGTCTGGAGTGGCACAGGCCTGTGTCACTCTCCCAGTGAGTGGGTCAGTGGGAGAAAGGGACTGAGCACAAGTGGAGAAACCTCCAGTTAGCAAATATCCATCTGCCGAGTGCTCCTTATGTGCTTACCGCTTCCTACTCATGCTTGTGCTTCTCATCACAAAGCAGCTGGCCTCCTGTCTCGATTATCTCTAAAGAAACAAAACTTCCAACTGAGTTGTGCTCTTGCAAAATGTTCCTTAAGTGTTCTATAAAGCAAAGTAGTAGGAAAGTGTCCAAACCTGTTCATGTGTTGAAGTCTCTAGGTAAGAAAGAGACTTTACAAGTGGGTTTTAAGAGCCAGTCCGTAAACAGGACTTCAGTCCTTGCATTCATAATTGTTCTTCTTGCAGCAGATAAAAATGAGCTGATTAGAGGCCGAGGGTTGGTTTGTCGCCAGCTTCCTGCACCCTCTCTGCTGGGGCCAGCCCAGCTCAGTGATTCCCACGCGAGTCCAAGGGTAGAGAGAGGACACCAGTCCGCTCTCTTCTTTAGTCCTTGTCCTAGTCCTGTGAGATGGTGCCTTTACTGCCCACCTGTCTTCCTGAGGTGCCTCCAGCCCAGGGAGATGACTTTGCTTGTCCAAGGTCTCCAGCTAGTAAGTGGCAGTATGACTCTCCTGAAACTTGACTCCCAGCCAAGTTTACTTACTGTCCATTACTGTCCCCACACTGGAGGAAGGAACACTCAGGGAAGCTCACCTGGAAAATGTAGAAATGGGGAAACTTATCCTGCTCTGAAGCACACATACTCCAAGGGGCCTGGTCTACTCACACCACCCTCTTCTCATTAGAAATGAATAACAGGGACAGGGAGCCCTTAGGTGACTCAGCCAATACGGCAGGACGAAGAGGGCTTTGGGCACAGGTCGGGGGCCACATCCGTGTCAGGGGGCAGCTGTGGTCTGAGTTAGGGACCCTCTTCACGACATGACAAGCGGGAAGTCATCCAGGGAGCCCAGTCCTCCAGCAGCCGCCGGGGTCACTGTCCACACTTCCTCCTGGAAGCTTGTTCCCAGACCTTGGAAGCGAATCACACAGAGAGGCAACCTGTCAGAGACCCCTGCTTCCCCTCCTCCTGCCGCCCTCCAGTGTTTTGTTTTGTTGCTGGGTGGAATCCCCGCAGGGAACTGAAGGACAAATTTTGTGGTTAGCATGGAGTGTCTTCAGTAGGAAGCAGGGATCGGCAGCTGGACTCGTCCTGCCTCTGTCAGCACGCAGGGAGGCTCGTTAGCTTTGACAAAGAGAAGTGGTTTGGAGCACTTAAGAAAAAAAAAAGAGAGAGAGAAAGAAAGAAACAAGTACGTTTATACTTTTCCAAGCTGCTAATATATGTATATGATAAGGTCAGTGATTTAAAAGGAAAAAAGAAAAAGAAAAACCCTTCAACGACATATTCTTCAGGGCTGCGGTCTGGACAGAGAGGGCATTGTGCGGGTGAACCCGAGGAAGAAATCAGAAACAGCTCTGGGCAAAGGAGTTGCTTTTCTTTGGCCCAGACTGGTATTTATTTCTGCCGGATAAATTGTGAGATCAGGGCTGAAGTTCGTCCACATTACTCTTTAACTCATTCCTCTTTTTTGGGCTCGTCAGGAAAAGTGTTGATTTTAAGATCCTTGTGCGCCTTTCTCAATTTGAGAGCCCCCAGGGCACGTCAGGGCGGCCCCTGTGATCTTTCTTCTGCCGTAAGGACACTGCCTATAAACCTGGGCAGGCGGAGGTTTCCAAGGCTCCTGGTTTTCATTTAGGGTTATTAGCACTGAGCAGACTTATCTTCCTGGCTTTATGGCCTAATGGCCTGCAGATGTCTGTGGGATAACTTAAGCCAGCATCGCCACCCCCAAAGGGACCACCCCTTCACTCTTCCCCCTTGTCCCAGCCGCCGCAGAGCTTAGAAAGGCAGACCCAGGGCAAGCTGCTGCTAGCATCGTTAGACTGCGGAGCTGAGCTGGCCTGCCTCAACATGGGGCTTTTAAGAAATAGACATACATACATGTTTGTTTAGACAGAGCTGTGTGGGATGTGGAGCTCTGCCTGCGAGCAAGGAACATTTCAGCATTTGCTGGTGCTCTGATTTGTACCATGATGCTTGCACATTTCCTGTTGGATGGCTTAAGTGAAGACGGCAAGTGGAAGGTTATTCGCAGTGATGGGATCCCGGGAGGGGTAGTGGGGGATGGGGGTTGGTCCCCGCCTCTCCATCTGTAGATTCTATGGAAACTCCCTCTTCCCATGCTCATGACTTCTCTGGATGACTCAGTAAGGAAAGGCTACAGGAAGAAAGTCCACAGTGAGCCCCTGGCTATCTGTAAACCTGGTTCCGATAGGGGTTGTGCTGTGCTGTACAGTATGAAAACAAAGCATTTTCTTATCTTCCACAGTGAGGGCATTGGGAGGTAAGCCTCCCCAGAGAGACTGTATAAACAAAGGGAAGAAGAAACAGGTCCGATCCCAGGAAATGGGACTTTTCTGATTCAGGAAGTTTGATATCTTTTGAGGAACTGCACCACGTAGATGATGAGTGACGGAGGCCACTTGTACAGTGAATAGCCCTGAACGAGACAGCATGTTAATACAGACTGAACTTCATGGTGAATGAAAGTATAGATGCCCTATGGTGGTAGAGCTGGCTGGTTGGGGGGCTGCCTTGTAGGGAAGAGGTTGGCCTCCACTGATTTTTTTTTTTTTTTTTCCTACAGTTTATAGAAGGTTCAGGACCCTGGAGCTCCAGATTTACTAGACAGGACAGTCTCACCTGTATGTAAAGCTTAGGAGCCTATAGGTCTTCTGATCAGCTCGGTTGAGAGGTGGTTTCCATGCGGCCTTCTCTGCCATCTGGACGTGCTCACTGCCTTCCCCCCCGCCCCAGGGAAAGACTGACGGCACCTCCAAGGAGGGGGGTGGCCCATGTTTGGTACATATTTGGGTAGAGAGATCTAAGGAAAACATGTTCTTAGAATTCTAGCCAGCTCCACCTGTGTGGAAACAAAACAGAACGGCTGTTGGAAATGGAAGTAAACATCCATTTTGAACTTCACGTGGCATGTCAAAACATTAGCACACAAGCGTAGGTGGGATTTTTGTGAATGCTGAGCTTGAAAAATTTTTAAACAATGACATGTCGTGAAGACAAGTCACCATAACCAAGTGCGTAGTCTTTGGCCATGTGCTAAAAACCCCAGGATCAAATTAGGTCCACAGTTTTCTCTTTCCACAGCTTCAGGACCAAGCATCTGACAGAAGCTGCGTATAACAGTCGAACCTTCTTACTCACCACTGCGCTCCTATCCCGTGACTCAATTTCCCTATTATCTGTTTCAGAAGCTGTCCGGCCGGAAGATAAGTCCGGTTCTGCGGATGTTTGGGCAGTCCATATCAGGAGGCATTGATATGGATGGAAACGGCTATCCTGGTAAGCTGTTTTTCTTTAAAGGCATATGAGATAAAAGAAGATAAGTGCTCGAGGTAGAGTCATTTCCAGTGGGGTTAAGCCGTGGTGACATCTGTGTGGGATGAGGAAAATTCCCATAATAGAAGGGGATACTTTGCCTGGTATTTGATTTTAAGGTGTTGAAGTTTATTTGGGGGTTTTAGAATGATCTATTCTGAAGAGTTTAAGCACCAAAAGGATGGACTGATACCAAAAGAAACAACAACAACAACAACAAAAAAAAGAAATAAAGAAAGAAAAGAAAAAGAAAAAGAAAAAAAAAACCAGGATTTCTGTGGCATCAGCTCTTTCTAATGAAGAAAAAAAAAAGCACTGTCCACATTAAAATGATAGTGAAACCTCATGTTCTCCTCAATATTTAAGCATAGTTAGAGACCTCTTACCCTTGAGATGGGAAAAAAAAGGAGCTGGACAGCACCTTCCCCACCGCCTAACCCCTGCAAGAAAATTGAAATATTTGGAGCAGAGAAGAAAACCATGCCCTCTCCCTGATGGACAAAACAGACCCTCACTGTTCTGGCTGCCTTGTCTTCAGGGTGAATTAATGCCTCGTGGTGGTTGAGGCTAATTGAAGAAAAATGTACCATTCATTTCCCACCTCAGTCCCAAGTGTTGTCTGGTTTAGGGAAAATCCCCTGGGCAGGGGGGTAGTGGTTCTTTTGGGGTTTGAAGGGGATGAAGTGGGGTGAGGTGAGGAAAGAGAAATGAGAATTTGAAAAAATCTGAAATGTTCCTGGAATTCAGGAAACATTTCCCTGGAACTCTAGGTCATCTTGCTGTCTTTGAGGAAGTACTTCTTCCACTTAAAATGCCCCAGAAGGACTTGGGAGATTCAGTGCTGGGCTGTACGAGGGCAGCGCATTTGGTAGTTTCTTATGGGCAGCAGTTTTGATCATTTTTTTGTGACCTTCCAGAGCCAGGAGGAGGGGATAGGAAAGGGTGGTTGCTGAAGTTTTTGTTCCTGTGGGCCTCATGGGCTTAAGTCAGAGAGGGCCATTCTTCTTGTTTTGGGTAATTTGTGGCTGTCCTGGAATAATACCTGATGTATATGCAAAATGCTCCCATGTGCACGATGGCTCCCATAGTGCGGCCGGTGGGTAGAGGTGGGGTGCTCCCCACGTGAGAGACATGGGTACTGAGCTGCAGAGAACTTAGGGGCCAGGCCAGAGGCCACATCACAGTGGGTAGAGACGCACGTTCTCTGTGAGTAGGTGTGTTCACGCTTCATGATGTATGTGAGTTTCTTACATTTTTTTCTTTTAAGATTTTTTAAAATTTTTATTTATTTGAGAGAGAGTGAGCACATGAATGTGGGGAGGGGCAGAGGGAGAAGCAGGCTCTCTGCTGAGAGGGGAGCCCAGTGCAGGACTCGAGCTCAGGCTACAATTCATGGATTTGCTGTTTCTTTTTCCTTAATGAGGACATTGTATAGACACAGGGATTCAGTCCGTCTTGGATTCAGATGCTTGCTTCTGTAAGATGGTAATGGGAACCCTAGGACTAAGCAGTTTATACTCGAGGGGAAGAAAGGCAGAGAACTACTAGATGAGTATATACTTTATAAGTTCAAGTTACTTAAAAATAAACATCACTGGGGCACCTGAGAGGCTCAGTCATTAAGCGTCTGCCTTAGGCTCAGGTCATAATCCCAGAGTCCTGGAATGAGCCCCACATTGGGCTCCCTGCTCAGCAGGGAGTCTGCCTCTCCCCTCTCCCTTTGCTTGCTGCTCCCCCTGCTTGTGCTCTCTCTCTCTTCTCAGAAATAAATAAATAAGATCTTAAATAAAGGAGAAAAAAATTACCATCTAGCACTTGGGTCTTGGTTTGTAGTGTACTAAGTATATTCTGGATTTTCTGATTTAAATATGTGATTTAACCTATGTATTTAAATATTTTAAAGATATTACATTTAACAACTAATATTATATTTAGTAATATTTAATAGATGTCTTCTAATTTAAGTATCATGAAATATCATCAGTTTTTGAAGAAGACCCTGAGGATAATTATGTCCACAGTGCAGACAAGGACACTGAGAGATTCTGAGGTCACAGGGAGTGAGGGATGGAGCAGAGATGATTCACATGTTCTACAAAACCTAGAGCTTTTTCCCAGCTCATTTAGTTCTAAGTATCTGCCTCTCTAATTCACTCATGTCCAAAAGATACATAATGTGACCCACATACATAATTTAATGTATTCTAGGAACCACATAAAGAAAAAAAGAAATAGGTGAAATTAATTTTAATAATCAATATAAAAGTTTTGGGGCTCGTTCATGGTTTTCGTACCAGCCACATTTCAAGGTCTCAGCAAGCCACACCCGGTGACTGGCTGCCATGTGGGGCAGTGTGGCTCTCCCTCTTCCAAAATCACCATGTGGCCCACAGGACGGCTGTTAGGGGCTCCCCGAGCTCAGTGCTGGGCGGCTGTGGCTGGGGACCTTGCCAGGGGGTGGGTCGGCTGGGAGGTGCTTCAGCATGTCTCTGAATGCTGCAAACTTCTGATTTTCAGATGTAACTGTTGGAGCCTTCATGTCGGACAGCGTGGTTCTTCTAAGGTGAGATGCTTCCCTCTTGCTTCTTGGGTTGCGTTCTTCGCGACGAGGGCAGGACTTTGGCGAGGTGGGTTGTTGGGGAAGTTCTTCACCGTCAGTCAGCAGTTCTCTCCGTGCTGCTCCTGGAGGTGCTCGGAAAGTAGAAATGCGGTGGTCTGGTCCTCCCTGTCCCCAGTTGCAGAGGTTCCGGCTGGCGGGCCTCGAGTGGCTTGTAGTTCTGAGACAGTAGCCTCCCTAGGGCTTGGGGTGGCTTCAGCCCCAGTGGTTTTGCCTTTTGCCTTGAACAGCTGCTTCATGAATGTGCGTACACGATGTCCTCATTTCCTATGGGTGCCAGGACACTCAGGGGTTCCCAAGCACTGCCTTGTCCCAGCCCTTCATCCCCACCTTGTCAGTCCCAGGATCCCCAGGGGTGGGAGCCTCCTGCCCTTTGAGCAGGACTTGCTTGTCTGTGGGGGCAGAGATGTGGGATGGGAGCCCATGCACCCTGAATCTCTCCTACTAAGGCTGGGGGCTGCCATCCCGCCCTGAGCCATCTCCAAGTATTTCTGTCCGTATGAGTCAGAGGAGGCCAAATTACCCTTTGGAGTGGGAGCCAGCTCTTAGGTTTTGTTAATAACCTGATGGCAGAACTTCCTAAAATAGGCCAGTGGGATCTTAGAGCTGGAAGGGGTCCCAGAGGCCATGGAGCTGCACACCCCAGATTCTTCTCATTCAGCAGCGCCTTCCTCCAAGTCTCTGGCTGTAAGGCACACGGCCCTTAAGGTGCCCCTAGGGGTGAGAGCTTAGAAACTTTGGAGGGAACCAGTTAACCCCAGCTAACTCAGGATGTTAACCTGTTAAGGAGGCAGAATCACCTTAGGTTGGGAGGGTGAGGTCCAGGGCCAGGTGGCCTGGGTTCAAACCCCCACTCTGCCGTTGGGAGGCGGGTAGTACTTCCTTCACTGGGTCCGCAGAACTCTGTGAATTAGTACTACATGCAAAATGCATAGAACAGGTCGGGGGTCAATGAATGTTAGCAATGCTTAGACAACTTATGCAAAATGTGCCTCCCTAAAATTCTGCTTCTTGATTCTATATTTTGCATGTAGCAGCCCTTCAGTATTTGGTAGTGGCTTGTGTGTCCCCGAGGTGGTGATGTCGCTGTTGCCATGTGACTGGATCTCCACTTTCTTTATCCCCCAGCCCTCACCCCCGTCCTATGGGTTGGCCATCCCCTTGCAGGTAAAACAGCTTACGTAGACTCCAATGACTGAGGTGACATTTCAGAAGCTGAGCTTACCCGCCGCCTTTGTGGCGTCCTTCTCTCCTCTTCACCGCCCCGAGCAGCTTGCTTTGGCTTGTCACGATTCCTCTAGAATAAAACGTGTTCCCCAGCTCTCACAGTTGAGAAAAGGCGCTCCTAAAACTGGGAGTATCTGACTTAAGGTATATCCTGTAGATTCTCTCTTTTTTTTTTTTTCTTAAAGATTTTATTTACTTATTTGACTGTGTGTCAGATCCCGGGTGCATCTCACAGAGCAACTGTGCAAGCAGCCCATACAGCCAGTGTTTGCTGAGTGCGGCCACATGCCAGGCATCGCTTGGGCTCCCACATGCTCAGCTCTCTCTGGTCGTTCTGGTTTTTTCTTTCCCTTTGGAGGTGTAAATTGCATATAGCAGAGCCTGCTGATTGAACGATAGGGCTTGCACAGTTGTAAGCAGGTGCCTGCGTGTGTAACTGCCACCCATGAAGATAAAGAACATTTCCATCACCCCAGGAAGTTTCCTCCTGCCTCTTCCCAGTTACGCCCCCTTCCGACGGGCAACTGTTGGTTTGATTTTATTTTCTTTTTTTTTTTTTTTTAAGGTCATACTTTTTTTTTTTAAAGGTTTTATTTATTTATTTGACAGACAGAGATCTCAAGTAGGCAGAGAGGCAGGCAGAGAGAGACGAGGAAGCAGGATCCCTGTTGAGCAGAAAGCCCAATGCAGGGCTCGATCCCAGGACCCTGGGATCATGACCTGAGCCAAAGGTAGAGGCTTTAATCCACTGAGCCACCCAGGCACCCCTGTTGGTTTGATTTTCATTGCCGTAGATCAGTCCTGCCTGTTCTAGAATTTCACGTAGATGGAATTATGGAGTCCACACTCTCTCGGCTCTGGCCTATTTCACTCAGTGCAACGTGTTTGAGATCCCTCCGAGCCGTTGTGTGGTGTTCTTTTTCTGCTTACTGAGCAGTAGTCCGCTGACTGAATACACGGTAGCTTCTTCTGTTCTCTTATTGGGAGAACATAATTTTTTAGCGGGGGGAGAGTCAAAGAAAGGGTAGGGAGACAGACGCTTAAGAGAGAATCAACCCCGAGATCATGACCTGAGCCAAAATCAAGAGTCGTATGTTACCCGACTGAGCCACCCAGGCGTCCCGATAGAACTATTTTAATTCTTAGTTTTCTTAACAATACTGTGATATAGATATTATTACTATTATTCCCATTTTATGGATGAGGAAAGCAAGTGACCTTGAAGTTTTATTAATTTTAAAAAGTAGATAATTGTCGATTGTGGTCCGTGCCATGGAGGATGATGAGGCAGGGTCACGTGGTCAAGGGCCCTGGCCCGCATCAAACCCAGCAGAGAGGGCCACGTAGTCATGTTTGGAGGTGACAGTGGTGTCCCTGGCTCTGGCAGGTCAAGAGAAGTGAGGTGCGGAGGTCAGATCGCTGTGGGTGGGGGAGAGGAGGAGAAGCAAGAAAACAGATGGTGAAGTTTGACTCCTTTCCAGAAGTTTGGCTACAAAGGAGCAAATGGGATTGCCATGTGGCTCAGAGATTAGGCCAAGAGTCTTTGAAACCTCTTTTGCTCTCCTTGGCCCTTTCCTGACCTGCACTAGTCAGAGGCAGTCCCCTTTATCTTCACCCTCATCCATAAAAACTTGCCCTGACCCCACTCTCGCCTTGGTGCCTGAAGAGACAGAGGGAGAGGGGGACGAGGTTGAATGGAGGTTAGGGAGGAGAGGAAGGTAGGATGCGGTGTATAGACCATGGGTGGCAGGGACCTCATCTTTGAGCCAGGCCCCAACACTGGAACAGGTCCAGGGCAAGGTTCAGCGTGGAACGTGGGTAAGGGTGACCACCTTAGGTCTCTTCCAGGAGCAGGGAAGGCAAACTGGGGCCCCTTAGAGAGGGGGCCAGGGAGGATCAGGCAGAGGGACTGCCGAGTGTGTCTGAGTGCCAGGAAGGCGTCTGTTGATACGGTGCTGGATGTGGCTGAACGACTGTGGGGATGCCAGCAGGCTAAGCGATGTGCGCATCCCAGCATGGCCTAGCTGACCAGCAAGTTAGGTGGACTTGAGTCCCCCTTAGAGTTTGGGTGAGACCAGAAAAAGAAACCAATCATGCACAGGCTCATATAACACACCATGCCCATTTTTTTTCTTAATATTTTATGTATTTATTTGACACACACACAGATCACAAGTAGTCAAAGAGGCAAGCAGGCTCCCTGCTGAGCAGAGAGCCCAAGGCGGGACTCGATCCCAGGACCCTGAGATCATAACCTGAGCCGAAGGCAGGGGCTTAACCCACTGAGCCACCCAGGGGTTCCACACCATGCCCATTCTTACATGTCCTCAGGGAGAGTCCAGATGTGTATGGGCCTGGAATCCTTCAGGCTGCCGCAAAGGGCACACCTTACTGTGGGTGGCGTTAAGGGCACAGACTTTAATTGGCTGCCTGGAGGAGATGGCTCCAGGGCTGGTTTAGTAGTCTTCATCTTCATGGGGGTGTCAGCGCTCAGTCTGTCTGACAGTGTCTGTCCCACATGCAGCACTGCCCCCCGCAGAAGGCTGGGGTGATGGGAGCAATACCCCATCAGACGGCATCCTGCTTGGTTTTACCTGAGGTAAATGCAGGGGAAGTACAGATCTACCTTGACCTAGGAAGGAGTTACTGTTATGATAAACCCACCGTAAGTTGAAAATATCCTACATGGAAACATATTTACTACCCCTAACCTCCCGAGCACCGAGGCTTAGCCTGGCCTGCCTCAGCTGCGCTCAGAACACTTATACCTGCCTGCGGTCGGGCACGGTCCTCCGACACCAAGCTGGTTTGATAATCAAGTGTTGACTCTCACGTAAATTACTGAAAGCTGTGCGTGAAGTGACAAACAGAGCCTCCATGCGGCTACAGAAAGGGTGTCTGCGTAAGGGCTGTTTAGCCTCGTGACTGGTGGCAGAGCCCGGGACCTGTGGCCCCAGGGCCAGCGTCACCACACAGTCATCCCACATAGCATTGGCAAGGGGATCCTCGGGCATCCAGATTCACAGTTCAAAGTTCGGTTTCTCCTAAGTGCACGTCAGCCTATCATAAGGTTGAAAAGTTGTTACATTGAACCGTCCTAAGTCAGGGACTGTCTGTATCAGGATTTGAACCGTCGGAGTCATCAGAAGGAGGTAGTCTAGCTACCAGCTTGTTAAAAATTAAGTCTTGAGGGCCTTTGCGGTGCTGTCCTTCAGCGCCCCTCTGCAGGCGGGACCGTGGGCTGGCCCCACTCTGCCCGTGCTGATTTGGCGCTCTCCGATTAGCCGCAGAGGGCAGGGCCTGTGTGAGGGCGATGGGCTCTCTGGTGCTGTGCCACTCCAGTTCAAAGGGAGCGATGAGAGTTCAGGAAAGATTTCTGGGCTTTCCCTGGTCCAAGAACAATTCTTGGAACTGAAACAGGGTCGAGGGCCTGATCTGACTGATGCCGGTGAGACGTGTGCTTCTGAAGTTCTTTGTCCTCACCTCAGAGGATCCTGTGCTGACGGCCTCCATCAACGTCATTTTCCCGGCCTGCTCCCCCGGCCTTCCTCTGCAGGGCTCTGCCGGGAGCGGGGACTGGGTGGCCCCTGGCATGGCAGGAGGGGGTGAGGCCTTCCTTCTGTGCGGTGACCAGGCAGCATGTGCCCTGGGCAGGGTGGAGATCTCACAGGGTGGAGACCAGCACTCCCTGGTGCCTCTGTCTGTTTTGTGAAAGTTGGGGTGCTCCTGTGGTTTTCAGTCCCTGGACCTGTTGTGAGATTGGCACCCATTTCACATCAGGTTTTTGAACACTGATCCTGAGGCTATTGGGATGAATTTGGGGGGTCCTAGCCCTTCAGGGGCCTGTAGACGGGTGGAGCAGCCTTGGAAACAGACAGTGACCTTAATGAGTAAGTGAGGGGAGGTGTGAAGATGGTGCAGGGGTCCTGGAGAAGGCCTCCCAGGAGAGGGACCATGAGCTGGCCATGGAAGGACCCAGGACTTTCTAGAGTGTCTGTTGGTATCTGTCCATTCCTCTTGACAAGGAGCAGAGCATTTATTTCTGTGTTATTTAGAGCATCTTACAAGGATGAACCCAGAAGAAAATTGGAAGGCCGGGACCTTGGATTTCTTTCAGGCACGGCTATTGTCTGACGTCTGTTGGCCTTACAGCTGGCTTTGCTCTGGGAGACCCACCGTTCCATTGCCCTTGTCCCAGCTCTCCCAGCCTTGAACCCACATCCATGGCAGGGGTGGCAGCCGTGAAAACCCTTCACCCCCCTTGGGTCACGTGTGTCCTTCCATCCCTCTTTCCCTGAGGTTTTCCTTAATACCTTCTTCTCTGAGAGTTGTGTTCTTTTTTCCCATCTGTCTTCTCACTGCGGGCTCTTGATAGGGTCACTGTGCACAAGGGAGGTCATTGTTCTCAAGCCACTAATGCTTCTTAATCTTGTTATATCACCCCAGTGGCATGAAGGCCGGGGCTTCCTGGAGGTAAAAGGGTCTCATTGTGAGGCCTGGAGGGGAGAAGGCTAAGCCACAGCTTAGGGGAACCGTCCCTGAGCAGGTGTTTGCAATGACAGCAGAATGGCCCTGAGTCACTGTCAGCTTGGTCGGCCAACCCTGGGGATCCCCAGAAGGTGCAGGAGGGATGCCGTGTATCGATCCAGTACGGGGTGGGCGGGGATGCTGGCCATCCACGTTGGTGTTAAGGATGCCAATGTTTATAGGGTTTCACTTGCTCCTGGGCCAGGTGGGTTGATTTCTTCAGCTCTGAAATGCTTTGCCGTTACCAGCTGGGACTCTGGGGATCAAGTCCTTTTAGAAAAATGCTTATTGAATTGAGGGAGTAAAGGAAGGGGGAGGTTTGACGCACTGGCTGGGACTGGAACTCTGCAGCTCATGCTTCCAGAGACAGTAAGGGCATGGCCATTCCCGACGGTACAGCTCTTTCTCGAGTCCTGGCATCCACTGTAGGAACTCCTCTTAAATATATTACTATCTTCCTAATAAAATGGAAATCGGAACTTAATTGGTGAAATTTTAAATAATCACCCAACATCTGGTGGTTCATTTATGGCTTCACCCAGATGTGTTTTATTAACAACTTACTTGCCTTTACTATTGGGAAGTTAACCGTTAATTTATTAGGAAATAAGCCACTTCGAAAACCAGGAGAAAGTATTTACAGGGCCCATTGGCCCTTCTCTCGCCGGTTATTTCATGGTTTCGTTAAGTGCTGGGCTGAAGGCCGAGGATTTCTCTCGCTGGATTACTTTTTGTTCCGTTCTGAGAGCCTGGCTAAGTCACCTCCCTCTCTTGACGCACAGGGCGAGACCCGTCATTACGGTGGACGTCTCCATCTTCCTCCCAGCCTCCATCAACATCACGGCGCCTCAGTGTCACGATGGGCTGCAGCCTGTGAACTGCCTGAACGTCACCGCCTGCTTCAGCTTCCACGGCAAGCACGTTCCAGGAGAGATTGGTAATGAGCCCCTGAGTCAGGGCTTGGGACGGCCACCTTAGCTGGAGAGGGCTTGTGCGACTGTGGTCACTGAGGGATTCTTCTGGAGCCTTTGCTTTCCCTGTGTGTCCTGACTGGTTTTGCAGGCAGCAGATACACAGTCCAGACCCTCTTTCCCTCTACAGTTCCTGCTTTTTTCTGCTTCCCGTAGTTTCCCAATTTAACATAGCCTCCAGCTCTAGAACAAATAACATTTGACCCCAAGCATCCTTTCCCCACATGTGTGACCAGACTGAAACCTCACGGGGCCACAGGTGTCACAAGCCAGTGGGACTTGTGGAAAGGTAGCGACTGGAGCCTCGCCCTCACAGAACATTCCATTTGGTTAGAAAAAAGAAGTGGTGGGTCTTTGGAGGCTCCCCCTTAGCCTGGGGCACCAGCCAGAAGTCAGGGCCATAAGCCCTTGACTGGGGAATCTGAGACCAGGGATGGATGGTAGGATCAGGATGCTGAATTTTATGAAGCCCTAGACTTGCAAAAGAGGAGGACCTGCTTTGTCAGCTTCGGATGATGGAAAAGAGACAGCAGGCCCTGCTGTTTCTCTGGTTGGAGAAGGCCAGCTTGCTAGCCCAACTCTAGAGGTCAGTCCCTGGAACAGGTAGGATCAGGGCGGAGTAGAACTTAAGAGCACGTGGTCACCTGAAGGGAATGAATCTAGAACACTCCTGCAGATTAATAAATGCTTTGTTCTTACTTGGAAGACTGATTTAATAATAGAAAATAGAATTCTAGGAAAATTTAAAAAAACACACAAAAAACAATAAGGACCTGGACTTCCTGCATTTCTTCGACATTTATAGAGTCAAGTGTCTCCCTTCCCTAATCACAGTGTGGTCCCTGGGCCCAGCAGTACCAGCGTCCTCTGGGTGCTTGTTAGAAATGCAGAATCTCTGGCCTCACTCTGGGTCTGAGAATCAGAATCTGCCTTTTAACAAGATCCCGCAGGATCTGTGTGCGCATTTATGTTCGAGAAGCACTGATCTGGAGCGTGTGTGTGTGTATGCTCATGCGCACTCGTGGGCACGCAAACATGCACACGTGCCCTGGTCTGTTTCTCAGCTGCACCTTGAAAGCTGTATGTTATTTAACAGTGCGCTAATCCTTCTAGGCTAATAGTCTCCTTGATACTTTATCTTGATCTTCAGATGGTTGGAGTAAGTTCTACAGTCAAACCTTGAACTTGTTCATAGAGATTTCTTAAAAAAAAAAAAAAAAAAGAACTTAGGAATTTCAAAACTGAATGTAAACATTCCATGCACTCAGGACTTGGTGGCAAAGAATTAACAAAAGTTTTATGTGGAGCCCAGTGAGAAAAAGAGCAGGCTCAGTGAGAAACGTACTTGCTCAGGGTCACATAGCTGTTGGTGAAGCCAGGAGTTGAATCCTGGTTTGAGCATACTTATTTTTGCTTTCCAAAAACTCTTTCTTTCTCATCTCCTCCCTAATGAGTCTCTAGGGAAACATTTTTTTCTATTGGTCCTAGGCCTCCTATGTCCTCTGCCCAATTAGATGGTGTGTCTTCTATCGAATTCCAACTCATGATATAGCTGGACTCCATTAAGAAACATTATGAAAGAATTGAGTTGAAGGTTTATGTTGGTGTGTATAAAAATAAGCAGAACTATCCTAGAACTCTAAAATAAGCAAGTGATTAATAGTTCATGTGTGTGTTCATTTGACAAATGTTTATTGTGTGCCTGCATATGCCAAGCATATCCTCATGGAGCCTCCAGTGGGGGTTACAGAGTTTCTATTATTTTGATCCTGAAGCCGTGTACACCATTCCAGGCTCTTTAATGACATCAGTGTGGTGGTAATGAAAGTATTTTGGTACAGCAGGAACAGACGAGAAGAAACCCAAGATGCCAGTTTTTGAGCAAGAGGGATGTCAGACCATAAGACAGAGTGGACTCTGATTAGAAGGTTTGGGGCTGAGCCAGGAGGAGATGTGGGTGTCTTCTCATGCTGCTGCCATCCAGTGGGTCTTCTGGGCCCCAGTGACTGGGGCCCCTTTCATTGACCTCTAGGCAGAATTATAATGGAGTCTAGGCTCAACCATGACCCCTGAAGAGTCAGGGAATATCAGAAGAAACAGGCCGGCGGATAGCGCATGGTCCTGCCTCTAGTGCGCAGCATGGAGGAGGCGGGCTGCCGCCCATGTGCAGGTCTTGGACTCTGAGCAGCAGCATGCTCTCCCACTGAAATCAAACATCCCTTTACCATCTAAGCAGTATTTTTCCACATTTACTTTAGATCAAGGCTTACACATGGTAACGGGAATTTTGGTGTCAGTGGGGCGATGCAGAATATTCTCCATCCGTTTTTCTTTGCTGTCTCCAGGCATTCAGGGAAAGGTGATGGATCTCCATCTTCGTAGAAATCTAGTGAAACATGAGCTAGCTGTGGAATATGGAGAGACTTGAGGAGGAAAAAGCAGGCAGCCCTTAAGGAAATGTGATAGAAATCAAGGAAGTGACAGGTAGCTTGTGGGGGTCCAGCAGTGGTGGGATATCCCTGGGGTCCAGCACAGAAGGCAGGGCCTGGGCTCTGCATGGTCAGGAGGATCAGGTGCCTGGTCTCCAGGTGGTGGAAGGTGGGGGCACCACCACCCTCCGCTGTCGTCCAAGCTCAGCGTCACTGTGCAGGCCTCTGTGTTGGGAACTCAGGGCCAGGGCGTGATGACCTTTCCTCTCTCCCCTTGACGGCAGTTGCAGAGGAGCCTGGGTCCTGGTGGGTTTGGCCACAGAATGCCTGGCAAATGAATGCCCGCCTTGGGCCACCCTTCCAGGCCCCCCTCAGTGTCTGCATGTCCACGGCTGGGTTGCGTCCGTAGAGTGGCTGCATTGGTGCAGTGTGGCCTGTGTGCAGTGTGGCGCGGTGTGTGCTGGGTACCTCCGAAGAGCTGTCGGAAGCCTTTTCTATCTGCTGGCATCTTGAGCCGTGGGACCTCCCCGGGGATGGCTTGGGGAGCCATAGATGCTGCATGTCACTTGTAGGCTGACCTCTTTGGTTCCTCCTCTTTGGTAGGACCTGCTGGGGAAGGACCTCCGCTCTCCTCTTCATCTTCTGCTTTAGCTGTGGGAAACCACAGCTCCCACGTGGTCTCTGGGGTGTTCGGGGCTGGCTGATGGCCTCTGGCAGGACCATGGGAACTTCAGAGACTCTGTAGGGGGTGACTCTGCCTTGGCCCCTGGAATGGCAGCATCCAGTTAGGAAAACAGAAACCAGTTATTTTGACAGAATTTAATATTGGGAATTGGGAAAGCAGGTCATGGATTTACCTGGTAGTCACTGCCAGAAACAGTCCCCACTTCTGCGTCGGCACTGGTGTGGGAGGGAGGTCTCAAAGCGTGGTGCCCAGTCCAGCTGCAGCAGCGGCATGTGGGAATGTTAGAAATGAACATTCGAAGCGAATCAGACCCTGGGGCACTGGGGCCCAGCCACCTGCCCTTCAGCACACCGCTGGGGGTGCTGAGACTTGAGGACCCCTGGTCAAGCAGACAAACAGAAGAGGTCATACCTGAGGCGATCAGAACCTAGAAGCTTGGAGAAGGGACTCTGCTGACCTGGGACTTCAACCTTGGGGGAGGGGGTAGCAGCAAGTGCAGTGGGGGAAATGCTGATGCTGGTATTAACTACAGTTGGAACTAGCTGCCAGGGAAGCCTGTCACCCGCTGAAGCTGATAGGAGTAGGGAGCAGGCAGGAAGATGCAGCCCTTCTCCAGCCTCCCTCATGCTGACCATCTGGGTTAAGCCTCTCACAGACCCGCTAGCAGAGACCCAGACCCAGCCTCACAGAGCAGGGTGGGTTGGGAGCTGAGAGACATCAGCTTGAGGAACTAGCCCAGCCAGCAGCCAGTCACGGAAGCACCTGTTGGGTTAAGTTCTTTTTTTTTTTTTGGAAGATTTAATTTATTTATTTGATAGAGAGGCAGCGAGAGAGGGAACACAAGCAGGGGGAGTGGGAGAGGGAGAAGCAGGCTTCCCACAGAGCAGGGAGCCGGATGTGGGGCTTGATCCCAGGACCCTGGGATCATGACATGAGCTGAAGGCAGACACTTAACAACGGAGCCACCCAGGCACCCCACAAATAGTTAAGTTCCTTAGAGTGCCGGAGGACACGTTCCCCTCCCTGGGCGCAGAGCAGAGGCCAGCAAGACAGAGCCCTGGCCCTCCAGGAGCTTGCGTTCTGCGGGGAGGGAGGCCTGTGCAAACAGCCCACGCTCCCTCACCCAACCCCCACTTCTGGATGTGTCCAGGCCCTTTTGTTTGGTAGGCCCTGCTTTCCCTGCTGGGGTGCAGGCACGCGTCCAGCTGTAGCGGTTCGGAGAACAAATTTATAACCCATTTCACCAGGCAGTTTAAAACAAGAGTTCTGCCCATCCCAAGTGTTATTAATCCCTTCATTCTTGGACTGGGAGGCAGCGTGTCACTCCTTGGAGCATCCTGGCTGCGGTAAGCGCAGGGAGTGCTGTGCCTAGAAGCCTTCTGCCCCTTCATCCTGGGGCGGAGCCTCTACCTGCTTCCTGGCCAGGCTAAAGCCGAAATGTGCTCGGCAGGCTCTGGGGACTAGGGATGGAGCTGGCAATTCTGGACTCTCACTTAGAGGGCTAAATGAAAACCAGGGAGGGAGCCCTAAATCGTTGTGTTTTGTGCTCTGATCTGGCACCCCAAGCCGTGAGCAAGCAGGGGTGCCTCCCTGCCTCTGGACAAGCAGTGGAGCCCAGGTCCTAAGCATGGCACCAGGTCGTCCAAGCCAGTAGCAGAAGTAGGGTCGAAACCAGGCAACTTGTCTCCAGGCCCTTCCTCTGGCTTTAGGTGGCGGGGGGGGGGGGGGGGGGGGGGCAGGAGGGTGTGTTTCTCCTCCAGAGAGCACACATAACATTCTCCAAGCTCCTTCTGGTGTCTTGAGAAGCAGGGAGATAGGATAATGAGGCAAATCCATGTTACATGAGGCATGGGGTAACCTCATCTAATAATTATCACCTCGTTCCTTTATGGGGTGGGGAGCAAGCTTAGGAGAGCTAGTAAAGGGGGAAGTATCCTTCCTCCCCCTTCTCTTGGGAGACTCTAAGGGAAGCTTAGTAAGTCTGGAAGGAGGATTTATTAGTTAGAATTTCACAGCTGAAGTCATGTTGCGATGGAGAATGGGAATGAATAAAAAACTTGGTAAGACCGACCAGAGCTGAGTTGATGCAAGACAGCTGGCTCCCTCCTGGCCCAGGCCAGTATGGGGGGCCCTTGGGAACCAGCTGGGGGCAGGGAGAGGAGGAGACTGCAACATGACTTGGGGCTGGTCAGCTTTTCCATCAACATGACATCATTCGACATGGCATGGACACAAGCTGCCAGAAGGAAAACCTGAGGATGTGGACTGTGCGGTGGGAACAGGCGCTAATCAGAACCAGTACCCTTCCCGGGATGGGGGCTGGCTGGCCTGGCTTGAATTAGGGGCATCCACCCTCCCACCAAGCCAGGCTGCTGGAGCATGCCAGCTGATTGGCTGCTTCTCTGGCATCTCTTCACACTGGGGCTCCCTTTCAGACGCTCTTGGGTAGGTACTGTTTGAACCTGCCAATTGAACTCAGGGCTCCAGAACGGTCTGCACCTCTTGCCACCCTGATGGCTATGAGACCCTCCTCACTCAGGCTGGGCTTCCCATGATGAGTCTCCTGGTGGCTTTCTTCTTGAAGAGAGAGTGTGATAGGAAACTGACTTCTTTTTATGTGATTTAAAATGTCGAAGTAAATTTTAAATCAGGGAGAAGCATTAGCCAGGCAGTTATGAAGATGAAAAGCTTCCAAAATGATTATACTTGGCGAATTGGATAATTTGGTCTGTCTGTGATTGTATATTTTAACATTTTAGGAAAATCTGATAGGTGAACGTATTGGCACGCTCATGCTCTGCCTGGAGCAGAGCAGTGGTTATGGTCCTCGGCTCAGTAACTGAGTTGTTTCTGTCTTCTCTTCAGCTGTCTGAGGGATGTATCGGGTCAGAGATTCTATAGTGAGGTGGAATGTCACAGGACTAAAGTGTTGGAAAATATCCACACAGTGCTTGACATACACTGAAGGCTGAATCCATTCCCTTTTCCTGACCTGCCCCATCTTAATTCAGATTCTCCCAGAAGCAGAGCCTGAGTCAAGGATTTGGTGCACATGGTTAATTCAGGCTGTGGTCAACCCCAGGAAGCACCAGTAGGAAAGTGAAACAGGAAGGAAAGGAAGCTGTGTCAGTCAGGGTTCTGCAGAGAAACAGAACCAATCGGATGTGAGTATATTGACATTGTAGTTTGGAGGCATCTGAAGGCAGAAATATTTCTTTCGGGGTGACTTTAGTCTTTTTCTCATAAGGCCTTTAAGTGATTAGATGAGGCCCACCCACATTATGGAGGGTGATCTGCTTTATTTGAAGTCTGCTGACTTAAACATAATTTCATTTAAAAATACCTTTGCAGGGACACCTGGGTGGTGCAGTCGGTTAAGCCTTCCACTCTTCATTTTGGCTCAGGTCATCATCTCAGGGTGGTGAGATTGAGCCCCACATCGGGCTCTGTGCTCAGTGTAGAGTCTGCTTAAGGCTCTCTCTCCCTCTCCTTCTGCCCTTCCCTGTACCTCCCTGCTGTTCTGTCTCTTGAATAAATCAATAATTCTTTAGAAAAATAAAAATAAAAATACCTTTGCATTGATATCCAGATTGGGTGATAGGCTAGTCAAGTTGACACATAAACCATCACAGCAGTCCAACAGAAGGTGTGTTGTTGCTGAATCCTGCCGGGGAACACTGAGAGTCCATGTGGAGCACCCTTCCAAGTTACTCCACCCACGGGATGAGGGAGCTGGGCTCCGGCGGTAGTGAGGTCTCAGGGACTTTGGTTCTCTGGCATTTCTGGTCCACCATGCATGTGGGCAGAGCCACCAGAGAGCGCTCTCAGGAAGGGGGGTGCAGGTGCTGGCCGTGGCCAGTTGGGCTTGGCCACAGAGAAATAGTACAAGCCAAGAGGATGTGGGTGGGGCACTGATCCTATCTGCTCTGTCTTCCTGTGATCGTTTCTACCTTGGCTTTCTCTGAGCTCACTGGCAAGAGGGTTCACACCCTCCGTTCTCCCCATGCCCACCCTTCCCAAGGGAGGGCAGCTCTTGCCCCTGGGAGGAACCAGGGAGGGGCCACTCAACAGCTACTGCTGCCATGTTGGTTTTGCCCGGCTGTAGGCTGGCTTGTCTTCCGGCAATGCCCATCCCGAGCTCTGGACTTACTAAACAGAACTTGGAAACACAGTCCAGTTTATACTTATCCTTTCTTACTGTTTGGCTCTTGCTTGGGGAAATTGTGATGAGAAGAAAGTAAATGGGCCAGAGTTCAGTTCTGAATCACTGCATGTGTTGGGTTCTGCTGTCTGGGTATTCAAAAAATGTAAAACTTGCCCCAAGAATCAGCATGGTAGGAACAGCCCTGCTCTGGAGGTTAGGAGAGTTCTGGACTCAGCTCTGTGGTGGAGGGCCCTCTGAACTGGA
This sequence comes from Meles meles, assembly GCF_922984935.1. Classification (NCBI taxonomy): domain Eukaryota; kingdom Metazoa; phylum Chordata; class Mammalia; order Carnivora; family Mustelidae; genus Meles; species Meles meles. The sequence continues at coordinate 32,320,929 of NC_060069.1, read as the reverse complement.
ACAAGTCTGATCCCTTTTTGGGACCTCAGTTCCTCATCTGAAAAATGAAGGTTTGGAGCCCAGTGGTCCCTCAGTTACCCTGAAGCTTTGACATTCTCTGCATCTGCCCCGTTACCTGGTGTCGCCAAAGGAGCCGGTGTGTAACTCTCGTTTGGGCTCCTGTGTTTTCTCTGCCTTGTTACTTTCCCAAAGGCATTCTTTTTTCTTCATTATATTGCCTTGGATTATCCAGGTCTCAGGTCCCTTGGTGACCCAGCCTTGCCTTGGCAGTCAGCTGTTTGCTGAAGTAAATACGTTGGGGCAGAGCGGTCCTTGCTGACCAGGAATCCGCCAGCTCGGCATGATCCCCGAGATGGCAGAGGCCCAGCAAAACCATTAGATGCATTCAGAATACACCCCATGGCAGCTGCAGAACGCTTGTCCTGGTCCTTTTCCTCCTTCCTGGCTTGGACCTCCCCTGGCTGATGCCTTTGATGTTATTAAAGCCGCACCCATGCTCACTGCCCTGCTTCGCATACTTAAATTTGAGCAGGTGTGGGCTGCTTTTATGTGGGCAAGAGCCCCAGCTTCCAAGGGGCTGGTTCATGGGGACAGGGTTTATTTTTCATGGCTCTGCAGCCTCATCTGGTCATTTTGGGGACAGAATGTTCCCTCTCTCTCACTTTAAAAGTGTCCCATTCCCCTGCATCCACAAAGCAGTTAAAAAATAAGAAAGGGTCCCAGAGGGCTGATCTCGGCTGTGGTACAGGAGAACAGAGAAATAGGTGTGTTGACACCAACGCCTGATTTGCCTAATGACGCACATTGTTGTAGAGTGACTGACTGACTCTGAAATTAGGAAAGTAAGACCTTTTGCGTTTATCGAATGTGCATCTTGTATGCACATTCTTGTATGCTTTTTTTTTTGAAACTTTTTTTAAGTTTCAGATTGTGTCCCAGTAGGTTTTGCCCACTGATGTTATGTGTTCAGGAACAGGCGAGGAGTTTTCCTCTTCAGGAAAGTATGCCTGAGCACAAGCCCCACCGTGCTCGTGATGCTTTTCAAATGACAGGCGCTCTACTATACACCATCTGTCTACTCAGCTCCCTGGGAATTAAGTCAGCTTTAGCCTTGGTCTGAGTTTCCATGAGTGTAAGCACCAAGAGGGCAGGGCTGTGTGGGGCTGTTTCTGTGGTGGCCTCAGAGGGTAAACAGAGGAAGAGCAGGACTGCCCTGACCCCTGTGCCTGGCATGTAGTTGGTGCTCGGGGGACATGATGACACAAGGTCCAAGGGATGTCGCCATCACAGAGCGCACGTGAACATCTGGGGATTATTGGGTAATTGCTCCCTCGTGTTGGGTGTCTGTCTCATTGCGCTATAGGACTCGGGGTTACGTGCAGCCATGATAATTTCTGCGGGTTCTTGTTAAATCCTGTCGGCTCACCACAGTGTCTTCTTTTCAGGATGCCGACCATGCTAGGTACGTCTCATTACTGCTGTGTATATTGGTGACGCAGGTGGTAACTCATGGGGTTTGAGACAGGGAGAGCCATAACGTGTGATACACAGAGAATCACAGGGAAGACAGGGGCGGCCTCATTGTCTCTTGATGCTGAGAGGACGCTGGCTGCGTGCTTCTTTCCGAGAAGGTGTTGACTTGGGCTGCAGCCCTTGGTTGCAGTGGGGAGGCAGGTCGCATACAAAGTGTGCTTGTGAGCTTGGGAGGGGGCAGTGCAGGTGGCTGTGACCCCACACGTGAGTCCTCACTGACATCTTGACCTTATTTATTGGCAGGCCTCAATTACGTTCTCACGGCTGATGTGGCCAAAAAGGCAAAGGGCCAGTTGCCCAGAGTCTACTTTGTGTTGCTGGGAGAGTCCTTGGGTCAGATCACAGAGAAGCTGCAGCTGGTCCACATGGAGGAGACGTGTCATCACTACGTGGCCCACGTGAAGGTCAGTCCTCTTTTTCTTCTCCCGCTTTGATCTCTGTGGATATTCGTTTAAACTAGTGGAACCTACTTTTATTGTGTGTTATGTATGTTCGGATTTCTAACATTTTATTTCACAAGGAGGAGAACGTTTGTTTCTTCTTTTCAAGTTGGAGTCTGACAGTCCTTTTATCTTACTGTGCTCGTCTCAGCCTCTGAGGGGAGTTATAGTGGGCCAGGAGAACAGTGACGCTCCCTGATCTTGGCTTGTCCTTTGGGAGGCTTCTCATCCTCTTCCCTCTCTGAAGCTCTGTAGTCTACTCAGAGGAGAGCCATAGAAGTCCCTGTGTCTGGGTATGCAGTGGTCCTGGATCACACTGCACCTGACGGTCCACTACACGTTAGCTCAGAGTCACAGTTAAGGCGTTTTAAAACTTGTGGGACTTGGGTTTTATCCCTTGATTACTTTCTGTTTATTTTAGGAGTGCTTTTTTTGGCCCCTCTTTCCTCTCACTCTAAATAAACTTTCAAATGTTTTTTCCCTCTTGAGATTGTTTGTTAAATACACTTTGCTGCTAATTCAGGAGGCCAGGCTTTGATTAACTACAGAGTGGCCCCTGTGTAGACAGGTGCTGGCAGGGTGGGTGTCCTGGTGGTGCCCAGGGCTGCTGGAATGGCCAGGCACTGACCCACAGGCAGAGAGCACAAGAGATAGAAGGAGCCACGTGAACCTGCTACACGGTGTATAAAATGCATATGGCCTTTGGAGCCACACAGACCTGGTATGTGTCTAGCTGGATGAGTACTTTGAACTCTCTGTGTCTTAGTTTCTATATCTCTAAAATGGGCACAGGTACTGAAAGGATCTTGCATGGAGTCTGACCCCCCAGTAGGCACTCAGCATTATCATCTGTTTGGGCCATATGTATTTGCCAGTATTCTAACATTGTGACTTACGAAAATGGTATTTTCATGTAGTTCAACCTAACATTAGCCAGTGGCTTTCTGGACGATAGTAAAAATAGTCCACAGATTCGAACCTCATTCTGTGACTGAGTGGCTAGTGCCAGAGTGGGAGAGTAGCAGCTGCTTCTCGAGGCTTCTGGATTGTACACAGAGAAATGCTCCCTCCACATCCGTGGCTCTTGCTCTGGCCTAGAGCCCATGAGTCCGTGCCCCCGAGACACTTTTCAGGGGGCTGGGCTGTGTCTCTTGCCAGGATCGTGCTGGGGCCTGCCCAGACCAGCTGCCCTGTGGCCCGGTGAAGGCCATTTATAAAGTGGCTCCTACTTCTCTTAAGCCAACCAGCCACTCACGTCTTTAGGTCTTAGATTACATGGGCTCATGCGTGTCCTTGAGGGTGTGAGGCTGCCCAGGACAGGCTCACATCTGAACACCACGAGACATTTCAGTGCCTGTGCTTGGTGTCCCCACACTTCCTAGACGTGGGGCATCTTTCCTCAGGCTTCCTCATGCTGGGTCTCTTCCACAAATGCTTTCCTTCCAGGCTCTTGGAGACTTGAGTTTTTGGCAGAGTGGTTGCCTTCCATGTCACAGGCTCAAGACAGGGCCCCAAAGAGCCTGCAGGCCTTTGCAGAGTGCACTCAGGGAATGGCTGTAATGAGGTGCTGGCCAGAGGCGGTGCTGTTTCTGTGGTGGCTTCTGAGGGTAACCGGGGAGAAGAGCTGGGCTGCCCAGGGTCGTCGGTCCTGCTACTTCCCGATAGCCAGGGCTACCAGAGTCTAGCAAAGAAACATAAAGACTTGCTCATTCAATCCAAAAGTCAGATAAACAGCAAATCATTTTTTCTTGTTGAAGCCAGAGAGTACACGGGTTAAACTTACACTAAAAATGATTCGTTGTTATTGGGGAGGGTATGTGATACGATGAGTGCTGTGAAGTATGTAAGTCTGACGATTCACAGACCTCTACCCCTGGGGCAAAAAATACATTATATGTTAATAAAAAGAATTAATAGAAAAAATGATTTGTTGTTTATCTGAAATTTAGATTTAACCAGGCATCCTGTTGGAGGATTCAACCTTCTCCATACCCTTCACCCCACAGTTTGGCCCTTCTCCATTAGATCAAAACATGGTTGACAGGGGCTCCCTTCCCCTGGGTGAGCTGCAGAGCCCAGCTGGGAGCACGGCCCAGAGGCCCAGTGGGAGCACGGACTCTGGAGCCTGTGGGGCAACTGGTCCCCTACATATCCCCATGCCCATTCTCGCTCCTTGGTGCCTGGGACACCAGGAGCTCTGTGCTCACTGGCCCTGAGAGCCCTTCCCTGAGGGTGAGTCTGGAAGCCTCCCCCAGGGAGCTTTTAAAGCAAATCATTGGACACCCAGTCGTGCTAGAGTGACATTCTGGAGTGGCTTGCCTGGATGGCTATGTGAGCACAGCCTTGGAGCAGACGGCAGAATTCCTGGATGGACACCTATAGAATAAGGTCATGGATGTGTTCTTCCGAGGAGACAGTGAGTCGTCCCTAAATACACAGACAAGAAGGATGTGAAGGCACCAAGAGTGCAGGCCTTTCATACTTGGATGTATCTCTTCCGTGGGTTTTCTGGATCTTCCATGATGGGATGTATCCTCTTCCATAATGGTGGTGGTTTTTCACCAGAGTGTGAGATAAACGTGTACAGCTACAGATTTAATGGCAGAGAGTTCTTTCATATTTAAGTGTCATTTTCTTTTACCTCTGTGTCAGCATGTACAACCCAAAAAGAATAAAAAAGGAAAAAAAAGTCTAAAGCCACAAAGGAACCATGGCTGTCAGGAGGAGAGCTCAAGGCAGTGGTCCCCAGATGTTGAAGAGTGAGGGGAGCTCAGGAGCACAGGGGGAGTGCATGCATCTCTGATGATTTGGGCTGTCCTGGGGAAGAGCCAGAAGAGCCAGAGAGCAGTCCAATACGCGGGACCTAGAGAAGTTTGGATGTGGTTAGTAGTTGGTGGCTTTCTCATATAAGGACCTGGGGTGGTGGGATGCACCAGGATGGCCCAGGCTTCTGCGGCCATTATGGTTCAGCATCCCTGTTCAGTGGCACTCAGGCAGCCGATCATTCATAGCTACCAGGAAAATTTCTTCACTGGTTGTCTGGGCGGTAGCAGAGGACAGCGGCGAATGGCAGAGGCAGCCAGTTCGTCCATTAGGGTGAACCCTACTGAGCTGGCTGATAGTACACGGTGTGGCCCAATGGCTCAGCTGGCCAAGGAGGCAGCAGGCCTGACCCTGGTGAGTCCTGGTGGGAAAACAGCTGGGGAGGCCGTGGCCCTTGTGGGGTTGAGGCAAGCAGTAAGGGTGGGGAGGAAGTGGCAGCGGGTGGCCTCCTGGAGTGGGGACCGGGGACTGGGAGCCGGTCATCTGGGCATGAGGGCATGGTGTGGCTTCTGCTGCAAGTGGGGCATTCTCCATGGGCTGGCTCTCGGCTTTGTAGACAGAAGAGGAAGGTAAATAAAAGCGCTCCGGCTTATCGCACACCATATGGCCAGCAGACTGAGGCAGGCGCGAGGGGCTGGGTGTGTTTTGTTTAGGCTATCTTTAGGTATTTTTTTTTCTTTTTTGCTTTAAGCCTATTCCAATTTTTTTTTTTCTCTTCCTCCTTTTCCCTGGAAGTTTTCTTTCCATATATGGTGATAAGTATCTCTGTCATAGAAGACTGTTGGAGCTTAACACCTGCTTCCCAGGCTAGCTGTATTGTCCCACACTTTGTTCCCTTCTCAGCCCTGTGGGGGCCTTCGGGACATACAGAATTTCACGGTAAGCCCCCTCCTCCTGGGGGTGCCGGGGCCATTCTCAAGGGCTCACTGTGACCCACAGAGCTGAGGCAGGTCAGGCTGCTTCCCTGGCCTCTCTGCCTCTGAGTCCACATGCCCCAGTTCCTCTCCCCTCCCCGACCCAGGCCGGCCTAGTGTTGGGGACTGGCTCCCTCCTACTAGTGAAGTGGGCTGGAGGCATCTCGGGGGTCTTCCCAGTAGTCACAGATGAAAGCCCTCATATGTCCACTCAGCCTCAGGGCTTTCCACAGGCTGCCCTCAGCTCACATTTCTAGCCTCATCTTCTGATGACATCACACATGCCCTCGGCTCTTGCCGAGGTTGAATGGGCTCCTTTTCTTCTGGAAGATGCCTCATGTGGTTCTTCACCTTGGTTTCGGGCTCACCCCAGTGTGTCTGGCAGCTCAGTGATCAAAAGCCCGGTTTTTGTCAGAACCATGAAAAACCACATACCCTCTGCATGGTTTTTGCTTTTTTAATTTTTTAAAAAATTTTTATCTTAAACACACCTCCCGTGGTATCTTATTTCATATTTTTTCTTTAAATCAGCTGACATTTTGCCTCAAATTAAATAATTTGAAACAGAAACTTTGTGCCCTCCTGTACGCAGAAAGCCAATTATTCTATACCGAACAAAAAGTCACTGTAAAAGTAAATACATTGAAGACACAACAATGTCATCAAACCCTAACTGGATTTCATCGTCTGCCAGAGTCTGTGAAGAAGCCGCCCATACTCTTCCTGTGTGTGAGAAGGGGAAATGATGGAAGTGTTCGCGACATACTGGCGGCCGCACGGAACTTTCCCCCTGACGCAGTCAGAAGGACTGGGAGGGCACTGACCGGGGAATAACTTTCCAAATATGTGGGTCCTGATACAGTGCCAGGGAAAACCACGTCCTAGCCCCGTCCCAGAAGGCCGGGCCATGCTCTGCTGGGATGGGCTGCACCTCACCCCTCTTGCCTGCCGAAGGTTGTCTGTTGAGGGCCCCATCAGTCCACAGCTGGCCGTTGTCACAGGCCCATTGGATGCCACCATCTACCACCTGTCACATGGGAGCATCTTCTGCACTTGCTCATTCCTGCTTTGGGAGGGCAGGCCCACAGCGACTCCTGGTCACCTGAGCCTTGTTGAAGAGACGCAGTGGTCGCCTGGAGCAAGGGGTCCTAGGGAGTATCTGGCCAAGGAGGGGCCCGCCCACCTCCCTGGGAACCTGGTAGTGCGAGGAGGCAGGGGAGAGTTTCAGGTGCGTGGCCCACGCCAAAGACCGAACAAGCATGAGCTGTCATGGCTCCGTTGTTTTGGAGTCTGTGTGTGTTTACCACAGTAACAGTCACGCTCCGGCCTCAGGTCCTGCACGGTGCCTTGAGAATTGATCCCTGGTAAGCCAGATGCTTGTGTGAGTGCCGGGCAGGTGGGGGCCTCTTCAGGAGCTGGGGACCAGGGCAGCAGCCAGAGTCTGTACAGGGAGGAGGGGAGAAGCCCAGGCACAGCCCAGCATGGCGTGGGTGACGTCATCCCCAGCGCTGAGGAACAGCCAGCCCGCTGGAGGCCTTCAGGAAACTTCCAGTGAGCAAAGCCATGTGTCAGACGCTGTCCAAAGAGCCAAGAACAAGGATTAATGGAAGAGGGGGAGAAAAGCCCCCACCCCACCGCAGACAAGGGAATATGAACGGGCACCAGCTTTGCTCAGCAGCCGCAGATGTTCATGTGGTTGTGCTCTGGTGTTGGGGAATGTTTCTCGAGGGAGTTCGAACCTGAGGGACCGCAGCTCCTTTGTCGCTTGTGGGGGCAGGTGGTCCGCCCGGCCTGGCAAGCAGGGCATCTTGGGGCACCAGGGCTCCTCAGAGGTCACGCTATGGGCTCTGCCCACTTGGTCCAGTCTGTTTCTGTTTCTACATCCAATGAGATGCCTTCGGCCCAAGCTCTACTCACAGGGTAGCCTGTGAGTTTGCAGGGCCTTTGGCTGTACTGAATGCACTGGTCAGACGTTGGAGGCTTTAATCTTCTTAAGTGTATGAAGCCATAGTTAAGAGAGATTAAGTTGGAGTGTGTAAGAACCTCATGAGGAAGAGGAGAAAGGAAAACAGCGAGATTGCCTTTTTTATCTGACAGTACTTTGTTAAACCTTTTGCTCATCTTGAGAAGTCCAAGAAATAGCTTTAAAAAAAGGTTGTAGGATTTGGGAAAAAGGGATGCAGATCTTAGATGGAGGAAGTCATCTAAAACTTATTTATTTTAATTGCTAGTATATGTACATAGTCAAAACAAATTTTTATTAACTGAACTAGAAGGTATACAGAGAAAGGACATCTCCTAGCCGCTCCGTTTCTCATTCAGAGGCGACCATGGTTCCAGTTTCTTGTGTGTTCTGCAAGTGCGGGTCAGTAGACACACAAAGTTGTGTGCGTATATCACCTTTAGATGGATGGCAGCACACCGTCGCACACCGTGGTGCAGCTTGCTTTTCTCTTCTAGAATGTCCCATAAGATGGATAAACAGATTTTGGTAAATCCGTACGGTGGACTACCACTCAGCAATGACAATGAACTACCAGTTTACACAGTGTCAGGTATATGCACGTGTGTAAAACGTGTGACAACGTATGTGTGCATGTGTGCAGTAACCTGACAGATCTCAAAAGCAAGATGCTAAGTGAAAGAAACCAGACATAAAAACTACTAGTAGTATAGCAGTTCCATTTATATGACACTGTGGAAAAGGCCAACTACGGAGACAGAAAGCAGATCTGTGGTTTTGGGGGCCAGGGATGGGAAGGAGATGGGGATGATTAAGTGAGTAGAGGCAAGAGGGACATTTTCAGGGTGAAGAAAATATTCCGGATCATGATTGTGGTGATAGTTATATGATTGAATGTATTTATTAAAGCCTGTCAACGTGCATAGTTAACATTCATTAGTCAGTGTTACCGTATGTAAATCATATTCCATCAAACTTATTTCTTAAAAAATGTATCTGGAGGGCTCTTCCATATTGGTGCTGGCAGTGTCCCCACTCTCTTTCATGTCTGCATGGTGTCCTGGTTGAAAGACTGTCCCTTCATTTATTTAACCTTCCTGGGGATCTTCTCAGTGCCAGCTCCAAACTGACATCACCTGAAGTTTGTAGGGCAGTAATCTCACTTTGCTTCTCTAGATGAGGCTTGGGGTTCCTTTTCGGAAAACCCTCAACTTGCCTTGGGAAGGGTGATGAAACGGGACTGAAATGTCCCCTCCACCAGCAGTCATTTCTTCATCCCTGCTTCAGGTCTATAGTGTCCTGGTTGAGGGTTTGTTGGGGACCCTGAAGAAGAGAGATGGAGGGACCCTGGTGACCCTCAGGTGACCTTGGACATTTGTCTTAGGGAGGATGAGCCTTTCAACCATGGGGTGCCCCAGGAAAACTGGGGGTATCCTTCCCGTAGTTAGCTTTGTCCCTTTGCGGGTCCTCTTTGGCCAGAGGTGGCACAGGTAAGCTTGAGTGTTTGCTAACGGCATGCTAGAAGGTAGAGCATGGAAAGTGGGGGGCTGAGATGGGTCCACCTGATCTGGGGGGAGCTTCCATCATTGATCATCTCAGTTGTAGAGCTGTTCCAGTGATGCACTGTAGTCACACAGATGTCACTGAGGGGCTGGAGGCAGGGCTCCGGAGACCATGCTTGAAGCCAGCCCCCAGAGCGTGGTTGGCTTTGACCACCTCCTCCATGAGACCATGTTGTGCAGAGCTGGAGAGCAAACTGGGGAGGGATCACGAATTCAGGGAGTGTGGTGGATGTTCCATGTGGGTGTTGATATCTTCCGTGAGTGCCATGTGGCCATTGATTTCTTTGCCAGGTGGAATGAAGTCCTCGGCATTCGGACAGTGTCACAGGAGACCTGACGATTAGTGAAAGTACAATAAGTCTAATACAGCGGCTTGGCCCACCTCTCCTTTTTTTTTTTTTTTAAGATTTTTTAATTTATTTTAGAGAGCACGAGTGAGCAGGGGCGGGGACAGAGGGAGAAGCAGACTCCCCGCTGAGCAAGTAGCCACACATGGGGCTTGATCCCAGGACCCAGGCCACCCAGGCACCCTACCTCACCTCCCCCCCCCCCCACCCCCCACCCCGGAAACAAAACTGATATAAATACAGAGGCATGGCATTGACACTAATGGCTTCATCATAGGCTTTTTTTTTTTGTTTTCTTGGTACTTTGAGACAAGCCTTATATCAATTGTGGGTGAAATTTTCATTTTAAGAGACAGTTTTCTCTTCATAGTTATGTACTCTGGGTTTAGTATGTTGTTGATACCCTTATAACACTAGTATTCTTTTGAAGCCACAAGTGATAATGTGTTCTGTCTTACTGATTTTGTCTCTGTATTTGAGATATGATTTTAAAGGATTGCAAGCATTTTCTTTGCCCCTCCAACCTGAAGCTTATGTGTTTATTATAAGAGTAATTTCCTTCAAAGTAATCATCTTTCAGTAGTCCCTGTTTTGGAATTTCCTCCATGGTTTTTTCATTTTTTTAAAAAAATTAAGATATGGGGCACCTGGGTGGCTCAGTCGGTTAAGTGTCTGCCTTTGGCTCAGGTCATGATCCCGGGTTCCTGTGATCGAACCCCACATCTGGCTCCTTGCTCAGCAAGAATCTGCTTCTTCCTCTCTCTCTGCCTCCTCCCCACTTCTCATGCTCACTCAGTCTCTCTCTCAAATATATAAAATCTTTGAAAAAAAAATAAGGTAAAATTGATATATAATTGATATAGATTAGTTTCAGGTCTGCATAAGGATTTGCCCTATGTTTGTGTTGTAGAGTGGCCCCTACGGTAATTCTAGTTACCATCTCTCACCACACATAGCTACAAATTGATTTAAGATTTACTCTCTTAGCAACTTTGTAATATTATTAACTATAGCACATACTGTATATTACATCCCCAGGACTTTTTATTTTAAAACTGGAAGTTTGTACCTTTTGGCCCCCTTTATCCATTTTATCCCCTCCCCCCCACCCCATCTCTTGCAGTCACATCTGTTTTCTCCTATCTGGGAGTTGTGTTTGTTTTAGAGTCCACATAGAAGTGAGATCATAAGGTATCTTTCTCTGCCTGACTTACTTCACTTAGCATAATGCCCTCAGGGTCCATGCATATTGTTGCAAATGGCAGGATTTTCCTTTTTTTTTATGGCTGAATAATATTCTTGTGTGTGTGTGTTGTATACACCACATCTTGCCCATTCACTCATGGCTGGACACTTAGGTTGCTTCCATATCTTGGCTATTGTAAATAGTGCTACAGTGAACATGGGAGTGCAGACAAGCTTTTCAAATTAGTGTTTTTGTTTTCTATGGGTGAATACCCAGGATTAGAATGACTGGATCATATGGTAGTTCTCTTTTCAAATGTTTGCATTTCATTAAAGGTAAACTTTTGGAGTTCATTTGAATTTAAAAAGCAAGAGGATTTCTCTGTGACCCTCTCCAGTAGATAATAGTCTATCTGGGATAAAGTGAGGTGTGATAATATGGAAATTAGTAAAGAATTTGTTGAGCGACCCTCCCTTGGAAAATGATTCTTTTTTTTTTTTTTCCTTTTTATTAATTTTTTCAGCGTAACAGTATTCATTCTTTTTGCACAACACCCAGTGCTCCATGCAAAACGTGCCCTCCCCATCACCCACCACCTGTTCCCCCAACCTCCCACCCCTGACCCTTCAAAACCCTCAGGTTGTTTTTCAGAGTCCATAGTCTCTTATGGTTCGCCTCCCCTCCCCAATGTCCATAGCCCGCTCCCCCTCTCCCAGTCCCACCTCCCCCCAGCAACCCCCAGTTTGTTTTGTGAGATTAAGAGTCATTTATGGTTTGTCTCCCTCCCAATCCCATCTTGTTTCATTTATTCTTCTCCTATCCCCCTACCCCCCCATGTTGCTTCTCCATGTCCTCATATCAGGGAGATCATATGATAGTTGTCTTTCTCCGATTGACTTATTTCACTAAGCATGATACGCTCTAGTTCCATCCACGTCGTCGCAAATGGCAAGATTTCATTTCTTTTGATGGCTGCATAGTATTCCATTGTGTATATATACCACCTCTTCTTGATCCATTCATCTGTTGATGGACATCTAGGTTCTTTCCATAGTCTGGCTATTGTAGACATTGCTGCTATAAACATTCGGGTACACGTGCCCCTTCGGATCACTATGTTTGTATCTTTAGGGTAAATACCCAGTAGTGCAATTGCTGGGTCATAGGGTAGTTCTATTTTCAACATTTTGAGGAACCTCCATGCTGTTTTCCAGAGTGGTTGGACCAGCTTGCATTCCCACCAACAGTGGAGGAGGGTTCCCCTTTCTCCACATCCTCTCCAGCATCTGTCATTTCCTGACTTGTTAATTTTAGCCATTCTGACTGGTGTGAGCTGATATCTCATTGTGGTTTTGATTTGTATTTCCCTGATGCCGAGTGACGTGGAGCACTTTTTCATGTGTCTGTTGGCCATCTGGATGTCTTCTTTGCAGAAATGTCTGTTCATGTCCTCTGCCCATTTCTTGATTGGATTGTTTGTTCTTTGGGTGTTGAGTTTGCTAAGTTCCTTATAGATTTTGGATACTAGCCCTTTATCTGATATGTCGTTTGCAAATATCTTCTCCCATTCTGTCAGCTGTCTTTTGGTTTTGTTAACTGTTTCCTTTGCTGTGCAAAAGCTTTTGATCTTGATGAAATCCCAATAGTTCATTTTCGCCCTTGCTTCCCTTGCCTTTGCCGTTGTTCCTAGGAAGATGTTGCTGCGGCTGAGGTCGAAGAGGTTGCTGCCTGCGTTCTCCTCAAGGATTTTGATGGATTCCTTTCTCACATTGAGGTCCTTCATCCATTTGGAGTCTATTTTCGTGTGTGGTGTAAGGAAGTGGTCCAATTTCATTTTTCTGCATGTGGCTGTCCAATTTTCCCAGCACCATTTATTGAAGAGGCTGTCTTTTTTCCATTGGACATTCTTTCCTGCTTTGTCGAAGATTAGTTGACCATAGAGTTGAGGGTCGATTTCTGGGCTCTCTATTCTGTTCCACTGGTCTATGTGTCTGTTTTTGTGCCAGTACCATGCTGTCTTGATGATGACAGCTTTGTAATAGAGCTTGAAGTCCGGAATTGTGATGCCACCAACTTTGGCTTTGTTCTTCAATATTCCTTTGGCTATTCGAGGTCTTTTCTGGTTCCATATAAATTTGAGGATTATTTGTTCCATTTCTTTGAAAAAAATGGATGGTATTTTGATAGGGATTGCATTAAATGTGTAGATTGCTTTAGGTAGCATAGACATTTTCACAATATTTATTCTTCCAATCCAGGAGCATGGAACATTTTTCCATTTTTTTGTGTCTTCCTCAATTTCTTTCATGAGTACTTTATAATTTTCTGTGTATAGATTCTTAGTCTCTTTGGTTAGGTTTATTCCTAGGTATCTTATAGTTTTGGGTACAATTGTGAATGGGATTGACTCCTTAATTTCTCTTTCTTCAGTCTTGTTGTTGGTGTACAGAAATGCAACTGATTTCTGTGCATTGATTTTATATCCTGACACTTTACTGAATTCCTGGACAAGTTCTAGCAGTTTTGGAGTGGAGTCTTTTGGGTTTTCCACATATAGTATCATATCATCTGCGAAGAGTGATTGTTTGACTTCTTCTTTACCAATTTGGATGCCTTTAATTTCTTTTTGTTGTCTGATTGCTGAGGCTAGGACTTCTAGTCCTATGTTGAATAGCAGTGGTGATAATGGACATCCCTGCCGTGTTCCTGACCTTAATGGAAAAGCTTTCAGTTTTTCTCCATTGAGAATGATATTTGCGGTGGGTTTTTCATAGATGGCTTTGATAATATTGAGGTATGTGCCCTCTATCCCTACACTCTGAAGAGTTTTGATCAGGAAGGGATGCTGTACTTTGTCAAATGCTTTTTCAGCATCTATGGAGAGTATCATATGGTTCTTGTTCTTTCTTTTATTAATGTGTTCTATCACATTGATTGATTTGCGGATGTTGAACCAACCCTGCAGCCCTGGAATAAATCCTACTTGATCGTGGTGAATAATCCTTTTAATGTACTGTTGAATCCTATTGGCTAGTATTTTGGCGAGAATTTTTGCGTCTGTGTTCATCAAGGATATTGGTCTGTAGTTCTCTTTTTTGGTGGGATCCTTGTCTGGTTTTGGGATCAAGGTGATGCTGGCCTCATAGAATGAGTTTGGAAGTTTTCCTTCCATTTCTATTTTTTGGAACAGTTTCAGGAGAATAGGAATGAGTTCTTCTTTAAATGTTTGGTAGAATTCCCCTGGGAAGCCGTCTGGCCCTGGGCTGTTTGTTTGGAGATTTTTGATGACTGTTTCAATCTCCTTACTGGTTATGGGCCTGTTCAGGTTTTCTATTTCTTCCTGGTTCAGTTGTGGTAGTTTCTATGTCTCTAGGAATGCATCCATTTCTTCCAGATTGGCCAATTTGTTGGCGTAGAGTTGCTCATAGTATGTTCATATAATTGTCTGTATTTCTTTGGTGTTAGTTGTGATCTCTCCTCTTTCATTCATGATTTTATTGATTTGGGTCCTTTCTCTTTTCTTTTTGATGAGTCTGGCCAGGGGTTTATCAATCTTATTGATTCTTTCAAAGAACCAGCTCCTAGTTTCATTGATTTTTTCTATTGTTTTTTTGGTTTCTATTTCATTGATTTCTGCTCTGATCTTTATGATTTCTCTTCTCCTGCTGGGTTTAGGGTTTCTTTCTTGTTCTTTCTCCAGCTCCTTTACGCGTAGGGTTAGGTTGTGTACTTGAGACCTTTCTTGTTTCTTGAGAAAGGCTTGTACCGCTATATATTTTCCTCTCAGGACTGCCTTTGCTGTGTCCCACAGATTTTGAACTGTTGTGTTTTCATTATCATTTGTTTCCATGAATTTTTTCAATTCTTCTTTAATTTCCTGGTTGACCCATTCATTCTTTAGAAGGATGCTGTTTAGTCTCCATGTATTTGGGTTCTCTCCAGCTTTCCTCTTGTGATTGAGTTCTAGCTTCAGAGCATTGTGGTCTGAAAATATGCAGGGAATAATCCTAATCTTTTGATACCGGTTGAGACCTGATTTGTGACCCAGGATGTGATCTATTCTGGAGAAGGTTCCATGTGCCCTAGAGAAGAATGTGTATTCTGTTGCTTTGGGATGAAATGTTCTGAATATATCTGTGATGTCCATCTGGTCCAGTGTGTCATTTAAGGCCTTTATTTCCTTGTTGATCTTTTGCTTGGATGATCTGTCCATTTCAGTGAGGGGAGTGTTGAAGTCCCCTACTATTATTGTATTATTATTGATGTGTTTCTTTGATTTTGTTATTAATTGGTTGATATAGTTGGCTGCTCCCACGTTAGGGGCATAGATATTTAAAATTGTTAGATCTTCTTGTTGTACAGACCCTTTGAGTAGGATATAGTGTCCTTCCTCATCTCTTATTATAGTCTTTGGCTTAAAATCTAATTGATCTGATATAAGGATTGCCACCCCAGCTTTCTTCTGATGCCCATTAGCATGGTAAATTGTTTTCCACCCCCTCACTTTAAATCTGGAGGTGTCTTCGCGTCTAAAATGAGTTTCTTGTAGGCAACATACTGATGGGTTTTGTTTTTTTATCCATTCTGCTACCCTGTGTCTTTTGATTGGGGCATTTAGCCCATTAACATTCAGGGTAACTATTGAGAGATATGAATTTAGTGCCATTAGTAGCCTGTAAGGTGACTGTTACTGTATATTGTCTCTGTACCTTTCTGATCTACTACTTTTAGGCTCTCTCTTTGCTTAGAGGACCCCTTTCAATATTTCCTGGAGAGCTGGTTTGGTGTTTGCAAATTCTTTCAGTTTTTGTTTGTCCTGGAAGCTTTTGATCTCTCCTTCTATTTTCAATGATAGCCTAGCTGGATAGAGTATTCTTGGCTGCATGTTTTTCTCGTTGAGTGCTCTGAATATATCATGCCAGCTCTTTCTGGCCTGCCAGGTCTCTGTGGATAAGTCTGCCGCCAATCTAATACTTTTACCATTGTATGTTACTGATTTCTTTACTCGGGCTGCTTTCAGGATTTTCTCTTTGTCACTAAGACTTGTAAATTTTACTATTAGGTGACGGGGTGTGGACCTATTCTTGTTGACTTTGAGGGGGGTTCTCTGCATCTCCTGGATTTTAATGCTTGTTCCCTTTGCCATATTAGGGAAATTCTCTCCAATGATTCTCTCCAATAGACCCTCTGCTCCCCTCTCTGTTTCTTCTTCTTCTGGAATCCCAATTATTCTAATGTTGTTTCGTCTTATGGTGTCACTTATCTCTCGAATTCTCCCCTCATGGTCCAGTAGCTGTTTGTCCCTCTTTTGCTCGGCTTCCTTATTCTCTGTCATTTGGTCTTCTATATCACTAATTCTTTCTTCTGCCTCATTGATCCTAGCAGTGAGAGCCTCCATTTTTGATTGCACCTCATTAACAGCTTTTTTGATTTCAACTTGGTTAGACTTTAGTTCTTTAATTTCTCCAGAAAGGGCTTTAATATCTCCAGAGAGGGTTTCTCTAATATCTTCCATGCCTTTTTCGAGCCCGGCTAGAATGTTCAGAATCGTCATTCTGAACTCTTGATCTGACATAGTACCAATGTCTGTGTTGATTAGGTCCCTAGCCTTCGGTACTGTCTCTTGTTCTTTTGTTTGTGGTGATTTTTTCCGCCTTGTCATTTTGTTCAGATAAGAGGATATGAAGGAGCAAATAAACTACTAATAGGGTGGCAAAGACCCCGGAAAAATGCGCTGTAACCAAATCAGAAGAGACCCCAAATTGTGGGGGGGGGGGGGGAAGGGGATAAAAAACAGGTTCTGAAAAAAAAAAGAAAAAAAAAAAAAAAGAAAAAAATTTAAAAAATAAAACAAATAAAAAAAATAAAAAGAAGAAAGAAAAAAATATATATTTAGATGAACTAGTCAAAAAACGTTAAAAAAGAAAAGGGTAAAAGTTTTTAAAAAAATTTAGCAGAAGAAGAAAAAAGAAAAAAGAAAAAAAAATTGAAAAAAGAAAAAAAAATTGAAGTAGCCGCAAGACTAAAGAATCATGGGGAGAAAGCCATGAGTTCCGTGCTTTGCTTTCTCCTCCTCTGGAATTGCTCTGCTGTCTTAGGAATTGAATCTGCTTTCTCCTTGATAGATGAACTTCGTCCTGGCTGGATATTTTGTTGATCTTCTGGGGGAGGGGCCTGTTGTAGTGACTCTCAAGTGTCTTTGCCCGAGGCGGGATTGCACCGCCCTTACCGGCGGCCGGACTAAGTAATCGGCTCGGGTTCGCTTTTGGGAGCTTCTGTTCCCTGAACGCTTTCCGTAGAGTTCCGGAGGACGGGAATGAAAATGGCGGCCTCCCAGTCTCAGGCCCGGAGGAGCCGAGAGCCTGGGGCCCCACTCCTCAGTGCGCCCCCAGAGGACAGCACCCAATCACTCCCGTATCCCCAGCCTCTAGCCGCGCTCCGAGCTCACCCAGCCCGCGACCAGTTCAAGGTAACCCCGAGCTGAGAGTTTAGTCCTCGGCTCTGTCTTTGCAGCCGGTTTCTCCGTTCTAATACCTGCGAGCTCTCCGACACTCTGACACCCCCGATCCTTCTGTGACCTTGCGGGGCCTGGGGCCACGCTGGCCCTGCGTGGGCTTCACCCCGGTTTAGCCCCTGGAGCAATGTCCCTCAGTGGAACAGACTTTTAAAAGTCCTGATTTTGTGCTCCGTTCCTCCGCCGCTTGCCGGGAGCCAGCCCCTCCCCCCGCGGTCTATCTTCCCGTCGTTTTAGATTCACTTCTCCGCCAGTCCTACCTTTCAGAAAGTGGTTGATTTTCTGTTTCTAGAGTTGCTGTTCTTCTTCTCTTCGCTCTCCCGTTGGATTTGTAGGTGTTTGCTATGTTTAGATAAGCTATCGAGCTGATCTCCTGTTACCTGATGTAGTCTCAGGCTGCTACTTCTCCGCCATCTTGACTCCTCCCTGGAAAATGATTCTTACTAACAGAATTCCCATGATGACAGAAGCCGCAAACATGAATTGAGCATTTATTTAGTTCTTGCCAGTCATCGTCCATTCCTACTTTTATGCTTCATTTTCTCCTCACACTAACATGAGAGATTGTTACTATTGTTGACCTTCTTTGGGGGGGGTTAGAAGACAAGGAAGGCATAGAGGAGTGAAGGAACTTGCCCAGGACCTTCCAGGTGACAAGGAGCAGAGGCAGGATTTGAACCCAGCAAGTGTGGTTCCCAAGGCTGCGCTCTTCACCAGCGCACCATAGCCCCTTTCATAAGCTTAAGCCACAACAAATGGAGTACTTGTATGCCAGGTACTCTTCTAAGAGCTTCGCATTGATAAAGAGGGCGTATAACAGGCCCAATGTCTAGAGCTAGCGAGAGTCTTTATTGGATGAACACATGGCCAGCACAGGTGCAGCACAGGTGGGCCAGCACAGGTGGCAGTCCTTGATAAGCACATAGCATAGCAGTAGTGTGCTGCTGGAGACCAGCTCTCAGGGGAGGTGATCGAGCTCGTGCATTTTGCCAGTCTGCCTGGTATGGCTATTCCCACCATGGCTGATTTCATCCTATCAATGTGACATCAGGGGGGGTGGTGTTGGGAAGAAATGCACCAGAGTGTGCTATAGTATATTATTCCCATGAGAGACTATGCCAGATCAGATCTGATAACCTTAAGAACACAGGTAAGGGAGCCTGGGTGGCTCAGTGGGTTAAGCCGCTGCCTTCAGCTCAGGTCATGATCTCAGAGTCCTGGGATCGAGTCCCGCATCGGGCTCTCTGCTTAGCGGAGAGCCTGCTTCCCTTCCTTTCTCTCTGCCTGCCTCTCTTGTGATTTCTGTCAAATAACTAAATAAAATCTTTAAAAAAAAAAAAAAAGAACACAGGTAACAGTAAAGCATAATAAAATAACTAGGAAGTGATGAGTTTTGAGTATTTATTACCCACATTTAACTTAATATAATTTGCTTGATTGTAAGCTTATGCAGTTTGGTAATGGCTATTATCATCACTGGCTCATGCATGTTCTGAAAATTGAATAGTTGGTTCTCATAAGCCTACAGCAGAATGTTCCACTGGCCATGACCACTGTGTCTGGTGTGTTTGTCTCTAAGTCCATCATATCACTCACATCCTGCCTTACACACAGATGTTTGATTATCAGCGTCTTTCATTCTTGTTTCCTGTGGGTCTTTTTAGATTGACAAATAATTGGAAAGTTAAATTTGTGGGGTTAGTTTAACTACCAGACCACAGCTTTTTTATTTGTACATTTGGTTCAGAGACACTCTGCATTTCGATTGAAATGTTTAGATGGTTTAATAGTTTCCAGTTAAAGTAATGAAAAAGATTTTATTTAAATTTATGAAGGTAGCCATTCCTCACTCCCTACCCCATATGCATGTTGGGATTCTGCTCAGCAGCCCCTCTACACACCAAAGAATAATGGACTGCTTGTTCAGTTGTCTTGGAGGAGAGAAGGGGCCTGATGAAGGGGAGATTACCTCCCTTAGGCCAGTTTTAAACCCTAGTAACCCCCTTACCTCTCGAGGCTGAGTTTCGCCCAGGCCTGATTAGTGTAAGGTCGTGCAAGGTAGTGCAAGGCTTTTTCTTTCCAATTGCACTAATCACAAGCACCATTTGAAGGTGGCCCAAATTATATTGTTATGCTTTTCTTTGTTGTTTTCACTCCCTCCTGAGGCCTCTTCCCAAGGCCATCTGGGGGGTTCTCTGGCCCAATAAGTGAGCTCCAGGCGAATCAAGAAGCGCCAGGCCTGGGACCCACCCTTCGTGTTGTTGCTGGCCCACCAGCTGCATGATCCCACCCGTCTCTTCCCAAGTGGAGCACTTGCATCCGAGACATGTCCAGCTCCACGTGGGAGGGCCCATGGTGGCCTGTGAACACAGGTGGGTAAGCCAAGTGGGCCCAGCCACCATGTCTTACTGCAGAGGCAGTGGACCGTGGCGCCAGCTCGCTGAGCACCCAGGACTGTTTCTGGGGCTGACTGTTGGCTGGAGGGAAGGGTTGCAGGCCAGCCTGATAATGAGCAGTTCTGTGTTTGGGTGGGCGCTGCAATAGGGGACGTGGGGAAAGAGAGCTCCCTTTGTGCGGAGCTGCACGTCTAGATAGGCTGTGGATAAAGACCTCTGTCAGAGTGTGGTGACTCTTATCTGGGTGTAAGGGTCACAGTGGGGGGCCAGTCCAGGGAATTCATCTGAGCAAAAGTCCAAGCCAGCTAAGGATTTGAAACAGATGACTCTGTAATAGGCTCACTTGGTTCAGCATGTCTCCTTTGCTCCCTGGAGTGGAGGCAAGACACTGATTGGGTCACTTGGGGGCTTCCAGTACCAGACCCTCTGCAAGGAGCAGAGCAGTTCTCCCTGCACTCTGAATGCAGCGGGGATACCCTTGACTTTCAGAGGAATTCATTCAGCCACCAGGAATGGAGATGTGGCTTTGGGGCTTAAGCACATCCATCAACCTTTCTCCAGGTTGTAAGACTTCTTACAGGAGGAAGAGGGGTTGCCGGTGCTATTTTAGAGGCTCAGGGATTCCTTTCTCATGACCTTTCGGTTATCCAGGAAGTCCGTAGTGAGTGCCTACCTTGTCCTGGGCTGCGTGGGCCCTCAGGTCCACCCGTGAGCAGATGGAAATCCATGCCCTCTGGGAGCTTACATGCCGGCTGAGAGAGACAGGCGATAGGAACAATAAGGGAGTAACTTCAGTTGTGTTGGGTGATGAGGGCCCTGGAGAAAGAAAACAACTAGGGTTGGGAGGACAGGGTTGGGCTTCATGGAGGTCAGGGTGACCTTACTGAGAAGGTGGGATTTGGGCAGAGACTTGAAGGAGACAGGGAGCTAGCGAGGTGGGTTCCTGCAGGAACCGATCAGACGGGGCCCCAGGAATGTGAGACGTGTTTGAGGAGGAACAGTGGGGCTGTGGGAGAGAATAAGGGAGAGGAGTCTGAGAGGGCAGTGGTGGGTGTGGGGCAGACCCCATCAGGCCCCATGGGCCACGGGGAGGACTTTGTGTTTCTTCTGAGGGTCTGAGCGGAGCAGTGCCGTGGTCTTACCTTCCGCTTTGAAGTAAGGGCTCTTACTTGGAAAGGACCCTTCTCGCTGCTGTGCTGCAATGCACTGTGGGAGGTGGGATAGGGGCAAGACACGTCTAGGGGATTCTGTAAGCACTGGGGAAGAGAGCTTGGTGGCTCTGCCTGGGGTGATCGCGGTGGGGCTTGGGAGAAGTGGTTGCACTTTGCATTCATTTTGAAGGTGGAACCTGAGGTTTTGATGGTCCCGTGTCAGGGAATGAGATGTCCTTGTCGACTCCAAGATTTTCAGCCTGAGTGACTGGAAGCAGGGAGTTGTCAGTGGTGTTGTTATCTTTGACTGGAACCGGGAAGGTTGCATGTGGACCAGGTTTTAAGTTCATATTTAGACACCCTGAGTTAGAAGGGCCCCTTAGATCATGAAGTGGACATGCGTGTATATGAGTCTGCAGTTTGAGTAGTGGTCTGGGTTGGGGGTATAAGTTTGGGAGTAAGCAGCAGATAGGTTGTATTTAAAGCCATGAGATTTGACGAGGTCATCAAGATGAGGGAGAGATAGAAGAGAGGAGGAAAGACATTCCTAGAACATTAGGAGTACCTTTTCCTCATGATCCCGGGTGGGCTGCTGAGTTCCAGCTACTGTGTCTGCTTTCCATGAATGGAGCAAGGGCAAAAGGTCTTGCTGTCTGTCTGATCTGAGGCCCCTGTAAGGAGTCTCCAGTGACTTCTACCAACTCACTAATCATATCTTTTTTTTTTTTTTTTTAAGAATTTGTTTATTTGAGACAGAGAGAGCACCCAAGTGGAGGGCCAGAGGCAGAGGGAAATGCAGACTCCCCACTGAGCAGGGAGCCAGGGTTCTTTTGGAGCATACGTGCGTGCGTGTATGTGCCTGTATCCACGGACATAGTGTCCACGGACCATATATAGTGGGCAACAGGGAGCAGCGTTAGCACTAAGAAAATCCATCTTTCACCCTGAGTCAGTCATTTGAGGAATGCCACAACCTTGCATCTGATGTCTTCTGTTTTCATCCCTGCGGCATGAAACTCTATATACAGTGGCAGCGCAGAGGACAAAGATGCAGTTGCTGGGTCCAAAGGGAGAGGGTTTTAAGGTTTGAAACCCGTGACAGAACTGCCTTGTAGTTTATAAAGACCCTCCCTCCTGATGCTCACGCAAGCCCTGGCGGGAGCGATGACCCATAAGATCAGCATCCGTGCAGCATGGCCGCTGAAGCCCTTTCCCGAGCACTGGGCCAGGAGGGGCAGGTCGGTCTGGTCCTTCATGCGGTCCTGTGCCGACATCGCCCAGCCTCCCTTTCCTCAGCTGAAAGCGAGAAGACTGTTGACTCCATAGCAGGTGGCCGGGAATCATGGGGCCCCTTTTCTCTTCTCTGGCCCATAAATCTGTGACTGAACCTTGCTGCCTCTCTGTTTGGAGTGGGCCGAGACTCGTTTCATAGGTGTTCAGGGGATCTTTACTTGAACGATTAGCAGCAGATGGTGAAAAGAAACTAGAAAGTATGGCACAGACAAGAAGTCTCTATGGGAAGAGAGGAGGGCATCTGGCAGCACCATCGACCCCTTCCTTCACCTGGAGCTGAGCAAGTTGGAAAGGTGGAGTCGCCTTCATGAGTCGGTTTACAAGGGCCTCTTAGACTTCAGCGTGCGCACTGGTCACCCGGGACTGCGTGGAGTGTCAAGTGCAGACCCTGATGCAGCAGGCCTGGGTGAATTTCTGACAAGCTCCCCCATCACCCCCATGCTGCTGATGCATAGATCATACTCCGCGAAGCCAGGAGCTGGAACAGTCGGTACCACGAGTTACAAGTGGAGTCAAAGGATGAAGACCATCATCCAGCAGTCTCCCAGGCATCAGAAGCTCGGGGGTATCAGGGGCCAGATGCCTCTGTCCTCATACTGCTGCTGAGAGTGCCCTCCATCAGGGAGGAGGGATCATAGTTGGGCTAGTAACACGCTGGTGTGGCCATGACCTCATGCGACCCACTGGTTCATGCTGAGGTGTGGCGGCCATGGAAGCATGTCCCGTACAGGAGGGCAGGTGTGGGCTGCAGCCTCTCCTGTTCACCCATAGCCTGGTGCTTGAAGGATGGTGTTGTCAGCACTCAGCTTACTGAGCGTAGCTTTTCTGGCAGTTTTCTGGCAGTTTTCACTGGAGTGTTTTGGGTACAACCATGTGAGAAATCCATTTCTCTTCCCCAAAGACTAGGAACTTCTTGAAGTACAAACTCTTATTAAGCAGAATTATTTAAAAATTTTCTCTTTCTTTCTTTCTTTCTCTTCCTTGGGTCCACTCTCTCAGAGTCAACAGGATGAGAAACAACTTAGATTATATGGGTTCTTCCCACATTTGAGAGAAAACGGTGGTCACATGAGTTTTCTTCCTAGACTCCTGGTGACCTCTGTTCTGAGGTTGGGGAAATGCTGGTTGGAGTGGATGCGGATGGCAGAAAGAGTGCTCTCACATAGCCAGCCAGGGAAGCCCTCACACTGAAGAACCCACCTCTCCCAAGGGGCTTCCTATAGATGGCTTTTAGGGTCTTCTCCCAAGACAGATGTGGACCTACATCATTATAGTTGGAATAACAGGAGCCCCGAAGAAAAGTTTGTCCATATACGTCCCACACATTTTGTGTGAAGAGGGAAATTGCAGGGAACAGGAAATTGTTGCTTTTTCTAAATGCTGCATTGGGGATGTGCAAATAAAAAGAGAATAAGCAGCAATGATAGCTGTGATAATTATCTTTTATTGGACATATACTATGTGCTAAGTGTTTTACACATACATTTAGTCTTTATAAGAACCCCGTGACATATAATATTATACACAGAATTTCATTGTTATAGTTCTCTATACAGATATAGACAAAATAAAATCCCATTTTAGAGTTGTCAAATCTAACACTTTAGCCTTTAATTTACTCAGGACCTCACAACTGCTCCGCAGCAAAGTCTTGAGTTTGAATCGCATCTGGCAACTTAGTAGTTCTGGGACCTTGGACCAATTACATGATCGTAACACTGGGCCATAAGAAAGGATGGTTACTGTAATGGTAATAACAGCTCAGTCTGAGGAGGAGAAGGCCCTGGCTCTGGGGGGCCCATCTCCAGGCAGATCTGCGCTTGGCTTCCCACATTGGTTGGAGAACTTGACTCACCGCTGCACGTGCCTGTCCACATCTGATGTGATCTGTCCAGAGAGAGGCTTGGGGAGGGTCAGTGAGCCTATAGCCGGGGCGTGGCCTGGGGAAATGGAGGTTGTCTGTCCTCTTTGGTTTTCCCAGTCTGTCTTTGGCCTCAAACATTTAAAGAATAAAAGTCAGTTAATCGTCATGAAGACCTCAGAGTTCGGTTCATGTATTCAGCCCACCAGTACGTATGTGTTGGGCGCCAGGTGCTACAGAGTGCAGGGGAACGGGGTTGAAGAAGCCCCAGGCACCCGCCTTGAGAAGCTCAGACTCTCACATCTGAATCTGGGTCATGGTCTCATTTGGCTGCACATCAGCTTCGCCTTTCTCACCCCATGCTCTCTGCTCTGAGTTCCCTTTGACCTGTGTCACTGATGGGATGACCTATGTCCAGCTGGGTGGGATGTAGCCCATAATGTGGACCACTCTGTTTGCTGAGCACCCACCAGACAGTGCTGAGCCCCAGAGGGGTGGAGCGTGGTGGGACCCAGCCCCTGCCTCCGAAAGAACCAGTGCTGTGCTGGGGCCTCTGTGATGTGACGAGTCAGTCAGCCCAGGCCTTCTGGACTCCTTGCATTTTCTCCCATGGCTCCCCTCCCATTCCACCCCTGCACAAACCAACCCTTTCCGGATCCAGCTGTGAGGCTCCCTCTCCAGAATGGCTGCCTGCTACTTCGATTCCTCTCCCCTCCCCCATTCCTCAGGTGGGCTGAGGCATTATTCTCTCTTGTTATTTGGTGTCCTGGTCTGCTCGGGCTGTCATAGCAAAATCCCACAGACCAGGTGGCTTCAACAACAGGAATTTTATATCCCCAGTTCTGGAGGCCAGAAGTCCAAGATCAAGGTATAGGTGGGGCTGGTTTCTTCTGAGGCCCCTCTCCTTGGCTTACAGACGCTACTTTCTCCTTGTGTCCTCCCTTGGTTCTCCCTCTGTGCATGTCTGTGTCCTAGTCACCTCTTTTTTTTTTTTTTTTTAAAGATTTTATTTATTTATTTGACAGATAGAGATCACAAGTAGGGAGAGAGGCAGGCATAGAGAGAGAGAGAGAGGAGGAAGCAGGCTCCCTGCCAAGCAGAGAGCCCAATGCGGGGCTCGATCCCAGGACCCTAGGATCATGACCTGAGCGAAAGGCAGAGGCTTTAACCCACTGAGCCACCCAGGCGCCCCCTAGTCACCTCTTCTTATAAGGACAGCAGTCATATTGGTTTAGGGCTGACCCTGAAGACCTCACTTTAACTCATTACCCTATCTCCAAATACAGCCACATCCTGAGGTACTGGAAGCTAAGGCTTCAACATAGGAATTTTGGAAGGACACAATTTTGCCTGTAATGCTTTGGAACTTCCTTTTTGTCACCTTTATTTAAGGCAGGGAGCTTAGGACATCGGGCATGGTTACCCTGGGCCATGCCTCATATGGAGTAGGACTCCCCCAAATCCATGTCAGATGACTGATTAGCTTCCAGTATCATTTCTTCCTTACTGTCTATTTCAAAGGATGAGTAGAGTTCATGGACTGAAGTTCGAAGGAGAGATTTATTTATTTTTCCTGATGTAATGAATTAAACTTCTCTGACCCTGGAAAGAATTTGCTGGATGAAACCGCATGAACACATACACACAAAACATTACCATTTTGGGGTCATTTATTTAAAAAAATAAGGAATTTCTTTCTGGATAATCTCTCCCCTTGGCTATAAATGTAATACTGGGAACAAGGCAGGGCCCAGCTCTTTACCCTACAGTGTTAGTATGAGAATAAACTGAGACCTTGCTTATGTGCTAAACCCAGCACACTGGAAAATATGCAAACGCATTTGTAAAAGTCTTCTATAAATCCGCTGAGGTAAATTGAGGCAGGTGCCCTCATCACCTTTTTTTAGTCCTTTGTAATTTTGCTTTTTATTTAATCCCAAAGGCCCAGCAGCTGGTGACTGTGGAGTCCCATTTGAACTCAGCCTCACCTGCCTTTTCAGGTTATTTAATCTGGCTCAGAAGGATTGGGGGGAGGGACCCAGACAATTTCAGAAAGTGGTCCAAGGCCATTGCCATGTATAGAAAGTCAGCTCTGTGGGTCACTGGGGTGCCTGATGGCAAGAAGTTGATTTAGGTGACAGGGAGTCTTGCCTAGTCCCTAAGGCAGTGGTGGATTTTTTACTTCTATCCAGGAAGAGTTGTTGCCAAAGTGGAAAGTCTGGCTGCCCAATAGAAATATAATATAGTTCACATATATAATTGTAAATTTTCCAGTTGCTATGTTGAAAAAGTTAAACAGATAAGATGAATTTTAGTAACATATTTAACCCAATATGTAATCAATAGAAACGTTATTAATGAAATACATATTTTTATGCTAGATTTTCAAAACTCAGTGTATTTTAGACACATGTTACATGCTCACTAGGCACATGTGGATAGTGGCCACCATATTGGACGGTTGCCATATTGGTCTAGAGTCAGACCACCTACCTGGGATTGCTGCAGGGACGTGAGTGTGAATTCATATATGTGAACTCATTTCCTTAATCAGCTAATAGTAAAAGTACAGCGCCTAGCACCTGAGGTTCTGAGAAACAATATTGTAGAGGTTGCTCTCATGCTTCGAGTAGGAAGCATGCTTCCCTATTTCCTGAGCTGGGGTTTCTGGGGCCCAAGTGTCCATAAACAGGGTGGGGAGGGGCTCTGCCATCTTTTCGGCATTTCAGAAAGCCTGCGGGAGGCCCGGGGATGGCCATCCAGCTGCTGACAATGTTGGCTTCATTGCTCTGAGCTGGGGTGTTCGCCCAGCTTGCTGGTGACCCTGTGCTGCTTAGCTTTTGACGACATCACCAGGCTTCCTGGGGTCACGCCGGAGGGCATGGGACCGAGGGTAAAGAACCTCTTGGGGCTATTGAGGCCCACAATTCTGGTATCAGTGCTCTCCCCCATGGTGCAAGGACAGACCTTCCAGGGACTCGTTTGTCAGCCCCATGAACACTCAGCACCCCTGCACCATACAAAAGGTGGATGAAGGAAGCTTAAGTGCTTCCTGTGTTGAAGTCAGGGTGTAAGCATTTCCTGTGTGCCACCAAAAATGCTTTCCACCTGCGTGGTCGGCCTGGGAAATGCAGCTCTGGCCGGCCTTCTCCTCTGGCCACAGCTGCTCTGCGGGTGGGGTTTCCCCTCTTCCCACAGCAGGGAGCCACGAATAGAGCACGGGGTGGGGGTGTCACTGTAGGTGCCCTGTGGTTCTGGCTACCCTGGCTGCGGGAGGATTCCACGGGGTTTGAAAGCCCATCCAGCTCTGGGTGGGGCACAGTACCCAAAAGTCCTTCCTGACACTGAACCAGAGTCTACCTTCACATCATCATCACACACACACCCCCACCAACCTACCTACCTACCTAGTTCTGGACCCGCCATTTGTCCATCCCACCAATGCTCTACTCCCTCTTTCCTCAGGGGCTCCATGTCCCTGTTCCTTCTGTCTCCAGTTCATTACTGCACTGGTGAGACATCCATCCTCTGTTTTTGTTCTTCTCTTCCTTTGTATCTGACCTTCAGCCAGGCTGTGCCCCCCACCCTCCCACCAAAGGTCAGCGAGAAACAAAGGAGAAGAAACTCAAACAGCCCGTTTTCTGTTTCTCCACAGCGGTGTAGGGAAGATGCTGTAATAAGGTTAAATGGATGTGCTGATTCCGTCCTGTTGACTCGTTCCCTCCGAGGGGCGGC
This sequence comes from Meles meles, assembly GCF_922984935.1. Taxonomy (NCBI): domain Eukaryota; kingdom Metazoa; phylum Chordata; class Mammalia; order Carnivora; family Mustelidae; genus Meles; species Meles meles. The sequence continues at coordinate 32,293,211 of NC_060069.1, read as the reverse complement.
TGCCCTCTCACCTGGCATCCCCGCTGGTTTGACTCCTCCAGCACACTGGAGAATGTGCTAGGCGGGGTTTAACAGTGATGTTCCTCTGTGAGGCTCTCCTGAATCCGACATCCGTTCACCTTTCATCCTGTGCTTCCCCAGGCTGGATGTCGTCCTTCCCTCCTCCTAGTAAGAGAATGTCAGCATATAGCACATGCTGTTCTTCCCTGGTCGAGCAATGGGCCTCAAAGTGCCGTAAAGCCTAGGTTACAACCAGGGGAGTGCTGGCAAGAAGTAGACGTGGCTTCAAAGAGGTTTGGGATGATTTCACTAAAGACAAAGCCCCAGCAGGCCCTACCAGATGCTGAGACATTTGGCATCAGGGACTGTCCCGTTCCCACCATACACCCAGCAGCAGAGCACCTGGCATTGACTCAGCACTCAGTAAACCCTCACTGACTGTGAGAGGAAGCTGGGCTGTGTCTAAGACGTACCTGTGCCCAAGGTATGCTACTAGGAGTTTATGGTGTTAGCATTTACATTTAAGTCGGTGATCCGTTCTGAGTTCGTTTCTGTGTGTCATCCTAGATATCATAAAACAGGTATGAATAAAAATACTTTGTTCGGTTGTGACCGTAAATAAATGAGTATCAGACCACAGGGCCTGAAAGCCTGAAAAATCCGTTGCCTGAGAGGTGCTATGTTTTAAGTTTGGCTACAGAGAAGGAAGCCAGGAGCTCCCGAAATGTGGGATTGTCATAGCTACATGGTGCTCTGAAGTGGGGTGTGTTCAGCCTTTCTGGGAGCTGGGGTGCGGGCAGTGCTCAGCTTGGAGCTCCGGGATCTGAGGGAGGAGAAGCCTTCCTCCCTGTTCTGGATGTGGTAGCTACTGTTGTTAAAGATCCTACTTGTTCCTCATTCTACCCATTACTGTCAGGCTGCAGCAGATATCTTTGGGTGTCTGACGGTCCCTTTTGGAGGGTAAGTTCCTACTTGTGGCTTTGCTGGGCCAACGTTCCAGCCACTTGCCATCCTGCTGATGTTGGTGTGGGTCACGAGTGCTGCTGTCCTCTTCCTGTCCCATCCCTCTAGAAGTCCAGCCTCATGTGCGGGAGAGTGGGCCTGGCTGGGTTTCTCACCCCTTTTCTGCCATCCTGTGGGTCAGCAGCAACATGGGTCATTCTTATAGAACCGTCTTTGATGACACCTAGGTCCCTGTTTAAATCACATTGACAACACAAAGAATATGATCTTTTACACCAGCATTTCCCAAAGCTAGCTTGTTTCTTCCCCATGGGGCAGACACCGGTTTTGTGTCAATAACAGAATAAAGTTTTATAATCAAATGAATTTTGGAAAATACTGCATTTCACATTGGACAGGTTTGCTTATTCCTGGACCTCCTAGGGCTTTAGAAGCCCATGTGCACCAGTCTTCAGGGGACACTTGACTACAGAATGCTTTCCTCACCTGAAGTTTAAAAGATTTTGCTACCATGTAGGTCTGTTCTCTCTAGGAATTTGTTTCTCTAAATAATTTGGCTTTACACCTTCCTGTGCCTTTTTTCCCTACCCACACAGTTACCTTTTTGTAGCTTCAGACTTTAATAACAGTGATATTTCACAGTGAGAGATTTTCCTCTAGGTTCTCATCAGTAAGACCTGTTTAAAGGTATGGCAGACCCTAGTAACAGTCTCTAGGGCCGTCACCATCTATAGACCTCCATCAGTCCTGCGGTGACTTAATTGTTGTGCCGTATTTTTAGTGGCCTCCTACACTGTGGAGGACTTTCTGAAAGCCCATATCTCGTGTTAAATTTAGCCTGGCTTTCAGCAGGCTTGATTGATTGCTGGTCTTAATGGAAGAAAATGTGATCCTCTTTCCTACTCCCCATCATTAGATTTTTACTGATTTATGACAAGAGGAAGCAGCCACTGGATAAGTGGGTGTCTTTTTAAAAATTGTGACACATCACCAAGATGGATATATATTTGGCCCTTTACTTCAACAGGCATCTGTTGAATGCCTATTAATGCAAACCTTCTGCGGGCCTAGGGCCCTCACGCTTTGGCTGAAGAGCCTTGGAGCTCCAGCCACACCCGTCCCCACCCAGACTTAATGAGGACAAATGGGCTAAAAGAAGGCCAGAGGATTAACAGACATTCCAAGAGACCAGCCGTCCTGAAGAGTGGAAATGGGTATTAGGATTCAAGGCATGAGTGAAGGTTAAGGGTTTGAACAAAAAACAGGCTGGGTCTTGGGCTTCTGTAAACCTGTCCCGTGTCATTGCTGACCCTGGGGTCAGTGGCTGTCTCGCAACGAGCAAGGGCCGAAGTGTTGCCTGACTTGCACCTCTGTACTCCTCAGCCGGGGCATCTGAGGCACACTTCCCACCTCCTGGGCGCCCCCAGTGTCCTCCTCTGTGGAATGGATACAACATGGGGTTGAGGGAGGATTAACAGAGGTAGTGGAGGGTGCTTAGCACATAGCTGGTGCTCCTTATGGTCCATTTCCTTTCCCTTCCCTGGCCTCCTTGGGGGCCTATGTGTTCCCAGGGCTGCTGGGTAAAGGCCAGGTTGGCTGTTGCGAGCAGGGGCATGCCTTGTTGTGAATAGTCCTGGGCTGGGGTGGCGTTATATGTGGGACTGGCAGATAAGCTGTTCAGACTTTTCTGGTCTCAGGAAGTGAGAGTGGGTGGGAGGACAAGGGCATGGAGACAGTGGAGTTTGCCTTGCATTCTGTATAGATGGTGAGGACCTCAGAGAAATGAGTCCATATCCAGAGCATTCCATCATGGGCACATACCCTCAAGACAGTGACCTTGCCTCCCATATTTCTCTCTCTCTCTGTATAGATATAATTTACTTTTAATAATTTAATAACTTATTGAAATTTATTTTCAGTCTTTTTAAAATTTTGAAATCATTTGACTCATAATAAGTTATAAAAATGGAAAATATAGAAAGTTCTCACGTACCCTTTATGCACCTGTAACATCTTATCTACCTGTAGAACATTATCAAAACTAGGGCGTATAGTACCATACTTTTTCTTTTTTTAGAGAGACTACCCAGCTCAAGACTAGGAATCTGTTTGCAGCACAGTTATTTGAGTTTCTCCTGTAGCTGCACTTTGGTGGGATAAGGGCCTGGGATCCTGGAGTGGGTTAGCCGCAGGCCTCAGCAAAGCTTGGTCCTGGAGGATGGGATCTGGACCAGATGGGGTACTTGTGTTGATCACCTTTGTCTTGTGGCTGATCCAGCTTGTTCTTTGGAATCAACTGCCTCGTGAAGGGGTGAGTTTCTCATCACCAGATATATTCAAGCATGAGCTTTAGGATCCCTGTCCCCAGCACTGAGAGCTTGGACCAGATGTTCCTTGACGGGGTCACCCCTTGAGAATCCTGTCATTCCGAATTGTTTGGCAGAGTTTGCAAGTAACATTGATTAGACTATGAATCCAGTGATACTCCACGTTGAAGTAGTTGCCAAAGTGATTAGCTTCCTGGGCTGTGGTCTACTTAGTTCACATGAATTAAATCATGGCACTCTGCGTGCCAGGCAATGTTCTAGGTCATGGGGTACAGAGATGAAGAAGACATTGTGCATACAACGTGGCATATAGCGGGGAAGACAGATACAGATGCACAGCTGTAATGTCAAGAAGTGCCCAAGTACATGCTGACAAGGTGTGAAGTACTGACAGACGCGGGGGAGTAGCTGTGTAAATATCTACAAGGCCAGGAGGGTGCAAGTGTGAGAGAGGATCTAGACCACAGAAGATGGATTGGAGTTGGCTGGATTGATGAGGAGTTAGGGGTTGAATCAAGGGAAGCAAAGACACTCTAGGGAGAGGAAATAGCACATGCAAAAGTCCTGTGGTATAGCCTTTGTATGCATGGGAGATGTGGAGCAACATTGCAGTGATAGAGTGCGGGTTCCAGGGGGAATGTAGTGGCTGACTATGAAGCCAGATTAGAATTGGCTGCCACCTGACATGGATGGCAAACATCAGTACTACTGAGAGCTTCAAGAATTGCTTTATTGAGTCATGCCAGTGAGAGCTTTTAAACTATTTGGGGATCATGCACTTGTGAGATGCTAGCTCCCCAAAGTGGGGTTGGCTGGTGATTTTGCCCTGTCGTGAAGCAGCTGCCTCAGAGGGGTGGGGGGAATGAGAGTCCTTCAGAGTCTCAGCATTTCTTCCGTGGGCTTGGCTACCCCTGGCCTTGGCCGACCTTCTTCTCAAGGGTACAGCAAAGACCCAATGGGCTGCACCTCTCAAGTGTTTGGCAGCTTCTGCTGGACAGCGTTAGATCCCTGTGGCGTATTCTGGCTGTCGCTATTCTTATATGTTGAGTGTCCAGAAGTTTTGCAAACTGGGTCTCAGCCAGGTGGGTCCTTTTGGGACAGGAGTGGAGGAGTGATATAGCTATGAACTGCGATGAGCAGTGGGGCAACTAGAAGGTTTTACAGGTCTCCTCTGAACCACATAGAGGCTTTGTGCTTCTGGAAGTACCTCTTCTTCCCCATCTGTTGCCCCTTGCTGTCGTCTCTCAGACTCCCTTTGGGATATTCAGTCAGCCTCAACAGGGAGCGTGTGAGATTTCCAGAGCAGGAGCCTCTGTCTTTGTGGCTGATGTGGGGGAGGACGCTGAGGACAGGACGCCTGCTCCTTGCCCCCAGGGCCGATGGACATTTTACCGCCTCCTTCAGTTCCTGAAAGTAGAGCTTCTTGGTTTATCCCTTTTTCTTTTTTATCGCGGAAGGGAAGTAAGAAAATAATGGAATAATGGCAGAGAGAAGAGACATGAGACAATATTAGGAGGCAAAACTGTCGGGAAGTTGTGCTGGATAAGCCTCCAGGTTATGAGAGCCCACTGATGAGAGGTGGACAGAAATGAAAAACCCGCATTCCGTTATTCCAGTCAGGCTCCCATGAAGCTGGTTATATTGGATGCTGGGAGCGCATCCAGCAGCAGTGGGCTGGATATTGGGCCCACCAGTCTCCCATCTCCTAACAAACTGGAGCTCTCCAGGCCGGAACGTGGGACCCATTTTTTTTGAGAAGGAAATGTGGACTTCTGGGTGATAATACCTTCTTCTTTTTTTTTTTTTTAAGTTTTTATATTATCCACAATGTAAAAAACTTTCCTTTAACTTAAAAGTTAAATCACTGTGGACAGTGATCACTTTGTCAAACTCGGTGGACGCATAATGGTCACTCAGTGTGAGGGTAAGAATTTACGGAACCTCTGTCACACGCATTGACTGTTGAGACAGATGTGATGATTTAAAGCAGAAGAACAACCCCAGCGCAGAGCCCCCGGGAGAGCTGGTTGTTGGGAATCATCTCATCAAAGGCACTTGCTCAGGGCTGGGGAGGGACACACAACTAGACCCAGTTCCCCAGAGGCAGCTGCTTCCTGGCCCGAGGTCAGCCCGGAGCGCAGGGGTCAGCTGGAGGCAGCGTGTCACACACAGGAGTTGTCTAAGAGACTGAGAAACTACTTTTTATCATCCCTTGTGTTTCTTCAAGGGAGCAGGAGTGGCAGAATATCAATAACAGCCTTTTTTACGTTCCCAGGAACTAGACTGGAAACGAACCTAATTGGAGGTTCGCACCTGGCCCTCGAGAAAATCTCACAGGCGTGCATGCATGACCTTGCTTCTGAAGGCCTCCTGGTTGAATTCTGGTTCTGCCACTTTATGCTGTGCGATGTGACCTCTCTGTACTTCTGTTTCCTCACCTATGAATTAGATAGTGCTAGAACCTATTTAATAGCTTTGCTGTAGGACTGGAGAAAGTAATGTCATGCAATTAAAATGGCACTTTTAGAAAAAAGTTTAATTACTACTCCTGGACGACTTAAGCCAGCAGAGGACCTGTAAAGTATGCTGTTTGTGCATGTGTATTTTTAGGAATGGAATTCTTGGTTGTCCTACCTACCCAAGATTGTTTCATAGAAGCTATCAATAAGCATTCCGGAGAAAATCAGCTGGAGGGAGGAAAATGGTACAGTTATAAATTTCTTTCAGACTCGTCTAAGTTTTTACTCTTACTGCATCACTGTCTCTCATTTTACTTTTTCAGTAGGCTTTGACAGGTATGGAGTCAGGAATTCAGATGTCTAAGATGAAAACACATATGGCATCCTCAGACCTCATGTGTTCTGGTAATAACCATACCTCCCACTTCCCTCCTTTGAAAGGGTCTTTGTATATGTGTTTCATTTAATTCTTACAATGGTCTTATTAGGTTCTGTTAGTCCCATTTTATGGTTCGTACGGCAAAGACCTCAGAGAAGAGACTGGCCAGGCTCCCCAGGTGGTTAGGGGGGCAGCCAGAATCGTAACCTCCTCCTGCGTCGGGATGGCTCTCCTCCCAGTGTGTGGAACAGCTGGTTCATTTGTTACTTGGGGTCTTGTTCACATTTGTGATTCTCTTCCCTCAGGGATGATACCTAGGTCACTCTTGCTCTGTAACAAACCTGAAGGTGTGAAACAACCATTTTGTTTTGCTCGTGGATTCTGCGGGTCATTCAGGCTGGGCGCAGGGCTTGTCACAATTCCATGATGGGGAAGATGTGTGTGTTGGGGCTGGTATTACCTGGACATCTTTCCTCCTGTGTCTGGCAGCGGCCTGGCTGGGGCAGGGACCTCAGGTGGGCCAGTGGCCAGAACACTTACCTGGGGCCTCTGAGCTTGGTCTTCTCCGTGTGTGCTGATCCGGGTTCCCTCACAACGTGGTGCGGTATTCCTCGTGGAGGTCTGAGGAGAACAGGGTGGAAGCGTGTGATGTATTATGGCCTGCCCAAGCTCAAAGGGAAGGCCTAGAGACCTTGCCATTCAGTGGGAGGAGTGTCAACGTTCCATTGTAGAAAAGCGAATGACTTTAAGGAAGGGAATCTATTTTTTGTATTTTTTTAAATATTTTATAAAAATATAAGTATTTTATATTTATATTGACAGTAGAGAATATGAGCTGATAGGCTCTAGGCAGAGGGAGCTATAGGTGAGGATCCCGAATGCGAGGTCCACTCAGTCCGGACTTGGTGGGGGAGAGAGGAAGAAAAGGAAGTGCTGGGTCATCACTCACCCCACCAACATTTGTTCCGATTAGCTTGGAGCCAACGAGTGAGCAAGCAGGGCTTCTCGGAGGAAGCCCAAGGACTCTGGAGTATAGGTTCATCCTGTTGAAAATCTGACCTTATTGGAGACCATTCTGAGGCTTATTTATACTTAGCACAGGACCTACAGAGTTCCATTTTCTGTGTAAAAAAGTGAAAAGTTCATCTCCATCAGCGTCCTGTCTCACTTGTGTTTAAGTCAGATGGGAAGAAAAAAATCGGTACCAGGACAAGATTGCTCGTCAAAGTTTATTTTAAATTTGTGTGGGATTTATTTTTGATCCTGGTGTTCTTCACAGGGTAGGTATTTCTTTAAAGACTGTTAATGGTGTATTTCCTTTTCCTTTGCCACTCCCCACCAAAACAACTCTCTGGTTTTTGAACCATCTTCATATCCTCAGAACATCTAACTTTAAATAATGGTTGGAGAAGCTCCAGGTTAAGTGGAGAGTAAAATCATATTGCTTTTTGACCTTTGGGTTAGGATCAAGTGTGGTGTAATAAAACACCAGTCCCAAGAGTCACCTTTGCTGATTTTTTCCTATTATTCTTTCCTGTTATTCCATATTCCTCCAGCTCTTGCAGCCAAGGATTGTTACATTAAGATCCAATCTGAAATTAAAACTCAAGGTCTTAACCAATAAGCCGTAAAGGCATTGAACTCCCACTGGGATGTGGTTACCTTTTCCTCAACTTCCTGATTTGTCTCTTAGTCCCAGGGTTGATTTCTTATTGAGCCTTTGGAAACGTCCCTTATGTTTCACTGCAGTTTCTCATCAGAGGAGGACTCTAAGCTACACAGATCTCGTAAGATCACGGGCTCTACAGCTGTGTTCCTTCAGTGCAGAGGGAGAGCTCCTGGGTGGGGCCGCGTAGCCCTTCCTGGTGCCGTGTCTGAAGTCACACTGGAGGACGATCCACGTCGGCACTGGGGCTTCAGGAGGATCTGAATTACACGGATCCTTCCGGAACACTCTCAGAACCTCCCAGTGGACCTTGCCTTGGAATCATCTTGTTGATCTGTCTGCAAAGTCAGTTTCCTCGAAGGCAGCTGGCCCGAGGGAACCATGAATGAGGGCTAGCAGAGGTGGAGGGTCAGCTCTGCACAGCTGCATGTGACATTCGGTGGTAAAAGGACGCCCCCCCACCCCCCCGGTGAGGATCTTGCTGGTGTGGCAGCTCATGCAGCCATGGACTGCTGTCCCCCAGGGGCTCACACCCCACACCATTGTCGTAGCTCACCCTTATGCCCCAGTTCCTGGTTTTCAGAAGCAGATCTTAGATGATCCCATTCGCCTGTGTAGAGGCTCAGAGTGCCGCGGAGAGGAGAGAGTCCCCACATGACTGGTGGGCCTCTGGCAGGTGTTTCACAGCACAAGCCACCAGACTCACACCTGCTCCTGGTTTGCTCAGGCTGCTATTTGATGTGACATTATCTGCTGCCTCCTCTTTCAGTGTGAATAAATGTAGTGAGAGTCACAAAAATAATGTTGGTGATGATGGCTAGTATGTATTGAATGCTAACTGCACTCAGGCAGTGTCCTAGGCTCTTAACCTGAGTTGTCTGCTGATCTTTACCTCAGCCTTCTGAGGTACATGCTGTCATCATTCCCTTTCTACCCGTGAGAAGACCAAGGCCCGGGGGAATTCAGTGACTCAGCCCACTCTTGGAAGTAGAGAGCAGTGAGGCAGGCCTTAAGCCCAGTTTATTTGACCCCAAGCCCATCCTAGTAGACCCAGGTCCCACCCATTTGGGGCCTAGGTGACAAAGCACAGCTGTGTAGATAATCCTGCCCCTTGAGTTTCTGCTCACTAGAAGTGGGGTAGTCTGGAAAGTGCTTTGAGCGCCCTGGAAGCAGGTCATTAAAACCAAGGGATTTTTTTTTTTAAACTTCATGTCAAGTTTTTCAATTGTCAAGGTTTTCATAATTGAATTGGAGGAGTTGTTAATTTTAGACCATCTGAAAATCTTCTCAAGAAACAAAACCTGGAGTCGAGTAGAAGGACTCTTGTGGAATGAAAGTTTCTCAGAAGAAGTGATGAAAGTGTCAGCCATGACACCACAGAAGGCCCAATGCCCAGAGCCCAGAGCCGGCAGACCCTCAGCTGGCTTTAGTTCTGTTGCTGTTTGCGGAGCTCTTGCCCTGGGTACTGGCACGTCTCCTGCTGATCTCCAGGGACACAGAGGTAAACCAGCCATGTCCTTGTCCTGAAGGACCTCATCCTCCCAGAGGACATGGTGTGAAGGGGCCCTTCTCTGGAGGGCCAACTGGGCTTGGGAAGCAGAGAGGAGAAAAGCGTGAATTTAGCCTTGGCCTGGGACAGCGTCTTAATGCCTTTTAATAGAAATACGTCAGCCTTCCTGTAGTGAACTTTCTGCGAATAGGAACTCTTAATTTTTTTCCCCCTTAACAAGAGAAAGCAGGCTTTTGATGAAAGTTACACCCAAGTGTTGAGATCTCTATTTGGTTCCAGGATATTTCAGTCCGGTGTGTGTGTGTGTGGCGGGGGGATCGGGGGGTTAGGTCAGAAGCTCCAGTGAGAATCATTTCCCCCACAGGAGAAGTCAGGGTGGGAAGGCAGTGAGTGGAGGAGTTCCTGGAGCACGTGTGCTCTCAGAGCCACAGCCAAGCTTGCAGGCGCAGCCACAACTCTCCTTTTGAGAAAGTGAAGCGGGAACTAGAGACTGAAGTTGGTGCGCTTGAGCTCAGATGCCAGGACGGCTGGGATGCCCTGGGATGCCAGCCAACACAGGCCAGCCCCTGCGTCTCAGGACCACATCCTGGGGCTTTGCGGGGCCTGAGCTCTGTTCTCTGACCAGGTGCAGCCAGTCATGGGTGGGTGGCTGGGGGGAGAGCCGGCAGGGAAGGGCCACGTGCAGGGTCATTTCTTTCTGTGGTGCCCCTGTTACAGTGCCTCATGGGTGAGGAGATCCCCCCACGTCTCAACTTGTGCACAACTGGGCCCCTCAGCCTCACTGCCCTCACTTCCCCTTTCCTTGGGTAGGAATGCCTTGAGCCTCAGTTGATCGGTTTAGTTTTCTTGAGTACGGAAGGAATCCTGGCTGGACATAGTGCGACTATAGTCATAAAAACCAAATAACGACTTCAGCCTCATGTGAGCCAAGGGTGGTGTTCACACCCTCATGGCTGACAGCTGTGAGGACAGCAGGCTTTTTGCTGTCCCTCAGAGGCAAGTGAAAGAGTCCTTTTCCTTCAGGGTGAACTTGGGCCTCTCTGGAGACCCATAAAATGTGGCCATACAGAGCCCCAGGACCAGCCATGAAACCAACTTTTGCTGCCTCAAGTGGATCATCCAAACGGGTGTTTCCAGCCCCACCCGCTATTTCATTTTTCATATGTCCTTATAAAAGCATAAAGAAATGGCACAAATATGGCGGAAAAGGTAAAGTCCCTTTCAGTGGGCTTTTTAATTTTGGAATAACCAGCTTTTTTTTTTTTTTAAATTCTTATACACTAGAAGATTTTCCTGAATTCTCCTTGTTCAGTCCTGTTTTACATTAGGTTGTAGTACAAAAGGAACAATTAATAAAGCTTTTTATTTCCCCATCTCCCGTGAAGCTTTGTAACTTCTTCCTGCTCAGTGATGGCTAAGTGAGCCGAATATGTGAAATCTGAGTGGATTTGTTGAAACATAAACACATTTTTATTTAGCAGTGAGTGTCACTTGGGGTATAAATAGGGCCCTGAATGATTCTTGTATTGGTCTCTCCTGGAGGCCGTCAGTACTATCTTGAGCTGCCATCTTTATGTTCTAGTGGAAAAATGTGAGATTCTTTTTCCCTTGGTCATTATTTACTTTTTAAAAGTAATGTAGTTTTAAAGAATTCTTGCTATTTCATCTCAAGCCCAAACATGGTTGCTAGGGAGAAAAAGATATAAGTTTGGTATTTTTAGTTCCAGAAAGAATTTTCAGGGGTGGGGGGCAGGGATGGGATGCATCTAAAAGGTAGAAGACAGGGCACCTGGGTTGCTCAGTCAGTTAAGCATTTGCCTTTAGCTCAGGTCATGATCCCGGGGTCCTGGGGATTGAGCCCTCACATCTTTGGGCTCCCTCCTCAGTGGGGAGCCTGCTTTTCCTTCTCCCTCTACCCCTCCCCCTGGTTGTGCCCTTCTCTCTCTCAATAAATAAACAAAATCTTTAAAAAAAATTAAAAGGTGGAGGAAATGTTTAGTGTGGGGAGATACTTTGCCTCCTGTTCCTTTTGCTCTTTAAAAACTTCTATTTTGGGGGGCGCCTGGGTGGCTCAGTGGGTTAAGCCGCTGCCTTCGGCTCAGGTCATGATCTCGGGGTCCTGGGATCGAGTCCCGCATCAGGCTCTCTGCTCGGTGGGGAGCCTGCTTCCCTCTCTCTCTGTCTGCCTGCCTCTCTGTCTACTTGTGATCTCTCTCTGTCAAATAAATAAATAAAATCTTTAAAAAAAAAACAAAACTTCTATTTTTGGAAAAAAAATAAAATTGGGTTTTGGAACTTTTAAGTGTATTGCTTGGTGTTGCTGAATTTTAGTTCACTGCTGGGAAATTTGGGGTGAGTTCATTTCATAAACATTTACGTGCCTTAAGAGCCAGTGTGGGGTAGGGAGTTGGGAAAGCTTGCCTTCTCCAGAAGGCCCTGCATCTTTGGTGGGACATGGGATAGCTTGTTGCTTTCTGGTGGGATACATAAAGGCCCGTCTACTTTGGGCTGAATTTTTTTTTTCATTTTATTTATTTTTTTCAGCGTAACAGTATTCATTGTTTTTGCACAACACCCAGATTTTGGATACTAGCCCTTTATCTGATATGTCGTTTGCAAATATCTTCTCCCATTCTGTCAGTTGTCTTTTGGTTTTGTGAACTGTTTCCTTTGCTGTGCAAAAGCTTTTGATCTTGATGAAATCCCAATAGTTCATTTTTGCCCTTGCTTCCCTTGCCTTTGCCGATGTTCCTAGGAAGATGTTGCTGCGGCTGAGGTCGAAGAGGTTGCTGCCTGCATTCTCCTCAAGGATTTTGATGGGTTCCTTTCTCACATTGAGGTCCTTCATCCATTTGGAGTCTATTTTCGTGTGTGGTGTAAGGAAGTGGTCCAATTTCATTTTTCTGCATGTGGCTGTCCAATTTTCCCAGCACCATTTATTGAAGAGGCTTTCTTTTTTCCATTGGACATTCTTTCCTGCTTTGTCAAAGATTAGTTGACCATAGAGTTGAGGGTCTATTTCTGGGCTCTCTATTCTGTTCCACTGATCTATGTGTCTGTTTTTGTGCCAGTACCATGTTGTCTTGATGATGACAGCTTTGTAATAGAGCTTGAAGTCCGGAATTGTGATGCCACCAACTTTGGCTTTCTTTTTCAATATTCCTTTGGCTATTCGAGGTCTTTTCTGGTTCCATATAAATTTGAGGATTATTTGTTCCATTTCTTTGAAAAAAATGGATGGTATTTTGATAGGGATTGCATTAAATGTGTAGATTGCTTTAGGTAGCATGGACATTTTCACAATATTTATTCTTCCAATCCAGGAGCATGGAACATTTTTCTATTTCTTTGTGTCTTCCTCAATTTCTTTCATGAGTACTTTATAATTTTCTGTGTATAGATTCTTAGCCTCTTTGGTTAGGTTTATTCCTAGGTATCTTATAGTTTTGGGTACAATTGTAAATGGGATTGACTCCTTAATTTCTCTTTCTTCTGTCTTGTTGTTGGTGTACAGAAATGCAACTGATTTCTGTGCATTGATTTTATATCCTGACACTTTACTGAATTCCTGGACAAGTTCTAGCAGTTTTGGAGTGGAGTCTTTTGGGTTTTCCACATATAGTATCATATCATCTGCGAAGAGTGATAGTTTGACTTCTTCTTTACCAATTTGGATGCCTTTAATTTCTTTTTGTTGTCTGATTGCTGAGGCTAGGACTTCTAGTACTATGTTGAATAGCAGTGGTGATAATGGACATCCCTGCCGTGTTCCTGACCTTAGCGGAAAAGCTTTCAGTTTTCTCCATTGAGAATGGTATTTGCGGTGGGGTTTTCATAGATGGCTTTGATAATATTGAGGTATGTGCCCTCTATCCCTACACTTTGAAGAGTTTTGATCAGGAAGGGATGCTGTACTTTGTCAAATGCTTTTTCAGCATCTATTGAGAGTATCATATGGTTCTTGTTCTTTCTTTTATTAATGTGTTGTATCACATTGATTGATTTGCGGATGTTGAACCAACCTTGCAGCCCTGGAATAAATCCCACTTGATCATGGTGAATAATCCTTTTAATGTACTGTTGAATCCTGTTGGCTAGTATTTTGGCGAGAATTTTTGCGTCTGTGTTCATCAAGGATATTGGTCTGTAGTTCTCTTTTTTGGTGGGATCCTTGTCTGGTTTTGGGATCAAGGTGATGCTGGCCTCATAAAATGAGTTTGGAAGTTTTCCTTCCATTTCTATTTTTTGGAACAGTTTCAGGAGAATAGGAATGAGTTCTTCTTTAAATGTTTGGTAGAATTCCCCTGGGAAGCCGTCTGGCCCTGGGCTTTTGTTTGTTTGGAGATTTTTGATGACTGTTTCAATCTTCTTACTGGTTATGGGCCTGTTCAGGTTTTCTATTTCTTCCTGGTTCAGTTGTGGTAGTTTCTATGTCTCTAGGAATGCATCCATTTCTTCCAGATTGTCAAATTTGTTGGCGTAGAGTTGCTCATAGTATGTTCTTATAATTGTCTGTATTTCTTTGGTGTTAGTTGTGATCTCTCCTCTTTCATTCATGATTTTATTGATTTGGGTCCTTTCTCTTTTCTTTTTGATGAGTCTGGCCAGGGGTTTATCAATCTTATTGATTCTTTCAAAGAACCAGCTCCTAGTTTCATTGATTTTTTCTATTGTTTTTTTGGTTTCTATTTCATTGATTTCTGCTCTGATCTTTATGATTTCTCTTCTCCTGCTGGGTTTAGGGTTTCTTTCTTGTTCTTTCTCCAGCTCCTTTACGTGTAGGGTTAGGTTGTGTACTTGAGACCTTTCTTGTTTCTTGAGAAAGGCTTGTACCACTATATATTTTCCTCTCAGGACTGCCTTTGCTGTGTCCCACAGATTTTGAACCGTTGTGTTTTCATTATCATTTGTTTCCATGAATTTTTTCAATTCTTCTTTAATTTCCTGGTTGACCCATTCATTCTTTAGAAGGATGCTGTTTAGTCTCCATGTATTTGGGTTCTCTCCAGCTTTCCTCTTGTGATTGAGTTCTAGCTTCAAAGCATTGTGGTCTGAAAATATGCAGGGAATGATCCCAATCTTTTGATACCGGTTGAGACCTGATTTGTGACCCAGGATGTGATCTATTCTGGAGAAGGTTCCATGTGCACTAGAGAAGAATGTGTATTCTGTTGCTTTGGGATGAAATGTTCTCAATATATCTGTGATGTCCATCTGGTCCAGTGTGTCATTTAAGGCCTTTATTTCCTTGTTGATCTTTTGCTTGGATGATCTGTCCATTTCAGTGAGGGGAGTGTTCAAGTCCCCTACTATTATTGTATTATTATTGATGTGTTTCTTTGATTTTGTTATTAATTGGTTGATATAGTTGGCTGCTCCCACGTTAGGGGCATAGATATTTAAAATGGTTAGATCTTCTTGTTGGACAGACCCTTTGAGTATGATATAGTGTCCTTCATCATCTCTTATTATAGTCTTTGGCTTAAAATCTAATTGATCTGATATAAGGATTGCCACCCCAGCTTTCTTCTGATGCCCATTAGCATGGTAAATTGTTTTCCACCCCCTCACTTTAAATCTGGAGGTGTTTTCGCGTCTAAAATGAGTTTCTTGTAGGCAACATATAGATGGGTTTTGTTTTTTTATCCATTCTGCTACCCTGTGTCTTTTGATTGGGGAATTTAGCCCATTAACATTCAGGGTAACTATTGAGAAATAAGAATTTACTGCCATTATTAGCCTGGTAAGGTGACTGTTACTGTATATTGTCTCTGTACCTTTCTGATCTACTACTTTTAGGCTCTCTCTTTGCTTAGAGGACCCCTTTCAATATTTCCTGTAGAGCTGGTTTGGTGTTTGCAAATTCTTTCAGTTTTTGTTTGTCCTGGAAGCTTTTGATCTCTCCTTCTATTTTCAATGATAGCCTAGCTGGATAGAGTATTCTTGGCTGCATGTTTTTCTCGTTGAGTGCTCTGAATATATCATGCCAGCTCTTTCTGGCCTGCCAGGTCTCTGTGGATAAGTCTGCCGCCAATCTAATATTTTTACCATTGTATGTTATAGACTTCTTTTCCCGGGCTGCTTTCAGGATTTTCTCTTTGTCACTAAGACTTGTAAATTTTACTATTAGGTGACGGGGTGTGGACCTATTCTTGTTGACTTTGAGGGGGGTTCTCTGCATCTCCTGGATTTTGATGCTTGTTCCCTTTGCCATATTAGGGAAATTCTCTCCAATAATTCTCTCCAATAGACCTTCTGCTCCCCTCTCTGTTTCTTCTTCTTCTGGGATCCCAATTATTCTAATGTTGTTTCGTCTTATGGTGTCACTTATCTCTCGAATTCTCCCCTCATGGTCCAGTAGCTCTTTGTCCCTCTTTTGTTCGGCTTCTTTATTCCCTGTCATTTGGTCTTCTGTATCACTAATTCTTTCTTCTGCCTCATTGATCCTAGCAGTGAGAGCCTCCATTTTTTATTGCACCTCATTAATAGCTTTTTTGATTTCTACTTGGTTAGATTTTAGTTCTTTAATTTCTCCAGAAAGGGCTTTAATACCTCCAGAGAGGGTTTCTCTAATATCTTCCATGCCTTTTTCGAGCCCGGCTAGAATGTTCAGAATCGTCATTCTGAACTCTTGATCTGACATATTACCAATGTCTGTGTTGATTAGGTCCCTAGCCTTCGGTACTGTCTCTTGTTCTTTTGTTTGTGGTGATTTTTTCCGCCTTGTCATTTTGTCCAGATAAGAGGATATGAAGGAGCAAATAAAATACTAAAAGGGTGGCAAAGACCCCAGAAAAATGCGCTGTAAATAAATGAGAAGAGACCCCAAATTGTGGGGGGGAGAAAGGGGATAAAAAGAGGTTCAGAAAAAAAAAGAAAAAAAATTTAAAAAATAAAACAAATAAAGAAAAAATATAAAAAAGAAAGAAAAAATATATATATTTAGATAAACTAGTCAAAAAACGTTAAAAAAGAAAAGGGTAAAAGTTTTAAAAAATTTAGCAGAAGAAGAAAAAAGGAAAAAAATTGAAAAAAGAAAAAAAAAATTGAAGTAGCCGCAAGACTAAAGAATCATGGGGAGAAAGCCATGAGTTCCATGCTTTGCTTTCTCCTCCTCTGGAATTGCGCTGCTGTCTTAGGAATTGAACCTACTTTTCCTTGATAGATGAACTTCGTCCTGGCTGGATATTTTGTTGATCTTCTGGGGGAGGGGCCTGTTGTAGTGACTCTCAAGTGTCTTTGCCCGAGGCGGGATTGCACCGCCCTAACCGGCGGCCGGACTAAGTAATCGGCTCGGGTTCGCTTTTGGGAGCTTCTGTTCCCTGAACGCTTTCCGTAGAGTTCCGGAGGACGGGAATGAAAATGGCGGCCTCCCAGTCTCCGGCCCGGAGGAGCCGAGAGCCTGGGGCCCCACTCCTCAGTGCGCCCCCAGAGGACAGCACCCAATCACTCCCGTATCCCCAGCCTCTAGCCGCGCTCCGAGCTCACCCAGCCCGCGACCAGTTCAAGGTAACCCCGAGCTGAGAGTTAAGTCCTTGGCTCTGTCTCTGCAGCCGGCTTCTCTGTTCTAATACCTGCGAGCTCTGTGACACTCCGACACCCCCGATCCTTCTGTGACCCTGCGGGGCCTGGGGCCACGCTGACCCCGCGTGGGCTTCACCCTGGTTTAGCCTCTGGAGCAATGTCCCTCAGTGGAACAGACTTTTAAAAGTCCTGATTTTGTGCTCCGTTCCTCCGCCGCTTGCCGGGAGCCGGCCCCTCCCCACCGCGGTCTATCTTCTCGTCGTTTTAGATTCACTTCTCCGCCAGTCCTACCTTTCAGAAAGTGGTTGATTTTCTGTTTCTAGAGTTGCTGTTCTTCTTCTCTTCGATCTCCCGTTGGATTTGTAGGTGTTTGCAATGTTTAGATAAGCTATTGAGCTGATCTCCTGCTACCTGATGTAGTCTCAGCCTGCTACTTCTCCGCCATCTTGACCTGGGCTGAATTTTTAAAGAAGGTTGCAGGTTGGCCCCTCTTTGGTCTTGTCTTAGGATGCCCTTAGGCAATATTTCCCTTTTATGTGTACCATAACTTCTCAGCCTTGTTGATTACATCTGCCAGTTACGTGGGATCAGGAAGTTTGTGAGGCTATCCTTTTGTCCTTAGAGAGGAGAGAAGCCTACTTCCCATAATCCATAATCTCAAAACTATTTTTTCCTGGAATGTCCCTACCTATTTCTGTGTCCCTGTCCCTGAGAGAGCTGCAGGGATAAGCCTCATTGTGGTGGGAGGGAAAAAGGAAGGTAAGAAGGAAGTCCCAGGATTTCCTCCCTGTTGCTGTTCAGGTTCAGTCATTTCTAGCATGTGAAGGGGGATGGGACAGAAAGAGGGGAGAAGAATGACTTCTGGGTGGTTTGTAACGGATGAGTGAGAGTTAGATCCTGTTAAGAGCAGGGTACTTGCCCCTGCCTTGTTGTCCTTCCCTCATCGTGGAATATGATGTCTTTCCCAACAGAAGTTCTGAGAACCTGGCCTTCGGTGTCTGAGCTGTGGCCTGCAGCCCCAAGGAAACTCTCTTACCCTGTGTCCTCCTCTCAATTCCTCTCCTGGTGGCTACTTGAGGCCACCATTCTTTTAGGCCAGCCTGATTATATGTAGTGGAAAATCCAAGTAAGAAGTTGAGAAGAGGACTCCTGGGTAGCTCAGTCAGCTAAGCATCTGCTCAGGTCGTGATCCCAGGGTCCTGGAATCGAGCCCCCACATTGGGCTCTCCGCTCAGCTGAGAGCCTGCTTCTCCCTCTCCCTCTGCCACTCCCCCTGCTTGTGTTCTCTCTCTCTCGGACAAATAAATAAATAAAATCTTTCAAACAATGGTCAATAAGATTTAGGTTTATTGCTCTCATGCAAAAGGAGTTTGGGATTGGTTTGGTACTTCAGGGTCATCAAGAATCTAGATTCTTCCTTTTCTGTTCCTCTGTCCTCAGAGACCAGGCATCCAGGCTCAAAGCCACTTTATCACCCAGTATGGCTGTTGTATCTCCCACTATCACATCCAAATTCCAGATAAGAAACACGAGGAAGAGCGATGAGGACCAAAGAGTGCAAGTCTCAGTGAAGCTGTCTCCTTTATTAGAAGCCTCATGTGGTTTCTGCTGACACCCGATTCACCACCTCTTCCCCAGGTAGATCAGGAGATGCCGCCCGTTACCTCAGCTTGCTGCAGACTGGAATGAAACTGCAGTTCAGTAAAAAGGGAGAAGTGGAGAATGGTATTGGGTGAGCAGATAGCACGGTCTGACACATACGAAGCACTTCATGGGTGAACCGTAACATAGTCCTCCTGGCGCTCTAACCCTTCATAGCATATCTGACTCTCCTCTCAGACCTCGATTCCTTTGGAAGCCCTGTGCATGTCCCCCTCCTCTTTGTACCATTGATAGCTGCTAACCAGGGGCTTGAGTGTTGGGTTCTCAGCCTTTCTTTGTGGATTTGAATCAGACTCACCTCTACTCCGCCTTCCCTCCAGGATCCAGAGTTAATAAGAAGTCACGTATAAGGATTTTGCAAAAATTAGGGGCGCCTGGGTGGCTCAGTGGGTTAAGCCTCTGCCTTCGGCTCAGGTCATGATCTCAGGGTCCTGGGATCGAGCCCCGTATCGGGCTCTCTGCTTGGCAGGGAGCCTGCTTCCTCCCCTCTCTGGCTGCTGCTCTGCCTACTTTTGGTCTCTCTCTCTCTCTCTGTGTTAAATAAATACATTAAATCTTTTAAAAAAAATGGATTTTGCAAAAATTAACTTCTTCCCAGTGGGCTTTTACATGACCACCAGTTAAATGTATGAATAATGAAGGGGGTCATAATTACCAATAAAACTAGAGAAATCTAGGCTATGAAAATTAGCAGTATTAGTAAATATGTAGTTACACTCTCTGTTTTAAATGTAGTTGCACGATCCAGGTGTTAGAGAAACAAGAGATAAGAGTTTCACCACTTGTCAATATTAGTAGAATGGTGGAAATTTTTACGAAAAATATTTATGAAAAATGTTGGTAGTTTTGTGTGAGTTTGAACAACCATGGAGGACGATGGGATTTTGCTGAGAAAACTTGTGTCAGTACTTCCTATTTATAAAAGGCAGGGAATCCTTCTGAAAATCTAGTTACGTAAATTTATGTTACACCACATAAGAAAAATAAATAAGTGGACGGAAAGAAATCAGCATGGTTGGAAGGAAGGGCTTTCCCTTTTGCTCTGGGAGGGAAGGAAACTCTGACTATGCCGGACATCGCAGTTGGAAAGTGCCTCTGGTGAGCCCTCACCATGTGACCCGCTGATTCACTGTCTGCTAGGTCCCGGAGGTGGTGAGGTAACCAGGGACCTCGGCATCTGGGGGAGGGGGAAATCAATCCTGGCCCAACCCTCTGGCATTGGGAACTTAGCAGAGCTCTGGCTGGAAGCAGATGGAGTTTCGCAGCTATGTTTTGTAATTCTTTTCTAAATGTCATTCAAAGCATCTCTTGCTGCTGATTCTCATTTTTTCTTCTTCCTGTCTCTTTCTCTTACTCTCCACCACCCCCAGTCGTCTCCTATGGGCAGTGATCCTGCCCTCCTTGAAGTAACTGGAAATACATGAACCAGGAGCCATGCGGGCTGGCTGCCGTCGTTCTGTTTCTGCATCCGTTAATGGGAGCTCGGAGGGCAGGTGGAAAGAGCATGGGCTTTGGTGTCTGAAAGATGCGGGGGTCAACTCCAGCTCCACAGTTACTGGCTGTGCCACCCAGGGCAGGTCACTTGGCTTTGCTGAATCTCCTGAATCTCGTCTGTAAACTGAGGCTCGTTCCTACTTGGATGGGTTATTAGGAGAATCGCATGAAATCATGTATGAGAACAGCCCAGAGGTAGAGGAAGACCAGACTGTGCTGGGCTGCAGAAGCCATGCTGGGAGTTTGCATTTTATTTGAGCGCTTTGGAAAGCAGTGTGGTGATGTGATGTGATAGGTGTTTTCGGAAGGTCACTCCGGCTCTGTGGAGAGAGTGCCCTGGAGTAGGCAAGGAGCAGAGGAAGTGGGCAGCCCAGCAAGAAGGCGAGGGCGGTACACCAGATGGCTGGGGGTGGGGGAAAGCAGATGGGCCTGAAGACCTTTTGATGGTAGACAGTGACTGAAGTCTTCGATGTGGACAGAGAAGGAAGGACAACGATTAAGTGGGAATCCTGGCTTTGGGGCTGGTGGGGCGGTAGTGTCTGTCACAGAACCTAGCAAAGGACAAGCATGTGGATGACAGCCACCGAGTATTAGCTGTGTGGCCAGAGTCATACTCATGGGAAAGAGGGTTGCCTGTCCTTGGGCTGTGCTGGATGATGAATACAGTAGAACAGGCCAAGGTCTGTTTCTGCTCTTGCTTTGAAGCCATTGTGCTCTGACCATCCACCCATTCAGATGGCAGCTTCTAGAATTAAGTTGGGCAGTCTTGAGCAGGGTCTGGAAAGCAACACAGTCTCCTAAAAGCTTGAGGGACCTCTGATGTTCATCTCGATGCCACTGGAGATGACATTGTCCCCCCTTCCCCCATCTGCAACTGTCTTTTTCATGGAGTGGAAACAAAGTGCAGACCAACCCAGAGTTGGATGAGGCACGGGCTTGGGACCCTAAGCAACGTTCTCAACTCTGGGTACTGTGATGGCATGACTGTGACAGGCAGGGTCAGGTTCCCACCCTCTGGGAGTCTACCTAGGTAGATCTCAGGGGCTGCAGGGGGGATGGTCACCTGGAAATCAGGGTTTTGAACCACTTTGAGAAACCCCATCCCGGGGGAGGAATTCCCGGTGACTCTGGCTCTGGTGCTTTTCCTTCTACTTCTGTTTATTTATCTTTCTAACAGCAATCAGTTCGCTGGTAGTGTTTCCTCTTCCTGTTCATCATTCAGACCCCAGGGGGTGAGGTGGGGGCAAGGAGGGGCAGGCAGCTTCCCCTCCAAGGAAGAGTATATTCCAGAAATGACAAGAGCGGCAGACAAAGGCCCAGCGAGGACTTCGTACTCATGAAGTTATTGTCATGGAGTCAGGGCCCAGATAAAAGTCTTTGGCAAATCTGCAAAGAATATTTCAAAGACAGAAAGGGAGAACAGAATTTATAGGGTCTAAAAATAGAGGCCGAAGTGCTGCCGTGTTTAGCTTGTCGGGGACCCTGTCGAGCTGATACAGGCAGGGGATTTTATTCCTCCGGCGCTGAGGTCACTGGTCTTGCTGAAGAAGGCATAGCAAACATTTCCAAATAGGGATCGCTTCTGAAGGGGAGGAAGATGGCCGGATACGTACGGTATTTCTCATTGTCTTCTCTCCTTTTTCCTACCTCCCACATCACTCCACACTTCCTCCTAAGAAAAGGAAAGGCTTGGTTTTCTTGGTAGAGTCGGTGGGTTGTGGCAGGACGGGGGGTGGGGGGCAAGATTTTGAATGCTCTCTGTGAGGGTGCTCGTTGATGGTAGGTTCGAGATGGCCACTCTGAGGAGTGGTGGTGGCAGTCTAATTGATCTGTCTTCACGCATTCTGCACAAATCCACTAAGTTGAAGAAATAAACCCACAGTTGAAGAAATAATGGTGTTAATTCTCCCAGACTGACCAACTGATTCCTGGACCATTCTTTTTCCATTTCTGGGCACGGACACTAACTCTGTCCTGTTCCACAGACTCCTGACTCCACAGAGGGGTCAGTCCAGCCCCTGGCCAAGGCAGTCTTCAGGCTTCCATACTTAACAACATGATCTAATACCAACATCCCCAGATTTGTCAATCAGTAGGACTTCAGACCTCCTGTTCTTCCATATTTCTATTTGGCTGAAATTAATTATATTTATGGTGGGGGACTGACAGTCATGCCGTCCATCTGGTTCTCCGCCAGAGTTTGAAAACTGGTGACTCACGGGCCAGATTTTGCCCAGTCGTGTTTTGCTTGCCCTGCACAGTGTTGACTTAAACAATTGTTGGTATGGAAAAGTGGAATATGTAGTTTACAGATCTTGATTTCTGGGTTCTCATGAAGGGTGTGAGGTAAACGCTTGGTTTATACTTCTTCTTTTGTAGGTAGAGTCCCCAGACGCTTGGGCATAGATGCCTGTCCTCCCAAAGACTGCTGTCCTTTGGGTCATGATGAAAAACAGCCACTGCTCACTCTTGGAGGATAGTAAGAGAAGGATTATATAGCTTATATGTCAAGTACCTAGAAAAACCCGCATGTGCATGGCCAGCACTTTGTAAATTAGCTGTTGTTTTCATCATCATTGTGGCATCAATGTGTTTTCTGCGAGGGACTGTTGAAGCCACTGTCCACTACATAGGGTCTTAGGGGGCTCCCAGAGAAGACATGTCTATCAGATCTCAGTTCCAGGAAATAATTGTCCTTTTTCTGAGTTTCTGGCCCATGTGTGCCTTACTCATGCTGTGAATCTTGTTTCTGTCTTTGCCTTAGCTGCTGGGAAGCTCGAGGCAACTCTGCAGCTCATGTCTAGCAGGAGGACATGGCTTTGTGGCACGTGTTTGGTTTATTGAGCCCTTGGTTTCACATACATCATCTTTGCTCTGCTATTTTTACTTCTTACTTGCTTACTTTAGTATTAATCATACACTGGGTCTGCCTATGATTTTGGCAGGTTTCAGTCTGTTGACTCAGGAGAAATCCAGTGATGATGATGGTTGTGTTCAAGAATATAGAGCATTTCGAAAGCATTCTATAGACTGCCAAGATTTTATGTATATTGTCTCACTAACCACACTGGCCCCTTCAGGATTTATTCTTGTCTAATGTTGGCTGTGCCAACGTTAGTTTACCAGAATCGAATGGGAAGAATGGTACCAGCAGGTTTTCATGAAATATCCTGATTAACACCAGAAGCAAAGCTAGAGCCATTGTCTTATTGCACATGGACAGCTAAAGCCAATGGCCTTTAGCCCACCCTCTGAGAACCACTGCAGGATTTTTTAAGAAGATTCTTTCCCCTCAGGGCACCTGGGTGGCTCAGTGGGTTAAAGCCTCTGCCTTCGGCTCAGGTCATGATCTCAAGGTCCTGGGATGGAGCCCCACATCGGGCTCTCTGCTCAGCAGGGAGCCTGCTTCCTCTCTCTCTGCCTGCCTCTCTGCCTACTTGTGATCTCTATCAAATAAATAAATAAAATCTTAAAAAAAAAAAAAAAAGAAGATTCTTTCCCCTCATCCCATGTCTGGATCTTGCAAGAGGAGTTTCTAGAAAGTTCTGCAGAGGGTTTTCCTGCAGACCTCTCTAGGTAAGGGCATGTCCCATCTGACTGCTCTCTGGAGAGGAGCACGGATGTTCCCTCCTAAAAAGGGCATGCTGGGCTCTTTCTCTCTTGCAGGTTAGGAGGCCTGTCCTCAGGTTTCCTCTCAAGTTTCCCTAACAGTTCTGCAGAGAGCGGTGCCTGGAAGACTTTGAATTACTCTGATACCAGATGACCCTGCAGCCTTCGGGATCCAACTGTGCTGTGATTGTGCTCTGGGATTCCGGAGGGGAAATTTCCAAACTCTGTTAATTAATACATTTGGGGAAGCTTCATGTTATTTATTTTAATAAGAGATCCTGGGCTGCCCGTTAACTTAGAACTCATCTGGTTATTGTTTTCTGTGTCCCTCCCCCCTCCAAGGAAAGAAATGCCTTGCCCACAAAGCTCAGTTCTCTCGTGGGGCTGACGGCTCGGTTTTTCTGCTTCCCCCGTGCATGCAGTTTGTGACACTTAGCCGCCTCACTTACTCTCCTGCAGTCCACACTCTCCCTTCAGCCTTTGGCAAAATGTGTAACAGCTGAGTGAATAATAGGAGGCCAGGGGCTTGCAGGGGTAGAGAGCTGTGATGTACATGTGTTCTAGTGTGGGCATATTTTCCTCGCCTTGGTAATACCGGAGATTGAAGCTGATTTACCAGCATCCCTGGTTGAGCATTGGTAGCATGGCACGTCTGGGAAAACACTATGATGCCCGTTTTCTCATTCTGCGTTAACTGAGATTCGGACCTCAGTTCTGAGTCCGTAACTGTGATATTAATAAAGGTCTCCATGTTCACAGGCAAGGATTAGGCCATGCTGGATATTGAGACCCTTGGGGCCATGAACCTCGGAAAAATGCATCTCCCAGAACTGGGCTTCTGACCATTGCCCATGACCTTAGAGCACATGTTTTAGGAGAATACACTGAAGTCCAATTCCTAACTCTTGTGATGAATTCCAAGCTTTCTGTTATTGTTTTTCTTCCTGAAAGACAAAGGGAGTTTTATGCCCTGGTATTTGAGGTTCAGTTCAAGGGCAGTGTTGTGAGTACTCGGAATTTGTAATATCCTTTAAAGGATCCAACCAAGAATCTACTCTCTGCTCTACTGTTCATCCCTCTGTCCATCCATCCATTCATCCACATCAGCATTTACTAATTCCTGCAAGGTACCTGGCGCTGTGTTTACAGCGTTGGGCTTAGCACGGAACAGCCTAGCATTACATTGTATATCAAGAACCTATTATTGCCAGATGTCTCCAATGTTCAGAGCATTTTTGAGAGGTAAGGATTTGTATCCCTCCCTTCTGTGAGGGAGCAGAGCTAATGTACCTTACCAGATCACCCAGCCCATCAAGGTGCAGCAGGCCGGAGGCATTCCTGTGACATATAGGATGAGAGCAGCATCTCCTCGCTTGGACACCTCTGTTTGCCCAGACCCAGATCCACGCTGGAGTGTGGCGTGGGCATTCTGTAGCAGGGTCAGGACTGGAACATCCCATGGCTTGTCACCTGTCCTCTTCCTGGGCTGTCTTCCTACTATTGGTGAGACAGGGAGACAGGGACGCACCAGACGGAACTTCCGGGAAGCCCATCAACTCTCACTTCCCTGCCTTCCCCTTTCCAGTCTCTTGGAAGCTTGAGGTTCTGTTCAGACTCACCCTGTCATTGGACGGTGGCATCAGGACAAGAGTATCAATGAGGACCCACGTAGCAAATGTCTAAATATGAAAGGGTTACAAATGAAAGTAGCTGTTAAGTCAACTTTGTTGTGTTCTCTGACCTTGGCAACGACCAGTATGGAATTCAAAATATTCAGGTTCCTCACAGTGTAGGAGTTGACGGCTTGAGGAGAGTGGTCCCCAGCCCAGCTCCCCACTTCCCTTCCCATCGGGCTCCATCCCACATGGTGGTGCACGTCGGCACACGCTGCAGCCAGGGTCATCGCGCATGCTTGTGGATGCCCATCCAGCCTCCACCCACCCACTCCCCACAACAGGCTGCCCTTGGGCCCAGAGGGACCCCCAGGATTGGTACAATTTGCTGTTGAGAGGGTGGGCCTAGAGAAAAACCCAACACAGACCCTAAAAGTAGACTCAGTACTTTGGGCGGAAATTTGGGGATCCGGGGTACCCGGAGCATGTCTGAAAGGGAAGGATGTGAATTCTGCCCTTGGCTTTACCAAATCCTCGCCCCTGGTGGATAACTATAGCTAGAGGATTCTTTTAAATGTGTGGTTCCAGGCAGGGGCCCCTTTGCCTGGATCCTTGATGATACCATTTCTGCTAAGTCATCAGCTTGAAGGGGCTGCATTTAATACAAAAATGAGCTCCACTGGTAAATTTCAGAGCCATGTCTAGGAGCCCCAGTTTCCCAGTCCCTGGAAACCCCAGTCCCCAGCTTCCCAGCCAGCTCCTGGTTCTCATCTTGCAAAGTAAGCAGGCCACTTGCGTGCCATTTCAGACAGCTGAGCTTGTCCAAACCTCGTCCTAGCAGCATTCTGAGGTATGAGGACCCGAGGCCAAGCCTGAGTGGGTGACTGCAGCTTAGACAATCTCTGCTGCAGAATTGCGATTTCAAAACACAGTTTACACAAAAGCTGCGAGCTTTGGGGACAGGCTTCTGAGGTGCGTAGCTCTGTAGCACCACGGACTAGCTTGGTGATTTTTCTGAAGCTCCTGTAGCCTCAGTTTCCTCATCTGGAAACTGGGAATAAAATAGAATCTGCTGGTGAAGTTGCACAGATGGAAAATTAAGTGTTTGTAGAAATCTCGCATGTGGCTTCGCCCACGATGAGTGCTCCGTGAGGAACAGCTATTGTGATGGGTGCTCTTCTCCAAGACCCTGGGCCTGCTGAGAAGGGGCTGCCGTCCACATGTCTGTGTGTCCATTCATCTATCCAACAGATATTTTTAGAGCACTTACCATGTGCTAAGCACTATTCCGGGAACTCAGAATTCACCAGTGAACAAGAGGCAAAATTCTTTCCCACAGCAGAGCTGGCCTCCTGATAGGCAGAAGCAGAGATAAATTCATAATTGAAATAATCATGGGAGTTGCATAGGAGCTAATAAGTGCTATGGTGGAAAAAAACTTGACAGGGGAAGAAGTTTTGGTCATGACAAGGTGGGATGTAGTTTTAAATGGGTTGGTGGGGGTAGGCCCCATGAAAGAGGGCATCCGAGCAAAGACTTGAAAGAAGTGAAAGAAGAAGACGTGAGAGATATGGGAGAAAACATTCCAGGCAGAGGGAACAGACAGTGCAAATGCCCTGAGGCAGAAGTACCTGTTGCTCCAGGGACAGCCAGGAAGCTGGTGTGGCTGGAGCAGAATGCTTGTGCGTGTGTGTGTGTGTGCATGTGTGCATGCATACAGGTTGTAGATGAGGTTGGAGAAGTGATGGGCCATTCATGCAGGGCCTCATAGACCACTCAAAAGGCTCGCCTTTTTCTTTGAATGAGAGGGGGCCTTTGTAGAGTGTTAACAAGGAAGTGACATGACCCGCCACACCTCCCTCCCATGGCTTGCCCTGTGGCTTGGGCCCTCAGGCTGCCCCTGTATCATCCCTCTGAGCCCTCAGACCTCCTCCCCACCTCCTGCTGTGGGCTCACATTCATGTTGTATGTCCCTTTCCACCCCCTTGCCCTGGGTCCCATTCCCTCTAGTCCCAGATGTCTGTCTACAGCCAATGAACGGATGCACTATATTCTGGAGCCTATTTTATTTTATTCTATTTACTTTTTAAGTACATTGTTTTTTGTTTTGTTTCAAGATTTTATTTTTTTGTCAAGGGAAAAGCACAAGTAGGGAGAACAGCAGGCAGAGGGAGAAGCAGGCTGCCCACTGAACAAGGAGCCCAATGTGGGACTCAATCCCAGGACCCTGGGATCATGACCCAAACTGAAGGCAGACACTTACCCAACTGAGCCACCCAGGTGTCCCTGGAGCCCCTTTTAAATGGGAGTGACCTTTTTCGTGAGAATGCAGCCCTGGGGCCGACTGTGGGGGCTCACCTCATCTCTGAAGAGGGCTGCTTATGACCACCCTTCTGTGAGCCTTGGTTTGGCTGGGCTCTCCCTGTTTCCCATGGAGCCCCAGGCCCGTCCCCGAGCCCCCCTGGGCCCCAGTCTCCTGGCTGCCTTTGTCCTGGTGCACTGTAGTAGAGGACAGGAAGGCAGGAGACGCTCTTCCAGGCTGGGTGGAGGGGCAGGGTGGAGTGCAGCTGACTGAGGGGTGTGTGTCAGGGAGCCAACAGGAAGTAGGGCTGGGTTTTGTTCCCTGACCAGTTCCCCGGCAAGGCTCTCCCAGGGGCTTTCAGGGCGCAGTCTGAAGACGTATTGTTCCTGTGGATGGTGCAGTCCAGACAGTTAG
This sequence comes from Meles meles, assembly GCF_922984935.1. Taxonomy (NCBI): domain Eukaryota; kingdom Metazoa; phylum Chordata; class Mammalia; order Carnivora; family Mustelidae; genus Meles; species Meles meles. Next base: position 32,265,289 of record NC_060069.1, on the reverse strand, counting down.
CTGTGGCCACACCAACCCTTGCTCTGCTTGGCAGACTGTGACACAGACATCAGTCCAGACACCCTCCGAGAGATATGGGCCTTGCCCTTGGCATCAGCCTAAACAACCTTGCTGGGGCCAGAAGGCTCTCCTGGACCCTTTGCCAAAGGCAGATGTCTCCCTTTGCAGCTCTGTGGGTGGGCCCTTGAGGGGACATGATGGGGATAAGCAAGGCTGGCCTCACCCACTGCTCACAGCAGCAGAGGTGAAGGGTGGCCCTGGGTCAGAGGGTTTCCTATTGAGTCAGTGTTCCCGCCGGTAGGCACATCCCTCCCACCACTACCCCCAAGTCCATGCCAAAACCCCCTCCACCCCGCAGCTCTGTCTCAGGAAGAACTCTGCCAGTGGAAACGCCAGCTCCCTTTGTGCAGCCCCACGGGTTATCAGGGTTGCTCAGATTGAGGAAGTCCTCCCCCTGCTGCCCTGTGCCGCTCTGCCCCACCCTGCCCTGCAGAGGGGAGGGAGGTCTGCCCAGGGAGAGTCTGGTTCACACCAGGCAGTGTGGCTGACCCTCCTGCCCCTGGCGCCAGGGCCCTGGGCTCTTCTTAGGATAAGCTTTGTGATCAGGGCAGGATCCATTTTTTGTCATTCAGTGCTGCTCCCCCCTCCCTTCCCTAGTGTCTGTGTGAAAATGAAAGCTATTGTTTATTTAAAAGGGCCATTTGCCTAATGCCCCTGGAATTCATTTGCTGGAGCAGTTTCCATTTTCATGCTCAGTTCAGACCTTGGCTGCAGCCAAGAGGTTATGTAACCTGGGATGGAATGAATCCCACTGGCATCTGGGGACCCCCAGCGCACCCCACCCTTAGCCATTCCTGTGAGGGTGAGCATCCTGGGCTGCACCCCCAAGTTGCCTCTGGGCGCTGCCAGAGTGGGGGCAGTTGACACGGGAGCACTCTGCAGCTGTCAGAATGGAGTCAGGGGGACAATTTCTTTGGGGTGCTGAATTCTTAGACCTTCTGTGGGTCTGCTGTCTCTTCCTCAGTTATACAGACCCTCCTCATATACACAGCCCAGGCCCTTCCATCTGCCTGCTCTGGACCTCAGCAAAAAGTCTGGGCATCACTGCCTGAGCCTTGGCAGGATGTGGAAGCTGTTTCTGGCACAGTCCTTCCTGGCGAGCTTGTGAAATTTGTCTCACGCTTCTATCGATCCCAGCAGAATCGGCTGGAGGGCCTCACCCCGACTGACGGCTACTTCCACCCCTTCCAGCCCAAGGTCCCTTGGTTTCTACTCTGAAACCTGGTCTGGGTCTACAGGGAATTACTTTGACAGGGGACAGGGCGTTATCCCGGGTTATGAGGGGCTGGTGGTTTAACCGACTTCTAGATTTTAAAAGGAGACAAAGACATGGAGTAGTCTTTAGAACTCTGAACTCTGTCAGTTTCATCACGAGGAGGCCCAGTTAGGGCCAATGGGGTGGGGAAGGAAGGGGATACTGCCCCTGCCTTCCCTCCTGCACCCCCATCTTGGGAGATGGCAGGAAACCCATTCTTTATTCCCACCTCCCTCCCTCCCCTGGTGTGGCCTGAGATGACTCCCTTCACATCATTTCTCTGCTTAAATATTCTTGTCAACCCACGTTAGGAGCAAGGTGCCCCACTGTGTGTCTGTGTGTGTTAACCAGTGTTAACTGCTGATGCAAATAAAGCCTTGATTTTGAGTGACTTAACCCACTAGAAGTGGCTCATGTAGCCATCTGATGAGACTCTTCCTTCCACATGAGGAGGCTTCCTCCACACGGTGATGCTGGGACCTGGGTTCCTTCCATCGCTGGCTCTCAGCCCTTAGGGCCTCAAGGTCGTCTGCTTCCTCAGGGGCAGGAGGAAGAAGGGGGCAGGAGGAGGAAGGGCCCGTGGAGAAGGCACATCCACTTCTTAAACACTCCAGCCTAGAAATGACCCACATCTCTATTAGTGAGACCCAGCCACGTGGCTATGGCTGGCCTGGGAACATGACCCCAAGTCAGGAGCCAGCCCAGTGATCACTCCACGTGGCATCAGGACTTCATGAGTCAGTGTTGGGGGCAACAGAGAGGAGTCGGGAGTCTGAGGTCCCCCTGGGTTTCTGGTTTGGAGAACAGGTGGGATGGTGCTGCCACCCAAGGAAATGAAGTCTGCGGGAAGAGCGGCCATTGTTGAGAGGGGAGAGGGGACATGTCAGTCACATGTCCAGCATGAACTGGGTGCTATAGGAATGTTCTGTGGTTTAGGAAAGAATAGGAAGAGTAGTGAATGAACTTGCCCTTCTGCCCAGCCCACGGAGATCTGGTTGAGAAAAGGTGTTTGGTAGCTGTATTCACAGCTGGCAGCCACAGCACCTGATGGGATCAGACCGACCCATGTGCAAACACAAAGCTAATAATAAGAATAATCGGGGGGAGAAAAGGCATAATCAGTGACCCAGAAGAGGATGCCACCCAGGCATCGAGCCCTCTTCAGTGCTGGGTTCTCATTTATCTGAGCCTGAAGAGAGAGGTGAGGGCAAACCAGACAGGGATCCTGGTCCACCCGACTCAGGTGAGGAGGGCCTTCCGGCCTTGTGCCAGCACAGCTTCCTCTGCCCTCCTCGGCCTTGGGCTCGTTGCTCTAGTGACAGGGCGCCACGAAGGACTGGGAGCTGGCATTACCCAGGTATCTGACCAGAAGCAAGCAGACTGCCCCTTCCCCACTCCTCAGAAAGAAGGGGGGAGCCCGCTGCAGGCCAGGTCCTGGGCTGTGACCACAGACCACTTTGCTACTGCACTGACCCCAGCTGCCGCCTGAGCTCTGAGTGAGTGGTATATCACCGCAGCAGGGATTTTGAGAAGCTTTGCAAGTGAGTGTTGGGGGCGAGGCTTGGCCCCATTCTTGTCTAAGGGTCAAACTGGTGGCCTTGTCTTATGCCTTTACCTAAGAGGGGGCACTGCCTGACTGGCGGGGGGCTGGGGAGGGTGGGCCTCACGCCTCTACCTGGTGGTGGGGAGCCTGGGCTGAGGGAGGGGAAAGTGAACAGCTGAATTCCTCGTTGGCCTCTCCCCTTGCTCTCAGCAAATCCACGTGCCTCTTCTCCCTTCCTCTTGCGACAGCCTGCAGAGAATATTCCACAGTGAGGAGCACACAGAATTTTGTAGAGTAGGGAGGTCATGATTAAGGAAATTTTGTTTGTTTACTTTCTAAGTGAAGCCCGAAGTGTTGGTGAGGCTGCATAGCAGAGGTTAAAGGCGTAGACTCAGGAGCTGGACAGCCCAGATTTGAATCTAAATTCTCCCACTTATAACCTTGGACAAGCCACTTAGCTGCTCAGTGCCTCAGTGTCCCCACATGTAAAATGGTGATAGCAGTACCCACCTCCTGTGATTATTATGAGGACTACATGAATTCCTCCTTACAAAGTGCCCAGGACGGTGCATGGCACAGAGCAAGTGCCATGGAATGGGTGTCACATTTTAAAAATTGAATTTAGTTGAAGAGTTGGTATAAATCAGAGGGCAGGTGATTCCTTATTTTGCCAGTCTTCTCTCTCAAGAATCTCCCAGGCCTGTCTCCAAAAAATCTGCTTCCTTGTTTTTGGGTGTTTTGTTTTGTTATCCCTAAGCAGCAATTGGGTAATGGAAATAATCCCTCCTGGTACCATTTCTAGACTCTGGACAAGGTAGTCCTGCTGGTAGGGGAAATGCAGAGGAAGCAAAACTAGCCGGCAGGTGCCACACCAGACAGTTTGCATAAATTGTCTTTAATCCTGAAACAAAACACAAACCCTTGAGGGTTGGGGTTGTTGTGTCCATTTTACAGATGAGCAAACTGAGCCAGAGAGTGCAGTTGGCCTAGAGTCCAGGACTCAGACCCCCATTTATCAGAGGACCCTGAGCTTTCCACAGTGCCAGGCTTCTCCTGTCTCTGCTTCAGTCATTTGATGAAGTATTATCCTTATACTTGCCCCCAAATGATGGATCACGGTGTTCACTGAGCACCTGCTGAATGTTGAGAACTGGAAGAAAAGGAAAGACAGTTACAGGTCAGGCAATGATGGAGACCCAGAGGCGTGAGCATGTTGCAGTAGTGGCCCAGAACACCGTGGGACTCTGTGTGAGGTTCCAGATTCTTTCCAGCCCGTGCTGCTTGGGCAAGCGCTCCAGGGCCTGCAGGCCTGGGGAGGCTTCCCCCGACAGAGTATGCAATGCAGGCTGTGTCTAAGCTGGGTTTCAGAAAGGGAGGGGGAGGGGAGGCTCTTTGAGCACATAGAGGAGAGAGAAAAAGGCGAGAGCAAGCTCCATGGAGTCGGGGGCGGGGGGGAAAAGGATGCTGGACTAGGTGATCAGATTGCAAAGTGAGGTTCAAGATTGGGTGAATGTCTGTGTAATAAACAGAAACTTCTAGGGAGAGCTTTCTACTAAATGGAAACCTTTCCCAGATTATCTGTGTTCCACAGAGTAGCCTCTAGCTCTGACTAGTCTGGGCCCAGGTCTGGACTAACTGGTAAATCAAACAAAGCTGTCTTCTCCTAGAGTCACCTAAAAAGGCACCTGTAACATCCCTTCCTTATCTGACATTCAGAACATTTTTGGCATTGGGAAGAGCAGCGGTAGCATCGCGGTTGGGAGAGGGCAGGGCTGGAAAAGGGAGGCCTGCAGGGGCCCAGACGTATCTGGAAGGCTGGTTGGAGCAGGGACCTCAGAGGCCTGGGTTTGGGGAGGGGAGGGGGCAGCACACTGCAGAGGGTCCCAGGCTGGACAGGGGACCAGGCCTGCCCCCCGCCCTCCCCGGGAGCAGGGTCGGCCACCCTTCTCAGTCCAGCCGTACTACTAGCACCCTTGGGCCAGCTCGTGCCATTGGCAGCCCCAGGGCCAGGCTAGGGAAAAGAAGAAAACAGCGAGAAAGAGCCTCAGAAACAAGAAATGCCGATGTCAGGGAATTCTGGTGGCGTGTGCCCAGCTTGGAGTCCGAAAGCTGCCCAGGAAGAACAGCCCAAACGGAAAGCAAACAGACTCCGAGTTGAGAAACTCGTTCCCCTTCCCCAGGGTGCACAGTTCAGAGAATGGCAGAAAAACACGAACAGCGGCAAAACCAATTCGGCTCCTTCATCTCTTTACCTTTGTGATGGGAGGTGGCACCGGGAATACTGGTTAAGAGCAGAGTCGGACTCAGAACTTGGCCCCGCTTGGCTTTCCCCCGGCGTTGGAACAACTTGCTAAGTCTGCTTCTGCACTCCGTTCCCCCTCCTGGCCCTGTGTCTGGGCTGTCAGCACGATGGCCACCGGCCGTGTGTGCATGAGGAAAGCCGCAGGGTGCTTTCCTGCCCCCCAGTTTTTAAGAGCATTTACTTCATCCCTGTTTGCAGCAGCAAAAGGCAGTATGGACCCCGACTTCTCGTCTCGTGGGTTTCAGCCTGCCTCTATGCCCAGGCCTGAGAGACAATGAAAAGCTCCAGCCACTTGTCCCATGGTGTGGCAGGAAGGTTGAATCGTGCTTCCCGGACACAGATGGTTCTTCTCTTCCGTTCATTCATCGATGGGCTTGGTCAGTCAGCAAGTGTTCACCGAGCACCCTCCATGGCTCAGCACTGGGCAGGGTGCTGTAGATACCATGATCTGGAACAGCAGATGTTGTCCCTGCCTCACTGGAGGTTCCACTGTGAATAAAATGACCCTGTGAATGAATGTCTCCTTCCAGCTGTGGCACCTGCCACGAAGAAACACATTGCTATCGAAGTGTAGCCCAGTATTTACATGTGACATTCTCTTGTGAGTTTCCTCCAAGCCCCACGAGGTTGCCACTCTTTCCACATCCTCAGTCCGGATGCTCCACTACCTGTTAGGAACTTGGAAAGAGAAGGGCTGCCACTCAGTTTTGGACAGGCCCCCGAACAATGCCCAGAGTACAAAGGGATTGTGGTTGGAGAGGCCCTGGAAGTTTGACTTTGGAGAGGGACATTTTTGGAGAAAGCTATTGGTGTGGTATGGTGGTTTTCCCCTTTGAGCTTCTTGGAGGAGAGAAGAGATTGTATCCCTTCAAGCCAAGAGAAAGCAGACCACTCAGAGTGCTTGCCCAGGCATCTTCCAGGGTCTCAGGGCACAAAGGTGAATGTTGGACTTAGAGCTTAAAGAGGAGTCAGTAGTGCCCGGAGAAGGTCCTACCTTCCCATGGAAGGGTGTGTGAGTGCATCTCAAGGAGAGTTGGCCCACTGTATCTTCCTGAATCATCTAAAGGGGATTAGAGACCAGTTGTCCTCTCGGGAGCTTCATGGGAGGGCCCCGATGCTGGAGAAGCTCCAGGGAGCTTTTAAATGTGCCTGAAAACTTAACCAGGAACACCCATCAAGCTGAGAAACATGTGAGGGTCCAGGGAGAGGGTCAGGTTTGAATGTTGGCAGTGGCCAGAGAAAACCACGCCCAATGATGCACGTTCCAGCCAAGCGTGGCTTTCCCTTCTCCCCATTGCCCTGCCCCCAAAGGTGTCCTAAGCAGTTGCTGGAAATAGAGTCTTAAAGAGAAAGTGACCACCCTCTGCATTTCCATCCTCTGCTCTCACCTCCTAGCAGCCTTCAAGCCTGAAATAGGACACAGCCAACTTTAACTTTGGATGAAATTTAGAATTTTATACTATCACACAGGACTCGTCATTTTCATACTGAATGAGGTTATTCTGGTGCCTGTGAGAAACTTTGTGATCTGAGAATGATCCAAGAGAGAATGGGAGCTGCCCATGGTTTCATTTAGGGCACCAGGGAGAGGGACCAACCTAGGTATCTCAGGGTCTGGGAGGCATAGGACGATGCAATCGGTGTCACATTTCAAGCAGATCATGCTGGCTGCAGGTTAGGGAAGAGGAGTTAGGAGGTGAATGTGAATTCGCAGAGAACAGGGAGAAAGTTTGCAGTGGTCTGTGGTAGAGGTGAGGAGGAGGGAAGATGGCAGAGAAGGCAGCATCCAGTGATGTAGGACACCTGTGGTCTCCTTTTGTCTCTACTGTGGACTTGTTCCTATCATATGAAGAACTCTGACTAGCTCCCCCTTTCCCACCCAGGACCTATGATATGAACCTACCCACAACAGCTGCTCAATAAATGACTGATAAATGTTTCTGAAAAAAGGTGTAGGAAGAAAAGTGAGCATTGGGGTTTGTTTTAGTTATCTGTTAGAACAGTAATGCATGACGAACTCAAAACCTCAGCTGGCACAGAATAATAAGCATGTTGTTCACAAATCTGGGCTGAGCGGTGGCTCGGCTGGACAGCTCTGCTGGTTTTGGCAAAGCTTCTTTATGTCACTGGGGGTCAGCTGGCTGTTGGCTGTCTCAGGTGCCTGTGGCCGCTCAGCTCTGTTCCACATGTATCTCATCCTCCAAAAGGCCAGCCCTAGCATGTTCTCATGGCAGTGGAAGGGGCCACTGATGCAGTCTTTCCACTGCAGGTCGACTCAGGCTTGAATCCCATCTGTAGCACACATGAGTCATGTGACCTTCAGTCAGTTATTTTACATCCTGTGGCTTAAGGTCTTTATCTGTAAAATGGGGCTGAGAACATTGATCTCACCAGGCCATGAACTCAATAACAGCAGTAATAGCTCCTTCCCACTGGACCATCGTGAGGGGCTAAATGATGCTGCCTATGGCACAAGTATAGAAGAGAAAAAGGAGACTCTTCAAAGATGGCAGAGTCAAAGGGAGGGGAGGGAACGCAAGACTAGAGAAGTAGCATTCCACAGGTGTGGACCTAAGGTAGGACAGGGGCCCCGGGGAATGAAGAGGTGAGAGAGTGTGCGGGAAGACTGGCTGAAGTCTCTGGCTGTAGGGGTGTGGTGTCAGGGAGTCTTAATCTTATCTTGCTGGCTCTTGGAACCATGGGAGATTCTGTAGGAAGCGAGTGATTTATTTCATTCAGTAAGCATTTCTTTGGCACCTACAACATACTCTTTTAGGAGCTATGGCTGTGACAGTGATTAATCAGTCCTGTGGGAAAGTCAGGCAGGAAGATGTTGGCACATGGTGAAATCAGAGGGACTCGTTGGCCAAGAGGAGTACCAGTCCTGAGACATGATGCCCCTGCATGGGGTTTGGCTCCTCATGCATGAGCAGAGCTCCTGATCTTAGGCCCAGAGTATATGAAGCCCCCTCTGTACAGAACCTCATTTTTTGTGACCCAAGGCATCTGACAATAGCGCTGAGGAAGAAGCAGCTGAAGGGAGGGAAGCTCAGTGGTCCCAGGGGGTCCTTACACCAGGGTCCCTCCACTTGAGTCTAGGACTTGGGCATCTGTTGGCATGTATATTTTATGGGATCTCCGGGTCTGTGGGGAAGGCGGCACCACCATTAAGCCCAGTGCGTGGCGCCTTTCCTTTGTTATTTCTTATGTGGACATCTCAAGAGAATTCATGGAGAATTATAATAAAGAAGTGAAGTGAACGCAAATACGACACACAGGCAGAGATGAGTCGAGACTGGTGGGCCAGCAGGAATGGCTGCTGCGAAGCATCTCATTCTTGCAGGCTGGTTTTGGTTCTTTCTGAGAGCAGCAGATGTGTGTGCAAACGTGGCACAGTATATCAGTCAGCTTTTGCTGAGTAACAAACCTCCCCCCAAATTTAGTGGATAAAAAAAAGAGCCTTTTATTATTGTCCGTGAGTCTCTAGGTTGGCTGGATAGTTCTGCTGATGTGTGTGTGTGGCTTGGCTGACCTCGGCTGGGCTCCTCCAATGTCTTATGCTTGCTGGGTGACAGGGTGCCTGTGCTGCTGTGTCCCATTATCCAGCAGGCTAGCCGGGGCTTTTCACATGGTGGCTTGGCAGCAAGTGAAGCCTTTTGAGGTCTGGGCTCGGAAGCAGAAGTACCACTTAGGTTGCATTCCATTGGCCAAAGCAAATTCCAGTGGTGGGGAAACAGACTCCACCTCTTGATGGGAGGTGCCACCGTGTCGTATTTTTAAGGCCCACGTGTCGGAAGGAGCAGAAAATTGTTGCCGTGTACCGTGCACCGAGCGTGTGGGTTCTGGAGTCACACTGAGCTGTCAGTCCAGGATTCTCCACTTACAACATTTCCTCATTGGTGAGACACAAACGCGGATAAAATTTACCTCAAAGGTCATTTTGAGGATTAGATAAAGCCTGTATGCTTAACACATAGTAAATGCTCATTTTAAAAAAGTAGCATTTTATGTGTTTTGCATTTTGCTCCTAACTGATGTTATGTCCTCATGTTTTTGCTCTGAAAAATGCACTTTCTGTAAGTCTACCCTTCTTTGAGGCAGGAGAGGGGATGGTCACCTCTATTGTGGTGGTATAATTTGAACTTGGGAGTTCAGTTTTGGAAAACAATAAGGGACGGATATTCATCGACACTAGAAACTTGGGGAATTTTGCTAGAGAAGAAAAGGGGGGCTCTCGTTTGTGTTGGAGCCTCTAGGAAATAAAGGCCTTCAGGTGAACAAGAGAACACCACTCTCATTCACTCTCATTGCTCAGCCTTCCTCCACACTTCCTAAACTCTTAACATTGTAAATACTGTAATTCTCATCATTTATTTATTTAGTCAATGAAAACAAGCATTTATTATACAACAGACGCTCTTCCAGGAGCCAAAGACACAGTGAAACAAGGCATTCCCCCTGTACTAAAGGATTTCAGCTTCACTGCCTGCCCAGGAGACTCTGCGGACTGCCCATCACTTCTGAAATCATAGATTCTCAAGTTGAAGACCCTTCACAATCTGGTCTTGGTTTATGCTGCTGGCCTCCCTCTGTGCCCTGTTTTCGTGCTACACTCAAGTCAAAGTGGACTCCTCCCTGTGCCCCAAACCTGCCCTGGGCTTTTGCACTCTTCCAAGCAGAGCCAGGCCAAGAACGGACTCCATGCTGCAGGGTCGGTGGTGGAGAGCAGGCAGGCTGAGCAGGAGGCCTGGGCTGGATGTGGGAATCCCAAGCTGACACATGACTGCGATCTGGGGTAGGGGGTTCAGAGTCTGGAGATGAGCTATTATTACCTCCAACACAAGAGGCTTTTACTGATGGTTCCCTAACCTTAACAATGCACTGCGATCCGCCTTTCCTCAGAGCCTGCCTTAAAGAGGTCAGGGGACCAGTCTGACCCCCTGTAGGAGCTCCACGGGCAGAAATGCTCTCTTCCTCTTTTGCCTATAGCATCCTCCTGTTGACGGAGTGCCCCTTTCTAGGAGTGCACTGTCCCCGGGCAGTGACAGAAACCTCCCACCTGTAGTCAAACTCCCATTTCCATACTCCCGTACTTCTAGGACATGTCAGAAGGAATGGGGGCTGCTTAGCTTGCCCCATTCCCTTCTCCCTTAACCTGCAATCTTGGATAAGAAGAGTAGGATAGAGCACAAAACAAATGCTAGTTTAATAAATGGCATAGAGAACTTGAAGTTGTCGAAGGTCACCGGTCATGTGCCTACGGAAGGAAGACATTTTACCTTCGACCTGGACCCGTGATGAGGTTTGGGAATCCATCCCTTTCCCATCACCAACCCTTTTTTTTTTTTCCCCATAATATTTTTATTTATTTATTTGGCAGAGAGAGACAAAGCATGAGAGGGTATACAAGCAGAGGGAGTGGGAGAGGGAGAAGCAGGCTTCCTGCCGAGCAGGGAGCCTGATACAGAGTTCGATGCCAGGATCCTGGGATCATGACCTGAGCTGAAGGCAGAGGCTTTAACCCTCTGAGCCACCCAGGCGCCCCAATCACCAGCCCTGCTAAGACCCATCAGCAACATTGTAAGACTTCGGGCTCTCTTCCCACATACGTCCTAGCCTTATTGGAAGGTAAAGGGGAATAGTGGTTCCTTTTTTTCTACTGTGTCTCCATCTTCCCTTGGAGATTTCCACTTCCCCTCTATGACATTTTTTTTTGCTGAGCAGAACAGCTCTTAGCCAAACCTTAACTGCTCTATGGGAGTCGGGACAGGGGGATGGGGGAGAACGGGTAAATGTGACAGAAACAGAACAGCTTTCTGGGAAAGAGAGTCCCTTTAGCCTACAAAAAGTCAGAGGCCATAATGAGGGGTATAAGAGCAGAGGTTTCTTTGTCACCCAGTGGTGTTGCTTTCAGAAAACAGTAAAATAAAAGAGAGATAGCAACATCTCAATCCACTTTTTAACACTTGCTTAGTGTGAGTCTCCATTAGCATGAGTCAGCTGTTGGTGATTTGTCAGAAGCAGTATATTCCTGAGGTAGCTTCATAAGATCTCCAAAAGCTACTTACATTTAGGAATTTTTCTAAGGACTCCAGATAAAATACTGTAATTCCCAGACATCATCACTTCTGCTAGCAACATGAGCAATATTAGGTTTTCTCTCTGGTGTTAATGAGACTAGAATTCTGTATACACAGACTTGAATGAAATTCTCACATATATGTGAGAACTTGCATTTCTTCCTTTAATCAGATTCTCAAAGTCAAAATTGATGGCTTTATTTTTCTAAAAAATGAAAAAATATCCCCAAAGTACTATTCTTAAAAATTTCCCATTTTTGTTCTTTTATCCCATCAATTTGTTCAAATAACATTAATTGCATACCTCTTGTAAGCAAATGATGTCCTAGGAACTGGAGATAAAAAGCTGAGTGAAACAGTGATGTCCCTGCCCATTGTATTATAATATTAGAGGCATATATATCATAGAGCTAAAATATAGGTACCAAACTCTAGTGATGAACGTAAATTTCCTTAATTTAATAAGGTCTCAACCAGAAACCCATGAGTGTCTTATTTAATGGTGAAATGTAGAAATAATTTTCATTGTGATAGAAACCATAGGCAAGAGTGCATGCTATCATTGCTCCTGTCTATTGAAGAGTCTTGCCAGTGTAGTAAGGTAAGAAAAATAGGTGTAAATAGTGGAAAGTGAAAGACAGTAGTGTCATTGTTTACAGATAATGCTATCTACCTGGGAAATTGACAGAAAAATCGAACTGTTAGATTAACAGATTTCAGCTGTTCAGCTGGACCCATGCACAAAAATCAATAGCTTTCGTGTATACAAGTGCTTAGAAAGTATTTTTAAAAAATAATTCACAGTAGCAACAAATATAAAGTATCTAAGGATGAACCTAAGAAATGTATAGGACCCATATAAGGAAACTTGTAAATTTTTAAAAACGACTTCAAAGATTTGACTAAATATATATACCACATAAATCTGTCAGTTGTCCCTAAACATTATTATAGTAAAATTTTTTCCATGGAACTTAAGAGGCTGATTTATAATCATAAGGAAATTGCTCAGCCAGGTATCAAAACATATTATAAAATAGTATTAAAACCATATAGAATTGCTACAGAAATAGGCAAATAGATCAGTGAAGTACAGAGTTCAGAAACATGTGTATATAGGAGGTTTTAATAGATGATAGATATTGTGTTTCAAGTCTTGGGGAAAGGCTAGACTGTTTATTAAATATTATCAGAAATAGCTATCCATTTGGAAAAAAATAGTTAAATCCCTACCACATGCTACTCACAAAAATAATTTCTACATGGATTGAAGACAAGTGTAAAAAGCAGGATATAGGAGACATAGTAATAAAAAAAGACCGTGTTATAAACTTAGAGTAAGGGAGAACTTTTCAAACAAGGTAGAAGATGTCCAAACTATAAGGAAAAAATGATGCATTTTATTATATTAAAATCCCATTTATGACCATTGATACCATCAGCAAAGCAAAATGACTAGTGGAAAATATATATAAAAGACAAAGGATTTCTCATCAGAATATATAAAGAACTTTAAAAAAAATTTTAATTTGAGCTCCAGTATCATTAACATCCAGTGTTGTGTTGGTTTCAGGTGCACAATATAGTGATTCAACAATTCTTTCATTACTCCATACTCGCCAAGATAAGTGTACTCTTAATCCTCATCCCCTGTTGTATCTACTCCCCCCATCACCTGCATCCCTCTGGTAATCATCAGCTTGTTCTCTGTAGTTAAGTCTGTTTCTTCATTCGTCTCTCCTTTTTTTCCTTTGCTTATTTGTTTTGTATCTTAAATTCCATATACGAGTGAAACATATGGTATTTGTCTTTCTCTGACTATTTCACTTAGCATTGGACTCTGTAGCTCCCTCCATGCCATTGAGAATGGTAGGATTTCATTCTTTTTTGTGGGTGAATAATATTCCACTCTCTATATATTTGCCACCTCTTCTTTATCCATTCAGTTCTGAACAGATACTTGGGCTATTTCCATAATTTGGCTATTGTAAATAATGCTGCCGTGAACACAGGGGTGCGTGTAGCCCTTCAAATTAGTGTTTTTGTATTCTTTGGGTAAATACCCAGTAGTACGATTACCAAGTCATAGGGTAGTACTGTTTTTAACTTTTTGAGAAACTTCCACACTTTTGCATAGTGGCTGCACCAGTTTGCATTCCCCCCAACAGTGCAAGAGAGTTCCTTTTTCTCCACATCCTTCCCAGCACTTGTTGTTTCTTGTGTTTTTTTATTTTAGTCGTTCTGGGAGGCCCACATAGGAGGTGAAACCTCATTGTGGTTTTGATTTGCATTTCCCTGATGATGAATGATGTTGAGGATCTTTTCATGTGTCTGTTGGCTAACCGGATGTCTTCTTTGAGGAAAAATCTGTTCATGTCTTCTGCCCATTTTTAATTGGATTATTTGGGGTTTAAGTGTTGAATTGTATCAGTTCTTTATATATTTTGGATACTAAGCCTTTATTGGATATGTCACTTGCAAATATCTTCTACCCTTCAATAAGTTGTCTTTGAGTTGTGTTGGTTGTTTCCTTCACTGTGAAGAAATTCATAAAGAACTTTTTAAAAAACAATAAAGAAAATTTCCCATTAACAAAAGCTATGAAGAGACAGTTAATAGTCTGGGAGATACAATGGCCCAATAAACAAGCACAAATATACTTATTTATGCCCACTTGTAATTAAGGTAGCACAAAACAATGAGATAGCATTTTTATCATTTTTGTATTGGTAAAAATTTTAAGAGATTAACAATACCAGATGTTGGTGAAAATTAGAGAAATAGTTATTTGAGTTTACCAGTGTTGAAAGTATACTTGATTTTCATCAAATGTTTTAATTGTTCCTATCCTTCAACCTAACAACTCCACTTTTTGACCTCTTCTCTATAGAAATACTTGCACATGGGCTCAAAGCGAGGGTTTTTATTACAGTGTTGTTCATAATGGTAGCAAAATTGAAACCATCTGCAGATCAATTTGTACTGATGTAGAAAGCTCTCAGTGATTGTACTTTGAAAAAAGAAAGAGAGGAAGAAAGAGAGAGAGATGGTGGATTCTATAATGCGTGGCGCACAGCTCAGATCTGTGTCCAAGAATGAAGACTTCATCCTCTAGCTAAGGCCTTCCACTGTCCTCTCCCTTTGTACATCACCCTCAGTTGACTTTATCCAAGGTCACATGCCCTCCCTGGAGTAACCTGTATCCAGTGGCAGATCCTCACAGAGGAATAAAGGCCTGGGGTTCTTGGCCCAGCTTGGAACAACCTTGAAATGTCATTCCATCTTTAGAACTCTCTGATAATAATAGTATAACAAACATTATTATTGTTTCTTGAGTAACGTAGGTTACTCAACGTACTCATCGTACTCAACGTAGTAGGTTTGGCTAAGGCTTCCATTGAGACCCCATCACAAATCAACTCTTGCATCTGCCCTTTCTGCTTCTGTACCTTCTCCACCAGTGCTGATCCCAAGGGCCCTCCTTAATAGTCATCTTAAGGGAGATAATGCACATTAATCACCATCCCCAGAGTTGGCTTCCCAGAACCCAGCCCATGACAGTGAAGTTGTCCTATTTGATACCATTTCGTGAAAACAATGCCCACATTGCTATATATTTCTTTACATGTGTATAAGGTGTATTTTTAAAGTTCTGGAAGCCCGATAACAGTGACTGTGTGTGGTAGGAGAACTGAGAAGGGAAGGAAGGGAGTTGATCTCAGTAGGAATATGTTCATGTATTTCTTGAGTCATTAATATGCACACATACACCTTAAGTGCTATGGGAACACTATAAAAGGAGTTCAGAGAAGAAGTGATGATTTTTGAAGATTGTCCTAAAGGGTTAAACTGGGGTTCATTCAAGGATTATAAACTTCTTCTCAAACCTGGTAAGTCTGGAGTTTTAAACTAGGATCCCCACTTCCTGCCTCTATGATTTTTCTTAATAGTTTATTATGAAAGGTTTTGAACAATCAGAAGAGCGTAAAGATTTTCGCAGTGAATACCATATGCCCATCAGTCTGGTTTTATAATTAACATTTCACTATACTTGCTTTATCACACATCTATCCGTTCATCATCTTTTTAAAAGTAGGTTTCAAAGTATGTGCCTCAAAATGCTGTCTTCATTAGATGATGAGTTTTGTGTTAAGATTTAGATTCTCCTCTCTTTCAGTTGTATCTTTTCTTTTATTCTTACTAAATCAAGCATAATTTCCTAGTTTTCTACATTTCTTGGCCTTTTGCAAGTGAGTCAGCGGTTAGACAGAGTCAGTGGCTTCAAGCTGTCATTATAAATAAGTTTCTCTTTTAACAACAGCATTTTGTATCTACTGAGACCTTGCGTGATGTCACGTGTTTTGTGTACAGTGTCTCACTCAAAACCACCATCTATGTCATGGATATGCCACCATATTGTGATTTTGCTAAGGAGGGAATGGAACTTTAGAGAGGGTAAATAGGTTGTCTGTGGCCACACAGCCATCATTTGGCAAAGCTGGGGCAAAAGTACCTTTTCTGTCAAAGGTGGTGATGATGATGATGATGATGATGATTATTATTATTCTCTAATGTTCTCTTGTGAAGTTGAAACACCCATCCTAGAATTTCTCTGTGGATCACCCACTTTTCATTATGGTATGTCTCATTCTGGACCCAGGACGTGAGGTTCTGGAAGCGGACAGGGTGCCTAAAGCACTCTCCCCGTGACCCAGGTCTTCAGCTCCTTCATGGTGTCCTGGAGAATCACTGACTCCAGCCACTTACGTATCTTTGATGTCCTGGGCTGTCTTAAGTGGGGCTTGTTTTGGTCAGTATTTCCCACACCTAATGCCAAGTTCCACTCCCATGAACCAAAGTGGGACATGAGGGGTGAGACTTCCCAAAGATTAAGGGGATTGTGAAGCTTTAACTAGAGCATCTGTGTTTCCATGGTGGAAGTAGCTGGCAAGGGGTCACATGACGGGGTGTTTGCTTCACTGAATATGTTATGGTTCCCCTTTGCCCAGAACCCCAGACTCCATGAGGCACATAACCAGTCACAGGTCATCCTTTGCCAGAGGAGAGAGCAGATGCTCAGGCTAAATTCCTTACCCACGGCATCATAGACAAAAGAGTTCAAAGCCAGGGTGTCTGACCCCAGAGCCCCACTCTTTCTAGCACACCATGCTACCATTATTTTACCTTGTTGGGACGGGGAAGGGCAATGAGAAGGCCCAGTGCTGGCTGAAAGATTCAGGTATGTGCCTAATTCGAAGTGTGTCCGTACCATGTTCTAACCGCTCGGGTTTCCGTCTGTCTAGTGCGAGAACCAGAAAGCAGGTTTCCTATTCAGCCAGAAAGTGGACAAAGGATACAGATGGGCCAACATTTCTGCCAGAAGGGAAACTGATTCAGTTTGAAGAAATTTTCAAGGTCCTCCATGCCCCCATCTCCCAGATCACACCGCCTCTCGGCCCTCCAGCAGAGACGGTAGCAGTCAGTAGAACTTACTTTCTGTGGCATCTGGAGTCTTTGAAGTGTCTGAGATTTACATGGACGGGGAATGGGGAGAGACTGGCAGCCAGGTGTGTGTAATAGGCTCAGAGAGATGCTAACAACCACTGAGGAGCCCGAGCTCCCATCTGGTCAGGCCGTCGTTCCTAGTTTTCTATGCTTCCCGCCTCTTGGTGTTAGACTCGGTTATAGAGGTAGAAATTCCCAGTAGCAGTTGAATTCTGGATGCCAATTTACTAGAAGTGAGGCCTGACCTTTTTGGTATGCTTTGGGTAATAATTCATGGAAATCTATATAACTTCTCTATTGCATATGCCTGGAAGGCAGTAGCAGAACACGGGTTCCTTGTGAGAACCAGAAGCTCAAACTAAAACATTGAGGAAAAGCTTGCTTATAGAAGGAATGTTTAGCCAGAGGGTTTCCACACTGAGGGCTTTGTGCGGCTTTGGGGAATGGTGTAGAAATCACATGTAGCTCTAGCTCTGCTCAGCCTTTCATTATGAGTCACCTTTCCTCAACGTCCTCTCTCTTCTGCACTCGCTGTGGAACAAAAACCTGAAAGCTGTAGTTTTTGGCAGATGTCCTCGGTAGAGTTCAGTGTTTCTCACCACGCCCCTTTCTAATCCTGAAAGGAGAGTTGAGGGAAATCCCGAAAGCACAGAGGCCCATTGGCGGGGCCTGAAAAGGCGGTCGTCCTTCCACTCCGTTCATGTGTTCGGATAGTGGACTGAGTCTTCTTCTAGGCTGGCTGTCGAGGCATGTCAGATAGACATGATTATTACCCTTTGCCAAGCTTAGCAGCCACCAGGAATGCTAGAAAGTAAACATGTAATAACCGAACAAGTAGAAATTGATTGTTACAGGTGCCATGAAGAAGAGGACCGGGGTGAAGTGTTCCAGAAGGGATCAGCCATGCTAAGTGTTGGGGGGAAGCCTTGAGGCAGAGGGAACAGCCAGTGTGGTGGCCTGGAGGCAGGAAGGATGGGGGTTCAGAGGGGCACCAGGGAGGCTGGTGTGGCCCTGGTGGGGTGGACAAGCGAGCAGTGGATGGAGGCCATAGTGGAGAGGTCTGCAGAGCCAGTTCTCACGGGGCCTGGTGGCCACGCTCAGCAAGTGGGTCTAATTCGATGAGCAGTGGGACGCTGTGGGAGGGTTTGCAGTAAGGGGTATGTGGTATCCCTTGCATTTTCTGAAGATTACCCCGGATTTTGCATGGACAGTGGACAAAGAGAGGAGCAGGAGAGCAGGCGGGGAGCTGTAGAGGAGATTCATGGGGTGGGTGTGGCAAGAACTTGCCCGTGTATCCCCAGGACCTGGAGAGAATTCTGATCCTGCCCCTGCCACACTCCATTACTGGACAGCTTTGGGCAGGTCTCCTCTCTGGCATTCAACTGTTCACCCCTCATAAAACAGGGACAAGTATTTTCTCCTGTGGTCTCTGGAAGAAATAAGTATTCATAAAGTCCTCTATAAACCTGGACCATATGCTTCTCTGAGCCATAACATGATTCTTATTGAAAGGAGGTGGACTCCTGCAATGTTGGAAAAATCAGTCCGGTGCCCCTGTGTGAGCAATGTCTTATTAAAGCCCAGAGCTAAAAAGATGCTTTTGTTTCTTGACTGCTATCAGTGTCTCTCTGAGGGAGGGCAACTGGTGAAAAATCACATGGTGTGGCCATTGATATGTAGTCATTTACTGGGGTAATAACTTGGAAGAGTTGAGCTTTTTTTTTTTCTCCTTTCACTTCATGTCTCTGGCCACCGTGTGTGGGTGACACAGGCGTGTGATAAAGTGTGTAGGTGTGACGGAATGCCTGATGAAGACTCAGTAAACCTCCCTGCAGTCACTCTCCCACTGACAAGAGACTGCATGCCTTTCGTGCCCCGTGGGGGCCAGTGGACCATTGCTGCTGCTGGCCCAGGGCAGTGCTCTATTCTCATCCTTAGGGTAGAGTCACATAGTACATGCTTTGCCTTTGAAAAGCAATTCGATCTTTCATCGTGAGTTGGGGCCATTCGGAATCCTTCTGTTACAAGGAAATATCCTGTTTGAAATGGCAATTTTCTGTTACGGCCCTGAACCCATGCTGAGATTTGCTGCTCTCTCATCCAAGAGGGTCTCCGGGTTCCCGGAGAGACCAGTATAAAAAGCGTTGGCTGGAAGTGCAGCTCGGTGGTAGAAGCCTTCTCTGTATGCCTTGTTCAGTACGGTAGCCGCTAGCCACACGTAACTTCCAAGCGCTCAGAATACAGCAGGTACCCCGGAAGAACTGAATTTTAAATTGTGCTGCATTTTAATGAGTTTAAACTTAAATAGCCCTGTGGGGCTAAGGGCTACTGTATCAGACAGTGTGGTTCCAGAGGAATGTTTCTTCTCATAGAAAGCCCCCTCCTCGGAATGCCCAGGGTTATGTGAATCCATGAGCTCACAGACTCTTCTGACAGCTGCTGAGGACCTCGGCGGGACCTGTGTCTCCTGTGGTTGAGGAGCACTGTCATGCAGTCCTGTTGTTGGACAGATCAAGGACATGGCTTTGCCACCTTGGCCTTCGCTGTTTCCCACATGGTGAGATTTAAGTGGTATCCAGAAGGGGTCAGTGAGAAGGCCGTCCAAGGAGGGATGCATGTCTCCTGCACTGAGCGCTGCTCTGAGCTCTTGCCTTTTGTCTGATCTTGGGTGCCCCGCGGTGGCTGTGCAGGACAGCAAGACCGAGGGAGACCACTTGCCACTTCCTACTCTTGGTGTTTACAGTCGTCCCCATGAGCATAGACACTTGAAAGTCAGTGGTTTCTTAGCATGTGCCTACTTTGTGGGCTGCGTGAGAGATTTCTGGGGGACAGTGACCACAGCAAGGCCAAGTGAACTTCAGGGTGCACCCACTTCCTGGGAATAGAAGTGTTTTCAGGAGGCCTTTGCCAAATGGCAGGCAGGCAGGTGGATGGACTAGCGGCGTTCTCCAGAACCAGGAGACTCATGGGTTCAAGGTCAGAGAGCAGGTAGCTCACTTGTCTGAAGAGGGAGAAGTTGAAGGTTACTCTAGTGCAGATGGGAAAGTAGTATAGGGACAAAGAACTTGGGCTCAACCTTGTTCTTTTCCATCTCCAGGTGAAGAAAGAAGGATTTATGACATGCTGCACTTCAGTGGTTGAATGGGTGTTAATTGCGAATGACATCTAATTCTGACTCATTCTGGAATTTGATGTCTGTGCGGGTCCTGCCCCTCAAATTAAAGTATCACTGTTCAGCATATGGAGAAGTCATTTGTATTCACATAGCAGAATACACTTGAAGGATATCAGATGAATGTTTGGTGGAGAGCAGCTTGCCCTGGATTTAGAATATAACTTTTCTAGGTAAGAAAGGCGTTAAAATGTCTGGTGCTGTCTATTACAGTGAAGAGCCCATAGAATCTGGTAGAAACAACATCACTGCCCAGAAACAGCTGAGAACAGGGAGGCTGGGGCCTGGCAGACATGGTTCTATGAAAGGATTGATGGTTCTTTTTTAAAAAATTCAAGTTGAATGGGAATCAACTTGAATTTGGGGGTAGTAGCCCTGTTTCACCACTGGTGGTCATTCCTCAAAGCCTTTTTTTAAAAAATATTTTATTTATTTGACAGAGAGAAATCACAACTAGGCAGAGAGGCAGGCAGAGAGAGAGGAGGAAGCAGGCTCCCCGTGGAGCAGAGAGCCCGATGTGGGGCTCGATCCCAGGACCCTGGGATCATGACCTGAGCCGAAGGCAGAGGCTTTAACCCACTGAGCCACCCAGGCTCCCCCAAAGCCTTTTTTTTTGAGAGAGAGAGAGAGAGAGCACGCGAGCTGGAGGGGGGTGCAGAGAGAGAGGGAGAGAGAGAAGCTTAGGTAGGTTCCATGCTCAGTGCATAGCCCCCCATTCAGGGCTCAGTCCCACGCCCCTGAGATCATGGCCTGAGTCAAACCAAGAGTCAGACTCCCAACCAACTGCACCACCCGGTGCCCCTTCAAAGCTATGTTTATTCGTGCCGGGATAGCCAGGCATGAGAAAGCCATGCAGGGCTTTTCAAGAACAGGTAATCATCCTTGACAGCCTTGGCTTCCTCTGCTTTGCACATCTTTGTTGACACCTGGGGTTTGCACTGATCTGCATATAAACAGGTGGTTTGGATATGTGTGGGTTTCTCTGTGGGCTCTGTATTTCCAGAATATGCTTTTAAGAATTATGATCAAATTTTATGTTGATTGGGGAGGGTAGTGATTTATCGTAAAAGCCTCAGGCTTTTCCAATATGAAAAGTGTTCTTAATTTCCCCCACTGAAAAGTTTAAGATAAAAGAAATCATAAATATAGCACGAGTGCTATTTCAGGAACACAAAATTCAGCTATTTTGAAAATAATGTGTTTGGGACAATGTCTTTGAAGGTGAACATCCAAAAGGCTTAACTGTTCTTTCTTTTTCTTTCCTGTCCTCTTTCTGGTGTGTGACCATGTGGAATCTGAGTGCAAACAGGCTTATGTTTAGTGGTAAATGGGTCAAACAACTCAGACTTACAAAACAAAAATTTGATCATCATCTTTGGCTCTAGTTATGTCAAGGATGTTGATTTGTATGAATCATTTTAGACAGGTGTGTCTTTGGGGCCTCAGATGGTCCATTGGCTCTGATGAATCATTTCAGGCGAGCTTGTCCTTGGTATGAAAACTGCTGGATTTAGAGTTCTAGAGACTCTTCCCCATTCCAGTGAAAGACTTTAACTGGCATGGAGTTGAAGGACATAAATATTGTTTCATGTGGTTAGATGGACCCACTCTTTTCTGGTGTGTTTTATAAGTCTAGAGGATTTTTTTCTTGTTTCTTTAGGGTTTTCGTTGAAACTCCAGATTGGGGTAGTCCTGGAATTGGAGGCTATAGGCCCTGGTGTGTTATCTGTCGCATGGGGAGGCGGGGGGAGCTGGACAGATATGGAGCCCAGATATCCGTCTTCCTGGGACAGGCTTTGGGAAGGGGCTCTGCCCTGTGTGTCATGCTGCACTGAGAAGTAGGTCAACATCCCCTAAATTTGTGATTCCTCCTAAATGATGTTATACCCTTCCTTTTCATCTGAGAGCAAAAACATCCTGGGATCCACAGGCACAGTCCCTTCCCTTCCCTGCCCTTCCTGAGAGGCAGGCTGTGCTGTTTGCTTTTCTCCCTCTGTCCATCCAGGATGCCCTCCTGAGTAGGCCCTCTCACTCCATCCCACTCTCACCTCCCACCCTCGGGTCCTCCTCTCAAATACTCCACCTGTCCTTTAATTTGACAGGGAAGGTTTTTTTCTTTCCTGTGGATTCTCAGAGCACTTTGTGTCTCTAGGTTTGCGTTAGAACTTTTTGTAAGCAGGGGTTGTCTTCATCTACAGAAAATCTGTAAGCTCCCTACCAGGAAAATAGTACCCTTACCCTCTTTGTAAACCCTACTGCGCTCTGCCCCACAGAGGGCGTTCTAAACAAGTGTCTGCTGAACAACTAAAGGAGCTGTTCCACACTTCCATGTGCGTTGCTGTGCCAGGTGCAGTGGAAGATGTGGTCTCCCCCCACGGCACTTGTGAATAACGAAGCACCCCTAAATCTGGGTGTTTCCGTTCTCTGCTGCGGTGGAGCAAACCACCCTGAACTTCACGGTGTGGAACAACAGCTGCTGTGCCCATAGCTTCTACAGGCGAGGACTCTGGGCAGGACATGCTGGAGTGACTCCACAAAGTTGGCGTCTCAGCTGGGAGAGACCTGAATGGTTCAAGGCCACGGCCAAGCTTCTTCATTCACATTTCTGGCACCTGGACGCGGGGATGGCTGGAAGGCTGGGCATAGCTGGGCCTGGCACCTCCAGCGTGATCATCTATGTGCTGAGGGGGAACATGCTTCTTATGCAGCCATTGACCTCTTCAGAGCAAGCATCCCAAGAGCACTAGGTGGAAACCACGTGGCTTTTTCTGACCTAAGCCAGAAGTCACATAGCATCCCTCCCATTGTGTTCTATTGGTTACAACGAGTCCTGAGACCTATCTAGTTTCAGAAAGAGGAGGGTTAGACTATGCCTTTTGATGGGGGAGGTATCAAGGTCATCTAGGCGAAGAACATGTGGAGTGAGAGATCTTTGGCAGCCATCTTTGGAAAATATAAGTAAATGCCCAGCTCGATGACACCAATAGTAATTTTATTATTACTAGATGGCAGAGAGGCCCTTGGGGAAAATGTCTAACTGTCTTGAAGGATGAGATATTGGGATTCACCTTGAATTTTATTTTTTTTAGATTCTATGTATTTATTAGACAGAGATCACAAGTAGGCCAAGAGGCATGCAGAGAGAGAGGGGGAAGCAGGCTTCCTACTGAGGAGAGAGCTCAGTGTGGGGCTTGATCCCAGGCCCCGGGATCATGACCAGCTCAAGGCACAGGCTTAACCTTAACACTGAGCCACTCAGGTGCTCCTCACCTTGAATTTTAGACGAGGAAGAGGAAGGGGTCCATGGCAAGATTCATAAGTAGGGATGAGGAGTCTTGTTTAGTGGGAAAAGAGGTAGAGGCCTAGACTGATTGGCCGAGTTGAGGGGCCTGTTATGTCTCCTAAATTAGATTTTACATTTGTTCCCAGCTTTACTAAGATACAATTAACACATAACACCATGTAAGTTTAAGGTGTGCAGTGTGATAATTACATGACATGTATGTATCGGGAACCAGTTACCACAGTAAGGTTAGCTGTCATATCCACCACCTCATCCACAGAGTTCCAATTTATTTTTCTTTGTCAGGTGAGACATTTAAGATCAACTCTCCTTGTAAGATTCAAGTATATAGTACAGTGTTGCTAACTATAGTGGCCACACTGTACATTATCAGATTCCTAGAACTTACCCATCTTATAACTGGAGGTTTGTCTCCATTGACCACCTCCACCCCCCCAACCCCACCACCCACAACCCCTACCTCTGGCAACCACCGCTCTACTCTCCATATACAAGTGAGATCATACTGTATTTGTCTGTCTCTGTCTGACTTCCTTCACTTAGCATAATGCCCTCAGGGTTCATTCATGTCATCATAGATGGCAGGATTTCCTTCTCTCTTTTTTTTTTTCATGACTGAATAGCATTCGTTTGTGTGTGTGTATATCTCACATCATTTTAATCCACTCATCCGTTGACGGTCAATTAGGTTGTTTCCAGGTCTTGGCTATTGTAAATAATGTTGCCATGAAAATGGGGTGAATATATCTCATTAAGATAGAGATTTCATTTCCTTTGGTTTTATACCTGGAACTGGGTTTGCTGAATCATAAGGTAGTTTCATTTTTAATCTGAGGCGCCTCTGTACTGTTCTCCATAGTAGCTGTACCAACTCAATCCCCCTAATGGTGCACAAGGGTTCCCCTTTCTCCATATCCTCCATAATGACTGTTTCATTATCTCTTGTGGGTTTTTTAAATAGTAACTATTTTAACAGCTGTGAGGTGCTGTCTTGTGGTTTTGATTTAAATTTCTCTGACGATTAGTGATTTTGAGTACCTTTTCATTCACCCATTGGTCCTTTGTGTGTCTTCTTTGGAAAAATGTCTATTCAGTTCCTTTGACCATTTTTTTTTAATGAATCACTGGATTTTTTTGTTTTGTTTTGTTATTGTTTGCTGCTGAGTTGTATGAGTTCCTTATATATTTTTTATATTAACTTCCTTATATATCTTTGATATTAACGTCAGATACATGGTTTGCAAATATTTTCTCCCGTTCTGTAGTTTGCCCTTTTATTTCATCTATCATTCCTTTAGTTTGATATAGTCGCACTTATTTTTGCTTTTATTGCATATACTTTTGGAGTTACATCCAAAAAAATCCTTTCCAAGTCCAAAGTCAAGGACTCCTCTCAAATACTCCACCTTTCAGAGTTTCATAGCTGCAGGTCTTCCATTTAAGTCTTTAACCTATTTTGAGTTCATTTCTTTTTGAGTAGTGTGGGATAGGGATCCATTTCATTCTTTTGCATGTGGTTATCCTGTTTTCCCAGCACCATTTATTGAAGAGACTTTTTTCCCCATTGAGTATTCGTGTTCCCCTTGTCAAATGTTGACCGTATATTCATGGGTTTGTTTCTGATCTCAGTTTTGTTACATTGGTCTGTGTGTCTACTTTGATGCAAGTGCGAGACTGTTTTTGTTACTAATCCTTTGAAATCAGAAAGTGTGATTCCTCCAGCTTCGTTCTTTCTCAGGATTGCTTTGGGTATTTGGTGTCTTCTGTGATTTCAGACAGATTTAGTATTGTTCTTTCTATTTTAGTGAAAAATACCATTGCAATTTTGATAGTGACTGCATTGAATCTATAGATTGCTTTGGAGAATATGCACAGTTTAGCAATATTAATTCTCCCAATCCATGAACACAGGGTATCTTTTATTTATTTGTGTCATCTTCAATTTCTTTCATTGATGTCTTATGAATCTTTCACTTCCTTGTTAAGTTTATTCCCAAGTTTTGTTTCTGTTGTTGTTGCAAATGGGATTGTTTTCCTTATTTCTTTCTCAGATAGCTTTGAAATTTTTGAGGGGCAGGGCTATAATATAATATTTATCCAGGAAGTTGAGGTTTATTTTTCATTCTCTAATTAAAACTCATGGGTCAGAGGTTCCTGAGTGGCTCAGTTGGGCATCTAACTCTTGATTTTGGCTCAGGTTGCAATCTCAGGGTCATGGGATTGACCCCCATGTTGGGCACCATACCAGGTGTGGAGCCTTCTTGAGGTTCTCTCTCTCCCTCTACCCCTGCCCACCCTTCTCTTAAAAAACAAAAAACAAACAAACAAAAAACCGTACTAGATAATCTTAAATTTGTACAAAGTTTCCATCTAAGGGCCAGGTGGGAAAGGAAAAGAGGCTTATCCAAATAGAAGGGAAAGAAATGAGAACACATGATAAATAATCTAGAAATCCAGAAATTCAGTGTTTTCTGCTGTGGCTCCTGACAACTTTAACAGTTTCCTGAGATCATATCCATAAGCTCTGAAATGACACATATTTGTCTAAGCCTGAGTTCCACTGTTTGAGGAAAAATCATACCTATAGGGAGGTTTTACCAGGTCACCCACAGAAGTGTGTGGCTCAGTCCTGGCTGTCAGTGTCAGCTGAACTTAAATGTGACAGGTGCCGGTGCTGAGGGACCAAAATGAAAGGAGCGTCCCTTTGCCAGTGTTCAGACCCTTCCCCATGAGTAAGAAGCCAGTGTCTGTTTTCTTTATTACTGGGTTGGGATCCTACAGTATCCAGGAAACCCAAGACTGCTAACAAAGAGGTGTAATAAATGGTCTTTATTAAGTGGTTTAATAAGGTTTTTGTGAATCGGTGTGACATGCTTCTTTTGAACTTAAAGATATTTAGAGTAGCCAAGATTAAGAAGGAGAGAAGTTTGAAAAGAAAGGCAGTAAAGAGGTGTGAGGTATATATAAACACTGAAAGTAATGGTAGAGCAAAGCAAAGAAGCTTCATTCAGGTGAATGTTGGTAAGATGTCTCCTACATTGTACATTAACTGTAGTTGTCAGATTGATCTGTTGAATACAGCTGCCTTTCTCTGGAGGGATGATCTCAGATTCACCAATGCCTTCTTTTTTGGATGAGTGTCCATGTCTGTACTCATACACCTCGACAAATGTTTGAGTATCTGCTCTGTCCCATGAACTGGGACATGCTGAGATGAATGCAACATGGCCCCCGCTCCCAGAAAGTTGTAGTCTGGTTTGGGAGGTGGGGGATATGTTCACCAATAAATGCCATGTGTTGCTTTAGATATATCTCAGGAGGATAAGAGACAGTGGAGGCAGGAGAAGTGAGCCATGCCCTGGGTGTGTCAGGGAAAGTGAGCTCCAGGAGGAAGAGACTCAACTATAAGGAGTGCCTGTGGGTGTCAAGAAAGATGAGAACAGAGAGAGGCTGTCCAGTGGATCTAGCAACATGGCCGCTGTTGGTGATCTTGACCGAACCAATGGAAACGGAGTGGCAAGGAGAATGGAATAGACCAAAAAGCACACAAGTTTTGATGAAATTCACTGGAATTTTAATGACCTCATTTTATTACAGTCTGGAAGGGAGCTACTTTTTTCACTTTCTAAGCTGCAAATCATTCAGAGAAATTGTGCTGGTTCAGTTAGCCCCCAAGCTGAGCAGATAGGCCCACTGTGGTTTAAGCAGCTTGGAAATCTTGTGGGGTCGGTGTGTTGACTCTCTCCTTCGTTTTAGTCATGGTTCAGGATTTTCACACACCACCAAGGCCTAGGGCAAGCTTCTCAGCTTTCTAGATACCCTCTTAGGGCTCATGAAGCAGCAGGCCTGCCCTGAGAAGGTCAGGATTCCTTTTGTAAAAGCAGTGAACACCACGTGTAGCCCAGAGAGCACACTCGCTCTCCTGTTCCCCTCCTATGGGCTCACACAGGGAAACAGATGCTTTCATATAACTCTCAGCATCGAAGCAGATTTGCTCTCCTCTGGCCTGGAATATCTGTCCAGGACGGAATTCTTAAAACCCCAGGGGCCCTGGTATTATTTTTGAGCCCAGGCCTTGAACCTGTCATAAAATGTAATGGACAGTATATTTTTAACTGCTGAATCCAGGGAGTTCATATATCCTATGAAGACTGAAACAACAGAACGCTTCTTTCTGTAGTTTTTGAAGCGTATTTGGAAGCATTTCAGAAACCACAAGATGGTCCCTCTTGTTGTATCATTTACTGTTAAGACCAAAGTTCTTGACCGTTTTGGTACGTGGACCCCTTTGGCAGTTGGGAGAAGATTTTTCTTTAAGAACAGTGTTTCTAAGGGAATCCAGTAAAATACATAGAACTTTTAAAAATATGTAGATTTATATTGAAATTCAGCTATCAGTGTTAAAAAGAAAACCCACATTGGTAATATTATTACTTTTTATTAATACATTAAATAATGAGCTCTGACAATTTTGAAGTATTGATGAGCAGGAACAATATTTCAAGGCCTCTTCAACTGCAGGATGATGTGAAAACATCTCAGATTTCTATTCCTGACAGAGTCATAAGTCTTTGTAATACTTCAGTGGTTCGCTGCCTACATTTATAATGAAAGGAAATGCTAAATTTCAGTGAGAGGCTAATAAAAGTGAAGATGTAATTTTTTTTCTCTCCATCCAAGTTCACAGACCCCTGAATTCTCTTCTAGGTTGAGAACCTCTGGTTTAAGATGTAATTTTGGTCGCAAGTGAAAAAACAAACAGTCCTACAGTTTGCATGACATGCATCATCACTCTTCAGGGGCTCACTATCAACTTTGTGGATGCTCCAAGCCCCAGTTCTTTGATTAATTTTGTTGCTCTCTTGCCACTCTGCCCTTTGTAAAACTCAGAGCCCTGTGCCCTGGAGAAAATGGTGCTTCGTGAACAGCTCTAAGAAGGAAGGAAAGAAGGAAGGGGGGGAGAGAGAAATGGAAGGAAGGAAAGGAAAAAGAAAAGAAGGAAAGAAAGGGAGGGAGAGAGGCAGGCAGGCAGGGAGGGAGGGAGGAAGGAAGGAAGAAAAAGAAAGAAAGAAAAGGAAGGAAGGAAGGAAGGAAGGAAGAAAGAAAGAAAGAAAGAAAGAGAAAGAAAGAAAGGAAGGAAGGAAGTTAGTTTGCCTTGAGGAAGGCTGGGGCTAGTCTACATGTTTAATCCACCTCCTAAGCCCCAAGACTTACTCACAGGGTGCTGGTTCTGCCCCTTTTGAGAATAACTAGAAGGCGGGCACGGTGAAACTCTGAGTTGAAAGTAGGGGAACGTAATGGTCAACACGGCAGCCTGTGTGGAACCCCACACTCAGCGGACAGGTGTCCTGGATCTGCTGGTGTTCTGGTCAGACATGAGCTCGGGGTCAGCATCCTGCTGCACCTAGCTTCTCTCATCCCTTTGGGGGTATTTCAGCCAACAGATTCAACATGGAATTTGTTAGGTGCGGTGTCTCATGTCCGCTTCCCCAGAAGCGGAATCTGGGGGAGGGGGCCTTCTGCCTGCGATTGACAGTGGGAGGCGGAGGGCTCTAGAAATGAGAGAGACAGATGAGGGCAGGGAAATGTTGGGTTAAGGTTGTGGTCGCTGGAGAAGCTGAGCCTCAGCCTGGCCCCACGAGGGAGCCCCAGAGTCCAAATCGTACCACAGACCTCCTCCATCCAAAGGCCAGCAGGATGGGCTGTTTGACCTCTGCATCAGCCAGTCAGGGGTGAAGGGCACATATTAGTTTTCTGTGATACATAGAAAGTTACAGACTGAGCAGCTGAAAACAACACCCATTTATCTCGCAGTTTCTGTGGGTCAGGAGCTTGGCCCCCATTGACCTGGGTCCCCTGGCCCGGGGCCTCAAAGCTACAATCTGGGTTGTCAGCCAGGTCTTGTCTGAGACTTAGTATCTTCTTCCAGGCCCTCGTGGTTGGTGGTATACTCCATTTCTTTGCAGCTTAGAGGGCCACGGTGGCTTGCTTCTTCAAGGTCGGCAAGAAGATAGTCTCTCCTGAGTCCATTCTCTTAGCTCAGAGAAAACCTAAGCCCACCTATAAAGGATTCACCTGAGTAGAGCCACCCCAACCTCCAGGCAATCTCCCTGTTGAGGAACTCAAATTCAGCGGATTTGGGACCTTGCCGACATCTGCAAAATCCCTTCACCGTTGCTGTATAATGTAACGTAATCATGGGGGTGACAGGCGTCACAGTTACAGCCCTTCCCCCACTCGGGGGGGGGTCATACAAGAGCAGGAGTCATTGGGGGTCACCTTAGAATTCTGCCTGTCACAGAGCCTCATGTGGCAGGCATCTCCGGAGGAGATGGCTCCCCTCAGCCAGAGGCCATCTCTGAAGAAGGTTGTGGGTGGGAGCTGGTGGGAGCCAGTGCCTGGAGCAGCTTGGGATGGGAGTGCTCCAGCTGGTAAAGGCTACTGGGGGCGGCAGTAATGGTGTCCGCTACGTATGAGACTCTCCTGACATCTGCGGTGGGTGGAATGGAAACTGCTCGCCTCAGTAGTCTAGCTTTAATGGTGGACATGTGTTGCCATGCAAGGATGCAGAATCCCTCTTGATAGGATACTTAAAACCGTGATTTTTTTTTTTAAGCACTGCCAGACCCAATGGAACACCCACCCCTTTTTATAATATTTTATAACGTCACTATAATCATTACATGAAAACAGGTCAAAGCTGATGTGGGATGAGCTGCCTTGGGAGTCCCTTGTGCAACCTTGATCTCACAGTCTGGCAGTAGAGACAGGCACGAGGGTTAATGATCACATTCTGCACCCAATACTGTCACACAGGCCAGAGTGCGAACAAGAAGGAATTTGCAGACCAGCTTCCCTGGGAGCTCAAAAGGCAGGACTGGTCACTTTCGAGACCATTCACAGCTCTCAGAATGCTGCCTTGTCTGCCACACTTCCCTCCTGGCAAGAGGCTGGGATCTGCAGGGTACACAGAGCAGTGGGAGGAATTCCTCCTGAACGCAGTTCCAAGATTTCTCTGGCCAGAGCCCCCCCTCTTCTCTGACTCTGCCACATTCATACTCCTTCCCTGAATCTAGGGGTGCAGAAGAAGGTGCTGGCCCTGTGATCTCGGTGAGTCTCTTCACTTCTTGGCCCTCCATGTTCTCATCTTGTTCATGAAGGGGTCAAAAGGATTCCCCTTGGGTGTGCCACAGGATTGAGAATAGATGTTGAGCAAGTAGGGACCACTCTCCCTATGTCCAAGTCCACACTTTATGTGTTGTGTGTATATATAGAAGTACGTCTGCTGCCACAACTCTTTGTAACCCCGAGTTACTGTGTAGGTCAGGTTCCAGGATGCAGAGCTTGAGATAGGAATTTATTTGCTGGATTTTTTGAGGGGGCGCTCTCAGGAAAGGGCAATGAGGAGAGTAGGAGGGGGTTGGAGGTGGAGGGTGGGGTTGTCCCAGCTGGAGACCAGCCTCAGCCTGATCCTGCAGTGGAGCTCTGGGGCATGAAGCACACCACAAAGGTGTCCTACCTTTTAGCAAGGAGTCTCCCCTTTTATGCCCCTGTGGCAGTCGGTCATTGCCAGTGAGGAGTGGGCTCGCTTTTAACCAAGGACGTTTCTCTGTAAGAGGTAGCTGTGAGCTTGTGACAGCTGACGTGCAGCTGGGAGATGGGCACATCAGCCCCATAAAAAGTCCTATCCTCCTCCCTTTCCATCCCTAGTCAGTCTGTTAGTCACCTCCGTGGTTCTTACCCTAAGGCTGACTTACAAAATTCGTGACAGTCCATTTTGCCCACAGAACTTGAAAGGTCTTCACCTCTTTGCAAGGTCCCGTACCCAGGTTCTAGCCTAGTTTCCCTCACTGTGTGCAGCACTCCCCTGCCCCTCACCCCGTGATCTTGCCCCACAGCCCCTTCTCAGGCGGTGCAGACAGTGATGATGGTGATGATGATAATGCAGGGGCGCTGGCTTTCACGGGGTACCAGGAGCTCTCCATGGTGCTCAACGTGCATGGTCTCCAGTCTTCACAGCAACCAGGCAGGGGCGAACGAGTCAACCCATCTTACATCTGTGAAGACAGGTTCAGAAAGAGGATGTAACCAATGTCATACAGCCTGTGAGAGATGGAGCTGGGACTCCCCTGGACCCAGGACCGTCTTATTTCGAAGTCCGTTGCTTTCCACCTGTCTGTTGCCTCTGTTCCTCAGTCACACAGTGGTCTATTAGACCTCCAGATTATCGGCACTGGCTGATAAGACAGCCCTCATATCCATTCCACTATCAGCCTGCTGAACTTCTGCTTCTTCTTCCGGGGTCCCCACCTCTCCACGGGCTCTTGATACTCCTACCTGCACCCCATTCAAGGTCCCAAGTGATTCCCTTTCATCAGGTTCCCACAGTTCTAGAACGGGTGCCTTCCCCTCTGCATCATGGCTTTTTGCTGTCACACTCCTGCCTGCCCCCTTTCTGCTTCCCTATGCCTGATATGGTGTCTGGCACAGGCACACAGCAACAAAAGGTTGGCTAGGACCACCCAGCTGCCATTCCTTGGGAGGATCAGCCACAGTGTCTGTACACTCACCCTTCCACCCGCCTCCCACATGCACCTGTCATCCCTGGGCACCATGTCCTGCCTACTGCTGCCACATGCTTGTCATGCTCATGAAGAACGTGCTTGGTCTTGTCCAAGAGATGCGACGAGCTCAGGGTAGAGCTGACATCCAGTTCCCACAGCCACACTTACCTTCCATGACTTAGCTCACCCGAGAACTGGCACTGTATTTCCTCCCTTCCTACATTGCTAACAATGTAATGGCAGCTTTTCAGGCAGGAGTTGAGAGGAGAAACAGTCTCATGATAAATTATTATTTAATGCTATGATGCATCCCAGCTTCAGAAACTTTAAGTGGGAGGTACGGGGAAATCTTGAGAATCAAGCAAAGACAAGAGTAGACTACAGAAAATAGTCAAGCACCAGACTGGGTCCTGAGGACACTGGGGTTCAGTGGGGTGGGGGGGCGGCTGGGTGGCTGGAAGGCTGGCATCCTCGAGGAAAATTTCACAGAAGGAACAGTGTTGAGCTGAGCCTCGAAGGATAGAATCCTATTTTGTAGAGAGAAGAACATTCCAGATACAGGAACAGCGTGAGCAGGGACGCAGGTGCTCTCAGCAGTGAGACCTGAGCAGATGCACTTGGCTCAGATGTACCCCCGTCCTCACAAGGTTGCTGTATCAGCTCAAGATGCAGAGAGAGAAGATTGACATCCCAGGGTTTTCAACTGCCTGCTGAGCCAAGTGGGTTCCCACCTCTTGTCCCCGTGTCATCTTCATCTAGCAGGCAGAGACCACTGAGTGGAAGCACAAAGGCCAATTTTAACTCTGGCCATCCTGATGGGAGGACTGAGGCTGACATTCCAACCGGTTATAGGACTGATGGCTGAAATGACGTGGGAGAAGGGTAGTGGGGAGCAGAAGAACCTGCCCGGGTCAACTCTGCTCATTTTTGCTTTCATGTCTTTAGCATTTTCTTCTGCGTTAGTTTTTTATTCACCTATAAATATTTCTAAACGCTGCTGTGAGGGTTTGGGGATAGGAGACAGGAAGAGAGAATTAAGAGAAGAAGGGCAGGGCAGGAGATTAGAAGCTAAAAATTTAGTTTTTCCCTAGGGAAATCACCATAGACTGGAAAGTCTCCATTCGGGGCCAGTTGTGTCTGGTGTCATTTAGCTGACAAATCGTGTGTGATTATCTGTGATATAATTAACATGTCTCTTTCCAAGGAACATTATACAAGGATGTGACATGCTCTTAGAAGATTATTTCTAAGTGGCCAAAAGTTCTAGTCCCCCACTGGCCTATTTTGGAATGGATGCAGAGAAAAAGAAGCAAAACAAAAATCACAAAACATACAAACGTACGAATGACCTACATAAGCAACACGCCCCACCACATACACACAGAAGCTCCCAAACACAAGAGCAAACCATATTCCAGATTTCAAGCTAGACTCTTTTTTATCTTTAATGAGGAAGAAGCTTCAGTGGGTTATGTGATTTTCATACATAATGTATGCTCATGTGTAAGTTGAAGAGTCACTGATGGCTTCTTGGGCGCGGACGTTTGCCAGAGAAGAATACAGACCAGACTAATCATGGTGTCTGTTTCCATAAGGTATGACGTATGGAGTAATCTGTTGTCATAATTAAAATCTCTAATCTCATCGAGGAACTTTCAGAAACAAGACATAACTGAGTTGCTCACCACTTATTTCCGCCCCTCGCGGCAGCATTACTGGAGTTCTTTGAATTCGGCTGCTTTTCAGAGCTCTGTCTGGTCAGCGCCCGTAACTGAACTCATCCAGAGATGAAGCTTTGTCTCTTCCCAGCGTAAATCTCGTCTCGTAAGACCCTGACAGTTGGTTGTGCTTTTTGTAAAGTTTTGCCTAAAGTATTTCCAGGAATTTTCCCCTCAGGTTTAAGTTAAATTTTCATTTATTTTTTTAAATTATAGGACTCTAAATGAAATCACACTTGGCCTCCGTTTTTTCTCTTGTAAAATGAGAAATCGGTTCTTGCTACATGTGGAGTTCATAATAATTCATTTTGTAATAGGGCAGGATTTTTTGGTTTTTTTTCATAGATTCTCAAAGTTGCCATGTCAAAAATTATGGTAAAAATAAGAGAGACACTATTTATTGCTCACCTACAGTGTGTGAATCAAGGTGCTAGTTTTTTGCATATTTATCAAGACTATTCTATCACTATAAATACATTATCCCTCTCATTGTGGCCTCTGACACTTCTGAATATTCCATCCTTTTTCATCTCCATGCTTCAGTCTGGGTGTTTTCAGCTGGATATTTTCTGGATATTTCTGGATATTTTTCGGTGACTTACTTCTGGATTGTCGGTCTTCTGCTCTGTCCAGTGTGCCTTCCTAGAACTTCTCTGGTCTTGACCTCCGTCTTCTGCTGGGTTTCTGCATCTCAGCCCCAGAATGCTGTGGAATCAGCAAGTGCCTGAGAGGAAAGATGACATGGGGTATATCACCTTCCAGATGCTTCCCTTCTCTTTGTGATCTTGGCCCTCAAGTCCAGGTGGCCTTAGTAGCCCTTAGCTTTAAGTTTTATCTTCACAGACTCATGCAACTGCCAGAAAGTCGGCTCAGACACCGGCCTCTGAATCACCACTTCACATTCTGTTCCTTTGCTGCGCATGCCACACTGCTTCCAAATC
Source organism: Meles meles (assembly GCF_922984935.1). Lineage (NCBI taxonomy): Eukaryota > Metazoa > Chordata > Mammalia > Carnivora > Mustelidae > Meles > Meles meles. Next base: position 32,230,845 of record NC_060069.1, on the reverse strand, counting down.
CCACACGGCTTAAGGGGCTTCGTGCCACTGCATGTTGCGGTCCCCTCATTGTCCTTTCCTTCCCATTGGGACCCTAGACTCTGAAGTCCTGCCTCTCTTTGTAGTTCTTGAGTACCTTTAAACAGATATTGGGGGGGTTGGTGTCCAGCCCTGCTAGCTGTCATCTGTGTGGAGGGTAGCTCTACAGGGTTACTCTGTGGTTACTAGAAACATAAAATCCTCACCTTGCTTTTAAAAGAACCTTCCAGCTTCTGAGAATTTTAAACTGCCTGAACCATTTAATGGCTACTGTGATCCTTATGGTCAGAGAGAGAAAGGAAAAAGCATTCCACTTTCGGGGTTTCTCATTCCTGGGCATACCTGAAGGGCCATCACGGGCAGAAGCAGAGCCCCGTGTAGGGAGAAAGAGGCAAAAAGAATCCAGGGAATGGGGGGAAAAATCACATGTTTGGGAAAAGAAAAAAATACCAAGGCCTCTTTAAAAAACACTTAGAGAGTTTTTCCGAAACCAATTATCTGGTTTAATGCTAGCGGCTTATTTGCTGACCTTCTGTGTTATTTGCACATTTAAAGTGAGGCCAGCCCTTCCTGTTTTCATTTAGTTGACCCCGGCAGCTGCTTGTTAGCTGAGAAAGATGAAAACCCTTCATTTCTTGGGGAAAAGCTACCCTGAGGGGTAGGTTTCTAAATCTTGAGGCCAGTTGAGGGTGCCCAGAGCACAGGACCCGCTTTCTTCAAGTCTTGAAGCCAGGGTTGGAATCAAATCTCCCTGGGGGAGGGGGTTCCCCCACATAGTGCATGCCTTGTTCTGGGCAGGTAGGTGGGTTCTTGTGATTTGATACTAATTATACTCACCAATGAAAATTCTGTGATGACACAAATAAAGGAGACAATGACTTTGAGGCCTTGGCCAACTGCTTAGACACCCTAGGCTAATGGGCAGAGCAGCCCTGGTGGTGGGTGGCACCTGCCTGTCAGCGGGCCTCCCCTGAAGGATTTGAGTTACTTCTGTTTCATTATCAGAGCAAGGTGATCAGATAGAAGGACAAGCCGGAAGTACTCTCCATAAGGAACGGGAGTCCGTAGGAAGGCATGTTGCTCTGAGGCCCTCACTGCCTCTTGCCAGCAGACTCTGCAAGGCCCTGCAGCCCTCCCTAGGGGCCCCAAGAAAATGTCTTCGCATGTGAGATGAGCCGAGGAAGGAGGAGGTTGTAGTCCAAAGGAGGGCAAAGCCCATCCCTGAGAAGATGTTTGGATGGGCTCATGGTATAGGCAGAGGACCTATGGTGAGTCTGTACGAGCCCGTGCCAGGGGAGGCTGACCTTAGACTCTGGAGCAGGGTGCAGTTTTGTGGAAGACAAGAGGAAGTACTGAGGTTTAGGGCCAGGTCGGTGTATTCAGGAAGATTCCTTGCAGAGTTAGAGTCTGGAGCCAGGAAGGAGATTTCTGTGTCGTAACAAAACTCCGTGTGTCCACTCCTAAGTTCACTGCATACCTGTCCTTTTCCTGCTACCATGATGTTGAGTGACATGCGTCCACTCACTCACACAAGCTGAACATCAGACTCTCCTCCTTAATTATTGATGGAAGAGAGGTAATCCCCAGATCCCGTCCTCAAGTCCCACCACCATTTCCTCTTGAGTCACCTTCCCATCCCCCCCTTTGCTCCATCACCACTGCTGTGTCCTGGCAAAGGCCTTCACAGTCTTTCCTCTGAAGCCCTATAGCCACCTCCTCCTATCCTGCTTGTCCCCAGGCCCGCCCCCCATCAGTCTCCTTCCATTCTACAGCAAGAGGGAGCTCTCTAGAACACAGCTTCCTCCAGCCTCCTCACTGGCCTCCCTGCCTCCCATCTCACCCCATCAGTGCAAGAAACCAGAGAGATTCTTCTCAAACACAGCCTCTAGCATCACCTTGCAATTCTTACTTACCGTCCTTGCAATTCTTACCGTCCTTGCCGTTCTTACTGTCCTTGCCATTCTTCCCAGCTCACGGCATGCAGTCAGCACAACCTGTGAGTTCAGTCTCTGCTTCAGCCTCTTCTCTCTCTAGTCCTTCCCAGAAGCCCAACTTCCCCACCTTTGGGAATCACATGAATCCACTGGACACACCATGCCCTCTCCACGCTGCTGGACCAGCCATGCTTCCGGCCTGCTCTCTGGCTGAGCCCAGGGCACCTCTGGGAAGCCTTCTAACCCTCTGTCTGAATCATATGTCCCTCATTTGAGTCTGCAGAGCCTCTTCTGTTCTGTGTGTATTACACTAGATGGTCGTTATGCTTACTGTTTCCCCGATGGTCTTTCATCTCTGTGTCCCTTAGATCCAGCACACGGCCTGGCAGAAAGTAAGCACCCAATGAGTTTGAAATTGAGCATATGTTAAGTTCCCTGTTAAACCTCAGCCACCGCAAATTCTGCCACCCGTCTGGGATGGGGCAGGGGGTGTTCTCTGTGTGGGCTTCTTCAGCTTTCAGAATCAGGACACTTCCTGTAGATCTTTAGGATGGAAAGGTAGATTCTTGCCTCTTGGTCTGCTGAATAAGTGTTCAACATTAGAAGCTTCCATTCATAGTGGTGATTTTTTTTTTTCTTAAAGCAGTAACATTTCAGTGATTACAGTCTGTGCCAGAAAGCTAAGCCTCCTCTCTCCTAAGGAGTTCCTCCACTAATTGCAGTGCTGATCTGAGGGAAGCTTTCAGAAAGGAAAAGGAAACCACCAAATGTTGCTGCTACTTTTCCTTCGCAGCTCCAATAATTACAAACCCAGCGTGGGCGGGGGGATGTCCTCTTGGGGGTGTTGGCGCCTTTCAGAATGCCGTGCCCACCTCCGCCTCTGCCCACGGCTCTCAGTACGGTTTTGTTCCCTCCTGGCCAGAGCTATGGGCACACGTAATAAGAACTGTTCTTCCAAACATCTTAGTTAAAATTGGTTCTTGCGATCAGTACCAGAGCACAGCATCTGCAAGCCTAGATGTCAGACGTCGTTACTCATCCCCAGTACGGTTTCCCTCCATGGTGAGCCTGGCTCAGATGGCTGCGTGTTTGGGAACAGGGCTTGTGTGCTTGTCTGAGAAACAGGTGATTTTTGAGGCTGACCTCAGCACCTAAGGCAGTTGGGATAACCTTTGAATGGTATTTTATGGACTTCAGGGCAGGCAGTTTTGCTTCTGGTCCTACCACTTACTACTCGCTTTGGGGTGGAGTACCATTTATTTGAGCTCCCAAGCCTCTGTTGCCTCATCTGCAGGATGGGAGCAGTGGTCTACCAGCTCAGGTGGTGTGCAGATGAAGGAAAGTAATGTCTTGGCCCAGTCTCTGGAATACTTGGGGCTGGTGGCCAGGAAATGATGAGTTACTTCTGTCTCCCCCACCCCCACATTCGACATTTCCCCCAAGAATAAAACCATAGTAACTGCCTTACTTCACCGTGAAGGATTTAAATGCAAAGCCTTAAGGTAGTCAACCCTAAAAAACAAAGCAAAACAAAACAAAACACTGAAGCATGTATTTATCAAACCATAAAGATGGCCCTGGCTTTTATTCTCCATACCTCCAAAAGTCTTTAGATTCTGCTTATCAGAGTCAGCAAGGCAGAGGAGATCCATTGCCCAGGAGTGTGTTTTGCTCCAGGAGAGGACATAGGTGTTAAATATCTGTCCCTAAATCTGAAGGTCAAGAGAATTTTCTGGAAGCAGTGTATCCAAGACTTCCCCATCACTCCCCTATATTTTAGTTCTGCTGAATGATTGAATCTATCCCCCGCTGCATGCTTTCCTGAACATGAAGCATCTCCTGGCCACTCGGGCCCCTGCCCCCAGAGTCATCTGTTCCCCACACTCCACAGGTATGGCCACATATGGCTCCCCACGTCACAGCCCGCTGGCTTCGGTGTCCCCTCCTCTCCTGGGCTGCTGCGGGAGATTCCTCCTCTGCTCTCCATTGCCTCTGAGTATCTGCTCCACGGAACGACCCTACCCTTTTTCAGAGGCAACCATGTTAAAAACAGAGAGAAACAAAACAGAATAAAAACCCTCTTTAACTTTGTTTAGCCTGGTCTCTCCCCCTTCCATTCCACCCCCTCCCCCAAATTGTTTGATCACAGACCCTTTAATTTATTCCCCTCCCAGGGAACTGAGGTTCCTGGGCGCCATCTTGGAGAATGCTGCTAATTTATGGGGGGGGGGGTGCTGCTACCCATTTGCTCGTTAAGGCAGATATGAGTGCAGATGTTGGTGGGTGAGGGGATCCACTCTAACAGGTCATCGTGTCCCGGAGCTCTGTGTTCTGACCGAACCGTCTCCATCTCCAGTGCACATGCGAAGAGAGGAAGACAAACCACAGCATGTCACAACTGCGATGTGCCCGTTCCCACTTAGACTGGACCAGTATCCAAAACCTAGCTGGCGTGCCTGCCTGCAGAGAGGGGCGCTGGCTGTCGGGGAGGCCTGGGAGCAGGTTCCTCATGGTGCGCTGCTTGGGAACTTCAGAACTTTCTACTATTTTGAACACAGCTCTAACCTGTTCAAAATTCCACCAGGCTTCACCCAGAGAATGGTGTGAAGTCCTCGGCTCCACTCCTGGCCCTGTGGTTGGCTTCTGGCCACCTGCCCAGCTTCTCTCAGTCCCTCACAGGGCCGCCATGCTCCTCTGCTGGCTCCCTGCCTGAGACAGGTGTGGAGCAGTGGGGACTTGGCTTATTCATGCCACATCTCAGATGTGCCCCACTCCACTTGGAAGCCCACCTCCCACAGGGCTTGCTGGCTCTCTCAGCCTGTGCCCTGGGGAATGTACCCTTGCAATTTCCTTTTCCTTTCCTGGATGATGGAGGATAAGAAGTCCTAGTTCGCAGGGCTTGGGCATGTTGCCCGTCTGTCCAGAACACCTGGCATTGTGCCCGGCATCTTGTAGGTGTTCGTTGTCTGTTTGCCTTCTTCCCTTCCCATCCCTTGCTTTCCTGTTGTGATTAGCAACCTTTCATTCATTCCTTTGGGTCTTAAAGCCCTGGGGTTTCAGAAGAAAGAACATAAGGCCAGAAATAAGACGTTCAGTCCTGGCTCCACCGATCCCGAGCCCCGGGAAGACAGTAGGCTCCTCAGTGTCACTCAGTCTCCTGCCCCAACACAAGAGCTGTATCCATCTCCATACAGAAGACCTTTGCTCCTCCAGACACCAGGAATGTGAAGGGTCAGCTTACGTTGTGAGCGCAGATGCTCCCCCGCCCGCCAGCTGTTTTAGAAGGAAATTTGGAAGACGAGTAGGGTCATGTGTTCCATATGCTGAAGAGAAGATGACTGGAGCCCCCCACAAGTTAGAGTGGGGAAGCCCCCTCTCGTTATCCAGCTGACCTTGGACAAGATGTTCCCCGTTCTCCGCCTCAGTTACCTCAGCTAGGATAGGAGAGCAGTAAAGTCTTACCTCACAGGGGTGGCTGCGAGGCTGGCATGAGGCCATCCGTGTGGAAGGTCTTTGTAAACTGTGAAATGCTCTGTGTGCGTCGCCCAGTGCCAGCTGTTAATGCACGTGCCTGTTTCTTGTTGCAGCGGCGAGTGCAGGACGTCATCAGTCCCATTGTGTTCGAGGCCGCCTACAGCCTGGGTGAGCATGTGACTGGAGAGGAGAGGGAGCTGCCAGCTCTGACACCAGTGCTCCGCTGGAAGAAGGGACAGAAGATTGCCCAAAGGAATCAGGTCAGAACCTCGAGGCTCCTGGCCTGGACCCAGGGTGGCAAGGTGCCTGTGGTAGAAGCTTGCCCCTGGCTGTCTGGGCACAGCCCCTCACTGTGCCTCCCTTTACTAATCTGCAAAATGGTAAAATGTGTGGTTTTGGGGGTTGCATCTAAGAACGACACGATGTAAACACATTGAGGCTATTCCCAAGCAGTTATAAATGTATAACCCCTTGGAGGTCATGAACTGGTTACAGGGCCCCTCAACTTGACACCTTTTCCTAGACCATTTCCAGAGCTGAGATCACATCGTAGGCACTCACTAGATGTTTTCTTGGTGAGGGCATGAATCAGGTGAAGAAGCAAGAACATCATCTTGTAGAATTGGTTGTTGGGTTAGAAATTTCCAACCCATGCATCCCTGGAGACCAGTACAGGTCAAGTGCTGGTGGGCCACCCATCCTGACTGATGCTGATCAGGTTCTCGGGTGTGTTGCTGTGTGGATGAGCTGCAAAACCATGTCAGGTAGAGGCCGTCCCGGTAGGAGTGAGCCTGTGCGCTGATTCTGTCACAGTGCTGCCCATCGGCCCTGAGCCATCCATGACACATGTAGCGCTGACTTCTGTCCTGGAAATAGGCAAAGACCCTGTGGTCCCCAGTCTGTTTTCAGTCTTTCCTCAACACCCATGATCACCACAGATCCAGGACCTTGGTGGCAGGGGTTGGGGGAATGATCAGGCAAAACTGCTTTTTGGCTGAACTAGACTTCTGGCAGGATGGGAGCAAAATCATGGAACCACCCACCAGCCCCACCCTCCCACTGACTGCACTGAGCTTAGGGGAAACCTAGCACAGCAAGTGACCCAAGCCTTGCCAATTAGACTTGGGAACCAAACCACAGAGAAGGGTTTGAGGTTTGACATGTGCATCCAGAAGTTCGGTTAAGTGGTGAGATTTTTTAACCCAATTCTCTCCCAAAGTATCTCCCACATGGTCTTGGCTTCAGGCTCCCTAGAAGCAGAGCCTGAGGCAGGGATTTGGGAGCACATGGGAGAAACCTAAGGAAGTGAGGAAAGTGGAATAGACTGAGCAAGGATGTGGCCTCAGCTAGGCTAGCCCTAGCTGAGCTGGAGAACTCAGGAACATAAATTATACCAAAGAGCTGTCTTCTTGAGGCAAGGGGACTGACCTTTTGGGTCTCTTGTTAGTCAGCCATTGGCTGGCCATCCCATGTAGAAGGGGAGTGTAGGTCTCCTTGAAGGAGAGCTGCTTTAGCTTCAGATAGTTCTCTGAGGAAGAATGTAAATGTGAGCCATTCACTGCCTGTACTCACATCAGCAGGCAGAGAGGCCACAGTCATGCAGGGATGTGGACAGGGCTCCCAGCACCTGCTACATGTATACACACAACCTACTGGCCATACTGACTTTTTACATCCTTGTCTGGATTTTGAACGTGAACTTCTTTTGAAACACAGGTACCCTGGAAGGTGGCTGGTATGTCCTGCTGGTTATTGACACTTGGAGTGGGCTGGGGTCTCAGTGAATGAGCCTAATCAAAGCCAAAGGTGCAGAGACAGATTAGTATTAAAATGCCCTTCTTGGTCTCTTCTGGTCAAGATGGTCAACCAAGCACCTATGTTTAGGCTTCCTGAGGCCCCATTACAGTGATAATAGATGAGTTAATAGGGACAGAGAGGAGAATGCTATGGAGGAAGGGGCATTAGTCAGCAAGAGAGTTGTAATTTTCTGGAGTGAGTGAAGAAGATGGAAGAGTGGTTGGTGGGTGAGCCTTGAGCTACACATGGAGGGGCTGGGTGTCCATCTACCCAGGATCCAGAAAGGCTGCAGCCATGGCCAGGCCAGCAGGTACAGAAGGGAGCAAGAGTGACAGGTGGGACTGAAATAGGGAAGGGGGCCTATTAAGTGAAACTTGGTAAGTGAAAGAGTTGGTATTTCACCTCTGTTCTTGTCCCTTTATACTTTAGGCATGCAGAATAGCAAGCAACCAGGCAATTTTCTTCTGTAAAGAATTTAATAAACTGGTTGAGATAGCATGAGTTGGCTGGTTCCCCCGGGGAAAGCCTTACCTTATCTGGCATTCAGAGGCTCCACTGTAAGTGGTAGCTTCCTCTCCTACCATTCCCAGACACATCCACAGATTTTCTAATCAGTCCTTTTGCCTTATTCTTAAATACAAATGGACCACTGGAGTAGCCTGAGAATGCTGGGGCAATGTGGTACATTGAAAAAGAAATAAAATAAACAACAAAATAACTGACTTAGAAGAAAATAGATTATTTAGGGGATAGAAGAGATTAGATAAATTTTAAAACCACCATAAACTGTATGTAATAAATACAAGGAGATTTAAGAATATATTCTGTCCATTGGGAAATTGTTGGAATGCTATTTCTTTTTAAAGGGAAGAAACAAAAAAAGGGGGGATTCTTAAAGATTATGGTTGCAGAGACAAAAATCTAGTAGGATAAGAAGATGATGGTAAGAAATCCACCAGTAAGCAGAGCTGAAAGACAAATAGAAAAGACAGCTAAAATATCAATTTAAAAGGTTCTGTATTCAAGTAATAGGAATACCAGAAAAAGTAAAGAGAGAATATTTAAAAAGTCATGAGAGACAATAGAACAAAATTTCCCAGAGGTAAAGGACAACATTTTTTTTTAATTTAATGGTCTCACCAACTTACAAGCAGGATAAACCAAAAATATCCTGGATACATCATTTTTCAGTGTCTCTGCTCCTAAGATTTAAGGAAAATTCTAAATGCTTCCAGGACAAGCAGTACAGGATGGTGGTATTGGGGGATATATGTCCACTTGTAACAGAATTAGAGACATACTAACTAGACCATCAGACTCCTGATTAGCAGTATTAGAAGTCAGAATATAGTGAAATAAATGCTTCAAAGTTCTGAGAGAAAGTGATTTGAAACTAGAATTTTATACTTTGCCTAACAGTCAAGTATGAGGTCAAATACAGTTTTCAGACAAGCGAGGACCAGACAGTTTACCTCTCTAGGAACTCTTCCAAGGAAATAACTCAAGATGGCATCCAACAAAACAAAAGTGTAACAGCAAATGAAAAAATAATAATAATTTATCAATTTATAACAAGGGATCAATGAACTTCAGGAAGAATGAAGCCAGCAATTGACAGAATAACAGAAAGTAGCAAAATTTTAGGATAGAGTGTGGATGAAATGTTTCTTCTCTAAGAAAAAATAAAGGCAATCAAAAACTCTCAGAAAAATAGAAATATGGTCAATATGTCATGGTTCAAACATAGAACAAAATGTCATGGGATTTTGAGCAAGTAGGGAGATATAAGGAAGAGGAAGGCTTTGATACTAGAAATATTCTCCCTTAAGTGAAAGTCGAGTATTCTAGGAGTTGCACTTTGCACCTATAGAAGAGGATATGTAATCATGACACTTGGCTTAGTTCTACTGTGATTAATAATCATATAGCCATATAAGGTTAGCATTACTTATTGGTTTTCAGTTATACTATAAACTATAAATGTCCTTAAATTTGACTGTATAGAGGTAAATATAGAATGACCAAAGTTCTCTTAATTTCTTAAATTGGTGGGTCAAAAGATACTGCAAACTTGATGAAACAAGAAATGCTACTAAATATCACAGAAGTCGGGAGGAGTCAAGATGGCGGAGAAGTAGCAGGCTGAGACTGCATCAGGTAGCAGGAGATCAGCTCGATAGCTTATCTAAACATTGCAAACACCTACAAATCCAATGGGAGATCGAAGAGAAGAAGAACAGCAATTCTAGAAACAGAAAATCAACCACTTTCTGAAAGGTAGGACTGGTGGAGAAGTGAATCTAAAACCACGGGAAGATAGACCGCGGGGGGAGGGGCCGGCTACCGGCAAGCGGCAGAGCAACAGAGCACAAAATCAGGACTTTTAAAAGTCTGTTCCACTGAGGGACATTGCTCCAAAGGCTAAACCGGGGTGAAGCCAACGCGGGGTCAGCGTGGCCCCAGGTCCCGCAGGGTCACAGAAGGATCGGGGGTGTTGGAGTGTCGCAGAGCTCGCAGGTATTAGAACGGAGAAGCCGGCTACAGAGACAGAGCCAAGGACTGAACTCTCAGCTCAGAGTTACCTTGAACCGGTCGCGGGCTGGGTGAGCTCCGAGCGCGGCTAGAGGCTGGGGATACGGGAGTGATTGGGTGCTGTCCTCTAGGGGTGCACTGAGGAGTGGTGCCCCGGGCCCTCGGCTCCTCCAGGCCAGAGACTGGAAGACCGCCATTTTCATTCCCGTACTCCGGAACTCTACGGAAAGCATTCAGGGAACAGAAGCTCCCAAAAGCGAACCCGAGCCGATTACTTAGTCCGGCCCCCGGTTAGGGCGGTGCAATCCCGCCTCGGGCAAAGACACTTGAGAGTCACTACAACAGGCCCCTCCCCCAGAAGATCAACAAAATATCCAGCCAGGACGAAGTTCATCTATCAAGGAAAAGTAGGTTCAATTCCTAAGACAGCAGCGCAATTCCAGAGGAGGAGAAAGCAAAGCACGGAACTCATGGCTTTCTCCCCATGATTCTTTAGTCTTGCGGCTACTTCAATTTTTTTTTTCTTTTTTCAATTTTTTTTCTTTTTTCTTCTTCTGCTAAATTTTTTAAAACTTTTACCCTTTTCTTTTTTAACGTTTTTTGACTAGTTTATCTAAATATATATATTTTTTCTTTCTTTTTTATATTTTTTCTTTATTTGTTTTATTTTTTAAATTTTTTTTTTCTGAACCTCTTTTTATCCCCTTTCTCCCCCCCACAATTTGGGGTCTCTTCTCATTTATTTACAGCGCATTTTTCTGGGGTCTTTGCCACCCTTTTAGTATTTTATTTGTTCCTTCATATCCTCTTATCTGGACAAAATGACAAGGCGGAAAAAATCACCACAAACAAAAGAACAAGAGACAGTACCGAAGGCTAGGGACCTAATCAACACAGACATTGGTAATATGTCAGATCAAGAGTTCAGAATGACGATTCTGAACATTCTAGCCGGGCTCGAAAAAGGCATGGAAGATATTAGAGAAACCCTCTCTGGAGATATAAGAGCCCTTTCTGGAGAAATTAAAGAACTAAAATCTAACCAAGTAGAAATCAAAAAAGCTATTAATGAGGTGCAATCAAAAATGGAGGGCTCTCACTGCTAGGATCAATGAGGCAGAAGAAAGAATTAGTGATATAGACGACCAAATGACAGAGAATAAAGAAGCCGAGCAAAAGAGGGACAAACAGCTACTGGACCACGAGGGGAGAATTCAAGAGATAAGTGACACTATAAGACAAAACAACATTAGAATAATTGGGATCCCAGAAGAAGAAGAAACAGAGAGGGGAGCAGAAGGTCTATTGGAGAGAATTTCCCTAATATGGCAAAGGGAACAAGCATCAAAATCCAGGAGATGCAGAGAACCCCCTCAAAGTCAACAAGAATAGGTCCACACCCCGTCACGTAATAGTGAAATTTACAAGTCTTAGTGACAAAGAGAAAATCCTGAAAGCAGGCCGGGAAAAGAAGTCTATAACATACAATGGTAAAAATATTAGACTGGCGGCAGACTTATCCACAGAGACCTGGCAGGCCAGAAAGAGCTGGCATGATATATTCAGAGCACTAAAGGAGAAAAACATGCAGCCAAGAATACTCTATCCAGCTAGGCTATCATTGAAAATAGTAGGAGAGATAAAAAGCTTTCAGGACAAACAAAAACTGAAAGAATTTGCAAACACCAAACCAGCTCTCCAGGAAATATTGAAGGGGGTCCTCTAAGCAAAGAGAGAGCCTAAAAGTAGTAGATCAGAAAGGTACAGAGACAATATACAGTAACAGTCACCTTACAGGCTAATAATGGCACTAAATTCATATCTCTCAATAGTTACCCTGAATGTTAATGGGCTAAATGCCCCAATCAAAAGACACAGGGTAGCAGAATGGATAAAAAAACAAAACCCATCAGTATGTTGCCTACAAGAAACTCATTTTAGACGCGAAGACACCTCCAGATTTAAAGTGAGGGGGTGGAAAACAATTTACCATGCTAATGGGCATCAGAAGAAAGCTGGGGTGGCAATCCTTATATCAGATCCATTAGATTTTAAGCCAAAGACTATAATAAGAGATGAGGAAGGACACTATATCCTACTCAAAGGGTCTGTCCAACAAGAAGATCTAACCATTTTAAATATCTATGCCCCTAACGTGGGAGCAGCCAACTATATCAACCAATTAATAACAAAATCAAAGAAACACATCAATAATAATACAATAATAGTAGGGGACTTGAACACTCCCCTCACTGAAATGGACAGATCATCCAAGCAAAAGATCAACAAGGAAATAAAGGCCTTAAATGACGCACTGGACCAGATGGACATCACAGATATATTCAGAACATTTCATCCCAAAGCAACAGAATACACATTCTTCTGTAGTGCACATGGAACCTTCTCCAGAATAGATCACATCCTGGGTCACAAATCAGGTCTCAACCGGTATCAAAAGATTGGGATCATTCCCTGCATATTTTCAGACCACAATGCTTTGAAGCTAGAACTCAATCACAAGAGGAAAGCTGGAAAGAACCCAAATACATGGAGACTAAACAGCATCCTTCTAAAGAATGAATGGGTCAACCAGGAAATTAAAGAAGAATTGAAAAAATTCATGGAAACAAATGATAATGAAAACACAACGGTTCAAAATCTGTGGGACACAGCAAAGGCAGTCCTGAGAGGAAAATATATAGCGGTACAAGCCTTTCTCAAGAAACAAGAAAGGTCTCAAGTACACAACCTAACCCTACATGTAAAGGAGCTGGAGAAAGAACAAGAAAGAAACCCTAAACCCAGCAGGAGAAGAGAAATCATAAAGATCAGAGCAGAAATCAATGAAATAGAAACCAAAAAAAAAAAAAAAAAATAGAAAAAATCAATGAAACTAGGAGCTGGTTCTTTGAAAGAATCAATAAGATTGATAAACCCCTGGCCAGACTCATCAAAAAGGAAAGAGAAAGGACCCAAATAAATAAAATCATGAATGAAAGAGGAGAGATCACAACTAACATCAAAGAAATGCAGACAATTATAAGAACATACTATGAGCAACTCTACGCCAACAAATTTGACAATCTGGAAGAAATGGATGCATTCCTAGAGACATATAAACTACCACAACTGAACCAGGAAGAAATAGAAAGCCTGAACAGGCCCATAACTAGTAAGGAGATTGAAAGAGTCATCAAAAATCTCCAAACAAACAAAAGCCCAGGGCCAGACGGCTTCCCAGGGGAATTCTACCAAACATTTAAAGAAGAACTCATTCCTATTCTCCTGAAACTGTTCCAAAAAATAGAAATGGAAGGAAAACTTCCAAACTCATTTTATGAGGCCAGCATCACCTTGATCCCAAAACCAGACAAGGATCCCACCAAAAAAGAGAACTACAGACCAATATCCTTGATGAACACAGATGCAAAAATTCTCGCCAAAATACTAGCCAACAGGATTCAACAGTACATTAAAAGGATCATTCACCACGATCAAGTGGGATTTATTCCAGGGCTGCAGGGTTGGTTCAACATCCGCAAATCAATCAATGTGATAGAACACATTAATAAAAGAAAGAACGAGAACCATATGATACTCTCAATAGATGCTGAAAAAGCATTTGACAAAGTACAGCATCCCTTCCTGATCAAAACTCTTCAGAGTGTAGGAATAGAGGGCACATACCTCAATATTATCAAAGCCATCTATGAAAAACCCACTGCAAATTTCATTCTCAATGGAGAAAAACTGAAAGCTTTTCCGCTAAGGTCAGGAACACGGCAGGGATGTCCATTATCACCACTGCTATTCAACATAGGACTAGAAGTCCTAGCCTCAGCAATCAGACAACAAAAAGAAATTAAAGGCATCCAAATTGGTAAAGAAGAAGTCAAACTATCACTCTTCGCAGATGATATGATACTATATGTGGAAAACCCAAAAGACTCCACTCCAAAACTGCTAGAACTTGTCCAGGAATTCAGTAAAGTGTCAGGATATAAAATCAATGCACAGAAATCAGTTGCATTTCTGTACACCAACAACAAGACAGAAGAAAGAGAAATTAAGGAGTCAATCCCATTTACAATTGTACCCAAAACTATAAGATACCTAGGAATAAACCTAACCAAAGAGGCTAAGAATCTATACACAGAAAATTATAAAGTACTCATGAAAGAAATTGAGGAAGACACAAAGAAATGGAAAAATGTTCCATGCTCCTGGATTGGAAGAATAAATATTGTGAAAATGTCCATGCTACCTAAAGCAATCTACACATTTAATGCAATCCCTATCAAAATACCATCCATTTTTTTCAAAGAAATGGAACAAATAAGCCTAAAATTTATATGGAACCAGAAAAGACCTCGAGTAGCCAAAGGAATATTGAAAAAGAAAGCCAAAATTGGTGGCATCACAATTCCGGACTTCAAGCTCTACTACAAAGCTGTCATCATCAAGACAGCATGGTACTGGCACAAAAACAGACACATAGATCAGTGGAACAGAATAGAGAGCCCAGAAATAGACCCTCAACTCTGTGGTCAACTCATCTTTGACAAAGCAGGAAAGAATGTCCAATGGAAAAAAGACAGCCTCTTCAATAAATGGTGCTGGGAAAATTGGACAACCACATGCAGAAAAATGAAATTGGACCACTTCCTTACACCACACATGAAAATAGACTCCAAATGGATGAAGGACCTCAATGTGAGAAAGGAACCCATCAAAATCCTTGAGGAGAATGCAGGCAGCAACCTCTTCGACCTCAGCCACAGCAACATCTTCCTAGGAACATCGGCAAAGGCAAGGGAAGCAAGGGCAAAAATGAACTATTGGGATTTCATCAAGATCAAAAGCTTTTGCACAGCAAAGGAAACAGTTCACAAAACCAAAAGACAACTGACAGAATGGGAGAAGATATTTGCAAACGACATATCAGATAAAGGGCTAGTATCCAAAATCTATAAGGAACTTAGCAAACTCAACACCCAAAGAACAAACAATCCAATCAAGAAATGGGCAGAGGACATGAACAGACATTTCTGCAAAGAAGACATCCAGATGGCCAAGAGACACATGAAAAAGTGCTCCACATCACTGGGCATCAGGGAAATACAAATCAAAACCACAATCAGATATCAGCTCACACCAGTCAGAATGGCTAAAATTAACAAGTCAGGAAATGACAGATGCTGGCGAGGCTGCGGAGAAAGAGGAACCCTCCTCCACTGTTGGTGGGAATGCAAGCTGGTGCAACCACTCTGGAAAACAGCATGGAGGTTCCTCAAAATGTTGAAAATGGAACTACCCTATGACCCAGCAATTGCACTACTGGGTATTTACCCTAAAGATACAAACATAGTGATCTGAAGGGGCACGTGTACCCAAATGTTTATAGGAGCAATATCTACAATAGCCAAACTATGGAAAGAACCTAGATGTCCATCAACAGATGAATGGATAAAGAAGGTGTGGTATATATACACAATGGAATACTATGCAGCCATCAAAAGAAATGAAATCTTTCCATTTGCGACGACGTGGATGGAACTAGAGGGTATCATGCTAGTGAAATAAGTCAGTCGGAGAAAGACAACTATCATATGATCTCCCTGATATGAGGACATGGAAATGCAACATGGGGGGTTAGGGGGATAGGAGAAGAATAAATGAAACAAGATGGGATTGGGAGGGAGACAAACCATAAATGACTCTTAATCTCACAAAACAAACTGGGGGTTGCTGGGGGGAGGTGGGGTTGGGAGAGGGGGAGGGGGTTATGGACATTGGGGAGGGTATGTGCTATTGTGAGTGCTGTGAAGTGTGTAAACCTGGCGATTCACAGACCTGTACCCCTGGGGATAAAAATACATTATATGTTTATTAAAAAAAAAAAATGGAAGGGGAGGCGAACCATAAGAGACTATGGACTCTGAAAAACAACCTGAGGGTTTTGAAGGGTCAGGGGTGGGAGGTTGGGGGAACAGGTGGTGGGTAATAGGGAGGGCACGTATTGCATGGAGCACTGGGTGTTGTGCAAAAACAATGAATACTGTTACGCTGAAAAAAAATTAATTAAAAAAAAATATCACAGAAGTCATCAGTTGAGTAGTAATACTTTTTTTTTAAGATTTTATTTATTTATTTGACAGAGATACAGCAAGAGAGGGAACACAAGCAGGGGGAGTGGGAGAGGGAGAAGCAGGCTTCCTGCCAAGCGGGAAGCCCGATGTGGGGTTCAGTCCCAGGACCCTGGGATCATGACGTGAGCTGAAGGCAGACACTTAACAACTGAGCCACCAGGCACCCCTGGAATACTACTTCTTAAATTGTGGTTGCTGAATCAGCCATGTCAGCCTCTTTTGGGATCTTGTGAGGTATTTTAACAATCTGACCAGGTGATTCTCTTTTTTTTATTTTTAAGATTATTTATTTATTTATTTGAGAGAGAGAGTACAAGTCAGGAGAAAAGAGAGACATGGGGTCTCGACCCCAGGACACTGGGATCATGACCTGAGCCAAAGACAGTCGTTTAACTGACTGAGCCACCCAGTCACCCCTGACCAGGTGATTCTAATGCAGCTGATGTTTGAGAACCACTGCAGGAGAGGAGTTAAGACTAATGATTTGCCTGTCAAAATTAGGAAGGCAGAGGAGAGAAAAATTCGTGTCCATTGTGTCAGGAATTCAGTAAGAGAATGTCTAAATCTGATTAATCATCAAAAGAAACACATGTGGATGTGGATAATAGTGGTTGCCCCTGGAGAGCAGGACTTGGTATAGGGAGATATGTGGCAGGGGATCATTATTTCTTTTAACATGTGATTCTTTGATTGAAATTAGAATGAAAGAAAAATATTTTTCTTAGATTGGCAAGATTGTCCAGGAGTCTGGGAAATATTCTGGGAGAGTGATCCTTGCTTTTTCTCCTTTTCCTAATTGGGGGGGCAGGGGGTAGCTAATTTAATGACCATCCACCATGTGTCTTCCAGATGTTGACTCAGTTTGAGGGGGAGGAAGATTCTGAGAGCGAGGCCTGCTCTAGCAAGCAGAGCTGAATTTCAGCCCATGTGTGTATTTATGACGGCTCCACAAAGAGCATCTAACCTCTTTCCTAGGAAAGAATAACCTCATCAAGTCATGTTGCCAGATAACATTAGGATTTAAATACTACAGTGTCTTCAGCTAAAAGGCACCGAGCCCGTATTGGTACACGGGGCTGTGCAGCGGGGCGAACGGCATCCTGGTGAGCCTTTGGAGTCACGGCCTGCCATCCCAGGTGGTGGAGTTCAGGCGGAACAGCCGCACAGACAGTGTGTGTAACGCAGAGGCAGTGATGAAAGCCTGTGCAGTGTGACTCCCAAGGGATCTGTGGCTTTCTGTGGTGAGCGGGACAGGCGGGAGGCCAGTCCTCCCCACTGCTGGGTGAAGAACGGTGTTGGAAGAACGTGAGCTATGGGATAAGTGCTAGGCTGTGTGAGCGAATAGTCATACTGTTGCCACGGTGCTGAGAACCACCTGGGATCCTAGGCTCCCGCAGACCTTTGTAGGACATTCAGCCTGATGAGCATATACTTCACCTTAAAAATCGAATGAAAGTTGGGGTGCCTGGGTGGCTCAGTCAGTTAGGCATGTGCCTCTGGCTCAGATCATGATCCCAGTATCCTGGGTCAAGCCCCACATCAGGCTCCCAGTTCAGTGAACTTGGAGCCTGCTTCTCCTTCTGCTCCTGCTTATGCTTTCTCTCTCTATCTACCCATGTATCTCTCATAAACAAACTCTTTAAAAATATTTAAGAGAAGTAGAGACCTACCTCTTCTCAAGGGATATTGAATACAAAACCAAGCAACAACAAGAAAAAGCAACTTGTTTTATCCCTTAACCTGAAGAGTATTTAAAAGGACTGTAATAAATCCAAAAGCAATTTAGTGTCTATTCCATGTAAGACCTTGATAAAGAGAGAAGACATTACTGCCTTCAGTGGGCTTACAGTGCAGGAATAACGTGTACATTCAGGAAGGTGAGATTCAGATTAGTGTGTGTGAGTGTTTCACTCCCAAGACCACTTCCAGCCAAGGAGAAGGTGTTTTATGGAGAGAGGGAGAATGGGCTGGAGCCAAGGAAGTAGGGGTTGAACACTCAAGGCTGGAGGAGTTTGACACGCTAAATGAGGATGAAGGACTGATGGATGACCAATGGTCTTCCATGAGGCTGAATGTCTAGTTTTGGGGAAAGGGGAGGGGCCATGAAGACTGGGACTACAGTCATGCTGTCTAAGGTTTTGTTCACTGGCCACGGAGCCAGACTTGTTGCTGTTGGGGACGGGCGACCATTATATCTTTTTGAGTGTGGGGAGACCAGAGACCTTCCTTGTGGATACTGGTCTGACTGGGCCTGGAGAGGCACTTGGGAGCTCTCACAGTGGTCCCAGGAAGACCTTGCATGTGAGTTCTCAGAGGTTCAGTGTGGAAGACCCAGAGAGTTGACTCATTTTTAGTTCCTAGTGGTCTCAGCTGCTGAAACAGTATGGAACTGAATGGAAGAATTTTGTAGGGCCCCATCTGGCCTGTGTGCTGGGAAGGAAGCTAGGTCCTTACCTTTCCCCTCAGGTGAGCATACCAGTGGCCATGACAGAAGCCCTGTCTACAAACGCTCTACACAGGGTAGAGCTTTGAAAACTCTGGCTGCTCTCGGGCTTGCTCAGGAGGCCCCGAGAGACCTGGCTGAGGCTGGACTTCCAGATCGCCCACTTTGTAGACAAATGTTAGGTTTATGCTAATGCATTACTGCGCAGTAGAAAACGAACGTGCTCTGTGCCCCAGAGAACCCCAGGGCTGCTTTCTTCCCCTGGCTTCTCTGAGGAAGGAGCATAGTCAGGGGCTCACAGAGTGAGATCAGGGTCCCAAGCCAAGACAGAATGTATGCACCCAATGGCATGGGGCAAGTGACTTAGCTCCTGAGAGCCCCCTTATCACCTGTCACTTGGGGTGCCATCATCTGCTCTGCCTGCCTGGGAGTGATTGTGGGATTCTGTGAAATAATATATGATGGGCAATGAAATGATGAGACAGCATTAGATTCTGCTCTTCCCTTCCTGGGGGCGGGGGGGGGGGGGCAAGTCACCTAGCCTCCGGAAGCCTCCATCTCTTCCCAGTGAGGGGAGGGGACAAGGCAGCTTCACAGCATTATCGTGAGGAAAGAATGGGGCGAACCATGTGAGCATCTAGGCAGGGCTGGAAGAAACAGATGCTCCACTGCAGCTGATTCCTTTCTGCTGGGGTATGTCCAGTCTCAGCTGGTCCCTGAGTAGGTTCCCCGGGGAGCAGGCAGTACACTATCTAAAGGCTCTGGCTGGTTCTTTGTATGGACCTCTTGTGATCTTCAGTGCTGGTCCTTGCCTGTCAGGCCCAGAGATGCCCCTGTCCTAGAGGGGATGGTATGGGGGTGATCTACACCACCAGCACAAGCTGGAATGGTGTGTGAATCCCCACCTCTGCACCTCCTCTCTGCTGCTACCACTGTAGTCCAGGCCACCATCATTTCTCAACTGGACCAGGTCATTTCTCTTTATAATGCCTGCCACCCCCACAGTTTCCCTCTGCCATTAGAAGAACATCCAGACTCTTGTTGAGGTCCACAGAACCTGTGCAGTGGGGCCCTGGCCTCTCCAGGGCCATCCAGTGCCGGCTACACGCTGCACGCCAACCACCCTCAAACTCACCAAACCCTCTCCTGCCTCAGGCCCTTTGCACATGCTGATATCTCTTGTAGAAAGTTCTCGCTGTGTCTTTCTCACAGCCCGTTCTTCATTTTTCAGGTCTCAGCTGACATATCACCTCTGCAGAGAACCATGCTCCTCCAACTATCTGTATTCCCTGACTTAACTATTTGATTCCTTCATGAAACCTGTCACAGTTTGTTATTATTTTGTCTAATGGCTTTTCTGTCTCCCTCACTTGAATGGAGGCCTAAGAGTGCAGAGATCTATTTTGTCTCATTTTCTGTTGGTTCCTGGTAGCTGACACGGTGCCTAGCCCTCAGTGGCTGCTCTGAAAGGACACAAGCTAGGGCTTCCTGTAAAGAGTGGACATCCTATCAGAATTTCTTCACTGACAGATTCAGCCAAGCTGTCTAATTTTTTTAAATGTGCTTTATGAGCTCTCTGGGAATTCCTCCCAGGCAGGAGAGCATGGTGTGCGATCAGGGTGATTCACTAACAGTGGTAGTTCGTTTGTGCACGTGTGAATGTCCTTTCCAAAAAACAAGGTGGAGGAAATACGCTTGGTGAAGGAAGAGGCATTACCTGTGTTGAGAATACTCACTTTGTCATCTTTCAAGGGAAAAGGCTGTTTTACTCTAATGTGAATTTGGAATTATGTTGAAGTCATAAACTTCAGGTCTCCGCTGTGCTGGATAAGTCACCCCCTTTTTCCGCCTCAGTGCCTGTGTGTGTGGAAATAGAGCCCCAGCCTTCGAGAACTCACTGTTTGTTCAGCCTGGATATGAGGTAATAGTTTCCCAGGTGAGGCACCCAGGTGCCTTAAAAGGCCAGCTCGAAGGTTTATTTTCGTTATCGCATATGGAGTCTGCCGAACATTGCAAAGCCGAAGGGTCAGGAGGATGAAAGAGAGAGAGCATGTCACTGAAGACCCGGGGCCAGACGGGTTTCAGGGAACATCCAGTCTGCTTGGGGTGGAGGGGGAGGCAGATCAAGCACCTGGATTCAGGGGAGCAGTTTGGCCCGGCAGAGGAGGGGGCAGGGTTAGAGGAAGAAGTTTCCACCCCCATCCCTGGTCCAACCAGATCACCCCCTCCCCTTTCACAAGCATCAGCTGCTTGTCCTCAGCTCCTGGATAATCTTTTCAGAAAGGGCGTCTCGATGAAACACACATGAAGGCCATCTAGCTTCAACTATGTGTGAGGAAGACATGTAGTTCAGCCTCCCCGCTGACCACAGAAGTCCAGTTACCTCTCCGTGTCTCTGGCTTCTCCAGCGTTAACCCCAAGAGCAGAGGAGAGGCGACTACCATCTCTCAAAGGCTGGGCTGGACCCCGTAGTGACCCATGCAGTCTGCAAGCTTTCTTCTTCCGTGCTTCATCTCTGCAACTTACAGAAAGAGTGTGTCCTGATCCCCCACAACTCTTTGTAGGAAATATAGTGGTTTTCCCCCAAATCTTCAGGCCTGTTGGGTTTTCTTTCCTTCGTCCTGCCTTATGGAAAACCTTGCCCACGAGCCCATGCTGTGTGTATATAAACAAGTGAGGGCACACGTCCTGTGGACAGTCTCTGCCTGGGGAAGAAACATTAGCCCGCCTTTGTCACCTTCGGAGGTGACTGAGGAAGTCGGAGGCCAGGCCTTGCTACTTGAAGTTATACCTGGAGCCCCGCTGAGGTGAGGCTCCAGTGGGTGTGTGAGAGGGGTCTTGCTGGCAGCCTCTTCGGTCTTCCTCCCAGTTGCCTGAATGCATCTGGCTCTGCAGCCTTTAGAAATACAGCTAGGGTCTTCTTCCTTTCCTCTGACGGCACCAGCACGTTTATTCCTCCTTCTATTTTCTGCTTCTCACGACTAGTTAGTAGCAGCTGTTAAAAAAAAAAAATTAATAAATGAAGCATAGGACACACAAAGATTCTAGGATGAAAAATCAAGGGAGAACATTTCGGGACCTGGGGGGCAGAAGGTCTCTCGGAGCAAGTTTAAGGCTGATATTAAAAGGCAGGGGTTTTAGGGGGACGTGAAATGTGGCCTGTAAAAGGCCAGCCAGGCCCAGGCAGTCCTGGAGTCCAGGGGAGCCAAGAGGCCAGGTGCAGTCCCCCGTGGGCCAGCTCAGCTCTTGCTAGTTTCTCATGGAGGTGGAGCCGGACCATGGGAAAGGCTGTCTTTAGGCAGAGGGGAGTGTGCTGTGAACTGCGGGGCCATGGAGTAAACCGAAGGATACCGCCAGACAGAACTTAATCACTTCCAGTTTTTCCATAAAGACATGAGGCAAAATTGGTGCTGTGTTTGCTTTAGAGGAAGACCAGTGGGACTGTTGTTCTCCCATGATTTAAAAATCTGAAAGGATAATTTGTACAGACCGTGATACGGAAGAAATTCCTCCACTTTAATTTTATGAAGTATTTGTCTTTCATTTATTCCTGTGGACATGATATTTTTCAGAAAGCAGCTCTGTCTGTATGACCTGATTTTAAATACCAGGCAAGGAGATATTTCCTTTCTTTATTTGGGCACAGGGCTGAACCCAGAAATCCTGGGACCACCCTAAGCTCACATTAAACACAGTGTTGGATTCTGAAAAAAGGAGCCCGTTAAAACAGGATTGGAAAGAGAAACTCATGGCATTTACACATTTTTTTTAACCCTGTACTACGTGCTGGGGGTTACAGACGTGGTTTACGTATGGCTGGGGCCTCTGGGAGCTTCTGTGGGACTGCGAGAGGAGCAACAGTTCAGAAATCTATCTCCTGTTGTCCAGGCAGAGACCCCCTGCTAAGTCACATTGCCCATCAGGAAATGCCTCACTCATGTTAGCTTAAAAATAGCCTTCTTGCTTGGCCCCCTTGGGGGTGGGATATGAAAAGCATATATTCCCACCCAGTCCAGTTGTCCTATTTTCTCAGGCCTCAGCGTGGATGGGGTTGCTATAGCAACCCTGTAAACAGTATCTAATCTGTGTCAATGATTTTATATATATATATTTCACTGAAAATATCACCAAGTCCAAGAAATTGACCCTCCTATGAACATGACAGCTGGAATAGGTGAAGAATCCTACTTCCCACTAGATCAGAAGTGAAGATTTTTTTTCCAACACAGATTTGAGTAAGAGAAGTGGGCACCCCATGGCTTGAATGCCCAGGCAGCTTCCTCTCTGCAGTCAGCCTTGGCCAGGACAGCCATTGAGCTGCCAGCCCCAAGCCACACATCCCCAAGGCTGCGTTGGCCTTGGTGGCCAAAGCGTTGGGAAGAAAGCTCTAGCCTCTGTACTTTGGCTCAGAGAGAGCTGTAACTTGAGCTGGATTCATTGTATCCTTTTTTTTTTTTTGGCTGAAGAGAATGAAGAAATCAATAGATAAATATTTTAGAACAGGAGTGCACACACTGCAGGCTAAATCTGGTCTGCTGCTTATTCTTATAAATAAAGTTTTATTGAGACACAGCCATGCCTGTTTCTTTACATGGTGCATATGGCTGCTCTCACAGCACTAGTTGCAACAGAGACTGCACAGCTTAGAGCGAAACGGGTTTACTAGATACCCTTTACAGAAGAAGTCTGCCGACCCTGTTCTAAAAGAAGCAGAGCAAGGATTTGGGGAGGAGGAAAACTAATCTCCATGGAAATCTGGGTGAAGACCAGAGTGAGGCAGGAGACAACATGGAAATGTAGTCTGTGAGTGTGAGGAGGCTGCTGGGTGTCCGCAAGTCTCTGAAGCCTGAAGCAGGAAACGGTTGTCTCCTGAGAGAAAGCATTTATCTCTTTTTACCAGAGAGGAGCTTCCAGATAAAGAAACAGACAGGACTTTGCCAACCAGTAGGTGGAGGCTGGAGGGCAGTGGGAAAGACCGCTTCCAAGCTGGTGGGGAATTTGTCCGATTCACACAGCCAGGCTTGTGTTTGCCTAGAACACCAGGGAGATGAGGGGCAAAGGTAGGCAGAGGAATTTTTTGGAGGCTGTGGTTAGCACTCAGGGTTGTTCCTAAGAGGAAAATTGGGAGTTTGGCCCACTGGCTTCATGGAGAACCTGTACCCTTTGTACTTCGTAAAGGTGAAGTAGTCTTTCTTCGCTTCTGGAAACTCTATGTTGTCAGCTGGCATTCTGAGGCCTCAGTCTGCCCACCTTCTGCCCCAGAAAGATGCTTTTCAGTTCCTTGAAAAACAATACAGTCATTTACCCAGAGAGACAAATCTAGGTCCAAAGCAGAGGAACTCTTGAGTTTCAACCTCAGCCTCCCTGGTGCATGAGGCAGGTCTCTTGACTCCCTCTGTCTTGCTACTCTACCCATAAGACAACTGCGTTCCCAGCCTGGGAGGGTCTTTGCCTGAAACCTTAGCTTGTTTTCATTTTATAACTGTGGAAATTGAGTTCTGGGTTAATTTCTGAGCTGGTGCTTTATGTTCTCAGGGTACGTGGTGCTTAATATTAGTTGGTGAGCTCCCACATATAACATGTGTGCATCATATGTGTGTGTGTGTGTGTGTGTGTGTGTATCCCCGTGTGTGTGTACATCAATATATATAAATGATGGACTTGGAGCTTGCCTTTTTTTTTTTTTTTTGCTTTTAATTTATTTATTTTTTCAGCGTAACAGTATTCATTGTTTTTGCACCACACCCAGTGCTCCATGCAATACGTGCCCTCCCTATTACCCACCACCTGGTTCCCCCAACCTCCCACCCCCGCCCCTTCAAAACCCTCAGGTTGTTTTTCAGAGTCCATAGTCTCTTATGGTTCGCCTCCCCTTCCAATTTTTTTTTTATAAACATATAATGTATTTTTATCCCCAGGGGTACAGGTCTGTGAATCGCCAGGTTTACACACTTCATAGCACTTGGAGCTTGCCTTTATTGGGTGGAAATTTAGCAGCACTGGGAGACCTAAGCCAGTTTCAGGGATGGGAAATAGTAGGGTACAAGGGGAAGGCAGACCAAGGACAATGAGCTTCCAC
This sequence comes from Meles meles, assembly GCF_922984935.1. Taxonomy (NCBI): domain Eukaryota; kingdom Metazoa; phylum Chordata; class Mammalia; order Carnivora; family Mustelidae; genus Meles; species Meles meles. Next base: position 32,206,419 of record NC_060069.1, on the reverse strand, counting down.
GAAGCCACAGGTTCCTTATCAGAGGCTGTATGCTTGCATGTCACTGAGGGATGGGTGTGAAGCTTTGGCGAGGATGATCAGTGTATTAGCATTGGCCCAGATTGGAGCATCCACCATGGGGCTCCCCATTTCAGTGGTCACCCCAGCTCTCAGAGCACCACGGGGTCCTCTAGGGTTGACCAGACAAACTCGACATGCCAGGCTCTGGGGACAGGCACGAAGGTGAGCAGGACCAATATGGTCCCGTCTTCATGGAGCCTAATTTTAGCAGAGAACATAAACAGGAAACATGTAATGATAAAATCAGTTAGTTACGACCGAGATGAGCAGTAGCAGGAGAAAGTGCCCGGAACTACAAAAACTTACAATGGAAGCCTGAGCTCGTGGGGGGATCAGAGATGCGGTTTTGGTTTGCTCATGGAGGGATGAAAAGACACACCCTGGGTGAAAGAGGTCAAGGAACTGGAGACCAGCTTCAGTGGAGGCCCTGCTTTTCCTATGGGAAGATGGAAGGCTAGTCTGAGGGGGTGGCCGGCACAAGAGAGCCAGAGGGACAGAGGTGAGGAGGGTGGGGACAAGGTCTTGTCAGATTGTATACCGCAGGATGATTGAGGTCACATCCTCTTTATCACTTCTTACCCACGTCCCCCCCTCACCCGACGATGGGGAATCCAAACTGTCCCTCTCACCTGTGACCCTGGAAAACCTCGCACCAAGAGGAGCCTGTCCGCAGGGCCAAGGCTTGGTATTGTGGGACCTGAAGCTTATATGATTTGGGAGGAAAGTTTCCTTGAAGGAAAATGTAAAATTATAAAAGACAAAGTTAAGTTCAAGGCCTCAGCCAGGGCATGACAAGGAGGGACCTTTAGGTTCTATTTCAAAGGTGAAGCCACCTTCGGTGCTTTCCCCTCATCCCTACCCTTAGAGAGCCTGCCTCTCTCTCCGAAGGCAGCCATGCAGTCCACATCAACTTCTTCCTGTTGTCTCCTTGCTTGAGATCACAAACAAAGCCCCAATGTCTTCTATCCAATTCTCCTGGAAATCTGGCTCTCTCCTTCCTCCCAGTAGTGTCCAAAAGAACACGGGAATTTCCTTCTTTTGCCCAAGACTTCCGTGATTTCCCCCCCTGCCACAATCAAGGCAGGGAATGTTGGCTGGGGCGCTTTATTCTTTTGGAAATGTGACGGAGGAATATGAATTTCCATAGGCAGAAGTGTTCTGTCTGGTAGGTCTAGACTGTCTGTGGGCCAGCAAGTTCACTGGAGTCCGCGTTGGCACTCTGAGCACCGCCTGGACGTTCCCAGCAGGATGGGAACAAATCCCTTGGAACTATGTTCTGTGGTGAGGAAAAACCCACAGGCATGAGCAGTGACAGAGGAGACGTTTAATAGTGAATGACTTACAGCTGAAAAATGACAACAGGCTCTTCTTTCCAAAATCCAAAATGATCAAAGCTACTTCCCAGTAGTGAGCAGTGTCTGTCAGTCGAGAACGTGGGGAGCCTGATGTCCTTAGATGAGACATGTCAGAGCACTCCAGAGCTCCAGACGAGTGTAAGGGAGGGACCGACCACCCTGTTGTGGGGTATAGGGGAAAACTAACTCCTCCCAAGGTGCCGCCCCGATTCCCCGGCCAGCCTCCACACAGGGCCAGCTCAGTGCACTGCACAAGCGCCCTGAACAGCGGGCTGGCTTGGCGCACTGAGAGCTGGGCCCCAGCACTGGGTGGGGCTTTGGCCATTGAGGCCTGATCTGGTCCGGAGGCTGCCCACCCCCCACCCCTAAGATGCGGGAAAGGGTCCGCTCAGCCCTGGTGTGGCACCCTCAGCCTGATAGCCACAGGCCTTTTAGACTGTTCTCTTTGCAACTAAACATTATCATATCCCATCACTCAGGCAGAACCCACCTCCATCAGAGACTTTCTGCCTCCCCGAGAGAGCAAACAGAAGGAAATGACCACACTGTAATCTAAGAATTCTTTATGCAACTGGATTATTATTCACACACATCTGAGAGCATTTAAAGATCTTCTCAAGGAAGAAGTTCCTTCTTGAGGAACCTACTAGAAGAAGCACTTCAGCAGCCTGAGACATGAACCACATGAGGAAGGCATGCTGCAGCCCAGCCCCCTACTGCTGTGGGTTCCCATGAGGAGGAGGAGGAGCCCTCACTGTGGTGGGGGGCTGGCTTCCTGGGAGGAGAGAGGGGGAAGCTTTCACAGAAGGAGTTCCTGCTGATTTGGAAGGAAATAGTTGGCTGATATTTACTCCTTTGCCATTAAATCCTGTTCTTCCTGTCTTCTCTCCCCCACAGACCGTCTTTGAAAGGAACTGCCGCTCAGAGGACTGTGCCGCAGACCTGCAGCTCCAGGGTCAGCTGCTGCTCTCCAGGTAACCCAGCCCTCCTCCTGCCACCCCGTTCTGGGAGGCTCCTTTGTCAGGACCCCAGGCCCAAAGCCTGAATGTGCAGAGTACCCCCCCACCCCACAAAGAGGATAACTAGAATTGGTGGGATACAACACTCCACAACAGTATTTTATAGCTTAACAAGAAGTATGTATATTATACAATAATTTTAAAAAAAAAAAGCTTTTATTTGAGAGGGAGCAAGCTAGAGAGAGCGTGCGCACTGTGCGGGAGCTGAGAGGGAGAGGGTCCAGCAGACTCCCGGCTGAGCTAAACTGGGAGCCCGGTGCAGAGCTCCATCCCAAGACCCTGAGATCATGACCTGAACCGAAGGCAGAGGCTCAACCCACTGAGCCACCCAGGCGCCCCTACAATAATTTTAACAATAGCTATCCTCTGGTGGGGATGAGTTGTTCTTTGTTTCATTTATGGTTCCACATATCTCACTGTTCAGCCTGTATTTCTGATTCCTGTGAGCATTTGTGTGATGGATGGAATGTTTCATAGTTACTCATTGTATGAGATTGAACCATAAGAAATGGCCAGGGTTTAACTGGGACAGTTCCCATGATTTGACTTAATATTATAATAAGATTCTTTTAATGTTTCCCCCCACACTTAACAATGGCATCTGCTTTCACAACAGGTGAAGGCTCTTTGGTGGCGGGAGGGTGAGCCAGGAGGGGCAGGCGATGTGATCCCGGGGAACAGACCTGCTTTGTTGTTTCAGGCTTCCCTCCCCCAGTACGAGAGTCCTCCAGGCGAAGGTAATCCACACAGAGGCCTCCTGTTTCCTCTCTGCCAGCCTTTTATTCTAGACACCTTGTAGGATGAAGGTGCTGGTCCTGAATCATTTGGCCACATTTCAGAGAATCGTTTCCTTTCAAGACAGTTCCTTTGGAATGATTGTTTTAGCCTGGAGGCCGGAACATCTGTCCATACATTTATTACCATTGCTCAGAAACCGTCCTCACTTTTGATGCTTCTCCAAACGCTATTCTATGTCCCTTATTTGTAACCATGAGAGTTAAATTTGGGTGGATGTAAGAAATATCCCATTACGAACCAATGACTGCACTGAAACACACTTTTGTTGGTAAATTATCTATTATTTATCAAAAGAAAGTAATACTAAGATCTTTTTCTTTTGTTTTAATTTATTGGACAAAAGATGATATAACCCCCCATACACACACACAAATACTTCTCCAAGCCACTTAAACGTTAATTAGCATTACTTTGACTTCTGACAAAAGTGGTAGATTAAAATGGCACACTTTTTGCCAAGCTGAGAAAATGACTTCAAATAAAAGAAGTGGATATCAGAATTTTTTTAAGGTTAAGAAGTTCCTGCAGTTATTGGAGAAACCAGTTCTAAAGAAAGTTCACAAATTATCAGGCCATTACTTTCAGTTTTAAATAGGTCTTCCAAAAAGTGTCTTAGGTAACATAAAACAAAAACACATGAATTTGTGTTGTCTTGAGGCAGACGGTAAATGTTGGAAGTTTTTTGGATCAGAAAACTTTATGTGGTGGGAAAATGTTCACTCATTCCAAGGTTAAGAATTAGGTTAGCAAAGTCCTGATGTTCCAGCTGCCCATTGATGGACGGAGTCAAGTTCATCTCTGTGCCATTGTGCATTTCTTGTATTAAGACATAAAACCCAAGGCTCATGGTTGGTAAGCCACTGGTGGTTAAAACAGCCTCCACTGCCCCTCAGGAGTGTTGATCCGAACCAGGTCTGCTCTGTGGGCCCCGAAGTTGATAATTTGAGAACAGTTGCAGTGGCTGGGACCCAGACCCCCCATATGTATCAGTGAGCTTTAGCCACAGAGAAAGGCTGCGTAACAAAGCACCTCAAAACTCAATGGCTTAAAACAGCAGTCATCTCTTTTCATGGATCTGCAGGTTGACTGAGGTTTGGCGGGTCCAGACTGGGTTCAGCTGGATCTTGGCTGACTTGTCCATGCATCTGGGGTTCAGCAGAGAGTAGGTTGATCTCGGCTAGGTTCAGGTGACCCAGTTTAGCTCTGCTTCATGTGTCTTTCATTGTTCTGCTGGAACCACTCTGCTAGCATGGGCTTATCCTTCTCATGGCTTGGGTGACAGCACAAAGGGCAAGCAGAAACATGCAGCAACCCTTAAGGTCCCAGCTCCAACCTGGTGCACTGTTATTTGAGCCTTACTCTGTTGGCCACAGCAAGTCATATGACCGACCCCCAAGTCAGGAAAATATTCTGTGCCCCCTTAACGAGAGGAACTGCAGAGTCACAGAGCAGAGGACCTAAGTTCAGGGAGGGGTGAATTGGGGCCTAAAAGACAGTCTGCTCTACCACATGAAGAAGCTCTCTTTCCTGATATCTTATAGTTTTTAGGGATGTATATCTTATAGTTTTCAGGGATGTTTCAGCCTTTCTGGTAATTCCATCATCCTTGACTTAGACATGAGACCTAGAGACTGGGTAAGGAGCTTTTCTGAATCTCAGAAGCGGTGCCCTTGGACGAAAGCTATGATCCTCTCCTTAGGATGAGTTATTTCCCAGGAGGCTCCCCTGCTCTCTCAAAATAGCCTTTTGTCTGGATCCCGCATTAAACCTTCATTGTATCTTGGGCCCCTGACTGTCCCCAGAGGAGTCATCAAAGAAACAGTAATTGGTAGTTGGGTGGGGAGAGACACAGTACCAAATGGTGGTTTTAGGCACATTGGGTTTCCTTAGACCTTCACGTAGAGCCAGGTGTAAAGTGAGGGAAGGGACAGGCATTAAACTGCTGGTGGAAACCAGGGTCTGAATTTGATTGACAAAGGCTTGGTTACTGAACCAGAACTGAGCTGCTCTGGTTTATTACTGAGCTCTGTTGAGCCATGATTGCCCTGGGTGGGAGCCGTGATTGCCCCCGGGTGGGATGCACATCCCGTAACTGCTCAAATCAGGGAAACACTGGGCATCAAGCTGCGGACGTGACCAGTGTGTGCACCATGCTCTCCTGGCATGCACCGTGTAGGTGGGAGAGGGCAGCTGGAGGGTGGTGGCACCACCTGGTCAGTGCTAGAAGAGAGGAAGATGGATCATCATAGCACCATGGAGCAGCTTCTAAGAGGAGGAAGGAAAGAGCATGAGCAAGAGGATGCAGGTATTCTGGGCAGAGAGAAAATGTGAGCAGAGGCATGGAGGTGTGGAGGGCCAATGCCTGCAAAGATCGGCAGGTGTCTGGAATGATGAGGAGGAGGTCAGGAGGACTTGGTGAGGATTGAGGCAAAGACTGGGAGCGACACGGTGTGGGTCATCTGGTCCTCTCTTCCACTCAGCCAAAGCTTGACTTTTCCCCAGCCCCCTCATTTCCTAGTCTCTGTCACAGGTCCACGGGATCCCTTTGTCCTGGGACAGGAGCACCCTTAGCAGTGTTGGACTTATGAGACATATTGTGTTGGTCTTCACTGTGGTGCCGCGCCAAGGACTTCAAAAGTGCAATTTGGACTCGACTTTTGCCTTTCAGAGTGTCTCTAGAACCTAGCTGTCAGTTAGCTGTGCCCACTGTACTGAAAAGTTGAAGCAGAGTGGTAACAGAGAAAGATTCCTCTGACGACTGGGTGGACAGCTCAGGACAAGGTGTTGTAGCTGAAAGCAGCCAAGTGCCCACCGGACTGAGGAGGCTTTGTCTGGAGAAGACTGAGGGAAAGACATCTGGGAGTGATTGGGTCCCCCAGAGTGGCCAGGGATCAAGCCAGGAAATGCTATCTGTGACGGAGACTCATGGATGTTTTGATTTTTCTCTCCAGAGAGCGTGAATTCTGGCAGGCTTGCTGTCTCTTAAAGCAATCAACTCTTTTAATTAAAGGTGCACAGTCTTAAATGGGCTTGAGCTCATTCCCAAAACATGCCATTTCCAGAATGCCCAGGACTGGGATGAGGCTGTCCAGATTGTTTCTGTTGAACAGAGCTGAAAACTCCCATTTGTAAAATGATGCAACTGTGTTTTGTTTTGTCTGTCTGAATACCCAGAGTATCTAAGACTCTACCGCACCTGTGATCAAGATAAAGAAAAAGAAATGTAGACTACAGCAGTTGATCTAAAAATACATACATATATATTTTGATGCCTCCCGTAGGAGATGAGTGGAACATTTCAGTGCCTTCTGGCCAGCCAACCTGAATAATGAAAGAACTCTTAGGGGAAGTGAAAAGACACAGTAAAATATTTACGAAGTTAAAAGAACCATCTAGTGGCCACATGTAATGGTCCTATGTTGGTAGCTTTAACAATGCAATTATCACAGTGGAGGTGTGGGGTCAAGTGCATGTCCCAGAATCCTTGGCTGGGAGACAGGTAGCTCCATCCATGAAAAATGAGCCTTTGAGATGAGGATTGCTGCACCCAGAGAACTATTTAGAACCTGAAACAAATTATTCTTCTCAAAAGTGCAAAGTGGCCAGAATCATTAACTGTATAGCATGGGTAGAAGTAAAGTCTTGTTTGATAAAGAGGAAGAGACCCCTGTCTATGGAATGCCCACCATGCCCTGGATGCCCTTGAGGGTCATCAGTATACTTAGACAACACCATATCTTACAGCTGTGCAACCTTGGGCAAGTTGCTTAACATCTCTGTGCCTGTTCCCTCATCAGTAAAACAAGAGAAATAATAGCAACACCTTACTAAGTTATTCCAAATATTTCATTAATTAAAACATATTCAAGTGCTTCCAAAAGTGCCTGGCATATAATAGGCACTCAGCAAATGAGAGTTAGCATTAGTCTTTCGTTGAGTCCTCTCAGTGACACTAGGATGTAAATATTATCACACTCCTTTTAGTGGGGAGGATACAGATGCTTGGGGAAGCCAGGTTCCTTGCTCAAGCCATTCAAGCCAGGAATGGCTAATTCTGCATGTTGCTCTCCTCCTATGCACTAGCCTCAGTGGCTGTTGGGGTCTGATAGCCGCTGGCTCTGGACCAGAAGTACCAAGCCTGGGGACCTTGGAGAGAAAGTCCTCTGTGTGAAAAGTCCCATCCTGAAAGGAGGTAGATGGGTTAAAATATCCGTTATCAAGTTGGCTTCCATCCGTCCCCGCTCATGCTCTCTCATGAGCTGTCGGACATGTGAAGCTTTACTCCACAGCGTTCCCCTCTGGAGACAGTCACTGCCTGTCCTGCCGGGTCGGTGGGGTCACACGTTTTTAATCCATATAGACTGGATTTTCCTCTCCATGGAGGGCCTCAGATTTGACCTGTAGCTTGTGGCTGGCACGTCAGCAGTTTCCTCAGTTGTAAAGCCGACATCATTGCTGTTTTATGAAGGAAGATGAGCAGGAGCTGATCAGAAACCTGGAAAATGTGTGCCCTGGCCAGAATGTTAGCCATCAGATTTACTGCTTTTCTCCTTTGCTGTCTGTCCCAGATCTGGAAGAAAAATGCAAAAGAAATTTATTGACTGGGAGCAGCTGGCTTTTTTAGTTGCTGTTTCTGGAATCTCTGGAAACAGGAATGGTTTTTTTCAAGGGTTTATTCTTGAAAGAAAAATGAAATGCTCCCGTGAATAGGAGTTTTTGAATGAGTGGAAGGAGGGGCGCCTGGGTGGCTCAGTGGGTTAAGCCTCTGCCTTTGGCTCGGGTCATGATCCCAGCGTCATGGGATCGAGCCCCATATCCGGCTCCCTGCGTGGCGGGAAGCCTGCTTCTCCCTCTCTCACTCCCCCTGCATGTATTCCCTCTCTCGCTGTGTTTCTCTCTGTCAAATAAATAAATAAAATCTTTAAAAAAAAAAAAGAATGAGTGGAAGGGTTGCTCATCCTCACTCGTCCCTCTTGTAATAAGTCTTTGCTTTTGCTCTGATGTGGGTTCCCTAATGGGAGGCAGCAGGTGTGTCTCCCACATTTCAGGAACACTTCAAGGCTCAGTGGACATGTGGGTGGTCTTTCTGTGGGAGTTACCTAGGCAGAGGCTAGGATTTGGGCCCCAGGGAAAGTAGTTAGCAGACTCGGGCAAGCAAAGAGACATTCACACACAGGCAGGGGAGGGAGGGTGTTGAAGGAGGCAGTATCCTTCCAGAGTGCCTAGCTTCTACTCACCGGCAGGAAGTGACACGATGCTAGTATATTCATTTATTTGGCAGATACTAACAGAGCGCTGGCTACAGCTATACCAGGCTTGGTGGAAACAAATAGGGACAGTTTACTGCATCACGATGCAAGACTAGCATATCAGTTACTTATTGCTGTGTAACAAGTCACCCCAAAACGTCATGCCTTGGAGAAACCCCTGTTTATTTATCTCTTGATTCTGTGGATCATCTGTTTAGGCTGGGCTCAACTGTTTGGGTCTTCTGGTTTCCTGGGCTCCCTCATAGATCTGCAGCCAAGTTCAGGTTGGCTGGTTGCCTCTGTTTGTGATGACTGGCTTATCGCTGGCCAGAGTTCCTCCACTGGCCTCCACGTGGTCCCTTGTCCTCTAGCCAGCAAGCTCAGGCTGATTCTTATGGTGGGGCAGGGGTCCAAAATCTAGGACAGCAATGCACAAGGACTCGTGAGGTCTAGTCTCATTGTCACACTCTGGTGGCCAAAGCGAAGTCACAGGGTCAACGGACTCAAGGGGTGGGGACATAAACTCTGCTTCCTGGTGGGAGAGGCTGCAGCATCACATGATGGGATGTGAGTGCAGAGAGGCCATCAGTCCGTTCATCAGACCCAGCTATCACAGCGGACGGCTGCTGCTTCGTCCTGCAAGGAGATGCTCGGGAACCGTGGAAAACACTCACCTCACAGTTACTGCATCAGAGGGGCCAAGGGGCTGGGGTATTTGACTCTCAGTCATCGGTTGTGGGCTACTCTGGTGTTGGGAGGCACCACCAGCCTGTGACAGCAGCCTTGTCTGGTTCTAGAAAAAGACCCTTGGATACGAAGATGCAAACACTGACAGCTGGAAGTCAGCAAGACTGTTTGGAACAATCCAAGGGGGGTGGCAGGAGCATGGATTATGTCTGCTACACCCACTTTCTCAAAGAATCTCAGTTGATGAATATATTCTGGAGTTTCTAACAGGAGCGTTATAGCACCTTTTGGCCCCAAGTCTTCTTCCCTTTAAAGCTTCCTGAGAATGCTTGCTTTCCAGTGTTTTGCCAAATACCCAACATTCTCCATTACTATGGTACCTTTATTTCCTATCACATTTGTTTGTATCTTACTGCTTTGTCCTTCTCTAGCAAACATGACCACGTAATGCCCACATGCTGAAGAGCATTTGGTTTTTAGAGTAAACCCACGAGCCAAGCACAGGGCTGGGAGCTTTGTTCCCATTTTCCTGAGGACAGCAGCAAAGGCAGGTAAAGGATGTGTCCACAGCACATCCGAGGCAGAGAGGATGAGACCTCTGGTCCCTCCGTCATCCTGGGAGGGACCTGAGTGGAGTGAGGCCAAGCAGCTGTGTTTCTTTGGAGTCCTGGCTCTAGCCAGTCTAGGGATGAGCACAGAGGGTGACTCTGTGGTTCTGAGATGCCCTCTCTGTTGTCCTGCAGAGTAACCTAGGCAGGGTAAAAACTAGCCCAGCTTGCAGGGGTTCAGGGTTGGTGTTTTGTGTGTATGTGCTTGCAGCCACAGCATTTCAGGGGCAGAATGGGAAGCTGATAGGAACTAGAGTCACTTATCTGAGGTCCAGAAGAAAGTTACATGGCAGTGGCAGGAAAAACACGTGCTGGTGGACTTCTGAGTTCAAGTCCAGTGTCCTAGCCATTAGACCCATCTTTCGTATCTTCAAATGGCCATGGCAGCTTGGGGAACCTGGGCAGTCTCTGACACCCAGTACGCTGCTAGCCAAGTGGAAATGACTTGAAGAATTTCCTATCTCAGGGTGGATCTGAATTGTAGTTTCCTAAATGGCCTACCAGTCTGAGTGCAAGGTTGGGGACAATTGGCCACCACTTGAGGAACTGACCATGTTCCCTTGTTGGGCAGATTGAGAACATGGAGGGGAGGTCACTTTATTTCAGGCATCCCTCCCACTCCCCCACCCCCGAGACACGCACACACACGAGGAGCAGAAATCTATCCCAACAAATACTGGATTTCAGGGATGGCCTTCTGCATGCTGAGCAGACATGGGGATTTTCCATCTGGATAATGAGAGGAGGGGGAATCCATAAAAGAACGTGGAAGGCAGGGCTGCAGAGTAACCATGGCAACCGCAGAAGCCACTGGGAACGTGCCTGCCCATAGCCCACCTCCCTCCTGAGCAACCTGGGGAGCCTGGGTCTACTTCGCGGGTGTACCTAATAAAATTTTATTTGGTAATATTTTCCTTGGCTTCCAAATATAGCCGACCATTGGAGGTTTTATGTGTAAGCATCTTTCCAGCAGGATCAAAATGATATGGCTGTTACTTTCCCTCTCCTTGGACTTTTAAGCTAAGAAAAGGAACTATGGAGAGAAGGTAGCAACTAGACCCCTCACCTCTCAAGTCGAGAGCAGACGGGGAGCCACGTGCTGTTTCTTTGCGGAGGTGTTTGCGGTTGATTCTGTGGCTGGGTCAGTGGTCTCTTGCCACCATTACTAGCCTCCTCCATCCTGGAGCAGACTATTATTACTGTATGAAAAGCCGGATTCCAAGGACACATAGGTGTTTTGTTTTCCAAAGTAAATCTTCCCCCACACACCCTTCTTGTTGTCTTGCACACGCCCCCTCCTTCCTAAGTTTGTTCTGGCCCTGCTGCTCTCCACAGAGGCAAAACCCAAGACAACTGTGGCCGAGGAGGGATGAGCCTTTGGCTTTGTCCCTAATGGTCACCGGCCCCCTCCCTGAGAGCCAAAGGTGACAGACTTGGGTATTAACATGGACCACCCGTAAGTCACGGTTCCTTGCAAATTGCCATGAGAAGGGAGGTACAATGTAAAGAACTTCTAGATTTTATGATTCTGCTTTTCTGACCCCATGCCAGGTGATTTTGACCCAAAGATGATGAGGTTGGGTGGATGCTATTGGTGCCACACCCAGATCCTTTGTACCGTGCACGCGCCCAGTCCCAGCTGCCATAAGTGTCAGCTGCTAAGGGCTCGCAGCTGCCCCTCCTCTGGTCTGGAGAATGGTCCTCGCTTACAGGAGTCACCTTGCCTGGGACGTGATACCCACCCCAGTGTAGCTCTCAGCCAATGACTGACCCATTTGGGGGACAAAAAGGCCAGCCCCTTGTCTCAAGTGTAGGTAACTCCATGCTACAGTTTGTGCTCCAGAGCTCCCCTGTGAATTAGGAACTCTCCCCAAGACCGCAGTCTTGCTCAGCATCTTCCCTGCCTTGGCCTCCTTCCATGCCCCTTGGTCCCCGTGGCATCTCTTGAAAAAGCACCTGAATCCCTATCGGAGACTGCTTCCAGGGAAACTGACCTGACATCCTGTTTGTTCGTTCTTAGATTGCCTAGCTAGGCAGCCTGATTCTTTTTTAGGAATGTGAGTTTTGAGAGGAAATGAAATCCAATGTGTTTAGCAGATATCAGGAAAAGAGTTGCCAATAGACTTTTCACCTGCTCTCTTGGAATTGGAAGGGTTTTTTGGGTTTTTAAAAACTAGGCCTATGGGGTGATGTGTAGGAGGTCCCTTCAGGTGATGAGAGGGATACTGTGTCATTCACTTACTCATTCATCCATTCATTTATCTAAGTGTGTGAGTAGGGGGAGGGACAGAGGGAGAAAGAGAATCTCAAGCAGGCTCTGTGCAGAGCGTGGAGCCCGGTGCAGGGCTCGATCTCACGACACAGATTCTGACCTGAGCCCAAACCAAGAGCTGGAAACTCAACCGACTAAGTCACCCAGCCACCCCAGGATTTTGTGTCTTTAGGATTACTTCTGATTGCTTCTTCCCCAGGACTTTGTTTTTAAAGAGGGCTCTGCAGACACAAGGGATAAAAGGAGAGGGGAGTACCCTGGTGAGGGAGGGCTTTCACTGCACAGGTCCTGACTGGAGTACTGGGCTCTCTTTTAAGAATATTTTCTGTGATAATGAAATTTGAACAAGAGGTGAATGCCATTGTTTCAGTCGACAGTTGTGTTTCTTCAAGAAAAAAAATGAAAAACTAATTTCTAAAGTGTTCCTTTTGTTTCTTTCTCCTCATGTGGAAGAACACCAAAAATTTAGCCTTTTAAGCCAAGGAGAAGATTCTCTTTGTACCTATGTACCTCCTTGCCCCACCTTCCCAGGTTCATCAGTTTTGAAGATGGCTCATTGTTAGTCCAGGGACAGTGGAATTGAGGTGAAGGAAATCCATAGCATTTGTAAATATCTTATTATACACCTTTCAGAAATGACTTTCTTGTCTTTCCTCTCTCCCCCAGCATGGCCTCTCCTTCCCGTCATTAAAGCCTTCCCATAGGACAGAGGCTCTAACCTGGGTCCGTATCCTCTTAGTGATCTGTGCATAGGGTGCATAGAGTTTGTGAACTTGAGTAGGAAAACGGTCTCTATGTTCACTAACTTCAAACTGGAATGCCACATTTTATTCAATTATCAATGTAGACAACAAAGCATAGGAAATATTAGGGGGACTCTGACTGTCACACATAGAAATCATTGATGCTTTCCTATCAAGTTACAAAGTTGCAGTTGTTTCAAAATTTCATTTACATTCATCCCTACTTCAAAGTTAGGGTAGTTACTAGACCCACTGCCAAATCTTATTAGTTAATGTTACAAAAGAAAGAATACATATTACTAAACCATATGTTTTAAAATGCAATTATCATGTTTTTGTATGATTGGTTTCTTTGTAATCTGATGTTTCATCTTATGCATTTTAAAACATTATTTTGGTAAGGGGACCATTCATTTCAGGAGACCACCAAGAGTATCTGGTGACACAAAAAAACAAGCTAAAAACCCCTGTTCAGAAATTTTTCCTGATTATGGGAAAAGATACATGCTGGAGAAGCCAATGTTTTGCTTTGTTAACAGGAGTAGACAGAACATTTTTATTATGTAGAACTGGGATCTCATTATAAAATTGTTGTCATGTTATATTTTTCTTTTTAAAGGTAAGACCAAATTTGGAAACCACTGAAGGGGGTGTTTCCCTGACTCTGTCTCCTAGGGTCTAAAATATACTGATTAAAAAGTACGCATTCCTTCCTTGTTCTTGGTTTATTAAAGACACAGGTAACTATCCATCAGAACTTTGATGAGCTCAAGAAAATTAGTGCCTCGGGCCCAAGGGAGAGAAAATGGGCTGGGGGGTAAATGTGGTGCCCACTTTATGGACAAGTGGGCCCGTTCATGGTTGTTCAACATGCTATCTGCTGTGTGTATTCTTGTTTCTGCCTTCAGGGAACCCCAGAGGACCCAGGCAGGCAGACCTATATTCTCCTTTCTCCTAGGGCTCCTCACCACACAGGAAAAAGGGTTCCAAACCAGGGAGGCTTGTAATTTCAACACGTTTAATTGTCTGTGACCATTTAGGTCCCCCATTTGCTTCTTGAGCTCAAAGCACACAAAAATTATGGCCACAGCTGACGTCCTTGTCAAGGGACCACAGCGGCCCGGCTGATTTGGGTTCTCTTGAGTTATCTGGCCTGCCAGCTTCCGTGAAATGAGGATCTGCTTCTTGCATTTTGGGTGTGTGGTGGCTGGGTTTCAGGAGCAGCTGATGTGCGGTGTAGGGTGACGCCACAGCATGACTGGGTCGGCTCGCACATCGTAGCACACCGTCCCGTCTTATGACATCAGACCTCTGAGCGGCCCGCAGATTTGGGGAATTCCTTTGTGCCCTCCCCCCACTCCAAGTATTCTTTGTCTTTAATCCAGTTGTTACAGTGAGTGGACCTGATTTGTTCCAGATGTCCTAAGATTTAGTGATTCCAGAAACTCTAAAGTAAAGGCTGCTGAGGATTTGAATTCCTGTTAGCTGAGAACCAGCAGTTCTTTTCACAGTTAAACAGATGGGGCAGGGGGAGGCCGACCCTCTGGCTTCTCATGTTTGCCTTGTTAGGAAAAGGATGGCCATTGAAGCAAACACTGTTTCTAGCACTCCATGAGTTATTGAATGAGCCAGATCTAGGACCAAATTGATGCTAGCGAAGTCAGGATATAGCCATGTTATTTTTTTAAGGTCCCATATATTTATGTTAATTATCTGACTGTTGCTAGGGAAACCACTATTTTGACTCAGATCACCTCAGTAAATGCTTTTCTCTCACTTTATGAGCATAAAACTGGCCCAGGTGGGTACATTTGCAGGAGATAGAGGTATTTCTGGCTTCACGTAAGTGGCTTTCAAACCAGAAACTCAGTCCCAGGAATCATTCCGGTGACCCACTGTAAACTTTAATTGATGTGCCTTACAGAGGTGTCTCGTGATCTCTATCTGGGGTTAATAACCATATGGATCTGTTTTGCATGATTAGAAAGGGTTTATAAAACTTGGTGAGATGTGAAGTGTGTCCCAAACTATATGGCATGATAACCCAGTTTTGGAGAAGTTTAAAACCTACATACATACAGTGTGTTCTGTTTGATGATAGTGTTTCTGGTTGACGCAGCACTTGAGAATATAAACGATATGAATATTAAAGCCTCTTAAAGTTATGGATTTAAAACAAAAGAAGAAATTGAAGTAGACAGTTGCTGTTTAGATTTTCTTAAGTGTATTTGAAAGTAGACACACGTCGAGATAGATGCTGGGAGGGGTCTGGGACAAGCCATGTGAGCACATCAGCTGAGGCAGCTGACGCCCAGACAGATGACAGCAGTGCCCGTCCAGGAGACCAAAGGCAGGACAGCTGGAGGAGAGGCTGAGTGGTGGCAGAGGTAGGGCATGGAGAACTTTGAAGTAGGCAGCTCCCAGATGTGTCACTGAGTCTGAAAGTAAAATGTGTTGCTGGCTGTGAAATGAGAGGATCTCAAGCAGGTTGGCATAGGGAATATCAAATGGATTAGAGCAGGTGGTTCTGGGCTGAGGCTCTAAACCACAGGGGGTTGTCTGAGGCCTGGGTTTGCATGGGGCCGGCTGTATGAACACCACAGGGTAAGACTAACCATCAGTCAGAAATAACACCTCCAATCCCCTAGAGTTTATTAAAATATAAAACATACTGAGATTTGACTTCTTAAATATATTTAGGATTGTACCTTTTTGGCCCAAAAGACTTTTTGGGTATTTCTTGGTGGGTTTTTTTGTTGTTTTTTGGTAAAATAAATTCCTGTTTGCCACAGTCGCTAGAACCTTATAAATCCGGAAACTTTCGTGATTTTTCACAGCAGTGAAAAATTGGCATTTGAATTCTAAATAACTAATCAATGAGATCTACAGGCATCCAAAGAATTAGGCTGTCACTAAAACTCGCCAGCAAATCAAAACAATTTCCTATCCCTGTAGGAAAGAAATTTCAGAGATGGTAATAGAACATTCTGTGAGAACTTACGCCTTCATAATCCCTTGCTGTCCTTCATGGTTTCTTTGTCCAGATTCTGTCATGTGAGAATGACCACCTTGAGAAAAGGAGAGCTTCTCTGGCTTATTACAAGCTGAGAGAAAGGGACCAAGAGTCTGAAAACATGGCACCCCACACTGAGTGTATACAGAATTTGGTGAGGACATTCATCCTGGCATCTTACCTATAATGGCTGAAGTTGGCAGCTTTATTCTTTGGAGACAGAGAAATGTTGGGGTTCTGAGAATGGGTTTCCATATTGTTTGGTCTAAATCCCTCATTTTCTATATAGAGATGTTGCCTGGGTCGCCGAGGAGACTCCTCCAGTCTGGCTGTTCTGTAATCCAGGGGGCTTTGGCATAACCCTCGGAAGCAGCAGTAGACTGGACTGAAAGAGCTGTCAGTCCTTAGAGGTGAGGAGAGGCTGAGATGCTAACACCGTAGGATATTTTGGGGAAAAATGGTGTGAGCCCTATTGAGCCCCGGAAGTATCCACAGCTGGCTCCCCAGGCTGGGAAGCTGAGAGAAGTCCCTCACAGAGCACATGCCTTACAGAGCGGGCTTAGAAATGTGTGTTTGTTGTCATCTAGGCCTTCTCGAATTGGTCCCTGGTCATTCTCTCCAAAGTGGATTGCACTAGGGTCGCTCAGAAATACATACCCCTCAGATTTCGCAGGAGTGTCCTGTTTAACTCTGATGGGTGCTGGTTTAGGACGGGGCAATGTTCAAGACAGCTAACCACCCCTACAGTGACTGGGATAGCTGCTGTGAAGAGCAGTTGCTGTCACGGCAACCAGGACAGCACCCCTGGTGTAACCTCCTGGCAGTCACCCCCCGGGAGAGGGGTTGTTTGTCCACCCATCCACGTTTGGCAGGACCGTTAGGCCTGTGTGGGCTGGAACTGTCGGTAGAAGTGCAGCCTGTGGCACCTGAGATGAGTGGACGTGAGCAGGGCAGGGATCGCAGGGGTGGGGTAGGGCTTCTCCAGGGCCTACTGTTCACGGTCAAGAGGATTGACTGAGCCGCTCTGCCAGGACAGGCCTCCCTCCCTGGGTCATGCTTCCATCTATAAAACTCCAGAGTAAGACCCCCCTCCCAGCAGGCCCTGAGTCACAGCCCCTGCTTCTGTGTCTCTGCCTGCTCTGCCCACCATGTAGCAGGCAGAGGCCCTGGAGAGAGACCCTTGACCGTGGCCTACGGGACTCACATGTCAGTACTTCCCTCACCTCGCAGATGGGAGAACTCTGAGGTGAACATTCTGTAAGTTTTCAGTAACCCCAGCAGGGTGAAGCGACAGGTGCCCACAGAGGTGACGAACTTGATGTCACATCCTTGTGTTGGTTGCCTGTCCCTCCATGTCTCACTCCACCCCTCACCTACTGGTGTTTTCTGGGACCACCTCCCAAATAAATGACTTGGTTGCTCTCAGACTTGCCTCAGGTTCTGCCTCTGACAGAGCCAGGCTGAGACCTTCCTGACTGGCGAGGTCCACGTAACTGGCTTCCTTGTCTCCCACCACGTCAGGCGTAACCAGTGAGGCTTATCTGCGCCGTGGATAACTTTGGGCATCCAATTTTGATGAAGCTCAAAATCACTCTGTGAGGAGAAAGAGCACACACATGGAATTTCTTTTTCTGACATTTCATAACGTTTATTGCAATGTTTTACAAGCAAGTGCATTTACAAGCAAGTACAAGCAAGAGCTAAGTATTATCGATTTTACTTTTTAAATACTTTTGTTTTTACCCAAATGTACTTTATTTTCCTTAGATCTCTTCTTTGCAAGTAACATGAACAAATATGTACCACTGAAGATGAAGCATAAATCCACCATACTGTTAAAAATAAAATACATAGAATTTACTGAACGTCTAGGACAGTCCTGACCACTGGAGACATAATGAAAGCCCCATATTCAATTAAAACATTTCCAGTAGCTACACGGAAGAATTAATGTGAAACAGATGTTATTTAACCTATCCAATAATTCATTTAAACATGTAATTAATATGAAAATGATGATTGAGGTTTTTACATCCTTTTTTTTATTTTATTGTGCTGAGTCTTAGCAACCAGATATGTATTTTATACCTAATTCAGAGCTGCCACATTTGCAGTGCTCTGAAGCCACGGTGACTAGTGCCTGCCGTGTTAGACAACGCTGGCCTAGAGCATGAACTTCAGAATTGTTGCACCCAGTAGGTGAGGAGGCCGAGGTAATTATACCCCAGTCACCACCGGTCATTGGTCGAGGGCTGCTCCAGGGCCATCAGGGACTTCATTGTTGGGCACTCTGCCGGCCTGTAGAGAAAAGTCCTTCAGCAAAAGATGGGGACACTGGCAGATGGAATTGCAGGCTGCAGTGATAAGACCCCAGGGGACAGGGAAGAGCCATCTCTAGTCTGCTGCATTTTGTAATACTTTCACTTTGATACCTTATTAGTTACTAACTAATTGGTTGCAATACTGCCTGGTATTGGTGACTCAAGATAACACAGTTAAGCTCGCTGGTCTAGAAGATCAACCCAGAACTGGGACATTTGAGATTCCTCTGTCGTTGTCTTGCTTCCCACTCATCTTACTGCTAAGGGATGTGAATTTCCTGCTCCTTTCCATATTATTGGAGTCCCCTTTATCCTTTCACCTGTTGTTTACTTTCTTCTATGCCTGAAATCTACTTCCTGTTTCTATCCCTGTGTTCCTCATTCTTTAAGGTGGGGCTCAATTCCTTCCTCTTAAGATAACTTCAGTCTACAGTGATTTCTTTCCCCTGAATTCATTTTGTACCTTAGTTTTTACCTGTTTTGTTTTTGGCATTTTTGGGGGGGAGGGCTGTGGTGAGGGTTGGCCTGACTCATCTTATCAGCTTTGTGGTATATGTCCTTCACATCTAATCAATTTATTTGGTACTTTTGTGTATATCCCTTCTAGGAAGATATCAGATGAGCAACTGTGGTTTTTTGGTTTTATCATGTTTGTGATTTGAAGCACTAATAGTTGAAAAACTCTCATAATTGTCCACAAGTGCCAAGAAGGAGGTTGCCCAGCTGAGCTGCTGAAGGCATCCAGAACCACCCTGAATACCTCCACCAATTTCAAGGAAAATTGTCAAGAGGAAAATAAGCACTTCAGATCACTTTTGTAAAGAGGAGACACCTCTCAATATTCTAAGTAGTCCAAATGCTAGGAAGGCAAACACAAATTCTTTTCTCATCTTATGATATCCAAGTAAGCTTTATGCAAATTTTAGGCTATTTAATTGCATGTTTCTGTATTTTAAGAACACTGGGAACAGAGGGAGGAACACCAGACCTCCCAGGGAAGTTGGGAGGGCTGCCCGGCTTCGCCGCAGGGACACGATTCCCTCTCTGGCCTTTAACTGCAAAATGATGACTCCAGCGAGCCCCCATCCAGCTGTCCAGTTCCATGTCTGATTTTATGATGTCTGCCCGTTTGTAAGAATAGGAAGCATTGTCTGTGATTTTAAATTGCAGTGACTATAATTTATATCCTTGCTTTTATGACACATTGTTGAGGCTATCTGTGATTTGTTGGATCCTGGATCGTTACTCAAGGAATGCTTCCCCCAATTTTGACGTTCGTCCTAGGGGAGAATATGATCTGCTTCACAATGTCCTTTTTAATATGATTTCCATGGATGGAAAAACTAAGGATTGCCTGTGTGTGTGTGTATGTGTGTGTGTAATCAGGCTTAGCAACAATTTTGTTGACAGGGCTGTCTTCCCATTGTTGTAGGACTCATGGCTCACCCCATCAGTAATGCCTTGCCAGATACTCCCCACCCTTCCCCCACCGCCCCCTGAAGAATCCCTTCTTTGTGCTCTCATAGCATAAGGGACTTCCTAGGGATGTTTCTTCATCCCTCTCAGTCAGCACTTCACACATGTTGATGTCAACTTTTGTCTTAGTGTTTGGCTCCTCCATTAGACTGTGAACTCCTAGGGGTCTGGGACCTGTATCCCTGACATTGAAGTTGAGAAGGCAGCTTTAAAAGTTAACAGATGGACAGATAAATGACTAGAAGGAAGGGAGGGAGAATGGGGGAGACGAAAGAATGAAGGCGGGAAGGAAAAACACAGATGGATTTGGCCACCCTATACCATTTTCCTAGTTGTCATTATCAAATACAGTTGTGGCTGGCAAATAGATCACCAGTAATAATAAGGGTATGACAAGTTTTTAAAACTCAAATACAGTTGGCTAGAATGTACTTGATTAGCTCCTGTATTGAAATCCTTGACTCAGTCTAGAGTGCAGCCAGGAGCAAAGAAAATAGAAGTATTATATCTTACGGAAGGTGGATCATAACTGCAGATTATTTACATAAAGTCATGGCTTTAATCTTTAAGACTTAGGGAAAATCTAAAATGATCCAATGGGTCATTAATTATTAAACACCATTGAGCTACTTTAATTTCTTCTCTTAGCATCTTCTCAAAAAATTACCTGCATAAAATTGCTTGTGAGACTGTAGAGGGGAAAGAATTTACTTCGGTGGCCTCAGGCATTCAGCATATGACAGCTGATATGGAAATGGATGGCATCTCCCCAGTGAGGACGTTTGAGTGGTGACAAGTGACGTCAGAGAAGGGTTCTGCACCCCAGGGCTATCGACATGGCAGCAGTAACACGAATCAGCACTAACTTAAATATAAGCCAAACATATTCCAAAAACAGCTGCTATAAGATGTATTAGGGCAGTTACACTTGTGATTTTTCATAACAAATGAGCAGTATATTTCCAGCAGGCTCTCTGTGTGCCTCAGATACACTTTATAGAAACTGTATGATTTGTATTATATGTTGATCGTTAGTAACACTTTTCATATAAAAATATGAGTGAGTGGTGAACAAAGTAATAAGACACATTTAAAAGATTGCACAAGCACATTGGAATTAATGGCAAAATTTCTCAGGGAATAAGATTCCCCGAGACTTAGAAAGGTAGTGCTATAATAAATAGGCACTGGTGGGATGTTTGCCGAAAACCCTTACACCCAATTGTCGTACTCTTTCAGTCCTAATAGAGAGGTTGGTCTCCGTGGGGTTCTGTTCTTTTTAGATGTCATAAAAGATTTTTCTTCCCAAAGCCCTTCCCAACTGAGATGGAGTTTATGTAAGAACTGTGGCTTAGGTGACCTTCATGCCAAAGGAAGTTGGGCATAAAATTGGGCACTAGCTCCAGCTCAGCCCCTATGTGGCTCCATGACCTTGACCAAAGTGGGTTCCCCTTTGGGTGGAGGGAGGGGAGTGGGCTCATTGTCTTCAACTATGAAATGCAAAGGTTGAGCTGATGAACTGTTGTGGGGATGTTGGCATGTTCATTCTTCCATTCCATAAGGGTTCGCTGAACACCTACTATGTGCCTGGCCCAGGTCTGTCACCAGGGGTTCATTGATGAGCAAATCAGACTGGGGTCTTTGCCCCCTGGGGATTAGATTTTAATAGGGAAGAGATGTTTCTTAATCAAATAACCACACAAATAAATGTGTCCTCCCAACCTTGGTAAGTGCTGTGACGGGTTGGAGGAGCACATGGGGCTAGAGGGGCTCATAATAAGGAGATTTATTTCCCCCAGGAGAGAGATCGGAAGGGGCTCACAATGGAGGGGGCAGGTCTTCAAAGGCATAGGAGGTGCTTCTTTCTAAGCCCAGCACAGCTCCTTGGCCAGCCACCTTATCTCTGCTTCTCCATCTCCTCGCCTCTAAAAATGGGACTAACATCAGGAACGGCTCACGGTGTTGTAAAGTTTCAGAAAGATGACATGTTTCAAAGCACCCAACACCAGGCAAATTACATTTTGTTTCATTTCTAAGAATAGCTTTGGAAGCAGAGACATGCTTCCAAAGACCTATGAAGACATAAGTCTTCAACTGTGTAGAAAGTGAAAACAGCTTTGAGGCGCCCCTTTATAAGGAAGTCTGAGTTCACATTCCGCCCTGGAAGGCGCCTGGCTTCCCTTCGTCATGGAGCCATGTTAGAGTCACTTGACTCTGAAAGACCAGGAATGACCTTGCTGCCTGATTAAGTGACAGAGACCCGAGCTCTGGGTGCTGGAGAAGGTTAGACATCCGGGCCTGCTCCCTTGCCGTTTATATGTGAGAAAGGGAGGCTGATCGTGAACAACAAAACTGGAATGAGGAGGCAGCTCCCGACCCCACGGTCCTGTGCTTCTCTGTATTGTCTCTCTATGTTCCATTTGGAAACTATAGATAATTTCTGACATGACTGGGCTACTTTCGAGCGCTTAGGCCATTCCTTCTCAAGAGAAAGCAAGCTTAACACACCCTCGTAACTCCTCCAGGCCTGAGGATTACTCCTGTAATCTTACAAAAGCAAACAGGAGGACAGAAATAACCCATCAATTGTTTAAAATTAAGATGGCCAACAATAATAAATAACTGCCACAATAGCTTGAGGTCAAGGTCTCAATGTATTGGAGGCCATTCAAGAATTTGAAACTTTTCTCTAAGTTAATTTTTCACATCTTGTTTGGATCCTCAGAGCTCTCGCTTCCAAAAGCAAGGTCATCGTTGCACACGTTATTCTTGTCGAAGTGCCGGGGCGTGCAGGAAAGTGAGGTCTTCTCTTCATGGATGGGAAATGAGGACTGCTCCCCCACCCCCCGTGGCAATCTGTATTTCAAAGGGTTATAGCCTACTGAGATTTTGGATATATCTCCTCTCTTTCATGCTCTATTTGCAGTATTAATGGTTGCAAACAGCAATAAACCTGTATTGGTTAATTTAAGCAGAAGAAGAATTTATTGGAAGGATATGGGCTGATTCAGAGCATAGGCAGGAAGCCTGCGGAACCAACATGGACAGGAAACAGGGGAGACGAGGCTTAGCTCAGGATACCACCCCTGGAATCTCAACACCGGTGTAGCCACCTCAGAAGATCTCAGAGGACCCCAGGATCTTTGTGCAACCCTCAAAATTCATGGCCCTGCTTGGGAGCATCGCTCGCCATACTGACTACGCTTAGATCTCATGACTGTGTGCCCAGTCAGGCACCCACACATTAGCTATCAAGAGGAGGGGAGTGGGAGGGCCTACACCCTTTCTTCTGATGTGCCCCTCCCACCTATTTTGAGATTCCTCCCAAACAGGAAGGTATCAGGATGCTGAGCAGAGAAAAATACCAGACTCTCCATTACATAAACTCTGATAAGCTTAATCACATGGTCCATTAACTGGTTGGCCAAAGATGGGCCACCAATGTGAATTTGTTTTGTCCATAGCTCATGTCACGTAACAGTCATCCATCTCATGTCCATCTTCATCGTTGTCATCATCCCCATTGTCCTCATTCCCTTGTCCTCCACGGATGGCCTGCTCACTCCCCCACATCCTGGGCTGCCATTTCCCTTCTTCTCGTTGTCCCTCAAATGTTCCTTCCTCCTTCTCCTCTCCCTTCCCAGTCTTCGACCCTCCTTCTGTTTCAGTGCAAAATGGAAGCAATCACAAAGGAACCTCTGCTTTGTTTCTAACACCTGTCTACTAACATGTCTGTGCTGTTGGCCCCAGTTGCTCACCTTGTGCTAGCTGAGGCCAGCCCCTCCTTTTGTCCACCAGGCCACCCAGCAGTTGTTCCCGGTCATGTCATTCGTTGTTCCCTCTGTGATACATCCTTCCCATGCTCGTGCAAATATGCTACGATCATTTCCATCTTAAAAAAACAAAAACCAGTTGCCTTGAGCCCACTTCCCACCCCCGGCTATCATCCTATTTCTCTACTCCTCTTTATAGAAAAACTCCTCCAAATAGTTGAGTGTACTCACTGTTTCCATTTATTCTGCTCCTCCATCTCTTAAGCCAATTCCAAGCTTCCATCCCTATCACGCCACTTAACACAGTTCTTAAGGAGATCACCGGTGACCTCCAGGTGGCTAATTACAGTGGACAGTCCTAATTCTTCATGTTATTTTGACCTACCTGCCGCATTTGACAAATTGATTACTCCTTCCTTGGAACAAGACTTGCTGTGGCCACTTAGATACCATCTCTCTTGGTTTTCCTCCTACCTCCCTTGTCATGCATTCTCTCCTCCTCACCCGCAACCCCTAAGTGTGAGACCTCTTCTCTATCTATGCTCATTCTCTAACGATCATATCCAGTCCCTCCCAAATGTATATCTCCAGCCCAGACCCTCCTTTAAGACTTAAGCATCCAGCTGTTCAACACCTCTTCTTAAGGATCCAGTAGCCATTTGGATTTTTTCCTGCTGAAACTTCCATACCCGTGGTCTTTCCCGTCTCAATGAAGGACAACTCTTCCCCTCCATTTGTTGAAACTAAAATCATTGCAGCTGTCCTTGACTCCTCTTTTTCCCTAATACGCAATCTGTGAGCAAATCTGTTGTCATAACCTTGGAAACACATCCAGAACATGACCTCTTCTCACTACTTCAGTGTGGTCTGAGCTGCCTCCTGGGTTACTGTGAGAGCTTCCCAACCAGGCTCCCTGCATCCCCCGACCATGCACTCTACAGACCGTTCACATCACAGCCAGTGTGAGCCTTCACATGGGAAAGTCAGGTCACACCACTCCTCTGCTCAGAGCCCTGCGGGAATTTCATCTCAGAGTCAAACCAAGGTCCTTGTGACGGCCCCAAAGTGCCCCATATGATCTGTCTGTCCCTACTCCCTTTACCTCTCTGAGCTCATTTCCTCCCACGCTTCCCTTTGCTCACTCCTTTTAGCCATTCTGGCATTCTTGCCAGTCCTTGAATGCGCCAGGCACAATTTTCCCTTTGCTAGTTTCCAGGTGTCTGCGCATTTTGCTCCTTTCCTTCCATCAGGTTTCTACTCAGAGGTCTCCTCATCAGTGAGGCTTCCCCAACCATCCTATTTAAAATTACAACCCACTCTCCCTCCAAATCTGGCATTCTCTGCCCTTCCTACCCTTTGTGAGTTTCCTCTGTAGCTCTTATCACAATCTGACCTGTATGGTTGCTGCTTGGTGTATGTGTTTTCTGTCTCCCTGAAGCTTTAAGAAGGCAAGAACTCTGTTTTGTTCACTGTTCTCTCTTCTAGCAAATAGAATAGTTGTGATTGGCATGTAGTAGGTACTCAAAAACATATGAACAAATACGTGGCCAAATTCTGTGTCTAGGATATTAAACATCTTACAATTTTCTGAGATTGATGTGAGCCCCAGAAGAGCCTAGTGTGTTAGGCTGTTAGATGAGGAAGCTAACTGCTTGCACAAGGATGCATGGCTGGTTAATGGGGTTGCTGGAACGTATAGTTCTGACCCCAAAGGAGTTTCTGTCCCCAACACCCAGCTACCCTCTGATGTCTCCTATTATGTTAGTGAAAGCTTCAGAGCACTCATTGCTGCTTATTTTTCCTTACAGCGTTGATGGGAAAACCCCCTATCTCGCTTTGGGGGCTGTGAAGAATATCTCCCTAAACATCTCCATCTCAAACCTCGGGGACGATGCCTATGATGCCAACCTGTCCTTCAACGTTTCCCGGGAGCTCTTCTTCATCAACATGTGGCAGAAGGTAAGGAAGGCACCCCCGAAAGAGAGTCTTTGTTCCATCTGGAGTATTTTCTGGCTTTCATCATAGCTTGCAATGTGTAGTGATTCTGCAAACTTTTTCACTATGTGGGGTATCATTCAGAACTATGAGAATTCTTTTCCCCCTGAACTTAGAAACTGCTTTGGAGCAATATCCATCTCTAACACTGTCTCCCATCTTTGCTCTCTTATGGAGCCCTCTCCCTACCATTTTATGTCTGGCCGCTTCTCTGAACACTCATGTGTTCTAGAGAATTCCAGTTTCGTGTCAGTAGTTGTGAAAAACAAGATAAGGAATGAGGACAGGTCGCTGCTTACTATGCTTGTTATCATCCCCGGTGCACTTGATGCTTTCCATTAGGGGGTCGTGTATGTCAGTTTGTGCTTTGGCATGTTTGCTTATGATATATTTGAGTGTATTGAAATGAAATTATTTTGATGAACTGAGTGAGTTTTTCAGCATGAATTCGTGTATGTGAATAAATTAAGTAAAATGACTCGGAAAGGAAAAAGGAGTTGGTATTCTCTCCTGTCCCATAATTCACCTCAACAAACCACCTACAGGAAGAAAAAAAGAAAGAGTCTCCAGCAGGCAACAGGAATGAGTGGGCTCAGACAGACCTTACCCTCCCTGGTGGTTGCTCTGAGTTTTGAGGGCAGTTTTAAAGGCAATTCTTGGGGTTTTTCAGCGTGTTTACAACACGGAACTGCAGCGCCTTGATGTATGTGTTAAATGGAACCCAAATCGCTTTCTGAGGAACAGCTTCCTGCCCATAGATGAGCACTGGGAACACCTTCAAGCCAGTGGGCAAACTTCCGTTCAGACACAGGTCCTGGCAGTTCAACAGTTTTGATAGGATTACACCAACCTTGCCCAGCTTAGGGGGCCACTGAAGCCTAGAGAGTGACCTGGAATGCTCACGCTCCAAAAACTTCACAAGAGGTTACCTCAGACTCTGCTGCTTCATAGCTTTTAGGAGCACCAGGGCTGGGGAGGCGACAGAAGCAATCAAGAAGGACTGTGGGAAAGGCATGCTTCCCATCCGTCTTCTACACCCTAAGAATGATCCTGCTTTAAGCCCAGTCAAGAGAGAACCAAGTATCTATAGGTTCTAGTGTCTCTGGCTCCACATAGAGTGTCTTCTACAGCATTTCCTGTGCCCTGATGCCATCTTCCTATAGGTGGTGGCGGGAGAAGGGCTCACTCAAGGACAGATCTGTAAAACTCATCTCTGTGGTAACCGAAAGGATGCGGTTGGTGACTGGGTCATTATGTGGCAGGTTCCTCTCGCTTAGGACCTATGGGAGAAATTTCTCTCTGGTCTCAGAATTAGGAATAGTTGTGCTTTTCCCGAGTATTTTGGCTAATTTTTACCTGTAGACACAGTCATCCCTGTGACTAGGCTTTGTTCTCTCTGTTGTCTGCTAGAAAGTTCTGAGCTGGCCCCACTCTGTCGGTATATAGGATTTGGTGGTAGTATTTCAAAACTGTGTAGCTTCCTAGATCCTATTCTCTTTCCCTTCATCATAGTTTTCTTTTTAGCTTGGAGGCTACATAATATTCTGTCATAAGGTATACTATGGATTACCCTCAAATTCCTGTTACGTAGATATTTCATTCCAGTTTTACTCTCTTTAATACTGTGATGACTGAGAGTGCCTCGGAGGCTTAGTCAGTTAAGGTCCAACTTTTGGCTTGAGCTCAGGTCATGATCTCAGGATCGTAGGATCAAGCCCCATATCAGGCTCGCCTGCTTGTCTCCCGCTCATTCTGCCCTTTCCTCTGCTCACATTCTCTGTCTTGCTCTCTTTCTCTCTTGCTCTTAAATAAATCTAAAAAAAAAAAAAAAAAATACTGTGATGAATGTCTTTCACAGAGATTGCTATGAACAAATGATTTTATTTTTAGTCTTGTAACTCTTTGGGGAAAGCAACATAGCATGTTGACTACCTACTATGTACCAGGGGTCTTACATACATTTCCCATGCCCTCCTGCATTCGATCTGGGTGCGTCTGCCATATTGATGGAATGCTGCAGGGGAGAAGTAGGGGAAGTAGGATGAGGCAGGGATAGCTAAGGGTGTGCCATCATAAAATGTAACCTTGGTCTGATTAATATAGGGTGCAAAGAGTGGAAATATGCCCAAGAGCATAAATCACTCAGCAGCATTTTCTCCTCTTAAAGTGACAGGAGAGCATCATTTCCACCCCTGTGTCATGTTGAGCACCTTGAGGGGTAGTAGGTAGCCCCAGGCATTCTGGATGAGAGTTCTAGTCAGGGGAGGACAGTGCACCTGAGAAGCCCACAGATTAGTCATCAGCTATCATAGCTGATCATTTTAATCTTATTTACACTGAATCCCAACAACCTTTGACACAGGGAGCCCCAGTTTCAATTTGTCAGAAAGATGACAAGGTATCGGGGGCTCTTCAGGATGTGGGAAGAATTCGTGTAAGAACGGTTAACAGGGCACAGGACGGGCAGGACCAACTAGAAAAACAGTCACGAAGACCATCATGTGGCCAGAGAAGGGAAAGAAACAAAAAATCCTCTCCTGTGATCACAACCACAACTTTAAATGGAGATGTAAATGGCATCACTCAGCCCAGAGCAGAATTCTCACAGCACCCAGATGAGTGGTAAAGAGGAACCAGGAGAGCCCACTCACCCTGCATAGACCTAATATAACCAACATGAACCTTATGGCAACATTCTAACACGTAAACTAAAAAAAGTGTAACTCAGGATACAGAAGGAAAGCATACCTTTTAGAAAGATTATTAATAGAAAACAAAAGTAAATTTTATTCTAGCATTCACTTCTCTTGATTAAATTCAAGGGGAAAATGAGCACAGTGAAAGATCAGATAGAATGATAAGCTGGGATGAAAAGAGAATGAACTTAGAGGCAAACAAAAATAAAGATTGCAGATAAGATAAGGAAATGCAAGGAAACCAGGAAAGCAATGGCAGAATTAAAATGTGTTATAAATCAGGAAAGAGCAGAATTAGCAACAGAGAAAATTGTTTCATTGTGACATAGGGCATATCTGAGACAGTCTCTGAGAATTCAGAAAAAAAGAACAAAACAATGAAGAATGACTGTGAGAACTATAGAGGTGGAAGGTGGCGACAAGAGAATCAGCAAAGGGAAGTTGCTCCATAATTGTTGAAATAGAAGACATGAGTAGACAGCAAGGAAGGATCGCCTTGCAGAGTGAGCTCTGCAAACACCCGGCAACAACACTGAGAGCTCTGCAAACACCCGGCAACAACACTGAGAGCTCTGCAAACACCCGGCAGCAACACTGAGAGCCCTTGACTGTCAACACAGAGCTTCATGAGATTTTGAATTTGAAAAATATGAAAGTGAAGCTACTGATACCTAACAGAAAACAAAGAAACCAGTGTTCCATAGGCTTCTTTTCTGTAACAGAATTAAAAAATCAGAATAGTTTCTCTGGTGAATTAAGAATTCTATACCCAGCCAGCTTGCCCTCGATTGTGAAGACAGAATAAAGACACCTTGACTATATGAGAATTTATAAAGTCTTGTTAACTCTCCTGGTTTGGATTTCCCCAAAAGCAGACCCCAACACAGTGATGTAGCTACAGGGAGTTTATTTTGGGAAGTGATCTCAGGAGGTACGTTGTGAGAATGGTGAGTTTAGACGAGGAAGGGAGGAAAGACAGGGAAGTGTGCGCTGATAATCCGTGAGGAACTCGGGCTCCATCCCACTGCAGATCCTCAGACAGGCTCTGTGGAACACCCCCAGAATCACTCCCACGGGTAAGGAAGCTGCTAGAGGATTTCTCCGCCAACTCTTAGCACTCGTCCACAGGGAAGCCCTCTAAGGGCATCAACTCTCTGGCACTTCCAGCCTTCTCTGGCTATGGGCCACACTCCGGCAAACAACTCTGGCAGCAAAAAGTTGGAAGCCTTTGGCCTGGAGGGTGCTGGCTTCAGGTGACCAGTGCTCTGGTTTTCTAGGGAATGTAAGCAAGGCAGCATCTGCTTCAATAACCATTAAAGCTTTAATAAGCATGAAACTGTTCCTGAGAAATAGGACACTTACAGATAAAGCACTCAAGAATACAGTTGTGGAATAAAATGTTAAGGCCAAACAAACATAGACGCAAGCCAAAACAAATTTCGCAAGCATTTAAAATAGAATGCAAATGTAAGAAAAAATTATTGCACTGTAAATACAGAACTTAAAAACTTAATAAAAAAATAAGCTTATGATATCAGTAATACCATAAGAATTTGAGAAGAAACTTAATCTCGTCACTCTTCCTGCCTCACATTCTTCAGAATGGAGTTCGGACTCCTCAGCTGTTCTGAGAGGCCGTTCTGAGGCCGAGCTTCCTGCCCTCCCTCTTCCCCAGCCTCATTGCTCACCATCCCCCGCGTGCACACTTGAATCCAGTTATAATCCAGTCCTGGGAGCCCCTCCATCCCTGTTTTCTTTAATCAACTGCTCTGCCCTCAGATCTCACCTCAGGTGCCTCACCTGGCTCCCCCAGGGATGTGGGTGGGAGGGTGGGGGGCTATCCCTCCGTCCAAAGCTATAAGGCAGCTCAGGCCCTAGACCTCCGAGATCTCCTGTCTTCTGTGTCATCACACAGTTTGTGATGTATCCGTTTCTGAGACTGAACAATCGCCCTGAAGATGGACTTTTCTGTCCTCTCGAACACAAAGCTGCTTTCACAGATTCATGCTGGCTCTTTCCTATAAGGGAAGATGGCTTATAAAAAATGTGGGGTGCATACAGACAGCCATCTGCTGGCTTTCCTCTCGCCTCCGTAAGCTAACTCGAGAACACTCTATAAAACAGGACTTCATGCGTTGGTGGCCACCAGCTGCTTGGCAGGCGGGCTGACTGGGGCACAGCCTACAGTGGTCATGAGTGGCCTCCTGCAGAGCAGTGTGCAGGATCCCTGAGGGGCGGGGGGAGTGGCACAGTGGAAAGGGAGAACGAGGAAGAATGGAGAAAATGCAGGAGAGCACATCTGTATCCCCCAACCCCGCAGTCACGTTCACATTAGATTCTGTGTGAGCGACATGTCCAGACCCCCACTCCACAGACTTTGTGAATGGTGCCCGCTGGAGTTGTACGGCCCCGTGGCCTGGGGGTCAAGATCAAGTCGAGTTTTAATTTCTTCACTGCAATGCCATTCAGCACACAGGCTTTAACTCGTCTTGCCTCCTTGGGACAAGAATGTATTTGTTCAGGTGGTCGTTATTAAGTACCTGCTAAGTGCCAGGAACTGTACCAGCTGCTAAGGGACCCAGAGATGAGTAAGATCTGGTCTCTGCTCCCAAAGAACTCATGGCCTTATGGGGTGTAAGGCAGGTCAGCAAGCAGAGCACAAACGCCAACTACTGGTCAGAGCACTGAAACATTGTCCTGCAGCAAGTGACGACTGTGACAGCGAGGCTCGGGGTCCCCAAGGGCCCCAGAGAAGCACTTAGGGAAAGAGGAATGGGCCTCCAAAGGACTGAAATCCGCTGCTGCCGCCATTGCAGAGCTGGGGTGGGGCGGGTGAGTTTATCTGGTGAAGGAGAGAGCTGCCTGGACCCTGGTGAGAGGTCAGAGGAAGAGGGACAGGAGTGATCCAGCAAGATGAAAAGAGGCTGCCCATGGGGGTCGAAGGGCCAGCAACATTCCCAGGAGCAGGGTGACCTTGGGACATTTGAGGAATGCGGATGCCTGCTGTCCAATGCCGAAGTTGCTTGTCAGTTAGGACTCCTGCACTCAGGAATGCCTCATGTGACCGAGACCGATAAGCTCAAAGAAGGGGCTGGATTCATGAGTTCGACTTCATGGCAGTAACCGTTACAGCCCGTGTGCAAACGGATGCAGGCAGTTGTAAGCTTTAGGCTAGTGCAGGAGAGCTCCTAGGTGACCATTGGGTACAAATGGGACACAGGAGCTTGCGGTGTAGTCACAGAGGAGGCCATGCTGGGCAAGAAAGAACGAGGGCAGGCCCCTGACCTAGTCTCTTCTCTACAGCATTGGTTTGGATCTCCCGGACGCTGAACTTGAAGCAAGGAATTGAGGGCAGTTCATTTGGGAGGTGCAAGACCGCTGGGAGGGAGGCCGAGCAGGGATAGACCTGTGAAGGCCGCTGATGAAGAGGGTGCTGTTAAACCAGATGCCACACTGGGCACGGAGTTTAATAGGACAACCCTGGGAAACAGTGCAAAGCAAACCACAGGGCTGAGGGAGCTGGGAGATTGATACACCCTCCTGAGGAGTCAGTGGTTGAAGCTTTCTGGGGGGGGGGGGCGCCATCCCCAGGACTTCCATTCTGTAATGTGCTTGTCCAGAGCAACTGACCTCCTTCTGGAAAAATGCACTCGGGCACATAGATACAGCCGTTGGCAAGTGGAAGTGGGGTGGAGCACCCCGAAAGGGCAACACACCTGTGAGACTCACCAGCACCTGCTGGAGATGCCCCCAGGGCTGGAAGCATTTGCAACCTAAGCACCTTATTTTCTAGGCTTCCAGAAGTTGTAAGTTAGGCTAATGGAACTTAGCCAAGGTTCTAGCTTGAGCAATACTGGTGTGCACTTCATGGTCTTACAGGAAAGGGGCAAGGCAAGTATTGTAAGTGGGTTGGGGGGTCAAGTGTGGGACAGCGGGAAGCGGTGAAGACTGAGGAGAAAGGGAGTCTCATTCCAGAGAGAGCAGCCAGCTTCCTGCAGCAGTCAGCGGTTACCAGGTGGGAGTGGGGCCCGGTGCTGTCAGACTTTTATTTTTCAATAGAAGCCAGAAATCTACATGTTTATGTGAACTCGCATGACTTTGGCAGCTAATTAAAGTGTTCTCTGTACATCGTATGGGCCAAACACACATGTCCAGATGACTGCATGCAGCCTGGAGGCCACCAGTTTGTGACCTGCAGCTTCACTGTCTTCCGTATGCTGGAGGCTCCTTCTCCTGCCTGCCTGTTGGTCACACGGATCCGTATTTGTGGCCAAATTGAGTGTGTCTGCAGGCTCAAGGTATCTCACCGCCACCTGTGGGTGGTAGAGAAGCTAGCAAAGAGATTGGAGTGTGGGGGTTCAAGTGCAAGTGTGTGTTTGGGGGAGAAGGGAGTCAATGGACACATAGTATTCACAGCATTTTGAAAGCCAGGGAGGCTTTGAAAACTTTTCCCAGGCTGTACTTTGCAGCCATTGCAAGAAGCAGCTTAATGCTTCCGAAGTTCTTAGAAGTAACAATACCAAGTGGCCAAGGTGGAATAGAGGGAAAAACGACCTTCTCACGCTCTTCAGGTGCAGACGCAGAAATTCAGCTCTGTTTTTTGCCATGCATGTGACCTTGAGCCAGGCACTGTCTCTCTGTGCCTCACTTTCTCTCTAAAATGAGATGGCTGAGTTAAGTGGGGCCCTAGGCCAACGACTTGTACGTGATACGTACCTGCCATGGCAACCCTCCTACACACAAGCACGAGCCTTATAATTTGTTCATTTACTCAGAAGGTATATATTATCACCTACCTCAGACCAAGATTACATTCCAGGGCAGGGTGGGGGCGGGGGAGGGGGACGGTGGGAAAGCAAGAATACAAGACAAAGCACAAAAGTCAGACGGTGTTGACTCTTACTTTTTAAATTAAAAATCAAGACTTGAGATTTTAACAAAGGGACTGCATGAGTGTGCATACAGCCGTGTACCGTCCTAATGTCAAAAAAATAGAGCTTGTGTTAGACTGAACATATTTTGGGCGTCTGGGTGGCTCAGTCGGTTAAGCGTCTGCCTTTGGCTCAGGTCATGATCCCAGGGTCCTGGGATCGAGTCCCGTATCGGGCTCCCTGCTCAGTGGGGAGTCTGCTTCTCCCTCTTGCTCTGCCTGCCATGCTCCCTGCTTGTGCTCTCTCTCTCCCTCTCTCATGCTCTCTCTCACAAATAAATAAATCTTAAAAAAATGAACTGAACATATTTTTATATTTAATTAATAGCCTTATTTTAAAAAATAAAATTACATGAAAAATAATGAAAAACTTGGTAAATAAAATGAGTACTGGGTGTCTTGCGTAAGTCATGAATCATTAAATTCTACTCCAGAAAGTAATATACACTGTATGTTAACTAGAATAAAAAAAAAAAAAAACTTGGTAAATATATGTCAGTTAAGTTAAATGAGCTAGCTTTGGTGGCTCCTGTTTGTTTGTTTATAATAATGCCTGTTGACTTTTTTTTTCCATTTACGTACTGTTTCCTGAAGTATTAGAATGTTGGGTTTGGGGATGTTGACTTTTTAAAAACTAAGATACTTAATGGTTCAAATATGTGATATGTGTGATGAATAATATCAGAGTTTAGAGAAGGAGGAAGATAATGAACTCCTCAAACAATGCAGGGCTTGGCCCTGAGTCTTGCAGTCGGGCAGGGAGAGGACTGGCCCAGAGGTCCGCAGGCCCCGTGAAACCCAGTGTGGGAATCCAGGATTGTTATCAGGTAGACGGTGATAGGCCATCTGTGTTCTTCACTGAGGATATGGACTGAGGAAATAGAAGAAAGGACCAAAGCTGGTGACATGCTAGAGGAAGAGCCAAGAAAGATGAAATAGGCCAGGGAAGCCAAGAGGTGAGATTCAGTCTTGGGATTGCCAGAAGGAAAGAGAGCGGTGAGGGAGCAAGGGGAGGGCCACAGATCCAGCAGGGCACACAGAAACCTACCACTTAGAATACATGTTCGAGCTTCCTGCACTTTCAGGTTCCTAAGAAATGTAGTTCGCACTCAGCCCTGGTTGGTTGTAAGTCAGTGAATCCGGCTGACACGTTGTGTCACCATCTAACCTCCCCGAGAGACGAAGGTGGAGGCCTGGGTCCCATGTCCTTCTCTCTCCTCCCATGACAGGGCCCAGTGTGGGAAGCCTGATGATGTCGACTAGAAGTTGCGTGAGGGAAAACTTAGTTTTGTGCTTTCTGAGGAGTGCTGTGAATTCCAGAGGAAACTTGGCTTCCAAGTTGGTTTGGGGGCAGAAAATTACCAGCTCAGCTTTTGTGGTGTTCTATGGCTTATTCTTTAGGACAAAAGGCAAATAGGGCTTACAAGCTTGCTTTTCTTGTAAAGGGACCCTTCCAGTTTATATCTACCTTTACCATAGAAAGGCAGTCCCTTTCTCTCGAGGGCTTCTCTCTCCTCACTTTCAAGGCAAGCCGCTCAAGATGGTGCCAGAGGATAAAAGTGATCCAGTTTCTAACCCGGATAGAGTGGGAAAGATTAGACACTCACGTGTTTATATACCTTTGTATCTGTGGGAGTGCCCGGGCCTGTTCTCAGAGAGACGTTTCCACACAGAAACTGCATCTGTACAGAGGAACAAAACAAGATGTGTTCTATGGAGCTGGGAAGGCCCCCATCGCGTCAGGAAGGGTTTGCAAACAGGAATGTGTGCGCCTCAAACCATCAGCCTTCCTCTACCACTGCACTCATTCCTGGCAGGAACTGATTTTCATTGTGTTCTGCTTTCTCTGGTGTCTCCCGTCAAGTTAATAGTAGCCTGGAGTCAAATGCAGCCCTTAGATGTTTATAGTCATCTTGGCTGGGCCATTAAGATGATGAATGAACTTGCCTCTTGCCCTTGTAAGGGAGCCCTCAGGGTGGATATCGATACTCAGAAAATAATAAGTCTTTTCCGCCCCTTTTCTGTTTTTAATCCAGTGCCCCAAGCCCCCTGGTGACTTTACCTTGAACTTCCTGCGTAATGCCAGGCAGAAAAACCGCACCTGGCTCCAAGCCCATCTGAGGTTCTGACATAGAGGCAAGCTCTCTCACTCTCTCTTCCCTTGTTGGTCTTCCCCATCCCGCGTGTCAAAGAGCAATCCCAAGTTCCCTAGAGCCTTTCAGGTTTCTGAGCTGTTTCCGCCTTTGCTGACCTTCCTCCTGGAGCAGATAATAATGGGTGGTAAGTGCAGGTACCCCGAGGCCAGACCCTCACCTGGATTACCCGTGGCAGCGCTGTGACCACTGTCTGGCCTTGTAATCAGATTCCACGCCATAGTGAAGCCGGGCCCGAGAGCCAGGCTGGGCCCTTCCTGCAGTGGTGGGCAGTGCGGAGGTGGTAGAGAGACCCGGATGTCCACTTCCAATCACAACGTGGCCTCAGTGTTCCACGGTGGGGCTCAGTTTTCATATATATGAAAAGCTTCACTTGTGTATTCACTGTGTTTAGAAGGAAGGCTACGTTTTGCTTTAGAAATGTCAACAGAGCTGTAGCTACAACCAGGATCAATTAAGAAGGATGTTTCCCAGAGCTGCAGGACTTGGGTAAATCTATTTGGGGAGGGGGGTTAGAAAACATGTGTTAAACCTCTGGATTTTTTTTTTCTCTAATGAACTGAAAAACAGCAATTTAATAATTTCCTCTTTTAAGGGGAAAGGGGAGTCTTGGATTTTAAATCTTTTTCGTAAAGCAGCACAACACCTCTTAAAAGGAAAGCCATGAAAATGGACTGCTAAGCCAAGGCAAACAAAAGAAAGTGAAAAAGATCAAGGAGAACGTGGGGGTCTCAGGCTAGGTTTCTCTGAAGCTGATGCGGAGGGAGCGGGGAAGCAGGACAGGACACGGCCTGATCTCAGGCCCAGTGCTGCGGAGGGTAGCCTCAGCCTCCTCCTGCAGGGGAGCCCGGAAGTGTGAGGCACACCTCAGCAAGGTCCATCTCAAGGTCAGGAAGCCGGGCTTTTGTTCCCCCATAGCATCAGTCATGGGTTAAGGGCCACCTACCAAGGAATAAAAGGCCCAGTGCTTTCTGCCCTCTGAGGTGAGTTATGGACATTGTGGCCTCCCCGACTGAGGCCAGACCTCTGAAGAAGACCTATGGGTGCTGGCTCGTGGAAGAAGACACATGCTGAGGCCAGAGGTGGGCACCTGGATAGAGTCCCACAGAACCTGGTGGAACCCTAAGCGTGGTGGTGATAGTCGGCGGTGATAGTTGCTGTCTACTGGCGTTCGTGGTGTTCCGAAGGCTGTGTCATAAGCATGTTGACAAAGATGCAGCTCTGAGGCGTGTGTGTGACATTCTCAGGTGACAGGATCAGTAGCACGCAGGATATTTCAGCCTGCATTGGAATTGGGGAGCCAGCAAATGGAGATGCCTTTGGAATTTAATGGTGACTGTGAATGCATAGCCACATCCCGTGACGATCCAGCTTTCCAGAACTCCCATTCCATCCCTTGGAGGGCGGACCCACCGGAGGGCTCGCTGCTTCGTGGCAGCCACTGGCCTTGTTCTTATCCAGGCACCGGAGTGTCACTGGCCAGCCTGTCCTCTTCCCGAAACGAGTGTTAAACAACTGGTTTTAAAAAATAGTTAGGAATGTGTCTGGCCGCAGGTAACAGGAAGGCCAGCTTGTAACAGTTGATCCTAATGGGATTTTGATTTTTCTTTTATAAAAATAATAAATCTAGAAATGGACAGGCCAGGACTGGGAGGCAATTGTGCAACACCATCAGGAATCCTAGTTTTGGGAGCACCTGGGTGGCTCAGTCAGTTAAGCAACTGCCTTTGGCTCAGGTCATGATCCCAGGGTCCTGGGATTGAGCCCCATATCGGGCTCCGTGCTCAGCAGACAGTCTGCTTCTCCCTCCACCTGTGCTGCTCCTTCTGCTTCTGCTCTCTCACTCACACTCTCTCAAATAAATTAATTAAATCTAAAAAAAAAAAAAAAAAAGGAAACCTAGTTCTTTAGTCTTTGCACAGCCTTTCTTCACACCTGTCGTTTCTTGGTTTCCCACTTCTAGCTCAGCAGCTATGGTCCAAGCAGTAAGAAGAGGAAAGATAATAGTCCTGCCCCTTTTATTTATTTTTTTATTTCAAATCCAGTATAGTTAACATACAGTGTTGTATTGGTTTCAGGGGTACAATACAGTGAATCAACAGTTCTATACTCCGTGCTCCTCACCTACTCCACCCCCCACCCACCTCCCCTCTGATCACCATCAGTTTCTTCTCTGTAGTTAAGAGTCTGTTGTTTGGTCTTTCCACCACCCCCACCTTTTTTTTTTTTTTTTAATTCGTTGGCTTTGTTTCTTAAATTCCATATATGAGTGAAATCATTTGGTATTTCTCTTTCTCTGACTCACTTATTTTGCTTAGTGTTATACTCTCTAGACCCATCCATGTGGTTGCAAATGGAAAAATATCATTTTTCCTTTTTTGGCTGACAAGTATTTTATTATATATGTAGACCACGTCTTCTTTATCTATTCATCTGTCAATGGGCACTTGGGCTGCTTCCATAATCTGTTTGTTGTAAATAATGCTGCTATAAAAATAGGGGAGCATGTATCTTTTTGAATTAATCTTTTTTCTGTTCTTTGAGTAAATACTCAGTAGTGGAGTTACTGGACCATAGGGCAGTTCTATTTTTAACTTTCTGAGGAGCCTCCATACTGTTTTCCCACAGTGGCTGCCCCAGTTTGCATTCCCACCAATAGTGCAAGAGGATTCCTTTTTCTCCACATCCTTGCCAACACTTGATGTTTTTTGTGGTTTTGATTTTAGACATCCTGATGGGTGTGAGGTGATCTCTCATTATAGTTTTGATTTGCATTTCCCTGATGATGAGTGATACTGGACATCTTTTCATGTGTCTGTTGGCCATCTGGATGTCTTCTTTGGAGAAATGTCTGCTCCTGTCCATTTTTTAAATGGATTATTTGTGGGGTTTTGGTGTTGAGTTGTAGAAGTTCTTTATATATTTTAGATAGTAACCCTCTATCACATACATCATTTGCAAATATCTTCTCCCATTCAGTAGGTTGTCTTTCAGTTTTGTTGATTGTTAATTTTGCTGTGCAAAGCTTTTTATTTTGAAGTAGTCCCAACAGTTTATTTTTGCTTTTGTTCCCCTTGTCTCAGGAGACATATCTAGAAAAATGTTGCTTTGGCCTGCATCCAAGAAATTATGACCTGTTCTCTCTTCTAGGATTTTGATGGTTTCAGGTCTCACATTTAGGTCCTTAATCCGTTTTGATTTATTTTTATATACATTGTAAGAAAGTGGTTCAGATTCATTCTTTTGCATGTAGCTGTCCTGTTAGGCCTGTTCCCTTGTAAACTGCTTTCCTGAAGACCCACTCAGCATTTTCCAAGTACCTCTTGTTGGCCAGAACTGTGTCATGTGGCCACCTCTGGCCACAGTGGAGGCTAAAAGATGAGTTTTCTGAGCTGGGCACATTGCTGCGGCAAATACAGTCAGGTGGTTAGGGCGGAGAGGGGCTAACTGAGAGCCATCAATGGAGTCAGCCACAGCAGAAACCTGAGAGAGGTTGTTTGCAAGTTTGTATCTCTGAGAAACAGCAGAAAGGGGGAAGGAAAGAGAATGGATCACAAACAGGCAAATGACTGGCATGATCACCGTCTCCTTTTCCTTTTGCTAAAGGTCTTTCAGGCTCTGCATTGCTACATTTAAGATATTTTATTTTATTTTATTATTATTTTTAAAGATTTTATGTATTTATTTGACAGAGACCACAAGTAGGCAGAGAGGCAGGCAGAGAGAGAGGGGGGAAGCAGTTTCCTTGCTAAGCAGAGAGCCCGATGTGAGGCTGGATCCCAGGACCCTGGGATCATGACCTGAGCCAAAGGCAGAGGCTTTAATCCACTGAGCCACCCAGGTGCCCCAAGGGCATTTAGGATATTTTAAAATCATCATCAAGAATACCTGCTGGGAAGATCTGGCTTGGCCATGCTCAGGTGTCGCAGAGCACCTGGAGGGAACCAGCAGGTGACATGACCCAGTTTGGTCTTATCAGGCAGTGACCAGTGAAATCTACTCCAGCAGATGTCAGACCCTGATAACTATAAGGTGACCTTTACCTGTCTGTCTTACCTATCTTCATTGACATATGCATTTCTTATTTGCACAAGATGAAGCCATTTCCATGATAATGTCAACAGATTTGGATTGGGGCCTCCCACAAAGGTGCCACCACAGCTCTCTGTCCAGGCCAACCTGCACCAGAAAGGCCAGCATCCAGCACCCCTGTCCTCCTGAGCGCGTGGTGTTCTTGAGCCTTCTTCACTGTTCTATTTCTATTTGTGCTGTGTCTGGTTTGGCATCTGCCTTCTTAAAATGTGGAGCCCAGGCTTGAATTGCTCTCCAATGAGCCCAGCATAGAATTAGTGCTGCCCCAGTTCCAAACATGGTATTTCTGTTAATGTGGCAGCCACAGCACAATTATATCCATTTGTGATGCATTTACTCTACTTTTCTTCTAGCCTTTGGTGCTATTTGGAAGTTAAGTTATGTCATTTATAGTCTTGCTACTCAAAATACAGTCCTACACCAGCAACATGGCATCATCTAGAATCAATTAGCTTGTTAGAAATGCAGACTCTTGGGCCTCAGTTGGGTAAGCAATTGCCTTCAGCTCAGGTCATGATCCCAGGGTCCTGGGACTGAGCTCTTGTTAGGCTCCCTGCCCAGTGGGGATTCTGCTTCTCCCTCTGCTTGTGCTCACTCTCTTTCTCTCTCTCTCAAATTAATAAAATCTTAAGGAGAAAAAGAAAAAGAAAAAGAAATTCAGACTCTTAGACATGACCACCCCAGACCTGCTGAATCAGGGTCTGCATTTAACAAGATCCCTGGGTATTCGTATGCATAGCAAAATTTGAGGTTGGTCATAGCTCCTGACTTTGGGTCATCTAACTTGTTAACTTACCAAGACATTGATAAGAACCCTTAAAGGCAGTTGGAGCAGTGGACCTGGTGGGCTCCGGGTGTGATGTCTTGTGGGCAGACATGGAGCCATTTGCAGAATGGATGGGGAGGGAAGGAATAGATGTTTCTGGAGCACCCTTCAGGACTGCACTCAGTGCTTTATTTCATTGAATCCTCACCACAGTCCTGTGTGATGGGTGCTCTTACTCCCAATGTACAGATGAAAGAAGAGAAACTCACAAGATAAAAGGAACATGATCATTTTATGCTCAAGACTCATACAGGTTAACAAGACTGAGGTCACACTAGAAAGTGGCGAGCCGGTGCTAACGTCACCTTCTGGCCCAGATTTCATTGTCTTATCTGCCAGGAAATCTCTCAGATGCTTTGCCAACAATGTGGTTGGCTAACCAGGGAAATCAGTCTCTGCCTCTGTGGTTGGAGGTAATGCTGATTCTCTCTAGCATTAACTGTTAAAATGGCAGCCATCTAGGGGCTGCCCACGCAGGAAACAAGGAGGTGGGCTCTTCCCTAAAGGAAAAGAAGCTAACTGGTACTTCTGCTGGAAG
The DNA here is from genome assembly GCF_922984935.1 of Meles meles. Classification (NCBI taxonomy): domain Eukaryota; kingdom Metazoa; phylum Chordata; class Mammalia; order Carnivora; family Mustelidae; genus Meles; species Meles meles. The sequence goes on along the minus strand of NC_060069.1, from coordinate 32,165,815 downwards.
AAACAGAGAAGCCCCAAATCAAGGAGAGATCCTGAGGGATCCAAAAGAAAGTCTCAAGACAGCTTAGAGCAGTCAGGGCCAGCCCTTCCTGGCATGAGAAAGTCACACACAACCATGAGCATAGTTGCCATGGACTAAGATAGAAAGAAAAGGAAAAATCCCCTGGGCCAGAATGGGCTGTGCTTGAAATCAGCTGTGTGGTTACCAGGTAATATACAAGACTCCAGCTGCTTGGCTTGTAAATCCCATCTTCCTTCTGGACCCATTACAGCTAGTAGCACAGTTAATCACCTCTCTTTTTTTGTCCTTTTTTGTTTTTAGTCTTCAATAGCCTGTTTTAATTGAGATATAGTTTACATAGTGCAAAATGCACACCTCTTAAGGATACAGCTCTATAATTTTTGCCTATGTCTACACCCATGTAGCCACCACCCACATCAAGAATGAGTACATCTCCAGCAGTACAGGAAGATGTCTGAAATGGGACCCTAATCCCTCCAGACCTTCCATTTGCAGGAACTAGCAACTCCCTTCCTCTTGCCGCTGCCCCTTTCTCTCACCTCTGCATCTGTTCCACAAATGGCCCATTGGTTAGACCTGCAGAATATCTCCGTAATCCAGCCACGTTGCACCATCCCCACTGCTTACATCTGGCCCAAGTTCCCAACTTATTTTGCCTGATTATTGACTGCAGTAGTTTCCTTCATAATTAGTCTCCCTGCTTCCACCCTTGTCCCTTTACACTCCTTTGCTGAACCCTCCAGTGCCTTCCCAGCTCACTGTAAACTTCATTCTTTGCAATAGCTATAAGACTTTATAAGATTCTGAACCAGGTAGTTGCTTCCTCTCCAAACATATTTCCTATGACTCTTCGTCTTGCCACCGTGACCTCCTTGCTGTTCCTTGGAACACATCAAACTTATTCCTGCCTCAGGGCCTTTGCACAGGCTCTTCTGTCAGATATCCGCATGGCCCCATCCCTCAGTTCCTTCCTGTCTTGGCTTAAATGTCACCGATTAGAAATACCCTCCTGCTCCAAACACCCCCATCATATCCCCGTACCCTGATTTTTTCCATAGAACTTAGTACCATCTGATGTACTATTTGTTTTGCTGATTGTTTTAGCCCTCCCACTGAACTATAAGTTCCATATAGTATACAAAGACTTAATTCATCAGTTCATCCCTAATACCTATAGCAGTGCCTGGGGGACAGTCAGATGTCAGCATTGTTCCATGAACAAACAAGCAGATGGCAAATGGATATAGAGAGAGATGAAGGGTATTTCTGTCCTTCTATGTATTTTATGGTTACTGTGTCAGTTATCATTAAGTTTTATACTGCCCTAGGACGTTTTAAGCTCTAAGTGCTCTTTTTAAACAACTCGGTGGTTTGGAAAGGTATGCTAATTTCTTATCTCCCTAGAAAGGCAAACCACAAAGACTCCAAGAACTGGAGCAATGCTACCCCCACCTGGTGAGAGAGTCTCACTGTGTAGGATCAGGCCCGACCTGATGATGAGCGAGTTTAGTCCTTTGGAGCTGAATGTCACTATAGGTGCTGAGGGACCCCATGTGGTGTCTGTGCCTTGTGGGGTGACAGGCCGTGCAGATTCCCCTGCGCTCCCTCATTTGAGGCCAGCAGCTTTTTCCTGCCGGAGCAGTCCTCTGTCCATGTATTTCTGCCCTAGGTCTGCAGGTCCTTGGTAGGCCTGGGAATGCAAGTGATGGTCCCGCGGGCTGGAAAATCATCCACGCTCTGGGTTCTTTTGAAGAACAAAGAGTAGCCCACATGCTTTCGTTAGATTTCCCCAGAAGCAAACCTGGAGACAAGAATTCAAATGCAAGGTATTTGTTGCAGAGGTAAAGGCAGAGTGTTGGGGGGGCTGTGGAGTGAGAGAGAGAAAAGAAAGCAGCCGATGAAGATGAAGCATAGGTCATCAAGTTAGGTATGCTGTGGGCGATGGAGTCCCCTCCCACTGGGGAGCTCTGGGCCCAGAGATCAGCTCTGCGGGGCCCTTCCCAGAGAAGGAGCTGACACCTCAGACAGTTCAGAGCTAGCTGCCCCCCGGGTGAGGGTCTGGGGCTTTCTACACACTCCCCACAGTCACTGCTTGAGGGCTGCTCCCGAAGACATTACTATCCCGAACACTTCTGGCCTGCCTTGTGTAGAGGCCACAACGTCTCTGTTGCTAGAGAAGGCCCTCCAGTGAAAAACTGCAGGTGTCCCAGCTGGAGAGCCAGAGCCAGGGATAGGGACCAACAGGGTCTGCTGTGATTGCCCCCATCCCAACAAGAACTCTCACAGCCATGGCTAACCTCCGACTCCTCACTCACTGGCCACATTTCTTTCATTTTCACTTGCTTCTTCCTGGTACTCACTCAGAGGGAGGGAAGGAGATGGAACAGCAGTCACAGGTTGTGGGATTTAAGGAGACTGGAGCCAACATAGGCCTCAAACTCCCCCAGGGCATCTGGAAGCATTGGCCTCAGGCTGACAGACATAAGGCAGGCCCCCTCTGCTTTCAGGGAGCTCCCAGAATCTGTGGGGCAGGTAATGACCTCACGTGCACATGGCCCACCAGAGGTGTGGCTCAGGACCCACAGTGGGTTTTTGGCAGGAGGAAGAGTGAGTTACTTACTTGGGGCCTAATTTTAGTGAAGTCTGCCATCATGCATGAGCGCTAACAGGACTCACGCCATGGGAGCACAGAGCTACTTGTGATGGGAGGGAGGGTATCCTACTGTCGCCTCTCAGGAACCCATTTTGAAAAGAGGAAACTGAGGCTCCAAAAGGATCAGGGAGTTCCAGGAAACCGCACAGCTGGGATTTGAGCCGAGGCCAAGGCTGTGTTTGGTTCTCTATGCTCATGCCTCTCCCTAGTGAAGGTTTGCCTCCACCCAGGGGGTTATGTGACAGGGACGGCCCCTCTGGGGTCCTGCACGTGGCAAGGTGGTGAGAGCTGTGCCCTGAGCCGTCTCCACCTAGGTTTTCGTTTTCCCCCCAAGAAAGTAAGAGGAAGGACCTCGGGGAGCCCCCAACCTTTGGAGAGCTCCGCTCCCTCTGCACTTGGCTCACTTCGGCAGGCAGATGCAACTCCCGGGAGCTTTGCCAGAGGGGAATGAAGGAAACTGGGGCTGCTGGTGTCTGGGGCTGAGCGGAGGGTGGCCCTGGCAGGAGACGTGGGGCTGTATCGGGGAGGGTGGAAGCTGCCGCAGAGGACCTTGCTAGGAGGTCGGCTGCAGGAGACGAGTGGCCGGCACTCCTCCTAAGGATGTTCCTCAGAGTCACAGTTGGGAAATACATCACTACAGGGTGCGTCCTTGGCCAAGCGTCTCCATAATGAAAACCCAGCCTTTCTGAATGCAGCCCAGCCCTCCTCTGAACTGAGGCGTGAGAATTCTGTAGACATCCCCTGAGTACCTTGGTGGTATCTGGAGAGGCCTAGGACTCAGAGATGAGGCAGGTGTCAGTCAGCTCCTTCTCTGGGAAGGGCCCTGCAGAGCCTGGTGTGAGGCAAGGGGGTTCCTGTTGTGACCCAAGCCTGGGAGGAGTGTCAGTTCTGCTCAGCAGAAAGATCTGCTAGAATCCCACAGCACAGCGATGACCGCTAGGAATTGTTGGCGTGTGTCTCAAATTTTTTCTTGTATTTTTATGTACATATTTATGCATTTGAATATGTATTATACAGGAGGACATGTGGAGTGTTTTATGCATATCGTACCAGAAATACTAATCCTTTGCCAATAACATTTGTCCCCAATTTGTCCTTTTTTTTAACTTTATTTGTGACAATTAGGCCAACAGACATCCTTAACTCTTACATAGTTCACTCATCTTTTTCTTTATGCATAGTTTCTGACTTTGGTGTCAGCTTAGAAATTCTTCCCCATCTCCAGATGTCTACCCAATATGTATCCGTACTTCCTAGTTGCTTTTTTTTTTTTTTCCTCACATTTAAATTTTCAGTCTGTCTTTGGTGGAATTTACCTTGGTGTGAGGAGAAAAATGTACAGAGTCAACTTTATTTTTTCCAAATAGTCTGATGTCTCCAGGAGACTTGTTCAACACCCTTTACCCACCCACACCGCCCCTGACCTGAAGTCACCATCTTCTTCGTATTCTGAATTCGCATTTACATTTGGATCCAGTTCTGGATTTCCATGTTCTGTCCCCTGATCTTTCTACCTCGGGGACACACCAGTGCAACTTTAATGGCTGAAGTTTCATATGACAGCTTAACATCTGGGAGAACCAATGTCTCCCCTAGCATGCAACTTCTTCAACTTTCTCTGCCTAATGTCTCATGCTTATTTTTTCAAATCATTCCTTTAAGTTCAGAAAAATTCCATTGACGTGTGATTGGAATTACTTTAAATATGTACTTTAGTTTTGAAAGAACAAACACATTTTTCAGTTTTCAGGTTTCTCATCCAAGAATCTACTCTGTCCATTTGCCCTTCCTTTCTGTCCCTCAGAAGAATATCATCATTTCCCCACTGAGGGTCCTGCCTCTTCTTGTTATTCCTGGATATTTGCTGTTGTAAATATTATATATTTTGGAAAATCTATTACATTTTTTAGAATATCCATGATATTTTTAAACTGGCTCGGGGAAAAAAAGCTTTCAGGTTTGGTATAAGTTTAACTGGTGATATCATTGAACTATAGTACCTTGGTTTTTAAGTTGCATTCATCTCAGCCCATTTTAGGTAGAATCAAAACCTATGCAAATTATGATTTTACTCCACCTTTTTAATATTATACCTCACTTCCTCTCCCAGAGGAGTCCCCTGACTCTTGCTTCAAGGCGGGTTGAACAGCAGTGGGCACAGTGAGCATCCTTCTCATTCTCAACCGTAATGGGTCACGATGGCAGTTATAGACCTGAGCTCTATGTTTTATTAATCATATTAAGGAAGTGCATTAACATGGATGAGCACTGACATCCTGTCAAATATACTTTGAGTCTATTCGTAAGATCCTGGCAAACATGAAGAGCTTTTATGCATGAAAAGGAATGGTCATTTCCATTAGTATGATATCTAATACCCAAGCCACTTATTTTCAAACAACTACCATTTTATACAGACTCACATAGTCCCTACATAACTTTGTAAGTCAAAAACATGGATTTTAGGGGCTTAGGTTAAACCTTATGAAACTGATACTGTTGTAGCTGAAAGATAGCCAAATATTGGCGATGTCAGCTGGTTCAACCCAATAGATGTTCTCATTTAGCTTTGAACGCAAGCTAAATCACTCGAACTTTTTCATAAATCTCACACTCTCTTAAATACTTTCAATACCTTAAAAAGAAACAAACTCCTGATTCACCAGTCGGGGCTAACACTGAAAACCAACTGCATAATTGCTGCCATCAGAAATCTCAATTTATTATCTCTAGTCTTATTTCTAAGTTTGACTTTGGTTCCTTCCTGGAGCTGCACTCGTACAGACATTCCCAGAAGAGTTGGGGCCTCCTGCTCAAGCCTGAAGCATTGGCTGGCATTGCTGTGGGAGATTCAGGTCCAGGGACACAAGGATGCTACTCTGGTCCATTATCCAGTTGTCCAACGTAGCCAACAGTGTGGATGTTCCCCCTGGTGCCCTCCGGTTCCTTCCTGCCATCTTTGTCCCTCCACCCACACACACCCCCCACCTTGGTTTTCTTTTGACACCCAGGCATGGTGATTCTCGTATTGAGAACTACCTTTACCTGCCATCATGAAGAGCCATGAGTGCCCCGACCTGAACTGCCCTTGGCCATTGTGCTGGAGATGTTACAAACGCCCAGCACCCCCAGATCAGAACAGCTGTGAGGTGACTGACTCCAGAGCTCCCCTGCAGGATAAGGAAAGGCCACCCTCTGAGGGACTTGGCCTGAGCTCACATCCTTGCCTGATTTCCCCCCACCCCCCAGACCCCTTTTCCTGCTTCCCATACTTTTTTACCGTACCCTGAGAGCACATTTTTTAATGCATCTTTTCATCAAGAATACTGATCTTGGGGTCTGCTTCTGAGTACCCAGACCTACAGCAGACAGGCCCCCTTTTTTATAAATAATCTTTGTTCATCACAGCAGAAACTTCCCAAACTACTGATCTGACCAATCAGCTATGTTGTTTTGTTTCTCTGTGACCACAAACTTTTCCCTCAAATGACCCTGTTTGGAGTATCTTATCTTTGTAACACAACCTAATATAAATCTACTTTGTAAGTATTTGCTCTGAGTGATTACTTGTTCTGAGTCAGGCCCCATCCAATTCAGTGAAATCTAAAGTTTTTGATCAACTTGGGTCCCTGAAATTACAACTTTTTTGTTAATTACTCTGTTTAAACTATTGGCCTCTGAAACGATCATGCTGCTTCTCTTTCTCGACCTTTTAATAAGATCAAGTGTATTTTTAAAAGCTCCAGCCTCTATTTGGTCATTACTATGTCACCGGACTCAGTTGGCTAATACTTGATTTAGTATTGTTTCGGTATTCATAAACAAGAATTGTCTGCAGTTTTCTTTCTTGTGTGGTCTCTGTCAGATTGGTGTCGGGCTTTTGCCAGCGTTCCCAAAAATAAGCAGGAAGTTTACATTCTTTCTTGGTACTCTGGGAACGCACACAGCACGGTCACGGCTGCCACGGCAGGCCACGGGAACCACGGCTCCCGGCAGCATGATGCACACACCTGTGCTCAGGACTTCACTTGCATTAATATATTTAAGCCTCACACCCACCTGGAGAGGCATGTCCAGTTACAAGCTGAGTTTTCCTGGTGAGAAAACGGAGGCTTAGCAAGGTTAAGGAAGAGCTGCCGCCAGCGAGGGGCCGAGTGGGAATTCAGGCACAGATTGGCCACTCCAGGGAGCTCAAGTGCATCTCCTTTGCATAAAGAGACTTGCTTATATGTCTAGCACAGTGTACTGGCTGCTCCCCTGGCTCTGGGGCCGTTCCCCTTGGGAAGGCCAGGTGCTTCGTGAATGAGGTCTTTCTCCTGACATCATCAGCAGTTTTTTGTGCAGGAGGTAACGGGCAAGGAAGCATTGATGAATTTGCCGAGACAGCTGCACGTGGTCTGAACAAGGCTCTCTTCTGTACCCCAAGGCTCTTGGCACACGGGCCCAGCTCCCAACCAGTCCCTCCTGGAGTTAGCTTTGCTGTGGTGCCTGCGTGTCTCCACGCTGGATCCTGGAAGACGGGCAGGAGCCTCACCCTCGGGTTTTCCTCCCTGAAATTCATTTGTCCCCAAGTGAACTCAACATGAAAGGAAGATCACACATGAAAGCTTTGCCCTGAAGTGGGTTTGGAAAGGTGGAAACAGCACCGTCCTCCCTGTTTTGACATTTACCTGTTGAGCATTTGACAGCTGGGTGAGGAAACGGTGGTGGCTTTGTGCTCTTGGCACAGCGAGTCTGACAAACCAGGACATTACTGAATGATTGATTATATCCTGTAACAAGCGGAATACTGTGACATGCTCTCATTTCCTGATGTACCGCGTACAATGGGGCGATGCTGGGTTGTGGAGACAGCTGTGATTTTCATGAGATAAAAGCCTCTAGTTTTGTTTTGTTTCACTCTGAATAAGCCAAAGGCTGGTTTTCTCAGCACAAGGCTCAGTGAGTACCATAGAGCCCTCGTTTTCTTCCTTTAGAATGAGGCTTCGGTGGTAATGATTAACGCATATCCTGAAGGTCTGTAGGGATTAATTCTCCTGCAAGAACAGGACTCACAAATGGGAAAGTGGGGCCGCTCGCTGAGTCCTGACTGGGACCACAGTGGCATCCATTCGCTCAGCGAATATAAGTCATGCGTTTAACACAGATCGGGGGTAGGAGATGCATGAGCAAAACAGACACAAGCCATGCCCTCAGTCTGCGTACAGTCCATTGGGGAACCAGTTCAGCGTGCAGTGGGTCAAGCCCACGGTGAGTGGACCGCACGTGGGGGTCGTGGCAGATTTTCTTGAGGCGCCGGGGGAGGTTTCCGGGAAGAGCAGAGATGCTGCGACTGGAGAAAACAAAGCTGTTTCAGGAAAGGTCAGTGTGGTGAAGATGCGTGAGCAAGTGAGCTGGGGACAGACCAAGGGGAGGGGCCGGGCCGGCGGGGCCGATGGCACAGGCCACGTACAGACCCATGGCCAGATGTCCCCACCCCGACCACACGGAGGGCGGCTCTGTGTGCGCTTCAGCTTCTGCTTTTCCTTATTGTTGGAGCCTCCGAATAGGTTTATAAAATACCATAAAAATGTTTATGCACTTATTTATCACAAAGCTTGAGTCCAGCACTCATGTCTGAGAGAGGAAGAAAGGGCCTACTGTTACTATTTTTCCTTCCTTTAGAATATTAGCCCTAAAAAGCTATCCTCAGTGAAAATAGCTTTTTAACTGAGACCAGAGTTGTCATCATGAAAGAACCATTTACACATCGGGCTGCTGCTGATGGTCATCAGTCCGAGCTCTTAATCTGAACCTTGTCCTGGGAAGAGGAAAGCCCAGTCTCTGAAGGACTTGAAATATTACGTTTTACAGGTAGACAAGCCCCCAGGAAAGGAAATGGTGTACAGAATGTCACAAAGCCACATGCATATTGATTTTTTGATTCTTGTTTCAGAATCCAGAGGCAGGTTCAGAATAGCTGCTTCTTTCTTCGGCCACTTGGAAAATGGAGCTTGGTGCAAGAGATTGCTGAGGCTCCCAGCTCCGGTTTCCAGGCTCAGGGTTACGAGGTGTGTTCCCCGAAATGCCCTACCTGCGCTCCGCATCGGCTCCTGGCCAGCTCCAGTGTGCAATATTAGTTTTGGCTTTGGGAAAGAAGGTCTCTTTTTCTTGGCTAGAAGTACACGGCAACCATTTTATTTTGCTTGTGCCTCACGATTTAATTGGGGAACGAGGGGAAAGAGTACACACACTGGGCATCTGGGCTTTTTCTTTAAAGCCACAATCAACCCAGCTTTCGAGAACATGGCTTGCTGTTTGGGAAGGAAGGAGTGTGTTCTAGCAGGACCAGGCCTCCTGGGGACTTTCTGGATGGAAGGAGCAGAAAATGAAAAGGTTGACTGATGGTCCAGCGGTTTCCATGCAATGGGCTTGATGTTGGGGGTAAAATGGAAATGAAGGATGGAAGGGAGGTCAGAGGAAGTTTGGTTTCACAGAACAGGAGCCCGGGCAGGTGAATTTCTTATATCCTTGCTCCCTCCCCACTGTGTATCTTGCCTGCGAGCCCTTTAAGCTGTCGGGAGGACTCTTCCCCCATGAGCTCCCTCTGGAAATCTTCCCCTTGGCCTCGGTTAGACTACTGGGCTCTTTGATTCGACCTTTAACCGAAATGATGTTTTTCAGACCATTCCTTTCTCTACGACCTACTAACCCCAGGAAAATGGTGTCTGCCATTCACCAAGCCTGAAATGAGGTGGTACGTCCAGGTAGTCTGTTGGAGCAAGATTCCCAGGGAGCAAGAAGGAGGGAAGAGAAGCCCACATGAGTGTGTGTTTTTAGGTCACTCCTGGCGGTGCCTGCAGCTTTGAGAGGTGTAAAGAAAGTCACTCAGAAACCTCTGCTAGAGGACACGAGACTGGGCATTCATCCCTCACTCCCATTCCCAGTCAGTTGAGGGCTGCCTCCGAAGGAGTAGAGTGTTCTGCCTCGGCAAGGGTGCTGTTGAGCGTGAGGACCCACGGAACTTTCTGCTGAGACCAGAGCTCGGCCGGGAGCAAAGGACACATGGATCTGAGGTGTGCACTAAACCTGTTTTTAACCCCAATCCCAACCCAGGCTCCCAGAACCTGAGCTCAGCCCCTCATTGCCTTCTTCCTTTTGAGCAAACACATTGGTCAGCTCTCCTCCTCGGTTTCTGGAGATTTTCTATGAGCCCACGTGGAAGATAGTCTGAATTCTAAGTAGAGATGAACAGGTAGGACTTTGTGTTTGGGAAGGAGATGGGTGGGGAGATCACTGTGCTTGACATGGGATATAAATTCAGAACCCATGTAAGTGGGGAAATGTCTGAAAAGTTTGGACATTTAAACCATACTGTGCAAGAAACTTTATTTTGAGATAAACAAATGAAATCCAGACTTTAGGAAAGGTAAATAAGGAATTGATTGCTTTAACCACAGGCTCATTCTGTTTACAAAAAGATTAATACTGAAAAATTTTTAAACATCTTGACAGGGGTCAGTGCAATTCAAATAAAAAGGCAAATAAATGTGCTTCAACAATTTACAGTAAATTATTTAGTTAAGGGTTATCTGCTGTTTAAGTGGGAACTCAGGGAGTGTCTGCCCATTCAGCAGGTGAGGAAAACCACGTCTGGAGGAAAACCACATCTTTTAAAGAGTTTATGAAACCCCTCCTTCGTTTTCTCTATATTTGTGGTCTTGTCCTGTTTCTTGCTATTTGCAGTACCATCCAGTACTTTGAAGGTCTGGGGACAGCAAATAAAATTGATGGCCTTTTTTTGTCACCCGTCCTGAGTTGGTGTTTTCCTCCATGTTCAGAGGCTCATTCCTCAGCCTGCAGGGACACAAGTACAGTGAAAGGAGGTGATGTCCGGGTTTCTTGCGCACATCCGGTATCTCTGGGACCCCGTTTCCTTTTGCTCCAGTCAACGGGTTCAGTGGGGACCTCGCCGCAGGGCCCTAGTAGGAGATGTGCTACTCGTAGTTCTGCAGTGGTTTTCTTATGTTCCTTCTCTGTTTTCATCTGTGGACATCCTTTCTGCTCTCTTTGGGGGCAAACCAAAAAAGAAGAACTAGCTGTCACTTCTGAGCAAGCGGACGGGGGACAGGCCAGGGCTTCCCTTGGCTGGGAGCACGGGCTGGCAAGGGGCTGGGTGGGTGGGTGACTCTGTCCTCATGGCCACCCCTTCCTGAGTTCTTCCTTTAGCCGGGCAGACTGTGGCAACTCCCAGGGACTCTCATCTACTCTTCACAGCACCTCTGTACCCGTCACTGTAACAGACCGCTCCCAGATGCAGTGGCCCAATACAGTAGCCATCTAATGTCACTCATGACCCTGGCCATGGTCTGTCTGCTCCAGGCCAGGCTCCTGACCTCCTGCAGCATCTGTGGTGAGCTGGCAGGCTCCTGGGGCTCCCTGATGTCCAGGGAAGTGGGAACGGCTGCTCTGTGGTCCTGTCCTCCAGCATACTGGCCCAGGCTCATGCACAGAGGCTCCAGGAGAGGCAGTGGAAGCTCCTAGGCCTCCAGAGACAGGCAGAGCTTCACTTCTGCTGCATTCTGCTGGTCAGAGCATGTGGTGTGTTCTGCCTGGACTCAAGGTGGAGAAAAGAAGTCCTCCCCGGCAGGGGCCAGCCACAGGGAGGCAGAACATAAGGAAGGGTAAAGGGAGGCGTCATGGTCTTCACTCCTCACCCTTAACTTGAGAATCCTACAGGGAGAGAGTGGAGCACACCTTTGGGGGGCTTTGGGAAGTTCAGAGCAGAGCTGGAGAATCCAGTGTTTCTAAAAATACTCTCTGGGTGAAACAGACACCAGGCAGGGAAGGGATCCCATCAGACTCTTTCTTGTCATAGAGAAAACCGAGGAGAGGGTTGTACGGACAGCTCTTGCTTGAGTTTCACAAAGACTTGGCAGAGCCCTGCAAGGGAGAGGGACACACCCAGTGTGTGACGGGGATGCTGTTGGGCCCAGTCACAGCCGTCATCTCAGGGAGCACCCACGCTAACCCTGCAGAGATGGGATGGTCATATCCATGTCACAGAGCGGAAGACTGAGCTCCGGAAGATGGTGGTTTGCTCCAAGTCACAAAGCTAGCAAGTGGCCACGCTGGGACTGGAACCCCCATCAGCCTGATGACAGACTTGTCCGTTGCCATCCTGCTTCACAGTGAAGGACAGGACCTGACCCTTGACATCACAGAACTGACAGGAAGTAAACACGGTGTCCCTGCACCCCACCACATGTCCAGCCCAAAATACAGAATGATGAAAGATAGGGTTTGAGGATGAGCTCCCAAGTGTGGTTCCGGTGGGAGGGGAGTGAAAGAGCTCTCACTTGGACACCAAACAGAGTCATTCTGGCCTCAGAGTGTCTTCCAAGAGGGACTCTGAAGCCTGAACACGAGAGCTGGATTCCTTAGTTCTGGGGTGACAATATAGTCTGTCAAACTGGGACACTTCGAGCATTTACTGGGAGCATTATTAGTAATTAGCTCCAGGAAAACAGGCATACACTGGGACTGTCCCAGGAAAATGGGATGCATAGTCTACCCTATTAATGGCCAAAATACAAGGAGGGCTTGGTGACTCTGCAGGCTCCCTGGAGTGGACACAAGGGGAAAAGACTCTGGCCTTGGAGCCAGATGAGGTGGGCCTTAGTGTGCCCCACCACCACTGTCTGACTCTGGGTCTCTGCACAGTAGCCCTGCAGCAAATTACTTCAAAACCTAGGAGCTTCAAACAGCAAACAGTTACTATCCTTCACAGTGGGTCAGGAATTCAGGGTGCTTCTGGCTCCGGGCCTCTCGTGAGAGCACAGTCCAGATGTTGGCTGGGGTACAGTTACCTAAGACTTGACTGGGGCTGGAGGATCCATTTCTAAGGTAGCTTCTCACATGGCTGGCAGATTGGTGGTAGCTGTTGGCGAGAGGCCTCAAGCCTCAGGAGCCCCGCCGACAGGTTGTCTGAGTGTCCCTACAAAATGGCGGCTGAATTTCCTCACAGGGAACCGGGCAGCTCACCCGCTCATGACCATCTCTCAGATGTCACACAGAATCACTTGCGCCACATTCTGTTACTTGGAAGGGAGTCTGCAAGTCTGGCCTACATTCAGGGGCAGGGGACTGAGGCCCCACCTTTTGAAGGGAGGAGGGTCAAATAATTTATGGACATATTTGAAAACCACTGTTCCTGTTCAGGATGTATGTTCCAGACTTATAATTTAGGTACTGTCTGTAAGGTCCCTGCAATAGTACCCAGCATTCATTAAAAACAAAGACTCTCTGGGCTCATCAGAGTCCAGCAGAAGCCTTTCCGAATGATGATGGACAGGGACAGATTCAAGATCCAGTAAGTCTGGGCATGCCTGCCAGGCATGAATGAACCAGAGTCACTTTTAAAAGTAGGCCTGAGGAAATTAGGTCAGCTCTGAGGCTTCTTCAGATGTAGGTCATTTGTCTGTGGGACCAGACAGCTAGAGGACTCCATCTCAGTATGGACTTTAACTCATGTCCCCCTAAATTTCTCTGATGAGCACCCCAACCCCCATTTGGTGTGTGGGGCCATCATGGCCGAGTGTCCTCCCCTCTTAGGGGAAGTGGGCGCCAGAACTATGGCACCCAGGCCTACCCTGGGGGCTGTTCTCCAGCCCACCCTCTGCTAGGCCCCTTCAAGGGCTTTTATTTAATTTGCTTTCCAGAACACTGGGAGATATGTGTTTTTACCTATTTTAACCTTTTTCATGCCAATCAATAGAAAACTCAACTCAAAATGGCTTGGGTGAGAAAACAATTTGTTTTGCAAACCAAAAAAAACTGAAAAAAACCTAAGGTTGGCTTTAGCCACAGCTTGTTGTTGGGCCTCAGAAAGTTGTCACAGTGTCTCTCCATCTGTCAGCTTCTCTTTCTCATTTTGGCTCGTTCTTTAGGCTGTCCCCTCGGGGGTGGCAAAACGGCTGCCAAGCTGTGGTGATTGAGCAGTCTCGTGTCATAAAAGTCCTAGCAAAAGTTTCACCGAGTCTCCTTGGTCTATTTGCCTTAAGCCTGGGTCACATGCCCCACCCACCACTTAGGGGAGTGGGGGGTGGAGTGCCACCCGCAGCTCCTGGGCTGAATGTGGGGAAGAGATGGCTCCCCAGAGGGAACTGTGATGGGTCCTCACAGAGCTGGAGGACAACAGTGTTTCCTCATTTACCAGTGCAGAAATCGGGCTCAACTCAGGCAAGGAACTTGGCCATAATCTCACAGCTAGCAGTAGTTAAGGGTTGCTACTTCTCCTGCTCATGTTGATGAAAGACGATGTTCTCTCTCTACCTCCGCCTTCGACTTCAAAGTGCTCTGTGGCCATCTTAAGTGGCCACTAAAACTCTAGGACATGATGAATGGTTCTAGAAGGCACTGGGTTAAAATGCCATTGGTGGATTGTGGCATTAGAGGATACCTGCTGAGGGGAGGAACCAGAATTCCCAGGAAAACCCCTCTCAGAAACCCTTGGAAGAACTGGACACTTTTGTCGTCTCAAGGCCCGTGTGGTATTTTCCTTTTACTTTCTAGTGCTGGTTGTAAGATTTAAACACAGAATTCTTCTCTCACATATCACTTCTCAAGAGTTAAAAATTCATCTGCTAAGGAGATGCAGAGTTGGTGCTCACAACAGAGGGGCCTCCCTCCCCCACATCCCCTCGTCTGTCTAGAAGGTTCCATTTGAAGGGACTGCCTTTCATCTCCAAACGCAGAGGAGGGCAGTGGACTGAGCCACAGATGGGAAGAGGGAGGGGGGCCTCCAGAAGACAAGAAACAAGCTCTCTCCCCAAATAAGCAGAAAGCCTGAGCTGTGAAACCCAGATTGTTGGCACTGGGAGGGGCCCAGGGGTGCTTCCCTTGTGAGGTCATTGGAACAGGGCAGGAAACCTGAATCTGCTGCCAAAGAAAACTCTCTGTGCTCTTTGTGAAAAGCCTGCCGAGCTCTCTTCACGAGGGGGCTGCTGCTTGAGACTCACGAATGGGCCCACTGGCTGCCAGCAAGGTGTCTCCTGGCCTTTTCTGAAGGCCTGGGCCACTCTACTTGCAGTCACACTGCTGCTTCTCTCTGCTCTAAGGGCAGGCTGGGGGATCCTCCAGGCCGAGAAGACACCGTCCGACCCTTGTGTTTCTGATTGGGAAACACCACATAGGCCGGAGTCTGTTTTGTGGCCTGAAATGCCGTGTGTGAAATGTTTTCTTCCCCAGCAGAAACAGCCCATGGGGTCACAGGCCCCTCTCTGCATCCTGCTCAGGGCTGGTTATGTCTGAGACAGGATGGCCACCATCCAGTCGGTCGCAAGGACACAGCTCGGGGTAGAGGAACCGTAGGCATCGTGTGAATCCCGCTTTAGCCACCGAATAACCACACGCGTTGTGGCAGGTTGTCCAAACTCCCGGAGCCTCATTTTCCTCATCTGGAAAGTAGGGATGATGAGACCCAGCTCACAGTGTCAGGCTTAAATAAGATGGCGCTTCAGTAAATGTTTATTCCTTCCTCCCCTTCTGTTCTCTTCAGCATTTCCTCGCCATAGCACCATTACCTTAATCTTCTATTTTTGGGGGTGGAGTCAGAGTCAGTGTGGCAGAAGGTGACACAGTGTGGCAGAAGGCATCCCAGGGACAGTGGAAGGCCTGTGAAGGACTCCCTTACACCAGCAGCCTCACGGGGCCCCACAGACGTCAGAGCATCCCTGGAAGGGGCCATCTCAGGCATCCACTGGCTCCGCCGACCAAGGTCTACTCCGTCTCCCGAGGCTGTCCTCCACTGGGTGTCCTGGCCACGGCCAGTGTTTCTGAAAATCCACACTGGTGCTCCTCCAAGCATGGTCTCCCGACCCAGCATCCATACCGCCGGGGAGCTGGTGAGGAAAGCACACTCACAGGTCGTCCCCAGACCTGCTGAACCGGAAGTACTGGGGGTGAGTGACAGCAGTGCGCCTCTGACGGTGACAGAGTTTGAGAACCTCTGTGCCGTAGGCAGGGTATCGCAGAGCAAAGGGAGGAAGACCCACATGCCCTGCGCCCTGAAGGGCCCTCTGCAGACTGGTGTCTATGAGGCGGTGCAGGCCTTGGGGTTAGGCTGCCACACTGGAGTTCTAGTGCTCATGCACCTGCCGTGTGACTTTGGGCACACTCCTTCACCCTCCCCGGGCCCCTGGATCTTCACCGGCAAAGCATAGGATCTCATACCTCGGAGGGCTGTTGGGAAGCATAGATCTGTCCATTGCCATGAAGTGCTTAGCGCAGAATCTGCCACGTGACCAGAGTTCAGTGCACGTTAATTCTGTCCCTTATTTTTTGGGCAGCCCAGCCAGACGGAGGGTCTTGTTCCTGGGAGTGGCCTTGAACAGCCTAGGATTTGTCAGCCAATGCAGGCGGCAGTGCAGAGGAAATACTTGGAAAGTCCCTTGAGAGAGCCAAGGAGCAGCCCCCACCCCCATGATGGCAGCCACCACAGGGACGCGCTAAAGCCTTGCTGCAAGGCTGTGGGGTAGGAATGACGATCTGTGTTTTTACAGAGGCACTTGCCACTGGATAAGTGGTTGAACTGTGACGTGAACCCAAGTCAGTATGAAAAAAACCATTGTGCAATGACAAGTTGATAAGTTTCCAGGGTCGCGGGTCCTTCCCCTGGGAGGCTCTGTAAAGAGGAGAGTGGCTTTAAACTGCTGTTCAGGGTCCCTGCCTGGAGGCTGGTGCAGATGGGGCAGGAGGCCTCCCTCCCAAACGGGACAAAGAGAAAATGCTTAGGAACAGTAATTAAATGAGTTCATGTTTATGAGGCACTTAAGTGGATTCAAATCGATATGTGAGTCATGTAAGTCTGCCTCTGTCTTAGCTTGCACCCTTTGTGTTTGGTGGGTGGAATTCTTTGTTTTAAAAGAGCCTGGTTTGCTTAGAGCTGGCCTTCCCAGTAAAGCAGCCCTGCTCTGCATCGTGCATTAGAGAGAATGAGAGGTTTTCTAAGGCCTGGGATGCCATTTGCTCAAAGCCTGAAGTGCTCCGACTGGTGCCAGCTTGACATCCCCCTAGCTGGGGCACAGAGAGAGGAGGGAAGCGGGATGTTTCTGTGATGGTCTCAGAGTTCCCTAGAATGAAATCCAGAGATAAGGCATCATGTAAAATTAATTTACTAGGAGGTGTTCCCAGGAAGTGGAAAAGGAGGCCCAGCAAAGGTATATCACAGTTCTCAGGGGGCAAGGACAATTAGGTGGGTAACTTTGACACAAAGTATAGGTCACATCTCAGAGCTCCCCAGTCAGGGACAAGGGCTCTTCGGTAAGAGTTCCTCCAGGCAGGTGTGAATTCCCAAACATCGCCATCTCTCCACATTCACAAAGAGGTACTGGCAGCTGGAAATCTGTGTGCATGGCCACATGGGGAAAGAGGCGAGGGGGTGTGGAGGGAGCACGTCTTCCTTCCGTGCTCTGCTGTGAGTAGGGTGGGGTATGGTCAGCCCAGCCATCGGAAGCGGCACTAAAAACCAGTGTGGAAAGCAAGACAAATGAAAAAATTGTCAGAAGGAGAATAAAGAATGAGCAAAACCACCCATGAGGGAGCACACAGAGTTCTCATCAGTCCATTCCCTCTGCAACGCCAGGGGATGGGAAGTCATAGGGAAGCCAGTCCATTCACCTGCACCCTGCAGCTCAGCCCTTTTTTTTTACCCCCCCCCAAGAACGAGGAAAAATCAGATCTTTCACAAACTCTAACAGGCCTGAATTTAAAACCTAGCCATGAAAAAAACAAAATCCCGGGGCGCCTGGGTGGCTCAGTGGGTTAAGCCGCTGCCTTCGGCTCAGGTCATGATCTCAGGGTCCTGGGATCGAGCCCCGCATCGGGCTCTCTGCTCCGCAGGTGAGCCTGCTTCCTCCTCTCTCTCTGCCTGCCTCTCTGCCTACTTGTGATCTCTCTCTGTCAAATAAATAAATAAAATCTTTAAAAAAGAAAAAAACAAAATACCCCTTCTTCTTTGTGTAACGTGAGTCCGTTTGCATAAGTGGCCAATGAACTGAAAACATTAAAACAAAATATAGAGAAAACCAGCTACAATCCAAGGAAGTGCAGTGTATCTCCCTTGAAACTACAAAAAGGACACATAGCTTAGCGTTTAGTTAGAGTCATGGGTCCTTCTCAGTTCAGTGCTGTAAAGAGGACTTGCTCTTGTTCGGAGTAGTATTGAGCCTCAAGGTTCTCGGCATCAGGCTTTTCCTTGGCACGTGTGCGGCCTGAGGGTCCTGACATACAGCCTGAGCTCCCCTCTTTGTCCTTCCGTGGACACTTCTACAGCTGGAGCCCGCAGCTGGTGTATGTCCCTCTGTGCCTGGCTCGGCGGAGCAGGAGAGTTTGCTCCAGACCTCCACAGCATGAGGTTTACCGAACAGGTCCTACAGGGATCCGTTCTCTGCCTTTTAGTCTGCTAGATGTAGTTTTGAATAAGGGCGCCCTCAGCTAGATCTTCCCATGTTACAAATAGTATTTTTTGTTGTTTGTCATTTCATAACAGCTTTTTTTGTTTTTAAGGTTTTCTTTCTTGATTTGACAGATAGCTCTAGTAGGCAGAGCAGCAGACACAGGGAGAGGGAAAGGCAGGCTCTCTGCTGAGCAGGGAGCCTGACGTGGGGCTCCATCCCAGGACTCTGGAATCACGATCTGAGCTGAGGGCAGACGCTGAGCCACCCAGGCGCCCCTTGTAATTGCTTTTGACCTGGGTGTTCTCAGCTTCTCTTATACACGGAGCTCTGTGTCAGCCCACTGAGCACATCCCACCCAGGCAGTCATCACACCCGGGTCTTCAGGGGTCTTTCCTCTAACAGCTGGGTCCTTCTCCCTCCCCACAGACTGGGACCACCACCACCTGGGAGACAACAGGGACTGCTTGTAAAAGCAGTGTAGGACATTGAGGCTGCCCGAGAGGGAATGATTAAATGAGAAAGTGAATGTAAAGACATAACAGAAAACATGCATATCTCATACGTAAGAATTACTCTATAGGAGCTGTTTCCCATTTGAGGCAAAATAAAAAACACTTGTTGAATGAATGGATGGGCTTCCTCAGGAGCAGCAGGAGGTAGGCTCCTGGGGGAGCCGGCCACCATCTCTCCAGTTCTTCTCTCTTTGTCATGGCCCTGAGAGCATGGGGGCAGGGCACCAATCTGTGAGGCTCCCATCCAGGACAGGGGAGGGCATAATGATGGGTGTCCTGTCCTCAAGGGAGTTGGAACCCAGGGAAGGCACTTTTTTCCCCTTCACGCTAGCTCTCAATCTCTTCACCTCCAAAACGGCAGTGGCTGTCCTCGCCCTTGGGGTCAGTGTTTCAGAAGCTGACATGGAACACTTGCTCCAGATGATTCAAAATCCAGATCTTCTGACCCTGCTTCTGCTCCTAAGACTCCCTCTCTGGAGGGCAGGGCCTGCAGTTGGCATCTATAACAAGGATCCTGACGCAGTCTAACCTTTGAGGGCCCTTAACGAGTGCATGTTGGAACCACTGAGGGAGCTTTCAGCAAATGCTTGCCCAGCTGTGTGCTGTGATTCAGTGGGTCTAGGGCAGGGCTTCCACCTGGGTCTTTTGTAGAAAGCGTTGTACACAGAAATCATCTTTCTAGAGCCATTATAGAAATCAGAGAGAAGCGCCTGCTCTGGTGGTCCCCAGCCTCCTGGCCGGGAGCAGGACTTGGGGAGAGCAGCCTGGGCTGGAGTTCAGCTCCTCTCCCCCTCAGCCAAGTCTCTTGTGCAGGAAGCAGTCCACACAGTTGTGCATGGGGTCTCTGGCCCCACCTGGCCCCAGTGCACACTCAGTTAGAAATCAATGAGCGGTGCTCGTTGGTAATGACCTCTGAAGGGCTTTAAGTAAAAGCGAACCAAGGAGTGTGTTAAGATTCACCTGGAGTGGGGTGCCTGGGTGGCTCAGTGGGTTAAGCCGCTGCCTTCGGCTCAGGTCATGATCTCAGGGTCCTGGGATCGAGCCCTGCATCGGGCTCTCTGCTCAGCAGGAAGCCTGCTTCCTCCTCTCTCTCTCTCTCTCTCTCTCTCTGTGTGTCAAATAAATAAAATCTTAAAAAAAAAAAAGATTCACCTGGAGTGGCTTGTAGAACAGACTAGGACCTGCAGAGAGTGGGGCATCCGCTAAGGGGGCGTTTTGTGCCAACCTGGACAGAAGGAGGTTAGACCTGGAGTGTTGTGGCAGCGAAGAAAGAAAAAGGGAGGGAGGGATCTTCTGAAAGAAGATGCCTATTCTTTAAGGAGAGTCCTGAACGCGTCCAAAGGTAGCTAAGCTGATGTACCAACCCAAGGGAAGACATGAGGAGGCGGTGGCCCCCAGAGACAGGCTTCTGTGAGGCCCCAGCGTGCTACCTGGAGACATGGTCCTCAGGGAGAGGTCCTCTCTGAGGCCCTGTCTCTTTGTCCATGGCCAAGGCAAGTTCATCAGTTGCTGCCTTTGCCCCAGGTCAACAGTTTCCCACCCCAGCTGCTTGTGGAGAGGGCAGAGGACAGGGGACTACTGTCCATATCATTGTGTATCCCCTCTACCCACCTTGGAAACCACCAGTTCCTCTGCAGGCGAGGCTTCCTGTGTCTCTCTGCCTGGGGCTTTCTTGGCTACAGGTGTGCCCTGCAGTCAAGCAATGAGGGGCTGGAAGCCCAGGACTGTCGGTGTTTCTGGAACCACTCAACCAAGGGCAGGGGAATATGGAAAGATAGTGGCCCTAACTTTCTCACCCACTGGTGGCATGCCTACTCACTTCTTCATGGAGCACCCTGAGGTCACCTCCTTGTCCCAGAGTCTGCTTTCAGGGGAACCTAGGTAAGGGACGTGTGATGGGGCAGATCCCCAAATCCAAAAAGTGTGTCCTCACACAGACAGTAGCCCTCAAATAGCATTGGCCATGTACCTCTTTTCCTGGGGGGCAGAGAGCATAAGGAAGGCAATCTCCATGGGTTGACATCTTGTTTCCCAGGTGGGTGGGCTCAGTGTTGTAGAGCAGTGCTTCTCAAACGGTCATGATCTCAGAGGCGACCTGGGTGTCTTGTTCAAATACAGACTTTAATTCAGCAGGTCTGGAATGGGACCTGAGAATCTGCATTTCCAGCTTTCTCCCAAGTGAGGCTGGCACTGTAGGTCAGAGGACTACCCTCTGAATAGCAAGGCCCTTAGCAACAAAGCCCTTTGAAAATCAGTTTTGAGTGGGCAGGAGTGCAAGTGGGTTTGTAGGCGAGGGACGAGTCTTCACTGTGAGTACATTTCTAATCGAGGTTCCTGGCCGAGATTTTAAAAAGTACCCCTCAAACACTTGACTCCTACAAAACCCTTCATCCAAACACCACTCATAAATTGTTTTTATGCCATGATGTTAAATTCTTTCCTGTCCTTTCAGGAGAGCTCTCCACCTTGTTGATTTTCCAGTCAGCCTGTAGGGAAAAGGAAAAGAGGGCTAGAAAATCAAAATAATTTGATTTGGAAATAGAATACAATATTGAATTCCTAGCTGGTTGATCAAGAATTGGCAAGCTCTGGGAAATATATATGTGTATATATTTGTATATATGTGTATATATATGTTTTTATATATATATGTGTGTGTATATATATATATTTAATCTAAGAATAGAAACCATGTTCAAAAAGATCTAAGAATAAAACATTGCCTCTATTTAATAGGAGGACTGACTTCCTAGGTGAAAATCAAAGAATTTCTTCTTCAGCCTTAGAAGGCACTTAGAAGGGAAGGTCTCTTCACTTTGGACTTTCCAGTGAGAGCTAGTTGATTTCTTTTTAGTGGTTTGTTTACATGCTCAAGTTCGGATCCCTGTGGTCCCGAAGGGAGCAATCACCAGCACGGGGGGAGGTGATTTTATTTGTCTGCCCTTTGGGAAAATATAGAGATTAGTTCTAAACAAGGATGATGTAATGCACAAAGAAGGGAATGTTACAGGAATGAGTTTATTCAGCTCATTTCTAATTCATACTGGCTTTTAAAATGTAATCTTTTTACTCCATTTATAGCTTTCAGAGCACTTTTTTCTAAGGGCCACGAGGACTGCTGGGGAGGAGACTGGCCCGGCTCCACTTTGCTCGAAGAGCTGTTCCTTCTGTGACAGTTGTCCTCCCCTGCCCGCCCATAATTGGTTCAGAGCAGCTTAAAGGGCACTCACCAAATTCTGATACTCCGCGTCACAGGGGAATGTCGCTCTAACAGTTCTGTGGTTCATCTGTCTCAGACATTTGTCCTGACTATAGTTCCTGCTTGCTTTACTTTTTTCAGCATGGAAAGAACAAACGCAGCATATTCTGGGCCTTGGCTTCCAAATGGGGTTTTGACAAAATTTAAGAAAGGAACTTGCTTGTGGCGCCTTCTTTGCTTGATTCCTCCAAATCCCCGGTGTGCGTAGGTGATCATCTCTGGTTCCCTCGGACTGCTCAGATCCAGCTCCTATCTGACGGGAGGTCAGTCACCACTGAACCAGCCTTGCCAGGCCATCAGCTGTATTGGGCATCTGTATTAAAGTCCCCATATGTTCCAGGTTCCTTAAAGGCTACTCTTGGTTCATTGAGCGATGTTCCCCACCTTTCCCCACCATGGCTTAATTTCCATGGATCCTTTTGGGGGGAGAGGGAAAAGGGGATCCTGTCTGCTCTCTGTTTGGTATCCCACCCCAAGCCCCATTGCCAGCTAAGAACCCTTGGGTAGGTGATACAATTACTTTGTGTTCTAGTTTCCTCCTTGGAAAATGGCATCAAAAGGGAAGCTACCACCCAAAAGAGCTACCTGGCACGTAGTGAGCCATTACCGAGTAGGTAATGTATTGGTAATGGTAATGGTAATGGTAATGGTAGTGTATTCCATCCTTATAGCTATCAGCACTAGCTGAAGTCCTAGAAGGCAGGTGTTATGACATCATTTGACAGGTAAGGAAATGGAACCTTAAGGAAAGGATGGTTAACTGGTCTGATGACACATAGCTGTTGCAGACCTGAGCCAGTAATTAAAGCTGGGACACTAACTTGTGCACTTTCTATGCTGTAAGCCCATGTGGTTTTCTTCTTGGGCAGGAATTTCATGGACCTTGTCCCAAAGGATTCCCCTCCAGGAATAGGACTGTTTTTTCTGGTGAGGCTCAGGCTGACTCATGGTCGAGTGGGGCCAATAAAGTCTTTCCTGGGAAAGAAATCTCTTTCTGTTAACTCACTGGGCCAACTTACTGGGGACCCCTGCTCACCCAGTTGATTAGAGAATTGGGATGAAGTGCTTCCAAAACTTACCCGAATTCTGTATTCACCATGTTAACATGGAGGCTTCCCTTACCAGCTCATAAGGGTCACACCTCTAGTGCTAGATGAAGGAAGGGGGTCTTAGATGAACATGACATTGCCAGACATGGGGACATGCATGTCTCCTTCAGTTTGACAAACCCATGGGGAAACTAGAAAACGAGAAGTCAAATTTTAAACTTTCCCTGGCGCTGAGCCCTTGCCAGACTTTGCAGATTTGGGGCTCCCAAAGAGCACTGTGTTGGTGGTCAAATGAAGCACACTCCAGAATGAAAGCAAACGCTGTGTGATTGGGAGGAAGGAGTCTGAAGGCCAAGGGGGCTCCCTAACTTCATTATCTGAGTCTTCTTGCCAACCGCTGCACGTTAAGAACAGGGCTGGGGCTTGGTTCCCCTGGCCACACTCCCGGACCTGGGAGAGCTGAGGTATGTCTGGAAAAGAGGGGGACTTTGCCAAGGCAAGCATCTCCCGTGCCAGGCAGACCAGCAAATAGCTTCTTCTCCCAGTCCCTTCATCCGAATCCTCGACCAGCCAAGGCCCATTCATTTAATAAGTGCAAACTCAGGAGCTACTAAGTGCCAGGCTCCGTGCCAGGCACTGAGGATACAGAGGTGAACTTGCTTAAATCAGGCATGCTTTTCATCACATGTTCTAGAAGACGTTCATTGATGTTTTCCTGATCCCAAGAGTAATGTGTGTCGGCTAAAAATTAATTTCATTTAAATTGAATCATTCAGTCTCCAGGGAGAAGCCCTGATAGCATTTTATGGTATTGGAGTTCCTTGTTAGCCAAGGAAAAGCAGGACCGGGAAAAAGGCCAGTTCTGTGAATCTTCTTAGAGTATGATCCAAAATTTCATAGTAAAAAGAAAAAAAAATTTTTTTTTAATTTGATTGGGACTTTACTTGAACAATGAAACAAAAAATTATGGAAATAAGGTTACATTATTCTACATTTAACAGCTCTTGTAACATTGGAATTATAATGTCAAGGACATCTTAGATCCAAGGCAAAAGCTTATTTGCTTTATTAGCATCTTTATTATTTTTTTTAAAGATTTTATTTCCTTATTTGTCAGAGAGAGAGAGAGCACAAGCAGGGGGAACTACAGGCAGAGGGAGAGGAAGAAGCAGGCTCCCCTCTGAGCAGGGAGCCCAACGCCGGGCTGGGGCTCCATCCCAGGGCCCTGGGATCCTGACCTAAGCCAAAAGCAGATAATAACCAACTAAGCCATTCAGGCGCCCACAAGAGGTCATTTTTATAATGGCATACTTTTCCAAGGGCTTCTCTTGATCTTTTTTATTTAAATCCTTATCTTTGGAAGCATCTTAAAGTGTTATCATCCAGGGGTGTTTATCAGTTAACTGATCTAACTCAGCCAGATCCAGATTTATCAGTTGCGTTCTGTGGCTTGAGCACTTTTCCATCATCACTTTCATTGATTTCATGAAAGTCTACGGCTTTTGCAGCAAGGACTCAGTTTCCCTCTGTAGTAGATTTGTACCATATTGGAATTGGGTAATCAGATGCCTGCACTGTCTGGTGATCAGGGACATTGGTTGCTCCCTGGTCCATGTTCCCAGTCAGCTGAGAGTCGATCAGCATGTCTTGCAAAAATGATAAAGTTGTGTTCTCTAACCTAAAGTCAGGGTAAACAACGAGTGGTACATGGAAAAGGCAGAGCAAAGGAGATGCCTAATGTCGGGAACCTCTCCCACATGCTTCCCGGTGGGCACCACATGTCTGGCAGAAGTAATAAGCAACCCCCAATAGATCACAATTTTGAAGCCTCACTGGGTCTCTCTGTGCCTACAAGGTTGCCTGCCTGGCTTCTGCCAAGGGTGTGAATGTCTCCATAATGAGCCTGGCTTTTAGTTATGCCCTGGACCTGATGTGAAACCAGAACAAAGAGGATGTTGATGCTGCTTGGGGTAAATTTCTCCCCTGATGGGCACGGTTACCCAGACTTCATAAACTACAGCTAATTTCTCTCGTTTAGTAGAAATTTAAAAAATTTTATCAGTATATGCATGTTCCCCTTTCATTGTCTTTCCTCACCTGGGAGCAAATGCCCCATCCTTCCCAGCGGCTCCCAGCGCCTGGAGCCTCAGCTATAAAGAGCATTGTGTGAGGTCAGGTTCACCAGAAGCAGAACCTGAGATGGGGATTTCTGTGCAGTTTATTAGAGAAATGATCTGGGAAAAAAAGGGGAGTGAAGGGAGCAGAAGGGGGCAGAGCAAGGAACCCTACAGTTGTCCTGTCAGCTGGAGGCTGCTTTAGCCTCATCCCACGGGGGCTCCGGAACCTAATCCGCACAGCAGAGCCCCTCTCACCTGGAGGCAAAGGGATGTCAATCCGAGGCTGCAGAATGCTTGTGGGGGAGGGCGTTGTAAACCCCCCTCCCCCGGGCAAAGAGGCTTCCATTCAGCTGGGGGGTATTGCACCCATGTAGTAAAGGGGTTCTAGGACAAGCACAGAACCATCCACTCATAGTGTTTGCTCCCCTCACAGCTGTAGTAGGAGAGCCGAGTATAGAAATAAATAACCCCAGGAGGGCCATGTTGGTGCTGACAGGCGGCAGAAGGGTGATGCATGAGCTCCTTTCCTATAGCACCACCAGGAGCGCGTGAGTCGTGATCGTCAACCCAGCATTCTCCAGCCTAGAGAGGTCTCTGTTTGTTTGTTTTTTTTATCTCTCTGCCTTCCCCCACCAAGGTCCAACCAGAATTCTGCAATCTCTAGTAGACTGAGTAGGGTGGCATAGAGACTCGGAATAAAGCAATAAATCCTGGCTTACACATTATTTTCTAGCATTTTTGGAATTAACCAAAAGAATGGACTTCAGCAGTTCTGGAATAATCAACTGCAGTCTGAAGCCAAAGCCAAGTACACTGAGGTCCTCTCAGGTTCCAGAGCAACGTTTTGAAGTTGCAGTCATTCCTTCACACCCACGCAAAACCTAAAAAAAGTCTTAAGGCATTAAATCTTTACTTCACAAACAGGTAGACCTTTGACTTGAATGGAAAACCTGTCTTCTGGTTTGCAAGGGATTTCCAGTGAGGCATGGAACTTCACGAAGGGAGTTTAGAACTGGATTGAGGACTCATGTAATATATATATATATATATATATATATATATATATATATATATATATATATATATGCTGGGACACTCTTGAGAGTAATAGATGTGAACAGGAACCATACCAGGGACACCAAGAGCCGATGTTACCTAGGCTTGGGCTTAATGCCTCTGATGCCCACAGGCTGATTAGCTAGGATTTAAAGGAGCTTCTCCTTGGGCCAGTTGTAGACATTGCTTCTGCAAGGAGGAATAGGAAGAAGGAGATGGGAACAAATCCTGCACAAAGGCATCATTTGGACCAGTCTTTGGGACATGCAGGTCCTGAGACAGCATTTGAGAACTATCCTCTGGTTTCCTTATTGAAATTGCAGAAGCGGGGTGCCTGGGTGGCTCAGTGGGTTAAAGCCTCTGCCTTTGGCTCAGGTCATGATCCCAGAGTCCTGGGATCGAGCCCCGCATCGGGCTCTCTGGTCAACAGGGAGCCTGCTTTCTCCTCTCTCTCTCTCTCTCTGCCTGCCTCTCTGCCTACTTGTGATCTCTCTCTGTGTGTCAAATAAATAAATAAAATCTTTTTTAAAACATGAAATTGCAGAAGCATATCCTCTAGATTCCAAGAGCAGCCCCTCCCACTTCCATGTAAATGTGTCTTTCTGCTGGGAGGTCTCTTCTTTCTAAGTTGTGAGCTCTTCAAGGACAGGAACTAACATCTCTCAGACCTGTGTCCTTCTTGCTGATGATGGTAGGTGATATGCTGACTCAGTCACCCTGTAGAAGCTCAGGGTCCATTCTGAATCCTGTGCTGCTTCCATACTATGTGTGTGAACTTGGCATCCATGAGGATTTGGGGCCAAGGTGCATGAAGTAAGCCTTGGAAGGAGGACTGAGGAAGAGTATTCCTGCTAGTGGAAACAACTTACAAAGAGGTACAGAAATGAAGCCAGGTAAAGGGTGTTCGTAGACTGGAAACAGAATAGAAAGAGAAGAGAACATAGATGCTCTTTCCCTCTAGAAAATTAGAGTCGTGGAATGGGGAGGGAGACAGGCTTTAGAGTCCCCCAGGAATGACCTTGGGGGAGGCACACGACCTCATCAAACTTTGGCATCCTGGCTTCTAGACTCAGCAAGTGCTAGGTCTGTGGCATCTCCTCCAAAAGCCGCAACCTACTGTCTCCCCTTGGGAGTCTTGATTCGGCTTCAATAACTTGGAACCTGTGGGTTAAGAAGAGCCTTCTGGTTTCTTTGACCGTGGCTGTAGACCGTATGTTCAGGTGGGAAGACAGCAGTTCCCCATGCCCCCCGTCCTGGTTTCTTGTGCCACTGCGTATAGAGTCCAGCCTTGGTGGGCTAAGCTAGGAGACCTCTCCTTGCCCCTGTACCTGGGCAAGGGGTATCACCAGCTCAGCCCTTACCACCCCGGGCTGCAGAAAAAAAATCCCTGTATTTTCCTTGGTGTGATTTTCTTAGAGTTTATCTTCCCTGAACTAGCAAGGTCTTGAAAGGCAGGATTAGAATGTGGACCTAGGAGAAAGTGTCCAGGAAGACGGCATGGTTGCTTTGACCCAAAACTTTGGAGGCATCCGGCTCACGTGCCGCCTGGCCCAGCTCACCAGGAGAGCACCAGGGTGCAGAGCCAAAACATTAGTTAAGAATGTTCTGGATGGGGGCGCCTGGGTGGCTCAGTGGGTTAAAGCCTCTGCCTTCGGCTCAGGTCATGATCTCAGGGTCCTGGGATCGAGCCCCACATTGGGCTCTCTGCTCCGCGGGGAGCCTGCTTCCGCCTCTCTCTCTGCCTGCCTCTCTGCCTAGTTGTGATTTCTCTCTGTCAAATAAATAAAATATTAAAAAAAAAAAAAAAGAATGTTCTGGATGCCTGCCTTCCCACCGAGCCCATGGGAAGGGTGGGCTACCAGAGGAGGACTGAGGACTTGTCCTGGTCGCCCGCTTCCCTTCCACCCGAGCCAGCAGCAATGTTGCCTGGGAACCTCCCCAAAGAAGGACCACGTCTGCTCACGTCTCAGTTTGCCTCATGGAGGCCACTGACACACATTAGTCTCCAGGCCGCCAGCCCATCCTTGGTGCTTTTTCTCTTTCAGGAGGAAATGGGCATTTCCTGTGAGCTGCTTGAATCAGACTTCCTCAAATGCAGCGTGGGATTCCCTTTCATGAGGTCAAAATCAAAGGTAAGGGGAAGAGACGAGGCTCTTACTTCGCAGCAGGGCCCCAGCCCTTCCCTCCGGCCACCTGCCCTGTCAGCTGTACCCCACCCCCCAGGTTTCTTCTATTGCCCCTGCCATGGCACTGCCCAGCTCCTGTAGGGGTGGGGCTGGGGTTTTGATCTTCTGCTCCACATGCTCTTCCTATCTGATCTACATGACATACCCCAAATGTGAGAGACACGCCATGGCCTTGGTACTTCAGCAAGCACCATCTGGTTGGCCTTCCTAAAAATCTTTCTCTGGGACATTCCATGCCACTGTGAGTGTGACAACATGGGAGAAATGTGGTCTGGGCTAGTGACCTACAGTTCTGACTGTCACTCCCCTGGACACTCACAATTTTCTGAAGAGACCTCTTAAAATTCTTAAAACATAAATAATGGTATGGCACTTCTTTTTCTTTTTCTCAAGTAAAAGAAGTTAGACTCACTTTGGTATTTATACGGAGCCAAATTTTCTAAGCTCAAATAATAATATGGTCCAGCATACTCAAACAATCATGGAACATTCTGGTATGTGCCAGTATTATAAGGATATGCAAAGATACATAGAAGATGTGATTGTTGGAAGCAAAATGAGAATCTAAAAGATCAGGTCTGCCTTTGAAATGAAAGCTATTTTTCTTGCTATTATTTGAAGGAAATTTCATATTCCTTTGTCTAACATTTTCCCCCTAAAAAAAAAAAAAGAAAGTTTAATCCTCCTCTCCTGCCTATGTCACAGAATCAACTTGTTTTAATCTCCAAGGCACTTTGGTTCCAGTACCTTGTGGCTGTTTTGTAAGCCAGTTGTGAGAATGTTCAAAGGAGAAAAGAAAAAAAAAGAGAGAGAGAGAGAGAGAAGAAGGTTTGCTGATTTCCTAGCAAATCGCTCGAACCCCTCAGCCCCATTGAAGATGCCTGCATCAAATGACAATGGCTCTTACATCTGTGATTCCAAAGCCTTTTAGGAACCCTGCAATGTCCCTGAACCCTGGACATTATTGCCTGTAGAAACGTTACGTGGCATTTCCGTTACACGTATTTAAATGAAATCTTTGAGCAACTGAAAATTGGCTTAACTGAAAAACGTTAACAGTTGCCATTTCATTGGTAAAACCCAGCCAACATCCCAAATCAAACCCAAGGTGGGGCATGCTAGTTTTAGCAAAGGAAAACTTTATCACTTTGATGTATGGATCCAGGATCGCTTACCATAAAGGGAGGGTAGTCATAAAAACAAGTACAGGGAAAACAAAGCCATGTTGAATTCTAGAGCATTAAATTTTGTCAAAATTCATTAGCTCTCAAAATAGTCATGGAACCGACAGAAGTAGGAACATTGGAAGGTTGGATTTTTTCCCAGCTCGGTAATGCCACTACCTTCCTCCCACATACAGAAGCTCAGACTGGAGCAACACGAAAGCTGGAGCTCAGAGGCCTAGGGGTGAGTCCCTGGAGAGAGCCCAACGAGTGACCCAGCAGGGCCGGGGACCATGCCTGTCCACCCCTGTCTTGTCCTCCCCTGTGTCTCGGCCCCTGGGACTCAGTCAGGCTGCAGCCCGCCTGCTAAGCCTCCTGACTGCACCGTCAGCTTACTCTGGTGGCCATCTGTCTCTGTCTGTCATGACCAGCCTGCCCCGTCCCTGGCCTTCCGTTCTCCCAGGACCCCCCTTCTCTGTTTTTGGCTTCTCACCTCACCTGGGTCTTTAGAGTGTTTAATTCAGATCTCCTGCCAGTTCTGACTCTATGCTGGGACAAGACCCTTGACTTTCCCTTCCTTTGTGTCCTCCAGCTCTGGTTCCCATCCTGTCTCCATGTCCCCACCCACGCTGGCAACTGAACAGACCCCCTGCTACAGAACTTTCTGTCTCGAGAGGGATGTCCACTGCCCACTGTATTTAACGGGTCTGTGTTCATTACTCTCAGGCAGCATTTAGTGCAGTTGAATCTAGGGTTACAAAGGTAGAACAGTGCCTACCATTAGTCACTAAGGAACCCAAATACTTTGACATTAAATGATTATAGACTCTCAGAGCTGATGGAACTCAAGAATCATTTTGTCCATCCTCTAATTTTTATTGAAAGGTAAAGAGAGTGCATGTCTTGGCCAGATCACATACTCAGTTTGTGGCCACGCCTGGATCTGTAACCCCTACCCGGGGGTCCCTCCCACGTCCCCACACATGCCCAATGAGTACATGGCAAAAACCATTTGCTCAGGGCAGCCTTCCCCAAGCCATGGGACGCTCACCATGGGGAGTGCCTGAGGTGGTTGTAGACCAGACACGGACACTGCAAACATGGACATTGCCTCTAACAGCGGAACAGTTATTACCTGTGCAACACTCTTTTTCCCTGATCCCATGCAGGAGAAAGTCTCCCCTAGTGCCAGCCTGTCTTTAACACCTTCCTAGCTCTTGCTAATCTCCCTCTTGCCGAAGTAGAGTAGCCTTTAGGCTCAGAGCCCTCAGCAGGCCGCAGAATGCCCCAGTGCTTTGTTTTCATTTATTTTTGTGGCAACCTTCTCTTACTGGTAAGTGATCCTGATTCTCATCTGTGATCGTGGTAGAAATTTTCCATCTAAAGTGCAGCCACTCTGGAAAACAGCATGGAAGTGCCTCAGAAAGTTGAAAATAGAGCCACCTTACGACCCAGCAATTGCACTACTGGGTATTTACCCGAAAGATACAAGCATAGTGATCTGAAGCGGCACACTATGTGCACCCCAGTGTTTATAGTACCGAAGTCCAGAATAGCCGAACTATGGAAAGAGCCCAGATGCCCATCAACAGGTTAATGGATAAAGAAGATGTAGATATACACAATGGAATACTATGCAGCCATCAAAAAGTAATCTTGCCATTTGCAGCAATGTGGATGGAAGTAGAGGGCGTTATGTTAAGTAAAATACATCAATCAGAGAAAGAAAATTACAGGATTTCACTCATGTGGAATTTAAAAAACAAAACAGAATCATAGAGAAAAAGAGGAAAAATAAAATAAGACAAAGTCAGAGAGGAGACAAGCCATAAGGGACTCTTAACTATAAGAAACAAACTGAGGGTTGGTGGAGGGAAGGTGGGTGCAGGGATGGGGTAACGGGGGAATGGGCAGCAAGGAGGGCACGTGATGTAACAAGCACTGGGTGTTCTGTGCCACTGACGAATCACTAAAGTCTACCTCTGAAACTAATAATACACTATACGTTGATTAATTGAATTTAAATAAAATAAGACTAAAAAAATAAAATAGTCTTTAAACAAAAAGGGTGGTAATGAAAGTACACAATAAGTGATACGGGCGATATGGTACGCAGGTGTGGCAAACATTAGGAATATGGTGTGGGAATGAAACTTAGAAAGGCCGGGTTAATTAAAAATAAATAAATAAATGAATGAATGAATGAATAAAAAAGGCCTGGTCTAGGAGACCTCAGTTGCTAAAAAAAGACCGCGTGCCTCTCACCAGAGCACACTCCAGGCTTGGTTTTATTACTACAGTTGTACCTCTGGCCTGGCAGCCAAAAAGATACACGTTAAAAAAAATAAAACTTGCCATGCAAATGAGCTCCAGAGGTCATAAACTGCAGAGACTGTGGTGTTTCCGCTGGGAATGCTCGCTGAGGCCTGATGTCACTTTCTTTTCCCCTAGTACGAATTCAGCGTGATCTTTGACACAAGCCACCTGTCTGGGGAAGAGGAAGTTCTTAGCTTCATCATTACTGCTCAGAGGTAAGGGGGAGCTTCACTCTTTTTTTTTCTGAAGATAAAGATTTATGAGAACAGGAAAGGACGTTCCCTAGTCACGCTTTGATGATGCTCAGGATTCTGAAGAGGAATAAACAGTGGAGCGATAGAGCCCCAGAGCGCCGGCTGGGGTCGGAGCTTTCAGGGCTGGTGTCTGTCCTGTTCTGCTGATGTAGCCAGCAGGTAGGATGGAGCTGGGAGGGACTGGGGGTCATGCTGTCAGAGGCAATGACTTTTACAGCCAAGGAGAGACAGCCCAGGGGAGGTGAGGATTCTGATCCAAGTTCACGTGGTCGGGTAGTTCACAAACTTCCTCTGTGGGTTGCATTCCGGGACGCAGGGAGGGGGCAGAGCAGGCCGGGAGTGAGAGGGCAAGCTTGTTGTCAGAGGTCCCAAGACATGCGCCTCCAGAGAGGGCTTATCCTGAAAGCCTTGTGGGCAGAGAGTCAGGCCAGGGCAGGGCACCCTGCAAGGTGACTTCTGCCCTCAGAGTGTGCTCCTGCCCCTCTGTCTCCAGTGTGGCCTCCAGCCACGAGGGGGCTTTGGGGGCTGTCAGCTGTCTCTACAAGCCAGAATCCATGTGCTCCTTGAAGCGCCATTTGGGTAGCACTTGGCTGACATCGGGTTGGAAGGAGAGGTAGGTAGGTGGGTGAAGAGGAAAATCAAACTTCGATCACGGTGTAGATTGGGTACCCAAGGCTACTTTTGTAATTTGGATTTTTATCTGGAGAGGATTTTAAACTTACCAGAACTATTGGAAAGCATAAGTCAACACTTCTCGCTCTCAAAGCTGCTTCTCCAGAAATCCTCCTTTCTCGACTCCATTACATCCTTCATACGACACCTCAGAGTTTTGCCCCAAGCCATAGTAAATCCTGCTCTGGTACTTTCCTCTGGATCTGGCCTCCCTTACACTTCAGCCAGAACGTGGACCTGAACGAACATACTTTGTACTCACCCCCTGAGAGTGATGCTTGAATTTTCACAAAAACTCCAATTCCCCAGAGTCTTGGACTGAGATTCTTCCCAAGCCCTGCATCTTTCAATTTTCTGCGGTCCGTTCTGGCCCCTCACTAACGGCTTTGCCCTCAGGTACCCCCTCTCCGCTGAATGTCAGGGACGCTCAGGTCAGTCCCCAACAAGTACAATAGGGCAGTGGCCAGCAGCCGCATCTGTGGGAGGCAGACAAAGCAGCTCTGGTTTCTTCTCCCACTGCTTTTTAATTTTGTTTTCATTTGAGGCCTTCCTCAGTCTCGACGTTATTTAAAGCTCACGGAATCAAGATTCCCTTTCCCTTGGGAATGACTGCGAAGCTGGAAGCATACATTACCAGAGCCCCTCAGTCCACAACCACAATCCCATATTTTGGCTTCAGTGTTGTTTTCTGTATTTTTCTTTCTTTCCTTTTTTTTTTTTTTTTTAGCATTATCACAAATGTTTTGGAGAATGTTCTGTCTCCTAAAAATAAGAGCACAGCCCATCACAGTGTGTGTTGGCCTTCTTTACCCTGTGTGGTTGCATCCAACTTCCACTCCAGAGGTGATGGCTTTGTGGCCTTTAGTTCAGCCCTGGTTGGACTTCTGAACATGCTCTAAGCATATGTAAAAAGTCGGGGTAAATAACAACAGCTGTGACTTCAAGTACAGCCCAGCAAGCCCAGAAATCCTGCATGGCCTTCTAATGGGGCAAGGGTGGCCTGCCATGGAGTGCTAGCATTTCATCACAGATCACATCTGGCTGGGCTTGCAAACTTTGAAATCATATGAGGCTTGGTTATTTCTTATTCAGCCTGTTTCACGATCCCATAATTCACGTTCACATAGAACATGACTGTGATCTAATAGAAATTACATACAAAGCGTAGGGAAGGTGGACTTGGTTCCCATCGCCAGAATCTGGAAGGGCCTCCCTGGGGAGACGGCATCTAAGCAGAGGAGTCTGTTTTCAGGCAGAAGACACAGAGGCACAGTGCAGAGTATATGACAGCCAGATACGTGGTGGGCACTGGGGGGAGCAGACGAGGCAGCGGGAGATGCGCCGACAGAGGAGATTGGGCTGGGCCGCAGAAAGCCCACGTGGCCTCAGAGAGTCTGCACTACATTCCAGAGGCAGAAGGTCTTCGAAGAGGGAACTGAGGCATGCAACAGTTTGCCCACAGAGCTTATAATTTCAGAATTTCAGAAAGGGAGGCCCGTGGCCAATCAAACCTGGAAATGCCTAATTCTCCTGCTGTTTCTTGGACCCACTGAAAACTCCTGGTGGTTGGACAGATCCATTAATGGTTCCTGTCCACCTGCATATTCCTGGGAAGGAACACCAGGGCAGGAAATAAATGACATGAAAGAGACTTCCTTGTCAAAGAGCGGAAACTCTGCCTGCCTCCCAACCCCACCCAGGGCTAATCAGTGGTGCCAGAGAAGGGGGGCCAGCACCATCACAGTGGGAGCACTATCTGTTAGACTCACCCATCTGTAGATGCCAGCGGTGCCCATGGGAGTCACCGGGGGGCTTTAAACACCACGGACCCCTGGTCCATCCCACAGAGGCTCAGATCTATCCGTCTAGGCTGAGACTTAGGCGTTGGGACTGTGAAATCATCTCATCGGGTGGTTCTAATAAGCAACCAAGGCTGAGACACCATCTGGAGCCCCTGGCTCTATACAGGCCACGTTTCCACTCAGCAGACTTCTATGAAGCATGTGCAATTTATCAGATGCAATGCTGGGCACTAAGAAAATGCTAATCGCT
This sequence comes from Meles meles, assembly GCF_922984935.1. Lineage (NCBI taxonomy): Eukaryota > Metazoa > Chordata > Mammalia > Carnivora > Mustelidae > Meles > Meles meles. The sequence continues at coordinate 32,131,068 of NC_060069.1, read as the reverse complement.
TCCTAAAATCAAGACCATCCCCTCATGTGCAGGAAGAGTGAGTGCTCCATTGCATCAGGCACGCCTAGAATTGGCAGCTGAAATAATCAGCAGAATCTTCTAACATTGGAATCACCGATGGTAAAGAAGCTGTATTATATGTTAAACATGCCACAGAATATTGCAGGCACTCATTTCTTCCCAGTTGTTGGTGAAAACAGTCTTACCACCCCAGAGGACGGGTCCCAGCACTTGACTCCCTGCTCTGGCAGAAACATCCTTAAAGCCCCTTATCTTGAAAGCCACCGTTAAAATATCAATGGTTCTGTCCTCCCCGTCACCACCCTTTGAAGCTCTCCTGCCGACTTGCGGATTTAGGAGGACGTAAAGTTGAGCCTAAACAGTCCTCCAGAGCTCTCTCAGCAGCCTGGCTTTGCAGACCATGGGAACGCAACCCAAGTCACGAGCTCGCGGAGTGGCTGCAAGCCTTTTGATGTTTGGCCTCTGTATCTCAGCTCCAGTCGGTCTGGAGCAGTTCCCTGATGACAGATGAGACTGTCGGGCCTGAGCTGCCAGCAGCCACAGGTGGCTGGACAAATGGCAGGGCAAGGGGTGGCGCATCCATCAGGAACCCATTACTGGCAGGATGCGGGGTTGGGGGGAGTTTGGGTTGCAGGCCAGGGCATTACCGGTCCTGGTCCCATCCATTCCATGTCACCTCTGATCTGCCTCTGGCGGCGATTCTAAGGCTTTTATTACCCCCCCTGAGAAAGGAAGGGCAATGGAATCAGGCCAGGTGGGCACCCGACCCTGCTGCTTCTGCACACTGCCCTCTGAGTGATGGATGTCACCCCATTTGCAGAAGACAAATGAGGAGTCAGGGGTCAGAGTCACAGAGCACCATTGTTTCAGAACAATAGGAGAAAGAAGACGAGGGGATGTGAGCTTCTCTTTAAGTATTGTTGCATTTAGCATTGCTGGTAGGAGAGGAAGGCAGTGGGGGCAGTGGGGGAGGGCAGGGAGCAGGCAGGAACTCTGCAAGGGGCCAGGGAATGTGGGGGGTGGGGAGTGGGCCAGTGAACTGTGCCCAACCCTCAGTGGGTCTTGGGGTCCCTACATTTTACCCCTGGAGGATGCACTTGGCTTCCAACTGGGATCCCACATACATGCCATGTGGTAGAACCAGCTAGAAGTGCTGGCCCCGGCAGCTTGCACCCAACGGCCCTGCCTGTTTCCAAGGTGGTAGTACTTCCACAGAATAATAATCACCATCATCTTGGAAATGTAACAGAATAGTAAAAGGAAGCTAGGTCTTCTCTCCCTTTACTCCTCTTCTTCCTCTCCCCTCCTCCACTCCCCACCCACAACCTTCCAAATCTGCTGTCAGAGCCCTAGTTTGGGAGTCTGGCTGACCTGGTTTGCTGTGGATCCCTGGGCAAGTTCCCTAATCTCTCTGAGCTGCTCCCTCCCTGTCAGAGGCAGGCAGTCCCCCACCCTTCTAGGGTTCCTCGGAGGACCCGGTGAGATCGTGCTGTGCAGTATGCCTGGCACAAAGCAGCCACCCAACAGTGTCAGCTTCCTTGCACTGCCCTTTCCAGAAAGACTACAACAGCAAGGGGGATGCCTGTCGTGGACGGACGTGCTGCAGCCAGAAGTCTCTAGGGGAGCTCCGGTGGTCTTTATCATGACGGGGCTGGCCAGGGCTCCTCTCCCAGGCTTGGCCGGCTGTCCAAGGAGGGCGGGTCATGCCTCTATGTGGGAAATGGCGGCTCAAGTCCAGCAAACCCCTTCCCAGCTACTGTGCCCTAACCTTGCGGGTCTGTTCTTCATGGAACGAGCACTTCTAGAAGTGGCACGTGCTGTCGGTGCCCAGCCATGACCATTCAGTGCTCGCCTTTGGCTGCACCCACCGGACAGCTTCTGGCTCCCAGCACCACTCTGCCAAGCTTTCTCGGGCCACAGGCGACTCACTCAGGTGCATAGCACAGGTGCCAGCAAATTCCTGTTCCCTGCTCCCCACCCCACCCCTGCAGCAGATCTCAGGAGTCATGGATAAAGCCTCACCTCCCATGGGAAGACCTAGGTGTGTGTTCCACGCTGTCTCCCAGATGTCCCCAGCCAGTCCAAACCCAGTTGCCCACAGCACTGACCTGGGTTACCTGCCTTTTCTGCCTTCATTCTCTTCCCTGTCTCTTCTCCACTCGCTGCTGGTGTCTCCCGGGGTCCCCTCCCCAGCACACTGCTTGTACTCAGATCTTTGGGAAGGGATCACTGCTGAGATGACAGGGCCGCCATGCCTCTGCACGGGGACCAGAAACAGACCCGAGAGGACATCAGGTGCACAGCCAGCCCTTGGAGAGTGACAGGTCGAGGTCTAACCCAGAACAACAAAGACTGCTCCTGGGGAGCGAGCACCGACCGGCACTCATCCCTCTCTTCCCATGCAGTGGCAACGTGGAACGTTCCGAGTCCCTACATGACAACACCCTCACGCTGACGGTGCCACTGATGCACGAAGTAGACTCGTCCATCACTGGGTGAGCAGCCGGTCCTGGGTCGCCAAAACACCCCCAGGGGAGTTGGGGAGTGGGGGAATGCTGTGTTTTTCTTGTATTTCCGTGGGTAGCCAGGAGTGTGTGGCCTGCCTGTTCCCCTTCTTCCCAGCCTTGAAACGTAGACAAAGTTTTAGCTATGGCTCATGCCCTCCTCCCACCTTGTTTTCCCCTCTTTCCCAGCTACCCACATACCTGCTGGGTGATGGGAGAGGTTTGATGACAAGGCTAAGGCCCAGAATGTCTTTGAGCACCCTGTACACCTTTATGTGCCTATTTCTCCAGCACCCACCCCTCCAGAGGGCCAGGATTCATGGGATTCAAATCTCAGCCAATTGCTGCTGGGCCAGAGCTCACAGCCAGATGTGTCCCAACGCCCTGGTGGCCTTGCAGAAAGGCTTGCCATTCTGATTAGAGACACAGCCAGCGCTGGCCTTGCACGTTCCTGTTAACCCCTTCTGCAGAGCCAGTGGCAGCGGGCAGGGAACAATCACGGCGGGACATAGCATGTTCCTGGTGAAGTCCACAGCCGCTCAGCGCCCCTGGCGTTGGAAGGCAGGGCTGCGGGCTGCAGGGACCCGACGCAGCCTGGGCGGTTTTCAGCCCGAGCCCAGGCCTGGAAAAATGAGAACTCAGTTCCTGTTTCTGGCTTCAGAAAACAGAGCACATACCTCTTTGATAGTGGAAAAAGGATTTGCACAATTAGTTTAGATCAAATGAGGACCCGTTGAACCCCTGCCCCAAATGCAAGCTGAACTTTCTGGGGGGTTTAGTGTTTCTCATTTTTCACTCTTCGAGTGCTTCTGGGTCCTGGCCTTGGCTAGAGGCAGAAGCGTTAACACGCCGCAGAAGGAGCCGTTCTGCAGTGGCTCCCAGGCTGCTGGGCCCCAGAGTGAGCCTCTGGGTGTTCCTGTGCTCTGGGCGTTTGCCCTCATGTTCTTCAGACAGGAGGCATCAGTGGATCATATTTGCAAATTAGCATGGATTTGCCTCTGTTCATGGCTCTATTTTTAGCCATGTGGTTTATTTACTTGTCTCATCAGAGGCACAGTGAGAATGTGGCCTGAACCAAACCCTGTCCTCCGGGAGAAAGAGAACACACTTGATCCTTTTGTCAGGCCCTAGGAGGCCTCATTGTTGAGGCATTAACAGCCCCCAACAGAAGCCATCCCTTAAACACACACACAAGTCAACCTCTGATCTTTCCAGGACATAAAACAAGGCTGGTTTAAATCAACCAGTTCTTGCCATTTGATAACAACTGGGAACTCACTACGTTTCTAAAATAATGCATTTAAGTTGAAAGTAGATGAATTGCTGTCCATTCAGACTTGGTACCGAAAATCTTACATGACTGTATCTGGGCAAGGGAACAGCTTCTGGAATCTCATCTAGAATCCATTCTTGGGAATTTCAGTGAGTCCGAGCTTGGTCTCATCTCGGGCTTGTTCGTATAGACAGTGTTGAAAGCATCGCTATACACTGAGCTTAAGTTCTTAATCACATCTTAAGCAGCCACTGTTTGAAGTGTGAAGGAAAATGCTGTCATTGAACAGACCCAACATTTAATACCGAATTTTTAGTGGTTTTAGTAGTCTGACAAACTTAAATGTTTTTTAATGAATTTATCACAGGGTGGGGCTTAGGATGCTAAATATATAATTAATTTATATTTATTTCTTAAAAACTTGCCATGATCTTCCCCGGTCCACAAAATCTTTTTCAAATGATAAAACACACCATGTAATTCCGTCATCCAGTTAAAAAAAAAAAAAAAAAAACCTGAAATCGAAGCTACCATTGTCTTCCTCCTCATTTTAGAAATGTAATCCCAGTACATACTTGTATATGTGGCTTATTATATTGTTTTGACCTAAGATGAGAAGACATTCCTGGAAACTTCTGTTTAGAAAATATAGCTCTGGCTATGTCCATGTATAGAACAGAGAAGTAACAATTCCAGAAGGGAAGGGTTTGGTGAAGACGGTGGAGGGAACAAGGTTCTGGATTAAATAGAGACAGATGTTTGGTTCTCAGGACAGCAGTGACCGTGGGTTGCCTGACTGAGGTTTAGGATGATGGATTAAATGCTTTCCTCTTTCAGAATCATGTCTCCAACCTCCTTTGTGTATGGCGAGTCTGTGGACGCATCTAACTTCATTCAGCTAGATGACCTGGAGTGTCATTTCCAGCCCCTCAACATCACCCTTCAGGTACCCACCCCGGGAGACCGTCTCTGTCACTGGCAACAACGGAAGGGCCTGTGGGGATAGGTCTTCTCCTGAAGGGCAGCTCAAGAGCCAGGCTCTTTCCAGGAGAAACTTGCCCCAGCCTGTTTGGCTGGAGTGTAGTGTACGTGTGCGTATGTGTTTTCTGTAAGCATACAAAATTAATCCCTTCCCGTCTGCTACTCTGTTGTGTAGACCCCTCTCCTTCTCAGCTCTTGGAATGAAAACTTCATGATAAACACCTACTTTCCCCAAGAAGGCTTCTGGCCAACGTCCCCACCCCGATGGCCCCAAAGGACCCCTTTCAGTTCTCCATCCTATTCAGCTTATGGGCCGGACAGTCCCAGGCACTTGCTGAGTCCTCTTCCTCCTGGGGCTCTCCATGCTGACTCCGCCTGGACCCCACTCCCGCCATGGACGGGCATTCGGAAGTGCAGTCTCCCAGTAGCCAAGGGGTGTGAGAAGACATACGCACCCCATGGGAAGCAGCATGCTCCTCCCTCACAGAGCCATGGCTGGCCTGCCGCAGTCACGCAGGCATCATTTTCAGCAGGTCCACTCCATGTGGACCATGGACATCCCAAAGAACCCTCTTCCTTCTCTGGACCGAGTGGGCAGACATTTTCTGTAAAGGGCCCATGTGTATTTCAGGCTTGGTGGGCCATATAATGTCTGTAGCAACTATTCAACTATGCTACGAGAGTGCCAAAGCAGCCAGAGGCAGTGCATAAGCAAAACTGAAGTGATGGGCACTAAATTGGGGATTTTTATATTATCCTCACATGTCATGAGTTGTTACCCTAGTTTTAACTATTTCTCCAACTATTTAAAAATGTGAAACCATTCTTAGCTTGCGGACCATGCAAAAACAAGTGGCAGGCCAGGGGTGGCCACCTGTTGGCCATAGTTGGCTGAGCCCTGCTGTGAAGTAGAAATTCTCAGGCCTGCACTGTTCAACCTGAGCATCTTTGCCTGTTAAGCTAGAAGGACCTCAGCCTCGTCCAGTCCCTTGTCCTCAGTTGACAAGAACTGGATCCAGGCTCCACTGGTGTAGCCAAGCACACTGCCAGGAGCTGTTGATGACACGAAGGAGATGGGTCTTGCTCACCCATGGTGCACCTTGACCTACATCCAGTGTCTCTCCGTTCCAGCTCCCAGGGCTGTCCCCTGACTCTTCCCCATTCTTCCCCATGGAGAAGACGGTTTCGTGGTCTGGCATTGACTTTGGCCAGTAATGACTATTTTCTTTCCCCATGGCCCCTCCTAGGTGGACGGAGGGGGTGAGACATAATCATGGGGTGTGATCCAGAGAAGGAGGCAGCACAACATTTGTGGGCTCTCACAGACAATGGTCTCCCTCTTTCTAAAGTCTTCTCCTGGGCAAGAGACCTCTGAAACCGTCATTGGGGAACACATGTCCCCAACCAGAGAGGAGGTGCCTCCTGACCAGCTAAGCCCCTACTGTCACACCCTATGCTCCCTTTCCAGGGAAAAGGGGAAGGTAGGGTTAGACCTGCTTTTGAGACCTCACAGTGACGCTGTGAGCAGGACCTCTGTGTTTCTAATCTGCTGCTCAGAAGTAGTTTCTTTCTTCCCCATGGCTTTTTGCAAGTGGATAGGAAACAGATAAAGACCAGATGGAGTGATTTCATTTAAATCACTTTAATTTTAATTACTTACCCACTCTTGGAGTTTTTGAGGTGTCTTACAACAAAAGATACAGTCCAGAAGATGATTCAGAAGGATTCAAAGGACACACACCATGTAATGAAGAGGGTATAGGTGTTAGGACAAGAACAAGTACGAGGTATCGAAAAATCTTATCACCCTCTGGTGATAAGGAAAGGGAAGGGAAGGGAAGGGAGGAAAAGAAAGGGAGAGAGGAGAGTGGAGGGGAGGAGGAAGGAAGGAGAGAACGAAGGGAGAAAAGAAAGGAAGATAGAAAGATCGATCTTGAGGGCATATGGTTAAGTTGTGTTTCTCTGAAGGCATCTTTATGGGGAACTTAAAGTTTAGTATTGAAGCAAAGAGCTTTCTTCCCATCTGACCTGACCTAGGATACAGGCTAGAGAATGCGGCTGGGATGAGTGACAAGCATGCCGCTTAGATAAACCTCTTGATTACCCGGTTGCTTGAGGAAGTACACAGCATTCCGTTGAGGATTAAGAGAGTCCGCTGAGTCCAAATGTGGATAACGTGTGTGTCGTTGATGGGAAGAAGATCCTCCTGGGTCTGCAAAGCAGACCGTTCCCTTGAGAATCTTCTGGTGATTCATTTTCTTTTTTTTTTTTTAAAGATTTTATTTATTTATTGGACAGACAGAGATCACAAGCAGGCAGAGAGGCAGGCAGAGAGAGAGGGGGAAGCAGGCTCCCTGCTGAGCAGAGAGCCCGATGCGGGACTCAATCCCAGGACCCCGGGATCCTGACCTGAGCCGGAGGCAGCGGCTTTAACCCACTGAACCACCCAGGTGCCCCTGGTGATTCATCTTCTGATACAGTTGTCCTTATTTTGACTGTCCTGCAGAAAGGCCATGGGCCAGGTGGATGGTGATAGTGGGAGAGCCTGGGATCAGGAAGCAGATAAAAACTCTCCTCTATGGCCTTATTCTGATAGCATCACTCCTGACAAAGAGCACAGGACCTCCCATATACAGTGATTTTTATGTCTTTTAAAAGCTGTTATTCAACAAGCTACGTGAGGTTTAAAGACTTCACTGCAGACACCGATGGGAGAAAGGCAGAAATACTAGTCTTGGGCCTGGTTCCTACATCTCGTCAAAGTTTTCTTAACAGAAACAAGATGATGTGTTGACCACTGATAGCTTTTTTTTTTTTTCATCAAGAGTCCATCATTTTTCTCACCTGAAAAAGAAGGATGAAAAATAATACAGCTGCCACTCAAGAACATTCGCGGAGAATCAGTTGTTGAGGCGTGTGTTAAGAATAAATGAATATGGCAGCACAGACCCTCTTGCCCGTCTGGCTGTAGTGCGTGAAAGTGTGCAAAGCAAACCCACTCTCTTCTCTCCCCTCCCCTTCCTGTTTCATTGGGATTTCCCAGATGTGTCAGTAGTTTTCTTTGCAATTCTGTGCTCTCGTGTTCCACTTCCAATTAGTTATTTCCGTTGTGGCTAGATATTATTTCCATTTCTTGTGTCTTAGGGCTGTTGTCTTTGGTGAATTTTGTTCTTTTCAAATCAAGAGTTGGCAGGGACCCCTTCCACTCCATCATGTTTTTGTGCTTTGAAGCAGAACCCAACTATTGCAAAAAATGAACACACGCTTTTCTAGGGAAGAGCTGGCTGGAGCCTAGATCCTTATATGTTCTGTCGTGTGTAAAGACCTGACTAGATTTCTGTTCACCTCTTGGCTCTGCCCTGTTGACCCCAAAGTCAGAGACCCTTGAATGCCTGATTTTTCTCTCTAGCCTCCAGGCCACAGAGCAAGCATCCAGCTTCTTCTCTCTTTTGCTTCTACCCATGCTTTGCTTTTTTTTTTTTTTAAGATTTTATGTATTTATTTGATAGGCAGAGATCACAAGTAGGCAGAGAGGCAGGCAGAGAGAGAGAGAGGAGGAAGCAGGCTCCCCGCTGAGCAGAGAGCACGATGTGGGGCTCGATCCCAGGACCCTGGGATCATGACCTGAACCGAAGGCAGAGGCTTTAACCCACTGAGCCACCCAGGAGCCCCTACCCATGCTTTTTTAAACAATCGCGTCTTTCTTGGGATCTCATTTACCTACCTTGAAGCTCACCCATTTAAAGCGTACAGTTCAATGACTTTTAGTGTGTTTATAGAATTGTGCAACCATCACCATAATCTAATTTTAGAATATTTCCATCACCCCAAAAAAGGAACTCCATACCCTTCAGCAGTCAATCCCTATGTCAGTTTCCTCCTACTGCTGTAAGAAATGACCATAAACTCAGTGGCTAAAAGCAATAGAAATGTATTACTGTGGAGTTCTAGGGGTCAGAAGTCCAACATGGGTCTCCCTGGGCTAAAATCAGGGTATTCAGCAAGGCTGGGTTCCTTTCTGGAGCTGCTGGGGGAGAATCTGTTTTACCCCTTCCAGCTTCTTCTCCGGGCTACTGCACTTTTAACTCAGGGTCCCCTTCATCTTCAGAGCCAACAATGACCAGCTACATCTTTCCCACAGTCCACATCCTGATTCTGACAGTCTCCTTCCTCCCCGTATAAGGACCCTTGTGATGACATTACACCCACCTAAATCACCCAAGATAATCTCTTCATTTTAAGGGCTACTGATTAGCCACCTTAGTTCCCCCTTGCCACGTAGCATATTCACAGGGTCCACGGGTTTGGGGACACAAATATCTTTGAAAGCCATTCTTCTGCCTGCCATATTCCCCCTACTCTCGCCCCAGGCAACCCCCAATCTACTCTCTGTCTCTACACATCTACCCATCTTTTTAATTCTTCTTTATATCCCATTTCTTCCTTGAGTTTCATGCTCAACTTTTGCTTTATCTCTTTTCCATTATCTTTCTCTTTGTGGCTGCTGTCTTTCCTCTCATTTCTCAGGAGATGATGGGCCTCTGGAGACAGAAAACAGGGAGGACTGTGGGGGGATGAGAAGGTAAAGTTTTATAGGACCAAACCCTGGGGCAGAAAAGAAATGCACAGAGGTCCTCAAACAGGATTAGCAAGGGATTAGCTGTAAATTACATGGAAACCCGATCATCTGGATCGTGTGGTAAGAGCAACCCTTTCTGTAAATTACACCATTTGGCTTGGGACAGTCCACTTTGTCTTCTCAGTTACCTCAAACTGTAAAAGGCAGAGCTTGGACCAGATCAGTGCTTCTCAAAGTACAGTTCCTGGGCCAGTAGCATCAGCATCTCCTGGGAACATTTACTAGAAATGCATGTCCTTAAGTCCCCTCATGCCCTCCTCCCACCAGATCCACTTCGGAAAGTCTGGGCATGACCCTCCCCCAGTATACATTTTAACAAGCCCATCTGGTCACCCTGATGCATGCTAAAGGTTGAGAACCACTGGACCACATGATGTCTATATTCCCACCAAGTGTAATAGTCTATGAGTAATTCCTAGGTACGTAAAAAGAAATGCAGTTTTTAGTAGGAAGAGGGCAAGACCGTGATGAAAGGGAATAAGGTAATTTGAAAGTTTGGGGGTTTCAGATGCCTATTGGAAGGATTTCTGTTTCATTAAATTCTTCCATTATTCGATATTTTAGTACACTTGAAGTCATGACCTTCTAGATCCTAAATCCTACAGTCTGTGGGAGAATTTACTGCATTCCATGAAATGAAGGTCTGTATTTCTACTAAAACGTGCTGTGTGTGTCTCTCACCCACAGGTCTATAACACTGGGCCAAGCACCCTTCCTGGGTCATCTGTCAGCATCGCTTTCCCCAATCGGCTATCACCTGGAGGGGCAGAAATGTTCCATGTGCAGGAGATGGTGGTGAGTTCTTGCTTGTCGTGGTTGTTGCTTTCAGACCTGAGCCAGCCCATTCACACTCTGTACATACTACCCTGACGGCGCAGAAAGTTCGACTCATTCCACCCTTTGGAAACATACCTGGAGAAGCCCAGAGACGCTCAACACCTGAATTTCTGCTCTGAGACGGTTTGGTTGATGACCTCTCTGTGGACAGGGAAGGGTTGGTTGTGAACATGGCTTCTGAGGTAGACTCTTCTGGCACTGGGGACTCCCGGCAACCTTAGGGGTGTCTGATTGTCTTTTTCTGAGCGGAAGACCCACAGTATACATGAAGATTTTCAAAGGGTCACTGAGGCCTGGAGGATGAAGGGCTAGTTCATAAGACGAAAGTATCGATTGAAACTCCCATCTGTATCCTGAATGTGCAGTTCTAGTCACTCCTAAGTCCACTGTAGATTTTGTCTCAAGCGGAGGCTTAGCTACTAGTGTGTGATCATTCCCACCCACCTCCCTGAAACATTCTCCTGGCTTCCATGACATCACATTCCCTTGGTTCCTCCTTTCTCACTGTTTTTTCTCCTCATCTCCCCAAAATCACAGGGCTCAGGCTCACCTTTTGTCTTCACTCAGTCTCTGAGATCTCACCCAGACTTATGGCTTTATATTCAGTGTGTACTGATGACATGGGATATTCCTCTCCTGCCCAGACCTCTCCCATGAAACCCAGACTTTAATAGTCAGCTACCTTCAGGCCTCCTCTACCCAGATGCCTGCCAAATCTCCATGTTATCTAAAAGAGAACTCTCAGTCGTATCCTTCCCAACCTGCTTCTCCCACAGCCTTCCCTGTCTTAGCAAATGCCTTCTCAGTCTTTCCAGTTACTCAGGTCAAAGTTACTTGGATCATCCTTGATGCCTCTCTTCCCGCATCTCACATCTGATCCACTGGCAGCCCTAATGTCTCCGCCTTCACAACTAATCAGAACGTTACCACTCTTTCCACACCCACTGCCAGCACCCCACCCTCGGGGGCGACATCACCTGCCCACAGTTATTGCAGGAGCCCCTCCCCGGTGTCCCTGCTTCCGTCCTGGCTCCCTGCAGTCTTTTCCTGGCCCAGCGGCAGCACGAGCCTCCCAAAGTGCAAGTCAGGTCGTGTCAGTCCACAGTTCAGACCCCGCCAGCGGCTTCCCTTCTTCCAGCACCCTAGCTGGCCCCACAGTCTGTTCCCAACACAGTCTGACCATGTTTCCTTCTTCTTCCCCACTCTTCCTACCCCTGCCATGCTGTCCCTTGCTGGTCCTACAGCACAGCAGACACTCTCCCACCTCCAGAACTTGTACTCGATCTTCCCTCTATTCAGACACCCTGCCCTCAGAGAGCCACATGACCTCCTCGCTCACCTCCTTCAGCTGTGGGCTCAAATCGGAACTTCCCAGGGACACCCTCTCTGCCCGGCCTCGGCCCCAACACTCCTCGTGCCCCTTTGCTGTTCAGAGATCACCATCTCCTTCATCACCAGCTGACGTTCCACGTATTTTCATGTTTGACCAGTTTCTCTGCCTCCTCCTGGGCCCCTACAGTAAAAGGACAGGGGTTTCTCTCTGCTGACTGCTGTTTCTCCAGACCCTAGTACATTGCTTGGCACGTAGTATATGCTCAGTAAATATTTGTGGGCTGAAAGAAAAAATCTACAGTATAAAACAGACATGTTTACTTGGTCTGCATGAATTCAGGAATAGTTTGATATCGTTAAAGAAGTACCTCAGAGTGGGATGCCTGGGTGGCTCAAGCAGTTAAGCATCTGCCTTTGGCTTTAGGTTATGATCTCAGGGTCCTGGGGTCAAGCCCCACATTGGGCTTCCTGATCAGTGGGGAGTCTGCTTCTCCCTCTGCCCTTCATCCTGCCTATGCTCTCTCTCAAATAAATAAGTAAAATTTCTTAAAAAAAAAAAAAAAGTTAAAAAAAAAAAGAGTGCCTCAGAGTGCTTCATAGTCTCTAGTGGCTGGATGTGAGGGTGACCCCTCCTGGGCAGGACTGGTGCAGGAAGCTCGAGTGGGTCACTGCTCAAGGAGAACACATGCAGTCACGATGAGAGAATCATGAAATCATTGCTCTTCATATGAGCACGTGAGGGACAGCCAGCCAGACAAAGGGGCGGTCTCTCCACTGATAGCTTAAAAATCAGGGCAGCGAGGCCCACGGCCCGTCACACATCTGAGCCTGCAGTTGAAGAGAATGCTGCCCACAGGAGGTACAGAAAGCTTTAGGTGATGGTGATAGCAGGGTTTGGCATTGCTGTCCTTATGGGCCTGAAAACCTGGACCACGTGAAATGTCGAATGTGGAGCCGGTCACCCCTCCTGAGTTGCCCGCTCCATCATTACCATCCCTCACAGTATTCCATTCGTCCTCCGTGAAGTGCCTGTGTCTGTGAGCTTTGCTGAACCTGAAGAAGAAAAGCCCCAGCATTCTATACCAGCGGCATACCACGGTTTGAGCTTAGCATAAGGTTAGGGGTGCTCCTATCTACCCTCTTAAATATTATTAATCGTACCAACCAGGGTACCTATTCCCCAGCGTCCAGCGGTGTTTGCCTCCTGAGCGTGCTTTGAGAGTCGTTCACAGAAACATCTGTGGTGTTGTACGGAGAATTTTTTCCTCACAGACAAAATTATTTGTTGACCCAAACAAGAAATTTAAGTCACTCAGTTTCTGAGGGTATCTCAGAACCAACTATAAACCCTTTTCTCCCAAGGAAAAGCCACCAGAATGGACTTTGGCACACATTTATAAATAGCTGGCTTGCTTGGGAGGCATTAGAAGTGGTTTTCCTAAAAATTTGCAGAACTGCATGACTGTGAGTCTAGCTGAGTGGACCCTCAAAAACCCTCGTCAAAAAACTTGTCAAAAAACGAGTGGTGTTGGCTGGCTTGAGTTCTCGGAAGCAAACCCTTTGGATTTTCAAGACCATATTTAGAATTCTCACAAAGTCTGTAACAGAATTTTCAAGAATGGCCAAGCCTTCAGTTGGATATAGTAACCCTTGGTCAGAGGTTTCGGGCATTTTCACAGCACGTGAAATCCAGCTCGCTGGCAAATCTCCCCGAGTGGGTAGTGAAGACTGGAGCACCATGATTGCAGGTGTAAAGCCGACAGATGCTGCCATGCAGGGCGGAGACAAGGGTCCCCAGGTACTTGTCTCAAGCCAGTCGGCAGCACGCCCTCTGCCCTAAAGCCCACAGGGCTGAGAGTAAGGGTGTCCTCCCGCTCAGCTTAGTTCCCAGCCTCGGCCCTTCGCTTCCTCAGCAGAGGCCGAGAATGCTCCCTGGGGCAGGTATGGCTCCTCACTTTGGTCTTCTGGGACTTAGAATGGAGCAGGGCTTTCCTTCAGGAGATTTGGGTGACTTGGTGCCAATTGAACTTACTCCTTTTCGGAGAAACCAGTCCTCATGGCCTGAACTCCACCAGACGATGACCCTACCGCCTGATGGCATTCCCCCCCTCCCCACCCTACACTCAGCGCCGTCAGTCCCCAGTCTTGGACAGGCTACTGAGCAGCCAGCTACCTGTTGAGCCAGCTGAAGCCCCAGGGCAGCTAACAGGTGTTGAGAGAGGGACCATCTGTCATCCCTTCCCACACCCCGTGGGCCCCTCAGATTGTTTCTTTCGCTCTCACAGTGCCCTCGGCATCTGTTTTGCCTGTGGTCATCATTCATATAGAATTCTAAGGGTGGGTATGCTGTCCCCACAGGCCCTGGGCCATCACCCCACCTATGGTCCTGAGCCGGTGGCAGAGTTTTCCAACTGTTGGTTCAGAATTGATTCAGACGCCTCACAGAGACTGCAGCTGTGGTCCCTGGGCAGGACAGACCCCTTAGGTTGCATCCAAGATTCTTGTTTTTTTTTTTTTCCCAGAGGGTTTCTTAAGCTCACAGCTTCCTGTGAGCAGGTAGTGCCTGTGCTCGCATGGGAGAGATTGTTCCAGGGAGCCTGAGGAAGTGTGACCACTTCATACTCCCAGCCATGGTTCATGATCTTTCCCTACAGCAAATGTCCCAAGCCACTCCACCCTGCCGGTGTTCTGTTTAGAAACAGAGCCGTAGTACGGTCTGAGGAAAGACTGTTTATGTCCATTGCCTCCCACCCATCAGGGTTGTGTGGCACCCTGTGGGGACACGTGGACTTCCCACTGTACAGCAAAATTGTGGGCAAGCCACTGTGAATATGGAAGCCAAGCTGAAATAACCATGAAAGAAAGAGTGAGCGAGAGGGGAGGAATGACAGACTTCTTTGGTCCATTGTAAGATAAAATCATTGCAAATCATTAATCATTCTGGGTTTCTTCTGCAAACACAGCAGGGAAAAGACCTGTTGTGTGCCAGGCTCTGATAAGAGGAATACGTCACACAGCACTCCCAGAAAGTCAGGCTTTCAGGAGAGCAACCTATTGCAATACCGTGGAACAGAGGCAGTCCCAGACCTGGGGACATTCAAGGGTGCAAATCCCACCCTGGGAAGGGCGCAGGAAATGCAGACTCTTTGAGTCAGGGCTTAAGAGGATGTGTAGTAGTTTACTGGAAGAACACATGAGGGGGAGAACAGTCTAGACAGAGGGAAAGGTCACTAGTTCTAAGTGCTCAGTGGAGGCAGGATCTGGTCCTCTGCTCTCTGTACCTAGCTCTTATACGAATAGGCAAAGGTAAGCATTCTCTACACCTTCTCCAGAGTATACTGCAGATTGATATCTGGGCGGTGTGACTGAAGTAGGAAGTACTACACCACAGTCATTTCCTGTGGCAGTTGGTAAGTTAAGCATTCCGTCTGGGGTGATCACTTCTGTACCCTTGTGGGTCTGCTCCTTCATTTCTCCTGACTTAGGAATGAGGAAGGCCATCCCTGCTGCTACCAGAGGCTGTCTAACCACACGTGCATGTGGCCAAGAAATGACCCTAGGCTCCGGCAGAGGGCATTGGCTTCTGTGGGCCAGGCTGCCTACGGGAGGCAAATCTTTGCTCCTTAGAGAAGGTTCCTGTTTCAAGTGAGGATATAACCTCACACAGCTTGATGCGAATTGGCCTGGAAAATGTAACGGCTTCACTTGGTTGTACTCTGTCTGCACAGACAAGCCTTTTAGCCGAGCCCTTGGGTCTGGGTCTCAGAAAAGCCAACTTAGCGCATATGTCACAAGCTTAATGGTTTGTGGAGGGGAGGCCATTGGAACTTGGTTGGTCGTCCCACTGCAAAGTTAAGTCTTACTCACAGTGTATGAAGTTCAAGAGCAAGGATGGAAGGATTGTCTCTGGACAACTCAAACTTTACTTGTTGACACTGAAAACCTGTGTGTAAACAGCTTTCTGATGCTGAAAGAGGAGGCTTTGGAGTTGGCTCTTGTAAATATGCAAGAAGGAAGAAGTCTTAAATGACGGCTTACAGAGAGTGAAGGGCTGGAACTGTATTCTAGGTGAAAGTTGGGATCTTTCAAAGAACTCTAGTATTAGTCTAGAAGAGACGTTAAATAAATGCCATTCCATTCTTTGTTCCTCCTACAAAACCATCTGAAAAAGTTTACCTCTCTGGCCAGCTCTACCCTTGCTTTTGGGCAGCAGTTCTGAAGAACTGACCTGATTTCCAGAATGTGAAAGAGTTTGGGAATGAGGGATGATTTTCCAAGGAGACACATCAACAACTTTGCCAGAGGGCACCATTTAAGGTATTGATATCAATGTAATATTAATACCAGTGTCCATTAGAATATATCTTAGTAAATTATAACCCCCCCACCCCATTCATGCAGGCACACTGGACAGGGCTTCCCATGATCTAATTTCTGCCAAAATGAGTCCGTTGATATGGGGACCTCACTTAATTTGTGATGAGTCTGTATCCCTGTAAAGGAAAGATGTACCTGATATACCAGTAACCACACAAAAGCTTAAACTAAGAAATAAAGGGCTGAGGGGCACCTGGGTGGCTCAGTGGATTAAGCCGCTGCCTTCGGCTCAGGTCATGATCCCAGAGTCCTGGGATCGAGCCCCGCATCGGGCTCTCTGCTCAACAGGGAGCCTGCTTCCTCCTCTCTCTCTGCCTGCCTCTCTGCCTACTTGTAATCTCTGTCTGTCAAATAAATAAATAAAATCTTTAAAAAAAAAAAAAAAAAGAAAGAAAGGGCTGAATTGCTTTCCCCTGGGATGATTTGGGGAAGCTTCTTAATTAATGAAAGTGGTGTTGGGACCATTAAATTGATCACATTTAAGCAAAGACTAAAGAATGAAAAAATTTCTCCTACATAACTGACAAAAAAACAAGTACCATTTACTGCCATCCTGAGGCTTTAATGGCCTATATTCATGTGCTGTCGAATTTAATCCACACAGCCTCTTTGAGGGGAAGTCATTGTTCCAATTGGAGGAACCAGGTCTCAGAGACTTGCCCAGCATCACACAGCTGGTAAGCAATGGAGCTGGGTGTGTTACCAGGTCTGTCTGGCTCCAAAGCCCATGTGTCTCATACTGAATTCACTTCACGCCCCTCCTCGGAGTGCTGCCCACTCCCCACTCCCCAGAGGCAGACACAGGCAGTAGAACAGCAGATGATGAGCAGACCACCAAGAATCACTAATTGAGGAGCACCAACCCCAGGACAGGGAGGCACCAACTGCTATCAAAAGAATAACTGGGGTGCCTGGGTGGCTCACGGGGTTAAGCCTCTGCCTTCAGCTCGGGTCATGGTCCCAGGGTCCTAGGATCAAGCCCCACATCTGGGTCCCTGCTCAGCAGGAAGCCTGCTTCTCCCTCTAGCCACCCCTCCTTTCTTGTGCGTGCTTGTGCTCTCTCCCTCTCTCTCTGTCTCTTTCTCTCAAATAAATAATAAAATCTTGAAAAGAAAAGACAAACTAATACCAGAGGATGTAATACTGAAGCAAACAGAAGATTTTAGAATGAGCAAGATTATTGTCTTCAGAGAGATTCAAAAACAGTTTCCATGAAATAGAATAGGCTAGCATTTTATGGATTTAAATTTTATTTATTTATTTATTTATTTATTTATTTATTTATTTATTTGACAGAGAGAGATCACAAGTAGGCAGAGAGGCAGGCAGAGAGAGAGGAGGAAGCAGGCTCCCTGTGGAGCAGAGAGCCCGATGCGGGGCTCGATCCCAGGACCCTGAGATCATGACCTGAGCCGAAGGCAGCGGCTTAATCCACTGAGCCACCCAGGCGCCCCTGGATTTAAATTTTTGATCATTCAAATAAGAACCTCAGGATATGAGCTGTGTAGTAGAAGGGATAGAAAAGAACAAAGCAGTGGGTTGGAAACTTGAGAGGTTTCCCAATAACATAGCACAAAAGGACCCCCAAAAAGAGTCAGTTAAATTTATTATTCCATTATTTTATAGAAATTTGGAATGGAGATCCAAATGATCACAATATAGGAATTAGAAGGCAGGAAAAATGGAAGTGAAAGCAAATCAAGATTCTTGACTTATTTGGGGAAGAGTTTCTCTACCAGTTAGCTCAAGACTTTGATAAAATAAAATATTTAAATACACAAAAATTGTAATGGCTCCTTAGAAGAATAAAATAATGTAGGACCTCCAAACTACTAAAGATGAATTTTAAAAGAACTCATGAAGAAAAAAAATAAAATACACATACACACACACACACATATTTATATATACTAAGATGGCAAGAATAAATCCAAACAAAATAACTGTGAATGAAATAAAGGCCCTAGTAAATGACAGACTGTCAGATTGGATTTTTTAAAATCCAAACATGTTACTTATAAGAGATACAGCTTTAAAAATGACCCTTAAGATATTTAAAAAAAAAAAAAAAAGGAAATGCTAACAAAAAGAAAGCAAGTAAACAATATTAATGGCAAACAAAGTAGAATTGAAACAGAAAACATCATTAAACAAGGCCAAAAAAATGAATTTCAAAGTGACTAAAGACCCAGTCTGCTGATAATTTGTAGTATAAACAAACTTTTATGTAACCAACCATACAGCTATAAATATAAAGCAGTGCCTGATAGAAATATAAGGAGTAATTGACAGTCACAGTCATTACAGGAAAATTTATCCACTTTCCTCAAGTATCATCAGACAAGTAGGCATAAAATAATGAGTAGTTAAATAACGGAACTATCAATTGTGATCTCTTAGAGAGACAGACACCAAGACAGAGTGAGGCAGCATGTCTGGATTTTTTTTTTTTTCAGGTTTTTATTTTATTTTTTTTTATTTGTTTATTTACAGTATAACAGTGTTCATTGTTTTGGCATCACACCCAGTGCTCCATGCAGTATGTGCCCTCCCTATTACCCACCACCTGGTTCCTCAACCTCCCACCCCACCCCCCCACCCCCACCCCCGCCACCCCTTCATAATCCTCTGGTTGTTTTTCAGAGTCCATAGTCTCTCATGGTTCATCTCCCCTTCCAGTTTCCCTCAACTCCCTCTCCTCTCCATCTCCCCATGTCCTCCATGTTATTTGTTATGC
The DNA here is from genome assembly GCF_922984935.1 of Meles meles. Classification (NCBI taxonomy): domain Eukaryota; kingdom Metazoa; phylum Chordata; class Mammalia; order Carnivora; family Mustelidae; genus Meles; species Meles meles. The sequence goes on along the minus strand of NC_060069.1, from coordinate 32,112,367 downwards.
TCCACAAATAAGTGAGACCATATGATACTTGACTCTCTCTGCTTGACTTATTTCGCTCAGCATAATTTCTTCTAGTCCCGTCCATGTTGCTACAAAAGTTGGGTATTCGTCCTTTCTGATGGAGGCATAATACTCCATTGTGTATATGGACCACATCTTCCTTATCCATTCATCCGTTGAAGGGTATCTTGGTTCTTTCCACAGTTTGGCGACCGTAGCCATTGCTGCAATAAACATTGGGGTACAGATGGCCCTTCTTTTCACTACATCTGTATCTTTGGGGTAAATACCCAGCAGTGCAATTGCAGGGTCATAGGGAAGCTCTATTTTTAATTTCTTCAGGAATCTCCACACTGTTCTCCAAAGTGGCTGCACTAACTTGCATTCCCACCAACAGTGTAAGAGGGTTCCCCTTTCTCCACATCCTCTCCAACACACGTTGTTTCCTGTCTTGCTAATTTTGGCCATTCTAACTGGTGTTAGGTGGTATCTCAGTGTTGTTTTAATTTGAATCTCCCTGATGGCTAGTGATGATGAACATTTTTTCATGTGTCTGATAGCCATTTGTATGCCTTCGTTGGAGAAGTGTCTGTTCATATCTTCTGCCCATTTTTTGATATGATTATCTGTTTTGTGTGTGTTGAGTTTGAGAAGTTCTTTATAGATCCTGGATATCAACCTTTTGTCTGTACTGTCATTTGCAAATATCTTCTCCCATTCCGTGGGTTGCCTCTTTGTTTTGTTGACTGTTTCCTTTGCTGTGCAGAAGCTTTTGATCTTGAGCATGTCTGGATTTTAATAGTGGTCCCCTGCTTACCAGCTTTTGGTAACCTTGAGGAAATTACCTAAACTCTCCAAGTTTATTTTCCTCATCTGTAAAATGGGCTCATACCTACCACACATTGTGAGGATTGAAGAAGCTAATGTTTATGGAGCCACTTGTAGAGTGGCTTGTAGAAGCCTGCTTCTGCCTCTCCCTCTGCCTGCTTGTGTTCCCTTTCTTGCTGTCTCTCTCCCTTTCTCTCAGACAAATAAATTTTAAAAATCAAATAAAAAAATAAACAATAAAAAAATACTGAGCAGAGATATCACACACTGCCAGAGAAACAGACTCCACAGAATTAGTCCAAGCAAGACACTAAACCAAGAGGCAAAGCAAAACAAAGTAACAACTACCACCTCCCAAAGCAGGGGAAAGAATACAGAATGGTCACAATTGTGTAAAACCTTCAGGTTGTTTTTTTTTTTTACAAAATTTTTTTTACAAAAAAAATTATGAAACATGCAAAGAATTCAGAACAAGGTAAACAGTGTACAGGGAGAGAAAAGAAGTCAGTTGAAGCTGCTCTGAGGAACCTGGATGTTGTTGGATTTAGTCATCAAGGACTTCAAAGCAGCTATTACAAATGTGCTTAGAGAACTAAATGAAACCATGTTTAAAGAATTAAAAGAAAGTGTGATAACAATGACTTGTCGGATAGAGAATATCAATAAAAGATGGAAATGGTTAAAAAAAAAAAAAAAGCCAAGTAGAAATTCTGGAGTTGAAAGTAGAATTCATGAGAGGGGCTCTCAGTAGCTGACAAAGATCAGTGAAGATAGATCAGTGCAGACCATCGAATATGAAGAACAGAAAGAAAAAGTAATAAAAATGAGCAAAGCTTCAGAGACCTGTGAGACACCATAAAGTATAGACATAAAAAGACACATAATTGGAGTTCCAGAAGGAGAGGATAGCAAGAAAGGGACAGAAAAAAATATCTGATGAAAGAATTGCCCCAGACAGTGGAGTTACATAGACTTCTGCACAGTAATTGATATGAAAACAATTGGCTATCCATTTGGCAAGGAATTACAGAAAACCTCTACCTCACTAGGGAAAAAAATCGGTGGATTTGAAGGTGATGTATAAAAAGGAGTATTAGTGGAAAGTACTGAATATTTTCATAATCTTTTGGATGGGAAAGCTCTTCTTCCTAAGCAAGTCATAAAACCCAGAACCTATAAAGAAAAGATTGAAAGATTAAATCTATAAAAATGTTAAACTTTTGTGTGATCATAAAATGTTACAAACAAACTAAAAGATATTTGGGATAATATATTTGCTACATAACTAACAGACAGATATGTAAATGTCTTCTTCAGCGCAATAAGGAAAAGAACAAAAATTATAAAAATGGGTGAAGGGATATGAACAGGCAATTCACAAAAACTTTAATGGCAAATAAACATGTAAAAAAGAACAAGTACAAATAAATGACAAACATTAGCATCACTGGTAATCAGAGCAACGTAAACTCAAATGAAAATAAGGTCCGCACCCAATTAAACTGGCAAAATCCACAAGATTGTTAATATCCATTGTTGGTTAAGATGAGGAGAAAGGGCACTCTTAAATACTGTTGGTGTAAAAGCCAATTTGACAGTAACTATCGGAATTTAAAATATGAATACCAACAATTCCACTTTTAGGAACCTGTCTCAAAATTCTCACATAAATATGTATCCAGCAGAAATTTCTAACTTTTTTTGATAGTAGATGTAGCTGTCATTGTTCTCAGCTAAATGTAAGCTTTCTCTATTTTGGTGAAATAGAAAATAATATGCCACTAGGATTCTGAGAGGAAGCTATTAGATTCGGTTTTTTTAAAAAATGGTAATAATATTTATTAAGAACTTGTTACAGATGAGTCACAATAACAAGTAACTTACCTGGACAAATTCATTTAATCTTCATGAGAATTTGGCCAGGAAGCAGAGGCAGGGGGAGGTGCCAAGGTCATGGAGTTGGTAAGTGGCTAAGTTAGTGTTCACTCTTAACCACTAGACTGTACAGCCACCTGCAAGACCTCATGACATCTTTTTCTCCAGACATGAGCTGTCCAACAGCATTGTATCACCTGAGCGTTAGAAATGTAGAAATGCCAAATTTCAGGCTCAACCTAGACGCGCTGAATCAGAATCTGCATTTTAACAATATCCCCAGTGACGCATTTGTACATTAATATTGAGAAGCCCTGGCCTAAAGCATATTACTTAAATCACTCCAAGCTTCTCTTTCCCCAACTATAAAATAGTGATGACAGTCTTTGCCATGCAAGGCTGTTGTGGGCAATCTTTTATCCACATGTTCGTTCAGTCATTCAGCAAATGCTTTGCACCCACCACATGCCAAGACTGGTTTTTGGCTGCAGGGTTAAAAAAAAAAAAAAAAAGGCAGACAAAAAATATAATAATAATTTCCAGCTCTCATGTAGCTGATGTTCTGGTAGAGGAAATTAATAAGTAAAATAGAACAGTATATTACATGGTGATAAGTGCTGTGAGGAAAACAAAGGAGACCAGGGGGTGAGGATGGGAAAGTTTGTCATTTTCAAGAGTGGTCGCTGAGACCCTCATTCAGGGTGGAGAACCCGAGCTGTCTCAGGAAGTTGTCTGAGAATTCTCTCTCCTTGCTTTGATCCCTGCTTGGTTTCTCTCCTGTGAAACCCCAGCCCCTGTGCAGTGTCCACACTGGACATCCAGGAGCCTGTGTGTGTGTGCTCATTAGGACTCACCCTAGGGGAGTTTTCTGCCACAAAGTGGACCACTTAGTCGCTGACAAAGCACTGGTTTTTAAAGCTGCTGGTGGCCAAAGCACATTTTGTAGAAGAGAAATCCTGGGCTTCATGACTTAGTTATGCTTAGAGGGTAATGGCAACAAGAAGTCTCCCTTGCAGCAAGCTTGCTGGAGCCCAAATCTTAACTTGTGCACAAGCCAGGTCTGGTACTTTAAAGCAACCTGGTGGGTAACCCCCGGGTTTTCTCTGTAAAAAGATTGGCAAGGAAATTTTTTTTTTCTTGAGGCGAGGGAGAAGGGGGTAGGGGAAAATGGAGAGAGAGAATCTTAAGCAGGGACAATGCCCAGCATGGAGTTCAATCTCATGATCCTGAGATCATGACCTGAGCTGAAATCAAGAGTTGGACACTTAACTGATTGAGTGATCCAGGCGCCCCAGCAAGGAGATCTTAATGTCAAACCTGGTAGTCTAAAACCCAGCGTGACTTCCCATCCACCTTTTCAGGCCATTTCCTCCAATATCCTTTGCCTCTGACCTTGTTCACCAGCCACTCTGGACCATGAAGGCTGGCAATCCACCCACCGTGCACTTCCCTGGGCCTCCTGACCTGGTTTTTTCCTTCCCTCTGGCTGTGGAAAGCCCACTCATTCCTCAAGACTGAAGTCTCACACATTCTCTCTTCCATCATGCCCTCTTAGATATCTTCCTGGGTGGTCCTGCCCCAGGGCCTTTGTACCTGCCTCTGCTAAGAGCACCCTTCCCCCAGATCTTTGCATGCCTGGCTCCTTCTCTTAGTGGGGGGTCTGAGCCTAAAGTTTACCTTTTCATTGAGGTCTTCCTGATCACCTAAGCTAGTGTTGCAAACCTCCATCAACTAGATCCCATTTCCCTGTGTTATTTTCTTCATAGCACTTGCCACTGTCTGCAATTACTATTTTTCATTGTCTGTCTTCTTCCACAAGATTGAAAACACCGTGACAGGAAAGTCACAGCTGCCTTGTTTACTGGGTATCCCCAGCATTCAATGCCTGGCCATAGTACGTGCTCAGACAAATGAAAGAATTGGCCATGCCCGCTCTGTTAAAATCAACACAAGTATTTCTTTCTGCCTTCACGTAGGGTGTGTGTTCTTAAACACCTGCACACCCCACAGCACATCTAATAAGCACCTCGTATGTCCTAGGGATTCAGGAGATTTATATTGAGTTAAAATCCCATGTCTAGGTGTTTCCGCAGCTTCCCTTAACCTACAGCAAAAGTTGCCTTAATTTCAATGTGGGAATAAGTAAAAAAGGTAAAACTTTTGAAATAAGGGGCTGAATCATGTAACAGAAACAAAGCCTTCTAAGAGCAAACTCGAACTCCACAAGCTTTGGTCAGCGACATCGTGAAAACATTCTCCTTCACACACACACACGCACACACAAACACATGAACACACGCACGCGTGTGCACACACGGAAACACACACACACACAGAATCAAGCCCGCTGCTCTCAGCAGTGGCCTCAAACCATTTTTTTTTCTTTCTCTTCCTTCTGCGTATGTCTGAGTGTGAGCTGAATAGTCAAGTTCTGGAATGAGTCAGGATGAGGTTGGCTTCAATTTTTTTTTTTTCTCAACAGAAGCCAAACACTTAAAAGTGGGGGAGATGGCTGATTGAATTTTGGAGAGAGAGTTACGTTCCTGGGCTCTTGGGTCAATTTTAGTTTTGGCTAGAGGGAGAAAGTGTGTGTTTCCTTGCACAGCTCACATTCATTCAACACACACCGTCTGGAGGGTGGGGATGAGGTTCAGCCTGGTTTGTCCACACAGTGTGGCCCAGAGGCCGCCCTCTGACCTGTGTGGACAGATGCATGAATCAAGCCAGCAGTGACATCTCCCTGCTGACTGAGGGCGCCAGCTTATCAAGGAGCCTGGGGTCCTGTGCTCACGGCCAGCCGCTGTGACATCTGGAAGCATGAACGCTTCGTTGCCCGTCGGAATGCCCACGCTTCGCTGCAGGGTTCCTCTGGTCCCTGACATGCAAGAGCCTTTAAAGTCAGTGATTATGCGGTTTACTTCCCCTTGTTCCTTAAAAGCAACAGGACACAGAGCCCTGCCGTTGCTGGGCGAAGGCTTGTTACAGAAGTTGCTAACAGGAAGTCTCGCTGAGGATAAACAGAGCTCATCGGTCGTTGCCCAGAAACACGTGGTTCTCATTTAACCTGCCCAGGACTCATTGTGGATGCTTCAGAAGCACAAAAACAGGAAAACTCCTCTCTCTGACATACATGCCATGTTTCTTCCGACCCAAAGGAACTTTCTCGACCTTGTTAGATGCTGGGAAGTATGCTCTCCCCAGCTGTCGAGCCCGCTTCCCTCACTTCTCCTTAGTGATCCAAACTGAGGAGCGATAGTGTATTTCAGACCCCTCACCAAGTATTAAAACTCTAGGCTTAAGCTTTCTTTTCACTGCCATGATGGAGGTACTCTCAGAAAGTTGTGTTGGGAGGTTAGACAGATTGCTACACGTGAGACAGCAACCAGAAAATGAAGGTTCTTCACGCTTTTTTAAAGAGTTTTATTTGTTTATTTGCGAGAGCACTCATGTGCAAGCAGGGGAAAGCGCAGAGGGAGAGAGAGGATCTCAAGGAGACTCACGCTGAGCACCGAGCGGACACGGGTCTCGATCTCACATCCCTGAGATGGTGACCTGAGCCAAAACCAGGAGTCGGACAGTCCCTCAACTGACTGAGCCACTGAGGTGCCCCGTTAGTCTTTGATAAGGGGATAATTATCAAGTGATACATCTAATAAATGCAGCCATAGCTCAGTGAATCAATAGGTACATTCCTTTATCCTTTAATGTAAGATGGAGAGGAGCTCTGTTCTTTACCATGAGCCAGATCTAAGCTAGACCCGGATCTAAATAAACTGATACGGTTCCAAGGGCTGTGTTGTGTCCCACAGCGGGGACTACTGACCATTTATTACCCAGATCAACAGACTGTTCTGTCTCCAAAGTGCTTCATTATCTGAGGAAGGAAAACATTTTTGGCACACACGTCAAGTGCTCAGATAACATATTTATGTCTCCATGTTTCACTAAAGAGAATCTGACCGCATCTGGAAATTCTTTTGTGTCAATGCTTCTCTGAAGCTACTTCCCATCTGTATTCCTTTAAACTCCGGGGAAAGACCATCCCCACGCTTGAGAAATGGGCCTCAGCCCGAGACTGGGCTTTCTCTGATTAAATGTAAATGAATTCTCTTTCTGGGGCAGCCTCGTGGCAGCCTGCACTCTTGACTTTCGAGCGGGCTGGCCGGCCACACCCAGAGGAAAAGGAGCGGGGGCAGCGGGGAGGGCATGCCACTGTTTTGCCAAACCCTACTGCTGAAGGGGAAAAACCATTGGCTTTTACCATGAAAGTGAAATATTTTATGAAGTAACGGCAGACTCATACAGAGGTCAGAACTGTACAATGGATTGTGCTCTCCCTTTCCTCTGGAAGATTGATTCTGAGGCTTTGCCCTTTGTTTCCTGTTTCAGTTTTGGTCTCAGAAACACCCTGACCTTTCACAGTGGTGGTGGCATAAAGGGCTGGGGGAGGGGATATGAGGAAGCAAGCATTTTATTTAGAAGATAATTTTCAATGAGAGAGGAGACCTAGCAAGTGAAAGTTACAATTTTCTCGGGCTTTTTAACGTTACTGCGTTTGCCCGTCTGGGAATTAAATGACAGCAGGCCATTCTTTTTTTTTTTTTTTAAGATTTTATTTATTTATTTGACAGATATCACAAGTAGGCAGAGAGAGAGGAGGGAGGAAGCAGGCTCCCTGCTGAGCAGAGAGCCCGATGATCCCAGTACCCTGGAATCATGACCTGAGCTGAAAGCAGAGGCTTTAACCCACTGAGCCACCCAGGCGCCCCGACAGCAGGCCATTCTTAAACTCCTTGATCTTCCTGCTCTATCCCCAACCCCGCCGGCTTGGAGGTGGCTGTTCTCCTCTCATTTCCCTTTTTTCAGTTCAGAAACAGAACATGCTCTTCATCTGAGTGAGGATCGAGGTGGGGAGGGACTGGCCAAAGACGGAGCCTCTTGTTAGCTTACCTCGTATTGTCGTGATCACCAAAGTGTCTTGCCTTTCGTCTGTATGAACACATTGGGGTCTCTAGCTACACACAGAGGGAAATAACCGGAAAGCAGAACTCGCTGAACTGATAAACAAGGGGCCCTTTTCACAAAGCAGGGGAAAGCACAAAGGGAGAGAGAGAATCTCAAGGAGACTCACGCTGAGGGCCAAGCGGACACAGGTCCCGATCTCACAACCCTGAGATGGTGACCTGAGCCGAAATCAGGAGTCAGACGGTCCATCAACTGACTGAGCTACCGAGGCGCCCCTTTAGTTTTTGATAAGGGGATAATAATCAAGTGATGCAGCTAATAAATGCAACCATAGCAAGAGAACCCGTGTCCCCGGAGGACCTGCTAGAGGGCGCTTTTGAGAACGCCTTCCTTTACGTGAACTGATGCCTGCACACAAAAATGGTACGTTCAGCCTTTCAGATCCATTGGGAGACTAAAGCTAGGCATACCCACTAGGAGGAAGTACCCAGAATTGTCATTGGTTTCTCTGCCCTTATGTTAAGCAGTGCCATTGCAGGTGAAAAATCAGAGGAATTATATGGGGCCTTGGAGCAGCTACCCCTACTGTATTATTCTGGGTCTGTATGATTACAAAGACTCGAAATGACTGGTAATACCTGAAAATATTTGTTTTAGGATTTATTAGTAAAATACTATCCTCACTTCCCGTTCTTTGGCCAATGCGAAGAAACAATAGTGAATCAGAGCAATGTGATTTAACCTAAGTCATAACCTGAGGAGCTCTGTCAGACTGGAAAAGACTGTTGATCACAGTTTATATTTTGCTGAATGGAAAATATGTAGTTCTTATTTATCTTTCTGTGAGTAAACATCTTGGGCCAGCCTAATTAGCCAGTCAGTGTCATCTCTCAATCATTTTAGGAGTGTTGTTTTTATTTAAATCCTTGAAGTCCTAAAATTAATTTCACCAAAGCCTCTATGCTGAAGGTTTGGCCTCCTGTGGGAGAAGGGAGCTTATTCTCTTCTGAGACTCAGTCCCCAGATGAGGCAGTAAGTAACTGAATTAGCAAAGCAGACATTGAAAACATTCTCTGGGTTTTAGAACTCAAGGGGCGTGTGACTCTTGAGGAGCAGGTGGCAAGTCAGGGGACAGGTCGTGTTTACCCAGTTGCCATCAGCTGTGATGGGTGTAATACGATATGGAAAAGCAGCCCAAGGATGTAACAGAGAACACAGAGTCAGCGATTAACAGATAAATGCGAGTTAACATGGAACACATGTTACTCGAAAATGAGCCTGTGCCCTCTTTAATCCAAGTCAATTTAACAAACATAGTTTTTAAATCAAACTTCCCTTAAGAGCCCCATTGGTGAAGACCAACCTTCGGGGGGGGGGGGGGGCTCATTGTCACTTTGTTCCCCTGCTCATTGAATCCCCCGTTTCTCTTCTGTTGGCTCTGTACTATGTTCAAGGCAGTCCATCAATCCAGGGACATTCCAGTGACCTTTCCCATCCCTGGACCCTGGCCAGCTGGAGGATGGTCAAGGAATGGGGCTGTTGCTGGTAGAAGGAAGACGTCTATGCCTTCGCCTGCTAAACACGTACCAGTAATCGCACATGCCCCAAGTGAGAAGTGGGTCCTTCACTTGAGACGTGTTCATTGCCATCTGGGTAGCTGCCCGCCCCCCTCCACCCAATCTGAGATTTGCCTGCAAGACCCTTCTCTGTGTCCAGCCCACCTCTCCTGCCTGCCTTCTGACTGCTAGTACCCAGCATTCATTGCATACCTGAGCCATGTTGAACTCTTGGGCTCTCCCCAGGTTAAGGCTACTGTTTGAACCTCTGTGCTTCCGCAGATGCTGTTCCTCCCTGCCTGGAACTACCTTCCCCTCCTCACTTGGCTCTCTGGAAGTTCTCTTTATCTTCCAAGAGCCATGGAAAGTGCCACCGCCCCGAGTCCTGAGTGCAGGTCATGACAAGCCCACTGCTGCGGGAGGGATAAATTTGTAGACAAGAGTCATGGTGGTAGCAGGGCCACTGCTCTGAGGGTTGTGAGTGGATGGACAGTGAGATGAGGGTCCGAGTACATGGGGGACAGGGGCTGTGCAGTCAGGGCCCAGGGAAGGGGGACCAGAAAGGGCATCCGGGGAGAGCTTCAGAGGTGACACTCCTTCCACAGTCAAAATATCTAGGTACATGACTGGCTACTTACACTCTCTGGGCCTCAGTCTTCTGATCGGTAAAATAAAGGTGAAAATTAAGGAGACCAGATGCTCCAGTTTGCCGGGCATGTTCTTGATATTGGTCTCTATCTTACCAGTCTACCTAGTTCACTTCCCCACTTCATTCTCAAAAAGGCCCTGGTTTGGACAATAAATGATGCGGTTACCTTACTCATGGCTGAATTCTCTGGGCATGTGTACCAAAGAGATTCAGTGCATGTCCTAGCTCTTAGAATAGTACCAGCATGAGCTAGTATTATTCCTGTTTGTATGTGAACTCCATTCAGGAACGGGGCCTTAAGCAGCTGGAATTGGTTTCCAGGGTGATACACTTGGGGAATGAGACTCAGAAAACCGATCGAAGGACTTCTCCGTCCCTCCAGTCTTCAGGCCCAGGGACAAAGACTGCATTAGGGCTGCTTTGTTCTGGGACCCCAGGGGAGGCCTGTGTCTTTCTCTAACTCTAGGTCAGCAAACAACTCTGAGGTACCTTATGTAGGCCCCTATCCCCAGGCCACAAATGCTTTGTTTCCTCCAGACCCTGCATCAGACCACCACAGCCCAGAACATCTTTAGTTAAAGCTCTAGATGTTTCTTTGAATGGTAACACACAAAAGATGGATTCTCTTTTGTGGTATCATACCCGTGGAATCACCCCAATTCATGTTTTGAAACCTGTATTTTATGAAGCGAGGTTTTGCCAGGCCACCTAGACTGTACTGAGCACTTTGTCTTCGGATAGGCCTGGGACCTTGGTGACTTCTGACCATGAACCCTCCTGACCGAGGCTAACACAGACACCACCACCAAGTGATGTCCACATCTCCTTGGGCTCCTGACAATTTCCCAAATCACCACCATCTCTTCCTTTCTGACTTGCACAATGTTTTCTTTAGGGTCAGGACAGGAGAGTGGAGAAGACCAAAAGCCAGCAGAAAACCCTCAATAGATTCCTTGGCAGAATCCAGCCTCGACATTGTGTCCTGCATCCTCCTGTCCTTTGTGTGTATGTTTGGTGAAGTCCTTTTATTCACATTCCAATAGACACGGGCCTCTTCCGGCTCCCGGAGGTCCTGGAAGATAAGCATCCATGTCATGGGAAGCATTTGGACTCGGATAATGTGGGAAATTAATGAGAAGTGAGTAGACAGAGATGAGCAGGGGGCAACGGCCACAGAGTCCTTGGCCAGCCACGGAAACAAAGTTGTTGGACATGACCGCTGTGGCGTTTGGATTGCCTGTAATGCAAGAATAAAATAGTACTTCTCCTTGATTTTAGGCAAAGAAGGTGGTTAGAACCAAGCTGGGGGCGATCAGTCGTTGCTTATCTATGTAATGCTCTTAGAAAATGCACAGATAGTTCTCAGAGTAGGAATTAGCAGGTGAGGACGACCTTCGGGGCCACCCAGACCCCCCATCCTCATTTTACACGAGGCAGCTGGAGCCCTGGAGACCTGAACTGGCCCAGCTCTCAGGAGGCAGAGCTGTGGCTGAAGCCCAGGACAGTCAAGTGCTCGTCGAGGTCATCTGTGCTACGGGATTCCTTCACTGGGTGCTTCTTGCTGCCAACAGCCAGTCACATGACCTTGGACAGCTCCTGAAACTCGGGGGTTCTGGTTCCTTATCTGTCAGTTGAGGCCAAGGAACTGCGTGATCTGCAGGCTGCCTCCCAGAAACTGCATTCCAGGATGCTCTGTTCCCCTTCCAACCCAAGACAGCAGGGAGCAGCCTGGCCCTCCAGCCAGCAGGCACTTTCATCTCCCACGCTCTAGCCAGGGGTGGTTTTTCTGGCCGCATGGGTCAGGGCAGAGGATTCTGGGCTTCCTAGGCTTCTAGGTGAGTGCTTCCTTCCTTTGGCCCAGATGGGAACAAGAAGATATGGTTTCCCTCCACTTTTGCTGGTCCGTGACTCCTGCCCCAACCCCATCCTCAGCTTCTATACCTGAGAACCAGGAAAGTGCTTATAAACACCAGCTCTGGAGCTGGATGGTCTGCTAACTGGGAGACCTCGGGCAGTCAACTGGTCTCCTCTTGCCCTCTGTTTATCCATCTGTAGAATGGGGATAGTAACAGCCCTCATCTCCGGGGCAAGGACTGCATGTGTAAACCACTCAGAACCTGCCCACAGTAAGGGCCACACATGTGTGGGGTGTTATCACAACTATTGCATTATTTCCTATCCAACATAGAAAAATCCTTCCCTTCCATGGCCTGGCCAGACTCAGAGCTGCTCAGTTCTAGCTGAGGGAAAGTCTGCAGCAGGATAAACAGGTTCAGAACCAGACCCACGCAGCACCAAGCAATCTTCGGTCTCCCTTTGAAAGAGGACCTCCGTGAAACCTCGCAGAAAAATGTCATTGCCCTGCCCACACCCCCGAATGAAGTGATTCCTGCATAACCACAGTCAGGAGCACAACTGGCTGAGAATCTCATTCACTCATTCACCACAGACTCAGTCTCCACTTCCCTTCTCCAGATTCCACTGGGGCAGATCAAATGTCACAGGAGATCACATCACATCACTGTCGGCCCCATTCACTGGCCCCCGAGACTCCAGGGGAAAAAGGCAAGGGAAGCTCTGAGCCACATCTCTGCTCCACCGGGCACACAGTGGGACTTTGGCCGCTGCTCACCCCCTTGCTTTCTCCATCCCAGCTTCCTGCCCATCCGTGTGGGGGTCTTCACAGCGCCAGCCTCCTCACACCCCAGGTTAGCGAAACCAGCTGAGCCAGGGCTCCGTTCCACACTTCCTCTCCCAGCGTAGAGATCCGAAGCACCAATTTGCAGAGCCAGGAGGAACTCTGCCCCCACCCCTGATTTTAATTAAAGACGAATGCATCCGGCAAGACTCAGAGATTCTGTTTCTCCAAACCCAGACCAATGTGTTTGTGTGGTCAGGCCCAGTCTTCTCAACAAGAGAGAACGCGCCCACCCCAAGTCTGCCGAAGGACCATTTATCCAGTGGCCTTTCAGCAAATGTCCACCCCAGAGGACAAACAGGGAAAGTGGAGGATGGTTCAGAGCGAAACATGATTGAAATCAAGAACATGAGCACAACACATTCAAGTTCTCAAATGCCCGATGCCGAAATGTTTTCCATCCACGATGTGCCCTATGTGCCTAGAGAGAGGGTAACCCTCAAATAATACAATCCCCCACTTCCCTGATGAGGTACACTTAACACTTTTTTGGCTGAATTAGTAGGAGTGAGAGGTGTGGTTGTCTTGGAGGTAGGGGATGGGAATGGACTGGCAAGAGGCCAGAGGGAACTTTCTGGAGTGAATGACAGATTCTGTACCTTCACTGGGGTGGTGGTGACATGGGTAATTTAATTTGTCACATTTCGTCAGACTGCACCCTTAAGATCTGTGCGTGTTTGTGAATGCAAATTTTACCTCCATAAATGTAGTTAGAAATATGAATTAAATAATATCTACTTATAGGCATACCTGGGTGGCTCAGTCGTTAAGCATCTGCCTTCAGCTCAGGTCATGATCCCAGGATCCTGGGATATAGTCCCATATCAGGCTTGGCGGGAAGCCAGCTTCTCCCTCTCCCCCTCCCCCTGCTTATGTTCCCTCTCTTGCTGTGTTTCTCTCTGTCAGTTAAATAAATAAATAAAATCTTTTTAAAAATCTACTTATAATATTTAACCTAACCATGCCATTGTATACTTAAAATTATATAAGAATAACATATTCATCTGTATTGCTCTTATTCACACATCTCCCAAAAAGATTTTATGCAAATGTATCTCCTTTGAGATCAGCATCTATCATGATGAAGCTAATTTTCAGTTGTTCTCCAGAGCATATCATCTTAAATTTGTCTAATTAATTTGGAATGCAGTATGTTTTAAATCCAAGATTCTTAATGAAATTCATGGCAAAACAAGTGCCATCTGCGTAACATTGCAGTGGTTTTTCTCATTGGTCTTGTGATCACCCATGATCCTCACCACATAGCGACCTGTGTTTTGCTTTCTAAAATGAGCTTTAAAATATTTATCACAGTTTGACACACTTGCACCTGAGGAATAATCCCCAAAGCTGTGTTGAATCTCATTTCCTCTTACCCATTATTTCCCTCCCATGACCTCTAAAAGCAGCCAAAACCAGCATTGATTGAGACCGTTTTGGCTGCTGTGTCTTCCCAGGTTTTGTGGTTCAAATAAAGTAATTGAGGGGCGCCTGGGTGGCTCAGTTGTTAAGTGTCTGCCTTCGACTCAGGTCATGATCCCAGAGTCCTGGGATGGAGCCCCGCATCGGGCTCCCTGCTCAGTGGGGAGCCTGCTTCTCCTCCCTCTGTCTCTGGCACCCCTCTTGCTTGTGTTTGCGTGCTCGCTCTCTCTCAAATAGATAAACACAATCTTTAAAAAAAAAAAAAAGTAATTGAGACAGTCCCAATTATAAGGTAGTCTTAAAGAATAATAACTCCTAAACTAGGAGAGATTGGTAAAGGCAACGCTCTCTTTCCTAATAATTTGAGGAAGTAGACCTTCATCTTATTTGTTGTTTTAGGTATATACAGTAAATCCTGGCATATATGTTTAGACCAAAGATAAAGTCTAGATTAATGCGGCAAACCTGGCATATGTGTTTAGACCAAAGATAAAGTCTAGATTAATGCGGCAAACCTGGAGGTCTTATTTTAGAGTTCAGTATGAAAAGATTAGCACTGTTGGCTTAAGGTAGAAGTTTCTTTATGTAAAAATTTTTAAGTTTTGCTCCCTAGCATGAGTGGGAAGCTGAAACACTCTTGAATAAATTCAAACACACTGTATTTTCCTCGAGGGCATTAAAAATAAAAGTGTTTGATTTAAACAGATGATTCTGGTTAGAAATGGGGTTATAAACACAATCCTAAATTATGAACTACTAACTACGAATTTTACCACCTGACCTGAAGTTCTGTCTAGTCCTCAGCTAAAACTGATGTGGTCTGATGAGGTGTATAAAGAAGTCTTGGTTTTTTCAACATTTCCTCAATGTAGGCATCAAAATAGTGTTGTTCTCAAAGAAACCAACATGGGAGACCATACGCTGTTGTTCGGGGTGTTTCGTTTTCCGTGTTGTTGTTCAGCACTCTTGCCATCGAAGCAAAATAAGATAACTCACCAAAAGCTCACGGGCATATAAGCTCCTGCATGGCTCCGTCGGGTGGCGGCCCAACTTTTTTTTTTTCTTTTGGTAGCCTAACCCTCATTTTAAGTGATACTAAATGTTGTTGTGCCTCTCATTGGAGCAGAGAATGGGGCCCAGAGAAGTCCTGCTAGATGCCTCTTCTCCTCTTTGGGGAGACAACTGTGGGGTTTTACAGCGCCCTGGGAGTTCCATGGAACACAGTTTGAAAACTGGCAGTGGACCGTGCATGAGGGCTTGGTCTCAGAAGACCTGGGTTCTGGGCTCTGTGATTATTGGCCAGTGAAAACCTGAGTCTCAGCTTTCTCACCCAGACAAAGAACATGAAATCTCATCTCAGAGAGTAGCTACAAAGAGGCTTATAAATGTGCTTTGGAAACTGTGAAGTACAGGGTTTGTTTTGTTCCTGGAGTCTTACTGTCTCCTAGTCACATCTCAGCTGCATGCTGTATACCGTCTCATCTCAATTAGTTAAAGGCTTTGGATTGTTTGGCCTGGTTGTTGCTACCACTCTGTCCTTCAGCTCCATGTTCTCCACTGGAGAATAGACAAGGGGGAGGAGCCAACTTTGTTATCGCCCCTAGAATAAGGGGTTCCAGCCTCGTGATTCATTCTTGGGGCAGAACACTCTGACAGATTTCTTTTCACTTTCAGGTGAGCCAAGAGAAGGGAAACTGCTCTTTCCAGAAAAACCCAACCCCCTGCATCATCCCTCAAGAGCAAGAAAATATCTTCCATACAATATTTGCCTTTTTCACCAAGTCTGGAAGAAAAGTCTTGGTAAGAATTTGCTTACTAGTTGGGTTAACATGGGTGGTCTCACTAGGAAGGCAAGTCTGAGATGAGAGGCCAGTTTTCTCTTTGGCATTTATTATTTCCCAAATCTGGTTTTAATCAATTGGCGTATAAAGTCACAAGGACTGTGGTCAACTCCCATTTTTCAGCCTGAGGTTTCAATCAAAGTGTTAAATTTACATTTCAAATTCCACTGCCTGGCAAAGGGAAAACCTTTGCAACCCACCAAGCACAAAGTAAAACATTTCCCCAGCTAGTATGAGTCTAATCAAGAGTGATGGTTCTCCTACAAGCACTGTGGAAAACTCTCGGCAGGATCTGCTGAAATTAAACATCTCTGTACCCTGCGACCCAGCCATTCCACTCCCAGGTGTATCCCCAAGAGAAATGGGTATTTATGTCCCCCAAAACATGTGGACGAGAATGTTTACAGTAATCTTCCTATAGTTAAAATCTGGGAACAGTCCGGTCGCCATCAACAGGGGAACTGTTAGACCGTTGTGGTGTAACTACACCCAGGAATATTACAGAATAACGAACAGTACTACCACACATGGCAGCAAGAATGGATCTCACAGACATAATAATGCCTGAAAAAAGTTGGAGCCAAAGCACACACACGAAGTTCAGAGACAGCAAGATTAGCAGTGGTTTTGGAGGTTGGAATAGTGGTTAATCTTGAAGGGCTGTCAACAGGCAGGGGCATGAGGGGAACTGCTTAAGTACCGGAAGCGTTCTACATCTTGATCTGGGTATAAACATGTAAAATGTATCAAGATGGACCCTTAAGATTTATTCTGTCTACTATATGTAATTTACATGTCCACTGTTTTCAAGTGAGGGTTTTGAAGTTGGAATTGTACACTTCCCCAAAGCTTCCTATTCCCCCATGTATCTTCAGCTCCTTATTTCAGGCTGGGCGCATCTCCCTCACATTGTTTTTTTTTTTTTTTTTTTTTTCCTGAAAAAGAAAGTAGGACTGTTTGCCACTTGGGATATGGGGGTATGGGCTGCCTGGGTGGCTCAGTCGGTTAAACAGCTGCCTTAGGCTCAGGTCATAATCCCAGGGTCCTGGAATCAAGCTTTATAGCAGGCTCCGGGACAGACCAAGAGCCTGCTTCTACCTCTCCCTCTGCCTACTGCTCTGGCTACTTGTGCTCGCTAAACATCTCTGTCAAACAAATAAATAAAATCTTTAAAAAAAATATATATATATGGGGGGTGCCTGGGTGGCTCAGTGGGTTAAAGCCTCTGCCTTCAGCTCAGGTCATGATCCCAGGGTCCTGGGATCGAGCCCCGAATCGGGCTCTCTGCTCAGCAGGGAGCCTGCTTCCTCCTCTCTCTCTTTGCCTCTCTGCCTACTTGAGATCTCTGTCTGTCAAATAAATAAAATCTTTAAAAAAAAAAAAAGAATATGGGGTGGTTTTTTGGTTTTGAGGGTTTTTCTTGGTTTTGTTTTTTGTTCTTACTTACCTAGTGCTGATGATACAACTATTTTTAAAAGCCCTTAGAATTGTTAGGTACACTGATATTTAGTGGTTTGACAGACACAACTCTGTATCTGACTGACAGTCTTACCCCACCCTTGAAACGTCATAAACATATGTATATGCGTTTTGGATCCTACCTTACAGAAGAGAAGAATTCCTCTTCTGTAACTTTAATTTGGAATTGAGGCTTCTATTGGTGACTCACATATTTTCTTGGTCAAACCTGTGCTTTTCTTTACTCATGTGTTTCATGAATCCTATGACTTCTCAGCCCTCTCATTTGCTCTACCTGAAAAAGGAGCACGAACGTATATTTGCCACCGCACAGGCAAAAATTACATAATGTAGGAAACACATCTTTGTTCAGAACTCATAAGAAAAATGCTGTTGGAGTATGTAAATGTTTATTTTTTAAATGTTTATTTTTAAAGTGTTTATTTTTTAAAACAATTCTTTCTTCCTTGTGAAATCCAGATTTGGGGTAGGGTAAACCAATGAGTGACTTTTTCCCATTTGCTTGACAAAAGTTAGGTTCTGGTGCTTTGTGGACAGGAAACCCCTCTATTGCCCTCTGGTGGCAAGAAGGAATGATTGCACCTTCCTATGGAATTCCTCTGCCTGGTATCCTCTTAGTGACCAGGATAGAACCTCTTGGAGCCCTCTACTTCATAAAGCGCTGTGCATTTGTCTTTGTTTTTAATACCATTTGACAGACAGTTCTCTGACTTTTCTTCTCAGGACTGTGAAAAACAAGGAATTTCTTGCCTAACAATGCACTGTAACCTTAGTGCGCTTGCTAAAGAAGAAAGTCGTACTATAGACATTTACATGCTGCTGAACACAGAAATACTGAAAAAGGTAATACCTGGGGCACTGCACCCTTTGGGTTCATTTAGAAGCATCGGAGTGGGTTTTCTCAGAACTCTGCCTTCTTTTAAAACTTTTCTGGCAAGTTCCATTGGTAGTTTGCTGCTGGAGGATGCTGGGGGTGGCGGGTACCAGGTTTGCTGTTCCAAGGGTGCTTTGAGGACCTGCAGTATCAGTGTCACTTGGGAACTTATTAGAAATGAAGAATTTTTAAGAAAAAAAAAAAGGAAGGTAGAAAGAAAAGAAAGGCAGAATCTTGGGCTCTATGACCCAGACTTACTAAATCAGCATCTTCATTTTCATAAGCCCCGCAAGTGTTTTGTGTGTACATTTACGTTTCTCAGACGTTAGCTTGCATCAGAATTATCTGGAGACCTTGTTAAAATGCACATTCAAGTTTGACTTTCTGTATTTCTGACAAGCTCCCAAGTGATGCCAGTACCGCTGCTCTCATTCTAAATCAGGGGTTGACAGACCTTTTCTGTAAAAGGCCAGTAGTAAATATTTCAGGCTTTACGGGCCATACGGTCTCTTGCCACAGCCCAGCTCTGCCACTGTATGGTGAAAGCCGCCACAGGCGATACTCAATGGGTGTGTTCCATAATAGGCTGTGTTCCAATAAAACTTTATTTACAAAAATATGCAAAGGGCCAGATTTGACACTTGGGTGGTAGTTTGGCAGTCCTTCGTTTGGATGACACCTTATTTCAGAGAAGCCCAACTTTTGAATTTCAGGTGACTTTGCTAGTATGAGTTTATCATATCAAAAGTGGCTCATTTACAAATACCTCAGTCAGTGAATTGGTGGTTCTTTAAAAAACGTCAGACATATTCACTGGTTTATTTTAACAGAAGAGCTGCTGAGTATGAAAGGCCACATCCAACGAGACGCTTTAAAAATAATCACTTGGGAAGATAAAATAAAATATGCCTGTTAGCCACAGAGATTCTATTCATTTTCCTCTGGAAGAACTTAATGTGTTCAGTGTAAACCTGAATGAATATCTTTAGAAAAGTCATTCCAATGTTAGTTTTTAAGGTAGGCGTGGCAGCAGCGAGCTGACCTGAGAAATGCGAGGCCGGAGGGATGCAAGCTGCTCTGCCCACTGACCATCTGTAGCTGGCCCAGCCCGCACCCACCCAGGCAGAGCTCTGCCCGGTTCCCTTCTCTTTGGTTTCTTTTGCAGGGAAATCAGTTTGGGAGGCTTTGGGCTCTCATAGCAGTGATTCCCTGTTGTGCTTCTCCTTTTAAAAAGGACAGTGTTGGGGAGGACCCAGCAGGAGCCAGAGCCCCAGTAGCCATCCTGAGATTCCAAGAAGGGGGTTTTGAAGCCCCACATCACAGGAAGTGCCTTCCCGGCAGGGGTCCTCAGGACCCTGTATACTTACCTGCCCTTGACCAGTAGCCCTGGTGACAGTTTTATTCCCCACGCCACAGTCATCACTGTCGCCAGAGTCCTGATGATGGCACCGAGGGCAGGAAGCCACTCTCAGTCCTCTTTTACCCTTAACCTAGATGTCAGCTGCTTGCACTCCAGTCATCTGTCCTTAATTTAATCACAAGGCCTAAGGCCCTTCTCGCATCCGGCTCTGCAGCCTCTGTGTCTTTCTTCCACCACCAATCCATGGGGATCCTTTGCCCGGGGGCATGCCCCTCTGACTGCTGTTCCCAAGGGCCATCCATCCCAGTCTGCACCCCAAGAAACAGCTGCAGGATGTCCTCTGTAACTGTGAGAGGCTCCTTCTCCCTGAAAGCGCCCTTTCTGCAGAAACCAGAAATTCCAGGTGCAAAAGAAAGACGAAAAGGAGGCTGACTGGGAACCAGATGGGACCCCAGCTGCTCCCAGAGCTTGAGATGCAGAAAGTCTGTCCCCTGAAGCCAACCACGGCCTCCCTTGGGGAGTGAGCAGTAGCGGCCCGGAGCCCTCTGGCCTTCCTGAGGGTATGGAGCTGCTCCAGGCTTGTGGTTTGCCTGGGCCTACCGTCCTGTTTATTTTCCTTTGACCTCAAGGTCCGGCCCCAGACCAAGGAATTTGAGGTCTTATTGTTTGGATCTTAACAGGTTTTCATTTGAAATGTGGGGTCTGACTTTGTAAATTAGCAGAGGATTCCGATTTCTCTGAAAGTGTTCTCAGCCTTTAGCTCTGACGATTGCCATCATCGTCATCGTTATTGTTGTAAGACCATCCAAGATGTGACGACGATCCAAGGTTGCCAACACAGTATATCCCGACGCACAAAGCCACAAATCTGCGAAACTGTTAATTGGTAAAAGCTTATCTGCCTACAAAATTATTTACTGCTTAATGAGGGCTCAGCGGCGCAGTCCGTTTGAGCGACAAGCTTCCCAGAAGGATTCAAAATCGGTGTTATTGCCGTTTTTTAAAAAGAGCAATAATCAGTGCATAATTCCCAGGTAAAGGACACAGAGTGGCGGCCCCAGGTGTCCTTCGAGAAAGGCCTTTGTGGTTTCTTCGGCAGAGAGGAGCAGAGGGCTCCCTCAGAGTGTTTTCTAGAAGAGGGTCCTCCACTTTCATTTTCAGAGGGTAGGTTTTACCAGAAGAGGGGCAGAGCCGCATCTGACGGGTACCTCCCTGGGTGGCAGGCAGGCTGAGGAGATGTAGGTGGGTATGCCTGTGACACCTTGCCGCAGAGCCCCCGCCGCCCCCACGGGTGAGCTGCCTGCAGTCTGTTTCCACACCAGAAGTTTCCACCCAGCGTCGTGCAGCACCGACCGTCTACACCAGGGGCTCAAAGTCCTGACCCTTCCCAAAGCCACAGTTTTGCCCTGTCCTTTTCCAACTTCCTCCTCCCTCACTGCCTGGGAGCCATTTTCTCATTATCTGGATCCGAGCCCCCACCAAGGCCGGGGACTACCTCTGGCTGGCGGGCTCTTCCCGAGTGTTAGAGGACCCCACACCCACCCCAGTGTCCTCGCTCTTCGGGCCATCGCCTGATTGATAAGCCAGATGTGCCCTTTCTCATCCCTCCATCCCGTACCCTCTCTCCGCGTTCAGTGGTGTGGACCCCCAGGCAGCCTCATATAAGGGCAGAGAAAGAGTTAAAAAGTAACTCATGTGAAGGGTTTGAGGGTTGTGGTCAGAGCAGGAAGATGCTTGAGAAATAGAAATCAGATGCCTTCTATGGAATGCCAGGCCTGGATTTGTCGCAGACAATTAAACAGCTTTATTTATTTTCTGCTCTTTGTGAATATGTCAGTATCAATATCCAGATATCTGGCTCTTACCACTTGGAAACCGCAGCACAAAGCTCGCATGTATCGATGATCGGCAAAACTTCAGTTTTTCAGCATCCACCATGGCATGAGAGAATTCGAGAAAGCTCTGGAAAGCTCTGCTTCACATAGGTCCCAGGGATAGGGGAGGTGTCTAGTTCAGTGATAACATTTTGTCTGGCCCACGTGGAATCTTGGAATTTAGTTCTACCTGCTACCTTAAGGCCCAGACATTGTCACTAAAAAAAAAAAAGAAGAAAAAGTAAAATCTGTCCCTGAGTTCTGTTGCTTCTTCCACAGGACAGCTCATCTGTCATCCAGTTTATGACCCGCGCCAAGGTCAAGGTGGACCCTGCCCTGAGGGTGGTGGAGATAGCCAATGGGAACCCAGAAGAGATGATGGTGAGTCAGCCACGCCTAGAATCTGAGTGGTGTGGTGCTGGAGTTCGGGGTAAAGATGGTCTCTGGGCCAAGATGTCAGCTTTGTGGTAGACCCAAGACCAGGCCTGCCTTGGCCTCCGGGTCCGCATGGAGAACTTCTGTGGTCTGCTCTTGGATAGCCTTGCTCCTCACAGTGCCACCATTATGTGAAAGCTCCCCGCTATGGCTGGCCAGAGGAAAAATAGTCTGGAAGCACCCTTGACAGGGTTTGGATTTCCACTCTGAAAGCCAAGACTATTTTTATCTTTCTCAGACCTTTCCCTGAAATCTCTTCTGCCTCCCCAATCGCATTGCTCCATGGATAAACACTGGATGTTTTAAAAACAAGTTGTTTGAATAACTTTAAGGAGGTCGCATTCAAATTTCCAAGCCCTAGAACTTTCTTTCATTCTCTACGCCATGGTCCTCTGTAAAGTACCTTTCGGAGGCAGGCCTCAGAGACACCGGAGGGCGCAGCCGCCGGGAGGCTTGGACGTGGGGGTGTGGGAGAGGCTGGAGGAGAAGTGTGGCCTTGGGATTTTACTGCCCTTTACTGATTTACAGGGGTGGGGATGGGAGGCCCATCCCTGACACCCTCACTGAGATGCTAGCAGAGAGAAAGGGGATACAGCGCCTGTGAATGGTTCTTGCCACTAAGCTAGTGCCAGTGATGCTGCCTCTGGGTACCCCTTCCCTGGAAATCACCTTCTCTCGGGGGACTCTTGGAAGAGTCCATGTTGCTGTGACAAATTTACCAATGTGATAATTACATAGAGATTATATACCTACAAAGACAACCTGGTTAACTTATTTCCCGTCGACAATGGAAACACCATGCGTCTAAAAGTTAGGATGGGGAGCAGACCGAAGCCCGCTCTTATGAGGCCCTAAAAAAAATAAGTCCCTGGGGACCACCACGATACCTCAGTCCCACTGCTGTGCGTGGTGAGCAAGAGATGAGCATTGGCTGGTCCAGCATGAATGTGGATCTGTGAGGTGGGTAGGGGTGTGAGAGCCACACCGGGACCTGGCTCGGTGCGGGGAAGGACCGTCAGATGCAGAGCTTGACTCCTCTGTTCCCACTGAGGAACTGGCCAGCCACTCATTTTAATAACAGAAACCGAACGGGATGCCGAGGAAAGGCACTGGCATCTCTCACCCTTGAGGGTGAGTTTTGCTGGCAGGTCAGATATTCGGAGCTGGCTTTGGCCTTTCCCTCCCTGCCTTTTGGCCATTGCACTGCTAATTCGGACCCTCACCTGGGAAGTGAAGGAGAATGTGATTCATCGCTCATGGTCATCGCTCTGGTTAAAAAGACTTCTAGGGGCGCCTGGGTGGCTCAGTGGTTTAAGCTACTGCCTTCAGCTCAGGTCATGATCTCAGGGTCCTGGGATCGAGTCCCGCATCGGGCTCTCTGCTTGGCGGGGAGCCTGCTTCCTCCTCTCTCTCTCTCTCTCTCTCTGCCTGCCTCTCTCCCTACTTGTGATCTCTATCTGTCAAATAAATAAATAAAAATCTTAAAAAAAAAAAAAAATAAAAAATAAAAAGACTTCTAGAATGCAATCCATGCCCAATGGGGAGGTTTAGAACATTTGGGTAGACCGCAGTGTTCCCAATCAAGAGCTAGTGGATGTAATTTAGCAGGTTTTCTACAGGTGGAATTCCTTGTGTAGATGAAAAAAAAAAAAAAAAAAAAATCACCGGGCACATTGCCTTGGCTGAGAACACGGAGCTGTGGGATCCAGGAAGACATTGCTTAACATCCCATTGTCAGCTTCTGAGTCATCTGTACGCCCCCAAAATACCACTTCCATTAATTACTGTTCCACTTTGAGCACTGTGGTGATATTTCCATTATCAAGAATTCTTTGGAAGAAGCTCTCATTTCCACTGATTTTTCTTTAGCACTCAGCCGTCAGAATCCTACAATGTACCCTTATCCCTCCTTTCCGCGACTTTGCCTTTTCAACCCATGAGCTAAGATGAAGATGAAGATACAATCTGTTCTCAACTTTCCTGGCATGGGGAAAAAAATCTTTTCTGAGAGGAAGGTTTGCTTTTTTAGAACAAACACGTTCTTCCCTGCGTGAGTCTTCTGAATGCCTGGCTTTCTGTCAGCTGTCTATTTGAGGGGAAATTTCCATGGAGGATAGCCACTAACTTTGAACCAGGCAAAATTTCACAAGATTGTAGAATAGGTACCACATTTTGAGGGCCTTGGAAGGAACAGGAAGTGTGCAGAGCAGGGTGTGGGCAAGAAAAAGAAACGACCCTATCTGTAACCTCCGAATGTGTCCACGGTGGTCAGTTTCATCAACAGAAACACCCCCTGATTTCCTGGGACCCTCGGGATCTTTTGGTTTTTTGCTATGGTCTGAGTAGTGCTTGACAAAAGCATTTAGGTGAAAAACTAGAAATACATAATAGATTCTTAAAGCGTCTGCCGTGATATTAATAAATAGGTCTGGGAGTACTTTTCCGGGTCAGGTGTTAGCATTTGTCCAAGACCAACCCCACCAAGTGCCCCTGGTTGTGTGCAGATTCACACGTGAGAGTTCAGGCGAGACCGGTGGGGTGGCATTCCGTACTGCTTTCCAGGTGCCAAGAATATGCTGAATTTCCTTTTCTTATTCAACCCAACCCAACTTTTCAGGGAGAGTTGGCATTGACCAGGGCTAAAACTCCCCCAGGGCCAACCAAAAATCTAGAGAATCAGCTTTGCCACTGCGAGCCACCCTCCCCAGCTCCCTTCTCAGACTGGATGAGAAGCTTGTAGGAATTACATAGCAAACCTATTTTCTTGGTATTTTCAAGTAGCAGAAAATATGATACATACATAAATCCCCAAGTGAATACGTCATTGCCAGGTGGGTTGGGTACGGGGCTGAGATCTTAGGAGCCAGCAGGAGGGACTGGTGCTGTCTCATTTCGGCAGAATTGGAATAGGTTCAAAGGCTATCTGGTAGCTCTCAGCATCGCTGGGAAGGCTGGAGAACCGGACTGGGGACAGGAGAGGAGTCGAGACACTTGAGGCGCCAGGAGCCCCAGGCTCAGTCCGGCCGCAGGAAGAGCCTGATGTAGTGCCCTGGACACAGCTGTCCCTACCTGGCATCTCTGGGCCTCTTGCTCTGAGTCAGGCAGGAGCCTCTCGCTAGCTGAGGTTCGGTCCCTATCTCAGGGAGACCACACCCCAGGGAAAGCAGATCATGGGCACTTGGGCCTCAGCATTGCCCTGAGACTGACACAGAGTAGGATTCCCCAGCACTGGAAGGGGGGTCACAACAGGACTGCTAAAAAGTGACAAATGCTTCTCTAATCCTGAGGGTCAGCATTGGACCAGCTAAGCCCTTGGCTCTTCCTAGAGCGCCTATCGGAGCCAGAGTCCTTGTTCCGTCACTCAGTCATTTAGACCACTTTGTTGGGCAAGCGCTGCACCCTTAGTGAGAAAATGAGAAAATCTTTGTCTAAAGATCATTAAGGAGTGTTTGTACTCTTTTGCCTTTTTTTTTTTTTTTTTTTTTAAGAAATGATGTGCTTGAATGAGCACCGTTTCCTTGCTTATTGAACAGGGCAAATGTTTGGGGCCCTCCATCTTCTGCCGTGGTGCATGGGGACCCTATGTCCACACTAGCATTTACCTCCCTCGTGCAGCCCGCTGCCATCAGCATCCCTTCTGCAGACGGGAAGATGGGTCAGAATTTTGGCAAGTGCCCAGAGATTCCCTCGTGCCTCCACCTCCCCATCCCGGGTTAGAACCACTAAGCTTCTTTCTCTTGTGTATGAAGGGCCTCTTACACTCGGGAAGAAGAAATGACTTGCCCAAGACCTCACAGTGACTGAGCCAAGAACAGTGCCCAGGACCCTTGACTCCCAGCCAGGAATACCAGGAATACCCCTCCCCACTGCAGCCCGTCAGTCCCACAGGAAGGCGCTGAGCCTGCAGGGGTGAAAGGGCCTGGATGAATGCAAAGTATCCAGGAGGGAAAGGAAATCACTGATTTGTTTTAAAGTATCTCTGTTAAAACCACCCAGGTGGCCTTGGAGTCTGGCCAGGGCCTTCAGACTGGACCTGACTGTCCTCACCCCAGAGAGGGCTTTCTGCTCTCGGTCTAATCAGACCCAGAATGAAGCCTCAGGACTGCAGCCGTGTGCTTTCACTTCTAAGGAAAGCTGCCCTGTTAAGCACTCATTGATGAGCACAGCAATTTTCTCCAAAGCCATTTCAGTTCAATTCTCAGGCTTGGCCCCTTCGAGAAGTCATCCTCTGTGGAAATGGAGCACTGAATCTCCCCCTCGGGAGTGAGAAGAACCCAGATTCAAATCCATCTCCTTCACACCCTAGCTGTGTGACGCTGGGTGTCAGGTTGGCTCTGCAAGCCTCCGTTTTCCCACCCACAAGACGGGAAAGCTGCTTTCTACTTGCTAAGACTTGTGCCTTCGTTCTGCGCCCTATCATTGCTCCCCAGCCAAAGATGTAAGCCAGGGCATCTCAATCAGAGAGGCATCACCTAACGTGGTGAACAGAGGTGACTCCAAAAAATGCCACTTACAGTCCTTTCGTTATGCTGCTTCCCGATACAAGCCTTGAACCTCAAATTACATTGTGATGTAGGAGGCAGAAGAGAGTCATTGGAAGATCACCACCAGGCCCATTGCATACCCTCATCCAAAGGTGGTCCTCCCCCTCACCCCACACCCCCACAAGCGAGAATTCACTTGTAAGCATAAGGAATTGAGTCGTATCCCAGCCAGAACATGAGTCCTACTTCCTACTAGTCACCATTTGCGTATTTACTTGATGAATACTTATTGCGGGCTTGCTAAGAGCCAGGTGCTGTAGTAGGCACCGGGGTTCAGTAGGGAACCAAGTAAACACGGATGCCCAGAGCTGACTGAGAGGACAACAGTTGGTAAACAGGGAAGCAAAGAGGATTTCATTTCAAACTGGGGTTAGTTCTATGGGACTCACCTGCCTTCTGTTAAAGGGGGTCAGAGAATCTTTCTCCAAGGATGTTGAGACCTAGAACTCGAGAAGGAATTTGCTGGCCAGGGATGGAGAGAAGCGCCCCAGTTTGCCTGAAGACCCGAACAGCCCGCCAGGTTCACGACTCAGAGACCAGTGTGGCAAGAGCCCAGGGAACAGCACAGATATCCGTGGGGGGAGCATATAGGCATGGCCACACCATGTCACGCCAGGGGGTGGTAGCAAAGGGAAGCCACCAAGAGCTCCTGTTTGATGTAGGGAATGGCATGACCAGGAGACAGCTGACCCTTGAACAATGCAGGGGTCAGGTGCACCAACCCCTGTGGCAGTCAGAAATCCACACATAAACCGTTGTCTCTCCAAAAGCATAATGACTGATAGCCCACTACTGACCGGAAGCCCTACTGACAACGTGAACAGTCCGTTAACATGCATTCGGTATGTTACCTGCATTATGTGCTATATTCGCACAATAAAGTCGGCTGGAGGAAAGAAAACGTTACTAAGAAACTCATAAGGGAGAGAAAATACATTTACAGCACTGCGCTGTATTTATCAAGAAAAAAATCTGCATGAAAGTGACCTGCACAGTTCAAACCTGTGTGATTCAAGGGTCAGCTGTATGGCCTTTAAAAATCACGGGCTGGGCGCCTGGGTGGCTCAGTGGGTTAAAGCCTCTGCCTTCAGCTCAGGTCATGATCTCGGGGTCCTGGGATCGAACCGCGCATTGGGCTCTCTGCACGGCAGGGAGCCTGCTTCCGCCCCCGCCCCCTCGCCTGCCTCTCTGCCTACTTGTGATCTCTGTCTGTCAAATAAATAAATAAAATTTAAAAAAAAATCACGGGCCACCATGGTGTTGGCAGATCATAAGACGGAAAGGTGGACCTAAGAAGGCTAGTTGGAAGCTTGTGACAGTTACCTGGCAAGAGGTGATGGTGACAGAGGAGATGGGAGTGGGCAGGTAGAGTTTGTCAGTGAAGAAGTAGCAATTTGTGCAGGGAGAGCCTGTAGGGAGAGCCTGTCCGAAAGGGCTGGGAGGGATCAAACGACATCTCGATGCGAAACTCCTTGCCGGTGCGTCCATATGGGGGGCTCAGCTCATAGAGGCTCTCACTGCAGAAGGAGAGGGCCAAGGACAGGATGAACCGCATGAAGACTCAGCCTCTCCTTCCCCCAAATCCTCAAGAGTCTCAGTCAGTTCATCCTAATCCAGTGATGTCTGGTTTTTGTCATGACTGTCGTCATCGTTGTTATTTTTGTAAACAACATGAACCCACTCCTGAATTGAATATGCTCTGGTTGAATTAGGGCTGGGGGACCTCAAGTTCCCCCAGTTTTTTATCTCCATTTCCTTTTTTTTTTTTTTTAGGATTTCATTTATTTACTTGAGAAAGAGAGAAAGATTGAGCACAAGCAGAGGGGAGGGGTGAAGGGAGAGGAGAAGCAGACTCCCCGCTGAGCAGGGAGCCTGATGAAGGACGCAGGCTCGAGCCGAGCACCCTGGGATCATGACCTGAGCCAAAGGCAGAAGCTTAACCAACGGAGCCACCCAGGTGTCCCCTTATTTCCATTTCCCTTGGTGGCCTCTGTATCCCTAGACTCTAGAGAGTTCTGTGTGAAAGGTTATATTTTAGCACAGGGGTGCTGTCCAGTCCATCCAGTTCTTTCACTAGACATGAGTTGAACCCCCAATAAGTGTGAACAAGAAAGATTTTTACTCTCCAGACTTCCACAGCACGCATGTACACATGCGCACACACAGCCGTGCGTGCAGAACGGAGTGGTTACGTGCTGAGAGCGCCTTGCTGAAGAGGGGAGGCCGGGCTGCGCGGAAGGAGGCATGACCCTGAACAAGCCCTGAAGGAGTTTTCTAAGGGCCGGGGAGAAAGGACAGGCATGCCACAGGAAGTCGTGTGGGTCCTAGGCTAGACTCTCAAGAGGTGAACGTGAGACAAGTGTGTGAGCCCAGGAAAGGACTGAGAAGACAGGATAGGGAAGACAAAGGGGAAGAGGAAGGATGAGACTTCAGGGGACCCTAGCCTCGGCCTGATGCTATGGGGGACTCTGGAATACACGGACCACCCCAGAGTGTGTCCGCCTTGAAGCGAGGGAGCTGGGTTTTCAAACCTGCTTGTCACTGGCTGAGGGCTGTCCCAGGAAGAAGCTCAAGGTCCTTTGCCCTCTCCCAGCGTAACCTAGGGAAAGTGGCTTCGAAATCATGGCATCCATTGGAACGTCCCACTGTGCTTAATGACTTCGTTGTTTTAGATCTGTACGTGTATGTTCAGTTCCTATGGTGTGCTGGCGTTCTGAACTGGGTATCATTACTCTCTTCTCCTACTGGGGAAACTGAGGCTCCAGGAGGTGAAAAGGCCATTCAAGTTTGAGGTGCCACAGCTTGTCAGTCTAAGAGCCAAGACTGGCTGCTGGGTCAGCCTGTTTGCAAGTCCTGAGTCTTCCTTAATCCCGTGCCCCTCTACCTGGACCGTCCTGTGGCCTTGCGCCCACACGCAATGAGAACACCATTCCCAGCAGGTGGTAGGGGTCACAGTCATGGGTGGTCCCTTGTCTCCGGTGGCCTGAGAAGCACCATGTGCAGACCTCAGGGTCTTGATTTTGGAGCTCTTCCTTTTGTGGTCGGCCCTCACCAGATGCATGGCTTCTCTTCAGAATAGCCCGGAGGTCAACAAGCTGTCTGCTCCCCCTCCCTTTAAAGAGCAGTCATGAGGATTATCCGCCGGAATGGATATACAACCTCTCAGCGCAGGGTGTGGAACTCAGTAAGTTCCCAACAAATGTGCCCCATTACTAAAGGAAATTAGCACTAGCCCATCTCATTGCCCCCGCGCCTCCAAACAGAGCGAGGCTCCTCTGAACCCCGGCACCTGGCGGCCTCAGCGGCTCTGGCATCTTGCATGTCCTGGCGTAGGCATACAGCCTCAGTCTCTCCAGATGTGCGGTTTATTTTCTGCTCCTGGACGTTGTCTCCCTCCGTGTCCCTGCTCCCCTGAGCCGCGCACTTCCCAAAGGCTGTGTTCTGAGAGCAGTTTAAGACGTGGTTTGCCGGGAACATTTCTTCCAGCCCCCACAGCCGTCTCTCCGTCCTCCCTCCTCCGCACCCTCACTGGCGATTAGATGTAATCGGAAGCAGGTGGAAATGTCATTTCGTTGTCCCAGATGTTCTTCCCCGTCCACGTTTTCTTGTACTCGAATTCCTTTTCTGTGAGACGGGTGTGGGGTGGACTGCAGAGAGCATCTGGCCGCTGCAACTGACCTTCAGCCGACCTGGGTCTGAGGTTGAACCTCCTCTGGGGAGTCTCAGCACTGGAAACCCTGGTCCAGCAGAGGCCTGGGCCGGGTGCTCCCCACTGTGGTCGTGTCCTCAGGCCTTCCAGAGACCTGAGCATCGCTGGCTATGACATGAGGCCCGTTTGCAGTGGTGGGAACGTAAAAGTTTCCAGAAACACAGAAGGGAATCGAGCACCCTGGTTCTGGCAGTCGGCTCCCAGTGGTCCCCTGACACCAGCTTGTCAGCCTCGGGTACCTCAGACTTTACAGCGGCAGGCAGGACACCCTGTATCTGGGCCGGCTGTGGTCCCAGCCTGGTGTCTGTCCTCCTCAAAGCCTCTGTGGAGACAAACACTCAGCCTCCTCCTTCTCCTCTGTATTCTTGGTTAACACCTAGCACATAAACCCTCTGGCTTCAGTCCGCAGCCGGCCGTGCCATCACCCATCCCTTCACTGCTCAGAACTTCTGTCTCTCAGCCTCCTGCCAGCCTCCACTGCCTGCCTCTCCCTCATCCTCAGTATCTTTCCCTTTCTCCTCCCCTCCTTTCCTACCGGAAGCATTCACTTCCCAGCGCCACTTTTCCTGCAACCCTGCTCCCCGGGCTGTTTGTTCCTTGAACCCCTCCCCCACCGTGGGACATTCTCCCTTCTAATCTACAGTTGTTCCTCGGCTAAGTGCTCCTGGCACACCGCAGACCATGTCCTTCACCCCTGGTCAGAACCCTGCATCATAATCCCATTCCTCTTAACATAAGGCGTATGATTCTTAACACAGCCTCCAGCCCTTCCTAGCTCTCTAGCTGTATCTTGAACATCTTCCTTTGGCTTCTTGTCCATTCTGCTTGTCCCAAACCCACAGTCTTCTGGCCCTGTCCCACCCCTGCCACGGGGGTTTTGCACACACTCTCCTTCTCCTTAGAATGCTGCCCCTCCCCCTGCTTTTGACTCATCACCCTCAGCTCAGGCAGTTCCCCCAGGAACTCTTTCTGACTTCCATCCCTATCTCAGAGTCTTTCATCACCATGAACCTCTCCCTTGGGGCACTTGTCAAAATTGTGATTTCACATTTATGTGTCTAACTAACTGGTCAGGATTCTCTAAAAGCTGGAAGCTTTGTGAGCGTGAGGACTGCCTGCTCGATTCATCACGGAACCCCCACAGTGCCCAGCACGTGGCAGCTGCCGCATAGACCTTTGTTAGATGGATGGACGGTTGGATGGATGGATAGACAGATGGTTGCATGGACAGACGGGTGGGTGGGCAGATGGATGGATGCATGGCCGGAACTCCCCACCAAGAAATCACATTTGCAAATACATTTTTGAGATAGACAGGAAGCACACTCAGAGACTTGGGCTTCAAACCCTAGCCTCTGTTACAGACTGAATCACCGTCATGCCTCATCTCATGCTCTAGCCAAGAGGACATTTATTAATGTGCACACATTGATTAATTTATTAATGTGTGCACTCACGAATCGCATCGTGAATCACGATCCTGGTTTAGGCGACAGGAGGACATGCATCTGGAATCTTGTTCTGTAAAAATCCACAGGGTGCTGGAGTCCACCAGCAGGGAGATACATCATTGCCTGACAGAGAGAGAAGGACTTCAGGCCGGGACCGCCAAGTGTTTAGCTATGGTTTTAAAACTAAGTGTTATGGAGCCAAGGGTACCCCTGAGCCGGTTCCAGGCCTGCTGGGGTGGGGTAAGGAGGGACAGGTTTGCAAATGGGGAGCTGAGCAGGCTAGGCTCTGGCTGCCTACCTTCTTTACAACCGGAGAACCTCCACTTTTTTCTGCTTGTGCCACTGGGATACCACAGTAGGTCTTCTCTGCTAAAAGAGGTGGTTTCCTAAAGCTCAGAGAGTGAATGACTAATTCTGCCAAAAAGAGAGGCGGTGGGTCAGGCTTCTTGGAACAGGAGATGTTGGAGCCCAGTCTCTCTCATTTTTTTTTTTAACCTGACTTTTATATGCTCAGTTAAGAAAAAATTTTAGTAGCAAAAATGTAGAAAAAAGAAAAAAAAAATGCCCGTTATACCAAAAAGCACCTGTGTACTTTTGAAATGTCCTACCATTTTTTTCTGCAAAGCTGATGTGATCTAGACAGTAAATTGATATTCTCATTTTTTTCACCTGACGTTGTAAAATTTTCATTTTTCCCATGTTGTTATCATGTTTTCCAAAAGTACTTAAAACGTGGAAATCAGGCAAAAAGATGATTGCACGTCCTTCCAGTGGTAGACTGGAACATTCCCAGGGCCCCAACCCAATCTCAGAGATGCAGAATCTGCATTGTAACCAGGTTCCTCATGTGGATCTTCGATACACTGAAATCTGAGAAAAGGTTTAGCAGGGCTGGCTAACACTCTAGAGCCTGGATTCTGTGACGTTACAAGTTGATTGTAGAAGACTGGTCAGTTATAAATGCCTTCTGCCAGTAAAGGGGAAAATGACTTCTCTCTCTGGCAGAAAATAAAATCCCAAAGGTTGTAGTTCAGCGCCCTGTGGGCTACTACCCAGTTTTGCATCTGATTTTCACCATCCTTCTTTGAACTAGTTTCACCATCCCATTGATCCCCCTTCATAATGAATTAAATACGTCTTTAACAGGTGTTCACTCTGTATTTGTGGGAGAGGCATGTCTTCAGCTTGTTGAAAATTGTGCTTTGACAGCCCGATTTATTATCATCCTTTTGAATAGCTCTATGGAAGTCCACATTGTGATTAACCATAATTATTTACTGACTTACCTGTCGCCCTATTGTTGGGCATTGGGGAAATCTCTGTTCTGCATGAGGATAAATAATTGTGCAGTGAACATCTTTGGAGGCAAAACTTTTTCTGTATTTTATATTTCTTTGCCTTTGAGTAAATTTTCAAGTATAGAATTAATGGACCAAAGGGTATGTACATTTTTAAGATGAGTAATTTTGGAGTTTGCCAAGTGGACAAGAACTGAAGGTCATTCCAAGGGGCCTGAGCAAGGGCCCCACAGGCAAGTTGACGCAGACTGGCTAGGATGTGAATGGTTGCCCGGTGAGGGGCTGACAAGGCAGGAGGGAGACCAGAC
Source organism: Meles meles (assembly GCF_922984935.1). Taxonomy (NCBI): domain Eukaryota; kingdom Metazoa; phylum Chordata; class Mammalia; order Carnivora; family Mustelidae; genus Meles; species Meles meles. Next base: position 32,079,201 of record NC_060069.1, on the reverse strand, counting down.
TGTAGAGATCCCGGGACCCGGAATGGTGTATTCACATCGGTAGTGTAAGCAGAGAAGCAAGAGAAGACCTGCATTTTACAGACACTCCTGACAGCAGGGGGGCCTCCCCAGGGCTCCCAAAATGATGCAGGGAATGCGGACCAGGAGCTGACCTGGGACAGAGACCGGGGACGGGACGGAAACAAGAAAACACAGAGAAAAGATACAAGGTCCAGGGGTTTGACTCGGGTCTCCGGCTCATCAGTGGTGAAGACGAAGCCTCAGGGTCACTGCTTCTTGACCCCCCATCCCACCTCCGTTGTAGTCCAGCAGCTGCGTCTTCCTTTGGGGTCTTATCTGAGACGTGACTTCCTAAAACCACAGGACGCCCTTGATTTTCTCCCCCAGATGGGCTTATTAGAGTCTTGACGTGCAGGGACCATCTCTGCCAAAGCACAAGATGCACATCCAAGAGGAGGAACAGCATCGCTAAAAATAAGAAAAGATTAAACACACATTCCGGGGAAGTGTCAGGGCTTTCTTGCAGAATTTTTTAGACTAAACTGCAGTGGGGACTCTTGACTGTGTCTGTATCCACAAAACCAGAGCTTTGCTGGGGATGCAGATTTCGCACAGCAAGGGGCAGGCTAGGTCCCCAAGAAGCCTTCGGTGCTCTGGAAAGAGCTGGACTACGGCCGGCCCACGCTGCGCTCACGGCCTGCCTCAGCACTTTACCGTCAAGGAAGCTTCGCAGCCTTGTGTTACGTGACCAAGCACCAGGCGCTTTCACAACACTGCCTGATTTTTCCCTTTAAAGCCCCCATTTCACAACAGGGAAACTGAGAGCAGTACTTCGGTTGCCTGAAGTCGCACCTGTTGGCCACAGTGTCTCAAGGCTCATCTGTACTAGACCCCACGAGAGATTTTGAATGTGGGAGGTGGTTCAGTCCACAGCTTTTTAGGGGCAAGAACCCAAAGGTACGCATCCATCTTTAAAGACAGGAATCTCTAGCTGGACCAGATAGAAAGCAGTGGGCGTATGATGACAGACTTCAGACCCCCTCTCTGGGCCGCTACCTCACACCCCCTTCAGGGCTGCTCCATGTCTGAAAACATTCTTGGTGGCAGCCCCTAAAGGGAGAGGATGAATCAACAGATTGCAGTGCGTTCACACGGGGCAGTTCTCTACAGCAGTGAGCATAAACATGCTGGATGAGTCCCCCAGAAACGACATTGAGAGAAGGAAGCCAGACACAGGGGCCTCCTGGTGGCTCAGTCCGCGAAGCATCTGCCTTCAGCTCGGGTCATGATCCTGGGGTCCTGGGATCGAGCCCCATGTGGGGCTCTCCGCTCCTCAGGGCACCTGCTTCTCCCTCTGCCTCTCCTCCTGCTTTTGCTCTCTCTCCCAAATAAATACATAACATCTTAAAAAAAAGAGAAGATGATGATGATGATGAAGAAGGAGAAACCAGACACAGGAGTTGACACACTGTGCCGTCCCAGATAGACTGAGGAGAGAAGCAGGTACAGCTAATGTAGGCCCGAGAATTCAGGCTCCTGGTTTTGCTTGATGTGGGTGTTAGCAGGAAGGGGGTGCAAAGGGGCATCTGGGGGGACTGGACATGTTCTCTTTCTTATTCTGGGTGCTGAGTACACGTGCATTTAGCATGCAGTATATCAAAGTTTAGTGAGTTGTGCCTTGGGTTGTGTTCTCTTTTCTCTTTGCATCTTAGACATCAATAAATGTTGTAGTTTTTTAAATTAAAGAGTAGCCAAGCATGCATAACCTCAAAAATACCATCCTGCCAATACTGATGGAAAAATCTCCTTCTGTTTTTCAAGGATGGGCCCTCCCAGGTGTTAGACTCAGGACCCTATGTGCATTGTCCCCTTGAATTCCCTAGGGAGGTGCTGTTTTACCTCTAGTTTGCAGATGAGAGAAATGAGGCTCAGAGAGGGAAAGTACCTTGCCCAAGGTCACACAGCCAGTGAGTATGTGCCTCAAGGTGGCCTCCTTTCCATTCCCAGAATGACTACTGTGTGTGTAGGTGGCTTTCTTTCACTTGTCCCCATGCAGGAAGGGATGGTCTCTGCTCTGCCTGGTTTTCCTGGAGATAATGTTTTGGATTTAGGGTCTGCAGGTGCGACCGTGGCAGCTTTTCTGCATCCTGAATGACCATCCAGCCCCTCCCCCTGCACACACCTGCCCTCCTATCAGAGCTGTGGGGATGGACACAGTGAGATCGAGATGCTCGCACTTGGCTTTCCTTATCATCGGGGCACAGCCGAAAAATGGTCCATTTAACCAAGGGCTAGTCTGTAAGAAGAGCCGCCGTCAGCTAGGCACTCTGTGGTGTGATGTTGACAAGCTCAGATTTGGGGGGTTGGGGTTTGCTAGACTGAGTTCAAATCCTGACTTAAACAACACAGACCAGAGCAAAAGGCTTATCCTCTCTGGGCCTCCGTGGTCCCAGTCTGTAAAGCGGGTGTTGAAGCCCTCATGGGGTGGTTGTGTGAACTAGAAAAGAGATGGCAAGAAAACCATCAAGCCTGACACAGAGGACCATTTGGGAAGAATTTGAGAGCTGGGAGCAAGGCTCTAAAAGGAGACATAAACAGTGCTGGTCACTGTAAGTCAGTATTGGGCCCCATTACCCCGTGTGGTTTGGGGGAGATAGGGCAGGACGGCGGGCTCCCAGGGTAAATGAGGCTTCTCGGCAAAGGCGGAGCCTCCGTGAGCCTCTGGCGTCCAGCTGGCTTTAGATGGCTTTCCCCCAAGGAGGGGATGACCCAGCTTGGACAAAGACCCGGCAGGGGGAGGGGAGCCAGCCGGGCAGCCAAAGGAAACAATGACTGCCCAGCATGAGATTTTTGTCTGTTTTGCAGCAAGCTCGAGTGGACAGTGGATGGTAGGGAAGGTTACTGAACAGCGAGGACACAATGGTTGCTTTGAATTCTACAAAACCAGACTCTACCATGACCATTGAGGCTAAAACAGAGCCAAAGGGTACAGTTAGTGTTAATACGTGTTGAGCAATCAGTTCTCTGGCAGGGGGGCGGGGGCCCTGACTCCTCTGCCGGCTTTCACAGTGTACATCCTTGCACACGGCCCATGTCAGACCACCACTGCTGTGTCGCCAGATGTGCAACGAGGCAAAGAAGCACCCAGTTGACTCTTGCAGGTCGATGGCTAGGTCCAGAGTACCGCTGAGTTTCCAGAAAACTTGGGGAAACTGGCCTCCCTATGGCATGGGCCAGGATTGCATGTGGCTCCCGTGGAGACCCAGAGCCCAGCGCTTCAGGAGGCAGGGCCTGCTGTGTGTGAAGCCATGAGACCCGAGACAGATGGTGTCCTGGCCCCAGTGGAGTGGCAGTCTGTCAGGCAATGGGCATTGATCAAATGATTGTCCTAAGCTACCCGTGAGGTGAACACTTGGATAGAGTACAGTCTTACACGGAGGGCATGCCCACGCCCTTCGTTGCAAAATGGTAATGAAAGGGAGACTGTCATTGCCTGAATCAAGAACGGAGTACGTCCTCTCAGACACTTACCACACGATATTGAAGTCAGGCTTGTTGTTGTGACAACCCTTTCCAGAACTGGGACTTGGATTTCAAGGGCCTTTTCCGATCCTGTCAAAAATCCATCAGCCTACAAGCAGAAAAGCGCTGAACCAAAATCCTGGCTTTGGTCACAACAGTCTGGACAGATATGTAGCTCCCTCCAGTTGTCAAGCCCTGGCCGGGCTCTGTCATGCTCTGGGTACTTCTATCTGAGAATCATCCCCACTTCTGCTTTGCCTCCTAGGTGGTCTTCGAAGCCTTGCACAACCTGGAGCCTCGGGGCTATGTGGTGGGCTGGATCATCGCCATCAGTTTGCTGGTGGGAATCCTCATCTTCCTGCTGCTGGCTGTTCTGCTCTGGAAGGTGAGTGGGGTGATCGGGGGCCTACAGAGCCCCCACACGGGGATGCTCGACCCTCCGCCTCACCAGAGGGGGAGCTCTTGGAAGAAGTGTCCGGTTAGAACTTCCTCCACAGTGCAGGTACAGTGGAGGGAGGGCAGGGTCCCTTGCAGGCGCCGATGGAATCTTGGCTCCTCTTGAGGCCATTCACAGCGGGGGGCTGGACATTTAGAGGGACAGCAAACGTCTCAGCCCCGGTCTGTTCTTACCTTTCTTGCCGCTCCTAACAGGGCCTGACGCCACGACAGAAGCCTGGGGAGGAACAGCGGGGTTTGGGGTGGCTCACCACTTACTTTACAAAACAGACACACACAAGCAAAGGGATTGCAGGACAATTCTTTGTTCTTTACCCATGTGGAATAGGAAAATGATTTCTGCCCTAAAGAGTCAGTCCGTTCTCCCAACCCTTGTAGGTGAGCCAAGGGATAGACTTGCCCCGCCTCCTTCCCCAAGGAACACCTGCCCATCCTTCTTGCCTCCTGTCACTTTCTCGAAAAAGGGCATGTCCTCACCTTATGGTTTCTTTGCCTCACACTCTCAGAGATCTGGAGCCCCTTTACTTCAGAGCCTCTCTGTTCATCGGTAACAACCTCACAGTCATTATCTAACGAAGGTGTGTCTCTTCCACTGGATAGTAGTTTTCCAGATGAGGGGAACCTCTGGCTGCTCTTGTGTCTCCTAGAATAGCACCAGGGACCCCAGCTGGGGCTTGCTGCCGCCACAGCTCTGCTTTTCCAGGGCTCCTTCCGCACTTCAGATGCAGGTGGAAATGGCCTCTTACATCATTATGGACAGATGCTTTAGATTCAAATAATCAGCTGCTTTTGGGTTACAAAATAATCTGTATTCATCCATCAGACCTTGTAACATGTCAGTGAGAAAAAAAAAAAAGTTGTAAAACACTCAAGAGTCCACATCCCAGAATAACCACAATGAACAGCATTGTCTCTTCGTGACCTTCTCACTGCGTAAAGACATAGCTCAAGCACTCTCCTGGGACCTACATATGTTTGACTAGGATGTTGAATTTTCCAGTAATGTCCTCGATATATTTTGAGGTACAAGACCTCTAAAGTCAAAACTGTGGATCCAATTTTTAATTCTGGGGGGAAAAAAAAGCTTAATAAATATGCTTTTATCCAAAAGTCTAGGAACAGGAAAAACCATGTTTTTATTACACGTTTTTCAGACTCACAATCGGGCTCGTTGCTTTGAACTTAGAGCTATGTCACCTGAAAGAGGGTCTAGAGGTTTCATGGAAAATACATTGAGTACATGACTTGAAGATAAGTTTATCTTATGTTCCTGTGCTTTTCATTCCATGTGCCCTTTCTTCTCCGAACACAGTGCTGTGAACATCTTTCCATGTCGTTAAAAACCCCCTGCCTGCGCAGTCCTGAGGCTGCACAGTCTGCCCTCACTCGTCCAACGCCAGGACGCAGGAATTTAGGTGGTTCCTGGTTTCACACCTCCTTTAACAGTGCCACAGTGAATATCCTCAAGAGCCAAATAGTTGCACAAATTCTTCATTATGTGCTTAAGACGAAACCCTACAAACGGAATTGCCAGTCAAAGGAAATGCACACTATAAGCATTTTATTACATGCTGCAAATTGCCTCTAAAAAGGTTATGCCAATTTACCCGCCCACAAGCACTGTATCGAAAGTGTCCGTTTTCCTATATATTTGCCAGAAGTGGATATTACCTTTAAAAACAAAAAATCTGCCAGTTGGTCGTTTGTGGGATCTGTGTGGCCAGATAGGTTGTCAGCTTCCCCACCGTCCTCCAACTCCTTCCTGCCCGGACCGCCTCTGGTCTGTGCGCAGAGAGCAAAGCCAGCTCAGTGCTTGGAATCTGAGAAGACAGAAGGGGCTTTGGTTGGTTGTGTGGGGTGGCGGGGTGTATTTCTTCCTTCTGCCTTTGTCTGGGCTTATTGGATGAGAGGAAATCCTCCAAGGCTGGGTGCGTGAGACCAGACGGAGACATAGAGTGGGGAGTGTGGTGGCCGCGCCCCATTCCTGTTTGTGACGAGCGTGCCCTCCTCCTGGCCACCGTCCTGGGCTCTGCCACCCAAGGGTGTGTCCCAGCACTGTGCACAGGCTCTTCCTTCCTTCCTACCTAGCTTTGCTTCCGCTGTGTTTATTAAAGAACACAGTTGCAAGAGATGGCTGTCATGGGGTAGCCAGGACCCGGATGTCCCCCAGCTGTATGGGATCCAAAGAGCCAAGACCCGAGAAGCAGCCACCACCCTCTACCGCGGGCTGAGAGGGAGAGCAGAGTCATGGCAGCAGGTGGTGGCGCTGACCCCAGACAAGGTCTTGCCATTAGCAATGAGGTGGAAGACGATGGTCTGAAACAGCCTGAAGGATGCAGTTGAAGGATATGCTGTGGGCTCAAAGCCACTTTGCTCAGCATCCAAAAGCAATATTTCATTTCCGCTCACATCTACTGAACACTTGCTTTGAACCAAACACTGAGTAGTAGCTGGATACGACGATGATTGTGCCTCCTCCCTGCCCTGGAACACTTCCCCACGTGGCACGCAGACCTATAAACGTAGTAGAGGGAGATGAGTGTGCACAAGCTTCTCGGAAGCTGGGAAGAAGGTACCGTTAATCCCTCACCCCAAGGGGGACGGAAAAGCCATGGAGTACCATGTGGGAGGTGAGAGCTGCGCTCTGCCGGCTGAGGGCTGTGCACTAGAACCCGGCTGTGCGCTCACCAGGGTGAGACCTGGGAGAGTCGCCCTCTCTGACCCTGTTTCCTCCTCGGTAAAACGGAGACCCTCACCTCCAGCTTGAGGTATAGAAAAGACACAGGCAAAATGCTTACTTGGTCCTGAGCTTAACACAGAGAAGCACCTGAGAGAAGTCGGAGAACGTTGCGTAAATGAGATGGATATTCCCTCCGGGAGGAAGGGGGAGGTGAGAAGGTGAGCAGGTTGTGGAGAGGCGTGTCCCAGGCTGGCAGCGGCCTGCAGCAAGATTGTCTGCCTTGGAGGCAGCACCTGCTGCCCCGGGGACAGGGGAGGCGTGGAGGGTCTGGAGGCAGAGTTGTGGGTGGCCAGGTCTGTTCAGGAGAGAGACCCGGGGACAGTGTGGGGGCTAGGGCAGTTGCCACGGGGGGCGGGGAGGAGAGCAAATGCGAGCAGGCAGGCAGGACTGGGGAGGTCCGAAGGAAGGAAAGTAGCAGTGCTTCGCTGTTTTTAGCTGAGACAATAGATGGTTTCCCGTAGCCAAAGTAAGGAAGGCAGGATTTGAAGTCATTCTGGAGAAAGAGTTGCTTGGTGTGAGGCATTCTGAGTGTGTGGTGCCTATAGGAGATTTGACTGGGCTTGGGTCACTCCCAGTCGCCCTCACCCAGCAGGGGGAAGGTCAGCAGAAGGACATTCTTGTCCCCTCACTGGTCTGGCCAGCTTTCCCTTCAGTTTCCAGGGCCGAACATACTTATCTCAGACTTCACCAAGGCCCTTTCTTTCAGTTGCAAAAACAAACAAACGAAGGAAAACAGAAATCCATTCACAGCCATTTAAGCAAGAAAGAGAATTCTAAGGATGCAGGGGTATGCCTAGACCCCAAAGGAAACGTGTACATGCAGACCCAGAAAGCATCTGGAAACCAAGCCAGACAACGCCTCTTCCCCTCACTCCCTCGGTCCCACACAGCCCCTCACCACGGCCCCTCTGCACACCTGCATCCCATTCTCCCAGAGCAGACCTCTCTCCCCACACTTCCTTCCACTTGTCCTGAGAAGGATGTCTCAGTGACTTCTAGCCCCAGTCCCAGGCCGACCAGCCAGCTCTCATTCCCAGTTCTGCAAGTCTGGGGGAGAGAGGGTCCACCACTGTGACTGGAAGCAGGGGGTTGGGCCAAGTCGCATGAAAGGAGGAAGCTAGGCGGATACCCGAAAGGCATTCACTCCGGCTAGGTTTCACGGTGGGTGGTGGAGTTGTTGCCCACGTTGTGGGTTTTGGTGTTGTACCACAGAGCCACTGCTACGTCACAAACTGCCCCCAAGTTGAGTGGCTTCCAGGAGCCATTACATTATATCTTACAAACGCGTGGGTCAGAAATCCAGGAAGGGTTTAGCTGCGGGATTCTTCTGCTTCCCAAGACATTGAGTGGGGTCCCTCGGTGACGTTTACCTGGTGGCTGGTCTTGTCTGGGGGACTCATACTGCTGGCACTTGGTGAGGATGGCTGGGAGGCCGGGCTCTGCTGTGCAACCCCTCTTTCTCCATGTAGACTCAGAACCTCCCCAGGGAGGGGTCTCTCTTCTTACGTGATGGCTTAGGGCCGGAGAGAGCACGGTAGAAGTTGCTGGTTCTCTTAAAGGCTGGCCCAGAATTGACCTAACCTCATTCCCCCGTCCTCTGTTGGTCAAAGCAGTCACTTGCCAACCCAGATGCGAGGTTGGAGGAGGGGGATTGGACCCCCCGTCTTAATAGGAAGAATGGCAAAGGGTCTGTGGTCGCCTTCCATCTGCTGCCTTCACATTGTTCAGAAAAATGGGCAGACTCTTAATCTTTTCTTTTAAAGTCACTATTGTTTTAGAGTATTTGGAACCTCTTCCCTCTTCCATGGCATCACAGGTAAAATCGCAGCTGAGCTCCTTTAAGGAAAGGGAATAAAAGTAAACCTTAGTGCAACACTCATGTCTGCACACAGCCTTCGGGGTGGGTAATCTCTTGAGGCAAGACTGCAAAGCAGAAAGGAGGTTGGCCAGGGAAGTTTCTTAGGGAAAAACCTCTCCTTTCTTAAACGGCTAAGAATGATGACTTTAGAGGAGGTTGGAAACGGCAAGCGAAATGTAGGATTATTTTGGAAGACCTGCGTATTCCTAAAACTTCACCTACAGAGCCCCTAGCCACTGTGATTCCTGTGTCTGCCACCTAAGAAGGGGGCCTTCGGTGTAGCGAATGGAGATCTGATACACTGACAGTCCAGTGTGTACAAGTCTGTTGATTAGCTGGGCTAGAGGCCAGCTGGACATTTAACTTCCATGGGAGGTCTTCATGGTTCAGGCTTGTTGCCACAGTTCACATGTACTTCCCTCCCTCCCTGTCAAGGGGAAGGCCACGAAGTGTACCCAGCTGCCCCTGCTGCCGGGACCTGCTTCACGGGGGCCTTTGAAGCCAAGGGAGCCCCTTTCAAGTCCTCTGCCTTATGGAGCCCCATCTCCTGAAGGTCCCTTGAGAGTAGTCCCTGATCTTGCTACCTCGGTTGCTTGCCACTGCCTCGAGCTGCTGAGCCAAAAATAGTGGTTCCCTGGATTGTGCCACAGAGACACCGATCGTTGCGTGGTGCTGAAGACGGAACAGAGCAGGTGGCCGTGCAAATGAATTCTGTGCCACGCAGGCCCGCGGGTCAGCACGCGGGGGGGCGCCTGGGGGATGGCTAGTGCCTTCCTCTAGTAGACAGCACCGGGTCCCTACTGGGGGACGGGCTCTGGGAAAAGGGACAGCGGTCAACCAAAGAGCCCTTACTCAGCCTGGAAGACCTCTGGGAAATGCGGCTAAGTGGCCAGTCGTGGTGGCTGAGCCAAGTACCCATACCTGGAGAGGTGAGCAGGATGTGGCCGGATGAAGGTGCTGAACCACCATCCCCTGAGCCCTCCTCCCGGTCACCGTGGTGCTACTAATGTGCCCATCGTCTGCTGATTGTCTCCAGTAGGAACCCCTTACCGGTCAGCAGATGCCTCTTCCAGAGCGGGACCCCAGGCTCTCACCTCCCTCACAGCCTCCCCGTCTGCCTCTGGGCAGACCCCAGGGCCTTCCCGAAGTTCCGCCCGCTGGCATCCCAGGCACCGTCAGGCTTTGGCGACAGCAGGCCCTGGCTCGGGCACAAAATCCACAACCGGGGCCCCAAACTAACCAGACGCTTTTTCAAATACTGAAATGGATCCTAACCAGCTTTCCCAAAGCTGGGATGTTAGCAGACACTGGGAGCCATAATTTAAACTTTATGTGTGAGGATTACAGCAGCCTGCCAAGCCACCACGCAGGAAGAAAACTTTGAAATGTGAAACTCTTTTAAAGGAGAACAAACCAAATGAGTTCCCCTCTCCTTGCCTTTAGCTCCTGACGGAGTTTGAAGCAGCCTGGGCCCGGGCCTCATGCCTTTTCACGACAATCAGAAAGGCCTGTTTATAGAAGAAAGTGTGATTGCCCTACAGAGCCAACAACCTTGTGTGGGACTCACATGTCAAGTCCTGCAGCCAGCCTCTGAGTCAGGTGGCAAGAGAGTGAAGATGCGGGGATGTTTTCCCTTTAGAAGAAAAAGCCTCATTTAGGGCCCGGTTTCTCTGAATGCCCCTCCCTCCCTCCCTCAGGCAGTTTGCCAAAACCCACGGGCCACCCCTCAGTGGAGGAGAAACATTCTGTGTCCTCCCCTTCCTCGTTCAACCGAGGAACCTTTCCCCTCCCACCTCTTTGCCCCTTTTGCAAGCTGAGATGCCTTGGGGCCAAGGGGGGTGCCACAACCCTGCCAGCCCCGTGCCCAGGCCCTTCCCAAAAAAGCTGGAACCCCCCCCCCCCCGGCTCTTCCCCTTCCCAAGCAGCAAGGAGGCAGGCCGTGGCAGGAAAGGGCGGCCTCGAACCCTCCGCTGGGCCTGTTCCAAGAGCCTGCTGCTTTAAAGCTGGCTTTGGGTTCGTGGTTTTTATTTGAGAGCATTTACTTCTGACCTCAAGCAGAAACACTTGAGAAAATAAATCTGTGAAATGGCTCAGAGAATGTGTAAGGTTTGGCAGCCCCTCCCGGGGTCACCGGGTTATCACCTTCCCTCCAGCCGGGCTGTGAGAACCCATCCTTGCTTCTCCTCCAGAGAATGAAGACACAGATACACGTGCACATGTGTGCACACGCACGCACAAACATCCTTCACACTGTCTGAATTAAAACCATGTGCCAGAGACACTCCATGGGGACTTGTTTATGCTCAGAAGTAAATACGGGGCTGATGTTGTACAGTTGACCTCTCAAGGAGACATGCTGTGTAAATACTCCAGTATCTGAAGAGACCCGTAAACACGAGGCCACGAGTTAGTCCAAAGAAGGAGCGTGTCCGAGGTCCTTGGAACAGCTGCCCAGGAGGCCAACCAAGGGCCAGGAAGGCGGGGGTGGGGATCCAACAGGAGGCCAGACGCCAGTTGGGCAGCCAGTCCCTCACTCACCCCGAAAGGGGCGGGGAAGGAAGAGGCTGGTGCAGACCCCAGAGGTAGGGTTCTTCAGAGGAGATCTGCTCTCCCCCTAGTTGTTTTCTGGCAGGTTTTCGATACAAATTTACATCAGAAAGTTGTGTGAGTCTGTGAGGAGGGCTCAGGGAGCTGCTCTGTGGGGCTGCAGGCTCCTGTCAGGACCCAGCAAAGACAAAAAGCCAGAAAGCACACTGCTGCCCTTGTTTGCAGCTGAGCAAAGCTTGGCTTGAGTCTCTCCTCCTCTAGGGTTTCCACGAATGTTTCCTCCACTACAGATAGAACAGTTGTAAACAGAGCCTTTTGCCCTTCGAGTGGCAAGGCAAGCCCTGGAAGGTTCCAGAGAAAGTGCAGGACAACATGGACTCCGTTGGATTGAAACTGAGTGTGTGGCTGCCGACGGTCCAGATTATTAAACTCCTCATCGATCATTCCCAGTGGGCTCGGCCGGCAGCAAAAACAGGTTTGCCCGGCACGTCTCAAAGGTTTTCCTGGAAGTAACCGTGAGGACTAATGGGAGTGAGAGTGTGTGCCAGAGAGAGAGGAGGACCTGCCGCATGGGTCTTTGAGGTCTCAGTTTATCTTTATTTTCAGAATTGTGTGACTTTATGTTTTACGATATCCGTACTTCAATATAAAAATGGAAAATTCAGTTTACCCAAAATGTCCAGAAACTCTTTGCAAACAGTTGCAGTCCCGAGTTTACTTTGGGGACCAACATAAAAAGCTGTCACTGGGTTTCAGCTGCGGTCTCAGAATGCCTTCAGGCTCTGGAGCACAGCCGGAAAATGACCTCCCCGTGGCACACGGAGGAGGTAGTTGGCGCGTGAGCAGTAATCAGAACCCTGGGCTCCCTCTGCTGCATCTGTCCTGAGCACTGGGCAGGCCTGGTGGGACACAGTTATGGTGGGCCATGGCTCGGGCAACTCAAAGCCTGGGCTGTGGGTCCTATATCAAATGCCAAAACTCGGCTCTAAACAAAAGCACAAAGGTGATATTCTCTTTTTCAGAAATGGAATTCGCTCAATCGCGCAAGAAAGTGTATTAGTCTGACAGAACCCCCACTGGCCTATATGGCATCTTTGTGAAGACTACTAAACTGCACTCCTTCCTCTAGAAACTTTACTTCCCTGTGTCAGAAAATTCAGAAAACCAACTGCTGATTTTGTTTCGTTGTTGGGGAGCGGAGGGTGGGGTGGGGCGGGGCATGGGGGGAAATGACACTCTACTGCCATCTGGTGGAAGATAGTTGTAATGAATTTACATGTCCCCGATATCTGTGATGGGAAGGGCACCATCCCCTTTACAAGCAGTGCACAGCCTGCACTACTGTACCTAGCACTCACTAACCATGAGGGGGGATTGTGTTTTAAGAAATGGGCTTTGGGCTTCATAGACAGAGGGCAAACATCAGTGGCAGCTCTAACCTTCCACCAAAGAGACTACACACAGGTTAGGTGGGACACAGTGTTCTGAGATGCTGCAGTGCTGGAGCAGGGCACAGAGTTTGCAAGGCTGTTTCTGAGAGCAGCGTTCCAGCCATCCCAGAGGTGTGGATGGGGCGTGATTCTTAGGACTAATGCTAACACTACTCGATAGAAAAGAGCTTGCTTCTAGATGCCTGCAGGAGACGATGGTGCCATTCACAGCGTTGGTAACAAGTGTCACCCTTAAACGTGAGCACATGCTAGCTACATGAGACAGGGAATCCAGGTACTCTTAAGTCTTTGCTTGATGGTTTGCGCACTCTGTTTCAAATCCTGATGTTGGCATCGCCATGAGAAAGTGAATCGACTTTTGTGCCGCTTGGAGATGAACAAGAAAAGTCTGTGCAGCAGGACAAGGCATAGTGATGCTCCTTAGACCCAGAACTGTATCAGCTGTCCCTCTGCCTCTCTTCCTGTGGGTGTTGATTCACTCAGTAAATCAGACCAAAAAACACGGAGTATTGTATCAGCTACCTCATGCTGCATAACCACCCCCAAAGTTTAATGGCTTAAAAGTGACAAACGCCCACATAGCTCACAGGTCTGTGGGCGGGGCTGAGCTGAACGGAGGGGCTGTCTTGTCCCAGCTGGACATGTCATGTGTGCGCCTGCAGGTGTCTGGGGGGTTGGCTGGTCTAGGCAGGCCTCAGCTGGGTGCACTCTCCCTGAGATCGGACTCAGTCACATGGAGGCCAGGCAGGGAGCAAGGAGAAGCATGCCAGGCCTCTTGAGGCCTAAGTGTGGAACCGAATAGTCAGAACAAGTCACAGTGCAGATTCAAGGTAGGGAGTCGGCCCCTGCCTCCGGCTGGGAACCACCGCAGAGTCCTGCAGTAAAGGGCCTGGAGGAGGGGAAAGCAGGATGGTGGGCATTTTTGCCGTTTATCACTCCTGCCGGGTTCAGGGGATATGCTCAGCTCCGGCGACAAAACAGGCGAAATCCTACCTTCTGGGAGTCCTAAGACTTAAGACGAATGGGAAAGATAACAAGGGAACAGCTGAAATCCGGCTTGATTAACACCACAGTAGAGACAAAGTACTTCTCTGGAACTAAGAGTGCGTAACGTGGGACCAGTGAAGCAGGCCAGCAGGCCACCCTCCATGGGCAGAGTTCTGTCCTCCGGAATCTCATTCCCAGTCACAGCCAGGCTCAGCCTCATGATTATGTGCTCTTTAGCACAGAAGTGCCTGTGACACATTTGCCCCGTCAACCACATCTTTATCGTAACAGTGTTCCAAGCCGTAATGCCTTAGACCTTTCTAATAAGGCGAGGGTTGCCGTTCTGACCTTCTGTCGGTGTGCTATGAGGGCTTTTTCCCAGAATATCCAGTCCAAGCCCCTGCTCCACATTCTTTGCAGAGGGGAGAAGGTGGTAGAGATTTAAGGAAAGAGAAAGTGGGAGGGAAGGGCAGGACATGGAGGGCAGGCTCAGAAAATGGGGTTCTGGTGTGTGCCGAGAAGAGACCACCAGGACTGCAGAACCTGGGAAGCCAGGGTCTGTCTGCAAAACTGCCCATGAGGAGGGATGCTCAGAACACAAGGCCCTCGCCAGTTGTTTGAAGAAAGCCTCCTCCCAGTCACTCAGACCGCACCCACCCCTTCCCTGACTCCACTCAAAGCGGACCCTCGGGACTCTCCTGGCGACGTGGGTGGAAATGCTTCCTGGCAGCCGTCTTGACAGTTTCATCTTCAGCAATGCCAGTCAGCCCTTTCTTGGGGGCAGGGGGCAAGAGTTGTGACCACTAGGACTGTGGGTGCTCAGCTCGGAGTGAAGGAGTTGGGGGAGACGTGTGCCAGAGAGCTGGGCTTGCGTGATGACTCCCGCAGGGCAGGGCTTACGTTCACTCTTGGCAGCACGCTGCAGACGTTTCTGGTGGGGAGCATCTTCCCAGCCACAGACTGGCCAACAGCAGACCGAACGTGTGCGGCTGTTGGAGTCCCTCCATTCAAGGGGGCTGACACAGGGGTTTGAGGGTGGGTAATTGATTCGCAAGGTGACCCCAGGAAACAGTGATCAGAGCAGGGAAGTGAGATAGGGAAGAGAAGGAAGCCAAGAGAGATGCAGTAAGACCAGTTACCCCTGCCAGCATGTTCCACGGGGAAACTAGTCATGCACCTGAGGGCTGTCATACCCAAGAAGAGAGGGGGCGGGAGTAACCCACAGCCAGTCATGTTTGAGGGCAGAGGCAGGAACGGATGTCTGACCTCAGAAACAGTGGCCCGTGAACAAAGGATGAGACATGCCATGTCCCCCTGAGCATGCCCTGAGAAGATCAGCTCTGGGCTGCAAAAATGGCTCACCGCCAGCAGTCAGTGATGACCGGGTGAGAAGAGCTAGAAACTCGCCCTCCAGTATGTGGAAAACTGTAAGGCATCAGAGGGGAAGGCGTTTCCAGAACTAAGCTATAGCAAACTGCCATCCTGGATCCGGTGAGGTGCCAAATCTCGGGGAGTCCACCCTTCTGGCCGGGGTGCAGGCAAGGCCCGTCTCGTAGGTCTGCAAGAAAGATCTAGAGGGACAGTGAGGTAGACTGCAGACACTTTTACCAGCCTATTCTGGGAGAGCAGTATTTATCAATTACCCAACGACTGATGTGTCCCAGGATAGTAATGGGTTTATCAAAAGCCAAATGAGCTCAGGAAATGTCAAGTCCCTGAGTGTCTCAGATCCTTTACCAAGGGTTTTATTAGACTCTGACTGTTCTCCTGTACATTCCATCACTCTCAAAGGAAGAAAGAATGCAGCATTTCCTAACCTTATTTGACCACAAAACCTGTTTTGCTCCCAAATAAATGTCTTTGAGTCATGGTCAGTAACCAGGGTTCCCTGGCATACCATTTGGGAAACACGCCACAAGAAGCACTTTACAAGGAATCGTCAGTCATAAGATAGCCTGCTGGAAGTCCAAGCATTTGGAAGGTAGCACCACAAAAAATGCTTTTCCTAAAGCAGTCTCATCCCAGGGGTTTTCCGAGCCCGCCCGGGTCTAGGAGTATATCATCCCTCCTCCTCACCCAGGGGGCCACCACTACTGATTCTCCAGCATTCTAACCTGTCTACTCCCCGCTCTGCCTTTCAGATGGGCTTCTTTCGCCGAAGGTACAAAGAAATCATTGAAGCTGAGAAAAACCGGAAAGAGAACGAAGATGGTTGGGACTGGGTCCAGAAAAACCAGTGACCTGCCACACCAGCCACGTGACCCAGTCATTTCACCTGTCATCCTTGATCTTTGTATCTTCCATATTTGGAAGAAAGAATCTTCTCCAGATTTTTCGGAGGCCCCACTGATGCTGTTCTCTTCCTCACGTTACCGAGCCCAGGAGCCAACCTGGGGCAGCCCCTCCGGCCAGGTCACGGGACTGGAGCCACCACCCGGGTCCTTTCAGAGATGAACTCCGAACTTGGGAAAAGCAAGCACCAGAGCTGAGCGATATTTATGGATGCAATGTGCGTGGTCAACCCTCAGGGGAAAACTGTTACCTAAAAGTATTTTTATAAATACAAGCCTTTTATACTGATTATGTCTTTATATTTGTATCGATGTTTTATTATTTCTATTAAATAGTTCTATAATTCACTCAAGCACTGATATCTAGCCTGAAAGCTTGGAAGGACACGTGTGTTCATACAAATTTTGAAGGATAAAAACCTGATCGTACTTTGAAACTTGCTGTTACAAGAGACGTGCGGATAAAATAATCTGAAGAAACCTCATGGATGAATCCACCAAGCTGCCGGGCTGCGTGTGAGCTGTGGGGTCGCCGAGACCCCTGAGACGATTCACCTCTTCATGGCCAGGAGTCAAGTTCAAAGTAATGTGCTAAAGAACTATAAGTGGTTTTTCATATGTACCTTTCATTGGGAGATTTCCAGCAGGCATTTGGATAGAAAAACCTGACCCCAGCACAGGTCTGCTCTCCATTACCTACACAGCAGACATCACACCCTCCTTCCACTTGGATTGATAGATGAGAGCTTGGAGCAAGGCCATTTGGTCATCTGGTAAACCTCAGAAGGGCGTCTCATCCTGGACATCATGCATCAGGGTCCAAATACCACAAGGACTACATCGGAGCCCACCGAGCCCAGACTTGTGTCTGAATGCCATGATGCGTGGCCTTTTCATTGAGTTCAGAGGTCTCCACTTCCCCTGCCTTTCCTGCTGTCCCAGCTCTTGGTGACTGCAGATCCCTTTCCAGAGATGACCATTCAACCTGTCCTTTGTTTTTAAAATAGTGTCTGAAGTGCCGTTCCCAAAAAGCAGACTCTGAAACAAGGATTTGTATGTAAGTAACTGATTAAGGGAGCATCCCATGCCCAGGAGACAGCAGTAGGGGTGTGAGGGAAGCAGGACAGGAAAGGAGAGGAAATCAGGTGAAGGTGCCATTTCAGAGGACATCCCGTGGAGGGCAGCTTCAGCCCCAGTCCCAAAGTGAAGCAAGGAAGCTGAGCTTTCAAATTCTTGCACCCACGGGAGGTTTCAACGTCCCACTCTCGGTTCCTGCTGGCAGACCGGCTCCAATAGCCCAGAGGTGGTCCTCTAAAGGAGAGCTGGAAATGCACCCCAGCCCCCACCGTCGGGGGACTTCCAGAAACAATGTGAAAGAAAGGATGCACAGGGATCTGGGCATAGCACTGACATGCACCTTGCCCCCTGAGTGTGCGAATGCTGAGTTGTGGCCTTCGTTTCCAGTCTCCCCATTGGACAGTGTATTATCAGACGCACTGCTGCCCGGTTCAGAGTGCAAGGTGATTTTCTTAAAGGGCAATAACATGACGGGCGTAGTGTGCTCAGCACAGCACCTGGTCCATCGTGAACACTCAGTGACTGGGGCAGCTCTGGCTGCCGTCCCACAAACCATCTGCTGAGAGAAAAAAACACGTGGCTAAGAGCAGGGTCTAACACAGAGTCCTCCCTGGCTAATTACGGCCTACGGAGGCCCCCAGCACTTAACAAACGGCATCAAATGGGAATGAAACAAGAAAGAAGATGAAGGATCTTTCTCACAGGGCTGCGTTTGCTGGAAACTGACATGTTGCGGTGTGAGAACATTGGTGCAAAGACACAGAACTCCAGAGAGGAGACAGATTTTCCGTGCCCATATTCGACTCATATTTGCAAAGACGTCTCATGCTGGGGCAGAATCATGAGGATGCTGGACAGCTGTGAACCCAGCATGGAACATGAGTTTCTTTTCTTGCCTCATTACGCAGCTGACTCTGATGCAGGAAGATGGTGTATGTATTACGTGTCCCCTCGTGGTGAATATGGGAAGAGATGGCCACGCCAGAGGGTCCGTGGCATGAATGAGGCAGGTCTTAGAATGACGTCAGGGATGTTGCTCCTAACGGAGGGATGGAGGCGCAGAGGTAACTGCTGGGCAGATGCAGGCAAAGAAACCAGCTCTCAGAGTCCACCTGAGACTTTTCTCCAAAGTAGTAAGGGCAGCTTTGAGTGGGTCTTAGTCACTCATTTCGAGGATTCTTATAGGGCCCCTGCAGTGCATCAGAAACGATGCACCTGCTGCAAGTTCCCCCGAGAACACTGCAGGCACATTTTGCCCGGAGAGACAGACTACCCTGCAAGAGGAGCGTAGAGTGTGGATTCCTTTAGAAGACCCCATGTGTAGCTTTCCTTCGACGGATTCTCATTCACCGTGTCATGCTGTCCTTTCATAAACCCCCTAAAGATTCTTCAGTGGCAAGCCTGGATCAGCACCATCAGCAGCTTTGGACAAACGCACCTAGAGCCACTAACCAGCTTCCCACAAGGGAGGGCAGACGCACTGGGGGTGGGCTAGAGGGTGACTCACCCTGCTCCCGTGGGCAGTCTCGGAGCCAGGATCTCTTTGCCTCTGGTCCATTCCAAATAGTAGACCCACGTGAGTAGTCATGTACTCAGGAGATCACGAAGACTTCATAAGGCGGTTAAAAAAAAAAAAAAAAAAAATGGCCTTGGCATCACCAGAAGCAAACTTTGGCAACAACTCCAGGAATCTGTCTGGGGAAGGCTGGTGCCTCTGTGTGTTAGATGGGGCCGAGTAACAGGTGAGTCAACAGGGAATGCTTTAACACAGTGATAAAGAAGCCAAGCACACCGTGAGCCTGCTCTCCGCTGGGCATCTTACCAGCTCCACACAGCTCAGAAGCTCTCCGTCGGCTCTCCGGGGAAGCAGACAGGGTGAATGGCATCTGTGCGTTACTCCTCCAGAATATTCTTTTAAAAGTCTGCAGCACGTTCCAGTTTCTAACCTTCCCACTCGTACGGGTCCACTGTGGAATCCTTTCAGATACTGTCTCACAACTGCTGCCGCTTTTAGTTATGGGTTCAGTATGGTTTTTGCTGTCAGAAATATGGAGACAGTTTTTAAATATGAAAAAGGACCTTGGTCAAAATTGAGGAAAATCTTGCCTTCTGTTCAAAAATGATCTGCTTCTGCTTCATTGACACAGGACTCATGAGTTGGGAACATCCGCACCGTGAGTGCTAGACCTGTCACCAAGAAGAGGCCATGAAGTTAGGAACAAGGAGGCGCTAGAAGAAGGGAGTGGGTCCACTGGCTTTATGGGGACTGACAGGCACACATCAGGAATCTGCTCTCTGTCAGCTCTTCAGGAAAATTCCATCACCAGGAGGATTCCAAAGTCTGGGACATGTTGTAGAAAATGCAAGAGCCCTCTTTCACCGAGTCACGCATAGCCTACCAAAGGGGTTAAAAGCAAACCGAAAACTAGCAGGAACATCTGGGACCTGTTTTCAGTGGGGAAGCATAAAAGATCCCCCATGATATGTGTGCTGTGTGCCACCTGTTAAAACCCTGGCAGGGTCATGTTTTGAAGGTTATTCGACTATTATTTTTGGAAAAGACATGATGGCCAGGGAAGTGCAGTTACACATAAGTCATGTCGGAAATGTGCATCTGGTGAAACCTACTAGCCCTGACTCAAACTTCCAGAATTTAGAGGCGCTGCAAAAGGATGGTCATGCAGGGAGAGGGCCCTGTACAAGACAGAAGGCAGGCAGTGAGTGTCATTTCAGCAATGTTCCAATGGACAGGGGTTTCCGGGATGTTTTGTTCTGCTATATAGAGGGGTGGTATACAGAGTGGAGAATATTTTCTGAAACAAAGAATGGCTGAAGGGAGGATACAGAGCCAGTAGGGCCAAGATGAACCTTCTAGAATGTCTTCTGATTTTCAGCACATTAGGGGAATAATGGACAAATTTCCCATGTGGTGCAATGCTTTATAGCACAATGATCTAGATTTCAGACTTTGTTAAGGTTTAAAAAAAAAAATTCTAATGTGCACGGTGTGATGGGCAGAGTGAGTTTAAAAGCTTTAAGAGTGATTAATTGCATGGCAGACACCCACGCTAATTTCACTTCCAGAACCTGACTGATGCATCCATGTACATTTCCGTTGAGGAATTTTGGTGGGAGGGGTGCTCCTCCTTACAAAGTCACATGTGTTAAAGTCTATGCAGTCACTTCTAATTCACTTGCACTGTTTGGGAAATGCAGGTTTACAAAAATACACATTTGGAATAAAAAATGGCTGCAAATGATTCAGAAGTTTGATCTGTGATTTCTTTGCTAATGCCGAACTTGAACCTTTCTAGAATGTTGAAGACAGGCTTTGAATGCGGTACTTCATGAGCGTTGAAGAGCACGTGCGGGTCTATCTAGTTGTGCATGAGCAAACTCTCAATGTAGCCGAACTCTCCCCCATCCTTGGCCGCCATCCCTTAGCCACCACCTTCTCTGTGCCTCACCCACCTGCCCAGGGCCACACCCTGGGACCTTGACCTTAAGATAAAAGTGCCCAAATTTAATCGAGAGGATTCCTCATTTTTAGTAGACTGCCTCCACATGTTTCCATCAGTCACCAAGCATTTTCCCAGGAACATTTTGGTAGCGTCCTTACACGTTTACAAACATTGTGTTCTATTAGATTTGTGATCTCCCTCTGTCTAGTTACGTCCCTGTTCTTACGGCGAGTGTTGTTCACTTGTGTGTTTTTCTCTTTTTCCCTTAGAGGAGACCAATAAAGATCTACCTATTTTATCAGTCTTTTTCAAGAATAAGCCTTTGGCTATCCTAATCAGATCTACTGGGTTTTGTTTTCTATTTCATTAATTACTGCCTTTATACTTGTTAGAATTGACTTTGCTGCCCTATAGTTAAAATTCATGCACAAACACACCACACAGAAGGGGGTGTGAAAGATATACACCAACAGGTTAAACATGGTTGCCCTTAGGTAGATGGGAGTGTCAACGTTTTAGCTTGCTTTGTTGGTGGTGGTGGTTTGTTGTTTTTTGTTTTTTGTTTTTTTAACTTAACTGAATTTTAGTTTTCTACAATAAGCACGCATTTCTTTTGTCACAATAAAGCACATGCAAATTATTTTTTCAGTAAAATTACATCTGGGAAAGTGTGAGTTGCTAAGCCAAAAGAGATCCCAAATTGCAAGTCTAGAAAGAGAAGAGATCTCTTTGCAACAAAGAGCACTGATGAGCCTGACTCCGAGGGCAGTGGTCCAGTGAGTAATTTCAAGCCTTTTAATTCCGGATGCTTTCCGGCTTCACAGGACCTGCCACCATCACTAATACTAATTAAGTACATTTCTCTAAGGTTGCCCAACCTGTTTCCTTAAGCCAGGAGAAGGTCTGGACAACCTCAAAAGAATCAAAAGATACAAAATGAAGAGGAAGAAAAATCACCAATTAGTAATGCCAGCTCCCTTCAATTGAGAGTTTTTTCAGTCCTTTTTTTCAGTCCACCGGATTGCCTCTGATCCTTAAAGTCTGCCTGTTCAGCAGGTTACTATGCTTAGTAATAGAATTAATGTAAGTGCTTACTTAGAGCTCTGCCTACGTTATCAGGCCAGTTGGCAGCTATCCATCAGCAAAGCCGCCTGACCCTGAGATCACGTCTATTC
The DNA here is from genome assembly GCF_922984935.1 of Meles meles. NCBI lineage: Eukaryota > Metazoa > Chordata > Mammalia > Carnivora > Mustelidae > Meles > Meles meles. The sequence continues at coordinate 32,057,636 of NC_060069.1, read as the reverse complement.
ATTCTATGCACACATCTGACTAAAGTGGGTAGGGGAGGGTTTCGCCAGCTCCGGGCTGAATCCTGAAACTGTGCCATCCGGGCTTGCTGCCAGACCTCTGCTCTGCCTCCAAGTTTAGTCCAGATCATTTTATACTTTATTGAATATGATTTTCTATAATCGAAAAAGATCCTAAAGGGGCGCCTGGGTGGCTCAGTCATTAAGCATCTGCCTTCAGCTCAGGTCATGGTCCCAGGGTTCTGGGATCAAGTCCCACATCGGGCTTCCTGCTCACCGCGAAGGCTGCTTCTCCCTCTCCCACTCCCTCTGCTTGTGTTCCTTCTCTCACTATCTCTCTCTATGTGTCAAATAATTAAACTCTAAAAAAAAAAAAAAGAAGAAGAAAAAGAAGAAGAGAGAAAGAAAGAAAGAAATCCTAAAAATTAAAACAAATCACAGCAAAGGTTTAGCTAGTACCCTCTGAAACCCCCAGATAGATGAAGAAACGGGGCACTTTTAAAAGTATTTCCAGGAAACCTTTCTTCTAAGCAATGACAGATTAAGAAAAATGAAATTCTCTCCAAATTGACAGCTATTCAGAACTCACCTTACCAGTTAAGAGGATATCTGGTTCCATATAATAGGAAAAAAGCCAGAATAACACTGGTTTAAACATGATAGAAGTATGTTCCTCTCTCATATTAAAGAAGACCAGGTCTGGGTCATCAAGATCTCATAGAGCAGATTCATAGAAAATCAGGATAGCAATTCCTATCTTTCTAGGCATGTCGTTTTCATTCTTGAAGTTGTATCATGATTTCAGATGGCTGCCAGGGTACCAGCCATCATGGCAACATTCCAAGCCAACAATAGAGGAGGAAGAGAAAATGGCACATGCCTCCTCCCTTTTAATTAGCCTTCCCAGACGTTCCATACAACACTAACCAGGAATTAGTCATTTAAAAAATGTGCCTGCCCACAAAGGAAGATGGGGAGCGTATTATTAAGGAATAAGAGGAGTATACATAATTTTTTAAGATTTTTTTATTTTTAAGTAATCTCTACATCTAACATGGAGCTCCAACTCAGAACCCTGTGATCAAGGGTCACTCGCTCTACCAACCGAGCCAGCCACTGGAAGCCAACCAGCCAGACGCTGAAGACAACTAACACTGGCCACTCACGCCATGTATAAGATATGCAGAATAAACTGCCTTAAATCCTAAGTACATACCTTTTCAATCCTTAAGTCTGACCAGATGTGAGCAAAGGGAAAACCTTTATTTGTGGTGGGCGTGGGAACCTCAGCTGCACAGAGGTGGTTAATCAAGTTCATACCCATACAAAATCTTTTTTTTTTTAAGATTTTATTTATTTATTTGACAGACAGAGATCAAAAGCAGGCAGAGAGGCAGGCAGAGACAGGGAGAGGGGGAAGTAAACTCCCCACTGAGCAGAGAGCCCGATGTGGGGCTCGATCCCAGAACCCTGAGATCATGACCTGAGCCACAGGCAGAGGCTTTACCCCACTGAGCCATGCAGGAGCCCCTATGAAGTCCTTTCTTGATTTGTGTCTTCTCTTTTACCCAGCCCACTGCATTTCCCTCTCTCCCAGAGGCACCAAGTCTAATGAATGGAACACGTGGCCTTAGAAATGTACCTGGTTTTATTTTGTGTGTTTCACTAAAGTAGTATTGAGCCTGAGAGCTCATGCTGTGTTTTATTTTTTAAGGATGTACTCACGTTGGCGTGTTTATATACCTAGTTTCTTGTTTCTGGTTGCAACACCTCATTCTACATTAAGTTTCCACTGCATTTTACTTCCCCAGGCCCTCTGGAGGAGACCTTGGCTACTTCCATGCCTGAGGAAAGGAACATCTTCTCCCATGGCCCCTCATGGACCTGAGCTAGAAACTCTCTTGCTACGGATTTCACAGACTACATCTTAAGTTGCTTACAGTTTCATTCTAGTGGAATGTGTTTGATGGTTGTACACAGGCATTCTTGATATTCTAGATATTCTTTTCATTTTATTTGAATTCATTTATTAATTCATCATATTTATTTCATTTTATTCATTTTCATTCTATTCATTTTCATTCATTCTTGATATTCTTGATATTCTTTTTTTTTTTTTGAAGTACAATTAACATACAGCCTTCTATTAGGTTCAGATGTACAACGTAATGATCCAACAATTCCATACATTACTCAGGGCTCACTATGGTAAGTATAGCCACTATCTGTCAGCAATGTTGTTACAGTTTTATTGATAGTATCTCTTATGCTGAACTTTTCATTTCCATGATTTCTTTTCTTTGTAGCTGGAAGTTTGTGCCTGTTAATTCCTTTTATCTGTTTCACCCATCCCCCACCCATCCACCTCCCCTCTGGCAACCACCGGTGTGTTAAGAGTTTGTTGTTTGTTCATTTGTTTTGTTTTTAGATTCCACAGGGAAGTGAAATCATATAGTGTTTGTCTTTCTCTGTATGATTTTTATCAGTGGGTATAACACCCTCTAAGTTCAGCCACGTTGTTGCAAATGGCAGAATCTCATTCTTTTTTATGGCTGAGTGATATCCCATTTTATAGACATACCACATCTTCTTTATAATTCATCTATGGATGAAACACTTGGGTTGCTTCCCTCTCTTTGCTACTATAAATAATGCTGCAATAAACATAGGGTGCATGTATCTTTCCAAGTTAAATGTTTTCATTTTCTCTCAGTAAATAGTAATGGAGTTACTGGATCATTGGGTAATTCTATTTTTAATTTTTAAGGGGTGGGGGAGGGACAGAGGAGGACAGAGAATCTTAAGGAGGCTCTGCGCTCAGCATGGAGCCTGACGCAGGGCTCAGTCTTACAATCCCGAGATCATGACCTGAGCAGAAATCAAGAGTTAGACGTTTAACCAACTGAGCCACCCAGGTGCCCCTCTATTTTTAATTTTTTGAGGAAACTCCATACTGTTTTCCACAGGGGTTGTACCGATTTGCATTCCCACCAACTGTCCATGAGGGTTCCTACTCAGTGGTGAACAGCTCAGATCTCTCTGTTCCCTCCTTATTCCCTGCAAGGCTAACACTTTCCCTGGGGTACTTGCAACATAAGAACCATAACGTAAATTGCACACTCCAACAATAGTGAATGGTATAGCTTCCTCGAGGGATCCTATATTTCAGGACAGGAAGCTCTAAGACACTATACATTTGTCATTAAAACATTTAGTAATTCCTTCTACAACAGAAACACTATTTTCAGGCTTTTCTGAGATGTGATGACCATCCACGGGCTCTCTATGTAAGAATTCCCCAGGATATTTGTAATATCAAATATCTATCATGTTCTCACGCCGCATCCAAACCTGTTGGCAGATGACATGTGAGATATACAGTAGAGAGGTGTGTTTGAGAAGATAAGCCCTTGATTTAGGCAGATCATGGGCCAACACCCAGCAGGAGAAAAGAGGAGCAGAGGGCCATACTGACCAGGTTGCTGAGAGACAGGTGACTGGCGGAAGAGAGCTCTGGTTATTGGTGAGGCAGTGCCCTCCCCCAACTACCACTATCCCACCATGTACCAGAACTTGGTCTAAGGGACCTTAGAAAATAAGCTCACCTATAACCCCCAAGCCAGATGGATACAGGAAATCATGCAGCAGAATCATGATCATGCCTCAAGAGGGGATTCCAGAACATTCGGTTAAATGAGTCTGGCTAAGTATAGATATTTGGGTATGGGGTCATTAAGGCTTTGTGCTTTCATGAACAGCAAGGTCTGGCACAGATCAGTTACATCTAGACTCTGAATCTTGGAATTGTCACCTACTCTGGAGATCAATCGTTATGGAAATTTTTTCTTCAGCGTCCCCGAAATTATATTCCTCCAGCTTCTGTCAAACATTCCATTCCATCCAAGGGAGCATTCGTGTGACTTCTCCATCCTATTGGTCAGTGCTACCAGAACCTTGGGAGCTCCCTCTGTTTTCCCAGCACTCCAGAGCCATCTGTCCCTAGCCTCCCTTTCCCCCTCTTTTTTAAAAAATTGTGATAAAATACACATAATATACAGTTTACCATCTTCACCATTTTTAATGGTACAGTCAGTGGCATTGAGTACCTCCGTGTTCTTTGGCAACCATCACCACCATCCCTCCACATAGCTTTTTTCATTATGGAAAACCAAAACTCTGTACCTGATAAGCAGGTCCCATTCTCCCCTCCCCACCCCCCCAAACCCTGGCAGTCACCCTTCTACTTCCTGTCTCTAGGATTTTGATTATTCTAACTACCTCATGTAAGCGGGATAGTACAACGTTTATCTTTTTGTGACTGGCTTATTTCACTCAGCATGATGTCCGCCAGGTCCATCCACATTGTAGCATATCTCTTTCCTTCTAAGAATTCTGTAGAATTCTCTTTCCTTCTAAGGCTGAATACTATTCCGTTGTAGGTACATAACAAGTTTCCCTTCTCCATTCACTGGTTAACAGAGCACTTGGGTTACTTCCACCTTTTGGCTATTGTGAATAATGCTGCAATGAAGATGAGTGTGCAAATATCTCTTTAAGTCCCTGCTTTCCATTCTTTGGGGGTACATACTCAGAAATGGAATTGCTAGATCGCACAGTATATTCTATTTTTCATAATTTGAAAAGCCACCATACAGTTTTCCACAGCAGCTGCACTATTTACACTCCCAACCATGAACAGGGGTTCCCATGTGTCCACATCCTCACCAACACTTGTTTTCTGGGGGTTTTTGAGGGGGGGTTGTTTGTTTTTAACAGTAGCCATCCTAATGGGTGTGAGGTGGTACCTCATTGACGATTTGACTTACATTTTCCTAATAATTTGTAATGTTGAGCATCCGTTCATTTGTCTATCTTCTGTAGAGAAATGTCTACTCAAGCCTTCTGCCCATTTTTGAATTGGGTTGTTTTTTGTTATTGTTGTCACTGCTGAATTTTAGGAGTTCTCTAAATAGTGTGGGCATAAAACCCGTATCAGATATATGATTTGCAAACATATTCTCCCATTCCGTGGGTTATCCTTTTACTCTGAATAGTGCCTCCTGATGCACAAAATGTTTACAGTTTTATGGAGTCTAGTTTGTCTATTTTTTCTCTTGTTACCTATTCCTTTGGTGTCATTTCAGGAAATCATTGCCAAATCCAATTTTGGATTTTGTCCTATGTTTTCTTGTAAGAGATTGTTTTTGCTTCAGGTCTTATGTTGTGGTCCATCCTCCATTTTGAGTTAATTTATGTATGCAGTGTGAGGTAAGGGTACAACTTCATTCTTTGCATGTAGATATCCGGTTGTCCCAGCACCATGTGATGAAAAGACTGTCTTTTCCCCCGTTGAATGGTCTTGGCATCCTTCCCAAAAATCATTTGATCATATGTGTGAGGGTTCATTCCTGGGTCTCTATTCTATTCCACTGGTCTATTTGCTATTCTTCCCACTGTCTTGCCAGCCCTCCCCGCTATCTGTCCTAAGCCTCCCTTAAAAAAAAGTCAAATTTTTCTCCATGACAGCACTCAAAGCATATGAAAAAGAGCTGCTGTATAACCTACAAAATTTCTGTTTCCTACATAAAGAAATCTCCAGTTCCTCAAACTATTTTTATGACAGTTTCCACATCCTGCACCATCTCTGACATAAAAAGGAATATGACTCTCACTGTCTAATGAAGCAACCCCTCAAATTTTCCTGCTTGCTGTGAGTTTCAAGTATAGCATTATATTCAGTAACTAGAATCTTTATCCATGATTCATTGGCAGCTTTATCACCCTGCTGACTCATAATAAGGTTGCGGGCAATTCCTCGGTATTTTTTAATCCACTGCTACAAAAAAGAAAGAAAGAAAGAAAGGAAGGAAGGAAGGAAGAAAGGAAGAAATAAATAAATATCTTCCCTATGCCATTTTTCTTAATTCTGGGAAATATTTCAGGAAAGTTCAAGCGTGATTATAACAAAGCCTGGAAATCTACCACCACTTTGTCATGGTTGCTTCAATTATTTTGTTGAGTCGTTGACTTTTTTTTTTTTAACTTTTGGATGAAATAATTCGAGACTCACAGGCAGCTGAAAAATAGTATGAAAAAGTCTCATGTCCCCTTCACCCAGCCTTCCCCAAAGGTAACATCTAGCATAACTATAATACATACAGTATCAAAAAGGAAACGTTTTCATTGGTACAATCTACAGAACATATTCAGATTTCATTTTTTTTTTTGAAGGTTAATTGATTCACTGATTTTAGGGAGAGAGCATGGGAGGGGGAGGGTCAGAGGGAAAGACAAAATCACAGGCAGACTGTGCTGAGCACAAACCCCAGGCACTCGATCTCATGACCCTGAGATTATGACCTGAACAGCAATCAAGAGTCAGAGGCTTAACTGACTGAGCCACCCAGGTGCCTCTCATCAGTTTTTGTACACACGCACTAGTGTGTATGTGTGTGTGTGAGCGATCTAGAGTTTTATCACATTTAACCACCTACAGAGACTCACATGACCACCACCACAATCAAGATTAATCACCATGTTATTTTGTACACTTTAAACCAATAAAATGTCATGTCGATTATAACTCAATTAAAAAAAATTAAGATTAATCACCACAAAGGGACGCCCTCATGCTACTCCTCCCCCACCATCCCTAACTCCTTCATCTAGTCTCCATCTCTATAATTTTGTCTTCTAGAAGACGTTTTATAATGGAATCACAGAGTATATAACCTTCTTTTTTCTTTCCACTTGTACATTCTAGTCAGATTTATTTCTGGTCACAGAATTGTTCCCTTCTTTCTGCAGAAATACCCACTTTGCATATCAATGTTCCATACGCATGGCCATGAAAGCCTTCTTCAGCCATGTGGGGAGAACCAGAGGCGGGAGATCCCCCATTTCACCTTTGGTAGTTACTTTCCATAGTGGTAACGCTAGTTTTCTGGTACTATCCTATAGATACAATGTATGAATTCAAGAGGATTTTTTTCCCCCATTGGCCTAAGTGTTATCCATAACATTGCTTAACATAGTGAGAAACTATATTCCAGAGTCTGAACTGAGAAACAACCTGTCAGTAGGTGTTTGCAAACAGTGTGTTGAAATTGTGTAGACAAATTTTGTTTTGACAGGGGCGCCTGGGTGGTTCAGTGGGTTGAAGCCTCTGCCTTCGGCTCAGGTCATGGTCTCAGGGTCCTGGGATCGAGCCCCGCATCAGGCTTTCTGCTCAGCGGGGAGCCTGCTTCTTCCTCTCTCTCTGCCTGCCTCTCTGCCTACTTCTAATCTCTATCAAATAAATAAATAAAATCTTTAAAAAAAATTTCGTTTTGACAAACGTTGTATGGACTGGGAGTAACTTTTATCTGACTGGGATCAGAGAAACAAAAATGTTTGAACTTCTTTTAATTGTGGTTAAAAATATATATATGAAAAAAAAAATATATATGTGTGTGTGTGTGTGTGTGTGTGTGTGTGTGTGTGTGTGTGTATAGTCGATAACCCTCAAGACTGACTTTTTTTTTTTAATTCAGAGTAATTCCCTGGAAAGCCATCCAAGTTGTTACATATCTCAATAATCTGTAGCTTTTTGTTTCTATAACAGTCGTCGTATGGATGTACCATGGCTCATTTGACCGTTCCCCTGCTGAAGGGCATGTGGGTCGTACCCACTTTGGGGCTGGTACAAATGATGATATTACAACATTCATATTCATTAGGAAAACATAAGTTTTCATCTCTCTGTGATAAATGCCTAAAAGTGTAATTACTGAGTCATACAGTTCGTTTATATCTAGTTGTATAAGAAACTGCCAAACTATTTTCCGGTAGCTGTTCCATTTTACATTCCCACTGCAAGGCAGGAAAGATGCAGTTTCTCTGCATTCTTGCCAGCATTTGGTATCATCACTGTTTTTTATTTTAGCCGGCCAATAGATGCACCATCTCCCTGCAGCTTTAATTTGCATTTCTCTAACAGGTAGTGATACCAAACATCTTTCCATGGGCTTATTTGCCATCCTCTCTTCAAGTCTTTTGCCCACCTTTGACTTGGACTGTGTGCTGTTTTGCTGCGGTGTTCGGACAGCTCTTGAAACATTCCAGATACTAGTCCTTTGTCAGGTTCGTGGTTTGGAAATATTTTCTCCCAGTCTGCAATCTGTCTTTTCATTTATCAATTTATTGATCGTTTCCTTAATGGATCATGTGTTTGGTATCATGTCTAAGGACTCTTCACTGAACCTGAGGTTGTGAATATTTCCTCCTGCTTTTTTTCGGAAAGTTTTATGGTTTTGCCTTTTCCAGAAGGTCACATGGTTGGAATCATACAGCATGTAGCCTTCGCAGACTGGCTTCTTTCAGTTAGTAAAATGCATTTACATTTCCTCCACACCTTTTCATGGCTCGGCAACTCATTTGTTTTTAGCGCTGAATTGTCACTTCATTGTCTGAATGTAGCTCGAGCCATTTGCCTACTGAAGGAGATCGCGGTTGGTTCCAAGGTTTAGCAGTTATGAATACAGCTGCTCAGATATCTGCGCAGGTTTTTGCGTGGACGTAAGTGTTCGGCTCATTTGAGTAAATACCAAGGAGTGCAACTTCAGGATGGTACTGTAAGGGTGTGTCTGATTTTGTAGGAAACCGCCAAGCTCTTCCATAGTGGCTATGCCATTCTGCATTGCCACCAGCAGTGGGCGAGAGAGCGAGTCCAGTCGTACTGAGAGCAAGTCCGAAGGCTCTGGAAGATGCTGCTCCATCCAGAAATCGGAGCTTCAGGACACCTAACACGTTTGGTCATAAGGAAGGGAGACACAAACAGTCTGAGCTAAGTCGGGGGACGAATTAGTGAGCAATACAGAGAAAACTAAGTAAAAGAGGAAAAGGGACAGTTCTTAATTTCCAGAAAAACAAAAGTTGAACAGAAAAGGGAAACAGATGCATCTCGCCTCAACCCCTGCCCCCAGCTTTCGTGGTCACTGAAGAAACTACTGATAGTCACAGGTCTCACTGTAAAACATAAGTGATCAGCCCCGAAGGTCCTTGGGGGGTTGGGTGTGGAAGTGCGTCCTCATAGCGAGGGCTCAGGGCCTCCCAGGCTAACACCCTCACCCCTCAGCAAACCACAACAAGGCTATATAACTATGGTTACTAACAATAGTCATTTAGATGGTCAAACAGATAACCCCACCCAAAAAGGGTGTTATGAGGACTTGAAATGAGAGGGCTTTCCTGTTCCAGTAACCTAGAAGTCTTCCCTAAAGACAAGATAATTGAGAAGGAGAAATAACCAGGTGGTGAAGGAGGGAAAAGCATCCTGGGCAGAGGGAACATCATGTGCAAAGATGGGGAAGCTTTAGATTGTTCCAGAAACTGAGAAGAGCCCAGTGCTCGGAAGGTAGGAGCCAAGAGGCAGGGGTGGAAGTGAGTCAGGAGAGGCAGGGCCAGGAACTCCGGTAGCAGGTGGCCGGAAGAAGAGTAGCCTTCATTCGGTCCATTCTGAAACTTCAAGGGAAGAAAGTGCTTTCTCACCCTCAAGGGTATGAATAATTGAATGAAAATCTAATCATCTGGCTCCCGGCTGCCCCCTGCTGGTTAGGACAAGTCAGGGCTGCCTTCCTAACAACTGCTTTAAAAGCCTGTGGATATTTTTGGTGTTTATGGGAACAGAACATTTAACTTCCCAAACCGTCACTGAAGAGGTGTCCAGGGGCCACACGAACAAAGAAATGAAGTTATGCAGTCAGTGCGAATCATGGGAAAAGAAAGCAAGCAGCTTTTAAAAGAACAGTGAAACAAAGTACTTCAACCATAAACTTCAACCATAAACGGGCACTCATTTCAAGTTGCAGGATAACAGAGAAAGTGAGAGAATGGTGTAGGGAACATGATCCCTCTTGAGATGGGGCCCTTCTCTATGTTTTGTAACCTATTTTCCCCACTCGTGCTCCCAAACTGTATCATGGTCAACGAGACTCACTCTGGGATGCCTTCGGCTCAGGTCATGATCCCAGAGTGCTGGTATTGAGTCCCACATCGGGCTTCTAGCTCAGCGGGGAGCCTGCTTCTCCCTCTGCCTGCCACTCCCCTGCTTGTGTGCTTTCTCTCTCTCTCTGACAAATAAATAAATAAAATCTTAAAAAAAAAAAAAAAGGAGATTCGCTTTTAGTCATTTTGTAACAATGAGTGAAATGCTACTAAGCCAATGGTACCTCTTGGCAACATTTGCTCTGCAACGTCATTGCAGGTGCTAGAAAAATTATTTGAAATATACCCTAGAGAAGTAACAGAGGCATTCTTTGATTCTAAGCTCTTTACATGCTTGGGTATTTCACAGAGATTCTTTTCCGAGTCTGTGTGCAGGTGTCTATGTATAAATGCTTAACCGCATGAGCTGAGCCTATGAGCTAAAAACTCTTCATTGCACACCAGTATCATTATTTTCAGTTGGTTTAGGCTAAGGTGTTCTGAAAGTTAATATTCTTCTACTTTGAATATAGGACCTTGAACTGTAGCATACTGAATTAAAAACACCAGTATTTTACCTACCAAGAATGTTACAATTTGTTGTTAGAGGCCTACAAGGAGGTGAAACAGAATAGCTTGCTATCGGAGAATTATTTTTAAAAGAAGCTGGTAACTCCAAAGAAACTGGCATTCCTGGAAAAAAAAATTAGTGATAAACCAAAAAAAAGAGCAAAAGACAAGTTATTGAGATGTACATACATCCAAAATATTGTATCTGCCACAGTATTAGTTCTAATGATTATCAGGGCTCCCCCGTTGAAATAGTTTGCTAAATGCTCTGACAGATACAGATTCATCTATTTAATGTATTTGAGTAACAGCACTCAGGTTAATACATTTGCTTTTTTAAAATTCACTTCGCATGGACCATATGCCACATGCCAAACCCTATGTAATATATAAGATCTGTGTTATTCTCGGCAGATTTCCTGAATTTGCATTTTAATATTTCAGAAGATATAGCTTTCTATCATGCTAGAACTATAGTTACTCCATAAATTCTTTCTCTGCTAAATTCCCAATTTCACTGGCCATAATATTTCAGTTTTTTATCATGGAGCATGGTGGGGGAGGGGCAGCCTCTGCGGCGTGGTTAGCAGCATTCCATCTTGGAGTTTGCTCTATTTCTCCACTGGGTGAAGTGGTTTATTGACTGTCAATTTGTAAAGTGCTCTCTGGGAGTTTCCGAATGCAAAGTAGGGGCGGAAACATATTTCATTGCCTTTTCTGTCAAAATAGAAGTAACACATGCAATATATCATCTTCGAGCCTGACTGGATGAAATCCCAGCCAGTGACCCCATCACATGGCTGTCCCTACAGAGGGTCCTGGCTGAGTAGTTGTGGTCTCCGGGTCTGATGGCCTCCTCTACGAACTTTTCAGTTTATACATGTGTATATTGTATATTGTATATACACTTTATATATATATATATATATAGTATATAAACGAACTTTTCAGTTTATACATGTGTATATTGTATATTGTATATTTTGTATATATTGTATATTTTTCAGTTTTATACATGCGTATATTGTATGCATGCATTATGCATACGTATATAAGTATTTGGTTTAAAACCTACTCTTCAAAAAACAAAACAAAACAAAACAAAAACCTACTCTTCAGAGTTGTGGAGAGAGAGAAAGAGACAGTTTTCCCTCCCATCCTATCCCCATTTGCTCGGTGTCTTCCCCATACTTCCTCCACCCTCTGACTAACCATTTGATTTGTTCCTTATGAGTGCACCAGAGTTTCTTCATGTACCTACAAACAAACACAAATAAGGCCTTTGTTTTTCCTTTTGTGCACAAAAGCCAGCCTGCTCTATCGACTCTTCTGCGCATCGTGTTCTTCCCTCTCAGATCAGAGAAAGCACTCATTCTTTTTATCACCTGCATAGTATTCCGTTGTTTTGTCGTATAGAGAAGTCATAAGTTAGGCAATCAGTCCCCATTTGAAGAAAATTTCATTTCTTTCCCATCCTTTGTTATTACTGCAATAAATAACCCTGGGCATCATCATTTTGCCTGTGGGTATATATATGTTTGGACAAATGTTTCGCAGTAGAAGAGTGAGCACGACAGACCTGCGTATTTGTAATTTTGAGAAATATGCCAAAATGACCTCTGTAAGGGTTGTATCGACTTACTCCCACCCATCATGTGCTGGTTCTACTTGATTTGTTTTCAGTGGTCTTCTGAAGACAGAACACGTTTTGGTCACTTCTTGTTTCCTAACTATAAAAATTCATTCATTGAACAAATATTTACCGAGTGCCAGCTATTCCCAAAGCTCTCTTGTTAGGCCTTGGAAATATAGCAGTGAACAAAACAGGCAAAAATCCCTTTAATAACCTTTTATTGGGACACAGAGAAATGGATAACAAAGGGCGGACATGGTATATAATGTTCTTGGTTGTTTAAAGCTTGTGTCACCAGCTCACGACGTGCCATCTATGTGCAAAGGTCAGGGGTGAGAGGGAGCGGTGGGCACCGCGCAGTACTGGACACCAGGGGCCTTTTCAAAGTCCACAGCTACTGTCTGCTCTACATTTTTGGGTCATGTGGAAAGAAAAAACCCATGTTGATAGACCATCCCACTTTTTAAGAGAAACCAGAAATCCATATTTTCTCCTCTGTTTTATATGTTAAGAACTGGGCGCCTGGGTGGCCCAGTCAGTTAAGAGTCCAAGTCCTGATTTCAGCTCAGGTCATGATCCCAGGGTCACGAGATCGAGCCCCACATTGAGCTCTGCCCTGGACATGGAGCCTGCTTAAGATTCTCTCTCTCCGGGGCACCTGGGTGGCTCAGTGGGTTAAGCCGCTGCCTTCGGCTCAGGTCATGATCTCGGGGTCCTGGGATCGAGTCCCACATCGGGCTCTCTGCTCAGCAGGGAGCCTGCTTCCCTCTCTCTCTCTCTCTGCCTGCCTCTCTATCTACTTGTGATCTCTCTCTGTCAAATAAATAAAAAAATTTAAAAAAAATCTAAAAAAAAAAAAAAGATTCTCTCTCTCCCTCTCCCCCTACGCCTCCTCACTCTCTCTCTCTCTCAAATAAATAAACCTTTAAAAAAATAAATCGACGTTAGGAACTAATTCAAAATTTTAGGAACACTTTTGGGACAAATTCTTTTTTAATGGTGCTCAGCAAGTTGACACTAAAGTTTATATGGAAAAACAAACATGCAAGAATAAACTAGAAAAACACTGAAGGAAAAGAAAAGCTCTAACAAGGAGTCAAGGACTAGTCCTATGAAACATTAAGACACACTCAAGAGCCTCTATAATTAAAACAATGAGATGTTGGTGCATGAGTAGACAGTCCAGCAGAACAGAACAAAAAGCCCAGAATTCAACCTAAGTGCATAAGGAAAAATTAGGCACCATAAAGGTGGAATCTTGAATCACTAGGGCAAAGATTGCCTTTTTTTTTTTTTAAGATTTTATTTACTTATTTGACAGACAGAGACCACAAGTAGGCAGAGAGGCAGGCAGAAGCAGGCTCTCTGCAGAGCAGAGAGCCCTATGCGGGGCTCGATCCCAGGACCCTGGGACCATGACCTGAGCTGAAGGCAGAGGCTTTAACCCACTGAACCACCCAGGTGCCTCTGCCTTTTTAAGTAAATGGTGTTGGGGATAACAGGGTAGCCACGGAACAAAGAAAAAACTAGATCCTTATCTCACACCCTGCAAGAGAATATACTCCAAATGGATCAGAGATCTAACTGTGTAAGATGAAACCACCCGAGCACTGGAAGAAAACAGGGATGGGTCTCCCTGCATAATCTAGGTTTCAGGAAAGGCTTCCTAACTATGCCTCAGAATCTGGTGGCAATAAAGAACAGATTGACAAATCTGACCACATAAAACTAAAAATTTCCTCTTGGCAAAAAAACACCATAAGCAAAGTCAAATGATAAAATGAGAGAAAATATTTGCAATCTATGTTGCAGATAAAGGGCCAATATCCTTAATATAGAAAGAGCTCAAAAACATGGAGGAGGTGAGATTTTTTTTTTAATGTGGGAAAATGGGCAAAAGACATGAATAGATAGTTCACTAAAGTGTGTGTGTGTATATATATATATATATATGTATAGAAAGAGAGGGATTTAAATCGGCCTTAAACGTGAAAATATGTTCAACTCACATTATAAGAGAAACACCAATTTAAACTATGCTGTGATACATTTCTCTTCTAGCAGACTGGCAAAAATTTACAATATGACAACACATTCTATTGTTGTGGCTGTCGGGAAAGGGGCGTTTTCATACATTGCTGGTGGAAATGTAAATTGATACAACCCTCCTGGGGGGAAATGGCCAATTATACATGTGTTTACCTTTTTACCCAGTGAGCCAGGCATGTGCCCTTAAGATATTCCTGTGCCATGCAACTAAAAAAAAAAAAAAAAAAAAAAAAAGGAAGATCTCTATAAACTGAAATGGAGTATTTGCAGGCTATATTAAGTGAAAAAGAAAGACACAAATGAGTACCTATTGCATGCTACCTTTTATGTAGGAAATTAGAAATAGATACATGTATATGCTGTTTGTACAGAAGAGGAAAACACAGAAAGGACAAAGCAGAAACTCATAGGAGTGATTACCCACAGTGCTGAGCTAGAAGCAGGGGTTTGGGGGGTACAATGGATAGGGCAGTGGTACTTCTCTGGACCTACCTTTCCATAGAGCTCTGATTTTCGTGTCCATATGAATGTTTGACTTACCTGGAAAAGAAAAAACAAATCAACAAGAATGGGGAAAATTCTACAGTAGAGAAAAAATTACCCTGATACGGGGGTGGAAGAACTAACCCAAGTAACGTTTGAATGAACTATTTCGACAAAGACGGAACTTGAAACAATTCTGGAGAAAGTTCCATGAGCGCTTGCAGAATGAGTATTCTGTTGTCTTAGGGTGGAATGTTCTGTATATATCTATGAGGTCCATCTGGTCCACTGTGTCATTGAACTCCAGTTCGGTGGGGTTTTTTTGCCATGGAAGGGGTTAGGATTCTGAAGCTAACTCCTATTTTCTGGGTTTTCTAGGATTGAATAAACAAGAGTACCGTGGATAGCAGGAGTCAAGTTTCTCACTGTGGGAGAAGGGAGTTACAGATATGGGAGGAGGGGGCCATAACTGGGTGGTGTTAGATAGTCACTGGAGGTATCTCTTCTAAACTCATGGTTTTAGGAGACTGAATATGGATGGATGATTGATTTTGAGTTTGATTGATATAGATAGAGACATTGATACAGATGAAGATAGATAGATACATTTATATAGCTGTGTCCACTGAGTGAGCCTAGAATCAATAACACCTAGCGCCCAGATCCTGGTTTGTAAATATATTCTCCACTGAACAGAATCAAGCCTCCTTGGACAAATGACTGACTCCAGCACTAGGACAGGGAAAGGCCGAGATAAGCCTGGAACATTTTGTACCAGAAATTGAAGAAGGACTCAAAGAATAAGGAGGAGAGGCCAAACACACACAAAAGCTAACATAAACAAATGGTCACTTTTCTCAAACCAGGAAAATCAGCAGGCAAGATTCCGGCAAGAATCAGAAGATGCTGAAACCAAAGGCTGAACATTTGGTGAGAGTAGGATATTTACATTGTCTCAAAGCCCCTCTCTCCCCGACCCCCAGCAAAGAACATAGGGACGAAATTTACAGTGGACAAACCCTTAGAGATGCCCTCGTGACCAAATGATCAAAGCGAGTCTTACCACTAGTGCCACAGAGCAACGTGACGAGTCCCGTCACGTGACACACTGTTCGGGACACAACACTTCTGGGGCATTCCTGCCAAAAATGCAAACCCCGCATCTAATCATCAGAGAACGAGAGGCAAACATCTATTAAGGGATTTTTCTACAAGAGAACCGGCCTGCACTCTTCAAAACTAGCAAGAGTAAGGGGCGCCTGGGTGGCTCAGTGGGTTAAAGCCTCTGCCTTCGGCTCAGGTCATGATCTCAGGGTCCTGGGATTGAGCGCCGCATCGGGCTCTCTGCTCAGCAGGGAGCCTGCTTCCCCCTCTCTCTCTGCCTGCCTCTCTGCCTACTTGTGATCTCTATCTGATAAATAAATAAAATCTTAAAAAAAAAAAAAAAGACCTGAGCCAAAACTGGCAAGAGCGTGAAAGACAAAGAAACACCAAGGCACTGTTCCAAATTAAGGAAATGATAGAAACATGACAACATGATCCTAGATTGGCTCCTGGACCAGAAAAGCATAAATTTTCTCTTTTGCTACAAAGGGCAGGAACGGCTTAATTGGTGAGAGGTGAGGAAGGTCTATAGATGAGATAATACTGTCTCCATGTTGATTTTCTGTTTTAGTAATTGTATGTGGTTATGTAAGAGGCTATTCTTGCTTATTAGAAAATAGTCACTGAAGCATTTAGGGGTAAATCTTCAACTTACTCTCACGTGGTTCAAATGATAATAATATAGGAGGATAAAAAGTGAACATTTGGGGAATTTCGTTGAAGGGAATATGGGAATTCTTTATTCTTGCAATGTTTCTTTAAATCTATAATTATCTTTTAAAAATCTGTCATGAGAATCTGCACTGTACAAGCGAAAACAAGCAAGAACAGTAAGAACAACGACCAACCATGTTTGCTCCCTTCATGGATCCCTGGGGCTGCCAGTTTGCAGTTTCTGGTTTGGAGCTGTTTTCTTGAGTTGATTTTGAGTGCGGTCTTGCTGATAACTACCATTGCTAGGGCTGGTGAATGCTTTGCTACATCTGAACTTTTTTTTTTTTAAAGAAAGAGAGAGAGCTAGCTGGGGAGAGGCACAGAGGGAGAGGAAGTGAGAGAATCTTTTTTTTTTAAATATTTTATTTATTTATTTGACAGAGAGAGAGGTCACAAGTAGGCAGAGAGGCAGGCAGAGAGAGAGGGAGAAACAGGCTCCCCACCGAGCAGGGAGCCTGACGCGGGGCTCGATTCCAGGACCCCGAGACCACAACCCGAGCCAACGGCAGAGGCCTAAACCACTGAGCCACCCAGGCGCCCCGAAGTGAGAGAATCTTAAGTAGACTTTACACACAGTGCAGAGCCCGATCCAGGGCTTGAACTCACGACCCTGAGATCATGACCTGAGCCGAAACCAAGAGTCAGATGCCCAACCTACTGAACCACCCAGGTGCCTCTGGCTCTGGAACTTTGAAACCAGCTTAGCACCAACAGGACAGCTGCAGAGATGGTCCTTATATAAATAATCAATTGGGTAACAAAGCAGTTTAAGTCTGGATGCAGCCTCCATCCTCAAAAAGGAAGAGAAGGGTGTGATCCAGATGGTCTCACCCATGGAAGTCCTGCCTTTCACTAGCTGCCCGGGAGAGGTACGAGCAATCTTGCTTCCTGGTTTGTGGTCTTAGCCATATGCAGCACTAGGGGGGCATCTAAACATCTGTCAGGACCTCACCACTGAAGGAAATATGTTTGCATAACTGAAGGGGGAAAAGAGTTCAACTTCAAAGTTGAATGAAGTTTTGAAAGAAAAAGGTGTATTTCAGGGTCAGAAGGGGAAATGTTCTTGGCATATCCAGCTTTTCTGAGTAGGAAGGAGAAACCAGGTGAGAGGCAGGGGCCCAGGGCAGCACACGGGATGGTCTCCTCTCAGGGTGCAGCCTAATCTGCCAGAGCCGGGGTGTGTTAGATCAGTTCGAAGACAATTTAGGGGACATTCATGTCACCTCCCCCATCTCACCCTGCTATGACTCTTTCTAGATTAATCAGTCCAAAGGCCACGGGAGCACAGAACAGGATGACTAAACTTAGAAAAGGAGCCTCCTTGATATCTGGGCCTTGGAAGGCAGGGAAGAGTTACTCAAGGTGCAGAGCAGGGAACAACATTCTTGGCAGAGGGAATAGTATATACGAAGGAGAGGCATGATAGATCGGATGTAGTTTTAGGACTATGTCTTACTGTCTTGCCATTTTTCTCCATCTCATTTCTCTCTTGGAACAGTCCAGAGATACGCAGTCTGCAGTGGTGTGTTGGGCATCCTGAGGTCCTGTCTCCATGATCTGGTGAACATCCCTCTAGTAGATTCTAGGTCTCAGGCCTCATTATCCAGAATGTAGGGAAAAAGTGCCCATCTCAGGCCCTGATCGTGTGCTACTTGCCCCAGATGAACGTGTCTCCACTCAGATTGAGAAGGCTTTATTAAGGATTATGTTTATCCCAGAATCCTTTTCTAGATTTCTGCCAATGTGGTTTCTTCCTCAAATAAATGAAGTACACTCATCTTCTGAGCCATCCCACTTCAAGCACAGAGTCAAGATCTGGAAACTCCTCTGACCAATGACTTGCCCTGTAATCTCGAGCAGCTGCTTCCCAG
The DNA here is from genome assembly GCF_922984935.1 of Meles meles. Lineage (NCBI taxonomy): Eukaryota > Metazoa > Chordata > Mammalia > Carnivora > Mustelidae > Meles > Meles meles. Next base: position 32,039,252 of record NC_060069.1, on the reverse strand, counting down.
ACAGAAAGGAGCCCAGACGTGAGGACATCCACTGCGATCTCAACTCTGCTCTCTGGCTGTGTGACTGGGCAAGGCTCTTGACCTCCCTGATCCCCTGTTCTTTCCATCGCATGTCATTATTAATTTCCATCTCACAGAGAGGTTGTGAGGACTGGTGAAGACAAAGTCCCCTGACAGTGCTTGACACAAAGGCAGCCACCTTGGGTTCTCCACCAGGCAACCTTCAACACCTCCGGAAGTACCGCCACCCCTGACAGTCAACTGAATGAGCGGAAAGGCCCACTTCCGACATTCATGGGCCTAGAGAACAAATGGAGGCCCAGATTCTGCATGCTTCACTCCATCCACTCCAGTCCAGGAAACTGCCAGGAAACCTAAAGCTGGGAGAGGAGGTGAACATTTAAATGATCAGATTTCTTGAAGTTCTACGCTAGAGCATGACCAAGCCCAAGCCCCTGGTTCACAGCCCACCTTCTTCCTCCCCTGACACGCGAGGCACCATGGCCGGGCATGTAGACTCTCCTCCATTTGTCCATTCCAGATGCATCCTCGCCCTCCCCTCGCCCCCCACCCCCACCTCGCAAACATCCACCCTTTGGCCATTCCTCACCAACGATGAGGTCAGCCCTCGAGAAACAGATCCAGGGAAGGTAAGCATGCTGATCCTAGACATGGGTTCAGAGCTGTTTGGGTAGGAAATCCCATGCTCTGAGTATGTTCTAGACACGGCCGGTGGGCTCACAGACTTCAGGGAGTCACCTGCCCCACGCTCCTGCAAATTCCTCCTCCCGTGGATAAGGGGAAGCCAGGACAAGACATGATTAAGAAGGCAGGGGCACTTCTTGCTCAGGTTTAAGGACAGTCCTGGGGTGGGAGTGGACATCTGACCTAGGAGCCGCCTAACCATGGACTGCCCGGTGACCGAAGAGGTGGCCCAGCATGAAGAGTTCTGCCTGGAGCGGACGACTTGGCGGATCATACTCTCCAACACTTGCCACCACTGTGCGTTCGGTCACGTGCTCTTCTATCTCGCAGTGCTCCAGCTAGAGGAGGGGTCCTTTTCTCCTTCCCCTGACCCTAGAGAGGACTCTGTGGCTGCCTCGGTCCACAGAAAGTCAAAGAAGGGACACAGTAACTTCTGAGACTAGGTCAGGAAATGTGATATGGCTTTCCAACTGGGGTCTTTCTCAGAGGCACTCACTCTGGCAAACCAGCTACCATGATGTAAGGAAGCCCAGGCCCCTGGAGAGATCATTGTTTCTTTTTTTTTTTTTTATTTTTAAAGATCTTATTTGAGGGGCACCTGGGTGGCTGAGTCAGCTAAGCATCTGCTTTTGGCTCAGGGCATGATCTCAGGGTCCTGGAATCGAGACCCACATTGGGCTCCCTGCTCAGGCGGGGAGTCTGTTCGCCCTCTGCCCTTCCCCCCTGCTTGTGATCTCTCTCTCACTCTCACTCTCTTAAAAAAAAAAAAATATATATATATATATATATATTATTTGAGAGAGAGAGAGTGGCCAGGGGAGGGGCAGAGAGCCAAGCAGACTCCCCACTGAGCACAGAACCCGATGCCAGGGCTCCAGCCCAGGACCCTGAGGTCATGCCCTGAGCCAAAATCAAGAGTTGGCCCAATAACCGACTGAGCCACCCGGGCACCCAGAGACCACTGTTCTAAAACACGGGTTTTAGAATTGTTGAACACTACATCTGACGCTAATGTTGTACTATGTGTTGGCTAATTGAATTTAAATTTTAAAAAATAAGAAAGAAATAAAACATGGGTTTTATTATTATTCACATATGGTAAGGCCAGCACATCAGGAGGTGACCGCCATTGAGAAGGCGGTCTCTTAGACTCACAGATCCCAAGAGAAGGGGGCACAGCATGTCATGGGGGCTCTCGGGAAGAAGCCTCCGGGTTGGTCAGGGAGATGACCAGGAGTAATGGAAGCAACCAGAGACTTGATTGTGGTTTCCATGGAAAGGAACAAGTGAGACAGCCAAGGCTGGTTTAGGATTGGCTAGTTTGAATAATTTCAGTGGGCTCTGAGATGTAGTTGGCCCTGGGGTGATGAAGGGAAGGGAATAAAGGAGTAGTTGGGGGAATGGGCTCTGGATTGGTTGGTTTGCATAGGAAAGATACGCTTACAGGTGAGTTGTTCACGATCTCTAGGAATGAGCTAGCCCCTGAGAGGGCTAATCCACCAGAGTCAGCAAGATCCCAAGATGTCAAAACATCAGAGTATAGTAAGTAAAAGGCATAAGTAATACAGTCCTTTGCAGGTTTTCCAGCCAGTGGTCTGAAAGTCCCGGCTGGAGTCAATTGTGAGGTGAGAAGGTGAGTCTTCAGATGACCCCAGCACCAGCCTTCAAGACACCCAGGTGGCACCAGGTAAAGCTGAGGTGAACTACCTCTACCAAGTCCTGCCCATACTACAGATCACACGCATATAGTATTTGGGTTTGTTTGTTTGTTTGTTTGTTTTTAAGTCACGAAGTTTTGGAGTAAAATTTTATACAACTGTTGTGACTTGACCAGTGGTAACGAACTGAGCCAAACAGACTCTCTCCCACCAGAATTTAAACTGGGGCTTAACACAGTCAGTAAGTTGCTAGCAGGAAGACAAGTGGTCGGACCCAAAGAGAAGCAGAAATGGGAGATACAGCTGAGTCACATTCACGACAAATAACAAGAGGACTGGTCTGGAGTGATTTTGATCCTGAATGGCCCAATTGCCCGAGCTCCGCAGTAGGACTCAGTCATCCTGAGGCCTGTCTGGTGGTAGGTTTCTCCAGGGTCTAAACTGGGTGTCTGTGACATGTTGGATAGGACAGAGCCCCTGCTCTGGGACTCTAACCCCTGTCCCTAAGAGAGTGTCCATTCCTTGCCACTCAAGGAGCCTGTCCCCCTCGGGGACACATGGTACCCAGTCAGAGATTGGTATATAGTAAGCAATCAGGATGGGTGACACCCACCCACATTCCCCCCTTCCATGAGCTGTGAGGGACTTACAGAGATAGTAAAGGTTAAAGAGCTGTGTGGACTCTCTAGGTCTGGCCAAATCCACGTGACTCTTATCTTCACATGTTGAAAACACTTTGTTTGGAATATTTTAAAAATAATCGTAATGGTTCCATACTGTCTATTTCCTGCATCCATCTCTAAGCTCAGACTGGGCTGGGAGCCCCCTTCTGGTCTGCCCTCATTCCTTCTGGGCCACAGGCCATCCTCTATCTGCAGGGCCTTGCCTGGGAAAACAAGGTCCCAAGAGAGGAAGCATTTGCCTGTAGCCTCCTCCAGTGGAGTCAAGGTCCCCAGACCAGCACAGGGATGTGGGGCCCAGGGAGTAGAGCAGGAGTGGTGGTTCCCTGGGTCTTGAGCCCTGAGAATTGGCTCCAGCAGGGCATGTGGGACGAAGTGCAGCAGGTGCACTGAGTGTGTTCTAGGGGGAAGCAAGGAGGTGTGTGTGGCTCGGCGGCTGGGGTGCCTGTGTCAGAGGACAGGCTGATGTATGGGCATCTATTTTTTCCTCCCTGTATTCTCCTCTTCCTCCCAGTTCCAAAGCAGAAAGCCCAGCCCTCTCTCCACCCAGGCCTCTAGAGAAGTTTGTGTGAAAAAAAAGAAATTGCTAGCAGACATGTCCTTGCTCTGACTTGTGATCATGTTTAAAAATGCCAGAAGGGTGGGAGGCGGGGTTCAAGGGGAACTGAAGAGGCAGGGTAATGCTTGGCAGGGCCATGACATGGAGAGCCAGAAGTCAAGGCAGAGAGGGAGAGAGAGAGAGTGAAACAGGCATGCCAAGGTGGAAGAAACCAGCCTGGGCAGAGACAACCTTACTGTGTGTGTGTGCCCCGTGTCCCAGCATGTAGAAGAGCCTAAGTACAAATGAGCTTGTATCTGTATGTGCCAAGATGTGTGTCTGTGACCAGACCTGTCCATGACCTATCGCATGCCACACACTTTGGGCATGTCTGGGTTTGTCTACCTCATCTCCAACTCAGCCTCTGCAAACACAGGTCAGGGAATAAAGGGGGTACCTGTGGCTGAGCCAGAGCCTGGCGCTTGGGGAGCCTGGGTAAGAGAAGCCAGATGCCATCAGCTAGACAAGAGCAGTTTCTATTAGCCTGGGTGTAAACCCTATGCCTTGGGACAGAGGGGAGGCATTGAAGGGACAATTCATGCGGGGGTTAAAAGTGTGAGGTCCCAGGCAGCAAATCAACCTGGGACGCTATGACTCTCTGCCCCTTCAGGAACCAAAGCCAGTGCCACCAGCGGGCTGCGGGCACACAGGGCTGCCTTACCCACTCTGCACCTGCAGCTGTTCCTCTCTAACAAGGTTTTAGGGCAGGGCCTTGCCCTGCCTCCACCCAGAGCTCCCAGGGAAGATATGAGCACAGGGCTGTGTCCCCTTATTCTACTCAAGTTCTCTGGGCAGAGCAGGTCTGGGATTTTGGAAGTAGAGGGAAAGTGGTGAGGGTGGCCTCCTCCAGGAAGGCTTCTTGGATTTCTGGGTACCTTGAAGATGCAACATCCCCAAAGAGGCAACATCTCAGCCTCACAGCCCCAGAGTCTGTCCTGGATGAGGAGGTGTCTCATTCTCGAATTCCCCAAACACTTCCTGACCGCCAGCTTTATACCAGGCGTCCTCTTCCCTGTGTTCAGGACCCTAGCTGACTACCCTAGTCGCCATCTCCGGTGGCCAGCATCATCAGCGCCGCTTCATCTTCTATTCCAAGACTGGCTGCCAAGTGGGGCCCAGGGCTCCAGTTCCCTGCTCTCCTCCCCCCTGCTAGCACACAGGTCCTCACATTCCTGAGGGCTTTTCTGTTAATACCTTGGGGAAAGCTGACCAGGAGTGCAAAGCGCAACAGGTAGGTGAAGTAGGGGACATGAGTGGGTCCACTGGAGCTATGGCATGGAAGAAAAGGAAGAAATTTCCCTTGGCCCAAGGTTCCTCTAGCTGCACTAAGAATTAAGTCAACATGAGACAGGCTAATGGGAGAAAAAAAAAAGTTTTCTGATGTGTGCATGAGGCCCAATAATGAAACTGAGACTCAAAGAAATGACCAAGGCAGGAAGTTTTTTCCTACATTTTTTTTTAAAGATTTATTTATTTGACAGATAGAGATTACAAGTAGGCAGAGAGGCAGGCAGAGAGAGAGAGAGGAGGAAGCAGGCTCCCAGCTAAGCAGAGAGCCTGATGCGGGGCTCGATCCCAGGACCCCTGGATCATGACCTGAGCCGAAGGCAGAGGCTTTAACCCGCTGAGCCACCTAGGTGCCCCTTTCCTACATTTTAGACAAAGAGAGATTCCTCACCAAATACATTGGTGAGGAATTGATGAGACAAAGAAAACTTAACTTTGGGAGCTTCAACTTGGGGCTGGAGTAGTAAATTAGTAAACAGTAATGAGGGTTGTTTATACAGCCTCTGAGCTCTAAATTCCCCATCTCTGGTGATAAGGATGTCTCTTCACCTCCTGCTACAGGTAGTTCACCTTTCACGCGGGAGATTTATTTGCTGATTTCGGGGAGACAGAGGGTCTGAGTGTCCTTCTGGCACAGGCTGTCTTCTAAGGTCGCTTTTACTTAATCAATCTGCCATGTGGCACATGTGGGGGCAGCCTGTCCTTAAGCTCCCCAGTACCCCCAGGGAGCTGGCAGGGAGAGAGTCCAACTTCCATACCCAGTTGGGCGCATGAAAAGGACTTCACAACATGGGGGCCACCAGGGGGCGGGCCACACCTGCCAGACCGCTGGCCCATCAGGGGGCCTTGTTCTTGACAGAGAAGTGTCTGTCGGTGGGAAGGATGCTTTGCACAGGTCCCACGTGGGGACAGATGGAAAGCATCCCTGGGGATGATGGCAGACGGCAAAGATGGCCCAGATGCCCCGGGTGCCAGCGGACATGGGCATTTGGTTGGAGGAATCCATGTGTGGTGGGGGAAAGGGGTCTTGGAAAGGAAGAATCAGGATGTTGTGGGAGCACGGGTGTGGAGGGGAAATGAATGAGTTTTGGGGAGCCCTTAGGAACGATGTCCTGCAACTTGTGTGGGAAAGATGAAACAAGCTGTCTTGAGCATAAGGAAGTCCTCTGGCCTCCCTAGATAAGCCTTGATCCTCCAGGGCATAGGAAATTCATACCCTCCCCTGAGGGAACTCCACAGCCTTGAGTCAGGAGTGCTGTTCCCAGACTCCTGCAGCCCAGGCACGGAACTGTGGTTGGTGATATCAGCCAATAGAGTCCCCATTGTTGCTTAGCCTGGCTCTAACTGTTTTTCACTTCAGCTCACAGATCTGAATACGTTTCTTAAATGGCGCCTGTTCCTTACTCCAGATTACCCACAGGTTAAAGTCCAAACTCAATCTGGCTTTCAAAACCCCAGTCTCTTCTTCTATGATGATGTCCTACTGCTCTTCAGAGGGAGCCTTCTCGGAGGCTGAAAAGGTCTCTTACCTGGGACCCTGTGGGCTCTGGAAATGATTTCACTAGCATCATATCCTCTGTGGGGACTCCTGGGCTGCCAGGAGAATAAATCAGTTTTATTCTGTGCTGCCCTCTGATTATTCCTCTGCTCCTTCCATTAGGCTATGAGTCCCTTGATAGCACTAGGTCTACTGCATTTGGGCCAAGCTGGGCACTGTGAAAGCACCCAAATACATACCTGGAGAATGAATCAATGACCTCTGTGGGTGTGGTCTGTCCTGCATAGCTAGAGCAGGCCTTTTTTGAAGCTGATAAGACCCTGGACCTGGTCCACTGCAGAAGAGAACCGCTACCCGGAGGAAACTCATCTAGGTCCCAAGGTGACCCCGAGGGAGAGACTTGTAGACAGGCTCAGGGTTGTATTCATTTGACTGACCCCCAGGAATCTCTGCCCAGATTCTACTTCCATTCCTTTCCAAATAAGACTTGCTTCCCTGAGTCAGAGGCACATGCAGTTTGAATCAGAGAAAGACCAGAAAAGCTGGCACTGAGATAGAAACTAAGTAACAGACACAAAACTCAAGATTGAGATGCCCACAGAGAGGAGAGAAAGCTGACCAAGGACAGAGCCCAGAGGGCAGAGATTCAAAGATGGAGAGCAGGGCTGGCCAGGCTGGGGATGGCAAGCCCAGACAGCATCACCTTCCTCTACTCCCTGGATTAATGCAACATCTTCCGAGGGTTTCCCTGCTGCTTCCTCTGCCTCTCTCACCCAATCTGCTAGTCAATAGGAACTTTCTAAACACCTATCTGAATATGTCATTCCCTCAGATCCCAGAGTGAAGGAATCTCCGATACCTTTCCTGAGTTACAAGACTCTGCTTGACATGAGCTCCATATACCAGGGATCCTTCAACTCCAACCACTATGTACTTCTCCCCAAGCTTGCTCTCCCTGGCCTCTAAGCTGGAAACCAAGCTGCTGTTCCCTCTACCCGGGACACGCATTCTGCCCTGCCTCCTCCCCAGTTGCCCATTCTATACCCAGTGTCCCTTTGTCAAGGGCAGCCTCTCCCGCAGCCCAAGAGCATTCTCACCCCATCCCCCACTTCTGGTCTGATTGTCCCTTCTCACATTGGAGCTCCACCCCAGAGACTCCAGGCCAGGCTGTCTTCACCAATACTCTCCAGCTTCCTACCAGCTCTCTTCCTAGGCCTGGTGGGGGGTGGGAGGATGGGGGGTGCAGGTTTGCCAGCTCTAGGGCCATGTCCATCTGCCCTTCGTATCCCAGTCTCTCACTCTGTGTAGTGATTCCTTTTTAGGGTTGTGATTCTTCCTAGATTCTCCATTTGTCTCTTAAAAAAATGTTTCCCACTAATTTTCTATTTAAAGAAAAATTAAGTTAATTTAAAGAAAAACATTAAATAAATAGTGCACATGGTACAAGGACACTACATGATAATAGTTTGGGAATTGCGACTCATTTTGGTACTCTGTTCAGACCTCTTCCATCTTTTTTATTGTTTCTGGGCATCCCTTTCTGGGACTTGATGTGCTTTGGCCTCCCGTGTCGGTACCTGTCCTCAGGTCACTGGGACTGTTTTGTTCCCATTCTCTCTGAGAGCCCAATGTGTCTGGGAGCTTTAAGCCTCCTCCCCCCAACCCCCCACCAACTCACAGGGTCAGCCCATAGCTTTAACTGACAGGTGAGAGTATGACGGCTAGTTCCTTAACCCCCATTTTAGACAACACTGAGATCCTGTCTAGAACAGAACCTAACACATATAGGGGGCACTCAATAAATGTTTGTTGAAATAAAAATGTATCAATCTTATCCTTTGTAATATCTGTATTTCTTTGTAATTTTTGTCACTCTTAGCCTTTTCCCATCGGACATTTAAAAAGCATTTATTTTGTTTTCTTACACTTATTTATTTTTTATATTTAATTATTTGATCCATCTTGGTACACTGTAAAGACTAAGATAAATGTATTTTCTTCTCATGACTAATCAGGTGAATCAATAGCAATTCTTGACTCTTTTCTTTATCTATCAAACCAAGATACTACCTTATCTAAGACTCATTTAGTGAGGTATTATGTAATCATTTATTATGGTGGTTATAAAGGATTATGTCACCACATGGAAAAATGCTCACCCTATAATTTTAACCATGATATATATTAAGATTTTATTTATTTATTTGACAGAGAGAGAGAGTATAAGCAGAGGGAAGGGGCAGAGGGAGAGGGAGAAGCAGGCTCCCCACCGAGCAGGGAGCTGGATGCAGAGCTCCATCCCAGGACCCTGGAATCATGACCTCAGCCAAAGGCAGACAGTTAATGGACTGAACCACCCAGGTGCCCCTTAACCATGATATTCTTATAGCTACATAAAATTATGCCAACGCATTGGCAAGGACAGGGAGAAATGGAGTAAAATAGATTGATTTGAGGATGGAGATAGGGATGTGGGTGATTTTTCTTTTTGATTTCTATGAATATTTATGAAATAAATAATAAGTTGAAACTTTAAATGAACAAAATATGGAGAACAAGGACTTAAAAGATAGCAAGCTGTTTTCTTACTTGAGCTTGAGACAAAGGCCTCCTGAGGTAGTTTTGTTTTTGTTTTTTTTAGAGGTGATCTCAGGAGAAAGCTGAGGACAGTGAAGGATTGTTACTGGAGAGTCCTGGGGAGTCATTCTTCCAGGAAAGGCTGGACAGGAGAGGTTCTGTGTATGAAAATCATGTTCTTTGGCCTTGTACCTCTGAGTTCTGAGCTCCTTCCCAGCCTCAACTAAGTGAGCAGAACCTCTGGACATCCCACACCCAAAAGGTATCACAGCCTCAAGCATATGGATCCGTGAGTCCAAATGCTCCCACCACCTTGCCCTGGCTAATAGGAAGCTACATAAACCAGGCAGCAAGGATACTGATCTGTGAGGTTATATCTAAGAATTGTAGGAAAATCATGTCTCCCTGCACAGCTTTCTCTGGAAGATTCCTCTACCCCCTTAGAATTCTGCAGTTTTTAAAAAGTTGAATTCAAAGAACATTATAATTCACCAGGCCCTGGGCCAGCCATGCTATCATAACAAATGTGAAAAGCCTGAGAAGTAGGGACACGTGTAGTCCTGGATGCCATGGGGCCCAATCTGGTCTGTACTTGGGAGGGTTAGGCAGGGCATGTCCTAGAGCCTGGGTTACAAACTCTAGAGCTTGCCTTCCTAAACAAAAGGGCACTTAACTTCAATCTTCACGTCTCAGCTGCCCCAGGCAACCCACTGGGGACCCAAAGGTGCCGTGAGAAGTGCAGATACTCAAGCATGAGCACACACCGAGGCGACTGGCACCAGGACCCACCCACACGCACAGAGCCAGGATGTCACTTGAGGTCTTGGATTTGGGGCCTGTGGAGCTTGCCCGACTACCTTTCAGAGCAGCTCCGCTGAAGCGCTTTCCCACCTGCCTGGCCCAGTCTACCACACCCCGGCGCTCCCTGGGCTCCACCTGGCCCAAAGACCTGGCCAGAGGGCTTTTCCCGGAGTGTACTTTAAAACTTCCGAGATGTTCGCTGATTCCCCCGGTGAGCCCGCGACCTGGCTGCAACCAGCTCCGGGCTTCAGGACAAGCAGAGGTACGAGAAAGGACCTGCCAGAGTCTCGTCTTTCAAGTCACTACCGGGCTGGATGTGCGCGCAAGGCCTGAAGTGCGCGCGCACCGGGGTCCGGGGAGGTACGGCTTTACTCTGCAGTCCGCCCACTCGGCCTTGCCCACACGTCACGCTCCGCGGGCCCGCCCCAATCCGCCTGATTGGTGCAGAGCGCGCGCCAGCGCTTCCGCTCCGCCTCGGATCCGCCCTCCTGTGGCACTGCCCCGCCCCCGGTTTACAGGGCTGTCTGTGCCGCTTCCAAGTTGGAACGCGGAGGCGCGGGCGCCCAAGGGTTCCGACCCTCCGAAGCTGAGGGGGCACTTTCCTGTCATGCGTGCTCTCTGGCCGCCGCTCCAGGCCTGACAGTGGCTGGCTGCTCTTCAGAAGCACAGTGCCTGCCCAGCTTGGCCCGCCACAGGCCCCTTCTTTTCCTCAGCCCTCGACCGGCTCCCCCACCCCCCTTATTGCAGAGCACCGGAAATGCCCACTGCCCGGGCCCCTCTCGGCGCCGACACCCCCACGTGCCAGGAGGTTGGTCCTCGAGGACCCGTCGCCTGGCAAGCAGGCTCTCAGGCCCGGTGCGGATGCGGGTTCCTCCGGCACCCCACGCTCGGAGCCCCCAGCCGCAACCACAGACGCCCCCTCCTGAGCCCTCCAGGATTCTTCCCACTCTGGCACCCCTCCGCCGCCCCGCACGGCCCCGGTTCTTCCTCACGCCGGCGCCCAGGACTCCTTGGCGGACCGCCTCGTGTAAGGGACCACTCCTTAGCAGGCACTACCTCCACACAGCGCTGCCCTCCGCGCCCTGGTCCCAGACTCCTCGGTCCCCGCACCCGGACGTCCCTCACCCGGCATCTCCCCTAAAGCATCCTCACGGGACCCCCTCCCCCCCGGCCAAGTTCCTCCTCCGGCCTTCCCCCGCTGACCACCCCCCGTCAGGGCCCAAACTCGTTCGCGCAGCCGTGCGAGCCACCCGCGGCCATCGGGCCCCACAGCGCGCAGCCCCCGTGCCCCTCCCGCGCACCCGCGGGCCCCCGCCTGGCCCCACGCCCCTCACCCCGTCTGCCAGACTCCTCCCCACACCTCTCCCCCCGCCCCCGGGCCCCCCGCATCTGCGGCCGGAACCCTTCTGGATCTCCTGCCCCGCCGGCACCGCACCCGCTCGTCCGCCCGAGACCCCCCACACCCACTCGCACGCTTCCCCCGCCCTCCACTCACCCCTCCGTCTCCCCCCACACCCCTCTCCTCGCCCCCGCCGGGGCCGGCGGGCAGCGGCGGCGGCGGCGGCGGAGGCCGGTCCCCGGGCCGGGACACACCCACCCGCCCGCCCTCCTTCTTTCCCTCGCTCCCTCCCTCCTTCCCGCCCGCCCTCCCGCCCTCGCTCGGCGCTCGCTCCTTCCCCCTCGGTCGCTCCCGCTTCCCGCGGCGCCCGGCCTCCCGCTCCGCCTCCCCGTGCGCGGCTCTCCCGGGCGCGGCTCCGGGGTTCATGGTGACGAGGCGGCGGCCGCTCCAGCCCAGCGGCGGCGGCGGCGGCGGCGGCGGCGGGAGCTGGGGCGCGGGCCCGGGCCGCCTCTCCCTGAGCGCGGGGCCGGGCGGCGGGCGCGCCCAGGCGGCGGCGGCGGCGGCGGCGGCGGCGAGCGCCCCCCCCGGCCCGCGGCCACGCGCGCCCCCCGCGCCGCGCCCCCCCCGCGCCTGGCTTGCGGGGGGCCGGGCCGGCGGGTGGCCGCCGCGCCGCGCACCCATGGACGGCCCGGCCATCATCACCCAGGTGACCAACCCCAAGGAGGACGAGGGCCGCGCGCGGGGCGCCGGCGAGAAAGGTGAGCGGGGGCGCGGGCGGGCGGCCGCGGGCTGGGGGCGGGCGCATTCCCCGCGCCGCCGCCGGAGTTGGGCGCTGTGCGCCCGCACGGGCCTGGGGGAGGGTTGCGCCCGCGGCGGAGGGTGCGTGGGTGTCGGGGTGCGCCCGCGGGCTGGGCTGTGAGCGGGTGGCGGTGACCCTGACGGACTGCGAGTTTGGGTTTGCGCTCCGCCGACGGAGAAGTTGTGAGCGTGTGTGTGTGTGTGTGTGTGTGTGTTGCTGGCCGGCTGTGAGTGAGTGTGCCCTGGTAGGTTTTGCGTGTGCAAGGGACTGAGAGGTGGTAAGGGGGTGTGGTGTGCACCTACCAGAGAGGTGCTGAGTACCCTGTGCACCTGACAGGTTTTGAGTGTGTATATGTGCCTGGTGGATTCTGAGTGTGAACTTACATGTGTGTGCACATGCCAACTGAGATTGTAAAGGTGTGTGTGTCCCCCCCAGAGAGGTTGTGAGTGCAGGTTTTCCTGCCGGGCCATGAGTTTTTGTATGTACCTTATGTAGAGGTTTTGTATGTAGCTAAGAGGCTGTGGAGTAGATATGTGTGGGTCTGCATGAGCGTGAGCCTGCAGTTATATGTGTGTTCCCTCCCGAGGGAGTTTGTATGTGTGCATTGTGTGCCCACACCACCCAGCTGGCAGGTTGAATAAGTTCTGTCCATGGACAGGAAGGTATGTGTTTGGGCACTCACACACATGAAGGCTGTGTGCCTTCCTGTGTCGTAGGTGTGCACCATTGAGGCTGTGTGTCTGGGTGTTTCAGTTGGTGGTGCAAATGCTGGGGCGAAGGGGGGATGGTCAGTGCCTAAACCATCCCCCTCTTTTTCAACTATGCTCAGTGACACCAGCCTGTTGGGATGGCCAGCAAGGTCTGGTTCTCCCTGGGTCCTTTTAGGGTCTGCCTCTAACGGGCACTCATAGGGGCCTCATGGTACCGGGTATGTCTCTTTCCTCTGTGCTGCAATGTCTGGTTTGGTTTCAGCACATTTGACCCACCACTGTCTTCTCTTACCTTCTGGTTGTTCTTCTTTGTGTCTCTGTCCCTCTCTGAGACTTGGGTCCCTTTCTCATATGCCCTGCTTACTGTCCCTCTAGTGAGTTGTCCTGAGGTTTTGAAGGACTAAGGAATCTGGCTTGGTTGTTCTGGTGACTAAAGCCCTGCCTCCCTCTCATCCTGCTGTGCGCTCCCAAAAACATCTGGATTGATACCAGCAGCAGCCTACCAGGACACCCTCCCCTCACCCAGTCTTGTCTGACCACAGACAGCTTTGGGAAAGAATCAGATTTCTTTCCTTGTGTTAGCATCCTCTCTGCGTCCGTGGGGTGAGGTGTGCAGCCTTTCTGAGGAAGGGGGGATGGGGTGGGAGAAAACAAGGCTCTGTATCTTTCCAAGCAGGGACCACTGGGCAAGCCCATCAGAAAAATGCAAGAAACCGCCAGAGGTACCCTCAGACTGGGGATTTATCAGTGCATTTGCACTTTTGTGGGCCATAAACATTGTGTCTGCAGACTTGTTTTCTTTTATGTAGAATTAGAAATCAAACTCCCCCAGGCATTTTTCTCTGCCTTACAAATTGGCTAAAAAATTATGCAGAGAGGTTGCTTCAGATGAATCTCTTTTGTCTCCCTCATGCCCAGGTGGGCAACACATAGGTTCCTGCCACTGAGAGCTGTCAGCTCTTGGGGCCCTGGTGTGCACGCTCTGGGCTGGGTGTGTCCTCTTGGGGAAGGATTAGTGGGAGGCATGAAGGAGGTTTGATATCTGTGCTTCTCACCCACTCTGGATTGAGTGCTTTGTGTGATGCTTTGCCAGAGAGAGAATCCACAGCTCTTATGAGGAGAGGTGTGGCATAAAGCAGGGAAATATTTGTCAGGGCCTCATCCCCGATCTGAGTCTTGGAGCAGGATCCTCCCCAACTTTCTCTTTTCCTCTAGCTATGAGCCTTTTTAAAGTAAAGCCAATTGAGCCAAAATCCAACCATGTAGAAATACTCAAGGATGGTGCTTGTTCTCTTCAACCTGTTTACATTGCTTTTCATGACGATCTTTTATTATCTTTAATAGTTTATTTTGTTTGTTTTCTAGTGTCAGGTCGGCTGATTGTTAACTGGGTAGGTGAATAGTTGCTGCTCTGGGATGGAGTGGCTAGTTATAGCAGGTTCTTCTTGCTGAAGCATTAAAACAGTGCTCAATTCAGCTTTTCACTTTAAAAAATGGGAAAAAATTGGTCGATTACAATGTGGCAGTAAACTTAATAGCCAGACTTTGGAATAGCTTCTTCAGATTCCTAATGTACTAAACAGGTTCAGCAGTGTTTCTAGTTTAAGCACGTTGATCTATTTAGATAGGCACAATATATTTTACATAACTTTAACTTTAGGTAAACACTTAATCATTTTGTTTTTATTTACAGGGCCTGAAATGTTGTAAGTTTTGGGGATAGGAAAGAAACTATTAGTTTTAAAAGTTTATTTTCATCATTTATTCTGTGAAACAGGAATGAAAAATGTTGCTCTTGGATTTGATATGAGGGTTAAGTGAGATGATGTATATTGAGGACTCTGCCTCATGTGCCACTATCCCACAAACCTTTCTTTAGATGTTGATTTGTAAAACAAACAAACAAACAAAAAACCACAACAGCTAATAAATGTGGGCTGTGGTGTTTTGCACGAGTTGAATTACTTCTTGACACATTGCCACGTGGTGGTGCACTGCTTGGAGACGACTGTCAGGATTGTCACTGTCTGCCTGGCCTGTCAGGGAAGTTTTATTTCCTAGTTGTGTTTGATTTCGTTGATAGTATAAAGATGCAGAGACAGATCTCCCCGTGAGTTCAACTCAGCCTGCTTTGCTATCCAGAAATTTACAAATCAGTAAGGAAAAGCTACACAATGCAGTAGAAAAGTAGAGAAGGCAGATATGAACAAGGAAGTCATAGAAGAGGCAGTCTGTTCAATAAATGTATGAAATGATGCTCATTTTCATGTGAAATAGTTGCTTACATCAGCTTGGTAAAGGATTTATATGGCAACAAAGTAAATAAAAGTTTTTGGAAATGGATGCTCTTACAGACTTTTGTTAGAGAATAAAGTAAGTACAGACTTTTTAGAGAGTATTTTAGTACTGAATTCTTTAGGAACCCATTTGGCTGCAAGTAAAAGAAAACCAGGCTCATACTATGGCTTAACCAAGAGGAGTTTATTTTTACATAACAAATAGTCTGGAGGTAAGCTCCTGCTGGTTTCGCTTCGGCCACTCACTGATAGCAGGACTGACATCACGTTGATTCTCCAGGCTTTCCTCAGTGTAACATGGCTGCCACCCCTCCAAACACCACAGCCACCTTCAGGGCAGGAAAAAAGGGACAGTGCCATTCATGTCGATCCCTTTTACCTGGCTCAGCAAACTTTTGGGGATGTTTACTTAGCTAGAACTGGGTCACATGGCCACCCCTAGCTGCAAGCAAAGGGAGTTTCTAGCTTTTTCAGCCTTTGTTATGGGAAGCAGGAGATGATTAGAAATGGGTGGGAACAGGTATTGGTTCAGGCAGTCAACAATATTGGCCATACCTTCAAAGCTTCAGTTCTACTTCTGGGTTTTTCTTCTAGAGAACTGTCCTCATAGGTGATCAAAGAAACATGTATGAGCATTTTCACCGATGGGTACATTACTTGCATGGCAAAAAAAATCCATTCTGAGTTTTTTTTTTTTTTTTTTTTTAAATAAGGTGAGGAATTTAAGTTCAGGATTTTTGTTTGTTTTGTTTTGCCTCTGGCTGTCTAATTACTTCAGCCACATTTGTTGGAAAAGCTATCCTTCCTCTTTTGAATTTTTTTTGCATCTCTATCAGTTCAGCATATTTGTGTAGGTTGCCTTCTGGGTTCTTGAGTTTGTTCCTCTGATCGCTGCGTCTATACCACTGTCTATGCTGTGCAGTCTTGATTACCAGAGCTATGTATGAAGTCTTGAAATAGGATAGACTGGTTCCTCCAATTTTTGCTCTTTTTCAAAAATTGTTTTAGCTTTTCTAGTTTTTGTTTTTCTATATGCATTTTACAATTTTGTCTATATATATAAGAAGTCTTGTTGAGATTTTGATAGGAATTATATTAGACCTATATAAAAATTTGGGGAGAACTGCATCTTTACGATGTTGAGTCTTCCAGTCCACGAGCACATTATGTTTCTCTATCTATTTAGATATTCTTTGATTCTTTCATCAGGGTTGTGTAGTTTTAAGCATATAAGTCCTGTTGATGTTTTGTTAGATTTACATTTAAATGTTTCTCTCTTAAGATTTTATTTATTCATTTAGGGGAGAGAGCAAGCATGGGAGAGCATGAGCCAGGGGGTGGGGTAGCCAGAGAGAGAGAAGCAGAGTCCCCACTGAGCAGGGAGCCCCATGCAGGACTGGATTCCAGGACCAAAGGGATCATGACCCGAGCGGAAGACAGAAGCTTAGCTGACTGAGCCACCCAGGCGCTTCTCTCTCTCTTTTTAAGTGATTTTTTGTACTTTCAATTTTGGTCCAAGTATTCAATGCTAGTATGTAGAAATATAATTGATATTTGTATGTTTGTCTTATATCTTGTGACTTTGCTGAGTTCACATATTAGTTATAAGAAGCTTTTTAGATTTCTTGCCTTTTTTACATAGACAAACATTATCAGTAAATAAAAATATTTATATTCCTTCATTTCTGATTTGTAAACTTTTTATTTCTTTTTCTTGCTTTATTGTACTCACTAGAACTTCCAGAAGTATGTTGAACAATAGTGGAGAGATTGGATGACCTTGCCTTGTTCTCAGTGGGAAACCATTCAGTCTTTTACCATTAAGTATAATGTCAGCTATAGGTTTTTTTGTAGAAAATCTTTATCAGGTTGAGGAAGTTTCCCCGTATTCCTATTTTTCTGAAAGCTTTTATTGCAAATGGGTGTTATTTTGTCATGTACTTTTTGTGCATCAACTGATATGATCATGTGAGTTTTTGTCTTTGGTCTGCTAATGTGGTGGATTATATTGATGGAGTTTTGAATATTGAACCAGCCTTCCATCTCTGCAATAAACCTCATGGCTTTGTGAGGTATATAATTTTTTTTATATATTGATGAATTCTATTTAAGAATTTTTACATCTGTATTCATGAGTGATACTGTTTCTTTTTTTGCATTGTCTTTAACTGGTTTGGTATCAGCTTGACAAAATAATTGGGAAGTGTTCTCCCTCTCCCCCCCCCCTTTTTTTTTTCCCCTGGAAGAGATTATGCAGGATAGGTGTTAATTCTAATTCTCCAGTTAAATCATCTGGGTCTGGAGATTTCTTTTGGGGGAGTTTTTAACTACAAATTCAATTTCCTTAATATTTATAGAGCTATTCAAATTATCTCTTTCATATTGGCTAAGTTATGGGTGGTTTTTTTTTTTCAAGATTTAATCCATTTCATATAATTTTTTTAAAAGATTTTATTTATTTATTTGACAGAGATCACAAGTAGGCAGAGAGGCAGGCAGAGAGAGAGAGAGGGAAGCAGGCTCCCTGCTGAGCAGAGAGCCCGATGCGGGACTCCATCCTAGGACCCTGAGGTCATGACCTGAGCCGAAGGCAGAGGCTTAACTCACTGAGCCACCCAGGTGCCCCTCCATTTCATATAATTTGTCAAATTCATGTGTAGAGTTGTTTATACTATCATTCCCATATTACCTCTTTGATGCCTGCAGAGTTTGAGGTGATATACTTTGTTTCAGTCTTGATATTGGTAACTTCTGTCATTCTTGCCAGAGGTTTCGCAATTTTCTTGATCTTTCCAATGACCAAGTTCTTTGATTCATTAATTTTCTCTGTTGCTTTTATGCCTTCAGTTTCGATGATTTCTGTTATTTTCTTTATTATTTCCTTCCTTCTGCTTGATTTGGGTTTATTTTGCTCTTTTTCTTGAATCTTGGAGGAGAGCTTAGATTATTGATTTGAGACTTTTCTTCTTTTCAAATGTATGCATTTAGTGCTATGAATTTTTCTCTTAACACTACTTTTGCAATGTCCCACAAATTCTGATGTTACATTTTCACTTTCACTCAGTTCAATGTATTTTTTTTAAAAAAATAGACTACTTTTTAGGGAAGTTTCAGGTTCATAGTGAAATTGAGTAGAAATTAGAAGTCCCATCTAATGTTGACCCCACACATGCACAGCCTCCCCCCACTATCAGTTTCCTGCACCAGAGTGGTACATTTATTGCAGTCTGTGAACCTGCATTGACACATTGTTATCACCCAAGTCCACATTTTGCATTATTTCTCACTCTTGGTGTTTTACATTCTTTGGGTTTTGACGAATGTGCAGTGGCATGTATCCACCATTAGAGTATCATACAGAATAGTTTCACTGCCCTAAAAATCCTCTGTCTTGTATTTATTCATTCCTCCCTCCCCGCAAGCCCTGGCAACCACTGATCTTTTTACTGTTTCCATAGTTTTTTGCCTTTTCCAGAATGCTACATAGTTGGAATCATACAGTATGTAGCCTTTTCAGATTGGCTTCTTTAACTTGGTAATATGCATTTAAGCTTCTTCCATGTCTTTTCATGGTTCATTTCTTCCTAGTATAAAATAATATACCATTGTATGGATGCACCGTAGTTTTTCCATTTACCTACTAAAGGACATCTCAGTTGCTTCCAAGTTTAGCAGTTATGAATAAAGCTGCTATAAACATCTGGGTGCAGGTTTTCCTGGAAACAAAAGTTTTCAGCTCCTTTGGATAAATAGCAAGGAGCACCATAGTAAGAATATTTTTAGTTTTGTAAGAAACTGCCAAACTGTCTTCCAAAGTGGCTGTACCATCTTTAGTTTTCAGAAGTTTAGTTATGTCTTGGTGTGAATTTCTGTTTTGTTTTGTTTTTAGATTTTCATTTATTTATTTGACAGAGGGAGAGAGATCACAGGTAGGCAAAGGGGCAGGCAATGAGAGAGGGGGAAGCAGGCTCCGTGCAGAGTAGAGAACCCGAAGTGGGGCTTGATCCCAGCACCCTGAGACCATGACCTGAGCTGGAGGCAGAGGCTTAACCCACTGAGCCACCCAGGCGCCCCTTGGTGTGGATTTCTTTGGGTTTGTCCTGTTTGGAATTAGCTCAGTTTCTTGAGTTTGTTGTATGTGCCTCTTGCCAAATTTGAGAAGGTTTCAGCCATTATTTTCTGAAATACTTTTTCAGCATCATTGTTTCTCTTCTCTGGGACTCTGATGACACAAATATTAAATCTTTTGCTGTAGTCCACGGGTTTGTCAGTACTAACTATTCTTTTTTCTTTTCTATTAATTCAGAGTGGGTAATTTCTGTTGTTCTATCTTCAAGTTCATCGATTTGTTCCTAGTTCCCTCCATGCTGCTATGTATCTCCCAACCACTGAGCTTTTTGGTGTTTTTTTTTTTTAATATTTTATTCATTTATTTGACAGAGAGAGAGATCACAAGTAGGCAGAGAGAGAGGGAGAAACAGGCTCCCCACTGAGCAGAGAGCCCGATGTGGGGCTCGATCCCAGGACCCTGAGACCATGACCTGAGCCGAAGGCAGAGGCTTAAACCACTGAGCCACCCAGGCACCCCCCCACTGAGCTTTTTATTTCAATTTTTGTATCTTTTAGTTATTTAGTTTTTCTTTATATCTTGTATTTCTCTCCTGAGGCTTTCTGTTTCTTTGCTGAGCCTTTCTATTTTCCTCATTTGCTTTAAAGTGTCCCTAATTGCTTTTATCATAGCTGCTTTAAAATTCTTTGTCAGATAAGTATGACATTTCTGTCATCTTGGTGTTGGCATCTATTGATTTTCCTTTTTCATTCAATTTGAGAATTTCTGGTTCTTGGTATAATAAGTGAATTACAGTTGAAACCTGGACATTTTCATACTGTGTTATGAGACTCTGGATCTTATTTAAACCTCTGTTTTATTTGGTTTTCTCTGAACTGCTGCAGCAGAAAAGGGAAAGCACTGCTTCATTATGCCAGATAGATGTAGAAGCCCAGGATCTCTACTTGGCCTCTTTTGACATAATGCTGGGCATGGAGGGAGTTTCAGCTCCCACAGTCTACTGCACTACAGTGGAAGTGGTCTTATTACCACAGGGTGGTGGGAAAGCCCTGACTCTTCCTTTGCCTCCTCTGACACCACTACAGTGGGAGAGGAGTACTTCATTCTTCTAGGTAGGGATGGAAGTCCAAGCTGGCCACATGGTCTCCACAGACACCTCTGGGAGACAGGGAGGCCATTTACCAGTTGTCAGGGATGAAAGTCCCTGCTCCCTATTTGGCCTTCTCTGACACTACCCCAGCCTCCTTACACCTTGATGAGAGTGGAATTCTAGATACCCATCAGATTTTGCTGGCATGGGTGAAATTGGAACTACACGGTATGTGTGTTTGGGGTGGGGTGTTTGGCTACAGTGAGTGGTTGTTGTCTGAAAGTTTTCTGTTTTGCTAGACTATACCTTTTCTGGGCCTTTGGTTATAAAGAATAGTCTTTTGAGGGAACTCTTGCTTGCAGCTCTTGGGGTTCACTTCATGTAGCTTCTGCAGCTAAGTCTGGGCTGTTACAGAGAAAAAGAAACCCCAGAGATCACTGCAATGTCATTTCAAGTCTCAAAGTCCCTAGCTGGTCTGTCTTCTTTCCACCTTTCAGAGTCTTCTTATGTTTACTTTATAAACAGTGTCCAGGGTTGTTAGTTATATTTAGTGGAAAGAATAAGAAGAAATATGTCTATGCCATGTACCTGGAAGCAGAAGCCCCCTGATTAGCTTTTACACTGATCCAAATTGGTATTTTAAGGAAGACTGGAGTTGGAAAGCTGTCATTTTAAAAGTTTATTTCAACATTGTGTAATGTAAAAAGTCAAAGTGAGTTTGTGCTTTGAGAATCTTGACTGTCCCCTAAAAAGAGACATGATAATGAATTCAGTGTAAAATCAAGGCTAGATCAGTAGGGCTTCAGTGACAACTGTTGTTTAAGTAACCTTAAAAAGATGCATTCATAAGCTTTGGTCTTAACACCAGAATTTTAAATCAGGGTTCATAACACCTTGATTTAAGTATATTTTGATCTAATATTCCATTTGATTGGCAAGCATGTTTAAACTCATATCTTCGATTTTATTTCTCAAGCAAGAAAGCATCAGTTTAAGTAAATAGAAATGTTTTCATAGGTTAAACACAAAGGAGCTTATCTCTGGATTTAACACTTATGACCTCCCTCCCCACCCTCAACATGGCTTGCTGGCCAGTGACTGGAAAAGTCTGCTTTCAGTATGGGCTGTTCTGGAAGGAGGTTTTAGGGCTTCAGAAACTGGCATAGACTGCATTTGATTATTGGAGAGTAACCCCATTTAGAATGGCAGGACTGGGTTTTCAGGAGGGACCACAGAACCTCGAGTTTAATTCTGAGGTATGTATGTATTTACTTACCTACTTATCTGTCTTCCAGTTTTATTGAGATATAACTGACATCCAGCGTTCTTTAAGCTCAAGTTATATGGCATGATGACTTACATACATACATATTGTGAAATGATTACTACAATAAGTTTAGGTTATGTCCTTCTCCTTGTGTAATTGCAAAACAGAAAAACTTCCTTTTTTTTTTCTCTCTCTCATGGTATGAACTTCTAGGATTTACTCTCTTAGCAACTCTGAAATATGCCATACAGCAATGTTAACTGTAGGCATTGTGCTATTTATTATATCTCCAGTGCCTATTTATCTTGTAACTGGGAGCTTATAAGTTTGTACCTTATAATCATCTTCACCCAGTCCTTCTCCCCAATTCCCTGCCTCTGGCAGCCACAAATCTAACCATTTTTTCTATGAATTTTTTTTTTTTGGATTCCTCATATGAGTGAGATCATACAGTATTTATGTTTGTCTGACTTATTTCACTTAGCATAATGCCCTCAAAGTACATCCACGTTGTAACAAAGGGCAGGATTTCCTCCTTCTTCAGAGCTGCATATCATTGCATTGTATAGGCATACACTACATCTTTATCCATTCCTCTCTCCATGGACACCTAGGTTGTTTCCATGTCTTGGCTGTTGGGAATAATGCTGTAATCAACGTGGGGTGGGGGTCTCTTTGAGACAGTGATTTTGTTTCCTTTGGATATATACCCAGAAGTGAGGTAAATGCCTCTTTCTCTTTTAGTGATGTTGAGGGTTGAGGAAGTGGGATACGTGACATTGGCAGTGGGTTCACTAACAGAGGTCAGGAAACATTCTGGCCACCAATGATTCTAGATTTAAATATACATATATATTTTTAATATATGGTTTTTTTCACTTGCTTTGTCAGTAATGTATGGTGCCAAGGTCAGGGAATGTAAGGAGTCTCTTGAGTAATATTAAGGGTATGAGATATACCTCTGATTTTATTTTCCAGATCTTAAATCTTGACTTATCAGATGTTTAAGGTTTAGTATTTTTAATGACCTGCCTTTCTTTTTTAAAATCTACTTTCTTTAAATAGTTTTCTTCCCTTTAATCTTTTAACATACATTTTCTGAGTTTCAAAAAAGTGAGGATACATTCCATGCTATATTTAAAATAAAATTAAGCAAATATTTGCCTTTATGGCTCTGAAATGACATCATATAATGGAGCAAAGGCTTAGGAACTGTTTGTAGCACTGGGTTGGGATGTGGACATTTTTGTATTTGGGATCAGGACTGAAAACACTAGTGGCATAGTTCTCTGAAACCGGGGCATAATAAACAGTGGTCTTTATGGGTGCTAAGGATTATGTAATCACCTAAGTAATAGCTCATTTTGATTCTGAGTAGCTGCTTCAAGTTAAAAACTGAAAGGTTTCTTTGTAATTGTGATTTGTATTAAGGCTATTTGCCAAAATGTTTTAAAATCCTGGTACTTAAAGCACTTTAAAAACTGAAGAGAAGTGGCTTAACATTTGATGATGGATACTATTCTTATTTTTCATGATTAGTATTTAACCAAAGCTTTAAATGTTTCAGGGTGTCTTGAAGAACAAACTGCACCACCTTGTCAGCACGGCTTGAGTAAAATGTAGCCTTTTAGTACCAGAGAGAAGTGAGTGTTCCAATAAGAATGTACCCTGTACTTGACATTGTATAGAGTATCTCTTGCATTCTGATCAAGATTCAGCTTTTATGCTTAGCATATCATTAAATTTGTTCTAAGGATTTGGCTCACTTATGTTTAAGTCAGAAACCATTGACCTTAATTCCATAGACTTCAGTCAGAGCCATATTTTCTTTCCTCATTTTGAGGAAACAGCTCAACACATTCATTTTGGTTTTGGTTAGAACAAATACATTTCATAGCAGTCATCAAACAAGTATGCAATTTGAATAGGTTATTAACTCTGCTAGGTGTTTAAAGTTATTAGCGAGCATTAATTTTTCTGCACTGCAGTATACCCTGTGTCACTGCCATAGGCCTGACTTCTTTTTGAATTTTTTTAAGTTTGCTTTTATATCCAGGTAAATTTGCATACGATAGAAATCACTCTTTTTGGTGTAACCCAAGGTTACAAATTTCTGTGAGTGTTGACGAACTCAGGCAGCTGGATAACCACCTCCACGGTCAAGGAAGAGAATACTTACATTGGTCTCAAAATACTGCTGGTACCCCCATTATACCTATCCTCCCTCTACACTCATCCCCCAACAGTGATCTCTTCTTTCCCCTATTGTTTCTTTGCCTTTTCTGGAATGACATATACTAAATGGAATCAATATGTAGCCTTTTGAGTTTGGCTTCTTTCATTTAACCTGATGCTTTTGAAACTCAGTCAGATGGTTGCATGTATCTCCTTTTTTTGCATTTTATTGCTGGGTAGTATTCGCTTGTATGGAAGTGCCATAGTTTAAAAGTGTATGTTGCACTTTATAAAAAAATTGCCAAATTATTTTCCAAAGTGGTGGTACCATTTTGCATTTCCATCAGCAGCATATGGCAGTGCCAGTTCAGCTCTGCATCCTTGCTGGTACTTGGTGCTGTCAGTTTTTAATTTGAGCCATTATAGTAGGTTTCTAGTGGTAGCTTGTCATGGTTTTAATTTGTATTTTCCTAACAACCGGTAGTGCTGAGTTCTTTTTATGTGCTTGTGTGCCATGTAAATAAATTCTGTGTTAAGTTGTCTATTCAAATTGTTGCCCAGTTTTAGAAAATGGGATCGTTTGATTTCTTTTCTTTTCTTTTTTTTTTTTTAAGATTTATTTATTTGAGAGACAAAGAGTGCATGTGAGGGGCAAAGGGAAAAGGAGTGAGAGAAACCTCAAGCAGACTCCCCTCTGAGTGCTGAGCTTGACACGGGGCTCCATGCAGGACTTGATCCCAAGACCCTGAGATCATGGCCAGAGTCAAAATCAAGAGTTGAGCTCTTAACCAGCTGAACTACCCGGGCACCCCATGAATTGTTTTATTTCTTTTTATTGAGTTAGAAGGTCCTTTATATATTCTGGATACACATTCTTCATTGAATATGTTTTATAAGTGTTTTCTCTCAGTTTTTGGTTTGTCTTTTCATTCTCTTAGCAGTATCTTTTATTTTCCAATTTTTAAGTGCAGTGAAATATGCACAGCATAAAATTTACCATCTTAACCATTTTTAAGTGTACAATTCAGTGGTGTTAAGTACATTCGTACTGTTGAGCCGCCATTACCACCATCCATCTCCAGAACTCTTTTCATCCTGTAGCACTGAAACTTTGTACCCATTAAACACTAACTTCTCCTTCCCCCCTCTCCCTAGCTCCTGGCAACCACAATTCTACTTTCTGTCTGATTTTTAACTCTCCTGGGTACCCCGTATAAAAGGAATCAGGCAATATCTGCCTTTTTATGACTGGCTTATTTCACTTACTATAATGTTGTCAAGGCTGATCTGTCTTGTAACATACGTTACAATTCCCTTCCTTTTTAAGGCTGAATAGTATTCCATTGTATATACAGCCAGTTTACCTTTGAATGATTCAGAGGTTAAGGGCACTGACTTCCTGATGCAGTTGAAACTCTACACATAACTTTTGACTCCACGAATACTTAAATTGCTAATAGCCTGTTATTGACAGGAAGGCTTTCTGATAGCCTGGACAAACAATTAACATATTTTGTATGTTATATGTACTATATACTATATTCTTACAATAAAGTAGGCTAGAGAAAATCATAAGGAAGACAAAGTACGTTTGCATTACCGTACTGTAAAACCCACATGTAAGTGGACCCATACAGTTCAAACTATGTTCTTCAGGGATCAACTGTATTATATACTGTATACACACACGCATATATATATGGTACATATTGTATGAATTTATGCATATATGGTATCTAAAATATACCACATTTTGCTTAATTATTCATTTGTCAGTGGACACTAGGTTGCTTCCACGTTTTAATCATTGTGAATGGGTATATATCCAAAAGTAGAATTGCCACATCATATGGTAATTCTGTGTTTAATTTTTTAGGACCAGCCATTACTGTATTCAATAGCAGCTACATGATTTTACATTCCCTTCAGGTATACAAGGATTCAGGATTTTCCACACCCTTGCCAATACTTGTTATTTTTAGGCTTTTTGATAGCAGCTACCATAATGGGTGTGAGATGTTGATGTTTTCTGAAGAGCAGAAATTGAAGTTTACTTGTTTGCATGTGAATGTTGCAATTGTTTCCACCTCATTTATTGAAAAGACCACCCTTTCTCTTTTGTACTGCCTTTGAACCTTTATTAAAAATCAATTGGCTGCATATATATGGGTCTATTTCTGGATTCTGAACTCTCCTTAAATTTTGATCACCTCCTTAATGGGAAGTGGTGTTAAGCTTAATATAGTACCAGCCCTCCCTCAGAAGTAAATTTTTGGTCATGATTTAAGCAGAAGAGAAGACCAAGACATTTTACAATCTGGCAGGGAAGATTTACTCTGCATTTTGCAGTGATGGAGGCTCTTAAAGACAAGACCTATGACTTCCTCCAGTCCTTTTTTAGGACTTTTTTTTTACCCAAACAGATTTTGTACAGTATATCTTTTTTTCAAATTTAGAATTGAGGCTGAGAATTTCTTCTAATCTTGAGTATCCTTCTGGAGAAAGCTAATACAAAAGTATGAGATAAAATAAATAAGGACTTGAATTTAAAATATAGTCTCCCATAGTTAAACTTTAGCATAAAAGTAGTGACTATCTTGATGGAGTCTAAGAGAACGAAGGAGTAGAATAGCACTAGGACAGAGAAGTGTGGCGAAGCCCCTGTTCTGCAGAGAGGGCCTGGGCTCTGAAGGGTGTGAGGGATAGCTTTCAGGCTGTCCACAGATGCCTGGGGTGGCAGAGGCAGGGAGAAGTGCTTATACTACCTGAAACAAAAGGGCAGAGCCAGCTCATTCACTGGGTAGCTTCATTTCTTTTGTCCCTAGGTAAGTAAACAGGCGAAACTTGTCCAAGAAAGAAGTTCTCATCCAGGAGGTGTGACCCAGTTTGTATAGAGCTCACAGTTGTGTTGGCCACTAATGTTAAAACGTCCCTTAGAAAACGACAGAGAGAGATCCAGAGTCTCAGAGATGGGAAAGCTCAGGCAAAGGGCTAATATCCTTTTCTGTCTTCCTACCTTCTATCTGGGCTCTTATTCCAGCTCTTCCTCTGTGAGCCTGCTGGAGGTAAATTTCTAAAGCACAGCTTGCTCATGCTACTGCCTGCTTAAATCTGTTTCTCTGTGATTCCTCACTGGCTTCAAGATAAGACATGTTTCATAGCCTGTAAGCCCTTCATGGACTGACCCTGGCCCACCTTCACAGGGACTCCTGTGTCCCTTCACAGGGTTCCTCTTCTACACTGTAATGAACTAATTGCTGAGCCCAAGCAGGCTGTGATTTTTTTGCTCTGTCGTGCATGTACTGATTCACCTTACTGGGCTGCCTTTTCCATTATGTTCCTGATGGAGTCTTAGTCCTCCTCTAAGATCCAGCTCAAGCATCACCTGGTCTTGACAGCTCCTCGTGCTGCCTGAGCAGGAGGCGGTAAATAGAGTGTAATGTTCAAAGGCATAGCCTTGGGTTTGTATTCCAGCTCCATCATTATGCGTTGTGTGAACTTTGAAAAATTTCTTAATCTCTCTGAGCCTCGGTTTTATAGTAGCTAACACTTCATAGGATTATTATAAGGATTAAACAGTATAATGTGTGTGTGTGTGTGTGTGTGTGTGTGTGTGTGTATAGGGCATATCAAAGTGCATAAGTGTCTGAGAAACATTTCTTCTTGTTATTAATATCATTTCTAATTCATTTTTTCAGAAACATTTATTGAGCACTCATTATACATTGTTCACCCATCCCAGGTGCCTGGGATGCACAGAGAAATGAGATCTGCCCACGTACTTGAGGTGTTCAAGCATCGTGCTCTGAGAAAAGGGCATACAAAGTGCATGGAAGCTACTATTTATTTTATGCCTGCTGTATGCCAAGTACTTGACATACATATCTCATTTCATCCTCCAACAACCTTTAGATGTAGGTATTATAGTCCATATTTTATGTACATGGAAACAGAGTCTCTGAGAGGTTAAGTAACTTGCTTATATGATACAGATGCAGACCTACCAAGTAGTAGAGCCAGGAGTTAAACCTAGTGTGTGTGACTCCGTTAAAAGGAAACTCAGGAAATATCTGGAGAATACTGTAAGCTCAAGAGATTTACATCTTGAAAGACAGCAACCATATTTTTCCAAAAGATGCTTCTTTTTGCTTCTGCCAGATGTAGCATATTTAACAGGATAAATTCTAGGGCTCACCCAAGTTGACAGGCCACATTTTCTTACAGTTCATGCTCTGTTATTTATATAACAAATTCTGTTTCCTTGAGTCGTACTGTTAACTCTTCACCTGCTTCTTATTTGTTTGTGTATTGTAAACAGAAATAAGAGAAGTTAAAGTAAAAGCCAATAGTTTTTATCTCTAGGATTCTGGGAGAAGTGATAGGTTTGCCTCTTATTATTTACACACTATTTCTAGGTGTGTCATTAAATAGAAGTAGAGTTTTGAGATGTTTTTGGAAGGAAAGAGTGCTAAGAAGGCTCTTAAAGATGCTTGAATCCCATTGTACTGGTCAGAGTTCTCAGTGGCAAACCACAAAATCCATGTGAACTATTTTAGACGGAAAGGAGTTTATCAAAAGATTTTAGTGACTTATAGGCCATCTGATGTGGCCAAAGAACCAGATTTGGCTGTTTTACAGCCAGAGCAAAATGCTTAAGTGCACCCTAGAGCTCTCCTAGTAGAATACACGTCTGCCCCCGCCTGCTGATGATTCAGCTTAGCAGCATCACCAAAGCAGCACTTGTTCTCCCTTAGGAGGGGCTCATTTTCTAGAAACGACTAGAACCAAAAGAAAGCCAATTCTTCTTCCTCTTCTTCTTCTTCTTCTTTTTTTAAACAAGCTCTGTGCCCAACATGGGTCTTGAACTCTCAACTTGAGCTTCGAGTTCAGCTCTGCCAGCTGAGCCAGCCAGGTGCCCCAGGAAGCCCACAGTGAAATCATATCAGGCAGTCAATCAAAAGGAATAAACCAGAGTCACAGCTGTTAACATGACTAAAATTTTCAAATGTAACATTGAGTGAAAAAGCAAGTTCCATAGTAACAAGTATGAAGCCATACATAAATTTGAAAACATGCAAAAACAGTTTATAGTGTATGGATATATGCATATATTGTAAAACTGCAGGAACATTCTTAGGATTGATGAACAAATCCATAATAGTGCTTATTTCCCAAGAGGGTGGAAAGGGGATGGAATCAGGGAAGACTATATAAGTACCTTTAGCTGTATACTGAGTGCTTTTTTATGAACTATTTTTTTGAGACTAATACAGCAAGATTTTAAGAGGTACTAGAGCTGGGTAGTTGGATAGCTTAATATATAGTCATTTGTTATATTTATTCCTTGGACTTCTCATATGTTTAAATATTTCACAATTAAAAATGTTAATTCTGGACTTTAGTATTAAGATAAATTTTGAAAATTATTGCCTCCTTTAGATAGAGATAAATTCAGAAGAAGTGGTAAAGAGGCAGTTATTGAATTTATTTGGTTCTTTTCCCAGTGGTAGAGTGTTCAGGAAGTTATCCAAAATCTTGGTCATTGAGCTTTCCAGAGGGGGTTCAAGTGATTTCAGTGCTAACTCAGGCTGTGCCAGATGCGCAGGTTGGAGCCAGGTCACACTCCAGTCCTACTGTGTTTCTCTCAGGTGCCTTTCAAAGGGTGTTGTGAGTGCTTAGTCTGGAGTCAGGTTGGCTTTGTGTAGAGTGCTGGCCACAAAAGTCTATGTTGGTTTAAAACAGTTTGTTTACAAACGTGTAGTCAAATAGCTTGGGAATCATCAAAGGGGTGATTTGCTTGATTTGCCAGTTCTACCCCGTTATTGTGGGAATTTCTTTCGGGAATAAAGGAATTGAAATGTTTAGTCAAGTCCTTTATATTAAGCAAAGTAAAATTATATTGGAAGGAGAACAAAGAAATGTGTGAAATGCAAAACATCAAAAGGAGAAATCAAATGAAAAAATGTTTGAAGACCTGTGGCATCCCTTGCACAGAGTCACCTGGGCCACCTCCAGCACTGGTTTTTCAGTGAAGGGATTTTTAACCTGGTGTCCACAGATCCGCAAATGGCCCATGAATAGAATTCAGGGAGTCTAGCAACTTGGTTAGCGAAAGATACTAATTTTCATTGACCCCTAACTAAAATTGAGCATTTTTCTCAGTTACGAAGATAACTGGAAATAAACCACTATAGCATTAACAGTGCCTGTAACTTTGTCATGATGTCCAAAAGAGATTGGCCTGTGGTTTTCCTTTCTTTCAACGTCCTTTTGAGGTTTTGGTATCAAGGTTATCCTGACCGCAAAAAAACAAATTGGAGAATTTTATTCTCTAGAAGAATTTGTGTAAGGTTAGTGTTATTTCTTCTTTAAATATTGAGTAGTATACATTGGTGAATCCCTTTGAGGTCCAGAGTTCCTTTGTAGAAAGGTTTTTAAATGTAGATTTAATTTACTTAATAGATATAGGACTATTCAGATATTCTATTTCTTCTAAGTTTTGGCTAGTTTGTTCTTCCTAGAAAGTGCCCATTTCATCTACATTTTTAAAATGTCTATAGAATCTGTAACACTGTCCTCTTTTTCATTCTTGTTATTAGGTAAAATTTTTTAACATGGACAAAACTCAGGGTTCAGAAGGGTTTAGGGAAATGACAACTATTGATGGAAGTTGAAATTAACAATCTCTCTGGAAGATTGTTTTGCAGTGTATATCAAACAAAATGTGAGTATATTCTATCCAGCAACATTTTTGAAAAGGAATTTGCCATAAATAATCTCACAAATGCGAAAATAATCAACACAGTGTTATCTGTAGCAGCAAAAAACAAACGGGCAAATGAAAAACACCTGGAAACAAATCAATAGGGGACAGGGAAGTAATTGTGTTGGTTACATTCACTAGAATAACTTTTAAGGTTACAAAACTTAGGACAGGACATTGACAGAGAAAAGAATTACTATTAGTTGTAAAAAGCAAGTCTCAAAAGAGCATGTACAGTGTAGTCCCTTCTATGTGAATACATACTTCTATATGTGAATGTATACAAAGAAAATCATTTGGAAGTATGGTCACCAAATTTCTTTTTTTTTTTTAAGGCTTATTTATTTATTTGAGAGAGAGCATGCAAGTACGTGAGTGGGTAGTGGGCCGAAGGAGAGAAAGAGGGAGAGAGAATCTCAGGTAGACTGTCCACTGAGCGCAGATTCCCCAGTCGGGGCTCAATCCCATTACCCTGAGATTATGACCTGAGCCAAAATCAAGAGCCGGACATTTAATGGACTGAGCCACCTAGGTGCCTTGGCCACCCAAATTCCTAATAGCAGTTATGTATGGGTAGTAGAGTGTTGGGTAATAGTTATTTTCTTTTTGCTCTTCTGTATTGTTTAAAATGTTTGCATGAACATGCATCATTTCTACAAAAATAGCAAAACTTTCTAAAGAGCTTGGCAGTCACAAGATGAGAGGGTGGTTGGGGAGGGGAGTGTCAAAGCATTTTTCTTGCCTG
This sequence comes from Meles meles, assembly GCF_922984935.1. Lineage (NCBI taxonomy): Eukaryota > Metazoa > Chordata > Mammalia > Carnivora > Mustelidae > Meles > Meles meles. The sequence goes on along the minus strand of NC_060069.1, from coordinate 32,008,194 downwards.
ATGGAGAACAGCCAGGAAGGAAGGAAAGCTTGAAGCTATAAGAAAGAGGGACAGTCAGTTGAGTAAAATCCCTTAGAAAGACAGGAGGGCCTGGATTCCGACACAGAAGTTAACCTTAAAGGAGCAGGACAACATTTCTTCCCCAAGGGAGGAAGAGAGGGCTGGAGATAGGAAGAAGGTCAGAGCCGAAGGTCAGAGCCAAAGAGAAGGAAGATGAGAATGTTCTCAACTCATGACTGCCGATTTCTTAGTGAAATCGGAGGTAAGACCATTTGCCAAGAATGGGAAATGAAAGTGGACCAGGGGTCTTGAAGCAGGTGGTTCTCTTATAAAGTTGGCTTTCCGAAAGGGATGTGGATATGTGGGCAGCTGAGCTGACCAGAGGCTTACTGAAACTTTTGAAAGGGCGCAATGTTTTCTCTAGCAGAATGCACAGCTGGTATCAGGTTTTAGGGTGGTGCAGCAGGCTTAGCAGAGCTTCAGAGGATGACAAAATTCAGGATACTGATGAAGACAACTTAAATAACTGGCCTTGGAATCCAGGATGCTCGGGAGGAAAGTGAATTAGAGAGAATGCTAAGGACTGGATATTGAGTTGGAATATGGACATCCAAGAAGCCAGAGGATGGGTGTTCGTGGTCAGAGTGGGGTTTCAGACTTTGAAATGTTACAGGGGACACAGGGTTGGCTAGCTGGCCATGGAATGGTTGTAGAAGTTGGGAAGGTCAGGATTGTGATGCTGGGAGTTTCAGTGGTCTTCCTCGTAGACGGGAGCACTTTCCAGGGTGGTGATGGGAACTCTGGAGAAGAAGGTCTTGAGGCAGGTACTGAGAGATTGGTTTCAAGGATAGAAAGAAGGCTGACTCCTCAGAGAAGGCTTGATGAAGACAGCTGGGGGAGCCCTGGTCTGGAGTCACTGCAAGAGAGAAAGGAGTTTACTGACTTGCCCTCCTAAGACCCAGAACGCTGGGATATAGGAAGTCTGTCCTCGAGGCTAATGGGCAAAGCCAGGTTTGCAATGCAGACTGGTAGGAGGAATTTTCCAGAAAAAAAGAAATGCTCTATTGAAGCCTCTAAGCGAAGGGACAGGGGGGCAGGGACAAAGGGGTGCAGATGAGTGGGCAAACAATATGAGAAAGGGGGTTCTAAAGAGAAACAAGCTGGCGAGAGGAAGGGCTGAGCTGCAGAGGGATGAAGCTTTGTCTGCTGGGTTCCCAGAGGAAATGCTGAACTGTATGTTTCTTTTTCTTAGCACAGAGCAGTATCAGCTCACTACAGAAAGAACAGAAACTACAGATAAGCAAAAAGCAAAAACAAGTAAACAGAAAACCATAAGAACTCCTCACTATCCCAGGCGTTTGGAGCTTTTCCCACTGACATGTCCTTCCCCTCCTGTTCCTACTGCCATAGACCAGGTCAAGGCCACATCGTCTCTAAATAAGCCTGTCCTCTGGGTCATAAATCTCTGAGCCCCTAGGCCTGCCCCAGCTCCTTTCCCACCCTTCCCATCCTGCATAAACCAACACAGTCATTTTCCCCAAATGCCACTTTCCATTGTCGCTTCTCTTGGTAGGTTCCATTGTATACTACATCCCCTCCCTCGACTTTCAAGGGCTTCTCTAACTTGGAACCATCTTACTTCCCCACACTCATTTCCAAATAGTTCCCTTTTCTTAGACATGCTTTATTTCCGTCTCAGCTCACATTCCCACATCCTCACATCTGGGTCTCTGTCCCCTCAGTGTGATGTCCCTGTTAGGACAACCACCCCATTCCAAAATCCCCCTCCCCGGCCCCCCGTGAAGGTCTGGTGCCCTACTCCAGCCCATAATGACTGATGTTTGGCCTCCTAGGTACTTACCTGACCACCCCTTTTAGGACCTCATCAGTGGCATTTCAGTAAACACTTAGGTGTGTTGAGTATACTGGAATACACTTCGGTGGAAGCACAGGATTTAGAGCCGGGAGGAACCTACTCCCCTGATCTTACTGATGAGGAGCCTAAGATTCAGAGAGGCCAAGGGACGTCCCATGGTCAACCAGCAAGCTGTTAATAAAGCTGAAACTAGAACCCTAATTCTCAGACCTAAATGCTACATGTTGAATTGAAATTTGCTTTTAAAATACAGACTTTCTGTGATACCTGGATGTGAAGCCCCACAGACCTAAAGCAATGATTATCAATTTTTAAAGCACATTAGCATTACCTGAGGAGGGGGTGCCTGAGTGGCTCAGTGGGTTAAGCACCTGCCTTTGGCTCAGGTCATGATCCCAGGGTCCTGGGATCGAGTCCCACATCAGGCTCCCTGCTGAGCCTACTTCTCCCTCTCCCTCTGCTGCTCCCCTTGCTTGAGCTCCCTCTCTCTGTCAAATAAGTAAATAAAACTTAAAAAAAAAAATTACCTGGGAGATTTCTAAAATTCTAGATTTCTAAGCCCAATTAGGGGAAACTCTGTCTGATTCAGTAGGGATGGAGTAGAAGCTGAGTTTCCTCATCAAACAAACAAACAAAGACTGCTCTCCACTTGACCCTGGTACAGGTGGTCCTCAGATTACCCTTTGAGAAGTAGAATTTGTGTCTTTGTTTTGAGCTCCCTGTTACTGCCCCTGTAGACAATTTTAAGCTTTTCTGAAGCTTCCCATGTTAGGAACAGGTTTGGGTTAACCCACAACCAGATTTCTCATCCAGAATATACCAGCCACAGCTCTGTGCAGTAGCCTGCATACCTCCTCAGGCGCAGACTGTCCTGGGCCCCTGCTGCTGCCCTCCCTTGACATGCTTGGCCATTTGGCCCTAGGAGCCAAATTATTTTCCAAAGTACTTTTAGGCACACCTTAGCAGAATACTGAGTGTAGAGGAATTCTTGTGGGAAACAACCCACTTGCCGAGGTGTTTCTGAGCACCTTCTGAACTGCAGATGTCCAGCCCCTGCGGCCTGCCAACTGTCTGTGCCACAGGACACCCAAGTAAACCAAACCCAGACATGCACTTCGAGCTCTCCAAATCCTGGCCCGTGCAGCCCTGGGCCGGTATGCCAAGGCGGAAAGGCTGTCTGTGCAGTAATTAGGGCAAGGCTCCAGGCATACTGCCTCCTGGGATTTGTATCTCAGTTCCACCATTTCCAGCAGTATGACCTTTGACATCCTTTCGCCTCTGTTTTCTCTTCTAAAAAGTGAGAATAAAAATGATAAAAAGCAATCATGTTAGAAAAATAAAAATAATTCTTACCTCAGAGGATGGTTATGAGGATACCACAGCAGTGCATGGAAAGCACTAGAAGCTGTGTTTGGCACGTTAAGTGTTCGGTAAGGGACTGCAGTTACTATCACTGTTTCATGGAAACTCTGTTGAAATCTTGAGACCCTGAAGGCCCAAGACAGTTATCAGTCTGAGTTATCAATTCCCTCCTTGTTGCCTGAGTGTGCATCAGAGAAGTGACTAATAAGGTGGGAATAGCTCTTCAAAATGCTGCCTGGACCTCTGAAGACGATGAAAATATGCCAGGTATTTCCTAGCAATAAGGTCAAGCCTTGCATAATTTAAGAAATACACAACACTTCAGCATTTTGGTTCCTGAGAAGTGGCAGTTACATAACAGGCTGTAACCACGCAGATGAGCAGAGCCAAAGGTGGGGGAGAAGGTGCTTTGAAAAGATGTGTGAGTGCTGGAGTGAAGGGTGTGATAGATGACAGACGTGGCCGCGGTTAAGGCTCCGTAAAGTTTGGGTCCAGGAGATCTGTGCATGCCCGTTATGGCACATGTTGACTTGACAACAGGAAAGACATCTCTCGACATTTACTCTCAGGCTAACACCAATGGGAGGTATGAAATTTTTTCTATACAAGCCATATTGCCAGTGTTCTCTCACCCCTTGGTAATGTTTTTAGGCTCAAAGTAAGATTACCTCAGTCTCTAACATGATACAAAGCTGAATTAATCTCCGAAATGATATGTTTTTCAAACTTTTCTGTAAAAAAAACAAAACAAAACAAAAAAAAACTCAGCTGAGAGGTTGCCAAAGCTTCACCTTGCTGCAGTCATCGTGCCAAGTTAAACTTCCTGGTGCTTCAGATGCAGGGGTGCCAGCCCTCAGATGCCAAGCACAGGAGCGTCCTAGGGGGGTGCTGAAATGCAAGTTCCAGCGGTTTACTGCTCTCGGGGGGGGGGGGGGGTAGGAGATGTTAGTCCGTGAGCCCCTGCCAAGTGATCTCATTTGCTACCAAAATACTTCTTGGACTGCCCTGTTTGAGTTGTGCGATATTCTCTAAAAGAGGCCTGGCCGATTTAAATATACTGTTTGGTGTTTGTCACAACCTCAGGCTCAAGCTTCTAGAGACTAGAAAATCAGTTTGTTTTGGGAATCATCTTTAGGCCAAGCATCATTCTCATCTCACAGGAGGAGCCAGACTCGTTGATTTATTGCCCATACATTCTGGAGATGATGCTCAAACCAGGGACCTTTAGATCCACGGATAGGGAGGATGCCAGAGGGGGCTGCTGTGGGCCAGGCCAGGTTGAATGACTCTGCCTCCTGCACTTGGTAGGCTCCCATTGCCTTAGCAAGAAGCTGCCGTGGAGTGAGTCCCTAGAATGGCTGAGGCCCAGGAAAATGTTGTTGTCTTACCTCAGGGTCTTTTAAAATTAATGATTTTTTAATATTTATAAATGAGAGCAAAATTTGAGATGAGTATGTATTTTTTTTATTGTGGCCTGTCCAGGCAGTGCGGGGGAATCAGAATGCTAGCCTGATGGCTGGGTGGCAGGCAGCAGCGAGGAGGCCTTAGCTAGCTGTCACCTTTATTTATTGACGCGATACCTCCCGTGCAAGGCATGGACCACACTGTGCTCTAGAGGAAGGATGATGACTGCACAGACTGAGCACATGTGTGTAAGACATTATTTTGAATACCAGTTTGAAATTTTTCATAATACAGTTTTTAAAAAGTGAATTAGCATTTAAAAAGTGAATTATCATATTTGAGAACAAGAAGGAGATATTCGAAGATAAAAATGTAACTAACTTAGGGTGCCTGAGTGGCTCAGTTGGTTAAGCGGCTCCCTTCAGCTCAGGTCATGATCCCAGGGTCCTGGGATCGAGCCCTGCATCAGGCTCCCTGCTCAGCAGGGAGTCTGCTTCTCCCTTTCCCTCTGTGTGTGTTCTCTCTTGCTCCCTCTTGCTTTCACTCTCTGTCAAATAAATAAATAAAATCTTTTTTTTTTAAATGTAACTAACTTAATCTCTTGTTAAGTATGACAAAAGGACTGGAAAACAAAATCAGGGAGTTTCCAAAAGGTAAAATGAAAAAATGAACAGAGAAAACCAGGGAAGAATAATATTTAAAAATTTTTATTAGCACATCCAGGAGTTTTAATGTCTGACTAATAAGAATTCCAAGGAGAAGGAACACAGAAATAGAAAGAAGGAAATTATCCTAGAAAAAATACAAGAGAAGTTTCAGAACTGAGGATCAAGTCAAGGCACTCTAGATTAAAACATGCAATGAATGAGGGGTCCCTGATTGGCTCAGTCAGGGGAGCATGCAACTTTTGATCTCAGGGTTATGAGTTTGAGCCCCACTTTGGGTGTAGAGATGACTTTAAAAAATAAAATCTTAAGAAGAAAAGTACAACAAACGAAAAAAATGGCTCACACCGACATGTATTGTCATCAGCGTTTGAAACTCTAAACAGTGAATTATAAAAGCTTTTAGAGGGGGAAAACTTGTCACAAACGAATGAAAATCAGAAAGCTAGCAGAGTTTTTAACATCAGTACTGGAAGCTAGAAGACAATGGAACAAAGTCAACAAAAACTTTGAGGGGAATTTTCCATTTAGAATTTTATACTCAGCTGAACTTTCAGTCGCATGTGAAGATAGAACAAACACATTTTCTGTCTGCAAGGACTCAAAACTTTGCTTCCTGTGGATCCTTTTCTAGGAAACAACCAGACTAAATACTTCAGCAAAATGAGGAAATAAATAAAAAAGGCAAAAGAAACAGAATCCAGAAGGCAGGGCACCAACACAAGAAAACGGTACAGAGAAGCCCAGTGTGTATAAAATTGGCTTAGCTGTTTTGGAATTCACAGATTATCAGACATATCTGGCCATTTGGAAAATAATATTTTTTGATAGTTCAGGCAGGGTGTTCAGAAGAATTTGAATAAAAGTGCATAGAAGATTAAACAAATTAAATAAAAAGGAAAATGTTAACTACAAGGAAAAAATGGTACACAGAAAAAAAATCAGAGTAAACTTGGCTTTTCAGTGAAGAGTTCTTTCTCATTATAATGTTAAGGAAGGGGAAGTGTGGTAGATGGTGTAAAAGAGCTGAAATCTAAATTATTATAACAAAATTAATAGATGAAGGATAAATAGATAAACCAAGAAATGGCAATATTAACATATTATTTGGTTTTTAAAAAAACTAAAAGCTTTGAAATTTGCCTCAGTATTTGCCTGGTAGTTTTTTAATTCATATTTTTCAAATATTTGATGTAAGGGGCACCTGAATGGCTCAGTCGTTAAGCGTCTGCCTTCAGCTCAGGTCATGATCCCAGGGGCCTGGGATTGAGCCCCACATCAGACTCCCTACCTAGACTGGTGGGAGGCCTGCTGCTGCTTCTCCCACTCCCCTGCATGTGTTTCCTCTCTCGCTGTGTCTCTCTCTCTGTCAAATAAATAAATGAAATCTTAAAAATTATTTAAACCATGGGATTTTGTCTGCTCTGATAAAAATGAAAATTATTAAAAAAATAAAATAAAAGGTCCAAAGTTTGGCAATCAGTGGTAAATTCAAGCGTGCATCATTCAATAAGCTTTTGCTGGCATAGGAGTCACCTGTGTGGTGGATGACGGCACACAAAGTCTTGATTGGATCTAGGCTCTCTGTCTCCAGGTTCTTTGTCACAGGATATTCTTCTTGTCCTCTGGCAGGTGACTAGGCTTTCTCCTGCTCCAGTCATACCAGGTTTCAGGTGAGGTTATAAGACAGAGTAGTGGTGTGAGCCTCTTAACAGGAAGGGAGGGAGGGAGGGCGTGGGGAGGGAGGAAGGAAGGAAGGAGAAAATCCCCTTCATAGATGAATTTAGAAAACAATTTGGCACTTTGCTATTGAGACAGCTTCAGGGAAATTCTTTTAAAATGCATCCAAGCTGGATCTGGCATCAGATGACGATTCCACTTCTTACCCTGTGAAGGCTGTTGGTGTGGCTCAGTGTGTCTCAAGGCCAGCCCCAGAGAGTAGAGTTAACCGGTGGGCACACCAGGCTGTCCTGTTTTCACCACTGCCCAGGTTGGAGTTGGGGAGTGGTACTGAGGGTTCTAGGCTTGCCCAACCTGGAGATGGCCAACCTGATCCACCTAGAAAACATAGACTGGACCAGATTTCCCTCCCAGGGGTAAGCTTTCCACAGTATCACCCCTACTCACTGGAGGTGACTTATCATAAATCTGGGACCTATCCCAGTCTAGACTAATCCATCTGGGCTCACCAAATCTCTTAGAATTGGACCACCCAGACCATGGCCGTATTTAAGCAGCCATTCAGTTCTCTATACTCTACTCCTGATGACCAACACTCACTGAAAGAAGTGACTGCACAGGAAAGAGCCTTTTCTACTCCTACACACAGGTGTGTGCAGGGCACCAGGCCAGCTGCAAGCTAGGACACAGCTGTTTGTGTACATGGGTCTGTGGTAAAGCCCAGACTCTCCTCTCTCGCAGGCTTGGAGTGCAATTTTACAGTGGAAATGACTGTACCACACTCCTAGCTGGGGAGGACCCCTTGCACTTTCAGTTAGCTAAGGTTTAACCTGTTTATGGAAGTGTTCTCCTTCGAAAACAACATCTTTTATTTTTCAGGTAGTGAGCCATTTTTAAAAATCTTGTTGGTTTATTATGGAAGTAATACATGCTTCTAACAGATTGAAACAATACAAAAGTATATTAGAAAAGGATTTCCCCATCCTAATCCCATTCATAGGAAAAAGGTATATATGTATGTATATAAAACTTTATATAACATAGACATACATATACATATATGTATACAGCATACATATACATGCACATATCTTTGCAAACAACCATGACTCAACATATATGGTTATTGTTCAACAAAAATGAGATCTAACCTATGCAATGCACCTTTTTTCTGTTGACATATATTATAGACATCTTTGCATATTATATAGATTTACCTCATTCTCAGAAATATTCTTTATAAGGATGGCGTCTTCATTTATCTAAGCCCCCTGTTGATGGACATTTGGATTCTTCTAGACTTTTGATATTAAATTCTTGATGCAATAACATCCTTAATTCTGAAATCAAACAGCCTTAGTTCAGGTTCCAGATAGTTTATACTTTGTGACCTGTAGCAAGTTATTTAAACTCTGTGCCTCAGTTTCCTGATATGTAATAGGGGAATAAAATTGTCCTCAGAGTGTCCCTATGAAAAAAGTTAAGTAAGATAATATATAATCTATTTAGCATATTATACTAATGACAGCTAGTGTTTATTGAGTGCTTCCTATCAGCCTGTCACTGGGTGGGTAAACAAATACCACAGTTTCATGCATTAACCTTATAACACATTTTTTTATATCTGCAAAAGAAAGTCCTACATTATTATTATTGAAATGACATCAGCTATCCCTATGCATCTACTCCTCCAGGTAAATTTTTAAATCAACTTTCCACCTACCTCCCATCAGTATGACAGGTTTTTTTTTTTTTTTTTTTTTAATCTAGCTGGAATTTTGAAGGGTGTTTATATTCTTGAAGGTTGCCAGAGTAGGAAGACCCTTGGAGTTGAGCTAAAGAGAACTGGATAGTCTCACAGTATCCCTCCAAAGCCTCGTGACCACGGGCAGTTCATGTAAATGCTCTGAATGGCTGCAGCTTCCCTATCTAGTAACCAGGAGGGATGATCCTTATGGGAGTAGAGGGTGATGATATTGTAAAAAGCCCTGGAAGAGTACCTGACAATGAATATTTTTAAAGTGTGCTTGCTTTGGAGACAAGCGTTTTCACTTTGTCTTCTGGTCCTCTGTCATCAGCACCATTTTCAGTGGCAACTCTAAGATGATCTTCAGTGAAAAGAGTTTGTTTAAGAGCGAGAAGTGCATGAGCGAGCAGGATGAAGTTGAAGGCCTCCGCTTCCTGTGCAAGGCAAGCTGAACATTTATGATCAGTGAAGATTAGCCAAAGGGGAGGAAAGGGAATTGGGACAAACATAGACTGTTCCGTTGTGCCGGCATGTGCCACCAACCATGGCATGGACTTCCTGCTGCAGGACACAGCTGACCTTTGGAGACTCACTGTCTGGATGAGGCTGTCCTTTAGCAGGACAGCACACAGCTGTTGTTTAGATGTCGGAGGCTGGTTAATGACTGTGTTTGGCAGTCAACTTGGGATGTTAGCAGTTTGGAAAACAGTCTACTTCTCGGTTTAAGGAAGGCGAGTATGAAGGGAATCTTTGTGTTGCTAACAGGTTGTTTGGTAATCCTGCCTTGAACAAAAATTAACACTTAGCAGCAGCTTTAAAAAGTATTAAGAGAACTCATAAAAGTCAGAGCAGATGTGCAGGAGAAGGTCACACTTCCGGAGCTCTCTTGGGAACTATTTCTGGACTAACAAATCCAACAAACATGTTAATTCAGGTTGAGATTTCTAATGCAAATATTGACTCAATCTCAGCCTTTTGCAGTTAATTCTCCAACTTGAATGTGACCTTTCAGGCTACCTTGGCCTGTTTTCTTTTCTTGTGCCTCATACCTTGCCCACCCTTCATTTTGAACTCTCAGTCGGTGAGCTTTTAATAGTTCTGCATTCTGTCTGTAGGTCTGAATAATGTTAAGAGGCATAAATTGAACTATTCCTCCCTTTCCCAGTGGCATTCTTGTGGGAAACGAGGAAGGAGAAGAGACTGTTGAGACCAGGAAATCTTGGTGGAATGTAAATGATTCCCAGACTTAGATCAGATTACGTAGAAATAGCTTCTTATCCACTATTTACCATTTCAGGAAAAACTGAGGACAGGTTGTTTTGTTGATCTTCCCCTGCCCACTTCACATGATTTTTTAAAAAATTACTGCTCATTTTAAAACACGTGTTTTAAAGTTTCTGTGAATTGGTGTGCAAACTGCTGCATAGCTAGCAAACTTGCAGGGTAGAATGGAAAGCTTTAACTGAAAGATATGACCAATATACTATATATTTACTTCACTTTATTCCTGAAGAATATGTTCACTGGATATAGAATTCTGGGTTGAGAATTTTTTTTTTTTTTTTTTTTTTAACCCCAGATGCTGTTTTACCATCTCCTGGCTTCCTTGGTTTCTGATGACAAGTCAGTGGTCACTGGAATCATTTTTGACTTTATGGAATTTATCCTTTTTCTCTGGCTGCTTTCAAGATTTTCCTGTCTTTATCTTTGGTTTTATTTATCCTGCTTAGAGTTCATTGAGCTTCTTAAATCTGTAAATTTAGGTTTTTATACCAAATTTGGAGAATTTTCGGCCATTATTTCTTCAAATATTTTTCTGCCCCATTCTTTCTCTCTTCTCCTTCTGAGACTGTGGTTATACCTATGATAGACTGACTTACTCTCTTAATTCCAGTGTAGTTAACATCCAGTGTTTTATTAGTTTCAGGTGTACAATATAGCAGTTCAGTAGTTCTGTACAACACTTGGTGCTCATCACAAGTGCACTCTCCTTCATCCCCATCACCTACTTCACCCATCTCCCTACCCAGCTCCCCTCTGGTAACTGATAGTTTGTAGTTAAGAATCTGTTTCTTGGTTTATCTCTCTCTTTCTCTCTCTCTTTCTCTTTCTTTGGCTCATTTGTTTTGTTTCTTAAATTCCACATATGAGTGAAATTATATGGTATTTGTCTTTCTCTGACTGACTTATTTCACTTAATGTTATATGCTCTTGCTCCATCCATGTCATTGCAAAGGGCAAGATTTCGTTCTTTTTAATGGCTGAATAATACTCCATTGTGTATATGTACCACCTCTTCTATATTCATTCATCTATTGATGGACACTCGAGCTGCTTCTAAAATTTGACTATTGTAAATAATGCTGCTATAAACATAGGCACACATGTATTCCTTTGAATTGGTCTTTTTTAATTTCTCAGGTTGACACCCAGTAGTATGATTACTGGATTATAGGGTAATTCTATTTTTAACCTGTTGAGGTACTTCCATACTGTTTTCTCTAGTGGCTGTACCACTTTGCATTCCCATCAATAGTGCAAGAGTTTCCTTTTTCTTCACATCTTTGCCAATAGTTGTTTTCTGTGTTTTTGATTTTAGCCATTCTGACAGGTGTGAAGAACATCTCACTGTAGTTTTGATTTGCATTTTCCTAATAATGAGTGATGTTGAACATCTTTTCAGGTGTCTGTTGGCCACTATGATAGACCTTTTGGTATTGTCCTATAGGTCTGATGTTCTGTGGGTTTTTTGTTGTTGTTTTTTGTCTTTTTTAATTCAGTCTTTTATTTCTCTCTGTTCTTCAGATTGGGTAATTTCCATTGGTCTGTCTTCAAGATCACTGACACTTTCCAATATCATTTCCATTCAATTAAGTTCACCAGTGATTTTTTTTTGGAAATTTTATATATAGTTTTTTTTTTTTTTAATAGAACCTCCAATTGGTTCTCTTTTATAGTCTATTTCTCTGCCAAGATTTTCTGTATATTTCATATATTCTTTCATGCCACTGAGCATAATTATAATAGCTGCTTTAAAATCCTTATCTGCTAGGGGTGCCTATGTGGCTCAGTGGGTTAAGCATCTGCCTTCAGCTCAGGTCATGATCTCAGGATCCTGGGATCGAGCCCTGTATCGGGCTCTCTACTTATTGGGGAGCCTGCTTCCCTCTCTCTCTGCTTCCCTCTCTGCCTGCTTGTGATCTCTGCCTGTCAAATAAATAAGGTCTTTAAAAAAATAAAAAATAAAAATAATAAAATAAAATCCTTATCTTCTAGTTGCAACATCTGGGTTATCTTGGGATTACTGTTTATTGTCTGTTTTCTTGAGGGTGGACTGCATTTTCCTATTTCTGTGTATGTTTAATAATTTCAGATTGTATTCTAAACATTGTACTACTACATTATGGAGACTCTGGATTCTATTATATTCCTCTGAGGAGGTTTTGCAGGGTTGGGGGAGATTATTTTTTATTTTGGTTTTTGCCTTAGCTAGCAATTACCTTGGTTGAACTAAAACCACAAACCTTGGCCATTGGGCTAAGCATCTCAGTTCTTGGCTCAGTTCTTTTATCCTTAGCTAGGTTGCTGAGAGTCTGTCCCATGCATGCATGTCTCAGGAGATTTGGACAGAGTTTTTACACAGAATTTGAGGCTTTCTCTTTCTGGCTCTATTCTTTCTGGGATTCCCTCTTCACTTTCCAGTGGCTGTGGTGGTCCCGAAATCTGTCTCTGAAAGACTGCATGCTTTCTGTTGGAGTTTTAGCCACTCAGCATGGCACTGACCACAGCCTCCCACCAGGCTAAAGGCTATAATAAAATTGAGAACCCCATCTATGTCTTTTCCTTTCTCCCACATCTCAGCCCTCCTGCAGAATCTTCCTATTTTTTGTCTTTTTTCAGTGCTTCAGGCAATTGTTTTTATATTTTGTCTGAGTGTACAGCTTTTTCCAGGAGAATTGGTCCAGTAGGAGCTAACTTGCCCATACCAGAGGTGGAACCAAAAGCATACTTTTAAAAGAACATTTGAAGTGCAAACTGCTCCTTCCTATAATTAGTTCAGATTAGCAAATTTGAAAAATATATCTATAAGTAGATGAAGACATGGGACTTGAAAACTTCTAGAGGAAACAGTTATTTTTAGGGTCCCAGTAAACTAGAGTTAACATAATATGTTAACTACTGTTAACAAATAAGCAACATAGTTCATTGTATACTGCAGCATATTAATGAGATACCAGAAGCTTCTTTGTTAAATCTTTTAGTCAAAGTTTCTTTTTCATACTAGCCAACTGAAAGGTGCCAGGCAGCAACTTACATACCAATTCACGTACAACTTACATACCAATTCAGAATTAAAGGGAGAAAAAAAAATTGCCCAGTCAGAATTGGAGATTTTCCCACTATCAGCAGCTGATAGATCAATTACACACACACACACACACACACACACACACACATCAGTAAAAGGCATAGATGAAGACATAAGCCAGATTGATGTTTGTAGAATACTACATTCAGCAGCAGGATGCACATTCTTTTCAATTGTACATAGCATGTTTACCACATCAGTCAAAATGCTGGACCATAAAATGAGTCTCAATAAAGTTTAAAAATTTGGAATATGTAAAGAATGTAGTATATCCTCTGACTACATTGGAATTAAATTAGAAATCAATAGCAAAAATATATCTTGAGGAAACCCCAGATATTTGGAAATTCAGGAGCACACTTGTAAATAATCTGTGTTTCAAAGAAGAAATCATAAGGGTATTCAAAAATAGTTGTAACTAAATGATAATGAAAATATAACATCAAAATTTATAGGATGCAGCTAAAGCAGTACTTAGAGGAAATTTTAGAACTTTAAATGTTTGTTTTATAAGATGATTTTTAAAAAGATTTTATTTATTTATTTACTTACCAGAGAGAGAGGAGGGGCAGAGGGAGAAGGAGAAAGAAAATCCAAAGCAGTCTCTGCTGAGCGCTGAGCTGGCTAGAGGCTCGATCCCATGACCCTGAGATCATGATCTGAACCAAAATCAAGAGTTGGAGGTTTAACCATCTGAACCACCCAGGCACCTCAAAAAGAAAAATCTTAAATGCGCTGTACAACAGAAATTTCTGTGGCAATGGAAATGTTCTGTATCTTTGTTGTCAAGTCTGATAGCCACTAATCATATGTGGCTTTAATTTTTAATTTAATTTAAATTTAGATACCCACATGTGGTCATTGGCTACCATATCAGATAAGACAGGTCTAAAACTCAATGACTGAAGGTTTCTTCTTAAGAAAAATATCTAAAATAAGTAGTAAGAAGGACATGAAAAAGATAAGAACAGTGGGGAGGAGCAGCAGCAGCCAGGCCACCCAGCTTCACAGAGGCTCTGCACACACCTGGCCCCACAGGCACAGGCACCGAGTACTCGCCCACTTCCCACCACGATGCCCAAGAGGAAGGTCCACTCCGGCAAGGGGGCAGCAAAAGAGGAGCCCAAGAGATCGTTGAGGTTGTCAGCTAAACCTGCACCTGCAAAAGTGAAAATGAAGCAAAAAAAAAAGCAGCAGGAGAGGATAAATCTTCAGACAAAAAAGTGCCTACAGAAGGGAAAAGGGGAGCTAAGGCAAGAGAGGCTGAAGTACCTAACCAAGAAACGAAAGACTTACCTACAGAGAAACTAAAAATGAGGAGAGTCCAGCCCCTGATGAAACAAGAGAGAAAGAAGCCATCTGATTAATATCATATACCATGTCTTCTTATCATATACCATGCCTCCCTTCTTGTACAATCCAGAGAAATATTTTTATCAACTGTTTCATAAATCCAAATTTTTTAGTAGTTCTAGAAACATTTTTAAGAAAGAGAGAATCCCACTTCATCCTATTTTTAAAGAGATTTTATTTATTTATTTGACACGGAAAGAGAGATCACAAGTAGGCGGAGAGGCAGGCAGAGAGAGAGAGGAGGAAGCAGGCTCCCCACTGAGCAGAGACCCTGGGATCATGACCTGAGCCAAAGGCAGAGGCTTTAACCCACTGAGTCACCCAGGCATCCTTCATCCTATTTTTTTAAGTGTAAATGCTTTTTTTTATCAGAGGTGAAATGATTTGTTGGTTGTTCATTTTTTGGTACAACCAGAGAATAGTGAGATATTGAATATGGGAGGCTTTGATTGTCGTGTGTGTCAGCTCAACTTCCCATAGATGGGGTAGTTCGTATATCCTATAATACCAAGCATACTAAATGGCATTTTGGAGTCAGTCGTGAATTTAATATGTCTTGAACATTTTAAATTACTTCTGTTTGCATGTTGTTTTTTGGTAGAATTGTTTCCTAAAGAAAACCACTCCTTGATCTTGGTTCTCCCTGTCAGAATTTTATGCACTCTGTAACATCTTGGTCTGGTAGTCCAGTTTTCCTAGTAACTTGTTAATGTGCTGTGCAAGATTGAAAATTTGAGAATGTAGTGTATGTGATATTAAATTGTAAATTCACATGACTTAATAGGTGATAGTGTATTAACATTTGAAGATACTGATACTTGACATACTGTTAAGGAAAATTTGCCTTCAAATTTTAAGCCAGAAGGTCACTGGAATAACTTAGAAAAGAATCATAACTACATGATTTTTAAGATTTTCAGTACGTATGTTAAGAATTGTGTACAAATTGAAATGTTTCTACTGATCCCATAAAAACTCAGTTATGAAAAAATAAAGATAAGAGCATGTCAGTAAACTGGAAAATAGAAAAAAGAAGAGAAAAACCATAAATCCAAATGCTTTGTCTTTTAAAAGATCAGTAAAATTGATTAGATAAATAAATAGCACTCATTACCAAGAACCAGAATGAAAGAGGTGTTACCAATCCTACAGACATTAAAAAATTAATAAGGGAATATTAGGAACAACTTTATGCCAAAAAATTCACCAATTTAGATGAATTCTATAAATTCTTTGAAAAATACAACTCATCAAAACTGATACCTGGGAGTACCTGGGTGGCTCAGTTGGTGAAGCGTCTGCTTTTGGCTCAGGTCATGATCCCAGGGTCCTGGGTTTAAGCCCTGCATCAGGCTCTCTGGTTAGCAGGGAGTCTGTTTCTCCCTCTCCCTTTGCCCCTCCCCATTGCTTGTACCATCTCTCTCTCCTTTTTGCAAATTAATAAGTCTACTTAAAAAACAAACTGACACCTGATGAAACAGAAAATCTGAATAGTGCTATGTCTATAAAAAAATTCTAATTCAGTGTCAGAGACCTTCCCACAAGCAATTTGGAACTCTCAGTGATGGTGGGAATGTAAAATGATATAACCAGTTTGGAAAGCTCTAGCATTTCTTTCCTTTTCTTTCTTTCTTTCTTTTTTTAAGTAGGCTCCACCCATGCCCAGTGTAGAGCCCAGCATGGGGCTTGAACTCTGACCCTGAGATCAAGACCTGAGCTGAAATCAAGAGTTGGACACTTAACTGCCACCCAGGCACCCCTCTAGCATTTCTTATAAAATTAAATATATCCTTATTTGACTCAGCAGTTTTCTCACAGTTATTTACACAAGAGAAATTGAAATATATATTGACAACACTTATAAAGCCCGTGTGTCCCCATTAGTAGGAAAATGAATACAGAAACAGTAGGATACAATGGAATGCTACTTAGCAATATCAAGGAAAAAATTACTAATACATGCAACATGTATGAAACTAAAAAACTGAGTGAAAGAAGCCTTCCACAAAAAGGAGTATTTAGTATTTGATTCCATTTCTATCAAATTCTAAAATGGGCAAAACTAATCTTTGGTGGAGGGAAAAATCAAAACAGTGGTTCCTTATAGCAAAGTAGGGATTTTTTTAACTCATGTGTATATGTTTATGTAAATTCAGTGTATATACATTTAAGATTTGGGCACTTCACTGAATATAAATTTTACCTCAAGAGAAAAATAATGACTGCAGTGCAGCGAATTGAGCCTTTATTGGATATGCCTTTATAAACAAGAAAAATGTACTATGAACACATTTGTTCTGAGTTTCTTAAGCACTGTTAATAAGCAAAGGACCACAGAATAATTAACTAATTAATTAATATGAATCGAGCATTTTCCCTGTCTTCTGGAAACTTGCAGTCTGATGAAGAATATAAAACAAACATACCAATAATAGAGTACAGAATATGATACATTCTGATTAGCAATAGGGACAAGCTGGTGTGGTTGTTCAGGGGAATGAGCATATTTAGGTTGGAGGAACCATGGTGGCTGCATGAAGGAAGGGATATATTGAATACCAATGGACAGAAGGCCTCAGCAGGGGAGATGGTATCCCAGGTGCAGAAGGGAGCCTGTGCAGGTGTTGGGAGAGTGTGGAATAAAGGTAGAAAGGTGAGACCAGGGCCCTGAAAACCAGGTTTGGATTTTATTCAATAGATAGGTGGGAGACATTGTGTCTTTGCACAAGGCCAGGAGACAGATGCTTTAACATAAATGTTACTTAATAGTACCTAGAAACACTGGAAGCCCAGATGGGATCCCTGACCCCCTCCTCACTGTAAGGCTTTGTTCCAATCGTGTGCTCCCTTGGAGGGGTGCCCAGGCCCCAGCTTCGATTTGAAGAAATTAGATTAGAGGATCTCCATTGCCCTTCCAGTTCCAACAGTCTGTGATCTTGTGGCCGCTTGAAAAAGTTGTTGCTCAAACAGTAAATATTTCCTCTTGTAATATTACTGTACTCTGTTAGCCAATTCTTTCTTCATCAAGTCTGGATTGTGCTGTTAGATATATTACAAATCCTGTATTCAAGTGTTAGAGCTCTAAGCTGTTGCTGGGTGATAAGGCTGCTTTTTGCAGAGTTTTAACATTTCAAGCTATTGAACTTTCACATTCTGAAAAAATCACTGATGTCATGATGTTAAGCCAGATGAGGGTTATAGGGGTTGATATATGTATGTATATGTCATACTTCATGGGAATCTGGGAGTTCTGCATCTGTCATGGATGAGTCTGAATAATCTGAACTTGAAATGAGACTCCTCACAGAATGCTTACAGCATTCTGGTAATTTCTGAGTGCAAAGAAATGGAATCTTAAAACTGTGCGGAACAACACAATTTCTTTAGATTAAAAGAGTATCTTTTACCATGTGAGTTTTTATTAAATCTGATGTCTTCTGCTCTTTGGCCCCAAAGATCAGAGTTCCCCAAAATATATATTGAACCATTGGATGCGTGATGAAAAATTAACTTTCCATCTCTAAGTATCCAGGTCCAGGTGGACACCTGCTGTGTCAAGTGTGAAGAAAAGATAATGGAGATACTGTTTCTTCCAGACCACTGGGTCCAAGTGTTTGATGTGGGGAAAGAAAGGATAGGCTGAGAAAGTTGTGTGGTGTGGGAACACAAACTCCTCAGGAAGAAAAAGATAAAGAAAGGTAGCCCAGAGCACTTCCATAATAAATTTGCCATGGCTGTGGTGGTTTGCTGGCTAGCTTAGCCCCAGTTCGAAAGACTCAAGGTTGATGCTTACGGAGTGCTAGTTACACAGAGAACGGAGCTGCAGAGACAACATATCTTTTAGCATCCATTCACTTTTCTTCTTAATAGGGAGAGAAACCAAATCCTGACCTCATCAGAACACCAGACCACCTCTCTCCAGGTGTCTGATATCTATGCTCTGTGAACTTGGCAGAGATGGTCTTTTACAGGGAGGGTCTTCTCTCAGGGATCCCCAGTGAGAAGGGTCTCAGATCAGAGCTGCTTCAAAGGAGTAGGGGATGTGCCTCTAGACCCAGGCCCCAATTAAGGGGGGTGGTGTTTTTCTTTTGCTGGGAAGTGAGGAGTGCCACATCAGAGACTCTCTTCCACTTTAAAAGTATTTCACCGAAATGTCTGCTTTCTGGCTGTTGGCAAATAGTGTGTTTTGAAGCCAGATATCCTGTCCAAATAGTAATAACAATGTCACAACTTAAGTCACTAATATGCTTTCCCCTTTCTTCAATTTATTTATAACCATTTTTCTTGTGGTTATAAAAGAAACTACAGAAATTATAGAAAACATACAAAATGTAGAGACAAAAAAGTCATGCATAATACCACAACTTAAAGGTGTTAATTGTTGCTAGCTTTTTTATTACTCTCCTTGCCTTTTGAATTTCTCTTAATATGTGCATATATAATGTCATAAGGGGATCATGGGAAGTTTAGCACATGGATAGCTTAATATGTCAGCTGTTTTTCACATGAGAGTTTTTCCCAAATTATAAGACCCCTTAGAGAATATCATATTTAATGACTATAGAATACTCAATCTCTTCTGTGGACATAATATCACCTTTTTTTTTTTAAAGATTTTATTTATTTATTTGACAGAGAGAGATCACACGTAGGCAGAGAGGCAGGCAGAGAGTCCGATGTGGGGCTCGATCCCAGGACCCTGGGATCATGACCTGAGCCAAAAGCAGAGGCTTTAACCCACTGAGCCACCCAGGCACCCCAGCATCACTTTTTGAAATAGTACCTCGCAGATGCAACGTGGGGGGCTTGGGGGGAGTAGGAAAAGAATAAATGACACGAGATGGGATCGGGGGAGATAAACCATAAGAGACTTAATCTCACAAAACAAACTGAGGGTTGCTGGGGGGAGGGGGCTAGGGAGAGGGTGGTGGGGTTATAGACATTGGGGAAGGTATGTGCTATGGTGAGTGCTGTGAAGTGTATAAACCTGGCGATTCACAGACCTGCACCCCTGGGCTAATAATACATTATATATTAATTTAAAAAAGTACCTCGCTCTTAGACTTTTAGATTGTTTCCAATGTTCTGTTGTAAAAGCAACAGTATCCTTGGTTGTAAGAGATACGCTTCTGTTTCTAGGGAAGGAAGAGAAATGCTTAAGTTTGCCAGGGTGCCTAATACCCCTAACTGAGCCTTGTCAGGGCCTTTGTCTGGCTTTCTGTGGATGCTGGGTCCAGACTGAAGGAACAGAGGGGGAGTCTTCCAATCCACTGATAATGGCAGGAGCCACTCTATATGTGTGCTGCCCTTCCCAGGGGACAGGAAGGCTCTGGGAATGGGAGTCCATCTCAGGGGACAAACCCCCTGTTCCCAATAGCCCCGGTAGGCCCAAGGACCTAACCCTTCCTCACTCTCTTTTCCTCAGAAAGAATACCTTTTAATGGGTTCCCAGTTGGCTGTGGTCATAGATACTAAAACAGAGGAGCTTGAAATGGCTTGGAGCCTATTTGGCCTAACAACAACAACAACAGTAGCTAATATTTATTGGGCATCTGCTATGATGTGTTAAGTGCTTTACATACTGCATCTTATTGAATTTGCAGACCCTTTGTTCTGAGAGCAAGAAGTAGTGCTGCCCCCTGGAAAACAAGCAAGATAGGCTCTGAGAATATACAGAGTGTTTGGAGCCCAGTCCCGCCATTTACCAGCAGCTCTATGACTGTATCATATGCAGGTGTATCAGGAATGCGTTTAGCTGCAAAACTCAGAAAACCCAACCAAGAGTGGCTTAAATAAGTAAGTAGTGGGGCGCCTGGGTGGCTCAGTGGGTTAAAGCCTCTGCCTTCGGCTCAGGTCGTGATCTCGGGGTCCTGGGATTCAGTCCCACATCAGGCTCTCTGCTGGGTGGGGAGCCTGCTTCCTCCTCTCTCTCTACCTACCTCTCTGCCTACTTATGATCTCTCTCTCTGTCAAATAAATAAATAAAATCTTTAGAAAAAACAACAACAACAACAACTAAGTAAGTAGTTCTTTCTCAGGCACAGTGAGAATTCTGAAAGGAGCCAGTCCAGGGCTCACGCAGTGTCACCAGGGACTCAGTCTCTTACCTTCCTACCTGTGCTGTTCCTGGCACGTGGCTTTCCTCCTCATGGTGGCAGATGGCTGCTGCATCTGAAGCAGGAAGAAGTAGGGCAGAAAGCAGGGCCAATCGCTCCATCAGGAAGGCAGAAGCTTTTCCCTAAATGCTCGCTTATGTCTGATTGGCCAGAAGTCTGTTATGTGGCCACTTAGGTGTAAGGGGCTCTTTGGGAGAAGTTTCAGCTGCACGCACTGCCGTACCTAAAGAGATCAGGGTTCTGTTGGATAGGGAGGCAGTGGGATTCATTTAATATCTTGGAAGCTCAGTTGTTCCTCTGGTAATAATTCCTTCCTATTCTAGTTGGGCTTTTTTCAGCCTCTAGGAGGTGTCCAGTTTGTCAGCATATGGGAGCTCCTTGGGACAAGGGGGACACTCAGGCCTGGGTCCCAGCCACATACACACCATTCACCCAGGGCCTGTGTACTTCCCGGCAGACCCCTTAACACCTCATCACTCAGGATGTACCAGGAACTCTAAGTAACCACTGTCAGGCCATCACTTTAGAATGGGCTTCCAGGGCTCCTTACCCTGGGGATTCTTCCAGGCATGCAAAGCTGGTCTCTTTGCTACATTTTTCTCTTGCTTCTACTGCCCTTTCTACTGTCTCACCCCAGCTTCTGTCCTTGCTGCCACTGCTGTGTCTCACAGTCAAATCCCCCCCAAAGAGATGATGTCTTGGGTCAGTCATCACTCATGAGGAGCATCACAGGCAGATTCTTACACCAGACCACCCCAGTGGTCCCCAATCACCCTTTAGCCACAGGACACACTGTGGCTTCTTTCCTCGACAGAGACCTGTGGCTGTGGCAGGTGCTAATGGATCCCAGTCCCTGCACAGATATATTATATCAGAGTCTCAGGCACATAGCTCTGAACAACTGTAGGGACAGGAGCACCATGTACCGTGAAATGCGCAGGAGTTCTGTTCCAGGAAACTCTGTTCCCCCGAAGTCAAGTAACAGGGAGGTACAGGCCCAGCTGGGCCTCTCTGGGCCCTGAGTCAAATGCCAGAGCCAGGCAAAGATGGCTGGCTTGGTTAAGACCGTGAGACAGGGGCGCCTGGGTGGCTCAGTGGGTTAAAGCCTCTGCCTTCAGCTCAGGTCATGATCTCAGGGTCCTGGGATCGAGTCCCGCATCAGGCTCTTTTCTCAGCAGACAGCCTGCTTCCTCCTGTCTCTCTCTGCCTGCCTCTCTGCCTACTTGCGCTCTCTCTCTGTCAAATTTTAAAAAAAACTTAAAAAAAACAAAAAAACAAAAAAACAACTTAGGGGCTCCTGGGTGGCTCAGTGGGTTAAAGCCTCTGCTTTTGGCTCAGGTCATGATCTCCGGATCCTGGGATCGAGCCCCACATGGGGCTCTCTGCTCAGCAGGGAGCCTGCTTCCCTACTCTGTGCCTGCCTCTCTGCCCACTTGTGATCTCTGTCAAATAAGTAAATCTAAAAAAAAAAAAAAGAAGAAAATACTGTGAGACAGGGTAGGTTGGGGGTTGCAGGCGTGATTCCTGTGTACCTGGCTGTTGGAGAGCCATGCACCAACCTGGGCCATGGGCTTACTGATGGCAGGGCAGAGAGGAGAATGTGGGTTCTCTGGAGAGGGAGGAGAGGTCTTGGGAAAAGGCTATTACTAGTCAGATTGCTGGCATTCCTGAGGAGGACCTTGTTTGAAAAGCAGGCTGCACCCTCCGTCCCAAGCCACCCAGAGGTGAGAGGCAGTTATCAGGACAAATGAGGGAATGTGTGTGCACATACTTTGAAATGGTGACTCATTCCAGAGGCCTCCTGGTTGGTGTTATTACAGCTGCTGCTGCTGCTGCCACAAAACAGCTTTGAACCCTGAGGTGTGAGGCTGCCTAGAGGTAGGAGCAGGGAGTTGGGGGGTGGGGGACTTGCAGGGCAGCCTGAGACATGAGAGCCTGTGGTCAGTGATCGGGGAAGGGGCCCACAGGATGGATGAATAAGGCTCTGTCTCCTCTGTAGTGGCTGTAGGGTATTTGTGTGATTTCTGGTGCAGATAGAGAGCAGATCTGGGCCAGAGGGTCAAATGCCAGAGTCAGGCAAGGATGCCCTTGTTGGTGCAAGGCTGTCCAGGCGAACAGTCAGCAGAGGGTGTGGCACACCTCCACCAGATCCTGTCCCTGTTGGCCATGCAATGGCTTCAGAGCAAACTGGGCGCAAGCTCGAAGTCTCTTGGGAGAGAAATCCCGTTGTCCCTTTTCTCTTGTTCACCCTGCATCTGTTGCGAAGCTGCGGCAGGTCAGGGCGCTGCCACTGCTGGGCAGAGTTCCTGCCAAGCCCATGCAGTTGTTTCCAGCTGGTGCCAGGTCTGCCAGCCAGCTTCCCACAGCCACTGCCGCTGGGCGACTGGTTCGTAGAAGCGGCACACGCGTGAGCTGTAAGAGTGTCAGCGGAAAGTAGTTGGGGGCCCCCCTCCCTCACCAGATCCCTACCACACATTCGCTGGCCCCGGGACTTCTCCTTCAGCCTGTCCAGGGTAAGAGAGCTGTGCAGCAAATCTCCTGAGCGTGAACAGTTCTGTGGAATAAAGTTGGCTCTGTGGGCTGGCTGCCTGTCAGACGGCCAGCCAAATGGCCCTCTGCTAAAACTCTGAACTTGATTATGTGACATTTTTGTTTGAATCAGAGAGGAAAGCTGGATTGCTGAGCAGAGCCAAGCTGGTCATGGCTCTTGTTTCAGCTGTTTAGCACTAATTCCCTTTGGGGGAGAATCCTCACTGGGCCCCTTTTTAGACACCCAGGAGAAGAAAGAGAGGCACAGGCTTTCAAGCTTTAGAGGCCACTCCAGCAGGTGGAAAATCCAGGGTACTCCTCTCACCCACACTGAGAAAAAGCTTCGTTTGTGAAGGGCTGTGCCGAGGGAGAATTGGCTCACCCTAGTGCTGACCCACTGGAAGAGATGGGATCAGGGGGTGACCATCAGGGGTGAGAGGTCCCCTTCCAGTCCCTGTCCAGAGCAGAGCTCCAGACCCTGAGACAAGGCACGAGGAAGGGCACACCTCACCGTTGTCTGGGCACTCAGCCCTCAGCAATCTGCTCAGCCCCCTTTCCATGGGGAAAACACGTATGGCCATGAGTCCCCTTCATCCCCACATTCCAGGACACATCTCCCTGCTGTGTCATGGTCCAAATTTCTGCCACTTCCTTCTCCACATTCTGTGATCTGGAAAAGTGGTTTTTCTGCCCATCCTTGCATCTTGACTACAATAGCACAACAGCCTCCTAACGAGGCTTCCTGCCTCTGGGTCTCATCATCGTCGTCGTCAGCAGCATCCTGTATATATTTGTAGCATAACTTGCCAGAGCATGGTGCAGTCTAATTATTCCTCTGTTTGGAAGCTCTCAGTGCCTCCTCACTGCCTGCAAGAGACAGAAGAAAATGGGAGAACCTTCCTTTGAGATTTGGTTCCCACTTGACACTCTGAGTCTTACTACATTTTGTCCTGCCCACAGCCCCAACACAGATGCTCAGGAAACACTGAGAGATGGAGTGAATGAATATAAAAATTAGGAAGCCAAATAAGAGTTCTGTGGTGTTTTAAAATTTTCTCTAGAGGTATCATGCTAATATATGTGTGAGATTAATCATTGATAATCTTTTCATGGTTTTCTTGAGCTATGTCTCTTATCCAAAGAATTGGGAACCCTTCTTATTTTAAAAAGACGGCGAGGTTTATAGAATATATAAGGAAATTGAAAGTCAAATAACATTTTGATGTTTAATTTTTGAATTTGTAGCTCAGACAGTGCTTCCAAAAAGGATTTCGATCATTTGCTCTTTTTTTAGCCAGTCACTTCTCTAGTCAAATTTTAAAAGGTTTGGAAGAACATGTGATTTTTAAAATATCCTGGAGGACTTTTCCATGCCTGGGCAGCTCATGGGTCAATGCACAGCTATTTTTCTGTGTAAGTAGAGTGGGAGTGTGCTCTGCCCGTTCACTGAAGGTTGGGGGCCTGGTTTTCTGAACTGGGAGGTTGGATGGAAGGACTTCCTTTTTCCCCCTCTTGTGCCACAGCTGGGCTTCACTACAGAACTCCAGACATGTGCTACCCCATTTATGTTTGCATGCCTGTACCTACTGCAAGGTATTTTCTTCTGAGCTGATCCCTTTAAATTGTGGGGAGTCTGACTCCTGTGTCAAAGGTATAGGACACAGGTGTGAACAAAGTAGTCATTTGGAGAATAGTGCCAAGATAGTGTAGACTGAACCATGTAGGAGTTAGGAGTAGCTTTGGAATACACAACTCCAAATGAGATATAAATAGTTTCCAGCTGATTTGAAGGCCTATTATTTTTCAAGGTTTGAGCCATGCTTATAGGCACCTTCTGGTCAAATGAGGGTGGAGGAGTGTGGACTGGCACCCAGGGATCGAGTTCCCAGCCCAGCTCTGCAATTCATCCATTGATTTCCCTGGGAGTTGTATAGTACCTTTCAATTTAAAGGGTTGGGTCAGTCTGTTCTTGTGCTGCAGATCCTCTCTCCAGCCTTCTCCACCCTATCCTGTGCTCTGGAAGCTGATCAGTAGGGACTATATGAATGGGCTTCCTTGCTTCCTGGCCCCCCGTTGCATTCTTACCTTATAAGGAAATTATCATACAGGACATTAGGGGAGAGGGAGTGGCAGAGGAGTAGGGCCCAAGTATTGATTGTCCTGGCTCCTTGTATCTGTCTCCTGGCAGGCAGCCCTTTCCCCAGGGCACTCTGTCTGAATGTTCCAGTAGCCTCTTCTCCCTCACCCCTTTGGTCCTTAGGATGTAACTGTGGCACTGTTACGGGTCCCAGAACACTGCACTGTGGTTCCTCTAGTCCCTGCCCACCCTTTATAAATGGCCCTTTTATTAAACTCTCCTTAAATTACCCAGTTTGAGAGTGCCATCTGTTTCCTGCCAGAACCCTGATGGATACAGTTCCTAAGATCTTTTCCAGCTCTGAAAAAAGATGCCTGCAAACAGGGGAGGAGCTGGCCCTTTGGGGCTCCCATTTTTCACTCACTGCCTCCCTTCATGGTTCACCGGGATCAGGGGAGGGAGGGACTGGTAGAAACATGATCTCTAGAGCACAGAGGCACTAGGATAAGAATCACCATGCCTTGGTAGGCATAGGATGTTAAAACCCTGATTTTCAAAGAATACATGGGCATGCTCTTCCACTGTGGTCAGTGGACTTTCCCCACCTTACCCCAAGGGTGGCTCACACCATCTGAAGTAGAACTGTCCCTCCTACCCCTTGCTGCCTCTGTGACTTTGAGCAAGTGACTTCCCCCTCTGAGCCTCAGCACCTTCCATCCTTACCTGGAGTTGGTAACGCCTTCCCTGGCCTGCACATGATTGTTAAGAGGTGCAAAGGGGGAAGTCAGTGGGAAACCGCTTTGATGAACATCAAGTTCAGGACTGAAAAGGATTGTAGTCATAAACAGCTTTTATTGTGGTAGGGGTCACGGGCAGGGCACAGAGCCCAGTGGGACATTACCCCTGCTTCCGTCCTAGCCAGAAACCCGCCTTCACTCACTGTGCCCTGCTATGTGCACTTGCTGAGACATACGTGGCTCCCAGAGTGTCAATTTCAGGATCAAAGTGTGACCTCAGAGATACTAGATTACAGAATCATGTCATCAGACAGCAAGAGCAGCTTTCTGACATTCCTGGAATTCAGATCCCGGCCTTGGCGGTCGTAGGTGACCACTTATGACCCTTCCAAAAGCAGCTGCTTCAAAATAGTTCTAAGAGAGGATAAAGGATTTGAATATATTTTATTTATACATTTTTAAATTTCAAAGTTATCACAGAGACTTCTTGGCATACAAGAAAAATACCTGCTTGTAGACTACATATTTCAAGTCCAATTTTTTTCTTTAAAAAATTATAAAGGCGCTTAAAGAATTATCATATTCGCTTGGTACTGTTGATATTATGTTAGGCCATATGCATACAGCCCACATGAATAGACAAGTGGCAGAGCTGGGGGAGGCAGGAGGAGGTAAAGAAGTGACAGGCTGTGAGTCCATGGCATTCAGTGCCCTGGTGGATGCACAATTCACTGTATTTATTACCCAGCACTCTGCACAGAGCAATGTGGTGAATGGTAAGAGCATAGTACTTAATGGGAAAAAAGAAGAATGAGATGCACAAACTAGTATTTCCGTAAGTTAAAAATAGGTGCATAGAAACACCCATTGCATATTTCGTAAGCACTGTTGTGGACATAAGGATAACCTCAGGCACATTAGGAAATTTCTCACTGGGGCAAGGGGGACCGAAATGGGCCGTAGACATAAAAGGAAAAAAACTGCATGTATACATAATACAGTGTTAATCAGGAACTGTTGCGTAGGGTGAATGCAGCCCTCTGCTCCTGAGGTATAAAACAAACCAAAAGAAAGTCCTCAGTTTTTCTTTTTCTTTTAGGTTTTAAAAGAAACCTAAAAAGGGTTTTACTGTTAGTTTTGAATGGTCTTCCCCCATAGCCCTCAGTGTAGCCCCTGAACCACAGTGTAACACGTTAGTGGAACAAAAGTAATCTGTGTAGGGTCAGAGCACAGACACAGCACAAAAGCTGTGTAGAAACCACATGAAGGGAAGGAGGATGCTGTGAGCCGCCCCTCAGGCTCACTACTGGAAACTCAGCACCTGGTAGTGCCCCCCAAGTGGGCCAATGTCCATCACAGCAGGCAAGACTATTCCAAATATGGTTCTCTTTTGTTTAAAAAAAAAAAAAAAAAATCCCTTAGGGAAAGTAGAAGATACAACAAATGCATGTAAACTTATCAGAAGAGCCTTCATAAAATATTTTGAGCAATATACCCTGCTTTCTCCTTTTGATGTGTTTACTTTTAATCTCTTATGGGTAATTTTTTTTTCTGCAAAAGTGATATCCCATGTCTACATGTTCCCTTTTTACATAAATTACACTTTACGTCCTTATCCTAGTTATCTTCTCTTAGTGTTGCATTTAACAGTATTTTTCCATTTTGCTACATGGACTGTCACCATCATTTTTAATGGCCATGTAATACTTTATTGACTGAATATACCAACACTTATTAGAATGACATTTAAGCTGCTTTCCACTTATCCCCAACATATAAGTAATGCAGAAAACACTGCATGTAACCTCTTCATATTTTAAATAAGTCCCTTAGGATAGATTCAGGAAATGGAATTACTAGGTGAAAGAGTATACAAAAAGCATCTGTACCCTTGGTACAAATTACTAAATTGCTTTCAAAAAGGATTGTAGCAATTTGCACTTACAACAGTAATACATTCTTTTAGCAACATGGTTTTTAAAAGTTCTTTATTGCCAATTTAATAGTTCACATGCATTGATTTTATTTTTGTGTTTCTTTGATTAATAAAGAGATTGAAAATTTTCTAAGTTTGAGATGAGTACTTTTGTTTATATTAATATTTGGGTGGTTTTGGACTTTTCTTTTCAATTTGTACCCAACCCTTACCCAGTGTTTAGTTGTTGTCATGATTCTGCAACTGTTTTTCATTTTCCCTTTAAAATGTTTAAAAATTTTTATATAAAGTGTTTTTCTTTAAAGAAACTGATACTGATTCATTGGTGTTTTTTGTTTTATTTTGTTAGACAGATAAAAATCAAGATACTGTTGATTAAATTTGAGAAAGAAATTTTACAGCAAAGCATAATGAAAAATGCACTGAATTGAGGGCAGATAAAATGAGGTTTCAGTCCCTGAATTTGATGTCCTGGCTAGGCAGATCATTCAAGCTTTCTGAGCCTGTCTTCACTTATGCCATGGAAATTATGACCCACCTTCAACCTATGGGACTGGCTGAGCTCATGAACAAACGCTGGCATGGTGGGTTTTCTCAATAAACAGGGATCCTCTTCCTGCTCCTTGCCCTCCAGATCCTAGGGCTGAGCAGGCTGCTAAGTGTGGCTGAGTGGCTGGTCAGGAGAAACAAGCTGCAGTGCTTACCCAGGACTGCCTGTGGCGTGCCCAACCCTGCCCTGGGCCCCCCTGTTTCCTTCCAGGCAAGAGGTCCAGGGACTCAGGTTAGTTGCTATGCCCCTCTCCGATGGCTCTGAACAAGAGGGTTGTTCTGGCCTATCGGGTTACCAGCTTCCTGTTTGTCCTGCTATAGCCGAGTTCTCTCTGTCAGCAATAGGAGGGAAAGGAATAGTCCTGGATGGGTAACCTAGGTTCTCTAATTCCTCCTGCAGTGGGAAAGCCTGGCCCTTCCCACCAGGGGCTCTGTGATCCCGATCATGAGGCCGTGTGACCTTGAGCAGGCTTGACACGAAGTCCCATGTGTGGGGAGGGAATAACGGAAGGAAGGGCAAGTCACCATTGCTTGGAATTTAGAACTGTGGTGTCCAGGAACTAACACCAATGGATTTCAGTTGTATGCTGATTAAACATTAAACTTTAATTTCCCACAAAGTGAATGCACCACACATTCCCATTCTCTTCATATTCTGGGAAGGGTGGTTAAGTCATGAATGGGATTCAAATCCCAGCCCCCCTTATTAGCTATGTGACTTTGAGCGAGTGACTTAACCCTCTGCGTGCTTCAGTGTCCCTATCTATAAAATGGGAGAATAATAGTAACTACTTGGTAGGATTGCTATGAAGGTTAAATGAAGTAGTGTGAATAAAGTATTAGCACAATTCTAGGCCAGATAGAGTGACCCTAGTTTGCATAAGGCCCTAAGATTTTACTTGTTGAATTCCCTTTGAATCTATGGTTCTCAGAGGCTGAACTGCATTCTTCTCTTCAGAGATCTGGAAGTTCTGTGTAGAGGTAATTTGATGAAATTTCTCAGTTTTTTGAAGTAGATAATATTTGCGAAAGAATGTGCATCAAGAGTATAGCAGATATATTCCTGAAAAGTTAGTCGTAGAATAGAATGAATATTTTATTTTTATTGGCTTTGATTTTTAAAATTTAGGGCTAGGGGCGCTTGGGTGGCTCGGTGGGTTGGGCCTCTGCCTTTGGCTCAGGTCATGATCTCAGGGTCCTGGGATTGAGCCCCTCGTTGGGCTCTCTGCTCAGCAGGGAGCCTACTTTCCCCTCCTCCTCTGCCTACTTGTGATCTCTCTCTCTCTCTGTCAAATGAATAAATAAAATCTTAAAAAATATATAAAAAAATAAAATTTAGGGCTATATTCCCATGGGGAAAGTTGCTTGCTGCTGAAACCGATGTCCCTTTGTCCCTGACAAATACATAGAGGCTGAATTACGTTGTGCAGGGTGGGGGCTAGGGGCCCTCATGAGAGTTGTGAGCTTTAGCACATGTGAACGTGGACTGTGATGTCTGGGGGAGATGAGACGGTGGGGTATAGCTCTTCTCAAGCTCCACTGGTTCCAAGGTCAAGGCTCCTGTGGGCAAAGTCCCAGCCTCTGCCCTGCTTTATGACTGTCAGTAGGGCTTTGTTAAGTGGTGATTTTGTCCTGTGTCTTTCATGGGTGCTAGGACAGACACAGAGCCTACAGTGAGATGTAGGTAATTTAAATCACTTAATTCCCTTGCTTCTTTCAAGACAAGTTTATCATGGGCTGACTCAGTTTATTGCCGTACTCAGGAAATTGAAGCAAAGGATGAGCCCTCGATGTGGTTATGGCCGCTGCCACATTCACTTTTCCTCAGTGTGCTTTGCTGACATGACTGAATACTAACTCAGAGTATAGTACCTTTTGGGTTTCACAGACTTGGGGAGATCCCTTTTGGTAACAATTTTCAGTGCATTCGGAACTTAAGAACTAAGTCGAGGCTGCAGTGATGACTTTCTTTCTGTTACTCAGCAAGAACTGGGAGAGAATTCACAGAGGGGCAGCAGGATGTAAGAGGCAGGTAGAGCGATGTCTCTGGAACGGGGCGGGCTGAGGGATGAAGGAATAACAGAGTCTTCTTGATCTGGGGTGCAGATCACCTTCTCATTTTTCCACCGAACACCCAACAAGAAAACCCTTTGGCAAATAATAAGGATTTCTTTGCAGGCAAATAGATTTTCTTTAACATTTTAGTGAACTTCCAAAACAGGTTTCAGATTCTCTTACTAGGAAGGGCAAGACGTGAGGGAGCAGCAAGAAGCAGGAAGCTCGGAGCACCTGGGTGGCAGAGAGAGGGAAGAGCAGGACGCTGATAATGCTTACAAGTCAAAAGCTGTCATTAGGAAAACCTCTTTAGTTAATTACAGTTTAGCATATTCATTTGTAACTTTGAAGCACCTTGATTTATGGTGTCTTGGGGGGGTCTAGAATGACTTCCCCAGCAGAGAAAGGTGAATAGTACTGTGGCTCCCCCTGGAGGAGAGGAGGCCAGGTCCTTCTGCAGTCAACCCTGACCACTCCTTCCTTCCATCCAGGGAGATGTTTTCAGGCCTCAAGAGTAAGTTCTGGAATAGGGCATTGTAGTACCTAGCTTCTTGTTGGTTTGGAGATACTTCTTTTATGGGTGGTTTTGTGTTAGGAATCTCTGGGGTGTTAGCCAGGCTGCAAGCTACCGAGGTATCAGTTGACCACAAGAGGCAGAAGGGTTCCCATGTGTTTAGGGTGGGAAGGAGGGAAGAGATGTTAGCTGAAGCCAGCTATTGGGGTGGGTGGGGGAGGGGGTAGCATGGGAACCAGCCCAGGCTTCAGGAATAATGGGAGGAGGCAGAAATGTATTAAAAATCTGGTTATCATTTCAAAGGGAGTCTGACACTTATAAACAACCTTAACTACTTGTAGGATTTGTGAGAGCCTGTAAATGAGTAACCTTCCCATTCCACAAATATTTCATAAACATTAACTACACATTAGGAACTATGTGATAAACCCTCACAAGTCTACTTTGTTATTTCTGTTATTCTGTCTTCATCATCACCATAGCCCTAACACCCAGCCCTAGTCTATTTTCAACCATAGCTTCCACGTTTTGTTTTATTTATTTTATTGTTAATTGAAATATAATTGACATATTTGCTTCAGGTATACAACATAGTGATATGACAGCTCTGTACATCACTCAGTGCTGACCATGAAAAGTGTAATCAACACCTGTCACCACACTGTACTTACTTATTTTATAACCGGAAGTTTGTAACTCAACTTCCTTCACCTATTCTACCCATCCTCCCACCCCCTCCCTTCTGGCAACTTTCAGTCTGTTCTCTGTATTTATGAGTCTGTTTCTTTTGTTGTTGTGTATCTGTTCATTTCTTTTATTTTTTAGATTCCACATATGAGTGAAATCACAAGGTCTTTGTCTTTATCTGGCTTATTTCACTTTGGCTTCTACTTTTTAAATGCTTATTCTGGGGACACCTGGGTGGCTCAGTGGGTTAAAGCCCCTGCCTTCGGCTCAGGTAATGATCCCAGGATCCTAGGATCAAGCCCTGCATCGGGCTCTCTGCTCAGCCTGGAGCCTGCTTCCTCCTTTTCTCTCTGCCTGCTTCTCTGCCTACTTGTGATCTCCATCTGTCAAATAAATAAAATAAAATAAAATAAAATTTTAAAATCTAAAAAAAATAAATAATAAATAAATGCTTACTCTGTGCTGACACTCTTCTAAATGCCTTACAAGCATTATTCAATTTAACCTTCACAGTAACTGTCCTTCCACGGATAAGGGTAGCTGATACTCAAAGAGCTTAAATAGTTTGAGTAGCAACTTGATAGACATGTAAATGAAAAGTAGTATTTTAAAACCAAGGTCTACTTGATTTATCCACTGCCTAGTATGCCTCCTAAATGAGCAAACAGTATAAGCCTCAGCAACCTATACCCTTTATATTCAGACTGCCTGGAATATTTAAGACTAAAATATGTAGGTGGCAGAATGGGAGGCATAATCCCTGCTTTTCCTTTTTCCCAGAAAGCGGAGGGGGAATGGTTTCCTGAAGATTGTCTTGCTTTCAGGTGGAAGTGAGACACTGCAAACTGGATATGCCTATTAATGTATTTTTATTTCAAATCAGAATTTTTTGTGACACAGTCAAGATTATAGGTGTTAGAGATGAAGAAACTGAAGTCCACACAGGGGATGAGCTTTACCCAGGATTACAGAGAGTAAGAACGTTGCTCCAGAATCTAGGAACTTTGTTCTCTCTGTGTGGGAACATACATCTGCCTGCAACTGTTTCAGGGCTTCTATTCTATAGTCTACTTATCTGTTCTTTTGCCAAAATTACATTTTCTTAAGTTACTATTGCTCTATAAGTTTCAGTATCCAGTGGAGCCAGTCTATTACTGCCTCTGTGCTTTTCCACTTAAATCTTAGAATCAGTTTATCTGTTTCTAGTTTCCATAAAACAAATAAAAACTGCTATGGTTTTCTCTAAGATTGCATGGAATCTAAGGAAAAATCAACATCTTTCCAATGTGGAATCTTTAAAACCATGAACATGGTATGTCCTTCCATTTTTATGGACTTCATAATTTCTCCAAATAACATTTAAAAATTTTCCCTGTACAGATCTTGCATATCATAGTTTATTTCTAGATATTTTCTATTTGGATGCTAGTGTAAATTATAACTTTAGATTCTTTTTCCTTTTCTAAATATCTAGAAAATGTAAATCTAAATACTTATTTAGAAACATGAGATATTTTCAGACTGACTTTATATCTCCCAAAAAATTGTTGATTCTAGAAATTTATCCAAAGATTCCTTTGGATTTTCTATGCACACAATCAAAAAAAAAATCTGTGAATGAGTTTTTTTCCCTCTTTCTTACACCTCTTTTTCCAGTATGATGTTAGATCGAGGCTGTGATTCAGCCATCCTAGTCTTGTCCCTGATCTCTGTAGGAAGCTTTCAACATTTCACCAAGTATGATGAATGCTACAGTTATTTATAAATACAGTTTATCAGATTTAGGAAGTCCTTATCTAGTCTTGGTTTGCAAGGATTTTTATCATAAATGGATATTGAATTTCATCAACTTATTTTTCTGACTCTATGATATTTTTCTCCTGTTAATGTGATGAATTGCATTCCTGCATTAAACCCATTTGCTTGTGATGTATTATCATTTTTATATGTTGCTGGGTCCATTTTCGAATATTTTGTTCAGGATTTTTAACATCTTTGCTCCTGACAAGGATTGCATATAATTTTACCCTTTGCTAATATCTCTGTTGTGGTTTAGTTTGTCTCATAAAATGAACTGGTAAGTGCCATCATTATTCTTCTCTGGAAGAATTTGTGTAAGATATGTGTTATTTCCTTAAGAGTTTATTCAAAATGGGTGTTAATTGTTCTTTAAACATTTGGATGTTTTCTTTCAGTACTTGGACAATATTCCAGTGCCTTTTGGCTTTCAGTATTTTCATTATGAAATCAACTGTCATATTTAAGTCCCTTGATTATTCGCTGTCTTTTTTCCCACTGGCTGCTTTTAGGATTTTCATTTGTCCTTGGTGCACAGCAGTTTACTGTGAGGTGCTTAGGTATAGCTTCTTTTCATTCATCCTGTGTGGGGTTTATCCATTTAAGATATTTTATCTGTGTTTGATGTCTTTTTTCAGTTTTAAAATTTCTTGGCTCTTCTTCTGCACGGTTCTTTTCTTCCTGACCTGTGACTGTAACTGCATATCTATGATCGCTTCTTCATTCCCTATATCTCTTACTCCCTCATCTTTACTTTCTATCCTTTTGTCTCTCTGAATTTCAAACTAGGAATTTTCTTTGAATCTATCACTTAGTTCACTAATTTTCTTTTCAAGCTATGTTTGAGTTGCTCTTAAACCCATCTATTGAATTCTTTTTTTTTAATGTCCTGTAAACTTCTTGCATTTTTTAAAGATTTATTTATTTATTTTAGAGAGTACAAGTGAGTGGGGGGAGGCTCAGAGGAGGAGGGAGAATCCTGAAGCTGACTCCACGCTGAGCATGGAGCCCAGTGCAGGGCTCAGTCCCAGGGCTCAGAGATTATGACCTGAGCCAAAAACAGAGAATCAGAGGCTCAACCAACTGCATGACCCAGGGGCTCCACATCTATTGAATTGTTAATGTGAGTTATTTTGTTTTTAAATTCCAGGGGTTCTCTAGGTTTTTGTCTTTTATTTTGTTTCAAGTTCCCTAAAAAACTTCTCAATTTTATCTTTGAACATATTCAGCATAGTTTAAAAAAAAAAATCCATGTCTGATAGCACTTTTATTTTTAGCCCCTGTGAGTCTGTTTCTATTGCCTGTTGTTTTATTCAGTATCCATTCATATTGTCTTATATCCTCCTATACCTGGTTACTTTTGATGGAGTGCTAAACATCAGAGATGAATAGTTGACAGAAATAACTTGAGACCTTGAGTGATGTTATCTAACTTTCAAGAGCATTTATATTTGCTTCTGGCAGGACCCAGAGCACCAGTGATCTATTGTCACCGCCATCCAGTTTCAGGGATTGAGAGGACCTTTGTATCTGTGAGGACCAGTCTGCTTGTGGCTCACCTTTACTCTCAGAGTATAGCACTTTGGGAATAGGACTCTAATTTTAGATCCCCTAGTTCTACAGGCATCCAGAGCACAGCCTTTCAGCCTTTCAGCCCTTAGCCAGCTCTTCCAGGAGCAGGCATTCTTGGAGGAAGTGTCCTGAAATTCCAGGCTTGCCTCTCGAGATTTCTCTCTTCTTCTGAATCTTGGCTTTGTTATTCTTCATTGCTTGATAATCCTCCATAGCTTCCAGCAGAATTTTAAAAATATTTTTCTAGCTTTCTTCGTTCTCAGCAGGAGGGTTAGTCTGAATTACCTAGTCTAACATTATTTCATGGTTTTTAAATGTGCTGCCTTTATTCACATGGTGCATGCTGTGGATTAAATTGTGTCCTACAAAAAGACATGGGGAGAAGTCCTAACCCCAGTACCTCAGCATGTGACCTTATTTGGAAATAGGGTCATTGCAGATATAATTAGTTAGGATGAGGTCATACTGTAGCAGAGTAGGCCCTTAACCCAATGGACTTGTGTCCTTATAAGAAGCGGAGAAGAACACAGAGACAGAGGCACACAGGGAGAAGATGACCACGCGAAGACAGAGGGTGGTACATCCACAAGCCAAGGAGCAGCAAGGGTTGCCAGCAAATACCAGATGCTAGAAGGAGCAAGGGATTCTCCCTGCAAGTTAAAGAGGGCATATGGCCCTGCTGATACTTGGATTTCAGACTTCTAGCTTTCAGAACTGTAAAGCAGTCAATTTCCATTGTTTTAAGATACCCGGCATAAGTGGCTTTTGATTTGGGAACCTGAAGACACAAATACATTGCTTTATAGTGTACAGAGTGCTTCCCCAGAAACCACAGTGTTTGTTCTGCACAACTATCCTGACAGGAAGGGGAGCAGGTGGGTGGTGCTAAATGAAATCAGTTAGGGAAACTGAGGCCCAGAGAGGCAGCATCTAGGTGCCACATTTAGGTGTACAAGTCACAGGCAAAATTTGAATTGTAGCTAGGTGTCCTCCTTCTTTCTACCCCCTGAGATGCCATAATTTTCATTCAACTTCATCCCATCTCTCTAGTGTTCTAGGTCAAGAGAGGTGCCCAGTGACCCTAGTGCTAATGTCCATTGCTTTGGAGTTGAAAGGAATGGAACATTTACTTGAACATGTCCTGGAAAGTGCACACATTCATTTTTGTGTTCATTCATTTGTTCAGCAGACACTTACCGAGCACCGAGGTCCTATGCCTCGGTGAGGTCAGGGCATAGTACAGGGAAGGACAAATGCAGGAATGCTGGAACAAGAATTCAATTTCTCTCCTCAGGAGCTCACAGCTCAAAGGCAGAGAAGGTACATCTTTACAACTAAATTATTGTAGCTTTTAAAATAGAACTTAGCAGAGTATGAATAATTTTACTCAGGCAAAATGAGTTTTCCACTCTGGTTTATATACAAATGAAATGTAAGAAAGCGTTTGTATATCCTGTTTAGTTTTTAAGGCACATCTTTTGTCCTAAAGTGTTAGACACTCTCATTGTAATTATTTAGAAAATTATCTGTGGATAAATTGTCCTAAATTATATCACAATATAGATGAATAAATTTAGACTTTATTAGATTGATGTCATCTACTTGAAAATGTAGCCTTACAGCAAATGCCAGACCACAGTGTACTAGATATAGTTTTACTATTAAATGTTTCTGTTTAGTACACAGTGTTACTCAGTCATCAAATTTTTATTTATAACTTTCAAAAGAGTGTTAAAGGA
Organism: Meles meles; assembly: GCF_922984935.1. Classification (NCBI taxonomy): domain Eukaryota; kingdom Metazoa; phylum Chordata; class Mammalia; order Carnivora; family Mustelidae; genus Meles; species Meles meles. The sequence goes on along the minus strand of NC_060069.1, from coordinate 31,971,430 downwards.
AATGTTGGACAGTTCCTGTCCTCAGCCAGAGATAAACTGTAAGTGATGAAGCCTTCGTTCTTTGATTCATTCAGCCTTAATTTGAGTATCCAGGCAGTGGGAATATGGTGGCAAATAAGGCACAAAGAAACAAAGTGTAAAATTCAGTGCTATTGTGTTTGACAGTAAAAATTTGAGAGAAGAGCTAGATGAGCCAAGTGCCCAAAAGCATAGTAGGAATTAAGGCAGAGAAATGTGGGTTGGAGTTTTTGGTTCATGGAACTGGGCCTTAAAAGGTAAGAAAGAGTTAGGGGCCAGCAGAAGGCCTGGCAGGTGTATGAAGTGAGGAGAGGTGGCGAGCAGAAGCAAAGGCAGGGGCAGGGAAGAACCAGAAGCATACAGAAGGGTGCTCCAGAAGGGACATGTGCTCTGTATACTCAGTTTCACATGCGTACTTGCTTTCTTGAGTGAGAGAACAGACCTTGGGCCTGGTGCTCTAAGTCATAGTCTCTGCCTCTAACCAACTCTGACTTCGCTGAGGTCACTTCATTTCTCTGTACCTTTAGTAAGGAACTAAAAAATTCCACCTGGTATCAGAAAATTCCTCAAAGTCTAGCTTGTCAGAGCCCCTTCCACCCCTGTGCAACCTGCCCCCATTGCTTGCTTCGTCGAGCCAAGGCTTTGCCAGCTCTGGAAATCCCTATGTCTGCTTGGGTTGGCAGGCATCCCTGTGACCCCTGAGCTGCATGCCTAGTCTCCTCTTGGCGTCATGCCCCTGTTCCCAGACTGCCTCACTACCTTTAAGGAGAAATGTGGAATAGTTCCCAAGCCTTCTTGTATTTAATGTAACTCTTGGAGCCCCCCAGCCTATAAAATGTGGTCTCTCTCTCCCTGGGAATGTCATCTGGACTCCCATTTCTAGAGGATTCTGACTTCATTCTGTCCTGCCAATCACGTTCTATTTTTATATCGGCACAGTCTCTTACTAGTTCTCCATCTCGTGTTCTCTTGCTTGAATATGCTCACAAACAAACAGACCAAAACATATATTGCCTTATGGTGACACTAAGAAATTGTATTCTTCAATTATGGTAGAATTGTTTCTCATTTGTCTTTTTGCATCAGGTGGGATCTTAAATAAAAGGCAGTGCCTAGAGCTTGGAAACAATTTGAGTCATTGACCCAACAAACATTAAGAACTATATGTGATCAGCTGCTGTTAGCCAGTCAGAACCATGAGGAAAACACTGCTCTCTCCCTCCTATTTGCTCTCTGGAAGGGGAAACAGGGCCTGGAGAATCATGGGAGGAGAACCCTAAGGAGCACTGTGGGAGTGGCAGGAGCACCTTTTATTGTAATAGGATTTGTGTCAGTGGGAATATATGTTATTGAAAAGACTATGTGTAATACACAAATAGATTCGGTGTGATATCAGTGGTTTTCAGGGGGGCTCAGAAATCCCCCTTGGGCTGAGAGGATCATGCCTTTCTTCCTGCCCTCCTCCCGCCCCACAGCAGCTCATTTCAGCTTGCGGTATTTTATAGTAGGGTCCTTGTATGTACCTTTTAAAAATGTCCACCCATTGATATTTTAAAGTTTGGAAACTATTCTTTTCTATAAAAGACACTCAACTCTGTACCCTTGGGAAATTGCGCTTAGGGTCTCATGGTCAGAGGATCCTTGCTGTTTCCGGGAGTCTGCTTCAAGATAGGACCCTCACCTGAGGACATTCCAAACAGTGTCCTCAATGTAGAGTTGAAAGTTTTTCCCTTCCCTGGAAAAACAGTTGTGGAATTTTGGCTCAAGTTAATAACTAACACGACATGACAGGACAGGATCTCTGAATATGTTTTCACCTCCATCTTTATTTTAAAAGTGAGGTGTGAGGGAGATCCAGGAATAGGAAGAGGCGGGGCAGGTGTGGAGGACCGTTTTCAGAGGGATTTGATGGCAGTAGGTATTTGCTAATCCAAAACCAGGTCCTGGAGAAGCTGAGGGATCGGTGGGAGGCTGCAGTTCCAGGAGCCGGAGAATTATTCAGCAGATGGGACCCTGACGCGGAGGGAGAATCATCAGGGACCAAATGGAAGGAGGGCCAGGGCTCCCCTTCTTCAGGGTAACGGGCCCTCCATCAGCCTCTGCCCTCAAAGACCCTCCTGGGTTCCAGCAGTTATGTGTGGCCGGGCCTCAGGAGAGACAGAGAAGGAAGTTTGGTTTGTATGGCATTCCCCTCAGTGAGTAAGCCCAGTGAGGGAACCCACAGAATGGCTGGAGAAGGGAACTGGCAAAATCAGGCGGGGTCCAGAAAGCTCAATGAAGAGGCTGGAGAGTTAGGAAGCCTGTAGGGTGATTGCTTCTCTCAGGCTCTGCTAGAAGCTTAAGTAACACTCACATTCCCTCCTAGTTCCAGAGGTCAGAAGTCAAATCAGCTTTGCTGGCTTAGAGTCGGGTGTTGGCAGAGCTGGGTCCTTCTGGAGACTCTAGGAGACAGTCTGTTTCCTGACCTTTTCTGGTTTCGGGGGCACCGGCATTCTTCAGCTCATGACCCCTTCCCCACTTTACTCCAGCCTCCTGTTCTTTTCTCCTGTCTCCTACTTCCTACGTTGACCTTCTTGGCATCCTTAGGATTCCATACAGGGCCTGTTTGAATAATCCAGGGTCATCTCCCCATCTCTAGATCCCTAATGGAATCAAGTATACTAGTTTCCTTTGCCATAGAGGTAACATTTCACAGGTCCCAGGGGTTCAGATGTGGCTGCCTTTGGTGGGGAGTCTTATTCAACCTACCGTAAGATGGAAAGGATTTTGCTAAGTCGTGAGAAACAGTTTCTGGATGAAAGACACATTCACATCTCCGCTTGAAGTCTTTGAGCATGTGCTGCGGCGCCCTGCCTTGGGGGGCTGAACCAACCTGGTGACCAGAATTGAGCTCCTCAGACCTTCCCTCCAGCAAGCGGAAGGCTGCCTGGCCTTTGCCAGGTCTCGGTGAGACTGAGCACTGTGGGGGCAGCTCTCTCCAGAGCTGACTTGTCTGCTGCTGCAAGCAGGGGTGGGAGCTGCTGGAACTGCTCAGGAAGGAAGCAGTCTTCTCCTTTTAATTGGCAGCTTGAACTGTTCCGTAGCTCTGCTCCCCCTCAGATCAGCTGTGTTTCCGCCGCCTGTGAACATCTGCCCTGGTGCTTTCACAGCGGAGTGGAGGGGAGACAGGCCCTGTTGGGCGCCCTGGGAGGGGATGTGGGGGAGGCCCGGGCTCTTCCTCACTTTTGTCTGTGGATGGTCGAGGGCCAGGCACAGGCGATGGAAACGTCCTCATAAAGAGTGGTATTTTCAACAAGTGACCCTGTGGGAGGGAAGACCAGCGACTGGTTCAAGACCCACAGTCCTTTCACCCCTGCATTGCAGTGCTGTCGGTCACTAGGAATTTCATGTGGATGCCTTCCCCTTGCCATATGGACCGGGGCAAGTCTTTTTTTTTAAAGATTCCATTTATCCATTTGACAGACAGAGATTGTAACTAGTCAGAGAGGCAGGCAGGGAGAGAGAGGAGAAAGCAGGCTCCCCGCCGAGCAGAGAGCTCAATGTGGGGCTTGATCCCAGGACCCTGGGATCATGACCTGAGCTGAAGGCAGAGGCTTTAACCCACTGAGCCACCCAGGCGCTCCATGGGGCAAGTCTTTTAAACCTAAGCTCTCTTAGGTTTAAGCAGACCTAATAGTTCAGCCCAGTTCTGGTCTCTTCCCTGCCCCAACCCCCCTGTGCCCTGCTACCCTCTGTGTTTCTCAGCCCTGTGGGCCCGGCTCCACCAGCCGTAGGTTTGCATCTGTGACCCTCGGCCTTGTGAGCCTCGGAGAGCCAGACCGTTCATGAAGGAACCAGAGAGAGAGGGAGCTGAGAGAGCCGTCCTTGTACTTTCTCACCCATGACTTTATCTCTTTCTCGAACCCTCTGGAGGTGGCCAGCACAGGGCCTTTATTTCCCAGCTGACAGAGTTTCCCTTTGGAGCAGCTCAGTGATTTGCCCGAGGAGGGGCTGTTGGGGACGGGTGCTATTTGGGATTCTTTGCACTGCTCACACGTGAGGAGCAACACCACCATCCGCACTTGGCTAACAGGGTGGCACGTGCCCCATGGCACCGTCTCCTCCACAGGCAGGAGAGAGACCAGACAGTGTGCAGGACCAGTGCCCATTCTGCTGGACACATTTGACCCATGCCTCAGTCCTACGACCACGTTTAGAGGCTGTGTTACAGGCAGCTGGGTATGTGTGTGTCTGTCCCCTCTCACTCGTTAGTATGGCCTTTCTTGAGGACAGAAACATTTCTTTAACTGATTTTAAGTTCTCAGTGCCTAATCAGCCACTGGCACATAGCTGGTGTGAGGAAGCAGTCCCAACCCTTACCACCACACATGCATGCACACACACACCACACACACACACACACACACACACACACACACACACACACACACACACTGTACAACTTTTGAGCTGATGTATAACTGTTCGGACTCTCTGAGGCCCATGAGGCCTTCCCTGTGTGGTAGGCAGATGTCCCTCCTTTAAGATAGTGATCATTACAACTCCTGGTCATCCTGGGGCAGCCCATTTCTTCTCTTTGTACCCTGTCATCTGAGGCCTTGTTTCTGTGGAGTTCACATGTGCTTGAGGACTTCTTCCTAAGTTGTGGGCAATGAAGACCTGGGCTTCGGGGTAGAGAGGTAGCCGGGGACAGCCCCGGAGACTTCCTGTGGAGAGGAGTGCCAGGGCAGCCGAATTAGCGATGGCTGCAGGTGACTCCCAGTCCGATGCTTGAGTGCTGTCCTCAGACTTGGGGCACTGTGGAGCATGAAGCCCCGGGTCTGTGCCCAGACTGAGCCCGAGCGGCCTGAAGAGCAGTGCCCTGACGTACTTGAAGCAGGGACAGCAGTGGCCAGTTGCATTCCTAGAGTGAAAGCAGATCTCAGGACAAAAACTGGGCTACAAAGTCCCAATTGCTCCATCCCATGGAGAGATTCTCCTCTGCGCCGGGTAGAGAGGATCAGGGTGTTACTTTATGAAAGGAGCTAGCAGGCATCCTTCTGATGCCAGATAAATCTCTACTCCTCGCAAAGTAGCTCTGTTGAGTTATGGGTTAAATCAGCTTTTACGGGCACCTTATTACTCTTTGTCACATGGCATTTATGGGAAAGAATATTCCAGGTCCTAAACAAGTGACTGGCGAAGTAAGGCTTGTGAGCACAGCCTGCTCGCCAGCCAGGGGCTTGCCACCTCCTGGCCTGGGCCACTGGCGTGTCTCTGCAGAAGAACTACCTTCAGGGCTGCAGGCCAGTCCAGCCTCAGAGCCCACAGGCCTGCAGGACTCTCCCAGCCTGAGGGCGTTTGACGAGCCAGGGCCGCATTTCCATCGTGGACAGTAAGGGGTCAGTTCATCTAGCATCCTTTACTCTGTTCCGTGCTACCTCGTCTCTTGTAACATGACAACAGCCCGGTCTGAGCCATGGGGGGGCCACTGAGGGGCTGTAAGCAGCAAAGGACCTAAGCACATCTGCATTTCAGAAAAGACTGCTCTGAAAGAGTGGGTGCAGAGAGACCTGTCATTAGTCAGACTGTTGCACAGGTCCCAGGGAGGGGGGGGTGGTGGCGTGGGCCAGGATGAAGGCTGAACAGATGGGAGAAGAGCCTGCACCTGGCAGCAGCTTGATTGTGGGGGATGTGGAAGGGAAAGCTAAGGTCACCGTCCATGTTGCTGATGTGCCTGAAGTGATACGGAAGTAGTCAGCGGGAAGAAGGAGCCCTGAGCTCTTCTTCTGGGGAACCCTAAAAATGCCGTGAAGAATTCCAGAGGACTGCATCCCAGCTGATAGTTCAAATGTGTTCTTAAAATATCTGATCTTGGCAGAATGGAACTCTGTGTAGGAAGAGTCACATGGTACTTCTTATTCCATGTTCAGTCCCCCAAAGTGTGGGGTTTATTTTGAAATATGTGGTTTAAGGATTTTTATCTTGAGAGGTTTCTTAGGGTCGTTTGTTAATATTTTTTCCATTTAGAAAGATTATATCCTAGAAGATTCCTGGTTAAGGAACGAATAACTAAATAGATTTCTTACAAAGTCATGCTCTTATGGGAATTAAAAATGTACAGTTAAAACTATAGGCTGTCGACGGTGACATTTAAATGTGCATATTTCCATCTGAATTATTAAACGCTTAGCCTGTTAATACGAACAAGGCTTCTAGGTATTCCTTGCTTTTTTCCTATTTCTTTTACATGAAACAACGCACTTGCAAAGCAATATAAGGTTCAGGCAGTATTAAAACACTTATTTAGGCTATCAGGAAAACTATGATTGTAGCAAAGGAATGTCACAAACTTGTGATTTGATGAAATTTCAAAATTAGTCTGAAAACCTCTGTCCATATGCATGAGAGCTGATGCCTGTTTGCATCAAAATGTCACAAGCATATCCTCTGTTTTACCTTTCTCTTGTTAAAACGAAATAGGGAAGAGTTTCTATGTTTGAAAACTGGGAACAAGGACAATAGGCCTCTTGCCATATGCTTCAAACTAGTCCAAGGTGAAATTTCCTTTGTCTTAAAATTCTTGAGGTAAGAATTCAGAGTTCATCATGATTCATACTAAACTGCTTCCATTATTTGGCCTAGAGAGAGGGAAGGAGTGCTGTGTGTCCTGTTTATGTGATGAAAATAAATTTCTCTAGGCCAGCCATTTGCTCTTTTGTCCCTTGTGGTTGCTATCCCACGACTGGGAGGCTTGTTTATCCATGCGAAAAAGGAATTTGAAAGAGTTATGAAGTCCAGAGTTGATACTTGAGAGACTGAAAAACAGGGACAAATGACCCGGTGCCAACAGCGTTTACTTTTACTCGGAGACTCCCCAGTATTGTAGTTACCAGCTTTTCCAGCAAGGGTTGGAGGGCACCATGAGGAATTATCCTGGTGGGTAACATGGAAAACCTTCTGGGCCTATGTTGATCTTCCTGCCTCCACAATTGCAAAATAATGACAAAAGTAAATATTTGGGTCCAGGTTTATTTTGGTCAGACAAGTTCCAGTCTGGTTTCTAAAATTAGGAATTCTGCGGGATGCACGTGGTTTGGGGCATCCTGCCAGAGAACTTTGTCTCAGGGATATACAGTTCTCTTATTTGTTGTTGCTTGCTTGGAAATGTGGATCTAAACCTTCTCTTGTGTCTGTCCATCTGGACAGACCCACTCCCAGTGGTAGGAAGGCTCTTCCCAGCTAATTTGGGTGGGTTCCTGCCCCCTGCCCTCACCCCTACTTGCTGTCTGTCCTTCATTTACTGCCAGACAATCCTTCCAAGAGCACAGCTCTCATCCTGTCCCTCCTCAGAGCATTCACTGACACTCACCCCCCCCACACACACTGCCTTCAGGCTAAAGGCCCTCTCCACCATGGTCCTACCTGGTGGGACATCTTCTGCCACCACCCAGATTGGCCTCTCCATGGCCCCTCAGACACACGGGCTGCTTGCTTGCCCTTGTAACTTTCCATTGCCCCCATATAAATATCCCTCCATAGTCCCTCTGTCCATCTTTCCAGGCCCAGCTGCAGCCCCATCTCTCCCGGGAAACCGTTCTGTCCAAGGGAAGCCTCAGCCAACCACTGTGCATACTTGCCTGTATCATCCACTGTTGTCTCGTTCCCTCAGCCCAGTGCTAAGGAGGTACTCAGGAAACATTTCTGTTCAAGGTTGTCTTTGAGCATCAGGTTCTCCCCCTCAGGAAGCTGTTCTTGCCCTATAAAAGGCTGCCCTCCCGCTGCTGGTTCCTGTGCTGGTCTTTCTCCTCTTCCCAGACCTGTTCAGCTCTTTGTAGAAGGTGGTAAGGGCTGCTGTTACCCTGCACCTGTAACTGGGGCTGTGTTTGGGGTGGGAGGAAGACCTCATTCCCCAGGCTTTGCCTTCATCTGCCTTCTTGGGTAAAATAGGAATAAGCAGGGTCAGCTTCATGGGTGTGCGTCCTGTGCCCCGCAGAGGGCCCCACACTTGGTTTCATGCTCTGCTTTTACTATCTTAAAATTCTTACTTTTTTCACAAGAAGCCCTGCATTTCCATTTTGGACTGGGTCCTACAAAGTATATTATATCTGATTCTAGGAGTAGGGCAGCTGCTGACAGACTGGTAAGGGTAGGGAAACGTTACAGAAGGAATGCTGGGTGGGGTATGTGTGGAGGGGGGGATGGAAGGTGGGTAACAGAATGGGAGGAGAAGTGGAGGAGATATATCAGTTGTGAGGTTCCTTCCTTAAAGGGGTGATAGTTCTCCACAGCCAGGACTGTTCATCGGGGGTGGTGACTCCACAGGACCTGACTTTGGCCCTAAATAGGTTTATTTAAGTTCTGTTGTAAGTTTCCCATTTTTTTAAAGATTATTTACTTATTTGACAGACAGAGATCACAAATAGGCAGAGAGGCAGGCAAAGAAAGAAGGGAAGCAGGCTCCCAGCTGAGCGGAGAGCCTGATGTGGGGCTTGATCCCAGGACCCTGGGATCATGACCTGAGTCGAAGGCATAGACTTTAACCCACTGAGCCACCTAGGCGCCCCAAGCTTGCCATTTTTATCGGGCTGTTCCAACTTTCCCATCCTGATCAGAGGAAGAGCCAAGTCCTTCCAGTGGCCTGTGGACCCTACCTGACCTAGTGCTTTACCAAACTCTGTTCCTACCTCTGTCTACTCAGTTAGTCTGTTGCAGCCACATTGGTCCCCTTGCTGTTCTTGAACATGCCAGAATGCCCCCCACCCCCACCCACCCCAGGACATTTGCACCTGCTGCACTCTGAGCTCAGAGTGCTCTTCCTCTAGAAGGCTTGCCCCTGCCTCGTTCAGGCCTTTACTCAGGTGTCACTTTATCAGTGTGGTCTTCCCCCCAGATACCCTATTTGAAATCATACACACACACACACACACACACACACACACACCCCAACACATGTCTCTTTCACCTCCTTCCTGCTTTGATCCACAATACTTTTCACCTTTTAACATACTCTATACTTTACATGTTTATTTTTTGTCTGTCTCCTCCCACTGGAATATAAGTAAGTTCAGTGAAGGCAGGGATGTTAGTAAGTTTTGTCCACCTAGAACACTATCTGATACAGAATAAACACTAAATAAACATGTGCTAGTGAATTCACTGCCTTCTGGGGGCTGACAGTACTGCTTTATGATGAGACTGTTTTTCACAGGGACTGCACCATTTTACATTTCCAGCACAGTGCTCAAGTGTTCCAGTTTCTCCACATCCTTATCCTTGCCAACACTTGTTATTTTCTCTTGTGGGTTTTTGTTTTTTTTTCTAATAATGGTCATCCTTACAGGTGTAAGATAATTTCTAATTGTGGTTTTGATTTGCATTTCCTTGATGATTGAGCATCCTTTCATATACATATTGGCCATTGTAGGTCTTCTTTAAGAGAAATGTCTATTCAAATCTTTTGTCCATTTTTAAAATCAGATTGTTTTGTTTTGCTAATGAGTGATAGGAGTTCCATATGTATTTTGGATATTAACCCCTTACCAAATATAGGGTTTGCAAATATTTTCTCCCGTTTTGTAGGTTGCCTTCTCACTCTGCTGATGGTTTCCTTTGCTGTGTAAAAGCTTTTTCTTTTGATACAGTCCCACCTACCTGTTATTGCTTTTGTCACCTGCACTTTTGGTGCCGTATCGAAGAAATCATTGCCAAGACCAATGACTTTCCCTGTGTTTTATTCTAGGAGTTTTATAATTTTAGGTCTTAAGTCTAAGTCTCTAATCTATGTTGAGTTGATTTTGTGTATGGAGTAATATAAGGGTCCAATTATATTATTTTGCATGTGGATATACAGCTTTCAGAAACACCATTTGTTGAAGGGACTGTACTTTCCTCATTGTGTAGTCTTGACTCCATTATTGAAGATCATTTGACTATGTATGTGTGAGTTTATTTCTGGGCTCTTTTGTTCCATTAGACTTTATGCCAGCACCATACTGTTTTGTAGCTTTCTAGTATGTTTTCAAGTCTGGAAATCTGAGGCCCCCAGCTTTGTTCTTCTTTCTCAAGATTGTTTTAGCTATTTGGGGTTCTATATGAATTCTAGGATTGTTTTTTTTCTATTTCTGAAAAAAAAAAAAGCCATTTAGATTTTAATAGAGATTATACTGAATCTGTAAATTCCTTTGGGTTGTGTGGACATTATAACAATATTAAGGCTTCCAATCCATGAACACATGCTGTCTTAGCATTTTTTTGTGTCTTTTATAATTTCTTTCAGTAGTATTTTTGTAATTTTGAGTATACAAGTCTTTCATCCCCTTGGCTAAGTTTATTCCTAAGTGATTTCATTTTTTGGGATCCTATTGAAAATACAGTTGTTTTCTTAATTTCCTTTTCATTATTGGATTGTTTACTGTAAGCAGATGGAAATGCTGCTGTTTTTTGTCATTAACTTTGTATCCAACAAGTTTGCTGAACTCATTTGTTACTTCTAATAGTATTTTATGGGATCTTTAGGGTTTTGTACATATAAGATCATGTCACCTGTGAACTGAAGTAATTTTGCTTCTTTTTTTAACAATTTAAATGCCTTTTATCTCTTTTCCTTGTCTAATTGCTCTAGCTAGGACTTTCACTACTATGTTGATTAAAATGGCAAGTGGGCATCCTTGCTTTTTTCCTGATCCTAGAGGAAAAGCTTTCAGTTTTTCACTTTGAATATGATGTTAACTGTGGGCTTTTCAGAGGGGGAAAGGGAGCCATTTCATAGGAGAGATATGTTTAACTGTAACATAATGACAATAACAACAACAAAACTATGGTCTACATATGTAAAAATACTTAGTATATTGTGATTCTTTTTATCCTCGTTTTTTAATGTTTTGTTATGAGATGGTATTGAATTTTATCAAATACCTTTTCTGTATCTGTTGAAGATCGTGTGATCTTAATGTTTCACTCTATCAATGTGGTGTATCACATCGAATGATTTGTGTATGTTGAACCATCCTTGCAATCCACAGATAAATCCCACCTCATGGTATATCATCCTTCTAATGTGTCGTTAAATTTGGCTTGGTGGTATTTTGTTAAGGATTTTTACATCTGTATTCATCAGGGATATTGGTCTGTGCTTTTCTTTTCTTTCTTTCTTTTTTTTTTTTTTTTAAAGATTTTATTTATTTATTTGACAGACAGAGATCACAAGTAGGCAGAGAGGCAGGCAGAGAGAGACAGGAGGAAGCAGGCTGTCTGCAGAGCAGAGAGCCCAATGCGGGGCTCGATCCCAGAACCCTGGGATCATGACCTGAGCCGAAGGCAGAGGCTTTAACCCACAGGCGCCCCTGTGCTTTTCTTTTCTTATAGGTCTGGCTTTGATATCGAGATGAATCCACCCTCATAAAATGAGTGACGTGTTCCTTCCTCTTTAATTTTTTTGGATGGGTATGAGAGGGATTGGCATTAATTCTTCTTTAAATGTTTGATAGAATTCTTCAGTGAAGCCATCTGACCCTGGGCTTTTTTTTGTTGGGAAATTTTTTATTACTGATTCAGTTTCCTTATTCATTATTGAATTGTTCAGATTTTCTCTTTCTCTTTCTTCATGATTCAGTCTTGGTAGAGTATATGTTTCTAGAAATTTACCTGTTTCTTCTAGGTTATCCAGTTTGTTGGCATATAACATTTCATAATTGTCTGATAACCTTTTTTTATTTCTGTGACATCAGTTGTAATGCCTCGTGTTCCATTTTTTATTTTAGTGGAGTCTTCTTTTTTTATTAATTAGCCTAGCTAAAGGCTTGTCAGTTTTGTTCTCTATGCCAAAAGCAACCTCTTAGTTTCATTGATTTTTTTTTTCCTGTTCTTTTTCTAGTCTTTATTTTGTTGATTTCTGTTATAATTTTTATTTCCCTCTTCCTTCTGCTAACTTTGGGCTTGGTTTGCTCTTCTTTCCTTGAGGTATAAAGTTAGATTGTTTATTTGATATCATTCTTCTTGTTTAATGAAGATATTTGCCATTCTCAGCTTCCCTCTTTGTACTGCTTTTTCTATATCCTGTAAGTTTTGGTATATTGTGTTTTCATTTTTATTTGTCTCAGGTATTTGTGATTTCTTCTTTGACCCATTGGTTATTCAAGTGTGTGTTGCTTTACTTCCACATATATGTGAATTTTCCAGTTTTCCTTCTAGTATTGATTGCTTGTTTAATTCCATTTTGATCAGAAAAGTTACTTGGTATGATTTCAGTCTTCTTAAATCTGTTAAATCTTGTTTTGTGACCTAACATGTGATCCGTCTTGGAGAATGTTCTGTATGCACTAGAGAAGAATATGTGTTTGCTACTGTTGGATGCAATGTTTTGTATATGCCTATTAGGTCCACTTGGTCTCTCATGTTGTTCAAGTCCTCTGTTTCTTTATTTGTCTTCTCTCTAGATATTGTGTCCGTTACTGAAATCAGCTATTATTGGGTCACCGTCTGTTTCTCCCTTCAGTTCTGTCCAGGCTTGCTACACATACTTGTGTGCTCTAGTGTTGGGTACATAAACATTTATAATTGTTGTCTTTCCAATGAATTGGCCCTTTTACCATTAGATAATGTTCTTCTTTGTCTCTTGTGACAGTTTTTACTTAAAATCTCTCTTTTTTGTTTACCATTTGCGTGGAATGTCTTTTTCTGTCCTGTCACTTTCAGCCTATATTCTTAAATCTAAATGGGTCTCTTATAGGCAGCATATAGCTGGATCTTATTTTTTTATCCATTCAAGCACTCTGTGTCTTTTGATTGGGGAGTTTAATTATTAACGTTTGTGCTAATTACTGATAGGGAAGGTCCTACCAGTGCATTTTATTTTCTGTCTTGCAACTCTTTGTCTCTCTTTTTTCTTTTTAGCTATCTCGTGTGTCATTGATTTTTTGTGTGTGTGGTGACATGCTTTTTATTCCTTTCTCATTTTCTTTTGTGTCTCTTCTATAGGTATTTTCTTTATTGTTATCGTGGGAGTTACAGAAAACATCTTATAGTTGTAACAGTCTATTTTAAGCTGATACCCAAGGCCATTTTTAATCTTGGAACAATATTTAGGAATAAGGTACAACAAATGGATTTTTTTTAACTTTTTCATTTTAACCTTCCTTTAATTACTTTAATGGAATTAGTGAATGTATATTTTATGAGCCTAATACAACCAAATCCCAATGGTATTTTTTTTAGAACTTGATAAAATGATTCTGACATCCATCTGGAAGCATAAGGGGTTAGACTATCCAAGAAATTTTTGAAAGGAAAAAATTAAGGGGGTCTGGTACTATTAAATATAAAACATAAACCTGCAGTGGCAAAGCTTTGTGTTAGTGGCACAAGCAGAGGAATGGAGTGAAATAGAGTGGGATGGGAAGAAATAGAAAGAATAGAATGCCCAAATCAGTGTACAAAGGTGAATTGTTAAATCAGTGGTATTAGGATATTTAATCTTGGAGGGGGAATAGGTAGATTCATAGATCCTACTGTATACAGCATAAACTCTAAACAGATAGAATATTTAAAAGATACTTCCTTTAAACCAGAAAAGAACAAGAAGAAAACTTAAGTGAAGTCTTTATCATATTAGGGGGCACCTTGGTGGCTCAGTCGGTTAAATGGCTGCCTTCAACTCAGGTCATGATCTCCGGGTCCTGGGATCAAGTTCCACATCCGGCTCCATGCTCAGCGGGCAGTCTGCTTCTCCCTCTGCCTGCAGCTCCCCCTGCTTGTGTTCTCTCACTCTCTGTCTCTCACTCTCTCTCAAATAAATACACAAAATCTTTAAAAAAAAAAGTATATCATATTAGTGTGGAAAGGAATCAATTAAAAAATCATTAGATTTGACTCCCTAAAAACTCAAAACTTCGCCATTATAAACATCTACAGCCATTATAAACAAAAGCAAAAGGCCTAAAACAAACTGAGACTATTTCAACACACAAAACCATCCAGTACAGAACAGTCTGAGGATTACGTCTCCAATACAGGATAAAGGAACTCTTAAAAATCAAAGAAAAAATGGAAGAATAGGCAAAAAGTATATAAGCACAGTTCTCAGGAAAAGAAATAGAAATGGCCAAAAGTTATAAGAGAAATTATAGAACTTGGATGGCAATAAAAGACAAGCACATGAAAGCAAAAAGGTTGCCATTTCCACCTTCCAGACTGGCGAAGGCTATTTACAGTCTCCATGTTGGCCCAGCCTCCGTGGCATAACCCGCGGGTGGGCGCACACATTGACACTGCCCCTCTATGTGGCAGATTGTCCACAGGTATCAAGAGGCTTGACTTTTTTTTTTTCCCAAAGACTTTGGTCCTAGCAATTTGACGGCTAGGAATTTCTTCTAATGGGATAATCAGACATGCACTTAAAATTATGTAGACTGATTTCATCGTAGTATTATTTTGGATATTTATTACTCATTATAGTGCATGAGACATTACATAGGATTATTAATTTAATAAGTAATACAAAATTCAAAGGATACTAAAAGGAAATAGAGTAAAAAATAATTCTCCTTTCCTTCCAGTTGTGTCCTCCATATCTCTGCCATGGAGCAACCAGTTACTTATAAATCCTCTCAGAGATGCTCTTTGCACATGTGAGAATAGACACATTCTTGTGCTTTTTATTTTGCTAATCTATTTAATTCTGTATTTGAAGGTTGATGGCAACATGCTATATGTACCATATGTACCTCACTTTTCTCACTTAATAAGTCTCAGAATGTGCTCCATTATCAGTAGGCAACATAATTGCAGAGAAGCACAGGTGAGTGGGGTTTGAACAGACTCTACTACTTCCTAGCTATGTCATCTTAGACACATTTTTTAACTTCTCTGGGCCTTAGTTCCCTCATCTATAAAAAGAGTACAGTAATAGTCCTTACATCATAAGATTACTGAAACGATTCAATGAATCACTGTTTAGAAAGTGTATAAAATAGCAACAAGCACATCTTACATAAGTGTTAGCTAATATTAATACCTATGGAGCTGCAGCCTTCTTTTTAACAACTGTAGAATATTCCACACCCAGGATCTGTTCTATTTTGTCCCATGTCAGTGGACAACTAGATTGTTCGTAGCATTGCTGTTGCAAACAAACTGCAGTATTTGTCACAACACTTTTTTAAAGGAAACAACATGACTGTCCAGAGTCAGTTTAGTTATGGCATGGTGTACATCCACACAGTGGAATATAATACAGTGAACCAAAGCGAGGTTGTAGAAGGGTATCAGATATGTGAAGATGTTCCCATATATTTTTTTAAGTAGAGACAAACATTTTTAACATTCTATTTTTTCCATTATAGATTGTTATTTTTCTCCACACTCTTTAAAAATCATTTCTCAAGTTCTACAATTAACCTAGTCCTATGATCCGGAGATAGCCATGCCTACTGAACATACTGGTGAATTTTATCTGATCGCTTGCTCTCTGAAAATTTGCACTAATTCTTCTATAGGGGTTGCACACCTTCACTGAAAATGTCTGGGAGCTAAGAGTTGGATTCCTCAGGTGGGGGGTTGGCCATAAGTGGATGGCCTAGATTAAACCAGCTTGGAGGAAGAGGCTCGCTGTGGTCAAGAGGGCTTCCCAGGAAGCAGAGCTGCTTGGGCTGACCTCTCTCTGAACAGTCGGAGGAGCTGTTTCTTTCTAATGGTATCTCAGTCATTTTCATTGTTCTGAGTTTCCTCTCATACATGCATTCATTTGGCAAACATCTGTCACGAGGGGCCTATTTGTACCAACATGCTTCTATATCTCAGGGACTCTGGCATGAACAAGATGAGTTCCAAGCCCATAGCTCTGGGGCCTACATTCCAGATCTTGTTCAGAAACACAGGACAGAGTTACAGACATGAGGCATGTGCAGTGTTTCTGAGATGCTTCCCCAGATGGTGATCACAGGCACTTCTCCCTGGGTCTTCCCAGTGGCATTTCTTGTGGCTGCACAGTATTCTGTCCAGCTACTCTGCATTCGTTTAATTAACCATTCCTACTCTGTAGGACATGCACG
Source organism: Meles meles (assembly GCF_922984935.1). Classification (NCBI taxonomy): domain Eukaryota; kingdom Metazoa; phylum Chordata; class Mammalia; order Carnivora; family Mustelidae; genus Meles; species Meles meles. The sequence goes on along the minus strand of NC_060069.1, from coordinate 31,955,384 downwards.
TGTTTTGCATGAATAGTTCATGGTCTTCAACACATCACTCCTCTGCTTTTCAAATGGATAGTTCCAGTTTACCGAGTTATCAGCCACATGGGAACGAAGGGGCCTGGACCATCAAAACCTCCCCACTATGTTGGCTCTCTGTTTTTATTTCTATTGTTTCTATTCATTTAACAGGTACAAAACTGAGTTTCGCTGTTTAAGTGTTCATTTATTTGATTACTGTTAAATTTTAACCTTTACTTCCTCTTAAGTGCATTTTCTATTTAAATCCTTTGTTCTGGTACTTAGTTGGGCTCTTGCTGTGAAAAACGGACTCTGTACAGTGATGGCTGAGAGCTCCCTTCTAGACTCCCACAGACCTGGTTTCTGTCCAGCCCTGTTACTTAGGAGCTGTGTGGCCTTGGGCCAGGGGTCTTGGACATGCTGAGGCATGGAGGGCGTTCCCAGCACAGGGACACTCCTTGGGAGCTGAGTTACAGAGTTTGGTGGCGTGGGGGACATTTAGGGCTCAGTGAAACAACCACTGTGTCTGACCTTATCTAAGAGGCCTAGCACGAGTATCCTTGGCTCACTTTGGAATTTTCAGAACTGCAGCCTTTGGAGTAATGGCACGCAACACAAGGCCTCATATTCATTTTCTTCCTGGAAGTAAACCCCAAACCCAGAAGAGGACGGGGAAGAAACGGGGAGGGCGGGTGGGAAGCCTGGGAGCCCTGCAGTCAGGCAGCTCTGGCCTTGAACCCCAGCACCCTCACCACACAGTTGTGAGTACTCTGAGTCTCCATTTCCTTACTGGGAAGCGGGGTGTCTTCTGGAGGGACACTTCTTGCAGAGTGCCGGATGAAATTGCCAGGGGAATTTTATCGCTTAGAACTAGATATAGGGACTGCCTGGATATCTCAAAAGGTAACTCAGTGACTAAGTCCTTTTTCTAGGAGAAAAGGATGTTTGGATTCTCAGCAGCCACATCTGCTTTTGAACTCTGTGCGGTCTGTGCCGTGGCCTCTCCCCACCCCAGCAGCCCCGTCAACAGCCCCCCTTTTATTCAAACAGAGAAAAGTTGTGTTTGTTGACCACTCTTTTGGGGGTGGGAAAGGAATGTAATGTATGCATAGACTGCCCAGAATTTCCTGTTAGACACCCACTCCAAACCACGGCCCTGGGATGCATTCCAGAGATTGCAGCCCAGTCCTACAAAAGAAGAAAGGGTGCATTCATTTAAATGCCGGCCACTGAGAGGAACTCCCCCACCCTCCTTAAAAAGAAAGGTGTTTAGCTTTCTTCTGTAGTAGCATAGTTGTGAATTCAACTGCATGGTCTTCGCAGGGCTGTAATGTGCTCTGACGTCCCCACGTGTGAAGAAGCACCTTTTCCTTGGGAAACTCCAATGTGTGGTTTTATAGCCTTAACGGCATTGGTGTCCACGTTGATGCTTGGACATGTTTGTTTTGTTTTTAAGATTTTATTTATTTATTTTGACAGAAAGACAGTGAGAGAGGGAACGCAAGCAGGGGAGAGGGAGATGTGGAAGAGGATGTGGGAGAGGGAGAAGCAGGCCTCCCGCCGAGCAGGCAACTCGATGTGGGACTTGATTCCCAGGACCCCAGGATCAGGACCAGAGCAGAAGGCAGATGCCCACCAACGGAGCCACTCAGGCCCCCCCTTGAACATGTTTTTAATGTTCTGTGTGAACACATGATGATACAAATCGGCTGTGGAGTACCTTTCTTGATTCTGCTCTTGTGACGAGGAAGAAGCCAGTTTTGAGGGCAGGTTTTGGCATAGACTTCTTGTGTTGAGTCCATTTTCTCCTAGAAATTCTATTATGCTGGGTCTTTGGCCGTCTGGCCCCTGTGCCAGCATGTAGGCTGGCTTGGCACCATGGAAATTAAACGCAAACCTTCTTAGTTTTCTGTAGCTGCCAAGATGCAGTTTCTTCACTTGGGGAGAAACTTGAATGATTGGGGATGGATTCCCAGTGAGTAGCAAACATTTCCACCTACGTTCCAGCTTCTCTGTGCTTCATCCTGAACCACTCGTTTGATTGTAGGGATGTGTGTGGGGCGATGGAAGTTCCAGGTCAGATCTGAGATAAGGACAGATGGGTGGGGGTGTTCACAAAGGCAGCGACTATGTGAAGCTCTGAATCAATGTAGACCCCAGAGGTTTGCCTGAAGCTAGAGTTCAGAATGGAACCAGAGCCTCCCCACACCTGCAGTCTAAACCAGGTCAGAACACGAGAATTGTTTAAGGGCAGTGATAGGTGGCACGGGCGGCTATCACACTGATAAGAAATGCTGTGTCGAGTCAGGATTTCAATTTCTGGATGCAGAAGGGAACCAGGTAGGTCAGGAAGTCTAAGCGGAGAGTGGTACCCACTCCTGGCCCATGCAGACGCGCTGGTGGTAGATGCACTCGCACCTTCCATCTTTTGGCATAAATACAGTTTGGTAGCTATTTAGACCAGTCCTCTTGATCCCACTGAAGGACCAGACCTCACTGTCTGCCTCAGTGGACTTTCCCCTGGACATTTCATGTTTCTAATTAATTACAATACTTTCTAACCTTATTTCATGTAAGAGTTCCTAGAAAAGTCCTGAGTCCTAGGGTTTATTATTAAGCTTCATATGTGGATCTGCTTTTTATTTGTTTTGTTTCCATCATCATCATCATCATCATGGTCATCATGCAAAGAAACCTTCACTTCTCTTCCAGTCCCATCCATGTTCATACAAAATTTGGGTATTCATCCTTTCTGATGGAGGCATAATACTCTGTAGTATATATGGATCATATCTTCTTTATCCATTCATCTGTTGAAGAGCATCTTGGTTCTTTCCACAGTTTGGCAACTGTGGCCATTGCTGCTATGAACATTGGGGTACAGATGGCCCTTCTTTCACTACATCTGTATCTTTGGGATAAATTGCAATTGCAGGGTCATAGAGTAGCTCTAATTTTAATTTCTTAAGGAATCTCCACACTGTTTTCCAAAGTGGCTGCACCAACTTTATTCTCACCAACAGTGTAAGAGGGTTCCCCTTTGTCCACATCCTCTCCAGCACATGTTTACTGTCTTGTTAATTTTGGCCATTCTAACTCGTGTAAGGTGCTTCCTCCATGTGGTTTTGATTTGAATCTCCCTGATGGCTAATAATGATGAACATTTTTTCATGTGTCTGTTAGCCATTTGTATGTCTTCTTTGGAGAAGTGTCTGTTCATGTCTTCTGCCCATTTTTTGATGTGATTATCTGGTTTTTGGGTGTTGAGTTTGAAGAGGTCTTTATAGGTCTTGGATATCAGCCCTTTGTCTGTAGTGTCATTTGCGAATCTTCTCCCATTCCGTGGGTTGCCTCTTGTTTTGTTGACTGTTTCCTTTGCTGTGCAGAAGCTTCTAATATTGATGAAGTCCCACGAGTTAATTTTCGCTTTTGTTTCCTTTGCCTTTGGAGACATATCTTTTTTTTAAAAAATATTTATTTATTTATTTATTTGGCAGAGAGAGATCACAAGTAGATAGAGAGGCAGGAGAGAGAGAGAGAGGGAAGCAGGCTCCCCGCTGAGCAGAGAGCCCGATGCGGGACTCGATCCCAGGACCCTGAGATCATGACCTGAGCCAAAGGCAGCGGCTTAACCCACTGAGCCATCCAGGCGCCCCTGGAGACATATCTTGAAAGAAGTTGCTGTCGCCAATGTCAAAGAGGTTACTGCCTATGTTCTTCTCTAGGATTTTGATAGATTCCTGCCTCATGTTGAGGTCTTTTATCCATTTCTAGAGAATGGTCGAGTTTTATTCTTCTGTACATAGCTGTCCAATTTTCCCAGCACCATTTATTGAAGAGACTGTCTTCTTTCCACTGTATATGTTTTTAGATTAGTTGACCATAGAGTTGAGGGTCCCTATCTGGGCTCTCTACTCTGTTCCACTATGTGTCTGTTTTTGTGCTAGTACCGTGCTGTCTTGGTGATCACAGCTTTGTAGTAAAGCTTGAAATCAGGCAACATGATGCCCCAGTTTTGTTTTTCTTTTTCAACATTTTCTTAGCAATTCGGAGTCTTTTCTGGTTCCATACAAATTTTAGGATTGTTTGTTCCAGCTCTTTGAAAAATGCTAGTGGAATTTTGATTGGGATGGCATTGAAAGTATAGATTTAAAGTCAACTTTAAAGTAAGAAATTTCTATTCTAGGCTCTTTACCCAAAATGGTCCATATCTCTGCTTTGCAAATACAGCATTCTGGAAATCTTTGATGCAGATCAACAGCCTATATCAGTCAATTTAAAATTTAAATTCAGAGGTTCCAGTTCCAGAGGTCAAACTGACATTTGTGGTACAATCTGCTCATCTACTGCCGATTTCCGTAGAGGCAAATGCAAACTCATCATCTTGGTTTGCAAGGCTGTCATCAACCATTGCCACTCCTCTGATTTCTGAGATACATCGTGCTGTCTCTCACATCAGGCCCTTTACACGTTGCTGTTTCCCCACTTCCCTGCCCCCTCCAGCAATTGTATGCACTGTTAGCCCAGCTCAGAAAGCATTTCTTCTAAGAGATAACTCCTGCCCTCCCCCAAATCTGGACTTTGGGCCCCATCAGTGCCTTGCACTGTTCAGTGTCTCTCGTGCCAGACGTGGGCCACGTGAGGTAGGGACGGTACCTGTGTGGTTCACCAGTGTTTCTACACTGCCTTGCCTGGGAGCTGACATTTTCAAGAATAATCTTTTCCATCACAAATAACATAAACCCAGAGAAACAGGTAATTTATTCTCTTACATAACTGAAAATTCCAGGAGGATCTGGTTTTAATGAAACCAAGTCCCCAGATGGTATTGTCAGAGAACCATCCCTTTCTGTATCTCAAGCTCTTTTTTCCTCCGTTTTGGCTTATGCTCAGGTAGGTGCCTCTCACTTAGTGACAAAGGAGCCACCGGGGGCTCCAGCTTTACATCCTACCCACTTGGCAAACCAGCAGAAAGAGAACATCCTTTCCAAGGGCTGTAGCATGAATGGTGGGGCACTCTGTCCTTGGCCCACGTTGGGTCAAATGCCCAATACTAAGCCAGTCATATGGCTTAGATTGGCCAGGCCTCGGTAATGGATAGAAAGCAATTTGCAGGGAGAAGGCAGTAGGGTTATTAGACCCAGCCAGCCAGCATCTTGAGTCCTTTGAGGACCAAATGAGTACCGAGGATGGGGTTGAAGCTGATGCTGGTCCTGAGCAACTCCATTCATATCCCCTGCTAGCCTGATTCTGAGAGTACCAGACCAGTCCAGGAGCGATTAGCGAAGCAGGCAACTCCTGACCTCCCAAAGCTTCCTGCAGGCACTAGAACTAAGCTTATTTAATGGGAAGAGGCCTGACCCCTCCCTCAGTCCTGGAAGTGAGACCACTTCCACTTTGGGTTGCTTCACCTCCTGGTGCAATGGGAGATCGTAAGTGAACTGCTGCTTTCCCCTCAGGGGATGACGGCCTTCCCAGGGACTCACTCCCACCGCTCTATTTGTGGCTTCTACGTGGTAAGCTGTCATATGGTAGAAATTATAAGTAGCTCACTGGCTCCAGGTTCGGGACTTTTTTTAGCACAGAAGTTCATTTGTTAATTTGTTTGTTAGTTGGTTGTGGGGAAGATGTATGTGATCTGAGGATGAAAATGGGATCTGAGGGGGGTGCTTTTTTCAGAGTTATTTACTGCCCAGCTTGGGTATTGGCTGCTCAGTGTCTCTGAGACATGAATAAATCACTTGTTTACTTGTAGAGAAATGTGCTATCAGCCAAGGAAGAGGCAGGCAGTATTTTTTCTTCCTCTGACTAAATTATTTGAGTGTGGCATGAAAACTAAAGGACCCAGAGTAACAACAGAACAGTTTAACCAATCAGACATTTTTTCAAATTAACTATTTGTTTATTTTCTAGAGGTGAGGCAGGGCAGGGCGGGAAAGGGAGAGAGAAAATCCCAAGCAGGCCCCAGGCCCAGCAGAGAGCCCAGCACCGGGCTCCATCTCACAGCCCTGAGATCATGACCTGAGTCTAAATCAAGAGTCGGACGGACACTCAACTGACTGAGCCACTCAGGCACCCCCCGCCCAATTCTTTATATTAAATAAGAATTTATTGTAGTGTTTTTCTCTCCATTTGGCATGTTCCCTCCTTGATCTGACCTGATCTGTCTAGACTGTGTTCAGCATGGCACATGGAAAGAGCACACACTTTGGGAACAGGCCCTCTTGGGTTCAGATCCCAGCATACGAATTCCTGGTTGTATCCCTTCAGCGGTAAGATGGAAGCAGTCATGCTCATCTCCTTGGGTAGCTGTGCGGGTTCCATGAAGTGAGGGTTGTAAAGCAGTGGAATAAAGAGGGCCGGTCCTCAGTAAACAGTCATTATCACGTTCCACACCCCCCCCCACCGCCCCCCTTCCCCCCCGCTCTGCTGCTTGGGAGGCCTCTGTCCCTGGAGGTCCCTGTGGCCTGGCTTGGCCTGCCATCGGGTGCCCCAAGTGAGAAGACTGGTGCCTGTGGCATGCGCCCAGGCATTCTCAAGGAAGATAAAACGGCCAGTGTTTCCAGGGGGTTACGGTTCTGAAGCACATAGTTAATAAATGGGGATCTTAAACTTACTGAGCCACTTGCCCAAGCCCAGGCTGAGGCCATCCATGCCTGTGGAGTTGCTGGCAAGAAGTTTTTCAGCCTTTTTTCATGTTGGTTTTGCTGCTGGCAGAAGAGTACGCCAAGACTTTAGCAGAAGTTTTGTGATCTCTTGAGAGGGAAGGTGCTGTACAAATGACTCAAGTACACAGAGGAATCAGGCCAAAACTGCTTTTTGGGAGAGATAAACTCCAACAGTTATTATGTGGACTCAGTGATTTCCTGCATTGGTAATTTCCCCCATTAACCCAAGCACAAGCCCTTTGTGGCCTCTGCTCAGTACTGTTGACCCACCCAGACATGGTATGTGGTGGGACAGCCCTGGCTGCATTCCCAGGCACTGCTCCTGGCCCTCCAGGTTGTCAGTCTCCTCCCCAGATGTGTTTTTCATTTTATACTAATTTTTGGCCTTTTATTTTTGACTTGTGGCAGCTCGTCTTGAGGCCTGAATAACAGAAAGGATAGCATCAATCCCTCGGGAGGCTGAGTCCAGGACTGGCCAGGAAATGAGTCCATGGCACAGGACTGCCCCAGGTTTCAGGAAGATGGGCTTTGCCCTGGCCAGCCCTGCTCTTGCTGGACCATGTGCTCTCCATCCCACATCTGCTGTTTATGTTGAAGTGTCATGGAGGACTCCAGGCCTCCCATCCATTTCTTGACAAACGGCAGAATTTAAGAAGGGGCCTGCTGTATGCCCTTACACACCTTATCTCTTGATGAAGTTAGTTAGACTAGTTTCAGAGTAATTCTTTCTTGGTACCCTTCTCAGAGTGTCAAGTCTGATTTTGCTTGAAAGGATCTTTATTTTGAAGTGGTGCTCAGTCCTGGGTCTGCTGGGTTCAGGAATGCAGATGGTGCCTGACCCTGATGATGGGTCAGTTAATGAGCAAGCAGCCCCCACTGGGCTGAGGTCAGAGGGATTCTGTCCAGCCAGTAGGATTGGACTCCATCAACCATCTGGCCCTCTAGGAATCACACGTTGAATAACAGTCCTTCAGAGTAACTTCTAGGGCCCCTCATCTTCTTGTGCTGAGTAGGTCTCCTGGTATGGGGGCCCCCGGGGGCGGGGCAGCTGCACATTCAGGTTTTCCCGTTGCATGACAACTAGGAGTATGTGCTGCAGTTGGCCACAGTGTGTTGTTTCTCTTTCCAGCATCCCAGTGCAACGTCAGCTTAAAGAAGCAGAGGAGCCGCGGCATCCTTAGCTCCTTCCTCTGCTGCTTCCGTGACTACAATGTGGAGGCGCCGCCCAACAACAGCCCCAGTGTGCTTCCGCCCCTGGTGGAGGAGAACGGTGGGCTTCAGAAGGTCAGTGTGGACACGAACCGTGCACTCAGCAGAGCCTCTGCGGCTGCGTATCTGTCCCACCCTTTGTGAATATCCTGAGTAAGGGTCTCTGATAGTTACGTGTGCAGCCATTAACTGAAAGATCTGAACTGACCAAAAAGGTCAGCTTCTTTGTCAGGATATCTCAGTCATTCCCATTTAGCAACTGAAGCACATGCTTGGTGACAGTTATAAGAATCACTTCACATTTTTCTAACATTCTGTCCTGGGTGGTTGGCTGCATGAAACAGAAAGCTAAAGAACCAGTAGCAGAGAAAGGCACGGAAGACAAGCAGAGAAACAGAGGCATCCCAAAACTGATAATAAGTATAAAGGGATTTAACTACTTTGTCTAATGTATTTGTTATATATTCTTTAAATCCATCAGATATAAAATTTTAAGTCAGATTTTCATAATATGTTAAAAAAAAAAAAACAACTAAACTCTACCCACATGCTGCCTAACAGACATACTCTAAGCAAAGTGACTCAGAGCAGCTAAAAGTAAAAGGATGAGCAAGAAGATGTCACATAAATATATAAGCAAGAAGAAAGCAGGGATTGCAACAGTTATTCAGTCAAATAGAATTTCAGGTAACAATCACTGAAAGGCAAAGACGATTATTCACTGTGAAGATAGTTGAGATTGAGGACACAAAACCCATAAAACTTTATGTCCCAAATAGTGTGAGCGAAGGACCTGAGCAAGCATTTCACAAAATAAGAAATACAGTTGGTCAGTAAACAGGAAAAGTGTTCAGTATGGTTAGTAATCAAAGAAGTGCGAACTAAAACAGTGAGCTAGCCTTTTCCATCTGTCAAATTATTAAAGATATTTATAAAGATACTGTTTGGTTTGGATGAGGGGTAGCCACAGAGAAGGTAGAAGATGTAAATGGGTTGTTAGTAGCCATTTAATCGATTACACCTTTCTGGAGGGAAATTTGACAATGTAATCATAAAACCTTAGCAGTTATTTATTGACATAATTATAGATGTGCAAAGATTGAACTATAGGATACTGTCCAGCGTAGGTTATAAGATTGCAAAATTGTGAGCAACCTGATGATCAACGATAGACAGTAAGACCCCACAGAATAACCACACAGTCAAGTAGTTGGCAGCTATTAGAAATGATGTCTCATAAATATTACTGACATAGGGAAATCTTCACCTGTGTCACTTAGGAGATAAAAAACTTGTAGGTGAGTATATTTATAAGTATATTAGGGGATAAAATGTAGTAGGTGAGTATATTTATAAGTACACATGTAGTCACATACACACACACACAGGCATTTATAAGACTGGAATGATATATGCCAAAATATGAAGATTATCTCAGGCTGATGGGATTGTATATAGGCTGTTCTCCCCTCTTCCGTGCTCTGCTTCTTTCTCTTTTTTCTTTTGGCTTTTCCTAATTTTCACAAAATAAGCTTAAATTACTTTTGGGATTAGAAAATACATTATTTCAAAAGCATATATGAATGTAAGGAAAAGGATTCTGGGAAGGACAACCTGAGCACGTGGCTCTGACCATTTAAATTTCTCTCTCTTGATAAACCCAGGTGAGCCTGCTGGTGGAACCTGGAAAGTGTGTTAAGGCCTCTAGTTTTCCCAACATCACCAGGGGAAAGAGCAGGCACAAGATTCATCCTCTCTGGTCCTCAGTGAGAAACAGGGACCTACCAACAGAGGAAAATGCTTGCTTGCCTTGGAGTTCTGGAACAGAGACTTGAAGCAAATAGTCCTTTGAGGTCCCCCAGCCAGCAAGAGCTTTGGATCTCCTTGGAAAGGGCCTTTACTCCCCACTTACTGTGTGTGGTCCTTGGAGGGGCTATACGGATGAGTTGAGTTGCTTTTACTTCTTGGGCCCTACAGGAGCCCATTACTACAGGGACTTTTTTCCTCTCTTGTGGTTTCTCAATTTGGGCTCTGCTGGACCGTGAAAACATTGCTCCTTGTAGGGCCTGGCACTGCTCCCTCATTTGCCACTGCTGAGAAGGTCCAAGTTGAAAAGCTAGCATATGAGGCTCCCACTGAGGTAGAACTAGTGGAACAGATAGAAGAGAACTTTTTGAAGATTTATTTATTTGAGAGAGAGACAGGAGGGGCAGAGAGAGAAGGGGAAGCAGACTCCCCAGTGAATGTGGAGCCCAACACGGTTTGATCCCAGGACCCAGAGATCATGATCTGAGCTAAAGTCACATGCCCAACCAACTGAGCCTCCCAGGCTCCCTGAAGAGAACTTAAGTAGACAACTCAGGAAATGATATTTCAAGAAATGAATTTTAAGTACAAAAGTAACTTTTAGAATTTAAAAAAGAAATCCAATGATTTCTAAATATAAAATTTCAGTAAACAAACTGAGAAAAAGGAGACTGAGGATGGTCACTGCTGAAAACTGAATTAATGTTCTAGAAGAACAAGTGGAAAAAATATCTTAGAGTTCAGACCAGGGACACAGAGATGATTATTGTGAGCCAGGAAGAGGCATCTAGGAGACCTAACAGCAAGTAATAGGAGTTCCAGAAAGAGAAACAGTAATAGAAGAAATTTTTCTTGAGCTGGGAAAAAAAGCCTCAAATGTGTACATTATAAGGGCTAGCCAAGTCTGCAGCAGAATGCGGGAAGCAAGTCGAGGAGCACATGCCTGTGCTGTTGAAGTTCTGAAATTTCAGTGTAAAGAGAAAATCTTGCAAGCTACCAGAACAAGATATTTTCAAAAGAAAATATTTTCAAAAGAAAAAGAATTATACTAGTACCAGACTTCTCATCAATAATATTGAAAGCCAGAAGACTGAAATATTGAAAGCCAGAGAGAAAAATTTACAGGTTCCTGGGAGAGAATTCCAGACCAAAAATTCTATATGTAGCCAAGATTCCATTTCTCAAAGCAAAGGAAGTACATTTTCAGACATGTAATGATTCAGAGAGAGGATAAAAAAAAATCTGGGTGAGATTGATCTTCTGTTATGATATAATTATAGAAAATGTAGGAATAAATATATCAGGAATAGAACTGTAACAAGCAGCACAGTTAGAAAATAGATCCTCATTAGAGCCCCGTGTCAAGCTCTGTGGTGAGCATGGAGCCTGCTTGGGATCCTCTCTCTCCCTCTCCCCCTGCTTGCTTACTTGCTCTCTCTCTCTCTCTCTGTCTCTCTCAAACACACACACACACACACACACACACACACACACACACACACACACACACACATCTTTTTTTAAAAAGAAAGAAAGAAAAACAGATCCTCAAAATGCACAAGGACTGAGAGGAGAAACGGGCAGAAATGTGAACAAGCCATCAAAATTAAGAAAAGGAAAAAACGAACAAACAACATAAACAGTAAACTTAACATAAGAGTAGGCATGAAACCTAGTTCAGTGAACCAAATTCTCCTGGCAAAAGACCGAGACTGTATCAGATTGGCTTGACAAATTCATCTGTATGCTGTTTCCAAGAATAGACCTGTATCAGATAGGAACAGTTTTGGCAGCAAGTAAAAGAAAACTGACAAATAACAGCTTAAACAAATAGGGGATTATTTTTTCACATAAAAGGCCTGAGTCTGGCAGTTGCTGGGGTCAGTTTAGGGGCCTGATGATGCCATCAAAGGGACCCAGGTTCTGTTCTTTTCTTCTGTCTCTCCATTTTTCCACTCCACCATCCTTGGCGGGTTTGCCTTGTCCTCACACTTGTTTTTATTTCAAAGTGGCCAGCTTCACACAGCATATCCACATTGAAGGGAAGAAGAGAGGGAGGAGTAGCACTCCCCATGCCTGTCCCTCTTGTAGAAAGTAAATGCTTTCACAGAAAACCCCAGGGAACTTCTACGTAGGCTGATTGGCTAGAACTTTGTCACATGGCTACCCTCCAGCCACAGGGGAGGCCCAAAACGGGAAGGATTTAGATTGGCTTATTCTGCCCTCAACAGAATCAGAGCTCTTCCACAAAGGAGAAAGGAGGAGTGACTGCTGAGTAGATGTACTAGTCAGTGTGGGTTCAGTTTTGCTGTAGTAACAACCCCCAGACCTCAGAGGCTTAAAACCACAAAGTGTATTTTTCACTCATGCGCATGTTTAGCATGGAGTAGGGGGGCCCTCTCTGTGGCACTTGTCCAGGAGATAGAGAATGTGAGCCACATATGTTATTCACATTTTTCTAGTAGCCTCATTTTAAAACTTTTTTTAAAAAGGTGAACTCAAGTTTAATCATATATTTTATTTAACCAGAGCTATCCAGAATATTATTTCAACCTGTAATCAATGGAAAAAAAGGATCAGTGAGATAAAATTTATATTCTTTTATCTTACTAATTCTTAAAAATCTGATGTCTATATATTTTATACGTATAGCATGTCTTCCTTTGTACTAGCTACCTTACATCGGCTCAGTAACCATCGGTGACCTGTAGCTACCATTATCAGATTACCTAACCCACCTTCTCCTCATTCATGGACTAGGCTGGGGAAGGCCCTATCTCTTCGCTTCTGTCACAGCAGGGAAAAGGGAATGTGGTGAATCACACTGATTCTGAAAGTTTTCACTCAAGAGTAACTTACGTCTTATTGGCCAAAGCGATTGATGCAACTACCCCTAACTTCAGGGAGCAGGGAAAGTGCAATCCTACCATGTGCCCGGAAGGAAAACTGGAATCATTTGGATAATAGTGCTGATTGCTGTTATAGGAGGTGGCTACTATTTGTGACATCTAATAGTGATTTTTAAAAGGTGGAAAATAGATGGGCAAAATGTAAAAAGCAAGGCGCCGGGTGGCTCAGTGAGTTAAAGCCTCTGCTTTCAGCTCAGGTCATGATCCCAGGGTCCTGGGATCAAGCCCCGCATCGGGCTCTCTGCTCAGGGGGGAGCCTGCTTCTCCCTCTCTCTCTGCCTGCCTCTCTGCCTACTTGTGATCTCTCTGTCAAATAAATAAATAAAATCTTTTTTTAAAAATGTAAAAAGCAAATCAAATAAAAAAGAAAGCAAAGGTAGCAATATTATATTCAGTCAAAACAAAATTCAAGGCCAAAAAACATGAAACAGGAGAAAGAAGGACATTTTCTCATGATAATAAGTCTGATACGTGAAGTGTGTACTAGCCATAAGCTTTTATATACTAATCAAGAGTACAGACAAATATATAGAAGACCGTTTAAACACGATAAAAACTATCTTCTAAAAATATTGAGCCCCTGGGTGGCTCAGTCAGTGGAGTGTATGACTCTTAATCTTGGGGTTGTAGGTTTGAGCCTCATGTTAGGGTGGAGATTACTTAAAATCATTAAGGGGTGCCTGGGTGGCTCAGTCAGTTAGGTGTCTGTCTTCAGCTCAGGTCATGATGCCAGGGTCCTGGGATCAAGCCCCACATTGGACTCCCTGCTCAGGCAGAGCCTGCTTCTCCCTCTCCCATTCCCCCTGCTTGTGCTCACACTCTCTCTCTCTCTCTTTCTCTCTCTCTCTGTTAAATAAATAAATAAATAAAAATCCTAAAAAAAAAAAAAAAAATACAGCGAACTACATATGAAATTCTTCGGCAGTTCCTGGCTAATGCAATATGACAAGAAACCGAGGGGGTGCCTGAGTGGCTGAGTCCTTAAGTGTCTGCCTTCGGCTCAGGTCATGATCCCAGGGTCCTGGGATCAAGCCCTGCATCAGGCTCCCTGCTCAGTGGAAAGTCTGCTTCTCTCTCTCCCACTCCCCCTGCTTGTATTCCCCCTCTCGTGCTCTCTCTCTCTGCCAAATAAATAAATAAAATTAAAAAAAAAAATAAATGAAACACTTGGTGTAAATGTAAAAAAATTGGAAATTAGTTTTATTTCCATATGACATGATTATTTGTATAGAAAACCCAAATACTTCAAAAATAGAATCATTAAAAGGTTTTACTATGGTCCTCTTATATATGGAAAAATCTGCCATGTTTCTAGATAAGATTTAAATATATATAGAAGAAATGATATCTAAGAATAGGTGAGAAAATTTGGGGGGAAAATAATGAAAAATAACTTGCTTTAGCAGATGAAGCCTTATTACATTGGCACAGAAAAATACATTAGTGGAATTTATGTGGTGAGATTCTACTATAAACCCTCTTACGGCCCCAGATTCTAATATGTTCCCCCAGTGTGCTTTCCTCATACTGTCTCCCCCAATTTAAAAATCATTTTAGAGAATCTTTCGAGAATCACCATTAGCAAAAGGACCATGGTTGGTACCCTAGGTATGTAGGGGATAAAAGAGATGACTCACTGCTGTCATAGTAAAAGCTCTATTTAAAATTAGTATTTGCCGGGGCACCTGGCTGGCTCAGCTCAGTCAGGCTGATCTTGGGGTTGTGAGTTTGAGCCCCAGGTTGGGTGTAGAGATTACTTAAAAATAAAATCTTTTTAAAAATAAATAAATAAAAATAGTATTTGCCTCGATGAAATGCCATGAGACATGGGTGGTGCAGCCCCAACAGGTTTTCTGGAGTGGCTGGCTGTATACAGGGCAGAATAAAGGCGTTTGAAGGCAGTTCCTCCGGCAGAGCTGAGCTGGACTCAGTGTTCCTTCATAGACTTCCTTCACTTAATATTTATCAAAATGGCTGTTTAAAGAATAGAATTAACTCTGAGTAATGCATCATTTGCATTAACACTTGACTATTCAGTCTATAAGACCAGACCCCACAGAACGAACCAGGGTCGAAGTGGGGAAGCCAAGGACCCTCCGCCCTCCCTCACACTCACCTTGGTCTGGAACACAGAGCCCAGGCCATAAGTTGTGGAACCAGATTCTAGGCCCGACTCTACTGCTGGCCTCCAGCTCTCCCTGCCTCTCAGAACTCAGCAGGCCAGAGGCAGAGGGAAGGTTGTGGGTGGAATGCTGTGGGTGGCCCCGAGGGTTCTGTCCACCCTCCATATTCGCTTGAGCCTGGAGAAATGCTTCCACAGCAGTGGCTGTCGCCACCATCATAGTTACAGCCTGGACCTGCAGGCCAGTTGCCCAAGATAAACAGGTCCAAGGCCCTGGCCAGAGGCAAGAAGAAGTCAGCATCCAAAGGACCCCAGTGGCCAGGACCATGGAGGACTTTGTCAGGCAGAGGGCAGAGTAAAGGGATAGCAGGACACACGAATGTATACATACCCCATCACACATGCACACATACATGCAAACTTCCAGGGTGATTTTCCTGCCCCAAATATGTGCCAGAGGAGCATCTTTGGTCCTAGCCCTTCAGATGTTTGTTACTTCAGCTCTCCCTTCACTGATGCACTCGTCTTGTCTGGAGATGCACCTGTGCGGAGGGGCTGTTTGCAGCCCCACTGCTGCAGCGCTTCTCACTTGGAGATGATTCCCCTCCTTAGGGCACACTTGATAATGTCTGGAGACATTTTCGATTGTCACTCCTGGGCATTGTACTGGCATCCAGTGGGCAGAGGCCAGGGATGCTGTGGAGCATCCTACAGCACTCAGGACAGCACCCCCAGCAGAGTTACCAGGCCCAGAACATTGGCAGCCCCAGGGTTGAGAAACCCTTCTCCGGAGTGGCCCAGCGGGCCTCTGAGCTTCTGGTTAAAGTCTCCCCACCAAGAGCAGGTGTTGGGAGTAACATTACTTAAGAGCTTCGGAAATGAACTTCTCTGCAAAAGTCCTTAAAAACTAGGATTGGATTTGATTGCGCCGTCCTGTTGGAGAGCAGCACAGCCCGGCCTTGAATAATGGCAGAAGGGGTTTAGAACCTGAAGACAAGTCCCAAGTGTCCTGAAAAAGGAAAGAGCATCAAGGTGGCCTTGAGAAGGAACAGTAGTTGCTCTCACACTGCAGAGGTGGTAACTAGGGCTACAGATAATCAGGAAGTTGCTAAATGGCACTTAGAGTCAGAGCAGAGCTCAGAAAGGTACCAGCCAGCTGTCGACAGTCAGGTTTGACCCCTTCCCGTGAGAGCCTTGTCGCCAGCGAGCCCCTCAGTAAAGATGAACATACTGTTCACAAATCCTTCGGTGTCGGAGACTGGAAACAGTGTCTCCCCACGAGGAACTGCGATGCTGCTCTTCATTGCCTCCTGTCACACCATCTAAAAAAGAAGAAACGCAGAAACCGGAAATGCTCAATGGAGATAACGGAGAGAATATGTTATTTTACTAGCATTTCGTAATGATGCTCAAATGAAATGTTTCCATCAACCAGCTTTGGAATGGCTGGCATTCGAAGGCTGAGGAATGGGTGAGGCCCCACCTTGGGGCCTGCATTTTCTTAACACTCCCTGTGAGTACAGGTTTTGTTCCCCTTAAAGGGAACACTGTCTCCACACCTGTGGCCTCAGGGGCAACCTCTTGAGCTTTGCCTTGTCCCCTCTGCCCAGTCCTCGTCTAGAAGAAAACCAGGAGAGGCCAGGGGCTTCCTCCTAACCTGATAAACTAGCCTTTCTTTCCCTACATATTGTATTGACTTGAGGCTTAGTCTTCTTAGGGAAAAACTTGCTTAAAAGAAGAAATAAGCCAGTTATTAGAGGGATTAATGGATCAAAGTAATATATGGGCTTTTGTTTTTATTTTTCAATTAAGGATTAAATTCCTGGGAGTAAGGGAGGCACCATTTAAATAAACAAGATTAATGAGCCTCAGGAACCCAGCCTTGGTTTGTCGGGGGAGGGAGTGTCTGGGAGGCAGAGCGGAGCCCAGTGCCCTGACTGGGAAAATCTGTGGGTTCCTCCTGTTCATTAAATACCACTAAGGTAGAGAGAACAGGAAATCATAGGGCTGCTGTACTCAAGAGTGCTTTGAAGTTTCTTTTGAGCATATGATCTACTTATTTCTCTTCGAACCTGACAATGATTTCTTTTTTTCTTTTTCCTTAGGGTGACCAGAGGCAGGTCATTCCCATACCAAGTGTATGTATATTTATCCAATTTTATTCAAACATTCATAGAAGCTTGTAGCTTTGGGCCTACTGATATAAAAGATATTTTTTAATGTTCTTGCATATGTTGAGTTTAGCATGTGATATAAACAGCTCTGTTCTGTTAAAAAATGAAGCTGCATTTTAAACTGTGAGCAGGAGATTCTGTACAGAGTTTCCTTTCTCAGGAACAACAGGGGAACTAGCATCTATTAACCAACTTCTCACCTTTCCTTTCTTTCCGCGAAGGGCCTCCAGGCTAATAAGCTAAGGCAGCCTGCTGCACTTCCCCGCCCCAGCCCCTCAGCCCCAGCTCCGTAGCCCAGGAGAATATGCTTTTGCCCAGACATAGGCTTTTATGGCAGGCGCTCTCCCAGTGGGCTTGGTGAGCCCGTGGGCCAACCATTTCTGACTTACTTAGCAGCGTTGGTAGCTTGGCCCTCCCTGGCTCTGAGATCAGAAAAATAAAATTGCCCCAGTTGTATTCCCTGAACTTGCAGGACTCACCCCAACTCCTACAGGCTGGCTTTGCTCTAACTCTGTTCCAGCTGGACACTCTCTTGGACCACCGCTTCTCTTCTCAGCCCTGGAATTTGGGAGAGTAGCTGCCCTAGTGTCCAGCACAGGCTGGGCCCCCACCCTGCCCCGGACATCCGCTGTCCCCACTGTTCCTGCTCTGATAGCAGAACCACTTCGCCTGGGGCCAGACAGCAAGAAACAGACCAGGGACTGACTCAGAAGAAACTTGCGCTTGAGATGTCTTTGTCAAACAAGACCATTGAAACAGCCCTGTGTCCTTAGAGAACTGGGTTTTAAAAGATGTCCGGAAATGGATACTTTTATCCATAGAGTGTCTCTGATTCAAATTGTTTGACTCAAATCTGTTCATCTAACTTTCCGTGGACTTCGTCACATATTATCTGGGAACATCCAGACACAACTTTGAGAAAAACCAGCGCTGTGGGAGTATCACAGGTAAGGGGAAAGCTGCTGTCAGAAGTCATTGTCCCCGGTTTTTTGAAAATTTCATTTTTCTCAGGACTTCAGCTCTGCATTAACTAGTTTTAAGGGTCTATGAGATGGTTCTGACTTGGCCAGCATGCCTGGAGGTTGGACTTTGTCAGGAAAACTGACTTTAACCCAAAAAATGGATCAAGCAGCAGCAGGACCTCTTATCCAGTGTTTGAGTGAGATAGCCAGTGGATTCATACCAGAGGTGTCCTTTTAACCTTTATACAGAGTAGTTTCATACATTTTTCCTGCAAAGTTACCTATGTTAAGCAGGTGACAGCAGCTTTCCCCTTACCTGTGATCCTCCCATAGCGCTGGTTTTTCTCAAAGTTCATTAAGTGCCAAACCAAGCATTTCTCAGGATAGAATTCTACTGAGGAAAATGACCCTTTCCCCACAAATTTTGACACATTCTAGAATCCCAGAATGAAATAGCCAAGGGGAAAAAGATCCCCTGTATAATTTAGTGCAGGGTTAGATCAGTAAACTGCTGACTCCTTCCTACAAATGAGACTCTAGGTCAGGCCTTGTGACCTTTTTTTTGCAGAAAAACAAAGCCTAGCTGAAGTAACTTGCATCACTGAATGATATCCTCCGGAAAAGTAGATCTACTGATGGGCTCAGTATGATTTGCACTGCCTGCTTAGCGTGCACAGCTGAACCCAAGTCCATCTGAAGGCAAGCTTAGCCCCAGAATTTGAGCCTTGGGATCCCCTGCAGAATTTGTACCCACCTGTCAAGGCTGCGGGGTGCATTAACAGAGTAGCCCTGCCCTTTCTGGGTCATAGGGGACCTGGCCTGTGTGAGCTTGGGGTGCTGTATCATAGGAAATATGAAAATCCAGGCTTGTGCTAATCCCGAACCAGAGCCTCTAGCCTCCTGAAAGCTCTTCCAGGCCCTGAAGGTGAAAGGTGCCCTCAAGCCTGTGGGTGTCCAGACTAGTTCCAGCTGGAGGCCCCCCACCATTTCTGCTTCCCCCCATACCCATCTTGTTTCATTTTCATGCTACTCTGTTTACATGTGCAGCTTTGGTCTTTTGATTTTTTACTAAGCAATAATTGAAGCTCATAGTTTTAAAAAATAAAGAATAAAGCAGAAAGAAAAAAATTCCCCACATGGTCCCACTCCTTGGAATAACAACTTTCAATATTTGTTATGGATTCTTCCAGAAATCTAAATAAACACAACTTGTTTAGATTATTAGTATCAGATCTTTTTTCTAATATAAACATTTAATGCTATAAAGTTATCTCTAAGGGGTGCTTTGGTGGCTCAGTCATTAAGTATCTGCCTTTGGCTCGGGTCATGATCCTGGGGTCCTGGGATCAAGCCCTGCATCAGGCTCCCTGCTTGGCAGGAAGCCTGCTTCTCCCTCTCCCACTCCCCTTGCTTGTGTTCCCTTTCTCTCTCTCTCTCTCTACATCCCCCATATTTTATGTTGTATTTTTCAGTTTTGTTCACACAAATAAGGAATTTGCAAGATGTTTTTTGCTTTAAACAATATACCTTGAACCTCTTTCCAAATACTCGTGCATCGTGAGTGATCTACCTCCTTCTTTCACTTGTCCTTGGTGGCATTTACTTTGTTTCTTCTTCTAGACTATTGCAAATACTTGGGAATATTCCTGTGCACGTATGTTTGTGGACTTGAGTTGCAGCATCTGTTGTGATCCTTTCCTAATTGTGGAAATGCGAGATCAAAGGATACCTCTTACATTCTGGGTAGATTAAAGCCAGATTGTCCTCTGAAAGCCTAATTTATGTTCCCACCAGGAGTGTGTGGGATTGCCCATTCCCTTTCCGAAAATGACGATAATCAAATATTTAATCTTTGCTGATCTGTAAGTAAAGAATGGTGTATCAATTCATTGCTCTGATTTGCATTTCTTTGTGAATGAGGATGAATATTTTTTCACAAGTTTATTATTTATATATCTTTCTTCTTCCCTGTTAATTTCTTCTGGATGTTCTTCTGTTACCTTTTTCAATTTCAAGGAAATTGGGACTTCCCCCAAATTTATGGTATATCTTTTGGCCTTGGTTATAATCATTTTGGCCACAAAGAAGTTTAATTTTATATAGGCAAATGCGTTAATCTTATCCTTTATGACTCCGGAATTTTATGTCATGCTCTTAGAAAGATCTCCCCACTCTATCACTGTGAGCCGTATTTTCTCCTAGTATTTTAATGGTTTTATCTCTACACTGAAATCCGTGACCCATCTAGAATTCATGTTGCTGGAAGGCGTGAAGTAATGATTTAGCTTTATTTCCTTTTCCAAGTGGCAGGGCAGTTGTCTCAATACCATTTATTGATTAATCCAGCTTTTATACCCCTCTTGAAAATGACATCTTTATCTGGACTTGACACGAAGCATCCCACTCAGTAACACTGGCCTCCCAAATGTAAGCTGGGATTTGCGGCCCTCCACACATCTTACTGGAAGCCCTGTGGGCTGTTCAGTGAAAGCCAGATATTGAAGGGTAAGGAAAAGAAGCAGAGGGACGGGTTGAGAACCCCCTGAAGGGGTCATGGCTGAAGGGGAGCACTCAGGTGCTTCGGCCCAGCGAGGAATGGGGCTGTAAGCCCACTCTTCCCATGCCCTCTCTTGCATGAATCTCACTCCATCCTGACACCCACCAGACATGGTCACAGTGCAGCTGAGTTGTAAAAGTGCTGAAAGGGGAGAAGAGAAACGTGTTTTCTAACGGTGTCTATGCTGTTTGCCTGAGCCTTTTAGTAAACAATAGCATACTTTTTTCTACCAAACCTTACGAAGAACCCACCGGCGGAAACAACGATTGTAATGAAAGACAGTCCAGGGTTTCCTTTGCCCTCCCGCAGAGGCCCTGAGATCTCTGCCCTCAGCTCTGTGGCCAAGGGAGCCCATCAGGCAAACTCTGAGCCTGAGGACTCTTATGGACAAAAATGCCAATCAGACGTGCCAAGAAGAGAGTGAGTAGGGTGGCACTTGAAAGAACCGCAGAGTTAACTGTTCCTGGCTGCCAGTTCACTACCAAGGACGGGAAATTCCAGACCTATTCCCAGGAAGAGAACTGGAATGAATGCCCTTCCCAAACCTTGGGTGGCAAGCCAAGGTTCCTTCCTTCTCCCCTCCCCCAACATGTTTGCCCCCTACCTCCCCCTCTACTATCCCCCTGGCAGTGCCCTCCATGTGCTTTGGAGCAAGAGAGCCGGCTCTTCTTGATGGAACTGGTTTTCCTCTGTTCTTCGGTTCTGTGGTGGCCTGTGAGGAAATTCGCCTCAGGGCATTTTGAGTTACTAATTCAAGCATCACCTGAACAGATCAGTTGGAGTAACAAAGCGCTGTTGCAATTCTGTATGGTCCTTGCATGTGCCAAGGACACAGCTGTCCAGAAGAATTCTTACCAGTGGTCTGAAGAATTTGCAGTAGTCTAAAGTCAAGCTCTCTAGAAGCTGTGTGTACTTGGGAAGCAGGCTGAGGATTAATGAAACCCTCCTGGCCCATTGCCCCCAGCCCGGCCTTGCTCTCTGCAGCACAAATGCTAAATCCGTGGCTTGCTTAAGAGGACTCTCACCCTTCTCCCTCTTTTCTCTCTTTCGGTAGTACCGTGAGGCCTTTTCCATACTGTTAGCTCAAAGAATGCTTGCAAAGTGTGGGTTAAATATGCTAAGAAAGTAGTTTTTATTCTCAGGTTTGGAAAATAACTGAGCCACTTTTGGCAGATCTTTGATGTTTCAGATCTGCTAGGGATAGAATTTCTAGAGCCTTATTTTCCAGGCTAGCAATTACATAAAGTGAAAATGTTGTTTAGTATATAAACGCATTGATAAAGAACTGGACAGATATACACTGAACAAAGAAGGGGGGCATCTGGGGAGAGGAATGGGGCAAAGGGAAACAGTTGTCTGTTACATGTCTGTATTCTTTACAGTGAGAATGTGTTATTACATAATTGTGTAATCAAAAATTAAAACAAATTTTATTCTAGTCCCAGGCATGCTTTCTGCTATGGCCCAACAACAGAAATAACTCAGATCCTCTTTATTATGTTCACTTACAGAACTCATCGTGCCCTGCCTTTTTAAAATGCTTTTGCAGAACTTCTTCTTGCAAGTTTAATTTTTCCAGCCACCTGCTTGCTTGCTGATTTAGAATGAAGGACAGAGTCCTTTCTAGGACTCCAGATCCCATGCCCTGTGTCTAAGGCACATCTCCCAGGCCACTTACAGTATTGAGTGAGATATACTGCTTGGTGAACTTTAATTAGAGCCAAGGGAGTTGGAGGCCATGAAGGCTTTTTCTTCTGGATGATGCTGGGCAGGAGGAAATACCCACACTCTCTGGAGGGAGCCCCTGTAGAATTAGAACCACCACACGCAGCTTCACCCCACCAGCCCGGACAAGGTGGTCATCACACTTGCAGATTTACCTGCCCCGTCGGCTTCCTGTGTTACATTCACTACCGAACCAGCAAAGTCCAGAATTAACTCTGGATCCTTAACTCATGTTCACTTTCACCTCCCCCCACCACCAGAAAAAGGAAATACCCAATGAAAAGGGAATACCTCTTGATTTCTTTTTTTCTTTTTCTTTTTTTTGTCTTGTTTTTTGTTTGGGGGGCTTTTATTTGTTTTAAAAAGCTAAATTGTCTGTTCTTCAGTGGCTAGGGACACCTTTTTGTGTGTGTTTTGTTTTGCACTAAATATTGAACAGAGAGAGCTTGACTTTCCCAGGATAGAAAATTAGCTGGTTAACACTGGCTACGAACACCACAAAGTAAACTAAGAAACTTCAGTCATTTCTAGAATGAGGCAAGGCCCAAAGAAATAAATCTTAATCAAGAAGGAGGTTGGCTGAAGATACCTGGCCGTTTATTAGCTCTTTACAACCTCTTTATCACAAGATTAGATTCAGCTACTACCAAGACGTAAATAGGTTTTCTGATTAGCACACAGCATTTGGATTGAAGTAGAATGTCCAGACGCTGAGAATCCAAGGGGTAACAGTGTCACGCTCGCTCAGTGTGAAAACTACGTGGGGCAGACCCCAGACAGAGCACTTTACCTCGACCATTTTAACTTCTGTTTCCTATTATTGAAACTCACTTTGGATTGCATTTTGCTGGTGGGTCTATAGGTACTCTTGAAGTTCCTGAAAGTTTTAGTCATTAAAACAAAACAAGCACTGTGGTTCCTATATAGCTTTAAAATACACTTCTGTACCACAGTGAATTTCAGACAGAATATGACCCCAGGAAATGGGCCTGGAAGTAGGAGAGGAGCTAATACGATCTAACATTTGTTTTTGCATAGCCCATTTAACTGTAACAGTAGCTGCCATGTATGTGCCCGGCAGAATGCTGGGGGCTTTACCACAGTTAGAGCTGGTAACAACCTTCCATGGAAGGTGTTACTATCCCAACTCACTGCCAAGTAAGAGACAGAGCTGATACTCGGACCCAGGCATGTCTGGTTCCAAAGCCGAGGCCCTCAAATAGCCATTCAGATGACGGCACAGTATTTGTTAAAACGTCAGTGGCAAGCGACCCAGTCCTATTGTTTTTAATAAAATTCCGTGATGGGGGGTGGCTCAGTCTTTAAGCGTCTGCCTTTTCCTCAGGTCATGATCCCAGGGTCCTGGGGTCAAGCTCCGCATTGGGCTCCCTGCTTGGCGGGAAGCCTGCTTCTCCCTCTCCCACTCCCCCTGCTTGTGTTCTCTCTCAATGTGTCTCTCTCTGTCAAATAAATAAAAATCTTAAAAAAATAAAAAATAAAATTCTGTGGTATGCTTAATCAGGCATATAAACATTTGATCTCATTTAACCCTCATTGACATAATATATAATAAAGGCGTTGGTTTGTCTTTTACATAAAGGTAATAATACTGATTTTTTTTTTTTTTCATTTTAGCCCCCAGCTAAATACCTCCTTCCAGAGGTGACGGTGCTTGACTATGGAAAGAAATGTGTGGTCATTGATTTAGATGAAACATTGGTGCACAGTTCATTTAAGGTAAATCAACAAAGAAAGCAATCCATGATCTTTGTGATTCCGTCACAGTTGTATTGGAAAGGGAAAATAAAAAGGATGACATTTTGTGGCTGTTGGTGTAGGACTTCACTGTGCATGAAGAAATCCCAAGAACAGCTGCTTATTAACTCTGGTGAACATTAACTCGAATAGTTGACTGTTACATAGTTAGTTTGGGGGAAATGCTGGGCTGCCAATGTCACTAAGACCTCATTCTATCTAATCTCTAATTATGAGATTAGAGTTTTCCAACCCTCCAACCCCTGCAGAAGTACTTTTCAGGTGGCAAAAGGCAGTCAGTACCCTGTGCCCCAGGACACTGCTGTGTATTTGTCAAGGTAGCCAGAGTGCTCTATGTTTTATTGGGCAGGGCAGGAGAGGCACTGTTAAACTGTCAAGCAACCTGCTATCTTGGACGTTTTCCCAGACCAGTTCTTGAAAGATGTCCAGCTCTGAAGAAGACTTCCAGAGTGACAGCATCTGGGATTCAGCCATTTATGTTGAGCTTTCTCATGAGAAGAGGTTGCTGGGTGTTTTGGGTTTTGTGTATGTGTTTTTTTATAAACGTCACAGTTCAATGAGTATCCATCCACAAGCACGACTTCTGTCCTGAAGGGGGCGGGGCTTTAGTGATGTCACAGGAAGCTTCACACCACCGGCTTCCTTCCATCCCCTTCCTCACTCCGCTCCTTGCCAGAATGACAGCAAAAACTACAAATTCCCCAGAGGGCGTCCATGTGGGGACAGCTGTGGCTACACTATTAAGAAGTGACTTTGTGAACCATTTTTCCATTTTTTGAAATGAAACAAGTTGTTTAAAAGAGGCAAATGATGGAAAGGTTTGGGAATAGGGGGTTCCAGGGGAAGAAGTAGGATCCTGGTCCTACTTTCCCTTGGGGCATTTCTGGAGATGAAACTGCTGCACTATCACTGGCCAGTTAGACCCCGTTCCTCCTTTTATCCCCAGCCCTCAACTCCCCTTGCTTTGCTGAGAGATGTGAAAGGCACCACCCATGGTGGGGTATGTGTCTCACGTGAACCACAGTCATTCCCTGACTATTGTATTGGGAAGTGGAAGAGCCATCAAACTGACCCGAAGACCTTTCTGTCAGAAACACCCTCCTTGCGCCTGCTTCTCAGTGAACAGAAGCCTTCCTTAACAGGACAAGACCAGGCAGTTGTCTGTGAGTCCTTTGGGAGAGTGGAGCAGGTGCTGCACTTACTCTAGCAGTGGGAAATGACCTGCCTAGCCACTGGGGCCTGGAGGTGTCACTTCTTCCCCAGCAGCTTGAGGGCCCTTCCAGGATTGGTCCATGGCTGTCATGACCTTGTGCCCCAGCTTAGCTCTGCACAGCATCAGAAGCCTTTTCTTGCCTATGGGCAAGTCGCTCAGGACTTTTCAAATCCCTCAGGAGGAAAGTCCTTTGGAGCAGGGGTCATTTGCCATTTCAGCCTACATGGCTTCCTCCCAACACTGGCCAGACTGCCTGGGGTTACGGACAGTTCCTGCCTCCAAAGGGAGGCCTGCTCGGAGGGCATTATACCACGATCTGATGGGAACAGCATCTCTCCATCTCTTCGCTCCCTGGCCTGCCTATATTTGCAAGCAGGAAATTCTTTGTTGTGTGGGTTTTTTAATTCAAGTATACTGCACATACAGAGTTGTGTTAGTTTCAGGTACACGACATAATGATTCAGCAATTCTATATATTTCTCCGTGCTCATCAAGATACATGTATTCTTAATCCCCTTTATCTGTTTCACCCATCCTCCCCCCCTCCCCTCTGGCAGCCACCTTTAGTGTATGGTTTTTAGTATTCCGAGCATTTCAGAGACCTCTCCTTAAAAATGTACAGTGGTATGACACACAGGCTCTTAAACCCAGGGGAAGAACCGTGGCTTGTCATGGCCCCCTTTACACCAGCTTGTGAAAAGAGACTAAGGTTCAGGCTTGGTCTGAACTGGGGAACGGTTTTTCTCTTTTAATGTACTCTGTGGAGTATGATATCACAATATGCTAATACCTTTTCAGAGTTTCTGCCGTCAGTCTTGTGTTTTTTAGCATGATTTTGTATTTTCGTTATAGAATTATAAAATACCAATTATCATCCTTAGCCTTCCAACCACAGGAGTGAATAAATTGTAATCTTAAACTTCAGGTGCTCTCCTGAGTCCTTCAGCACAGTTCTGCGATCTAGAATTTTCTACATTATTTTCATTTTACTTATCAAAGAACAGTGTGTGTGTGTTGTGATGGGCTTAAAGGCAGATCCCAGTTCAGATTCTGACCAGAGACTCGGTAATACACACCCCTGTCCTCACTCCCTGCCCCCTGGCCACCACATACATGCTCTCCTCCCCCTCTCTCTCCTACTTGTCCCAGGGGTTTGCGTTCTGATTCTCTGGGCCCTGTTCATTTGAGTAGTTGCCACCTCATTTATGGAATTCCATTAAGAACTGTATGTAAGCCCAGCGGTGACTTACACAGGCACTGCCAAAGTATATTTGGATTTTAAGTGTCATTAATATTGTCAAAGAGTTCTTTTAAGTATGCTGAAGTTTGTGGGTGTGCCGGGCATTGTGTTTCTTAGAGCAGAGCAGTCTAGGGTGGGCTGGCTCTCCCCACTGCTCAGGGCAGGAGCTGGTGCCGGGCAAGGCTGAAATCACTGATGCTTGGGACTGATGGAGCCATGGGCACTCAATGGACCCATTACTATAGCTGTGGAAGAGAGGAGAAGCCGAGGTTGAGAGGGAAGGAGCCTGCCCACAGTCATGGCTTGTGGCCTCTGACCTCAGCCCCACATCTCTGTGGCCCTGCTTTGTGTCCATGTGCTCAGCATCTCCTGCCGAGCAGCCCATCACAGGGCAGCCTGCATCTGTGGGTCCAGTGCAAATCATTCTCCCCCATGTAGCGCCATCCTTTGGGACCATCAGGCTCTCACCTTCTCCCCCTGGTGGCCAGCAGTGGTTCTGCACCATCCTGGCGAGGCTCTAGGCAAGAGTTGGGCTTTCTGAGAAGCCCCATTCCCTGGCTAGGTTGCCCAACCCTTTGTCATTTAGGCCAGGAAGATAATAGAGAGGTTGGACCAAGATGCTGAAAAGGTAATGATACTCGGAACAGAAAAAAAAATGTGCTTTCCTGCTTGTGCTTAGGGAACCTGCTTGTGCTTTAAGGAACCAAAGCATAGTTGAACATGCTTTGCCTGAACTGTTTTTTCCAATAATAAAAACATTGGTCTGGGCAAGCTTTATTCTTACTAAAGTTTGCAATTTTATTTTATTCTTTCAGATGTAGTAATTATCATTTCTTTTCTCTCTAGCCTATTAGTAATGCTGATTTTATTGTTCCGGTTGAAATCGATGGAACTATACATCAGGTAAGAAATCAAAGCTAAATCTGAGTTGCAATTAGCATTTTTTAGTAATTACATTTCCTGTGAACTTACTCTTAAATTCCCATTTCATCAATAATTTTATGACTGAATCAAAAGGGAGCAGGCTTTGTAAAATAAATACAATGGTTTTCTGCTTTTTTCACTCAGATGAATTTCTTTTATACTGAGTTCATAAGGGAAACTAAAATCTGTAGATATTAGATGTGGTTGCAAGTTCAAATAGTTCTTTGATTTGATTCAGACTTTTAGAAGTGCCCATATCCCCCGCTGGCCTGGCTTGATGGTCTAATTAACTTCCTCATGTAAGTGCTCTTGGATACTCTCCTAGCAGGCAACAGGAAAATGTCACAAGTCACCCATTTATGGGCGAATCTTGGGAAAGGGTGTTCATTTCCAATGCCAGCCACTCCAGACTGATCTTTTCACTCCCACATCGTGTTCTCCAGTGAATCTTTAGCAACATCCCAACCCAGAGGATGAAGAGGGAAGGGTGTGTTTTCAGATCCAAAGGCAAATTTGAATAAAGATGCCCTAGTTAATTGGCATGCATCTTTGTTCTGATATTTTTTTTTCTCCTTATCTGCATGATGGTTCTCCAGGAATAGCTTCATTTATGAACATATTGGAACATTGTAGGAAAACTAGCCTTGGAGGTTGAGGAGTGGGGGAGATTTTTGTCAGGTTTTCCACAGGGATGGTCTGACCATCTTCCTTGTCAACCCCAGGGTCTTAAGGGGCAGTTTCTGGCCTGATATGTTTATATCCCAGGAGGGAAAATCTCTCTTGGTGCATGAGCCATTTTAAAAGGATATCTTTTCTTAATGATGCCAGTCATCTCTTTGGCCTTTGAGGACACGGTGTCAGAGTTGGTGATGACTTGGAAATCAGCTGGCCCAGCCACCTTATTGTCCAGATGGGGAAACAGAGGCTCAGCCAGAGAAAGAGTTGGCTCAAGGTCATACAATGAGAAGAATTAAAATGAGACTTCTAGTCTTTTGCCTCCTGGCCCATGGCTCTTTACCTGATGCTCTAGTCCCTTCCCTCCCCTTCCAGGCAATCTTGCCAGGAAGCTGACCCTGAGAAAGGCAGCTTATCCCTAGTGTCTCCACATTTCGTGCTTCTAAAAGCCATCAGGGAGCCAAAAGGCAGGCACTTGGGCATTTAACATTTGCAAAAGCATCAGCTGAATTAACTCAGCATCTGAGAAGCAGTTAGGGCTTCATTTATTATCTTGGCTTCCGCTACAACGTAATGAGACAAAGGAGAGGCTGCCTACCAGCACGGCAATGCCCTGGCCAGCCCATTCTCGAAGGAGCCAGCCCAGCTCCCCCAGCCTCCCTCCAGACTGCGCTATGATTCATAAGGTGGTAGATACTCCAGGGCCCCAAGACTGGGGTAAGAAACTCTCTCTCCTGAGGGAATGAAGCCACAGGCGCCAAGAGGAGGACCAAGGCCCTGGCGAAGGCCGTGGCCTCGTTCAAGTAATCCAGGATAGGCTGTGCAGGTCCCAATGGGCCTATTCTCGGTTACTTGCACGCGGACGCGGGCCTGGACGCCGGCATCCGGGCCCAGGACCTTCCTCTCTGCCAGAGGCACCAACAACCAGAGTTCCCAAATCAGTCTCCTGCCATTTTCATGTAGCAAAGTTTGCTTTCCAGGCACTATTCCCAAGGAGACTGAGGACCACAGGCCATACCCACTCCCTGGCATCGAGGAGTCTCCTGGGCAAAGTGGGGGCCTGGAGCTACTACAGCCACAAGCCCTCACCCCCACCTAGCCTCCCAGCTCCTCACAGCCCTGTTGGCACTCACCCCGGGCCATCCTGCTCCTCCGGCCCCTCACTGCACCCTTGGCCACAGACTGTGCTTGTCCTCCTCTTTCAGTTGGCCCAAGTTCCCACCGAACCCTGGCTCTGTGCAGAATTCCCGTGCAGTGCACAGAACGCATTCTCTGTGCGGTACAGAGCCCGCCTCCCTTCCGTGAATCCATGGGATAGACAGCCGGCAACATCTGCCATTCACGGCCCCACGCGTACTCCCCCGCACCTGCCTTTCACACTTGCTCTTCAGCCGCTTCTCCTATCCCCCATCTCCTCTAAAGGGCTGGTCATGAAGGGCTCAGCTGTGCTCTGACACCGGGGTTTTTTCAGGCCGAGTCTCATGCTCATACCCTTCGCTCTGCCTGGACGCTGACTTCTCATCCTCATCAGCCTGGTGAACTCCTGTTCATCCCTCAAAGTCCAGGCCAGATATTACCTTCTGTGATTCCTTCCCCTTGAGAGGGGAGTTAATTGTCCTTAATATATCCCCGTACTACAACTTCCATTGCATGCCTATCATGATTTGTTTTTATTTATATCTGCTCTAGACTGTGAGCTCTTCACGGGCAAGACCTGTGTTTTGTTCATTTTTGTAACTTCTTCAGACTGAGCACAGAACTGGGGCTCAGTGAATATGAGCTGAATTGAATTTTAATAAGTTTGAATTATTTTAGGGAAGTGGCTAATTTCAAATGGAATTTATTCAAGTTTTAATTAGTTCTTCTCTCCTCCCACCTTCCCTATCTTCTCTCACCAGCTTTCCCTTCTCTCCCATCTCCCTAGTCTCCTCAGATTGGTTCACATTCCCCAGGCAGGAGCATAGAGCCCAGCAGCCACTCTAAGAAAGCCCGCTCTTTGCCCCCCCGCCCTGCTTGGAGGCCCCTTCTGATGGCTGACTGTGGGCCTGGGAGTAGGCCGGCTTCACATCCCCTGACATCTGTTTCTGTACCAAGCAGAGTAACCTTTGTGGGAGTCAAGTGGACAGCTTCCCAGGAAGGTTCTTCTTACAGCTTTGCTGGGCCTGCTCTCCGACCCCAGGCCTGCCGAGCAAGGGAGGTGCTCCAGGCAAGGGTTAGGAGGTGGCAGCCGGAGCAATCCCAGCACTTCCGGGCAATGGGCCAGGCCTGGACCTCCTAAAGGACAGGCCCCAGACCCTGGCCTATGTCCATGTAGGGCCTGACTGAGAACACATGCCAAGAAACACATGTGAGAGAATGAGTCCTTTCACACAAACATGGCACACCCCTTCCACTCACTGGTTCGGAAAATCCCCAAGACCCGCAGTACCACGGTCAGCTTCCCTTCCTCCCCTGGGAGGAGTGTCTGTGCCAAACTCAGACCTGGAGCCCCATCCGAGAAGTGTGGCCCGAAGTGCAATCTCTGCTCATTCAGTTGGGGTCTCCGTGCCACAAACAGAGCTGGGAACAGGAAGCACTTGCCTTTTCAGGAATTCTTCTACGTGGGTGTTGGCCCTCAGCGACCCCCAGCAGCTGCCACGACTGACCGGCTTGCTGTTTGCTGCCGTTGCAGGTGTACGTGCTCAAGCGGCCCCATGTGGATGAGTTCCTCCAGAGGATGGGGCAGCTCTTCGAGTGTGTGCTCTTTACTGCCAGCCTGGCCAAGGTATGTCCCACTCCCAGCTGGACGCCCCCCAGCCACTTCACCCTGACCCGCTGTCTGGTAAGGGAGGGGAAGTGGTTTCTATGGTGACAGATTCCCATCCCAGATGGGATGGATGCAGGCCATGTGCGCAGTACCAGCCTGAAAGGCTTCTGGGTTGCCATGGTGACCGGGAGCCCTTGGAACAAATGCCCCACAAAGCTGAGCAGGCAGCCGCCTCGAGCTGGATGTCCGCAGACTAGGATATCACGAATGTGTCCAGTGTCACTGACGGGGCATCTGCATCTTATCTGCTGACTGGCAGCCTCAAGCCTGTGTGTCCTTCATTAGCTTACACAGGTTTGGGGAAGGACAAGTGTCCAAGATTCAGCCTCATACACAGGCCGGAGGAGGCTTCTGCCTGCCCTAGTGGGAGCTCGGGCAAAGGACTTCAAGTCTCTTGACTTCGGGTCTTCTAGAAATTAGGGATAATTCCCTCTACTTCGTGGAGTGGATCAAATGAAATAACGCAAGTGACAGGCATAGCACAGTGCCTGACTTCTGTGCAGCAAGTCTTCATCCGAGCCCCTGCCGTGTTCGCTGTGCCTCGCCGGTCCTGCCACGTGCTAAGAGCTCCTGATGTTCTTTGTTTAGTTATCATAATTATTAATGATGACATGGTCTGCCCTTGTAGCTCAGCATGAACCTTTGACCCCACATCCACACTGGCTGTAATCACATGGAGTGGTTTCTTTGCTGTCTCCTACTGTTAAAGGACACCCCCCCCAATCTGGTTATGTCTACCCTTTCACAGATGTGCTGAGCCAAGGGGGGAGAGGGTAGGTCCACACTCCTCGGAGGAATCCTTGCCATGATCATCTCTCAAATCCCGAGTCTGATGGGGCCAACACCATCCATTTGTGGGGGGCACCACCAGTGTCTCTGTGGGCAGCTGCAGGACTCTGAAGTAGCCCCAGACATGAGCTTTGCAGGGCCCAAGTTAGCCAACTGCTCATCTCCAGACCTGCTGCAAGGACTCACATGCAGTTCCCCCCACCCCCAACAATTCCTGGCTCTGGACAGCTCCCTTCTCCTCTGCATGCTGAGGACTCTGACCAGGTTCCCAGGTACCCCGCTTTGCCAGACTGGGCATTCCCAGTTTGGGCCATCTCTCAGTCATGGCTGAGTTGAGAGAGAACCCCACCTGTACAACATTCTGCCAGGCTCATTGCCAGGCCTTGAAGCATGAGCTGGTAGAGAACACAAATCTATAACCTAGGCCTTACTTTTGCACACTAAAAAGAGCATGGCCTCAGGGAAGGGGCTTCCCATGGGCACTCTTTCCCATGAGTGGCACCGAGAGCAATAGTGCTGTAGGGGAGATGACTCTCCTAGCAGTGCCCTGGGGTGCCGAGGAACCTGAAGTGACAGGTAAGGAAGTAACAAACAGGACGATTACACCCGCTCAGGGGAGATGGAGAGTTGGTGGGATTGGGGACTGCTGCATCAGGGGTAGGTTGGCAGAGTTGAAACATTCTTGCTTGGCATTGTCCCCAGCACTCACTTAAGCATCCTTGTGCAGTCTCCCTTCCTGGCCTGCTCCCACCTGTGCCTCCATCTGTCTCTGCATCCCTTCTCTCAGTGCTGCTCTAGCCTGGCTCAGCTGCATCAGCTCCCAGGTGAAGGCTTCCAGCCCTTTCCTCCCTGTGGACAGGTGGGCACTCCCCAGTTCTTGGCTCTGGGCTCAGCTCCCAGCCAGCACTGCCATATTGGCCCACCGCCCAGGAGCCCACGGGAACCCTCCGCTGACTGTCAGAGCCCTTCGATGTCTGCTTCCTCATCTTGATTTCCTTTATGGATGGATTCACCCAGCAAATACTTATTTAGTGCCTACTATATGTTGGGCTCTGTCCTGGGCACTGGGGATGCAGCAGAGAACAAGAGACAAAGCCCTTGCCCTCATGAAGCTGACATTCCCCACATTCATCTCCAAGGCTTAGAGCCCCCAGACTCAGACATTGCTTGAAGGATGTATGCCACCACCAGTATCAGTAATTCTGGGGAAATTAATCACCATTTCCATCTAGAGTCAGCCCTAGCACCCACAAGACACTTGGCTGCCCTTACCAGCTGATAACTGCAGTGCCCACCTGGTCAGCAGGAAAATATAGGCTGCTCCCGGACTCTGCCCCTCAGGCTGTCTCCAGGGAAAGGAGGACATTCCCACAGAGTCGGAGCTGCTGCCTGTAGCCCCGTGGCCCTGCATCCTACAGCGTGCTGGCTTCGCTCTGCTCTTGGACACTGCTGGCCTTCCCAGCACCCCAGCCTCAGGGGCTTCCTGCCTCCCTGGCAGAATTGCTGGGCCCTGGTAACACCTGGCTGTGCTGGTCTTGGTGCTGAAGCGTGGCCTCATGTGGGCCTTGGAACTGCCACTCTTTTATCTCCAGCCCCAGCCACTCAGGGCAGCCCAGTCTTTTAGACATTTTCATTTATGAAGGTTTTTCCCCTCAAGGATGACGCCCTTATTTCTTTATCCTGTTTAGCCTGATTTGGGAAAATTCCCCCAGGCTCTGAGGACCAAGCAGGATTAGCCCCAACTGTGAGCTGGGCTCACACTCATAAAACTCCTGGATTCCACGGAAAGGGAAGTGGGAGTCTGATAATGTCCTGTGACTGGCAGGGGCTGGCCTGGCCCCGCTGCCCCAAGCACCCATAGGGGGCCATGTGGCCTCATACCATATGAGCCAGATTCAAAGTCTACTCACTCATTCAGGGATGAAACTAGTATTTCCTGAGCCCCCACCATGAGGCGGGCACTGTGCAGGGTGCCAGGGACATCATGGTGAGCACGACAGACAAGGCCTGCACCCCGACCAGGGAAGAGCAAATCCATAATCCCCAGGGCTGGTGAGGGAGCTTGTGAAGGAGACCACTGTGAGGCAGTAGGAGCCAGGAAGGGAGGGACAGGCGGGTGCTCCAGACGGGTGGCTGGGGAAGCCAAGACTGAAAGGCAAAGAGGCAGAAGGAGAGGCTCCTGTGGAGATCTGAAGAGTGCATGTTCTGTGGGGAGGGAACACGGGTGCTGAGGCTCTGACCGTGGTCAGCCAGTGTGGCGCAGGTGACGGGCTGGAGCAGGGAGGTGGCAGAAATCATGTAGCTGCCGCTGTGTGGGGTATGGCGGGCCTCCCTCCAGGGGCCGCAGGTCTAGAGTGGAGGTTGTAAGCAGGGGAATGCTCTGATGGAACATGTTTTCCAGTGGCCACTCTGACACAGGCAGTGGTAGGGGCTGCGAAGGAGATGCATGGGGATGTGGGGGGCTCTTTGGGAGGCTCACGCCGCCGCCCCAGGCAGAGGTTACACAGGTTGGGATCAGGGCAGTGCCAGTTACACAGAGGGGCAGGTGGATTCAAGGTAGTCTTGGAGACAGAACTGCCAAGAGTTTCTGATTGATTAGACATGAGAGACATGGATTAGACATGGAAGAATCCAGGGTATCCTGCACGCATGAAAGGAAAAGAGCCAGGTTCCTAAAACACATCCAGTTACTTAAATCCCTTTCTAGAAAAGTAATGCAAGTAATACTTGCTCTAGTAGCTCAGGGTTTCTGGGCTCTTTCGGGTGCCTAGTCTTCACTGCAACCCGCTTTTCAGTACGCAGATCCCGTGGCTGACCTGTTGGACCGCTGGGGCGTGTTCCGGGCCCGGCTCTTCAGAGAATCATGCGTCTTCCATCGCGGGAACTACGTGAAAGACCTGAGTCGCTTGGGCCGGGAGCTGAGCAAAGTGATCATTGTGGACAATTCCCCTGCCTCGTACATCTTCCATCCGGAGAATGCAGTAAGTGGCCCGGGGGAGAGAGCGCAGGGCCCCATCCAGGCCACGTTTGTGCCCTCCAGCACCTGTGCCGGCTTTCTTGGCCTTCCCTGGGGGGCCCCAGCTCTGGCACTTAGCAGGTACTTGGCACTGACTGAGTTATTTAACCTCGCCGAGCCTCAGTTACCTTGTCCATCAAATGGGAATTCTGGGGATGCTGACCCGTAGGATGCTTGGAGGACTGAGCGTGGGAGTGAAAAGCACTTAGAACGCTGTCTGCATTGGGTAAGTGCTCAGGGAGCCTGGATCTTAGCAATTTTCATACTGTTCCTGAGAAGGGCACCGTCAGTAACCTCCTGGAGCTGGCTTCATGTCTCCTATAGACTCAGAAGGCCTGGATGATCTCTTCAGCAAAAGTTCTTAAACAAGAACAAATAAAAAATCTCAGTTAAGGCCTTCAGACAAGCCTGCCCGGCTTTTCCACCTCATAGTGATTCCTTAAAGGTATACAGTGAGAACATTTCCTACATAAAACTCCCTAGAACGTGGCAGCCCTTAGTGCCCGCTCCCTGGGTACAGCATGACTCGCTAAACAAGAGATGCCATCCCGCTTCCCAGCCCACGCTTCCAGGGGACGAGGGGCCAGCCAGGCCCGCGGGTGACAGCAGAGCCCTCGCAGCACCGGCATGTTGGCTCTCAGCTCAGGCAGCCCACCCTGCACGGGAGGCTTCCTCCCTGGGGTTCTCAGCCTCAACACAGGCTTCCCCAGGGTTCTTTCCTTGAAGCCAGAACTCTGTGGCTCCACTTATAGCAGAAAGCCGAGATCAAGCTAGATTTATTTAGTTAGTGCCTAACGATTACTTGAGTAAACACTCCAAATTTATTATATTTAAACATGTTCATTTTAGTGAGTTAATCAAATTCAGCATAATGCATTTTGTCATGCGTCTCTAACAGATAAGGATTACTTCTTAATGTGATCACAGTTCCATTATCACATCTGACGGAACTAACAGCTTCTTAATATTTTCCACCATCCAGACTGTGTTCATGTTTTCCCGTCATCTCAGAATGTTGTCCTGCATTTGGATTGTTTGACTCAGTATCAGACAAGGTCCAATCACTGCTCTGGTTAATAATGTGTCTCGTAATTCTTGTGTAATCTTAACAATTCCCCCTCCCCTCTGCCTTTTTCTTCCATCCTATTTACTTGTCGAAGAATTCTGGTTATTTGTCTTGTAGAAATTTCCTCTCTCCTGGCTCTGTCTAGTTGCAGCCACATGGTGGTGTTTTACTTTGTTTTTATATCTGCCATATTCCCCTTATTTATTTATTTATTTATTTATTTGACAGAGATCTCAAATAGGCAGAGAGGTAGTCAGAGAGAAAGGAGGAAACAGGCTCCCCGCTGAACAGAGAGCCTGATGCGGGGCTCAATCCCAGGACCCTGAGATCATGACCTGAGCCAAAGGCAGAGGCTTTAACCCACTGAGCCACCCAGGTGCCCCTACCATATTTCCTTTAAACAAGTAGTTAGATCATACTACTTGGTTAAAGGCAGGTTCAATTTTTCAAGTTTTTCAGTTTTTTCAAGAATATGCCATAGGTGATATTGTATACTTATCGTGGTATCACATCAAGAGGCACGTAATGTCAGGCTGTCCCACTTTTAAAGATTTTACTTTTATTATTATTATTATTATTAAGTAGGCTCCATGCCCAGTGTAGAGCCCAATGTGGGGCTCGAACTCACAACCCCAAGATCAAGACCTGAGCTGAGTTTTGAGATCAAGAGTTGGATGCCTAACCAACTAAGCCACCCAGGTGCCCTTTAAAGATTTTAAGTCGGTCTTTGGATTCAGATGTTGTTAGCCTGTATCATCTGTTTGCAAATTCCCTATTGTCGTTTTACCTAAAAATGTGAAGCTGCTGATGATCATTGCCTCCATCAAGTATTTCATTAAGAACTACGAAATGGTGATTTCTAAATTCTATCATTCTTTCCACATTTATTGGCTGGAACTCTATTTCTTTTAAATGAAACTTGTCCTCATTGACTACCTGATTATCCTAAATTCAGTTTGAATGTTTGAATCAGGATGTCAAGGTAAAGTCTTGGTTCTTTGTCTTTAATTCTTCAGTCTTCAGAGTAATGAGGTGGTGCTCTAGCAACTTCCAAAAGTAGACAGGGAATTTCTTGTAGGTATTAATATGAACTCATGGATTTTTTTATTGTTACAATTTTTTTTTTATAAAATTTTTTTTTTAATTTGACAGAGAGAGACCACAAGTAGACAGAGAGGCAGGCAGAGAGAGAGAGAGAGAGAGAGAGAGAGAGGGAAGCAGGCTCCCTGCTGAGCAGAGAACCCGATGCGGGACTCGATCCCAGGACCTGAGATCATGACCTGAGCCGAAGGCAGCGGCTTAACCCACTGAGCCACCCAGGCGCCCCTTATTGTTATAATTTAATCCATGTGTTACTCTTTTGGATGCTGAAACGTTCACCTTCGGATAGCAGACATCCCTTCATGTAACAGTAGTCTTTGAACACTTCCTGTTTTCTGGTGCAACAAGGTATTCCAGGCTCTTCTTGTCCCTTTCTTGCCTCAGCCCTGGAATCACCCACTTTCCTATGGAGCCTGATTCCTGTTAGTGGAAATGGTATTTAGAGACCACAGTCTGAGTGGATTCTCATTGTTCCTGAGGTATCCGTTGCTTCCAGCCCTTTATACTGGACAGACCTAAAATATACATATTTTTAGAATTAAAATTAAATCATGAATTCATATTGGTTTTTTATAATTCAGTGTTAAAACAGTTTTTATTTAATTTCTTTTTTTTTTTTTTTTTTGGTATTTGTATCTCTTCTTGTGCTGAAACTCTTGGTTCCTAAATATATTAACATCATTACCTATTTGACTTAGTCTGTAGTACATGTTTAAGTTTCCAAAAGCAGTACTAACATTATTACTACTACTAAGACAATTCATACATGTAGGATTTTTATGGAGAAATGTACAGGCAGAACGCTATGTTTTAAGTCACTTGAAGTAATTCTCTGTGTGGCTATGTCACCAACTTTATATTAACTTTGGTTCATTTTTTTTATTGCTTTCTTTTCTTAATTGTTTAATTTTTTAAAGATTTTATTTATTTGACAGAGACTCAGCAAGAGAGGGAACACAAGCAGGGGGAGTATGAGAGGGAGAAGCAGGCTTCCCGCTAAGCAGAGAACCCGATGTGGGGCTCGATTCCAGGACCCTGAGATCATGACCTGAGCTGAAGGCAGACACTTAAAGACTGAGCCACCCAGGTGTCCCTTAATTGTTTAATTTTTTTGCAATTATGTAACATATTTCCATGAGTCCAACACCAAAACTACGAACAGAAATGGGTTTAGAGAAGTCTTGTGTCCATGTCTGCCCTCTCCCTCACTCCTGCCCTTCCCGTAGGAGTAGTCATTATTTTTTTTTGTTAATCCTTACCTTATTTATATTTTTAAATTATACAGTGAATTGTTTTGTTTCTGAGCAGTCTTTAGATTTATAAAAGGGCCCCAAAATACTCCTTTTGAACTCCTTTGATTTTCCCCAAACTTTTTTTTTAAGATTTTATTTATTCATTTATTTGAGAGAGAGAGAGAGAGCACAAGCAGGCAGAGAGGCAGGCAGAGAGAGAGGAGGAAGCGGGCTCCCCGCTGAGCAGAGAGCCCGATGTGGGGCTCGATCCCAGGACCCTGAGATCATGACCTGAGCTGAAAGCAGAGGCTTTAACCCACTGAGCCACCCAGGCGCCCCTTCCCCAAACTTTTTTAAAATTTTTGTATTTACTTATTTATTTGTCAGAGAGAGAAGAGAAGTAGGCAGAGGCAGAGCTGCAGACAGAGGGAGAGGGAGAAACAGACTCCCTGCTGAGCAAGGAGCCAGTTGCGGACTCAATCCTAGAACCCCAGGATCATGACCTGAGCCGAAGGCAGATGCTTAACTGACTGAGCCACCCAGGCGCCCGGCAGACTTTTTACATCCCTTCTTTTGCACCCCTGGCTACCACCCATTGCCACCCCTTCCTACCCTCTAAAACTATGTGTAAATCCTGTCCGTTCCCATGGCTCAGACTGTCCTGAAATGTTGTATTTATGCTTTTAACTGCTCACTGCTAAGGATGGGAGGAAATTCCCCACCTCCCTTTGCCATGCAGCATGGCCCGTCAACCCCAAGTGAAAGCTTTCCTGGCCCTGTTTGGGGGCTCCCTGGTGTTAGTAGCTGGCAGGCAGGTGACCTCTGGCTCTGGGTGAGGTGTAAGGAGCTGCTTGGATACAATGGAAGAGCCTTTGAAATAGACAGGTAGCAAGGCTAGCTCTCCTATATTCAGCACTCTGGCCACCTTTCCTGAGGCAGGAAATTAAAGCAAGCAAATGCATGCAAACTAGCAGTTAGACTTCACTTAAAAAGCAAATGCACTGAACTTTACCTTCCTCTCAAACCAGGGAGCTTTGGAACGGCCTTAGCTGGGATGGGAAAACCAGATGATGATGATGATGATGATGATGATGATGATGACGGTTTTTAGATACCTGTCCTCCTTACCAAGGAAAAGACTAACAGTGCGGGGGGCCCAGTCAGGCTAGGAGCTGCCCCTGCCCCACTGCACCGGGTGCGGTTCTGCTGCCCGCTCCACATGCTGTCTTCCAGGTGCCCGTGCAGTCCTGGTTCGATGACATGACGGACACAGAGTTGCTGGACCTCATCCCCTTCTTTGAGGGCCTGAGCCGGGAAGACGACGTGTACAACATGCTGCACAGACTCTGCAGCAGGTAGCGCCGGCCTCCGATGCCTCCCGCCCGTGCGCCCTGCAGCCGCCGGCCTCGGGGCCCACCCGGCCGCAGCTCCCTGGGAGCGCCCAGTGGGGACACTCCTTGCTCCAGGCCACGAGGGCCATGTGGCCATACCTACCTGGTTGCTTTTTTAAGAACAGAAACAACTATTTTAAAATGAACTCTTTTAACCAATTTCATAAAGGGACATGCATTTTACTGGATTTGCTTTTCTTAAAACATACCAAAAAGGATAAAAATGGGGAGGGGGGAGAAAAAAAGCTTGAGATCTATCAGAACTTCCTTTCAACTGGCCCCCCTTGGCCCCCTCCTCCAAGTAGACAACCTGTCCCTTTCTATCCCAGCTCGGAGCAGCTGACCCAACTCAGAATCTCTTTCCTTCAGGATGAAGTGCCTTTTTGAATGTTATTTTAAGCTGAGAGTTAATTTTTCTACACAACATATTTCCAGACATCTTTTAGTCTTTTATTGTCTTAAGATTCTCTAAAAAAAATGAATATGACAATTTTTTAGAACCTGGGGTGGGCGGGTGGCGAGGGATGGAGGTGAGTCCTAGAAGCCAGTCTCCCAGCAGGTGTGCGTGCTCTGACGCCCGGTGGCGCGCTGCAGGACCAGGCTCCCGCAAGGAGCCTCGGCGACCGTGGCAATGTCTCGGTTCATTACATACCCAGTTTGGAATGTACCTGCGGTCATGCAGCTCGACACTTTAGGAGACAATAGATACTTTTATATTGTCACTGTTACTTCGGATGGTGACAGTTGTGTCCTGCGGTCACACTTTCCCCTTGAAAAGTGGCATCGTCACCTCTACTTTCAACCACTGCCATACTTCTGTACGTTTTTCGTGCTGTGGCTGTCGTTCTGGGTAGAGCAGTTCCAAGAAACTCCAAAACCCTCGGATATCTTAAAAAAAAAAAAAAAAAAAAATTCTGTTGATTGATTTTTAAATTTTTCCTTTCCAAAAGCTGGATACACACGGAGCTGTTTGGGAATTTTCTTTGCTGCTACCGCGCTGCCACCAAATGGAATTGACCAGCGGCTGTTACACTGTTCTTTGCCACTGTGCCTATGCTCAGAATCTGCTCACTGCTAAGCTGCAGACGTGGACAGGGTCAGAAACGTAGGTGTCCCCCCCAATCCTCCCCCCACTGCAGACTGCACCAACCGTATCCCTTCCCTGGCACTGGCCATGGGAGTTCAGGAGGGAGCAAAGACATGGGGGCCAGCGCACCAGGCATGGCGTTCATTCTAAAGGGCAGCCATCGTCAGATAGCGTGATGAGCTGACTGTTCTCCTTTGAGAACCTGTGGCCTCAACCAGCCACTGCACTGATGTGGCCCAAGTCCACTCCTGGTCTTCTCTTTTGAAGCACAGCCTCTTCTGAGCCGGGGTTGGGGAAACCTGTCCAGATGTGGATGGAGCTCATCGCCCTGAGTCAGGGAGAGACAGGGTGCCCTCCCTGGGCTGGGGCTTCCTTTGCAGCCTTTCCCAGTGAGCTGTTCTAAGCAGCGCCATGTTCCTTGTTTGACAAGACAGTTTATAAAGTATTGCTCTTAAAAATAATTTAAAAGAACCCTGTCGTGTCGGCACCATTGCCTTAGTCCTCTGTGGGTTGGGCCTCCGCCAGAGCTCTGGTGGGAGCGACTGGCCCTAACAAGTCTGGAGATGGGGGTCGAAGTAAAATTTTGCTCCTGCTTTTGTTCACAAAATAATGAAGCCAGCTGCCAGTCCCGTCCTCCCAACAGCACTATAGGCTGTGGACTGTCATGCGTTCAGAAGACAAGTGTTTGGGGTAACCAGGTGCCCCAGCATTCTGGGTGTGCAGAACCCAGTAATCCCCATGCCAGTTCCTGCAGAAATAGCCCCACGCTAGGCATTACCACAGAGAACGGCGTCACGTGGCAGAT
Source organism: Meles meles (assembly GCF_922984935.1). Classification (NCBI taxonomy): domain Eukaryota; kingdom Metazoa; phylum Chordata; class Mammalia; order Carnivora; family Mustelidae; genus Meles; species Meles meles. The sequence goes on along the minus strand of NC_060069.1, from coordinate 31,914,128 downwards.
CTGCACATGCCCTCAACCTTGATTTGGAAAACTAGTCATTAATGAGCCCACTGCCTTAAATGTTCTTGAATGTTGCAGTCAAGTGTCTGTCCTGTGTTGAAATCCACACAGAAATCAGCCCTGGGGACAGCCTTCGACCCTCCCCCCGCCCTCTTCTCTGCCGGCATCACACAGTCTTCTCTGGAATAGGGGGCAGAGAGGGCGGAAATTCTAGAGTATTTCAGGGGACTTGAACCTAGGAACAGTGTCCCACTTCTGAGAGCTGGAGTGAAGACGCTGGCAAGCTTGAGCCAGACACTGCACCTAGTAGTCCTGAAACCGCGAGCGCCATTGCACGACTGTTGGGGATGGAGCCCGGTTCCAGCCATTGCAGACACAGACTGTCTCGGGGGGTGCCAGCCCCTCCCTCCCCTCCCCCCGAGCCTTCTGGATTCTGTGCACCTTAGTTGACCACACTCCAAAATGCCATTTTTATTTTAACCCTTGATTCTGCTTTATGTACATAATCAGAATATCTATATCTCTCTATATATTTTTAATCATCTACATGTAAATGAAGCAATAGAATTCTAACATAAGGCCAAGAAATGAGATGAATGTTTGGGGTTTATGTTTTTTAAGGTAAATACGGGTATTGTTTTTAATTATTACCTTTTATTAAATTGTGGGCTTTAAAACCTAATGAACCCTATTAGCTACTTCTCTGTGCCATATGCTTCCCCTGTTACCAAAATATCCCCCCACACACGCACACACTCTTCAACCAAAAGAGAAAACCAACCTCCTGAGTTTCTTGGTCCTTTGTGTACCAGGTTAAAATACAGGCTCCCGGACAAGTATTTTTTATATTAAGATCTGGGACAGGAGAGCTTGGGTCATGGACTTGGGCCCCTATGATGTGACATCTCTGGCCAGGCCGTGGGGGGCAGTGCCTGGGCCCACCGGAGGTAGTCACTGCCCTGTCTTCCATTGCTCTGGAACCCTATGTGTTGGTCTGTGGCTTCATGCGTTAGCTGTTTGTAAACAGTGTTATCTGTATCCTAAGGAGGAGCGCAGCCTGTCACAGCGGACGGTTGGTGGGGAAGCTCCTTTGACACTCCTGTTTTGATGAGGTGACTTTGGAGAATCAAAAAGGCCCTGATGACACTGACTTGTCACAGTTGCAGCATTGGAACTTCTGGTGTAAAAAAGAAATCTGTAAACCTACAACCTGGTAACGCTTTAACAACCCTACGTTTTAAAGACGGCTCTCTAATAAAATCTAGAACCACACAGCCCTCTATGGTCAAACACTCGTGACGTTTGTGCCTCTGCTTTTAAAGGTGCTGCAGTGGGCAGTTGGCATGCCAGGGTTCGAGAGGGTGGGTGGCTTGAAGTGCTCGCAGTTACCTGAGCAAAACTCTTACCGGCTGCCTCTGTTCCTGTCTCACTAAAACTGATGGTGTCTGTAACTGTCGGTTCTCCAGGGAGCTTCTCTGCAGACTAACACCCCCCCCACCCCCCAGTAGTGGAGATTCTGGTGCCTGCGTAGTCGTGGATTTCTGTTGGACATTTGAATGTGACAAACAAGCCAGCATTACTTGGGAAATACTACATGTGGAATGTGCACGTTTCCAAGGGCGAGCATTGTCCGGTCGAGAGGTTTGCAATGATTTCCTTCCTGCCAAAAATAAACACGTGAAACTGCGCCCTCTTGTGGATGGACTGCTTCTCCAGCGCTAGCGCCTCTTTCCGCTCTCTATGCGCGCTCTGTTCTCTCCACCTGCACGGCCTCCCGCCGGCCCCGCGAGGCTTTGGGGGTGGGGGTGGGGGGCGCTTCTGCGGAGCTGGGGTGGATGGGAGCAGGACCGCAGCATCCCAGGAGCCACTGACCTTGACCCCGGGGGAGGCTGGAAGACCATCCTGCTCGATGGTAGGCCCCCTGGCGGCGTCTCCGCAGACAGAAGCCGCATGGCTTACTCTCCTGGCCCACGGATTCCAGCCCTGCCAACAACGGGCTGCGGCCAGCCCGCAGCCTGAGAGAACTGCAGTCCCCCACCCCAGCCCACAGGAGCCACTGGCATTGTGTGTGAGGTATGGTGCCTAAACCCAGAGCCCATGGCACGCTGGCTGAGCTGCTCTGATCACCCGCTGAAGCATGGCAAGGGCCAGAAAGAGTGAGGATCCCGGAGACAGCTTTCTCACCCCGGGACATCCTCCAGGCACTGCCCTCAGCTCAGCCCCTCTGTACGTGAAAGTGAGAGGGGCAGCAAGTGGCCCTCTGCTGGAGAGTCATGGCGGAGACTTGGGCCTGGCCACACCACTCATGACTGTTGCTTCATGGTGATCCCTAATTCAGATAACACAGTGTCAACAGTCTCATTAGACAGGCCTTCTCCCCATTTCATGGATGAGAAACTTGAGGCCAGTGAGACAATTCTTGGCAGTCTCTACTCTATCACAGGCTTCCACCAGGCGTGTATACTTGTCCTGAACAACATAGGACACCGGATGTGGGTCAGCCCAGAAAACCTACTATTTACCCAAAAACCCCCAAGCTAGTCTGTACCATATTCCTAGGTCGCCCTCTCCACCGTGGGGCAGCTGTCCAGCCAGAGAGGTCGCCCCAGCTTTCCCCCAGGTTTTGGACTAGGCTGTGTCCCTCTGTGTCTCTCCTTGGTTCTGCTCCTCCCCAACCCTCTTCTCTCCCTCCTTTCGCCCTCTCTGGTATTGCCACCATGCCCACAACTGCTTCACACGTCTGCATACAACCAGACAGACAGACAGCTGAGAATTGTGGCAGGCCCCGAAGCAGAGGTGTCCCAGTGAATGTCCATAGATCCTCTGAACAGGTGGGAAGGAAACACACGTCATCAAGGAGCCACTTACTTGGGACTTGGGCATACTTGGATTTCACCTCTGGATGTTTTCTTGTTTGAGCACGTATCATCCGTGTTCCAGGACCAAAGAATGAACAGGAAGCCAGGGAGGGGAGGGGAGGAGTGGCCGGGGAAAGCCAGCCTGGGAAGACAGTCTGTTGAGCTAATGGATGGGGGGAGCAGGGGGCCTGTGGCGGACTCCTCGGAGTACTGGAATGCTTACGTGGCAGATCTACCCTGGGACTGCCTGTGGGTCAGCAGGCTGCTCAAGGCCAGAGCCACAGTTGGCATGGTCAGCAGCCTGGTCTCCAAGGAGAATATACTGGACCCTCCAGCACTCAGGAGGAGGATATGGGGGTTCCGGAGTTTTCCATCCCAAACTCCCATTACAGCTCCATCTCTTAGCTCAGCGATTCTCAGCTGTGGCCTCCCATTAGAGTCACCTGATTAGATGAGAATCTCCCGCGGGCTCCTAAAAACAGAGATCCCTTAAGTCCACTCCAGACCATTTAAACCCCAAACCCTGAAAGTGGGCATCACATTTCTATTCAAAATTCCAGGGAGGGCTGAGAACCCCTGTTCTGACCAGCAATGGAGGGAAATAAAGTCCCCCAATTGTTTCAGGCTTGACACCCAGGTATGGCAGAGGGGTCACAGACAGGACTTAGGGGAAATGGTTTGTATTGCTTTACCTGAAAGGCCAGCCATACAAGTTCATTGCTAAAAGGTCAGGAAACCCAGAAAATTACAAAGAAAACCCCACACATCACTGGAAGCCTTTCCCAAGAGGGGTGAGGAGAGGGACCTAACAGTCACACTGCCCAACAAGCTAAGGGAGCCTTGCCACCCTCCACTCCCCTATCCTGGCCCAAGTGGTGTCTCCAGGGGGTAGACGGCACGACTGGGCAGGGCGACACATCCCCAGCCGCGGGGACGCAAAGCGGGGACACCTCTTTGTTTGCAGGGACCTAGCGCTCTTTTCTAGGCTGTCCTCAGGTCCTAGCAGTTCCCACCAAGGCGACTTCCGAGGAGTCCCTTTTGGGCCGGGTGACCGTGTCACTGCTCCTCCGCGGGGACAAGTGGGCCTAAGGCTGCTCTCCCGAACGGCGCGTGTGGCCAGGATGTTTTCAGGCTGTGGGATCCAAGACCCCTGTCAGGCCTTAGCTCCCCTCCCACCGCCCCCCCCCCCCCGCAACGCCCTGTCCGCTCTGTGGAGGGTCGCACCCCGCTGCAGGACCTGGCCTCCAAGAGGGGCGCTGTACTGCACCAGTCTGGGAGGGACTGCTGAGGAGTGCAGGACAGCCCAGGGCTTGAAGGGGCGGAGCTGGTTTCCAGCGTCTGTCCCGCCCACTCCGGGCCACACCTTCACCGTTGTCAATATTGATGCGGGGGTGGGGGGAGCTAAGCAGGAGGAGGGGGTGGCAGAGCTCCTTTTTTGCTCCGCGGGAGGCAGGAGGGAGAGGCTGGGCATCCCCTCGTCCTTGTGAGACGCTAGTTACCTGTGATCATTACCCTGCGTCTCGGTTTCCTCTCTTTGTGTCATGGATGTGATCCCCTGAGCTGGAGATCTTCTGCACCAGCCACAAAGGGGGACTGCTTATCTGCCCCACCCAAACCCCACCCGCTGACCTGGGGCCCACTGCCGTCTCTCTTGGGCCTGGGATCACAGGTACAAGGTGGTGCCCGCCATTCTGCAGTAGGGCAGTTGAGCCCATCCAGAGTCTTCTGGATTCCAGAGACCCAGAGAAGTCTGGGGAGGGACCTTGCAGAGTGGAGTGCCCCCCACTACGCTGCAGAGGCTGGGTTGCGCGGAAATGTGACCTCCCCTGCCTTCTCACAGGAGGACGTGTCCGCTCAGAAACAGGCTGAGAGATGTGTCCAGAGTCCCACAGCAGGGGCCACTTCAGCTGGGGCTAGAACTCAGCTCTGAGGAAGGCTTAAGTCCAGGCAGCCGCATCAGGAAGGGGCCCCCGAAAGGGTCCAGATGAGTGGGGCACAGAGCACAGGAGCACTTCAACAGACATTTAGTGAGCAGCCGCCATGCGCCAGGCACCATTCTGTGTGGGGACACGGACACTGAGCCAGGACCCAAATCAGGAGGGTTATCTGCTTCTGCAAGCAGGAGGAAGAGGATGAAAGTGGCGCGTGGCTGGGGAGAGCACCGCTTTAGCTCACATGGTCAGGGAAGGCCCCTCTGGGGAGGTGTCACTTGGGTTGAGGCCAGAATGCAGAAAAGGAGCCATGGGAAGATTTAAGGGACAGTTTTCTGGCAGAGGTAACAGCAACTACAAAGGTCCAGAGACTAAAATGAGGTCGGTGTCTTAAGGGACAATGAGAAATTTGTAGCTAGAACACAATGAGGAACAGGGAGAGTGAATGAAAATGCACCCAGAAGGACAGGCAATTGGGGGATTTATTTTCAGGCTTAAAGCAGGGGAATGGGGCGATCTACTTATGGTTAAAAGATCCCTTTGGCTACTGTGGAAGGATGGCCATCAGGGCCGGAGAGACCAGGAGACACAGAGGGAGGCCCAGCCACATTCAGGATCCAGGTTGAACCAGACTAGCTAGTGGCAGCCCGTGCATGTGAGGGAGGGAGAGGAAGCCTCTCCCCCCCAGGTGTGGGGCCTGAGCTACCAGCTGGAGGTTCTTGCCCTATCTTGGCCTCGGAGGAGGTCTCTGAGGGGCCTGACCCGGACGTCAAGTGTGAGGTCAGATGCGCCAGGAGAGACGTGACCAGACAGATGAAAGATGAAAGGTGGGCGGGACAGGATGGGGGCTCAGAAGGAATGGGAGTCTGTGTTGGAAGAGACACTAGTGTTCCCCTGGGAATGGGACTTGAAAGCAAACAGACAAGAGGCAGGAGCTAAGGCCTGAGGTGTGTGCCCATTGATATCTGAAGGCCCCAAAGGAGAGGGCACAGTGGCCAGTGGTGTGGGGAGAACTCTCGAGCTGTGAGCAGTCTCCAGAGGAAGGAGTGGTCAGTGGGGTCCCTGGGTGGTAAGAGGGAGGGTAAGGTGAAGACAGACAACCATCCATTCGCTGTGGCAAGAGTGGGCCTTGATGACCAGGAAGGGGCCATTTCCAGGGAGTTCAGGAACGATGGCCAAGCAAAGTGCACAGAGGAGAGAATTTGCAGGGAGGAAGGGAGGAATGAGGACACGGGATTTTGCTGAGCACGGGACAAAAGGAGTCAGGGAAACAGACACGTGCAGGCAGAGACAAACACACACACACACACACACACACACACACACACACACACACCATCATATAAAGGAACAGAGGACTAAACAGGCGTTCTCACACACACAAGGTCAGACACACACAGGGCTTAACCTCCTGTCCTGGGACGCAGGCGTCCCTTCACACACAGGGACCCATTAACTCTGTTAACCACAGTCACATACTCTCAGTGGGTCCAACTGAGCACAGGTGGACCCAGGCTTCCTGGAGTCACCCCCTCTCTGTGACAGAGAGCAGTGAGGGGGAAGCTTGGACATGGGGAAAGGGTGTTGGGGCCAAGGGGCAGGTTTTAGCAGTATGTCCTGGCAGAGGAGTCCCACTGGCTGGGCCTTGGCTAGGACTGAGGCCAATGGCTTAAAGTAAGAGGTGGCCCTGTTCCTGGAGCTTCTGGAATGCTCCATTTTAAGCACCTCCCCCACCCTACAATCAGGAAGGAAAGGAGAGAGCAGCCCAAGGTGTGGGAAAGGTGTCTTCCCTGCAAGGATTGGACTGGCCTCTCCCACGATGGGTATCAGGGCTCCCCAGGGAGGGCTGTGCTGGGCAGCAAGCCCAGATGGGGAGCAGTGAGAACAGAAGAGATGCTAGAGGGAGCCCTGGCCCCCTACCCCATCTCCTGAAGTGACCTGGGTCTCACAGAACCAGACTGCCACCCCCTCCCCCAACAGCTTTGGTTCTCCTTCCTCCTAAAGTGTGTTGGAGTAGCCTGGCCTTCTGGGGGTCAGGGATCAGAGAAGGAAAGTCATGGTATATTCCACATCTCACACCTTGGACCAGCCCAGGCCACCAAGCCCTGCTGTCTCTGGCCTCCAGTAGCCAGGAGGGGAGGCCTGGCAGACCAGCCATGGCCCTGGGGATGGGGTGGCTCTCAGAGAACTGGGTCAATACTTGTTGACTGACTGACTGCGTTTGAAGCCAGTCCACAGGTGGTGGGGTGTCAGGCAGGGCGGGAGCTGGGATTGAGTTACAGTGCTGTGACAGGTAGAGGGGACAGGCCCAGCACTGCCCGCTGGCCAGGAAAGAGAGCACCTTCCAGCAGGTAGGCCTGGCAGGGAGGGGGCTCCGGAATCAGCGGGGAGAGGTTGCTCCGAGTCAGGGGTGTCTAGCATGGGGTCACCGGGCTCAGGGTCACGAGGGGCCACCAGAACTTGGGAGGCAGGGAAAACCCAACAAGTGAGAACACCAGTGGGGGCAGGGAGGCTGTAGGTGCGACCCAGGGGAGGAAAGTGGCAGATTCCGTACAGGTGGGGTCTGTCTCCCTGGTGCCCAGAGTCGGACCACCTGGGGACCTAGGCCCAGCCCTCCCTCTTCCCACTCCCGCCTTCCCTAGAGGGCAGCGCCCCTCCCCTCTTACTGCAATTCTGGCAAAGTGACCTCAGGGTCTGCCCTTTCACAGGTACCTCAGGAGGAAGTGGCCATGGGGGCACCTGAAGAAGGGCTGGGAGGAGGAGCCCGGGAAAAGAGGGAGCATCTGGAGAAGGAAGGGAGCACCTGACAGTGAGGAGAACCTAGGGTAGAGAAGGGGAGACCAGGGGAGCAAGGGGACGTTGGGGGAGGCAAGGGGTGCAGGGGGGAGGAGTGGCCTCTGGGGGAGGGAAGGGAGCACTGGGGTCAGGGACGGTAGAGAGAAGGGGGCAAGGGGGCTGGGGAGTGAGGATGCGTGGGCGCAGGGGATGCCCAGTGGGGACAGGAGGGGGGCCAGGAATGGAAGGGCATGTGGGGGAGGGAGGGAGATGGGTTTGTCAGGGAAGAAACTGGGCATCTAGGAGAAAAGTGGACCCTGAGCTTCTAGCGGCTTTCAGGAGAGAGAGGACACAGGGTGGGATAGAGGGAGTTCCCCGGGGGAAGAGAGGGAGTATAGGGTGGGAGGGCTTGGCACTCTGGGAAGGGAAGGAACCCCCTGAGGGAGAAGGAGACCGCCTGAGGGGAGGGGGTGCTAGGGGAGAGAGGATCCCTGTGAGAATCCCTTGCCCATCCCCCAGAACCCAGGTGATGTGGGGATGAGGGCCTCAGGCCCTGGGAGCCTCTGAGTTGGCTGGACATGGGGCACCCCCTGCAGGGGATGCTGACCCGGCCCAGTGAATCTCTCCTGGTCCCAAACTTCTGGTCTCCAGATTGACTGTCCTGTCCCCCAACAGGTCCCTGGTGACCACAGTGTGGTAACCAGCCAGGCTTCCTGTCCCTCTGTCCCTGACTCCCATGGTTACCTGACCTACAGCCCATAGTGTATACCTCTGGCCACTGCCCACCTGTGTCCTGGTGCTTGTCACTGGACACTGCTTCTGTCCGTTGCCTCTGGATGTCACTATGCCTGCCACTCGGTGTCATCGCATGTTTTCTGTTGTCTGGGACCGGCTTTACAGGATCTCTGTGTCTGCCTGTCACCCACGTCACTGGCATGTCGACAGGCAGGTCTCTAACAGCCGTTCTGAGTGCAGTGAGAGCGCATGGTGGCCCCCTGTCCATCCACCTTCACTCAGTAGCCAGCAAGTTTCATTCATTCAGTGGCTGTCCCTGAGTCCCTGCTGGCGTGCTGGCTGTGGCGCAGCTGGGAGCTGGCGGCAAACAAGAGGACAAGCCCCTGGCCTCGTGAGCCCTCCGCTCCAGTGCAGCAGACCCTACCTACAGCCGACATGCTTGGTGAGGCTCTAACCCCCACACGACCGCCCCTCTGCCCACCCTGCTCTGGGCAGCTCCCTCCCCCATTTGCTCCCTGCTTCCAGAAGCCAGCTTGGCCCTCTTCGGGAGGGTGCGGAATTGCCCACAGTGACCTGTGAGCTCACCAGGGCCTGAGCCCGACCCTCAGGGGCCCCGGACAACGGTGTAAGGCATGCAGGCCACTCTGCATGAGCCACACTATGCTTCTGATTCTGTAACTCTAGAACTCTCCTCCTCCCTAGTCTGCCCTGCCCAGGCAGGGTCAGCGAGCCATGGGAGTTCCTACCACTGGAGCCAAGTGGGGAGGGGGGAGGAACTAACACCATGCTAGGGTCACTAGGAAAGAGAAATTCAGAGAGAAGTGACTTCTGGGTCAATTGGGCAAAGCAGAGGCAAGAAGCAAAAGTTGTGGGGCGCCTGGGTGGCTCAGTCAGTTAAGCATCTCCCTTCAGCTCAGGTCGTGATCCTGGGGCCCTGGGATGGAGCCCCACATCAGGCTCCCTGCTCATCAGAAGCCGGCGTCTCCCTCTGCCACTACCCCCTGCTTTGTGCTCATTTCCTCCCTCTTTCTCTCTCTCTCTCTGTCAAATAAACAAATAAAATTTAAAAAAAAAGCAAAAGTTGCAGCTGGCAGGGCTTAGGTTAAATGGAGAAAGAACTTCAACCGATGAAGAAATGACCAAACCTCACACCTAGGGCATGTTACAGGGAAACCTGGGGGAGCTGAGAGTCATCACTACGATGTAACAAGATATGGAGAGCCCCCTCCTTCCCCGGATACCTCTCATCCCATGCTGCTCTCCTGTGCACACTCAGACTCACAGGCACTGTGGGAGCTAAGGGAGCTAAGTCACTATTTGCAGAGCCTGTGGCTGTTCACGGGGTCTGCTTGTATTACGAGGTCAGTTCTGTTTCAAGAATTTAAGAGTGCCTGGGCTTGATTCACCCAGCCCTCTCAGGTTAGCGAAGCCTGCTGCTTGCTCCTGACTCGATCACAGTCTTCAGAGGTGATCCTTGTGTGCAGAGTCTGAGTTTGCAGAAACTGCCTCTTGCCTGTTTCTCTCTGAGCCTGAGTCTAGAGGCTCCTTTAAGGGTCTTTTTTTCAAAATGTGTCTTCCTTCTTTTCTTCCTCTCTCTTTCCTCCCTCCCTCCCTTCCTCTCTTTCTCCCTTCCCTTCCTTTCCCTTCCCCTCCCTCCCCCCTTCCTTCCTTCCTTCCTTCCTTCCTTCCATCCATCCATCCTTCCTTCCTTCCTTCCTTCCTTCCTTCCTTCCTTCCTTCCTTCCTGAGATTTTATTTGAGAGAAAGAAGGAGCAGAGGGGAGAGTGACAAGCTGACTCCCTGCTGACCAGGGGACCAGGATGCAGGGCTTGATCCCAGGACCCTGAGATCTCAGCCTGAGCCAAAGGTAGACACTTAACCTACTGAGCCACGAAGGCGCCCCCCCCCCCCCAACCTGTCTTTTTAAACAGTCTGTCCCTATTTCCTTGTGCATTAGATTTGCTTTTATGGCAGAGTCTGCACTGCGTGTACAACCTATCCCTGTCTATGGAGTTTGTCTGGGTCCTTGTCTAGGATACCTCTTTCAGCCTAAAGACGCTGTTCCTGTTTGCAAAGCTCTGTTTCCAGTACTTGTCCCTATCAGCAGATCCTGTTTCCTCTGCAGTGTCTCTGTCTCTAGACTATGATCCTGTTTGCAGAGTCTTTTTCTATTCCAGAGTCCGGTTCAGTCTGCAGAACCTAAGCCCTATTTGTACAATCTATGACATCTTTTTAGGGCCTTTAACTGTTTGCACACCCTATCTGAATTTCCCTGGGTAGAAACTGTTCCTGCTTGCAGGACCTGTTCCTGTGAAGACTTATCACTGTCAGAGGTCACTGTGTCTATCTGGGAGCACCTGTGTCTTTCTGCATAGCATATCCCTGTTTGTAGAGCCTCTGCCTATCTGCATACTCTGTTCCTAATTCTATGTGTAACTGTTAGCAGAACCTGGCCATATTTACAGAGCTCTTATCTGCTTCCAGAATTCTTTTTTTTTTTTCTATAAAATCTATCCCTGTTTGCAGAACCTGGGCTCTCTATAGAACTCAGTCCTGTTTTAAGATCTGGGAATTCTGTGCTTGAACACAAAGCTAATTACCCTGCCAGCTCATTTCAGCAAACCCTGCCCTCTCTGAACAGGCTCCCATTGTTAACAGAACCTATCTATTTATAGAACCTGTGTGGGCTTATAAAACCTCTCCCTATCTGCAAAGTCTCTGTCTGCAGAGCCTGTGTCTTTTTTCAGAGTCTGGATCTGTTTGCAGAGTTCATGAGTATTTGCCCAAGCTGTTCCCATCTCCCTGTATGCAGTATTTGAGTCTGTTTTCCAAGGGTATTCTTGCATGCGGGGGTCTGACCATGCCTGGAAAGTTTCTGCTTGTTTCAAGATCCTGTCTCTGGAAAGACGCTGTGCCTGTTTGCAGAGCCTTGCTTTCTATGTACCTGTCCATATCTGCAGTCTGTCTCTTAGGCAAAGAGTCCCTATTTTAAGGGTTTGTCCCCATCCTCATTTACAAAGCCTTTCCCAGTCTGCAAAGCTCCGCCATATCTGCTGAGTCTGTGGCTGTTTGTAAAGCCTTTTTTGTATTCACATCCTTTGCTTGTTTGCCTGGCCTGTCTGAATTTCCCTGGGTAGAGTCTGTCTCTTTGTGCAGGCTGTGTTTATACACACACATGGTCCCTGACCACAGAACTCATTTTATCAGGACAGCCTGTGCCTGTTGCATCCCTTTCTTCAGTCTCAGGAAGCCATCCCTGTTTGCAGAGCCTTTCCTTGGCTTTTTTGGTTTATATGTAGAACCTTTTTCTGTCCACAGAAACTATCACTCTGCCAGTGCAGTCTCTCTTTGCATAGCCTGTCCCTAACCATCTGGAAGACCTAGGCCTATTCGCAGCTCTGAATCCTGTAGACAGAATCTGTCTTTGTTTACAGGATTCAGTCTCATTTCAAGAACCTGTTTGCAGAGCCTTTCCTTGGCTGCTGAATCTGGTTTGTTTTTTTTTTTTTTACCAGCAGAACCTTTGCCTGTCTGCAGAGTCTGTCACTGTCTCCAGTGGCCATTCCTGGCTGCAGAGCTTTCTATCTTCATAGCCTGTTTCTAACTCCCTGCTTGTAGAGGTCCCCATGTTTAAAACCCATCCCTGCCCACAGAGCTGGGCCCTGTTTCAAGACCACAACCACAGATAGCAAATCAGGTCCCTGCTTGCAAAGCCTCTGTGCCAATGTTTGCAGCACCCGTCCTGGTTTGCTGGCCTTTGGGTATGTATAGAGCCCTCCTAGTGAAAGGCATGTTCTGTGATGACAGTGCTTTGGAAAGCTGCAGGCAGGGAGTGTTCTTGCTTGGAGCCCAGAGCACAGGTGGTCAGGGCCTGAGAACTCCAGTCCTTGTTGTTTCCTCCCTCATTCCCTCCTGGCCCAGGATGGACATCGGCAAGGACCTCCCAGCCATTGAGAGTCACGGGGACCTCCACGTAGGGGTCATCGAGGTGAGGGGCACAAGCGGACAACAGAGCTGGTGACAAAGCCGATGCAGTCTCCGAGACTGGGCTTCTCCCTCCCCCATCTCAGAGCTCCCTCCTTCCTCCAACCCCAGAAGGTCATGGGTAGGCAGGTGGTCCGGCGGAGTTCTCCATGGGCACCTTCCTCTCCCGGAACCTGAGGATGGTGCCAGTTCCTGAGAGGGCTTATGGGAACTTCTCTGAGGAACACTGCTACATCGTCCTCTATGTGAGCATGCAGGGGAGTCTGTCTGAGAGGTGGCTTGGCCCAGCTGGGGAGTGTGATGATGCAGACCACGCCCCGCCCCGGGAAGAGGCTTGCTGGCAGCCTAGGAATCAACGCCAGGAGAGGGCTGCCACCTCTGAGGCCTCTTCATCCTTCCTTCCCCCATTCTGGACCTCCTGTCGAGGGAGGCGCCTGCTCTGTCCCTCCAAGACCCTTGGCGCACCCTGGATCTGTGTCCACCCCATCCCTGGATCCTCCGCGAGCCCCAGCCCCCTGCCCCCCCCCCCACACCTAGGCCCTACCTAGGTTCCCTAGAGCCTGAAGGCCCCGCAGGGAGTGCCCACTGACCTGCACTACTGGGTCAGAAAGGAGGAGGGCGGAGAGGCAGAGGGCGCGGCGGGCGCTTTGGTGCAGCACCTGCAGGGGGCGCCGGGGCCGCCACCATGCAGCATCGGGAGGCGCCGAGCCAAGAGGCCGACAGCTTCCGCAGCTCCTTCGGCCTGGGCACTCTGTGAGCGCCAGGCGGCCGGCTGGGAGGCCTGGGGTCACTCTCTTCACCCTCGCGTGGGGGTGTTGGGGTGGGGGGAGACGTCTCTCCTGAGTTACAAGTCTCATACCCAACAACGACCGATTTAGAGCATAAATTCAGTGACTTCTAGTGTGTCTCTGACTTTTGCACCATCACCCCCGTGACCCCAAAAGAAGCCGCATACCCTTCAAACACTCCCCGTTTACCCCCAACATTTTCTTCCCTCGGTCTATGTAAGTTTGCCTATTCGGCGCATTTTTATAAATAGAATTCTACAGTGCATGATGGGGGATAGAACACATCTATGCATTTATCCCTCACGTGATGTTTGAATTGCTTCCACTTTGGGGCTGCTGCGGATAATGCTGCTATGAACATTTATATCCACGTTTTGTGGTGGGTTTTTTGCTTTTTTCCCGGTTTTATTGGGGTAATTGACATACATCACAGTAGAGTTTGAGGGGTACAGCATGACGGTTTGACTTACAAGCCCTGAGACCTGATCACTACACTAAGTTTAGTTAACGTCCTCTTGTCTACAAGCTTTGGTGCGGAAGTGTTTTTCCCTTCTCTTGGGTATATACCCAGAAGTGGAGGTCAGTGTCGTTTGGCGTATGCCTTTGTGATACTGTGCCCAGTAGAAATATGTCTTTGGCCAGAAATGCTTCAAATATGGATTAAATGAATGATTAGGTTAAACCGTAGGAAAATGCCAATATTTGATCATGGCTGTTTCATACCGTTAAACCTCGCACACGCATATAGGATAGACGGGAGCATATTTATACACACAAGCACGAAACACGCCACTCCTACAGGATGGGCCAATAGGCAGGCACACGTACATAGACACGTGTCTGTGTGCACACATGTGTGCTGTGGCCCAGATTCCATGCACTCCCGTCTGCACCTCCACGGACAGATCCCCGTGTGCCCGCAGTTGTCCACGGATACACGTGTGCTCACCTCTGCACTCGCTCCTGCGCTCGGCAATGTGTAGTCTTCCAGGAGAGCCCGTTCCCTCCTCAGCACGGGAAAGGAGGCCTGGCCTCTGCCCTCAGGCACGTGGAGACCAACACGTACAGCATCCAGCGACTGCTGCACATTTGAGGGAGGAAGCACGTGTCAGCCACCGAGGCGAGGGCTGCGGGGGATGGTGCTCTGCCTCTGGGCTCAGGTCAGACTATGGGGAAGTGTGGAGGGTTGGAGGGGGCCGGGGGGGGGGGTGTCAATGGCTGTCACCTATCTTGAATGAGCAGAGAAGAGGTGGAGCCACGCTTCTAGCCCCTCACCACCATAGCTCCTTTGACTCTGTTTTCTCATCCACCCCAACAGCCTATGAAGAACTTGGGGAGGTGCGGCAGACAAGATGGTGCACCCTCTGGTGGCAGCACAGTGGGAAGTGCCTGATGTGGGATGGGGGTGCACAGCCCCACACTCGTCACACACATTGTCCCTGTCACCCGTAGGCACACCCACTGTCTCCCATCAGTCCCCCCAGGCTACGCACTGTCTCCCATCAGTCCCCCCCAGGCTACCCACTGTCTCCCATCAGTCCCCCCAGGCTACCCACTGACTCCCATCAGTCCCCCCAGGCTCACACACATTGTCCCTGTCACCCATAGGCACACCCACTGTCTCCCATCAGTCCCCCCAGGCTACCCACTGTCTCCCATCAGTCCCCCCAGGCTACCCACTGTCTCCCATCAGTCCCCCCAGGCTACCCACTGTCTCCCATCAGTCCCCCCAGGCTCACACACATTGTCCCTGTCACCCGTAGGCACACTCACTGTCTCTCATCAGTCCCCCCAGGCTCACGCAAGTCTGGAGAGTGCCCCCGTCAGGAAAGGAATTGGGAATACCAGTCTTGTTAGAACACGGCACGGCACGTTGCTGCCATGCGGCAGGAATTTGGTATCACGAACATCCAGGTGTTTGATGTCTGCAATGTGAACGGTGACACCTGAGTTGTGCACATCACTCTCTATACTCTCTATACGGCATAGAGTGGTCTGTGACAATCCCACACAGGCTCACCCGCTGTCCCCACAGAGGCAGTGACCTACGTCCCTGGTCGCACAGGGACAACACGCAGCCCCAGGTTTGGCCTGCCATATTGGCATAATTATTTAGAATCCCTCCTTCTCCTCCCTGAAGTGTCTCTGAATGGTAGCTGTCCTTCTCCGTGGGTAACAACCTGCCCCCCCCCAGACACATCAGCGTCATCACCCATGCGCTCCCACAGTTGTTCACCTTGGATGTGCCCCCATATGTGTATACACAAACATACACACGTGAGTAGATAGGTACACACACTCCACTTGCATACACGTACACGTACACACATGCAGCTATCGACATGCCTTGAGCAGCGTCCTAATCGTGCACACCCTGTGAAATGCAGCATTTCCCAAAGTCACACATGCCTATGGATGCGCACAGCCACCCCCCTAGAGTGACCTTCAAGGTCTCATATGGTCACACAGATGCGTGCCTGCATGCCACAATACTGGTCCCACAGATAGGCAGTTGGCCACAGCTTGGTGCACTCACGCGGACAATGTAGGTGGAGATGGGCTGCGGTGCCCCTCCTCCCTGGGTGCTGGTATGACACCCTGTTTCCTGCCCTGCTGCTCCTGACTCTGGCAGGTGGAGCTCTCTTGGAACAGCTTTAATAGAGGTGACAACTTCTTGCTGGACCTGGGCAAGGTGATGATCCAGGGAATGGGCCCGAGAGCAGCATTTCTGAGAAGGCGCGGGTCAGTGTCTACCCTGGGAACTAAGGGATGCAGGGTTCGGGGTGAAGGGTGATCCTCCCAGTGCCCATCCTCCAGTCACCCCAAGAAGTTGGCCTGGTTCTCCACTACAAGCTGAGAAGCACTGACTATGTGCACGCTGAGCCCAGAGCCTGCACTGGTATCCTTGGAGACCAGGATGCCGTGACGTCTCCCCATGACTCTAGCCTCTGGGAGCTGAGCTGGGACAGAAAGGATCGGGGATGGACTATCTGAGCAGGGAAGGTGGGGGGCATGCTGGGGAAGCCCTGACTGCCATGTCCTCTCACAGGGCCTGGCCCTGACCTGCAGCCTCCAGGACAGGGAGTGTGGTGGTCGTGCACAGATTGGTGTGGTGGATGACGAGGTCGAAGCCACTGACTCTGTGCAGGTCACAGAAGCTGTGCTGGGCTGCAGAGTGGGCAACCTGCACGCCACGGTGCCCAACAAGAGTATTGACCGGCTGCAGAAGGCCAGTGTCCGCCTCTGCCAGGGAGCAGACCTGGGGAGTAGGCAGGGTGGAGGGAGTAGCCTGGGTCTGCATGTCTGTCATTACTACAGTAACACAGTGTCCCTAGAAAGCTCTCTAGGAAAGGCCCCTGGGTTTCTGGAGCAAGGCATATAGGGCTTTGGGCCCAGCCTGTACTGGCTGTACAGTACATGTAACCTTGCATGGCTGCGTTTCTGAGAAATCTATCGTATAGATAGGACAACTGAGGCACCAGAGGGCCAAGAAGGTGCCTAAGGCTCCACGGCAAGGTTGCAGTGATGTCAGGACTGCAACTTCCATGCCCTCTGCCTTGTGGGGACTAGAGGAGGCTGGTGTGGAGCCAGGCCGGAGAGGAGCTGAGCTGCCTTCATCGGTTGCCTATCCCCCAGTGTTTGTGAGAAGGATGAGGACTTGGTGATCCAGGAGTTGGCGACCTGCCCACTAACCCAAGACCTACTGCAGGAAGAGGTGAGGCAGGTCCAGCTAACCTCATCCATTCCCACCCACCCACAACCCCAACCTGAGCCAGACCACCTCCTGATCATTCCCCCTCTTGCTCCCACGACTACTACATCCTGGACCAGGGTGGTTTCAAGATCTGCGTGTGGCAGGGACAGTTGTCCGGCCTCCAAGAAAAAATGGCTGCCTTCAGCTGGGCTCTGGTGAAGCTTCTGGGCCCTGTCTCAAAGGGAGCTGCCCTGAGGTTTGAAGTGGGAGGACCCCCGCCCTGGGGTGTGAGGGAAGAAATGGCAGGACCCTGAAATCGAAGCTAGGAGACATCCACGTTCCTGCGGTCTTAAGGGGCCGTAGTCCTGCCCTTGGGCCAGGAGGTGGATACATCCTGCCCTGGGAGGCTGTCTCATAGAGGAAGACATGACTGCCCTGGGGTCTCAGCCTGGAGACAAAGCGCCTTGTCTGAGGATGGAGACACAGTTTTGTCAGGGGTCTGAGAGAGAACTCAGGGCCCCTCTCGGGTGCCAGGGGCATGCAGCCTGTCCCGGGGAGCCCTGACAGGGGTTAGGGCACATGGGACCAGATAGCACCCAAGAAGCCACGTGTTAAAAGGGGAACGTGGCCCTGCCTTGCGGTTTGAGAAGCATACCGCACTGGGGGGCCTCCTCCTTTTCGAGGAGGGGAGACAGGTCTCTCCTGGGGTCTGGGGGTGTTGTCACGCCCATCCTTCCCAAGGCTCAGACTAAGGGGACCTTGCCCGTCCTCAGGGACCTCAGAGAAGTCGGTGGTGAAGGAGCAGCTTCTTAAGCGGGTCATGAGCTCAGTTAATGCTGCTCAGGGCTTGGCTGAGCCGCACGTCCCCAGAGCAGGTGGAGCAGAGAATTGGACCCCCTGGCCGCTCCCCTGAAGCCCCGTCCTGGGCGCCCCTGACAGAGACCCCGCCCCAGACCTTCATCTATGCCAAAGGCTATCCGACCTACACCAACGTGGAGGTGGTGAACGACCCGCGCCCAGTTGGCCGCGTTCAAACAGCTCTTCAGACTTGGTCTAGGACCCAGCGAGGGCACAAGAATGTCGACCGGACTAGTGAGAGGGAGGGGCGGGGCCTGGAGGGGCGGGGTCTGGAGGGGCGGGGCTGGCGCGGGGCGGCACCCAGCTTCTCAGTGGGATGGGAATGTGGTGGTGGCTTGGCCTAGGGGGCCGAAACGTGGTCGGCGCGGGGCGGGCTCTGGGGGGGGAGGCGGGGCCGGCGCGGGGCGGTACCCAGGACTTCGGTGGGAATGGGAGAGCGGGCGGGACGAGGCCGGAGGCTTGGAGGAGGCGGGGCAGGGCCGGCGTGGGGCCGCACCCAGAACCTAGGCGGGGGCAGGGGCGGGGGCGTGGCGTGACCTGCGGGGGCGGGACGTGGTCGGCGTGGGACGGGGCATGCGGGGTGAGGCGGGACCGGCGCGGGGCGGCACCCAGAACTTCGGTGGGATGGAGGAGTGGGCGGGACCGGGCCCGGCGAGTTGTGGGAGCCGGGTGTTGCGGACTTCGGTGGGATGGAGTGGGACCGCCAAGGGGTGGCACCCAGAAGGCGCCACTGGATGGGAGGGTGCGGCTGGGATTTGGGGGGCTTCTTGAATGATGGGACGGACGGGGGTTAGCTGGGGCGAGGACGCCAATGACACCCTATGCCCTCCCTGATAAAGGTAAATTGATTCAGGTAAGGCTGATGTGGGCAAGATGCACAGTCAGCCTGAACTAGCTGCCCAGCTCAGGATGGTGGACGCCTCCGGGAAGGTGGAGGTAAGGGGCATTAGCTTGGCTGGAGGAAGATAGGCACACAGGGTAGGCTGTGTCTTCAGGTGATCCGTATGGTTGCCGAAGTGCCCCAAGTCCACGCAGTTGCACGTCACACGGTGACACCCAGAGACATGCGCACATGAACACACACCCTGCCCACAGCTGGCTCACACACCACGCTTAATCAATCTGTGCAGCTGCGTTCACGTAACACTTGGCACACAGCACAGTAACACTTCAAGATACTTAAGTCCGCCCCTTTGTTACATATATGACACAACCATATATAGAATACAGACACATATACGCACACCTTTTAATTGCACCCAGCCAGTCAAGTTCATGAGTGGCAAACGTGTAATTGCACAAATTCTACATTACACATGATCACAGTCACACACAACACTCAACCCACAGGAACACACCAACATAGCACACAATCACATGTCATCATTCACAGCCCGATGCGGTCACACAGTCAGCCACCTGTCTGGCCTCAGACCAGAGTTCTGGGAGATGCAGGGACTGCGTCATGACATGTTATCTGATCCCTGGTAGAACCCTTAATTCCTTTGGGCCTCAGTTTTTATCTATAAAATGGGGGCAAAAACATCTGACCTTGGCTGGTGTGGGGATGCTGTAAGATTCTGGGAATAGGACTTCTGGCCTTCTAATTCTTAAGGTAGGTGGAGGTCAGAGAAAATACCAATTGTCCAAGGTTTCTTCCTATATTTGCCCTAATATGGATGGACAGAGACTGTTAGAAGGGAACATGAGAGGAGGAGACACAGCAGGGGTTGGGGGGCAGGCAGAAAGGAAGACAGGGAATGGGAACAGAGACAGAAGAGACTGAGAAAGAGGAGGAAGGAGACAGAGTGGAGGGAGGGATGGGATGAAAAGCAGGAGAGATGGGGTACACAGGGAGAGACAGAGGGGGATAGGAAAACAGAGGAGGGCAAAGGTCTTGCCACTCAGGCTCCAAGCGCAGAGCAGGGAGGGGAACCCTCCCAGCAGGCCTGCAGTCAAGGGGTGGGGAGCCCCTGAACCAAAGAGCCTGGCTGCCAGATAAGGGATGCTCCGGGGTAGCATGTGTGATGTGGTCAGGAACAGTCTCTTCTCCAAAAGGCAGCATTCTTCCCCAGAGAGGACATCTTCCCCAGAGGCAGCAGTCAGGCTGCGTGTGGCCACAGGATGCCCAGGCACTGTTTCCTGCCATTGTCAAGGTGGGCATTGGTGTGCCCATTTTACAGATGGGAAAAGCTGACACTCAGAAGGGTCTCACCGCCCACACCCGTCTTGCCCGAGATTTGATGCAGGTCTGCCCGGCTCCAGAGCCCATGCTCGATACTCACTAGGAACAGGAAATCACGCTATTAAGTGTAAGGAAGTATTTTCCTTTCAGCATTTGAACAGGCTTTGTCTTTTTAAGTGACACTTGAGAAAAGAGAATTTTCCCAAGAGCCCCGAGGCCTTGCGTCCACCCAGCTTCTGCGGCCCTGGCCTGGGCAGCAAGCAGCTGAGCCAAGACCTGCCTGCCCTTAAGGCGCCTGTGGCTGGAGGGGAGCAGGATGTCTGGGCAGCCTCTGGAGTCCTCCCCGCTTGCTTGTCCCATGCACCACAGGCCAATTCTGTCCTGTCTGACGGCAGGCCAGGACATGTGTGGCAGGACCCAGGGGCCCATGGGGAGACGGGTCACCTACAGAGCCTTGCGCCAGCCCAGGAGAGCCCTTGCCTGCACTGAGAAGGGCTGCCCTGAGGCTGAGGAGAGCTCGCTGGCTGGGCACAGGCTGGGTGGGCTGGTTCAAGGGGAGGAGCCTCTTGGGCCCACCAGTCTTCTGTTCCACAGGTGTGATGCATCCAGGACTTGGGCAGACAGCCCGTGGACCCCAAGCACCATGGACAGCTGTATGCGGACATCTGCTCCCTGGTCCTCTACACCTACCGGAAGATGGGCCATGTCTGGTACATCCTGTACCTGTGGCAGGTGTGCGGCCTGGGGGTGGGAGGGGGCACCTTCAAGCCCCAGAGCTGAGGATCTGAGAATGGGATTGAAGAGCTGCCCCAGGCCCTTACCACTGCCACCTGCAGACCACCAGACCACCGCACGTGAGGTCAGTGCCCTAAACCGCAACGCTGAGGAGCTGGACCTCATGTCCCGTGGAGCCCTGGTACAGGAGCACGCGACCATGGGCAGCGAGCTCCCTCACTTCCTCGCCATCCTCCAGGGCCACCCGGTGGTCTTCCAGGTAGGGACCACCTCCTCCATGTGCCCACAGCCCTTATGTAAGGGCGAGGCTTCTCTTCAGCCCCGGGGGCCCTCCCTGCTTACTACCCCTGGTAACCCCATGCTGTCAGACACCCTGGAGCTCCAGGGCTGACCCCTGCCTGAGTCTTTTCACCTGGTCCCCAGAGCCAGCCACAAAGCAGAAGCACAGGTGAAGAAGCTGAATTGGAAGGGAGTAGGGCCTTGCCTGGGGTCACCATTTTCTGTCCTCAAGGCCTCGGGGAGCCATGACCCAACTCCTTGGAGATGGGGGAGGGATCCATTGAGAAAGGGCCTGATTCCCTATCCTAGGATGATGGGGTCTTCACCCTCCACACTCAAGGGGTCTAGGAGTTAGTGGTGGCTTCAGGCAAGAGTCTGCTGGGCCCCAGGGTAGTTTGTCCATCACTGGGACAGGGAGGCAGCTCCCAGGAGCCCGTGCCTCATCCTGAGGCCCAGCCCTCTTGTAGGGGCTCAGGGGGCATGATGGGAAGGGGCAGCCAGCACCCACCACAAGGCTCTTCCATGTGCAAGACACAGACAGCTACAACACCAGGACCATGGAGGTGCCGGCCTGTGCCTCAGCTCTCAACTCCGACGACATCTTCTTGCTGGTCACACCTAGAACCTGCTACCTCTGGTTTGGAAAGGTACCTCTAACACTGGCCCCTCAGCTCATGCCTAGGGCGGTGTGCAGGGCCAGGGATGGCTCTACTCCACAGGGGAGGCAGAGTTCACGTCCAGCCTCAGGCCAGGCCCTGTGCAGGGGAAAGACCACAGTGGGGAGCTGAACGTGACAGGTAGATCTGGGAGTCCACTTGCCAGAGGCAGGCCAGGTCCAGGCTGCCTCCCCTGCTTCCGGCCAGGAGCATGATCCTTGGGAAAAAGAGGAGGCCTAATCCAGTTTGCCAGTTTTCTCTGATCTTCAACATAAACCATAAATGGTCCCCAAGTCTGGGGTCCCCATCCCATTCTCTGGACCAGGAGAGGGCCCCAGTCCTGAGAGTGGGAAAGGGGAGATCCCTAGCTCATGTGTGCCCTGTGTCAGCATAGGCCTTTCCTGACTCAAGCCCAGCCCCCCAGAGTCCCCTGTGAGTGGGGGAGGTGGGGCTGGAGGTCAAGACCCCTCCCCCTTCAGGGCCTGACCCAGCTCTCTGTTGGCCAGGCCTGCAGCGGTGACCAGCGTGAGATGGAGCAGATGGTGGTCACTGCCATCTCTGGGGAGAACAAGGAAACAGTGCTGGAGGGTCAGGAGCCTCCCCACTTCTGGGAGGAGGCCCTGAGAGGCCGGGCTCCCTACCCCAGCAGCATGAGGGGACAGGGCTGGGAGGAGGGTGTTCTCCTTACACAGAGAAGAAAACTAAGACCCACAGAGGGTGGGTGACAAGTTAAGCGTCACACAGAGAGCTGGAGAGGCCACCCTAGAACTGAGGTGTCTTGGCTTCCCATTCCAGGATTCCCAGGAGCACAGCCCACCCTTCACTCCCCAGCCCTGGGTAACTGGGAGCAGGAAGATGCCAGGGAGAGCAGGGTAGTGGTGCCCTCTTCTGGCCAAACTTGCTCCCTGCGTGCCCAGTCCAGGACCTTCCCAACGGCAAGAGGGCAAGAGAGCAAAGCCCTATTCCCAGCCCACAGTCCCCAGGAGTCCCGGTGCCAAGTGTGTGTTGTGTCTGTGTGTGTGTACATTTATGTGTGTGGGGCAGTTAATGTGACGTGTCGGTAAACAGTATGTGTGGAATGTGTGAAAGGACAAGGGTATGTATCAGAAGGTAAGGGAGGTGAGGCCTTCAGGGAGGAGGTTACTGAGTCAGGGCCGCTGTGAGTGTCTGTGGGGCCAGGTTTATGTGCTGTATGCCCCTGAGCATACAGCCAGGGCCAGGGGCTCCGTCCTCCTGGGGTGGGCAGGGCCCCAGCTTAACGCCCCTCCCCTCCACCCTTTCCTCCAGCCCCACTGAGCCAGCCATCCCCCTCCCAGCGCCCACTCAGGAGGAAAATTCCGGGGCCAGCATGTGTCACCACCGCTGTGGCTAGACAGGTCGTATAATGGGCTTTCCCACTGACAGATGTGAACCCATGCAAAGCCCAGAGAGCAGCAGGGCATCTCCGGAGGGAATTTTGGGCTGGGGGGGAGCCCAGAGGAGGGCCCGTGCCTCCCCGCTGCAGGAGAAGCTGTCCCTGTGCTGGGGGCTAGCTCGGCCCAGGCTGCTGGGAGGCACAGCTCTCTCCGGGCCCCTCACAGCCTGGCTGTCTGCACTGGCTGGGCTTCCCAAGGATGTCTCCAGCTTCCAGCCATGGCTGTTTGGGTGCTCCAGCACAAAGGGTCACCTGGCCCTCATGGAGGTGGTGTTCTTTAATCAAAAGGACCTGGACACGGATGACATCATGTTACTGGACACCAGGCAGGAGGTGAGATGGCCGCCCCGGCTGGCTGGGGTGTGAATGGCGGGGGTGGGGGTGTCCGTGTCCATGCAGCCGGGGCTGAGTGTGTGCAAGTGCGTTCCCAAACATGTCAGGCTGCAGGCAAATCTGCGTGACTCTGGGTGACACAGTAACGCCATGAGTGACTGTGCCCCGCGCGGCCACGGACAACTCCGTGTCACCGTGAAGCTGCAGGGGACTCTGGCTGTGTCTGGTGCTCGTGTGCGGCTGGGAGCAGTTCTCTGTCCGCGAGCCTCACAACAGCAGGCAATTCCAGGTGACCGGGTGCCCGTGGCTAAGGTGGCAGTGCGAGCAGTCGCAAACTGAATGACCGCGCGAGTGTACATGCTTCTTTTGTGTGACGGGGCTGCCTCTGTGGAGCGGCCGTGGGGTCACGCGCTGCTGTAACTGGGGAAACCAAGAAACGATATGACTGGCTGCCGCGGGAGTGACTGAGTGACTTCTTGGGGGGCCGGGTCCCTGTGCGTCCGAGAGGCTCCACGCGGCGGGTTTGGGGTGTTTTTCGGGAGGAGTGCGCACAACTGTGATGGAGTGCAGTCTTGTTTACGTGCAGCCGTGTGTGACCGTGGGTGACAGTGAGTGGCTCTGCGGCAGTGGGGGATGGTGTGTCTGTAGCTGTCACCATGTGTGTCTGTGACACGGAATGTGGCCATGCGGCCTATGCGTTCCCATCTTGGAGCAAAAGCCAAGCCCCCCATACACAGACCTACCACACTTTGTGTCCTCTCGCTTGGCAGGCTGGGATGTGTGCGGGACTGTGAGACCATTTAATGGATGGGAGTGGGAAAGAAGTGCTCAGCTCTGGGTAGCCCTACACTCGCCCCAGGCCAGGTGCCCTCTGTGTCCCAGATCTTCCTGTGGCTCGGGGAAGCTGCCACTGAGCAGAAGAAGGAGGCGGTGGCCTGGGGTGGGAGTACCTGAAGACACACTCAGCAGGGAGGAGCCCCAACATGCCCATCTTGGTGATCAAGCAGGGCTATGAGCCTCCCACCTTCACGGGATGGTTGTCACCTGGGACGCCTACAAGTGGACTGAGTGAGGCCTGGACTCCCAGCCCCACCTACTCCAGGGAGAGGGACCTGCCCTGAGCAGGCTAGGAGGAGGCACTGCCCTGTCTGGGGGAGACCTCCAGTGTGGGTAGAGAGTCCCTGGTCTTGTCCCCAGCGCCCGCCCCCCTCTCCCACCCCCAGGTCCCAATGGTGCCCTCCATCCTGGCTCTACCCTGATTCTTGCCCCCAGTTCTATGAGGAGGTGGTGGACGGCAGCTCGGGAGCAAAACCTGCCACAGTTGAGATAACAGCAGTGAGTACCGGGTCCCCCAGCCTCCTGCCGGGGACTAGGCTTGGTCAGCACGGTCTGGATGGGCAGAATGGGCACGAAGGGAGCTAGGCCCTGGTGGGTGGCAGAGTTTGCAATGGGGGCAAGAAGGCCACCGGCTCCATGTGGCCTCCCCGTGCGAGTGTCTCCCCCAGGACTCCCCAGCTTGAGTCCTCTCTCAGGGCAGGAACTCAACAACTTTCAGCTATCTGGAGGACCAAGCAATGGCAAGGCAGGCCCCTTGACCCTGCAGGCCCTCAAGGGCTCTGAGGAGGACACAGGGAATGAGTAGCAGCTAGGCCCCAAGGCCAGTGGCACCAGCACAAGTAGCCACCACAGCAGCCCCAGACCCCCACCAAGGGGAGCTTGCCCCCCAACAGCTAATGCACCAGGCTGCTGAGGACTTGCTGGAGGGTGTGGGCCCTGCCCACGAGGGGGTGGGTGCCCAAGGCCCCCTGCCACTCACTGCCCAGGACCTGGAGCACCTGAAACTGAGCTGGAGGTGCCCAGGGCATGACCAACTGATTGTGGGAAATGCGCAGCCTGCCGGGGGATATGTCTTCCAGACGGAGCAGTGGGCAGAGCATATGGGGGAGGAGAGCCTTGAGCCCTGGGACAATACCACTGGGTGGATGAGACAAGATTCCGGGATCAGCTGACACCCTGCCCTGTACCCTCTCCCCCAGGCCAGTTCTACCTCTCTTGACTCTGACTTCCAAGATATCTTTGGGAAATCCAAGGAAGAATGCTATAGCATGGCCAAGTGGAGGCAGCAGCAGGAGAAAAAGCAGCTTGGCTTTTTCTGACTCCAGGCCCTGCCCCCACCTGGGCCACCCACATGGATAGGACCCCCACAGGTACCTTCCCAACACATACCTGAGCCCCCAGGGAGACCCCGCCTGCACGGTCTAGATGGAGGCTCCCAGGTCACCCCCTCCACCCCCATCAATAAAAGCTGGTGGCGCTCACAAGGTGTGGTGTGTGGGCTTTCAAGTCTGGATCACTCAGTTGGTCCATCTCTGGGGGAAGGGGCCTCTGGGACTGGAGGGGGCGGTCTGTGACATTCCAGGGACTGAGCTCTCGCCACTGTCTGCCATGGAGGGGTTTGTTTCTTGCTGGTCCTTCCTGCCCAAGGGGACAGACAACCCTCATACTCAGTGTAAGTGTGGGGGACATGGAAAGAGAGGTGCTGGGGCTCGTTCCCCCCAAACACACATGCACACGCATGCACACACACACACACACACACACACACACACACACACACACACATGCCCTTTATAGGGATTTTCTGGCATTCCGGTAAAGAGACCATCGGAATTAGTCTTATAACTTTTATAAAAACCCTCAGCCCAGGGCCAGGCCAGAGGGCGGAGGGCTGCAGTGTTTTTCCTAACGGAACTGAGGAGAGCTCCAGGGACAGGGCCAGCTCCTGGGACCCCAGAGAAGCAGCAGCACAGACGGGACGTTAGAGCTGAAGGCAGGGTGGGGCCTCTAGCTCCAAGTGAGAGGTTGGGAGCAGCCACAGCAGCCCTGTTCCTGGATGGGGACAGAGGGCCCGGCCTGCTTGGGGCAGCCCCCGTCAGAACCCCCAGACCTAGTCCTGGAGAGACACCTTCACAAAGAGGGTGGCAGACGGGTGCTGGTCTCCGTTCTTTGACAAGAGATGGACATGGCGGTATCCTGGCAGGGGGATGGGCAGGAAAGAGCACACAGAGAATTCCGGTGACTCAGTGAGGAGGCTTTGAGAGGCTTCCACGGCCCCAGCCCAAGAGGTAACAGGCCCTGCCTCCTCCACCTTGCCGTCCCCTCTCCTCAGCACTCACCTTGCTTGAGGCTGCCCAAGGGGATGGTGCTCTGGCCAATGAAGTCGTTCTTAGAGGATGCGTCATAATCCTCCACCACAAAGCGCACGAGGGCAAGCTCAGGCACGACCACCTCAAACTCAAACTCTGTGTCCCACCACGGGTTGAAACCTAGGAGTGCAAGCAGCACGTCAAGAGGGGGGACGGCAGCTCCGGCGGTCAGGCCCCACCCAGGCCCGGCGAGTACCGTTATTGGTGACTACGGCCGTCTGGCGGCTGGCCACGTCCCGGCCCACGCCGTGGATCTCCACCGTCACCTTGGGGTCCACAATTGAATTCTTATTCTTGTTGACTTTTGGCAACTGCTGCCCGGAAATGACCTGAGCAGAGGCAAAGGACAGAGAAGGGCTCAGGAGTGGTAGTGGGGAGGAGAGAGGCCCCTGGGCTCCCGTCCTGCAGGTGGCTGGCCATACCCTGACAGTGAGCCGCTTCCGGGTCCACCAGGGCCCCTGAGTCAGGGCACGTGAGTTAAAGGTAGAGTTCGGGTCTCGCAGGAAGGCGGGCTTCAGCACGTACCCGCAGGCCCCATTGTCCTGGAAGCGGCCCTGGTATACATCCATCTCTGGGCCAGGTGTTTGGAAATTCAGGGCCACTGTAGGCAGACAGAGCAGTCATGGGCTGTGGGCTGGCCTTGGGGGCCCTAGAGTCCAGCCTATTCAAGGTACATGGAGGCCTTAGGGCCACACGGTGAGGCAGAAGCAGGGTCTGGCGTGCTTCCTGCCCTCCCACCCCCATCACTGACCCACCACACCAGCCTCGCATTCCCCTTCCGGTGCCAGAATTCAAAGGGCTAATGTGCTAACCAGGTGATGTCAGACCCTGACTTACTGGTGGGGGAATATGTCCAAACCAAGACTACCAGCTCCTAAGCTCACAAGTCCCTGTGTCTGGCCCCAGCGGGGTCCCCAGAGGCACCTGACCCCTGGCCCTCTGGACTGAAACCCTCACCCTGGCCTCCTCAGCCCCTGCCAGCCCATACCGATCTGGCAGCCCCCGTTCCACATCTCCACGGGGCTGTAGTTGGAGGAGTCTGTTCTCCACCCAGCAGGGTAGATTCTGCTCAGGTGACTGACGTTGTGGCGCACTAAGCTGTTTCCTGAAAAGGGTGCGGGTGGTCAGAAGCGCAGGCCTCCTGGGGAGCCCAAGCCCCCCTGCCGCCCTGCCCCCATCTGGTAACAGCAGGGAGTGCCCGGTTCAGAGTAGTGGAGCCAGGCCTGGCCCGGGCCAGCCCCATTGCTCAGACAGCCAGCCAGCACCCTGAGGGTGCCGGGCTGATGCTCACCTGACTCTTGGAGCAGCCGGAGGGCGCGGTTCTCGGAGAAGGACACCATCTCATAGAAAGCCTGCCCTGGGGTGCCAGGGCTGGAGAAGCCCCCAAAGTGGACACTCTTGCAGTAAATGACCATATCGGAGAGCTCCTTCACTAGCCTGAGCTTGTCCTCCTGGGGGCCATGGGGAGGCCCAGGTTAGATTCAGAGGTTGGGGCAGGTGGGCACTGAGAGAGCCAGAAACCCAGATGCAGAGAGACAGAGAGGGAGACAGACAGAGAGAAGGGGGCAGAGGGTCTGAGTGGCAGCCACAGAGAACTGAGACAAGGCAAACATCCCATGATGGGGGAGGGCCCCAGGGCTGCCCCTTCCCCCACAGCTCCCCCTCGAACCCTGGGCTTGCGCTGCACACGGCTCCTCACGGCCTCGTCCTCCATCTCAGCAGCCTCGTCCTCATCAGACACGACAGTGGCTTCAGGGCCACCCTCCCCGCCAGGGGGCAGGAGCCCCCCAAGCTTCTTCCCCTTCAGCAAGATCTTCCCCTTCAGTTGCTAAGGAGGGAGGAACCGCTCGTTAAGACCCAAGGGCCTCCCAGCCAGTCCCCCTGCTCTCTCGTCTGGGTAGCCCATGCCCACTGCGAACCTCAGGGGAAGGCAGACTGGTGGTGACCCCGTCCAGCGGCCGGTCCAACAGCATGGGGCCCAGGATGGTGCGCAGGTGTCGCGCCATCACACGCTGCTGCTCCAGGCTGCAGTGGTTCTCCAGGGACAGGATGACGGGGTAGGGGGACGCCTGGAGGCCCGAGGGCAGGTTAGGAGTGGGGGGACCGCCACTACCACGGCCCTCCTCACCCGCCAGGGGCGCGCGCAACCTTGAAGGCGTAGTCCCGGATGGCCCTGAGCACGTCGCAGAGGAGGATCTTGGAGGTGAAAGTGTAGCCGTGGTAGATGACCGGCTCCTGGTTGGGGCCGTCCCAGCAGTCGAGCTCCAGGCAGCGGCAGCCTTTGCACAGCGCCCTGCGGGTAGGCATGGCGGCTAGGCCCTCCGGCCCCGCCCCCAGGCGCCAGGCCCCGCCCCAGGCCGCCCAGGCCCCGCCCCTGCCCCTCCCCGGGCCCCACCGGATGTAGGCTTCAGTGCTGCTGGGCCCAGTGAGCTGGTCTTCCAGCAAGTAGGTGTTGTGCGAGGAGGACATCAGGTAGTGGCTGAGCGGCTGGCCCATGTCCTGGTAGACCCGCCGGTGCGCCAGGCTGAAGGCGCTGCCGTCGGCAGACAGCAGGTACATGAGGAAGCCGTCCTTGGTCATCTGCCGCTGCGCCTTGGCTGCGAAGGAGGACGCCAGTGCCCGTGAGAGCCCTTCGGGCCAGGCCAGCCACCTTCAGGAGACTTTCAGGGCGCCACCGCTCTGGGAGGGGAGCCCCCTGCTGTCCGTGTCTCCCTGTCCTGAGCTGTTACCTCCCGGAGGCGGTGAGTGTGAGTCAACCATCAACCTGGGACTACCCCAGGGTGGGGCCCTGTCTTCTCCTCCTCGGTCCCCCACACTGTGAGGCCCCCTGAAGCCAGGGCCTCATCTCCTCCTCTGGGCCTCCAGACTGAAGCCCCTCCAAGACAGGGCCCCGTCCGTCCATCTCAAAGCGCCGCCCAGGGCGGAAGCAGGAAAAGGATTTGCTTTCCCAGCCTCCGCTCTATTTCTGGAGGAGGATACCAAAACCCCCTGGAAAAGCAACCAAGAGAGGGGTAGTGATGCTGGAGCCCCGTCTCCCATCTGCTTACTTTCATGGGGCAAGCAGATACTGACCAGGGTGCCCCTCTGTTCCCTTGAGCTCCCTTCCCTCGGGCTGTAGTCTCTCCAGGGGTCTCCCAGCCCGGTGTGGCCCCAGGGATTGCAGGTCGCAGGCTGCAGCCAGGCTCTCACCAGTCTCACTGGGCTCATAGCGCTCAATGAGGGAGAGGGCCAGTGCAGGCCCTGCCGCCTCCTCCCGCTGCTGGTGCTGCAGGAACGTCACCAGCTGATCCACCGACAGCGCCTCCCGGGAGCCCGCCGCCTCCACGAATGTGCGGTCAATCTCCTCCCGCTGGGTCAGCATCTTGTAGAAGGCCTCAATCTCATCATCCTCCAGGGAGTCCGTCTGGGAGTGGTCACATTCCTGCCAGGCCGGGTGGGCAGGGCTCAAAGAGTGCTCCCCACTAGGGTCCCGGGGCCCATGGCCACACAGACCCAGCCCTCCCTGCCTCACCCTGAAGATCTTTCGGGCATAGCTGTCATCCACCTGGATGTTGAGCTCCTTCAGGAAGTTCTGCAGCTCCTTGAAGCTCATCTTGTTGTCCTTGTTTTTGTCAGCTTTTCGCAAGCAGGAGTGAATCCAGCTGGGCAAGAAGTAAGGAAAGAAGCCAGGAGCCCTGATACTCCCAAGGTCCCAGCTGTAGCTGGGTTTCAAGCCCAGGGTCAACTCCTGGGCCCAGATGGACTGAGATCACCTACAGACAAAGCTCCCTGCGGGCCTGCCATACTGCACACCAGCATTCCAGAGACAAGACCCGATGGCCTCTTCAGAGGCAATGTTATATCCTATTAAGGGGTCTTTTTTCTATTTACTGGCTTCAAACCCTTTCACATTAAAAAAAAAAAAAAATTGTTTTCTCACTGGGAAAGCGTTCACTATAGATAGCTTACAAAATGCAGAAAAGTAAACAAACAAATCCCTCATGGTCCCACAACGTTTCAAGATATGTCCTTCTGGTTTTCAATATATAAGTTAGCCAACCTGAGCGCTTGAGGCTTATTTTTACAAGAAACAGCAAACTTGAAGCCACAGATCAGAAGGTGAGTGTCTCACAAGCAAAAACAAAGCCTGCATCACATCCTCACAATGGGGGCACTTAGCCCCACTTCTCCATTATCTCTGGCCTCTCCCCCCTCAGACTTGATCTGGAGAAGTCAAGAAAAAGGACCTCCACAGCACATTCCAGAGAAATTAAAGAACAAAGACAATGAAAACAATTTTTTTAAAATGACAGCAGGTTTTTAGAAGAAGTCACAAAGGAAACAACATAATCGATGCCATGTAAACTTTAAATAATTCTGAGGGTCAAATAAAGAAAAAATAAAGCCATCCAGAAAACACGATGATGACCCTAATAACTAAATGAGGAAAGGCCATAAACTGACCTTTTGCAAACATTCTCGGTAATCAAAGACATTAACAATTTGCAAATGAGATGCAGTTTCTTAAACTCTAAGATCAGCACTTGAAAAGTCTATTATCCAGCACAGGTAGGGAGGGGTGAGGTGACATGGACACTCCCATCTACCACTCTGATAAAGGAAATTGTTCAACCTTTGGGAACCTGATGCAAAGATAGAGCTAAAGCTTGAAACCATTACATCATTGGACTCACCAACTCCACTTCTAGGAATCTACTGGTAAGGAAAACTTCTAAATACCAAAAGCATTTAGGAACATAGTTCTTTGCAATGTTACTTATCATAGTGAAAGACTGAAAATAAATGTTCAACACTAATAAAAGAACAGATCACTAACTTAGAGGGCATCGACTGCATATTACACGGTCACTACAGCTTTTTGTGGAGACTCTACTAACACAGGGAAAAAATTATGACATAATGGTACACAGAAAATGGATACAAATATAAGATCCCCACTATTTTTGGCAAGGGCATCAAGAGGCAAATTGCAATTCAGAAAAGAAGATTGGGGACAGAACCTGAATATCAGTAGTTTCATTTTGTCGGCCTCTAAAACTTTAGTTTGGGGCACCTGGGTGGCTCAGGCGGTTAGGTGTCCTACTGTTGGTTTTGGCTCTGGTCATGATCACAGCGTCACAAGATTGGGCCCTGCCTTGGGCTCCACACTCTCAGTGGAGAGTCTGCCTAGAGATTCTCTCTCTCTCCCTCTGCCCTTCTCTGCACACATGCACACACACACACACACACACTCTCTCTCTCTCTCTCTCTCTCAAATAAATCAATAAATCCTTTTTAAAAATTAAAGAAAACTTCATTCTAACATAGCCATCCATACTTTATGTATACATGAAAAAATAATTATGGCAGAATTCCAGGTTAAAAAAAAAGAAATCAACCTCAGAGCGGTCCAGCCAAACATGAGGTCCCCATGCCAATGATTATTTAGCAGGCTGGGATGGCTTTATGATCTCAAGGGCTGGCAACAGAACCCTCCGAAGGCACGAGACTGTCCAAGGATAAGCTGATGCTATAGAATTGGACTTTTAAGAAAGCTCAAAATCAGGCAGAGGTAGCACTGAGAAAAAAATACTTAAAAATCTACAAAATGCTAAAAAGTACAGAGTAAGGAAATGAACAGAGCTCAAAGGATGTCCCTTAAAGCAGCTGGATATACACTAGCAATGAATAATCAGAAAATGAAATTAAAGTAATTCCATCAAGTAGCCTCAAAATGAGTTAAAATACTTAGGAATAATTTTTTTTTAAAATGTATAGCTTATACTCTGAAAACTACAAAACAATGTTGCAAGAAATTAAGGAAGACCTAAATAAATGGAAAGATACCCACATTTAAGAATCACAAGATTTGATATCGTTAAATAGGGAATAGTCTCCAAATTGATCTACAGATTCAATGCAATCCCTATCATAAAAATGCTGGCTTATCTGCAGAAATTGATCCTAAAATTCACATGGGACGTCAAGGGACCCAGAAGAGTCAAAACAATCTTGCAAAAAAAGAACAGGGGCACCTGGGTGGAGCAGTCCATTAAGGATCCAACTCTTGGTTTAGGCTCAGGTCGTGATCTCAGGGTCATGAGATCGAGCCCTTGGAGTCTGCTTGAGATTCTCTTTTGCTGTCCCTCTGCCCCTCCCACTCCTGCTTGCTCGCTCTCTCTCAAATACATATATCTTTAAAAAAAAAAAGAACAAATTTGGAGAACTCACACTTCCTGATTTCTAAATTTACAAAGTTACAGTAACCAAACTGTTGTGTGCTGGTGCAAGGATAGACATAGATAAATGGAATAAAACTGACAGCCATGAAAATAAACCCTCTTGAGGTGCCTGGGTGGCTCAGTCAGTTAGGTGCCTGCTTCAGCTCAGGTCACGATCCCAGGGTGTCCTGGGCTCAAGCCCCTTGTTGCACTCTCTGCTCAGTGGGGACTCTGCTTCTCCCTCTCCTCTGACTTCTCTCTCTCTCACTCTTATTCTCTCTCAAATAAATAAATACAATCTTTTAAAAAGAAAAGAAAAGAAATCCTCATATTTACGGTCAATTGATTTTCAATGAGGGTGTGAAGACAAGTTCAACATGTGGTGCTGGGACAACTACCTACAGGCTAAAAAAAATGAAGTTGAACCCCCCACATCCCACAACACACACAAATGAATTCAAAATAAAGCAAAGACCTAAATGTAATAGCTAAAACTATAGAACCTTTAGAAGAAAATAGTAAGAGTAAACATTAGTGATCTGGTGTTAAGCAAAGCCTTCTTAGATATAACACGAAAATTCACAAGCCGCAAAAGCAAAAAGCAGATGAATTAGACTTCACCGAAACTAAAAATTCGTGCTTCAAATACCTTCAAGAAAAGAGAACCCATACAATAGGAGAAATTATTTACAAAGCATAATTATGACAGGCCTTGTACCTAGTATACATAAACAATTCTTACAACTCAATAATAAAAAGACAAATAACCCAGGTAAAAACTGCACCATGGATGTGAATAGACATTTCTCCAGAGAAGATACAGGAAAGCAAATAAAAAACCAAGACTCAATATCATTAATCATTAGGGAAATGCAAATCAAAACCACGATAAGATACCTATCAAACCCCAAACCAAACCAAAAAAAAAAAAAAAAACCTAGAAAAGAACAAGTGTGTTGAGGACTTGAAGAAATCGGAAGCCTGGAGCATTGTCGGTGGGAGTAGAAAGTAGGTCGGATGCTGTGGGAAACAATATGGCGTCCTCCAAAAACTTAAAGTAGTATTACCCTGTGATCCAGCAACTCTGCTTCTGGTTAAAGACCCCAGAAGAACTGAAAACAGGGTCTCAGATGTCTGTGTAGCCATGTTCACAGCAGCATTATTCACAACAGAAAAAAGGTGGAAGCAACAGAAAAAAGGTCGAAGCATGCCCATCAACGGATGAATGAAAAAACAATATATGGTATATGCAGACAATGGAATATTATTATTTCACCTTAGAAGGAATGGGAAGTCAGACACAGGTTACCACATGGATGAACCTTGAGGACATTTATGCTAAGTGAAATAAGCCAGTTGCAAAAAGACAAATACTTTATGATTCTACTTGTCTGAAGTCCCTAGGGTGGTCAAATTCAGAGAGACAGAAGGCAGAATTGTGGCTGTGGGGGGTCAGGGCTGGGGAGTGGGGACTGGAGGTGGGAGAATGAGAAGTTGTTGTTTAATGGGGAGAGAATTTCAGTTTTACAGGATAAGAGTTGCGTCTTGCACTGACAATGTGAATGTACTCAACACAATTAAAATGGTTAAAGATGGTAAATCTTAATGTTATGTAGATTTTACAAGTAAAGATTTTAAAAAAATAAATCCATTTTAAAAAGAGCTTGGGACGCCTGGGTGGCTCAGTTGGTTAAGCGGCTGCCTTCGGCTCAGGTCATGATCCCAGCGTCCTGGGATCGAGTCCCACATCGGGCTCCTTGCTCAGCGGGGAGCCTGCTTTGCCCTCTGACTCTGCCTGCTACTCTGTCTGCCTGTGCTCACTCTCTGTCTCTCTCTGACAAATAAATAAAATCTTTAAAAAAAAAAAATTAAAAAAAATAAAAAAAAAATAAATAAAAAGAGCTTAACAGGGGTGCCTGACTGGTTGAGTGGGTAGAGAGTGAAACTTTTTTTTTTTAAGAGTTTTAATTTATTTATTTTAGAGAGAGAGAAAGAGCATGTGAGAGCAGGGGGAGGGGCAGAGGGAAAGGTAGAGAGAGGAAATCTCTAGCAGATTCTGCACTAAGCATGGAGCCAGACGTGAGGCTTAATCTCATGACCCTGAGATCATGACCTGAGCCAAAACCAAGAGTGAGACTCTTAACTGACTGAGCACCCAGGTGCCCCCAAGCATTCAACTTTTGATCGTAGGGCTGTAAGTTCAAGCCCCATGTTGGCTGTAGAGATTACTTAAAAACAAAATCTTAAAAAAAAATAAAAATAAAAATGGGCAAAGGATCTGATAGATATTTCCACAAATGACCGATAAACACATGTAAAGATGAGCGCCTGGGTGGCTCGGTCATTAAGTGTCTGCCTTCGACTTAGTCATGATCTCAGAGTCCTGGGATTATGCCCCACGTTGGGCTCCCTGCTCAGCGGGAAGCCTGCTTCTCCCTCTCACACTCCCCCTGCTTGTGTTCCCTCTCTTGCTGTGTCTCTCTCTCTCTCAAATAAATAAATAAAATCTTAAAAAAAAAACCCAAAACAAAAAACACACGTAAAGACAGCTGACACCATTAGCTGTCGAAGAAATGCAAGTCGAGACCACAATGAGACACAACTTCACACCTACAAGGGTGGTTAGAATAGAAAAGTAGTACTGATAGTAACTAGCCTTAGCAAAGATGTGACAAACTGGAACCCTCATACACTCCTGGTGGGAATGTCAATTTCCTTGTTGGAAAACTAGAAGTCCCCATAAGGCTTGTAAATTCTAGGTACGGACTACACAAAACTTCTGCACCAGTGTTCATAGCAGCATTAATTTATAAAAGCTCCAGAGCGAAAACCCCACCATCCATCAACCACTGGCTGGGTAAATAAGATGTGGAACAACCACACCAGGGAATATTTTATTCAGTCATAAGAAGGAATGAGGTACGACTGGTTGACACTACAACATGGATTCACCCGAAAAACATGCTCCATGAAAAAGGCCAGTCACAAAAGACTATGATTCCATTTATACGAGATGTCCAGAAAAAAGCAAACATAAAGAGCCAGAAAGCAGATTAGTGATTGTCTAGGGCTGGGGGATTATGGGGAAATGAGGCCTGACTGCTCATGGGTACAGGGTTCCTTTTAAGGTGATGAAAGTGTTGTAAAATTCCTTACAACCCTGTGAACATACTAAACGGCATTGACGTGTACACTTTAAGCAGGTGAATCACATGGTATGTGAATTATATGCCAATACAACTGCCATTAAAATAAAGGAGCTGAAGCTGGTTCCACCCTAATCCTCTGCACCAGAAGTCTGACCACTTTGAACCACAGGCTAGTGTGCTGTTGTACATCCGATGTGGAAGTGAATTTGTGTTAAGCCTATAGGCTGGTCTGCACATGAGGCCCAGGGAAATTTGACCATTCCCCAAAGAATGGCACAGGGGGTACCTTGGCCTTCCAAATTCCCAGACAGAAAAAATGTAGTAACTCCAAGAAACAGTCAAACACTCAAGACTCGGTCTCAGATGGAAGCTGCTGCCATTAGCAGAACTCTGTGCTGGTTAGGGGAGGAGAAGAAGGGACAGCAGGGGCTGCACTGAGTAGACCAAACAGGGCTCCAGGTACCTCCTCTGCTTCCCTTTGGCTAAGGACTGAACTGTGCCCCCCCCCCCAATTAATATGTGGGAGTACTACCCTCCAATATGATGTCATCTGGGGATGAGTCGTGGGGGGCTTATATACGGTCATGTAATTCGTGATAGAATTAGTGCCCTTATGAGAGGAAACACCAAAGATCTTGTCTGTCACTCTCTCTGCCATGTGAGGACGCAGTGAGCTGGCAGCCACTCACAAGCCAGGATGACAGCTCTCACCAGAACCCGACCACACTGGCACCCAGACCTCGGGTCTCCAGCTTCCAGAACTGTAAGAAGATTCATTTCTGTTGTGTAAGCCACCCACCCAGCCTCTGTTATGTAGGTATGATGGCCCAGGCTCAGTATCTTCCATAACCAGGCTGCCCTGACCATGACCACGGCCAGGATCCACAGGCTGGGCCGGGACCCACCACGACCAGAAGGATACTGCTGCAGCTTCTGCCTCTGGTCCATGGAGCCCGAGTGATGGATGATCTTGCGCAGACCCTGCACCCAGTGCTGGGCCTCCACTGGCGATGGCGCAATGAGGTCTAGTGTGTTGCGCTGGTCCTTGAAGACTATGGAGAAGCAACGGTCCTCGGGCACATCCCGGGCGAACTTCTCCATGCCCTCTGTGCGGTGCCCCTTCCGCACCTCCTGAATGTCCTCAATGGAGACTGCAAGAAGGGGATAGGTGGCTGAGAGAGCTGCGGGGCCAGTCCCTGCCCCCGGTGTGGCCAAAGCACAGCATGGGTACCCAGAGCCAGGGCTGGAGCTCAGGCCTGGATCCAGAGACAAGGAGTGGGGTGGCAGGACGGACAAGGGGAACACAAGGGAGGAAGGAGGATGGAGACTGAGTTGGAGGAGGAATGTGAGACACAGCTGTGATGGGCAGGGGAAATGGCGGGGGGGGGGGGGGGAACAGCAGGAAAGACTGACCCCAGAGAAGGGCACCTGGGTCCCCAGGCCCTACTGTTTCCAGATGGAGGGAGGAGAGCCCCTGGGAGAGTACTCGGGCAGGGCAGGGCTTTTAGAGATGGGGAGAGACCATTCTGGAGCTTGGAGCCTGTGACAGACAAGATACATACCCTCTAGATGGAACTTGACTTTGGGCCTTTGGGTCGTCTTCCCCGCAGGCCCCTCCCCGGACTCTGTGGGAGCCTGGAGCCAAGCTCAGGCAGCCCTGGCTCCAGGGTGTGGGGGCACAGGGCAAAGTGCTTGTGCTGCAGCACAGACACGACCTTGGCCTGTGTGTGTCTGTGTGTGTCCTGACCTCAGGGAACCCCTTGGTAAGAAGAGTGCGAGAAGGCTCTTGCCCTCTAGGACTCCAAGTGGTGGCCCTTAAGGATCTGAGAGAGTCCATCATTCTGCCCTTAGGAACTGGGGGGAGAGCCCTCCTCTCACATCCAAGCCTTCCAAGCTTCAGGGAGCAGCAAGACTGCCGCCTCCCCACTGCCCCCCTCCAACCCCGGGGTGCCCTTCCTGGCCTGGCTGGGAGCCAGTCCCCCCAGCTGGGCTCATGCTAAGCTGCTCAGCATCAAGGTCCAGGCTCTGCCCCTGCCTCACCTGTGTCCTGAGCCGTCTATCTGTCCTGGGTCCTAGACCAGCTCCAGCTGCCAAGCTCTCCTATGCCTGTCTGCACCCCGAGTGCCCAGAGGCCTCCTATGCACCGGCAAGCCCCAGGTGAGGGGATGTGCCCAGCCTGGGCAGGAGGCTCCGAGAGTAGGGCATGTGAGCCCCAGGCCATCGGGGGTGCAGGGGATGTCCCTGCTTAATGCCTGCTAGGCCCAGATTAGCTGCTGTGGCCCTGGGCTGGGAGTGGAAACAGGAAACTGGAGCCAGGCAGCTCCCAGGCTGCACCCCCACCTGCACCAGAGAGAGAGTCCAGACGCCCGCACTGCTGATAATGCCTGGAAGCCAGAGAGGAGGGACAGGAGCAGCGGCAGGATCAGGGGAAACTTGGGGAGGAGGGAGCAGAGAGAATTGGGGGCGCTGCTCCCCTCCTCCCTCACCTGGCCTCAGGCTCCCGGAGAGGAGAGAACATTTGGGGACAACAGTCTCCCTGCTACCCCAGGGAAGGGAAGCAGCCAACGGCTATGCTCAGCCCGAGAGCCAGCTCGGTGTCGCTCTGAGCACATCCCGCCGCACCCGTTTCCTCAGCAGCCCCTCTGGTCAGGCGCAGGCCGCTCACTCACGCCCCTTCCTCATTCTTGCCCCTGCACCTTTGCTCACATGGGTCTCCATCCTCGAAGGCCCTCCTGCCCTTGTGCTCACAGCCCTCCCAGTATGAGGGGCTCATCTCTCCAGCCCAGGTCCCCTACTCCTCTTGTCTCTGCCCCCATGCCAGCCGCCACCCAGTGCCAGGCACACAACAGGGAATCAGGCATATGTAGTGGCTGGTGGAGGGGGGTGCCTCTCAGGAATCCCTGGAGCTCAGAGAGCGAGATTCCCTTTCCCACTGTGCCCACCCCCCCCCCCCCCCCGCACCAGTGTCTAACAGGAAGCCCCATATCAGGGCAAAGACCCATGCAGGAGCCTGGCTGGTGCCACCGACAGACAGAGGCAAGGTCTGGGTCACTCCCAGGCTGTGTGACCGACATGCATTCGGGTGGCTTTTGGAGAGAACTTCAGGCTCTGTCCTCTTTAACCCTACCCTGCCTGGCTCAGAAACCTTCCATAGCCCACAGCCCCAAGGTCCCAGCCCAGCTCTCCCTATTGAGCCCTGATCCTGTCCTGCCTCACCTCTGACCCTGCCACAGGCCACACAGCCAGCAGACAATACTTTCTCAGGTTTCTGCCCAGCGTCCTGAGGCCCAATGAACCCTTCCTAGGCACCTCCCATTCTCCTGTCCCCTCTCCCATCTGGAGCTTGTCACCTGTGTCTGGTCGCCCTCCCCAGTGGGCTGCCCCACCTCTTCTCCCCTTCTCCGCCACTGCCGAGGGCAGGGGTCTGGGTTGGGTGAAATCCAGCTACCAGATCTTTCCACATTGTCCAATACAACAGCTGCCAGCCACACATGGCTATTTAAATACAAAGTAGCTACAATTCAGTACAATTAAGAATTCAGTTCCTCAGTCACACTAGGCACATCTCCAGGGCTCAATGGCTACAGGTAGCTAGAGGCACCCATACTGGACAGCACAGATATAGAACATTTCTATTATCAAAGAAAGTTCTTTTGGGTAGCATTGGTCTAAAATGTTCTCACTAGGGCGCCCGGGTGGCTCAGTAGATTAAGCTTCTGCCTTCGGCTCAGGTCATGATCTCAGGGTCCTGGGATGGAGTCCCACATCGGGCTCTCTGCTCAGCGGGGAGTCTGCTTCCCCCTCCCCCTTCTGCCAGCCTCTCTGCCTACTTATGATCTCTCTCTGTCAAATAAATAAATAAAATCTTTAAAAAAAATAAATAAAATGTTCTAAGTAAAGATGCAGTGGGCACCTCTCATTTTACAGAATCTTTAGGGCATTCTGTGTTAAAGGCAGCTAACCAGCACAGCTTCTTTCTCTGGGAGGACTCTGGAGGCACTCTCCATTTGCAGGGTCTTTTCCAAAGCTTCCAGAAAATCCTCAGACCCAACACCCTCCAGGGAGCTGCCCAGCTAAGGCCTCTCTCCACTCTCTACCCTACCTCTTTGCTATGGCCCCAGTCCCAGGAAGGCACTACCTCCTGCGGCCCCACCTCACATCCTGGCCACTGATATCCGGAAGGGCCTTATCTACCCCGGACTTTGGGCTTGGC
Organism: Meles meles; assembly: GCF_922984935.1. Classification (NCBI taxonomy): domain Eukaryota; kingdom Metazoa; phylum Chordata; class Mammalia; order Carnivora; family Mustelidae; genus Meles; species Meles meles. The sequence continues at coordinate 31,874,135 of NC_060069.1, read as the reverse complement.
TTTTGGCCTCACTACACCTGGAGTCCTAATCTACCCAACTTCCCTCCTTCTCACATGGGTCTGGGTGGATACCCTGTGCATTCAGACAACACGGTCCAGCAACCTCCCTACTCCTGAGCCTGGCTTTCCCACCTGTGGTCACAGTTATGTATCCCTACCCTCAAAAGGCTTTAGCCTCTCCATCTCTGGTCCTCCATGACTGCCCTCTCCGGCCCCAGTAGTCCTTTTGGTGATTTAAAAAGAATTCTTCTCCCTCACCCTTGCCAGCTTTAGTTTCCCTGTATTTGGTCCTGGTTGTGTGACCGACCTGGGCACCAACAGGCCAGGTCTGAGTGTCCCTATTTGTGGTCCTGGTCCAGGATTGACCTCCTCACCCCCATCCCCTGCCCCAACCAGCATCTGATTCCTCACGCAAGCACAGGGTCCACATTCGGGCCACCCCTCCACCTGCAGCCCTGAGACACTCACACAGCTGGGACTCCGGGGTCCGCATGACCTTGCGCGACTCCTGCCAGATGGTCTTGCAGTCTTCCTGCAACTTGTAGAAACGTTCTCGCCGCCATGAGTTGGACTTCACCTTCAGGAGCTGGCTGCCCTTTAGTAGTGCCTGTAGGTCCTCATCATCCTGTAGGCCTAGAGGGTTAGAGGTGGTGAGATGCCACTTCCTCTGGCGTCCCTGCTGTCCCAGGCCCCATGCTAACTACTCCCACCTCTGGGCCCTCTCGGAGAAGAGTCCCATTTCTCACCAGCCTCACCCTCCACTCGAGGTTCTTTCTCCCACCTTCACCCATGCCCCAACCTGATCCTGGAGCCCTGCCTCCTCCAAGAAGTCATCTCTGACTGCCAGCTAAGGCCATGCAAACCTTAGGACACCCACCCACTCAAGGCTATACTTGTGACCTTCATCCACAGCTGAATGGACAAGGCGAAGCAGCTAATTCAAGAACACCTGGTTCCCAGGGAACCAGATGCCTGAGAAATGGCCTGACTTTGGAAAACAAAATGTGCCCCTCCTGGTCATACTTAGGGGTCAGAGTGATCTGAAGGAAGCCGGGACCAAAGTAACAGGCCGAGCAGGAACAAAAAGGTTCCATGGGGCGCCTGGGTGGCTCAGTGGGTTAGGCCGCTGCCTTCGGCTCAGGTCATGATCTCAGGGTCCTGGGATCGAGTCCCGCATCGGGCTCTCTGTTCAGCGGGGAGCCTGCTTCCCTCTCTCTCTCTGCCTGCCTCTCTATCTACTTGTGATCTCTGTCAAATAAATAAATAAAATATTAAAAAAAAAAAAAAAAGGTTCCAGAGGTAACAGCAGTAGTAGTTCTTGGAGTCAAGGTTATGGTTGCTGTAGGACCCTTGTGCCCATCCCTGTTCACCCTCACCTGCTGCTCCCCCATCCTGACCTCCACCTACTTGAGCAGGTCTCTGATCCTTGCCCCCAGAAGAGACAGATGAGCCCATTGTGGCCTGAGTTTGGCCTCTGGGATGCCCCTGGCTTTCCCCGCCCACCCCATCTCTGAGTGTCCTGGGTCTGACCTTCAGGGAATAATAGCCCTAAAGCACAATGCAGGCTCCCTAGCAGCTGAGGCAGGACCCGGCAGCCCAGGGCCCTAAGTGAGGATCAGACCCTAACTGCACGGCCCCTCCTGCGTGGCTATCTTCAGAGGCCCGGGCTGGCCTCTGCAGCATGGGCTCCCAAAGATACAATGCCCTTTGCCCTAACAGGTCCAAGCAAGAGGTACCAAAGGGGCACTAGGCCTGGCGCCCCAGGCGCCCTCATCCCCTCATTCCCCAAACAGAGCCTGTATCAACTCTGATCAAGGAGAGACCACTCCCCATCTCAATGATTCATCAATATAATATAGAGACAGATGCATCTAGATCCGTATCTATCCACGGAGCCAGATCAGTCCAGCAGCCATCTCTGCTCAGAGCCGGTTGGCCATCTCACCTCACTCCATCCCCAGAACTAAAACTATGTGGCCCTTCAGCAATGCTTATCCTTCTGCTCCAGCAGAGCGGTGGCATCGGGGACCATGTGGGTCCAGTCTGAGGGGCCGGTGACGAGGCCTATAAGCTTTTCTTTTCTGAGCCCAGATCCACAGCCCGACAGGCTCTCCCCACTCCCCAACCCCACCAGCCTGCCCCACACACCCACAAGACAAAGGGAACCTTCTGGACCGCTTCCCCCAGGCCTCAGCCACCCATACCCTTTCTATCCCTCCCCAGTCTCCTGCTTCCACTAGGGACAGAGCCCAGTGCTAAACCCACACACCCCCCTCATGGCTTTGGACAGCTCTCCTCCTCCTGCCTCTGTTCCCCCAACAGCCCTGGGTGAGAACAGCATCAGAAGAGGCATCTGTGGGTCTCCTCAGACGTGACAGTGTGATGTGCCTTCTTCTTTTTTTGTTCCAAGTCTCTGCACACTTCTGGGAGATCCCTCTGTCTTAGTATGAGCAGCCTCCCTTCAGCCCCAGGGGAGGTTCAGTGGAGCTGAGAAGGGCTGTAGGATGTTCCATACTGTTGGCTGTGTCTGGGGCACTTGGAACAAAAGGAAGGGAGTTCCCAGATGCCAGAAGAGAGTCCCTCAGCCTCTGCTGGGACATTCCATTGTCCTTTCTGAGGCTGAAGTGTAATCGGCAGCGGCATCTCCTCACCCTGGCCTGCCCCTTGCCCCCAAAGCTGGGCACTCATTAGGACAAGCCACGGCCAACAACACAGATGGTAACGGGGGAGGAGGTTGGAAAGTAGAAGGTGAGCCTCACCCGCCGGTTCTGGAAAACACCGTGGGGAGATGACATATTCATCCTGTCCTGGAGCCAGGCTGTGGCCTTGTCTACGGTCAGGCAGAGATAAGTCCCCTGGCTGCCGACATGGTTTCCGGAACACGGACCTCAGGCCCAAGGTGGGCCTTGATAATAGCCACTGCCTTCTGAGCCATTAGGGGACCTGGGAAGGCACCCCCACCTCTGAGTCTCATTGGCGGCTGGCCCTTTTATTTCTGAGGCTTCTGGGCTGCCCACCCTGCCACCCTTGCTCCCTTAGCACCCAGAAAGTCTATGGGCACTCGTTGCCCAGCCCCACTCACTCAGCTCAGTACCTTTTCCTCCTGTGGAGTCCTGCCCCTGTACTGATGCATAATGGAAACAAATTGGGTCTGTGCCCCACAGCCACACAAAGCTACACAGTTACTCACTGCCACACTCAACACACAGTGCCAAAACATCATCACTATGATAATCATAGCAGCCACCACCACATTCATGGCCAATACTTGAATAAGATACTGTTCTTAGCACATGTATTTAATCCCCCCAACAACCCGAAGAGGAAAGCACTATCATTATTGCCATTTTACAGATGAGGAAACTGAGGCTCAAGGAAGTTACACTGTGGAGTCAGGACTCCAAAGCCTGCCCAAGGGTTAGTGCTAGGAAACATTACCTTATGCAAGTCCCCGCTCAGGCACATTGAGTAATGTCAGAAAATCCACGTAACACATACTGTAACACAGAACCAGTCACCCGGGTCACCCACTGTTGATCTGTTGCCCTCAGTCAGTCAGGGCACTGAGCATCACGCTGGACCCCACGAGGTCACACACCTGGTCACACAGTGCTACCCATCATCATTGCTACACAGGGGCCGCACGCACCACACGAGGGACAGAATCACCACTAGGTTATCACACTTGGCATTCACACTTACACAGCATCACACTGGATCACATGGTCTCAGAAAATCATCTCATTGGGTTACACGGTCATACCAGTTACACACTGAGCCACATAACTAGTAGTGCCTCAGAAATCTGTAAACAGGAGGGGTGAAGGGTGGTAAGGGGTGGGGGGCCTTGGAGTGGCTCAGGTAGATGAGAAGTAACCAATCCCCCGCCCCTCACCCCCGGAAAACATTCCACATGCCACCCGGGCAAACACAGACCCACAGTGGGTCTCACACTCACAGAAGTATTAAACTGGTCCAACCAAAGGATCAAAAGAACATAGTCTACATCCTGCCCTAGCTGCCTTCCCAGCAGAGCTCCGTGCTCCCTGCGGTCCTTACCCAGCCTCTGCCCATTGAGCGCTGCCACCTTGAGGCTCTGCTCTTGCAGGTAGAGCTCTCTGGAGCGGCTCCGGCTCGGGAGTCCTAGGCATTGCATGACGCTCCCCACTGCCTCTGCGCCACCGAGCCTGACCCGGGACAGCGCAGCCTCTAGAAAGCCCTGGCAGTGGGGGCGGAACTACAGCCCTGGAGGGGGGCACTGCGGAGTCCGGGCGTGGAGGGGCGGAGTCAGAGCCCAGAAGGAGGGGCCAGCCCGGGGGCGGAGCCTCGACCCTAGAGGCGGGGCGTGAGAGAAATCAGGGCTGAAAGGGGCGGAGGCAGACCCCAGGAGACGTGGCCAGTCCGGGAGGGGAAGGACCTTTGCTCCTGCGGGGTGCGGCAAGGGCGGACTCCAGGAGAGGAGAGGAGGAGCCAGAACCCAAGAGGCGGAGTGGGACAAATCTGTAACCCAGGAAGCAAATCAGTGGCGAAAGCCAGAACCCAGAGCGCGGATAGGGGGCGGAGCCACAACCACAGAGGTTGGGGTGGGAGATGGGAGAAAGACTCACGGTCTGGGAGGCGAAGTGGAGGCAAAGCCTTACTCTAGAAGCCGACCGGGGGCGGAGCTAAGGCCCAGAGGGCGACCCGAGGGAGGGCCGACCCGAGGGAGGGCCCCGCACTGAAAACTCGGGGTTCAAGCAGGGAGGGGCGGAACCTCAGCTTTGGAGTTGGTGTCCCAGCAGGGGGCGGTGTCCACCGGGGGCGGAGCCCGAGTCGCAAATTCGAAACACCTGCTGGGGGCCGGGCGGAGGACGAAGCTTGGGTGAGATTGAGCAGAGGAAGGGAGATCCGGTAGCGGCGGCCTGGGTGGTCAAGTCTATAAGGATGGGATGGGGCGGGGTCAGACGGAGCCTGGGATGAAGCCTGGGGCAGACCACCAAGCCCGTCAAATATTTTACTTCAGTTACTCAACGAATTCATTGTAATTCAGCAGGCTGTTGCCTCACAGGCAGACTTGTTTCCTTCTTACAGTTTCTCCACCCGAGTAGGGTAATCTCCAAGGTTCCAAATGCGAATGGAATTCTTGAAAAAAAGGCTGATCTTAAAATGAGTCCATTAACGCAGGCTTGCTTTGATGAATACATGAAAACTACTGCAACTTTATACAAAACTATGCTGCCAGTGTGCTCGGGAACAGTGGGACCTTTCATGTAAGTTACAACTTCTCTTTCATGCACCCAGCCCCTACTGTGTGCCAAGGTCAGGACACCACCCAGAGGCCTGACTCACCCCTCTCTTTTACTCTCTGCCTCTGAATAGTTCCTCCATTCGCTTCACTGCTGCCCCAATCACCAGCACTGACAGTGAGTCACCAGCAAAGCCAGCCATTAGCACGGCCAAGCAAAGCAACATTAACAATAAACTGGAGCGCGGAATGACTTGCCTAAGGTCGCGCAGCAGAGAATAAATCAAGAGAACGTGTGTTAGTGTAGATGAGCTGAAATACCGGCACAAGCAAGTTGTTCTTCATGTGGAGGGGGAGGAGGCAGAGGGTAAGGCGAACCTGTTTTAGAGAAACCACACAAGGGTTCTCATCCAGAGGATCAAGGACCGCCCCCCCCCCCCCACAGCCCCACACCAAAGACCTATGGATAGAATCACATCTCTATAATTTGCTTCCTTTGAGTTCTCATGTATTTTATTCAATGCATTTAAAAACATGAACCTGGGATGCCTGGATGGCCTAGTCTGTTAAGTATCTGCTTTTGGCTCAGGTCACAATCTCAGGGTCCCAGGTTTACTCCTGGAATCAATCTGGCTTCCTGCTGAGCAGGAAGCTTCTCCCTCTCCCTCTGCCCCTCCCCCTGCTTCTCTGCACACACTCTCTAGCGCGCTCTCTCAAAATAAAAATAAATGAAATCTAAAAAAAAAATAAGAATAGAAACATGACCCCAAGGAGGGGGCCACAGGCTTCATCTGACTGCCAAAGTGACCTACAGCACAAAATGTTAAGATCAGTGTAGATCAGTGTGTGTCTGTGGGGTATGGGCCTGGAACCTCAGGCACAGTTTGGAAACATAATTGAGGTGATAAAGGGCTGGCCCCCCAGCTTGCTGTGACGGCTCTGAAACCATTATCTCTTGGGGGTACTGGCTCTTTTGCCAACCCAGAGTTCCTATGCCGATCCGTGCTTTCTCTTCACGACGTCTCCTGTAAACTGCGTGTCGCTATGCCATGCGGGGACAAAAAGGGCCCAGAGAGGCAAAGGGATGTGCTCTGGGTCACAACATTTATAAATAGAGGCCAAATGAGGACTGGAGTCCGGGTCTCCTGGGGCCAAGATGAGCCCCTCCCACAGCCTGCCTTCCACTTTTACAAAAGCTAGTTTTGACAGTGGGGCAGGGTGGATTCCAGGCAGGTAGAGTTAGTGAAGGTGGACGTGTTCTGTGAGGGGAGGGCCTGTGAGGTAGTGTCCTTTGGGGTATATGTGGAGACCTGCTGGTGAGGCCAGCGCTGGTCTGGCTAGAACAGAGACAGCAAAAGTAGTGGGGTAGGGGAAGGAAGCCAGGAGACTGGAGCATCAGGCTGAGGGCCTCCCAGAGACACAGAAGGAGCCCCTTGGTTCTTGAGCCCTGGTCTGGGCACATTTTTCCTAGCAAGGAACTCCCTTACAGTGCCCCCCTCATCTCCCAAGAATGAACAGGGCATGATCCCTTGGGGGTGGGCCTCCTGCAGCAACACAGCCCCTACCGAGCGCCAGGCACTGTTCCCATTGCCTTATATGTGTTACGGTATTCCATCCTCACAGCAAGCCTATGACGTCAGTCGTGTTCTTGTCCTTTATTTCACTGAGGAAACTGAGGCACCAAGAAATCAAGGGATTTGTCTGAGATGAAAAAGTCAAGGGTTAGGAGCACCTGGGTAGTTCAGTGGGTTAAGCCTCTGCCTTCAGCTCAGGTCATGATCTCAGGGTCCTGGGATTGAGCCCCACATCGGGCTCCCTGGGGAGCCTGCTTCCCTCTCTCTCTGTGCCTGCCTCTCTGCTCACTTGTGATCTCTCTGTCTCTCTCTGTCAAATAAATAAATAAATCTTTAAAAAAAAGAAAGAAAAGAAAAAGAAAAAGTCAAGGCTTGAACTCAATCTGCCTCTAGAACCCATGCCTGTAGACTACACTGCATCTGCACCCATCTGGGGTAAGGACATAAGCGACAGCTCATATCCAGGGAGGCTCTGTGGCAGACTGCCAAACACCCAAGCCACATGTTCGGTGCCATACGGCCCCAAATCTGAAAGGGATACAAACTCCAATGGCAGTGTGGACACCCTGGAATGGCACAGGGCAGGGCACAGTGACCACCACCTCTTCCTGCCATCAACTCCCCTTGCCAGGCTCTTGCTTCCTGATCTGGTTTGCAGGCGGGACCAAGGCAATTAAGGGAGGTGATTCTGGGTGATGACCTTGAAGCCTGCAGGTTGCAGTGTTCCTGACGGTCCCTCAGGAGGGTTGGACAGAGTGAGGCACGTGGGAGGCATGTCTTAAATAGAATGGGCCAAATCCACGCTACAGTGCCTCCACGTAGCTTCCTCTCCAGGGAAGACACCAGGGGAGAAAGACCAGACAGAGGCACAGACGCCTGAGGATAGAGCCCATTCCAACATGAGCTGTGTCAGAGGCGACCAGGAAGGGCTTTTAGGAGATCTGAGGGTGAGACACTCTGCAGGACAGACAGCACTGACTAAGGGATGATGAGAGAGAAAGCAGAGGTCTCCACTGTGGTCCTCTGAGCCATCCAGACTCCCTTCCTGCCAGTCTGGCAGGAGCACTAAGGACACCTCTGGTCTAAGAAGAGGAAGCACTGGAAGGGGCAGGAGTCCTGTGACCCAGGTGGATGAGGTTACCTTGAGGAGCCCACCAGTGGTGGGAGGGTCACAGCTCTGGCCCCTGAACAAGGTTTCTTTGGGCCATGGACACTAGGAAACATAAGACAGACTAGGGGCTGGCTGAAAGAAACATCTCCTATCCCCCTGAATTCCAGGGGGTCTTAGTGGGCAGCTGGAGGTGTCTGCCTTTCTCTTTCCTGTCTATTATCTTCATGTATAGTTTGGATGGATGGGGGTGGGCACTAAGGCTCCAACCCCAGGGATCCTAGAAAACAGGGAGATAGGGTTAGGCAGTGAGTGTATGGCCTAAGGGGCAGGGTTTGCTGAACTGGCGAACTGGCAGATGATCTCAGAAAGGAGGACAAGGCACCCTTAAAAACGAGTGAGTCCCCAGACTGGAGCGGAGAGATGCCAGACCAGGCTGGGGGGCCTGACCTGCCAGAATTCCTCCAGGCTCTGCAGTGGGAAGCTGCTCTTTCTCCTGGAGGGACAGCAATGCCGCAAGAACTGCTCCCCGGTGGGTCAGAGGGACAGAACTCAGCTGGACAAGGGGTGGAGCTGCAGGCAGTTCGAGGTGATACTCGGCCCTTCCCGCCAGGAGAGTGCGCAGATGGGAGGATCCGGCTGCTCCTTGCAGCTTGGGCATCGCTGACTCGGGAGTTCTGCGCTGAGCAGTTGAGGCTGCCCAGCCCGACCTCAGCCAACCAACCTTGCGCACCTCCTCATCTCCCCCCCCCCCCGCACCCCCTCCCGCCACACCCACGCGGCCTGACGCGGTCCAGGCACGCCTGGACTTTGGGGAGCCTCTCCAGCCGGGCCCCGACGGTGTGGGGGGGAAACTTGGTTATTCATGGATGCTTGTTCCGTCCCTCCTCGGCCCTTCAGTGCGCGCTGGACCATAGAGCCCTGGCTTCTGAGACCAGAAGAAGGCAGAATCCTTGAGGCGGGGTCTGGGGGTCGGGGGTCGCCTTTCGAGAAGTCTTCAGAGTCGCACCCCCACCCCAACCACCACCTCGGGCCAGATCTGGGGGGACAAGCCTGGAGACGCCCAAGGTCTTGCCTGGCAGTCCTACCCCGAGAGTCCTGTGCCGAGATTTCCCCTAGTGCAACAAAGGAGCTGAGAGGCGGGCCCGGGGCGGGGCGGAGGGCGGCTGAAGGAACTGGGGGTCCCCGGCCCAGGGCAGCGAACGGCTTCCCGTGGGGTCGGCCCATGCAGGGTCCGCCCGCACGCCAGCGGGGAACTCACCGTGCAGGGTCAGGAAGTCCCGGCCCGAGTCCATGCCCGACGGGCGGCGCAGAGGGAGGGGGCGCCGCGGGACACACGTGCACGGCGACTGCGCCGGCGGCCTCGGGTCCGAGCGGAGTGTGGTGGAGGGACCCGAAGGGACTCTGGTGGGAGGAGACCGGAGGTGGGCCGGGGAAACCGCCCCGCCCCCCGGGCCTGCCAACCCGCGCCTCTCCCCGCCCCCTCTTGGGGATCGGGGAGGGCAGAAGGGGGACCAGCAGCCCGGCCAACCCCTACCGGGGCTAGTGGGCGCGCCCCGGCCAGAAATAGCCAGATTCCTCCCGCTTCCTCCGCGGTCGCCACCCACAGGCCGTGGGCCCTGTCATTACAGCGGGAGGCCCGGCCCCACGCCCTACCTGTGGGCGCCTCTCCGGGTTTGGGGTGCCGCTGGAAAGAATCTTCCCCGAATGGCGTCATTCGGGGAAGGGACCGCGTAACTTCCGACGCCCAGCCGGGGTGCTGCGAAAGGGAGCCTGGGCGTCCCGGCGTCCACCCGCGGCTCCCCGGATCTCTGCTTTCCCTTCTGCAAAATGGGTGCACGGGCATGGGTTAGGAGGTCCTTGGAGAGGTATGCCTAAATCTTTTCCGGAGGATGGTCCTCTCCTCTCTCGATGGGAAGTTTCTAACCCCGGGAGCGCCTTTGGTGAGGGCTGGGGCGCAGACAAGAAAACCTTACAGAGATTGGGTGCAGGGAACTCACCTTTTAAATTCACCCCAAACCCCTGGTGATCTGTACGGCAGAGTGGTGGGACAGGACCTAAGGGTGGGTTACATTTCTAGGGTTTCTTCTTTGGGTAACCTCCCAAGGGGCTGTCTGAACGAAGGGACCCTAGGCCCCTCCATGGAACGCCCCCTCCTTGCTCCCCCTCAACTCTTGCAACCCAAATACCCTCTTTATAGGGTACCTATATACCCCCCCGGGAAAGTCCAGGAATCCTGCTGCCCACCACCCTTTGGGAAAGTCCCTTGGGAGAGCCCCCAGAAGGCCTCCCAGGATGAAGGGTGCTGTGCCCACCAGTGAATCACCCAGACTTCCTGAGGGCTGATAAAGCCATTGTGAGAGTCTGGTAGAAGTCAGTTGGACCCCTTGCTCACCTTACCCCCTCCTCTTTCTGGTGCAACCAGGCCTTGAATACCTCAGGTAGGGATGTAAGCCACAGGGTGGTCTTCCTATTCTGAAGGTGGAGATTGGGTCAGGACTTTGGAACGTCGGAGAGCCCCCTGCCTCCCCATGCCTCCCCTCAACATAGAGGGTCTAGCCCTTTATCTGGCATTCATTCTGGTGGGCCTGTCCCTCAGTAAGAGTGCCTCCTGGTCCTGGCAGACCTGTCAGAGCCCTCCTTGGTTACCCTTCCAGTCCGGGATGAGCAAGTCCACACTGACAGGCCTGACTTTGGAGCCCTGGAGCTGGGGGTGGGGGGGCATGTGGGGAGGGTGGGTGAAGGGATTCTTACTCTGCCCTCCCCTGTCTCCCTCTCTCTCTCTCTCTTCATCCTAGGGTAGGATATATGCCTAGGGTAGGATAAAGACCTGCCCTCTGGGGGCCTCTGACTTTCCTGGGGGCCTCCAAGCCCCTCTACTCAGCACGTCGGGTCTCCTCACGCCCTGCCCCTCTTCCGAGGCAGAGACGCAATGAAATTCTGACACCAGCAGTTGCCTTGGCTTCATCGCAAGCATCATTCCTATTGATCCACGTCACCTCCCAGCTCGGAGCCCCAGGCTCCAAACTAGGGCATTATTTGGCACTGTGGCCTCTCCCTCTGTCCCAGATGTCTGTGGGGTGGGGGCTGCCGCCAGGCCGTTCCTCTAGTACCCCGAACCCTCCCCCCAGGTCCTCTCCTGGCACAGGGCCCAAGCTGAAGCCTCCTCCCTCCCCTGAGATGGTTAGGTGTGGCTGACTCAGAGTTGGCACAAGCCACCAGCTTCTGCCGGAAAAGAGGGCGGGACAGCACCCTGCTCAGAGAAGACAGGCTGCCGCACTGCCCTGCTGCTCGGTCCAGCACTCCTGCACTCCGGGATGGTCCTTGCCTCCTCTGTCCGCCCTTCACCTCCTCTGTCTGCCCCCCCCCACACAGGCTGCCTGCTAGGCACTCCGCCTGCTTCTGTTAGAAGCCAGCCTCCGCGGGGAGTGAGTGACTAGGCGTCTTTGCTTTGAGGGGCTGGAGGGCCAAGCAAAAGGCTTTGTACCTCCAACCACAGAGTTGCTGGCTTCTGCTCCCTCGGCCCTAAACAAGCAGGGCCCTCTGTGGGCCCAGCCCTGGTCCTGGCCGGGCGCCTTAATTCCTCTCCCCAAAATCCAGCTCCCGGTTACCTCTGCAAAGTGCCCTGAGATCCTGGTGACTCACAGGATTTTGGGCAGGCTCAGTCAGTGTGGTGAGTGGGGCCACGCATGCCCAAAGCTGTGTTGTCCTATGGTGGAGTTTCAGGCATCTCGCCATCTCAGCTGGCCCTCCTGTCTTCAGTGTGTGTGTGAGGCTGGGTGCAGGCCAAGGGGACTTCTGAGATGACTGGGGACAGGGAAGACCTAATGAGACCTAGTGTTAGGGTCGTGCCTACGTCCAGGCTCTTCCCTCGGCCCCTCTGGCACTCCCCCGCCCCCCAGAGGCCCAGGGAGGGGGAGGATCAAAGCAGGGAATGTCAACTTTCAGGACAGTCAGGCTCCCTGTGCTTCAGGGATCGCCACGCCCAACCTTACCCCCAGAAATGCAAACCCAAGCAAACCTGAATAGGTGAGGTGGAGGAAGTTTCTTCTGTCCCTCCTGGTCTTTGGAGCCCCTGTCCCAGGGCACAGGGATGAGAATAAGGGGCTGTTTAAATCTGTGGTGCCCTTTCCTGCTGTGACACTTTGAGCAAATCCTTTCATTTCTGTGATCCCCAAAGTCAGGAGCTGCAGTCGCCTTCGGAATCCGCTGAAACCACAGACGCTGGGTACCCAGTACTGCTGGATGGACTTACGCTGGCATCGGATGTCTCCACAGCTGTCCCCTTCCCGGTCTCCTCTGCTGTGCCTGGCGGTCACAGAGCCCAGCCTCAGGCTCTCTGTCTGAGGGTCTGCCCCTGATGCTTACCAGGGCTGGAAAACCCCATCTGAATCCCCTCCCAGAGGGTCCTGGACCCAAAGCCAGATACAGCAGTAGGGAAAGCAGAGGCGACCTCTCCCAAGGAAGCAGCTGTGGCAAGTGTGCATGCTCAGATCATGCCAGGATGCCAGTCCTGACGGTGCAGGGATCCAGGATGCTGGGATGGACCGCAGGGTATCTGGGCCCGCTGGTTATCCCAGGATGATATGGGATGACGTGGGGTTACTTTTCCATAATGACATTTGTGGGATTGTATTGTGTATTTGCTCGTGAATGTAACTGTGACGTTTATTTGAACGCAGACTAAGTTCTAGTGCTCACCTCTACCCTATCCAACCCCAGAGGCAGAGTCTAGGGCTCGGTGTGGGGGAATGGTCAGGAGACTGGCCCTCAGACCCTCCTCTGAGGGAGGAGGCACACTTAAGTCTGTGAAGCCAAGAAGACACTGCTCTGCTATTTCTTTGTTCAACAAATATTTATCGGGCACCTACTATGTGCTAGGCCCTGTTCTGAAGACTTGGGAATCACCAGTGAACAAAACATACCTCCAACCCCTGCCCTTCTGGAGCTTAACTTCTAATGGGAAGGAAAGAGACACCATCATGAACATGAGAAGTGAATTGTGTGGTAGATTAGAAGGTGTATAGGATAAGGGCATTCGGGAATCAGAGAGGGTTCAATTTTAGGTAGGTTGGATTTCACAGGAAAAGTGCCAAAGACTTGTAGTAAAGACTTGAGCAAAGACTTGTAGGAGGCAAGAGAGTGGGCCATTCAGAGATATCTGGTGAAGAGGATGCCAGACAGAGGGGATAGGACATGCCAACGCCCTGCATCAGGTTCTATACTGGACGTGGAGTCTGTTTAAGATTCTCTGTCTCCCTCTGCCCCTCCCCCCAAAACCTCCCCACTTAGAAAAAAAGAACCACTCTGGCTGCGGGAAGAAGGAGCATCAGGGAGGGTCAAGGGCAGAACCAGGGAGTTCAGTGAGGAGGCTCTCGCAGTAGTAACTCAGGTGAGGCAGATGGTAGCATAGAAGTTCGAGATGCCTTCAGATAACCGAGGCAAGATGTCCAGTATATGATGGATATACCAATCTGGGGTTTTGGAGGGAGAAGAGAGCTGGGAATAAAATTTGGGGTACGAAAGAAGTCATGTTAAAAACGTCCATCATGGGACCCCTGGGTGGCACCTGGTCATGATCCTGGAATCCCGGGATCGAGCTCCATGTCAGACTCCCTGCTCAGTGGGGAGTCTGCTTCTCCCTCTTCCTCCCCACTCCCATCCTACTCCTGCTTGTGTCCTCTCTCTCTCTCAAATAAATAAAATCTTAAAAAACAAAAAGCAAAAAACGTCCATCATGCTCTCACAAAATGCAGGTGGGAATCTACTCTGGCATAATCTTTCGGGAGGGCAATTTGGCAATATCTCAAATATTAGTAAATACATACCCTTTGGCTAAGCAATTCTAATTCCACGATATTATTCTATTATCTAATTCTGTGATCTTATCTGTATGTTATATATAAAAGTATTGTACAAGGTGAAGTTCACTAGTGGGCTCCTGGTTAAATAACCTTATTTCCATATGGTAGGTTGTCTTGCAACTGTTTTAAAAATAAACACAGAGGGGTGCCTGGGTGGTTCAGTGGGTTGGGCCTCTGCCTTTGGCTCAGGTCATGATCTCAGGATCCTTGGATCAAGCCCCGCATCAGGCTCTTGCTCAGCGGGGAGCCTGCCTCCCCCTCTCTCTCTGCCTGTCTCTCTGTCTACTTGTGATCTCTGTCAAATAAATAAATAAAATCTTAAAAAAATAAAAATAAATAAAAACAAACACACAAACAAAAGTTCTGGTCAGCAAAACAGATCATTAAACGAAGAAGGCAGCTCCAGGGATTCCCTCTATGCTAAGAGGTCTCCCTGGAGGAAAGGGCTGGAGAGTGGTTCTAAAGGTGGCTCCAGCCCTCTGTTTCTGGTGCAGAGTTTGAACCATTCCTTTGGTCTGTTAGTCAGTGGGCAAACAGAAATCGAATGCTGGAGGCAGAATGGGGGATGGATCCAATTGGTCAGGCAGAGAGAGACCAGTGGCAGAGGGAGATCGGTTTGGTGGGGTGGGAAGCACAGAGGAGAGGGAAAAGCAAGGGAAAAGAGGAAGAGTCAGCAGCCCAGGATGACCAGGACCGAGGAGCGGCTGTTGCCACCGGAGGCACTGGACGGCTGCCGGAGACCTCATCCTGGACAGACCAGAGGGGTCTGAAGCCAGAAGGTGGGAGGAGTCATGGATAAAGGGGAACCGTCTCCCAGGCTGGGGCAGATTCCCTGTGACCTTCTCAAGGCTGTCTGGAGATAGGTCGGAGAGGCCAAAAGTGAGAGTAAGAATCCACTGTCCTGTCTGTCCCCGAGACAGGGAAGGGTGCCAGGGAGACTCCACAGGAACTGCTCCTAACCAACAAGACCACCCAGTCTGGGCTGGCTCACTCCTAATACTAGAGCACTGGAGATCCCCCAGACTGTTCTGCTTCCCTTCCCACCCACAGCTCCTTCCTGCGCCACTGGGGGCCTTGCATGTATGTGGATGACTGGACAGACCAGCCCGCTTGCCCTAGTTCTGTCCACCTCCTTACCACAGCGGTTCCCTAGTACACACACTGGTCAGCAATGGGGGAAAGGCTTTAAAAGAGAGGCCTGCACGGGACCTGTCAATGGGCTCAGGATGTTTGGGCAGATCCTTCTGGGGTCCCAGTTACCGGACGGGTGGGGGCGGGGCATGCCTCTTTGGTCGGGTGGGGGCGGGGCATGCCTCTTTGGTCTTCTCACTCCGTAGAGAAGGGTGCAGCTCGGGGAGAGCAAGAGCAGGGTCCTCCCTGAGGACCGGAAAAGTACCGGAAAGGACAGATGAGGGAGCCAAGCCTACCCAAGGGAAGCGGTAGTGGCCCAGGTCAGGGGGCAAACATCCTGGCGATCATCTCAGGAAGTGGGTTTCAGCTGTAGGGCAAGCCGACTCACCCCAAGAGGAAAAAGCAGCTAGCTGTATCAGCAGTGAGCAGAAGCCGTAGTATGCTAGTGATGCCGGCCCACGTGATGTCAAGGCCTGGACGAGCCTTGTCCTTTCTCCCATTTCAGTGGAGGTAATCCCTCCATTGGTTGCCCACACAGGCTATCTGGGAGTCATTCTGAGCTCCTCTTACTTCCGTTATCCATCAGTAGGTCTTGTGACTTCTCTGTCTTACAGGTCTCTAATCAATTCCTCCCCCTAACCCAAGCTCCTAATCCATTTCTTTCCTAATTTCTGTGCGGATGCACTTTCCTAATCCATCCCTAGTTTCCTAATTTGTCACCCTGACACCTCTTGCCTCACTCCAGTCTGTTCTTTCATGGCAACCAGAGTGATTTTAGTAAAACACAGAGCTGACCCTGACATGCCCAGGTGAAGACCCTCGATGGCCCTTCTAATTGTACTCAGTTTATTTTTTTATTTTAATTTTTTTTAGATTTCATTTATTTATTTGACAGAGATCACAAGTAGGCAGAGAGGCAGGCAGAGAGAGGAGGAAGCAGCTCTCTGCTGAGCAGACAGCCCGATGCAGGGGCTCGATCCCAGGACCCTGGGATCATGACCTGAGCTGAAGGCAGAAGCTTTAACCCACTGAGCCACCCAGGTGCCCCAACAGTAGGGAATTTAAACTAATCTGAGTACAGGGGTGCCTGTACTCTGCTCAGCGGGGAGCCTGCTTCCCTTCCTCTCTCTGCCTACTTGTGATTTCTGTCTGTCAAATAAATAAATAAAATCTAAAAACAACAACAACAACAACAAAAACTCTTTAAAAATAAATAAATAAATCCCCCACTGTTGCCTACAGACCTGCTTATTCACCTCCCAGCTTCATTCCTCTGGCTCAAACTCTGAAGTTCATTTCCTGAACTTCCTTCATTTCTTTCCATACGCACCTGCTCTCATCCCACTTTGATACAATGGGTTCCCTCTGCCCACAATGACCTTTTTTCTCCTCTCCTGGCTTATTCCTACTCATTCTTTTTTTTTTTCTTCCCACGGTTTAAAAAAACGGGAGTATAATTTGTATGCAGCAAAATTCATCCTTGATGGTCCTGTGGGGTTTGACAAATTCATACAGTTGTGCAACCACCACCACAATAAAGAACAATTCTCTCACCCCAGGAAATTTCCTCAGGCTCCTTTGGAGCCAACACTAGCTTCCATGACCAGCTCCTGGCAACCACTGATCTGTTTTCTGTTTTGTTTTTGTTGGTCTGGGCATGGAGCCCAACATGGGGCTTGAACTCATGACCCTGAGCTGAGACCTAGAGTCCAAAGCTTACCGGATCGAGCCACCCAGGAACCCCCCCCCCAACCATCTGTTTTCTGTCTTGCATTTTCCAGAATGTCCTAAAAATGGAAACATTATGGATCTAGCCTTTTGAGAATGGTTTCTTCTACCAGCATAACGCATTTGATATTCATCTCTGCTGTTGTGTCAACATTCCTGTTTCCTCTTAATTGCTGAGAGCATTTGTGGGATAGATGTACCACAATTTATCCTTTAGCCAGTGGATAGGACATTTGGGTTTTTTCCAGATTTTGGTGATGATTAATAAAGCCATCATAAACATTTGGGCACAGGGTTTCGTGTGCACCTAAGTTTTCATTTCCCTTGGGAAAATACCTAGAAGGGGGCCTGCTATATGTGAAACATTCCTAAGAAACTGCCCAACCCTTTTCCAGAGCTGCTGTACCAGTTTGTATTCCCATGGCAACGCAACAACTGGAGTTTCTCCACATCATGACCAGCACTCCTCTGGTACATTTATTTATTTAGTTAACTTTTTGACATTCTACTAAGCGTGTAGTGTTATTGCACTGTGGTTTTAATTTCCACTTTAATTTCCTTGATGACTAATGATGGATATTTAAAAAATCTCTGCCTGGTCTTCACTTTGTCCAAAAAGCCACTGTTCACGCTGATTAAGTTCCTGTCCTTTGTGGTTCCCTGACAACCAACCTTTATTGCCACCTTGGGCTTAACCCACTAAACTACCAAACTACCACTGTTTTCCAGTTCCCTCCCTGTTCACCACCCTGGTTTCTTGGTCTAGCTGTCTGTCTGTCTGTCTGTCTGTCTGTCTCTCTCTCTCTCTCACATACACACACACACGACTGAGGGCAGAAGCAACCTCTTACTTCCTTTGCTATCTTCAGCTCCCAGCACAAACCTGAAACAGAATCTTTATACAATAAATATTAAATGAGTGTATACTCGCTTAACAAATTAGAGAACAGAGGATGGAGAGAGGTGGTTAGGAGCCAGGTTTGCAACCAGACTGGCCTGGCTGTGCCAATGAACCATTCTCCACTGGTGCCCCACACTAAGCTCCCTTTAACAAGGTCGATGCAAAAGATGCGAATATTTACGACCACGACGACAACACCCAAGACCCCCCCTCCCCCCCCACCACAGAGGGAGGCAAAGCGGAAGGCGCGCAGCCGGAAGCGGAAGGGCGGCAAGGAGTTAGCGGCGTCTCAGTTGCCATGGAGACGGGAAGAGCCGGCGGCAGGCTGTCTGCGGAGTCGGGGTCCTATGCATTCCAGGGTGCCACGTGGACGCCAACCTCGCCTGCGGCCGGGGTCCGCAGCCTCAACGAGTCCACCCGGCTGTCCTCCTTAACGCACTCCGAGGCTTCTCACTACGGCGTCGGGGGCCGGGCGCGCCCCGTGGGGCCCTTCACGCTCCAGCCGCTCTCTGAGCCGCAGCTGCTGAGTCTGCGCCCCACCTCGCTGCGCACCCAGGACATCTCGCACTTGCTCACCAGCGTCTTCCGCAACTTGTACACTAACGAGGTAATCGGCGAGGACCTGTGCG
Organism: Meles meles; assembly: GCF_922984935.1. NCBI lineage: Eukaryota > Metazoa > Chordata > Mammalia > Carnivora > Mustelidae > Meles > Meles meles. The sequence goes on along the minus strand of NC_060069.1, from coordinate 31,855,976 downwards.
CGAGCTTGATCAAGGCCCGCGGCAGCGAGGATGCGCGCCACGAGGAGTTCGTGGACGAGTTGCAGCGGGTAAGGCGGCCCCCGAGCCCCGCGCGCCCCTTGCCGGTGCTCACCCGGGACGCAGTGGCGTCGCGTCCGCGGACAGTGCGGGAGGACCCAGGGCGCACCCCTAGAAATGCAGGGCCCCGCAGGACTCAGCCGCTGAACAAGTGCCAGCACCTGCGGGGCGCCAGGCACCGGGGATCGTGTTCGACAGCCTAGTGGAAGGGCACTCTAACCGCACGTTTATGTAAATACGCACATAAGTTATATGTCCGTGGCACCCATCCATCTTCATTTCTCTACATGCATACACACACGAAATATTGCATATATAAATAAAAGGACTGGGGCAGATAGCCAAATAGTTGTTCCCTGGAGATGATAAGGCCAGAAGTCACTCCTTTAGAGGTGCCTGCCTTTGTATCCCAAACCACAGTGGTGCCTAGGCATTCATGCCCAGATTTGAGGAAGCCTGCCTCATCTCTGGAAGGCAGCTGCCTCCTCATCTGTAGGAGGAGCAAAGCAGCTGACTTGGATCCTCTCTGCTGCGTCTGACTGCTGCCCACACTGCTGAGGAGTCCCTGAAAGGGAGTCTCAGGTGAGGTAGGCATCTGCGTGGCACGCCCTGTCTACCACAGGTGCTGTGCTAACTTGTGTTTGCTCCTTCAGAGTTTGGGAGGCCCCATGTGAAGGCAAGAGGCGGAGTTTCAGGCTCGGTTCTGTTCCCGACTTTACTATGAAAGTTTTAAGCCATTTCCCTCTGTGTGTCCCAGTTTTCACATCTGTTAGGTTGGACCGGATGGTCTCCGTAGTTCTGTGACTGCTCATCTGCGCTTCACAGGAAGCCCGGATGCTCGGGGAATGGAGGGGGGATATGGAGGATGAGTAAAGCTCTGCGGTCTCCGCATATTTCTGTGCATTTCTTGGTCTACCTGCCAGATTCGGGAGGTCTATAAGCAGCGACTTGATGAAGTTGAAATGTTGGAGAGACATGTCATTCAGGCCCGAGCACGAGCTCTTGCAGAGAACGAACGGATCACGCAAATGGCCGAAGTGCATGTCCTTGATACCGTCGTCAAGATGCCTCCAGGTGTGTAGAATGAACTCCCAAATGTCCTTAACCTGGTTCCCCAGCTGGGACTATATTACAGTGTTTGCTCTATGGTCGCTCTGTAGTCTTCTTCTGATCGTTTGGAGGTGTGATGTTTCCTTACCACAAAGCACTCTAACATGCATGCCTCCAAAACAGGGACTCTCCTACGTAACCGGCATACAGCCATTCAAGCCTAGAACTCAGCATTTGTGCAACACAAACCTCCAATTCGCAGATTGCATTCCGATTTTCACCAGCTGTCCCACAGTGGCTCTTTCTCTTCTCTGGTCCAGGACTGTGTCTAGGAATTCATGTTGCATGTGATTGTCAAGACCCATTTTTAGAGTCTTTAGTTTGGAAGAATTTTTCGGTCTTTTCTTGTCTTTCATGTTCTCTAAAAAAAAATTCTTTTCTGGGGCACCAGGGTGGCTCAGTCAGTTAAGTGTCTGCCTCTTGATTTTGGCTCAGGTCATGATCTCAGGGTTGTGGGATTGATTCCTGTGTCAGGTACTGTGCTGGGTGTGGAGCCTGCTTGAAACACTCTCTCAGGGCGCCTGGGTGGCTCAGTGGGTTAAAGCCTCTGCCTTTGGCTCAGGTCATGATCTCAGGGTCCTGGGATTGAGCCCCGCATCAGGCTCTCTGCTCAGTAGGGAGCCTGTTTCCCCCCTTCTCTCTGCCTGCCTCTCTGCCTACTTGTGATCTCTGTCTGTCAAATAAATAAATAAAATCTTAAAAAAAAAAAAAGAAATTCTCTCTCTCCATATCTTTCTCTTTCTCCCCCTCTGCCCCTCCTCTCTCTCTCTCAGCCTCTCAAAATATTTCTTTTTTATTTGAGCACAGTTGACACACAGTGTTTCGTTAGTTTCATGTGTAAAACTTAGTGATTTGACAATTTTAGACATTATGCTATGCTCACCACACATGTGGGCACCATCTGCCCCAGACCTCACTATTACAATGTCATTGACTGCGTTCCTTTTTTTTTAAATTTTATTTTATTTCTTCAGTGTTTACACACCACACCCAGTGCTCCATGCAATCCGTGCCCTCCTTAATACCCACCACCAGGCTCACCCATCCCCCCCACCCCCTCCCCTCCAAAACCCTCAGTTTGTTTCTCAGAGTGACCTCATTCCTTATGCTGTGGCTTTTATTCTGGTGACTTTTCATTCCATAATTGTCTAATTGTCTTTCATGTTTTGATGGTTGTGTTTCTCTCCCAAAAATTTTTATTGTGCCTAAATATGCATAAGATTTACCATCTTACCTATTTTTAAGTGGACAGCTCAGTGGTACTAAGCACATGCATAATGTTGTATGAACATCATCATTCTCCATTCCCAGAACTCTTTTCATTTTGCGGAACTAAAACCCGGTACCCATTAAACAATAACCTTCCTATTCCCCTTACCCCAGCCCCTGGCAACCACCATTCTGCTTTCTGTCTTTACAATTCATTTTTTTAAGATTTTATTTGTTCATTTGAGAGAAAGAGAGAGAGAGAGAGAGAGAGCGAGCGCAAGAGCAGATGGAGAAGCAGAGGTAGAATCAGAATCCCTGCTGAGCAGAGACCCTGATGCGGGGCTCGGACCTAGGCCCCTGAAGATCATGACCTGAGCTGAAGGCAGATGCTTAGCCAACTAAGCCACCCAGGTGCCCCTGCCTTTACAATTTCGACTGCTCTAAATACCTCATATAAGTAGAGTCGTACGGTATTTGTCTTTTGTGACTGGCTTATTTCGCTTAGCTTGGTGTCTTCAAAGTTCTCCTGTGTTGCATCCTGTGTCAGAATTTCCTTCCTTTTATTTATTTTTATTTTTTAAAAAATATTTTATTTATTCGACAGAGAGAAATCACAACTAGGCAGAGAGGCAGGCAGAGAGAGAGGAGGAAGCAGGCTCCATACGGAGCAGAGAGCCCGATGCGGGGCTTGATCCCAAGACCCTGGGATCATGACCTGAGCCGAAGGCAGAGGCTTTAACCCACTGAGCCACCCAGGCACCCCAGAATTTCCTTCCTTTTAAAGACAGAACAGTATTCTGTTGTCTGTCTATACCACATTTTGCTAATCCGTTCATCCACTAATGGTCCCTTGGGTTGCTTCCACATTTTGGCTATCATGAGAAATGCTGCTCTGAACAGGGGTGTACAGATATCTCTTTGAGACCCTGCTTTCGATTCTTCTGGGGGTATACCCCAGGGGAGGATTGCTGGTTCACATGGCAGTTCTATTTCTAATTTTTTTGAGGACTCACCATACTGTTTCCCATAGCTACTGAATCATTTTCACATTCCCACCAAGAGCACACCAAGATTTCCATTTTTCCACATCCTTGCCAACACCTGTTATTTTCTGTTTGGTTTTTTTTAATAGTAGCTCTTCGAATGAGTGTGAGGTGGTATCTTACCATAGTTTTGATTGGCATTTCCCTCCTAATTAGTGACATTGAGCATCTTTTCATGGACTTATGGCCATTCGTATATCTTCTTTGGAGAAATATCCTTTCAAATCCATTTTTAATCATTTTTTGAAAGGTTGCCTGTGCCTTGGTGTCCTATCAAGGCATATCAGAAATCATTGTCAAATCCAATGCTGGGCAACTTTTGCCCTATATTTTTCTTCTAAGAGTTTTATTGTTTTGGGTCTTACATTTAGATCTCTGCTGAAATTTTTTAATTGGAGTAAAATTAACATACAGTGTTATATTTGCTTCGGGTGTACAATGTAATGATTCAACAATTCTATATAATTACTTAGTGCTCATGATGATAAATGTGCCTCCCCCTTTTCTTTTGAAATGGAGTCTGTTTTATTGGCTCTAAATAAAATTTTATGCTTAATGGAACAAGCTTCTACAAATTCTGAAGGGATCTTAATGTACAAGATATTCCAAAATAGCCAAGACCTATATTTTGTGTTTAGTAAAAGCAAATGGTATTAAGCGCCGGTGTGAAGGAAATTCCCCGTTACAGAATTGGAAAGCCACCTACGTATCCCGCCCATGGACTAGCACCTACATTGCTGTTTGCGTCAGCCAAGATAATTACGCGAAAGCTGGACTCAGCCTCTCCCCACTGACTCCATTTCTTTACACATCCTTGTTCCTTAACCTTGTGGCAGGTAAATTAGGCGGTGATCTCCCCATGTTCTCCGAGCCACAAGGAAAGGAAGAGGAGCCAAGGGAAGCTCAGGAAGGAACACTTGCTTCTGCACCAGAGCTTTACTGCTCTGAGCTAAGGAAGCTTCCTCCCTATCTTACAGGTGAAACTGAGACTCCACAAGTTTCACTGCCTTGTTCAAGGTCACCCAGCTAGTAAGTGGTGGGAGGTCTTTTAGTCAAAGTGGAATATATATATACTCTTGCAGTGGCTGACACACCATCCAAATCAGGAAAGATAGAGGTTTGAGTTTTTGGGGAAGGGCATACTTTTTTTTTTTTAAGATTTTATTTATGTATTTGACAGACAGAGATCACAAGTAGGCAGAGAGGCAGGCAGAGAGAGAGAGGAGGAAGCAGGCTCCCTGCTGAGCAGAGAGCCTGATGTGGGGCTCAATCCCAGGACCCTGGGATCATGACCTGAGCTGAAGGCAGAGCCTTTAACCCACTGAGCCACCCAGGCGCCCCGGGGAAGGGCATACTTAACATGAGAGCGCCTTCAGCAGTTCTAACATTGGGGCAGTGCTGTCCTCCTGGGGGGCAAATAGAAATGTTTGGAAGCATCTTTGCTATGCCAGTTGCTATGCAACCCAATAGCCAGTGGGTTGTGTTCTTGGCTTTTAGTACTCCATGGGTCAGGGAAGCTAAGAAACACTGCAGTACTTAAGATGGTTCCGCACAGCAAAATATCTATCTATGGCTTCCTGTTGAGTAACACCAGAGGGGCCCCATTAAGCTCAGAAGTTAGAAGTGATGAAATTACTTTAACTCCCTTTGGCATGAAGTCAGATGAAGACACAGTGACTCACCACCCCTTAATCCCCTTCATTTCACTCACCACCCCACCCATCTCCCTTTTGGCAACCATAGTTTCTTCTCTGTATTTAAGAGTCTGTTTTTTTATTTGTCTTTTCTTCATTGTTCATTTGTTTTGTTTCTGAATTTCCACATATGAGTGAAATCAAATGTTTATTGTAGCGTTATTTACAACAACCAAGATACAGAAGCGCCCAAGTGTCCATCAGTAGATGAGTGGATAAAGAAGATGTGGTACATATATACAATGGAATCTTACTCAGCTATAAAAAAACATGGATCTTGCCATTTTCAACAACATGGATAGACCTAGAGGGTATAATGCTAAGTGCAATAAGTCAGAAAGAGAAAGACAAAGGTCTTTGACTAACTTTGATGTGTTTTAGATGGTGTTAGAAGGGTCCAACTTCCTTCTTTTGCATGAGGAGATCTACTTCACCCAGCATCATTTGTTGAAAAGACTGTTCTGTCCTCATTGAATGGTCTTGGCATCCTTGTCAAAAATCATTTGACCAGGGTCGCCTGGGTGGCTCAGTGGGTTAAGCCTCTGCCTTCGGCTCAGGTCATGATCTCAGGGTCCTGGGATCAGCCCCACATCAGGCTCTCTGCTCAGCAGGGAGCCTGCTTCCTCCTCTCTCTCTGCCTGCCTCTCTACCTACTTGTGATCTCTGTCTGTCAAATAAATAAATAAAATCTTAAAAAAAATCCTTAAAAAATCATTTGACCACACATGTAAAGGTTTATTTCTGGGCTTTTTATTCCATTCCATTTGTTTCTGTGTCTATCTTTATGCCAGTACCGTATTATTTTGATAATAATACCATAGCTTTGCAGTAAGTTTTTAAATTAGAAAGTGTGAGTCCTCTAGTTTTGTTCATTCTTTTTTTTTTTAAAGATTTTTATTTATTTATTTATTTATTTGATAGAGAGAGAGAGATCACAAGTAGGCAGAGAGGCAGGAAGAGAGAGGGAGGGAGAAGCAGGCTACCCGCTGAGCAGAGAGCCTGATGTGGGGCTCAATCCCAGGACCCTGAGATCATGACCTGAGCTGAAGGCAGAGGCTTAACCCACTGAGCCACCCAGGCACCCCTTGTTCATTCTTTTTCAAGAGTGTTTTGGCTATCAGGGATCCCTTGAGATTCCATATGAACTTTAGAATGGGTTTTTCTATTTCTGCAGGAAACATCATTGGGATTTTGATAGGGATTGCATTGAACCTGTAGATCATTTTGGGTAATATTGTCATTTTAGTATTAGGTCTTCCAATCAATGAGCATGGACTGTGTTTCCATTTATGTCATCTTTAATATTCTTTCAGCAGTCTTTTGTACTTTTCATTATAAAAGTATTTAACCCTTTAGTTTTAAGTATTTTATTCTTTTTGATGCTATTTTAAACGGAATTGTTTCCATAATTTCCTTCCCAGATTGTTCATTCTTAATGGATAGAAATGCAACTGATTTTTACATGTTGACTTTGTGTCCTGCTATTTTGCTGAATTCATTTATCCTAACAGTTTTTATTTTGTTTTGTTTTGTTTTGTTTTTGTGGGTCCTTAGAGTTTTCTACATTTAATATCATATCACCTGTAAACACATAAATTTACTTTTTCCTTTCCAATTTGGATTCCTTTTTCTTTCTTGCCAAATTGCTCTAGTTAGAACTTTTAGCATTATGCTGATTGGAAATAGTGAAAGCAGGTGTCCTTGCCTTGTTCCTGATCTTAGAGGAAAAGCTTTCGGTCTATTATCATTGACTATGATGTTTGCTACTGGTTTTCTATCTGTGGCTTTTATTATGTTGAGGTAGTTTCCTCCGAGTCCTAGCTTTTTTAGTGTTCTGATCATGAAAGGGTACTGAATTTTGTTTAATGTTATTTCTGCATCAGTTGAGATGATCATATGATTTTTTCCCCTTCATTCCACTAATGTGATGTATTACATTGACCAATTTTCATATGTTGAGCTACCCTTACTTTCTGGGAACAGATCTCACTTGGTCATGGTATATAATCCATTCAATAAACTACTGGATTTGATTTGCTGGTATTTTGCTGAGGACTTCTGCATTGAGGTTCAAAAGAGGTTTTGGTCTGTAGTTTTTACGTAGTGTCTTTGTCTGGCTTTGGTATCAGAGTAATGCTGACCTTACAGAATGAGTAACTCCATTTTTTTTTTTTAACTTAAGAAGATTTGGTATTAGTTCTTTAACTAGTAGAATTGGTAGAATTCACCAGTGAAACCACCAAGTCCAGGACATTTTTGGGGGGGAGACTTTTAATTACTGATTCAACCTCCTTACTAGTTATAGGTCAATACAGATTTTCTGTTTCTTTGGGATTTTGTCTTTGTAGGTGTCATGTTTCTAGGAATTTGTCCATTTTATCTAAGTTATCCAATTTGTTGGTATAGAATTGTACCTAGTACTCTCTTATAATCCTTTTTATTTCTGTGGAATCAGTGGTAATATCCCCACTTTCATGTCTGATTTTAGTTATTTGGGACTTCTTTCTCTCTTAGTTGATCTAGTTAAAGTTTTGTCAATTTTGTTGATTCTTCTGAAGAACCAACATTTATTTAGGTTCATTGATTTTCTCTGTTATTTTTCTGTTCTGTATTTATCTGTGCTCTAGTTTTTATTATTTCCTTTATCTAGCTTTGGGTTTAGTTTTTCTAGTTTCTTAAGTTCTCAAGTTAGGTTGCTGATTTGAGATCCTTCTTGTTAAATGTGTTTATGGCTGTAACTTTCCCCCTTAGTACCACTTTCACCATGTCCTGTAAGCTCTGGTATGTTATGTTTTCACTTTCATTATTTGTCCCCAAGTACTTTCTAATTCCACTGTGATTTCTTTTGAGCTACTGGGTTGTTTAAAAGTGTGTTGTTATTGTTTAAAAGGGCTCTGGCGGCTCAGTCAGTTAAGTGTCTGCCTTTGGCTCAGGTCATGATCCCAGGATCCTGGGATCGAGTCCTACACTGGGCTCCCTGCTCTACTGGGAGACTGCTTCTCCCTCTGCCTCTGCCTCTCTCTGTCACTCTCTCTCTCGTGGATAAATAAATAAAATCTTAAAAAAATAATAAAATAGAAGTATATTGTTAATTTCCACAATTTAGTGAGTTTTCCAGTTTCCTTCCGGTGCTGATTTCTAACTCATCCATCATCCCATTGTTGTCAGAGAGGATACTTTGTATGATAACTATTCTTTGAAATCTACTGGGATTCAATCTGTGGCCTCTCCTATGATCTGGGAAATGTCCCATATGCACTGGAGAAAAACATTACGCTGCTGTTGGGCAATGTTCTGGGTTTGTTGGATCTACTTGGTCTATTGTATTCTTCAAGTCCTCTGTTTCCTTACTTATTTTCTGTCTGGTTTTTCTATCCATTACTGTAAAAGGGGTACTGGAGGCCCCAACTAGTACTGTAGAACTATTTGACCCTTCAATTCTGTCAGTTTTTGCTTCATTATTTGGATGACCTGTCATTACAAGTCTAAATGTTTAGAATTGTTATATCTTATTATTGCATTGAACCCTTTATTAATATATAATGTCTTTCTTTGTGTCTTGGAACCTTTTGATTTTTAAAGCCTATTTTGTCTGTTAGAATAGCCACCCCTTTTGGTGTTTTTGCATGGAATACTATCCGTTACTTTTTGGTTACTATTTGCATGGAGTATCTTTTCTCATGCTTTCCTTTACATTCTATTTGTGTCTTGGATCTAAAGTGAGTTCATTATAAACAGCGTCTAGTTAGATCATTGTCTTTTTAGCCATTCTTTTAGCCTGTCTTTTGACTGGGGAGTTTTACATTTAAAGTACCTATTGATAAGGAGGGACTTCTGTCATTTTGTTATTTTTTTTTCTATATAACTTATAGCTCATGTCTTTTATTTCCTGCATTACTGTCTTCTTTTGTGTTGGGTCAGTTTGTGTGTGTTTGTGTGTCTGTGAAGTGTTTAAATTCCTTTCTAATTTCTTTTGTGCTTATAAACTCATTTCTTTGTGATTACCATAGGGACTACATTTAACAACCTAAAGCTGTGACACTCTAATTTGAATTTATAGCAGCTTAACTTCAATAACAAACAATCTCTGCTTCTTTATAGACCCATCTCCACCCTGTTAGGTTGTTGATGTCACAAAATTACATGTCACAGAATTGCATCTTTATACATTGTCTGCCGAGAAACAAACAATTTCTTTCTTTCTTTTTTTTTTTTTTTAAGATTTTATTTCTTTGAGAGAGAGAGCGAGAGCTCGAGCGGTGGGGAGGGTCAGAGAGAGAGGGAGAAGCAGACTCCCCGCTGAGCAGAGAGCCCTATATGGGTCTCCAATCCAGGACCCCGAGATCATGATCTGAGCCGAAGGCAGAGGCTTTAACCCACTGAGCCACCCAGGCACCCTGAGGGCTGTACTTTCAAGGTATAGCATATCTGTGGCCCAGAGAGAGGGAGAAGTGGAGGACGTCGTGGCTTCGAAAGGCGTTATGCTTGTGGGGTCCTACTAGGGACCAGGTGCTATGTAAGATGTTTCGTATAGGTTATCCCACGGAACTCTTCCAACAACCCTGCGAGGTAGGTTTCCTCTCCATTTTATAGCTGTAGGAACTATGAGAGAACGGATCAAATGACTTCCCTAAACTCACACAACTCAGAAGGGCTGGGAGCCGAATTTGGACCTGAGTGAGTCTGCTGTCAGAGCTGGCCTTCCTTCTGGAGGAGGAGGGCTCATTGAGCAGATCAGGCGGGGTGCTACACAGGTGTTGATGACTTCCCTCAGGGTGTGGCTCTGGGCGTGAGGCCTTGGACTCAGGCCTGCCCCCTCTGAGGCTCAGCCCTGCAGACACTGAGCGATCCGTGTGTGTTCCACATCTGTTCCCGCGCCTTCAGAGCAGAGTCATATAGCTTCTCTCCTGTGGATTTTGCACAGATTGTTGGTAGCAGATTCTTGGGGGGTATTATTGGTTGCCGCTGTCCTTTGAGTCCTGGCAGTCCAACGCTGTTCCTAGGATTCTATTGGCTAGAGATCAACGGGGATGAAATAATTGGTTGTTCTTAAATGAAAATGAGCTAAAACACTGAGAACTGAGAAACCCCCGTCAGGGGAGTTTTTTGATGACCTTCGTTTTGGGTTTTTTTGCCCTAGATAGTATTGTTATAATCAGACATCTGCCCTGGTTTCTCAGCCTTCTGCTGCTAATGTTTCTCTCTTTTATTTCAAAAGTAGCAGAATTAGGGGCGCCTGGGTGGCTCAGTGGGTTAAAGCCTCTGCCTTCTGCTCAGGTCATGATCCCAGGGTTCTGGGATCGAGCCCCACATCAGGCTGTCTGCTCAGCAGGGAGCCTGCTTCCCTTTCTCTCTCTCTGCCTGCCTCTCTGCCTACTTGTGATCTCTGTCTGTCAAATTAAAAAAAAAAAAAGTAGCAGAATTAGAGATCTTGATCCAGTTCCTCGGACATCCCTCTGGTTCCTGCTTCTGGTTTGGGGAGGAGGGTGAGGTGACCCCAGGATCTTCTTTATACCTTAGATGATTGATGGTGATGACATTCCCCTGAAACTTTTCTTATCTGAGATAGAGGCAGCCTTTATCTGTTTGTTAATACAAATGTCACAAAGTCGAAAACATGTAAATTCTTCAGACAGAGGAGGAAGATCAGAACATCTTGTGCTTTCATTCCCTTCCATTGTTGATAAATTGTCCACATTATCTCTTGGGGAGTGGAACAGAGCCACGCACAGGAGCATAGGGTTGCTGCAGGAAGCCCACTCTTCCCGGATGGAGGAGGCTGCTCACAGGGCCAGTGAGGGGTATTCCAAGGCTCAGATAGTCCAGGCCGGACATGGAGAGAGACTTTCCAAAGAGCTGACATACAGACTGCCCCCCTGCTTCTGCAGACATAACACCTAACCCTCCATAGCCTGGGGAGAGAATGGAGAGAGAATGGCGTCAGAAGACAGAGGCCACATCTTCCCACATGGCCCCTGCCCCTTGGTTGGAAGTTTTATCTTTTGATATTTATTTTATTTATATTTATTTGATATTTCAAATAGGCCATCACCAAAGTCCTTGGGAACTGGGCTGGAACAGAACTTGGCATTACTGCCACCCCCTGCCATGGTCTCTGTATTGCAAAGGAGAGTCCGGGCATTTCCCAGAATTCAGCTTTTCCCAATGGTTCTATGTTAGATCACTCATGAAAGGCTCTTGGTGAGTTTTGGAAGGAGAGGTCACTATTCTCCAGCAGCAGTAACAGGCAGATGACTGAGCAGCTTCCAGAAAGCTTCTTGAGAAGCCCCTCCCTCAGTGCTGCTGGCCAAAGTCGGTAGTGATTATTTCCATGACCTTTGAGCTCCCATTCCATAGACCCCTGCATCCAACCTCTTAATATATGACATGCAGAGAGTGATTTCTGTTTTCCTCACTGAACCCTGACTACAACAGGAACTAAGCCAAACCCTGAAATTCCTCAATTAATAAATATCATGGGAAAAACATGTATTCTTTGCTTGTCTCACCCTGGGTTACTGGAAACCTTCAAAGGGCAAGGCCGTGTTGGTTAATGAAGCAAGCAACAAAGTCTGGAAACTTGTGAGTCTTCCATTCATCTTATTTATTCCTTAATTTTTATCCAAGTGTTAATATACATGGTTTTAAAAACAAATAGTTTAGAAAACTTCTAGTGACATATAAAAAGCCTCTACCCATGCACATCATTATAAATTTATCCAAACTCATAGATCCGCAACACCAAGAGAGAACTGTGATGTAAACTATGGACCGTGTATGAGAACAGGGTGTCAGTGTGGGCTCATCGGTTGGAACAGATGTACCATTCTGGTGGGGCATGTTGATGGTGGGGGCAGCTGTGCGTGCGTGGGGCCAGGAGCTCTATGGGACGTCTCTGGTCCACCCAATTTTTCTATGAACCTAAAAGTGCCTTAAAAAACAAAGCCTAGGGATGCCTGGGTTCTTCAGTTAAGTGTCTGTCTTCAGCTCAGGTCATGATCTCAGGGTCCTGGGATTGAGTTCCGCATCAGGCTCCCTACTCAGCGGGGAGCCTGCTTCTCCCTCTGCCTGCTGCTTCACCTGTACTCACTCTCTCTCTCTTTCTGACAAATAAATAAATAAAATCTTTTAAAAAAAAAAAAGACCATTGGAAAAAATCCTCCATGTCACCTCTTCGGTCTCAGTCCATTGTCAATGGTAGCCATTTTTAATTTTCTGAATACTTCTAAATAATATGTCTCTATTATTTTTTTGTTGGCTCATCAGCCATGGATATTAATGACTGACTTCTGGCTCTTTTAAATGAGATTTTATGTCTCATGTGTCAGTGGGTCTGTTGGGGGTTGGCTGATCTACCTGGGCTTGGCTGGCTAGACCAGCTTCAAGCCGTGGGCCCCGCTGAACTTGGCTCCTTACTACAAGTTAGGCTCAAGTCTGCTCCACATGGATTCATGCTGGAGTCCAAGATAAAGAAGCAGGAGCTCTTCTTGAGCAGGAAAGCTCTTCTCATGATGACGGCGAAGGCTCAGCCGTGTAAACCTCTGCCAGCATCTCATTGGCCAAAACACATCACATGACCAGAGTCAAGGGTGAAGAAGTGCTCTCTGTCTCTAGTAAAAGGAGCTGCAGAGCCATATGGCAAAGGGCATGGATACAGAGAAGGGTGAAGGATTGGGGCCATTTCTTTAATCTACCATACTTCCCTCAATTACATTTTATTAATAGACCTCTCCTTGAGTCACACAGTACTTTAGCTCAAATAATACCACAGCACAGCCTTACCTAATGGTTGGCCTCTGTGAAATGGCTGGTCAAGTTTTGCTGATTAATTTCGGAAATCTCAAAATGACCACAGTGTTTTTGGAAAGAATATTGTGAGATGGCTTAGATTTGAAGGATGAAGAAGTTTGGAATACAGGTTCTTCAACGTCCGTCTGGCTTCACACACCTCTGTCCTTCTTACCTTCTATGTAGCAAAGACTATGTTCAGATGGTGTGTGGACAGCGAGTTGCTACAGAAGCACCATTTGATCAGCCCAGATGATTACTACAGTGACATAGTGCCATTTTGCTCTGCACCCAAAGGTAAGGCTTCTGTCCTCTGCTGGGACATGTGCTCTCGTTCTGGGGAAGTTAGGATCGCGACCACATTGGCTACCTCTGCTGCCATTTCCTCCTTGATGTTTTCCCCCTTTTGTTTAATTTTTGATAGTGGTTCTTGGGAGGGTCTGCTCTAAGCATCCCCCTTCCTCTCTGGGTTCCTAACCCCTGCAAGACAAAAGTCTCAACTCCTCCATGTGGAATTTGCGCCCTTGTCAGCTGCTCAACACCAAGAGAGAGGAAAATGTTTAGAAAAGTAGTTGAATAAGCCAAGAGAGGGAGGGACTGAAGGCAGTTAAGTCAGGGAACAAGTTCCTGCTGGAGTCAGAACATGGACCGTGGGTTTTTTCCATACTGCACATATGAAAAGAGCAACTTTACCTTCTTCAAGTTTGGTGGGAAGACTGGGTAGGGAGGCAGAGAAGGATGTGTATTTGTGTGTGTGGTGTCGGGCCAGTTCTCTGTGATGCAGGAGGCAAGATGTATTCTGAGAGTGAGTACGGTGGGAGCTGGGTTGTGGGTTTAAGCAGGGAGGTAGACTTTTGGGAAAGTCAGTATTATGGATAGGGAGACATTGCTCCGTGTGTCCTGTGGCCACATATCCGGATTGCCCAGTGGTACTAGGCTTGGAGGATAAGCTCTCCAAGAACCCCAGTCAGTGGGACTCTGATGACCTCTGAGGCTTTGGAACTGAGAAGGTATTTGGGGTGGGAAGACTGGAATCCAGAGAATTGAGGATGCTCATGAGAACCGAGTTCCATTGACAATCTGAGCCATGTAGAGAAGGTGGCCAGAGAGAAGGAGCAGAAGTAAGCATTTCATGATATTAAGCCTCCTAATACTGCCAAGTTAATTGGGAATTCAGTGTCTTCTGCAGGTAAGTAAGGATAGAGTTAACATGTATTGAGAAGTTCCCAGGCAACTGTACTGGTACTAGTTTCATTGTTAGCTATGAGTGGTCTGGTGCTGGTGCTGGTACCAGTTCTTGCTCGCAGTGGGTGTCCTCCTTTAACCTTTTGGGGGAGATCTTAAGGTGTAAAAAGCTGATGTAAACTTTGATTCCTCACATGAGCTTTTCGAAAAGCAAGTTCGCATATGGGGTGTGTGTACATGAGTGAGAGACAGACAGACAGTAGTTTACTCATGTGCTTTGACCACGTTTGACAATCAAACAAATATGTAACCCTCTAGTCCTAAGTCTCAAGTACACAGAATAAGTTCCAGGAGGAAGTTATATGCTACAGAGCAGTTATATCTAGTGTAGTGAATGTGAAGGTTGAGGAAAAATTATCAAGCTAACTGTGGCTTTGGTGGTTTTATGTAGTCTTCTTAGAAACGACCCCTTCATCGGTGGTAGCTCAGTTCCATTCCTTGGTGCCATAGGTATCTCCATGCCCAGATGTTCAAAACTCACATTCAGTTGTGAGAAGCGCTCTGTCCCCAAGAAGAACCTGATTAAGAAGCTTGAGGCTTCCTGCAAGACGCTGACTAAGTCTGAAGACGAGTTAGACTACACCGTGGACAGCCTGACGGGGGACTTGTGTTCAAAGGCCAAGCGCAAGGCCATCAAGGTTGGAGTGGAAGTCCATGTGAGGTGGTGTGTGTGGGCAGCGGGCACAGGGAGGTGATGAGCGGAAGGAGTTCCCGGTGACCCGGGAAATTGTGGGTCCACAGAGAATAGGGAGGGGAGTTGCGCGGATTACCAGTGGGTCACGGAGTTGGCCCAGTGTCGGCACTCACAGTCAGTCTCCGGCCTGTCACGGACTCTATTTTTTGTGTGTTTCAAAGAAGGCAGGTCCACCCAAGAATAAAAAGTGGATGAGCCACTTACACGTGCCCCAGAGAGAACTGGAGCGACGTCTGCTTGCCAGAATGGAGAGTCGGAACCACTTCCTAAAAAACCCTCGGTTTTTCCCTCCTAACACTCCCTATGGAGGCAAGTCTCTTCTCTTTCCTCCGAAGAAGCCTGTCCTGGCCGGAGATCTGGAGCAGAGGTGGGTCTTTCCCGGACTTGGATTCATCAGGAGGTGGGACCTGTGCGAGTAAACCCAGAAGGTCCTGGGTCTGGTCTGGACTTTTGGGGGCGGGGGGACGGGATGTCAGTATCAGAACAGAGCAGGGCTTCAGGGCTCCTCACAGACCTGGCCTGTGGACAGCCCCCAGAGGCCTGGGTTTGTGCTTTCCTGACCTGTCAGTGTTGTTGAGGTATTGGGGGTTAGTGTCGGTCCCCCTGCTTTCATCTGAACAGTCTCGGTCTGTAGCCATGCTCTTCCCTTGCAGTCACGTGTCTCGGAATAGGACCCTAAAAAGAAAAATATTTAAAATTTGTTTAATTGAAAATAATACATATAAACTGTTATTTTCTTTCAGAGAGGGCCTTTGGCTTATTTCATTAATTGTCCTTGTGAAGGGAATGAATGGCTTCATGGATTCATAGTTTCTGGGAACTTCAAACTATTAACATTTATTAGTCAAATGACATCATTTTTATTAAGAAAAATTGGACTCTTAGGGGCGTGTGGGTGGCTCAGTGGTTTAAAGCCTCTGCTTTTGGCTCAGGTCATGATCCCAGGATCCTGGGATCGAGCCCCGCATCGGGCTCTCTGCTCAGCAGGGAGCCTGCTTCCTCCTCTCTCTTTCTGCCTGCCTCTCTGCCTACTTGTGATCTCTGTCTGTCAAATAAATTAAAAAAAAAAAAAGAAAAAGAAAAATTGGACTCTTATATGCAAAGAAACATAGCACCTATATTAAAAACCCACTTAGGATAGCTTCCTACACGCATGTTGAAAATGAACCACAGCAGCTGCACATATCTTCATTGAAGATTCCATCATCCGGTAAAATTATCCCATAACCTGCTTTAACAACAGGAACAAAACCCAGTAAAGGACATAATGTGATTATCTTTGGAAGTTTGGGTGTATTTATTTTGCACAAATCCAATGGGTGAAACTAACAGCCTTTCTCCCCTCTTGTGCCCTCCCACAGTTGTGCTGATACTCCAGTGTTTCTAGCTAAGCCATCAATCGGATTTTTCACAGATTATGAAATTGGGCCAGTTTATGAGGTAAAAGTCTTATTTCTTTCCAGCTCCCATTTCATCAGCTTCCTTGTGTTTTGAAGTCATTCATGGAATTAAAGCCATACAAAATTAGAGAAAAGACTGTAGTAAACCCTTGTGTGCCCATCACCCACCTTCAGTAATTATCTGCTTCCTGCAAATCTGGGTTCACCTATCACTCCCACAACTTCTTTGTGTGTGTGTGTCTGTGTACACATGCGTACACTGGAAGTGTTTGAAGGAACAGCCTAGATGCCAGGTCATTCTTTAGTTAGTACTTCAGTATGTATTTCTAACAGGTAAGCACTTTTACAAAATAACCATTATCAGGACGCCTGGGTGGCTCAGTCGGTTAAGTGTCTGCCTTTGGCTCAGGTCGTGATCCCAGGGTCTTGGCATCGAGCCCTGCATCAGGCCCCTTGCTTGGCAGGGAGTCAGCTTCTCCCTCTGCCTGCCGCTCCCCCTGCTCGTGCTCACTCTCTTGCTGACAAATAAATAAATAAAAATCTTAAAAAAAAAAAAACCAACAACCATGATCATATTTAGGAATATTAACATTAATTAATAGTGATTAGTATTAGCTAATATCAACCCATGTCTGATTTTCCTCCATTTGTTAAAAAAAGAGTAAGTTTATATTTGGTTTATTTGAATCGGAATTCAAACATTGCATTTGGGTGAAATATCTCTTTTTTCTCCTTTAGTGGGTAATAACTCTCCTACCCTCTGCTAGTTTTTTCCTCCGAAGAGACTGTTTATGCTTCCGTGCACAGTGGGCGAAATTTCTGGTTCTACGTCTTCACCAAGACTCAGTCTTTCTCATTTTGACCATTATGAAAGGTATCAGGATCACTCATTGAGCACATTTTCCTGTGTCTATCCGCTGTTTGGATATCTTTTTTTTTTTTTAAGATTTTATTTATTTATTTGACAGATAGAGATCACAAGTAGGCAGAGAGGCAGGCAGAGAAAGAGGAGGAAGCAGGCTCCCTGCCGGGCAGAGAGCCTGATGCAGGGCTCCATCCCAGGACCCTGAGATCATAACCGAAGCCGAAGGCAGACGCTTTAACCCACTGAGCCACCCAGGCGCCCCTGGATATCATCTTTTATGAACTGTTTTGTGGCTTAACATGGGATCTGTTCTAGAAAATGTTCCTTGTTGTAAGTGGGGTGTTAAAGTCCGCTGCTATTGTCATATTACTGTCAATTTCTTCCTTTATGTCTGTTAATATTTGCGCTATGTATTTAGGTGCTCCAATGTTGGGCATATAGACATTTATAATTGTTATATCCTCTTACTATATTGCTCCCGTTATTATTATGTAATACTCTTCTTTGTCTCTTTTGTGATATAAGTATTGCTCTCCTGCCTTTTTTTCTTTTTTTTCGCTTCCATTTGCATGGAATTTATTTTTCCTTTCCTTAACTTTCAGTGTGTTTGTTTCTTCATTCTGAGGTGGGTCCCTTGTAGGCAGTATATGCTCTTGTTTTTTTTATCCATGCGTCACCCATGATTTGATTGGAGCATTTGGACCACTTGCATTTAAAGTAATTATTGATAAGTATTGTACATAAGTAAGTATTGTGTTGTAAAGTATTGATAAGTATTACTGCCATTTGGTTTGTTGTTTTCTGGTTATTTTTGTAGTTCTTCTCTGTTCCTTTCTTCTCTTGCTATCTTTCTTTGTGATTGATCACTTTCTTTAATGTGAGGCTGGATTTTTTTCCTCTTCATTTTTTTTATGTACCATAGGCTTTTGGTTTGTGGTTACTATGAGGTTCATATATAACATTCTAAGTATGTAGCAGTCTATATTAAGTTGATGGTCACTTAAATTTGAACACATTGTAAAAGAACTTCATTGTTATTCTCCCCTCCACATTTTATGTGTATGTTATTGTATTTTATATTTTTTAAATTTTGTGAGTCCCCTTAGCTGATTTTAAAAACATAATTGATTTATTTTGTCTTTCAACTTCATACTAGCTTTGTAAGTGATGACTACACTACCTTTTGGTGTGTTTCCTTTTACTTATAAAATATTTTCCTTTCATAATTTTATTTCTAATTATGACTTTTGCTTTTCCACTTAAAGAAGAAGTCCCTTTAATATTTCTTCTAAGGCCTGTTTGTGGCGATGATCTCCTTCAACTGGGAGACCTTTTATCTTTCCTTCAGTTCTGAATGATAAACTTGCTAGGTAGGATATTCTTGGTTGTAGGTTTTTAACTTTCAACACTGAATATATCATGCAACTCTCTTCTGACCTACGAAGTTTCTGCTGAAAATCATCTGATAGGTTTATGGGGGTTTCCCTTGTAGTAACTACTTGCTTCTCTCTTGCTGCTTTTGAAATTCTGTCTTTATCTTTAATCTGACATTTTAACTATTATAAGTCATTGTGTAGAGCTTCTTGGGTTCATCTTATTTGGAGCTCTCTGTGCGTCCTGAACTTGGATGTCTATTTCTTTCCCCAGTTCAGGAATGTTTTCAGCTATTATATCTTCAAGTAAGTTTTCTGCCCCCTTTTCTCTTCTCTTGTACCCCTATAATGTGAATATTTGCTCACTAGAAATTGTCTGAGAGATTCCTTAACCTGCCTTCTTTTTTTTTCTTTTTATTGTTCAGCTTGATTGTTCTTCATTACCCTGTTTTCCGGATTACTGATCATTCTATAGCCACTAATCTGTGGTTGATACCCTGTTGTGTTGTTGTGTATTTGTCACTTCAGTTACTATATTCGTCAATTCTGATAGATTCTTTTTCATATTTTCTTTCTCTTTGTTGAAGTTCTCACTGAGTTTCTCCACCCTTCTCTCCAGTCTGGTGAGCATCTTTATGACATCACTTTGAACTCTTTATCAGATACATTGTTTATCTTCATTTCATTTAGTTATTTTTCTGAGTTTTTGTCTTGTTCTTTCATTAGAACATTTTCCTTTTTCCTCATTTTGCTTGACTTTCCATGTTTGTTTCTACAAACTAGGTGGAATAACTACGTCTCCTAAATTTGAAGGGATAATAGTTGTATGGTCATTACATGTGTAGAGTGTGTGTGCCTAGTGATTGTAGAGTGTAGGAATGCTGACAAGACTGTCTTCATCTTTGGCTCTCCATCGTGTTCATGTTCACCAGATGACCTCTCTTGGGGTTATGTGTTGCGAGATTAATATACACACCTTGGAAATGTCTACCAAGGCTGGGATGGGGGAGGGCTTACTTTGGCCTCCCATGAATCTGATAGAGATACCATAGTCTTTCTCCTTCCTGATGCACAGGTGGCACCACAAGATCTAATTAAAGTTAGCTGTCAATTAGGTGCATGCAAAACCCTTTGATCTCACTACAAAGTCCTGCATGTCCCTTTGCTTTATAAAATCTATGGACTAAGATCCAGACTTTGTAGAAAATAGCCACACAGCTGCCTAAATTGTTGCTCCTCCGATTCCCCCCATCAGTAAGTTACCCTGAATAAAACTCTGTAAACTACATGGAATCACCTGCTTCGTTTTATAGTCTCAAAGTGCCTTCTCAGTTTGGAAGATATTTTACTACCCCTCTCCCACCTTCTAATAGGCTGGCTGGCTGAACCTGTGGCTATCATGGGCAGGAGGACCTGGTGCACTCCATGCTGGAACTGTCCTGGTGGGATGGCTAGAGCTGAAGTGGGTGCAGGCTGGGGTGGTCTGGAACACTCTGTGCAGAGGGCACCTTGACAGGATTGCTGAAGCTGAAGTGGGTATAACCTGGGGGACCCCAGGGCTCTCTGTGTAGACAGTGCCCTGGGAGGACAGCTGAAGCTGAAGTGGGTACAAGCTGGGTTGTCCCAGGATGCTCTGTACAGGGATGCCCTGGTAGGGGAATGCAGCTGGAGCTGAAGTGGGCATGGATCAGGATGTCCTGGGTGGTCCACACAGTGGCACCCTTGCAAGGTGGCTGGAGCCAAGGGTGCCATGGGCTGGAGTGTCTTGGGGTACTTTGCACAGGGATACCATGGTGAAACAGCTGGTGCAGAGGCGGGCATGGACCAGGGGTTCCTGGGGCACTTTGTGCCAGCAGTTCCCTGGCAAGTCTGGAGCAGAGGTTGGTGCCAGACTAGAGCATTCCAGGGTGCTTTGAACTTGTATCACCTTGACAAGATGGCTGGAGCTATAGTGAGCACCAACCGGGGTGTCCCAATAATGCAATGTGTTGGGATCACCTTGGTGGGATAGCTTGGGCTGGTAGGTGCTAGGGACCCAGTGAGGCAGCAGGCCAGCTATGGTGCCCAGACCCTGCTCTTGTCTGGGCTATTAAGGTGAAAAGGGAATGTAAACTGTAGGGCTTGCCAGCTGAGGGGTTTCAGTGGCTCCCACAGTTCAGCAAAGTTCTAGGACTGGGTCTTTTATATTCTAGTTGCCCGTGCCTCAGTACTGTCCTTCCCTGGTGCAGCTTGCAGCATTAGGGGTAGCGGTTCCCAACTGTGAGTCTTTCAGTCTTTCCCATCTGTTGCTGTTCCATCTATGTGGTGTCTATCTTGTATAGAAGCTGTTCAGTTGGCCCTCAGGTGCAGATTTAGACCTGGGTCTTCCAGATGGCCATCTTGGACCACAAATCCCTGTACCTGCTTTTTAAAAATGCCATATATATTGAAACTGTAGTTTCTTACATCCTAGATTTGGCTAATTGCATTTTTTAAACACTTTATTTATTTATTTGACAGAGATCAATAGTAGGCAGAGAGGCAGGCAGAGAGAGGGAGGGGGAAGCAGGCTCCCTGCCGAGCAGAGAGCCTGATGCAGGGCTCAATCCCAGGACCCTGAGATTATGACCTGAGCTGAAGGCAGATGCTCAACCCACTGAACCATCCAGGTGCCCCTACATTTTTGTGATGTCATTAAACATGTTCCTTTATTCATATTTTCTATAAAATTATAGTTTAGATGTAGATGTTTGATAGATTCATGTTCAGTTTTTTTGTTTTTTCTTTTTTGGTGAGGGTAATTCTTTGGTGGTGCTGTGTATTTTTTATTGCATCCCATCAGGAGGAATGTATCTGCTTTTCCTATTACCAGTGAAGAATGGCTTCGGATGTTATGAGCCTGATCCATCATATATAAAGTTTTTGTCAGCCTTTCATATATTGGCTTTAGAAGCCTTAGATGATTGTTACCTAGATCCATTTTTTTAAACAAAATTAAGGGTTACAAAATGGTGATTTCTAATTGTTATTCCTCCTGCATTTATTAGCTGTCATTTTTCTATTTAAAAAGAAACTTCACTTCATATCCCTTTCCACCCTTCCTTATGCTCTCCTTAACCCTTTCGGTAACTATTTTTATTAGTTTGGGTTCTTCCTTCTTCCATTGTTTCTTTCTGGAATCATAAGTAAATATATGGGTATATTTGAGCTCCCTCTCCTTACTGCCCTCAACATCTTTCTAGTTTCACTTAACAGCATATCCAGTGATTCCTCTGGGAGTAGTTATAGAGACTGTCCTGATTCCTTTTTCCCCAGTCTCCTTCATTTTTATGCTAGACTCCACCATTCTAGGGAATCAGACCAAGACCAAGCTTAGTAGTTGCCAGCTCTGCTCACCAGGTTTAATCTTGACAGATCTCATGACAGATCCTTCATATATATGTAAATTGTATTTTACAGTTTAAGAGAACTTGCAGATCCATCATTCTTCTTTTAAAGATTTGTTCATTTATTTTAGAGAAAGAGAGAGAGAGCCTGCAAATGAGGGGAGGAGCAGAGGGAGAGGGAGAGAAATCCTCAAGCAGACTCCCTACAATAGAGAATCCTGGCAGACACCACTTTGACCAAGTAATGAATTTTAACATCACCACTAATAAGACACTTTGATATCATATGCCCCGAATATGACATACTGAGAAGGGCACATCACTTACCTGGTATTCTTCCAAATAATGCATAACCTCAATTTAATCATGAGTAAACATTAGACAAACCCAACTGAATGCCATTCTACAAAGATATTACATAAAATAACTGACTAGTGCTCTTTAAAAGGCTCAAGGTTTAAAAGGCTCTTTAAAAGGCTCAAGGTGCCTGGGTGGCTCAGTCAGTTAAGCATCTGACTCTTGGTTTTGGCTCAGGTCTTGATCTCATGTTGTGGTATCGAGCCCCATGTGGGCCTCCGTGCACAGCAAGGAGTCTGCTTCAGATTCTTTCTCCCTCTCCTGCTGCCTCCCCAACTCAAATGAAGAAATAAAATCTTAAAAAAAATGGAAGGCTCAAGATCATGGGCAATAGAGAAAGACTAAGGAAATGTCACAGATCAGAGGAGACTAGAAAGACATGGGAACTAATGAAATTTCAGATTTTGGATTGGATCCAGCAGTGGAAAAAGGAAGTTAGTGGACACATTGGAAAAGTACATGTAGACCCTATGATTTAGTTTATATATTATAGCAAGCTTAATTTCTTAGGTTTGATCATAGTTCTCTTGTTAGGAAGATGTTAACATAAGGGAAAGCTGAGTGAAGAGCATATGGGAACTCTCTGGATTATTTTTGTAACTCTTGTAGATCTAATTTCAAAATCAAGCATTAAAAATATACATGTATTAAGGAGAGCTCCAGTTATG
This sequence comes from Meles meles, assembly GCF_922984935.1. Classification (NCBI taxonomy): domain Eukaryota; kingdom Metazoa; phylum Chordata; class Mammalia; order Carnivora; family Mustelidae; genus Meles; species Meles meles. The sequence goes on along the minus strand of NC_060069.1, from coordinate 31,833,108 downwards.
TAACTAGATAGCCTGAAGAGGGGCGCCTGGGTGGATCAGTGGGTTAAAGCCTCTGCCTTTGGCTGAGGTCATGATCCCAAGGTCCTGGGATCGAGCCCCACATTGGGCTATCTGCTCAGTGGGGAGCCTGCTCCCCCCCCCCCGCCTGCCTCTCTGCCTACTTGTGATTTCTGTCTGTCAAACGTATAAATAAAATCTTTTTAAAAAATAGCCTGAAGAATAAGAATCTACAAAAAATGAAAATTCTAGAACCGACATTACTCAACAGTAATAGGGCTTACCAGCAAACTAGACACAGATGAAGAGAAGATTTGCAGAGAGGTCAGTAGAAATGATCCAGACTAAAGCAGAAAAAAAAAAGAAGGAAAAATACATAAAGTAGCATTTTAAAATATGGGACCTAGTGAACAGATCTGTTGTATAATTGAAGTCCCAGAAAGAGGGTAGAGGGAGAATGGGGCAGGAGCAGGGTTGGAAGATGTAGTGGATGACTGTGATCCAAAAGTAACAAAGACATCAAGCCATAGAGTGAAGCACTAACAACCCTAAGCAGAATAAAAAAAAAAAAAATCATACCCAGGCATATTTAGTAAAATTCTGCTCTAAGCCAAAGAAAAGGAGGGGGGACTGTAACTTAAACCACTGAGAGAAAAAAGACCCACCACCTTCTAGTGGAAATGATTGAAGCTAGAAAATACTTGGAATGGAAGCTTCAACGTGATGAAAGAAAGTAGCTTTCAATCTAGAATTCTAAACCTAGTGAAAAGAGTCTTCAAAAATGAAGATAAAAGGAAGACACTCTCAGACCAAAACTGATAATTCAAAACCAGATAATAGTAATTTGTCACCAGGAGATCTGCACCAAAGGAATTTTCAGTCAGAAGAAAATGGTACCCATATGGAAGCAGAGAAATGCAAGAAGCAATGAAAAGCAACAATTACATAACATGTAAATGGACCAGGTACTACAATTAAAAGAGATGGATCAGGGGCGCCTGGGTGGCTCAGTGGGTTAAGCCGCTGCCTTCGGCTCAGGTCATGATCTCAGGATCCTGGGATCGAGTCCCGCATCGGGCTCTCTGCTCAGCGGAGAGCCTGCTTCCCTTCCTCTCTCTCTGCCTGCCTCTCTTGTGATTTCTCTCTGTCAAATAAATAAAATCTTTAAAAAAAAAAAAAAAAGAGATGGATCAAGTACCTGGGTGGCTCAGTCAGTTAACCAGCTGCCTTTAGCTTGGGTCATGATCCCAGGGTCCTGGGATCGAGTCCTGCATTAGGCTCCCTGCTGAATGGGGAGCCTGCTTCTCCCTCTGCCTGCTGCTCCCCCTCCTTGCATTCTCCTTCTCTCTGACAAATAAATAAACAAAATCTCTAAAATCTACACACAGTAATGACTTAGCCTCAAAATATGTAAGTACCATTTTACAAGACTGGAAGAAAAACAGATACAATAACAAACATGTAGGAGATTTTAACATTTTTTTCCCTCAAAAACTTAAAAACTAGATAGACAAAAAACCAGTAAAGATATAGAAGAATCAAGCAATTAACAAACTACATCTAACTGACTTATATTGACTACACTCGGCAATTGCAATATGTATTTTCTTTTAAAAGTGCATATGAAACACCAAAATTGTCTATGTGCTGGACCATAAAGCAATTATAAAAAAAAAACACATTTAGAGTTAATATAGAAATCAATAACAAAAATATAACTAGCAACTACCTAAATATTTGGAAATTAAGTAATTCATTAGTAAATTCATGAATCAAAGAAGTCATAATGGAAATCAAAAAATAGAAAATAATGATCATTTTTAAGAGTTATTGAAGTATATTTGACATATAGAGTTACATTTGTTTCAGGTATACAACACAGTGATTCAACAATTTTATACATTACTCAGTGCGCACCATGATAAGTCACGTCTGTCACCATACAATGTTATCACAATATTATTGACTATATTCCCCATGCTGTACTTTTCATCTCTATGGCTTATTTATATGAATGATCATTTTTAAATGGTACATCAAAGCTTGTAGAATGCAGGTAAGGCCAAGCTTAAAAGAATATGTATAGACTTATATTTACATGTTAGAAGAGAAATAGTCTGAAAATCCGTTATCTAGGTATATCTGAAAGATTAGAAAAGAATAGCAAATTAAACCCAAAGAAATGGTAAGGAAATCACAAAAACAAGGAGAAATTTAAACAAAATAGAAAACAAATATGCGGTAGGATCAGCAAAGCCAAAAATTAGTTCTTTGGAAAGATTAATGAAATTAATCCCTAGCAAAACTGATCAAAGAGAAAAGAAAGTACAAATTCATCAATATCAAGGAAAAAGAGGACATCATTATAGATCCTATAGACATAGAAGAATAAGAGTTTATGAGCAATGTTCTATATGGAAATTTGAAAATATAGATGAAATAGAGAAATTTTCAGGAAAATACAATTTACAAAACAGATACAAGTAGAAATAAAACATCTGAACAATGTTCAGACACTGAATCTCTATTTAAAACCTCACAATGGTCTAAAATTGTGATGATCGCCCAACTCTATGAATATACTAAGCACCATTGTATTATACACTTTAAGTTGTTGAGCTGTGGCATGGGAATTATAATTCAGTGAAGCCATTTAAAACAACAACAACAACAGGGGTGCCTGGGTAGCTGGGTTGGTTAAGCATCCCACTCTTGATTTCAGCTTATGTCTTGATCTCAGGGTCATGAGTTCAAGCCCTGCATTGGGCTCCATGCTAGGTGTGGAGCTTATGTAAAAACAATAATGACAAACCTTCCTACCAATAAAATTTCAGGCCCTGATGGTTTCACCGGTGAATTCTTTCTAACCTATGAGGAAGAGTTGCAATGATCTTTTACAAAGCCTTACAGAGAATAGAAAAAAGGGAATACAACCCAACTTGTGTTATGAAACAAGCACAATCTTGACACCAAAATCTGAAAAGCATTATTGTAAGAAAGGCTAAACTTTGTCATCAACAGAACTGCAGAGTTTCCTAGCAAAACATTAGCAAACTGAATTCAGCTTTATCTAAGAATTATCAACATTCCAACCAAGTTGGTTTAACACTCGAAAAGCAACAGTAGAATTCCCCACCCTAACACAATAAGGGAGAGAACTCATAAAGTTATCTTTCACTAGATGCAGACAAAATTCAGTATCTAGTCATGATTTTTTAAAAAAACTCTTTGCAAACTAGGAATAGGATAAAAGTTTCATAATTTGACAAAAGGTATTAACAAAACTAAAACTGCTATTATTCAGATGACATGATCGTGTACCTAGAAAATCCAAATAAAGTTACAGATAACTTATTGCAATTAAATAAAATTAAGTGAATTTATTGAAAATCTTTAGACACAAAGTCAATATACAAAACCCAAATTTGTTCCTCTGTACTAGAACAAATTATTATAAAATGAATTTAAAGTAGATACTATTTATAGTGCATTAAAAATCAAATTTAGGAATAAATTTATTTTATTTTTTTTCTTAAGATTTTATTTATTTACTTGACAGAGAGAGAGACATCCAGAGCAGGAACACAAGCAGGGGGAGTGAGAGAGGGAGAAGACGGCTTCCTGTCTAGCAGGGAGCCGGTGTGGCGCTCAATCTCAGGACCCTGGGATCATGACCTGAGCCAAAAGCAGATGCTTAATGATTGAGCCACTCAGGCAGCCCAGGAATAAATTTAAATAAATATGTGCAAGACTTTGACAGAAAACTAAGAATATAATTGAAAGAAATTAGAGGAGACCCAAATAGATGAATAGGTACATACCCAGTGGTACGTTGGAGCCAAGTCATAGTAGCGTGTGAGAGCTGACCAAGCGCATTCTCCCCAAATCCACGTTCGGTGATGGTTTCTTGAATTCGACCACAGTGGGAGTACTTACAGTATGGAAATCAACAAATACTATCAAATGAGGGCTCTCTCCCACCCTCAAGAGCCTGTCATTAAACATTGACCAGCACACCACTGAATATACTATATTCATGGATTGGAAGACTCATTAGTAGAGGGATGTTGTGAAAGAATAATTCAGAGGAATGTGTTATCTGCATACTCCTTTGAGGAGTAGTAGTCAGTATACTGTTGTCAGTGAACAAAAGCAAAAGCAAACTTATAACGAGAGGAGAGAGAAAAAACTTGTAGTCTGGCAACAGTGAATCTTCCAGTGTTCACTGTTCGTAACCATTGTCCTCAATTCTTCCCATTTTGGTCAATAGTTCCTAAAGGAGAGAATTTAACCTGAAGAGCTTTATTCACTGATGCAGAATCTTTTGGGGATGTCAGTTTGATATTGGCAGAATAGCAACATTTGTATACCTGAACATCTGACAGTGGAGGAGAGCAAAATATATCAGGGCAATTATACATATTATAAGAAATATTGAGAACCTATTTTGTACCCAGTTTTTTTGGTCAGCATGGATCTAATCAAGAGCATACATCATCTTAAAGATCAGTTTGGTCAGTCTTAGTGAAGTAATTGTGTTTTTCCCCGTTGATTAATTGATTATTTCATCTTTTCCAAGACATGTATCCTAGCAGTACTGTTAAATTTAACAGCTATTTCCATAGAGTTCATTTTCTTGGCCAATATTCAAGGGCGCATCTACTTAGAATCATTCTAAGGAATGAAGTTATGTTAGTCTAACCTCAGATGAGTTTATTTAAAGTCAATATTCATTTTGCTTCTATAATTATCCTCGATTTGTCCAGTGGGAATCTTACAAGTATTCTCCAATGAGAGTCTCCCACGTTCTTTTGTGGGGTTTTTGTTGTGGTGTTTTTTGGGTTTGTTTTTTGTTTTTGTTTTTTTAAGCACTTCCTTGCATTCTGGCATTAAAAGACATTCCAGGTTCATCTTGTTCTTACTTTGTTTCAGTTCTGGAATCAGTTTCTAAAAAGCCCTGCTTCCTTTTTGTGGAGAACACAGAAACTTGATATTTAGAAACCAGGGTCTAAGCCCTAGAGATTAACTGTTTGCTGCTGGGGTGTCATTGCTTGTGGGTCCTTTCAACAGACAGAGTTGGAGAAAAAGAGCAGTTGCATAGATCCAACCATAAATAGACACATGTGTGTACACGTGTGTTTATGCATATGTCCACACGCGGTTGCGTAGTATTTAAAATCTTGACTATACTGATGCCTCTAGTTCTAGTCTAATCCCACACTGCCTCCTCGCCTTCCATGCTTGTGGCTCCTTCTCCTACCATCATGTGAAGAATCTTGGAATCAAATTCTACTTTTGGAAGTTTCTGCCTGTAGTGGCTTTGTAGTGAGGCTCAGGGTCAGAGCTCCATGATAAGTGGATGTCCGGTGGCAGGATTCCAAATATTTATACAGTGGAAGGCATTATGTTCTGGAGCTTAAGAACAACATTTGTGGCTAAAAGTACTTGATAGAAAAAAGAAGTACTTGAAATGTTTTTTTTCTGGCACGACTTCAAGGGCAACTTTCATTGGTGTCTGTTTAAATGTATTTAGTGTTCCAGTTATGATAGCCATGTAACCAATTGCCTCAAGACTTTGTGAAACAGCCATTTGCTTGCTGATCAGGTAGGACACAGTGAGAACAGTTTATTTCTACTGTGATGTTTGGAGTCTTAGCCAGAAGACCAGAGGCAGAAATTTTCTGAAGTGTCAATCACTCACGTGTCTGGTGGTTGATGCTGGCTTTCAGCTTAGATCTCACTTCCTCTCCCTGTGGGCCTCCCGTGGAGGCTTGTCCATATCAATTAGTTCCTTTCCTTTCCTCCCCTCCCCTCCCCTCCCAGCCCAGTGGCTGGTTTCCCCAGAACTGGCCTCCCAAAAAGAGAGATACAGTCTGCCACAGTGTATTATAATATGGGGGTGACATCATTCAGAGTCCCTGATACATCTAGACATCTTGGGAAGAGATTTTTAGAGCAGTGCAGGGAGATTGAGTTATTAATAAGTACATATTAAACAAAATAATCAATTGATTAACTCTGGATGCACAATAATTATATAAGAGACAATTTCATGCACAGCTGTATCATTTATACATTGACAATAGTGTAAACATCAGTTACTGTACTAACCAAGTAGTATGATATAACTTATATTGGGAAGATGGGGGATAGGAAGCGCATATCATATGATGAGTTGGATATGGGAGAGGAAAGAGAGAATGTACATAGCATGCATCCATATTTAATGCATACAAATTAAGAAAAATATGTCATTTGGAGGCATATTCTGAAATAATCGGTCAAAGGGAAGAAAAAATATTATGGGAAATGACAGGAGACTGGTTCAGGGGAAGAAAGCAGGATTTCTGTTTTTCAAAACCTTTGATTCTTTAACCTGTGTGGTGGTCCAACTTTGATGAAAATAACAAACAAACAAACCTTCTAGCAAAAGAAATGCTAGGCCTAGATCATCTTACAGGAACACAGCACAACCATTTAAGCTAATTCCTATTATATATAAACAGCTTCAGAGACTAGAAAAGGAAGGAACATACCCTCATTCTTAGGTGATGAGCCTACTATGGTCTGAATATTCATGTCCCCCAAAAGTTCTATGTTGAAATCCTATGGTATTAGAAGGTAGAGCCTTCGGGAGGTGCTTAGGTCATGAGGGTGGGGCTTCATGAGTGGGATTAGTGCTTCTGTAAAAAAGGTTCTAGAGAGATCCCTTGCCCCTTCCACCACTTTGAGAACACAGTGAGAAGGTCCCGGCTATAATCAGGAAGAGGGCCCTCACCGAAATGTGACCATGCTGGCACCTGGATCTTGGACTTGTCGGCCTCCAGAGCTGTGAGAAATGATTTTCTGTTGTTTGTAAGAAAACCAATTTATAGTATTCTGTAGAGGAGCCCTAATGGACTAAGACAGAGCCTGATCTTACCTTGACCCCCAAAACCAGATGAGTAGGTATAACAATGAAAAACATGCTCCAGGCTTGCTTAAGAACACAGGGATACTCCCAGTCCCCGGCCTCTGGAAGTTGTGAGAAAGCTGCTCCATCCGAGGTGGAGGCAGATGGACCCAGGCTGTGAGTGTGAAGGCTGAAGAGTTGTGGCGGGAAGAAACAAAGTCCTGTACCTTGTAAGCCAGGGGGCTATTTTGTTTCCTTTCAGTATTTTAGTAACTTAAAAAGATAAAAGAAAAAAAAACATAGGTACAGAAATACAAGGTGAAAAATGGCAAGCCAAATCAAGTAAGAAATGCACATGGGCCCGCGTGTGCACCTGCACACGCACACACACGCACTAGGAGCAAATCGTGTATAACCCAGGAATGCAAGGAATGTCTTCACCGTGGGCCTTGAGTTGGCAGTTCCCTGCCCTGAGCCTCTCATTTTTCCCTCTGGGGCTTCCAGTGCTATTAAGGAAAGCCAGCCCGCTTATTATTATCACTGCCCCAGAACTTGCAGGCACCAAAACTACCCCCTGTTCCAGAGCTTGACCTCCCCCTGCACCTCCTTCCAGCTGACCGTGGGTGAAAGCCATGGTGATTATGATGCCACTGTGGACCGGGGTCCTCACACCCGACTTCCCACCCGCTGGAGTTCTGATTACCACCAGACTGGCAGGAAAGCTAACACCAGACCCGCATCTTGAGGGTCTGCTGCCTTAGGACCCTTCTGATGCCAGCTGTCATAGCCTGGGTGCCTCATAAAGCAGGGTCTGAGGCGGTAAGAGTCTGCGCTGTCAATCACATCTCGAGAAGACTGAGGAAAAGGGTGGAAGCAGGAAGAGCCAATCCAAGAAAGTGTTACTGAGCTGTCTGCCTTAGAGCCCAGTTGACTCTTTCAGCTTGTGGCACATCCCCTCGGAAGCCACATAAACTGCTGGCTCCTGCCCCTTACTGGTCAGAGGTCTGCCTTGCGTGGCTGGAGCAAGGCTCTGATGATGGCGCAGTGGATGTGAGGAATGGCTGCCACCATGAACACCTTGACCATGAATCTCAGCAGTGAGTACAGCTGGCTCCGTGTCTGAGGGAATAGCAGCCTGATGGAGGGAACCGCGCATGCTGTTGCTCGGGCTGTTCCGTGCACACGTGCACTCCTGAGGAAACAAAACTGAAATGGCATCCTTGCATATGGAAAATAATTTAATCCCTACCTCACTCCACACCCTATGCAAAGTACTTTTCAGCAAAGATCTCAAACAAAATTTATTTATTTATTTTCAGGTGGAATTTAATTGTATTATCATTACTTACTTTATTTTGTATTAGAGAGAAAGAGGAGGGGCAGAGGGAGAGGGAGAGAGAGAATCTTAAGCAGGCTCCACACCCAGTACAGAGCTCAGTGTGGGGCTTGATCTCACAACCCTGAGATCATGACCTGAGCCTAAACCAAGAGTTGGATGCTTACCTGAGCCACCCAGGCACCCCTCAAACAACATTTAAAGAAGAAAATATAGGAGATATCGAAAGATTTCTGGAAACAGAAGCACAAACCACAAAAAGTTGATGAATTTTATATTAAAATTTTAGTAACTGTATATCAAAAGATAATGAGTTATAAACTTGGAGATGTTTACAACATATACCTTATAAAGAATTAGTACCCAGAATATATCAAGAACTACTGCAAATCAATAAGAGAAAGACAAAGTATACAATGGCAAAATGGTAAAAGGATATGGCCAGACAACTCACACAAGAGGAACCCCAAATAGGAAATAAAGCTATGAAACAATGCTCATCATCATTAATAGCAGAGTAGTGAAGATCTCCACACTTGGGTGTGGTTTACAGATGGACTGGTGCAAATGTTGTATTGGCCAAAAATGGACAAGTGTTGACTTAGGAATACATACCGATGAATAAAAGTATGAAGACACACACTTCACATTTATGTAGCTGTTATCTGGTGGATGGCAAGGAGGCTGGGGTAGGGCTTCATCTGTATTTTTAATGTTTTTATCTTAATCTAGGTGATGGAAACGTGCCTTTTGTCGTGTTATAATTTATAGATTTTTTTCTAGTATAATATTTCACAAAAGAGAAGCAAGAGATATGTTCATATACTGAGCTTCTCTTTTCTGCCAGGCCCTGTGTGGAGTGCTGGTGGGGGCTAGCAGTGTTTGAGTCCCAGGCCTTGCCCCGGGGGTCTCCCAGTCAGGGGGAGGGAGAAGAGAAGGCAGGGTTTAATAGGGGTTGGATGGGTTGAGTGGTAGTGGGAGGCCCAATTACAAACCAGTCACATAGGTGCGCACAAACACCTCTTGACTAGGCCCATGGGAAGAAGTGACCCAAAGGGATACGTGGGGAAAAAGTCAGCAACGTAAGAAGCCAGGTGGGCAGGACTTTGGAGCCAGATGTCCTGGGCTCAAATCTCAAGACTGTTACTTACTGGTTAAGGGGCCTCTTTGAACTTCAACTTTGTCAGGGTAAAACAGAGATAGCTCCTACCTTTTCCTGGCTCTTGTAAGGTTGGGGGGCACATGGCAGATGCTCAGCAAATAGTAGGTCTTGTTTTAAAGAGGGCAAAGCATAGGTTAGATCTATTCTTGTCTTCATGTTCACTTTGTATTTTATTTTTTCTAAATACAATCTAGGGTAGATAGAGGGGCACGTTGAATCCCCACGCGCCCAGCCCCCAGCCCAGACTCACTGCTTCTGCACCTCTGCCCCCTTTCCATATCACGTAGTCAGTCTGTGCCTCACGTCACTTGGCCGTGTGCGTTGTCTAAAAGAGCTCCCCTTGACTTCCGGGCAGATGGTGATCTCCCTGCAGAACACCACCGCCACCAGTCGCTACCTGCGCGTCCTCCCACCTTCTACACCGTACTTCGCTCTGGGACTGGGTGAGTCAGCCTAGTGGTGATCTGGAACACCTCGAAATTGTCTGTGGGCTCACTCCCAGCACAGGCCTTCCTGACCCTCAGATGAGCCTGGGCCCTTCTTTCCTGTCGCAGTCCCTGGGGCCCTTCTGCTCTGCAGATAGCCGGTCCACCTCCCACCCATCCTCCTAGTGATGTCTCTGAGTCCTGCCAGCCCCTTTCTCCAGGCACTCCCTCTGGGCCCTGGACCTGCCCTCTGCTCACTCTCCGTGCTTCCACTGCCCGAGTCAGGCTGTCCTCATTCCCCACTTAAACCACAGCCAGCCTTCCAGCTTCCACAACACAGTGTTTTATCCAAGAATATCTCTGCTCATGTCGTTCCCCTCCCAACCACGCTCGGAAGCTCAAATGGCTCTCTGCTGTCTACAAAATAAATTCTAAGCCGTCAGGCCAGGCATGCCTCCCCTAAGTATTCCAGATGGACCATATCACTCTGCCACCCACCTGCCCGGGCCCTGGTGTTCTCTCCTGGACTCCCGGCCCTAGCAGCCTGTCCGCCTTGCACAGCCTGGTGGTTCTGCCGTCAGCGTGGCTTTGCCCAGAAGATGTCTACTCACGGAGCAGCCCAGCTGTGATGGGGTCTACCTTGGTCCCCTGGTTGCCACCCGCAACACAGGAACCCAAGCCCTGGGGGCTGACTGGTCCCCAGGTCCTCATCTTTTTCTTCTTTCACGCACAGGGATGTTCCCAGGAAAAGGCGGAATGGTGGCTCCTGGAATGACCTGCCAGTTCATCGTCCAGTTTTTTCCCGACTGTCTTGGGGATTTTGATGACTTCATCTTAGTCGAGACCCAGTCAGCCCACACCCTCCTGATCCCCTTGCAGGCCCGGCGGGCCCCCCCAGTGCTGACGTGTGAGTGTGCCCTCCGCCCTCCCTGGGATGCAGTTCAGCTTGACAAGTCCCTGGAAAACCCGTCTGCTCGCAGGGGCCCTTTGTGGCAGCGCATGACTTGGTCCTCCCAGGCAGGGGCTTCTGGGTCCTAAGGAGGCACCTGCTGGCAACTTCCATACAGCCTTCCACTGTGTCGGGCCCCCGTCGTCCTGCTTCCCAGTGGAGGCTGACTCAGAATTGTACAAAGCAGGAGAGGAGGCCAGCAGCCTAGCTAGCCCCAGCACAGGCTTTGCTGCTTCTGGATCCCCAGGTGGGCCTGTGTCACACCGAGCCAAGCCAGGGGTGCCTGGGGCCCTCAGCAGATGTCACCTCTGTGGCCGTGTGGGTGGCTTTGGGAAAGCTGGCTTGGGCTGGGCTCCCTTGTTAGCAGCAAGCCTCTTTGGCTGGACCCAGGACTCTGACCCATGCTGCGTGGCCCTGGCTGAGGCCTGAGTCAGCAGTGAGCACAGACTCCTGCTGATCTAGCCAGTAGCGCAAGGAGACCAGAGACTGCCATGTGGGTGCAGGGCTCAGGGCGGGTGCCCATCCAGCCTCTCTGCTCTGGGCACTGTGCCGGAGCCCCTGCATCCTTCCACGGCCGCTCTGAGCTCTGGCTGGACCTCGGGGCACAAGGGCCACAGGGCCTGTTGAGAGCGACACATGATTTCTGCTGTGGCTGCAGTGTCGCCCGTGCTGGACTGCGGTTACTGCCTCCTCGGGGGGATGAAGATAACCAGATTCGTCTGCAAGAACGTGGGCTTCAGCGTCGGCAAGTTCTGCGTGATGCCCAAGAAGAGCTGGCCGCCACCAAGTTTCCGGGTGAGTGATCGCAGGCTGCTGCGGGAGCGAGAGCAAATCCATCCCTGGAAATCCACCCCAACCCCGCCCCGTGAGGAACTCGCTGGAGTGACATGTGATCGGAGACACACACACAAAAGAACGGTGTGGTGTCTCTCTCGCCCGGCCGCCGTCATCAACACCACGGAGACCCGCATTGTGGTGCTTGTCCTGCCACGGAGACCTGTGTCCCTGGGCAGCTTGTGTCACCCCCTCATCCTTCCGAGCCAGGCCCAAGTGTCACCGCATCCACACCTTCCTTCAGGCATCCCTGCGGCAAACATTTTCACAGAGCCAAGGCCCTACGTGGGCAGCCCCTCGGCTGAGTTCTGGGTCATATTTATTTGGCACAGTGCTCAAAAACATTTTTTGGGCCAACATTAAAAACTAGGGAGATTTCACCTAAAAATCTGCATTGCCAGTCTCTGAAAAACTGGAGGGGTGCCTGGCTGGCTCCATTGGTAGAGCACATGACTTTTGATGTAGGGGCTGTGGGTTTGAGCCCCACTTATGGCATAGAAATTAATTTTTTAAAATCCTTTTTAAAAAAAAAAAAGAAAAGAAAAGGAGAAAAGAAAAACTGGAAGTTGTGCAGCACCGGGCCAGGATTCCCCGTGGCTCCTTGGCAGCATGGACCGCGTGCTCACGCTGTTATTTTTCAGATCTGTGTCTCTGGGAAACAGGTGATAGATCCGGAGGACCGCATGTTCCAAGACCGTTTCACTCACTTTTATTACCTGCCAGGGTCCTCTAGGTGTGGGTTTGTGTCCCCAGCGCGCTGAGATGGCCTCCTTTGTCAGCGAGATGGCAGCTCCCCTTGACTCCAGGACTTAGAACCAAGGGTGGATCTGGGACCGAGGCAGCCACACAGGGTGCTGGGATGGGGGAAAGCACTATGCTTTGAGAGCCCGCCTCCAGGTTGAGGCTTCATCTCACGCTTCTGCTTCACATCTGAAGCACTCGTCAGTGGTGTTCCTTCTGCCTCCTGCCAGCACTCAGTTCCTCACGGGGGTTCAGCCTTCAGCCCAAGGAAGGTGGAGGGAGTGCTTGCGGAACGGGCGAGCCTCAGTTTCTTCGTTGGCTGTGTCCTGGGTGATCCTTAAGATCCTTCACATTGCAAAATAGATGGAGGAGAGAAGTGTGTCATCAAAGGGCTGGATTTTACAATCTCTTCCCTGCTCTTGTGTAATCTTCCGCTGTTCTTTAAGGCTGTTGCAACCATTGGCTTCGTTGAGCAACCTCCCTTCGGAATCCTGCCATCGGTGTTTGAGCTGGCTCCGGGACAGGCCATATGTATGGAGGTAGGTAGCTGGATAGCACGTAGAGTATCTCCTCATTACGATCGATCATGGATCCATGGATGGATCGATCAACTGCTTACGTGATTTTATTTGCCTCTGTTTTCGTGACTTGAATATCCACTCTCATTCCAGGATGGTTTCTGTGTAGGAGGGTGTTATTCTGTGGGGTGATGTCATCTGACCATCTCATGACCCCTCTTACAGAGCAAGTGCAGACAGCCCTAGCATTCCACGTGATCCCCCAGTGCTGCTTGTCTGCACCGTGAGCCTGGGAGCCCCCCCCATCTTAGCTGCCTCCAGAATCTTCCTTTGGTTCTTTGGTCTCTCTTGGACACCTGCCCCCAACCCCTACCAGATCTGGTGCCTGGGGACGATAGTGACTTTGTCCCCTCTTTCCTCTTTCATCCTCAGTTACTTGGCTGGCAAAGTCTTCCTTCCTTCCCCCTTATCCTGGACCTCTGCAGAAGCTCCCAGACTTGGATCTGCTGGCTGTGGGGCTTGTCCTTTCCTAACCAGCTTCTTTCGGTGGCCCCTTTGGCCATCACACCTGCTCACTGATCCCCAGCACTGTCTGTGAGAAACAATGATGTCTCCCTGTACCTTTTTTTTTTTAAAGATTTTATTTATTTATTTATTTGAAAGAGAGAGAGAGAGAGCAGGAGGGAGAGGGAGAAGCAGACTCTCTGCTGACCATGGAGCATGACATAGGGCTCGATCCCAGGAGCCAAAGGCAGACGCTTACCGACTGCGCCTCTCTCTCTGCACCTCTTGCTGCACACCTCGCCCTCCCCGACTCCACGGTCCAGGGCTCAGACTCTGAGCTGCAAGCTTACATGGCCTTCCTCGCTGGCCTGTTGGAGGGGCACTGATACTCAAGAGTGAAAGAGGTCTGGTTTCTAGGGAAGGGCATTTGGACTGCACCGTGTCATCAGGTAGTGAGAGCCAAGAGCCATAGCGTTTTCATACTACCTATTGCAATCTTCTGAGAATCTTGCAAAAGCACTGGTATCTTGGCCCCAGTCCTGAGGTTTTGAGTTAATGGGTCTGGGGTTTGTCTGAGGCACAGTGAAAAGGAAGGCTTCCTTTATTAGCTGCTATAGGATCACGTTTGGGAGTCCTGGAGTGATGCCTTCTTGTTCATGTCTGTGCCAGTCTGATCCCTGATAAGGACCTGACTTTTGGGGTTGGGATGAAGCCAGTTCAGGGCATTATAGGGCTTTGTCAGACCTCACCTGCTGATGGAGCGTGACTTGGGTCTTGCCTGGTCCAGGCCTTGTCAGTACCTTGTGGTATGGCTTTAAGGAATTGGGGCTGACCACCCCTGCCCAGGCCAGGACTTCCCCTCATCCCATCCTCCTGTGATCCTCAGGGAAAGGAAGAGGGGAGCAGCAGGACTCTGGGGAGTCATGAGGAGTCAAAGGGAGTTTTGTCCCCCCTTGGCATTCCTTGTGTATTTGGGTTTTTTTTAGATTTTATTTATTTATTTACCAAAGAGCGAGAAAGAGACAGAGAGAACACACATAAGCAGAGGGAGCAGCAGAGTGAGAGAGAGAAGCAGACTCCCTGCTAAGTAGGGAGGCTGCTATAGGGCTCCATCCCAGGATTCTGGGATCATGACCTGATCTGAAGGCAAACGTTTAACTGACTGAGCCACCCAGGCATCCCCCTTGTGTATTTTATTTATCGATTGTTTGGGGTTTGTTTTAAAATGTGTTCATATTTCCAGGCTGCCTGGATGGCTCAGTGGGTTAAGCGTCTGCTTTCAGCTTAGGTCATGATCTCAGGGTCCCAGGATTGAGCCCCGCGTCAGGCAGCGTCACCAGCCTCTCACCGCCCTGCCAGAAGACACCATCCCAACGAGCAGCTGCGTGCGTGCTTTCTTTCCTTTGCTTCTCCCTTTCCTTCCCACAAACCACTGCCCATACTCTACTCTGTTCTGCCCACTCACTGTTCTGCTCTGTCTTAAAGAGCATTCTTGTATTTGTCCCAGCTTCATAGTATCCCACTGAACAAATAAACCTAACCCATGTCACTTGTCCCCTACTGCTGGCCACGAAGATTCTTTCTGATCTCTGGCCATTTCGGCAACTCCGTACATCACTCTGTCCAACCGTGAGTCTCCCGGCAGCTTCCAGTCCTTGAAGGGGCTTTGCCGGCTCTGGGGTCTCTGCTGGTCAGAACTGTGACCACACTGAATCCTCACCACGTGAGCACGTCAGAGTGTCTGATCCCTCACACCCTTGCCAGTCCAGTGTGTTATCAAATGTAAAAGAAAAGCTGTTAGGAAAGAAAGCAAGAAAAGCCTGTCGCCGTGTGTATTTTGAAGCACATACAAACACGGAGTGGGCTCTTTGGCACCCTGTCAATGTTCCTCGACTCTTGGCCAAGCTCATGGCATCTGCGCTTCTCCGCCTCTTCCAGCCAAACCCCACCCTTCCCCTCTGGATAATTTTGAAGAAAATTCCAGCTATCTTGTCATTGCTTTCCTGATTGCTGGCTTTCTGCTCTTTTTGCCAATATGAAGGGTGAAAATTTTTTCTGGGTGGTTTCCATTGGCATTTCTTATATCACGAATGAGGTTAAACATGGTTTCCCGTGATGAAGAGCCGTTTGTATCTCAGCCTCTGTGAACTTCTTCTTCATGCCTTTCAACATGCTTCCTGCATTAGTCTGGGCTGGGCATTGGCAGAACCCCCTGGCCTTAGGGAGAAGGCTGGGGGTGGGGGAGAGCAGGGAGGAGCAGGGTGGGAAGTGAGAAGTGGGGAACAAGGGGAGGGGGTGTGTGTCTGCAAGGAGGAGGGAGGTCACAGGGCAGCCCTTCTCTTCTCCAGGTCTTATTCCTCCCAACGAGCCTAGAAAAGGCAGAGCAGACCTTCATCATTGTGTGTGACAACTGCCAGATAAAGGAGCTGGTGACCGTAGGTGGGCTTGTGTGTGCTCCCAGGCCTGGGGCCGGGGTGGACGGGTGCCCTGACTCCAGAAACTGCCATATCAGCCTTGGCCGTGGCTCAGCTGTGCCCACCCTATCTCGGGGGGGTGGGGGGGTGTCCTGAAGGGGTGTTGCAGCCCCCAGGCTTTAGGGTCTGGTTTGGTCGGGCTCTGGGGTTTGCTCTGGTCAGACATTGCAGACCCAAGCCAGTGTAGCCTCTGGGACAACCCCAGGGAACCTTCTGGTGAGAGACAGTTGGAAACCTGGGTGAAGTCTTTGATTTCTTCATTTTGAAACTCAACTTGATCTCCTTTGGGGTATTGCCAGAAACTTAAATATAAATGGCCGGCGGCACCCCGGATTCTGTGGAGCTAGAAGGGGCATTTTGCTGGATTTCCCCCAAGATGTACTCCTTCCTTCCTCCCTCCCTCCCTCCCTTCCTTCTTTCCGTCCTTCTGTCCTTCCGTCCTTCCGTCCAGTGTCACCCGGCAAACACTAACTGTCTGTTATGTGCCACGTTATCAAAATCACCTCCTTATAGTCTGGGAAGATATGGGTATGGGATGTGTGTGCTAATGGCCCCCTGTTCCCCTCTTTGCACACTTCTGGGGTTCATGGTCAAGGCCAGTTGCGTGTGGATGGTGGCATGGATCCTGAGACAGCCTTTGGCCATAGAGCTCTGATTTCCACCCTGGTGAAACTTTACCATCTTACGGTGTCAGGAATCGGGCAGCTGGTTGCTTTGGATCTGATCTATATTTCTGGCGAAGAAAGTCACCCGGAGCCTGGAGAGCTCACAGACTTAACAGCCCAGCACTTCATACGCTTTGAGCCTGAGAACCTTCAGTCCACAGCTAGAAAGCAGCTGATTATCAGAAATGCTACGTGAGTGACCCCTGTGCCGGGCCCTCCAGCATGCACCCTTCCTCCTTCCGCACCTGGCCCAGAGTTCTCATTGAGGCTGGAGCTTCCTTCCAAGGGCCAGGAAGGAATCTGGGCACAGGATGGGAGAACTCAGGTCTGCACTGCCCATCACGGTAGCCGCATCTGGCTATTGCAATTGAAATCAATTAGAAGTAAAATAAAGCTCACATTGTTGGTGGCACCAGTCACATTTTAAGTACCAGCCACACGTGTAGCTTGTGGCTATCCTATCGCACAGAGCAGATACGTAAGATTGCCACTGCTGCGTCTGTTATATTGGACAGTGTTGTTCTAGATCATTCTGGAGTATCCTTAGCCCAGAGCGGTTTTGCAGAGAGGTCTTGCCCTGCCCGGGAAGGGGGGCCAGCCAAGTTCCAAGATCAGGCAGATCGTGACCAGTGGGTTCAGTTCCTGACCATTCTGTGAGCACGGCCATTAAGCCAGCACAGACCTTCCCTGGCAACCCCAGGCCTTACGAGGGTCTGTCCCCTGAGGTGATGAGCTATACCCATCGGCCGTTCCCCGCCCCCCATCCGCAGCACCCCGGAGTCCCACCTCCCCCACTGCCATGGAGTTGTCACTGCTCTGCTGGGAGCCGGTGGGCACACCCCCTCCTGGACAGAGCTGTCCTCGGAGGCCACAGCTGGAGGAAAAGAGGGTGGTAGAGCAGGGACACCAGGGGGCAAACCTTTGGAACTCTCGTGTGGTAGGAGCCATGAAGAAAAGTCTCTAGATATCTACAGTTAAACAGTTAGAGCCAGATTCCTTGTGTTTACCATTCTCCCTGCGTCACCGTGGCCGCTGCAGTGGTGAGAGGGAAGCTCCCTGAGAGAGGTCTCCAGCATGGGCTCCCTAACCCCCGTGCTCCTCCACTTCCTGATCCTGGGTCCTCTCTGCTCACTCCTGGAGCGGGGCCCAGCCAGGCAGGGGATCGGGAGACTGGTCCTGGCAAGATGGGGACATGGCTCCGCTGGCCCCCACAGGCACGTGGAGCTGGCCTTCCACTGGCAGATCATGAAGCCCAACCTGCAGCCCCTGATGCCCGGGGAAAGCTACAGCCTGGAAAGCCTCAAGTACCACCCGGACAGGGAGACAGCCTTCTCCATCCTGCCCGACAGGGGGCTTCTCAGCCCCCACGCGGACCACGAGTTCATCCTAAGCTTTTCTCCTCATGAGGTAAGAATGATGCCATCCTGGTAGTCACACGTGATGGGGCCGTGGTACTTTCCACCCCCTCGCCCCCGCCATCCTTCTTTAGTGATGCTGAAGCCGCCGCTGAGCCTGACAAGATCCTAGCATCCTCCAAGGCCGGGACTTAGCTGAGAGTGGGGCTGGAGGGCAAAGCGGCCTATTCTGCCTGGTCCTGATGGTGTGCACACCTCGTCTGCCCCGGGACCCTGGGCTTGTTTCCTCAGCTCTGGTGTCTTCCGCGTTTCCACTGTGTTGGTGACAGTATCGTCTCTGCTCAGCCCCCCGCCTCCCCCGAAGAGCGAGGTGCAGGTGCCGAGGGCTGGGTTCACGTGGTGGGCTCCTGTGCGAGGCCCTGTGTGTAACTCCAGAGGGGAACAAGAGCTGGGTGTGAAGGGGGTGCTCTGGGGCCCCCCAAGAGCTTCTTGGCCTGTCCAGCCGGAATCCTGGCCCTGTAGTTCTGGGAGGCCCTGGTGCTTCCCACAGTCGAGGGCACTGCCCATGGGCCATGTCAGGGTCTGAAGAGCCTATCCTTCTTGTCCGCTCTGGCCCAGCTGAGGTACGAACGCCAGTCTCGGGACTGCGGTGGCCCCGAGTCCTGCCTCCCATCCTGGCAGGCCACCCCTCTTTCCCTAGGATGGGGGCGTGGCAGAAGGGGAACACCACTATGTTCTTTGGAAGGCCTCTCAGCGGCTAGACCAAGGGGGAGAAGGAATTCCTGTCATGGCTCCCGGCTTCTCTAGGGCCGCGTGATTGGAATGCAGTTTGTTTTCAAGGTGCCGTGTTTGCCTTGCAGCCCAGGGATTTTCACAGTGTGCTCCAGATGGTGCTAGAGGAAGTCCCAGAGCCCATGAAGTGAGCGGGGACAGGGCCCTATATGAGGGGTGGGCCGCGGGGCCTGCCTTCCCCCTTGGGAATACTGGGGAAGGCAATGGCAAGGAGCGAATGAGCCCCCTGACCTCAGCAGGCTTTGACATGGGGGAGCACTTCTGCCTTGCCCTGGCACCTAGGCCCAGAGGGGCTCAGCTGCAGGGAATGGCTCACTGGGCTCCACTCAGCCTTAGCCCAGGGCAGCCATGCTGCTGGGCCCTGGGTGGTGGCCAATGAGGAGGGGAGGCAGACTGTCAGAGTGGGTCTCCAGTCAGCCTCATGTGGAGACCCCAGGCTGGGTGCCACCACAGCCGAGTCCCAGGAGGCAGCAGGCAAGGCATCCCATCCCAGGACTGCCACTGGTTGGTTGGCTCATGCCTCTGATTTGAGGGCACTTAGGAGCTGCGGGTAGGGGGGTGCTTTCTTTTTACAAGACCACAGATAAGGGACAAAGGGGAAGGCTGTGTTGGCACTTAGCTCATGGCGGGTTTGTGTTCAGCTTGGACCTGGAAAACCGGAAGGATTCCTCCTGCTCTATGGATGATGTAATTGTCCTGGAAATCGAGGTGAAAGGCTCAGTGGAACCTTTCCAGGTTCTCTTAGAACCATATGCCCTCATCATCCCCGGGGAGAACTACATTGGCATAAATGTAAAGAAGAATTTTAAGGTAGGCTATGGTCTCCCCCCAGCCTAGGCTGGCCAAGAGTGTGCGGAACTTGGCGTGAGTATGGGGAGGATGTGGCTGGGGGAGCGGGTGGCAGCCTCCGCACAGAGGATGAGACTGTCCCTGGGGCTTCTGAACCTGATTTGGTGTGCACAGGTGATGGGCCGGGCATGTCTGTCATTTTACCATCTCCCCAGCATCCTCTGAATGATAGGGCTGTTGTGGGTCTTTGGCGGGATACGGCACCCACAAACCCTGCTGTGTGGTGGGAGTGCTGTTGGATGGCCAAGAATTAGCTGGGAGGGTGTCGGAAGGACCCACTGTGGGCCCACAGCCCTGCAGTCCTTCGGTGGGTGCAGATTTGTGCAGGGGCGGTACCTGTGGAGTCTGGATTGGGGTGTGTCTTGCAGATGTGGAACAACAGCAAGTCCCCCATCAGATACCTGTGGGGAAAGATCAGTGACTGCCACATCATTGAAGTAGAGCCCTGCATGGGGACCATAGGTACTGCAGGGACAGTGGTGGGGGCGGGGGGGGCGGCGTGTAGGTGAGACATCCTGGGGCCTGCTGTGGGGAGACCTGAGAGAGGACGGCGGACTGTGCAGGGGTTTAGGGGGTTCTGGGATCAGCTCCCGCTGCAGCCTGGCACGTGTAGTGGATGAGAAGTCAGCAGAGGCCACACATCTTGGCCCAGCCACAGCGGGGAACTGTCCCCCTCCCTTTCTCCAGCTCACTTCCCCCTTTCTTCCAGAGCCCAGCGAGGTGGAGGATTTTGAGTTGAGCTTTACCGGGGGTGTCCCTGGCCCAACAAGCCAGGACCTGCTGTGTGAAATCCAAAACTCACCCTCACCAGTGGTTTTTCACATTGAGGCGGCATTTAAGGTGCTGCTGGGCGGGGGAGGGGGGGGGTTGCTGTGCGGCTGGGAGGGCCTGCAGGGTGGCAGGGGTAGGGTGCACAGTCTGTTCCCAGGGTGGCCGGGTGACAAGCCCCTCTGGGTGTCTCAGGGGCCTGCACTTGTCATCAGCGTCTCAGCCCTTCAGTTCGGTTTGCTGCGCCTGGGCCAGAAAGCCACAGACTCCATCCAGATCCAGAATGTCAGCCAGCTCCTGGCCACGTGGTGCATGAAGGAGAGCCTGGTCTGCCTCCAAGAGAGGGGCGAAGATGTAAGTGGGGTGCCCACCAGCTCAGCGCTGCCCCCCACCCCCGCCCCTGGCAGCCGATTCACCTGTCCTGGCGCATTCAGAGCATTGAGGCTGGAGAGGAGGAGCCTGCCTGGTCACCCCTGCCTGGCAGTGTCACCGGTTCTCCCCATCTCCCACGCAGTTGGGGTACCCTTGACACAGAACTTAAGCCTGAACTGGATGTTCCTGTTCCTTTCTCCACCGTCTAGCTGATGTGGAAATAAGACATGGGTTTCTCCCTCTGTCAGAGCAGCCTGAGTTGGGAGCAAAATGGGCAGCTGACCTGGGCGGGAAGCTGCCCACTCTCCAGGGAGGGTCAGGCCCTCAGGGCTCACCCCCAAGGCTCCCAACCTCCCAGGGACAGTACTCGCAGTTCCAGTACCTGCCACCAGGGGGCACTTGCTCCTGGGTTTGCAGCCCCAAACAAGAGAATCCAAGATGTATTTCCACTAAAATAGCTCTTTCCTTTTAACTATAAACTTAGAGAATACTAAAAGTGATAAAATATAATCATCATTATCATCACTAAATACGACGTGTGATCCAGAACAAAACCAGAGCAAATGGCACAAAATGTCAGTTTGTGACATTTGTGTCACTGCTGGTTACCCCCACACTTCACACATGGGCAGCTGTGGCTTCTTGGAAGCTGCCTTAGGTCATTGTTGCCCATGTGAGGCTCTGACCAGGTCTGTGTGATGAAAGCACCCTCCCTCTGGCTCCCTGCCAAGGTCCCCCTCTTGCTTGCCCACTTACCGTCTAGGGACAGAACATTGCCCTTCCCTCCTTCCACATTCAGAAGCCGAGGAAAGACAGGTGCAGGCGCAGATCTGCCCGTGGGCGTTCCCTTTCTCCCAGACTTTTCCTTTACACTTGACCAACTTTGTTCCTTAGGCAATGGCTTCATTTCTCCTTCTGGGCATTGTGAAACTTAGCAGTTGGGACCATTTGCCTCAAATTACCAACACCATTGCCAAGAACTGCTGGCAAGTGCCCTGTTAACACAGGGTTGGAGTTTTGCACTTTCCGTCCAGGCTCATTGGTCTCCCTGCTTGGATTCGGGAACCACGGAAGATGGGGACAGGGACAGGGTGGTATCAATATCTTTAGGCAGGAAGCTTTTCTTCAAATGAAACCTTAGGCAGAAGCTCAAGATGGAGAATAAAGTGCGACTGCTCTGGCCACCCATGGATGCCCTTGTTAGGTGCCTGCTGCCCCAGTCTGCCTTTTTCCCCCACCCTAGTCCCCTTCCTTAAGTACTCTGGGGCTTCCCAGAGCACAGAGCACAGCTGCCCTCCCTACTGGATAGAGACAGAGAGGGATAGTGACTTCCACCGGGTCACACAGCTAGTGGGTGGTGGAATCATCAGGTCCTCATTCTCTAATTCCCAATCTGCGTTTTTCTCCCACTGTGAAGAATGACAATTTTTTTATAATTGAAGTAACTGTCAATTTCATAGTATGTTAAGACTTATGTCTTAATCGAGGCTGGTACGAATCCTGTCTCTACAGTTCTCTGTACTCTGTTCTTCTGAACTCTCAAAAATAATGTTGGGATTTGGGGTCTGTTAGATGTGCTCAGGTCAGGGGCACAGAGATGTAGTCCTGGCCTACAGAATCCCCCCAGGACTCCCCGGGAGATGCATGTGAGGAACAAAGACCAAGAAAAGCAAAAGGGTTCTTCTTTAGTACTAGAGCTTGGGGCCCAGACGTGAGCACATGAGCTGCTTTTGCTGAATTAGGCCAGCTCCTCCCTCCCACCAGCGCCAGGGAGGGAACAAGAGAGCACAAAGCCCAAGACAGGCAGCCTGCACATGACCTTGGCTAGCATGGCAGACTGGGTGGGAGGAAAGGAGTGGAAGATGGCAGGCCTCTGCAGTGTGGGCAGGCTGCCCTCCAGGCAGGGCCTGGCACTTACTGTCTCAGTCTCCTGGAACAAAGAGACCATAGAGGAGAAAGCATCCCTCCTCGGTGTGACCTTTCCATGTTCAGTGACACCCTCACTAAGCAAGTGTGACCACGGGGCCCTTCAGTCAGACCAGTGCAGGTCTGGGACCAGAAGAGGGAGGTAGAGAGCCCCCCTCCCATGTGCATTCTTCTTCCTAAGCTTTTGCCCTTCTCTTCTCCTTTCCTATGGCTGGTATGGAGGCTAAGGGGTTCAAGCTTGCAGTGGGCAACTGTGGGTGGGGGGTAGTCATGGAAGCTTCGCCCTTCCCCCAATCTGGTGACTTGGTGGTTTGCCTTCCTTAGAGCCCTCAGTGTCCTGACCCATGTGTGCTCACGGGGGCTGCGCAGACCTCACAGAGCCACTGAGGCTGCCCCAGTGTGTCTCCCTTTCCCCTCGGGGCATGCCCTCTGTCCTCTACCTCTCAGATCTGGGCCAGGGCATGGGGACCCTCTCCTTTACTTAGAGACTTGGTCTTAAGTCTCTTCATCCCGAGGGCCCTGTTCTCCCTGTTTGCTTTGTCCTGCCTCCTAGCACCTCTCTGAAGAGCTGGGGTGGCTTGGGGGCGACCCTGGCTGGGGGCGACCCAGCTGCCAGTTCTGCAATTCCAAGTGTCCTCTCTCCTCATTCTTCTGGATTGACCTCCACATCAGGTGTCTCCCTTCGACATTGAGCCCTCAAGCGGCCAGATTCACCCTCTGGGGGAGTGCAGAGTGACCATCACCTTGGAGGCCAAGCAGTGTCAGCGGCTGCAGACCGTCCTGGAGCTGGAGGTGGTGAACGGGGCCTGGAGGTAAGGGGGCGGTGGGGCACAGCCAGGGCAGCCCACTCCAGGCGTCTTCCCAATGTATGGATGTTGTATGCCATGAAGGATTTGGAGTCATTAAAGAATTTAAAGGTGGTGAAACCTGTTTATTCTATCAGATTTGGAAATTACAGAAAAGGAATTCCATGACCCAGAGAAAACCCACTGGTCATATTATAGGGTGTATCCTTCCAGTTTATGTGATGAAGGATTAGAAATAAGTACAATCACAGCAGCACTTTGTGTCACCCAGTAAAGTGAAGACTGTGCTTTCCCTGTGACCCAGCATCAGCCCTCGGAGAGGTGCTCCCCGAGAAGCACACACGTGTGCCCTGGGAGCTGAGCACTCACAGTGGATGCTCGTCGCCATTGTTCATAGTTGTGAAAACTGGAAACGACCAGTGTTCGCCAGCAGGAGAACGGACACCAAAAATTGTGACGTGTCTAAATGAGCAAATACCACTGTCTTCTGGGAGGCCCACACTGGAGGTTCCCACGGTTTTTGGTGCTGTTCCCTTTCTTTCTTCCTCCCTCCCTCCCTTCCTGCCTGCCTCTTTTCCTTTCTTGTGGACAATTTCTTACATACATAAAAACAGAGCAGTATAATGAGCCCCCACGTACCCATCACCCACCTTCAGTAATTATCATATCACTACAAATATTGCTTCATTCCTATCCTTCATCCCCTCCTAAATTATTTTGAAGCATCATACTCATTCTTCAGCTGGGCGAGAGTGATACACAGGTGCTCTTTTTATAATTCTTTAAACTGTATATATATTTACACTGTTAATAAGAGTCATGTCTGCATATGTTTGGTACTTCACTAGAAAAACACTGAAGTGCTTGTTTTACATCTTCATGGATCCTCTTGAATGACCTCCCCAAAGACTGTCATTTTATACTTCCACCTCCAGTGCAGGAGACTGCCCATTACCCCACACTCTCATAGCGACAGACAGAATCTGACTTTTAAATGTGACCACCTGATGACTGGGGTGGGGTAGTACCACCTGGGTCCGTTCGGTTTGAACGTATTTCTACCCAGCACGGGTTTCAGTGTGACTGTCTCACTGGTCCCACGTGGCATCTTGTGAGCCTTACATATCAAGGTTAGGTCTTTTTCTCCTCTGGGAGAATGCCTTTTATTAAGTCTGCCTGTTTCCTTTCCCATTTCTCCTGTTCTTCAAGGACCCCGCCTGAATCAGAATGTTTCCAGGTGGAGGTAAGGGAAACTCAGATGTAACCAACTTGAGCAAAACTGGGAAGCTGTCGGCTCCTGTAACTAGGCGTTCCTGCCCTGCCGAATCCATGGGCTCCCGTCTTTTCCTGGGTCCGCTCGTCTGCTTCTCTCTCGTTCTCTACCCACTTCTCTCAGCCCTGCCCCCGCCTCGAATTCTGCTTCTCTGTTTGCCTTTCTCTCCCCTGAGGGCCAGGGCCCTTGGCCACTCTGCCCTGGTGGCGGGGGCCACTTAGGGCTCAGGCTCACACACTTCCTTCCCGCTTAACAACCTTGGAGAAAAGTGAAACCGGCTTCCCCGGCTCTGATTGGGCCTCTTTGGGTCACGTGCCTCCCCTCCCCCAATGCCTTTGCCAGACGGGGAGGGTCGGCCTGGTGGGAAAGTTCGCCAGACAATAAAGACTGTAGCCCACCCCAGGCCTGCTGGATCTGTACGGCAGGAACTGAACCCTTTTCCTCATATCTACCATCTCTCAGAGTTCGTGCTCCTTGTTCAGGGAGATGTCCTTGGCCTTGCCGGTTGCTCATTCAGTGTTGGGTGGATGCCCTCCTTGTGGCAGTCATATTTTTAAATTTCCAAGCTTTTCTGTTCTCAGATTGTTCCTTTTTTAGAGCCATATGTTATTGTCTTATGGAGGCAACAGCGTCTCAGATCCCCCCCAAGGAAACTCATCTTTGTTTCCTCATGTCGCTGTTGGGATCCTTCACCTTCACATGGTGGGTTTTCTTGTACAGTAAGTAATCCTCGGCTGCCCACTCGGGGTCTGGAGTGTGAGAGGGAGGAGACTTACACGAGCAGCTGGTGGTCACGGTTTCTGAGGAAGTGGGTGTAAGTGTGGAGAGCACTCCTCTTCTAGGGAGCCGAGTGGGCGTGACCTGAACCCGGGAGGAGGAAGGGCCATAGTTGGGGAAGGCAGCCAAGACAAGCAGTAGAGGCAACCCACGCTGGCCAGCGACCCAAATCTTTGCATTCCTTTATCCGTAAATAGGAATGAAGTGGAGCTCTGTGGCTGTTTTCCCCGGTGATAGCTGAGAGGCCCAGGGTTCCTGCAGGATGGGCCCTGAACTGGCCATGCTCACCTCCGGGCAGCCTTGAGTTAAATCCTTGGCCCTTTCCCCATGGACCCCTCCTGCTGGGGAGGCGCCCCATTCTGTCGTTAGGGGAGCTCTCCAGGGAGTTCAAATAGTCTGTTCTCTGTGTCATTAGCTAATCTGATCACAGCTGCCCTTCTTTTTCTTTCTCATTAGAACAGCATCGTATGTACTTCTTTATTCTCTATTTACAGTTTTCCACAAATGGCACAGGGTATTATATAATGGTGCAGGTGTAACAGTGGCCAATCCTGACCCAGCCTCCAGCCTTCTCCACCCTGCTGGCCTGTCTATCCACATCCTCATGATCTGCTCATGGTAGCTGTACCAGTGTGTGTGTGTGAAGTGACATTTCATTGAGGATTTGGTTGATTTTTTTTTCCTGATGCATCTTTCATGTACTTATTGGCCCTTTGTATGTCTTTTTTGGAGAACTGTCTATGGGGATCTTTGCCCACTTTTAAAAAATAGGGTTTTTTTTTTTATTATGGAGTTGTAAGTGTTCTTCATATATTCTAGATATGAACCTCTTACTAGGTATATGATTTAAAAATATTTTCTCCCATTCTGAGGATCATCCTTTCACTTTCTTGATATACTGCAAAGCCTAAAAATTCTTAATTTCCATGAAATCCACTTCATTTTTCTCTTTTGTAGCTTATGCTTTTGAGGTCATATCTAAAAAGCCATTGCCTTGGGGCGCCTGGGTGGCTCAGTCTGTTAAGTGTTTGCCTTCAGCTCAGGTCATGAACCTGGGATTCCTAGGGTTGAGCCCCGCATTGGGCTTCCTGCTCACTGGGGAGTCTGCTTCTCCCTCTCCCACTGCCTGCTGCTTCCCCTGCTTGTGCTCTTTCTGTTTGTCAAATAAAGCAATAAAATCTTTAAAAAAAATTTTTTTTTAATCTTTAAAAAAAATAAATCATTGCCTGATCTCATGTCACAAAGATTTTCTTCTAGGAGTTTTGTAGCTTGGGCTCATGCATTTAGGTCTCTGATCTGTTTTGAGTTAATTTTTGTGTATGGTCTGAGGAAGGGATCCAGCTTCATTCTTTTCTATGCAGATAACTGGTTGTGCCGGCACCATTTTAAAAAAAAGAAAAAAAGATTTATGTATTTGGGAGAGAGTGAGTGCGAGAGCAGGGGGAGGGGCAGCAGGCAGAGGGAGAAGCAGACTCCCCACTGAGCAGGGAGCCCAGCTGTTGGGCTTGATCCCAGGACCCTGACATCATGACCTGAGCCGAAATCAGGAGTCAGACGCTCAACTGACTGAGCCACCCAGGTGCCCCTTAGCGCCATTTTTTTAAGAACACTATTCTTGGGGCGCCTGGGTGGCTCAGTGGGTTGAAGCCTCTGCTTTCGGCTCAGGTCATGATCTCAGGGTCCTGGGATTGAGCCCCGCATCGGGCTCTCTGCTCAGCAGGAAGCCTGCTTCCTCCTCTCTCTCTACCTGCCTCTCTGCCTACTTGTGATCTCTCTCTGTGTGTGAAATAAATTTAAAAAAAAAAAAAAAAAAAAGAACACTATTCTTTACCCATTGACTTGTCTTGGCACCCTTGTCAAAATCAGTTGACCAGGGGCCCCTGGCTGGCTCATTCAGTGGAGCATGTGACTCTTGATCTCAGGGTTGTAAATTTGAGCTCCACACTGGGTGTAGAGATTGCTTAAAAAAAATAAAATCTTTAAAAAAAATCAATTGACTATACATGTAAAGATTTATTTATGGCTTGTCAATTCTGTTCTATTGATCTATATAATTATTCTTATGGTAGTACCACATTTTCTTGATTATTGTGGCTTTGAGTAAGTTTTGGAATCAGGAAATAGGAATTCTCCAACTTTTTCTTTTTCAAGATTGTTTTGCCTATTTTGGGTCCTCAGAATTTTCATAGGAGTTCTAGGATCAGCTTATCAATTATGGCAAATAGCCAGCTGGAATTTTAATAGGGAGTGTATTGGATCTGTTGATCAGTTTGGGGAGTGTGTTCACCTTAACCATATTAAGTCTTCTTCTCTGTGAACATGAAATGTCTTTCCATTTATTTAGGTCTTTTTTCATTTCTTTTGATGATGTTTTGGCATTTTCAGTGTATAAATCTTGTACTTCTTTTGTTAAGTTTATTCTTACATATCGTTTTTGGTGCTTTTGGAAATAGACTGGTTTTCTTAGTTTCATTTTATGAATATTCATTGCTACTTTATAGAAATAAAAATATTTTTGTTCATTGATCTTGTATCATGCAACCTTGCTGAATTCATTATTATTTCTAATAGTTCTCTAAATAGATTGTGTCATCCATGTATAGAGATAATTTTACTACTTCTTGTCCAATCTGGATGTTTTTTATTTCTTTTTTTTTTTTTTTTTTAAAACCAGGCATTGCTTCTCACCTGGACGAGGTGTTTGTTTGTTTGTTTTTTTAAAGATTTTATTTATTTGACAGAGATCACAAGTAGATAGGCAGGCAGAGAGAGAGAGGGAAGCAGGCCCCTGCTGAGCAGAGAGCCCGATGCGGGACTCGATCCCAGGACCCCGAGATCATGACCTGAGCCGAAGGCAGCGGCTTAACCCACTGAGCCACCCAGGCGCCCTTTATTTCTTTTTTTTGCTGAATGGGCCTAATACTCCAGTACAGTGTTGAATAAAAGAGGCAGAAGTGACATTCTTGTCTTGTTCCCCGTCTTAAAAAGAAAGCACTCAGTCTTTCACTGTTATGTATGATGTTAGCTCTTGGCTTTTTGTAGATGTCCTTTATCAGGTTGAGGAAGTTCCCTCCTATGCCTAGTTTACTGATTGTTTTTTCTATTGAAAGAACATTAGATTTCCTTGAAGGTTTTTTTCAGCATCTGTTGAAATGTTCGTGTCCTTTTTGTCCTTTGTGTGTGTTGGCATGGTGTTTTACATCGACTTTTGGATGTTAAAACCAACCTTGCATTCTTTTTAAAAATCCCTTTTGGTCAGTGTATGATCCTTTTTAATATGTTGCTGGATTGGGGTTCCTGGTATTTTGTTGAGGGGTTTTGTATCTGTAGCCATAAGAGATATAGGTCGGTGGTATTTTGTGATGTCTTCGTCTGGTTTTGTTACAAGAGTAATACATCTTGGAATGAGTCTGGAAGTATTCACTCCCCTTCTCTGTCATTTAAGAGTTTGTGAAGGATTGGAGTGGATGTATGTCTAGATTTTCTATATTGTTCCGTTGGTCTGTGTGTGTATCTCACCACCAATGGTTCACTAACTTGATCACTGTAGCCATAAAGTCTTAACACCTAATACAGCAATTTCTTATTTTATTCTTCTTTTTAAAAATTGCTTTAGTTATTCTATGTCCTTTGCCTTTCCATATAAATTTTATAATGAGCTTGTCTATATTTACAAAAATTCTTTCTGGGATTTTCCTAAGAATTATGTTAAACCTGTAGATTAATTTGTGGGGAATTGACATCTCTACTATGTTGAGTCTTCTAATCCATGAATATAGTATATTAAATCTTTGATTAATTTCATCTGCATTTTGTAGTTGTCAGCATATAAATCTTGTATAGGTTTTATTAGATTTACATCTAAGTATTTCAGTTTTTCTGAGCAATCATAAATAACATTGTATTTTTAATTCCTATGTCCACATGTTCATGGCTAGCGTATAAAAAATGTGAATTTGAACCTCATAGTTTTCCTGACTCATGAATTGTGGGAGGTTGTTGTAGTTGTTGTTGTTTTTGTTTTTTAAGAAGTTTTTAAAATACAGTCTTCTTGGGGTTTTCCACATAGACCATCATGTCATCTGCAAATAGGGATGGTTTTGTTTCTTCTCTTATCAGTGTACTTGTTACTTCCTGTGTTCCAGTTACCTTCCTGTGTATGCCGAAGTACAGGAGCCCCACGTGTACCTGCAAAGCAGCCGCATGGAAGTCACAAACCTCTACCTGGGCGTGCCTACCAAGACAACCATCACACTCACCAATGGCACACTCCTGCCTACCCGGTTCCACTGGGGCAAGGTGAGTGAACTTGCACTGTTGAGCACCGGGTCTGCAGTCCTCAGCACCAGAGGCCCATGTGGAGTGGGCCTTGCCTGCAGTTGCCCCACAGGTGCTCCCCAGAACAGAGTCTCACCTCTCGCCTGCAGCCTGCCCCTTGCCCTGTGGTGATCCAACATGCTGGGTTCCTTGAAGGAGCAGCACATCTGGTCTGGTTTTTCCTTGCCCTGCCTCCAGGGAATTCCAGTTCCCTACCTGAGGAGTCGTCTCCGGAGCACACAGCCAGGGTTCCCACCCAGCATAGCCCATGACTGGTCCCCATGCTGTTGTGAGCCCTGCTAGGCACCGCACGTGGGGCTCACTATGGAGCTTCCTTTGCATGCTGTGGGAGGTGGGGCCGTGTCCTGTGCCTCCAAGGCAGCTGCCTTCTGCTCACCATCACTCTAAGCCTCCCAGGGCAGCTAGCTTAGTCTAGGCAACTCCTGACAGGTGGGAAGTCTGCCCAGGGTTGGGGAGGGGAGGCGAAGGGAACAGTGGGTTATTCCCACCAGTGAGCACACAGCCCTTTCTGGTCCTGCCGTGGGCCCGCAGACTGCCAGCCTCCACCAGAGTGTGCCCCAGGACTAAGCACTGTCTGGACCCCAGGTCCATGCTGGGAATCTAGCATGTGATGAGAGGCCCTATGTCTGCCAGCTGCTAGGACGCCAAGCAGGCATCTGCACGGCAAAGATCTCCCCTAGACGCGGCACGCTGGGTCCCAGTGAGGAGCGCCAGCTCAACCTGGAGTTGACTGCACATACCCAGGTGAGTAAGGTGGGGAGGAGGCCTGAGGGATGACGAAGGTTCCCCCCGGAACCAGGTGCCGGCAGGGAGGTCTGCCTCAAACCCCACTCCTGTAAGAGGGCAAGAGATCTCTTGCCTTTGGGCCTGGGGTCCCCATTCCTGTTAGGCCTGCTCTCTAGGGATACAAAGTCCGGAAGCCTGGAGCAGGCCTGAATGTGCCCCCAAACCCACTGGCCACGTCCAGCCTTTGGCACCAGCTTTACCCTTCCCCTCTTCTGCAGCCATAGGTGGGCCTGCCTTTCCAAGTTGCCCAGAGATGCGGAGCAGAGCTGCTGCGCACAGCAGGCCCTGTGCTAGGTGCTACTGGGAAGAAAGGCACAGCTGCTCCCTGGCATGGCCCACAGGAAGGCCCTCGGGGCGGAATGTGCTCAGGACTTGGTTGGGGGTTGCTGGCTCTTTGTGATTCTTGTGAGAAGAGAGACCTCTTCCTGGCGGAGGCTTGCAGACCCGGTCCCATTTCTCCCTGGCAAACCTGGAGATGGTAGACTTTCTTTCTCAGCTGAATCTGAGCTCTAGGGTGAGAGGCAGATGGACACAGACATGGAACAGATTTCTTGATTTCTGTGGGAACAGCTTCATCAGAATAAGTGTGTGGCTTCTCCAGAGGCCCGCCTGGAGGGTCTCCCTTCATGGGGCTATGCACAGATATTTGGAGCAGACTCAGCCAGGAGCCCTGAGGAAAGTGTGGAATGTCAGGCTGGACCTGTGAATGGTAGCTCACTGGAGGGACTGGGTAGCCCTTTCACAGAGTGGAGACTAGACAGAGGTCAAGGCCTTTGTGCTGAGGGCCCCACAGCAATCACCTCTTCTAGGCAAGACCATCTGGGGCCCAGTCCCAGCACTTACGGGTAGTGATGTGCCCTTGGTGCACTTTCTTATAGGAAGAGCTGACGGATCTGGCCCTCCCTTGTACCGTGTCAGGCATGAAGGAGCCACTGGTTCTGGGCATTTCTGGGAAGCCCCAGGGACTGCAAGTGGCTATTGGCATCTCTATGGAGGACTCTGACAGCAGGTGAACCCAGGGCTGGGGCCAGGGCCTGAGGGACCAGCACCTACTCCCAGCTGACTCCTGTGGCCAGGAAAGGGCCACAGTATTATTATGCCACCCTCCCCCCACCTCTCTGGAGCAGGTCTCTCTACCCAAACCCTTCCCTGGTGGTCTTTCCCCACACACCTGG
The DNA here is from genome assembly GCF_922984935.1 of Meles meles. Taxonomy (NCBI): domain Eukaryota; kingdom Metazoa; phylum Chordata; class Mammalia; order Carnivora; family Mustelidae; genus Meles; species Meles meles. The sequence goes on along the minus strand of NC_060069.1, from coordinate 31,801,394 downwards.
AGACACGGCGTCCGGGCTTGTGGGAGATGCAGGGGACAGGGCTGTAGGCAGCTTGGGCTCTCCCACACAAGGCCAGTCACCCCTGGTCAGAGAGGGTTTGTGGTTGAGGCCCCTCCTGGTGTCACGAGCTGACAAGAAGGATGTGTCTGTGGGTCAGCAGCTTCACGGGAGGCAGTCCAAGGATGAAGCCTAGTGTGTAGGTGGCTCTCACACTCCCATCCCAGTGGGCTCTCTGAGGGTGGCATGTAACTAGTGCCCTGGGCCCGGGGCAGTGTGCCCAGCACGGAGCTGTTTCCAGACCGCCTGGAGGAGCTCCGCCTTGACTTTGGCTCGACGGTGCCTCTGAGGACCCGCGTGGGCTGCCGGCTCATCCTGACCAACCACTCCCCAATCCAGACACCTTTCACCCTCCAGTTTGAGTACTTCGGGACTCCCCAGAACAGCCTGACCCAGAAGGCCAGCCTGTAAGTCTGGTTTCTCTCAGGGGCAGTCCCCAGGGAGCAGGGGGCCTGGCCGGGGGTGGGGGGGGGGGTGCTGTTAAGCATCTCTGCGGCTCAGGTGTCCCAAGGCTGCTTGGTGTGAGGAGTGAGAAAGGTGTGTTTTCACAAGGATACATGGAGAAATGTAGAGAAATGGGTCCCAGCACCCATCTCCCAGACTCTGTGGGGACCTTTGGGAGATGCTGGGGTTGTGGCGGGGGACTGGAGGGGGCTCCTGGTAGATGAGGCAGTTCAGGCCAGTAAGTGAGGGAGAAGTTCCTGGCAGCCGATGGAGACATAAAGTCAAGGATGTCGCAGTGAGGCATTCTGCAAAGCTGTAGCTGGACGTCGGCCTGACACCACAGAAACTGGCAGTTTACCAGCCTACCAGAGCTCCATCCCCTAAGGCAGGAGAGCCCAACTTCAAAACCACTGCCATGGGTAGGGGGGCAGCCACTCGTGGTTTGTAAGCCATTAACTTTCCCAGTCCAGTAGTTGGTGGATACTCGATGCTGGACAGATGTCAGCAGGAAAGACTGGAAACAGGGCCTTTTGCAGAAGGCTGGGCAAGAGATGAGTCCGGGTTGGGTTGGTATTCAGGGTCGGCAGGACAGAGACTGGGGGTAAGAGACCTCTACCCCAGCACCCTCTGTGTTTCTTGGAAGGCAGTCTCTGGGCTGGCAGGTGACCTATAGCCACAGGGCTTTGGGTGGTGGGGGTGTAGCAGGTGCCAAGACCAGAGAGGGAGATGAACAGACCTGACCTCTTCCCTGGGAGGAGCAGGCTGAGCTGCCTTCCTCCACTGGGCGCCTGGTAGGATGCTAGTTGCTGGGAGGCATGGCTCAGCTCTGGGAAACAGCCCCGATGGCTTGCTGCTCTTTCTCTTTCCTGTCTGGTGAAGCCCTGACATGCCCTCTGCCCTGCTGAAGACATCTCGGATTCAAGAACACTTGGCCAAGCGAGAACAGCTGAGTAAGAGACCCATGGTGGGCCAGAGCAGGGTTTCCTAGGGCCTTTTCAGGGGCTGGGCCACCTGTTGCAGGGAGGGGACCCTGGTCACAGACCCCATGTCAGTGTTTTTTCTAGCAAGATCTCTGAGATGGTCATGGCCCCCTGCCTGACGGTACACCCTTTTTGAATGGGGCCATCTCCTGGCTAGACATACAGCCCATGGACAGGATCTGGTTTGGATTTGGGATGGGTGTTGACTCAGAAGGGTGGGCCCCCATTAGTCCTGGCCCCTGAGAGGTGAGGGAGGCTGCCTGCTAGATTCTGGCCTCCCAGGAGGAGGGTCTGGGCTATGGATTGGCTTGTCTGGTATAGTGCTTTGCTAACTCCTGAGGGTTTGGACCTCCTTCTTGCCCTGGAGTCCTGAATCCCCTTCCTGGTTATCACCCAGATTTTATGGAAAGCATGTTGTCTCATGGGAAAGGAGCTGCCTTCTTTCCCCACATTTCTCAGGGCATGCTGGGGGCCCGCCAGCAGCTGAGCATCGACATCACAGGCTACGCGAACATGTGGGGCGAGTACTGGGACAGCCTCATCTGCACGGTAAGCCTGAGCCCGGCCCCACCTTCAGGCTCTCCCTCCCCCAGCTCCAGGCCCTCGGTCTCTTGGATCTCTCCTGGTTGGAAGACAATGCCCATGAGCTTGGGACATCGCATCCACAGCAACCACAGGGATTTAGGCAGGAGGGATTCTCGGGAGCAGAACATTTCATAACTTTTCCCACAGGGACCCTGAGGCTGGGCACACTGAGGAGGGCAGAGGAATCTGATAGACTTCCTACTTGGGCCAGGACTCGAGACCTGAAGGAACACGAGTGTGGCGAAGCAGTACAGCCTGCCAGATACCACACATCACCTAGCGCTTGGTGCACTCATTCTCCCATTGGCCCTTCACTCACTCATTCAGCCTGAAGGGGGTGCCTGCTGTGCATGGGGTTCCTGTGGGGTCCCTCTGGATGGGGACAAATAAGAACGGATGATCCAACAAGGAGTTCCTAGTTCAGTGTGGAGGGGTGAACTCCGTCCATTGTTCAGTTGGAGAAACGGCCTTGAACGGGGGGAATGGGGAGTCAGGGACTGCCAGGGCAGGGGACGAGAGGGACCCAGGATTGGTGTGCATTTGCAGGTGGGGGACTTGTCACCAGCAGTCATCCCTGTGCACATGGCAGTGGTGGGCTGCCCCATCAGCTCCCAGAGGATCACCTACTATACCACTGACCAGCTGCAGAAGGAACCAGTCATCAGGTGACCCCACTGGCCTCATCCCCTAACCCTTGAGACCCTCTGACCATCACCCTGGCTGCACATGCTGACCTTGTTGCTCTCCAACGGGCCCAAGGCTTTGTGGCACCACCCAGCAAGAAAGCCCCAGGACAGGGCTGCCCAGGAAGGAAGAGTCCTCCAGGGCCATGGCTTCTGTCTGCACAAGGCTTGGAGGAGTTGGGGAGAGAAGTAGCCAGTAGTCAGGGTGGCCTGAGGGCCGTGCCAGGTCCTGGGCCCCACACACACTACGAGTGGGGATCTGTCGGGAGGTGCGGGGCAGGGAGCGGGTGCTACCGAGGCACTGAGCAGTCCTGGGTCACGCTCGCTGGGTGCTGCACGGGAAGGCCTCCAGCCCTAGGTCTCCATGACTTCAGGATCCACCACCGCCGGGGGCCTCCTCCGTGCCTAGGCCCCAGTTCCAGCCCTGCCTGTGCTGTGTGTGCCTGCTGCGGCCGTACTGAGCCTGGTCTCTTGCCTCCAGGTTCGGCACCCGGGTCTCCGGAGGAGACACAGTCACCCGGGTCCTTCGCTTGAATAATTCCAGCCCCTGTGGTGAGAGGCTTTCGAGAGAAAACTGGGGCTCTCTGGCATGTCGTGCCATGTGGCGGGCCAGGCTGCAGGACAATGGCGCTGGGGGGAGGCTAATCACCCTCTAACCCAGGAGTCCAGGTGGCCTGTGGTTACTGAGGGAGGCCCCTGAGGGCCAAGGTGGGGATTGACCTGCTGATTGGGGGTTGTCAGAGATAGCCGCTTCCATGCGCTAGGACAGGATGCGCCCTTGCTCACCCCTGGGGTCCCCAGTGTCTGTGGGGCACCTGCTGCTCTCATCAGGTTCACTTTGCACAAGGACAGACACTGGTGGGGGACACCTTTCTCGTCCCTTCAGCCCGCACTACCTGAGCCATAGCCAGGTGCTGTATGAGTTGCTGGGAACCCAGAGGGAACAGGACAGCACACCACTGTGCTGGTGGGGGTGTCGTGGCCAGGTTGAGTGCATTGAGGGGGACTGCTGGAGCATTGCACGGGGGGCGTCCAGGCTGCGTCCAGGAGGCAGGACGAACCAGCTGGGCCTGGGGAAGCGTATGGGAATGGAGGGTATCAGGGCCGCAGGAAAAGCTTTGGCGGTCTGGAGGTGGACCAGGGTTCCAGGCATCTGGAGGCTGGGCCTCAAGGGGCTGAGCCAGTCTTCAGGGTAAAGAATGTACAGCGGGGGAATGCCAGCCCTCCTGCTCCGTCTGTCCATGGAGTCCCTGCTTCGTCTGTCTATGGGGTCTGGCCAGTTAGGAAAGGGGCACTGAATTCGCTGCTCGAGTTGGCTTTTTCAAGATCCCCTGGCATTTCCAGGGGTACCTGGTTGGCTCAGTCGGTAGAGCCTGTGCCTCTTGATCTCAGGGTTGTAAGTTCGAGGCCCGTACTGGGTTAGAAGTTACTTAAAAATACAGGCTTAAAAAGAAAGATCTGGTGTTTCCAGCAGTTTTACTTCTTAGCTGTTAGATGCATTTGAGAACTGAATCACGCCTTTGCCCTTTGCCGTTTTTACCCTTTATCATTTTGTTATGTTTCTTTGTAAACAATGAAGAGCTGAGGGGCGCCTGGGTGGCTCAGTGGGTTAAAGCCTCTGCCTTCGGCTCAGGTCATGGTCCCAGGGTCCTGGGATTGAGTCCTGTATCGGGCTCTCTGCTCCGCACAGAGCCTGCTTCCTCCTCTCTCTCTGCCTGCCTCTCTGCCTGGTTGTGATTTTTGTCAAGTAAATAAAATATTTAAAAAAAAAAGAAAAAAAAATGAAGAGCTGAGCTCTTTAAAAGCCCAACCTGACATTAGCTTTTAATAGGAATAGTCTACATACTTATTTTATGATTTTACATTTTCTACTTTCTTTTGTTTGTTGTGACTTTGTGCCATTTTCCTTTTGTTTAATTTGGAATTTCTCTTCTACCTTCTTTTGTTTTGGTGGTTCCCTTCTTGTCCTCGGGACTCATCATCACACTCCGGTTCTCTGTCTTTACTGAACTTCGGTGGGAGAGTGGAGGTCACTGGTGGCCTTGGTGAGGGGGATTTGGTGGATATAAGAGGCAGGTGCCAGGGTAATAACTTGAAGAAATACGAGCCCAGGAGCGTAAGCCTGTTGGCCAGGTCTCCTGCAGGGCTAGCCATGAGTCAGATGTTAGCTGGGGAGTGGCTGAGAGCAGAATGGGGGAGGCGATGATGGACAGGGTCCTACAAGTGTGCTGTGGAGGGACAGAGGTGGTTTGGAAAGGTCGTCTGGCAGAGGGAAACTGTTCAAGGTGGGGAGACTGAGCATGCCTGGCCCCTGAGAGGGGGTGGAGGTGGATGGAGGTGGGAGGGAAAGGGGGATAGCTTAGATACCTGCTGAGCAATGAAGGTGTTGCGATGGGACTTAACAGCCTTCTTGATGTGGGGGCTTTGGGGAGAGGAGCTGCAGGCAGCAGCCCGGTGTCCAGCAGCCCCGTGCCGGGGAGGCAGCTCAGGTGTCAGAGAACAGGGAAGGCGTGACAGTAGGGCCATGGGTCAGTTCAGTTCTCCAGGGTTAGGCTTTGCCGGGTGGGTAGAAGGCTGGGGGTGAGGAGGGATGGGAATCCTGGCAAGATGGAGGTTGACATGGTGGCGTCTAGATGAGCCCAGCTGGGGAAGGAAGTGAGTGCAGTGGGAGCCGATGGAGGGGAGAAGGCAGGCAGAGGGGCTGGAGTGCCTGGGGAGGCTGTGGGGAAAGCCCCAAGGACCTGGAGCAGCGCATTTGGATGCGAGGTTCTGCTTGCTGCGATACTTAGGGTAGGGGCTGACAGAGCCAGCTGACGCAGCCTGTGGTCCAGTCTCAAAACAAGAATCGCCTGGAAGTGGCATTAGGAAGAGGGCGAGACCCCTCCCCACGCTGAGTATGGGAGAACAGGCACCAGTAGGGGTAGTGGGGCAGAGGTCCAGGGAAGATTCACCTGCCCCTTCCTCAGCCCTCCCCCTCCCTCCTGCAGACATCCGCCTAGACTGGGAGACCTACACTCCAGAAGACAGGGAGGACCGGCTGGTGGAGCTGATGGTGTTTTATGGGCCACCTTTCCCACTGCGGGACCAAGCTGGGAATGACCTCTTGTGCTCAGAGACCCCTGAGAGTAGCAGCTCCTTCTTGTCCCCAAGCCCCTCCAACACTTCGGACTCCAGCCACGAAGCCACCCAGACTGTGAGCAGGGGTGGAGGGGTGGGGTGGGATGGCGGCTGAGCTGGGGCCAGTGAGCCTTGAGCCTGTGTGAGCCCCAGCAACTCCCTGATGACAGGCCAAGGACAGCAGGGTCTCACAGAAGCTCATCTCAGTCATTCTGCGGGAGCACGATGGGGTGCCCGCTGACCACCTGTACTGCATCAGCCCCAAGCAGGTGGTGAGTCGGGGCGGGGGGTGGGGGCTGCCACACTGGGGGGCAGCGGCACCAGCTCTGTGGGCAGGAGCAGCGCTGAGGCTACTGTCCGTGTCAGGTGGTCCCTGCAGGGGGCAGCAGCACCATCTCCATCTCCTTCACACCAATGGTCCTGGGCCCTGATGTCCTGCACAAGGTGGAGTGTGTTGGCTACGCCCTGGGCTTCATGAGCTTGGACGATGAGGTAAGCCCTCCATGCCCAGGATGGGGCCACGGCCACCCCCTCTTCCGTCTGGCATGCTGCCCCTCAGCTCAGGGACGGCCCATAATCAGGCTTGGGCCCCACAGGTGGAAAGAGAGCTTCCGGGGAGGAGGCGTCGCCTGCAGGACTTTGCGGCAGGACCGCTGAGGCTGGACCTGTGTAGCTACGTGAGGCCCGCACAGTGAGTGGCCGGGGCCTCCCGTGATCCCCTTGTGGGGAGCACTCCGGGAGCAAGAGGACAGGCATGGGAGGGAGAAGCCAGCAGGAGAATCCAGGCAAAGGCTGGCCAGAGCCCAGTGAGCACAGTGGGACAGCCAGGAGGCCCCCGGGGCCCAGCTGTGCTCCTTGTTGGCAGGCTAAGCATGGAGCTGGACTACGGGGGCGGTGTGGAGTTCTGGCACCAGGCCAGTGACCTCATCCCGGAGCAGCCCTGTACTGGGGTGAGTATGCAGTCCTCCCCAGCCCTGCCAGTCCACTTGGGCCTCAGAGGTCCCTGTGAGCCCTCTTACAGTCCGGGTCCTCCTCCCCCGGGAGTCCACTCCAGAGCCGCAGGCTCCTGGAAGGGAGAAGTGCAGCCCGGGCTCCCCACCTCTGTGGCTCCCCAGGTGCTGAGCGAGCTGGTGACCACCCACCATGTGAAGCTGAGTAACACCACTGAAATCCCACAGTACTTCCGGCTCCTGGTCTCCAGTCCCTTCTCCGTTTCTCAGGAAGGGGCCAGCTGCAGCCGCAGATCTCCTGGCCAGGCGAGGTGCGGTGAGGAAGAACAAGCTGCAGCTAGCAAGCAGCTGGTGCTCTACCCGCAGGAGAACATGCTGGTCAGTGGGGGCTCTGCAGGCCGTCACCTGGGCCGGAGGTCACCTTCCTCGCACACACATGCACATGTGTAGACGGATGTGTGCACACTGCCATCCCGCACTTGTCCACATCAGTGTCCAGACACTGCACACTCTCATGGCATCTGTCTCCAGAGCTTCCGTGAGCGGTCATATCCGCTCTTCCAAACCGTGTACTTCCGTGCAGGTGTGCTGAGTGCCTGCCATGTGCTAGGTGCTGTGCTAGGTGACAGAACCCCCAATCCTCCACCCCAGACCTCATCACGGAGGGGGCAACTGCTACAGGAGAGAGGAGGAAGGGCACCCTCGGCTCACTTAGCCTTGACTCCCTTCTTCAAAGGTAAACTGAGGCAGCCCTGAAGCACAGCCAGAGGTCCTGTCCCAATAGGGCACCCATGAAACCACAGGCTGTCACCGAGTAAAGGTCCCTCTAAAATGCCTCTGGGAGCCCCTGGTCTCTCAGAGGACATTTTGTAACGGTAGGACTTCTCACCCTCCATGTGCTGGCCCAGGCATCTGGTCCTGATCAGAGTTCTAGCCCAAACTCATTTCTCCACTTTCCTCCTCACCCAGTCCTGCCCATGCCTGAGCCACCACTCATGGCAGGAGCATTTGATCTCGGCAAATATCATTGTGCCCGACCCTGTGCCCAAGCAGAGCCCTGGCATTCTGTTCCACAGCCCCTCCCTGACCAGCCAGCCCCCTACACCCTGTTGCTGCCCCCCCTCAGTTTCCATGTCTCCCCACTCTTCATCCCACACCCACAGCCCTGGTCATGCCAAGAGGTAAAGGGTAGTTTGCCAAGGGGTAAATGTCCTGCTCCTGAAGGCAGGCAGGGCCCTGTCCCCAGGTCTACTGGGTGCTGGGCACAGAGTGGGGCACCATGTCTGTGGACCAAATGCCCCAGACAGCGGCACTGGGCTGCCGGCTGGGCAGGGCTGGCTCAGTCTGGGCTGGCCCTGTGTTCTAGGTGTGGGCAGGTGCCGAACTGGGGCCTTGCTGGGCAGTGGGGGCCATGGAGGGAAGGACGGAGCTCCCGAGGGAGAGGAAGCTGCCGCCTGCCTCCAGCAGCCTCGGGTGACCGGCTGGCTCATGTGGCTCAGGTGAACGTGTCCTTCTCGCTGTCCCTGGAGCTGCTCTCCTATCAGAAGCTGCCGGCTGACCAGATGCTGCCGGGGGTGGACATTAAGCAGCGCACCAGCGGGGAGAAGGAGATGGTGTTCACTCAGAACCTGCTCCTGGAGTACGCCAACCAGACCACTCAGGTCAGTCCCGGGCGCCCCATGTCCGAGAGGACAGAAATGGGCCCGGCTCCACTCTCCTGGGTCAGAGGGGGACAGACCCCACGGGGTCTTCAGAAGTGATGAGCCCCAGGCCTCACCCCGAGGGCCTGGTCTGCCCTGGAAGAGCCCCAGCCCTCGCCTCGAGGGCCTGGTCTGCCCCGGAAGAGGCCCTTCCCTGGGGGAGGGTCATCCTTCCTTACCAGTCTCAGCACAGAACCAGGTTAAGTGCTGGAGGGTGGGAAATAGGGAAGGCTTCCTGGAGGAGGTATGCAGCCTATGAAGCCTCCCAGCTGGAAGGTTCAGGGGAGAAACAGAAAGGAATAGCCTAAGGGGTGGATTCTAGGGAGGCAGGAGGAAGAATCCGTTTGTGACCAGGCAGGCCCTCCAGCCTGGTCCTTGGGTGACTGCTGGGACTCCCCCGTGGGGAGGGTGGGGTGGGGAAGGCTGAGGTGATAAGGTGATAAGGTGTGTACGGCAGTGCCTAAGGCAGTGCCTAAGGCAGATGTGGGGGACCCCCGGAGCTTGGGCAGGTCGGTGCGCAGGTGGGGCCCAGAGCCCAGGAGGAGCAGAGGGCTGGGCCTTGAGCCCCCAGGGGATGGGGGCAGAGGGGGAGGGCGGCCTGACCGGGAAGCAGGAACCACAGAGCTTGATCCCGGCAGGGGACGTGGGGTAGAGGGAGAGCAGAGAGTGTCTTCGGGACCCTTTATCCGCGTAGACTCCCACCAGCCCTGGTTTTAGATGCCGGTGCCAGCCCCCTTCCACTTGCTGTGGCGCTGGCCTTGTTCTCCGAAGCTTCAGGACTTGGGGTCAGCAGGGCCCAGCATCCCTGAGACCCTGGCCTGGAGCCCGGACGGAGGGGACGAGGTCCCTACATTCCAGGTTCTGTCCCCCAGGTGGTGCCCCTGAGGGCCACGGTGGCCGTGCCCGAGTTACAGCTTTCCACCAGCTGGGTGGACTTCGGGACCTGCTTTGTGAACCAGGGACGGGTCCGGGAGGTCTACCTCATGAACCTGAGCGGGTGTCGGAGCTACTGGGCTGTGCTGATGGGTAGGCTGCACCTGCCCCCCACGTCCCCTGCAGGCTGGTACCACGCAGAGTGCCCCATGGCCGGTTCCCAGATCTCAAGTGATCCCAGGGTAGCCTCACCCTGTGGCACTGAGCTGGACCAGAGGGGCACACCCGAGCTGCAGGGCGGGGGATGGAGCTGCCTATGCTCTTGTGTGCTCCCCTCCCTTGGGGCAGGCCAGCAGGAGCCAGACAAGGATGCTGCTGCCTTCAGGGTGTCTCCAAATAGCGGGCTGCTGGAGGCACGACTGGTCAACGGGCCCCCAAATACCATCACCCTCCAAGTTTTCTTCACTGCCAGGTACCAGCCTCTCCCAGCCTTCCCATAGGCCAGGGCCCCCTTCCTAACCTCAGCGAGTGACCTTCACCCGCACAGGAGCAGCACGCTATATGAATCCACGCTGGTGGTGGAAGGCATGCTCGGTGAGAAGGCCTGCACCCTGCGGCTCCGTGGCCAAGGCTCTTACGACGAGAAATACATGTTACCCCACCAGCTCTGAGGTTCTACCCGCAGCCCCCCAGCTTCGGAAATAAAACATGACCTCGAGCTAAGGAACAGGTTTGCTGGGCCGGAGGACCTCCAAGAGGCTAGGGGGAGGGGAGGGACTCCCTTGGAGGGCAGTGCTCCCAGCCCAGGCTCTGCCTTATCTGCCCTCAGCATGCAGCTGGGCCAGAGGCAAGGCCCAGGACAGCCAGAAGTGGCCTTTGGGAAAAACCACAGCCATCAAGATAAGAGTACATATTTATTGTCCACTGCACTCCTCATCCCCAGAGCCCACATGGTGACCTGGGTGGCCTCGCAGAAGGCAGCGCTGACCCTCAGCCACACCTGTACTGTGTCACCAGTGCTCATGTTCGTCCCAGGGCGCCACCGCCACTGGAGTGGAACCCAGCGGGGCCCTGCTCAGTTTCCAGGGTACTCAAAGACGGCAGCGGCTCCCATCCCGGTCCCGATGCACATGGACACCACCCCGTAGGCCCTAGGGAAGCAAGACTGTGTTGGCTGGGTGAAGGCACCAAGGGCAAAGTCCTCCCCACCGAGCTCACACCAGACCTCTGGGCCTGTAGGGCTCCCGGACTGCCCGCTGAAGGCCACACCCAGGATGGCAAGTACTCTCTGGCCCCAGGGAGAACAGGGGTCACGGCCCATGTCCTCCGTTCAGAGCACACATGCATGTGTGCCTCCCCCTCAGCAACCCCAGCTCACCTCTTCCCACGGCGCTTCAGCTCATTAAGGAGCGTGAGGACCTGTCGAGCTCCAGTGCAGCCCAGCGGGTGGCCCAGGGCCACTGCACCCCCGAGAGGGTTCACCTTCTCGGGAGGCAGTCCTAGCTTCTCCACACAGTAGACAGCCTGGGAGGGAGCAGAGCATCATTTACAGTTCCCTCCCCAACCCCTGCATCCCAAGGCTCAGCCTTGGCCATCCCTGGCCCAGGCAACATGGAGAAAGGAAAGCTCACCTGGCTGGCAAAGGCCTCATTGATCTCAAAGATGTCCACGTTATCCACCATCAGCCCTGTGGGCACAGGGAGAAGACCTGAGCTGACCCAGCATCCCCATGGCAGGACTCTACCCCCCAGGGCCCCATCCCAGCCATGGCCTAAAGGCTGCTTGCTGTGCCCAATCCACATGGGCAGGTGGATCCCGGCTGTGAGGTCAGGAGGCTAGCCTGGCCCACCTTCACTCGGCAGCACTCACATGACCTCCCCCGACAGCGGCAACAGCACGAGAGGCAGGAGTGGGATACAGATAGAGATCTCGAAGGGACCGCCTTACCTGCTTTCTGCAAAGCTACGGGGATGGCATAGGCAGGTCCAATGCCCATGATGTCAGGCGGGACCCCAACCACCGCATAGGACCTCAGGACCCCAAGGATGGGAAGGCCCAACTCTTCTGCCTTGGACCTCCGAGCCAGCAGGAGGGCAGCTGCCCCATCACTCACCTGACTGGAGTTTCCTAGAGGCAAATCGTAGGGGTTAGGAGGCGTTAGGGCAGGCGGAGGAACTCCACCTGCACACCTTGCCTGGAGGCTCCAGGCTCCCAGAGAACACCCCACAGGGCCACGGCCCCTCCTGGCCCTCCCCCAGCCCAGTCTCACCAGCCGTGGTCGAGCCGCCCTTCTTGAAGGCAGGCTTCAGTTTGGCCAGGCCCTCCATGGTGGTGTTGGGGCGGATACCCTCATCCTGGGCCACAGTGATGCTCCTCTCGGTACCCTTGTCATCATGGACCGTGGTGGTCACAGGCACAATCTCAGCTTGGAAACAGCCCTTGCTCTGGGCTCTGGATGCCCTGCCAGCACCATGGACAGCCAGGCTCAGGCTCCCTTGAGGTACCTTCCTCTCAGGGGTCCCTCCCATTGCCTCTACCGCCCCTGCCCACTGGGGCAGACACACTAATTCAGACTCCTAAACGCGAGGACACGTTTGCCTCAGGAAACCTCTATGTGACTGCCAAGGGCCCCTCTTCCCAGCCTGGGAGTGGGAGACCTGAGGCCTTACGGGGCCTTCTTGGCCATCAGCCTCCTATCTTCAGGTCTTGGCCAATCCCAACCTTGAAGGGCAAGGGGAAGTTTAGATGTGATACCTCCCCCTTTGAGCCCTTCACCCACGAGGGACTGAGCCAAACTGAAGACGGAGCCCCAGGAATATCTGTGCTGGGTTCTACCAACTTGTCTGCTCCATCCCAATGGCTCAGTTTCCTCTATTCCTCAGTTTCCAAACATTTAAAATGACATGCACTAAGCTACTTAATGAATCTTATTATTTAAAGAGTACAAAAGCACAAAGTGTTTTTAGGGGGATCCTTGCAATCATATGCAAGATGTCAGTGCCCAGGGTTTCCCCTGGCAGAGAAGATTCCAGTTTTCAAATGCTTCCTTGACCCCAGGTGCCCAAGAATCACTTCCTCAGAGAAGCCCCCTCCCTTCTTTTGCTGTCCTCTCTGTCAACCTCAGCCTGCCTCTACCCAGAGGCCTGAGCCCCCGGGGGTCTTCTGATGCTCCCCAGACACAGGGGTGGTCCAGAAGCTGGGATGCCAGGGTCCCCAGCAGTGCAGGCCCCACAACCAGGCTGTCTAGAGAAGCCTGTGGCTGCCATGTCCAATCACCAAACCACAGACAATCAAGAGTCCCGGTCCTCATCACACTCCCGATGAACAGACGGGGAAACTGAAGCCCAGCTAGGGAGAGACTCGGGGTGAACAGACAGGAATAGGACATGGAAGAGCTGTCAGTGTACTTCCAGCACATCCCCGGTCCCTACCCACCTCTCCCTCCCGCAGGCACTAGGCTTGGAAACCACTCACTGCCCAGCTGTAGTCTAAGGGCAGCTCCACCTGAGGCCACTTAATCCAGCCTCAAAATCTCTCTCTCTAGCCCCTTACACACCCCATCCCAAAAGGCACTCACTTTTGCTGGGAAGCCAGGGCAAAGGTATCCTGCTTCTCCCGCGAAATGCCAAACCGCTCAGCTACATTCTCTGAAGTTATTCTGAAATAAAAGCAGCGCGCACTGTGGGGACATGTCCAGCAGCCTGGGGGCCTGGGCCAGGCTACAGAGCTCTGCTTGCAACTCTGAGTCCCTGCGGCTATAGGCAGGAGGGCTGGTCCATGCCATGGAGACAGAAAATGACTTCGGGTGGTGTGTGGGGGCACAGAGAGGGAGGCAGCAGTGCTGGCCGGACCCCAAGAAGCTTGTACACTGGAAAGACCAGCCCAGTAGAGCGGCAGATGAGGGAATGGGCGGGAATACTAACCAGTTACTCTTAGCCAGCTTCCCCTATGCCTTGAGAAAAGCTGCTCTCAGGTGGGGAGAGGAAGGCCCCCATGGCTCTCTGGGAGGGCCACCCCCAAGGCTTTCTGCTCACTGTGATCAGACCCGGCCCTCACTCTCAGAGCCACAGCCAGGCCTTCCAACCTGGCCTTCTGGCTTTAGACGCTTCCCTGGGAGATGGGGTCACTGGATGTGGGGGCAGCCAGGGTACTGCACCTCTCCTAGCCTCAAATCTCACATTCAGGGGAGCCATAATGCCCTGCTTATGAACCTGGGGGATGGCCCAGAGGCTCAGTGATGCTGGCTGCAGAGCTAAGGTGCTGAGGAAATGCAAGGCACTGTGATGTTGCCTCTGACAGGGCCCAAGCCCCCGCGCCAGCGTGTTCCAAATCAAAGCCCTTCCACATCAAGTTCGTAGGCCTCCAAGACTCTGGCATGTAGCTGCCATCGTTCCTTGTGTAACCAGCCCCTCAGGGTGGGAGTGACAGGCTGGGCTATGACTAGAAACCTAGAGGCACAGAGGACCTGGAGGCCTCAAGAAAGGGAAGTCAGGGGCAGCAAGTCCCATCCCCATGTCCCAGCAAAGCAGAACAAGCCCGAAGGTGGGAGGCCATGAGATGATCCAAGTCTCTGTGCGCCTGCTCCAGGCCAGGAAGGGAGCTGAGGGGGCAAACTCACCCCATAGGAATCAGGCAGTCTCTGGCCTTCTCCTTCTCCACCAAGCGCGAAGTAATGTTTCCAGGGTTTCCTCTGTCAGCCAGGGACATGGACTCCACCCTGAGGAGGCAGCGGAGGAGGGCGGTCACTCGCAGGACTCCTCCAGGGATAGCTATGCCTCTGGCGAGTGCTAGGAAAAAGGCAGCAGGCCCCGGGAAATCCAGCAGGCTGTCTCGGAACCCTGGGCAGGGCACTGGCCAGGAAGGCAGAGCTGGCCGTGCAGGGCTGCTGGGTCCCCTCCACCCCCACGCGAGGACAGAGTGTTGCACAGTCCACACTCCTAGGCAGGGCTGTGCTTCTCTAGCACAAATGCTCCTGCAGCTGGCCAGTCCGTGGTTCCCTGCCAAAGCCACCTAGTGAGGACCACATCCAGGAAGCCTGGGCCCTGCCCTCAGGCAGCAAAGGTTCAGAGGGAAAAAGAAAGAAGTATTTTAAAAAGCAATAGATCAAAGGGCATCTGATCTGCACTGACCACGAGGTGCTAGGAGTTCTGGAAGGCAAGATCTCAGTTTGGAGCTGTCAAACAGGCCTTCAAGGGGCCGGGGTGGGGGTTGGGGGACACCTGGGGGGCGGAGTCAGTTAAGCGTCCAACTCTGGGATTTGGCTCAGGTCTGATCTCAGGATCATGAGATCGAGCCCCAAGTCCAGCACCATGCTCAGTGCAGAGTCAGCTTGGTTTTCTCTCTCTCCCTCCCTCTGCCCACCCTTCCCCCTGGCTTGGGCACATGTGCTTTCTCTCAAATAAAGGTTTAAAAAAAAGGCCCTCAAAGCCCTCAAGAACATAGGGCCTCAAGGGATAACATGTAACTCTGAATGCTTTTCACATGCCCTGTGCTATTTGAAAATCTCCTCAGATATTAGAAAGCTTTCAACAGCATCGGTTCCATGACATACATCCCAGAGTGGCAGCTGCTGTTACTACTGCCTTTAATATTATCAACTTCAACAGGACTGAGGTCTTTTCCCCCCCATTTTATAGATGAAGACACTGAGGCCCAAAGAGCTGAGTAACTTGTCCATAGTCACTCAGCAGGGATCCAGACTTAGATGTCTGGCCCCAGAGCCTGTTCCCAACCAGGATGCCCTGGGGCTCCTCTTCATGATCAAAGCCTATGGGGGACAGTCTTGGCCCAGACCTTCAATACTCAAGAAACATAGTCTTTAACCTGCCCGGGGACTTAGATGCCCTCTCAAGAACTCATGAAGACTCCACCCTTTTCAAGTTATCCACACCTGTCCCACCCCTAGAAAGATAGAGGACCATGAGAGAAATCCAAGGGCAGACTGGCAGTGACCCTTGCCTGGCCCAGGGCTCTGCAGTGCGGTCTCTGGCTTTGTTTACAAGCACAGACAACTACTGCCAGGCAGCACAGCCCTGAGGCAGCCCAACAATATTCCAAGAAATGCTTCAAAGTGGAAATGAAAGGCAGAGAGAACGTGTCAAAATCCTGGGGCTGCTTGCCTCCCAGAGCCTGCCAGAGTCCTGGCTTTGCCTGCCTTCTGATACCAAATGCCCACCCCAGATGGGGCCCCAGGGCCCTTCCCCTCCCTTGGAGGCACTGCCCCGTATGCCTTCTGTGACTCCAGGTGCTGCAGAGCCACAACTGACAGTGACCAAGCCACCGCAGATCTGACCATGCCCCTCAGATCTGACCATGCCCCTCAGAGCCCAGCAGGCAACCTCAATTTTCCACCATAGTACCAAGGAAGGGGTCAAGGGGACCCACAGCCTCATAAAATAAACAGACTAGTTACATAGCAGACAACTGTCCCCGGCTGCAGGCAACCCAAACTGCAACGTCTCAATAGCATCACTGGGCCACATAAGGAAACCCAACGGCTCTATTTTCTCAAAATACTTGCATTTTCCAGCCTGACAAATTCCCAAGAAAGCAAGATTTTAAAAGCCAATTCCCTTTCCCCACTAGTGCTGAGAGGTGTGAGCAGTTCCTGAGCATGCAGAGCTGGGGGTTACTTCTAAGCTGAATTTGTAGGAACCTACTCCCAGCCATCTGCCTAAAAGGGCTAAGGGAGAATCCTGTCATTACGGCCCCTGAGAACTCAGGACATGAAAATTAGTTTTATTATTAGATGTTGATTAGTAAGCTCTGGCAGAAAGAAATTCTTACCCACAAGCCATGCCAATGTCATAAGACCCATTTCTGATGCCACCTGCAACAAAAGCATTTCATAAACACTCTTTATCAGAGTCCATCTGCTCTAAAACAGAGGAGCCTCTTCCCCACTTGGTCTCTAAATGGGACTTGGCGCCAGCCTCAGAGATGGTAAGACCCAGGTGTCCGAAAGTGGCAAGGGGCTCTCCCAGAGGCTGGTCTCAGAAATCCTTATCGCCTGTCTGACAGACTGTGATGTTGCTGACCTAAACCCATGGAGCCAGGACCAAGGCCAGGCTGGAGCAATGGGCACCCACCCCGTCATAACTTACCAGCTATGTTGGCCACTGCCTGCAGCCCAGATGAACATTGTCTATTGACGGTGGACAAAGGCACGGTCTCTGGGATGTCACTGAAACAGAAAGTGAAACCAGAGTCAGCCCCCTCTCCTCTGCCAGGAAAGCAGGCCTATGCTCCTGGTCAATAAGACTGCCCCAGCAAGGTGTACAAAAACCAGAGGAACAAACCAACAGCCCTGTCGCCACTCTAGGCCAGATCCTCACTGGGCAGACCCCATCTCTGCAGGGACCTGCACCCCAGGGCCCCACAACACATGTTCTTTCCTCCTGTGAGTCTCCTTAACCAAGGTCAAGAACAGCCCAAAGACAAGGAAAACTGTTTGGACCACAAGGATCCTTCTTTCTCTCCCTTTGAAGATTAAAAAAAAGGAAAACTTGAATACTGCACCATATCCCCAACTTCTCCTTTTTTCCCTCCCTCTCCTCCAAGGATAAAGAAATGATGGATTTTCTGTTGTACATTCAAATCTTAACATTAATTAAGACTAAGTCTAGGCACTGTACTAGGAATTGGTATTTTAAAGTGCTAAGGTGCTGAGGAAATGCAAGGCACTGTGATGTTGCCTCTGTGTGTTCAAAAACAGTTTTCAAGGGAAACTTGAAACCCTCTGTACTTTGCTTATTTGAAGAATCAGTGGTAGGAGCAGTGAAGAAAATTCCATGGAATAATTTCTGAAATAGCACATTTCTGAAGTCATAAGTAAGTTGATTCAGGTTCTAACCCTTTGCTGTACACAAGCAAATAGAAATGCATCTGTTAATATAAGTGAGAAAAGGCTGTATGCTAACTGAGCACGCTTTTTAAATCCTTTAAAAATACTCAGCATATAAACTTGCGTTTGACTTGCCAGTGGTTTTTTTTGTTGGTAATGTGTGTTCTCTCTCAAATTTTCTAATGTGTTCTGTGAATAACCCAAAAAGACCAGTTCCTTTTGGGTTCCTTATTTGATTTACTTTTTACTTAATTATATATTACTTAAGTACATTCTAACATTGCAGATATTACCATAAGTGGGTAAAAGTAAAATAGGTCTTCTGAAAAAAAAAAAAGGAAAACTATACATCTGTTTCATAAAAAAAATAATAATAATAACAGAACGGGATCTGTTGCTGGGGCAGAAAATCAGGGCAAAAATAATAATAAAATTTTTTAAAAATGAATGAATGAATGGATGAATGAACATCTCAAGCATGAGGCCAGAAACCATCAGCCTTACCACTATTCAGCTAACCCTTTTTTAAAAAAAGATTTTATTTATTTATTTGATAGAGATCACAAGTAGGCAGAGAGGCAGGCAGAGAGAAGGGGGAAGCAGGCTCCCTGCTGAGCAAACAGCCCGATGTGGGGCTTGATCCCAGGACCCTGAGATCATGACCTGAGTTGAAGGCAGAGGCTTAACCCACTGAGCCACCCAGGCGCCCCTTTAGCTAACCCTTTATGTTCCCACTCTCTGGAAGGTCTGTTCCCCGCTGGACAAAGAACCCTTGATGGGTAGCAAGTATTCTAACATCCCTTGTTTGGGTGTGTTCCCCTAGGTTTCCACACTGGTACCAGTCCGAGAAGCTGGTGGGCCTGTCCCTCCTGATGTAACCCTCCCTGACCAAGGGTACGAACCCCTGGGAAAATCCCCAGGTCCTCCTCAGACCCTTGGATTCAGAACTTCAGGGGGTGAACTTGCTCTGGAGATGCTCTGGTGTATAGCCAGGGTTGGCAAACTGTGAACTAGTGCCCAGGCCAGGCCCTGCTGAGAGCCTCTCAGGTGGGTAGCCTCCTAGGCTCATGTAGCCTGTGTAATCCCTCCCCGGTCTCTTAACTTCTTACTAGCTAGTTACTACCTAGTTATCACTTCTTTATCCAATCCACCAGCAGTTCACCAAAAACCTGCTCTATACAAAGCACCATGTGAGGGATGCTGACATCCCTAGAGCCAGGCTGACCAACACACAGACACTGGATCAGCTGGCAGAGACTGCAATAACAGCGCAGAGAGAGGAAGGAGGGACAGCACTCCAAGAGGACAGAGTGACCAGCACAGGGAAGACAGTGGGCAGACAGGTGGGCTGAAAGAGTAAAAGTCAAGGCAAATAAACAGCTGGGAGATAAGGCTGGATGCTACGTCTGGAGCCAGATCGAGGGAGTCCTTGAACTCCACGCTAAGCAGTCTGAACCTGTCCGAGTCCCTAAAAGTTTTGTCAGTTTTCCTGTTCCTTCACTGGCTAACGTTCCTCTTATTTCTTCTCCAGGTAGTAGGAAGTGCAAAGCAGTTCTTAAATCTACACATGACAACAATTTAAGCACTCCTCCCTGGTCCTGGGACAGCAAGTGGCGAAGGGCAAGTTTCCCAGGGCCCCTCCAGGGCTACCCCTCACCCCAGGGTTCTGCCACATCCCCAGGTCTCTGCTGATGAGCTATGTCTTGAAGGTCTCAGGTTGCTCAACTAGCTTCTAAAAGCTCAAAGTCGGGGCACCTGTGTGGCTCAGTGGGTTAAGCCTCTGCCTTTGGCTCAGGTCATGATCTCAGGGTCCTGGGATCCGGCTCTCTGCTCATCGGGGAGCCTGCTTCCCCTTCTCTGTCTGCCTGCCTCTCTGCATACTTGTGATCTCTGTCTCTCTGTTAAATAAATAAATAAAATCTTTAAAAAATAAAAGCTCAAAGTCACTCTTCAGTGTGCCTCCCTGGTTAGTTGCCTGGCAAAAGAGGACAGAGTTCACACTTACAAAAGGCAAGCAACAAGCTGACTGGCTAAATCATCAGAGAGCTTTTGCTCTAGTCCCAAAGGCCCTGTTTGTCTTGGCTCAGCACTGATAATGCAAACTTCCTTCAAAGTAGGGGAGGGGCACCCAGCTGGCTCAATCAGTAGAGCTCACACTCTCAATCTCGGGGTCCTGAGTTCAAGCCCCACACTAGGCACAGAGGTTACTTAAAAAACACAGAACAGGGCGCCTGGGTGGCTCAGTGGGTTAAGCCACTGCCTTCGGCTTGGGTCATGATCTCAGGGTCCTGGGATTAAGTCCCACATCCGGCTCTCTGCTCAGCAGGAAGCCTGCTTCCCCCTCTCTCTCTGCCTGCCTCTATGCCTACTTGTGATCTCTCTGTCAAATAAATAAATAAATAAATCTTTAAAAAAAAAAAAAAAAACCACAGAACAAAACAAACAAACCAAAAAAAAAAAAAAAAAGACCAAGTATATGCCAAAGTAGGGGAAAGGTAGTGTCCAGAAAAGCAGGGTGTCAAGGACCCTGGCTGCATCTGGGTCTGGTACCCAACCACTCATAGGCTGAGGTCCCTGGGGCCTGAGCCTACTCAAGAATCAAAATGGCCAACCCACAGCTAGAACTAGAAAAGTTTACCTCAGAAACTGAGCAATTCGGGCCATGATTGCTCCGGCCCCCGGCTGAAGCACATTTCCTGTGGACAACAAACCTTTATTCAGTGCCAGATAGTGTTCCAGACACTCAGGTACAGTTGTGAATACTAGAGAGAGGACATTCCAGATCTTTCTTCCACAACACAAGCCCTCAGCAGGCTCCACTGGGGCTGGAATTTCAAGGAGCTGGTCATGCAGCAGCTCGCCCTGGTCATACAATTAAACCCAGTCCACAGGAGTCACAGACTCCCTTGACCTGGACCATGCTTTTCCAAATCAATGCACAGCGGGCGGGCTGGGTGCCTGCCTTTAAAGGAAACGTGGAAGGAAGACTGCAACGCAAAGCTCGCAAACAAACTGGTCTTGTCAGGAAAATAAATTTCTGAAAATGCACACCTCTCTGAAGTGTCCTCAGCCAAACCTGCTGGCATTGCAGAGGGAGAACAGTAATGCCCCACCTAAGGATGGCACCCACTGATAGAAGTCTGGCCATGTTCTATTGTTTCCAAGCCAGAGGAGTAGGGTTGGAGGTAATAGGTTGGAGAATGTCAAGAGGCCCTGGATTTCAGGTCCAATTTCTGCTGCTAATTTCCCTGGACTGAGACTGAGTGTCTCCATCTGTGAGGGGCTGAACTACATGGTTTTGGTGGTCCTTCTGTTCTGTGGTGGCACAGGCACGATGGGTTAGAGAACCCTGTCTCCTACGGTCTGCAAACTCCTGTGCCAACAGCTTGGGTGTTAGAATGGCATGAAGATGGCTGCTCTCCATCATACTTAACAGGCAGAACGTGCTTGGGTAGGGGTGTTGAGGCAGAAAGTGCCTGGAGGTGGGGGGAAGGGTAGGCTCTGAAGAAACGATTAAATTCACTGCGTGGGGTCCCTTGACATTCCCCTCAGTGAAAGCACCTAGAAGGTGTCTGGAGGGTGAAGAGGTGTTTGCGGAGGGCTTTGGACGGATGGAGGGCGAGGAGGACGAAGCCCAGAGCCGGGGAATGTGCTCACCCACGCAGATATCCCCCAGCTGCGCCGGGCTCAGTTTCACGTCCCGGAGAACCGCGGTCATGACGGCGGAGAGAAGCTCGTCGGGGGTGGTGTCCTGCAGCGAGAGGAACGGCCGCGGTGATCCCCCGCCACCAGTGCACGGGGTTCCCGGGACCCCCGCTCCCCCACCCCACCCGAGAGACACAAATTGGTCACAGCTCGGGCGCGGAGCCCCTCCGGCGCAGACTCTGGGCCAGACCCCAGCCCGCTCAGGACCGGGCGCCGGGACCCCGGGGCCTCTCACCTTGAAGCCGCCGCGGCCCCCTCGGCCAATGGCCGTGCGCCGCCCGTGCACCACCACCACGTCGTCGGCCGACACCTGCGGAGCGCCGCTCAAGCACGGCGCGGCCTCCGGTGCCGGCTTCCCCGGGAACTGGGGGTGGCCGGTCAGGTGGTCCAGCACCACCTGCAGCCTCCGCATCGCGCCTCTGGGCCCAGTTAAGCCCCTACTCCGCCAGGAACAGCGTAGAAGCTAACAGACCGCCTCCCGCGCAGGCGCAGAACCCACTCTACCAGGAGGCTTTAACTCTGCCCAGAGCCCCGCCCCAAAGTCTCGCCCGCCTCCCACCTCAGCCAACCAGAAGGGGTGTCTACCTCAGATCCCGCCCCCTTCTTCTAATCAGACCACCTAAAGCAGAGCTCTTGTTTTGGTGGAGAGTCTTTCCCCTCAAAACCCCGAAGCCCCGCCTGCTGTAAGCCTAAAGCTGCCAACCAGGAGGGGGGGACCCTTTCCAAGCCCCGCCCAGAAATGCCTACCGGAAACCTTTCCCGTTGCAGTCCTGCCTACTGAAGAGCCCTTTCGGTGACTTGTGTGTGTCAGTTATTTTTTAAGATTATATTTATTGGGACGCTTGGGTGGCTCAGCCTGTTAAGCGTCTGCCTTCGGCTCAGGTCATGATCCCAAAATCCTGGGATCGAGCCCCGCATGGCACTTCCTGCTCAGTGGAGAGTCTGCTCTCCCTCTGCCCCTCCCCTCCGTTTGTTCTTTCTATGGGGCTCTCTTCCTCTCTCTCTCAAATAAATAAATAAGCTTTAAACAATTCTTATTTATTTGAGAGAGAGAGAGAGCCCAAGATCATGAACTAGGGGAGAGTCAGAGGGAGAGGGAGAGAATCTTAAGACTCCACAATGAACAGCATCCTCACTTGGGGCTTAGATCTGTAAGCCCTGAGATCTTGACCTGAGCTGCAACCAGGAGTCAGAAGCTCTACCGACTGAGCCACCCAGGAGCTGCACAGCCCTTTCAGTATTTTGAAACAAAGTCCGCCATTGCCAGGGCTGTTTCCCCTATAACCCTGCCTGCTGCAGGCTACCAAACCCAAGAAGAGGGAGACCGCCAACACCACTCTCCAACCCGCCCATCGGCGACTTCCTGCTTGGGAAAGGGGCAGGGACTCTTAATTCCTCTTTCCACTTGTCAGTTTTCTCTGCTGTCTCCTGGATCTCTGCACACGAGCTTAGAGTCTTAAATAATCCCCAGAGGCCCCAGACCCTTACCCTGACGTGCTTGCGCTGTCCTGGGAAGTCTTTGGAGAACACAGAGGGAATTGGGGACTCTGATGCGGTAGGAGAACAGATTGTATGAAGTTGCCGAGATGTGATAAATTTCCTATATAAGGAGAGTGGCACATACCTACCCATTTTACAGTGGTTTGGGTTTATTTAATCAGTGCCCACCCCCCACACTAGGCTGGAGTCTCCACCGAGTGTATCCGGGGTGCCTGCAACATGCTTGATACTTACTAGGTGATCAGTAAATACCTATGGAATGAAAGCCCAGAGCTTCTTAGGTCAGGACTGTGTTTCTCAACCTCCTGACCCCGAACAACTCTAAAGAGCAAGGCCAGGTGCCCCCTTGACTCCAATGGTGCAGTGTTCCCTCCACCCGAGAGAGTAGTAGGGGGTCTCTCCTTGACACCAAAGGCCAGGGTGCCCTGTTAACCCCAACCCAGAGGGGCTCTCACCTTTCAAAGGCAGGGCCATGACATGCCTCAGACTTCAGAAGGGAGTACACCCTTTTCCACCTCAACTCTGGAATGTGCCTTCCCAAGAGATATAGGGACGGGAGTAGTAGGGGGAATGTCTCCCCTTTGCCCCCTCCCCGCCATCCTGGAGGGCAGTACCATATGAACCCCTCAGATCCCCCACAGAAAGGACGTGATTCTACCAGATCCCAAAGAGCAAGGCACCTATTTCTTACAACCCCTGAAGGAGGGTCGTGTGACGTCCCTCCCGCCTCCGCTCTAGACCCCGGAGGCCAGGCCGGTGGGCCTCCACAGACTTCCCACGGCTGGTCCCCGGTTTGCATAGAACCTGTTGCCCCAGACCCCGAGAGCGGAGGCGGGGCGTCCCCACCTCCACACAGCTGCTACGGCTCCAGATTCAAGTGCAGGGCGGTGCTTCTCGGAAACAGAAACCGGCGGGGCGGGGCCGGGGGCGGGGGTGGCGGTAAAGGAAGGAGGAAGCTCGGACAGGCTACGCGACTCAACAGCGCGGAGTCTCCGGGGTATCCCGTCATGGCCGCAGAAGTCTCCCCCGCGGAGTCCGCGTCCCCGGTCTGCTCCACGTCCTCCCTGCCCCTGGCTGCTCTCAACGTGCGAGTGCGGCGCCGCCTATCGCTGTTCCTGAACGTGCGGACGCAGGTTGCGGCCGATTGGACCGCGCTGGCCGAGGAGATGGGCTTCGAGTACTTGGAGATCCGGCATCTGGAGATGCACGCTGACCCCATGGGCAAGCTGCTGGACGACTGGCAGGGACGCCCTGGGGCCTCGGTGGGTCGTCTGCTTGAGCTGCTCACCAAGCTGGGCCGCGAAGATGTGTTGGTGGAACTGGGGCCCAGCATCGGTGAGGAGGCGCGCGCTTCCGGCCTCCTACCTGCGAGGAGGCGGGGGTGGGGGGGTGGGGGGGGGAGGCGGGGAGCGGGGAGCAGACCTTCACCAGTCTCAGCATCTAACCTCCCCTGGAGAAGCCCTCCTTTTCTGCCTGGGGTGGGGTGGGGACGCTGGAGGCAGCCTTGCAGGGGTGATACCACCATGGGTATCAAGACCAGTTCCTTCTTTCAGTGGGGTGGTAGGAACTGGAGAAAGGGGGTGAAGGCTGGGGAGACGGAAAGGCGTTCACATAGGGCCAGGAGTCAGAATCGGGGTCCTTTGTGGGGGAGGCAGGACTGCTTCAGGTAGAGCAACAGGGCAGGTGAGGGACTGAAAACTGACAGTCATTTAAACCTCAGGTCCCTGGGAAATGCAGCCCTTCCTGCCCCTCGCCGGCACATAACATGCATACTCAGGTGTAGCAACAGTGGCGTATAGATGACACGTCTTGCTTGGCTGGGGCCTCTGCCCTCGCTGCACATAACCACTGGGTCTCGCCAACTGTTCTTGCACACCAGTCCGCCGCTGCCATCAGCGGTGGGTCCTAGAACAAGCAGACCTTGCGTTCTATTCTCAGGAGTTCTAGGAGGGAGCATCAGGACAAAAGGACAGAAAGACACAAGCCTGACCATGATGACTTTCCAAATGACATCCTTTTGGGATGGTCAGAACCAGATGGGAACTCAACTTTTCAGAGCTGTTGAACTGTGGATGGCACCAGTGTGCTGGAAAAGGCCTGGAGCACAACATAGTTAAGGGAGTGGGAAAGAGCTGGATCCTAACTGAGGGTAGAGGCATGGGACAAACCGGGAGCCTGCTACACCCTGTCTCTTCTCTGCAGAGGAGGATTGCCAAAAGTACATTCTGAAACAGCAGCAAGAGGAGTCCGAGAAGCCCTTACAGGTGCCTGCTGTAGATAGCAGCGACCCACGGACACCAGAGCGGGGGGGCATTACCATGCTTGATGACCCCCTAGGTAAGGATCCAGTATTGCTCCCCAGTTGTGACAAGTGGATCATAGGATATTGGGTTAAAAGTATAGGAGATGGGCTGTGGCCCCTTGGGCAAGTCACCTAATCTCTCTGATCTCCCCAATTCCTTACCTAAAAAATGGGAATAATAATAATCCTCTCCCTGAGTTGGTATGAGACTCGTGAAATTATGTGTGTGTTTCATGGTCAACCCAGGGCTTGGCCCCTGCAGGGGGAGGTGGGGGAGGGACACTAATCTTCCCTCTCCTTGGAAGGGCACTATCTCTTAGAGTCACCTCAGGATTGGTGTAGGGTTCAGGACTAGGGTCACCTAGATTGGGCTCTTCCCCTGTAGAGCTTTGACATCACCCTTGTGCTCTGCACCCAGGGCAAATGCCTGAGCGTTTTGATGCCTTCATCTGCTACTGCCCCAGCGATATCCAGTTTGTTCAGGAGATGATCCGGCAGCTGGAACAGACAAACTATCGGCTGAAGTTGTGTGTGTCCGATCGTGATGTCCTGCCTGGCACCTGTGTCTGGTCCATTGCCAGTGAGCTTATTGAGAAGAGGTTGGCTAAGTGGCCGGGGGGCAAGCGGGTGGGTACATAAAGCCCTGCCCAAGAGATCCAGATGCTGGGATTCTCTTAGCTGGGCCCTGTCTAGCCTGGGCACAGTGGACTCCTCCTGAGTCTGTTCCGGGGGCGGGGGGTGGTATGCTGAACTAGGTTGCCACAGTGCCTGCAGCCTGCCCACTCTCCCCTAGGTGCCGGCGGATGGTGGTGGTTGTCTCTGATGATTACCTACAAAGCAAGGAATGTGACTTCCAGACTAAGTTTGCGCTCAGCCTCTCTCCGGGTAGGTACTGCCTTTGCCACAGAGGGGTGGGTGGGTGGGACCTCAGGATGCCATCAGTCTCTCACCAAGGGCCATGGATGCAGCACCGAGGAACCCTGTAGGTTTCTGTACACCTGAGCGCGTGTGCACACGAGTGCCCTCTGTGTGAGTGAATGTGTGCCAGGGGTGCTTAGTTGAGGGGAGGGCTGTTATTAACCCCTGGGCTGGGGACTGATCACCCCACTACTGTGGGGGGAGGGCCTGATGTCAGCTTAGAACTCCTTGGCTTGCAGGTGCCCATCAGAAGCGATTGATCCCCATCAAGTACAAGGCAATGAAGAAAGAGTTCCCCAGCATCCTGCGGTTCATCACCGTCTGCGACTACACCAACCCCTGCACCAAGTCCTGGTTCTGGACTCGCCTCGCTAAGGCCCTGTCCCTGCCCTGAAGACTGCCATGGGACCCTGGGTGTGTGTGCATATGTCTGTCTGCCCATACATGTACTTCTGCCCCTGCTTCCTCCTGCAGTTGTAGGGGTAGTCTGTGCTCCACTTGCCTCTCAGTTCCTCAAGATGCCCACTCCACAGACACATCCATAGCCACTGTGTAGTGTGGACATTGCATCTCATGTCCTGCATGGAACCAGCAGCTGCAAGGGGCACGTCCACGTGCGGGGTTATCTGTCAACACAGTGAAATCCAGAGCCAGCTGGCACTAAGAGGACCAGTGGAAGCAGCCCTGACGTGTCCATACATCTTGGGCCTCAGTTTCTCCACCTGAGAACTAAGTAGGGTGGGAAGAGCTGGCAGAAGCTGTGTTTCAATCACTACCGAGGGGGCCTAACCTTGGACAAAGGTGGGACACACTTATATTCCTTTTCTCTTTTTTTCCCTCTTCATTGAAACCTAACTCTGGAAAGAACCCAATATGCCAGCATTTATGCCCTCTGTGAAGCACAGAGCAAGAAAGAGCTGCTTGAACCCGCAGAGCAAGTAAGCTGCAGACTTCCCTCCCAGGGGATTTGTGTACTAGTTATCTTCAAGCTCTCCCTGGGGGAGAAAATGTTATGGTCTCAGGTTTCTGTCCCATGGCAGACCCCAGGACCCTAAATCTAATAGGAAATGTGTCTTTCCTGCTCCACACCCAGCCAGGGCTAGGGCAAGGTACCTTTCCTCAAGGTCTTGGGAGGGATTGGAGGCCCCTCTCTACATGATCTTGATGAAGCACTTCGCTAACCGTGTGCTTAATCCTCACTTTGATCTTGGGGATTATTTTTAAACAATTTCAAAAAAGTACCTTTCATACCTGTTTTGTATGCACTGTGAGAATTTCAGAGAGATATGCCTATGTTTTTCCTTTCTCTTCTTTATCCTGGGTTTATAATAAAGAGTTCTATACTTTTGGAATAGCAGGTGTCATTTGTGTCTGGGAGTTTGGAAGCAGTAACCTGGGATAAAGCTCTCCTGGGTAAGAGAAATTGGCCCATGGGGTAGGCTCCAGTGGGTTTGGCAGGGGCTTCCTGAAGGCTGGGCCTCCTCCTCACGGGTCCCAAGCCTCACCAGGGCTGCAGGCAGAACCAGGAATAGGGGCCTCAATTCACAGACACTGGGGAGACTGCTCCCCTCTACCAAGCTTGGTCTTCCCTGGATTGTGCCATGTTTCTGGGCCCTTGCTTGGCCCTTCTAGGCTGCAAGGAAAGTCTGAAGAACTTCTGGCCCACAGATCTCTGGAGAACTCAGTTATGAATAATAGTTATCCTGAAGCATATCTGTGTTAATCCTGAAGATTTTGATCTATTTTTGCTTTTATTTTTTTTAAGACTTTCTTTTTTTTTTTTTTGAGAGAGGCGCCTGGGTGGCTCAGTCAGTTAATTGTCTGCCTTCAGCTCAGGTCATGATCCCAGGGTCTGGTCATTATCCCAGAGTCTTGTCATAATCCCAGGGTCCTGAGATTGAGCCTCACGTCAGGCTCCCTGTTCTGTGGGGAGCCTGCTTCTCCCTCTCTCTCTGCCTGCTGCTCCCCCTGCTTGTGCTTTTTCTGTCAAATGAATAAATCTTTTTCTTTTTTTTAAGATGTTTGTTGTTGTTAAGAGAGCAAGCAAGCATACCTGTGTGGGGGAGTGGGTGGAGGGAGAGGGTTAAGAGAGAATCTCAAGCAGATTCCATGTCCAGCCTGAAGCCTGACACGCGGCTGGATCTCACAACCCTGAGATCATGACCTGAGCCAAAATCAAGAGTCAGACACTTAACCAACTGAGCCACCAGTACCCCTAAAGATTTGATTTTTAAGTAATCTATACACCCAATGGGGGCTTGAACTTACAACCCTAATGAAGATCAAGAGTCGCATTCTCTACTGACTGAGCCAGCCAGGTGCCCTGGTTTTGATCTATTTTTTAAATAGAGTGCCACTTTTTTTACTGTTCACTCAAGAAAATTTTGAAAATACACTATTTTTAAAAATTCAGTGATGGGGGTGCTGGGTGGCTCAGTGGGTTAAGCCTCAGCCTTCGGCTCAGGTCGTGATCTCAGGGTCCTGGGATCGAGCCCCGCATCGGGCTCTCTGCTCGGCGGGGAGTCTGCTTCCCCCCACCTCTCTGCCTGCCTCTCTGCCTACCTGTGATCTCTGTCTGCCAAATAAATAAATAAAATCTTAAAAAAAATTCAGTGATAATTCTAATCCAAGATCTAACTCGAGTGATCTTTTAGAGTACCCAGACATTATCAGTGACCATAGCTTTTCACTCAGTGGTCTGTTACCATGTTCTGGCCCCTGAGGCTCCTGGATACTGGAGGCTCGCCAGCCTTGCCCCGTGCCCTCAGGGACTACTAGAAGTGCCCCATGTATTCAGGGCAGCCCCGAGATAGGACTTCCTTCTCCAATGTGCCCTGGGAAGCAGAGCCTCAGTGTGGTCCTGGAAGAGGCCCCCCCCCGCCCCCGGATCTGCCCTGTGCCACCTATGACTGGGGAGATAGCCTGTGGGTCGGCTCCTGGTCTTGGGGTTGGGCGGGGGGTGGGGGAGGGTGGTCCTCTGGGTAACACCAGTAGAGTCATGGAAAACACTTCCATTCTTTCAGGCCAGGCTGGTGACCTGAATGTGTTCACTCACTCCTTTCTGATCCTCATACCTCTCCCACATTCCTTCCACCGATGCCCGGTTCCCCGCAGGCAGGTTCCCAGATACCAAAAAAACTTCCTCTCCTCATTTTGGGCACAGTCTTCTAGGAACCTTTTATTAAGAAATCCTCATTTTTCAGTAGGGGAGATTCACTGCTGAAATTATCAAAGGTAAAAGCAGAAAATTTTGGAGGGCAAAGTTAAAATACAAAACAGTAAGACTACATGACTATGAACCTGAACTCTGCCATGAGTTAGTGACAGGGGGAAAACAACAGGAAGAGGGATTTCCTCCAGATTAGACAATAAAATATACATAATATAGGGTGACTGTATTGGATCCCGGTTCAAACAGATCAATTGTAAAAAGTCATTCTTGGGTCATATAACTGATGATAGATGATGATGAGAGGTTAATATCCAGAACTCCTACAACTCAACAGAAAAGAAATATTAACAATTTAAAAATGGGCAAGGGACTTGAACAGACATTTCTCCAAATCAAAACCATAAGAGGCACCTTGGTAGCTCAGTAGGTTAAGCGACTGACTCTTGATTTCTCGACTTGGGTCATGATCTCAGGGTTGTGAGATTGAGCCCCACATTGGGTTCTGCACTGGGCATGGATTCTTAAGATTCTCTCTCCCTCTCCCTCTGCCCCCCCACCCCCGGCAAACACACACAATCACACACAAGACACCATATCACACCCATTAGGATGCCTACCATCAATAAAACAATACCAGAACATAACAAGTGTTGGCAAGGATGTGGAAAACTTGGAGCAGTGTTACTCTCAACAGCCAAACCATGGAAGCAACCCAAATAACCCCTGACAGATGCATGGGATAGCAGAATATAGTATACACACAAATGGGATACTATTCATCCTTAGAAAGGAGTGAAATTCTAATACATGCCACAATATGAATGAACATTGAGGACCTTACACTAAGTGAAATAAGCCAGTTGCAAAAAGATACATACTGTATAATTCCATTTTTATAAGGTATCTAAAATAGCCAGATTTATAGAAAATAAAGTGGTGGTTTCCAGACTGTGAGGGGAGGAGAGAATGGAGAGTTACTGTTTAATGGGTACAAGGTTTCAGTTTTGTACCAAGAAAAAAATTCTGGAGATTGGCTGTATGACAATGTGAATGTACTTAACACTACTGAACTGGATACTTAAAAAATAGTTAAGACGGTATGTTTCATGTCATGTGTATTTTGTCTCTTAAAAAAAGACATTCTTGGGACGCCTGGGTGGCTCAGTGCCTTCGGCTCAGGTCATGATCTCAGGGTGCTGGGATCAAGCCCCACATTGGGCTCTCTGCTTGGCAGAGAGCCTGCTTTCTCACTCCCTGCCTGCCTCTCTGTCTACTTGTGAATCTCTGTCAAATAAATAAATAAAAATCTTTTAAAAATAAAATAACCTCATAAAAAAAAAAAGACATTCTTAGGACAATCGGGGAAATTTGAGTATTAGGTGATGCCAAAGAATGATCACTATCTTTCTAAGATGTGATAATAACACTGCAGTTACACAATATCCACATTTTAAAAAAAAGATTATTTATTTATTTGACAGATAGAGAGCACAAGTAAGCAGAATGGCAGGCAGAAGGAGAGAGAGAAGCAGGCTCTCTGCTGAGCAGGGAGCCCAATGCAGGGCTCGATCCCAGGACCCCATAATCACGACCCCAGCTGAAGGCAGACACCCAACCAACCAAGCCACCCAGGAGCCCCAAAATCCAAATTTGTTAAAAGAGTCCAAATCTGAAATATATTGGTATGAAATAAAAGGTATCTGGGATTTGTTTTTATTTTTATTTTTTAAACATTTAATTTATTTATTTGTCAGAGAGAGAGGGAGGGAGGGTGTGCACAAGTAGGGGGAGCAGCCCGCAGAGGGAGAAGCAGGCTCCCCATTGAGCAGCTAGCCTGATGTGGGATTTCCCAGGACCGTGGGATCATGACCTGAACCAAAGGTAGACACTTAACCCACTGAGCCATGCAGGTGCCCCAGGAGGGGAAATTTGATAATATATTTTCAGACGTTTGAAAATCTCATCTCTGACAATTGGCTCTAAAAATTACTCATTCATTTTGAAGCTAAAAATAGTATATCAAAAATATTTTAAGTCAAAATATTTTTAACTTTATCTTCAAAGGGATTTTCATGAACGGCATGGCATTTGAGTTAGAAGGACCAGACCCAGGGGCGCTTGGGTGGCTCAGTCATTAAGTGTCTGCCTTTGGCTCAGGTCATGATCCTAGGGTCATGAAATTGAGCCCCATGTCGGGCTCCCTGCTCAGTGGAGAGCCTGCTTCTCCCTCTCCCACTTCCCCTGCTTGCCTTTCTTGCTGTCTCTCTCTCTGTCAAATAAATAATTTTTTTTTTTTAAAAAGTAGAAGAAGGACCAGACCCACTGATACTGGACAAAGGGAGAAGGGCCATGGTTCCGTTTTGGCCACACCGAAAGCCTTGCTTCATAGCAAAGAAGGACCATGGCTCTTCAGCCAAGCCAGGAAGATGTGGATACAGTTCTTTCCCTCAGCAATGCAGAGCAGCCTCTCTGAGGCCTCTGGCAGACTGAGAAATCTCAGTCGTGGGGCTGAGAAGTGGCAAGTGGTGGAAAACTGGTGTATGCCTGTTCAAACCAGGCTGGAATGATTTCAGATTCTAGAAGGTGAACTCAGAATCCCAGAACAGAACACATTGGGCCATTGTGCAGGTAGGTGGGTGGGAGAGGAGGGAATGCACCATCAATTCGGGGCAACTTTGTCCCTGCTGGCTGCTGTATGCCAGATGATGCAGAATAAATGGTTTAAGAGGCCCTGGGACTTCTGGTCCTGGGAAAATATGGAGTAAACACATCTCTCCCTATTCCCTCTATTAAGTGTAGTTAAAAGAACAACATACGGAGACTCTGAAAGGTGGCGAAAAGGAGACATACTGGCTAGGGACCTAGGGACCCACAAAATGACATGGTGGTGATTCCCAGGGTTTTCTTTTTGCCTTATATAGCTCACACTGAGTACTGGAGAAGCCAGCAACCCAGAAACTAATTGGTACAGACCCCAAAAAGGGGGGGGGGAGGGTTTGCTCTCTCTAGCCAAAGGACTAGTAAGGGACAGCCTAGAAAGAAAAATTTTAGGGGAGCCTGGGTGGCTCAGTCAGTTAAGCGTCTGCCTTTGGCTCAGGTCATGATCTCAGGGTCCTGGAATCGAGCCCCGTGTTGGGCTCCCTTGCTCAGCCAGAGTCTGCTTCTCTCTCTGCCTTTCCCCTCTTCTTATGCTCTCTCTCAAATAAATCTTTAAAAAAAAAGAAAGAAAGAAAACTGTTAGATAATAACCACTCTACTCCAGCCATAAAAACTGTAGAAAAAACTGCAATACCACCTATGCCCTGCCAGGCATGGACACTTCTATTCCTACCTGCTGGGTGGTGGCAGAAGAGGCCTAGTAGGGAGTCAGGATTTTTCCCTCTGCCAGGGGCCATGTTGCTCCTCCACTATGCCCGTGGAGGCCACACGGGGGCAGTACTGACGCCTCCTGCCCCCTCCAGCAGGGCAGAGGCTCAGTGGGCAATCTGAATTCCCACCCTGGCCCAGCAGTTACTACAAACCCCCCATCCCCACTGCCCAGGATGTCAGCAGAGGCTGAGTAGGGAACCTGAACTTGGGACAGCACTGAGAAGGGCTTCTAAAACAGAAGGTTTAAGTAAGATCCAGAGTCTCATAGCACTCAAAATTTCCAAGGCTGAAAGTCATTCTTCACACCAACAACCAGGCAAATCTGGAGCAGGAAAAGACACTCCAATCCCACTGATGCTAATACCCAGGTGACCCTGATGTTGAAATTACCTGACAAGGATTTTAAAACAGCCAGTGTTAAAATGTTTCAGTGAGCAATTATAAACTCACTTCATTTTTTATTTGCTTTTTATTAACAAACAAAATAATGATTACAAAACAACAACACAAGGGGTGCCTGGGTGGCTCAGTCAGCTGAGTGTCCAACTCATGATTTAGGCTTAGGGTCGTGGTCTCAGGGCCACGAGATCAAGCCCCCTGTCAGGCTTCACGCTGAGCATGCAGCCTACATAAGATTCTCTCTCTCTCTCCTTCTCCCCTGCAACTTGCATGTGCTCACATGAATGCATTCACTCTCTCTAAAAACACCACCACCAACAACAACACAAGAACAACAAGCTTAAAGTTAGAACAGCAACGAGTCAGATTGCTGCTGGAGTTCCTGAATATACCAGGGGTCCATGCTCTCTCACTGCGAGGCAGGACCCAAGCACGACTGTGCATTTAGGTATATTTATGACCAAGAAAAGTCGGAGAGAGGGAAACCACTGGAGAACAGAAAGAATTAAGAGCTTTTCATCAGGCAATCCCAAAGCACTCTGCCCTTTTCCTCTTCTTGGCCTCTGTATCCTCTGTGGTTCTTGTTCCATTTGAACTTGTAACAATTTCAAATCACTCCTTCCTATTTCTGCTTCTCATCATCTTCAGACTTTCTGGAGATTGATGAGACATTCAGACCAAATCTTTGAGCTCTTTCCTTTAGTTTATCCAGGTTAACCATTGGTTTGGCATCAGATGGCAGGCCTTTTAACCCACGGAGCCACCCAAGCGCCCCAGATGACAGGCCTTTTGATGGAACTGAAGAAATCCCAAATCTCACTGCCCAGGCAGTGGTCTTACTCTCCAAGCTCACAGGTGCATTGAATCATTGACCTCTCTTCTGCATTCCCT
Organism: Meles meles; assembly: GCF_922984935.1. Classification (NCBI taxonomy): domain Eukaryota; kingdom Metazoa; phylum Chordata; class Mammalia; order Carnivora; family Mustelidae; genus Meles; species Meles meles. The sequence continues at coordinate 31,767,906 of NC_060069.1, read as the reverse complement.
GGGTCTATGGTATCTCCGATGTAATTTTTACCACTTTCTTCTCTGCTGCCGCCTCTTAGGAGTTCTTCCTCTTTGACAGACTGTTCTGTGGGCTTTGGTTCGTCCTCTGTTTCATCTCCCAGTACATCTTCATTTGTCTCCTCTTCAGCATGCTTCCAAGACATGCCTGGGTGGCTCAGTTGGTTAAGCATCTTGCCCTTGGCTCAGGTCATGATCCCAAGGTCCTGTGCCTGAGTCCCACATCGGTCTCTCTGCTCACTGGGGATCCTGCTTCTCCCTCTCCCTCTGCCTGCTCCTCCCCCTGCTTGTGTTCTCTCTCTCTTCTCTAATAAATAAATAAAATCTTAAAAAAACAAAAAGATTTGCCTGGAGCCTGTAATAAGATTTTATTTTATTTCCTTAGTCTCCAAACCATGAACAACACATTGCTGCTTTAGTTCAGCAAGCTTCAGATTATGGGCTCCACCTTCTGCCATCATCTTGTTACCCTTCTAAGTCCACTCACAACTGCACTTAAAAACAAACAAAAAAATTGTCTTGGAAAAGACATAAAAGAAATGAAGAACTAAATGGAAAATTTGGAACTGAAAAAAGTAGAAAAAAAAAACCCTCAGTGGATGAGTTCTGTGGTAAAATGGAGAGGACAAAGGAAAGAATCAATGAACTTGAAGACAGAATAATAGAAATCACCCAACCTGAGCAGAGAGAGAATAGATTGAAAAAAAAAATAAATGAAATCTCAGGAGTTTGTGGAACTTTAAAGAAAACATCTAATATTTGTGTCACTGTGATGTGGAAATGGTGGGTATTGGAACTGGTGGTCCAGAATAATTCTTGAGAGGTCTTGAGTACAGTGGTTTTATTAAAGCATGGGGATAGGACCGGTGGGGGGAAAGAGGTGCACTGGCGTTGTGACGAATTATACTTTGGAGTTGGGAGAAGTAAAGACAAAGGAAGTTTCCAAAAGGATTTTCATATTTAAAGAAGATTGGATCTTAGAGGTCAGGTTAGTATTAAGATAAGTTTGCCTTTTGCAATTAGCATATTATCACTGCGGCAGCTAAGCTCCTTGAAGAAGGTCACTCTGCCTGTCCCAAGCACTTGTCAACCAGCTATAAGTCATAAGATTTAATTTTATGTACATTTCCTTTGCCTTTGTTCTCCACATCAACTGGAATCCCAAAATTAGAGGAGAAAGAAGGTGGGGCTTTAAAAGTATTCAAATAAGTATGGCTCAGTATTTTCCAAATACGGCAAAAGACCTAAACCTACAGATTCAAGAAACTCATCAAATCCCAAACAAGATAACCCCCCCTGCCAAAAATCCATTCCAAGATAATACATCATAGTCAGACTTCTGAAAACTAAGGACAAAGAAAAAATCTTGAAAGCAGCCAGGGAGAAATGACACCTTCCCTATAATGGAAAAACATTTTGAATGACATAAAATTTCTCATTGGAAGCTTTAGAGAGCAGAAAAAGTGGCACAATATTTCCTTTCCTTTTCTTTTCTTTTTTGGCACAACATTTCCAAGTGCTGAAAGAAAAGTGTCAACTCAAAATCCTATATCCAGTGAGAATTGGGAATAAAAAGGACATGGACATTCTCAGACAAAGAAAAACAATGAGAATTTGTCAACAGCAGAACTACCCTTAAAAAAGTCACTACCGGAAGTTTTAGAAAGAGAAATTAAGTGATTAAAAAATGATTGAAAAAAGAATCTTGAATCAAGAAGGAAGAACTGAAGTGTAAAAAAAGTCTTAAAAAAGTTAATATAATATGCTTTCCTTCCTTATTTGAGTTTTCTAAATGACATCTGATGGTTTAAGCAAAGAATTAGTGGTTGAGTGCATGATAAATTAGGGAAGTTGGTAAGTGTAAGTTATAATTTCTCCTTCAAGCAACTGCACAACGAAAAGGAGAAATGAAGTGACAACTGGCCAGGAGGAGGGGCTCTGTGGTCCCCATGATTTCCTCTTTCCTCAAAAGATCAAAGCCCATCAGGCCCAGTCTAGTGTACCCTCCCAGTCTAGTGTCCCCAGTCCCACACACTCACTCATTCATTGTCTGATGTGATTCTCAATTTATGTTGAAGAAATATTTAAGACCGTTATAAACAGGGGCAAGTAAAGGGACTTAAACTTTTTTTTTTTTTTTTTAAGATTTTATTCATCTAGGGTCACCTGGGTGGCTCAGTGGGTTAAAGCGTTAAAGCCTCTGCCTTCGGCTCAGGTCATGATTCCAGGGTCTGGGGATTGAGCCCCGCATCAGGCTCTCTGATCAGCAGGGAGCCTGCTTCCCCTTCCCTCTCTGCTTGCCTCTCTGCCTACTTGTGATCTCTGTCTGTCGAATTAAAAAAATATATTAAAAAAAAGACTTTATTCATCTATTTGACAGACAGAGATCACAAGTAGGCAGAGAGGCAGGCAGAGGGGGCAGGGGGGAAGCAGGCTCCCTGCCGAGGAGAGAGCCGACATGGGGCTCAATCCCAGAACCCTGGGATCATGACCTGAGCCAAAGGCAGAGGCTTTAACCCACAGAGCCACACAAGTGCCCCTGGAAGAAACTTTTGATATCTCATTGAAACTGGTAATGTCAACACAAGTAGAACTGAGATAAATTATACACAGATAATATTATACTGACTGCCTACTAAATATCTATACAAAGAAATACTCTTCAAACACTGTCAATAAATCAAAATAAAATTCTACTCAAAATAACCAAAATTATTTGGAGTGCCTGGGTGGCTCAGTCAGTTAAGCATGTACCTTCAGCTGGGGTCATGATTCCAGGGTCCTCAGATGGAGCCCCACATCAGGCTCCCTGCTCGGTGAAGAACCTGCTTCTCCCTCTCCCTTTGTCTGCTGCTCCCCCTGCTTGTGTTCTCTCTCGGTCAAATAAATAAATCTTCGGGGAAAAAAATGACCAAAATTACAGAAATGGAGAATAGATTAGACAGCTGTTAGGGCTGACTAAGGGGAAAGGGGAGTGGTCAGTCTATAAAGAAGTAGCCAATAGAGATCTTGTAGGTAAGAGTTCTGCATCCTGACTGTAGTGATGGTAACACAGATCTCTATATGTGATAAAGCGGCAAGGAATTGCACACACACACTGTACCAGTATCAAGTTCCTGTTTTGATATTGTATCACAGTTACTTAAGAGGTATCCAGTGGGGGAAATTGTATGAGAGGTTCAGAAGCTACTCTGTACTATTACTGCAACTTCCTGTGAATCTATAATTATCTCAAAAGTTTTTTTAAAAAATTTTAACATAAAAATGAAGTAAAAAAATTATGCAATGATCAAAGTTTAATTTTCTATCTTGCCTCCCCCCCACCCCGCCCCATTTCACCGAGATGTAACTGGCATATAGTACTACATAAGTTTAAGGTATACAGAACAGTGACTTGACTTACATGCATTGTGAATGATTACCACTGTAAGTTAACATCCATCCTCTCATATAGATTTTTAAAAACACTTTTTTCCCTGTGATGAGAACTCTTAGGATCCACTCTCTTTAACAAGTTTCATTATACTATACAGCAGTGTTAACTATAGTCATCATGTTGTACATTGTATCCCCAGTGCTTTCTTATTTTATAACTGGAAGCTTGTACCTTATGACCACCTTCATCCATTTCCTCCTCCCCCGACCTCCCACCTCTGGTCACCACACATCTGATTTCTAAGAGTTTGGTTCTTTGTTTAGATTCCACCTTTAAGTGAGATACCATAGTGTTTTTCTCATCTGAGTTCACTTAGCATAAAGCCCTCTAGGTCCATCCATGTTGTCTCAAATGGCAGGCTTTCTTTGTCAAAATGGCTATTTCATTGTGTGTACACACACACACACACACACACACACACATGCACACACACACACACACACACACATATACCACAACTTCTTTACCCATTCATCTATCAGTGGGCACCTAGGTTCTTTCCATGTATTACATGGAAATTAATACAATTTCAAATTGTATTACAAATAATGCTGCTATGAACATGTTAGCGCAGATATCTCTTTGACACAGTGTTTTCATTTCCTCTGGATATATACTCAGAAGTGGAATTGCTGCATCATACGGTAGTTTTAATTTTTTGAGAAATGTCCATACTGCTTTCCATAGTGGCTCGGCTATGGCCAACAGTCCACGAGGATTTCCTTTTCTTCACATCCCTACCAGTATTTATCTTCTATCTTGTTTTTTAAAAAAATACCCTTCATTATAAAAATGATCCCTGACAATATATACTTATGTGTGGATAAAAGTCTTTGTATTTCCAACTAGCAATTTATGTTGGGAAAATGAACCAAACTATATTTTTTGAGGATCTACTTACTATATTGGTCCTGATATAAAGCAGAATTCAAACATAAACAAAACAGGGCTCTGTCCTCAAGGAACTTAAAGCCCAAGGAATCAAGGCACAAATGCAGGAAAACCTTCATAACTCAGGAGTTAGACAACATAGTCCCTCCATAACAGATGCTCTGGCTTGGGCCAGAGACAGCACCTCTTACAAGTTCTAAAGGCAGGCTTCGTGGGGCCAGTCCTTAAAAAACCCCCATGGAGGCAGATAACCTTGAAGCGGGTTTTAAAAGGTGGAGATGGTGAAGCCAGAGATTCAAGCAGTAAGGGAATAACTTAGACAGATGGTGAAAATGAGAGACACACTGGGGGCTGGTGCACTGGAAGACAAGACCCTCTGGGTTCAGTGGGGAGCCCCTGGAATGCAGGCTGCAACTGGGTGCATGTATCTGGGCAGGAAAGGGCTAAACCAGAGTGTGGAGATTATTTTAGTGGTTGTGTGCAGGACAGATCAGGGAGCTGGATAAGCACAGTGGTAATTTCTGCTTCAGACCACTGCACAAATAAGAATGAGAAATGAAGTGACTTCTGGTTGGGAGGGGCACCTCTGAGACCCCCAGAATCTCCTCAAACCTCAGCAGGCTTATTCCAGTGTCCCTATCCTAAGCACTCATACATTAATTCAACCTGCAACTACCTAACCCTGAGGTCCTGAGGTCCGAGGAGTGGGCCAAGTTCAAGGACCCAGGAGGCAAGTCTCACATGGTCCTTGCTGTATTAGGTTCTTCTGAGTATCCATAAGTGAAAGTGAATGTGTTGAAAGGCCACCACCCTTATCTACTTCATTACCTCCTTTCTAGAGTAGCACTATCCAACAGAAGCAGATAAGCCACATATGTATTTTTAAATTCTCTAGTAACACTTGAAAAAACGTAAAAAGAAGTAGGTGAAATTAACTTTAAAATATATTTTATTTAACCCAATATATCTAAAATACCATTTTAACATACAATCTATATGAAAACTATTGATGAGATTTTAACTAGTTTTCATATTAAGTCTTCAAAATCCAGAGTATATATACACTTACAACATATCTCAAGTTAGACTAGCCACATTTCAAATGCTCAGGTGACCAGTGGCTACCATATTGGACGATGTAGCTGTAAAAGCTTGCTACTCAAAGTGTGGTCCCTGGACCAGTAGCATCGACATCAATGTTAGAAATAAGGAATCTTGGGGCACCTGGGTGGCTCAGTGGGTTAAAGCCTCTGCCTTCAGCTCAGGTCATGATCCCAGGGTCTTGGGATCGAGTCCCGCATCAGGCTTTCTGCTCAGTGGGGAGCTTGCTTCCCCCCCCCCCCCCCCGCCCCCGTCCCCGCCTGCCTCTCTGCCTACTTGTGATTTCTGTCTGTCAAATAAACAAATAAAATCTTTTTAAAAAGGAGGCACCTGGGTGGTTAAGTGGGTTAAAACCTCTGCCTTCGGCTCAGGTCATGATCCCAGAGTTCTAGGATTGAGTGCCGCATTGGGCTCTCTGCTCGGCAGGGAGCCTGCTTTCCCCGTCCCCCTGCCCCCGCCTGTCTCTCTGCCTACTTGTGATCTGTCTGTCAAATAAATAAATAAAATCTTTAAAAAAAAGAAAGAAAGAAGGAATCTTAGGCCCCACTCCAGAACTAATTCATCAGGTTCTTTACTTCAATAGGAAGTACCTGAGTAATCCACAGGTACAAAAATGGAACAGTTCTGCCTCACACATTAGAGAAGAGAGATATAGGGTGCATAGTGTTTGGGCTATTCAACATCAACATTTCTCCTAGTCATCGAAGTTCCATGCCATGATTTAACTCAGTCCTAGCTCCAGACAGAGATCTAAGCCAAGCAGCACTTCTCCTTGGTGCTGAGCACTGTGGTTGGTTCAGGCATTTCATGTGACCCAACAAGACTCAACGAGACCCAATGGATCCTTTGATAGATTCATATGATAGAATCCTTTGATAGACTGAATGAAAAAGGTCGTGCATTCTGGAGCCATTTTTGAGCATGATGGGAGAGCCTGCCTGCATATGTATGAAGCCTGTGAATGGAGGAAAAACCAGAAACTGATGACCTCATTTGAGTCCCTGCTTCAGGGCTTACAGGTGGACTTTTCAGATTTGTGAGCCAGTAAATTACCTGTTTGTTTAAACTTGTTTGGGTTGTGTGCTAGTGAGGTATCTGTCTCCTCCTCCACATCCTCTCCTGGTTCTCTACCAGGCTCTGTGCCTCGGGATATTGACCTTCAAGGAGTACATCAATAGGCTCCCTTTGCCCTCTGGTTTTCTACGGAGCTTGGCCAATGGGAGGTACCAGCAGCAGAGTAGGAAGAGACTGAAGCCGGGATATTTATTTGCTTGCCTCCCTCCTTGTGAGCTTGCTGAGGGCTAACTTCCTTTCTATCAAAGCTACTCTCAGGTAGCTTTCTCCTTCACTTACTTTCTCTGGTTCTAGTAGTCCTCTGTCTCCTTACTCCTTTATGGCCTACAGCTGTCTGCTCCCCAAGGTGGTCAGTCCTGCACTACTGCCCATTCCTTCTGGTTGCCCTATTCCCTGACCATGACTCTGCAGTAAGTTCCTTTATCAAACTCTCCTTGAGGCATCCATTTAGAGTGTGCCATTTGTTTCCTTTTGGGAAAAGGAAGTCAATATTGTATTGACTGGTACAATAATTAGTATCAGGAGTGATCTTAAAATAGGATTCCATGGGTAAAAAAGAGGTGGTATATGTGTGTATGTGGTGTATGTGTATATATGCACACACACACACTCACACACACACACACACACACACACACACACACACACACACACACAGAGTGGACTGTTACCCAGGCATAAAAAAGAATGAGGTCTTGCCCTTTGTGACAACATGTTTGGACCTAGAGGGTACTATGCTAAATGAAATAAGTCAGAGAAAGACAAATACCATATAATTTCACTTATATGTGGGATCTAAAAAACAAAACATATAAACAAGCAAACAACAAATAAACAAAAGAAACAGACACAGAAATGCAGAGGACAAACGGGTGGTTGCCAGAGGGGGATGGGTAGGAGGATGGGTGAAACAGATGAAGAGGATTAAGAGGTACAAACATCCAGTTATAAAATAAGTCATGGAGCTGAAAAGTACAGTATAAGAAATGTAGTTAATGATACTGTAATAACACTGTATGGTGACAGATGGTAACTCCACTTACTATGGTGAGTACTGCGTAATACATAGAATTATTGAAAAAAAAAAAAGAAGATTCCAGAATTGAGTTGCCCATGTATCTGAGGAAACATGGATAACCTCCTTGTGGTGGTGACATGGGACCCTGGCAATCCGTAACATGCAGGGTCATCACTGCATCACTGGGCGTGGCACGGGATAAAGCACGGGTAGAGGAGGATAAAGACATGAGGAGATTCAAGATTTAACCAACTTGAAGTACCCATCACAAACTGTGTAATATCTGTCCAGTGAGCCACAAAATTGGAGAGGCATATCAGCCTGCCATTATAAAATGGAAATGGGTATACACTGGGCAGATCCAAAGGCACAGTGAACTACTTGATTCCCCAGGCATCCAACACCTCTGCCTGATTTTATCTCCTTCAACATTCTACCAGTGCCCTCAAGAGAAACAAATAAGGTCAGTTAGTGGCAGAAAAGAAAGCACAGCCTTCTCTTCCAGAAGCAGCCAGAGTGTTGCACCGCAGCCCACTCTGGAGTGGCTCCAAAAGCCTGGAATGAAGGGATGTTCTCCAGCGAGCAGTACTCTGCTACAGATCTAGCTAAGGCTCAGATCTACCCTGATGTGTGGGGAGTAACTAACAGGCTGGCCAGCTGGTCAGGAATTTTCAAAGAATAAGATCAGAAGACCAAGGGCAAGGCAGTCAAAGGAAAGGTGGACTTCTTGCTATCCACAAAGGAAAAAGATACTCATGTTCCACAGAAATGGCCATCCAAAGGAAGAAAAAAAAAAAAAAAAGAAATGCTCATCCAAGGGCCTCTGTTGTAGATGAGACTTTCAATAATCAGGAAGATAAGATGACCCAACCTGTGGACATCAGATGGCCTCTTCCTCAGATACTCTGGTGCTTGGTCAATGGACCCACTTACAAAGTGGTCATGATGACAGAAAAGGAGACAGTGATGGGCTTAACAACATAGACTTGACCTCACCAAGCTCATCTGGCTACTGCCAACATCTTCTGGGGGGGGGGGGCAGATTTTTAACTACAAATTCAAAAATTTTTATAGCTGTAACTCTATGCAGGTTATCTATTTCTTCATTGATGAGATTTGAGAGTTTGTGTCTTTCAAGAAATGCATCGATTTTGGGTCACCTGGATGGCTCAGCCAGTTAAACACCTGTCTTCAGCTTCGGTTATGATCTCAGGGTTTTGGAATCAAGCCTCACATTGGGCTCCCTGCTTAGCAGGGGAGTCAGTTTCTCCCTCTCCCTCCCCACACTCATGCTCTCTCTCAAATAAAATCTTTAAAGATGCATTAAAAAAAAAAAAAGCATCCAGGGACACCTGAGTGGCTCAGTGAGTTAAGCCGCTGCCTTTGGCTCAGGTCATGATCCTAGGGTCCTGGGATTGAGTCCCACATCAGGCTCCTTGCTCAGCGGAGAACCTGCTTCTCTCTCTGTCTCTGCCTGCCACTCTGCCTGCTTGTGCACGCTCTCTCTCTGACAAATAAATAAATAAAATCTTTTTTAAAAAAGTATCCATTTCATTTAAATTGTTAAATTTATTGGCATTAAGTTATTTATGAAATTTCTAAATTATCCTTTCAATACTTGTAAAAACTGTGATAATGTCAATTCAGTCATTCCAGATACTGGCAATTTGTGTTTTCTACACTTTTTCTTGATCAAAACTATAGGTTTAACAACTGTAGAGATCTTTTTTTTTTTCTTAAAGAATCAGTTTTTAGTTTCATTTATTTTCCTCTACTTTTTGTTTAATATTTCACTGAATTTCTCTCTGGTCGTTATTTCTTTTCTTCTGTTTATTTTGAGTTCAAATTACTCTTTTTCCCCCAATTTATTAAGATGGAGGCTGAGGTCATTTGATTTTTGACTGATCTTCTGTAAATACAACATTTAGTGCTACACATTTTCCTGAATACTGCTGCTGGGTGCTCCGCATGTTTATTCAGAAGCTGTGTTGAGCCCAGAAATGGTACCACTGCCACAGGGACCAGCCAGCCACCCAGGCACTGAACCCCTTTCAACATGTTGGGGAAAGTTATTTGTCTTTATAGGAGGAGACATATAGCACGGGTACAGATTTGCCTCCCCTGCCTAAAGCATTTCTGCCAGAATCACCAGTTTATGGGATTGCAAAATGCCTTACCTCTTGCCACATTTATCTCACACGATGCTGCTTCCATCAAAGGGACACATTTTATTGCAAACCAAGTGGGACAGTGGCCTCACTTAGAATTCCTGGTCTTACTACATGTTCTATCACCCAGAAAGAGCTAGTTTGGTAGAACAGTGGGTTGGGCTGTTTAGCTCTCAGTTTATAGCCTTAAGAATCAGCAGTCAGTCTATGGAGCCATCTCCCCATAGCTAGAATGCATGGCTTTGGGAAACAGGGGTAAAGAGGGGGGGTGACCCTCCTCACTGTTATCCCAGTACACTACAAAGAAATTTTTGTGTTTCCTATCTCTGCAGACTTGGGCTTTGTGGGTTTAGAAGTTCTATTGCCAAAGAGGATGATTCTTCCAGAGAACATATCCATAGTTCCATTAAACTATTAGAAGAAACTGCCTCCCGAGTGATAACATTGTGACAGACAGTGTCCTCAAACTCTAGCTTCCTTTTCTTTCTTTGGGAATAGAACTCTAGAATTTTAACTGGAGTTAATATGGCGACCCTGCTGAAGACCACAGACTAGATTATCATTTATAAGACATTGATTCCTTCCCTCCTCTCTTCCCTTCGTGAGCGTATACTTTCTGCCCTACTGATGTTGAGCTTGGGTATGTCACTTGTGTGGGCCAATGGGATGTTAGCAGACATGATCCAAGCTAAGGCTTTAAATGTGCTTGTGAAATTGGTGGGCTCAGGCCTTCATCTTGCCATTCTGATTCTGGACAGGGAAGAGCAGAAGTAAAAGGGTTCATACCTCTGCCAGGTCACCACCAATCTTGCTCTAAGGCAACCTTCTCCGCGTAGCTTCTAACCTATGTACATGACTTACCAAGGTGTATGTATGCTGCTTTTACCATGAAAGTCATTACTGTGAGGAACGCATGGCCTGGGAGCTTGCTGGTGGCAAGAGGATCAGAGATACATCCCAGAGGATGAGATCTGAACTGAAGGTGCAACGAGCCATGTCCAGCTGAATCCAACATAGACAAGCCAAACACCAGTTCATCTGTAGGTACATGAATGAGAAGTTAATGCTTACTATTGGCCGCCACTGGTATTTTGTGGTTGTTTGTTACACAGCATTTTTGCGGCACAGCCAACTGAGACTCTAAGGGTGGCCATGTGACTAAGTTTTGGGCTTTAGGATGGAAGAGAAAGTTATATGTGCAACTTTTAGTTCATGACCTTCACAGAAAAGTGTGTGCCCTCTGCTTTCCCTCTTCTTCGTGCTGCAGAAATGTGTGATGGGAGCTAAGTCTACGTGCTGAGGATGACAGACACAAGGTGGGAAGGGCCTGGGACCTCCACACTATGGCAATGAACTATCAGCATAGGACTGCTTACACTCAGACTTTTATATCAGAAAGAAACAACTTGTCATTTTGGCTACTGTTGCAGCAGGAATGCTAGCACCCTAATGCAGCATAGGTTTTCTGCCAGTAGCAACCAGGAGGTCCTGAGAAAATGGGTTGTTGCAAGCCCCCTGCAGTATTCATGCAACCACAGTCCCACCATGGCTGCTGCTGGTCTCCTCCTTGCTCTGCTGTGGGTCCTGCTCATTTTGCTGTTGACCACTGGACCCAAGGTCTGCCTTGAATCACTGCTGCCCCTATCACAAAGGCTCCCATTTCCTGCAGCACAGCTAGTGGTGAGGGTCTGTCTGGCTTGACTGAAGGGCTAACCGCAACTGGACACTTTATGTGCTTGCCCTATATTCTAAAGCACAAAAAAAGTTAAAGCAGGGATGCATGTCTACTTACCCTAGAAGTTGGAGGTGCAAAGACAATGGAGCGTCGTTGTTTTCTAGAATCTAATCTTTCTCGTAAGCCCCTGCCCTGCTGGGTGCAAAGGGGAGATTTAGATTTGCCAGTAAATAGTAGGTGGGATGAGTTTGGTTCAAGCAGTGTCTTTGGGGGTAACTTGGTTTCTCTTAAGTAAATGCTGCTTCTCTTTCCCCTTCCCCTTCATCTTTTCCAGATGGTTATCTGGGACTATGGAAAAGGAAAGGCACAAACATAACTGTGTGATAGAAGGAAAGAATTGCCTTGGATCCCTTTAAGTAGGTCCTCGTACTATTCTCTGGTTCTGCCATGAAATACTGGGTCTGATTCCTGAGTTCCTATAATTATCCGCTGAGACGCAGTGGGCCTAATCTAGTCTTTGGAGTGTGATGCCAGCACCCAGAGCTGGTGTCCATGGTCCCAACATTTGCCTTCTGCCACAAAGTCCTCCCTCTGAAGGCTTTTCATACCAGCTCTCAGTGCAAGCCTCTACAACACTTCTCATGCTTTCCTGGGGCACAGGGAAGATTTTGGTCTCCTGCAGAACAAGTATAGGTTGTCAGGGACTGGGTATGGTATCCTGGTTTTCATTGGCCTAGATTCTGCCCTCCATCGCTGCTAAATTATTGTTCCTACAGTATTTTGGTCATGATGCAAAGCCAAGTGCAAGGCTTCTCCTAGCAGCCTCCAGCCTCCCTCATGCCTTACCTGGGGAAGTGGTCCACAAGCCTCTGATGTTCTTGGATTCTTCATAGTCTCCGTACCTGTCTTCTATAGTTTCCCCTGGTCAAGATCTGGATGGACTGGGGAGGATGGACAGGGGAAAATAAGAACCCTGGAGCCTGCCTGCCCTCCTTCCTTTCCCTCCTCTGTTTCTCCTGTCCACATGCTTGCAGATTAAAAGACACAAGTGTTACTTTTATTTCCTCTTCCTTTTTTCCAGGGCAGTGACCCTTACGGTCTGGACACTATAGGTAGGTGGAGTTTCATCCCTGCAGTATGGAACAGGCACCATGCTCTGAGTGAATTAGTCATGGCTTTTGATAAGAGGGCTGCAGGGCAACTGTGAACTAGGACCCTCTAAGAACAATTATATTGATAGTCCATCCCTTGAATGCTACCTATTAAAAGGTTAAGATGCTCTGCTGGGGTGCTTGGTGTAAGCACCAAGCCTAGTCGCTGGCTTTTGTTTTGTGGGGTACCAGAAACACCAGTACTTCTCTTTGTCAAATATTTACAGTGTAAGTTCCTTTCTATCCTTTCTACATCCAGGGGTATGGCACGAAGTTCTGCTCCATTACCCCAGGCAATCTGTGGGCACACTCATCTCCTGGCAGTGCCTTTCCTACAGCCTTGCTTATTTAGTCTAGAAGAATGCCATATTTGTATGTGCCCTTGCATATGCACCTGCTTCCCCAGCACCCTCCAGGAGGTTCTCGGCACTCCAAATTTGTTTTTCAAGGTCTCCCTGCCAGGTGAAAAGTTAGTAACACCGCTTACGTACATTTACAGGTGAAATTACCCAACTCCTTACTGAGAAAGGCTTATTCCTAGCTGTGACAGACTCTACAGCTTTACTTTCTGAAGACCGGGGGTATGCGCTCTTGCAACATGTGCAGTTAGTTCCTCTTTGTTTCCCTGGTCACAGGCTGTTCCCCAAGCCTTACCTGCCACACAGGATGGCCTATGGGAGTGCCAGCTGTTCTATAGTAGTTACCAATATGCTACCGAATCTTTAACTAATGTTCTCTCTGGGATTTGGGTGGATTAAAATCTTGGGCAGGGCATACTGTAGGACACTTTTATGGAATTCTATATAAGAAGTCAAGGTGGGCTTTATTATCTTCATGTCCAACTAGATGCTCTATGCGAGGATGGAATGGGGACGGGGCTAATGGGGTTACCCACTTACCAAAGAGAGATCAAGTTTCCCCCCTAAGACTGAACCAGAAGAGTCTGTGAATAGTAGAATAACACCTTCTCTGTCTGCTGGATGAGGTGCTCAGACTCTGCTCTAAGATCATGGGGAGCCCTCCCTCTGTCATGGTTTGCTGCCATTCACCGAGGAAATAACACCAGTTCTGGGGGCCAGGTCCCTTTGGATGATGGAAGGCAATTTTCTCCTTAGGCAGACTGCTAACAGATGGAGAACAGTTCATAAATGTCTGGGCACTCCATTTGATAGGGCGTTTTTGTCCCCATTTCTTGAGTCCTGAATTTCCCAACTCAATGTCCAGGCAAGTCGGTAGCCTAAGTTTGGTAGACCTGAAACCTGCATTCACTTTTTCTATTTGGGTACTAATGGCAAACAAGCCTTCAAAATTCCCTGAGAATCAAAGAGAAAGACTTTATTTGCGCCATCAGATTTTGCAATCAGAAATGAGGCAGAGCCGGGGCAGCAGGGGGGCAGCAGCGGTGTGCTGTGAATGACATCACAGACATGGTGGTGGAAACCTGTTCGTCCTGAGTAAGCAGACCCGGGTCAGACATACAGCAGGCACTCGGCTCAGCTTCCATCCCTGGAAAGCTTTCTTGCTTTATTCCCACCAGCTAGTAAATGACATCCATTACTTACTAAGCACTTACAACAAGGCAGGTCCTACGCTAGGCATTTTCAGGAATTTCTGGAGGCAAGTTCCCCAAACTTGATGAGTTTGTTTTGTCTGTAAAACTGGCTTAAAAACCTCATGAGGCTATTTTACTGGCTACCTGAGCACATTGCCTGGCACGCTATGAGCACTTAAATTTAGTTGTTGCTATAAAGATTTTACTGGGCTTTGTATCTGAATTTATATTAGGAAACTAGGCATTAAGTTCCAGGCTGTCTGAATCCATTCAGTTCCTGAGTTCAGAAGGAAAGGATACCAAGTTATCAGAAGATAAATGAGTATTAGGTTTCTGAGTTTAATAAGAGATACTTGTATTTTTAAACGTTTTTTATAAACTACAGCTACCCTCAGAGGTTCTGAAACCCCTACCTGAGGTTGAGAAGTAAAATGGCATACACCTTTGTGCAAACTTTCCCAGAGAGAAATGTGGTTCTTCGTACATTTCTAAACTGTCATCATGCTGGCAGAGCTTAAGGTGGGCAAAAAAGCAAAACAAAATACCAAACCCCAAACTCCACAAGAATCCTTTACTTCCTTTCTAGTGAGAGGGTATTCCATGCTCCTGATGGGTGACCCACAACCTATTCTGAAATACAGGATAACCATAAAAAGAGAAGACTATGGGTCCATGGCAGCACAGGCTCAATGCCCAGAAATGATTTGGGTGAGGCAGAAAGTGTACATGACTTTGCTCAGGCCTGGAACAATGTCAGAGCATTCAAAGTGGAGGTGGACCATCAGCCGAAGCTGATCGAGTCAGCAAGACTTGGACACATGGACAAGAAAGGTGGCATCCCTGAAAAGAGGAACAGTCTGAACAGAGGGGCCAAGGGAAGCGCAGTGAAACCAGGTTGAAGAGCGTGTTGGAAGTCCCCTCAGTTTTCAAGAAAAAAGCAGATCATGGGGTACCAGAAACATCAGTACTTCCTGATAGGAGAAAACCAAACTTCAAACTACAAAATATACTTTATTTTTTTTTAAGATTTTATTTATTTGACAGACAGAGATCACAAGTAGGCCTCTAGAGAGGCAGGCAGAGAGGGGGAAGCAGGCTCCCTGCCGAGCAGAGAGCCCAACGTGGGGCTTGATCCAGACTCTGGGATCATGACCTGAGTCTAAGGCAGAGGCTTTAACCCACTGAGTCACCCAGATGCCCCATATGAAATATACTTTAAAAGAGCACATATACATATACAAACTTGTAACCCGAATCTTGAAAGTCTTCTGCGTGCCCGCCCCGGATGCATCCCTCTCCTTTCTCTAGAACCAATCACCAAACTGCATTTTTTTGGTTTCCTTGCTTTCTGTAAGTATTGAATACAGAAAAACTTATTCAGTTGGGCCTACTTTTGACCTTTTTGTGAGTGCAGTCATAGTGTATGTGTTCTTCTGTTACTATGTTTCTACCGTTTTGGAGATTCCTCTGAGTTTTTTTATATCGTTGTAATAAGTACCTTTACACTGTATAGTACCCATTCTATAGATGCTTTTACACCCCATTTGAGTGACTTCCTTTGCTTAGCTAATTATTATAAAGCATACTGATGTAATTATTTTTATATATATTACTTGGGATATACGCACAGGAGTTTATTGAGGATACAGACCAAGGAGTGGAAGTGCTGGGGCTGTGGGGGAACTATAGGTCCTACTTTACTAGGTAATACCAACCTGCTTTCCAAAGAGTTGCCTCAAATGATGTTCCAACCAGCAAAGTCATAGTTTATGCTGCTCTTCATCTTGGCCAATACTTGCTGTTCTCTGGCTTTTGAATTTTGCGCAGCTGGTGAGGATGAAATGGTACCTCACTTTAGATTTAATTTGCATTTCCTTGATTATTGGGGTTTCTATTTCTGGGACTCCAAAATACTGTTGGGGAATCAATCTTACTGAACTACTTCAAGAATTTACATCATTAGTGCTATAAATTATTGGAATGTTTTGTTCTTACAGTTATAACAATACACATAAAGCAAATGTGAATTGCGCCCCCAAACATCTCCCAGACCTTATTCTACACACTCACATACATGTATGTTATAGAGTAAACATTTGTGTCTCCCCCAAATTCATATAATGAAATCCAAACCCTGAATGTGCTATGAGGATTACTTTTGGAAGGCAATTAGGTCATAAGGGTGGGGCCCTTAAAAATGGGATTAGGTCTTCCTCCTGCTCTCCGCTCTGCGCCATAGGAGGAAACAAGGAAAAGACGACCATCTACACGCCAGGAAGCAGGCTCTCACCAGACACCAGACCTGCCAGCACCTTGATCCGGGACTTCTAGATTCCAGAACTGTGAGAAAAAGATGTCTGTTGTTTAAACAAGCAGTCTATGGTGATTTGTTGTAGTAGCCCAAACTAAGCAACGCTGAAATCTAATTTAACTACAACTTGCTTCTTTATGTGAATTGTGGACCATCCCATTCCAGTATGCATGGACGTACTTCATTCTTTCTAGCTGCTGTGTAATATTTCACGGTATGGATGACCCATAATTTCACAATCTTCTCTTTATTAATTTTTTTGAGCATGTACTATTTGGATTTATAAAATCTAGTGTGTATAAGAGCATATTCCTCCTACTCCTCTTCCTCAGGAACTCAGTAACACTGGCCTGGAGGCAACCAAAGTTATCGGATGCAGTAAAAACTGACCAGATGGGGCGCCTGGGTGGCTCAGTGGGTTAAGCCTCTGCCTTCGGCTCGGGTCATGATCTCAGGGTCCTGGGATCGAGCCCCCTATCGGGCTCTCTGCTTGGCGGGGAGCCTGCTTCCTCCCCTCTCTGGCTGCTGCTCTGCCTACTTGTGATCTCTCTCTCTCAATCTGTAAAAAAGAAAAAAAAAAAACAAAACAAAACAAAACAAAAAAAAACTGACCAGATGCTCACCACTGCCATTTCTTCTTCCTGAGCACACAGGAAGCCATGTCCCAGTTTCCTTGACTTGGGTTGGGGTCAGATAACTCGGTCTGACCAACACCACATGGGAGGAAGTAACAAGCACAATTTCCAGTGTTTGCTACCTTTCGTGGTTTTCTCTCCCTTAGCTAACCAGCTGGCTGAATGCAGAGTCCAGTGGAGAACTCCAAGGAGGCCCTAGAAGATGCTGCCATAAGACATTATACGCCAAAATCTCCAATTCTCTGCTTGGAGGAGAGGAACTAGGAACATCTGCATTAAGAAATAAGCTTTTGGGTTAAACCAGTCAACTTTTGGGGCTGTAATTTTAGCTAGCATTAATTATAACAATACACATATTTCTTTTTTTTTTTAAGATTTTATTTATTTATTTGACAGAGAGAGATCACAAGTAGGCAGAGAGGCAAGCAGAGAGAGTGTATCATGAAATATTCGAAGTAACAAGCAGTTGCCAGTTCTCTATCAATGAACACGTAGATTATTTCCGGCTTCTCCCTATTACAATGATGCTATAATAAACATCCTAATGAGGTAGGTTTTTAGACATATTAAACCCTTAAGTGTTTGAAATGGAGCAGGCACCTAGGAACCTGCTCCACCTCGATGAGGTATTTCCTATCTCTTGCTTCATTCAGCTGGAGCTCATCAAGTTGGCAGCATGGTGCCAGTCTGGCTGAGCCTCAAGCTACTCCCTGGCTCAGAGTCCAGCTGATGCTGAGATTTGCCCTTCTGCACAGACTGATTTTTTTTTTTTTTCTATAGTAACCTTTGCACCAACCAATTTCTTATATGCTCTGAGTGCCTGTCCCCTTGGACATTCGATTCCTGGGTAAGCCAAGACATCAGCTTCTCACCAGGCTCCACACTCCTAGTTTGTGCATGTCTCCTGTATTCTCATGCTTCCACCACACTGGAGTAGATGCTGTCTCCATCATAAGTTGGAGATCTGCACTGGCCTTTTCTGCATGATGCTTTGCAATGATTTACGTATTTGCTTAGTTGTTTACTATTTCTCTACTAAACTATGAACACAGTAACGAAGTCACTTTGTTTACCACTGTATATCTGAAGTTTATGACAGTGTTCTCACATGGAAGACATGCCATACGCTGAGAACGAGGTTGAGGTTTGGGCTCCTGGGCTCAAAGAGTCACCAATTCCTTGCTCATTAAGAACATGGAATCTTAACTTCTATCAGGCCACATGGAGAAAGCCCTGGAGATAGCCAAAATTAAATGACCAGATCTGCAGAGCAGATTCTGGCTCAACTACACCATTAGGCAATGTGTGGAGGAGGGAAAGAACTCACTGATGAATGTATAGTAACTCTCCTCCCCACCAGAAATGTGGGTCAATTCATAAACTATTTTCACTATTAGGTTAGTAGCTCCTTTCCATTGAGGAAGGGGGAAGGAGGAAGATGGTCAAAATCTCTCCCTCAAGTATATACTATTCAGCATATAATTTCAAGGGAGTAAAACAAAACAACAAAAAACTTACACAAACTTCTGAAGTCTGTCCATGGTCCATGCAGGCTAACAATCCCAGGTTAACAATCTCTATGGATTTTTTTTACTGGTACAAACCTCGAGATCTCTAATCTTTACCATCAGCTTTAGCTCCTATCTGATATATTTGATCCTTATCCCTCTTCTCCCTGCAAAAAGGCAACACATGGCAGTAAAGGTGTCAGTAGTGATGGCTGAAACCAAGTGCTACAGCAAGGCCTGTGTTCTGCTTTCAAACTTGGGGGCAATGGCTCTTTGGCTGTCACTGGAATATTCCACCTTCTCAATTTCCACCTGTTGAAATCATTTTACCTTTGCATGGTCTGGTACGAATGCCACCTCTTCAGGAGAAACGTTCTCCAATTCCACCAACCAGGTGGAAACCTAACTTCCACTCCTGCGGCTCCTAACTGAGTACTTTTGTTTTGTGGTCATCCGCCCTCCTATAGCTGAGCTCAGCACAGGGCTTCCGGGCCTGGCAGGGTCTTGGCGAAGGTCTCTTTTTCTTTCTTCCTTTTTAATATTTTATTTATTTGACAGAGAGAAATCACAACTAGGCAGAGAGGCAGGCAGAGAGAGAGAGGAGGAAGCAGGCTTGGAGCAGAGAGCCCGATGCGGGGCTCGATCCCAGAACCCTGGGATCATGACCTGAGCCCAAGGCAGAGGCTTTAACCCACTGAGCCACCCAGGCGCCCAGGTCTCTTTTTCTTAATGGCTACTATTGGCCTGAAAGATGTTCAAGAGGGAACAGTTTCGCACCTGGCCCAATTCATGCCGATACTCTTTTTTCCATTTTACCAAGCGCGCTCAATTTTCACCTTCAGGAATTTCCCCAATGGACCTAAGTGGTCAACCTGAGAAAACTCAAGTTAGGGGAGGTCACACAAAAGCCAAGGCCCTTGCAACGATGCCAAACCACAGGGACCGAGTCTCACTTGTTTAATGGCCCAAGCCGCGGCAGGAGAAAAGCCCCAACTTTTCGAGCCCCGCCTCGAAAAGACAGGTGCTCCTTTGAGCTCTGGACTCAAAGCTGAGACTGGACAAGAACTCCCTCTCTGCCCAATAAAGTGACAAAGAGGGCGGCGATAGACGCTGCAGAGAGCACTTCCGCCTTGAAAAAGGTGTCGTCAAGGGGCAAGCTTCCACTTCCATTCCTTCCACAGCTCAAGGCCTTTCATCGTGGGCTGTTGTCCACACCCAAGGCTACCACACCCAGCTGCGCCCTCCAGCTTCTCCACACCCTCCCGAGCTGTTTGCACGTCTCGAGGGTGTGACGGTTACGCCGTGACATCACTCCAGGAAAAGGGCAAAACGAGCAAGGTACGGGCGATCTTCACGCGGCCCTGGCGCCAGGAAGCGCGCGGAGAGTCCGGACGCAGGACTAACTTTGACTGACGTCCACACCCACCCATTGCCTTGCCGATCCCTTCTCAAACAAACCAATAACTGAGACGACGGAGACGGCAACGTGCCCCAGCCGTCAGGAGTGGCTCCGCCCCATCCATTGAGTCGTCTTTTGGTCGCCATGATTAGTGTGGCTTCCACTTTCTTGCTACTTTAGGCTCTCTGGCTATCTGATACCCTCTCTGAACTCCTTCTTGAGCCTTTGTTCCCTCTCACTGTCAACTTCCACATCCCCGGGGTTCTTGCTAGCTCGGTGCCTCTACAGCCACACTTGAGATGGCGGCCGGAGGCGGGGCCAAGGCGGGGCCTGCCCGGCGCGGTGACGTCAGCGCGCTGCGTGTCGGCAGGTGGAGGGAGAAGGGAAAGTTTGGCCCGTGCGTGGGGCTGGGGTGGAGGGCGGGACAGAGGGGTTGGGCCCAGGCGAATACCCTGTAGCTGCTGCAGCGGAGGCCGAGGCCGGGACCTGAGCCGGTCAGGGAGTGCCGGTCGCCGAGGAGCAGGAGGCGAGGTCCGCCGGAGCTTCGAGCCCTCGCCGCTCTGCCGCGCGGTGACCCCGCGCCCAGACGCCGTCCGACCCGTGGTTGTTCCCGAGGCGGTTGGTGGGGGCGCGGCGGCGGCGGCGGTTGGGGGTGGGGAGAGGCGCGGTGAGGAGACGAGAGGTCAGCGAGTTTGAGGGAGGATCGCGAACCCTGCAGCCGTCATGTCCGAGGACTCGAGCGCCCTGCCCTGGTCCATCAACCGGGATGATTACGAGCTGCAGGAGGTGATCGGTGAGCGCTGGCGTCGCTGAGGGGGGGAGGCGCCGCGCTGGGCGGCGGGTGACACGCGGGAACGTGGGGGACCCGCGGAGCTCGGGGAGTCCGGGACTCACGGATACTCGTGGGCACTCGTGGGACCCGGGGTTTGTAGGGCGCGTGGGTGAGGCTCTGGGTTTGTGCAGCGCGTGCGAGGCGGGGAGGGGATTTTGTGGCGAGCCTGTGAGGCCGGCGGGATGGGGTTTGAGCGGCTCGTGAGAGATTTAGGTAGTGCCAGATATTTGAACCTGAGCGATAGATGGGTTTGGGAGGGGAAGAAAAGTGCAGGCACAGGACAGGCCTTTAGCAGGCTGTGTGAGAAATAGGCTGTTGGAATTGTGCGCACAGCCACCTATTTGGGGGATTGTGGGACGGGGGCTTTGGTTCATTCCCGCGCGGGTATGAGATCACTTGAGTGCCCACGAAGTGCCAAACATTACTGGGGTGGAGCTGGGGATTCTCTCCGGATGAAGCTGAAGGTACCGGGCACCGAGACAACGTAGGCACAACTTCCCACTCTTTGGGAGTGACTTTCTGGTCAGAGAGGTAGACATTGAATAACCAGACAAATGAAAAGAATTTCAAGGTTTGGCAAGTGCTAGGAAGGAAATAAACAAGATGTTCTGATAGAGAGTGACCTGGAGACCTAGTTAGTGTAATTTCAAGGAAAATTCTTTTTCTGAGGCGTTGACATTTAAGTTGAGCGTTGAAGGATGAGTCGTCTTCGGATTCCAGGGAAGAGTTTTCCCTGCTGAGGGATGAGGAAGTGCAAAGGTCCTGAGGAGGGAAAGAGCTTGATGTGTTTCAGGACCTGAGGGAACACTGGCACGGACAGAAAGGCAGAAAGGGGATCTTACCAGGCTTGATCAGGATTTTGGAATTTTATTCTAAGTGTATTGGAGGGCTTCAGGCAGAGACAGGACGTCATCTGAAGGATCTGGCTGCTGTGTGGAGTGGATTTGAGGTCCAGGAATACCAGTTGGCAGAGACCAAAAATTGTACAAAGGTGGATTGTAATTCTCAGGCGCAGTGATGGGGGGAGGGTGGGGACTTGGGATGAGGAGAGTATTTGTTGGACAACAATAATCCAGTGACTTTAGAAATCAAAAGGGGGTGGGTTTAGCTTCACAGAAGCTCAATCTCCCTGACATGAGCAGACCCCTCTGTATTGGAGGAAGGAGATTGTCTGCTTTGCTAGATCAGCATCCTGTCCTAAAATTAGTTTTATAACAAAGACTGGCTGAAAGCTCTTTAGCTGCCTTAGAGGTGTGTTTATTGCAACGTGGCTGTATTTCAGAGAAACTTTTATCTCATATATATATATTTTTTTTCTTCTTTTTTTGCCTCTTGTTTCAAAACAAATCTGGGCTAAGTTTTATCTGAAAGAAATCACATCTTTTTCCTTAAGCCACATCATGGGTGTCCTTTCTGGGTATTTGACATACACTGGTTGGTTCTAAAGACAGCTCGTTAGGTGTCTGTCTTGATTGATTGCTTCTGGGTCCCTCAGTCAGTTTCATATTGAAGAAAGAAATTAAGTGAGAGATTTCAAAATGATGTCTGAAGTGCAAGGGAAGGGGATCCTTATCATTGTTTTAGAAGAGAATTTTGCTTCCTTTCTGGGAAGGTATACATCTTTCTGTGGTCATTTTTTATGCCTAGTCATTAAGGTGGCATAGGGTTCTAGATACTTAAAGACTTATTAATTTGGGATTCTCAAGCCTATAGGGTGTCTGTAAGTGGGCAAAAGAGAGTCTTAGTCCTCTGGGATTGGGTTAGTTTTCATCTCATTCTTAAAGTGGGCCATGGGTAAAAGGTTACTCCAGTGTGATTTGACCGTCTTAGGTGTTTTGTTTTGTTTTTAATTTTTTTATAAACATATAATGTATTTTTATCCCCAGTACAGGTCTGTGAATCGCCAGGTTTACACACTTCACAGCACTCACCATAGCACATGCCCTCCCCAATTGACCATCTTAGTTTTAAAAGTAACTTTACTGAGGTATTATTTACTGCTATAAAATTCACCCATTTTTAAGTACAAAATTCTGTGGTTTTTAGTAGATTTACTGTGGTGTGCACCAGCCAGCATAATCTAGTTTTAGAATATTTTCATCACCCAGTAAGATCCTTGTGCCTGTTTACAGTTTATCCCTGCCCACCCCCCAACCCAAGGCAACCACAAATCCTTCTGTCTCTATAGGTTTGCCTTTTCTGGACACTTTTCTATAAATGAGATCATAATAACATATTGTCTTTTGTGTTTGGCTTCTTTCACTTCACATAATATTTCTTCATTTGTAAAAAAACAATTTTACTGCGTTATAATTTCTATACCACAATCCACCTGTATAAGTATACAATTGTATAATTTTTTAGTAAATTTGCAGAGTTGTTCAATCATCCCTACAATCCAATTTTAGAACATTTCCATCATTCCAAAAAGATGCCTCATGTCCATTTGCAGTCACTCCCTGTTCCCACCCCCTGCCGCAGGCAACCACAAAACTACTTTCTGCTGCTATAGATTTGCCTTTTCTGGATATTTCATGTAAATATAATCATATGATATGTGACCCTTTATAGTGGTTTCTTTGACTTGCCATGTTTTCCAAAATTCATCGATACTGTAGCCTGTTATCAGTACATTATTCCTTTTTATTGGATACCATGTGATGAAATTGGCTTGTTTCTGCTTTTTGGCTATTTGGAATAATGTTGTTATGAGCATTCACTCAGCAGATCTTCATGTGAACATGTTTCCTTTTCCTTGTGTGGAATTTCTGGTTCATATGGTAAATTTATGTTTAACTTTTCAAGAAACTGATAAACCTTTTCAAAATGACTGTAATTTTTCATTCCCACCAGGCATGTATGAGGGTTCCTATTTATCTTTGTCAGCTTTGTTGTCTTTGATTATAGCCATCCTAGTGGGTATGAAGTGGTATCTGGTGGTTCTGTTTTGCATTTCTTTAATGACTAATGATGGTGAGCATCTTTTCATGTGCTTATTTACTAGCTTTTCATCTATCTGCTTTGCTGAAATGTCTATTCATATGTTCTGCCCACTTGGGTTGCCCCTGGGTTCTTTTTTTTTTTTTTTTTTTTTCCGATTTTATTTATTTATTTGACAGAGATTACAAGTAGGCAGAGAGGCAGGCAGAGAGAGAGGAAGGGAAGCAGGCTCCCCGCTGAGCAGAGAGCCTGATGTGGGGCTCGATCCCAGGACCCTGAGACCATGACCTGAGCCGAAGGCAGAGGCTTTAACCTATTGAGCCACCCAGGCGCCCCGCCCCTGGGTTATGTTCTTATTGAATTATAGGGTGTTGTGTCTATGTGTTCATTTGGTTGTCAGTCCTTCACCTGATACATGATTTCAAATATTTCTTCCCCTAGTCTGTAGCTTATGTTTTCATTTTCCTAATAGCGTCTTTTAAGGCAAAGAAGTTTTGAATTTTGACAAGTTTTAATTATCCCTTTTTCTTTATTGATTGTACTTTTGGTGGCGTATCTAAGAAATTTTTACTAATCCAACTTCACAAAGATTTTCTTTCCTGTGTTTCCTCCTAAGTCTTTTTAAAATTTTTTTTATTTTTTTTTAAGATTTTATTTATTTATTTGACAGAGAGATCACAAGTAGGCAGAGAGGCAGGCAGAGAGAGTGAGAGGGAAGCAGGCTCCCTGCCGAGCAGAGAGCCCAATGTGGGACTGGATCCCAGGACCCTGAGATCATGACCTGAGCCGAAGGCAGCGGCTTAAACCACTGAGCCACCCAGGCGCCCCCCTCCTAAGTCTTAAAGTTTTATCTCTTACATTTAGACCTCCAGTACATTTTGAGTTAATTTTTTAAGGTATGGTGTGAGGTAAGATGAACCATCTTGTTTCACAGATGAAGACAGTGAGCGCATAAAAAGGTAAAATGACCTTCTAAAATCATAGAGCTAATTACTGGCACAGCTAATACCTGTGTCCAGCTCTCCTGTTGCCTAATTCAGCATCCTTGTTCTGTGTAGAAATTTGATTGGTTTTTGTATATAAAATGGAAGATAATGGTCATAGTGTGAGGGTGTAAGTGAAATTAATTAAGGGAAATATTCTTACAATGAAGGATTAAGGGAAATATCCTTACAATGAAAGATCAAATAGGAGCAGATATTTTGAAGGTGACCCTTTTGGATGTAGTAGAATTTTTCTTTTGTGTATCCTATTTCAGTTTTAAATGTCACCCCCTCATTTGTAAGTTCCTGAAAGTTCCTAATATCCTTCCATTCCACTCCCAACAGGGAGGGGGAAATTTTTTTTCCTTGAACTGTAGCTTATATATTATTATACATAATGTATTATATCATGATATACAATATATACATTATATAAAATAATATATTATATATATAATGTTATAATAATATAGCCTCAACAAAGAGGTGTTTTTTTTTTAAATTAATTAATTAATTAATTAATTTGACAGAGAGAATGGCAGGCAGAGGGAGAGGGATAAGTAGGTTCTCTGTTGAGCAGGGAGCTGGACGTGGGGCTCGATCATAGGACCCTGGGATCATGATCTGAGCTGAAAGCAGCCACTTAATTGACTGAGCCGCCCAGTCACCCCAAAGTTGTGTACTTATTCTGGATTTGCTTCCATGCTGAAATGTTTGGAATACAGTATTTTGAAATAAGCTATAATCTTCAAAATGAATCTTTATGATTTCTTCAGATTACACGTAATTTTTTCAGGAAACACGTGATTGGCATTCAGAAAAAAACATTTGGGGGATCATTTGAATTTTCTCTTTTCAAAGAATTGTGTTTTAAGGCAGTGGTTAAATGATGCCTCCTTTCTGATCAAAGCATGTGCATTTATTTGAAATGTAATTTTTTTTTTTTTTTACACTTTCTACTTAGCCTGTAATATTTATAGTGTTGGGGCACCTGGATGGCATAGTCGGTTCGGTGTATGACTTTTGGTTTCGGCTCAGGTCTGATGTCAGGGTCTTGGGATCGAGCACCTCTTCAGGTTCCATGCTCAGAGCAGAGTCTGCTTGGGTTTCTGTCTCCTTCAGGTGACACCCCCCCCCCTTGCCCCCCCCCCCCCCTTGCTCTCTTTCTCAAATAAATCTTTTTTTTTTTTTTAATTTTATTTATTTATTTGAGAGAGAGAGATTGAGTCAGAGCACTAGCCTGGGGTGAGAGGCAGAGGGAGAAGCAGACTCCCCTTAGCAGGGAGCCTGACATGGTACTCTGTCCCAGGACTCTGGGATAATGGGTCATGGGATCACGACCTGAACTGAAGGCAGATGTTTAACTGACTGAGCCACCCAGGCATCCTGAATAATTTTTTTTTTTTAAGATTTTGTTTGTTTATTTGAAAGAAGGAGACACAGTGAGAGAGGGAACATAAGCAGGGGTAGTGGGTGAGGGAGAAGCAGGTTTTCTGCTGAGCAGTGAGCCTGATAAGGAGCTCAATCCCAGGACCCGGGGGTCATGATCTGAGCCAAAGGCAGATGCTTAACAACTGAGCCACCCAGGCATCCCTATCCCTAAATCTTAAAAAAAATATATATATATATATACATATATATATATATATATATGTATATATATATATATATGTAGGGTTAGTTGTTTCTCACGTTCTGTTTTGTTTTCTCTCTTTCTGGGAAAATCCTATAGCAAAAAGAAAAATTCCCTTCCTAGAAAAGCATACAAATTGGGAATTCAAAGGACTTCCTTTTAAAGAATTATATCATCTTAAGCATACTTTGGCAAGATTTGAAGTTCTTTAGTATGATTACTTGTAAAAGGTGTTAGTAGTATTGTCACTATCGCTTACTCACCTTTTCAGTGTTTTTGAGCTCCTTCCTAACCATTATTATTGTATCAGAATTTCTGACCAGGTGTTGTACTGTATTTGACATGTGTTGAAGCAGCTGGAAGAGTATGGTCTTAAGGTTGTACAGACCTAGATTCAAATCCTGGCTTGACCTTTTTATTACCTATGTGATCTTGGGCAATTTATATAACTGATTTTAGTGTCAGCTTTTTGTCTATAAAATTGAGATAATGGACTTAAATCATTGGGGCTGTTATGTAGATGAAGCATAATTGTGTACAGAAAATGTTTAGTTTGCATTGAATGCTTCTTTTTTAAAAAATTTTATTTATTTGACAGAGAGAGATATCACAAGTAGGTGGAGAGGCAGGCAGAGAGAGAGGAGGAGGCAGGCTCCTCGCTGAGCAGAGAGCCTGATGTGGAACTCGATCCCAAGACCCTGGGATCATGACCCGAGCTGAAGGCAGAGGCTTTAACCCACTGAGCCCTCCAGGTGTCCCTCTTTTTTTTTTTTTTTTTTCTTAAGATTTTATTTATTTATTTGACAGAGAGAGAGAGAGATAGAGATCACAAGTAGGCACAGAGGCAGGCAGGAGGGGGAAGCAGGCTCCCTGCTAATAAGCAGAGAGCCTGATGGGGGCTCGATCCCAGGACCCTGAGGCTAGGACCTGAGTCAAAGGCAGAGGCTTAACCCACTGAACCACCCAGGCGCCACCACATTGAATGGTCCTTAACATAATGGTTTTTGTTATCTCTTTTTTCTCCTCCTTATGTTTTGTAATTTTTGATATTACCATGAAATATGAAATACTATATGATTTTTTGTAATGCTTATTGGAACATTACTGCATCTTTTTTCCCCTAGATCTTTATTAAAGTTTAGATGGATTTCAGGATTTACGGTGGACACGGTACTGTAGCTTCATAAGACCCTGCCACCCGTGATAATTGTCAGCAATGTGGTATGACGGCAGATCATACCATACTTCAGTCTGGCAGTGTCTGTGCTGTGTGCCTTTTATTTTTCTGTGTCTTGAAAAACCCCACAAGTATTCACTGTTTACGTTGGATTAGATTTAGAAAATTGTTCATTAAGATCTGTTTTTAATAAGATATGATATTAAATATAAATATGAGAAATATTTATAATTATTATAAATATAATAAATATGATATTATGATGTTACCTAACTTTGATATTTGGTGAGGGCAGCTCATTAGCTTTATTCTTTTTTTTTTTTTTTTTTAAGATTTTATTTATTTATTTGACAGAGATCACAAGTAGGCAGAGAGACAGGCAGAGAGAGTGGGGGAAGCAGGCTCCCTGCCAAGCAGAGAGCCCGATGCGGGGCTCAATCCCAGGACCCTGGGATCATGACCTGAGCTGAAGGCAGAGGCTTTAACCAACTGAACCACCCAGGCACCCCCATTAGCTTTAATCTCTACTTTCCTCTCTCCTTTTTCATTTTCTTTATTCACTAGCCACACATTTTGATGTCCGAAAGTAGTGGTTGTCAATTCCAGGTTGTCGGATTCCAGGATCTCATCTCTAGCCTCCATAAATGTGAAAGACATGCTCTATCAATAAAACGTTTCTTAATGCTTAGTGTATTTTCTCCCCGTGGTTGGGAGACTTCACTGTGGTGATATTATCAGTAAAGGCCAGCCTTGGGCCAACAAGTTCATAGGGCTGTATCAGGTAGGGCTTGCATTGGCTGCATGTGATGGATAACATATAATAGTGGCTTAATAAAGTACCTTTTTCCCCTTCTGTAACTGGAGTGGCAGCCTCTGTGCCTTAATTAAGCACCCAGGCCCCTAGTTTCTACTCCACTGCACTTAGCACGTAACTCTCATTCTCATAGTTGCAGCATAGTTGTACTCCTAGCCTCATTCTCGTGTTCCAGACTGGAAGAATGTGGCAAAAGGACAAAGGCATGTGATGACTGAGTTGGCTCCCTTGCAAAGAACTTTCTTTACTGGAAGCCTTACCCAGTGACTTCCATTTCTAGTTTATTGGCCAGAACTATGTAATTTGGCCATTTGCAAGGGAGGCTATGAAATAAAGCTTGCTGGGCACATTATTACTTCAAACAGAATGGGTCAAGGTTCTCTCATTAAAGAGGAGGGGAAAATTGTATGTTGGATAGGCAACTAAAAATGTTGGCTTTGGTGGTTTTTTAAATTAAAATAGTTAAATAATACATTACGAGTAAATAATTTAACCTTAGTAAACAGTTAATAAATGTTAGCTTTAATCTAAGGAGGCAGTTGCTTACCAGTTAAGAGCATGGTATTGAGTCATCATGTATTTCTGGTTTCTAGACCCAACTCTGCCTCTTACTAGTTTATGACCCAAGTCTTATTTTTATAATTATTGTTATTATTGTATTAGATGAAAAAAATGAAATGCAAGTAAAGAAAGTGTTCAGCATAGTACTTGGCATGCAGAATGAGTGTTCGATAGATGTTAATGCTCTTGATGGTAATAATGAGCTCATGCCCATGAAGACTGGGTCATTTTTGTGTTTGCTCTGCCTTAAATGAGTAATTTTTTCCTTGAGAATATATGTCACTGCTTGGCCAGTTCATCTAGTCAGCAAGTATTTATTGAACTGTTGTGTGCCAGGTACTGTTCTGGATGCTTGGGATACAGCAGTGAAATCCCTTTGGGATACAGCAGACGTAAATCCCTTTTTTATGGAGTTTAGAATCTAATGGTGATAAAGGACAAAAATCAAGCAGAGAAAGGGGTTGGAGACTGCTAGGGGTGGAGGTGAGTTTTTGTTTTGTTTTAAAGATTTGTTTATTTTAGAGAGATAGAGAAAGCGGTGGGAGGGGTAGAGGGAGAGAGAGCCTCAAGCAGACTCTGCACTGAGTGCAAAGCCCAACCAGGGCTTCATCGCAGGACCCTGAGACTATGCCCTGAACCCAAATCAAGAGTCAGAAACCCAACCCACTGAGCCACCCAGTTGTCTCTAGAGGTGAGTTTAAAATAAGTCAGGGAAGCCTCACTGAGCAGATGACATTTGAGAAAAGACCTGAAGGAGTTGGAGAAGTGAATATTGTGGTTATCTGCAGGCGGCTTGCTCCAGGCAGAGGGAGCAGCAGGAGTGAACTCCTGGAAGTGGAATAGAAGCATCCTCGTGTGACTAAGGAATAGGAGGCAGGAGTGGCTGAGCAGAGTGCAACAGGGTGAGGAGGCAGATGGGAAAAGATCAGAATAGTAAGGCGGTAGGTACGGTTGTGTGGTCCTGACCATAAGATGGGGTGAGGCCATAGAAGTCATTATGGGTACCTGGCTTTTGCTTTGAGTGAGAACGAAAATCATTACAGGGTTTTGAGCAGAGGATTAAAATAACTGTGTTTCAGAAGGATAACTCAGGTTTCTATGTAGAGAATAGTTTTGTAAGGGTGCAGGGGTGGAAGAAGAATTTATCCAGTGGAGAGGGGTAATATTGGAGGTGGTGAGAAGTAATCAGATGCTGGATATAATATATTTTGGAGTTAGAGAGTTGCCATTGGTTTAGATGTGAAAAGATTCTAAGCGTTTTGGCTGCAGCGTCCGGAAGGATGGAGTTACCATCCTTTGAGATGAGAGATTACGAGAGTGAACAGGGGACAGAGAGATGATTCATTACAAAACCATCATGCTGTGTGAATAATTACTCAAAGCATATGGCAGTGTGTCTTATTTTCATCTTTGTATGGAGAGAATATCATGATTTTCATGATGACTATCCTTACAGCTGTTTTACCAGTTCTAGGAGCTTTAATTTTCAACATGATGCTGATAAGAGAAAAGGGTTTTCAAAATTATAATTTCATTGATTCAGGTGACAGTGCCTTAATCATCTTTCAGAATGAAGAGTCTGACCTGCCTTTTTTTTTTTTTTAAGATTTATTTATTTATATGACAGAGATCACAAGTAGGCAGAGAGGCAGGCAGAGAGAGAGGAAGAAGCAGGCTCCCCACTGAGTGGAGATCCCAGGACCCTGGAACCATGACCTGAGCCGAAGGCAGAGGCTTTAACCCTCTGAGCCACACAGGTGCCCCTGGCCTAGCTTTTTAATTGAATGCAAAACCTTACTAAAGAACACTTTTAAAAAATTAAAAAATAAAATAGAAAAGAACACTTAAAATCTTTAGAATATGTATCTGTTATAATGATGGCTGGCCAAAATTTGGAGGCAATTTATCCTCAACTGATTTTATTTTTTTTCCTCATGCTTAGGAATAATATCCATTTTTAACTTTCTTTCTTAAATTTCTGGGTCTGCTAAAGTGGCCAGATAGTAAAAATTTTTTTAGTCTTCCTTATGCCTTTGGGCATCTCCTTTTCTGTCTTGAGGGATGAAGTTACCCAATTTGAAGAGTTTTAGGAGAAAGATCATTCATATTTTTGTATACTTAGTCCATTCTGTTTGTAATGTATGTTAAGACTACAGTTTAAGAGCTCACTAGGAGGGGTGCTTGGGTGGCTCCGTAGGTTAAGTGTCTGCCTTTGGCTCAGGTCATGGTCCCAAGGTCCTGGGATCAAGTCCCACATGCAGCTCCCTGCTCAGTGGGGAGTCTGCTTCTCCCTCTGCTGCCCCCCCCCCCCCGCCCCCGCCAGCCTGCTTGTGCGTGCTCTCTCTCACTCACTCTCCCTCAAATGAATAAAATCTTAAAAAAAAAAATAAGAGCTCACTAGGAGATGACAGGAGAGTAGAAGAAATGGAGAGGTAGGGAGTGATGCAAGGAGGAGGATACACAACTGTGTAAAGTATTGAAAGTCTGAATTAGGGTGTATTATTGGAAACTGATTTACGTTTTCCATTATATTATTCTTAATATTAGTCCCATGCTTAGTATAGGGCATTAGAGCAGTAACTTTTACACTTTTAACTAAAATGTTCCTAAGAGATCTCTTTTTAAATTAACTTGTTTTTTGTTTTGTTTTGTTTTCATTTTTGGTTTTTGTTGTTTTAAGATTTAATTATTTATTTGTCAGAGGAGCACAAGCAGGCAGAGTGGCATGCAGAGTCAGAGGGAGAAGCTGACTCCCCGCTGAGCAAGGAGCCCAATGCGGGACTCAATCCCAGGACTCTAGGATAATGACCTAAGCCGAACGCAGCTGCTTAACCAATTGAGCCGCCAAGGTGTCCCTTGACTGGGAGTTTAAAAATTTTCTCATAAAGGAACATGCTTTAAAGAGATGAGTATTTTTTAAATTTGTATCTCTTTTTAAAAAAATAATTTATTTTATTTTTATTTTAAGTAGGCTCCACAGCTAACTTGGAACTTGAACTCACGACCCTGAGATTAACAGTCCTGTGCTCTACCAACTGAGCCAGCCAGGGGCCCCAAAATTTGTATCTCTAATCCTGTGTTTTCAAAGTCTTTTAAAAAATTGGTGAATAGTTAAAATGATTATAAAGACATTTTAAAGGTATTCTTCCTTCTCCTCTTACCTACATTATTGATATTTTCTGTGAGTAAATTTTTTTCTAATGAAGATAGAACATTATTAGCTGTTCTGAATTAGTGGTATTGAGTTTAACTGCATATTACCGTAAGACTTTATGTTAGAACTTCAAAATATTTTTCAGTTGCTGAATAATGTTTTGGTATTTGGGGAAAATAATATGAAGGTCAATGAAAGTGATTTATTGTTAGCATGGAGGAAGTAGAGCCTGCAAGTCTCTTTATCATTAAATGTGGGAAATGCTTATGACTTTGTCTTTTGGCCTTTTATTAAATCACATCTTGCCTCTAGGAAGATTTATTAAATGAGTGATTCTTTGTGTAAAAGAAAGGTATTTTAGTGTGTAGACAATTATGATTGATAATACCTCGGTTTAGTGTTTCATTATTAATTCTATGTTTAATAATGACTAGGAATTAATAAGTGAACTCCCCAAATTGCTGTGTCTGTATTTTTAATGCCAGCATAGTTTTGATTTATGTATCATATGACATTAGTATGTTTAAAGTTAGTATTTCAGATTTTGTATAAATACACAGTAAATCATCAATGCTTGATTATCCAGGGGTAGAGAGTAACTGGTTTGAGAGTTAATACCAGTTTTAAAAAATACCACTAGGTAGCACATTTGCAAAAATTAAAATGAAATGAAAAAGCATCAGGGAATACATTTACATATTAGAAGACATCTGTTATCTAGGACTGAAGGTACCCTGTAGAGGCCTCATTGTGTCTTCTGTGACTTGAGAATGCCTCTCATCTTAGCCTGACAGATACGTGACCTGCATGATTAGCGTCCTTCCTCTGGGGTTTCCCAGAGTGAGGCGGTAGCCTCTCATTGAAGGCAAAAGAGTTGTTAAATTTTCTAAAGGGATTCCATGCAGAAAGAACTTGAAAAGGAAGGGATGGGAGCAGGAGAATAGTTAATACCAGGCCCTACTGTACTGCCTAATTCTGTCCCATACTCATGTGCAAAACAAAGGGAGTTCAGTGAAGAAGCAGACTGCAAACTATTTCAATAGAAGCCTATTGGAACCTTCTTATCAAGGAATATGTTAGTAGTCCTAAGCTTTTGTCAAAATAATTCAAGTACATTATTGGATAATGTCATTGAATACACATGTGTTCTTGAATATTGGATTTTATTTGGATTTTGCATGTCATGAGCTTTGTGCATAGTTTAGTTATAGATGTAATTTTGTAATTTATCTGTGTCAGTGTTGACTATGGCTGTGTATGTATAGCTTTGGTCAGAGACTTTAAAATGGATTTTGGTATTACAAATTCTGTTGAATTATGTTTTCAAATTTTAATATCTGTAGCACATTCATATTAGAAATCTGATGTCATACTTAAAGAGATTTTTTAGTAACAGCTTTATTGAGATACAGTGTACATACTATGAAATTTGCCCTTTTGAAGTGTGAAGTTCAGTATAGTCATAGAGTTATGCAACCATCACCACTGTCTAATTCCAGAACATTTTCATAGCTCTTGAAACTCCATATCCATTAGCTGTACTCCCTATTTCCCCCTTCCTCTAGTTTCTGGCAACCTCTAATCTATTTTCTGCAGGTATGGATTTGCCTATTCTGGATATTCTAATAAATAGAATCATACTAACATGAAATGTTGGGGTCTGGGAGCAAACGGTCAAGAAAGAATTCTTGAGACGTCTTCATTGCCAAAAAAGTGTGGTTTTATTAAAGCATGGGGACAGCACGTCTGGGCAGAAAGAGCTGCACTGGAATTGTGAGGAGTGACTGATTATATAGTTTCAAGTTGGAAGGGAGTTAGGGATAGCATAAGTCTCTAAAGAATTTGGAACCAAGGTTTCCAAGACCTTGAGGGGCTAGCTTTTGTTAGGAAAAGGTCATTTACTACTGTCCAGTGAAACTTTAGTCATAAGACTCTTCAGATGTGTATCAGTGGGCCATATGCTTGAAAGATGATTGCTAACGTATATCTTGGGGTAGAGATAAAGGTAGTTTCTAAAGGATTTTTACAGGATCCTAGAGGTCTGGCTAATGTCAAGCTAAGGTTGCCTTTTGCCTTAGCAAAATATTAACATTGAGGCAGCGAATAAGATCCTCAAGGAAGGTCCGTCTGCTGGTCTCAAGTAGGGCTGTAAGTTGTAAGGAATTTTAATTTTTTTTCTTTTGCCTTTTGTGTCTGGCATATTTACTTAACGTGTTTTCATGGGTCATCCATGTTGTAGCATGTATCAGTACTCAATTCTTTTTATTGCCGAATAGTATCATTGTATGGATATACCACATTGTCTTACTCTGTTCCTCAGTTGGAAATTTGGGTTGCTTCCACTTTTTGGCTTTTATGAGTAATACTGTAGTAAACAGCTGTGTGAAAGTATTTATTTTTTGTTTCTTGAGTATATACATAGGAGTTGAAGTGCTGGATTGTGTGGTAATCTGTGCTTAACATTTTGAGAACCTGCCAGATTCTCTTCTGAAGTTAGTACGTTACTGTACAGTCCTACCAGCAGTATAGGAGTGTTCCAGTTTCTCCACATCCTTACCAACACTTATTATTGTCTTTTTGATTACAGCCATGAAGTGTTATCTTGGTGTGGTTTTGTGAAGAGAGTTTTAAAATTGAAAACTTCGTATTATAAAGTGTTAGTTATTGTAGCTTGTGTGTTAATTTTTATTCTGAAATATCTGAGGGAATATATAAGAACAGTAAGTAGTAATTAATGAAATAACTTAACACTGAAATAAATGATAATTACAGAGGGTAAATATAAATGCCTGTGATGTTTGAGACTGACTTTTTTGGATATTTCACTACTATTAGACCATATAAACAAAGGAAACTCTCAGTTCTTAGTCTTTTTTCATTCCCATATTCTGGTGTTCATGTAAGTTGATTTGTAACTTGAAAATGATTTCAAAATCATTACCAAACTTTTTTTCTTTCCTAGAAAGAAATTTCTGAAATTTCCTAGAAATCCAAGTATCTTCTGGAGGATTTGAATATTTCATTTTTTTTTTAAAGATTTTATTTATTTATTTGACAGAGAGAAATCACAAGTAGGCAGAGAGGCTGGCAGAGAGAGAGAGGGGGAAGCAGGCTCCCTGCCAAGCAGAGAGCCCGATGCGGGGCTCGATCCCAGGACCCTGAGATCATGACCCGAGCCGAAGGCAGAGGTTTAACCCACTGAGCCACCCAGGCGCCCCTCATTTTAAGATGATGTGGTATCTCTTGGTCTAAATCTGATGGGGCCCCCAAATGTGGTATGACAACCAGGTAGAAGCCAGCAGGGCAGACAGTGAAAGGATTCACCCAAGACAGAATAAAGGAGAAAGGAGACAGAAGTTTATTGAATATACCACAAAGGAGAAGCAAGATAGAGAGAGGGACAGGGGAGAGGGGCAAGGAGGGAGGGGGAGAGATATACACACATACAAAGACACAGTGAGAGGGAGACAGAGAGATGGATGTAAGTAGACCATGGTTAGTTAGAGCCTATGGATATTTTGATGTGGGTCACCCAGGGGCTTGTGGGTCACTGTGGGCCCTTTCTACATTCCATTGCTCAAGCCTGTTTGCCGGAAAGTGGTCTCTACAGATGATAGAAATGGACATTATTTCTTTTTTTTTTTTTTTTTTTTTTTTTTTTTTTTTTAAAGATTTTATTTATTTATTTGACAGAGAGAGATCACAGGTAGATAGAGAGGCAGGCAGAGAGAGAGAGAGGGAAGCAGGCTCCCTGCCGAGCAGAGAGCCCCATGCGGGACTCGATCCCAGGACCTGAGATCATGACCTGAGCCGAAGGCAGCGGCTTAACCCACTGAGCCACCCAGGCGCCCTGGACATTATTTCTTCTGGTAATGTACATAATAGTATGACTTGTAAATTGGGGGAAATGGACATTAAAGGACAGAATACTATGTATTTTTGTTTGTTTGTCTTCTGCTGATGATAAGCTCTTCTTCTCACTCTGTCTCTGTTAACTACTCTTAATTGTTCCTGTGGATTTTTTCAGAAAACTTTAACACACATATATCCTTTTGTAGAGTGTTTTGCTCTTCGATTTTTTCCACTTAGATATTTAAGTTTTAAAGCCCTAGGTTTTAAATTGCCATGTACTTATCTTAGATGACCTAATTAGCTTTTTTTTTTTTAAGATATTTATTTATTTATTTGACAGACAGAGATCACAGGTAGGCAAAGAGGCAGGCAGAGAGAGATGTGGGAAAGCAGGCTCCCCACTGAGCAGAGAGCCTGATGGCACCGGGCTCAATCCCAGGACCCTGAGATCATGACCTGAGCCGAAGACAGAGGCTCAACCCACTGAGCCACCCAGGTGCCCCTAATAAGCTCTTTTACAGGGTGTCATATGATTATTAAAGTTAATACCTCATTCTCTAAACTGAATGCTCCCCCTGAGAATGTTTAAGTAGTATTTCCCCCCAAAATTGAACGCATGTTGCATTTTACATGAAGCATTGTGCTCAGTTATTTTTCTTAATATACTGTGCAGTACATAGAGCACTTTCTCTTTCCCTGTGTTCCCTTTGCCTACATTTTATCAAAATGTAGGAAGAGGATGAGAGAAAGGAGGGAAAGGGGAAAAAATATAATGTTTGCTCATTTTTCCTTTTTTAGTGTTTACAATTCAGTTTTTTTCAAGACTGAGTATTTGTACCAGAGAATGTTTAGTCTGTGGTCATACCAATGATTAAGATAGTGAGAAACCAATTTTAATGGAATGGGTATAGATGGGGAGTTGGTGAGGGTAATTTTTCCTCGTTTTGGTTAAGATTTAAGTACCTTAAAAGCATTATAAACCTGCCTTATGCCAAATATTTGAGACACAGCAATGTCTTTTAACAGTTTAAACATCTAACAAAAAGATAAAGGGTGAAGAAATGAACAATAGTGACATTTATTGACCATTTATGTGCCCCCCCGGCACACAGGCAGGAAATGAAGACTTAACGCTGTTCACGGCAGTGGGGCTGAAGTTTGAATCCAAGTGTGTTTTCCATGGATCTTCCTGAAGTTAGGTGAGTTAGCAGTTGGGCTTTTAAAGGAGGGCCAGTATGGATTAATACAAGCAGAGTGAATGGCTTCTACAGAGGCATGGAGATGGGGATAAATAAATTGCATCTGGAATGTGGAAAGCAAGTTAACTTGTTCAGTTACCCAGTGGTATAGTGTCAGGTGGCTGCTATGGTTGACTGATCTGATGAGTGACCTTATGCAAATGGTGTTTGAAGATTATGTTATTAATGGCCAGAATGGGTTGAGGCCTAGGCTCCCCCCCCAAAACACAGAACTTAACTAAAATTTTAGTAGTTACATGTATACTGTACCTATTTGTATATGTGTGGTCTGTATAGTTCTATGCAGTCTTATTACACATGTGCTTTTGTGGAACTGCCAGTAAACTCAAGATACTAAACTTTATCCCATCACAGAATTCCCTCAGGCTACCACTTGATAGCCATACTTAACCCCTCTCTGCATATCCCTATCCCCTGACAACCACTTATCTGTTCTCCATCTTTTTTGTTATTTCAAGAATGTCATATACAAATGGAGTCCTGAAAAAGTGTAACTTTTTGAGATTGGCTTTTTTTACTCTGCATAATGCCCTTGAGGTTCTTCCAAGTAATTGTGCATATTAATAGTTTGTTCATTTTTCTTTGCTGATAGTATTTCTCTGTATGGATGGTTCTGTTCTGCCAATACTGCATTGTCTTGTTTATGCTATATCATAAGTCTTTTTAAAAAAATTCATCAATCAGCATTTATTCTTTGAGAACCCAATATGTGTTTTTTTATTGAGGTATAATTGTCATGGAGTATCCTCTTAGTTTCAGGTGTACATCATAGTGATTTGATATTTGATTCTTTTGAAGCAACGGTGAGTCCAGTTATCTGTTACCATGTAAAATTATTACAATTTCATTGACTATATTCCCTATATATATGACTTTATATCCCCATGACTTACTTATTTTATACCTGGAAGTTTGAACCTATAATAAGTCTTGAAATTAGATATTATGAGTCCTTCAGCTTTCTTCTTCTTCATAATTGTGTTGGCTATTCTAGGGCCTTCCCTTTTCATATGAGCTTTAGAATGAGCTTGTCTGTACACAAAATACCTTGCTGGTGTTTTGATAGGAATTCATTAAACCTATATATAGTCATTTTGGGGAGTATTGACATCTTTAGTGTGTCGAGTTTTCTAATCCATGAACATGGTAAGTTTCTCCCAGTTTTTAGATCTTCTTTGCTTTCTTTCATCAGTATTTTACATTTTTTAGCATACATATCCTCTTCATATTTTGTTGGATTTATACTTATTTCCTTTTGAGGGAGCAGTTGTAAATGATGCTGCGTTTTAAAACTTTGGTTTCCACTTATTTGTGTTTGCATGTAGAAGTGAAGTTGATTTTCATGTTGATCTTGTATCTTGCAACCTTGCAAAATTGTCTTATAAGTTCTGGGAACTTTTCTTGTGCATTCCTTGGGATTTTCATTATAAACAACCACGCCATCTAAAATAAAGACAGTTTTATTTCTTCTTTTCCAATGCAGATGCCTCTTATTTCTTTTTCTTGCCTTATAATGAAGGCTAGGATTTCTATTACTGTGTTACTTATGAGTGATGAGAATGGACATCCTTACCTTTTTCTCAGTCTTAGAAGGAAGGTATTCAGTCATTCACCTTTAAGTATGTTGTTTGCTATAACTTTTCCTGTAGGTATTCTTCATGAAGTTGAAGAGCCCCTCATTTCCTAGTTTGCTGAGACCTTTTTATTATAAATGGTGTCGAATTTTTTAAAAAATATTTTCTATGTCAGTTGATATGATCATACCATATTTTTTCTTTAGCTTATTGATATGTATTGCATTGATTTTTTTTTTTTTTTTTTTTTAATTATACCAACCTTACATACTTGGAATACATGTTACTTGGTTGTGGTGTGCTAACTATTTTGGATTCAATTTGCTAATATTTTCGTAAGGATTTTGCAGCTAAATTCATGAGATATACTGGTCTGAAGTTTTCTTAATTCTTGTGATATCTTTGTCTGGTTTTGGTATTGGTAATAATTGGTTTCATAAAATGAGTTGGGATGTGTTCCCGCTTCTTCCATTCCTGGACAACGTGTAAAATGGCAGTTAATTCTTCTCTCAGTGTTTGGTAAAATTCTCCAGAGAAACCATCTGGGCCTGGAGGGTTTTCAAGAACTTTTAAATTATAAATTTGATTTCTTTAATAGTGTTATTATTATTCAGGTTACCTATTTTATCTTGAGTGAGTTTCGATAAGTTGTTTTCAGAGAACTGGCCCATTTTTTTCTAAATTGTGGAATTATGAGCTAAAGTTTTTGTTGTTGTTGTTGTTTGTTTGTTTTTTAAGATTTTATTTTAAAGTAATCTACACCCAGTGTCGGGCTCAGACTTAAAACCCTGGTTTCAAGAGTTTTATGCTCTCCACCTAAGCCAGCCAGGCGCCCTGAGCTAAACTTTAAAGTTGTTTGTAGTATTTTCTTACCTTTTTTAAGAAATTGAAGTAGAACTTGTATAACATAAAACCTACCATTTTAAAAGTGTACATTTTAGTGGTTTTTTAGTATATTCATGGTATTTTGCAACCGCCAATTCCAGAGTATTTTCATCACCCCAGAAAGACATCCCTTTCCCATTAAGCAGTAACTTCCCATTATCTTCTTTCCTAGCCCCTGGCAACTAGTAATAGAGTTTCTGAATGGATTTGCCTGATGGGACATTTCATATAAATGGAGCCATACAGTTTGTGATTGGTTTATTCCACACAGCATGATGTTTTCATGTTTATCCATGTTGTTGTGTATATCAGTACTCAATCTTTGGTTCTTGGTCCCATCACTCTGACCTCTACTTCCATTATCTCATCTTCTTCTCTGACTTTCCTGCCTTTCTCTTATAAAAGAAAGACCCTTATAATTATCTTGGGCCCACCCAGATTATTCAGGGTAATCTTCTCATCCTTAATTTGACTTAATAACGTGTGCAGAGTCTTTTTGCAGTATAAGGTAATGTTAACAAGTTTCAAGGATTAGGACGTGGATACTTTGTGGGAGGCCATTATTTTACCTACTGCATGGACTTTAGATTTTTTATATTATCCACTGCTCCCTGAGGCTCTGTTCTTTTTTCCAGTCCATTTTCTCTTTCTTGTTTGTTTTTTATTTTATTTTATTTTCGAGGGGTGTCAAATTTTATATCAAGATAATGTTTAACAATATACACTTTTTTAAGTATAGGAAGAGATAATTCTAGCTGGTTGGAGAAACAAAGGAGCAAGTTGGAATTCACTGACAGCTTTAATTTATTTACTTAATTTATTTATTATGTGATGTTAGTCACCATACGGTACTTCATCAGTTTTTGATGTAGTGTTCCATGATTCATTATTTGTGTATAATATCCAGTACTTATTGCAATACGTGCCCACTTCAATACCCATCACAGGCTCACCCACCTCCCCTCTAAAATCCTCAGTTTGCTTCCCAGAGTCCACAGTCTCTCATGGTTTGTCTCCCCCTCTGATTTTCCCTCCTTCATTTTCCCCTTCCTTCTTCTAATGTCTTCCATGCTATTCCTTATGTTTCACATATAAGTGAGTGAAACCATAGATAAGTAAACTGTTGATCTTGTCCTCAGGACTGAGTTTATCCTCCTTCATCTCCACTGTTGAACCTATATATATCACTATTTTTATTTTGGAAGTTGCATATTTCAGTTGTATACATAATTTCCATTTGGTAGTTTTTTTTTTTTTTAAACTTCTATTTCTTTGCTGAAATATTCTATTTTTTTATTTAAGAGAATTCTTAATTGTTTATTGAAGTATTTTTATGAAGATAGCTTTAAGATTCTTGTCAGGTAATTCCAGATTGTGGTTGATTTTGGTGTTGACATCAGTATGATTGTGTTTCTTATTCATGTGTGTTTTTCTTGGTGTGTGATTTTTAAAAAATTTTATCCTGGACATCTAAGATATTAATGTGAGGAGAGTCTTTATTCTGCTAAAATCTTCTATTTTAGTAGGCAATAACTATTTAGGGTTAGTGTGTAGGTTCTGGCCTGCTTTTGGGAGCTGTGTATTTCCTGTGATAATTTAGTTTTCGGAGCTCTTGCAGTGCTATTCTCTTTATTTTTCTGGCATCGCAGGAGCTCCTGCTTGATCTCTACAGGTGTTGCCTGGGCTGACTGGTGGTTTGGGTCCCCATCTCTGCTACTGCTAAAGGGCAGATTGGCTGGACATTGCCTCAAGTGCGGCAGATCTGGCCCACTGCTGTCTGGGGATGGGGTGGAGACCCTGCTGATGCCAGTGTTGTAGTGAATTGGGGTCCCCTGCTGTCCTGGCTAGGGTTTGGGGAGTCCTGGGGAGGGTCTGTCTCCCCTCTAGGTCTCTGCTAAGCTAGGTCTCTGCTAATACTTTTACAGCCCTTTGTCCAGAAAGCAGGACTTTCTCTTTTGTCTATCTGTGTTGGGGTTCTGGGTTTCAGGCTGTTCATGGATATGTGGGAGGTAAGAGGAAAACCCAGTGAACTCACAGTGGTGCTTTTCCTCACATCCGAAGGCCCTTAACTCATACACTTTCTTTCCACCTGTTAGGGTCATTGTATGATTGTCTGTTAAATTATTTCTAGGGTATTCAGTTGTATTTAGAGGAGAGGAACAGGGAAGTGCGAGCCTGTGCCATCATACTCTAGAATTGGAACTGTAGCCATTTTGATTCTTCCTCCCTGCTGGTGTTTATTAGGAATTCTATGAAATGGTCAAGGCTTTGGCTTTTATTGACCGACGCCTTACTTTTTAGGGTGTTATCTGTTGTTGAGCGTAGGAACAAGGTAGGAATTATTCTCTTGTTTATTTTATTATTTATTTTTCTTTTTAGAGGGAGAGAGCATGTGCACGAGCTGAGGGTGAGGGGGAGAGGGCGAGAGAAGGTCTTAAGGGGAGCCCAGCGTAGGGCTAAGTTTCACAACACTGAGATCAGGACCTGAGCTGAAATCAAGAGTTGGATGCTTAACTGACTGAGCCCCCAGGCGCCCTGAATTATTTTCTTGTTTAAATTGTGTGGGAATTAGAAATGTCATGTTCTTTTTCTTTTTCTTTTTTTTTTTTTTAAATATTTTATTTATTTGACAGAGAGAAATCACAAGTAGGCAGAGAGGCAGGCAGAGAGAGAGGAGGAAGCAGGCTCCCCGCAGAGCAGAGAGCCCGATGTGGGGCTCGATCCCAGGACCCTGGGATCATGACCTGAGCCGAAGGCAGAGGCTTTAACCCACTGAGCCACCCAGGCGCCCGAAATGTCATGTTCTTATCTGTTCATCTATTTATTTACTCATTTATGTATTTATCTTTAGGGAGTGGAGCAACGGCTGTGGTCCAAGCAGCATATTGTGCCCCTAAGAAGGAGAAGGTGGCAATCAAACGGATAAACCTTGAGAAATGTCAAACTAGCATGGATGAACTCCTGGTATGCACATCTCATATTTTTTATTGAGAAATATACTCCTATTTGTATTCATGTTGGAGTGGGAAATAACTTGAAAATTTTGATTACTTTTCTTAAAAAAAGGTGTTGTGATTGGCTCAGTAAATAATGCTTATTGTAAAATATAGAAGGCTGAGGCTAACACTTGCTATATAGTCTTTCATAATATAAATACAAATATATTTCATACATTAAAATACCTTTATATTTTTATGATAATGTAATCATTTACTTGTTCTTTTCATAGAAAAATTTATCAAATTCTGTCTATAAATATGAATTAAAATGCCTTTCAGTGTATGTGTAGTATTCTGTTGCATAGGCAGACCACATTTTATTTAACCTATTTCTTGTATCGGACAATTACCTTTTTCCTCTTTTTTATTGTTTTAAATAATGCTTCTTTACTTCTCTCTTTCCTTAAACTAGTTTCATGCAATTGTGATACCTGGTCGATG
This sequence comes from Meles meles, assembly GCF_922984935.1. Classification (NCBI taxonomy): domain Eukaryota; kingdom Metazoa; phylum Chordata; class Mammalia; order Carnivora; family Mustelidae; genus Meles; species Meles meles. The sequence continues at coordinate 31,724,865 of NC_060069.1, read as the reverse complement.
GAATATGCTTTAAAATGCTTTGGCCTCCTAGGAACATGGTACCAATCTGCATTATGACCATTGATGCAAGATGGAAAGTAGAAGGTGGTGTTGCCTTCTCCAAAGGCTATGGAAAAAGAGAAGAAAGGGAGTCTCAGGGATTAATAGCTGCAAGAGATGCTCTGAGGCATTAAAAGCTAGACACACAGGGATTTTTGTACTTCTTTATGAGCCATGGAACCCAGAATTGTTTGAAGTATGTAGTAAGTGCTCAGTAAAGGATATGAAGTAGATTTTCAAATCATTTAACTTTGTAAATCCTCCATTTCTTTGGCTTAAAATGGAAATAATAATATCTGCTTCGTGTACCTCATAAGGTTTTTCTTTCCTTTTTTAAAGATTTAATTAATTAATTAATTAATTTACTTAGAGAGTGGGGAAGGGGCGGAGGAAGAGAGAATCTCAAGCAGACTTCACACTGAGTGTGGAGCCTGATGCAGGGCTGGATCTCACAACCCTGAGATCATCACCTGAGCCAAAATTAAGAGTTGGATGCTTAACGGAGTGGGCCACCCAGGTGCCCCCTTCATGAGGTTTTTCTTGAGGATGAAATGATCTAGTACTTGAAAAGTATAAACTGCCATACAAATAGAACTAATGTTATTTTATTAAGTATTTCTTTTATTAAGTATTTCTCCACAGTCACATACAGCTAGTGACAGAGAGGCAGGAATTAGCACTGAGATGTTCTGACATTCCAGAAGTCATTGTGTTCCCAGGTTGGATTTAATTTCTGGTGGAGCCTGTACTGAGTATTAGGGAATATTGGAATAAAAGGAAAAGAGATAATAGAATTATGCATTGAATTTTTAGGAGATTAAACAAAAGCATGTTGGGGCGCCTGGGTGACTCAGTGGGTTGAAGCCTCTGCCTTCGCCTCTGGTCATGGTCCCAGGGTCCTGGGATTGAGCCCTGTGTCGGGCGCTCTGCTCAGTGGGAAGCCTGTTTCCTCCTCTCTCTCTCTGCCTGCCTCTCTGCCTACTTGTGATCTCTTTCTGTCAAATAAATAAATAAAATCTTTAAAAACAAACAAAAAGCAAACCAAAAAAAAGCATGTCTTCAGGAGTTGGTAATGTGTGAGTGGAAGCTAAAGAAAAAATTTGCTATAGTGATCTTAAGCCACTTTTGTGAGAATATACACTTAAAAGGACATGCCGATGGAAAATCGTAGGTAGAGATCTTACATTTAGAGATGCCTACAATCCCTTGGAGCACCATTTGGATATTTGAACTGCAGTCATCATAAAAGAAGGCTGTAAATTGTAAACTAATTATTTTGAGGGAAATCAGAATTTTTAGCCTATATATATATATTAAGACTGGAATTTGAGAAGCCCAGTACGAATTTGTATCATTTGCCAATTATTTTACATAACCCATAAGGATAGCATAAAGGTGAATGAAAGTGTTATTTATTACCTCATGACTAAGGAAATGGAAGTTCAAAGTTTAAATAACTTGACTGTGCTCACATGATAATAACAACAAACATCTTTTTAGTGATAGGCCCTTAAGTGTACTTTACCCTCATAAATGCCTCCATGAGACAGGTGGTAGCTCCATTTTAGATGAAGGAAGTAAATCATATAATAAGTGATAGTCTGGATTAAAAATTCGGTCTTTCTGAGTAAAGTCTGTTGTTTTCTAATTATAATCTTGGTTCAAAAGGCAAAAGAGCATCTGTCAGATATTTGACATCTTGAAAATAATATTTGTGTTATTACACTAGGCCGTACTTGTAGAGGAGTGCAAATTTGGTATAGCATAATAAAAGAAAAAAAAATTAGACCTTCATCATTTTGTCTGCATAGTCCAGTAAGCTTTATATTGCAAATAAGTAAGGGGGGGATGTGACTTTTAGTAAAACATTTTAAAAATTTATTTGAGAGAGAGAGGGAGCGTGAGTGGTGGGGAGGGGCTGAAGGAGAGGTAAAAGCAGACTGTGCTGAGTATCGTGTCCCATGCAAGGCTTGATCCAAGGACCCTGGGATCATGACCTGAATGCAGACACTTAAGCGACTGAGCCACCCAGACGCCGCCCCTTAGTAGAAGCAAATTTATAACAATTGGCCTTTTTGGAGGGCAAACAAGTGAGATCCCACTGAAGTCTGGAGAAACATTGGGAATATAAAGAAGGCTGGTTTATTTGTGGTGTTTGTAGTGTCAGGGACCTGAGATCTGAGTGAGAAGCGCTCAGTTTCTAAGAGATAAGAAGCCCTTTAGTTTTAGATCAGCCTACCAAACTTGTGTTGTGGTGATTGTAAGTTTGTTTTCAAAATGGTCTCTGCTATAATGTAGAAAGGGTGCTGATGCGAACTAGGTTCTAGGTGTGTATCCTGTGTGACAGTTACTGGTGAAGAGGTAGTATATTGTTCCTTTCTCTTGTCAAAATGTTTTCTTACCTGACAACCTTTGCTAAGTGTGATGGGAAATCAGCTGTCAAATCTTACTACACTTACCTTTTCCAGAGCTGTTACTCACAGGCACACTAGGCAGTGTTTTGAGCTTTTGCTCTTCTCTGGTAGTTGCTAGTACTAGATTCATTGGCCAGAGAGCTGAAGGGAACACAAGAGACATAAAATGTCTCTCATTCTAGTGGGAGGCTCACAATCCAGTTCAATGAAGAGTTAACACTCTTGTCTCCTGTATAGGACTGAGCGGGACAGATGCGAAGGAGAGGTGTCAACCACTGTGAAGTAAGAGGAGGAGATGTGCTCCTAGTTACAAAGATGAAGGCCTCTGTGGATATTTTTGTGTTCTGGCCCACCAGGGCTGGGGACACTTTGAACAGACAGAGATAGAAACCTTACCAGGCAGAGGTTTAGAATTAGAAAAGAATTAGTTATGTATATATTCATAAATACTAATATGTAACTGAAACAATATTTTCATAAAACAATTCTTAATTATATTCTGTAGAATGCACTCTGATTTTCTATTTCTTTTTTGTTTCTAACTTTATCTACTTAGTTTGTGTCGTGGCCTGTGTGGGTTGCAACCCATGGTTTGAGGTACACAGGGCCACACAAAGAAGTATTAAGACTCTAAATTCAGGCAGTGACAGTGATAAGGGTAAGAAAAACATATTCCCTAGACATTTTATAGATGGAAGAATTGTTAGTTTTATTTATTTTTTATTTTTATTTTTTAGTGGCAGCAAAGCAGGGTTTATTAAGCAATAGCAAAGTGATAGCACAAAGCTCTCAAGGAGGGAGGGGACCTGAGAGGGGTGCCTGAATTGTTAGTTTTAGAATGAACATTCCTGGAGGGCAGGGACTTCATTGTGTTCAGTCAATAGGAATGAATGAGTAAATTAACATTGCTTGGGGACTGTGAGTAAATTAACATTGCTTGGGGACTGACTGAATGGTGTGAAGTGGAGGTAAACTGTTTGTGTTGGGGTAATTAGAAAACCAGGAGTAAATGTTAGAAATCAAGATGAGTGAGTTCAGGAAGGAATGAAAAGTCATCATTAAGCAATGCTTGAGAAAGCTTCAGGCGGAGAACAGAGAAATCCACACGAAAGCTTTGGCAGCAGCAGGTAACAGGACTTTAAAGAAAGTCCTTTCAGTGAGACGGATGGAATTCACATAGGTGTGGGAGGGAGCTACTGGGAAACTTGAGTCAGAGTGAATATAGCACTTTCACAGAGCACTTACATACTTATTTTTGCTTTTGAAAGGAAAGGGAAAAGGATAACTCCAATGGGAGTTAAGATAAGGGAACCCCTCTCTACCCCCACCTTTAAAGGAATAGAAGAAAGGAAAGAAATATTTAAGGCCCTTTCAAAAGTTCGAATTTGATGGTTCTCTAATAGTCTCCTGTTAGAGGACCCTTGGTGGTTCCCTCTCTCAGAGTAGAGCTGAAAATGAAAATCCTTAGCTTCACTTTTAAGACATTGGACCATTTGACCCCAATTCTATGTGCATGAATTGTCACCCTCTGTCTCCCCTACCCTATCCAGTTGGTCACCAAGTCCTGTGGTTCGTACCTCTTCAGTATATCTCGTGACTCCTTCCTTTCTTTCCATTCATATTGCCATGTATTTTTAATTTATTTTTATTTATTTATTTTTTAAAGATTTTTATTTACTTACTTGACAGAAAGAGCACAAACAGGGGGAGCACCAAGCAGGGAGCCCAATGCAGGGCTTCATCCCAGGACCCTGGAATCATGACCTGAGCTAAAGGCAGATGCTTAACCAACTGAGCCACCCAACCATCCTACTATGTATTTTTTAAAAACTATTTTGAGGTAGTTTAAATTTCTAAAAGAGTTGCAGAAGAAGTACAGAAAGTTCCCAGATGCTGTTCACCCATCTTCTCCTAATAGTAATGTGATCACAGTGTGATTATCCAGACTGAGTAACTAGTTATTTATCATTTTTTTAGGCCACCATCGTCCCTCACCCAGGTCATAGCAATAGCGTTCAACAGTGTCTTTGGCTCTAGTCTTGCTTTCTCTCATTTATTTTCTATATTGCAGCCATAGTAATTTTTATGAAACAGTATATATAATTAAGCCTTTGATACCTTCCCTTTGCTGTTAGGATGAAGTCTAAATGCTTGAACACAGTTATACAGACCTTTATGACATGGTCCCATGTGATTAAACAGTCAAACCTATAAAGTCTAGTTACCTTTCCTGTGTCAGTGTAGTAAAACTTATAGGAAGCCTTCCCTGATTATCATTCCTGTTTTCTAATAATTTGCCTCTCCAGTGAAGTCATGTTGTATCTGGTACTTCTCCTGTCCAACTGTTTATCACTGTGTGTTGTGAAATTAATATTTGCCTAATGTCTTTACCAAATTGTGGGTTTCTTGAGGGCTCACCATTGTAGTCAATTACCTAGCACTGTGCCTGGCACACAGTAAGTGCTTGGTAGTTATCTCTTGAAAGCATGAACCACTTACCCTAGACAGGTCTACTCATTGCACCTAAAATATGTCTTGTATAATTCATCTTTTTTTTTTTTTTTTGTAATTGTGTGTGCCTTGCAGTGCTGTAATTTCCCCATATCCTGTAGAACTAAACCTCCCCTGAGAGGACTTCTTGCCTACCTTCACTCTTCTTTCCAATGAATTCTTATAATATTTACTGTCTTTACGACTCACTGGGAATATATGTTGCCATATGTTCCTCTCATACGTCTTCTCTTATTTCTTTTAATCTTGTGTAACTATGTCAACAGGGAGGTGCTTACTTTGGTTTTACTTAGTTTTTTTTTAGTTCAGAAGACTGCTGGTGACTTCGGAGGTTTCAGAAATGTATATGACAAAGACCTTGCTATAAAGGAATTTACATTCAGTTAGAGAAGATGAGACAAGAAAAATTAATGTTCATGGAGCATTGCTTTTGAATCCAATTTTGGGCAACTTCTACACAATTTATTTTTACTATACAAATATCATGGTCATAGGACAAGTATAGTACTTGAATAAGTAAAAAGTTTTATAAAGCACTATAGGATTTAATTCATTTAGTAAATATTTATTGCAGGTGTACTGTGTACCAGGCAGAGTGATAAGTGCCAGGACTACAGAGGCTCAACTTTCATTGAGCTTAAAGGTTTGTGAAGGATACAGAAAAATAAGCAATTATAGTATAATACGATAAGTTCTGCAGTAAGGGCATCCACCTTTTTTCATGGATTTTTTTTTAAATTCAAGTACAATTAACATACAGTGTTACATTAGTTTCAGGTGTGCAGTGTAATGATTCAACAATTCTGTGCATTACTAGTGCTCATCACAATAAATGTTCTCTTAATTCCCTTCATCTCTCTTTCACACACAGCCCCCCCACCCCACCCCGCACTTCCCCTCTGGCAACCACCAGTTTGTTTTGTGTATTTAAGAGTCTGGCTTTTGTCTTTTTATTTTGTTTGTTTTGTATTTTAAATTCCACATAGGAGTGAAACCGTATGGTATATTTGTCTTCCTCTGACTTATCTCACTTAATGTTATACCCTCTAGATCCATCCATGTTGTTGGAAATGGCAAGACATCATTCTTTTTTTGACTGAGTAACAGTCCTGTGTGTGTGTGTGTGTGTGTGTGTGTGTGTGTGCGCGCGTGCACGTGTGTATGCACCAGCTTGCATTTAGGGATCCACTTTTAAGTACTTGCTTTCTGGAGTTCTCAGTCTACCAGGGAGGGATAGATAAATAAGTACCCAAGGTACTGCCAAGTGCATATGTGCCATGATGTAAAGAGATACACAGGGAGTTTGGAAGATAAGAGATACCTAACTCAACTTGGGGAGCTGGTAGAATTGATATTTTGACTAGATTAGAAGGAAGAATTAGCATTTTTAGCCAGGGTAAAATAATGAGGGAGGTGTATTTGAGGTAGAGGGAGCAACGCCATTAAATATCCATGGTCACCTAAGTTTACTATGGCTGGATCATAGGGGTATATTGGGGTTGGGTCAGTGAGAGAGTAGGATTGAGATGAGAGAGGTAAGCAGGGCCCAGATCACTCAGGGCTCTTTAAGTCCCTTTATCACACCTAAGCTAATCTAAATTCATAACCTGAGGTAGAGTAAGCTTAGAGGGAGCTCATATTTCTACTTTGGACTTGGTTTCTGACCTTGCCGTTTCAGGATATTTCTTATTAGAGTGAGAATTGTTAATTATTTCACAAAAATGGGAAGGAACAGTATTTTCAAAATAAAACAAAACCCATAAACCAAAAAGCACCTTCTACCTGAATAGACATTTTTCTAAGGAAGACAGCCAGATGGCCAACAGACACATGAACAGATGCTCAACATCACTCATCACCAGGGAAATGCAAGTCATAACTACAATGAGGTATCAACTCAAACCTGTCAGAATGGCTAAAATCAAAAAGACAAGAAATAACAAGTGTTGGTGAGGATGTAGAGAAAAGGGAACCTTCTTGCACTAGTGGTGGGAATATAAATTGGTGCAACCGGGCGCCTGGGTGGCTCAGTGGGTTAAAGCCTCTGTCTTCGGCTCAGGTCATGATCCCAGGGTCCTGGGATCGAGCCCTGCATCGGGTTCTCCGCTCAGCAGGGAGCCTGCTTCCTCCGCTCTCTCTGCCTGCCTCTCTGCCTACTTGTGATCTCTCTCTGTCAAATAAATAAATAAAATCTTAAAAAAAAAATAAAATAAATTGGTGCAACCACTGTAGAAAATAGTATGGAGGCACCCCAAAAAATTAAAAATAGAACTACCATATGATCCAGTAATTAATTCTGCTCATGGGTATTTACCCAAAGAAAATAAAAACACTAGTTTGAAAAGATATTTGCACCCCTATGTTTATTGCCATAGCCAAGATAAGGAGGCAACCCAATTCTATAGATGAATACATTAAAAAAGAGGTGATTTTACACACACACACAGACACACACAATGGAATACTACTCAGCTATAAAATGAATGGCATCTTGCCATTTATGACAACATGGATAGGCCTAGAGGGTATTATGCTAGGTGAAATAAGACAGAAAGACAAATACCATGCGATTTCTTTTACATGTGGAATCTAAGAAACAAAACAAGTGAACAAAGGAAAAATAGACTATTAAATGTAGAGAACCTCACTGCCATCGGCTGCAGAGATGGGTGAGACAGATAAAGGGGGTTAAGAGATACAAACTTAGAGGTATAAAATAAGTCACAAAGATGAAAGTACAGCATGGGGAATAATAATGTTGTATGGTGACAGATGGGACTACACTTGTGAGCAGTGAGTAATATATAGAATTGTCAAATCATTATGCTGTATTCCTAAAACTAATACAACATTGTATATCAACTGTACTTCAGTACTTCAGTAATAAAAGTAAAGTAATGGGGTGCCTGGGTGGCTCAGTCATTAAGCATCTCCTTCGGCTCAGGTCATGATCTCAGGGTTGTGAGATTGACCTCCGAGTCTGGCTCCCCACTCAGCGTGGAGTCTGCTGGAGATTTTGTCTTCCTCTCCCTTTGCCCCTCTGCCTGCTCATGTGTGTGCACGCCCTCTCTCACTCTCTCTCTCTCTGAAATAAATAAAATTTAAAAAGAAAATAGACACTTTAAGACATGATAAAACAAAAACAAAACCACCCTCTATTTATTAGTAATTATCCTCTGTGGCTGTAAAACCAGATTTCCCAAGAGAGTTTTTCAAGAGCACCTTAAAAAAAAAAGTGTCCTAGTGGAGGCCTCTGTGGTGCTGTGTAAGGCTGTGATAAAGCAGGCATGTTTCTAGTTAAAGAGGTTATGAGTGGAATGATCAGTCAGAATGGACTGAGGGAAACTGAGGAGTTTTTTGGTTTACCTGTAGATCTTGCAAAGGTGGTTATATAGTCTTGGGATTTTCACATCTGAATTCACTAACTTGTAGTGTTGTTTAGGCTTGCGTCTGATATATTACCATGTTTTCTCTTCTTTGTAGAAAGAAATTCAAGCCATGAGTCAGTGCCATCATCCTAATATTGTGTCTTACTACACATCTTTTGTGGTAAAAGATGAACTGTGGCTAGTCATGAAGCTGCTAAGTGGAGGTGAGTAGAGTACAATGAAATGCTAACTTCCATTGGTTGGAAAGTTACTAAAAATATTCTTCTTTATCCTGGTTTGGTGTTCATAGATATTTGCTTTTGAGGACATACTGAAAATACAGTATCTGCTAAAGACGCTAGTATATGAGCTGAGACAGGTTTCACACACTGCATTTGGTTGCAAGCTCTTAATCTGTGATGATTCCCTCCAGCTTCCTCTGTTCCATGACAGAAATTTGTTGAAGGTTCTAGTCTGAAGGGTCTGAGAATAACTGTCTTGTAGAGTGACCCACATTTTGGATTTATCTGCTTATTTTTTTCTGGTATTTAACTCGATTTGTATTCCCCTCTTTATGCAAATTGAAAATTGGACCTAAAGGCTGATTAGATTTAAGTTAAAATTTTTTTTGACAGTATTTTGTGGGTAATGCTGTGTATTCATAGTGCATCACATCAGAAAGTATTTGCTCTCTTGTTATATCTTTAATGGTGGTGTTACTTTTGATTGCTAAAGGTTTTGACAGCCAGGCCTCAGCATGGAAAGGTTAACTTTTTTTCCTTTTGCAGCTAGCAGGTAATCTGGGAGATGATACTTGGGCGCTTGTGAGTATCCAGTTCCCCACCTAAGTCAGTCAGTCTTTCTCTTTCTTCATTTCACTTCATTTCATTTCATTTCATTTCATTTCTTTATTTGAAAGAGAGAGAATACACAGGCAGAGGGGAGGGGCGAGGGAAAGGGAGAAGCAGACTCCCTGTTGAGCAGGGAGCCAGACACAAGGCTCCAATCCCACATGACCTGAACAGAAGGCAGATGCTTAACCAATTGAGCCACCCAGGTGGCCCTCCCCCCACCCTCACCTAAGTCTTTCATTTAATAATTCTAGCATCCATTCACAATCCTTATTTGAGTCATTTATTCTGTCAAGGTTTGCAGAATGGAGACTTATTGCATCCTTTCTTTTACATGTATAAACTGTCATTCTTCTGTGTAAAGGAACTTCAGCTTATTAACTGGGACTCTTTGATTAATCTGTATTGTATAGTTCCTATAAAAATGGAAGATACATAATTGATTCTTTTTACTTAAGTACCAATTTTCAGAATAAAAAGTTGGTTTAGTATTCACCTCCAGTGGTAGCAAATGAGAGGGTTTTTTTTTTTTCCTTGTTGGGTAAGGCTTTCATTTCTTTTTAATATCATTACATAGACACAAAGAATTTTACATATTTGGTGACTTCCAGTCTATTACTCTATTTTTTTGGTGCCCAGATTGTCTGAAATTTTGTCAGTGGATCTCCCTTTAAGCTTACTCTTATGTCCTTTTGACGTGAATCCTTTTGTTTTTGGTTCAAGATTTCTCAGAGTCACATTTATATTGCTTTTCCCAGACCCAGAATCAGCCAGTACTCTAAGGGATTCTGATCTTTGTTAGAAGAAAGTTATTTAGAGAGCATAACTGGGATGTCTGGGATGTCGGGGATGTTCATTGCTACTACGTTGTCATCACTTCAAGTTGTAATAACTTGGAAATATAGTGTATTAAAAATTATGATTTGGAATTAGTGTTTCCAGTTTAAGTTTAACATTATAGACTTAAAACTTCTTAAGATTATAGTTGAATCTCTTTTCTCTTACACAGAAAATTTTGATCCCCAATATTAACATAGTTAATTATGGTGCTTTATCCTGCAGTATGTATACAATTATTTCTGCTCAAGCCTTTAGAATAAAGTGTAAGTATTGCTGATTGCCAACAGCGGACCATTGTCATGTATAACCATAACCATTTTGTTATGGTTACCTGAAGGCCCAAGTCATATGGTAAATTAGACATTTTGCCAAGGCATGGATTTGGATCATGAAGCAAGATTGGGAGGACCAGTGAGTGATGGAGCCACCAACCTTTCCATCACTATGCTTCTTGATTTTTGTTTGCATATGTATTTTGTATGGGAGCATGATTTTCCATTTTAGAATTGATAATGCTGTATTTCATTGAACACCTTACCTCCCCAGAGAGGCAGTAAAAGAGCTCAGGCTCTAGAATTAAATTCCACTTTTCCTACTTAGCAGGTTTATGTCATTGGGCAAACTTTTTAATTTAAACTCTTTGAACCTGTTAACTTTTCTGTCAAATGGGGATACCTTTCTGTATTTTAGGGTGTTGGGGTGTAGTAAATGAGGTGACATATGTCCCCCATCTTTCATTGTGCTGACATGTAGATGCACAGGAAATTTAGCCATTAATAATAATCCCTTGTTATTTGATGCTTTTCAGTGTAGCCAGAATCACCTTTTTGTTTCAATCCCATTAGTGACACACTGGAGAAACTGGATGGCTTTGTTAAAGGCCCTGTTCATATGATGGTTGGAATCCTTGCTAACACCAACCACCTTTCAAGATGGTGGTCAAGCATGGTTCTTTCAGTATGGACAGATATGGGAATATTAGGTAATACTGTATCTTTCATTATTGATCACCTATAGCATAATTTGCTTTATTTGTAATTTACAAAAAATGTATAATGCAAAGTTTTTACTGTTTTGCTAAAAAGTCCTTTGATGAATAGGAATACATTGTCTTGCTTTATTCCTATGCAAACCCATCCTTTCTGCTATTCCTAAGCAGAATGAATATATATATTTTAAAGAATCCCTGTTTTTCTCTCAGGGAGTATATATCCTGATCTTAGAAGGGGCAGGACATGTAGCTGGGTGGGATGTCTTTTAAATGTACCTCTCTGCCTTTCCTGGTCTTAGATTTCCTGGGACAGTGCCCAATTTTTCCAGCCCTGGGACGCAGCAGATTTCCTGGAGGATAATTTTCAAACATGTTCAGCCATTAACTCTCTTTTTAATTACTTCAATTTCTATGAGTCAACATAATCTTATATTTAAACCTTTTAAGATATTAAAGAATTGACATCTTAGAAAAATGAAGTCTTGTTTTTCTAGTTATAAAGTGAGTAAACATTTAAATTGAAGGGATACATTAAACACTTTTTTAGAAAACAAAAGCTACAACTAAGCAGAACTTTAAAATGCTTTTAAAATACAGAGAAACTGCCAAGATTTAGAGCTCAATTAACATTCCATTCATCAAATACTTATTGATCACCAATATATTGGTGAATCATACCCTTAGTTCCTTGCTCTTACGGACCTCATAGCTAGTAAGGAAAAGTTACAGTTAAATAATTAAGTATGTAGAGGACCAGGAAGAAGTTTCAGGTGCCATCGGAACAGGTACCAGGAGAACGTAACCTAACTGAAGGAGAATGGATGCGGAGGGGTTAATGAGGACTTCCCTCAGGAGGTGATGTTCAGCTGAGACCTAGAGAATAGGTCATAATTAGCCAGGTGAAGTGGGAGGTGGAGGTGGTATCAAGGGAAAGATGGGGGAAGTGATCCACATAGAGGGAACTCTGTGCAGAGAAGGTTCTGGAGACAGGATGGAGGAGTATGGTGTGAACTGTTGGGGACATACACCTGGAACCAAAGGAGTGAGAGGAGAAGACCGTTGATAAGCAGAGGCTCCCTTTGAGTAATTAAATGATATAAATAACCAGAGTTGACAGAAGTATGTTTAGGCGACCTTCTTTCACATCAACTTTTTTAGCCAAAATATTTAAAACAAAAGCATACTTTTCATTTAGCAACATTGCACTAAAAAATTTAATAAGCTAATAAAATCATAAACTGAATTGCAGCTATCACTCTTACACCTATCAAGCAGGTGGACATCATGGTTAAAGTAAGTTTAGATTCAGTGTGTCAATATTATAGTCCTTTTTTAAAAAAACCATTATTTATTTGACACAGAGAGAGAGATCACAGATAGGCAAAGAGGCAGGCAGAGAGGTGCAGGAAGCAGGCCCTCCACTGAGCAGAGAGCCCAACTCGGGGCTCGATCCCAGGACCGTGAGGTCAGGACCCAAGCCAAGGCAGAGGCTTAATCCACAGAGCTACCCAGGTGCCCCTATTATAGTCTTCTTATTGCTTCCTTGTAACTGTGATACTCCTCTGTGAATTAAACTCTGATATTGAATATTGGAATTAGCGTAAGAAGTTAATCTTCAGAAATTAGAAGCAGTTCTGATCTAAGTAAATATTTCTGCAATTTATTAGCACAAAACTGCAAGAGTTTCAGAAATCAAAGTAATTAAGAAAGCTGCTGAAAGGAGAAGAGAGAGAATTATCTGTAGGATTTAGAGGTATGAATTGTGATACTGAAGAAAGCTAATTTAAAATCACTATCTTAGTGAATTAATTTTGTTCTTCAGGGATGCTCTCAACTTTGTCGTCTTCCATGGGCACTTGTGTAGTCTAAGCAGGACCCAGGTAACATACCTGGTATTAATAATAGTCACCAACTTTGGTTGTTCAAGCAACAGTGGAGGGGCATGTCTGTTGGAAATGGAATACTGAGCCCAAGCAAATTTTGTCACCTTTGAAACCTTCCATGGCTCAGGAAGACAAGAACAAAGCCCAGTGGCTAAATACTGGTTAAAGCTTCTTGGCAGAAATTCTAGTAACCAAAATGAGCTAATTTTGGATTCAGAGAGTGTTTTTTCATAAAAGTAAACTGAGGAAACGAACATGTTGACTGAGTAATTTGAGCTGTAATTATGACACTTAAGGGTCTAAACCAGCAGCTGTTTTGCCACTTTTTCAATATTATTTTAATATTTAATAATGATTTTCTGGGCAGTTAAAAGTTTTGCGTTGCTTTTTAAATGTTCTATGCCATGGGCTAGGAAAGCAGACATGAGATGGATTTTTTGGAATAGGTGTCTGCATTTTAACTTTTTGCTTTGTTACCTGATTTGTACCCATTCCCTCTTATTTTCTATTCTGCTTTTACTCTGAGAGATGCTTAGATTTCAGTGGACACTGTTCAACAGTAGTCAAGTTTGTTAAAATACATCTTTTGGGCCCACCTTAGATCTCTTGAATGACAGTCTGCAAGATCTGGAAATTTGCATTCTTAACCAGTTTACCAACTAATCCCTTCATGTGTTAAAGTTCGAGAACCCATTATCCCTGTGGAGTGTTTTTTCCAGATTGTGCCCAAGGACATAAGATTGTGTGCGCTGTTATCGCCTTCCCTCATTATTCCTACTTTTCTGTTAATTGAATCATACAGTGGTAATCTACAGTCTTCCTTTGCTTAACATATTTTACCTTCACATTTCTTAGTTGATACGAAGATCATAATTTTGATACGAAGATGATAATTTTGATATTAGAGGAAGGAGGATTGTAAGCACCATCATCGTGTTAGATGCTGCAAGATGCTAAAGAAATCATATGGGAAAAAATGAACACCTTCTGGGACCAGTATTTGTCAGTTAAAGATCAGAGTCTTTGTGACATAAATATCTTTCCACCTATAAGGGAAGACTGAAATGGAAAAGAGACTGTATATAAGAAGAGGGGACTTCTTGGGGGCACCTGGGTGGCTCAGTCAGTTAAGTGTCTGCCTTTGGCTAAGGTCATGATCCCAGAGTCCTGGGATTGAGCCCTGCATCAGGCTCCCTGCTCAATTGGCACCCTGCTTTTCCCTCTCTACCACTTGTGCTGTCTCTTGCATACATACTCTCTCTCTCTTTTCTCTCAAATGAATAAGATCTTAAAAAAAAAAGAGAATGGGAACTTCTTATATAGCTTACTCAGAAGGTCTGTCCTGGATGCATAGACTGGGAATGTGCACTGCTTTAATTTCCCTGTTGATCATTAATGATGATCAGGACCTGGGTGGCTCAGTGGGTTAAGCTTCTGTCTTCGGCTCAGGTCATGATCTCGTGGGTCCTGGAATTGAGCCTGGCGTCGGGTTCCCTGCTTAGCAGGGAGCCTGCTTCCCCCTTTCTCTCTGCCTACTTGTGATCTCTCTCTCTCTCTGTCAAATAAATAAAATCTTTAAAAAAAACTTGGAGGATTTTAAAAAAGAGTCCCTCCTTCAAAGTCATTAAAAATACAGATCTAATAACTTTCTGTATGCCCTGGGACACCAGGGTGGCTCATGAGCGTCTGTTCAGCTGCTGCCTTCAGCTCAGGTCATGATCCCAGGGTTCTGGGATTGAGTTCCACATCAGGCTTCTTGCTCTTTGGGGGAGCCTGCTTCTCTCTCTGCCTCTGCCTGCCACAGTGCCTGCTTGTACTCTCTCTCTCTGCCTCTCTGACAAATAAATAAATAAATAAAATCTTTAAGAAAACAAAAACAAAAACTTTCTGTATGCCCTAAGTCTCTGTTACTACATGTTTTTGATTCCCCCAGACTGGAAGTTCCCAGAAAGTCAGCAGTATCTTGACATATTTTGTGGTACCCAGATCTAGGTCTTGCATATAAAATGGCCAAATTTTTGAATTGATAAGTTGTGTTAATTTTTAATTCTTAGTAGGAATTTCTCCCTTTGCATTCCTTATTTTAGATGTTCTTTACATTACAAACATATAATTCAGTTGGCACTTATTTATATAAATGTCTTCTTACTAAGCAGTTCCTGTGTGGCCTGAGTTTCTCAGAATGAAACATACGACCTTTTGGTATAGTTACTTCGCTTTGGGGACTAATATGTGATTGATTAAACTAAGCAGAACAAAATGTCTCCTTTAGGCCTCTCCCTATGTGAGTCACAGTCTCGTGAATCCCGGCAATAAAGAGGGGAAAGTGTGTAATAATGTATTTGAAAACGCCACTTGGAATCTGAAGCCTTCCTGGTTCATTGTCTCCAGAGAGTAAACTGTCTCCTGCAGGACGTGGGGAGCAGCAGGGGCTTCCAGAGAAAGGGGAGGAATTTGGGCATCTTTCTTCCTGGATAAATGAACTTACAACAGTTTTCCTGGTTTCAGCCCTATTCTTCAGTCCCCTCGCACTTCCCCTTAGGTAGACTTTGCTGTATGTATGTGCTCTGTAAGGATATGCTGTTTCCTAATTAACACATTCTTCCACAGGCATCTGGGTTTCAGATGTCTCTACTCTGCTTAGTTAGTTAACTTGTTCTGTTTTCCTTCCTCCAAAAAATGATTGATGTCTCTCCTCTTTATCTTCTTTGTTTTCTTTTTCATCCTGGTTTTATACCTTTTTTTATTTTTTTATTTTATTTTTTTAAAGATTTTATTTATTTATTTCACAGAAAGAGATCACAAGTAGGCAGAGAGGCCGGCAGAGAGAGAGAGAGGAGGAAGCAGGCTCCCCGCAGAGCAGAGAGCCCGATGTGGGGCTCGATCCCAGGACCTGGGATCATGACCTGAGCCGAAGGCAGAGGCTTTAACCCACTGAGCCACTCAGGCGCCCCTATACCTTTTTTTAAATCAAGTTTGTCACAGTGGATTTCAAGTGGGAACTGAAGTAAATGTGTGTGTTTTGAAGGATTCCATCTAGATCCTTCTTTCCATCTATTTGGAAATATATTTTTTCTTGTAAGTGTGTGAAATAAAAGCCCCCACTAGGGCAGATTTTCAACATAACCGTGTGGTTTAATTTTAGTCTTGATCATTGAGGCCTTGTGCCAAGAAATGGAAATCCAAACTTTTTTGTGCCATTTGTGTTATATTCTACTCTTTGGCATGATTTCTGATATCAGAGATGATTTTGTTTTGCTTCTGTGGTCTTTATGGGCCATTGTACTGCCAAAAATCTTAACGCATCTCTAGCAAACTTTTTGGATTATAATAACTAATTATGGTAGTCAGCAGTCTATGATTTTAATTACTGTGTAGGTGTTTTTTCTCTGTCTCCCTCCCAGTTTTTAGTCAGAGTGTTATTTCAGATCTGGGGAAGAATAGGAATGATAATATATCTGGGCTGTTATTGAAAGAGGACTGCCGTTTTTATCCTTTTCATTTTTTTTCTTGTCGTACCTATTTTATTATTATTTTTTAACCTGAAGAGTAATTTTAACCCTTTAGTTGGTTTGCATACACATGTGATCTTTACTTGCCAAGTGTTTCTTCTGTAATTTGACCTGCATTGTAATTGTAATTTTATGTATTTATATGTACAGTGTTGCATAATCTGACCCAATACTGGAAACCTAAATTAGTTTGTGGTATCTTACACTGAAGTGTTATTGATGGGTATGGTTTACCTAGGTAATTTTCAGATGTGGTTAAAAATCCTCTTACCTTTTTCAAATTCTTATTTTAATAGTCTAAAGGAAATTCTGGTGTAACACTGCTGTTTGGATATTAGGCTGCTTTCTGTTTTAGATTGCAATCAAGAATAAATTAATAATTTTACTAAACTTCTATATTTCCTTGTATTTGCTCTTTTTTCCTTTCCTACACATTTAAGTTTATGAAAAGGCTTACATGTGGTTTGATTTCAAAATGTCTCTGAATTATATTGAATGATTCAAAAATTCATATCAAATTTTGTCTTCTGTTTTCAGGTTCTGTTCTAGATATTATTAAGTACATTGTGGCAAAGGGGGAGCACAAAAGTGGAGTCCTAGATGAACCTACCATTGCTACAATACTCAAAGAAGTGCTGGAAGGGTTGGAATACCTGCATAAAAATGGGCAGATTCACAGGTATATGAAAGACAACTCTGCTTTTTTTTGAAAATGCAGTGGTAGTTGTGCTGTATCATTTTGTTGAGACCATTCCCCATTTTTCTGCAGAATTGATCATAATCTCTGAGTGTTATCATGGCTTTTTGTATCACTAGTTTCAGCGCATTGTGGTTAGGGTTTTAGTTAGCAGCTAGCAAGTATTTAAAAAGTAACAAATATTTTAGTCAGACTGGAAAATACAAAAACATCATTTCATGCTGTCAAGAGGCAAGCATCACAGTCACTGGTGACATTTTGTAGTATTTCTTCCCAATTTCTTTTATATGCTTAAAAGATATATAAAACAGAACTATGTATAATTTTGTCTGTTGCTTTTATTGTTTTTTTTAATATTTTACCTTGAGTGTTTTCTCAAATTATTAAAAGGTCTTTGTAAAATAATTTTTTATTAAGGCTTCTTCTTTTTTTTTTTTTTTTTTTTAAATGTGAAAAGATATGTATCATTGCATGGTCCAAGTATTCCTGGCTGCC
This sequence comes from Meles meles, assembly GCF_922984935.1. NCBI lineage: Eukaryota > Metazoa > Chordata > Mammalia > Carnivora > Mustelidae > Meles > Meles meles. Next base: position 31,707,264 of record NC_060069.1, on the reverse strand, counting down.
TCTTTCTATTCAGCCCCTAGGTAGAGATAATAAGAATCCAAATGATGATAGAATCTGTTACCCAAATCTCTTTAATCCCTGGATTTGGCTTTCCTTCATATCAGGCAATCTTTTTAGTCATTCTTAAGGGATAGTCTCACTGGATATAAGAATTTGCTGCTGACAGTGCTTTTCTCTCAGCAATTGAAAGATGCTGTACTACTTAATTCTAGCCTCCAGGATTTCAGATGAGAAGTCTGTAGTTTGAATTGATCTTCTCATAATGTTATTTTTCCCTGGCATCTTTCAAGATTTTTTTGTCTTTGGTTTTTGAAGTTTGATTGTGATGTCTTGGTTATGGATTTCTTCAGCTTTATTCTGTGTTGGGTTCCCAAACTTCTTGAGTCCGTAAGATTTTGCCTTTCACTGAGTCTGGGGAGTTTTCATCCGTTCTATCTTTGGCTAGATTTTTCAACACATTATTTCCCTCCACTTTTTCTGGGACTCTTAAATACAGGTGTTACCTGTTTTGTTATTGTACCTTAAGCCCTGAGGCTCTGCTCAATTTTTGTCATCCTATTTTTTTCTCTGTTCAGATTGAGTAAATTCTCTTGCTTTGTTCTCAAGTTCTGATTCTGACCTCTGCGTTCTGTGCTAGAAACCCATTGAGTTTTTTCAGTTATCATAATTTTTTAGATAATTTTGTTCTTTTTTATGGCTTTTCTTTGCTGAGATTTTCTGTTTTTCATGTTTTGATAATCCCAAACTGCATGTTGAAGCATTTTTATAATGGCTGCTTTAAAATTCTTGTCAGATAATCAGATAATTCCAGGATCTGATTGATCTCCGTGTTGATGTCAGTTGTCTTCTCTTATTAAAGTTCTTCCTGGTTCGTTCTTTTTTCTTTTTTTTTTTTTTTTAAAGATTTTATTCATTTATTTGAAAGACAGAAATTACAAGTAGGCAGAGAGAGAGAGGAGGAAGCAGGCTCCCTGCTGAGCAGAGAGCCCGATGCGGGGCTCGATCCCAGGACCCTGGGATCATGACCTGAGCCGAAGGCAGAGGCTTTAACCCACTGAGCCACCCAGGCGCCCTAAAGTTCTTCCTGGTTCTTGGTGTGATAAGTGTTTTTTTAATTGTATCCTGGATATTTTGGATATGCGTTCGGAGACTCTTGATCTCATTTAAATGTATAATTTAGCAGGTGTTTTCCCTGTCTGGGTAAATATAAGTCTTGGTGTATTTTGGTGGGCCGTAGTTGCAGTGACGGTTTGAGTTTTAGAGCTCTTACAGTGCTGTTCTGGTTTGTTTTGCTCACTTGGCACTGCTGGAGCATTCTACTCAATTCCTGCTGATATAGTCGTTGAGACCAAAAGTGCGCATACCTGGGTCTGGTGCTGCTAGGTGGAAGGTGGGAGATAGACGCTGTACCTGTGGGTCTGTGAGCAATTTTGTGGGCACACTCTATGGGCCAGACCACTTGTGCCAGTGGGGCTCCCATTCATTCTCTGATGGTATTGCCTCTGGGGTTGAAGGCATATGCCTGAGCCACCTTTTGCTGCTGGGTTGAGAGTTGGAAGACACTGGTCCTGGGTTGTCCTTCCACTGTGTGGAGAGCCAGAAAGTGTTGGGCCTGGATTGTTCTCTGCAGCGGGGTAGCAGGCTGGGTGGTGGGCTATTGGTGCTGCTGGTGTGGGCAGTATGGGCCTACCTGCTGCAGTGGATATAGGGTGGAGAATGGGGTTTTCCATTTGGTTCTTCATTTAAACCTCTGGTTCAAGGGACACCTGGGTGACTGAGTTGGTTAAGCATCTGCCTTCGGCTCAGGTTGTAATTCCAGGGTCCTGGGATTGAGTTCCGTGTTGGGCTCCGAGCTCTGCGAGGAGCCTGCTTCTCCTTCTCCCCCACTTGTGCCCTCTAGCTCTCTCTCTGTCTCTCAAATAAATAAATAAATAAAATCTTTAAAAACAAACCAACCAACCACCCAGCCTCTGGTTCTGGTATAGTGGGCCAGCTTGCAACTCCAGCTATGGGTTCCTTTGCTAGGTCTGTGCTAGGTTGGCTCTTTGTTGCTCCTTTGGCTACAGAGAGCAGGCTTGGAGGGTTTTTTCCATTTTTGTTTTTGTTTGTCATTTATGCCTATTGATGCTAGTCCCCAGTTCAGGATATGTGAGATGAAAAGAAAACTCAGAGAAGTTGTATAGTGCTCCTATAGTGCTCCTGTACAATTTAGATTAGTGTAAATGTTTATAGCAAACTCTAGGGCAGCCGCTAAAAAAAGAAAAAAAGAATTGATATACTGAGAGGGGAGGAGAATGGAATCTTGTAAAATGCTTAGTTAAAATCAAGGCAGAAAAAGGTAGAAGACAAACCAAGATTGTTATCTTAAAAATCATCTACTTTTAAGGAACTAGAAAAGAAAAATAAGAATAAATTAAGCCCAAAGTTAGCAGAAAGAAATAAATAAAAAGAATAGAAATACACGAAATACATATGTTTTAGATGTGACACTAATAGCAAAGGCAACAAAAAAAAAAGCAAACAACTGGGACCACACCAAACTAAAGAGCTTCATGGCAAAGCACATCATCAACAAAATGAAAAGGCAGCCTATGGAATGGGAGAAAATATTTGCAAACCACATTATCCAATAAGGGGTTAATATCCAAAAATACACAAGGAACTCCTACAACTTAGAGACAAAAATACCGTAAATAACTTAACTAATTATGAGCAAAGTTTCCAAATAGACATTTTCCCAAAAACGATATACAAGAAAAAGTACTCTACATCACTCATCTTGGGGAAATACAGTCAGAACGACAATAAGACACTGTCTCACATCTGTTAGGATATCTGTTTTCCAAAAAGAGATAACAGATCCTGGATGAGGATGTGGAGAAAAGAGAACTTCGGTGCACTGATGGCGGCAGCATAAACTAGTATAGCCGTTGTGGGAAACGGTAGGGAGGTTCCGCAGAAAAGTTAAAAATAGAACTACCATATGATCCAGCAATGCCTCTTCTGGGTTTATACCCAAAAGCAGTGTGAAATCACTATCTCAGAGCCAAGCTATGAAAATGACTTAAGTATCCATCAGTGGATGAATGGATAAAGATGTGGATTATTATTGAGCCATTAAAAAAAAAAGGGGAATCTTACAGTTTATGACAACATGGATGAACCTGGAATGCATTATGCTAAGTGAATTAGCCAGACAGAGAAAGACGAATACTGCATGGTATCACTTATAAGTAGAATGTTTAAAAAAAAAAAAAAGTCAAATTCATAAGAACAGATAGTAGAAAAGTGGTTGCCAGCTACTGACTGGACGGTCAGGGAAATAGGGAGACAGTGATAAAAGGTTACAGACTTCAGTTACAAGATGAGTAAGTTCTGCTTAAAGAATAGAACTTAAATGTTCTCACCAAAAAGTGAATATGTGAGATGACGGATGTGTTAGTTAACTCGATGAGAATACTTGCCCACTGTATACATATATCAGACTATCATATATATAAATATAAATATATATATTTAAGTATCTTACAGTTTTGTCAGTTTTCAAAAAAAATCACCTAGTTAACCCTAATCCTTCGCCAAAAATAAGCAAAGGTCCAGAAAAATAACTGATTAAAGATCAGGCAACTGGGACCCCTGCATGGTTTCAGTTAAGTGTCTGCCTTCTGCTAAGGTCATGATCTCAGGGTTCTGGGATCAAGTCTGGCATCCGGCTCCTTGCCTCTCCTGCTCCCTTTGCCTGTGCTCTCTCTCTCTCTCTCTGACAAATAAAGAAGTAAAATCTTAAAAAATAAATAAATAAAGATCAGACAACTATCAAGTGCTAAACTGAGTTTTTAAAGAATAATCAGGATATGCTGGGGGGAAAAAGCAAGGTATCATACCCCCCCAAAACTTTAATTAGGTTATTCTGAGAATAGGACCATTTTAAAGAAATTACATCAGTGAAATTAGCCCATTTAAAAAAGTATCTTATTCTAGGAAAACATAAATAATGCTTTCTAGTTGTCTAAATTTTCCAACCAGCTTATATCTTAACAAAGAAAAATGAACTCCTCTTGTGGTTATGAAGCAGAACAGTTGACTCTAAGGAATGATACGTAAACTAGAAATCGTGGAAACATTGAAGGCATATTCTTCAGACAATAGGATTTTTCACCTCAAATTATATCCATTCGTTTCATATCTAGTTAAAATAATGTGTTAACAGGTGACTGGAAAAGGACATGACCAAAGATTTGGGAATATATTTCCTGCACTGTCAAGAGGAAAAGGTGCCTGGGTGGCTCAGTTGGTAAAGCGACTGCCTCAGGTCCCAGGATCAAGTCCCACATCAGGCTACCAGCTCTGTGGGGAGTCTGCTTCTCCCTCTGACCTTCTCCCCTCTCATGTTCTCTCTCTCAAATGGATAAATAAAATCTTAAAAAAAAAAAAATGAGGAAACGGTGCCCTGAAAAACGGGATTCTCATCCTCTGGATAGTGGTAACCCTATGGATACATACTTTGATACTAGCAATTAATGTAATTCAGTTACTGATTTCATGTTCATCAAGCAGTCTTCTAGAAAATAAAAAAAAGTGCCAGAAGCTGCTAATTTGCCCCTAGCCTGTCTCCTCTCCTTTTTGAACTATAAAAACATGACATCTTTACCAGGCATATGACCATCTAGAAGAAAGGCAACATTTCATAGCCTCCTGTAAGGATCAGATATCACTGTGTAAATTAGTTTCTAGCCACTGTGGTGAAAACAAAAATGTATATACTACTTCAGAGTTGTTCCCTTAACAGGTTTTGTCAACCCCCAGCCCTGCTGACATTTGACCTGGACAGTGCTTTGTTGCAGGGGCTGTCCTGTGCATTGTAGGATATATTTAGCAACATCCCTGGCTTCTACCCATTAGGTGCCAGTAGCTCCTCCCCTGCCCCAACCCAGTGTGACAACCAAAGATGTCTCCAGACATTGCCAAATGTCCCGAGAACCACTGCTAATAGAAAGTGACATAACCTCTATTTCCTCTTTGCTTCCTTCCATTGAAATGTTGAGGTGGTAATAAGCCATTTTAGACTATGTAACGAGAACTTAGAGATGGTAGAACAATCAAATAGAAGGAGCATGAGTCCCTGATTCTGTGGAGTCACCATACTGAACTGATGTCACTTATGCCTCGACTATTACATGAGAGAAAACCAGTCTTCTACAGCCATATAGATCATCAGGGATCAACAAACGCACCAGTTAAATCAAGTCTGATGACTGGTTTTTTGTGAAAGCAACAAGAAAACAGTCATGCCCATTCATTTACAGATTGTCTGTGGCTGCTTTAGCACTATGAAATTAAAGTAGCAGTGACAGAGCATCTGGCCCAAAAAGTGTACAGTATTTACTCTTTGACCCTAAAGAAAATGTTTGTTGACCTCTGGTGTAGATGATAACAAGCATTCACTGAAACTTGTGTGCCATATAGTATTCTAAGTGCATCCTGTATGTTACCTCATTTAATCTTTATAGTAATTTTATGAGGTATATACCCTCTTCTCCCCATTTTACAGATGAGGAAACCAAGGCAAAGAGAGAGGTAAGTAATTAGCCAAAAGTCACCCACCTAATGACATAGCTGGGAACTGAATTTGGGCAGTGTGCTTCTAAAACCTGCCAGGAAAGAAAGATGGAACTAATCCATGAATCTGGGTATACATTAGTTTAATGTCAATTACATTTTTTAGTTACTCAAATAGAATTTAGATTTGTCACTGGGGTTATTTTATTTAAATACCCTATGTGTTGTCTTATTTACTATATCCAATCCCTATTTTAATTGTCAAAATCTTCACTTCAGAACACAAATAAAAGTACGTTCTTTATCCTAAAACTTTACATATACAGACTTTATATAGTTAAAGGAAATTAACCCAAAGTATACATTAAGGTCACTGTCTTTTTTAGAAAACAAAGAATAGATTTCATATCCAGTTCAGGCAAAAAGTCAGTCTTTGCTCAGTTTTGTACGACCATAACATCTACTTTGAATGTATATCAGCCCTTCTTTAGCTGAATGAATGAAAGAGCCAGAAAAAATATTGGAAGAAATAATGGTGGAAAACTTCCAAATCATGAACCATGATGAGGACAAATACAAAGAAATCTATGAATAGACACACTATAGTTACACTGTCGAAACCTAAACACACAGAGTGTCTGGAAAGCAGTAAGATTTGGGAAACAACTCATCATGTAGGAGGAGTACGAAAGATAGAATGTTTGTGTCTTCTCAGAATTCATATGTTGAACTCTAGTCAGCATTGTGCTGGTATTCAGAGGTAGGGGCCTTTGGAATGTGATTAAGTCATAAGGGTGGTACACCTTCATGAATGGGATTGTCCTTGTAAAAGAGACCCCAGGAAAAAAAAAAAAGAAGATACCCCAGAGAACTCCCTTGCTCCTTCTGCCACGTAAAGACATAGTGAAAAGATGGCCATCTTTTGTTAGAAGGTGGAGGAGGGTCAGTAATGTATCCTTCACATTGAGAAGGCACTTGGAGACCAAAAAGCATGCACCGCTCCATACTGTTTCCACTGTTTTATTGGCAGTAACTTACTGATGGGGCATTGCATGGACTGACAATCCAGGCAGCTGTGCAACTATTCTCTGCCCCCATTCTCTGTCTAGTCCAGATCTTAACCCACAGTTTTTATAGTGTGAGGGGCATGGGGGCGATATCAAACAGTAGTTATCTAAAGTGATGCCTTCTGTGTGCGTCACTTTAGGGAAGATCAGAATGAGCCTTCTCACATCTGGTCAGGACATGCATTAACCTCTGCAGAGCCTGGAACACATGGCTCTGATGAAGAGAATTGGGGGAACAAATATGGAGTCCATGTTGTCAGCTCTCCTATGCCTATGAACCGGAAAGTGGATCCTCACCAAACACCAAATCTGCCACTCCCTTGATCTTGGACTTCCCAACCCCCAGAACTGCAACAAATCAGTGTTGGTTGTTTAAGCCACCCAGGCTGTGATATATTTGTTATAGCAGCTTGAATAGAACAAGCTAAGACAATAGCAATATGATTGAGAACTGACTTCCCATTAGAACAATGGAAGCCAGAGGTTATGAGAAGGAGCCCTACAATCCAACAACCCCTCCAGGATTCTTATCTTTCTGGTGAGTTATTCCCGTTTTTAAAATTACATAATGGCCCTTTTCATTCCTAGAAATGCTTTTGTGTTAAAGACAATTACATCTTATTTCAGTATGGCTATACTTACTTACTAGCTTACTTTTGCTAAGCATATCTTTAACTGTGGCTCATTTTTCTTCTAGGGTCCCAATATTATGAAGGGGTCTCAAGTCTACTTTCAACCTTAAACTAGTCCAGTGCCATGTTTTCTGTTTAGGGGGTGGGTTTTAAAACCTGAGGTTTCTAGCCATTTGTCCCTCCCTCCCAAGGCTTACTGCTCTGGCTCTTAAGTGTCCCTTTGATTTCTGAAACTTGAGGATTTCCTGGTCTTTATTTCATGTCCAGCTATGTGACAATTTCCCTTCCTAATTTACCCAGCATTTCTTTGTTTGTAGCAGGGGAATATGATGGGTTTTCCCCTAAAGTCCTGGGCAGTAGTGATGACTGTTTGCCATGTTGCTGGAATGGATTCTCGAACTCACACTTTAAATCAAAGACCCTCATCCTTGGCTGCATATTGGGATCACCTGGGAAACTTCAGTAAGTACTGATTCCTGGATCCTTTGCAAGAAATTCATTTAGTTGGTCTGAGATGACACATTAACATTGGGGCTTTTAAAGGCTCCCCAAGTGATTCTAATGCAGTCAAGGCTAAGAACCCCTGCTTACACTTCAGCAACAACCACTCCAAGCTGTGAGTTCCACTGAGGCTTCGGCAGGCTTGGGAGGTGGTGGTCTTACTAGGCAACAGCTGGACATGTTTTGTAGGTTTCTCCACTCCTCATCTTTATTTCTGGTCCATTTGCGTGTTATCCTGGTGGATCGGGTCAGATAATTTTTCTCCATCTTCAGTGTGTTCCCCACTGACACTCTAGGCTTTAGAGGTTTTAACTAGGGTGAACAAGTCTCTGAATTAGACTTCTGCTTTTGTCTCTGTATCTATCTACTCCAATATTTTTCCTGTTAAAGAGGTCAGCTCTAACAGAAATGTTGGCTTGTTGGTTTAAGATGCCCAAATGCAGTGTATTTTGCAACTTTTCATTTTGATTCATTGCTGGTCTTGACCTTTTTCAAGTTTTCCACAAACTGTGCCTATTGATGAGTCATAAAAATGTCCTGGGCAGTAACTTGTGCTGTGTGCTAATGAAAAAATTAAGCATGTCCATGATACTCCTTTTAATTTTACAAGGAATTTGTAACTTTGGTGCAGTAGTGACGTGTGAGAAATGGCATTAAGCTGTGAAAAACAAAACTCACTGTTCTTATTTAAGAGTGGATGGTAGATTTAACTGTTGGGGCTGCTGGGTTGCTTGATATTCTTTGTGGCTGAGTGAAAAAAGTTTCTTAAGGACTCTACTGATTTCCAGATACTTAGTTAAAAATCTTTTCCTTGAAAGGTCAGCTATTCTATTGGGTAGGAAGACAGACTGGTGTGTTTGATCGTCCGGTGAGCCATTGACCTTCATGATATTCCTTTGCTTTTATTCCTGGAAGCTGTTCTACAGATTGCACTTTAGTTTCTTTCTTTTCTTTTAAGATTTACTTATTTAAGAGAGAGAGAGATTGAGAGCATGCAAGTGTGAGTCGGGGGGTATCAGAGAGAGAGACTCTCAAGCAGATTCCCTGCTGAGCATGGATGCCAATGTGATACTCTATCTCACGACCCTGAGATCATGACCTGAGCCAAAATCAAAAGTTGGACGCTTATTCAGCTGAGCCACCCAGGAGTCCCTGCACTTTGGTTTCAAATGGGAAACAGGAATTGGTTATCTGAAGATTTGATAAGTAGTCACCCAAAGCGCATGCTCTACTGAAATGGATTACCCTGTCTTCACTTATGAAAGACAGAAACTTATAAAACATTTGAATAGATAATACATATATGTGGCTTAAAAATTGAAAAAGCTCAGAATGGTATATGATAGGGGCGCCTGGGTGGCTCAGTCATTAGGCTTCTGCCTTTGGCTCAGGTCATGATCCTAAAGTCCTGGGATGGAGCCCCGCTCAGGATCCCTGCTCAGTGGGAAGCCTGCTTTTCCCTCTCCCTCTGTGTTCCCTTGTGTTCCCTTTCTCTCTTATCTCCTTCTCTCTGTCAAATAAATAAAATCTTAAAAAAAAAAAAAAAAGGTATATGGGGGTGCCTGGGTGGCTCAGTGGATTAAAGCCTCTGCCTTCAGCTCAGGTCATGATCCCAGGGTCTTGGGATCGAGCCCGGCATTTGGCTCTCTGCTCGGCGGGGAGCCTGCTTCCTCCTCTCTCTGCCTGCTTCTCTGCCTACTTGTCATCTCTGTCTGTCAAATAAATAAATAAAAAATCTTTAAAAAAAAAAAAAGGTATATGATAATAAACAGGTCCTGTCAGTATCAGCTGTGCTAAACCATGTTGATTCTGTGTACTCTTGATACGATGTGATGAAAATGGCACTTTACTTCTGTGGTTTTCCTTCCAAAAATTCATAACACTGGTCTAATCATGAGGAAAATTCCATTAGAGGGGCAGCCTATAACATATTTGACCATTAGTCCTCAAAACTGCCAAGGTTATCAAAAACAAGGAAAGTCAAATTGTCACAGACAAGGGGAATCTAAGGAGACAATAATTAAATTTAATGTTGAATCCTGAATGGAATCCTGGGACAGAAAAAAGACATTAGGTAAAAACTTTTTAAAAATCTAATACCCAACTTTTGTAGCAACATGGACGGGACTGGAAGAGATTATGCTGAGCGAAATAAGTCAAGCAGAGAGAGTCAAGTATCATATGGTCTCACTTATTTGTGGAGCATAACAAATAACATGGAGGACATGGGGAGATGGAGAGGAGAGGGATTTGAGGGAAACTGGAAGGGGAGATGAACCATGAGAGACTATGGACTCTGAAAAACAACCGGAGGGTTTTGAAGGGGCGGGGGTGAGAGGTTGGGGGAACCAGGTGGTGGGTAACAGGGAGGGCACGTACTGCATGGAGCACTGGGTGTGATGCCAAAACAATGAACACTGTTATGCTGTAAATAAACAAATTAAAAAAACAAAAAAAAAAACTTTTAAAAAATCTGAGTAAATTGCAGACTTTAATAGTAATGCATTCATATTGGTCTCATTAAATGTGGTGAAAGTATCATACAAATGTAAGGTGTTAATAATGGCAGAAACTATAAGGTGTAGAGAACTCCTCTGCAGTATCTTCTCATTTTCTGTGTAAATCTAAAACTGTTCTAAAAAATAATGTATTCTTGGGACGCCTGGGTGGCTCAGTTGGTTAAGCGGCTGCCTTCGGCTCAGGTCATGATCCCAGCGTCCTGGGATCGAGTCCCACGTCGGGCTCCTTGCTCAGCAGGGAGCCTGCTTCTCCCTCTGCCTCTGCCTGCCACTCTGTCTGCCAGTGCTTGCTCGCTCTCTCTCCCTCTCTCTCTGACAAATAAATAAATAAAATCTTAAAAAAAAAAAAATAATGTATTCTTTAGAAAGTCTTCCTTTCCTGAACCTCCAATACCCTGGTCTAGGGTCTTGTGACTCCTTTGAGAGAGATTTTATGCCAATATAAACACAATATATGTATATCCCTCTTTCTTCTGCTAAAAAGAAAAAAAGTGGCAACATATGTATGTAGTATTATTTCACTTAAGTGTATTTGGTGATTTTTCCATATTATCTCATGTTCATTATTATTCATAGTATTTCATTATATAGCTATACAACAGTTTAACTGATCTCCTGTTGTTGGGTAGTTAGGTTGTCTTGTTTGACTGCAGGTGATTAGTTTATAATAACCCTATCATTTGGAACAGAGCAGGTGGGAGTTGGGGTTTGGGGTGGTGGGGGAGGGAATAGTCAAGTTTTATTTTGGTTTGATTTATTTATTTATTCATTTATTAATTTAATACTCCACTTATTTATGGAAGAGGATTTGAGGGAGATTGTTTAGTTATTTAAATCTGTTTGATGAATATCTCAGAGATGCCTCCTGTGTACTAATCATAATGCTGAGTAAGTGCGGGTGATACAGAAATGTCTTAAGGTTCAGGTCCAGATCTTAGCTCATGGTGAAAGAGATAGTCCCAAGTCCCAAGAATATAATCATATTTTTGTAGTCTTTGCTAACACTGTGCTGCAGAAACACAAACGAGGAAGTGACTAAACTAGACATTTTGAGTTTTAGATGTCATTCCAGATGAACTCAAAAGGCAGTTGAATGTTCATGGTTGACTCATTTGGTTGGTTTTTGTCCTCAAGGAAGGGAAAGTCCTCAGTTTTCTTTTGTCCGTGGTACCTGGAGTCAGAGACTTTATGTTTGTAGAGCAGACTTAGCCTGCCTCCACTCTAAGGCAGCCTCTGGGAGATGTCCTGTCGATTGCTTACCTTCATAAGCAGTGAAGAATACTCAGTAGCATGATTTACTTATGCTTCAGTATGCATTCAGGGAAAGTATTGGATACTGTGGTTCGGTGAAGCTACTACACACAGTTGTGGAACCATTGTTAATTTTTTCCCCCAAGGAATGGTTCATCCAGGAGAAGGCATGGGCAGGGAAAGGGATGAAGTGTTAATGCTTTTCACTGGTTCCTTTTCGTGACAAGGCTTTCTTCCATGAGCTAGAAGTCTAGCTTCAAAGACTGGCTCTCTTTTGCTTATTTAATTATATACTTAGTTTTAATTACAAAATAAATACATGATTGCATTTCCACAAGATATTCAAACACTGTTTGCCTTGACTCCAATTCCATTCCATTCCACAGAAGGAATCATTTATTGCATCATTTGGTGTATATGGAAAATGTATGTGTGTGTATATTTGTGTTTTACATTATTGTCCTACAAAATACACTATCCTCTTACTTGATTTGTTCACTTAGTAAAATGTATTAGATAATATTTCAAGGCATGACATGTTGATTGACCTATTCCATTTTTATGGCTATAAGAAAATTAGTTCAAACTTTCTGCTATTGTTAGCCTTCTAGATTGTTACCATTTTTGATTTATGATTATGAACAGGGCTGTAGTGACCCCTTTGTACATTGTGGGGGTTTCTCTGGGTTATTAAGAAGTGATTTTGCTACTCATAAGTTTTAGGGATTTTAAATTTTGCCAGATACTTATGATGCATTGTTAACATGAGAAACACAAGTTGTAGATTTGAATGGATAGTGTCATATCATTTATGTTGGAAGAAAAGCCCAGATATGTCACAGGAACATATTCTATTGGCTAGACTGGTAATAATTGAAAACCTTCAAGAAGATACTAGATTTGAGAATGCTGGTCAAAGGGACTTTGGCCTTTTCAGTGATATTTAGGTTTTTATAAGAAGAATGTGTGTATGTCCTATTCGAATTATAAATAGTTACCAATAAAAATATAAAAATGTTTAAATAATTTTTATCTATCTTTATGTCTAAGGCATAGAATAGTCCTGTTTTTAACCACATACTGACCATTTAAAATTTTGATCATGTGTTGGAAAAAACAACAGTATTTTTCAAAAAGTAGAATTAGGTGATGGTAGGTGAGGGTCATGTTCTTTGGCCACTGTTATCCCAGTCAAGTATTTAATCATCTTGGGTTTTCTGGATTTTACAGTAAAAAGCTATCTCTTATTGTAGCTTTCTGTTTATAATATTTAGATTCTAGTACAAGTAACTAAAATTTTAAAAATTTTTACTACTGACTTTAATACTCTTTAATGTAAAATAGAGTATTTAGATATTGCCAGTGTTGTATGAATACAGTAAACAATTGCTTCAATTATGTGACTCCAGAGAATAGGTGTCTTTAATACGTAATTTTTTTTTTCTTCAAGAGATGTGAAAGCTGGAAATATTCTTCTTGGAGAAGATGGCTCAGTACAGATTGCAGGTAATGATTAGTATTTCTTTTTATTTAACGGTCAGTAGAACCACCTTACCTATGTTTTGTGTTTGCAGAGCTAGTTTTCTCTTCTAGTCCCTGGACTGTCTCTAGTCAAACAGCCTGTATTGGCACATCCCTGCTGACTCTCAAGATATCTTCCACTATTCATCCTTCATTGGACATTTTTCTGTCCATTAATCATTACTTTCCAGTTATCACTCCTCACTCCTGTGGAGTCATCTTCTGTGGGTTCTCACAGCGTTCTGTGCTTTCCTTTGAAGGAGAAGAAGTCAGGAATCCCCACCATGTGTATGAATGAATATTGCTATGGAGGAGTGATACTGAGCTGCCTCTGTCCTGGGGCGATTAGGGTATTTGCCAGTTAGGAGGAGGCATCTGAGAGGCGGAAGGGAAGTGCACTGTGAGCAGACTCAGAGCTGAAGAGATAAGAGTTGGTGCCCAGGGCCTACCAGGCAGCCATGCTGGTGAAATGCCCCTCCTGCAAGCTGAGACTCCAGAGTGGTTGTACCACAGGATTGTTAAACAAGCCACTCATCGGAGGCCTCAGCTTGGTCCCACACCACTGGGATGGTCAGGTGTTTGGCAGGAGGAAAATAATCACCCAGACCCTAAATTGTTTCTTTAGCTTTAGAGGATAATTTAGGTGCACATCTTCATTCATGTCCCAACCTAAGGAAATACTTTAATAAAGCCACATAATGCTTCAGCATAAAAGAAGATATTGATAAATTTGACTCCCTTAAAATTCATAGCTTCTATTTAGTGAAAGAGGAACAAATGGTTTATCACCATTAATAAGCAGGAAGGCAAACCACATAGTAAAGAGGATATTTGCAGCATGAAATAACTGATATCGGGCTCAAATTTAGAGTACATAAAGAACCATTAAGAAAAATCAGATAAGGGCGCCTGGGTGGCTCGCTTGGGTAAGCAACTGCTTTTGGTTCAGGTCCTGGGGTCCTGGGATCGTGTCCGACATCTGGCTTCCCCTGCACGGGGAGCCTGCTTCTCCTCCTTCTGCCTGCCACTCCCCCTACTTGTGCACGCTCGCTCGCTCTCTCTCTGTGTCAAATAAATAAATAAAATCTTTTTTTAAAAAAAGAAAAATCAGAGTAAAAATGGGCAGAAGATGGGCACCTGGGTGGCTCAGTTGGTTAAGTGACTGCCTTTGGCTCAGATCATTATCCTGGAGTCTCAGGATCAAGGCCTGCATCAGGCTCTCTGCTCAGTAAGGAGTGTGCGTCTCCCTCTGACCCTACCCCCTCTCGTGCACTTTCTTTTTTCCTCTCAAATAAATAAATAAAGTCTTTTCCCAAAAAATGGGCAGAAGACTTCCCAAATGAAGACGGCAAAACATAAATGTAGTAAAAGATGTTCAACGTCACTAGTAATCAGTTAAATGCCTATATGGTAGGCATGCCTTGTAGATATTGTGGGTTTTGGTCCAGACCACCACAGTAAAGCAAATATTGCAGTAAAGCAAATCAAATGGTTTCCCAGTGTGTATAAAAGTTACGTTTAGGCGCCTGGGTGGCTCAGTGGGTTAAAGCCTCTGCCTTCGGCTCAGGTCATGATCCCAGGGTCCTGGGATGGAGCCCTGCATCGGGTTCTCTGCCCAGCAGGGAGCCTGCTTCCTCCCCTCTCTCTGCCTGCCTCTCTGCCTACTTGTGATCTCTGTCTGTCAAGTAAATAAATAAAATCTTTAAAAAATAATGATAAATAAAAGTTATGTTTACACTATTCTATAGCCTATTAAATGCACAATACAGTATTTAAAAAATGCATACTTTAATTAAAAATACTTTATTGCTAAACATGCTAACCATCCTTTGAGCTTTCAGTGAGTCATAATCTTTTGCTGGGAGAGGGTCTTATCTCTGTGTTAATGACTGCTGACTGATCAAGGTGAGAGCTGCTGAAGGCTGGGGTAGCTGTGGCAGATTCTTAAAAGAAGACAATGACATTTACTACATCAGTTGACTCTTCTTTTTATGAATGATTTCTCTGTAAGCATGCAGTGCTGTTTTCCCACAGAACTTCTTTCAGAATTGGAGTCAGTCCTCCGAAACCTTGCCTTATCAACTGAGTTTATGTAATATCCAAAATCTCTGTTGTCATTTCAGCAATCTTCACAGCATCTTTACCAGGAATAGATTCTATCTTGAGAAACCACTTTCTGTGCTCATCTGTAAGAAGGAACTCCTCATTCGTTCAAGTTTTATCATGAGTTGCAGCAATGCAGTCCCATATGCAGGCTCCACTTCTAATTCTGGTTCTCTCGCTGTTTCCACCACATCTGCACCTGTGCTCTCCACGGAAGTCTGAACCCCTCAAAGTTGTCCATGAGGGTTGGAACCAGCTTCTTCCAAATTCCTGTTAATGTTGTTATTTTGACCTTTTCCCATGAATCATGAATGTTCTTAATGGCATCTAGAATAGTGAATTCTTTCTAGAAGGTTTTCAGTTTACTTTGCCCAGATCCAGGGGAGGAATCACTAGCTTAATAGTATGTTTGTTAAATAATAAGACTTGAAAGTCAAAATTACTCCTTGATCCATGGGCTGCAGGATGGATGTTGTGTTACCAGGCATGAAAACAATATTAATCTCATTGTACGACTCCATTGGAGCTCTTGGTTGACCAGGTGCATTGTCAGTGAGCAGTAGTATACATATATATTTTTAAAGATTTTACTTATTTTAGAGAGAGAGCATGTTGTGTGTATGAACAGAGGAGAGGGAGAGAATCTCAAGCAGACTTGGCACTGAATGCAGAGCCCAACATGGGTCTTGATCTCATTAATCCTGAGATAAAACCTGAGTCAGAACTGAGTCAGTCGAATGCTTAACCAGCTGAGCCACCCAGGTGCCCCAATGAGCAGTAATATTTTGAAAGGAGTCTTTTTTTTCTGAGCAATAGGTCTCAACAGTGGGCTTAAAACATTTAGTAGACCTTGTTGTAAACAGATGTGCTGTCTCCAGGTTTTATTCTTCCATTTACAGAGCACAGGAAGAGTAGATTGAGCTTCATTCTTAAGGGCCCTAGCATTTGTGGACCAGTAAATGAACATTGGTTTCAACTTAAAAGTCTCCAGCTGCATTAGCCCCCAGCAAGGGAGTCAACTTGTCCTTTGAAGCTTTGAAGCTAGGTATTGACCTCTCTAGCTAATTAAGTCGAAGATGGCATCTTCCTCCAGTAGAAGGCTGTTTTGTCTACACTGAAAATACATTGTTTAGTGTAGCCACCTTCATGAATTAACTTAGCTAGATCTTCTGGATAATCAGTACTTGCTGCTCCACCATGCACTTTTATGTTATAGAGATGGCTTCTTTCCCTAAACCCCATGAACCAACCTCTGCTAGCTTTGAGCTTTTCTTCTGCAGCTTCCTCACCTCTCTCAGCCTTCTTAAAATTGAAGAAAGTTAGGATCTTGCTCTGGATTAGGGTTTGGCAAGGAAATGATGGGGCTGGTTTGATCTTCTATCCAGACCACTAAGACTTTCTTCACATCAGCAATAAGACTGTTTCGCTTTTCTTATTTTTGTGTTCACTGGAGTAGTAGCGCTTTTAATTTCCTTTGAGAATTTTTTCTTTGCATTCACAACTTCCCTGACTGGTACAAGAGACCTAGCTTTTTCCCATGTCGGCTTTCAGCGGGCCTTCCTTACTGAGCTTAATCATTTCCAGCTTTTGATTTAAAGAGAGACTGTGTGACTCTCCCTTTCACATGAACACTTAAGAGGCTGTTGTAAGGGTCTTTAATTGTCCTAATTTAACTGTTGTTGTGTCTTAGGGAATGGGGAGGCCTGAGGAGAGGGAGAAAGATGGAGGAATGGCTGGTCAGTGGAGCATTCAAAACACAACATTTATTAAGTTCTCCATCTTATAAGGACCTGGTCTGTGGTGCCCCCCAAACAGTTACAATAGTAACATCAGAAGTCACTAATCGCAGGTCACCATAGCAAATACAATGGTAATGAAAAATGTCAAAATATTGCAAGAATTAACAAAATGTGACAGAGATAAGAAGTAAGCAGATGTTGTTGGGAAAATTGTGTCAATATACTTACTCAGTGCAGGATTGCCATAGACCTTCAGTTTGTTAAAAAAACAAAAAACAAACAAACAAAAAAAAACCAACACAGTATTTGTGAAGCCTAGTGAGGGTGAAGCATTAAAAACGAGGTATTCCTGTGAAATAACATTAGGATACCAAGTTATACTGACTGACCTGGCCTAAACATCTGACACTGCAGTTGTTAGTGTCATTGTAAATCAAGGGAAAAAAATCTCCTGTTCCAGTGGTGAGAGAATAAATGAGTACAAACACTATATTAAGTTGAAGTATGCATATCCTAAAACTTTGGCTTCTAGGTGTATGGCATAGAGAAGATCATGGTTATGTGTGTCCCAGTGCTCCTAAGCATTGAAATTGTGAAATAGTCCCAATACCCTTCAATAGTAGAATGAACAAATACAAATAAATTGTGGTTAATTTATGCATTGGAATATAGATAGAACTACATAGTGATGAATGTAGATAGAACTACAACTTCATTCAAAAGCATTAATAAATTATACAAAGATAAGGTGAAAGAAAACAGTTGAAAAAGAATATATAGCATATGATTTCATTTATATAGGTTCAGAACCAAGCACAATTATGCTTATTGTTTAGAAAGATAAAACCAACTGGTCAAAACAAAACACACAAACTAAAGAAGAGGGGATTCTGGTGAAGTAGGAAATACCAGGAATCTCTCCACATCTAGACAACAGCTGAACCAGCAGAATGTGTCTGATGTAACTTTTATAATTCTGCAGTTCCTCCAAAGGTTTGTAAGTTCTAGGGGAAGATTTGGAAGGTAAATTGCGGTAAATTTCAGTCAGTTTCAGAGCTGTGTATCCCCTAGCCATCAGGCTGCTGGCAGGCAAGCAGCTATGCACCTGTTTTTGGAGCAGCTTGCACACACCCTGTGGCACCCACAGTGGGCAAAAATGGACCCTGTCTTCGAAATACCATGGATCTGTGCTCTGATCACTGATTGCTGCTTCTGATCACATTGGTGCAGATAAAGAGGCAGACAACCATTGTTGTGGCACACCCTCCCCAAATGACTTCCAGGGACTTAAAGGAGCAGCACCTTTTTTTTTTTCCTTCCCTTCGTTTTTCTCTTCTTCCCACTTTTAGAGCCAGACATTAAAAAATAACTACATTGGTGGGGAAAATTGGAAAGTGACTGTACATGCCAGGAAAAGGTGCGGAAAAGTCCTGAGAAGAGCTTATTTATACTTCGGGTTGATGCTTGACACAGAGATAGTCTATAACAACCAAAATAAAACAACAAAACCTAAGCATCAAACCCTGAGAAAGGGAGATAATCTGATTTCCAGAATAACTACATCATTAGACTCAAATGTCCAGTTTTCAACAAAAGAAATCAAAAGGCATTCAATGAACAGTAAAGTATAATCCATTCAAAGGAAATAAATAATAGAAACTGTCACTGAAAAGGTCCTGACAGAAAATCTATTAGACAAAGAAAACCAAAGGAAGATGTGAATAAACTCAAGAAAACGATGTGTGGATAGGAGCTACCAATAAGGAGAAAGGACTAAAAAACAAAAAAAGAAATTCTGGAGCTATAAAGTACAGTAACTTGTATTATGAAATGAAAAGCCCACTAGAAGGATTCAAATGCAAATGCAGATTTGAACTGGCTGAAAAAAGAATTGATGAATTTGAAGATGGGAAAATGGAAATTATCATATCTAAGGAACAGGAAGGACAAAGATTGAAGATAAGTGAACAGAGCTCAAGGGATCTGTTTGACACCATCAAGCAGACCAACACACATGTGGGAAGTTCCAGGAGAAGAGAGAAATGGGCAGAGAAAATATTTGAATAAAGAATGGCTATAAACTTTATGGAAAACATGAATATAAACATCCATGAAGCTCAGTGATCTCCAAGTAAGATGAACTCTAAGAAACCTACACAAAGATACATTATAATCAAACTTATAAAAGCCATAGAAAAAGAATCTTGAAAGCAGGAAGGTAGAAGTGACTCACCATCTACGAGGTATCCTTAATATGGCTATCAGCAGGTGTCTTATCAGAAACTTTGGAGACCAGAAGGCAGGAGGCCAATATATTCAAAGTGATAAAAGAAAAAATTTGTCAATCAAGAATCCTGTATCTGGCAAAACTGTCCTTCAAAATAAGGGATAAATTAAGATATTGCCAGATAAACGAAAGCTGAAGAAATTTGTTTCTGATAGACCTGTCTACAAGAAATGCTCTCAGGAATCCCACAAGGTGGAATGAAAGGACACTAGACAGTAACTCGATGCAGTATGAAGAAGTAAAGATCTATCTCATAAAGGTAAATACATGGGCAAGTATAAAAGTTAGTATTGTTGTAACAGTGGTTTGTGACTTCACTTTTTTTTCTACATGATACATTACTAAAACCAGTGGTTCAAAAGTTAATATTACTGATAGCTGGTTTGTGAATCCAAAACATGTTTTCTACTTAAGAGACCAGTGTATTTAAAAGAATTATTGGGGCACCTGGGTGGCTCCGTCATTGTGTGTCTGCCTTTGGCTTGGGTCATGATCCCAGGGAACTTAGATCGAGCCCCACATCGGGCTTCCTGCTCAGCAGGAATCCTGCTTCTCCCTCGTCCACTCCCCCTGCTTGTGTTCCCTCTCTTGCTGTGTCTCTCTCTGTCAAATCATAAGTAAAATCTTAAAAATAAATAAACGTTTTAAAAGAAAGAATTATCAGTTCATGTTTTTGAGCACACAGTATGTTAAGATGTACTTTTGTGACAGTAACCAACAGAGGTGGGAACAGTGCTGTAAAGAAGAGATTTCGTGTTACTGAAGTTAGGCTGGTCTAAATTCAAGATTTTTTTTTAAGTTTTTTTCTTTTTTAATTAAGTAATCCTTATGCCCAACATGAGGCTTGAACTCACAACCCCAGGATCAAGAGTCGTGTGCTCTACTGACTGAGCCAGCCAGGCACCCCTAGGCTGGTATATATTCAAATTAGAGTGTTGTAACTTTATAATATTAAATGGAATCTCTATGGTACCAAAAACAAAATAGTTAATATAAACAAAAGGAAATGAGAGAAAAATTAAGCATTTCACAACAGAAGTCAACTGAACAGAAAAGCAATACAGGAAATGAGGGACAAAAAAACCATAAGACATATGGAAAACAAATAGGACAATGACAGAAGTCAGTCCTTTATCAGTAGTTGCTTCAAATGTAAGTGGGTTAACTCTCTAATCAAAAGACAGAAATTGGCAGAAAAGGTTAAAATACTTAATCCAACTATATGCTGTCTGTAAGGGACTCATTTTAGATCCCAGACAGAAATACATTGAAAATGAAAGGAAAGGAAAAAGATATTCTATGCAAAATATAACCATGTTTCTCATGTCAGAGAAAATAAACTTTAAGTAAAAAAGGGTTACAGAACAAATAAGGACTAAAAAAAAAAACAAAACAAAAAAAAGGACTTTACCTATTAACAAAAGTTTCAGTATAGCAAAAAGATATAACAGTTATAAATATTTGTATACATACTAACATGCCAATAAAATATATGAAGGAAATACTGACAGAACTGAAGGGAGAAATAGCTCCACATTAGTAGCTGGAGATTTCAATACTCCATTTACAATAATGGATACAATAGGCAAGAGGTAAGAAAATGAAAGACTTAATACATTATAGTGCACCACCTAGAGCTAACAGACATAGAGACCTAGAGCTCAACAGGATCAGGATATACATTCTTCTCAAGTGCACACAGGGCATTTTCTGGGGTAGGTCATGTTAGATCACATATTAAGTCCTGATAGATTATATTTTATTTTATTTTAAGATTATTTATTTTAGAGAAAGAGTATGCATAAGCTGGGGGAGGGGCAGAGGGAGAGGAAAAGAGAATCCCTAAGCAGACTCCTCCCCACTGAGCATGGAGCCTGAAGTCGGCCTCAGTTCCAGGCACCTGAGATCATGACCTGAGCTGAAATCTAGACTTGGTTGCTTAACCCACTGAGCCACCCAGGTGCCCTGAGTCCCAATATATTTTTTAAAATATTACACAAAATACTTTCTCTGACTACTGTGGAGAGTGAGAAATCAATGGCAGAAGACTAAAAATTTCACAAATTTGCAGAAACTAAACACACACTCAAACAACCAATGGAAAAAGGAAAGCTTCACAAGGAAAAATAAAAAATACCTAGAGACGAATGAAAACAACATCAATATATTAGAACTTACGGGACATAGCTAAAGTATTGCTAAGGGGCAAGTTTTTACCTAGAGATGAATGAAAACAAAATCAATATATCAGAACTAATGGGACATAGCAAACGTATTGGTAAAGGGCAAGTTTATACCTAAAGACACTTTATTTAAAAAAAGTTAGCAAACCCACAATCTGACTTTACACCTTAAGGAATTAGAAAAGGAAGAAACTAAACCTAAAGCTAGCAGAAGGAAGAAAATAATAAAATTTAGAGAAGAGATAAAGGAAATAGAGAATAGAAAAGCAGTAGAAAGGTGATTCTTTGGAAAGATCACCAAAATTGACAAACCTTTAGCTTGATGGACTAGGAAAGCAGGAGAGAAGACTCAAGTGACCAAAATTGCAAGTGAAGTAGATAGATCAAAGTGGACTTCAGAACAAAGATCATAATAAGAGAGAAAGTAGGGCATTACAAAAGGATAAAGGAGTCAATCTCAAAAAAGAATAAAACACCTGTGAATATTTATGGACCCAACATTGGAAGCATCTAATTTTATAAAGTAACTATTAGTAGTCCCAAAGGGGGAAATAGACAGTAAGTAGTACAGTAATAAGAGTAGGGGGGGAGGTTTTAATACCTCCACTCTAATCAGTGGATAGATCATCCAAACAAAATCTAGAAGGAAACATCAGCCTTAAATGATAACATTAGGCCAGAGAGAGACTTAATACACATTTACAAAACATTCCATCCTAAAGCAGCAAATACACATTCTTCACAAGCACACATGGAACAGTTTCAAAACAAATCGTATGTTAGATGACAAAATAAGTCTTAATAAACTTAAGAGGCCTGGAATCAGGGCAAGCATTTTTTCCAAACATGCCTTTTAGAAACTAGAAATTTATGTGAAGAAAATGGGAAAATTTACAAATATGTGGGGATTAAACAACTTGCTTCTGAACAACCAATGGGTCATTGAAGAAACTAGAAAATACCTTACGACAAATGAAGTAGAAGGGTAACATACCACATTTGTTGGATGCAGCGAAAGCAGTTCTCAACCCCCCGACCTGAATCACCAGTCACTTGGTTCTGAAAACAAAAGCAGTTCTCTTTTTTTCTTTTTTAAAGATTTTATCTATTGATTGAGAGAGAGCACACGCACAAGCCAGTGAGGAGAGGGAGAAGCAGGGAGCCTGACCTGGGGCTTGATCTCAGGACCCTGGAGTCATGACCTGAACTGAAGGCAGGCGCTTAACCAACTGAGCCACCCAGGCACCCCAACAAAAGCAGTTCTAAAAGGGAAGTTCATAGTGATAAATGCCTACCCCAAGAAATAAAATCCCGAACAACTTTATACCTCAAGGAACTAGAGAAAGAAGAGCAAATGAAACCCAGTTAGCAGAAGGAAGGAAATAAAGATTAGAACAGAAGTAAATGAAATAGAGACTATAATGACAATAGAAGAGGTCATTGAAACTAGAACTAGTTCTTTGAGAAGAAAACAAAGTTAGCAAACGTTTAGCTTAGATTCACCAAGAAAAAGAATATTTAAGTAAATAAAATGAGAAATGAAAAAATAGAAGTTACAATTGATAGTATAGAAAGGATCATAAGAGACTACTGTGAGTAATCATATGCTAACAAATTGGGCAATTTAGAAGAAATGGATAAATTTCTAGAAACATACAACCCACCAAGACTGAATCATGATGAAATAAAAAATCTGAGCAAACCAATTACTAATAAAGAGTTTGAATTAGTAATCAAAAACCTCCCAACAAACAGAAGTCCAGTATCAGACAACTTCACTGGTGAATTCTACCAACCATTGAAGGAAAAATACCAATCCTTCTCAAACTCTTACAAAAAATAGTGAGAGATAAGAACTCTTCTAAACATATTTTATGACACCAGCCTTACCGTGATACCAAAAGCAGACAAGAATGCCACAAGAAAAGAAAATTACAGGTTAATATTCTGACGGACATAGATGCAAAAATCTTCAGCAGAATTGTAGTAAACTCAGTTCAGCAGTACATTAAAAGGACCATACGCCTTGATGTGGTAGTGGTCTTATTCCAGGGATGTAAGGATTGTTTAACCTATGCAGATTAGTCAGTGCGATATACCACATAAACAAAGTGAAGGATACAAATTATGTCATCTCTGCAGTTGTGGTAAAAGCATTTAACAAAATTCAATATCCATGTCTAATTCTCTGTAAAGCCAGTATAGAGGGAGCATACCTTATAGCAAAGGCCATGTATGTTAAGCCCACAGCTAACGATATACTTAGTGGTAGAAAGCTGAAAGCATTTCCTGTAAGATGATGAACCAGAACAAAGATGCCCACTTTAGCCACTTTTATTCGGTGTAGTACTAGCAGAGCAGTTAGGCAAGAAAGAGACCAAAGGCATCCAAATTAGAAAACAAGAAGTAAAACTGTCACTGTGTGGAGATGACATGATATTAAAATATAGAAAATTCTAAAGACTCCATCAGAAAACTGTTAGAATGATCAAGTTGCAGGATACAAAATCAGTACGTGGAAATCTTTTGCATTTCTGCACGTTAATAATGAACTATCAGAAATTAAGAAAATAATCCGATTTGTAGTTGCATCAAAAAAATAAAAATACCTAGTAATAAATTTAACCAAAGAGGTAAAAGACCAGTACATGGAGAACTACAAGACATTAAAGAAAGATGTTGGAGACATTAATAGATACTCTGTGCTTATGAATTGGAAGAGTTTATATTGTTAAAATGTCTATACTACCTGAAACAATACACAGATTCAGTATAATTTCCTTTTTTTTTGAAGACTTTATTTATTTAACAGAGAGAGCGAGCGTGTGCACAAGCAGGCAGAGTGGCAGGCAGAGGGAGAGAGAGAAGCAGGCTTCCCGCCGAGCAAGGAGCCGGATGCGGGACTTGATTTCGGATCTTGAGATTATGAATCTGAGTCAAAGGCAGCCACCTGACCAATGGAGCCACCCAGGTGTCCCAATTCAGTATAATTTGTAACAAAATTATAATGGATCATTTCTTCAGAGCAACAAAACAATCCTAAAATATGTGTGGAACCATGAAAAACTTCATATAGCCACAGCAGTGGTGAGAAAGAAAAAAGCTGGAGGAGGCATCATGCTCCCTGATTTCAAAGTATGTAGTTAAGTATATTGTAATAATTAAAACAGTGTGATACTGGCATAAAAGTGGACACAGAGATCAATGGTACAGAATAGAAAGCCCAGAAATAAATCCACACACGGGTAATTAATATATCCTAGAGGAGTCAAGAGTATACAGTGGGTATATGTCTTCATAAATGGGAAAATTAAACAGCCACATGTAAAAGAATGAAGCTAGAGCACCATTTCATATCATGTGCAAAAATTAACTCAAATTAAGGATTTGAAAGTAACACATGAAACTGTAGGGACACCTGGATGGCTCAGTCAGTTCAGCATCTGCCTTCAGCTCAGGTCATGATCTCAGGGTTCAGGGATCGAGTTCCACATCGGGCCCCTGCTCAGCAAGGAGCCTGCTTTTTCCTCTGTCCCCTCCCCCTGCTTATGCTCTCTTTTGGTTACATACATTCTCTCGCTTAAATAAATAAATAAGTAAATAAATATCTTAAATTAAAAAAATAAAGACGTGAAGCCATAAAACACCTAGAAAACATGGATAACAGTCTCCTTGATACAGGTCTTGGTGATGTTTTTTTGAATCTGACACCAAAAGCAACTAAGGCAAAAATGAACAAATGGGAATATCAAAAATGTGCACAGCAAAGGATATCAACAAAATGAAAAGGCATCCTACTGAATGGGAGAAAATATTTGTAAATCATATATCTGGTAAGGGACTAATATCCAAAATACATAAAGAATTTGTACAACTCAATATCAAAAACTGAATTACCTGATTAAGAAATGGGCAGAAGATCTGAATAGACATTTTTCCAAAGAAGACATACAGATTGCCAACAGATAAATTGAAAAGATGCTATACGTCATTAATTCTTAGGGAAATGCAAATCAGAGCCTCATACACAAGATACTGTTTCACACCTGTTAGAATGGTTATTATCAAAAAGGCTGGAAACATCAAGCATTGGGAAGGATGTGGAAAAACCAGAACCCTTGTACACTGTTGGAGGGATTGTAAATTGGTGTGGCCAGTGGAAAACAGTATGGAGTTTCCTCAGAAAATCAAAAATAGAACTGTTGTATGACCTAGTAATTCCACTTCTGGGTATTTATCTGAGAAAAATGAAACACTAACTCAAAAAGAAATATGTGAGTTAATCTCATAGTTATTTATAATAAAACGAAGAATATACAGTGGGGAAAGGACAGTGTCTTCAATAAGTGGTTTTGAGAAAATTGGATAGCCAAATGCAAGAGAGTGAAGCTGGATTGGATCACTCTGTTACACTATAGATAAAAATTAACTCAAAATAGATTCAAGTCTGGAATATAAGACCTGAAACATTAAAGCTCCTAGAAGGAAATGTAGGTAGTAAGCTCATTGATACAGGTCTCAGAATGGATAGAGAAATTGTGGTGTATACATACAGTGGAATATCATTCAGTCATAAAAAATAATGAAATCTTGCCATTTGTGGCAACATGGATAGACCTTGAGGGCTTTGTACTATTTATAATAAGACAAGAGAAAGGCAATACTATGTAATCTCTCACATATGGAATCTAATATATCTATTTGACACTAAGCTCATAGATACAGAGAACAGATTGGTGGTTGCCAGAGGCAGGGGTGGGGGACAGAAAAATGAGTGAACTGGTTTGGGTTTTAGTTTAAATAAATTGAATTTTTTAGAATATGGGCTTAAGTAGACATTTCTCCAGAGAGGACATACAAATTGCTAATAAGCACGTTAAAAATATGTTCAACATCACTAATCATTAGGGAAGTGCAAATCAGAACTACAGTGAGATCCAACCTTGGATCTATCAGGATGGCTACTATTCAAAAAGCCCCCCAAAATTAGAAAATACAGAGGATGTGAAGAAACTGGAATCTTTGTTCACTGTTGGTAGCAACATAAAATGGCACAGCTGCTGTGGAAAATAGTATGGCAGTTCCTCAAAGAACGAAAAGCAAAATTACTATGTAATGCAGCAGTTCCACTTCTGGATATAGAATCCCAAAGAACTGAGAGGAGGGACTCAGACAATTATTGGGACACCCCTTTTCACAACAGCATATTCTCCATGGGGAATGGGGAATGGGGAAGCAACCCAAGCGCCCATTAACACATGAAAGAATACACAAAATATGGTATATACGTATTAAATCAGCCTATAAAGGAAGGAAATTCTGTAATATGCTGCAAAATGGATAAACATCAAGGACATTATGCTAAGTAAAATAATCCAGCTACAAAAGACAAATACTATGTGATTTTACCTATATGAGGTCCTTAGAGTATTCAAAATCATAGAGACAGAAAGTTAAAATGATGGTTGCCGCTGGCTTGGGAGAAGGAGAATTAAGAATTATTGTGCAGTAGGTACAGATTTTTAGTCCAGGGGATACTAATTGAATGGACTGGAGCAAGGAGGAAAATCTGTTGAGATGGTCATGTGTGAGGGTGGAGAGAGGAGTGAGGGACCTGTGAAGCTATGTCTTTAGTTAAGAATTTCAGTGGAGGGCGCCTGGGTGGCCCAGTGGGTTAAGCTGCTGCCTTCAGCTCAGGTCATGATCTCAGGGTCCTGGGATCGAGTCCCACATCGGGCTCTCTGCTCAGCGGAGAGCCTGCTTCCCTTCCTCTCTCTCTGCCTGCCTCTCTTGTGATTTCTCTCTGTCAAATAAATAAATAAAATCTTTAAAAAAAAAAAAAAGAATTTCAGTGGAAAGAAGAGAAAATGTCATGTTGTTTGTATGTAGACTATATTATTTTCCTGTCCACCTCCGTTGATATACTTCTAATACCTTGCTCTTTTATCTATTTCAGACTTTGGAGTTAGTGCTTTTTTAGCAACTGGTGGTGATATTACCCGAAATAAAGTGAGAAAGACCTTTGTTGGAACTCCTTGCTGGATGGCGCCTGAAGTTATGGAACAGGTACTTTGTCTTTAATTTTTTTTAATGGTTTATGGTTTTGTACAGAATGAAAAAAATAACAGCAACAATTGCTTTTGTTTGGTGTACAGGTATCCCCCACTAATGGAAAGTAGTTTGTTCTGTGAAACCCTTTGTAAGCTGAAATGGCACAAAGGAAAGAAACAGTGAGCACTAATGTATTTGTAAAAATTTTGCAGCATTTCGAGACACAAAAAAATAACCTCTCTTAGGCCTTTCCGATACCATAGAACACATCTTACTATTGGATACACAAAACGAATTGAGTTAAAACTCAGACAAGATACTAAAGATACTCACATAATTCAAAGCTCTGGTGGATTGACTTGAATTGAATGTGGTTCCCCGGGAAGGAGCTGACTATACCAGACTCGTTGCTCCGCCGGGGCACTGCCTCTGTCATGGCGAGCACTGAACGTCATTTTCACTTTTTTCATAAAAGGGGAAATCATTTCCCAATTTCTTTCCATAGTGTAAATAGGAACTACTATAGGTCTTTCATACAAGCCAAATGGCTTAATGGGGTCTTTGAAAAAGTGGGGATACGTATGCTAGGTCAGCTTCAGGAAATACATGTTTCTGTTCCTTGGTTAGGATTTGGGTCCACCCTTATAAAAAACAGACCTCTAGATCTTTACAAATGATACATGAAACTCAGGATTTATACCAAATACAACCTAAGGAAAAATATAATGAAGATTGGTTTAGTAATAGTTTCCATGTTACAAATTAAACGACCTAATCTTTGTACATGTAGATTCACTACTGTGGTTCTAGAAGGACTAGTTTTGTCCACAACCCCATTTCCCATTTGCTTTCAAACAACTACAGTCAGATGTTGCTCATGTAGTCATTTTCTGGAAACTCTGCTAATTCTCAAATCAGCGCTCATTTCTTATTCCTTGCCTTACTTGTTCTCTTGTCATTTGAAACAGTTGATCATTTCCACCTTTATTTACATCTTCAGCTTTTTTAGTGTAGTTTCCTCATTCTTCCCCTACCTGTCCAGCCAGTCTGTGTCTCTGACTTCTTTTCTGCCTTCCTTCTACTTCCCAGGACCTGTTCTTGAATTCTTCTCTCACTAATTAGCCTCATCTCTGCTTCCCACCCATTCTATTTTCTTTTAAGTTTTTTATGTTTTTTTGAAGTTTTTATTTATTTATCTATTTATTTTACCTTAAGTAGTCCACACACCCAGTGTGGGGCTTGAACTCAACAACCCTGAGATTGAGAGTTGTGTGCTCTACGGACTGAGCCAGCCAGATTGCTCCTGAAGAGCACCTTTAGGAGTGCTTATAAACAAAATTAAATTTTTTTTTAAAGATTTTGTTTATTTATTTGACAGGCAGAGAGAGAAAGAGGAAGAAGCAGGCTCCCCCCTAAGAGAGCCCGATGCGGGGCTCGATCCCAGGACCCTGGGATCATGACCTGAGCCGAAGGCAGAGGCTTTAACCCACTGAGCCACTCAGGCGCCCCAACAAAATTAAATTTTTTAAAGATTATATTTATTTGAGATAGAATGTGAGCCAAGGTAGGGGGTAGAGCGTGAGGGAGAGGGAGAAGCACAGTCCACAGAATGCAGAGCCAAATGCAAGGCTCCATCTCATGGCTCTGAGATCATGACCTGAGCTGAAATCAAGAGTGGGTTGCTTAACTCACTGAGCCCCCAGGCACCCCCTTAAGATTTTGTTTTTAAATAACCTCTACAAAAATAAATCTACATTTATTTTTAAGTAATCTCTACATTTTAAGTAATCTCTACATTTTATTTTTAAGTATTCTCTACATCTATTTTAAGTAATCTTTGCGGGGTTGTGGCTCCAACCCACAACCCTGACATCAAGAATCATAATGCTCCACCAACTGAGCCAGCCCGGCGCCCCATCTATTATATTTTCTAAAGTATATTCATGCTAGTCTTATTTCCTAAACCCCTAGATGGAAGTTTCAAGCTTCCTCTAGATGTTTTACATAAGTATCTTTTAAGTATATCAAAGTCAGTATGTAGAACCGAATTCACTTTTAACTCTTACAGTGCTTGTGTTCACCCTGTTGGTGAGGGAAGCATTCCCACTCTAGGGTTATGCAGATGCTGGACACCTCACAATGGACTGGTAAGACTGACAGCAGTTCATTCGTCACGTACACACAGAGCTGCAGGGAGGACGCGACATGACACATGGGGCTCCGCTCGGGAAGAGAGTGGGTAAATGGTTGCTGTGGGAAACAGACCTTGTAGTATCAAGAGAGTGAGGTGCCCCTTGCTTTCCTTGCGAGGGTGATTGGCTCATTTGAATAATTCTGAGGGCTGGTGGGGAGCTGAAACCTGCTACTCAAGGCTGAGCAGGAACTTGGCCTGGTCCAGTTGAGCAGGATTTTGGGCTAAGGGACCTTATCCTTAGGAGCCGACTGGGGAGGGGAACTTGGACTTAGTTCATTAGGGGCCCACCTTCTTTTGCCACATGTCAAGGCAGCACATTGTATGGAGCTTTAATTTCAGGTCCCAAACCACATTCTCCCCCCATATATTTCTTCTGCTGTGTTGCTTAAGATAGAAAATGAAAATATTTGGGGCGCCTGGGTAGCCCAGTTGGTTAAGTGACTGCCTTCGGCTCGAGTCATGGTCCTGGAGTCTCAGGATCCAGTCCCGCATCGGGCTTCCTGCTTGGTGAGGAGTTTGCTTCTCCTTCTGACCTTCCCTCTTCTCATGCTCTCTCTTTCTCTCTCAAAAAAATAAATCATTTTTAAAAAAGAAAATACTTAATTTTATAATGTGCTCATGACAGTATAAAAGGACAAATTTGGCCACATGTTCACATCAACAACTGAAAATATTCAAACCGCCTGTGTCTTTTTTTTATTATAAAAATTAAGGAGATTAAACAAGACTATAGCATAGAAAATTCGGAACACCAAAGACATAGCACTACTGCCTAATAGTTTTGTTCTAGTTCTATCCTTTCCTTTAACAACAACAACAAAAAAAGATTATATGCTTTTGTAATGAGTATCAAAACTTGTGAGGAATTTTGTATTCTTTTTTCTGCATAAAGGCTTTATCACAAGTGGTTTTCCGTATTTTCATGTAGAATTCATTTACATTGTTTTTAGTCGACTAACATTTCTTTTAAGTGAGTATTCCATACTTAACAATTTCCCCATTGTTGGGGAACGTTCATTCTGATTGCTTTTTCTTTCGTCTGTTACCAAATATATTTAGCCTTTGCCTACTCTAGATTACTTTATTGATTTAAAGTGAATGAACAGTTTAATGGTTCTTGATACATATTAGAAGTTACTTTTTAAAAGTGTTTTTAGGAGTACTTGGCTGGCTCAGTCAGAAGAACATGCTACACTTGATCTCAGTCATGGGTTCAAACCTCGCATTGGGTGTAGCGATTACTAAAGAAAAAACAAATTTAAAGTGCTTTTAGGGTGTTAAAAGTAATCATGTATATCTTTATGTTCTTTACAGGTCCGAGGCTATGATTTCAAAGCTGACATCTGGAGTTTTGGGATCACAGCAATTGAACTTGCTACAGGGGCAGCTCCTTACCATAAGTATCCACCAATGAAGGTGAGGTTCATAGTCAAAGTACTATCCCAGCCCCCGTCCCAGTTTCTTTTCAGAGCCTACTCCTAGGAAATAAATCAATTTGAAAACGGTGAGTTTTTAGAACTGTAAAGTGGGAAGCTATTTTAAGGCCAAAGGAATGGTTTATTTTTTAAAAGGAGGTGGGGAAGGAGATGAGATTTATTTTTCATCCACCAAGGGCAGTGAGTCCTGTAATTGTAGCGAGACATACACGTTAGCCTATTTGCCCAGAATGAGAAATACCTCCATCTTTTAGTAATTCCATTTCAGTAAACATAAATTGAATCTTAAAAGCAAGTATTAGTTCTGACTACAGCCCCCTTTCATTCTTTAGTGTTAACTTTGTGTTTAAAAAGTGGCTTATGTGGGGCATCTGGGTGGCTCAGTGGGTTAATAAGCCGCTGCCTTCAGCCCGGGTCGTGATCTCAGGGTCCTGGGATCGAGCCCCGCATCAGGCTGTCTGCTCAGCAGGGAGCCTGCTTCCCTCTGTCTCTCTGCCTGCTTCTCTCCCTACTTGTGATCTCTTTCTCTGTCAAATAAATAAATAAAATATTTTTTAAAAAGTGGCTTAGAAAAATCACCCCGAATCTCATTATATAAATATAATCTTCCTTATTAACACCTCTGTGCATCGAAGTAGTATGTTGCCATGAAAGTCAAGGAAGAGATTTAGGATGGACAGAATAATCAAAACTGTCAGTTACCACAGAGAAGGTAGGAGGAGTGAGAACTGAAAAAGGCTGCAGCTCTGTTAACTAGGTATTATCAGTGGTTTCTCAGGAATGGCTGAGGAGAAGAAATGAACAGACATTTCTGCAAAGAGGACATCCAAATGTCCAACAGACACATGAAAAAGTGTTCAACATCACTCGGCATCAGGGAAATACAAATCAAAACCACAGTGAGATATCACCTCACACCAGTTAGAATGGCTAAAATTAACCAGTCAGGAAACGACAGGTGTTAGTGAGGATGTGGAGAAAGGGGAACCCTTCTACACTGTCAGTGGGAATGCAAACTGGTGCAGCCACTCTGGAAAACAGTGTGGATGTTCTTCAAAAAGTTGAAAATAGAGCTACTCTGCAACCCAGCAATCGCACTACTACCCTAAAGATACAAATGCAGTGATCCGAAGGGGCACGTGCACCTGAATATTTATAACAGCAATGTCCACTATAGCCAAACTATGGAAAGAACCTAGATGTCCATCAACAGATGAATGGATAAAGAAGATGTGGTATAGGTATACAATGGAACACTACCAAAATCTTTCCATTTGCAACACCGTGGATAGAACTAGAGGATATTATGCTAAGTGAAATAAGTCAATCAGAGAAAGACAGTTATATGATCGCTCTGATATGAGGAATTTGAGAGGCAGGGAGGGGGTGTTGTGGGGGGAAGGGAGGGCAAATGAAATAAGATGGGACCGGGGAGGGAGACAAACCATAGGAGACTCTTAATGTCTGGAAACAAACTGAGGGCTGCTGGGGTGGGGGAGGGATAGGGTGGCTGGGTGATGGACATTGGGGAGGGTGTGTACTGTGGTGAGTGCTGTGAATTGCATAAGATGATGATTCACAGACCTGTACCCCTGAAACAAATAATACATTATATGTTAATTAAGAAAAAAAAAGTGGCTGAGGAGTTCTGGGAAGAGAAGGCCAGATTACAAGGGGTCATGTTAAAACAGAGCCAGGAATAGGTAGAATCAACAAGATCACATTTTTAATTTTGCTGTGGTTTTATTTATTTATTACTTGATCGTATTTTATTTTTAAATTTGCTATGATTTTAACTGTTTTGTAAAGTTTTTTTTTTAAGATAAAGTCTTTTTTTTTTTTAAGATTTTATTTGTTTATTTGTCACATAGAAAGAACAAGCAGGGGAAGCAGCACGCAGAACAGACAGAGGGAAAAGCAGGCTCCCCGCTGAGCAAGGAGCCCCATGTGGGACTTGATGCCAGGACCCTTAACTGACTGTGCCACTGAGGCATCCCTGTTTTTAATTTTTTTTGCAGGTAGTTTGGCAGTATAAGAATGGGGACAGAGGGCATGAAGAAAGGGTTCTTACTAAAGGGCATTCAGTGCTGATACAGTTGAGCCCTTGCAGCCACTTTACCTGAGAAACCAACTATCTGTAGGATATTATTTGTGTGGAAAACACCTAAATAACTCTGTGTTCAAATAACTGGTCTAGAGTGAACTGCTTATATATTGGGAGGTTGTCTATATTGAAGAATGTTGACCACAATATTAAACTTAATGAGACATCAGAAATTTTATATTATATTGAAAATTTTTCCAGGTTTTAATGCTGACACTACAAAATGATCCTCCTTCTTTGGAAACTGGTGTTCAAGACAAAGAAATGCTGAAAAAATATGGGAAATCGTTTAGGAAAATGATTTCATTGTGCCTTCAAAAGGATCCAGAAAAAAGGTAAATATGAGATAAAGCTTACATTTCTCTTCACCTAATATTGTAAACCATTGTGGGAAGTCTAAGTATCAGATACGTACATTCATGTGCAGGAAGTTATTTGTGCATATTCACATGCATTTGTATTTATTTAAATATAAACTTTAGAAAAAATATACAGGAACTGTTACACTAGATTGTAAATGAATGAATTACTTTCTCCCTTCTTTTTAGTATATAGTGTACTCTATAGTTCAGCTAGTTCCTGGCTCATTTTTTGTATATTTTTTTGTGAATTCTGTGTTAATAAAATATGTTAGTGGGAAGGCTTGTTTTTAATGTATTTAAAAGTCATAAGCAAACAAATACTTTGATGCTGTTTACAATTTTAATAACAGAAATACACAAAGCAAATGTTATATGTGATAACAAATAATCATATGTATTTCCTTATGGGAAAGATATTTTGATGAGTGGACCAAAAATGCAAAGCACTTAACTTGTTAACACTAGACAGATTGGAAGGCAAGTAAGTGAATAAAAATGATCATCTAATGTCTGTATCTTTATGAATTAAACAGAATCAAATGGTGTTGGAAGTCATTGAGTACAACCTTTTATCTTTAAGGTCAGTCAGCTACCTAGTCATTGAGATGGGACTTGAATCCAAAACTCCTGATTCTTTACCTAGGGCTCTGTTTGCACTGTATCTCATTTTTCTGTTTCACACATATATTCTATTCAGTTTTTTAGCACTAAGAGTTTTTAAATTTTGATTTCTCTAACAGTCAACAAAAGTAAAAGATTTTAGTTGATACCCTTTGTCACGTCTTTAGTATATTTCATGGGGCTTCAGAATTTATTGTTGGAAGTACTGGAAAGGACAAGAAAAACAGGTAGCAAAGTTCAGACCTGTGCTATTAGAACTTTTTTCTTTTTGTGAATAAATTAGTATTAAAAAAACAGGGAATACTTTTGCTTCTGTTTAGTTAACTGACTAAAATAACAAGATTTTTTTGTCACAAATACCCAAAAGTGCTGAATAAATTTATCAAACTTAAAAACCAAACCCAGAGATAAGCTTGCACCTCAGGTGCTAGAAATGATGAGGATGACCTAATTTAGAGAAGATACATCATGAACTGATCCTGTGGCCACCCTCAGTGGGACACTGTTCATTCCAATAACATACTCAGATTTCTGATTTCCAGGTGAGGACTGAAAATGAGATACTGGCCCAGCCAATGGGGATTCTGAACTTAGATCCCTGCTTATGGCTGGGACCTTTACAAGTCTGCCTTCTGAGTAAAAGGACAGACCAGAAAACAAAATATGGTCCATCATCACAAAGACACAACAGAATTTCTCCTGAATAATGCAGTCCTCAGACCTGGACATTCCATAAATTGACAGTCGGAATTTATATGGCCCATATTATCCAGGAGCCCACAAGATTAGAGAATAAAAAAAGTTTTGCCAAGCCAGTTTTATTTCTGGCAGAAGCAATTAGAAAACTATACCATTCGAATTGTTCTAAATTCCACACATGAGATTCCTGCAAATAATGCCCCACTGAAGAGACCAGAAGCTGAAATTATAAAACACATAGTAAAACGCTACACAGCAAACCAGAGTCAGCAGACACAGCAAGCAGAAGGATTAGTGCTCCGAGAACTTTGGATAATGCAAAGATACCTAAAAAGACTATATGTATATTTAAAGTAATTAAAATTCTAATGGAGGAGATCAAAACTATAGGAAAAGAATATGAGTATGACCAAGAAGACAAAACAAACGGAGCTACTAGAAATGAAAAATACAGTAACTAAAACTTAAAAGTGGACACCTCCTTCACAGGTGGTCCAGGTTAGCATTAGCAGTAGTAAGACATACTTATTATTGCATACTCCCAGATATTGATACCAGGTGCAGGACATACCACTCCTGAGGCATTCCTTCCCCAGATCTTTAACTTCAGTCTGTAATGAGAAAACATCAGACAAAGCCAAATTGAGGAACTGTAAATTCCCTGACCACCACTCTTCTAGAGTGAGGAAAGGGATGACTGAGAAAGTGGCACAGGTTGGAGGAGATGAAGGAGACACGAAGACTAAAAACAAAATGATGTCCTGGATTGGATCCTGGAGCAGAGAAAGGATGTTAGTGCAAAAACTGGGGAAACCTGAATAAAGTCTATAGTTTATAATGTTGTACCAGTATTAATATTTTAAAGTCTGTAGCAATGTTAATATTTTTAGTTAATTTCTTGATAATTATATCACGGTTATGTAAAATGTTAACTAACATTGGGGGAAGCTGGTGACAGGTATGTAGGACCTCGGTATTATCTTTGCATCTCATCTGTAAGCCTAAAATTATTTCAAAAGAGAAAGAAGCTGTAGAACATCTTATGTATGTATGCATCTATGTATGTAGCTTGTAAACCAAAATTACACCTTGTTTAGAATATTCCGAAGTTAAAAAGGAAATAAAACTTCAGTGGATTGGTCAAATAGAACAGTCGATAAAACAAAAAAGAGATAATTGTTGACTACTGATCCAAGTTACCAGGCACTTTTGTAAACACAACATATATCATCTCATTTAATTTTTACAGTACTCGTATGAGGAGGGTGCTATTATTTTTCCTGTTTTACAGATGAAGAAACTGAATCACAGAGTGGTTAAGTAACATTGCCCAAAGTCACACAGTTAATAAATGTTGGAGCTAGAATTCCAACCCATACAATTTGACTGTGGATTTTCTGCTCTTACTTAATTACACTATACTGAGGAAATTGCTCAGAATGAAACACAGAAAGATTTTTTTAAAGTGGAAATATAAAAAGAAAGATGAATATTTGGGGGATAGAATGGGAAGGTTCAGTGTGTGTGTGCACACATGTACATACACATATACATGTATATGTATCTGTAGACTTTAAGGAGAGATTAGGGAGGTCAGGAGAAGCAATATTTAAAGCAATAATGCTGACAATTTTCTAGAATTGATGAAATATTTACAGCCTCAGATTAAAGAACCATCCCTCCACCAATTCCAAGCAGTATTTCCCTTTTCCCATTTGTACACAAGTCTCTGAACTGCTGGATTCAAAGGCAAAGAGAATTTGTTAAATGCAAGCTAAGGGGGCAGATTACCTACTGAGGAATATAGCAGGTAGACTGACAGCCACTTTCCTAATGACAGTTAAGGCCAGAATATACTGGAACAATTCTGAGAGGAAATAACAATGCAGAATTCCCAGTCTAGCCAAACTATTACTCAAGAATAAGCATGAAATTAAGATTTTTTTCAGACAAAAATTGAGTTTCCAGTCATGTATATCACTTAAAGAACTCCTAGAAATGGTACACTAGAAAGAAGGAAATGAACTCAGAAGAAAAGGATTAATCATATAAAGCAATGTTGAACTGTTGAACGTACTGAAATCCTGATTGAGTGAGAAAAATAGGAAGGATAATGTCTGCTTTCAGTTTGCATAGCACTTTTACATCTCTTCTCTTAAACTGTACAGTAATCCTCTGAGGCCCTGGTTCTTAAGTGTGAGCGTACATTAGAATCGCTCGGGGAGTTTAAAAACTAATGATGTGTGGGTTTGCCCCCACAGATTCTGCTTTAATTACTATGGGCCTCGGGATTTGTTTTAAAAGTCCTAGCTTATTATAATGTACAGTAATGTTTAAGAACACTGCCTTCAGGAACTTGATCAGGAAATACAGAACCTTGGAGAAGAGATTTGCTGAGGGTTACATGGTAGGTGTATGGTGTAATCAGGTCCAGTCTCTTAAGTGTAGTATTGTTTATTCTTTATTCTCTGTCATACTATTTACAAGTTTGTATAATTGACAATGATGATGCCTTTATTCAAGCAAAGAAAGACAGTACAGTCGAGCAAAAAACTGAGTGTAGATTCAATATATATATTGAATATATACATTACTTTCAGAATCTTCCATTTTTTTTAAAGAAAATTGTTAGATTTATTTTTAAGAATATGTAGTTTCCTAAGTTGAAGGCTGGCAGGCAGGCATGTGTCAAGAGGCACAGAACTTGACTTGGTCCATTTCCTCTTTGTGAGGTTACATGTATTTTTATGCCTTGTTAAAGTTGATACTGCCCACTTTTTTTGGGAAATGATATTCTTGGCAAAATAATAGCAAATATGTTGAAAGCCATGAAGAAGTCATGATTTCAGATGAAACATTTCACTAATGAATTTTGCAAAGGACCTGTAATAATTATCAGAACATTTCTATTTGAGTTTTCTTCTCTACTGTGTGTCTTGTACCGAGTTAGTTTATCCTGCTTTTTGCTTTTTAGCCCATTAAGGAAAGTGGAGAACACCGAGATTTTATCTCGCTGCTCAAGAAATCCTTTTCCCATTTTTGAAGATGGAAACCCACAATTGCACTTGAATTAACTATTAAAACGTTCTTTTCTGGTTTTAGACCAACAGCAGCAGAACTGTTAAGGCACAAATTTTTCCAAAAAGCAAAGGTAGGAAATTCTTTTGATTTTATGTGTTCATGTGATCCTCCTCATTACCTAATTAGATTTACTGCTAAGAAGTTGCTTTTTCTTAAGGTGATGTTTGGAAAAATGATGGTAGATCAGATATTTGCTGGGGGCATTATCTGTATGACCTTTGGTAATTAAGACACATGCTTTAGAATTAGTAAATGTATTTTTCGTATAAATTAATTTGAACATCAGGTTAAATTTTAACAGGAACAATTGATACTAATTTTGCCAGTAGTAATATAATCTATGAAAAATACTCAACTCTCATTTCAGAGTTTGCTACTGAGTTAGTTAACATCTCATTTCCCAAAGAGGAATAGATAAGTGGGATGTTACTATAGTTGAAAATGTGGGACCATGATCCTGAAGGACATATGGTTAAGCAAACTTCTCATATATAATGGCTCATACAGTATACTAAGCTTTGTCTCAATCTGTGAAACTCGATTTGTGAAACTCCTTTTCTAAAGGAGCTTTAGAATTAAAGAAAAAAGAATGGAAACTTTCCTCAAACTTCTTTATAAAACAGTTACTATATAACATTTTAATTGTAGTGAATATTTGTGTCAGCTTCTTTGGTTCAGTAAAAACTTGTAAGAAGAAAACTTACTTTTCCTCTCCAGAATAAAGAATTTCTTCAAGAAAAAATACTGCAGAGAGCACCAACTATTTCTGAAAGAGCTAAGAAGGTAAATGGAGATTTTACTCTGGTTTCCTAGGAAGTTGGTTAAATTTACTTCTGCATTTTGAAAGTATATGTTAAAAAATGCTTTGTTTTGTTATGTTATGTTATGTATATGTTAAAAATGCTTTTTTTAAAGTGTTACTCATTTTTTCCAACCCTTTCTTTAGTATTCTTTGATATATTCATTCAATCAGTATTAGCCTACAGTATGTCTAGGTGTGCTGTCTACTAGAACGAAAAGGTATGTTACACAATTGATTAATTAATTCTAGACTCTGTTAAATCACTGTCTGTACCTACCAGAGTGAGCTGTGAAGTTCAGCCCTTTCCTCACACTACACAGAAAACAATGAAGACCCATTAAGATGACCGTAATAAAAAAGACAGACAGTAGCAACTGTGATAAAGATGTAAGGAAATTGGAACCTTCACACACTAATGATGAAAATATGAAATGGTGCAACCACTTTAGAAAGTAGTCTGGCAGTTTCTAAAAACACTAAACAAAGCTGCCTTATGACCCAGCAATTCCATCCTAGGCCTACTTGGGAGAATTGAGCACATATACACACAAAGGTATGTACATGAATGTTCCCAGCAGCGTTATTCATAATAACTAAAAAGTGGAAATAGCCTGATTATCCATCTGTAGATGAATGGATATATAAAATGTCATGTGTCCATAATATAGAATATTATTCAGCAATTAAAAATGAAGTACTGATATGTGATAGAATATTATTAAGCAATAAAAAGAAAGGAAGTACTGATGCATGTCATAACATGGATAAACCTTTAAAACATTATGCTAATCATGGGAGCTACTTACAAAAGACCACATACTGTATGATTCTGTTTATGTGAAATGTCTAGAATAAGCAAATGTGTAGAGACAGAGAGTAGATTCAAGGTTACCCAGGACTGGGATTATATGGAAATGGGCAGTAACTACTAATGGGTCTGGGGTGTTGTTTTTGCCATGTGGAGGAGTGAAGAAAGTGATCTAGATTTAATTATGGAGATGGTTGCACAACTTAGAATATACTAAAAATAATTGAACCTTAAATGGGTCAATTATATGGTATATGAATTTTATTTTAACAGAGCTGATACTTAAAAAAGGAGCATCTGGACAGTGACACCATCATGAACAAAAAGCTCTTAGAAGTGGAAAACATTATAGAAGAAATGAAAATAGTTAATATGGTTGTATGGTAAAGCTAAGAAAATTTCCCAGAAAATAGAGCCCCAAACGCCAAGAGATAAATAACAGAAGAAAAAAGACAAGAGCGTTAGAGGATCATTTGAGAAGGTTCAATTTTGAGTAAATAAGTTCCAGAAAAGCAGAATGGAGGAAAATAGAAGAAAGAGAATCACTGAAAAAATAATTCAAGAGAAATTTCCAATGGATAGTCACAAATTTCCAGATTAAAAAAGCACAAGTACGTAGCAGAATGAATGGAAATAGACCAGCACTAAGACACATTGCTGGAATACTAGAGGCAAAAAGAGGATTATATAGCTTCCAGAGAAGGGGGAAAGATCATGGACGGTGTTGGATATCATAATGACATCCGTAGCTCCCCTACAAGCCAGGTCACAGCGAAGCAGTTATATATAGTGTTATGAAAGAAAATGATTTCTACTAACCCAGACTTTTTTTTTTCTTAAACCAGGTAAACTGTACATTCTAGGGATGGAATCAAAGTTGAGAAATGCATGGCTTTAATTAGTGTGCCATGCTAATAATGGAGGAAGTACTTAAACTGAGAAAGAGGAAGTCATGTGGCAGGTGATAGAGGGAGATCTGAGAAACCAGTCTAGGTTGGAGCAGATCAGGAGGCTGGTGTAGCATCTTCCTCTAGAAGGTGATCCTGAGAAGTACCTAATGCATATGAATGTGGTGAGAGGAGATTTACACAACTGGGAGACAGTTTGGGGCTAAATATGATAAGTACATGAAAATAAGCAAATATTATTAATTCCAAGGGAAATAAAAAGGTTACACAAGAAAGAAAAGTAATTGTAATATACAATAAGGCCTAACTGTCTCATTAATGAAATCATGTGGTGAAACACTGAATACTGATTTAACCAAAATTTCACTGTATCTTGAGAAAAGAGTTATGGGGGTTGATAATAGGGTTAAATTCTCATCTTTCATAGTGGGAAGTCTAGTAGGTAATCCTTAAAACCAAAGAATCAAGGGGTAATAATAACACATTACTTAAAGGAATATGAATTTACAAAGAATATGCTAGAATGAGTTGAAAGTGGTTCCCTGTAAGAGGATAAAAGAAGATTGCTATTTTTCTTTTTCTTCTTTTTTTTTTTAAAAGATTTTATTTATTTATTTGATAGACAAAGATCACAAGTAGGCAGAGAAGCAGGCAGAGAGAGAGGGGGAAGCAGGCTCCCCGCCAAGCAGAGAGCCCGATGCGGGGCTCGATCCCAGGACCCTGAGATCATGACCTGAGCCGAAGGCAGAGGCTTTAACCACTGAGCCACCCAGATACAGTGCTCTTGAAACTCTAGGTATAATTGTGATTTTTAAATTTAAAATTTTGAAAAAACCAGAATCTTCTCTGTCTTGGATTTATTTATTTTGGGGGCTGAAGAAAAATTTTTCAAATCTCTCAGCATGAAACCATTAGTAAGATTTGGTCTGTGACTTCACATAGAAAGGATTTGGATGGCGCTTGGGCCCAAGAGTATAGATGTATAGGGAAAGTCAGTGGTTGGAGTAAAGACAGGTAGGTAGTGGAGCACAGAGAGCAAGGGAGGGGTGCAAGACACATACAGTATATATAGTAAATATCAAACACTACCATAATCCACATCTCTCTTCCTCATGTGCAGGTTCGGAGAGTACCAGGTTCCAGTGGTCGCCTTCATAAGACAGAAGATGGTGGCTGGGAGTGGAGTGATGACGAATTTGATGAAGAAAGTGAGGAAGGGAAAGCAGCAATTTCACAACTCAGGGTAAGTCTTGTTAAACTCTATGCTTAAGACAGAGCTCTGTCTTCTTGTTTGAAGCCTCTGAGATGATGTTATATTCTCTGCTTCTGTTCAGCTTAACCATCTAAAACATAGAAAATACAAGTATTAATGACAGAATTTCCTTGAAGACGTTAGTAACCATAGGAGCCCATTTAATCCTACATGGAAGAGTGGACTGACACATCTATCTGTTTGAATATGATATTTACGGTATATAAAAAGGGCCAAAATCTAGAGATGTAAACTGGGTCTGAGATGAGAGTACACTGGATAGGACTGATGACTGATTAAACATTGCAGAAGAAGCGATCACTGAACAGTATATCTAGTATATATACTAGTATATATACTAGTTGCTATATCCTGGATGGTTGTGTGTGTCTGTGTATGTGTTTGCTTGAAGCAGTGAAGACAAAGCTTGTTTTGTTTTTTTCCCATCACTCTTTCCTAAAGTTAATGCCTCAAGTTGATTGTTAGGACTCATTCCCAGGAATAGAAATATGTATGGGAAATATTAATGTTTGAGGTTCATCACAGCCTTGACTGCCTAAAACCTTTCTGTATTAGTGGTGGGTAGATGGTATATCTCTTCCTGCCTGTAAGATCTCCTCTGCCATAGCACTCATGACTTTGCTGATCAGCACTGAATATTTGTTGATCTTATCAGATGAAGTCTTTTTGCAAAGCTAGAAGTAACGCTTTACTTTGCAGAGACCTTGCTAATGAGAATCGGCAAAAATTTATTAACATTCTAACCTTGGAAAGTTCTTTAAAAATATATATATAAACACTTGTTTACATAGGATTGTGAGTTTATTAAAATGTGAGACAGCTTTCTTTTCTCCTTACTTTTTATATGATTCCTCCTTAAATCGATATTGTTTTATAATGTTACATTGAAGTGATCAAAGGAAGCCAGAATTATTATCCCCTAGCCATCTGCAAGAGAAATTTATTTAAAATTTTGTAGTTTGGGTGGCGCCTGGATGGCTCAGTCCATTAAGCATCTGCCTTCAAAGGCTCAGGTCATAATCCCAGAGGCCTAGGATAGAGCCCTGCGTTAGGCTTCCAGCTCACATGGAGGCTCCTTCCTCATCTCCTCCCCATTTGTGCTTTTTCTTGCTCTCTCTCTGTCACTCAAATAAATACATAAATAATCTTTAAAAATAAATGAAAATAAAATCTTGTAGTTCTGAAATACTTACAACAGCTTTTTTATAACCTAATACACTGGCATGTAAATAGCTTAGAAAATTATAGAATTTGTTCTCAAAATAAGTAATTTTCTGTATTTCTCATATTCTGTAACTCTTTTGGGGACATGAATTCTTTTGTAAAAGGAAAGTCTTGTTTAAATTGAATTACGTTGAAAATGCACACGATCATCAAGTGGGGTAGTCTGCAAGGATGGTTCAATATTAGGAATTCTTATCATATTAATAGGCCTAAAGATAGATGAAAAAACTTCGACAAAATCTAATGGCCTACTGAGAAAACAAGTCATACTCTTATTTTCATATGTTCTGAAAAAACTTTGACAAAATTCCGCACATGTTCATTTTAGACTCTTGTGTAGATCCAAATTTCTGTCTTTATATCATTTTCTTTTTTCTGAAGAACTTTCCTTAACATTTTTTGTGATGTGGATCTGCTGGTGTTGATTTCTTTCAGGTTTTTGTCTGAAAATGTCTCTGTTTCACTTTGTTTTGCAAAGATATGTTTGCTAAGTATAAACTTTTAGATTGATAGGCTCTTTCTTTCAGTACTTTAAAGACGTTGTTTCACCATATTCTTGTTTGTATTGTTTCTTTTGAGAAATCTGCTGGTATCCTTGCCTTGTTCTTTTATAAGTTGTATGCATCTTTACGCTGGCTGCTTTTAAGATTTTTTTCTTTTTGAATAGAGTTGAGCAATTTGATGCCTAGTTTGGTTGTTTGGTTGGTTTATTTACATGTTTTGTGTGCTTGGGGTTTATTGAGCTTGCATCTGTGGGTTTATTGGTTTCTATCAAGTTGGGAAATTTTTTAGCCATTATATTTTCAGATACTTTCTTCTGCCCTTCATGCACTTTGGAGACTCCAGTAACTTGTATATTAAGTTGCTTTAAAATTGCCAGCTCATTGATTTTCTTTTCATTTTTTAAAAATTCTCTTTTTACTCAGTCCCATTTTGCACAGTTTGTACTGCTGGCTTTCAGGTTCATTCATCTTTTCTTCTGCGGTGCCTAATGCTGCTAATCCCATTCAATCTATTTTGTATCACAGATATTAAATATTTTAAGTTTGATTTTGTGTTTGTTCATTTTTATACCTTCATGTCTTACTTTTTGAAGGTAATGTGAGATGTAGTAACTACAGTATAGTTAAAATAGCTATATTAGTGTCCTTCTCTGCTCATTCTAACACTTATGTCAGTTGTGGAGCAGTTTTGTTTGATTATTCCCTTCATTATAGCTTG
This sequence comes from Meles meles, assembly GCF_922984935.1. Classification (NCBI taxonomy): domain Eukaryota; kingdom Metazoa; phylum Chordata; class Mammalia; order Carnivora; family Mustelidae; genus Meles; species Meles meles. The sequence goes on along the minus strand of NC_060069.1, from coordinate 31,663,118 downwards.
AAGAGTGTTTTCCTGAGTTGAGGCAATAGGGCTAAGAATCCAAGGAGACCGAGGCAGATGAAATTGATAAGGTAGAGTACCAGGGAGGAGAGAGCTATACAGAGAGAGAAGTTTATAAGTCTACAGAGCTTCCTTTTTGAGTGTTCAGCAGAATACTCTTTAAGAAATACATGTGAGAAAACTACCTGAGACTGGGTGACAGTGCCCAGCACTCACAAAGAGTCAAGAACAGTGCCTCTTCCCACCAGTCAGAGTGGAGAAACTTGTAATTCACAAGGCATTGGGAAGAGTTCTCAGAAAGGTCTTATCTAAGTATTGGGGAGCATATGGCCCTATACTGAGCCCTGCTGCAGATCCAACTAACAACTCATAAAAGCAAGATCCAAAAGGCTTAAGCCATTTCCAAGTAACTTTAGTGTATTCCAGAACAAAGCTTGAGAAGATTTATAACAATACAAAATTATCAGCTTGCAACAAAGTAAAATTCACAGCATCTGGCATCTAATCAAAGATTATCAGGTATGCAGAGAGCCAGGAAAGCAGTAACAGTGAGCCCAGATCTTGTCTTTAATGTCATTCTCTACTAAAAGAATGAGGGCTCCTTGGAGAAATGGATGATTCTGAGGCTTACATGGGGAAAATACAAGATGAATCTGGAATATCTTCTTTTGTGAAAAAGAAAGGTTTTTTATTAAAAAAGAAAGTCATAATTTGATAACAGGTGCACCAGGTTGAGTGAGCTCCCACTCACCAAATTAGAATTTAACTATCAAAATGACTAAGTGTAGTAATAAATTAATTGTAAGTCATTTTAAAAATTGGAATCCTTGAATCCATGCCAATAATGAATAGATGGATAAATAAGTGAGGGGGGGGGTTGCTAATTCTTCATTACAATAAATTGCCAGTGCTGACTGGTAAGTGTGGAAGAGTTTTGGAGGGGAATATCATCATTTTATAGTCATGATAAAGCAGTCAATAAAGATTAGGTCAGACAAGGATCATCAGCAGTTGCTAAATCCAGGGGAAATTTTTAATGAGCAGGATATTTACAGGACTTGAAGTGTCTCTTCAAAATTGCCATTAGTTGGAAGGGGAATATAATTACTACATACTGGAGAACTTGGAAGAGCCTTGACTCTGTGATTAAAATTGACATTATTGTGAAATTTACAGAAGTTGATAACTTTAGTAGTGTGAATTTACATAAGAGGATATTCCTGTTCTTATGAAATACACAGTGGCTGTTCAATGGTAAGCAGCTAGGACATATGCAACTTACTCTCAAATGGTATAGGAACAATATGACTGATTAAATATATATGTATATCTATTTAAAAAGAGAGAAAGTGAACATCTTAAATAGGGAAAGCAGATAAGGAAGAAAGGTTAATGATTCTCATTCTAACAACTTGTCTGTAAGTTTGAAATTATGTCCAAATACTAAGTTTTTTTTTAAAGGTTTGGTTTGGCCAGTATAGTTGCTGTGATATGTTAGTTATCACCTGAACCTTGATTCTACTTAATAAAGTGGTGATGAAAATTCACGAAAACCTAAGCTGGAGAATCTGACCTTTTAGGTAGTCTAAATTGACACTTGGTAGCATTGACCATAAATTGGTATTTGTTTAGATATAGGGTAAGGGTGTTTTGTTTTGTTTTGTTTTTGTATCTCCAATTGCCTGTATCCAGAATCACTGATGTTATGATTTACTAAATAAATTTAGCTTAGATGTTCATATGGCAGATTACAACTGGTTTTTCAGTTTTGACTCGAGAGTTTTCTTCATTAAAGCCCATAACCTGAATTACTCTGCTTTGAAGATGTATTGGATAATTAGCTTGAAGGCTTACATTTGGTCTGGGATATTATATATATAATATGTTCATGATAACACTGGGTGTTAAACACAACTGATGAATTATTGAACTCTACATCTGAAACTAATGATGTATTTTTTGTTGGCTAATTGAATTTAAATTTAAAAAATAGTATGTTCATGATTAGTAGAAAGAATTGTACTTTGAAGAATGTGACCTCCTGGGTGCCTGGGTGGCTCAGTGGGTTAAAGCCTCTGCCTTCGGCTCAGGTCATGATCCCATGGTCCTGGGATCGAGCCCCACATCAGGCTCTCTGCTCGGCAGGGAGCCTGCTTCCCTTCCTCTCTCTCTGCATTCCTCTCTGCCTGCTTGTGATCTCTGTCTGTCAAATAAATAAATAAAATCTTTAAAAAAAAAAAAAAAAAAAAGAATGTGACCTCCTATTGCCTGAGAACTCAGTCCCATTATATTTGGTTATAAACCTCAAGTTGTGGGGCACCTGGGTGGCTCAGTGGGTTAAACCTCTGCCTTCAGCTCAGGTCATGATCTGAGGGTCCTGGAATGGAGCCCCGCATCGGGCTCTCTGCTGGGCAGGTAGCCTGCTTCCCCCTCTCTTTGCCTGGCTCTCTGCCTGCTTGTGATCTCTGTGTGTCAAATAAATTTTAAAAAACAACAAAACAAAAAAACAAACCTCAAGTTGTGAACTTTTAAAATACCATAAGACATTGATGTATTAAAGGCCACCTGGACAAAGAATACAATAGTATCATGATATTTTCTTTTTCTAGAAAACTCAATAGAGTTACCAGTGACTTAACTTATGGATCAGAATGAAATGGAGTTTACTTGCGTTTCAACATTCTGTGCAGTTTGGAACTGACTATAAGTAACCTAAGTTTTGAGTTAATAAGCCTTTTTTGTATTTCTTTTAGTCTCCCCGAGTGAAAGAACCATTATCAAATTCTGAGGTAAGTAGTTGTGGTTTTGAATCATTAAAAAACCAGTCATTTTGTTTTGGTTTGGTTTTAATGTTAAGCACATCTTTTTATATGGGCCTAAGTGAGAATGAGAATTCATTGCTCATTCTGAGCAATCAGATTTCACTGGAGGTATTGATTTCTGAGTTTAAATGGACTTCTCCAGTAAGTTGATGCTGTTGCACTAATTTAAAAGTTGACCTAAAGACTCAGAAAGTTGTTCCTTCCTTGCTTACCTGATTTTATGAATGACTTTTCTGGCTTGGGTAGCTTCATGTGGAAAGTCGTCTTATTGCATTAATCTGTCCAGGGATTTGTCATATGCTACTTTTTGTTTTTGTCTGTACCCCCCACCCCATGTCTTTTGTCATGTAGATTCTGTTTTCTTTAGTTCTTGTCTTTTGGTGACAGGAATCCTACTAAACAGAGTCCTGTTAGGCTGGCCTGCCTTATGCTCATTTCTTGAAGGTAACAATTATTTCTGGAGATACATTCTGTGATACATTCTTCCTTCTGGCAGCCTGCATTACAAGCTCAGTATTTGGTTTCATGATACACGTCTTGCCCCCTTAAATCAGTTTGATTTTGCCCTGGTGCTTAGAAGTACCTATTTTTCTACTTGATTTGTGTGGATGGCATATGATTTTTGCACACCGTTAAGTACAGGATTTGTGCACATAGTATTGTTTAAGACTAAAATATTGTACTGTAGCATATTTATAGGCCAGTATCTAACAACTTAATAGCAGAACTGTAGTTCACTAGGATTTCTGGCTCCTCTTCTTGCTGCATGGTGGAATTGCATCTCCCTACCCCTTGAAGTTACTCATGCTCATAGCAGTGGCTTTGGGCAGGAAAATGCCAGCAGGAAGAAGAGCCCTTCGGTTGTTCCCTGGGTGCTCTGGCTCCTGCCACCACAGCCTGTATCCCCGAACGAGGATGGTACCAAATTTAGCCTCTGCTGGCCAGAGATAGAGACGAAGTGTGTGCAAGAAATAACTTTTTTTCTTGTAATCTTCTGAGAATTTAAGATTATTTTTTATGCTTACTTTATCTTGACTAATTCTTAGTTTCTCCACAGTTGATGGAGAGGGCATTTTATAGACGATCCGGAGTTGTTCTGTGATCTTTTCCTTGTCCCTTTGCCTCAGTAGCGCCCCCACACGGACTTCCAGGTGCTCATACTCATACTCCTGCGCTCCTTATTCTGTCGTTGGGTTTGAAATCCCTGGTGAAGTACACATGACGTAAAAGTTCCCATCTTCACCATGTTTAAGAGTATAGGTCAGTAGCGTTTAGTACATTCACACTGTTACACTGCTATCCACTGTCCATCTCCAGATGAACAATCATCCCATGTTTTCCACCCCCTACCCCTGGCAGCCACTCTACTATGTCTGAATTCTACTGCTTTCTGTATACCTCATGTACGTGGACTCACACAGTATTTGTCCTTTGTGACCAGCTCATCTTACCCAGCGTAATGCCCTCTAGGTTCACCCATGTAATGTGTCAGAATTTCCTTCTTTCCTCCCTTTTTGAGGCTGAATAATACTCCATTGTATATATCTACCACATTTGTTTCTCTGTTTGACGGGACAGACACTGGGTTGCTTTCACCTCTGGACTATTGTGAATAATTCCACTGTGAACATGGCTACATAATAAATATTTTTTTAGTTCCTGCTTTCAATTCCAATTTCAATTTCAGTTCCTGCTTTGTGGGGGTCTGTATCCAGAAGGGGATCATTCTGTTTTTAATTTTTTTTGAGGAATCACCTTACCGTTTTCCATAGTGGCTGCACTATTCTCCACTCCCACCTGCAGTGCACAAGGCTCCAGTTTCTCCATATCAGTTCATTTCTTGATTTTTGTCTAACATTTCTTTTCTTATTATAGGTAAATACGTGTATGCAGTTTGGAGGCTCCTTTTGAAATAATGCTAATACTTAATGTTAACATTTTCAAAAGTAATCTTAATGTTCTGTATTTCTGTCAAAATCCAGAACCAGAGTTACTTTTAATTTCCTCTCTATGAAGCTAAAGGAACACAAAATTATACTACTTTGTCTCTTAACTTGGTTTACGTAATATCATCTATTAGACCTCTTTTGTTGCCCTTTCAGTTTTTTTCTTTCAATTCTAAATTGTAGCCAACTTTAGTATTTTTTTAACCAACTTGTAATTTTGAATAGTTTAATTTTATTTTCGACTCAGCATCAGTCTTTTGTCCCCATATTACATAATTAAAATTTATAAAATATTATAAATTTAAAATTTAGAAATTTAATATTTATAAATATTAAAAATTTATAAAATTATATACATAATGTCTGTGTTGGTTATAAAGCTTTATATCTGTTTTGAAAAGCATTTCAGATTCGTTAGTGAATCACTGATTGTCTTTCTTTTTAAGTCGTGGAAGGTTTTCAGACCTAGAAAAATGTAGCTTCTGTAGAAGATTTACTGCTTAAATCTGTGTCTTAGAGGTGCTGTTTTATTGGGCAAAGGAAATAGAATAGATGTAGTTAAAAATAAATGTGATGCAATGAAATTTTATTCTGAAGGAATAAAAGCAAACTGTGGGCTATAATACAGCTAAACTCAGAACATTGTGCTAAGTGAAATAAGGCAGACACAACAGAGTGCGTGCATTTTATTTATGTGAAGGATCTGGAAAGGACAAACTGATGGGGACCGAAAGTAGGTCAGTGGTCACCTAGGGCTGGGTGTGGGAGCAGGAATTAAATGTAAATGGGCACAAGAGAACTTTCTGAGTTGATGAAAATGTTCTAAAACTAGATTGTAGTGATGTTTGCTAGAATATCATCTAGAAATCATCCAGTTGTAACAGTGGGTGAATTTAGTGGGATGTGAATTACACCTCAAAAAAGTTGTTACAAACAATAAAGCCTAGTAGAATATTTGACTTCCATTTGAAACAGATGTATTCAAGAGAGGTAGGGATGTGGCAGTACACTACACAAAAACTACTCGGAAAATGTCACCCTGGGAGGCTCTGCTTGCCCATCAGTAGACCTGCCTCCTTTTCCACTCAACTAAGCAGCATTGTGTGTACGTTTCTGTTACAGCTGTTTCCAACAACTGATCCCGTGGGTACTTTACTCCAAGTTCCAGAACAGATTACTGCTCATCTACCTCACCCAGCTGGGCACATGCCTGCACAGCCAACTCAAGTCTCTCCCCCACCCCCAGCAGAGCCAGCAAAAACAGCTCAGGTAAAGCAGGAGTGCACTTCAATGGCCGGTCTTCTGGGTAGAGGAAGAAAGCAGAAACTGATGTGGAGCAGCACCTTATGGAATAAGGTTGATGTTGTAGTAGTTTTTAAAACAAGTTAGAAATTCTGTTTTCACAGTTTTCAGTGTATGCCGATAAGAGAACTTTTCAAGGATCATACAGGCTTTTAAGCAGCAAAATAAGTTAACAATGGAAACATTCCAAATATCAGAAATTTGGGAAGTTGGTTTTGTTGTAGTTATGTAATATAGTCTGTGATGCCCATCATCAGTTACACACAGACATCATTAAATCCTCATACACTGAAAGCAGTCAAAGGAAGGAGGGCACTGGCCTCCTTGTCTGTGAATTGCTCCTTGTGTTCCCTCAGGAAACTTCAAATACTGTGCATAACACATGATGTGAGGTTTCCAGAGTCTGTTCACTTATTAAATATTAGAAACTTCATTTTTTTGGTTCTAACATTTTAGACTGAAAAACGTAAAGATGGGGGCACCTGGGTGGCTCAGTGAGTTAAGCATCTGCCTTCAGCTAAGTTCATGATCCCAGGGTCCTGGGATCGAGCTCCACATCGGGCTCCCTGCTGCTCAGTGGGGAGCCTGCTTCTCCCTCTGCCTGCTGTGCTCTCTACCTCTCTGTCAAATAAATAAATCAATAAATCTTGGGGGGAAAAAAGGAAAGAGAAAGAAAGGAAGGAAGGGAAAGGAAAGGAAAGAAAACAAAGGAAAGAAGTAAAGATGGAAGTTCTCTGATTTTTTTCCTTTTGCATTGTGGTGGTGATCTGCCTTTGGAGGCCACTGCTCTAAGAGCTTCCAGTTAGTCATGGTGCTGGCTTCATGTAGTCTTTTCATCAGACCCAAGCTTTCCATTTCTTTCCTTCATATCTAAAAAGATACAGTTGTTGTAGGAAAACTGATGGAAAGATTGGATTTACTTTATAAACTACTTAAGTAGAATATATATTCTGTAGTACACAGGGGATAGCTTACAATGCAGAGAGGATTAATTTACCCATTAAAAGATCTGGAATCTCAGGATGGGTGGATTCCTAAGGGGCAGACGATTTAGATCCTACCTTGTATCCTACATGATACACTAGCAGATTTTTTTAAAGGAAAGAACCCCAGTTTTACTGTCTTTCACCCTTGTGGAGGGAAAGAAGGATCTGAGTAAACAAAATATAAATGTGGCTATGTATGGAATTTCATGTGGGTTTGAGAATTCTCTTTTAAATTGTGCTTGCCTCAGGTTGACATTGAGCTCTTGTTGCTGCCTCAGAGTGCACGTCCTGCCATACCAGGGAATGTCCCAGCCCCTGGTCTGGGTCTGGCCTCACCGAGAGTAAAGGAAATTGCTGCCATGTGGACATTTCTCTGCTGATGACCATTAGTCACCTTCATGCTTAGTAGTCCAGACGCTGACTTTATACCTTTCAATGTTTTTTAGGCTCTGCCTTCAGGAGCAGGCTCACAAGAAACCAAGATCCCAATCAGCCTAGTACTCAGATTAAGGTAAGTAAACATCTTCTGTTTGTTTCCTGCATACTCTAAATGTGCTATTTTCTCTTTGAAAGGGACTCTTTTTTTCTAATAGTCCGTGCCTGGACAAGATTGTGTGCCCCCCAGTATCAAGTGCTGGGCATCGCAGGGGTATTGTTTCCCTCAGAAGTAAGAGCTACAGGGCCCCTGTACGCCCCTGGGTGGCGTAGTCAGTTGAGCGTCCGATTCTTGGTTTCATCTTAGGGTTGTGAGGTCAAGCCCTGTATCGGGCTCCACACTCACTGCCTAACATTCTCTCTTCTTCTGCTCCTCCCAAATAAATAAATAAATAAATAAATAAAATCTTAAAAAAAAAAAAAAAAGTAATACCAACATTGCAAGGACATGGATGTTAACACATTCTCTTAGCTGTTTTTCCATTAGTCGTTTTTCAATACAGCTAGTTTAGGTTCTGTAATTGAGTATGGTCTGTAACTGAGGAACAGTTTTTAGGGGAACAGCACTGGTTGGCTTATCTGAAGATTAGGCTTGTAATTTTGACCATATATCGTGGACTCTGCAATCAACTGACCCAAGAGTGGAGTGCTTTCTGATTGTGATAGATCATATCAAAGCCTTGTTCTTAAAAGATGAAAGGAAAACCCTCTGAGAATATATTTGGTCTCTTTGTTTTACAGCAGGTGTTCTGAGTCGTTGGTTCTTGGTGGGGCTTATAGCCAGGCTCTGACAGATTGCTCACAGATGTGCCATAGGTGGCAGTCTGTTCATTCTGACCCTCTCCTCTTGGAGGTAGTTGGGTTAGGATTGCAGAGCTTTCTTGTTAAGCTAGCAGTGGCTGTTGTATTGTTCTAATCGGGTCTCGTTCTGTTTGTGAAATTAAAAGCATCACCTGAGACAACTCAGACCTTCTTTACTACTAACATTTTTTAAAAGGGTTTCCTTGAATTACCGTGGACTCATTCCTCTTCCCACATACAAATTTCTAGTCATCTTCTCAGTATGACCATAACCAGAGATAGAAGCAGGGAGACCTTTTTTGAGAATGTTTTGATTCCACCACCCAGAGCAATGAAACTGTGCCATCAGTGTGAAGAAAGCAGATTGGATTACTTTCCTTTACAAAAGCCTAATCAATATACCTAGTCTCATCACAGATAGTTTTGGACTCATTAAAGTGTCTTGATAATCTTGTCCAATTCTTTTTTTTTCTTTTTAATTAATTTATTTATTTTTTCAGCTTAACAGTATTCATTGTTTTTGCACAACACCCAGTGCTCCATGCAATACGTGCCCTCCCTATTACCCACCACCTGGTTCCCCCAACCTCCCACCCCCCGCCCCTTCAAAACCCTCAGGTTGTTTTTCAGAGTCCATAGTCTCTCATGGTTTGCCTCAATCTTGTCCAATTCTTTTTTTTTTTTTTAAAGATTTTATTTATTTATTTGACAGAGAGAGATCACAAGTAGATAGAGAGGCAGGCAGAGAGGGGGGGGGGGGAAGCAGGCTCCCTGCTGAGCAGAGAGCCCGATGTGGGACTCGATCCCAGGACCCTGGGATCATGACCTGAGCCGAAGGCAGCGGCTTAACCCACTGAGCCACCCAGGCGCCCCAATCTTGTCCAATTCTGATTGTGCAAAAAGAATGCCACTTGCCTCTTTTAAAAACTTTTTTTTTTTAAATCATGTAGCAGCTAATAGTACAAAACTTATATTTGACCTGTGCTTCAGGAAGTTAGAGAAGATACTTACTTGTAAGTGATACAACTAGCTTTTTGAGAGAGTGTTTTTTTAGTGGGCTGTGTTCCAGACTTGTTTATGGAAGAAGAAACTCTGTTCTCTCTCTCACTGATGAAGACTCTGAGGTGAAACCACTAGAAGAGACGGTAAACATATTTTGTCCGGTTTACTGTCTTGCTGTCTCTGAAGGATTTGTGCTTAGCATGCCAGCTCAATCACTAAAATGATGCTGAATGTTCAATCTTTTTATTCAGCTTTCAGAAAGAATGGATTGACCAATTATGTATCAAGAAGACTGTATATCACACTGTTGGTTATTGTGGCAGGATACTAAGTAAAGAGTGAATAAAATGCCTCACTTGTTAGTCACATCTAGCTTGGAAGCTGATTTGTTTTATGTACTTACCACAGGTTAAAGACACTTCGGGTGGTATACATGCAGATGTATAAATCTGTATACAGGTACAAAGAGAAGGCAGTACGAAGGGGAAAATCATTTGGGGATAGATTGTGTTAGAGACGGGTAGCTACATTCTAAACACAACTTCAGGAACATCTTCACGTACCCATCAGGTAGACCTAGCCCTCTGCATTGTTTAGATAAAGTGGATTTGGGTCTTTAGTGAACAAGCATGTCTGCCTTTACGTATATTATTCTAAATGCCCACCTTTAATCAGAACCTCCAGGGAGCCTGGTTAATCTCAGTATATGGTTTGCTGAGTGATTACAGTAACTGTCCCTCACCGCTGGAGCCATGTATTAACTCTGCTGCCAGTATGGGTCCAACTCCTTTTCTCATCTTTTCCTTCCCCCTCATTGTCTGAACTCCTGTGGAATTTGGGGGAGCATTCATGTATTTCATTTTGTGAGGCTGCCAAGACTGAGCACCTGTAGTGGGCAAGGCACTCTTCTAGGGGAGCCTGGGGTGGGAGTGAGGAGGAAAAGGGTATCCTCTTTTTTTTTTTTTTTTTTAATGCTACCACACATTTAAAAAATTTTTTTTAATTCCAGTATTAAAATAATTTAATTCCAGTTAACATTTGGTGTTAGATTCAGGTATATAATACAGCGATTCAGTAATTCTGTATATAGTACTCATTGCTCATCAAGATAAGTGTACTCTTATCACCATCTCCTATTTCTCTGTCCCCTTCCCACCGCCCCTCTGGGAACCATCAGTTTGTATAGTTAAGAATCTGTTTTTTGGTTTGTCTCTTTTTTCCTTTGTTCATTTGTTTGGTTTCTTAAATTCCACATAGGAGTGAAATCATACGGTTTTTGCCCATCTCTGACTGACTGAGTTCCCTTAGCATTATACTCTGTAGCTCTATTCATGTTGTTGCAGATGGCAAGAGTTCATTCTTTTTTATGGCTGAGTAATATTCCACTGTATATACACATATCTTATCCATTCATCAATCGATGGACACATGGGTTGCTTCCATATCTTGGCTATTGTAAATAATGCAACAGTAAACATAGGGGTGCATGTATTCCTTTCAATCAGTGTGTTTCTGTTCTTTGGGTAAATACCCAGTAGTGTAATTATTGGATCATATGGTTAAATCTGTTTTTAACTTTTTGAGGAATTTCCATACTGTTTTCCATGGAGGCTACACCAGTTTGCATTCCCACCAACAGTGTGCAAGAGTTCTATTTCTCCACATCCTCGCCAACACATGTTGTTTCTTGTGTTGTTGATTCCAACCATTCTGACAAGAGGAAGGTGATATCTCATTGTGGTTTTGACTTGCATTTCCCTGATGATGAGTGATATTTAGTATCTTGTCATGTGTCTGTTGGCCATCTGGATGTCTTCTTTGGAAAAATGTCTGTTTATGTCTTCTGCCCATTTTTAAATTGGATTATTTGGGGGTTTTTGGTGTTGAGTTGTGTTATTTGGATACTGATTTTTTCATCCTGTATCATTTTAATTATACCTTCCTGTGCACGTACATTTTCCTCTTAGTTTATATGATATCTTAATGGGACTAAGGGTGGAAGTAGGCATAAAAGAATCTCCTCAAGGGGTGCCTGGGTGGCTCAGTGGGTTAAGCCTCTGCCTTCGGCTCAGGTCATGATCTCAGGGTTCTGGGATCAAGCCCCACATCGGCTCTCTGCTCAGCGGGGAGCCTGCTTCCCCATCTCTCTCTCTCTCTGACTGCCTCTCTGCCTACTTGTGATCTCTGTCTGTCAAATAAATAAATAAAATCTTTAAAAAAAATAAAATAAAAAGAATCTCCTCAAAAGCATGAGGGCATTTTGTTTTTGTTTTTTTCTTACTTTGTGCTTAGGTAGTTTTTTCCCCATTTAAAGTATAGTGCTATATTAGTTCGGGTGTATAATATAATGATTCAGCAGTTCTGTGTATTACTCAGTGTTCCTCACAATAAGTATAGTGTTAGCACGAGGTTTTTATATTGACTACTGGAGGACATCAATTAAAAGGGTTGTAGGACGGTTAGATGGTCACTCTGAGTAGTTTGCTCTGAGCCCTGCAGTGTGAGTTCATTAGGATAGGTCATAGGATCTATGGGAGTAAAATGGTTTTTCTTGAGGCACAGGTTTCCTGTTATATGTTGGCAGAGTCATTATGCATAAATCCAGAAATTTATTTTACACATTTCCTTTTCTTTTTTAGGAATTCAAAAAAAGAACTAAATGATATTCGATTCGAGTTTACTCCTGGGAGAGGTAAGCCATCAAAACATTGAAAACAAAATAACATCTAATTTATTTAATGAAATGTGTGGTGATGTTTTTGTCCTTTAGATATATTTTACTTTTAAAAGATGATGAAAATGTTCCTGGTTTAAAGGGTTTGGGTAGCATATGAATAAAATAAAAACTCAATTTATTTACTACTAACCTCACTTGTAAAACCTGGTATAATACAAACAGTAATGAGTGTAGCTCTAATTTACTCCCTACCATAGTAGGCCAGGCATTATGCTAAGCTTTCTATCATTAAATTCTCAGAACATTCCCCTAAGGAAGATTATTGTCCCCCTTGTGTAGGTGATGAAACAAGGCTTAGAGTGAGGGGAGGTAACTTGTCGTTCACACAGCCGGAAGAGGTGCCTCTGGAATTCATATCCACACTTGTCAGGGTGCAGAGTTCTCACTCTCAGTACTGAACATGGTTGTACTTCTCCATGACAGTAAAGAAGAAACAAGGCTTCTAGCCTCCTCTATTCCCAGGCTGAAGCAGAGTCCTGTCAGGCATAGTTTCTGGCCATGAACTTCTCCCTGGGATGAGATTTGTTTCTTTCTTGCCTTTGTTACTCAAGCGTTCAGATTGGGGAGGTGGCCAGCAGCCAGCACATTCATCCTGTGTGCAGTGCTCATTCTTCATGCTGTCTCAGTATCATCAGCAACTAAGTATGAAAGAGGACAGAAGCAGGTGTGCAGAGGTGTATCCATCTCACTGTTTAAAACCAGGAAGAGTCCCATTTCAAGGAACTAATTTAAGTTGCTGCTCATCGGCACAAATGTGTGCCCACCCACTCCCCAGAGCTCCTCCTGTTCTTTTGGGCTCAGTGCTCAACCCTCAAGAAGCAGCAGCACTGGCTTAGTTGGAGAGGAGATCAGTTAGGGGTGCTGTGTCCCTGTCTTTGCGTTTCTTTTACAACCATTGATCGGATTATACGATGTAAAATCACTAGATATGAAGAAAAGCCCACCAGACTAAAAAAGAAAATGGTGTTAGCAAAAAACTTGGGATGTGATCTCTGAAGAGAAGAGATTACAATTTGTCATTTCAAGATGTGCTTGAAAAGAAATCATTCCATTATACTAGCCCTGAAGATGTTGCACACACATCATCACGTCTCAGAGCTGGTGGGGCTTGGGGCCAGGGCTGCCCTCAGAATGGGACTTTCCTCTGTAGTATCACTGGCAAATTGCAAGTTATCTTTACGGTGAGTTGATACTGGCCATTTGGTTGCTAGAGATTCTGCGCTCTAGCTAGACCTAAGAGAATCTCCCACCTGAGGTGAGCCCAGTGGTAGGAGAAACCTTTGTGTGGAAGGAAGACCCACCCCCCACCAACACCCCCTGCCTCTTTGGTTCAGTGAATTTAGCAGCTAGCTTGGGCCTGGCAGTGCCAACATCTGCTCTAGGAGTTAGCAGTAACATGCATGCACAAGAAATGGAGCACCTTCTTTTTTTTCCTTGCAGATACAGCGGAGGGTGTATCTCAGGAACTCATTTCTGCTGGCCTTGTCGATGGAAGGGATTTAGTAATAGGTAAGTAACTACTTTGTGCTCTGCCCTGCGCCCTGGTGTCTCTATGTATTTAGGACCTAGAAAACAGGCTTTGAGTCCACTGAGTGGATCTCACAGGACTTGGAATGGTCTTGGCATTGCTGAAATACAGGTATTGGTATTGGTAGTAGTTCCTCACAAAAAAGAAAATTTCGTTTCATACTTCACTTTGTGACTTCAGTGACAGTAGGTGAAAGCTGGGAGACTCTAGTAGAATTGATGACATAATCACAACTTAGCCATATCTAGTTCATTTTGAAGGGTGAAACCCTGCCCCTAATAGAGCAAGAAAGAAGTAAGCAAAACTCATTAGAGGCTTATTTCTGGAATAAGCAGAAAGTAAGAAAAGGTACAATCGGCCCATGTGTATGTGTTATTGAAGGCAAAGACCATTGTCTAGGGCCAGTCAGCAAAGTTTTTCTGTAAAGGACCAGTTAGTGAATAGTTTAGGCTTGTGGGCCATTCACTATCTCCAGCCTCTTTAAACCATTCTTAGCCCACAGCCAGACTAGAAGTAGGCTGCAGGCCAGAGTTCGACAGCTCCCAGGATAGAGCTTTCTGGCCCATGAGTAGGCAGATCCTTCCTCTTTGACCTGTGTGTCTTGCCCCAGTTAACACAGCATCTTAAAGAAAGTTACTTTGATCATGATTCAAGATTTATTTGTGCTACTTAAAGTTGAGTTTAAAAGATAATTTTTGTTTGGGGAGTGAGTTATCATTCCACTTCCATTTTGGTTGAACATAGAAGATTCTGAGCTATCATTTAAGTTTTTAAAATATGGTAGGAAATGGATTTACTTAACTTCTTATTACTTTCTGTTTGTATGATTACAGTGGCAGCGAATTTGCAGAAAATTGTGGAAGAACCTCAGTCAAATCGATCTGTCACTTTCAAACTGGTACTCATTTCTTCCTCTTTATTAAACTGTCCTTACACAGCAGCAGCTTCTGTAGACCAGCTTCTATATTCCCTGAACGCTGAGAATATTAAAATATGGTGGATTGTGTTCATTTAGCCTCCCTAAGGCCTTAGGCCAGTGTCTCCTTTTGAGTGGCCTCCCTCTGTTCTCCCTCCAGGAAGCCTCCTACCCCAGGCCCTTGACTCTTAAGAGAGAATGTTTCCAATCTGACTCCAGCTTTGTACCCAGACCCCACCTTTTCTGGAAGAGACACCTTCATCTGCATCCTCGTATCCCAAGGACTTGTACCCTGCTGTCTTCCTTCCCACAATTCTTATATCAGTTTTAATTGCTACGTGCAATTTTGTTTACAAATAACCACAGCTTCTCATTTTGTTTGGTTCTTAGGCATCTGGTGTTGAAGGCTCGGATATTCCTGATGATGGTAAACTAATAGGATTTGCCCAGCTCAGCATCAGCTAAACCACAGCCCTGAAAGAGGCGGCCTAAGGAGATTCCACACATGCGTATCTCTGTTGCTTCTGTTGGCCTAAACCCACTACTGCCAAAGAACCCAGCAACAAACCTCCCGGCTAGGAGCTTTAGAGGTCTTTCTTTATGTTCTTCCTGCCATCATTCCCCCCTTTTCCCACAGGGAAAGAAAAGTTGGATCACCAGTGGCCAGCATCCCTTTAAAGAGTTCCGTTAGTAAATACTGTACATGTCCCCTGTCTTTTTCCAGCTGGGAAGGGGACTGTGCCTCAAGGCTCAGGAGGGAGATCTGGCAGCTCATCTTGCCTTACTCCAATGATGGCGCTGGGTGGAAAGTAGCAGCTATATTGGGCTTCCTCATCCTGCCTGTTCTCCCACACCTGACAGGATGTGGGCATCTTGGGATACATCTTCACCACTGAAGTAGCAATTAAAAGTTGATTGTTTATCTGGAGCCCAGAGAATTTAATTTAGTGATTTTTTTTTTTTTTAATCTGATGTGAATTCTAGCAACCTTTGTTAGGAAAAAGCACAGCCTCAGAAAGAGGCAGCCTAAACTGTGTTCTTGTTTTGTTCATGTTTCTAAGCGTTTTGCTGAAGCTGCTCTCAGGCACCCCTCTTCATCACTCCCTCCAGAAAGGGTTGCTAGCCTTAACTTCAGCTGGTGCAAAACATCTGACTGTAGTCGAACTTCAGCCATCAGATCCTAAAAAGTGGAACTTCGGACTGTTTTTAGCGAAAACATCAAGTAATGGCTTATAAAAGTGAATTTCCCCAACAGTGGTTTTGAACAGGAAAAATCATAACACATATCATTGTGGAAGTATTTATTTTCAAATCTTAAAAAATTCAGTTGAAGAAAAACTGCTCCTCAGTCCTCCCATGAAAATTTGCCTGGCCTCCACATCATAAGGAAATGCAAGGCTGAGCTTTCTACAGCAATAAAGGAGACTCACCAGGCCAGCGAGGCCTGCTTTCCAGCCCTCTCCTGCACTGACCCTTTGGAGGGGATCCACACTTCTGTGCGCTGAACCTGACCCAGGATGGAAAGTGAAACCACATGTGCCGAGACTTTTAGGATTTATGAGTAGACAGTGTTCATTTGATTTTCTATAGAAATAATATAAATTATTCTTTAGGTTTAAAAACAAGCACTCATAATGCAATATGTGAGTAATCGGTGGGGCCGATTTTCTTTCCTACTGTTTCACAGTCAACCTCTGTCTAACTGCAAGTAGCCCTACCAGTTTTTGTATAAGAAAGGGACACTCAATCTGGCCTTAAAACGACACATGAAAATGGGCTTTGGCACCACGGAAAGGGGAGAGCTGCCTCTTACAGAATCACGCACGCAAGCCCTTTCCAATACCATTGGTATGTGAATAACAAGATTGCTTCACCTAGTTGTCTCTTGGAATATCTCTGGAAGCTTTCCCCACAACTGAGTTGTTGCAGGTCTTGTTTGGTTTTGAGCTTGTTGTTTTAGTCATGGGCTTCCTTTCCCTGCCCTGGGTGCAGAGGCATACTGGGAAAGGAGTGGATGTTGGGGAGAAGGATGGGATGGGTTTGGAGTGGCCGTTGGGAGGAAAGTAGATTGAGAGGATCAGACACCAAAGTCCAGAGTCCCAGCAGGATTGGTAAAAAGTGGGAGGCCTGCCAAGCCTAGAGAGGGAAAAGATTGATCAGTCTGCTGGAAAAATACTTAGCTTTTCTTTTTCTTTTTTCCTTTTTCTTTTTTTTTCTTTAGAGGGATGGGAATAACATATGAAAAGGAGATAGTGTCCTCTTTGTCACAAGGCTAGTGGCTTACCTTTGAGTCATCATCTACTTACTGATAAATCCAGAGGGTGGTGGCCTCACTCTGTTCTAGCATTCTGTTTGGAAGTGGTCTGGAGCCCAGGCAGGAGGTGAGCAGCAGCCCATTGCCGTGTTCAGTTTCCCCAGCCAGCCATGACTTTTAAACTGCAGTGGGACAAGCATGCCAATAGAAGTGGGCTAGGGCTTTCTCTTTATTTTCAGTTCATTGTTTGCCCTGCTGGGAATTAGGAGCCAGACACCAAGACCCAGGACAGTGTTATTTCTTCTGCGTGATGTATGGTGGACTCCCTTTGCTGACTTTCGCAGCGATGCTGAGAGAATACATGAACAGAAACTTCCCAGGTTGGACTCCTTTCAAGGAGCAGTGGTCTAGGGTACACCTCTGTCTCTAGGTCTCCAGGATCCCTTGGTCCCTGGGGGTAGGGACTAATTTAGCACAAGGTAACATGTGCCAATGCTGTTTGTGAAATGTATGGTCTTATTCGAAATGACTAATGGATTTGTTTGGATTTTTTGCTTAAGTTTTGAACCAAATCCTAGAGCCAGCTGATACTATTTAATAATCTGAGGATAAAATAATGGTGTATCAATAAATGGAAGTTCCTCCTTATGACGTATGCTAGATTATGGAAGATGTAAAATATTTGACCTTCCCTTCTCCCTTTTTTTGACTTTGTATTTTGCTGCATGTTTCCTTCATTTTTAATCAATAAAGAGTAAATTGTCTGTGGCGGTGTAAGGATTCTTTACTTCAGTGCTTGCTGGTGGGGAGTGTGAGGAGTGGGTCAAGGAGTCACTAGTAACTTAATTTTTCACACAAATGGAGAAAAAGTGCACATAAACTAAAAAAATGTGTGTATTGACCTACAAATGATCTAGGACAGCTTAAAATCATTGTACAAATGAGGAAACTGAAATCTCAAAAGGGAGAGATAAGATATGGCCAGGGAAATTTCATAGCATGGGGCACAAAACTCCTGTACTGTTGTTTCTGTTTGGTTCTGCTTATGCAGTTGGATAGGGGAAAGAGGCCACATTCAAAGCTTTGTGAGTCCATTTTGGAAAACTGAGAGCAGGGCTGAGCTTGTCGCTATTTGACTTTGCTATTGAAATGGTGGGATTACATGTGAGAGTCTAGGCTTCTCTGTATTCTTCCACCTCCCATGTAAGTAATCTTGATCATAATACCTTCTGCGACAGGACTGCTTGTGGATTCTTGTAATTCAGAGCTCAGGCATTGACAGGATTGTATCTGAGTGATCTTCCTCTCAAGATAAGCGGGTTGTAAAAGTGGACTCTGAGGCACCTGGATGGCTAATGATCTCATTCACCTTAATTAAGTGAGTTTAAATTATGACTCACTTTTTCTTCTCAGAGCAGATTGTAAATAATAGCACAGAATTTCAGTTGGCTTAGATAAAATTGCTTGATTAATTAAAAGTTTGACTGATGTTCCTTTTGTGTGAAATATACTTAGCAGTTCAACGTGAAAAAAATCTAATCCTGGAGAGGATTGTCATCTTAGAACTTGAAAGAAATAATGACTTCGGGCACCTGAGTAGCTCAGTGGATTAAGCTTCTGCCTTCAGCTCAGGTCATGGTCTCAGGGTCCTGGGATCAAGCCTCACATTGGGCTCTCTACTCAGCAGGGAGTCTGCTTCCCCTTCTCTCTGCCTGCCTCTCTGCCCATTCGTGATCTCTGCCTGTCAAAGAAATAAATAAAATCTTAAAAAAAAAAAAAGGAAATATTGAATTGGTAGTTTCCTAGTTTATGCCAATATGAAATTCCATTTCATTTGGTTTCTCAGGAATGTTGTCTGTCCTTTAAATGATTATGCAAGAAGAAAGATGTCTTATGACCAGAAACCTAGAACTTGAACATACTCTCTAATTTCCCAGATGATAAGGGCCACTCCTAGTTTACTGAGCTCCATATTGTACAGATTACAGGCTTTTTGTCCCTTAATTGAAAAACTAAAATCTTAAACAGGCTGTGAAAGTGAACCCTAAACCGCCTGGATGGCTCAGTTGCTTAAGTGTCCTGCTCTTGATTCTGGCTCAGGACATGACCTCAGGGTTGTGAGATGGAGCCCCCTTGTTGAGCCCCGTCAGGTTCCATCCTCAGGGCTGGGTCTGCTTGAGATTCTCTCCCTCTTGGCCCTATCCCCCCACTCACTCTCCCTCACTCTAAAATAAATAAAATCTTCTTTAAAAAGTGGACTCTGACTATTGTTGGGACAGAGGAAGTGCTAGTTACTCAAAAGTGACTGTGGTGCTTGTGGGGAGAGGTGGCAGGGCAAGAATAAATGGAGCCTTTCTGTTGGCCGTTCTCTAACAAGTTCAGGCATTCTCAAGAGGACTGCTTCCTTAGCTCTACCTCCTCATAGTAGCAATTCTCAGTGCAACAGTTTATGAATTTCTCCTTCAGATCAGTTCATCTACACCACACTTTCGGCCCTTTTAAAAAAAAAATAGGCTTCATCTTTTACAGTGGTTTTAGTTTCATAGTGAAATTGAACAGAAAGTACAGAGTTCCCATATCTAGTCACATATCTTGACCCCATCTAGTCACAGCTTGCCCCACTGTCAACAACCTGTGCCAGAGTGGTACGCTTGTTACAACTAATGAACCCACATTGACGTCATTATCACCCAAAGACGATAGTTGACATTCATGTTCACTCTTGGCTGTTGTATATACTACAGATCTAGACAACTGTATAGTGACATGTACCCATCATTGTATAAAATAGCTTCAGTACCCTAAAATTCCTTGTATTGCACCTATCCATCTCTCCCTTCCCTCTAGTCCCTGGCAACCACTCATCTTTTTAGTGTCTCCATAGTTTTTTGCCTTTTCTGCAGTATCATGTATTTAGAATCCTACAGTGTGTAGCCTTTTCAGAATGGCCTCTTTTGCTTAGTAATATGCACTTCCAGGTCTCAATTTTGTGTGTGTGTGGGGGGGAGGGGGTTAATAGCTCTTTTTTAGGGCTGAATAATATTCTATGCCTGGATGTACCACAGTTCATTAATCCATTTACCTATGGGTTGCTTTCAAGCCTTGACAAATTATGAACAAAGCTGCTGTAAACATCTGTATGGAGGTTTTGTGTGGATATGAATTTTTTAACACCTTTTGGTGATTACCCAGGAGCTCAATTGTGGATTGTATGGTAAAGGAATAGTTTCATAAGAAACCGTCAGTTGTCTTTCACCATGGCTATATACTATTTTGCATTCCCACCAATGAATGGGAGAGCTTCTGTTGCTCTACATCCTTGCCACCATTTGGTGGTGTCAGTGTTAAAGACTGGCAATTCTGATAGGCCTGTAGTGTTATCTTGTTTTAATTTGCAATTCTTTAGTGAGGTGCTGTGGAACATCTTTCCATATGTTTATTTGCTTTCTGTATTCTTAAGTGAGGTGCCCATTAAAGTCTTTTGCTCATTTTTAATAAGATTGTTTTCTTATTGTTGAGTTTTAAGAATTCTTTGTATATTTTGTATAAAAGTCCTTAATCAGATGCAAGCATACCTCATTTTACTGCATTTTGCTTTATTGTGCTTTGCAGATAATTACGTTTTTTAGAAGTTGAAAGTGTGTGGCAACCCTGCATTGGGCCTGTCTCCCAGTGACATTTTTCCAACAGCATTTGCTCACTTTGTATCTCTTTGTCAATAAAGTATTTTTCAACTAAGGCATGTATATCGTTATTTTAGACATTATGCTATCACACACTTATTATACTACCACATAATGTAAACATAACTCTTATATGCAGTAGGAAACCAGGAAAGTCATGTGACTGCCTTTATTGCAATGTTGGCTTTACTGCAGAGACCTTGAATCCAACCCTCATTATCTCTTGTCTTTTTATATCTGCAAATATTTTCTCCACTCTGTGGCTTGTTTTTTTCTTTTCTTTTTTTTTTTTTCTTTCTTTTTTTTTTTTTTTTTTTGGCAGAGCAGGAGGTTTTAATCCTAATGAAGTCCAGCTTATCTATCATTTCTTAAATGGATCATATTTTCGGCTCTATAGCTTAAATCATTACCATACACAAGGTCATCTAGATACTTGGCTTGTGTTGTCTTCTAAGAGTTGTATGGCTTTGAATTTTCTTTGCGTTCTATGATCCACTTTGAGTTAATTTTCTTAAAGAGTATAAAATCTGTATCTAGAGTTATTTTTTGGCCTATGGGTGTTCAGTTGCCTATGGGTGTCCACCACCATTTGTTGAAAAGACTATTTTTCCTCCATTGTATTGCCTTTGCTCTTTGGTCAAGATCAGTTGAATCTATGATTTGTCTCTGTTTTCTGTGCCATTGATATGTTTATTCTTTTGCCAATGCTATACTCACTTGATTACGATAGCTTTATATAAATCTTGAAGTCAAGTATTGTCCTTTGACTTTGTTCTCCATCAATATTGTGTTGGCTCTTCTTGGTCTTTTGCTTCTCCGTATAAGCTCTAGAATCAGTTTCTCAATTTTCACAAAAACTTAGTGGAATTTTGATTGGAATGTTGTTAGTCAACAGATCAAGCTGGGAAAAACTGACATAACTATCCATACACATTGAAATCTCTCCGTTTTCAATTCATTGATTTTCTTTATCAGAATTGTCTAGTTTTCCTCATGTAGATCTTTTATGTATTTGTTAGATTCTATTTCATTTTGGGGGTGGTAATCTAAATGGTATATTTTTTATTTCAAACTCCACTTGTTTGTTGTTGGTATATAGGAAATGATTAGCTTTTGTATCTTAACCTTATATCCTGCAAACTTACTATAAACACTTAGTTCCAGGAGTATTTTTGTCAATTCTTTTAGGTTTTCTAATAGATACTAGTGTCTGGTGGATTATAATGTTATCTGTAAACAAAGACCATTTTCATTCTTCCAAATCGATATATACCTTCATTTCCTTTTGTTGTTAAGATTTATTTATTCATTAGAGCATGTGTGTGCAAGTGAGGTGAGGGGAAGAGGGTGAGGATCTCAAGCATAGAGCCCAATGGAAGGCTCAATCTCAAGACCCTGAGATCATGACCTAAGCAAAATCAAGAGTTAGACTCAACCAGTTGAACCACCCAAGTGCCCCTCATTTTCTTTTCCCGTACTGTGTTAGCTGGGATATATAATAGGATGTTAAAAAGCAGTGGTAAGAGAGGATATTCTTTTCTTGATCCTGATTGTAGTGGAAAAGCTATTTTCTCATTAAGTACGGTGTTAGCTATAGGAATTTTGTAGATTTTTTTATATAACATTTTTAAAATTTGAATTCAATTAACATAATATATTATTTGGTTCAGGGGTACGGCTCTGTGATTCATCAGTCTTATATAATACCCCATGCTCATTACAACACATACCTTCCCCAATGTCCATCACCCAGTTACCCCATCCCACCACCGCTCTCACCTCCAGCAACCCTCAGTTTGTTTCTTGTGATTAAGAGTCTCTCATGGTTTATCTCCCTCTCTGGTTTCACCTTGTTGTATTTTTTTTCCTCTCTTCCCCTATGATCCTCTGCCTTCTTTCTTAAATTCCATATATCAGTGAGATAATATGATGATTGTCTCTCTCTGATTGACCTACTTAGCATAATACCCTCTAGATCATCCAGGTCATTGCAAATGGTTAGATTTCATTTTTGATGGCTGTGTAATATTCCTGTGTGTGTGTGTGTGCGCGCGCACGCGCGCACACGCGCACCACATCTTCTTTATCCATTCATCTGTCCAATAGAGCCAATAGACTCCATAGTTGGCTATTGTGGACATTGCTGCTATAAACATTGGGGTACAGGTGCCCCTTTGGATCACTACATTTGTATCTTTGGGGTAAATACCCAGTAGTGCAAATGCTGGGTCATAGTGTAGCTCTATTTTCAACTTTTTGAGGAAATTCCATACTGTTTTCCAGAGTGGCTGCACCAGCTTGCATTCCCACCAATAATGTAGGAGGTTTTCCCTTTCTCTGCATCCTTCCCAACATCTGTTGTTTCCTGACTTGTTAACTTTAGCCATTGTGACTGGTATGAGATGGTATCTAACTGTGGTTTTGGTTTGTATTTCCCTGATGTTGAGTGATGTTGAGCACTTTTTCATGTGTCTGTTGACCATTTGGATGTCTTCTTTGCAGAAATGTCTGTTCATGTCTTCTATCCATTTCTTGATTGGATTATTTGTTCTTTGGGTGTTGAGTTTGATAAGGTCTTTATAGATTTTGGATACTAGCCCTTTATCTGATGTCATTTGCAAATATCTTCTCCCATTCTGTTGGTTGTCTTTTGGTTTTGTCAACTGTTGCCTTTGCTGTGCAAAAGCTTTTTATTTTGCTGAAATCCCAGTAGTTCATTTTTGCCTTTGTTTCCCTTGCCTTTGGAGACATGTCTAGCAAGAAGTTGCTGTGGCTGAGGTCAAAGAGGTTGCTGCCTGTGTTCTTCTTAAGGACTTTGATGGATTCCTGTCTCACATTGAGATCTTTCATCCATTTTGAGTCTATTTTTGTGTATGGTGTAAGGAAGTAGTCCAGTTTTTTTTTTTTTTTTTTAAGATTTTATTTATTTGTCAGAGAGAGAGAATACACACAAGCATGCAGAGATGCAGGCAGAGAGAGAGGAGGAAGCAGGCTCCCTGCCAAGCAAGTAGCCCGATGCAGGACCCAATCCCAGGACCCCAGGATCATGACCTGAGCCGAAGGTAGCAGCTTAACCAACTGAGCCACCCAGGCGTCCCAGTAGTCCAGTTTCATTCTTCTGCATGTGGCTGTCCAAATTTCCCAGCATCATTTGTTGAAGAGACTGTCTTTTTTCCATTGGATATTCTTTCCTGCTTTGTCAAATATTAGTTGACCATAGAGTTGAGGGTCCATGTGTGGGTTCTCTATTCCATTGATCCATTGTTCCATTGATCCTCTATTCCATTGTTCCATTGATCTGTGTGTCTGTTTTTGTGCCAGTACCATACCGTCTTGATGATTACAGCTTTGTAGATAGAGCTTGACGTCCGGAATTGTGATACCATCAGTTTTGGTTTTCTTTTTCAACATTCCTTTGGCTGTTCAGGGTCTTTTCTGCCTCCATACAAATTTTAGGATTATTTGTTCCAGTTCTATGAAAAAAGTTGATGGTATTTTCATAGGGATTGCACTGAATGTGTAGATTGCTCTAGATAGCATCAACATTTTAATAATATTTATTCTTCCAATCCACGAGTATAGAACATTTTTCCATTTCTTTGTGTCTTCCTAATTTCTTTTATGAGTGTTCTATAGTTTTCTGAGCACAGATCCTTTGCCTCTTTGGTTGGGTTTATTCCTAGGTATCTTATGGTTTTAGGTGCAATTGCAAATGGAATCAGCTCCTTAATTTCTCTTTCTTCTGTTTCACTGTTGGTGTATAGAAATGCAACTGATATCTGTGCATTGATTTTACATCCTGCCACTCTGGTGAATTCCTTTATGAGTTCTAGCAATTTTGGGGTGGAGTCTTTTAATTTTTCCACATAGAGTATCATGTCATCTGCAAAGAGTGAGAGTTTGACTTCTTCTTTGGCAATTCAGATGCCCTTTATTTCTTTTTGTTTTCTGGTTGCTGAGGCTAGGACTTCTAGTACTATGTTGAACAACAGTGGCGATAGTGGACATCCCTGCCGTGTTCCGGACCTTAGAGGAAAAGCTCTCAGTTTCTCCCCATTGAGAATTATATTCACTGTGGGTTTTCATAGATGACTTTTATGATTTTGAAGTGTGTACCCTCTGTCCCTACACTGTAAAGACTTTTTAATCAAGGAAGGATGCTGTACTTTGTCAAATGCATTTTCTGCATCTATTGAGAGTATCATATGGTTCTCATTGTTTCTTTTATTAATGTAGTGTATCACATTGATTGATTTGAGCATGTTCAACCAACCTTGCAGCCCAGGAATAAATCCCGCTTGGTCATGGTGAATAATCTTTTTTATTTTTATTTTAAAAATTTTATCTATTTATTTGACAGAGAGAAACACTGCAAGAGAGGGAACACAGGCAGGGGGAGTAGGAGGGGGAAAAGCAGGCCTTCTGCTGAGTAGGGAGCCTGATGCGGGGCTCTATCCAGGACTCTGGGATCATGACCTGAGCTGAAGGCAGATGCTTAATGACTGAGCCACCCAGATGCCCCATGAATAATCCTTTTAATGTACTGTAGGATCCTGTTGGCTAGTATTTTGGTGAGAATTTTTGCATCGTGTTCATCAGGATATTGGTCTTTAATTCTCCTTTTTGGTGGGGTCTTTGTCTGGTTTGGGGATCAAGATAATGCTGGCCTCATAGAGTTTGGAAGCTTCCCTTCTATTTTGATTTTTTGAGACAACTTCAGAAGAATAGATACTAATTCTTTAAATGTTACGTAGAATTCCCCAGGGAAACCATCTGGCCCTGGACTCTTGTTTGTTGGGAGGTTTTTGATTACTGCTTCAATTTTCTTGGCTGGTTATGGGTTTGTTCAGGTTTTCTGTTTCTTTTTGGTTCAGTTTGGGTAGTTAATATGTCTCTAGGAATGCATCCATTTCTTCAAGATTGTCTAATTTGTTAGCATATAGTTGCTCATAATTTGTTCTTATAATTGTTCATATTTCATTGGTGTTGTGATCTCTTCTCTTGCATTCATGATTTTTTTATTTGGGTCCTTTCTCCTTTCTTTTTGATAAGTCTGACCAGGGCTTTATCAATCTTATTAATCCTTCCAAAGAACCAGCTCCTAGTTGTATCTGTTCTACTTTTCTTTTGGTTTCTATTTCATTGGTTCCTGCTCTAATCTTAATTTCTCTTCCCCTGATGGGTTTAGGTTTTATTTGCTGTTCTTTTTCCAGCTTCTTAGGTGTAGGGCTAGGTTGTGTATTTGAGATCTTTCTTGTTTCCCTTTTTTTTTTTTTTAAATATTTTATTTATTTGACAGAGAGAAATCACAACTAGGCAGAGAGGCAGGCAGAGAGAGAGGAGGAAGCAGGCTCCCCACGGAACAGAGAGCCTGACGCGGGGCTCGATCCCAGGACCCTGGGATCATGACCTGAGCCGAAGGCAGAGGCTTTAACCCACTGAGCCACCCAGGCGCCCCTCTTTCTTGTTTCTTAAAAAAGGTTTGTAGTGGGGCACCTGGGTGGCTCAGTGGATTAAGCCGCTGCCTTCAGCTCAGGTCATGATCTCAGGGTCCTGGGATCGAGCCCCGCATCGGGCTCTCTGCTCTGCAGGGAGACTGCTTCCTCCTCTCTCTCTGCCTGCCTCTCTGCCTACTTGTGATCTCTCTCTCTGTCAAATAAATAAATAAAATCTTTAAAAAAAAAAAAAAGAATTGTCCTCTTGGACTCAAATTAAATCAGTAATGAAAGAGAAGAACAACAACACCACAAAAATACAAAGGATTATAAGAGAATGTGATAAAAAATTATATGTCAATGAGTTGAACAAATTAGAAGAATTATATAAATTCCTAGAAACATATAGCCTTCCAAAACTGAATCAGAAAGAAACAGGAAAGTTGTACAGACTGACGTGATGAAATTGATTCAGTAATCAAAAAAACTCCCAAAAAACAAAAGTCCAGGACCAGTTGGCTTCATGGGTAAGTTCTACCCAACAAGAAGAGGAAAGAAAGCTTCCAAATTCACTCTGTGAGGCCAGAATTACCCTGATATCAAAACCAGATAAAGACACTACAAACAATGAAAACCACCACCCATTTTCTCTGATGAACATAGATGCAGAAATCCAAAACAAAATGGTAGCAAATCAAATCCAACAATACATTAAATAAATCACAGAATCAAGTAGGATTTAATCCGGGGATGCAGGATGGTTCAATATTTGCAAATCAATCAGGGTAATTCATCAGATTAGCAAGAGACAGGATAAAAACCATATGATCATCTCAGTAAATGTAGAAAAAGCATTTGACAAGCTACAGCATCCATTCGTGATTAAAAATTCCCAACAAAGTAGGTTTAGAGGAAACATGCTCAACATACTTAAGGCCATATATGAAAAACCCACAGCTAACATCATACACAATGGTAAGAAACTGAGAGCTTTTCCTCAAGATCAGGAAAAATAAAAGGGTGTTTACTCTCACCACTTTTTTTCCACATAGTACTGGAGGTCCTAGCCACAGAAATCAGACAAGAAAAAGAAATAAAAGGCATCCAAATGGGTAAGGAGGAAGTAAAACTGTCACTATTGGCAGATGACATGACACTACATACAGAAAACGCTAAAGATTCCACCAGAAAACTTCTAGACCTGACAAATGAATTCAGTAAAATCTCAGGATACAAAATTAATATACAGAGACCTATTGTATTTCTTTATACTAATAATGAAGTAGCAGAGAGAGAAACTAAGAAAATAATCCCATTTACAATTGCACCAAAAATAATAAAATGCCTAGGAATAAATTTAACCAAGGAGGTGAAAGACCCATACTCTGAAAATCATAAAACATTGTTGAAAGAAACTGAAGATGGTACAAGCAAATGGATAAGTATTCCATGCTCACAGATTGGAAGAACCAATATTGTTAAAATGTCCATACTACTCAAAGCAATGTACAGATTTAGTGCAATCCCTTTCAAAATATCAACATTTTTCACAGAACTAGAATAAATAATCCTAAAATTTGTGTGGAATCACAAAAGACCCCCAAATAGCCAAAGCAAATAGCCAGATGTTGAAGAAGAACAGAACTGAAGGGTGTTATAATCCCAGATTTCAAAATATACTATAAAGCTATAGTAATCAAAAGTGTTGCTCTGACACAAAAATAGACACACAGATCAAAGGAATAGAATAGAAGCCCAGATAGAAATCCACACTTAATCTATGACAAAAAGACAAGGATATACAATGGGGAAAAGACAGTCTCTTTAACAAATGGGGCTGTGAAAACTGTACAGCTCCATGCAAAAGAATGAAACTGGACTGCCTCTTATACCAAACACAAAAGTAAATAAAAAATGGATTACAGACCTGAAACCATAAAACTCCCAAAAGAAAACAGGCGGTAATGTCCTTGACATCAGCCTTGGAAACATTTTTCTAGAACTTTCCCTCAAGCAAGGGAAACAAAAACAAAATTAGACTATTGGGATTATAGTAAAATAAAAAGCTTTTCCATCAGCAAAACAAAAAGACAACCTACTGAATGGGAGAAGATATTTGCAAATTATATATTTGATGAGGGATTAATATCCAAAATAAATTAATGTATATAACTCAACACTGAAAAAACTTTCCTATTTTAAAATGGGCAGATGACTTGAATGGACATTTTTCCAAAGAAGCCCTATAGATGGTCAACAGACACATGGGAAAAGATCCTCAACATCACTCATCATCAGGGAAATGCAAATCAAAACCACGATGATACATCACTTTACAACTGTCAGAATGGCTAAAATCAAAGAAATAAGAAATAACAAGTGTTGGTGAGGATGTGGAGAAATAGGAACCCTCATGCATTGTTCATGGGAATACAAACTGGGGCAGCCTCTCTGGAAAACAGTAGAGATTCCTCAAAAAATTGAAAATAGAATCACCATATGATACAGTAACTCTACTAACTGGGTATTTGTCCAAAGAAAATGGAAATACTAATTTGAAAATATATGTGTACCTTTATGTTTATTGCAGCATTATTTACTAGCTAAGATATGGAAGCAACTCAAGTGTCCATATAGATGAAAAGATAAAGAAAATGTGGTATTATATGCAATGATCTGTTACTCAGTCAAAAAAAGCATGAAATCTTGCCATTTACAGCAACATAGATGGACCTATAGGATAGAATGCTGAGTGAAATAAGTCAGAGAAAGATAAATAGAATATGATTTCACTAATGTAGAATTTAAGACACAAAACAAATGAATAACAACAACCAAAAGACCACTCTCAAATACAGAGAACACATCGGTGTCTGCCAGAGGGGAGGTGGTTGGGGAGAAGGGGGATAAAATAGTGAAGAATATTAAGAGTAGATTTACCTTGGTGAGCAGTGAGTAGTGTATAGAGTTGATGAATCAGTATATTGTACACCTGAAACTAATATAACCCCGTATGTTAATTATACTTGAATTTAAAAAAAATTGTCCTCTTGGAGTATTGACCCCTTTATAACTATGTAATACTTTTCTTATCCCTAATAAAAATCCTTGCTCTGAAGTCTGCTTTCTGAAATTGATATAGCTATTCTTACTTTTTTGGGGGATTACTATTTGCATGATATATCTTTTTCCATTCATTTACTTTTTTTTTTTTTTTAAAGATTTTATTTATTTATTTGACAGACAGAGAGAGGAGGAAGCAGGCTCCCTGCCAAGCAGAGAGCCCGATGTGGGGCTCGATCTCAGGATCCTGGGATCATGACCTGAGCCAAAGGCAGAGGCTTTATAACCCACTGAGCCACCCAGGTGCCCCTCCATTCATTTACTTTTAATCTATATGTGTCTTTATATTTAAAGTGGTTTTCTTTTAGACAGCATATAGTTGGTACTTGTTTTTGTTTCTCTGAAAATCTCCATCTTTTACTTGATGTAGTAGACCACTAATAACATTTCAAGTGTTTATTAATATAGTTGGATTAACTGTATTAACTATATAACCATATTTGTTTTCTATTCTTGCCCTTGTTCTTTGTTCCTATTTTTATCCTCCCTTTATGTTTTTTTTTTGTGTGTGTGTTTTTAACTGAGTATTTTTTAATACTCTTTTAAGATTTATTTATCTTAAAGAGCATGCATGAGCAGAGGGTGTGTGAGAGAATCCTCAAGCAGACTTCCCACTGACTAGACTGGAGACCAATCCCAGGACCCTCAGATCATGACCAAGAGTCGTACACCCAACTGACTGAGCCACCCAGGCACCCCTTTAACTGAAAATTTTATATGGTTTATTTTCTCTCCCTTCTTAGAAGTATATCAATTATACTTTTTTTAAGTGGGTTACCCTATGGTTTTTGATATATATTTAAAATTAATCCAAATTCATTTTCAAAGAACATAATGCACCTCCAGGTAGCATTAGTATAATATAATAACAAAATAATCCTACTTCCTTCTCTTGTTCTTTATATCATTTGTATCATTGTTGTCATTCATACCATATATAAGTAGGTGATCCAAGGGCAATGAATGTATTTATGTATATATACATACTCATATATATGTACTCGCATTGGTAATCTAATAATTCTTGTTCTTATTATTAAGCAAATTGTTATCTGTTAGATCAGCTGAGAAAAGGAAAACTAAAAGCTTTTGTTTAGCCTTCACTTATTCCTTCTCTGATGCTCTTCTTTATGTAGTTCTAAATTTCTGACTCATTATCATTTTTCTTCGCTATGAAAATCTTAACATTTCTTGTAAAGCAGGTCCATTGGCAGCAAATTTCCTCCATCTTTTTATCCTTCACTTTTGAGGGATAATTTCACAAGACAGAATTTTAGGTTAGTGATCTTTTCTCAACACTTTAAATATTTCATTCCACTTTCTTCTTGCTTGCATGGTTTCTGAGAAGTGGATGTAATTCTTATGTTTGCTCCTATTTAGGTAAGGTGGGGGGAGTCCCTCCCCTCTGTCATCTTCCAAGGTATTTTCTTTATGATTTTCTGCAGTTTGAATGTGATGTGCCTCGGTGTAGTTTTGGCATTTAACCTGTTTGGTGTTCTCTGATCTTTCTGGATCTGTGGTTTGATGTGTGACACTAATTTAAAGAAAGTCTGTCATTATTGTTTCAAATATTTCTTTTCTTTCTTCTCCTTGCTGGTTTCCCCCAGTATGCCCATGTTATAACCTTTGTACCTGTTCCACAGTTCCTGTATATTCTTTCTATCCCCCCTCCCCATCTTTTTTCCTTTTTGCTTTTGAGTTTTGGAAGTTCCTACTGACATATTCTCAGGCTCAAGGATTCCTTCATCACCTGTGTCCAGTCTACTAATGAGCCTTTCAGAGGAATTATTCATTTGATTGCTCACATTTTTCTCTGTTAGAATTTTCGTTATTCTCCTTATAGTACCTGTCTGCTATTGCATGTTGTTTGCTTTTTCTGTCAGTTGGTAGCATGTTTATATATTTTTCAAAATTTCCAATCTGATCATTCCAATATTCCTACCTCCAGTTTTTATTTACTAGCATCATTAATTCTCAAATCTGAAAGAGATTTGAGATACCATCTAGTGCATTTCTATAGGGCATTTTCAAGGACCACCTCCCATTACCAACACCCCCCCCCACACACACACACACCACCTTCTACTCCATGGACAGATGATTGCCATTGATTATCCTGAACACTGCCTATAAGGAGAGTATGTTAAATTGCTCTGGTGGCTCAAAAACTCTTGTTATACCCTCTTTGGTCTTAGTTGTGCACTTGAATGATCGAAGGTATAAGGAGAGGAAGAGGAGGGATACGTCCTGTAGGTTCCCCCTGAAGGGCCAGAGGCAACCCCAGTTCTATCCTGTAGTCTTCCATAAGGTGGTAGGGGTGACCAGACTGCATTGGGAAGGCAGAGGCCAGCAGTGCATGTGAATATTGGGCTCATACACCCATGCTAGTGAGACCCTGGAGTAAAGAAAGTTTGCTGGGGTGACAGCAATCCTGGGAGGGCTTCCTCCAAGAAGAGAGCAGATTGTGGGCCTTGATTCATGGAGAGCTTTGACATGCTGGTTAGGATTGGGGACAGGGTTACAAGGAGAAATGAGTTAACCAGACACTTGAGATTCAAGGGATGTAGAAGTGAAGCCAGTGGCATCCAGAACCTCAATACCAAGATTCAGGAATCATAACCCTTACTGGGGAACCCTTACTCTTCAGTTATGACTCATTCATCTGTCAAGAGTCTCATCGTCTGTTTTAGTATCACATATCAAGAAATGGAAAAATCCTTAGAGACCATCTAGTTCAAGCTTTCCCTTTACATAGATGGAGAAATTGAGGCCCAGAGGCGTAGTAGGGTGTTAACAAATAAAGAACAGGCCCAAAATGGAGTCACTTGTGCGGGGACCTACATCAGCAAACCAAGGCAATGCGTCGTTGAAGTTTCAGCCTCTCCCATGTGTGTGACCTTTAACTTGTGAGGTAATCTGCCCAGTAGACCCCACCTTCTCCCAAAGGAAGGTCATCTTGTTAGGAACAATCCATTCGTTGCTGGAAATTTCCTTTTTCTTCCCCCTTCTGCCTATAAAAGCTTTCCATTTTGCGCAGATCCTTGGAACTCCTTTCTACAGGCATATATTGGAGATGTGCACATTTGATTTCAGACTACCGCAATTAAGTGAGTATCACAATAAAGCGAGTCAAATGGGTTTGTTGGTTTCCCGGTGCCCATAAAAGTTGTGATTACACTATGTTGTAGTCTATTAACTGTGCAATAGCATTACATCCTTTTAAAAAAAGTCTAATAGGGGCACCTGGGTGGCTCAGTGGGTTAAAGCCTCTGCCTTCGGCTCAGGTCCTGATCCCAGGGTCCTGGGATTGAGCCCATCCGGCTCTCTGCTCAGAGGGGATCTTTCTTCCCCCTCTCTCTCTGCCTGCCTCTCTGCCTACTTGTGATCTCTGTGTGTCAAATAAATGGATAAAATCTTTAAAAAAAAAAAAGTCTAATAAATAGTACCTATATAACCTTAATTTAAAAATATAGACACAGAGGGGCACCTGGGTGGCTCAGTGGGTTAAGCCTCTGCCTTTGGCTCGGGTCATGATCTCAGGGTCCTGGGATCGAGCCCCGCATCAGGCTCGCTGCTCAGCAGGGAGCCTGCTTCCTCCTTTCTCTCTCTGCCTGACTCTGCCTACTTGTGATCTCTGTCTGTCAAATAAATAAATAAAATTTAAAAAAATATATACAGACACAGAGACATGAATAAATGCTTTTGGAAAAAATGGTGGCAATAGACATGCTCTATGCAGGGTTGCCACAGACCTTCAATTTGTAAAAACAAACAAAAAACAAAACCAAAAATGTTGTGGGTGAAGAGCTTTTAGTAAAATGAGGAATGCTTTTGGTTGCTAGATGGGTTGCTGTCCCATTCATGAACTGTTCACTAAAGCCAATTAGATCTTCAAATTTACTCGGTTGAATTTTTATTTTCTTAACAGATTTGGTGGAAATGGTGTGGGACAAGAGCGGACAGCTTCAGAAACAAGAAACACATGGACTCGCAAACCCTTTGAGTTCTCTGTCTCTCTCACCATTTCCAAAGGTTGTGTGTAGGTTCCCCTCAGGTCTGAGCTCTGCTCTTTGCATCCAGTTCCTGATCAAATTGTTTTTCTAGTCATTCTCACATTTGGAGCTGCTGGTAGTTTAGACCACAATTCCCCATTTGTAGAGAAACCCCAGCCCTTGGTTCTGTCCCCGGATAACACATTGGGAACTGCTGGTGGTTTAGGAGGCCATTTCCCAGTTGTATGGAATCAGTCATAGTGTCCATTCTTCGGGGTCTGCTGGTTCTCCAGTCCCCAGCTCCACTTTGGTGGTAGTGGACACAGGGCCTCCTGTTGGCTGTGCCACAGGAATATCTCTTAGTTCCTGCTGGCATGGCAAGGCCACACATTTGTTTCTCTTGTTTTCTGCAGATAAAGGTTATAGCTAATGAGCATCTCAGAAGCCGAAAAGCTATAAAAATTGGTGAGAATGGGTTGAACATTCAAATGCTGTTAGGCACTTACCGCCTAACCCAAAGAGTCCTGTATTAGGATGGATTGGTCACAGAATGGGTTACATTAACAGTAGGTCATCTTTCAACCTTAAGAAAATGTAATGTGGGGCGCTAAAATATCACACAATTCCCAAGTTTAGTTCAGTTCTGAGAGACCCAAAGGCTTAGCTTTAATTAAAATAATAATACATAAATAAATACATAGTTATATAAGTATAAATGATGAGGAAGCAGGAGTTTGGCTGAGGACAAAGCAAAAGCTGGCACCTTGCACCCCCTCTCCATCCGCTCGCCTCGGTAGTGTGTGTGTAACATTCCTCAGGCCCTCCCCTCCATACACAAAACTGAAGGAGGCTGAGGCAGAAGGAAATGTAAATATAGTTAAATCTCTTCAGAACCTAAATCTCTCTAACAAAGGCTCTTGCTACCAGGATTGTGACATTCCACCAGGAATCTCCCAGCTATCTTGATGTTAATGGCTTGGCAAAAGACCACATTGATCAAGCCTGAAGACCTCCAGAATACTCCAAGCACCTCGTGGGCCCTCTTTAGCATATGAAAACTCTGTTGAAACCTCCCTTCCCCTCACCTTCCCCCAACCGCAGGGTACGCAACCTGCCATCCCTCACAACCCGGGCAGCAGCTCTTTCTGCCCACGGGTCCTGTCCCCGTGCTTTAATAAACCATCATTTTGCACCAAAGATGTCTCAAGAATTCTTTCTTGGTCATCGGCTCCGGACCTCAGCTCACCGGACCTCAGCCCACTGAACCTCACCTAGGTTCTAGAACTTCATCATAAATACATATATAAACACGTGTGTGTATACATATATATCTTTTTGAAGTTCCCAGAACCTTTCCCAGGGCTGGCACAAAGCAGATGCCCACCAGATACTTAAAAAAAGGGGGTGGGGGGGAGAAAGAAAGAAAGAAAGAAAAGAAAAACTTGCCAAATCTGGCAGATACCGAAGCTATGCTCTAAACCTATTCAGAGCCTGCAGGTGGGATCCTGGGAAATACTGGCAGAAGCTGGCTAAAAGTAAGAGTTCTTAGCAGTCAGCTCCCTCCTGTCTCTGTGTATAGTACCTGGTAGAGAGACAAAAATAAAATTCCACGTTGTCCCTTTCTAAATCAGGCCTTTGGTTTTTGATCTCTGGCGGTGTCTCCGGAGCCTGTGATGATAGTATCTTTTGTACCCTCTTTGTGTACCTCTCTTGGGTCCCTCTGCTTACCTAATAGCTGCCATAAATATTTACTGTTTATTTTGGTTGAAACCTGATGAGATATTTGAAAGGATTTAATAGCTCTGCGATTAGAAGACCAACCAAATTGGAAGCTAATATTCAGGGCTTGATAGGAATTTTTTAAAGCCTTCTCTCCTAAGCTAAATGTACCCAGAGGGAAAGAAGAACATTCCAACATGGGTGTATGGGTGTGTCAGTGTTTCCATACAATTCCCGACTGCAACCCAATTCTTTGAGGAATTAGAAGCAAGTGTACTTAACCTACAAATATTTGCAAGACCAGAAGAGTCGCTCTAGAAACAATTCAAGGTCCACTTGTTCTTTTTGACAATTAACCTCACCTATTTCATCCCCAAAGGCTTGTAAGTCTGGTAAAATTCTGGCCTTCCAGAGCCAAAGTCCTTGGAGGAATTTGCATTCTTTCCATCTTTGAGATGTAAAATTTCTACCAAGTCCTCTCTTATCTTCTTATCTCTTATCTTCTCATCTGGGTCATCTTCTTGAAATACAAACTTCAGGGAGGTAATTCTGAACAGGAGAAAAAACTTTAAAAGGGAAGGGGCTTTAAAAATGCGAATTGCTGTAGACCTTCTCTTGCCGAATACAGTCCACAGCTTTTTGAGATTCTTTGTCCAGGACAAATGCAAATCTCAAGTGTCTTCTCCACAAACATCAACAGAAATAGCTTTGACAACCCAAACAGTAATTATTCTAACTCTTCTTTTAAAAGCTAGTGAGTTTTGCATTATTATACCCATCCCATGATTAAAACAATTTTTTTTTAAGTTTTTATTTTAATTCCAGCTAACATACAGTCATGGCTAAATTTTTTTAATGAACATTTTAAGGCTTTTGTGTCTGTTTACGTATTTATGTAGATGTGGTATTTTCCTACTTCTGGATGTCATTGCCATAATTTGCAAAAAAAAAGCTTTATTTAATCAGCTTGAGGAAAATCACTTATATGAAATAAGGACTTCAAAAACTCTTAGAAATATAAAAACTTAACCCAAATATTTTTCAAATTCTGTGACCTAGGATTAATCTTTAGTAAATAAAAGCTAGTTTAAGATTGTTGGTTTAATTAAAACGGGCATGTCTGGGTGCGTGGGTGACTCGGTTGGTTAAGTGTCTGCCTTCGGCTCAGGTCATGATCCCAGGGTCCTGGGATCGAGCCCCACATCAGGTTCCCTGCTCAGTGGGGAGTCTGCTTCTCCCTCTCTGTCTGCTGCTCCCCCTGCTTGTGAGCATACACACTCTCTGTCAAATAAATATATAAAATCTTAATAATGATGATGATAGTGATAATGGAGACATCACTGTGGGGCAGCCGGATCCTGTGGAGTCCAGGGCCGGGGAGGGGGGTGGCATGCAGTGAAAGAATTCACCCAAGGCAGAACAAAGGACGTAGAAGTTTATTGAATACACCACGGGAAGCAGTGGACAGGACTCAAAGGAGAGACTGACAGTCTGGAGGCAGTGGTCGGGGGGCGTAGTAAGAAGGGAGGTGAGGAGGTATGGGAAGGTATGGAACTTTCCTCTTTTTTGCTACCTGTGTCCAAGTGTAAGTAGACCATTGGTCAGCTAGAGCTCCTGGCTATTTCGAGGTGAGTTACCTGAAGGGCTTATTTACATTCAGCTAGTGGGTCAGGGGTCATTGTGAGCCCTTCTTCTACCTAACTCAAGTTTCCAGTTCTCAAGCCTGCTGCCTGGGAGCAGGCTGTACCAGCTCTGTGTGCAAGGAAAGTGGGATGTACATTTTTGGTAAGAGAAATTATGAGGAATGGAAATTTATTTTTGTTGAGGGAAAAGAAAATCATTTTGTCTTTATATTTAAGCTTCTTCCCCCACCCCCATGATTAGGAAAGAGAATAAACACAAGACAAAATACGAAAAGAAAAATAATGAAAGAATAAAAAGGTGTTAGAAGGCTTGTGGAAAAGGAATCTTGGAAAAATAATTTCATGTATAATCCAACTGGCTAAGATTGGAATGGATCTAATCAAACTTTTAAAAGGGATTAATGAATTTTAACATCAAAAGTATACTGGTATAGGGACACCTGGGTGGCTCAGTAGGTTAAGCCACTGCCTTCGACTGGGGTCATGATCCCAGGGTCCTCGGATTGAGTCCCACATCGGGCTCTTTGCTCAGCGGGGAGCCTGCTTCTCTCTCTGCCTCTGCCTGCCGCTCTGCCTGCTTGTACTCTCCCTCTCTCTCTGACAAATAAATAAATAAAATCTTTTTTCTAAAAAGTATACTGGTATAAAGTTAGAATTGGTGTCATCTGAGCTAAAAGTATGTTTTCTGATACTCTTGGTCTTCTCTTTAAGAGATTATGAAAAGTTTTTTTTAACCTTTTAAGTAATCTTTCTAGAAAACAAAGATTTTTGTCTTGTCAATACAATTTCTTGTGTTTCATATCAGATCTTTGATTACTTAAGAAAATTGAGTCTTCTCCATTAGAAGACCTAAGGGTTTTTGTTAGTTTTACAATATTTAACATTCTGTATTTGCCAGTGAAGTTTTAAATTATCACTGTGGTTAAATAGATAACCAAATATTCTTGTACCCTGAACTATGATCCTATTTGACTGTTTTTAAAACCTTTTTATATTTTTGACAAACTTTCCAAAAATCAAATGCTAAATGAAGTCTTTTTTAAAAGACTGAAAGAAAAGAGAAGAGAATGGAAGAGAAGGGGAGGGAAGGGAAGGGGAGGAGAGGGGGGAAAGGGAAGGGGGAAGGGGAGAAAGGGGAAAGAGGAAAAAGGGGAAGAGGAAGATAGAATGGAAGGGAGAAAGAATGGAAGAGAAAAGAAAAAAGAAAAAAAGGGAGGAAAGAGAAAGGGAGGGAGGGAGGATGGAAGGAAGATTTGTTCTCTCTGTTTATAAAAAGGGAATTGTTAAACCAGTTAGGCTTATTTGCTGTTAAATTACAGGGAAATAAGTGTGATATACTATACCCTCTTTATGTTGTATTTGTATAGTTGTCTGTAAGTGTTCCAGAAACTGTGAAATTCCTGGAAAACTGATATGTCCTGGTATAATGTTATCAGTCATAATTTCAGTTACTATCTTAAAACGTTGTGCAAAGAAATAACCAAATTTTCTTGTTGCTCCATTATAATGAGCTCTTATCTCATCTCTGACTGTAGGCATTGTAACTCTTTTAACATTTACAGACTGTTGTTTCACTCAGATGCTTTTGGCCAAAGCGTTTCTGCAAAAGTCCTTCATCTTTAGGGCACCTGGGTGGCTCAGTTAAGTGTTGACCCTTGGCTTTGGTTCAGGTCATGAACTCAGGGTCACTGAGTGTTTGGCCTCCTTAAGATTCTGCCTCTGCCTTCCTGCACCTCTCATGCACAGTGCGTGCTCTCCTTCTCACAAAAAAAAAAAAAAAAAAAAAAAGTGCTTTATCTTCAGGGAGATATAGGGAAAGGACTTTGAAAAGTACAAGTTTCTGATAACTTTAATATCATAAAACAAAACTGGGTAAGGATTTCCCGAACTAATGGAAAAACTGGATTCAAGCAAGACAATATTAATTACATGGGTCTGAATGAATGTAGGAGGATGATTATAATTTTTTATGACTTTTTGTTTGAAACATTGCTGGTTCCTTAATGTTTTGTTTTTGTACCTTAATGTTTTGATTTAAGGAAACCTTTCCTCTTAAGCTATCTGAGACTTACTTGGTAAATAACACCTTTGTAAACAAAGATGAAACTCTTACTTTTTCTTCTTGATCCTGATACCTCCAGAAATCAGAGATTTTTGAGTATTCTTTACATGGCGATATAATTATTTATTTGCATAAGTTCAATAAGAATCTGATCTCCTTGTAACTAGACACAGTCTAAACACTGGCTATACTACCAAGGCTCTGGAATGTCACGTGTATAAATTCAAATAGGACGGGACAGCTGTAACGGAATAAAGTTGACTTTATAAAGCCAGTGAAGCCCCTTGGAAAAATCAGCCTGATACTCTGCCAACGGGGTTGCTGGCAGTCTTACCTGGTGAGTAAGGAAGATTATCTCCTGACAGGCCCAGGAATCTCAAAATATTCTGGGGACCTTGAGAAAGGAGGAATTCACCCAAACCATAGTTATTGCAGGTAAAAATCTAATAATGAGCCCTTGGCTTGGCTTTCTGGCCTCAGAAGCTTTGAGGAGTTCAATATGAGATTCCTCTAAAAGGAGTTTGTATTTTGACTGGTTTGGGTCTCGGGGCCCATGGCTCTGAAGTGCACACAAACATTGGGAATTATCCTGCTTACAATAATCACAGTAGTCTCCTTGGCATGCTGTAGTCTCTCAAAAGCTTTAAATGCATGCTTGCAGCCACTAACTACCAAGCAAATGATCTCCCCTAAGACCGGACTATCAAAAAAGGACCAAAGAGAAGGACCAAGTAAAAAATTGTGAGCCTGAAGTCATGATCTGTGAACACCACAGAGAGTCAGCAGAAAAACATCATGACCTATGACACGAAGAGAGGCAGTTAAAGCTGTGAGAACTAGTGTGGTAGCTGAGAGTGGTACTAATGCCTTACATTTTGATCCCATCTCTTAGTTACGCTTAGAGTGATCAAAAGGAGAAATTGTTTAAAAAGACAGAATAGGCCCAAAATAGAGTCACTTGTGCTAAACCCCATGCCAGCAAACGGAGACTTAACACCTGACCTCATTGCAATTTCCATCTCTCCCAGAAACATGACCTTTAACCAAGTCGATCTGGAATTACCTGGTTAGCACTAGTGAGGTGATCTGACAGACCCCTCCCTTCCCCCAAAGGAAGGTGGCTTTGCCGCAAACATCCACTCTTTGCAGGAAATTTTCTTTTTTCTGCCCTTTTGTGCCTATGAAAGTCTTCTGTTTTGTACAGCGCTTTGGAGCTCCTTTCTGCTTGCTGGATGGGATGCTGCCCAATTCATGAATCATTGAGTAAAGCCAATTAGATCTTTCAATCTACTCAGTTGATTTAAAAAAAAAAACAAACAAACAAGGAACAGATTCTGGATCACAGTGGATCAGTAGCTGTGCTCGAGTTTCCTGTCTTCTAGCTCAAGTTCCCTTGGTTACTTGGAGTCAAAGAAGCAAAAATCCTCTCCCTGACTGGAGTCAGAAGATGATGTGGGCTAGGGACGGGCACCTGTCTCCATCTCAGTTCTCTCCCATCGGGGGAGCACCATATTGGGCAGTGACGACTGGCCGCGTCTGTTTTCTTGGCAATTCTATTGAGATGATGCTAAGGACAAGCACATGCAAGAAAGCTAGGCAATTAAGAGAAGATCGAGCTGGAGACATTGGTGAGACTGGTGGGGAATTTGGGATGGGGCAGAGAGGGAGGTGCTGTCCTTATGAGGGGTCATGGGCCCTTGCCTCTGCCCTGCCTTGACCTGCCATGCATGCTGGCTGACCAATAAGGAGCCAGAGGCTGCACTGGCCAGCGGGCCAGATACAGGCATGTGTGTCCAGAACCACCGGTATAGGCTTGCTTCCCTGCATTCCCTTTGCCTGT
This sequence comes from Meles meles, assembly GCF_922984935.1. Lineage (NCBI taxonomy): Eukaryota > Metazoa > Chordata > Mammalia > Carnivora > Mustelidae > Meles > Meles meles. The sequence continues at coordinate 31,622,892 of NC_060069.1, read as the reverse complement.
GCTCCTCAGGCTCTCTTAAATTGGTTCAGAATTCAAACATGGGAAGGCTTTCCCATGCACACACAGGCAAATACGTGAATGTGTGTGTGTGCCCACGTGCAGCTAAATGTGTATTTTTCCCTGATGGCATCTTCAGTCCTATCGTTCCCCATCTCCCATGACTGAACTAGATGCTTTCCAAGCCGAGTCTACCTCCAGTAGACCTCTTCCAGGGTAAAAAGTGAGGGCTTTTTACTCTTTGGGAGATGCCTCCTGTCGGAAGTCCTGATTATTCTCCATTCCTGTAAGAATCCTGACCTCCCAACCACAATGCACCCCATACCGACCTTGACTCCAGCAAGGGCTTCCACAGCTGAGGTTGTGATCAAGGGAGACTTTGGCCTGTGTAGCTCTGTTATCACTGAGATTATCTGTTGTCCATGAAGCTTTCCTGCAGCAGCTCACTTGTGCCTTATCTTGGTCATGTGTTGACGGTTTCTTCCTCAATTAGAGTAGAGCTCCGAAGGCACCTCTTGGCTCTTTGGTAATTGCTGTGTGCTCTTGGATTGTCTTCTGTACTGAGAAGGAAAGGCATTTGTGCCCTTGGTGGGTCTCTTGGCCTTTTTTTTTTTAAAAGATTTTATTTGACAGAGAGCACAAGCAGGGGGAGTAGCAAAGGCAGAGGGAGAAGCAGGTTTCCTGATCAGCAGGGAGCCTGATGTGGGACTCGATCCCCGGACCCTGGGATCATGACCTGAGCCACCCAGGCACCCCTGTCTCTTGGCCTTCTTGCTGCCCTACCACATGTCAGAGACCGCTAGGAGAAAGATAAGATCAGCAGCATCAAGAGGCCAGATAGGGCTGCTGACCTTCTTAGTATGCAAACTGGGTCCTTGCTACTCTCTGGACTTATCCCCATTGTCTATTGTGGGCTGGTCCCTAGAAGGGACGCCTGTGTCCCTCTGAGTGCTGGAACTACTCTCAGAATTTGGGGTCTATCATAATGAGAGGGATTTGAGCTAGGAGTGACTTGTTTAGGATGTTGCAATTGGAGGGGGCTGCTTGTACCGTTTAACATCTGACTAAAGCTCATTCCTGTGCTGGGCCGGAGAAGGTCCTCTTGTGAGGCTTGTGTTCATCATCCTGTCCATAAAGCATCCTCGGATTCTGCAAGCCAGAGTGGGTGAGTTTTTCATCATACTCTGTCCTTCCCAGGCCACAGCCAGGGAGTTGAAGTGTGACAGGTCAGGCCAGGCAAGGCTGGATTAAATATTAACAGTCACCACTGCTCAGAGGAACAAGCGCCTCAAAGCCAGGCTGCAGAGCTCTTTGGTGGCCCCAGGCTGACCGGTAGACATGGCTCAGTTTGCCCAGGTCCTGGCTGAAGTAGGTGACTTTGGACGCTTCCAGATACAGCTGATGATACTGCTGAGTATCCCCAACTTCCTGTCTGCTTTCTACATGTTTGGCCAGGTCTTCATGTTCCAGGATGAGGCCCACCACTGCTCAGTGGCCTGGGTGAAGAACCACACTTTGAACCTGAGTACCACCGAGCAGCTGACACTGAGCGTGCCTCTGGACGCTGCAGGCAAGCCCGAGCCCTGCCTCATGTTCCGGCCGCCCCCCGACGGTGCCACCCTGGAGGAAATCCTCAGCCACCGCTTCAATGAGACACAGCCTTGTGATGCAGGCTGGGTGTATCCTGAGGACATGCCTCTGTCCCTAAAGAATGAGGTAGGGCTACCCTTCTGTGTGTCTGCCTGTTTGGCGTTGGTCAGCAGCTCTGTCCAGCCCTCTGCCCTCAGCAGCTGGTGCTGCTGCTTCTCTGGGTGCCCTTCAGCACTCACATCTGAACGATGGACCATTGGGGTGCCCTTTTTTTTCTTTTTGCCACTCATCCTGCTTTTCTCTTTGTCCTCCAACTGTTGGCCCCTCCACCTCTCTGTCCGTGTTCTCTGTCTTGTCTGTCTGCCCATCTGTCCATGCCTCTTTCCCTATCTTTTTTTTTTTTTAAATATTTTATTTATTTATTTGACAGGGAGAGATCACAAGTAGATAGAGAAGCAGGCAGAGAGAGAGAGAGGGAAGCAGGCTCCCCGCCGAGCAGAGAGCCCGATGCGGGACTCGATCCCAGGACCCTGAGATCATGACCTGAGCCGAAGGCAGCGGCTTAACCCACTGAGCCACCCAGGCGCCCTTTCCCTATCTTTTTGTTTGTCCCTCTGCCTATGTACCCAGCTTGCCTTCCTTTCTTCCCCTCCTGCTTTCCTGTCTTTGTTTCTTTCTCTCCCTCCAGTGTTCCCATCTATCTGTCCACTGGCCTTGGTCATTCAGTCGGTCCCTGTGCTCTGCTGTTTACCTAGCTTCCTGCTTGCCTACCCTCCTGCTTGCCTGCTGTGGGGCCCCTGCCTTCCAGCTGCTCTCTCTGCATTATGCCTGCCTGCCCTCTGAGGACGCCCAGGACTCTCGGACTCATCCTGCAGGTGACAACACTTGCTCTGCTAAACTTATTTTCTTAGGAAGGATCCAGGCAGGTAAACAGGTTCCCCTTCCAGCCATCTGAGCAAGAAGGGCTCTCTGGAAGCATCCATGCCCACTCTGCTGCTTGCCAAGAAGCAGGGATGGAGGTACAGAGGAGAGAGATGACTTGGTCAGGGCAACCCAGTGCGCTGATTGTGGAGGTGGGGCTCCCCCTCAGGTCCCTGCAGGCACAAGAAAGAGCACAAATGGTCCAGAATCCTGAGGTATGGGCGTTGTTGGGGAGGTCTGGACAACTCACCTTGATGGTGGCGGATACTGAGCCTTTGTGGAGAGGGGACTTGAGTCCAGAGATTAAACATTTCACTTCTCCCCCTGTGAGTAAAAAAGTATTTACTTTTTAGAGGCTTTCAGAGGATTTTGTTTTAACCAAAGGCATTCACATTTTTAAAAAGATTTTTTAAAAGTAATCTCTGCACCCAATATGGGGCTCGAACTCACAACCCTGAGATCAAGAGTTGCATGCTCTACCAAGTGAGCCAGACAGGTGCTCCAGGCATTCTGTTTTTAAAACATGACCATAAACCTGCCCCCTGAACCCTTGCAGGCTGAGGATATGTCCTCCCTGTCTTCCTCCTGACCTTCCGCCTCATTCTGCCCCCAAAGGGTATAGGCAGCCTAGGAGATCTCCCAGCAGAGCCCAGGCTGGTCCTCATTGTCCTCTCCATGCCCCCAGCATCACCATCATGATAGGGTCAGCCTCCCCGGATCCTCAGATGCCATGGGTGCCTACCTCCACACGGGCTCAAACTCTGCCCACCTGCCCAAACACCATCCTGAAAGCCCAGGCAAGCAAGCAGACTGCTCGGAGCCAACTCTAGCCCTGTTCATACCCTGTGCTGGAGTGTTGGCGTGATTTTATTCAGTCATAGCTCCCTGAGTATTTACTGGACAGGGACCAGTGAGAGGAGGGAGGCACCTTGATCTCCTTATCTGAGGATTTGGGGCTCCCCCTTTGTCTTTAATCATCAACCTCGCCTGTGCTAGTACTGGGGTTGGGCCTTGGACCTCTTGTCCTTCCCTATCATGTTTCTCCTGCTCCGGCCCTCCCGAGGACTTCGATTCTCAGAAGAATGTCCACCTTTGGTCCTTTGTGCCCTGCACCAGATGATAACTCCAGCTCCTCTTCGGGAGCTTCATGGCTGGGGCTCCTCTACCTCTGTTGCCCATCTCGGGGGAGGGGCTCTGCCGCACCAACTTGGGGGCTGTCTCTGAGCCGACATCCCAACTTTCCTTATTACAGCAGCTGTATAATCAAGTTGAATTTCAGACAGGTCTAATTTGGGAAGAAAAGAATAAGGCCATGTGCTCTTTTATACAGAGTATCTAAACATACCGAGTATATTTCTCCTTCTCAGTCTACCTCCCAACATTGCCTAGGTGTCCGTCCATAGTAAAAGATAGCAGGACTCCCAGGCTTGTCGACATGAGTCTCTGAACACAGAGGGAAACAGGCTTGGAGTGAATAACCACAGTGTGACCTGTCCTGGGACGAGAGAAGGGGCAGGAATGGAAGGGAAGGAGAAGCCAAGAGAATGGCCATACCCAGGACTGGAGGCGGGAAAACGCTTGGCACGTTTGAGGAATGCTGACATGCAGAGAGGTGGGGAAGGGGGCAAGAGCCGGCCCTTAAACCGTCTTCGACACAGAGCTGAGGAATTTGGGCCCTCTCCTAGAGACCAAAGGGAGCCACTAAAGCTTTTGGAACAGGGGCGGGAGATGTGACTCTCTCCCCAGGGAGAACCATCCACTGTGGGTGTTCGGGCTGGGGAGGTGAAAGGCTGGCATCCCAAGGGGGGAGCCCTCTTGTCTCTGTTCCCTCTGAGCGCGATCTGCCACTTCTTGGCCCCTCTCCAAGCCTTGGTGTCTGTGGCTGCACAGTGGGAATGATAAGCCTTTATGAGGTTGGAATGAGGGTTTAATGAACTAGTGGGTCTATACACTATACGGAGGTAGTGAACGGTGGCCACTGAGTAGGGGCACTGGCCCTGGGAAACTCCCTTGGATTGGCACCCATGCTTCAGTCTGAAATGTCTGTCCCCAGCTGTGACTTTCCTGAGCGCGGTGGCCAGGGCAGCCTCTGCTGAGCTAACGCTTACTGAGGGCTTCCTGGGTGACGGCCACTGTGGTGATAAGCATGTTACGCTCCCCCAGTAATCCTGTTGTTTGCTCTAAGTTATAAATCCTCTAAGTTGCTCAGTGTAGACTCCACAGGCATCTTATTTTAAAGAGTGTCTAACCACAAAGGCGACCTGTGCTTGCTATAAAGGAAAACCAGACAAGCTGGAGCGTGGTGGAGGGAGTTCAAATCCCCTGTCCCACCTCAATTCCTTGCCAGGGGCAGTCAGTGAAACATTCCACATATATCGAAAATTAACAGTTGTTTTTGGGAAGAGAATAGGAGCACAATGGTGTCTCCTGGACTGATTTATTTCTTGCTAAAAGTTATTTTGACTGATGACGATTGGCTAGTTGGCTAGCTGTAGGTATTCGTTCATTTACTGATTCATTGGGTAGAAATTCTTTTCGCTTTCACGCCGGTTCGGTCCTTGTCTGGGGCAAAAGGGGAATCTGAACTCCATTGCTGTCCAGCAGCGGGACCGAGGATGATGAGCGTAACCTCTCCTCCACGAGGGCAGTGTGCCAACAAATCAAGGACCGTTGCGAGAATTGGGTAACACGTGTGAAGCATTTAGGAGACCGCCCAACACAGACGGAGCCCTCCAGAGGCGAGAGTCATTGAGAAGCTGTCTCCACAGGCTGCGGAGGAGAGCTCACGTGTCTAACCCTCAGACATTTGTGTGCCGGGGGCCCAGAAGTCCCTGAGGGGCCCAGAGACCAGTGGGGGTGGGGGTCAGTCACACGTGCTTCCCGACACGCACCTGCAGCGGACGTGTGTGGAGTTACCCAGACATGCGTATTTTCGCCACTCGGTTTCTCAGTCCATCTGTCGGGTTCTCTCTGAGTCTGCAGAGTCTCCCCGGGTGTGCACCTGAGTGAATCCCCACACACATGAGGGTTTCCTCCCCATGTTCCTCCATCCTAATCTCCTGCAAGTGGCGCGTGAGGGCTCCGTGGGATTCTCACTGACTGTGAATCATGAGAGTTTCACGGAGATTTTGCAGCCAGATGAGAAAATTTGAAGAGGCCCCAGTAGGTCACGGGGTGCCCTGGCTGTGGGAAAGAGGCCCTGTGGTCAGGAAGCAGCAATGAGTCCTGTGTCAGATGTTCCAAACTTTGTGTCCTTAGTGTGTCAGTAATTCTCCGTGGCATCTCCAAGCCAAAAGAAAAACCTAACAGTTTTATGTGTTAACTAGTTAGGTCCAAACAACTCAATAAGTAATTATTTTCTAAGAACTTAGTAGCTGTTTTAAGAAGTAATGTGCATGCAGGGCTCCTGGGTGGTTCATTAAGCATCTAACTTTGGCTAAGGTCGTGATCTCAGGGTCCTGGGGTCAAGCCCCTCGTCCTCTGGTTCCTTGCTAGGCAGGGAGCCTGCTTCTCCCTCTCCAGCTCCCCACCTCCGATTGTGCTCTCGTGTTCCCCCTCTCCTTGCCTCCTTCCCCTTGCTTGCAAAAAATTAACACAGTCTTTAAAAAGTAAAAAATAATACATGCAAACTGAAAGAAAGTAATTTTCATTTTAAACAAATACAGTCACCTATTAATAGGATGTATGTACCTATTAGGAGCTGCAGAGTATCTCCGTCCTTGAACATTTTCTCTCCACATGATGCTTGCTTCTTTTTCCCAAAACAACTGCCAAAAATACAGTGTCACATCGATACGATGTTACCGAAAGGAGTGTGGCATGATCTCCTGTTGCAACAGAACTGTCCTTACTTGGCAGTTCTTGTAATACCAGACAGATGTTGAGTATTCCTGCATTTCCCTTTAAAATATTAAATATTGCTCTGTACCCCATGAGTTTATTCTGGTGTCCTGGGGTGCCTTTGCACACAGTTTGGGAACCATGGGCATCTGCCCCGCGCGGTTTGTAAGTGGGTGGGCTAGATGACAAAGGACTTGCTGTCAGCTGCCCTCATTTCACATCCGCCTGTGTCTGCCTCAGTTCAACCTGGTTTGCGATCAGAAGTACCTGAAGGAGACTTCACAGTCGGTGTACATGGCGGGGCTCCTTGTTGGGGCTCTCATCTTTGGGCCTCTCTGTGACTGGTAAGAACCGTGACCAGCTCCCCCCTGACTTAGCATTCTCCTGTGTTCCTGGCACAGTTTCCCTCCATGCCCTTCCCTGGTGTCCAGGGCAGGGCAGTGTGTCCTCCCTCGGATAGAGAGCCCAGGGCAGGGCTGGGTCTCCCTTCCTTCCCCTCCGAGAGATTCCCTCACAGACCTACCTCTTTGTTACTCCAGGATCGGCCGCAAGGCCACTATCCTAGTGCAGCTGCTACTCTTTGCCATCGTTGGCCTGGCCACAGCCTTCGTGCCCAGCTTTGAGCTCTACATGGTCCTGCGTTTTGCCGTGGCTACTGCTGTCGCTGGGTACACCTTCAGCAACGTGACCCTGCGTGAGTGTCTGGGTCCTGAAGCCCTGAGCCGTGAGGTGAGGCCTTGGGGTCTGACCGGTCCACGTGCGCAGCCTGCCTGTGGGAGCCTTGTCGGGAACCCAGGCCACAGGTGGCCACACACAGGGGGTCTGAGGTCCACGTGGACGGAGCAGCATCTGGGGAGTGCCAGGGAGGGACAGTGCCAGGGGCTGGCCTGGCCTCAACCTCTCTGTTTGCACAGTTACAGAGTGGGTGGGGCCCTCGAAGAGGACGCAGGCCGTGGTCCTGGCCCAGTGCGCCTTCTCCGTGGGGCAGATGGTGCTGGCAGGACTTGCCTATGGCATCCGAAACTGGAGGCTTCTCCAGATAGCGGGCACTGCACCTGTCTTGCTGCTCTTCTTCTACTTCTGGTGAGGAGGTACTTCCCAGAAGCAAGCCACCCTCTGGGGCTAGTCTTGCGGAAGTGTGGTTGGAGCGTAATACTCACATTCACCTCACAGAACACTCTGACGGCAAGGGGTGTGGGCTTCGTGTGCACTGGAACAGCTGGGACAGCCCCTGGGGGAGTGGGGGGGGGGGGGCTCCAAGATCACAGCCGTTCCCGACCTGCAGGGCTCTGCCAGAGTCAGCACGGTGGCTTCTGACCCGGGAAAGGGTAGAGGAGGCTAAACAAGTGATCCAGAAGGCAGCCTCAGTCAACAAGCGGAAACTGTCCCCAGAGCTCCTGAGCCAGGTACTTCATACAGACTGAGCCCAGCTCTTGAGCCTGGCCCGCACAGACCTTCCTGCCTGGCCCCTCACTGTACGTCTTCCTACCAGCTCGTCCCAGAGAAGATGGGCCCCTCAGGGACTGCCCTGGATCTGTTTAGACACCCCCAGCTCCGGAAGGTGACCCTGATCCTCTCCTGTGTCTGGTGAGTACACCAGGGCCCAGGCCCCTCCCTGAGGCCACGCGACTGCTGCTGCTGTGTACGTGGCTGGGGGATGGCGACTGTCAGGCACGGGCTGTGTGGCATTACGGGTTTCTCCCGCCGTGACTCCCTCTTCAGCAGGCTCCCCCTGAGAGTGACGATGTCTCGTCACCCAGCAATCACAGGGATGCCTGGACACTTTGTAGGTTTGTGGACAGCCTGGGGTACTTCGGCCTGAGCCTCCAGGTCGGTGACTTCGGCCTGGACATCTACCTGACGCAGCTAATCTTCGGAACCGTTGAGGTGCCCGCTCGCTACTCCAGCATCTTCATGATGCAGTGGTTGGGCCGCAAGTGGAGCCAGATGCTGACTCTGGTTCTGGGCGGCCTCATGTGCATCGCCATCGTCTTTGTCCCAGCAGGTACCAGGGCTGGCTCTCCCACACCCTGGCCCCTCACCCCCCTCCAGCCCCCGCTTCCAGAAGCCCGTCGCTTCCCTTCTGGGGTGAGGGCTCCCTGGGGTCCGGGTGCAGAAGGGAGCTTGGGAGGGCAGGGTAGGGGCGGGGCCTAGGGCATGGGGCCCTCTCCCTGCACGCGGCTGACCAGCATTCCCCACTAGATCTGCCAGTGGTGGTCACTGCGCTGGCTGTGGTGGGCAAGTTTGCCACGGCCTCCGGCTTTACCATCTCCTACGTGTACTCTGCCGAGCTCTTCCCCACCGTCATCCGGTAAGGGCTCCCGCCCCAGTGCTCTGACTTTGGCCATCCCTCTCTGCCCTCACCGCTGTTCCACAGAGAGCTTATGAGGCTGGCTCAGGGACAGGGCTGGTAGGGCCCAGGGCCACTGTCAGTCCAGTCCCTGTGTTATCCCAGGCAGTGGAAGACAGATACAGAAGTAGGCCATGCCTTGGCCTCATCAAGACTGGGATATGGAGGAAGTCTAAGAATGAATGGCTGAGAAGCAGGAACACTCAGGTGGGGGTTGGGGGGTCAGGCAGGAGGTCCGGTCTTTGGCCTGAGATTTGGTGGTGAGCAGGAGGGCAGCAAATGGACAGGCCTAGAGGTGGGAGAAGCGTGGCACCCGGCTGGACTACAAGCAGTTAGTATACGGAAGCAGAGAGCAGAGGCTGGCTGGGCCGGGTGAGCCTAGGGAATCTGTGGGGCCATACTGAGGGTCTGGGCTCTCTCAAGGTGGAGCTGGGGTAGAGCTGTGGCCTGGAGTTGGGGCTGGGTCTGCTCACCTTGTACTGGCCTTCCCCCAGGCCGACGGGCATGGGGCTGATGGGCATCTTCTCGAGGATTGGGGGTATCCTCACCCCTCTTGTGATCCTGCTGGGCGAGTACCAGGCAGCCCTCCCTATGCTCATCTATGGCAGCCTCCCCATCGGGGCAGGCTTACTCTGTGCCCTGCTGCCAGAGACACGTGACCAGCCCCTGAAGGACACCATCAAGGACATGGAGCAGGGCCCCCAGCCACGGTGAGCTGCTTGCTTTCTCTGAAGCCCAGACCTCTACCCCACCATGTGTCCACTGTTGCCTAGAGGCCAATATGGGGCCCTCAGGAGCCACAGACATCTGACTGACTTTGGGCCAGATCCTCCTCCTCTGGGGAGGGGTGGTGAGGGATACTGCCATGTGACTAATTCTTGGCCAGTCAATGATGGCCCCCTGTTCCCTCCAGGCCTCCAGAGTCAGCACCTTCAGAAAAGGAGACAAAGGCCTCAGGAAAAACATCCAAACCAGGGGCAACTTTTGTGAGCAGTACGTACCTCTAATTGTGTCTCTGGAGCTGGAGCAGCAGCAGCAGGGAGCTGCCCGAACACCCCCTGGAAAAGGCTGGCACCTGCCCACAAGCCCCAACTCGCAGATGGAGGCAGCACACCCTGGCCTGGTCCCGAAGCACATGGATGGGCCTCCCTCGTCTCGGTGCTTCTCATCAACTTTCTCACCCCAGCACACTCCCAAACCCTGTTCGTGGTAGGACCTCAGGTGTATCTTGGACTTCACTTGTTCTCTGATAGTCTTGTGGCTCCTCTGGTCCCCTCAGTCTGGGGTTAAGTTCAGAACAGCGCAGATGCTTATAGCCTTTCTAAGGATGTAGGAGGAAAGTGTGAAGCTGTGGTCTCCATTCAGGCTGGTGGGAGAAAAGGCTGTAGAAGAGGAGAAGGTTGTAGTTTCTTCTCATGGCTGGGCCAGGTCCTGCTGGCTTGGGTGGGGCTGATGAGATAATAAAAGGCAAGTAGAGGGCAAAAAACAAATGCATCTCCCTCCCCCCAAGATGAGAATGGGGTACATGGGACATTTCTTAGACACTCGGGACTGCCCAAGAACAAAGGAAGGAAAAAGTAAATGGTCACCTGATAAAGATCACAGATTTTACAAGAAAAGCACAATCTTAAGAACAGTCAGACCTTCAGAAACGTATAGGCTCCATTTCCTGGAGTCCTAACATCACCTCCGCCCCTGCATATAGGATTTAAAAAAAAAAAAAAAGACCTATAGAATCAATCACTCCTCACACTTAGAATACAGCCCTTTCTGCCCGAGGGGTCCTGTTGCCGTGCTTTAATAAAATCTCCTTTTTTTTTTTTTTTTTTGCACTGAAAAAGTCTCAAGAATTCTTTCTTGTCCATTCACTCTCAGATTCAAACTCCAAATTATATCATTTTGGTGCCCAGTGTGGGGCTCAAATCTTCGCATCTGGAATTTGAGCCTCAGTGCAAACTTGATGAATACTTACTCTTCCCTCCCTTTCATTTCAGGATCTTTTCGAGGAGTATAGTCTTATTGGAACACTTTCATGTCCATTGCTCAAGCTATAGTGCTCTAGCCCATGGCTATTCTATGGGGAGGGGAAAGATTGCCTTTTGGCTTGAAGTTTGCACCCTGGCCAGAATTGTAATAAGACCCAGAAACTTGTTGCCCTCTCTTCATTTCTGTCCTTATACAAGGTTGTCTTTCTTGGGCATGGGACGGCCACCTCAGTCACTAGGATGGCTGCCAATTTTAAGACTCCTATGTGAGGTTTCCTCCTCATTGGTCTAATGTGATCCCTTTCACATCTCTGGTCTGGCTGCTTTTGGTTGTGAGACATTTGCTCAGAGCTGGCCAAAACCAGTACCTGATTGGATTAAAACTCAACTTGGCACCATTTCCTAGAGAAGCCAGTTGTAAGGACCACACCTGTTGGAATGGTGCATAGATCATGGTGGATTTCTGTCTTCATTGTTTTCTGCCAGTGTCCCCTACTAACTACTTAAATTACAAAATTGAGTAATTTCCCCCTCATAAAACATTTTAAAGTGTTTTCCATGGGTTAAAAATTGTGGGTTCATCATGGCATGGCATTTCAGTCCATCCCAGCAACCATTTATAGCGTAGGATGCAATGGGGAAGCAAGGGGATACCAGTATCCCTCCTACAAGACAAGGCACTTTTCCTAGCGACTACTTAGAGGGACACTGCTGGTCACTTTGACACCAGGAACCTCTGACATTTCCTGTGTGGGACACCACCTGGGAGATAGGGGGGAATTTTTGATAATGGACCTTCTCTACCTTTCTTGGAACATGATATCATCTTTAGTCCCGAAGGATTCTCTTCTGAGATACCTTTTAATCCACTGGAATCAATTTGGATTACAAGTTTTAAGAAAGAGAAAATTGACATTCTCTAACTTCGAGTGACTTCGGTACACTCTAGGAGATGAGGGAAAATGGCCCATTAATGCGACATCTATCTATCAGTTAGATCTCTTCTGCAGAAAACAGAGCAAATGGACTGAGGTACCCTATGCCCAGGCCTTCATGGTCCCGAATCAGGATGTGGCCCTAAGAGCCTCTTACAGAATGTGTCTAACCACCAATCGCTTTCATTAACCTCCCTTGGGACATACTCGATGATGATTGTCTAAGTAGGCCCCTTCCTCCTAATAAACCTGGGTTGTTGGAAGAGTCACTGACGAATCCAAACAAAGAAAACACCGGCTCTGTTACCACCCTTCCTCCTTATAAACCTCAAGACCCACCTGCTCCCAGCCCAGCTGGACATACCCTATCTTCCAGGACTTCAACTAAAATCTGGATTGCATCCTTTTAGGGAGGTTGCTAATGGAGAAATGGGTACAATTAGAGTCCATGTCCCATTCTCCATGGCAGACCTGACACAGAAAAAACAGCAATTAGGACGATATTCTGAAAACCCTTCTCAATGTATTGAGGGCTTCCAACAATTGTCTATTATGTTTAATTTGACCTGGCAGGATATAGCCATCATATTAACTCACTGTTGCAACCCTGAGGAAAAGAACCATATCTGGGCAGGGGCTCAAGAATTTGCCAATGAACTAGTAGCCAGAGATAGAGATCATTATCCGGTAGAAGGCACTGTGGTTCCCAATCCTGAATCTCACTGGAATTACCAAGAAGAAAGTGAAGGGAAGGAGGAGACCATATGGTCACCTGTTTAATAGAAGGAATGAAGAAAGGATTCTCTAAACGAGTAAACTTTGATAAAATTCTGGAAGGTACTCAAGGAGCCAATGAAAATCCAGCTCTGTTTCAGGGTCGTTTGATGGACGCCATCCATAAATATACAAATCAGGACCCAATCTCACTGAGGAAACAACTATACTAACCATTTTATCAGTCAGCACCTGACATTAGCCAAAAAGTGACTAAAATGGCTCAAGGTTCTCAAGCCCCCACTAAGTGAGTATAGCTATTGGAGTCTTAATAATAGAGATACGGACTTACAGCAGGAAAAGGACCAGAGAGCTCAATTGCAGGGTAAAATACGGGCTCAAATCCTGGCTGGTTCTCTTGCAGATTCCCCACACCACCAGACCCACCAGGCACCAGAGAAAAAGTCAGTATCAGACACAGGACAAGGTAAGACCCCGTGCTACAGGTGAGGCCAAATCAGACATTGGAGCAAAGAGTGTCCAAACAAAGGCTCTCCACTGGGGCCATGTCCTCTCCATAAGCAAAAAGGACCTTGGAAGAGAGACCGTCCTCCTCTCCAGAGAGAGAGGAAGATAGGGACCCACTTCCCCACCCAAGAGCAGGCACCGGACAATCTGGCATGACGGGCCCTGAGACTGGTCTGGCTCCGTTGACATCAGGCTGACTGTGCCGCAGCTTACCCTGATGTAGAGAGTAAGGTTTATCAATTTCCTTATTGACACGTGCACCACTTACCCTGTCCTCATTCAGCACTCTGGCCCTACTTGTCTTTCTAACCACAAAATCGCTGGCAGAGAAGGGGAAACCAAAATGTGCCACCAGATAATGATTTTAACCTATAAATATAGAAGTCAGTTGATCACTCATGTTTGTCTAGTCCTTCTGTCTTGTCCCACTCTATTACTTGGACGAGACTTAATGTATAAATGTTTAAAGAAGGGGGTGGCTTGTTCCTTTTAACACTTGGAGAAGTAAAACCTTACCCTGATATCCCTTCTAATATCTGGGAGGAAGTAAATCCCCAGGTCTGGGATTATGATGTCCCAGGATGGGCTCTTAAAGCTCAACCAGCTGAAGCCACCATGAAAAACAATAACCTGGGGGTGCCAGGGTCGCTCAGTGCTTGAGCGTCTGCCTTCGGCTCAGGTCATGATCCCAGGGTCCTGGGATGGAGCCCTGCATTGGGCTCTCTGCTCAGCAGGGAGCCTGCTTCTCCCCCTCCCTCTCTGCCTCCCTCTCTACCTACTTGTGATCTCTGTCTGCCAAATAAATAAATAAAATCTTTAAAAGAAAAAAAAAAGAATATCCACCACATATTAAACTGCAGTCCCTTGAGGCAGGGAAATACCATGGAGGTCTTTGTTAAGCGCAGCCCAGAACAAGCGAGGCCTGCCTCTATCTCCTTGAAGCAAGACTGTCCCAGTTCACTGAGCAGTCCCAGGGCTTGAAGGTGAGGCCCATTCAAAGGCAAATAGTGGCTGCCTTCCCTTACTTGGAGGAATGTGAAAGCAGGCATCTTTTAAGTCAAGTGCTGTAAACCAGTTGACGGCACCAGGGACCTGGGTGAGAATAGTGTATGGATTTGGCACTATGGGATGAGCAGGCATAGCGACCCAGTGCCCCAATGTGGTGGATATTCTAATCTTAGCCCCACAAAAGAAATGTCTGATGATAGTTCTATAACTTAACTTAATTTCCTGGCAGACAGAGGGTATTTTGTATCCCTCCCCAAAAGGTACAAATACCTAAACAGAAAGTACAATAATTGGGATATAAGCTGACACCAGGTCACCATACTTCGTCTACTGACAGGAAAAAGGCTCTATAGATCTTGGATGCCCAGGTACCAAAAAACTACTCTGTCCTCTCCAGGAACCGCCTGTGGGTTCCTGGATTTGGCTCTTAGCTGGACCATTACATGACTCACTTAGAGGCCCCGATGAAGAGCCTTGACTCTGCACTAAAGCCCGGCTTTTGTCAGCCTCAGCTTTGGCATTACCAAATTTAGAAACACCTCTCACTTTATACGTAGCAGAAAAACAGGGACATGCTTTGGGACTTCTTAGGCTGGAATTTGGAAATGAAACAACACCGGTGGGCTGTTCATCAGAGCACTTGATAATGGAGCACAAGGGAAACCAGCTTGTCTGCGGGCAGTGGCTGCTGGGCCCTCCTGGTAGAAGCAGCTTCAGGACTTACTCAGGGCCAGTCCTTGACAGGGATTACTCCACATCAGGTCCAAAGTGTCCCAGAGACCGAAGGCCACTAATGGGTTACAGGCGGCTAACTTACCAAATACCAGACTATGCTTTGAGGCAGACCTGAAGTAATACTTAAAACCTGTCAAACTTTAAACCCAGCTACCCCAAGGCCTGCACTTGACCACTGTACTTCTGTGCCAGAACACGACCACTCAGAGACGATTGATTTTGTTCATTCCAGCAGATCAGATTTCAAAGATTCCCCTATTGACAATACAGAGGACGATGGGTTTACTCACGGCAATAGCTTCAGGGAGGAGGGAAAGAGAAACGCTATAGTTTAACCAAGAGCACCGAGGCAAAAACCCTCCAATAAATACTTCCGCTCAAAAGGCTGAATTAATAGCACCTACCTGTGCCCTTCAATTGACAAAAGCCCTCAAAATTATTATGTATACTGACTCCAAATAAGTTTTACTGGTGCTGTGCACTCATGGGGCAATTTGGAAGGAAAGAGGATTATTATCAAGCCATAATTCCCCAACCAAATATGGGCCTGAAATTCTTTTTTTTTTTTAAAGATTTTATTTTATTTATTTGACAGAGAGAGGGATCACAAGTAGGCAGAGAGGCAGGCAGAGAGAGAGGAGGAAGCAGGCTCCCCGCAGAGCAGAGAGCCCGATGCGGGGCTCGATCCCAGGACCCTGAGATCACGACCTGAGCCGAAGGCAGTGGCTTAATCCACTGAGCCACCCAGGTGCCCCCCCTTTTTTTAAGATTTTATTTATTTATCAGAATGAGAGTGCACAAGCAGGAGAAGCTGCCCGCAGATGGAGAAGCAGGCTCCCTGCTGAGCAAGGGGCCCCAGGTGGGACTCCATCTCAAGAGAACAAGATCATGACCTGAGCTGAAGGCAGATGTTTAACTGACTAAGCCAGCCAGGGGGCTGGGCCTAAAATTCTTACCCTTCTTGAGGCTGTACACTTACCTAAGGAGGTAACTGTGATTCACCTCAGAGGACATCAAAAGAATATGACCTTAGAATCTAAAGGAAACAGTTTGACAGACCGTATAGCCAAGCAGACAGCACAAAATAAACAAATGTTAAATCTTGTACAGTCCTAACTCCAATAAAGTACATAACTCCAGTCTATTCAGACCAAGAAATCCACATAGCCCAGGAATCAGGATATTCAGAGAATACACAGGGCTGGCTTATTAATGAGGGAGAAATCTTTATGCCCAAAATAACCAAGGGGACATAGTACATGGTTTACACCAGGCTCCTCATTTGGGCAAAAGTGCTATCGAACATTTGATTAAAGATATATTTGATGAGTAAATTTAACAACTACAATAAGACAGGTCTGCCAATCCTGTATTGTTTGTGTACAAGTAAATCCGAAAGGTGCAGGACACCCCATCCTCCGCTTTTGAAACCACTCCAGAGGCATGGAAGGTATCCAGGAGAGGGCTGACAGCTTGATTTCACACAAATGCCTCCTTACAAAGGCTATAAATTCCTACTAGCATTTGTTGATACTTTCACTGGCTGGATCCAGGCCTTTCTTTGTAAAACTGAAAGAATCACGGAAGTAACCAAACTTTTGCCGCAAGAAATTATTCCTAGATCTGGCCTTCCATGATCCCTTCAAAGTAACAATGGTCCTTGTTTTACTGTGCAAATAACTCAATACCACAAACTTTAAAAGTTAAATATTTTCTACAGTCAGCCCGGCATCCACAGTCCTCTGGAAAGGTAGAGAAAGCTAATCGCGCTTTAAAACAACAGCTTTCGGGGCCCCTGGTGGCTCAGTCAGTTAAGTATCTGCCTTTGGCTCAGGTCATGATCCTGGGGTCCTGGGATTGAGCCCCACATTGGGCTTATTAGGAAGTCTGCTTGTCTCCCTTTTCCTCTGCCTGCTTGTGCTCTCTCTCTGTACCAGATAAATGAATGAATGAATGAGTGAATGAAATCTTAAAACAATAGATATCTAAACTTAGTCTAGAGACCCAGGAAAATTGGATTATACTCTTACCAATAGGACTTCTCAGGATGAGGACTGCTTCAAAACAACCTTTAGGACTCAGTCCTTCTGAGTTATTAGATGGAAAACCATTTCTTACAGTGGACCTGTTATTAGATGAAGCTTATAATTTTTAAATGATTTACTCGAGACTGGTTTAATTCCTAAGTTACTTAATGAATATACTGATCACATGGTCCCCAAACCTGATTTAACCGTAACTGAAAGTTCACCCCAGAAGTCTGGGAGACCTGGTTTAATTAAAGGATTGGAAGTCAGATACAGCAGGGGACTTAAATCCAAAATGAAGAGGTCCATATCAGGTCATATTATGTATTCCCATTGCAATGAAGTTAGAGGGACACTCTTCCTGGGCTCAGATGTCTAGAATAAAGCCTGCACCTCCTCCACAGGAAACCAGTGAACTAATGTGTTCTTACTCTTGTGAATGTCCTAAGAGCAGCACAAGGAGGTACCATTATTAAGACAGAATGCTGTGTATACATCCCAGGTTATCATAAAAATGTCACAGGACTACCAAAAAACATGAATACTCAAATTAAGTCTCTATAAAATCCTCCCCCTCTTTCAGCGATTGGTTAAACTCCTGGTTCAGGGGAGGACTGTGGTCAACTCTGAAGGCTTTCTTTATTGGACTTCTCAGTCTTACAGCCGTTTTGATTCTAACATGTTGCCTTTTTCAGTGTTTCTCTGCTTGGTGCCCAGACCCCATCACTACAATCACTTCATGTCGACAGACGGTCCGCACCAGCCACAGATCCTTCTTTACTGTCCACACTGGGCTCAGCTGCCTCTGCCTTTTGTAACTCCCCTATGCGTTCCCTAACTGATCTGTGTTGACCCACAGGTACGGACATCTCTACGTGCCTATTCAACAGGAAGAAGATACGGAAGATGAGACCTTATGCCTTCAACACCATTAAATATTTAAGTGTCAAAGTCGTTCAGTGCAGGGGGGTAGGGGATGATGAGATTAAAAAGGCAAGCTGAGGTCAAAGACACACTGACACTCCATATACCACTCTCCCCTGTGAGATGAGAGTGGGATACATGGGACATTTCTCAGGCACTTATGACCACCCAAGAACAAAGGAAGGAAAAAAGCAAATGGTCAGTCATGAAGGATCATCATGAAAGATCAGTCATGAAGGACATCAAACTCCATCAGTTTGTAACTATCTTACTGATTTACAAGAGAAGCACAATCTTGGGGCATCAGGATGGCACAGCTGGTTAGGTGTCCAACTCCTGGTTTCAGCTCAGGTCATGATCTCAAGGTCATGACATGCTCCCTGCGTCAGGCTCTGTGCTCAGTGCGGAGTCTGCTTAAGACTCTCCGCCCCCTCCAATAAATAAATTTAAATTTATTCATTTATTATTTAAATTAATTTACTTTAGTAATTTAATAAAACCATGATTTTGATTAAATTGAAATTAATTTAACTTTATTTAAATTATTTTAATTAAAATTAATTAAAATTAAATTATATTATTTAAATCGAGCCCTTTTTCAGTGTTTCTCTGCTTGGTGCCCAGACTCCATCACTAAAGTCACTTCATGTCAACATACGGTCCGCACCAGCCACGGGTCCTTCTTTACTGTCCACACTGGAGTCCTAAAGTCACCTCCCCCCTCCATAGGATAAAACCCCCTACGTAATCAGTCACTCCTCACATTTAGAATGCAGCCTTTTCTGCCCACGGGTCCTGTCCCTATGCTTTAATAAAATCACCCTTTCTGCACTGAAAACATCTCAGGAATTGTTTCTTGGCACTTCGCTCTCAGACCCAAACTCCAAATTACTTCGGGGGCTCCTAAGGACATTTGATCCTGCTCAGAGAGGATAGTGTGTGCTCCCAGTCAAAGCTTCGGGTTTCCGTTCCCTTCAAAGATCCTCCATCCCCTGCCCCGTGTTCAGCTCCCACCCAACCGAGTGGGCTGGGAACCCATGGTGGGGCAAGAGAGGAGGTTGGTTGGTCCTCTCCTCGCCTTCCTCCTCCTGTTCACACTTTGCTGCCTCTGGCTCCTGTGGGATGGCTCATACAGGGCCAGGGGAAAGGGCAGTGGTCTGGCTACCTGGCTGTGGTGGGCTGTGGTTCCCTCCGGGCTTGTACTGGCTAATTGCCAGCGAGTACACCGCGGCAGCCGCGGCAGCCTTCGAAGAGTTCTCTCTTCCACAGGGACATTTTGCAGGATTTCTCAGCAGTGCTTCCCAGCACCCCTGCCTGTCCCTGCCTCTGAGCAGTGGACTCCCAACAGACCTCTCGGGCCCCACCTCAGCTCCAGCCCCCAGCACTGCTCCCCGCACAGTCTGTTCCACTGCATGCATCCCTTTCCTTATCAGACAGCCCTCCTGGCTGGGGTCCCGTCAAGCCACCGCTGGTCAGGCTGCCTTCCCTGGCCACCACGGGGCCCACAAGAGCACCATACATCTTGCACCACCACACAGCAGAAGAGTGCTTTTCCAGCCTCACACTCCACTTTGCCCTGCCCCCCAGGTGCCCCCAGCTAGCCTCCCAGCAGACCGGGAGGTTCAGCATCCCCTCCTGAGGACGGAAGGGTTCCTTCAGAACCCCGCTCCTCCTCTCCCACTCACCTTCTCCTGTGGAGACTGGAGGAGTGGTCGGTGCTGGGCTAGTTTCTCCACCTTTGCAAATCTGGCCTCTCTCTTGAATACACGGATATTATTACCCACAGATTTGGCTTTGAAGAAATGGGAAGAAGATTCGGTTAGCTTCCTGTTCTGACTTCAGCTTGGGATTCTTGTGGAATCCCGAGCTAAAGTCACCCACCGGAGACACTTGAAAGTCCTCCATGGCACAGTGTGGCACCCAGGCTAAACCTTTCTGGCTGGGAAAAGCTGCATGGGATTTGGAAAGCAGCCAGTTCAAAGCTAGAGGCTGTTTTCTCTAAAACGGGGACACTCACATTCTTCTGAAGCAGAATGATCTCCTTTCCTGAAAAGAGACTTCACAGATCCTTCAGGACACAAGCATACATGCAAAGTTTCACCTATTGCCTTGGGCAGGTCTTAGAGGACTTTTTTTTTTTTAAGATTTTATTTATTTGTTTGACACAGAGAGAGAGATCACAAGTAGGCAGAGAGGCAGGCAGAGAGAGAGGGGGAAGCAGGCTCCCCGCCAAGCAGAGAGCCCGATGCGGGGCTCCATCCCAGGACCCTGAGACCATGACCTGAGCCAAAAGCAGAGGCCTAACCCACTGAGCCACCCAGGCGCCCTGTGGACTTTTTTTTTAGGGATTTTGGACTGTTGGGGGAAAGATTTTTCTTTTTTTTAATTTTACTTATTTGACAGAGAGAGAGAACACAAGCAGCGCCAGTGGCAGAGGGAGAAGCAGGTCCCGGCTGAGCAGGGAGCCTGATATGGGGCTCAATCCTAGGACCCCAGGACCCTAGGGCCCTGACCTGAGCCAAAGTCACATGCTTAATTGACTGAGCCATCCAGGTGCCCCAGAAAGATTTTCCTCTGTATGCACTAAAAAGTGCCCCGTGGCTCCTTCTGTTTACATGGAAAATGTCTGTCTTTTGCCAGTTGCTGACAGGAGGTCAGCAGCTGAGACCCTGGAACCTTAGGCGAGAAGATACGCAGGCCCCATCCTAACTCTCTATCCTGAGGAACATGACAGAAAGGGGGCCTGACAGGACAAGGAAGTTTCCAGTACAGACGGGACCATGGTGATTCTCCACAAACTGTGTTGAGCAGAGAAAAGCCCAGGGTTGAGGGACCCACGAGCAATGGAGCGCTTATGGTTAGCCGTATGGGGGCAAGAGCACAGCTCACCTCTCAGGCCTTGGCCACAGGAGCCTGCTACATAGGCTTCCCATTTTTGAGTGGATGATTTTAGAGGTCCCTTTACACAAATTCTCAAGGATTCTAGAGTGTGAAAGGCGGAGGGCTCTGTTGGTCTGCGCCCGAGGTCCAAAGAGATAGGAAAGGAGTGCCAACTCCCCACCCCGCCCCACACCCATGGCTCTCGTGGTCATGCTCATGAGTCTTAGAGCATGGCCCTGACTTACACACTCTGGGCTTGTCTCACCCACCGACCCACTCACCCAGTCCTCCGCCTTGGGGAACACGCTGGACCCAGAAATGCACGGCATATGGAGCCATTCAACTGACACCCCCGCTCTGGGGCCCCGGGAGAGTGCTGTGGCGGAGGAGAGGACACAGTGGGGTTGTACAAGGCAGCTGACCCAGCGTGCAGGGCCTGGGCGGCCCCCCAGGATGGGCTTTTCGGTGGAGAAGGAAGTGCAGGCAGATGAAGAGGAGGCAGTAGGTGCAGGAGGGCGTCGGGGAGGGACCAAGAACAGGCACGTGCCGGGCTTAAGGGGTTCTGGAGCTTCAAAAGGACACTCAGGGTTAATTCCGACCTTCGTCCTGAGAGCACTAAAAGGCACTGTTTTGTTTTGTTTTTTTCTTTACGGAAGGGAGTGGCCCGAGCTTATCTGTGTTATAAAACTCACACTATCTCTGAAGAATGTGTTGGAAGAGGGCAAAAGCAGGAGCAGAGAAACAAGGCAGGGCGATGTCACAATGAGCTCTGGTGCACACATTTACCAGCTCATCTTCTCTGATGATTAGGTGGGTGATGGCAGTGGGCTGGAGGGACTAGGAGGTGGACACTGATTGGTGTTCCCCCTGGGTCTGAGCCCGGATCGCCCAGCTCGGCTTCTCTGTGCCTGCATCTGAGACCGAGCCCACCGACCTGCGGAGCTTTTATGTCCACATGAATGTCCAAAGCCTAGGGAGCCCCGCATTTCTCCAGTCAACTCTACTCTGTGTCCCCCTGACCTGGCTGCAGACCCGTGCTCCCAACCCCGTGTCTCTGGAACTACTGCTGCAAATCCCGAAGCAGTCCCTGTGTCCTTAGTCCCCTGTAGAGGGTACTGGTCTCCCGCCTCTTCCTCCTGGGCACCTGGGCTCTCATGGCCTTGGAGCTGCTGCTCTGCCCTCCGGCAGACACCTCCTAGTCCTGACTTCCAGCTCATTTTCCTAAAACGCCCTGGTTCCCCGCTGTCCCTCCCACCCCAGCTCCTGCCGTCCTCTTGGAAAAATACACGTCCACCTCCAGAGTCCCAACAATCGCTGGCCTATACGCCAAGAAATGGAGGCCTCTCCCACCAGAGAAAGACAATTATCAAATGATCTTGCTGATACCTGGAATTTGAGAAACAAGCCCGAGGATCAATGCGGAAGGGAGGGAAAAATGAAACAAGTGGAAGCCAGAGAGGGAGACAGACCCTAAGAGACTCTTAATCTCAGGAAACAAACTGAGGGTTGCTGGGGGTGGTCGGGGAGAGATGGGGTGGTGGGTGATGGACATTGGGGAGGGTATGTGCTATGGTGAGTGCTGTGAAGTGTGTAAGACTGATGATTCACAGACCTGCACCCCTGGGGCAAATAATACATTATAGGTTAATAAAACATTTTTTAAAAATAAATAATCACTGTGATTAAAAAGAAGAAGAAATGGATGTCTCTAAGTCATGTCTCTAATTCAGACAGCCTGTCCTCTGCCCGCAGTCCCATCCTCCCGGCTCATCACTCTGTTGTTCCTCTCTGCCCGCTTCTGCCCACGCTGTAATGACAGAGGGCCACAGACTGGTGGCTGAAAAACACAAACATGTTTTCTCTCATTTCTGGAAGCTGGGTGCCGGCAGCATCGGGTTCTGGTGAGGACTCTTCCTGGCCTGCAGACCCAGCCGGCCACCTTCCCACCACTCATGTCATCCCAAGGGCCCCACCACTCTCAGGACCTAATCTAAATGGAATGGCCTCCCAGGGACCCGTCTCCAAATCCCATCACGTTGGAGGGCTAGGGCTTCAACCTATACATTGGGGGGGAACACAGACGTTTGCTCCATATCACCGTCCTTAGGCCCACCGGGCCCCCTGGGCTGCTGACCTTGGTACTTTCTCCCCACCTCGGTCCTCCCTGCTCAAATTAGAGGGTGTCCACCATGGTTTTCAGGTCTACCGGGAGATAGACACCATTTCTCCCCGTTGCCAGAAGCCTACTCCTTAACCCTTCCCCTCTGGTTGCACCTGGCTAACAAAACCACGGCAGCGAATGAGCCCCATCGTCTGCCTTCTCTCTCCCTGCAGCCCAGGTGGCTGGTCACAGCCAGAGTCACCCGCCCAGTGGGCCTATCCTGTAAATTCCCAGTCGCCAGCCTCCACTGGGCTTAACAGCGTCCAGCCTTCCTACCAGGCTTTTCTAGTCTGCTTATTTTCCAGCCTTCTCCAGTGGCCATTTCTACCCTCCATCTGCATAGCTCCTTTCCTCCTACCTTTCTAACATGTAGCTTTCCTCCCTTCAGGGAAAGGAGAAACCATCCTAGGGTGGCTCCCCAAACTCCCCACCACCAAATCTTAAACCTACACTGCCCCAGGCCTCTGCTCTGTTTCCACCTCTGTTCTCAGGGCAGTTGAGCTCCTCTGACTCTCCTCCCCATCCCCCACCCCAGGTAGGGGGAGCGGGATGGGCAGGTTGTGTGTGGACGAGTGGGAGCGTTTCCCTCAGTGGGGCTTATGGGGACAGCAGGTACTCCAGGTGCCAGAACTGTCTGCCCTCACGGGAGGCTTTCCCAGCCCACCTTGCCCCATTCTGTTTCTAGAGTCTGTGGCTAGAGTAGAGGGGGGTAGAATGCCAGAGTAGAAAGCTGCTTCTCACGGTCCCTTCCACCCTGAGGACCTCCCTGCCCCATTGTGACACTACCCCCTGGCCACCAATGGAACCCAAGAGTTCTGCTTCCAAGGGTCTGGCTAGGCCTGGACTGTGGTCAGGTGGGCCCTGGCTTTGGCTTGTGGTCCTGTCTCCGGGGAGGAGGGACCGGGAGGGTGTGGAAGGTGGCAATTATGATGACACCTGGCAATTGTGGGGCTGAGTTCTCCGCACAGATGTGGACAGGAGCCTGCTGGGGCCTGTTCAGCTATGAGAAGTCTGTGGAAGGAGCAGGCTGCCCTCACAGGAAATGAGTTCTCAGGTATGGTAGTTGGCCATTTCCTGCCCTCAGATAAAGTGCTGCTCCCAGCTTTACCTCCCTTTCCTGGGCCTCTTTTGTACACAGAACCAACTGCCTGGGGCCTGGCCACTAGCAGGGGACCGTTGGGGTCAGCAGAGGAAGCAAGTGCTCCAGAGCCTTGCAGACTGGCAGGGTCCCGTGAGGTGCTCACTGAAGGGGACCCTGCAGGAGGAGGCTAGTGCAGCTGGCTCCAGGCCTGAAAGTCAAATCTCAGTAGAGCCAAGTTCCCTAGCTGGGGGTTGGGGGGTTGGGGGGGTGGGGGGGTGGTCCTCTATACTCCCCCACCCCTCCAACCTTACACGCATACACCCTGTATGGGTTTCTGAGTACTACTGTAACAAGTTACTACAAATGTAGTGACTTACCACAAATCTGCTACCTTCTAGTTCAGGAGGGCAGAAGTCCAAAATGGGTCTTACTAGGCTAAAATCAAGCTGTCAATAGGGCTGCATTCTTTTCTGGAGGCTCTAGAGGAGAATTTATTTTCTTCCCCAGCTTCTACAGACTGCCCACATTGCTGGACTTCTGATCCCTTCCATCTTTAAAGCCCATGGTGGTCAAGTCCTAATGGATATAGCTAAAGTATATTCATTTTCATTGCTGTATTGTATTCCATTATATAACTATACTACACTTTACCCATTATTCTGTTGATGGGCATTTATGCTCTTTTTTTTTTCATATTTGATGTGTGTCATCATGAACATTTTGGTGTCCATTCCTGGATCGTATGTAAAAGTGTTTCCCCAGAGTTTATACCTAGAAGTTGAATTGCTGGGTGGTGAGGTATGCAAATATTTGACTGTATAAGGCAATGCCAGATTGGTTTTCAAAGTAGACTGTGAACAATCCTGCCAGAAATGATGCCTTGTCAAGACTTCCTAAGTCTTGTCAAGCAAAGGAGTGTAAATTTCTCATTATGGCTCTGATTTGCATTTCCCTCATTATTAAAGAGACCGAACATTTGTGTGCCACAAGAATTTTCTGTTCTTGAGATGCCCATTCATGTCTTTTGCCCAGTTTTTGATTGTCTTTTTATTATTGATTTGTAAGGTTCTTTACATATTCTTGATTCTCATTCCCCCCTACCCCCCCCCAAGAATGTGTTTGCAAACATATTCTCCCAGTTGTGGCTTGTTTTTTTTTTGTTGTTTTTTTTTTTTTAATTTTCATATTCCAGTAGTCAGATTTATCATTTAACAACTTTATGGTTAGCATAAAATAGAACAGCTTTTGCGTCTTGGTTAAGAAATCCTCACCCAAGGGATACCTGGGTGGCTCAGTGGGTTAAGCCTCTGCCTTTGGCTCAGGTCATGATCCCAGGGTCCTGGGATTAAGTCCTGTGTTGGGCTCCTTGCTCAATGGGGAGCCTGCTTCTCCTTCTGCCCCTCCCCCTGCTTGTGCTCTCTGACAAGTAAATAAATAAAATCTTTTTAAAAATCCTCACACAAAAGTAAAACATATATTCCTTATATTTTCTACTAAGAGTTTTGTTCTTGAGATTTAAGTCCTTAAGAGGGCTGGAACTTTTGTTTATGATGTGAGGCATATTTCTTCCATTTCTGTTCAGTCATGCTGCTCTCTCTTTCCTTCCAAACTTTTGTTTGCATAGATCTATTTGTGGGCTTTCCATTTAGCTATTCCTGAACTGTTACCACTGTGCCTTTAATTAATGTTAACTTTATAATAAATTCAATATCTGGCAGGACAAATCATTCCTCCCTATTATTCTTCAGAATTGTCTTAGGCATTCACGCCCTTTATTCTTCCATATCTTGCAATCATCTTGAGAAATTTCACAAAACCTATCCTTTGGATTTTGACTGGAATTTTACTGAATCTAGAGATCAGTATGGGAGTTGACAACTTTTATTCACAGCCATTAGATATCTCTCCATGTATTTTGCTTTCTCAACACATTTTCATAAGCTTTTTTGGGGGGGGCAGTGAAAGGGAGAAAGAGAATCTTTTTTTTTTTTAAGATTTTATTTATTTATTTGACAGACAGAGATTACAAGTAAGCAGAGAGGCAGGCAGAGAGAGAGGGGGAAGCAGGCTCCCTGCTGAGCAGAGAGCCCAATGTGGGGCTCAATCCCAGGACCCTGAGATCATGACCTGAGCCCATCGCAGAGGCTTAACCCACTGAGCCACCCAGGCACCCTGAGAAAGAGAATCGTAAGCAGGCTCTAGACCTCGGAGCTCAATCTCACAACCCTGAGATCATGATATGAGCCAAAATCAAGGGTCAGATGCTTAACTGACTGAGACACCCCGGTGCCCCCATGCGTTCAGGCTTCCTGAGCCAGTTTTTAAATTTGTGTAACAAATGAGTTGGAGATGCAATTTTATTCATTTTTATTATTGTTTTTTTAAAGTAAGCTCTATATCCAGCATGGGAGCTCACGACCCCAAGATCAAGAACTGCAAGCTCTACCAACTGACCCAGCCAGGCATCCCTGACATGAAATTTTAAAAAGCAAAATGAAACACACACATACACAATTGGGGGAAAGTCACAAATAAATGATTCTTTTTTTTTTAACAAATAAATGAACCTATGGAGACAGAGTTTTTTTAGAAATACTATTCATGGTTTAATAGAATTAGGAGTTTGCTACATGCTGTTTAACAACAATTACTTATATTACTTATCATTTTCTGAGATTTCATTCCAACGAGAGCTGCATATTGTTAGCTTGGCTTAATGGCTGCTGATAGATTTCCCGGAAATGGAATACATTTCCAGTTGCTATCTTAAATGAATTTTGCTTATTGCATCATAAAAGTTTCTGCTGTAGGCGGCACACTGAATACTTGCATAATTTTCTTTTTTATTCCTTGTGGTGCGCATGAAGAGCCCAAAGCTGACAGGATCCAGACCCAGCCAAAGTTGGTGACTTCATTCTAGGCCATTTTAAGGCCATAATCTATAGAGCCATTGGCCCCCATCACCTCCTAAACTCCAGTCAGGGGAGCTACTTGCTGGAAGGCAGCAAGCGGCTGGCCTGCTCCTGATTCCTTCCTTGGGGTCAGGGCTGGTCCCACACTGCATTCAGCTGTCTTCCTAGTCTCCTCCAACCTGGAAAAATTCAAGCTTCATCTTTCATGCTTTGAAATTTTTGGAAAGTACTAACTAGTTATTTTGTAGAATGTTTCTAAATTTGGTGTTTTCTCATGATTGTATCAATATTATGCATTTTTTTAAAGATTTTATTTATTTATTTGACAGAGAGAGATCACAAGTAGACAGAGAGGCAGTCAGAGAGAGAGAGAGGGAAGCAGACTCGCTGCTGAGCAGAGAGCCTGATGCGGGACTCGATCCCAGGACCTTGAGATCATGACCTGAGCCGAAGGCAGCGGCTTAACCCACTGAGCCACCCAGGCGCCCAATATTATGCATTTTTGGCAAGAAGTGATGATATACCCTTCTTTTTTTAAAGATTTTATTTATTTTCAGAGAGAGATTGAGCACAAGCAGGGGGAGAGGAAGGCAGAGGGAGACGCAGGCTCCCTGCAGAGCAGGGACCCCCACCCCTCCGCCCCGATGCAGGACCTGATCCCAGGACCCTGAGATCATGACCTGAGCCGAAGGCAGACACTTAATCAACTGAGCCACCCAGGCCCACCCCCACCAACCTTCTTCTTCTTTTTTTAACTTGACTTTTTTTTTTTTTAAGATTTTATTTATTTATTTGACAAAGAGAGAGCACAAGTGGGCAAAGCAGCAGGCAGAGGGAGAGGGAGAAGCAGACTCCCTGCTAAACAGAGAGCTCAATGCAGGACTCGATCCCAGGTCCCCAGGATCATGACCTGAGCTGAAGGCAGATGCTTAACCAACTGAGCCACACAGATGCCCCGATATACCCTTCTTAGTGCATGATATCAAGGGGTGCCTGATGTCAACATGTCCCATTACTGGTGATTTTAACTTCGATCACTTGTTTGAAGTGGTGTCTGCCAAGTTTCTTCATTATAAAGTTACTGTTCCCCCCCCTTTTTTTTTAAAGATTTTATTTATTTATTTGACAGACAGAGATCACAAGTAGGCAGAGAGGCAGGCAGAGAGATAGAGGAAGGGAAGCAGGCTCTCCACTGAGCAGAGAGCCCGATGCGGGGCTCGATCCCAGGATGCTGGGATCATGACCTGAGCCGAAGGCAGAAGTTTTAACCCACTGAGCCACCCAGGTGCCCCTGTTTTCCCCTTTGTAATTGATAAGTATCCTATGGGGAGATGCTTTGAGACTTGGCAAATATCTGTTTCTCATATGTTTATCCTCCAGTTTTATATATCCGTCAATAATTCTTGCCTGCAACGATTACAACTCTGGTGCTTGCCAGATAGTGATCTTCTATTTCCATTCCTTCTATATTATTAATGTAGACTTCTACGGTAAGGAAGAGCTGTCCTTTTCTTCTGTTCATTCAACTATTATATCAGCACGGACTCAGGTATATTTAGTCTATGGGTTATAATCTATTACTCTCACGATTTTTTTTTTTTCTAGAATTGCCCAGATTTGGTTACTGGGGACTTCTGGTTGGCTTCTGTGTCCTTCTGACATGCCCCATCACTGGGAGGCCACTTCCTCACTTTCTGGCAGCACAAACACCCCCCCAACCCCCCACCCTCGCATCTTGCACTTTTCTTGCTCCAGCCCTGGGACCAACCACATCTCCAAAGAACCCTCATTCTTCCACTTAGAAACCAAGATCTGAGTACTGGGTGTGATCATTGCTATGAGGTGTCACTGCCTGTGGGCCTCTCAGGGAGCAGGGCTAGAAAACACAGATCAAGCATCTCTCTAGCTCTCCGTCTGTGTCTGAAGTCATGAGTTCATACTGGTACCTTTAATTCCAATCCAAAGCCATGGTCTTCATTCTAGTCTTCACCTGTCCTCAGTTGTAACTCTTCTCTAACAGAAACCTAGCTCTTACTACCTACACCATAGCTATTTGCTTAACCCCAGCAAATAGGCAGGTACGTAGAGTAGCTTCAGCATTGCAAATTCATACCCCGGTGACAAACAGATGCACTGACCAGAATACAGTTTTGTGCAATTCTTATCTTCAGCTTCATATCCTCAACATACTGTTTTCCAAAGTTACTTAAGTTAGTTCTTTTCTTCTGTCTCCTTCAATGTGGTTATGATGTTTATTTATAATACACTTAGTTTGTCCTTTGGATTTTTGCCTCGTCCTGTTAATTTCAATTATTTATTTGAGGAGGGAGGTGTATGTGAAACATGCTAGGGTTCTAAAGGCCAGAATACAAAAAGCTGTACTTAGGGAAACATCACTCCCCCTCCTCCCTTTACCCCATTACCTGTTTGCACCCGCTCTCTCTCATAGACAACCAATCTCTTTAGCCTGCGACTTACCTTGGCTGTATTTTTTCCCCCACAAATGAGCATATACCTTTTCTCTTCCTTTATTATAGGAAAGGTAGCATATTATTCATGTTCTTTTTTTTAATATTTTATTTATTTGACAGAGAGAAATCACAACTAGGCAGAGAGGCGGGCAGAGAGAGAGAAGGAAGCAGGCTCCCCGCGGAGCAGAGAGCCCGACGTGGGGCTCAATCCCAGGACCCTGGGATCATAACCCGAGCCGAAGCAGAGGCTTTAACCCACTGAGCCACCCAGGCACCCTATACATGTTCTTGAACATAGTACTTTTCTTACTAATCACTGTGGCCTGGAAGTCATTCCATATCAGTTCGTAGACTTTTTCCTCCTCCTCTTTTTTTTTTTTTGAAAGCTGCATAATATTCCATTGGGCAGTTGTACCATCTTTTATTCAACCACTCTCCTCTGTTTGGTCATTTAGATTGTTCCTAATGTATTTTCTTATTGATGAAGTGTATCTCAGGGTAAATTTCTAGAAGCGGGATTGCTGAGTCAAAAAGTTAGTGCGTATATAATTCTGTCAAATATGTCAGTAGTCTCCAAGACCATCCCCAGTTCTGGGATTCACTAGACCCACTCACAGGCTTCAGAAATTGTTATACTGGCAGCTAACATGTATTACAGTGCAAGGATACAAAGCAAGGTCAATAAAGAGGAAAGATGCATGGCGTGGAGTCTCGGGGAACCAGGCACTAGCTTCCAATAATGCTCTTTCAGCAGAATGACACAGCACACTCTTACTCCCCCAGTGATGGACAG
Organism: Meles meles; assembly: GCF_922984935.1. NCBI lineage: Eukaryota > Metazoa > Chordata > Mammalia > Carnivora > Mustelidae > Meles > Meles meles. Next base: position 31,593,040 of record NC_060069.1, on the reverse strand, counting down.
CAGCAACATAGGTCAAGGCTTTCCTGCCAGGGAACCTTCCTTGAGCCTGAGCTGAGGGTTTTTACTGGGGGGGAGGGGGAGAAGGGGGGAGGGGGGCGGGCAGGCGGGGTGTGGCGTGGGGAGGGGCTAGTCACAGAAGCACAAAGTACCTTCATGATTAACTGCAGTTATTGAAACTTCGTGACTCAATTTCAGAACTTAGGAAGGAAGGAGATGTTCCCCATAAGGCACAAACCACATAAACAGGTCAGTACAATGTGGTTCAAAGTTCCACGCATGGAAAATATTCTTATCAGTCTGTAGCACACGGCTCCATTCCCAGAAACCAGCTGAGGACCAGTCCCACAAGCAGGTCCGATGAGAATGTGCAAGAATGAAGAAACTCAGGGCAGCCAGGTTAACTCTCCTGCATATTAGGCATTGCCAGGTTGTCCTTCAGAAGGTCTGCACAGGTTGCATTCCCATCAATAATGGGAATTTGTTTCTTCACGGTCTCACCAACAAAATGTGTTGCCCTAGTTTTTAATTTTTGCCAATCTGATAGGTAAAAAATGCTCTTCGCATTCTTGTAATGTGCATTTCTCTAATTTCAAGTGAACTTGAACATTTTCCCCTAAAAATGGTTTATTTTTACAAATTGAATGGCTTTAGGTTTATAGGCATGTAATTGACTTACATATATTCACATTATACTCAGCTAGTTTGCTAATTTCTCCTTTTGTTTCTAATTATTTATAGATTCTTTGGGGCTTTATTTTCTTCTTTCCGATCTTTACGATTTTAATTTCTCTTTATCTCATTGTACTGACTAGGGCTACCAGTGCAATGTTAAATAGGCGATCATGGACACTTTTGTCTTCTCTCTCATTTTAAAGGGAATCATTCTAATGTTTCCCCATTTTAGGATACTAGGAGGGGGAGTAGATTCCCTTTGTTGAATTTTTTCTAGGATTTACAAAAAATCATGAATCAGTGTTGAATTTACCAAATGCATTTTCTGCATCTCTAAACATGATCATGTGGCTTTTCTCTACTTACATAAGTGTTTATGTATTTTCTAACAGTAAAACCATCTTTGCATTCCTAGTTTAAAACTGACGACTGTGGTATATCTTTCCTCTTTACACACTATCAGATTTGATTCACTAACGTTGTACTTAGAGCTTTTACATCTATTTTTATGAATGAAATGGATCTACAATTTCCATTGTTATACTATAGTTCTCTAGTTTTGTTATTGAAGTTAGAATGATTGGGAAGTTTTTTTCTCTTCTTATTCCCTGAAAAACAATTGTATACACTGGAATAAATTGTTATATAAAAGTTTGGTAGACCTTCCGTAGAACATTTTGGGTCTGGTGTTTTCTTTAGGAAAAGGTTCTTAATTTCTGCTTTCATGTCTTTGAGAAAAAATTATTCTATTTTATATTATTATTATTATTTAGAAAGAGAGAAGAGAAAGAGAGAGATGGGGGTGCTGCATAGATGGAGAGTGAGAGAGAATCTCAACCAGCTCCCCATTGAGCACAGAGCCAGATGTGGGGCTCCATCCCAAGACCCTGAGATCATGACCTGAACTGAAATCAAGAGTCAGACACTTGGGGCACCTGGGTGGCTCAGTGGGTTAAAGCCTCTGACTTTGGCTCGGGTCATGATCCCAGGGTCCTGGGATCGAGCCCCGCATTGGGCTTTCTGCTCGGCAGAGAGCCTGCTTCCCTTCCTCTCTCTCTGCCTGTCTCTCTGCCTACTTGTGATCTCTGTCTGTCATATAAATAAAAAATAAAATCTTTAAAAAAAAAAAAAAGAGTCAGACACTTAACTGACTGAGCTACCCAGGCACCCCTGCTTTCATTTCTTTCATCACTGTAGAACTTGTAAGGTTTTCTATTTATTCTTGAGTCTAGTGAATTCATTTTGTCTTAGGAACATAATTCATCGTTTCAAATTCATTGACATAAAGTTGATGTTAGCATTTAGTTAATATTTTTAATCTTCCTGAGTCTTTATATTCCTTTTCCATATATAAAAAACTTTATTGTATTTTGTTTTTAAATTTTTTATTTAATTTCACCAGGGGTGTGTCTAATTTACTCATCTGCTTAAAGAACCAATTTTGGACTTTGTGGATTCTTTTATTTTATTTTTTATTTCTATTTATTTCTGTCTTAACTTTACTATCTCCTTCCTTTACTTATTTGGGCTTCTACTACTGTTTTTTCCCCACTTTTTATCATGGGCATCTTACTTATTTTCAGTTTTTCTGATTTTCTATTATAAATAGTTAAAGCTATAAATTTCCTACAGAGTACCACCTTTTATACCACGTACAAGTTTTAATATGTTATCACTCATTATGACTCATTTATAAATATATTAAAATTTCCATCATGATCTCCTTTTTGACTTCTGGCTATTCATAAATTTTTAAAAACTTATATGTATATATTTGTAAGACTTATGAGTATAGATATATATGTCCATGGATGGGAAGACCCAATATTATTATCAAGATGTCAATTCTTTCCAACCCGACCTATAGGTTCAATACAAGTCTCAATAAAAAATACAGCAAGCTTCAGTCACTTGGGTGGCCCAGTGGGTTAAGCCTCTGCCTTCGGCTCAGGTCATGATCTCAAGGTCCTGGGATCAAGCCCCACATCGGCCTCTCTGCTCAGCAGGGAAACTGCTTCTCCCTCTCTCTCTGCCTGCCTCTTTGCCGACTTGTGATCTCTCTCTCAAATAAATCAATAAACTCCTTTAAAAAAGATACAGCAAGATGGAACTGTGCCTGAGTGGCTCAGCTGAGTGTCCAACTTTTGATGTCAGCTCAGATCATGATCTCAGGGTCCTGGGATAGAGGCCCACATCATCCCACATCATTAGGCCCCCTGCTGAGCAGAGAGCCTACTTCTCCCTCTGGCTCTATCTACTTCTGCTTGCTCTCTCTCTGTCAAATAAATAATTAAAATCTTTAAAAATAAATAAAATAAAATAACTAAAATCCATTAAACTGACACCACCAATTGCTGATAAGGATTCAGAGAAACAAGCATTTTTCCCTCATTGCTGGTGGGAGTGGAAAATGGTACAGCCACTTTGGAAGACAGTGTGGCAGTTTCTTTCAAAGCTAAACATAGTTTTACCATATGATCCAGCACATGTGTTCTTAGGTATTTACCCAACTGATTTGAAAACTATGTCCACACAAAAACCAGCATGCAAATGTTTAGCAGCTTTAGTCACAATTGCCAAATACTAGAAACAACCAAGATGTTCTTCAGTAGGTGAATGAATAAATTGTGGTAAGTGAATACAGTGGTTTTAAAAAGAGCTATTGGGATGCCTGGGTGGCTCAGTGGGTTAAGCCTCTGCCTTCGGCTCAGCTCATGATTCTAGGGTCCTGGGATCGAGCCCTGCATCACATCGGGCTGTCTGCTGGGCAGGGAGCCTGCTTCCCCTCCCCTCTCTCTGCCTGCCTCTCTGCCTACTTGTGATCTCTGTCTGTCAAATAAATAAATAAATAAATAAATCTTTAAAAAAAATAGAAAAGAGCTATCAAGCCATGAAAAATTATGGAAGATCCTTAAAGCGCATATTGCTAAGTGAAAGAAGCCAGTCTGAAAAGCTATATACTGTATGATTCCAACTATACAACGTTCTGGAAAAGGTAAGATATGCAGTAAAAAGGCCAGTGGTTGCCCAGGATGGTAGAGGAGGAAAAAGAGTTTAATGGGTGGAAGACAAAATTTTTTTTTAGGGCAGTGAAATTCCTGTATGATAGTCTATGGTGTCCTAGGGGACATGACCCTATACATTTGTCAAAACCCATAGGATTTTGGAGATTTTGGAGAGAACCTTTACATATACAAATTTTTTAAAAATCATTTAGGAGACCAAGGGATCCCGGGATGGAAGGCAGACTGACAAATGCCTACAGCTGTATTACAAATGTATGTGACATACACAAGAATTCTAAATTAAGCTATTAAGCTCTTTGTTAGTGACTTCTAATGCAATTGCGTGGTGGTCAAAAGGCAATTTCTGACTATTCTTTGAAATTTGTGGAGGCTTGCTTTCTTGCCTGGTATATGAAAAGTTTTGTTAATGTCCTAAGTAGGTACGAGAAAAACGTGTATTCTCTAGCGATTATATGCAGAATTTTACAAATGGCCACTAGAAAAAGCTCATTAATTGTATTATGCAAACTATCTTTGCTACGTTTTTGTATACCTGACCCCATAGAAAAGATGCACTGAAATTTCTTATTATCATACCAGGCTGCCAATTTCTCTTGTTATATACTTATTATTGTTTTATGTATTTGAAGACATTTATCAGGTTCATATTTATTTATTTATTTAAAAGATTTTATTTATTTGTTTGACAGAGAGAGACACAAAGAGAGAGGGAACACAAGCAGGGGGAGTGGGAAAGGGAGAGGCAGACTCCCGAGGAGCAGGGAGCCTGATGCGGGCCTCGATCCCAGGACCCTGGGATCATGACCTGAGCTGAAGGCAGACACTTAATGAGTGAACCACCCAGGCACCCAGGTTCATATATATTTAAAATTAACATTTAGATAATGAATCTCCCTATTCCAAATGATATTTTATCTTTTTATCTGATAGTAATATTGCTAAATCAGCTTTCTTGTGATGACCGTTTGCCTAACAGAACTTTTTTTTAAAAAAGATTTTACTTATTTAATTGAGAGAGAGACAGAGAGAGCACAAGCAGGGGGAGAAGCGGTCTTCCTGCTGAGTGGGGAATCCGATGCGGGGTTTGATCCAAGGACCCTGAGATCCAAGGACCTGAGCCAAAGGCAGTCACTTAACTGACTGAGCCATCCAGGCACCTCACCTAATGGAACTTTTTCCATCTTCTTACCATCAGCCTTTCATGCTTCTTTAAATGTGCCTTCTTATAGGGTGACCAAATTGTCATGCAAATCAAAAATCTTATGAGAAATGAAGGGGACACTATGAGTCATTATGCCAGCACAAGGGATGGGAACTGGGTGTGTTCTGGGAAAACTGGAAAATACTGGCCATCCTCTGTAAAAAGAGCATATGAATTTAACTTTTAAAAGGCTTAATCAGGGGCGCCTGGGTGGCTCAGTGAGTTAAAGCCTCTGCTTTCGGCTCAGGTCATGATCCCAGGGTCCTGGAATCGAGCCCCGCGTTGGGCTCTCTGCTCAGCACGGAGCCTGCTTCCCCCTCTCTCTCTGCCTGCCTCTCTGCCTACTTGTGATCTCTCTCTGTCAAATAAATAAATAAAATCTTTAAATAAATAAATAAATAAAAGGCTTAATCAGATGCCTGGGTGGCTCAGTCATTAAGTGTCTGCCTTCCGCTCAGGTCATGATCCCAGGGTCCAGGGATCAAGTCCTGCATCGGACTCCTTGCTTGGCAGGGACCTGCTTCTCTCTCCGCCTCTACCTGCCACTCTGATTGCCTCTCTCTCTCTCTCTCTCTCTGACAAATAAATAAATAAATAAAATCTTTAAAAGGCTTAATCCATGGGAGCATCTGGGTGGCTCAGCGGCTTGTGTCCAGCTTGTGATTTCAGCTCAGGTCCTGATCTCAGGGTCATGAGATCCCACTCCACACTCAGCAGGGAGTCTGCTTGAGATGCTCCCTCCCCCTCTGCTCTTGCCGCCTGCTCTCTAAACAAATAAATAATCATTACAAGGCTCAATCCATGATAATCAGTGTACCATGTCTCATTTCTCCAATCTCTATTGTCATCTGCTTTTTCTGTTTCTTTTCCTTTTTTTCTCTTTCCTTGACTTCTTTTGGATTGAGGGTTTGTATTCGTTTTCCCCTTCAGTCTACCTTTTCCCACTACTGTTCTCTAGGTATATCACTGGAATGGTTGGTGGTCCTTGAAATTTTATCATGCAAATGTGCCTTCGAATGCTGGTTTCTCTGTCCTACCCCCAAACAATGGAAAGGTTGTAGGTTACTTTGGCTCAGATTGTCCCCCTCTTGACATATATTATTGTTGCCCATCATTCAATCTTTTTTTTTCCTGCCACAAATGGACAGGATTTTTATGATTTAATACGATCAATAGTTGGATCTGCTTACATGTTTTCCATGTTCGATTGCTCATTATTGGCATCTGAGGCTGTCCTCCCGAGATAGTTTTCCTCCTCCTTATTCTTTAGGACCTCAGTTAAATCAGGTCACTTACATGAATGCTCCCTCAATGTCTGAGTTGCTACAACTGTCTTTATTTTGCCCTAGTTCTTGATGGATAATTTTGCTGAGTCAGCAATTCTAGATCGGCTATTTTCTTTTTTTCTCAAGACTTTCACTCTCTTTTGGTTTCCTTGTTGCTTATCTTGTTTCTTAACAGAAGACCGTTAATACCACACTGCCCCTTTGTCAGTGACCTGTCTTCTCTCTAGATGTTTCTGAAGACCTTTGTCACAGCGATTCTGTGGCTTTATTACAAGGTGCGTGGCTATGGGTTTCTTTTTTATGGATCCCACCTGGGATATGCTGCTTCCTGAGTCTATGGATTCATGTTTTCCAAGCTTTTAGAAAATGCGTTGCTTTTATCTCTTTAACTCTTACTTCTCCATTGCACCTACTGGGCCTCCAACTGGATGCATGGTAAACCTTGTATCTCCTGAGTCTCTTTGCCGCTCTTTCACATTTCATCTGTGTGTTCCAGTGTGCTAATCCTCTGTGTCAAATCTGACTCAGCTTTTTTCCTTTGAGTGTTTCCATTTTAGAAGTTCAGTGTCTTCTCTCCAAAAATGTCTTTTTGCTGATTCTTGTCATGAGTTCATCTTGTAATTAGGACTTTCATGTCTTTAAAAAGTTTGTACATGGGACACCTGGGTGGCTCAGTTGGTTAAGACAGCTGCCTTCGGCCCAGGTCATGATGCCAGCGTCCTGAGATCGAGTCCCACATTGGGCTCCTTGCTTGGCAAGGGAGCCTGCTTCGCCCTCTGCCTCTGCCTGCAACTCTGTCTGCCTGTGCTTGCTCTCTCTCTCTCTCTAATAAATAAATAAAATCTTTAAAAAAAAAAAAGTTTGTACGAGAGTAGCTCTATACACTTGGCACCTGACAGTTCCAACACCTGCAGTCAGGGGCTGCTGGTTCTTTTTTCTATTGACTCAGAATGCATTGCCTTCTCAAGACTTTTAGAATGCTTCCTTTTGAAATCTTTGTTGATCTGCTTATATTCTTACAGTCAATATTGCTATCTCTCTCCCTCCTCCCCCTTACCTGCCTTTCCAGTTAGGCTCTATGCTGCTCTACGCCTCTCTACCATTTTGATGCCCAGGTGTCCCAACTTCTGTGGTCACCTCGCTACTCCTGATCCAGATATCTTGGGGGATTTTGCCTGTTTTTTGGGAAGACTTTTCCCTGGAGATCTCTCCTACCTTTTACAAGACTGGAGGTGTCTGTTTGTCCGTCTAACCAAAATTTCAGTTGTGGGGAAGCTGTGGGAGAGAAAACTCCTCGGAACTTATTCATGTCAACAGAAGCATAGCATTTTCTAAAACATTTACCAAATGCTAAGTGCACTGAAAATCAGGGATGGGTAGGGCCCCTAGGGAACAAATTATGTTAACGAAGAAACTTCCTACTCGAAGGAAGAAACTAGAGAGAACATCGAGGCTGGAATCCAAACTTCCGCTTGGTGGCTCCCCAGCCAGTCTCGGATGTCTGGGAGATGGGGTCAGCAGAGACTGAGCTGTATCCTTTCTTTGAACAGATGGCAACAGAAAATGGCTGCAAGGTAAAGCACAGATCCCACCATTCTTCCATGAACTCGAACCAGCTTGAGGTACCAGTGCACACCCAGTCCCCATCTCTGGAGATGCTGTTACGCAGACTGAGGGCCTCGGAAGCCCAGAAGGATGACAATTTTGCCAACATCCTGGATGTGGTGGGGGAGTTTGGCACATTCCAGCGGAGGCTGGTGGCCCTCACCTTCATCCCCAACATCCTGTTGGCCTTCTTCGTGTTTGCTGACATCTTCATGTTCGCAGCCCAGACGCCCTATTGCAATACCAGCTGGATATTGGCAGTGGAACCCAATCTGTCAGAGGCTCAGCAGTTGAATCTGACCCTGCCCCGAGAGCCCAATGGCAGTTTCCAGACATGCCTCATGTACTTGCCTGTGGCCTGGGATCTGGATTCTATTATCCAGTTTGGCCTCAACTATACAGAGTCATGCCAAGATGGGTGGATCTATCCGGAGGCCAAGAAGCGATCGCTGGTCAATGAGGTGTGCCTTCTCCTGAGTTGTCTGTAGCTACCCGACAGGCCCGGAGATGTGCCCTCACCCTCCCTGAACAGATGCGGATACTGAGCCTCAGGGAGGGGAAGCAACTGGTCCACGGTGACCTTGCAGAGGCAGGGCCAGGGCAGCAATGCAGGATCCCTGTTGTCTAGGCCTCGCCTCACCTGTCTTTGCCAGGAAACTAGAGCTGACGTGGGGGTCGAGGCCCATGTCAGCTGGCAGGCTTTGCCATCTGTCCAGGGAACTGCTCCGTAGCTGTGGTTCCTCTGTCTGAACTCACACACGACAGAGAACTGGGGGAGGGAGCAGCTTGGATCAGGTACCTCTTGCAGGGTTTCTCTGCCGCAGCTGTAACCTGGCCCTTCCCTGCACAGACCTGCCCAGTTTGAATCTATGGGCTGGGGCCGTGACACCTGCATTTGGGAAAGGGTCTTCAGTGATTCCAGCCTTTGCTCAGTTACATTTCCACCCATTCCCCACCATGGCCTGGGCCTCCGGTCCCCTCTCTCCAGGCCTCAATCCCGGGGTCTGCCAGATGCAGGACGGGCACACGCACAGCTGCCTGTCCCTGTCCCAGGCTCCTTCTGCCTAAAGGCCCACCCTGCGTGGGAGTGATGAGGGTGTGGTGGTGGTGGTGGTGGCTCAGTCCCTAGTCCCCAAAGGTTGATCCTGGGTAAAGGCCTGTATCCAATCTTGTGTAAAACCCCCAGTTTGACTTGGTGTGTGGCAAGGACGGGAACACGGAAGGCGTGCAGACCATGTTAACGGCCGGCATCCTAATAGGGTCCCTCATCTTTGGGTTCGTAAGTGACAAGTGAGTGTCCTGGACTTCCCTCTGGTCCCTGGAAGCCCCTGCCTCCTCCTCCTGGGCATTCAGAGCTGGAGTCTCAAGCTGGGGGCGGCGAGGGCAGGGGCACTCTGGAGGCCTACAGGCTGCTCCGGGCCGGCCCCGGGTGTCCTGCTGGGCCAGCCCACGGAGGTCCAAGCCCTTGGCACAGCCTCCGTTGGATGCCCGCAGGCTGGGCCGCTACCCCACCATCCTGATGTCGCTGCTGGGGCTGACCGTCTTCGGCTTCGGGACAGCCTTCGTCAGTACCTTTCACCAGTACCTGTTCTTCCACTTCGGCGTGTCCCACGCCTTGGTGTGCTACGCCATCAGCAGCGTGTGTTTAGGTGAGGCCCTGCTGCCTGGTGGGGGGATGGGGAGAGGGGCCACCTGGGTGCACAGGGGCGGGGCCTGGGGGCGCCGCGGGGGCGGGGCCAGCGTGGGGTGTGGCTGGCGCAAGGAAGGGGAGCCAGCAGGATTAATGGAGTCCCGTGGAGGCTGGCAGGGGTGGGAGGAGCTTCCACCTGCAACGTCCTGGAGGTGCTGGAGAATCTGTGCTCAGACTGCCCTTCCACCCCCATTCCCCATCCTAGCCCCTCGTACCCCACACATTCCCCGGTCATACCTCTTGTGTTCCCCTCCGCCCCCCGTGGCTTATATGTATTGAGCCCCTCAGAAGGTCTGGGCCAGCTGCTAAACCCTCTCCATGTACTGTCTCCAGTCATCGTGACAGCACTCTCTTCGGGAGGTACTCTTCTATTATCCCTTTAGCAGAGAAGCCTCAGGAAGTTAACCAGCTTGCTCAGGGCCACACAGCAGTTACAGGAAGGAGTGGGATTTCATCCCAGGCCTGTGGGGTACCAAAGCCCCAAGTTCCCATACGCTCATTCAGCTTCCAGCTTCAGTGGCCTGGTGAGCTCAGGGTCCCCAGGCAGGAGACCTTTTCTCCTTGGAGCTTATCCAAGGGAACTGGCTTCTTCACAGAAGACTGAGGCACTAAGAACAAAGATAAGGGCACACACTTCTTGCCTCACCACGTCAGGCCACATGTGAGGAACTGTGCCCAGCGTGGGCCATCTCTGCGAGAGAGACATCTGGTCAGGCAGGAGCTGTTGAGAGGGAGCGGTGAGGTCAGGAAGGCACTGGAGGCTATATGTGTGATTGGGAGGTCAGACAACGGGCCTAGGACGTGTCTGCTTGGCTGTGAAGTACTGTTGACCTCGGGCAGAAGAACCTTTACCCAGGTTGAACTGTCCCCAGCAGGGCTGGGGCATCTCAGAAGGCTGGGTGCTGGGGTAACCTCAGGGACCCTGAACTGACCATGATTTTGTCCTCTTGGCCTCCACACAGCTACCGAGTGGCTAATAGGCCAGCACCGGGCCCACGCCATCATCCTGGAACACTGCTTTTTCTCTGTGGGAATCATGTTCTTGAATGGGCTTGCCTACAGCCTCTCCCACTGGCGGTTGCTGTTTCTGTTGGGTGGGGCACCTGTGTTCCCCCTCATCTCCTATATCTGGTGAGCAAACACGGGCGTGCGCAGTGATGGGTCTGATGGGCTGGAAGTTGAGGGGTCTGGAGGGTCCTTGAAGGGGTGAAGTGGGTAGAATTTTCCCTTGGAGAAAATACATGTGGATGAAATGAGAAAGAGCCCAGGGCAGAGCCTCTGGAACCCTAACATTAATCCCCAACAGAGATGCTCACAGAGATGTCAAGAAGTGGTCAGAAAAAATCAGAAGCCAAAGTGTTGAAAGGCAGGGTTGAAGGCAAGAAAGGTGATGCTGGGGAAGAAAGCATTTGTGACCCTGAGGTGGCTTCAGTGCAATGGCAGGGGGTTGAGGAAAGAGGAGGGACTGAAAGATGGAGCCTTCCAGGAGATGACTCTTTGCACAGTGCTGGGCTGAGGTGGGCAAGGGGATAGTGATGACGTGGTTGGACAGCGAAGACCGTCAGGGTAGAGTACGTGGTGTTCTGAATTGTGGGGAGTCACAGACAGAAACCTGAGACTCCCAAGCTAGGAAGGGACACGTGATGGGAGAGGGAGAGAAGAGAAAGCGGGTGGAGAGTAAGAGGAAGAGACAGAAGTCACCTGGGTAGGGACAGCAGTTCTGTGTGGAGAAAGGATCAGGATTCACCTTGACATCATCATGGTTAATCTTTTCAACTTTGAAAAAAAGACGAGTCTCCTGTCCTGGGGGCAGAAGGGGTGGGGGGTGGTGAGAGGAGAACTGAAGCTTCAGAGGGTCAAAATAACTTGCCCAAGTCCACACAGATGCAAAGTGGCAGACCTGGGGTTTGACTCTGTGTGGCTCTGAATTTTACCCACCGTGCCATGCACAACATGGATTATAAGAGGTGCTGTTACCTGTTAAGAGCTCAAGCATGTATGTGGCTTGGAGATCTTCCAAATTCCAAAGCTGGCTGCCATCTTTGGCAGTCACTGACATTCCCAAGTGGGTCTAGGGCCCCGCGGATGCCAGGGGGCATGACTCTGTCATGGGAGCTAGGAAATAGTGTTCGATGGCTTGACCTTAAAACATTTTTTTTAAAAAAAGGAATAAATTCATGTTGTTAAAGACTTAATACCAAAAGGTTGTGGTGAAAAATAAGTCAAAAATTTCAGCTCCTCTCAGCTCCCCCAGGTCCTTCCCCAGAAGCCATCACACTGTGGACTCTTAGCCCTTTCTTCTGGTAGGTGCCTACAGAGTTCTACATTCTGTGAGCAGACAGCTCGTTGGATGGGGCACATTTTTCTTCAGACAGGTCCTGTCAGCTGTTCTTCCCTGACACTTGACAATATCCTGGGCAGTTTCCCTCTCTTTACAGTCAATTCTTTTTTCTTTTTTTTGTCAAAGATTTTATTTATTGGAATGCTTGGGTGGCTCAGTCAGTTAAGCATCTGCCTTCAGCTCAGGTCATGATCCCAAGGTCCTGGGATCGAGTCCGACATGGGGAAAAGGCTTCTCCCTCTGCCGGCGACTTCCCCTGCTTGTGCTTGCATGCTCTCTCTCCGACAAACAAATAAATAAAATCTTTGACAAAAAAAGTTTTTAAAAAACAGATTTATTTTATTTATTTATTTTAGAAAGACAGAGCAAGTGAGTGGGGAGAGGAGCAGAGGCAGAATCTGTGGGGAGCCCAATGCAGGGTTGGATCTCAGGACCCCAGGATCATGACCTGAGCTGAAATCAAAAGTCGAACACTTAACCAACTGAGCCACTCAGGCACCCCCTCTTTACAGTCATTCTTAATTGTAAGAAAAAGTCTCATTTTGCTCATTCAGACTCACTTTGAAGCATTAAAAAATCCAGTCTTGTCCAGTTTAAACTTAATCTTTCATCTAGTTCACAGCTTCTCCCTGGTGGCTAACCAGCTCAGGCGAGGTTTCTGACCTTTGCCCTTCCTCCTTTGTCTCCCTGCTCTGACCTTCCAGGTCCTAGGCAGGGGCTAGGGCATCAGAGAAAAAAGAGGTGTGGGACAGGGGCTGTAACTGGTGGTCACTGTGCTCTGCAGGGCAGATGTTCGGAGGCCGATGCCTTTCAGGGCTCATATGTAGGTCTTCAGGGGCCCACCTGGTATTTCCCAATGCTCCAGACACCGTCCTTATGACCTCTCCACACCCTGTCGCTGGCAGTTCACCCATAGCTTCTCTCTGCAGAGGTCTCCTTGCCCTAGCATGCGGGGTGACTTCAAGATCGCAGGGTCCACTTGGCCAAAAAGGCTCTCACCGCCCCATCCCCCACCCTGCCATTGCAGGTGGCTCCCACCAACTTCTTGCCTGACCATATTCAGGCTGACCTTTGGGTTCGCATAGGCACTCCAACTTGAGGGTGTGTGAATTAACTCTCCCCGTAAATGACTGCCTGTACTACAGGGCAGTCCCCTCATTTCTGAATCAGTAAGTTCCAGGCAAAGAGTGGGAGGGCAAACTCCCTTTCTCGAAGGTGGTCCCCTTCACCAGGTTTGAATAGATGAAAGCGACCTGGGGAGGGCAAGAGAGTCTCACTACCACAAACTGGAAATTTCCAAACCTCTCTTGGTGGCTGAGGGAGGTGGCTACCACGCTCTTCCGTATCTTTATTTTTATTTTTAGTGAATCCTGTCCCAAATGTGGTAACACCTCTCTTTAGAATGGGAGATTATCAGTCATTGTTAATAGCCTTGGGACATCAGCAGAAATTCCAAGACAAAATTTCCATGTAATGTTCGGTTACGCAGCTCTTCCTCATTCTCTGATTTTATTATTTTCTCAATAGCGTTGGAAACTTGTACTATGAAGATAAAATTGCAAAACCTTCTCAGATGTTTTGGGGGATACAAGTTATAGAGTTTTCTTTTTTTCCCTCTCCTGCTCCCTACATTACCTGTGTCCTCTGGGGTAATTTTTGTTTTCTTGCTTGATATTTTTTGGCCCCCTTTACATTGAGAGGTCTTCCCCCCCCCCAACATTTGGTGATTTTTGATCATCCCTTCATCTTTAAGAGCAAGTTACTAAGATGCTAATGGGAAGCTGTGAACAGAAGCTGACTGCCTGGTAATCCTGTAGGGCAATGCATCTCAAATTTCCAGTAGCAGCAGAATCAATCACATGGGGGCTGGTTAGAACATCAGTGACTGGGCTGTGCCCCCAGAGCGTTTCAATCAGCAGGACTGGGGCCGGGCCTGGGAATCTGAATTTCTAACGAGTTCCTTGGGGATGCTGATGCTGCTGGTCCACTGACCACACTTTGAGAATGATTACCACTGGGTGACCAAATGGCAGGTGCCTTCTCTTTGAGGATCCCAAAGTCAGGGTGTTACCTGGCTCAGGTTGTTTTGCTCCCCAGTGGGGCTGGGAGTGGGGACTCTGATCATCATCAGTGATAGGGTCTGTGATCAAAGGAGTGAGAGTGATACAAAGCAAAGGTCAAGCAAAGCTTTATTTTGTGCCAAGCATCGAGAATCAAACCGACCGGTTGGGACTGCCTCTTACAGAGAGAGAGACTTCTCCCAGCCTCACAGACAAACTTTCACAGAGCAAAGGCCATGCAGTTGAGCCTGGCCACACACAGGTGGCCGGTGAGATTGCAACACACAGAGAAAGCTGCACAGTCATGCTAGGTCACACACGGGTGGCCAATTGAATTACAATTCACCCCATAGTAGCCATTTGAACTAGCCTATCACCTTGGTCAGAATTGGCACCCAAAAGGCGGGGCCCACATTCTTTAGGGAGACAGTGATCGGATGTCTCCACCTGGCCTGACTCGTCCTTGCATTCCGGCTCTGTTATCTCCAGCTGACCTGACCCGCCCTTGTATTTGGGCTCTGTTATCAGGGACTGGTCAACCATATTTTACTGCATAAACAACAAAATGGCTGTTTAATCTGAGATGGAATCGCTCTGGCTAAGTAGGCCCTTACAGTGACGGGGCTCCATTCCCCTGTGTTTGTCCTCAGCCTGGCTTAGGCTCTGGGTGCAAACTACAGAGGGAACTGGAGTCCTGTTGGGGAGGACTGGGTGTTCTGGGTCCCCTCGCTACGTGCAGTGCCTTACCGCCTGGTCACTGACCTGCCTCCACCCACTTCCAGGCTGTGTGTATGTTTGTGAAATCTTTCTTCTACCCGCCCTCTCTCCCACTCTCTTTGTTGAGATCCACTTTCTTTTCCTCCAGTTTAGAGTGAGCACATGCTCAATCTCCCATCTTTTTGAAACAGTCCCCGTTGGGTGACTTTCTTTGGGAGTGTTCCCAGCCTTACCATGGAGAAGGGTGGCAGGGGGACTTCCTGCTGGCCCCCTAGCAGAGAGCAGGGGCAGGCAGAGAGAATGAAGTTGCCCCTAGTGACAAGGGCATTGCCCAGCTGGCCACGGGAGTTCAGGCTGGGGCCTGGATTGGGGATGGGGGTGCAAGAAGTCAGCTTGCTGATGGCATAGTTTGTGAAGAGTGCCTGCCTCATCAGGGCACTGAATTCCATACCAGCTCTGCCTCTGTGACCTTGGGCAAGTCCTTACCCCCTTAGACTGGGAATAAAATGGGGATAATCATACTAGGTCCAGGGTTGGGCAGGAATTAAATTGGCTGATTTATATGTAAGGGCACCAAGCACATTCCCAGGCACATCCTAAGTGCTTTAAGTGCTTACCTGTGTGGATTCTGACAGCCTGGGAGGACCTGGAAGAATCAGGAGATCAGAGTTATTCCAAGGTCAAGGGCAGTGGGCACTGTGGGAGGGGAGGAGATGGGACAGAGCGGATCTCTATTCACCCCAGCACAGGCTGTTAGGAGACAGAAAGGGGCAGGAGAAATGCCGACCATGAGAATGGGGTCCGAACAGAGTGTTGTGAGCATGAGCGCTGGTGGAGGCAGCAGACGGGGAAGAAGCTATAGGACAGAGGCAGCCAGGCTCTGGGATGACCCTGAGGGGCACTGGGGGCTGTGTGTCGCCTGGGGAAGGGCTGGCTGCCAGCAAGGGGCAGAGGCACCTTGAGGTGGAGGGTCACTTTCAAGGCCTCCAACATCCATGTCGCATTATGTCAGAGGTCTCTGAGGCAGCTTAGAAGGATGGCTAAGTGTGGGTGGGCCACACAGGATCGTGCCGGAGTCCCCGAGGTGGCTGCTGATGAAGGGAAGGGTGGAGGAGGCCAAGCAGATGCTGTGCTACGCGGCCGGTGTGAACAAGAAGATCATTCCCTTAAGTCTGCTGGACAAGGTAAGAGGCCTTGGGCCTGCAGCAGGGCCAGGGTTAGGGCTGTGGAGGAGCCTCTTCCTCCTGGGACCTCTGCCCAGAGGCTGTCCCCAGCCCACCACTCGAGGAGAATGGTGACAGCAAAATTGAAGCCTGCCAGCAGAAGGCCAGAGACCAAGCTGGCATTGGGTGAGGTGGGGGTGGGGGGTGGGTGGGATTTGAGGTCCTGTGGGGGTGGGGAGCAAGCTGGGGTCTCAGTCTGGCCTCTGGTTGGTCCTGCTTGTCTTGTAGCTGCAGCCGCCCGGGAAGAAGGTGACTAAGGCCTCTGTCCTGGACTTCTATAACAATAAGTACCTCCTCAAGGTGACCTTGGTGATGGGTTGTGTGTGGTGAGTACCCAGGACTGGCCAGCAGGGTGCAAGCAGAACCTGCCAGAAGCTGTTGGTGAGGGGATGGGCAGGCTGCGGGGGGACAAGGCTGGAGGACACCGGCTTGGCTACAGATCCGGACCTCCGAGCTTCTTTCTGCCCCCCCCCCCCCCCGCCCCCATTCCCACCCTGCTCCACTTGTCTCTGCCCCTGTCTTTATTCCTGCCCTGTGTGCTGCATCTCCCTCTCTCTCTCTCTCTCCCTCCCTCTCTCTCTCTTCTGGCTTCATTTCAGGTTTACTGTGGGTTACAGTTATTTTATGCTGATCCTCAAGTTGAAGGATTTGGGCGTGAACATCCACTTCACACAAGTGATTCCTGGCATCGTGGAGGTGCCCGCCCGGCTGTGCTGCATCTTTCTCCTTGAGCAGATCGGGAGGAAGTGGAGCTTGATCGTGACTGTCTTCCAAGGCTCCCTTATGTGCTTGCTTGTCCTTATCCTCCCCTCAGGTATGGCTCACCCTCCCCTGGGTAACCCTGCCAAACCCTCCTGCTTCCTGAGACCCCTTCTTCCTGCCCTGTTTGGCCAACAAGACACCCTGGGAGTCAGCGGCTGCACGCACAGCCCTCTTGCCCTCCTGAGCTGGTGCAGGCCATTGGAGCACTGCCCTCCTCAAGGGCGCTTGAGGCTTCTGGGTGCTGGAAGCTCTCTCAGAAACGGGGAAGAGGAAGGGGTGCTGTCCCCGAGAGAGAGAGTCGGCAGCCTTCTTCCGGCCTGCGTCCGATTGGATGGTTGAGTGTGAACAGATGCCCACAGATAGCCCTTCAACTGGTGCCCCTCTTGTCTATAGCCTCTGATTGGGAAATGTCTGTTATCTGGAACTTCACTAGGACAAAACAACAAGCTCTCAGGAACATTCTTACAGGGTGGCCTCTCCTCCCTATAGGCACAGTACCCTTCAGCTCAGAACTAGACAAGGAAACTGGAGGGGGGAGGGGGGTGAAGGCACAGCAATATTTTCAAAATTTCAAAGAGTCCTGGGCCGATGAATATGACCAGGTCATAGGGCTAGAGAGTGGGGATGTCAGTGCTCACTCAGTCAGAACTGCTAACCATGAGGGCCCCCTCAGCTGCTGGGGCCAGAGCCGGGAAGCAGTGTCCAGGGGCTGCCTCCAGAGTCTGCCTCCTGCTCTCTCAGGGCTAGAATTCCATGTTTCGCCTGGGACCGGTCCTCTCCCAGATGTGGGCAGTGTTAAGCAGCTAAAGCAAAACGAGGTCACACATGCATTCTTAAATTGCTGTGGCTTGGTAGTTTTTGTAAAAAGTGGGCCTATACAGAGCCAAACGGAAATGTTTAAAACTCTCAAATGTGTGAGAGAAACTAGGAGTAGAATCCCCAGTAGATAAAACTAGATTTCTGGTTTCATCCCAGAGCCAAGAAAAGCTGGGGCCAGAGCAGGGAGTGAGGCGGTGGCAGGGGCCGGCAGAAGCTCCCAGAACTGCAAGGGGTCCCCTCCCAGTCAGTGAGCAGGGGCACCTCCCCCACCCCCCTCCAGCTTCCCCAAGCCTGAGGAATGGGCTTTCCCAGATCTTTCTTCCTCCTCTTCCTCCCTCAATGCATACCTCTGGCTGCCCAGGGTTGGGAATCCCGACTCTAGGGACCTAACACTTCTGCGCACCCTTCCACCCGGAGCACACGAGCGCACGAGCACAAGTCCCTGCTTCCTCCGCCTTGCAGAGGATAATAGGGAAGGTGGGAGGGCCCTGAGCAGGCCATGGGGTAGGGGAAGCTGCCTCAGGTGAGGATATGGAAGACAAGAATGAACCTGGAGGCGGAGGTGCTGGGGCTGGGAGGTCATGGGGTGAGCAACTCTCTCACTGCAGATGTACTAACTTCTAGCCTGGCTGGGCCTGAGTGTGCGGATCAGCTGCGGGGGGGTGGGGGCGTATGGGGGGAGGGTTGGGATCATGGGGGATGGGGACACGGTTTAGATGCCTTCGGGGAGGCCCAGGCTCAGGCGGCCATGTTGTCTGGCCACAGACCTGAAATCCATGATGATCATCCTGGTCGTGCTTGGAGAGTTCAGCCTGGCGGCCTCAGTCTCACTGTTCTTCATCTACACCGCGGAGCTCCTGCCCACAGTCCTCAGGTAGGCGGCCTGGCGGGCGAGGCCGTGGGACGTGGCTAGGGCGCGGCTCTGGCGTTGGGTCCCAGAAGCTCCCCGCAGTCAGAGTGACAGGCACGCTGAGTGGTTTCCCTGGATGTCCCCATTACGCCTTACAAATACCCCCGCAAACCTCTTCGTTAACCCTCTCTCAGCCAACAGGGTCAGTTGAGGCCAGCCCGCAGATAGCAGAGGGCAGATTTGGCCTTGCTCTGGGGGTCTGAATGGTGTGCTGCTCTGAGGGTCCGGCTGGGCTGTACCCCATGGCAGTGGGTGGGGGTGGGTGGGGGTGGGATGGGGCGGGGGCAGGGAAGCCCTTGGTCCCTGGTTAGGGTGGCGGCTCCCCCTCCCCACCCAGCTCTGCTACCCTGTCTTCTCCGCACACCTGCCTGCGCCCTGGCTCTCACTTCCCCGATCCTGAAGCAGGCCCCAAAGCCAAATACTCCACAGACCCTCCGTGAGTAGGCTGGAGACTGGAGCATGTGAAGTTTGGGGAGCCAGGGCTTCCACCCCACCTCCACCCAGTCTCTGGGCCCAGGAGGCCTCCTTGATGAGCTCTTACCTCCCCTTCCAGGGCGACAGGTCTGGGGCTGGTGTCTCTGG
Source organism: Meles meles (assembly GCF_922984935.1). NCBI lineage: Eukaryota > Metazoa > Chordata > Mammalia > Carnivora > Mustelidae > Meles > Meles meles. The sequence goes on along the minus strand of NC_060069.1, from coordinate 31,574,146 downwards.
CCTGGACAAGTGGCGCCATCTCATCCCTGGCCATCACCTACCAGAAACTCATCATCCTGCCCATCTTTCTCTGCTGCATCTCAGCTGCCCTGTCCTTGTCCCTCTGCTCCCTGCTGCCGGAAACGCAAGATCGGGCTCTCCCTGATAACCTGGAGCACTACTTCCTGCAGACAAGGTAGGTGTGCGAGGCCCCTGGCTCTGGCCCCTGAGACTATGTCAGGCACTGTCCACCCCTGCCTGTTGGCCAGAGGGGCCTGTGAGCCCAGGGCCACTCTGTGTCTATAACAGCCTCCCCAGCTCTCCTGGATGTCGCCACCTGCCTCCTCTCTGCAGCCTGGCCTCTGCCAGCTTCTGTCCTTTTGGCTCTCCATAGTTTCCATAGTTTGGCTCTCCTGACCAGCCTGGGCCAGGCCTTCTCCTTTCCTCCCTCTCTGGCTCCCTGTCTGGCCTGGGTGCTGCTCCTAGAGATAACCTGGGCTCTCTCCCTCCCAGGGTACAGGGCCTGGCGGGGGACCAGCTCTCTGAGTACCTTTCCTTTCTGATCTGCACTCTCAGCTTCTCGAAAAGGACCCAGTCTTTTTAAAATTATTATTAACATATAATGTGTTATTTATTTCAGGGGTACAGGACCATGAATCATCAGACCTACACAATTCACAGCACTCACCAGAGCACATACCCTCCCCAATGTCCACTACCCAGCCACCCCATCCCACCCCCTCCACTCCCCAGCAACCCTCAGCTTGTTTCCTGAGATTAAGAGTCTCTTATGGTTTATCTCCCTCCCTGGTCCCACCTTGTTTCATTTTTTCCATCTTTATCCTCCATGAGCTCCCACCCTGCCTCTCAAATTCCTCATATCAGGGAGATCATATGATAATCGTCTTTCTCTGATTGACTTACTTCGCTTAGCATGATACTCTCTATTCCATCCACATCATTGCAAATGGCAAGATTTTGGGATTTTTGGTGGCTGCATAGTATTCCATTGTATATATATACCACATCTTCTTTATTCATTCATCAGCTGATGGATATCTAGGCTCTTTCCATAGTTTGGCTATTGTGGACATTGCTGCTATAAACATTTGGGTGCACGTGCCCCTTCGGATCACTACGTTTGTATCTTTAGGGTAAATACCCAGTAGTGTGATTGCTGGTTGTAGGGTAGCTCTATTTTTAATTTCTTAAGGAATCTCCACAACGTTTTCCATAGTGGCTGCTTGCCTTCCCACCAACAGTGTAGGAGGGTTCCCCTTTCCCCTTTCTCCGCATCCTTGCCAACATATGTCTTTTCCTGACTTGTTAATTTTAGCCATTCTGACTGGTGTGAGGTGGCATTTCATTGTGGTTTTGATTTGTATTTCCCTGATGCCGAGTGATGGGGAACACTTTTTCATGTGTCTGTTGGCCATCTGGATGTCTTCTTTGCAGAAATGTCTGTTCATGTCTTCTGCCCATTTCTTGATTGGATTATTTGTTCTTTGGGTGTTGAGTTTGATAAGTTCTTTATAGGTTTTAGGTACTAGCCTTTTATCTGATATGGAGGACCCAGTCTTGATTCATGACTCTACCTCAAGGTTCCAGTGGCCCAGAGCCCTATTTGGGAACTGGGCTCTGCCCCCACTGCTCTAGAGGCACATCTGGCCTCTGGTCTCCTGGTTTCATGACTGGCAGAACCATGCCTTCTGAGGTTTGAGTCAACATGGCCCATCACTCTCACCTGGACCTGAGGGGACCTGAGCACCAGTGAGGGGCAGAAGCTACATGATGTTCTCCAGGGCCCTGGGCTCATACCACAGGGTAGCTGCCTCTGGTCATCTTCTGCCCTCCTCCCCACCATCCTTCTCCTCTTTCCCTCCCTCATCAAACTCTCCCTGACACCATCTGTGCTGGGCGTTGTACTGGGGCTGGACTGGCGGTCTCCAGCCTTAAGTGACAGTTTGTGGGGAGAAAGACATGCCAACAGTCTTCCCTTAATGGGCTCTGAGGGAGAGATGCATAGGAACTAGGGAGGAACTTTAGTTTGGGGAGTTGGGGCAGGCTTCATAGAGGAAGTGGCAATGAAGGAGGGCTTTGAAGAATGAAGAGGGGTTTGCCCCATCGTAGAGAGGGGGGATGTGATGCTTCAGAATTTCTAAGAACACAGACTCTGGAGCCAGAGGGCCTGCATTTCTGTCTCTGCTACCACTTCCTCGCATGTGCCCAGGGGAGTTATCTAATGCCTCAGAGACTCATCTGCTTCATTTGCAAAATGGAATGATAGCAGAGTCATAAAAATCCCTAGCGCTTCCTGAACCTTGACCATGTGTCAAATCCTGCTCCACAGAGACCTTTTCATACGTTGTCCTAACAACCACATGCAAGGTAGGTCCTGTCCCTGCCCCCCATTTTACAGATGAAGAAACTAAGGCACAGAGAAGCAAAGACATGTGGCCTAGGCTTTCTCTGTCATGGGGCTTTGGGCAGGATTAAGCCCACGTAAGGTACTTGGTGCAGAATCTGGAATGCGCCCAGTGCTCCGTATGTGCTAGGGATGAACCCCCAAAGATGCAGCACTGTGAAGGGCCTGGGTACGGGTGGGAGATGGCACACCCCAGTTCTGGTGGTGAGGGTCCCTCACGGGCACGTGACAGAGCTTGGCTGGGAACACGCAGGCGTGGGAAAGCCAAATGTCTCAGGCATGCGGAGCCCAGCATTGCTTTCCTTAGCTCCGAAAAATGCAGGTCCTGACTTGCTCTCCAATGGCTTCTTTAGGAACATGGCGGAGGACATGTTCACCGAGGAAGTAGTAGACAGTGAGGGGACTGCGGAAGTGATGAAGAACACCGTTCTCAGTTCCACGAAGCTGAACTCAGACTCGGACAGTCTCTTCAGCATGTCCTGGCAGGATGTGTCTTGGCTTGGCAGAGGAAGGGAAACAGACTCACAAATGACTGATGGCCTGGCCCCCAGATGATCTTGGTGGGAGCTGAGGGGCTGGATGTGGGGCTGTGGACTCGAGGCCACGAATTCCATGCCCAATCCAACTGGGGGACAGGTCCGTCCTGCTCCAAGGCCAGCCCTCGAGATCCGAGAATGGCCCCTCCTGGGTGAGCTAGGGTGTGATTCATTCCAATAAAGGTGCCATTTTGGACCTGAGATGGCTCAAAATTGGTCAAATCTGGCTGTGTGCAGATAGCCCAGAGACCCAGGGCTGGAGAAGGATGGGTCGAACAGGCTCCCTTAGAGTCCTTCCTGTCCTTAGCTAACCTTGGGGACTGCGAGGTGTAGGGGCGCTCTGAATGGGTCTGTCTGTGAGGGCTGGGAGTGAGCAAGAGCAAGACTGTGCCCAAGCCACCTGCATCCTCTAGCCCCGGCGTCTGCTAGTGTGGGCGGGTTTCCAGCTCATGTGCAAGCTGACATAGACGTCAGCCCTGCCATATGCACCTGTCAGGGGTGGAATATAGAGGAGTAATGATGACCTTTCCCACTTGTACCATTGCACAGAACTTTCTCACTCTCACTTTCCCCTCACTTATACCATTGCACAGAGCTTTCTCACTCTCACTTTCCCCTTTGACACTCACAAATAAGCATGGCTTTGGGGATTACCCATCTCATCCTCATCTCAGGGGTTCCTTCCCTCATGGTCCCAGCCTGCCTGACTTCTGACCACCACCCCCCCAAGGATAAGCCCCCACATCTGTTCACAATTCCCACTACCCAGCGGGTGAGTCTGCCCTTCCCAGCCGGGGTGGCAACTTCCCCAAACAGGGTCCAGGGCTCCTCAACCATTAGCCAGACCCAGAAACCTTTGGGTTAGGCCCCGATCCCCACACCCTCTCTCCCTGAGAGTGCAGGGCCCTGAGGGCAGAGCCTGGCCCTACTCCTCTTTCTCTGCTCAGTTTTTTGGGAGATCATCAGCTTTCAGGGAGGAGCTTTGGGGAGAGGAACAGAAGAGTGCCCGTCCTCACGGAGAAGGGGAGCAAGGGCAGCTCTCATGGGCAGGGTTGGAGAGCAGTGCACAGCGATGGCCCTTAGCATCTGGTCCGAGCACACTGCTCTGGGGGAGTGTTCCCAAGCTTTGGCACAGCAAGAAGCTGGTGCCCACACCTTCTCCTGCCCGCATCATTTTCTAGTCCCTCGGTTTCGTACCGAATTTCCCAGGATTGCCTCCCAGGTAGGGTTTGAAGTTCCCAGAAAAAGGGGTCTCACAAGTTATCTGCTTATGGGATGACAGGGTGTTTTAAAGGCCTCCCTTGCTCTTTCTTGGCAGGGGGTCGGGGGGGGGGTGTTGTCCGTGGGCTGTGATGACCAAGACAGTAGCCATGTTTAAACACCTCACCTCAAACTACTTTGCTGGAAGGATCCAACCAAGGCTTCAGGGAACAGGAGAAGGAGCTGGGTCAGGACAGAGGGACAGAAAGCAGACAGGCCCTGCTGGTGTGATGGGCCGGCAAGACCCAGCCCACCCCTAAGTGACTTAGATCTCCCATGGGTAGCCAGGATTTGTCCCTCAGTTCCAGATAAAACTATCTCGTTTATTTATCCTATCAGTGGCTAATGTGGCTCAGAATTTGACATTATGTATTTAACCTACGAGACCCACACTGTCTCACACAATAGCCACTAGTCAGATATGGCTGTCAAGGAGTTGAAATGTGGATCGTCACAATAAGATAATGCTGTGAGGGTAAAAACCCCACTAATTCTGAAAATTTCATTCAAAAGGAAACAGACTATCTCATCAGCATTTTTATATTGGTTGTGCATAAAAATGATAAGATTTTGGATATATGGGGTAGATAAAATATTAAAATTAATTGCGCCTTTAAAAAAAAACTAATGGCAGAAAATCTGAAACTACACAGACTTGCATTTGTGGCTCCAAGTTATATTTCTATTAGACATCACTCAACTAGAATCTTTTTTTATTGGTCTCCCACATCAATCTTGTCACATGGGTTTCTTAGTGAAATATTGAAAATTAAATGCCAAGATTGCAGGAAGCTGCACATTGCACCATCCTATGAATCTGGTATCTTTATGATATAATCGATCTGTAGCAAACCTGTCAGCCCGGGTGTCCCAATGTGACCCACAAACTTGTGATGCCTGTGACTTCGTGGGGCTTTTGGCGCCCAGGTCATGATCGCTTGCTTTTGTGGAACTCTGTTGTCTGTGTCTCTCAGTTAGTTGCTTGGCCATTTCTCCCACTGCCCAGGCAGCAACCTACACATGGGACCCAGCTTCTTACGTTGTTAGCCTCTAACCCCAACCCCACAGGGGTGAAGCTCATAATGTACAGAGTGCCTATAAGCTGACAACAGGGTTGAAGCAGCTCAGAAGGGGGCTCGGGTGCTGGCCCCAAGGAGAGACCTGGCCCCATGGATACTAGCCCCAAGCCCAGAAATGAATGTGAGAAGATGTGGACCTTGGAAGGTCCTGGCCCCAAGGAGAGACCTGGCCCCATGGATACTAGCCCCAAGCCCAGAAATGAATGTGAGAAGATGTGGACTTTGGAAGGTCCTGGCAGAAGCAGACACTAAACCATTTCCTAGAGATGCTGGCCACCAACAGCCCAAGACTTGTAGGGCTTTCTAGGGAAGATGTATCTCACCCAAGATAAATTTGTAAGTAAAAATTACTGAGCATAGGACGAAACAAACTGGTGTGAGACAGAAGCAATAAACCCAAGGATTTACCATCGCTGTGCCATCCAGCTGAGGTAGGGCTCTCTGAAAAGGGATTGACATGTGTTTAAGTTGTTCAAAGAGATGAAGCAACAACTCCTAAAACACTCACTGGGAAAATGACACCATAAATCCTTGCATCGAACGATGTCGCAAGTGAAGTTGAAAAACACAATAGAGAAGTGAAATTAGAATAGATACAAGTGAAGAAAGAGTGAATTGTTGCATATTCTCTGTGGGTTTCCCTTCTCTCTACTCTCATCTCTACTGATACTTTTGGCCATCAATTCTAATTTGCCTGAAATTACATTTATGCCAATCTTACAAGCTTCACTGAATAACATGCAGAGAAGTGCATAAATCAGTTAATGTTCCATTTTATGAGTTATCACAAGCACATTGTATCCATCACCCACATGGAGAAGAAGATTTATAACACCTCAAGTTTCCCTCCTGATACTCCTGTTCACCCCCTTCCCTTCCTCCAAAGAAACTACTCGACTTACGACAACAGAGGTTGAAATATAGCTAGAGTCTTAACACTTTTTCTTTTTTTTCTTCTCACTGTGCCTCCACATGGTGGAAGGGACAAGTTAGCCCTCAGAGACCTCTTTTAGAAGGGCATGAACCTCATTCATTTGTGCTCCACTCTCACGACCCAGGAGAAGGGTTTTGAACAGTAGGAAGAGCCACAGTTCAAATTCCTGCATCTGGCTTCTGAGATTCATCTGGTGCCCTGTAAAAACTTTGTTTATAGGCTGTAGAGAATTCCAGTATCACAAATTGACCACAGTGTATCCATCCACTCTAGTCTTGACAAACATCCTGGGCGTTTCCAAAGGTAGACATGTACTGCGAGGAAGAATGTTTGTGCTGTGGTCTGAATGTTTGTGTGGTCCCAGAAAAGTATATTGAAAACTTAATGCCCAAGTGATGGTACAAAGAGGTGGGGCCTCTGGGAGGTGACTGGATGGTGAGAGTGGAGCACAAATGAATGAGATTCATGCCCTTCTAAAAGAAGTCGCCGAGGGCTAACTTGTCCCTTCCACCATGTGGAAGCACAGTGAGAAGACAGCCCTGTGCAACCTGGAGAGGGCTCCTCCCCAGATACTGAGTCTGCTGGTGTCCAGCCCCTGGAACTGTGAGAAATAAATTTCTGTTATTTGTAAGACTCCTGGTCTGTGGCATGTTGTTATAGAGGTCCAAACGGACTCAGACAGCTTCTGTGAACTTTCTCGTAACTACGCCCTGGAGCACAGAAACCCATTTCTCTAGACTCTATTTGGGAGTGAGATTGCTGGGTTGTAGGGTATAAAACCCTTCAACTCTGGCCTGTCGAGCCATTCATCATCCAAAGTAGTTTCTTCAATGTACACTTTTTTTTTTTAAGATTTTGTTTATTTTTATTTATTTGACAGAGAGAGATCACAAGTAGGCAGAGAAGCAGGCAGAGAGTGTGAGAGGGAAGCAGGCTCCCCGCCAAGCAGAGAGCCCGATGCGAGACTCGATCCCAGGACCCCGAGATCATGACCCGAGCCGAAGGCAGCAGCTTAATCCACTGAGCCACCCAGGTGCCCCAATGTACACCTTTTTAAAGGCGAGATAGACAACGGCCTGTGTCACCTCTTTGATAATGCTTGACATTTTCAGACTTGAAATTTTTCCTAATCTGTGGCTGTGTAATGATATCTCTTTGCTTTAAGTTTACATTTTTGTCATCCCTAAGGAGGTTGAGTGCCTCTTGATAAACTTATCGGCCACTTGGAGTCCTTGTTTTATGAAATACCTGGTCAAGTCTTTTGCCCATTTTTGTGTTAGGCTGTGTGTTCTTCATATAGATTTGCAGGAGGACTTTATGTGTTCCAGATGGGTCTGTTGTCAGGTAAATGTGTTGCAAATACCTTCTCCCACTTTGGTTTGCCATTTCACTCAAAATATTTTTACAGTTCCCTTTTTTCAAGAAATACAGGTACCTAATTTTGCCAGGATCTCCTGTTGAAAAGATTTCCCCAGTTGTCCTCAGCGCCATGATAAATCAAGTGACCATATATATATGTGGGTCTGAGTCTGGGTTCTCTTGTCATTGGTCTGTCTGTCATTCTTGTGTCAACACTGTTTTTTTTTTTTTAAGATTTTATTTATTTATTTGACAGAGATCACAAGTAGGCAGAGAGGCAGGCAGAGAGAGTGAGATGGAAGCAGGCTCCCTGCCGAGCAGAGAGCCAGATGTGGGACTTGATCCCAGGACCCCGAGACCTGAGCCGAAGGCAGTGGCTTAAACCACTGAGCCACCCAGGCGCCCAACACTGTTTTTTCTTGGGTGCTGTGGTGTATTAAAGTCTTGATATCCAAGACATCCCATATTGTTTGTTGTTAAGAGGGTCTAGGTTTTTCTCTGCCCTCTGCAGTTCCGTATAGATCCTGGAGGCAACTCATTAAGTTGCAGAACAAAAATGAAAAACACCTGTTGGAGTTTGGACTGGGATTGGGGGGAATCTATAGAATAATTTATAATACTGAGGATTCCAATCCAAGAACATCCTAGATCATCTCTCCATTTATTTAGGCCTTCTTTAAAGCTCTTTAGCAAAGTTTGATAGTTTTATGGTTTTCTTTATGGGGCCCTGTATGCTTTTTATTTTTCCTTGGGTACTTACTTTTTTGAAGCTATTGTAAATACTACCTTTGGTTTTTGTTTTTAATTTCATTTTCTATTAGTTGCTGGTAGATGGACATGCCATTGACTTTTGTATATTAATTTTATATCCATAGTCTTACTAAAGAAATTAACTCTTCATTTCCAATATTTATGTTTTATATTTCTTTTTCTCCCCTTACTGGACTCTCACTGGTTCCTACATTATAAAATGGAACAGAAGTGGTGTGAGCAGGCATCCTTGTCTTACTCCTGATTTCTGAGAAAACATTCAACAAACATTTTTTTAAAAAGATTTTATTTATTTGTCAGAGAGACAGGCACAGAGAGAGAGGGAACACAAGCAGAGGGAGTGAGAGAGGGAGAAGCAGGCTTCCTGCGGAGCAAGCAGCCCGATGTGGGGCTCAATCCCAGGACGCTGGGACCATGACCTGAGCCGAAGGCAGACGCTTAATGACTGAGCCACCCAGGGGCCCCTCAACAAACATTTTAACATTTAATATGATGTTTGTTGTCAATTTATTGTAGATAGCCTTAATCAGATTAAAGAAGTGCTTTACCATTTTTCTTTTTCTAGAAGTTGGGTTTGTTTTTTTTTTTCTCCTCTGGATCTTAAATTCTAGCAAATATTGCCCTTTTGGAAAGACGCCCCTCCATCCTGGGAGCTATTCAGAGTGGGTGGAGGTCTGAGATACCAGCTAATTCATTTCCCAGTTTGTGGTCTGCTCCAGCCACCTGCCCAGCAGAGCTACTTCTGAGCTCTGGGCCGTGTTTTATTTCTACTTCTAGGAGACTAGGGCTGGGGTACAGGCAGAGCCTCAGAGCTGGTGGAGTTTTGGTCCCAGAGCTGCAGGGTGTAGGCCTTCTTACCGAGCACAACTTCCACCACCAGCCTGGACTCCCGTAGCTCACTGCTCCTATAGGAAGTGGGGGTGCTGAGGTTAGGAAGGGGGCCTGGGACCCAAGGGTGATGGTATTTGGGGACCCGTTGACCAGTCGTGCCTCCAGCAGCCTGCGGGTTGGAGATATCCTGAAGGCCGCAGCATCCTTGTCTGGCTCCTGCTGGCCTGCCCCAAGGGAAGGGAGCACACAAGAGCACAGGCAACTCCGTGCGCAGCCCTAGAGAGCCCCCCACCCCACAGCTCAGGCGTGCCCCTCTGGTTCAGCCCAGTGCCACAGGGCGAGGCTACCCTGGGATCACTTGGGATCTGGGAACCAGCCATGGGCAGGATCCCCTGGGTGGTGCCAGCCTGCAGGGGATGTGGGGGGCAGGTACAGCCTACCCATCAGCACAGCCCAGTAGCTACAACAGCCACTCAGGTTCATGAGGTAGACCTCCCAGACCCGTCCCAGGTTCACAAAGCAGGTCCCGAAGTCCACCCAGCTGGTGGAAAGCTGCTGCTCGGACACGGCCACATGGGGGACAGAACCTGGAATGTGGGGCCTCATCCCCTCCATCTGGGCTCCGGGCCAGGGTCTCAGGGACGTCAGGCCCTGCTGACCCCAAGTCCTGATGCTTTGGAGGAGCATGAAGGGGGCTGGCACCAGCATCTAAAACCAGGGCCGGTGGGGGTCTGCGCCGATAAAGGGTCCCAAAGACGCTACCTGCTCTCCCTCCATCCACCCCACGTCCCCTGCCCTGATCAAGCTCTGTGGTTTCTGCTTCCTGGCCAGGCCGCCCTCCCCGTCTGCCCCCATCCCCTGGGGGCCCAAGGCCCAGCCCTCTGCTCCTCCTGGGCTCTGGGCCATCTCACCTCTTCCCTTGGCTGTGGGCCCCACCTGTGTGCTGACCTGCCCAAGCTCCGGGGGTCCCCCCACATCTGCCTCAGGCACTGCCATACACACCTTATCACCTCAGCTTTCCCCACCCCTAACCCCCGAGCCCCAGCAGCCACCCAAGGACCAGGCTGGAGGGCCTGCCTGGTCACAAACGGATTCTTCCTCCGGCCTCCCTAGAATCCACCCCTTAGGCTATTCCTTTCTGTTTCTCACCTGAACCTTCCAGCTGGGAGGCTTCATAGGCTGCATACCTCCTCCAGGAAGCCTTCCCTACTTCCCACCCTCCAGCACCTCACCTGGTTCTGTGCTGAGACAGGTAAGGAAGGATGACCCTCCCCCAGGGAAGGGCCTCTTCCGGGGCAGACCAGGCCCTCGGGGCGAGGGCTGGGGCTCCTCACTTCTGAAGACCCGGTGGGGTCTGTGCCCCTCTGACCCAGGAGAGTGGAGTCGGGCCCATTTCTGTCCTCTCGGACATGGGGCGCCCGGGACTGACCTGAGTGGTCTGGTTGGCGTACTCCAGGAGCAGGTTCTGAGTGAACACCATCTCCTTCTCCCCGCTGGTGCGCTGCTTAATGTGCACCCCCGGCAGCATCTGGTCAGCCGGCAGCTTCTGATAGGAGAGCAGCTCCAAGGACAGCGAGAAGGACATGTTCACCTGAGCCACGTGAGCCAGCCGGTCACCCGACGCTGCCAGAGGCAGGCGGCAGCTTCCCCTCCCTCGGGAGCTCCGTCCTTCCCTCCATGGCCCCCACTGCCCAGCAAGGCCCCAGTTCGGCCCCCACCTACATGCAGCCCGGCCGGCAGCCCAGCGTCACTATCTGGAGCGTTTGGTCCACAGACACGGTGCCCTGCTCTGTGCCCGGCACCTGGTAGTTGGGGGGACAGGGCCCTGCCTGCCCTCAGGAGCTGAGGATCTCAGGGGGAGACTACAGACAAACCGCCCTTTACCCCTTGGCATGACCAAGGCTGCGGGCAGGCCCGTCAGCCAGGTACTGCCTGTGTCTTTAATCTGAGAACAGCAACGAGCCTCTCTGATGGGTTGTAGGCAGGGGGACATCCAAATCAGCTTTGCCTTCCTCGGAGGTCACTCTGGCTGCTGTGGGGAGGTGGGCCAGGGGACACAGGAGTCAAGAGACCGAGGTGTAACTTGATCCAACAGGATGGGGCTCAGAAGTGGGACTTCCACACAGATCAGTGGATTGAGCTCAACAAATGTACCTAATATATCTGTTAAAATACAGATTCCCGGGCCACTGGGTCAAGAGCAAGTCAAAAGTACAACCAATTGTAAGACCTTTTATTACGACTTTGAAAGATTTAAGGCTGTGCCTCCTAGACCCTTTCAACCAGACCTGAGAGGGCGGAAATGAGCCCGACTCCACTCTCCCAGCTGGTTTTGTTTTTTGTTTTTGTTTTATTTGAAAGACAGAGATCACAAGTAGGCAGAGAGGCAGGCAGAGGGAGAGGGAAACAGTCTCCCTGCTGAGCAGAGAGCCCAATGCCAATGCTGGGGCTTGATCCCAGGACCCTGGGATCATGACCTGAGCCGAAGGCAGAGGCTTTAACCCACTGAGCCACCCAGGCGCCCCATCCCAGCTGGTTTAGTAGAAGCTTCTGGGCAATGTTCTATATGTGTGAGGTTCAAAACAGTAGCCAGTAGCCAAATATAGCTAGAGTCTTAACACTTTTCAAGAAACAGGAAAGACTGAAAATGAATGAGTTAGGTATTTCAATGTAAGAAGTTAGAAATAGGATAAACGTCTCCATCAACTACACAAAAAATGAAATGATAAAGAGCAGAGAGTAATGAAATACAAAAGCACATAAGGCTGAAAGTTTGTTGTTTAAGAAGATTAATTATGGAGACATGGAAAAACCTCTGCCAATAAGAATTCTTTAAACAGAGCTCAGTGGGTTAAAACCTCTGCCTTTGGCTCAGGTCATGATCTCAGGGTCATGGGATCGAGCCCCGCGTTGGGCTCTTTGCTCAGCAGGGAGCCTACTTCCTCCTCTCTCTCTGCCTGCTTCTCTGCCTACTTGTGATCACTGTCGGTCAAATAAATAAAAAAAAAATCTTAAAAAAAAAAGAATTCTTTAAACAGAAGAGAGAGAGAGAGAGGGACAATAAAACAACATTAGGAATTAAAAGGGAAAGAAGGGGCACCAGGGTGGCTCAGTCAGTCAAGCATCTACCTTCAGCTCAGATCATTATCTTGGGGTCCTGAGATTGATTTCCACATCAGGCTTCCTGCTCGGTGGGGAGTCTGCTTCTCCCTCTTCCTCTGCTGCTCCAACTGTTTGTGCTCTCTCTGTTTCTGTCTCTGTCTTAAATAAATAATAATTTTTAAAAACTTAAAAAAATTAAAAGGGAAAGAAACTCCTCAAAAGGTCAGACACGGTCCAACATTTGGATATACTGTGTGGTCCAGCAGTCCCCCAGCTGGGTGTATACCCAAGAGAAACGAAGCATCCATTCACACAAAAACCTATGTACGAGTGTCTACAGGAGCAGTTTGTGTTTTTGTTGTGTTTTTTTTAAAAGATTTTATTTATTTATTTGACAGAGAGAGAGATCACAAGTAGGCAGAGCAGGGGTGCCTGGGTGGCTCAGTGGGTTAAAGCCTCTGCCTCCGGCTGGGGTCATGATCCCAGAGTCTTGGGATTGAGCCCCGCATGGGGCTCTCTGCTCAGTAGGGAGCCTGGTTCCCTTCCTCTCTCTCTTCCTGCCTCTCTTCCTATTTGTGATCTCTGTCTGTCAAATAAATAAATAAATACTATCTTAAAAGAAATAAAAAGCAGGCAGACCAGCAGGCAGAGAGAGGGGGAAGCAGGCTCCCCACCGAGCAGAGAGCCTGATGCGGGGCTGGATCCCAGGACCCTGAGATCATGACCTGAATCAAAGGCAGAGGCTTAACCCACTGAGCCACCCAGGTGCCCCTGTTTTTTTGTTTGTTTGTTTTAAGATTTTATTTATTTGACAGAGAGAGACACAGTGAGAAAGGGAACACAAGCAGGGGAGTGGGCAGAGGGAGAAGCAAACTCCCAACTGAGCAAGGACCCCAACAGGGGGGTCAATCCCAGGACTCTGGGAGCATGACCTGAGCTGAAGGCAGCCGCTTAACCGACCCAGGTACCCCCATAGCAGCATTTTTAATAAGAGCCTAAAAGCGGAAACAACCCAAATGTCCATTATCTGCATATATAAGTGTGGTATATACATGTGATAAAATATGTTTTGGCTGGGAAAAAAAAGGAATAAATACTCACCCTGCTACAACGTGGACACATTTTTGAGAACTGTATGCTAAATGAAATAAATCAGCCCTAAAAGGCCACATGTTGCGTGATTCTATGTATTTTAAACGGCTGGAACAGGCAGATCCTCAAAGACAGAAAGTAGAATAGTGGTCGCTAGGGATAGGTGCTGGGGGGAAGTGGGAAAGGGTGGAGAATGGGATTTCTTTTGGCAGGCGATGAAAATGCTCTCACTGGTTGTGGCAACGAAGATGAAGGAGGGCGCTTGTGATGAGCACCGGTAAAAGTATTGAATCATCAAACTCTATACTTGAAACTGGTATTAGGCTACGTGTTACTAACTGGAATTTCTTTTTCTTTTTCTTTTAAAAGGTTTTATTTATTTATGACAGAGAGAGGTAGTGAGAGAGGGAACACAAATGATAGAGAGAGAAGGAGAAGCAGGCTCTCTGCTGAGCAGGGAGCCCAACTCGGGACTCAACCCCAGGACGGTGAGATCATGACCTGAGCCAAGGGCAGCCGCTTAATGACAGTCACCCAGGTGCCCTCACCTAACTGGAATTTAAAGAAAAACTAAGCTAAACTGGGCTGCCTGGGTGGCTCAGTGGGTTATGCCTCTGCCTTCAACTCAGGTCATGATCTCAGGGTCCTGGGACTCAGCCCCTCATTGATTCCTGCATCGGGCTCTCTGCTGGGCGGGGAGCCTGCTTCCCCCTCCTCCTCTACCTGCCTCTCTGCCTACTTGTGATCTCTCTCTCTCTGTCAAATAAATAAATAAAATTTTTAAAAAACCTAAGCTAAACTAATTGCACAACTCCATGAAGACACTGCAAACCATGGAACTATGTACTCTAAATAGGTTAATTAGGTGGAATATGATTACATATCAAGAGGGGAGTTAGTTTAAAAAAAAAAGATTAACAGAAGGCAGAACCATGAAGAAGCAGAGAGCAAGGGACTCTCCTGGGCAGGAGAGCAAATTGTGCAACATTTCTGGAGGGCAGTTTGGCAATACTTGCAAACATTTAAAATGTGTATACCCTTTGACCTGAAATCACCCTTCTAGGATATATTCCAAGGGGATCATTATCCCAGTATGAACGGACGCGGACACAAGGATGTTCACTGCAGCTTTGTTATGTTAAAAACACAGTTTTTATAAAAACAACCTTTAAGTCATCACCAGGAGCCATTACAGTTCTGAGGAAGTAATTGATACAATTTAATTCCGACAAAGTAATTGATACGATTTCTGATAACGCTCTGTATTTCCTGGCATGAATGGTGTCAGAGGCACAATATTGTGGGAGATAAGCAGTTTACAGAACCACATGTAATACGTCCAGTTATATAAAATTTAGACATATATTTATACATAGAAGAATTTTCATCAAAATGTTGAGTGATTTCCACTGGATAGAAGATTTTTTTTTTAAAGATTTTATTTTATTTATTTGACAGAGAGAGATCACAAGTAGATAGAGAGGCAGGCAGAGAGAGAGAGAGAGGGAAGCAGGCTCCCTGCTGAGCAGAGAGTCCGATGCGGGACTCGATCCCAGGACCCCGAGATCATGACCTGAGCCGAAGGCAGCGGCATAACCCACTGAGCCACCCAGGCGCCCCTGGATAGAAGATTTTAAGGAAATATTTTTTAAAAATTTTATTTGTGTTTTTCTATAATTTTGGAAAAAATTTTAAAAGATTTTATTTGTTTGAGACAGAGAAAGAGAGAGAGAGAGAGTGAGAGAGAGAAGGACCAGGGGGAAGGGGCAGAGGGAGTGGAAGAAGCAGACTCCCAGCTGAGTGGGAAGGCCAATGTGGGACTTGATCCCAGGACCCTGGAATCATGATCTGAGCCAAAGGCAGACACTTAACTGACTGAGCCACCCAGGCACCCCCATAATATTGGAAATTTAAAAAATATATATGCATGATGCTTATAGGATGTTAAAGCTATTCCCAAAGAGAAACATTAAAAAAAATTTTTTTTTAAGGAAAGAGGACAAAAAGGTAAATTCCACTCATTAAGGAATATACAGTCCAACCTTACACAAATTTCTCCAGAAAACAGTGAAAGACAAAATAGTTGTGAAATATTTATGAAGCTTGTAAAATCTTGATAACTACACAGGAACAGCTTAGGACTATTTAGAAATGGAAGACTGCATCTCTTTCTCATTCATGAACATAGATGTAAAATTTTAAGCAATAGATTACAAAGCCCAGCAAAATAAAAAAAATGAAAATACATTCTGACCAGGTTGAATTTATTCCTGAAATTCAAGATTGACTTAACGTTATAAAATAGGTTAATGTATTTGGGACGCCTGAGTGACTCAGTTGGATAAATGGCTGACTCGATTTCAGCTCAGGTTATGACCCCAGGGTCCTGGCATCAAGGCCCCCATTGCCTCCCTGCTCAGTGGGAAGTCTGCTTCTCTCTCTTCCTCTGCCCCTCCCCCATGCTCGTGTGCACACTCCCTCTCTCTGTCCCCAATATGTAAACAAATAAATCTTTAGAAAAATAGATTAATAGGGGCGCCTGAGTGGCTTAGTTGGTTAAACCTCTGCCTTTGCGAAGCTCAGGTCATGATCCTGGAGACCTTGGATTGAGTCCCGCATTGGACTCCCGGATCAGTGAGGAGTCTGCTTCTCCCTCTGACCCTCTCCCCTCTCATACTCTCTCTCTCTCAACTAAATAAATGAATAAATAAATAAACAAAATCTTTTAAAAATAGATGAATATATTTGACTGCATTAATAGAATTAAAACTATCATTCACAAATCTAACATCCATTAATTTCAAAACAACTCTTAGCATAAACTCAAGAAGGTGAGAGAATTTGTTTAACCGAATGAAGGGCATCTGTGATGATGTTCTGTGTTAACCTGACTGTGCTAAGGGATGCCCAGGGAGCTGCTGAAAACATTATTTCTGGGTGTGTCTGTGAAGGGGTTTCCAGATGAGATTAGCATGTCGAGGAGTGAAGAAGAGGGCCTTCCCCATCTCCAATCCAATGAGCCCTCTAACACAGGCACACTGGATTCTCTGGCCTTCAGACAGCACAGGGACTTACATCACGGCTCCTCAACCTTCCAGCCTTCAGACTTGACTGGATTACACCACCAGCTTACCGGGTTCTCCAGCTTGCAGGTGGCTGACGGCGGGGCTTCCTGGCCTCTGTAGCCATAGGAGCCGAGTCCTATAAGAATTCTCTTGTCTAGCTCTCTATGCATCCTACTGGTTCTGTTCCTCTGGAGAGCCCTGGATGATACAGTGTCTCTAAAAACACTGTGCAACAGAGATTGTACTCAGTGGTAAAATGTTGAAAGTGTTTTCTTTGAGATCAGACACAGGAACATCTGTGTTCTCACTGCTTCTCTTCTGCAGCTTACTCCACATCCGAGCCAGTGTGGCAAGACCAGTAACAGGATGAGCATGTTGAAATGTCAACATTATAGTTGCAGATGATATGAGGATCCCTGCAGGAAGAGCTTAAAACTCTGTGAATAAATGAGGGACGCCTGGGTGACTCAGTCGGTTAAGCATCTGCTAGGGTCCTGGGATCGAGCCCTGCATTGGGCTCTGCTCAGCAGAGAGCCTGCTTCTCCCTCTCCCTCTGGCTGCTGCTCCCCCATTCCCATCTATGCATGCACTCTCACTTTCTCTTTCTGACCAATAAATAAATAAAACCTATAAAAATAAAATAAAAGAATAAAGAATAAATAAAGAAAAAATAAAATAAAATAAAATAAAATATAAATTATAAAATATAAATAAATTATAAATAAATATTATAAATAAATTATAAAATACAAATAAATATAAATAAAATAAAAATAAAGAAAGAAAGAAAAAATAAAATAAAAAGAATAAATGAAATGAAAGATACCACTAGCTGTTCTCCACGCAAATTTCCAGTCCAAATCCACATGCCGTCTGTGAAGATCTTGGGAGCATGTTAGCCAAGGAGCAAGCCTCCTTTCCAAGTCCAGGCCCAGAGTGGTACCCAGACGGAGGACCTGTCCGGTCACCAGAGGACAGCACCAAGCAGTGCCCTTATTAGGCAACTTCTGGAAGATCGTGGAGTATGAGAAGAGGACTTCAAACTTCAAATTTCACTAAGACAGTGACCTTAGGAAGGGTTACAAAACTTTGTTGAGGGGTGTTAAAAATTCAACATTATATAAAATTTTTGAAAAGACAGGAAAGATCCTTGATGGAGCATCTCCAAAGCACGGGACAGCCTTACCCCTGCCACAAAGTGGGGGTGTGGGGGTGGTGAGTGAAACTCAGTTTAGCATCTTTCTTGCCCTCATGTTTCCACTTAGGTCTCCAAGATCCACGGACTCATCCTCCCAAATATCACCGGGTTCTGACCCATTCTTCCTTTCTTGTTGCTGCCTCCATGTGGTCAAGCTTCTAGGGAAAAAATGATCAACTTGCAGGAAAACAGTGAGCAGGAGAACATTGTAGGTGACACCCCAGGGTGCATTCAACAAAATTCACATCCTAAGAAACCCTATGGAACAAACAACCCATCTTCCGCAATGAATCATCTGTGAGGAAAAAAAAAAAAGATGGAAGGAGACCCCGCAGACGGAGGGAAGCGTAAAAGGACAACCAGCTGATCACAATGTGTGCGCGTTTTGGAGTCCCAGATTCAAATAAATATTTATGGCATTCATGAGACAACTGGAAATTTGAATATTGGCTATACTAAGACATTCTTTTAAGTTTTCCTTTAGCTTTCATAATGGGGCTGTGGTTGTTTTTTAAAAAGGTTGTTTCTTCCGGATGCCTGAGTGGCTCAGTCAGTTGAGTGTCCAACTCTTGGTTTCAGCTCAGGTCGTGATCTCAGGGTTGAGGGATCGAGCCCTGTGTCTGGCTCTGCGCTCAGTGGGGAGTCTGCTTGTCCCTCTCCCTTTGCCGTTCCCTCCACTCTCCCTCTCTCTGACTCAATAAATAAATATCTTTTTAAAAAAAGTTTATTTAAAAAAATTACATAGTTATGAAATGATGTAGCATTTGGAATTGCTTCAAAATAATAATAAAGTAGGGGAAATGATGGGTGGGGATGTGTGGATGGGTGGGGGGGGTGGGCAATATGGGCCCTGGGTGGATGATTTGGGGGCTGCTTGATGGTTCCAGAGGGGTTCATTATACCATTCTATCTATTTTCATGGATTTTCAAAGAAATCTCCACTAAAAAGACTTTAAAATTGTAGTGATATAAAAAAGTCTTGAGCAAGACTAAGCATTCTTTTGGGAAAACATGAATATCTTTCGCCAAACCCTCTAAGCATGTACAAATACTTAAAATGTAAAGTGTTTCCTAGGCTCTGGTTTG
Source organism: Meles meles (assembly GCF_922984935.1). Classification (NCBI taxonomy): domain Eukaryota; kingdom Metazoa; phylum Chordata; class Mammalia; order Carnivora; family Mustelidae; genus Meles; species Meles meles. The sequence goes on along the minus strand of NC_060069.1, from coordinate 31,555,429 downwards.
TCAAAAGGTTATGCCAGCAAATTAACATTTGATTCACACATAGATATGATTCTATATTGCCAATGTCACAAAATGAAATAGTTTCACAATTTCATTTTTCAAAACGAGACCCCGGTTTAAACAGAAGCACACCCTGACCATGTCCTTGCCCTGTTCCCGTCTTCCAGTAGCTTCTGGTTGTCCTCAGCTACTGACTCACCACTGAGGAAAGGCCACTGACTCTGCTGTTCACCTCCCTCATTCACCAGGATGAAGAGGGGGAGCACAGAGACTCACAGGGCATGGGACCCAGGGCCCAGTGGAGAGCGCTCAGGGAAGGACCATGCCCGGGCTTCATCAGAGCCCAGAGAGCTGGGTCCTGGATGCCTGCGGTCAGCCTCTCTTTAGACTGGAGACCAGCAGTTTCCTGTACCCTTTGAGGACTGAGCTGGTGACCAGGCCTGAGTGCTGTGACAGCAGGGCCTGGCTCAACATTGTGGTTTTTAATTCTTACGAAGTTTTTGGGTTCTTTTTTCCCTTTTCTGGTTTTGTTTTTTTCAGGAGGTTGATCTTTTTCTCTGGAGTCAAAGACTGGCTCTTGGATTATCTTTTTTGTGCATGTGCTATATTCTTATTGTTTTTGCCTTGGTTCACCTTTGTTCTGTTTTCCTTCAGGCTCACGTTTTTGTTTTTGTTTTTGTTTTTGTTTTCCTAACCTCCTGAATTATGGGGTGTATTCGTTTCTTAAGGCTGCTTAAAAAAAAAAAAAAAGTACCATAAACTAGTTGGCTGAAAGGGAAACAATCTTTCACAATTTTATAGGCTCGAAATCTGAAATTAAAGTTTTGGTAGAGCCACGCTCCTTCCAAAGGACCTAGGAAGGAATGCTTCCTTATCCCTTCTAGACTTCTGTTGCTGGCAATCCTTGGGGCTTTGTGACTTGGAGTTGGATGCCTCACTCCAATCTCTGTCTATCTTCACGTGGCCTTCTCCCCTGTGTGTGTCCATGTCTAAATTTCCCTCCTCTTATAAAAACACCCGTCACTGGGGGGTGCTTGGGGGGTTCAGTTGTTAAGTATCTGCCCTTGGCTCAGGTCACGAGCCCAGGGTCCTCAAGCCCTGCATCAGGCTCCCAGCAATCTCTCCCACTTGCACCCCCCCACCCCCCCCATAGTGTTTCTTCTCCATGTTCTCTGTCTCTCTGTCAAATAAATAAAAGCTTTTAAAAACCCCAAACAACAAAAAGACACCAGTCTTTTGATTCAGACCCACCCTAATCCGGTATGTACCTCATCTTAACCTAACTACATCCGCAAAGCCCTTATTTCCATATAAGGTCACACTTGCAGGTACTATGTGTTAAAACTCAAACTCTATTTGGGGCGGGGGACACAATCATGCTTACTAAATAGAGTTAATTTCTTTTCACTCTTTAATGAAAACACTCAAGGATCTGCATTCAAGAATATGACTCACCTCTGAGTCAATCCCAAAGATTCTGCTAAAGATGTTTTTATTTTCTTGCTTCCTAGAGAGCATGTTAAATTTTGATTTCCTTTTCAACCCAGAATTTTTTTTTTTTTTGGACCCACAATTTTTTAAGAGAATGAGTTAAAAGTCCTAAGCACCTTGAGATATCCCATTATTGCTGTTTTGTTTGCTTGTTCTCTTTTTTTAAAAATTCATTTACAGTGCCTGGGTGTCTCAGTCAGTTAAATGTCTGCCTTCAGCTCGGGTCATGATCCCGAGGTCCTGGGATGGAGCCCCACATCCAGCTCCCTGCTCAGGGGAGAATCTGTTTCTCCCTCTCCTCCCCCGCCCCCCCTCCTCATGCTTTCTCTCTCTCTGTCAAATAAACAAAAAAATCTTTTCAAAAGTTCTTTTAGTCCAAAACTTGAAAGTTCAATAATTTATCAACCATGGTTAAAAAAAAAAAAATCCCCACAATACCTAGTTAATTAAAATGGCAAAGTCACCGGCTAACCACCAGTTTCTAAATCCCATTCACACAGATAATTGTTAATTACTTGGAGTTAATCTTTCCAGACCTTTCTTTCACATATACATGTTTAATTATCTGCCTCAAATGGTCATGGAGGGTGGAAGGGCAGATACCAAGGCACAAATTAAACCAACATTTAATTTTCCTAAATCAAGTTTGTTTCTGAGGGGAGTACAAACACATACACAGCAAGTGTATCCACACTCTGAAAATAAGCATTTTCCTCCTCAGGGGGTCTTGAGAATCTGTTTGCTTAAACATCAAAGTCCATCTAACTTTTCTCCAGATATAAACACAAAAATCAGCTTCAAAAAATCTTGACCTCAGCTAAATAAGTTACTTATTTAACTGGAGGCTGGACCACTCTTTACCCTCAAACTTAGACAAACAAATCTCTGTGACATCTGCCCTGTTAGGGATTATAGTTCAAAATATTTCTTTTCCCTCATAACAGCTTCCCACTCATTTTACAAAGAATTTGTACTACCTTTGATATAGAATAGACAGAAGAATTATTTAATTTGTAACATATCCCAAGATGAAATCTATAGAATTTCAGAGAGATATAATAATTAGTGAACCTGAATTATAATTGATTGTCTATTTCATTCCCTAATTTCTGATTTTTTTTTAAAGATTTTATTTATTTATTTGATGGGGGGTGGGATGCACAAGCAGAGGGAGGGGCAAAGAGAGAATGAGAACCAGACTCAGGGAGTCCAACTGAGGGCTTGGCTGGATCCCAGGACTCCAGGATCATGACCTGAGCTGAGGGCAGATCCTTAACTGACTGAGCCACCTAGGCACCCCCTGATTATTTTTTATTTATTTTTTTTAATCTTTGTCTTAGAAGTGAAAGGAGTAGGAATTAAAGCTACCAACTTTTCCTAACTTTTCACTCTTAAGACTATTTATTTAGAAAAAAAAATATTTATAAGCCTGGATGATTTCAACAGTTCAGTTCTAACGAACACAGATTCAGCCTGGGTGGGATTAAAAAAAACGAGTTTTCTATTTTTACATGAACGAAATAAAACATTTTGGAATTTATACACACTGCATCTTTGGAAAGAAAGCATATTTTCTTCAGGACTTTTGCAAAGAAAAAAGGATTATTTTGAGAAAAATCCATGTTTACTTAGAGAAAAATCCATGTTGTGGCTGCCAACTTCAAAAAATGAACAGATACTCTGGTGTTGCTTCATTGGAGACCAGATTTGAATTTAGGCTTGTCTCCATTTTCCTACGTTACAATGAATTTCATTACTGTATGTACTAAATGAAAAGTTTTTTCTTTCTCTCAAACACTTGTATCTAGTGTTTACCTCAGACTGATTAGTTTTCACTGATTTCTGTATTATGATGTAATTTATCCAGCTGACATGCACCTACATTCAAAGAAAACGCCATAATTCAAAAATCAAAGACCTTCCTACTAGAAGAAAATGTAGGCTGACATCTTTGTAGAAAATGTCAGATAATAGCTCTGTGGTCTGACAGTAATACTGCTTAAACAAGATCAAATAGCTTTGACAGTAAGGAGAAAAATCGATAGATTTTTATTATATTTCAGTTAAAGATTTCCAACCAACAAAGGTCAAAATGGAGAAAGTCAGAAGATAAATGACACACTGGGAGAAAAGATTTGCAACATCTGAAAGAGACAGGGGATTTATACCTTGAAATGTCAGAAACTCCTGCAAATTCACACAAAAAAAGCAAAAACGTCTTAATGTCCTTTGCCCAACTGAAAAATGGGCAAAGGACATAAGCAGTAAGTCACTGAATGGGAAATCCCAAATGTCTATTGAGTATATATGAAGAGTTGCCCAAATTCATCAGTAATGCGGGAAATGCAAATTAAAATGAGAAATCATTCCTCACTTACTAGATTGGCAAATATTAGAAGGATAGTGTTATCCTTAAAATTTAAAAAAGTGCGCATCATTTCATCAGCAAAAGCTGGTTTATTTGGGAACAGCAGAGAAGTGTGATCACGTACAACTGCACTACCACGCACTACCATAAAACCGGAGGCAACTTCGCAGAACACAAGACAGGACCAATCTTTTATAGAGGAAAGGGGGGAGTTGGGGGCCGATGATATAAACAAAAAGTCCATTGGCGGAAACTAGGAGTTTGAAGTATGGTGGCTTTTGATTGGCTGAATTGTGACTGTCTCTCATTGGCGGGGCTCTTGATGGGGGGTGGGGATGAAGAGGCCTGCCTTCCTCCTGCTGGGATAATATAGTCGCTAAAGTAGCCTAGGGTGAGGTCCCTGTCTTCCTATGGAGTCTGCAATTGACAAGTGGTAGGGTGTGAGAGCTCCCCCTGCTGGCCTCTGTTCTTTATTCGAAATGAAGTTTGCTTCTATCAATGTTCACAGTGGAAATACCAAAGACTTTATAAGATGTGGGGATAGAGATACTTTTGTGCACTGTAGCCGGGAGTGTAGATTGGCAGAGATTAGGAGTAATCCAGCACTTCAACCAAACTATTTATGCACACACAGTAGAAATCTTACTCTTGGATATATAAACGCTGAAAAATTCCCCCACACAGATCCATAGAGCCATGGATGAGGACGTTGTATGCAGTGCTCTTTGCATTAATGGGGAGCTGCAGTCCACCCAGGTGTCATTCATGGGGTGGCACGAAAATGTGGTACAATGAAAATACGGTAAAATGCGGGGTTGGCATACTATTGAGTATGATGAAGCAGTTAGAAGCAAACAATGAGATCAGGGGTTCCCAAATGTTTTCATTTCACAGCACCCTTAGAATCTCAACAATTTTTTCATGCAACTCCTAGGTCAAAAGCAATGGCTAAGAATTCTGTGTATTAAGTAGGTACGTCCAAATAGCTGAATATATATTTATGTTCTAACAACCCAGTAGTATTTGAAGAAAACAATGCACATAAATTGGAGGAGAAAATAATATTTCACTGCATTCTTAAACAACAAGAATAACTTCCTAAGAGGATCTGTGTGCCTACCCAGCTTCTCAAATGTTGGCATCGGATTGGACACTGTTGTCCTTATTTTCTGTTTCCTGCTGATTTCCCTGCAGTACTTGCTTCTCACACAACTGCTGAAGGCAGAGCTCTGCAAAGATATATGAGGTTATATTGTAGAAAGGAATGTAACCCAATCTAATATTGGAGAGGTAGACTACTTCAGATTAGCAGTTCCCGGGGCACCGTTTGGGAACCACAGAGTTAGGCATACCTATCGCAGTATGAAGAAACCATAAAAACAGCGCCAAATTTTAAAAAGTACTGGAAAACTAAGACCCAAGGAGCCCCACTCAGTCTGTTCTCACTGAGGTTTCAATGACCTTACTGCTAAACCACAGGACAGGCTCCCATGCAGCATTTAGCCTTGTTGAGCCCTTCTCCTTCCAGAAATGTTCATCCACTGGCTTCCACTCCATCCCTTTCTCATGATCTCTTTCAGACACCTGAGACCTACCACATCCCGAGTAAGTTCCCCACCTTCCCCGCTCCCGCAGCTGCTTCTCCTCCCATGTTTTCTAGCTCAGAAAACGGAAGCATTCTCCATCTGGCAGTGGCCTGCAGCAGACTGTATCCATGGCCCCAGTTCTTCACCTTCCCTACATCCACAGCCTTGCCCTGGCCTCATCCCCACCACTTGGCTTTGGGCTGTCCGCAAGACTCTGGCTGGTGGCACAGAGGAAGAAGTGTGGCATGCCAGTTCCGAACTTAGGCCTTCGGAGGCCTCACATGTATGCCCTTGCCCCCTTCTGCTCCTCTGCTTCTGTGAGAAGAGCATGGCTAGGGTACTCTACTGGTCCAGAACGAGAAGGAGGAGAGACTTGTGGAACACAGCCACTCCACCTGAGCCTAGCCCAGATCAGCTGACACCCCCTTCTACCCCCTGCTGACAAGTGAGGGACACTATAAGCCACCAAGTTTGAGGGTGCTTTGTTATGCACCAACAGTTAACCAACCAGGCCACCCAGACTAGAAACCAGGGCATTGCCTTTGACTCCTCCCACTCTCGGTCCACGTGATTCCCAGAGCTTCCCAAGTATCTCTCGATTCCATTTACTGTCTCCATCCTCGGCACCTCTGCCTTACCTCGGGCCTCCTGCAGCCCCATTTTAACCCATTTTCCCTTCCTGCCTTTTGCCCCTATTCTCCACACAGCATCTTCCGACTATGCAAATCCGACCACGTGACTTTCCTGGGGGTTGGCTTTGTCCGGAGGCTGGAGTATCAGTTAGAGCCCCAGATGAGGGAAGGAGCCTCGCTGGGGATTGTGGGTATCTTGGTCACTGAGAAGAGACCTCACGGGGGCAGTTTCTGCTTTGTTCCCAAGTCAGTGCAGGGGCTTTTTAATGGGTTCTGCGCAGGGAGTCAGGTTCAAGCTTGAAGGAAAATAAGTAAAACACTGTCTTCACTCAGGCCATGGCAGCAATTCCGCAGGGTCCCCCAGAACCACTTCTACTGCTCAGTGTGCTTTCTCAGGGCATCAGCAGAGAGGACAACCTGACAGACAGCGACAACTTGGAATTACACTTTCTGTCCTCATTCCTTGCTAATGGGCTAAGTTGCAGATGGGCAGCTTTCCTATGTAGGCAAACAGGCCCTCAGACCTCCAGCCTTCTCTGGCCACAGTGAAAGGGCTGTTACACTAAAAGAAAGAACGAGTCACCAGAATGGGGTGGGTGCCACAGCCCACAGAGAAAGGCACCCCTGAACAAGACAAGGCCTCCCTGTGAGACAACTTGAGACAGAGCCAGCAGCCTTGGCCTTCAGAGAGATTTGTATTTTGCCACGGGCCTTTTCACAAGACTGCGCAGCAAATTGTCTTGTTTCGTGGTTAAACGCGCAGATTCTGGAGTCAAACTTACTGGTGTTTGAGCCCAGCTCAAATTGTCTTGTTTCGTGGTTAAACGCGCAGATTCTGGAGTCAAACTTACTGGTGTTTGAGCCCAGCTCTGCCACTGATTTGGGACCTCTGACAAAAAGGAGCATCTAGGCTCTAAGCAGTTCAAGTTCAGCAAGAGGGACAGCAAGGTGATCAGACCTTTGCAAAAGTACGAGAGAGGCTCTGACGGGCTGGGAAGGCCCTGGGAGGAGCATCTCACGGGGCAGATCTTCCCAGAAGTCAGTCCTAGGAACAAGAATGACACAGCCAGGTAGAATGTGCGAAAGAGACCGTGTCCTTGGTTCCAGGGGAAAAGGGAGTGGATCTGATTTTGTTTCTCATGCTCCCTCCACATGTCTGGCACACATTAGACTACCAATACCAGCTGACCCGGGAACAAATGAGCCTCCCTGTCCAGAACATGGGAAGCTCTGATTTTAAATACAGAGGTGGGATGTGGCCCATGCCAGAGCTGGGTAACCATTCAGATTTGCTAGGACCTGACAGGGCCCACTAAAGCCCAGCGCCTGCAGCTCCAGGGAACATTTGCCTGTGACCTCCGTGTCACCAGCATGAGTGGACAGCTGGCCTAGCACCCAAGAGACAGCCATGGAAGCCTCCAGGGTCAGGGCCACCAGAAAGACAGGGAGGGATAAACTAGGTTAAAGGTGGAACCTCTGGCCCAGACGTCCTCCTCAGGAAGCCAGGCCGCGTTAGGGCAAGAGATGTGCAGGAGAGCACAGGTGGATGGGGAGGAGGGCAGGGGAGGAGATACCTGTCTTGTGGCACAGGTGCGAAGCGCGCCGGGGCCCGGCCGGACGCGTGTCCCCGCCCCGTCCCCCGGCAGGCGGCGCCAGAGCGCAAGCCCGCGAGTGACACGGGTCCGGGAGTCCAGCCGGGCGGAGCGAGGGGCGGGCCCGGCGTCTCTGGGCGCTGGAGCGCGGCGACACTGCGGCCCCGGGAAGAACGGACGGACGTTCCGCGGGACCCTCCGCGGCCATGGCCGAGCACGCCGCTCGCCCATGCTGCCTGGGCTGGGACTTCAGCACGCAGCAGGTACCGTCGCGGGCCCGGGGTCCGGGCTGGGCGGGGCGGGCTGCCTCCTCCGGGACGCCGGGCTGGCTGGCGGGACCCGGGCGCGGGGAACCCTGGGTGGGCCGAGCCGCGGGCGAGCCTCCCTCCCGGGCTTCCTGGGGGTGCCGGCGACCCCAACCCCCTGATGTCTTGCCCGTGCCGCCCGCCGGCCAGATGCGGTCGCGACCCTGCCTGGACTCGGGCCCGCCCGGAAACGGTGGGCGCCCCAGTCCCCAGCCCCGGCGGATCCCGCGGGCACGTAGCGGGAAGTGCCCCGAGTGGCCGGGGTCCCGAAGCGCTCGCCCCTCGTGGGCGCTGAGCGACAGGGACCCGAAGGAAGTTGGCCGCCTGAGACTCGGCAACAGACAGACGGTAGACGTGCACGCGGGCATAACCAGTGACCTGGAACCAGATCACTGCTTGAAACTTTTTAGGTGGAGTGGGCACGATGTACGCATGAACTTTGTTCCACCCGTGGTTGGCGCCAGCATGCCCAGGTCAACGTACCCGGCACTGCTGGCCCCAGGACGGGCTGTGCTGCTCCCGGGGCTCTGCGGACAAGAGAGCAGAGACAAAATGCCTCCAAACTGGGTGTGGGGTGCCAAGGGGCTCCTTTTCCTTAACTTGGGAAATCAACGGGGGTGCAGTCAAACCCCTTGGTCTCCGAGATTGTTCTGGGTGGCAGGCTTAGACCAGTTCTGACCAGAAAGTCCTGTGGGGCTAGGCAGTGAGGTTGTCTCAGTGCCCATCTGTACCCCTGAGTTTGGAGGTCTGCTCCATCCGGACCTGTATATCTCTGGACCATGATCATGGCCTATGGGAACAGCCCAGGGACCTTGTCTGGTCTCTTAGGTCCCTGCAGAGGGAGTCCCCAGAGACATCTCCAAATCCTGCCTCTCATTCCTTCCCCTGCAAGACTTCCTCAGGCCTCCTTGCCAGGTTCTGGAATCAGCTCATCTCTGAACATCTAGTTCTAAGATGATCTTGGCTTTGGTTGTTTAGGGGACAAAGATGCCTTGAGCTGTATGGGTATTTCTACCTTGCCTCAGCCTCTTCATTTTACCTACTCTTTGGGTATGTTCCCAGAGGAGGCCTCTGTTACTGTGGTTACAGTGATGTACCCCCAGCCTTCTGGGAGGTCTCCAGGCTAAGCCACTCACTGGGGTGTGGGGCTTTACCTGGTGATGTTCCTACCCCTGGACCAGTGTAGAAGCCAAGGAAAATTCTATACACCATTTTTAAAAATGCCTTCCAGGTGAAAGTTGTTGCTGTTGATGCAGAGCTGAATGTGTTCTATGAGGACAGTGTGAATTTTGACAAAGACCTTCCAGAATTTGGGTATGTACATAGTATATGTGTTGTGGGGGGTTGGTTTTGGGGTCGTCCCTTAACATTTTACATTCATTAACCACACTATTCTGGTGTGATACTGTGATTTAGAAGAAATACATATTTGGTCATTCAGATGGCCAAAATATATTTCTCACATGCATTTGGTCTTCATCCATAGTTCTTGCCTCACAGTTCCCAAAACCGTTGGAACTTCGTAAGAGTTGAGAGTCAGAAAGGTGTCTTTTGTTATGTTAATGGAGGTGACTTTTGGACCCCCACCTGGGGGTAGGGGCTGGTTGCCCGGAAGACCAACCACATGATTAGAGGGTTGGAATTTTCAGCTGGAGATTGAAAGGTCAATGGCTAATGACTAAGTCCTGACTGTGTAATGAAGCCTTCACAAGAACTCAAAAGGACTGGGTTAAGAGAGCTTCTGGGTTGGTTTGGGCAGAGTGGCATGCCTGGAAAGGATATGGAAGCTCCTTGCACTTTCCCCATACCTCACTCTAGGTACCTCTTCATCTGTCTGTGGATTCCTGTCCTTTATCATGTCCTTTAATAAATTGGTAAACCTAAGTATGAGTTTCCCTGAGTTCTGTGAGCTGCTCAAGCAAATTAAAAGAACCTAAGGCCATTGGAACCAACAGTCTGTGACTGGTTGGTTGGTCAGAAGCACAGGGAAAAGCTTAGGGCTGGCGCCAGGCATCTGAAGTGGGTTGGGTGGGCAATGTTGTAGGACTGACCCCTGCACCGGGATTTGATGCTGTCTCTGGGTAGATAATGTCAGATCATCTTCTGGTGTCCGAGAACTGCTTGGTGGTGTGTGTAGAGGACCACCATCCCTGCCCGTCCTCCACCATATTAGAGTTGCGTCCAAGAACCTGAGAGCTGATATATCTATAGATCCATCTTTATCAAACTGCAGGTGTGGTGGTCTGGGTAGACCTCTCGGCATCCTTTTTTCCTGTGCCCCGGATGTGTTTTCCGTTCCTTCCCATTTCCATGCACTCATTCATCCATACTTGCAGTAGGTATCAGTTGAGACTTGCTTTGTGTCAGGCACCATGCAGGGTATCAGGATTTGATGGTGAACCAGGGACGTGGTCCTTACTTTCTCAGAGCTTCCTGTTAAGCAGGGGAGACTGATACCAATCAAGGACTCTGACAAAATAATATTTGATTATAGAATCAGAGAAGGTCATTAAAGGAAAGGAACTCACTTCTCCAAATGTTTATTATAAAGGAATGTGACCCAGACTTGGGAGGTGGTCAGGAAGGGTCCTGAAGGAAGTAGTGCTTTAGCCAAGGTCTAAGTGAGTGGGGTTTGCCTGGTGATGGAAAGGAGAGAGCGTTCTAGGCAGAAGAAGCAGTGCGTGCAAAGGCCCTGTGGCAAGAAAGAGCACTGCTTATTCAGTGAATTGAAGAAGGCCAGTGTGGCTGGAGAGCAGAGGGAGGTGGAGGCTGGGCTGGGTCACATAGTCCTGGGTACACGTTTCTCTATATCCTAATACCTATGAACAGCCCCCAAAGGACCATACGGATGGGGGTAAGGTGTGACACAGTTGTATTTGTAATGTGAACAGATCTCTCTGGGTGTAGTGGAAGATCAGTTGGGGGTTGGTCAGTATGGATGTTGGGAGACCATGGAGGTGTGTCAAGATCATCTGGATGGGAAATGATAACATCTTGGAAGAGAGAGCTGGATGGTAAAACTGACAAGTCCTGGGGAAGAACTGAATTTGAGATGTGAAGGAGAGGTTTCTGGGTGGCCTTCTGGACGGATGGTAGTCTGAAAAGAGTTGGTTTTAGGGAGAAAGATCATGAGTTTAGCTGTTGTATTAGTTTGCCAGAAAAAAAATACCACAGACTGGGTGTCTCAAACAACAGGAACTTATTTTCCTATAGTTCTGGAGCCTGGAAGTCCTAGATCAAGGTGCTCATAGGGTCAGTTTCCTCTGAGAGGCCTCTCTCCTTCGTTTGCAGATGGCTGCCTTTTTTTTTTTTTTTTAATTTTTTTATTTTTATTTTTATTTGACAGACAGAAATCACAAGTAGGCAGAGAGGCAGGCAGAGAGAGAGGAGGAAGCAGGCTCCCTGCTGAGCAGAGAGCCCGATGCGGGGCTCCATCCCAGGACCCTGGAATCATGACCTGAGCCGAAGGCAGAGGCTTTAACCCACTGAGCCACCCAGGCGCCCCAGATGGCTGCCTTCTTGCTGCCTGTCACACGGTCATCCACTGCCCCTGCATCCCTGGTGCCCCCACTGTGTGTGTCCCAGTCTACTTTTATAAAAACACCAGTCATACAGGATTAGGGTGTACCCTGATAACATCTTTGTAAGTTAATTGCCTTTCTCAAGGCTCTTTCTCCAAATACAGTCACATTCGCAGGTACTAGGGATTTGGACGTCAACATATGAATTTGCGGGGATATAATTCAGTCCATAATAGCTATGGACTTGTTGATTCTGAGGTGTCTCTGAGAGGCCCTGGTGGAAGTGTCCCTCCACAACTGTTTTAGATATCACTTCTGGGGCACCTGGCAGTCTCAGTTGGTGGAACGTGCCCCTCTTGATCTCAGTGTTGTGAGTTTGAGCCCCTTGTTGGATCTGGAGATTACTTAAAAATAAAATCTTAAAAAAAAAAATAAAAAGATATCACTTCCCTGTTGACTCTTTGGCATGACCCACTGCTGCTCATGTCCTAGGCCTACACTGAGCCGAGGTTGGAAGCCATCGTTCATTTGTAGTTTGTATTACTGTAGACTATGTGTGTTTGAGTTTTGGTAGTTGTGTCTTTCAGGGATTGGTCCTTTTTTTTTTTTTTTTTTTAAAGATTTTATTTATTTGACAGAGAGAGACACAGCAAGAGAGGGAACACAAGCAAGGGGAGTGGAAGAGGGAAACGGGCTTCCTGTGGAGCAGGGAGCTGATGCAGGACTCCATCCCAGGACCCCAGGATCATGACCTGAGCCAAAGGCAGACACTTAATGACTGAGCCACGCAGATGCCCAGGGTTGGTCCATTTTATTTAAGGCTTTAAATCTGTGGCTACAGAATTATTCAAAATATTCCTGTATTTTCCTTCGGTGTCTGGGGGAATCAGTAGTTATGGCCCTTCTGTCATTTCTGATATTGATCATTGGTGTCTTCTTGCTTATTGTCTTGGTTAGCCTGGCTAGAGGTTTATCAATTTAATGGTCTTTTCGAAATGTCAACTTTCAGTTTTGTTGATTTTTCTCTACTGTTTTCCTCTTTTCATTTCTCATTGATCTGGCTCTCGTTTTTAGTATTTCTTTTCTTCTAACACGGGGTTAGAGGTGGGGATGTTTCCTGTGCTACTGCCCTTCTCAGCCTTTTCTTATTGCTTCCAGATTTTGAGTCACAGTTTGAAAGGCCTTCCCCATTCTGAGATTGTGAAGCAATTTGCCTGCATTTTCTTCTAGTTCTTGCAGGGTTTCTGTTTTCTTATATAAAAATATTTGAGATTTATCTAGGTGTATGGCATGACCTTTGTATCCAGCTCCAATTTTTTGCTGATGACTCTTCAATTGTCTTGCTACCATATTTTTAGAAGCTTGTCTTTACCTCACTGATTTGAGATGCCAACTTTATATGCTAATTTCTGTGTATGGTTAGGTCGATTTCTGGGTCTTTTCTTTTGTTCCGTTGGTTGGGTCAGGTCTGTTCATGAGCCAGTAACGCGTTTTAATATTCCAGCTTTATAATATGATTTAATATATAGAATTGTTGGTCCCCTCTGACTGTTGTACAGTGTCCATGGACATTCTTGTCGTTTTTTTTTTTTTAAAGATTTTATTTATTTATTTGTCAGAGAAAGAGAGGCAGGCACAGGGAGGCTCAGGCCCCCTGCTGAGCAGGGATTTTTTTTTTTCCCCCACCCCCCCAGGACCCTGGGATCATGACCTGAGTCTAAGGCAGATGCTTAACGACTGAGCCACCTAAGCGCCCCCTTGTTCTTTTTTGATATATACTTTTGAATCAGCTTTTAAAGTTCCAGTAAGCAAAATTACTAGCATTTTTATTGAAATCATATTACCTTTATAAATTAACAGTTGCAGAGAGTTAGCAACTTTATGAGATTGAGTTTTCCTGTCAAAGCACATGTTTGTTCCGTTTGTTCAAGCTTCTTTTGAATACTTCACATGGTTTGGATATGTTGGTTTTTTTTAATTGCTGGAAATTTTATTTATTTTTTTTTAAGATTTTGTTTATTTGAGAGAGAATGAGAGAGAAAGAGCATGAGAGGGGTGAGGGGCAGAGAGAGACGTAGACTCCCCACCAGGCAGGGAGCCCGATGCGGGACTAGATCCTGGGATTCCAGGATTCTGACCTGAGCCAAAGGCAGTTGCTTAACCAACTGAGCCACCCAGGTGCCCGGGTTTGACATATGGACATGTTGCAGAAAGGACCATTCTACCCCACCCCTCCCTGTGCCCAGCCCCTTTGCAAGAGATGGGAGTCATTTACTGACCTGTGGATTTTTAACGAGTAGAACGTGAGGGAGGTAACATCGTGCAGTTCTAGACCTAAGCCTCAAGAAGGCCTTGCTGACTTCTGCTCTCATCCTTGGAATCCTGCCCAGCCACCATGTGACCAAGCTTGGGCCAGCCTGCTGGAGAATGAGAGGCACGTGGCTAAGTTACCCCGGTATCCCCAGCCAAGAGAAGCAGCAACTGGCCCCCAGAGGCAGAGCCCTCTCACTACTGCTAGCCGACACACAGAAGGAGCCCAGCCAAGCTCAGCCCAGTGACCCACAGAACTGTGAGCTAAACGAGCTTAGTAGGTTCAAGTTAATTAGCTATGAAGTGGTTTGTAACAAGGCAAAACCACGTGGTACCTCTAATTCATTTTAAACTCCTTTCTGACTGTCATATCTTTTTACAAATGTAAATGGTGACTTTTCTGTAGCCATTGAGCAGCGATCTACCAGGCTTCTTTCCTTCTCCTCCTGGGCATACCCCCACCTTCCTTGCAGTTTTGGTCGGTCGTGCGACTTGAGTCCTAACCAGCAGAACGTGGGAGAAAGTGAACAGAGCTCTCTATCAGAACATACAATCCCAGCTGTGATCCTCTGCCCTGTGTCTTCCTGGGTCTTGTGGCTGGACGCGACTGTCCAGGGCACCTTGGAAACCGCTTGGAAGATGAGAAGAGCCCCCGTCCTCCTGGGTCCCTGATTAACCGCAGGGAACAGAGAGCACCCCCCACCCCGGGCCCCGCACTCCACATTCCTGGTCCCCAGAACTCCACTGATGATGCTTTCATGAGTGGGAACTAACTTCAACTGTGTCAAACCAGGGAAGTTAACTAATACAGGGTCATCCCTTCCCATCACTTTTTTTTTTTTTTAAATGCTCTATTGAGATAGAATTCATGTACCAAAAAATTCACTCTTTTAAAATGTACAGTTGCATGGTTTTTAATATACTCATAGAACTGGGTCATAGTCTCCACTATTTAGTTTTAGAACATTTTCATCTCCTCAAAAAAAGAAACCCCGTATCCACTAGCAGTCACTGCTTACGCCCCCTCCTCTAGCCCTGGCAAGCAGTCTTGACGGATTTGCCTATTCTGAACATTTCCTATCGATGAATCTGTGCAATGGCTGGTAATTTTTGGCAAGTTTCTTTCACTTACCATAATGTTTCCAGAGTTTCTGTTGTATGCTATGAGTACTTCATTCCGTTCTATAATGTACTCAGTAACGTTCCATTGTATAGTTACTACATTTTGTTTATCCATACATCAGTTGCCAGATATCCAGCAAAGATATCCAGATATCTTTGGCTCTTATCAACAATCCTGCTGTGAACATTCATGGATGTTATAGACTACGTCGTGCCCCGTTCCTGTCCCCTGAGAAATCCTGTTGAAGCCCTAACCCCCAGTGTGGCTGTATTTGGTGATAGGGCCTGTAGGGAGGTAACTCAGGGAAATGAGGTGGTAAGGATGGGGCTCTAATCCAACAGGACTGGTGTTCTGGTAAGAGGAAGATCTCCTTCTCCTCCCTGATTCTGCACAGAGGAGAGGCCATGTGAGGACACGCTAAGAACATGGCCCTCTGCATATAGGAAGAACACTTTCACCAGAAACCAAAGTTGCCAGCACCTTGATCGTGGGCTTCTTGCCTCCAGAACTGTGACAAGATAAATGCCTATTTAGACCACTCCGTCTGTGGTAATTGTTACGGCAGCCGGAGCCGACTAATCTAGTGTATGAGTTTTTGTGTGGACACGTGTTCTCATTTCCACTGGGTATATATCTAGGAGTGGAATGAACAGACTTTTCCAAAGCAACAGTACCATTTTATATTCCCATGAGTGGTATAGGAGGATTGCAGTTTCTCCAAGTTTTTGCCCACATTGGTTTTTTACTATTCTTCCAATTACAGATTATAGCCGTGTTAGTGGGCATGAAATGGTGGTTCATGGTGGTGGTGATTTGCATCTTTCTAATGACCAATGGTGTTGAATATGTTTGGCCATTTGTGTATCCTTTTTGGAGAAATGTCCACTTGGATCCTTTGCCCACTTTTCGACTGCCTTAGTTGTCTTTTTATTGTTGAGTTCTGAAAGTTCTTTGGATAGTCTGGAGACAAATCTCTTAACAGACAATATGATTTCAAAACTTTTTCCCCATTTCTGTACGTTGTCTTTTCACTTTCTCGATGATCCTTTGAAACAAAAGTTTTAAATTTTAATTGTCTATTTAATCTATTTTTTTTCTTTGTTGCTTGTACTTTGGTACAGTATTTGTTAGGTTTTGGTGTTGATTTTGTATTTATTTCACACACAAAAAAATTGGAAATTTCCAAGGTGCTCTGGAACAATTTAAATAATATTAGCAACACTTGTTTTTTAAAGGTTTCAGAGCACTCTTCTATGAAACCATTTGGGCCTGGTGCTTTGGCAGGTGTGGGGAGCTCCAGTCTTCCCACCTAGCAGAAATTGCCAATTTTAAGTTGTTAAATACATGCGGACTGTTTAGTTGCAATTATCATGTGTTTTGTAAAGGCAACATCTTTTTCCGATGGTTTTTATTGTCTCTGGAAAGTTTGCTGCTCTTTTTCACCTTTTCCCTAATAGTATCTTTTCAAAAATGTCAGTATTATTTAGTATAATTTGTGTATAAAAAAGGACATTCATTCAAATGTACACTCTAGTGCGTTTTGATAGAAGCAGACCTATAGCTGGAAAAGCGCCACCGAAATTATGATACACAGGCTGTCTACATCGCTCCAAAAAGATTCTTTGTGCCCCTTGGCATTCCATCCTTTCTTCCCCACTGGACTTGGGAAACCACTGACCTCCTTTTTCACAACAGGTGGATTTGTGCTTTTTGGCATGTGATACACATGGCATCGTATAATATGGACTCTTGTGGGTCTGGCCTCCTTCACTCAGCATGATCATTGGAGATTCATCTCTGTCAGTGTGTGTATCAGTAGTTCATTTTTTTTTTTTTTTAAAGATTTTTATTATTTGTCAGAGAGAGAGCAGAAGCACAGAGAGCTACAGGACAATAGGCAGAGCAGGCAGAGGGAGGAGCAGGCTCCCCACCGAATAAAGAGGCCAATGTGGGACTCGATCTCAGGACCCCGGGATCGTGACCTGAGCGGAAGGCAGATGCTTAACCGAAGGAGCCACGCAGGTGCCACAGTAGTTCACTTTATCATCATCATCATCATCATCATGTAGTACCCCACCGTACACACACACACACACACACACATACATACCACAATTTATCCATTCACCTGCTTGGGAACACCTGAGTTGACTCTAGTTTGTTGTTGGGTTTTTTTGTTTTTTTTTTTTTTAAGATTTTATTTATTTGACAGAGAGAGACTCAGCGAGAGAGGGAACACAAGCAGGGGGAGTGGGAGAGGGAAAAGCAGACTTCCCGCTGAGCAGGGAGCCTGATGCAGAGCTCAGCCCCAGGACCCTGGGATCACGACCTGAGCCAAAGGCAGAGACTTAACGACTGAGCCCCCCAGGCGCCCCTGACTCCAGTTTTCTGTTGCCACAGATGAGGCTGCTGTGGAAACTTGTGTACAAACCTGCTTTGGAACTTTTACTTTCATTTCTCTTGGCTGGATAATTAGGAATAGAATCTCTGGGTCCCATGGTTATCTCATAGCATCTAGCTATGGATTCTGAGCTGTTTGTTTGTTAAAGATTTTATTTATTTATTTGATAGAGAGAGATTGAGAGAATGAGTGGGAGGAGAGGCAAGAGGGGAAGCCGACTCCCAGTAAAGCAGGGACTCATGGGACTGGATCCCAGATAACCCCAGGATCATGACCTGAGCTGAAGGCAGATGCTTAACCAACTGAGTCACTCAGGCTCCCTATTGTTGTTGTTGTTGTTATTGTTTGAAACTCATCCTTGAGGGGTGCCTGGGTGGCACAGTCGGTTAAGCGTCTGCCTTTGGCTCAGGTCATGATCTCGGGATCCGGGGATTGAGCCCTGCATCAGGCTCCTTGCTCAGTGGGCTTCTGCTTCTCCCTATCCCTCTGTGCTCTCTCTCTCTCAATTAAATAAACAAAATCTTTAAAAATAAAGATAAACGCATCATTGAAAGAGTTGGATTTTGTCAAATCAGTTATTTGCATGAGGGCCTTATGGAGGGACGAGGGTAGGGAGAGGGGTCCAGGCAACTTTCCAGGCTTGCAATCTAAGGACTCCCTGGTCTGATGGCCAAGAATGTTTCTTGCAGACGCAGCACCTCTGTGTGGCACATCCTTTCTACCTCTCCAAATGCAGTGGGCTTGGGAGGGTTTTAATCCAACCCTGCACCCCCTAGTTTCCTCATGGCCACAGCGCCAAGTGGCGCCATGCCTGCCTTCCAGGGCGAGCCCCTCATATTTAGAAGGATTTAGAAGGCTTAGTTTTGCTGGTGTCTTCTGAGAATTACCACCCCTGAGCGATTTCCTAGGTCTCCTCTTTCCATTCTGCCAGCGTTGTTCAGTCTCGTTCAGTTTAGAGTGTTCCCACCGACCTTGGGGAAGGGGGGCATTTCTGTCCCCACTGGGGCCCTGCCCAAGGCCCTGCCCAGCACTCTGTCTTGTTCTTGTAGGACTCAGGGTGGAGTTCACGTTCACGAGGACCGGCTGACAGTGACCTCTCCAGTCCTGATGTGGGTCCAGGTAAGCACAGGGATCCCAGACCCTTTGTTGAGACCAGGTCCTCGTTGGGAGAGGGAGTCGGCCTGGCTCCTTGGGCTAGGCTCACCCCCAGCAGGTGTCAGTACTTCCGAGCTGAGAGGGCACAGAAAGGTCTAGCAGATCTGGTGCTAGAGCACTGGCAGACCCTGCCCGGAAGTAACCATCTTGAGAATACCGCCTTTCCCAAACCTTTGCCAGACACTGCGGGAGCGCCTCTGGCCAACCCTCAAACCCTGAGATGCAGACACGGCACTGGCGTTTTAGTACTCGGGCTCACACGGACCCCAGACCAGGCCTGCCTGCTCAGGACCGACAGGAAAGGAAGTTGCCTGTTGCCGAACATGGGTGACACATGGAGCCGTGGGACCAGGGATATGGCCAGTACAGAGCAGCATTGTAGGGCTGGGTCTGCCTCGGGGGTCCCGAGACCCTGAAACTGGAAGCCAGCCAAAGGCAATGCTCAGTGTGTCTGCCAAAGCTGGCCCGGTGTTCCAGTACCTGGTTAAGCAGTTCCCTCTCCTGAATTCTTTCTGTTAAGATAACTAGTGTAATTAAAAAAAAAAAAAAAAAAATTTTTTTTTAATCAACTTAACCCTGACTCATACTGGAGGATTAGGGTAAAGGACAGCTTTCTACCAGCCAGGCCAGCTAGAAAGTCCATTCTAGGAGGCTGAGCCAGACCAAGGGGTGGGGGGGTGACAGGTAAGAGTCCGTGTCTAGAGGTCCCAGTGATAATGTCAGGGCCTTTGATAGATCGGGGCCTTAACTTGAGGTGATGAGCAATGGCTAGAGAGCCAGACTTGGGGGTGGGGCCCCGTGACTTCTCATTTTGAGCAGCCCCCCAGGATTGGACCTGTTCTAGCTTTGCCAGTCCCCCATCCAGCTGTGCCCCATCCCCTGCTCAAGGTTTGGCCAGGAGGGCCCAGTTGGCACAACCTTGGCTGTGAGAGGAGCCCTCCCAGCAGAGGGTAGGGATGGTGGAGTCAGGTCAAAGCTCCAGTGGCTGTTCTGCCCTCGAGGGAAACACAGTGATTCTCTGGGGTGACTCTCTGATTCCTGCCCTGAAGTCTTAGGGAGCATTAGGTTCTGCTGGGCAGCACCATCTATCCCACAGTTGGGGTCTTGCAAGAAAGAAGATTGCACCCAGATGGTGGGGGGTGGAATGGGGATTGGGACAGATGGCCATCTCTGCCTACCCTTTCCAGCCTGGTGCTCCTGGACACAGAGTTTAGGCCTGGTCCCTTCTCCCTCCGTTGGGGACTGTCTACTTTGCTCTTCACCTCTCTGTTGCAGTGAAATCACACCAGTAGTTCAGAGGTTGGAAATGCAAATAAAAGAAACCACAATTTTTTTTTAAAGATTTTATTTATTTATTTGTCAGAAAGAGTGAGCACAGGCAGACAGAGCGGAAGGCAGAGGCAGAGGGAGAAGCAGGCTCCCTGCTGAGCAAGGAGCCCGATGTGGGACTCCATCCCAGGATGCTGGGATCATGACCTGAGCCGAAGGCAGATGCTTAACCCACTGAGCCACCCAGGCATCCCATGAAACCACAATTTGATCCACCTTGTTTTTGCTCTTCCTGAGTGCTTAGAAGTCCCAGATTGGAGAAGCAGAATTTGAGGGACCCATGGTTTCTGACTCCATCTATTTAAGCTATTTTTACTGTGGTTTACCTTTTTATTTGATTTGTGACGACTTTAATGAATTATTCCAAGCTTTATCCATCCTAAGCGATCAGCTCTCTTGCGTCTCCAGGATAAGGGCAAGCACTAGGGTTTCAGGGCTGAGGCCCATGGGTTTGCGTGACTCGGGTGGTTCTGGAAGGTCACAGTGGGCTCTGTTTGTCTTTCAGGCTCTGGATATCATCTTGGAGAGGATGAAGGCTTCAGGCTTCGACTTCTCTCAAGTCCTCGCCCTGTCTGGGGCCGGCCAGGTTTGTCTGTAGCAGCCCCCCTGCGGCGTGTGGGCGGCCGTTGGGAAGGGGTACGGGGCTCCCCTGGAGGGAATGCTGCCCCCGAGAGTCCCTGCACACTTTCTATTGTTGGTAGAGCCCTGCCGCCCTGCTACCTCAGAGGATGTAGAGCGTGCCTTCTTGCGAAGGATTGGAGGTGGCTGGAAATGTGCAACATTATCCAGAACAGGACCCCGGGTGAGGAAGAACCAGATAGAGGTCGTCGATTGGGGTAGAGGAAGCATTTGGCGTGCATTGATGATGCCTGCCTGGGAGCACTGGCATTGCTTTTCCGTTTCCTGGAAGTAGAGGCAAAGTCAAACATTTGACGACTTTTTTTTTTTTTTTAAACATTCGACTTCTAATGAGGGCAGTTTTAGTAGTAGCAATATTTGTAAAAACAACAACAAAACACTGACTGAGCACTTAGTGCAGGCCAGGTGCCGCGCTGAGCGTTTTACATAGACTGTCTTTTTGTCTTTTTAAGAAAGAGAGAGAGAGCATGAATAGAGGGAGCAGTAGAGAGAGAGGGAGAGAGAATTTCAAGCAGACTCGGTGCTCAGTGGTGGAGCCGGACGTGGGGCTCACAGCCCTGAGGTCATGACCCGAGCCGAAACCAAGAGTCCGCTGCTTAACCGACTGAGCCATCCAGGCGCCTCTTACTTAGATGAATTAACCTAATTATTGCAGTGTTTCAGGAGGCAGTGTCAGGGTGTGGTTAGCACAGGAGCACTGGTCTGCTGCCCGGCTCTGTCCCCAGGCTCGCCATTTAAAAGCAGTGACCTGGGTATGTCATCGAACTTTCCGGTGCCTCCTGTCCTCCTCTGCCTGAGGTTCAGTGTGAATGTGAAATACTTAGTGCATAAAAACTGCAGGTAAGTTTTAGCTACTACCTTTAGTATCATTGCCATTTACCTGAGGCGCAGAGGGGCAATGCCACTTACCCAACGTCACACAGCTGCCTGGTGGAGGAGTCAGGACCCAAGCTGAGTCTTACCCTCTGAATCCCTTTGCTCCGTGATGGATTAGCCTGCTTTCACATCCTTGTGAGAGAGTGCTTACAGATTTTTCTGAGCCACCTCTTCTCCTCTACCCTCCAGCCTAACAGGAATTTAACGCTCCTGTCCTGTTCGACAGATTCCCCGGGAGATCTTGCCCACCTCTCTCATCTGAACCACAGGCTGGAATACCCTGTCCCTCCTGGGCATCCTCTGATCCCATGCCAGGTGTCCCCAAGAACACTTCCAGCTTACCCCAGGGCCACAACCCACCTGTTATCCTTGACTGTCCAAGAGGTCTCCATGCCCTGTTGATTTGTTACATGACTCCTGAATCTCTCACCTCCTCTCCAATCCTGCCTCTCTTGCCCCAGGCCGAATATCTACGATTTTTCTCTGGGCCTCTGCTTGGGCCTCCCTGCCTCCCAGGTAACTTCTCCGTGACTCCTAAACCCTTTCATACACTCAGCCCTGGCCATGGCACTCCCTTGCTAACCCAGAGTTCCCACGCCTCCGAGATAAGCCCCCACCTCCAGGCCCTGGCGCTCAGGCTGCCACCTCCCCCCTCAAGCCCCCACCACCTCCCTCCTGCCCAAGACTCAGCCCACTGTGTCAGGTGCCACCGCTCCCTGCACCGGCCAGCCTCTCTCGGCCATGCCTGCTCTCTGCATGGAGCACCCATGCGCTCAGCTCCAGCTCCTTTCCTACTAAACAGGGCCCCTTCTGCCACCTGGTTCAGTGGCCCTCCTCTGTGTCCCCACTGCCCTGCCACTGCACATCCACAGGATTTTGTAATTGTGTGTTTGTGTCTTCCTCCCTGACTCACCGACCACATCGTAGAGAATAAGGACAGTACTATTCTATTCATCCATCCCATTGCCCGGCATGACCTAGGTGCTCCGTAAATGTTCGTGGAGTGAACGAACGGGTGACTGAATAAAGGAGTGAATTTCAGGTACTATTGTGAGCAATATGGTTTTACAATACAATTTTACGAGGATACCCAAATCCAAACCACTAATTCTTTCTTGGACCCTTCCTATAAGTTTTGAGGGGGACAGGGCAGAGTTCTCGTTTTCTAGAGCTGAAAACCAAGTCTCAGAAAGGGTGTGAGTTCTGTAAGAAGTGGCAGGGCCAGGCTTGGAGCCAGTTCTTTGGGGCGTGGTCTGGACTCTGGGAGGTGATCCCAGTGTGTGGCCCTGTGAGCATGTGCTTGGGTTTTCCCTTGACAGCAACATGGAAGTGTATACTGGAAGGCTGGGGCCAGCCGCGTGCTGACGAGCCTGTCACCAGACCTCCTGTTACATAAGCAGCTGCAGGTAACCGTGGGAAGAAGAGCCCAAGCCCCTGCGGGCCCTGAAGTCTGGGGCTTTTGTGCATTGTCAAGGGTATGGGAACTTGGCTCAGGCAGTAGTGCGGTAAACAGGGTCTGCCCTGCCTCCTGCTGAGTGCAGCTGGTGTCTGGATGGAGGGTCAGGTGCTGACAGCCCCCGTCTCGGGTCCCTTCCTGCCAGGCATGGCTCCGGCTAGTTTCCCCCTCAGAGAGCTCGCCTTGGCGCGTGATGCCTCTGGGTGGTGCTGGGAAGGCAGGCTCTGTCTTCTCCATGGTTACTGGCCGCAAATGCCCCTGGGAAATGGCACTTTGCGGCAGCTGTAGCCCTCCCCTGCTTATCTCCAGTATCGCCGGGGGTGCTCAGGTGTCTCCTTGAGCTTTCCTGGGAGAGACACCACTGGGCCAGGCCGAGGTTTGGGCGGGAAGGGCTTAACCGCGGGTCTCCCAAGGTCACAGCCAGGGGGGAGGTGACCACGCCTGCTGTGATGGCGGTGGAACTGCCAGTGCCGGGGCGGCTTCCAGAGTGGGCAGGTGGAGTTCAAGCCTGTGCCTTGTTCCTCCTTTCCAGGCGTGTTTCTCCATCAGGGACAGCCCAGTGTGGATGGACTCCAGCACCACAGTCCAGTGCCGCCGGCTGGAGGCCGCCGTGGGCGGGGCGCAGGCTCTCAGCTGCCTCACCGGCTCCCGAGCCTATGAGGTGTGCAGTGCCTGCCTGGGGCTGGGGGCCAGGGTTGGTCCTGGGAGGAGGGTCCTGTTGCTGGGTTCTGGCCCCTTGTCCCTGGGTGTCTGGAAGGACACAGCTGGTGACCTGCCCCAGTGGGGATCCCATGAGGACCTGTGGGTATCGCCCCTGCAAAGCCAGGATTGGGCACTCTGGCCCCTGGTTCTGCCCAAGGCTGTCCTGCCTCCCTCTGCTGCCCACAAGCAAGCGCGGGCCTCCCGTTGCCCAGCAGGGGACTGAGGTGGGCTCATGGCCGTGCTCTGTGCAGGGTGATGATGGCACTTCTATTCAGCCTCTAACTTGGGGATAAAAATCGCACTCATGCTGGGGACAGTTTTGACGTCCAAGGGAGTCAGTGTATGCAAGGCATTTAGTACAGCTCCCGGAAAAGTAAAAGAGGAATGAATAAATAAAAGGAATGCTTCCTTCCTGCTGGCTTCAGCCCTGTTCCCGGAGCTGGCTCTGACTGGCCCCGTTTGGCTCATGATTGGGGGTAGGGAACATAGCCTCATCTCCTGCACAGGTGCCCTTGGTCAGCACAGTCCCTGTGGGGGGGGGCGGGGAGGCGAGCAAGGCTTTTTCAGTAAGGGTGTGCAGCAAACGTTTCTAGGTTTGAGGCCTTTGTAAAGCGTTCACGATACTAACTCATATCCAGAGCATGCTACGGCGACCTCACTTTGTGGAGATGATCATTGCACATAGGATTTGGGTTTTTAAGAATTTGCGCTCTTTTCCCAGCGTTTTACAGGAAACCAGATTGCAAAGATTTACCAGCAGAATCCTGAGGCCTACGCACACACAGAGGTTGGTTAAATGTTCCTATTTGATTTAAGTCATAGTTGGATTTCTTTTATAACTACCCTTAGCATAAATAGATCTCATGTTCATTGGCCAGAAACATTGATTAGCAGACCTTAGATATGGCGTATATTCGGTTTGCTTATTTCTCACTGGTAAGTCATCTCCAAAGAGGAGGGGAAAAGGGAATCATGGGAAAGAAAAATCAGGGCCTCTTCTGACCAGCGGGGTGGAGGTCGGGGGCAGAGGTCAAGGGCAGGGTGGGAGCCCTGGGGACTGGTGTCTTCTTGGGGCCCCCTGAGTAGGAGTTCCAGGTGCCCCTCAGTTTCCTGCCTGCTTAGTGCAGGATGACTACCAGGCACTCGATTGGCGAGGGCTTGATGTTTTCTTTGGAAATGGGGAAAGCTGGACCCATGTGGCCGCAGCTGTGGCCCTTCTGCCAGAGCCTGTGTCCCAGGAGCTCACATTCGTTCTTCGATCCACGGGCGGTGGAAGGCAGCACGTAATGCTGCCTGGGAAGTAGTTCCATACCTTGGCTAGTGATTTTCATCTCTGCATCATTAGCAAATGATCAGTGTATGTTAAACCAAAGTGCCTTTTTAATCTTGGAAGTTAACAACATCCCATTATTACGTGACGACTCAAGGTTCCAGATTTCTCTGCGCATTAGCTGTGTAGATTCCCGGGGAGGGGAGGGCAGAGACGAAAAACCCTCTCCACATTCTCTGTGTAGAACAAAGGTGGCCTGAGGGGGGACAGGAGGTGTTGGCATTGTCTGCTGTGATTCCCGCCTGGAAGCACGGACCCTTGGGGACATTTGAAGTCCGTTATCCATTCCTCCAGCTCATGCCTGGGGTTTGTGGCTTCTGAGGGGCTGACTTCCACTCACACTTATTCTGAACCCCCAAGAGTGACTTTGTTGGTTCCAAATCCTGAGGCCACGCACCCCACTTCCCTCGTGACTAGATATAAAGACCACAGAAACAGAGAAAGGAAATCAGGCGTCCTTGGACGCCCGGCAGAAGGGCCACTTGCCTGAGCACGACTTTTCCACAGGCCTTGTTGCTCTTCCTCTTTGCTGGACTTGATGGTTCTCTGGCCTGTCAGAAACTGCAGAGTGAGGCACTCCCCCAAGGACTCAGTTCTTGGTGTTCCAGATACATACGCCAACGGTCCTGTCTCC
The DNA here is from genome assembly GCF_922984935.1 of Meles meles. Taxonomy (NCBI): domain Eukaryota; kingdom Metazoa; phylum Chordata; class Mammalia; order Carnivora; family Mustelidae; genus Meles; species Meles meles. The sequence continues at coordinate 31,529,979 of NC_060069.1, read as the reverse complement.
AGGATACTCTCTCACCGCCATTACTGGGCCATCTCGCTCCACGTTTCCGCTTCCCTCCCCGATTTAAAACTCTTCTTGGGTGGTGGGTATCAAAGTATTCAGTTGCTTATGCTATGAGGCCTATCTCACTGCCTCTCTCTCTCTCTTTCACAGAGAATTTCTTTGGTTAGTAGTTTTGCTGCTTCCCTGTTCCTTGGGTCTTATGCCCCTATCGACTACAGTGACGGTAAGCCTTCAGAGTCCTGGGGGGTGTGCCTGTTCAGTATGTGGGTGGATGTGTGTGCCTGTGGGCGGTGTGGGCAGGGCAGACTTTTAGCCCTGTCATCTTCAGCTATGAAGGGAGTGTGTTAATTATCTTTTGCTGTGTAATGAATGACTCCAATGCTTAGCAGAGTAGGAACTTTTTTTTTTAAGATTTTATTTATTTATTTGACAGAGAAAGATCACAAGTAGGCAGAGAGGCAGGCAGAGAGAGAGGGAAGAAGCAGGCTCCCTGCTGAGCAGAGAGCCCAATGCGGGGCTCGATCCCAGGACCCTGAGATCATGATCCGAGCTGAAGGCAGAGGCTTTAACCCACTGAGACACACTCAGGCGCCCTGAGTAGGAACATTCTTTTTTGATATTTTATTTATTTGAGAGAGAGAGAGCACAAGCAGAGGGAGGAGCAGGCCCCCACTGAGCAGGGAACCTGTTGCCAGATTTGATCCTGGGAGCCTGAGATCATGACCTGAGCTGAAGGCAGACACTTCACCGACCAAGCCACCCAGGCCCCCTGACTGCAAGTGTTTATTATCTCACAGGATTTCTACAGGTCCGTAGTCTGGGAGCCGGTGAGCTGGGTGGGCCTGGCTCAGGAGCTCTCATGAGGTGGTGTTCAAGCTGGCAGCCAGGACCAGCCATCAAAAGGCTTGACTAGGGCTGGAGGATCCGTTTCCAGAGCCCCAAACCTCTTAGCCAGAGGCCTCACTTCCTCACCACGTGGGCCTCCCATAGGACACCAGTGACAGTGAAGCTGGATCACCCCCCGCCATCCCTGCCTGAGCAAGGGACGAGACAAAAGGGTGGCCAGGCAGAAGCTGCAGAATCTCTACATCTTACCCTTGGAAGTGATGTGCCATCCCTTCTGGCTCACCCTGCTGGTCGCACGGACCTACCCCAGGTGCGGGAAGGCAGGGACCTCACTAGGTGGGAACAACAGGGCTTGGAGTGGGCATAGGCCATTTGGAGCCTGGCTCCCACAAGGTGTTGTTTCTTGAAGTTGTTGTTCACATTTGGGGAACTCAAGGGAGTGGTGAGTTTCTGGAGTTAGTGCCTTGCCAAAAATTAATGTAAGCGATGCCAGTGAGGAAGGAGAGCTGGGAGGAGGCTGCCGAAGGTACTTTTGGGTGAGGCCACACTACAAGGCCAAAGAGCAGAAGGAAGCAGAGTACAGAGCGAGAGCCCAGACCGATGCTCGTGACTTCAGAGGAGTCTTGGAAGGCTCAGAGCCCCCTGGAATCCAGCTGGAGTTGTCCGAGTGCTGTCATTGGCCACACACTATTCTAGCGTTCAGGAAGAGAAAGTAAGGTGTCAAAGAGGTGGTCCCTGAGCTTCACTCACAATCTGGGGAAGAGAGGGTTCCCAAAGGTAGCTGCACACAAGTCAGGCCAGCAGAACCCTGAACCTGGAATAGCCCACGTCCACCCGTCTTTGCCATCCCCACCCTGGGAAAAGTCACAGCCCTGATCCCGTCGGTGTTCCAAAGTTCGGGTTCTACAGCCTCGCTGGGCCCTCGGCTCTACTCTCCTCACTCCCCCGAGAAGTCACTCCCTGATTTACCAAGGGTCTCACCTCCTCGCTTAGGTCCCTGCCGACAACTGTCTGTCTCCACCTGGGCGCAGTGGAGGAGGAAGAGAAGAGCCCTTCTCTGCTCTGGCTTCTCTCCCCTTTGCTGTCCTCAGGAAAGCCTTGGGAGACATAGATTTTTTTCAGACAGACTTCAGGAGCTGGTCCCTGTGACGTCCTTGAAAAGTTAGAGGTGGCTAGAGAAGCCTGACCCACATTGGCATGGGGCCACCTCTGCACAGACCCCTCGAGCCCCAGGGGACACGGAGAACAGTTCCTCATCAGCATAGTGCCGGGTCTTAGGACCACAGATTCCTAGGCTGACATGAGGAATATTTGGAGGAGGTGGTGGGGCCGTGTGCTTCCAAGGCCCCTGCTGACCTCTGGTTCTCCGGCTCTCTAGTTGCATAATGACCCAGGCACACTGCATGCTTCTGTTGGGAAAGAGCTCCAGGTACGACTTTGCTGCAAGAACTCGGGCTTTCCGCCAGACGGGTGCGTGTTCACCACAGGTCCTTTGCAAAGATGTTTCTGTTTCTCATTTCCTTCATTCCTTAGGTTCTGGAATGAATTTGTTGCAGATCCAGGACAAAGTCTGGTTGCAGGTCTGCCTTCGCGCCTGTGCACCTCATTTAGAGGAGAAGCTTGGCTCACCTGTACCATCGTGCTCCGTAGTGGTAGGTCCCCGTGTGGGTGACATGGCTCATTTCTGAGCGGGCAGCTTCTGGGGCAAGCAGTGCAGAATACACACACACACACACACACACACACACACACACACACATGCACACACAGAGTCACCCTCATTCATTTCTTTATACACAGGCATGCACACGCGGGAGTTTCAGGCTAGTGTAAGGGAAGTATTTGATGTACATCAAAGCCAAATGTCTGGATCAGTGCCTTGCATTTAGCAGGGACTCAAGTGCACGTACAGATGACTGCCTCGTGGCAGCAAGGTGTGGGCTGGGGGACCTAGAAAAATTCCACTAGAAATTTATTAGAACGGGAAGAAAAGTAGAAGGTATAAGTGGTGGGTGATTGCGCACTTTAGGAAAAAGTACACAGAATGCTGACATTCTAGGGCTAGGTACCACCTCTGAAGCTTAAAATGGACAGTCTGGAGAAAATAGAAATATGAACAAGCTGAGGGAGAACGCAGACTGTGTGCCAGACTGCCCAGGCTCCATCCCTGCCTGAGCTGCTCACCGGTTCTGTGACTTTAATCTGTGCCTCAGTTTCCCCATCATTTCCATTATTCCTGAAACAGTGGGAATAATGATACTTTTCTGTGTCATGTGGACTTGTGCAGAATAAACGAGTTAATGCATTTGAAGCGCTTAAGATGGGGTGCCTGCCTAGCTCAATTAGAGCATGCGTCTCTCGATCTCGGGTTTATGAGTTTGAGCCCCACTCTGGGTGTAAAGATCACTCACAAATAAAATATTTAAAAAATTAAAAAAGAGGGGTGCCTGGGTGGCTCAGTGGATTAAGCCTCTGCCACGGTCCTGGGATCGAGTTCTGCATTGGGCTCTCTGCTCAGCAGGGAGTCTGCTTCCCCCTCCTTTTGCCTGCCTCTCTGCCTACTTGTGATCTCTCTCTCTCTGTCAAATAAATAAATACAATCTTTTTAAAAATTTAAAAAAGAATAAAAACAGATAAAGTGTTTATGATAGTGTCTGGTCCCAAGGGTAATATTAAAAACATTTAGGGCAGCCGCATGCAAAAGAATGAAATTGGACCCCTGTCTTACACTGTACACAAAAATTAATTGAAAATGGATTAAAGACCTGAATGTAATATCTGAAACCATAAAGACTCCTAGAAGAAAACAGGTGTTAGTGACAATTTTTGGATTTGACACCAAAAGCAAAGGCGAGAAAAGCAAAAATTAAGTGGGACCCCATCAAACTTAAAAGCTTCTGCACAGCAAGAGAAACCACCAATAAAACAAAAAGGCAACCTACGGGATGGGAGAAAATATTTAAAAATCATATATGTGACAAGGAGTTAGTATCCAAAATATATAAAGAACTTAGCTCTACAGCAAAAAGGCAAGATCATGCGGTTTAGAACATTTAACCATTAGCACGGAATCCCCATTAAGCATAGACACTGGTGTCCCGGAGTTAACTACGGTTGTGGTTGTTCTGTGGGGAGAATGGAGTAGAGGGAGACTGGGCCCTGCCTTCAGAGGCCCTTTGGTGGGAGCACACACCACACATTCAGAAGAGGGACAATTCTCGGTGTTTCTGAGTGTCGTTGGGAAGGAAGCAGAAGGTCCCTGAAGCCCGCTCGTGCTGCCTGTTCCGAGTCCCAGCCACTCTTCTGAGATTGATTCCGATGTACAGAGCTGAGGGAGGAGTGTCCCCCACCTTGGAAGGGGACAGTTCAGGACCCAGGCCTGCTGAAGCCCAGTGGAGAGAATAAGGAAGGGCCAGCAGGAACTGGCCAAGCCTCTGGGATTGGTATTCCATGCATGGCTTTTGGTTTTGTGGGAGATGGAGAGCAGTGTTCGGTCCGTGGCAGCGGGCTTTGTTTGCCTTATGCCAGGAACACATGCCTCCAGGAGGGGGCCTGTGCACAGACCGGCAGCTTGAGGAATGGAAAAGAACTGACTCTGAAAGGGTCTTTTCATTTGTACATACGTACCCACGTGATGGGGAAAACAAGTCGAATCCGTGTTTCCCAGCATTCCTTCTTCTGCAGGCAGCGCCGGTTCAGCTTCCTTATTTCCGGCAGGAACGGGTTTGGGATATATGGTATCCGACGCTTCTCCAGCCCCAGCTTGCGGCCTCCTCACCCACTTATTTTGCCAGCAGCCGTGGCTTTGTGCAGGTGTCGCCCGGTGGCACCCTGCCCCAGCTGCATCTCATTTCTCTCACCCTCTGCCCGGGGCTTCTGTGACTCCATGTTTGTGGCCTGCAAACCTGGAGGTCCAGGGAGCTAACACCCCAGGGGGACAGCCCCCGCATCCTTCACGCACAGCTCCTTGGACATTGCCCACAGTGAGGACCAGCTTGACAGTGTACCTTTGGGTGGTCTCTCCTGCCTCCCCAGTTCCCCTCTCGTTTCCAGGGATTCCTTCCCCCAAATAAGCCACCTGCACGTGAACCCTGTGTCGGGCTCTGTTTCCTCAGGCAACCAGTGCCAACACGTTTCTCTCCTGGGAGATGGCTTATTCTGATGTAAATCCGATTTTTTTCCTGGAAGGAGCAAAATTTTCTTTTTTTAAAAATTTTTTATTATTTTTATTAACATATAATGCATTATTTCCCCCAGGGGTACAGGTCTGTGAATCGTCAGGCTTACACATTTCACAGCACTCACCATATCACATACCTCCCCCCCAGTGGAGCAAAATTTTCTTTCCAGACGCCAAGATGGCCCATCATTTGTTAGAAACTTTTGGAGCTTCAGTAAAGTCAGGGAAAGGGGAAAAAATGTTTCTCTTTTATAGCCATGCTCTCTAAAGACTATAGTCTGTCCAGAGGGGTCACTGCTGTCTGGTCCCACAGCTACCCTGGGAAGAGACCTGGAGGCCATGTTTCCCCAGGGGTGTTCCCTCCCCACACTGCTGGTTTTGGTTTATTTTCCTTAGAAACTTGACCTGTGCACTTGTGTGTTTGGTTAATCACATTGCTGGGCTGATAGAGCAAAGGTGTGGGGTATTCTCTTCTTCCATGAATTTTCTCCCTGTGTGTCCTCTTGTTATTTATTTTAAAATTTTTTAAATTAATTTTATTTATTTATTTGAGAGATCATGAGCAGGGGGGAGGGGTAGAGGGAGAAGCAGACTTCCTACTGGGAGGGGGTGCGGGGCGGGGGGGTGGGCAGCCCAATGCGGGATTCCATCCCAGGACCACCTGAGCCGGAGGCAGACGCTTAACCTACTGAGCCACCCTCCCCTTATTTATTTACCACTAATGCTGTCTCAGAATTTGGAACTTACAAAATAAGTACATATTGGGGATTGGTTTGTTCTAGCTGCCTCTCAAAATCCAGTGGTGTTCAAGGACGGGGGTGACCTAATATTTGTGGTTCCAAGCCTGGGCTGGGCTCCTCCGGCTTCTCGTGAACGGGAGGGACATCCCTAGTTTAGGACAGGGACTGATGTGCCTGCAGGCCTGGCGACCTGAGGCTTGGAGGGCTATGCGGTGTAGGTCAGATTTACCTCAGTAGGGCATGCTTGCTTTTCCTCCTCAGGGAGCCATTTCCTCCTACTTTGTCCAGCGCTATGGATTTCCTCCAGGATGCAAAGTGGTGGCCTTCACTGGGGACAACCCTGGTGAGTACCTTGGAGGATTTCACTCTCTAAGTAGCCTGACTTGGTCCATGCTGGACATTTGAGAAGGCCAGCCTCTGGAAACCCTTCTGTGGCAGGCCCCTTCCTCCCTGGCCACCTGCCACATTGCTGGCCTGAAATCTGACTCCTTGTACTGCCCTACCTTGGCTCTGACTCTGTCCTCTGCCTCCCGGCTCCGGCGTGAATGAGCAGCAGTTAAGGCAGGTGGTCACGCCCACCCCTCCCTAACTGCCTTTTCTGTTCCAAGCTAATCTTCTCAGTTCTCCAGCCCTTCCTCTAGGACTTGGTTTTGTATCTCCTTCCTGTCACTTGATCTATAGGTGTGAATTACTCTTCATCCAAACATCTTGTCCTTCCCCCAACTGCTTGGGGAAGAGTCATCAGGTCTCTTGAAGAAAGGGCAGGTGACAGAACTGTGCCGTATGATGGTGGCGCCTCAGCCCCACCCCTGCAGCCCTTTTCCTAGAGAGCCACAAAATTCAGGTTGCCAGGCAAATGCAAATACAGATAGAAGGACACCCAGTGTGCCTCGAATTTCAGAGGAATGATGAGTAATTAGTGTAATAAGTGCATCCCATGCAATATTTGAATTTCACATAACAAATGATGTCTTAGTTTAAGTATGGCCCAAAGTATGTCTCTCTGAAATTCAAATTTCACTGAGTGTCCTCCATTTTTTTCTGGCAACTCTACCCCAAATCAGCGTCCTCAGCTCCTGCTCTTAAAGGTCAATGTGAAGTACGTAGCAGAGGACCTGGGCTGCTGCACAGGTGGGGCCAGGGTTTGCTGTCCTAGGGAGGCTCACTTCCTTCTTAGAGTCTCTCCTCCTCTCTGTGGGCAGGGAGTGTGGCTCCCTATTTCTTATGCTTTGCTCTCCTTTTAAACACATTTATGTTTTTTTTTTCTGCCTTCAGCGGTCCTCCTGGTTTCAGCACCCACCAGCCTCCCTGTACTCTCCTCCTGTTGGCTGTGTAGACAAGCAGGACAGGGGCATCCAAAATAAATAGAGATGCATATGTCTGGGAGTTGTATGCCTCAAAATAGAGCGGATGGTCCTTTTTAAAATTCATTCTTAACAGCGAGAGTTACTTTATCAGTATTATTATTAGAGTCCCTATTTTCTGCAGTGTTTCTGTATATTTTTGTGATCAGGAAAAAGCACCGAAGTCGCTACTGTTGTTAGAGGCGTCACTGAGAATAATGCTCATGGCGTTCCTTGGTCTGCTTCCAGCCTGGAGCTGAGGGCACGGCGAGCTCGTCCGCATCACACTTGAGGCCACATCAGTGTCCTGGGTGTGACCCCTCCCTCCTGGGACAGCCTTGGCTCTGGCGTCTGGAGGGAACCCCAGGAGCCAGACAAGGGCCTTTCCCATCCCTGAGCCATTTGTGGAGACGGTCATGCGGGACCTGTTGGCCAAGCACAGAAACTAACAGAGCAGGTTTGGGAGAAGGGATCCCAGTGTTCCTGGTCCAAAGGTGGAGGGGAGGCAGAGGCTGGTGGATGGAAGCCGGATTTCCACAGTGGGAAGGCACAAAGCCCCAGGCTGTCCCTGGGGTTGAGAGGAGTCTCTAGGCTGCAGTGTGCGGGTTCTGGTGCTCCTGGCCCCCATTTCCATATCCCTAAGAGGTGGGAGGTCCAGCCTCCCTCAAAGAAGAACAGTTGGTGTAGGCACACCAACTTAGCAAAGTTCTCCACTTCTGTGGGCCACGTCTGTTTTCCTTTCAGAATGAAAATAACTTTGTTGAGTCTCATTAGGCAATGTATAGTCTTGTACCTCCTCTATCGACTAGAAGAATGTCAGGGGGAAGAATGGGCCTTTATCACCACTGAAGTGAGCGCCTGGGTTTGTTTGAGCAGGAATGACCAAGAAGCAGCTTTCCAATCCTCCCTCTTGGACCTCGGTTTCAGGCTGAAGGTTGGCAACACCAGGCAGGTAGCCCTCAGTCAGTCCTCCCCAAGTGTGACCTTGAGTGTGCGGCTGTTTTAAATAATGCATTAGTTGCTTCTTCATTAAAACAACAACAGTAATGAGCAAGCAGACTAACCAAGCTTGTGCTCTTTGTCTTACTCACAAGGGATACCTCTTCACTGCAGGAAAAAAAAAATTGTTAAACACCGACAAACCAAAGGAAGGATGTAAAAATCACCCATAATCTCTTAACCCAGAGAGAACCACAGTTAAAATTTTGATGGCTATCCTTCCACGTTTCTTTCTGTGCTCATAAGTCAACATACTTTGTTTTAGCGGGCAGCAGCATTTCAACGGTTGCCTGGGGCCCAGTGGTCCCACATTTATTTCCCTAGTCCCCTGTGGTGGAGGTCGGTGGGGCTTCTGTGCTCAGGCAGTGCAAACAGTGATGATGCGCACACCCTGTCCTGTCCCTCATCCCCACAGGCTAAGTTTTCCGAGATGGGGCTCCTGGATCCAAGGCTCTGACACACACGACTGCGGGGGTGGAGGACACCTGTCCCTCCCACGTTTCTCCTTCACTCGCTCAGTCTGTCACATTTAGTGAGCACCCCCACCCCCGCCCGGCCCCCGGCCCCGGTCCATGCCAGACCTTCTCTTAGTTCCAGAGTGCATCAGTGAGCCTGGCAGATGCGGACTGCTGTTCTGGGCCTCCTGTCTCGGGGACAGACCGCCCTTTACATTCTGCCCCTTCACACTCCTGCCTCACCTTTGTCTTTCCCTGCCATGTGTCTGATGCCTTGACTCGACCCTTGGTTGACATGACCTGGTTCTCTGCACTCTTGGGAGCACCTGATGGCAGCTCAGATCAGAGGCCCTGACTGCAGGGACTCTACCCTTTCACACCAGGGATCTCCCCTTGGGCTCTCTCAAACCCTCAGCTCATCCTGTTCCTGCCTCTACCCTAGCATGTGGCTTGGGGCGGGAGGTTCGGAGCTGGCTCCCACCTGGGGGTGAATGTGGTTTGCTTTGTGGCTCTGTGTGACCTCCGCTAACCAGAGGTTCCCCTCCCATTCTCAGCGTCGCTGGCAGGCATGAAGCTGGAGGAAGGTGACATTGCGGTAAGGCGACTTCCCACATCTCTCACCCATAAGCGAAGCCTGCTCTCTCTGCCCTGGGGGACAAGGGCCCCAGCAGCATCTTTGCTGCCTGTTAGAGGGTCTGGCGGTCCCAAAAGGCAGCTCAGGGAGGGGATAGGAAGACCCAGGCCCCGGGACCTGCTCATATCTTCTCTCTTAGAAGGTCATGGCCTTTGCCTGGTAGGCAGGTCCCCTTGTTGGCCAGTCTTGGTGGGTACAGTGGCAGAAGGGTCAGGCATTAGCGTGGAGGACTGTGAGCTCTCCAGATGAATAAAGAAAACAGAACCTGTGCCCCTCTGGGTCTAATGGGAAAGTCATCTAGGAACCAGTTGTCACCCAAACAGTTAGTTAGATACCATTGTGGTAAGTTCTAGAAAATGGGCCCACAGTTTCCATGAGAGCCTAAATCTGGTTGCTATTGATTCATCTGGTGTGGGAGGGTCAGCAGAGGTTTCTCTGAGGAAGTGGCGTTTACTCTGAGGTCTGCGGCGTGAGGAGTGAAATGATGGGGCGTCGGGGCTGGTGGAGTGGGGCAGAGGTGCCTCATCTCTGGCCATTTCTTCCCAGGTCAGCCTGGGCACCAGCGACACCCTATTTCTCTGGCTCCAGGAGCCCATGCCCGCCCTGGAAGGGCACATCTTCTGCAACCCGGTTGATGCCCAGCACTATATGGCGCTCCTGTGGTAGGCTTGGCGGGCAGTGGGCACGTCTGGGGCTATCTGGAGCCTTTGAGCTCTTCTTATCAGGCTCTCGTGGCAGCTGAGACCCTGGGACTCACTGGGTTTTTCTGACAGCAGAGCTGGGTGGGGAGGAACCCAGGACATGGAGTCCTCCCCAAATCCAGATACCAATCCCATCCTTAACACCCATATCCTATGTTGCCAGGTGCAGACCCCATAGCACATCTGAGCCACAATCTTGGCTCACGAAATGCGAAGAATGAAAGGTTTACCATTGTGTTGTTGGGACATGCATAGCACATGGTAGACATTCAGTAAATAGTAGGAAGCACACTCTGCCCCTGATGGTTCTCAGGAGGAGGTGTACTCTGCACCCTGATCATAGGCCTTTGGATACCCACCACAGGCACCCAGGGAAGTTCCTGAGACTCTAAGCTCCAGGAACCATTGGAGAATATGTAGGTCTAGTAAATTCAGCTGGCTCTGTTCCATCGTCCAGGTGGTATAACGTGTAGAAGCCACAGCTCCCCGTATTTCCCCGGGGTGTCTTTGTGGCAGCCTCTGTAAACAGAGCCCAAGACAGGCCTTCCCCAGTGATTCCCAGGCACCTTAGCTGTGCGTGATACCTGAGGGAGAACCTCAGATCTCTGCTGTCCACTGCCTGGGGGTTGTGGTCCAGCCTGACCTGCAGCCCTTCAACCTGGGACTCTTCCCCAAAACCCATGGGTCCAGCTGGCAAGCACTGGGTGCCCCCCCTCAGGGTTCTGTGCACTTCTGCAGCTTTAAAAACGGCTCCCTCATGAGAGAGAAGATCCGTGATGAGTCTGCTTCCTGTTCCTGGAGTGATTTCTCTGAGGCGCTGCGGTCCACGGAGATGGGCAACGGCGGGAACCTGGGTAGGCTGTTCGGTGATGCCCCGGCCTGTGAAGGGCAGCAGCTTCTGGCAGGAGGGCCCCAGGGGAAGGGGGAGAGGGGGCCATGGAGCAAGCCAGGGGAGCCCCAGCTGTCAGTCCTTCTGCTCTGTGGGCCTTCCAAGCTATCGTGAGACCCAGTGATCTGAGTGAGTAGGGCTGTTCTCCGTGCTTTGAGTAGAGGGCTCTGTCCCCCTCAGAGCCCCTGGTGACTACCTCAGGGATGGCAGCCACGGCTCCGCTCTGGTGTGCGCCCATCCGTAGCTTTCTGCCCAGATGCAGGGTTCTGTTCGGAAAAGGGCCCAACCTTGGACCAGGCCTCCTGAACAGGGAGGGGACGCGCCGCCCTCGGCCAAACCTGAGCTGGTGTTTTCAGGGTGCTGGGGCAGTTGCCTCTGGTCCGGGCTGTTGGGTGAGAGTTGGCGGAACTGTCTGGAAGATCTAGCCCCAGCACTTCCAGTTCCTATCTTTCCAGCTGGAGAGCAAGACGCGGAGCATTCCCGTCTCTTCTGGGGGTCAGAGATGTGGGGTCATGTCACCCTATTCTGTCCTAAGTCTTTGAGAAGCTTATATTTTGCTTTTGATTACCGACAGTGAATCTCTTCCTGGTCTGGTTTCAGGTTTTTATTTTGATGTAATGGAGATCACCCCTGAAATTACTGGGCGCCACCGGTTTAGTGCAGAAAACCGCCAGGTACGTGTGATATGGGAGAGAAATCAGCTCCAGTTCTGAGTGTTGAATTCAACAATCGCCTCCCAGGTTCTGCTACTTGAGGGACTTCCTGTGCTCTGCTATTGCTTGAGCAAACATTTGGATGGGCCAGAGTGCATTTCCGTCCTGTGGAACCCACAGGATCTAAGATGCTGTTGTCCCTCACAAAGAGGAGTACGAACACCTGGGGGTTTTTCCTCTGAGCTAACACGTGTCCACGCTGACCGCCACTGAGAGCCATAGAGACTATTCCCTTGGCAGGCTCAACCCTGCACCCCCGAGGACTCACACTTTCTTCCGATCAGGAATTTCTTCCTGATCGAAAGCCTCTGGGGCAGGACGCACGAATATTTACTAAGCGCTGTTTCCCTCCAAGCACACTGTGCTGGTGGCTTCCTGCATCCTCCATTGACTGCTCAGAGCATCTTGAGGTCCAGAGAAGCCGAATCATGTGCCCAAGTCACCAGGACCTAGGAAGTGGAGGGAGGGGGCCTCCAGACCCGATCCTCCCTGGCCCTGAAGTGCTGTTTCCTTTCTCCTCCATCGTGCTGCCTTTCCTGCGTGGAACTGAGTAATTCCCTCTGTCTAGTAACTGTTACAGTTAGAGTTGGCATCAGATTTGTGGCTGATGAAGTCACTGTATTTTGGGTTGTAAGTGGAAAGCTTTATACAAACGGTAGCGGGGAGGGGCTCACCTCAGTCTTCTGAGGAAGGGTCTGTTTGGTTTCTGTTGTTCCAACAGAGAAGACATGCCTGTTCCCTTTTGCATAAACCCATCGAGGTCTGTCAGGGAGAAGGTGGGGGTCTGTCACTGGTCTCAGGGGCTAAGGCCTGGGCGAAGCCGGGGTTGACGCCTAGCAGCATTAGCCTGAGTGACAGTCCACAGCTGTGGGTTCTCAGCATAAGCTCCGGGTTCTCACTTAGGACCAAACACCGAGACCCGACCCGGTTGTCTCATTTGATCTTTAGAACCACTGTGATACACAGGTACCATTATGGCCTTGGTTTTGTTAAGAAAGAAAATGAAAATCCCAGCGAGATTTACACAATTTATTCGAGGTGGCAGAGCTGAACCCTTGGTGGCCTGAGACCGAGCTCCCCAATGCTGCGGCTCCCTGAAGTGAGCACGCCTGAGGCTGGGGTCACGTGTGTGTGAGGGACCTGCTTGTGTGCGCACATATGGCAGGTGCTTAGTGGGTCAAGAGCTCCAGCTGTGTGCGGTGCGAGCTGCCCAGGAGGCCCGAGTCCTGAGTTCCGAATCCGGGCCGTCGTTTCAAAAGACCACATATGCACACGCACGCACAGATGCGTGCACACGCAGCGAAGGGACAGCAAAGGTTTTCACGGTGCCTACTTTCTCTTGGGGACAGGTCTCAGCATTCCCTGGGGCCGTGGAGGTCCGGGCACTGATTGAAGGGCAGTTCATGGCCAAGAGGATCCATGCGGAGGGCTTGGGCTACCGAGTCAGTAAGTGAGCGGCTGGCGGGCTGTGTTCTGGGGCGGGGACCCTCACACTGACTCAGTGCTTGTGACCCTTCCCAGCCTTCAGGCCAGGCCTCGCGTAGCACGGTCTGTGGAGGCTTCACTCCAGGGGCAGTGGGGAGAGGGAGCCCGGCCCCAGGTGGCTGGAGAGAAGGTGAGTCAGTGGGCAGGGATATGCAGACAGGCAGGGACGAGGGGGCACTTGGTCCTGCTTCTCTGCTCTGTCCCCAGTAGCCTGACCTCCTGGCAAGTAGCTGTAGCACTTAGAGACCTTTCTGTAGCCCAGACCTGCGACAACATGATATCCCAAGCCCCGGACCCTGAGGACATGGGCAATGCCAGTGGGAGAGGTCTAGGCTGGGGCCACCTGCCTCTGGGGCACAGCCTAAGCACTTCAGTTTGGACAGAGAAGAGTGGGGATACAGAACCACTGTCCCCACTTAGATATCTGAAATGGAAAGGCAGGGCAGGGTGGGTTGGGGTGGGCACTCATGGAAAGAAAGGGATTTCTAAGAACTTGCACGATGGAACGGGCGGCCTCAGGGGGGCAGCGAGTTTTCCTTACTGCTGGCCCTGGAATGGTCTGGGGCACAGGCTTCTGCCCTAAGGGTGGAGTCCTCATGATACTTTTGTGGACAACCTGAGCTCTGTGTAGTATGTTTTCTGCCTTTGAACCAACCAAGTGCAAGCGTACTCTAGAAGTCAGCACTAGGTAAGGCTTTCCGGGAAGTTGCACACGCACACCCCCCCGGCAGTCTCGCCTCTCTGTGAGGGCCTAATGGAGATGTTACCTGTGGCTCTAGAGACGTACAGGAGAGCAGTCATCGTGGCTGTTTCTCACCAGCCCCAAGCTGCAGCCCAGCGCCCATGGGTGGTAGGCAGGACAGGTGCATTGTCGGCTATTCATGCAATGTGACGCGACACAGAAGTGAAAATAAACCAGCCTCCACTGTGGGCGATGAAATGGATGAATCTCGCACGTCACTCGGTGCGAAAGAAGCCGGGCACAACAGTACGCGTGGTGGGATCCCATGTCCGTCCAGTTCAAAGCTGGATGAAATGATTTGCTGTCGCTGGAAGCCAGGGCAGCGAGCTGCTACCTTTCAGAGGTAGAGGGCCTCTGCGGTGCTGGTGGTGTTCTGTAAGTTACACGCGTGCCTGGAGTTGGTGAGAATTTGTCAAGTGGTCAGCTTATGAGGCGTTCTGTATGTTTTTCGGGGTATATGAGTTCACCACAAATTTGAAAGTAAATAAAATGAGTATGGTAAACATTTTCATTTCTTTCCATTCCGTCACTCAAAGTCTAAAAAGAAATTCCCTGGGTGCACCTGGGTGGCTCAGTCGGTTAAGCATCTGCCCCTGGCTCAGGTCATGATCCCCAGGGTCCTGGGGTCAAGCCCCATGTTGGGCTTCCTGCTTAGCGGGGAGTCTGCTTCTCCCTCTCTGTGTCTCTCAAATAAATAAATAAAATCTTAAAAAAAAAAAAAGGAAAGAAAGACAGACATTCTCCAAAGATCTCCAGAGATTTCAATCTCCTGAAAAGTGAGACCGGTGAGCAGGGCAGGGATGGGGCTGAAGTTGGCGCCCAGTACCTGGCACAAAGGGTTCTCCGGCCAGCAGAAGGTAGCACTTTGGGGGGGGCTGGCCCCAAACAGTGCGCAGGTCGAGGCAGTGAGAGCAGAGAAGTCCTCCTGGGCACTGGAGAGGGGATGGGATTATGCCACCATTCCCAGCCTTTAAAGCATTTTTGTGCAAACCCACATAAAGTTCCTTATCCTCTTAGCAAGCTTAAAGGCAGTGTCAGACCTTTCTTGCCAGCTCTGCTGGGTTCCTCTCCAGTAAGATTACATAAATGAACATGTCTGGAACCAAGCAGGGCTACAGAAACGTGAGGCATCTTTCTCCCAGCTGCTGTGTGGACCGACCCGTGTTCTTAGGGGGCTGGCTTCTATAACTTGACGTTATGTTCATGAATTCCTCTGTGTGAATTCCTCCGGCTGCTCGTTGTCGGCTCTCCCGGCGGTGTGGTGATCCATCATGGGCTTGTACCGGGGTCGATTGATCGATTGTTCTCTGACGGACGTTTGCTCTTCCCAGCTCAGTGTCATGAACTGTGCCGTGAACGGTGCATGCCCTTGGCTGAGTTTTCTTTACTTCATCCCTCCTGCGTGACAGATGTCAGTAAACTGACCACCTGGGTGTACGGATTTTTTTTCTAGAACTTGTCATGTTTGGCTAGCACAATGTTTACTTTGCTAATCAGATACCTTTGGGCTGGGCCTGCTCACTCGGCTGCCAGTGTGGTACAGGTGCGGCCGTTCCCTAGCCCAATCCACTCCGTTGCTCCCTTCTCCTGGCCCCGCAGACAGTCCTGTTGTTGGCACCTGAGTCTACAGCTCCTGCTTCTTTTTTTTTCCCCTAAGATTTTATTTATTTATTTATTTATTTGAGAGAGAGACAGCAGGAGCAGGGGTGAGGAGCAGAGGGAGAAGCAGGCTCCTCGGTTAGCAAGGAGCCCATGTTGGGACTCGATCCCAGGACCCCGGGGTCATGACCTGAGCCGAAGGCAGACGTTTCGCCAACTGAGCCATGCAGGTGCCCCCTTGTTTTTTTTTCTAGTAATGACTTTTAAAATTTCAACATAGATACCAATACTTAACTGCTTTTGATCACTGTTTGGAATTTATATTCTCTTTAGTAATTATATCCCCCACTAAAAGACATTATATTATGTCCCCTCTTTTCTCTTTTTTCTTTCTTACTTAAAGATTTCATTTATTTATGTGAGAGAGAGAGAGAGAGAGAGCACAAGTGGGGGAGGGTTAGACGGAGAGAGAGAAGCGACTCCCCACTGAGCAAGAAGCCCAAACGAGGGGCTCAGTCCCAGGACCCTGGGATCATGACCTGAGCTGAAGGCAGAGGCTTACCCTCCTGAGCCACCCAGGTGCCCCCTCTTCTCTCTTTTCTTTATCTCCCATTTTCCAGTTCCAGAATGCTGCTGTTCAGTGTGCATTATGCATCAGTAATTATTTAAATTATACACTTGGTGGCTTTCCTTGATTACCACTATTTATTATATCACGCATCTAAGTGGTTTTTTATCTTTCATCTTTGCTTCAGGACATCCTTGACTAATTCTTTCATGTAGAGGTATGGGGGATGGTCTCTATGAAAATAGCTTAATTTTGTCTTCACACTTAAATGCTACTTTATAATATGTGGAGTTCCGAATTCAAACATCATATTATTTTACAACTTTGAAAATAACGTTCTGTTGTCTTCCGACTTACAGTGTTGCCAGTGAGAAGCCCATCTGAATGATATTGTTTCCTCTACAGAATCTTCTAGAATCTTCTTTTTTAGGATTTTGAAATTTCTCAACTAAAGTCTAGATATCAGGCTTTATGCCTTCATTGTGCTGAGCACCCACTAGCCCCTTTTGCCTGAATATATCTGACTTCGTTTAGCTTGGGAAAATTTATTACATTATTTCTTTGATGATTTCTTTCCTTCATTTCCCCCGTTCTTTTTACTAAGATTTATATTAGACCGGTGGTTTCTGACAGAGGTGGTTTTGTCCCCCAGAGGATATTTGACAATATCTGGAGACATTCTGGTGTCACAAACGGGGAGCACTCGTGGCATCCCACCAGCCTGGATGCCGCTGCACATTCTGCAGTGTGCGCGACAGCCTTCCCCTCCCCGCCCCGCGCAGCCAGTGATTATCCAGCCCAAATGTCAGCTGTGCCCAGCTTGAGAAACCTTGTCTAATACAGGCCAGGTGTGGGCTCTCTAGCCCTAACTGCATGTTGCTTTATTTCATCATAGATCTTGTCATTACTGGGGGCCCCAGGCTCAGTTGGAAGACCATGCGACTCGTCATCTTGAGGTCGTGAGTTCGAGCCCCACATTGGCTTTAGAGATGACATAAATAAGTAAATAAAATTGTTAAAGAATGAACTTGTCACTATCATACTCTGTTTTTAAATTTATCTCTTTATGGACTGTCCTTCCTCAACTAGGAAATAGGCTCTTTGAGAAGGAGAATCTCCTCTGTCTTGTGGAACCATCTACTCCCACTTCTTAAACCACTGCCAGGTGGTAACTGGGCTCCCCCTAAGGATTTGTAGACTGAACAGCTCTAAAGGATAAATGAATTCTGTGTCTTCTGACTTCATTCTGTCACTTTCCTTGTCATTTTAAATCATAGGGAATTTCCTGGATTGCATCTTTCAGTTTATTGTATTAGATATGGCCGTGCTTATTCTACTATTTAGTTTTTCCACCTAAATGTTTTTGTAATCACGTATCGTTTTTTATTTTTATTTTTTAAAGATTTTATTTATCTATTTGAGCGAGAGAGAGAGTGAACACAAGCAGGAGGGGAGCCAGAGGCAGAGGGAGAAGCAGACTCTGTGCTTAGCAGGGAGCCTGATGTGGAACTCGATCCCAGGACCCTGGGATCATGACCTGAGCCAAAGGCAGATGCTTAACCGACTTAGCCACCCAAGCGCCCCTATATGTCATTTTTTAATTTTTAGAACTCTGTCTTGTGTCCCAGTTCTTCTTCTTATTCTTTTTTATGGATTCTGTACCTGTTGAAGTACATGAGATGATAAAATATTGGAATTTTTTCAAATTTGCCCTTTTGTTGCCTGGGTTCTTTTCCTTCTGAGGTAGTCTGTTCACAGTGATCCTTCTCTTTCACGCTGTTGGTTTTTCTCAACCACCTTGGCTGTGGGTTGGTAGTACTGAATGAGTAACTGGGTCTCAGTGTAGACAGCAAGCCTAGGTTGCTGTTCAGGTACGAGGCCCCTCCTCCCAGTGTCCCACCCCACCTGCCCTCTCCAAGCTGCAGAAGTAGATGGCGTGACAACAGGCAGATTTAAGTTGAAACTTGTGAGCATTGGATAAGCTTTAAAGCTGGAGTCCTCCCTACAAAGGCTCGCCACATGCTAAAATCAGCAGCATTTCATTCTGATTGGAAGACGAATGCAGCTTATTTCTCTGATGGGTGATTGTCTGTCCCTTTCCATGTCTGCCCCCTTAGCTCAGTATTACTTCAAGTTCTGATTCCCTTCAAGGCCTCCAGGCCCCCTCCCCAGGCAGCAGCTCAATTTGGCTGGAGGGCAGGTTTTTTTTTTTTTTTAAGATTTTATTTATTTATTTGACAGACAGAGATCACAAGTAGGCAGAGAGGCAGGCACAGCGAAAGAGAGGGAGAAGCAGGCTCCCCGCTGAGCAGAGAGCCTGATGTGGGGCTTGATCCCAGGTCTCTGAGATTATGACCTGAGCTGAAGGCAGAGGCTTAACCCACTGAGCCACAAAGGCACTCCGGAGGGCAGTTTTTTATCTGGGGGTCAGATGCTGCTGCTGATCAGTGGAAGTCGGTAGGGACAGAGGCCGAGAGTCTTGAGTTTCTGAAATCACTGGTCTACTGTCAGTGCATGAGGGCTCCCAAGTCCCCACCAACACTTAGCATTAAGCACCTTTGAATCCTTTGCTAATCTGAGGGATATAAACTAGTATCTCAGTGTTACTTTCATTTGCTTTTTTTTTTTTTTTTGTCATTAATAATGATTTTGAACAGCTCTTTATAACTTTGGGTTTTTTCCTCCATGAATTGGCTGTTTGTATCTTTTACCATTTCCCCCATAATGGATTTCCCATTTACAGGAGTTTGTCATATACTTCGAATAGTACTAGATCCTTGTCAGCTTTCTGTGTCACAAGCATCTTCTGTCATTTGTCTGTTATCCTTATTTATAGTGTTGGCAATGGAACAGAATTTTGATTAAATTAAATCTGCCAATATTTCTTTTTAAATTTTATGCTTTTGAGATGCTTTCGAAGAGGTTTTCCCTCTTCCAGTGCCACGGAAATTTTTTTTACACTTTGTACCGTTCGTGTAACTTCCACATTCCGAACTTCTGGAGTTCACCTTTGTGAATGGTGTAAATCAGGATCGGTTTAATTTTTTTCCACATGATGACCCCCTTCCCTTTTCCTTCACTACTTGTAGTGCCCTCTTTATCATTTATCAAGTTTTTATATATATATGTGGGTCTCTCTCCGCATCCCCTTTGCCATTCCATTGGTTTATTGGTCTGTTCTTGGGACAAACCATCATTATGGCTTTGTAATATATATTAGTTGGCCGGGTCTGCATGACAAAGTACCACAGACTGGATGGACCAAACGATAGATATTTATTTTCTCACAGTCCTGGAGGCTAAAAGTCTGAGATCAAGGTGTCAGCAGGGTTGGTTTTTCCTGTGGTCTCTCTCCCTGACCTGTAGATGCCTGTGTCTTCACATGGTTTTCCCACCGTGTGTCCTAATAGACTCTTCTTATAAGGGCAGCAGCCATATTGGATTAGAGCTCACCCTAATGGCCTCATTTCAATTAACTACCTTTTAAAACATGTATCTTTCTTTATCTCCAAATACAGTCACATTCTGAGGTACTAGGAGTTAGAACTCCACATATAAATTTTGAGGGGACACAGTTCAGCCCCAAACATGTCTTAATATCTAATATAGCAATTCATCCCTCACATTTCTTTTTTCATTGTTGTCTTAGTCATTTATGGGTCTTTATTTTTCCATAAATATACCAAATTGATTCAGTTATTAAAAAAAAATCCAGTTGGAATATTTGTTTAGGTTGCATTGAATTTATAAATTCATTTGAAAAAGTTGACACTTTTATAATGTTAGTTCAAATCCATCCAAGACCTTGGGATATCTTTTAATTTACTTAGATATTCTTTTTTGTACTTTAATAAGTTTCCATTTGTTTCCCACATAGATACTTCTGAATTCTTTGCTAAGGTATTTCCTGGCTACATTGTATTTCTGGTTGCCACTATGAATGGTAACTATCACATTTGGTAATTGATTGTTGCCAAAAATGCCACTGATTGTTATAAGTTGGTTTTTGTATCTGGCAACCTTATTAAACTTTAATTAGTTTGCTTATTTTTAATTTTTCTAAGTAGGTAGTTTGTTGTCTGTAAAATAATGGTAGTTTTATTTATTTTCTTTAAATCCTGATACATTGATTTATTTTTCTTGCCTTATAGGCATGGCTAGTATAACTAGTACTATGTGCCAGTGTAGTGGATGGTATTAAGTCTTTGTTTTGTTCCTACTATTTATTATCTATTGCTATGTAACAAATTACTTCAAGACCCAGCAGCTTAAAATAACAACGAACATGTATTATCTTATGTGGTTTCTGTGGGTCAGTGATTTTGGATTAACATAACTCAGTCATTCTGGCTGAGGTCTCTTCTAAGGTTGAGGTCAGTATGTCATCTGGGGCTGCAGTCAGCTGAAGACTTGACTCGGGCTGCAGTATCTGTTTCCCAGGTGGCCAGCTCACACAGCTGTTGGCAGGAGTCCCCAGAGTGAGGGATCCAGGAGAGTGATCTACAGCAGAACAGAATAGAAGCCTCAATGTCCTTTATGACCTACTCTTGGAACTCACACTCCACCATTTATACAATATCCCACTGGTCACAGGAGTTGGCCCTATCGACTGTGAAAGGGAACAACATGAACCTAAATATATTTGGAGGCCATTTTTTTGAGGTCTGAGAGGCACACCAGTCTTAAAGAAAATAATTCTTGGGCACCTGGGTGGCTCAGTGGGTTAAGCCTCTGCCTTCGGCTCAGGTCATAAGCTCAGGGTCCTGGGATCAAGTCCTAAGTTGGGCTCTCTGCTCGGCAGGGAGCCTGCTGCCTCCTCTCTCTCTCTCTGCCTGCCTCTCTGCCTACTTGTGATCTCTGTCAGTCAAATAAATAAAATCTTAAAAAAAAAAAGAAAATAATTCTTAATGTTTCTGTGCAGAATGACATTTGTTATAAATTTTGGATAGATGGCCTTTATTAATTTAAGTAAGTTTCCTTCTATTCCTGGTTTGTTGATAGATTCTTTTTTAAATGACAAAAAAATTGAAGACAGTAAGAGGTTGGTGGGGCAGCAGCCTCACAAGCAAATTACCTATGACAAACCTGCATGGACAGAGCCAGCTTTGGATCTCTTCTTGAGTCCTGTGATAAGCAAGAAGCATTGGCTCAGTACAAGCCCTCTGTGGCTGAAGAACTCTGCAAAAGTCTTTTTTGTCTTGGGGAGATTGTTACAGCCATCAGTGTTTTCTTCTTCCTTGCAGTGCCCAAGACAAAGATTCTGGCCACTGGAGGGGCATCTCACAACAGAGACATCCTACAGGTATGTGATGATAGCAGGCCAAGCAGTAGGGCCTCTTCCATGTCTGTTACTTCTAAGAGCCAAACACTGTCTTTATTGGGCTGCCTCTGTTCCCACTGCTGCAGGTGTCTGATCACCAGGCTATCACATCATGGGGCTGTCAGTGTCTTGTTGGGACACTGAGCAGTTCTGGATGTATCCTGAGGCTGTGTCAACTATTGACTTATAATATACCTGTCTTAGATAAAATTCTCTGAAAGAAGAGCCCAAGTTGGGAATTCTTCTATAAGTGGATTGTTGAGAAGGTGCTCCCAGGAGACAGTGAGGGGGGCAGGCAGGGCCAGGGGAAATGCTAAGGCTCCCAGGCCACCCTGACTGTATTATTATTAGGGTGGCATGGCCGAGTATACTTCCTGTCAGACAGTAGAGGTGGAATGGAAGACATCAAAAGACACATGAGGAAAGAGAGCATAGGAAATGTGTGCCCAATGTCTGTGTTCCCTCCGAGGAACGGCTTACTTCAGTAAGAACCTCCCTCCTTTCCAGGTGCTTGCAGATGTGTTTGGCGCTCCAGTCTATGTCAGAGACACTGCCAACTCGGCCTGTGTGGGCTCTGCATACCGAGCTTTCCATGGTAGGTCGAGGGATGGAGAGCAGAGGCTTCTGGAAGAGTTGGGGCACTGGCTGGACTAAGGGGGATAGAAAAGGGGAGATTAGGATGTTCCCAGTCTTTAGGGACATTGGAGTCTTGGGCTTCAGTTTCATCTTTCTCCCACCTGGCAGGCAAGAACCAACTTCAAATCTTCTGTTCTTTTATTCTGTATTTAAAGTCGGGAAAGAAAAGTAGGTTCCTAACTGAATGAGGCTTGGTCACACTCAGGCTCAGCACAGGGACATTGGGAAAGGACGCAGGACATGCTTGAGGGCGCATGGGGGTGGGTCTGGACAACTGGTGGGCAGGAGAGGTGGATGAAGTCCAGGGCCATCATTTCAGCAAGCAGGAAGTGGAGACAAAGCTGAAGGCGTCAGAGCCAAACAGTCCAGTACCCTGGACAGCTCCACGAGGGTCCACCGCTCTGACGGAGGCCTTGCTGAAACTCCGATCTCCCCGTTCCAGGCAGGTTCTCCTGGGAGCTGCCCCTGCCCACAAGAGGCCCCTTTAGTCAATCTGCCCTGTCCTCTGCTGGCTCCCACTGCTCCTCCAGCTGCCCATTTATCTCAAGGGCTCTCTTCCCTCCGGCAGTTCTATTCATGCTTTTACTCTTCGCTTTTTAACACACCAATTTAAACGTACATGTTTCTATCAACATTGAGAATTAATCAGGGACCAGATCCTTCTCTTAATAATTAACCTCTTACTCTTTGACTCCCTCCCTCCCTACCCTCATGCCACCTCCTGTGTCAAGATCACTGGGTAATTTATTTCCCCGATTGTGTTTTTAATTAAACTTTACATCATACTGGCTTTTATTTGCATTTCCTTATGAATCTCTCTCTCTTTCTAATTCTGTGCATTTTCTTTCTCCTTTTTCTTTTCCATGGTAGTTTTCTGGGACTCTACAACCTAGATAAGTTTAAGAGGGAATTTAGTAGGTGATAATTTTGGAGGCGTTACATACCCAGCATGGACTTTGTTTTACCCTCAAAAAGAATGCTACCTTCTGGGGCGCCTGGGTGGCTCAGTTGGTTAAACATCTGACTTTGGGCTCAGGTCCTGGGATTGAGCCCTGAGTCAGGCTCCCTGCTCAGCGGGGAGTCTCCTTCTCTCTCTCCCTCTGCTCTTCCCCCCACTTGTGCTCTTCCTCCCTCTCTATCTCAAATAAATAAATAATGTATTTTTTTTAAATGCTACCTTGTTTGGGAAAAGGACTCTAACTTCAAAATACTTTCTCTCAGCACCTTGAAAATACTGTTCCATAATCTTCTGGCCCTTAGTGTTGCCCGTGAGAAGCTCAGAGCCCACTTCTCACTGCTCCTCCTGCTAAAGTGGGAAAGGTGCTGCCCTTTAGGGCCTCCACTGCTATGTGGCACTGCATTTCTTTTTTATTTTTCCTTTTCTATGCCTATTGTGTTGCCAGAGGTTACCTGGGGCAATGCCCCACTCTGCCCTCCAAAACTGAAGCCCAGGCAAAGTCCAAGCACACCGGCCCTCACCCTGAGGTGTCTCAGCCACTTCACATCTGTTCTCCCAGCTGCGTCCAGGCTGAACCTCACACATAGGCGGTCTCTGAATGAGTGGACAAGGGACCAGTGTCTTTTGAGTGGTAAAGGGACCAGTGCTGCCCCCCCTCCCGTTCCCATGCAGCTCTAAGCCGAGATATCCCAGCATTTGCTTGGAAACTGGGCCTCATGTCTTCCCTAGGCCCTACCTCGCTCACGGTGGTCCTGCGTTTCCCTGCCAAGCTCACGGTGGTCCTGTGTTTCCCTGCCAATCTGATAGCACTCCTTAAAGACTGTCTAGAAATTCCTCACTTTTCCTGCCCACCGATGGTAGCCTTTCCTCCTTCCCAGCCCTGTGCTCATTTGCTTGGCAGTATTTATTGAGTGTCTCAGGTATGCAGGTGCTGTTTGAGGCCCTGAGGCTCTTCTGGAGACCCAGTGCCTGGCTTCACAGAGCTTCAGGCTCAGCAAGGGCGGGACCTTAAATTTGGGGCCAGAAATTGTAGGAAGTCTCTGGGTACAGCAGATGGTACTTAGGGGTGGAGGGTTAGGGAGGCTCGGAACAGGTGACATTGTAAACCACAGGTTGTCTGAGAAGAGCATAGGTCCATGAAGAGAGGAAACAGAGACTCTCGACACAGTGAAAAGGCTCTGAGGTAGAAGGAATTGTAAGAAGCCTGGGGTGGCTTCAGTGCCTTGAGCCATGGGAGCCAGGTGAGGGAGGAGAGGCAGGCAGCTCCTCCTGTCAGGTGCGGGGTCGGGGAGGGGGGGCAGTGGGGGGGGTTGGTGTTAGCTGGGGCAGCTGCTGTCTCAGTGAGCCAGACAAAGTAGGCCCTGCTGGGGAGAGGTCTGCACATCAAATTTCTCTCCCTTCTCTCTCTTTTTTTCTGTAACAGTTTTACCGAGGCACAATTTATATGACATAAAAGTCACCCAATTTTAAGTGTACAACTCAGTGATTTTTTTAGTAAATTTACTGAGTTGTGCAACCGTCACCATAATCCCGTTTTAGAATATTTTATCACCCCAGAGATAAGACGCTATTTTTAGTTAATGTCTTCATTTGCAACATGCACTAATGTGAAATGAGCTTTCCCTTCTAGGCCTTGCAGCTGGAACAGACATGCCCTTTTCAGAGGTGGTGAAGTTAGCCCCAAACCCCAGATTAGCTGCTACCCCAACCCCAGGAGCTTCTCAGGTGAGAGACCATCAGAATCTGGTCGTAGCCTTTGCATTGTGAAAACCAACCACAGTTAACTCTTGAACAACACAGGAGTGACGGGTACCAGCCCCCTTGCAGACACAAAAATGTGCCTATAACTTTTGACTCCCTCAAAACTACTAATAGCCTACTGTTGACCAGAAGCCTTGCTTATAACACACCTAGTCAATTAACACAAATTTTATATATTATATGTGCTATATACTGTATTACTATAATCAAATAAACTAGAGAAAAGAAACTGCCAAGAAAATAATAAGCAAAATGCATTTACCATCGACTCTATTGGAAAAAAAATCCACCTGTAAATAGACCCGCACAGTTCAAACCCATGATGTTCAAGGTCAACAGTAGGTTCGGTTCTTCTTTCCAAAAGGTAAGTTTGGCTGTGTCACTTAATGTTGAAGTTGAATGTTCAGCTAATGGGGAAATTGTCCTTTTTGGGTTTTAATTGTCAGGGAAACAGAGCAAAAGGAGCCAGGTTGTCAGCTGAGATTCACAGATACTGCTGATTTTGTAGCCCCAGGGGTCAGATCGATTGCTGGGTATGTCTTCAGTGTTCCGTATGCCTCAGAACGAGCCCTTATATTTTGAGGGTTACAGAAGCCACAGAAAGACTCTGTCACTTAAGCGTAAGACGTGCTGCATTTCTAGCCCTCAGATCTGAAGTCTGGATCCAAGACAGGTGTGCAATTCCCCAGGCCAAGAAATCCCCCCTTGTTACAGCTTGGGTTCTCTGGAAAGCAGACTCTGAGATGCTAATTGGGGTGCAGGACATTTATTGGGAGTGCTCTTGGGATCTACATCCGTGAGGGGAAAATGAGGAGGCAGGACAGGGCAGAGGGAGGAGGTAAGTCATGGGGCAATCCCCGTGGAGACCTCAGCCAGCCCTAAGGGCAAGTTCTGAAGCTGGGCTGACTCTTTGGACTCTAACCAAGCTAGGGTGAGGTGGCTGGGCCGTTACACCTCATGTCAGCTGGTCTCTGTGTGCAGGCCACCCCAGGATGGGGTAAGGCAGCGCTCTCTAGCCAAAGCCATCCCCAAAAGGGGCTGTCAGCTGAGGCCTGGATGAATAAGGTCTTCGTTCTTAAGGGGCAATCTGGGTGGTAGGCCACCGCATCCAGTAAACCTCTCTTCCTATTTGCAGAATGTTCTTGCAGCCCAGGGGCGGGGCTGTGCAGACAGAGGGCATTATTACTGATGCAGCAGGCAGTAGGGGCTTCATGCTTGTCCCAGATTCCCTTGGCCCTGAAGTGCCATGGGACGATGTGGAGTGGGCCCAGGAGGATACTGTGCAGACACCGTATCACAACCGAGTGACCCCAAAGCTTAGGAAGCTCCCAAATTATAAAGGACCTGCAAGGCAGAACTGCCCAACCTTTGCCCTCGAGGGAGACATTTTCTGTACTAGCCTGGTTAGCAAGTAAATTTTCCCTCTGCCCTGAGGGTGACTCTATCTCTATCTGCCAGTGCTATTTCCTGTATAAACATTGAAAAGATAGTCTGCAACAAAGGCTGTCACCAGACATGTAGACACACCATGGAGAATTGTCTCCCAGCCTGTCTTGGGCCAGAAGCTCCCCATTTCCAGGTGACCACAAAACCCACACACGTAGGTATGCCCTAGCTTCTATTACTTTGTCCTTAAGTTGTGTGTTCTTACCTTTAAGAGGCAGCTAAATGCTGTAGGAAGATCTCAACTGATATAAAGGACCTTTGGGTTTTCATTCTTACCCTGCCTGTCCTATCGCATGTGACCTTCGTGTGACCTTGAGCAGTATTTCTCATCTCTGAGCCTATTTGTCTGTGAAGTGGGGATAACATCTGGTCCTGCCTACTTTCAGCCCTCTAATTGCGAGGCTTAAAAAGAGTCCTTGGAGGGCACCTGGGTGGCTCAGTGGGTTAAGCCTCTGCCTTTGGCTCAGGTCATGATCTTGGGGTCCTGCAATCAAGCCCCACATAGGGCACTCTGCTCAGCAGGGAGCCTGATTCCCCCTCTGTCTCTGCCTGCCTCTCTGCCTACTTTTGATCTCTTTAAAAAAAAAAAAAGACTCCTTGGCTCGAATGGCTTTATTATGTAACAAGTAGTCTGACTGTAGTCATGAGGCTGGTTCTGTGGTTCTACAATGTCGGGGCTCTGGGTTACCGTCTCTGCGGTTCTACAGATCAGCAGTGGACAATGGCAATGTGAGACCCACCTATGTCACTTACAATTTTCTAGAAGTCTCATTTAAAAATAAAAAAAAGGAAAAATAAATGACTAACCTCAAAGATATTTTTTATCTAATCCAGTATGTCTGAAATACTGCCATTTCAACAGGCATAAGAAAAATTGCTAATGTGCTATTTTACATTCCTCTTTTTTGTAAGAAGCTTTTGAAATCTGATGGGCGTTTAGTCTTGTAGCACTCGTCAAGTGCTTCCAGGTGTGTATGACGTACAGCTCCTGTGTTGGGTATCGCAGCTCTCAATGCGCTCCAGGTGACCCCAGGATGTCTGCAGCTGCTCCAGACATCCCACTCCCCACCCCCCACTGTACCCATAGGCAGGACTGAGAGCCTGGCATTGGGCAGCCCCTCCTCACACTCTCCTTGCTCATCAGGGGGAGAAACCTGGTCTGCTCTCTCAACTCCCCCACCAGGCTGCCGCTTGGACCTATGATCACACTTGGTTGTAAGAAAGGCTGGGGTAGGTTCTGGCTCTTTTGTCCTCCAGAAGGAGGCCCACGAGGGAGAAGGTAGTTGGAGAAAGCTTTAGGGGGGCAGACAACTGCACGTGTCTCCTTACAGGTAGCAAACACTCTGTGTGTGTACCACCACCTTCCCTGGCTTGCCCATGGCCAGAGTCACTAAGGGCTCCTGGAACTCCATACCCTTCAACCCAAGGGCAACGTCAGAATCCTTCGGAAGGCCAGGTTGCAAGCCACAGCAGTCTGTGTCTGTTGGTGGAATGACCTATTGGAGGACTGGTCTGTAAACTCCTTGGGAGCGGGGTACCATGCTCTGTGTTCTTTCTGTGGCACGTACAGCAATGGGTGTACCCACACCAGTGTTTTCTGCCCGCTCGCCTGAATATTGCAGTTTCCTCCTGACAGAGGAGGTCCAAGCTCTCGATGAGTTCTCTGTTCTCTGTCACCTTCACTGAGTTGCCCCAGATGCGCCCAGAGTGGGCCCTGGGTACATGATCAGTGACTAAAGCACTGACTTTGGAGCTGATTAAACCAAATGAAGGAGTGGGATTGGCATGCGCGAGTAGTGGCATTTGTGAGTCGCAAGGAAATCTGGGTCCCTTGGTTAAATGTTGCTTGTCTATAAGACCCCGTGTGCTGACCGGAAGTGCCCACATTTCTCAGGCAAGGCTTATTGAGTCATGGATGAAAACAGCTTAAAAAAAAAAAGGAGGGGGGAAGGAAGGTTAAGAATATGGAGTTGTGAGGGGCACCTGGCTGGCTTAGTCAGTGGACACGGGACTCTTGATCTCGGGGTGCTGTGTGTGAGCCCCACATTGGGTGTAGAGATTATTCAAAAATAAAATCTTTTAAAAAACCCTTTTCCCTTATTGGTTTTTGGTTTGGGTTGATTATCCAGCACACTGCACTTAAAAAAAAAAAAAAAAACCACTACAGTACAACATGAGTATTTATATTCTTTAAAATGAGCATATACATTTTTAATGACTACAAAATATTCTGTTTGGCCGTAATTTACTTGTGATTTTATATGTCTTAGAGCAGTTGGTTCTAGTTTCTTTGTTTTTTGTTTTTACAAAAGATTTTGCCTATTTACTTGAGAGAGAGAGAGAACACAAGCAGGGGGAGCAGCAGAGGGAGAGGAAGAAAGAGGCTCCCTGCAGAGCAGGGGAGCCTGACGCAGGGCCTGATCCCAGGATCCTGGGACCACAACCTGAGCCAAAGGCAGATGCTTAACTGACTGAGCCACCCATGCATGCCTTCTAGTTTTTAAATTACTGTATTGAAATCATGTGGGTCAAAGGTTGAGAAACCTTTTCCTATTCTGCATTAGAATTTGAACTTTGGTTCAACTTCTAGCTCTGTTTCCTTTGGAATGTCAACAGTATTACTATGCACCATCGCCGATGTAAAAATGGCCTTTAAGCGGGGCACTGCATCTGGAGGGGGGAAAACCATATATGCCTGATGGGAAGTCATACTGAGGGCCTCCCTGAGCCCAGTGATGTCTCATGGGCACGTGTCTTGCCTGTGGAGTTGTTATAAGAGATATTCCCATGGGGCATGGGGTTTCAAAGCCAGGATGCCTCTTGCACCTGTACCATGTGAATTTTATCCCCTTGCATCTGAGCTGTAGCATAGGGGGCGGGGAGACCCTTTCCTGGACACTTGTGCAAACTGCTATAAGGACCACTACGTCGTCTTTCACTCAAGCTTGTTTCTCCAGTGTACCCTGTTGTACCCTGAGGGACGGAGTGTGTGTGGCCCGTGGTAGTCTTAGGAGATTGGACAGTTAGTGGTATGGTGCCCTACATTTAGGATGGTTTCCTAAGGAGAGCTGTGTAGAGGTAGAACAACTGGGCCAAAGACTGTGGGCATTTTCAAGCCCTTTCTTTTTTTTTTTTTTTTAAAGATTTTTTATTTATTTATTTGACAGAAAGAGATCACAAGTAGATAGAGAGGCAGGCAGAGAGAGAGAGAGGGAAGCAGGCTCCCCGCTGAGCAGAGAGCCCGATGCGGGACTCGATCCCAGGATCCCGAGATCATGACCTGAGCCGAAGGCAGCGGCTTAACCCACTGAGCCACCCAGGCGCCCCTTTTCAAGCCCTTTCATACCGACGTACGGTCAAGCTGATTCCCAGGAGGGCTGCGCCACCGACTTCACCAGTTGTGCGACAAGACGGCATTTCCAGGTGTCTTCACGGGATTTTTAAACATTTTGTAGATTTGATAACAAACTGTTGGGTCCTGATTTGCAACTTTTTAAAATCTTAAGCTGTAGGTTTGGGAAGAAGCGGTTCCTCTTTTGTGAACTGGTGCCTCCTTTCTTTTGCCCAGCACAAACATTTAAATTGCAAGTAAATGGCATGCTAAATTTTAAAAGTGCAAGTGGCAAAGAGATGAGAGGCATCTCTCCCTCCCCATTCTAAACGGCTCTTTCTGCCCCTCCAGGTCTACGAGGCCCTTCTCCCACAGTACACCAAGCTTGAGCAGAGAATCCTGTCCCAGACCCGGGGGCCTCCGGAGTGAATTCCTCAGGCCCAGGCAGCCCTGTTAACCCTGCCTGCCCAGGCTCACGGATCCCACTTTGAGATGTACGTGCTCCTCCTGGACAGCAGGATCCTCTTCCCTGTCCTAAGTGACTCTGCCTGCCCATCTGACTCCTCGTGCTGCTCCGGCCCTGCCTGGGACTACCTGAAACCCACCTTAGCGCATCTTCCTGAATGTAAACGGGCTGTTTCTGATTCTGTGCCCTTGTGCCTGGGGCAGGAAAGCCTCTGTCTCCTCCTGTCCTTTATCTTGGGGGGCAAAATAAAGCAATGAATCTGGGATATATCCAGTAAAAATTGTGACTTTGCCCCCTTTCCATTGCAGAGGTAAAGCGAATACAGGGACCTAAACTGGGTGAATGGTGGAGACAAAGCTGTGCTCCCATACACCTACCCAGCAACCTCTTCCCCAACTCTCACTCTGGCTTCTTCTCCTCAAACTGTAACCCCCAGCCACCTGCCCCCCCATACTGTGACCCTGCAGTCCATCCTACCCCACCACGCCAACCTGATCTCCTCAGCTGCTGCCTCCCTCCTCATTTGAGTGTCTGAAGGGCTTCCTAGTAGCTTCCTTTCTTGTCTTCCCCTTGCTCACCCCTCCAAGGTTTTGCCCTGTCACCTCCCAGCATCTGCCCCTTCATCCTTCGTGATCTCTCCTCCCTCCCCATGCTCACCTTTTGTAACTCACTGCCTCTTACCCAAAATGCTTGACAGGCCTAATGACCAAGCTTTCTGTCCACCCCACCATCCACCCTGCCCACAGCCTGCCTTACTCCCCAGAACACCAGACCACTTGCAGGAGCCCTCTCCCAGGTGGTACAGGGTAGCACCTCCCTCCCTCCGTCCCTTCCTTCAGGAAGCATTTCTCTAATTCTGGATTTTGTTGATTCCGTTTCTGTTTTGTCATTTAACATATTCTCTATCTTCTGTATTTCCTTTAAATTGGTGATTGGATCTAAGACAGAGCTCTTCAATCTCAGTACTATTGACATGGAGCTGGATAAGTTTTGGTTGTGGGGGCAGCGGGGTCACTGGCCTTGACCCACCAGATGCCGGTAGCACGCCCTCCCCAAGTCTTGACAATCCAGAATGTCTCTAGGCATTGCACACGTTACCTCCTGGTGGGGAGAGGAAGTCAAAGTGGCCCCTGGTTCATAACCACTGACCTGGAGGCTTGATCTGATGCATGTGTGATTATTTGCCTGTTTATGTCAGCTTCATCGGGGGGTGGTGTGTTCTTCCATCAGGAGGCACATATGTCTGGTTTTCTCTCATTTGAGGGATGTTCATACCTAGCTCCATTAGTTCACTAGGGATATAGTCTTGTTATTCCTCTTCATTTACCCGGGATTCTTCTATGTGACTGACATTCCCTATCGACTTACCCAAAAGAGCTAGGAGAGGCTGGGTAAATAGATTTTTTCCTCTGTTCACCAGTTTTCAAAATAATGGGTTGATTTCCAAGCATTGTCTAACAGCCAATAGCTTTTTGTTTTTAGTGCCAATATGATACATTTAATATATTTTATGTATGTTAATCCATTACGGTAATTGTTTCTGTCCTTGCCTTCTTTTTGACAGTCATTCTCTGCAACTTTTCTCCTGCTTTCCTAATCTGCCATTTCTTCTTACTTACTGGTACAAACGCTCTGTGTAGTCCCTAATGATTGCTGGGCCCCCAGTTTTTATCCTCATCCCTCTTTCTCTCCCATTTTGTCCTCTTTTATTGGATGATTTCGTCTCTTCTTGGGTTTCAGTCATTGCTTATATGCCAGGAGCACCGATCTTTGCTTCCATCCCGAACTCTCCTTGGAGTATACCAGAATTCTCACTCAGAGGAGTACTTCAGACTCCACTTATCTTCCTTTGCCCTTCCCCAAACCTCCTCCTCTCTCTCGTGTTCCTGTTTCAGTGAACTGACACCACTGTTCACCCGTCCATTGATTGCGGAACCCAAACCCTAAATGCAGATGTCCTCCCCCTTTCCCATGTCAGATCAGTCACCGAGCTGAGTTTGGTTATTCCTTTGTTAACTCCTGAAGCAGTCCCTTTCTCTCCTTCCCTCCTGTTTTGCTTTGGGCCCCTTTATTCCATGCTCAAATTATCACAAAAGCCTACAGATCAAGTCCTATGTGATCTGCTTCCTGCAGAGTCCCCCCAGTTTTACCTTTGCTGCAGGCCCTTGCCTAAATGGGAACGTCAGTTAAACCAGACTACTTGTGGTTTCCACCCAGGCTGGAAAAGTGCTGCAAACCGGGTCTGAGACCTGCTCGATCAAGGCAGTGGATAGGTGGACGTTAGAGGAAGAGATTTAGAAAATGAGTGGGACCAGCGGCATCTCTTCTGAGAGAGATGAAGTCGTCTTGAAAGGAAGCGGTATCCCTAAGGAAGCTTGGTGGATGAAGGGGAAAAAGAAAGCAGAAAGCCTATCAATAGCAAGTCAAAGATTCAGAAGAAAATGGACAACTTCCCCACCCCTAGTTCCTAGACATTACTTATTAAAGGCACTTTACAACATTATCCAATTGAAAAAGATTCCCTTGGACCAAGAAACAGAGAAAGCCACTCGATCAATCCGTTTTACCTC
Organism: Meles meles; assembly: GCF_922984935.1. Lineage (NCBI taxonomy): Eukaryota > Metazoa > Chordata > Mammalia > Carnivora > Mustelidae > Meles > Meles meles. Next base: position 31,497,594 of record NC_060069.1, on the reverse strand, counting down.
TGCCCCCAAAGAGTTGTGTGTTATTGCAAGCATGTCAACATAAATAGAACAAGGAATTCACTGTGTGTACAAATACAGGAAGAAAACAGAGTGAGAATCATAACTTTTCAAGCCGAGGAAATACTCCAAAATAAAGAGAACAAAAGAGAGTAAACCATAACAACCCTCCATCATGAACTCTAAAATACAAATTTTGGAACAGTTGTGGATAGGAAAGATACCAGTTCGGAAAATTTCAAACTCAGAATAAAAATGAAAAAGCAATAGGAATATATGAAGAGAGAAATGACCAAGCTTGGGAAACAATTTGAGTGAAAAATTAAAATCATCATAGATAGGAAGACAAAATCAATAGAGATGACTACAAGTATAGTAAAGCGTACAGAGGTTGGGAATGACAAAAGCTAAGAGCAAAAAATACAGAGGAAGAGCTGAAAAGGTACAGAACGAAAATGATAGGTAAAGAAGTAACACAGCCAAAATTGGAGCTCCCAGAAACTACCAAAAAAGAAGACAGTGGAATTGATTAATAGTTAAAACTGCTGCAGGAGAGGGATGCCTGGGTGGCTCAGTCTGTTAAGTGTCTGCCTTTGGGTCAGGTTATGATCCCAGGGCCCTGAGTTCAAGTCCTGTATCAGGTTTCCTGCTCAGCAGGGAGCCTGCTTCTTCCTCTGCTTGCTGTTTCCCTGCTTGCACATTTTCTCTCTGACAAATAACGCATACAATCTTAAAACAAAACAAAAAAACCTGCCCCGGAGAAATGTCTGAAAAAGCACAAAGAAGACCTAAATCTTTATCTTGAAAGGGCCCCTTTGTTACATAGAAAAATTGACCCAGAATGATGAATATCCTAGCAAACGATTAAATTTTGAAGGTGAGGAAAAAACCCCTTCTGGGCCAAAAGAGCTAGTTTCTTACAAAGGAAGGGTCAAGTTGGCATCAGACTTGCAAAAAGCAAGTAGCAGTGGAGCAACGTTTTCAAGAAGTATAAAGAAAAACAAAGGAACTAAGAATCAATGTTTTGTATCAAGCTAAGCTGTCCTTTAAATATCAAAGACATGTATAAGGTTTTTTTTAAGATTATTTATTTATTTAGTTGACAGATCACAAGTAGGCAGAGAGGCAGGCAGAGAGAGAGAGAGAGGAGGAAGCAGGCTCCCTGCTGAGCAGAGAGCCCGGCTCGTTCCAGGACCCTGAGATCATGAGCTGAGCCAAAGGCAGAGGCCTTAACCCACTGAGCTACCCAGGTGCCCCGATATGTGTAAGTTTTAATCATGGGAGAGCTCAGGAAAATACTGTACTCATAACCCCTCAGGATCTTACTTCAAGACGAGCTTCAACCAACTAGGAGATGATTGGGGAGCTTCAGCAAAAGGACTGGTGGTAAGCATTGAGTATCTTTTTTTTTTTTTTTTTTTTTTTTTTTTTTTTAAATATTAATATTTTATTTATTTGACAGAGAGAAATCACAACTAGGCAGAGAGGCAGGCAGAGAGAGAGGAGGAAGCAGGCTCCCTGCAGAGCAGAGAGCCGGACGTGGGGCTCGATCCCAGGACCCTGAGACCATGACCCGAGCCGAAGGCAGAGGCTTTAACCCACTGAGCCACCCAGGCGCCCCAGCATTGAGTATCTTTAGTTTCAGACCTAAAACCAAAATGAAAGAGGAGATGGGGTGGTAGAATAGTATCAAATGATATCCTTTGACAAGGTAGAAGTCACAGTGAAATAAATGAAAAAGAAGGGAGAGGAGGAGGACAGTACAAAGAGTTCTTTGTTGTAAAGGAAGTGTGTACAAGGCAAAGAGCATCAATTAAAGTTGACAAACAACAGTTTGTCTAAGTTTAAGTAAGGAAAAAGGAGACAAAGGATTATGAAAAGGTACAAGATAATTACTAGAATAAAGATAGAAATCTCCCTCAATGCTCAAAGATACTATAATAAAAGCAATAAATCACATAGTGAAGAATGCAGTGAATGTAGCATCATACCCAGTAAATACAAAAACAAGCATAGAGTTAAATTACTAAACTAAAAGGCTCATCTCATCTATTAAGAAAAAGTTCAAAAAGGAGCAAAGGGGAAAAAAAGGCAAACAAAGAAACAGACTGACTCTTTTTTTTAGAGTAGGCTCTACACCCAGCATGGAGCCTAGTGCAGGGCTTGAACTGATGACTCTGAGACCAAGACCTGAGCTGACATCAAAAGTCAAATGCTTAACTGACTGAGCCACCCAGGTGCCTCAAGAAACAGACTCTTTAACTATAGAGAACAAACCGGAGGTTATCAGAGGGGAGGCAGGTAGGAGGATGGGTGAAAAGAGGTGATGGGGATTAAGGAGTGCACTTGTGACGAGCCCAGGGTGATGTATGGAAGTGTTGAATCACTATATTGTACACCTGAAACTAGTATTAGTTATGTATAAGTTAACATGTATATGTATGTTAACTGACTGGAATTTAAATAAAAAGTTCAGATTTACTTACAAACCAGCATCCTATTATCTGTTATTTACAAGAGACATCTAAAGTAATTGATACATAAAGGCTAAAAATTAGATGGGCAAAAATATAATAGGCAAATACAAATCATTAAAAGCAAGATTACAATATTGATATATGACAAAGGTAGAATTCAGGAGAAAATTAAATCAAAGAAGGATACTATAATGCTAAAAACCACAATTCACAATACTAGTTACCAGTGTTACAGCTCAATTATTTCATTTCTCAACTTTAAATTATTTTCTTTGATTTCACCTATAGATTCCAAAAGAATTTGTATGTCTTCTGAATATATATTGCACTTTGCATCTTTTAATAAGGAATACTAATACATAATCGAGGGTATGCCTAGTCTCACAGAAATTTGCCATTTATTATATCACAAAGAAAACAATTTCCACAAAATAGAGACAATACAGTCTTCTATAGCCACAGTGCAATAAAATGAGAAATGCGGGCGTGTGGATGGCTCAGTGGGTTAAAGCCTCTGCCTTCAGCTCAGGTCATGATCCCAGGATCTTGGGATTGAGCCCCGCATTGGGCTTTCTGCTCAGCGGGGAGCCTGCTTTCTCATCTCTCTCTTCCAGGCACTCTGCCTACTTGTAATCTCTGTCTGTCAAATAAATAAAATCTTTTTTTTTTTTAAGATTTTATTTACTGGGGCGCCTAAGTGGCTCAGTGGGTTAAGCCTCTGCCTTCAGCTCAGGTCATGATCCCAAATCTTTAAAAAAGAGAAAGATTTTATTTATTTATTTGACAGACAGAGATCACAAGTAGGCAGAGAGGCAGGCAGAGAGAGAGAGGAGGAGGAAGCAGGCTCCCCGCTAAGCAGAGAGCCCTACTTGGCAGAGGCATTAAACCACTGAGCCACCCAGGTGCCCCAATAAATAAAATCTTAAAAATAAAATAAAATGAGAAATGAATAAAATATATATTTTTAAGCCTCACCTGGAGAAAGACTTTCTATGAAATACTCTTGGGGCAAAGGGGAAATATAAACCAAACTTTCAGAGCTTTTAAAAAAAGATTGATAATTAAATCTGTGAGAAATAATTAAAGCACTGGTAGGTGAAATATAGCTTTAAAATACTATTACACATGTCAATTATACTAAAAAATTTAAAATACTGTAACATTGATTTTTTTAAAAAGAAAAAAAAATACAACTCAAAAGCAAAACAAAACAAAACCCAAAAGGGATATAAGAAGTAATGACAAAATTACACATTAGGAAAACAGGAAAAAATAAAATTAATGAAGAGCATTTTGTTTATTTGAAAAACAACTGAGACACCTACGTGGCTCAGTCGGTTAAGTGTCCCATTCTTGGTGTTGGCTCAGGTCATGATCTCAGGTTGTGAGATAGAACCCTACATCAGGCTCTGCACTCAGCATGGAGTCTGCTAATTCCTCTCCCTCTGCCCCCTCCCCTGATTGCATTCTCTCTCTCTCTCAAATTTTAAAAAATCTTTAAAAAGGTAAAAAGAAAAACAATCAGAAGAGACAAGTCATTACCTAACTTAAGTAAAAGGGAGAGGAAGTAGAAATATCGAAAGTAAAAATACTAGTGAAAAATTGACATTAAAACAAAATAAATTTTAATTTTAAGGACTATGTTGTACAACTCTGCAAATAATTTGGTAACCTACATGAAATGGTAATGACCTTAGGTACTAAAATGACTCCAGTAAAGAGAGTTTAAGCCTTTCTAATTCATAAGGGAACTAGAAAAGATTATCAAAGAGCTATAAGATGAAAAAGGCTCCAGTTCAGATGGTTTCACAGGAGGATTCTACCAAACTTTCATAGTTCAGGTAATCCCTTTGCTACATAATGTATTCCAGAATGCTGGAAAAGAAGAAACACTTCCAGATTTTTAATGAAGCAAATATAACATTGATCCCTAATATTAGGTTGCAAAAATAGCCCCAATTCTCCACTTATCTACATACTTGGCCATGAGGTTTTGCTGTGCCCTCCCTCTCTGACTCTGGGCTCATCCATGCAAGTCTGGTCAACGGGATTTTCACTAACAAGGTGCAAACATTGGCTTGGAAAGTCCTTATGCCATTGGGATTCCTCTCATTTTGCTCTCTGCCTTTATTATGAATTATTTGTGCCTAACCTTGCCTGACCGAAGCCATCCTGGGTCAGTCAAGGTCACTGACTGTCCCAGACTTGTGAATGGGTCCAGGTGAGACCAGAAGCACTACCCAGCCAGGTCCAACCTAAATCCCAGCCTGCAGATTGATGAGCTAAATACGTTTATTATTTTAAGGCATTGAGATTTAAAGTGACTTATTCACAGTAATAGATAACTGATACACAAATTGGTGCCAAATAAGAAAACTAATATCTGTGACATTGGAGCTGGGCTCTGGGTGGGGCTTGGAAAAATGGTGAGAAAATTATTTTAGGGGGCTGAAAAATGCAAAGAAACTGAGCACCTGTGGTAACTTGGAAGATAGAAAATGTACTTCCTGAACATTTGGGCTTGAGAATAGACATTTCTAGGCAGAATGTTGAAAATGTCAGCTGACTATTACTCAGAAAAGAACTAACCAGATTTGAAGTACAATTTAGATGGCATGTAAAGGTGCTAGAACAACTTTCTCGTCTCCATTCCTTTAAGCCTACAAAGATATCAGACTTACGATACAGCTTTAGGTAAAAACAAAATCAAGGGCTGAAAGACACTTTGCTAAGACCTCTGAAAGAATTAAGGCATCGTCTAATGGACTTTTCCAGTTGATTAAAATGACTTCCAGGAAATATAAGATCCTTGTCCCACAGTAGCCTGATACTTAAAGTATCAGTGATTAAGCCCGGAGGGCAAGTGATATCTCAAAATGTCTGGGTATGGCTTTTGGTGTAGAGAGTGGATTCAGATCAGACACAGAAGATCCTCAGAACGTCTTTATGGAGCTATACTAATAAAAGTGACATCAACCTAGATGAGAAGGGACTAAATGTAAAAAGACTTGGGGCCCCCAACTCTCTTTGGACAGGAAGCAGACTGAGGAAGTTGTTCAGAAGGCATGTTTTCTAATGCCCTCTTCAGAAGTGCCCAAGGAGAGCAATGCAAAGTGAAAGATGTAGAAGGTGAAACCAGGAGCCACGGAGAATGATGGACTGGTGTGGCAGATAAACTCTAAAATGGCCTGTAATGTATTCACACCCTTGCGTTACTCCCACCTCCTGAGTGTGAACAGGACCTGTAACTCCCTTCTAATAAAAAATGGCCAAGGTGATGGCGAGTCACTTCTGTAATTATGTTACCTATGATTATAACTGTTATCTTCCTGGCAGGCTCTAATGAGTCTTCCTTGCTACCGTTGATGAAGAAAGCTGCCCTATAGAGAGACCCATATGGCAGGGAAGTGAGCAGCTTCTGTCTAATGATCATCAAATAATTGAGGCCCTCGGTCCAGCAATTCACAAGCAGCTGGATCCGCATGACTTTGGAAGTGATTCCTTCCCTAGTCAAGCTTCAGATGAGACCTCAGCTCTGAGCAACATCTTGATTATAGCCTTGTGAGAGGTTCTGAAGCAGAGGACTAGAGGACCCAGGTAAACCATATCCAGATTCTTGACCCACAGAAACTCAGATAATACATGGATGTTGTTCTAATCCACTAAGTTTGTGGTTATAACAGTAGTTAGTACTATGCAGCGATGGATAATTCATACATCCAAGGAATGAAGCCTTAATCACAAACCATTCCCCATCTCTAGAGCAGGGGGACCTGGTTATACATTCCGAGTGGGACTTTAAAATTGCTATGGGCGGGGCGCCTGGGTGGCTCAGCGGGTTAAAGCCTCTGCCTTCAGCTCAGGTCATGATCCCAGGGTCCTGGGATCGAGCCCCGCATCAGGCTCTCTGCTTGGCTGGGAGCCTGCTTCCTCCTCTCTCTCTCTGCCTGCCTCTCTGCCTACTTGTAATCTCTATCTGTCAAATAAATAAATCTTTTTAAAAAAAAATAAATAAATAAAATTGCTATGGGCAAGTGACTGCTATATGCTTTCATCCTTACACTTTCCAAATGATAGCGCTTTTGCAATGATCTTGCACCTGTTTCTATCCACTTATGTTAGTTATTTGAGAAGCAAGTAATTTGACTTTTTGGTTCATATGTCTTTGGATCAAGAGTAGGCACAACCAGGGGCACCTGGGTGGCTCCTCGTTTGAGTGTCCAATTCTTGATCTCAGCTCAGGTCTTAATCTCAGGGTCATAAGTTCAAGCCCTGTATCTGGCTCTGCGCTGGGTGCAAAGCCTGCTTCGGATTCTCTCTCCCTCTTCCACCAGCCCTCACTGTGCACAAGCACGTGCTTTCTCTCCCTCTCAAAAAAAAAAAAAGAGTGGGTACAACCAGACTTTACTTAAGATTGTGAAATCCTAAACCTGATTGAGATTTTTGCAGGGCTTTGGGATGGGAATGTGTATATTTTACAAATGAGAATGGTGTGTATAACTGGCCTTGAGAGAAAACTGAGATAGTTGCATAAACGCCCCCACATTCCTCATTGTGTCCGTATGCTTTGTTGCACAACTTTGCCACGCTCTCCCATTCGGACTCAGGATTGGTTGTGTGACACACTTTGGCCATGTCAGTAAATGAGATGCAAGCTGAGGCTTGAAATAACTTGCATGAGTGAGTTTTCTGTTTCTTGCAAGAACAGCATTACTATGATAACATGAGAAGGTGACAGACACATGGAAAGAGCCTGGTTGTTCCAGGTGCTCCAGCCAACAACTGGCTGAACTGCAGATGTGTATGCTCGCCCAGCCCATATCAGAATCACCTCAGTCACAGGAGCAGTAAGCCTTTTACTGCTGGAAGCCTCAAGCTTTCCAGTTGCTCATTAGGCAGCATTATTTTAACGATAGATAACTACTACAATACCTAACCTCATAACGATTATACAAAATAAGGAACTACAAACCAATCTCTTTTTTTTTTAAGAATTCTTTTTTTGGGGGGTGCCTGGGTGTCTCAGTTGGTTAAGCGACTGCATTTGGCTCAACTCATAATCCCAGAGTTCCAGGGTCAAGTCCAGATCGGGCTCCCAGCTCCATGGGGAGTCTGCTTCTTCCTCTGACCGTCTCCCCTCTCATGCTCTCTCTCAAATAAGTAAAATCCTTAAAAAAAGAATTAAAGAATTAAAAAGAATTCTTTTTTTTAAGGATTTTATTTATTTCTTTATTTGACAGAGAGACACGGTGAGAAAGGGAACACAAGCAGGGGGAATGGGAGAGGGAGAAGCAGGCTTCCCGCTAAGCAGGGAGCCCAATGCGGGGCTCAATTCCAGGATCCTGGGATCATGACCTGAGCCGAAGGCAGATGCTTAATGACTGAGACACCCAGGCGTCCCCGGTATCAATCTCTTATTAATATTCATGAAATTATTAGCAGTTTTGTAAAACTGTCTATGATTTAGTAAAAATAATATTTATAAATGATGAATTTATCAAATATTATTGGATTAATATCAGTTAGAAAATCCCAAATGAAAAGATCAATAAACAGAAACCAATAGGGCATTGAAGATGATCTATCATGATCAAGTGCATGCAGCTTATTCCTGAGTGGTCCAGTATTAGGAAATCAATGAATACAGTTCCCCATTTTAATAGACCTAAGAAGTCAAACAATTTGATCATAGCTATTGAAAGTCTTTTGACAAAGTTCAACACTCATTTCTGATTAGGAAAAAAATACCCCAACCCTGATAAAAGGCAGCATCTACTTAATGAAGAAACACTAGAGTCATTCCTGCTAGAATCAAGAATAAGTCAAGGACATCCACCACCGCCACACTATTTAATAGTGTATTAAAGGAGTAGCCAATGCAATTAGATCAGACAAAACCAAAGCATAAGAATAGGAAAGGAAGAGATGAAACTTTAGAGAATCAATGTTTAAAATAATGTGAATAAGAAAATCCAGTAAAGTAGCAGAACATCGTTTTTTACTATAAAAAGCAGCGTTGACATATGTAATCAATAAAAAGGATATGTTGTGAAGGACAAGAGTCCAATTACAATAGCAGAAAAAAAGTTAAAATACTTAAAATAGAGGTATAAAAATAGATGTACAAAACACATGTAAAAATAGATGAGCAAGGGATGCCTAGGCAGCTCTGTCTGTTAAGTGTCTGTCTCTAGCTCAGGTCATGATCCCAGGGTCCTGGGATCGAGTCCCGCATCGGGCTCTCTGCTCAACAGGGAGCCTGCTTCCACCCCCCCTCCCCCGCCTACTTGTGATCTCTCTCTGTCAAATAAATAAATAAAATCTTTAAAAGAAAAAAGAAAATGGTCAACAACAAGCAACAACAAAATATGCACAGAAACAATACAAATACTTTTTAAGCGTTTTTAAAGATGCTCAATCTCCTCTATGATATAATTTCTCACCTATACAATTGACAAACATTCAAAAGTTTGATAAAATGCCCTATCACCAAGGCTGTGAAGCTTAGTATGAGTACAACTAACAAAACTAAGTATGAATGTGATCTAACAGTTTCACTAGGAATCTGCGTACAGACAGAACTCCAACATACAAAACATCTATACAGGGTCATTTATTGTGAAAGTATTAATAAAGCAAAATATTTGGAAAAAAGCAAGTATTGATTAACATAGGACCAGTTGAATGGATTATGGTACACAAGAAAAAAGACTAAGAAAGATCTGTGTGTACTGATTCCCCAAACATGGGCCATTTTTATTTACTTCTTTCCTTCCATTTACTGCTTTAATTCCCCTCAGCTAAGTTTTCTTTTCTTTTCTTTTGATCAAGAAAGAGAGTGAGAGAGAGAGAATGGAGGGTGACAGAGGGAGAGAGAGTAAATCTTAAGCAGCAGGATCCACACCCCATGCAGAGCCCAACACAGGACTCAGTCTCACCACCCTGAGATCATAACCTGAGCTGAAAGCAAGAGTCAGATGCTTAACTGACTAAGCCACCCAGGCATCCCTAAGTTTTCTAATTTTCAGTGTACATGTCTTACAAGGATTTTGTTAAATTCATTGTTATTTAATTGCTTTTTAAGTTGTGCAAAAATATACATAAATTTTACTGTTTTATGTATATTGTAATTGTATATTGTGATTGTGCAGAAATATGTATAAAGTTTACTATTACTATTTATATATATATAATTCAAGGCCATTAAATACATTCACAATGTTGTGCCACCATCACCACTGTCCATCTCCAGAACTTTTTAATCATCCCAAACAGAAACTCTTTTTTTTTTTTTAAAGATTTTATTTATTTATTTGACAAACAGAGATCACAAGTAGGCAGAGAGAGAGAGAGGAGGAAGCAGGCCTCCTGCTGAGCAGAGAGCCCGATGCGGGGCTCGATCCCAGGACCCTGGGATCATGACCTGAGCTGAAAGCAGAGGCTTTAACCCACTGAGCCACTCAGGTGCCCCCCAAACAGAAACTCTTTAGCATTAAACTACAACTCCCATTCCCTTTCCCCCAGCTCCTGATAGCCACTCTTCTACCTTCTGCTTCTATGAATGCTTCTATGAATACCTTACAGGAAGTGAAATCCTACAACATGTGTCCTTTTGTGTCCTGTTTGTTTCACGTAACAAAGAGTTTTCAAGGTTCATTCATGCAGCGAGGCTGAATAATTTCATGTGTACTCCACATTTCATTTATCCATTCATTGGCTGCTCGATGTTTGAGTCCAGTCATTTCTGTCTTTTGGATATTGCAAATAGTGCTGCTGTGAATATTGATGTACAAATTTCTGTTTAAGTCCCTGGTTTCAATACTTTTGGGCATGTACTTGCAAGTGGAATTGTTGGATTATATGGTAATTCTGTGTTTAATTTTTTTAAGATTTAATTTCTTTGTTTGAGAGAGAGAGCACAAGCAGGGGGAGCAGGAGAGGGAGAGACAGGCTCCAATTTGAGCAAGGACTTGATCTCAGGACCCTGGGATCATGACCTGGGCTGAAGGCAGACACTTAACACACTGAGTCACCAAGGGACCCCACGTGTTTAATTTTTTGAAGAACCACCATATTATTTTCCACAGTAGCTGCACTATTTTACGTTCACACCAACAATGTGCGAGGATTCTAATTTCTCCACATCCTTGTCAGCACTTGTTATTTCCTGGTTTTGTTTTGTTTTTTTGCTTTCGATAATAGCCATCTTAGTGGGTATGAAGTGGTATTTGTTGTTTTGATTTGTGTTTCCCCAATAACTAGTGATGTCAAATGTCTTTATGTGCTTATTGGCCATTCATATATACTTAATGTTTTCTGATGCTGATGTAAGGATTTTTCATTTTTAATTGTTTATTGCTAGCTTATAGAAATGCTCTGTAGTATCATTGCTAGCATATAGAAATGGGTTTTTCCTTGATCTTGTATTTTCTACCTTGCTAAATTCACTTATAAGCTCTGACAGTATTTTGCACTCATAGAATAGGTAAGATTTTCCAGGACGCTTGGGTGGCTCAGTCGGTTAAGCCGCTGCCTTCGGCTCAGGTCATGATCCCAGGGTCCTAAGATCAAGTCTCGCATTGGGCTCCTTGCTGGGCAGGGAGCCTGCTTCTCTCTCCGCCTCTGCCTGCCACTCTGCCTGCTTGTGCATGCTCTCTCTGACAAATAAGTAAATAAATAAATAGATAGATAGATAGATAGATAAAATCTTTAAAAAAAAAGAATATGTAAGATTTTCTGTGTATGTCATTTGTGAAAAAAAAAGACTGTCTTACTTCTTCCTTTCCAGAATTTATTTCTTTTTCTTGCTTTGTTGCAATGGGTAGAACATCCAGTATAATGTTGAATAGAGGTAGGAAGAGCAATCATCCTTGCCTTATTCCTGATCTTAGGAGACGATTTTCTTTTCTTTTCTTTTTTTTTTTTTATGATAAACTGCATGTTAGCTGCAGGATGTGATGTGATGTGGTGAGTGTTTATCCTCCCTGGTGTTTATTAAGATTTTAGGATCTATGGGATTCTAGTTTTCATGAAATTGGAAAAAAGTTTAGCTATTATTTCTTCAAATACTTTTGCTGTATTCTCTGGGATTTCAGTTAGACATGTTAGACAATTTGTTATTGTTCCATAGGGCATAGAGTTTCTGTTCATTTTTTCTAGTCTTCTTTTCTCCCCATATTTAATTTGGCTAGTTCCTATTGCTATGTCTTTGAATTCATAGATCTTATTTTTCTGTAGTGTCTTAATCTTCTGTCAATTTCATCCAGTTAATCTTTTTTAAAAAGATACTACATTTCTTTTATTTCTAGAAGTCTATTTTGGAAATATTTTCATTCTCTCTTCATTATGTTCATATTTCCTTTAAATCTTTCAGTATATTTATAATAGCTTAAAAAAAATCCTTGACTTATAATTCCATCACCTCTGTCTTCTTTTTCTATTGACTGATTTTTCTCCTCCTAATGGGTCACATTTTCCTTTTTTTTTTTTTTTCATGTCTAGGAAATTTTTATTAGATGTTGGGCATTGTTAATGTTTTATTGCAGAGTGTCAGAATTTGTTGAATTTCATTTAAAAGTGTTAAATTTTTGTCTGGTGAATACTTAAATTGCTTATGTATCAGTTGGATCAATTCAAGGCTTGCTATTGTGGACTTATGGGGGAGTCTTTAGTCTTGGCTAGTTTACCTCCGCTACTATGGAATGACCCTTTATGTTTCCACTCTGACGGTCTTGGGTGTTTAATGAGGACTTTCCACTCTGGATGGTTAGAACTATAAAAACTTCCCTTTCCTGTGTGAGTTCTTGGAGCTATTCAGCTTCTGTCTTTCTTTCTCTCTGCCCACGGAGTTTCATTGTATTGCATGTATTACTCAGAATTCAGGAAAAGACACAAGGAGACTCCTCTGTAGATGTCCAGCTTTCTTGATGTAATTCCCTCCTCTCTGGTACTCCACCAGAGTAAAATTTGCTCTTAAATTTGCTGCAGCCTTCTCCATCTTCAATCTCATTCTCTGTTCTCAACTCTGCAAAGTTTCCAGGCTCTGCATGGGATATGCTTCCTGCATTGTGGACGGGAATTTGTCTTCAGGCAGAAAGCAGGGTCAATCATAAGGCTCCCTTCATTTTTTTCTCTTCTCTCAGGGCTTACAGCTTGTATAATGTCCAAAAATAGTTCCCTCCTATATCTTGTCCATTTTTCTTGTTATGGTAGAAGGGCAAAAGCCATTCCAGTTACTGTGTGATGGCTGGAAGAAAAATCTTATCCAGCTCAATTTTGATTCCATTTCTAGAAATTTCTCCTTAATGTAGGAATCTGATCTAAAACAGAAGCCTGGATAATCAGTTTTTTTTTTTAAAGATTTCATTTGTTTGTCAGAGAGAGAGAGAGAGACAGAGCATAAACAGGGGGAGAAGCAGTCTTCTTGCTGAACAAGGAGCCAGATGTGGGATTTGATCCCTGGACTCTGGGATCATGACCCAAGCCAAAAGGCAGACACTTAACCAACTGAGCCACCCTAGGTGTCCCTGGCTAATTAGTTTTAAAAGTTCACAGGGACAACTGTTCTAGCTCTTTCTATTCTTACCAGAGTCTCCTTGCATTCACTTGTGGTCGGACTGGGGAAGCCCATCCGAGTTTCCCCTACTGTTATTGAGTCATGCTTTCTGAAGAATCTCTCTTAGCCATCTGGGGATTCTGTTGTTCTCAGGAACCTTATCTACGCTGCTGCGTTCTTCAGGTTCCCCTTGCACAGATACTAGTCCATGCAGATTGCATTGCTGTTGGTAGTTCATAGTTTATCTCCATTTGCTTGTATTTTTGGTGTTTTGGGGGAAATCTTGTCACCTAGTTTTCTTGTAAATGTACATGGGTTTTCTGCTTTTTGTTTTTGTTTCCATGCAGTTGCTCTGTGAGAACTATGGAGGAATTCAAAAACTATGCAGCCACCAACCTAGCTACCGCTTTCCTGGAATCTGATAGAAGTTTTATGAGCCTGAATATAATTTACTTTCCCTCTCTCACTCTAATAGTTGAAGCATGTATCAAAATGTAACCTCCATTAGCTTGTGTCACTGAGTTGTTACAATGAATATAACTTGCTTGGTGACTCACAATGGACAGGTAGCATGAATGAAAAATAAATTTGGTTGTTTTAAGCCATTGAGATTTGAGGATTTCCCATTACCACAGTGTAATCTAATCTATTTGAGAGACCTTTCTACCCAACCCAGTTAAATTTAGTTGACCTTAATGTGGTCACCATAAGTTAAGAGAGAGTGTGAGGAGAAAAATGAAGATAGGAAGAAAAGAAATAAAACAGTTTGAGAATTGTCTAGGAAATAACTTTTAACATTGATGGCACATGGAATAGACTGGAAAAAAAATGGATAGCTTACTAAGTTTGGGGGGAATTGTATTGCCAAAGAACTATGCACCCACCCCCATTACATAGGGTGAATAGTACCCTCTGGAATCATTTTTTTTTTTTAAAGATTTTATTTATTCACTTGACAGAGAGAGATCACAAGCAGACAGAGAGGCAGGCAGAGAGAGAGAAGCAGGCTCGCCGCTGAGCAGAGAGCCCGATGCGGGACTCGATCCCAGGACCCTGAGATCATGACCTGAGCCGAAGGCAGTGGCTTAACCCACTGAGCCACCCAGGCGCCCCCCTCTGGAATCATTTAATGTGGTTCTGCTGTAACTAAATTACCCGCTATTCTAATATAGGTTACCCTATATCTCTCATAATAATAACCCACCATAGCATATCTTTAAACAATGAACTGAGAGAGGCTGGAGCCACTTCACTTTTTTTTTTTTTTAAGATTTTATTTATTTATTTGACAGAGAGAGAGATCACAAGTAGGTAGGGAGGCAGGCAGAGAGAGAGAGGGGGAAGCAGGCCCCCTGCTGAGCAGAGAGCCCGGCTCGGCTCGTTCCAGGACCCTGAGATCATGACCTAAGCTGAAGGCAGAGGCTTAACCCACTGAGCCACCCAGGTGCCCCTTCACTTTTTTTTTTTTTAAATGAAGAGTTCTTAGAGTAAAATTACAAAAGTTGTGGTTATTTTAGGAGTTTATCTTGGCAAATACATGCATTTAACCTTCACAATATAATGCCTTATAACAATTCAGATACCAAGTCATATTTTTTTTTCCAAGTCATATTTTAATGCTATAATTTTCCATCTTCTTCCATTAGCTTGATACTGAGGGAAGCCATGCTCAGTTGTTTCTTCCCAATTCCTTGGTCTCTGACTTTGACCATTGAGTGGGGCGGGCAGAAGGGGAAGAATGGCCCTAAACACAGAATTCCTGAATGACAGAACTCCCTGCCATAAATTTTATAGTAGACATTTGTTGTTTTTTTGCCTTTCAGCTTCCAGTTACCTCATTTCTGATACCAAATGAGGTATTTAATGTTCTTGTAGTTCAGAAGAACAGAAAGCCCAAACCAAACTTGATTTTCAGATATCCAAACATCATCTTTCCCCATCATTTTGTTCATGAACAAAATGGTAGCAGAGATACAGGCTAATCTCATGAGCTCAGCAACATAGATTTCAGCTCTCCAAGAGAGTGGCAGTGGGGATCGCAGGGGCTCTGAGGTAGAAACAACCTTAATGTGTTTGAGGAGCAGAAAGCACACCAGTGTGTCCGGGGATAGTGGGGAGGTGGAGAAGAAGTTGGAGAGGAAGAAGCGTTGATTATGTAAAGTTTTATTAGGCACTGTAACAGGAAGCCATGGGAGGCTTTTAAGGAAGGCAGTAATGTGATACTAGTTCCAGGTTTAAAAGATCATTTCAGGCTCTGTATAGAAGTTGTATTATATAACAGGCAAGAATGAAAGCAGGTGACTAGTTACAATCCCTTCCAGTTCACTGCTGTTGCAGTGGTCCAGATGTGAGAGGTTGGGTGGCTATGGTATATATGGAGAACGTGGCTTGATGGTTGATATGTTTTTGAAGCCAACTTCCTGATGGACTGAATATGGGAGAAATCAAGGGTGGCTCATAAAGTTTTGATTTGAGCGACTGGTTGTTTGGTTATGCCATTGATTCAGAGAAGGACAAGTGAAGAAGCAGATTTGCGGTGAAAATGGGGAACTCTGCTTTGGCTAGGTCAGGTTGGAGATGGCTGATAGGCTGTCAAATAGAGATGTCAAGTAGGCAGTTAGATATACAAATTTGGAGTTCCCAGAGACATCAAGACATCAAGGTGGAAGACACAGATGTGTTGGCAACTTGGACTGCCCTGAGTCGTTGTGATACCTATCCTGGTGTGGCATAGAAGAGAGGAACCAGGCAATCTAATTGTTGCCACAGTGGGTAAATATAGTTGCTATCTTCCAGCAGGGAGAAGGCAGCGATTTATCTTTTCTAGAAAAGCCACTCATTCTGACTGTGGAGTTGCTCCCCCTGTCATCATGTATCTATCCATACAGCCTCCTGTAGGATTACCCATGTACCAGATACCCCACCAGGGGATCCCATACTATACTGCTGCTTGCTCAGCACACAGCAGCACTCAATCCTGTGTTAAAAGGCCTACATAGGGATTGTGGCAAAGAGGTGCTGTCCTTTTCCACAGGATTTTTCCAGAATGGGAAGGGACCTTTAGAGACTCAAATCTTCCCGGGTGGTGACTCCAAAGATGCCACACTTTGGGGTCACTATCCAGATGCTCCTGATGCTTTTTGAAACTGGGGGGTGGTGGGCCCTCATTTCAACATCAATCAAGGCAATTTCGTTCTGTATGGTGGACTTTTACATGATATCTTGTTTCAATAAGGTTTCTGCTTTTTGAAAAATGCAAAGCAGAGTAATCTAACCTCTTCACTTTCTGCACAAGGAAACAGGCTTAGAGAAGTGAAATAACTCCGATTTCCAGGTACCGCCTCCTTCCTGGCTGCCTTTACCCTGCTCTTACCTTGCTCCAAGAAAGGCTGTGGCAAGTCATGAGAAGCCAGGGGACAATTTCTGTATCCAAGGATCCTGCACATCATCCCTGAATTGTGATGGGTTTTCCCTCTTTGGCTGGGAGCCCCATCATGACCTTCCCAAGCTCTGGTTGTGTGATAAGGAGAGTGGAATCTGAGATGAAGAACAAGGGGCCCCGAGGAGGAAGGGGGCAGGGGAAGAGGAGAGCAGAACCATTTGCCAGACAAGATCTTCAGCTGGGTGGACTGGAGGCAATTGAGAACAATTTTGAAGGTACAGACTGAATCAGGGGTGGGGGTGGGGGGCGGTGGGAGTGCCAAGGACAAGGGTAAGTTTGGGGAAACCAGTTGCCATTGGTCCTTTTCCACCTGCGACTGCTGTGCAGGGAGGGGCTCAGCTCCCTCTTTCACACAGGTGGGTCCAACTCCAGGATACCCAGATGCCTTTGAAAGAGGGAGAGAGAGAGGGAGAGAGGGAGAGTGAGTGAGTGTGTGTGTGTGTGTGTGTGTTACGGTTGCAGACGTGGAGGACTACCTGTCATTTCAGAAAAGATAGGCTTTTCTGCCGATTACTTCGGCACGAAAGACACGACCTTCCCATGGTTCACACTGACCCCCATTTCAAAGGTGGGGAAGTGGAGACGCGGAGGGGAATCCTGGCAAGTCCGGGGACTATCCACCCACTCCCGCCCGCACCGCAGGGCAGTGCGTTCGGGAGGGTGGGCTCTAGCCCGGAGCAAGAATCACAGGTGCGGCGCCCACCGGGTGCCAGCGACCACCGCCGCCTCCTCTGCCAGTGCGCAAGGCCTCGCCCTCTAGTCCGGTGGTGGAACGCGACCTCCCAGAGGGCGGAGGGCGCGGGCTGGGGGCGGGGCCTCCTTGTTGTTGTTTCTCCCGGGCGCCGCCCCTCAGGGGGGCGCGGACCACGCGGCCGGAGGGCCCGCCTCCCCTCCCCCTCCCCGCCCAGCTCGCCCGCCTCTTTGTATCCAACATCCGGGTTTCCCCGCTGGCTCGGCTCCGCGGCCGCGGCTCAGGAGCCATTTTGGACTCGGTTCAGTTCCCCTCCCCCCACCCCTCCCCCCGTTCATGGCCCCTCCGGACTCGGCCCCTGCGCCCGGGGCCCGGGCCCAGCCCCGCCGCGCTATGCCTGAGTCGGGCGCGCCCCGGCCCGCGCCCCGCCACCGCCCCCCGGTCCCCGCGTCGCCCCGGAGCCCGGGCCGCAGCCTGCGCCGCCCGCAGCGGCCCTGAGCCCGGCCCCGCCGCCCGGCCTTTGGAGCCTGCACGCTGTCCGGGGACGAAGGCGCAGGAAGCGCGCGGGGAACGAGACCTAAGGAAGAAGCGGGAAGAAGAGCGCAGCCGCCGCTGGGCCCTGCGCGCCCCGAGAGCGCCGCGCGGCCCTGCCCGCGGGCTCCGGGTGTCCGCGGGGCGGCGCCGCGGAACATGACGGCGCCCTGGGCGGCCCTCGCCCTCCTCTGGGGATCGCTCTGCGCGGGTAAGGACGGGGCGCGGCGTGGGGGGCGCGGGGAGGGCGTGCGGGGCCGGTCTCGGGCGCCGCGAGGTGTTTACCAACAAAGGGCGGGCCCGTGGCCGCCTCGCCGCGCCACCTGCACCCAGCTTGCCCCTCCCGGGGCGGGGACTGGGGGCGCGCTGGGCACCGTGCTTGCCGATCTTGGGGGGACGATCTTGTTCGTTCGGCGGCCTGGCGACCGCATGTTCGGGGCCGGGATCCAGAACCTCAGGGTCGGGGTTCAGGCTACTTGGGCGCGTGGAACCCAGGGAGATTGAGAGGAAAACCAAAGCGTGGAGAAGGTGGCCAGATCTAAAGCCGGGTGGCGAGATCGTAGGTGCAGGAGGGGCTGGGGATAGGACTGCGCGACTTGCGGAGCCACTAGGTGTTGCGAAGCGAAGGGGGTTGCTTCACACAGCTAGGAGGAGTCCCCTGCACCCCGTCCCACCGGCATCTGCCTTGTGTTCCCCTCAAGGCGGCGGTTGGCGCCAGCTCCCACCTACGCCCGCTTTCTCTGCGGCGGCTCCAGGACGCGAGATGCGGTCACCCCAAAGGACCGCTTTGTTCAGGGCTCCTGAGAAGGGAGGTGGGGTGCGAAGGAAAATTAACAGGTCCATTTGTGCCTCTGGGATTCACGTGGCGGGGATGGATGACCGGCAGGGCTAGTGTTAAGCTCGCGTGCCTGTGGTTGAGCGTGTGTGGGTGCGGGTGTATACACGCGGAGTTCCCGCTGGGAAAGCGCTTTTCCCCAAGGCCGAAGCAGTGATTTTCCTCTTCTAACAGTGTTGGGGCGCGCCCAACGCGGGTTGCGCGCGGCATTGGGCTCCGCACTCCGGTTCGGATGGCTCCAGGTAGACCCGGGAAGTGTGGGGAGCCGCTTTTTGAGGCTCTAGGGAGCAGACCAGGGAGGTCGGGGCTGTTGGTGCGCGGAAGCGGGGGCACTGGGTCCTGCGCGTCTTTGTTCCCAGCCCCCATTACACATGCAGCGCGGGTCCCTTGCCGCCCGCGGTGGCAGCAGCGCGGAGTCTGGGAAACCCGTGAAGGGCGGGGCCTGGCGTGCAGGGGCGGGGCAGGGATCCCCGCGCTCCTGCTGGGTGGCGGTGGGGAATCTCCATCCCATCCCACCCCACCTCTAGGCCTCCTTTTAATGTAGCGTGGCTTAGCTGTCTGCAGCCAAAACAAGTGAGTTGTCTGCGTTGAGTTTGGAGCTGCGTAGCCTGATCGCAGGGAGGAGGGGATGAAGACCCCCTTATTGGTACTTGGGCACAGTGTGGGAGGGAGCGTCACGGCTCTTTTGGAGCCCTTTCCCGTGTGGTAGAAACAAAGTGGTGTTGTTGAACTCATTGCTCTCTCTTTTAAGTGCTGCTTCTGAAGGGACAGGAAGGCATTGCTCTTCAGAGGATAGGGCCGCGCAAACCGACTTAATAGACACGCAGTAGCCCACTTGGTTGTCTAGATCCTCTTGAAGGTCCTGGGCTCTTCCAAGCCCCAGCCTGCAGAGGGGACCTCCTTCTATGACAGGGCAGCCTAGGATCTGGAACCCTCATCTTAATTTGTCTCCATCTCGTCTCACCAGTCTCATCTCCCTCCCTGAAGAGGCAGGACGAGGCGGGGGGGGGGGGGGGGGGGGGTGGCGGGGGGGGGTGGGGATTGGGCCCGGGGAAGGACTTTATTTCCCTCTTTCCCACTACTCCCCCCACGTGGCTTGGGCAGTGCTGAGCAGTGTGTTCTGCGAAGTGAGGCAGCTGGTGTTAGACTGGAATCCAAGTACTTATGTTCCTGTCCAGAGAGGAAGGTGGGGTGGCTGGGTGTTTCTTGTGACCACAACAGTCAGTTCTCTGGTGGCCACTGCCCTCACCTGTGAGGAGTTCTGGGAAGAGCTGGCCCTCCTGTTCCTTCGATTTCATGGATCGCCTTACTTCAAGGTCTTGACTTGCTGTTTAGAAGTACCCCATCCCCTGCAGCACACACAGGAGGAGAATCAAGGACAGCACTGTCCAACAGAAGTGCAGCATCAACCATGTATATAATATAAAATTTTGTAGTAGTGGTAATGAAAGGAAAAAGAAACAGGTGTCTTAGTCTGTTTGGGCTGCTATAAATAAAGACTATAGGCTGCGTGACTTCAATAACAGAATTTGTTTCTCACAGCTCTAGTGTCTGGAAGTCCGAGATCAGTGTGCCAGTATGGTAGGGCTCTGGTCAGGGCCCTCTTTCTGGCTGGCAGATGGCTGTCTTCTCACTGCATCCTCGCATGCCCTTTCCTCTGTGTTTGGAGGGCTAGGCAGAGAAAGATGATTCTTCCTCTTCTCCTAACCCCTAATTGAGGGCCCTGCCCTCGTGAACCTGTCTAACCCTGATTACCTCCCAAAGGCTCCAGCTCCAAGTACCATTGTATTGGAGGTTAGGGTTTCAACATACCGATTTTGAGGGGACACATAGAAACATTCAGTCTATACCTCTGAAACTAATAATACGCTATCTGTTAATTAATTGAATTTAAATAAAACAAGAAAAAATAAACATTCAGTCTGTAACAAGGTGAAATTAACTTTAATGGTATGTTTATTTAACTTAATATATACCAAGTAATCATTTCATCATGCAATCAGTATTAAAACAGTTAATGAGACATTTTACATTTTTTGTACTATCATCAAAATCCAATTGTATTTTATCTTATTATTTTTAAAGATTTTATCTATTTGACAGAGAGACACAGTGAGAGAGGGAGTGGGAAATGGAGAAGCAGGCTTCTCTCTGAGTAGGGAGCCTGATGCAGGACTCGATCCCAGGACCCTGGGATCATGACCTGAGCCAAAGGCAGATGCTTAATGGCTGAGGCATCCAGGTGCCCTTCCAGTATGTATATTAAACTTAGAGAATATGTCAACTCAGACTTTCCCATTTCAGGTGCTCAGTAGTCACATTTGGCTAGTGGTTACTATATTGTATGGTGCAAGTCTAGAAGAAAAGGGGAATTTATGCTGTAATAATGGCACATGGTGTTTATTATAGGACCACTGTTCAGTTAGTTCTGCAAGTTTTTTGTGTTCTGTGCCTGGCTCAGTATCCTTGTGAAATAAGTTATTTGATTCTTGCCTTGCAATGGACATCCTAGACACACTTCTGTGGGTCTCTTTAGAACTTCTGAAATATGTCTCTGTATTTGGGGTTCAGATTAGGGCCTGTGGGGGTGGGGTGGAGGCTTTCTAAGTGGAGTGTCAGGAGCCACTGGTGGAGGAGGACCTGACTCTTGCCTGTCCCATCAGGAACTGCCAGCTTTGACCCAAGTTGTCCTCAGGGGCTGGATACTCTGTGATCCACAGATGTTGTGTGTTTCCTCGGGAGAGAAGTGTGTGTGTATGATGAGTAAGGTGACCCTCAGGCTTGTTGTAGTGGTGGCTATCAGAGATGCAGACCTCAGAGCCACGGGCTACTGGTGCCATCCCCCAAGGAAAGGCATCCTTTGCTCCCTGTCCTTGTACCTGCTGGGTACTCTTTGCTGACTGGCTGGGCTGCCCTTCCGGAGGAGTGGTCCCTTTGATCTCTTAGAGGCTCTTCTGAGCTAAATGATACGAGAAACTCACCCAGTCTTCCAGGTTCTGTAGCTGTGTGAATAAACAAGTTCTGGGACCCCACAGCCTCCCACAGCTTGGATGGGCCTCTGGTGTACTACTCTGCAGGGTCTTTCTGGGCATGGCGAATCCTCAGATAGCACCTGGACCTCTCCTGGCACTTCAGCTAAGGAATTTTCAGGGAGCCCAGTGAAAGGTGCCCATTCTGTACTGTGGACCTTTGTATTGTGAGCCCCTCTGAGAATCTGATGAAAGCTGTGGACTCTTCCCCCAGGTGAATACAAATAAAGAGAGAGCACATGCGCGTGAGAACCAGGACAGGTATTGTGCATGCACACTTTCCCTTTAGCACTGATACCAGGAGCCTGTAGCCCCCTGCGTTGGACTCTGTGAAGTCCTGGCTGCCCTACACGTAGCCACTGTACCAGGCCTGAGGGGCAACTTGTTGCCCTTGGTGAGGGGTGCACTGTTTCTTCCCACATTGCTTCTAACCGCAGGATGGGACTTCTTTACTTCTGCCTTTTGTGATCCCTGTGTAGAGTTTACATTCCAGCCCTGCTCCCCTCCTCTTTCTCCTCCTAGAGGCAGCCCTCCCTGGAGGGCCTATGCATTCAGCCCCTTCCTGGGAGCTCAGGGTATTGTAGTTGGAGACCAAGGGACATCAAGTGAATAGTTAAGATTCCCTTGTAGATACTGGCCTGTTACTGTGGATGGAGATTTGGGGGCTGTGAGGAGGAGCTGGGGTGGGAATACTTTTGAGAATGACACTAGATAGACAGTTCTCAGGCAGAGGCCTGGCTGGGCAGACCTCATTCTAGGACAGGGTTTCTCAGTCTTGACGCTATGGACAATCTGGACCCCATGATTCTCTGTTGTGTGTGTGTTTGGAGGTGGTGGTGGGGAGACCTGTCTTGTGCCTTTTAAGATGTTCAGCAGCATCCCTGGCCTCTGTTCTCTCAATACTAGTGGTACTTCTCGTTGTGACAACAAAAATGTCCTGGGTAGAGGGCTTGCAAATCACCTCAGGTTTAGAACTCCAATCTAGAGTGTTCCCATGTTTCAAAGAGACAGTTGTGGGAGGTGGGGTTATGGGCAGGTTGGAGTTTCCTCAAAGCCTGGGAGATCCCTGCTTGCTCAGCCTGCTCAGGCTTGAGAATTTGATTGGAAATGAGCGGCTCAGGAGTCCCCCCTGCCAGCCAGCGAGGAGAATCCTGGCGTCCTTGAGTTTTCCCAGAAGCAGTTCGGGTTTCAGGGAGGTGGCAGCCATAGGTGGCTGGGCAGCCTGCCTGCCCGCACCCGCCCACCCGCCTACCCGCCTCTGCCCGCCGCCTTGAGCTTTGCACAGGGGCCTCGTCCTCCCACTCGCGCAGAATGTCAGGTAGTGCGTGTTGCCGAGGCCACCGCGCCACCTGGAACCCCGGGGCTGCCGGCTCCGGAGCCGCCCGAGCTGCGGCTGGGAGCTGAGGCTGGCCAGAGCAGTGCCGGGCCAGAGCAGTGCCGGGCCGCAGCAGGACGTGGGCATGCCCCTGCCCTCCAGCAGGCCGGCTGCCTGGCGCCCCGTGGAGCCCGGGGACGCCAGCGTAGGGGGGCAGCCTCTCCCCCGAGGTATGGGCGCAGGCCTCCACCCTGGCCTCTGGGAGTCCGCGGGTAGACCCTGGGAGGTGGGCTGGGCAGGGCCGGCGCCCCTCACCCAGGGGGTTGGTCTCTTTGGGCTCGTGTGCTGGCTTGGCAGGGGGCAGCCTCGTGTCTGTGCTCCATTCCAGCCTCTGCTAGGGAGGTCCTTCTGGGGGCTCCTCTCTAGTCTCCAGCTCAGCAAGGCACAGCTTGCTGCACTGGGACCTGATTGCAGACTGATTGCAGGTGGGAGGACGCAGTCCCCATGGCTTGCATTTCCAGGTTCTCCACACCACTGCTGTGTCCCTGTTTATTGGAAGGGTTTGACACTTCTGGTTCGGTCTTGTTGCCTTCTCAGAATTCTTTATTTTCTTTCCTTCCTACCCATTAAGTCTTTGTTCTGCAGTAGACACCGACCCCCTTGGGGCTTCTTTTTCTTGGTCTTTCTCCACCAGATGGGCCCAGCCTGACCCAGAGGGGCCCGTCTCCAGAGGACCTGGTGGCCCCGCTCCTGGATGCCCAAGTTGGGGGTGAGGAGATGCTGCTGCCTTCTTTTGAGTCTCTGTTTTAAGTTTCTCAGTGATGTCTCTGTTGGCTGTGCTGATTATAGGAGTTGGAGGTGAGCTGTGCTTCTTCCTGGCCCAGAATCAATCATGGCTTCCTGCCTTTGAACAGCCCCAGGCTTTGCCCTGGTTATTACAGTCTTGCTGGACACGTATATGTGCCTTTTTCAGACTCAGGGACTGGCAGCCCTAGCTGGCTGTTTTCATTCATGGACATGTGGTTATTGGGAGCAGGTGTTGGAAAGACAGCCTGGCCCACTGGGCAGATGTGTGGCCCTCCTCCCAGGGGACCTTCTCTAGGGGCCAGGCCTGCCACACAATGGGACTTCTCTTTGGTCAGCCTCTCAGCTGGAGCAGAGGTGTTTTGTGAGGTGAGCTCGTGTTCTTGTTTGCGAATGTTCCTCTGCCGACTATTTCAGTTCCACTCTGACAACCAAGGAGGCTAAAATTAGTTCTGGGAAGGAAAAGGAAGGCTGATTGGAAACCCAAGCCCTTGGCTGGAGGATGGAGAAGGCTGCTTCCCGGAGTTTGTGGTCGAGCATTTCGGAAGATGTGACCAGACCAGCTGTTGTCTGTCCATCTGAGGAGAGGGTGGGGCCCCTGCTGACCTCCTCAGCCTGAACCAATGGAAATGGGAGGCTGACTTGGAAGCTGAGTCTCTTGAGTGTTGATGTCAGGATGTTTTTTTCTTCTGGCTTGTGTAGTGGTGCACAGTGTTTTCAGGTATGAGGACAATGCCTTTTAATGTCTAATGTCATTGACAATCCTCTTTCTACTTCCCACCCTTCCCCATTGATTCAGAAAGAATGTGTGAGTTCTCAGAGCCCTGGGCCGACAGCCATGGGTTAATAAACCCATGTACTTTTATGTACTTTTTGGGAATTTCCTTGTCACTCAAGTTTTGATGTTCCCTTCAGGTGCTCAATAGCCAGGCAGTCCAGGGCCTGCTTTAGAACTGGCTTGGGTGGGAAGTGGGTTAAAGAGGAGCCCTGTGGCTCATGTTTCATTGCGGGGGGAGGTCTAGCCTTTCTGCCTGAGAAACTGAGGATCAGGGTTCAGCTGCTCTAGGGCTTAGAAATAGAGGGGCTGAAAAGTTACAGAGGTGAATTCTGCTTTCCCTCCCACCAGGCTGGCCCCTCTTGTGAACCCCCAACCTGAGAGTGGGTCCTGCAGGGTCACTCAGGGGAAGGAGAACTAGGACAATGCAGTTCTGCCTCCTCTGCCCTGAATAACCACTCTGAAACCTCCCTTTACTCCAGGGTCTCCTGGTTAGCTACCAGGGTATAGCTGGGGGAGTAGAGGTCACTTGGGCTGTATTTCTTTTCCCATTTTAAATTTTATTAATTTCTGATTTTATGAATAATACACATACATTCAACTGTAGAAACCAGGGCTTCTTACCACCCTCAGTCCCTACCTGGTCCCACCCGAGTCCTTCTACACATTTTATCTGTGCATCTGTGGAAGTACTTCGAGAAGTAGGATTTTTTTTTTAAAAGATTTTATTTGTTTATTTGACAGAGAGAGAGAGATCACAAGTAGGCAGAGCAGCGGGGGGTGGGGGGGGGAAGCAGGCTCCACACTGAGTAGAGAGCCCGATGCGGGGCTCAATCCCAGGACCCTGAGATCATGACCTGAGCCGAAGGCAGAGGCTTAACCCACTGAACCACCCAGGCGCCCTGAGAAATAGGATTTTTTAACTTAAAATGGTATTGTTTCTTTTCAAACATTTAATTGGGGTATAAAATGCATGTAGAACAGTGTAATTATCACAAGTGACAGCTTGATGAATTTTCACAAACTAAATATGCTTGTGTAATCAGCATCTAAGTGGAGAATCAGAAATTGACCAGCCCCTATCTCCACCAAGCCCTTTCTTGCTCCCTTCCAGTCTCTACCCCTACATCCCTAAGGGTAATCACCATCCTGACTTCTCACAGCCCACATTAGTTTTGCCTGTTCTTGTGCTTTATATGAATGGAATCTAGCAGAGTGAATTGTTCTTTGTCCATCTTTTGCTTACTATGTTTATGACTTAATATCTGTATTGTTGCATGTCATGGCTTTTAAATTCAGAGGTATGTTTTGGCAGTCTTTCTCATATGTATGGATCTACCTGATCTTTTTATTTTATTTTATTTTGTAATATTTTATTTATTTGACAGAGAGAAATCACAACTAGGCAGAGAGGCAGGCAGAGAGAGAGGAGGAAGCAGGCTCCCCGCGGAGCAGAGAGCCCGATGCGGGGCTCGATCCCAGGACCCTGAGATCATGACCTGAGCCGAAGGCAGAGGATTTAACCCACTGAGCCAATCAGGCGCCCCTACCTGA
Source organism: Meles meles (assembly GCF_922984935.1). Taxonomy (NCBI): domain Eukaryota; kingdom Metazoa; phylum Chordata; class Mammalia; order Carnivora; family Mustelidae; genus Meles; species Meles meles. The sequence goes on along the minus strand of NC_060069.1, from coordinate 31,471,589 downwards.
TCATTTTAATAGCTGTGTGAAATTTCAGAGTTTGTATATGGACTACATTTTATCTAGTCTGTTGATGGATTTTCTGATTGTATACAGTTTATGCAGATTGGTTCTTAAATACAGATGACGAGGAATTTCTGGGTCATAGGATGTGTGTATTTTATTTTTATCAAGATTTATTTATTTAAGGTATCTCTGCACCAAACGTGGGGCTCAGACTCACAGCCCTAACATCAAGAGTTGCGTGCTATACTGACTGAGCCAGCCAGGCCCCCCAGGACATGTATATTTTAAATTTTAATAGGTACTGAGAAATGGCTATACTGTTTTTCCCCCAACGAGGCTACCCAGGTGATGGCAGTGGGGGCAGAAGCTGGGTGAGATGGCAGGTAGCCTCCTGCAGCTATCTGTAGGCCTCTCCTCCCCCTCCAAAAATGCGAGATTGCAGAGGTTGGAAATAGCCCACTTCGTAAACGGTGCCCAGACAAGGTCTAGTGTCTGTGGAGAGCCAGAGAGGCTCTTTCCTGTATCTGAGCCTCCCGTGTTGATAGAGGAGAGGTAGCAATGGACTTGCCAGTAAATGCTGTACTGGGTTTGGGATGGCGATGCATGTGTGTGTCTGTGTGAGCTCACCAACCAGGCTTTACACTACCTCCAGCCTCCAGAGAGGCAGAGGCACTTGCTGAAGGTTGTGAGGAGCTGTGCCTAATGGCACCAGCACTGGTGACCCCAGTGCATTTGTCAAGATTGTGGCATGGCAGGATGCTGATTCCACATGTGGGGATAATGGGGGTAGGGGATATAGGAGACACTTGCAGAAGCATTATTTTAGAATCTGGTGAGGAGCTTCTTATGACAGAAGGGGCTCTAGTGAGCTTCACGTCTGTCTGAGCGTGTGCAGTGTTCCATTGTATAACTTTCTGTCACGAAAGGCCACGGAACTGGGGAAGATAGTTTGAGATAACTTTTTTCCAGAGCCTGTGTTTTCCTGGTCTGCTTCTTTAGCATGCTGTCCGCTGTTTCACCACTCTTTCCCTGGGATTCCTTGTGTAAACCCACTTGTCAGGCTCTGCTTGTGGATTTAGGTGACTGTGAACTTACGGTACTGTTTCTAGGATGAATGACATCCCAGTCAGCTTTCCCACTTTGTGCAAGTGATGTGCGCTGTCTGTGCCTTAGACTGATAGGGCAGCCATAGAATGGGTGGCTTTGAAATACCACAGACTGGGTGTCTTCAGTAACAGAAATGTATTTTCTCACAGTTCTGGAGACTGGAAGTTCTCCTTGGGGAGCCAGCAGGGTTGGTTTCTGGTGAGGACTTTCTCTGGCTCGCAGATAGCTGCCTACTTACTGTGTCCTCACATGGTCTTTTCTCAGTGTGTGCATATTCTCCTGGTGTCTTTTCTTCTTCATCCGAGGATACCAGTCCTGTAGGATTAGGGCTCTACCCTTACAGCCCAATTTGACCTTAATTACCTCTTTAAAGGCTTTACGTTCAGTACAGTCACATTGGGAGTTAAGAATTTGGGGGCGGGGGAGACACTCAGTTCAGCCCCCAACAGTCTGAAATAATAAAATTGGTTGAAAGGGAATTCTGTTTCCCTCTTGAGTTATACTTTGGAGTGAAAGTTACTTTTTCCATGCCTGTAGGGTCTGATTAAACACTTCCATGGATGGGATTATCTACATAGGTGATTTCAGTTTCTTTGTATGGGTAGAGGCCCTTTGGGTATTATGTACTCCTGAAAATAGCCTAAAAGCTGGGTAAAAAGTAGATATGGAAGCTTCCTCTTATGATGACCAAGACCAGCCCTCTTTCTGAAGGCATCTGGAAAAGATGGACAGATTGCAGCAACATCTCTGGCTGAAAGCATCGTACAGCTAAGAAGAAAGTGAAGACCTACCAGGACAGGATATGTGTGAGGCCCTGGGTGGTGACTTTGATGTTTGAGTCTCTTTTTAGCCCTTCCATATGGGCCATCAAGAGGGTTGCATTTGCATTTGATGGCCTTGTGTGGCTAGGAAGACAGGGATTGGAGTTTTCAACAGAGGGCAAGTATGGTGAACCCCTCCTTTTGAGTTGGAACCCCAAAAACTTGCGGCAAGGGGGAACCAAAAGAAGACAAATCTAAAGCAAGATTAGGATGTTCTGGAGTTAATAGTGCCCTTAGCTGCCTGCTAGGAACACATGTAACATTATAGGAATGTAACAGCATTGTAGACCTCAAGTTATTTTACAGACAGTTTTGCACATTACTGGGTGATCATGATCATTTTAAGTAAATAGCCATCAGAGACATCACAGTTGAAGCAAAACCTGGGTGAGCTCCAGACTGGAGTTATCATAGGTATATTGAAAAGTAATGCTTGCTACGATCAAGGAAATGAAAGTGGGGATTTTAGTAGAGAGCTGGAAGAATATATAAGAGCTAAATGAAAACTCCATTATAGATTTATGTTGTATATGGACAGAAATTAAGAACTCAGTGGATGATTTTTATCAAGAGATTAAGTAAAACTGAAGAGAGTATTAATGAACAGGAAGATAGATCAGAGGATAATATACAGACTGAGTCCTGGAAAGAGAAAAAGATAATACAGAAGAGAGGGAAAGATACAGAGAGGACAAAGTGAAAAGGGCTAAGATCCATGTAATCAGAGCCACAGAAATGACCAGAAATAAAAGACAGAAGCAGAAGAGATAATAGCTGAGAACATTGCAAAATGAATGAAAGGCATCAAGCCACAGATTCAAGATGCCCTGTGAACCTAGATAAGATAAATAAGATTTATATACCTATTCTTATTCCAGCCAAACTTCTGAACACCAAGGAGAGAATCTTAAAAGGCAGCCAGAGAAAAAAGGCATATTTACAATCAAAAGAGTAATGGTTATATTGACATCTAACGTCTCAGAAACAGTGGAAGCCAGAAGACAATGGAATGATAGCTTTAATGCTAAAAGAAATTTTTGTCAACCTAAACTTCTATATTAAGTGAAACTGTCTGTCAAGAATGAAGGTATCAGGGCACCTGGGTGCCTCAGTCAGTTAAGCTTCTGACCCTCGATTTCTCCTCAGGTCATGACCTTAGGGTTGTGCGGTCGAGCCCTATTTCTGGCTCCACACTCAGCAGGAAGTCTGCTTGAGATTTTCCCTCTCTCTCTCTGCCTTTCTTCCCTCCTCTTTAAAATAAATACATAAATTAAAAAAAAAGAGTGAGGGTATCAAGTAAAGAGAGTGTTCTTCAGGCAGAAGCTAAATGATCTAAATGGGAGGTCATAGATGCAGAAAAGAATGACGAACACTGAAAATGATATGCATTTGGACATGAAAGAACTGTGTTACTGAGTTTGAAATAAATATGAAAGCATCACATGGCAACAATGCTATATGGAGAGTGCAGTGAAAATGGAATTAAATTGTTCTAAAAGTTCTTACATTGGCCACCATGAAGATGAAACTACCCGTTAATGTTAGGTTTTGATAATTCAAGGAGGCATGCTGTAATCTCTGGGTAATCACTAAAGGATAGAAAGGTGATAACTTTCAAGGTAATAAAGGGGACAGACACAAATTGAAAAGAAAGCAATAAAAGTGAGATAAGGGAACATAGAGCGGGAGGGGTAAATAGAACTAATATCCCTAATGAATATAGGATGCAAAAGTCTTTAAAACATTCACAAATAGAATCTAGCAATATGTAAAAAAAATACATCATGGCCAACCATTTAGTCTCAACTATTTTAATTGTCTAACAATTGAAAATCTAATCTGCCATCCATGTTAACAGAGCAAAAACAAAAAAACAAAAACCCATAGGATTATCTCAGTAGATGCAGAAAAAGCCTGTAGGGTATAATCTTTAATCCTTGGAGTAAAACAATTTGGAAATGCAAAGGACTAGAAAGAGTCCAGGCTATCTTAAAGAAAAAGAACAAGTTGTGCCAACTGGATTTGAGGTTTAAAATGGGAAGCTTTTGAGATGCCTGGGTGGCTCAGTGGGTTAAGTGTCTGCTTTGGACTCAGGTAGTAATCTGGGTGTCCTGGGATTGAGCCCAATATCATGGCCCTCTGCTTGGAAAGGAGTTTGTGTCTCCTTCTCCCTCTGCTCCTCCCCCTGCTCATGCTGTGTCTCTCTCTCTCTCAAGTAAATAAAATCTTTAAAAAAATAAATAAAATGGGAAGCTTTTGGTGCTTGATAGCTAAATAGACAATGGAATAGAATAGAAAGTCCAGAAATATATCCATGCCTATACGGATGCTTAATTTAAGACAAAGGAGAAACACAGAAGTTGGAAAATGGACTGCTTTTCCCATAAGAGTCAAAGCATTTCAGTTCTTTTGAAGTGATATTTCATAGGCGTGAGAAATTGTTTCAGTATTGGGAAGTGGTACTAGTTGATGGGGCTTCAACGGGGGAATAAATCACCCATTTTTGTCTCTTAGTATTATAAAATTTCATCTTAATAACCACTTTAGCTATGTTGACATGGTATATTTATTTCTATTCATTTACTTTCAAGTTGTCTTTGTGAATTTTTTGTTTCAGATTATTCAGTGTTAGAATTTCCATCTGGTTCCTTTTTTTTGTAGGTTTTTTGTTTTTTTTTAAAGGTTTTATTTATTTATTTGAGAGAGTGATAAGGAGTGAGTGGGAGAGGCAGAGGGAGAGCAGACTCCCTGCTGAGCAGGGAGCCCCGGGCGGGGGTGGGGGTGGTTGTTAATCCCAAGGACCCTGAGGTCATGACCTGAGCTCGAGGCAGATGCTTACGCAACTGAACCACGCAGACACCTGTTTTTTGTAGGTTTTATTTCTCTGCTGATATATCCTATCAGTGCCTTCATTGGAATGTATTTTCCTTTAGTTTCTTGAATGTATACTTCTGATAGTTACTTTAAAATCTTTGCTAATTCCAACATCTGATCATCTTAGAATTAGTCTCCAGCAATTATCTATTCTCTTGAATATGAGATACATTACCTATTTTTTATATAATCTTGGATTATATCTAAATATTGTGAATGATAATTGTAGAGGCTCTGAATTCCGTTATGTTCCTCTTAAAAGCATTGCTTGTTTCGAGTTTATTTTGTTTTGCTGGTGGTTTTTTTTTTGATTTTTTATTTTTGGGTTAATAGGTGGTTATATTGGCTGAATTCATAAACTCTTCCGTGTTGTGTAGCTCCTGAAATATCTGTTTTAGTTCCTTTAGGCTTTCTTGGTTGCTTGAAGTGTGATTGGTGCCTGTGTAGTTAAAGGTCAGCCAGCAGTTTGAACAGAGTTCACATGTAGACTCTGGCTCCCATCCCAGTGTGGCCGTCACCCTGTATCTCCATTGGTCTTCATCTTTAAGATACCTATCACTATCTCTTTTGTTGCATCTTTGGGTTTTTGTATCCTGGTTAAATCTTCTTTTTTTGTTTGGTGGAGCGTATCCTCTATCCTTCCTTTTTGAGAAGGGTGAATAAGAGGTACATTTTTATGATCTTACTTTTCTCTCTTCTTCCTTCACATTTCATTAATAGTTGACTGGGTATGAGCTTATAAATAGGATCTCCCCCCCCCCCCCCCCCCCCCCCCCCCCCCCCGCCATTGGCTGTAGGAAGTACAAAGCCATTTTGATGCCTAATTTTTTATGGGTGACATTTCTCTCTTGATAGGCATTTGTTGTGGGTTCTTTTCTTGTCCCCACTGTGGTGAAATTTCACAGTGATAGGCCTTGCTGGGAGGCCTGTTTTCATCCATTGTGATGGTCTTTGATTTCTTCTCTTTTGTCTTCTCCTTCCACAACTCCTGTTACTTAGGTCTTGAACTTCTGGACTGGGCCTCTAGATTCCTTTTCTGTTTTCTCTCATATTTTCTATATTTGTGTGTGTTTACTTGGATTTGTGAGATTACTTCAGTGTTATCTTTTATTCCTGTTGTTTTTCATTTCTGCCACCATGTATGTGTGTGTGTGTGTGTGTTTAAAAAAATTTTTTTTAAAGCTCTTTCATTCTCTGGCCTTTTAACAATGCCATTCTGTTTATTTTTCATGAGTGCATTGGTTTTCTTTTTTTAGCTCTCTGAGAGTATTGATAGAATTTTTGTGAAGTTATCTTCTCCCTATATAATCTCTGTTTTCTCCAAGTTGGGTTTTTTTCCTCCCCCCTCCCCTGCCTGTTTTTATCTCTGTCTTTCAGGTACGTGGTTTTCCTAGACCTGTTAATATTTAAGGATGGACCTGAATACTGATTGAGAGCTCTGAGCTTCTGAGTGGAACCCGCCAACTGTAGGATGATCTAATGGGGTTGTTTTTTGAAGCTAGTTAGATTCTCCTGAAAAGTATCTTCTGCTTTCTGTTTGGGGATTGGTGGGGAAGGGTAGTATAGGTCTGGCTGCCAACATCCTAGGAACCATGGTGGGAGGACAGCTGGAGTTTCTGTACTTCGGATATTGTTCTGTATACATTTTGTTTCGGTATGGTACCTGTGCCCTCAAATTTTCCCACTGCTCCCTTTCCAGAGGCTCTTTATTTTATCTTCTTTAGAAAATAACCTACTGTCTGCTGGGTTGGCGGAAGCAGCCCCCAGCCATGGTGAGTGGTAGTGAGCTCTGAGGATCTAGTCAGCCTTTCTGTCTTTGGATTCGTCTTCACCCCCACTCTTACAGAGACATCTGATTCCATAGATTCCTGGGTTTTGGAGGATCCTGTGGTAGAAATTGTGTTGCTTTTCAACTTTCTCCACAACCAACTCAGGAGTCTGTGTGGTTATTGACTGCTTATGTATCTGCTTTCCAGCTTCAGAATTTCATTTCTGTGGTTTTTTCCTGGTTTTTTTTTTTTTTTTTTTTTGCCTCTATGGGTTTATTAAGTTTTAAAAACTTCTCCGTGCTGTGGTTTTCATGGAAGTACAGGAGATAGAAAAAGTAATACTTGTGTATAATCCGTAACCTTTACCTAGAAGCTCTCTTTTTAGTATTCTTTAGAAATGGTGTGGCTTGGAGAAAGGCAAGGATTGCAGAGAAGACCCTGGACCCACACTTTGTTCTATGGGAGGATGGTGTCTGGGACATGTTTATAGAGTCGAAGCTGGAAGTGAATTGAGGTGACCTGGCTTGATTTCCTTGTTGCTAGGCTGGGCTTGTGAAAGCATATAGAGCTCTTCCAGTCACCCTTGGAAAGTGCTTCTGGATTTACATTTCAGCAATAATAGTGAAATAGTAAAACAGTTGATAAACGTCCTCATGCAAGACACATAGAAATATGGATAAGATATAATTAATATCCTTTTAAAATGGATGTTTGGGCGCCTGGGTGGCTCAGTTGGTTAAGGACTGCTATTGGCTCAGGTCATGATCCTGTAGTCCCAGGATGGAGTCCTGCATCAGACTCCCTACACAGCAGGGAGTCTGTTTTTCCCTCCACCTGCCCCTCCCCTGTCGTGTGCCCTTGGGTGTGCACATGTGCTCCCTCTCTCTCTCTCTCAAATAAATAAAATCATAAAAAAAAGTTAAAAAAAATTAGAATGGATATGCATAGCTGCATATGTAGGAAAGTAAGGCAGAAGCAAGAGGAGGCTGGAAATTAGAACTGTATTGGTTCTAATTAGGACTCTGTCCCTATCCCTAAATTTAGAGGTGTAGATTTAGTGGCAGTGTGTAAGGCACTTAGAGATAAGGTATGAAATTGATACTGAGGCCCTCATACAATAAAACTTCTGTGGGGTTATACCTTCAGTGAAAGTATGGACTAGAAGAAACATTCTTTTGCTGACAAAGGGAATATATAATGAAATTGTCTTGGCCTAGGTTGATAGGAGTCCGGTAGTTTCCCTTGAGAATTTATAACCATGGGTGTGTGCTTACGTGAGCTTGGAGTTGAAGTTTATACCAGCTAGTGTTCTCTGGGAAACTCGAAGTTGAGAAATTAAAGTGATTCCAAATTGATGATATCCTAGAAAGTTTGGCAGAAGCAAAAACATAAATTATCTCTGGAACATTGCCCCCTCAAACTTGGCCTTCGAGTTTTCTCACAGCAGAGGCCTGATGAACATAAGATCTGTATCCAAAAACAGAATCCAAAATTCTGAGAATCCTAAATTCCAAAGACACCAGGAAATAAGATACCATGAGTGAAAAATCATCATCAGACTAACAGGTGGCAGAGATAAATTTTCAAGAAATTAAATTATGGAGTTAATAAAATAAGGGTTTGGAAGTATGACAAATAATGGAAGTATCAAAATTAATCAAGAAACTTTTTTTTTAAAATAGAGCTTTTATAAGTGAAAAAATGGGCTAATTGAATTTATAAATTAAGTAGAAGAGCTAAACAGCAAATTAGACACAGCTAAAGAGAGACTTAATAAATTGGAAGTTAGGCCATATACAATTATCCATAGTGGTGCCTAGACACAGAATTGGAAAACATAAAAGTCAGGGTTAAAATACTGGATAGAAGGGCACCTGGGTGGCTCAGTGGGTTAAGCCTCTGCCTTCAGCTCAGGTCATGATCTCAGGGTCCTGGATCGAGCCCTGAGTTGGCCTCTCTGCTCAGCAGGGAGCCTGCTTCCCCCTCTCCTTCTGCCTGCCTCTCTGCCTACTTGTGCTCTCTGCCTGTCAAATAAATAAAATCTTTTAAAAAAATACTGGATAGAATGAGAAAGTCTAATATACTTCATTTATTTTTTTATTTTTTTGAAGATTTTATATATTTATTTCAGAGAGCACACGTGAGAGAGATAGAGCACAAGCAGCGGGGGGGGGGCAGGGCAGAGGAAGAGGGAGAAGCAGACTCCCTGCTGAGTGGGGAGCCTGATGCAGGACTTAATTCCAGAACTCTGGGATCATGACCTGGGCCCAAAGAAGACTCTTAACTGACTGAGCCACACAGGTGCCCCAAGTCTAATATACTTTAATAGGAATTTCAGAATCATAGAATAGAGAGATGCAATACTCAAATTAATAAAAAGCCAAGAATTGTTCAGAATTGATAATAGAAGTAAATCCTTGAATAAAAAGCATATTTTTCCAAGCAGTGTAAATAAACATATACTTAGACATACAGCTCATAGTGAAATTGTAAAGAGATGATCTAAGAAAGTAGCCAAAGAGAAAAGACAGAGTATCTACAAAGTTAAAATAATAGCAGACTTTTCAGCAACAACAGTAGAAGTCAGAAGACTGTGGAATATTATTTTCAAGATGACAAGAGAAAATAACTCAGCCTGAAAGTTTATGTTCATTGTCATTTGGGAAACAGGGCAAAATAACATTTTCAGAAAAGCAAATAAAAGCTTCTCTACCAAAAGATCTTTACTGAAGGAGGATGTTCTTTTAGAAGGACAGTGGTCCCAGAAGGAAGAGCAGAGATGAAGGGTTGGCTGAGCAGACGAACTGATGAAAGTATGGACAAATAAGAAAACACTGAGTGCATACAATAGAGATCATCTCTGCTTTGGGAGGCAGATAAGAACAATGATAGCAGATTAAATATTTAACACCAGTATTACATCAAACTGATTATGTGTTGTTGGAAGGAGGTAGTTGGGTCTAAAGCAGTTAAGTTCCTATGAGGGATGTAGAGATGTTGATTACCTTTAGGTTTTTAGCATAAATAGTACATATTAAAGTTTAAAGGCTAGCTTGTAATAGAATAGATACAGAGTGAGTTATTTCCAGACCAGAGTGGCTGAAATGTGGAATTAAAAAAAGATATTCAAAGGTGGTAGCAGTAGAGAAAAAACAAATGTAAACATAGCAATAATCATGAATGTAATGGAATTCAGTTCTAGGTCAAAGACAGTGTTAAGTTGAACTGGAAGAAAAAGATAAAGATTTAAAATAAAAGAAAAAGATAAATTCAGAAAAAACTAACCACAAAATGTTGTATAGCTACATTAACCTTTTTGGTGAAGAGCAAATGAACAAATAAAGGGGGTTACTATATGGTTAGAAAGTTTTTTTTTTTTTTTTTAAAGATTTTATTTATTTATTTGACAGAGATCACAAGAAGGCAGAGACGCAGGCAGAGAGAGAGAGAGGAGGAAGCAGGCTCCCCGCTGAGCAGAGAGCCCGATGTGGGGCTCGATCCCAGGACCCTGCGATCATGACCTGAGCCGAAGGCAGAGGTTTTAACCCACTGAGCCACCCAGGTGCCCCTGGTTAGAAAGTTTTAATACCAAGACTATATAAAGATTTCATGCAAGTCTTGGGAAAAGCAGCCTAGCAGAAAAATGGGAAAGGATGTGAACAGGCATTTCTCAGAAGTAGAGGTTAATAAACACAAAAGGATGATCAGTTTCACACATAATTAAGAAATGGGGATCAAAACTGCCCTACACCGTTCCATACCGTCAGGTGAGCCAATACTGGGGTGAGTGTGTATCTCAGTGGGGCTGTAGTCTTCTGGGAACAGAAATTGGTACATCCAGATGGGTCCTTGGGAGAAAAGTTTGACAGTCTCTGGTGAGTTGAAGATGCTCCTACCTTATGATAGGATCCAGCATCTCTAACATACCCCCTGCCTGACCATGTGTGAGCACAAGAAAATACACAGGACGAGTCCAGAGGCTTCCTGGTGGCCGCACCCAGATCCTTACCCCTTGTAAATAACCTAGAAGTCCAGTGGCAGGCTGGCCACTTCCGTTGTGAGCTCGGACTGCAGAGCTGGGCTGCCCGGGTTCCAAAACCAGGCTGCCTGGTTTTGACACTTGGTAGTTACTTGGGGAAGATACTTCACCTCATTGTGCCTCAGTTTAGGATACATTTATTTATTTATTTACTTGTTTGTTTGAGAGGGAGGGGGAGGGGCAGCAGGAGAGGGAGAGAAAAAAATCTTAAGGTGTGGAGCCCTACCTGGGCTCGATCTCATAACCCAGAGATGATGACCTGAGCCGAAATCAAGAGTTGGATGCTTAACCGCCCAGGCACCCCTGAATTATTATTTGCAAAATGCTTAGTTTAGTGCCTGCTATGTGTTTGTTAAATGAATGTACATCAGTGTGGATGGCTCACAAATAAATGGGTCAAGGCAAACAAGCCAGTCTGTCAAGAGGTTGTTTGGCTGCTGGAAACGTGCTGGAGCTCTTCTCTCCTGTGCCAGTTCAAAGGTACAAGTATACATGCATTGTGGATTCTGTTCTGCCCCACGCTCTGTCTGTGCCACTCCACCTGGAGTCTGGGGAGTAAGGAGAGCACTGGCCCCCTCTCAAGTGTGGAGGCCTGGAGGCTTCCAGGAGGAGGGTGCACCTTGGCATGCTGACGGCAAAGGACTGAGGTGGATGTGGTGGGTGGCATCTCTTTCTCACTGGTCTACGATACCCCTGTGGTTGGGGCTGGGCATCTGCTTCCTGTGAAGGGAGAGGGGGACTGCTGAGGGTCTTCAGGAGCCAAGGGTAGAATGCAGCTGGTTGCTGGTTGCTGGGGTCTCAGGCTGCTCTGGGAGATGTTGGCTGGGCTGGATGTACCCCAAGCCCAGAGCTCAGGGAGCCCCAGGGGAGGCCTGGCCACGCTAGCTCCATATCCTCCTGCCCAGGCTCTGCCTTAATTGCCCCCCCTTCTGCATCCTTCTGTCACTCTTCCCTCCCTGTTGTGCTTCCAGTGCCTCCCAGGCAGGATCTGGGTGGACTTTCCCCTGCATCTTCCCAGCACAGAGTGGGCTGTGCCCAAGGCCAGCTGGACTGGGAAACACCTCCCTGCGCTTGTCTTCGAGTGTCAGAACTGGTCTGTTTGGGGCAAGCTCCGGAATGTTGGTTCAGAGTGCAGTGTGTATTTTTATTTCTCTTGGGGGTGGTATGTGTCCAGGAGTGGGGTTTCTCTGCCCACCTGGGCTGAGGGCTTAGGGAATACTGGGGTCTTCTTTCCAACAAACTTTAAGCCCCTTGGAATCTAGGGGCTGCCTGTTGGGGACACTGATACTTGTATACAAAGTTCGTCTGGAGGCCAGCAGTTGGATTGGCTGTGACTCACGGATGGAGTGAGCCACTTGCCCAGGTATCTGGGAGGTAGGCTGCCCTCAGGGCTCTGAGGTAGCAAATATGGGGGGGGGGGAACTGCTGGCACCCCATCTTGGGAGTGCAGCTTCCTCTTCTGCTGGGATAGGCAAGTGGGTGGGGGTCGGGGAACCTCATGTACTTGGGTGCCTGGGCCTGTGAGCAAGCATGGGCAGGAGCCCTGTGTCTATTAAAAGGCAGAGGCTGCTTTGTGGTTGGAGTGTTGCCAGAGGCTATAAATAGCTAAGTGTGTGCAGAAGCCAGCATGAGGAGGAGGGAGAAAGGGGAGGCCCTGGGTTTCCAGCTGGCAAGCAGGGCCTGGGCGTGGTATGGGAGGGACATGGAGCCTCCCAGGTTCGCAGGTTCTCCTGGGCTCTGCGTGCGAAGCTTTTGGAGGCGCTGGGAGCCCTCCTGGGGGCTTGTAATGTGAAGGACTGTCCCGGGCAGCAGGGAGGGGTACGGCTCTTGATGTGACAGCTAATGTACCAGGCACTGTCATAACCACTCTTGAAACACATCAACTCATTTGGCTTGGGAACAGCCTGAGGAATTAGGTGCTTTTATCATCCCTTTTTCACACATGAGGAAACAGAGGCACAAGGTGGATTGGTAACTCACCCAGGAAGTGTGACAGCTAGGATTTGAATGAATTAGCATAAATAGTACATATTAAAGTGCTCTCAGCCTGCTCGAGGCTGCCTTACTCTCAGTTGTCGGGGTCGGGGGTCCACTTATATTCTGAGCCCTTGGGTCTTACCTGGAGCTTTGGCCCGCCAGCCCTGTCCACTTGGGTCCTGCCCATGGTAATGGCCAGAGGAACCTCTGCTTGGTGAGTGGCATGAGGAGAGGAGCTGGACTGGCCATGGCCACTGTCAGTGTTGGGATTCCTTGCCTTGCATAGGGGGCTTGTTGCTTATTTTCTGCTAGGAGATGGGAACTCCCTTGAGGGACCCTCAGTCTGGGTTGCAGTCTGGTTGCAGGGTTGTCGTCCCTTCCCTTCAAAGTTCTGCCCTCACCAGGTGATGACCATAGCCTTCTGTCTGTCCATTCGTTCTTCCCTCTGTCTACATGTCATGTGTCTGGAATTGGTTCTAGCATTCAAGATAGTCAGGTTTCTGCCTTCATCAGCCTTGCAGGCTCATGGGGGAAGGCTAGCATTTCAAAAGGGATTTTCAAGTACATTTATAATATTTTATTTCTTAATATGAGTATTCACTATGTTATTTTCTCTTGGGGGTTGTCTTTGGTTACATTATTTTTACACATTTTGAATGTCTGAAGCAGTCCTTTAAAAAACAACAGGCCGTTGGTCCAGAGTGGTAAATGAGGTGGTGGAGGAAGCAGTAGAGAGTTCGCCTGGTCTCTGGGGAGAAAGAGCTGGAATTCGAAGGAGAAAGTGGGGAGCATCCTGCAGCCAGAGGTAGTAACTTGTGCTAAGTCCAGAACAGAGCGTGTTCAGGTGCCTGGCAGTGTGGTATGACGGTGGTGGGGGAAGCAAGATCGAGGAGTGGGCGACCCCCTTCTCTGCAGCTCCCCCCATCCCTTCAAGTTCTCCCCTCAAGCCTTAGGCCTTGTGCTCCATGAGGGGCCCGGCTCTGCATGATGAGCCCCTTTGTGTAGACCCTGACGCCCTTCCTGTGGACCAGGCTGGGTCCCAGCTGCCTGGGCGGTGGGGAGGCCACTCTTTTTCTTCTTACCAGTGTCCTTGCATGCCAGAGCCATGGCTAGACACTGGCATTCTGATAGGATGGCATTCTGAGCCGTCTGTGCTCCTACCTGGAGCTCTGACATGTGCTGTTTGCCTCTGGCCTCTGGGGGAGCTGCTTGTCCCTGCAGAGACCTCAGAAGGGTGGGTTGACTAGAGAATGACCTGCAGTGGGGTGCCCTTCCCTCCTGGCAGCCAGTCATTGGCTTTCTCCCGGGGTGTACCGTGCGTATCAAGTTCTTTGCTCTCGATGGCCACTGTGATAACCTTGGCGGTGGAGTAGAGGATGAGGGAGGCTTTGGGCTGTTACGACTCAGGGCCCTGAGCTCTCCCCCAGGGTCAGGATGGGGTCTTCTCTTCTGGTTGCTGGTGGGCTGGCTGACTGTCCATCGGTGGGAGTGACTCTGACCCTTCCTTCCTCCTTCCTGGGGCAGGAATACCAACTGGGGTGGCATCAGGTCCCTGTCTTGCAGTAGGCCCCGGAAGAGTGGAGAGGTTAGGTGGATGCTTAGCGTTGGTTTCCTCTCGGGCGTCTGTGTGGTTTTTGGCAGTGAGGTTGATCATGGGTGTCTGAAAAGGGACCATAGTAGGGCACTGAGTTCTGGAGAGCTCTTCAGCCCAGGCTTCAGGCGGGGGCCATAATCTGTTTCCTGGAAACCTCCTTTGGCATCTCCTTCCTCCTTCCCAGTACAGGGCTTTGGGGGACTGGGGGCCAGTGGGGCAGATGGGAGGGCTGGGCAGGGTTGCCTGAGAGGGGTTAGTGAGAAAGGTGGATTTGGTGAATGTTTGAGGCCTTATTTGGAAAGGAATATATTTGGAAGGAAATTTTCTTCCATATTTGGAAGGAGAATATTTGAAAGGGGCAGTTGGGAGTTGAAGTGTTTGGCCACCTGGATGGCACTCATGTCGGGCGTGGAAGAGGGCACAGGAATGGTGGGGAGTGCTCACAGGGGTCTTCAGGGGCCAAGCCCAGCTGGGAGGATTCGGTTAACTGTGTCTAGCCACCAGCCAGCTCTCTTTCTGCTTGGGGCACATACTTCCTGTGGCGACTTTGGGGAGACTTGCCCTGAGCATGCTGGCCTGCTTCTTAGGACCTTTTCCTGCCCTGCTGAGCACCAGGTGTTGTTGCTGGAGGCAGGAAGGACACTGGACTGGAGGGTCTGAGGTGGGGTGGGGGACACACGAGCAGTGAGTCTCCCGGGGTGAGGTGGACAGCAGCAGTGGGAAGCTGCCTCTGGGAGTTTGCCCAGACATGGTCCTTGAAGCCTGCATCAGAGCCACTGGAGGTTCTGGGGGCGGGGGCCTGGAGGTGGAGGGTGATGTGTTTAAAACTGTGGTAGAATCTGCCCCTCTTTCAACTGTCCAGTATGGGCGAGGCCCAGGAATAGGTACTTTTAGCAGTCTCCCCTCCCCGCAACACACACAGTGATCCTGCTGCGCATGGGGGTTTTGAGGGCTCCCCACTTCTGCTGCTGCAAGGGAGCCGTCCCCACCCCCACACAGGAGGCTCAGGCACCTGTGGAGCCCCTTTCTGTGCGTGTGGCCGTCAGTCTGGCTGTTTGACACCCTCCCCACACCCAGTGCCCCTCAGGGTGGCCGGGGACTCAGGACAGGCAGGCGCAGGGGTTTGTGGACCGCTCAGCCCTTCTCTCGCTTCCCGGGCACAGGTTCCGGGCGCGGGGAGGCCGAGACTCGGGAGTGCATTTACTACAACGCCAACTGGGAGCTGGAGCGCACCAACCAGAGCGGCCTGGAGCGCTGCGAGGGCGAGCAGGACAAACGGCTGCACTGCTACGCCTCCTGGCGCAACAGCTCCGGCACCATTGAGCTTGTCAAGAAGGGCTGCTGGCTGGACGACTTCAACTGCTACGACAGGTGCCTGGAGCCCGGGGCCCGCCCTTGCTGTCCCCCATCCCCTCGGCACGCTGGAGTTTGTCCTCCCCTGCCGGCACCACCCCTGCCTCAGTCCTACTGGAGTGCCCCGCCCAGTCCCCCTGGAGTCTACCCTCCACTCCCCTAACCCTGCAGCCTGGGGGGAGCCTGTCCTCCCCTCCTGGCACACCTGTGCCTTAGTCCTACTGGAGTACCCCTCCCCCAGTCCCACTGGAACCCACCCTCCCCTCCTGTAAACCTACAGCCCCCTGGGGGAGTCTGTCCTCCCCTCATGGCACCACCTCTGCCTCAGTCCCACTGGCGCCTACCCTCCAACCACCCCCAGTTCAGTCCTGCTGGAGCCTGCCCTCCCCTCCCATTTGCCCCCCAAGTCCCACTGGTGCCTACCCTCCAACCACCCCCAGTTCAGTCCTGCTGGAGCCTGCCCTCCCCTCCCATTTGCCCCCAAGTCCCACTGGAGCCTGCCTGTGGCTACAGGGCCCCCTAGGCCTCAGGATGTGAAAGCGAGCTTGGCATTTAAGGGTAGGGGGAGACGGGGGCCTCTCCTGACAGCTTGGTCAAGTAGGGATGGTGCCAGGGTCCTAGCTGTCCCACAGATGTGTGTGCCATGTCCCAGTGCAAAGGAGAGCTCTTTGTGTGGAACCTGCCTGACATTTGGGTCCCACTCTAGGGGAGGTGGGTCCACACTGTCCCCTGATAGCTCCCCCTGAACTTCTCTGTCGCTGGGGAGGGCTTAGCTGGGCAGGCCCCAGTGAGGCTTGCATCCCTCAGCTGAGGGGTCCACGGGAAACTGTGTGCCTCCAGGCAGGAGTGTGTGGCCACCGAGGAGAACCCCCAGGTGTACTTCTGCTGCTGTGAAGGCAACTTCTGCAACGAGCGCTTCACCCACTTGCCGGAGGCTGGGGGCCCAGAAGGTGAGGGCCGTGGGAGGGCAGGCTGGGGCCTCTCCTTGGCCCTGGAGCTCTCCTTTCAAGCTCTGGAGTTGGGTGGGGAGTGGCTGTGGGGCTCTCTGGTCTGGCCCCTGAGGTGTATGGGTGGGCGGGCTGTGTGACACAGGGCTCCATGTGTCCCCTAGTCACGTACGAGCCACCCCCGACAGCCCCCACCCTGCTCACGGTGCTGGCCTATTCGCTGCTGCCCATTGGGGGCCTCTCCCTCATCGTCCTGCTGGCCTTCTGGATGTATCGGCATCGCAAGCCTCCCTACGGCCATGTGGACATCCACGAGGTGAGACAGGGCTGGTGAAGGGCAGGGGTAGAGGTGGGGTGACCCGGCCAGACCCTCGTAAGCCCTCCCTCTTCCCCAGGACCCTGGACCTCCACCTCCGTCCCCTCTGGTTGGCCTGAAGCCTCTGCAGCTGCTGGAGATCAAGGCTCGGGGGCGCTTTGGCTGTGTCTGGAAGGCACAGCTCATGAATGACTTCGTGGCTGTCAAGATCTTCCCACTCCAGGTGAGTGAGTGAGGGGCTTCCAGGTCATCCACCTGTGCTGTCCAGCTGGAGCTGTTCCATCCCAGGGCCGTCAGGCTTGTGCAGGTGGGATGAGAGAGAGGCGGGCCCCACCGACATTTTCTTGTAGGGCTGGGGTCAGGCTTTGCAAAACCTTGATCCACTCTGGCTTTCAGGGGTTTTTGACATCTGCTTAGAGGCCTCGGTTCTGCTTAGAGGCCTCGGACACCAGGCTACCCCAGCAGGTGCCCAGAACACTTAGCAAAGCCAGGCCTGGCTCTGCATCTCATTTGGTGGGTGTAGTAGGCCCCTCACTTCCCTCCCTGGGCCTCAGTGGCCTTGTTTGTAAATCAGGTGCTAGCCCTGAGTGATCTCCGGGATCACCGTTGACCTCTGCTCTGGGGCCCCGCTCAGTCCTGGTCATCTGCCTGCCTCCCTTATGGAGCTGAGGCTGGTCTGGGGTGGGGGGGTTGCGGATGGCTGGGGTGGCGGTCCTGCTGCAGGGTGGCGTGGCAGCAGCGGGGCTCAGCAGCATCCCTGCCTTAGGACAAGCAGTCATGGCAGAGTGAACGGGAGATCTTCAGCACACCTGGCATGAAGCACGAGAACCTGCTGCAGTTCATTGCCGCTGAGAAGCGAGGCTCCAGCCTGGAGGTGGAGCTCTGGCTCATCACGGCCTTCCATGACAAGGTGAGTCATGCTAGCCTGTGACAGGCTGTGGGCTTCTAAGACGAGGTGGCCTTCCACCCTAGGGGACACTCAGTGTGGACATGAGTGCCTATGAGAACTCCTCTCACCTGGGATAAATTCTTAGGAGTAAGTGCAATGACTTCGTGATTAACACCCTCTGACCCCCAGAGGGTCCCAACCCTCTTAGCTTTACATACCTTCCATGTCAATCACAGTTTCCCAGGAGGGGAGCCTGCCTCTGTCCACTGAGACAGTCCTCCTGGGGCCTGGCTGGGTCCTGTTCTATTCCCGGAGCTTGTGCCCAAGTTCTGTGCTGTCTCCTGTAGGGCTCCCTCACGGATTACCTCAAGGGGAACATCATCACATGGAATGAACTGTGTCACGTGGCAGAGACAATGTCAAGAGGCCTCTCGTACCTTCATGAGGACGTGCCCTGGTGCCGTGGAGAGGGCCACAAGCCGTCTATTGCCCACAGGTACCTGGCTTAGCAGTTGCTCTCCTTGTGCTTGGTGTGGAGCTGCAGAGGGTTGGAGGGTGAGAACAGGGCCTGGAGTGGAGGCAGGGGGCTTTTCCATTTCATAAAGATGCTTAGCTGCTCTGTGATGGGGGGCCATCTGGCCCTTCCCCTCCCTTTTCGCCCCTTCCTCTAAAGCTGGTTTTCTCTTGCCCTCTGGTGGCCACATGAGGAAGTGCTGACTCCCATTACTTCGGTTGGAGGGTTGGTTCAGCAGTTCTCAAACTTTCTGGTTAGGATCTGTTTACTTTTTTTTTTTTTTTTTTTTTTTAAGAGAGAAAGAGAGAGAGAGTGCACACCCGTGCTTGGTGGTGGGGGGAAGGGCGGAGGGAGAGAGAGAGAGAGAGTATCTGAAGTAGGCTCCATGCCCAGCATGATGGCCATGTCGTCACCCTGAGATCATGACCTGAGCAGAAATCAAGTCATATGCTTAACCCACTGAGCCACCTAGGGGCCCCAGGATCTCTTTACAGTCTTAAAAAGAACTTCTGTAGACATGGGTTATGTCTACAGATATTTGCTGGGTCAGAGTACACACGTTCTGTTAACTCAGAGTGATGACATCCCATGTATGTAGCTGCTAGAACACTTTTCTCCTGAGAATGAATTTACAAAGACAAAGAATGGTTATGAATGAAAAGAATTCTGGTCTTGCAGTTTCCCTGAAACAGTGTCAGGGACTCTTTGGGGTTCTGGGTTTACCCCTTGAGGACCACCGTAGTGACTGGTCATCATAGTCCTCACTAAATGCAGGTGCTGCTTTGAACACTCAGAAACAAAAGGCCAGGTTTGTCTTAGTATCTCACAGACACTCTTCGTTTGTGAGGTGAGGGTGTTTTCTCAGCTCCATCGTACAGAGCAAGGACGGTAGTGCAGAGAAGCTGAGAGGCTGGTCATCAGACTTCGTGTAGGGTGGCTCTGTGCCTATGAGGGAGGGGAACGAGCCTCGGGTTCCAGGACTCAAAGCTCAGGGGCCCTCATGGTGATAACATCTGTGATGTTTAAGGCTGACAGTGTGAAGTTGTGATTTTTGTAGGTCAAAAGTAGTTGAATGTTGACTCTTTCGTATGGTTTGACCTAACGGTAGTGGTCAGTAAGTGAGCTGGGCGGCCCTGAGCATGTGCACTTACTGCTCCCTGAGCTTTATTCCTCACAGCAAGACTGACACAGGCACTGGGGAGACCAAGGAGCTCACACACCCCTGTTAGCACAAGGCAGAGCTGAATGCGCACGCCAGCACCCGGCTCTACCCTGACGTGAGCCCCTTGGGCTTGTGCAGAAACCCGGGCAGGTTCATTCATCGTGTCACTCCCATCCCGGCTTGTGGACATTTTTCCCCAGAAGCTTTCATCCCAGGCCGGTAGGCCTGACCTCGGCCCCTCTGAGAACGTAGAGGCTGGCCTTTGATACTATGGCAACTGGAATGGGGTCTGCCCAGCCATTGTGGTCGGTGTTGTTTTGACAGCTGTGGCAGAAATGTATTGAGGGATTCTGACATTGAGGGGTGTGAGGGTGTCCTAAAGCAGCCTGCCTGTGCAGCCTCATAGAACCCCACCCTGGTGTAGGCTCTGCTCCCAGTTAGGGTGCGATGGCCTGGTCTGGGTCTCTGAGGGCTGGAAGGCACAGGCTCCAGTATCTCAGGGTCAAGGTGGGAAGCCAGGAGCAGGAAGCACAGTATTCTTCATCTCAATCCACTTGTCTCCTCAGGGACTTCAAAAGCAAGAATGTATTGCTCAAGAGTGACCTCACAGCCGTGCTGGCTGACTTTGGTCTGGCTGTTCGGTTTGAGCCAGGGAAACCTCCAGGGGACACTCATGGGCAGGTAATGAGCCTCAGGGGTGCAGGAGTGGGGCTGGCACAGGGGTGGACACTGCCCGTCTGGGGCCTGGCTGACAAGACACAGGGGTAAGTGTCGCTGTGAGCTCAGAGCTGTCCGGGAACTCTGGGAGCAACACTCGTCTTCCCCGTGGGGCAGGCCAGCCCTGGAGGGTAGCACAGCCCTGAAGTCCAGTTAGTCAGACCCAGCTTCCCCGCTGGGGTCGGTACTCATTCTTGCAGCCTCAGTCTCTCTTTTCCCTTTCAGCAGAATTGTGAAGCAATATAATATAGAAGGAGCTCTACTAAGAATCCAAACCAAAAACCTAGAAAATGTACCTAAAAGTTAAGCCTGAAGAAATTCTCCTAGAACAATTGCTGTCAATATTTTTAAGTATCTTTCAGCTCCTCTGTTTTTGATCTTAGTCTCAGGAAAATGCACACCAAGTGGGTAGCCTCTCGCGGTGCTGGTGTTTGGAGGAAAGAGGCAGCAGTTCTGTGTGAGAGTCCTGTCGTGTCGAGTATGTGGTGTTTTCAGTTCTCCTTGGGGTGTTGTACGTACCCCGTGACCTCTCGTGAGCTCCCCATGAGTGTGGTGAGGCAAGGGCTGTTGTCCCCAGTGGTGTCCTCTGAGTGCTGCCATCCTAGCCCCATCTAGTGGGCTTGGGCGGGGCTCTCGTGTGCCGTGGTGATGATGGGCCCCCTGCCCTGTCCTCGTGTAGGTGGGCACGCGGCGGTACATGGCCCCTGAGGTGCTGGAGGGAGCCATCAACTTCCAGAGAGACGCCTTCCTGCGTATCGACATGTACGCCATGGGGCTGGTGCTGTGGGAGCTTGTGTCCCGCTGCAAGGCTGCGGATGGTGAGTGAGGCGGCAGCCCCGAGCACCCGGGCTGTGGGTTCAGGGGCCACGAGCCCTCAGAGTGACCCTGCTGGGCTCTCTATCCCTCCAGGCCCTGTGGATGAGTACATGCTGCCCTTCGAGGAAGAGATCGGCCAGCACCCGTCCCTGGAAGAGCTGCAAGAGGTTGTTGTGCACAAGAAGATGCGGCCTGCCATTAAGGATCACTGGCTGAAGCACCCGGTGAGCAGCCTGGGTGGCAGGGGTCCGTGCAGGGCAGCTGAGAGGGAGGCCCGTCTAGGTGGGATGGAGCACGAGGATGCCTCAGGTAGCAGGACCGTCCCCTCCTCTTCCGTGGGGTCAGAGGCCACTTAGTGCATTGTCTCCCATCAGGAGTGTGTCTGGGGAGGTTCCAGCTCGGCAGGGAGGTGGCTCTGCAATTGGGCCCGGAGTGATGGGGCTTGTCGGTCTGTTCCTTCAGGGCCCATGTGGCCTCTCCGTGGACTGTTTGTGCAGGAGAGCTCACTGGCCCTGGGCCTGACACGTCTGGGTTTGAATCCTGGATCTTTCCATCGGTAGCTCTGTGGCTTCTGGCAGATTGTTTTATTTCTCTGAGCCTTTGTCTCCTCAGGGTAATAATACATTTAACTGGTAATTATAAATTACTTGGCACCTATCACATAAATGCTTAGTATGGATTAACTCTGATGAATTATTATCTGTTCTCTGCCTTCATTTTCTTTCTGGACAATGGACCAAGCCATGTGGCATCTTGTCCCCTCCAGTGTGGGGATATTGTACAAAAGATCCCCGCCACGTAAACTGTTTACTGTTTTAGAAGGACAGTTGCCTTCAGCTCCATTGAGGCTCTCCCTGCCGTATACCTCCCGGTTCTTTCAGAAACAGGATAGCCTTGGGGCCACTGGAGGCTGGCAGTCTCCCATACATGCCATCAGGGGCCAAGTTCAGTTGCAGTGCTGCTTCCTGGAATCTGGGGCTGCTGATGGATAAAACTGAGACATGGGGACGTAAAGGCTGGGCCAGAGTCTGTCTCTTCTGCCTCAGACTTCTCAGTCTTCCAGGGCAGAACTCGCGGCCAGGCCAATTCCCTGATGAGGAACGCAAGGTGCAGAGAGATCTCAGTGTGGTCTGGTGCTGAGCAGGCCAGAGACGCCTTGGATATGGGTATTGGCCTTTCCTGGCTCCACTGTGTGTGTGCCAGCGGAGGGTGTCAGGCCTTGTGCACCAGACTCTCGGGAGGGGCCCTGGGGGTTGTGGGGAGTGGGATGGGTGGGGTGAAGCCTTCCTGTGGTCCCCACTGTAACTGAAGCTGCGCACGGTGGGCCCCTGCATGATTTGAGATCACGTAAGATGTTTGAATGTCACTGCCCCAAGGCATGCCCCAGGAGTGGCCTGCGTTCCCTGCCCTGTCCCTTCCTGTGCTGAGGCTGTGGAGTGAGGCCAGCGGGCTCAGGATGGTAACTGCTGGGAAGGAAGGCGTCCTGATTCCTGCAAGGTCCCCTTGGCCTCTGCTAGCTGACCTGCTGCTGGGGTTGGGACCAGTGGGCTCTGCCTGATCCTCAGGTACATCCTCAAGTTCACCTGTCCCCCATGCTTGTCTGCTGAGGGCCACTGACAATGCTGTCCTTTCCCGTTTCCCTCTCTGCACCGATGTGCAGGGCCTGGCCCAGCTCTGCGTGACCATCGAGGAGTGCTGGGACCATGACGCAGAGGCTCGCCTGTCTGCGGGCTGCGTGGAGGAGCGGGTGTCCCTGATCCGGAGGTCGGTCAACGGCACTACCTCGGACTGTCTTGTCTCCCTGGTGACCTCCGTCACCAATGTGGACCTGCCCCCTAAGGAGTCGAGCATCTAATAAGCCCAGGACACGAGTGGATCTGAAGAGGAAAGGAAAAAAAGTTGTGTTTTGTTTTGGAAATCCCGTAACACCAACAAACACATGAAATGCAGCTGCTATTTTACCTTGACTTTTTATTATTATTATAATTATTATAATTATTATTATTAATATTATTTTTTGGATTGGATCAGTTTTTACCAGCACACTGCTCTACTGTATCGCAAACAGCGGATGCGTCAGCAGGCGTTGAGGTGCTGAGCTGTGAATGCGGAACCAGCGCCATGCTGAAGAGCCTCAGCCACCTCCTGTCCCTTGGGGTTCATTTTTCCCGCTTTCTCTTTGTTTGTTGTCTCAGAATCTGTGACACAAAGAAACCCATCTCCTGTCTTAGGAAACTTAATGCTGCAAACTCTACCTAGAGGAACCTTTGAAGACTGTTACATTAAGAACACACCTTCCTCAGAGGAGGAATTTCCCCCTGCCCTCGCCACCCCTCCCCCCACCCTTATTGTTTTTCTCCCTTTTTAGACAGTGAGTTTAAGAAACAGCAGATGTGTGTCTTTCACGGATTAACGGGTGTTGTCCTGACCGAGGAAAAACGGGGATGACAACGAGGATGGTTTGGACCAGAGTTGGAAGGGGAGGACAGAGCTGGGGATGGGGTTTGGAACAGAGCTACACTGGACTCGGGCACATTCGGAGCAACATCCTTTGCTAGGAGGCTACTTCTCAGGTAACCAGGAATCGAGGGGAAGGACCGTGTGGAGGCCGAGCATTAATGCGAGAAGGGGTTTGGAGAAAGTCTGAAGGCAGGTGTGGCTCTGACCCTCTGTTGGCCCTGACCAGTTTCTTCCCGCTGACTTGGGCTTGGGCATTGGACAGAACATTTTCTCTGCCCTCATTTTAAGGTTAGGCAAGGGCAGAAATCATCATGTTTTAGTGACTGTGTTTTTCATAAGACAATGCTGTAAATATTTGTAATGGAGGAAAGAGTTCAAACATGTTGCTTCCTTCTGGCACAGGTCAGGGAGATGCCCACCGGCGCCCTGCACAGCCAGAGCAAGAGGGTTCCCTGGGCGGGGCCGCCGTGGCCTGCCTGGGAGACCGGAGCGTCCTGCAGCGCTGGCTCTGCCTTGCGTGGTGACACTGCTGTCCCTTCACATGGCTTGTGCACACGGCTTTCTCCAGACCCCTCACAGAGGTGCATATTCTAAAAACTGTTTCTCTGTTATGCCATAACCTTGCTCTAGTCAGTGAATGTTCTTATGCTGCTGTTTCAACATTTGAATTTTTTTAATTTATGAAACATGCAAATTTTTTAAAAAATGAAACACACATACACACATACACACATGCTTTGCGATGTGGCTTCCGAGGTTTAAATTTTGAAAAGTAAAAGAATTAAAACTTCACGACCACAGACCACCTCAAACCAGAAATACCTCAGAATTTTCTACTTGTGTAAGTTTTATTATATATTTTATTAGTTGTGTTGTCTCGTAGTAAGTATATTTTAATGTAAGTTGGCTTTTATGACAAAGTTTAAAAGAAATAGAGAAAAAGAAAAAAAGTGTGAGTCTTTTAGGGAGTGCTACCATTTTTGTTTGATAACGCCCCCTTGTAAATAATTGTCATCAACTGTAGATTGGCTCTCTGGGCCATCTGGGCATTCATCACTCTTGTTTGTGAAGGCGTTTCCCTCTGGTTTCTTGAGACTTTTATTTAAAAACTGGATCTCTTTCATTTTGAGGGAGGTGAGTTGGTGAGCGATGGGGAGAGGTTGACCTGGGTGAGAAGGGGAGAGGGGTGCCGCCTCTTGACTTGCATGGAGGTTCAGATCTTTCCCTCAACATGGCTGGTCAGTGTTCAGAATGACAGGTAACTGGAGGAGGCTGGTAGTGTCTCTGTGAGTCCACACTGTGACTTGGGACAGTCTGTGATAGAGTGGTGTGTCCGGAGTGGCGAGTTCTCACTGTGCTCTGGAGTCACAGTCTGAGCGCGCACACTCCCCACTTGGCACTCCATGTGCATGGGGCCTGCCACTTGGTTGTGTCCCTTTTTCTCTGTGTTTGGGCACAGGGTGCGGTGGGAGGTGAGTGTGTGTCCCTCTCAGAGCTCTTGTTTTTGCTTCATGGGTCAAGCTCTGAGCCGGTCAAGGTGGTTACAGGGACAGGTTTTGTGTGTGTGTGTGTGTGTGTGTGTGTTTTTGTTTTGTAAGCTGTGTTGTCTTTTTTTTTTTTTTTAACTATTTTGTGCTGTGGTATTTTTCTTCCCTCGGAATAATTTTTAACAGCAAAACAGGCCTTACAGCAGTTGCTTTTCTTTTCCACTTATTTCTTTAAAAAGCTTTAAAATATTTATTGAAAAGTGCCATATCTAATTTCTTTAGCTTTCACCTCAGGCAGTGCATCTCTACTTCTCTGGCCTCTGCTTTTCACCCTCAGTGACAAATAAACCACTAACAGATGTAGCTGATTCACCATAGGAATGACCAGATCCCTCATCCTACCCAGTGTGGAACACTAAACCCTGCCTCTCCATTTGGTTTTAGATTTCCTCTGGGTGATTTTTCTTTTGGCTTGATTGTTGTAAGAACGTGTTTGGCCTGGCTGTGGAGGGCTGAGCTGTGGCCTAGGTGTGGGCCTTGCTGGTCAGCTCGCAGTACTGACAGGGCAGGCCTTCGCGTTGGCCTACATGCCCTTTATCTGGGTGAGCTTCCTCTTTGCCAACCCTGTGCTCAGCCGCCGTGGTGGCTTTGGGGCCTTGGCACCAGAATGTCTGGAGGTGGTTCCTGTGTGGTGTGGCTGGGGAAAGGGGAGTCTGGGAGCACCAGTTCTTTGGGCTTCAGGCTGCCTTTCCCTCATGCCGTGGTGTAAAGTGCACCCATCAGGCAGTATCCTTGACTGCTGTTGATGGCAGAAGAAGATGGGTAATCTTTTTCTAGGGCATGCCCCTGCGAGCCTGGGTGGGTCTTTTCCCTCAGATAAAGTGTCTTTGTGCTGTCACATATTCTTTGGGGAGTGAACCATTTAGAGCACTGGTTTATGCTTTTTTGGGTTATAGGGCCTCTGTCTGTGCTTTTTAACACAAAGATTTCATGTATTGTCCACTTCTGGAGAGCTCAGAGAACTACTCCCCACCACCACCCCCACAGGCTCTTGTGGAAGACTGGTAGGAGTCTGACACATTATTTTGCCTGCCTGTGGGGGAGGCTGCCCCTCCTAGGGTGAGAGGGTGGCCAAATCAGGGGAGGGAAGTGGCCAAGGATCCTTGCTCCTTCCTTTTGATGTTCTTCCATCCACACAGGCTCCTGGCTGTGGGCTGGGCTTTGGGAGAGAATGTGTTTGAAAACGTCCATGATCACTGGGAAGACATCCCAAGCCAGAGAAATACAGGAATGAGCAACAGAAGGAGGAAATGAGTGGGACAGAGGCCACTGCGTCACACTGTCCTGTAAGGAACTCTTGATGGGCCAGTGGAGGCCCTGGACATGGTCCTTAGGGGCTTGCATCAGCCAGGTTTTCTCCTGGGATCGTTGGTCCCTCCCAGGAGTCCTTTGAGTGAGTTACTCAAGGTGAGGGCTGTAGGTGGAGTGTTCTTAGGAGGAAGGGAGACCTGGCTGTGAAGGGAAGTGGTGAGTATCATTGCCCATCATTGGCCTTCACTGTTGAACATGGCCAGCTTGTCCTTCATTGTTCAACATGGCTCTGTATGTGTAGGTGCCCAGAGGGATCAGGGCTGCCTGGGGAGGGGTTCCCCATGTGTGCCAGCTACTTCTGACTCAGAATCTCCTGTCTGGACTTGGGCATATGTGCAAAACAAGAGAGATCTTGTTCAGCTTTGAACATCTTCAAGTGGCTTGAGCCCCCCACTCACTTGTTCTCAGCCCAGTTCAGAATTTCTCCTCCAGGCCACCGAGCAAGTTCTTCATTGACCCTAGGGGCCAGGTCAGTCTTCTTGTCATGGCTCGTCATGTCATGCTTTAGAAAGCAAAGCAGGTGACCCAGCATTTTTCTGCTCTGTCACCTTTCTCTCCGGTTGCCACATTCTTGCTTCCTGCTACTCTGATACTCTGCACTGAGTGCTTGAACTGTGTGTGTGGTGTTGCTTTGGTGGCATCCCCAGCGCCTATGTATGTGTGCACGTTTACGTGTGGTGCAGAAAGCCTGTCATATGGCACCAATGCTCTGAGCCATGAGGGTAGGGAGGCGGCTATTCCATCTGGAGTGGGAGGACTGGGTGACCCTCTTGCAAGTGGAATTTTGCCCTTTTTTAGGGTGCCATGTAAAGTTCCCAGCACATACTGGTAATACAAGGGTTTGGTGGTTTTTAGCAATATGGTAAGCATATGTGTGTCATTGTTTGGAATTGGTACTAGAAGTCGAACAGCCAAGTGTCATTCCTCAGAACTTGGCTCAAAAGATGGGTATCTGAATTAGAGAGCATTTTCTTGTAGCTAACTCAGATTGATTGTCAGTCCCAGCTGTTTCAATAGCCTGTTGGGTTCTTAATGGTTTATCTTTGGCGAGATGGCCAGGCCCGGTTCACATTTTAGGGGCTCGCTAGACCACACCTTTCTAAGAAGCGCAGTGAATTAGCTCATCTGCTCTCCCAACCTCCCATCTAGGGTGAGCAGCCAGAAGGGAAAGAGGACAAGGTAGTTTTTTCTCCTCATTTGGGTGCCATGAATTCTTTAGTTAATGGGTGTTTATAAAAGCTGAACTAATAAATTAGTCAGTAGCTTCTAGGTGTTCACAGTAATGTTTTAGGTAAAGAAACAGGCCCAGTAATTCAGTTGATGAACTGTTTATCTTCTCAGTCTAGATTTCATGAATTCAGGGTTATATGCATAGTTGTTTAAGTAAGATTCCTGGTAGTTGATTTGTAACCAGCAGTCCACCTATGAATGTATCCCAAACCTTTAGAAGGCTTGGACAAGTTTTTTAAAGTAATGATTTAGTTTTGTAGCAAAAAGAAATTGAAGTTTAAAATGCCCCCCTTGGAAATTAATTCAGTTGACTCAGCTACATTTTAAGAACAGTGGGTCCATCAAATAAAAGTCCAAATTATCTAGAGGGATATTTTGAATATTTCTATTTTATACTAATTTGGGGTCCATTGTAAACTTTGGTTTGGACAAGATTTTGAATTTAAGCAATTTATCACTGTTTAAGTTTTACCAAGCTTTTAAATTTTTGTGACTGTATCTTCCGGGTTTGAAAGAAGCCGGACTTTTTGATTGTGGTACTCCACGTATCCCTGTAGTGCCAAAACCAGTGATCCTTTATTTGCTCCTATGGCAGCTTGTAGAGATCATACAAGTGGTTTCTCCTCATGAATTAAAATGCGTAGTCTCTAAATGCCAGTGTGTGGTGATGGGCCCTGTGCTGCCCATCCTATTTGGGAGGATCTTTGGACTGTCCAGGGCCTATGCAATTCTGAGAGCCACTGCACGCCCACCACAGGACTCCAGAGAAGTATGCCCTCGGGCATACACGTGTATGCAATGGATTATTCAAACATGGGCTCTCTGGGCATCTGTGGGAAAGTGTTACATTTATTTGCAAAGTTTACATTTTTGAGCTCACAGTTATGAAAAGTATGACCCATTATTAGCTAATGCTTTTTAGGCAGGTGAGGATGGGTTTTATTTTGTTTTGTTTTGTTTTAACAAATGGATACGTTCTGTCTTGAGTCCTGGGAATTTCTGCTGTTGGTTGGGCATGGGATCATTGTCTGTTTTCCCAATCACATTTGCATCGGAATGTTGTTAGGTAGCCTTGTAAATAAAAGAATAGGTTCTATAATAGAGATATGACACTTGAAATTTTACTTTAAAAAAATCTATAGCTCTACATATATATTTAGTTATATCACCTGACAGATTCTTCTGCACAGTGTGGAGATTGTTTTATACCACAGATTATTTTTATAAAGTCTAATGAGTTTGAATGAGAATGATTTTGTAATCAGAGTAAGGAGCTTTACCTTTCAGGATCAATGTACACTGGAGTGTGAGTGGTGTGGAGCTTCTACCTAGTGCTCCTATGGATTCTCGTGATACACTGGCAGATTGCAGGCCCTTTATGGGTCTCGTTTGGCCAGAACTCCACTTGCGGCTGGGTGGGACAGTGATGCCCTAGCTCCGCTCCCTACATATTGGGAGGCAAGGGGCTGGGGAACTGCGGTGTGTTTTACGTTTGTGCTTCCTCCTGAGACTTCTTCTGAACAAAGGGTTCTGAGGTTAGAAATGAGTTTGTGAGTTCCTGCCATAGGATGTAGTCGTATGAGGGTGTTTTGAGAAACAGAAATTATGCGGGAGTGTGGATTGGGGCGGGTTGGGATGATTAAGATTCAGGCCATATAAACATTTGAACTGAGAGATTGGTGATTTGAGGAATCCACAAAACTGAATTATCTAGGACCAAATTTTCCAGTTTTCAGGACAGAATTTCTGGTTGATGTATTATTCAGAAAAGGAGGGGGTGTGTGGACACAGTGATCAGGTGAAATGGTGAGCTGTCGGGCACATTGTGTCTGCTCTGGTCAGGGTCTCTTGGACGTGAGAGTGCTTGGGGGCAGCTCCCTGCTTTCATGTAGCGAGTCACAACTGGGAGCCCTCTGAGGAAGCTCAGAGCCCCATACCAGAGAGCATCTTCCAGCCATCACATAGCCCTTCCTGCTCTTCTGCAAAGGTCAGCATGGCCGCCAGGGGATGGGAGGTGGTCTTCATGTTAGCCTTTTTATTTTGGGGTGGAGAGTGGATGGTTATTTGGGTGAGCCTTTTGGATGGGGACACAGGGAAGGTGAATAATGAAGCTCATTCTCTGTATTGTCATTGTCAGTCCTGAGGCCCAGCTGAATACCTGTCCTCCGGCCCAGGCTGCTGCACCCAGAAGTACACTGGTTGGGATGGTTTTGTCAGGAGAATCCCTGATGTGTCGTTTTAAGCCAGCTGTGCTTTTTATTCAGTCTGGTTCATAGTGAAGTTTTACACTGTACCCCTTTTATACTTGGAGTAAATTTAGTTTCAGCAGGTCTAGTAGCAGTCCAGGAACTAACCCGTCGTTCCTTTCCCTGCTCCTTGTGTGAGAACGTTTCTCTGCTCTCCAGCCACGTGTCTTGGAATGTAATTCTGTTGTGCCTTTGTTTTTGTCACCTGCCTCCCCTCAAAAGCAACTGCTGTAAGCTTTTTTCTACTGGTCTTTTCTAGCCCGAAACCCCACCTTTTTCCTTTCTCCCAGCTGTAATTTCTGGATGCAGTTCTGTGCTCCAGGTATTTGAAGAACCAGTTACCTCAGACCTCATGTTGAACCATGTCACCATCTGGGTCCTCTCGATACTGCAGGCTTGTAACATACACACACAGGAACCCTGCCGAGTATGGGCACTTACTTGTTTTAAAGTTAAACTCTTCCCAAGGACTGAGAAAGGGGCTTCTGGCAAGCTCTTCACTGCACTGTGGTGGGATGGGTCTAGAGTGTCATCTGAACGGTGCTTCCTGGGTTCCTCTTTGAATTCTGCCATTTTCAGTATTCTCGTGTCTGAATAGGTAAAGTGATTCAGTTGGCTGGTCTTGCACACAAATTAGTTCCGAAGACGAGCTCTTTGTAATACATTTCCAGTCATTAAAACTCAAATGTAGAACATTCCTTTAAATGGCAGGATTAAAAAAAACCCACCATTCACCACTGTGCATTTTGGGAAGACGTCTGTAGCATATGTTGCTGTGAAATTAGGCCTTGCGGGATATGGCTGTTTGTCATTTTGATGTATTTTAAATAAATATATATATATATTTTTAAAGAGCCTTTTTTACCAATTCAAAAAGTTTAATTAACCAGCAGTCACCACATCTGAATTTTTGTCTCTGGGGCATAGATGACAGACCAAGATTGAAAGTGGTAACTCAGCTGTATGAGCATGGGCTGCCTGCCTCGGCTGTCCTGCTGATCATGGAATGCCAAGGTCAGTGTGTTCCCAGTGGGTTCTGATCAGCCCTCGAAGTGTTTGATCTCTGCCCTGTTCAGTGGACTGTTGACTTCAGTCCCTGCAAGTGCTTTAGCCCAAGTGGGGTTTTCTCAGAGCACTGCCACAAGCTAAGTGTATGTTTAGCCAAATAATTTCTCCATTAAGGGAAAAATGCGCTCATTCAAATGTTACCAGCAACGACAGAGAAGAGAGTAGGAAATATTAGGCAACACTGGGGTTTTGATTTGGAAAGTGTCCAAGTCACTGTCAAAGGCTGTCTGAGAGCCAGTGATCATATAGAGATTCTTAGGAGACCTCATCTGGAAGTATTAAGACCTCCTGTGAGTTGGAGGGATTGTTAAAATGCCAGCAGCTCCCCCCCCACCACCACTTTTTTCTAGAATTCTGTAAAAATGCAAAGAACATTGAGTGGTACTTAAGAATTGAGGGTGAGGGTTACCGCAGAATAGAAGCGTACTTGTAGATTTCAGTTCCATGCCACAAATCCACACAATGCCATTTTTCAACTGTACAAAAGAATCTGCTTATGAATTTGACATGATCTTAGTGGTAGCGTCAAAAGGCCGAATTTTTCACCTGTTAATATTTTTCCACATTTGTCCTTAAATCTGAGTAACTTTACAGTACTGTAAATTTAACTTATACATTGAGTTTGATGTCAATTCTTGTGAAAAGAGCTTCTCCATGTAACAGACACACAGTTAAAGAACACAGCAGAATACAAAATTTGCAGGACCAATTTTGGAACCAACAGAAACTGTCACCTCTCATTTGCCATCTTTATGTATCAGTTTTACCAGCTACTTCTAAATTTGTACATTACGTGTAAGGAAAAGAAGGAAACCCCTAAGGCTTGTCTAACTTAGTGGAGAATGTGTGTGTCGGGTTTAGGATGGATAGCGAAGTCTTACTGAGCTGTGTTATCTAACTTGTATATAACAATTGTAATTAAAAGTCTGGATTCACCTGTTTCTTGCGGTTTAAAGCAATGAGTAATTACAAACTCTGGAAATGTGACTAGTATATGACTTAAGGCTGTAGAAGTGAGGAAGCTCTTCAAGTGCTAAAAATAAAGACTTCTGGTTTTTGGCTCAAATTCAGTAAGTACTGTTTGTATACCAGGATATGTGAGATGTAAATGTAATAGGTCACTTTTCACCCTTGTAGCTATAAAATAAAAATTTTGTAGAACAGAAATAGCTTGTACTACTGAATTAACAAAAGTTATACTAAAGTATCATGTTAAAAAAACATACACACACATACACACACACACACACACAGAGTTAAGCGTGTTGCTGTTACCCTGTCTGGATTTGAAGTGTGCTGATTTATATAACACACACACACACACACACACGTATATATATTATATACATGCACACATCTAAAATGGCCTAAAGCAGACATCCATGTAATTACAGTTGTAAAATGAAGACATTTTGGAAAGAACATTGTATCATAGTTCATTCATTTGCAGTGGATCTTTGTTCCTTTTTACTGTGGTAATTTTAGAAATGAGTGTCAAGTTTGAAATTAGATCTGCTAAGTTGGGGTTTTGCTGCTTGAACTCTGCACTGGGTCCTCAAATAAACCGATGTGAATGTAGTTTTTTCCCCCTGTGTGAAGAAGCAGCCACACCCCAATGGAATAGGAGGAAAAATCTAGAGCTATTTCAAGTTTTATCTTTTTGTATATGAAAATAAAATAATAATAATAAAACTACCCTGTGTGTCTCTTAATCACGTGGCGGGGGATTGAGGTTTCTTTTCATGGGAATTAGAAATCGCTCTCTCACTTACAGGGCTGACTCTCGAACACCCCTGTGAGTTCCTGCTTGGTACACATGGAGTTGTTAACGGTTGAGTGCCTAGTCCACCATGGTCCTGTGGTACTGGGGCTCAGCGCAGCTCTTCATTTCTTCCCTTCAGAAGCTCAGACCTAGTTGGAAACACGGGGTTTCTCCTAAATGGACTGTCCTGGAACTTGGGGTAAGTTCCTGCAGGGTAGGGGTATATGTTCCAAATCTCGAAGATTCCTGTACCTCCCTCCCTGACCCCCAGCCCTATACTTTGCAGACAACCCTGAGTAATATATTTTTTAAAGATTTTATTTATTTGACACATAGGCAGAGATCACAAGTAGGCAGACAGGCAGGCAGGAGGGGGGGAAGCAGGCTCCCTGCTGAGCAGAGAGCCTGACGCGGGGCTCCATCCCAGTACCCTAAGATCATGACCTGAACCGAAGGCAGAGGCTTAACCCATTGAGCCACCCAGGTGCTCCCTGAGTAATATTTTTTTAAGTGGAGTAGAGAAGCCCGGAAAGTAAGTTTTATTCAGGACTACTGCAGAATACAGGCTCTTGTCATTTCTAAGCATGGCTGAGTATCAGGGCCACTCATAAAAAAACAGTTTATGGGGCACCACCCCAGATCTGAATCAACAAAGCCTGGTCTCATGTTTAGGAATTCCTGACTTACCTCACTAGGTGAAAAGATGGTTCCCTGTTAATGAAATAATGAGTTTCTATGGCCTAACAAACCCATAAAGCCCCAGAAATCACTGCTTCCTGCAGTAACAGATTTTTTTGGCCCGTGACTTATATTTGCCAAGTGGAGAAATACCAGTTTTGGATCCTTCTGGCATGGTTAATGCCTTTTTCTTCATGCTTTAATATGAGAATTAAACAAACCTGTTTGGAACTCTTAGAGAACGATTTTTGACTTAGGGACCCTTTATTTAGGGACCAGTGGTCACAGCTTATGGCGCATTTTGCTCTCTCAGATTTAGACTGTTCACCTTTTGTTACTGAGTGCCCCTAATGATAAGTGCAGAGAAGGAAAGGAAGGCTAACATTATTGAAAGAGGATTTTAGAACTAGAAATGCTGGAAGGTTGGACCAGAGAGGTCATTATGGTCACACTTTTCCCTCAGCAAAGGAATTGGTTCATCAAAGAAAGAAGCTGATTTTAGAAAAACAGGCTTGCTCAAGTGAGCAAGTAGAAGAGGGTTCAGGGGCCATTAAATCTGCCCTCCCATCCCTTCCCTTAAATCTCACGTACCCTTGTGGAACACTATGGATGCCTCCCCCCCCCCCCCCATTACAGTTTAGAAACTACTGGTCCAATTCCTTCACTGGCGAGGGACGTACCCTACCTGAAGTCAGGCAGCCCTTACTTGCAGTTCTTGACATCTTGGGGCTAAGTGTGGGGTTTACTGTTGTGTCCAAGTACAGGGTCTGGATGAGGAAGTCACCTACCATTTATCTCTCATTCTGGTGTTCTAACACAGCACACGGCACTTAGGAGGGCCTTGAGAAATAAATCTCTCTTAAGTGAATGAATGTATTAGTAAATTCTGTAAATTGAAACTTACAGATGTACCAGTGTTGTCTGGTTGTATTTGTCGGGACTCTTGGTTGCAAATGACAGAAACCATTAAACAAAAAGGGTTTTACTGGAAGGATCCTGGGGCAACCAAGCTTTGAGTAAAGGCAAGCTGTGGAGGGGTTTCAGGAGCCTTGGCAGCTGGGATCACAACATTGCAGCGCTAGCCCTTCACTTATGTCTCAGCATTTCCTCCACTGTTGCTCAGTGCAAGATGCGTCTGATCCTTTGTCCACTTAGCAGGAAACAAAGCTACAGATAGTGCCAGAGTTTCCTATGTCACAGCTTTGCCACCTAGAGAGACTTCCAGATCCACAGTCCCTGGAAAGATTCCAGTTGACCTAGTTTCACCAATTAGGGTCAGAGGTACAGGGGATTATACAGAATGACTTTAAAATAGGTATTCCTGGGAAGGGGTGTGGACCCATGTAGCAATCAAAACAACACTGACACTTTGGCTGGCTGTTAGAAAACCCTCCTGTTTAAGCCCACCTGGGTGCTGCAAAATGAACAAAATCCATTGGGTGGGAGTGCCTAAAACATACCCTTACTCTGTCGGCAGGCATCCAGCAGTCTGAAGTTTATATTCCATCAAGATAAAATAGGATGAAGGAAAAATCGCTAACACTACAGAGCACTTAATGACATGCGCCAGATTCTTCCCTAAATGCTTTACGTGGTAACCTTTAATCCTCACAAGAAACCTCGGGTCTAATCATCTTCATCATAATAACATTGTTTATATAAATGTATAAATAATATTTATTGTATACTTTTCATATACGATACCGTTACCATTATTCTCATCTAAAAAAGGAGGAGACAGGAGCCCTGAAAAGTGAAGTACCACACCCAAAGAGGAAAGTGGGTGAGCGGCCATCCAAACCCCTGCACTGTGATTGAGGGTCCTAAGCCACCATGGAGTACTGTCTTGTCAAGACACTCCTAAGAGGTACAAAGCAATTAGAAGTTAGGACTTCTAGAGTTCGACTTCAAAGCCAGGTGTCGTGAAGACGTCTAATATGG
This sequence comes from Meles meles, assembly GCF_922984935.1. Classification (NCBI taxonomy): domain Eukaryota; kingdom Metazoa; phylum Chordata; class Mammalia; order Carnivora; family Mustelidae; genus Meles; species Meles meles. The sequence continues at coordinate 31,436,454 of NC_060069.1, read as the reverse complement.
CATACGTTTTGGGCTCAGACCTGAATTGGAATGGAGGCCCCGAGGTCTTACCCTAACCGTGTGCAAATGGCTTATTCACCTATCAAGTGGCACTGAAGATACACACCACTGCGCCCTCAAGACGTCATGCATCCCACCCATCACCAGATCAAGGGGACCAGGGGTGGAGCGACGATGGGCCGGTCGCGGGGGGTGAGGCGGTTAGAGATTCACCTGCGCCTCCAGATTTGTCACCACGGGGCTCCCGAGGCCCTCAGCGGGGTGGGTGTGCGCCTGAGCTCTGCACATCCTGTGGCTCCACAGAAGCTTGGTGCCAGGCGACTCCAGGTTGCGCATGCGTGTCGCGGTCCCGCGGTTGCGATTGGCTTTCAGGCGTCAGACCTAGTGTGCGCACGCGCGACTACAAAAGGTAAGGTGCTCTGGATAAGATGGCTGCCAAAAGTTTCGCTTCCCGCCTCAGAGGCTCTGGGCGCTTTTTGAGTGTCTTCGTGGCGGGAGGTGTGGTGGGCGCCGCGGGAGGCGGGTTCACGGCCATGCAGTTGTTCCGGAGTCAGGGCGCTGAGGCAGCGTTGGCAGCAAGGGAGCCCGACGGTAAGTCCGTAGGCCTCTTCCCTGGCCCGGGTTTTGGGCAGGATTCCGGTCTTCGGCATGAATCGTAATCCGCTATCCGCGGCTTTTCTCGCTTTGCGGGCCCCGAGCCGGGGGTCTCGGGTTTTCAGCCTTTCTAGTCTTCCCATCCGGCCTCCCCACTCCACCGGAGGCCTCGCCTGCCTCTTTCGCATACTTCTCCATCTTCATTTTCTCGTCTTCTACCCCCGAAGCAAGTTGCCACAGGTACGTTTTAATGTTTGTGACCTCCTTTAGGTCGTTAGCTCCGTAACAGCTCGGACTATGTTTTGTTCCCCACCGCATATACAGTCCAGCACCTGGTGCTTAGTTGACAGTAAGCGTGGAAGAGCGAATACATTAACACCTGGTTTTAGCAGATTCGTTAATTGTGCTCGTTTTGTCTTCGTTCAAACGAAGGGTGCCCGCATTAACCCTAAAAAGAAATCTGTCACGTTATCTTATCAGCAAAAAAGTGGGCTTCTTTCGGAAGAGTAGAGAATTAGTAGTCCAGGACAGGCAAGCCGTGGCAAAACCGTAGGCAAGTCCGGCAGCCAAAGGAGAGGAACTTCACGGAGAAGACTGAGGAAATTGGGACGGTTGTTTTGGAAAGTCCATTGGAGAAAGGCACCGGTTCAGGGTGATGAGTTTCTCATTGGCTGAGTTGCATGGGTCGTCAGCTTCTTGTAGGGGTTGCACTGTCAGGCTTTCCCTGTTGGGGGCCTGTAGTTGAGAGTTCTTTCCTCTTGACAATTCTTCTGTCAGGGTCTGTAATTGACAGTTTTCCTGTAATTGAGATGGGGTCGAATGGCTTCCCCTTCCAGCCTCCCCTTCTAGCAACAGAGTCCACTTTCCTGAGGTTTCCCTTTATTACTTTTCACACCTGCTAGCCCTTCTTCAAAGGATATAAATCCTCAGGCTTACCAGGGGTAGCTCATGTTTAACAGTGAAAATGAACTCATGCTCATTTTTTACACTTTCCCTGACATGCTGATTTAACTTGCGCCTTGTACTTGGCATTTTAGCAAGAGAACTATTGCGGTAGGTCGAAGACCTGGAGAAGGCATCAAGAGAGGGTTATTTTGAGACAGAGTCCTTGTTAAATGTGTGCTTAGTTTCTCCCAGTAGGAGAAATAAGACAAGTTTTACCACTGTCTGGCTGCAGTGCACATCTCTGCTTCAGTTCCAGAACAATGGATGATAGTCTTTTAAGATGTTTATAAAAGGCTGTTTTTGTCCCCATGCTAACTCTTATCCTGTAATGAAGAAGTACGCTTTCTCCCATTAAATCATATTAGTGGCTAGTAATGACTTGTTTTTCCTTTGCTGCTTTTGTATACATGGTACTTTATGGGACAGAGATTTGGACATTTGATGTGAAAGACCAGTAAGATCAGGTCCTATTTAAAAGTTAGTGAGGGGGCGCCTGGGTGGCTCAATGGGTTAAAGCCTCTGCCTTTGGCTCAGGTCATGGTCCCAGGGTCCTGGCATCCAGCCCCGTGTCGTCCGGGCTTTCTGCTCAGCAGGGAGCCTGCTTCCCCCTCTCTCTCTGCCTGCCTGTCTGCCTACTTGTGATCTCTGTCTGTCAAACATATAAATAAAATCTTTAAAAGTTAGTGAGATAGCTGCAGTTTATCTTGTTAAAACTATAGGACTGATTATAGGCAAAGCCTACTGTCTCTTTTCTCTTCGTTGGAAATAATTGCAAAATGAGATCTGGTTGATTAGACCTTTGAGTCAGTCCTTTGTAAGTCTCACTGCTCTCCCTTATAATTTCTTGTTCCTAGTAAGAATTACTAATTATTTGTTATTTTCCCCCCTCCCTCCTTGCATTTTTAGGTTCTGCAGAAAAGGCTCTCTTGGAACAATATGGAGTCCCTTTAACTGGAACAGAGACTAGGCATTACACTAATCATGCCTTGTCTTATGATCAGTCAAAGCGGGTGCCTAGATGGGTTCTTGAACATATATCCAAAAGCAAGATAATGGGTAGGTGGTTAGAAGTAAAGGCATTGATGAAAGGTGTTTCCAAATTTAGAACAAGGAGGATTATTGATTCAACCTTTTTCACATTACAACACATTTAGAAAACGATGATGTTTGTATGAAGCACTTAGATAATTGGACCTACCTGGTCTCCAGTGAGCTCCAGACCCTTCCCAGCTTTCTAAGGGGCTGAGAGGATCAGTATCTTGACATATGAGTTGGAGGCTCTGTCAGTATTGCTACAACTAGCACTATTCGTGCATTATCTCCACAAATACTTTGAAAGTGCCTACCATATGTCTGACACTGTGCTGAGCCTTGGGATCAGAGCATATGGTCTCTCATTCTTGGCACTTTGAGTTAATGTTGGGGAATGAACTGCCCTATCAAACAAATAATCATGAATGTGTAATTATTATTGGTAATAACTGATCTGAAGGACAAGTGATTGTAGGTTGGGTTAGTATAAATAAGGAACAGTAAAGAATGTGATGAGCAGTGATGTAGGAGAACCTGATTTTGATTAGCAAGGTTTCTCCAAGAAAGTGGCTTGGAGCTAGATGCTGTTACCTAGACAGTGGAGTGTCTAGGTAACATGTTGTGTCTAGTGGAGTGGGATGGTCCATGGATTGTGGACAGGTGCATTCCAGACAGAAAGAAAAGCACCGGTGCATCTTTGAAGGCCCCAGTGTGAAGAGTTTTGTTCCTTTAGGGAACTAAAAGGCCAGAGTAGCTGGAGCAAGGGAGAACATATGAAATGAAATTGGAGAGGTAGGTGGGCATGTAAGTCTGCTCATGGTTTAAAAAAAAATTTTTTTTTTAAATGTCTTGGTGGATTCCTATAATTAAGATGACCAGACCTTGATATTTAATGTTAAATTGGTTTCTATATAGATTATTCTAGTTTATACTCTCCACTGTTAACTGCTTGTCCTGTCTTCCACTCATAATGAACATTACCAATTTAATAGCTGATTTTATTTTCGTTTATTGGATACCAGTGAAGATAAATATTTTGTGAATTCTTTCTTTATGAGTTATTTTTACCATTTTCAGTTGGGATATTGTTTTTTGAATTGATTTGGGGAGTTCTTTATGTGTTAGGGTATGTTACCTTTTGTCATAGTTGTTTTATTCATATTTTATTTGCCTTTTAATTTGTTGTAAGGCCCACACATTATTTCTCCTTGCTTTAAGTACATGCTCTGTTTATGTATATTAAAATGCTGATGTTTAAATGAGTATGTGCCTTCCTAGGGTCAAACCAACCAGCAGAGTAGCAGGAACCTTAGGCTTTGCTTGCTGCTAGAAGGAGACTGATGTAGTTGGAAACTTTATCATAGCAGTTGAGAGTTAAGTATAAATGTATATCAAGGGAAACTCATTTGATATAGTTTCAAGCCAATGAATCTCCTTTAATTGCAAAACTTTTCCCAAGATGTAAGGGATTTTGGCTTTACTAATTTTATCCTGCTCTTTAGAAAAGGCATATAAGAGGGGCGCCTGGGTGGCTCAGTGGATTAAGCCGCTGCCTTCGGCTCAGGTCATGATCTCAGGGTCCTGGGATCGAGTCCCACATCGGGCTCTCTGCTCCGCAAGGAGCCTGCTTCCTCCTCTCTCTCTGCCTGCCTCTCTGCCTACTTGTGATCTCTCTGTCAAATGAATAAATAAAATCTTAAAAAAAAAAAAAAAGAAAAGGCATATAAGAAAAATACCACATTTCACATTGTAATATGTAATTTGATGGGTAAAATAATACTATTTGAAAACAGGAAGCAGTATACTTATGATTTACTGGATATTAGTCTAAAGAGTCTTCTGTTTTCAGTAATGACAGACTAGATTACTCAGACTGACTCTCTGCTAAAAACAAGAAATGTTATTAGCAGACTGAGTGTCTGCTAAAAACAATAAGAGAGATGTAGGGGAAAAAAATTACTTAAAAAAAAAAAAAAGTTAGCATGATAGTGGTGAGTTGCCAAGCCGATATCTGGGGGAAAGCCAGAATCCAGAGAGATAAGGGCAGTCTTGGTAAACTATAGCAACATGCATTGGGTTTGATTCCACCTTTGTAGGGTGAGGGAGACTGAAGGTGAGACCTAGGGCTCACCCAGAGTAGATTGTTTTACATGACCCTCCCCATATTAGCCTGGAACCTCCAGAGGGCTGAGCCCTGGGGGAGGGCTCAGTATGGAAAGGGACCGTATGGGAGGTTATCTTGGCACTGAGCAGAAAAGGGTCAAAAGGAAAATAAAAAGCTTGTTTCAGAGAAGTGGTGGCCACAGACTGGCTATCATACCAACTTAACAGCTGGAAGTCATGGATCCTGTGCAGATCAAGCAAGGAAGCCCTGATCTTGGTTTAACACAGTTCTCCGCTGGCAGTGCTTCCAGGTAACCTGACAGAAACAAATTTACATCCATCTCAAGGAAGGCATCTTCATCCGAGGCCTTTGGAAATTCCCACAGATGAATTTTCAAGGGTGGTGAGCACCAGGCAAAGACAACCAGGCATGTAAGGAAGTGATCCAGTGGTAATGACATGCAAGAGAAGCTTACTAATAATTCTTCTGTTGTTTTGTTCTTTATGAAGTAGCTCTAAAAAACTCAGTATCCAATAATTTATTCTGGGTTTTGGGGTCTAATCATTTAAAATTTTCTGGCCAAATGAAATGACACTGGAATCGGTAACTTCATGGGTCTCCATTTTAAACTTTATTGAGTAGCAGTCTTAATATGTTCCATTTATCTCTATTATTTTTGTAATTTAACAAGATCTGGCCTAATGACAGTGGAAAATATAGTATTAGCGTTTGCTGATTGGTGTGGCAAACTCTTCTAAGGTGGGAAAATATAAATAAAATAGAGATTTTTTTTTTCCCTCTCCCATGTGGTACACAGATGCTTTGTTTCAGGAATTTCTGGATTGAGCTCATAACCTAAATGTTTGTTTTGTCATGGCTTAAGAGGCAGCAAGCAAGATACCAGAGACACTCTCCCCCTCCTCTAGGTTGTGGCTGCCCAGAACAAATTGTTTTGTGTCTATATATATCCATTATTTCAGTACATACAAACTTGTCAAATATAGTTGCACAAAATACAATACGTGAGGGTTTTTTTTTTTTTTTAAAGCAAGAGTTTATTTAGTAGGTAAGCTTTTTATATAGTTCAGCTATTTGGTCATTGTTTTACTTAAATACTATCTGGGGGATTATTTGCCTTTAATTTCAGAGACTAGAAACAGAAGTATATGAGGTAGCTACCCCATATGAAAAGCGTTCTTTCCTAGACTAGTCCTTGCTAAATTCAGATGAGGTATCTGAACTATCCCAGGAACTTGAGACATGCACGCAATCACTAAATACTAGCTGCTCAGAGAGATAGTAGCCAGCAGCAAACAGCTTGCCTTGCTTAGAGAATCTTGAGGGATATTTGTCCACTGATAACTTACCTATTTTGTGTGTTTTTCTTCAGGTGATGCCGACAGAAAACATTGTAAATTCAAGCCCGATCCGAACATTCCTCCAACCTTCAGTGCTTTCAACGAAGACTATGTTGGGAGTGGGTGGTCACGAGGACACATGGCTCCAGCAGGAGATAACAAATTTTCATCTGTAGGCATATTTTTTGGGTGGGATGGGAATGTGGTGCTGGATGTCTGTATACCATGGGACTTGGGTATTAAAAATAGAGGAGGCAAACCTTAATATTTGAGAATTTCTACACAGTTATTTTGTATTTTCCTTCCTGACTTTAATTCCTTTGTTTGAGGTGCCTCCTTAGCGCAGTAGGTAGCGCATCAGTCTCATAATTCCTTTGTTTGCTTAGGTAGTGAGACATTTCTTAAACAGGTTGAAAAAGTAAAACTAAATGCTATGTAAAAGAGAACTGGAGAGCTCTTAGGAGCTATTCATTCATTCATTCATTTATATTTTGAAAAATTTCAGATCTGTAGAAAAGTTGAGAGTATAGCAAAAACATTTTTAACGTAGAAAAATTGAAAAGATGGTACAGCAAACTTTTTTTCTTTTTAAGAGAGCAGAGGGAGAGAAGGAATCTTAAGCAGGCTTCACGGTCTGTGGTGTTCAGGATTGCTCGGGATATTGTATCATCTAAGAATGAGGATATTTGTATATATGACAGGAATATCATACCAAGAAGTGTGTATGTATATGTATTTTTGAAAATTTGTACAATAACATACAGTTCATACTCAGATTTGCCTCATTGTTGCAGTTGTGTTCTTTACAGCTTTTTTTGATCTGTGTTCAGTCATGAATCACATATTGTCTTTATAGCTTCCTTTACCTTAGGTTAAGTTCTCTGCCAAAAAAGGAGAGAAATGTCTTTTATGACATTTATTGCATCAGTTGTTGGTGATTATTGTCATTAAGATAGTGGTTTTTAATCTTAGATACTCACTATAATTACCTGGGGATGTTTTAAAAAAATCCCGATGCCCAAATCCAGAGTAGTTAAATCAGAAACTCTAGGGGGTGGAACATAGGCACCAATATTTTTTAAAGGTCCCTGGGTTATTGCAGTGTTGCATTCAAGGTTGAGAACCACTGCTTGAAGTGAAGTTTATTGATAGCATTCGTGGTTAATACAGGTCAGTGGAGGGGCGCCAGGGTGGCTCAGTTGGTCAAGCAACTGCCCTCAGCTCAGGCCATGATCCTGGAATCCCAGGATCGAGTCCTGCATCAGGCTTCCTGCTCAGCGGGGAGTCTGCTTCTCCCTCTGACCCTCTCCCCTCATGCGGTCTCTCTGTCTCTCTCGAGTAAGTAAATAAAATCTTCAAAAAAAGAATACAGGTCAGTGGAAGGAAATAATAACGACAGCTTTTCAGGAATGCAAAATGAATGAACACCTAGTGGTCAGAAATTCAGAAGAACAAGGAATTCTTCTCTGCCACTTTTTATTTTTTTTAAAGATTTTATTTATTTATTTGACAGAGATCACAAGTAGGCAGAGAGGCAGGTGGTGGGGTGATGGGGGAGAAGCAAGCTCCCTGCTGAGCAGACAGCCGGATGCAGGGCTTGATCCCAGGACCCTGAGATCATGACCTGAGTTGAAGGCAGAGGCTTAACCCACTGAGTCACCCAGGCGCCCATCTTCTCTATCACTTTGAACCAATATGTTTGTATTGTATTCCTTACATAAAATTTCTGAAAGTTGACCTTTATGGAGAGACTCTTTGCCAGAGGCTAAACACCAGAATTTATCCTTTAGCTTCATTTTGGAAACTTTGCTCTTATAGTCTGCATCACTGGTTTGAATTTTAGGAAGTACAAAGAAAGCTAGCACACCAGACTACTTATTTTGTTATACCCCTGTTATGAATAATCATTATTGAACTTTCTGACCTGGAATAGCTATGGCTTTCATTTATTTGAACAAGTAGTCACTGTAATTGCCTCGAGCTAACATAGAAAGAACTGGCTTTCAGAGTTTCTTTGTAAAATCTCAAAGGGAAGGCATTTCATTGCAAATTACTATTTTTATTTCTTTTCACAGAAAGCCATGGCTGAAACCTTTTACCTTTCTAATATTGTGCCTCAGAATTTTGATAATAATGCTGGATATTGGAACAGGTGAGGGGTGAGAGTTTTAAAATATGAATCTGTGGGAGAGGAATGATGTGCCAGGAGAATGTACTAGTGCACCCATCAATTGTTTCTCTGTTTAGCAAAAGCTAGCACTACTGAAGGTAAGTACTTTGGACTAGTTGTCTTTGCTGTATGCCAGGAGTACGGTTGTCTGTGGAGTACTGACTTCAAAACCACCAGCCATTTTGATCAGATTTGCCACTGGTCAGAAGTCAAGTTTTGGAAGAAACTACTCAAAATATTATTACTGAAGCAGTAAGAGATTTTTGAGTATGTCCAGAGGACACTATATTTTTTTCTACTTGTATTTCAAGAGTTGCTGAGCTTTTTAAAAAAGTTTTGGTACAATTAAACATAACCAGTTTTTCATAGAACCTAACAATAAAATCATGGGCTTTTTGTGGGTTTTTGATACTTCTAAGGAGTTCTGTTGGGGGATCTCTTTAAGCATCTAAAGCTAGCATTGATTGAGGGTGTTTCAGGCCATTGCATTTTCCTTAAACAGTACTTTATGGTTTAAAATAATTAAGAGTACCCCACATTGAAGACTTGAGCAGTTATCAGTCATAGCTCCATATTTGTTCGGTCTGCATACCCTCCCTTCCCCCACTCATTATTTTAAGCAGAGGACAGCTATATTGTTCTATCTATAAATGCTTTAATATATATTTTTAGAAGATAAGGATTTTTAAAAAATCAAAGCAGAGCATGATTAGTGTACCCCCCAAATTAAACAGTAATTCCTTATTGTCAATTTTATGATTAATGTTCAGATTTCTGTTACTGTCCTTAATTTTTTATTTCTGGTTGATTAGTTTGAATCAGAATTCGAACAAGGTCCACATATAGATATGTTCTTTTACTACTCTTATTAATCTATAGGTTTCCTTTTTTTTTTTTTAAAGCCTTGCAGATTATGTGTTCTGGGATATTTGTGTTACGGAGTTTCCTTTTTATTTTGGCTGGTAGCATACCTGTGGAAACATTTAACATTTTCCTTTCCCAAGGGATACATTTTTGGGAGAATAATTTACCTGATAGGCATATATACTGTGAGGTGTAATACTGCTGATTTTACTTTTTTTAGATAAGGAAGCTGAGTGATGATGACTTGCATTGTTATCTCTCAAATATCTTTCCCAACTGCAGTATAAGAAAGTGCATATTAAACCTACTTGCCATTTTTAGCTAGTAAATTAGCAAAACCATTTTTAATTGATAAATCCCAGAGTTGTAAAGATTGCTGTGAAACTGTGGTGTCATATTTTGTAGTTTATATAGTAAATTGGTACAATACCATTAAAATATTACTTTTACATTTAACCAAGTGTTACTAAAATATGTTTATAAAGTAATTCTGGCCCTTGAAATTTATCCTAAGGAATATTGCATTATATAACAATTGTTAGGATAAACCCAATTACCCCACAATAGGAATGTTTAAATAAATAACTGTATCAACTTGTTGAAATGATATCTAACACTTCAGAAAAGAGTGAGAACAACATAAAAAGATAAGGGAGAAGACAACAAAATTTGAGTTCTAGAATGTACACTGAATGCACACACAGGAAAATGTAGGTAGTTGTGTGAGTGCATGTAATTTTTAAGTATTCTTGTACAGCAAAGAATTTGGGAGATAATTGCTTATATGCTACTAGTGTTTTGTGTAATATTCACTTGTTCACATTCATTTGTCAAATTCAGCATTCCTGGTATCTTTCCTAGGGATTTGATATGGTTTGCTTCTTTTTTATATTTATGTCTGTGTGACTATCACACCTCTTTTGTTTTGTTTTTCAGAATGGAAATGTACTGTCGAGAACTGACAGAGAGGTTTGAAGATGTTTGGATAGTATCTGGACCGTTGACCTTACCTCAGACGGGAAGTGATGGAAAGAAAACAGTTAGTTACCAGGTAGGGACATGTTTTAACATTCAGGCTTATGTTATTTGTATGAGATTATAATTTCATTCTATATTTTTCTTTTTATTTATTTATTGAATACCTGTTGGAATGATAGGCACAGGGGATATAATTAATGATGGATTAAAAAGTAGCCACTGACTCTAGGAGTTCACAGTTTAGAAAGAGAGATTGAAAAACAAAAAAAGAAGGGAGACAGATGAATTATCAGTTAATCACATTAACGTCTGATGTGCTGCGCTAGAGATAAATACACAGATGCAGGCCCCTCACTAGAGCACTGACCAACGCTTTTGGTGTGGTTTGGGAAGACTTAACAGAGGAAGTGATTTTGAGCTAGATCTTGACAGGTGAGTAAGAGTAAACAGTCAGTGAGTCACTGTGTTGTATACCTGAAATTAATGTAACACTATATGTTAACTATACTGGACTTAAAAATTTTTAAAATGGGAAAAAGTGAACTGAGTCAGGTGGGGAGCATGGAAATTTCAAAAGCTGGAGCAGTGTAAGCAGAGGACAGTTGTGATTGACGGCATAGTTCTGGAATACAGGTATCATTGATAAAGATTAGAGCTTAGATTGGGTACAAAAGAGTATGGGTCGCCCACAACGGATGAGGATTTCTACAACAACAGGACCGGGGCCAGATAGTAGAGGGCTTTGTATTCCATGAAGCCTTGGATTTTACTTTTAGACAAAAGTCATAGATTCATTTTAAGCATGGGAGATGTGATTTGTTTGGGGTTTTATGAAGACTATTCTGATAGCACTCTGTAGAGAGGTGGGTGAGAAAGGGGTGTTTGAAAGAGAGTCAGAGATGAGGTGAATGGGACATTGCTTTTGTGGTCCATATGAGAAGAGACACAGGACCCAAATCAAGCAGCTGGAGTGAGGATGATAGAGGAATAGAGGAAAGTGTAATCATGAATTTGGCTGAGGAAGAAGGAAAATTTCAGGATCACATTTAGATTGCAGTGAGTGGAAAAGTGGGAGGACCAGCTTTTCTTTTAGATGCTTGAGTTTTTTAAAAAGGTGAAGGTGTTTTTCATGCAAGATATTTAAGAACTTTATAGACTGAAGGAAGGAGGTTAAACTAGAAGAGTATAATGAGTGGTGTGAGGGCTTATGCATCTGGTGTTGATGGGAAAGACTGAGGATTGCACCTGAAGGGTAGCTGAATTGATAGTGATTTTGTGAGATCTGTACAGGGTGGGGGACCAGGTAGAGTGCGGAAGACGTGATGGGAGTAAGTTCAGAGGGATTGAAGGACTTCCCTGTAGGTCAGAGAACACCTGGAAGGAACACCTAGTTCAGCTCTAGGAATAAAGCAGATATTTAATAAATACTGGTTAGGTTATATGATTACTTAAGAGAGTCTGTGATATAATTAAATGACCTGAGAAAGAGATTTAGGGGGAAAAAAAAGCCTCACAAAACTGTAGAATATGTTCTGTCCCTCTTCACTTATTTTTTATCAGCCTGTCTGAATCAGATGCACAGTGACGTGTAAGTAGCCAGGGTGTTCACACAGGTGCTCTCACCCTCAGAGTATTCCAGGAGTTCTTACGGGAGGCAAGAAGTGGCAAAGGAGTTAGTATTTTAAGTGGATTAATTTCTCTCCTCTGATCAATTTGCTAATTTAATTCTAGTATTTTTTGGTCACATTAGAAAGAAAAAGTGGCTTAAAACTACTTATATTCTCTTATTTTTTAAATATTAATTATTATTTTTTAAAGATTTTATTTATTTTTTGACAGAGACACAGTGAGTGAGGGAACACAAGCACAGGGCATGGGAGAGGGAGAACAGGCTTCCCGTGGAGCAGGGAGCCCGATGTGAGTTTCGGTCCCAGGACCCTGCGATCATGACCTGAGTTGAAGGTCAGACGCCTAACAGCTAAGCCACCCAGACACACCTAAGTATTAAGTATTCTTGAGCTTTGTTAAATTCTCTTTACTTTTTCCATTAGAAAAGAGGTTCTCCTGACTGACTTTTAAACCTTAAGTGATCAAGTTAGTTTTATGTGTGCTTTGTTTTCATAAAATTGAAAGACTTACATGCTAGCTTACTGTGTAGCGGACAGAAAATTTATCCAAAGTTTAAAAGGAAAGATTAACCAGTAAATAAGAAAGAGCATTTCACTAACAATTTTTTCGGGTAGATAGTTCTGTTAGATATGTGTTGGCCAAATGCTGTAGTGGAAAATATATTGATTGCTTTTCTTAAATTGGATATAATTTTAAAAAATATAACAAACAAAATGTTCTGTATCTGGCAGGTCTTTCTGCTAAGTGGGCCTAGAAGCAGTGATACGCAGTTAGCAGTGAACATACCTTGACACTAGATCTTATCTCTAAAATACCATCTCCTGCTGGAAGAACTTGGCACATGGGGAAGTGGCTGATTCCAGGGCTGGTTCAGGGAAAGTACAGAATAGAGGGGATGTGTCAAAAAGACATAGACATCAGCTTGCAGGAGTTCCACCTTACCATGTCTGGGGCTATTTGATATCAAAATATAATGGGCTATAGACCTACTGAGTTGGATAAGAATCCTTACTTCTAACACATAAGTAAATACATGAATGTAGGGAAAAACTTCTGCTTACTATAGAATGTCAACTAATAAATTTATAAGCATCAAAGAGAAAAATCATTTTGTAGCCATCATGGTAATAAGTGATTCAGACAGGAATCATCAGTGGATGCTAAAACTAGTGAGTGAAAGTTTTGTGGGAAAGAGGAAGTTTATATAGTTAAAAGAGTCTCTCACAAATTATTTATTAATAACAAAGCAAGAAATGGTAACTGTACAGTGGAGAAACTTCCCCTTAATCAAGTGATCAAGGTTAATATTTTCAGTAACAGGATTACTGATAAGCTGTGCTTCCTGGTGTGATACACTGAGAAGAATACAGGACCATTTCTGTGGTATTTTTGCCAAAAAGCGTAGCAGTGAATCTCACCATGCGGAAATAGGCAAACCCCACCGGGGGTCATTCTGTGAAACAGCTGCCTTGTACTCTTCATACATATTAGGGTCATAAAAGACAAAGGCTGAGAAACTATTCTAGATTAATATAGACTAAAGAGTCCTGAAAACAAGATCCGATCTCAGGTCAGATCTTAGGTCAGCATAGAAATGTTACTAAAAAGGACGTTACTATGACAGTTGTCAACATTTGAGGTCTGTAGGTTAGATCATCATATGTTATCAATGTTAAATTTCCTGATTTTGATAATCATACTACAATTATGTAAACAGATGTCTTTGCTCTTAGGAAATACGTCCTGAAGGATGTGTCTGTGACTTATTTTCATAGGGTTTAGGGAAGCAATCCTGTTGGGACCCCTCACACTCTTTTTCTGTATCTTCACTTAACACTTATCATTTTGGGGTGTCTGGATGGCTCAGTTGGTTAAGTGACTGCCTTCGGCTCAGGTCATGATCCTGGAGCCCCGGGATCGAGCCTTGCATTGGGCTCCCTGCTCAGCAGGGAGTCTGCTTCTCCCTCTGCTCTTCCCCAGTCCCATGCTTGCTCTCTTTCATTCTCTCAAATAAAGAAATGAAATTTTAGAAAACAAAAACAAAAAAACCCTCTATCACTTTACTTGCAAAAACAACGAACCAACAAACGAAAATACAAAGGGTTTAGGGACTTATTTGTGGAGCATAACAAATAACATGGAGGACATGGGGAGATGGAGAGGAGAAGGGAGTTGAGGGAAATTGGAAGGGGAGGTGAGCCATGAGAGACTATGGATTCTGAAAAACAACCTGAGAGTCTAGAAGGGGCGGGGGGTGGGAAGTTGGGGGAACAAGGTGGTGGGTAATAGGGAGGGCACGTGTTGCATGGAGCACTGGGTATGGTGCAAAAACAATGAACACTGTTATGCTGAAAAGAAATTAAAACAAAACAAAGGGTTTAGGGAAAAAAATACAGAGGAAGAAAGAATAATCAAGGCAATTGGGCAAAATGTTAACAGTTGATGAATCTGTGAAGGGCACACAGGTATTCTTTGTGCTCATCTTGTAAGCTCTGTATTTGAAATTAATTGAGAATGAAACATACATAATGTACATATATTTTAATATATCTTTTCTATACCAGAATTCTTCATTACACTGGAATATATAAAAATAACCAATAAAAAGACTTACCTTGCTTCTCCTAAATAGCTTATCAGTGACTGCTCTTCAAGGCTTAAAGAGAGTTTCAAAAAGGGACCTGTCAGCTTTCCTTACCCGAATTAGTGTCAGGGTGATGAAATGTGGGAGAGCAGTCAAAATCAGCTTCCTGAAGAGTAGATTCTGAATAATAGTCTTGTTTTCTGGTTTTTCTGTGAAAACCGTATTGGTCTTAGGTTTTATTTTCAAGTTCTGGGTCTCTGAACCTGTACTGTTAGTTTCCCATGTCTGTAGTAATTCATAGGACGGGTGCATGCTTACTGGCCACTCTTGAATCCAGCAAATCTTCCAGTGCCTGTCATGTGGGAGGAGGAATGTATACAGAATTGTAGATGACATGCCTTAAACTACACTCTTGATTACTTTCTCCCTTTCTTTCCTGGAATTCACATCCACAAATCATCTCTCCTAATTTCTTTGAGTCAACAACTGTTATCAGATCTCTTTCTTAATAACTTTTACTCAGATTTTGCTGAAGCTTTGAACACTGCAGTATAGTAGAGGCCTCCAGTGACTTTCTCTGCTTCCACTTCTGTTGGTGTCAGTCTGCCTGGAGTCCAGAAGTCATGACAGAGAAAGTGTACATTTTTGCTTTTCTCATCCTCAGAAGCATCAGGAATGAGTAATACCAAAAGAACAGAAAAGGAAACTTCATTTGTACTGAAATCAGAAAATGTCCATAGTCATATCAAGAATTTCAAATTTTAGTATCTGAAAGATACCGTATATTTTGACTATAAATTATATAAGGTTATTTTTTTAAGAGTTTATTTATTTATTCGAACAAGAATGAGCAGGGAGGGGGGCAAAGGGAGAGAAAGAGAAGCACACTCCTTGCTGAGCAGGGATCCTGACACGGGACTGGATCCCAGGACCTAGAGATCATGAACTGGGCTGAAGGCAGACACTTAAGCAACTGAGCCACCCAGGCGCCCCAGGTTATTAATTTGACATGTGTTCTTCTATCAAAGCATGGGGCAGGGTACTGGAATTAGAAAGATTCTGGTAAGGAAGAATTTCTTAGATTCTTTTTTTTTTCCTTTCTCTTCCACAGAACTTTAGAGAGCAGATGCCTTTCTATTAGTTTGAAAACCGTTGAATCTATTCTTCATTAATTATGTATTACAAGTTAGAAGTTATGATGTTAAATACTTATATTAAATGTAGTTTAATCTTGATGCTTTTGTCCATGCCTTCCCTCCATGGCATTGAAGCTATGATTGCCAGTCTTTTTATTTGTTTTTTAAAGACTTTTTTTATTTGAGAAAGAGACAGAGAGTGAGAGCATGTGAGCAGGGGGAGGAGCAGAGGTAAAAGCATAAGCAGACTCCATGCTGAGCACGGAGCCTCATATGGGGCTCGATCTCAGGACCTCAAGATCATGACCTCAGCTGAAATCAAGGGTTGGATGCTTAACTGACTGAGCTACCCACACACCCCTTTTGTTGCCAGTTTTTTTTTTAAGATTTTATTTGAGAGAGCATGAGAGAGAGAGAACATGAGCAGTGGGGAGGGGCAGAGGGAGAAGGAGAAACAGACTCCCTGCTGAGCCAGGAGCCTGATGTGGGACTTGATACTAGAGCCCTGAGATCATGATCTGGGCCGAAGGCAGACATTTAGCTGATGGAGCCACCCAGCCGCCTAATTGCTGGTCTTTTAATGAGCCTTGAATTTTAACTTTAAAAATATGTTATGGAACTCTATGTACATAGTAATGAAAATGTTAAACCTTAAACCCTAAAGAATATGACATCATAATGAAATTGAAATAGTGTAAGGTATGAGAAGGATAGTTAGCTCCTAGTTCTAGTCCCACTATGTAGTTTCCTAGTTATGCTGATTATCTATCTGGGAATAATGGGTGCTCAACTGTATTTCTTAATTTTGATTTTGCCCATTTTAAATAGTCTCTGTTGATGCTGTCACATGAAATATATGAAATTTCTTCAGTTCACACATTGTTCCATTATCCGTCATTCATGTTAGTTTTAGTTCTTTTATTGGTAAACTTTACATCATAAATTTTATATAATACGCTTAAACCTTTACTTGTTGATCTGTCACTTATGTATTATTGAGGTTTATAGCATTTACATTTGTTTGCTAGCTTTAATTTGGTCTGAGTGTTGCCTGCAACAGACATCTAAGGCAGAGGCCTCCTGTGGCACATCCAGCCCATAGATGCTTTGACTTGTTTCACACAGTATGTTGTTTTTGAATTAGTTGGTAATTTTTTCATACTTGGGAGGTTTCACATAAAAGTCCAGATATTAGCTTCTCTTAAAAACAGAGGACTCAAAACACTTGGCACAGATTCCCATAGGCATATTCACTAGCTGGCAGTAGCAGCTTTCTCCTTCAGTGGAGCACATGTTCTTCTATTCATCATAGTCTTCTCCAGGCCCAGGCCATCCATTTACATCTCCTGTCTAGCACTTCTTGGTCTTTGAGTTTTACAATCCTGGCTCTGTTGAAAATATAAAAGGAGTATGTATAGTACTATGAATGTTTAAGTAGAACGCTTGAATCTGTAAAGCAGTAGGTATAATCCATAGTAAGTCTGCGCCACTGGAGAAATAAATGTTACCACAAACAATAAAAATCTGAGAAGGGGAGGAAAGTAAAGGCGGCACGGTATTATATTTTTCCATTTTATTTATTTTTTCAGCGTAACAGTATTCATTCTTTTTGCACAACACCCAGTGCTCCATGCAAAACGTGCCCTCCCCATTACCCACCACCTGTTCCCCCAACCTCCCACCCCTGACCCTTCAAAACCCTCAGGTTGTTTTTCAGAGTCCATAGTCTCTTATGGTTCGCCTCCCCTTCCAAATTTTTTTTTTTTTTAATAAACATATAATGTATTTTTATCCCCAGGGGTACAGGTCTGTGAATCGCCAGGTTTACACACTTCACAGCACTCACGATAGCACTTACCCTCCCCAATGTCCATAGCCCCCTCCCCCTCTCCCAATCCCACCTCCCCCCAGCAACCCCCAGTTTGTTTTGTGAGATTAAGAGTCATTTATGGTTTGTCTCCCTCCCAATCCCATCTTGTTTCATTTATTCTTCTCCTATCCCCCTACCCCCCCATGTTGCTTCTCCATGTCCTCATATCAGGGAGATCATATGATAGTTGTCTTTCTCCGATTGACTTATTTCACTAAGCATGATACGCTCTAGTTCCATCCACGTCGTCGCAAATGGCATGATTTCATTTCTTTTGATGGCTGCATAGTATTCCATTGTGTATATATACCACATCTTCTTTATCCATTCATCTGTTGATGGACATCTAGGTTCTTTCCATAGTCTGGCTATTGTAGACATTGCTGCTATAAACATTCGGGTACACGTGCCCCTTCGGATCACTATGTTTGTATCTTTAGGGTAAATACCCAGTAGTGCAATTGCTGGGTCATAGGGTAGTTCTATTTTCAACATTTTGAGGAACCTCCATGCTGTTTTCCAGAGTGGTTGCACCAGTTTGCATTCCCACCAACAGTGGAGGAGGGTTCCCCTTTCTCCACATCCTCTCCAGCATCTGTCATTTCCTGACTTGTTAATTTTAGCCATTCTGACTGGTGTGAGGTGATATCTCATTGTGGTTTTGATTTGTATTTCCCTGATGCCGAGTGACGTGGAGCAATTTTTCATGTGTCTGTTGGCCATCTGGATGTCTTCTTTGCAGAAATGTCTGTTCATGTCCTCTGCCCATTTCTTGATTGGATTGTTTGTTCTTGGGGTGTTGAGTTTGCTAAGTTCCTTATAGATTTTGGATACTAGCCCTTTATCTGATATGTCGTTTGCAAATATCTTCTCCCATTCTGTCAGTTGTCTTTTGGTTTTGTTCACTGTTTCCTTTGCTGTGCAAAAGCTTTTGATCTTGATGAAATCCCAATAGTTCATTTTTGCCCTTGCTTCCCTTGCCTTTGCCGTTGTTCCTAGGAAGATGTTGCTACGGCTGAGGTCGAAGAGGTTGCTGCCTGCATTCTCCTCAAGGATTTTGATGGATTCCTTTCTCACATTGAGGTCCTTCATCCATTTGGAGTCTGTTTTCGTGTGTGGTGTAAGGAAGTGGTCCAATTTCATTTTTCTGCATGTGGCTGTCCAATTTTCCCAGCACCATTTATTGAAGAGGCTGTCTTTTTTCCATTGGACATTCTTTCCTGCTTTGTCGAAGATTAGTTGACCATAGAGTTGAGGGTCGATTTCTGGGCTCTCTATTCTGTTCCACTGATCTATGTGTCTGTTTTTGTGCCAGTACCATGCTGTCTTGATGATGACAGCTTTGTAATAGAGCTTGAAGTCCGGAATTGTGATGCCACCAACTTTGGCTTTCTTTTTCAATATTCCTTTGGCTATTCGAGGTCTTTTCTGGTTCCATATAAATTTTAGGATTATTTGTTCCATTTCTTTGAAAAAAATGGATGGTATTTTGATAGGGATTGCATTAAATGTGTAGATTGCTTTAGGTAGCATAGACATTTTCACAATATTTATTCTTCCAATCCAGGAGCATGGAACATTTTTCCATTTTTTTGTGGCACGGTATTATAATTGCTACTTTAAAATGTAGTAATTGCTTTCACTTTCTATTTCGGACCATTTAACCTTACTATCATACTATTTTTTAAAAAGATAAATCAGTTTCTTCTTGAAGACATCATTCGTAGAGCCCTCTAACTTCTGTTCTAATATGAACCATTTGTTTCCTCCCTGCCATCCTTTCTTCTCTCCCACCCTCCCTTCTCTCCTTCCTTTTATTCAGCAAATATTTATTAAGCTCCTCCTGTGTACCTGGCCCTGTTCTAGGCATCTCTGATAACAGCAGTAAACCAGGCTATATGTTTTATGGAGCTCAGGTTATAGTGGAGGAGATGCACAATAAACAAAATGCCATATTAGAAAAAGAGAACACGGGGGTGGGAAAGAAAGACAGGATAGGCTACTAAGAGGTAGTGAGACTAAACAGAAATCTGAGTGAAGTGAGGGAGTAACTTCTATGAGGAGTTTTCCAGCAAATGCAAAGACACAGGGGTGAGATTAGCTAGGTGTATTCAAGGAGTTGCAAGAACGCCAGTGTGACAAGGGCAGAGAGAGCACCGAAGGAGGGCAGTTAGGGGGAGGCAGTGGGGAGAAGTCCAGATCGCACATCGTGTTCAGGGAGCTGTGACACTGATCAGGAGAGTGGTACCATCTGGTTTAGATCTGCAAAGCCCAGTCTGGCTGCTCTATGTGAGGAATAGAAGAGTAGCTAGCCCACTTAAGAGGCTGACGGAGTAGTCTAAATGAGAAGTAACGATGGCCTGACTAGGGGGGTGGTAGAATATTCTACTGCCTTGCAGTAGAACAGATGGTACTTTCTAATGGGTAAGTTGTAGACTAAGAGGGAAAGTGTCAGGATAACACTTTAGGCTTTCAGTCTGAGGTCATGAAGAGCAGAGAGAAGCAGGTGTGGAAGCTGCAAGTCGGGTGGTTTTGGCTTTGGGAATGGGAGATAATTTGATGTCCAGGACAGTCTGTGAGTTTGGTTGTCAGAGAGGAGAGGTTGAAGTGGCGATCTGCTTGGGAGTGGTCAGCCCTGGAGGTGGTATTTAACACTAGGATGAGATCATGTAAGTGAGCACAGGCAGGAGAGAACAGATCTATAGTCTGAACCTTGGGGGGTTCAGACATTCAGAAGTGAAGAAGAGGAGAGTCCAGCAAAGGAGACAAAAGGGACAATTTTTGAGGCAGGAGAAAAATCCAGGGAGAGTGGTGTCCCAGAGAAGGCAAGTTAAGAAAGCATTCAAGAAGGGAACGATGAGTGGAATGTTGAGGGAATAATGAACTGACCGTTGGCAACCTCCGTAGGTTGTAGTTTTCAGTCAGCTACACATCTGTCTTTCCTTAACAGTACCCTCCCGGCTTTAGGTCCCTTTTATCTTGGGCTCCCTCTTCCCCCTTCTTGGATTCCTTTTTTGTTTTGTTTTGTTGGAGTACATCCCAGGAAGAGTCATTGGATGGTAAACTTGCTTGTCTGAAAATGTCCTAAAATCCTGGCCATGGTACTCAGGATTCTGGGTGTGACTGGCTATCCTGGGCAGTTTTACATACACTGTAAGGTTTGAGAAGCATTCCTTTAGAGAATACTTTTCTAGCTTCATCCTGGAGGCAAGACAAAGGCATGCTGCTTTTGTTGGTTGCACAGTAATTCTGTAGATGGATTCTTCAGTCTCACACCTTGATTTGACACCGTTTACTTACTGGAGCAAAATATAAGGGGCTGTGAAAATCCAAGCTTTGACTTCTCCTCTTCTCAAGTTTTATCTAATTTGTCAGCTCCTCCATCTTCCAGAAATTAATGGCACTTCTTAGTCCACTAATGCATGACTCTGCTGTTCTCTGCACTTGCATGAGTCGGTTCTGTGTCAGACCTTTTTGCTGCCATTTTGTGTGTATGTGTGTATTTTCTAAATGGGGGGTGGGGGGGTAGAGAAGCAGAAGCCTGGGCCCAGGTTGCCATCTTGAACTGGAAACCTTTATTCATGAGTTTTTGCACATCCTTGGCAAAGCAAGTTGATACTTTTTAACATTTCACATTGAAATAATTTCAAATTTGTAGAAAGGTTGTCAGAGTAAAGAACCCCTAATGTGTTTCGCCTAGATTCACACGTCCTTAGCATCCTGCAGGTCTTGTTCCCTCTGCTCCATATGCACACTCGTTCTCAGTACTTTCTCAGCCATTCAAGCGTTTGTTGCAGATACCTTGTCTCTTTCCCCCTAGATGCTCTGTGCTCTCACATAACCACTGTATAGTTGTCAAGTTCATGAAATTCAACATATAAGAATATTAGCCGTAGTACAGTCCATATTCACATTTTGCCAGTTGCTCCAGTAACGTTCTTCATGCAGTTTTCCCCCCAGATTTGGAATGAAGTCCAGGACCACACATTGCATTTAGCTGTCATGTCTCTTTAGTCTTCTTTAATCTCAGCCTTTTTGTCTTTAATGATGTTGACATTGTCGACAAATATAGGCCAGTTGTTTTGTAGTATGTTCTGCAAATTGGGTTTGTCTGTTGTTCCCTCTGATTAGATTCAGTGATGCTTTGGGCAGAACACCCCAGAGGTGAGCCTGTGTGCCCTCGGTGTATCGCATCGGCTTGTGTATGCTGTCAGGTTGTCCTGTTACTGGCGATACTAACTTAGATCCCTTGATAAAGGTGTGGTGTCCTTTAGATTTTTTCACTGCTGCTATCATTTCCCCTTTGAAATTAATCTGATATCTGTGGACGCCCTTTGAGACCCTGTAAGTATTCTTTTTCTCTTCAAATTGTCACTTGCTAGTTTTAGCAGCCACTGAAGATTCTGGCCTGGATCAGTTATTACTATAATTGTTGCCAAGCAATGATTTTCGAATTCTTACATCTTCTGCTGTTAGTAATTGACATTCTACTGTGAGGAAGAGCTTCTCCTATTTTTTTTTTTTTTGAAGTTTTATTTATTTGACAGAGAGAGATACAGCAAGAGAGGAAACACAGGTAGGGGGAGCATGAGAGGGAAAAACAATCTTACCACTGAGCAGGGAGCCTGATATGGGCCTTGATCCCAGGACCCTGGGATCATGACCTGAGCCAAAGGCAGATGTTTAATGACTGAGCCACCCAGGTGCCCTGGAAAGAGCTTTTCCTTCTTACTATATCGGTATGAACTGATGGATTCTTATTTAATTCAGTTTTTAATCAATCTGCTGTGAATTCATTTTGATGCTCAAATTGTCTTCGATTTGGCCAGTGGGAGCCCTTTCAGGCTATCTCCCATGTGCCTTGACACATCCTCATCATGTTCTTAGCAATTCTACTTTTTGGCATAATGTGATACTCCAGGCTCATCTTGGCCAGACTCTGGGATCAGCCGTCTCTCCAAGGAGCCCTGGTTCATTTTAATAGGAATTGGTATTTAGAAACCAGGATCTGGATGACAAGTTGATTCTTGAGTGCTCAGTCTGCTGTTGGCGTGTCATGTGTGTTCACCACATTTATTTTTAGCCTTTTATAGTGGGTGGAGAGAGCCCCAAAGAACATAGTATACAAATTCTGTTGCCTTTAGTGGCTCACCATTTTTTCTTCATCTTTATTGTTCCTTTGTGTTTTTTTGAGATAAATAGACTCTTGTCATAAAGGAAACACTTACCCGTGAGTGTGTGTTATGTGTGTGTGTATGCAAAGGTGAATGTTGATAGGAATGTATCTTCCTGGAGAGGGATATTGTTTTTTACTTTTATTTTTTAGAATTGTATCAAAGTCATTTACTTTTTTATATTTATGTTTTTCATGAACAGCTTCTCTGTAGTAATGCAGCTTTTGTTAGATGTCAAATGGTTTCAGGTGGAATTTTAAAGTTAAAAATCTGTAGTGTATCTTTTAACATGAAAGCAAAATATCCTTTGGTAAATTAAATTGGAAAAATGGTTTCAGCCTGCCATATTAAGAATTTAGTTAGGCCAAACATTTTATACATAATGTGTATACACACATACATGCACTTAAACTTGGGAAAATTTGGTTAAGGAAAACAGACATGGGAGGCAAAACCAGCAGGGGGGAAGAAACAGGAATATGTAGGATTTGTGCTGAAAAACAGTAAGTTCCTCAGACAGTTGGGTTAGAACCTCATATAGGGAAGAAGACAAAAATAAAAGGAAAGGTTAGGGCTGGGTGGGTGAAACCTTAAATGCCCAGCTCAAAAGCATTCAGGCTGTTCTCTAGCAATTCATAATAAAACAGTTGTGGATAACACCATGTCCTTTAGTGATGCTGAGAAAGGGGACATGGCATGGCCAAGCCCTAGAAACCATTCTGTTCCTCTCAAGGAATAAATATTTGAATTGTGAATTCCTGTTTTCAAGGGAATGTCTTGCAATTACATATGGCAGTTCAGAATGCCGGGGGAAATGTTTTATCAGATCCAGCCATTTAATATTTATTGCTTGTTTACAACTATATTCTGAACCTGATTTTAGGAGAATATAGCTAATTAAAAACAAGGGTGTTTATTTAGTTTTCTTTCTGGGCAATGAAACGTGTATGTGTATACTGTGGAGAAGGTGAAGCAAGTGAACAGGTGTTAATGAGGGCTGTATCTACCATCCGGCAGACAAGCAGTTTTAGACATTCAGTTCTCACAAGCAGTTTTTTTTTTTTTTAATTAATTTATTTATTTGACAGACAGAGATCTCAAGTAGGCAGAGAGGCAGGCAGAAAGAGAGGAGGAAGCAGGCTCCCCGCTGAGCGGAGAGCCCGATGCGGGGCTCGATCCCAGGACCCTGGGATCATGACCCGAGCCGAAGGCAGAGGCTTTAACCCACTGAGCCACCCAGGCGCCCCTCACAAGCAGTTCTTACAAGGAAGTCGTGGCTATCTTTTATAGGCAAGAAAGTTGAGGTTTAAAAGGGTCAAGTCGAAGTCACATAGCTGGTCATTATCAAAGGGGAGATCCAAACATGAGTCTGTCTACTTGTATGAGAACCGCTAATCATTCTGTAGCATTGTTCTTCAAAGCTCTCGAAAGTCCTCAGGAGAGGGGTTCTGTGCTCTTCCCATACAGCAGCTTAAGGCTAGGAGGTAGAAGGTGGTGAAGAGGGAGAGCAGTTGCAAGTGGTATCTGCTAGCATGCAAAAATAAGAAGGGAAAATGGGCCAAGAGGAGGATCCCTTATAGGCAGGCAGAAATGTCTGTTAGAATATGCAGGAAAGGATCACAACAGCTTCATAGGACTTGCGTGAATGCGAGCCCAGGGGAAGATTAGTAGCAGTGATTTTATCAGAAGTGAGTCTTCTGACAGCTCTAATCAGAATCACCCCCTTTATTATAGCTGAGGTCATCCATGTGCTTTCCCTGATGGGCCTGTTTCAAGAAGAGATTGATTCCAGACAAGTGAACATACCTGAAGATTCTGGCCTGAACATTATAATTGACCTGACAAGAAAGTGAGCTTTAAATTTTTCAACTCGGTGGCGGTGGTGGTAATGTTAGAAGTGCTTAACAGTCTGTTTTCATTCCACAGCATACTCTCCAAACTAATTCCAAACTATTCCTAGAGGGGGAGGAAATTAAAAACATGCCTCCAGGAATCGTGAGGCATCACCTGAAGTGATCGGGAGTAATTTTTTTTTTTTAATCTCCTGTTTTCTCTTTAGGCAGGGCTTTTGTTCATTTCTGTGTTTGTTTTATTGAAAAAAGTAAATAATTTTATCGGCTAAGTATCTCCTTACTCCCACCCTCCATCTCCAGGTAGAATCGACAGCCTTAGAGGGTGGTGTTCTTGTCCTGTGACTAGGCAGTCAGCCTCCAGCCTTCTTACCTGGCATGGACACCCCCTGTGAGCAGCACAGTTTCCCTTGGTCTCTGCTGCTGTACAAGCTCCTCCAGAGGCTTGTGCCACACAGATCTGACCGCCTGCCTACCAACTTGCCCGCTTGTCCTGACTCCCTTCTTCCCTTGTTCCTCTGTCCCCTCAGGTGTGGAGTCCCTGTTTATCACACTGTCATGATTTCTTTCACTTGGTTGGCTTGACTTTTTAAGGGCTTGGTCTCTTGATGTGTCCAACAGTTTTATTTTTGGATTTTCTTCTTTGGTCCTACCAGGGGAATGTAACCAAATATATCTATCTGATTGTAACAGGTACATGTATTTTCCTTGTGCTGCTGGTTAATTTTATTTACATAACAGTTGCTCTATGTATATGACCGGCACACCTAGCCTGAATGCCCTTTGTTGCCAGGCTCTTCTGGCACTGAGTCAGTGTGAAGGCCCAGTCAGTGTGGCGCTGGGGCGGGGGAGAGCAAATTGTTGTTTCTGTCTCTTGGACAGAAACAAACCTCAGGCCAGCGGGTATGCAGACTAACTGTAGGTGGTGAGTGCGTGACACCTTTTGGCTCTTCTGTATATTGTGTTTACTAGTTACACACAGTTGATTTCCAGTTTTTTGTTATAATCCTGACAAGAGTTCTGTGCTTTTTGCTACTTTAACAGCAGTGAGGATTTCCTCTATAAAGTACTTTTATATCTACATCTTCTATGACAAAGATTGTTGCTGATTCACTGATACTGAAGACTTGGTATGTGTTTAGCCCCCAAGTCTTTGCTGAGGGTGTCATTTGTGTCCATCCTGCTTTCTCTTGAAACCTGTTGTCCACCTTTGGTCTAATCTTGCTTGATGCTGTGTTTCCCCAGAGTCCCTCAGCGGAACCATCTGTTGTACCAAATGCAATTACATCTTATCTTTTGAATGACATCCACTACAAAAATTGCTTTTTTCATGGGTCTTGTGGACTTTAAAACCTTTTTTTTTTTTGGAAACTAGAGTGTCTTTGTATCATCATAACTGTTTTGTGAGATGGGTAGCATGAAGGTAGTTATTACCTATTTTATGAATGAAGAAGGAAGATATCAGTGGACATGACTTGCAGCCTTGTGGCAAAGCCAGGACTTGACCAGGTTTCTGGGATTCCAGCCCCTAGCAGTTTCTAGAAACATTTTATGAAAGACTTCTAGTTTTCCCAGAATTGGGAGAATTTTATTATATAGGTTGAGTTGTCTCCGAAGAAGATAGATTAAAAATTAGGATTTTTTTTAAGTTGTAAATTCAAGGAAAAAACAGTGGCTTTTCTGAATTTCCAGATGTTACCAGTTCCTATTTTAACAGGTTACAGATGTTTACTTTCTAAGAACAAAGCAGACTGAATCAGAGAAGATAGGGGCTAAATTTTCATTTTTCTCTTTATTTTTAGGGATAGTATTTTGCAGTTCCTTGTTGAAATACTGTAAGGTCATAGGTGAAATGATCCTACCTTGTGGTTCTTAGTAGGAATTTTTGTGTCCCATGAGAATTCTTAAAAGTAGTACTGCTATTGTGTGGGTTTTTGAAAACCTCATAGAAATGATTTATTTTTATAAATCTTAAAATGTGAAACTTCTTTATTTCTGGATGGAGTGTAATTACTCTGATTAGAAGCCCTGGTTGGCAGCAGATGGGCGTGACCATTAATTATTCTTGAAATTTGTTATTTATTTGTAGGCAAAGAGTCTAGGAGGAGAGAAAACCATCAAGTGAATGACCGGTCTGGAGGGCTTCTCATACTTGGGAATCTGAGGCTGTGCTGCAGTGATGAAGGATGTCCACCAGGTGGCATCAAGGATTTGCTTTACTGTTGGCTCCCCAGCTAACCCTGGAAGCCCAACTAAACTTCTATCCCCCTGTGAACTGTGGCTCAGCTGAAGCTGTGCCCTCAGTTCCGGTCCCTTGCTTCCCTTAGTGCTGTCTTGTGCTCTGTATTGGCATCTGAGCACATTCTGCCTCCCGTGAAGGCAGTGGGGGTTGACTCCTCTAGATGGGAAACTTCTTGAGACACAAGGGCATTCACTGTATTTTTTGTTTTATTTTTTTTTCTTTCTTTTTTTTTTTTTTTTTTTAACAGTGGGGGAGGGAATTTTTTTTTTTTTTTTTTTTTTTAAGATTTATTTATTTGACAGACAAAGATCACAAGTAGGCAGAGAGGCAGGCAGAGAGAGAGGAGGAAGCAGGCTCCCAGCCAAGCAGAGAGCCCGATGCTGGGCTCGATCCCAGGACCCCGGGATCATGACCTGAGCTGAAGGCAGAGGCTCTAACCAGCTGAGCCACCCAGGCGCCCCAGGGCATTCACTGTAAAGCTTGCTTGCTTGTTCTGTGTTTCCAGCAGTGCCAGCCATAGCCCCTCTGAGTTGTATTGTTGCAGTAACATCTGTTGGTGACCTGTGGCCTAACTGTGGACCGCCATAGAGTTCACCTTCAGTATTTTTTGCTTAAAGAGTACGTTCATTTTCCTAGCTGCATAAATGACTTGTTGGAGGGCTGTAGAGTTTCATGCTTATAGATTGTGTACTTTCAATAACTTTACTCTCAAGTGAGCCCTGACCAACTGCTTCCACTAACTTGAGAGATAGTATTTGGAGAAATCAGTCCTGTAGATGGGGCTTCCCTGCAGTCCCACAGTGGGTCTTGGCAGTGGAACTTCCATGCGTGCCAGACAGCAGATAGCCATGGCATTCTTAGGCTGTGTGCCATGTAGGTAGAAGCCGGAAAAAAGCAGGAAAGAATCTTTGTAGCTCTCATCCCTCTGCCTTATCTGGGCTCCCAGCACAGCCTCTGGCAGCAGGCAGGTTTGATCAGGAGCGAATGCCCATGTGGACTGAGAAAGGGCCTGGGGGGGTAGTAGTACATATGCTTATTGTAGTTGGATTGTATCATTTTATTGGAGACCATTAAGGAAATGGATATTCAGTTTTCTTTTTTCAGAAAACAGATACGGCTTTTAAGCCAATTGGAAGGAAATTTGAAAAGGTTCCATAATAATGTTATTTCATCATTAGAGCCAACCTACATAGGCAAGCAAGTTGTTTGCAGGCCTGACCCTGCTTCTCTGTTGTCTGGATATCTTTCCAAAGTGTTTGGTTTGAGGGCACATTCAGAAGTTCTATGTTTGATAATAGGCCCAAGACTGTGCAAAACTCTTGAGCAAGCAGCATTTACATTTACTTAATTTAATTTCAAAAATGAGCCAGCCGAGGCGAAACTGGAGCTAGTGATGCCGGTGTGGTGTGTCTGGCTGCTTTTCTGAGAGCTGTTTGCTTAGCTCCCTAGTGAATTCGATAAACTAAGGCCATATTTTTATATCTCAAGCTGGGATTTTTGACCTTTGAATGTTGAGAGCACCAGAAGTTCTGATTATGTGATGAAACAGCTTTTCTTGCCTGTTCTTTTGGGCATTCTTTTGCCCTTTGTCCTACAGTCAGAGCAGAGGATGTGACCTTTACTCTTTGGGGTGGCATTATTTTAAAGATTTTACTTATTTATTTGACAGACAAGTAGGCAGAGAGGCAGGCAGAGAGACAGAGAGAGGAGGAAGCAGGCTCCCCGCTGAGCAGAGAGCCCGATGTGGGGCTTGATCCCAGGACTCTGGGATCATGACCTGAGCTGAAGGCAGAGGCTTTAACCCACTGAGGCACCCAGGTGCCCTTGGGGTGGCATTATTTTAAAGATTATAATCCGAATCTACCTGTTAGATTCTCATCTTCTCTGTGAATCTGTATTTTGGTTTATTATTACTTTTGACAGTTGAATTTAAATTCATTGGTGGGGTAATTTATAAATGTCTTTGCAGAAATGTGTTGAAAATCTTTTTAGGAGAAATTTGGGAACTGCCAGCATCAGTTAGCATTGCTAACACAGCTGCTTTGTTTTTAGGTGATTGGTGAGGACAATGTGGCTGTTCCCTCGCACCTTTATAAGGTGATCCTGGCTCGCAGAAGCCCAACGTCTACTGAACCACTGGCACTAGGGGCCTTCGTGGTTCCCAATGAAGCCATTGGCTTCCAACCCCAGTTAAGTGAATTCCAAGTGAGCCTTCAGGACCTGGAGAAGTTATCAGGACTGGTGTTTTTCCCTCGTTTGGATAGAACTAGTGGTATCAGGAATATCTGCTCTGTGGACACCTGTAAGCTCCTGGATTTCCAGGAGTTCACTCTGTACCTGAGCACAAGAAAGGTTGAGGGAGCCCGATCAGTCTTCAGGCTGGAAAAGATCTTGGAAAATTTAAAGAATGCAGGGATTGAACCAGATGATTACTTCATGAACTGCTATAAGAAGAAACTGGAAGAACTCAAAGCTAAGGAGCAGTCAGGAATCCTGGAGAGGAAGCCATCTTAGTCTTTTTCTCCGAAGATGTGTGAGTATCTGTAACGAAGCAGCTTTGTCCTCTTCAGGTTCATATGTTGTAGTGGCTTTGCTTTATAGAAATGATGAAATCCTAAACTTCAGACTAAATTTCTCCCCAAAAGATGAAAGATCTAAAAAATTCTTTCAGTTTTTTATTTGACATGGGAACTAATTATTAAGGAAACTGTAAGACCTACAGATTGGATGCTGATCTTGCGTCAGGTTCACAGAGGACTCTGACCACAGGACGACGCTGTTTTTGTCTCTCTTTGGATGTTCGCGCGTCAAGGCATTTTGTTTTCACGCCACTGAATCATGCATTATCTTTGATATATCTCCTCAGCTTTCTTGGAGCCCAGTGTTACATGTTTTCTTTCTCCAGGACCCGAGTTGGTCTTGGAGGTGGCTTTTAGATATCCTCTGTGTGCTGTCCTGTCCACATGTATTACTGTGTTACGTATTCATTTCTTGCTCCCCTGACAGACCTGCTGGTCCTCCATTTCTGCCCTATAGAAGCCCTCCGTGACATTTTCTGCTCACCTAGTGTGTTCTGTATACTAAGCTCAGTGCTTTACATGGATTATCTTACAGCAACTCTCTGAGGTAAATACCACTGTCCTCATTTTACATGTGAGGAAATTACACTTAAGTATTTTGTCCAAGGTTCATCTTTCCAAAGAAGTAACCCACAGAGTAGGCATGTGGGGTCGAGAAGAAAGACAGCATGACATAGACTGAAGTAATCCAGACACAGAGGTTTTGACTTAGAAATGTATACACATGGGTTTGGTGATTCTGGGCCCACTTGCTTAGAGAGGTTTGGTTTCTTGTCTGCCATTGAGCCAAAAGGTCTTGAATGTTCTCTGACGTGAACACTCCTTAGCTCTTTGGGAAGAAACAATCACAGGTGTTTGAAGATTAGAGGGCATTGCTTTGTGGGGTTTACCAGAGCCCCTACTTCCCTCCAGGGATGCAGTTCTTTTAGTGACCGGATGTTGCCCAGTTGCTGCGTTCTTTGCTTTCCAGGTGAGCAGTTTGTTCCGAAGATTATGGGGCCAAAGAAGGGCCTGTGTCCACAGATTCACCAGCTCATGGCTTCCCTCGGGCGCACTTGCCTACTTGGGTAGCACCGGGCCGGTGGTGCTTTGGGCCAAAGACTCAAAGACAATTCTGATGATCTCTAAGGGAAACTGGCTGTTTTTTTGAGTCTCTAGATTTGGGTTTATGTGGAATCCTTTCAAGGGCTACCGTAAGTACAGACAGCGAAATACCTTAAAATAGGGCCCAGGAGCTTGTCTAAGTGTATCCTAGCTCTGCCGTCTTTCCAAGTGGTGTTACCAGAACAGTTTTTGTGGTGTTTTGTGTGTTTGTCTCTAAAAGAAATGCCAAGGTTTTAAGATAAAGGTAAGTTGATAATGATTGACCTTGTCCTGCTCCTTTATTTGGATAAAAAGAAAGAAGTTGGGGGGTCAGAACACAGTAGCCTGATTAAACCAGTCTGTTCTATCACACTGCTTGCCATTCGCTTATGCCAGTCCTTTTCTTCCCTGGGGATAAAGAGCCAAAATGTCACTGTGACCAAAAAAATCTGTTACTTTCTCTCCTCATTGGAGAGGGGATGGTGGGGCCTCCCGGTCTGGTGTTTCTCCCAGAGCCTGAGAGGGCAACTCTGGGGGAGAAGTCCTGGGTGCTTGGCATTCATCTCCAGAGGTGGGCCACCATCTTCTTTCCCTCACGTCTGGCTCCATGCCCTGATCTGGCCTGAATTTTCTTCAGCCTTGGACTTACTTCCCATGCTCTTCGCACTCCTGCCCCTCTACCTAGATGGTGGAGAATCTTGATTTTTGGATCAGTGAATTGAAGTGCCTTAGGTTTTTAGTATGAAAAGTGCTGCCTGGTCATTGTGAAAAATAGAATTCCGTGCTTATAATAAAACATGTGGTCTCCCAGTCTTCATTTTCACATGGAAGAGTTGTGTTGGTCTACAGGAGTGATCTTGACTTGTCTGAACACTTCCATTAAGAGTCCCTCCAGAACAAACTGAAATGAAAATACTTGGTGGAGCTTGGAATTTTCCCCAGGATCAAATCACTTCAGCCTCCCCTGGTAGGACTGCTGATTATTTGGACTTGGATGCCGGAGATCCCTAAGCCACTCCTCAGCACCGTCTGTCCCTGATGGAATAAGCTCCTCATTACCTACCTCAGCCAGGCAACCTCCAGTGGGTCCTACCTTGGAGCCAGCCAAATTCTCAGGTCGGGCCTGGGACTCTGCCTTCCGTCCAGTGATGCTCAGGGAATGTCTTGGCCAAGGGGAAGACTGCAGCCATCTTCATGGGCTCTGCTGCCAGAAGCCCAACTGCAGGTGAGGGTTATTCCCTGATCTCCCCGCCCCCAGTCACATCTTTATTTGAGACTCCAGGCTCTTTGGTCTCTGGATTGAGAACATTTGACCAATGTCGTATGCGGCTAAGGTAGGACAGGTGTCCCAGCCTGTTACTGCAGGCCAGCATTGCTGTCTTGCACTGTGACCTTCAAACAACTGGCAAACAGCTGAAAACCTCTGCCCCTCCGTCAGGCCCTAGAAGCACCCGGAGGGGAGACGTAGTGTGATCTTGAAGGAACATCCCTGCAGGGCTAGGCTCAGCCTGGAGCAGCCCCACTCTCGGAATGACCCTGCCTCATTCCTGTGAACATGTCGCTATCGCTCACATCAGGAGCACATCCCTGAAGCTATCCCTGCTCTGTCCTTCGCGGCTGCACCTGTGTGCCCTTATGTCTTCTGGGCATACTCCATCGTCCTCCTTGGTCTTTCCGTTCATTCTGCCGGAACTGGTCGGGGGGGGCCTCACATCTGGTGGGGCACTCCTGCTCATTCCTGCCTCTGCTCCCCACCTCATTCCGGCCTGCCTTCCTGGATGTCATTCACGGAGATTATCCGTCAGGGGGGTCCAGTGCTGCCTTTTCCAGTCCAGCCTCTCCTCCAGGAACTGACTTGTCGGTCATTAGAGCATGAACCGAACTTTGATGTGGACCCTGTGTAATCTGGGGTGTGCAGTGGGGATGTGTGGATGGACTTCTCTTAGTGTTCCTGGACATGGCATTATGGCCTAGGGGCTGGTGTGCTCCTGCATGCAGAGTACTTCTAGGGGTCACTGTGGCCTAGTGCCACATGGAGGACTCAAGAGTCAGCAGTGACCCTGTCCAACACAGAACCTCTAGCTGTGTAAGCCACAGAGGGTGCAGTCAACTTTGGACCTCAGACTCCAGGCTCTCAGGCCAGATAGAACAGCAGAGGCTATGTGGTCCAGTGAGCCTCATGTTTGACTCATCAGAGGGGCCTAGCTAGCTTAATTTTTCCCAACTTTATTTTGAAAAATGTCTTTCCAGGTA
Organism: Meles meles; assembly: GCF_922984935.1. Classification (NCBI taxonomy): domain Eukaryota; kingdom Metazoa; phylum Chordata; class Mammalia; order Carnivora; family Mustelidae; genus Meles; species Meles meles. The sequence continues at coordinate 31,404,009 of NC_060069.1, read as the reverse complement.
AGTTGAAGGGAGAGTTAAGAATGCCCTCTCCCCTCAATATTTTGTCCCATTTCCTTTCTCTTCTTGAGCCATTTAGAAGTAATTCATTGATTTAAAAAAAAAAAAAGTAGACACACTTTATTCTTTCTTTTTTTAAAAAATATTTTTTATTAATTTATTTGACAGACAGAGATCACAAGTAGGCAGAGAGAGAGGGGGAAGCAGGCTCCCTGCTGAACAGAGAGCTCGATGTGGGGCTAGATCCCAGGACCCTGGATCATGACCTGAGCCGAAGGCAGAGGCTTTAACCCACTGAGCGCCCCAGGTGCCCCCACTTTATTCTTTAATACTTAAATCTGTATCATCTAAGAATAAAGACATTCCCCTGTATCGTCAGAATACTGTTATCTAAGAAATTTATCAAGAATTCAGTATCATTTAATGAACAAAGTCTTAAAAGTTTGCCTAGATTTCCCCCCAAAATCTTGAACTTTTTTTGAATATCCAGGTCTCAGCCACGGTTTGTGTCTTGTATCTTGTCATGTCTCATCTCTGCTAATCTAGAGCAGTTTGCCCGGTAAGCTTCAAAAATATAGAGATTCTTCAACCCCACCCTTGAAGATTTTGACTCAGTAGGTCAGATGTGAAGCTGAAACCTGTATTTCTTACACAAGCCACACTGCTGATTCTGATGACTCTCCAGGGTTTGGAACTGGACCAAGCCCCACTTTGCTGACACTTCACTGACACACACATTCCCTAGACAGGAGTCCCCTCAGAAGGTGGGCTTTGAGCTCCTGACTATCAAAGGAGAACTTTCTTCCATTGCTTTGGGCCCCCAGGTACCCACTTTCCTTTATTATTGAGCTTCATAACATTAAGCTGAAACTTTCCCTGCAACTTACTCATCAGTGACAGGCCCTAAATGGCCATCCCAGGCTACACAGAGCTGGCTGGCACCTGCTTTTACCTGATAGTCCTTTAGAGATAGGAACCTCATAAAAGACATCTGGGCATCTCACTTAATGCCCAGGGTGTTCGTGGCTTTCCGACCTGCCACCATCATGATGTTATGTGGCCTTTATGGTGTGGCAGTCACATCTGGGCGATGCATCAGACCCAGTGATGGCAGTGCTGAATTGAGTGCTCGCTTCGTAGGGACGCTCCACTATTCTCATGGTACTGTTGGTCCATGTGGAACTTGGTCCAGCTAACGGCTCCAGGTCGTTTCCCCGTGGTCTGTTATCAAGTCACTTTCCTGTCATGCACTCACACTGTCAATATTTGGAACACAAATATGGGGTTATGTGTATGCCCTACTGTTAAGATTTCATTTCATTATAGTTTCTCCCCATCTTATGTGAGTTTGCATTCTTGATGATCCTAATTTGGCCATCTGACATGTTAGCTCTGCCTCCCAGCTTTGAGATTGCAGATCAGACAAACAAGCCTTCAACGTGTCTGTTAAAAACATTGAATGACAGAGCCACGGAAGATCCCGTTGGTAAAAAAATTCATTTTATATGGCAACCTGCTTCACACGCTCACCCAACAAGATTCATGTGATAATAATGTGCTCTGATACTTTCTAAGTTCAATTCTTTTCTAGTTCTTTTTAAAAAGGGAAACAACACTGAATTGACAGCACAATGCAAAAATAAGTCTCTGTCACAATTTGCTTGTGAGTCACCCCGGGACAGTAAGAGTGCTTACTGTATCTCTGGGTGTGCACAGCACGGCTGGACCAGCACTTTGGATACCTCCCTATGTACGGAGGTGCACTTGGGTCCCCATCCCAGCTTCCCACCTACCGCAGCCTCCTGCAACGGACCTCATTTGTCCTGAATCAGGTTCCTCATATGGGAACAAGTTGAGGATGACTGGCAGGATCGTTCGAGAGTTGAATAAACTAAGTCCTCAATAAATGGTAGCCAGTTACTATGAATTCCTGTTACCAGCGACTACCAAAGACAATATGTGGCCCCAAAACTCATACCTTGACATCTAACTCCCTCCTAAAGGTATGAGGAAGTGGAGCCTTTGGCAGGGGAATAGCTCCACCCTCATGAATTAGATTAGTGCCCTTATAAAAGACCTCAGAGACCCCAGACTCCTTTGCCCCTCTTCATGTGAGGACACCGCACAATGATTGGCCCAACCAGAAGATGGGCTCTCATCAGACACAACCTGCTGGCACCTTGATCTTGGACTCTGCAGCCTCCAGAACTGTGAGAAATAAATTTCTTTTGTTTATAAGTCACCCAGTCTGTGGTATTTTAACAGCCTGAACTGACCAAGACAATGAGAGATGAAGGTCATCGTGTCCTGAGAAGGTCCTGATCTTAATATGGTGTTAGACTCTGGGCCAGGTGGAAGCAATTCTGTCTCCCCAGTCCTGAGACCGCCAGATGTGCTGCTACCAAACTTTCAACTCTCACTGCTCTGTAGTTCGTAAAGTGTTTTCACATCAGAGCTTATTCAGCCCACCATTTCACACATGAGGAAACAAGCTCCAGGAATGCATGACTTAGGAAGGTTTTCAGGCTCTCACTCTAACATTTGCCCTCCCCCCCATAAAGCTGTTAGAGTTATTTTAATTTGCTTTGTAATCCAGTCATTCATGCTCATCTTGGCTCTGTCGGTCCTGCTAACTTCCTAGAAGCAGACAAATAATGGAGTTGACTCCTTTCTGGGGCCTCCAGAGGGGTCTGGAAATAGTACATGTTCAAGAATGTTTTGGAGTGGGTGCCTGGGTGGCTCAGTTGGTTAGGCGTCTGCCTTCAGCTCAGGTCATGATCCCAGGGCCCTGGGATTGAGTCCCACATCGGGCTCCCTGCTCCATGGGGAGTCTGCTCCCTCTGACCTTCTCCCCTTTCATGCTCTCTCTCACTGTCTCTCTCTCAAATAAATAAAATCTTTTAAAAAAAAAATGTTTTGGAGTTTGGGGCGCCTGGGTGGCTCAGTCAGCTAAGTGTCTGCCTTTGGCTCAGGTCATGATCTTGGGGTCCTGGGACTGAGCCCCACTGTGGGGCTCCCTGCTCAGAGGGGAGTCTGCTTTTCACTCTCCCTCTGCCCCTCCCCCTACTTGTGTTCTCTCTCTCTCTCAAATAAATAAATAAATAAAGCTTTAAAAAAAAGTTTTGGAGTTACCAACAAGTTTGAAAAGTTGAGACGATCCTGCTCGAGTCCCAGTGTGTGCACTGTCCTGGTGAGAGACCCAGGAAAGTTGGGCACTACGGTATGGCTGTGAGTCAGTTCTTCAGTTCTCCAGTTCTCTCTGGTCCATGAGACCAGATGAGGACAGTAAGAACAGCTTCGGGGAAGGTGTCACAGAGGAGGCAGGAAGGCAGGTGCACTGGTCTCCCGCCAAGGCCCAGGTTCTGTGCTTGGGGGCCAGCTGCTGTGAGTAGAGCAGAGCAGGGGCCTGTGTCTCAGATAACAGCCGCGTGCTGGGCACTGCTTCCAGCAGACTGGGGTTCCCAGGGCATTTCCCCAGCGGCACCCTTACTCAGGCTCTGTGGGGGCCCGGTGTCTAGTCTGAAGCAGCTCGCCCTGCTGGGAAGATGGGAGCAAGGAGGTGACTGTCAGGTAGGAGAAGGGGTTTCATGTGCTGGGTCCTGGGGAGACAGAGCTAAAATTAGGTGTTCCAGCTGTGGGGAATCCTACTCTTTCCCCTTTCCCAAACCAGGATCTTGGCGTTACCTCCCATCCTCCCCTCCCCTCCCAGCTCTGGCTCCTCCTGAGGCAGGAGTTGAACTGTCCCACCTCTGGTTATGCCAGAGACCTTTCCACCCAAATGATCTCTAAGGCTATGAGTGAGGAGACAGTGGCAGGTTGTGGCTTGGCTTCCCTGAGCAGCTCATCTGAGGCCTCAGCACAGCTGGAGCTCCAGGCCACCTGGGGGAACAGAGGTTTTCCTTTCCTACCACCTCCCAAGCTGGCCTCTTGCTTTTTGTGCTCCGAGCCCCCCTCCCCTCTCCTCTCCACCCCTGTCTGCCCACCATCTCTGAGGGAGCCTTGAATCCCTTGCCATCCACTGCCCGTCCAACACAGGAGTTGGCGCCTGGGCCTCCAGGCCCAGTACGGCCAGTATGACGCGTGCTTCCTCTCCCTATGTGAGGCTGAAGCTTGAGAAGCACAGAGCTCCTCAGGAAGAATGTCCCTCTCACTCCCCCTTCATATGGCCCTGGGCCCTGCCTCGTGGGTCCCCAGGGTAAAACTCAGGCCTGTCTATGCTCCGGTCTAGGGTCGGAGTCTACTTCTGACTCCTGCGTGTACTTCGCGATCTGATTTTACGTTGAGTGGCATCTCCTTAGTCCTGGTTTCCCTATCGGCCAAGTGAGGGGTGGGCGGGACGCTCTGCCAGGTCCCTCCCTGTTTGGGGTCTTCACTGTCCGGGGCTGAGTTCTCCTTCCAGAAAGGCAGGCTGCGGGGGCAGGCTGCCGGAGGCAAGCTGAGGGAGGCTGGAGGCTGCAGCGGGTAAGTGGGCTGAGGGGCCTCTGAGGAGGTGTGAATGAGGGAGGCAGAGCAGGCTGGTGTGGACAGCCCTGTCCCAGCCCTATCTCCCGTCCCCGACACCCTCTCCACACCCCAGCCCTGATAAGCAGGTGTGAGCCACGGCCGCCTTGTGACAGGCCCTTCAGCAGGGAGGGGATGGCGGGGGTCCACTCCACTTCTGAGTTCAGACGTCAGTGTCTTCCTCCCCCACCCCCATTTCCCTGCCAGACTGCCATCCTCCTGACGCTCAGCCCCGCTCAGGCTCTGGAACTCTGCCCCTGCCTGTGAGGCCTCAGCCTCCTCGGGTGGTAGGGGACAGGCCACCCTCAGTCCTTGCTGGAGAAGTGCCTAGAAGGCTGGCCACCCCCAGCCAAACCCAGTCCGGCAGTGACTTTGGGGCTGGGGTCTGGTAACCCCCTGCTTCTCGCAGACTGCCCCTCAGGGCTGGTCCTTCTCTGTCTTCTCATCCCGTCTCCTCCAGTCCCTGTGGCCATCAGCTTTCAACTGTCTTCCCTCAACCTTGGCTTTGGGTTTACTGCTCCAGCTGGGCCCGCCTTCTCCTCTCCTCCAAGGCCCCAGCCAGGGTCCAGAAGGCCGAGGCCTGAAATCCCTAATTTTTGCATTTGTGGGCATCAGGGCTGGGGGAGGAGACACAGGGCCTGGGGCTCTAGGACAGGGGAAGACCGGGCGCCTGTGTGGCTCAGCCAGTTAAGTGTCTGCCTTCGGCTCAGGTCATGATCCCAGGGTCCTGGGGTGGAGCCCTGCATCGGGCTCCCTGCTCAGCAGGAAGCCTGCTTCTCCCTCTCCCACTCCCCCTGCTTGTGTTCCCTCTCTCGCTGTGTCTCTCTCTGCCAAATAAATAAATAAAAATAAAATCATTAAAAAAAAAAAAGACAGGTAAAGCGTTAAAACAGTGCCCAGCACAGGGTAAGTAACACATAACTGTTGGCCACTGTCACGAATTATGTAAATTTTAGTGTATTTCAAATTGACAGAAAAGTTGCAAGCAATGCCTCCATGTCGTTTATGGAGATTCACCATTTATTCATATTTGGCCCATTTGTTTTATAATTCTCTCTCTGCATTGTGTATATATAATGTATTCTGTGTTCAGTATTGTATATATACTATATATCACATATACACACATACACACGCACCTTTTTTTTTTTCCCAAATCACTTGAGAGTAAGTTGAAGACACCATGCCTTTTTTTTTTTTTTTTGAACATTTATTTGACAGAGACAGATCACAAGTAGATAGAGAGGCAGGCAGAGAGAGAGAGAGGGAAGCAGGACACCATGCCTTTTTATCCCCAAATAGTTCAGTGTGCATCGGTAAGGACAAGAATTTTACAAAACCACAGTCCAGTTATTGAAAGCAGAAAATTTAATACTGATATAATACTGTTACTAATTCACAGTCCATATTCACATTGGATCAGTTGTCTCAATCACATCTCCTTTTTGTCTCTTTTTTTCCTCTTCCAGAGTCACCCACTGCATTTAGCTGTCATGTTAATCTGGGTAAATTCCTCAGCCTCTCTTTGTGTTTCTTGAACTTGGCATTTTTGACAAGTCCTGGCCGGTTACTTTTTGGAATGATGTTGCCCAAATTCTGTTCTGCTGTTTACTCCTTGCCAGTTTCAGGTGGTCATTTTTGGCAAGAACACCATGAAGGGTGACGCTGTGTCTTTCTCTGAGTATCACATGAGGAGGCTCCCAATATCCAGTCTCCCACTGTGAGGGACACCGTTCCCCACTGGTCTTCATCCACTGGTGGTTTTTGACTCCATCATTCCATTCAAGCTCCATCAGTTGGACCAGTCACACTGGCTCCCATGTCTCTTGGTGCCTTGCCAGTCTTTGAGCACTCTCTTCCTTTCTGACGCTACATATTCCGTGCTCTTCTTGTATTTTCTCTCCTCTAGCAATGAATCAACCACCTCACCAAGGAGTCTGTTTCCTTTTAATCGAGAATGGTATTTAGAAACCAAGATTTGGGTGCTGCGTGTGCTCATTGACCCAGTGTATTATTATTGGATGGGATGGTCGGGGGAGTGCTGAGGAAACTGCAGGTTAGAGATGGAAGGGGAAAGGGGCGACATAACCCGGAGAGACTCCTCTCCCTGTCTAGATCTCTGGGTCCTGTCCGCCTTCTCTTTCCTTCTTTCCCTCTTCATCATGACCTCATCTGCCCTTTCCTGGTCAGAATTCCTCTGGAGATTCCAGCTGTGGGAACCTCTGAAACCGTTTCCCCGGCTACGTGTGTGATATCAGAGGCAGACAACTATGTGACCTTTGTGTGTGAACAGCCAAAGGCAAAGATAATTTATGAGAAAGTTTTTGCTTAGAACAGTCTGGTGACAAGGTGATTGGGGAAGACACATTTGGAAGATTTCCACCTGGAAACTTTCCTTTTTCCTGCATGAAAAGCACTTAGACCCAAGCCTGTGCTGAGGTTGGGTTGGGGCACTGTTGGAGATCTGCTCTTTAAATAAGCCTGCTCAAGGTTCTGGGGCCTGCAGGGAAGATTAACAGCCCAGTACAGCCTACTTGCTGTATCTGCAGGTAGCAGGTACAGTTAGAGTTTAAAGGAAAATGCTGGAGTCCACTTGACTGGCTTTCTCAGTTATGCAAATGTAGGGTGAGTAGGTAGCTGTGGTGCCCCACTTAGAGTTAGTTAACTATTTTGAAACTAGATCCAAGTCTTCTCCTCCCTGGGATCCCTGGTATGCAAAGCTGGTCCCTGGAGGAAGTGCATCAATTTACAGAAGGGGCCCAAGCTTCAGGAAGGGAAGAAAATACCCAGCTGCTACTTCTTGAGATGGCAAGGGAAGGAGGAGATCTGTTGGGGTAGAGCGGGGGACGCACCCTAAGGGCCTTGGGCCACAATCTTCTAAAATGAAATTATCCCGAGGGAAACAGAAGTCTGGAGTGGCGGCTGAGGTTTCCAGCAAGGGCCTGCCTCTGTGTCATGGGGTAGGGCTGACTTCAGCATGCAGGGAAGCTGCTGTGGGGAGTTTTAGAGGCTTCACCATGCTGAGAGTTTGCCGGTGCTCTTGGCTGGGGCCTGAGGTTTTTTATCCACAGGACCATCACCTAGAGAGGAGTCAAAGTAGGGGCTTCCACCAGGCTGCCCTTGACTTTGAAGAATGGTACTGTCTTCTGGTAGCCTGGGCTGGACCCCGTGAGGTGTCTGGGTGTCCTCAACAGTGATGTGGTGGTAGACCCCAAATCCTATTTTGTTTTTTAAGTAATTCAAGCTGAAGGCAAAGCCCCCTCAAGAGGGGGTATGTCATGTAAATTCTTAATTGGTTAATGGGAAAAATTCAAAGCAGCCTGAGGCCACCTTTGTGCTCTGTGCTGTGGGCAGTTCATGCGCGGGGCGGGGGGGGGGGGGTGTTCATACAGGTGCGTTCACAGTGACCAGAGAAGCAGACATTGTCCTGTCACCGGCAATGCGTGACTGCCTCAAGCAGGTACCAGGAACTTGTGGTCTTTTTGAGCTCATGCTGCTTATGGTAGACACAGGACAGGATTAGGAAGGATAAGGCCTAGAATTAATTCCTAAATACAGTAAGCCCCCAACAAATCATCCATCCATAGGGCAGAAGGAAGAGGACTGAGGGGCAGCCCAGGAGGGGACCCAAGGAGACCCCTTGTGGCTCCTTCCCCACTGTCCTAGCCAGAGCCCAGAGGAGCCTCCTCACCTACTCTTGGGTGCTCAGTCTTCCAATTTTGCATCCGAAATAGCTCCCACGTTTTTCACTCTCCACAGTCCCCATTCTGGTTCAAGTCACTATCATCTCTCCTAACAGAGGCCCCTGACCAATTTTCCCTGTTCATTCTTGTCTCCCACAAACCTAGTCCTCAGAGCAGGAGGCAGAGTCTTACCAATATCCAACCCATTTTGCAACCCTCTCCTTGCCCAAACAGCACAAAGGACAGATAGTAAACCTCATCTAGAGTCCTGCAGGCTCACGTCGGATCCTTCCCCAGGAAGGACTCTCTGGATCCAACCCCGGGTGCCAACTTTCCTTCTGGAATGGGCCCCCTCCTTCTACGTCAAGACTTTCACCTTGCTCTTCCCTCTGCTTGGACGCATCCATCTCAGGAAAACAAAAATGCTGTGTCTTCAGGAGATCCTTATTGCCCTGTACTCCACCACCTGGACATTCTTGCTCATGGCCCTTGGTGCTCCCCACTGCTGCCCCCAACCCCCTGTCCCGTTTTGGGGGACTAGAAGCAGCCCTTGTTTGTGGATCTTAAGGTAAACATCTGCCTTGCCAGCATGACTGCGAGTTGCACGTGGGCAGGGGCCTTGTCTGCTTTTGCCCATTATTAGAACTCCAGAAGCTTGAAGATGCGTGGTACGTGTTTGCTGAAGGAAGGATGGACAGATGCCACCATTTCCCCAGCTGGTCCTCTGTGTGGGCTGACATCATTCAGTGGGAGTGAGTGAGGAAGGGGACCCCCTTGGCTCGGAGGCCTCCTGCCACTTTCTCCTGGCGTGAATCACTGGCATCGGCCTTGCTGGCAGGGCCTTGGCCACTGCTCAGTTTTTGTTTATCCTGCAAACATGGTGGTCTCCACGGGAGAAAGTGGGGCGGCTTGGCCATGTCCCAGGTGGAGCTGGCATGGGGCTTCCTGGCGAGGCTGTCCTTGGGCTGAGTGATTTTCGGCTGGGACCTGGGAGCAGAGAAATGAGATGGGGGGTGGGGATGGGGACATGTGCTGGGGCCTGACAGCAGGCACGTGGTGAGGGAGACTCTGAGGTGGTGAATCACCCCGGGGAGAGGAGGGCACGGGCGGGCCAGGGCAGTCTTGGCGGCGGCCGGTGGCTGGGGAGGCTGGGTGGGACTGCCTACAACGGAGGCGACAATGAGCATGAAGAGCTTGCCTAGTGGAAGTGAAGGACTGGGGTGGTGTGGGAGTGGGTGTGTGTGGGGGGGTAGAGCTTCCTGTCCTCCCCTGCTCTGGCCTCCAGAAGCCCCAGCTTGCAGCCCCTAAGCCCTCGCAGCTTCCTCAGTCACCGCCCTGGCAGGCAGTCCCTGGGCCTGCTGGGCTGTCCTCTCACCACCTCCTCCTCACTCCCCATGGCGCCCTGGCTCCGGCCCCAGACCTGTGCAGGCTGCCTTCCTGCTACTCCCTCCCCGTCCCCACTCCCTCCCTCGGGGGGGGGGGGGGTCCAGTTCTCCTCCAGAGGTCACTTGGGGCCAGAGTGGGGCTCGAGGAGGCCTGGCAGCCCACCTATGGTACTGAGCTAGGGAGAGGGCAGGGGCGGGAAGCAGGGGGGAGCATGTGAGCCACTGTGGGGCGCGGCTGTTGTCCCAGCAAGGCCACACCACTTTCTCCAGACTCTCAGGTTCTCTTGGTCCTGTCTGGTGTCATCTGACTTCCAACTACTCTTCAGACTCCTTCCTGTGTCTCATGGTCCCTCTCACTGGTGGCCGAGGAGCTGGCCCTAGGCCATGGCGCAGTGTTGTGTGTGTGATGAGGGTCCCAGGGCTGCATGGCTGTCAGGGGCGCCCCTGGGTGGAGGAAGGGACCCGAGAGAGGTGTGTCAGTAAACGGAACAACTCACGAAACCAGAGAACGTTACTGCAGAAGGTGGGGCCAAGCACTCAGAAAATGCAGGGCTCTGAGGAGGGGAATGGGATCGACAGGAGCAAGTCACCCAGGGGTTAGTGACAACACTCGTCGTCACCACACTGGACATTGACGAAGCGCTTACTGTGTACTGGGGATTGCTGTAAACTCCTCCCATGTCTTAATTTACCCCATCCTTCACTTTCCTGTTACACCTGTCTCGCAGATGAGGAAAGGGAGACCAGACTTCAGACCACACAGCAAGCCCACGCAGAGCAATGAGATGTGATCACTCTGCGCGGGTCCTTTGCTCCTTCAGATGACAACGTCAGCTAGAAAGCATTGGTTAAGAGCTCCTTCCCCACAATGGCAGACATTCCACCAAAGAAGAGAACAGGGGCCAATAAGCACATGAGAAGAGGCTCAACATCATCAGTCAACAGGGACATGCAAATTAAAATTATGGGTAGGCCCACTCCACTGGCCACAGTTGAAGAAAAAAAAAAAGAGAGTTCCAAATGCTGGCATGGAGATGGAGGCACCAGAGCTCTCCTTGCTGGTGGGGATGAACAACGAACAGGCACGTTGGGAAACATATGCTAACTTGTCGAGTTAAACATGCATGCATCGTAGGATCCTGACATTCAATTTCTAGGTATTTACCCAAGAGATTAAAAAAAATGGGTCCACATGAACACCTGTATACAGATGTTCTTAGCAACCTCATTCATGACAACAAAACGCTGTGAGCATCCCAAATGTCCATCAGCCATTGCACGCACAATGAACTGTAATGCAATATATTCGGAGGCAAGAAACTACCACGTCCAACTAACACACGGATGAGGCTCGGATGTATTATGCTGAGCGACGGCCAGACGGGATAGGCTACGTACAGTATTACTCTTTTTATATGACCTTGCTGGAAAAAGCGGATCCACAGGCGCAGGAAAAGGCTCAGCCGTTGCCAAACGCGAGGGTGGGGGACCTCCCTGGTGTGGTGGGAATGTCTAATACATCGATGTCGGTGGTGGCCCTACCGCTTGTGCATTTGTCAAACTCATCAAGCCATGCATGTAAAGGGGTGAATTTCATGGTATGGAAATGGTACCTCACTGAACCCTGATTGAAGTGTAGAAGCGGTGGGCTGCAGAGGGTAGACAATAGGATGATCTTGGCAGCTTCGTTGTAAAAGTGACGGAAGAAATCTGAAGAAACGGGAGCTGCGCTAGTCTCTGGGGGAAGAGGGTGACCAGCAGGGGAGAGCCAGCGCTGAGGTCCCACGGTGAGGCATGCTCAGCCCGGGAGGAAGCAGCAAGGAGCGGGGATGGCTGAAACAGAGTAAGAGACAGGGCTGCGGGGGGCTCAGGCTGTTGTCTGAGTGCAAGGGGGCCCTGGGGGCCTCTGTGCTGAGCATTCGTGGGGTCCGACTGGCTGCCGTGATGGTCTGCAGCAGGGACCAGCTGGGGGGGCGTTTGTAAGAATCCAGGCAAGAGGGGACGGTGCTCAGCCCAGGGGTGGCCGTGGAAGCTGAGAAGTGGTTGGATTGGGATATATTTTCAAGGTAGAGCCAACAGGATTTCCTACTGGATTGGATGTGGGGTGTGTGTGTGTGTGTCTGTGTGTGTGTGTGTGAGAGAGAGAGAGAGAGAGAGAGAGGAGGCAGGGATGACACGAAGATTTTGGCCTGAGCATCTGGAAATCCAGCTGTTCCCGTGCCTCATCCCCCACCCCCTAGGGACTGGTTTCAACTGTGGCCTTCGTCCTGTGGCTGAAGTCAAGACAGAGAGGGAGGGGAGGGGCTTATCCCTGCTCCTGGCTCTGGGGTTCAGGGGATGGGCTGCACATACTGGTTATTCTATTACTCTCTATTTATTAGCCTTATTGGCTTCTGTCATTTCCTCATTGCCTCCTGTCTGGAGAGAAGACTATAAATGTGATGGATTGATACAGGATACAGGAGGCCCAATTATCTCGGTGAAGCCAGCCTCACATCTTGGTCAACCCTCCTAGCCCTCAGCCATCTCGCAGCCCTTCCAACAGCCTTGCACGCAGAGTCAGCCCCATATCTGGCCTTCTGGGAAGCGGGGGTACAGCCTGAGAGGGTGAGTGGCAGACAGATGGTCCCCCAGGAGATACGGCTCCTCCAAGAACAAATGCTGGAGGCAAGCTCAGCCCCCTGGCTGGTTGCACCTAAAATCCTGCTCCCTGAGGCTCTGCCCACAGAGGCTGGGCATGGAGCAGGGATGGAGGACAGGACATACCGCCTGCGGCCAGCCCACATCCGGGGAGGGGGGCTCTGTTTCACTTGCACGTCTTTCTGGAATCTGAGCCAGTCCATCTCCACAAGGACTGGGATGATGGGGCTTTTCTCTCCGGTAGCAGGTGCCTGGCAGCTGCCCGGGGATGCCAGCCCCGTGAGCTGGCATGGGAGGAAGTGCTTGTCAGGGTGGTCATTATACGTGCTGGGCTCCAACTGGCCCAGCCCCCACCCCTGATGTTCAGGCTGACTTGGGACACCTGCAAGAGAGTGGTGCTTCCGGCAGGGCCACTGTGGTCCTCCTGGGGTCCCCAGACAGAACTTGGCCGTGTCAGCCTTTGAGCATAGTATTGAAACAAAGTCCCTTGGCCACCCTCTCTGGCCTGTCTGCCTGTCTCTGTCCTGGGAATGTCCTGAGGCCCCTGGTCCAGGGGATGTTGGGACAGGAAGCCTGAGGTTCATCCCTGGCATTTTAGGCATCTTCCTGATGTCACGCCGCTGGCCCCAGAGTGGAGACCCAGCTTTCAGCGCCGTGAGTATGCACATGTGTGTGTGTGAATCCGCCCGTGTCTCCATGTGGGCGAGGATGTCAGATGGCCCTGTGCCTGACCTGCCAGGGGAACCCAGAGCGGCAGGTGGGACTGCCTGTGAGAAAGGGGCAGAGAACGCAGAGGCCATGAAGGAATCGAGCACAGGAGAGGAACCGGTGAATTCAGCAAAGGGTCCCACTAACCCGCTCCGGGGGCGCAGGCGTGGGGGTCGCTGTAGCCTGGGGCATTCAGGGCCGGGTGCCAGCAGCCCCTGCCGATGCTCGCCGCAGAGACACAGTGCTGTGGCCTCCCTGAGCCAGCGGCCACTGTGCCAACTCTGTCCTGGTTCCGCCTCCGGCCCTCCCAGCCTCCGGGCACCAGGGCTCGAGTCTCGTGGCTGCCGGGGCTGAGGGCGGGGGAGCCGTTGGCACGGGGCAGGGTGGCTGCCAAAGCTGTGGCCCCAGGGTGAGAGCTGACGTCCATCCAGGAGCATCTCTCTCCCTGCCAAGGGTTGAGCTCTCTGGGCCGCATGCCTTCCCTCTGACACAGGAGCCGGCATCCGTCCCTCAGAGCCACCCGCTGCCTGGACCCCAGCCTTACCCTATGGCAGCCTGATGACAGCTGCGGCCCCACTCGGGCCTCCCTCCAGAGGAGCCTGCCCTGTGCAATGCCAGGCGAAGGTCCACTTCAGGCAGCTGGGGCAGACCCTGCACAAGGAGATCAGGAACCCCAGATGCCAAGCTTGGGCTTTGAGAATGATGGGGAAGCCGCAGCCTTGGCCCAGACCAAGACTTCGCATCCTGGAGCTTGCCAGAGAGGAGGCTGACCCTTCCCAGGTTAGGGTGGGGGGCCCGGCCTTTCTCCCTCCACCAACACGTGCGGGGCTCCTGCCATGCCCGCTTCTGAGCTAGGTCCCGGGTGCAGGGTGACGAGACCAGCCATGAAGCCAATCCTCAGGCTGCTTTGTTGCGATGGGAAGCACATCTGTTCATGTGGGTGCCCACCCAAGATATCTCTCTCTGAACCAGTGGCTTCACGTGACAACACTCATCCTTACTGCATCGGATACGCTGCTGTTTCAAATTCTGACATTTTGTACAACAGTTGCTGGTAGCCCACAACACTGGGGTATGGCCTGCCCTCTGAAAAACCTCTGTCTGGTGGGGGAAAGATGTTTAAACAAGTGTCACAGAAGGTGAGGGTGGCCTGCTTCTGCCCCACTTTTGACCAACACCAAGGCTTTCAGGGTCCCAAACCCCACGTCTCTCATATGCAGATGGTTTTCAAGGGAAGTGGTGCAGCATGTTGGGACCTCACAGTCACATCAAGAGTATAAAAAGGGGCCCAAGAAAGTGGAGGGCTGAGGGGAGCTGTGGGAGGGTTTCTTTGGGAAGAACTATCACTTGTTTTTTCCAGGACCCCATGTGGCCTTGCATTGGTGGTGGGTCCGTGTCGGGTATGCGAAGCTCTTCCCAGGTCCACAGGGGACCTTCCTGGAGAGCTTTGACATGTTGGAGACAAGGAGGATGGGCCTCGCTGGGTCTCAGGAAGCTCAGGTGGACAGGTGACGAGGCCTGACTGCATGGGATGCAGAGGGGAGCTGTGGGCCCCCTGCTCTGGTGGCGGCTGTGAAACAGGCTATGGTTGGGCATGGCCGTACCCGAGCATGTGTGTGTATGTGTGTCTGGGGGCAGATACTCTGAGTGCTTCTCCTAGACCAGAGGTGGCAGGTGGCCGAGAGGGGCCGGTGTGTGCCACCACAGGAGGGGCCGCCTGGGGGGGTCGCAGGGCATGGAGGAAGAGGCTGTGGCTGGACTCATGGGTGCCCATGATGGGCAAAGGAAGGGGTCTCAGGGGTCCCTGGAAGAGAGCACACCTCCTGGGCTGAGGAAACTGCAGGGAGAAGGCTCAGCAAGGAGTCCCCCCAAATCCCACAGAACCCCCACCCTTGCCGGAGGGTGCCCTTGACCTGCCTGCCTGGTGTGGGGAGGAGTTGCCACACAGCTACCCTGTCTCTGTCCATGGGAGGGGCAGTTTCGGACCCAAGCTGAGATCATATTGACAGTGTGGCTGCAGGCTGCTGTTTTATCCAAGAAAGAACCGAACGACCACAGAATTGGCCTCAGGGTCAGCCCTGTTTTCACCCAGGGTCAGGACAAGATTGTGTCTGCTGAATAAAATGGAATAAAATGGGCTTTGCAGGTGTTTGCAATAAGTGGTATTTAGTGCCGTGACAAGGGCAGTACCTAGAGTGGGGGCAGGTGATGGGGAAGGGGGTTGGGCGGTCAGGGAAGGCTCCCAGAGGAGGCGACATTAAGATGAGGCCCCTGGGCTGAGTGGAGAGGGGGCCAGGGTGTGCCTAGTGCAGGAAACAGCCGCTGGTAGGGTCTCGAGGAGGAAGAGCCTGGGTCCCTGAGGGCTGGAGAAAGAGGTGGTCACAGAGGCTGGTGGGGCTGGAGGCCCGGGTACCGCTTGCCTGGATCCCAAGGCAACAGGAAGCCAGGAAAAGGTTTCACCCAGGAGGCAGCCATCTTGGATGAAATCACTCTGGTAGCTGAGGGGAAGGGAAAGGAAGGAGGGGAAGCCCCTGAGTCCCTTACAGCAGGAGTGAAAGACGCAGACAAGGCAGGCCAGTAGGGCTTGGGCTGGCCAGGGGTGAGGAGGAGTCTGCAGTTGAAGATGGCCGCTGTGGGACTCGGGCTACGACAGACCAGCCCAGTGTTGGGTGGCTGGGCTTGAAAGCCATGCTGGTGTCCCAGGAAGCAGCTGGACGTGCCAGCCTGGGGTGCAGTGGTAGCAACTGGGCTCCACTCTAAGTGTGGCCGCAGGAGGGGGACGTAGTGGGGAGGGGCAGAGGGTGTTTCCTGTTCTCTCTTCCTGGAAGCGGGGCCCAGGGTCAGTCAGATCCCAGAGGATGTGTCCCCTGAAGGAGGCAATGCCAGAGCCTGGAGGAAAGCCTGGACAACACCCCCCGAGGGGACTGATGTCTGCTGAGTCAGAGGCCATGGAGTGGACCCATGAGATAGGACAGAGAGTCAGCCACAAGGAGGCCTCTGCTGGTTGTGGAGCACTTTTGGTGGGGCGCTGGGGCGGCAGTGAGGAGCCAAGAGAAGGTGCCACAGGTCCACCTGTGTTAACTCACAGACACAAACTCTGTGGCCTCACTCTTCCCAACCTTCTCCATTATGGAAGCCTCAAATGGCGGCTTCCCTCGCCCTCCACGGTGCCCCAGATGAGGGTTCCTGGAAGGCAGGCCCCGGGTACCCCACTTTTCCTGGACCAGTCACGCTCCCAGCTGTTCTCCTGGGAAAATGAGGGGAAGTCCCACGTGGTTCTCGGGGTCTTATCCTGCCCCTGTCCCCGCACCACCACTGTCCCCCTGGCTGGTGTCAGGGGGAGGTCTCCTCTTAGGCTCGGTGGGCCTCTGCCGCCGCCCTTGTCAAATCACAAGAACAGAGCCCAGGCCAGGTCATGTAAGCCATTTATTGGTTTGTTTTAAAAATATGTATCTCATTTATACACAGAGTTTGGTGAGAAGTGCTCGATTAGCTCAGACAACAGCTGGCACTTGATGCTCCCTCCTTTTTCTACCCTCTTCCCTCTTACTGGTCATCATGCTGTTCTGGGAAAAAGAAAATGAGAGCCACGCTAAAAGCTAAGGAGTCAGGCCTAGCTTACCCTGCTTCAGCCACAGCCCTGGGCACCTGTGTCAGGGCTCCCAGGCCTTACACACACACACACACACACACACACACACACACTCGAAACCACAGCCCACAGCCCCCTTCCGGCCAGCTGGGCGGCCAGCAGGCCTGCACTCCCAAACCGCATTCCCACCCCTGCAGTGGGCGCCGAGTGCCAGGGAGGGGCACACACCGCTCCGAGCCTTGAGAGCAAAGCACAGAGAGAGCTACAAAAATAATATTTCCACTCGGAGAAGTGTGTCTGGAACGGTCAAAACCACGTCCCGCACTGGACTCAGGGGAAGCACGGGAGAAGAGAAATCACTGGGTGGGTGGGGGCATGGGGCCTAGGGTGGCCACCAAGGGAACTCGGGGCAACAGAAAGAAACGTAATACTTGACTCGCCGGCAATGCCCCCTCGGCACTGCCACGAGCTCACGACCATCCAGCCCTCCGACAGCTCGGCGAGGTAGGTGAGGAGCAGCGTTTCCAGCTTCCGGGGCTGCCCAGAGGCGGGTGGCGGCTCTGCTGGAGAGCTGGGACCGGCGGGCAGCTGAGCCCCTGCCTGCTCAGGCTCTGCCAGCCAACACTGTCACTCTCAGGGTGACAGGTCTCTGCATTTAAAGATTTGCATATGCTAAATAGGATTGTCAGCAGCTCAAGAAACCCTGGGGGTAACTGGACTAGAAAAAGTATTTTTCCCTGAAAAGGCCTTCTCACAAGACCTGTGGAGGGCCTAGACCCTGCCCCAGGTTGTCCTGCGGCTGGTGCCTCCAGGACCCCAGGCTGAGCCCAGAGGGGCTGCTCTGGGGCCACAGGGCTCCCTTTCCCAAGGTTGCCCACAGTCCATTCCCCTCCCAGGGCAGGGAAGTGTCTGACCCTCCCAAGGCTCCTTCCCGGTATAGGGCCCACGCTGCCCTCCCCGCTCTGCCTGGAGAGTTGCTGGGCACGGCACAGGAGTCCCCCCACCCCCACCCGGACACATGGTGAGAGGCAGAAAGGTCTGGAAAGAGAGCTCCGGTCATGACAACAGATTCCCTTCTTCAGATGCGCTGGGGACCCGCAGTGGAGGGCTGTTTAGCTTCTTAGCCCTCGTGGCACGGGGCTCAGACTTCTCTTCCCAGCCTGTGCGGTGGGGTCTGCCCGGTTCGGGAGCAAGGACAAGCTGGGGGCCAGGCCAAGCTTGGAGCTGGTTCCCTCGTGCCCTTCCCTTTAATGTTAATACTCGCGCAGAAGGCCAGGCTCTCCTGGGAAGAAAAGGCAACGTCAGCGCCTAGGACCAGCCCTGGGACCCCGGCCACTCTCTTCTGGAAGCTTTGTATTTTTGTAGAAATGACCCCAGTATGGCCTGCATAAAAACACAGGGGGCAAACAGGACCCTGGGGACAAGGGAAGGCCAGAGTGAACCCCCACTGACAAGAACCCTTCTGCCTGAGGCTCATGTGAGGGAGCTTGGGCTGCGTGTGGCCCGTGTCTGGCCTGGGTGTGTGGACTCTGCAGACGCTGGGGGAGGAGTGGGGTTCAGCGCTCTGGTGCCACAGCCCACGCAGCAGGGGAGCCCCTTCCGGCCCCGGGGCCGTGAGGGCCTGCGGGAGCCACACTGGGTTGTACGTTTGCTTTGAGAACAGAGTTCCGGCAGTTCCACAGACACTCTTGTTGGGAGTTAAGAATAGGCAGTGTGAACTGCTGCCGATGTCCACGGAAAAAACATTAGTTCTTCGCTCAAGTAAAAAAATATCAAATATAATAAATTTATGAAAGCCCATTCACAACATCTACAGTCTCAGTTTTGTGTTTCTTCTCAGCAGCTGGGATGGTAGAGCTTTTCAGAGCCCCAGGATGTGGCCTGACTGGCTCCGGCCACCGGCATGGGCAGGGCCTCCAGTGACAGGCCACGCTGAAAGGTCAGCTTGGCCACCTGCTTCTGGCTGTCAGTGTGGGTGCCACGGAACTCTGCCTTGTCGAGCCGCGGGCCCGAGGCCCATGGCTCACACCCCGAGCCCGAAGCAAGGAAGGCCCAGCCGATGCTGGCTTGTGGCCGCAGTCCCGTGAGCTGCGAAGCAACAGGCCGACCCCCTGTGCGTCCTGGCCCGCCGGGTTGTCGCTCACACGATGGACTCGCGGTCCCTGTCTGGGGACGGGGGGAAGTCCGCGAGATCCTCGCTGCGGCTGTAGTCGGACACCCGCACCTGGGGGTTATCGCTGGTGGCCCTGGTGACGCTGTCGTAGGAGGGCGGGAAGGACGTGGAGGAGATGGAGGAGCTGGAGGGGGGGGCAAGGCGCTGGGAGAAGTTCTCGTTCATCATGTAGGCGATGAGGCCCTCTTGCTCGGGGGCGTCCTCATCAGAGAGGCCGCTGCTGCCCGCCTGCTGGCGGAAGAGGAAGGAGGCGTGCTTCATGGAGCGCTGCAGC
Source organism: Meles meles (assembly GCF_922984935.1). Taxonomy (NCBI): domain Eukaryota; kingdom Metazoa; phylum Chordata; class Mammalia; order Carnivora; family Mustelidae; genus Meles; species Meles meles. The sequence continues at coordinate 31,385,057 of NC_060069.1, read as the reverse complement.
AGGTGCCGCCGGAAGGCCCGCTGGATGATGGTGGCCGACACCTCTTCGTGCTTGCGCCGGAGCGTGGTGGTGATGGGCTCGTAGGAGATCTTGGACGGGTTGGCCGCCATGAACTTCTCCTCCATCTGGATCTTCAGGGCATCCATCTCCCCAGACTCACCCAGGACCCTCTTGGTGAAGGCGAAGAGGATGTCCATGCAGTGGATCCGGTCCCCGCTCACCATGGGCAGGTCCATATTGATGAGGTTTATCTGGTTGGGCTTGGCGATGCGCAGCGGCTCAGACAGGGCATCGGCAAAGTCAGACAGGGCCGAATACTCGATGAACTGGGTGGCCTCCGGGTCGAACTTCTCCCAGATCTCGTAGAACATGTCGAAGTCATCCTCACTCAGAGGCTCGGTGCTCTCCTCTGTGGCCACGCTGAAGTTCTCCAGGATGATAGCGATGTACATGTTGACCACGATGAGGAAGGAGATGATGATGTATGTGGTGAAGAAGAGGATGCCCACGGCCGGACTCCCACAGTTGCCCCGGGAGCCGTTGCTGTTGGGCAGGTTGGGGTCGCAGTAGGGGGGTCCTGTGTTGAGGATAGGGCTGAGGAGGCCATCCCAGCCGGCTGATGTGGTGATCTGGAAGAGGCACAGCATGCTGTTGGCGAAGGTCTGGAAGTTGAACATGTCGTCGATGCCAGCCTCCCATTTGACGTAAGCAAAGTTGGCCATGCCGAAGATGGAGTAGATGAACATGACGAGGAAGAGCAGCAGCCCGATGTTGAAGAGGGCAGGCAGGGACATCATGAGGGCAAAGAGCAGCGTGCGGATCCCCTTGGCTCCTCGGATCAGCCTGAGGATGCGACCGATTCGGGCCAGGCGGATGACTCGGAAAAGTGTTGGGGAAAAGAAGTACTTCTGGATGATGTCTGAAAGCACAGTACCTATGGGAAACAACAGAGACCATGGGCACTTGTGCACCTCTGTCCTCCCTCTTGCCCTGTGTCACTGGATGGGTCTCTGTATGGCAAGGAGCTAAGGGGAGGGGGCCCCTTCAGGAGGACCAGGTCAATGGGGGCGTGCAAGGACCCTGCATCCTCCCATCTCTCTGGGACTCCGTTTCTCATCTATGATCCAGAAAATGAGATGCACAGTACCCACACCTTTTGCAAAGTGCCTTCCCAGATCTCTCTTCCTTTAGCCTTCTGAGGCCTCAAGGTGGCCTAACTTGGATCAGAACTCGGGCTTTTCAGCTCTTCATTACTCAAAGTGTGGTCCGAGGGCCAGCGGCCCTGGGATCTCCTGGGCTGGTTATCAGAACTGTGGATTCTCAGTTTCACCCGCAGTCCCACTGTGTTTTAATAAGCCCAGGTGATTCATGTGCTCATGGAAGGGCAAGAAGCACCGGCCCACAAGTCCGTGTTCTCCACTACACCGTGCCTGTCACAACTCAGCCTTTCTGCCATTGTCACTGTCATCCTCCCAGCCCTGCTAGCTTCCGGGGCTTCCCCTCGGTCTCTATTGACAACTCTGGGTTTGGAATTTCAAGAAGCAGGCATATAAGTTATAGGAGAAAGAGTGAAAAAAACTCTTTGTATTGGCCCAAGCGACCTTTCTAGATTCCTCACGTAAGCACGTCACCAGCTGTCATGTGTCATGTTTACTGTCAAGCCACTGGGCTGAGCATTTTATATCCATCCATTTAGCCCTTCCGGTCACCCGAGGAGGTAAGCGGATACCATCGTCCTCATTTTCCAGAAGAGGGAACTGAGAAGTGAGGTAACTGACCCAAGCTGTCACCTCGTCAGTGAGATGCTGGGATTCAACTCAGACCCTCTGGCTCCAAGTGGAGCTGTTAGCCAAGCCCTTCCAGTACGGCCAGGCACCAGGATCCGTAGGTGCTTCTGAGGTACATGCCACACTTTCTCCCAAAGCTCCCCACAACCGCCCCTCATTGGCCCTTTGCAGCTGCTGACATCCTGCATTCTCTAAAGCTTCTCTCCAGTCCCACCCGGCATGCTCACCCTCACCCCTGTCTGGGACCTCCCAGAGCATTTCCTGACCCTGCATCCAGCTTCTAACCATCTCTCTGTCATCACAGCTATGGCAGCCCCTGCCTCAGCTTCTGCGTTTTCCTCTGAGGTCACCAAAGGCATGGGCTGTATGTACATGGGCGGCAGAAAGAGGAAAGTCAGCCACCCAATGGCAGAGTTTCATGGGGGAGGGGTCAAGAGTTTGGGCTCTGAGCACAGGCGACAAAAAGGAAAAATAACCTTGAAGAACTGGGACTTAATCAAAACAAAAATTCTGTGCTTTGAAAAACAACCACCAAGAAAATGGCGTGACAACTCACAGAATGGGAAAGAATATTTGCAAAATGTGTATCAGCTAAGGGACTGGTTTCCAGGATATATAAAGAACTCTTACAATTCAACAATAAAAACATAAATAGGCTGATTAAAAAAATAAGCAAAGGATTTGAACAGACCTGTCTCTAAGACATTTCTCCTGTTATAGACCAAGACACACCACGGGAAGTAATCTATCAGCACATGAAGAGATGTTCAGCACCGTTAGTCATTAAGGAAATGCAAACCAAAACCTCAACGAGATGATCATGTCATACCTGCCAGCGTGGCTGTGGTAAGAAATTATAGACAGTAACAAGTGTTGGTGGGGATGTGGAGTCACTGGAACCCTTCTACATTGAGGGTGGGAATGTAGAACAGGGCACCTGCTTTCGAAAACAGTTTGGCAGTCCCTCAAAATCTTAGATGAGTGGTTTCAGGGGCTGAGGAGAGGGAAAATGGGAAGTGACTGCTAAAAGGGTGCAGAGTCTCTGTTGGGGGCAAGGGAAATATTCTAAGATGAGATGTAGAGGTGATGGTCGCACAACTCTGTGAATATACTAGCAAGTACAAAATCATAAACTTAAAAGGGCAAATCTTAAGGTATGTGAATTGTATCTCAATAAATTTACTATTTAAAAAGGGAGGGGCACCTGGATGGCTCAGTTGGTTAAGCGTCCGACTCTTGATTTTGGCTCAGGTCACGGTCTCAGGGTGATGAGATGGAGCCCCGTGTTGGGCTCTGTGCTGAGTGGCGAGTCTGCTTCAGATTCTCTCTCCTCTCTCTCTGCCCCTCCCACCTCCCTGCTCTCTCATTCGCTCAATAAATAAATACATAAATAACAAAAATAAAAGAGGATTTGAACCCTGAGGTCAGACATGGACGCGTGTCATGGTTTGAATGGTTGACTCTCCTACCAAATTCGTATGTTGAAATTCCAACTCCCAAAGATGATGGTATTAGGAGGTAAGACATTTGGGAGGTGCTATGGTCATGAGGGTGGGGCCCTCATGAGTGGGATCAGTGCCTTATAAAAGAGACCCCAGAGAGCTCCCTTCCCTTGCCCCTTCCACTTTGTGAGGACATAGTCACGAGGGTGCTGGTTATGAACCAGGGGAAGGACACTCACAAGAAGACACGACCATGTTGGTGCCTTAATCTTGGACCTTCAGCATCCAGAACTGTGAGAAAGGAATTTCTGGTGTTTATGAGTTACCCAGTCTGGTGTTTGGTTATAGCAGTCCGAACAGACAGAGTATGAATCCTATCTCTTCTGTTCCTAGTTGGATAATTTCCTTTCCTCAAAGTAGACTTTGTAAGTTCAATCGCACAAGGCTGGTGATGTCTGAAAGAGTCTGACACACATCTTCGTGGCTAAACTCTAGAATTATCCATCTCCAGGGATCAGTTCTATCCTAGAGGGCTACCTGTTCTCATCCCTGGAGACTCATCTCACCCTAAGAAAGCCTCTTCTTCCTTTAACCTTTCCCTTGGGAGGGCTGGGAAGCCTGTCCAGCTCCCATTACCTTTCCCAGATTCATCCTTGAAGCTCTCACAGAGAGCAGAGACCTGTGTTCTAGCATCCCATGGAGGGTGTGCTGGCTCCTCTGTCAGGAAGGCCCCCGCTGGCCTGAGTGGGCCTTCCCAGACAAGTTCTCTGTGGAGGTGTGTGTGACTGTGTGTGTGTGTCAGGGAGAGGTGTGGAATGCAGCGAAAACAACAAAGGAGTCTAGTACACTTGGCATTAAGTACAGACACAGGACTGGAGGAAAGGCCTGCATACCCACCCACTATGGAGAGGATGACAACCACGAAGTCAAAGATGTTCCAGCTGTTGGTGAAGTAATAGTGACGGAGGGCAGCCATCTTGATGATACACTCGCCTGTGAAGATGGCTACAAAGAGCAGGTTGATCTTGGCCAAGATGTTGACCTTCTCAGGGCTCTGGTCGTCTGTCTCCACCATCATGGTCACCATGTTCAAACAGATGAGAAACATGATGGTGACATCGAAGGCCTGCTTAGTCACAATGTCGAACAGGAAGCCCTGGTACTTGTTCTGGAAGGAGGGGCAAAGGATGGGCTCAGCTGGGACCTCAGATAGGCCTGTTGCTGCCCCTCAGCCCAGACCACCCACTCTGTCTCTCCACCCTCTGGTGAGACCGTTGGGGTGAGAGGATGTCAGGAGGCTGAAACAGCCTGGCTCTCCTGCTTCCAGGCCCAGCCCTCCGGCTCCCTCTTCCTTGGTCTTTTCAGGAAAGGATTTCTCCTATCCAGACCTTCCCTAACACATCATCGTTCACTGTGCTTCTCTTTTTTGCACCCAATGTCTGATGGCTCAAGGTCAAATTTAAAGTTCAATCCTGGTAATTGGTTCTCAGGTTAACAAATTTTCTCCATCCTTTATGGAATTGATTCTGTTTATTCAATTAACTATATTTAAGTGTCTTTGTTAGCCACCTCAGATTATCTGGAGAAAGAGAGAAAACTATAAATAGCACATACACACACACACACACACAACTAACATAAAACAAAGCATGGTGAAAGGGTAGGAATTAGATAAAATTGATGAACTGGATTAAAAACCTGGTACAGTCACTTCCTAGCTAGTGATTTGGGTTATGTCACCTAATTACTTTGAGTACTGATTCCCCCCCCCTCCACTTTTTTGAAGAATGGCTTGGTCAGGCAAGGGAGTCAGTCTCACAGGGGACTGAGTGTCCCTCCTGGCACCACCTGCCAGGGGACTCGGGCTGAGTCTGTCCCCTGAAGGAAGAGGCTGTGAATGAGGGTGGGCAGACAGAGGCTGCCTTGCTCTCACACTCTGGCAGGGGAGGAGGGCGCACTCAGAGGAGAAGGACTCCCGTGGGAGGGAGCCCTCCTGTTTGGAACAGCTGCCCATGCCTTCCTCACTTCCTCCAGGAGTCTGAGGTGCCCGACAGCGCCCCTCCGTCCCTGCACTGACCCACTGACCCATGACCCTGGCTGACTGATTTTTTTTGGGGGGGAGGATTAAATTTTGGAGCAGTTTCATGTTCTTTCATTCTTGTACATTAAATACCATCAGATTAAAAATGCCCAAATAAAAATCTTCATATGAAAATATCATATATCATATTTTAAAGAATATTGATTTTTCACAACCCTGTTCTCAACCCTTCCTCAGTCTCTTTGAATAGATCAAATGCATGATAAGTCTTCTTTGTGGTCTTCCTGGCACTTTTTCTAACCTTTTGGGTCCAAACCCCACTCCTGACATCGGCAAACTGTTTGTGGTACCATAGAGAAAGGATAAACAAGATGTCAAATCATGTGTTATTTTCCTTAATACATTCTTGGAGCAACTTTCCCAAACTTTGCAGATTTCCCTTTTCTGTAGTGTAAAACTGCTTCCAGTGATATCATCCTATAAAACCCCTATTGATTAATGAATTTGAAAAGTACATATCTAAGAATTTTTCTATTAAGGAAACAGACAAATCTGAGTGGACAATTTGGGCAAGCTCACTTAGGCTTTCATTGGAAAATTCAGTGGCCCTGGAGTTTGGGGTTTCCCAGGCCCCCCCAGCCCAACCCTCCACTCTTGCTGAATCAGAAGCTGGCTCACCAGGGGCCTCGGGATGGGCTTCTGGGGTTTCTTGGAGCCCAGCTTCTTCATGGCGTTGTAGTACTTCTTCTGCTCCTCTGTCATGAAGATGTCCTGGCCCCCTAAGTGCAGAGAGACAGCACCAGACTCATTTTGGGCTTCTCAGGGGCTTTGGCATGGGGCATATAGGGATCTTGCCTCCTTGATGCGGATGCCTTGACCAGCCTCCTTCTCACTTCCTCTCCCGGTGGAGAGAAGTATGTCCCTATCCTGCACCAGAGAGTCCTCCCCAAATCTGCTTTTGCAGGGTCCCTGTCTCCCTTTACTCTGAGGCCTCTCTGGCTTTGGGAGGTGCAAATCCAGTCCCCATCCCCCTCCCTCTCCTCTGTCCAGCTCAGCCACCCTGGACGTTCTCTCTGCCTAGCTGATAGCACTGGAGAGAGCCCAGGCCACTGTCTCAATTGTGGACCGGGTGAGTAGTCCCGACCCTCAGCCCAGCTCCTCTCAGGAGCCTCCCGGGTCAGGTAGGCTAGGGCACGCATGGCGTCCCTCCTTCCATCTTACAGGTTGAGGGGGCTGTTACGTCAAGGACATGCCCCTCTCCCACCCACTCCAGCAGCGCAGGAGGAAGACCGGTTGTCCCCAGCAGGAAGGCGGAATGGAGCCAGGGCCAGAATGGCTCCTCAGTCCCCTGGTACCCAAACCTCCCCCGCCGGCCCACAGGGAGCAGGTGCTCTACGCATCTTTTTCTTCTGTTGGTTGAAGTTGTCGATGATGACACCGATGAAAAGGTTCAGGGTGAAGAAAGACCCGAAGATAATGAAGATGACGAAGTAGATGTACATGTAGAGGTTGTATTCCCACTGGGGCTGCTCTTCATACTGAGGGGGAGAAGCCAGACACGAGGGTCAGGCCGGCAGGAATGGGGCAGGGCTGCCTGGGCGAGAGGGTGTGCCTGGAGCGAGGGCACCAGCACAGGGCTGCTTGTCTGCGTGTCTGTGCGTGCAGCGCGGGCCTGGGCGGGCGGGGCCGGAGTTCAGAAGAGTGACAGCTGGGGGCTGACACTGTGACGGGATGGGGTATAAGGACACAGAAGAAACTTGATCTGCATCTTTATTCCTTCCACTTGGTCTCTTCTTGGGTAAGACTAAGATTCAAGTAAATTACAGTGAAATTAATTTGAAAGATATTGGAAGATTTGGGGTTCCTTGGGAGATCATGCAACTTTGACCCCGGGCCTGGCCTGGGCCTTCCAGAGAGGCTCAACTGCAGGCTGACACAGGACACTGGCCGTTGTGGGGTGGGCTGTTGGGTGTGGGCACTGAGGCGCTAGTGGCCAAGCGTTCTGGAGCCTCAGGTGCCTGACTTGGCGGGAGAGGCCAGCATGGTTACCTACCCCCCTGGAGTCCACAGCTGCATACATAATGTCCATCCAGCCTTTAAATGTTGCCTGGAAGGAAAAGACAAGAGTAAGAATCAGTGAACTTGCATCTATTGAACTACGAGGGGCTCTTGTCTGGACAGATGAGGTCAGGCAACAGCTTCCTACGAGAAGCAAGCATCGTGCCCCAGCCCTTCGGCCAGGTCCACATGACTGTGTGGTCAGGAAAAGGCCTTGTTCAGGGCTGGAGGCGGAGGGGAGGCCGGCTGAGTTCACACCCTAAGGAGGCCACAGAGTGGGGTAAGAAGTTTCTTGAAGTTGGCTAGGAGACTGAGGAGGACTGAAGGAGGTCTGCCTATCAGATCTACCTTCATTCCAGATTCTAAAACGATGCGGTCCTACAGCAGGTATCAGCAACAGAGAGGTGGACCTCCATCCTGACCTGGTCCCCTCTGTCGTGCACCTCAGAGAAGCCTGTGGCTTCTTCTCTGTGGCCTCTCAGGATGGCCCTGAAGCATGCCCACCTCCCCTCATACTTAAGGGGGGTCCTTTTGCAGTGGTGTGTTGGTAAGTGGCTAACAAACAATGCCCTAATTGTTGTGTTTGCCAATTTCTCTGGGTAAACACTCCCACCATGGTCAGTTTCAAGTTACCAACAGGCTGTTACTGAACACAGATGTGGGAAGAAACACATAGGAGTGGGGCTTTATAGTCTCCACTGTATGGATACAGCACGTATGAACAACCTCAGGGGCATACATGATAATAGGTGGTAATAGTGAATTTTGTTTTTAATTTTATTTTTTAAAGTAATCTCTACACCCAACATGGGGCTTGAACCCACAGTCCTGAGGTCAATAGTGGCATGCTCCTCTGACTGAGCCAGCCAGCCACCCTATGATTTTGTTTTAATATCACTTAATGAATTATAAGTTTATAAAATCTGATTTTTCACCACGGCTTGCAAAATGTCTGAAAATGCAACAATCAGCTCCCATGAGCCCACACAAGCCTGCTGCCCCAAGGCAGCAGAGGAGGCGGCCTGATGCCACAGGGTTCTGGTGTTGGCTGCACTGTCTGCCCCTGCCTGGGCTGCTACGAAGATTCTGGAAGAACCTGAGAGACATGCTTGGTGGTGAGGCTGACTGTCCAGGGGGGTCTCACTTTTGTCCTTGGCAAAAGCCAATCCTGCCCCAAGCCTCCTTTCAGGGTACAACTGCCCATACAAACTTTCATGTCTGAGAGTTCTTCGGACACAGGCAGGGCAGATGGGGAAACTGAGGCTGCCCCAGAGCAGGCAAGCTACTTCAGCGTCCCGTGCCAGGAAGCCCTGTCTGGTGCAGAGAGGGCTGGGCATGCCCTGGAAACCAGCTGCTGGAGAGCACCCAAAGTGACGAGATGCTTGTGACTGCTTTTCTGGCCACTATGTCGTTTTGTTGGAATGGCCTTTCCTTCCAAGTTCTGACATTTAGAGGGAAGTCTCTGGGACAGAGGCTCTCTGGATTTGGCTCTAATCTTGCCCTCTAGGAGATATTTCAGGGAGTCTTTGGAAAAAAGCTACCCCTGGGATTGAAGGGAGAGCTGGAGGAGCGGGTAGATGAGCATTACATTTTCAGATGAGAGCCCACTGAGTGTTCCTCTGCTTTGGGGACTAGAGACAGGTCTCTGGGCTTAAGGCTGGGGTAGCAAGTGAAGCAAGTTATGGTTCTCTGTGTTACGACTCTGTCTGCGGTCAAGGCTACTTGTAGGTTAACTTCATGCTCTTGTATCATGCTCACTGAAGCCCCCACCCTCACAAATCAATGGACACTTTGGAAGGACTGGGTGGGGTCATGTGTGTTTCATAACAGAAGGCTGGAGTCACTGTGTGGCTAATAGTTCAGCCTCTGTGTGTCTCTGGTCTTTCATTTTTAACCTGTGTCATCACACTGCCAAGTTGGTAGCGTGAGGCTGTCAACTTGGCCACGGGCTGGGGAGCTGGGTCTGCCTCAGTGCTGAACCCCCATGCCATGCGTCTTGGAGAATGTGGCACCTGTTCTAGAATGGAAAATCCAGGGACTTCCCAAGGAGCCAAGAAGTCTTTGGAGTATCCTTAGCTTCCTTTGGGCAGTGTGACCCTATAGCGAGGATCCAGAGGGGGCCCGCTGTCCCCCTCCTGCCCACACTGTGGATGAAGGTGCCTGTTGCTGGACAGCCAGTGGGAGAAAGGAAGTCCCCCCTCTCCAGGACTTACCACCTGCAGAAGGGCCAGGTACCCGGCCCCCACGTTGTCAAAGTTGACTTTCACCTTGGTCCAGTACAGTTCCCCAGTCACGTTGAAAGACTCACAGTCGCTCTTGTTGTTCACGATGGTGTAGTTCAAAGGTAGGTCTCCCTCAGTCTGATTGATGCATCTCCCAAACTTCCCCGCGAAGAGGTTCACACCCATGATGCTGAAGATGAGCCAGAAGATGAGGCAGACGAGGAGGACATTCATGATGGATGGGATGGCGCCCACCAGGGCATTGACCACAACCTCAAGTGGACAGAGAAGAGGCTCCGTTCCTGGGAGTGCCCAGAGCATATGCCCTTTTCAAGATGCGCCTACCCACGCCCCTGCTTCCCCCACTTAACTCCACCCTGTGTGGAAGCCCTGATGGGGAATAAAAGGAGAGATAAGGGGGGGGGGGTTGGTGGGTGGGGCGGGGGTAGAGAACACACACACACTTTTTGTTGTTTTTGCACACTAACGTCCGCGACAACTCCAGAAACTCTGCCTTTCCCTTCTGGTCCTGCCCTGAATTCATGACCTTCACAGTGAATTTTCAACAGGGTCTCTCTAGTCAAGTGTGCCAGCAGTCTGATGGGAAAGGGCCTCCAGAGACACATTCTCTGAGCTGCGTTTCTGGTTTATTTTGGGGTTGCTGCTACTAGGAAGGATGGGTGTTCTCCCTAAAGGACGCTCTGGGGACCTCTGTGAGGCATGTCTGGTGGGGGCTTCGGCAGTTCTCCAACATCGTGGTGAGAGCCCAGCTGGGAGGGCAGGGGCGGGTGTGATGTGGGCGCTCCCTGGGCCTCTGCCTTCCCGCGGCAGCTCTCTGACCCCGTGGAGCCCTGGTGTTGGTCTTGTCGTCGAAACTCAGAGCACCCCAGGGAGGCTTCCTTGGCAAAGGCTTATGGTGGCCTCTGCTCCCCTGAGGGCTGAGTGTCCAGCCGTCCTGGAGTCAGGAAGGTGTTTGACTGGAAGTGACGCTGATGTGGGGCCATGTGGTGAGCATGGGACCGGGACGGGTGACGTGGACACGTGCAGGTGAGAAGGGTTCCCTGGTCCCCAGCAGGCATGATGAACAGGGTGGAAGCCATGGAGGTGGCTCCGCGGCCGACAGCCCCAGCAGAGGCCCTTGTCCGTGGCCACTCACATCTCCCCGACAGCCCTTGGGAACCAAATGCCCTCAATCCCAAGAGACATTGAACTTAGGGTGGGATGATTCACTTGTGAATGCTTTCCCACCAGGAATAAGTGACTTTTTCCCTCTTAGGGGTGTGGGCAAAGTTTGAAACCATCAACCAAATGGGGGCCGTGGGATGGGGCCTGCTGGGTCAGCAAGAGACACACAGGTGTGGCTGCTGAAGCCTCAGCAGAACTGGGCAGGTTTTGTAAAAAAACAAAAAACACATGTGCACACAAATGCACATACGTGTTTGTTTTCTTGCTCTGTATTACGGGGTAATGTTTTTTTCTTGGTGAGGCTTTTATTTCATTTTATTTTTAAAAGATTTCACTTATTTACTTGACACAGAGAGAGCGAGCGAGCACAAGCAAGGGGAGTGGGAGAGGGTGAGGCAGGCTCTCTGCTGAGCAGGGAGCCTGATGTGGAGCTTGATCCCAGGACCCTGGGATCATGACCTGAGCTGAAGGCAGAGGCTTAACCCACTGAGCCACCCAGGCGCCTTGGTGGGGCTTTTAAAGTTGCCTTGTATGCACATATTCTTTGGTGAAATTTGGTGACTTAAAAAATGCATAGGGCTGGGGCGCCTGGGTGGCTCAGTTGGTTAAGCCTCTGCCTTTGGCTCAGGTCATGATCTCAGGGTTCTGGGATCCAGCCCTGCATCGGGCTCTCTGCTCAGCATGAAGCCTGCTTCCTCCTCTCTCTCTCTGCCGGCCTCTCTGCCTACTTGTGATCAATCTCTCTCTGTCAAATAAATAAATAAAATATTAAAAAAATGCATAGACAGCAACATGGACAAGACTGGAAGAGATTATGCTGAGCAAAATAAGTCAAGCAGAGAGAGTCAGGTAGCATATGGTCTCACTTATTTGTGGAGCATAACAAATGACATGGAGGACATGGGGAGATGGAGAGGAGAGGGAGTTGAGGGAAACTGGAAGGGGAGATGAACCATGAGAGACTATGGACTCTGAAAAACAACCTGAGGGTTTTGAAGGGGCGGGGGTGAGAGGTTGGGGGAACCAGGTGGTGGGTAACAGGGAGGGCACGTACTGCATGGAGCACTGGGTGTGATGCCAAAACAATGAACACTGTTATGCTGTAAATAAACAAATAAAAAAAATGCATAGGGCTCTGCACTTAGAAATTAGTGTGAAAGAGTTTGCCAAGTAAATGCCATCCGCTGCGTGATGGTGAGGGTAGAGCTGCTCCCTCCTTGCTTCTTCACCTTGACTGGCACAGCCGTGCTGCCCATGGCAGACCAAGAAGACAGCCTGTGTCTGCCAGGAGGAGGGCACACACAGGCGGGCCCGTGGAGGCAGAGCGCACACACAGATGGTCCCCCACCCCAGAGCAGAAGCAGGAGGTGGCAGGCCTATGGGGAGGGGTCTCACCGCTCTCCACCCTCTGGCTGCTTGCGAGCCCAGCAGCACTCCTGCTAGAGACCTTACACCCCGCCCCTACAGGCTGGGGGGCCACAGTCCCAGCTTTGGGCTGGGCTTCTCGGTCAGCCAGCGGATCCGGCTTGTCTCAGTGGAGTCCCCTCCCACTGCCCTGGCAGGAAGGCAGTCACCCCCCTTACTCTCATGCCCTCAAACCGTGACAGGGCTCGCAGGGGTCGCAGTGCACGCAACGTCCGCAGCGACTTGATGGGGCCCATCTCGGCAAAGCCCAGGGTGTTGGCTACCAGGCTGATGAGGGAGACCTGTGGGAGGTGAGGTGGGCGTGAGTGCCATGGGGACGGCTTTAGAGACGGGTGGTGGGTCTCCCAGCCCACCTAAAGCAGGGCCAGTGTGAAGAGCCAGCAGGCTTTCCCCATGTCTAGTCTGTGCTATTTCCAGCGGCATCGTCTTTGTGGCCGCCACACACTGGGCTGGCCTTCCTGGGGCCAGGGAGCCTGGGGGTGAGACTGTGTGTCCCAGCTTTCAGGTCTTTGCTGAGAGCCTGCTCTGTGCACTCACTAACCCGTGGACTTGGGATGCATTCTCCCTGTTCTACGGATAGAAACCGAATTCCCAAGCCAGCCACCGCACGGAGGAGCTGGCACACAAAGCCTGGGCTTTCGGTCCCCACCGGCCCTCCTTCGACTCAGATTCCTGGGCCTGCCCATCCCTCCCCCAAAGAAGTCTCTTCTTGGGAAGGAAGGACGGGCCTGGGCTGACTGTGAGCAGACAGACGATCCTGGGGCTCTCCCCCAAAGCCAGACTTTGCAACATCAGACATCTTGGGAGGTGGGAGACGCGAGCAGGGACCCCGCGGCCCAGCGACCAGCTCTGGCCAGTCTGTCCCCTCGTTCCCAGCAGTTTGCCCCCACTGTCTGTGACACTGACGCTTGTGCACCTGCCCCAGCAGAGCCCTTCCGTCTCGGCTGAGGGCCACTCCATCCTTCCAGCTGCTCGGGCCACAAGCCTTGGTGTTATCCCTGCCTCCTCTCTGTCTCTCACACCCTCCGTCCACCCCGGCAGGATTTCCTGTTGGCTCTGCCTTCCAAATACATCAGAAGGCCAGACACTTCTCACCACCGCCACGGCCGCCATCCCGGCCAGGCCACGGTCCTCCCCCCTGGACAGCCGCCACGGCCTCCTGACTCTTATGCCTGCCTCCATGGGTGTCCCCCCCCCACCCCGGGCTCCTCCAGTAAGAGGAGTTGCTTCATGCCACTCTTGTGCTCGGAGTGTCGCCATGCCTTCCCACTTCATTCTAAATAAAAGCCCACGCTTTTCCAGGGTGGTGCCCTGCTCTGCCCCTTGCCATCCTGTCTCATCTGCTGCTCTTCCTTTCCCCGCTGACTCTGCTCCGGCCACTCTGGCCTCCTTGCAGTTCCTCAAGTATGCCAGGCATGCTCCACCACAGGGCCTTTGCACTGCTGTTCCAACCTCTGTGTGGAAGGTTCTGCCTGGCTAACCCCAGCTTCCTTCACATTTGCTCCAGGGTCATCTCAGTGAACCCAACCTGGTCAGCCTATTTAAAGTTGGCATCTATACCTTCCCCTCGCTAGCGCCCTGGCCTTCTTAATCCCTTCGTTCTCCGCATCTTATTTCTCCCTGGTACACGTCAGCTTCTAACCGAGTATAAAGCTGGCTTACTGGGTGCGTTTTTGTTTGCGGTTGCCTTACTCCGTGTAAGCAGAGGTTTTAGTCTATTTTGGTCCCCGAGATCCCCAGCACCTACGATAGTAGATACCCAATAGTACTTATTGAAAAAAAAAAATGCAGGGATTGATTCTGGAAGTAGCCTTCTCCAGACCCTGGGGCCTGAAGACGGCATTTCCCGTGAAGTGAGGGGGCAGCACGGCCCTCATCTGAAAAGCTGGATTCCAGTCTCCACTTCCTTCTCCTCGACCTTGGGCAAGGCCCCTCTCTGCTGAGAGCCTCAGTTTCCTTCTCCACAGGCTCACTTTCCAGTTCTGGGACTGGACAGGAAGCACTGGACGGTCCCCTTTGCCCGGCCTCAGCCCTGAGTTCCTCAAGGTGGTGTCTTGGGGGGCTTCCCTGGAGTCCTTGCAAACTGTCTCCTGCCTTCCCTGAGGAGAGTAGCTCAGCAGTCCCAACTTCCCGAGAAGCTGCCGGAATAGCTGGGTGAGGAGCCTCAGGGCAGTGCCAGGATCCCAGGCCCTCTCGCAGCCCCAGGGCAGGAGGCTTCTGGGTCTCCTTCCTCTCAGGGAGCCTCTGAGGACCTCAGGCTGTAAGGGCAGCTAGACCTCCCTCCTGCTCTCTCTGCCCCCCAGCACCCCTCCCCCCAACATTAGCATCCTCTCAGTCACTGGGGTGATAGAAAGAGGCTTGAACCAGAGGCCCAAGGACCTGGATCTGTGTCTCTAGCCCAAGGAGCCTCTCCTGCTATGGCCACCCATGGACTGACCTCCCACCTGGGCTGAGCCCCTCTTCCCTTTAGCCCCTGAGTCGAGTGTGGGGCTGAACAGAGGCTTGGGCCTCTTGTGCAACCATGGGAAGGACAGCCCCTGCTGGTGGGCAGAGCCCGAGGCCAAGCCCGGAAGCCACGCGTGCCCTCTGGAAAGCCCTTCTGGGTCTGCAGACATGGACCCACGTTCCATTCCACAGGACCCTTCACCACCAGACGGTGAGCCTCACCGGAGCCCTCTGTCTCTGCCTGTTCCCTCTGCCCCCAGGCCACTCCACACTCTGGTCTCATCTTCTCTCTGGTTATTCTCCCACTCACCTGTGCTCAGGAGCCCTGTTGGGCCCTGCGCTCACCCTGCTTGGCACCCAGCAGGGGTCTGGGGCCTGGGAGGCTGTGGGGCAGAGGCCTCCCATTCTATCTGCCAACTGGGTGCTCAGAAGACATGCCACCTCCTGTCCTAGACCCTCCCTGGACAGGCAGGAAAGCTGTGCCAGCTACCCAGTTGTCCAGGGGAGCAACCCAGAGCCCCTTAGTGACTGCACCGCTCTCTCACCCTCCCCCAGTGGTACCTTCTTCCTGAGCCCAGAAGATCCTGCCCCTCCCTGCCCAGAATCCCTTCACCAGCCCTGTCCCCTCTGGCCTTTGACTCCCTTTCTCCCCTGCACAGACAGTCTCCTACCATGTGTGGACACAGAGGTTCTTAACTGGCCGCCTGTCTAGGGGGCCTGACAGACACCTCACGACACACGTGGGTAGTGCTGGGATACAGGCTAGTCTGCTCCCTGACTTCTGGCCATCCTGAGGGGGCGGTGTGCGTGGGGGGGGCACTCCTGCTTGGACTGCTCCTCACTTTTCCTGGTAGTAAGTCACGTCTCCCCAGAAGCGTAGGTCTCCCCTTGCTCCTCTGTCTCTCCAATTTGGGGTTCTGATGGCCACACCCAGGTTCCTATCCTTCCCAGCCTGGGAACCTTATGGGCAGGGCCTGGGGCTCTCCTGTGACCCCAGATGGCGGCCTCCCTCCCCTCTGCATGCTCCGTGGCCCAGTTGAGTGCCTCACCTCAGCCCGCTGACTCCCACCCGCCCTGTCCCTCCGTCCTCCGGTCCCTCTGCTTCAGCTCCTTCCTGCCTTGGCCGCCCGTCTCCCCACCCCTCCCTGTTTCTGGGCCTCACTCACATCCACAATGAGGAAGTCCAGCCAGCACCAGGCGTTGGTGAAGTACTTCTTAAAGCCATAGGCCACCCACTTGAGCAGCATCTCCAGCACAAAGACGTAGGTGAACATCTTGTCGGCATACTCAAGCAGAACCTTGATGGTCTTCCGCTCCTCCAGGTAGATATCCTCAAAGGCCTACAGATCAGGCCAGACAAGGGGGACATGACGTTCTAACCACCACCCATCCCACCCTTCCAGAGACTTCATCTCTAACAGGAGGCCCTGCCCAGGAGGGCAGGAGCAGACGCCCTGGTAGAGGGGCCCCTCGGAGGTCACACTGGACTAGAACAGCATTGCTTCCCTGGCTCATGAAATGTTCTCACGCGGTATGAGGACAACGAAGCACAGCGTGTGGTGAGAACGCTTCCTGCTGGAGAGTGAGGCTCAATCCTGAGCTAGTGTATCTCTCGAAAACTTGCTGATCTCCCGGGTTAACACGGAGACCCTGTGTAGGAGGAGCTCAGGGCTTCCTGCTGCAAACCCCACCAACCCTCCTTTTGTTGCCATTTTGCTATGTGCTTGATGCAGCTACCTACTTTTCATAGGACACAAAATTGGTGTCCAATGATAACAATCTTTAAAAGTCCCCCTTTACAACGTGTTTATGGAAACACACAAAAACCAGGGAGAGCTGATCGAAAGCAAAACTCCAGTAAATGCTAGCAAAGGCAGTTTGTCAGTAAGAACAAGACCAGGTATCCTGGGGAGCCCAAAGCTCCTGCAACCCTCAGAATCCAGGAATCAAGAGCTTCTAAGACGCTAGCAGGGGTCTTTCTCCACCTCGTTTCTGCCTCAAACTGAATTCCTGAGCCAACGGAGGAACTCTGCTGGCTCCCAAGTGCCCTCTGGTACCTCCTGTCCTGATCCGTACCTGGGCCTCTCAAGCCACCTCTCCCCACCCACAGTGTGCTTGGAGACTCCCCGGCTAGGCAACGGAACACGTCACCGGGGGCCCAGGGGAGTCACCTCTGCTTGTCACTATGGGCCTCTCTGCCAGCCTGCGGGGCCCGCATGAGCCACAGCGGCCCGGCTGGTCCATGCCGTCAGCCCTGACGTGCACTACCCGGGCATAGGTGTGGCTAATCAGTCAGTGTAGACAGCACGGCAGGATAATTCAGGTTCCTAAAATGGACTCTGGAAGTTGTTCAAGACGAAAAGTAGGTGGGTTTTTTTTCTCACTATAAAAATGTGTGCACAAAAAATTAAATATAGACATTATAAAAAAGAACAGAACGCAGCTCTGATTTCATGACATTATAGTAACCCCTGCTAATATTTAGAGCAAAACTCTTTCTGACACTATTTGCGTGTGTATACGAGGACACAGTTTCCTAAGATAAACTATTTTGCTTTTAAATTTCTTTTCCACTAAACAGTCTTTTGAGTGTTTACCTACTCTATAATGTGAACACATGTGATGTAGTATTCTTTTAAAAGGCTGCATAATATTTTATTATTTGCATATACCCTTGTGTTTTTAGCCCAAACTCCTATTAATGAACATTTCAGCTGTTTCCAATTTCTCACTAGTAGAAACAACACTTCAGTGAGCAGTGTGTCTGATTATCTGTTCGGGATAAATTTCTAGAACTGTGATGCCAGGTCAAGGGTGTATTTTGGGTACAGACTGGGAATAGGATTTCCGGCTGGGGACACCGACAGACACTCCCTCCAGAGTGCACCAAGTCGGCTCTTTCCTCACCCCTCCCCTGACTGTGGTGGGGTTTCTCCTTTGTCACTCTTCCCAGCCTAAAGAATGAAAGTTGTATTTTGTTACATTTTAATTATTTTATTACTAGTAATGCTGACATCATTTCCTTGGATATCTGCAGTATTCCTTTTGCAAACTGCCTGTGCCTCTTGGTCTATTTTTTTTTTTTTTTACTTGAGTATCTGGTTTAATCAGAGATGTTAACTGTTTTATACACTCCATCCCAGTTGTGTGCCTTTAAATCTTGTTTAGTTTTTCCACCGACTGATGAATGGACAAAGAAGATGTGGTATGTATGTGCACTGGAGTATTACTCAGTCATCAAAAAGAACAAAATCTTGCCATTTGCCACGATGTGGACAGAGCTAGAGAGTATTATGCTAAGTGAAGTAAGTTGGGCAGAGAAAGACAAATACCATACAATTTCACTCACTTGTGGAATTTAAGAAGCAAAACAGATAAACATGGGGGGCAGAAAGGGAGAGGTAAACCAGGAAATGGGCTCTGAATGATAGAGAACTAACTGAGGGTTGATGGATGGGCTCAATAGGTGGATGGGTATGAAGGTGGGGGCGTGGCAAGCACTGGGTGTTGTATGTAAGTGATGAATCACTAAAGTCTACTCCGGAAACTACTATTACAGTGTGTATTAACTAACTGGAATTTAAATAAAAACTTGAGGGGCGCCTGGGTGGCTCAGTGGGTTAAGCCTCTGCCTTCAGCTCAGGTCACGATCTCAGGGTCCTGGAATAAAACCCCGCATTGGGCTCTCTGCTCAGCGGGGAGCCTGCTCCCCGCCCCTCTCTCTGCCTGCCTCTCTGCCTACTTGTGATCTCTGTCAAATAAATAAATAAAATCTTAAAATAAAATAAAAACTTGGAAAAGAAAACAAATTAAATAAATTCAACCTACTAAAAAAAAATCTTCTTTACTTTTGTTTACCATACCGGATTTTCACACTTTATTTTCATTTGTTATATCATTTAATAGAATTACATCATTTATTATCATTTCCACCTAGTAAAACTTTCAGTGTCATGTTAAGAAAGCCCTTAGCTAGTCTAAGCCTAGAGAGAAATAATGATGCTTCTTTTCTTCTTCTTAGTCTTTTGAACTTTCATTATTTTATATTACACTTTTAAAAATCCAATATATTTTGGTGAAGAGCAAATATCCATTTTAATTTTTTTTCAGAGTAGCTTGTCACCATTACAACACTCTATTAATGGATTAGAAGTCAACTTTACCATATAAACTACATTTCTATATTTACTTAAGTCCACTGGACCTCTCTGTGTGCTTTTATTGCTGTCTGTTCCTAAATTAGTATGAATTCTCCTGGCCATTTTTAGTAATTTTCAAGATAAAATTAGCAATGTTTTGTCAAATTCCCTTTTAAAATGTTGCAAATTTATTGTTATTGCACTGAATTTATTAACTGCATTAGGACCTAATATGGAGTTCCCCTACCCAAGACCAGAGTATATTTATAGTATACCTATTGGTCTGTCTTCTTTTACAGTGCTTAGCAAAGTTTTAGAGTTTTCTGCATGTACCTCTTACAACATCTCATGTCATATTTATTCCCTGTTATTTTGTGCTTACAATGTCTAGCAAATAAGGACTATTCCAGAAATGTTACTTACGACTAAATTGTTTCTGATAGTATAAAAACAACCACAGGAACAATTCTTTGGGTATTTATTTTATAACTGGCCACAAAATATTTTTAATAGGTTTCAAAATATTTCTAGCAATCATTATCTATAAGTAATGCTACAGTTCAATGTATTTCCATTATTTTAATTGATTTTATACTTTATTTACATCAATACTTCTGTTTTCCAATTTTTACTTTGTATGTTTACTTTTCTTGGTTAATTGCACTGGCTAGTACTTCAAGATTATTATTCAAAATAATGGAACTACAGTTAAAACGTTGTTAAAGCAACCTTTTCTTACTCCTGACTTGCATACAAATGTTTCAAGTGCTTTACTACTAATGATATAATAGAAGTTAATTTGAACAAATTTTTCACTAAGGAAATATATTTCATTTCTACTCTTATTAGAGTTTTAAAAATCAGGTATGCATTGAGATAATTACATTTTTTTCATCTCTGTCCTATTCATATACATAGATATCCTAGTATGGCACCATTCTGCCATTTTAGAATATACCTGGTATGACTTATTTAATTTTTAAAATATATTGCTGGTTCTTATCTGCATGTTTTTCAGATTTTTGCAACACTACTCATAAGTATGGTGTATGAAAATTAATCCATGGTTTTCCTGTTGGTATACCGGAGGTTTTAAAAATCAGCATTATTTAGCTTGCATAAAAAAGGATGTGCAGACTTTCCAACTTTCTTCATACACTAGAACATTTTAAACAGGACTGGAATTATTTTCTTCCTTGGGAATGCAAAAGAACCCATCCTTGGAGATGTTGAGAGATCAGAATTAGCTACTGGTTTATCTATTTTATTAACTTTTCAAGGCATCACCTTTGGAATTTCATATCAGTTTTATTATTTGTTTTTAAGTGATTAATTTGTTTCTTAAATTTTATTAATTATTTTCTTGTTGTCCTTAAGAATATTTTGTTGCTACATTTGTAATTTCTTGAGTTAAATAATTAATTAATTTGCATTCTTTCTATTTATTAATAAAAGTGTTTAAGTCTATGTTAAGTGTTAAGTCTCTTTTTTTTTTTTTTTTTTTAAGTCTAAGTGTTAAGTCTCTCTCTCTCTTTTTTTTTTTCCAGGTAGGCTCCATATCCAGTGTGGAACCCAACATGAACTCATGACCCTGAGATCAAGACTTGAGTTGAGATCAAGAATGGGATGCTTAACTGACTGAGCCACCCAGGTGCCCCTATGTATTTTCCTCTTATTACAGCTTTGGCTGCATTTTACAAGCGGTACTCTCAATATTATTATTTTCTAGTTTTTTATCCCCCAGCCAGTTTTTTTTCCTCTACCTCGAATTTTCCTTTCTTATTTTTCTAGATCTTAAATGGACAGAATTGGTTGAATCAGAATCTTTGACTTACAACACACTGTCATCTTTGCCCATGAGTAGCCCTTATATTTTATTTGTTTGCTTACTTTTTAATATAATGAGCACCCATGAATGTACCATCCAACTATTTTTCTGTTTGATCCACAGTTTGCAAATGACTTTTACACTTCTAAGGATTGTTTTTGTTGTTGTTTTTTGATCTTTCTATTTTTGCTATATCTAGCAGTTTCCTTATCTGTAAGATAGACTTAATAACAGACTCATTTCTAAGGGTTATTGTGAGAATCAAATGGATTAATCTTTGTAAAATGCTTACAACAGGGTCTGACACATAGTGGGTGCTATTTAAATGTTATTGTTTTATTATTAGGCTAGATCAAACTTGTTAATTACACATATATATATATATATATTTTAGATCTCTCATAGTCTTGTTCTTTTTATGTGATTTGTCAGGAACTAGTAAAAGTGTGGTAAAATCTCCCTGTACTATTGTATCATTGTCGCTTTTTTCTTTTTCTTTTTTTTCCTAATAGTTCTTGTTTGATATAAGTGCTATGCAATCCCAAGCAAAAATATATTCATAATAGTTTATTTACTTTTAAAGATTTCTTTTTAAAAAATTTAATTTTAAAAGAGAGTGAGCAAGAACAAAGAGGGAGAGTGAGAGGGAGAAGCAGACTCCCCTGCTGAGCAACCCAGGTGCCCCAACAGTGTTATTTTTATTATAGCTGTGACCTGCTTTGTTTTATCTCACATTTCTTATTTATTTATTTATTTATTTATTTATTTATTTATTTATTTGACAGATAGAGATCACAAGTAGGGAGAGACGCAGGCATAGAGAGAGAGAGAGAGAGGAGGAAGCAGGCTCCCCGCCAAGCAGAGAGCCCGATGCGGGGCTCGATCCCAGGACGCTGGGATCATGACCTGAGCAAAAGGCAGAGGCTTAACCCACTGTATCTCACATTTCTTACACCGAATTCAACCTTGCTTAGCATTAACAGACACAAACACTCTGATTTTTGTCATGATTGCATTTGCCTGATATATCTTATTATTTTACTTTTACTATTTCTGATCGACAGTGTTTTGGTTTGTCATTTAAGAGCACATAGGTGAAGTCTTTGTTTTTTGTTTTTTAAATCCATTCAGATTCCTTTCCATTTTTAAAAGATGAATTTTATCCAGTTATCATTATTATTAAAACATATTTGCTTTTGCCTCTGCCACCTTATTTTCTGTTTCCTGGTTTAATGTCTCCTTGTTCCTTCTTTTTTCTCCTATCTTCTGCTGTAAGAGCTCTGTTTTCTTTAAAAGAAAATTCCCTTCAACAATTTGGAAGGGATATATAGTTTGCTTTCTGTTAACTGAGTTTATAACTTTAAATAACACACTCAGACTTCTTTTTCTCAATATATCATCGACGTGTTTTTTTCTTTTTTTTTTTTTAACCGTGCTTGGCTGTCTACCCTGATTAGATTCACCATTTGCTTGCCAAAACTCCTCCTCACTTATGCCAGGCTGAGTTTTTCCTCCACAGCCCAGACTACATGGCTCTGGCTGCCCTTGTTTGTGGCTGTTTAAAAACAAAACTCGTTAACATATTGTCAAATCATCCTTCTCTGAAGCCTACAGAGATCTGGCTCTAGCTGCCAATGGTAAAACATGTGACCTGTAAGTCAGGGTTCTAGGCCCACTCTGGAACAGGGGAGGGGAGTACAGGATGGGATGAGAGGCCCAGAGATACAGGGGTGACAGCCACGGCACCTCCCAAAGGCCTGAGCCCAGGAGGTGGCATGGAGTGGAGGCACATAGCCTTGGGTCAAAGTGCCCTTCTCTCTTGCTCTGGGGTTCAAAGCATTTCCTGTCAGTTGCTCAAACATGGGGTTCTCACCTCCCCAATGATATCAAGTGCTTGCTCCCCTGGGTCAGGAAAGTGGTTATGTCCTCTGTCTTCTTGACCACCCATCTCCCCGTTCACCAGCATCTTCTAGAACCCTCTCCAATGCCATCCCATCTCCTCCTAAAAGGACTCTGAGAGATCAGAATAGGGTGCTTGGGAGCCGCATGGGGCATTCCAAGAGGACCTCCCTGCTACTCCTGGTCTCAGCAAACCTCCCTGTCCTGCATAGTCCAGCTTCACCTGCTATCTCCAGAAAGTCTTCTTGATTGCTCCAGTTCCCCTGACCTCCCAGTCATTTACTCTTATTCAATGCTTTCTCACAAGCTGATCTCTGACTACCTCAAACCTACTGAATCTGGTTTCCCCAGCTAGACTCTCAGCCAGTGAGGCCGGGGCGGGTGTCTCCTCCTCCTGTTGTTGCTCCCCATGGCTCACAGGACTAGATACAAGGAGAACTTAGAAGAGACCTATTGAACAAGTGGAAGGTCAAGACAAAGGACTCCGGAATCTGACTGCCACATCCGCGGCTTGCAAGTGGTGGGATCCTAGGCAGGTTATGTAATGTTTCTGCACAGGGTTGTTGTTGGGATCAAATATGACAATGTGTGAACTACACAGCCCGGCCTCTAACCCTGGAACAGCTGGAATGAAGGGAGCTACCGGTGGAATCTCAGGCAGCATCGTTAACTGCACTGAAATAGCCTAACTGCACAAGGTGCACGTGGGTGTGTCCCCAGCGCTTGGTGGTGGGAGGCTGGTGACCTGTGACCTATGCCAGCTGTACACTGTGAAATGGGGCTAATCATTCCCCTCTGGCGGGACCCAGGGTTCTGGCCAGATGGCTTCCGTGAACCCTTCTGGCTCTGACTTCCGTTCCTGCTGTGGTGATGTGAGTTTGTGAGCTGACTCCCATGCCAGGGGCCGGGGGAAGCCCATTTGCAGCTGAGGCTCTGCCCCAGTTTCTGGCCTAGCTCCCAGTGGTGGACTTCCCTTCCCTGCCCTCCCCGCTCCACCATCCCTCTCTGCACGACCCTGCAGCCCCAGGAGGGTACCAGGGCTCCACTGCTGAGCAGGATCATGAAGATGATGAACGTCTCGAACCAGCTGTGCTCCACGATGCGGTAGCAGGTCTTGCGCAGTCGCCACCAGACCTTCCCGGGGCCCTGCGTGGTGTCCACGGTGCAGCAAGGACAGCGCCGGACGCAGCCTGTGGGGGGAAGGAAGGAAGGGTCAGGCCCAGTCTGGGGCCTGCAGATGCCCACCCCTCGGAAGGGGTGACCGAGAGAACGAGGTTATGACGTGGAGTAATGAACAGGGTGACACAGTGGGCAGGTGTGATGGGACAGCAGGGAGCACCGCGGTGCTGTCCTCAGGGGCGCATGCTCAGCAAGAACTCTGTGGAAAGACCGGATGGACTAGGCATCCAGTGAGTGGGTAAGGGGCCTGGCAGATCTGAGCAGAGGGAAGGCTGGGGCTGGGCTGGGCACCAGTTTCTCCTCTGCTCACCTGGGAAATTCTCCCCCTGGGGGGATATTCCAGAACTCCTGGAGAGCTCGGTCCCTGGGTCTTCTCCATGTTTGCAATTTTTGAGCCATGGGAAGGGCAAAGCCCTCATTGATAGCCCCAAAGGACATGCCATGTGGAGGGGAAACTCTCATTTTATCCCCAGTTGCCTTCTGAATATTCACCACCAATTCATAAAAGCCACAGATGCCGACGACGGGCACATGTCACCACCCGTGAGTATTTACAGAAGGCCTGCAATGGGCCAGGCACCGTGTGCCAGGGGCACGGGGGAAGAGGATGGAGCCCCGGCTGCTGGGGGTCACACACTCGTGTTGTCATCCTACCAATGCAGAGTCACGGGTCTCCCATGGGGCTGACCCACAGCTGCCCAGCCCAGCAGTCCGCGGGCAGGGGTGTCATCAGGGCCTGCGTAGAAGGAGGGGCCGCCCGGGTCATGAGGAACGGGGAGGGAGGGCAAGCGCTGGCATCAGGGTGGGATGAAACATGGCCCTGGGCCCCAAGGAGCTGCTGGTTGTCCTGCCCCCACCCCCCGGGTGGGGCTGAGGCTCTGGCGAGGGCCACTCAGGGCAGTACCTTCAGTGAAACAGTCTTCCGGATCCTTGACATCCTCGCCCAGGTCGGGGATCTGCTCCAGGAGGTCAGCAGTGTTGGTCATGTCTGCTGTGCTTCCCTCCGAGTAGCTGTCCTCGTGAGTCTGTGGACAGGGGCATGGGATGGGGTGGGTGAGGGCCACGTAGAAGCCTCCAGCCTTGAGCCCCGAGTCTGGGGCAGCCAGGGGCTCCCTGAGGGGAGGTGCCTAGACTACTTGCCACTGCATAACCTGGAAATCTGAGCCCAGGGTGGGTGGGTGGTAACCTGCCCCAGGTTGAACTGAAGGTGGACTTCAGAGGCTCCTGAGTCTGTGGCTCTGGTCTGCTGGGGTCTAGGGTCAGGTGCAGGGGGCACTGGAAAGCACTGGGGTTGGGGAATGCGTCCAGCTGGGAACAGACACGGGTGGCAACACGGGCGCACGCCTGGACAAAGACACATGGTGGCAGCTTGGCACACGCGGCGGAAACAGGCATGCCCCCCCACACCAGAACAGAGTCCGAACCAGGCCACAGGCACACACAGGTGTGGGGTCAGACGCGCAGAGCGCGGGCCAGCCACCCAACTGACGCTTCTTGCCCAGTTCATGAGTGCTGGGGTGATGAGCAGAGCCCGAAGTCAAAGCAAGAAGGGCCTGGAGGCTGCCCTGCCTGGGCACACACGGCTCTGCCAGCCCGCCCTTGCATAATCCGATTATAGAGAGCCGTGTGCTTGCGGCGTTGCGAGTGTCTGTCGGTCACATGTGGGTGCGGTCATTGGGGGGAGCAGTAGTGCTCACTGCCAATGCTTGGCCCAGTTCCCTCTGGTCGGTCCACTGCACCGTGAACTCTGACTGTGGAGCTGGCTCCTTCTTCCGAACACTGTCTGTAGCCAGGGAGCGGCCGAACCCCGTAATAGCTTGTGGGTTTCAACCCAAGACACGGGTGACTGACACCCACTGTTGCACTGATGTGGGAGGACATGAGGCTAGCCCCTTGTCTGGGGAGAGGTTAGTGGGACAATACCACGTGCAGTGTGTGCCCCAAGGCTCCCCCACTGGACCAGGCTGAGGCCTGAATCCAGGATCGGGCCTTTCGAAGCTTCTTCATTGGTTTCATCCTGCTTCTCGCTCTTCCCTATCAGCTTCTTTGGGGGCACTCCCTCTGGGGGCACAGGATGCCCGTCTCAGGCTCTGCTCCTAGGAGCCCACTCTACAGAAGGCGTGGCAGGGGCAAGAGGCTTCTGAGAGGGAAGGGAAGCCTTCGATGGCCTCGGATCCTGTCTACGGTGCCAGCTAAGTGGGCATGCCTGGGTCGCTCAGCCTTAGGAGATGAGCTGGCTGGAGTCCTTGGCCTGCCTCTGCTCCTGAAGCCGTCTTCTTTTCCCTTCTTTCCGTGACTCACTCTGCTGCTTTCTCAAAGTCCTCTTCAGTTTTGGCGTTTGTGATGGGGAAGGGTTGGACGCTGATGGGAAAGTCAAGAGGGCTCCTGGGTGTAGGGTAGAGCCTTGACCCTCCTGGGGTCCCCATGGCTTTGAGGGCTCATCCTTCTGCCCCTGGCTTCGTTGGGCAGCTGAGCCGGGATAGGCACAAGCCAGAGGAGATCTCCGCATTACTTTGCTTTTCAGACTCTGGAGCTGCACAAAGTACCAGGGGCACTGGCTGGGATACAGGTTCTCAGGAACCCGCTACAGGTGGGATGAGGGGTCCTTGTCCAGGAACACCCAGCCCACCTCTCTCTCCCTTTGAGGGGTCCCACCATGAACTGATTTGAGGAGAGGAAGAAGTGTCATCATTCCAGTATGAAAACCCTCCCTCTCTGTGACTTTGGGTCCCTCCTGCATCTTCCTGCTGCCACATGCCTCTGTGTCAGACCCTCCAGGGGAGAAGAGTGACCTGTACCATCAGGATGAAGATTCCAGCAGGTGCTTGTGCTCCAGAGCTGATCAAGATCACAAAACCTCCCATAAGCCCATTGCACAAAAGGGATGGGGCAAAAGGTACAATGTTCCGTCGAAGCAAGTCACAGTTGCTGGACCAAGGGTCAGGGTCAGGCTGCTCTGTCTCTGAACACCTGCCCTCTACCTTCCACGATGCTTGGTGTGAGTGGGGGTGGCTGTGTGGGGTCGGGGAGCATGAGCAACACCGCAGTCCTTTAGCTCAGGGGCTGCAGATTCAAATGCTTATAGGCGTGGAATGCTTGCAAGTCGTGGAATGAAGTTAGGCAGGTGAGTTTGTGGCAAACCAGGGAGTTCTAGTCAGTGTCATGGAGGTGGTCATCACTTGTGTCCGGCGGGGTGGTTCTTCTTCCAATTTTTTTTTCCATTTTTCCTACTTTTTTTCTGCATTTCGATACAGATTTTTGTTTGTTTTTTTTTTGTTTTGTTTTTTTACATAAAAGCTACCAGGTTTTAAGTGTTAGTAGCATATTCAAATTAAAATCCTTCTGTAGCCAGAACAAAACTCTAAGAGTAGTCCTCCCATTTGCGGCCTCGGCTTTAGTCCAGGAGAGAAGCTGCTGGTGGCCAATGCATCAAGAACTTGTTCTCAGGGCCCCCCAAAGTCCCCTGGGATGGGGTAATTCACAGGACAAACATTTGCCAAAGAGGACCAAAGCACGGGATGAGCACATAGAGGGGTAGGGTTAGTCCTGCCTCAGGGGCCTGGGCTGGCAGCTTCCAGAATCTTCCAGAAGCTCTGGGCCCCATGCCACCCCTCCCCTGTCAGGGCAGGGCTGCCTGTGCTCCCCTGTGCAGACGGGTCTCCCACACTGCCTGTGACTGTGGCTATGGCTCCCACCAGCAAATGCAGGTGTGTGCGAGGACCCCTCAGACTGGCTCCGGTCCAAGTGCAGCACCCCGCTGTCTTCAGGGACAAAGGCGTGTGTTACCTCACTGCACCCTGGGGCTGGGGACTCCACTTTCCGCCGCTGCCGCCAGTCTGCCTGAGCCACACTGGCCTCGGAGGAGGGGGTCTCTGACACCTGGCTCCAGGCCCTGGGCTCTGTAGGGGCCTCTGGGCTGCCGGAAACAGGCTGGGATTCCTGCTGAAGAGACCCCCAGCCCATGAGCTCCCCGGCCGGCGTGTTCCCAGGGCCCCGCCTAAGCAACTGGAGCACTACCTCCTGCCCTCTTCATGGGGCCTCAGGTCACCGAAAGTCTCTCCCTCTGGGAGGATCTGGGTCAGCCTGGCCTAAGTCTCCCCTCCTCCCACTCCCCGGAAGGGTGCGGCTGGGCTGCACTGCCCAGTTCCCGAATGCTGGCAGCTCCACTTAGGAGGGACATACAGACTTCCCCCATGAGTTCCCATGGCACCCTCCACACATGTGTGCACGCACACACACACATGCACGCACACTGGCCCCAGGGAGCCAGAGCCAACAGGCTCCAGAGGAGGAGAGGAGCAGGCCAGGGAGCATCCTGGAGATAACTGGTAGCCGTGGTCTGGCAACTGCTCGCACTGCCTTCCCCAGCTTACACGGTCCCTGTCCTACAGCCTGACCGAAGGGGTGGAAGCCGGCCTCTGGGACCACTGGGAGGCAGAACGCCCCACGTGGGGAGCAGTGTCCCTTCACAGCAGACCCAACCGGCGCAGGCCCACAGCAAGCAATGAGGATGGGCCCAGTCAGACAGAGAACCACTCACTGTTTGACCTAAAGACCTAAGGAGAAGCCATCGGTGCCTGGCTCAGGCCACGGGAGAACTGAGGGGGTTGGGGGCACTGTCTCTTTTGTCCAGACTCTGGTCCTAAGTGTTAAAAATAACAGGTTGGGAGATAAGATAGTGCTGTCTCTGACACCTGCCATCTTAGGGATGCTTATTTTTAAATCTCTGAGTTAGCCCTGGGCCTGGGAGGAGGGGAAAGGGCAGTCGGGAGGTCAGGAGACTGCACTCCTCCCTCCCTAAGACATTCCGCCATATTAGTCCTGGAGGGGGCCAATGGTTGGGGGAGGGGGGGGGCGGGAGTGCTGGCTCTGTCACAGGTGTGCGAGGCACCCCTAGCAAGTCTCTCTCTTGCCATGCCTCAGTTCCCCTTTCTGTACAGTTCGCTGCTCCTGGCTAGTATCAGGCAAACGATGGATAATAGCCCCTTCCAAGGTCCCCTCTGGGCTGGGTTGGGAAGAGAGGGCTGACAGCTGGCCTCAGCACCCCACTGTGAGGCTGCCTCTTGAAGGTGGCAGGGACAGCTGCTTGGAGCGAGGCCCCGGGCCCAGTACGGGTAGGTGCTGCATGTGTGCGGGGGGTGGGGCAGTCACCTGCTTACTGGACTCCTCCTCCGTGCCCAGGCTGTTCTCCTCATCGTCCTCTTGGTCATCTGTGTCTGACTCAGCCACAGCAATGGGCACACACACAGGCTCTGCATCCCCGGGGGGGCCCTGGCCCGGCCGCTCGTCTTCCTCAAACCGTGTCTCCTTGCGGGCCGGAGGCACCTTCTCTGACTCCGGGGGTGGTGGGGGGCTGGAGGTGGCCACGCAGCTGGGCAGCTGGCCGTGGCTGGCGAGGGCTGTGGGCTTCTGGGGCCGCCGCTGGAGGAGCCCACAGCAGAAGTCCCAGGTGGTCCGCTTGAGGAAGCGCAGGCCGCGCTGGATACGTGCCAGGGCTAGCTGGAGGTTGTTCATCTCCCCGTCCTCGTCAGGGGCTGTGAGGTTGTCTGCGCTGAAGGAGCTGAGCAGCAGAGCCAGGAAGAGGTTCAGGACCTGTGGAGGCCAGGGATCAGGCTTATCAAGGCAGGCACCATAGGGGCAGCTAGCTTCGGGGCCATTATGGGGAAACTGAGGCCCAGGGACCTTAAGGATTGCTGATGGTCAACAGCTCTGGGGTCGAACCCTGGGCCCTCATCCTAACCCCACAGTTCTCTTGAATATAGTGAATTTGGTTATAAAATGAAAGACCAATTCTCATCCCTTTTCTCAAGGGCTCAAATGCAGTCTGAGTTGAGGGCATTTGGCCCCAGATCTCTTGGTCTTGGCCCGGGGTCTAAGGGATGAAGCTTGCAGATGGGATCTTGCTGCCTGGGAGTAATGGCGGACAGCGGGGTTAGAATGAGCACGGGGTTGCTCCCTGGGAAATGGGATCCAATCTGAGAGACAAGGGACAAGGAAGGGACAAGGAAGAATCCCACCCAGAAGCAATCCAGGGCTCTTGAGGACTTTCTTGGGAAGGTGTCTCTATGTCTGTTGGTGAAAGAGGGGATTGTGATGGGCCTCTGAGCTGTCTCAACATTTGAAAATCTAGCACCTTCTACATGTGTCCCAAGGTCTGACTCTGCTTTCCAGGTGAGGGACGTGGGGGATGGAGCAGAGAAGGGGCAAGGGCAGTCCTCAGGCCTCTGGGACTAATTGCGGGGTCAGAACATGGAGAGGTGGCTGTCTAGGCAGTAAGGGATGCTGGGATGGGCGCTGGGTATGGGACCAGACAACTGGGGAGGAGGTGGAGGGACCTGGGTCGGAGCTGCCAGGAATCAGGGGAGGGGCTAAGGTTGCCAAGTGCCAGAAGGGCAGTACTTAAGCTATTTATCAGGAGCTAGGGATCTGAGACTCTTTAAGCGAGGTGAGCAAAATTCATCTCTCTCTGCAGAATTCTGGACTATTGCTATTGTTAAACCATCCCGGAAGGGCAAAGCTTTAGCTTTTGTTAAGAAAGAGCCCTTTCGTGGAGTGACAAGAGGGTGGCCGTGGGTCCACTTCCCAGCCTCGTGGAGGATAAATGAAAATGACGGTGGGCTTGTTCCCTCACATGGGTCAGACGGGCTCTGGAGCTGACAGGCCAGAGACACCCCCTCCCCACCTTGGGCTTGGTGCCTCCTCCACCCAGCCAGCCCCGCAGAGAGTTCCCTTGAAGGGGGGCCCCTACGGCAGGGAGGTATGTGAGGGTAGGTGTGCGGTTCTCACTGGAAACCCACTCTGGGCCCCTCTCTGGCTTCTCACGAGCCCCGAAGACACACCTCCTGCCTGACAAAGAGCTAGGGATGAGAATTCTGAGGAAAGCAGCGGTAAGGTTGGAGCTCCAGGAGTCAGAAACACGCCTTTGGTTTAAGAAGCAATATACATTCAGGAGGACAGAACGGCAAGGGGAAGAGGCAGGATCTGGCATTCCATATGGGGAGAGGATCACTTTTGACACCTGTCAAAAGTCAAAAATGTCATCTCTGGTTGGCAGGGCACATGACATGATTCAGAGTTGCTGTCTACACTGACCTCTGGCCCAGCCTCCAGCCTCAGCCACACTGGCCGGGGCCTGGCCTGCCTCTGCTCCCAGTTGCCCACCTGGGTTCCTCCATCCTCACCCATGCCTCACGCCCAGGTATCTGGGGCCCAGGCTAGGGGGTAAGGTGGGGGGGCGGTGCGGGGGCAGCCCTGTCCGCCTCCACAAGAATACCAGCTCCTCCCTTGTGGCCCGGTGCCGAGGTTTGGCTTCTTCCAGTGCTTTCCCCGTCAATCAGGCTGCTGCTCCCCAGCCCCTGCCTGATCATGACTTCCTACTTCAATGGCAATCTTGCTTCCACCCACGCCCGACAGCGGCCCAATTCCTGAGGCGACCAGGGAGGGGGCAGCGTGGGCTGTGTTAGCTTCCCTCCTCCAGCAGCCTCTAATCTTCTCATCCCCAGGCAGATCCGCTAGGAAATGGCAGGGCTGTGTGCATGAGGGCAGCGGGCCTGGCCCTTGGCTGAGAGCCTGGTGTACTCACAAGCCTCCTCAGAAGACATAGTCTGGTGGCCCCTGGAGCAGGGCCAGGGCTGAATGAGGCTCCAGCCCAAGGGGCAGCCAGTTGAAGACATGGAAGAGGGTGCAGCCCAAGAGCTGGGTTCTGTTGGCACTGTGCACCGATGCCCCGTCACCTCTCTGGGCCCCACAAGTGGGGCTAGAGACAGCCTGATCCCCAACTCGGCCTGGGCCCGCCCTTGCATGGTTAGGGCACATCTGGAGGAGAACCAGGGAGGTTTGGCGAAGGGATCGTCTGGAAACTGCAGCCCACGGTACTTGAGGCCTCTATGAGGTGATGGGAGTCTATGCTGTCCACACTGGCAAGAGTCAGATCAAGCAGGTGTGAGGTCTGAGCATGTGTGGACACCTGTGTGCCCAGACCGGTAGCTCCACGACCACAGTGGACACTGACTTCTTCCTGAACCACTCACTTGCCTTAACGTGAGGCTTTCCAAAGAAGGAGCTTTCCAAAGCTCCTTCTCTGATATTGGTGTTTTTGATCTTTCTCAACTGCAGGATTCCCCACATTATAAGATACAAGGCAAGAGGCACTTGTTCTAGGATGCACAGATGGCCATGAGAGCAAGGCCGGGATCCCTTGTGCCAGGGTAGCTGGGACTCCCCCACAGCTACCCAGGGTGACATACAAATTTCCATGGATCCTGCCTTATCTGGACCAACACCTACTGCACCTGTGCTTTGCTCCCTTTGTTCCTTCCCACTCTAGTATCACCAATCAGGTCTGCCCCGAACCTTCCTCTAGGAAGCCTTCCTTGATTTCCCTTGATGGTGGGGATCAGCACGCAAGGGACACTCCTTAATGCCTCTGGTCGTTCTGACCAGCTTGAGAGTGATTTCAGACCTGTTTGAACTCTCCACCTCCCCACTCTCCAGTTGGTAAGCCACGGCATGGCCACATTCACCTCTGTATTCCCAGCAGCTCCTGCCATAATATTTTGCATGCAACAGGGGCACAGGAAGTGTTTGTTAACCTGAACTGAAAACCCGTGTGATAAGTCATTGACAGTAAGTGACTAATAAAGTAGTTGGTAGATGAGTAAATAAATAAGTTAATGCATATTAAATGAGTATATAATGAAGAAACAGGTACCCAGGTGGATGAATGAATGAAGGAGCAAATGAGGAGTGATGGGAATGGATGAATGGTTCAATGAGTGAGTAAGTAGAGAGCAAGATGGATGAATGGGTAGATGAAGAGGACCGGTGAATGAGTGAATGGATTGTGGGTTGACAGATGGAAATAGGGCTGAATTAGTGAGTGGAGGGAAAGATAAGAGAATAAAAATATGGGTGATGAATGAATGGATAGATGGATGGGTGGATGAGTGAATGGATGGATGAATAGGTAGGGTGTGTGTGTGTGTGTTTATGAATGAAGAGGGGTTGATGGATGGGTGGTTGATGGGCAGAGAAATGGATGGGTGAATGAATGGGTGGATGGATATGAGAATGAGTAAGTGGGGAGTTGATGGTTGGATGGCTGGGTGAGTGAGTGAGTGAAGAGCGAGGAGGACTGGTAACTGAGTAGATGGATTGATGGAGAGGTGGACAGAAGGATGGGTGAATTGGCGGGTGGGCGACCGATAAGTAGATCGATGGCTGGATAGGAAGATGCATGGATGAGTAGAGAGATGGAAGAATCAGTGGGTACGTGGATGGATGGAATGGTGATAAGTGCACAGATAGATGAGTAAATGGGTGCATAAGTGGGTGGATGAATGAATGGATGAGTAGATAGACGGAAGGATGGGTGATGAATAGGTGGGCAGATGGGTAAATGGATGGATGATGAGAGATTGATGGATAAATGGACAGTTGGATAGCTCACTGAGTGAATGAGTGGGAGGATGGAAGGAAGTTAAGTGAATGGACAGAGGGATGACCGGTGGGCTGGTGAATGTGTATGTGGTGTATACGGGCCACTGGCCAACTTACCACGAGGTTGCCAATGACCATAACAAGCAAGAAGACGAGCAGGCACAGTGACTGCCCAGACACCTCCATGCAGTCCCACATGGTCTCAATCCACTCCCCACAGAGGATGCGGAAGATGATGAGAAAGGCGTGGAAAAAGTCCATCATGTGCCAGCGGGGCAGCAGGCCTGAGTCACTGATGCGGTACCTCTGCTCAGAGTAGTTCTTGCCGAAGAGCTGCATGCCCACCACAGCGAAGATGAACACGATGATGGCCAGCACCAGCGTCAGGTTCCCCAGTGCCCCCACCGAGTTTCCGATGATCTTGATGAGGGTGTTCAGGGTGGGCCATGATTTGGCCAGCTTGAAGACCCGCAGCTGGGGAGGGAGGTGTCCTTGTGAGGGGCTCTAGTTCCCGCTGCCCATGGACACGCTCACCCCCTGCTAGCTCCTACCTGAAAACCCAGGGGGCCCTTGGACACGTGTTTCTCCAAGAGCACACACTGCTCATTCTCTCTACAGCCTGAGGGCAGCTCCTCTGGGCTCAGCTCTGAGAGTCAGGTCAACATCTCCAGCTTCATCTCCCCAACTCAGCCTTGCTCTTCATCCCCGTACCAGCTTCCTACCCGCTCCAGGCTCACTGCCAGGAACTTCCCACAGACTTCTCCAGCATGGAGTGTGCTTCTTCTTCCCGACTCATCTTCATCAGGTCAAACCATCTCTGACTTGCCCCATTGCCTCCAACCTTCTCTCTGCTCAGTTATCATGGAAAGGGGGGCAGATGCTTAGCATTTATTGAATACCTGCTGTGCCAGGCCTGTGCTTAGGATGCTCACGTCATTCAGAGCTTCCGACAACCACATGGGGTCGGCGCTGTTATTGCCTCCTTTGGCAGGTGAAGAAGCCAGCCCTTAGCGGTGGAGTAACTTATCTGAGTCCATTAGTTCACAGCAGTGGAGTCAGGATTAGAACCTATAGCTTGGACTTTCTCTACTGCCTCTATGATCCTGCCTTTCAAGTCCCCAATGAACCCAAAAACACTGCCCAGACTTCCTCCAGGAAGCCTTCCCTGACCTACCTCCAGCCCCATGTGTGGACCTCTCAGGCATTCTGCACTCCAAGAGTGGTCCACAGACCAGGAGCTTTGGTCTCACTCGAGACCTACTAAATTAGGCACTGCAGTTTAACAAGATCCCCAGATGATTTGCA
Source organism: Meles meles (assembly GCF_922984935.1). Classification (NCBI taxonomy): domain Eukaryota; kingdom Metazoa; phylum Chordata; class Mammalia; order Carnivora; family Mustelidae; genus Meles; species Meles meles. The sequence goes on along the minus strand of NC_060069.1, from coordinate 31,350,664 downwards.
TGCACAATAGAGTTTCCAAAGTGCTGACTCTGAAACCAGCGGGCAGAACCCCAGGAGAGCTGTTGGCAGGCCTGGCTCCACCTGTTATTTGCCATGTGGCTTTTGGGAAATTCATTTCACCTGGGGCTTAGTCTCCTCATCTGAGGAATGGGTATGTAGTAATACTAGTTCCTCTCCTGGGATATTATGAGGGCTAAAGGGGCCATGGTGAGCCATAAAGGGCTTTGCAAGTCATCAGGATGGCCATCCCCATCATCCCCATAGCTTCCCAGAGGGATATCTCATTTCTTGCCCCCACCCCCCCATCACCAGCACTGGGATACCCAGCAAATAGCTGTTGGGAGAAGGCATGATGGATCACAGTAGGGGTGACTGAGTGGTGACCTCAGAGGGCGTTGCCTCAGTGCCCTAGGCCCCCACCCCACCCCCCTGCAGAGGGCCCAGCTAGGTACCAGGCGGAAGGAACGCAGCACTGACAGGTTGCCCATGCGGGACAGGCCCAGCTCCATGAGGCTCAGGATGACAATGATGCTGTCGAAGATGTTCCAGCCCTGCTGGAAGTAGTAGTAGGGGTCCAGAGCAATGATCTTGAAGGTCATCTCTGCGGTGAAGATCCCTGTGAAGACCTGGGGAGGAACAGAGAGATCGCGGTTCCCAGTGTTTGGGCTGGAAAGACCATTGGGCCAGGAGGGGTGCCCTGCTTTTTGACTCTTTCTCCCGCAGGATCCCCCTCCTGGGCTGCCAGCTCTGACTGCACCCTGGCTCCCAGTGGGTGCTTGCTCAGCCATGGACCAGGCTCCCGGGGACATATCAGGCCCTGCAGAGACTGATAGCTCTAGGAAGCACCTGGGGGCAGGGGAGGCTGAGGTGGGGGTATCACAACCCAGCCTGACACCCTCCAGCCCCTGTCTCCACAGGAAGCACTCTTACTCCTTATGTGCCAAATACACGCATTCCCACGAACACTCACGGCTTCCGTGTCTCAGGGCCTCCGCCCATGCTCTTCCTGCTCCAGCTTGTCCACACCCTGAACTCCTATCTCTGCAGTAACAATCAGCCAGCTCTTCTTGAGGGCATGACCACGTGCCAGTCCTGGGCTATAAAGCTGTGCATATGCCCAACAACCCCACGAGGAAAGTATCATCATCCCCATTCTACAGGGAAGGAAACTGAGACACTGAGAGGATAATAATTTGCCCGAAGTCACATAGCTGGTACACCTGAGAACCGGGAAGTGAACTTAGGGTTGTCCTTCAAGATTTAGAGCAACTCCCTCCACCTCCTGGAAACATTCGTGTGGTAGACAAAGGCTGGGTTTCCCTCCATTTGTTAGACACAGTTTGGAGCCCCCCAGCCTGGGCCAGCAGAGTCCTGTGGTCAAGAAACCCATCATGTGGTGGGTCATGCAGCTGTGACCATTTCCAGTGCTCCTCAGTGGGCCAACAGCCTGGAGGGGCCCACGGCTCCTGGAGGAGGGGACGCCCTACGAGGGCGTGGCTGGCAGGAAGTTGGGCCTGCCTACGAGGCCTTCTTGGATCTCAGGGGGTTGTTGTGAGGGTGGGGAGGAGTCATTGAGGTCTTCTGTGGGTGAGGGCTGAGGTCAGAGGACCAGACCATCCCTAGAGGCAGCACCAAGCCTGTGAGGGAGGAGAGGTCAGAGACAGTGAGGCTGAGTAGCTTGCTGGGGTCGGCAAACAGGGGTGATCACCCAGGCTTCGGCAACCCGTCAGGGGCTCTGTGCTGAAGGGAGAGGAGCAGGGATGCCTGCATTAGCCCTTTCCTCCTCTGCTCATGTAAGGCCCTGTGGCGGTGGGCTGGGGGGCCAGGATTGCTATGGGCCTGGGGGCAGTGCACCAGGATGGCTGGTGGGGGGGGGTAACACGGCACTGCCACACTGGGCACCACCGGCCAGCCAGCCCTCGTGAATGACCCGCTCAGGGCTTGTGCCCAGAGAGAACTGTTCTCCCTCCAGCTGGGGTCCTACAGAAAAGAGGGCCTGCGACATCTCTCGGCCCCAGCTCCAGTGACTGGGCTGCCTCCTGCGTGGGGAGGCTGCGGTTCCCCTCCCACTTCCTCAGCACCCCTGCCTGTCTCAGGGATAACTTTTCCATCCCTCTGACTCCATCCCCGGCTGCTCTTCCAGCCTGTCTCCTCACTGTTCCTTCCTCAGGACCTTTGTACCTGCTGCTCCCTTTCCCTGCACCGTCTCTGCTCCCCCCATCCACAGGACCCACTCCCTTCAGGTGTGGGCTTAAAATCGCGGCCCCCTCCCACCAAACTCCTCCTCCCTCTTCTCTGCTTTATTTTTCTTTCCCTCACTTACCACCACGTAACAAACTGTACATGTAGCGACAGATTTGGCTAGACTGTGAGCTCCACAGGAGGGACCTTTTCTGTCTTACTGTTACAAGAATGGTGCCCAGCCAGCAGGCAACCACCCAATATTTGTTGAATATAAACATGCAAATAGCTGGGCCTCCGATCTTCAGCTCCTGTGTGCCCTGTGTCCTGTCAGCCACACTCCCTGCCCTAGGTCTCCCTGAGAACCCCTAAGGGCGGGGCCTACGAAGCCCCTTCCTCTCACCCCTGCCGGCCCTCTGGTCTCCCTCATCACCTGTCTGAGCATCCCAGGGTGGGTGTGTTCTTAAGGCCGGTTCACCAGACCCATGAGTGCTCACATTCACTTCTGGGGCAGGAATGAGTGTGAGTGCTCAGGAGAGATCCCGCCTCCCTTTGCCCAAGTGCAAATCTGTCTTGGCAGCAAGAGAGCACGTATTAGCTGGCATTGGAAGTCAGAAGGGCAAGACAGCAGAAGCTCTTGGGGAATGCCTCTTGGGGGAAGTGATAAGGAACCAACAACACCACCTGGATGCTTGAATCTTGAAGACCCCTGACCCTGCTCGAGCAGACCCTGTGTTCTGACTAGAGGACAGATTCGAAGTTTGAGAAAGGCCATTGTTTCTCAAATGTGGCACACTTTGGAATCACCTAGGGAACTTTAAAAATACAGATGCTTGGGTCCCACTCGCCGAGATTCTAGTTAAACTGGACTGGAGGACAGCCCAGGAACGGAGTGTTTTTTGTTCTTAATTTCTTAGGTGATGCTAGTATGCAGCTAAGCTTGCGAACCACTGATCTACAAGGGCATACATTTTGGTGCCAGACTCCTCCTTCCGAAGGACCAGCGCAGGCTTTCTAAGGCTATGTGATCAAAGCCTGTTGGTTTAAAGACATGTAGAGAATGGCGGCCAGACTCAGTTTCCAAAGCTGGGTCTGCTGCTCTGTGATCTCAGGCCGGTTTCCTCATCTCCCAGAGCCTTAAGTGTCCTCATATGTAAAATGGGGATAAGGACGGCTCCATAGGAAGTTACTAAGAGTTAGAGCTAATGGATGCAGAGCAGATGCTCCCCACCACAGGCCCATTATTGTTACCATGGCAGCATTTATTATAACTGATGTGAGAAGCCAAGAGTGCCAAGCCCAGGCAGGGGCTGCCTTCAAACAACTCTGCATGTTTTATAGGCTCACTGGGATCTGGCAGGCAGAGACTGGAGGGTGGGGACCCACTTCCCCTGACTCTGGGCAAGAGGGCCACTGAGCAGCGCTGATGGTAGCTTCCCAGGAAGGGGGGTACTTTTGGGAAACTTCGAATTCTCCTTGACCATATTTCTTTAATATCTTTAATGTAAACTTGCTTTTACAACTTAATTCCTGGGAGCATCCTTCAATGCCAATTAAAAATGATCTACGGCATCTCTTTTCTCTCTCTTTCCCTTCCTTCCTTCTACTCTCCCTCCCTCCCTTCCTTCCTTCCTTCCTCCCTCCTTCCCTCCCTCCCCTTCCTTCCTTCCTGAACAGTTGTGGAATATTCCCCTGCACAGATGTGCCATACTATTTCCCTGTGATGGGCATTCTTTTGTCTCTATTAGAAACATTACCATTATAAATATCCTTCCACATACTTGTTTTAAAATATCTTGCCCAATTCTTTTCTTAGGATAAATTTCTGGAAATGGAATTGCATAGTCAATGAGCATTTTTAGAGATTCTGACACATACATTTTAATTGTGCGATGGTTGGAGATTGAAGGTTGCACAATAGCTTATCTTTGCTATGACTTGCTTTGAGGCATAAAATGTGGTCATTTTGTACATGTTCCATGTGTGATTTCTTTAACTACTGGGTGTTGTGCTCTGTACATTCATTAAGTCAAGTTTTCATTTCTGTTATCCAAGTCCTCTAGATCCTTGGTGATCTTTTGTAAGCTCGACCCATGAGTTATGGAGGGTGGTCTCCCACTAAGATTGTGGTCTTGTTAAATAGATCTTTCCGTCTGCTTTATATATTTGGAAGCTATGTAATTTAGTGCATACAGGTAGAATGATATGTTCCTGGTGAATTGTTCCTTTCATCTTTATGTTTTGGGTCTCTTTATCTCCTAATAATACTTTTTTTTAAAGTTTATTTTGTTTTATATTAATATAACTCCATCAATTTTCTTTTAAGTATTTGCCTGTTCTATCTTTTTCCCATCTCTTTTTCTTCAATCCCTTTTAAGGATCTGGATCCCAAAATATATTCAGGTATCTTCTGTAAAAAAACATATAGGTTCATTTGATTTCTTTACCAAACCAACAATCTGTCATTTAACTGGTGACTGTGGTTCCTACCTCTATTTATTATGATTCCTGGTATATATCTATATATATCTGTCTTTATTTTATTTTGTATCTTGTATTTTTCCCCCTTTGTTTTCTTCTATTAGATTGAGTTGTAAAATTTCTCCATTTTCCTTTCTTCTGGCTTGGCAGTTAGGACTTCCCATTCCTATCCTCTTAGAATACCCTAAAAGTTTTAACAATCAGGCTTGAGTTAAGAGTGTCTAAGGTAATATTTCAGAGTGTACATGAACTTCAGCCCATCTTACCTCCAATCCCTGCTCCATGCCTATTTTATATGCTACTCCTGGTGGGCGGGCCACTGAGCAGTGCTGATAGTGGCTTCCCAGGAAGTGGAGCGAGATTTTAGTTCCAATGTTTTAGTTCCTACTTTTTACACCCTCCAATCAGCACTCTTCTTATTCTTGTGTTTACAGTCAATGCTTGCTTAGCTTTACCCACATTCTTACTAATCCTTTCAAGTTCTTCTCAAATCCTTTCTGCAATCATTTTACTTCTTTCTGACATACAGATTTTTGTGTACTTTGTGTGTGTGTGTAGACTCTCAGTAATCAGTGTCTTTCGTAAATGGCAGGACAATGGATACAGAATCCTAGGGTGTCCACTGTTTTCTCCCAGAACTTTGGAATGATTATTCCACTGTCTTCTGAATCTTGTTGAAGCTACTGTGGAGTTTGCCATCTATCTAACTGTTGTTCCTTGGTAGGCGATCTTTCTTGTTTTGGTTGCTGTATGATGTCTTTGTTTCTGACATTCATCGTGTCTAGATATTTTGTTTATCCTGTGAGGATGTAATGTAATTCCTGAATCTAAAGGTTCATTTCTTTGATCCATTCTCACCTGTTCTTTTCTTGAACACTCTTTTGCCCTCATTGTCTTACCTTTTCTTTTGGAACCCCAATCAGCTGTGTGCTTGACCCTCTCACTCTGACTCCATGTCTCTGAAACTTGATTTCATATTTTCTATCTCTTCATCTCTCTACATTCTGGGAAACGTCCTTAGATCTAAAATTATACCAATTTGATTCTCTCCCTAGCTATATGAATGTGCTATTTGATTTATACATTGAGATTTTAATCTCAGTGGCTGTATTTTCCATTTCTAGAAATTTGATTTGGTTCTTTTCCAAAGCTGTATTATTCTTTAATGTTTAATTCCTTCTTCTATGTCTTTAGTTATTATGAACATTCTTATTTTATAATCTGTTTTAGACAGTTATATTATGTGGCGTTCTTAAGAAGAGAAGCCTTTGTGTGTGTGTGTGTGTATGTGTGTGTGTGTGTGTCTATGTCCATCTGTCTGCTGACTCTTCCTCATAGTGGTTTATTTCCTTGTGTGTTTTGTAATTTGGAGAATATGCTTGGCCTGGGTTAAAAGTATGTCTTTCCAGAGATGTTTTGTGATTACTTCTTGCAGGGGCCCCAAGATATCATACGATCAGTTTATCTTTTAAATTTTTAGGCACTGGTCCAGAAACACTGAGCTATAAATTTGAACTCCAAATCCATATAAGGCCAAATTCACAGTCATAAGCTTCCAGAGGTTACTTTTTCCCTCCTCTTCAGCCCTGACTGAGAATAACAAGCTCCCTTTATCATTTCCCAACTTCAGAGTCAGGAGTTTTTTCTGGTTAACCATTCTACTGAAAATAGGGTTATAGTCTTATGGGGCTACTCAGTTCCAACCCTTACTCACATTGTCTAAAGATCTGCCTTGTCTCTGTAGTTTCACTAAAATCCAAGTCCCCAGATTACCCAAATCAGCAATATCACCTGCTCCTGGCCCCCACCGGGGCAACTACAGAACCGTTTCACATGTTAACTGCTATGGTTTTTAAGTTCCTCTTTGTTTCTGGCACTACGGGATTTTTGTTACTTTCTCATGAGCTTCGATATGCATTTCAAAGAACATTTGCTGTATTTTTAGTTGCTTCCTAATAGGTGACTTCTCAGGTTTTTTGGCCTACAATGTTAGGAATAGAAGTCACATTTGCTCTTCAGATGATGGGCTAAAGTTCAAATCTACTGATCTTCTCTTTTATGGAAGTGGTCTTTAATGACATGCTTAGAAAGGTTTTTTCCCCTACCAAGATTATTTTCCCATGCTTATTGTTGTGGTATTGTTTGTGGTTTTGTTTCTTTACATGTAACATTTAAACCATGGAGAATATAACTTCAAGACAATCAAAACCTTACACAGTAGCAATAAAGCCATCCGAATGAAACAAAACAAAGCTATATTCCAAGGACATGACCTCTTACTAACAACAGAACCCCAAGTTTAACACAACTTCAATTCAGTCAAAGCTCAGTGATCCAGGGTAGCCACTGGAGCTCTTTATCACCTTGACTTTCTGCTCAATGCCACCCAATGGTCACATTCCTATAAAACCACATTCAACTGCAACCCTACATAGCAGCCACCTGAGGACCACCCCACACAAGGCCGGCACAATTGTGCCATGAGATACCTGTAGACTGTAATAGAGCTTTCCATTCTGTTTGCATATAGAAGGAAAGAAAGTAGATTTATAGCAAAATGGACTCTGGTTTGTGAAAAAGAATTGAATAGACCCCGAGATAACGATCTAGAGTTCTAGATATGGAAAGTAATAAAGGAAAAAAATCCTCACTCTGCAGTGTAGGAGACCTGCCTGCCGGGGGCAGGGGGGGTGGTCACCTGTGCCATAGGGACCAAGATAGGGCTGGCTCTGCAGTAAGAGGAAGCTTGGACTTCCTCTTCTCTTAGCAATAGCCTTCTCTTCCATCCATCCTCAGTGATGGTGCCGGAAGCTCCTTTCAGAAGCCACTGGGCTCTCTGCCAGGCTTGACCTGGGATCCCCTGGAGAATGGCTGTCTGTGTTTAGCTGGGCAGAGCCAGTGGGGCCCTGTCTCTTAGGCTCAGGAGACAGTAGTCACATGCCCAGCTCTGTCACCACTAGGTCACTTCTTGAGTCTCAGTTTCCCATCTTTAGAATAAAGAGGTAGGACCTGATCTGATCTCAAGGAAAAAAAAAAAAATCAGAATCAGAACCCAGACGTTCTGACTTCCAGGGGCAGCCTCTTTAATAACAGCAACAGTGATGATAACCACAGACTACAGCTATCATTTATTTTGAGTGCTTACTGTTTATCAAACTCTGAGCCAAGCCCATTATACACATTATCTTATTCAATTCTCATTAGCTTCCTATGAGCTTGCAATTGTCATACTAATTTTACATTTATTAAATTAAACAAATACTTATTGTGCCAATGACGGAGAGTAACTAATTTGCTTGAGGTTACATAGTTAGCAAGAGCTGAGTCAGAATTCAAATCTGGCTTTGCCTGATTGACTGAACTACACCCAACTATCCATCCATCCCTCTCGTCCATCCATCCTTCCCCTGAGAGAACTGCCTCTTATTGCATGCACTCTCCTCCCCCAGTACTAACTGCCATATCTCACGTCCCTGCACATTTCAAGTTCACCCTCAACCCACTTTTGTTTTCCAGCCCTTGGGCATCTTTATCCCCAACTTCTCGCTCCCAGCTATAGCTCTCATCTCCTTAAAACCTGATCCTGACCCTTCCTGTGCCAAGACTCATCCACGGTGACTCCCACCTTCAGAAGATCCTTTTGTGTTCTGCATCCCCCCTCACGACCCATGAAGGCTGTGCCAGCTAGCCGAGAGCCCTTCACACCCGGATGCCCATTTGAGAGTCAACTGCTGGCAGCCCTTACCAGGTTTCCAACCTGCAGCATCTCCTCGAATTCGGTTGTCATGTTGTAGTGCTCCAGAGCCATGAAGAGTGTGTTAAGCACGATGCACATGGTGATGGTGAGGTCAGCGAATGGGTCCATGACCATGAACTTCACTTTCTGCTTGATGGACAGCCACAGTGGGCAGCACTCCCAGATCAGGCAGCGCTGGGCAAAGCGATGCCAGCATGGTGGACACTTGCGCTGAGACTCTTCCAGCTCTGGGGGCAGGGGCAGCCAGTGAGCTGATTTGTTTTCTTGTGGACTGACTCACATATAATTTGGTATCCCAGAAAAGATGTATGACTTAGCTGGGGAGATGGCAGGGCTCCTTCGTGACAGGGGGACAGTGAAAGGGACTGGGAAGGCTAAGGGAAGGTGTGGCTTATGACCTGTCCCCTTACTCTGAAAACAGGGTAGGAGACGGCCACAGGGACAGGAGGTCAGGATGGATGTGGGGACAACTGGGGCAAGACAGATTATGACAGATAGGGGCTCTCTTGAGACAACAGTCTCACATAGACACGGGGACACCCAGGGGAGGACAAGCTGAAAAGGACAAGACAACATCTGAGACAAGCAAGTTTGGATCTAAGGACACCCAAAACAAGAAGAACAGACGTGGGCATCTGGGACATGTTAGGACAGATGGCAGGTGCCTGGAACAGGCCAGAAAAGATGTGAACACATATGGGACAAGAGGAAACAAGATGGGAGTGGTGGTGCCAAGTTCAGAAAGGAAAGCCTGGGGGTTCCCTAGGGGGGTACTGGCTGGGACAGATGTGGGGTGCCTGCAATAGCCTGGGGGGGGCATGGGATGGGTGAGAATAGGCTAGAGCTGGCATGCCTGGGCCAGGATTGTCCCGGGAAGGCATGAGGATGCTTGGGAAAGAACAGGGTGAGACTGGGAAGCACCCAGGACAGGCCAGGACAGCTGTGGGGATATTTGGAAGAAACACAGACATGGCTCGGGAGGATGAGCAGGCAACAGAGACTGGAAAGTCTGGGCCCACTGTGGGTATTTCTGAGGCAAACCTAGAAGCCGGGGAATGCTTGCCTCAGGTCAGGTTAAGTGGGAGGGGGCAGGAGTGGGAGCATTTGGATGACATCAGGGGAAGCTGACCTTCCAGGGCGCTGGTGAGGACACTGACTGCGCTGAGGGCCCGCTGCCGCTCTCCCGGCTCCTCGAAGCCATCCATGCATGGAGCCTGGCGGTTCAGCATCTGGGGCCGGCCCAGCTCCTCCGACGGTGTGGTCTGGGAGCAACCAGGAGATATGCATCAGCCCAGGAAGGGGGGTCCTACTGAACCCGGGGCAGCTGCTGGGCCTGGAACAGCGAACCCAGACTCGGGATTGGAGGGGGGGGGTCATGGGGAGACAGGCTGGGGGTCTTAATGGGACACAGATGCTGGGTTTCTCTGCTCCCGACTCCTTCCCTGTTCATAACTTCCCCCATCTCTCCTGCCAATCATCATCTCCATCCTCCTTTCTTCACTGGCTCTCATCAGTAGTAATTCTTGAGTGTGGACAGGAAACTACATGTACCAAGTTCTATTAACCAGATGCTGTCATTGTACATTAGTACATGCAAAAACAGTCTGGGAGTCTTAACTGACCACAAGCTCTCTAGAATCAAGAGCATAAAGAAACATAAAAGAAAAAAACATACCCTGCTCTGAGGGGACATTAATAGAAGCATAAAGCACAATGCTTAGACATAGCTGGTGGGAGCAGCTGTGGAGGCAGTGTGGCTCTATCTACCAAGAAAATTTTAAATTGGCTCGGCAATTCCTCATCTAGCCATCTAACCTCATAAATAATTATACACGTGCACCCAAAATATATATATGCGATGATGTTCATTGCAGCATTGTTCCTACTCCCGTAAAAACAAAACCAATCAATAGAAAGAATATTAAAATCAATTATGGATACAGTCCGACTTTGGACCCTGATACAGACATAGAGAGAGGAGGCAGTCCCATGTGCGTTCCCATGGGAGCACCTCCGAGACACAGTTTGATGAAAAACAAGCAGAAGCCCTGAAAGATACACACAGAATTGTCAAGGTGAGTATATCTGGGGAATGGGATTGTGGCAGGGCGGGGGAGCAAAAGAGAGGGAGAAGTCTTCTTATGCCCATACGCTTCCACACTGTGGGATTCATTGTCAATGTGCTGGCATCATTTTTGTAAGCAAAAGAGCCAGATCTGCAGACAGAGATGCGGTGTGTCTGATAGAAGGAGGTGGTGGCAGGAACTCTCTAGGCTTACTCAGAGCCCCGCCTCCCAGTACGGGGGAGAGGGGCGTGGAAGGGCGGGGAATGAAGCCTTCCCATCAGCGCGGCCCTCTGTGACCCCAGTGCAAGAGCCTGACCTGGGGCTGTTCAGTGTGCAAGTGTGAGACCCTATGATGTCTGTAGGTCAGAAGAAAGAGGGGCCTGGGTTACCCAGGAAGGCAGAGTCAGGCTTGGGGGGTGGTCACCAAATTGATCTGCACCCCAGTTAAACTCAATCTTTGCCATTGGTGGGACTGCCCTGAAATGTTGCCTAGTGAGGGAGTGAGCTCCTGGTCATGGAATTATTCAAGCAGTCTACGTCCTCCTCGACGGTGATAGTCTGAGTTATTATTTAGCAAATATTTCCTCCTTGCTCTCCCAACTGTGGGGAAGCACCCTTCCCTGTCTCACTAGTGACACACTGGCTTTGGCTCCAGTAATCATTTATGAAAACAGTTTCCCCAGGTAGCTGCCACATGTTCGACCTGAGCCTCAGTACCGAGGCATTCAGAGCAGCCCTCAGCCTGACTCATGGTCAGGAGCCAAGCCAATGCGCAGCCAAAAGCAGAGCTGCCCGGACAAGCCCGACCTAGACCAGCCAAAACATGGGCATCCTGCAGGTAAGTCAGCGTGAGAATAAAGGCTTATTTTTAGCCACTGACATTGGGGGTGGTTTGTTACACAGCATTATGGAGCAGGAGCTGGCTGTTACACTGCCGTAGTGCATGTTATCATCTCTTCCACTTTCGTGACACAGCAGAAAGGGATTCCCTTAAAAAGGAAATCAGGTCACGATAATCTGCGCCTCCCCTCTCCCCAGGCTTTCCATCTAACTCAGAGTAAATTCAAACTCTTTTATTACCTACGAGGCACTTTATAGTCCAAATCCTAACTCACCAAAAGTGTTTCTGTATCCCTCCTAGCTGTTTCCACCACACCTGACCCTGCCTGGCTCTCTCACGCCTCGTACACGCCAAGCCTCCTCTCCTTCAGGGCCTTCGTACTTGCTGTTCCCTCTGCCTGCAACAGTGTTCTGCCACATCTTTGTAGCTGGCTCTCTCAAATCATCTGCCTGCCAATTTTAATGTCACCTCCTCAGGAAGGACTTCCCGAGGATTCTAAGAGCCATCCCCAACCCTCCCCCTAGCAACTGTCTGTCCCATGACCCTTACTGCTAACCTGGAAACATCGACCAATTTGCCATCTGTCTTCCTGACTACAAAGTAAACTCCATGATGTCGGCGCTCATCTGTTCTGTTCACGATATCCCTGCAGCCTCCAATTCAATGTGGCAGGCTGGCATTGGACAAATGTTGGTTGCATGGATAATTACTTGAGAATCAGAAAGCTTGGATTAAGCTCTAGCCCTGCCTCCAACTAGCTAGATGGGGGTGGGGCGGGGAGGGAGAAGACTGTTGCTCCCCACCCCCATCTGGCCTTCTGGGCCACATGCTCTCCTGTAGACAAAGGAAAGCTTCACCCTCGACCCCCTTGACTGGGATAAATTAAACATGAGCTGTCTGGTTGGCTGGCCCTTCTTCCCCCTCTTATCTTGGTTGAGTGCCCACTATGTGTCCCACACTATGCCCTGCCTTCAGTTTTAGAAGTGGGCAGACAGGCCTCACGGGGGACCGGTGGAGGCAGAGAAGGCATTCCCTGGGGCCTACAACCCCTACAACCCGCTAATCTCTTTAACTCTACAATGTCTCCGTCGTGGTCTGATAATTCCTTTAATTTTGCAAATAAGCCCCTTGGCCCGCTAATCCCTTTGAGGTTACAAATGGGCCCCACAGAAGTGAGAAAGGGTGAAGTCAGAGTGTCCGGTAATGAAGTGTTTGAACTTGGATTCCTTCTGACGTGTGCAACACAATGAGATGATTTTCTCCCTAATGAGATTAGGAAATTCTATTAGTGTTCTGGGCTGCTGACCTGATTCCACACGGCTGAGACCTGCAGGAGGGCCTAGGCCACCGGGATTCAGTGTTCCTGAAAGGCCAGGCATCCCACCCTCCAGGTGACGGCCAGGGCCCTCCAGGCCCACCTGGAAGGGGTGGTCTGCCTCCAGTGCTCTCTCAGGACCCTCTCTCTGACTCCCTGCTCTAGAGGACTGTGACTGCCCCAGGAGTCTTTACTCCTTCCTCCTCAGTAATAAAGGGTAACAGATAATAACAGTAATGACTCGAACATGAGGCAAGTACGTCTAATCACCAGACAGGTCTTAACCCTTTTAGCCCTCACCACAAACTGTTGACGTGGATATTAATTTCATTTCCACTTAACCAATAAGGAAATTGAGGCACAGAGCGATTCATTAACCTGTGCCAAGTCCCGCAGCCAGAGCCGTCTGAGCTGGAGCAAAACAGCCCATTTGGCTGTGAGCCCTCTCTCTTCAGCCCCACCTTCCCAACCAAGGCTCCCTGTCTTATTCTAGCTTCCTCAGAAGTCTCTACTCCTGTCTCCTGCAGGTCTTGGGTAAAACCACGCCATGTGCCCTTTCCCTGGGTGGGCTTCTCTGGGCACTGTGCTGGGGGCAGGGGTCAGCAAGGACACTCCAGGGCTGACTGAGGGATCTGAGCTCTGGCTGGCCTTTCACGCTCTGCCCTGTCCCTCTGCTGCCTTTTTGATGATAACTCCAACAGCTTTTGCCTTTGTTCTGTGGGTTCCAGCCATTCTGACCTCATAGAATTCCCTTCAATAGGCTGGGCACTCTCAGGGCCTCAGTGCCTTTGCACTGGGTGCTCTTAAGGCCTGGAACATGCTTCCCTCAGATGATAAAATGATGGTATATAATTGTAACATTATCACAGCATCAACGTACTCATGATGTCCTGATTGCTGTACCCAGAGGAGATAGCAATTTGAGATGGGTGTTTTTAATTCATTTTACAGATGACAGACACACAGAAAAAGAAAGCAACTTGCCCACGGCCATCCAGCTGGTAAACTATGAGCTGGAATTCAAACCCAGCTTGTGTCTAGAATCTGGGTGCTGTATCACCCCCCACCCCCAGTTTCAGAAAGCAGCCTGGGCTCCCACCCTTGCCTCCTTTAGGTCTTTGTTTAAATGCTTCCTAATGGGTAAGGGTTCCGGCTCCCCAACCCTTACTCGTGCCCTCCCACAGCACGTACTTGTGCTAATGTTTACCATTTGGCAAAGTACTGAAATATTTAGGCTTGACGAATAACTGTTGTCCAGAATGCCGTAAGTATCCCCTGGCCATTCTGGCTTCTTTCCTAGAAGCCCCCGCATTGCTCAAGATCCAGCAACTTCATGGGCTAACCCCTGGCACACACGGGGCCTTCAGGATACCAGTCCTGTGCCACGGTGGCATCTCAGTGCCCAGGCCTTACCAGTTGCTAAATATTTAACTCTCTTCCCTGTTTATCAACATTATACACCATATATATATATATATATATATATATATTTTTTTTTTTTTTTTTCTTCTTCTTTGATGTTTGCCCATCTGCCTCCATTATCAAGAAAGTTCTGCGAGGGCAGAGAATTTTTTTGGCCTTTTTTTTTTGCTGTTCGCCCCCAGAGCCTGGCATACAATAGGTGTTCAGTAAATACTAGGTGAGAATTTTGGACCTGTCACTGGTGACCAGTTTGGGAGACCAGATCTGGCCTGGGGCCGCATTGTGGGGCTGGCTCACCGTGTCTGGGGGGCGATCCAGGATCACAGGGCGGAGGAGGTGGCTCCCTGGGGAGGTAGCCTCAGGGTCGCCTGCCCCCAGCAAGGAGACCACCCCGTTGCAGTCCACGGTGCTGTTCCTTTTACCATTGAGGGCGTGGCTGAGAACCGAAGTCCCCGGACTGAGCTGTCCCTGGGCACTAGGCCGGCGCAGAGGCCAGGGCACCAGCAGTGATGTGCGGTGGCTCTCGCTGTCCCCCGCTGTACTGTTTTCATCATCTGCAAAATCTGTCTCTGAGCCAAGGTCTCGCCTGCGAAAGGTGAAAATGCTCCCGCGGCTGGAGCGCGGCTTCATGGACGTCCTGCTGAGGCCATGTGCACTGCTCAGACGATTCTGGGGGCACAGGGAGAAGGCACACGACCAAGGTAGCTCTTCACGTGCTCGCAGCCTGTCCCCTGTGGTGTTCTTTGAGACTGAGACGAGAAGTTCTCTCACAGCATTGAGAGTTGGGTTTTTGTTGTTGTTGTTTTTTTTGGTTTTTTGAAGCAGGCTCCATGCCCAGTAGGGCTTGAACTCATGAGCCTGAGATCTAGACCTGAGCTGCGACCAAGAGTCGGATGCTTCACCGACTGAGCCACCCAGGTGCCCCAAGCACTGAGGGCTTTTGCTGGCCACTCAGGAACTGGGGTTGAGGGGGGGATTGCTGAGCCAGGGTGTGTTCAGAGGAGGGGGTAGAGACAATCCTGCCTCATCTAGGACTTCTGCTCCCTTAAAGCTTGTGCCTCTGGGGCTTTGATACTCAAGCTTGCCTGAGCCTGAAGATATGCCTGTGGCTGGGCAGGGGGAGAAGGAGGCAGGAAAGCTCCTGGTGGTACAAACAGGCCTGGCCTGAGCAGGACTGGGGGCCATCAGCCATGCACCTGACTCACATGGGCATGTCCTTGGGCACCCAATCCACACCACAGGGTGTCCCCCAGTCCCAACCCCAGTCCCAGTGCTGGGGACCTCACAACACCCAAACCTAGCTTGTCTCTCTGCCCAGACCTCCTCCACTCCAAGAACGGTCATGGGAAACGGGAAGGGCCTGGAGGGGCTTAAGGAGACTTTCCCTGAGGAGCAACCATGGGGGGCTGTGAGGGCACCAGGGGTCCAACATGATGGGTTTTTGATGCCAAACCCACCCTGAAAGGGCCAGAGCCACTGCTGGGGGTTACCATTGCTTTGGGACCATCCTCTGAGTCGGACTTGGGGAACCTCTCATCCCCACACTCCTCTGTCCCCGAAGACAGTCGTTTTCTCCTCTTGCTTCTTCTCTCATGGGTGCTTACTGGGGCTAAAGGGAACATCTCCAAGGAGCTGCGGGACACGGTGTCCACACCCCTGATGGTGAGGGCCTGGAAAAGGTGGAAGAGGGATGTTTTTGGTCATTGAGACTCTGTGCAGCCTCAGGCTATGGCAGGCCAGGCAACTCTCAGTATCTCACTTTCCCCATCAGGAAGTAGACTTGCACACTTAACCCCAGACAAGGGTATCGTGGAGACCTGAGCTCAAACAGACCCAGGATGTTTTGACAAAAATCAAAGCCCAGGGAAGAGGAAATAAGTGGCTGAGGTGGGTAGCTCTTGGAAGAGGGGAGTGTGAAGGACAGTTGAAGGGGGAGTGTTGACAAGCAGAGGAAATGATAGAACTAGAGGGCAGGAGATCTTCTAGAAGCTTCCGCTGGCCCAGACTGGTGCTGAGGGTGGTGGCCTGGGGCAGTGAGAAGAAAGTGGATGTCTAACAGCTGGCTCAGTAGTTAACCTGCAGCGCCTGTGTGTGTGGCCATGCGTAACCAGTGCTGCCATGCTCACTTTCTGAGCTGGCTCAGGCCTTCAAACTTGGACCTTCCTCATCAAGCTACCAGAAGGCATCCCTTGAGTAGGATAAACTCAGTCCGTGGACAGGTGGTTCTCTTTTATTCAGCATGCACTAGGCTCCTTTAACAGGAGCTACCACCTCTACCCAGCGGGCACCGTTTTCTCTCAGAAGACACCATGGTCAGGGGGAACACTTCCCTCAGCAGGCTCCACAGTCACAATGCCCACCTGTACCCAGCGTGGACTATTTTTACCTAGCAGGCACCTCATGAACAGGCACTGTCTTTACCCAGGTACCAAATTTTTACCTGGCAGACACCACAGTCACATGAAATATCTTCACCCAGCAGATGCCAGCTTCCAGCAGGAACTGCCTTTCATCTAGCAGATGCCACACTTAAAGGTACCAGCTTTACCCAGCATGCATCACGCTCGCAGACACTAGTTTTACCCAGCATGCATCACACTCGTAGACACCAGTTTTACCCAGCATGCCTCACACCCACAGACACCAGCTTTACCCAGCATGCATCACACTCGCAGACACCAGCTTCACCCAGCACACACTATGCTTACAGGTACCAGCTTTGCCCAGTAAGCAGCAGGGTTATAGGCACCGGCTTTACCCAGCAGGACATGCCTTTTATCTAGCAGATGCCACGCTTACAGGTATCAGCTTTACCCAGCAGGCACCAGCTTTACCCAGCATGCACCAGGTTTATAAGCACCAGCTTTGCCCAGCAGGTTTATAGGCACCCACAATTAGGAGATGGCTTGGCTTAGAGGCTCCTTGGCTGGTGCTCACCCACCTCATGCTCTTTCTTGAGCATCTCCATGGCCTCCTGGAAGCGTTTTTCTTTCTCCTCGGTCTCAGCGATGGTGGCTTGGTTTTGCTCCTCGTAGGCCATGGCAACCACAGCCAGGATCAGGTTCACCAGGTAGAAGGAGCCCAGGAAGATGACAAGCATGAAGAAGATCATGTAGATCTTCCCTGCAGACCTCAGGGTCTGGGGGAGTAAGGCGATAGAGGTTATCTTCACTGGGACCCCTTCTAGGTCATGGTCATGGAATTTCAAGTTGTCCAGTCTGCCTGTGCCAAGGGTTCAAATGGCCACAGCTGGGGAGGGAGTAGAGCATATCCTATCTCTAGACGTAAGTGTCCTAACCTATAGAGCAGAACGACCTCCACACAGGGGATAGTGTCACGCCCACAGAGGGAGGCAGAATGTTCCAGTCAACAGAGGAAATGTTGCATGCATAGAGGGGACTATGCCATCACATAGGGTGAATTGTTGTACTCCCAGAGCACAGTGTCCCACAGAGAGGGATGAGTACTGGTTTACCAGCAGTTTCTTTGCTTGCTGTGTCCCTCCCTCAGACATAAGGTCCCTGTCTCTTTCTCCTTGAGTGTCCCCCAGCTCTTGCCAGTGGAGAAGCTGCTGGGGCCACTTCTGGCTAATCACCTGTGCATCCTGGTCCCTGATGTGGGTCCCCAGCCTGTTCTAGGTGTTTCTGCTGCCCGGGCACCCATGTACCTGTTGGTAGAGGCGCTCCCAGCAGTCCTGAGTCATTAGGCGGAAGAGTGCAAGGAACGCCCAGGCGAAGGAGTCAAAGCTGGTGTAACCATGGTCAGGGTTGTCCCCTGCCTTTAGGCACCGGTAACCCTCAGGACATGTCCTGCAGTCAGACACACAGACTCTGTCCCATGCTGTGAGAGCCCCATCCCCCGCCAAGATGCCCCTGGGCCTGACTCTTACCCCTGGGCAGCCCAGCACATGCCCCAAGGCTTCGTGAGGCTGAGTTCCACAAACTTAGTCCCACACTGCTTGTCCTGCTGCCGTGACCTTTCCTGCCACGCCTCCCCCTTGGGACACCATCTCTATCTTTCCTCTACCCATCTGTATTCATCTAGGCCTTAATCCATCTCCCTTCTGCCCACACGATACCCATCCCTGCTGCTTATGTGAATGACCTCTCCCCTCACAGAGGAAGTGCCAAGGGTCTGGCTCACGGTCTTTTCCTCTGGCTGTTTTCCCCATGGGGAGATGGGCACAGAGCTGGCATGTGGTGCAGAGAGGACAGTGAGGCTTGGGGGAACAGTACAGAGCTAAAGAGCATGGAGACCAGGGCAAATGCCAGGCCATGGGCTTGAAGGATGATGTGGGGGTAGACGGGCGTGCCCATTTGCACGACGGTGCACACAGGCTGAGTGAGGCGGGCTGATGGTTCACAGAGCCAGATGGGACAGCCTCTCTCCCAAAGATGGACCACTGGGCTGGATTCATGAGTGTGAGAGACAGAAGGTTTGGGGAAGGGGACTTGGCAAGTGGGAGGACACAGCCTCTGTACCTTGCTCATGTCCTAAGACCCTCCAGACAATCTCTTCAGCTACAAGAAAGGCTGAAACTTCCTACCGAGATACGTGGGACGGCAGCCCCAGAGCCCCTCCCTCCCCAGGTGAGTCTGTGGGTCCCGCCCTTCCCCAAACTGTGTCACGGTCACACTAATCCAGACCCCATCTGTACAGGGCCGTGGGAGCTGCCCGTGATTACGGGGCATCTCTGGACACCCCACTCAGGCTGCAGGTGTGAGCTCTGGCCCTGAGGAGAATTTAGGCTGCTGGGGAAAGCCACGCTTACTCCTGACCCAGTGGACAGATGCACAGGGAAGGAGAGGAGACTGGAGTGGGAGGGAGCAGCCCTGGGGGCCTTCCATGAGGGAAAAAAGCCAGGACTGGGCTGGCAGGAGGCACTGGGCTCTGTCCACCTCCCTGCAGATCTGAGCCCTCATCTGTTACTGCCTCAGAGCTGCCTCCCCTGTGGTGGGGGTGGGGTGACGAGATGCCAGGGCCCCAGCAGCGAACAGAGGCAGGGGAAGGCCTGGGGTCAAGGGCATAAACTGAAAGCACAGTCAGCTGAGAAAGCACCGAGGAGCGGGGGCCCTCGCCTGCCGCCCTCACCTCACCTCACCCTTGCTGGGTGAGGTGGCCCTGGGGGGCGGGTGCCACATACCCGGCATCAGAGCTGTTCCCACACAGTAACACGTCAGAGGTGCCATTCTTCAGCAAGTAATTTCCTGAAAGAGGAACAACCGATGGTGAAGGGCATGTGTGGCCCAGACTCCCGGGGTTCCCGTGCTGCGCCCAGGCCTCTGGGGAGGCAGAGATGCCACTGGCGGTCTCTTCTCTGGCCCTGCCCTGACCCCTACCCTCTGCCTGGCCAGGCCTGATGCAATTCCAGCTGCTTGCCCAGCCTGCCTTCTGCTCCCCCTCAGACCTTCAGCTGCCAGCATCTCCCCAGCTCTCAGAAGACTCAGGAAGTCCCCACAGGGAGCTTCTGTACCCTGCTATGAGCCACTCAGGAGGACACCCAGGGCCAAGAGAGGCCCTGAACCGGGAGGCAGGGGTCTAGGCAGAGACCCAGCTTGGCGACTGAATCCTAGCATGGTCTTGGCAGGCTACTGCTCAGCTCTGTCGGGGTCCACTTCTTCGTGCAAGAGATACAAACTAAGGTCACCGTGGTGATACTGTGGTCTGCTCAGACAGGGCTGGGGCTGGACTCGGTGCCAGATGGAACAGCCAGTCCTGTGCTTTCCCTCTGGTCATCACCCACCACTACCTGCCTTAGTTTAAGGCAGCAGTTCGCAAACTGTGGTCCCCCGCCCAGCGGCAGCAGGAAATCAATGGGGACCTGCTGAGAAAAGTAACTTCCCGAATGCCGCCCCAGAGCTACTGACTCAGGAACCCCGGTGGTGCCGCCCAGCAGTATGTGCTTTCTGGAGCCCTCCAGATGACATGTGGTACATTCCAGGTACATGCGGAAGTTCTGGAACCACTGCTCTTTGGCCACAGTGGAACCATAAGCAAATGGAATCCCTGAGTTGTGGTCTGTTTCTTTTTCCAGCGTGGACTGCTGTTGTAGGGAAGAAGTCCTAACTTCAGAATGTCCCTGGCCTGGAATCTGGCCTTACACCACTGTCTACCTTTGAATCAGACTGATGGCATTACTCAAGAGAGGTGCTGGCCATCAGCCTGGAAAGCAAAAAACCACATATCAGTGAAATGACAGGAGCAGCTCATGTGATTTTGTACAATCACTGAGCTTGCTCTGACTCTCTCTCGGGGCTCTGGGGGCACGTGCATGGGATTAACATTCTGGCAAGGAACAAGGAAGCTGACTGACCCATCCCGTGCCCCACAGGTGGGGCCTGCCCTCTGAAGCCTCACAGATTACCCCAGCGCCATGTCCCACCCTTTCTCCCGCCAGCACTCCTTCCCAGGCAGGCAAGCTGGTCTTCTCCCCATGCCTGATTCTCTAGCGTCCGTCCCCGCCGCTAGCCACGGCAGCTGCCATCCCTTGTCTGCCTCTCCAGCTAACTCCACCCTTCCTTTTCCTCAAGTGTCCGGCCATCTAGCCTCAGAACTCTTGAGGGCAGGCCCAAAGTCTGCTCCCCTTCTGTCCTCTTGGAGTTCCAAAGGGTAGGAGCTGGGATCCCTGAGCAAACCTCTGGGTCTCCAGGGGCTCAAATAGGGCTTGAATGGCCACTGGGAGAAGGTCTGACCTCTAGTGAGGTCCGTGTGGCCTTATAAAGCCCTGCCCAGGCCACAGAGTAAGCCTGCACCTGGGTTGTTGAGGTAGACGTCCAGTGACTTCCAGACTAGGCCGTCGGCCTCCACAGAGCCGTTGGTGTCGTTGAGCATTGTGAAGTTGCGGACACACTTGTGCCTCAGGTTGCCCATGAAGAGCTGCAGGCCGATGAGGGCGAAGACGCTGAGGCAGAAGACCGTGAGGACCATCACGTCGGCCAGCTTCTTCACAGACTGGATCAGCGCCCCCACGATGGTCTTCAGACCTGGGGAAGGCAAGAATGAGTAGGGGGGGAGTCACCCACAGGCCCTGTGCTCCCTGCTCCAATGGGTGGGAGCCAGGCCTGAGGGGGTGCTGGGAGAGGTGGGCAATCATGAGGCAGGGGCAGGTGAGGGAGGCCTCTCTCAGGTTTTTCAGACCAAAGCCCCCATTTCCTCCATCACTGAGATTGCGTCCTGATTCTCCCAGGGGCAGTCAGGAGGGCCCAGGCCTCTTTGCTCTCCACTAACCACATATGAAATGGGTTTCCTGGTTTCCTGAGGAAGAAAACACTCAAAGCCTGTGCCCATCTGGCTGGTCCCAAGATGTAATCTGTGGGAAGGACACTAAGGTCCAGGCCCATTCTCAGGCAGTGGAATCTCCCCTGATCCTTGAAACGGGGAGATACAAGCCATTCCTGGTAGAGGAATGTGGTGTGTTCTTGGAGGATGGTGGGGCTGGCAGTCAGGAGGTCTGGCAAGGGCATGGTGGGTAATACTCTAAAGGGTCGGTCTGGCTAGGGGCCTCCTGTTGGAAAAGCTTCAAGGGCAGGGGAGGGGTTGCCCTGTTTTGCATTTTCCTCCCCTGCCCTGTCTGTCTGGGACCCATCCCCTTCCAACCCATTCCCAAAAGCCAAGGCCACGATGTGTTAGTTGCACGGCCCAGCTCCCTGTAGAAGCCAGCACCACACAGCGAAGTGACAGAAAAGCACGTATAGACGCCTTTGGTCTGACACTGAGCTGTTGTCCTATGACAAGTCTGAGCAGAGCATTGGGAGGAAGAGGGTTTCTCTGCCAGCAGCAGAGCCCTGCCTCCTGCCCCCACTCCCCATCCCCCAACCAAGCGGCCAGGTCTCAGATTAAGCTCCATCCATCCATCCATCCATCGTCCAGCTGGTTAATGTGTTAGGAGCACCTGTGGTGGCCGTGCCCACAGCTGCTGTGCCCATGACCTCGAGACAGGGAGGCAGCAATGAGCAACCATGGGATTGGGGAGGAAGTCCTCCCACTGTGCCCCAGCACTGCTGTCTGCCCACAGCTCAGAGGCACTCAGTGTACTCGGTAGAAATTGTCCTGGCAGATGTTGGTAACTGCCCTGGGCAGGTGTGAACCCTGCAGGGGTCTGGGCCTGGAGAGGTGGTGGTGGTGGGATCCCCATTCTGTAGCCCGGCATGCCCCGTCTCTAGCAGAGGTTCGAGGACCCCCTCAGTGAACACACTCTGGTTCTGCTCACCGGGCCTGGAGACCTGGCCCGTACTGTATGCGGCAGGGAGCACAGGGCAAGAGGTGGTGGGCGGCCAACTCTGCCTCAACTAGCATCCAGTTCTAGGCCCCCGTGAAGCCCTTCCTGGCCTGTGGACATAGTGTCCACAGGGACAATCAGTTGGTGAGCACAGATCCAGTCCTTTAAACATTTCTCATACTGATGAGAGAGTTCACTTTTGGCAAGAATGAGTCCAGTGTAGTAACAGGATTTTTTCAGGAAAGACCCAAGAAGGGAAGGGTGCTGGGCATCAACTGGGAAACTCTCCTGCCACTGAAATTCTAACAGGCTGGGCCAAGAGCCCTTGGAAGGCAACCATTCTGATTTCCTTCCCATGTTGTGGGAGAGGAGACCAAGGTCTGGAGAGGCCAAGGCTCTTTAAGTTTCAGGTCAAGGGACACCTCCTCTGGGGAGACTTCCATAATGCTGACCACAGCATTGTTCTAACGACCACTTTCAGGGTCTACTGTCTGCTTCCTCACTGGGCTGCTGGCAGCTTTGAAGAAGGCCTGGGTTGAGGCTGGCAGGGTTCCTCCTTTACTCTGAGAAATATTTTCCATTGCTAGCCTTTCTTGCCTTTTCTCAACTGCTGTGGTCAGTGTGCTTCTCTAATCTTGTGAGCAGATGATGTGAGGTTGTCCCTGGGACCCTAGAGGACAGACTTTGAGGAGTCTAAGCATGTCTGCGTGCACCCGGGCCAATGACAACACCTGTCTCAAAGGAGGTGACTGTGTGCACTGGGGGCAGACTGTCCCACTTGCTACGGACTCTTCGGAGGGGTCTGGGTCACTGGCAGGGAGCATACCCTACGGGCTTCAGAGGCCAGGAGGGACATTCTGAGGCTCGGTTTGAACACAGCGTAAGTGGATGGGGGTCCTCTTCCAAGATAATTAACCCCATCAGGGAAGAGACTTACTCCTCCAGAGCAGGGCCCCTGCCTTTCTGGGGGCAGCAACAGCGACACGGAGATGAAGGGCCCAGGACCCACGGCCTTCCACTTCAGGAGTGGATGCACCCATCAGCTTCACTTAACTCTTCCCTCGGCTCTGACACCTCCCCAGATCGGTGGCATACACAACCTGTCTCCAGCTGCCTTCTTCCAAGAAGGGCCTTCTCCGGTTCTGAGTGTGGCTGCATTCAGAAAAGGCTCTGGAAGGAACCTCTGGGCACTGCTCTGTGGGCTGTGAAATCATCATAAGCCTTTTGAGAGCTTTCCTGGATGGCTGGGATAGGCCGGCTTTCTAGAGAGGCCGCCCGAGCTTGGATTTCCCGGGTGCAGTTGCCAACATCTGTCAAGGAGAATTGCTTCCCGAGGCTACCATGCACAGTCCACTACGCCTCTACCGCGCCATGCAGCGAGGGCTGGTAGACGCCAAGGCCAGATGACGCCTGTCCGCAGAGGACCTGTTTCACAAAACGCGGCTGCGGCGGCAGCTGTGCCCTTGTCGCCACAGGGGGCCCAAAGCAGGGACTGCGCCCTCGGCCCCGTGGGCCTGTGGTTTCCCTCAAACTCAGTTCTTTGGTTTCCTGACTGGAGCGTGATGCTTCTGGCCAAAGCAATTCTCATATAAGCTTTCAGCTCTTCAAAGCGCTGAGTTCAGTTTGGGAAGGACCTCACCATCTTGGGAAGAATTGGGGTTCAATCCAGGACCTGCCGTGGGAGCTGTGTGCCCCCGGCATCTGTGAGGGTGGGCTTTGATAGGGAGGGCAGCCCGAAGCCCCTCGTGAGGCTTTGAGGGGACAGCCGTGTCCGCCGCCGACAGCCCCCGCAGCCGAGCTCTGGGAAACGTATTCTGGTGACAGGCACCTTTGGAGGGGCCTTCCCAAGGGCCGCCTGGGGCCCAGCTGGCTGGGAAGGCCTGAGCGTGTCCCTCCGGCCTTGGCGTTTAACCTGATTTTTCACCTGAAATGACTGATATAGTTTTCAGGGCCCGGAGAACTCGGAAGGTACGTAAAGCTGAGACATTGCCCAGGTCCACAAATTCAGTTGTATATCTGTAACAAGGGAAAGTCACAAACGAGACAGTGACAACACGCCAGTAGGAGACACACGATGGGAGGAGGGGGGAGGGGAGACAGAGAGAGAGTCACTTGTAGCTGAGATCTGAGAGGCAAATCTGGGCATCTTACCTGGGATAACTGAAATAGTTTTTAGAGCTCTCAGGACTCTGAAAGTTCGAAGAGCCGACAAATTGCCTAGTTTTATATTTTCTGATACATACCTGCAGAATCAAACCACAGTTATTGGGAATTACAAAGCAGCACCTCAGCCTGCCCTCCCCGACCCGCCCAGTCCCTTCTCCCCCTCCCACAGGGAGGGCTGCCGACAGCCCAGGGCTCCCTCCGGTTCTCTTCCTCCTCTCCACCTTCCTGACATCCGGCCCTCGGTGAGATGAATTAAGGATGTCCACACAGCAAGCCCCCACACGGGAGGCGGCTCTGTCAGCGAGGTGCTCCTGACCGCCGGGTGACAGAGGAGCCAAGGGGCATTCTGGTCCCAGCTTTGCTCTGCATCTTCTGTCCTCTGTGATCAGCTCGTGCCTGGCTGCCCCCGACTCTGGTTGAGAGCCTCACACAGGTGTAGCAGGGTCTCTGAAGGCCGAGTCCCCCACCTCAGTCTCATTCCAAGACCTCCGGAGACCTCCAAGGATGGTCCTAGTTCTTCACAGGAGGAGGGACCTCAGGTGAGGGCCCAAGCGATGCTTGGCAGAGCTGAGTGGTTGAGACGTTCCAACCTACAACTGGGACAGTCACCCATCTGTGGTCTTCACAGGCACGGGAGGAAGGAGTCGGTCCCTGGGGAGCAGGGGACTGCCCAAGCAAGTGTGAGGGTGTGTGTGGATGGGCCACGTGACCAGGATGTATAAGAGAGGGGGTGGACAGTGTGTGACCAGGACCATCGGGACAGTGGCAAGTGACTTGTGATATTTAACCAAAGATTTCACATCCAGGGTACCTGACATTTAAGCGAAGGCGTCTGATGTTTAACAAAGGACAGTGGACTCAGGATGTCTGGTTTTTAACCAAGTGTGTCGGACCTGGTGTCTGAGTGACATCAGACCCAGGTCTGCAGACCGATGAAGCTGGATGAGTGCCAAGGGTGGGCTGATCGTGCAGCTGGACTCACTCTGCTAGTCAGTCTGGACCTCCAGGCCCTTCCATTCCACTCAGAGTTTCTGAATCTGCTTTCAAGCTGTGGGTATCTGCGGGGGAGGACTTGGTAGACTATGTCAAGGGACTCAGTATCCTGGAGTCAGCCGGGTCCTGCCTTGTCCAGCTCTCTGACTGGGCGGACGCCAGATTCCTCTATGTCTCCTCATGGGGCCCTGTGGACCATGCCTGCTCCCTCCTTACTCACCGCACCCCTGCAGAGATGAGAAGTCAACAGACACATTCTCAGAGCTTTTCTTCGGGCTACACCAGATCCTTTTTATGGTGTGGCTTCCATTCCTTCCCCTGGACTCGCTTCAGCTTGTGAACTTCCGATGGGGAGTAGATGTCACCTCCCTTATTCTGGCCCATATACAACTATTAATTCGGTTCACGCGCCCTCTCTGCTTTCGTTGGCTGTTCCATCCCCTGTGATGACTCAGATGCTCAAACCTCTGTCCCACATTCTTCTTTCAGGCTTTACTTTCCATCTGGATACGGTGCTGCCACAAGACTTTCAGGTTTATCTCAGAACGTTGCCCGTGTTGCCATGAGACACAAAGCCATGGGTCCAGCCTGCAGTGGCTCTGGGCCCCATTTCCTGCTGATGGACCGGTAAGTGTGGCCTGGGACAACAGTCTTTCTACTCAGGACACTGGTTCCAAGAGTGTCTCTTCTGGTCCCAGGGAGTGAGTAGAGCACTGTGCAGATCACAGGGAACCAGCGGTCCTTGCTTCTCCCTTCTTGTCCCTCGCAGACCCTGTCTGTCCCCTCGCATCTCCAGGGAAGCCCTGCCTGTCTGAAGCTTGGACTCTGCCTGTCTCTGCCTGTCCCAGGGCAGATCTCGTCTTCCCACACCCTCAGGCTTGCCCTCCATTCATGGTCCGCCTCCTCAGCAGCTGGTACTGAGCACAGAGGAGCCAAGATCCCAAAGTGTGTGCTCCTAGCAGGCTTGCAAGGCCAGCTGAGTGGCTGAGAACAGGAGCAGGGCTGGTGGTCATCCATGAAGTCAGGACACATGTGGGAGAGCGATGCTGAGGAGAAGGAAGTCTCAAAGGTAAGACACAGGGCTGGGTGAAGGGTTGGTGTGTCCGTGACCATGCCTGTGACGTGGACGCTCCTGCCCTTTCAGCTGATTCGGAATCTTCGGCCTGGCCGCTTCCCACATGGGGGTCCTAGACCCCCCCGTGAGGCCTCTCTTGGGGCTCCAGGATGTGTGGCCGGAGAGACCCTGTATTTGGCAAAGGGCCAGCTTCGGGAGTGGCCGGGTTGGGGGTAGAGAGAGCTCTGCCCGTGAGGCTGGCAAAACGTTCCTCCAGGCCATTCTACTCTTGCACGCCAGCCCCAGGGCAGGGGAAGCCCTTCTGGAAGCCAGAGGAACCTGGAGCAAGGGCAGACCCCCTCCAGCTCCACCCCCATCTTCCTGTGCAGCCCTCCTATTCAATGCAGTCGGGCTGCTGGGCAGAGAGGTACAGCCCACCCTCTCCTCTCTGCCCTCCCTCCTTTCCCCTCCAGGTTCAGTTTCCATAACAACCCCAGGAGGTGGGAGGCTGTGCTAACGGGCAGGTAATGCCCAGCCGGGGAGGGGCCCTGGGAAGAACTCTGGCTGGAGGGTTGCCTGGCAGGCCTCCTGGCAACTCAGACCCTCCTACAGTCTCTACGTTGCATGGGAGGGGGGATCAGGTGGGAACAGTAGACCTGGCGTGCCTCTTGAGTGAGGGGACCTGTTTTAGTTTCAGCATGGCTGCTGATTCATTGCACAAATTTGGGCAAGAGGTAGGCTCTCTCAGAGCCTCAGTTCCCCATCTGTAAAATGGAGGAGGGGGAGTTTCACTGAATCAACCACTTCTGCCATCCAAGGCTCCTTCAATTACTCTAGAAGCCCCCACCCCAACCCCTTACGGAGTCATTTGACTATAGGAGGATGTATTTCACTGCATTACCAGGGCACCACTGTTCTCCGAAGGCAGGGCCACCACCAATCAGAGTTGCCAGGCCAATCCAGCCCACAGCAGATCCCTGACATGCCAGTGGGTTCCTGCGCCCCAGGGGAAGCAAGTGCCGTCTCCCGGAGATGTTCAGGAACTTGGAAATGGTCTGCTGGCCTCTAAGGCTCTGTTCTGCTTTGTCACCCCCGGTTCTGGTCCAGAGCAAAGGCAGGCAGGCAGGCCTTGATGAGGAAAGCACACCTGCTCTGTGATTCCAAGCGGAAGAAGCAGTTCCCTGTGGACTCCCATGGGGACTGAGACAGAGACTCTCTCATGGGATAAGACAACAGGACTCACTAAGGGCCTGAGGTCATTCAGAGCATCTTCCAAAGACCTGCGGTTAGGTAAGGGACTCAGGGTTCTGGGAGCATCCCTGCGGTGGACACAGTTCTGTTGGGGCTCCAGGATGGGAAGTAGGAAAGACACAGGCAGATGCTGTGTCCTGTTCTGCCACAGCCCCCTTCCTGTGACACCAAGTCCCCAGTGGCTCAAAGAGCACTGCTCCCCTCCCGCAGGCACTCCAGAGCCTGGGTCTGGCGTAACACTCCTGCCCCCTTTCAAAGTCAGTGCAATGTCCTTCCTCTGAGTGGAGAGGTTTCCTTCTCTCCTTAAGAGCAGAAGCCTCCCTGCTCCGTGTTCTCAGCTGATGATCCCACTTCATACCGTGGAGAAAATACGAGCAATCAGAAAAGAAATTCTCTTCTTTCATCACCGACTCTCCCAACCCACCTGAAATTCTGCCTTCCTTGCTCTGACGGCCAGAGTTCCATGTGGGCCCTAGATTCCTGGCCCTCAGGCCAGCTCAAGGGCTTTGCTCCTGCAACTGACCCTCCTCCGCCATCAGGTTGCCCTCTGCCCCGCCCCGCATCCCCTTTACAAAGTCCCCTCCAGTGGTGCTCTGCCCGTCTTCCCCACCCCCGGCATCCTAGTTTCAGTCCTGTTTACAGCTAACCCCGCAAAGTGCATGTCTATACTTGCCCCAGTCTCTTGAGCCCTGTCTAATTAGGTGTCTGTACCCCCATGTCGGGTCAAGGCAATCAGCGGGGTCACGGTCATCTCAGTGGCATCAAGGTCAAAGCGGTGTCACGTCTCGGACTGTCATGGTCTCTGCCTTGGATTTCTTCAGCCTCCTCAGGGCATCTTTCAACGGTAGCCACACTCAGCCAGTCCTCTGTCCAGGTTTTCCTCCACCTTCCGTAGCGGTGCCCTCCAGACTTCTTGGCTCACCCCTTCTTCCCCGACCTCGAGATGTTGGAGCATCCCGAGGTACAGTCCCCAGGCGCCGTCCCTTCTCTGGCCACACTCACTCTAGATGATTCATTCATCTGGTCTCCTGGCTCAAGTCTCATCTGCGCCCTGATGGGTTCTAAATATATATCCCTGCCTCGGACCTCTTTCCTGAAGTCCAGACTGGAATATCCAGTTGCCTATTCCGCATCTCATCCTGGATGCTTTCAGACTTAATGCATTCCAGTCGAGGTGCTTGAGTCCCTTCCTCCCTCGGCCAGCTCCTCCCGTCAGCCTCCACGTTAACAAACGGGAACTCTGTTCACCCAGCTGCTCGAGTCAAACCCACCTCGGGGTCTCCCGTCAGCCCTACCCTCAAAGTACCTTCAGAATCTGATCATGTCCCTCAGCTTCTCTACTTAAACCCCAGTCACTGCCACCATCTCTCTCCTGGAGCCCCCCAGCTGCAGGGCAAACTTATGATACATAGCTCAGGCCCTGTCACTCCCTGCCTTTCAACCCCTGATGGCTCTCTTCATGGCCCTCAAGGCCACAGAGCTGCCTCCCACCTCCCTGCCTTCTCTCTGGCTACACTCTCCCTTGCTCACTCGGCTCTGCCCAGGCCTAAGTCTACAACGGCTTTGGGCAAGCGGCAGCGTCTCTCGGAGCCCGTTTCCCCACCTGTAAGGTGGTGGGCTGGTGTCAACTCACAAGCAGAGCACCGAGAAGCAGAGGCCCTGATGCACTAACCAGCAGACTCTCCATCTCACCGGAAAGCACCCCATCAGCAGGGTCTGGCTGCCCGCTCTCCCCTCTCTTCCCCACGGCATGGCTCAGCTCACAGCCAGGGCTGCTCACGCCCCGGGTGAGGCAGACCTTGACCGGCATGAACAGGTGCATTCAGTGAATCTGAGAATCCTACAAAGCAGGCGCTGAACCGAACCTGCAATACCACCGAGGCCAGCACTATCCTTCCACGAGTCAGGGAACAGGGGCCCTGCAAGGGCAAAGTATTGGGCCCACCAGCTCCGCTCCCTGCCAGGGTGCGGTGCTCAGGCCCGCACACACATCAGGCTTCCAGAAAGGGTTTGATGGCTGAGCCCAGGCCACAGCTCCCACCCGGAAGGCCCAACCTGATCAGTTGTTGCCTCCAGAACGCAGCTTCTGTTGCGGACACATCCCGAGGGGAATGCCTCAACCAAGCCTCAGCGAGGATCTCTTTCTAGACAAGGACGCTGCATGGCAGCAGGCCGGGGATATTCCCATTCACGCTCTGGCAGGCTCCTTGTGGGTCCTTGGCATCTGTTTTGTCATCTGTAAAATGGGGACAAGGAATCTCCATCCGGGATACCTCACTGGATCATGCCAGTGACCAGGTGCCTTAGAATGTGCCAAATATGGAGTCTGTGAGTGGAGAGAGCAGAGGTGCTGGTGTGCCCGGCGTGGGCTCCTGGGGATGCCCGGTCACTTCTCCAGGCTCCTTGTCTTTCCTGCTGACTCATTCTTAATCACCTTGGAATCTAGGTCATTGATCACAGTGCTCCAGAGATCCGGGGCTGTAACACTGGTTTCCCACTGTGGAAGGGGCAGAGGACGCTAAGCCAGAATCTTAATGGTTTCTGAGCCCAGGGCTGCACGGGGCCACCCCTGAGCCATCGGGCCTGACTGCCATGGCCCACCAGGAGGGGCTGGGGGCCTCCATCCTGTCTTCCTCTTGCCATAGCAGTGAGGTGGGCTGCTCCCCAGCCATATGCAGCCTGCAGTGGGGGGGTGAGAGGGCCTAGTGGCGCAGGGCCAGGGATGACGCCCACGTCCCTGACTATGGCCTGGCGAGACACAGTACGGCTCAGAGAGCAAGGTACTCACGCCATGACGATCACACTGAAGTCTAGCCAGTTCCACGGGTCCCGGAGGAAGGTGAAAGCATGCAGGCAAAAGCCTCGAGCCAGAATCTTGACAAGAGACTCAAAGGTGTAAATGGCAGTGAAGGTGTACCTGGGAGGAGAGACCCGCGAGGTTTTTCAGGGAGGCTGCAGCCCGCAGGCCAGGTTGGCCAGGTTCCTCACGTGCATGCCCGAGCCCTGGATAGCTCTGCTCTTAAGTAGCCCTCAGATCAGACCCTCGGCCATGCTCCCTGGCCTAGTTGGAGGCTTGGTCCAAACGTGGGACTAATTACGGCATCTTTGCACGTGATGACTCAGCATTGCTGAGCGCCTACCATGTGCCCCTCTGAACTTTCCATGTTCCCTCTTGTCTTGGTGTAAGAAGACCCTCGACTTCTCTCCTCACTCCAGTCCTGGGGGCCATGTACACGGGCATATGGTGGTCACTGGGTCTACCCTGTAAGGACGCTCAGATCATGTCACTCCCTCATCTTTGCTGGTTGGTCCTCAGCAACTAGTGACAGGAGCACGGTCCATTCTCCAGTGCACTCAGGAAGGGGGCTGAGGTTCTAATGCCTGAGGCTAGGTGGGGTGAAGAATCGTGATGCCTAGATGCCAGGACCATGGGCTGCTTCCTTTATCCCTGCAGTCCTGGGCAAACGCAGAGAGTCACAAGGCAAGCCACTTTGGCAAGAGAGGCTGTCCCTGACATTCCATCAGTTCCCTGAAAACAGGCACCAAGTGCCCCAAGGGGCTATCGGGTCTGTTTGAAACTTAAGGGTACCGTACTCTCATTTGATAAGGATGGACTGGAAGCTGTTTTCTGAAATTGAGCAAACGGTCCCAGGAGGCAGCAGAGGTAGTAAGTAGTGAAGTGGGGACACCCCTGGGCCATGCCCTGCTGGACAAGGTGCGCCTCCAATTTCCAGCTTCCTGTCCATCAAAGGGGGACGGTGGTTGTCCCCATTGTATGGCGCTGCCCGGAGGGTCAGAGGAGATGTGGTTTATGGTTCCATGGCAGCGCCCAGAACACACTAAGTGCTCGGTAAGTCAGGATTTTATTTCAGAGCCTTCCTCAGCCGGCTCAGTGCTCTTTAGTGTGGGTCAGGAAGGAATCTCCCACTTGGCCAACCTGGAGAGCTTCCTCCCTTGAGGACACCGCTCAGGGCAAGGAGCCGGCAGGACCAAGAGTGGCCAGAGAGGGAAGGGGCCGAGCCAAGGACCCTCCAGGGGGGCGAGTCCCGCCGGTGACTTCTGGGGTGACTTTCGGGGCCACGGTATGGGACGGACAGGGAGAGAGGGAGAGGCCGGCCACAGAGGCCCTGAAGATACTCACTCGACATACTTGGTCCAGGGCGGAGGGTCATGCTGGGCCATGAACACGCAGTTGGTCAGGATGGTACACATGATAAGCATACTGAACAGCGTGGCGCGGAGGTCAAGGAAAGCTACGTGCAGCGGGCCGGCGGGCCACTGGCGCCCGAGGGTCCTGCCCTTGCGATTGTCACTGCCTTGCCACTGCCGCCAGGTCAATGAGGCAGGGGCTCCAGGGCCCAGGCCCTGCGCACCTTTCCCCTCCTCCGCACTTGCTGCAGGAGCCCTGCCCTGCTCTGCAGTCCCCTCAGGGACCAGACAGCTGACACGGCATCATGAGCAGAGTTCCACCTAGGCTCCGTCCTGGAGGGCAGGGAGGAACACCCCCAGAGTACAGAAGTTTTGACCCACAGCCGCGTGGGAGGGAGATAGGATCTGGAAACTGCTCCTCAGGGGCCACTTGCTTGCAGGGAGAAGAAAGCTCTGGCAGTGGGGCTCCCAGTTCCTTTCCCTACTTCCCCAGGGGGCTCTTTACCTTTGGTCTAGGACCTCTCTGAAGGGTTCTGCTGTCCCAACTTAAACGCCTCGTCAGGACACAGTGACCCTGAGGATGCAGGTGATGGCTCCTCGTACTGCTTCCTGCCCTTCACACGTGCCCCACCTAGTGCTCTCCTCCCCATCCTTCAAGAAACTCCTCAAGCAGGTGCACCGCCTCTGAGCTGGGGCACCTGTCCTCCCCGCCTTGAGCAGGAACATCCCCTCAGAATGAGCACCCCTCAGAGCAGGAGCACCCCTTCTGAACAGGAGCACCCCCTCTGAGCAGCCTGCTTTGACTCCTAAGGGACTGCACCCCTAGGGCATGGGGCATCTCTCCTTAAATGTGCCCTTGCCCCCTAAAAGCGGTAATGCCTATCTGTTCCCCATCAGAAGGGGAGATCTTCAGATGTTGGGTCTTGGGCATCCTTCTGGGCCCGGCCCCTGGCCTTGAACTGAACTGCCCCAGGCCTTGGTTCATCCCTAACTTTCTGGCTGCCTTCTCTGCTGCTTTATGCCAAATGAAGCCCTGACTGACCTCCTGGCCTCTCTCACCTCCACAAGACCTACAAGGGAGCAAGGGGCAGACCCTGGGGCCATGGAGGGACTAGGGTAGGGGAACCCCCAAGGGGCCAGAGTCAGAACAGGGAACACTCGGCTGCTCTCACGAATTCCCTCCCCAGCCCAAGAAGAGAGGCTGGGCTTCCGGCCCCTTGCGGCTGCCCCAGGCTCATGGCCACGTGGCCGCCGGCCCCAGACCTGTGCATAGCAGCTGCCCACCTGAGATTCCCTCTGGCTGCCAGGGAGCTGAAGTAATTGAGCCCTAGGGGCCTGCCTCTTTCCTCCCTAGCAGAGCTCCTCTGATTTCCAAGGCCTGGCCCTGCCTCAGGTCTGAGGGGGAGACCAGTGCAGTCAGCCAAGCCGGGGTGCTGACTCCTGGGAGCGTGTGGGGCTGCCCCAGCTGGGGAGGGAGGAGAGGTGAGTGAGGCCTCTCAAAGAATGCAGGCGGGAGACCTCCACACTTCTAGTCCTCCTTCTAGGGAACTGAGGGGATTAGGAAATAGCCTGCCAAGCCCCACCCCAGTTTATAATGAATTCTCCAATTTCTCACCTGAGATGAAAGAGGATCAGGCTTTGGGAACCTCCCTCCGTTAAAGCAGATGGCTCCAGGAAGTCCTGATTCCTCGCTGGTGGGAGGACACCTCTCCAGGCCAGGGGTGTGGCTGGGGGTGGGGGGGTGGAGGGAGCAGTGGGGGGAGTGGTGTCCCTCCGCAGGAGAGCTGCCCGTCCCTCTGCCTGTGGGCAGGTCTCCCTGGCTGACCCTACTCCCTTCTCCCTCACACATGCCCGTGTTCCCACACCCAGACTCTGTGCCAAGGCTGTCCTTATTGGGCGGACGGTTAACTTGCCTCTCAAGCAGCTTTATTCACCAACCTCCCACCTGATCCACTACTGGGGATCCCAGGTGATTCCTGAAATATGAAAGTAATGACCCTAAGAGTAAATATTTATTGAGCCCTTCCTAGGTGCCAGGCTCTGCTCTCTGTAACCATTAACTAATTCAATTCTCCCAACAACCCTATGTGGGGTCAGTGGAGGGGAGAGACTTTGTCTCCATTTTGTACCCGAGGAGACTGAGGCACAAGGTGAGGCCGGAGATTCCTACAGCCGGTAGAGTAAGAGCCCTCCCACCCCGCCCCGCAGACAACCACATCTGAATCCCGGACAAGTGCAAATGTTAATTTATATGGCAAAAGGGTTTGTGGATGTGATTAAATGACTTGTCTTGAGATGGGAGGTCACCTTGAGTAGTCGGGGCGGGCCCAGGGTCAGCACAGGCTTCTTCTAAGCAAAGGAGGTAGGCAGGAGAGTTGGCAGCGGAGCCTTGTCTGTGGGAAGAATCCCACCAGCGGTTGCTGACTTTACACACATAAGCCAAGGAGTCCACACAGCTTCTAGAAACTAGGAAAGACTAGGCCCAGAGTCGCCCCTGGTGCCTCTAGGGAGGAATGCAGCCCCGCCCACACACCCTCAGTGAGACCCTCCTGGACTCCTGACCTCCACAAGCATATGATACTACATTTTGTGGTTTTAAACCACTACATTTGTGGTGATTTGTTGAAGGGGCCACAGACTGTCAGTACAAAGCCGGTCAATGGCCTGGCCCTGCTCCGAGTCCCCGCCCGCCCAGCGCGAGCCCCCCCTACTCTGAGCCCTGTCTCTGCATGAGAACACCAAGGGGTCATCCTGCTGCCTCCAAACAGAAGGGCTGGGGCAAGTCACATTGCCTCACGGGTATTGCTACCTCATACTTGGTCTCTGTCACCCACCGGGCAGTAAAACCAATGAGTGAAAGGCTTTGTAGAGTGTGTGCAGACTGCCACCCTGCCGGGGTGGGGGTTACGGGATGAAACTGTCATTTTTAAGAACAGACCTAAAGAACATGTGTGCTTGGCCCTGGCTGGGAGACAGGGAGGGAACAGCTCCAAGATGGGACATTATGAAAAACCGGGCCTGCCTAGGGCTGGGCAGGAGGCTTCCTGGAGGAGGCATTTAGACAGGCACCCAAGGCTGGACAGGGTTCTTTTAGCAATCCATCAGGCTGCTGGGTTGCCTGGGGAGACCCCTCTCAACAGCTCTCACTAGAGCAAAGAAAAGGCCCCTGGGCAGAGAACAGCAGTGGACAGGCTGCCTTGGACCAAAAGACTCGGCTGGAGCTCAGGTGAGTTGAACTCTGGCATCAAGACTTAGGGAAGAGCCAGAGAAGACGGCTCGCTCTTTGGAGTGCTGCCAGCCAGGGTCTGTGTCCTATGGTGGGGAATGACAGGAGCTGCCTGCCTGGGTTCTGGCTGTTTGACCAAAGGCAACGGCTTAGGGGGAGGTGCAGCAAACCCTAGACTGTGAGCTGCCTGACCACTGGAAACCCTGCCTGCCTCTCCTGAACCTAAGGACCACCTTTCCATTATTCTCCATCACTCCTGTATGTGTGTGTTCTCTTCCTGCCTACAGGTGCTTCCAGTCCACGTGACTCTGCTCAGAGCATCCCCAGGTCCCCCATGGAGCCCGGCAGGCAGCCAATACCGGAGAGATGAGTCAAGTGCACTCCAGCCCCGGGCACACCTGTTTGCACTGCTTGGCAGTTTCAGGCCAATGACTGAGCTGGCCCCATGTGTGGGCAGAGGCAAAGGCCAGCTCTCTAGGTCTGAGCCCTGCTGAACATCTTCAATCCTGTCATGTCATTGTCCCCAAACACCCACTCCCAGTCTCATGACTAAAATGCCAGCAAGGACTGCCTGCATGGGTGGTGGGGCATGCCTTAAACTTGGCCTGCCCGTCTTTGGATCCCGAGGAGTCAAAAACAACAACAACAACAACAACAACAAAACCTCGAGAACAGAAGGGATGCTGCGGGGGGCATTTTCATATATCTGTGCCATTCAGTGAACATGCACACACACGCACGCACACAAACACACACAAACATGTGGTTTGATTGCCCATTTGAATCTGCTAGAGAAACGTGGGAGGATTTTGTGAACAGACCCTGTGCACCCAGGAAGGCAGAAAGCTTCTCGGCGTGAACGTGATGCCTCTCTGAATGTGACTGCAGTAGAATTGGGAATTCAGTTGGTTTCTTTTATTTAATCCTGGCAGGAACACATTCTGCAGGATTATAACAAAAATACATTGGAAAAAAAATAATTCTACATACCCATATTTACTTTTTAGGCCACTTCCCAGGGATGCTGAACAAGCGTGGCACTCAGAGCAAAGCTGAGCTGAATTACGGGGCACTTGCTAGCAGATCGCTGGGAATGCCTGCCTCATTCCTAGTGAGTGGGTTTTCTTCCTTGAGAGCAGGGGCCACCCTCCTGCCCCTTGCTTTGTTCTTCTCTGCCCCCTGGCCCTTTCCAAAGGGCCGAGCCCCAAAGGGCATCCATGGGTGGCTCAGAGGTGTCTGAGTGGATATGAAAACACAAGCCAAGCATGGGACAGAGTTTCAGTTTGGCAGAAATGCTAGATCTCTGCTGCAGGACAACACGCACATAAACCTACTCCACATAAACACCACTGCACCCTACACTTAAACATGGTCACGACAGTGAATTTTATGTTTTGCGTTTTTTTTTTCTCACTACAATAGAAAAGAATGTAAGCAGAGTGAAAGTTCACTACTCAGAACACGAAATCTGCATGCAGATTCACAGTGACTGCTAAGGGGCACGAGGCTCCTTTTGGGGGGTGATGACATGCTCTGGAATTGGATAGTGGGGATGGTTGTACCACCGTAGGAATATACTAAAATCCACTCAGTTGGACGTCTCAAAACAATACGTTGTATGGTATGTGGATTACATTTCAACCAAGAAAAAAAGAAATACACGGAGAGTTTGTGGATTCCTAGGCTTCACACTGGAGCTTCTGGTCTGGAAAGGGCCAGGAATCTGCATTTTGAGTAAACTACCAGGTGAGCCTGAGATGACCCTCAGAGACCCACACCTGGAAACACCTGTCCAGGGTGCTGTGTGCGCGGATCGCCGGGCCCTCGAGAAAATGCAGGTTCTGGGGGGGGGTGTGCCTGAGACTTGGCAATTCTTATGAGATCCTCATGCTCCTGCTGTTACTTGTCTGTGTGCCACACTCTGAATGGCAAGGCTCAAGGGCACAGAGGGGCAGCTCCCAAACCTCGAGGATCTAGACCCTTCCTCTCCCCACTGCTCCCAAGCCCACTAAGGGGCGCTACTGAGGGCCATCGGAGTGCTTCCAATCCCTGGCAGCTGGAGGATCCAGGCAGCCCCTGGGAGCCCAC
The DNA here is from genome assembly GCF_922984935.1 of Meles meles. Lineage (NCBI taxonomy): Eukaryota > Metazoa > Chordata > Mammalia > Carnivora > Mustelidae > Meles > Meles meles. The sequence goes on along the minus strand of NC_060069.1, from coordinate 31,313,456 downwards.
TTCAGGGCCTCAACCATGGCAAGCCACCTCCCTGGGGCAGCTGCCCTGGGGGACACAGGCCAGCTCTGAGGCCTCAGGGTCGGTCGTGCCCAGAGTGGGGTGGGGGTGGTGGTGGGGATGGGGAAGCAGGGGGGACACCAGCAGCATCGCACAGCCTCCGTCATGGCTCAACGGACCCTTTGGCCAGGCTGTGGGCGCCAGTGCTCCCCAACCACCTCCCTGGCCTCATCTGGCCACCCCCACCCCGGGCCCAGCCCAGGGCCCTGCAGGAATCCTGGGGCTGCCACCGTATCCCTGGAGGCGCCCCAGCTGCCAAACAGTGTTGGGTTGGTTAGATACCTGGAGGAGAAGCCCCAGGTGGGAGCCAGAGCATGCTTTCAGGGAGGCCACGCCCTCGGAGACCAGCTCTGAGCTGGAGAGGAGGCCGCCCTTGCCTCCTCCTTCTGCGCTGTCCTCACCAGCCCGTGCCTGCTTGCTGGCAGGAATGACAACTATTCCTGTAGCTGTCTTATCAGTCTTGGGGGACGGTACAATTCCCAAGGGGGCAAGGACAGGATCTTGTTCAGCTCCACGCACCCAGGGTGCCCTGCAAAGTGCTGGGTGTCTCCAGGGAATTTAGAAACAGTTGCAGAATGGCCCAAAATTCAATCCAGAACTACCCTTGCCTCACAAAGGAAGACACAGCTAGGAAGGGCAGGCTGCTCCCTGAAGAACCATTCGCCTTGGTGTCTGTTCACCCCAGAGACCTCTCTGAGGCTGCCATGGCTGTGGCTGTACGCGGGACTTTGCTGGGACCCACACATCTAGCAAACCCTGGAGAAAAGGCAGGAGCGAGCCGGAGGCGGGGAGAGAGGGTCTGCATGCAGAGAACAGATTTGGCACCAAGCTCCTACAATTAACCCCTGGGGTGAGGATCAGGCACTGGGGCACAGGTGAGTGGAGCCTGGAACGGGCATCCCTCACCCCCCTCCTGGCCAGGAAAAGGCCCTGAGCTGTCAGCATGTCTCGGTGACTTAGCTCCTCACGGGGCAGCTGTTTTCCTGAAGCCTCTGGCCCTGCTCAGAGGTTAATGGGTCTTTGCCTCAGCCTCGGAAAAGGTCCATCCAGAGTGGGGAATAGAGGGGGGACCTTGGGGAGCTCTATCAGGCCAGCCTGCCGCGCCCACGGCTAATCACTCTGCAGAGCCCAGCAGCACTGATTCGATTAATGGCCCAGCCAGCTGCCAGCCAAAGGAAGGCTGCCCAGGCTGGCACCATGAGACACAGACGCCTCTGACTGCATCCGGACACCGGCCTCCCCACCCTCCCCATCGCTGCCCCCCATCTGTGGGGTCCCCTTTCTGAAATCCATGGCACAGCCGTGATTGGGTGCTGGCGTCCTGTCCCACATCCCACGCGGCCTGAATGAGGCCCCCTTCGGGCCCAAAGGCCAGTCTGTCCCTTGTCACACTGCAGCACTCCCAGAGCGTTCCTCCGCTCTAAAAAAGCCGGCAGCTTTTTTAGGCCGTGGTTTATATAATTTAATGCTAACCAGAGTTCTTTGAGAGAACTCTGAAACTGCAAACATTTCGTCAACACCTAATCAAAAAGCAAGTGTTGCCTCCCTCGAAGGGTGCCCACGTGTGAATAAACCAGAGGCCTCTTTACTGGGAAGTGGTTTCTCCTTGGCTCAGCCCCGGTACCCTGCTTGAGGTCCCTGCACGGGGAGGGGGAGGCAGTGGCAGGGGACTTGGGAGCCAAAGCAGAGCCAGGGGACATTGGCAGAACTCTTGTCTTCTGGGATCCTCAGTAGCCTGGCTGCCAGGATGCTTCTCTACCGAAGCTGGGTTTCCCAAACTTTCATGTGCCCAAGAATCCCCTGGGATGTTGCTGAAATGCAGACGCTTATTTGGCAGGTCCGGGGTGGGGTTCAAGGGCCCTACATTTTCGACCCGCCACTAGGCTATGACCGTGATGCTTGGGTCTTCAGGGACCCGCACCACTCTCAGCCCCAAACACCCTGCCCACCCCGTGTAGGGCCCAGAGGAGACACCCAGCAGGGACTCACTGCAAAGGATATGAATGAACCAGAATCTTCACAGCCGCTCTCCGGACAGGGTGGAAGGGACTGAGGACATACAAGGCATTGGTAGCACTGAACCGGAAGATGGTCTTGCCTTTATTCAGCACGATGAAGGTCTGTGGACAGAGAGCGGCTTTAAGTTGGGGTGGTGGCCCCTAGGCCCCTGTGCAAGGAGGATTCTGGGGGGCAGTGGTTGACTCAGAGCCCTAGAACCCTGCCTAAGGGGTGGAGCGGGAGGAAGAGAGGGACAGAGAAAGGCGGAGGGCATGGAGAGGGCAGGTCAGTGGCCCCTCACAGTGTTGCCTGTGGCTGTAGTGCCTGTGGCTGTAGTGGGATAAGGTCAAGTTTAGGGGAATGTCAGGTTGGGTGGGACTTAGTTCCGTTTCAAAATGACAGTCCTAAGAAGGGGCCTCTCATGATTCTAGCCGAGCTGTTTCCACAGCAGAGGCCAGGACCTGGCTGATGCCCGCTCCTTCCCCTGCTCCCTTCTGACCCTCTCCCCCTGCCCGCTGGTAGTGATGCACTAAGGAGGGAGCTGGGTCAGTGGAGAAGACTAACGGGTGAGAAGTAGGGATGGGAAAACGGAGACCCCAGCCCAGAAGAGAGAAGCTTTCCCTGAGGCCCTGTCTCGGGGCCCAGGACAAGTGTCAGCCCTACCTCACCCCAGAGGAGATGACCTACTGTCTCCCGGGAGGATCTTGAGCAGCCCAAACTGGACCCTCTCCCCAAGCTTCCAGAAGATGCTGTCCACACAGTACAGCGGGGCATGGGAGTGGACGGTATGTGCGGGAGACTGAGCCCCGTGCAACCCCAGCTTCCCAGGCTAAGGCTGGAACAGTGGAGGGAACACAGCTCTGGGGCTGTGCTTCTCCAGGGGTTGGGCTGGTGAGACAAAGTTCTATTTAATCTGAACTGGGAGATAAGCTGACCGGGCGTGTCAGGACCAGAAGTTCTACTGTACTGCCTGAGCCACCCCTCGGGACTTGGGGCAGTGTCGCCAGGGGTGAGCAAGGAGACAGAAGGTTAGAGGCCAGAGTCATACCTGGGCCATGGTTCAAGTATTCCTGATCACAGGGATAGAAAACAGTGTCCCTGACCCAGCCCAGCCTTGATTCCATCCTCAACTGGGTCCTCCCGCCATGCCTTCTGCCTGTCCTAGCCAACTCGAATGTAGCTGCCACTTGGATTTGCTGCTGAAAGCAGGACCAGCCACCGGCTTTGGCCTTCACCTCGATCCTAACTGTTACTTCCAGCTGTGACCAACCATGACCTAGACCCCCCTGCCTTGATGGATCCCAGCTTCCAGACTAACTCTGACCCCACCCCCACTTGCATCACTTGAACCAGGGTTCAAGGTCTCTTCTCCCACCTATGCATATAGACTGGGTGGGTTTTCCCTTTACCCACACACCCACACCCACTCCCATCACACAGGAGACAACCACACCTGTCCCCAGGCTCTTGGTCTCTGAAATGCATGGTCACACACAGACTCAGGCACCTAGTGATACAGACCCACAGGACTCACACGTGCCCTGGGAGCACTGACCCTGTCTGCCCTCCGGCATTTCCCCAATAATGAGAGCAGCCACCTTCTTCTTCTGTACCTGACCTTCTGGGGAAAGGCCACCACCAAATGCAAACCCACCTTCCTCCAGCAGCGAGGCCTGGAAGAGTGGGCAACCAGCTGGGGACCAGGCCTCTGTGGGAGCCTCATGTGCCTGTGGTCTGAGTGGTGAGGCCAGGGCAGGGCACCCAGATGGGGGAATCCACCTCCTGGGTGGAAATTCCTGTTGGGAGGGAGCCCGAGTCACCCTGCCTAGTGGACAAAAGCAACTTTTTCTCTCTATGCTCAGAAGGACAAGAGCAGAACAAGCTCTCTCCCCACCCTTCTCAGATTTCCCGCTGGCCTTCACCACCCCATTGCCAGCCTGCAAGGCCCAGGAGCTGCTGCTGCAGCCCCCAGCCTGAGCTGCCCAGGCTCAGCCAGGCCCAGTGAATCCTCAGGGCTACATCTGTCCCTAGTAGGAGCTGGGACCACATGCTGTGCTCTGGGGTCCAGCTCCAAATCATACACCCTGCAGGATGGCTGGAGTCTGCCCGAGGGGAAAGTCTAACTACAGATGACCCCCACAGCTGGCATTCCCCAAGGAGGCAAGATTTCAACTGTGGCTGCCCGCTCCTTCTCTTCTAACACTAAACATTATCAGGCTGCGTGATTCTGGCTTTTATTTGGGAATAAAATGAAAATGATTGGAATATAGATCCCCAGTGACTCACTCCCCCAAAGCCCAGAGAGCCCGCCCCAAACGCAGCCCCATATGGAGGCGAGGCCCTCTCCCTGTCTGCTGCGCTGAGAGGGGAGCTGCAGGAAGGCGTGGGCAGGGAGGTGGGCGGCAGTCACCTTTTGGGTGCTATAGAAGGGGTCCAGGTCCTCCAGGGGCTCCCCGATGAGCTCTCGGGGTGGGTTGCCATAGAGATCTGGCAGCTTTTTGGAGGCCTGCAGGTCCAGCTGGGGCCGGGGAGGCTCCTCCTCGGGCAGCCCTTCTCGGCTCTCCTGTGAGGCGGCCGAGCCTCGGGCTTGCTTCTCCGCCATGCGTTTCTCGATGGCCGCCAGGGACTCCCGGGTGAACCTGCGGAAGCTGCTGGTGCCCCGAGGTAACAGGAAGTCTGCCATCTTCTCATCCTGCTTCTGGGGCCCAGGCAGTCCTCGCGTGGCCTGTGGGGAAGCCAGAGAACACGGGCTGTGCAGGTGGAGGGAAGGACGAGTTTCGCAGAGAGGGTCCCAGCCACAGTCCCCAACGTCTCCAGAGGCACACCTTGCTGGTGCTGGCCTGGGCAAAGCCAGCATCCTCCAGGCTGCGGGCTCTGTGTGAGGACCCACAGGAGGGTCCCTTTCCCGTCCCAGTGAACACATTTGATGGCAATTAGGCAAGAGTGGCTGTGTCACCGAAGCCCTTTGTTCTGCCCCACTCAGCACAAAGGGAGCCCTGGCACTTGTGGGTTCCTGAACCGAGCCGCCTGGGACACCTCCTACAAAGGCGCTGACACTCTCCGGACTAGGAGGAGCGCTTGCGGGGGCAGGGCTGGCCTGTCGTCTTTTTGTCCCAGGGCCTTGGCAAGGCTGGTCCTGAACAAATGAAGGACGGAAGGAACGACGAAGAATGTGTAGGTGAGGGAAAGGTATGGGAAGTTACCCAGTGCGGTCCCTCCTCTCAAGCTTGTCCCTTCTATAGAAACCCTGGAGCCCCGTGGAAGGTGATCAGAGGCGTCCTGGGCCAATGCCCAGGCTTCTTTTCTGGGCAGAGGCAGCCCAGGCAGTGGGGCCAAAGGGTGGGAGGCGGGTACTCTGTCTCCCCACAGCACCATGTGCCTGCAGGGGGAGGGTGCCCAGACTTTCCCTGGGGCATGGAGGTGCCCACATCTGGCACCTGAAGGGCCATCTGTGTCTGCCGAATGAGACCCAGGCAAATGCCAGGGGGTGTGGAAACAGCAGGGGCACAGCTTCAGAGCCGTCATCCAGATGTCAGCACCCCGGTGTACACAACGGCAGTAATGTCGTGCTGGAGGGTCTCTACCCGCCCCCCCAAATCCCCGGGGCGAGCATTCTTCCGAAGATGGGAAGCTCAGATGGAGCATCTCGGGCTCTTCACACCTCTCCACACGCTCCCCTCCTCCCAAATCCGAACAAATGAGGGCTGGCCCCTGGTGCTGGCAGAACCAGAAAAGAGTGACCACCCTCCACAGGGGTGTCTGAGCAGCACACCACGGGACTTACACCAGACTGCGAGAATGTGGGCCCCCGTGGCCTCAACCGATCCGGGACCTGGTGCGAACATGCTCTGCCTATGACATGGGAGACCAAAGAATGTACTCCTGGACTGTCCCAGCAAAACAGGATGTGGTAGGCACAGCAGCTCCGACCGGGATGCCACTGGGATGCCACCGGGAAGGGGGAGGCAGTGTCGCTAATTACCACATCAAACCCAGGAATGGCCGGGCACCAGCTCAAGGGGGCAGGGCGGACACCTGTTGGGAGATCTCTGCCAGGACAGAATCCCTTTCCGTCAACCAAAGGCAGGCTTTGCCTTGATCTCACTCCCATGAAATACGTCACCAATGACCCCAGCGATCCGCCGCACCAACCCTTGCACATAGCCGGCAGAGGTCCCAGGCCCGGGCCCAGGATGGCTGGGAGGTAGGCACCTGGCCAGCTGACAGGTAAACAGTGAGCAAGCATAACATAGCCAGGCCTCCAAAGGGCACCTCTGGTCCCCAGGGAAGGGCAACGAGGCAGGTGTGAAGGGAAGTCAGAGGAGAGGTCCTAGGACCTAGCACTTGAAGAACCACTCCATCCTTCGGGGTCTTGTTCCTCTGTTTCATTCAAGACAAGTTAAAGGAACACCTTTGATAATAATAGCAGGTGAGAGAGTAGGTTCCCATGTTAAAAAAGCGTGTCCCTGTCCAGCTCCCATCTTTGAGTGAACAAGAAAGAGGTCTGTGACACTCATCACCAAAGGTGAATGGTGATTTTTTCTTCCTAAAGATTTTTATTTATTCATTTGAGAGAGAAAGAGACAGAGAGAGCACAAGCAAGGAGAGTGGCAGAGGGAGGAAGAAGACTCCCCACCGAGCAGGAAGCATCCCAGGACCCTGAGATCATGACCTGAGCCGAAAGCAGATGCCTGACCCACTGAGCCACCCAAGCACCCCGTGAATGGTGATTTTTTCCCTTTGCTGGTAAAAATGTGGGTCATGTTACACTTTCCTTTTTGTACTTTTCTTTAGTGCTTGAATTACTTAGGATGATCTTGTATTATTTTTACAAAAACAATAGTCATTAGTCCTTACTGAAAAAAGAAAAAAAGAAAAAAAGCCAGCCAGAATGACAATGGCCCTTTCCAGGGCAATCCTCTCCACCATCAGCAATCACTATTTAAGTAAATCAGGAAGCCTCCTCTTTGGCTTGGAATTTTTTCCTAAAAATAGTGTTCTCTGTCTCACTGTATCCATCTGCGTTCACATGCCTGCAAGGGTTCTGGGGACACGTGTATGCCCATGGACTTGCAGAGGCTCACCAGTATATGCTGCGGAGTGTGTGTGTGTGTGTGTGTGTGTGTGTGTGTGTGTATGCATGTGTGTGTGAGAGAGAGACAGAGAATGTGTGTGCACATACAAGCTCACACCTGCATAGCCGTCTGTTCGAGTAAAGGTGTTAAAAAATGTGTATTGAGGGGCGCCTGGGTGGCTCAGTGGTTTAAGCTGCTGCCTTCAGCTCAGGTCATGATCTCGGGGTCCTGGGATCGAGTCCCGCGTCGGGCTCTCTGCTTGGCGGGGAGCCTGCTTCCTCCTCTCTCTCTCTCTCTCTCTCTCTCTCTGCCTGCCTCTCTCCCTACTTGTGATCTCTATCTGTCAAATAAATAGGTAAAATCTTTAAAAAAAAAATGTGTATTGAAATCAATGATTTACGTAGATTGGCGCACATATTCTAAGCGTGCAGGTGGATGAATTTCCTCAAACTAAACACAGCTGGAAAGAGCACCCAGGTCAAGGAAAAAATTGTCCCCTGTCCCTCACACTTGGATTCCCCTCTAGTCACCAGCTACCTCCCTGGCCAAGGGAGACCACTCTCCCGACTGCTAATGGCAGAGACAGCTTTCCTTGTCTGTGGAGTTCAGGGGTTCCTAAAGCCCTCTCGGATGGGTGGGAAAGAATTTGGCGTAGGAGGAAATGCTCCTTGTTCTTACTAACTTTTAAATGCAACTGAGCACTTCTCTCAATCATGAATACAGGCAGCAAACTGATCGTGTTAGCAGTGCCTGGGACCCATAGAACCTGCTGACATTCTCCCGTTCTGTGACCGGTGCCCCCAGGATCTCAGATATCATGAACGCTCATTGATACTCCACAATTAAAAGGCTTATCAGACCCACTGCCATATCTTATTTTTCACATGTTAATAAAGAAGCACTGACCATGGGGGCCTAGGTCTGAGGAAGAGTCTTGTCCCCCGTGGCCTCTAGTAGAACACCTGAATTCTTGGGACTCTGTGGTTCCTGAAACCAGATGAGGTTCCCTGCTGCCCAGCAGCCAGGCATCCTCAGGTTCCAAAGTAAACCAGTCAAGAGTGTCCTTTGTCTCTGGGCCCGCAGGCGGTGCAGGGTGGGCGGGCAGGACGGATCGTTTTCTCCCTTGTTCTCCCCCTGCCTGCACCTGGCTTTGGCCTTGCTCTTCCTTCAGCAGCTCAGGGCCCACGCCCTGCCTGCCGCCGAGACTGGCTGAGACCTGGCTGCAAGGTTTCTGGTATGCCAGGGTTGGGGGGCTGGGGTGGGAGGGCTCCAGGCTCAGACCCAGCCATCTCCTGCGGGCCTAGGAGGTCAGGCCCCCAGCAATCTGAGGAAAGAACATGTTTCAGTCTTATACAGATCCAATGTGTGGAGAAGCCTGGCCTGATTTGATTCTGAGACGGTTCCTCTAGAAGCAGCACCCTCATGACTCTCCTCCCTCGTCCAGGCTAGCTTCTTTGTCTCCATCAGTCCTGCAGATGCTCCCTGGGCTGGAACAGCTTCTTCCAGCTGACCACCCTGCCCAACCTGGTTGCCCCTGTTCTGTCGGCCTGACTCAAGCTCCAGGGGACCCCAACCCAATCCTGTCCCAAGTTTATCAGTTTCTGGTTACCGGGGGCTTCTCTGTCAAAGTTCTGCTCGCTCCTGAGCCCAGGAAGGAAGCTTCCTTTTTCAATCTGATCCTTTCCTCCGATACTGGCTACACACCTCCACCCCCATCAAACATTCCAGCCTCCAATCCTGATGCTACTGCCCAGGGGCAGACCTTGTCACCCTGGCTGGGACAATGCTGACCTCACGGCCACTGGCCTTCTCCCTCTTTCCCTCCCACTCTGCAGTTCCACCACTCCCTGGCCCAGCCCTTCCCAAACACAGCCCCTGCCTGCCCTGTGCGATGGCAGGGCCATCTCAGGCTCTCCTCACGACCCCCTTCTCTAGGACACCTTCTATGGTTGCCCACCCATGCTGATCTCCCTCCTCTGGGCATCCAGCCCTTGCCTGCTTCCTGGCCACAAAGGCTCCCTGATAGTCAGTCCCTGGGTTTGTTTGGGACCAAAGGGTATCGCCTCTCAGGCGAGTCCGAGTTCACCAAATAGCCCAAAAACCTCTTCTTAGGGGAGCGCCGTGTCCCTTCTCCTCTGAGTCACTGGCCTGTACACATGGGCATTACAATACAACAAGGTGGAGATGCCGTGAGAGAGCAGTGACTGTCTGCGCCAGACACCGAGCCCTCTGGACTCGTCTCCGTGTTGTCTCTCCAGCTGGCCTTCCTGAAGGAAGACTTTCCTGAACGTACAGGGCACACAGCTGGGGCTCAGTCCATGGCGGTCACCATGCCAGGTTGTGGAACACGAAAAGAGTGTAGCTGTGGGTATGGTCCAGGGCCAGGGAGTGACACTCCGGACTTCTCTGGCTTCAGCACTAAGATTCCTGCATCCCGAGAGGCGATACCCTTTGGTCCGGAACAAACCAGAAAGGTTGGTCACCTGAGGGGTGAAGAGGGGCCCGACTCCAGCCTAATCCTTTGCGGAGCCTTCCTTCCCATTCCCCTCCCGGATCCCAAGGCAGGCATGCTCGGCGTCCTGAGTCACCTCTAGCATTTTGGTCGCCTTGGAATCACAGCCTCAGGAACACAGCATGCAAAGAATATTCTTTGCTATGTAAATTTATGCAAGGCACTCTGTGGAAGTGGTTCCTAGAAAATCGCGGCTGGCTTCCTAGGCTCCTCCCTCCTGGCTCCTCCCTCCCGCTCTGGAGACTCAGCTCACCTGTGCCCTCGCCCCATGGCCCTGCCTTCCACAGCTCCCCAGTCCTTCAGCGAGAGGCTCAGGGAGAGCGCGTGGGTGTCCATGAGGCCAGGGCTCACTCCCCACAGGAGGCAGTGAGGGCAGGAGGAGTGAATTCATTTCTTCCTTGAGGAGAATGAGTTAAAACTAATTAACACCTCAACTCATAGACTCATTTTATTAATCGAATGATTCAGTAATCAGCACCGGCTGTGTACACGGTCTTACAAATGACTTCATAGAACACTTTCCTTCCCAAGGTAATGGATCCTAAATCAACAGGTGATGATGGGTAGATGAAGACGAGCCATCAGCAAAGAGACTCTGTGGTGGCTTGTGAGGACATTTCCACTCAGCCTTGCCAAGATGGGCCATGAGGAAATGCCCTGGGCCAGAGAATCCAGACCTGTGCCCGGTTCTGCTTCCGCCTTTGGCCTCCCCACGTCCTTCTCTGCAGGATATTCTGTTTCTAAATGGGATAGGGACATGATTCAATTGCCTGTGTGGATCTGGTCCTGTCCACTTATTTCCACGTGTCCTTGGGCAAGTTCACTGATGTGTTTCTGCCTCAGTTTTCCCACCTGTAAAATGGGGGTCATAATCGTACCTGCTGCACAGGGCCGTTCTGAGACTTAGATGATTAATACTTGCACATGCTCGGCACACAGGAAGTATCTTATGAATGCCAGTTGCTCTTATCATTGTGGTTGCTGTGGTCACTACTTTTTTCCTACTAGATCCAACTCAGAGGATCCCTCTTTGAAAGACCTGTCTTGCTGCCTCCTCTGCCCCCCACTCCCAGTCCTCCCTGCCTGGCTGGCCTTCCCTTCTCTGTGTTCTCAGCACACTTGCATTCCCACACCCACTTCATCACAGGATGCAGTAATTGACTTCCTTCCACATCTCCCTCTCCCTTCGGCAGAGTCCTGAGCTTCCGAACCACAGTCTGGCCCAGCAGAGGTGCCTCTAAAGGCCTGGTGAATGAATGAGTGAATGAACGAATGAATGAGTGGCAGATTAACTTTCCTATTGCCCAGCCTGTGAGCTTGGAGAAGAACGACACAAAGCCCCATTTTTCTGGGCCTTGTTTTTCTCAGCCACAAGCCGGTGGGCCAGTCCAGCAGGGTTGTAGGCTCGTGGTGTGTCTGGGACTGCCGGAAGTGCTGCTGTGATCACCTTATCTCATTCTTGCCACAATTCTAGGGAAAGGGGAGGTGAGTATCTGTTTTACACAAAGGGAAATCTGATGCTTCGAGGTTAAGTAAGCAGGCCCCAGTCTGTCTGGTGAAAGCCAGGTCTCACCAAGGCACTTACATTGCCTCCTAGTTCTGCTGGCACAGAGGGCGGGGAGGAAGGGGCAAGGTCAACCTGGGACAGGGGCGGGGCATGTCTGTGACCCCCACTACAAAATGAGAAGTCCAGCCAAGGCTGGTCCTCCCTCCCTCTCAGCAGCCTGGCTGGCCGACCTGCCTGTGCCCACGCGTGGGCAGCTGCTCCCAGGGAGACCTGGCTGATTTCTGCCAATGGCCAGGGACTCAGCAGTTTCCCCGCTAGAAACGATTCCCCAGCAGTTTTTATCTCCAGCTCTGGCCCTGTTGAACGGCCCTGTCCAACAGTGTAGCCACCCAGCCCATGTAGCTACTGACCACTTGGAATGTGGCTATCCCAGTGGCCATCCAGAGGGGTACAGTCCCCACAAATTTCATTATTAAGCTTTAAACACTGATTACAATTTATGCTATTTTGGATATGCGGGGTTAAATGAAATGTTACAATTAATCTCATTTGTTTTTTTGACTTTTTCAAATGTGGCTACTAGGAATTTTTTTTTTTTTAAAGATATTATTTATTTATTTGACAGAGAGAAATCACAACTAGGCAGAGAAGCAGGCAGAGAGAGAGGAGGAAGCAGGCTCCCTGCAGAGTAGAGAGCCCATGCGGGGCTCCATCCCAGGGCCCTGAGATCATGACCTGAGCCCAAGGCAGAGGCTTTAACCCACTGAGCCACCCAGGTGCCCCGCTACTAGGAAATTTTAAGTTGCATATGTGACTCTCATGGGTAGTTCACGTTCCCTCTCTACCGGATGGCATTCCCTCCCTGCTGTTGGGCCCTAAACCCTTACAGAGTTCCACTGCCTTTGGGCTGGGCCTCAGGCTAGCCCCGGGGGTGGGGGAGGGGAGAGAAGCAGAGGGGGGAGGGCGGGGCGGGGAGGGGTCGAAGGAGAGTTGTCTTCAGCAGCCTAGAAGTGGCCACCCCGGTTTGGGGCAGTTGTGCGGACTGGAGCCACAGGTGGGGATGGGGGTGGGGGAGAGGGGGAAGTGGTGGGGGGGTCGATGGCATCCCTCCAGCCCAGGCAATTATCTGCACAGTCCTGGCTCTCCCAGGGTAACGGCTTGGACAAAGGCTCAGTGGGGGTGCCAGCTGGTGCTCGTGGCCTGTGCATTCAGGTCCTTGCTCCCAGATCAAAGGCACATTGGCACGTCCTTGTGCAGGGCCTCAGCGAACCGGCTCCCTGCAGGCTCCGCTCCTCTGAGGCTGCATAGACATTAACTCTGTCTAGCCCAGAGCCCAAGCTTTGGGGGGAGGATGATCCCCAGGGGGCTTTCCTTCTCCAGTTCCGATCCCAGCCCCCAGCAATCCGGGGAAGTCCTGCAGAATCCCCACCCCCATCCCTTCTGGAGGCGAACACGCCCACCCCAGAAGCCGGGGATGCCCTCATTTACATACATTTGCATATCATTTATTCCAACACTCAGGCTGAAGCCGAGGCTAATTCAGTTGAAAAGAAAACCCCACCCGTTTGCTCTGCCTAAGTGATTCCCCAGGCAGAATAAAAAGGGGTCCCTGCGACCAGGCCCCTCCCTCTGGAGTGGGAGCTGAGGGGAGAGCTGGAATGGGGTGGGGGCACCTTTGGCTTGAGCCCTGGATTTAGCCAAAGTCCCTGTTTTTTCAAACTCCACCTTCCACACAGTAAGGACAGGGCCCTTTGGGAGCCTGGAAAGGGCTTGTTCTTCTCAAGTTCCCTGGTATTGCTGGTGCCAGGTCAGGGGAACCACACGGCCCAGGTCATTCAGGGCCCCCTGCACAGGGCGCCTGGCATCCGCTTCCTTCCAGGCCTGAGTCTGTCTTGCAAGCCCAGTTATTTCTCCATGCACAGGGGTCTGGAACGTTATGTCGGGCACGGAGATGTTACTCATGGCCCAGGGCTGCCTAGGGGTCCTGGGGCTCCAGGGTGGGGGCTTGGAGGATCCACTATATGACCAGAGAACTCAGAAGTCAAACAGCTGGCTTGGTCAACCAGGGCACTGCTGCCCCAGACCATGTACCATCTATACCCACACACCACACACAGTTGGGCCAGAAAGGTGGCCCAGGAGGCACCCGACCAGCACATAGGAGCCCGCGAGACTGCAATCAGCATCCTAAGTCTCTAGCCCCGTTTCTTCCAACTAATTTTTCTCAACACCTGGGCTAAAAAAAAAAAAAAAAAGGTTTCACAGGGGAACTGTACACTGAGGTCATGGCAACCAAAGCATTTATAGAGTACCTACTGTGTGCACTAGGGAGACAGGAGTGCCCTAGGGAAGCCTGGGGGGGCTTAGAGTCCCTTAACCCCCAGAGAGAGATAAGCCAATCCATCCACACACAAAATCTATGCCACAAAATTGTCTATGAAGCAGAATGGGCACATCTATATATATGAAAATGCACTGACTTTCAGCGTATAGGTGAATGAGTTTTAACAAATGTATACACTTGTGTAACTACCACCTCAGTTAAGCTAGCGAACATTCCCACCGCCCCAGAAAGTTCCCTAGTGTCCCCTTCCGGTCAACTTTTCTGATTTCCATCATCATAGATGAGTCTGACCTGTTCTAGAACTTCGCATATATAGAAGCACATTGTATGGGCTGTTTGCGTCAAATGTTCCTGCTTGACATAATGCTTCTGAGACTTTTACATTGCATTTGCCGGGGACCGCCATCTGACTTCCCTTCGCAATGCACTGTGACCACACGGGACCCAGCTGGGGACAAGTCCTTCACTCAATCTTAAAAGGCGAGGACTGGGAAGGACCCGAAGTCCAGCTATCTCTGGGGACAGCCGCCCCCGGGGGATCCTTAGGGAATATTTTTCTCTCCTTCCCTCAGACATTTCCTGAAACGGAAACTCAGCAATTATACATCTAAGCGGCACCCAGCTCAGCAAGTGAGTGGGGGCTTTCCCTGGGTTTCCACTTTTGTTAGCAACTAGCTGTCGCTTTATTTAACTGGCAGTCTGTGCCGCATCCAACCACCAGGGTGGCGGCGGAGGGGTTGGCGCTGCAAATGGCCGGCCCGTCCTGCGCCTTCTTTCCCTCAAGTTCGGCTGTGGCGGGCCCCCTCTGCCTGCCTGCACCCGCACGCAGCTGGGTGTCCTCTGGCTGGGGGTGGGGGAACAGACTCGGGGGCTGGGATTCTTCCCAGGAGTGGACCCCAAGGCAGGCAGCAGTGCTGGGCAGCAGGGCCAGGCACTTTGGCTCAGAGGGGCTCTTTGTACCCCTTCCCTGCTACTGGTCCAGGTCGATGAGGCTGGGGCTTTGATGGCCATGCAGGAAGTATTGATGGGGCTGGGCTGGTCCCTCCCACGGTCTGATGCTCCCCCGCGTCTTAGAGGGCCCAGCCAGGCCAGATGGAGGGATGGCTAATGAAGCCCGAGGACTGAAATCAGCAGCTCCAGCCAAACCTCTCCCTGCCCTCCGTCCCTTTGAACACTGCCTCTGGAGCAAGGCCCTTCCTTTGCCCAGGACTTCGAGGAATCAATACCCGCCAGAAAGGCATTTACCACCCTCTTGATGCCAGGAAGAGCCTTTCTACTGCTCAAAATCCATTCCCAGAAAGCACGGGGACTGCCTGGGCACAGCCTGGTCGGGAGGTGGGGCTGGGGCACCGCGGGCCCCGGGCTTAGCGCCACCAGCGTGCCCGAGTGACCTTGAGCCTAGAGGCTGACCAGCACTGGCCCCCGGCCTCAGCGCTGTAAGGAGGGGAGCACACAGCCTGGGGATGACCACGGAGGGATCTCCAAATGGGTGGGGGACCTTCCCACGCCCACACAGCTGCCACGAGAGCGGCTGTCCTTTCGCTTGCTTAACACTCTCGTGGGGGCGCGACTTCCCACTGCCTCCCTGGAGATTTAGTCAGAAGAAGAAACTGAAGAGGAGAAAGAAAGAACTGAACTCCAGCCGCTGAGCATAAATGCTCTCTTCCCACAACAGGCCTGCGAACACAGTCTGATCCTTTTTGGCTCTCCCAGTTCTGGGTATCTGCCATGGCTGGGCTGTAATCCCACCTCCTCCAGGTACCCTCCCCTGGCATCTCTGGCCTACAGGGACTTCCACTGGTGTGTGTGTGTGTGTGTGTGCGCGCGCGCGTGCATGCACGCACGCATGCTGAGCCCCCAACTCCTGCCATCCATCTCCTCTGTCCTGAGCAGCCTTTGCTTTGGCCCCAGGGGTGAACCTACCAGGCCCCAAGGGTCTTTGGTTCCTTTTCTGCCTAACCAGAGTAGTAAACAGAGTGAAGAATGGACAAAGAGAGTCACAGAACTGTCCCACTGGACCCCAGCTTCAATAACCACTAAATTTTCTGCTGGGCTTGGGGTACGCCAGAACCTTGTCCAGGAAATGAAGTTGGAGGTAGGAAAGCTGTGGGTACCCGGCTCCCCAGCCCATGGCTGTGACTCTTCAGGAACGGGGTGAGGGTGACCTGGCAGGGGAGGTGACACAGATTTCAAAGAGCCCACGAGTCACATGGTGCCAAAGCTGTGCCAGCTATGGCGTTTGTCCCGGAAAAGCCTGCTCCTGGACTCCCCTCCCATTTGAGGGTCCCTGGCCCCAATAATTGATGTGGGGTCTCTATAAATAGCACCCATTCCATATTGATCATCTTAAAAAGACACGGAATGTTCTAGGCCCATGGAGAGAAGAGCTGTGTCTAAAAATAGTCTCATCCCTAGGAACCATTGCCAGCCCCAGGCAGTCATATAAGCCGTGCATAACAAAAGGGACAGTCTGAAGGGGGCAGATGACAGAAAGGGTGGCAGTTGGAAACTGAGGCATGGAACCTCTCCATCTCCACCTCATTCTCTCTGCTCTGGTCACAGAAGCCAACCATGCCTCAGGAGCTTGTCTCTGCCTCAGGGCCTTTGCACTTGCAGTTCCCTCTTTCTAAGACATTCTTTCTCCAGATTTCCTCTGGATAGGTTCTCCCTTGTTTTTTTGTTTTGTTTTGTTGTTGTTTGTTTTAGATTTATCTGAGAGAGAGAGACCCCACGAATGCGCAGCAGCACAGGAGAGAATCTCAAGCAGATTCACCACTGAGTGTAGAGCCAGGCTTGATCTCATGACCCATGAGATTATGACCGGAAATCATGAGTCGCCCGCTTAACCAACTTAGCCACCCAGCGTCCCTGCTTCTTTCTTGTTATTCAGGTCTCAGTTCAATCTTCTCCTTCAAGAGGTCTTCCCTGACCAGCCAGTCTAGAGTCACTCCTGTCTGTTCACCACATCATCCTGTTTTACTTCCTTCATAGCCCTGGTCATGATCTAAAATTACCTTCTGTATCTATTTGTTTAGTGGTATCCGGTCTGTCTTTCCCCGATAGTATGTGAACTTCATGAGAGCAGTTACTGAATCTGAATTGTACACCTTCTAGAATCTTCTGTGGCACCAAGTAGATGCTGAATGTCTTATCGGCCCTCCCCTGCCACCCCAAGCTGAACTCTGCCTCAGACCAACACTTCAGGTCAGCCTGGGGAGGCAGAAGGCAGTGGGAATCCAGTCCTGGCTTACTCTGTAGCCGCCCCCCGCCCCCATGGCTGCTCTACTCTCTGCAGCATCCAGTCTCTGTCCACAGCCTGCCCCCTGGTTTCATCCCTTCTCTCTCTGCCTCCTTCATAGAGTTTGCCACAAGATTTCTACCCTAGTCCCTCTATTCCTGGTTATCTGCTCTTGAGGACCTCAATGTGTCTCCGAACACTGCTTTCTGGGACACTTCTCATCTCAGAGCAAGATCTCCCTCCCCTTCCTCCCCCCCACCCCCAGGAGGAATCACAGTTTCTGCCATCAAAATCCCCCTCTGAGGCACAGCTTCAACTCAGACCTCTGGCCCCTCACTGTCAGAAAAAGTATTTGCCGGATAAGTACCGCCCGTGGGTGCACTGCATGGACACACACACCTAGAGTCCACTCTGGGCTCTCCCTACATCCCCCCCTTGACTCCACCCCTGGCCAGCTCCCTTCTATCTCCTTCCTCCCTCTTAAACCATCAAACTCTTGCAAAGAGCTGTCTACACATGCTGTCTCCACGTCCTCACCTCCTGCTCACTCCTGAACCCACTCCAAACTGGCTCCTATTCTCACCAATTCATTCATTCATTCATTCATTCATTCATTCAACAACTAACCATCTGTGTTGGGCACCACATTCTGTAGGTGTTAAGGAAGTTTCTGGTGCTCACTGTCACCAGCATCCACACTGTTTCCCAATCTCATGGATACCCCTTTTAAAATTAGGCATTCTTCTTGATCTATGCCTGAACTTCTCAGAAAGCACCTTCTTTACTCTCAGCAGAAAGAAAAGAAACAGAAGACTCCCCTTCCCCTGGGACGTGCTCTCTCCTTGCTTTCTGTGACACCTCCCACTCCTGGCTTGCCTCCCACCTCTCCGGCTGCTCCTTCTCAGCCTCCTTTGCAGACTTCTCCGGCCTCAATTGTTGGAGTGCCTCTGGGCTCTGGACCAAAGCTGTGTTCTTGCACTCTCTCCTCCACATCAGGCTCACCTGGGTGCTTTCAAAATTTCTGATGCCCAGGCCTCACCCTGGAGTCAAATGAATTAGAACCTTGAGGGGAAGGAGTGGAGCCTGGGCATAGGTTTTTTCGTTTTGTTTTGTTTTTCAATTTTTAAAAGCTATCCAAGTGATGCTAATGTGGCCAGGCTTGAGGACCACTGGTCTGCACTCTTGCTGGACAATCTAGTTCATGCCATAACTCCCATGGCCAGCATTTGCAGATGATTCCAAGTTTCCACCTCCAGCCCCAATCTCCTGCCAAACACTGGACCCTCCCCTCCAACTGACCACGGCACGGTTGGGTCTGTCTCTGGAAGTTCTAACGGTTCCACTCAGTACTCCGAAACATCTGTCACTTCTCCTTTGTTCTTTATCAGACTTGCCAACCTAAACTTCACTCTCACAGTGTGGTGGGGTGGTGGGGAATCTCATTTAATGAGCAATCGAAGTCAGGGATGGAAGAAGCGGCGCGTCTCTGAACAGAGAAGAAAGCCGGGATGCCACAGGTTCCACCACCTGTGGTCACCTGACCTGACTGTTCCTTTCCTTCAACCGAAAGACTTCTAATGGCACTCGTGGTCTGCATGGGCAGGGGAGTATAGCCAAGTGCAGAAATATTGACACCTGGACTCAAACCCAAGGCCTGCTACTTAGTAGATGTGTGACAGTGAGCGAGTTAGTTCACCTTGTTGGGCCTTCAGTTTCACCACCCGCAGTATTGTCTTCAGTAGGGTCCCACCTCCTGGGCTGATGTAAGGATTCCTGAGATGAGCCTTATAAAGTGATTAGTGCTGTGCCTGGCTGACAGAAAGCACTCAGTGAATGTTAGCTATTTTTAGTACCATTACTGAGGATAAATTCCCAATTCCTGAGTATAGAGCTCACAAGGGCCCCCGTGACTGTGACCTTGGCTTTAGCTTCTGCTCTTCCCTCCCTCACACCATGAGACCCAACGGGTCGCTGAACTAACAAGGGTGTTTTTCACAAATCTGCACTGCTCATGCCGGTCCTGATGGCTAGACTGCAACTTCTCCATCTAGAAAACTCCTATTCATCCTTCAAAACCCACGAGGAAGATTATTTTTGTTAGAGAGATACTCTTGACTCCTCTGGCCAAAGGTAATCATTCCTCTTTCAGGGGGTCTATGGGGTCACACTTCTGACAGTGCATACCCTTCCAGTAATTTTCCCAAGGGTCAGTGGGAACTAGCCTCCTGTGAACAGAACAGAGACTGCCATTGACCACTGCCCAGGATGTTTGAGGGACTCCCTTCTGGAATGGCTTGGGCACTAACCTCTTCTTCTCCACAACTCCCAGCTGTCTCTGGTGCTTCCCACCACTCCTGCGAGCTTGGTCTTCATGTTGAGTGAGTCAATCCTGGAACTCTTCCAGAAGAGCTTTGATCACCAACCAGGGATGGGCCAAGCACCGCAGAGGCGCAGCAGCTGCCCAGGCCACACAGGGCTGAATGCTCGTTGTCGGCACCCCAGAGCCTGTTTCCTTTCTGCTCAGATCTTCTTTGGTCAGTCCTAGCTCATTTTGGCCCCAGGAAGTAGTTCTCAAGGAATCTTCATCCTGAGTGGTGCACCAAATCTACTGACTCTATCTACATGACCTTGGATAAGTCCTTGACCCACTCTCGGCCTCGGTTTTCTCCTGTCCAATGTGGCAGTGATGACAGAATTCGATTAAAAGTTCAGTGGGTCTCATTCCAGCACAGGGTGGGACATTCTAGCATCAAACCTGTGTTCCGCGGTCTGGCTGTCCCCTGACCCTCCCCTCCTGATGCTCCTGGGACAGCAGCATGGTATGAGCTATCATCCTGTGCCACCCTCCTTCCGCCTGCCAGCTCCATTACCACCCACTCACGTGCACCTGCCCCATTCCAGCTGGGAGGAGTTGAGGGCGAGGAGATGGAGTTGAGGACAGCTGCAAGGGCCTGGGCTCCCAGTGGCCTGGGCCTCTGCTACTCGGGGTCCCTCTAGATCACAAGGGGCTTGGTGGGAATCCGCGAGAAGGCTGAGGTGCTGCCGCATGGTGGGGGTCATATGGTGTGTCTGTCTCCACCGCGCTGTTCAGGCTCACTGAAGAAGGTGACTAGGGTCTCAGTGGGAGGTGGGGTGACAGCTGGAGGGATAAAATGCCAGCCAAGGACCCTAAGAGGCGGCTCACCCTGCCCTCCTAGGACTGGTCGTCTCAATGCTCTGAGGAGAGATTGACTCCTGCCCCAACCTCACCCATGGCTTCCTGATTCATCTGTGCCCTGGCCTCCAACAGGTGTTTGCAAGGCAGGCCTATGGCCAGGGCCTTGTCCCCAGCATTTCCCCCACTACGGCTCTCTGCACCTCCAGCCTCCACAAGGCTAGGCACAACCGTTTCTCCCGTTCCTCCCCGTGCCACCAAAGACGATCGAATAACACAGAGGATGAAAGCCACCTCCCTCCCGTCAAGGCGAGTGGATCTGCCCGGGTAAGAGCGAGAGCGAGCAGGGCAGAGAACTCTCTCCAATCCCAGCGCACAGAGATCTCCCTTGTTGAGAGCACAAGGAGATCTCTCCTCCTTCAAGGTGCTCAGAGACCAGATGCGGCCTCGTTAGGGCGTCAAAGGGCACAGAGATCTCTTCGGGCTCGAAGCTCGTAGAGATAGGACACGTATTTCGATCTCTGCCCCCTCAGGGCGCAGAGATCTTTCCCAGGTCAGGACAGGCAGCGACCCGGTCCCAAAGAAGACACCCCTAGAGGACCGCTCAGTGGGGCCCGGAGAAAGGGGGTGATTGGCTCCCTCCCCCATTCCCAGCCCTGCTCGGTCGGCTCCCCGGCTCTCTGGAAACACACTCACTGCGCGCCTAGTCGCCGCTCTGACCTTGGGGTCTCCGGCTTCGGGAATCCGGGTCCCAATCCCAGACCCTCCCGGAGCCTGCGCCAGGGTCGGCCGGGAAGCCGGGGCCGCAGCTCCTCCTCCTCGGGCCCTCGACAGCGCACCGGGAAACCCGGAAGGAAAGGGATGGGGAGGGGGCGCACGGCGATTACAGACGCCCCCCCACCCCCCCGGGGAAATCCCTTCCAGCCCGGAGGATCTGCACCCTTTCTTCTCTCCCTCCCGCCTCGGGGGCAGCGATGGGGGAGGGAACTGCCGGGCGCACCCGGGGCAGGGGAGGGGGTGTGCAGGGGCCGGAGGCTCCTACCCTCGGGGAGGAAAGTTGGGCGGCGGCAGGCGAAGGGGGCTCCGGCCCGGCTGGGGCTCCCAGGCGCGGGGGCGCTCGCTCACCTGCTGGTCCCCCGGCCCTGGCCCCGGGATGGGCGGCTGAGGCTCGGCGCGGACTCGGCTCGGCGCGGGGCTCGGGGCACTGGGCGCAGGCTCAGCGGCCCCGGGGGCGCGATCCGCGCATCCTACGGGCGCCACCGCCGTCTCGGCTCCGCCGCTCCGCTCGGGCTCCGGGGCTCGGCGGGCGGCGCGGGCTCGGGCTGGGGGCGGGGTCGGGGGCGGGCCCCGCCTGGGCTCGGCCTGGGGCTTGGGGCCCCCGGCTGGCTCCGCCCCAGAGCGACGCGCCCCGGACTCCGCACGTGGCGCTCCGCCCGCTCAGAGGGTGAACCCCTGGGCACCCACCGGGGCGCACACCCCCACACTGACCCGGGGGCGCCCTGCCACAGACAGCCGCCCACGCGGGCACAGACAGACACACGCAGACGCGGGCACACGCTGAGGTACACACTCACCGACCGAGGGACGCTTCGCCACAGATAGCCACCCACGCGGACACGGACAGGCACGCATCCCGGCACACACGGGATAATACACACAGGCATCCTCCCTGACCTGGGGACCCTACATTGGGGAACCAGCCCCCTGGACACGGACAGACCCTGATGCGGGCTCACTGACACAGACAGACACCCATGCTGACATTCCCTGAGGCTGACAGACACACTCAACACACGCACACTTGCTCTGACACACAGACACCCACACGGACATAGGCAGACACATCACTGACACACACACTGAGGCAGACACACTCTGACAAACTCAGTGATACATGACTCAGAGACTCGTATCCCTTGACACAAAGGCACACACTTACATGGGGCCACATTCTGCTGGAGAAACACGGATAGTACACAATTCTGCACAATAGTAGACACCTGCACTCACACAGACCAGAAATAAGGGCACAACCAACAAATACACAGACACCCACCTTGCAATGGACTCACACACATGCTCACATATATACACCTTGTTGGGTACATGTACATGTACATGTACATGTACAACCAACACCTTTACACACAGAGAGACGCTCAAACACGTGGATACGAGATAGACACTGCCTCTCACATAGGGACACATAGACTAGTGACAAATTATCGCTCACATACCCAGGCTGACCCATAGGGAAACATGTCCAGGAACACGGGTTTTTAAAACAAAATGGACCACCAGATTTTCCCCACAGGCCAGTAACATAGTTGGAAGGGACGGTATGCTTTGCCCTGCACAGTGGCCACTGCCCACAGCCGTCTTCTTTACTTTTCTGACACTTTCAAAGCCCCAGGATACAAGAATTGTTGTTGGAGGGCAAAATGGGGGCTGGTATCTCAGAAAGCTCCAAGGTGCTGGGTTTGAGATCTCAGAGTCTGTGACCTGCCCCTCCACTGGGACTCTGGAGAGGTGATGATGAGTCCATTGTCCCTTTGGGACCTGGGTGTGGGGTTCCAGGTGTCACTGGGGGCCTTACACATACACTGAGGAGCTACCCGTGCTTTCAGGACAGCCAGTTCAGGGTAGGGGATTCAGTGAGAAAGTCAGTCTACAGGAGAGTCTTAAGACACAGGACGCTTTCCGACCCTGGATTAGGTGGGATGGCCCCTGGCCAGACAGATGAATCACAAAACAGCATGCCTACCTCTAGCCCCCTGACGGGCCTCAGGTTGGCCAGCATCTCCCACTAGCGACCAGAGCGGGAAGTGCAGGCAGTGTCAACTTGGCAGCCCGCGGGCGCGCGGGACCGCCTTCACTGAGCTCACACCTCCTTGGTGCGAGGAGAGGGCTGTAGAAGGGGGTCCTCCCAAGGGGCGCCTGGGTGGCTCAGTGGGTTGGACCGCTGCCTTCGGCTCGGGTCATGATCTCGGGGTCCTGGGATCGAATCCCACATCGGGCTCTCTGCTCGGCGGAGAGCCTGCTTCCCTTCCTCTCTCTCTGCCTGCCTCTCTTGTGATTTCTCTCTGTCAAATAAATAAATCTTTAAAAAAAAAAAAAAGAAGGGGGTCCTCCCGAGGTTTTCCACGACCAGATTCTGGACCCCAGAATGAAGATTCAAACTTACAAATAGACATCGTGCCAAGCAGGAAACCAAGCTAGGATGGAGGCAGCTGGGGCCAGGGCGTGGGGGCAGGGACCTTTAGAGAGCACCCTCGCTTCAGCGGAGTCGGAGATCTCATTGTCTTCCTTAGCGTTGGACACTTGGATGTTGCCAGAGGAGTAGGTAGGTTAAGGTGTGACTCTACAGGCACCCCAGATGTAGACGAGGGGAGGGAAGCCCATGAGAAGGAGGAATCAGAGTTCTGACCACGTGGTGTATCTGCTGGTCTGAGAGAGGCTGCAGGGAGCGGGAAAAGGCTGGAAAGGGCCCCAGACCCCATTCAATTGAAGCAAGAACATGCAGTCAGCAGTCCAGAACAATCAAAGTTTAAGTGAGGTGTTTTCCTTTATCTGCCCCCCCGCCCCCAGCTTCCAGTTCAAAGTTGGGTTGAAAACATCGTGTTTGCACATCCATTCACAATCCCTCTCTTGCATTACTTCCTTTTCTTTCTTCCCTTGGTCACCCTCATCACTTCACTGTCATTCTCTGGCCCACACAGGCTCCCTCTCTAGGAGAAAAAGCAGGTCTTTAAATACGTACACATCTTTGTAAATTGTGTAATATTGTTGTTTGCGCTTATGTGTTTTCTGTTTTTATGGCCCTGGGCTTTTCTTTCTCTGTTGCTTCTGCTGAATCATAACTTTCACATGGAAAAGAGCACAGACCCTAGGTGTTTAGCTCAAGGGTTATCGCTAGTAGAAAACCTCTGTATAACCAGCATACAGATCAAGACACCAAGCACCACCAGCATCCCAGAAGCCCCCTCCATGACATCTAACTGTCACAGCCGCTTCTCCCCCAGGGTTAACTACTATACTGGCTTACATTGAATTCCTTGTGCTAGTTTTGCCTAGTTAATTTAATTTAATTTATTTAAAGAGTTACTTTATCTATCTGAGATAGAGAGTGAAAGAGAGAGAGGGGGGGGGGAGCACGAGCCAGGGGTGGGGCAGAGGAAGAGGGAGAAGCAGACTCTCTGGTGAGCAGGGAACCCAAGGTGGGACTTAGTCTCAGGACCCTGGGATCATGACCTGAGCCGAAGGCAGATGCATGACTGAGTCACCCTGGCACTCCAGTTTTGCCTAGATTTGATATTTTCAAAAATGGAATCATCGAGTAGAAACTCTTGTATCTGGCTTCTTTTGAACGACTTTAAGATTGTGAGATCCATCCATATTGCTGTTTGTTCTCATTGCTTTTTGGAATTCCATGGTGTGAATATACCACAATTTATTTCTCCATTCTAGTACAGATGGGTGTCCGGTAGTTTCTAATGTGGGGCTCCCATATATAGCACTGCTATGAGCATTCTAGTGTATGAATTTTGGGGAGCTTATATATGCGTTTCTGAGAGACAGTTGCTGGGGGAGAGTGTTTTTGCTTTTAGTAGACACTGCCAAAGAGTTTTTCAAAGTGGTTCTACCAATATATTCTCCATCAGCTGTGACTGTATGAGAGTTCTGGTTTATCCTCCAGCATCCTCCAGTATTTGGTATTTTTATCTTTTTCATTTTAGCCACTGGAGTGGGTGTGCAGAGGTTTTACATTGTGGTTTTAATTGGCATTTCCCTGATGACTAATGAAATTGGGCACTTTTTCATGGTTTATTGGCCATTTGTGTATACGTGCTTTTCATTTATGTAAATGGGTATTGTTCTAACTTCCATTCTTTTTCTTATGTTTCTCCCCTAACACTCTGCTTTGGAGCTCTAGCCACATTTCGGTGTGGGCAGTCAGTTCTTCGCTTCTGACAGCTGCCGCGTGTTCTCTGTTAGGCACCCACCACGCTTTATTTATCTGTTCCCCTAGAGAGGGACGACAGGTAGGGTAGGAGATGGTAATTGGTGGGAAGAGCGGTAACTAGCTTGTATTTCTCTTGTCTTCACTCTGCTCGTGCCGGGGGTCCGGGCAGGTAAAGACGCAAGCTGATCTGGGGTTCAGAACCCACAAACGCTCAGGACTAGGCATCTTGGAAGGCAGAAGTACAGGTTGGGGCTGAAAGCAGGAGGCCTGGTGGAACGCTTACACAAAAGCCAGGATGACCCAGAGAGGTGTCTCCCTGTCCTCCCAGCCGGGGGCTGTTCCCCCTCCCGCATCAGTGGCTAACTATCTCTGACTCTGGGAAGGGGCAGCTGGTAGAAGTGAGGGGCTTTATCGAGAGTAAAGAGATCTAGTGGGACCCTGGTTCCGTATCCCTCCTAGGTGCTGGACCTCTGGCAAAGGATGGGGGAATTCCACACCGAGAAAATGACCAGCCTGAGAGAAAAGACCTTGGATCCTGGGCACCCAACCACCCTCCCTCTAAAGCCTCCCTATCAAGGAGTGCCGCTTGCTCCATTCATCCCCACACTTTCTCCTTGCCTGGCTCTCCCAGGAAGGCTGTACAAGCTAAGTACCTGCCTTCTCATGTCCCCTGTGCCCAGTGCTGGCCACACGACTGGACACTGGCCACGAGTCCTGAGCACAGTTTGCCTGGGGTGAGATGGTTTCTGGGAGAGCATGTGCTTTCTTGATAAAAGGACAGGAGCAGCTAGAGGAGCTCTCTTCCCCTTCTTCCTGCCTTGAATGAAACCATCATGCTGGGAGCTGGCAAAATCATTGCACAAGCATGGAGGTAAGGACAGGAGATTTGCAGATGTTGACCGCCAAGGACAGTCAGCTGTAAGCCAGCACCTTCATGCTTCTCTTCCACTCTGCCTGTGAATGAATGAGACTGATTCTTTGAAGTTGGAACTGATTTGTGTCTGCTGGGGAGGGATCTGGAAGCCCAGATGCTCTCAATACAGGCTGTTGCCCAGCCCTCTTGTTTTTAGCTGCACCCCTCCTCCCCATTTCCAAAGGAATCCCCAGTGCCCATGCCTGTGCCAGAGTCGCAGAAACATGCTAGAACTTCAAGGGGGAACGAGGGTGTCCTTTGTTTTCCTTTGTCACCTCTCCCTCTGCGAGCACTTTGAACTCGGCCTTCCGGCTCTGCCAAGTCATTTGCTGCTCCAACTTCCAAAAAGTTCTGGTTGACACCACTGTTTCTTCCTCGTCCACGCTTTTTGTTTTTGTGATGTTTATGCCTTTTTAAACTATTGTGTTGCCATTTTCATGACGATGCAAGAGGTATTTCACTCTGCGTATTTTGAAGACAATCCTCCATTTCAGTTCCCACCCCGGATAATTGTAAGGAGTGATCAGGGGTTACCCCTGTGCGTTGCTGGGGCTCTCCTCAGAAGAGATTTTGCTTTATTCTGGAGCTCGAGCAGTTGAGACCTTCTATCTTAGGCGGGGCAGAGAAAAAGAGAAATGTATTCACTGTCAAGGACATGTTTCCATGGGGATGGTGACCTGATCTCTCCTATTCCTAAATGATGAGCAGGCTACCTTTTTCATCTGAAGGACTGTTGCCAGGTGGGATATACTGTCTCTCACATGTACACTCTGCCCTAGTCTCTCTCTCTCTCTCTCTCTCTCTCACACACACACACACACACACACACACACACACACACACACACACAAGCATGTGCGCACCCCTTGCTGCTGTAGACTCCCCATTAGCCCAAATGATGCTGGGTCTAGAAATGAGGAAGAGCTGCTCCTTCCTCAAGTCACTCGACTGCCATCTGCTGGAGAGTTGAGAGAAAATAGATAAAAATCTGACGTCTAGGAATGTGCATCGCGCCCCAGGATTGTAAGAAGCCCAAGTGTATGGGGCAGCCTGCTCCTACCACTGCCTGTCCCATCTTCTCCCTGCAAAATGATGCCCCTCTCCCATCAGCAGCTCCGGCCATTATAGGGAACTAGAGAGCCGGGCTTGGAGGGCCAGAAGTTTATTTTAAACAGATTATTACTGTCCATGTGACCTTGGATGAGACACGAAACCTTTCTGGACCTTACTTTACTTATATATAAATGGAGTAACTGTCTACCTACCCATCTCATTGAGTTGTTGACAGGATCAAGTGAAATAACATCTGGAAAACTGTTTGAGAAATGGAATGCTTTATGGGTAAAATTGATCCTTGTATTAACGAAAACCCTTTTGCCCTTTGCCTTAGGTTGGGTTCTCTAGAAACAGACTCTGAGGTGGAGACTTGCATGCAAGGGGTTTCTAGGGATGCTCTCGGGAACCACATCTGTAGGGTGTGAGGGAAGCAGGGTTGGGCAGAGGGAGGAGTTACTGGCAATGGTCTCAGCTAAGCCCACAGGAGACCCTGGAGCTGGATAACCCCCTTGGAGTCTTCCCAAAAATTGAGACCAGAGGAGAGGGAGCAATATACTCCCTCTCTATACTTCACCCAGTCATGGTGTTGGGTTGCTCCTGCTGAGCCTCTATAACCTTGGATGAAGCAGCTCCCTTGAGGCAAGGGGAACACCAAGAAAGGGCACAGCTGTGAGCTTTCAGCAGCCACATTGCTGGCAGCTAGAAGGACAACAGGAGCTCTACCCAAGAGGGGTTCTGGGGAGCTCGCCACATTCCCCTATCCTGGGTTGTATATGTCCGGGAGTGTGTTGTTCTTGGTGGCTATGACATGGCAGGAGTAAGGAAAGAGCCAGCGATGGATTCTGCACACCGGGAAACCTCTGTGGGCTTGGGTAATGGACAGTAAGAAGCCCCAGGCTGCTGTGGCTGGGGCGGGGTCTCCTTGGCACTCTCCCTTCCACTCAGCCAGTCTTTCTGACAGCCTTACCTGCATGAAGCATATCCCAGAGAAGTATTCCAAGTCCGCATAAGGCAACCTGATCCCCCATGTCCCATCAGATTCTGTGGGGAACATGGTGGTCTCTCTGAGTTCTGCCTCCTTCAGAACGGCGACATGTTTGTCCTGTGGGCTGTCATGGTTCCTGTCTGTGCAGTAGTGGACTGGAGGAACATGTGAGAGATTCAGAGGTGGCTGATGGGATCCTGGCCCCTGAATGCAGCCCACAGATGTAGTTTCTTTTCAAGGGGCAGGTACAGCATGTCAAACAGTTTATACTGCTGTGAATGTCTTTCGCTGGGACATACACTC
This sequence comes from Meles meles, assembly GCF_922984935.1. Taxonomy (NCBI): domain Eukaryota; kingdom Metazoa; phylum Chordata; class Mammalia; order Carnivora; family Mustelidae; genus Meles; species Meles meles. The sequence continues at coordinate 31,285,351 of NC_060069.1, read as the reverse complement.
TCCAGTTCTTTTTGGTTCCCACCATTCCTTGTTGTGTTAGGTTTATTAACATTACCTTCATGGCTCTGCGGGCATTTGAGGCTTTCTTTCCTGGAGGAGGGCCAAGCAGCCCCACAAGGACTCTGGAGCACCCAGTATGGTCATGAACTAGGATCAGCGGTAGGTAGGTGGTGATGGGAAGGCTGGGAATTCTGGGCTTGGGCAGGCTGTGGGCTGTGATGAGCAAGCAGGTCAGGGGCAGGGATGGGATTGTGGTTGGCTGGGGGTATGATGCTGGTTAGAGAGGACCTGGCGAACTATGCTCAGAACTGGACAGCGTCACCAGATGGGCACTATGCTTGGCCACTGACTTTCTACCACACCTTATTTTTATATGCTGAAGAAGCATTTTTATTGATATACATAATGTATATCTCATTATGTTCTGAGATGAATCTCAGATGTGTGATATTAGGTGAAGGAAGCCAGCGTCAAAAGGTTACATATACTATATGATTCCATCTATATGATATTCTGGAGAAGGGAGAATTAAAGGAACAGTGACAGCTAGGTGGCTGGGTGTGGAGGGAGGGAGGTGTGGGCTTGAATACAAAGGGATAGCATGAGGGAGAGAAGGTTTCAGGATGATGGAACGTTCTGTCTTTTGACCATGGTGTGACTCTGCATTTGTCAACACTAAGAGCGGTACACCAAAAAGCACGAATTTGCCTGCGTGTAAATGAAAATATAAGTAAACTAAAAATTTAAAAATAAAAACGAAGACATCCTTACCTTTTTGAACAGAAGTGGTACTTCCTTCAGAAGGTGTGAGTGGGTGTGTGTGAGTGGAGGAGAAACAGGTATGTGTGATTTTTGAAGAGACAGTGGTCAGAGCTGCTGTTCTGAGCCCCAGATTGCTGGAGCAGGCCCTGGACTTCAGGAATTCTATCTTTACTGCTCTGTATATGAGCTTGAACTACAGGCTCTGGTGCCCAGAAACAGGGGTCGTGGACTTTGAAGCAAAAGACTGTTTTTTTTTTTGTTGGTTGTTGTTGCTTTGTTTGTTTATTTTTGGTTTGATTTTTGGTCATGCTTTGTTTTATGGTGGTGGTGTTTTTCCAGTCAGATATTTCCTCTCTGTAGTGGTAGAGAAGAGGTTGGGGAGGCTGCAGGTGAGTCCCCATCGCACTTAGGGAACCTCTGAGCCTCCCCAGCACCTGCCCTACCCCAGCATCCACAGCGTCCTAAAAATACAAAATGTTATGTTAACAGGAAGAGGATGGGGTGCGGGGGTGGGGTGGGGGGTGGGGTCAGCCACTCCAATGGATTCAATCCCTAGTGCTGTGCAGAACAACAGCCAGACTCCTCTGGGCCTCAGTTTCCCTATCTCTAAGAGAAAAGCCTGGGGGTGATGAAATCCTCTTCTAACACTCGGCAAGCAGTAAGGAAGGAAGGAAGACCCTAGGTCCACAGGCACCGAGGAGGGACTCTGCCTGGGACTTCTGTCCTCATTTCTGCCCTGGGTGGTGCCGGTCCAGGGTGGCCGTTGCCAGCATAAGGCCTACCTCAGGTTGTCCTCACGCTCTCAAGAGAAGTGGATGTACAAAGGTGCCAGACCTGACAAGAGAATTCAGAAGACTTTGTAGGGGAATTGGTTTTTTCACTGGAAGTCAGTGCTTCAAGCCAGAAAATGCTCAGAACTGGCAGCAACTTACAAAAGCTGCCTCTTGTCTGTAAGCGTATCAAGAGGCAGGGGCTGGAGTGCAAGCTTCTCGAGTGAGCGCTGACAGGAGAGCAGAAGAGCTGCCTCCCACTCTCACAGGCTCAGAGCATCCCGGCTTCCAGGGCTGAGACGGCAAGCACTCCAGCCTCTCACCTTTGGTGGTGGGAGACAGGCCCAGGACGAGCAGTGATCTGCCAAGGGCCTGTAAAGGGCTGTGGCCACTGCTGGGGTCCTGGGGGAGGGCTTGGGGACGTGGTATCCCAGATGTGCACTGCAGGAGCGTGACCTTCCTCTGGACTCATCTGTTGATGGAGGCAGCCTTGTCATTTCTGAGGGCTGTGAAGACAGGATCCCTATGGCCACCCCATTCTAGGAGAGCAATGCTGGGGACCAGATCAGTCACACTTCCCAGGGGGCTTGGCTTCAGGCTGGGCTGACACGGGGACCACACTCTCATCTATCAGCAGACCTTCAGAGGGGAAGATAAGGGTGAACACTGGCGTGGTTTTGTCTTTTCAGAAATTCATATTGAATGGCTCTCACATGTCCCCAGGGTCCAGACCTCAGCAGGAATCTCTTCAATTTATAAACCCAGGCCCCAGCTGCCAGCTGGGAAGCCCTTCCCCAGCAGAGAAGCATCTAGTAGGCAGGCCTTCTACGGTTGTAACCAGACCTCTGGGGGTAGAGAGCAGGGAGCTTCTTTCCATCTGCCTCCTGGCTCACGTGCCCAGTCCATACCTGTTGGCCCACAATGAGGAGCAAAAAAGATCCTTTTGGTGGTTCCTGGTGCCATCTAATCCCTGCTGTGATGGATGTAGTGGGTCAGGCACTTGGCTTCCTTGTTAGCCTCCTTCTGGTGTACCTTTCTCTACCCAAGCCAGAAACTAGATTTCCTAGATTCTTTTGCAGATTGAACTCTGGATTTGAATTTAGATGTGCTCTAGGAAATTTGAATAGCAGAAACCATCTTCCTAATGCTTTGGTTGTTACTACTGGCAAGCATGGTCAAGGAGATGTTGGGCTTTTCTCTGTCATTATTCCAGTGACATGTGACTTGATTTGTGGGTAGGAAGAGGCAACATGTAGCAGTCGCTGTGGCTCCCTGGTCATAGTGGATTAAAATGGCTGCAGATTCTTTGCACAACTCCATCAAGGGATAAGTATGCTTTCCTTCCTCTGAAGTCTGGGTTGTCCTGTGACTTGCTTTGACCAATAGAATGTAGCAGAAGTGATGCTGTGTAACTTCAAGGGGCTGTACCTGAAGAGGTCTGAGCTTCTGTTTTCTTCCTTTTGGAACCCTCTCTTGACGTCAACACTATGGAAAAAGTCTGACTATCATGCTGTGAGGAAGGCCAAGATTGCCAGGTAGAAAGATATAGTCTGTGTGAAGGAGGACCAAGATGTCACCATGTGGGTAACGTCTTCTTGGGTCTCCCAGCTCCTCTAACCACCAGCTGAATGTAGCTGGGTGAGTGACCCCAGCCCTTGGCACATGGAGCAAACCACCTAGCTGAGCCCTGCCCAGATTCCCGATCCTCAAACTTATGAGCAAATTAAACGGTCATTGTTTTAAGCCCATGAAGTTTTGGGCAAGGGAGTTACATATCAGTAGACAACTCCAACACTGATCCTTGGATCACATTTTGTGATGAGTTCTCTTTTCTAAACTGAAATGCAATTACATAGAATAAAATTTAAAGTGCACAATTCAATGAATTTTTACATGTGTATACATGAAAGTACTGCCACAGTTAAGACAGTGAACATATCCATTACCTTCAAAAGTTTCTTTGCGGCCTTTGCCATCCTTTCTTCCTGATCCTTTCTACACCCAACCTCTGTCACCAGGTAACTACTGATCTGTTGTTGTCACTATAGATTAGTTTGCATTTTTCTAGCGGTTTATTTAAAAAAAGAGGTCCGTGCCATACTCTTTTTTTGGGGGGGGGGTCTGGATCCTGTAAGCATAATTATTTTGAAATTCACCCATGTTGTTGTATATATCAATATCTCCTTCCTTTTTATTGTTGAGTAGTATTCCACTGTATGGTTGTATTACAGTCTGTTTATCCTGTTGATGGACAATTTGGTTTGTCTCTGGTTTTTAGCTTTCATGAAGTTGCTATGAACATTTGGTACACGTCTTTGTATAAATATATGCTTTTTTTTCCTTCTTGGGTAAAAATATCTAGGAGTGAAATGGCTGGATCATATGGTAGATGTATACTTAAGTTTTTAAGAAATTATCAAACTGTTTTCCAAAGTGGTTGTACCATTTTACATTCCCACCAGCACTGTATGATAGTTCCACTTCCTCCACATACTTCCCAACACGTGGTCTGGTTAGTTTTTTAAAATTTCAACTCTGTATGTATGGTATATCATTGTAGTTTTAATTTGCATTTCCCTAATGACTAATGATGTGGAGTATCCTTTTGTGTGCTTACTTGCTATCCTTAAACTTTTTTTTTTTTTTTGGTAAAGTGTCTGTTCAATTCTTTTGCCAATTTTTTGTATTAGTTTGTTATTTGTTTATTATTTAATGTTGAGATTTAAAAAAATATATTCTGGATCCAAGTCCTTTATTAGATTTCTAGATTTCTAGACATTTTCTTCTAGTGTGTGGATTGTCCTTTCATTTTCTTAAATGTCTTTTTCAGAATAGAAACTTTACATTTTAATGATGCATAATTTATTTATTTTCTTTATATATATATATATATTGCTTTTTTGGTGTTGTATCTAAGAAATCTTTGCCTAGTCTGAGGTCGAAAAATATTTCCTCTAGATTTTCTTCTAGGAATTTTATAGTTTTTTATAGGGCTTATAGTCCACTTAGACTTAATCTTCATATATGATGCAAAGTATGGATTGAGGTTCTTTTTCTTTGCATATGGATGTCCAATTGTTCCAGCACTGTTTGTTTAAAAAACCATTCTTTCTCCATTGAAATGCCTTTGTCAAAAATCAGTTAACCATATATCCATATATATATGGATATATGGTTAACTGAGATATATATATAGGTCTATTTTGGGGCTCTTTATTCTGTTCCATTAATCTACAAGTGTCTCCTGTTATCAGTACTATACTTTTTGATTACTAATGACTTATAGTAAATGAATTGGTAATGAGAACTTTCCAACTTTTTCTTTTTTTTTTTCTTGAAAAGTATTTTGGCTATTCTAGTTTCTTTGCCTCTTCATATAAATTTTGGAACAAGCTTGTCCATTTTCACAAAAAACTATGCTGAGGATGATTGAGAATGTGTTGAATCTACAGATCAGTCCGGGGGAGAATTGACATCTTAGCAATACTGAGTCTTCTAATTCATGAACAATTCAATTCATGAATATTTATTTATTTCTTCTTTGATTTCTTACATTGTGTTTTGTAGTTTTTAATTTACATCTCCTGTACACATTATTTTGTGATATTTATACCAAGTATTTGATGTTGGTGCTATTGTAAATTATTTTAAAATTTCAATTTATATTTCACCTTGGAGGAAATATCTCAACAGCTGCAGATCCTTTGGAAATTTTTACTGAGGTTATATGTCCTTTCCTTTTAATGGAGTTTATCTTGCATCCTCTGGTTCACATCTGTCTTGCTAAGGCAACTAAAGAAATTACTATTTCCAGCTGATAAGATCTAATCAGTATAATATCAAGAATGAAGTATGCTGGGATGCCTGGGTGGCTCAGTCTGTTAAACGTCTGCCTTCAGCTCAGGTCATGATCCCAGTGCCCTGGGGTCAAGCCCCACATTGGGCTGTCTGCTCAGTGGAGAGCCTGCTTCTCCCTCTCTCTTTGCCTGTCACTCTGCCTGCTTGTGCTCTCTGTCTCTGTCAAATAAATAAATAAAATATTTAAAAAAAATGAATGAAGTATGCTATTGTGTAGAATGTCAATATGACGAAGATTTTTGCAAACTGTATCATTGCAGAGAACAGGCAAATTTATTAGCCCTGTGGCAAAACTGTGCAATAGTATTGTTAGCCATGCCAGGTGAAAGCAAATTGCTTTTTGGTAATCTTTACAAATTGATATGGAGGACAAAGCATTTGCAAGGTCAGTAGCTACATGAGGGGGCCAAGGGCTGTGTTGATTTACTGCTGTAATTCTACTCTATGTGAAACAAACTAGTGAGTTAATGTGATAGGTGTCATCACTTCTGCATCTTTAAAGTCTTTGTTGGTGGCACCAGTCTTTTAAATTCCCCTAGGGGTGTGATACTGCTTTTGGTTCACTCTCTGAACAAAGACAACAAGTTCAAGGAACTTTCTATTAAGATAGCCCTCACACTGTATGTCGAAGATCCAATGTGGGGATTTTGCCTGTTGTCAACTATGCCATTCCAACTGTCAGGGGTCAACAAACTTTTTTTGGTAAAGTACCAGATACTAAATGTTTGTGGGACAGATATTTGTCTCCTCCTCCTTCTCAATACTTTAAAAATGTAACCAACAAATTGGACAACCTCGAAGAAATGGATAAATTCCTAGAAACATATAACCTTCCAAAACTGAATCAGGAAGAAATAGCAAATTTGAACAGACCTATTACTAGCAATGAGATTGCATCAGTAATTGAAAAAACTCCCAGCAAACAAAAGTCCAGGATCAGATGCTTTCATAGGCAAATTCTACAAAACATTTAAAGAAGACTTAATACCTATTCTTCTCAAACTAGTCCAAAAACATAGAAGAGAAAGAAAAGCTTCCAAATTCAGTCTGTGAGGCCAATATTATCTTGATACCAAAATTGGATAAAGACAGTACAAAAAGAAAACTATAGGCCAATATCTTTAATGAACATAGTTGCAAAAATCCTTAACAAAATATTAGCAAACTGAATCCTATGGTACATTAAGAAAATCATTCACTACAATCAAGTGGGATTTATTTTAGGGATTAAAAAAAAAAAAGAAAATGTAAGAACCTTTCTTAGCTTGTAGGCTATGTCAAAAGATCCCCCAAACCAAAGAACAAATAAACAAAACAAAATGAAATTCCAACAACAACAACAGAATGAAAAGAAGGAAAAGGCAAAAGGCCAGATTTGGCCCACAGGCCATAATTTGCTAATCTCTGGTCTAGACCAGTGCTGTCCAATAAACTTCCAGCGATAGTGGAAATTTAAATTTAAACAGCTGCATGTGGCTAGTAGTGACTACATTGAACTACACAGATCTAGGTTCAGTAACTAGAGCCTGGGTCAGTGAATCTGCAGAATCAACTATGATTTGACCTTGACACTATTCATCAGCTGACTCTCATAAACCCCCACTTTGACTGATAGACCATAGAGGCATTTTGTGTCCCCTCAAATTAGTGTCGACTCAGAGTCAGTGTTTTGTAATCTTTGAAAGTTCTGCGTATTTCCCTTTTCCCAGTGCACAGTTACTATAGTAACTGGTTGCAGATCACTTTGAGAAAAGCCTGGTAGAAGATTTACAGTATATACTTAACAGGAGCTCTGCAATATCACTCTTCAAGGAGAATTTGTCTTCCTTTCAAGTCAAGGGATCTTAGCCTGTGAAGTTGTTAAGGAGGAGAGGCTTGACTCTTAAATGTAGTTACTCAAGTTATGTTTCTGGCCACTGGATCTGGAGTTTCTCCTGTTAAGTAGATCAGGTGAATTTTAGTAGACTTCCCATTTATTTCTTCCCATCAATTAGCCATCCTCAATGATTGCTATGTTGCAAATTATTTTGATTACCTCTTTTCCTTTACTGCCTATTGCAGTAAAAGTACACTTCCTTGTCTTTTAATTAAGGCAGTTACACATTGCCTTTTGGCCTCTGCTACTCTGGAATTCCATCATCCCACTGAAATCAAGGCTCCCAGGTCACTGACAGCATATACCACCATGATACCTGATTGCAGAGGACAGACACTGCAGAGCTTCTCAAAGATGCTGGTTCCTGCCCTGACCCCCCCGCCCCCCACCATTAGTGTGTTTTTCAGTGCCGTGGAGAAGGGAAGGGTCTTTGACTATTTTGAGAGTTAGGTTGGAAAGGGCTGATATGCAGTCATGCATAATAAATCTACTCTACATTTCATGCAAGGGAACTTCCTAATATTGTGTTAGGGAAGTCCTGTCATCTCAACTTTATTAAATGTAGGCCACCATCGACTCCAAATGGCACAGGTTGAGCATTCTTCTCCTTTTGCCAGGCTGTCAGGTAGAAGGTGGTGGTTGTGGTGGTGGGGGTGGCAGTCTAATCAGCGGTTGGGCTGAGTTTGAAGCTTTCTCCTATTGGCTTTAGGTCTTCCTTTTGTGTTGTCCTTCTGAGGGAGTCAATTTCCTGCCACTCTCAGTCGTATTCCAGTTGTTCTTATAGGACGCTTGCTAGCATGGTGGTGTGCAACAGGGAGGTAAACAACTTTTGATGTATTGATTTAGCCCCAGTTTTGGGAAGGTATGTGAACCTGGATCTTGGGAATGTATCCTTCAAAATTATTCATGCCTCTCCATAGAATCCTGGGTCTCCCATAGAGCTTTTTTTGTGTGTGTTTGTTTTTTCTCCCAGATGCAGTGGGTTTCCACCATGCTCTCAGGCTCATGTTTTGTCCTTCCCATCGTAGAATAAGGCTTTGTTTTTAAGAAGAGATTAGGGAGCACTGGTCTGGGTAGAGTTTTGGCTGTGAATGCTATTCCTCTCCCCTGCTAGCACTAAGGATGGAGCTTTATCAAGATTCTTCCTACTCTTCCTTATGAAAGTCAGGTGGAGCTCCGGAGAAAAGGGATGCAAGAGGGTGTGAACTCCACTATTTCTGGGCCCCTGCAAGAACTTTACACTCTCAAGCTTCTCACTGGCTTATATGGCATTTCAAGGATTTGTCTCTGTTAAACAAATGCTCAGGTCTTGTTCTTCTCTACAGAGCCTGTCTCAATTCAGATATTAGTTGTTGCCCTGTGAACTCCATTCTCTCAGTTGCCTGCTAACATCAGAAACAGGATTATGATGCCCAATCTCACTGCTACAGATCAACATCCCGCAGGAGGCCCTCAGTGCAATAAGAGAAGAAAGGAAATGGAGGCTGAAGGGTTGAAAGGAAGACACAAAACATTTACTAACAAAAGTCATGACTGTCTACTAGGAAAATCTAAGAGAATGTGCAAACATAACCCCAATAAGAGTTCAAAAAGTTTCCAGATACAAGATCAACATTTGAAAATCAATAGTATTCCTCTCCAATAGCAAAAATCATGGGAGGTACACATAAAAGGTAAAATGTACCTTTCTGCTATCATCTGAATATTTGTGTCCTCCTAAAATTCTTATGTTGAAATCCTAATCCTTAAGGTGATGGAAATAGGAGGTGGGGTCTTTGGGAGGTGGCTAGCCTCATGAGCAGGATTAGAGCACTTACAAAAGAGAGCCTAAAGAGTTCCCTAGCCCCTTCCTCTGTGTGAGGATACAAAGAGAAATCTGAAATCCAGAAGACCCTCACCCAACCAGGCTGGCACCTTGATCTTGCACTTCCAGCTTCCAGAAACTAAATTTCTGTGGCTCATAAGTCCTACTTCAATGGTATTTTGTTATAGCAGCCTGAATGAACTAAGAAAATTTCATAATAGCAACATGATATTTCCTAGGAATAAACACAATAAAAACTGGCAAGTATTTTATGAAAATTACTCTCAGATGTTATTGAAGGACATAAAGATCTGAATAAATAGCTATATTTTGATATTGGATTGGAAGACTGAGTATTTTCAAGATGTCATTTTCTTTCCTAATAATCTTTAAATTCACTGTATTTTCAATAAATATTCCAGCAGGTGATTTTATGGAACAAATAATAATTCAAAAATTCATATGGAAAATGAAAAGGCCAGGACAGTAATAAAATTCTGAGTAAGACCAGGAAAGAGTTACTAGAGTAATTTACACAGTGTAAATAGTAATTTACATAGTGTGTTGCAAGGACAAGGATAGAGAAGTAGGTTAGTGGGATTGCACAGAATGCCCATAAACAGATCCAAGCATATGTAGGAGCTTGATACTATATATGTCAGAGGTGGTATTTCAGATCACTTGGGGAGTGTGAATGGCTCTCAAAAAATGATATTGGAACAAATAATAAGTAATATAGAAAAATACTGGATTCTGTGCAGAGATAACCTATTTTCAAAGTAATAAAATTTTCAGTTGGGTACACTGCCAATGTATCAGTCGAGGTCCTGTTAGGAGACAGAAACCACACTAGTTATTCACAGAACATTAGTTATTCACATAAGGAAAATACTATTATGAATTAGTAAAAAGTGCTTAGCTACTAAAAGAAGTAAAGAAGACTTTAATGGATCTAAAAGTAGCAGATGTGACAAATCGCCACCATAGGACAGAGGATAAATTTTCCATTATAATAGTAGAAAAAAAATTGTTAGGAGAATGCCACCCCCACGGCTATTTGAAAATGATAATGGCTCCCACAGGAACACACAGCCTATGGATGGTAGAGAAGTTTACCACAGAGTGTGGGTTTGGAGCTGGTCTTCAGAATTGGTCACCATTGGCTGAGACTGTGGGTAGGCCAGACCTGACCTGTAGAAGTGATTTAATGGATGGTGTGCCATTGTCCAGGGTGCAGCCAGAGCTGGTCTTCTGCTTCTTCTTTTCGCCCTCCCCCTCCTCTTCCTCCTTCTCCTTCTTCTTCCTCAGCATTTAAAAAAAAGATTTTATTTATCTATTTGACAGAGAGAGAGAGAGAGAGAGAGAGAGCGCAAGCACGCGCACTAGCACAAGCAGGGGGAGGAGCAACAGAGGGAGAGGCAGAAGCAGACTCCCCGCTGAGCAAGGAGCCCAATTCAGGGCTTAATTCCAGGACCCTGGGACCATGACCTGAGCCTAAGGCAGACACTTAACCAGTTGAGCCACCCAGGTGCCCCAGAGCTGATCTTCTGGGATGAATAGTTACAATGGAGGCCCAGAATCTGGGAGGGAATGTGTTCTTGTTAGAACCTAGTCATGTGGTAACATCTAGTTGTGTGGGGGGCTGTGAGAGAAGAAATGTGGGCAACTTTCAGTTATGCATTTAGAGGAAAGAACTTTCCCTTCTCTTTCCTGCTTCCCACTGGCGGGAGCGTGGTTGTAACAGCAGAAACCAGAGCAACCCTTCATGAGATGGAGTCTTCATGGTGAAGAACAGCATGATAAAGGGAGCCTTGGCTCCTGATCATTCTAGAGCTGCCCTTTCAGTCCTATACTTCTTGTCTGGACTTTTATGTGATGAAGAAATGAAACTCTAACTGCTTAAGCCTTTGTTAATACAGTTCTTTCTGTTATAGCAGCCAAGGCTATATCCTAACCAACATAGACCTATACCTCATATATCAAAGAATAAAATTCCAGGTAAATTAAAGGCTAAGACATAAAAACAAAACACACAAAAATTTAAACCTTTAGAAGAATCATAGAGGGGCATCTGGGTGGCTCAGTGGGTTAAAGCCTCTACCTTTGGTTCAGGTCATGATCCCAGGGTCCTGGGATAGAGCCCCACATCTGGCTCTCTGCTTAGCAGGAAGCCTACTTCCCCCCACTCTGCCTGCCTCCCTGCCTAATTGTGATCTCTGTCTGTCAAATAAATAAATAAAATCTTTTAAAAAAAAAGAAGAATCATAGAAAAATACCTTTATATTTTTCACCATATCAGGAGTAATTTCTTAGATAAATCATATAAAGGGAAAAGATTGGCATATATGACTACATTTGATTAAAATCTTTTTTTTAAGATTTTATTTATTTATTTGACAGACAGAGATCACAAGTAGGCAGAGAGGCAGAAAGAGAAAGAGGAGGAAGCAGGGTCCCCACTGAGCAGAGAGCCTGACGTGGGGCTTGATCCCAGGACCCTGGGATCATGACCTGAGCCAAAGGTAGAGGCTTTAACCCACTGAGCCACCCAGGCACCCCTAAAATCCTTTTTTTTTTTTTAATAAAAATCTTAAAAATAAAGAAACAGTAACTAACATGTATGGTGAAGGCTTATTCTTTGCAAGTGATTGTTCTGAATTTCTTCTTAGTTATTACATATTTATGGTTGAAACAATGCTCTGAAGTCTGTGCCATTGCTATCTGCATATTGTCAACGAGGAAATGAAGGCACAGACAGGGTATGCCATTTGCTTATAGTCACAGGCCTAGTAAGTAGTAGAAGTGGGACTTGAACCTTGGCAGTCACGAGCCAGAGGCCACATACATGACCACCATATTATGCTGTTCTTAATTAATTTCTAAATAGACTAGAAAGAGAAATGATAGTCTGGGAGAAAATGTTTTCAGTGTAGCTAATGACTTTATATCTGGAATACATAAAGAACTCTCACAAATTTAAAAGACAATGTAAGAGACAAGTGGACAAAAAATACAAAGAGGCAGTGCATAGAAGAGGAGGTCCAAATGGTAAATTTTTTTAAAAAAAGGGATTATGCTGTGCTCGCTTTGGCAGCACATATACTAAAAAAGGGATTGTGTTTATATCTTCCAGAAAATGAAAGAGGAGAGAATATTTCCCAGTTCATTTTATGAAGCTAGTACTACCCTGATATCAAAGTCAAAGAAAAAAAAAAAAGTCTTTTTTTTTACCAAAAAAGAGAAAAGGGACCAATATCTTTTATGAGCTTAGATGAAAAAATCATCAAAAAATTAATAAATTTAACCCAGCAATGTATGAAAATTATTATGCACCATTGCCAAGTGTGATTTATTCCAGGTATTCAAAGCTGGTTGGAAAATAATTTGAATCTTTGAAAATAAATTAATGTGATCACCATACCAACAGGCATTAAAAAAGAAAAATGTTATGATCATATCAACTGATGCAGAAGAAAGCATTTGACAAAATCTAACACCTATTCATGATAAAAACTCTCAGCAAGTTAGGAGTAGAGGGGAACTTTCTCAACTTGATAAAGAACGTCTACCGAAAAACCTACAGCTAACCTATTTATTAATGAAAGACCAAACGCTTTTTCTTCTAAGATTAAGAATGAGGCACAAATGTCCATTCTTACCACACTTTTCAACATAATACTTAGGAAGTTCTAGCCAGTACAATAAGGCAATAAAACAAAACCCAAAAATCAAAAAAGCATGCAGAGTAGAAAGGAATAAAACTGTCCCTATTTGTAAGTGACATGATTTCTAGTAGAAAATCTCAAGGAATCTACAAAAACAAACTCCCACAACTAATCAATGAGTTAAATAAGACGTCAGGATACAAGATCAATACACAAATTTCAGTTAGATTTCTATACACTAACAATGAGTACATGGAGACTGAAATTAAAACCCTAATATCATTATAATTACTCCAAAGAAAATGAAATGCTCAGGTATAGATAAAACAAAACGCATAGGATCTAGATCTTGAAAATTACAAAATGGTGGATTAAAAAAATTCAAGAAGATCTAAATGAAGAGACATACCTTATTCATTTTTAAGACTCAGTAGGGTAAATATATCAATTTTGCCAAATTAATCTATAAATTTGTGCAATTCCTATAAAAAAACCTCAGCAATGGTTTTTAAGACATTGACAAGCTTATTGTAAATTTTATATAGAAAGGCCCAGGATCTGGAATAGCTAAAATAACTGAAAAAAAGAGTGAGGACATCACTCTACTTGATACTTGCAACACTGTTACAGTGATCCAGACAGTGTGGCAATGGTGGAGGGATCAACACATCAATCAACAAAATGGAACAGAGAATTCAGAAATAGACCCACACAAATATGTCCAAATGATTTTTGACAAAGTTACAACAAAAATGGAGATGCTGGCGAGGATGCGGAGAAAGGGGAACCCTCCTACACTGTTGGTGGGAATGCAAGCTGGTGCAACCACTTTGGAAAACAGCATGGAGGTTCCTCAAAATGTTGAAAATAGAACTACCCTATGACCCAGCAATTGCACTACTGGGTATTTACCCTAAAGATACAAACGTAGTGATCCGAAGGGGCACGTGCACCCGAATGTTTATAGCAGCAATGTCCACAATAGCCAAACTATGGAAAGAACCTAGATGTCCATCAACAGATGAATGGATAAAGAAGGTGTGGTATATATACACAATGGAATACTATGCAGCCATCAAAAGAAATGAAATCTTGCCATTTGCGACGACGTGGATGGAACTAGAGGGTATCATGCTAAGTGAAATAAGTCAATCAGAGAAAGACAACTACCATATGATCTCCCTGATATGAGGACGTGGAGATGCAACATGGGGGGTTAGGGGGATAGGAGAAGAATAAATGAAACAAGATGGGATTGGGAGGGAGACAACCATAAGTGACTCAATCTCACAAAACAAACTGGGGGTTGCTGGGGGGAGGGGGGGTTGGGAGAGGGGGGAGGGGGTTTATGGACATTGGGGAGGGTATGTGCTATGGTGAGTGCTGTGAAGTGTGTAAACCTGGTGATTCACAGACTTGTACTCCTGGGGATAAAAATACATTATATGTTTATAAAAAAATAAGAAATAAAAAAATTAAAAATAAATAAAAATAAAAAAAATTTTAAAAATTTAATGGAGAAAGGATAGACTTTTGAACAAATGGTTTTGGGGCAGTTAGACATCTGTGAGCAAAAATGTGAACCTACACCACACACACAAAAAACCTCAAAATAGATCACACACGTGTAAACGTAGATCTAAAAACTGTAGAAAAATATGTCAGATTTCAGGTCTGAGACTTTGACACCAAACATATGATCCATAAAAGGAAAACTTGACCAACTGTATTTCCTCAAAATTTAAAACTATTGCAGCCCCAAAGACCCTGTTAAGAGAATGAAAAGACAAGTTATAGTCAGGGAGAAAATATTTGCAAACCACATATCTGGCAAAGGATGACTACCTAGAATATGTATAGTATTCCCAAATCTCAACACGGAAACATTGAATAATACCAAAAAAATCCAGAAAAAAATGAAATGAACATAGGACATGAACAAACATTTCACTGAAGAAGATTTATAGATGGCAAATAAAGACATAAAAAGATGTTCAATGTCATTAATCATTAAGGAAATTCAAATTAAAATCATGGGGAGATATCATTATATATCCATTCCAATGGCTAAGATATAAAATGGTGGTAACACCAAATGCTGATGAGAATGCGGAGGACTTGGGTCACTCAGACATTGCTGGTAGGAATGTAAAATGGTAGTCACTCTGGAAAATAGTAATTTCTTACAAAAGTAAACTTGCATTTATATCATCCAGCAATAGCACTTACATTTGGTCCACTTGGGTTTCTAAAACAAAATATCACAGATTGGGTGATATGAACACAGACATTTATTTCTCACAGTTCTGGAGGCTGGGAAGTCCAAGATCAAGGGCTTGGCAGATGTGCCATCTGGTGAGGCCCTCTTCCTGGTTCACAGATGGCTGTCTTCACAATGTGTCCTCATGTGGTGGAAGGGGCAAGAGAAATCTCTGGTGTGTCTTATGTAAGGGCACTAATCCTATTCACAGGGGTTCTACCCTCATGACCTAACACCTCCCAAAGGTTCCACTTACAAACTCCATCATAATGGGGATTAAATTTGGGGGGAGGGGGACACAAACATTCAGTCTATAGAAGCACTCTAGGACTCTAGGACATTTATCCTAAAGAAATGAAAGTGTGTATTTATACAAAAACTTGCACATGAAGGTTCATAGCAAGTTTCTTTCTTTCTTTCTTTCTTTCTTTCTTTCTTTCTTTCTTTCTTTCTTTCTTTCTTTCTTTCTTTCGAGAAAGAGTGCATGTGTACTAGCCTGGGGTGAGGGGAGGGGGAAGGGAAAGAGGGAGAAAGAGAGAGAGAATACCAAGAAGGCTCCACACCCAGTGCAGAGCCTGATTTAAGGCTCAATCTCATCACCCTGAAATGATAACCTGAGGTGAAATCAGGAGTCAGATGCTTAACCAACTGAGCCACGCAGGCACCCGCATAGCAGCTTTATTCTTATTAGCTGAATACTGGAAATAACCCAGATGTCTTTCAATGAGTAAATGGTTCAACAAATTGTGATACATCCGTATCATGGCATCTGACTCATCAATCAAAAAGAATAAACTATTGATACACCCAATGATTTGGAAGGATCTCAATGGAATTATGCTGAGTAAAGAAAACCAATTACATATTAATTAGACTAATATTGCATGATTCTATTTAGTAACATTATCGAGATGGCATAATTGTAGGGAGGGAGAATGGATTAGCGGTTGCCAGAGTTTGGAGTGGGATAGAGAGGGTGGTGACTGTGCTGTTAAGGGGAACACAGGAAATCTTTGTAATGAATTTGTCCTGTGCCTTCTCTGTGGCTGTCATATGAATCACTGTAAGTGATAAAATTGCATAGAACAAAATACATACACCCAAATGAAGGCTTGAAAAATTGGTGAAATCTGGATAAAGTTTGTGGAGCCTATCAGTATAAATTTCCTGGTCATGATATTATAATATAGTTATGAAAGGCTTTTCCACTGGGGGAAATGGGATGAAGAGCATATGGGATTTCTCTGAATTATTTCTTACAACTGCATGTGAATATACAGTTATCTCAAAATAAGAAGGTTTTTTTTTTTAATGATTTGATGGAGAAAGACAACCATCATATGATCTCCCTGATTTGAGGAAGTGGAGATGCAACGTGGGGGGTTTGAGGGGTAGGAAAAGAATAAATGAAACAAGATGGGATCGGGAGGGAGAAAAACCGTAAGAGACTCTTAATCTCACAAAACAAACTGAGGAGGGGCACCTGGGTGGCTCAGTGGGTTAAGCCTCTGCCTTCGGCCCAGGTCATGATCCCAGGTCCTGGGATGGAGCCCCACATTGGGCTCTCTGCTCAGCGGGAAGCCTGCTTCCTCCTCTCTCTCTGCCTACTTGTGATCTCTGTCTGATGAATAAATAAATAAATAAATCTTAAAAAACAAACAAACAAACAAACTGAGGATTGCTGGGGGGAGGGCGGTAGGGAGAGGGTGGTGGGGTTGTGGACATTGGGGAGGGTATGTGCTATGGTGAGTGCTGTGAAGTGTGTAAACCTGGGGATTCACAGACCTGTACCCCTGGGGCTAATAATACATTATATATTTATAAAAAATTTTTCAAAATTAAAAATATTAAAAAATGATTTGAAAAAGTTGGACTCTGAAGAAGTTTTAGGAATAATTTATTACTTTTGCATATATGCTCATTTCTTTAAAATTCCAGTATAATTAACATACAGTGTTATATTAGTTTCGGGTATACCAAAGTTTTACTTACATACTCTTTTTCATGTATACATAGAAGTGATATATAATACATGTGTAAAGAAATCTGGGGGTACCTGTGTGACTCAGTTGGCTAAGCAACTGACTCTTGATCTCAGCTCAGGTCTTGATCTCAGGATTGTGAGATCAAGCTCTGCGTTGGGTTCCATGTAGTGTGTGGAGACTACTTGAAAAAAAAATATCTAAAAGAGCTATTTCAACAAGTACAAAATACAAATTCTAAGTGATAAGAAAAAATAGGAACCAGTAAAGTATGATTAAAATATCAACGATGGGGCACCTGGGTAGCTCAGTCGGTTAAGTGGCTGCCTTTGGTTCAGGTCATGATCTCAGGGTCCTGGGATTGAGCACCTGCTCAGTGGGGAGCCTGCTTCTCCCTCCCCTTTCCGTTCCTGCTCTCTTTCTTACTATCTCTGTCTCTCTCTGTCAAATAAAGAAAATCTTTTTAAAAAGCTACAATTTTTTAAAAAATCAATGATTTATCATTTCACCATATTAATACAAATTAAAATTTCTGACATCTAAGTGTGGATGATGATGTGAATAAGTAAGAAATTTCTACACTACTGGAAGAATTTGCTTTGAGCACTTTGAGTATATACAACGCTTGAGGGGTATGTACCCTAAAGAAATTTTTGCATACATGCACAAACAATTGTATAAGATTGTTCTGAGCAGCATTCTTTGTAACACCAAAAATCTGAAATAATGTGAATGTTCACCAATTGGAAATGGTTTATTTAGACTCTGGTATATTCATAAGATGAAAAATAACTAACAGTTAAAATGAATGATGAGTTCAAAAAATAATGTTGAATGAAAAGTGAGATGTAGAAAATCACATGAAATGTCACTTACACATATTTTACAAAAATACCTGATGTTGTACCTTATTCATTAAACAATTTTATGTAATATAAAGATAAAAACCCAGCAAAAATATCGGTGCTCTAAATCTCTGAAAATAGTTGCTTCTGAGAAGTGAGGAAGATGAGATTGGGAAGAGGTACAAGGGGCACCTCAACTCATCTTTAATGTCTGAATTATTTTAAGAATAAAGGAAGAGATCTGAAATAATGGGATTGCTAAAGAGTTACAGTGCTCCAAGCACAGATCTCTTTGATCCCATACTTGATTATTCAAAATACGAGGAGCTGGATGCAACTATTAGCCATTTTTGCAAAGAGGAAGATGAGACAGGAGAGGTTAGATAACTCACTGGAAGTCCCAAGTGAGCATATCTGGATTTGATTTCAGGGGGGTTCGCCCCAGAGTCCTGTCCTTAACTACTGAAGGGCTGGCATTTGCTATTCAGAGAGGTGGGTAAATGGGCAGTTGTCTGTGGAATGGTTCTTTGTGCTTTTCTCCATATCTTAAAATTAGAATAAGAATTAGAAATAAAGAAATCAAACAAAGCAACCAACCAAACAAGAATGAAGTGAGCAGAGAGCGAATCTAGACCATTCTTTAGCCAATTTGCTGTGAAGGAGTGCAGGGAGATGGATCAGGAGGAAGTTGTGTGGACAAGGGAGAGGGAGTGTGTGTTTTAAGATGGGATATAGAACACACTGGAAGGCTGATCGGAAAGACAACTTTGATGGTAAAGGAGAAAGGTAACCATAGTGGGGATGAGGGTGTAATATCATCAGGGCACAGAATGACCCTGGAGATGAAACTCTCTTTTTCCATTTTAAGAGCAGGGAATTCAGAGAATATGCTTATAGAGTCAAGTAGATTCATCTACTTGCTAGTGGGAAGATATCTGATAACTTTATTCTTTCAATGAACTGTAACAGGATGTTCAATTTGAAGTGTTGATTGAGACTCCAGAACTGACATGCTGAAGTAAGGTGTTAGACCATGATGCCACTTTTTGAAGAAATAGTTATATGACTCTTAAACTCCACCCACATTGAGGGCTGAAGAGGTAAGGCTGTCAAGATGAAAGTAGAAGGGGTGACTCAGTGGGTTAAACCTCTGCCTTCCTGGGATGGAGCCCCGCATTGGGCTCTCTTTGATTCAGAGAGTGGGGAGCCTACTTCCTCTCTCTCTCTCTCTGCCTGCCTCTCTGCCTACTTGTGATCTCTGTCTGTCAAATGAATAAATAAAATCTTAAAAAAAAAAGAGTTTCCTTCTCTAGGAAAAAAAAAGAAAGTAGAAGGATTTTTGAGAATGATTCTTTGATGGGGATACGGCATGTACCGAGACAATGTATAGAGACCAATGCCCTGGAGAGGTGTTTTGTGGGGTACCTGTCTTTTATCTGAATCTTGTGAGATGGTCCATTTTGAGAGTTATGTGTGTGGGAGATGTAGTGGCTAGTGTTTGATTCCTGCTTGGGACATCAAAAAGCTAAAGATGTTAAACAGCTGCCTCTGCTGGCAGAGAAGCTGGAGGAGTTGTGATAGACATACCCTGCCTGAATTTGTTCAGGTAGAGGACCTTGTGTGTTCCCATGCATCAAATGTGAGTTACCAGAGGGAGAGAGAGAGAAGAGAGATCATCTAGTAGCAGGGCCTCTAAGCAGACAGAATCTGGAGGTGGACCCTCAGGGTTTCTCAGGGCTGTGGAAAGAAGTGAGTGTGCAGATGAACTGGAGAAGAGCACATTACTCCAGACAAAGGAGATGAGATCTCCTGAGAGATCTCCAGGAATGAGAGCTTTTAGATGAACTTATAAAAGCACCCCCCCCCCCACAATGGTCTTTAAACATTGCCCAGGCTCAGAAAGAAGAGAATTTTCTACTTCCCTTGTCTCTCCAATCCCAAGCCCTGTAAGAGTCAATAGATCATCTATGAGAGAGGGGAAGGCAAGTGAGTGGACCCCTTTCCCAGGCAGTGGAAAGCTTACAGCAGCAAACCGCAACCTGAGGGTGGGGATGGTCAGATCTCTGAATGAAGTTGGAAGCCCTGGCTATTACAGGTGACCAAGTGCTGCAAGATACTTCTAAATATCAAATCAACCGTGTTTTTGGACTTAATCAATGGGCTTTTTATTACATGAAAGTAATCAGAAAAGTTATGAGACAATCCAAGATTTTGTTCAGAAGTGTGGCAATTTCCATTCTGAATAAAATTTAAGGGATGGTTAATGACACAATGAAGTTGCATCATTGAATAAAGAAGTAAGAGTGAGGGGCATAGACTGAGAATTAAGGAGGGGAAGAAGGCAGGGGTTAGGAGGGTTGGAGATGTGAGAAAAGAGAAAGAGGCACAAAATTATCATTTTGGTGGGAAAGAAAATGAACTTTCTAGGGAAATGCATTGGGATCATTGTACAATATTTAATTTAGAACCCATCTAAAGTTTGTGGTCATGAAATTGAAGTGAGACCAGCAACTGTTTGGAGCAGGAGCAGAGAGTGCAGCAATTTGGGTTTAACTGGAGCCGTTCAAAGTTTTACCAGATGTGTAAGACGCAGGGAGAAGGTGATAAAAATGTGAAGTGTTTGCAAACATGTGAGTATAAAGCTAGACCATGACATCAAAATAGGTAAAAGGTGGCATCTGGGAGGCGCAGTCAGTTAAGTATCCAACTTTTGGTTTTGGTTCAGGTCATGATCTCAGGGTTGTGAGATGGAGTCCCCATCAGGATCTGCCTGCTTGAGACTTTTCCCCCTCTCTTTCCCCCTCCTCTGTGACTCCCTCTGCTCTCTCTCTAAAAATAAATAAAATCTTAAAAAAATAACAACAAAGTGATGGAAAGTCAAAGACCTACAGAAGACTCACGGCACTGAAAGAATTGTTTCAATGAGAATAATAAGTTAAGTGTACTGGAGAGGGAAAAGTTGGCAAATTAGGAGACTGGTGTTGCAATGAGTGATGGCAAAGTTCAGAATATGACCACCTGAGTGAACGATGAACGTGGGGTGGAGGATATCATCACTGGGCCTGAGAAACCTGTGCTTTGGATGAATCACTCTGGGACTGAGGATAAGAACAGAGTTGGGAACAGCAAGCCAGAGGCCATGGCATTGATGAATGGTGAAGAATAACCTCAAACTTACTGTCAGTGATACCCCAGAGTTCAGTGGATGGATCAAAACTGGTCATTAGGGCCAGAATTAGGATGAGACAAAAAAGGTGCCAGGGTGCAAAATATAAAGAGGCACTTACTCTTGGGTTAATGCAAGGGCAAGATCAGAACTTGAGAATGAACTCTTCCCTAAATTTAGTGCTTAGAGCACCTTGCTTGCCTCATTCTAGTCACAGCCCTGTAGATGTCACTAGAGGGGAAAGGACATCCCTGAAAAAGGGAAGGAGCTTAGCCTTCTCTTTGAGTACTTGGCACACTGGGAAAGGTCAAAATTACCATGGGGAGGCTTTTTGAATGGACCTCTACTTCAGAAACCCTGCTTCATGGTACCAAGGGCAAGCCATGAGAACCATAGGTCCTTGGCAGGAGGTGTTGCTAAATCTAACTAGAAAACAACTTTTCTGGTCCAATATGGCTACGGATTCTCGGACAATACATTGTTGGATATCTGCTCTGATGGGCTCCAGCTGTGGTGTCTTCAGGATCTACTGCAATGCAAAAGTTCTGCTTTTTCTGTGCCCTCCCACCAATGACTGAAGATGGTGGGGGAATAAGAGTTGGGCCATTCTTGCTCAACAAATAGTCCTCCACTGGGCAATCTTTGTTCTGGGACTCCCCACCAGCTCTCACAGCTGCACTGCCGTCCAAGGGTCTTCCTGCCCAATCTTACTTCCTTCCCTTTTTTCTTCCATAGCATCAGATTTGCATCTCAGTCTGAGGCTCTCCCTGCAGACTCCTGCACCCTCCCTTTCATTCTTCATAAAGGTCTACCCAATAAATCTCCTGCACATGTAGTTATGACTTGACATCAGCTCTTGGAGGGCTAAGGGTGACACAGGAGTCCTCTCCCCATCACGTAGTAAGAGAAGTTTGTTTTGGTTATAGATTCTTTTTTTTTTTTTTTAATTTGTTTGTATTTGTTACAACCTTTTAAAGTAGAATATGACTTGAGCACTACATTTCTACTCATGGAACTTGTGGAGTTACTCCTCCAACAGCTTTACAACGTGCCTAAGTAGGCTGAGACTGTCGCTACTCTAAACAATGCTCCTCTTTGGACAACAAGCGCTATACACGGTTACTCCCATCCGGTTGATTTAACTACTAGTTTCTAGAGGCCTGGTACATGCAGCTGGTAACTACAGGGGACAGAAGATTTAAAAAGTAGATCCTAGAGGGTGAGAGCTGTTTTAACCAACATTTCTCTTTAAAACATCAAGGTATAGCTTGGAACACTTCAGTGACAGACAAATTTGGTCTTACTAAGGAATCCGCTTGGTAGCTAAACACTTTAGACCACAGTTAACGTTAGGTTACACACCTCATGACAAAGGCCACCTTGTCCGGTTACAATAAGCCGGCAAGGCACTAGGGAAAAAAACTAGCTGGGCTTTAGTTCCTACACGTCACAGTATCACACTCGAACAGAAAGGAATCTTATCTTCCCCTTAAGTAGTTATTGTCATGCCATACAGATTCTTAAAATGTTAACAAAAATAAAGAAAAACATCCTTGAAAATATATTATCAGAGGGAATGGAGATAAAGTATCGAATACATGTACAAGTCATTCTCTTGGCACCTAGTCAATCTCCTCCATGCACGACATGTCGTCGTTACCTTCCAGGGGCGGCATCTCCTCAATCACAGCCGCACTGCTGTCGTCAGTGGTGGGGTCGTCTTCGTCAATACCGAGACCGAGCTTGATCATCCTGTAGATCCTATTGGCATGCGTCTGCGGATCTTCCAGACTGAACCCGGAGGACAGGAGTGCCCCCTCGTAGAGCAGGATGACCAGGTCTTTCACAGACTTGTTGTTCTTGTCGGCCTCAGCCTTCTGCCGTAAGGTCTTGATGATGGAGTGGTCGGGGTTGATCTCTAGGTGCTTCTTCACGGCCATGTAGCCCATGGTGGAGTTATTTCTCAAGGCCTGGGCCTTCATGATCCTCTCCATGTTTGTCATCCAGCCGTACATGCTTGTCATAATGCAGCACGGGGAGGTCACCAATCGGTTTGACATGACCACCTTTTCTACTTTTTTCTCTAAGATGTCCTTCATGATCTTGCACAGGTTTTCAAACTTTGTTTTTTTCTCTTCCTGTTTCTTTTTCTGTTCTTCATCTTCTGGAAGTTGCAAGCCCTCTTTGGTCACAGACACTGTCGTCCCCTCAAACTCCTTCAGCTGCTGGATGCAGTACTCGTCAATGGGCTCGATCATATAGATCACTTCCAGTCCATGCTTCCGAAGATGTTCCACGAAGGCCAAGTTCACTACCTGGTCCTTGGTCTCACCTGTGATGTAACAGATGTGTTTCTGGTTCTCCTTCATCCTGGTGCAGTAGTCCTTGAGAGAGACCATCTCGTCACTGGAGGTGGACGTGTAATAGTGCAACAGCTCTGAGAACTTCTTCCGATTCTAAGAGTCCTCGTGGATTCCCAACTTGATGTTTTTGGGAACTGCTGCTGGTGTTTTTGAGAACTGCTCATAGAACTTTTTGTAGTTCTCTTTGTCTTCGGCCAGTTCGGTGAAGAGTTCTAAGCACTTTTAGACCAAGTTCTTTCTGATAACCTTTAAAATTTTGCTTTGCTGCAGCATCTCACGGGAACTATTTAGAGGAAGATCTTCAGAGTCCACCACACCTCTGATGAAATTCAGATACTCCGGGATGAGCTCCTCACAGTTATCCATGATGAAAACTCTGCGAACATACAACT
The DNA here is from genome assembly GCF_922984935.1 of Meles meles. Taxonomy (NCBI): domain Eukaryota; kingdom Metazoa; phylum Chordata; class Mammalia; order Carnivora; family Mustelidae; genus Meles; species Meles meles. Next base: position 31,261,608 of record NC_060069.1, on the reverse strand, counting down.
TAATGTTGTTCTTTTCTTTCTGTCCTCGAAGAGGTCAAAGGGAGCACGTCTTGGGACAAAGAGAAGAGCTTCGGAACTCCAACTGTCCTTCCACTGAGAAATGCTTCACTGCCAAGTGATCTTCCCAGTCATTGGTCAAACTCTTGTAGAATTCTCCATACTCTTCGTTGGTAATATCGTCAGGGTTTCTGGTTCAAATAGGCTTTGTCTTGTTCAGTTCTTCCTGATCAGTGTACTTCTCCTTGATCTTCTTTTTCTTCTTCTTGTCACCGTCCTTCTTCTCCTCTTCCTCATCAGAACCGACATCTTCTATCTCAGGTTTGTCATCAGACTCCTTCTCTTCCTTTTCTTTTTCCTCCTCTTTCTCTTCCTTTTCTTCAGCCTCATCATCACTCACCTCTTTATCACGTTCCTTTTCCACGAACAGAGTGATGGGGTAGCCGATGAACTGGGAGTGCTTCTTCACGATCTCCTTTATCCTCCTCTCCTCCAGGTACTCGGTCTGGTCTTCTTTCAGGTGCAGGATAACCTTCGTTCTCTGACCCATAGGTTCGCCTGTGTCGGTGTGGACTGTGAACAAGCCCCCTGCGGAGGACTCCCAGGCGTACTGCTCGTCGTCATTGTGCTTGGTGATCACCGTCACCATCCTGGCCACCAAGTAAGCCAAATAGAATCCGACCCCGAACTGGCCAATCATAGAAATATCTGCGCCCGCCTGCAGAGCTTCCTTGAATGCTTTGGTCCCTGACTTGGCGATGGTGCCCAGGTTGTTGATCAGGTCAGCCTTGGTCATGCCGAACCCAGTATCCACGATGGTGAGGGTCCAGTTCTGCTTGCTCGGGATGAGGTTAATGTGCAGCTCCTTCCCCGAGTCGAGCTTGCTGGGGTCGGTCAGGCTCTCGTATAGGATTTTGTCCTGAGCTCCCAGAGGAAGATCTCTTTGTTCGAGTAGAAGGTGTTGATGATCAGCGACATCAACTGTGTGATCTCCGCCTGGAAGGCGAACGTCTCCACCTCCTCCTCCTCCATCGGCTGGTCTTGGGTCTGGGTTTCCTCAGGCATCTTGGCTAAAGGACTGCACGGGCTCTGAGAAGGCACAGCACCAGGACGCAGGAGCAACTTGGTTATAGATTCCTTATGGAAGAGATCCAGGGAGGGATTTTGAGAACTGGTTGCTATAGGAAATGTTTCAACTGGCAAGATAAAGACATCTGAAGTGCTCTCTATTTTCCTCAAGGAGATTCATATTCAGAGATTTAGAACTTTGTAAAACACAGTGCAGGCTCTGTCTAAAGATGGGATAGTGAGTGGGTTAGTTGGACATCACAGTCCACACCTATGATGCCACTTGGAATGAAGGCATCAGTTTGACTCCTTATTCCTTGGTGCTCAGGAAAGAGCCTCACATGCTCATTGACTTCTTTTATGGGGTTAGATAACAAAGGGGAAACCAGGAAGTTTCTCTCAGTCCTCTGCTGCTTTGAGTGACACAAATTAAGCTATTTGTTAACTGATGGCCACTTAGCATGTGCCACATGACATAATGCCACATGCCAGGAATAGGCACATGACAACTTCTCGATAAAGTCCCAACCTGAGGGTCTTGGTGCAAACTGTGGACTTCCAAATTGCCCAGTACAATACAGTGATGGAAAAGGGGGCCATAGGTGGTCGTGGACTTGTCAAGAATCTTGTCAGTTTACAAGATGTGCTGAAAAGCCCAAACCTGAGCTTGTGATGAGCCTTTTATTTATCACAGAACAGTTTTGAAGGGGAGGTAAGGATCTGCTTGGTCCTAAGGCTGTCCTCCCCTACCCAAATCAAATCTTCGGTAGTACTTTGAGAGGATGGGGAGAGGAGCCTCACCAGCATCATCAATCAGGAGTGGGGGATGATGGGTGGGATGCTAGAACAGGGAGATTACATTATCACTTCTGGGTAGGACCCTGTATATACCTCATATAACTTAGGAGAAGTGATTCACTTCCTGCAGCTTTTTTCCGGGAGTAATACACAGCAAGCCTGCAGATGGGATAATGGGTATGTGGACAGCCTGAGAAAGCAGCTTCCTAGTTCTGAGCAATGGGATATCTGGGAGTTTGTCTTAATTTGGGTTCCCTCAAATCAGGAGCTGAGAAAAAGAATTGGGGACAGGTAGTATTTGGAAGGTGACAAAAGTGAAGAAGCAGAGAGAGTTAGCTAAGGAAAGGAGAAAATCTCCCTAAAGCTAGATAGTGCTGTGGACAAATGGGCAGTGCAGGGGGTAGGGTGAGCCAAGGCAGTCACCTAAGGCACAAAAATTAAGGGAGCTCTAACTCTCAGGTTTGCAAAAAGCTGCCTCTATAACCAGGGCTCAGACTTCTCTGATCAAGCTGACTCTGAACTGCCCTCTGAGGCCCAGAAAGCTGGATATTTACTGCATTGGTTAAGAGTTATGCTGAAGGCTGTAAACATCTCCCCTTCTCGGTGTACACCTGGGATGTGGTGCCTGTTGTGTGCTTGTGCAGAAAAGCTCAGTGACTTTGGAGAAAGCCCTGAGAGTGAAAAGCTGTATGGTTATTCAAAGTTGGATGAGGCAAGGAATGTGGTGTAGGGTGTGGTATCTGCTCAAGGGTCAAAAATTGTAGGATGCAAGCATGGCCTCCCAAAATGGGTTTTGGAGAAGCTATCCACCAGCCTGTGTACTATTCAAAGTGCTGGATGTATCCAGAGAGGAAGCTGCATGTGGTTAGATGCTCCTTTGCAAGTGAAGTACGGTGTTACCCACCCAACACATCTACACTCCATGGGGGTGGGCCTGGAGCATTGCCCTTTCTGAGAACTACCCTAGGGCACATCGTGGCAGGATGGGTCTTCGATTTTCTCCTGTGTTATTTTTCTGCTTCTTTCAGTGGGCAGAGAGAGCATTTTTGTCTCCTTCAAACTTTTTTGGTGGGTTCTACCGGGCAGGAATCTTTACTCCCATTGTATAGGCAAGGGAATTTGTTTTTGATCACAATCAAAGATTGTGACATGTGAGCAAGGGAAGGCCTGGAATCAAATTAGAACCTTCTGCCCTCTCTTCTGGAGCTCAGTCTAGAGCACCATATTGCTTACCTGACGAATTGAGTGATCATTTGCAAACATCTTCAGCCTCCTAATGATTCTGGGGCTCCCTGTTCTAACTAGAGGAAGCACCATCATTCAACAGGCACACACACACATGCCTTTATATTGCTTTATAATATGATTAAATCTGTAAGCAGGAGCAGCCACATTTCTAGTAATAAAGTTGCTTGGTTCTGATCAGGGAAAAAATGAGTCCTTGTCATGCATACTCCTTTAGAATTTGTTTTCTTCATATAATGAAACAAATCAACTGAGTTTTGTTTTTGGTGTTGGTTCTATTGTCAGACCAGTGTTTTAATGGGTCAACAGTAGGCATGAACTTTCTTGGTATAGATTTGATGTCTATAGGCAAATCCTGATTTTCTCTGCCTGAACTCTCTTGGGTGATGATTCATTTGGGGCCATGGAAGAGAACACACTTCAAACATATTTCCACATCAGGGAATATATGAGTGATTTTCCAGAGACAGAGTGCATTCCTCATATTTGGGTTCAAGAACTTTGTCTGGAGGAAAAGGATTTGGACTTGTCACCACAGATGAAGATGCAGGCTGACATTCTGGTCCATGTTGTGGGGTGGGGAGTGGGGTTCTCACTGAGCATACCTAGTGACTTTATTCTCTCCAGAGACTAAAATCCACAGTACAGGTTCCCATTTGACACAACCTCCAGTCTCTCTGTCCCAAACTTCAGCTTCTCCATGATTCATCACTATGGCCAGAGTGATTTCTACAACACACACATCCATCTGTAAACTTCATTGGGCATTTTTGCCTGTCCAGTCACTTCTTCCTATTTGGTAAGAGCACCTTAACTTGTTTTTGGTGTGTGTGTGTGTATGTGTGTGTGTGTGTGTGTGTGTGTGTTTCTGGGATGGGAGGAGGTAATTGATTGCAGTCTTGTTGGGGCTATCAATCAAAATGCCCTTGCCCTGTCTAGCTGGAGCTGGGCCAATCAAATCCCTGACTGGACACCTGCAGGGAAAAAGGCTGGGACTAATTGATCCTGGCTCCCTGAAGAGATTGTCTGTTGGTGCCTAATGCCCAGAGACCTGGCTGCTATTCTGGATGATTATTCAGCCTTTATTTCCATTCTGAGCTTCCCCAGGATCTTCCAGTAAATTTGTTTTATGTTGGAATTGGTGTCTGTTGCTTGTAACCAGAAACTGATACCTGGAGGTGGGTATTGCTATTAATATACCTTAAAGTGTGGCATTGGATATGTTGAAAAGTGGCAGGATACTGAGACTCTCCCATGTCAGATCTGAATCTGGATGCTTCTTTCTTTCTTTCTTTCTTTCTTTCTTTCTTTCTTTCTTTCTTTCTTTCTTTCAAGACTTTATTTATTCATTTAGAGAGAGAGCACAAGTAGAGGGAAGGGCAGAGGGAGAGGGAGAAAGAATCTTAAGCAGACTACTTCTGAGCATGGAGCCTTATACAGGGATTGATCCCATGACCCTAAGATCATGATCTAAGACAAAAATCAAGAGTCAGATATTTAACCAACTGAACCTGGAAGACACCTGAATCTGGAAATTTCTGCTATGCTTTTAGCTATAGATTGTTGTATCTGGAGACTCTGATGACATTTACATGCTCTTTTCACAGCAGGAGTTTAAGGGACTTTGAAAAAACAACAACAACTCTAGGATTTGGAAAGCTGTGGGCTCCTTCCTGCAGGCTTAGTGAAGGCACATAGAGAAAGACAAACTTTGCCTCAACTGGTCCATGTGAAAGCAGAAAGGGAGGCTTTTTCTGGCTATGACTTGTACCCTGAGGTCTTGGAATCTTAGGCCTTGGAGAGTGGAAAAACAAATTTCTGTCCTAGATTAATATTGTTAGAGAAAAGGCATGATGGTTGGAAACAGGGATGTGTTGGAGCCAGCTCATACTGGCTCTAGTTGACTGTGCACACTTCTTCTCCATTCTGCCTTCAGGGATGTCGTGTTGGTAGCCTTGATATGGGCCATGGTGGGAGTATTTATACCAGATAAATCAGAAAGTGCTAAAATCAGAGATTTTATACATTATATGTTTATAAAAATTAAAAAAAAATAAAATCAGAGATTTTTCCTCCTGAAGAGCTAATTGTTAAACATTTTCCAGCATACCAATGATTGGAAACAGAGAGATGACAGTAAGAATGGGAGCTGGGAGAAGACTGACACCCTTCCTGCCTTTTCTCCTTGGAATGATCCTTTCCCTCTACTCCCTGTAGAGAAATGGAGACATGACTCTAAGTTATAGAGCGGCTCAGTGAATATAGACTGGGATTGGGCAGGTGAGATGTGCCTCCACACCCAAGCCAACGGTTTTCAACAATATCTGTATACAGTGGGTGGTTGAGGCCAGGATGAAGGCCATTCAGCCAAGGACTGCAGATGGGGGGTGGGAAGGGAAAGATGTTTATTGCTAAAAGGCAATAATATTCCATCCCAAGTCTAGACTGAAAGACCATAACCCAGCAAAAACTACTCAGTTACTAAAATGCAAGAGATGGAAATCATGTTATTGTTTTCAGGGAGTTGTATTGCCAGAGACTTCAGTCCAGGCAAATAATGGCTTGTGACTGCTCAAACCTGAAGACAATTCCCAGAGCCACTGATGCCAACAGAAAGTGCAACCAGGTGGTGGGTAATAGGGAGGGCACATATTGCATAGAGCACTGGGTGTGGTGCAAAAACAGGGAATACTGTTATGCTGAAAAGAAATTAAAAAAAGGAAAAAAAAAGAAAGTGCAATAAGTTGTCCATTCCTCAGAAGCAGTCTCTTCCCAGTGCTTCTTCTCATGAGGGAGTAGGACAGTGGATGAAGGATTCTCCCAGAAGCAGAGCCAAGAAATCCCTCCACTTTCAGGGCAAGCAGTACATGCTCCAGTGTATACTGTGGACTTGTACTTCTGCAGGTGGTTCCTTTTCTAAATAGGGTTTTTTTTTTATTGGAGCTAAATGTTTATCCTATATTATTGTATATCAGATGACTAGCCTTCAGGTAGTGGGCTATAAGAAGTTAGCTGTGGACTGATCAAAAAGAAAGCATTTCACTCATTTTACAAATACTGTGAATCTACTTTGACATGTTCTAGGTATAGGGAACTATCAGTGAGCAAAGTAGGTAGAGTCCTTGCCCTCATAGAGCTTACATTCCAGTGGGGGAAGGCAGACCATAAGCAAGTACAGGTATGATATTTGGGAGGGCGATAAGTGCTATGGATATAGGTGGTAATTAGACAGGCTGGTCAGGAAGAACTGAAGAAAGTATAGGAAAGAGCCATGTGGATATACTGGCTGAGAGAAAAGCAAATTCCAAGGGCCTTTATACCAAGGCAAGAGCATGCCTGGTGTGTTTAAGGAACAGGAGTAAGGACAATATGGCTGGGAGATGAGGTCAGAAAGGAGTGAGAGGCAAATTACATAAAACCACTGTAATGACATCTACTTGGAGAACCATAGGTGCCATGGATGGATTTTAAGCTCTGGCTACTATTTGAGGAGAATAGACTACTGAGAACAAGAGTAGAAATGGGGGACCATTTGGGAGACTATTGAAATAAGACTTGTGAGAGATGATAATTATTTGGATAAAGTTGATTGTTAAGGTGATAAGAAGTGGTCAAATCGTGGATATTTCTTTAACATAAATATTAACTTAAACACTATTTTCAAGAATTTTCATTTAATATTAATATTAACATAAAAATTCAAAAAAAGTTTTTGATAATGCACAAAGTAAAAAGAATAATATCATCTATTCTATCATCATCAAAACAAAATCACTGTAAAACCTTTTGGTGTATTCATCTCATCTTTTCTTTTTTTAATGCATAGAATTTAAAAGATCATCATAATATTACCTCATATGCAATTTTTCATACTTATTTTTTCATTTAACATTAGATCATCAACATTTTCACAGTATTATTCATCTTCATAAATATTATTTTTTAAAAATTTATAACTTCAATTCAATTTAATTAACATATACTATATTATTAGTTTCAAAGTTACAATTTAGTGACTCATCAGTTGCATACAAAACTCAGTGCTCATTACTTCAAGTGCCCTCTTTAATGGCCATCACTAAATTACCCCATCCCCTGATCTCTCTCCCTTCCAGCAACCCTCAGTTTGTTTTCTACAGTTAAGAGTCTCTTATGATTTGCCTCCCTCTCTATTTTTGTCTTATTTTGTTTTTCCTTCCCTTCCCCTCTGTTCATATGTTTTATTTCTTAAATTCCACATATGAGTAAGATCATATGGTATTTGTTTTTCTCTGACTGACTATTTCACTTAGCTTAATACCCTCTAGATCCATCAATGCCATTGCAAATGGCAAAATTTCATTCTTTTTGATAGCTGAGTAATATTGTATATATTTATATATATCTATTATAGATCTAGATATATATGATCTCACATCTTCTTTATCCATTCATCTATTGATGGATATTTGGGCTCTTCCCATATTTTGGCTACTGTGGACATTGCTGCTATGAACATTGGGGTGCATGTGCCCCTTCAAATCACTATTTTTGTACCCTTTAGATAAATACCTAGTAGTGCAATTGCTAGTTCATATGGTACTTCTGTTTTTAACATTTTGAGGTACTTCCATACTGTTTCCCACAGTGGTTGGACCAGTTTGCATTCCCACCAACAGTGTAAGAGGGCCCCTCTTTCTCCACATCCTTACCAACGTCTGTTGTTTCCTGAGTTGTTAATTTTGACCATTCTGACCAGTGTGACATGGTATCTCATTGTGGTTTTGAATTTTATTTCCCTGATGATGAGTGTTGTTGAGCAGCTTTTCATGTGTCTCTTGGCCAATTGTTTGTCTTCTTTGGAGAAATGGATACTAGCCCTTTACCTGAGAAGACGTTTGCAAATATCTTCTCCCGTTTTGTAGGTTGCCTTTCAGTTTGTTGACTGTTTTCTTTGCTGTGCAAAAGCTTTTTATCTTGATGAAGTCCCAATAGTTCATTTTTGCTTTTGTTGCTCTTGTCTTTGGAGATGTGTCTAGCAAGAAGGTGCTGTGATCAAAGAGGTTGCTGCCTGTGTTCTAGTCTAGAATTTTGGTGGATTTCTGTCTCACATTGAGGTCTTTCATCCATTTTGAGTCCATTTTTGTGTATTGTGTAAGGAAGTGGTCCCATTTCATTCTTCTGCATGTGACTGTCCAGTTTTTCCAGCACAATTTGTTGAAGACATTGTCTTTTTTCCATTGGACATTCTTTCCTGCTTTGTTGAAGATTAGCTGACCATAGAGTTGAGGGTCCATTTTTGGGTTCTGTATTTTGTTCCTTTGATCTATGTGTCTGTTTGCTGGTACCATACTGTTTTGATGATTACAGCTTTGTGATAGAGTTTGAAGTTCAGAATTGTGGTATCTCCAGGTTTTGTTTTCTTTTCAACATTCCTTTGGCTATTTAGGGTCTTTTGTGGTTCCATACAAATTTTAAGATTGTTTGTTCCAGCTCTATGAAAAATGTTGTTAGTAAGTGGATAAGGATTGCATTGAATGTGTAGATTTCTCTAGGTAGCATAGACATTTTCACAATATTTGTTCTTCCAATCCATGAGAATGGAATGTTTTTCCATTTCTTTGTGAGTTCCTCAATTTCTTTTGTGAGTGTTCTATAGTTTTCAGAGTGCAGATCCTTTACCTTTTTGGTTAAGTTTTTTCCTAGGCACCTTATGTTTTTTAGTGTAATTGTAAATGGGATTGATTCCTTGATTTCTCTTTCTTCTGCCTCATTTTTGGTGTATAAGAGTGTAACTGACCTCTGTGCATTGATTTTATATCTTGCAACTTTGCTGAATTCCTGTACCAGTTCTAGAAATTTTTTGTTGGAATCTTTGGGTTTTCTACACAGACTATCATGTCATCTGTGAAAGAGTGAGAGTTTGACTTCTCCTTTGCTGATTTGCATGCCTTTTATTTCCATTTGCTGTCTGATTTCTGAGGTTAAGACTTTCAGTACTATGTTAAACAGCAGTGGTAAGAGTGGACATCCCTGTTGTGCTCCTGACCTTGGGGGAAAGCTCTCAGTTTTTCCCCACTGAAGATGGTATTCATTGTGAGTTTTTTGTACATGGCTTTTATGATATTGAGGTACATTCCCTCTATCCCTACAAGGCAGGGAGTTTTTATCAAGAAAGGATGTTGTACTTTGTCAAATGCTTTTTCTCCATCTATTGAGATCATATGGTTCCTGTCCTTTCTTTTATTAATGTTGTGTATCACATTGATTGATTTGTAGATGTTGAATCACCTTTGCAACACAGGAATAAATCCCATTTGGTCGCAGTGAACAATCCTCTTAATGCACTGTTGGATCCTCTTAGTATCTTTTTTTTTTTAAGATTATTTATTTATTTATTTGACAGAGACAGAGAGAGAGAGAGTGAGAGAGGGAACACAAGCAGGGGAAGTGAGAGAGGGAGAAGCAGGCTTCCTGCAGAGCAGGGAGCCTGATGCCGGCCTCGATCCCAGGACCCTAGGATCATGACCTAAGCCGAAGGAAGATGCTTAACAACTGAGACACCCAGGCACCCTGATTCATTTCTTTGCTGGTTATGGGTCTTTTCAGGTTTTCTATTTCTTCCCTTTTCAGTTTTGGTCATTTATGTTTCTAGGAATGCATCCATTTCTTCCAGATTGTCTAATATGTTGCCACATAATTGTTTATAATGTTCTCTTACAATCGTTTGTATTTCTTTGCTGTTGTTTGTAATCTCTCCTCTTTCATTCTTCATTATTTATTTGGGTCCTTTCTCTTTTCCTTTTGATAAGTCTGGCTAGGGCTTTATCAATCTTATTAATTCTTTCAAAGAACCAACTCTTAGTTTTATTGATCTGTTCTACCGTTGGGTTTTTTTTTTTTAATCTCTAGATCATTGATTTCTGCTCTAATCTTTATTATTTCTCTTCTTCTATTGTATTTAAGCTTTATTTCCTATTCTTTTTCCAGCTCCTTTAGTAGGAGTAAGGTTAGGTTTTGTATTTGGGATTTTTCTTGTTTCTTTTTTTAATTAAAAAAAGATTATTCATTTATTTATTTGACACAGAGAGCAGAATGGATGAGAAAAAACACAAGTGCAGGGAGGGGCAGAGGGAGAAGGAGAAGAAGTCTCCCCGCTGAACAGGGAGTCTGATGATGTGGGGTTCAATCCCAGAATCCTGGGACCACGATGCAAGCCAAAGGCAGACACGAGATACCCAGGCACCCCTAGACTTTTCTTCTTTCTTAAGGAAGATCTGTATCACGATAGATTTCCCTCTTAGGACCACCTTTGTTGCTTCCTAAAGGTTCTGAACTGTCATGTTTTCCTTTTCATTTGCTTCCATGTATTTTTAAAATTCATCTTTAATTTTCTGGTTAAGCTATTAAGTCTTTAGTAGGATGCTCTAATCTTCATGTATTTGTGGTCCTTCCAAATTTTTTCTTGTAGTCAACTTCAAGTTTTAAAGCATTGTGTTCTGAAAATATGAATGGAATAATATCAATCATTTCGTACCAGCTGATACCTGATTTGTGACCCAATATGTGATCTATTCTAGAGGATTTTCTTCTATGTGCACTTGAGAAGAATGTGTATTCTGCTGCTTTAGGATGAAATGTTCTGTATATATCTGTTAAGTTCATCTGGTCCAGTGTATCATTCAAAGCTCTTGTTTCTTTGTTGGTCTTCTGCTTAGATGATCTGCCCATTGCTGTGAGTGGGGTGTTAAAATACCCCATTATTACTATATTATTATCAATGAGCTTCTCTAACTTTGTTAACTGGTTTATATGTTTGGCTGCTCCCAAGTTAGGGGCATTAATATTTACAACTGTTAGAACTTCTTGTTGTATAGACACTTTTATCATGAAATAGCATCCTTCTTCATCTCTTATTTCAGTCTTTGGTTTAAAATCTAGTTTGTCTGACATAGGATTGCTACTCTAGCTTTCCTTTGATGTCCATTTGCATGATAAATTGTTCTTCACCCCTCACATTCAATCTGGAGGTGTCAAAGGGTCTGAAATGAGTGTCTTGTAGACAGGATATTGAAGGGTCTTTTTCTAAAAAAAATCTAATCTGATAGCCTATGTCTTTTGAATGGAGCATTTAGTCCATTTCCATTCAGAGTAATTATTGAAAGATATGAATTTAGTGCCATTGTATTACTGTCAAGTCACTGTTTCTGTCTATTGTCTCTGTTCCTTTCTGATATTTGTTGTTTTGGGACTCCCTCTCTGCTCAAAGCATCCCCTTTAATATCTATTTCAGGATTTGTTCACAAATTCCTTTAGTTTCTTTTGTCCTGGAAACTCTTTATCTCTTCTTCTATCCTGAATTACAGCCTAGCTGGATAAAGTATTCTTGGCTGAATATTTTTCCCATTTAGCATACTGAATATACCAGTCTTTTCTGGCCTGTCAGGTCTTTGTGGATAGGTCTGCTCCCAAACTTATGTTTCTACTCTTGTAGGTTAAGGATTTCTTGTCCTGAGCTGCTTTTGGGATTTTCTCTTTATCTCTGAAATTGCAAGCTTCACTATTATATGTTGAGGTGTTGACCTATTTTTATTGATTTTGAGGGGGTTCTCTGTGTCTCCTGGATTGAATGCCTGTTTTCTACCCCAGATTAGGGAAGTTCTTGGCTATAATTTGTTCAAATAAACCTTCTGCTTCCCCCCTCTTCATCTTCTGGGACCTCTATTAGCCAGATATTATTTTGCTTTATGGAATCACTAATTTCTTGAAGTCTCCCTTAGTGATCCAGTAGTTGTCTTTCTCCTCTCCTCATTATGTCCAGAAAAGAACAAAGAGAGAAAGAAAAAGCAACAACAATACCAATGTAACAACAGGGGAAAAAACAAAAAACAAATTAGAAGAAAACAAAAACAAAACAAAATAAGAAAAAAATCAAACCAAAAACAAAACAGAACAAAATAAAATACGAGATCTTGGATGTATTTTGGTCTGCTTGTTAAAAGAAATGATCCCAAAATAAGAAAGAAAGAAACACACACACACATACACACACACACACACACACACACGCACACACAAAAGTAAAAAAAAAAATACAATGAACAGAAACCAAAAAGAAAAAAAATATATAATGTATATATAAAAATAAAAACTAAAAAAGAATTGAAAAAATAAGAAAATAAGTTAAAAAAAGCCTGAAAGATCAAAGAATAATTTAAAAGCCTGCAAATGCTATATACTGTTTTCTCTAAGAGCTGAGGTTTCACAGTTCTCTATGATCAGTGAACTTGGTGCTAGCAGGTTGTTCCTGCTGGTTTCTTGGGGGACAGGCCTGTTGCACTGATTGTCAATTGGTAGAGTTGGGCCTCCCTTGCCAAGAGACCAGGCTCAGTGTAAGAGGCTCCAGATTGCACTGTGTGGCACTGTTTGCTTCCTGAAGACTTTGGACACTGCTGTGGGGGCTGAGGAGTCAATCACTTTTGACCAGTTTCCCAACAGACTGGGTGTTCACCCAGCCCATGATAGAGCATTTTTATCTCAGGCACGCGACTGAATTTCACGTTGCTAAACTTACAGTCTCCATGGCTCAGACCCACAGTGTTCCTCTCAGAGGAGGGAGTGATGTCTCCCTGTGCTTCTTCCTTTTGCTGGGCTCCTGATGGGAAAGTGGTCACAGCTTATGGAAACACCAAGAAGAAAGCCAGTGCCTAGACTCACTATTTTCATCTAGCTTCCCCACTTTGATGCTTGGGAACTCTGCCTCACTCAGGCACCCCTTTTCTTCTTGTGACTCCAGGGATCCTGAGACTGCTCTGTCCCACATGGGATTCCACCCAGCTTTACCACCTGAGTACCATTAAGCCAGGAATGTCCCCCACTGTAGCACACTTCTAAAAGTTCCAGTTTTGTGATCCGTTGATTCTAATACTTTGCAGTAGCCTTCTCAATCTGTATCTCTCCCTACTGCTATATCCTCCAATTTATCACCCCGATTCAAGTCTCTGCCCCTCCTACCTTCTGAAAAGTGGTTGCTTTTCTATTTGTAGAATTGAAGCATTTCTTTTTAAAGATCTCTGATAGATTTTGCAGGTGTTCAGAATGATTTAATAATGATCTAGCTGAATTTCATGGATTGGAGGAACTTAGGGTCCTCTAATCCTTTGCCATCTTAACTCCTCCCCTCCTGGATGTTTTGAAAGTAAAGTTGTCATGATTTGCTTATCTATTATTCAAATAGTCTTCAGTTGAAGCTGTATGCAATAATTGGACAAAGTTCTGGGCTGCCTTTCTTTGGGAAGAGTGGGAGTGTATTTGTATGTAGCATAGTTACATTATGTTAGGAAGGTGTTTTGATATTACATGTCTGGAAAAAAATATATAGTGATATTGGGTGACTCAGGGGTGGACAGAGTGGATAGTTATTGTTTTAGCCTGTTCATCATCCTTTCTCTCTTCTTATGACTACAGAACTTTTCTATTTGGAAACCAATCCCAGCTCAGCTTGTGGCTTTCAGGGTGAACATATGATCCAGGAATAGTCAATGAGTTGCATGTCTGGATACAGTATTTGCTTAAGGAAAGGGATATGATAAGATCCGGGCCAGGGACATGCTTCCCTGGGAATTTTGCTAGAATTATTGGGAAAGAGTAATTTCCCCTTTTAGATAACAGATGTAAAGGACTTGCAGAATAATCTTTTGCCACTACATGGAGAGAGTCTGCTCGAGAATGGAGCTAATACAGAAGAAAGCAGAACCTGGAAGGAGAGACATAATAGCCTGTTGCGTCATTTGAGATCCTAGATCCAGGTAGGCCTGGATCCAACTGTATCCTTGGCTTCCTGTTTAATGGATGAAGACTTTTTTTTTCTTTTCCCCATAAGCTAATTTGGGTTGGATTTCTATCACTTGCAACCAGGGCTAATAATATTCCATCAGTATGCACAGGTAAAACAAAGTATTTCTGTACTGACTGGTAAATAGCTGATACCTTGGGTGCTCCCTACCTTTTCCCCAGCTTTCCTGGCCTTCTTTTGGGACCTCCCTCTAGACTTCTTCTAGATTCAACAACTGAAGGGTTAGTACCTGGCACAATGGCGGGGGTTGGGGTGGGGGCTTGGAGTTGCTGCCAGAAGCCTGCTTTAGCAATATGGTCAGTCCTGGTTGGTGCCCTATGCCAGGCAGGTTATTAAGTATTTTAATATCACCCATGATACTGTAAAAAGAATTTATAGAGGTACAAAATTTTGTTCCCATTAATATCATATCACTCCTCCATTTCCTGCTGTGCTTGGTTCACAATAGTTTGGTTACATTTGCTCAAACTCTTCATCCACTCGCACATCTCCTTCATCTTTTGCATTTGGTATTCCTTTTCTCTAAAATTTCTTTTCTTATTACTCATTACAGGCAGTCCTCAGAGACATTGCAGGTTTGGTTCCAGACCATCACAATAAAGTGAATATAGTAATGAAGTGAGTAAAATTAATTTTTTGGCTTCCCAGTGCATATAAACCTTATGTTTACACTATATTGTAGTCTAGTAAGTGTGCAATGGCATTATGTCTTAAAAATGTACATATCTTAATCAAAAATACTTTACTGCTAAAAAATGCTAACCATCATTCCAGCTTCCAGTGAGTCATCTTCTTGTTGATGGAGGGCCTTGCCTCAATGTTGATGGCCACTGACTGATCAGGGTAGTGGTTACCAAAGGCCCGGGGTGACTGTGGTAATTTCTTAAAATAAAACAACAGTTAAGTTTGCTGCATTGATTGACTTCCTTTCATGAATGGTTTCTCTGTAGTATGAAATACTGTTTGATAGCATTTTACCCACAGTGGAACTTCTTTCAAAATGGGATCAGTGTTCTCAAACTTTGCTGCTGCTTTATCAACTAAATTAATATAATATTCTAAATTCTTTGTTGTCATTTCATAAATCTTTACAGCATCTTCACCAGAAGTATATTCCATCTTTATTTTAAAAGATTTATTTATTTATTTTAAAGAGAGAGAGAGAGTGCAAATGGGACAGTGGGGAGGGGGAGAATAGACGGAGATGGGGAGAACCTTGACTCCCCAATGAGTGTAGGGCCTGATGCTGGGCTTGATCACACAACCCATGAGATCATGACCTAAGCCAAAATCACAAGTCAGATGCTTAACTGATGAGACACCCAGGTGCCCCATTTTTTTTAAAGATTAATTTATTTATTTGAGAGAGAGAGAGAGAGAGAGACAGAGTTGTAGGAGTATATTTCATCTTAGGAAACCACTTTCTTTCTTCATCCATAAGAAACATCTCATCCATTCCAGTTTTACCATGAGATTGCAGCAATTCAGTCTCATCTTCAGGCTCCAGTTCTAATTCCAGTTCTCTTGTTATTTCTACCACATCTGCAAGTACAGCCTCCACTGAAGCCTTGAGCCCCTCAGTCATCCATAAGGGTTGGCATCAACTTCTTAAATTTCTGTTAATATTGGTGTTTTGATCTCTTCTTATGAATCACAAATGCTCTTAATGGCATCTAGAATAGGTGAATCCTTTCCAGAAGGTTTTCAATTTACTTTGCCCACATCCACCATGGGAATCACTATCTATGGCAGCTATAATCTTATGAAATGTATTTCTTAAATAATAAGACTTGAAAGTTAAATTACTTGAAAGTCAATTACTCCTTGAGCCATGAGCTGCAGAATGGATGTTGTATTAGACATGAAGACAACATTAATCTCATTGTCCATCTCCATCAGACCTCTTGGGTGACCAAATGCATTGTCAGTGAGCAGTAATATTTTAAAAAAGGAGAAGAATAAATGAAACAAGATGGGATTGGGAGGGAGACAAACCATAAATGACTCTTAATCTCACAAAACAAACTGGGGGTTGCTGGGGGGAGGTGGGATTGGGAGAGGGGGAGCGGGCTATGGACATTGGGGAGGGGAGGCGAACCATAAGAGACTATGGACTCTGAAAAACAACCTGAGGGTTTTGAAGGGTCAGGGGTGGGAGGTTGGGGGAACAGGTGGTGGGTGATGGGGAGGGCACGTTTTGCATGGAGCACTGGGTGTTGTGCAAAAAGAATGAATACTGTTACGCTGAAAAAAATAAATAAATAAAAAGGGAAAAAAAAAAAAAAAAAAAAAAAAAAAAAAAAAAGAGAGTCTCAGGAGTAGGTCTCAACAGTGGGCTTAAGATATTCAGTAAACCATGTTGTAAAAAATGTGCTCTCACTCAAGCTTGTTGTTCCATTTATAGCACATAGGCAGAGTAGATTGAGCTTTATTCTTAAGGACCCTGGCATTTTTGGATTGGTAAATGAGCATTGGCTTCAACTTAAAATCTCTGGCTGCATCAGCCCCTAGAGAGTCACCCTGTCCTTTGACGTCAGGCACTGACTTCTCTCTCACCTTGGAAGTCCCAGTGGCATCTTCTTCCACAGAAGGCTGTTTCCTCTACATAGAAAATCTGTCATTTAGTGTAGCCACCTTCATTAATGATCTTAACCAGATCTTCTGGAGAACTAGCTGCAGCTTCTACACCAGCAGAAGCTGCTTCACCTTGCAGTTTGATGCTATGCAGATGGCGTCTTTCCTTAAACCTCGCAAATCAACCTTTGCTAGCTTCAAACAGTTCTTCTGTGGTTTCCTCACCCCCTCAGCCTTCACAGATTTAAAGAGAGTTAGGGCCTTGCTCTGGAAGAGGCTTTAGCTCGATGGAATGTTGTGGCTGGTTTGATCTTCTGTCCAGACCCCTAAAACTTTCTCCATATCAGCAATAATGCTGTTTTGATCTCTTATCATTCCTGTGTTTACTGAAATAGCACTTTTCATATCCCTTAACTTTTCCTTTGCTGTCACACTTGGCTGAAAGATGGGTGCAAGAGGTCTAGCTTTCAGCCCATCTTGGTTTTCAACATGCCTTCCTCACTAAGCTTAATAATCTTTAGCTTTTGACTCAAAGTGAGAGATGTGTGACTCTCTCTTCCTTTCATTTGAACATTCAGAGGCCCCTATGTATTATTAATTGGCTTAATTTCAATATTGTTGTTTCAGGGAATAAGGAGGCTTGAGGAGTGGGAGAGAGGTGGGGGAAATGGCCTGTTGGTGGAGCAGGCAGAACACACACAACATTTATTAGTTAAGTTTGTCGTCTTATATGGGTACAGTTTGTGGTACCTCGAAACAATTACAACAGTAGCATTGATGATCCTTGATGACAGGCCATTATAACAAATATAATAACAACGAGAAAGTTTAAAGTGTTGTGAGAATTACCAAAATGTGACACAGAGACATGAAGTGAGCAAATGCTATTGGGGAAATGGCGCCAATAGACTTGCTGGATATAGGGTTGTCAAAGACTTTCAATTTGTAAAAAAATGGTATTTGTGAAGTGCAATAAAGTGGCACATAACAAACATGGTATTCCTCTATTGAACTCCTACTCCTCCTTTTATAATTCAGCTCAGATAATCCAAGTCCAAGATAGAAACACCATAATTCAGAGTAGCAGATAGTAACTACTTCTGTGAGAGGGAGGGGAATCTAAGCTAAGTCATTAATTTTTTCATTGTGATATATACACACAGAAAAGTACATTAGACATGTATGTTTATCTTCACATTTAGTTACAAACGCAACACTCATAAAGAGAACCACCTGCGTGATGAATTAGAATGTTGCCGAAAATCCAGTCCTAAATGCCTCTTTCCCCCTGGTGAGAATCTCTACCCTGACTTTTATGTGGTAATCTGTTTTTTAAGTCATTCCTAAAAAATATATTTGCTTTTTTTTTTTTTGCCTGCTTTTGAACCTCTTTTAATCACATAGTATATGTTACATCTGGCTTCTTTCACTCAATATTGTGCTTCTAAGATTCATCTGTAGCTCTCTCTTAACCATTTTCATTACTGTGTAAAATTACACTTGTGAAAACATACAACATATTGACTTATTCTATTGCTGGTGAACATTAGGTTCTGTCTAATTTGTGTCCATTATGAATAATGTTGATAAGGGGTTTTCTTGTACATGTCTCCTAGAGTACATGTGCATAGATTTCTCTAGGTTTTCACTTAGAGTGGAAAACCTGAGTCATAGGTATATGTATCTTCAAGTCTTATAGTAAAGTGTTTCTCAGAATGATTGTGACAATTTAATTACTTTCCAGTGGTGCAGTTCTTGTTGCTCAACATCTTTGCCAACAGTTGTTATTTGTTAGACTCCAAAAGCTTTGCAGATCTGATAGATATATAGTGTATTTCACTATGGTTTTCATTTGAGTTTCTCTGATTACTAATTAAGTTGTGCACCTTCACATTTCTTGGTTGTTCAGGTTTCTTCTTTTGTGAAGAAACCATTTTGCCACTTTTTTGCCATTTTTCTACTGTGTTGTGTATTGATTTGTGGAAATTAATAAAAGTCTCCTTTGAATATTACACTTTTGCTGGGTCTAAACATTCTAAATATTTTTCCACTGTAAAGTTTGCTTTCTCACCTTTTGATGATCTATTTTAATGAACGGATGTTCTAAATTTTAATGTGCTTAAATTTATCAGTATTTTCCTTATTCCATGTCATGTAGATATTTTCCTTTATTATCTTCTAAAAGCTTTATAGATTTGCCTTTCACATTTATGTACACTTGAATTTGATTTTTCAAGTACAGTTTTTGGTAGGGATCCAATTTTGTTTTATTTCTTGTGAAAACACTATTGTCCTATTAACTTTTGTAGGAAGGTCATCTTTTCCTTACTGCTATGTTATGCCATCTTTGTCATATACTAAGTGTCCATATATACCTTGGTCTGTTTCCTTTTGTTATTGATTCTCAGCTAAATCATATTATGGTCAGAAAACACACAATATGCTTTTAATTTCTTGAAAACTTTAAAAATCTTATTCTATGTCTAGTTATAATGACTATTTTTTAAACGATCCCTAAGAACTCGGAAAAAAAAAACCCACCCATGTATTTTGCAGCTATGTGTTTAATATTTACATGGTATATCTTTTCCCCACTTTTTATCTTTTTGATAAGCTTAAGTTTTAGTGGTGTCTTTCTGTAAACATTATTGATTAGAATTTTAAAATTCTGTCTTACAATCTTTGCTGATTTTTGAAGCACATAGTCCATTTATATTTAATACAATTCTTGATATATTTGTGTTCAAATATACTACATTTCTTTGTCTTTTGAACTCATTCCTCTTGCTCTTTATTTCTCTTTTATCTTCTTTATTATCTTACTTTTTTGATTGTCTAATTATTTATTAGTATATTTCCCCCACCCTAGTTTGGAATATACTCTGTTTCTGTTCTGCTTGTGGCAATCTTAGTAATTAATTCATGAATTCTTAACTTATCAAAGTCTAATAATAATGCAAACTTTTATTTTCCTTTTGAATAAAAGTAAAACTTTAGAACCCTTACTCAATTCGCATCTTCCCAACTTACATATTATTGTAGTCTAGTATTTATCTATCATTTTCATTGTTTTCAATTGGAGGGCTGGTTCAAAAAACTTAGCTTGTAACTGCTGGAAATCTTGGGATTAAAAAAAAATATTTAAAATTAATCTCAGCCTATGTTCATCTCCAGGCTGAGGATACGTCTTACTAATTTTTGCATCCCCAGTGCTTAAGGAAATGACCTCATCTAAGGCAAATGCTCTACCAGAGTGACCTCTGCTGACATCTTTCCATATGTGTTGGCTGAATGTTCCTGAATGATCTTGGCCATTTTTTCTGTGTGTTACACAGTTTAGTGGATTAAAAAGTCAGGGTAGGGGTGTCTGGGTGGCTCAGTCATTTAAGTGTCTGCCTTCTGCTCAGGTCATGATCTCAGGGTCCTGGAATGAGCACTGAGGGAGCCTGTTCCTCCCTCTGCCTGCCACTCTCCCTGCTTATGTTCTCTCTTTTGCTTTCTGTCAAATAAATAAATAAAATCTTTTTTTTTTAAGTCAAGGTAGTGTTTATGGTGGAGACATTTTAAGGATCCTGCAAGTTCCAGATATTTATACAGTCGACACCACTGTTCTGTCTCTTGTTTCCCTTCAGCACTTAGGTATACTCACATAATCTGGATCAGAGAGATTCCAGCGCCATCTCCTATGGGTGATGCTGAGAAGCTAGCTCTGACTCTCCATCTGCCCTGGATCTCTGAGATTTGCTTCTATCTTGTAATCTGACCACCAGGTGAACTTTGAAACTAGATCTCATGAAATTTTTGAAGGCTAAGCCTGAATTTGCGCGGAATAAATTTCTGAAAACTGTGCAATGCACTCTGTATATATTGTATCACTTTTCCAGTGGTTCTCATCATAATTTGGAATATGTGTCTGTATGGCATTAAATGTAGGGTGTGTTAGTTTGTTAGGGCTGCTGTAAAAAAGTACTGTGAACTAGGTGGCTTTATATAACTGGAATGTGTTCTATCCCAGTACTGGAGGCCAGTGTCTGAAAATCAAGATATTGATAGGGCTGTGCTGTCTCTGAAGTTTCCTGAAAAGAATCCTTCCTTGCCCTATTCTAGTTTTGGTACTTGCCAGCAATACTTCAGATTCTTTGGCTTGCAACCACGTCACTCCAATTTCTGCCTCTGTTTTCACAAAGCTGCCTTCCCACTCTGTGTGTGTGTTTTCACATGGCATTCTTCTCCATGTTTGTTTATGTCCAAATTTCCCTCATGTTTTAAAGACATTCATCATTGGATTAGGCCCACTTAAATCCAGTATGACTGTGTTTTAATTTGATTCATCTGCACTCTATTTCCAAATAAGACCACATTTGCAGGTACCATGAGTTAGAACTTCAACATATCTTTTCTTTGGCAGAGGGAGTGTGTGTGCACAATTCAACTTACAGCCTGGGGCAAAAAAAAGTATCAAAAATATCTTTGAGAATAATATCATCTACTTAATAGAACTAGTCTGATGATTGGGTACATTTAATTCTTCCACATAACATAAAAATAAGCCAGTCTCCAAGCTATCTGTCAATCCAGCTGTCTTAGATGGCATTTTCATTTATTGCCATTAATGCCATGGGATTTAGATGTTGAAGAAATGTCACAGTCAATATCTGTTCTCCCTTGTTTGGTGGAACCAGTGAGGAAGAGCCATTTTGTTGAACTCATCCTTAAGATACAAACCGTACATCTGGAGAACATCTGATTTGTACGAAGACAACCCAGCCCTCAGATATTCCATCATTGCCTTACTAACCTACATCTGTGGGTGCTGACCAACCCCACAAACATCTTGACAGCCTCCTCAGCCTCTGATGGGCTACCAGTGACAGAGAAAGGAAATCAAGACCTCAGAAAATCTGTACCAATGAGGCATGTATGGACTAGTCTCTAGGCTTTGTAATTATATAAATGGGAGCTCTTATGAAGTGATCAAATGTCAGTCAAGTTGACCTGATCATTGTCATTGTGGCAGGAAATGTCCCAAAGGCTAATACAATATCATGGCTATCATTATGATCCTTTATATCCTACATTGTCACAAAACTCCTTGCTCTCCTTCATCTTAAGACCCACCACATTCTTTGGCCTGAATGTTCTTTTCTGACAACAAATTCTCCACCTGCTGCATAAATCCAAGTAATCATATGGGACTTAGTTTCCATTATCTCTTGTGCTTAGAGTGTGCTTGTCATATAATAGGTACTTAATAACATTTGTAGTATATATTTAAGATAATAGTGACCATACCTTTTATCTTTCAGACCATCTTTTTCAAAATGTCCCTTTTCTTTTGATTATACTAATTATGGAATCGTGGTCCAAGGAGAATGTGAAAATCTTCCTTATTAAGGTCTGACTATGAGATGTGAAACAGGTTCTGGAATGTATCCAAAGCTACCACTTTAGCTACACAAAAGAAAAGTCTGGCCATTATAACTTCAGGAGAGAGTGTTTTCCTTATCTAAATTGGTGCAAAGCACCAGTGAGTTTTACAAAAAGAAATGTAAGGGTCATAGAGAGTGTCCACTTTTTCTCCCATCTCCCACCACTTTTACAAGTGGGGAAACAGGTTCAGAGAGGAAAGAATGTGGTGCAGGTAGCATGCTGTTGGTGGAATACTTAGGATTAGAACAAACTTTCAGGACAGTGCTCCTTCCTGCTCAAACTGCAAAATAATAATAGGAACACTGAAAATGAAGTGATTTATGACACATGTCAGTATTACATAAGATTTAAAAATGATGCTTTAAGATGTAACATTGGTCTTGATATACCTTTAAAAATATTAATTTTAATGGATATCTCAAAGGCCTTTCATGACATAGACCACAGGTATTACCTGGAGCAGGAGCAATTGTCTGGCAGCTGTCAACATGCAATCATGCAAAATCCTAAATAACATTGTCATTCTCAGTGTGGTGTTTCACAGAGGACTAACCTGGACCTTCAGTAACATCCTTGCCATATATCTTTGGTAGTTCTGGTCCTGAGAAGTTTATCACAGTGAATGTAAGCTCTGGGCACAATTAAAATAAAAGGACTGGGGACATTTTCTGGAAAGTAAGAGAATACATCATCTGATATTGAAATTCAAAAGGGTTGTCACAGTGGAGATGTTCTTGACTTCTGACTCCTGTTGGTTGTGAGGGCTTCTCCAAAGGTGGGCACCAAATGCATTCTCTGCCCAGTTCTGACACTGTGACTGGTGGCATGCATTGGTGAGGTGGTAACTGAGTGCCACATTTAGTGGGAAAGAGTTATCACAGAGCAGAAGTTCACACCAGAACTGGTTAAGTCCATGCTGCAGTGTCCTCACTAGGGCCCAGGGGCAATTACTTTCTTACTGGTAGCTTCATCTTCATTCTGCATTGAGCTAGATGTGCTCATGTTGACTTGATCACTAAGGCCTCTAGTGACACTGTCATAGGATGGTGGGAAAGATGTGGTAGATGCAGTTTCAGATTTGTCTGGGAGTGTGCAATTTTCATTTGCCATGAATACAACAAAGGCTTCATCTGGGGGAGACATAGCCTCCTCCTCAGCCCTTGGCCCACCTGGGGGATTGGAGATTGTCATGGAGCGGTGTAACACATAGCTCCGATAGGCCTTTTGAATGATAGTAGCTGAAATGTCTTCCTGCTTCCATCGGAGGGTGGTTGCTATTGGTTCATAGGATGTTTTTGAAACATTAGTTGCCATAAACTTCTCTTCAATATTTGCCTTCAGAGAATCCAACTCCCCAGATTCTCCCAGAACATTCTTAGTGAAGGCAAAAAGAATGTCCAAACAGTGAATCTTATCTCCAGGGACCAAGGGTAGGTCCATCTGGATTAATATATTCTGATTGGGTTTTGGGATTCGCAGGGGGCCTGAAAGGGTGTCTGCAAAGTCTGAGAGGGCAGAAAAGGTAATAAATTGAGTGGCCTCTGGGTCGAACTTCTCCCAGGTCTCATAGAACATGTCAAAGTCATCCTCACTCAAAGGTTCACTGCTCTCCTGCGTGGCCACATTGAAGTTCTCCAGAATCACTGCAATGTACATGTTGACCACAATGAGGAAGGAGATGATGATGTATGTGGTAAAGAAGAGAATGCCCACGGCTGGGTTCCCACAGTTGCCCCGGGAGCCATTGCTGTTGGGCAGATTGGGGTCACAGTAAGGGGGTCCTGTGTTGAGGATAGGGCTGAGGAGGCCATCCCAGCCAGCTGATGTAGTGATCTGGAAGAGGCACAGCATGCTGTTGGCGAAGGTCTGGAAGTTGAACATGTCGTCGATGCCAGCCTCCCAACTTACATGTGGGAAGCTGGCCATGCCAAAAATGGAGTAGATGAACATGACAAGGAAGAGCAGCAGCCCGATGTTAAAGAGGGCAGGCAGGGACATCATAAGGGCAAAGAGCAGTGTGCGGATTCCCTTGGCTGCTCGTATCAGCCTGAGAATGCGACCAATTCGGGCCAAGCGGATGACTCGGAAGAGTGTTGGGGAGAAGTAATTTTCAAGTGACGTAAGAATTGCAGAAAATACCAGGCCTTTAGAAGAGAGGGAAATGATCTAATTAGTACTTGCAAGCTTGAACCCTGACAAAGCTGGCTGCAATCATACTCTCCAATCTCTGCTCTGTATGGATCCCCATGTGAGCATCTGTATTTAAGGACTTTGGGCCTTCTGAGCCTTGCATGGTGGCTGGCATAAAGCGGGGGCTCAGTATGTGCTCATTGCATAAGTCTTTTCTCTCTCAAATAAGTCCCACTTCCCCACCATGTTCTTATCTTTCTTTCCCTCCACCCAGAGTGTTTTCTTCTCAGTCTATGGTCAAAGCCCTGCCTTCTGCAGCCTAATTTAATTGGAAGTGACTACACCATATTCTGCATGTACACAGCCCGTGTCTGCTTCTGTCTATGACACAGGCCCTACTCTTCCCTGAGAATTCAGCATTGGGACATGACTTTTCCTCCACCTTTTCCTGGTGCTGTGCTCTACAAAGGCCAGGATCCCCTGTGATTCATCTCCTCATCTCCTACTGTGAAGATTGACTCAGTTCCTGGCACATGGTCCTGTAAATAATTGTACAGAGCCTGGTGTTAATTATAAGGGGGTCTGAAGAGTCGGGCAACTTGCTGACAGCTAAAGTAGACTGGCTTTGAATGGCCAGCTGACTGCATAATGGCTTTTCTTTGTTTCTTTCCTCTCCAGCTGTGTTTGAACTCTATGTTAGGGCCTGGAGATGGGCTTGTTTAGGGTCAGTTATGGTCCTCCCAACCCCCAACTATGAACAAAGTTGGAAAGATGAAGAACGTATATGTCTCCCTATATGATATTTAACTTGAAGATTTGTTAAGCTTGATCTTGGGGCTGTGGATCCCTATAAGGACCACGAAAGATTAGGTGAAGTTAGGTCAGACAGGATTTTGTTCAAAACCTCTCAGGACAAATGGTGAGGAGCGTGGTGGCAAACTCTCCTTGCCAGAGTTCCCTTGACCCTCTTCCCCTACTTGCCTTTCATCATATGAATATGGATGATCATAGTATTGTGTTAGAAAGAGGAAGGAAATGGGAAGAGATTTGGGAAGTAATTATAATATTGTATTATAAAAACTTTATGAAAACCCCCCTTTTAAAGCAAATTTTATTGGGATGTATATGTCTATATAATCTATAATCTATATAATGTATATGTCGATAATCTCTATATGTCTATATAATCTACTAAGATTCTGCCAGCCAATGAGTCTACATGACTCATACTACCTTAAGGGAGTATGAGTCTTCATACTTGCAATAATTTGATACTCAATACGTGTCTTGCTAGTGGAAAGGAAGAAAGGGAGAGAGGGAGGGTAGAAGGATTAAGAGGTGGGTTCTTTCTCTTGTTTTCCAGCGGTCTTTACGACTGATTTCTAACCAGTGGATTGTGTTGCTGTGTAGGTCATTGGAACTGGTAGTTAAGATGTCCCCATCATAGAATGGAGTACTCTGAGTGTATTTTATTTCTATAGTGTTGTTATGGAAGTCACATAAGCAGGCTCTTTTCTCTATTATAAAGTCAAATTGATCTTTAGAGTTTCTCAATGTGGAAAGCAAACAACCAAAACAAAGCTTCCACAAAAACCGGCAGCAACAGGAAAACAAAACAAAACAGAAAACAAAAATAAATGTAAACTTCCCAAACAAACAGTCCAAGGCTGTATTTCAGCACCAGGGTGGGGAGATTGATTAAGTGCTGCCATGTTGTATTTAGCTGCTATTAGCTCTTGATGGTAAATCAATGGAAAATTAAATCTACAGCTATGTTTTGACATGAAAAGTAAGCAGGTCAGGATATATTTGTAACACCAAGTAAATCCGGTGCACTGGGATTTGGCCTTTGTAGGGCCAGACTTTGCCTAAACCACAAGAGGGCTAAGGACATTCTTTTGGTTGTTGGTAGAAGGTAGCTAATTCATTAGAAGAATATTAGCTAGGTCTAAATTCAGCTCTATTCTTTACAAACTATATGACCTTACATAACTTTCTTAATTTGTAAGGCTCAATTTTAAATGTATAAAATGAGGATAATGACATTCCTTCAGAGAGCTGTCCTGAAGATCCCAGGACCCAGTCTGGTCCTCAGAAGTCAGCAAGCTTTCAATTGTGGTGGCTCCATTCCCCACTTTAGCATCTGACTTTATGAGTTTTCTCTGAACACTCATTGGCCCCCGAATACTGGGTCTATTCAATACCCAGACTAGGCTCTAAGAGCACTGATCTCTTGGCATTGATTCTTTGACTTGTCTAACACTCACATTCCCTAAGTAGATAGTTATATAAAGATTTAATTGCAGATTCTTGACTTAAGAATCTCCTTTGAATACTCGTAGTTTCAAGAGTAGTTTTTGCTCACTCTTCTGGCAACCACCTCCTTTTCTAGAAAGTATTTAACGACTCACCTCAAATTATACCACCAGTTCTCCTCTTTGAAGACCATCAAGATAAGGCCCACTGGAAATTCCATCATATATCATCTGGAGGAGTGATTGTCCCTATCAGCCCCAAAGTTCAGGCAATGGGCTATGCACACAGTAGGTGCCTAAAAACACTTTGTGACAGCATGGAGAAGGCCAATGGAAACTCTCCACTTCACAGAGAGGATAGGGACATTTTAAATCTGCCACTCTTGGAAAGCAGCAAATACTGGGCTCTAACATATAATGTATATTGAAAAAGTTTGTTGGTTGTCCTCTTGGTTTTGAAAAAAAAACAAAACAGCCCAAACAACCCCAAGCAGAGTTTGGGTTTCCCCACCACCTGTAAGCCCACTTACTCCCAATGGAGAGGACCACGACAATGAAGTCAAACACATTCCAGCCATTGGTGAAGTAGTAATGCCGCAAGGCAAACATCTTCATGACACACTCGCCCGTGAAGACAGCCACAAAGAACTGATTGATTTTGTTAAGGATTTTTGTCTTTTCTTCACTCTGCTCATCAGTCTCCACCATCATGGTGATCATGTTGAGGCAGATGAGGACCATGATGACAATGTCGAAAGCTTGTCTGGTCACAATGTCAAAGACAAAGCCCTGGTACTTGTTCTGGGAAAACAAGAGATGGTCCATCAGGGCCTTTCTGGCCAATATACAAGGGGCATCTGGAGAGGCTGCATTCTCCATAGAAGGCTTTCTGAAACCTGTCTCTTATCTTCCTCACAACACATCCAAACAGAAGCCAAGTCCTGTCCTTACACCTTCCAAAATCTTATTCTTAGTTGATTCTACTTCAATGCTTCAATTCAAGTCCTCGTTGCCTTTCCCACCCCCTTGAAGTCACCAGGCACTTTTTCCTCATTGGTGGACCATTTGCAAGCTCTTCCCATCCCATCACTTGGCAATCTAAATTCCAATAGTCTTGAGTGATCCATTTTTCTTAAGCCCCACTCCTTCCAGGGAAATCTCCCTAATTTCCTAATCACATCGCACTACATTGCCCATTTCCTCTCTCCCACAGCCTTTGGTCAGACTTGAGTTCTAGCATTTCATGTGTGTTTCTCTACTTCTCTACTAGATGGTGAGCTCTTTGAGGATGGGGCCATGTCTTATTTAACATTGTGTTCCCATAGTTCCTACATAGCATGAGTTCAAGAACTGCAAACCCAGTGGCTGCTGGGTATTCTAGGGCAGGAGGGTAGGCCTGGAGTCCTTCTTGTTTCCCACTATAACTTTCAGACCTTCGCTCCTCCTGCATCTTGCAAAACCCTTCCTCCTTTGAAGCTTGTGTCATTTAGGTAGTTTACCTTCACCTCTTCTTCATTGCTGCCACTTACCAACCTCCTGATCCTCCGGCTTCGTTACTGAGGAATGAGGCTTTTAGCCAGACTTGCCCACTCTTGGTTACTTATTCTTGGTTCCTTAGGTAAATCTCTAATGACCTAGCTCTTCCTAGTTTAAAGAAGAAAAAATCTTCCTGAACCTTACATGTCCCTCCAGCAACCACCCTACTTCTCCCCCCCACTTTCAAGCCAAATTCTTGAAGGCATTTTGTGTAATCACTGTTCCCACTCATTCCTCAATTCACCCCCACATGGCTTTTGTCCGCATTCTGTTACTGAGATGGTTCTCGTTAAGATCACCAATGACCTCCAGAATGTAAGTACAAGGACACCTGTTTGGCATTGCTTGCCACACCTGTCACCTTGAAACTCTCCTTTCTTAGCCTCCAACATGCCTTACTTCCTTGGTCCTTGTCTTTCTATCTTTTTTTGAGACTTCTTTATGCAACCCTTAGATGTTGGAGCACCTCAAGGCTCAGTCCTAGGCACCCTTTGCTCTTCACTCCATTCTTTCTCTCTTAGGAGTCTCTCTAACCTGTGAATTGGTATCTGTGTGATTTTTACTAATTTTATTTCTATGTCACAGGACTATAGTCTCTTTGAGGAAGGAACTTTGTATATGTTACTCACTGCTCTATCCTCAGTGTCTGCAGAGTACCTGGCATGCAATGGATGTTCAATAAATAGATGAATGAATGGATGACAGAATGGACAGCTCTGAATTACCCACACCTCATATAAAATTAGAAGACCACTCTATTGTATACAACAGGCGCTTACTGAATGTATACTATGTGCTGGGCTCTGCATGAGTGGAGGCAGAGAGGACCCTGTCATGTGTCTCATCAGGGAGCACACAGAACCTGCAAAGCAGACATGGGCAGAAGGGCTGAGACAGAGGCTGGGTCTCACTTTATTCTTCCTGGTGAGGAGAGGTTGTTACAGTGTGGGGTTGGAGCAAAGAATCAGACAGAGGTAGGCCTGGATCTGAGGATAACTGATGGCCCATGTCTTTTCTGGAGTAGGAGGGGGATTGAAGAGCTACTAAGAACTTCCATTTTATCATTGAAAATGGTGAAAAAATAAAGCCCTTTCATGACCACACAACTTCTAATTAAACAGAGCAGGTGACAACATTTCTAAGTTGTGGGCATTGAGCTTATCCTGGATATTTGGATGCTGGGGAATGGAGCAGCTTGCTGGCTGCTCTTGGCTTAACCTGTGAGCAGGGTTCACTCCTTTGTAACTCTCAGTGCTCTCAGAGATGTTGAAGTGGGTGACTGATGATGTGAGTCTATTATTTTCCTATATAGTGAAGTATGTGAAACCTGCTTTTAGTAATTTCTATAGCAGGGAATGTTATAGAATAAAACTTCCCAGTCTTGTGGAAGCTATAGTCTTTGCTATGGATGAAGCATACAATTTAGAACTTGAGCTTTGCCTGTGGTGAGGTGGAGTGAGTGTGTGTGTGTGTGTGTGTGTGTGTGTGTGTGTGTGTGTGTCCCAGGTTGCCCCTGCTGTGAAATGGCACCCATGCTCCTGTGGGGCAGAACTCCTATGTCAGTGCTCCATTTATCTGACCAGCTCAACCTGTTGGGGCTGCTAAGGGAAGAAGGCGAGTATTCCAGTTCCAGTAATCTAGTGAAAAGAGAGCTGGATCTGGGAGGGTGAATCTTAGGTAGGAGTGGGAATTTCTCTTTTTGCTGGTGTTTCTGGACTTTGAGGAAGGCAGATGATCAGGCTTATCTGACAGGGTGGTGGGTGCCAAGATGTGGCCTGCCATATGGCTGCTGTCCAGGAGCAAGGATGGGCTGAGACTTGTGGGCCCTGGAGAGCAGCCATATGCAGTTGCTGATCTGCTAGGTTTTTTTTTTTTTGGGACCCCTAAGACTTCAAAGTCTTGTTTAAATGTTCCAGCCTTGCCTTGGCTATGATAGGGGAACAAAGGGAAAAAAGTGTTGGCTATGCTTGGAACAGAGTATTAAGGAGAGAGCCACATTCCTCCACTAAAGCCAGGACAGTACTGATAGTTAATTAGTAATATACCTCCTTCCCATCCAAAGGGATGATGACTCTCAGAAACACACTTAGGCTGTGAGGTCTCACTTCCCTTATCCATGTGGTGGGCCTCTCCTATTGTCAACCTTGGAGGGTCTTGGTTATGGTTTGATTAGGAGAAATGGTGATTTTGTCGTAGGTCTTTCTGTCCAACCATTGACTTCTACTCCTACTGTAGTGCCTGGAATTTCAACATTAGGTTCCTACCTTTGTATTAAGATAGTGTCCTCTCCAGGGTCCCTTTTTAAAATGCAGCTCATCCTATCCCAGTGAAATTGTCCTCCTCGAGAGGAGTAAGTTATGGTGGCCTATGGGATTAGTTGATAAAAGGGGAGAATCTGAGATGTTATAGAGAGACTGAGCAGTGTGTAGGGCAAGTTGTAGGGCAACTGTCATGATTTTGCTAAGGGATGTCCATAGCACAGACTCCTTAGTGTCTGGTTCAAGTGTAGACTCAGTATCAGTCCAGCCACCAGTGAAGGCCAGCAGGGACTCATCTGCTTGTTTCTCTGTAAGTTGCAGGATCTTTCTCCCCTGAATTGATGCTGATTGGCTGGGCTCAACCACTTACCTACATCTTTTCATTCTGAGCCTATTCCTGCCCATGGGACTGGCTGACTGAGGGGTACTCCCTGAGACTTAAGGCTCACTGAGCCCCAGTTATCTTGATTTGGCAGGGATTTGGAAGGAAACTTCTGCCCATACAGAGCTCTGAACATCCTATCACCCTTCATTATAACACTTCTTATCAGAACTGAGCATACCAATACATTTATGACCACTGTTTCCAAGTAAAGTATATCCAAAGGTCATAGAATTTTTTTCCCCCTGCAAATGTTTTCTAGACTATGTGCTCATGAAGTTTTTAGTAATTTATATAAACCCCATACCTGTACTTAGAAATCTTAATACCTTGGCCAACAGAATATATGTCTCCCTAATTCTAGCGAAGGTCCTCTCCTTTGTTGTAGGTCTTTAAGCTTTGCCCTGGTGGTGGTGGTTGGGGGGGTGTGCCAATGGCATAGTGTCCTAGACACACCTGTAGTTCTCTTTACAGATACTGCATCTTATCCACAGAAAGGTTATGTAAATGAACAAGATGTCAATTCCATTCTGATGGCTCAGAAACTCTTGGAAGAGGTTTCTTTTTCTTTTTCTTTTTTAAATATTGATATTTATTTTTTTGACAGAGTGAGAGAGAGAGCACAATTAGGCAAAGAGGCAGGCAGAGAGAAAGGGGCAGCCAGGCTCCCTGCTGAGCAGAGAGCCAGATGTGAGACTCAATCCCAGGGCCCTGGGATCATGACCTGAGCTGAAGGCAGAGGCTTAACCCACTGAGCCACCCAGGCGCCCTTGGAAGAAGTTTCATTGTACATTTCCTACATAATAATTCTCCCACTGACAAACCTGTTCATCTACTCTCAGCAGAGGCTAACTAGAGGGTTGACATTTTCCATCTTCTCGTGGAGGACTGAGAAGAACTTAGGTGTATGATTTGGGTGTTGTGTTTCATGGGGGTAATAGAGGGCATGTCTTACGGTTTGTGTGAATAAAGAAATCAAAGTGGAGTATAGCTGTAAGTTTTGTTCAATCTTTAAACACAAGGATGGGATAACTTTTGGCTCCTATTGACCATGACCATGACCATGACTGGGGCCAGGATCCTATGGGCTTGGGTTTTGGCCATTTCCTATCTGTGTACTCTAGGCATAGCATGGGATGTAGGGTGAGGCTGGAGATTCATTGCTGCCTAGATCATGAAGCACAACCACAAAAATACTTCATCTCAGGGCTCTTACCATCTTTAGTATCATTTAGCCTAACCTGCTCCCAATCTTGTGATTGAACCCTAAACTGGTTGGGGAACTCAGTACTTCCTTAAATAAATCTATTTGGAGTACCTGTGGGAGATATACTCTCTCCAGAAGACCAGAGTTCCTTCTTTAACACTTCTCATTCCTTGGGCAAGGGAACTCTCATTACATCATCCCCAAATTCAACCCAGTTTTCCCCCTTCACAGAGAGCACTGGTCAACCCCTACCCACCCACCACAGGCATAAGCTATTGGCTGGACTTCCAGACACATTCTGCTCTGGGGCTTACCAGGGGCCGTGGGATGGGCTTCTGGGGCTTCTTGGAGCCCAGCTTCTTCATGGCGTTGTAGTATTTCTTTTGCTCCTCTGTCATGAAGATGTCCTGGCCCCCTAAGTACAGGAGAGGATACCAAACACCACTGTTATTAAAGTTACAAGAACTCCCAGGGATACCAAAATCAGAGCATGCTGGAGAAGAACAACATCTCCACCTTCTTCCTTCTCTTCAGAAAGACAATGTCAAGGCCAGAATCAAACAGTGACCTGCCTAGGTGCCACAATCAGTGACAGAGTGGGTGGGACAGAGCCCCAGCTCTGTCTCCCTGCCTAAGTCTCTGGAACAAAACCTGTTTGTTTCTCTTCCATAGGAACCCAGAGGGGATGCTTGAAAAGATGGTAGGAAGAATATGGGAGCAGAACTTAAGGAGAAAGTAAATATTGTTTAAATCTAAGCCTTGCATCCAGCCCGACCATTTTAGTCAAATTCACTGGACTTCTGGAATCTTAGTCCCTGCCTAGGACAAGATCTTCTCTCAGAGCCTTCTGCAGCAAAGACCTTGAGATCCAGCCCCTTAATCCCTTCCTGCAGAGGAGGAGCTAAGGACAGTTACTGCCTTATCCAAGGATCCTTGGAGAACTCTTTATTGGTTCTCTTGAGGTCCCGCCATTTTTATTGACTTCTGCTTTATAGTGCCAAAATTTTCACCATCAAAAATGCCTTCTTCTCTTAGTTTTGGGTTTTCTTTGAGGACCCTTTAGACCTCCTTCATTCAATCCCTCACCTTTCACTTCCTGGCGTAATTTGAATTCTTCCCACTTCCATACCATGTTTGTGCAAAGTAGTTCACTGCAAATGCTTGGGAAATGGGTTGAGATCTCTGGGATTTGAGAGGAGATTTTAGAAAATCTGTGGATACAAAGAGCCTTCAGGGAGAGACCTCTCAGTGGGGCAGGGGCAGAGGATTGGGAGCACTGGGTGGAGCACTGAAAATTCTGGGCAAGGAGTCAGCGGAGTCAGCATATATAGCACCCCCCCCCAACTTTATCACTGGCTTATCTCATTCTATTACCTAATGTGACCCTGTCAAGGTCTCACTTATCTTCCCCATCTATAAAATGGGAGAATGGATTGTTTGAATGGTCTCAAAGCCCTCAAGGGTGCTGATGACATTGATCAGCACTTCATAGCTGTCTTGCTGAGCCCCTCTGGGGTGGAGAAGGGCTGCCCACTTCTTATGCCCAGAACTCTGGCAAGGACTTCCTATAGGTGGGAAGCCTATGCAATTAGACTTTTATTCTAAAATATAATAGTACAGTAGCTCAGTCCTAAACTAGGTACTTCTTCTTCTTCTTCTTCTTTTTTTTTTTATATTTGATTCATTTATCTGAGAGAGAGAGAGAAAACAAGCGAGCAAGAGAGGATGAGTGGGGGGGAGAGGGGGAGGGGCAGAGGGAGAAGGAGAAGACTTTCCACTGAATGGGGAGCCCAAACCAGTGGCCTGATCCCAGGACCTTAGGATCATGACCTGAGAAGAAAGGCAGACACTTAACCTACCTTCTTGTATAGGCTTTTACTTTCCCCTCACCAGAATCTTATGAGGAGGTCTTATTAACTCCACTGAATAGATGAGAAAGCTGAGGCTCAGAGGGTTTTCAGTAATTGCTAGGATCAACCATCTAGCGAGTGGTTGAACTGGGTATGCAAGCCCAGGTTTGTATGATGCCAAAACTAAAGCTGGACTCTTGGTGCTATACTATGTGACTTATCCATAGGACCCCGTTTTTCCCTCTTGATCTCAGCTTACTTTAGTCTAAAGTGGTGCTTTATCTACCTCAAGGGAATGGAGGCTGTTAAATGAAAGGGTAAATAGAGGGTAACAAGAAAGCATCTTACACTTTTAATGCCCTAATATTTTAATGTAAATATGAGAGGTTATCTGGGATTCTGTTCCTATTCATCAAAGTCAGCATCCGTGGAGGCAAGGGTCTTCCTCCCCATCCCAAGGAGGACTGGGATCCCGCCAACACTGAAGCTCTGACCCTTGTGGAGGTCTACTGACTCAGTGCTTCTGGGAGTCAGAGCTCCAGACAGAGGCACAAGTTTTGGAGCCCTTTCTTTACCTGTTGATGCTTCCCAAGGGTTACCTGGGGCACACTCAGCATACCTGGTTCCAACTGGGAAGACCCGGGCACTCTGGGAAAGAGGAAGGGGACCCAGACAGAAGTGGGGATGTTGTTGACACAGAGAAATGCAGCTCTTCCAGCAACAACCCCAGGACACCAGGCAGGGGTGAGTGCTACAATCGGGGTGCAAATGTGGGTGTTGGTGTAAAAGGCCTAAACTGGGCTTCTGGTCAGACATGATGGCTAGGGAGTGCTGGCTTTAGTCATGAAGTCAGGTGACAGGGAGTGACAGATTCATGGAAACACCCGAGCCCCACTTATCTTTTTTTTCTGTTGATTGAAGTTGTCAATTATGACCCCAACAAAGAGATTGAGTGTGAAAAAGCCACCAAAAATGATGAAGATGACGAAGTACAAGTACATGTACACATTGTCCTCCCACTTAGGTTGCAAGTTCACCTGTGAACAGACAAGGGGAGGCATGGGGAGCAGGTGGGTATGCTTGTGTTCATCCCTGAGACAAGGACCTGGGTGTGGGTGGGTGCTTTATTTGAGAGTCAGGAAGCAGGACCGAGGGACGGGGAGGGTAAACAGGAGAAAAGCCAAATGAGGTATTGTTAAGCAGGCCATCACTGGGGGCAACTTGTGCTCCATCCCGTTGGGGTTCTCCAGTGAACTGTGTAGAATGAACCTCAGAATTGTACCTCTAAGGGACTGGGAAGCTGGAGCATTTACCTTCAGATTCCCAAAATTACCTGTGACGGTTGCCCCTGTGGACATTCAATCCCTTACCCTTGGGGGAGGGACTCTGAGGCATTGAAGAAAGTCAAGTCTCAGAGAATCAGAAGCACGGCTTGGGAGTGAACTCAAGAGGTGTAATGAGGGGATTGGGGCAGGGCATCACCTCTGCCCCAGCAGCAAAGTGTCTTTCCTCAGCAGCACCCATCTCCTTCCCCCGCTGCCATGACAATACCCTTGTTGTGGCCAGCACCCCGCTCCTGCCTCTGCCCAGGGGGTGCTCTCACACACAGTCCTGGAGAGGTTATCTGATATTTTCCTCAGTGGTGAGCAGGAGAACTTGAAAAGCCTAGGGAGTGTGCACGGTAGGGGAACAGGTGAGGTTGTCTTAAACATTCAAGAGAGGGCCAGCTGGACACTGCTCCAGGGAAGGATAAGGCCAGGCTATTGGGGGACTGCCATTTTTGGTACCAAAGCCACTTTCATTCCATTTCAAACATGTGAGTGGGATGGACCAAAGGGAAGGCAGTAGGCACAGCAGGCTGAGACTCACATCTCGGGCATCAACAGCTGCATACATGATGTCCATCCAGCCTTTAAAGGTTGCCTGGAAACAAGGAGCAGAGGCCACTCAGTGTCTGACCATAGTCTATGCTGAACTTTGTTTTGACTCACTTATTTGTCTGTTTTTCTCATAAAGCACGGGGCCCCTGGAGGCAGTTCTGTATATCTGTTGGGGCTAAGCACAGCACCTGGTCCACCCCAGCCATTCAGGGATTATTTGTTGAACCAATGCATGAACAAACAGTGGGATGTAGGAAGGTGTGGGTAACTGCATAACAAGTGTATAAGCAATCGCATCAACACCTGATGGATGAAGGCAAGGTATGAATGAATGAATGGCAGTGTGGATGTTTTTGCCTGTCATCGCCACCAGCACTTTCTATCATTATAACAGAACTGGAATACAATTTATTACTGTCTAGGAGAGGATCTTGAGTAGAAGACTGAACAGGTGGCTACATCATGTCTATTTTGTACAAAGAGTAAATTCTAAGTCATCAGCTGATACAGTTGCATTGCAGGCTCATCCCTTTATTCTAGGCTGCCAGTCCTCACTTGTCTAATTGCACCACTGTGACATCGCTTTCATGGGTAAGGCCCTTCAGCCTCATGCTAGTCTGTAGGAATAGGTAGTGACTTCAGCTCACACTGATTGCTACCTCTTGCAAAGTCTCTACATAGCAACTTCTGGAAGACCCCAGACCCTCCACATTATAAAATAGCCAAAGGAAGAGACATGGTTGATCTCAGAACTTACCACCTGCAGAAGTGCTAGGTAACCCATTGCAACATTATCAAAGTTGACTTTCACATTGACCCAGAAGAAGCTGCCAGTGTGGTTCTGATCTTTGCAGTCAGATATGTTATTCACAATAGACAAAGGTACAAGAGAAAGGTATTCATTGGTTTTGTTGATGCATCGCCCAAACTTCCCCGCAAAGAAGTTCACACCCATGATGCTGAAGATGAGCCAGAAGATGAGGCAGACGAGGAGAACATTCATGATGGACGGGATGGCACCCACCAGGGCATCTACCACCACCTAGGGGGAAATGCAAAAGGATCTGGAACCCTTCTTTCTGAATCCTACTTCTGTCTACACTCACTCTGCTTCATGAGCCAGTAGTCTTTGGAAGCACTATGGGAAGTGGGTTAATTAGAGCAATAATTCAGACTCAGAAGACTGAGAGGTACTGGGTAGCTGAATATGGGTTTAGATCTTCTCCCTAAACCTTCTGGGCAGGTTTTAGGGTCTTTCCCCAGGACTGAGGAGATGGATGAACTTACAGTACACACATGCTCTTTTAGGGGTGTGAGTGGGTGTGTTGTGCTTGTACATACAGACTTCTAGGACCTAGCTTTATTCTTCTTAAATGCTATTTTAAAAGGGCTTTAAAAAATATAGTTCAAGGTATGCCTTGGTCAAGAATCAGTGAAAATCAAAATCCGTATTCACAAACATGCTTATTTGTAAAGCAGCAACATAGAAATAAAATAAAACAAATTTCAAACTATTACAATGGTAAGTTCCTAGTGTTTGTGAAGGTACAATGAATTTTTAAAGTCCACTTTTGTTTTTGAAGATACGGTGTCTTCTTTGAGTCAATGGGGGAAGAAAGCAAAATCTTACTTTCAGTACCTGGAGCCTTTTATAATTATGAGGAAGGGGAGGGGACAAATTAGCCATCTCTTGTTCCCCCAGTAATTCAAGGGCCTGGCTTGTGAGCACTCCATCATGAGGAAGACAGTGAGGGCAAGTGGAGGTGACAGTGATGGGCAAGGTAAAGGTCTGGATGAAAGGGAAGAATCCATAGGACCCTGTGACTATGTTATGTTGGGGAGCATGCATTCCAGTGGATGGCAGTCATGGTCCTGAGTTGATGGTGCCACCACATTCCAATGGAGTGTCAGAGGAAAGGTTCATTTGTCTTGGAAAAATGAAGGGTTTGGGGTGTTCTGGAGATCTTGGCAAAAAGGACATGAGGCAGGTTAGGGAGATCGAGGTAAGAGATGTTAAAGCACACTTCACTATAAGCAGGAAAGTGTGAGTCTGAGTGCTGATAGACATGATACTTGAGTTGAGAAGGGGAGAGTGCTCACAAAGGGACATGAAGGAAAACCAGAGCATTAGGACATGGCAGCGCTACCAAAATCCCAGTAGGAAACGAGTACCAAGAGCCCACCTGTTGGGGTAGGCCTAGAGCTCAGGTTCAGGGGCATGGGGGGCATGGGAAGCGGGGAAGGGGTACCATACCAAATGCTGCAGACCAGAGCAGTTTGGAGATAGGTCTTACCCGCATGCCTTCAAATCGAGACAGAGCCCGCAGGGGCCTCAGGGCACGGAGGGTCCGAAGGGCTTTGATGGATGCCACGTCAGAATACTGCAGGATTTTTGCTATAAGGCTTGTCAGGGAGATCTGAATGCAGGCAGAGAGCAAAAGCATTACTCTGGGTTCCAGAAGGTCCTGGTAGAAGGAGACAGGAAATCCCTCCCATACCACACTCTGTCCAAGCCATCATCCTGGCTCCCATCTTATTTTGAACCCCAGTGAAAGGTCTAGAGACAGTTCCATTTCTTTCCCTTATTAAAGATTTCATTCATCACTTCTTGAAACTCTGGGAAAGAAAACCTCAGTCCTCCACAGCACCACGCTGTGGTGTGTGGGTGGTCAAGCTCCCAGTGTATGATATCAACCTTCCTTTTCCCCTCCAGAGGCACCAGCCAGACTTCAACAGCCTTGAAACTCTGACTTTCAGGGACTTGGAGAGATGATTTCCTTTGTAGAGGTCATGCTGAAAATCTATTTTGAAGAATGCAAAGTGAGTCTCAACTGTATTTGCCAAGAAAAGTAGAGGGCAAAGAGTCCTGGTCTCCTTCCCTTCTCAGTCCCTGATTTTTTTTTTTTTTTTTTTTTTTTTTGGTGGCTTTGGGTCAGTGCTTTGCTAGTCCAGGTCACATTTTCCCCCTGTATAAAATGAGGGAGTCAAAGTTAGAGTGAGTGGCATGGGTCTATGAAATCCAACTTTGACAGGTGGCTGAGATATAAAGACTAGGTTGTGTGATTCCCTGTTGGGTTTTTTTTTTTAAAGTGTTGGACCAAAGACTGTAAAGGACACAAACTGACATGGACAAATGGTCACACCTTCCAGGAGCTTTGAAGGTCCCAGCGTGGTACCATATGCATAGGCGTCAGCTTGCTGGATACTGTGACCCAATCCAGGAAGACCCATAACTGGTGGGCTGAATTCAGGCTTAGCACCATAACTGGTGGGCTGAATTCAGGCTTAGCTTCTCCTGGCAGCTAGGTGGGGAGATACACCAGAACTTCAGGAAGAAAGAGGTCTCCATTTGGTTGCTAGAGCCTCAAACAATGCCTGTTCTCCAAATGGATGGCTTATTCCATCAGGACAAAGACGGGGAATGGAAAAAATACCCTTTCTTCATCCATGCAGGGCTCCAGACACCAGGAGATGGCACCCAGCTGTCTGGCTGACGGAGGGGAGGTTTGGGGCCAGTTTCATGCTGGACCCTACTCAGTCTTTTGCTCAGCCTCCTGGGAAGGCTCCCTCATGTGTAAAATCTATAGCTGGAGGAATCAGGGTCTGGGGTCAAAGTCCTCCACCCAAGCCCAGCTCCACTCCCACAGCTCAGGCTGCTAGCCCCCCCAACTGGTCTCTAGTATTGCATCCACTCTCCACTGCAAATTTGATTATAATCATGTGTGTCTCTTACTCCCAGAATTCACTGGTGTTTTATCATCCTCAGGTTAAGTCCTAGATTTCTTAGCCTGTATTATTTAGCTGCAGACTACTTTTTCAGCCGCATTTCACT
The DNA here is from genome assembly GCF_922984935.1 of Meles meles. Classification (NCBI taxonomy): domain Eukaryota; kingdom Metazoa; phylum Chordata; class Mammalia; order Carnivora; family Mustelidae; genus Meles; species Meles meles. The sequence continues at coordinate 31,222,332 of NC_060069.1, read as the reverse complement.
CATATATTCTACTTAAGTAAAATTGTTTTCCTACATTTACCTGTGTCTGTACTTTTGCTCAGGGTCATCTTTTAAATAAAATTGCCCCCACCCCCGCAGTCCTCTTTGCATTTCAATGCTCCTGCTCATTTTAAACCCCACATTTAATGTCAGTTCCTATACGAAGCCTTCCCGACTACCCCACCCCCACAGGCTCTTGTCTCTGTGTCCCTAAGACAATAATTATTTCCAGCAGTGCTCACCACATACCCCCCTTATAATAGGTTTATTTTTCTCTGTGTGTCTTATCTGCTGAAAGATTACAGCACAAACTCTTAGAGATAGGGAGTTTTTACTTCTTGGCTTCTGCCCCTCCCACAGTACTGCTTAAGACATTCCTATGTTCAGTAGTCATAAATAAACATCTGATAAATTGAAGAAAATACAGAGGCATGTTAGGATGGATGAGAGGAGGAAGAGAAAGAAGGAAGATGGGACGGAAGAGTATTTGGATAGAATAATGGATTAAAAGAAACAAAGATGGATAGGACAGGCAGTTGAAAGGAACGATGAAAGAAAGAAGAAGGACAAAATATGGAAGTATAGCACACTGGATGGAATGGATGAAAGGGAGAAGAATGAATGGCTGAGTGAAATGACTGATGGATGAATGGAAAGAGAGTTAGATAGAATAAATGAATAGAAGAGATTCGAGAAAGGATGGAAGGTTGGTTGAGAGGAGGAGTGAAAGGAAAATGGATGAAAGGATAGATGGGTGGAAAGAAGGAAGGATGGGGGCATCTGGGTGTCTCAGTCAGTTACGGGTCTGCCTTTAGCTCAGGTTATCCTGGGGTCCTAGGATTGAGCCCCATGTTGGGCTCCCTGCTCAGCAGGGAGTCTGCTCTTCCCTCTCCCTCTGTCCTTCCCCCTTTTGTGCATGGGTTCTCTCTCTCAAATAAATAAATAAATAAATAAATAAATAAATAAATAAATAAAATCTTTTAAAAAAGAAGGAAGGATAAGATGGTTAAAGGAAACATGGGAAGATGGAAGAATGAATGGCTAGGATGATGCTTGGATTAAAGATGCATGAATGAATGAGTAGAAGGTTAGATGATTGAATAGTCAGAGAGATGAACCAAAAGATAGAAAGACAGAAGGATTAGTAAGCAGTTGATAGATAGATGAAAGGAAGGTTAGGATGAATGGATAAGTGGAAGAGAAGAGAGAAAAAAGAATGAGAATGGATGGAAAGAAGGAGAGGACTGACAGGATAAATGGAAGAAGTAATGATGAACGGATGTTTAGAAGAAGAGAAAAAGGAAGGGTGAATGGCTGGTAGATGGAAGGAGGGATATGTGGACAGAAGGATGGATGATCAGAAGGAAGAATTAGGAGGAGGATGGATGGAATGTGAGGGTGAGCATTGAAGGTGATCAGGACTTAAATGAATGAGACGTATGTAGGTAAGAGTCACTGTGCCCCTAGCCGGGGTGTGAAGCCAGAAGAAAACACTTTTCCTTCATCTATGAATAATTATTTTATATGCACAAAGTTATCACCTGTGACTCAGATTTCAGGCCTCACAGCTAATCCCTGTGGTACAGTGTCCTGATGTTGCCAGCACGTTGGTATCAGGCAAGAAGAGAATTGAGTACACAGACCTGCTGTGGGGGACCTGCCAGCACAGGAGGCTGGACAGAATGTTCTGTACTGGACCCCATCCAGCTTCAGGAGGCGAGCGCTGAATACAGACACATTTCCTGACACCTCTGATGTGCAGCCCTTGGTCCTGGTGGCTGCTGGAGTGTGGGAGGCAGAGACAAACACAGCATGAGCCTCCCCCTGCCTGTGGGGACCCTCAGCTGTACCTCAGTGAGCAAATAACTCAGGCAGCCATCCTGCAGAGCCAAGAGGGCAAAGACCTGGACAGAGATAGCGGATCGTTGTGGGTAGGATGAGAGAGAGTGACCACTCCTGGCTTTTGGGGGCAAGGAAGGCTCTTTGGAGATTTCACTGAGAATGGTCTCCTCACAGAAGTGAGGAATCCCAGGTCTAGCATGTGGGAGGCACTTGGTCAATCCCCAGGTTGTGGTAAGTGGTAAGTGGTAAGTGGCCCCAGGTTAGTGTGAGTCTGAACACATGTGCTTCAACTCAGCATCTCTCCAAAGGACCCGCTGGCCCTTTTAGTGCCACTGGGGAGAAGCTGGTGGGGCAAGCTCAGTGATTCTCCATCTGGCTGCACACATATTGGATGATGCCTAGGAGCTCCTATAAGATGTTGATGCCTGAGCTTCACCTAGGACTGGAGAGAGGTGAATCTCTGGGAGTAGCAGTACTGGTTCACTGTATTTGTAAGAGTTCCCAGGTGATTCTAAAGTATAGCCAGGGCTGAGGACCACTGAAGCAGAAGGTGGGAAGATTCTCTGGGTGGTGCAGTCCTTGGCTCCCATTTGCCCAGAAGCCCTGTCAAGGGATGCAAGGTCCTAAGAGCCTTGAGAGCCTCCCATGTCATCTTGCCTTGGATGTCAAATATGAAGGGCAGTCAGTAGTCTTGTGGGTGGAGACCTAGGAACTGAGGACTCAGCTGTGCATCCCCACTGTGCCAGAGTCGTGCACTGTCTGATCTTACCATTCCCCAGTGCGCAGGCTATTCTCAGAGGCCTTGCTAAGAGCTCAAGACTATGGAGTGGCCCACGAGGCGAGGCCACCACTGCCTTTGTGCGAGCAACAGCTATCCCTCAGAGGTGAGGACCCCAAGCCCCATGCGTGCCAGTGAGCCACTCACATTCACGATGAGAAAGTCTAGCCAGCACCAGGCATTGGTGAAGTAATTTTTGAAGCCATAGGCCACCCACTTGAGCAGCATCTCGAATACAAAGATAAATGTAAACACCCTGTCAGTATATTCCAGCAAGGCCTTCACGGTGGGCTTCTGGTCCAGGTGATAGTCTTCAAAGGCCTGGAGGGAAGAAAGGGAGCAGAATGGTAGGCTGCCTGGACCCAAGCGCTGGGGCCCAGTGATAAGGAAGGACCCCACCAGCCCTGCCCTCAGCCCCTGGGAGGACTTTGGGAACCAGCTTGCCTGTATCATTTTGTTTTTCTGCTTAGGGTGCATGTGTGCAGGGTGGGGTTCCCAGGGCCAGTGGAAGAGGCACAGTGTGATACAAACCAGAACCCCCTGGAGCCAATGGGGCCTGCAGCCTGGCTTACTCTTTGCAGGGGAGCTGAAAGCAAGGGAGAAAAGAAACCTCAAATTGGGGCTTGGAAGTGAACCAAAGGGATCCTAACAGCGACTTGGTTTAAAAATAAAAGCATCAAAGGATGTTCACAGGCAGTTCACAAAAATGAAAGTAAGAATTGTCCATGAACCTCTGAAAAAGAATGTTCTAGCTCACTGGTAATTAAGGAAATTCAAATGGAAAGAAGATGTCATTTTTCTCTTAAGAGATTGGTGGAGAGAGAAAAGAACGAGGGTAAGGCCAGGGTTGCTATGGCCGTGGGGAGGTCTCTCCTCTCCTGCTTGAGTGGGGGCTGCAAACCAGTTCAGTCTTCTGGGAGACCAACCTGGCATGAGGGCTCAAAGGTTTCAGGAGCCCAGCAATTCTGCCTTCACAGATTCAGCCTAAGGACACTCGATGTTCTTGGTGCCCCACCCAGACGCCCGTGGAGGGGCCAGGGCAGCTGTCCCCCAGCAGCTGTGAGGTTGGCTGCTAACAGCTGGTGGATGCCCCCTTTTCCTAAGGACCTCCCTGGATTGAGGGACACTGCCTTCTCCTGCAGAAATGCCTGGGAGGCCAAATGCCTGGTCTGGGGGCAGCCACAGCCAGTGACCGCCCCCTTTGCTTCAAGGTGGCACAGCTCTGTGACATCTTTTTTGCTTCACAGCTCCCGTGGGATCAAGCTGAGGTGGACTGTGTGGGAGCCGTGTCTTCTAGCTCCTCTCCTGGTCCTGCCTCCCTCACGGGCTTCCCCTCAGAGCCCGCCCTCCATAAGCTGCTTGCGCAGGAATCCTTGCTGCAGATTCTGCTTCTAACTGGACCCAAGACCGGGAAGAAGCCAATGTCCTCAGAGGAGTCGACATAGGCTATTCAGTGCTTATTAGAAGTAAACAGGGGGATTATTTACATAAATAGTGGTGCATTCCCGTAACGGAAAGCACTGCAGCCACCAAGTCAGATAGTAGGAGTATATTTACTGTGAGAATTTACTGAGAAATTACAGAATGCATAAATGTGGTTTCAGCTTTGTAATATTTATGTATTATATGCATAAGAGAGATGGGAAGGAAGTATACCAAATGTTTTCAAAGTGAGATTCTCTTTGAGTGATAGGAAAATGGGTGATATTTTTTCTTTGCATCTTCCCATGATTTCCAAGGTTTTTTTTTTTTTTTGCACTTTACTTTGTCAGATGAAAACTCATGTTATTTATTTATTTATTTTTTTAAGTACTCAAAGTAAAAGCATAAGGAAGACTAAATTTGGTGCCAGCCTGTTCAGTCCTTTGGGGAAGGAGATGGGGAGGTGAGGGCCCAGCAGCTGGTGCAGGATCTGCACTCCCTGCTGGGAGGGAGGGGAGCAGCTGGGGTGAGTGGAGTAGGGGAACAGAAAGAAAGGAAGGAGCAGGGGAGCATGGAGAAGAGAAATGAGGAGGGGAGGCCCATGGGGGAAACACAGGAGTGGAGAGGTAATGAGGAAAGCACCTTGTCAAGAGCAAATGTGACTGTTGTCCTCGTCAAGGAGGACAGGAAAGAGGGGAGGGTGTGGAGAAATCACTCAGCCCCCTCTTGCCCGGCTATGTGGCCAGTGTACCAGAGCTATGCAGAGCCAGCCGGGGTCATGGACAGTCACCACCCTGTGCCCAGCAGTGGACCCTTTCAGATGTTGCCATACCCTCCCCTTCTCCCATGCCAGAGCAGCCCTAGTTCCAGAGACTCTCTTCGCCCTCGGTGTGGTGCCATTGTCCACCTGACCACCCCCTACCCCAGATCATGTCTTCTCACCTGCATTTGCTCCTCCCCGAGGCTGAACCAGGACACAGAGTGGCTTTGGCACCCTTCTTGGGATATCTGGTGTTTAAGTAGGTGCCCAGATATCCAGTAGATTGTTTTTAGGGAGTAAATGACAGAGGGAGAACAAACCAAGTGAAGACACTTGGAGCCATGAGTCAGGAGAGCGGGCTTCTCATCCTCCTTTAACTAATTAGCTGGGACCCCAGGCAGGCCCCTTCATGTCTTTGGGCTGTGCCTTCCTCATCCATGAGAGGCAGACACCTGGGGATGGCGAGTCCCCTCCTGCGTCTACAGCTACTTTGGTCCACTGGGAAGATGAGTTGAGACTGTGCAGGGAGCAATCAGAGCCTCCTTCCTTGTCCTCCTTGGCCATTCAGCAAGGGTCTACGGAAGTGGCTCCTAAGTCAGCATCTCTATGCCTGTAAGGCCGTGTTATTTAAGGTGTGGTCTTTGGCCCGCGGCCTCAGCATCCCCTGGAGCTTGTCGGAAATGCCAATTCTCAGGCCCCACCCCAGCTCTGATTCAGAATCTGCCTTTTAGCAAGCTCCCCAGGTAATTACATTACGAGAAGTGCAGATATAATGATGTGCTGTGAGCCTTGAATGAATAATAGTATTTGCAAGTGGCTTGATAAGACAGGAGGATGGCAATCTTTGCACTGGGCCTTTGGAGAAGGCCGGTGTTTGGGAGGCCAAGGGCTAGAAAGCCAGGGCTTTGGGATCAGATGAGGGTAGAGGTAGGTTTTGCTACCGACAAGCTCGGTAAACATGAACAAGTGCCTCGGGCCCTTTGAGTGTCCGTTTCCTCGTCTATAAAGTGGATGCATGGCCTCACTGCTTGAAATACTTGCAGCCAGGCTTCGCAGGCCAGGACACGCAGACCACAAGCATCTACCCTCCCCTGCTCCTAAGAGGAGCCCGTGTGGTGGGCTGCAGCTTCTTCTGCCATTGGTTGGGGGCTTTCAGGCTAGGAATCAGGGTAGCTGCCTGCTCCAGCTCCAGGCATTTGGGATTGCAGGAGACCCAATCTGGAGGGCTTTGGGGCAGGGACCCCGCCTCCCCTTACCAGAGACCCACTGCTGAGCAGGATCATGAAGATGATGAAGCTCTCAAACCAGCTGTGCTCCACGATGCGGTAGCAGGCCTTGCGCACCTGCCAGCCCACGGCCCACGGAAACTTGCTGGTGTCCACTTTACAGCAGGGACAGTGGCGAAGGCAGCCTGTGGGGAGAGGTGACTGATGGAGAGGGGTTTACCCCTGGGGAGGGAGGAGCATTTTTGCTCTGGCCCCGCTGGGAAAGCACTCTGTTGGGAAACCCACTTGCCACCCTGTAGGAAAGGAATTCTCCGGAATATGAGAGAAGCTGCACCCCTCTTAGGCAGCCTCTCAATCCTGCCCTTTGGGTGCTCCCCCCTACCCTGATGTCACCCACTCTCAAGTCCTCCCCAAGTATCGTCCTTCTTGGAGAGGATACTGTGGCCCCTGTCCTATGCCCATCCATTCCTGGAAGCCTGACAAGTCGTGGGGCCTGGGTCTAGTGCTGTCTGAGAGGCTATGCCCTGAGCCCTTGCTCACCTGAGAGGCCACCGTATGGCCAATATGGGGCCTGGGTCCAGTCCAGTGCAGGGCTGTGTGGAACTGGAAACTCAAGGAAGTGTTGTTGTTTTTTAGTTTATAGATTTTTTTTTTGTATTATTGAAGTCACAATGACTTTCATAGTGTGAACTATATGTCTATCCCCTTATTGCCAGCATATTTAGTGAGAACACAATGTGCCTCTCTATTCTAGACATGGAGGGAAACAAAGAGTAAGATGTGTTTTCTCCCTTTAGGACAAGATGTGGTGCATTCAGAGTGCTATGGCCGTGGACATTTGTTCTGCCTTTCAGAGCTACACCAAAGATTGAGGGACATAGACGTGGCCTGACCCTCCTCTGGTTCTTTATGTCCCCAAACAAGAGTGTTTACCTTTTCCCTGTTCAACCTCAAGAGGCCTGGTTTCTTACTCTGAGGTGTTTTTTGAGGGTGAGGAGGAAGGCCTGTGCTGAGGTGGCCGGGTCTGACGTGGGCCCACTAGGCTGCTGTGAGCGTGGTGCTTGTGTCTGTTAGGGCCAATTTAACATTAAACCTGTTAAACCCCTAGGGCCTGCCTGGGCCTACTTAGCCATAGTGACTCCATGTTGCCCAGGTAGCCATTTTGTTGTTTAATAATACCCGGATACCGGTTCCGGGTAACCATTGCTAAACCACACAGGTAGGAGACATCCAATCATCCAAAGTCACATACATAGAGGTCTGTGGTTGTGTCCAATAAAAATAGCCTATAAGACCAAGGGGTGGTCGTTCTCTTTGGAGGAGGCCCTGGCCGATCAGTCTGACTTCTAATGCTTGGCATAGAATAAAGCTTTGCATAACTTTCACTTTGTCTCAGTCTCGTTCCCCTGGCCAGTCAGTCTAACTTCTAATGCTCGGCATAGAATAAGGCCTTGCATAACTTTCACTTTGTCTCAGTCTCGTTCCTTTGAAAACGGACCCAACAGTGTCAGATTCCCGCCCCCCACCCTGACTTGGGGAGGAGGCAGCAAGCGGCCCTGTGTGTCTGTCTTCCACGGACCCCAGGGCAGGGCCCGGGACACACAGGTGCCCAGATGAGAGCTTGTTGAATGGGATTCTGGCCCGAATGAATGTCAGCACAGGAGTCCTGTGGCCGCCGTTTTACCTTCTGTGAAGCAGTCATCTGGTTCCTCAAGGTCATCTGCCAGCTCAGGGATCTTCCTCAGGATCTCTTCAGGATCCAGGCAGTCCACTGTGCTGCCTTCTGAGGAGCTCGTGTCATCCTCTCCCTGCAGGGCAGAAGCCCAGGGCAGCAAACTCAGCTCTCTGAGGGCCCCAGTGAGTCTGCACATGGTTACTGCAGGTCTGCCCAGCCAAGGGCTCCGAGAGGCAGCGAGAGCCCCTTGGGGCTGGACCCACCGCAGCGATCTTTGTGTGTTTGGGGCCTCGCCAGCTGAGGCCCAGAACAGTGATGCTCTCTACGGAGCCCCAGAGGTTTAGCTATGCGAGGTTTTAAATCTCCAGGCCCCTGATGGAGTGCTGGCGAGGGCCCGAGACACCGTAATTACACCCATAAAGACTCGTGGCATTCACTGGGCTTGAATATTTAATCAGGGAGCAATGCTGCAGGGGCCCTGCTGCCCTCCTGGCAGCTCCAGCCCTATAATGTCTCCAGATGAATTCAATTAGGAGTTGAAGCTGCTCTCATATTAGTAAACCTGATAGCTTGGCTAATGGACCCAAATGGTGGGGTGGATCCCCATCTGTCACTGTCAGGCCCTTCTCTGCTTGGCCGGGGTCATGGACAGAGAAAACCAAACCAAACCAAACCAAACCAAACCAAACCAAACCAAACCAAACCAATTAAGCCAAATCCGATACCCAGCAGCTGTGTGCTGAAAACACTGAGTAGAGATGACTAGCCAGGGAAATCCTGAGAATGTTCTGAAGGAAACAATGATATCCGCATGTAGAAGGTGGCAACTTCACCCAGAAGGAACCAAGTGGCTTCAGGCCCTGGTCCCCCAGCCCCAGCTCAGCCCACCTTCTCCTCTCACCCTGCTGTGGTCATCCCTGCCCAGGGGCACACAGCCAGTGGCTGACATTCCTCACACTGAAGGGCACGATAACTTTGGGCACAAATGATGTCTTCCTTATCTTTGCCCAGCCCGGTGCCTGTCACGGCATCAGCTCTCAGAGGCTAGGTGTCAAGTTAAATTCCTGAATTTAATGCCGTGGTATGAACGACGCTAAATCTTTCTAGATGCCTCTTCCCTGTAGCTTATTTTCATCAAAGATTTGGAATGAAACCACCAAGTTTCCTTTTACCTCTTATGTGACATTCCCAAACCCCAATTTTGCTTCTTGCTCAGGCTGTGTAAGGCTGTCAGTACACTACTCACTACGGACAGCCTCTGCAGAGCAAAAGAATGTTTTTGGCTGGAAAAAATGATGTGGACAAAAGAGACTGGGGGTGGGGGGAGTCACAGGGAAGACTTCCTCACCCACGAGTGACTCTGACTTTCATCTGCTGGCTCAGAAAGACACTTTCTCTGTGCATTGTCTTTTGTTCCCTTTTCTCTTGGCTGTCATTTTCTGGGCACTTATTCCATCTCAGGCAGGAACTAAACACTTGACAAGCAGCATCTCATTTAAGCTTCAAAAGAATCCTCTCAGGTAGGCATTACCATTCCGTTTCAGAGAGGAAGACAAGAAGACTCAGAGAGGTTGAGGACCTCATCCTCATCACCGCCTACCTCCTAACTGTGGAACCCCCCTTCTTTCCACTGAAACCATGCCGACCAGCCTGGAGGCAAGGACAGACCTTAATAATTCTCACGCGGAGACGGCAGGTTCTGTGCTGACTGCAGTCTGAAACACCACTTTCCGAGCAGCCCCATCCTCTGGCCCCTACCATCCCACTGGTCAGTGTTGGGCGGGCTGTTCAACCTCCCGGAAGTTCACATACCTACCTCGGCAGGGGCCTGGGCAGCAGCCTCATCTTTCCACTTCTCACCCGCATGGGAAGCCAGGTCCTCTGAGGACATTCCAGAGCCTGGGCTCCTGGGTGCCATGTGACCCTCGCATCTCCCGACTTGCTGCAACTGCTCCTGCTAGTGAGAGAGGGTCCCATCTGGGCACCTGTGCCCACCCTCAGCTGATTGCTTCTCAGTTTGAAGAGATCTCTCCCTCATAGTCTGCCAGAGATAAGGACCTAATCTCTGCAGCAAAAATACCGGCATTCTTACACACATGCTTGTGTGAAGGCAGCCTGGAGTCTCTATAACCAGATCATTTTAACTTTTGGCTCCATTACTTACAAGCCACGTACCAACCTGATCTCCATTTCTCCCACCTGCAAAATTGAGAAGGCAAGATCTACTTTACTCGGTGATTTTGCTGACTAAATCCGTGAATGCTTGGAAAACACTTTGCATGAAGCGTTTGGCTCCATAGATGTTAACCAAGACCATTACTACTTGTCCAGAAGTCAGAGAGATAGAGACCTTGGCCATCTGAAGTCCCCCAAGGACCCCAAAGTATCTGAAAATGCCTGAGTGGAGACAGTCATCATGGAGTTCATGTCCTTTATTCCGGGGATGATGATGCCCTGCCCTCAGCTGTCACCCACACAAAGGCATGTAAAATATGGCAGCTGATAATAGCAGCTGCTGGAACACAAGAGAAGTGACAGCTGCAGGGGAAGAAGGCTGTGGTAGAGCTACAGACTCAAAGCACAGCTGTTTGAGGCCACTTAGTGGCCTGGCCAGCCGCCCTGCCTGCCTCCAGACCCCACAGGGACCCCTGCCTTCCATATCGTGCCAAAGTCACTGAGAAGAGGTCAATGAGGGTTGATACCTCAGCTTAAGGTAGTAGTACGGAACTGTGCAAAGTATTTAAAATTATATATATTGCCAAAAGGCTTAAATGTGCTTTGAATTCTTTGGGGCCAAAAAGAACAAGTGTCATTTTCCTAGGACATCCTTTGTTTGGAAAATCTGGATAAAGGAGTCCCATGATGATCAGGACTCTCTATCTGATGAAGATCAGATGAATCCTGCTCTTGGACATCATCTGTTCTTTGGGGAGTCTTGTTAGTTTTTAGAGGAGTCTCGTTAGCATCTTGGGCACAGATCCTGGGTTGGGTGAAGTAAGAGGGGCAGTTGTGCAAAAGATAATCCCAAGAACCTCAAAGTGGTCTGAGACTAAGGTCCTGCCCCTGTTCTCACTGCCTGGGAAATTCTGACCCCTTTTTCCAGGCTCTGCTCAAAGGCCACCTCCTCCAGAAACTTGGCATGGTATTAGCTTCCTGACATTGGGTGCCCATAGACTTGATTTGCCCAGGGCTCATCAAGTCTGTGCCAGTCCTGATGTTGGACAACCTCCTTATTCAAATTTCCCTTCTGCCTCTGTCACTCTGGCCCTCAGCTTGTCCCGTGGGAGGACTCTCACCTGCCCTTGAGGGATCACTTCCTGTTGGGAGCTCCGAGCATCCTCCTCACCATCCTCCTCCAGGTCATCAAGGTCAGATTCTCCTTCAGCAATGGGCACAGAGACCCATATGTTGGGGTTGGTGATGAAGTCGTTGTAGTCATCTTTGGGGCCTCTGGACACTGGGAGCCCTCTGGGGCTCTCCACAGCTGCATCAGCAGTGATGTGGTTCTCAGCTTTGGAGCTGGAGAGTGGGAGTTTCACCACCAGCTGGGGCTCTGTCTTGGGCCAGGGCAGAAGGCAGGGCCTGGTGCAGAAGCTGCAGATGGCCTTCTTGGCACGATGGCCAAATGCCTGGATCCGTGCCAGGGCGACCTGTAGGTTGTTCACCTCCCCATCTTCATCTGGAGCTGCAAGGTTGTCAGCACTGAAGGAGTTCAGCAGCAGGGCGATGAACAGGTTGAGCACCTGGAGAGTAGGAGTGGAAGCAATGATGGCTTGACCAACAAGCTGAGTTCCTCCATAGTCTGCCAGGTTGGCAACCAGCTAGAGGGCAAGACAGCCACACCTGGGCCTCTCTCTGCCCATCCAATGTGCTTTCCTTCTGAGGGGATAGACAGTTTGAGAGCCATTGAGGGGAGTCCTGGGGATGTCCCCAGCAACTTGCCTCATGTGGACAAAGCTTGGAAACACATTGTCTGCCATGGAGAAGGATCAGCCCTGCTGAACCAAGGGACATTCAGGCATAGCAGAAAGGAACATGTATGGGTCTGCCCCGGGACTGCTGTCATCTGCCAAAGCCCTGGGTTCTTTTCCTTGCCTTGGGGTCCTGGGTAATCTCCTTGCTGTTTCTAACTTCATGTACTTCTCCCATGAGCAGAGAGTGGGGACTCCCATCCTTCTGGAATGGTCGTGAAGACGAAACTACTTGAGAGCTCTAAGAGTGCTCAGAAAGAGAAAATTCCTGCCTGAGGGTTAGGGGCCCCTATAGCTCTGCAGCCATGCTGAGCTCAGCCTAGAAGAAAGGATCTTCAGCCAACCCCTTAACTTGGGAATTGGGCGGGGGGAAGGCATCTTTGGCTCCAGGACCCAGGTGGGAAAGACTGAAAAGTTTGGGTTTGTTGTTTCATCTCTTCTGGTTTAGCTTTCATAGAAAAGAATCCAAATTGGTTGACTTTCAGGGCAGTAAGAAAGGGGCTTCTGAGGTCCACATGTCCCCCTACAACAGCCAGCACTGGTACAGCAAGGGTGCCCAGAACCACAGTGGGTGGGGATAAGCTGAGGTCAGGGGGCCAACTCAGATAAAGAAGGATGGGGCGGGGGCAATTGGAAGAAAGGTCTTCAGTGAGGCACTCCCAAATGTGGGAGTGGATTTTGTTATTGACATTATGGCATTGGTTGTTGTCCATGACCCAGCTTCTCCCTATCACCTTGTCTCATCTTGTCCGCCCTCCTGCTCATAGCTAGGATCTGTGTAGCTCCGAGAAATCAGTCAGCTCTCATGGCCCTAGAGAAAAATATCTTCTGAGACCCACTAGAGTGGGGAAAGGAAAATTTTCTTCAACAAACAGCTAACAATTACTGAGTTCTTGTTGTGGCCTAGACACTGCACTAGGCAATTTGCATATGTCATTTAATTCCCTGGGTAAGCCTATGAATGAGCACTATCTTCTTGATTTGAAGGAAATTAAAGCTTGAGGAGATTGTCTCTTGTGCTGGGTCATCCAGCTATACTAGTCACAGAGCTGGGATTCTAAACAGGTCTTTCCATCCCTCTCCTATGTGTGTATGCCAGTAAGTCAGGTTACCTTCCTATGCACAGTTCTTAGAACATGCCCCACATGACTTTGCAAAGTTTGAAGACTTACAGCCAGGGAGGTATGATGGGGGCATAAAAATGTGCAACTTCAAAGCTTTTTAGGATAACCCAGAAGTCTTCTCCATTGCCCCCAAGACAGTGCCCCCAGGGAGGCTCAGCACTTACCACCAGGTTCCCCAGCACCATCACTGTCAAGAAAAGGATGAGGCATATGGATTTCTGGCCAACTTCCATGCAGGCCCACATGTTCTCGATCCACTCTCCACACAGGATCCGGAAGACGATGAGGAAGGAGTGGAAGAAGTCATACATGTGCCAGCGTGGCCATTCTTCATTGGGCGCGGAAATATTATGCCGATTGTCACGGTAATTATCCCCGAGTAGCTGCTTGCCAACCAACGCAAAGACAAAGACAATGATGGCCAGGATGATGGTGAGATTCCCCAGTGCCCCCACCGAGTTCCCGATGATCTTGATGAGTGTATTTAAGGTTGGCCAGGACTTGGCCAGCTTGAAGACCCGTAGCTGCAGAGAAACAGAGATTGTCAGGTCCTGGTTACTGTTCTCATCCCTTTTCATCTCAAGCCTTGACCCAAAACCAAAGGTCAGGGAAAAGCACAAGGCAACTCATTTCATTAAGATGGGGGTGCTCCAGGATGCTGCTTTTAGAGACCTTTCTTTCTGTCATCACTTACTTAAAAACATGACCAGCCTTCCATGGGTCCTTATGTATCAACATGCTTCAGCAACTGTGGCAGTTAGTAGTTTTATACTGAGGCGATGGTCTTACCATATGTATTCTATTCTGTAGCCACAGGCTTCCTGAATGTTGACCTATTCTATGTGGCACAATGGAGCTCACAAATAAGTGAGAATGACCCATTTTCGACCTGATGTAAGCTTAGCCTTTTGCAGGGAGATCAGGACCCACTGTATTTGAGAAGTACTGGTGAATCATATCTTAGGGCAGTTCCCAACTTGGGGGCCACGGACAGCATCTGCTACCACCACCAGCTCTGAAATGGCAAGTATATGATTTCATGGACCCAGCATTTACATGCTTGTTTGTTTCATGTCATTGAATGCTAGCCATGCATGGCGCTGTGTGAACTTGTGGGGTATACAGAGAGAGGTATGGGCTCTTGCCCTCATGGAACTAGTGGCTTAGTTATGAAGAATAGGCAAAGACCCAAAAAGATTTTACTGTAAACCCGAACATGCTAAGTCCCACAAGGGAGCATAAACACTATGCATATAGATGTGTAGACTTTTAAAAAATATATTTGTGTGGTTTTTTAATTTATTAGAAAAAAATATCTGGGTTCTACTGTCATGGGTATTTATGGAGCACCTAGTAAAAGTCGGACTCTGGAGTAGGGGTTAAGATGCAATGCCAATCGGGACAGTGCAACAATAGTTTCAGCAGCCACACAGCAGTAAGGCCCAAGGGAGGTTTAATCCTCTTATGCAGGAAGTTCCATTCCTGTGGGGGAGGGGGCGTGCAATGGCCTATGTTCACCTTAGACCCAACCTGAAAGTTATGCTCCACATACTGGAAGCAGAGCCTAAAACACCGTAGACTAAACACAGGCAGCATATAAGCTCAAACAAACACTGAGCACTGGAAACTAGATGGAGCCGTTTTGTGGAGGGTATTGGGAGAATGCCAAGTTTCCTTAGTAACATCACTGCCGCAGATCTCCACTCTCACAGTAAACTCTGGACAAGTGCAAAGGCAGAGACTGGAGTAGGGCCCTTGTGGGGCATGACTGGGGACAGTGAGGGACACACGGGCATGCTCACTGGCCATAAGCTAAGGACCAGACATGACTCTTGCCTTAATCTAATCCAAGTTTCCACTGGTTCCTTAGTTAGTTGGGGTGGGGGTAGGGAGTTTAGAAATTAATATTAGAATCCTGTTAGGTAGCAATTTGTTGTCCATAATTAACCTTATGTTAAACTGCAAGCAAATCGTGTGTAATTGTCATTAGGGGGCATGAATAAGTGGTCCTCTATGAATTCTTTTATTGTCTTTATGGAAGGCAAGAGAAAGAGCCCTTTATTTCTGTTCTAGAGATATCTGAGCTTGGTGGCCCCTAGTGTTAGCTATCAGTCAACACACATTTACAGAGTGCCTGCTGTAGAGCACCTGAATGAGCTGGCTGGCTCTTGCTGGTGTCTAGAGTGAGGGGTCCAGGAAAGCAGCCCCACATGGGTCGATGACTCCAGAGAATCTCACCCCCACCTCCACACAAATGCTTTCTCTACACTTTGCCCAGCTTAGCATTACATCAAAAAGAATTTTTCTTTCTTTCTTTTTTTTTTTTTTTAAGATTTTCTTTATTTGGGAGAGAGGGAGAAGCAGACTCCCTGCTGAGCAGGGACCCTGAGGCAGAGCTCCATCCCAGGACCCGGGGATCATGACCTGAGACGAAGGCAGACACTTAATCGACTGAGCCACCCTGGTGCCCCTCAAAAAGAATTTCTTTATAATATCACATAAGATTTATAAATTGTTGCTTTTAAGTGCTGCTGAATATTGCTTCACATTCAATTAACCATTTCTCTAGTTAATCTCATAATATAAAAACTTCTATTTAGAGGGGAAAAGACTAGAAGGAAATAAACCAAGTTGGTAACATAGGCATATTTGTATGGAAATATATCCAAATATCTTGGATTTTAGAGTTAAACTTTTCTTTATATTTTCAATTTACTTTAATTAGGATGCTTTACTTTTAGAATAGAATGAAAAGTAAGTCTAAAGGTAAGTCTGTCCTCTACTGGGGAGGTCACCACTTGGTGATGAAGTGGACCTTATAACAAATATCAGTAGATAGGGTAATATGGTAGACTACACTGGATCCCCCTTGGGTTTTCCTTTCCATCAAAAAGTTCTTTAGTATGCTGGATAGGGATACCTGGGTGGCTCAGTCAGTTAAGTGTCTACTTTTGGTTTGGGTGATGATTCCAGGGTCCTGGAATGGAGTCCTGCGTCAGGCTCCCTGCTCATCAGGGAGTATGCTCTTCTCTCTTTTTGCCCCTCCCCCTCTGCTCCTGCTCTATCTCTGGTTTTCTCTCTCTCAAATAAATAAATAAAATCTTTAAAAATGCTGGATAATAAAATCTAAAGTGCGTTGATGGTCTATCAGTAATGTAAGTAAATTCTTTAGCCAAAAATTAAATAAATATGGGAATTCAGATATAGAAACAGATTGTTGAAGTTAGCTTTTTCTCTGAAGACAAAACCAAGTGAATCTAGCATAGGTTTTAATGGTCTAATGAAGCATGGAGAGCAGGAAACTTATCTCAGAACCTGTCTAACATAGGAGGTCTAACAGGAATTTCTTCCCCCTTTTAAGACTAGATCCCAAAGAGCTCTAACTTCCTTGTAAGGACACACCAGAAATAAACCCAGGAGAATGCCAGGAAAATTAAATGTCTAGTCCAGGTAGAGAGTGGGAAACTGACACTGAGAATTTAGATCCCCAAAGTGGTGCTCACACAGGATTTTGGCTAGAATTCACACTACTAAGTTGTTTCAACGTGAGAATTTAATTTAGAGAAAACATACAAAGTGACTTGCAGAAGTGAATGCAAATACTTTCTGAAGAAACCAGCCTGCATCCCAGGTCTCAAAGCACCCCCTCCAAAAGTGTCTAAGAGTTGCAGTAAAACAAATACATAATAATGAGGCATCATGAGGGAGAGAGATCCAGGATGTGTATGTGGAAACTGCCACTCAATTTCCTTAGGTAATAAAATTATTAGCTAGAGATGACAGTATAAGTAGATATAATATGCTTAAAGAAATAAAACACAAACTGGAAGATACGGGACTAGAACAAGAAATTATAAACAATAAGTTTTGAAAAATAACCACATGGAACTTCTAGAAATGAAAAATATTACACAACATTAAAAAACTCTAGGAGGATGGGGGCCAGGGTGGTTTAGTGGGTTAAGCCTCTGCCTTCGGCTCAGGTCATGATCCCAGGGTCCTGGGCTCGAGTCCTGCATTGGGCTCTCTGCTCAGCGGGGAACCTGCTTCTCCCTCTCTCTCTCTCTGCTTGCCTCTCTGCCTACTTGTGATCTCTTTCTGTCAAATAAATAAATAAAAATCTTCAAAAAAATCTATGGAGGAGTTTCACATAAGATGTGATAAAGTTTAGAAAAGAATTAATGAATTGCAGGTATACAGAAGAAATTATCCAGAAGGTAGCCAGAAAGACATAGATGGAAAATTTCAAAAAGCCATAAGAACACAGAGAATAGAGTGGGAGAGTTTAATACAGATAATAAAAGTCCAAGAGAAGAAAAAGAGTGGTGTGGAGGTTAGATTTGCCCATATATTGTCTTGGAACTTTCTGAAACTGAAGAAAATCTCAAATCTGTAGATTCAAGAAATCAAAGAATCTTGAGCATTATAAATGAAAAAATAAATAAATGCATAGCTAAACACATACTAATGAGATTACAGAACAGCAAAGACAAAGAGAAGATTTTAAAAGTATCCAGAGAGAAAGGAACAACAGTTAAATTGAAAGCTTACTACTCATCACTGAGGAACGACTCACACTATGGAATAAATAAATCTTTGATTAACTGAGAAAAAGTAACAATTAATTATCAACTTTCTTTACATTCATTAGAAATTGCGCTTAAAGACAAGGGCAAACTGAATGGCAAATTTCAGATAAATAAAACTGAGAGAGGTTCTTTCCAGAAGACATCCACTTAAAGAAATTCTAAAAAATCTTCAGGCAGAAGGAAAGTATCATATGCAAGAATGTAAAAAGAGGGGCACCTGGGTGGCTCAGTGGATTAAGCCGCTGCCTTCGGCTCAGGTCATGATCTCAGGGTCCTGGGATCGAGCCCCGCATTGGGCTCTCTGCTCCACAGGGAGCCTGCTTCCTCCTCTCTCTCTGCCTGCCTCTCTCCATACTTGTGATCTCTCTCTCTGTCAAATAAATAAAATAAAAAAATTAAAAAAAAAAAGAATGTAAAAAGAGCAAGGATGTGCTAAGCCTGAGGGTGAATCTAAATGAGCATTGAGTGGATACAATAATAAAGTCTTATGGGGCATGACAGAGACTGGCTATATAGTGACCATGCACTTCTGCTCCTCTCAGACACAAAGGAAGACTGCTTTCCTATTTCAACTGCAAATAGTTGAGATCATGTTATTGGATTCTGGCTTAATGGAATGCAGATGGAGACAGAAGTAGTATATGCTACTTTCAGGCATAACCATAAAACACCAATGCACTTTCTCATCCCCTCCCATGGCCACTGTAGAGGTCACCCATTGAAGATGGTGACATCATATCATACTGGATACCCAAGTCACTCCTCAGAGCAGACACACCAGGAGAACTTCCCAAACAGCAATGAATATGTTGTGATACAGAAACTTCTGTTATGTTAACTCACAGATGTAGAGATTGTCACAGTAACTTAGATGTACTTATCTTGAGTAATGTAGAAACTGGTACACTGAAAAGAGCTCTTGCCATTTCAAGATAGCAAATGTGTGGCACTAGCTTAGTGGTCATGTTGAGGACAACAAGAAAACTGATATGAGAAGGCTCCAAATGTCCTGATCTGTGTGGCAATGGCAGAACCATTGCCTGTGATAATATGGGGCAGATCATGAGCCTCATGGGCCAGTAGCCCTAGGGGAAAGGTTTATAAAACAAAACCTTAGTATCGTGGGTCAGATGTAGAAGGTTACATCTCTCAAGCTATTACAGGAAAGGGATGAGCTTGGAGAATACTGGGCTGATTAAAAAGAAGTAAAAGGAAATAGAATCCAGAAATTTAGAACCTTGAAGTTTCAGGAAAGTACACTGTTTTAGATCCTAATCAGTTAAGCAATAGGATCAAGTCTTTAAGTATTGAAGACCAGTTAAATTTTTCAATGAAATGAAGCAAATCTCTGCAAAGATTCTCTAAATGCTGTGGCCACCGTTTGAGAGCCACCACTTGAGAGAGAAAGGCATGGGGGTGAGAAAGCAAAGAAAAAAAGGGGAATTGAGAACTTCGCCACAGACCACAGAGAGGTTTGAAGCCACCTAACTTTTGAAGGAATTGCATTGTAAAAGAAGCCATGAACCCTGATTGAAAAAGCCTTTGCCTGTTTAAAGCTGAAAAAAAAAAAAAAAAAAAGGCTTGGCCATGTTTCCACAAATAGAAGGCAAGCTTTGAAGACTGTACAGACCTTCCTTGGATGTGGCAACATCACTTCTTGAAGGAGTCCCGCCTGGAGCTGACTGACTTGCATCAGAAAATGACATGAGTGAGAAAGGAACCTTGACTGGGTTAAGCTATGGAGTTTTGGGGATTGTTTGTACAATAGATAGAATTATTTGTCATTGATTAAGTCATATAGCTTCTTTTTAAACAAGATAAAACTAAAATACATAATAATAGTAAGTTGGGAATTATTTATGATTGATTGAATCATATAGCTTTTTAAAAACAAGAAAAAATTAAAATGCTTATTAGCACAGTAGTAAGTTGGGATGGGATATATGGAGTGAAAAGTGGTCTTGGAAAGTAGAGGTTTTAGCTAACTTTTGACTTTAATTAAATAATTCCCAAGGTAACCACTCAAAGAATAAAAACAGAGATGTTTGCAAACTAATAAAGGAGGAAAATGAAACAGGAAAAAATAAACAGTCCAAAATAAATCAAAAATTGAGGAAGAGAGGGGGTGCCTGGGTGACTCAGTTGGTTAAGTGTCTGCCTTTGGTTCATTTCATGATTCTGTGTTCCAGGGACCAAGCCCAGCAGGGAGCCTGCTTCTCCCCATCTCTCTGCCCCCCACTCCCCCATGGCTCATGTGCTTTCTCTCAAATAAATAAATAAAATCTTAAAGAAAGAATTGAGGAAGACAGGGAACAAAAATACTAAGACAGATGAAGCAAACAGAAAACCCAAAATACGATAAGCACAAATCCAAACATATCAGTAAGCATAATAAAGTAAGTGGGCTAAATGTTTTGGTTAAAAGACAAAGATTGGATTGTCAGAGGTAAATAAGAATCCAAAATCTGACTGTATTCTATTTATGAGACTCATACAAAACCCCTAAATGTATACAAAAGTCGTAGAAAAAAGGATGGGTAAAGATACATCATGCAAATTCTATATCAAAGGAAAACAGGGTCTTTTAATTTTTTTTTTTGTCTTTTAATTTTAATAAGAGGCAGATAAGGTTTTTTTTTTTTTAAAGATTTTTTTTATTTTATTTATTTAACAGAGAGAGAGATCACAAGTAGGCAGAGAGGCAGGCAGAGAGAGAGGAGGAAGCAGGCTTCCTGTGGAGCAGAGAGCCTGATGCGGGGCTTGATCCCAGGACCCTGAGATCATGACCTGAGCCGAAGGCAGCGGCTTAATCCACTGAGCCACCCAGGCGCCCCAGGTTTTTTTTTTTTTTTAAGGCAGAAAGCATTTTTTAGGGAGAAAGAAGGTCAGTTCTTACTGATAAAAGTTTCTCTTTACAGGGAAGATATAACAACTTAAAATATGTATGCATTTAATAACACAACCTCAAGATAGAACCATAAGGAGAAACAGACCATGCCATAATCATAGTGGGAGATATTTTTATACACTACCATCTCAGTAATTGCTAGAACAGGCAGACAAAAATAAGCAGGGATGTAGAATATTTGGACCGCACAATGAACTTTCTCTACCCGATGGATATATGCAGAGTATTGTACCCTACAACCGCAGAAGACACCTTTTCAAGTGAATAAGGAACATTTTCGACATGCTGGGCCTAAAGAAAATTACAATAAATTTCAAAGCATTGAACAAGCCGTGCATGTTCTCTAAGTGTAATACAATTGAGCTAAAACTTGATGGCATAAAGATAACTAGAAATTAAGAACTGTGCTTCTAATTAACCTTTGAGTCAAAGAAGAAATCAAATTTGAAATTCGAAAATATTTTAAACCAAATAATAAAGAAAATTCTACATATTAAAGTAGTTCTTAGAAGGAAATGAAGTCTTCAATGAATATATTGGAAAGGAAAATAGGTTGAAAATTCCATCTTAAGAAGTTAGAAAAGTGTAAAACATGTAGGATGGAGGATGTAATTAAGATAAGATGCAGCATTACTTGAAATAGAAAACATCAATGAAGGAGAAGAGACCAATGAGCTAAAAGTTGGTTCTTTGAAGAGACTAATTAAATTGAGGACCTTTGGCAGGGCTAATATAGTAACAGATGAGAGAAAGCACAAATCACCATTTTTAAAGAAAGAAAAAGGTAACATAAGTAAGTGCAGGTGATATAGACCCTTAAAATATAATGGCATAGCACACATGACTTTATGCCAAAAAACTTGAAAATTCAGATAAGGGAATTTTTAGAAAACTATAACTTACCAAAACCAATTTGAGAAACAGAAAACCTGAGTAGTCGCACAGCCAGTAAGAAAATTAAGTCAGTCATGAAAAATTTTGACCTCAAATGGCCTCATTGGTGAATTCTACCAACCCTATAAGGAGTAAGTAATTTCAATCTTATCCAGAGACTGGCTATAGGGGAAGAGGACTATTTCTCACGTCTTTTTATGGAAATTAGTGCAACCTTGATAGCTAGCTGCTAACACCTGGCAAGTGCAACGTAGGAAGGAAAATTACAGGCCAAATATTACTCATCAATAAAGATGCAAAAATTTTAAGCAAATTATAAGCAAACTGAAACTTCCATTGTATAGAAAAATGTATCATAATCAAGTTGTGTTCATCCAAGGAAGGCAATGTTGATTTTACAGCAGAAAATCAATTAATGTAATTCACCACTTCAATGCATTAAAGGACAAAAATCATTTGATTATCTTAATACATGGAAGACAGTTGTCTGATAAAATTAAACCTCCATTCAATGTAAGTATACTTAACAAAAGAGAACTTCCGAAACCGATAAAAGTTTCTTTTTTATCTTTTAAAAAAATAAACATCACACTTGGTGAAATATTGAAAGCAATCTCTTTGAGATCAGGAAAACAGCAAGGATGTCTGCTATTAACATTTCCTTTCACCAGTATACTGGGCATCTTAATCATCACAATAGTGTAGGTAAAAGAACCAAATGGTATAAGCATTAGAAAAAAAAGAAACAAAACTCATTATTTGCATATGATATGATTGTGTTAAAAAACTTGAAAGACTGTATAGATAAATCAGAATTAATAAGAAATTTCTGGATACAAAAGTACTACGTAGCAAAATGTTAATAAAAAACACTCAGAAAAAGACATTTAAAAAGAGATTTCATTTATAATAGCATAATGAACTAGGGAATATCTAGGAATAAATCTAACAAAAGATGGAGAAAATTCCTAATGGAAAGAAATTATAAAACTCTAGGGAGAGATTATACAACTATTGAAAGATTGAAAAAAATGGAGAGTGTGCTGTTTTCATAGGTCAGAAGACTACATAATGTAAAGGTTGCATTTCTTCCCAAATTGATGTATAAATTATTACAGTCCCAATAGAAAAGAACAACAGTTTTGTGTGTATGTGGGGATGTAATTTGGCAAGTTGATTCTAAAATGAATACAGAGGTGCAGGGGCTGAGATATTCTTGAAGGAATAAGACGAGGTGGCTGACTTGCCTTATAGACACAGACATGCTCAAGGCAACTGCAGGACTTAAGACATGTGGTTATTGCTACAAGGACAGACCAGTGGTTGCATGGAGCCAGGATATCAGTGGTGGGAAGGGAGGCAATGCTACTTTGAGAGAGAGCAAAAAGCAAAAAGGAAGACACAGCATTTTCATTTCTTCCTTTTGTCCTTATTTTCCTCCTTTCTTTCAATCAACAAGTGTTTATTGATGGACATTGTGATAGAATAGCAGACAAGGAAATCCTGGTTTTTGTCTCACAGATGATTGCAAACTGTGTAAAACAGATTAATTTGCTGGGAGAATCCAACCTAAGATAATGTGGTCAGGAAGAACCTCTCTGAGGATGCAATGTGTGGGTTGAGCCAGGAGAAATGAGAATGAATGATCTAAGTAAAGACAGGGGAAAAACATCCTGGGCCGAGGGAGTGAACGTGCAAAGGACCGGAGGCAGGAATAGTTCTGTTAAGTGTGACAAAGGGAGAGGAGGTCTCTCTGGCTGGAGCAAAGTGGGCAAAAGGAGATTGTTGGCAGAAGTAAGCAAGTCTTGATTTTGTCAACTTTGGAGACCATCGAAAGGACTCTGGATTTTGTCCTCAGAGCAATGGGAGACCACTGAAGACTTACTTGTAAGCAACAAAAGATGATAATACTAGGATAAACTGTGTGCCTGTGGTTGGCCAGGGGAGGTATATGGGAACTCTGTGTGCTGTCTGCTCAATTTTTATGAACAATCTAAAACTGTTCAAAGAAATAAAGTCTATTAATAAAAATGATGAAACTGACAATATGGGCTGTGTGAATTTTCTACGGTAATGTCCATAGCTCAGGGTTAGGCACAGCAGAGGGAATATTTGTTTCAGCTTCAATATTTGATAGGGTTTTGCCCAAATACAAAAAGGTGAAGGGCTAGAGCCAAAAGATGGTTGAGTTTCTTTCAAGGGTATCATAATACTGAGGGACCATGGTATCTAAGTCACTTAATGAGGAATGGGAAGGTGGTGGAGGAGGAGGACTAAGGGCCCCCAGAAAAGCATGGGGGTGGTGGCTGTGGTTAGGGAATGGTGAGATGAGCAGCATGTCAGGATCAGGAAGGTGGGACAGGTCAGATCAGAGAGACAGGTCCCTGGAGGATTCTGTAGGCCAAGGCTATGGAATAAACCTGCCTATTTGTGGTTGTTTGAGAATATAGGCTTCATGGAGTCAGCAAAAGAAGCACGTAGATTTGAAAACACCAAGCTTGTATTTCCCCAAGTGTGCCAAAAATGTTCATATTTCAGTAGAAAACTAACTTCAGGCCCTCCCAGGGCATAGGGAGTATGGACTCTTCTCCCTCAATGTTTGTGCATGGGGGATCTTACATGGACCATTAACGGGTGCCTGCCTCTTGACATCATTTTCTAGGTACTTAGAGAAATCTGTCCTTCTAAAAATCTGTCTTTCTAAAAAATCTGTCCTTCTAAAAAATCTCTCCTTCTAAATCACTAAAAAAATTGTTTTCATTCCTAACTTCTCAAGTTTCCACATTATGAGTACAGGGCCCTGTAGGCCCACTATGCCGTTCTTTCCATAGGACAATGAAAGACGTCATCTCAGACAGATGTCACTAACTGGTGGTATATGACACAAATGTGTCCCAGGATATGCTTCATTTGACTTTTAGAGTGTCTTTTTAAAAACTGGATTAGTAGCCCACATTAAAGTATGGATTTCTTGTTTCTTATGAAAAGCTGCAGACTAGGACAGTAACGGATAGGAACACTTCCTTGGCATAAATCTCCCTGACTCCTATGTAAATGCCCCTCCCTGGGGTCAAACACTGTGTTGGGTCTGCCTACCTGTGTATGTGGGACAACTATTCAGTGCCAAGATCTCTTGCTTGGCCACCTTTATGTCATCTTCTGCTTGATTCCTGTAGCCCTTTGAGTTTGCCGTCCCACCGCAGGTGAACCAAGTCGGGGAGCTCAGTGCTGCTTCGCCGGCTCCCACACTAAGGCCCCCAGCAGACCGTCTGGCCTAGAAGTGGGTGTTGTGAGATTGCTGGACATTCTCTCTTTCACTCTGTCCTCTCTCTCTCCAAAGCTGGACACTGGACCCTAGTTGGCACTAAGAGAATACTGAGGATGGTAATTAGCCCGTGCTAAAATGCCATGCTATGTCAAAGGGGTTAGCTCTGTGCCTGACGCATTATCAGTGCTCAAGAGACAGTAGCTGCGATGATCATCACTGTTACTGTTATTGGATAGAGAGCAAGAGGGTACAGTTGAGGGGGCCCAGGCCCAGAGATGAGAAATCATGCCCCACTTTTGAGTAAATAGAAAGGACCAAGTCTTTAGCTCCCTGGAACCATGCCCTGCCTCCTCCACACAGGGACAGGAGAGAAAGAGATTGCCAGCTGCTGAGGTCCCTGAATGACAGCATCTGTTCCCAGAAGTGTAGCTCCCTGAATGTGGAGGGAGTCTCCCCAAGTCGCCAAGAGAGAACATTACCAAGCGGAAGGTCCGCAGCACTGACAGGCTCCCCTTCTTGGCCGCACCCAGCTCTATCAGGCTCACAGTAACAATGATGCAGTCAAAGATGTTCCACCTCTTCTGGAAGTAGTAGTAGGGATCAAAGGCAATGATTTTGAAGACCATTTCAGCAGTAAAAAACACAGTAAAGACCTGTGGTTGGAAAGAAGAATCCGTCTCAGCAGGGTCTGTGGAGTTAGGGGGCAATGACAAGTAGGGCAACAGGGAAATGTCTAGTTTAAAATAAAATAACAAGTTACTTTACTTTGTTTTCATTTAGGTTCTAAATACTCTGTGAACTCTTGAAGGACTGGGGATGGAAACACTCAATGTGACACCCAGAGAGACTCTGGACCAGTGCTCAGGAGATATGCATTAGAACCCAGGCTTTAGTGTTTTCATATAAATGATGGTAGAGGAGGATGATCATTAGGATAATAATTATTATATAATTATCTAAATGAGAAGTCAATCTGGTTCAGTTAGTTAAAAGCTGGGATTGTGGGGCAACACAGACCCAGAGAAAAATCCAACTTAGCCATGTCCCAGCTTGTGAAAGCAGACAGAGTCAATTTCCTCATCTGTATAATGGGCATAAAATGAGAAAATGCATACACAATCCTCAGCAAAGGTCCCGGCCAATAGTACCTCATTAATAAATAATAAGCTGTTAAACTAGAGCAATAATAATAAGTTCTAAAAGTCTTTCAGCTCTGGGTGTCTTTAGTTGTCTTAAAAAGGGCAGGATTCTGACACTGAGAAAGGTCAAGTCCAGGATCAGGTCTTGGGAAAAGCAGCAGAAAGGGAAATAAGTAGGGAAGAAGGATCGGGTGCTATTTTCTCGTTTGCTCTTAGCAAAGCCTCTCACCGGCCTGGGAAAGACGTGGTTACATCGCCTTTACACAGGAGGAAAGGCTGGGAGTTTAAGTGATCCGCCCAATACCACAGACTGCAATTCTGTAATTCAAAGTGCATGTACTGAGTGCATTTTGCAGACAAGTGAGGCGTGGTGGGGTGGGCTGAGGTCCTGTGTCCTACGGAGACTGGGTCAATGGGCTCCATCCTCACGGCTGTGCCATCTTGGGCAGGATACTCAATCTCTCTTAGTCTCAGTGCCTTCTTTCGGGCCGTGAGGGTGGTGATAGCCTCACAGCATTGTTGTGTTGTAGAGATAACAGTGACAAAGTGACAAACTCTGCCTGCCTTTCTTGCTTTCTTTTTAAAACATGGCACTATGCTTTGTGCCAATGGTGAAGACCTTTTTCATTTCCTGTTACAACTTCTCCAGCTGTAAAATGAGAGTGTGGGCTCTGAGGTCTCTTCTGAAAGACCTTCTGTGGTTTGTGCTGACTTCTCGGAAATAGGATTTTCCTTCTCTTTCCACTTCCCCTCTTCATATCAACTTTAAATAGAATGTGGCCTCTCAACCCAGGTGCTGCCAAAATATAATGGCAAGCTATGCTGGTTCCATAGTGTCCCAGAACCTGCTGGAATCCTTTTCACATCACTGGATTCTGGGAGAAGGGGAGGTTTCTAAGGAAGAATAGTCACATTTCCCAGAGACTCTTCCTCTCTACTTAAGTCTGCAGCCTATGAGGAGTTAGAGGAGCTGGACAATCCTAGCAGATCAAATAGGCTACCTCTAGTGGGGTAGATATTGCAGTGAACATGGAGGCAGGATCCTGAGCTTTTTACCTTCGGCTTACCGTGTAGTGAAGTCCAGTATGGATTTTCTCTTTTTAAAAGCAAATAATACTAAAAAGAATTAATGGAGGACAGCTCAAAGTTGTCTACAAAAGAAAAGTTCTGACTCCCTAGTGCTTTGGTTACAACAGCAACCACATTTCCATGTTCCCTCCCTCCCATTGCCTTCCCCGCTCCTCCCCCACTCTGTCTGCCCTTAAATGATGTCACTGAAAATCCACCACCACTGTGTTTTGCAGTCATAAAAGCAATAGAACTCGGAGGAAACTTTGCAAGTCCATAGGCTGTCTTTAGATGTGAAAGTGACATTTATCCTAATTTCAATGTAGATGCAGCTGTGATACAGAGAATTCCAGTGCCTGACCTACGTTCTATAAACAGGGAGCTAGCTGCCTTTTGGTCAGGACTCTCCAGGTCCGTTTCCGTGTGCTGGTTTATCTGAAAGAAATTTGCACCAGCTCAGCCTGGCTCTCCAGGCTTGACTTTCCCTCTCAGTGCCACCACATCTCCAACACCTCCCCTCTCTCTATCACCACTCCATTGAATGAAAGCATGCTGCCACCACACCCAAAGCCCCCCACCACGACAGCTGGTCGAAGGCTGCCAGCGTACTCACAATGTTGCCTATCTGGAGCATGGCTTCGAAGGCGGCACTCATTCCGTGGTGCTCCATGGCCATGAAGACTGTGTTCACCACAATGCACAAGGTGATGGTGAGCTCTGCAAAGGGGTCTGTCACAATCCCAAAGAGAAGTGTCTTGAGCTTCACCCACATGGGGCAGCACTCCCAGATCAAATACTTCTGAGCCAAACTGGTCAAGCAGGGTGGGCACCTCCGTTCGGATTCCTCCAATTCTGTATCACAGGTGTGGTCAATGACAGCTGTCAGCCATGTATCCTCTCATGCTCCCATCCCCTGGTCATCCCCTAGACCTTGTCAATACTAATACCACTGGCAGTTTCTGCCCCAGCACCCTACTGATGACCTTTTCCTATTTTCTGAGCTCCTTCAGTCCAGGAAGTGCAGTCCAATCTCTGTCCCCATTCAGTCCCCCAAAGCATGGACCCTACACTTTTTAATTGCCCAACCCCCAGTCATGTTCTTAGTTCTCCATGTACCTGGCTTGGATTTCATGTCCAGCCCTCTATAAACTCCCTTGCAGACACCCTTAGTTCTCTTGCCCTTCTCCACTCCTCTCTTTCCCTGAACATGCAGATTCTTCTGTGTCTGCACCAACCACGTAAACCTGGTCAGAAAAACTATACAACCATGCAGACTGGTCCCACTAGCGAGTCATGAGTCCCAGCTTGTCACAGTCCAGAAATTCTGCCATGTTTCTCCATTTCAATCTACTCCCTCAGTCTTCTAGACTACTATTTCTCACTTCCCCACTCTCCTCCAATCTTCCCCTATCTACTTACTCGTTGCTGACCAGCATCTTTTGATTTCCCTCAGAATATAGAATCACTCACAAAAGAACTTCCCCTTCTTCTTTTCAGTGAGTTTCCAAGGAATCTACAAGTTTATCACCATGTTCTGTACCCTATCCAGCATACGAGCTCACTCTACTCCTATTTGTGTACCTGCTCAAGGCCTGTGTCATCCCCTTTCTCTGCCCTCCAGACTATACCTATTAGCATGTGAACATGCTTTAAGTGTATTTCTACTTTTCAAAAGATATCCCTGGGACCCTTGTAATTCTTCATCTACTGTCCCCTTAGCAACAAAATTCCTTGTAAGAGTTTTTTACATTCAACTTTCTCTAATATCTCACTTCTGTTCCCCCCCCCCCCAACCCCAGGAATCAGGCTTTTACCTCTTCCACATTCAAATAATCAATTTCTAGTTATCCCCTTACTCTGCCTCTCACAGCATTTGACAGATTTTGTAATGTTCTCCTTGAAATCCCTTCCAGGACATCATAACCTCTTGGTTTTTCTCCCTTATCAGTGACTTCTCAACTTCAGTTCCTGTCTTTCCCTTTCCTGCCTCTGAATGTTGGAGATCTCAAGCATTCTCTCCTTGATATTTCTTTTTTCCCCTCTCTAGGTAATCTCCCTGAGCCCCATGGTCTTAAAAAAACCATCGCTATGTTATCTGCCCCAGATTATATGTTGAGTTTCTGATCTTTTCCTCAAGCAACAGGCTCACCTCTAGCTGCTTCCATTGACTCTCCATGTGGATGTGTAACTGGGCCACTTCAACAGAAGGCAACTGTAGAGGTCTATCTATAAATTCTCCTGTAAGATACACACTCTGCAGATATGCCAGCCCACGTGGCAAGGAACGATGCTGCCCATTGATTATACTACTACTACTACTACTACTACTACTACTACTAGAAACAACTGATAAAATCCATTATGAAAAATGATGAATTAGATTTACTTATGGAGATGTAAAACAAAACAAAACAAAACAAAACAAAACTTCGTATATATGTGACCTGTGTGTGTGTGTGTGTGTGTATGTGTGAATGCATGGAATGTAGCATGAAAGATACATGAGAAACTGAGAGAGTGCCCTGGGACACTGGGGAGCATTAAGTCTCTTTAGTATGAGAAACACATAGTTTTCTTTGTATATGCATCTGTAGTATTTGAATTTTTTTGCTATATATATTTTTTCAGAAGAAAGGAACTTATAGAAATAATATATGCTCCCAAATTTTGCTAAGTTTCATTTTCCTATATGTAAATAAAAAAATTATGTGTAGTCAAAATTATCTGTGTTGTTCCTTATGTTTACTTGTTTTCATGCCTTGCATTATAAGCCATTCTCATCGCAAGATTTAAAAAACAGCTATTCACATTTTCTCCTGGTTCTTTTGTAGCTTTACTGTTCCCTTAAAATTTTAGTGCATTTGGAGTTTATTTTGAGTAAGGATTAAGATATTAATCCAGTTTATTTTTTTCCAACCTCTGGTTATTTATAAAAACACTGTTTATTGCATAATATCTAATTTTCCAAAGGATTTGAAATTTCATTTTGGTCTTAAGTTATTTCCATCTATGCCCATGTACTTTCATATGCAAGTGTCCATTTCTGTTCCATAGATCAAACTATTTTCACTACCACACTGTTGTAATGACTTATAATCTTTGTAAGCCTTTAGAATCTTCCAAACATTTTGTCAAATAAAGTAAAAAAAAAAGCTGAGAAAAATAATTGTGCTTCATATCATAGACAAAATGCTCATTTCATTAATATGTACAAACTCTTAAAAATCAATGAGAAAAAGACCAAACCAATAGAAAAATGATTTGACAATTTCTAAAAGGAAAATTCAAATGGTTTATAAATATTTGAAAAGATGTCCAATAATACTCAAAATGAAAGAAATGCAAAATAAAGCTATACTAAAATATTTCATGGATCAGATTTGCAAAGATAAGACAGTTTGATAATTGTATTTTGGAGGGTGTGGTTTGAAAGCCAGTATCATCCATTGTTTGGGTGGGTGCAAGTTGATATATTTATGCAGAGAATCCTTTGTCGTTCAAAACTAAAAATGCTTACCCCCATGACAAAGCAATTTACTTTGAAGCATTTAACCTATAGTGCATGTAGAAAGTGATGTAGTGACCGCAGAATTTACTTCCCATCAAGAAGGGAATGGCTAACTAAATTATGGCACTTCTATACAACATAGTACTAACAGTTATTGGAAAACGTAAGAGTACTTACGTGGAATGATTTTCAGAATATATTCATTGAAAAAATTATGGCACAGAATAGCATATGTGATATGCTACCGTTTTCAAGGGAGAAGGAAGACTATATATTTTTAATTGAGCATAACAAAATATTTTTGGGAGGAAACACAAAACAACTGGTTTGGACATTTTTTCTGGAAAGGAGAGATGGGTAGACAGAAATATTTCTCTTTTTTAAAATATGCCCATTAGTGTGTTTTAAATCGTGTATAACATATTGCCCATTCAAACAAAAATGTTCTAAATAAAAATTTGATAAACAGATTTTATTTAAAATAATGGAGCAAAGAATGTGCTGCTCTTTCCACTTCCAGAAATCAACAAAAGCATCCAGGAGACTGAGAAATAGAAATGCAAATTCTTGGCAATGATTTTGTGGATTTGGTACCAAAAGCAAAGTCCACTAAAGCAAAAGGAAAGACACAGGATGACATCAACTAAAAAGCTTCTGCAAAGGAAACCATCAACAAAAGGAAAAGGCAACTTATGGAATCAGAGAAAATTGCAAGCCATTCATCTGATAAGGAGTTAATATCCAAAATATATAAATAACTCTTACATATCAGCAGCAAAAAAAACCCTCAAATAATTTGATTTTAAGTGGGCAGAAGAACTGAGTAGACATTTTTTTTCCCAAAGAAGATGTACAAATGGTCAACAGGTACATGAAAAGGTGTTTATATCACAAATCAGCAGGGAAATGCAATTAAAAACGCAATGAGATACCACCTCACACGTGATAGAATGGCTATCATCAAGAAGACAAGAGATAATAAGTGTTGGCAAGGATGTGGAGAAAAGGGAACCCTGGTGTACTGCTGGTGGGGATGTAAATTAGTGCAGCCACTGTGGAAAACAGTATGGAGAGTCCTCAAAACATTAAAAATAGAACTACTATGTTAGTTCCAAAGAAAATGAAATCAGTATCTCAAAGAGACATCTGTTCTCCCCATGTTTATTGATGCACTATTCACAATAGCCAAGATATGGAACAATCTAAGTGTCCATCAATAGATGGATGGATATAGAAGATGTGAGAAACACCCACCTGCCCATACACCCTCCTCCCAACACGGGAATATTATTCAGCCACAAGAAAGAAGGAAATATTGGTGTTTACCCTTAAACTTGAGGACATTATGCCAAGTGAAATAAGTCAGATAGAGCAAGGTAAATATTGATGCTACACAGTATCACTTCTATGTGGAATATTAAAAAAAAAAAAAGAGATGAACGTGTGAGGTGTGAGGGATGTATTCATAACCTATATAGGGAAAGCCTTTCACAATGTATACATGTATCAAATCATCACAATGTACACTTTCAATATTTTACAGTTCTGTCAATTATACCTCAAAAACTGAAAAAAAACTCCCAAAATAATAATAATATAAAAAAAGGATGTGCTGCCCCTCTACTTCCAGAAGCCACTAAAGGCATCAAACCTGAGAGACAGAAATGCAAACTCTATTTTTAACGAAACTAGGAAACATCTGTAAAAATCAAATCATAAGTTATGTGCAAAGGCTAGCAAATACAACCCAGGTCAATCAGAGTACAGGAGAATGCTCTGAAAGGACACTTGGAATGACAGCAATATAAACTGGCAAAGAATGTTTTCTAAAGCAGTTTGCACACCCTGGAGGCAAAATCAACGATCTCTAGCTGAAACAAAAGCAAGCACTTCCCTGGACCTATTCCGGCACTAAAAAGCACAGGAAGCGTGTTGCATTAAAAATCTTGCAGATGCGCCATTGTGTCAGGAAGCGCATGTCTGTGAGGCAAGACAGGAAAAAACTCTGCCTTGTAAACAGCCTTAACTGTTGCTGATCTTGAATGTCTGGGGAGACCCAGAGTCTAAGCGAATCATGGGCTTGCTAGCTTGGAACGTGATCACAGCTCTTTCCTTGAAAGACTCCTGCAGAAATTTAAGCCAGAAAGAACTTCCTTCTTTTCCTTCAGCTACAATTAGAGATGCCATTTCTCCTATTAACATTCTTCACTTGTGCACCCTTTCCTGTCGCTTCAGGAATCTATTGGATATTCTCTCTTTCCTTCAGTCTTTCCCATTCTCACAGATCCTCCCCATTAGCATGTAAATATACTTTTTAAAAACTCCATACAAGAAAATAAATAAACAATGCTACTTACACCCTGGTGATGTTTTACTATCTCCTCCCTTTCACAGGCAAACTTTTTTGAAAAAGTTGTCTGTATACAATATCTCCTTCTCCTCCCACCACACCTCCCTTCTTCAACCTCCTCCCGTACTCTGCAAATCCTCACTTCTTAGATCACCAAAGACATCCCTATAACTAAAGCCCCTGGACTCTTCTCAGACTTAATCTTACTCGATTTTCCTACATCATCTTTTGATGCTTTTGACTTTTCTATTCTTCCTGAAGGAATTCAGACCCCAGGTCTGTGTTGTATTCTTCTGGGTCTTCTCCTATTTCTGGACATTCCTTCTTAGCTTCTTCTGCTGACTTTGTCTCTTCTGCTCAATCACTACACATTATAGTTTCCTTAGAACTCTGTCCCAGGTCTTCTCTTCTTACTCAATTCCCCTGTCATCTTATCCACCTGCACCTTTCCAAAATTATCATCTACATTCAAACAGCTTTCAAATATGTATTTCTAGGTCATCCTCATCTTCTAAGTTCTAGACCCATTTATTACGAATCTGACTTCCTCCTGGAAATTCTTACCTGAATGTCCCAAGGACACCTGAAACCTGCTATGTCCCAGACTCAACCCATGATCTTCCCTCTCATCATTCCCCAGTGAATCCCACTAAAGTATTCCTTTCACAAGCTGTTGCACCAGTATCCCTTCAGTTGCTTATGCCAGAACCATGTGAACCACCAAGTCCTGAATCTTATGTCCCTGAGATAGCTCTTAATTCTCCCAATTCCCACCACTCTTACTGTTACCACCACAAGTCCAGGCACTGCCATCTCTCAGCTGGTTTCCTCCCAACTGGTTTCCTTGCCAACACTCCTCCCCTTTTAATTCCATTCCCTACATGAATTCAGAGTAACCTTTACAAAATGCAAATGTAGCTCCCTTGCCGCCAATCCTTTAATGGCACCTTACTGCTCTTAGGATGAAGCCCGAAATCCTTAATTTGGTATAGGAAATTCTGTGGGTTTGGCCCCAGTCCATCTCTCCAGCCTTATTTTGAGCTCCTCTCCTCCTTGCTCTCTATGCTCCCACCAGCCACATCAGGCATTTTCATTTCTTTAAATACTAAGCTTTCTTCTGTTTCAGAGATTTTGCTGTCCTTTCTGCTTGGAATATTTCCCTAACTCCGGGCTAAACTTACCATATTTCCTTTAGCATCCTGTACTTCTCCTTCAAGACACTCAGCACACTGGTAATAACTTATTCCAAGTCCCTGTCTCCTACTCAGCATGAGGGTAGAGACTGGGTTGTGTTGACTGCTATGTCTCTGCTTCTGGTCTTCTAGTCTGGACAACTGTCAAATCTTCACTTGTGTGCCAAGCATAGATGGTTCATGTGCCCTGAGCTCAGTGAATCGCCAAGTTCTTACTGGGTTGGGCCAAACTTTCTCAGGCACAATCACTCCCAAAGAGGTGGCCTCTGTAAATTCCAACACAACTCGGACAATGCCAAGTACCCTTCATATATTGTGAGTGTTGTCCGACCAGAGAAGATCAGAAGTCATCTGCCCTATGCTCAAACAACTTTGACCTCTTTGCCCTAGTCTGAAGTTGTCTTTATCCAGATTGTCTTAAAAATGTCAGTGTGTCTCCTGCTTTTCCTAGTCTATTCTTCCTCGAGAGGAAGTCTGTCCTACCTCAGCATATCTGACCATTCCTTATTCTCTTCCTATCTATCAGTTCAGGCCATTCTAATAAGCATCACTCCCAAATGTCACCTTTGTGTGTCACTCTCACTCACCATTCATTCAACAACTGTTTGTTGAATGTCTACCTTATGCCAAGCACTGCTCTTTCAGGTTCTGGAATCTAACCATGAATGAAACAGGTACATCTCTGCCCTCGTTTACTACTGAGTAAATAAGAATAGCCAACATCTGCTGAACATTTACTAAGTGCCAGTTGTGGATCTAGACCCTTTACTTATGCTAACTCACTTAATCCTCAAAAAATGTTACAAGATAAATACATTTTCACTATTTTACAGGTGAGGCAATTGAAGCATAGAACAGTTAATGGAGATCCAAAGTTGCACAGCTTATCCTGCGTGGCAGAGCCAGGAAGCAAACCCGGGCAGTCTAGCTCCCCGGTGTGTGTTCTTAACTATCATGCTCTATTGCTTCTCATCAATTCTGAGACCTTTTTTGTTCTTACCTGGGTTGGAATGTGTTTGGAACACTCTTTTTGTTAATTCTTGTCTCTTTCCTGGAAAATACATTGCATGTGCCATTCATCTGTCTGGAACTCTCTCCCCTACTTTCTCTTAAGTCTGAATCCCTTACTTCATTCAGATTTCTGGTCTCCTTAGGGAGAACAGCTTTTTGCATCCACCTTATCTGAAATAGCCCCTTTGTAGTCCTGTCTTTCCCATCTCCTTCCCTACTTTATTTTTTCCCCTCCTTCTTATCATTACCTGAAAATCTTTTTTTTAAATTTTCTGTATGCTCTGGCACACATGTAAATTCCGTGTGTGCTGGCGTCTATCTTGTTCACCACTGAATTCCCAGCACCAGAATAATGCCAGACATAAAGCAGGTGCTGCACAAATGCTTGTTGAAGAATAAATAAATGAAAAAAAAAGAGGAAGATGAAGCTTGAAAGTTCTGGGCCATAAAAGAAGAAGCAAGCTGTTTGTATTTAACATTAACTGTTTGATGGCTAATAGCAAAAAGAAAAAAGAATCCAAGCAACTCACCAGGCCAACAAAAAATCACAGGCATAGCAGCATGTTAACATTCTACGCAGCCATGAAAAATGCTAGGCATACAGACACTATTACAATGAAAAGTGATTTTGGAGGGGTGGGGGGTAGGAGGTTGGGTGAGCCTGGTGGTGGGTATTATGGAGGGCATGTATTGCATGGAGCACTAGGTGTGGTGCATAAACAATGAATTCTGGACCACTGAAAACAAATTTAAAAAATAAATAAAAATTTAAAAAAAAGAAAAGTGATTTTAAAATAATGATCAATGAGGGAAAATAATAAGAAAGAATAGGTACAATATGTACACATGGTTTTTACTGAAATGTGTACGTACACATTTCCCAAAACACAACCTCGTGTATGCAAGAAATGTAACTTAAATGTTTCCCCCCCCATAATTGAATTCAATATATACTGCAAGTCCCCAACCTGGGAATCTTGTGTTAGTTAATTCAATATCTCCTACTACTTCACTATCTGAAGTTGTGTCTGAGTTCTGGAGGGCCCAACAGTGGACTACTGAGCTGGTCCTTGGTCATTGCCAGGTGTATTTTACAAGTCATTGTAGTTCCCATGTGGTCTCTGATGGGAGAGTCACCAAGATGGCCATTCCCTCCCTGCCTCTCACTCACTTCCTTCTCCAGCCC
Organism: Meles meles; assembly: GCF_922984935.1. Taxonomy (NCBI): domain Eukaryota; kingdom Metazoa; phylum Chordata; class Mammalia; order Carnivora; family Mustelidae; genus Meles; species Meles meles. The sequence goes on along the minus strand of NC_060069.1, from coordinate 31,186,420 downwards.
TCTAGCTACTCTCCTGCCATGCAGGCCACAGGGCACTCTCTGGGGCTGCCTCAGGCCCTCTTTACCCAAGTGGGTTATCTTCCTGTTCTACTGTACAGTTTCTATGCCATGATGTGTATGTGGGTCTTTTCCTAAGACTTGCCACCCCTCGCTTCACCTAGAAAGTAAGGTATAGATTGGTTCTGTTTTCAAATCCCTCAAACTTTTGTTTTGTTTTGTTTCTTTTTTTGTTTCATCATGCCCTTCCTCACAGTTAGGATTCAGCCCAGGACTAGAAGGGGAGCGCACAGAGAGCCCTTTCTCAGAAACATACCAGCATCCAAGCTTCCTCTCCCTCCTTCAGCCCAGTACATGTTAAATTTGTCTAGGAGAGGCAAGTAACTGGACAGGACAGAGGCCATATTTTCCAAACCCTGAGGCAAAATAAAGGGTGGATAAGAAGACAGGCCTTATACTCAGGGTCAGGAGGATGCAGTCATGTTTTTTGGGAACTTGAGCGTCAGGTGGTCGTGAACAAGTGCCACTTTTCCTCCAGCTTCTGTTTTGGTGTAAGCAATTGGAACACAACCCTGAGGAGGCTAAGTGGATTCCCATCTGATTGATGGAGCCCTGAATTAACAAGAATTTAGTTAAATTGACTGATTAATTTACCTAAGTCATCTTCCAATGCTTAGCATAATGGGGGTTTGAGATAAAAATTAAGTTATAACCATAAAAGTTACAACCATGAAAAATGACAAGATAATTTTGCTGTATTTAAAAATTAAAGACATTAATTTCTATAAAATTTCTTGCATAACTGAGGTAGCTTGAAATTCTCTGGTGCCCGCCAGATCACTTTCTCAAATTTAGTTTTGTGAATGCATATGAAGCAGATGTAAATGGGAACAAGAGGTGAAACTAGGGCATTAAAAACTCATTGGGTTCTATTGTTTTTGAAACAATTTCCCATATTCTTCAAAAAACACACATTGATAAAGGATGATGGGATGAAGGACATAAAAGGAGTAGTATTTAGGATCCCAGGACACAGACGGGTTACATCTTTGACACAGGTTTGGAACATCTCCTCTGCTGCTCAAATGCAGACTCACTGTAGCACCATGGATGGATGTTCCAATGAGTGATACTTACCCTCAAGGACAGAGGTCATGATGCTGACAACACTCATTGCCCTTTTGGCTCTGAAAGGTTCATCCAAGTATTCTGCTGATAAGAAAGTCTTCTTCTGTCCTGCATCAAATGCCTGCTGGGACACAAACAGTCAGGATACTCCCCCAACCTGAAGTCATCAGTGGCAAAGACAGGTCACTCAGCCTCTTATTGGCCAGTCTTGTGTGGTCACAAGTTGCCTTGTGAAGCTATGATCCTCTACAGTTATGCTTTGGGAAATGGGGCTGCTTCTCAAACTTGGGATAAGAGCTTAGGCATGAAGATCAGAGTCTGGGTTTGTAGCTAACACTATAATATGGGCTCACCTGAGGCTAGGTGCAAGCAGAGTCTAGATTTTTTAACTAACACTATAACATGGGCTCACTTGAGGCTCTGCAAATTCCTGCCTCAGGACAGGTCCTTGGGCACCAGAGTGGGAGATAGGGTTGTCTCAAGCGTCTCTGAGGTATCTACCCAAGGTATGTGAGAGCTGCCAGAGTGGTGGACCAGGCAGTCATTCCAAGACTTTGTCTCTGCTGTGTGTATGGAGTTCACAAAGAATTCTTCTCCAGGACAGGCTTTCTTGACCTCCTTTCTAATAGGCTCATTACCCTCCCAGCATACAACCCAGTTCCAAACTCCACACAGTCCTTTTCTTTCTAAGGGAACATTTGTGTGTCTTGATTCTCCAGTGTTCATTGTCTGACACAATCCTTTGAGCCTTTCCTCTTCGGGTCTTCACTGGAAGTTCCATCTGGTTCTGTGCCCCTAAGTTTGGTCACACACTACCCTGGATGTGGGGCATCCTGGACCCACAGCAGCTGATTCAGCGCTGCACACCCATTCCGAATCCAAATCTGACAAGCATTTATTAAGCACCTCCCATAGATGAAGCTCATAGGTATACAGTAGAAAGTGCCTTAATACATATAAAGAACGTTCAGAAAGTTTTCAACCATGAGAGCTCAACAAGAGATGCTAAAGCTATTGTTATTTGTCAGATACCTGTGTACCAATGCAGGCACTTTATGAATCTATTTAACCCTTCAGCTACTTAGAAACTTTTTAACTGGGAGACATGAGGGCTTGAAGAATTTAAGGGACTTGTTACAGGTGTCTCAGCTGGTAAGTGACACACCTGTCATTGAAACCCACATCCATGTGACACAGAAGAGCCTAAAGAGTTAATCTTGCACTAGCCAAGTAATTTAATTAAAATGAATCAAAAGCCAGAATATCTCGGAGAGTTAGTAATCTAGGGAGAAATTCTTTAATGAGGTTCTTTCTGTACAAATAGCATCACCCTGGCCCTCCCGTTCTGGTCAGGCTTGTCCAATGGGAGGCACATACTGAAGATCAGAGTCTGAAAGGAGAGAGGAGTAGGCTGTCCTCTGGCTTCTTCCTTGCTGAGCTGTAGCTGGGTAGTGGCTGTGACCTTCCACCTGGTTCACAAGTTCTGCTGGGCCACCCAGCTCTCGCTGGTCCTTCCTCTCACCTCTTCAGCCTGAGCATGTAACAGCTCCCCACTATTGCTCATCTCTAGATGTTTCCCTGTCCCTCCTTAGCTCTGAGCCCAGTGCACACCTCTGTAAATACTTTAATAAACTCCCCACTTGCCCATTGGAATGGTTCATCTGTTTCTAGCTGGGATCACATGGCATCCAGTCAGAGATGGAGCTAAGGTAACCCGGTAGGACTTATCCAAGTCGCAGAGCCATACACAGTCAGTTTACAAGTCTGTTTGCAGACTTCTCTGTGTCCCTGGCTAGACAGAGAGGGCAAATGAAAAACACTAGAAGCATCATTACTGAAGCTAAAGGGAGAGTTCAAATTAAATCACAGCTCTCAATTTAATAAGGAGTCCCTGGTTTGCTATTGTACTCTGCCATTATTATATTAACAGTGCTTGCCAGTTAGTCGCTGTTGCCTAATTTGTACATTTTGGCAAGTTATTGCTTCTCTGAGTAAAGCAAGGGATACTTTGCTTTTGCTAATATCTGTGCAGGGCACCTCCCAGAATTTCACTGGATCCCATGTGCTAAGCCCAGCATAGTTTGCACAGAGCTACAGGCAGAAAGAGAACTTTTCATTTTTCTCATATTCATATCTCTAAAGCAGTGATACTGAGTGGGGGCAGAGGAACACTGAAAAAAAAAGGGGGGATCAACTGGGAAATAATTTGTATTTATGTACAGCAGAGTAAGGACAACCTGTTTGACCTCAGGTAAACCCAACCCTCTTACCTCTCACCTGCCCTGCCTATAAAATGAGGGTAGCTGGGAAATGTTGGACAGAGTGTTGCCTAAAGGACCCTTCCATGGGTGACACACAGGGTTTCTTGGCCTCTACCTGGAGGGCAGCCCAAGAGTCTGGAGCATTGACAAACTTACCGAGACTTCGATGCCCCCAGGGGCAAGCTCACCAGTGGACAGTGTGGAGTGTCCGTCTTCTCCATGTCCTGGCCCAGGGTTAGAGGGTTGAGGCAGTGGACTCCTAAGGAGGGGGCCTTGCTGGCCAACACCCCCACCCAGCAGCAGGGAGCCCCGATGACTCTCACGGTCTCCAGGAAAAACTCCATCTTCTGTGACCCCATCAGGGTATGAGGTTTCCGGGCAAGGGGCACGGAAATGGAACACACTCCCATGGCTAGCCCGGCGTCTCCCAGAGGTGAGGCCTAGGAAAGACTGGGTATTGCCCCAAAGGAGCAAGAAATAAAGGCAGGCTGGAAGCTCAGCTTGCTGGCAAATCTGGAGCCCAACACTTCCTCCACCCACTCCCTTTCCCCTGCCCTTATTCTCATGAAATTCCAGAAGAAAACTAAAGACACAGATCTAAGGCATAGTCAAGGTAAACATAGGAAGAGAATGAGGGAGAAGAATACTTTTGACATAGCCTTGGAAAAGGCCAGGAGAGATGAGAGATTATAGGGTGCGTAAGACCAGCAAATAGGTCATTAGGTTGTGACAGCCAAGAATGTCAGAAGACAACCTTGCCACCCAAAGGGATTAGTCTTTACCAGCATTTGCCATGGGGCTGGACAAAGCTGTCTTAAATTCCTTGTTCCACATGTAAAGCTGGGGCTTGAGGAGACTATTATGCACACCACTACTGGGACAAGCCTGGTAAATGGTTGTTGAATGAACAAGTGCACTTTATTGTCTGAAAATTAGGTTCTGCAATTCATTAGATCCAGCATATATAAACCTGAGAGTTTGTGTTGCAAAGGAGACAAGAGCTTTGTAATGTAATGAGTTTCAAGGATCCCTTGAGGCAAACTTTGAATAGTCAACCATGGGGAGATTGAAGGGAGAGTTACAGCCTAATTTCCTGGAAGAATAATGCCATTCCTCCAAATCAATAAACATTTTCCATCAAAATCTACCACTGAGGGAACTGTGAGGCTTAGAGTTGCGGGAGGAAAAGAGCTAATTCACAGGCCCAGAGCCCCTGGAGCCTGGGTTGGATAGTACCCCTGACCACTGTGGGAACTTGACCATAACAAGTTATCAGTTCTGTCCTAGACCATCTGAAGTATTTCTGAAGATCTACACACTGACTTCCCAGTAAACTCTGATCATACTGCTGAATGTTTCCCCTATCCTTAATTCCAGTAACAAAACTACTAAAGTTGGGACATCTTGTCCATTAATCCTCCTTACTTATTCCCCTATCCCACAGAACTGAAGTTTCCTTTCTGGATTATTTGGAGTGCAGTCCTGTTCAGTCACGATCATTGCAATCCCAGTATTTTAAACAGGGCACTCTTTACCTAGAATATATGTCCAAGGATTATGGAACTCATAAAAAAAATCCACAAATCCTTCCCACTTTTGAAGTAAAGGAGCAGATCTGACAAATCTTTATTAAAAATGGAATGACTGAGTTACTTGCGGTTGGGCACTAAGCAAACCAATGAAGAAACCAAGAAGAAGATTTTGGTCCCATATTGGACAAGTAGTGCTTCCCTGGCCACCAGTTAATATTTCACAATTGACCTATTTGACAAATGGTGGGCAATGACGTCTGAATCTAAGCGCTAGAGTTGCCTTAAAATGCATCATCCAAGCAGACCAGCTGGAGTCCTGTGGTTTCCCTAAAACCCTTGCTGTGTCTCTCCTGGTTGCTACCCTCAACCTCTCAGTCAGAGCTGCTGGTTAGAAAATGGCTTTATGTAAAAACTGCTTATAGTCTCTTTACTACAAGAGCACACCTGGGAAAAGAGGAAGGGGAAGCCTTCTTGAGCGAATTCCAATCCATTAGTGAACAGTAAAGAAGTATCCAAATAGTGCTTCCCTGCCTTTGCACGTACATGTTCTCTTTTAGGCCTGAAAAATACTTATCTTCTCCTCCTCTGCAGTCTTCAATTACTGGAGGAACCCATACTTACTATTTGCTATTCATTTCAAATATCTCCTCCTCCATGAAGACTTTCCTGATACACTTCCACCCCCATAAGAGAGGGTGCCTCTTCTATCCCCAAAACACCATGTGGGTTTCCCTAATATAGTATGTAGCACATAAGCTGTTTTTCTATTTGTCTCCTCCACCAAGTAGACGTCCTTGGGAAATGGACCACGTTTTAGTCATCTCTTTACACCACTGCACTTAGTATTGTTGTATTACTAAGATGAGCTCCTCTTTTGTCCATCTGAAGGTAAATCTATTTGGAGAGATGAGCACATACACACCAAACAATTACTGGACATCCAGGTGCTAATCTATGTGGGGCTGACTGAAGGAGGGGAATTAAAGCCCCATGCACAGTATCACTGACATTTCCAGGGAAGCTGTGATTCATCCTGGTCAAATCCCCTTTCAAACATCTTCTGAGCTGTACTTTGTGCATGCCAGGTGCTGCTCAAAAGAGGCAGAGCAAGGAAGGGAAGGGCTAGAATCTGATCAATGCTGAGGTGTATATGTCCCTGAGACCAGTATGCATGTGAGCATGTGTATGTACATATAGGCACACCATAAGTCTGGGGCATGTAGAGACTGTGTTATAAGAAGTAGAACATCCTTCAGATGAGCACAGGAAGAGAGACTGAGAGGGAAGTGAAGGTCAAGAGGCCTGAAAAATAGCCATGTTTATCCCCTTTCTCATACTGTTAATGTGGGAGCTGCTCTTCCACAAAGGGGCTATCATCTCTTAGGTCTCTGGAAAGGATATATTTGGGGTACACAGGACTTTCAAGGGAGAGTGAGGTGGTAGGAGGAAACTTGGTGAGTAGAGGGAATCTTGAGTGGGATGTAGAAGGTTTGGGTGGTGAACAGAATTGTTACAGGGTCTGAAGTGAGGTACTGAAGTTATTCTTAGGCTGGACTGCATCACAGAGATGGGTCTGGAATCCTTCTTTCCAAGGTCAGAAAGAAGCTTATAAATGATTTCAGCACCTCGGACAGAATTACAGATCAGAAAGTTATAAGGAAGCTAACCTTCGATGTCCACAGGTCTTTGGACAACTCAAGGTCAGCATGTCCAATATGGGCTCACCACTTTCCCCTACAAACTTAGGTTCTTCCCCCGGTGTTCCTGCCTTAGAATCACCACCCATCTAACTACCCAATTCTGGAAACTGGGAGTCATTTTGGACTCCTATCTCCTTTTTCTACATTCTGCAGTTCCGGTCCCCTACCCTCAAGAAAAGTCACAATCCACTCCCTTTTCACATCCACAATGCCCCTGTCCTAGTTTAGGCCACCATTTTGGGGGGTGGGCGGTTGGTGTGTTGTCTGGATTACTATAACATCCTCCTAATCTTTGTGCCTCTAGCTGTCTCCCTGCTACAAATGTCTTCCTACTCCAATCATTGTCCATGGCAGCTGCAAAGGTGGGCAATCCTTCTAGAACTTGAGCACTTTACCATTCTGCGTTGGTTGTAAGGATCAGATTGGGGTGATTTATTGTCATCTGTAGAGCCATCTGACACCTTTGGTTTCATTCTGTGCTTTCTCTCATTGGCAGTTTTGGAAGCTAAAGGTGATCCATTGTGGGACTGGAGAGAGGCTGTGTCAATCCCCAGTGCTGCCAGCACCTGAAGAGAGAGAACAGCAGCTGCAGCCAACAACATGTGATTGAGCTTAGCATGAATGTGTCCCTTACCCATGTGGTGTCACAGAGGTGATGGTATCTAAAACAAAGGAGGTCAGGATTAGAACCTGGGTGGTTGTGGGATTGAGGCATGGCAGGAAGAGCCACCTCTGGGTCATCCCTTTCATTCACACCCTTTAGTATGCCCTGCTGATGCCCTGCCCAAATCCATTTTCCAAGTCAGTATACTCATCTTCAGCTGCTTGAGTGTTAGCTGCTAATGGATCACAGCTACACTATTCTGTAGAGTACTTCCTTTGACTGTACATTTGGCTGGGGCAGGTATGGGGGTATAGAAGGCCAGCCCTCTTGCCTCGAGGCGCAGTTAACTTTGTGATACAAGCATACCACAGAGTTCCCCATGGGAGCAGGGTGAAGGTCATCTCTAGCTGAGGCCACCTTCTTGTTTAATTCTTCTCCTGTCCCATCCTACTTCCTTCTCTTTCATTTTCCTGAGAGCACCCCTCAATAAATCACTGGCACAAGATCTTTATCAGGTTCTTTTTTAAGAACACATGACCTAAAATTGTCCTTAAGGCACAGTGAATCTTCTTACGGTCACCTGGAATGATAGACTTAATCTAAGTGGCTCATCCAGAACTCTGCCCAAGAATGTGCAGCTTGTAATGGACTTCACAAAGCATCCACCCCTCACAGACCTCCTGCTCCTTCCGGACCATCTCAAGGGCCTCTTGGAACTTCTTCTCCTTGGCTTCAATTTCATCAATGGTTGCCTGGTTCTGCTCCTCATATGCCATGGTGACCACAGCCAAGATCAAGTTGACCAGGTAGAAAGACCCCAAGAAGATGACAAGCACGAAAAAGACCATATACATTTTCCCAGAAGCCCTCAGGGTCTGCAGATTCAAGAGAAAGGACATCTGTATCCAGAGTTTGAGGCCTCTGATGTTGCCAGGTTCCTCTAGGGAAAAGGTAGGCATGCATCTGACTCCCTAGCTTCCAAACCAGTCTGTAGGGGCACATGCAGATCAATACCTGCTGGTAGAGGCGTTCCCAGGAATCTTGTGTCATCAGGCGGAACAGTGACAGGAAAGCCCAAGCAAAGGAATCAAAGCTGGTGTAGTTAAAATCTGGGTTGTCAGATGTCTTAAGACAGAGATAACCTTGAGGGCAGTGGCTGCAGCAAGAATAGAGAAGGTGATCAATTGCATAGTCTCTCTGCTCCTTCGGGGCAAGGCAGCCCAGGACTATAGGAAGACCATAGGGTTTGAAGTCAAAGATTAGAGTTTAAGACCTGGCCTCCCTCTTGTTAGCTGGATGACCTTCATTCCTTTAAGGTTCAGTTCTTCTTGCCCATTTATTTCTTATTTTAATTTTCTAAATATTTTATTTTTCTAAATATTTTATTTATTTATTTGAGAGAGAGAGAGAAAGAGCATGAGAGGGAGGAGGGTTAGAGGGAGAAACAGACTCCCCATTGAGTGGGGAGCTCTACAAGGGGCTCAATACAGGGTTCTGGGATCATGACCCAAGCAGAAGGCAGACACTTAACTGACTAGGCCACCCAGGCACCCCTCTCTTGCCCATTTAAATGGGGATGGTAATACTTTCACTTCAGAGTTTCATGCAGAAGGGGTGGCCTGCCAGCTGACTGCCCAGACAGGATTCCATAAGGTGGCAAACACTTTGTAGGTTCACACCAGGGGAAGGAGAGTCAGTATCAATAATGCAGACTGCAAACCCGAGGCTTTTGGCGACATCTGCCAACCTGTCCATCAAAGGAGGACTCACATTAGTCAATTTCACTCACCAATTATATATAACAATAAAAACAACACTTTCCACTTACTGGGCACTTATGTGTGCCTCTCTCTTCCTAAGGGCTTTACAAATGCTATAAATTAATCATTTGACCCATCCTTTCTTACAGATGTGGAAGCTGAGGTTCAGAGAAAAGAAGTCAGTTGCTAAAACCATAGATGTCAATGTATTTATTCAAAAGGAGAAATATAACTGTCAAATAGCCTGTGAAGACTGACTTATGATGGAAGGCCAAATTGAAGATGACCACATGGTGAGCATTGGGGTGGGCAGTGCAGGACTGACTCTTCACTCTCTCATGATAAGGGAATAAGTTGATGTCAAAAAGTATCTCTAAGCTAAAAGCAAGTGAGGTGTTCTCACCTATCTCAGTGGGATGGCTTTGCTGAGAAAACAGTAATATCTTATTTGTAGTCTGGGATTCTACTACTCCAGCACACCTCCACTAACACCAATCTCTGGGGCTGTCCTTATTCCAGACATCCATGGAAACACACAATTCTGGGACCCATACAATTGATTAGGGTGCCAGCAACTTGACTATAATTAATCCTAATTCTATCTTCAATCACGATTGGAGATTTGTGAGTTCCTAGCCTCTCTAGGCCCACATTTAGAGACAGACAATCTTTTGACTTGCTTGCCAAAGGAGCTAGTTAACCCATTACCTATAGGTTTGCTAGTTAACTCCAAGGGTAGCCTAATTTCCATGTCTTCCTTTAAATCCCACTACAGTTGCTACATATCAATAATGAACTGCTCTAAGAATTAAATGAGATCACACTACAACACTTCTTGCATGGTGCCTTCAGCATAGTAAATATTATACATAAATTGTAAATTAAAATTTCTGCTGTTTTTAACCTGAAGTGATCAAAAGAGTACTGGAAGACTGGACTGGAAGAGTACATGTGAAAGAATGCTGAAAATCATTACATGTTTCCTAGTACTTGTTCTCACCTTGAGACCCCGGACTTTCCTACTATAGTGCCACTGGTCAGTGAGGGCATTAGCTCAGGTCTCTGGATTCTCTGTGGCCCAGCACGGGACCCAGTTTTCATCTTCACAGTATGCCCTTCAGGACTTACTCTGCCCATCATCCTGAGTTGGCCTCCCTTGCCATCCCAGCCCTACCCACTTCTTTATTTCCTGGCCAGGACCTGCCCAGCAGGATGTCTGACCTCTTTTACAGCTGGGTTGTGGGTTGTGGGGCCATGGGTGGACACCATAACTTTACCACAGATAGTCCTTAAGCTACTCTGGAGCCATTGCCATGAGAAATACCATTATCCAGATAGGAAAAAAGACACTGAGGGGGCCTTTGGTTTAGATTTAAGTCAAAGACAAACTGACATCAGAACAGTCTTATCTCTAAACCAAGGAACCAAATGCCAAGTGCCTTTGTGAAGAAAGAGGAAAAGGAGCCCATGTTGATCAAATTCTCAGCTCTATCTGAGGTTGTTTGGCTAATGAGCTGATTAAGGCAAAGCTCCATACAGGTCCCACCCAGCTCCACTTGGGTAATCTGGGGTTGTTAGCCGTTCAGGGAATGGGGTCATATGGGCTTGGGGTTCCAGATCCCCAAATATGGAGATTGGAAAGATGAGCCTTGCTGATCTGTTGCCTGAACTTTCTGTTCATGCCTGCTCCAGTGGTCAAAGCAGCAGGCAAACTTGAGGGGACAGCTACCCCTTTGCTTTGTCTTACATTCTGTTCTGCCTCCTGGGATGGCCTCCATCCAAACCATCTCTTAATCAACAAAACTGGTGACATCCTGCCTGTCCTTCAATGCTGACATCAACCACCACCTCCAGGAAACCTTCCCTGACCTCCTGCCCTCTCTCCCACCATCACCTCACTGTGTCTTCTCAGCCCATGGATTCTCTAGCAGAGCACTGCTTCTTCAGAGGGAAGCATCTTTATGTATATGCATCCGAGCTCACAAACTGGCAGCTTGCAGGCTGAATTTGGCTTGCAGAAATATTTTGTTTGGCCCACAATATGTAGACATTTTTTAGAATTGGTAGCCAATGTTTGTAGTTGGGAGATTTCACATAAAAATCTGAATTCTTATCTTCCTTTTTTTAAAAGTAGAAGAGCTGGAAACAGTGGACTCACACTTCCACGTGGCAACCAAAAGCTGGGCTGAGCAGTGGACTGGCCCTTTTAAATGGGGTACAAACTGCCATCACCTGGTTGCCCCCCAGCCTAATCCTCTCATTTGTTATGTATCAAGCCTCTAAGATTTGAAATGGCAAAGAGGGATGCACGGATGCACGTGTTTCTTCCCTTGTCATGTGTGGATAACAAAACCCATGTGACGGAGTTGTGATGATTAAATGTAGAACATTTGACATGGAACATATTTAATATATATTAGTTCCTTCCTGGGGTAGATTGCCAAAATGGCCACAGCTGTTCTACCTGTATCCATAATACCCCTTTGCCATAAAATTGCCATAGCTCCTCCAGTCAAGAGGTAGAGTTTATCTCCAAGTTCTTTAGATTTGCACTGGTCTGTGACTTGGCTTTTGTCAATAGAATGCAGTAGAAGTGACATTGTGCCAGTTCTGAACCTAGGTCTCAAGAGATTTTACACACTTTCCCTCTTTCTCTTGGAACCCTCTCTCTGGCCTTGAGAACAAGACCAGGCTAGCCTGCTGGGAGATGATACCACATAGAACAGAAAAGCTGCCCCAGCTCAGACTGTCCTAGATCAGCTGACCCCTTGCTAATCTGTCCATTGTTTGCAGATGTATGAATAAGCTCAGGCAATACCAGAACACCAGGCTGATCTCAGTTCAATATGCTAATGTGCAGAATCCTGAGCTAAATAAACTTCTAGTGTTTTAAGTGGCAAAATCCTGGGGCTGTTGGTTACATAACAAAAACTAACTCCTACACTCCTTCCCCATGAGCCTGGGACTGGCTAAAGCTATGACTAATTCATTTCTACATCGTCCTTGCGGTCTGCAAACCAGTTGTTACCCAGAAAATGATAATGACAAAGAGAAAGACCGCTGGGCATTGGTGCATCGTCATGGGTTGGCACTCACCCTGCATCAGATCCATTGCCACACAGTAAGGGATCTGAAGTACCTGGCTTGTAATAGTAGAAATCTGCAGGAGAAAGGAAGAAATGAAAGCCATGAATATAGTTCTGAACCCTCTAGCTCAAGCCTTATGCAGTGGAGGCATCGCCTCCTAAGTCTTCTGCCTGAGCAAGGTGTGTTCCCTTGGCTATGTGCTCTTAGTAGGCATGCTGGGACATTTGGAAGGGAGAAGTCCCATCTGGGAAGAGAAAAGCCAAGCGGTGACTTTACCTCCCCCAGCAGGATGACTTGCCCCTAGAGTTATAGCTCATTTCCTTGTAAAAGGGACATTGGACAACAGAAAATGGAGACCCCAAATAAAACATAGCTCAGGAGAAGCATTTTAGCAGGAAAGGGGAATGAAAATATATTTCCATGTAGGTATGCAGGGGCTTTACATCCCTGGCCAACCAGACCTGTGTCGCTTTGGCAGTAATTCCACTCTTGCTTTCTGTAAGAGGAATAGTTGCCCGTTTCGTTGAGAGCTGCACAATTCTTGACACATTTGTTCTTGAGGTTGCCCTTGAAGAGCTGTAGACCCACCAAGGCAAAGACACTCAAGCAGAAGACAGTGAGGATGGTCACATCTGCCAGTTTCCTCACTGAGTGGATCAGAGCTCCCACAATGACCTTCAGTCCTGTGGGAAGATGACAGCAACACTCCCACGTATATGAGGTATCAGCCACAGAGCACACACATATGCCTGACGTCCTGCATTTTAACCGTCCTATCCTTTCACTACATATAGGTGTGAGATACTTTACAAACTTTAGGGCAGTTCCAAGTGCAGTTCCCCATTTGAACCTTGTAAAAACCCTGAGATGGAGGCAGAAATTATTGTTCCATTGTAAGGATGAGACACCTGAGACACAGGTGATGTATTTTTTTATCATTGTAAAGCTAATAAACTTCTGATAGCAGCAATTTAATTTAAAATATAATTCTTGAGTACCTGCTATGTTTCAGGCACTTTGCTAGATATAAGGCTACTAACTTGATTCTAGTAATTTGACATCTGTTTTTCTATACTCACTTCAGTCCTGGGAGGCAGCCTGAGGATGGAAACAGTGGACCTCAGTGTGTGTGTTGAGAGACAGAGAGAAAGAGAGAGATGCAAAGGAGATAGAATGAGACAGAGAAAGAGAGACAGAAACACAAAGCCATGGAGAGACAAACACAGCAATAGAATGAGACCATGAGAGACACTGGGACCAGCACAACTGGCAGTAAATTTGGGGTCTCTGCTTGTTTAAGGAGAGAGAATTTGTGGCTGTGGAGAATGATATTAGCTTCTTTCAGAGAGCAGATTCACAGGTAAGCAGAAAGAGCTCCAAACAGGGAATCAGTCTGGAACCCATCCTTGTCTTGTCATTTTGGTTGACAAATAACCTATTGAGCACTAGCTGTGTTGGTCCCTAGGCTGGGAACTGAGCAGGAGGCAAGGGCATGTGGTGGGGTTGTTTAACAACTGAGAGGAAATGTTATTGCATTATCGAGCAGGTAGGTGTATATAGGAGCAATTCCTAAATGAAGCCTAGGGCGGGGATGGGATGGGGTGGAATGTGCAGAAGTTGGGAGAGAACAGGGAGTCTCCTTGAGAAGATCAAACCTTAGCAGAACCCTGAAGAATGAGTATGAGTTGAATGAAGAGAGGAAGGACTCTCTTTTTTTAAAAAAAGATTTTATTTTATTTATTTGAGAGACGGAGATCAAAGTAGGCAGAGAAGCAGGCAGAGAGAGAGGAGGAAGCAGGCTCCCTGCTGAGCAGAGAGCCTGATGTAGGGCTCGATCCCAGGACCCTGGGATCATGACCTGAGCAGAAGGCAGAGGCTTTAACCCACTGAGCCACCCAGGAGCTCCGAGGAAGGACTCCCTTGATAGAGAAGCAGCCTGGTCAAATGCTGGCAGATGAGAAAAGGCAGGAACTATTTGTAGAATCACAGGTAGATTCTAGAACATGATGCAAGACAGGTAGAGGAGAGAGATGAGATTGGAGAGGGAGTCTAAACTGAACAGGTCTTATAAACAAGACAGGGTCTTCCTGGCTAAGACGAGGTAAAAGATATCAAATGGCAGCATTGACTACCTTCTTGCATGGCTGTCTTCATGAGGAAGCTTTACAGTGGAAGTTGGCAAAGACTTTCTAATCTTTCCCTGCAGAGCCAGACATAGAATGGTTGAAAGGACTTTCTCCATGGCTTGAGTGTTTCTGTTTTCCAGATGAGAGAATGGATTCTCAGGGGTGAGGGAAGGGAGATAATCCATCAAGCCATAAGGTGGAAGTCACAATGGTTTGCCTGGTCTCTGGCCTCACCATTCTTTCCATCATCCCATTGGGGGGTAAGGTGTATCCCTGAGATACTGGTGACAACAGAAGTCTTGAAGGCCCAATAAGATAAGCTCTGGTGAAACAACTTTGTTTCTGAATTCTCTGTTATCAAGAATGCCCAAATCTTTTCTCCTCTGTGGGTCCAAAGACAGAACCAGGCTCAAGCTTTCTGATACATGGAAATGGCAAAGACACTTACTAGAGTCTAGGACTGTGTACTCCCTTCCTCCCTATTTCCAAGTTTATACATTTAGTTTATGTATAAAGGAGAAGTTCCAATTGGAAGCTTGCCTGAACCCCACAACAAGAACATAAAATGAGGACATGACCTTTTTGTCATTTATTGATGGTGATGTTATGAGGTATTATGCTCAAAGCATTGACCTAGGAATTGGGACACTAGGTCTCCAGGTCACTTTGCCTCATTAGTGGTAGGGACTTGGTATTGTGTTTTCTACTCTCTGGTCCTCAGTTTCTTTGTCTTTTAAATGGGGACAACAGTCCATGCCCTGGAGCTTTATAGGACTCTTGCAAAAATCTAAGTAGGACATTAGACTGTGTAAACCAGCATATGCTCTATGAATACAGGTAGTGGTTAAAGCAACTCACCTGGGATCACAGAAACTGTCTTTAAAGCTCTAAGAACTCTGAATGTCCGCAGGCCTGAGATTCCTCGGAGATCTATTGCTTCACCAATGTATCTGTAGGACCAGAAGTTGGTCAGTATCTCTGCAAAGAGAGGGTCCTGGGAATGTATGCAGCATAAATAAGGACAATTTTGGGTAACAAGAGCCTAAGAAGGACCCAGAGTGGACACAAAATCTAATGGCATTTCCACCTATAGACCGACACACTAATTTAATTATTGCAATGGCTTTTAAAATGGCCCCTTTGAGAAGATGTATTATGATCTTGAGGGCTCTGTATGGATGGGTATTCAAGCATGTGGGCTTGGCCAACCTAATATACTGGTTCCTCAGGAAAAATCCTTCAAGTCAGGTAGGTATAAGGCTGAGCCTTATCTGCTCACTTTGACAGGCCAGTTATTAGCTCATAGTTGAGGTCTCTGACTTCTACCTGAAGGTATGGGACTAATCCTAAAGTTGGCATAATACTTAGAAACAGGGAAACCCCAGGACATGCAGTTTCATATGAGGAAGCTGGATAGAGATGAGGAAACATCCTTAGAGTGTGAGCTACCCAGAAGCCCATGCAGACAAACACATCAGCACGGAGAAATACTCACGCCAGGGTAATGACGCTAAAATCCAGCCAGTTCCAAGGATCTCGCAGGTAAGCAAACTCATTTAGAAAAAATCCTCTTGCCAGTATCTTTATCAAGGCTTCAAAGGTGTAAATTACAGTGAAGACATATCTGGGAGAGAAGGTGGAAAGGAGTGCCATAGAGAGAGCTCAGAGGGGAGCTACTAGGATGGCTCCATACGGAAATGTGCAAAAATCATTAGCAAGGTGGGGGAAAGGAAGAAGTAAGGTAAGGAGGCAAGACTGGGGAACTCAGAGAAGTCACACAAATGGGGACTGATGTGTGCAGCTGAGAAGGTTGGCAGCATCTTTGGTTTGAAAGGTGAGCAGAGGGCAATGGGAGGTGCAGAACCACCAGAAGGTTCATAACAAGGATGCTCCTCTTTGTTGAGGTGTCCAGAGGGAAGCTCAAGGCTCCTCTCCCAACCTGTTGTAGGCTGACATGTAGAAGAGGTGGAGGCCCTTCTACGTCCCTCCTCTCCAAATTTGCTCTACTTCCAACTATCTTTTCTTCTCCCGCAATCTTTGGTCTGCAAGTGTTTTTGGGCCCAGGAATCACAGTGAAAGAGTCATTTAAGGCAGGAAACAACTAGGTGTCATGGAAGAAAAACATCTAACATAAACATTTTCTCTGGAGGTTGGGTCTTGTCAGGGGAAGTCATCTCAAATAGTTTTTTGAGTTTGCTGGGCGCTTTGTGGGTTTGTAGGTGAAGGGATGGATCTAGAGCCGAGGTTGAGAGTAAGGTAGTGTTTCTCAAATGTTCAGAATCGCTCAGTCACTGACGGCAGGCGTTTTCAAACTCTAGCAAGCATCTGAACACCTGGAGGGCTTGGTCAAACATAGATTTCTGGGTTCTACCTCCAGGGTCTCTTATTTAGTAAATCAAGCATAGGGCCTAAGAATGTGCATTTCTAACACATTCTCAGCTGATGCTAATGCTGCTAGCCAGAGAGAATTACCCTTCCAGAACCAAAGAGATTCAGATGCACACAAAATTTTGGGTATAGTCAATTTTTTAAATCGTTAAATCATAAACATAAACATTGCTATTAAAAATGGAAAGACATGATTACATATGACAGATTGAACATATGTATTTACCTCTATGCTTTCTGAAATTCTTCTTAAATGTTAGTAGAAGGATTTTTCTTTTTTCTTTCCTTTTTTTTTTTAAAGCATAAACCCAGTAATTGGAAGATAATGGAGAACACAACAACAGCATTTTGGAAACTAGGGAGCAGATGGATGGGTAGTAACTGATAGAGCAAACTCAAGAAAGCTAAAACCTGAGCTGGGAAGTGGGGAGTTCCCAGAAGCAAGCCAACCCACACTGCAGGAGTGCTTAGGGCTTAGAGACACTAAATACCTCTGAAAGTGGGTTTGGGGAGAGGTGGTCAGATGGAGCTGGATATAGCTTGAATGTCTTTATAAGAAACAGCTATTCAGTGAGGAACCCCTTCAGTGAAGAATTGCTTCCTCTGTTCCAGAAAGAGATTGGATGTTCATTTCTTCAAGAGTTGAACAAGAGGGAGAGAGAGTTGCATGCTGAAACAGGATAAAGGACACTTCATACACCAAAAAGCAGGCAACCCTCCCACCCACCTACTCTCTTCTGCCTTTCAGTTAGTTTCTAGAAGCCTGGCAGTCAGGTTAATGGCCCAAGAAGATGATATTTTTAATGTGAACCACTAGGGAACAAGCATCAGGAACTCGAAGGATGCTTCTAACACCAAAGACTAAAGCAACAAAAGAGGAAAGAAAGAAAAGCAAGAGGAGGAGGAGCAAGATGGCAGAGGAGTAGGAGACTGAAATATCATCAGATCCCAGGAGTTCAACTAGATAGTTATTAAACCATTCTGAACACCTACAAACTCAACAGGAGATAGAAAAGAAAAAGAGCAGCAATTCTAGGAAGAGAAAATCGACCACCTTCCAGAAGGTAGGATGTGTGGAGAAGTGAATCCACAGTAACAGAAAGATAGACTGCCAGGGGAGGGGTCTGCTCCCAGCAAGTGAGAAAGCAGCAGAGCACAAATGAGAACTTTTAGAAGTCTGTTCCACTGAGGAACTAAGTGTGTGTGTGGGGGGAGGGTGTAGAGCCCTTGTAGGGACAGTGTGGTCTCAGGGCCTGCAGGGACACAAAAACACCAGGGCTGTCTGAGGGTGGCAGAGCTCCCAGGTATCAGAGTGGGAAAGCCGACTACAGAGACGGAGTCAAGCAATGGGCTCTCAGCTCAGGGTTACCTTTAACCATGATCCAAGGCACACTCAGACCACTGTTCTTTGAGCAAGGACCCCACAAGGACCCCTCCTCTGGGAGGAGCAGCATGGGAGTGCACTGCAGGAATCATCTGGGTTTGGAGACTCCAAATGGGGCTGTGCACCAGAGATAGAAATGCTCAGTCACAGCCAGAGCCACAGCTCTGGCTCAGAGTGTGGCCAGAGACCAGGGAGATGGGAGTGATTGACTGATTTTCTTTGAGGGCACACTGAGGAGTGGGGCCCGAGCTCTCAGCTCCTACAGGGCTAGAGATTAGGAGGCCACCATCTTCACTCCTGTCCTCCAAAGAGGTGTGGAAAGCATTCAGGGAACAAAAGCTCCAGAGAGTGAACCCAAATGGATTACTTAGCTGGGCCCCTAGCAAGGGTGGTGGAATTCTGCCTCAGGCAAAGACATTTGAGAATCACTGCAACAGACCCCTCCCCCAGAAGATAAGTAAGAACATCTGGCTAAGACCAAGTTCATTGATCAATGAGAACTGCAGAACTACAGAGCTATGGGAAAGCTACACTAGAATTCATGGCTTTTTTCCCCACGATCCTTTAGTCTTTCAAAGTTAAATTAAAAAAAAATTTTTTTCTTATTCTATTTTTAAAAAATTTTTCCTCTTTCCTATTTTAACGTTTTTTTAACTATTTTATCTTATCAATACCTTTTTTTAAAAAAGATTTATTGGGGTGCCTGGGTGGCTCAGTGGGTTAAAGCCTCTGCCTTCGGCTCAGGTCATGATCCCAGGGTCCTGGGATCGAGCCCCACGTCGGGCTCTCTGCTCAGCAGGAGGCCTGCTTCTTCCTCTCTCTCTGCCTGCCTCTCTGCCTAGTTGTGATTTCTCTCTGTCAAATAAATAAAATATTTTTTAAAAAGATTTATTTATTTATAAGATACCTAGGAATAAACCTAACCAAAGAGACTAAGAATCTATACACAGAAAATTATAAAGTACTCATGAAAGAAACTGAGGAAGACACAAAAAAATGGAAAAATGTTCCATGCTTATGGATTGGAAAAACAAATATTTTGAAAATGTCTATGCTATCTAAAGCAATCTACACATTTAATGAAATCCCTATCAAAATACCATCAATTTTATTCAAAGAAATGGAACAAATAATCCTAAAATTTATATGGAACCAGAAAAGACCCTGAATAGCCAGAGAAATGTTGAAAAAGAAATCCAAAGTTGGTGGCATCACAATTCTAGACTTCAAGCTCTATTATAAAACTGTAATCATCAAGATGGTATGGTACTGGCACAAAAACAGACACATAGACCAATGGAAAAGAATAGAGAGCCCAGAAATGGACCCTCAACTCTATGGTCAAATAATCTTTGACAAAGCAGGAAAGAATGTCCAATGAAAAAAAGTCTCTTCAACAAATGGTGTTGGGAAAATTGGACAGCCCCACATGCAGAAGAATGAAACTGGACCATTTCCTTACACCACACAGAAAAATAGACTCAAAATGGATGAAAGACCTCAATGTGAGACAGGAATCCATCAAAATCCTTGAGGAGAACAGAGGCAGCAACCTCTTCTACCACAGCTGCAGCACGTTCTTCCTAGAAACATCACCAAAGGCAAGGGAAGCAAGGGCAAAAATGAACTATTGGGACTTCAAGATCAAAAGCCTTTGCACAGCAAAGGAAACAGTCAACAAAACCAAGAGACAACTAACTGTCAGAATGGGAGGAGATTATTTGCAAATGACGTATCAGATAAAGGGCTAGTATCCAAAATCTATAAAGAACTTATCAAACTCAACACCCAAAGAACAAGTAATCCAATTAAGAAATGGGCAGAAGACATGAACAGACATTTCTGCAAAGAAGACATCCAGATGGCCAACAGACACATGAAAAAGTGCTCAACAACACTCAGCACCAGGGAAATACAAATCAAAACCTCAATGAGATACCACCTCACACCAGTCAGAATGGCTAAATTTAACAAGTCAGGAAATGACAGATGTTGGCAAGGATGCAGAGAAAGGGGAACCCTCCTACACTGTTGGTGGGAATGCAAGCTGGTGCAGCAACTCTGGAAAACGGTATCAAGTTTCCTCAAAAAGTTGAAAACAGAGTTACCCTATGACCCAGCAATTGCACTACTGGGTATTTACCCCAAAGATACAAATGTAGTGATCAGAAGAGGCATGTGCACCCAATGTTTATAGCAGCAATGTCCACAATAGGCAAACTATGGGTAGAATCTAGATGTCCATCAACAGATGAATGGATAAAGAAGATATGGTATATATACAATGAAATACTATGCAACCATCAAGAGAAATGAAATCTTGCCAATTGCACCAACATGGATGGAACTAGAGGGTATTATGCTGAGCAAAATAAGTCAATCAGAGAAAAATAGCTATCATATGATCTCTCTGATATGAGGTAATTGAGAGGTAGGGCAGGGGGTTATGGGGGGTAGGGAGGGGAAAAATGAAACAAGATGGGATCAGGAGGGGGACAAACCATAAGGGACTCTTAATCTCATGGAACAAATGGAGGGTTGCTGGGGATAGGAAGGTAGGGAGAAGGTGACTGGGTTATAGACATTGGGGAGGGTATGTGCTATGGTGAGTGTTGTGAAATGTGTAAGCCTGATGATTCACAGACCTGTACTCCTGGGGGAAATAATACATTATATGTTACTAATAAATAACAAATAAATAAATAAATAAAAGAAAAGAGGCAATACAGGAGCAGAAGAAAAGTTAGGATGAAGTTATCATGAATATTTTTAGAGAGTTAAGAGATGAAAAGATATGGGATACTTAGAACAAGAACAGAAGGCTGTAAAGATGATTTAAAGAATAGAACAGAACTTGAAAATAAAAACATGATCGCAAAAGTAAAACATTAATAGAAGAGATGGAAATAAAAGTAAAGAGATCTCACAGGAAGTGGGACCAAAAGAAATGATGAGAGGTGGTTTATAAACATGAAAATTAGAGAGTCAGACCAGTAGGTACAATATTGACCAATAGGAGGTCTAGAAATAGACAAAGAGACTACAGAAAGTTATCAAAGAAATAATTCAAGAAAATTTCTGAAAACTGAAGGATCTAAGTATTCCGTTGGAAACATCTAGAAGTGCTCAGGAAAATGAATGAATGTCAAGGCATAACATCACCAAATTTCAGAACATTGTACACAGACGGAAGACCCTAACTTTTATTGAGGGAGTGAAAAATTGCAGGTTACATCCGGAAGATTAAGAATCAAAATATCATCAGATATATCAAGGCAACCTTGGAGGGTATCAGACAATGAAACAAATACCTTCAAAATTTTTAGGAAAACAATTTCTAATATAGAATTTCTTCCCCAACTGAACTGTTATTATGAGGGCAAAATAAAGATAATTACAAACATACCAAGTCTCAGAAAACGTAATTTCATCTACCCTTCTAAGAAAGTTACCGTAAGATAACTTAGTTACCGTAAGATAAGATAACCCAAATAAGAAAGTAACCAACCAAGAGGAAGATCTGGGGATGCAGGGGAGAGAAATATGAATTCTAAGAGAAAATGGAGAAGGGAAGATCTCCAGAAAAGGTCTGTGCATCATGCCTTTAGAACACCTAGGCCACACTGAGTTAGGAGAAGGAGGACTCCAGGAAACTGATGGATAGCCTGTTACGTTTGACTAAATCGAAGCAATGAGTAAACCTCTAGAGAAGAGTTTGGGAAAAAATTAGGGTAAAAACATAGAAAGCAGAGCAAATGAAGTAAAGAAATCTGTATTAACTCTAGAGAAAGCGAAAAGGAGCATGTAATCAAAGGACACTGCACGACACAGCTGTCATGCCATTTGCTTGGCAATACTATCACATAATCGCGTCTGTAGCCAGGGGACGTATGTATCATCTGATTACCTAACCCCAGATGATAATATAACCACAATATGAAAATAACTGCAAGAGGAATTATGTGTGGGTACGTACACCTAATTTTTTTTCTGTAACAGAAAGCCAATAGATAACATCTAAAGTCGAAAAATAAAAAATACAGTACGAGTATCTTATCGGAGAGAGGGAAGTATCAGGATAAAAAGGTAAAAAAACTGACAGCACTCGCCTCTGGAAATACAGGATTAGGGACAAGGAGATGAGAAGCATGAAACTGTTGTTTTGTTAGAATTTTTGTAGAACTCTGCGACCTTTTAAACCATAAATCTCTGTATCTTATGTAAAAGTAAAAATCACACGAAAAAGAGAATAGCAGTAATGTCTTCATATCTGTGAGAGGGAAATAGTGTTTGAAATTATTCACGAAGAAATCTATATCTGGCTGGTTGGTTGCTTGAGCTGTCAGCTTTCATATCTTGTTGGTCCCCCGCCCCAACTCTTTATGTTTTCTAAATTAGAAAATCTTAACTCAGAATTATAGGTTGTTGGGAAGCTTTGACGGATATTTCTGGCTTTTCAGATCAAATGCAGATCCAGAAATTATGGAGAGAGTTCTGAAGACTAATTTCAGTGTTTCACCAGAGGACGCAAGCCAAGGCTTTAACACCACCAGAAGCTGGAGGGTTAAAGGTCTCAGCTCGGGGGACAGTAGCTCACAGAGTCACACTCTCTTTCTGGTGGCATTTGGCTCACAAGGTATTTCTTTATGTTCTGTTGTCATGTTTGGATGTGATTTCTAATATGCAAAAGACACTCCTGATGGAGGAAGAAAAGCACTGGGTATAGAGAAGGTCAAATTCTCAGCCATCAAACCATTTGCCTCACTCTTCAGTCTTAAGAAATCCTGGTGTCTGATCATCAAAAAATCCTGGTGTTTAGGCCCTGAAGTCAAAGATCCATACTGTACAAAATCCTAAATGTATCACTGAGACAGACCGTGTGTATTAGCAGAAATGGCCATTTTAAAAGGTTTTATTCCTTATTTTAAAACACTATAAGTCTTTTCTGTTTGCCCGTCATAGAAATCCAGTGTGGGAAAGCAGCATCTTATACTCACTTTCATCCCAACCCTGTTGGTTGAGGAGACTCCGGCTAAGTGGCCACAGTCAGTTTGTACTCACAATTTCCACTGTGTCCCTCAAAGACAACTCAGGGTCTGAAGGCATGCTGTGGACCCCCACTGTTTTCCAGTAATGAGGGATGTAGTGCATTTGGAAGCAGCATCTTTTCATTTGTATAGTGATGCCTTTCCTTGTTAACCATGTGGCTGGAGCTTCTTCAATATAAGTTCCGTGGGTCTTTCCCCCCACCCCCACAAGCAACTGTGGTGAAACATACATAACATAAAATTTACTGCCGTCACCATTTTAAGTGTGCAATTCAGTGGCATTAAGTGTCTTCACAATATTGAGCAACCACGGCCACTATCCATCTCCAAAACTTTTTCAGTATCCCAAAAAGAAACTCAGTACTCATCAAACAACTCCTCAGTCCTTCCCGGGTTAGTCCCTGGCAACTTCGATTCTACCTTCTGTCTCCATAAATTCCTATTCTAGGTAACTCGTATAAGTGGAGTCAGACAAGTCATACAATTTGTCCTTTTGTATCTGGCTAATTTTATTCAGCATAATGTTTTTTAAGGTCCATCCATGTCGAAGCATGTGTCAGAATCTCATTCTTTTTTAAAAAATTAACATACAATGTAGTGTTTGTTTCAGGGGTACAGGTCTGTGAATCTCATTCATTTTTAATGTTGAATAATATTCCATTGTCCATCAATACATCTATCACATTTTGTTATCTTTTCAGCTGTTGACAGACATTCGGGCTGTTTCCACCTTTTGGTTCTTGTGAATAATGCTGCTATGAACTTTGGTGCACACCCTAATATGCGTTTTTAAGTTTACAAGCTAATCTTTAATGAATTAAACCAGAAATCTCTTCTTTTAAAATTAGCTACATGATAAATAAGACAAAAGTCATTGATCACTTTCTCACATATATGGTGAATGTATACGGAAAACTGGTATATCCATAGTTTCATTAAACTATAAAGTGGAATGTCTGCTTGTTTATATATGTAACAGTCATTGATTTTAAATGCCAGTTGCATTATAAGAAACCCAGTAGTTCTGATAAATCTATTTCACCAATTGCTTGCTGCTTTATTTCCAACTACAATAATTGTCATTGATTTGGAAGCTGGTTTCATGTCTTACCAGCAAGGGTATAGTTGTATTTGTTTTTGCTGCAAGGAGGAAGGAGGACACTATAGTTTTCATGTTTTTTCAACCTTTAACATTAAGTGTTGATCATTTTTAGTGGAAAGCCTAATTTCGTTTCTTGGGTTTTTTTCTTCTTAGTGATTATTTTATTTATTATTTTTATTAACATATAAAGTATTATTTGTCCCAGAGGTACAGGTCGGTGACTCATCAGTCTTATACAATTCACAGCGGTTACCACAGCACATCTAATTTTGTTTTTGTACTATGAATAGTCAACTGGTTTAAAAGTGAGATTGATAAGATTGTTCGAAAATAATATGGAACTTTCAGTATTTTGGAAAATAATATGGAACTTTCAGTAGTGTATTATTATTTGATGAAAATGTTATTAGTAGATAATAAAATAAAACTGTCCACGTGTCTCATGACTTGCCTCAGATTCCAGCTTTGTATTTATGACAGAGTCCATTCATTATTTATATCTGTGAACTTATTTCGTATTGTGAGGTGTACTTTTTTATTTTCATCACCATTGTATTTCTACAAACCACTTTTGAAATGATTCATTTGTTTTTGAACTGTGATATTATGCAATGCAAGGGTAACAGTGACAAATGCAAGTTTAACAAATGCAAACAGGAACCGTTGGGTGACAATAAAGCACATTAGTTGGGATCAAGGACGCATGATTAACTTCATGTTAACCAGTATGAACTGTCAGTCTATGGAACACATACACTGCTTTTAAGAACATAAAAAAGTCAGAAATTATGAAAATTATGATCAAACATACATTTCAGATTTTTTAATTATGCATGAAAGAACTGCATTGCTTTTCCTTCTTATCTGTTAAATGATTTAGAGGCTACTGAGAGACTAGTGACGAACAGAGATCCTTGGATAACTTGCTAAGGAGCATTGTAGGGGAGGAAGATACCTGAATTACTATGCAAAACAGTGAGAAGACTTAGGAGTTCCCAGGGACAATACAGAAGGAAGATAGTGAGGTGCAGACATGGAAAAGCAGCCCAAAGGGACAACTTACTAGAGAAGATTATAAATCAGCCTCATTTACCAAGACAGATCAAATGAAGTACTGGCAAGTTGAATCCAGCAATGATCAAGCTGGAACTATTAAAACTAGATTGGAAAATTTATTAATGTAACCTACTATATTAACAGATGAAAGATAATCTTAATGAAATAGAAATATTGATAGAAACCATTCATAATGAAACTTTTAACAAAACAAGAGTAGAAAGAAATTCCCCTAACTTAATAAAGGCTAATTATGAGAATCCTATAGTCACCCTGATAGTAGTGAAAATTAGAAGCTCTAATTTTAAAATCAATGGCAAAAGAAATATGCTCACTGTTGTAGCTTCAATTCAGCAATGTGCTGAATGTCCAGCCAGTTTGAAAAGATAGGAAAAACAAACATCATATAAGACTCATAAAGAAAAAAGGTCATCATTATTGCAGATAATATAATTGTTTAAATAGAAAACTCAAGTGAATCTATAGAAAAATGTTGAACTTGTTCAGTTCAGGTTGCTGGGTGCAAAACCAGTATGTGAATCTATAGAAAAATGTTGAACTTCAGTTCAGTTCAGGTTGCTGGGTGCAAAACCAGTATGTGAACATTAAACCAGTATGCAGACACTATTTTATTGCTAAAATAAAAAATATTCAAAAGGATGACCAAAGTGATAATAATATACCTAAGGATAAGAAATGTAAGAGGGGTTCCTGGGTGGTTCAGTGGGTTAAAGCCTCTGCCTTCAGCTCAGGTCATGATCCCAGGGTCCTGGGATCGAGCCCCACATCGCGTTTCTGCTCAGCAGGGACCTGCTTTCTCTCTCTGCCTGCCTCTCTGCCTACTTGTGATATCTGTCTGTCAAATAAATAAATAAAATCTTTAAAAAAAAAAAAGAAATGTAAGAACCTTACATAAGACAATGTTACAGAAGAATATAAAATAAGGCCTGTGTAAATTGGGAGATTCCCCACGCTGATATGAGGGAAGTCTTGATATCATAAATGTGGCAGTTCTTCTGGTGGTAATCAATAAATTCAGTGGATTTACAATCAAAGTTACAACAGACTTGTAAGGAAAAAGCTTGAAAATATGACCCTTAAATTATAGAAAAGTAAAGAGAAGGACTAATAATTTTCAAGAAGGTAAATAAGGAGGGGTGTTCTCATCAACAGATCAAATTTTATTATCAAACATTTAGACCCATGTGATCTCCTGATGGAGTAACAAATCAATCAGGTTACTCCTGATAGAGTAACAAATCAATGCCCAGGAGAAACATACCTGAACATGCAGACCTGAGCAGATTCTTGTGAATCTGGTGCATGACAGAGGGAGTAAAAGGAATCACTCAGGGAATGATGATCCATTAAAAATGGTGTTGGGGTGGGGCGCCTGGGTGGCTCAGTGGGTTAGGCCTCTGCCTTCATCTCGGGTCGTGATCCCAGGGTCCTGGGATGGAGTCCCACTTAGGGCTCTCTGCTTGGCAGGGAGCCTGCTTCCTCCTCTCTCTCTGCCTGCCTCTCTGCCTACTTGTGATCTCTCTCTGTCAAATAAATAAATAAAATCTTTAAAAAAATGTAAGAATTACTTTAAAAAAAGAAGAAAATACAGAAAACCTTTATGGAATATTATATAGCAGTAAACATGAATGAACTAGGTCTACATGTATCCACTTAAACCCATCTCAAAAACACAAGGTTGATTTTTAAAAGCATCAGCTAGAGCATGCATACAATGTGATGTTATTCGTGTACATCTGAAAATCACAAAACTGTACTTCATGAATGTAACACCAGGTGCCTCTTCCCCTGTTCACCAGAGGTTCCATTTCATTTCATGTGTTTTTTCCAGGCGAGAAAACATTTATCTTTCCACTGTGCTTTTCTCTGCGACCAAATTGCTGTATTTTGTCAACTGTTTCTCCAGATTCTCAATATGGTTAGTGATGGGTGTCCCAGAGCTATCAAAGGACCCCTTCAGTGATTCTGAGTGAGCTCAGAGGGTGAGGATGGTGGGACATCCTTCTGCATTTTTCATCTCCAGCAATCTGGGGCTCAATCTGATATATCCTCCCCCTTTTTGGCTGCAGTGAATCTCTAGTTTCTTTCAGAGCCCAAGAAGGGATTTTAAAATGAAATATGTATATGAAATCTTCCCACAGGCAGACAGGCAGGCAGGCAGGCAGGCAGAGAGGCAGGGGCCTATCTTTACCAGCAGGTAGCAGTGCAAAGCTAATGTTTCAGGGAGCTATCATGGCTGGGACGGGAGATAAGGGATGGGAACTGCTTGTGTCCAAAACACTGTATCAAGAACATGGTGATAGGCTTCTGGTTCCTCACTGGCTGTGTTCTCATTCCTACTCAAGAATACACAGCACGATCTTTGTAGTCCCAGGCTATGCCAGGGACATTGACCCTTTTCCTTGGGCTCCCAGCAACATAGTAAACAACCAGTGGCTGTTATCAGTTTGCCTCTCAAAAATAAAATCTGGAATCTGATCATCTTAATGGGGCCAAAGATGCTGAACATCATCCCATCCCTGCCGCAGACATTTCTAGAAATGAGACTTTTTTTCGAAGTGTGTTTATAAAGGAAGTTTTGTCAACAATGCAGTTCATACGAAATAGGAAAAAGAGTGAATTTAGTAATAGTGGGAATGGAAATTGGCACAGCTTTGAAAAACAATTTGGTAATATTTCAAAAATTAACCCAGCAACTCCACTTCTGAGAATTCATCTCTCACCGGTACCAGGGTTATGTGTTCAAAGATGTGTGTAAGGAAGGATACTCACTGAAGAATCAGGATTGCAGAATATGGGGATTATGTTGATTAGGGTCAACATAAGTGCCTATCAAAAGGATAATAGCTAAGTAAATTTTGCTTCATCCATGTAAGCAAAATCTATTCGGTTCCTACAGAACTGCTAGGACTTTCATTGGGACTTTATCGAATCTATAGATCATGGATCATAGATCTATAGGTTAATTTGGGCAACACTGGCATTTTAACAGCTGATGAATTGTCTAATCCCTGAGCATAGGATATTGCTAAATTTATTTGATACTTTAAAATTTCTCTCAGTTGTGTTTTGGTATCCTTCAGTATAAAAATCTCACACACATATTTTTTAACAACTTCTGGATTCATTGTTTCTACTGTTTTTCTATTTCTTTTTCCCCCCCCAAAGATTTTATTTATTTATTTTAGAGAGAAATAGAGAGCATGAGGGGGGGCAGGGGTAGAGGGAGAGGCTGAGAGAGAATCCTAAGCAGACTCCACAATGAGCGTGGAGGCCAAGGTGGGGTTTGATCCCAGGATCCTGAGATCATGACCTGAGCAGAAATAAAAAATCAGATGCTTAACTGATGGAGCCACCCAGGTGTCCCTGTTTTACTATTTCTTAACTCGTTAAGTTTTTCTTTGAAATTATTAATTTTTCTTCCCATTTTCCTTTCATTTATTGTTCTTTTTCTGGTTTTATATTAGACACTTAAATAATTCTTTTCATTTTTTACTGAAATAAATATTCTCTGCTTTAATTCTATGGATTATCCCCTGAATATCTTGAACTGTACTCTATAGGTTCTAAATAAAGTGCTTTTTAAATTTTTCCTTCCCTAGAAATTTTATAACTTTAGCTTGTACTATTTTTTTAAATCTAAGAGTAGAAAGGTTTTTAACATTTCTAAATGGAAAGGTCTTTTTTTTTTTCCTAATTTTGTTTTTACTTTATTGCTGTGTGATCAGAGAATGTTTCTTATATTATTTTTGCTTTTTGGAGCTTATTGAGGTTTTGTTGTGATTTAATATTTGGCCAATTTGTATGGAGGTATATTCTCTATTTTTTAGGGAATGCAGTTTGATATATATGAATCAGATGTGTCTTATTAATTATTCAGGTCATCTATATCTTTACATACTTTTTTATACACTTGATCTGTCATGGGCTGAAAGAATTACTTACACTTTCTAATCCTTGTAATGTGTTTTTGTTTATTTCCCTTATAGTCTTATGATTTTCAATTTATGAACATTGTTGCCATATTATTTATTGCAAAGATATAGTTTTCTGTTTTGCATTATTTAGCGTTACAAAGTGTCATTTTTATTCTGTTTAAGGACTTTGGGCCTAAATACCACCTTCTTTGATATTCACATCTGACTTCCTGCTCTTTTTGTGTAACTTGGCTTATATCTTTGTCCATTCATTAATTTTGACCTTTCTGCAACACCTGGAGCAGTATATTTTGTTCAACATAAATTTGGTTATTGCTTTGTTATATATGAATATGTGTGAAGACAACAGATAAGTCCAATCCATTTAAACTTATTAACATGACAGAGTCGTTTGATCTCTGTTTTTTGTAACTTTAAGTTATGTATTTAATGGTTTTAAAAAATATTTCATGGTGTGGTATATTTTATTTGCTTTGTGTGTGTGTGATTCTAAACTTAGAACAGTTTTTATTTTAAATCTAGCAGTTGCCTTTGTAAATTCATAATTATAACTGAAACGGTGTAATGTATCACCCTTAGTATGCTATCTCTTTACATTCCATTTGGTAATTTTCTTTTCCCTTCTGTTTTATGCATCATCTGATTGTACTTAGTTGTATTTTTTTCGTGCTAACCTTGTACTGTCAAATACAATTATTTTTCATTCCTTGATGTATCTACTTTAAAGAATACTCTTTAACTCCTTGCTATTACAGAAGCAGCAGTAAGTGAACATACTCTGCTCCCACGTTCTTTCCTCTTTCCTCTTATTGCTATTTGTATCATGTTCACATTTTCAGGGCCTCTGAGGTTTTAGGGGTAAAATGCCTTGATCGTCATTTTTATCCCTCTTTGCAGTCACCTCGGTTAACAAGCCCCATTGTGCTGAGTCATTTACCAGGCCTCTGCCCACTTTTGGCCCTCCGAGATTGTTATGACATCTTTGTCCTCTGCGCTTTTCTTTCTCCTTCTCTTTGTTCTTGTATATTTATACCGTTCTTTCCCCATGCTGTCATTTTATTGGCGTTCTGAGAGGTTGGGGTAAAACATATGCATGCTATCTTCCATATTTAACCAGAATCCCCAAATAACTCTTACTTTTGAGAGAAAATGCTTTGCATTAAAAGTTCAAAATAAGGATAGAGATTTTACATGCTATACAATCTCAGCCTATATATAGTTAAGAAAACTGCAGCCCCAAAAGGGTGCCACTTAGACTGAGTTCCCAAATGGGGGCTTAAAACCCAATCTATTGGCAGTTTCAGCCTCCCCTGGAAATGGGCCTTGACTGGTCAATCAGGAAATTGTTCTTTCCATTAGCATCAAAGAGTCTGTCACTTGGGTCCTCTTCATCCCCCAAAGAAAGATGAGGTATTCTGCATGAGAAGACACCTTGTTTTTTTCCCCTAGCAAACTGCCCCCTCTGGAAGAATCTTTTTCCTTTGCTAATAACTTTCTTGCCCCCACCATCCTACCTATGAAAAGTTCCATTTTGTACAACTCCTCTCAGTGTCTCTCTGCTTGCTAAATGGGCTGCTGCCTGGTGCATGAATCATTTGATAAAGACAATTAGATCTTCAAATATATATATATATATACATATATTATATATATATATGTATATATATGTACACCACACAATAGAAAGAGAGAGAGAGAGAGAAAGACTAAGAGAGGGAGAGAAGATAATAACCTGAAATACCAAGAGTGATTTCTCTACTTCCTCTCTTCTGATTTATATTTTTCAGTAGTCTGCATTTTATGCAATGGCCATTTTTAAAAAATCATTTTGTTTTTAAACTATTTAGTGTGATATGTAATATGCATAGTAGAAATACACATGAATTATAAATTCATTATAAAATGAACACTTGTGTATTAGCTTGGTCTATCATAACAATGTACCATAGACAGAGTGGTTAAAGTACGGAAATTAACTTCTCACGGTTCTAGAGGCTGGAAATTGGAGATGAGGGTGCCTCCTCGTGAGATCCCTCTTCTTGGCTTGCTAAGGATTGATTTCTTACTGTGTCCTCACTTGGCAGAGAGAGTTCTGGGCTCCGTTCCCCTTCATACAAGGACACCAGTTCTACTGGGTCATGGCTCTGCCCTCCTGACCTCATTGAACCATAGCACTGTCCTTAAAGGCCCTTTCTCCAGTATATCACGTGGGTTAAGCCTTCCCCGTGTGGATTTAGGGAGACATAATCCAGTCCATAGTGGCCGTGAGATAACTACTCATGTCACTAAATGGAACATTGTAAACACCCCACAAACCCCTTCCCAATTATGTCCTCCTTCCTCTGTCTTAGAGGTTTTATTTATATTTTTTAGCTCCTAAGTAAGCATGTCTAAACAGAATAGTTAATTTCTGCTTGTTTTTGAATTTTGCATAAATGGAGTCATACTTATGCACTCTTTTGTGTCTGGCCTTTTTCATCTTTGTTTTGTGGAACTATAGTTTATTCATTTTCATTGCTTTACATTATCCATTTGAAGAATGTAGGAGAGATGTTTAACATATTCCAAAATTTTTGGACATTTAGGTTGTTTGCAATTGGGGCTTTTTATGGGCAGTGTTCATAAACTTTCTCATAGCTATATCTTGGTGCCCACACATATTTCTGTTGAGTGTTTTATGTATCTAAGAGTATAATTAATCATAGTCTATGTGTGTCTGCACCTGTATTTGACGATATCCATTGATCTCCAAAGATGTTGGACAAATTTACATTCCCCCAGCAGTATATGAATTTCGGTTATTTCATATCTTTCTTAATACTTGGTATTGTCAAAATTTAAAATTTCCCTCATCTGATGCATATATAATAATCTCTCTGTGTAATTTGAATTCACGTTTCCTTGATTAAGAAAAAGATTAAGAAAATTTTTATGTTAATTGACCATTTGGGTTTCTGCTTTTGTGAAATATCTATACAAATTTTTTGCTCGTTTCAAAATTGGTTGCTCTGATGTGTTTCTAATTGATTTGTAGGGGCTCACTCTTCTGGATATAAACACTTTTTAGGTACACGTGTTGCAAATATCTCCTCCACAGTAGGCTTGCTTTCTCGCTCTTACAAAGTTGTCTTCTCATGAACATAAGTACTGAATTTTAGTGCGCTAAAATGTATCATTTTTCCCCTTTATGGTTACTGATTCTTGTGCCACATGTAGTAAATCTCTCTCTAAACTGAGGTCATCAGAAATTCTCTTTTTTCCCCTAAAATCTTTATGTTTTTGTCTTTCACAAAGAAACTTAGATTTTAATCTACCTAGAATTGATTCTTGTATGTGGCATAAAGTTGGATGTTCAAAGTAATTTTTCTTTTTTAAAAAATTTAAATTAAATTTAATTAACATATGGTATATTATTAGTTTGGGGGATAGAATTTAGTGATTCATCAGATGTTTCTCCAAAGAAGACATAAAAATGGCTAATAGATACACAAAACAATGTTCAACATCACTTGCATCAGAGAAATACAAATCAAAATCACAATAAGGTACTGCCTCACGCTGGTCAGAAGGGCTAAAATTAACAACTCAGGAAACAACAGATGCTGGTGAGGATGCGGAGAAAGGACGAACCTTCTTACACTGTTGGTGGGAATGCAAACTGGTATAGCCACTGTGGAAAACAGCATAGAGTTTCCTCAAAAAAGTTACAAATAAAGCTACCTTATGACCCAACAATTGCACTACTAGGTATTTATCCAAAGGATACAAAAATAGTGATTCAAACAGGCACAGGCACCCCAATATTTATAACAGCAATGTCCACAATAGCCAAAATATGGAAAGAGCCCAGATGTCCAGTGACAGATGAATGGATAAAGAAGACAAGATATATATGTGTGTGTATATATATATATAATGGAATATTACTCAGCCATCAAAAAGAAAGAAATCTTGCCATTTGAAACGATGTGGATAGAACTAGAGGGTATTATGCTAAGCGATAAGTCAGTCACAGAAAGACAAATGCCATATGGTTTCATTCATATGTGGAATTTAAGAAACAAAACAGATGAACAAAGGGGAAGGGAAGGCAAAATAAAATAAGATAAAAAGTGAGAGGGAGGCAAACCATAAGAGATGCTGAACTCTAGGAAACAAACTGAGGATTGCTGGAGGGGAGGTGCGTGGGGAGAAGGGCTTAATGGGTTATGGGCACTAAGGAGGACACTTGCTGTGATGAGCAAAGTAATTTTTCTATTAAGATTCCTAATTCTTCAGCATCATTTATTGAGAACTGCCTTTTCCCCACTGTTCCACAGTGCCACCTTCAGCACAAATTCAATGTCCGTATGTGCACTGGCCTGCTGATGAGCCAACAGTTCTGTCCTGCTAGTCTGACTAATCCTACCCTAGTCACACACATTTTCAATGATTAGAGCTTTACAATACATTCTAACATCCTGAGGGCCAGTTATCTTCTCCCACCTTGTTTTTCTTCCTCAGAAGTGTCTTGGCTATAATTTGCTCTTTGCAATTTTATATAAATCTTTGAGTCAGGTGTTGAGTAATACCAAAAAAAAAAAAGAAAGCCTATTGGGATTTTGATTGGGCTCATCTTAAATTTATTAGCTATTTTGGGGAGTCTTACAATATTATGATTTCAAATCCAGGAAAATAATACATCTTTCCATTTATTGGGTTTTCTGTAATATTACTCAATATTTTTCATAATTTTCTTTATAGAGATCTAGTCATACTTTGATAATCCTCTTTATAGATACTTGATATTTTAAAACAGTAGTGTAACTGATATTTTAAAAAACCTGGCTATTTTCTGTTTGTTGCTAGTATATAAATATGCAATTCATTTAAGTATATTAACTTGTACCCAGCTACCTTTCTATACTGTCTTGTTAACTTTAATAGTTTTTTTAAAAACATTTCATTTATTTATTTGACAAACAGAGATCACAAGTAGGCATAGAGAGGGGGAAGCAGGCTGCCTGCCGAGCAGAGAGCCTGATGTGGGGCTTGATCCCAGGACCCTGAGATCATAACCTAAGCCAAAGGCAGAGGCTTACCCACTGAGCCATCCAGACAGCCCCTTAACTTTAATAGTTTATCTCTGGATTATATTGGCTGTTGTATCATGCAGTTGTATTGTCTGTAGATCATGACATCTTTGCTACTTTTCTTATTCTTATATATATGTTTTTCTTTTCCTTGCCTTACTATGCTGGCTGGGCTCTCATTTACAAAGTTAAATAGGACTGATGAAACAGACATCATCCCTTTCTTTCTTTTTGTTTTTTATCTCAAAGGGAAAGCTGGCCATGTTTCACAATTAAGCATGTTGTTTGTTATTTCCTTCAAAGTAATTACCCTTTATCAGAGTGCAGCAATTCCTATCTATTCCTTCTTTTCTTGGTATTTCTAATTATAAGCAGATATTAAACTTTATCAAATGATTTGTTAGCATCAGTTAAGGTGACCACCTGATTAGTCTTCTTTAATCTATTCATAGAAATACAACATATGGTGGACCCTTGAACAACTTAGAGGTTAAAGGTACTGACACCTCCCATACAGTAAAAACCCACATATAAGTTTTGCCTCCCCCAAAACTTAACTATTAACAGCATACTGTTGACAGGAAGCCTTTCAATAACATCAACAGTCAATTAGCCCATATTTTGTATGTTATATGTATTATATACTGTCTTCTTACAGTAAAATAAGCTAGAATAAGAAAATGTTACTAAGAAAATCCGAAGGAAGAGAAAATACATTGATAGTATTGGAGTGTACTTATTTTTATAAAATTCATGTAAAAGTGGATCCACACAGTTCAAACCTATGTTTGAACTATGTTGCTCAAGGGTCAAGTGTATTTTCTACTGTGGCATGTATTAATGTTATGACCAGCAAATTTTTTTTTTTAAATTTAGAAGTTAGAGAAAGAAATTTCTACGGAGTTCCTATTATTGAGGCAAATGTATGTCAGTCTTACGCTGAGCTGGGGGCACCCCTCCCGGATGTGTTGGTGCAGGTGTTTATGGAAAGTTCCTATGTTCCCAAACTGCAGAGGTTCTATCTGCTAACCCAGGGAAAGCGAATGCTCTCAGGAATATTAAGGTCACTTTGAAGTATATGAGCCATGATAACATAAACAGCTTTATTCACAGGTAATTTTCTGAATATGTTCCAGAACCATTTGTTCTTCTTTCTGTCTCGGTTTTGCGCCTGCCTCTCAGAGTAGGCCGTCCCTAAACTTGGTTCATGTGTGCGCCTAGCAGGCGAGTGCTGCAGGCAAATGAGGAAAGCTCATTTGCCCAGACCACCCCAGACCAATGAAATCAGACTCTCTGGGACTGGGACCCAGGCATTAATATTTTTAAAATCTCCCCAGGGGATTCCAAGGTTGAGAACCAACAACGGATAATTCTCCACAGTTGAAGATCACATGTGTGTTTATGCACCAAAGCCCACAGAAAAGGAAATATCTAACCACCCCAAAGCATGCAATACTCAGATGAGACTGGCAGGAAAAATTTAAAAAAAAAAAAAAGCTGCCAAGGATGAGAAGGAGGACAGAAAGAGGAGGCCCAGGTATGACAGCGACAGCAAGTCTACTTACTCGATTCTTTCTGGAAGCTCAGTTTGGGTCATGCCCACACAATTGACCAAAATGGTGACAGTAATAAATAGACTGAACCACCTGAGCGGACTGTGTTAAGGAAAAGCTGAGAGTTGCCATGTTTCTCTGATGTCACCTATAATCACCTTGATGCTGAATGATTAAATTCAGAGCTTTTAGCTAGGATCAGCTTTTCGATCTTGCCACATAACAGCTGCTAACATTTACTGAGTGCCTGTGCTGGGCTGGTTACTTCATTCACATTATTTCTAATACAACCGAACTTGTATGTAAATATTATATCTATACTTTCTAAAACAGTCTGGAAAACTTAAATAATTTTTCCAAGGCCATACAAGTTAGTTAGCTGTATGATGCTGAGATGTGACCCCAGACTGATAACAGAACCCTCAGGAAGATGGAAGAAAACAAGAATCCTTTCTCCAAAATGTCCTTCTGCCCTGACACCTTCATTTTATGATACAATGTAGTCTGAAATTTTGTCCAGGAAGTGTCTCTTTTTTCCTAAAAGACAAAGAGACTACTTCTAGGAAGTTAGAGGTAAAGGGAGGGTTACTAGCTGTCATGGGAATTAGTTGAGTCGGATTGTTTTTCCCACTTAGTTGAGATCAGTCGCACTGAGGAAATGGGCTCCTGGCTAGAAATGGTGGGGGCAGGCACAGGGATGTAAAATGCTGCCTCAAGAAGAAAATTCCAGATAGAATTAGGCTGGGATGGAGAACTCTGTCTAACCAGAGATGAGAATATTCAAGGTTGAACCATGGGGTTACCACAAGGGGAAGATGACACTGAAGAAGGTGAGTGGGAAGGGGTAACCTGATGGGAAGAAATGTTGGTGGAGAAAACCCAAAGAAAAATCCCCCCCCCCAGGACATTTTTCTCAGGACCAGCTTGGGTTCCTAACAATTATGTCCTAAAGAAAAACAAAGCCTGAAGATAAGCTTGACCTACAGAGAGAGTGAACCACTCAT
Source organism: Meles meles (assembly GCF_922984935.1). Taxonomy (NCBI): domain Eukaryota; kingdom Metazoa; phylum Chordata; class Mammalia; order Carnivora; family Mustelidae; genus Meles; species Meles meles. The sequence continues at coordinate 31,149,659 of NC_060069.1, read as the reverse complement.
CTTTCATAATTTCAGTTTGAGCAGAAGTATTTAAATCTATTTTAGTTTTCTGTAAATGTCTTTAATGTGCCCGTTTTACAGTTACTTAGGAACACATCTATTTTGAAAAGGGAAATTCTGCTAATTAAACCACATTTTCCTGTTGACTTGCAATTAAATTAAGAAATGTGTTCACATGGGGGGAAAATGTTAACCCAAGGATTAAATTAAAATCATATCTCCAACTTCACAAACCTTTAAAGGTAATATATTACATACACTATTACTTGTGGAAACATTCATAGCAAATTTGATTAGAATTATAATTTTGGTGAAATATTAATAATAGGACACTGAGAATTCCATACCTTGAAGAATATCTTTTGGAGTGGAGCTACCAAGTTCATAAGATTTAAATATATAAATACAGGCTTTGTGAGAAGGAGACACCTAAGAGTTTTCTGTCCGGCTATGACTCCATCCAGCAATTATGATTCATCAAATCTCAAGATGAAACGAATATTCACTGGTCACTTGATTCTTTAAAGGGATTTCATTTCTAATTAGCTGTTTCTTACAGCTAATTAAGATGTAACTGAACCAGGATGTGTGGAGAGGAGTTTGTGTATTTGCTGTTTTTCTTTATTGGTAATTTTTATGTAATTAGATATATTTTTAAAAAACCCAAGTAGAGATGACATACTGAGAGAATAAATTACCTCAGTTCATTTCCATTAACTGCCTACTTCCTTATTGCTGATACTGTTCTAAGCAGGGTACAGGCTGGGCCTTTTAACTGACTCTGTGACCTTGGACAATTTATTTAATTCCTTTGAGTAACAGTTTCGTCATCTGTAAGATGGGGATGCACATCTCTGCTTCAAAGGTTTCTGTACCTGTGACAGTGAGGACACTTAGGAGGTATTTAGCAAACCGTAGCCTACTATTACCACTAAATACCCTTCTATAGGATCAGAAAATCCAAGACTGAATTAAGAAAATATAACTCCCACTGCTTGGCCATAAAGATAAAACATGTAAAAGGAAAATGTAGTGCAACTACATGGAGCAGTGCAGTTTCATTTTGAGATGACTCTTTGCCAGAGCTATCAGCTCACTGAATGCTGTCCAGCAATCCAGCAAGCAGCCCCAGAGCGGGGGGGAGAGAGCTCCTGTTACTGGAGCCTCCCAAGAAGAGGCTGGCTACCATCTGTCAGGCAGCTGAGGAAAGGCTGTTCTTGCAAATCAACCTCCTGGAAGCCAGGGCTGAATTTGTCATTAGGAACTTCCAATTTGGACAGTCACCAGGGAAGATCCTTGGAAACGAAGCCAAAGTCTCTTTTTTTTGTCCTAGTTTGGCTTGCCTTGAAAAACAAAACAAAACAAAACAAAAACTGGAGGCAGATTCTGAAGGTACCTAAAGCCGTGAATATAATACAGACATTTGACCGATTTTTCTCTAATCATTACTATATTCCCCAATGGCATGAACCTTAAACTATTCACAATTTTTTTGGACTACTGAACTTAGTAGACTGCTAGTAGTTTGGGGGTAACTTGGGATATTGACAGTGTCTGTGACCGGTGTGGTCCCACTGATGCAATCTATGCTCTGCCCATTGTGGTCTGTCCTCTTTGTCCTCTGTCAGGTGCTGCTCTTTTGCCCAATGAACAGTCGGTCCTCCTCATGGCTAGGGCACAGAGTAACAATCCATGCCTATTTCATCTGGCCAAAGAAGCTTCGGGGCCCTCTTATTGGTTATTATATTGTGAGATGAGCCCATCTCACATGGTAAGATGAGATGAGATGGGCTCATCTCACATGGTAAGAATATGCCCTGTATATTAGCAAAGCTCATTCATAAGTAGGACATTTTCTTAGGTGGGACATGCCCAGGCGTGTCCAGACTAGTCTAAACCCACCTGTGGTTTGCATGAGCACCTCCTCTGTCTTGGGACAGCTTTCAGGTGTTGGACATATTAAAGCCACAGACATTTTTCTCTCAATGCAATGATTTTGTTGTTTCAGGATTCAATTAGAGGACACCCATATTGCTAAACTCTAATGAAGGTACTGGATACAGTGGGCAAAACCTGATTTTAAAGGAATCATGTGGAAGAAGCAACAGTGCAAAGGATATGAGTGGACAGACACTTTGATGGCTGTTCTTCTGATCAGGTTGAAAGGACTGAATAACCACAGGGCCCGAGTGGCACTAAACCGTGAAATGGTCCTCCCTTTGTTCAGCACCATAAACGTCTACAACAAAACAAAGCAGAAGGTGGACCTGAAGTGAGAAGTATGCATCCTCACACAATCATGATTTTGAGCACGAATGGTGTCATTTCAGGCTTATGAGCAAGACGAGGTCTGGGAACCATACATCCATTAGTGGAGAGCCAGGGGAGGGGCAGAGATAGTGGGGATCAAGGACTGAGGGCCACATTCTCACCCTCCTAGCAAGACCTCAGGCCCTGTCAGTGACTGACTGTGCATCAAGATGAGCCCACTGAGAGTGCCCAGTGACCAGGAGTCTGACCTGGGGCTGGAGGGATGCTTCCGCCCCAGGGCCAGTATTCTGGCAACTGGAGGATATGGTTCTGGCTGCATTAAATTCCTCTTCTGATTAAGGATCATCCCTGGTGCGGGGATGCTCCCTCTGCTCCCTGTCTCCTAGGTCTCCCCTTTAAAGCCCTCTCTCTACTGCTTGCCTCTGAGCATCTAGGAAGATGAGGGTTCTTGGCCTGTGAGAGGAGGGAGGAAGACATTTTAGTGTCTTTTTATTTTCTCTATAAACCGTATTTGAGATGGCTGATTCCTGTCCTTCCCAACTCCCAAACATGCACACATCATTTTGGGGGCGGGGGGTTGCTGTGTGGAACATCTAAGACACAATACAAATAGGGGAATTGTCATGAAGCAGCTCTCACTTAAACCAGTGGTTCTCAAATGTTTTGATTTCAGGAGACTTTTATACTGTATGGAATATTATGCCTCCATCAGAAAGGATGAATACCCAACTTTTGTATCAATGTGGACTGGGACTGGAGGAGATTATGTGAGTGAAATAAGTCCAGCAGAGAAAGTCAATTATCATATGGTTTCACTTACTTGTGGAGCACAAGGAATAACACGGAGGACACTGGGTGAAGGAAAGGAGAAAGAAGGCCATTGGGGGAAATTGGAGGGGGAGACAAACCATAAGAGACCGTGGACTCTGAGAAACAAACTGAGGGTTTTAGTGGGGTAGGGGTGGGGGGAGGGGTGAGCCTGGTGGTGGGTATTAAGGAGGGCACATATTGCATGGAGCACTGGGTGTGGTGCATAAACAATGAATCTTGGAACACTGAAAAAATAAAGTTAAAAAAAATTATTGAGGACCCCAAAGAGTTTTTGTTACTATTTATGCCCTTTTGCTTATACTGTGTGTGTGAGACAGAGAGAGTATATAAGACCTTCTGAACCCACTAAAAGGGTTTAAGGAACCCCATTGATTCTGAGATCAAACTCTGAGGACCACTCATTAAATCATCCTGATTTCTGATCCCCTTCTCTACTCTACCCCCACCCCAAGACTCAGGATCTCTGCCCCCATTTACAAAGACAGCCAACATCATTGGAGATCCTAGGGCAGTGGTCATCCAAGAGAACAGCCAACTTCCTCTTAAAATTTCATAGCAGCTGCTGTTGCTTTTGAGGATTTGAGTTTAATTAGTCTCCACCATAAATATAAAAATGTGAAGACAGTACCAAAGAGGGAGTTGGATACATTTGTCATTAACTGAATCTAGCTCACAGCCACATCACCCAGGTCAGGAGAACTCCCTAGGCTGAGTGGAGCAGAGGCTTCCTCTCAGAGGCTGAGAACAGCCTTCCCAGCAAATCACCCTTACCCGGTGTGTGCTGTAGAAAGGGTCCAGATCCTCCAGGGGCTCCCCAATCAGCTCTGCTGGGAGCTCACCATAGAACTTGGGCAGCTGGTTGCAAGCTTTCAAGTCTAGCTGGGGCCGAGGCTTCTCTTCTTGGTCCTTCTGCTCCCTGTGCTTATCTTTGGCTTTCTTTGCTGCCCGTGTGGCAGCAATTCGCTTTTCAATCTCCACCAGGGACTCCGGAGTGAATCGACGGAAGTTGGTAGTTTCCAGGGACCCAAAGGGGAATGCCATCTTCTCATTCTTCTTCAGGAAGAATTATACTCTTGTGAGAGTGGACATCACAACAGAGAGGTAACAGCTTGCCCATTGGCCCTCTCCCTCCATTTCTTTCCTTAACTCACACTTCCTTGCTGGAACAGCAACCCTCCGCCCCAACTCAGTTCCTTCCTGAACTCACACTGAGCTCTCCCCAGAGTCTCACTGTCCCTGTGGCACTCTCTGAGGAGGCTGTTTATTCAAACCTCCTCCAGGCACCTCAGGGTTGAGCTATGTTCTCCATGAGCTTCTAAGACATGGCTCCTTTATCCATTATCCATTGCTCCTTCACCACCCCCACCACCCCCACCACCACCACCACCACCAGATTTTGCCACACTGCCCTCTCTTCTCAATTCCATGACCACTGAGCAACAGGTTCTCACCTGCATTCATCAAATACTGTTTCGTGTGGTCTGTGACAAAAAACAATGCTAGTAAAATTTTCCCCATTGAAAAGCATTTGTTAAAAAACATTAGGAAGGGGCGCCTGGGTGGCTCAGTGGGTTAAAGCCTCTGCTTTCGGCTCGGGTCATGATCTCAGGGTCCTGGGATCGAGCCCCACATCGGGCTCTCTGCTCAGCAGGGAGCCTGCTTCCCTTCCTCTCTCTCCGTCTGCCTCTCTGCCTACTTGTGATTTCTGTCTGTCAAATAAATAAATAAAATCTTTAAAAAAAAAACAAAAAAAAAACATTAGGAAGGCATTAACATTTTTTGTTGTTCTTTTATTATGCAATGATATGCTTTTAAGAAGTGACAGCCATTCCTGGACATGACAAGAGAGAGGAGGAGGCCCAGTACCTTGAGCACATGGCTGCACTTGCCAGCTGAGAGTGTGCTGTGTGCCTAATGCTCTAAGCTTGGCAGCATATTTGTATTTTTTTATTCTTAATAAAGTGCATTATTTAATTTTCCTATTTAGTTGTTTTTTCTTCTAATGTAAAGTTTTTCTTTAAAAAATCATATGAATAAGATTTTTTAAAAAATATTTTATTTTAGGAGCACCTGGGTGGCTCAGTGGGTTAAAGCCTCTGCCTTCGGCTCAGGTCATGATCTCAGCATCCTGGGATCGAGCCCAGCATTGGGCTCTCTGCTTGCCAGGGAGCCTGCTTCTTCCTCTCTCTCTCTGCCTGCCTCTCTGCCTACTTGTGATCTTTGTCTGTCAAATAAATAAATAAAATCTTTAAAAATATATATTTTATTTTATTTATTTGACAGACATATATCACAAGTAGGCAAAGAGAGAGAGGAGAGGAAGCAGACTCCCTGCTGAGCAGAGAGCCTGATGTGGGGCTCTATCCCAGGACCCTGGGATCATGACCTGAGCCAAAGGCAGAGGCTTAACGCACTGAGCCACCCAGGCGCCCCTGAATAAGATTTTGATTCTTTCTTTAAATGATTGATTCATGAGCCCATTTTTGCTGTTTATTTTAATCTAAGTGCATCTACATTTCCTGACAGTGTGTCAATGACTTAACATGCCATGATGATTTAAAAATTGTTCACAAGCTTATAAAATCTTGATCTAATTCATGGTCTCTAATACTGCCAGACTGGGTCTTTGGGACTCTGATCCATCATGGTCCATAAAAAGCCTGGAATGCACTCCAATGACTAGATTTTCTTTCTTTTTTTTTTTTTAATTAACATATAATGTATTATTTACCCCAGAGGTACAGGTCTGTGAATCATCAGTCTCACACAATCCACAGCACTCCTCATAGCACATACCCTCCCCAATGTCCATCACCCAGCCACCCTATCCTTATCCCCTACCCCCAGCAACCCTCAGTATGTTTCCTGAGATTAAGAGTCTCTTATGGTTTATGACTAGGTTTTCTATGAGCTACAATATTCTCAGGAAGTTTATCACCCCTAGCCTTAGCCTAGAAGCAAATAGGATGGCTTGCTATCACAGATAGATAGAGCAGTATCTATGTGGCATTCTCCTGACTCCAGAGAAGCTACATTTGAAGTCCTGCAATAGGCATCCATCCTCTTAGTTCTCCAGCCGACACTGGATCTGTGGATAATGTCATTTTCCCACACACTCTAGTGCAGAGATCCTCAAATGCCAGTGCACAGTGTGGTGCTACACCAACTGCATCATTTTCACTGGGGGGCGTGAGTTAAGATACAGATTGCTGGGCCTCTACCCACAAAGATTCTCACTCAATAGGTCTAGGTGAGATCTAGGAAGCTGCATTTTATAGGCTCATAGCTGAACTGTTGAAGTGTTCTATCTTTGAGAGGCAGCAGAAGCTACTGCAACTGTGGATGTGAAATGGAATGAAGATTAGGGTTACAAGATCAAAGTAGGATCTGGCGGCCTGCTCCCACAGCTCTCGAATCTGGAGGAAAGTCTTCCTGGATTCTAAAGGGAAGTCAGAAGCCAGTGTTGGTTGGATTAGAGAAGAGACCTGGCATCAAATGGTCACTCTTATTGAGCGACCATCCTAAGAAACCTACTCCTCAGAGGTTTTGGTGGGGTATACTTTGGGACCTCTTCCCTTCTGCAATCAGAATTAGGGCAACTTCTGGCCAGAAACCTCAGGGAGTTTATACTCAGGGGATTGGAACAAAGAGTGAAATTTGGTTGTTTCTGAGGATTAAGTTTCTGTAGGTATTTGCCCTGTATCTGGGATTTCTGGGCTACAAAAGGACCTACTGGATCTCCTCTGGATGGACCATAAAGGCGTCTTAACTTAGATTTCTGAGCTCTGGTAGTAGGCAGTTTCTAAGAAGGATCAAACATGATTGAATAGATAACAGGAGTTTCACATTTGTCATTTCACTTGTGATGGAAATAACTGGCTGGTCTTTTTTTTTTAATTTTTTTATAAACATAACTGGTTGGTCTTTAATCAAGATTTATAATCTCGGCAGGCCAGCTGACTCAGGGCTGCTAAATGGAGGTGGATTTAAATAAGGGTACAAATGAAGGTTTCCTTGAGATGACAGTGGACAGGGCAGGTGTGATATTGTGATTTATAATAAGAAATACATGTTTGGTCTTTGTCTCCATTTCTGGCACAGAGCTCTTAAAACCCTTGGAATTTCCTGAGTGATGTGTTTTGTATGTTATTGAGGTACATTTTGAAAGTCACCTAAGGATGGGGACTGATTGCCAGCAGAACCAACCACTAGAAGATTGAAACTTTAGGTTCCCCATCTCACCTCTGACCTCCAGGGAGAGGAAAGAGGCTGGAAGTTGAATTCAATAACCAATGGTCAATGGTTTAATCAATCATGTCTATGTTATAAAGCCTTCATAAGAATCCAAAAGGACAGAATTTGGAGAGCTTCTGGGTTGTTGAATACATAGAAATTGGGGAGGGAGATCACATCAGAGAGGATATGAAAATTCTGCACTCCTTTCCCCATATTCTGCCCTATGCATCTCTTCCATCTCACTGTCCCTGAGTTATATCTTTGTATAAAAGACCTGTAATCTAGTAAGTAAAATGTTTCTCTGAGTTTTGTGAGCCATCCTAGCAAATTAATCAAACCCAAGGAGGAGGTCACGGAAACCTCTAGTTTATAGCCAGTTGTTCAGAAGCACAGGGAAAAATCTGGGCTTCAATTGGCGTCTGAAGTTTTGTATATGTGGGCAAGGGTCAGTCTTGTAAAACTGAGCCCTTAACCTGTGGGACCTGATGCTAATTGAACTATTGAACACCCAGCTTGTGTCTGGAAAATTGCACCTTAGTGGAGTGGAAAACCCCCACCCCCACACATTAGAATTGGTAATTAGAACATTTTAGCAGGACAAAGGGTTCTTTCTTCCAGCCTCTGTTGTTATTAGTGGAACATGTTTCTATGGTCTTGCAGCAAGTCTGAGTTGCTCACAAAAATGGCTGAGCATCATGAGAAGACTTACTTAAATTATCAATCCACAGTGACAACAAGGATAGGCACAATTATCTCTCTCCCTTTTTAGGGAGAGAAAGAGAGAGTGTGAGCACATGCATGGTGAGGGGAGAGGCAGAAGGAGAGGGAGAGAAAGAATCTTAAGCAACATGGGGCTGCATCTCATGACCCCAAGATCATGACCTGAGCTGAAATCAGGAGTCAGATGCTTAACTGACTGAGCCACCCAGTCACACCCACAATTATCTCTTTTAATCCCCACAGAAATCCTATAGAGTAGGTAGAAGGCATTTTCTTACATATAAGAGAATTAATAATCAGTAATTACTATAGGTTATAAAGATATTATTGAAGAAAACAAGATCATCTTTGAGTTTTTTGACTCCATACCCAGTGCTCTCTTATTTCTAGGATGGGTCCCACTTGCTGGAGCAGTTCTGAAATCCTACTGACTGGGGTATCATCGAAGGGCTCTGGGACTTGAAAGGTATGGATTGATCTGAATGCATTCAGATTTGATGAAGTTTCAAGGGGTCTCAAAGAACAGCCTCTTTGTGTTATATTGTTCATTGATGCTGTTAAGAAATCAATGGATGATTTTTCCCACTAATGTAGCTTTTTTCCTCTGTAAGGCAGTTATGATGTAAGCAAACAGGTAATTATAATTTTTCCAGGACCTGATTAGTAGGTGAATATATCAGCTCCCATCCCATGTAGGATTGCGTCTTCTCATGCATCTTATGGTTGTTCTCATCCATTTACATACAACAAAAATGATCATTTTCTTGCATGTGAGTCCTAAATCTGGACCTTTCTTCTGTTCTTTGGACCCACTAATCCAATGTCTTTGACACATAGCTCTTTGAATGCTCCATAGACACCTCAAAGTCATTGTCTTCCATGATCTCTCCATCCTCTCTCCACCCCAACTTTTCTGCCTCCTTGTTCCCTATCTCAGTAAATTACATAACCATTTTTGAAAATGTAGGCTTAGGGGCTCCTCTTTGTGCCTCTTTCTCCCACAAGTCTTCCTCCCTTATGTTTTCAGCTCCTCAGATACAGCAATGAAAAAAACTATAGACTTTTGGAGCTTAAATGTAGCTCTGGGTCTCAGCCAACTTAGGCCAGCTTCCTAGAGAGAGACTTTCCAGAAAAGATTGAAATTATGATGACATCATGGGAAGTCTGGAGTCACATTTGAAACATAAATCTAAATTTATATCTCTAGCCAAGATCTTTCACCTACATTCCAAATTGTTATATTTAGCTAACCATTGATTATCCTTCACAAAGATACCTGATAGATGTATAAAGCCTAACTACTGATATCCTTACCCTAAATATGCTCTTCCCTTTGTCATGATCATTTCAATAAATTGAGACTTCATCCTTCCAAGGGCTCAAACCCTGAGTCTTGAAACTTTGGAATTATCCATTACTTCACTTTCTCGCTCCCAAATCTCACATTTAGATGACCAGAAAACTCTAATTACCTTGCTTTGGAAGTTGTCTACTTCCTATCACTGTCTACTTCTTATCACAGCCACTGCTACCTGCTAGCTCAAACCACTATCATTTACCTCCCTGGCTACTGCCATGGTCCAACCACTGTGATCCACTTTCAATGCTACTTCTATAGCCCAAATCACTATCATCTGCCACCACCTCCATAGTTCAAACCACTACCACCTACCTCCACTGCTACTCCCCTGGTCCAACCACTGGCACCCTTATCCACTGCTACATCTATGACCCAAATCACTGCCATCCTCCTTTACTGCTCCTGTCATGGTCTAAACTACTGTCACTGAACTGCTGCTGCCTCCATAGACCAAACCATTGTCACGTCCTGCTTGGGTCACTAATCTGTCTTTTCAAAATGTCTCACTGCTAGGATTGTTTCAAGTCTTTGCAGCCTACACTTCTGGAAGAAATAGGAATGATTCTTAAAGTGCATTGCTGTAAACTTCATCTCTGAGCTCAACTCACGTCATTCTCTTCCTTACTCACTGAAAGCCAGGTCCATAGACCACCTAGATGTTTATTGGATACAACAAGCACACTCTTGCCTCAAGGTGTTTGAACTTGTTATTCTTTCTGCATACTATTCTCTTCCCATTTATAACCACAGTGCTCATTTGAATATCACCTGTTAAGGAAGCCTCCCCTGACCATTCCAAATGAAAGCCTTTGGCCAATCTCTACCCTTTTACCTCCCTTCACTTTTCCTCAAAGCACTTTTAACTAATTAACATGTATTTATTTACTATCTCCTTAAACTGGCACTTTTCCTTTCATGAAAGTTTGGATTTTTCTGTTTGTTTAACTGTTGAGTCCTTAACACTCAGAACACTCAGAACACTGCAAGCAGAATTGGGTTTGGGGAAAACAAACACAAGTACTTAAACTGTGAGACCAGAGTGGGTAGAACTAACCATCTCCACTGTTGCAGGGAAAAAAGATAAAAGGTTTTCTGTTCAATAACAACTTAAGGTTTAAGATTCCTAAAACCCACCCTTATTTGAATAAAATTTGATCTCTAAGGTGAGAGGAGAAAAATTAAGCTGGGAACCTGGAGGGCTGTGGGGACAGAAAAACACTGAACATTATAGAGATGTTGTACCCAAAAAGGAAGAAAAACAGGGAAATCTTGGTGTCACAGAAATAGTAGGAAGACAAGTTTTAAAAACTGCTGAGCTTTGTTCTAATAGTGGGAATGGTTTTTAGTCAGGGAGAGTGTGAGTAAGTACCATGGAGTGGAGAGGATGTTACTAGATCGTTTGAGTTGTTGAAAGAGACAGATTGGGATATGGGAGTAACTGCAAAGTTGAATAAACTAATTACATTACCCAAAGAACAGGAACATGAAAATGAAATGCTCCATGTTCTGATGCCATGATTTGGCTGCCTGATGGAACAGCAAGCTTGTTGTCAGTATGTCACTAAGACTGAGAATATAGTTGGACCTTTCATACCACTAGATTGAGAGAATGATGAATTAGTGGTGAGAAATAGTAACCACTTTACTGACACATTTGAGTGAAACTGTGTTTTACATGGTGTCACACATAGTGCTCAGAGTGTGATTAGGCTCTCTATCTCATGGAATGAGCAAACAACTTAGCTTTGGTATTGGTGCTATCACTGGACTCTCTAAGCTAATGGGAGCATGGAATTAAATATCTCTTTTTGGGGAGATGTGGCCAGAGTAGCCAAGACTTAGAAATGTCCCTGAGATGTCAGAATTTTTGATCATCAGTGATGCTGACATGTGCCTATCTAAGCTACCCATTTCCCTGAAAATTGTATTTATTAGGCACCTGATTGGAGCAACAGGGTACTGGACAGGGGAGCAAGTTGGCCAGGGAAGAGATAAAATTTGAAGTAGCTATGCCACTGGGAACATGTAATAAGCTGTTTTCAGTGAAGAAAGTGAGACCACATTATCCATGATCCTGCCCAGTAGTCAAATATTGAGCCTCAGCTATCTGTGGCCCAGGAAAATATCACTAAGACCTCTTTGAAGTTGAATAGTCCTGAGTTGCCCCTAGTGCTAAAAGAATGGACTTCTGGAAATCCTTGCTGAATGTAATTTACCTCCAAATAATTCAGAGATATAAGCTAGCTAATCTGTTGTCCAGGGATGGAGTATATTGGGGGAGGGGGGCCGGCGGAGAAAGTACATGCACTATCCATGGTTCTGAAAGAGCAAGCCTGTCTATTGTGGTCTTGAGCTGTCCGTGGTTCTGAACAAGAACTCTGGGGATGGGTGAGTGCTGAGTGGGAATGGTTTTCTGTGAGGTGTGGTGAATAACTGGTATGTTTGTAACACTGAATCAGTGTGCCAGGCTGAAGTGCTGAGAATAAGTGAGTTTCTGTGGGGGCTAAAATAGAAGAGAGGAATGATTAAAGGAAGAAAGAAAGCTGGGAGTTTCAGGAAGAAAGTGCCCTAAGGGCATTTAAGTAAAAACATCTCTTCTCAAAAAAATTGATATCCAAATTAAGTTTGAGAGGAGGAAAATATTGTTTTGTGAATGGTCTTTGCCTCCCTACCATTTCCCCCAACACACTGAAGATGAGATTGGAAGGAGGAAAAATATTTTCATCACTAAGGAAGAAAACAAGTTTCTTATCACATCACAAGTTCCTGGGAGTGTTGTGGACTTAGAAACTCAGGATGATGGGTTGAGTCAGCTTTAGAGACTTCGAGCTATAATTATTCAAGAAACCCAGAGAGGTGGTGTGGTTTTTCACAACAGCACTGGGCTTGGAAACAGAAAACTTGTCTGATACTGAGTAGGTCTTCTGAATTATCTCTCTCATTTCTATGATTTGTAAACTGGTGATGATGACATCTGCCCTGCTAATTTGACACTGTTGTTGGGAGAATCAAATAATGTATGTGAAAGCATTTTGTAGGCTAAGTGCTGTACAAATGCACAATATAGACTTTAATATTTCCCATTACACATGCTATTTAATGGCCAATAGCCACTTAGCCTCTTTCAGTTTGACACCACTAGCTCTCAGCATATAAATGAAATAAACATGTTGGGTCATTTACAATTAAGTGGTATAAAGAACTCATAATGTTGCCACTTTATTTCTCTATCTCCCAACTTTAATGTGTGAATATTTTGAATATAGTTCTGCTACCCTAAATAAAAGTGTTTATTTAATGGGTAATACAAATTACAATAGACTCAAGAATTTGAAGGGGATTTATAATGTGGATATAATTTTTTATGTAAAACATATAAAATCTACTTCTTTTCCCCATTCTTAATTTTCTTCCCTGACAGAATTCCTGTCCTATTCAAAAGGACCCTATCAGAATATATCACTAACAAACCTTCAGAATTCTTGCAGAAGGGTGTCTGGCGGGGCACCTGGGTGGCTCAGTGGGTTAAAACCTCTGCCTTCAGCTCAGGTCATGATCTCAGGGTCTTGGGATTGAGCCCTGTATCAGGCTCTCTGCTCAGCAGGGAGGCTGCCTCCCCCTCTCTCTTTGCCTGCCTCTCTGCCTACTTGTGATCTCTCTCTCTGTCAAGTAAATAAATAAAATCTTTTTTTTTTAAGAAGAGTGTCTGGCAAGTGAGTTTCTTATAATTTTTAAAACTGTGGCTTAACTGTGCCCAAGCATATTTAAGTAATCCAATGATATTGTAAGGATAAAGTGCAAGCTTGATTTAACAAGAATATGGAAATTACCATATAGACAATTTTTTGCCATTGCAAAATCCTGGTGGACAGTAGAATTTGGACAGTCAATTTTATAATTGTTTAATATTTTTAGGGATTCTGGAAATTCCTAGCATTAGATTTAGCTAGATGACATAATATCACAAAGGACATGCATGACAGATGAATTCTTTACTACATGTCATTATACCTCAACACACTCTAATATGTCTCTTCCAGCCCCTTTCATAAAAGCTTTTACTAAGTTGTAAATGACCTCTGGGGTGCCAAACCCATACAAACTTTTAGATTTCTGCTTACTGACTTCTTAGCAGGATTTGACACAGTTGACCATTCCATTTTTCTTGAAATCCTCTCTCTTAGTCACATCTGAGACATCATCGAAGCCTCATCGAAGTCTTCTTTTCTATATGGCTGCTAAATGCTGAGCTTCTTTGGGTTCTGTCCTAACTCTCTTCTACATTCCCTCTCATGGCAATCTAATCCTCTCCCGTGGTTTTAACTTCCACTCAAACCTCTCTTCTTCATCAGACTTGACTATCAGCCTGTTTGTTTGTTTGTTTGTTTAAATTTCCTTCATCTAAACTAGCTTCTTTCCAGTTCCCTCTTTTGTTAAATGGCACCATCAAGCACCATTATGGCTACTGACATCAGAACCCATAGACTCTCTCTCTCTCTTACTGTTTACATGTGCCTCAAACACCAAGCCTCAGCCATCTCTTATCTGGCTTCTGTGCTTGTTCATTAACAGGTCTCTCTGTACATTCTGTTTTCTCTATACACATACCAACCAACACAATCTTTTTAAAATGCAAATATCATATCATTCCTCTGCTTATACTTTTCAATGGCTTCCCAAGTCCTTCAGACAATGTCTAAATTCATTCCCATGGCACATAAGTCTTGGCAGGATCTGGTCCATGCCCATCTCCTCCATCTATATCTTCCTTTCCCTGGCTTTTTCCCCAGTAGTTTCCCTGGTTTTCTTTCAGTTTCTCAAATTCACCATATTACTTTCTGCTTTGGTAGCCTCACACATGCATTTTTTTTCTCTCATTAATGCCTCTTCTATCCCTTTCTCCTGATTATCTTCTATTTTTCCTTCAGTTTATTTTAAATATCACTTTCTCAGAGCAGTCTTTCCTGTCCCTCTGGACTAGACTAGTTTGATTTGTTATTCATTTGCACAGAAGCCTTTACTTTCCTTTATGACACATGTAAGTCTTTGATAAATATTTGTAGAGTAAAGGAATAGGTAAATGAATGGTGGTGGCTCTCAGAGACAAACTATGTTAGAGGAGCATCATGAATATGATCTATGATTGTTCAGTCTAATGTTTCTGTGGTCAGTGTACTTGATTTGACCTTAGAGTAAATAGATTTTTCTCATTGTCCTCTAGTGACTGAGCTTCTCTGGTATAGGAAAAAAATCCTGGAGCTGTCCATGGATGCAAGAAAACTGAAATGGGGGAGAAGATGACTGAAGGAGGATTCAGTGAATGTACTAAGAGGGAGTCCTTGCGATGCAACGGAAAGAACTATGACTGGGGAACAAGGAGACCTGGGCTCACCCTTGGTCCTTCTATTGATTTGCTTTCTCATGTTGAATATGTTTTGTTTGTTTGTATTTGAGAAGCAGTTACCATACAGGAAGATGAGGAAGTGCTCGGACGCTTCCTTTGTGAGATCTGGTACCTTATGAACCTGGAAGTAATGCTGTGACTTTGACTTGTTCTGATTCTGATCTTGTGAGGAAACTAAGATTTTGTTTAATGAAGGACTAGGTAGTTTTCAAGAAGACAGATTAACTTCCTGGCAGCAGGACTGGGTTTGATCATGACCTGGCACAGGTATTTCTCCCTCACAGGATTGGTCCCTTCAGTTGCCTTCTCATTGCAACTCCTGGAGGGATAAGAGAATTGTCCTTCATCTTTATTTTGATTCTTGACTCCCTAGGGAAGGAGAAGCAACAGAACTGTGTTCTCTTAGCTACATTCAAATATATGCCTATAAGTTTCAGAGGCTTCTCTTTTCAAACGCCACAGCCTAGAAGTGTCCAGTGGAGATGCCAGAGGTTGCGGGATGAGTCAGGAACACTTAAGTCTCCCTCATTCTGTCAAAGAGTCAGAGATTCTTTCATTCTCAGTAATTGTTGAGGGCTTACTGTGAATTGAGCACTACTAGATGTTGGGGAAGATGGTGTGGTGAAGAAAGAAGAGCAGTGGGCAGAAGTCACAAGACTGGAGTCCTAGCCACCAGCCTGTAATAAACTGTGTTTAGTCTTTGGGTATTTTCCGTCTCTGGACTTCAGTTTGTTCATTTGTACAATGAAGGGATTGGTCTAGCAGTATATTGAGGTCCTTTCATTTTGACAAGAAACCGAATCTCTTGTTTTGGAGGCCTTTGAGTCTTCTCAGGGAGAAAAGAAACCTTTATGAGAGAGGCAGTCGGTTAAACATCCAACTCTTGATTTCAGCTCAGATCATCATCTCAGGGTCATGAGATTGAGCCCCGTGTTGGGCTCTGTGCTGGGCATGAAGCCTGCTTGAGATTCTCTCTCCTGCTCTCGTTGCCTCTCCACCATGCCCATGCATGCCTATGTGTGCTCTCTCTCCCTCCAAAAAAAGAAAAGGAAATAATTAGAAAAATAAATAAGGGCTCCAATGGGTGGTTCTGGCCATAGAGTTTTAAAAAGATAGACAAATGCCTCAAAGTTTTAAAGAAGGGAGGGGCCAAAATAGGTAAGAGAAGCTCAGGGAAGGCTTCCTGGAGGAAGTTATTTGTAGAGCATCTTTATGTTGCTCATATGTTTCACAA
Organism: Meles meles; assembly: GCF_922984935.1. NCBI lineage: Eukaryota > Metazoa > Chordata > Mammalia > Carnivora > Mustelidae > Meles > Meles meles. The sequence continues at coordinate 31,133,603 of NC_060069.1, read as the reverse complement.
TATGAATCTCCATGTTCTAGTTTGAGAGGCATTAAGTATACTCTAGGTCTGGAATCCTGAAGAATATGCAAATGCATACCCACTGGGTATGCTTAATGCTCCCTCTGGGGCACTTTCTGGCCTTGGCTAAACACCTTTTAAAAGCAGAGGCACCTATATGAGACTTCTTTTCATGAGGAAATTCTATGGCTGTTAATCTTCTTAAACATTAATTATTTTAGAGCCAAATATGTTTCTCATGAACAATAATCCTCCTTTTTCTTTGCTAAGTTTCTAAAGAAAAAATATGCAAATTCTGACAGGTAGAAATGGATTTTGGACAAGGTCCTAAGGCAAGAGCACTGTGAATATTATGTAAATGCCAACCAATATAATGCAGCCCATCAGTTTATTCCAGGGAAGCAAAGGGTACTCAGAAAATCCGTTGCTGCTGCCCAGCTCCTGACATTGAAGGAATTCATCTTTTGTCCACAAATCACATTGTGATTTGGTCCTCAATTGCTGCTTCCAAATGTCAAATTCTGACAAAAATAGTGTAGCTCGTTTTAGGCCGCCATGTAAATGTCACTTCCTCAGAGAGGCCTTCCTTGATCTTGCCTTTCTCAATTAGGAGCCTTTAAGATGATCTCCCAAAGAATCCTGGTCTTTCCTGACCCTTGTCACAGTTTATAATTATATTTATTTGTGTGTTTATTTAATATGTGTGTTGCATCACCAGACTGTCAGTCCTGTGAGGGCAAAAACAACTTTCTTGTGCCCATAAATCTGTGTCCCCAGTGTTTGGCATGAAATGTTGTCTTTAGGTAAAATTGGGGTCTCAGTGAAATGTTTCAGATCATGTAGCCTATGCTTGTGTTTCAGACCTTTCAAAATGCATTGTGTGATTGCATCTAATATTTGCGTCCTCTACATTTCTTTACACATTTTTACACTTATCATATCTCTAACCCAATACAACAAACTACTTTCCACTGGTTAAGAAATCAAAATGTATAGTGGCAACCGAGTGTAATGGTTAAGTTCTTGGATTCTGGATCTGGGCTTAAATCACCACTGTGCACATTACTAGCTGTGGGACATTGGGAAGTCTCTGTCCTCGATCTTCTCATCCATAAAACAGGCATAATATTAGTACTATGAGGTGGTCATCAGAAAGAAATGAGTGCTTTGAACAATGCCTACAACTTTAGAAACATTATATTAATTTTGCTGCTAATGTTATTTTTCCCCATGGGAATGTGATAATTTTAAGAAGCTGACCCAGAGGTGTCACACAATCAGGCTGATTTCACATCATGCAGTCTTCCTGGACTACAACTATCTCCAGTCCACCAATGAAGAGTCTACAACCCAGGTGGATAATGGATCTTATTCAAGGACTTCAGCTAGAAAAAGGCGGAATTGGGACAACAACCCAGATTTCCTAGTGCTTTCCATATTCCGGTATCAATGTTATCAGTTGTCTCAGGATTCCCTTTTTCCTGTCCTCATCCTGATTTCCCACAAAGCTGGGATCAGAATCCATTGGAGCAGGACAGACAGTGCAGTGTCTGGATGAGCACTGAACCAGTGGGCCAAGCAGGACATGGTGAGTCCCTCCTCTCCCCTCACTTGGTTACAGCTGGGCACTGAGCCAAAAATCAGCTAATATTTTCTGAGCGCCCTGATCTGTGCATGCCTGCCTGCCAACACGCTCTGAGGCACTCTGAATGTAGCCTTTGAATGACGCTGACCCACACTTGACCTGTGATCACCCACTGAGCCAGACAGTACTTAAAAAAAAATTTAATCACAACTTCATTTGTTCAAAAATTGAACAAAAAAATGATGGTCTTATTAATAAACATGTTTTCTTGTTTACTTTGTATATGTGGGGCTCAGTGCTGGGTATTTCACATACATCGTGTCATTTAATCCTCACAGGATCATAGGTGGTCTACCCTATTATTAACCCATTTCCACAGACTAAGCACTAAAGCCTTGAGGCTGGTTTAGCCAAGGTCATATCCTAAGTCATTATTCTTATCTCTTTTGTCCAGAAGGTAAGGAATAAAAATATGAACACAGATTACTCTTGGGGAGTAGAATTATTGCTGATTTTTTTAAATAGGGGGAGAATATATGTCTACAAAAGAAATGAGGTGCACTAATCTTAAATTTAGAGTTTGATGCCTTTCCAGCTGCTCTGGCCTTGCCTGAGATGATCAGTATCGTGACTGCTGCCGTCAGAGTCAGCACTTTCTAGGTGTCTCTGAGCCTTTGCCCATGTCACCACACCCAGGGCACAGCAACCTCCCCTCTCTTCTCCAGCTCTCTAAAGTCCATGCTCAAGTCTTCCCTGAAGGATCCTCTGATTTGTCCTATTGGTCATCTCTGAAACGACCTCAAAGTAATCATAATAATTAATAATAATCCTAATATCACAATTCACTCCACCCGCTTTCACCTAGGGCTGTGTCTAATGCAAGGTTAAGTTCATAGCTGACACATTCATGCAGGGCTTCTGTGCCTTGGTCCCCTCCCTACAGAATGTGGAGAACAAGGCATCTCCAGCAGGCCTTCCTCTTGTCACCTGGGAGTCAGTCAGAGCCACGTAGTGTGCAGGGTGGGCCTGGGTCAGGGGAGAATGCCTCCCACCGCGGGCAATGGACCCAAGTTCCTGCTCCTTGTGCCCGGAACCAGCTTGACCTTGACTAACTCACTGGAACTGAAACTCTAGGCTCTCAAAGTTTCTTTATGTATAAAATGAGGGCATCAGACTAAAGAATAATGGGAATAGAAATTAATTGGCTGGGCTAAGCCATTCATACATCCCCTGGTTTAAATTTTACAATTGTCTTGTGAAGCAAGTATTATTATGGCCATTTTGCAGTTGAGGAAACAAAAGGATTGGGGGAGAGTGGCCTAACAGGTCAATAAATAGTAAAGCTGGCATGTTAACTAAGAACCGGTCCAGCCTACAGGTTTGTGTTGTCACCACGCTTTATACCTGGTGGTGGTCACTGCCACTTCTTCCTGCTCTTGTGAACCAGTTCGTAAATCATGGCTCTAGTTGTCTTTGGAGAGCCAGGGAAAGCACAACAGCTAGGAGCAAGGTAAAAAGAGTGACCATGGGCTCTAATGAACAAGATGGACCAGAGTGACATCTTGACTCAGGACAGAGTTCTGAGCCTCCCAGAATTGTTGCCAGTGAGGAAGGGAGAGACCACATTTTCTTGAAGGGGGAGGTGAAAGAAGGTGTTGTGTGTCATATCTGAAACTCCTTCCCATATGATCCAGGACAAAAGCCATGATTTTTACTTAGGAAGCACTTAGTGAACTGCTAATATGTATGAAGTTTTGATGGAGGTATAAAACTCAAGGAGGCTGAGACTCTGTCACTCATAAATTCAGTTTGGTGGGGACAGACACCAGCAGAAGCACCACTCTAATTGGAGACGTGCACATACACACAAACATAGATGAAAAGGTGATGCCGGGGCAAAGAAGGGAGAGGGGCCATGAGGTCTTGCGGGAGAATGAGGTCTCTCCAGGACTTTGAAGGACAGGTAAGGTCTGGGCAGGAAATGACTATGCAGAAAAGTTGAGCCCAATGGATGAAGGATGTATGAAAAAGGATACAGCAACCCTGGAGGGTGACAGGAAAGTGTGTCTTTCATGGGTTCAAGAGGCATGGACTCTAAGCTCATGGTATTTGTTTGTATATGGGACCCTGGGCTCAGGGACTCTGGGAGGGAAGGAGAGAATCGGAAGCATGGGGCTGCTGCCCTTGAAGGAGCTGTGGTCCCAGGAATCTTTTGGACCTGATAGGCTTCTTGTGTAAGGGAATGCATGGCCAGACACCTGCCTAGAGTCAGTGGTCACTGGTTTTCCTCCTCCCGGAACAGCATTACCTTGGCAATATTTAATTATGAAAGACTCTTTATCCACCATGTATGATTACAGAGTATCCTCAGGGTCTTTTTCCATTTCCTTCTGATGAAGATTTTCTCAAAACCATCTGTTCGCATGTATGTTCTTTCATGTGACGGTGCTTACTTTCAGTGCCCATTCATTATTTTTATTATTATTATTATCAACATTAGCTGACTGCTAAGTGAGTGAACAGGAAACTAGGAAATTGCTTTTTAAGACCACTCTAAAATCTTCCTAACATTTCAAACCAAGAGTATGCCATTTCAAAACAAATTTTTCCATCAGACTAAAAGCAATTCATTTCTCTGCGTCATTTCCACCTTCTTTCCACACCATGTGGCTAGAAAGCCCAACTTTTGGCATCTACTGCGCAAAAATACCCAAGTGCAGTTGACTCTTCCTGCTTCATTTTGCAAGTCCAGGGAAGGTGACTAAATCTACATTTAAGAAATCATAGCAGACTTTTCTTTTTCTGGCACTAATCCAGTCAGGTAATCTCAAAGAGCAAAATCACGATCAGGAATCAATTTATACTAAGTGCACTTGAGCTATGGGGGAAAAGCCAGAACCACAGAAATCTCATCTCTCAACCAATCATTCTTTTGGATTTCAGAGTTAGGCTAAAAACAAAGGATAGATGACTTTGGCCCTATCTGTTGTCACCTTTCTGGACATGTATAAATGCTCCCTGCAGGATGAAGATACCCTTGGTCACCTGGATTTCTCTTGTTTCATCACAATATCTTTAAACAGGTGTCCCTCAAGCTTGTTGCCCATTGGAGTTTTTGGGAAACCATTGAAGAAACCTAAGTTCTTGGCTGTCAGCTCTGGACATTTAGATTTAGGTCGAGACCTAGAGTAGGGTCCAGGAGTCTGTGTCTCTAAAAGCTTCTCCAGTATATTCTAATGTGTAATCCAGAGTGGGAACCACTGCGCTCAATCTTATCCACACTTTTCTAACAAGAGTACTTTTGCCTTGAGTTTGAAGCAAAACGTATCTCTGAGGGAGTGTATCAGCTCCTACCTGCAGACTATGCAGACAGCCACAGACTATACCTGTGGTCTCTATGTCCATTTTCACTTAGATGTAACATTTTCGTCAATACTTTTAGGATATTTGGCCTCTGTTACCACAGCTTTGGTAAACTACCTGAAATAGCAACTGCTAATAAAACATTTCTTTGTATCAATATGACTCTTTGAAGAACATAAACTTGACATTGATTGTAGAGATTGCTAGTTTTTGGATTTGGCTATAATTTTCCCCCTTATCTTTCAGAGGATGGGAAATAATGGGAGTCTTCTATAAAAATAGATTAACAATACTAGTTTTCTAAGAACTGTGGGTGTTTTGGGAAGGTCATATATTCAAAACAGCCCACAACCGTGCTTTGTTTTGGCTCACAGGTAAAACCTCTAATTCTTCCCACATAACCCCAAGCATATATCTTTATACCATTAGCCATAGATTGGCCCCCAAGTCCCTCAGCCAAACCTTTGCTGGCTCAATCTTGATTGTCTTCTAGGTAGGAGATCCTCTCTTCTATCCCAGCTCTCCTCCACTGGAATCCATGAGCTCCTGGAACACACATTCAGCTTAACATTCAGGCAGAGCAAGAAGAAACTCCGTCTGTCCCCTCTTCTGCCGGAGAGGCTAGTGAGTAGCTCTGGCTAGGGGAGGTGAATCGGAGACACCCTCCCGCCCAAGCTCCGCAAAGACTTACACTTGTTTGTGCCTTCAGTGAACACGCTCCGGCCTGTCTGATAGGAACCTCCCTGGTGTTCAGGGAACTGCAAAGACTCATGCTTTCGTGGGTGCCATTCCCATTTCCCGTCACGAGTCCCACCCTGGCTGCTGGTGCTCCAGAAAAGTGCACTCCTTGGACGGAAGCAGGGCGGGGGTGGGGGAGGGGGTGTGGGGAGAAGCTTATGTGTGATTAGATGGTAAAGTAACAAATGTGATTTTAAATGGTCTCGTGGGAAACGCTGAAACCCGAGGAAGCAAAGAGGCTGCACTTAGATAAGGATGCCTCCAGCATGCACAATAGACTCCCAGCCCAGAGCAGAGCTGCCTAAGAGAGCTGGATGGGCTGTTTCCCACCATTGAGCGGAGAGAGCGCAGAGCGGCACCCATTCATACAGTGCCTTCCTTGTCTCTGGGTCCTTATTCCAAACACTCATGTCTGTTAAAACTGTTTTTCCCCTTACCCAACAGAAACCTGAAAAAATACATTTTTTTTTGCATTTTGGAAAAATTTAATTTAAAAAGATATTTGAGTAATTTTCATATTCTTCATGCATACTCAGTAATAGACCAGGTCATATGAAACAATAGTTTGAAATGAAATTATAGAAAAGGTCTCAAACCCCAGATCTGATAGAAGAAAAGAGCAGAGGAAAAAGACCTGTGCACATGGCCGTGGGACCAAGAGGGAGGGGAGATATGCAAAGGGTCACAGCCCGTCCTGACCCTCTGTGTCTGCGTGAGGCAATGTGGGCTGGCACAGGAAATGTCCCTCAATACCAGTTTATATCACAGAATGCTAACTGGCTGGATGCTTTATTGTATTACAACTCTATTTATTCAAAATCTCCCAAATCAAACCAAAAGCAGCTTCTTCAGTTCGGGATTCAGATCATATGAAATGTTGACCTCTCTCTGCAGGGACCACAACTTTCAAAGGGTCAGGCCAAGGAGGGCCAGCATGCCTGCTCCAAGGCAGAGCTCGGTAGAAAGGGTGGAGGCTGGAGGGTTTGGGCACTGGGACAACATCATGGGAGGGAGAGGAAGGACGATGGTGCTTTCTTGCCACCTGCTCCCTGCAATAACCTCAAGACGCCTCTTCATGTGGTCCACCCAAGCAATGGAATCTGCAGTGCCCCCAAAGAGGATGCTTCTGAAATACAGTTATCCTTGAACAACGCAAAGTGTTAAAGGTGCTTGAGACCCCCTCTTGAAGTCGGAAAGCTAGGTACAAATTTTGACTCCCCCAAAACTTAACTATTAATAGCCTGACTTGAAGCCTTCCCAATAGCATAAACAGATCATTAACATGTATTTCGTAGTTATACGTGTCCTATACTATATTCTTACAATAAAGTAATCTAGAGAAAAGCAAATTTTATTAAGAAAATCATAAGGAAAAGAAAAATACATTCATAGTACTCTATTGTATTTCTTTTTTTAAAAATTCTGTGTATAAGTGGACACACGCAGTTCAAACCTGTGTTGATCAAGCGTCAGCTGTATTTATGGAAGGAATGAAATGCTATCTGGGATTTGCTGCAAAATTATCTAAGGGGAGTGGGTACGGTGGAGTGAAAAGGAAACAAGATTGGCCATGAGTAAATAATTGGGAAATGGAGTAGATAGGGATTTACCACACTATTCTCACCAGTTTGGTAAGTGTTTGAGTTTCTACAAAAAAAGTTTTGTTTTGTTTTGTTAAAGATTTTATTTATTTATTTGACAGACAGAGATCACAAGTAGGCAGAGAGGCAGGCAGAGAAAGGGGGGGACGCAGGCTCCCCCCACAGCAGAGAGCCCAATGCGGGACCGGATCCCAGGACCCTGAGACCATAACCTGTGCCAAAGGCTGAGGCTTAACCCACTGAGCCACCCAGGCACCCCTACAAAAAAAAAAAAAAAAGGTTTTTAAAGCCAATGCTCATGCAAAGGTATTAATTCTAAGCTCCTACATGAAAAGTGGATTATGACACTATAGTGATCCTAAACTTTATGAACAAATATTCTAGCTATCCACAGAAAATATTGTCTGGAAGGAAAGACACCAAGAGTTTATTTATTTGGACATATGTATACACACACACACACACACACACACACATAGTGGAATTAGGAGTGATTTAAGTTTTTCCTTTTTTTTTTAAACCTCTCTTTGTATAATTTTTCCACAATAAATATGGTAATTAAAGACAATATTTAAAGAACATGGTTAGGGTTCCGTCTCCCAGGGTCTCTGTTCTGCAAGTCCTGGTCTGGCGGGTAGGAGGGAGGGGCTGCTGGGAACTGGGAACGCTGGCTGGAAGGAGGTCCTTGCACTTAGGGGTTGTTCCCTGACCACCCCAGGGTGTTTGTTAAACCCTGTCATCACTATGGGAGACCATCTTCAGTGCTCTCAAGGGTGGCATCTTTAAGGGGAACAGCCCTGGGGTTGATGTCAGAGATGTTTTGTGTCCTTAGACAAGTCACCTGATTTCTCTAGGCCTCATTTTCTCCACTACTTCTTCCCACCCTCCAGTACACTCTCCACACAGCAGCTAGAATGTTCTCTGTAATAGACATCTGATCAGAAATCACCTCCGCAGGAAACCCCTGAAGGCAGGCCACTGCTGTTACAATGAAGTCGCAGATCCCAGACATAGCTTGTGAGTTCTCTGCATTCTCTTAGTTTCGTGGCAACAACGGCCCACCCACCGCATCTCCGTGCCCCAGGGATGCTGGTTGCCTTCAGATGCTTGAACACACAACACTGCCTTTGAACTCAGGAGTCCCTGCTGATGTTGTTCTCTCTTGTTTCCTTGCATTTTATTTCCTCCCCTTTCCTTCACCTTCCAATATCTGGTTATCCTTCGGTCCTCGGACTAGACATCCGTCTCTGGAGGATACATTGCCTGATCCTCCAAAGTAGATACTCATATCTTCACATGAATTCATTCTTTCAGTCATTCAACACATTTTTCTTGAGAGCCATCTATGTGTGCCAAGAGCCCACAGTCCAGTGTGGGAGAGAGATATTGAACAAATTGTTCTGATAATGACCAACAATGCGTCCTGTGATGACATATCCATAATAATGCAAATTCAGACAGCAATGGGGGGTTGGCTCTCCTTAGCAGCTGGCTCATGAGCCTCATGATAATGCATCACACATCTGACCCGAATGGACTTTTGGGGCCTCACTTAAGTCGTTATGGCGGGATTCTACTGTGCAACCAGTTGTAATAGGAAAAAGCCGAGGGAATGAGCTGCTTATATGACTGAGGTTATAAAACACTTCTTCAAGCCATTTGTTTAATGTCTATCTTCCCTACTATTTACTTACTTAGCCAGGGCTTAGGAGAACCTACTCCATGTCTATGCTGAGTGCTGAGGATACCAAAAGGAAAGAATGAAGTTCCCCTCTCATGCAGCTTACATTCTAGAAAGGGAAGTAGAAAATAAGCAATTAAAAAATTAATGACTGCGGAGTCGAAACACTATCGTGTTTGTGTCAGACAACTCCCACAGTTATTTCAATCATTAAACAACCTAATGTAAAAGGTTATGTTCACAGGAGGCTCAAAAAATTTAAAAATTGTATTCAGAAAAAAATTAATGAACACATGCGTGATGTGGTTTAGAAGAAATACATACATGGCCTTCCCCTGTTTCTGGCACAGAGCTCCTGAAAGGCTTGGAGTTTCCAGTGATGAGCTGTTACCGTATCTTTTGGAACTCCCCAAGGGAGGGAGCCCATTGCTTGGAGAACCTGCCAATGAGTGGAGGGTGGCAATTTCTGTCCCTGACCTCTGGGGAGGGGGTGGTGGATCTGGAGGTGGAACCAGTTGCCAGTGATTTAATGGCCAGTGGTTTGATCAGTCATGCCTGTGTAATGAAGTCTCCATAAAACCCAAAGGGTGAGGTTGGAAGGCTTTTGGATTGGCGAACATGTAGAGATGTGGGGGGAGTGGTGTGCTAGGAGAGCGTATGGGAGCTCCATGCTTTTTTCTGCTTCCATGTACTCTGCCCCGTGCACCTCTTCCTTCTGGCTGTTCCTGAGTAATAGCCTTTTATAATAAGCTGGTAATCTAAAAAGTAAACAGTTTTCCGGAGTTCTGTGAGCCACTCTAAAAAGAAGGGGTTTGTGGGAACCTTTGATTTATAACTGGTCCATTAGAAGGACAGATGACAACCTGGGCTCACGATTGGCATCGGAAGCAGAGGACAGTGTTATCAAGGAGAAGGGAGGTCCACAATGGAATCATTTTTGTTAAACCCCATATCAGCAAGCCGAGCCTTAACACCTGAACTCGCTGCAGCTTCAACCCCTCGGGAATGCAACCTTTAGCCAGTCAACATGGAGTTACCTGGTCAGCACTAGTGAGGAATTTGCCAAGTAGAACCTTTCTGTTCCCCTTAGGAAATTGACCTTGCCTGAAGCAGTGCATTCTTTGCTAATAAGTTCCATTTCCTGTGCCCCTTGTTGCCTTTAAAAACCTTTCTGGTGGAGGGAGTGGGGTGGTGGCAGGATAGGGCAGTGGAGATCCTTTCCGTTTGTGAGATGGGATGCCGCTGCCCTATTCATGAACTGTTGAATAAAGCCAATTAGATCTTTACATTGACTCAGTTGAACATTTGTCCTTTAAAATCAGTCTTGGGAGTCTGACCCCTGAGCCGTGGAATCTGCTGCCAACCCCAGCTACTGTCGAACTGAGCTGAACTGTGGGACACCCAGCTAGTGTTGGAGGCTTGCCTTTTGGACGTGAGGGAGCCCCCCAACATACCCACACCCAGTTGTTGGAATCAGGGGCTCAGGACACTCTTAGCATATTAAAGGAAGAGAATAATTTTCCAGAAAGCAACATATTTTGAGAAGATTTCTTCTGCCCCAGACAACAAAGAATTATTTGGTGGTGCAGACCCATTTTACTTCCTTTTACCCAAACTTCTCTACCTGTGCTTCAGCCTAGGGACTTTCCTGTCCCTAGTAAAGACACCCCTGAAAGTCTTCTCCCCAGTAAGTTACAATCGCCCTCTGTGTCTTGTAAGTATATGTCTTGTGTTCATCTCCCTTAGAAGTTCTTTTCGTGCTTCTTAAGAAAAGCGTGTCCATGCCTATTCCGGCACACCTCACAGTTCTAGGTCCACAGTGCACCAGAAGGAAACCTGTGCTGCTGGGACTCCCTCCCAGGAAGGACCCATGACTTACCTGGGTCACCAGCACCTGGCACCATGCTTGTCTAGAGAGGCACCAAGCCAACACTTAAAAGGAATTGTTCTTTTTAGTCCATCAACTATTTGCCATGAATGCATTTATCTCATTCTCTTGAATACAGGTTACGGTCTTAGCCTGCTGTAGCAATAATCCCTTATCTGTAAAAGGGCTTTAAAGCTTACACTTCACTTTTGCATAACAATACCTGATAGTGTCTGGTGGGGCAAATGGTCCTCATTTTATATTATGTGGGGACACCGGGCTGAGAGTGGTTGAGAAGCTTCAGGAGCAGCACCCAGCCAGGCAGTATGAAGACAAGGAGGAGAACCCAAAGTCTCCTGCTCCAAGGCTCTTGGCAACACAGATATCCCAGATGTGACTCTTGCCTCCTTTGATTATTGCTCCTGGGGCAAGCCAACTCTTTTCAGGCAGTAACTGTCCCCTGGAATCATGGCAGTGGTCAGATGAGTGGAAGGGAGAGAATCATTGCCAGGCTCTTGGTTCCTCTGCTTTCCCTGCTCCTCTGAGCTCCTATCATCTCTGTGCCTGTGATGTGCCCAGGACACAGGTTGTGTGGGCGAGGGGGAGCCTGCGGTGAGGGTGCTCTGTGGAGTCTGGCCTTCTTGTCAGAACTCCAGGCACCAGGAAAGGCGATCGGCTTGGTTTCCATGGCAACCTGCCCACCCGGTCCCTGCAGCTGCAGCCCCTCTCCAGCCCTTGAGGCGGGGGCTGTGGGTGGCCCAGGCAAGCCCTGTGCCCACATCAGCCCCCACTGGGTTCAGGCCCCAGGCAGGCTGTTCATTCTGAGCTGGAGCTTTGCCTGACATGGTTCCCATGGGGACGGCTGTGGGCACATGCTGCCAGTGGTCAGATCCCAAGATCAAAACTGCCCTGCAGTTCAAGCAGCTCCTGCTCAGAGCCTTTGGAAGAAAGACTGAGTTACAGGTGCCCTTGTCCCCCAACCATAGGTAGGTAGACTTAAGACGATGGCACAATGGGGTTTTCTCTGCCATGCATGGGACCTTCCCCCATGCCAGGACCTGGGGGCACCAAGACGGCAGTAGCATAGTCCCCACCCTTAGGAAGGAAGGACAATGGCCCAGGGGGCTGGTGAGTACAATGCATCTCGGCCTGGCAACAGTGGAAGTAGGAACAAAAGACAGGAGGGACTGATGAACTCTGGGGAAGTTTCAGAGGAGAAGCAGTGGGCATTCCGCGCGCAGAAAGAATGTGCTCTGTGGGATAGCAACATTTGCGTGCTGTGGAACGAGGGGAAGGTGGAGTGGCGCTGGCGGGGTGAGCGGGCCTCCCCTGCGGAAGGCTGCAGAGCTTGGGTTGTGTCCTGTGGTGAAAGAGGAGTCATTCCACACAGGAAAGCAGACTGTCTGGTCTCTCGCATCTGGGTCTCTGGGTTCCTTGATGCAAAAATACCAGAAGGCTAGGGAGGGTGGGGAAAGATGAGATAGAATGGTTTAGACCCGTGGTGCTCAGACTTCAGTGTGCATTAGCATCACCTGGAGAGCTTGTTAAAACAGATTCCTGGACCCACACAGAGATCCTGTCTCCAGACATGGGGTGGGGGGCGCTGGGTGAGGGTCCCCATTCCTAACAAGTGCAGCAGATGCTGATGCTGCAGATCCTGACTCTACTGTGGGGAACACAGGTGTGTGAGGGCCTCTGTGGGGTGCTGCTAACTCTGCCCTCCCAGCTTCCTAAAACTCTGCGATAAGCTTCCCCAGCAGCTTCCCTCTCCCTAAGGATGGCCGCTTCTGCCTCAGGTAGGGGAGAAGGGGCCCCTGTTGCTTCAGGAGTCATGATTGAGAGCGGCTGCTATTGAGTAGATGCTTTTGATGCCAACTTACAGGTAGTAACCCTGGAGTTCAGAGAGGTGATCCCAGAGTTTACATGGCCTGCAAGGGTTGGGGCCAATATTAAATCCTGGAGCTTAGCTGAGACCTGAGGACATGAGGCATAGACACTACAGGGACTCATCCGAGACCTACCATGACCTAGAAAGCCCATTACACTCAGGAAGGATATAAAAAGACATTTGTTTGAGAGGCCTGGGGCTCTGTAGGCATGAGATTGATTGAACCACCTCCCACCCCAAACTCCTGAGACAGGAAGGTCACTAGAGGGAAAAAGGAACTCTGCACAGTGGTCAAGGGGTCATCCGGAAGGAGATGGAGTGATACCATGGCTTTTCCTCCTGTGGTTCCTGTTATGCCCCAATAACGGGTCCGTGATTAAAAGAGCAAGACTGATAAAAAGCAAAGGTCAAGCAAAGCTTTATTTCGCGCCAAGCATCAAGAATCTAACCGAACATTCGGGGCCGCACCTCTTCCAAGAGAGGGCAACCCTTCTCTGCCCCACAGACTAGCTTTTAAGGGCAAAGGCCATGCAGTCGGGCCTGGCCACGCACAGGTGGCCAATGAGATTGTAACACACAGAGGAAACTCCACAGTGATGCTAGGTGACCAACTGAATTACAATTTACCCTAGTAGACATTTGAATCAGCCTATTACACCTTGATTAGGATTGGCACCCAAAAGGCTCCCAAAGGGCGGGGCCCATACTCCTTGGTAACCAGGGAGACAGTATGCATCCCCCCACTGATCGGATTCTCCACCTGGCCTGACCCACCCCTGTATTTGAGCTTTGTTACCCGAGGCTGGTTTCTGGGACTTGTCTCCAAGTAAATCCCCTGGGGTAAGGGGACCAGGGACAGTTTCTAAATAGGTCCTTACAGTTCCAGAACACGAATGGACCAAGTATAATAAACATCATGGAACTGTGCATGAACAGGCAGCACTAGGGCAGAAAGACATTCTTACAGGAAACAGAATGGGGCTTGCGGAGTTATATGAACTTGAATATTAAAAGAGATGTGATTTTTATTTTCTACCTCAAGCTCCTTGTTACAATAGGACTGAATGGGGGTGGTGCAGGAGAGAGGCACTATTACTCACATTATCTTTGAAATAGATTCACATTTGTTTAAATGACAATTGTTTTAGAGTCATAATTGATACCTGTTTTCATAACTTCAAAGTGAGAGAAAAAAAAAAGATGGAAGAAAAGTTGCCTAAATCAGCAGTGGCAGAGAGACCCGAAGGTGCCATGGTGAGACGATAGCATCGCTTCGGACAGAGCGTCATTCAAAGGGAAATGCATTGCCTGGTGTGGGTTCAGGAGAAGTTGGCCAAAGAGATATTTAGAAGAAGAGAAAACATGTGGGATCTCAACTATCTTAGCTCTCTTGACTGGAGGAAAAATTCAGAGATGGGCTAGAAGGAGCAAGGTGCACTCTAAGAGCTATGCCATGCCCAGGAGAATTGGGAGCTTGGAATACAACCTCATCTAAATGGACACAGGAAATATGGAATGGCTGTTAATGGAGATCTCAATCCAAGATGAAATAGGAGTCCAAGGAGCATTTCAATATAATATATATTTAATTGAAATGAACTACATATCTTAAATCAAAATGATGTTAGCAATTCCACGCAGAATGGGAATTGCTCTGCGACCTTTATTTTCTCCCTCTTGAATGCTTATCTTGGGAGAGAACGCTCAGCTCAAGTATGGGCTGAATGAAGGATTGATTAAATGAATGAATGAAGTTGAAATCGTCGGAGGTTCTTGAAAATGATCTTTAATAATGCAGTTAATTTCCTGTGCTTTCCAAGCTTTCTATGGTGAAAAGATATTAGCTTGATCATTAGAATAAGGTTAGAATGGGGGATGGGAGGCTGGTCAAGAGCCTGTTCTCTCAGGTAAGAGTTTCCTGAGGGAGTTGGGGGGATGTCTGCCCTCACAGGCCCTCCTCGCCCATGAACCAACACGGGGTGAAAGACGAACGCAGACACTGGGCAGCAAGACTGGGGCAGTGAACCAGCTGGGCCCGAATCTCTGTGTGTCAGGAGTTATACGCAGAGTTGGCATTTCAGGGGAGGACACTCAGATGGCTTGTGCCTCAGTAAGCCCACGGTTCGGGCTGTGGAGGTTCATGCACTGGGCACATGTAATTCTAGGACAATCTGTGCCTGGGCCACTAAAGATGGCAGTGCCATCTGAAGCTGAAGAAGGATGCCTAGCAGGTGGGTAGAGACTGTGTGTACTCAGAAACTACTATTAATGCAAAGGAGAAGTGTGCATCCTGGCCTATGACTTCTTTCTCTGGTCAGAAAAGACTACAACATGGTAAACCATTTTAGATCTCCCAAGGCTACGCTTCCTGGCACTCAGAGCAGAAACTTCATCTGAGCATTTCACTGGAGGTGGTGAAGGGTCAGGGTGGCTGGAGCCTACCTGGAAGGGGCAGGGCTCCTCCATACAGAGAGGGTGGAGAGATAGAATGGGAGCAGAGCAGAGGGAGACCCAACAATGTTCGGGCAGAGGGTGGCCAAGCGGCAGTGGCAGGAGTATCCTGTCCAGAAGCCCCTGTCAACCTTAGGAATTACATTGGGTGATCCTAAATGCATAGTCCAGAGCCCCATTCTAGAGATATTTTCTTTTCCTTTCTTTTTCCTTTTTTCTCCCTTTCTCCCTTTCTCTCTTTCTTTTCTTTTCTTTGTAGGTTTTTCCCTTTCTCTTTTCTTTTCTTTTCTCTTTACTCTTTCCTCCCTTTCTCCCTTTTTCTTTCTTTCCTTTTGTAGGTTTGGAGTAGATTCCAAGAATCTGCATTTTCCCCAAGTACTCTGGGTGATTCTGGAGCAGGATGTGGACATTACATCTCGGGTACTGTATTAGTGTGGGCTGTCATAAAATACCACAGACCAGGTGGCTTAAACAACAGGAATGCATTTTCTTGTAGTTCTGGAGGCCGGTAGGTCCCAGATTAAGTCTGGCAGGGTTGAGCTGCTGGTGAGACCTCTCTTCCCAGCTTGTCCACAGCCACCTTGTCACCGTGTCTGCACACGGCCTTTCCGCTCTACACACAACCTCTGGTGCCCTATGCTCTTCTTATAAAGATCCAGTCCTATCAGGTGAGGGCCCCATCCTTATGACCTCATTTAACTTTAATTAACTTCTTAATTACCTTCTATCTCTAAACACAGTCACATGGGAAGAGTTTCAGACTATGAATTTGTGGGTGGGGTAGGGCACGATTTGGTCCATAGCAAATGTCACTCCATAGAATAGTGGGGCCTGACTACCTGGTAGAGGGTGGTGGAGGACACTCAGTGACAGGGGCCAAGACTCTGGCGAAGGATCTTGTGCAAGCGAGAGACTGATGCCACGGCTTCCCGTCTCAGATCATGGGAGAAACTGTGTGCAGCAAGCAGGGTTCTTAGTGCGCCACAATGCTTGGGACAAGTAATGCTACATTTAGTTTTCTAGAATTTTCTAGGATTAAATGCCCTGTGAGCCCCCATCCATCCAGGAAATGAGAACCCCATCTCAGTCATCCCTGGGGCTCTTCATCTCTCTCTACATCCTCCCAGGACAGAGTGACGTTCTCCAGGCCTCCTTACAATGTCTGAAACACCTGGGGAACATGCTCCAGCCTTGGTGACACACCTGTCACAGCAGCCATGCTTATCATCTAAACCTGCATGGTCTCTCAGAGGTGGTAGGTGGCTGCTTGGTGCCCTGCCTGTTGGGACATCTTCTGCCAGGGCTGAGGCACCCAGGGCTTGGAATGCAGTTTCCCTGTGGTATCATGGCTAGTTTGCTCTGGTTCTGCCATCTTTCCTGGACGCCAGCACTACTCCTAGTTCAAAACTTCTTCTTACGGGGCGCCTGGGTGGCTCAGTGGGTTAAAGCCTCTGCTTTTGGCTCAGGTCATGGTCTTGGGGTCCTGAGATCCAGCCCCACATCGGGCTCTCTCTGATTAGCAGGGAGCCTGCTTCCCCCTCTCTCTCTGCCTGCTGC
The DNA here is from genome assembly GCF_922984935.1 of Meles meles. Lineage (NCBI taxonomy): Eukaryota > Metazoa > Chordata > Mammalia > Carnivora > Mustelidae > Meles > Meles meles. The sequence goes on along the minus strand of NC_060069.1, from coordinate 31,116,872 downwards.
TCTGCCTACTTGTGACCTCTCCCTTTCTCTGTCAAATAAATAAATAAAATATTTTAAACACACACACACACACACACACACACACACACACACACACACAACCCACTTCTCCCTAGCCAAAGTGAATTAAAGGGTCCAAAGTGTTGAGTTTCTGGCAGGCAAGAAAATCCTCTTCCTAGTTCCAGGCAATGCCCACTTCATCCCTAGACCCAGGCAGGGGGTGTACCACCCTATGCCTTCCTGCTGTGGGAGAGGCCCAGCAGGCCTGAGATGGAACAGAGCTGATCCTCCTTTTGGGATCGGGCGGGGAAGAACAGGGGAAAGCTGATGACTTGGTACCCTGCAGTGTTTAATGGCCCATCGCTAGCAGATTCCTTGGAGAGTTCAAGGTGTCTGGAATCTGCAGCACAATACGCAGATCAACCAGGCCTGGAAGACAGGGAAGATCAGGGGGCATATCTCCTGTCTGAAAAGTAATGTGGCCAAAAGAGATCCATAAGAATGTCTCCCCAAGAGTGAGCACATCATAGAACATCAGTGCCGAGAGAGGACTGAGAGCTCCCCTCATCAGTCTCCGTGTTTTGCAAATGAGGAACCGAGATCCAAAGAAGGGAAGGCACCTGCCTAAGTTCCAGGGAAGGAGCAGACCCCTGAGACCACCTTCACTCTGGCCCGGCTCTTCTCATCTGGTGTGGGCCTGATTCCTCTGCTCCAGCGTAGTCTTACAATTTACATAGTTCTGCTAACCATAATATTGCCAGGGACTTATCAGAAAACTCGTCATACTTCTAGAAATCCTAGGGACACATGTATTCATGCCCACGCAGGCACACATGTAACATGCACTCACATACGCATACACTCCATGCTCCAGGGTAATCCCTGTTAGCGCAAGAACACTTGTTTTTCCAGAACATGGGCAACACACCCAGCTCAGAGCTCTGGCAGGCAGCTAGGGGAGAGAGCTTTCACGTTTGCTCCCCACGCTAATGAAGTGTGGAGATTGCAGCCAGATTTCCTGAGCTCAGAATGGGAACGGGTGTCTGTAAAGGGACGGCCACCAGACCACAGAGGGGGGGAGAAGATCTGGAGACTCCCTTTGAGGAGTGCAGAACCCACTATGCCTGGCCGAGAGTCCATGAGCCATCAGGAAAGTGGGGAGCCCCTTACTGCCTTTGAGATCCTGATCTGGGCATGCTGCCGCTGTGGCAGGGTGGGAAGGGGGCCTGGGTGCAGCTCCACATTCCTTAATCAGCACTGACCCTCTGCAGCAAGCTGTTCTGCATAGGAAGGAAGGTGAGAGCAAGGGAGGACCGCACTAACACTATAGCAAAGCCATGGGCTGATCCTTGCTGGTGCTTATTAAGGGCCTCATACGGATCATCTCAGTTCAGTCCCAGAATGAGTGTGGCCAAGGTGGGGGAGCAGCAGATGAAGAGAGAGGGCTAGGTGAGTGCCTTTGGGAAGGCTGGGATTGCCAGGGCTTGCTGTAGGATCAAGTGGAGCACAAGGGAGAGGGAGGATCCAAAGCCCCTCTGATAAAATATGCTAAGTGAGTTCTGGGTCTTCCCCTGAACTTGGCCCTGAACTCTTCAGCCACTACCTGGCAGTGACCCCTGGTAGAGAAAGCAAGTGTGTCCGTGTCCTTCCAGTCACAGCTCTGCAGCAAGCGTAGAAAGGGAGCAAGCGAAGGCACTGTTCTCGGGACCCTTACCCTGTCTAATTCTGGCCCCTGGAACCATGTTCTCCCTCCTCCTGGTATCCACTGGCTTCTTTCTGACCGGCTGCTGCCAGGAGAGGCAGCCTGTGGGAGGCGGGAGACAGAAAGAGGCAGCTCTCGGAGAAGAGGGGAAGAAAGGCTCACTCGGTCCTGTTGTTTCTCTGGAGTACAGCTTGTGTTAGTCAGACAGACCTAGGAGACTCAGATGTCAGAGGCAGCTGTTGCCTTTGCGGCTTTGCAGAGCATAAAATCCCTTAGTGGGGTCAGTGTCCGTTTGCCATAATTACTTAGGCAGCTCCCCCTCCTCATGCTCCCCCAGAACTCTGGTCCAGCACCAGGGGCCTACTCCAGTTCTCCATGGCCAGCCCGCAGGGAAGCAGCAGGTGGGGCTGGCAGGCAGACCCTTCAGACAGAGAGGAGTAGAGAAGGAGATCCCAGCGGGGTCAGACTCCGCAGAGGGAGGATGGACACAGACCAACCTCCTCACCTTGAAGTCTCATTGAGCTCTGACAGTAGCCTGAGAGCCTAGAGGTTTCATCTTTCCCATTTTAATGCCACGCACTCAACTTGTCTGAGTTAGGGGCAAATTTTTCCAAGTCACAAAGAGAGAGTTCAGGCAGGATAACTAAGGTGGCCACTTCTTTGAAGATCTCTGCACTGTCAGGGCAGTGGAGAAACCCATTTGGAACACACCCTTCAGAGTCCCAAGGGACCGCTGGCTACAGAATTCTGGGAGTCTGGAGGCTTGGGGGACCAGGCGCCAGGATACAGGCTCCCCCAGGAGGTCACCTCTTGGGCAGCATCAGAATGATTTCCTAACAATCAAAGACATACAACAATTCTCTTCTAGGCATGAGATTGGGAATTCCTTGAGGGAAATGGGACTACCCTTTTGTCACCTTTGTACGCCCATTCCGACTCTTTAAAATCTAGCAAATATACATACAGTAAATATAACATGTAGGAATAATAATAATAATTGAGCCGTACCCATCTAAGGATCACAAATATCTCATTAAGTAGGTGTGATCTCATTAGCAGCTCCATTTTTTAGATGATCGCAGCCTCAAAGAGATGTAGAATGGATCCGAGCTCACCCCAGCTATTTGGCGTGTGGATACAAGACCCAAGAGGCCTCCATGGTCTGCCATGTTTGGGGCCCAGAGGAAACAGAGTCCTTGCAATGAGATTGGCATAGGGTTGGGGGAAGACTGCACTCGCAGACCAAGTGGCACCCTCTCTATCTCCCGCCACCTACATTTAACCACTTGTGGTCATTTTATTTTTAAGTTTTTGTTTTAATTCCAGTTCGTTAGCAGTGCTCATCATAATAAGTGTGCTCCTTAGACCCCAACACAGACTTCCTCCGTCCCCCAGGCGCCCCTCTCCGCTGACTATCAGTTTGTTCTCTATAATCAAGAGTCTGTTTCTTCATTTGTTTCTATTTTTTTCCTTTGCTTATTGGTTTTGTTTCTTAAATTCCACATATGAGTGAGATCATATGGCATTTGTCCCTCTCTGACTGGCATTTTGCTTAGTGTTATGCCCTCCATCTCCATCCACATTGTTGCAAATGGCAAGAATTGATTATTTTTTATGGCTGAGTAATACTCTGCTATATGTATTTTCTTTATCCATTCATTTTCTTTATCCATTCATCTATCAATGGACACTTGAGCTGCTTCTATATCTTGCTATTGTAAATAATGCTGCTCTAAACAGAGGGATGTGTGTGCCCCTTTGAATTAGGGTTCTTGTATTCTTTGGGCAACTACCTAGTAGTGCAATTGCTGGATCATAAAGTTCTATTTTTAACTTCTTGAGGAAACTTCCTACTATTTTCCACAGTGGCTACACCAGTTTGCTTTCCCACCAACAGTACAAGAGGGTTCCTTTTTCTCCACATCCTTGCCAACACTTGTTTCTTGTGTTTTTGACTTTTGCCATTCTGACAGGTGTGAGGTGGTATCTCATTGTAGTTTGGATTTGCGTTTCCCTGATGATGAGTGATGTTGAGCATCCTTTCATGTGCTCATCCTTTCCTGTTGACCAGCTGGATGGTTTTTTTTGTTTGTTTGTTTTTTTTTTTTTTTGGAGAACCGTCTCTTCATGTCTTCTGACCATTTTTTAATTGCAGTATTTGCTTTTTGGGCGTTGAGTTTTATAAGCTCTTTGCATATTTTAGATATCAACCCCTTGTCAGATATGTCATTTGCAAATATCTTCTCCCACTCCGTAGGTTGCCTTTTAGTTGTGTTGGTTATTTCCTTCACTGTGCAGGAGCTTTTTATTTTGATGTAGCCCCAACAGTTTATTTTTGCTTTTGTTTCCCTTGCCTCAGGATCTGGTCATTTTAAATCCAATTTAAACTCCATTATTTTGTTCTGGGAATGGAATACATAGGAAATGTTGTATTACCCTTCAAGTCTGATGACAGAACCATTGTATCAGTTAGAAAATTCCCACAATTGCTTGAAGCAGAGATTCACTAAAGAGCGGCTTGAAGAATGTGTGGATCTTTTTCTCTATTGTAATGTGATGTGCAGAAGTAGGTGATTCTAAGCCAGCACAGCAGACGCATGAGTCCACTGGACCTCATATTTTTTGCATCTTTCTGCTCTACCATCCTTAGGGTTCCATTTCTTTAGCATGACTCAAGGTCACAAGATGGCTATTGGAGCCACACCATCACATCTGTATTCCAAGCAGGAAGAAGGAGGAAGTGGGAAAGGATAAAAAAAATTTACATCTCAACTGAGTTAACCCCCCTTTAAAGGAGTTTTTCTAAAAACCTCATCCAGTATTGGTCACTTATACCTCAGTGGCCAGAACTTAGTGCAAGTCCACTCTTAGCTTAAGGGTGGGTTGGAACTGTATTTGTTTAAAGGTGGGCAGTTTGGTGCCACTAATAAGATCTGATTTCTTTTACTAAGAAAAGGAGAGAGTGGACATTGGGTGAGACCCTTACACCATCGGCTATAACTTTAATTTGTCTTGGCCTGATTCAGGTCACAATGGTCAAGGACAGCCATCAGAAGCATTTTTGTAGAGATTTAACTTTAAGTGACTTGACCATCAGAAACTTTGAGATGAGCATGGCCAGTTCTAAACTCTTTCTAGCAGCATCCTCAATAGCATAGGCTGTCTGTGGCTTGGCCTCAGGTAGGAAAGCACCTATGTATGGGGAAAAAATATGTTTGGGGGGCACCTGGGTGGCTCAGTCGGTTAAGCATCTGCCTTCGGCTAAGGTCATGATCCTGGAGTCCCAAAATTGAGCCTTGCATCAGGTTCCCAGCTCATCAGAGTCTGCTTCTCCCTCTGCTCCTCCTACACACTCATGTTCTCTCCCCCCCCAATCAATAAATAAAAATCTTTTAAAAAAGAAAAAAATATGTTTGGTTTGGCTATGTCCTGTCTGCTATGAGTCTCAGGGGAGCTAATGCACATACAGCACCTCGTAGAATATGGTACTGCCGTTGTCCAGGACTGCACTACTAAATGGGGTCTAAGAACCAACAGCATTGGCACCACCAGAAACTTGCCAGAAATAAAAATTCTCAGCCCCACGCCAGCCCTAATGGCCAGAATCTGCATTTTAACAAGGTTCCAGGTGATCCAGGTGCATATTTAAGCTTAAGAAGCACTTCTCTGAAGAGCTGATGCTTGTCTCCTAAGGGAAGCCAGGTGACCAGAGACAAGGCAGCTCGCCCAGGACACTTCCTCAAGCCTAGTTAACTATCTTGAGAGAGTCACTCTCCCCATCTGAGCTAGTCTGCCTGCCCGTTTTAACAGCCGTACACATCAGACCTTTGCTCTGTGAGGCGTGGTCTTGTACCAAGAGCATCACCTTCACTATTAGGAATGCAGAATCTCTGGTCCCACCCCAAAGTGGGTCATCTGCATTTTGGGCTGAGCGCAGATAAACTCCCTCTGAAAGCTCAGTGACCAGCAGATCACAGGGTCAGGGAGTGTAGGGAGCCCCACCACTGGTACTGTAAATAGATGCCTAGGCTAGGTCAGGAGCAGGATCAGCCGGGGGTTCCTCATCTGGCACTTCTCCTCTGGAGCTGGATGGGTACCTGGAGATTGTGGCAGGAGCTGCAGGTAGGGCTCTGGGGATGGCTCTGAACCATGACTCCCTCTTCCCCTTCTCTCTTCCGGGGTAAGTGGGCATGCCAAGGGGCATGGGTGCGCAGGGCGCACACCACTGAGTCAAGGCCACTGACTTCCAGCAGCAGAAGGAAGTGGAGCCTACCTTGCCAGTCTTCTTGCCACTCAACACTTGGTTATTAAAAAGAATCCTTTAGGGCTGTTTGGTGTTTGGGACTAAATAAAGCTGTGCTCCCACTCCAATTGAGCTTATAATGGAGTCTAATTTTATAAAGAAGCCGATTAATGGCTTTGTAAATATAAAAGAAAGGATCCCTGCTTTTTTTTCTTGACCAGAAGGCCCCAGAAGTTAGTCCTGTAAAAATGTCAAATCTTGCTTTAAAGAATGGCAGGACTTCTCCGAGGAGAATAACAGGAAATGACTCACAGAGGGCACCCCGAGGCAGCGCCACTCTGCAAAGGGGCCCCCTGCGCAGTAATGTGAGGCTGCTGGCAGCTGCAGGGAGAAGGCGCCCCGCCCGCCCACGGGTGTGTGTGTGTGTGTGTGTGTGTGTGTGTGTGTGTCCGTGCCCTTGCTGGCTTCTGTAGGCTGCGTCTGTCTGTGGCGCCTGGGAGCTGCTGGCACGCTGGTCCACAGAGACAGAGCAGCGTGAGGCTGACAGCCCCCGCACACAGCATTTGTTGGTTCAAGAAAACTCACCTAGAAATAATGCTGTAATAACCACATCAAGCTGCCAGCCCACACTCTTACCTGTAGTAGACTCTCTTTGGCTTTCACCTTGATCCTATTTGATGAGCAGGTGGAGACAGGGAGATGACTCTCCCGGTTTCTTGTGGACTAACTCAGGCCTGAATCTTCTATTCTGTCATCTACTCCTCCCTCGTCATTCTTTCTCGCCCTTGTCCTATTCCTGCCTCAATCCCTAGGCTTGCCTTGTCCAACGTCCTCACTGAGGACCATGGCTCCACCTCCGACTTCCGGGTCTCAGATGGTGGGTGAAGAGGGAGATATTCAGATGGAACATGCTGGTACAACCACAGCATTGTTAAGACATTGAATTTTGGGGCGCCTGGGTGGCTCAGTGGGTTAAAGCCTCTGCCTTCAGCTCAGGTCTTGATCTCAGGGTCCTGGGATCGAGCCCCACGTCAGGCTCTCTGCTCAGCAGGGAGCCTGCTTCCTCCTCTCTCTCTGCCTGCCTCTCTGCCTACTTGTGATCTCTGTCTGTCAAATACATAAATAAAATCTAAAACAAAAAATTAAAAAAAAAAGATACTGATTTTTTTCCATATCAGTTGTCAAGTGGCTACTGGCTTGAGCCTCTCTGTTATCCAGAAAGCAGAATCCACCTCAGATGGTTCAGGAACCATGATTAGAGTAACCGTTTACGGAGGTATGGATGCCATTGTATTAGTTATCCACTGCTGCGTAACAAATTACCCCAACATTTTGTAGCTTAAGCCAATGAATATTCATGATCTCACAGAGTCTCTGAAGGATGAGAACCTGGGAGTGGCTTAGCTGGGTGGATCTGGCTCAGGGTATCCCATGAGAGGGCAGTCAAGCTGTTTGCAAGGCCTACGTCATCTCAACACTTGCCTGGGGCTGCAGGGCCCATGGCTGGGCTCCCTCATGGGATTGTCTGTCACCAAGCCACAGTTCCTTGCTGGCTATTAGTTAGACCATGTGGGCCTCTCCCTAGGGTTGCTCATGACCTGGTGGCCTACCACCCCCCGAATGAGTGACCAAAAGAGTGCAAGCCAGAGGGTACCCAAGACAGAAGGCTGCAGCCTTTCATGGTCTATTCCCCAAAGAGGCATAATGTCACTTCTGCTTATTCCATTGCCCATACAACACAAACATGGCACATGTGGGTGGGGGGTACTCAAGACAATGAGTTCCGGAAGGGAAAGTTCCCTGGGGCCATCCCGGAGTCTGGGTCTGTAGGCATTAAGGATGTTGAAGCACTCAGAGCCCCGCAATGGCAGGAAGCTTTTCTACCCCCAGACCCAAAGGGGTAAAGGGGAGCTAGACCTGTGGAAGAGGAGCATATAGCAGGACACAACCACCGCTGGCAACATAGCCTGGAGCAAGCAGGAAGCAGGGGAAATAGCCTGACTTCCTCCTCTTCGGTCCCTTCGGTCTCCTTCAGGTGCCTTCGATGAAGTGAACCCAGCTGGAAATCAGGCGGCAGGTGAGTCCAACTGATGCATCCTGAAAGGACCAAAGAAGGATGGCAGAGAGTGATCTAAGGTTAGCATGTTGATAAATGGATTCTAAACATCACCCCCAAGTGTTCTCTGGCCACCCCCTCTGCCCCAGCTTCTTGCCTGTGACCCCTAACCCCAGTTATGTCCTGTGATCCAACAGTTCAAGGGTTTATGCTGGCCATACCTCTAATCCCCACACTCACTGCCCGCACACTGGCCATTCTCAAGGATCCTCTAGGACTTCATGACATCCATTCTGTCTGGTCAGTGCCCAAGTCTTACTGGTGTAAATATTTTGAATACCACCTCTGATCAGAACAGACAGCAAAGGAAATAACTGGAACCAAAGCAGAGAATGATGGCCCAAGGAGAGTTCAATGAGAGAGTTCTGTCTAGAAGAGGGGGATCCTCCGGTTCACACACTGTCCCACATTTCTGAAGCAGCCTGAACCCAGAGCAGAATCAGGCTGTTGAGTCCCATGGGGAAGGGCTCCCCCGGCTCAAAAGAGCTGCTTTAAACACATGGAGTGAATCTCTCAGGACCACCAGCGCATTTTACCCGTTGTGGGGCCCCAGAGACGTGATGGGAGAGCAGAAAAGCCCCTGCTTCTGGACACAGCCTCCTCCACACTGTGTCCGAGCTGTTCCCTGCAGAGGGACAGTATATGTAGAGTGTAAGGACAGGAGTCTTCTAAGGCATCTTGAAGTTTTCTGAGGTGGAGCCCAGAGCTGCTTTGGAAGGGAATAAGAGGGTATTCCAGTGCAGAGGATGAAGGGGAGGAGGAGGTCGGGGACAGGAACCACCAGGATTACGCAAAGGCCAGCTGAGGGATGGCAGGGCACAAACAGGAAGGAACGAGTGGGTAGATGAGAGGTAAATTCCTCATCATGGTCTGCACAGGAAGACCCAGGCCCTGGGCCCTGCCTGAGAGTAGCCCATGCCTGAAACCAGCTGTGGAACATCTGGGGCCAGCTGATGAGATATCTGGGATGGCACAGGGAGTTGAATGTCAGAGGAAAGGTGGCCAGCACACTGTAACCTGGACTGTGCTTTGCATACATCTCTGCATGTGAATTGTAATGTGTTTATCCTCGAAAAGAACGGAAACCCATCCAGAATTTCTCCCCCTTTCCCAACACTTCTGTTTTGTGGCATTTCTGCCCCTGGCCATTCCCTTCCCGATCTCTAACCAGCTGTGTCTTCCTGTTCTTCTCTGCTCACCCAGCGATGGGGGACTGTGAGAATGATCAGGTGAGCACACGCCTCAGGAGATGCTCAGGAGAGCATCCAAGGCAGCCCTTTGCTTTTTACTCACATCAAAGTTAGGCCCGCAAAGTTACTTGCTCAAGTTCGCGTAGCGAGTTAGTGGCAAAGCAGAGGTCAGGACCCTGCTGCATTGTGAGGAAGGGCAGGGAGGTTTTCTCAGCATCGTGTAGAGGGAGCGGGAAAGCAGCTGCAGGCCCCAGTGGCTCTGAGAAAAGGCTGCTGTGGGGCTCATCAGAGCATTCTTAAGTGTAATTGACTTTTAGGCATTAAATTTTTACCGGAATGATCTCACAAGGTCTTTAGGGAGAAGGAAAGTGCCTGGCATTTCCTGCCTCTTGGGGCAGCGTCTGGGGTGCAGAAAAGCTCATGCTCAGGGCTGCAGTATGGAGCCGTCCCCTGGGAGGGAGAAAAGGGGTGAGGCCCCAGGAGAGAATGCAGACCAGGATACAGGGTTCAGTGGCCAATTGGTTCTCATTAACTGCAGGGGTGGAAGGGAGGATGGGAGCTAAGTGCCCACCCTCCAGCAGTCGTGCCTGTGCATGGGTGCCGACTGCAGGGGTAGGGGAGAAGAAACAGGTAACTCAGCTCCTGCTCGTGGGGAGAATCCCTCCCTCCCCGGCCATGCTCACCCACCATTTCTTCCCTAAACCTCTCCCACCATCAGTCACGGACCTTGAGTTGGATCACTACCAATCTCAGGATAATGACCTTTTCTGATCTACACACAGTAACGACCAGTTGGTCAAGAGGATGTCCGGAAGTTTTTTGAGCTTTGTCATTCCTTAACAAGGGGGTCATCCCTGCTCTTATCCCAAGAGCTTCTTTCCAGGTATTGAGGCCGCCCAGGGTGTCACTTCTGATGGGCTGGCGCCAAGGCTTAGCAGCCACCGCTGGAAGAGCAGCAGCCACTCCCTTCAGGCTTTAGTGCTAAAATAAAGATCCAGAGGTGTACGGAGATTTATTTCCACTTAGATTAAAAATCTCAAGAGCTGGGGCGCCTGGGTGGCTCAGTGGATTAAGCCGCTGCCTTCGGCTCAGGTCATGATCTCAGAGTCCTGGGATCGAACCCCACATGGGGCTCTCTGCTCAGCAGGGAGCCTGCTTCCTCCCCTCTCTCTCTCTGCCTGCCTCTCTGCCTACTTGTGATCTCTGTCTGTCAAATAAATAAATTAAAAAAAAAATCTCAAGAGCTGCATTTTTTTTAAACAGACTTATTGACATATCATTGACATACCATGAATTGCATTTTTAGAGTGTACAATTTGATAAATTTGATATGTATTATTCACTTAGAAAACATCCCCACAATCAAGATAGTGAACATATTTATGATCCCCCCAAAGTTTCCTCATGCGCCTTTTACCAACCCTTCCTTCCCCCAGTGCCAGGTCGCTACTGATTTACTTTCTGTCACCACTGTTCGTTTCCATTTCTTAGAGTTTTATATAAATGGACACATACAGTGCATATCTGCTTTTTTTTTTAAGATTTTATTTATTTATTTGACACAGAGAGAGAGAGATCACAAGTAGGCAGAGACGCAGGCAGAGAGGGAGGGGGAAGCAGGCTCCCTGCTGAGCAGAGAGCCCGATGCGGGGCTCGATCCCAGGACCCTGAGATCATGACCTGAGCCGAAGGCAGCGGCTTAATCCACTGAGCCACCCAGGTGCCCCTGCATATCTGCTTTTATCCAGTCTCTTTTACCTAGAATAATCCTTTGAGCATCATTCATGTCATTACTTGTATAAATAGTTCACTCCTTTGTATCAAGTAGTACAGCCTTGGATGGATGTACCACAGTTTATTTATCCATTCGCCTGTGAATGGACATTTGACTTTCCCCATTTCTTTCTCTTTTCATTTTTCTAATAAATGTGACGTGGTATCTCACTGAGATTTTAATTTGCATTTGCCTGTTGACTAATGATGCTAAACATCTTTTCATATTCTTCCTTATCTGTCCTTCAAAATCACTCACACATTTTTCTTTATTAGATTGCTTTTCTTCCTCTTACTGAGTTGCAAGAATCCTTTGCATATTCTAGGTGCAAGTTGTTTGTCTGGTATATGTTTTTCAGGTGACTTCTCCCAGTCTGTGGCTTGCCTTTTCATTTTCTTTTTTTTTTAAATAAGTTTCTTCATAGCATTTTTTTTTGCCTTTTCATTTTCCTAACAGTGTCTTAAGAACAAATGTGTTTAAGTCTGAAGTCCAGAAATACTATATCCAGCAGAGCTGTTCTTCAGAAATGAAGGAGAGATAAAGGCATAAACAAAAGTTAGAGGGTTCATCCCTAGACCTGCCATAAGAAATGCTAAATGGAGTTCTCAGGTTGAAATGGAGGAATGCTAAGGGCTAAGAGGAAAACATTTGAAAGTATAACATTCACTGGTAAAGGTACATATATAGTCAAACTCAGAACAGCCTAACATTTTAACGGTGGTGCGTATATCACTTCTATTTCTAGTATAAAAGTTAAAAGTCTGCAGCAGCTTTCTGTCTAGAGGTCCTGTTCCCATGCTTTAATAAAATCACCTTTTTTACACCCCCCAAAAAAGTTAAAACTCAGTAGTATTAAAAATAATGTAGCTATACTGGGGTGCCTGGGTGGCTCAGTGGGTTAAAAGCCTCTGCCTTCGGCTCAAGTCATGATCCCAGGGTCCTGGGATCGAGCCCCATATCGGGCTCTCTGCTCAGCAGGGAGGTTGCTTCCTCCTCTCTCTCTCTGCCTGCCTCTCTGTCTGCCTGTGATCTCTGTCAAATAAAAAAAAATCTTAAAAAAAAAACAATGTAGCTATACTATTGGGTATTTACCCCAGAGATAACAAATGTAGTGATCTGAAGGGGCAGCTGCGCCCCAATGTTTACAGCAGCAATGTCCACAATAGCCAAATGATGGAAAGAGTCCAGATGACCATTGACAGATGAATAGATAAAGAAGATGTGAGATATATATATATATATATTAGTCAGCCTTCAAAAAAAAAAAAAGAAAGAAAGAAAGAAAGAAATCTTGCCATTTGTGATGCCATGGCTGGAAATAGAGGGTATTATGCTAAGCAAAATAAGTCAATCAGGGAAAGACAATTATCATATGATCTCACTGGCATGTGGAATTTGAGAAATAAAACAGAGGTCCTTAGGGGAAGAGAGGAAAAAATAAAACAAGATGAAACCAGAGAGGGAGGGATGCCTGGGAGGCTCAGTCAGTTAAGCATCTGCCTTCAGCTCAGGTTATGATCCCAGGGTCCTGGGGATTGAGTCCCTCATCAGGCTCCTTGCTCAGGAGGAGCCTGCTTCTCCCTCTGCCTGCCACACCCCCTGCTTGTGTTCTCTCTCTCTTTCTCTGACAAATAAATAAATTTAAAAAAAAAAAAAGGAAAAAAGAAACCAGAGAGGGAGACAAACCATAAGAGGCTCTTAATCATAGAAAACAAACTGAGGGTTGCTGGAGGACAGGATGGAGGGGTGGGGTAACTGGGTGATGGACATTGGGGAGGGCATGTGATGCAATGGGCACTGGGTATTATATGAGACTGATGAATCACAGACCTGTGCCCCTGAAACAAATAATATATTATATGTTAATTAATTGAATTAAAATTTTTTAAATATTTAAAAAAACAAAAACAAACAATATATTGGATGTATATTCAGATACAGTGAGTCAGAGATTAGTGTGGTATTTGTCATTTATTTAATAATCATGTTTACTAAATTTATTTTATTATAATGAACAATTTAATAAGCATCTTTTTTAAAATGTGAATAGGATATCATTTGGAAGGGTAATGGAATACCATGTAGCCATGAAAAAGAAGGAAATATTGCCATTTGTGACATGGAAGAAACTGGAGGGCATTATGCTAACTGAAATAAGCCAGACACAGAAAGACAAATACCGCATGACCTCACTTATATATTATGAAATCTAAAATATGTCCAACTCGTAATTATCCTTAGGTCATAAATAACTACTATCCCACAAACAACTAAGCTTCAGAGTTGATACTAATAGAAATTATCCCCAAATTATCCTTAGAATATGTCCAACTCATAGAACCAGAAAGTAGAAAGGTGGTTGGTTACCAGGAGCTGGGGGAGTGAGGGAAACATGGTATATAAAGGTATAAGATGAACAAGTTCTAGGAATGGAATGTACAGCAAGGTGACTATAGCTAGTAATACTGTATTGTATACTAGAAATCTGCTAAGAAAGTAGATCTTACATTTTTCTCAGCATGCCAAAAAAAAAAAAAAGGGAAACAAAGGTGATGGATGTGCAAATTACCTTGATTGTGTTAATCATTTCACCACGTATACATAGATCAAATCATCATGTTGTACACCTTAAATATATACGATTTTTATACCTCAGTAGAGCTGGAGGGGAAACAGAGTACGCATCCTCATTGTGATTTGGATCCAGAAGAGATTTTTAGTATAGAAAGAGCTTCCAGGAGGTGAAGGCAACTGAAGTAGCAACAGCTCAGCAGACACAGTGGTTTTCTCAGACCCTATGCTCCTTCTGGGTGGTTTAGGGTCGGGGACTGACAGAGACCGTGGCAGACTAAATCCGCAGGGCCCCCGTACGTCTCATGTCACCTCTATGTCACCACTATCCCATTAACACACCTGAAGCCTGCCTTGATAGCTGTACCTATATTGTTCGAAAAGAGGGGAGATTCTGCTCCTGCCCCCTGCTAGAAGGGACCCATGTTCTACTCTCTTTCTACCAGCTGCGATAGGAGTTTGCCTGGAGGAGGGAGAGAATGATAAAAGGATGGAAGCTAGGTCAAAATAGTAGGGAACCGAGGACACTGGCAGAACTGAGGATGCAGAATTTGCAGAGGGGCGTGCCATCTGCATTTCCCCATGTAGTGGATATTTCCACAGTGGAAGGACTTCGAAAACATACATCATCTCCAGAGGAGAGGAGATGGATGGTGAGACGGTCACAGAACGTTACCGGGGGAACTTGGTGTCCTCCTTCAATGGCAGTCACACTAGCCCCTTGTGTCTGGCCAGTGGGGTGTCGTGGTGGATAGCTTGAGCTCTGTGTCCAGACTGCTTGGGTTTGAACTAGCCTCTTACTTCCTCCACATGCCTCGGTGTTCTCAACAATGAAGATTAAAAATAGTTTATGTCTAATAAAGCTGTCGTGCAGATTAAGCGGGGTAGTCTGCTCAAGTGGCAGCCGAGTCCAGAGTAAATGCTCAATAAATGTTAGCACCTGTTTTCTCATTTATGATTACTCCTTGTGCAGCAATGGACAGGATTGCCCAACGAATGACCCTGGAGCTTCTCTCTGGGTTGCCAGGCAACAAGCTATCTGGGACCCGTGGCTCCCCCTCCTTGAGCGGGAGGAGATGTACAGGATTTCAACTTTCCCAAGGGCGCTGAGCACTAGTTGCTGACATTCCAAGACAGCTCCCCAGAACAGCTGGCTCCTACGCCTGGGTTGTTTATAAGGCAAACTCTCATGCTTGCTCAATAAAAAGGCAGAAGATCTGCTCCCTAGCGGGATCCTTCCCTAGAACACAACTACACTGTGTCCTGGCTCCTTGCTGCTTCTTGGTGGAAGCGATGAAAGGGTGGGACCATGTCACTTATCTTGCTGGCTGTGAGTTTCTCATAAAGTCTGCTCCATGCCCAAACTACAAGTCTTGGTGTGTACCTTCACCTCTCTCCCCACACCCTTCCCTGAACTGTCTCTTCTCTCATCTTTTCTCTCTGAACGCATGCCCCCAGGAGGAGTCCTCTCCTTCTGGATCTGGGTATGCTGCACTCCCCCATAATTTCATCTGCTCCTGCTGTTTCAAATGTCATCCCTGCGCTGAGGACTCCTGTTCATGTCGTATCCTCAAGTTCTTGGCTGGATACTGTCACTTGGACCTGGCATCTTAAACCTTCAAAATGTTCCAAACTGAGTTTTAAAATTTTCCTCTGCTACAACCATGGAAACAAATAAAGCCTTGCCCTCCTATACTCGTTAATTTGGTAACTTGTACTGCTATCTACCTTGTCACCCTGACAAAAATCCCAAGGCTTCCCCAGACCCTTCTGCCATGGCACAAACATCCTAGTGCCACACTTCATTGTCCCTGCCTCTCTCCTCACTCAGTGCCTCTTCCCCTGGAAAGAGAGGATTCTGCTCTCTTTCCAGCGCATTCCACCCTGCATATTCTGTCTGATTAATTTTTCTCCCCCTTCCAAATACCTTCGATCCTCCCTATTACCTAAATATGTAACTTCTCACTCTGGCATTTAAGGCTCTCCATTTAAGGCCCATTTCTAAGATTCTGTTGGGGCTGCTCCACTAACTGTACTTTGAAGTCCCAATTTGGAGAGCTGGTACCTCTTTACACTTTCTCCACTCTCTCCTTATACTCCTTACACTCTGCCATCCCCTCTACTTCAGACCTCTCAAACAACCCCTCTCCCAGTCACAATCCTGCACAGCTATCTCTCTCATCTCGGGTATCCCACTTTCTTCCATGAAGCCTTCCCAGGAGCCTGCCTACAGTGACACTCAGAGCAGAGCGGCGTCCCTGGTTTACTAGACCTGTTATGTTGCATTGTGTTATCATCACATGAATGCTTATCTAATACTTCCAATCAGCGTATGTGCTCTTAGGTTAAGGGCCATTGATTGTGAGGAGTTTATACAGCATGGGACTGCACTAGCCCTCAGGAACATGTCTGTTGATTGAATTAAGCAGGGGCTGATTTGCCTGGAAATAAGACTCTGAAGACAAGACAGCTGGTTTCTTGAGCCTGTAGGGCTTTTTGCCCTGGGCATTCAGTGTGGCCCCAGGAGGATGGAGCTCAGACTATCATCTCTGAGTCTTGGGGGGACCCTGGATCCTCGCACAGTGAGAGCTTTCTCAGGGGAGGGAGATTTCTCGCACCCATCCATGATTTAGGTAATTCACCACTTCCTGCCTTGACTTTTCTCCCTTAGCCCTCTGACTCTTTGAGGGCCAGGCTCACACGCAGATGCTGTGCAGTACTCAGAGAAGAGCATGCTGAGCATTTGCTGCCATCTAGTGAAGGAAGTGTGGCTCAGTTTCTTGCTAAAGCTAAGCGGATCCTGTGCTCTCCCTGAGAGCTGGCATCGGGAGCCCAGTCTCAGCAAAGGGGACCATCTGGGGATGCACAGGTGTGTATGGGAGAGACGAAGCTTCTGCACAGAACAGGTCACACCGGGCCCCTAAACTGTAACCTGGGATGGGCAAGACCATATCCTTCCAGAGCCTCCCCTGCCTCCAGCTGGAAGGTATCCCTACTGGAATGATGGCCAGCCGCTTTGCTTAGAAAACTTGGTAGGCATCTGTAAAACATCCAGTGTTCATAATCAGAGGCATCTTCTGGGAACTCATCAGTCATCCAAAGTGCCTCAGGTGGAACTGGTCGTGACTTTGGAACTGGTGATTTTTACAAGGCCCTTGCAGCCCTGCTGGAGAGCCCCTATGGCCCTGTCTCAAAGGTTTCTTGGCTCTGGGACCACCCATTCCTCTTCCCCAGCATGGCACAAAGTCTCAGGCTCCACCAGGTGAGTGACCGCATGTTCACTGGGTTACTGTGAGGTACAACCGAGATTATTCACGACAAATGCTCAGCCAGTGCCCAATGCACAGCAACCACAAGTAAAAATTAGGTATTGAGTATGATTAGATAATGACAGTATTGCTATTTTGCCAATGCTCCAGAGCATAATGCTGCCTACAAAACTCATAAAAATTCAAATCCTGGACTGGACATGAATACACACTGAAAATAATCACCAGTTCAGTGCACCAGAGCACCCAGTGCTGAGCAAAGAGGAGCAGGTCAGAGGCTCAGTGGCTCAGAGCTCAGACGTTGGGCTCCTGATGGCATGCCGGCCCCTCCAGCCTATCTGCAGGACTGGTTCGCACAGGGTTTTCCTCCACACTACAATTATCACGATGTAGGTTCTCCACCCCCAGTGCAGCCTCTTGCCAGGCCGGATGTCTTGTTTGGACTCTGGGCATCTCAGTTTTTAGGGAAGTCCTAGGTCTTTTGATAGGCCTGGGTTGTTCTCTGGACTGCATTTCACACAGACATTCATCCAGAATTCAATACAGGGGTCATCAAGCTAAGATCGCTGGCTAACCAGTACATTCTCTGGCTCGCCAACCACAAGGTCCAGGTGTAGCTAAGAGGTGCTCTCTCAGTCCAAGGTGGCCACCACAGATCTTTTAAGTGAGGCTTTCTTACTGGTTCCAGCCCATGGTGTGCTTGGAGCCAGCTAGGGCCAGCTCACTAATTGAACTAATTGGGCATCTCTTCCCAACTTCACATTCAGGAATATCATGGTGGTAGCCTGAACTCGGTCCTGATGGGAGTATTCACCATAGAAATCGATGCATGTTACAAATCGTGGCACTTTTTTTTTTTCCGAAGAGCCAGTTGTTACACACTTACCAGCATACGAGGGCTCCCATCTTAATTCCAAGCAAAGCACCACTTTTGAATGGCTACTTATGCAGCCACCAAAGAAGATTTTTTGAAAGAAAGGTACCGTCTGCATGAAATACATCTGAATGAATGTAGCATCTGAATGAAAATATAAACTGAAAGTCTCATTTATTTATTTTTTTCCAAATGTATATAACGGAGATTGTAGCTGGTGAAAGGGTGATAAATGACCAAGCCAAGATCATGTCTTTTGTTTGAAATATACCCAAAATACTAATGTTGGTACAAATATCTGTAATAAGCTATTTATTTATTAGCAGGTTTTGAATTTTTACTCATCATGCAAGAGAGTTATATGTGATAAGCCACATATGTGCATTGGGGAAAACATCGAACAAAGGTATTAAACAATATAGCCAGAAACAATATGGAAAAACACTATTTAAATTTTTAACATGTTTTTTGTTTCTTTTTTTTTTTTAATGTGATTTGAACTGTGTTTCAATCCTAACATTGGTGTGTCCTCTATAGCCCTTCTGGTGTCTTTCTCCTTGCTAAAACGGTACCAATGATTCATAGTGAGGCAGCCTTATTTTCTATCCCTGTAAGACCTGTTTGAAATAAACATTTGAAATACCACTTCTTTTAGGCAGAAAAAAATGGGATGGCCAGTTTGGGGAGTCGACTGCTTATTCACACACTGAGCTGTGGACCCCTGGAGCTCAGATGCCAGAGGCCAGGTGATGAAGCTGTGAGGTAGGAGTGGAAGTAGGGGCTTAGTCATAGTGGACCTTGCCCTCAGCCCCAGAGATGGACAGGTCTCCATTGCAGAGTGTGTGGAGTGGTGAACAGGGCCTCTCTCCCAAGGCACTCATGGACATCTTCAGCCTGTATTTTCGAAAGGCCTTTTGAATAACGGCAGCACATCTTTCCTCTTCCTTCCTCTTGGTGGTGGTGACTATGGGTTCATATAACTTCTTGGAAGGGTTGGCTTCCATGAACTTCTCCTCCATCATCACTTTCATGCTGTCCAGGCCATCGGAGTCACCGAGTACCCTAGTGGTGAATGCGAAGAGTATATCCAGGCAGTGGAGACGATCTCCACTCACCATGGGCAAGTCCATCATGAGAAACTGAAATTTATTGGGTTTTGCCACCCGCAAAGGCTCAGGAAGGGCATCGGCAAAGTCCGAAAGGGCAGAATATTTGATGAACTGTGTTGCTTCTGGGTCAAACTTTTCCCAGACTTCATAGAATATCTCAAAGTCATCTTCACCCAAAGGGTCCTCACTTTCTTCAGTGGCTATGTTGAAGTTCTCTAAAATCACAGCAATGTACATGTTGACAACAATGAGAAAGGAGATGATGATGTAACTGACAAAGTAGGTGATGGCTATGGCAGGGAAGTAACGGTTGTCTAAGTTGGGGTTTCCTGAATCGTTTGACTGCAGCATGGGCTTGAGGAGGGCATCCCAGCCTGCTGAGGTGGTGATCTGGAAGAGACACAGTATGCTGCCAACAAAAGTTTTAAAGTTGAATATGTCATCAATTCCATGTTCCTCCTTCACTCTGCAAAAATAGCTCATACCAAAAATGGCATAAATAAACATAACCAGAAAAAGTAGAAGACCAATGTTGAACAGAGAAGGAAGAGACATCATCAGAGCAAAAAGGAGAGTCCTAATTCCTCGTGCTGCCCGAACAAGTCTCAGGATCCGACCAATCCGAGCCAAGCGGACAATCCTGAAGAGTGTTGGAGGAAAAGGAATGTGCTGCTGGTTCTCCAAGGCAGAAATCATTGCACCTTAGGAGAAGGAGATAGAGCAATTAATTTCCAGTAGACACCCTGCTTTCAGATCCAGCCTGGCTCTCCTGCCTTGAACTCTTACTGGGACCAATTTTTAATCAGTACTTTGTAATCTATGTGCCGCACAAATTAAGAACTTTCTTTATCAATATCAGGGAAAATGTCTATCTGTGCCTTAACTTAGAAAATAATTTCCAAGCACCATACAACTTTAGATGGGACTTCGGATAAAATAGGAAGTCTATAATATTGAAGACACCCAAGGAAAGGAAAGAAAATGCCATTTATGAAAGGCTATTTTGTGACCTATTTCATACACTTGAAGTGTGTTATCTGTGTTGGGAATTGAAAGTCACTCATGGGATAACAAATGTAATAGTTTTCCATATTTACTGGATACAAAGAATGGAAATCAGATAAACTAACTATACAGTTCTTCAGGTTAGCGTAAGGAGAAACTTCTAACACTGATTGATGGTTGGCTTGAGCCTGACCTGTCAGTGGAAACTGTGGAATGTCTAACCCCAAAACTCCTTAAAAAGGGAGGTGACTATGGGTTCATATAACTTCTTGGAAGGGTTGGCTTCCATGAACTTCTCCTCCATCATCACTTTCATGCTGTCCAGGCCATCGGAGTCACCGAGTACCCTAGTGGTGAATGCCACTAGGCATTCACTAGGCATTTAAGGGAATGCTCCCTTAAAAAGGGAGGTTTTTATTTGTATAGGGGAATTTGAACACAGCTTGCTATAGACAAGGACAGGGCAGGGCTGGAGGGAGATGGTGTTTTGGGGATGCTCAACTCTATGTGGAAGCTGCCTCAGAGCTCTCATATTTGTCAATATGCTCATCCCAAGGAAGGACTCCTGAGGTCCACTCAGAAAGCTTAAGGGACTAAGTTGGAGATACTTTCCTTACTGTTGTAGACACCTCCAAAAATAGGATCTCCAGCAGAGGTTTCTGCAAACAGCTAAATATTTGACCTAAGATGTCATCCTGTTCTCTCATTGCCTATTCTGTAAGCAAGTGATAAAAGATTGAAACAATTCACATATTGGCCCAAATATTATAGAATGGCTGGAACATGTCTGTCTTGTGTAGACATGGCCTTGCTCTTCCTCTGGGTGGGGGTAAGGGGGTCCTCAAAGGCATTATGGGAGAAGCGCAGCCAGAATTGCTGGTTATCATCTAATGACTAAAGAGAACTAATTCATAATCTATTTCACCAACTGTCCAACTGTGCCCATGAAGTCGAATTCACATGTTAATTGGGCAGCCAACACTAGTGAGGTGTGGAATTTATTCAGTTCCAACTTAACAACACTTGGAGGAGGTCCACCCTTTAAGGCTACCTCCTTCACAGGTATTTCTTTGACTAATGGAACCCACAGTAATCTATGTTATCTGCGCTCAGTTTTTCTGTGTACCATGGGATTTGGTGTGCAGTTAATTTCTCTATCTTTTTCTGACTCTTTAAGTTAAGTAAGTCTTAACACTTAAACTACATCGTTAACTCCTAGAGAAGGATTCACTTTGACTCACACTCATTTTGTATTTCTCTAAAAGCTTAGTAAAGAGCTTGGGAAAGTGTAGAGGCTTAGCGTTGGGTGGCGGATCTATGGGCAAAGGCATATAAAATGCTGCTCACGTCAGTGAGTAGGACTTGGCTCAAGGGTGGATTTTCTCACCCACTGGAGCAAAATGCTATACAGTGCTCTGCTGTGTAACTGCAATTGCCTAGTAGTTGTTCAAAGGATAGAAATAAGAAATATTTCCACAACCTGCATGATGGCTGGCACTGCCTGGAAGGAGTTCAGTAAGTGGTTGAATAAATGAGCTGCTCTCTGCATATTGAAGGAAGGGGTTCTTCAAGTTCTCAGAGGGCTGTGCCAGAGTCATTCTACCATCATTTTCTGACCTTAATACTGCTGTCAGTTTCACCAGGACTTGAAATTAGAATTGACTGAGAAAGTTTAACAATCTGTTTCACGGGAGTCGTGTGGAAGGATCTATTGCTAAACTTTATCTATATCAAATTCATGGCTTAGAAACCAGAACAGACTATGAGCTGTACCATTTTCTTTGTTCTTGGAAACACCTGCATTGCTGCTGTAGTGATAGGAACAAAATATTTTGATCTCACATATCTGTTCATCACACCCTTTCTGAAATACTACAAAAGCTTCCACTTGTGAAATCAGTTTTCATTGTCTCCATTGCTTTTTTTTCCCTTCCATTGCTTTCTGAACTATGAGAATGGCCCCTGAGTGGTTGCACACAATTATTAAAAAAAAAAAAAAAAAGCAAACTGCAAAAACCCAGAGTGTAAACTCTTATGGTTTAGCCATGAAGAATTTAATTTCAAAGTTGGGAGTGTGTGAGTGTGTGTGTTATAAAAACGTAAATGGAAACAACCCTTTTTTTCTCTATTCTTCTTCCACAAATCTTATAGTTAATCCTGCCTATGTTAAGAAAAATATAGTGATTATGGAGTAAGACTGGTTGGTGAATGGGGTCCAAGCAGTTGAGACAAGCATAGTTCATGTTGTGGTTTAAGTTAGCATGGGACACAGAATAAAGAGAAAGCACTGCTTGTCCTCATGACACACTCTTGGAAGCCCAGTCTAGGCTGGGCCTGGAGGTCCTACAGAAGAGGTGAAAGGAGGCCTAGCAGTGCCACAGGGGTGCAATCACTATGGTATGATGGCCGCATAGATTCTGAACTAAGGAAAACCATGGGAACTAACTACCAAATCCTTAAGACTAAAGACGCTCATGAGAGCTTATAGTTGCACAAGAAATGTAGAACTCTGACTCAGTTATGGATATCCCAGATATCCCCATAGACACTTTAAGGTCATCTTAATTTCGTCTATCTCCATTGAATAAATGGATCCACACAGTTATTTAACTTGCTACTTCAGTTATGTAAACAGTCAAAGGAATGAAAATTGCTCTGTATCTCCTAGCAACTTCCCAGTAGAGAATGGCATCAGTACACCTGTCTTTTTCTTTTTTCTTTTTTTTTTTTCAGAAACCACATTAAACCTAATTTGTTGCTTTGTGGATAGTTTGGACATACTTCCAAATGATAAGATTTACTTCTAGCTCTCAGATTAAAGCCCCTCAGGCTTCTGATATTACTTACTAACAATAGAAAGAACCACGATCACACAATCAAATAAATTCCAGCCAATGGTGAAGTAGTATTGCCTCAAAGCAAAGATTTTGATGAGACACTCAATTGTAAAGATGACCACAAAGGCCAGGTTGAGACGTTCAAGGATGATTTTCGTGGCCATAGACTGGTCATCTGATTCAGCCATCATGCAAAGCATGTTGAGCAAAATGAGGATGATGATGATGATGTCAAAGACCTGGCTTGTGACTACATCAAACACGAGACCCTGGCATTTATTCTGAGAGGGAAAAGAAAACAGGAATCTTAGATCATTTTGCATTGTCAGAATGAAATCACATACATAAAAAAGGCACATACAACAGAATTTGTCCTCTCTTTCAATTGAAGCAGTTTCTTGAAAAATGCATACCCTTTTTAAACAACAAGAAGTTCTTGTATTTACATTTTCATTTAAATTCAGTTACATAAGTGTTTTGAATTTGTAGGCTTATAGCTTTAATTCCATTTTAAAACAAAAAAAATGTTTGGTAATGACATAACTTTGATATGATGGATGATGTTTTGCTGAAATAAAATAGCTCGTGTTGGATTTAATAATAAGATGAACTTCGGTTTCTATATTTCATCTGTTTATTTGAGCTTCAATAATATTAATGCTGAGAATTCCTACTCACATAATTATGCTGGACAAAATGGAATTAACATCCCCAAGTCTCCATTTGTTAATTCAGAATAATGAGGCCTAAGTATACTTAACCAAAACTCTGTATTCAAGCAGTTCTTAAATGCCAATTTTCTAAATCCTGTTCATTTGAAAATAAGGCTAGATAAATGGGACTGTGATGTAATGATTACTAAAAACAGAAAAATTGATTATTTCATTTTATTATTGATGGTGAACTTACATATTGGTTGGTACATAGATAGTCATACTGCTCACAAAGTAAGTATATGTTAATTGCTCTGGTACAGGCTGTAGCTCAAATTCGCATGCCTAATCTACCATGTACAGTGAAATGACTCGGTCGTCTCACTGTATTTTCTATAATTTAACAGCTATGAAGCACTACTTCACTTACTTAGCGGAAAATTATTCTTAAACACAAATTCAGACACTAATATTGTATGGCATTCTTGACTATTAATTGATTGTTTTACAATGTACATATACGTTAAGGTATTTTATATTATATTATCCTCTAATCAAAATATACATACCCTATTTAGAAAATGCCTAAACTCCTGAGAATCACTTTTAGAACCCCAGATATCTGTAATGGTAATCAGGCAAAAGATGATGTTGGTTTGTGGTGATAATAGTAGAGAGAGATGTAAACATTTAGATTTAAGAGCTAATATGGAAATAGATGCAGAAGTCAGAGACTGTTTGAAGGGAGGTGGCTATGGGAAAATGATGGCCTGAGGTTTCTGGTTGGTAGGGCCTTTCAAGAGAACAGAGAATGAGGCATTTTGGAGGGACACGATTAAGATCTGCCCTGAGAACACTGAGTTTGAGGGGCCAGTGGGGAATCTGAGGGCCTTGGGCAGGTAAAGGTATGGGTTTGGAGCTCAGGTGCAGAGCTGGAATGCAGATGTGGAGTTCAATGGCACCAATACCGACATGAATTAAAACCATGAGAAAGGACGGTATCAGTCAGTGAGAGCAAAAGCAATGAGAGAGGGCAGGGTCAGCACTGGAGGGATACTACATTTAAGTTTGTGTTTTTCAGATTTTGTCCCACAATCATTAAAACTTTTATCGAGGAATCTGGAGAAGAAACTTGCAAGTCAATTGCATTTGCTGTGTGAGAATGCATCTAGGAAGTCAGAAAGGACCTGAAGAAAAGATACTTTTAAGGGTGCTCTCCAGGAAATCACAGTGAGTGGCAAGAATAACAGTGAGGAAGAGTAAGCCTAGGCCTAATAGTTTCATATTTAGAGAAACAGAGGAGATCAAGAGTACAAGTTCCCTAAACTGATAGAGATCAAAAAACATTGGGTATCACTTTAGAATGTACAGTGAGCAATGAATCTTGGAACACTACATCAAAAACTAGTGATATACTGTATGGTGACTAACATAACATAATATAAAAAATAACATTACATAATAAAATGTAAATAAATGTAAATGTAAAATGTAAATGTAAAAAATGTAAAAAAAGAGAATGTACAGTGAATCCTACCCAGTATCTTTTTTAAATCAGTAATGAAGCCCCCCTGTGTGGATGGTTCAGAAAGAATCAGAAATGGTTCCAGATCCCTTCCTCTACTGTTAAAAATAAAATACATCACTGCTCCGGTTAGAACAGCTAGATTCCCTCTGTCCCCATGCAATTGCTATTCATTTTTTCCAGAGGTCAAAAATCATATTTAGATTTTAGAGATTAAAAAAAGTCTGTGGGGAGGTAAGGTTGTGAGGTAAGGGCTAACCGCTGATTTAAAAGTCTTAGCTCATTTATCTCATGCAACACTGTTCCCTGGAATATAGAAGTTAAGGTAAATGTGATGCATTAACTGGGGAGATGATACCTGCTTGTGGGAATGCCTCCCTGTGAAGCCCTGACTGGTAAGCTGTAGCTACACAGGGAGGGCTACAGCATGACACCTATTCCCAGATGAACCATGTGATGAACATGCCAGGAGACAGTTAAAGCATGGAGTTGGAGGCTTGCTTTGGGTAAAGTAGTCTTTGCCCACATGAAGCTCATCTCTTGCAGCTTAGCGTGCCCAGGGCGGGGGAGAGGCCTAGAAGCTGCAGTTATGTCATTGCAACTTCTCTTTGGCTATGTGATGCCTTGTTTGGTTCATATTATGAAATAAGTGGGTAAATATGTGGGAACCTATTGTGTCTTATGATGCTTTTAGTTAATTTAAAATCTCGGACCAACTGGTATTGAGTCAGTGGTTGCACAGCATGCACATGTAAATAAAAATTCTCTTTGTCTTTTTGTTGGCTCAAATTCAAATAAGAGTGCTCCAAATATAATTGTATCATTAACCTCTTGGTAAAAAAATTCTTCATTGTTTAAATTCTAAACACTTGGTCCTAACATTCCCAGATATTTTTACTGCAACACAAATATTCAATCCTAGTGGGATGGACTCTGTGTGTACCCTAAAACATACTCTTTCATTCAACTAATAATTACTGAGAATACACTTTAGGCACTTTTCTGAGTCATGGGAATAGCAGTAGACTAAACATACCTTTGATAATTTGGGGTCTCATGTTCAAATGAAAATCTCTAAATCCTATACATGCTTTGGATATCAAGCTCCTCTTCCATACTGCTTTCCCGAACTTCCCCACTGACCCTTCCTGCCTTGAAAACCTTCAAAATTACTTGTCAGAGCTACCAACTATGCCTAGTGTATTACTTTATAATCTGATGTGATCAAGTTCCAGCTCTTCAATTAGACCGCAAACACAAAGCAGCTTTGGAGTACTTGATAAGCAAGATTCATTGAGAGTAAGGGTCAGCCAACTATATCCTGTAGGCCAGATCTGGCCCACTACTGGTTTTTTGTATAATCTGTGAGCTCAAAATGGGTTTTACATTTTTTAATGTCTGGGGAAAAAACTCAAAAGGAAAATAAAATTTTGACACGTGAAAATTAAAGAAATCCAAGTTTTAGTGTCTATAAATCAAGTGGCACCAGAACACAGCCATGCACATTTGTTCTGTACTATCTGTGGCTGCTTTTGTGTTACGTGGCAGAGCTGAACAGTGGCAGCAGAGACCATGTGTCCTTCAAAGCCTGCAAAGTTTACTATCTGACCCTTTTTTGGGTCAACTCCTGATATAGAAATTTTATCATAAATACTGGTGAAGTGGAAGCCAGTATGCACGACTTAAGACTTCACACCAGAAAAGTTGGTAAAAGATATTATAAATACATTTTAAATTGGTCAATATTTAGTCAAAACTACAATGAGATATCACCTCACACCTGTCAGAATGGCTAAAATCAACAACTTAAGAAACAACGGGTGTAGGTGACAATGTGGAGAAAAAGGACCACTCATGTACTGTTGGTGGGAATGCAAACCGGTGGAAAACAGTATGGAGTTTCCTAAAAACTCAAAAATAGAACTACCTTAAGATCCAACAGTCACACTACTGGGTATTTACCCAAATAATACAAAAATACTAATCCAGAGGGATATATTCACTGCGATATATATATCAGCATTACCTACAATAGCCAAGTTATGGAAAAGGCCCAAGTGTCCATCAGTTGATGAATGGGTACAGAAGCTGTAGTAGATTATAAGATGGAATATTATTCAATCATAAAAAATGATATTTTGCCATATGCAATGACGTGGATGGAGCTAGAGAGAATAATGCTAAGTGAAATAAGTCAGAGAAAGGCAAATGGCATATGATTTCACTCATATACGGAATTTAAGAAAAAAACAAATGAACAAAGTGGGTGGAGAGAGAGGCAAACCAAGAGACAGACTCTTAACTATAGAGAATTGATGGTTACCAGAAGGGAGGTGGTTGGGGGGGGGGGGGTTGAGGAGTGCACCTGTCATGATGAGTACTGGGTTATGTATGGAAGTGCTGAATCACTACATTGTACACCTGAAACTAATATTCTACTGTATGTTAACTATACTGTAGGACTTTAAAAATAAGAAAAAAATTTAGTTAAAACAAACTAGTAAGTTTACATCATTACAATGAGTATATACTAAGCACCTATTGTGTGCTCACTAGAAAGCAAATGAAAGTTGTTGCTCAAGTTCTTGTTATTGAATTCAAATGTCTAATTTTCCTAAGGACTTGAGCCAGACACTGGTGTATCTGAATCTTTGTTGACTTCTTAGATAGTGTCTGTAAACTTAAAGAATAAAGAACAGCACTGCAAACATCTGAGCTCAAGACCACTTAATGGATCTATGTATTTAGAATGAATCGATTGCTCTCACCAGAGGTCTTGGAATGGGCTTTTGAGGTTTTTTGGATCCTAATTTTTTCATTGCATTATAGTATTTCTTCTGTTCTTCTGTCATAAAAATGTCTTCACCACCTAAGTATATGGAGAAGATGAGAGCTAATTATTATCAACAGTTTTTTTGGAAACAAGATCTGAACTTTCAGAAGTAGTTTCAAAGTTATATTACATTCTATCAACAACTCCTAAAATTCCAACTGGAAGCAAAAGAGACGGGACTCTCTATAGGAGGGCTGAAATAAGATTTAAATTAAAGAAAGGAGAAAATGTAACTTTTATCAGCTACATATTAGTTTTTAGAATATGAACAAAGATTACACACTCTTTGCAAACATCCACCATATCTTCAAAAAAATTGAGTATATTTTAGGTTGCATAAATCAAGTCACAATGCAAGAAAAATAGATATTAGTAACAAAAATTTAAACAAAAATCTCACCAAATAGCAATTAAAATTCTCCTAGATAAATGAATTAAGGCATATATCATTATTAATAAAATTTCATAAAATTTTCCAGATCCATTCTTATGAAAACAAACAAACAAACAAACAAACAAAACCTAGAGAGCTTTAAATGTTTTCATTATTGAGCAAGAACAAAAAGATATATGAACAAGAATTTTCATTTCTGGAAATTTTAGGAGGAAGTAAAATATCTAGAAATGCTGGGTAAATTAGAACAGAATTCTTTTAAAATGTACAGCTAAATTTGCACAAAAGTAAGGAAGATCCCCGGGTTCTGAAATCAACAGTGATCAAAGAGTAGTAAATTATCCTGAAGCCACTCTTGGCCTAAGAGCTAATTTCTGTAAAAACTAGAATCTTGGGCCTTAATAACTACAAGGGAGTCATGAGGAAAAGTCTGTGGGCTTATGCCAAGGCTCCACATGAATCCGAGACTCCTTCTTAAGTGCTGCCAATGAAAGGGTGAAGAAGAAAACATAATCTGTCAATAGGCAGTGGAAGACAGGAAGGAAACTGTCTTAGTCTGGCCTATGGGTAAAAACCCAATCTTTCCTGACAATCTGTGAATCCAGGCCTGCCTTAATGACAGTGTGGGATTTGAATTTTCACCACTACCAGTATAGACCAAAAATATTCAGCCCTAGGACAGTCTTTTCAACAATGGTGCTAGGACACTGAATATCCACATGCAAAAGAATAAAGTTAAATTCCTAACATCATACACAAAAAATAGCTCAAAATACATCAAAGACATAAATGTAAGCTCTAAAACAACAAAACTCAGAAGAAAACATAGAGCAAAACTTCACAACACTAGATCTGGCAATGATCTCTTTCATATAACACCAAAGGCATAGATAACAAAAGAAAAAATAGATAAATTGGACTTCATGAAAATTTTAAAATTATGTGCATCAAAAGATACTTTCAATGGAGTAAAAAGGCAATCCACAGAATGGGGAAACATATCTATATATCATATGTCTGATAAGGGATTAATCAGAATATATGGAAAACTCTTAAAATTTAACAACAACAAAAAACCCAAACAGCCAATGTCAGAGAAATTACTACCTGTGTTCTCTTCTAGAATGTTTATGGTTTCAGATTTCACACTTAGGTCTTTAATTCATTTTTAGTTTCTTTTTGTATATGGCATTAGAAAGTGGTTCAGTTTCATTCTTTTACATGCAGTTATCCAATTTTCCCAGAACCATTTATTGAAGACATTGTTCTTTACCCATTACATATTCTTGCTTCCTTCGTCATAGATTAATTCACTATATGAGTTTGTTTCTGGTCTCTCTATTCTGTTCTATTCATAAGTCTATTCTGACTTATGTGTCTATTTTTGTGCCAGTACCATACTGTTTTGATTATTACAGCCTTGAAGTGTATCTTAAAATCTGGAACTATGCTTCCTCCAGCTTTGTTCTTCTTTTCTTAAGATTGCTTTGATTATTCAGGGTCTTTTGTGGTTCCATACAAATTTTAGTGTAATTTGTTCTAGCTTGGTGAAAAATGTTGCTGGTATTTTTGTAGGGATTGCATTGAATCTGTAGATTGCTTTGGGTAGTATGGACATTTAAACAATTTTAAGCCTTCTAATCTACAAGCATAGAATATCTTTCCATTTGTTTGTGTCATCCTCAATTTCTTTCATCAGCATTTTTGTTTTCAGAGTATAGGTCTTCCATCTCTTTGGCTAAATTTATTCCTAGGTATTTTATTCTTTTAAGTGCAATTGTAAATGGAATTGTTTGCTTAGTTTCTCTTTATGCTACTTCATTATTAGTGTACAGAAATGCTACCAACTTCTGCATATTAATTTTGTGTCCTGCAGCTTTACTGAACTCCTTTATTACTTCTAGTGGTATTTGGTGGAGTCTTTAGGATTTTGTGTGTATAGTATCATGTCATCTGCAAATAATGATGGTGTAACTTCTTCTTTAACAAAATGGATGACTCTTTTATTTTTCTTGTCTGATTGTTGTGGCTAGGACTTCCAGTACTATGTTGAATAAAAGTGCCAAGAGTGAACATCGTTCTCTTGTCCCTGATCTTGGAGGAAAGGCTCTCAGTTTTTTCCCAGATGAATGTATGAGTATGATATTAGCTATGGATTTTTCATATATGGCCTTTATTATGTTGAGGTATATTCCCTTTAAACCCACTTTGGTAAGAGTTTTATCATGAATGAGTATTGGATTTTGCCAACATTTCTCCAGATATGTCTCCTGAGGCAAGAGAAACAAAAGCAAAGACAAGTTATCAGGACTACATCAAAATAAAAAGTTTTTGCCCAGCAAAGGAAATGATCAACAAAACAAAAAGGCAACTCACTAAATGGGAGAAGATATTTGCGAATGATATATCCAGTAAGAGGTAAATATCCAAAATATATAATGTATACAATTCAACAATCTAATTAAAAAACGGGCAGAGGACCTGAAGATACAGATACATGAAAAAGTGCTCAACATCACTAAACATCAGGGAAATACAAATCAAAACTGCAATGAGATGTCACCTCACACCTGCCAGAATGGCTAAAATCGAAACCACAAAAAACAATAAGTTTGGCAAGAACATGAAGAATGCACTATTAGTAGGAATACAAAATGATTCAGTCACTGTGGAAAACAATATGGAAGTTCTTCATACAATCCAATAATTATTCTACTGGGTATTTACCCAAAGAAAATGAAAACACTAATCTGAAAAGATATATGCGCCCCTTTGTTTATAGTTAGGCTTATTTATCATAGCTACAACATGAAAGAAGTTTCCACTGATGGATGAATGGGTAAGGAATATGTGGTACACATGCATGTGCACACATGTACACATACGCACATACACACTCACAGAGGAATATTATGCAACCATAAAAAGGATGAATTCATTTCATTTGAGACATGGATGGACCTAGAGGGCATTATGCTAAATGAAATAAGTCAGACTGAAAAAGACAAATACCATATGATTTCACTTATATGTGGATCTAAAAACAAATAAATAAACAGACAAAAAGCAGAACCAGACCTACAAATACAGAGAACAACAGATGGTTGCCAGAGGGGAAGGAGGTGGGGGATGGGTAAAAGGGGTGAAGCGGTGGGAGAGGTACAGTCTTCCAGTCATGGAATGAATAAGTCATGGGAACAAAAGGCACAGTATAGGGGTGCCTGGGTGGCTCAGTGGGTTAAAGCCTCTGCCTTCGGCTCAGATCATGATCCCAGCGTCCTGGGATCGAGCCCCACATCAGGCTCTCTGCTCCGCAGGGAGCCTACTTCCTCCTCTCTCTCTCTCTGCCTGCCTCTCTGCCTACTTGTGATCTCTGTCTGTCAAATAAATAAATAAAATCTTTAAAAAAAAAAGGCAGAGTATAAGGAATATCATCAGTGATAGTGTAATAGTGTTGCATGGTGACAGATGGTAACTACACTTGTGATGAATATACCATAACATATAAACTTGTCAAATCACTATATGTACATCTGAAATTAATATTATGTGTCAGTTATAGTCTAAATAAATAAATAAACAAATAAATAAAACAATCTGATTCAAAAATTGACAAAGGACTTGAGTAGACATCTCTCTAAAAAAGATAAACCAATAGCCAACAAGCACATGAAAAAATACTCAACATCACTAGTCATTAGGGAAATACAAAGAAAAACCAAACATGAAAAAACACTCAACATCACTAGTCATTAGGGAAATACAAAGAAAAACCAAACATGAAAAAACACTCAACATCACTAGTCATTAGGGAAATACAAAGAAAAACCAAAATGAGATACCACCTCACATCCATTAGGATGGCTTCTATCAGAAAAAGAGAAGACAAGCATTGATGAGCATGAAGAGAATCAGAATTACACTGTTGGTGGGAATGTAAAATGGTAGCTTCTAAGGAAAACAGTACAATCGTTCCTCAAAAAGTTTAAAAAATAGTATTACCATATGATCCAGCAATTCTACTTCTAGATGTATATCCGGAAGAATTGAAATCAGGGTTTCAAAGAGATATTTGCACACTCGTGTTCACAGGAGCTTTAGTCACAATAGCTAAAATGTGGAAGCAAACCAAGTGTCCATCAACAGATGAATGTATGAGAAAAATGTGGTAAGGAAGGAAATTCAAAAATATGCTACAACATGGGTAAACCTTGAGAACATTATGCCAAGTGAAATAACTCAATCACCAAAAAAAAAAAAAACCAAATACCATATCATTCCACTTATTGGAGGTACTTAGGATAGTCAAATTCATAGCAACAGAAGTAGAATGGTGGCTGCCAAGTGGGAAGGAAAATGGGTAATTATTGTCTAATAAGTATAGAGTTTCAGTTTTACAAGATGAAAAGAATTATGGGGATTGACAGTGGTGATCATTGGATAACATTATGAATGTATTTACTATCATTGAAATGTATATAGAAAATGGTTAAGGTGGCAAATTTCATGTTATGTATATTGTACCACAGTAAAATAAATTTTGTGATTAAAAAAATTCATCCCTAGAAGTTAAACAGGTTGTTTCAGGATGCCTGGCAGATGCAAGTGTCTTCAGTAATTACTTTCATCATGGTAGTACATATTAATATTATTATTCTGATACAGTCCTATATGTGTGTTGGGGGATAAAACAAAAAGAAGTAATTATGAAAATTTTTAATTCTATTATTTCTTATGCCCATGAGAATCAGTTTTCTCAGTGTGGAAAAGAGGAGATACAGATTATTATTAGAGGAGAAGTTAAGTGAAAATCTTGTAGATCTGAACTTGAATAAACAATATTCATATTTTCATATACATTTCTTTGAAGTCATGAAGCCCACAGAGTGAACAGCTCTGTCCACTGAAAAAGCACTGAAGAAAAGACAATGAGCATTTCAGGGTGTGATCTCGGAATACCACCTCCTCAAAAAACAGAATGCCTTAGAGAAACAGCTGATTCTTGATCTGGCACAAAACTGGTATGATTTAGACCTGTAGTATCTTTTCACTCCAGAGAGCAAGGAATTTGTCAAATGGGAGGACCTGATTTTAATCCCGACTTAAAAAGAGTATCAATCGATCAAAGAATGAATAAATGAATAAATATTTTAAGAAAATGAAAGACTCAAGGAAATTTGAATGTTGACCTTGTATTCTAGAGAATTCATGTTAAACTTTTAAGGTGTGGTAATGGAATTGTGGTTACCTTTAAAAAGAGATACGTTTTGAAATATCTGTGGGTAAAACAGTGTAAATTTGTTCTCTCTCTTTTTTTTTACTGAATGTTTTGTCCTTTTAATGTATTTTTAAACCTTATTTACTCTTTGTGTCCATTAGGACTCTTTCTGTTGTTCAGTATTTATGTATTTTAAATCATTCTAAGTCAAAGGGAACTCTACTGGCATATAGCAAGAAGTCCAGTGGTAGAAAGTCTGTAGGCTGGCTTCACCCAACACTCAGATGATGCTACTAGGCTCTGACTCCTCTTTTTCTTGGTTCCATTTCTCTTGGATTGGCTCAGTTTTCAGACCCTGCATCCTGGTGGCCTTTGCCCTGGCATGCTGAGCCAGAGTCTTGCATTGGCTCTGATCCTGTCATTGGCTCTGACCTCCTCCACAGTCACTGTAGCAAGGGGAGAGCACCACTGGCTTACACCTGGACCCCATGCTTCACCCTGAAAAAATCTGGTGGCAGGACTGGATAAGGGCATACGTGCCATGAAGATGTTCTTAAGTCAATAAACGTGTTGGGTGATGGGTCTTGTAGGTTCATTTTAGTATACTCTTGTGCATGATGGAGATTTTCTGTAATAAAAAGTAAAGAAAAACAAAACAAAGTGCCACAGTCTGATCAAAACAGTGATTTCAAATGTTAAGCTTCCATCGAAAATCAGAAGGCCTGACATCCAAATTGCAGGGACTGATTGCAATCAAGCTGCGTATTACAGAGGTGACTCTACACAGCATACTTCCAAATGACAGCAGCAATGTAGTTACAGAAGGACAATGAGGGACTCTCCCAGCAGATACTAAGAAGGTTGATCAGTATCAGGCTACATTTTGGATAGATTGCAAGAGTTTAAGAAAAATTTAAAAGAGCCATAAGAACAATTAGGAAAACCAAAGGTGCACATTTAGTCACCCCATTTTAGGATACTGAGATTTAGTTTTTACATGTAAGAGAAGACGCTAAAAAGGACAAGGTTGGGAATCTGACTCCATAAAAACCCTAATTGCCTATAAATTAAAATGTCATTATAGAAACATAAGAAGTCACAAATTAGACTTAATATTTGAAAACATAAGAAAAAGATGACAATCTCAACTTTAAAAAAGGGACAAGGGGAGAAATACTTACAGCTATCAATCTGTGAAAAAAGTGTATGAGCTCACAAATGACCAAATAAATGAATATAAAACAATGAGATAACACTTTTACCATCAAGCTGGAGAAGATCGTAAAAATTATAAAAATAAGAATGTTGCGAACAGAGCTAACAGGCATATTTACATCTTGCAAAAGGAGAGTACCTAGCACAGCATTTCAAAAGGTTATTTGACAATATTTATCTTTAATGCCTCAAATTCTAGAAACTTATCCTAAGGAAATAACCACAGATACAGAGAGAATTTCAAGCATGTTCATGATTGTTTTAGAGGAGCAAGGAATTTGGAAATGATCTAAATGTCCAAAAAGAAGGGAATGATTAAGATAAATTATTATTTATCCATAATATGGGATGCAATTTAGCCGTAAAAATTCTCATAACAAAGATTATTTCATCACATGGACTCATAACTAATGGGGAAGGGTGAAATCTACAAAATTAAAAGTATCATGTAATCTCAATTATGTACAAAGAATACATACATATTTAGTGAGAAAGTAACTGGGAGAGAGTATGTCCAAAATGATGAAGCTTAATCTAAAATTGTTACATACATATTTAGTGAGAAAGTAACTGGGAGAGAGTATGTCCAAAATGATGAAGCTTAATCTAAAATTGTTATCATTTTGTGGTCACCTTATGGGTGGTTAAAATCTTTTTTAATCTTTCTTTGTTTTCCCATTTACTATAAATCCCCTCAAATTAAAGAATCAGAAAAAAATAAACATGTTTATTACAATGAATGAAGAAAAAAAAAATCTCCCTAAAAACCTGCTGCTTCCTCAAACATCTTCTTTCCAAGTTCAATAAATCTGCTGAGACTTACATGCTGGAAGCCAGGACACAAGTTTGCTGGAAGAAGAGAATTTTTCTTTTTATCCTGGGTAACAAGGTATACTTGAAAGGTTACTAAAATATGACTCTAGTGCCATAAATCTTAATCCTGGTACTTGTTTTCCTGTTGGGGTTTAACAATGCCCTCCATTTAAAAGGGTAGAATGGAAAGTAAAAACAAAGATTTAATAAAACCCAGGCATATCTTCAAGAATCTTCTCCAGGTGACTTTGTTCCCATGCAGATGATAAGGTTATTTTCCACAATAGTCTAGATTAGAACTGTGTTCCATCCATTAAAACTGTAAAAATACCTGATCAGGGCAACCCCCATACTTATCTTTTTCTGCTGTTGGTTGAAGTTGTCAATAATAACACCGATAAAAAGATTCAGAGTAAAGAATGAACCAAAGATGATAAAAGCCACGAAGAAAAGATAGTTTTCTGGTTTCTCCTCAAACCCTGGCTGTAGATCTTCCTGTTAGGGATTTTTTAAACAAGAAAAGAAAACAATTACTGGAGAAAAGTGTAAGCCATCTTAACTGCCTTATCTGGAAGACCAAAGTGTTTCTCAGCAGTAGCATTAACTATTCAGGGTCCTGAACAGCCATGGCTCCTCCAGGGAAACCCTCTTTCAGTTTCCGCTAGAGGAGCTTGACTGGTACCATGCAATAGGGAGGACATGTGACAAGAGGGTTAGATTTTTTCTTCTAAGCAATGGAGAATCATGAAAGGGTTGTAAGAGAGGGGAATGGCGTGACTGCATGTCTCCTTTGAGAGACTGTCTAGGATGTCTATATGGACACATAACTGGAGGGAGCCAGACTGGAGATGAGGCCACTGGAGAAGGGGCACGGTCCCATCAGGCACAGGTGACTGACTACCAACTCTTGATGAATGATAACGTCGTTCATATTAGAGCCCACTGTTGTATTTGGTCTATGCTTGTGTCCTGTCACTCTTGAATTCCTAGGGCCTAGTATACTTTGTAACATGCAGATTCTCAATACACATTTAATGAATGTTTGGGTGGATGGATGGATGCATGAGTGAATGAATAGTCCAACTATATAACAGACACAAAAATGGACTACAACCAAGTTCCCCAAACTCAAAGTATGACCAGAAGCATCCAAAATTCTTTTCATCCAAGTTCTTCACATTACCATCGGCTTTTTGCAGGTGGGGCATAGGGGACAGGACAATTTCTCTTTTCTTTCTCCAGATCACATTCAAAGATAAAGATATGAGTGCTGATGGCTCTGTCACCTGTTGAATATTGAATATTGGGTTTGGAGAATGGACTTGGGACCCAGTGAATTGAAGGGAACATGGGGGTACAAAGAGGATATTCTTGCTCAAATTCTGTATTTTTCTAAAAGGAAGTTGCACTGGGAAGGTCTGGGAAATACTGCACAGGCAGGATGACTTAAGAGGCTAAAGACAGAGACAGCCTCTCAAATTTTTCAGTTTTCATGAGGCTTGTACATGGAGTCAATAGCCATAGGCCTGCCATGATAGGCTTTTGGCAAGAGATGGGAGTAGACTGCTGGTCAGGGGACTATGTAGAGGACATGGCAGCAAGTCAGTGCTTGAGGCCAGGAGGAATTGAGTGGGGAGAAAGGCCCGTGGTTTCACCAATATTTGAGACCAGCAAGACAGCATCACCATGTTAGAAGTCAGTACATACACAATAGCTATAATGTCCCAGGACCAGCAATGGGAGGGGCATCCCTCCACACACCTCCATCCATCTACCATTCATTCAGGGAACATGTAAGCCACACACTTCTTCCTGAATACATCTGCATAAGATTTCCTCCCCATCTCCACCTCAAGGCACATTGATGCCTAAGTTAAACTAAGGTGAAGGTCATATATTCAAAAGACAACAGCAGAAAAAAATATAAATATTGAGGGGCGCCTGGGTGGCTCAGTGGATTAAGCCGCTGCCTTCGGCTCAGGTCATGATCTCAGGGTCCTGGGATCGAGCCCCGCATCGGGCTCTCTGCTCTGCAGGGCACCTGCTTCCTCCTCTCTCTCTGCCTGCCTCTCTGCCTACTTGTGATCTCTCTCTCTGTCAAATAAATAAATAAAATCTTTAAAAAATATATATATATAAATATTGAAAATACTGTCTTTGTTATAAATTGCCTCTACTACTACTATTATAACATCTCTTGACATGCGTGGGTGGCTCAGTCAGTTAAGAATCTGATCCTTGATCTCAGCTAAGTCTTAATCTCAGGGTCATTAGTTCAAGCCCCACGTTGGGCTGCACACTGGGCATAGAGCTTACATTAAAAAAGAGTAACCCACTTCTCATACCACCTCCACTGCCACTATGAGCTCACATACCTACTATGTGCCAAGCATCAACTCTGCAGACTCTCAAACAAAACAACATTACATGTGAGATTACAGGAAAAAAATAAACAATGTTGATTCCATTCTTGATTCAACCGTTTGCTTACTCCAGGGTTTTGGGCAACATTCTCCCTTTCCAATTCTCAATTTTCCCAACTGGGACATAGAAATAGACCAGATGGTTGAGTACTCTTCCAGCTTTCAGAATCCATGATTACTTCCTACTTAACTGGAATTTTACAGTTGACAACCACCAGAAACCCAGTTAGTCTCTCAGCCTGGAGCCATCGGAAGGTATCTCTTATCACACCCTAGTCTAGCTGTAGGGTTTTCACATGGTTCAGGACTAGTACTGTTTGAAATTTGGTTTCTGCCTGATACCCATTTGGAAAAGAAGTAAGAGAGGAAAATCAAGGCATTTGGTGATTCTGTTGTTTTTGGCTGCATTTCCTCCATAAGAGGTTACTCCTTGGTTGCTATGGAGAAGCAGGACTGGACTTTGGAGCAAGATAGGATGTAATACTCATGGAAGGATGAATAGGAACCTCTTTTATCCCTGTTTCATAGTCATTGTCCCAAGGAAAACAAAGCAAAGAACATTGGCTGGTGGAACTATGACGTGGGGAGTTCTATGCTGTCTATGCAGTCATGATATCCCTGATTTGACCCTAGCACTCTAGAACATTGTAGAACAAAATCTCACCCCTCTGGAATCAACAGCTGCATACATAATATCCATCCAGCCCTTAAATGTTGCCTGTAACAAAAGCAAATAAACATGAACATAATTACAGACTTGCTATCAATAGACAAGTGCCCTATAACAGCAAGCAAGGCCCAGGACCGAATGTCCAGGACAGAATGTCCAGACAAAAGAACTGTAGAAGGGAATTAAAAAACTGGTGTCTTGGGTTTTTTTTTCTTCTTCCTTTGTACAAGATGAAAAGCTTTTCTTAAAAGGAAACTCTGCCTTAAAAATTTCTAAAGAGGCTGTGTAATAACTGCCAGAAAGAGCATGGCTGAGGCTCTTCTGATACCACATGTTTGCACTGTCTGCCTAAGACCTAGCAACTGTGGTTTGACCAGGCGACTGACTTCCAAAAGAGAACAACTGCTAATGGTATGACTTTGCATCTGAGGCTCCAGTTCTCTCTGGCTGGAGCTCTGGATGGTGGTACCATATAGGACAGGGTAAGATGGAAAGAGGCATTGTTTGGAGGTTGAGGTTGCTTGGAGGTAAAGCTGGAGATGCTCAATGGGAAACAATTCCAGAGGGCACCGGCTTCCACATGGGGAACTGGGATTTGATTCTACTATCTCAATGGAGTCACTGTGTTTTCTATTAAACTGAGAAATGATTTATGCTTCTTATAAGGTTTCTGTCCTCACAGTGAAAAACACACAAACAGCACTTACCACTTGCAGCAGGGCAAGGTAAGCCATTCCCACATTGTCAAAGTTGACTGGAAGGGTGACCCAAGATAAATTTCCACTTTCACACTGAGTTTTGCTTTCAATAGTGCTGTAATTTATAACTGAGTTTATATCTGTTCTATTAACGCATCTTCCAAAACTTCCAGAAAAGAAGTTTACTCCCAGGATACAAAATATCAGCCAGAAAATGAGGCAGACAAGCAAAACATTCAGAATGGCGGGTATGGCACCTATGAGAGCATTGACCACCACCTTAAAAAAACAAAACAGAAGAAATACATAACAGATGCATGGGATTCATCAAGCTCTGATCTCAGGGTGGGCCTGATGTGTGAGGACTGTATCTCTTGGAGCTGTCGTTACTTTCTACCTCCAACCCACCCCAACCCTGCTTCCTATGATAAGCCTTGCTCTTAGCTCCTTACATAATGGGTCCTTTCTGTTGTCAC
Source organism: Meles meles (assembly GCF_922984935.1). NCBI lineage: Eukaryota > Metazoa > Chordata > Mammalia > Carnivora > Mustelidae > Meles > Meles meles. The sequence continues at coordinate 31,077,264 of NC_060069.1, read as the reverse complement.
CGAGGATCACTTGAGAAGTGTACTTTGATGACAGTATTACCAATATGGGATACCTGCCCTAGGATGGAAAGGAAACCAGAGCCCATCTTGGCTACCACAGAATGGATGCTATATCTTAAAATTTTCTCCATCTCTCAAATTCTAAGCAGTGGACTGGAAGAGAAGGAGCCCAGGAAATGCTTGGCAATTTAAGGGAAGCCCAGCTCAAAAAGAGCAGTTGGTTTTCCACCTCTCCCTGATGGCTGACCTTCCTCCCATCTGCCTGAAGAAGGTACCTTCATTCCTTCGAACTGGGATAATGCTCGCAGGGGCCTCAGGGCTCTTAGGGTCCGGAAGGACTTCAAGCTCGTTAAGTCACTGAGACTGGTCACAGAGACCTGGTGGGAAGAGAAGCCACAGGTAGTGTACATGACATGGTTTCCAGGGAAGCCAGTGGGGGACTGGGAGCCCTCATTCTGAGAGTCAGACACACGGTGCCTTCAGTGGATTATCCAGAAACAGAAAGCAGCCAGCCCCTGCAGGAAGTTGGATGGCAAGAGAAGACGCTATTTTTCTCCTTGTTTGTCAAACCTATAGCCCATACAAGTAAGGACAATGCATTTACTTTGTTTAATGAAAGACAAATAAAAGCTGAGAAATTGTTGTGAGTTAAAGGAAACCAAAGGGACATGACAATGATATATCACTTGGAGTCCTGAATTGGATCCTGGATTGCGGGGAGGAGAGGGGAGGCCACTGTGGATGGATAGAAAGGATTAACCATAAAGGACCTTGTTGAATCAAGTGATGAAATTTGAAAATGGAGATGGGTTTTGCTATTGAGTCATGTTAAATTTCCTAACTTTGATAATTGTGCCGTGACTGTGTAAGACAATATCCTTTTGCTTAGGAAACACACACTGGAATGTTTAGGGGTAAAGGGGTATGGTGACTGCAACCTAATCTCAAGCAATTTAGAATGAAAAATGGAGAGAAAATTACAAGCAGATGGGGTAAAATGTTAATAACTAATGAACCTGGGGAAAGAGTATATGGGTTATTTCTTGCAACTTTTCTGCAAGTTTGAAATGATATAATAAAAAGTTACAACAAAATAATAAACTATTTGCTAATAGTTCCCCTCACTCAGATGCCCCATTTTGGAGGAATTAAATTTTCTCTCCCAGCATATTTCTTCCCAATGGGTCAGGACTAAGGACTGGAAGGCTCTACAGATACACTAAACTGAAACTTAAACATAATGAGCTTAAGTTGAAGACCATTATTTGCAGATTCTAGTCATTTTTACTAATTATGCAGAGGTTCAACTTGAAAGAAGGGTTGCTCAGCAGGACAGGAAGTGAATTATCATATGACTGACTATGCTGATATCAGAGTTCACTGTTACCTAAAATCATTCCCTTGCCAGCCTCATCATAGTGGCAAAATACTAGCAAATTGAGAGAAATTAAGTGAGTTAATATGGCAGAATAACAAAATTTTTAAATGTATAATTAATCTAAAAAAAATCATCATCAATTCAAAATGCTTTTGTTTATAAAGGTTTTCCAGGGGTAGCTGGGTGGCTCAGTTAAGCAGCTGTCTTTGGCTCAAGTCATGATCTCAGGGTCCTGGGACCGAGCCCCACATTGGGCTCTCGGCTCAGCGGGGAACCTGCTTCTTCCTCTCCCTCTTCCTGCCTCTCTGCCTGCTTGTGCTCTCTCTCTGTCAAATAAATAAATAAATAAATAAATAAATGATTTTTTTTTTTTACAAAGGTTTTCTAAAATTGGCTTTTTGTTTGTAATAGCATTATCTGTTGGGAGTTATTTCAGCAGCTTTTCCACAAATATCTCCTTCTACCTAGTTCCTAGCCAGAGGGAAAATGATGGCGCAGTTTAGCAGTTCTTCTGGCTTTACCAAATAACTCTAGGTTATTTGTCCCCTAGAGTGACTATTGTTAGATTCATGTTTTCCATTTGTCCCCTAGAGGGACACTGTATACCTTTTCACATGATAAGGTTATCCTCAGTCTCTATTCCATCAAATTGGGAAACACTGATGAGACATGCAGACATAAAAGTACCCACATTTTTTTTCCACTTTATAGTACTCTTAAGGTGGGAAGTCTTCTGCTGGTTTTATCTTTTTTCTATCTAACTTGCATTTATTACTCTGTACTATTTTGACATTCACCATTTTGATATATTCTTGTGGTTTGTTCCTTTTAACTTTAAAAATATTACAGCATAGAAATATTCATATTTTATGGATCCATTCTCCCTTGGTGAGTATCTAGGTTATTTCCAATTCTTTACTATTATGAACAACAGACTGGACAGATGTGTGCACTTTCCCTGCATACATACACAAGAGTTTTCCATAGATGTATAAATAGAAGTGGTATTTCTGGATAATAAATTGGGCTCATTTGTAATTTTACTTAATGTGCAAATTTTCCCTAAAATAACTGTTACCAAAGTTATTAGCAGTGATTAGAGATTCCATTTTCTTATATCTTTCTCAATATTAGAAATTATCTAATTTAAAAATTTTTTTCAGTCTGATAAATAACACAAAGCCTCTCATTTTAATACGCACTTCTATGCTAACTGGTGATAAAGCTAGTTTGTATTTCTTCATACATTTATTAGTAACTTGTGTTTCTTATGTGAATTGCCTGTTTGCATCCTTTTCCCATTCTTTTTTCTTAAGATTTTATTTATTTATTTGAAAGAGAGAGAATGAGAGAGACAGCATGAGACGGGGGAGAGTCAGAGGGAGAAGCAGACACCCCGCTGAGCAGGGAGCTGGATGAGGGACTCGATCCTGGGACTCCAGGATCATGACCCGAGCTGAAGGCCATCAACTGGGCCACCCAGGCACCCCGTCCTTCTCCCATTCTTACACTAAATTGTCTTTTTCTTATTGATCTGTAGAGAGTTTTTATAGACTATAGTTAATCATTTTCTGTTATGCATGTGGCAAGTACTGTCTCCAAGTTCTAGCCTGTCTTTATAATTATAATTCTATTGAATAAAAAAAATGAAAGTTTTACAATTTGAAATAGTTGAATTTAGATACATATGCAACATAAAAGGATTATTCACAGGGTGCCCGGGTAGCTCAGTCAGTTAAGCATCTGACTCTTGACTCTGGCTCAGGTCCTGATCTCAGGGTTGTAAGATCAAGACCCATGGCAGGCTCTGTGCTGAATGTGGAGTCTGCTTAGGATTCTCTTTCTCCCTTTGTCCCTCCCTGGCCCCCTCACTCACATATTTTCTCTAAGATTTTGTTTTTTAATTTTTAAAAATCTGCACAATAATGTTCTGAATTAAGTAGCATGATGTATCACTTACCATGTTACAGACAAAGAAAGCAGAAGCTCAGAGGATTCGCAATTTGTTTCAGGTGGAACTGGGATTCACACCTTGGTCTATATGATACTAATGTTAATAATAGTAATAGTGGACCATACTTATAAAGTGCTTTCTCTGGGATTTATAAAAATAAATAATTACAAAATTATTTCTTTTCTTGTTCTACTCATTTTTGTTCCATTCATTTTATTACCAAGATTATATTTGTCTCATCAAATATAGTGTGAAAGTTTCCTTGTTTTTTATTCTTTGTAACAATTTAAATAAGGTTGGGGTTAGCTGTTTATCTTAGTTCAGGTGGCTATAACAGAATATCAAAGCCTGGGTTGCTTATAAATAACAGAAATTAATTTCTCACAGTCTAGAGGCTGGGTAGTCCAAGATCAAGGTGAAAGCAGATTCAGTGTCTGCTGAAAGATCACATCCTGACTCATAGACAAGTTTCTTCTCCCTGTGTCCTCACATGGCAGAAGGAGTGAGGAAGCTCTGTGGGGTCTTTTTTATAACATCACTAGCCCCATTCATGAGGGCTCTACCCTCATAACCTAATCATCTCCCAAAGGTACCACCTCCAAATACAAACACATTGGTGGTTAGATTTCAACATATGAATTTTAAGGGGATGCAAACATTCAGTATATAGCACTATTCCTTGAAAGTTTGGTAAAACTTGCCTGCAAAACCATCTGGGCCTGGTGTTCTTTTTTGACAGTGTGGTGTTGAACTACTGTTTTGATATTTTAAGTGACTATTGTTAGATTCATGTTTTCCGTTTGTATCTGGTCTAATTTGGGCAATTTGTTGCCTACACTTTCATTTTTATTAAAGTGAAGACTTATCAAAAGGAGGAAGTATTTTGCCTAAGGTACACAGAAGGAGAGCAGACAAGATAATTTTAGGATCAGTTTCCTGAGTTTAGGTTAGCAGACCACAGTTTCCTAGAATGTAGATACCAATCATCTGTCCACTATCTTATGGGTTCTTCACTATACTATAAGATAACCCTGGAAACTGATAGGATTTGTAGACATGTGGCTATTTTTATTCTTTTTATTATTTCTGTTGGAGCTCCCATAGCACTGATGCCTTTCTAAAATGCCTGAACCACCTGCCTACTTATGTCCACCAACAACATTAATAACATTAGGGTTCTCTAGTTGCTGTGTTGACCACGTGGCTTATGCTTATGCATTGGTCACGTCTACTTCTTTAAATAGCAGGGACAAAGTCTAACTAATTAGCACATGGTAGAAAGAATACAGAGGTTAAAATCAAGGGCTTCAGAGAGAGGCTTACTGGGTCTCAGTTTGATCTCCACTACTTCTAGCTGGCCGATTTTTGACATGTTTCTTAACCTCTCTGTTACTTAGTTACTCCGTGTATATGAGAAAAAGTAATAGCACCTGCTGCATGGAGTGGTTGTGATAACAAAGAATGCTTATGAAGCATACGGCAGAATACCCGGCATAGAGAAAGCACCGAATAAATGTGGTGTACTGTTATCAGCCTTAACATCACACAGACCAAGGTATGAATTCCAGTTTTGTCTGAAACAAGTTGCTGACCATCTGAGCTTCAAGTTTCCTTATCTGTAATGTGGTAGGTGATGTACAACTCTGGTGGGAACATCGCTGTGCATATTAAATGAAAGAATGTATGTGAATAATCCTCTTGTGTTGCTTGACAATTAAGATGGGGGCCAGCCTAGTCTGTTGGCTGCTGACCTGCTTTGAGAAGCCTCAAGAGAAAATAGAAAGCTGGAAGGAGAAGGTTGGGACATTCAAAATTATTCTAGGTACACATCAGACATAAACAAGGTTTACAGAGAGAAGTGGATGAGTGCCATCACGGAAAGTATTGGGGTAGTGAGAATATGAAGTGCAGTGTGGGGAATGGGACTTAGGACAAGCAGGACGGCTGACAGATAAATGACAACTACTTACAAGTACAGTGAAGAGAAGTATTTTGGAGAGGCACCCAAACAAGGCACACAGGAAAAGCAGCTTCCTTATGATATATTCCCCTCCACTCCCCCAATCCCTGCCTGCGTGGAACACAGAGACGGTAAACTTACAATCACAATGACGAAATCAAGCCAGCACCAGACACTGGTGAAATACTTCCCAAATCCAAAGGCCACCCATTTTAGACCCATCTCCAGGATAAAAATGTATGTGAAAATATGGTCAGTACAATTAAGTAATTCTTTGATATTGGGTCTTTTCTCAAGGTCAACATCTTCAAAGACCTGAAATGAGAAAGCATAGCCATAGGCCAGGTTGAATGTTTGCTTAGAACTACTGGCTGACCTTACTTTTAAAATTTTTCTTCCTTATCTGAATAAACTAGCATCTCTTTTGGTGACAAGGTGTTGCTCAAAAGGTATTAAGAAGGAAATTTCCCAGTGGAATAAATTTCTTGAGTAAGTAAAACTGGAAGATGGAAAATCCTATTTCTAGACTTCTATTGCCACAATATCTCCCTAGGCTCTCATCACTGATCCCTGGAATATGAAAATATCTTCCTAACAGATCACCACATAATTTCCTGGTCTTCCTGACCCTTTCAACTCTTGCTAACAATATCATGCCAACTTTTCCAGAACCACCCAGTGGCATATTCCATCTCTATCGTCCTCCTAGTTACCTTAGTGGCTCTATTCAGCAGCTCTCCATTGCTCATAACACCTTAGTTCCAAACACCTTAGTCTACAGTTAGATTTTACCAACGCTGAGGCCAAAAATCTACAACAAACAGCCTTAAAACTTACTCCAGTGCTCCCAAAGTATGTGCCCATTTTTGGGGTACCCAGACACACAAAATTTGGGGATGCTCTGGGCTAGGGCTAAATTACTTTGAATATTAAACATTCGTTGAGTGTAATCATGAAAGTGAGACATTCTAGCTTCTGGAGAGACCCTTTTTCATACTACATCCAAACATCCACCTCACCTGAAGTGTGTATGTGATTCTAGGGGTCTATATAACTAGGGTAGAAGCTGTCCTTTTGGCCTCTACAGAGTTTCTGAGAATGGGGGAAAAAAAGAAGAAGAAGGAAGAAGGAAGAAGGAAGAAGGAAGAAGAAGAAGAAGAAGAAGAAGAAGAAGAAGAAGAAGAAGAAGGAGAAGGAGAAGGAGAAGGAGAAGGAGAAGGAGAAGGAGAAGGAGAAGGAGAAGGAGAAGGAGAAGGAGAAGGAGAAGGAGAAGGAGAAGGAGAAGGAGAAGGAGAAGGAGAAGGAGAAGGAGAAGGAGAAGGAGAAGGAGAAGGAGAAGGAGAAGAAGAAGAAGGAGAAGGAGATAAGGGTCCCTGGTACTGAACCTGTCAAGACATTTGGGCAAAAACTGAAAGCAAGAATGAAATCGGTCCTACTGTTGAATATTAAGGTAATCTCATAGCCCCATGGCCCTGGAGGAAAAAAGTGCAAAAGAATAAAAAACAGTCTGACTTACAGCTCCTAAGTGAACTTTTGATTGGAGAAGGCTCTCTACCTCTTCCTGTCCCCTGCCGGCTCCTCAGCAATGTTAAAGTCTCATTTCAGTTAATATTTTCTTTGGAAACTGTCCTTCTTCCACCAAGACAATTAGGTGCCTGCTTTGCATGGCCCCATGTCATCCACTGCTTTTCTGAGTGTATCACTATGGCCCTTGTCCATAATTGTTTGGACCCCATCTGTCATCCCTACTAGACTCCATGCTCCTGCAAGTCAGGAACTTGTGTGTGTGCCTGCTTGAAGAGAGACAAATCTGAATGGTATTAGAAGCTCATTTCCCTTCTCATTTTGGAAGCTGAGCAACAACCTGGCTCAGCAGATCTCACTTTGTTCAATTGAAGAGTAAGTCAATATCAGCCACTAAACTTTGGAGGCTCCCACATTATAATGAGACTATTTCCTTGTCCAGAAAGTTCCCATTTTTACCCAGTTGCTTAGACTTTGCTTCCCCAACTCTAATGAGTCCCAAGGCACTTAGGTTCTGATTCAGCAGGTCTGGGGTGGGCCTAAGACTGCATTTCTAACAAGCTTGCAAGTGATATTGAGACTGCTGATCCATATACCACATACAGTGGCAAGGGATTAGATGTTTCTTGTTTCCATTTGTCTACAACTATGTAAAGTGAAACAGGACCCGAGTCCTTCTCCTAGAACCCTCTGCATTGTGTGCTCTGTCTTCCTCTGCCCAACCTACACTTGCCTCATCAGATCGCAGATAATAACTAGGAGGATGGTACCATGTGCCCCTGACCTTCTGACAACACTATTTTTTCCCCACTGACTAGCACAGGGCTTGGGAGACACCAATTATCATTTGTGGAATAAATTAAAGAATGCTATTACTTGAATAAGAGTAAACATCCAGTGAAAATGCAAGCACCAGAAGGCTACATGGAATCCTAGACCAAGGATTAGCAATAAAAATTAATTGAGTTATCTGGCATGGTTTAGAGATTTGCTTCTTTTATTTTTTATTTTTTGCTTGAGAAATAATTTACACTGCAGTAAGTAGATAATGGAGATGTGTGCTGATCATAGGATCTAGTGGCTCACGTATGTGCTCCTCTCCTTTGACCTAGAGATCACACAAGTGTAAAGCACGAACCAGGAAGGCAACAGTAAAGAAGCAAGACATTTCCTTGTCCCTTCTAATTGTTAGTGACTTACTGTGAAATGTTCTGTGATTCTAAATCAGTAAGGGAGAATCTAAGACTCCACTGACTTACACAACAAATAGCTTAGTTCTACATTATGGCCATTATAAGGGAAAATTCAAGATAGAAGGGGAGAGAGGGAAAAGAGAGAAACATGTAGGTGATAAGAAAGAAGATGCTATCGCTCAAGTAACGGAAGCAAGAAGGACCAAAAAGTGAGGAGAGAGAGTAGGAAGGAGTTTATGACTATATGCTATGGATGCATGGATTTAGAGTTATTTCCAAAACTCACTGGGACCACTACACCTTGATCTGGAAGGATTTGCTATGTGAATAAAGCAGTATCTGTCTCTCCTCTCAAGGGATCTTAACTGATGGAAAATACCAAGACAGAATATTAAATCAAAATCTGGTCCCTGTAGCCTTCTCCTCCTAATGTTCTACCTTTAGGAAAGCAGCATTATGGTTTTCCAGAAAAGAGAGGTAGGGACATTGCTATCTAGAGAAAGAGACATATAGGATACAGTGAAAATCTCTAGAAATTCTCCAAGAATGAGGGATAGGCATAAGGTTCAGGGAGAGACTCCAGTAGCCACTTCAAGTGTTGATTTGAATCATGCATTCCCATAAGTAAAGTGTCTTTGGCTTGGGACTTCCTAGTTGGAGCAGGACTCTAGAAGTTGTGCAAAATCCTGCCCTTAAGGGGAACCAGCAGCAAAGATCCCCCTTCTGCCTGGTCTCCCCATATTCACAGCCCCATATCAGAATGTAACCTAGCCACCCAATGCCCAATGTCCTCACAAGACTGTTAATTTACCAGTGCCCCACTGCTCAGCAGAATCACAAAGATAATAAAGCTCTCAAACCAGCTGTGTTTCACTATTTGGTAGCAAGTTTTCCGCAGGTTCCACCAAATGATCCAGGGGGACTTTCTCTTGTCCATGGCACAGCATGGGAAGCAGTGACCCAGGCCTGCAAGGAATGAACAGTAGCATTATTCTTAGTGTCTGTAATGAGCTGAATTAATAACCCTAACTCTTTACCCTTCCTTTTATGCACGTCCCTTACCTCTGCAATTCTTCCCACTGAAGAGGTGGAGTCATTTTCCAACCCCTTGAATCTGGGCTCATCCATGTGACTTGACTTGGCCAATAGAACAGAGTGGGAATCACACACACCAGTTCTGAGCTTTGGCCTTGAGAGGACTTGCATGTTTCTACTTGCTCTCTGGCACCATCTCCATAAAGAAAGGAATATTTAGGCCAGCCACTGGTTTCAGAAGAAGGAGAAAGGACATGTGGTACAGAGAAAAGGGGCCCAGTTAAGCCCAGGCCAGACTGGCCGACTCCCAACCATTACCACTCATATGAATAAAGACCTCCAAAATCAGCAGAAATAATGAGGCTAGATGAGTGGAGTCATGTATATGCGTGTTTATTATTGTGCGCCACTGAGCTTCCTGGCTGTTTTTCACGCAGCAATTTCTTTTGGCAACAGTAAACAGTGTCCTAAGGACTGAGGGGAATGAAGTAAAGATTGGTACAGGCTTCATGAACTACCCAAACCACACAATCTGATCAGTTGTCAAGGTGTTTACACATAGCTAAGCATTTAACCTCAACACACACCAGCCTTCAGCTGAATTACGTCACCCTCTCCCCTCATCACCATCCTCCAAGTTCCATGGAGGTTAATTTCACGGTGATTACAACATTACACTCCTTTCCTCATCATCTTCCTAAGCTACTGTGAGGTGTCCTCAGTCAGCCTCTGCCCTCCTCCATTATTCAGAACATCAATAGGTTAATCTCCCTAAAAGGCTTTTTTTCTATCTTTTATGCCATTCCTTCTTCTTCTAGAAACCAGCCTTTCTTCTCCAACTTCACTGTTGACATCCTGTACACACCTCAAGCATCAGTCCAAATGTAAGTCAGGATAACTAACAGTAATCTATATCTAGGCTGACCTCTGACCCCATGGGCATTTCGGGGGCTGTCAAACAACCTGGAATAAGTTGGAAGCTCATTCTTGGTGTCCGTTCTGAGACCAGTCTAGTGTCAAACTTATGAAAAGATTTTTAATTTTAGATTCATTCGTTCATTTAAGTCTCTACCTACCTATCTATCTACATTGGTTGAGCCCAAAATCTGGACAATAGGACAGTTTCCTAGAGCTTCTACCCTCATTGTTAGGTTGTGTTAGTTGAGCTGACCTAAATCAAGAATTTCCTGAAATTTCCTTTGCTTGGATCTGATAATGGCCCAAAAATCCATGAATGCCCTCTCTTCAGTTCTGTTTCCAGTAGAAGTAGAAATAACACATCTAACAAAATCACAGAGCTTCAAAGAATAACAGAAACTCATCCAAATATTCTGTGAACTGGATACAGGAATACTAACACTTACCTTTGGGAAAACATCTCTCTGGTTCTTTTTTGGGAATAATTTTATGTATCTGCCCAAAGGGATCCTGTGGGTCAATGGTGCTACATTCTGAAAGCACACTGATAGTATCACACTTCTGCACATCAGAAAAAAGGAAAAGGGGAATCATTTACCAAGACTGACTTTCACAACGGTAGCACCTAATACCTTAGTGTATAAACTTTTTAGGAATGAAGCTAGCTAGACAAAGGATTCTAGGTATAGGTATAGCTAGAAAGTGCCCCTCTCATCGGGTGCTTTTTTTTTTTTTTTTTTAAATATTTATTTTTATTTGTTTATTTACAGCATAACAGTGTTCATTGTTTTGGCATCACACCCAGTGCTCCATGCAGTACGTGCCCTCCCTATTACCCACCACCTGGTTCCTCAACCTCCCACCCCCCCACCCACCCCCGCCCCTTCAAAACCTTCTGGTTGTTTTTCAGAGACCATAGTCATCGGGTGCTTTTTAAAATGCTCTGACTAGCTCTGGGTTTAGGAGAGAATTCTCTAACTGCTCTCCCCTGGCTGAAAAAAGGTGAGGTATATAAAGACACAGTATCTCAACCTTTTCGTCCCTACAAATCATCTCTCTGATACTATCTAACTCCAAATAGGGAGGCTGTGTGATGAGGTGAAGGCTATTTTACTGAGACTAATTTTTAGCTCTTTCAGATCCTGGAATAATAGGCCTAGACTGGTGATTCTCATTGATTTTGCCCTCAAGTAGACATGCTGACAATATCTAAAGACACTTTCAATTTCACAACTGGGAAATACTATTGACATCTAGTGGGTAGATGCCATGAATGCTGCTAAACATTCCTACAAAAGACAGAACAGCCTAGCGCAAGGAGGAATTATCATGTCCCAGATGTACTGGTGGAGAGGTTATGAAACCTTGGCCTTTGCTTAAGATCTAAGTCTGGCAGTTTGTTCTGCATTAATCCTGATATTTTATTCTTGATAGCCATAGTGGCTTTGTTGGAGACTGTATATGGACAAGCTACATGTTCCTTCTGGAACACTCTGGGAAAATTACCTTTTTGGGATCCTGTTCTGACAAACATATATCATCTTCAGAGAACACATCAATTTCCACACTTTGAGTTCCTGGGCTGATGGACTTCTTGGTCGCCTGATGGAGTTCAAAGGCCTGACACTAAAAAGCCCAGAGTAGAATTAATAGTCTTCCTGGAAATCTCACTTAAGATAAAACAAGTTTAGGGGTGCCTGGGTGGCTCAGTGGGTTAAGACCTCTGCCTTTGGCTCAGGTCATGATCCCTGGGTCCTGGGATTGAACCCCATGTCAGATTCTCTGCTTTGCAGGGAGCCTGCTTCCCCCCCCCCCCCCGCCTGCCTCTCTGCCTACTTGTGATCTCTGTCAAATAAATAAAAATAAAAATCTTTAAAAAAATAAAAAGATAAAACAATTTAAACTGTGATATACAACTTTTGTTTCTGTTTACTTTTTAAAACTGCTCCTGGAGAAAGTTAACATAAAATAATTCTGGGGAAACTACTATAGGAAAGGAAACAGATAATAAAACTTACTCAAAAGTCATATAATCAAACAATATGGTTTTAGTAAAAAAAAAATTCACCAAATAATGCAGAGGTGAAATTTACTGTATCCTTTCACTTCAACAGCTAAATAATAAATTATTTAATAAGTCATATAATTAGTTATCCCTGAAAATATAATGCCAGAATATACTAAAAATAAAATCCATAATGATTTGATACACCAATATAAAAACAGATGAGTAAAAATGTTAAAAGAATAATATGGAAAATAATTTTTTTATTCTTTGGGGTATGGAGGGCTGGCTTAGTGAAATAGAAAAGGGCATAAAGAGAAAAATGAAAATGTATTACTATATAAAAATAAAAAATAAATTTTGTCTGAAGACTTGCAGGTATATCCAAGAAAGATGTGCAAAGTCATGCCTTAGGTGAAGGTTTCATCTTAAAATCTATGTGAGTGTTCCTGCGACTCTGACACTGCAAAATCATAATTTAAGAACACTTCTCCCATTTGAACACATGTTTTGCTATATTACAAATACACACAAGAAACAAGTAAATATAGCTATGGACCAGACACAGAACAGAAATATAAAGCAGTGACAATCTAAAGCATGTAGCAGGTAATGATGACTAGAAGCGCCCCATGTGAGGAAGGGAACCACAGCTATATTCAAGGCTTGAAACTATGGACGGGACTGAAGTTCTTGCACTTAAGAGAGAAAGCCAAAACAAGTTGTGGCCAATGCTTGGAATTAAAATTATACACAGCTGCATGTCTATGGAGGCAGGAGGAAGTACAGCCTGGGTGAAATAGGACCTGGGTAAAGGAACCCACTGGATCTGAAATACACTTAGTATCACGAATAGACAAGAATCCTAAATTGTCAACGAAAGACTTGGTTCTGTAGTGGCTGCCTTAGGAAGGTCTATTAAAGACATCACAGAACCTAGACTGCAGAGAGAGTGACAGATTCTCTCACTAAAGAGAAATTTAAACTAACATCCCAAAATGTAGGAAGAGCTAAACAAAATCAGTAGCCCTAAAAATTAACTACTAGGAGGTGACTTTATTTGAGAAAAAAAATAAATTAATATAATAATCTGAGAGTGTCACTAAAATGAGTAAATTAAGGAATTAATGAAAAAGATATATATATATAGTTTAATTCCTCGATGGCAGTATAAGGAGCTCCAAGGACATGCTCTCCAGGGAAATAAGTGTAAGTGGTGAAAAATATTCTAAAAAGTCATTTAAAGTCTCTGGAAATTGTCCTAAGGCACATAGCAAGTGAAGAAACATGTATTCAAAAAAATCTTCAGAATTCAGTAATAGTAGCAGGAGTCCATGGAAACTGAAACATGAGATTCCCTCTCTCTCCCCATCCTCCAGCTCAGTTTGATAGAAGCCCTACTCAAGGCAGCTGTGACCAAGAAGATGAGGCATCCTCTACCCTCAGCCCCCAATCAAGAGATATGTATCTTAGTAGGAGGTGTAGATTACCAGCTTTTCTCATCTGCTCCAACTCTGAGTTGAAGAGGCTACATTACTCTTGAATATGGCCAAGAAATTGGACTCTTTTTTCCATCCAGCCTCTACTCATAGGACAGAGACTCTATTCCAGATTCAACAGCTTGAAAATACTGGGATCCTGATTCCCCCACCCCAGCTAGTTTTTAAGAAAGAGGTTCCATGCAGAAAGAAGGAAGCTGAGAAGATGAGAGGTTACTGCCCCTCCAAGTACTTGAATTATTAGCTAGGAGATTTTCTCTACGGTAGGAGGCACTCCATAAGAAACAAGAACTCTGAAGTTCTCCTGAAAAAGAACTGACTTTATACTGGAATAATGTGGGGGTTCAAGCCTAAGGGTATTCTTGAAAACAATGGAGACTTTGATGGTAAACAAATAAGAAGAGACTAATAGCTCTTCTTCATTAAAAGCAACAAATTAAACCACAGGTCAGCAAGTTCACTACAGAAAAACATGGAAAGAGACAGCTAAAATAAATCTCCCTGGGGTCAGAACAAATCTCGAAGACTGGCCTATAAGTGTCCCTCCCTGAAATTAATTAGATCAGACTGTGGAGGAATTAATGCCCTGTGGTATTGTCAAAAACAATAGAGCAATTAGCCAGCAATTAGTTCAGCCCCAAATCTGGGTGTGGTACCAAATAAGGCAGACAGATTAATAGGAGACCATGGAAAGAGAGAGTCAAAGAGGGCCCTGCTAAAATAACTTTCACCCTGCAGTGACTGTCTGCAAACCCAGGGGTGTGCCCTCTGAGAAGCGACACCAAAGACTTCACATCTGTGTGTCTGTGGTGAGGGGAGGTGGGTGAAAGAAGGAACAGACTTCACTAGAATAGTCTAGCCAAGTCACCAAACAAGCCGCAGAGAGGAGAAAAGAGCCAGATCTGCTACAATGTATTACTTAAAATGTCCAATTTTAAACAAAAATGATAAAACATGGGAAAAACCTAGGGAAGTGTGACCTACACATAGGAAGAAAGCAGGCAACATAAGCTTCCTGTGAGAGGATCTGGATGCCAGAGTTAATAAACAAAGAATGCAAAGCAGTCATAATAAGTATGTTAAAAGTATTTAAAATATTTAATAAATAAAGGATGCTAGATAACAACGTATAATCAAATACAGAGTATCAATGAAGAGACAGAGATTATTTTAAAAACAAATAAAAGTTCTGGAGTTGAAATGTGTGATAACTGAAATGAAAAATCCACTAAGTGGAGCAACAGTAAATCTGAACTGGCAGAAGAATGAATCAGTGAACTTGAAGAGGGATCGGGAAAGATTATGCAATCCAAAGAGCACAGGAAAGAAGGAAGAATGTAAACTTAAAGAATGTATACTCAAAGGAATGTAAAACACCATGAAGCATACCAACCAGAAAAAAAAGAGAGAGGAAGAAGAGCAGAATAATGGCTGAAAGCTTTCCAATTTTGATCTACACCTCTAGGAAGCTCATAAAACCCAAAGTAGGATAAACACAAAGGGATCCAAACTTAGATATATCATAGTAAAAATGCTGAAAGCCAAAGACAGAGGAAATATTGAAAGTTACAAGAACAAAGTTGCTCATTGTATACAAGGGGATCCCAACAAAATTAATAGCTGACTTCTTTTTTTTTTTTTTTTTCAGTAGGCTTTGTGCCCAATGTGGGGTTTGAACTCATTACCCTGAGATTACAAGCCATGTGCTCTATTGGCTGACCCATAGAGGCACCCCAACAATTAACTTATTATTAGAAATAGTGGAGACTAGAAAGCAATGGAATGAGATACCATGAGTGCTGAAATTAAAAAACAAATGTGAACCAAGATTTTATTATCCTGCAAAATATATTTTCAAAAATGAAGGTGAAATAAAATAGCACATAAACAAAAATGGAAAATTCTTTGCTAGCTGACCCACTTTACAAAAAATACTGAAAAAGATCTTTCAGGCTAAAAGTGAGTGATCCTAAATGGTAATAAAAATCCACACAAAAGAGCAAAGAGCACAGGTAAAGATAAGTCCACAATTATAAAAGATGAGAAAAATTCATATTTATTTTCCTTTCTTCTCTATAGCTGACTTCAGATGAAGTTGTCTCAAACAGTTTAAAATTGATGCCTTGTTGGACATGTAACATATAAACATAAAATACATGTGGTAATAACAGCACCAAAGAAGTGAGTGGGAGCAAAGTTCTAGTAAGTAAATGACACTTGAAGTTATCTCAAATTCACAGAAACAAACGGAGAGAGCTGGAAATGGTAAATAAGAAAATTAATAAAATGAACTCTATAAATATAATCTTGCTTTCTTTTCTCAGCTTCATTAGTAAGCATATAAAGATATGAAGCAATGATAAAAACACATTGTTAGGATTTTAACATATGTGGATGCAATATGTATAATAAAGAACAGTACGAAAATGTGGTAGAGGGAATAGAACTATACATAAGTGATGTTTTTTTCTATATTTCACTAGAATTAAGTTAACAGACATCAATTCTGATAAGTTAGATGGATCTGGCATCCCCTAGAGCAATCAATAAGAAAATGACTAAAAATATATTGTGAAAAAATATTAAAGGAATTAAGATGTTAAATTAGAAAATATTCAAATAGGGGCACCTGGGTGGCTCAGTAGGTTAAAGCCTCTGCCTTCAGCTCAGGTCATGATCTCAGGGTCCTGGGATCAGGCCCCGCATCAGGCTCTGTGCTCAGCAGGGAGCCTGCTTCCCCCCTCTCTCTTTGCCTGCCTCTATGCCTACTTGTGATCTCTGTCTGTCTAATAAATAAATAAAATCTTTAAAAAAAAAAGAAAATATTCAAATAATGCAAAGTAAGGCAATGAAGAGGAATAAAAACACATAAAACACATAAAACCAAAAAGTAAAATACTAGAAATAGATAAACTAGATCAATAATAATATTAAAAGTAAACAGTTAAACAATCTAACAAAAAGGCAGAAACTGTGAAACTGGATAAAAAAACAAGATCCAATTATGTACTGTTTTAGGAAACACATTTTTAAAAAAAAGATTCTATTTATTTATTTGACAGACAAAGATCACAAGTAGGCAGAAAGGCAGGCAGAGAGAGGAGGAAGCAGGCTCCCTGCGGAGCAGAGAGCCCGATGCAGGGCTCGATCCCAGGACCCTGGGATCATGACCTGAGCCAAAAGCAGAGGCCCCAACCCACTGAGCCACCCAGGCGCCCCTAGGAAACACATTTAAGATTCAAAGATAAAAACAGTTTGGAAGTAAAAGAATGGAAGAAGCTACCATACAAGCAGAAACCATAAGAAAGCTGGAATGACTATATTAATGTCAGAAAAAAATAGACTTTGTGTTTTCTTGTTTGTTTTTTGTTTTGTGTTGTTTTTTAGAGAGAAAGAGAGCACACAAGTGCAGGACTCTTAAGCAGGCTTCATGCCTTGGGTAGATCTTGAGACGGGGCTCAATATCACGACCCAGAGATCACGAACTGAGCCAAAATCAAGAGTTGGATGCTTAACCTACTGAGTCACCCAGGTGTCCCGGACGAAATAGATTTTGAAACAAAAAAATTTACTAGAAATAAAGAGGGACATTTCACAATGACAAAAACATAAATATATCAGAAAGAACATTTATAAACATATATGCACCTAACATAAGAGCCACAAAATATACGAAGCAAAAACTGGCAGAATTAAAGGGAGAAATAGACAATTCAACAATAATAGTTGGAGGCTTCAATAATGCATTTTCAAAAACGAACCTAACAACTAAGTAGAAGATACAAATAGAAGGCTTGAGCAACATTATCTATCAATTATACCTAAAATATACCTGCAGAACCCTCAACTCCAAACAGCAGAATATACATATGTGAATTGAAACTGTACAGAGTGTGTTGTCTGATCATAATGAAATAAAATTAGAAGTACAAAAAGTCATTTGAAGAACTCACAAATAGGTGGAAATTAAACAAAACATTCTTAAATGTCAAATAAGTCAAGAATAAATCACATATAAAAGAATAAATCACAAGAGAAATTAGAAAAGACTTTAAGATAAATGGAAATAAAAATATAATATGCCAAAATTTGTTGGGTACATGTAGATAAAGTAGTGCTTAGGGGGAAATTTATAGCTATAAATAAATTAATTTTTTTTAAATTATAATTAAAAATTAAAAATTTTTAAAATTAAAAATTATTTTTTTAAATTTTTAAAATTAAATTAAAAATTAAAATTAAATTAAATTCTAATTAATTAAAAATTTAATTAAATTATAATTAAAATGAAAATTAAATTTTCAAATCAATATTTGAAAATTATTAATTAAAATTTTTCAAATCAATAACCTATAATTAAAAAATTTTCAAATCAATAACCTAAACTTCCATGTTAAAGCATTAGGAGAGGAAGAGAAAATGAAATTCAAAACAAGCAGAAATAAGGATACAGTAAGTATATGAACAGAGATTAATAAAATAATAGGATCAGCAAAATCAAAATCGGATTTTTTTTAAAGATTCTATTTATTTGACAGACAGAGATCACAAGTAGGCAGAGAGGCAGGCAGAGAGAGAGGGGGAAGCAGGCTCCCCGCCGAGCAGAGAGCCCGACGAGGGGCTTGATTCCAGGACCCTGGGATCACGACCTGTGCCGAAGGCAGAGGCCTTAACCCACTGAGCCACCCAGGTGCCCCAAAATCTGATTATTTTAAAAGGGTATCAAAATTGACAAAACTTTAACAGGACTGACCAAGAGAAAATGAAAGTTCAAATTACTAAAATCAGGAAAGAGAGGACATTGCTATCAACCTTGCAGAAATCAAAAGAATTCCAAAGAAATACTGCAAATAACTGTATGTCAACAAATTAGACAGCTTCAGTAAAATTGACCTATTCCTAGAAATACAAAAACTGCCAAAACAGACTCAAGAAGAAAGAGAAAAATCTGAATAGTCCTGTAATCCTTATAACAAACAGATGGAATTTGTAATTTAAAAACTTCCCACAAAAATTTCCAGCTTCTGGTCTGATATGTAAGAAGCCTGTGGGTCTCCACTCCATCCCAACATGTACAAAGCTAAACAAACTGGAAAACCAATTAACACTTCTTAGAGCCATAAGAGCAGTGAGGTCCAGGGCCAACTGCTTCCCCCCAAATTGGAGAGGAAGACAGGCTAATACTGAGAACTACAGTTTAGCAAAGCAGAAACCCAGGAGCAAAAAGCTTCATGGGAACCAATTCCAGAGTAAGGAAACCTGAACTGTAATCGACAAACTCCTGGAGGCTCAGTGTGGATAAATCTAAGAGATAAAAGGGCCCCCCAAGCTGGGGAGGACTGACTCAACAGGGGCCCCCATAGGTTTTTGAGTTTTACTTCTTGGAGCTCTACCAGGTTCTCACAGTGAGTATGGCAGGAAAATCCCGAGTTTCTTCCAGCTGGAGAAGAATAAAAGGAACCATTTTGAAACATGCACATGCATTCTGTTCTTCACAAGGCCTTACCTCAAGAGAAACTAATTAACCAGAGCCTAACCTGTTAGGGTTTTATCAGGACCTGACTGACCTGTGGTGTGGGAGATACCCAATTCTGGCCAGGTCTAGATTTCCAACTGGAGGGAGGCAGATCTCCAAGTCCAGCTCACCCTAGTCATACTGACAAGCCCTGTTCACAGTCCGGAAGCACAGGTTCACTAAAAGCCCGAGACCTACTCATAGAACCATAGAGCTATTTCATTTTCCTCACACTTCACCAACACGTTAATAAAGACCTATTTAGAGCATTTCCATCTACCCAGTACATCATGTCTGACTCTAAAGAAAAAAATCAGAAAACATACTGAAATGCAAAAATATAGTTTAAAGAGACAGAGCAAGCATCAGAACCACATTCAATATGGTAAAGTTGTTGAAAATGTCAAACCAGGAATTTAAAATAACTATGATTAAAATATTCATGGCTCTAATGGATAAAGTAGACATCATGCAAGAACACACAGGCAATGTGTGCAGAGAGATAGAAATTCTAAGCAATGACAAAAAAATGCTAGAGCTCTAACACATTGTAACAGAAACGAAGAGTGACATTGATGGACTTAGTAGACAGGAAAGCATCTCTGCTTGAGGCTCTCTCAATAGAAACCTCCAAAACTGAAAACCAGAGAAAAAAGTATGGAAAAGGGGCGCCTGGGTGGCTCAGTTGGTTAAGCGTCTGCCTTCAGTTCAAGTCATGATCCCAGGCTCCTGGGATTGAGACCCGTATTGAGTTCCCTGCTCAGCGGGAAGCCTGCTTCTCCCTTTTCTATGCCCCCTGCTTGTGTTCCCTCTCTCACTGTGTCTCTCTCTGTCAAACTTTTTTTTTTTTTTTTTTTTTCCATTTTATTTATTTTTTCAGTGTAACAGTATTCATTCTTTTTGCACAACACCCAGTGCTCCATGCAAAACGTGCCCTCCCCATTACCCACCACCTGTTCCCCCAACCTCCCACCCCTGACCCTTCAAAACCCTCAGGTTGTTTTTCAGAGTCCATAGTCTCTTATGGTTCGCCTCCCCTCCCCAATGTCCATAGCCCGCTCCCCCTCTCCCAATCCCACCTCCCCCCAGCAACCCCCAGTTTGTTTTGTGAGATTAAGAGTCATTTATGGTTTGTCTCCCTCCCAAACTTTTTTTTTAAAGAAGAAAAGTATGGAATTAAAAAAAAAACAGAACAGAATACTCAAGACCTATGAGGCAACTACACAGGTGAAACATACATGTAATAGGAATACCAGAAGAATAGAGGGATAGACCCTGAGGACACTGTGGTCAAGTGAAACAAGTCAGAGGAAGACAAATACAGTGTGATATCACTTACGTGTGAGTGAAAAAAGTGAAAAAGCCAAATTTGCAGAGACAGAAACTAGAATGGAAGTTAACAGGGGCTGGGGGTTGGGGCAAGTAGGGAGATATTGGTCAAAAAGTACAAACTTTCAGTAAGAAGATGAGTTAGTTCATAGGATATAATATACAGCATTGTGATTATAGTTAATAATATTTGTTATATGGTTGAAAGTTGCAAGAGAGTAAACCTTAAATATTCTTACCACAATAAAGAAATAATTATATGACATGCTGGAGGTGTTAGCAAATGCTATGGTGGTAATCATACTGTAATATATAAATATATCAAATCAACTCATTGTATACCTTAAACTTATACAATGTTATATACCAATTATATCATAAAGCTAAGGGTAAAGAGAATAGAAATAGAAAAGAAGGATCTCTAGACTCATTTAATGAGGCCCATATTAACCTGATACCAAAATAAGGCAGACACATTAAAAGGGAAAAACCTAGGGAATGCAAAATCTTTAATGAAATATTAGCAAGTTGGATCCAAATATATATAAAAGGATAATATACCACGACCAAATAAGGATAATCCAAGGAATGCATAAATGATTTAACATTCAAAATAAATGATATGACTATCCCAATAAATTTAGGAGATGCATTTCAGAAAAATCAATATATATTCATAATTTAGAAGAGAAATAAAAACTCCTAGCAAACTAGGAATAAAGGGAACTTCCTCAACTAATTTCTTACTTAATGGGGAAAGGCTTTATGTTTCTCCCTAAGATCAGGAGCAAGGCAAGGAGTACACTCTCATGATTCTTATTCAAGATTATATGAAAGGTCCTAACCAATGTAATAAGGTAAGAAAAAAAAAACCCATACAAATTAAAAAAAAAAACACTTTTTATTTACAGATGAAATAATTATATGTGTAGAAAATTCTAAGGAATCTACAAAAAAACCTATTGGAATTAATAAGTCAGTTTACCAATATTGCAGGATACAAAGTCAAAATACATTCACTTCAATGTACTAATAATGAACACTTGGAAACTGAAAATTTAAAAATTACTTATACAATATCATAAAAACATTAACTTCTTAGGGATAAATATAACCAAATATGTCAAGACTTATACACTAAAAACTACAAAACATGCCTAAGAAAAATTAAAGAAGATCTAAATAGGTAGAAAAAAGATGTGTTCATGAATCAGAAGACTTGATGTTGTGAAGATACCAATAATTTACAAAATAGTGCAACACCAAACAGAATCCTAACAATCTTTTTTTATGGAAAGGTAACACACTGAATTCTAAAATGCATAAGGAAACATAAAGGCCCTATAATAGCTAAAACAAATTTGATAAAGAACAAAATCATACAACGTGCTTTCAAAACTATTATAAAGCTACAGTAATCAAGACAGGGCAGAATTGGTATAAAACAGATGGATAGATTAAGGAAACAGATTAAGAATCCAGAAGAAGTCCTGAGACATAGATAGGTAGATAAATAGACAAACAGATAGAGATTAATATAGGTATAACCAATTTGATTCTGAAAAAAATACCAAGTGATTCAGTGGCATAAGAACAATCTTTTCAATATATAATACTAGAATCATTTAGCTATATATACAGGGAAAAAATGACATAGCTCATTGAATTAAATTGATATGGATTGCAGACTTCATCCTGAGAGGTGAATCTATAAAATTCTCAAAGGAATAATACTGATAAATTATACTTCACCAAAATTAAAAATTTCTGCTCATTAAGATACCATGAAGAAAGTAAAAGACAAGCCACAGTTAGAAAATATGTGTGGTGTCTTATAGGCAATACAATGGCACTAAGTTCATATCTCTCAATAGTTACCCTGAATGTTAATGGGCTCAATGCCCCAATCAAAAGACACAGGGTATCAGAATGGATAAAAACACAATACCCATCAATATGTTGCCTACAAGAACTCATTTTAGACCCAAAGACACCACCAGATTTAAAGTGAGGGGGTGGAAAACAATTTACCATGTTAATGGACATCAGAAGAACGCGGGGGTGGCAATCCTTATATCAGATCAATTAGATTTTAAGCCAAAGACTATAATGAGAGATGAGGAAGGACACTATATCCTACTCAAAGGGTCTGTCCAACAAGAAGATCTAACAATTTTAAATATCTATGCCCCTAACGTGGGAGCAGCTAATTATATAAACCAATTAATAACAAAATCATAGAAACACATCAACAATAATACAATAATAGTAGGGGACGTTAACACTCCCCTCACTGAAATGGAGAGATCATCCAAGCGAAAGATCAACAAGGAAATAAAGGCCTTAAATGACACACTGGACCAGATGGACATCACAGATACATTCAGAACATTTCATCCCAAAGCAACAGAATACACATTCTTCTCTAGTACACATGGAACATTCTCCAAAACAGATCACATCCTGGGTCCTAAATCAGGTCTCAACCAGTATCAAAAGATAGAGATCATTCCCTGCATATTTTCAGACCACAATGCTCTCAAGCTAGAACTCAATCACAAGAGGAAATTTGGAAAGAACACAAATACATGGAGGCTAAACAACATCCTTTTAAAGAATGAATGGGTCAGCCAGGAAATTAAAGAAGAATTGAAAAAATTCATGGAAACAAATGATAATGAAAACACAATGGTTCAAAATCTGTGGGACACAGTAAAGGCAATCCTGAGAGGAAAATATATAGCAGTACAAGCCTTTCTCAAGAAACAAGAAAGGTCTCAAATACACAACCTAATCCTACACCTAAAGGAGCTGGAGAAAGAACAAGAAAGAAAGCCTAAACCCAGCAGGAGAAGAGAAATAATAAAGATCAGAGCAGAAATCAATGAAATAGAAACCAAAAAAACAATAGAACAAATCAACGAAACTAGGAGCTGGTTCTCTGAAAGAATTAATAAGATTAATAAACCCCTGGCCAGACTTATCAAAAAGAAAAGAGAAAGGATCCAAATAAATAAAATCATGAATGAAAGAAGAGAGATCACAACCAATGCCAAAGAAATACGAACAATTATAAGAACATACTACGAGCAACTCTCGCCAACAAATTTGACAATCTGGAAGAAATGGATGCATTCCTAGAGACATATAAACTACCACAACTGAACCAGGAAGAAATAGAAAACCTGAACAGACCCATAACCAGTAAGGAGATTGAAACAGTCATCAAAAAACAAACAAACAAAAGCCCAGGACCAGATGGCTTCCCAGGGGAATTCTACCAAACATTTAAAGAAGAACTAATTCCTATTCTCCTGAAACTGTTCCAAAAAATAGAAATGGAAGGAAAACTTCCAAACTCATTTTATGAGGCCAGCATCACCTTGATCCCAAAACCAGACAAGAATCCCAACAAAAAAGAGAATTACAGACCAATATCCTTGATAAACACAGATGCGAAAATTCTCACCAAAATACTAGCCAATAGGATTCAACAGCACATTAAAAGGATTATTCACCATGACCAAGTGGGATTTATTCCAGGGCTGCAAGGTTGGTTCAACATCCACAAATCAATCAATGTGATACAACACATTAATAAAAGAAAGAACAAGAACCATATGATATTCTCAATAGATACTGAAAAAGCATTTGACAAAGTACAGCATCCCTTCCTGATCAAAACTCTTCAAAGTGTAGGGATAGAGGGCACATACCTCAATATTATCAAAGTCATCTATGAAAAACCCACCACAAATATCATTCTCAATGGAGAAAAGCTGAAAGCTTTTCCGCTAAGGTCAGGAACATGGCAGGGGTGTCCATTATCACCACTGCTATTCAACATAGTACTAGAAGTCCTAGCCTCAGCAATCAGGCAACAAAAAGAAATTAAAGGCATCCAAATTGGCAAAGAAGAAGTCAAACTATCACTCTTTGCAGATGATATGATACTATATATGGAAAACCCAAAAGACTCCACTCCAAAACTGCTAGAACTTGTATAGGAATTTAGTAAAGTGTCAGGATATAAAACCGATGCACAGAAATCAGTTGCATTTCTCTACACCAACAACAAGACAGAAGAAAGAGAAATGAAGGAGTCAATCCTATTTACAATTGCACCCAAAACTATAAGATACCTAGGAATAAACCTAACCAAAGAGGCTAAGAATCTATACTCAGAAAACTACAAAGTACTCATGAAAGAAATTGAGGAAGACACAAAGAAATGGAAAAATGTTCCGTGCTCCTGGATTGTAAGAACAAATATTGTGAAAATGTCTATGCTACCTAAAGCAATCTACACATTTAATGCAGTCCCTATCAAAATCCCACCCATTTTTTTTCAAAGAAATGGAACAAATAATCCTAAAATTTACATGGAACCAGAAAAGACCTTGAATAGCCAATGGAATATTGAAAAAGAAAGCCAAAGTTGGTGGCATCACAATTCTGGACTTCAAGCCCTATGACAAAGCCGTCATCATCAAGACAGCATGGTACTGGCACAAATGAATTGAGAGCCCAGAAATAGACCCTCAACTCTATGGTCAACTAATCTTTGACAAGGCAGGAAAGAATTTCCAATGGAAAAAAGACAGCCTCTTCAATAAATGGTGTTGGGAAAATTGGACGGCCACATGCAGAAAAATGAAATTGGACCACTTCCTTACACCACACACGAAAATAGACTCAAAATGGATGACGGACCTCAATGTGAGAAAGGAAACCATCAAAATCCTTGAGGAGAACACAGGTACCAACCTCTTAGACCTCAGCTGCAGCAACGTCTTCCTAGGAACATCGCCAAAGCCAAGGGAAGCAAGGGCAAAAATGAACTATTGGGATTTCATCAAGATCAAAAGCTTTTGCACAGCAAAGGAAACAGTTAACAAAACCAAAAGACAATTGACAGAATGGGAGAAGATATTTGCAAACGACATATCAGATAAAGGGCTAGTGTCCAAAATCTATAAGGAACCTAGCAAACTCAACACCCAAAGAACAAACAATCCAATCAAGAAATGGGCAGAGGACATGAACAGACATTTCTGCAAAGAAGACATCCAGATGGCCAACAGACACATGAAAAAGTGCTCCACATTACTTGGCAGCAGGGAAATACAAATCAAAACCACAATGAGATATCACCTCACACCAGTCAGAATGGCTAAAATTAACAAGTCAGGAAATGACAGATGCTGGTGAGGATGCGGAGAAAGGGGAATCCTCCTACACTGTTGGTGGGAATGCAAGCTGGTGCAACCACTCTGGAAAACAGCATGGAGGTTCCTCAAAAAGTTGAAAATAGAACTACCCTATGACCCAGTAATTGCACTACTGGGTATTTACCCTAAAGATACAAATGTAGTGATCCGAAGGGGCACGTGCACCTGAATGTTTATAGCAGCAATGTCCACAATAGCCAAACTATGGAAAGAACCTAGATGTCCATCAACAGGTGAATGGATAAAGAAGATGTGGTATATATACACAATGGAATACTATGCAGCCATCAAAAGAAATGAAATCTTGCCATTTGCAATGACGTGGATGGAACTAGAGGGTATCATGCTTAGTGAAATAAGTCAATCGGAGAAAGACAACTATCATATGATCTCCCTGATATGAGGAAGTGGAGATGCAACATGGGGGGTTGGGGGGTAGGAGAAGAATAAATGAAACAAGATGGGATTGGGAGGGAGACAAACTATAAGTGACTTGATCTCACAGAACAGACTGACGGTTGCTGGGGGGAGGGGGATTGGTAGAGGGGGGTGGGGTTATGGACATTGGGGAGGGTATGTGGTATGGTGGGTGCTGTGAAGTGTGTAAACCTGGCGATTCACAGACCTGTGGGGATAAAAATTATATGTTTATTAAAAAATTATGTTTATAAAAAATAAATAAATAAATTTTTTTAAAAAGAAAAGAAAATATGTGTGGTACACATACCAAAGGACTTGTATCAAAATATGTAATAAACTCTTACACCTCAATCATAAGAAATCCCTCAGCAAAAATGGGCAATAGACACTTTACCACGGAAGATATATTAGGCAACTCATTATTTTTCAGTGAAATAAAACTTGAAACCACAGGGCACCTGGGTGGCTCAGTGGGTTAAGCCTCTGCCTTTGGCTCAGGTCATAATCTCAGAGTCCTGGGATCAAGACCTTCATCAGGCTCTCTGCTCAGCCGGGAGTCTGCTTCCCTTCCCTCTCTCTCTCTGCCTGCCTACTTGCAATCTCTTTCTGTGTCAAATAAATAAATTCTTTTTAAAAAAAAAACCTGAAAGCACAAGGCAAGGCACCACCACAAACCCATTAGAATGATTAAAATTATTGCCAGGCTATGCAATATGTTACAACCATTGTGGAAAACTCAGGACTATACAGACAGCTGTGCTGCATCCAGAATGAAGTCTGTAGTTACTTATTGGGGTATCTATCATACCTCCACTCCCTGACAGCCCTCAACTGCCACCATTCCTCAACCACTGGTCCCTTCAGAGGCTGTTTGTTCCCACCACTGTGTCCTTCTCTATGCTGTTCAGTTCACTTTCCTCACCTTTCAGTTAATCTAAACTTCATACTTCTTGTAGGGCTCAAAGTCACTTGGTTCCCGTTACCCTGGCCCACTCTGATCTCGCTCCCCTCTGAACTTCTCTGCCATCTCCCACCTCCATATGTGCAAAACCATGATTAGAACCAGCATTGGGTTCTAAGTGAGTGAGTACTAAAGGGCAGCCTCCACATTTTATACCCTTCCTATCCCTGCATGGTGCTCAGAACAGGGCAGGCAACCAGTGTCTCCTGGCAGCTCTAGGTTTGTATGACCTCCATGTCTATATATGAACCTTCATACCTGTTTTCCAGCCTCAAGTTGTGTGACACGCTGTGCATTATTTTCACCAGGAGACTCAAAACTGTCCTCTTCCTCTGCAAGTGGGGCCAACCAAGTCCGATCATACTCCTCCCTCCTCTCTGGGCTCTTTTTCATCTCTGTGACCAGTGGAATGATGTCTTTGCCTTTGGCAGCAGGGCCCCCTGTCATTTCTTTCTGCCTTGGCAAGTTTTGACTCCTGCACCACTTGTGACAAAAATGCTGAAGAGTGTGTATTACGAAGCAAAAAGCCTCGCGGAACCGAGCCAGGGCTAACTGGACTTTGGTTTTTTTGGACTCTCCATCCAAGTTTCCATCTCTCTCCTCATTACTGAAGGAATTGAGCAGCAAGGCAATGAAGAGGTTGAGTACCTGGGGTGGGGGTGGGGGGAACACACAGGCGAATGGGAATTACAGCAAAGGGAAAAATATAGTAGGTTTCCAGAACAACTTTCCCACCAAGACCCAAAACTAAGTCAAATGAGATGCTATGTCCTCTGTCTCTTGAGAAAGTTCACCTATAAAATGAATAAAAGGAGACAAGATTGAGGAAGACAGGAAGATAAGATGAAAGAAAATTTGAAGTGAAAGGGTGCCAACAGCCAAGACCAGTTTATCCACACACAAGCAACACATGTTGTAAACTCTGGCTAGGGTAAAGCAGAACTATATGACCACTGGTAAAAATTTAAAAAGTACATATTCCTTGAGGAACAGTCGAATAGTGAGCTTGGCTTTGCTGGAATAGGCTACAGGTCTGATGCCTAATACTGTCGTGGGGTCCACCCCTGTTGGCACAGCTTGGCAGATGATGTGCTTTGTGCAGGATCCTTAGGTCCTATTGCCCAAACCACAACAAAATATTGGAGCTAAAATGGAGGGGTTTGGATCAAATCTGCAACTCTTCTTTCCAAGCAAGGATCACTTTAAATTCAGATCATCTCATCAGCTACCTACTTGGATTTTTTTGCCTACATTTACACACCCTCCAATTCATCTTCACCTCCACAAACTCCTTTGTTTCTGGCTGTCACTGGCTCAAAAATATACAGCCTTCGGGGAGAAGTGTCTTATGAGTGTGAATGGGTCTAGTCTCCCACAGATTCACCACAAGAATTCCAGCTGCAGACCTTGGCTCAAGCTTTTCTGTTTGCCAAGTGCTCCTTGCCTCTTTAGTTCCCTTCTCAAGTACTCTATTTTCCACGTATCCTTTGTTAACACTTTCTTCCCACTCCCATTGGTCGTATTTTGCTCTTCTGATCTTTTGTACCACTTACTGTCTATCTAGCATTGCTGGTCAGTCACATAAGATAAAGCCATAGTGTGCATGTGGATGGTTCAGTATATCTGCATGAGAGCCCCAACTTGATTCTGAAGACCTTGTGCTCAGATATCCTGTGTGTCTTCTGTCTTTGCATATCCTTACTGGGTACCCAATTAGCTAATAAGATCTGTTTCCAGCTGCAAGCAACAGACTCAAGCAACTTACACAAGAAGAAAATGTAACTTAAGAAGTTTGAAAATAAAACAGAAGGACTAATTATGACATCAAGTTCGGTCTCTTCCCCTTTTCCCTCTACCTTCCTCAGCTGGCTTTATCTTAGGGTAGTTCTTCCCATGCTTGCATTATGTTTGCAGTTCTACCAGGAATCATAGTCCTAAAAAGGTCCAGAGAAAGTAAAAGGACCATTTTTTTTCTAGCTCATCCCTTTTTTTTTTTTAAGAACAAGCAAACTTTCTCACCAGATATCCTTTTACAATTTATTGATCAAATTAAGTCACAAACCCCTACCTCAGCTATTCATTCATGAAGAGAATACAATTATCTTAGAATAATCACCTGGTATGAAACAGATATTGGGGTATCAGTCAATATGAGAAGTATGTGAAAAGAAGGTTTTCTTTCATGCTTTTTATAATTTCGAGTCAAATTCAAATGCAGATTTTAATATTATAAAACATTAAATGTGCAATATCATATTTGGAATAATAATTACCAGTAAAGTATTGCAAAAGAAGCTCATACATTTGTGTAATCCATATGTTAAAAAAAGAATCTAAGACACTCACCACAAGTTTTCCTATCACCATGATCAACAGAAAGACGATAATGCACAGTGTTTGATTTGTTGCTTGCATACATTCCCACATGTTTTCAATCCATTCCCCACAGAGGATGCGGAATACCACCAGAAAGGAATGGTAGAAGTCCCCCATGTGCCAGCGCCGTAAACATGAGACTGCAGGGCCACAGGATGTTTTATTGCTCTTTACAGAATTGAATTTAGAGCCAAAAACCTGCATGCCAACCACCGAGAAAATAAAGACCACAATAGCCAGGACCACGGTCAGGTTTCCCAGGGCTCCAACGGAATGGCCAATTATCTTTATCAGTGTGTTTAAAGTTGGCCAGGATTTGGCTAACTTGAAGACCCTCAGCTGTAAAAAAAAAACAGACAATAAGCAAAAGAGGAAGAAAAGCCAGTTAAAGGCAAATTCCATCTGCTCGGCTATATAGCAAATGACATGCTCCCAAACTATAGCATTTATGACTTTCAAAAATCTTTTCAAAGTCAAAACCATCCTAAACATAGTCATCCACTCCTTGGCCCATGATAATACTTAGACAGAGCAAGAAATGAGGCAAAGTAGAATGTGGGGCAGACACCGTGAGAGGCAAAACTTTTTGTTTTGAAAATGGAAATATTTTGCTCTAGTTTTTGTTGAATGATAAAGACTTTGGAGTCATGAAGATAGAATTAAGCATACATGTTTATTGCATGAAGTTAATGTTTTGGAATCCTGTATAATATATCAAGGGTCAAAAACTATAGCCCAAGGGCCAAATCCAGCTCACTGCCTATTTTTGTGTGGCCTGACAAACTGAAGGTTTTGAGGGGAGCGGGGGTGGGGTGAACTTTGTGGTGAAGGAGGGCACGTACTGCATGGAGCACTGGGTGTGGTGCGTAAACAAGGAATTTTGAAACACTGAAAAAAAATTAAATTAAATTTTAAAAAATGATTGGAAAATAATCAAAAGAAGGGTATTTCATCACATTTGAAAATTGTATGATGTTCAAATTTTTTGCATCTGTAAATAAAGTTCTGTTGCAACACAGCCACACCCATTCATTCTCAAATGTCTATGGCTACTTCTGTGCTACAACAGCAGCATTGAGTGATTTCAATAGAGACCATACAGCTTGGAAGACTGAAAATATTGACCATCTGACCTTTTACAGAAAAAAATTGCTAACTCCTATATTATATAAGTCAGGTCACAAATTTGAATCTAAACTTTCTAACAATGATAGGAGGAATACAGTACTTTATACCCAGGAGAGAAAAAGCAATCAGCTACTCAAAACACACACACCTTTTTCAGAAGTTTTTTCCCATGGAATTTTACACAACCTATGGGAGACAACACAACAACCAGTTTCATAGCTTATTCCTTATATTAACTTCCAACATAAACCAGTGGTTTCACTCCAAAGTACAACCCTGTTAAGTATCAACTATTTGGGGGAAATACTGCAGGTCAGTAAGACTTAAGACCCTAGAGAAGGAACAGTACTGTGTCCTCAGAAGGGAACTTGGGGCACCTCAGGGAGAAATCATGCTTCTGGAATACACAGACAATACTTCACAGTTCCTCCCCTCGGAGCATGGCTGTAATAAGCCTAAACAATTGTAAAGCAAATGTAATTTTGCTCACCTGAGTACCAGTGAACCTTTAGGAGAGCAAGTTAATCATTTCTGACTTTGAGCAGTGTGAGCGCCTAACATATCATACCAAGTATAAAATGTATGCTTAGGTAACTGCAAAAAATGCCTTACTCTGTAGGCTTATCCCTGCCAAAAGAAAAAGTAAATCTCTGAAAGAGGACCAAGGGTCACCTATTATGGCTTCCCGATTCCCCTATCAGGTGCGGTTTCCCTGTAGTTTTCTATCTATGCCTCTCACGGGTTCTGTCATACACTCTACTTTGCCTCCTTCCTGGCCCCATCTTGTCTCCTGTCTAAATGGCAAACTTCGTGAAGACAATATTTTCCTCATCTTTGAGCGCTCCTTAGGTCAGCTCCTCTCAAGTGCATCTGCAAAGGTCACCAGAATGCATCCAGGGTCAGTGGATGGAGTACAAAGACCACAGGACAGGAATGACAACTGGGAGCAGTCAGGAGGAAACTACTGAGACAGCATCTGCCAGCAGCGGCCAGCCCTCTCCTGGACTCTGTAGTCTATGCCCCCTTGGTGAGCCCAGATGTGAGGGTGCCTGGCTCAGAGCTCAGGGGTGAGTGGTGGGAAAGAGATCATGGGAGGGGGCTACGCTGAGCAAGGAGCAGAATCTTGAATACCAGAACACACCATGTTGCATCGGGTTGCCTAAGGAGTCATCGTGGGATGGGGGAGGCAGGGGTTCAGCTGGGAGGAGACCTCCTGGGACTCCCCAGGAGTATTCAAAACCTGGGTGGGAGGAGGAGCTCAGTTCTGATTCTCTGGTTAAGGTAAGATGAGTTCAAGTTTAATGCAAAATAGCCACTGAACTTAGTCAAGACTCTTTGTCAATTCTGGCAGCTAACATAGTAAAATAAAATAGTAAGTGCCTTACCACTCTTAAGGGACGGAGAAACAGCAGAATTTTTTTTTTCCCTAAAACTATACTGCTCATCACATCTGCAAAACTCAGAAGAGCAACAACGCTGTCAAAAATGTTCCAGCCCCGGCGAAAGTAGTTGTAGGGGTCAAGCGCAATAATTTTTAGGCACATTTCTGCCATGAAAACGCCAGCGAAAACCTACGGTGAGATACAGAAGAATGAGAAAAGGAAACTACCTCTCCTTGAAGATACACTTCTCAGAATGGTCCAAGGGAATTGCAGAGATTACAAAAAAATAAAACGCATTTTTATTTACTTTGCTCCTCTCCCCCGTCTCCACCATAGTGCCCATTTCTATATTACCAAGCTCACAGACATCAGGGTGGAGAATAAAATATTATTTCCCAAGGCACAATTGGATTTTGATAGAGGGCAGGGTGATAGAAAGTGTCAAGCAATTCCCCCTCTAAGTTCCTTTAAAATGCCAATACAACCTCCCAAATGAGGGGAGGGGCAGGAGACATAACAACTCTGAAAACTGATGATAAATATCCTCTATAAAGCAGACTCACTCAATCTCAACACCGATCAGAAAAAAAAAAAAAAATTAAAAGGGGCCCAGAGCAAAGAATTGAAAAACACTGCTAGGAACAGGAAAATATCATTAAGCAACTCAATATATAGGCTTATCCTATACGATGAATATCTTGGGATAAATATCTTGGTTATGGCTGAAAGGAGGGTAAGTGAGTTGGGATATAATCCTAAATCCTATTATTCACCCACAGAATGCAGGATTTATTATTCCAGAACAAAATACCAAAGCATTAAAAGGAAGGGCAAGAGTTAAGAAAGTGCTAAACTATGTGATTTCCATGGGCACAAATAAGTGTTTTTGTTTTTGTCTTTGAAAATTAGATAAATACAGGCTTAAAAACATTGCACAATGTTCAATTAGTGGTAGCTAAATTCAAAACTAAATCTATCATCTACATCTTTGTAGAAGATAAAACAAAGCATTTCTTCATAGCAAATAGCACATTCTGACACAGACACAACTAAATAGATATGAGAAAACAATAGTATGAAAATAATAAGGCAATATTAAAAAGGTTGTCAATAATAAGGCTGTCCTCAACAGTCCTGGAAAAGAAAAATAACTCAGAAATGATTTTTAAGTCTCCATAATGAAAAAAACTCTCCTTATTAAAAGTAACAGATGATCTGTTTTTATAAATAATTTGATGACTATTTATTTTAAAAATCCCTAAAATAAAGTAACACAAGTTTAAAAAGGATAGGAAAAGACAAATCCAAGATAGACAAAGAGAAAAGAAATCCAGGTGGCAAAGAAAACCCTAAGCTTGTATCTATCTTTTCCCTTTAAATATCGCTATCTGCTTCTGCTTAGAACCACAACCAGTGCCTAAAATCATGCAGTGTTATTATAGTTAATTGTGCTGGACTGCTCCCTGTCCCTTTTTGAGCTCCTCCTCTCTCTCCTGTCTCCTTCAAGCTTTAGGGGTCTAGTCCTACAGCAAAACCCTACATGCCTTAGAACCAGTGGTTTTGCAGTCCAATTTAACTGCTATTCATGGCTTCTCCGGAGCTCAGTGTACTCCTCTGATTCAAGCAATACCAAAGCTTAGAGAGTCCATTTCCAAGTCCAGTCCCACAGAACTGCACAGGTCAGTTGAATCCTGGTCCACCTGTCAGAGGAGGGAGGGATGTGTTCTTTGGAACTCAAGGCTCCAAAATCTCCCACCACCACTGTATACTGCTATGGGGGTACAGTAGATGAGGTGGCTCCCGCCTTTGTATTGTGTGTTGTCTTTTTTTTTTTTCTTAAGATTTTACTTATTTATTTAAGAGAGAGAGTGAGAGATAGAATGAGCTGGAGGAGGGGGAGAGCGAGAGGAAGAAGCACAATGTGGGGCTCGATTCCAGGACGCTGGGCTGAACGACCTGAGCTGAACACAGCCGCTTAACCAACTGAGCCACCCAGGTTCCCCGACGTATTGTGTTAGTTTAGAGAATGGGGCACATGGAATGGAAGCACAGGCGACAAGGCCAGTTCTGCCTGTTTCTCATCAGTTTTCAGGGCCTGAAGCACAGCTGCTGCCTGTGAACTCAGACATCAACAATGTCTCTGTGCCTCCTTCTGTACCATTTCTGGGGAGAGTGAAGAAGAATGTCACTTAATTATCCAGCTTCTGGCTGCAAAATGCAGTTTCACCTCAACACCCAGAATACCTAGTCAGTGGGAAATCTGAAAGGGTGGCTTGTGTCACTTTCCACAGCTGGATCAGCAAATGAAGGGATGGACAGACCACTTTTGCAAACTAGGAAGCCCTGCCTAGGGGCAAGATTCTGAGTACTTTGGGTATTCTCTGGAACTTAGCTAATAAATCCATCTACCAGGAAGTGCTGAAACATGGGTCTGCTGGGTCTGCTGACTCTGCTGAGGTGGGAACCTGCAGGCACAGCTTTCTCTCTCCAAGTGAAATAACACTGTCAACGCATTTCTTGGATACATCATCCAGAGAGAGCTGAATACCCTGGCCTTTAGCTCAGAAAATACCAACCTGTTCAAAGGTACCATGTGTGTTAGGTTTATCGTGCAGCATGAAATCTAATCTGACCCACAGACACCTACAGAGCACTTCTTCTCAAGGGCAGTTTGAGAAAGAAACTTAAATGCACACTTTCTGTAAGGAGAACCACTCTAGCCATGCACTGTGGTCCTGCTGTATCCCTGCTTCTCCTGAGAGGGACACGGAACTGAGGGTAACCTTAACCTGATGCACAGAAGCAGCTCTGTGGACCAGCTTCTGATCCAATAGGTACAGTGGGTTCTGATCAGTGTAAAATAATTAATTAAAAAATACATGCCTACATATTGACTAGAAATCCTCTGCAATGCTAAAAATGATCATCTTTGCGAATAGGACCATAGGAAATATGTTTCTTCTTTGTATTTCCCTTATTTGTACTTTCCTTATTTTAAAATTTAAAATGGCATGTATTGCTTCTTAAGTTGGAAAAATAAAATAAAATTTCAAGAATAAATGGTTAGATGTCTGGTAAGATTAACTCATTAGCTAATTAAGGTAAACATTCAGTGGATAGTTATTTGTTATTTCTCATATTTGGGATTAATTAATACTCAAGGGGAAGGAGAGAATGCCTTATCCACAAACAATAAATTGAATAGTTCATGGGGGGGGGGGTCTGCTCTCCTATCTTAGTTTTTCTAGTTTAACTGGGACTAGATCCATCCAATGAGAAACATATTGAAGAAGGCTGAAGTCTAGAGGCCCCCCTACTACCCCATAAGCTCTGTACAACTCCTTCTGGGAAAGTATGCCTCCCACAGCTGCCAGGCCCTGACCTGCCTTTCTAGAGGGAATAACACCTAGTATTGGCAGTCACATTATTTTGTGACAAATAATGTGGCATCATCCATATCACCGGGGACCATGGGACACATTACCAGGGTCTCTGGATATGGTTAACATTTTCTTGATCATCCCAAATGGCTGAACTTTTAACATGTCTGCTGGCTTCTAGGTTCCCACAGGATGACTAAAGAGATGCCTTAACATACCAGAGGGTCAACACAGGGCCCATGGTAAATTACTGAAGTGGGTAAAAACAAAATCCTAATAGTCGTCTTTTCCCTTTACTCTACTTAAGGGGACAAAGACCTAGACTAGGATCGGCCACTCACGACATGTTTAGACTTTGGAAGAATTATAATTCACAGTTTGAAATATTTTTATATTTTAAAAAGCCTAAAGTTACCAAATTCCCTATATGCAACATAGAAGAAAAACTCTTGTCCATTTTGTAATGATCCATGGCTAAGAAGAGAGTGTTGATGATGATACAGATGGTGATGGCCAGCTCAGTAAAAGGATCAGTCATCACGGTTCTCAATGCCTTTTTAATGCACAGCCACTGGGGGCTACAGTTCCACACAAGGTATCTGGATGCCAGGTTTTCCCCACATGGGAGGCAAGGCTCCTGTGATTTTTCTTGTTCTGGAGAAGAATGAAAGATCAATTGAGTAGTTAGCTCTGAATCCATCTGGCTGCTGTTGGCCTGAGTGCATTCCTTCTCCCCACTTCCCTAGGGTCTCCTATGAACCTGATCAACCAAGAAGAATGCTGATGGGTGTAGCTGGAAAGGTTTCCCAAACACAACTTCCATGTGGTATAGCCATTTACATCTAGTCTTTATACTTGTATTGAGCATCTGGGAGCTGTGCTGCACTGTTAGAGATAGAGATATGGAAGCCAACACTGGATGTGAACCCATGATAGAGAGAAATAGAAAATCAAGTTATGTTCATTCAAGGCAAACCATGGTGAGAGCTGTAACAGAGGTGCACAGAGCTACCAGGGCTCAAGGGAAGGAGAAGTATTGAAAGAAAAAGTACTCTCCAGCTAGCTGAGTTCAGCCATCAGGCCACTGGACCCCTGATTTCCCTGGCACCATTTCAGGGACTCATGCAAGCCAAATGAGGTGATACAACAGGCTCAAAAGTGCTAAGGATCAATTGGACCCCATCCTTGTAAGGACTTGAGTCCTGCCTTTGATCACCAAACCTTTAGTGGGGTCCTGGTTACCTGCCGTGATTGAGGTCCATCAGATGGTTCCAGCCTATCTACATGGTCTTCCATTGTCCATGCCAGATTCCTAACTCTAACTTCAAATATAACCGTCTCCCACTAGAAACTTCTGTGTCCTCTCTTCTTTGGTCATTATCATTGTCACTGCAACCTCCTGTGACTGCCTGGCCTGATTGGGAGGTCCTGTCTGTACTCTTGGTCCCAAGTCCCATCCCAAGGCTAGCCAGTTCCCACCACTACCCAAAGGCCAACTCAGGGTGGGCCCACTTCTTCTGAGTCACTTAGCTTGCATGCTCAAATGAGACAGAAGAAGTGACTCAGCAGGAAGTACAGGGGGCTTCAGAGAGCTTCTGGGGGAGGAGAGGAGAATGGAGGGACATCACGAAGTTCAGCTCTCCCTGCAGCTGAGAGGCAGAGCTTACCTTGCATGGTGATGGTGAGGATGCTGACGGCACTCAGGGCCCTCTGTCTTTGGAAGGGGTCCCCGTGCTCATCGAAGTAATCCACTGACAGATTCTGGGATAGTCGTTTGGTTTGCTCTAGGATGTGTGGCTGTAAGAGAAGGCAGGCATGGTGGGCCTTCAAAGCAAAGGGACTGCCTCTCCTCAAAACTTCACAAGCTACTTTGTTTCAATGCCACATGCCTCAAAGACACGTCATATCTCATAGAGGTCCACTTGCTTCCATTTCATAGCACACTAAAGGTCCTGTTTTTGTATTTCATATTTAATACATAGTGCAATATAGTTAGAACATTCATATTTCTTATGCATGCACATTTCTAGGGTCCCAGCGACAGAAAATTTTCTTTCTCTGTGATTTATTCATTGTCAACAAAGAGCAAACAAAATTTTACCAAAACTAATGAATAACAGTTCAGAGCACAAAATCAATAAAAAGTTGAATTTAGAAACAATGTTTTTGAGTGGCAGAAGTGGGGGATACATTCAGAAGGGTGGATTGGGGTCAGATAGTGAAGTGCCTTGAATGGCTGCCTAAATTGATTTTGAAACAGTCAGTAACTGAAAAGAACAGCCAAAATAAATACAACAAAATCTATATACTAAACGTTAAGCACTCTTTCAGGCTGTGCCCAGGAGCTTGATTCTCACCCTACCTCCAATTCTAAAGTCTCTGGAGGTGAAAAGACATAAATCTTCAGAAACCTAGAAAACTATCCATAATGATTTATTTCCCCAAAGTTCTGACCAACCAGGGCCCCAGAGGGAACTATCCCTTGTGATAAGCTATTTTAAAGGCAACCTTATAGTCTTTCTATAGCTATTTCTCTTTGGTTTAGGGAAAAGATTTCTTATTAGCTGTCTGGTCTTGGTCTATTGTTTTGTGAAATGAGGAAAACCCCTCAAAACACTAAAAAAAATTTGCAGTCTCTTCAATATGCTATGTCCTGACATTAAAGAAGTCTCTAAACCAAGAGATCGGTCCCTGTCACTCCATGAGAGAGCTGCTCACAGCAGTGAATGAGTTCTGATCACTTACTTCTGCAAAGACTCCCAGACCCGCTTTCCTGACCCACCCTCAGGTGTGCACAGCCCCCTTCTGACCACTTCACCTCTTCCTTCCACCTCAGGAAAGTGGCTCTAGTCATTATTCCATGGTCTGTATCTTCAACATTTTCCTCTCCTCTGAAGTCTCTCTCCACAATTAAAACATGTTTGAACATCCCCTACTTCACTGATTTAAAAGGGGGGTGGGTAGCAAAGTAAGTCAATCAGAGAAAGACAATTATCATGTGATCTCCCTGATATGAGGAAGTTGAGAGGCAACATGTGGGGTTTTGGGGGTAGGAAAGGAATAAATGAAACAAGATGGGATCAGGAGGGAGACAAACCCTAAAAGACTCTTAATCTCACAAAACAAACTGAGGGTTGCGGTGGGGAGGGACATAGTGAGAGGGTGGTTGGGTTATGGACATTGGGGAAGGTATGTGCTATGGTGAGTGCTGTGAAGTGTAAACCTGGCGATTCACACACCTGTACCCCTGCAGCTAATAATATATGTTAATAAAAAATTTAAAAATTAAAAAAAATAAAATTTTTAAAAAGAGGGGGTGCTTTTCTCCTACCCCACATCCCCCCATAGCTTCATTTCTGCATATCCTATGGCCTACTCAACATCCCTGCTAGGATGCCCCACAGGCATTTCAAACTTGCCATGCCCAAAACTGAACTTGCCTTCTTCTGCATGTCCCAGGACATGTTCCTTTCCTGTCTCAGTAAACTACCCTCTATCAAGTTGTCTACCCAAGCCATTAACCAGACACCTTCCCCACCCTGTACATCTAGTTGACTGCTGAATCTTATCTTCTGGAGATCACAGCACCTTGTCATTCTCTCTTCATCCTCCTGCCCTAACCACAGTTTAAGCCTCTGTCGCCACTTGGATTACTGCCACAGCTTCTTAATTGGTTGCATCCAATTCTGTTCTAGTCCCACCCCATCTCTTCAATGCATCTGGGATTTCAAAACTGTCAATCTGGTTGTCACTCTTTTGCTTAAAACCTTTCAGTACTGCTTAGTCCTTGCTCTCCGGGTAAAGGGTGAACCCCTGAGCTGGCTTCAAGGCCTTTTGTGATGATCCCATCTTACTGCTACAATTTCTGACCACCCACCCTCTAGGTCATCACATACACACATGTGCAGTGCACATACACTCCCCAGGGTCCCACTGGATCATGTTCTCCAGCTCTCCTTTGCCTCCAGGCCTTTGTACGTGCTGTTCCCTCTACCTTTGGTGCTCCATTCACATTTTACCAAAGGATGAAACATTGATTCACCCTCTCAGCACAGACACTGCTTCCAATCCATGCTTCTTCTCCCACTTCCACCAATTCTGGGTTGGTTGTTGGAAGCAGATGCTGCTGTTGACTGAATCTTTGTCCCTGGGTCCTACCTGATGCTTTCTCTGGCAACCTGACCACCCTCTGTCCTAATGCATGCCAAGTCAGAAATCCACAAAAATGATTATCTCCAGAACCCAGCAGTCTGGAAATAATGATGGACCACAGTTGGCATATAAATACTCTAGTGTCCTCACTCCATGGAGATTAAACATCAACTACTTTCAGTAGTTACCACTTTCAGTGGTAACTGGCTTGATAATGAACTTTAACTGGCTACCTTTCTCTTCCATGTATCCTTTCTTCACTCTCCTCTTGGTGCTTCCTGAGATCACTTCCCAAATAATCTACTTGCACTCTAACATCTCAGAACTTCCTTTGGAGGGAACCCCCACTACAACTCTGCTCCTTCTCTGTTCTCCCATAGCAATCATCATGTCAGTCATCACACTGAACAGTAACTGCCTCCTTGTTAGTGTGTCTTCTGTTGTCTGTTTCATACATCTCATGTATCCCCAGTACTGACCCCAATGCCAAGCAGAGAGTAAACACTGTCAAAACTTCGAATGAAGCTTGGAAATAAATAGGTAGTTGAATAGACACATGGACGTGGGAAAGTATGCACAAATGGATGAGAGGATAAATGAGTAAATGAATGAAGGAATCTTTTCAATTAGACTGACAACTTGACCTGTTCCCCTAACGGTGCTATAGTATCATTAATTCCTGGGCTAAGACTTGCCTTTTTTGTGGAATCTTCATCAGAATCTGATCCTGGAGGCTGGTCTTTCCCAGAGTCTCTCAAAAAAAAGGACTTTCTTTTCCTTTTACCAAAAAGCTTTCTCTTCTTTGGGGAAAAAGATGATGCTTCAAGGGAATTAAGTGAACTTCTGTCAATTCCCATGGCAACCAGAGCCTTAGAAAGTGAACAAAAGCAATTAATAAATAGATCATACTTCCCCAAAGAATTCTGCAAATGACCTGACCTTCATGAGTGTTCTCTCCTCTCTTCTGGAAGCATCATACCATTTAGATTGCTCATCACCTACGTGGAATATGCTAGCTTTGTTATTATTTATCAGGAGCACATACTCTGTTTGTTTATCCACAGAAAATGCAACCTCAGAAGCAAGGTTAACTCTTCCATAGCTCTATCACTAACCCTTAGCACAGAGTCCAGGATGTGCTAGGCACTCAATAAAAGTTTGTGCCTGACAATGCAGGTGTTAAACTTAATGGACTCCCCACCGACAAATCTCTGTGCAGGATAAGAAAGAGTATAAAACATATTCCTGAAATCTTAGAATTGGAAAAATGATACCAAGGAAACAATGAAAATGGGCTATAAATATGACAGGAATTTCAAGAAGGGAGAGGTGATCACAGCTGCTGTCTTAAGCGCACCATTACTGTTTTCCCAAGCCCTCCCAGGCAAAGGCCTTGAACACAAACATCTCCAGATTCCCATAAGTAATCCTGCAGCAGAGCCTTAGTTTACACATATGCACGTTTTATCTTCTAGCCAGCAGTCTGGGATCTGTCCTAGAAGGCCCAGGTTTCTTAAGAGCTCTGTGCCTGGACATTGTAGTGAGAGAAAGCAGCACAGCCTGTCTTCACAGGGCTTAAATTCTCAGAAAAGCACCCGTAGAGAAAGCTCTGAGACCAGGTCTCACGGCCTCTGCGGTTCCCCCCGACCCCGCAAGCAGACCTCACTGTGTGAGACTGCGTGGTCCCTACCTCCTTCTCCTCCTTCAGCAGCCGCTGGGCTTCCTGGAACATCTTCTCCTTGGCCTCTGTCTCAGCAGCTACATTTCTGTTCTGTTCCTCATAAGCCATGGTGACAACAGCCAGGGTTAAGTTAATCAGGTAGAAAGAGCCCAGAAAGATGACCACCACAAAGAAGAAGACTGAGTAGAGCCCTGAGGCACGCAAGGTCTGCAAAGGACAGAGCACACTCTTGCTTCTCCAGCCTTTCTCTATAGCGGGGTGACTGTCACCTCAAGGGGACATGATACAGTAGCAACAGATCCTCCCCCAGCAGTGCTCGGGTCAGCTGTCCGCAGTATCGTCTATAGCCTCCCATCACCCAGGGACTCCTGACGCCCGTCAATGAGCAGATGCCATCCCTACATTCCCATGTAAGGTGTGGTACTTTGTTAGAACTTTCTCAAGGGTAGCTGCATTTTAGAACTTACAAGGCAGGAGAAGAAGGAATGCTTCATG
Organism: Meles meles; assembly: GCF_922984935.1. Classification (NCBI taxonomy): domain Eukaryota; kingdom Metazoa; phylum Chordata; class Mammalia; order Carnivora; family Mustelidae; genus Meles; species Meles meles. The sequence goes on along the minus strand of NC_060069.1, from coordinate 31,035,748 downwards.
AAAACTGAAGGAAGCACTAGTAGTAGAACTATGGGTAGGAGGGAATCCAGAGAGGGCTAACATTTCTAGGAGGAGGAGATGGTTTTTGATGTTTCTTTTTCTTTTTTTTAAATTTTTTTTTAAAGATTTTATTTATTTGACAGACAGAGATCACAAGCAGGCAGAGAGGCAGGCGGGGGTGGGGGCGGGAAGCAGGCTCCCCGCTGAGCAGAGAGCCCGATGTGGGGCTTAATCCTTGGGATCATGACCGGAGCCAAAGGCAGAGGCTTTAACCCACTGAGCCACCCAGGCGCCCGGTTTTTGATGGTTCTAACAGAATATCTAAGGTAGAATTTAACAGTACAACTATTGAGGATGAGGAACAGATGACAGAGAAGGAGGGTAGATGGTAAGTTATGAATAAATGACAGAAAGATAGATGAGCTATGGAGGAGGGGAGGAGGAAGGGAGAAGGGAAGGGGAGGAGAACAAGAGAGAGAGAATAATTAAATAACCTGTTGATAAAGCTTCTCCCAGGAATCTTGGGTCATAAGCCGAAACATGCCAAGAAAAGACCAGCCAAAGTTGTCAAAATTGGTGTAATTATAGTCAGGATTCCTTTTGGTGTGTGTGCATTTAAAATTTTCAGAACAGGCACTAGATGGAAACAAGGGAACAGAGGAAGAATTACATTCCCTGCAGGCTGGTTTCCTTCCTACCCCCACCCATCCTCGCCAAGGCAAAGGCTTTTCTGAGGGCTGCGAGGTCATATGGAAAAGCCCTGAGTGCTGAGTATCTGTAGGGGGACCATGACCTGCCTGCCAAGCCTTCACTCACTGACTCTTTCCAGATGGATTAATTAGTAAGCTCATATTCTTAGTTTTTCATTAAAAATTAAGTGCAGTGATACAGTGAACAATTAGTGGTAATGACAGGCAAGAGAAGCACATATGGGGGCGCCTGGGTGGCTCAGTGGATTAAGCCGCTGCCTTCGGCTCAGGTCATGATCTCAGGGTCCTGGGATCGAGCCCCGCATCAGGCTCTCTGCTCAGCTGGGAGCCTACTTCCCTTCCTCTCTCTCTGCCTGTCTCTCTGCCTACTTGTGATCTCTCTCTCTGTCAAATAAATAAATAAAATCTTTAAAAAAAAAAAAAAGAGAAGCACATATGTACCAGTACACATCTTTTACAATACATACTTGGGAGTGTGCTTTGACTACTCTCTTGTGCCTTGCTTTTTTCATGGAACAATATAGCTTGGAGGTCTTTCCACATGAGCATACAAGGAAATATTTCTTTTCATTTCTTACAGTTCTATGATTTATTTAATTGCTCAGCTAATGATGAAGATGTAAGGTTTCCGTTGTTAACAGTCTTTTGTTCTCATAAACATTTGGGTCTTACTTTACAAACAGTATATCGCTTGCCCATAGGTCTTCACCCACATCACTAAAGCACACATTGTTAAATGCATTTCTCAGATAATACTAAGGGTAGGTACTTTCTTCATTTTTGATAAGTATACTATTTTGATCAAAGTAATACATGCATGTGGTTTAAAAATCATGTGGCACCAAGAGGCTTGTAATGAAAACCATTCCATCATTCTTTAACCATCATTTACTTACTGCAAAGTCAACAACCTGGAACACTTTTATGTCCATATCTTTTATTTTATTTTATTTTATTTATTTATTTGACAGAGAGAGATCACAAGTAGGCAGAGAGGCAAGCAGAGAGAGAGAGAGAGAGAGAGAGAGAGAGGAGGAAGCAGGCTCCCCGCCAAGCAGAGAGCCTGATGCAGGACTCGATCCCAGGACCCTGGGATCATGACCTGAGCCGAAGGCAGAGGCTTAAACCACTGAGCCACCCAGGCACCCCATATGTCCATATCTTTAAAGATAACATTCACGCTGATATATACCAACTTTAGTCCTTGGTGATTAAGTTCCTGCGAAGATGAGGGTTAGCTCCTCAACATCCCATCCAACTTTATCACTACTTATATTCCTCTTCCCAAAGAAATACTGTGGCCTGAGTCTATGCTTTCTGGAGTTGGATACATTTTTTTTCTTTGTTTTTGTGTGTTGCTTTTTCCAAGTTTTACTATCTCATTTTTCTGGAACAAATCTCAAGTGGCTTCTTAAGACGAGAGGGAGATCTTTGCATATATGAGTATATCTTTTTCTACCTCAGAGCTGATTGATTGATTGGCCAGAAGTAGAAATCTGATTTGAAAATATTTTTTCCTTAGAAATATGGAGGAACTGTGCAGTTATTATCCTGTGATGCTATCGAGAATTCTGATGCCATTTTGATTTTTGTTCCTTTGTGGATGACCTTTTTCTCTTTGGTTTTAGAATCTTTTCCCCAAAAGGCCATAATAAGGCACTTGGCAGGGACCTTCTTCACTCATTATGTTGGGCACTTTATGGGATGGTGAGGGACTTGCATCCTCGAGCTCAGGAAAATTCTCCGTATTGTGGCATTGCTAATTTTCTCCCTTTTGTTTTTTTCTGTGCCCTATTTCAGGAATTTCTATCTAGTCAAAAGTTGGAACTTCTGGTTTGATATTTATTCTCATAATTTTCTGTCTCTTTTGTTGCTACTTTCTGGACTATTTCCTCTACTTGATCTTTTAATTTTAGTATTGATTTTTTGTAATCATGTTACAAAAAAAAATCTGTCTTGCTTAGTGACTTAGTGAAAAGGAACAGTCGTTCCTTTTTCATAATGAGCTATTTTTATTTTTATGTATACAATATCTCTCTTAATTTTTACTGAGGACCCTATTTAAAGTTTTAAAAGTCCTTTTGAGTTCTCTCTCTGAACTGTTATTTTGTCCACAGCTCTTAGGGCCTGAATGTTCGGATCCTTCTGAAATTCTTGCATTGCAATCTTAATCTCCAGGGTGATGCTGTTGGGAGGTGTGTCTGTGGGTGGTGATTAGGGCAGGAGGGTGGAGCCCTCATGATAGGAGTCACACCCTCATAAAAGAGACCCCACAGAGCTCACTTTCTGCCATTTGAGGACACAACAGAGAAGACTGCCACCTACAGCCCAGAAGACCGCCCTCATTAGAACCCAACCAAACTGGTGCCCTGATCTTGGACATCCAACCTCAGGAACTGTGAAGAAAGAAATTTCTGCTGTTTATAAGTCACCCTGTCTACAGTACTTTGTATTAGCTGCCTGAACTATGACAACGTTCATTTTCCCTGTTTCTTTACCTCAACCCCCTTTATGCCAAACACTTCCTTCAGCTATCTGGGGAGCTTGGGCCGTTCAGTAGCATTTAATCAGAGATCCTGACAAGTTGATTGGGAATTTGCTTAGTGGGCAGAGTAGCCCTCAGTGAGTGGTAGGCTTTGCATTAGGGTGATTCAGAAGGAAGACATCCATTGTGTCCTCTTCCCCACCAGACCTCAGGGAAACCCTGTGAAGTCCCAGCGCCCTTATCTTCAAGGAACCTATAAGGGCTGAGCCTAACATACTTAATTTATGTTACTTCCTGGTCACCATTCAAAGTATTAGCTTGTTTTGCCCAATATCCCCTTGTCTGGATATGCCTTCCTGTCAACATACACATGTGATTAAAGCTCTCCTCCAGCATTTCCATCTTGGCAAAGACATCACCAGTAACTCATCCCAGAAGCAAGAGAAACACCTCTAACAGTTTTCTCCCCTCAAAACATCCCACCACCCTCCCACACGCGCACTTGTGCACAGTGTACATCTAACCCCCATCTCCAATTCACAATCTTGTTCTTTCTGTCTCTTAAATGTGTTTGGAATTCATCCATCCATTTCTCATCATCTCCACTGCACTGTTTCATGATTTTCATCTGTATCAACCTAGTCTTCTAAGTGGCTGTCTCATCCACTCTATGCATCCATTCTCCATGTAGCAGCCATAGTGACTTTTACAAACAACTAATCTGCTCAGGTCTTGTTTCCTTTGTGATCAATGTCAAAATATTTGGCACTGATGGGCTACCAGGTCTTGCAGAGTCAATTCTTGTAAACTACCTCTCTGCCTAACAAGCTGCTGGGCTTCTTACTGCCTCTGATCTCATGGCCTCACACCCAAAGTCTTCCCCCTTCCTATTCTAGGGACTGAAATTGTTCACTCTGTCTCCGCACCTACCAGAACCCCCTACTTATGATTTAGATCCACACTGTGGTCACCAGTCACCACACTGTGGCTCTTAGGGAAGGAGGCAGAGAGTAAAGGCTGAAAACCAGGCCTGGGCCCTAGACAGAGAGTTGCCTATGAAGGTGACCTATGACCTTAGACCTTGGAAACCACCATGTTATGATCAATGGGGAAGGTCATGTTCTAGGAGTTCGTCTTCTATACAACTCCTGAGCTTTGGGACTACACCTAGATTAGAGAGCTATGATTGTTAAACAAGCTTAAAGAGATGAGGACACAATAAGGACCAGCTGGAAGCCAAAGCTACCATGGCTATGTGTCCAAGTGGCCCACCCCACCTTGGATTTTTGCCTGCAGTAACCGTACCTGCCCTGTATGGGGTCAAGGAAGCACTGTATATGACAGCTGTTGGTCCCCTCATTAAATGAAAGCACCGTAGAGGCAGTGTGTCCTGTCAAGGATCATTTTAGAGAATTCAGTGGACCTTGTATTACACTAAACCCTATGATGTCTTGTGAGTTTGACCAAATCTGAACCTATGACCGTCCCAGGTAGCATTAGAAGGCACTTCCCTCATTTTACAGACAGGGTTATACCCTCTGTTCAATTTCTCTCAGTACCTATACATCTCTCTTAAAACACTCATCACACTTTGAAGGAGTAAAACACACTTTCTCTCCTTCCTATGAGATGCCAGATTCAAGAGAGAAGTGATCTCTAGTTCATATTCACATTCTTTGGGCCGAGCACAGAGTCTGACCTGCTCTCAGCCTTTGATACATGTTTGTTATTGAGGAACAAATTTTTAGCCTATTTTATCAGAGTGACTAGCATATTATCTTGATTTGAAATGTACTCAATAAATCATTCTGAATTGAATTTCGCACCACAGAGAGCACTGATACTCTGGAAGAAAGAAGGGTGTCCACAAAGGGCCAGAGAGCTATGAACCACTGGGGCGAACATGTATGAACACACATATACAACCGTATATGAAATTAGAGGCAGTGGCGATCAACAAATGATCACATTTTCAGTAGGTTTCTTCAGTTATAAATTCAACATGACTTGGGGAGAAAGCTGCTCTAAACACTTGGAAATAATTATTAAAATATTAATTATAATTAAGTGTATCATTCTATTATTAATTTTTAAATTAATTGATTGATTTTGTTATTCACACTTATAATAGTGAATTATTAATAACTTAATAATGCATGTCTAAACTTGCCTAAATACTGTTTGCCTAATCAGTACTATTTGCCTACTGCCATCACTGCTCCAAAAGTCATTAGATGAAGATGGTCTGCCACATTATCCCCAAAAAGGTCCACCAGCACTGTACTTGGGAGAAAAATGGAGATATGAACTTCTTACCTGCTACCCATCCAGGTGCCACACATTCTGAATTCAGAGGAAGTTTTCTTTTCAAAGCAATTTTCTGAGAAGGAAAGAATCATAAACTCAGATTTTTAAAAAAAAACCTGAAGGGAAAGAGAATAGCAAATATGCCAGATCTGGTTGAAACAAATGGTTTGGAATCCTCTGAAATGATCAAAGCAGATGGCCAGAGAGGAACCAGAGCCTAAGCCCGAGGAAGGAGCAAGAGAAAAGGAGGGTAAGGAGGAAGGTAGAAGGAGGAGGAGGAGGAATTAGTGACACCACCATGCCCCCGAGGCCTCTCAGTGCATAAAACTGAACCAGAGGCCATGCCCAGGGGGAAGCTGGACACAGACTCAGCCCATGAGAAGTGCATAAACCAAGACAATAATGGAGAGAGGTTAGCCACATGAGATCCAGGACACATGAAATTGCTCTAGGATTGACCTCAGTATGGAGAGGATGCAGCAGAAAAAAGTGATATCATTGGAGAAAATACCCAAGGAGGAGGGCTGGGAAGTTGCTGGACAAATCCAGGCATTCTGAAGACTTCTGCAAAACATGACAAAGAATTGCGCAGATCCACAGGGGAAGGGATAGGAGCTGATACCACTTATGTGGCTGTGGCTGCAGGCTTTGCCTTCTCCATGGAAACTCAAAGAACAAAGCAGTTCTCTAAGAAACACATGTACCCACATGAGAACTCTGGATGGATGAAGTCATCCTTGCTCCTAAGAGACTCTGTAATGCAGATCTATAGACAGTATTAGTGATGACAATAAAGGTTAACCATGAATAGACCAAGGTGTGAAAGGTGGAAATATTTACCATCAAGGTTATCAATATTCTCACAGTCCTTATGGATACATCTCTGGTTCAGACTTCCCTTGAAGAGCTGCTGACCTACCAGGGCGAAGATGCTGAGGCAAAAGAGAGTCAGAATCATCACATCAACAAGCTTCTTCACAGAGCGCAGCAAGGCCCCAACAATGACCTTCAGACCTGGGGAGGAGAAAGACCGGTGTGGGGATAAGTGCCCACTCACACACACAGCAGACGCATGGGAGGGGCAGGGAGGAAACGGCCAGGACCTCAAACGTCACCCAACTGCAGGCTGGAATCAGAAATTGGCCTGGCCTAGGATTCTGATGCCATGGGTTCTGGTTCTAACTCTGCCTGAGAAGCTGCATGGCACTGAGTAGTCCACCAGTCTAGCTCAGCCTTTTCATCCGGCCTGGTGTCTGCCACAGGGTTGTTCTGAAGAGTTAGTGAGAAGACTCCGAGTAGAAACATCCCATACAACTTGATTACACTTGTGCAGACACCTCACAGCTGGGGATTCCATGTAGCACCAAGACCAAAAGGAGGCCCCCCTAGAGGAGACAAACCTGTATTTAACATTCAGTAGTCACTACCTACTGCAAGGCATGGAAGGTGCCATAGACAGTGCTAAATTGGGGGGCAGGGAGCTAGAAGGAGGAGCTCTGTCTGGAACAAGATAATGAGAATATTCTAGTTGGGAAAAACTCAGATTATTACTTAAAATAGTTTTTTTTTAAAATTCAAGAAATATTTACTAAGCACCTATTGTGTCCATGGCACACTGCTAGGCTACCAAGTTACAACATAAGAAAGACAACTTTGTGGTACAATGGTAAATGTTTAAAATCAGCTCTCTGGAGGTGCCGGGGTGGCTCAGACGGTTAAGCATCCGACTCTTGATTTCTGCTCAGGTCATGATCTCAGGGTCATGAGATCAAGCCCCATGTCAGGCTCTGCACTCAGCACGGAGTCAGCTTGGGATTCTCTCTCTCTAACCCTCTGCTCCTTCTGCCCACCTCCCCCCCCACCCACAGCTCAAACTCTCTCTCTCTCTAAAATAAATAAGTCCTTAAAAAAAAAAAAAAAAAGCTTTCTCTGTAGGGGAGGAGTGTGTGTGCAGGGAAAGTCCCATCTGTAGCATTTACAGACTTCTTTGCTGAATTTTGTAGCAAAATTTCTTCCTCCACAGAGCCCTCTCACCTTGCTGGTTTCAAGCTAAACTACAGGATATCACTGGATGCAGAGCTGGAAAAGAACATGCACAATCTGCTGCTGAGGCACCAAAACAAGTCAGCCCCAGTACACCACTGAGTCAGGGGCTCTGCTCTCAGCATAGCTGGAGAGTTAAGCAACCAGACAAGACTTACAATCTGTGAGATGACACAAAGTGGCAACATTTCAACTAATTGGTATAAATCATGACTGGTAGACTTAAGAACAGAAAGGGACACCAAATGGAAGGCCAAACCTGCAGCAAATGAGCCTTCCATGAAGTGCGATGCCACACAAGGAGGAGGCTGCAGGACAAACTGGGACATTCAATCTGGTTCATATTCACAACCCATCCTTAGATTCATCTTGATTCACAGAACACCTTCTTTACATGGCTTCCAGGATCTACATCTCCCTCTTACTTTCTGGAGGCTCCTGCTTATCCCCTTTGCTGGTTTCTTCCTTTCTCCCCTCACCTTTAAGGTGGTAGTGACCTGGGACTTTGTCCTTAGCTCTCTTCTATTTTTCATCTAGGCTCACTCTCTTGGTGATCTCATCAGATTTCATGGCTCCAAGTATCATCTATAGGCTCCTGATTTCCAAAATGATATCTCCAGCCCAAGCTGCTGTCTGGAACTCCAGACCTGTAGACCTCATTACCTACTTCATACTTCTATTTGATGTCTCACAGCCATCTCAAACAGAACACGTCCAAAGCTAACTTTTTATCCAACCTCCAGACCTGTTCCTCTCACAGAGGAGCTGTATTTCTGTATATCAGCTGTATATCTCACATGGGTTTTTTTTTTAGTCCTATGTCTAAAGCTCAACACTCACAAACAGAAGGAAAATACAGGAAAGGGTTCCTCTCTGACTTTTGGGGGGAAACAAGCTTATGTAAAACTAGTTTCCTGATAAGACTCTGAAATGAAGATTTAATTATTTTTTAAAGAGATGTATGTCTTCTGTCTTCCATAGTCAGGTTATCTGACTTCTTAGAAAATGCAGGTTGCATTTTCTGTGTCAGTCTGCAATGACTCCATCCTTCTCGTCACTCAGGCCAAAAACCTTGACTCATCCTTGACTCTTTTCTTTTGCTCACAGCACACATACAATCATCCCATCAGGAAATCCTACTGTTTCTACCTTCAAATTCATAGAGTCAGACCACTGTCTACCAACTCCTCTATCACCAACTGATCTGAGAGCACAACCATCTCTTTAACAATGGCCTCTTGTGTCATTTTGGGTTCTCTGAGAAGCAGATATTCTGGGACCAGAAGTGCAAGAGATCTGTTGGGTGACATGCCTGCAAAGAAGAAGGGGAAGCAAGTACAGCTGGCAGGGAAAACATCAGAGTATGACACGGGGCTGACACCTGGGAAAGGAGAGTGGTAAGGAAGCAGAACTGGACAAGAAAAGCCTCAGACTATAGAGCCACTGGGAGAGAGTCTTAACCGGGTTTGCTCCCGAGGAGCCCCTGAGCTTAAGTCCTTCAGGACTTTATCCTTTAGGAATGGGCCTTCACTAGTCCCCCTGACATGCAGGGAAAGTATGATCTTGGCATGAACATGAATACAGTTGTGAATCCAGAGATGTGGCAGCTGGGATCATCAGTCAGCTATGCTCCCTGCAGCAGGAGATGTGAGTGGCACATTTCCATGATGATCATCAAGCCTCCTATCTCATCTTTCTGCTTCTACCTTTGCTCCCCCATATTCTATTCTCCATACAACAGCCAGAGTAGTCCACCTAAAACCTGTCAGATTAATGGATAAAGAAGATGTGTGTACACACACACACACACACACACACACACACACACACACACACACACACAGTGGAATATTACTTAGCCATAAAAAAGAATGAGATATAGCGATTTGCAACAACAACAATGGATAGACCTAGAGGGTATTAAGCTTAGTGAAATAAGTCAGACAGAGAAAGACGAATACTGCATGATTTCACTTACAAGTAGAATCTCAAAAACAAAACACATGAACAAACAAAACAAAATGGAAACTCATAAATACAGAGAACAAACTGGTGGTTGCCAGGGGGTTGGGAGAAGGGGGTGAGCAAAAGGGGGAAAGGGAGTGGGAAGCGTAAGTTTCAGAAGAAATAAGTCATGGGGACGAAAGGTACAGCATAGGGAATATTGTCAATGGTATTGTAGTAGCATCATATGGTGACAGATGGGAGCTACAGCTGTAGTGAGAACAGCATAATTTATAGAATTGTTGAATCCCTGTGTTGTACACCTGAAAGTAATGTAACATTGTGGGTCACCTGTACTTCCATAAAAACAAATCAAAACTAAAACCCCTGCCAGATCATGTGACTCCTCTGCTCGAAGTCCTCACGTGGCTCCCATTTATCTCAGAGCACAGCCCAAATCCTCCTAGTGGTTATGTGCCTCCCCTTCACCTATGTGGTCCTTCCTCTACCAGGTGGCCCCTCAGTCTATCCTTTCTATTCCTCAGTCTCTGCCCAGTCTACTGACTGTTGCTAGTGCGCAGAACACTCTTTCCCATGTATCTGCCTATGAAACTGTCTCACTGACTCCAAATCCACTCCCATCTCCCCTCCCCAGGGACCCCTATTTTGACTACTCTATTGAAAACTGCATCCTGCATCCCTGAATCCCTGTGACTTCCAGTAGCCCTCATACTGTTTACTTTTCCTTTTTATTTTTCCATGGCACATATCACTTCCTAAACAGGACAGCTAGTTACCTCTTAATTACAGTTATTGCTTGGTGTCTCTCTCCCCATCCCAACCCAGAATGTAAACTCCATGAGCACAGAGACCTCTGTCTGTTCACTCACTTTATGGTATACCTCAAGCAGCTAGCACAGTGTCTAGACATATGCTCAAATACACATTTGTTAAGTGATCAAATAAATGAGTAAAGCAGAATTTGTTTGGTTTTGGGTTTATATGACATCTTGAGAAATTTTAAATATAAAAGAACATTCCTCCTTCTAAGAGGCAGTGTTGAAAATCAGAGTGATTTACCTGAAACCACTGAAATTGCTTTCAAAGCTCTGAACACTCGGAAGGTACGCAGGGATGACAGACCAAAGCTGTTTTTCCTGGCTGCTGGTATGTATGTTGCAAACCTGTAAGACAAAGCACAGGAGAAGTCTGGGCCTACTCTCGGTCCTACAGCCACACTGTATATCTCCACAAAGGCCACAAACAAGCATGGTGGAATTTGGGGCCTCACCTTCCCAACTCATCAGGAGGTCTGGTAATACCATTCTCTATTGCTATGGACCACAGATTGCAAAGGAGGCTGTGCTAACTGTTACATCTGGAGAGAGTTGAGGATTCCTTGAAATAGTATGCAGTTGTGGATACATCCATTGATAACAAAATCAATCAAAATACTTTTTGACTACCAAATTCCAGGTCCAGAGCACTTCCCTGAGGTCTCACTATGTGGCCAAGCCGAGAAGAAACACAGGCAGTCTGACTCCAGAGCCCTCACCACTGCACTACACCACTTCTCAACAGCCAGCACTGCCCAATCATTGAATTTCAAGGATAAAACTCTGATATTAATAGTATCTACTCCAAAGGGCTTTTGTGAATATTAAATAGGAAAACATATGCAAAGTGCTTAAAACAATGGCTGGCACAAACTAAGTAATGTTAGGTTTATTATTATTGTGCTGGCAAGGAGCCATTGTTGTTCTTTTTCTTTATTTTGCTGACTCTGTTTCACCACTCAGATGCCAAACTGATGTCCTTTTCTACAGGAGGAACTTCAACTCTCACCTTATGTCATATACAATATACATAATAGTAACTTATAATGGACCATGGACTAAAATGTAAGAGCTAAATCTATAAAACTTCTAGGAGAAAATGGAAAAAAAAAAAAAAACCTCCTTGAGAGCTTGCAGTAGCCAAAGATTTTTAAGACTCTGTGGTTCCTCCTACATGTTCTGACAGCCGAATTTATGCCCAATTCCTGTCCTAGCACTCACCCTACCAGATTGTGACGGTTGTTAATTTTCTCTCTTCCCATCTGGACTGTGAGCTTCAAGAGGGTGAGAACCATGTCTGTTTGTTTTGTTTTGTTTTCATTATCACAACCCCTGTATCTTGCACAGAACTTGGCCCATAATAGGCCAGTGTTTGGGAAGTGAATCGTTGAAAGAATGAGAGCATGAATGTGGCCTAGAAATGGATTCACACTGGAGACCTCTGGCCAATCGCCTGCACGGTGCTGTTCAGGGCCAATTAACACTGCACTCAGAGCTCTTGGCATTATTAGGACACAGTTACTCACATGGACCCACACAAAGTCTTGGTGGAAGCCAAGGAGCTTCTTCCCCACCCCGAGTTTCCTCAATAAACAACGTTGACATTCTTACGCTGTTACAATGACAACAGAGTCCAGCCAGTTCCATGGATCTCGAAGAAAAGAAAACTCGTCCAGAATGAAACCTCTTGCTAATATTTTTATCAAAGCTTCAAAAATATAAATCCCAGTGAAAACATACCTATAAAGCAAATCATTCAGAACAAGAAGGAACATGGTAAGTAGTGTGAACAGCAGAGAGCCCATTTTGTCTTATCTGGCCTTTATGCAGTTATTCCATTTGCATGTGACATTCAACATTCTGATTGTCAGCAAACCACAGTTCAGAGTAGTAGGTTCCTTAAGCGAGTTCTCGTAGTTAGAATTTCTGAGAAACAGGCCCACAGATAAAATTGTAAAAGTGCTACTCAATGCCCAGCTCTACAGCCATATTCCTGAGAGTCATTTTAGCCAACCTGGGACCTTAGGAATGGAAGTTGTCACTGTTATTTTGTCACCACTACTCTAGAGTTGTCACTGTGGTGTACTGAAGGGGATGATGGCAAAGGAACAAAGAGAATAAGTGACAAGGCTGAAAACGGGATCTTTCCATAACCTATATTCATAGGTCTGAAGACTTAATACTATTAAGATGTTTGTACTACTAAGTCAACTACAGATTCAGTGCAATCCCTATTAAAATCGCAATGACATTCTTTGCAGAAATAAAAACATCTATCCTGAAATTCATGTGAAATTTCAAGGGACCCTGAATAGCCAAAACAATCTTGAAAAAGAAAAAGTTGGAGATCTCATAGTTTCTTATATCAAAACTTATCACAAAGCAAAAGTAATCCAAACAGTGTGTAGCTGGTATAAACACAGACATATAGACCACTGGAATAGAACAGAAAGCCCAGAAATAAGCCCTAGCATATATAGTTAAATGATTTTCAAAAAAGAAGCCAAGACTATTCAGCAGGAAAAGGACAGTCTTTTCAACAAATGGTGCTGGGAAAGTTCAATACCCACATGCAAAAAAATGAAGTTGGACCCCTCCCTTACACTATGTACAAAAATTAACTCAAAATGGATTAAATAGCTAAGGGCAAGAGCAGAAACTATACAACTTCTAGAAGAAAATATTTGCAAATCATATATCTGATGAGAGGTTAATACCCAGAATATACAACTTAATAACAACAAAGAATTACACCATATATAAAAATAAACTCAAAATGGATTTAAAGACTTAAACATAAGAACCGAAAGCATAAAATTTCTAGATGAAAACTTAGGCAGTAAGCTCTCTGACATTGGTCTTAGCAATATTTGTTTGGTTCTGTCTCTCCAGATAAGGACAACAAAAGCAAAAGTAAACAAATGGAGCTACATCAACGTGAAAAGCTTTTGCAGGGCAAAGGAAATCATCAACAAAATGAAAAAGGCAACCTACGAAATGGAGACGATATCTGCAAATGCTATACCCCAAAGCCCCCAGAGGATAACATCTAAAATATATTTTTAAAACCCCTACAACTCAATATCAAGCAAACAATTTTATTAAAAATGAGCAGAAGACCTGAATAGACATTTTCCTAGAGAAGATGTACAGATGGTCAACAGGCACACAAAGAGACACTTAAGGTCACTAATCATGAAGAAAATGCAAATCAAGACCACAGTGAGATATCATCTCACACTTATCACAATGAACATTATCAAAAAGACAAGAAGCAAGTGTTGGCAAGGATGCAGAGAAAAGGGAGTCCTTGTGCACGGTAGATGGGAATGTAAATTGGTTCAGCCACAAAGGAAAACAGTGTAGAGGTTCCTTTAAAAATTAAAAATAGAAGTACTACATGATCCAGCAATTCCACTTCTGGGTATTTAACCAAACAAAACCAAAACACTAATTTGAAAAGACATATATACCGCTACATTCAATGCAGCATTATTTACAATAGCCAACATATGGAAGCAATCTAAATGTCCATCATCAGATAAACAGATAAAGATGTGGTATATATGCACAAGGGAATAGTACTCCACCTTAAAAAAAAGAATGAAATCTTGCTATTCATGACAACAAAGATAGACCAGAGAGTATTATGCTAAGTAAAATTAGACAGAGAAAAACAAATACTGTATGATTTCACTTATATATGGAATCTAAAAGGCAAAACAAACAACAAAATAGATGCCTAGAAACAGAGAACAAACTGATGGTTGCCAGAGGGAGGGGAATGGGAGATGGGGGATGGATGAAATAGGTGAAGGGAATTAAGAGGTGCAATCCTTAAGTTATAAAATAAAAAAAGACATGGGAATGTAATGTACAGAATAGGGAATACAGTCAATAATATTGTAAAAATTTTGTATGGAACTAGACTTATTCAGCCTTAAAAAGGAAGGGACTCCTGACACATGCTGCAATGTAGATAAACCTTGAAGTCATTCTGCTAAGGGAAATGAATCAGTCACAAAAAGATAAATACTGTATGATTCCACTTAAATGTGGCACCTAGCAGTCAAATACATAGCAAACCAATGTAGAATGGTGGTTGCCAGGGACTGGAGGGGAGTTAGTGTTTAACAGGCACAGAGTTTCAGTTTTGCAAAATAGAAAGACTTCTGGAGATCGATGGTGGTAACTGGTTGCACAATTCTGTGAATATACTTAATACCACTGAAAAACGGCTAAGATGGTAAATTTTATGTAGCATGTATTTTACAGAATTAAAAAGAAAAACCCATTTCTATTTTCTTCCCTGAGTCCTTCATCATGTTTTATCCTCAAATTTCCCTTCTTCCCCTTCTTCCTTCAAAAACAAATAAAATAAGCAAATAAAAAAACAACAACAAAACCCCACAGTATTCCATCTCTCTTGTTATAAACCCAAGCTGTCAAAAATGCTGGTTCTGCACACACACACACACACACACACACACACAGATTTCCCTTTAGGGACAGAAACAATTCAAACAATTTAAACAATCTATCATTTCACAGTAAAAGAAATGGATCTTTTTTGATAGAATATCCAGCCACTGTCAGTCCACAAGGCTAAAGAACTGAGGTCTTGGGAACTTGAAAAATCCAAAGACCAAATCCAAGAGGAGAAATGGTTGTAAGTGGCTCTCTGCTTCCATTTTTTGTTTTTTGTTTTGTTTTGTTTTGTTTTTTAAATCTGATCACCTTTTAGGTGACAGATGAACACAGAAGATTAATTCATATCTGCCCTGAAATACCATTCTTAAAACTGAGGTATAATTTACAGAATGAAGGGTATTTTTTGGAAAAAGGCTGTAATTGCAGATTTGTAGGATTTTGCAAGTCTCCATCTAGATCTCAGACCATTGAGGAAACAGCCTCTGACTGCCATTTCTGCCTCCCACCTCCTACCCCCTCCCATTCTCTCTTTTCCAGCAGAAGCCTGGCCAACAGAGGGACAGGCAGACCAACATGACATATGATATGGAGTAAAGCCATGCCCACCACCAGGAATAGGGCTTGGGAACTCCGTGACAGGGAAATCACAAACCACCAGGCAAATAATGCCCTCTGGAGTGTGTCACTGTCAGTTCAAGCATGGTTAGGGTATCCAGTCAGGGTCATGGGTGGTGTCCAGATAGGTTAACAGAACACCATGGCCATCTGTACCCCAATGTTTATAGCAGCAATGGCCATGGTTGCCAAACTGTGGAAAGAACCAAGATGCCCTTCAACGGATGAATGGATAAGGAAGATGTGGTCCATATACACTATGGAGTATTATGCCTCCATCAGAAAGGATGAATACCCAACTTTTGTAGCAACATGGATGGGACTGGAAGAGATTATGCTGAGTGAGATAAGTCAAGCAGAGAGAGTCAAGTATCATATGGTTTCACTTATTTGTGGAGCATAACAAATAACATGGAGGACATGGGGAGATGGAGAGGAGAAGGGAGTTGAGGGAAATTGGAAGGGGAGATGAACCATGAGAGACTATGGACTCTGAAAAACAACCTGAGGGTTTTGAAGGGGTGGGGGGTGGGAGGTTGGGGAACCAGGTGGTGGGTAATAGGGAGGGCACGTATTGCATGGAGCACTGGGTGTGGTGCAAAAACAATGAATACTGTTAGGCTGAAAAGGAAAAAAAAAAAAAAAGAACACCATGGCCTATCCTAGGGCCCTTTGGCATTCATTCTCTGAGAACTATCAGCTTGAAATCAATTTCCCACTTAAAAGTTTTCTAACCAAAGGACACTGACAAAACTAAAGAAACTCTCCCCCTCCTCATGGGCCTCACAACTCAATTACATGCCTTCTTTTTTTTTTTTTTAAAGATTTTATTTATTTATTTGACAGAGATCACAAGTAGGCAGAGAGAAACAGGCAGAGAGAGAGAGGAGGAAGCAGGCTCCCCCCTGAGCAGAGAACCCCATGCGGGGCTCGATCCCAGGACCCTGGATCATGACCTGAGCTGAAGGCAGAGGCTTTAACCCACTGAGCCACCCACGTGCCCCCAGTTACATGCCTTCTTTTATAAAACCATTTTCAACAGCCTTCTCCCATTCCTACTTTCATGAATCCATTGCTAGTCCCTATGCCACCAGGGGACAAGGAGCAGCTTCCCTTCAGCCTAGATGTTCATATGTTTTAGTAGTGAAAATGGTCTTTGAGCAGATTAGCATCCAATTGGGCCACTGTTTTCCATCAACGGAAAAAGAAGACTCATTGTATCTCACCAGAAACGCTAGCAGGGGAGACCACTTCTATAGAAGCAATCCCCATTCCTGGATCTGCCTCCTCCATCGATCTCACATGGTTGACTACAAAGGCTTCCAGAGACACTGCAGTAAACAAGGAGCAGCAGCCCCTGCACTGCCAGTTAGCTCCTCACATGGAATAGCTAACTCTCTAGATGGGAGACCATTTTCCCCAGCGATATTGTCAGGATGGTTTCTATTCCCAGGGTTGCCCATGCCCCTTGCTCCAAGTCACAGCCCTGAACTCATTGGCCTTAACTAAATCCCAAGTTACACTTAGCAACAGAGAAGAAGCAATCACTAAAAAGTAATGCAAAGGAAAAAGGAAAAGCTAAAACAAAACAAAACAAAAAGGAAAGCTAAAACAAAAACAAAAACAAAAAAACAGCAGAAAATTAAAATGAAATACTATACATACCTGATTAACAAAAAAGAAGGCAGGAATGAAAGAACAAGAGAAGCACAAAGGAACAAAAAACAGATGAGATCAACAGAAAACTGACAGAAAAATAGCAGACCTGAATTCAAGCATATTCATAACTATATTAAATGCAAATGAAATAAATGTTCCAGCAAAAGGCAGAGATTGAAAAATATACTGCATAATAAACAAGAACCAACTATTAACACAAAAGATACACTATTACTACAAAAACACTAAAATACAAAAATACAATACGCTATTAATACAAAAAAGGGTTGAGAGTAAAAGGATGAAAAAAGATATGCCACGCAAACAACGAGCATAAGAAGGCTGGAGTAGCTATAGTAATCTCAGACAAAACAAATACTAAAAGGAATGCTACTAGAGACAAAGAAATACATTTCATAATGATAAAAGAATGCATATATCAGGAAGATATAATAACCATAAATCTGTATGTGCCTAATAATAGTGCTGTAAAAATACATGAGGCAAAACTTGCCAAAAAGAAAAGGATAATAGACAAATTCACAATCATAGATGGAGATTTGAAACCTCTCCTCAGGAATTCATAGAAGTACTAATAGAAAGGGTAAAAAGATAAAATCTAAATGACACTATCAACCACCTTAACCTAACTGACCATTTTCAGAATATCATATCATACAACTGTAGAATCCACATTCTTTCAAATCCATGTGAAAAATTTCCCAGGATAGAACCATAAAATAAATTTCTCCTAATTTCAAAAAATTGAAATTTTACAGAGTATATTCTCTATAACCGAATTAAATTGGAAATTGTCAATGATAAGACAACTAGAAAAATATAAAATATTTGGAAATAAAAAAACCACACTTCTGAATAACATATGGGACAAAGAAGAAATCACAAGAAGAAGAAGGGAATATGCTTAACCAATAACAACACAGGGTATCAGTATCTGTGGGATGAAGCTTTAGCAGTACCTGGGTGGAAATTTATAGCTTTATACAATTGTACAAGAAAAGAAGAAAGATCTCAAACCAACTAAGTTTCTACCTTAAGAAGTTAGAAATGGAAAAACAAATTAAACTCAGAGTAAACTGAAGGATGAAATTAATAAAGACTTCGAAACCTTCATATGTTGCTGGCAGAAATACAAAACAGTGCAGCCGCCTTGGAAAAGTTTGGCAGTTTCTTATTACTCATATACTCACCATATAACACATAGCAATTCCACTCCTAGGTATTTATCCAAGGGAAATGCAAACATATAGCCACAACAAGACTTTTATACAGAAATGTTCATAGCAACTTTGTTATAATAACCAAAAACTAGAAACAACCCACATGTCCATCAACAGGTGAATGGGAAAACAAATTGTGGTATACCCATACAAAGGAATACAACTCGACAACAAAGAGGGGGAAAGTTAGTGATATAAACAAGAGCATGGATGCACCTCAAAACATGCTAAGTGGAAGAAGCCAGACATGAAAGTATGATATCATAGATACCATATGAGTCCATTATATGAAATTCTAGAAAAGGCAAGGCTAGCCTAGGGTGACAGAAAGCAGATCAAGCCTAGCGTTGGGAGTTGGGGTTAGGGGATTTACTGCCAAGAGGCATGAGGAAACTTTTAGGGTGTCTGGAATGTACTGTAATGTTGATTGTGGTGGTTTCTATCACATAATTAAATATGTGATCAAAATAAGAGATCTCTTATTATTCTGTCAATTTCTTACTCAATATACTCCTGAAAAACTAAAGCAGTAAATAGATTAAGCTAGAAAACCAAGACAACATATAAGAAAATATTCACTAAAATACAGAACTCTCTGAGTTGAAAAATTACCTTATATGTCTGAATAGTCAACTAAAAATTACAAAAAGTTAATATTTTAATTATACAAAGAACTCACCGTAATGCACCTGGGTAAAAACAAAAATGATACATGGTCAAAGATGGGAATACCCAATTCACAAACTAAAACAAAAGAGACCAACCCATCCAGAAATTAAGGAAATGTAAATATTTTCAACTCTAAAAATTAATAACTTTTCCAAATTTTTTGGAAACTATTTTGCCACCATATTTTTCAAGCATTAAAATGTAACTTAATCCAGCAAACCCATTTCTAACACTCTGTCTTAAGAAAATAGTAATTTTTTAAAAAGCAGCTATATGCAAAAATGTTACTTGTTACAATATTTATAGTAGTAAAATGCTAGAATAGTTAATTATGGTTTATTCACCTGATAAAATATTATATAACCATAAAAGTAGATCCTATAAAGACTATGTAAACCGAAAGAAAACCACTTAAAAGCTAGACATAAAATTTGTATGTGTGTTGTTTATTATTTTAAAATGTCTTTAAAAAAACAATATAAAAATATGTATACCAAACTAAAATGGGCTCTGCCAGCATTTGTGCTGGGGAAGTGGGATTGTGGGTGAGTTTGTCTTTATATATCTGAACTCTGATGTAATCATAAGTCTTTTAGGTGTATTTGTTTAAAACCTTAGGACGGACAAGCGCAGGACAAACACTTACTCAGCACTGTCGGTATTACTGTTTTCCTTACTGCAGGCGGTGGCCATGAACACACAGTTGATGATGACAGTGCAGATGATGAACATGCTGAACAATGTGACTGCTGTCTGTTAAGGCAGGTACACTACAGGGTGGCACATATCTTCAGTCATAGTGAAGGCTGTGGGCATACCTCCAGGTCTCCTTTCCACAGGTGCACCTGTCTGCTTACTGTGAATGTTGGCAAGGAACAACTTATAGCTGTCCCCTCCCCTGAAGAACTGTCCTCAGCCAAACGGCAGCCTCCTCACCGAGAGGGCTACAGTCTCCTTCCTCATGTCTGACGGCCTGAGACATAGAAAAAGCTGGCCCCTTGCTTCCAGGGGAGCAGCTCTGTGATTTATTTAGTGCTCCAGAGCTCCTGGCAGGCTCAAGCTGATGTGGGATCAGCTGAGACCCCGTCCTTACTAGCCTCCTCTTTCTGCTCCATCCTGTTTCCCTCTTTCCTTCTCCAGAGAGCACTCCACAACTGAATCACTTAAATAAAAATCTCCATCTCAGGCTCTGCTTCTAGGGAATCCAACCTGAATAGTTATCCCTTCCCATGCCCCGTACTTCATTATGTCTAGCACTCTTGTCTCCCAGTCTAAAACTGTGTCCCCACTACCTGCTGCCCACATCAGCAATGCTGACTGTCTTTACTCTTTAACACTGAGGATGGAATCTCAAAGTCTTAAGAGTGCAGGGATTCATTTAAATGGGTGAAGTGGGCAGACACAGGGTCACAGAGAGGGGCAGAGACGGGGTGAAGCAGAGCTTGCACAACCCCTCCTCACGACACTCATTTTTCCAGGTAGGAAGGCAGACCTAGTCTTCATAGAGGTTCCATCTTCAAAAGATGATTCAAATCTGGACTTTTAGCTTTATAGGGTGTCTCCAGAAAGTTTTAAACACTGTGTAGGTCCAGTACAACACATTGAGCAGCTAAATACAGAGCAAAGGTTGACAGTTTGCAACCTTTGTTTGGGTCTTAACTTAGATGTTCCTTTCTCCAGAAAGTCATCCTGGATGACTTCAAAGCACAACTACCCCTCCCAAACTGCCCATCTCACTAACGAAGTTGCCTGCCTTTAGGGCCCGTCTCCTTCTGAGGTCACAGGATCCTAGCGCAGGGCCAAGTCTTGTTCACACACAGCACTAGCAGAGGCCCTGCCACACAGCAGTAGGCCCTCAGCCAGAATTTGTTTCAAGAACGAGCTACTTCCACTCAACAAGCATGTGAACAATCTGGGGCTCTTGCACTTTTCGCATGACCTGGACTTAGTAAAAGATGCAATGAAAAGATATGAATGGACGGAGATTTTGATGGCTAAACTTCGGATTGGATTGAAAGGCCCCAAAATGAACAAGGCACGCTTGGCACTGAAGCGGTATATTGTTCTCTTTTTGTTCAACACCATAAATGTCTGCAAAAACAAACAAACACAACAAGAATTACATGCAGTGACCAAACAATATTTATCACGATTTCATTTAGAGAAAATTTAGTGGAGCCACAGATTGAGGTGTGGCTTGGCTCATTATGACCCTGACAGTTTTTGATTGTAGTGCTGTTATTCTGAAGCCCGAGGTACTTTCTGACCAGTCTACACTGTGACTCTGGACACCAACAGATCCACCATGTGGCCTGGGTCTCACTCAGAATCCCAAGATAACTACTGGACTGTGGACTGTTTACCTAGTAACTGTGGACACCAACAGATCCACCATGTGGCCAGATAAGTACTGGGCTGTGGACTGTTTTACCTAGTGACTCTGGACACCAAGAGATCCACCATGTGGCCTGGGTCTCACTCAGAATCCCAAGTAAGGACTGGGCTGTGGACTGTTTACCTAGTGACTGTGGACTGTTTACCTAGTTACTCCAGAAATGAAGCATATAGACCCTGCAGAAAAACATGGGCAGAGGCTAGTAACCAGGACGAGCAAAATCCTTCATTTCATACTCCATGGTATGTATCTATGGAGATAAGAACTAGAAGGAACTTGGAGAGATGGAACTAGTATTGAACATTCATATTCAGCAGATTATTTTAAATTATTTTGATTATAAATGAAACTTCATAACAAACCTTAGAATAGTCAAGGACCTAGAGAGCCCATATTGTTGTACTTGAGCTGTTCTACATGAGATAGTCTGTCAATCAATTCTAACCTTGAGGATCATCAACAAAAGTCATCAAGGTTCCCAGACTTGCTCTCCCATTCTCCTTACAGACATTCAGGCAAATCTGCCTGTGGTTCCCAACTGTTGGGAGAGGCCCTACAGAAGTCTTCTAGAAATGCATGTGGGTGTTTTTGATTGTCTGTCACAATTATTGGAGGCCCTACTGACCTTTATTGGGTAGGTCCAGGGATGCCAAACCCAGGACAGATCTGCTAAATGATATGCTGTCCCATCCAAAATGCCCACTGGGCTCCACTGAAGAATACCATAATTGCACCCATTTCTTCCTACTATGTCTTCCTGGGCTTTGGGAAGGAAGCAGCCTCCAGACAACAATCCATCACTCACAGGCTTCTAACATCAACTCCCAGACCTCTTCTTTCCATTAAGCCATAATCTGGCTGTCCCCTTATATGTCCCTAAAGTTGTTAGTTACAAAAGTCTTCAAAGAATGAGGATCGTTCCTGTTTCCCCATATCTCTGCTCCTTTAAGATTTGCAAAAGTACTACTTGACATGTAATCCAGTATGTTCTTATGCAGAAAAGATAAGCCTTGTCACCCAGGCTCAATATAGCAGGGTGGATGCTGCCTTGGCTGAGGTACCAGAACTTCAGTCACTGCCAACCATCAACCATCCTTTGTTGAGTTGCTGGAACTTACTTGTCTGCTGGCCATCTGGCTGCAGGAAAAAATGGAGTAAGATATTTTCTGTTGCCTCTATAACAAAAGGAAATGGGCCACAGAGTTCTCTGAAAGTTATGAGCTCAGGAGCCCAAGACCCACTTTAGGTATTCTGAGTCCTTCCTCTGGATAGAAAGAGAATTTCAGGGCAGAAAGCAAACCTCTCCCTGAGGTGGGTCACCCCAGATTAATAGGTGGCATGATATGGCTCTGCCTCTGTGTCCCTTGATATTTTATTAATGCCATCTCTGACTGCTTTAAATATTTCAGCTAATGGTGTATTTAACTATACTCACCAGGGTTTTAATTATTAAAATGATAGGTACCAGCTCCTTCTGTCTGCTTACTGACTCCACCCCTTTCTCTGTAGCTCTTCAAAATGCAAATTTCTAAAGACAGGAAGTAGCGTTAGACTACAGAAGGAGCCCTTGGGTTTGAGTCACAACTCCATCCCTTACTGGTTGTTTGGCCTGGCCTAACCCACTGCCCCATCTAGTCGTTAGCTCCCTCATCTGCGAGGTGGAGTGCTAACTTCCACGTATATCTCACATGACTTCTGAGAGTACCAGCCAGCCACATGGGGTCATGGGTGTGCAGAGTTCTAAAGAAGTATCATGTCTTCTGATTTAAACGGAGAGCCCAAGCTGAGAAGAGATGATTCTAGAACAGAACCTATCCTCTCAGGACTGTCTACAGCACACCAAGCTGCTGCCTGCTCCAGTCTTGAGGCAGAGACCTCCACCAGTTAACTCACATTTAACAACTCTGCCTCCAAGAAGACTCTGGAGTTCTGGGGCATAAGAAGGAAAAATACTGGACTGTTTCTGTTCCCTCATCTCTCATCCCCTTTCTTGTTTTTCCCACTCACACCCCACTTTCCTCTATACACACAGTTCCCATTTGGCCTAGTAACCCTAGGTCTGTCCCAATATAAGGACATGCCAAGCAACATTTCTCTGGAGAGATCAATTTCTTATGGTTGCCAGCAGAAAATGGTCTCAGTATCTCATATTTCTAGGACTTGTCCCCAAATTTACTTCCTCTTTGAACTCAGTCTGGTGAGGTAGACTTTCCATTCTCTGCTGGGTCACACAGTGAGATGATAATGGTAAGGTCTTCTGAGCTTTTCTTGAAAGCGGAGGACTGTTCTCACTGCCCCAGTCTTTCAAACAGCCATCAAAACAGCCCAGAACTTACATTTCCTCACTCAGGAGTCCCTTTAATGAACTTTTACTAGAATTTCCCTATAAGAGCTACATTCAGGTAGGTTAAACAGCAAGCCTGTCACATATTGGCATGGATTTACATAAAATCCTCCATATGCCCACATGAACCCGAATGTTTATAGCAGCAATGTCCACAATAGCCAAACTATGGAAATAACCTAGATGTCCATCAACAGATAAATGGATAAAGAAGATGTGGTATATATATATAATGGAATACTATGCAGCCATCAAAAGAAATGAAATCTTGCCATTTGCGACGATGTGGATGGAACTAGAGGGTATTATGCTTAGCAAAATAAGTCAATCAGAGAAAGACAATTATCATATGATCTCCCTGATAATGAGGAAGTTGAGAGGCAACGTGGGGGGTTTGAGGGGTAGTAAAAGAATAAATGAAACAAGATGGGATCAGGAGGAAGACAAACTATAAGGAGCTCTTAATCTCACAAAACAAACTGAGGGTTGCTGGGGGTAGGGGAGTAGGGAGAGGGTTGTGGAGTTATGGACGTTGGGGAAGGAATGTGCTATGGTGAGTGCTGTGAAGTGTGTAAACCTGGCGATTCACAGATCTGTACTCCTGGGGCTAATAATACATTATATGTTAATAAAGAGTACTTGCAATTAAAAAAAAAGTAAGAATCACCATCAAAATTCATATGCTAAATTCCTAAAATTTGTGATGTTATGTGATGCTTTCTAAATAAGAATATACAGAAGAGATTCCAGTCCCCTAAGACTTTGTAAATTAGCATAAACATATTGACTTAAAATAAGATTTAAGACAACAAAAGAGCAGGCTATATTTATGGCAGTAGCACTTTGCTCAGGGAATTGTGTCAATAAAATGCAGGTAATTGTAAAAAAAAAAAAATTCTCCATATGCCCAGTTGACTGCCATATTCTTGGACTTCATTTATTGAACTTCTATTATGTGTCATGTTGGTCTGTGGCTCGGGACTCGAAAAATCTCACTTAGTAGCCTAAAAAGCCTATAGTTGAGAAGTTTGCTGAGGAAAACTCTTACTGCTGAAATGGACATTTTTGGACAGTGATATTCATCTTTCATATAGGCATAATGCTTTACAGTTTATAAAGTGCTTCTATATCATACCCATGTTATAGGAAGCAGATATGATCCCCATTTTACAGATCAGAAAAATGAGGTTTAGTGAAGTGGTTTATCTGAAGTCAAAAAGCCAATCACTTAAATGGCCTACACCCAATTTTTCTGTTAGTCCAGTCCTCTTTCCTGACACCATTTTTTCCCTCTGTTTTCCTTTTAACCTTCCTGCTGCTTCTAGTCCTCCTCCTCTTTGCCAAGACATACATTACAGAGAGAAAATGAGGACTGAAAGAGGTTTTCAGGAGTACGAAGGCATCAAAAAGTAGTGATAGCAAAGGAGAAAGACAGACATCCCTGTAAGCTCCAAGATCAGTGTTTGGAGAGTCTTGTAACTGTCATTATAACTGCATGGTTAGAACACTCTAGACCCCCAGTCAACTACCTTATGATTTCTGTAGAATGGGTCCAAGTCTTCCAGAGGCCTTGCTATCAGCTCACGGGGAATGTCACCATAGAGTTTGGGCAACTTCCTGGAGACCTTTAGGTCAAGCTGAGGCCGAGGCTGGGGTTCTGAGGTTGTCTGGTCTTTGCACTTCTTTTTCTCCTTTTGGATGGCAATCCTCTTCTCAATTGTAGCCAGGGTGTCAGAAGTGAAGGGACGGAAATTCCGCTCATCTGGAAAGATCACTGGGTAGCACCTGTCATCCATCTTCATCCTCAAGAGAGAGATAAGTGGTAGGTCCTCAGAGAGCTCTGGAAGGTAGAAATCACACAGCTTGTCCTGGAATTCCACTTTCTAAGGATGTTGTCATGGGCAGCTATAAGAATTAGGTGAAGTGAGGGGACTTGGGAATTCATTGGCTGTGGAGCAGGTCAGAAGAGGTGACCACCATTGTGGATATAGCAGGGATTTGGGGCATAAGGAAGACCAAAACAGGCCATCATTCCTGGAGGACCTGGATGTAAGTGGCAAGTTAAGTTCAGGAACAATGGGCAGAAGACGCCCAGTCTCTAAAACTGAGACCCAAGCACTGAGCAAGAGAGTAATACCGAACCTGCCAAACTACTAAAGTGGGACCTGTAGATGGTGACTCAGTGGCTGCAATGTGAACAGGAGCAGAAAGGATAGGGAATTAAGTGGGACATAGATATGGGTTGCAAAATCAAAACTATAAGTGCATGTGTCTTCTCACTGGTCAGCAAAGGTCTTAAAATGTGGTGGAATGGAAACAAAAAGGCTACGAACACGGGCACAAACACTTGAACTAACACCTATGATTCTAAGCCAACTTTCTTACTTCTGAAACCCTAATCTGGCAGAAATGAGACCCCGAGAAAGCATCAAGGATTTGCCAAAACTAACAGGATCATTCTGCCATGGGATAATAGCTGTATTGGCCCCTATCCCTGACAGCCCCTTTTATAAGGACTTCCTCTACAACCTCAAGTTTAAAAGTAGGCTCTGAGAAAATGCAGTAGTGCTCAGGTTAAATGCCTTCACTCCCCATGCCAAGCATCCTATTCCTTTCTTATATACCTGAATGTCAATCTAATATTGGTTCCCAAGGCACTCCAGAGAATTACATGGGTAATCAAACATAGCATTGGTTTGCTCATTCAGCAACCACGTGCTCAGTGTCTGTTCTAAGAACATGGCTAGGCACTGATGGAGAAGAAACAACAGCCCCTCCTCCTGGTCCTAAAAATTATGCTGCCCTGGTGTAGTAGTGGTAAAGACAGATAAAAGATAGGAAATTACAACAGAGTAAGACAGATGTTAATATAGGGAGAGGTAGAGGGTGCTATGTTTGTGCATGGGATAGGTGTCTAACCGGTCCTGTGGAATCAGGGATGATCTGCCAAAGATTTAATGTCCCAGTTGAAACCTAAAGGTGATGTAAGACACAGACAAGAAAAAAGAAGGACATTAGAATGTCATAGGAGAAACAAACAACATGTACAGGGACCCATGGGTGAAAAAGAACATGGTATCTGTCAACAGGTTCTGTCTACGTGGGATGGAGATTTTGTGGGATGGGATGGCCAGATAAGGTCCCAGTCAGCATTAAGAGAGCATGTGAGGCCCTATAATACTTAGTAACTATCATGGGTTTCACCCCGAGGGTAATGGAGAGTTGCTAAAGAGTGTGTGGTGGTGGTGGTTGTTACAGAGGAGTAACACTACCAGGTTTTTAAAAAAATATCTCTTGTACTGATGAGAATGGATAGGACTTAGTACCGGGGACTAAAGGAGGTGAGGAGCTGGAACTGAAGAGAATGTTCCAACAATCACAACCACTAAGGATGACTGAATGGAGTGGGCGGATCTGAAAGTCACTTAAGAAATACCTTTGATTAGTGATTTACAGGGAGGGAGAGATTTGAGGGACAGGAAGGAGCTGAGGTTCCCGCCTTGGGCAGCTGGGTCAGCATGGTGCCACCCACTCAGAGAGTAGTACGACAGAAGGAAGAAGCTTTGGGGGAATAAACGGAATTTAAAACAGATGAAATTGAAGCTGTTTGTGGAACCTGCAAGTGGAGAGAACGAGGAGGCATTTGAATACAGAGCAATCATAGCTTACACACATTAGTCTTTGAAAAAAGCATATAAGAAAAAAAAAAACATAATCAAACTTCTCTTAAAAATTCCTCAGGAAGGCACCAAACTGAGGAAGCATCCCACCTATGTGGTCAACAAGGTGAATATGGCCAGTTTTTCTTCTGGTGCCAGACTAGTCACCTTTTCTTCAGTTAACCCACAGATTGTGTTTAAGGGCCATGATAAAGGTAATGTATATGTCTTTAAACATATTAAGGGTAGTTTGAAGCCCACAGTATGGGTATATATCATACATCAACTGAAATGACATAGGGAATCTAGATTCACTGTATTCTGTTCTATTCATTCAGGGTCAAACTCTTTATGGATGTTCCTGGATGATGGAATTGGCCACACTACTTAAATTACTCTCTCTCTCTTCCCACCCCTGCATTCCCCCTCCCTTCCATTCTGCTCCCCTTTCTCTCATAAACATATATGATTGAATTGGTATAAATGAAGTGGAAATATAAAGAGATTGTACTGTATTTGGTTCTAGTGCTCACGAAAGACATTTGAGTCAGGGATGAATTCCTCTGTAGTCAACAGCATATGAATGTTAGGTGATCCTAGAAAATAGATGAGCCTAGAAAGACCCTGGATGGCAAAAACTAGACCTTATGCTAAGTTATAGCAAGGAATGTAGTGCAGGGTTTCTTAAAGAAGAAACTGGACACTCTGACCCTGTTACTCTGAAGCTGGGAATATTTTACTCAATTTCTAGTAGAAAAGAGGCTTGATGGAAATAAGTAACACAAAATAAAATTGAGACCCCCACAAAGGGTGCACATTAAAATTTGTTACAGATGCTGAAATAACTAAAGAACCACGTGTTAAAGTTGACATTGAAAACTACAAAAATTGACCTGGAAATAAGAGGACTTTATAATAAATAAATAAATAAAAATTATCAACTCAAGTAAATCTGATGAAATAAAATCACATGCAGTAAAATTTTCTTAATAACTGAAAAACTGATGAAAGAATTAAATATCTTTAATAAAAGCAGACTCAAAAAATGGACTATAGAAATTTAGGCTGTGCATGCAAAATTAAATTAATAAAAATTAATATGGTGTAACTGATAAAATTTAGAATGATTCAAATCTTCATTGTGAAACTTATACCTCAAATACTTGATTCTGAAAATTTTTCTTACAGAAAATAGATTGCATTGCATGGAAAATTGGTTGAAGAATTAAATTGGCTGAATATAATTCTTTTCCAAGCTTCACTAATAATCAAGTATGATGGCAAATTTTTCAGACACTGAATGATTCTTTACAAAAAGATCATTTGAGTATATGCTCCCAAACAATGAAAAGAGAATCCAAAAAATGGTGGATGCTTGAAATCCAAAACATGGGGCACCTAACCCAAGCACACAATAAAAAAATTCCAGGATGACTGTACTACAATCAGCTTAAAAAATCAATTGATCCAACTAGAATTAGAAATCAGAGAGCCCTTTAGGAATAGAGTAAATTCTCTGTAACAAAGAATATGATTAAGCAACGGGTTTCTTAATATGTAAAACAGAAAGGCAATTAGAAGTTCAGTCAGATTGGGAGATGGAGAGGAGAAGGAAGTTGAGGGAAATTGAAAGGGGAGGCGAACCATAAGAGACTATGGACTCTGAAAGACAACCTGAGGGTTTTGAAGGGGCGGGGGTGGGAGGTTGGGGGAACCAGGTGGTGGGTAATAGGGAGGGCACGTATTGCATGGAGCACTGGGTGTGGTGCAAAAACAATGAATACTGTTACGCTGAAAAAATTAATTAATTAATTAAAAAAAAAAAGAAGTTCAGTCAGAACAATAGGTCTTAGGAAATTCAGGTTTGATGTATGAAGCCAACTAAATGGCTTGAGCAGCTGACAGAGGAGGAAAAGAAGAAAGTCCACTTGACGTTGACACTTAGGACATTCTTTTTCATGCAACAGGAGGTCCGTGACATCAGAGTTCATTCCCTTCTCTATGGGTCCAAATATGGTTCTTGGTTTTAAAGACTAGAAACTTCAAAATCATTGGATCATAAGACTTATATACCAGTTTTTAATTTTAACAATCATCCTACAGATAAAGCATAATTAATTACAGTTATAGAATAGAATTCAAATGATATAAATGTTATAAAATGTTATTACAAACTAGAGTTGGAAAGCAAAGGGGAAGGGAGACTCAGAGCCATGAATTTCTTCATCTTAACCACGTGGAGAGTCAGACATTCTATGGAAGGTCAATGGATCAAGCAATCGAGTATAAGTCTAACCCTTAAAATTATTCGGGTACTCAAGGGCAAGACCAAATGAAAAATATACTAACTAGCAGAAACTGGAGGAACCATGGTGACAGCAGAAGGATTACTGTCAGTACACTAAATTCCTTATCTTGCACAGAGACAATTTATAACTCCTACTTAATCTTGATGAATCAAAAAAATAGAAGCATAAGAGAATCAATTAGAGTTAGCCAGACAATGACCGGAACACTGAAACACTGAAAGGGTTCAAAGTGGGATTGAGAATACAGGTGAAGGTGAGGACATTTTATTTTTCACATGATACCCTTCCCAGCATTCCTTGCTTCTGAGTTGTTTGAATTACGTGCATGTAACTATTACTTTTATAGATTTGCGAAAGGACTGTAAAAATCCTCCATGGCTCCAAACATCCTTGGATTTAACAAGAGTCAAAATATCGGGTACAATGACAGGCTCTAAACCTCTTTGAGTCATAAAGGAAGGATGCATAATCCCAACTTGCTGTCCTAACCAGGAGGCCAGTGACATGTGAATTGTGATTTCACACAGGAAACCAAAGTGACTGAGAGGCCCATGCGGAGGCCCTGCCAAGCCTCCCCGATGTGATGCACTAGACTTGCAGGGGCAGTGGGGAGTTGCCCAGCAGAAAGGGCTCTGCTCCTCCTTCTCTGGGAACTGGCCCTCAGGAGGCTCACAGGCCTACTCTCACTGAACAGACGAAGTCAAGCACTCATCCAGGAAAGAGAGCTGAGGCTTCACTTCCCTAAGCAGAGACCCTAAATTTGGCGAGAATTCACTTGCAGTTAAGATTAGGTAGCTCCAGGCTTTACTTCCAACCTACAAGCCTTATATAGGGATTAGATCTGAACTCCAGTTGCTCACTCATTCATGCACTGCGCGCTGGAAATGCAAAATGGTTTAAAACACCATCCCAGCCCTCAAGGTTCTTGCAATGTGGGGATTTAGGTGAGTTAAGGATAGAGGATGAAACCACACAGTGAGTGTGGCTGCACTAGGGAGAAATCTAGATGCTCTGGGAACCCAGCGGACACAGCGGTTAATGAAGAATCAGAAATCATTGAGCTGGGAGGACAATGGGAGATGTGCGCATGTGTGAAAACACGGAGGGCAGCAAAGGGCTTTTGTTTCTTATTTATGACTCTACCAGTCATTATAAAATTTGCATAACTTCCCTGTGCTACACATCAGCAGTTTGCCCACCAGACCTTTCCCTATCCTGTTCTCTCTCAGAGCCTGTGCAGCTGATTCCCATGGGCCCCTTAGTGGGATCCCCTGAACTCTGGCTTTTGGCTAGGTTTGGCTGACGGGAGGCACCAGCAAGAGACCCAGAGAATAATGGAGAGTGAGGTCAGGTTTTTTCTCCCCATCCCTCCGCCAGTGGCGGCCATGCACCACAGCTCCTGCCATGTGACCTATCCACAGGGCTCTCTCTGGTTCTGTAAAACCTCCCTCCCTGGGCCCCTTCAAATGTAGGTCTAATGACAACCTGTTCTCACCATACCTGAAAACTGCACCCTCACTGGTTCCTGTTCCTGAACTCTGCCTCCGTTTAAAAAATGTCCCTTTAATAAAATAGCCTCAAAATGCCCAGTTTGAATGTGCCATTTGTTTCCTGCCAGGGCCCTGGCTGATGGAATCATCCATTAAATAAAATATAGAAAACAAGAAAAGGAAATGATCACCCACAAACAAAAGCCACCTAGCATATGCACGTTTTTAACATTTCTTTCTGGCAGTCTTTATGTCCATATATTTAGTAGCTGACATTGTCATGCATATGCAATTTTCCTTGATGAACTTTTCAATTAATGTGGTTTTACAAACATTTTTACAGTGATAGCAATCATTTAATGGCTTCTATCCTGTTTCGGGTAAAATTTTAAGTGTGTTAACGTTACATTATCTCATTTAATCCTCAGAACAATCTCATGGAGAAAAAGAACAATGTCATGAGATAAATATTATCTGTGGGGGGTTTCTGAAAGGAAATATTCATCTGGAATGAAGGTGAACCATTTGTGTCCTTCTTTTAAATAGGCAGGGGTTTTAACCTTATCTTCTTAGACTACTGTTTTCTCTCCAATTTTCTCTGACAGTAAGAAGCCAAACTGGACAACCTGATCCTCACACTTTACCCTAACCAGTAGGGGAAGTCACTGGGGAAGCCACCAGAGGTTTGCAACTGCACGACCAAAACATTTCTATGTGGCTCTGGTATACACAATCTGAAACTCCACACTGAGATTAATAAGAGCTCTAAACTATGGGCTAAGCACTGGGTCAAATGCTTTAAGTAGATTATCTCTCATAATCTCTCTTAACTTCCCAGGAGATCTACAAGGTGGATGTTGTTATATCATCCACATTCTACAGAAGAGAACAGGAGACCTCAGAGAAATTGAGATACTTGCCTCTGATCACATAAGGACATGCTAGAGAAACTCAGTCCCAAGTAATCACCACCATGTAATCCACCTACCTGCCTAGTTCTTCCTACTCCAAGCTAAGACACCTCAAGGAGGTGAGAGAAGGGAGTCACGAGAAGAAAGCCACACAGCTTCCAGCTGGTCTGGGCGGGGTCCATGACACCCTCACTGTGTGATGTGCTTCCCAGGACATCAGCCTCACTGCCACCCCCACATGCATTCCACCGCCCCACCATGACACCCTCCCATACACCCAACCCAGACAGCCCAAAGGTAATGTACCCTATAAGATGGCCCTTTGTCCATTTGGGGTGGTTTTCTAAACAATAAGATCTTAACTTTGGTGACACAGAAGCCAGGTCCATCAATGCGGCTTACAAAAAATAATATCCCATAAGAAAATCAGAAAACAAATGAACATGAACAGACTTTGACACAACTGATCTCAATCCAAAATCAATCCTAGATTGATTAGCTCTTCAGAAAAAAAAAATTTTAAGTATACATTAATTTCTGATTAAATTAATTTGGGCACAGAGAACTCAGAAACTATTTGGAGGATTTGCATGATAGTCTCAGGATATAAGACTTGAACATAACTTCTCTAGAAAAACCCAATTCCTGACATGAAGCCCAGTGTTGTGAGCACTTATTTGGCCGGTAGCAGGTCTCCTGTCCCCATGGCCTCAGGCCTTCTCAGAGCGCTTGAAAGGAGGAGAACTACCTCCATCGACCCCCGTAACCTGAGCCATGCATCTTCTACCTGGTTCCTGACTCTGATTTGAGCAGGAAATGATTACAAAAGGCCTGTACCCCATCCTGATGGAAAAAACACAGCAAGTTCCACAGTGACAGGCCTAGCCTTAAAAGCACGGAAGAATAGAGCTGCCCCAGCCCAGAGGACTTACCTGCCTTGGTGAGGTGGCTCCAGACAGCAGCCCCAGTGGCACCTCTCAAAGCTCTCCGCGCAAGTGTCTGAGAGTCTGAGCTCCTGCTCCTGGCAGTTGGAGGCCTTCTGGGAGGGGCGGCTCGGAAGCTGGGTGGAGAGCGTGAGGAAGGCAAATGGGAACATGGCCAAAGTGATTTTAAAGAATCGTGTAGGAAACCCTGTAACCGGAGAAGTGACTGAGATGGTACTTACATTTATACTTTGGAAGCATCTGCCTTTAATCAGCGCTTAATCTAACTCTGCAGAAAGCATCATTAATAAAGAAACAGGTTGTTTTTTTCTTTGACCTCATCCAAGTGGGTGAGAGAACTGCGAAGAGTCCATCTGAAAAGCCATGCTGGGCTTCTCCAAGCAGCGTAGCCTGCAGGCCACCTAACCCAGGCACTCTGGGGTTTTGCCCCCCAGGACTTACTAAGGCCCACAATGTGAAATTGCTCATAAGGTACCCAGTCAGCTGCTCCTCCTTTCTTTTTTCTTTGCCACCAACACTGGGGGTCCCCACTTATGAAAATACATGCTTGCCTATGTGGTTGTCATAAGGGACACCAAGAAAATCCCTTAGCCTCCAAAGCAACTCCAGAATGTATCTGTCCTCAAACTGCAAACTCCCCCGAGTTAGCTTTTGGTTTACTAATTCTCAAGGACAACTTGGATCTCTTTGTAAAGTGTCATACCATAAGCTATTTTCAGCCACTGTCACCTTCCAGAGGCTAGATGACAGCCAACAGGGATACACAATTCAAGACGCGTGTTTACATGGGGGCAGGAGGTAGGAAGTAGGTGTTTAAAGGAGTGTTGGAGTAGAATTACAGGCAGATTTGGGTCCTGCCAGAAGTGGCACTGAACACTAGTCAAAAGAACTGGGCATAAATCCCAGCTCTACCAGTAAAGCTGCATGGTATTGGATAAAGCACTGAATTTTTCTGAGCCTTAATTTTCTTTGTATAAAATGGGATAATTCTTTCAAACCTCCTTAGTCTTAAGAAGCAAATGTGATGATAGCTAAACTGCAAACACTGGATATAAGAGGGAAAAAGGCCTGGTTGTTTTTATTCCCCAACTGACTCAACACCTAGATCCCACGAAGAGAAACTGAAATCACAGACATGGGATTAGTACCAGGCTTGGCACAATGTATATGCCCTCACTTTTTAAAGCAGTGATGATCAGAAATTCTAACCCTCTCTGATTTCAGAGTGATTCTCAGAATAACAGAAGACCAAAGAATAGGAGAAGTACTTAGAGTTAATAAATAAGCATTTTTATATGGATAAAAAAATGTGTGGCAAAGAGGTAAAGGAGGCCTCTAAATCCATTATCTTAAAAGGTCCTGGCCTTTTTAAATATAAACTCTTCGCAAATATTATTTTCCTAAGCTATTAAGTCATTTTCTGACTTCCCACTCTGAAGTTTCAGAGAACATCCTAGCTTCATCTTCAAGGTGAATGCAAATGATTCCAAATGTAAGGACTTCTAAAGAGTAACATACAAACACAGGCCAGCCAAACAGTATGGGGTTTGCATTCAGGACTTTCCGCAGACTCCCTCCTTCCCCTAAGAACTTGGGGAAGGCAAATATGCATTTGAAAGCTGGAGCAGATAAGCAAAATAAGTCAATCGGAGAAAGACAAGTATCATAAGATCTCACTGACTTGAGGAATTTGAGAGGCAGGGCCTGGGTGGTGGAGGAAGAGAGGGAAAAATGAAACAAGATGGGACCAGGGAGGGAGATAAATCATAAGAGACTCTTAATCTCAGGAATCAAACTGAGGTTGCTGGAAGGGAGGGGGATGGGAGGGATAAGGTGGCTGGGTGATGGACATTGGGGAGGGTATGCACTATGGTGAGTGCTGTGAATTGTGTAAGACTGATGATTCACAGACCTGTACCCCTGAAGCAAATAATACATTATATGTTAATTTAAAAAAAAAGAAAGAAAGCAAGCTGGAGCAGAATCCCTGTGTTGAGTCCTCATAGTAAGAAGATGCTAATATCAGCACAGGATCAGGATGCCCCACATTTGCTTTCTTGGACCATTCAGCATTGTCACCTCTCTTTGGGTGCTAGCAGGCAGCAAGACCCTGCTGGTTTCAGTCTTGCCATCTGATAAGCTAACAACCTTCGACATCAGTGGCCAAGTCAGAATCGTCAGCTTTAACTGCAGCCACCCATCCATTTGTTTATTTAGCAAAAATGACATTGAACCTCCACTATTCCAAATATCCGAAAATACCAAAACAAGACCTGAGTCCTTAAGGAGCATGCTGTCTGCTGCATGAGAACAAAAAATGTACAAAGAACTATAAGCAAGAAAGACAGCATCAAGAAGCTGCAAGCAAGATGCAAAAAGAGGTCTCCACAGAAGGGATCAGGAAGCAACACATTTTGGGAAAGCTTCCAAGAAGAGGTAGGATTTGAGCTGAGGCTGAGACAATGAATGAGAACTCAGTATGCAGAGCAAGTAGGGATGGACTTTCCAGGAAAAGCCAGAACAAGGACACACAGGCCTGGAAGGACAGGACATGTGTAGAGAATCTCAAGTGGTTCTCTGAGGGGGGAGAGGTGACAAGGAGAGGGACACAAGGGAAGAGGAGATTTTGCATGGCCTTGCATACCATTTGAACACCACTAAGGAGTTTGAACTTGAACTTATATTGAGTCACAGGCCTGGCACTGGCAAAATCTTAAGCTTCTGATAACATATAACCACCAAATCTTCTGTTTCCCTGATGTGCACCCCTATTGGTATCTCACTGACAATAAGACATCCATGCAAGTAAACAATGTTCATGGATAACACTGAGGGTAGTGACATGCACCACAGCAGGTGTGGCAGCGAAAGTGGATGGAACATTTGTGGGAAAATATGGAGGGAGCAAACTAACCAAGGGGAACTAACTGGCTGTGACTGATTTAGCTGAAGTCAGAGGTGGTCTGAGGAAATGTAGCAGTGGTACCAAAAGCAGCTGCTCTACTCAGAAACCTCCTAAAAGCTGGTTCTTGTATATTCTGCCTTCCCCTAATGCCACAGGGTCAGCCAAAGGTTAGCATGTACATGTAGAGACAAAGGTTTCAATGTCCAGCTCCTGAGGTCTCTTGCAACACAAGAGTGAAGACTGTTTCATCTTCTAACTTCCACAGTTCATTCCTGGCTCCTGCATTTAGCATTTAGTTCACTGTGCTTCTACTTTCTGATATGTATGCTGATATGATATGTATTTCTGGTATGTGGTATTAAGGAGTCTTTTAGGTGCAAGTAACAAAATCCTAAGCACAGTATACAGTATAAGCAGAAAAGAAACTTTACTGGCAAGGATCACAGGTGTCAGATAGAATCCAAGGAAGAAATGCTGTGAACCCTCATGGAATAGAACCAAAAACTGAAGACCTGTAGGAAACTCAGAAAGCTCCATCTCTCTTCATCTCCTGTTTCTACTGCTATTCCTCAGCCTCTACGCTCCACTGTTCTACTGTACACTAGCTTTCTGTGGTCCTAGTGGACCTATGTGTTTAAATGCAAAGCCCTTTCATTCTGGGACACAAAAATCCCTGGGGAAGGACCTGAATCATCCCACTTGGCTCCAGTACCTGACTCTGAACCATCAGCAGAGGTCAGGGAGCTGGAGGTCAGGCAGTTCTCACTGCCAAGCTGAGAATGGATCCAGGAGAAGCAGCTCCTAAAGAACCCCCAAATGGGGACAGCACCAACATCACAATGTTTTAAGGATTAAATGAGGCAATTTGTATGAACTTCTCTTTGTACAGTCTTAAATATTAAACAAAATACAACTTTATGGATCTTTGGAAACCAAAAAGACCCGGACACCAATCCTACGTTGCTGTGCCACCTAAAAGCCATGAGCTCTCTTTTTAAAATGTCTCTAAATCTTGGTTTCTTCTTCCAGAAATGGCACTGATAACACCTACTGTCCACAGCATTCATGAGGCTTAAATGATCGGGGATTACACCACTTTGTGGACTGTAAAGCACAAGCTAAAATAAATGTAGGTGGTTGTGGTAAGAGTCAGTGTTCACACACGTGGCTGCCTGCTAGCTACAGTGCCCTTACCCATCCCCACAGATACAAGTACCCACGTTCCAAATTCTTGATACCCACCACAGCTCCTCCCATATTTAAGCTACAGTGGATTGCTAACTTGTTTGCATAGGAGGGAGAGGGGACTAGGTGGAGGAAGGAAGGGAGGGAGGCAGAGAACTAGGCAGGGAGACAGGCATGCCGCCAGCCTGAGGCTGGGATAGGTGGCCAAGTCTATATGCAAGCCCAGTGAAGGGACTGGCTGGAAGTCAAAAAGGATATAATTAACTTAAGAATCACAATAAACTTGTAGCCACACTTAATAGGTTTCAAATATTTTCTCAATTTACCCTGGCTTCATTCTTCTCTGTTTGCCCTTGGTGAGGAGGAAGGGAAGGGAAAAAGGCAAGGAAAGAAATCTTAAAGGGACAGCACTCCCAAGCACGTAAACAAGAGGAACAGGTCTAGGCTCTGAGCACTCAGGGGCCTGCCTGACATTAGACCTCTGTGCATCCACTTCTCAGAGAACACAGAGACGAAGGTTGTTGAGCTGTAGGGACAGAAAGAAATACATCTGACCTATGAAGCTGCCTTGCCTGACCACCCATTCCAGCCCCCCTCCTCAACCCTCCTCTCCAGTAGCCCTTAATACCCTAGAGGCTGAAGGTGGTCTTCGGGCTACAGCTGAGTGTCCTCTGAAGAATTCAGGCAGGTTTGCCTCATGATGCCCTAGTTGTTTTGTCATTTCAGCTTTTTCTGTGCTTTTTCCTGACTGAGCAGAAAAGGGATGTTGGTATTTCTGGAGCAAATGTAAAGCCATCTGGAAATGAATTCACAATGTGTACGGAAGAGAAACAAGGTTTTCTGAGGTTCAAGTTCAGAAACAGAGGGACTGGGTGTCACAGGAGGCGTCGGAAGACCCTCCTCTTCAGCTGCATCTTGGATAAGTGCTTCACACAGAAACCAAACGTGATGATACTCAGCTCTCTTCGAAATCCTGGGCACAGTAGCTCCTCCGGCTACCTCCATAAAAGGTGGCCTGACCAAAACCTCTGGAAGTACTTGAGCCCGTGGCCATCAGTGGCTATCGGAAGAATGTATCCTTCTATCTGTAGCACAGCTGTTAGCTGTCTACCCCTCAGCTGTCTCCTGGGCCCACTCCTGCTGTCCCTTGCCTTTGGCCTGGGGAAATCTCTCTTGGCCTTCCCCAGCCCCACTGGACCCTCAATTCTTTTCATTCACTTTAATTTCCTACCACTTTCCTCTCAAGAATGAGGCAACTTTCTTTCCATGACTTGAGCGTAACAATTTGAACCATATTCCCTTCTTTCTTAAAATGCATGCCCTTGGGTCTCATCTGCCATCTTAAGCAATTTATCTGAGTATTCCCTTCAAATAAATAGTATGTTCTCTGTAAAAGAAATTTTAGTAAGAAGCATGTCTCCACCTCATTGGACTGCCACAATTTGGAACTAAAGGTAATACTGTCTTACTTTGTTTGCTGTCAATTTTACATTTAATTTTAGAAATTAAAATGGATACCAGAGATTTCAATTAATTTTTTGATGCCTTATTTTTAAGGCAGCTTAGTCTTAAAAGACACCATGAAGTGAGTGTGTATATACAGGTTCCTAGATGCCTGGAGAGTCAGATCATTGGGGTCCCTCTGCAGCTCTTCCCCCTCTGCTCCTCTCCACTCTTGAATTATCTATGCCCTGAACAGTCCAACTCGTCATCATCTCAGCCCCTTAATGCCAGTGAGACCACTCCCCCACAACACCCAGCATGAATTTTCTTCTTAGAACGGGTCAGGTCAGTCGGCAGTAGGCGTACCCTGACTATGGGACCTTTGGTGAACTCCCAGAGCCCTAGTACCTTGCTCAAGAGAAAAGCCCTGTGTGGGTCTCCTTCAGGCCCTCTGAAGGCCCAGGCTTCCTTACCTCCACACCCTTAGGCACATCTTCTACTATCAGGGAGCCCAACAGACCTCAACAGAAGGACAAAACTGCTACCAGGGTCCCTGTGGGTTCTGAGGGTCTCACAGCCTCAGTGACTCAAAGCTACAGCCCTGTTGCCCCAATTCTCTTATTACCACCCCAGGCCCAAACCCAGAACACAAGTGTCTGATGAGGGTCCCTGGGAGCCCAGGTATGCATTCATACTCACTCATACATAGAAGGAGAGAGAGAGAGGAAACGCAGCAGAACAGAGACGTGAAAGTAAATAAGACCCAGAAAACCTAAAGTTTCTCTGGGGTCACTACCTGATTTCTTCTGTAAGCTTGGGCTCCCCAAACCCCAAACACCATGAGGCTAAGAAAGGGAGGCTCACAGACCTGGTGGTCCCAAAGAGGAGACAAACCAGCAAGCAGGCAGACAAATGGCACTCTGGGTGGTCCTGGCCTGGCTAAGGCTCACCTCCCTGACCTTATTACCTACTCTCATGTTATTTGGAAGCTCATGCCCAAATCCACATGGTGCTCCTGCTAGGACCCTGCACGGATTGGCCTATCCCCTATGTCCTCCCTGAATCCACACCAACATTCAGAACTCAGCTGAAGCCCTCTCCTCTAGGGAGCTTTTCTCACAGCAAGGTCTTACTTTGGTGACATCGACTGTCCCCCACTTCCTCCTCTGACCATTTCATGTTGGATGAGCCTCATCACCCCATTTAGGTTGCAGGCTGGTCCAGGGCAAAGACTGTGTCCTCTTCCCTTGCATCAAGCAGCACCGAGCCTGGAGTTCATGGTCATAAATTAACATTCAAGTTCCCCATTAAATGGAATGAAGGAAGCTAGATGAGAGACAGCTCAGCTGGTTCCAGAAAGACACTTGTACTTCAGAGCTCGAGGAAAGCAGGAGGAGGGCGGGAGAGAGGGAGAGAGAGGGAGAGAAAGGCTCACTAAAAGCTTATGAAATACACAGAAGAGCTGAGCACCAGAACAAAGACTCATTTAAAAGGGCAAAGGAAACACTAGATGGCTGTTAATGGTGAACTGAATATGATAAATTATTGCTTAAATCACTTGGTTTCACTCCTTGTTGTTATGCACAGTTAATTGGAGAGAACAAAGCGCTGTGCCTGGCTGAACAGGATGGGAGGTGGCAGCAGTCTCAGGCTTGCAGCTTCTCCAGGACCTCAAACCCATCATACAGGGATGACAAGCATGGGGCCAACCTCAATCCCTAGCCCCCTGCAGTGGCCCTGTCCCGTTATCCACACTCTGCTCCCCTACAGGCTGTAGCTGTTTGCAGGCAAGTGTCCTAAAGGAGAGAGAGTCAGAGAGGTGGTATGAGAGTCAGGAGGTCACCTTATGATCCCTTAGTCTCTAAACACCAAACTTGCCCCCATAGGGCCCCACTCAGATATCTCTCACCCTAAAGAAAGCCAGGGAGCCTCAATAACAGATTTAATCTCTGTTCAAAAACTTGGATTTTGAGAGTTTTTTTTTCCTTTTGCTTGTTCTATTCACTATACATATATAACCTAAGTTCCTACTAAATTATAAAGGACTTAGTGGGGGAGAGGGTTAAGGAGACCCAGAAATGTGTAAGACACAGCTTCTTCCTTTACTCAGTTGAGAGAACCGACATTGAACTTGTTGTGGGCTGCACAGAAAAAAAAAAAAAATCTTTCTAACACTTAGTTTAGTTTAAGACAAATCATCTGTTAGAGTCTTGGATTTTTATTAATAATCCTGTGGCCAAAGGGAGAAGAAGCAGGGAAAGCAAACCTGATAACATCAGCAAAAAAAGAAATTTAGAAACACTAGAACTGTTAAAGACTAGAATTTCACACATAATGTTTACATGACAATTAATTAGGAAGGCTTGGAGAGTTATAGTTACTTGATATGGAAGACAACATTCAAATGTTGAAGTCTACATGTCTACAAGATAGTTTAACAAAAACTACCAAGAGACATTTTTATGGTTACAGAAATAGAAAAAGAGGGTTATAAGATAAAACGTCAAGTATAAGTTTGAAGACCATGTCCTTTTTCCTAAGCACAAATTTAAATTTATATTTAATCTTATGTTTAAGGACTGTTCTCAACCTACAGTTTTATCACAAGGAAAGTTTTTAATTGCTATACTCCTTTCATTAAGTTTTTGTGTAAATAAATGTTATCTCAGGAGAAAAAACTTGTTCACAAGACTGTTAATTAGAGGCTCACAGGCTTTTCTTAGAGTCAGGAGTCAGTACAGGAAAAAAAAAAGTGATTTTATACACATATTCGTATATATGTATGTATATGTATACTTATATTTACATACACTACACACACATACATCTCAAAATTAAAATGCTAACAAAGAACAGAATATGGGATAATGGCTTTTGTATTAGAAAATGTGAGCTTAAAGACCCTGGAGCAACATTTCCAACAGTATAGAGAGTTAGATACCTTGAAAATTTTTTGCAGTTGAAACAGCTAATATACCAGATAAAAACAAGAGATGAAAAATTAGGAGCACCTTGGTGTCTCAGTCAGTTAAGCAACAAACTCTTGAGCTCAGCTTGAGTCATGATCTCAGGGTCATGAGACTGAGCCCCACATCAGGCTCCACACTGAGCACAGAGCCTGCTTAAGATTCTGTCTTCCTGATTCTTCCCCACTCTCACTCTCTCTCTTAAAAAAAATAAAATAAAATAAAATAAAATAAAATAAAATAAGGGACGCCTGGGTGGCTCAGTTGGTTAAGTGGTGGCCTTTGGCTCAGGTCATGATCCCAGGGTCCTGTGATCAAATCCCACATGGGGTCCCTTGCCTATCAGGAAGCCTGCTTCTTCCTATGCCCGCTCTGCCTGCCACTCCCCGCTGCTTGAGCGCATACACATGCACACTCTCTCTCTGACAAAAGTCTTTTAATTAATAAATAAATAAATAAAATAAAAATAAAAGATGGAAAATTAAAATGTTTAAGAAGCTCTAAGGACTCTATAGATAGACAAAACAGAAACCGTTGAATGGAAAAGTATTGGAACCACGTTTTATCTAAAGGATCTCTGACAAGCCTTAGAGACCTTCTGTTTCCAATACATGTCTTCACAGGGTGTGGGTCAGGCCAGAAAGCCTAGGGCCCATCTAAAGTGGGATATCTAAGAGTAGCCCACTGTGTAAGGTGGGAGCATCAAAGGGTTTATGTCCATAATGCAAGGTGAACAAGAAATAAAATCTGCCTCTAGAAGGAGACTGGCAGAAGTGAACACAAATCCTTTCCGGAGAAGTTGCACTGTGATCCAGGACCGTAAAAAATTCCCACAATAATCTTTTAATAAAACTTAGCAGTCCACAATCAAAATCACAAAACACACAAGGAAGTAAGTCATCATGAGTGAGAACCAGTCAAAGTAACAGACAACATAAAGATTTTAGTTTCTAGAATTATCTTACAGAAAATTTAGGTATTAATAAAGAAGTTTAAAATATGAGGGAACAAGAGACTATAAACAATGATCTTTGCAAATTTTAAAATGAATCAAAAGAATATCTAAAAGGTAAAATATTTAGTAAGTACAATTAGAAATGCAATACAGAAATAAAACATGAGATCAGACATATATGAAGAGAAAAAATTAAAACTAGAAGATAAATATAAGGAAATTAGATCAAAGTGCAGCCCAGGATACAAAATTAGTAAGACAGGTTAGGCGACATGGAAGATAGATTAGGCCTAATTAACATAACCTCAAATTGAAGTTTCATAAGGAAATAATAGAATGAAGAAAAGAACATTCAAAGTATATGATAATAGTGGAGAAATTCCCAGAATTGTTAGAAAAGATTAATCTTCAAGTCCAAGAATCTCAATAAATCCAAAGAAGGGAAACAATTTTTAATAAAAAAATTCAAAATACCAAACGTGACTAGATTCTAAAAGCTTCTATGGAGAAAAGACAAATCATGTACCAATGTGTGGTAATTTAACTGATGGCTGACACTTTTTTTTTAATTTTTAGTTTTGTTTTTTTTTTCCATTTTATTTATTTTTTCAGCGTAACAGTATTCATTCTTTTTGCACAACACCCAGTGCTCCATGCAAAACGTGCCCTCCCCATTACCCACCACCTGTTCCCCCAACCTCCCACCCCTGACCCTTCAAAACCCTCAGGTTGTTTTTCAGAGTCCATAGTCTCTTATGGTTCGCCTCCCCTTCCAAATTTTTTTTTTTAAATAAACATATAATGTATTTATCCCCAAGGGTACAGGTCTGTGAATCGCCAGGTTTACACACTTCACAGCACTCACGATAGCACTTACCCTCCCCAATGTCCATAGCCCCCTCCCCCTCTCCCAATCCCACCTCCCCCCAGCAACCCTCAGTTTGTTTTGTGAGATTAAAAGGCATTTATGGTTTGTCTCCCTCCCAATCCCATCTTGTTTCATTTATTCTTCTCCTATCCCCCTACCCCCCCATGTTGCTTCTCCATGTCCTCATATCAGGGAGATCATATGATAGTTGTCTTTCTCCGATTGACTTATTTCACTAAGCATGATACGCTCTAGTTCCATCCACGTCGTCGCAAATGGCATGATTTCATTTCTTTTGATGGCTGCATAGTATTCCATTGTGTATATATACCACATCTTCTTTATCCATTCAT
This sequence comes from Meles meles, assembly GCF_922984935.1. Taxonomy (NCBI): domain Eukaryota; kingdom Metazoa; phylum Chordata; class Mammalia; order Carnivora; family Mustelidae; genus Meles; species Meles meles. The sequence continues at coordinate 30,992,081 of NC_060069.1, read as the reverse complement.
CTGTTGATGGACATCTAGGTTCTTTCCATAGTCTGGCTATTGTAGACATTGCTGCTATAAACATTCGGGTACACGTGCCCCTTCGGATCACTATGTTTGTATCTTTAGGGTAAATACCCAGTAGTGCAATTGCTGGGTCATAGGGTAGTTCTATTTTCAACATTTTGAGGAACCTCCATGCTGTTTTCCAGAGTGGTTGCACCAGCTTGCATTCCCACCAACAGTGGAGGAGGGTTCCCCTTTCTCCACATCCTCTCCAGCATCTGTCATTTCCTGACTTGTTAATTTTAGCCATTCTGACTGGTGTGAGGTGATATCTCATTGTGGTTTTGATTTGTATTTCCCTGATGCCGAGTGATGTGGAGCACTTTTTCATGTGTCTGTTGGCCATCTGGATGTCTTCTTTGCAGAAATGTCTGTTCATGTCCTCTGCACATTTCTTGATTGGATTGTTTGTTCTTTGGGTGTTGAGTTTGCTAAGTTCCTTATAGATTTTGGATACTAGCCCTTTATCTGATATGTCGTTTGCAAATATCTTCTCCCATTCTGTCAGTTGTCTTTTGGTTTTGTTAACTGTTTCCTTTGCTGTGCAAAAGCTTTTGATCTTGATGAAATCCCAATAGTTCATTTTTGCCCTTGCTTCCCTTGCCTTTGCCATTGTTCCTAGGAAGATGTTGCTACGGCTGAGGTCGAAGAGGTTGCTGCCTGCATTCTCCTCAAGGATTTTGATGGATTCCTTTCTCACATCGAGGTCCTTCATCCATTTGGAGTCTATTTTCGTGTGTGGTGTAAGGAAGTGGTCCAATTTCATTTTTCTGCATGTGGCTGTCCAATTTTCCCAGCACCATTTATTGAAGAGGCTGTCTTTTTTCCATTGGACATTCTTTCCTGCTTTGTCGAAGATTAGTTGACCATAGAGTTGAGGGTCGATTTCTGGGCTCTCTATTCTGTTCCACTGATCTATGTGTCTGTTTTTGTGCCAGTACCATGCTGTCTTGATGATGACAGCTTTGTAATAGAGCTTGAAGTCCGGAATTGTGATGCCACCAACTTTGGCTTTCTTTTTCAATATTCCTTTGGCTATTCGAGGTCTTTTCTGGTTCCATATAAATTTTAGGATTATTTGTTCCAGTTCTTTGAAAAAAATGGATGGTATTTTGATAGGGATTGCATTAAATGTGTAGATTGCTTTAGGTAGCATAGACATTTTCACAATATTTATTCTTCCAATCCAGGAGCATGGAACATTTTTCCATTTTTTTGTGTCTTCCTCAGTTTCTTTCATGAGTACTTTATAATTTTCTGTGTATAGATTCTTAGCCTCTTTGGTTAGGTTTATTCCTAGGTATCTTATAGTTTTGGGTACAATTGTAAATGGGATTGACTCCTTAATTTCTCTTTCTTCAGTCTTGTTGGTGTACAGAAATGCAACTGATTTCTGTGCATTGATTTTATATCCTGACACTTCACTGAATTCCTGTACAAGTTCTAGCAGTTTTGGAGTGGAGTCTTTTGGGTTTTCCACATATAGTATCATATCATCTGCGAAGAGTGATAGTTTGACTTCTTCTTTACCAATTTGGATGCCTTTAATTTCTTTTTGTTGTCTGATTGCTGAGGCTAGGACTTCTAGTACTATGTTGAATAGCAGTGGTGATAATGGACATCCCTGCCGTGTTCCTGACCTTAACGGAAAAGCTTTCAGTTTTTCTCCATTGAGAATGATATTTGCGGTGGGTTTTTCATAGATGGCTTTGATAATATTGAGGTACGTGCCCTCTATCCCCACACTTTGAAGAGTTTTGATCAGGAAGGGATGCTGTACTTTGTCAAATGCTTTTTCAGCATCTATTGAGAGTATCATATGGTTCTTGTTCTTTCTTTTATTAATGTGTTCTATCACATTGATTGATTTGCGGATGTTGAACCAACCCTGCAGCCCTGGAATAAATCCCACTTGATCGTGGTGAATAATCCTTTTAATGTACTGTTGAATCCTATTGGCTAGTATTTTGGCGAGAATTTTTGCGTCTGTATTCATCAAGGATATTGGTCTGTAGTTCTCTTTTTTGGTGGGATCCTTGTCTGGTTTTGGGATCAAGGTGATGCTGGCCTCATAAAATGAGTTTGGAAGTTTTCCTTCCATTTCTATTTTTTGGAACAGTTTCAGGAGAATAGGAATTAGTTCTTCTTTAAATGTTTGGTAGAATTCCCCTGGGAAGCCGTCTGGCCCTGGGCTTTTGTTTGTTTGGAGATTTTTGATGACTGTTTCAATCTCCTTACTGGTTATGGGCCTGTTCAGGTTTTCTATTTCTTCCTGGTTCAGTTGTGGTAGTTTATATGTCTCTAGGAATGCATCCATTTCTTCCAGATTGTCCAATTTGTTGGCGTAGAGTTGCTCATAGTATGTTCTTATAATTGTCTGTATTTCTTTGGTGTTAGTTGTGATCTCTCCTCTTTCATTCATGATTTTATTGATTTGGGTCCTTTCTCTTTTCTTTTTGATGAGTCTGGCCAGGGGTTTATCAATGTTATTGGTTCTTTCAAAGAACAAGCTCCTAGTTTCATTGATTTTTTCTATTGTTTTTTTGGTTTCTATTTCATTGATTTCTGCTCTGATCTTTATGATTTCTCTTCTCCTGCTGGGTTTAGGCTTTCTTTCTTGTTCTTTCTCCAGCTCCTTTACGTGTAGGGTTAGGTTGTGTACTTGAGACCTTTCTTGTTTCTTGAGAAAGGCTTGTACCGCTATATATTTTCCTCTCAGGACTGCCTTTGCTGTGTCTCACAGATTTTGAACTGTTGTGTTTTCATTATCATTTGTTTCCATGAATTTTTTCAATTCTTCTTTAATTTCCTGGTTAACCCATTCATTCTTTAGAAGGATGCTGTTTAGTCTCCATGTATTTGGGTTCTTTCCAGCTTTCCTCTTGTGATTGAGTTCTAGCTTCAGAGCATTGTGGTCTGAAAATATGCAGGGAATAATCCTAATCTTTTGATACCGGTTGAGACCTGATTTGTGACCCAGGATGTGATCTATTCTGGAGAAGGTTCCATGTGCACTAGAGAAGAATGTGTATTCTGTTGCTTTGGGATGAAATGTTCTCAATATATCTGTGATGTCCATCTGGTCCAGTGTGTCATTTAAGGCCTTTATTTCCTTGTTGATCTTTGGCTTGGATGATCTGTCCATTTCAGTGAGGGGAGTGTTAAAGTCCCCTACTATTATTGTATTATTATTGATGTGTTTCTTTGATTTTGTTATTAATTGGTTGATATAGTTGGCTGCTCCCACGTTAGGGGCATAGATATTTAAAATTGTTAGATCTTCTTGTTGGACAGACCCTTTGAGTAGGATATAGTGTCCTTCCTCATCTCTTATTATAGTCTTTGGCTTAAAATCTAATTGATCTGATATAAGGATTGCCACCCCAGCTTTCTTCTGATGCCCATTAGCATGGTAAATTGTTTTCCACCCCCTCACTTTAAATCTGGAGGTGTTTTCGTGTCTAAAATGAGTTTCTTGTAGGCAACATACTGATGGGTTTTGTTTTTTTATCCATTCTGATACCCTGTGTCTTTTGATTGGGGCATTTAGCCCATTAACATTCAGGGTAACTATTGAGAGATATGAATTTAGTGCCATTATTAGCCTGTAAGGTGACTGTTACTGTATATTGTCTCTGTACCTTTCTGATCTACTACTTTTAGGCTCTCTCTTTGCTTAGAGGACCCCTTTCAATATTTCCTGTAGAGCTGGTTTGGTGTTTGCAAATTCTTTCAGTTTTTGTTTGTCCTGGAAGCTTTTTATTTCTCCTTCTATTTTCAATGATAGCCTAGCTGGATAGAGTATTCTTGGCTGCATGTTTTTCTCGTTTAGTGCTCTGAATATATCATGCCAGCTCTTTCTGGCCTGCCAGGTCTCTGTGGATAAGTCTGCCGCCAATCTAATATTTTTACCATTGTATGTTACAGACTTCTTTTCTCGGGCTGCTTTCAGGATTTTCTCTTTGTCACTAAGACTTGTAAATTTTACTATTAGGTGACGCGGTGTGGACCTATTCTTGTTGACTTTGAGGGGGGTTCTCTGCATCTCCTGGATTTTGATGCTTGTTCCCTTTGCCATATTAGGGAAATTCTCTCCAATGATTCTCTCCAATAGACCTTCTGCTCCCCTCTCTGTTTCTTCTTCTTCTGGAATCCCAATTATTCTAATGTTGTTTCGTCTTATGGTGTCACTTATCTCTCGAATTCTCCCCTCATGGTCCAGTAGCTGTTTGTCCCTCTTTTGCTCGGCTTCCTTATTCTCTGTCATTTGGTCTTCTATATCACTAATTCTTTCTTCTGCCTCATTTATCCTAGCAGTGAGAGCCTCCATTTTTGATTGCACCTCATTAATAGCTTTTTTGATTTCAACTTGGTTAGATTTTAGTTCTTTAATTTCTCCAGAAAGGGCTTTAATATCTCCAGAGAGGGTTTCTCTAATATCTTCCATGCCTTTTTCGAGCCCGGCTAGAATGTTCAGAATCGTCATTCTGAACTCTTGACCTGACATATTACCAATGTCTGTGTTGATTAGGTCCCTAGCCTTCGGTACTATCTCTTGTTCTTTTGTTTGTGGTGATTTTTTCCGCCTTGTCATTTTGTCCAGATAAGAGGATATGAAGGAGCAAATAAACTACTAAAAGGGTGGCAAAGACCCCAGAAAAATGCGCTGTAACCAAATCAGAATAGACCCCTAATTGTGGGGGGGAGAAAGGGGATAAAAACAGGTTCTGAAAAAAAAAGAGAAAAAAAAAAAAGGAAAAAAAAAAAGAAAAAAATTTAAAAAATAAAACAAATAAAAAAATATAAAAAAGAAAGAAAAAATATATATATTTAGATGAGCTAGTCAAAAAACGTTAAAAAAGAAAAGGGTAAAAGTTTTAAAAAATTTAGCAGAAGAAGAAAAAAGAAAAAAGAAAAAAAATTGAAAAAAGAAAAAAAAAATTGAAGTAGCCGCAAGACTAAAGAATCATGGGGAGAAAGCCATGAGTTCCGTGCTTTGCTTTCTCCTCCTCTGGAATTGCTCTGCTGTCTTAGGAATTGAACCTGCTTTCTCCTGGATAGATGAACTTCGTCCTGGCTGGATATTTTGTTGATCTTCTGGGGGAGGGGCCTGTTGTAGTGACTCTCAAGTGTCTTTGCCCCAGGCGGGATTGCACCGCCCTTACCGGCAGCCGGACTAAGTAATCGGCTCGGGTTCGCTTTTGGGAGCTTCTGTTCCCTGAACGCTTTCCGTAGAGTTCCAGAGGACGGGAATGAAAATGGCGGCCTCCTAGTCTCCGGCCCGGAGGAGCCGAGAGCCTGGGGCCCCACTCCTCAGTGCGCCCCCAGAGGACAGCACCCAATCACTCCCATATCCCCAGCCTCTAGCCGCGCTCTGAGCTCACCCAGCCCGCGACCAGTTCAAGGTAACCCCGAGCTGAGAGTTCAGTCCTCGGCTCTGTCTCTGCAGCTGGCTTCTCCGTTCTAATACCTGCGAGCTCTCCGACACTCTGACACCCCCGATCCTTCTGTGACCCTGCGGGACCTGGGGCCACGCTGACCCCGCGTGGGCTTCACCCTGGTTTAGCCTCTGGAGCAATGTCCCTCAGTGGAACAGACTTTTAAAAGTCCTGATTTTGTGCTCCGTTGCTCCGCCGCTTGCCGGGAGCCGGCCCCTCCCCCCGCGGTCTATCTTCCCGTCGTTTTAGATTCACTTCTCCACCAGTCCTACCTTTCAGAAAGTGGTTGATTTTCTGTTTCTAGAGTTGCTGTTCTTCTTCTCTTCGCTCTCCCGTTGGATTTGTAGGTGTTTGCAATGTTTAGATTAAGCTATCGAGCTGATCTCCTGCTACCTGATGTAGTCTCAGGCTGCTACTTCTCCGCCATCTTGACTCCTCCCCCAATTTTTAGTTTTTTTAAATTTCTTTTCAGTGTACCAGAATTCATTGTTTTTGCACCACACCCAGTGCTCCATGCAATACATGCCCTCCATAATACCCACCACCAGGCTCACGCAACTTCCTACCCCCCGCCCCTTCAAAACCCTCAGATTGTTTTTCAAAGTCCATAGTCTCTCATGGTTCCTCTCCCCATCCAGTTTCCCTCAAGTCCCTTCTCCTCTCCATCTCCCCATATCCTCCGTGTTATTTCTTATGCTCCACAAATAAGTGAAACCATATGATAATTGACTCTCTCTGCTTGACTTATTTCACTCAGCATAATCCCTTCCAGTCCCATCCATGTTGATACAAAAGTTAGGTATTCATCCTTTCTGATGGATGGCTGACACTTTAACAGCAAAAAATAATCCGGAAAGGAACAGAATAAAATGTCCAATGGGACAAGAGAGGGGGAAAAAGGTAAACCTAAAATTCCAAGTTAACAAGTATATCTTTAAGAACAAGAGTGAAATATAGAAGATTAAGACAATAACTAAGAAAAGTATCAACAAAAGATCCTCACTAAAAATATACCTTAAGCTGAAGAAAAATTTTCCCAGATGTAAAGTCTGAGACACATAAAAGGATGCCGAGTAAAAATATGTTAATGTGGGCCCCAGCCATCTTGTGGGAAGAGCTCAGGCAGGTGCTCTTGGCTCAGCACTGCCAGCTGCAATCTGTGGAGGAATGGGCCATGGAGCCACCATCATGCTTCAGCACTTATAAGAAGGCTTCAGTTGTGTGGTCACCAACTGATTCGATTGGTAATTTGACAATGAATCGGACCCCTTTGAGGTATTGAAACAGCAGAGAACAAGAAAAAAGAAGCCAGTGGGGATGGTATTGGGGGCCCTGGGGCCAAGAGGGTAGCTCAAGCTACAGTCCAGACCAACTCCAACACAGAAGGCAAACAGCTGCCTAAAGAGTCCCAGAAAGACCGTAAGAACCCACTGCCTGCCGCCCTCCAACATTAGTGTGGCTGACAAGAAAGAGGAGATGCAGCTGCCCATGGCATTTAAGAAAGAAAGAATAAGAGGTGTTGAAAGAAGACCTAATCAACAGCTGCAGCATGAAGGGAAAATAATTAACAGGAGACCAGAAAGGTGACCACCTTGTGACGACGATTTAAAAAGCCACTTGAAGAAAAGGATGAAGGAGGAGACTTTTCAGTGGGTGGACAGATTACTGAAAGGCCTATCCAAGTCTGTAGTGGTCTTGGAAGAGGTTGAGGAGACTGTGGACATGGAATGGGCCAAGGAAATATATTTGATTCTGGTGACAAATGTGAATTTGAGAGGCATCATGGAAGTGACATTACAGTGTCCTAAAGCACAAGGACTAATGTGGAGGTAGCAGATCTCACAACTGGAGAACTGTCAAGATGAATTAACAGAGTCCTGAAATTACAATTCAAACAAATATGTTATAATTGCAGTAACTTGGATCAATCAAGTGTGACTGAGGAAACACCAGAAAGTGAAGAATATCCAGTTGCAGACACTGACAATAAGGAGAATGATGTTGAAGAAACAAGGGAAGAGGGTCCAAAAGAAATGACTTTGGATGAGTGGAAAGCTATTCAGAATAAGAACTGGGCAAAAGTAGAATTTAATATCTGAAAACTAAATGAAGGTACGGAAGGCAGTGGAAGAAGGGATTTGTTCTTGGACCATCATTTGATTGGGTTATGGACCATCATTTCTGGAAGCCAGCTAATGATACAATATCTCAGCTGGAGATAGGTTTTGGAGACTTTGGCCACTCAGGACATGGTGGCAGGAGAGGATAATATGGCCTTGGGCATGGTGGACATCAAAATGCCAAACCATGGCAGCAGACCTGACAACTCAAGTTGTTCTACTCCTGGCATCGTTGATCCTGAGGCATTCCCAGCTCTGCCTTAACTGGATACCATAAGACAGTCCTGGTTCTTCTGTGGACCCTCCCATCTGAGGTTTTGCATGCTGAAGGATCCCAAACAACTTAAGAATTTAAAAAAGAAAAAAAAAAAGACTGTCATTCATATCATTCACACCTAAAGACTGAATTTTATCTGCTTTGAAAATGAACTTCTCTCACTACACAGAAGTAACAATATGGTAGTCAGTTTGCATTTAGAAATGTATTGGTAGCAGGGATGTTTGCATAATTTTCAGAGATTATGCATTCTTCATGAATACTTTTGTATTGCTGCTTGGAAATACGCATTTCCAAACCTGAGATATATGTGTGAACAGTCTATACCAATTTAAAGCTTTTGTTTCACTTGTTATAGAAGGATTTAGATGTTCTCCCAATTACAAACTAGTTTTAAACATTGGACAGAATATCAATTTTAATACACGCTTTGCATTTTCATACATGGTCTGTTGGGTCATGTAAACTTTGATTTGTCCATTTTTATGCTCTGTGGAATACTAATACTACTTTAGTATTTTAACTTAGTTTTAATATTTTCATTGCTGGGGAAAATTTTATTTCACTTCTCATAATAGCTTTTATATGTGCTAAATCTTTATATACAGAAATATCAGTACTCGAACAAATTCAAAGCACGTTGGTTTGTTAACCCTTTCTCCTGCATGGTTCATTAAGTTCAAAATTATAATTGATTCACAGCTTCAACTATATTTACTTTTAAAAATGTGTGACTTTCCCATTTTAAAAACCAAACTAGATACTATGCTGATGATAGTTTAAGCTACTTATTATTGATACACATCTTACCAAGTGAAGTAGTTCCATGGGTATTGAATTTTTTCCCCTCCAAAAGGTGGATGGAACAAGAAAATTTGGCTACTGCATAATATTTAAATTGCTCTGTAAAATAAGTGGCCACTCAGCATGATTTGTGTGTGTGGAAGGTCCCAAATCAAAACTGTTCTTCCATGATCAACAACCCTTTAGCCCTTCCTTTTTCTAAAGAAACCAAAGAGCACTGGTTTGTATGGGAAGATGGGGGAGTATCTTAATTTTGGGGAATTTGGAAAGCAGCAGCTTTGTTTTACAAGGTTGAAACAGCAGCACCGTCCATGAAACATAGCAAAAATTTTATTGTTTCTGAATTTCCTATATTACTATTAATTTTGGTTTTAAGTTGATAGACACCTGTTCCATGGAAAGTGGTGAGTATCTTTTACATCTTCCTCCATTAGAAAATTAGGCTAATGGATTCCTTGAATGGGAGCATCACCATTTACTAAAACATACATGGAGAGAATTACCAACAAACAGATTTTCCAGGATTTTTTTTTTGTAAACAAGAAAGGAATTTCATGCACAGTTTTAAAGATCTTTTGTCAATCAGTATTTTCTACCTGTGTACAGTAATACCCAGTTTTAAAAATACTGACGATCTTAAATCATATAACGTCTCCTATTTAGCGGAATCATTCTCCCATGCATTTCTAAAACAGAAATTGCATACTACAGGAGTTATTCATATGGATTAGATTTATTAATCTAGTTACCTGCTAGTTTGACATCTTAGAAAGGCGGTAATTGGTTTTTAGTGATGGGTAAACTTTTGTCCTGGTGTTTTGGAACTTACGATGCTGAGCATGTTCCACACTAGTGTAAATGTCTACTATAATTTAACACTTACAAACATAAAAAATACGTTACTACGTGGGTAAAGCTAAACAAACACTGACTTAAAAGTTAATAACAATAACAGTAACAATAATAATGCTCAATTTGAGGTGTGAAAGGTAGGCTAGAAATTAAAATACTGTATATCAGGGAGAAGGATTAAAGCATTCTTAGATCCTCAGTTTGTCTAATTAAGTAGGATTAAAATGTTGATTAAATTTAAACTAGTGTAGGCATGTTAAAATAACTTGCTAAGAAGCAGACACAGAGTGTATAACTTGCAAACAAGTTGAGAAGAAACTCTTAGAAAGAAAAAGAAAAGAAGGCAAGGATGGAGATTGTTGGACACTATGCTACGTGAAATAAGCCGATCACAAAAGGATTCCACATACACGAGGTACCTAGAGAAGTGAATTGATAGAGACAGAAAGGGGAATGGCGGTTGCCAGGGGCTAGGTGGAGGGGAAAGTAGAGGGTTGTTGTTTAATGGATATAGAGTTTCAGTTCTGCAAGCTGAAAGAGTTCTGGAGATTGGTCTCGTGATGATGTGAATGTGCTTAACACTTGAACTGTGCTATTACAGTAGATGATGATAAAATTTCATGTTATGTGTATTTTACCACAACTTTTTCACAAAAGAAAAAAGAAGAGAGACTGTTTTAACAAATTAGAAAAGAGCAAGTTAAAAAAGTAAACAATTAGGTAGTAGGAATGTATCTTAGTATATCAGTAATCTCTATAAAGGTTAATAGAGCTCTCCAGTTTCAAACAATGTTGTCATATGAGATTTAAAATAAAAATCCGGTTGTAGGTTTGTTATGAGACACAATTAAAACGTAAGGAAACAAATACTGAAAGTTAAAGAATGAAAATACACATACCATCACAAACTAAGTTTCCGTATGTATGAGAATTGTTTCTCAGTTTTTACACAATCAAAGCATTGGCCACTCACACAACACGTGAGACATTTTTGCATGCAGTGGGTATTCCTGAGGGCCTGGGGAGATGGTGGCAGGGCCTGTACGTTACAGAAACACAAACCGTTTCAAATCAAAGACTGGACACTCCTGATCTGAACAGTTCTTTGGTCACCCCTCAAAGCCTCAGGCCTCTTGTGACCTCACTGGCTTAATCCTTCTCCCTTCCCCACCCCTCTTTTTGGCAACCAGGGTCCCCAATTCTCCCTGCTCTTCATTCTGAGCAACTTAGCTTTCTCTAGTCCCTCTGTCCAAACCCAGAGGAGCCTTCCCCCTCAGAAGGAAGCGATTTATGATTAAATGTAGAACTAGAAGTATCTGGGGAAAATAATTTAATATCCAATACTGCACAGAGTGTGGATCCTTTGAGAGCAGAGATTCCTAACCAAGGCTGAGAAGCAAACCTCTGAAAACTTCCCTACAGACCCTCTTAATCAGATGTCCCATGGTGGATTTGGATCCACGTGCATTTCTGCTTAAAAAAAAGAGAACATGAATAAAATTATTATTGATGAGTACATAGTGATTACTCAAAACAAAACAAAACAAGAGGGTTTCTGCTTCACTGTGAATTTCTCCAGGCTAGTCCAGCTCTCATAGTTTGTCTGAAATGTTGCCACGGTTTCTTCCCTGGCCAGCCTGCCTCCGTTCCTCCTCCCCTCCATCTGCCCTACACATGCCAGAGCTGCTCAGAGGCTTGGAGGACTCCCCAGTAGCCATTGAATAAGAGTTACACAACCTTGAACATGTCGCTTAAACTCTCTGTGCCTCAGTTTCTTCATCTGTAAGTTATAGAAAATGATAACTCACATGACGCATGAGGTTGATATGAGATGGAATAGTGTTTGTAAAGCATTTCAAACATTGCCTGCCACATCATAATCACCCAACAAATGTCAGTCATTACACTGTTTATGTTATTTTCTTGTTCTGTCTTGTTTTGGTCCCTGCACTATCCACACTGCTGATAAAGCTGCACACTACGGCCTTACCCTTACCTACCTTTCTAGACTCATTTCCCACTGTGACTCAAATTGGATCATCTCCATCTCCCCCGCCAAATATGCCTATGAGTTCCCAATTCTGTACTTTGGCTCACTCTGTAATTTCCACTTAGATGCATGGTTTTTCTCTCTACATATTGGTTAATAGGCAGATGGGTCATTTTTTAAACTCGTGTTACCTTCTCTCCTCTTCTTTTCTCTTCTCTTCCTCTTTCTGCTACTATTCTGTATCAAATCTGTATCACTTCCAGCCAGGAACATTTGAATAATCAAACCACCCTCAGCTTCTCCCCACCATTATCACCATCCTTGATGCTTCCAAAAAATTATCTTCTCCTTAGAAGAACATTCTCTGATTACCTGTGATGTGCCAAGAATTGCCAGAACCTTCTACAATATTTCATTACTCATTGCAAGCACCCACATAACATAGGTATTACCATCCCGATTTTACAGATAAGAAAACTGATACTCACTGCCAAGGTCACTGAGCTACTGGTGGAGGGGCCAGCATTTCAAACCAGGTCCGTTTCCTTCAGTATCTATACTCATTTCACAATACTTGTCTCTGAGCCATGTTTGTAATTTCTGCCAGTTCTGTTTACCACCTGTATAACTATAAACTTACTATTTTTATTTAAATCAAGTCAATTTTTAATCTTAAATATGTTCTTCTTAAAAATCTGAATGTTACTACTACCCATTAAAAACTAATAACATTTGCCATAAATAGAAAGTAACCCTGAATAATAATATCATGAAGGTAACATTAGGTCTGGCCTGTGCCTCCAGTCTTGGGTCCCTTCATTCTTTCCCTGCCCTTTCCACTTGGCCACAACAGTTTCCTTTCTGTCCTTATTGTTTACCATGCTTCCTGAAGCCACAGGGTATTTGCACATGCTGTTCTCCTGCTCAGAACGTACTTTCCTACCCTTATAGCTTACTTAAACACTTTCTAGACTTTCAAATACCAGTGTAAGATATTTCCCTGGGAAAACCTTTACAAACCTCCCTGAGTGGACCAAATTCACCCCCTCTGAAGTCTCAGAGCACTGAAGTCTCAGAGCACTCCTCAGCATTTCTCCCAGCCATACTTTTCTATTTGTTAATGGGATCCATTAACATCCATCTTTGTCTCTGGATTATATAAATTCCACCAGGGCTACTGAACACTGTTGCTTCTGCTCACCACTGAATTTCTAGAATCAAGCGTTGTTACTTAATGGTATTCGCTGAATGAATGAATGAATCAATCAATCAATGATTCCTAGGTTTTTTAAGTATCAAGTAGTAAAGTCTTGCCATTCCTTGGAGGTGTGAGTCTTCCCTTCCCTATTCCACTTCTGTGTTTCTGACTTGACAATGAGGCATGGGAGATACTGCAAGCTCTCTCCAATGAGGCCACAACTGTTTTCTGGGATCACAGAGGCAGAGTGTGGTGTGTTGTTCACAGGTTTTGAGAGTCAGAGCTTTCTGAACCTTCTGAGTTCTCCAGATGCTGCCATTACTGTGTTCATTCTCTGCAGACCTGCTCCATGTCATACAAATGAGCTTATGACAGGAAGGGACTTCAATATGTGAAATAAACACATAATTAATAAAGTTTAAAATGGACTACCCTGAACCTTTAAGTGTTACCCTTTCTAAAACCCTTCTCTGCCAAGTCTGCATGATGTTCCTCCAAAACCTCGTCTGACTTGGTTTTCCCATCTCCACTGCTAATCTCTAATGTGTGCCCTCATCCTCTGGCATCTGGACCACTATCATACTCCCCTCCAGCCTGTCTTCTTTAACTGATTCTCTAGACAGTTGAAAATTCATGTATGAGCAGGCTGCCTCTCAGCTGAAAAACCTAAATCTCCCGTTCCCTCCAACATAACATCTCAAAACTTTCCTGGCAAACAGTTCAAGCCCTCTTCAGCATGGCCCCAATCTTGCATTCAGCCTCTCTGGTCCACAAGTGAGGACGCTGTTCTGTGGTCACTCCGAGACTGAAACCAGGCCTGTAGCCTGCCTACAGCACACACCACGTGCACCGCAGTGCCCTGCACTGGAGACTGGGGATAAGGGGGTTGTGCCTGAGTCAGACCCACGCCTGAGGAGATGCTCAGAGAAACAGGCAGCACTGGCTGCTCAGGGCACCTACGTGCTGGGACCAGTCATCCTTTTCAGCATGATTCTGGATGTGAATGAAGGGATCTCTTTCTGCTTTCTTTGAGAAGAAAAAAAATGACCAATTTACCTTGAAAGAATAGAACAATTTACTTCGTATGGAGAAACCATGGAGCACTGAAGAAGAAGGGGCTCACTTCCAAAGGCAAAGTGGTTTTTAAAACATCTTTCCAGGAAGGGAAGTTAAAGGGTGAGCAGTGCCACAAACGACCCAGAACCACTGCAGATAAATCTGGCATGGTGATCTCAGTCATTAACGGGAGTTAAGCCTCACAGCTACCCCACACTCTCACTGCAGGAGTGCAGAGAGGTCACTGCCCTCTCCGAGTCTGTACCAAACAGATTGTAAACCGAATGCCATTGGAAAGACAGGAGGACAAGGAGCAATGTATGAGAGCTTGCTATAACTGTAATCAGGAGATTACAACTGAGATTATAGATTATAGTTATAACTGATTATAGATTATAGATTATAACTCAGACCAGTGGAGATTTGGGGGCTTTTCGAGTTTCTAGTAATTGGTAGTGTCTCGCAGGGAGGAGCTCACAGCTGGGCCAGATCAGACGCAGAATTTAGTCCTAAGCTTTGACACATCAGAAACATTTCTGTTTCTTTAACATTTCTTTAACATTTCTGTCTGCTTTATTTAATAAAGCAATTGTGACTGCTATCCTGGGCAGCCTTGTCCCCATATCAGGATTCCAGGGAAGCCAAATTAGTAACCAGAAGTTTATTCACTGGGGGTGAAAGTTAGGCAAAGGGGACAAGGCAATTGTGGACACATTTTTTGTTTTGTTTTATACCCTAAACTTACACAGAGCCTGAATTTTTTGATGCAGTAGAGAACTGGTGTGCCTAAAACCCAGAGTGAGACACACCAGAATGCCAGACACAGTGCCTCACTCCCTAGGCTGCAGCTGAATAAACCTTGATGTTGGTTTTCTCGGTCTTCCTTTGTCTGCTCCTCTGCAGACTTCCACCCTTCTGTCTGTGTCTGTCATTACCCTGTCACTGTTTCCAAGGTTACAGTTTATTTGATGTGGCTCCTTATCTTCCTCAATAGGAAAAACCCTAACCTCCAATCAACCATGTGTTTATTAGGCTTCTCTAGAGTTGGACTTCCCATCTATTAGCGACATTCTTATCACCCAGAGGCATCACTTCCTGAACGGATGGACAAATGCAAAGGGTGCAACCGTCTCCCCTCACATAGGTGGCTTCCTCCCCCTTTTGTTTATCTTCCAATATCAGTCCAATGTTCCCACTCCCCTTTACCTGTCCATTGGCGTCTTCTGTCCCTTTAGAGATCCAGAAGTGTATAATTCTAATCTCAGGCTGATTTCATGGGTAATCAGAGTTCTTTGGTAGATAATCAGTTCACTTTAGGGGACCCATTGAAACAGCACATCCTACTTCTCCGCCATCTTATCACCACCCAGTCATTTACCCCCAAGAAGTAGTTCAGAAACACAGACCTGGAAAATGGCTTCAAGTCAGCTCTAGTATGAATCAGAGCTCTGTCAGCTGAGAAGTGAAAACCAAAGCAGCTAGTGCTTCCCAGGTCCAGAACTATGGGGATGTCCTTAGGGATCTGTCTTGAGTCTCTATTTTTGTACTCTCATCCATAGTCTTGGGAAAGGGCAGCATGCCTTCAGCTTATGGCAGATTGTTGAAGTCAAGTGCCACAGCGGTCATCCTAAGGCAAAGAATGAGACTAGCAACAGGGCAATCAACAGGAAAATTCCAGTTCAAAAAACATGAGGAACAGGGAATGATCCCACATGGCCTCAGAGACAGCACTGACTCAGAACTATGGGAATGAATAGAAGACAAAAGTAGGGATGAGGGTCAACACCAGGCCTATTTAGAGCTGGTGGCAGGGGGTGGGGGGCAAAAAGCTGAGTACTCCAGAGGAAATGGTAGCCCCGCTGCCTGTTCTGTTGGGAACCACACCTGGACCAGCTCAGGATGCATAATTCCTGGAACTTTTCATGAGTATAAAGGGTATTTTCCACAGAGAAAGAGGAAATGAGCTTTACTCCCAGCAAAGTGCACAGATTGTCCTGGCCCGCTAGGCACCACTTTCCTTAATGGTTTAATGGGCCGTGGGTAAACAGTAGGTGAGCCTCTGATTTAAATGGAAAAGTCCGAGTTTATAGAATACAACCCCACAGAGCTGATAAAGTAGGGTGGGGAGCTACTTTAAAGCTGCTACTTCTATATGAACCTATAGGGACATAAAAGAACCCTATGGACTGTTCTACTGGAATAAGCTTTAAGAACGGTTTCATTTATTAAGGGAAGGAGATTTCTGTGAAAATAGGGAAACAATAGCAATATGCATTAAAGTACAACAGCAAAGCATTACATGGTTACCTGAAATGTGTCATGCTACATAATAAAGATGATTGACGGCTCAGGAAAGGGGTGGGGGCAGGAGAGGGAAGCCAGGAAGGATGATCCTGGCCCAGGGTCAGGAACCTGGGCTGTCATGTAACACCTACCAGTAACTGTAATCTTGCAGGAGCCCATTCTGGGCCTTGGCCTCCATATCCGTGAAGGTGCTGTATTAATAATAGCAACTGACACTTATTGAGAGCTTCCTCCAAGTGTTGGATACATGCTCCAAGCACCTCATGTGGGTTATTTCATTCAATTGTCACAGTGATCTGATGAGGTAGAACACTTCCGACTTCTCTGAAAAAAATCAGGAAGTCTGACAATGTTGGGTGCCAGTCCAACATGGCAGAAAAAGTCAGAGCTGAGTAGAAGCCATGCTATTTTAAATGGGACCACTAGCCCCAACTGTTTATTTTGTTTACGGTACCTAAATGGTTCTTGCAGCAAGTGGGGTTGTGGCCCCTGGATTCAATGGTCTTAATGATCCCGCATTTACCCTGAGACTTGATGTGCTTTGTTCCATGTCAGCCTGCCCAGAGTGGTCATTCCTCAAAAGTCAGGCCTCAAATAGTGGGTGCTGGACATCCCCCCTACCTTTGAGAACTCATAGGAATCAGGAGGGCTGGGGACTGAGAGCGGGTACCACAGTGCCCTGTGAAATGGAATTTCAGTGGATACCGGGCTATCTGCAGCTTGCCCTCCTGGCCCTGAGCCAGGAGTTTGATCTCATTTGAATGGGGAAAGGAAGTGGTGGAAGAATGAACAAGGACATTCTGAAACCACCAGGGACTATGCCAGGATGAACAATGACCTTCCTATCCTAGAGGCAAGACAAAGTGTGACCCTAAGGCAAGTTACTCAATCTCTCTGTGCCTTGGTTTCTTTGCCTACAAGTTCATAATAGTCCCTACCTCGGGGCGCCTGGGTGGCTCAGTGGGTTAAAGCCTCTGCCTTCCGCTCAGGTCATGATCCCAGGGTTCTGGGATCGAGCCCCGCGTCGGGCTCTCTGCTCGGCGGGGAGCCTGCTTCCCTCTCTCTCTCTCTGCCTGCCTCTCTGCCTACTTGTGATCTCTCTTTCTGTCAAATAAATAAATAAAATCTTAAAAAAAAAATAGTCCCTACCTCACAGGGAGGCTATAAGAAGCAGGGGAAGAAGCCCTATAGGTTGCTAAATACTCTGAACTTTCTGGTCCCAGTCCTCTGGCCATCATGAGACACCTGTGGATTCATAAACAATGATCTATCTCTAATAAAAAAAAATAAAAATAAAATAAATTTAAAAACCCTTTCTACTTAAGCTAGCTTGTATTGGGTTCTACCCACCAGGAAGTTAGAAACAGAAACTACTTAGAAATGAACTTACACATTACAAATCCTTCAGGTCTGTGTGCTTTTTCCATTGCTTTCTAAATGGGCCTCTTATAGATAAAGAGCAGTTTACTCATTTGTTCACAGAAGAATGGGGCAAAGTCAGGTGCTGCTCATCACATTTCTAATTATTTTTAGTCCAATTGCTTTGGGAAGGTTTCTATAGTGGTCATCCTTCCCCAAGCTCTCTTTCTTCTCTGCGCCCCCTCCTCAACTCTTGGGCCATAGGAGGAATCCTGGAGCAGTCTTGCTGTATGACCAGTGGGTCTTTTCACTAGCAGCTGTCGCAAACCGCATTTCTCCAGTTGGCTTTACTCATTCTTCAACTGAGGCCCCTGTGCAGGGGCAGGTACTCTATCCAGAAAATGCCTGTTCAGAGCTGCCCAATACCTGCTTCTTCCTGGCTCTTCAACACTGCTTTCAATCAAATGTGCTCCCCCTGGGTTCTCATGATTGCTATTTTTGTTTACATAGGAAAGTGTTGGGGCATCTTGGTGGCTCAGTTGGTTAAGCATCCAACTCTCGATTTTGGCTCAGGTCATGATGTCAGGATTGTGAGATCGAGCCTTGTGTTGGGCATGTTTAGCCTACTTAAGATTCTCTCTCCCTCTCCCTCTCCCTCTACCCCTTCCACCCTCCCCCCAAAATAAAATAAAATAATAAGTAGGAAAGAACTAATTTTATAGCTTTCAACTCAAGAACCCTAACTTCAATATGGTACCTTATTGGTGAGGTCAAGAGAATAGATGGTGAAAGGGAACTGGTTATACTGAATTGTCAAGAGAGGCCTTTCTAAGGAGGTGAAATTTCTCCTGAGCCTTCGATTAAGTATGTAACAAGGCAGGCAAAGGATTGGGAAGAAGCATTCTAGGAAGGCAACAAAGAATTCAAAGACCTTGTGGGGGAACATCATCAAGGAGCAGCAAGGAGGCCAGTGTGACTAAAACCAAGTAACTGAGCAAAGGAGTAGAAAGGGATGAGAAGAGAGAGCTAAGCAGAACTTGGATCCTGAAGCATCTCTAGGCTGCAGTGAGGGATTTGGGTTTTATGATGTGGCAAGAGCCACTGGAGGGCTTGAACAGAGTGACATATTCTGATTTAAAAAAAAAAAAATCCTTCTGGCTGGCTGTCTTGAGAACTTCCTGTGGAAGAAAAGTGTAGAAAGTATAGTAAGACCAGGGAAGACACTTTTTCAGGCATCCAGGAAGATGTGACCATGACTTGGGTGCAAGTCAGAGAGATGGAGATGGAGAAGAGTGAACAGATTTGCAATATGGTTTTAAGGAAAAGTTGCCTTAAAAAACCCATTGGTGGATACACCTAGGTGGCTCATTAAGTTAAGCATCCAACTCTTGGTTTCATCTCAGGTCATGATCTCAGGGTCATAAGATCAAGCCCCATTTTGGACCCCACTCTGGACATAACCTCTGGTTAAGATTTTCCCTCTCCCTCTGCCTCTTCCCCTCCCCACTCTGCACATATGCCCTCTCTCCTTCTCACCTAAAAAAAAAGAAAAACACTTGTTGGTATAGGGTGTGAGAGAAAGAGATGAATCAAGGTTTACTCTTAGATTTTGGACTAAACCAACTCCATAGTTGCCATTTACTGGTACGGTAAAAACCATAGGAGAGACTTGTCATTGTATTAGTCATCTACTGCTACATAACAAATTACCATAAAATTTAATGGCTTAAAATAACAATAGACTGTCATTATCTCACTGTCTCTGTGGGTCTAGAATTCAGGAGTCACCAGCTGGGTGCTTCTGACTCATGTTCTCTCATGAGGCTACACTCAAGCTGTTGGCTGGGGTCACATCACCTGAAGTCTTGGTTGGGGCTGGTGGATGTGCTTTGCATGTGGTTCACTCACTGCCCAGTGCTGGACACTGGCAGCATTACTTACTTACCATGGTTACCAAGTAACCATTACTTACTACCTGGACCCTTCTACAATCTACCCAAGTGTCCTTACAACAAGGTGGCTGCATTACTCCAGGCAAGTGATGTTGGTTACAGACCAGCCCTATTCAGTGTGAGAGGGGCACGATCCCAGGAGGCAAGAATCACTAGGGGCTGTCTTGATGACTGGTTCCCACACTCTACACTCAGATGTCAGAACACAGTGTAGACAGAGCCAGTGAGGGTGTCAGAGGGACCCGACTGGAAGAAGGGACCTGGAGAATTGGCAAGGCTGGAGCAGAATAGTTAGATTTTAGATATATAAATGAGTCAAAGGGAGAGATTCCAGATGTGTGGAATGGACTTCAGTGGGGCCAGTTATTCCTCCACTGAAGAGGGAGCTGGGCTGGAGAGACACAAAGCCCTACGTGCCAAAAAACCACATGGATTCCTGTTTAGGGTTCAGAATATACAGAGGAGCCCACAAAAGTTCATGAATCATGATATGGGGAGGTAACCATATCTGTTGAAGGAAGAGGAAACCCGGAGCTGAAATGTAAAAGACATCATCCAAGGCAACTAGTCAATGTTAAGAGGTAAGCATTCCCCCCACCCCCGACACACACATCCCTCTCTTATTTTATTATATTATTATATCTTATTATTATTATATTATATCTTATTATCTTAACGTATTATATTATATTATTTTACAGGAATCACCATGACCTTATAGGATTAGCTAAAGGCACAGGCATGCCTAGGACCCATGTTAATAGTTTATGCCTTCTGTCACAGGTGACAGGTTCTCTTCCAGTGCCTGAAACTTCTCAAAGGTTCCCCAAGGAATGTGGGTTGAGTACTGAGGAAGGTATTAATCTCTCCAAGACACTCTGAGACCCAAGAGTTTGCTCCTAAGCAGGCTGCACAGGAAGGAGAAAGCTATCCATCCCTGTGAGCTGAAGGGCTGTAACTTGAGTCCCGAGATAGTCAAATTGTGAAAACTATCAAACTCACTCTGGGCACTGACACTTCTGTGAATGCTAAACTGATCAGATTTACTGAGTCTTACTTAAAAATGCAAAGACCAGGCTCTGTAAAGACCCAGGTCTGCTTGAGAGAGCAGGTGCTCTCTCGTGCCAGGCCTGTCCTTATGGAAGGGTTCTTTTAAGAAATGACCCTGCCTTATGCCCATCTAACTTCACAGAAGGACATTTCTCCTTCTGTCCCCATCTTCAGCCTCCATCCATAGAAGCACATACCTCAACTTTGCTATCCCGTGAGGGATTTGGGCACAAATTCTGCAGCTGAGCCTCAGAATTAAGCCTGAAGGCAATAGTCAAACTGCCCTTCCTGCAGGACCAGTGCAAGTGGAACTGTGAGACTCCTTTTTCATAAATTATTAAGAATTTCAAAATGGTAATAGCAGAGCATTAAACCAAGTGCAAGGCCTTTCTAAGTGCAGGGCTCTGTGGGTCTGTACAAGGTTGCACACACACACAACCAGTCCTTCCTAGCTGTTCCTTCCCCTGAGTACACAGCTTTGATGCCTGCCATTGACATTCATCCACCCAGTCTTTGTATGTGCCCCCTCCAGCCCTGGGCTGAGGCACACAGAACCCTGAAGGAGAAAAACTCTCCCTTCCTCTATTTATTATACATCTCTTACTCTCTGAGTCACAGCAATAGTTCTCACCTCCCTGGGCAGGTACATATCCTGTGGTCTCCATCGTCAAATTTTCTGGACAACCCCATTCCTCCTCCTTACAATGTTCTTCCTGTCTTGGGCAGCAGTGGCAGCCCTGCAGCCCATAGCTGTCCTCTTGGGTCACCTTTCAGTTTCTTCCTGTCTCAGGTGGTCTCACACATGCCTCTCACCTCTGTCCAGGTCTACTCCATTTCCCCACCATTGCTCTAAACACCCTCTCCACATTTCTCCATTGTTACCAAGCTTCTGCCCAGCAAAAGAGTTCTGCCTACAGTTTAGGAATATTCCATTCCTTTCCAATAATACTGTTCAGAGTTTTTTAGGACAGCTACGTTTTAAAGATACTTTATAAGAGATAAAAGAAATCTAAAAGTGTATTTATTTCACATAAATTATTTTATAAATAAGAAAAAAAATTTTGGATGGGTTAGGGTAACTTTTCCAAGGTCACACAGCTAGTTAGTGGCAAAGCCAAGTCAGGATTTCAGCACCTGCTGACTCTAACTACAATTTCTAAACTACTCAGGAATTAGTGGGGTCATAAAAAAAATAATAAAGGAATAAGAACATAAAGAAACAAGACAATACAGTGGTTTAAAAAACAAAACAAAACAAAACAAAAAACAATGGCTACATGTTCTTTGGTTCTATTGAGAGGTGGGGACTGTGTCCCTTCCTTTGAGTCTAGTGTAGAAGTGATACTAAATCAAAAAAGGTCTGCCTGGTTCTCCTGGGATGCTCCCTCTGGGGAAAGCCAGCCCCCATATAAGAGCACCAAATATCTTGAGACTGCCACACTACAGGGACCATATGTGGAATGGAGCTTTAATCAGCAGCCCTAGCTGAGCTCCCAGATGACAGCCAGCATCAACTTCCAGACATGTGATGAGCAACACTGAATATCCAGCCAGTTGGACCCTTAGAAGGTTTTCATCCCAGCTGTCAAGTGACGCCCACCAGTAAGTTTTCCCCGCTGGTGCCCCAGGCATCATGGAATAGACATACCTCACACCACATCCTCATTGTTGCCTGGCCTGAATTCCAGAGCGACACAACCTGTGAATATAATAAAATTGTTGTTGGAAGACAATCAGTTTGGGGATGACTTGTTATGCAGCAGTAACTGGAACAGACATGGGCAAGCCATGCCTCTGCCCACTAACATTTAAGTCATACATTTCACATGACTTCCTCTAACAGCTTTCTAGAATCCCCTTAGCAGGCAACAAAAAGGTGGCTCTTGTGCAGGATGTGCTGAGAGAGAGCAGGGCTTCCCCCCTCCCTCATTCATACTCTTCACTCCAGCCCTGTCTGCTTTCTGGAAAGAAGCAGACAGAGTGGGTTTTCAAGTCCAGTGTCCTATTAACCTCTCTGAACCTCAGTTCCTCATCTATAAAATGAGAGATGGGGCATGATTCTCACTTGGTGGATCTGGAGGGGGGTCCAGGAAAGCAAGTGCATAAACTGGCTCTGAGAACTCTTCAGTACACTCTAGGGATAATCACTGAGGCCGCCTTCCATCTGTTTCCCGCCCTGCCCACTCCACAGCCCCCTCGCCTTGATGCCTGGGAGATAAAGCCTGACTCACTGGAAACAACGTTACCAGCCCAAGCCATTAGCTGGAGAGCCTCACACAGCTGCCATCCTTCCCCTCTAGTTTGCACCTTTCCAATAAAAGCACTGCCTTTTTTGATTACAGGAGAAATCACTCTAATTGACTTCCAGGCATTAAAGTTTTACTGAGATGATCTCAGAAGCTCCCTGGGGACAAGAGAAGTGCCGAGCAGTGCCGCCCTTAGGGCCCTGGTGCTGGGGAAGGGTTTCTAAAACTGTTTGCTCTAAATTTTGGCAGGGTACCTTCTGGGGAATATGAAGAGCAGCTCAAAACAAGAGAAGCACTCCATTTCCCTCTCACCTCTCACCCCGGGGCCTAGAGGAGAGGGGCAGCTGGGTCCCAGGCTCCTTGTTGCAGTGGAGTCCCTGGCACCTGCACCTGCATTCCTGCCCTAACTCTGTTCATGCGGTGCCTCAGCAGAGACGCAAAGAAGAAAGAGGTGTGCTGCCTGGCCCGGCAGGTCCGCAGTACATGAGCACACTGACGGACTGCGAGACAGTATGAACAATGTAACAGGGTGCCAAATTAGGTGGCGTGATTGGCACTAAAAGAGATAAACTGAAGAGGGGCAGAGGAGCAGGGATGAGGGATAACTGAAGAAGGTTTCCTAGTGGAGAGGAAATAAGCGCTAGGCTTTTGAGAATAGTAATAGTAAATATAAAATAGTAAACAAACATACATACCACTTGTTCTGTGCCAAATCCTTCCCCAAGCCCTTTATACACTTTAACATATTTATTCCTTTTAACAACTCTTTGAGATAGATTCTGCTTTTAACCCCCTTTTACAGATGAGAAAATCATAGCATGAAAAAGTTGAGTAGCAGCTAGAATCAGAGCTAGCAAGTGGTAGAACGGCCATGGAGCCAGAAAGTCTGATCCGGGATTTGTGTTCTTTACCACCACGCTGTGCTGCCTTTCAAGGTACCATCGCAAGCAGGTGAGGGGTCAAGGAAAGGAGGAGACTCTACAGGTGCAAAGGCACAGAGGTGGGACTGTGTTCTTTGTTCAACGGCTAATCGTACCTTTCCTCTGATTCTTGGGGAGAAAAGGAATGAGGTATATGGCTTTATATGCTTAGTGAATTACACAGAAACATAATATTGGTGATTACCTCTTAGAAGTGGGAATTAAAAAACGAAAAAGAAAAAAAAATGACCAAAAAATGGAAATGGAAGTGAAGGGAAAGGAGCTCTTTTGATTTTATACTCTCCAAATGTGAGCAAATTTCGCCTTTAATCACTTTTACAATTCAATATTGTTTGGCTAAAAAATGAGCCAATGAAAGACCCTCCACCCCCCGTCCCCACCATTCCCTTCAGGGATGCAGCTGTCAAGAGGGCGAAGCACACCAAGCCAGGGCCAGTGCTTGGGCTACAGGAGTAATGCAGGGGAGATGAGCCTCTGCATCCTGTCCTCTGCCCAAATGAGCTGGGGACCCACCATCTTGCCAGTCAGAAGGCCCATCCTCCAGTTCCAGGATGCTAGGCTCACCCCAACCTCTCTTCCCTCAGAGCCTCCCACCTTTCCAGTCACCACCACGTGTTTGCAAAAATAACAAAGAGAGCCCCACAACTGTGTTTGGCAATTTTTTAAATTAGTTGAGAACTTACAAAAATTGAGAAATTCCACATAAACAGCTGGATTTCTTACTTCTTTTGACCAAACCAGAAGGGTTGGCAATTATCGGCCTGCCTTCTTACGGGGCTCCTTGAAGCCGAGCTGAGGCTCTTGGTTCTTCCAGTAGGACACATGTTCTGCTTTTGTCTGTCTTTACCACTCCCTATATTTTCAAACTAAAGCCAAATGCCATTGATATTGCATCTATGCACTGGTTTTTCTTACAAATGGCCTGCCTCCTCAGCTACGTCACCTGCTGGGTCCTGGTAAAACAGCTGAATTTTCAGTTTGTGGTTTAGATTGCAAATAGTTCCCAGTTGTTTCATAAATCTGTTCTCCCCAAGATCCTGGAGTGCCAGAACAGTTCAACGCATCCTTTGCATTCCACACATCCTCTATCAGTGAAGCTTTTCATTGAAGTCCTGATGAATTGATCCATCAAGGTTAATTACAGAGTAAAGATCTCGATTTCAATCTATCCAGGACCGGCTATGGCCAACTCATTCATGCAGTTCAATTCTCAATCCTCCTGTCTATGCATAAAAGCATATAATGTGTGCTTTTATGCCTCAAAACATTAATAGACAATAAACTGTTCTCCCCTAGGTCCACAGTTTTACTAAATATAACTGCTGACTTCTGTTATCTGTCTTTACAGACAACCTGCCTCCCTTTGGCTGATCCATCTTTTTCCCATAGACAGTCAACTTCCCATTACTCCTGCTCATGCATATTATATAAATGACTCGTATCAACAAAAAGAGAAATCCCCTTACCTTCTATTTGACTCATTTTAAGTAGTAAAAATACCATGACAGTTATTACATTTTGTTAATATTCTTTCATACCTTTGATTTCACTTAACTCTTACAGCAACCCCAACAGAGTGGCATAGACACTATTTTAGAGATTAGGAAACCAAAGCACAGACGGGTTAAGTGACTTGCCAAGCATCACACCACCCAGATGGGACCTGACTCTAATCCAGTACTTTTTCTTGATTTTCAAGGACAGGTACAGTTGGTTGATTCTCAGGAGAAGTGGTTAATGCTCCACTTGGCCCACTCAGCCCCAGAGAATGAGTTGCATGAGAAGAGGAAAGGAAACTTTGATTCTCCCTACTCACTTTTCAGTCACAGATCAGCTGTGACTGGTTGTTTGGGGTGACTGTGACTCCCAAGTGTGTGGGGATCCCCCTGAACTTCCCTGGGGGTACCTATGGGAGTAGAAGGAAACTTTCTAAGGGGTCTTGAGAGGGGCAACAGATCCCAGACCTGGGGCACTCCTGGGAGTCTTACTCATTGAAAAATCCAGGACCAAGTTTACAGGAATCAGCAAAAAGCAAGCCCTATCAAAAATGAATCTCCAGTACCACTTAGAGGCATTGAACCCAAACCATGTCTTTTCTTTTCTCAACCAGGTCACCCCATATTTAGATGTCTCACAATTATAATGACTGTCTTATTCATCTCAGGCTGCTATAGCAGATACCGTAACTGGATGGCTTAAATAACAAATAT
Organism: Meles meles; assembly: GCF_922984935.1. Taxonomy (NCBI): domain Eukaryota; kingdom Metazoa; phylum Chordata; class Mammalia; order Carnivora; family Mustelidae; genus Meles; species Meles meles. The sequence goes on along the minus strand of NC_060069.1, from coordinate 30,966,239 downwards.
TTCTCACAGTTCTGGAGGCTGGGAAGTCCAAGATCAAGGTGATAGATTCAGTATCTGGTGAGAGCCCATTTCCTGGTTTACAGTTCCTGGCCAACTTACTGTTGTATCCTCACATGATGAAGAGAGATACCAGAGCATACATTCTGGTGTCTTCTTATAAGGGCACTAATCCCACCATGAGCATCCCACCTCATGATTTCACTTAGACTTAATTGCCTCCCAAAGCCCCCACCTCCTAATACCATCATATAGGGGGTTAGGGCTCCAATATACTAAGTGGGGACATTAACATTCAGTCCATAAAATGACCTTAACTCCTTTTCCTCCCTCTAGAATTATTAAATTCCAACCAAATACATTTATACTAAACAAGAGAGGGATTAAGTTTACTATAAGAAACAATTACACATTGGTCATAAAACCAGGCCAATAGTCACTGAATGAGATTTCAAAAAATTACAGGGAGACACTATAAATCCAGAAGAAACAGAGGTCTAAAAAACCTAAACATTCAAAGAAAGAAAAGCCCAAGTTAAATACCTCTCAGAACATTGCTAGTTAAACTAAGATTTAACAGGTAAATGTTGGGATGAAATATATTTGAGAAGTCCAAACATCTCTCAGGACCACAGCAGCAAGAACAGAAGTCCCCTGCAACCTCACTGACAAGCATATGTAGTAGAGAGTAGGTAGATAAAGGGCCTGGTCCGCAGATAAAATACAGTCAAAAAGCAGAGTCCGGTGGTGCTCACATTTAGTACTGTCCAGAGTGGGGAGTGCCCAACAGAGGGGATATTTCAACTGGCTTGAGGAGTCTGTCCTTTTCAAGGATGGGTACATCTTGCTGTCAAGCTCCATGATGTCAGTCACCAATTATCCAATAAGCCCCTTTTGCAGAAACCCCAGGCTTCATGGTTGGGTGGCTTCCATGAAACATTTCCCTAAAGGAGGCCTTAGGCCATAAAGACCTAGTTTTCTAAGCAGTTCTGTTGTTCTTTGTAAATGAATAAATCAACATCAGCCTGGTGTGGGCTTTGAACTTGAGACCTTATCTTTGAGAAAACTGAAGCATTCAGAAGAGAATTCCCCAAAATCCTACAATTATATCTGTTCACCTATTGGTATCTGCATCCATATTCATTGCCTGCCTTCCTGTAGCAAATTGCAAAAAACGGCCACAAATGCTTCCCTTTCCTGAATCCATATCATTGCAATGTCATTGTGCAGCTTCTTTTATCAGGAAGTAGAATCTATTTCTCTTAACTTTTGAATCTGGGCTTGGCCATATGGCTTGCTTTAGCCAGAAGGGCATTAGTCGATGTGATGCAAATATAGGCTTGAGAAATATTTGCGTATTGGGGTTTGCCTTCCCTTGCTGATCTTGGAAATCTGAGACTACCATGTGAACAAATTCAAGTAAGCCTCCCGGCAGAGTGGTAGCCATGTGGAAAACAACCGAGGCACTCCAGTTGACAGCCAACTGCCAGATATATGAGTGGCACATGAGTGCCGAACAATGACCCAACTTCTAGCCAAGCTACCAGTGGACCCACAGCAAGCCCAGGAAAGATCAGTCAAGCTAGCCCAGACAAAAAGAACCACTCCACTGATTTGCTAATCCACTAAGCTTCGGGGTGGTTTGCTATGCTACAAAATCTAACCAATTAACAGGTAATCCCTGTTACCTTGGGTGAAATCTCCATGACCTTGTAAAACCAGGCCCTCTACTAGTACCATCTGTCTCATCACCTCTTGTAAATTTAGAGACATATTGTCATCATTTCTCTCTTCTCTTTTCTGCATCAAAAATGTTTCCCACCTTAAGGAATCATTCCTACCAGCTTACAAACATGCTATTTCCCCCATACTAAAAAATAAATCAAAACCTTCTCTTGACCCCACTTCCCCTCCAAATTTCTGCCCCAATTCTCTACTTCCTTTTCACTCTAAGCCTCCACAAAATGGTTGTCTATTCTTGCTGTCTCCAGTTCTTTTCTTCCTGTCCCCTCTGAATCCCATTCTAACCAGGCTTTTGCCTTTATCCCTATAACAAAACTTCTCAACTCAAGGTCACCTCTGAAGCCCGCGCTGTTAAACCTGATGACTGGTTTTCAGCCATTTAGTAACATAGGACACAGCTGACCATTCTCTCCTTTTATTTTTTTTTTTTTTTTTTTTTTTTTAAAGATTTTATTTATTTATTTGACAGAGAGAGAGATCACAAGTAGGCAGAGAGGGAGGCAGAGAGAGAGGAAAGCAGGCTGCTTGCTGAGCAGAGAGCCCGATGTGGGGCTCGATCCCAGGATCCTGGGATCATGACCTGAGCTGAAGACAGAGGCTTTAACCCTCTGAGCCACCCAGGCGCCCCCATTCTCTCCTTTTATATATACTTTCTTCCCTTGGTTTCTAGGTGACCTGGTTCTCCTCTGGCAGCTCCTTCTGAGTCTTCAATTTGAGGTCCTCCTAGTCTTCCCAACACCTTTACATGTTAGTGCCTGGGAAATCCATCTTGGGCCCCTTCTCTTCTTGACTACCCCTGGTGACCTCATCTATCAACGTGACTTTAACTATCATCTATCTATTGATAACGATAGAGAGTTGTTTATATCTCCAGTTTATATCTCTAGCCTATGCCACTCTCCTAATCTCTAAGCTTTTTTTTTCAACTGCCTATTTAATATCTCCACTGGGATGTTAAACTTAACATATCCAAAACTAAACTGCTAAGATTTTCTCACGCTTGAACCATAGCCTTCCCCACCAGCTGATGGAAACTCAATCCTTCCAGTAACTAAGAAACTTAGAATCATCCTTTGTTTCTCTCGCATCACATATCCAATGTATCGGATAAATGTTGGGTCTGCCTTCAAAGCCAACCAGATCTGGACATTTTCTTTGCCTCGATGTCAATTTAAGTAACCATCAGCACCCGCTTCCCTTACTGCAAGGACCTCCTAACTGACCTCCCCACTTTCACCCTTGTCACGCAATTTAAAAAAGAGATACACTGGGGTACCTGTGTGGCTCAATTGGTTAAGTGTCAGCTTCAGCACAGGTCATGATCCCAGGGTCCTGGGATCGGGCCCTAGACAGGACTCCCTGCTCAGTGGGGAGTCTGCTTCTCCCTCTCCCTCTGCTGCTCCCACTGCTTGTGTGTGCTCACACGCTCTCGCTCTCTCTCTGTCAAATAAGTAAATAAAATCTTCCCAAAAAATAAAATTAAAAAAGAGATACACTAAATATCTATAAATTAGGGATGAGTGGAAGGATTTTCATAAAATCCCCTCTGAAAAGGGAACGATTCTTAGCTTTAACAACCTCCTACTATAGCAGGGGAATTCTCTGTTTTGTAAACATGGATTTTCCCCCTCCCACAGAATTGACTCATTTAATAAATATTTTATTTACATGTACCACTTTTTAAGAAATGTAACTACAGCATTAAAGGAAGGAAAAACAGCCTGTTACATCAGCAGCTGAATTTCTCACAAAGCCCAGAGAGCAACTTCTATGAGCCAGATCAACATCTTCATGATTCTAGTCTATGATAACTGATGCAGTCATCATAGGAACACCTCACTCCTCTTGGGGGAAGGAGCTAGGCCAGTGATCTGGAACCAGATCTGTAATTTCCACTAACCAACAAAGGGCACATCTAAAATGTTCTCATGCCTAGTGGGCTCTATAAGCTCTTGCAGGGTAAAATTAAGAAATTCTCCAGGGAAAAAGAATTGGTCCTGGCAAAAGTTCACTTTAAGCAAATCCACTTAAATAGGAAGAAACATTTTACATCAAACAACAGGGGAGTATAGATTAGAGGTTAATCTCAAAAAGAACTAAAAATTATGATAGTAAATTTATTTTATATTTAGCCACATTTTGATTATAACTCAACTATGGACTAATTCTTTGAACAGAAAAATGAATCAAATCATGTTTGGGGCATACTTTTTTCTGAAAGAAGAAATTATTAAGATAGCAAAATATGGCATCCATCACATTTCATTGGATCTTCACAGTGAAGTTTTAAAGAAAGTAAATTTTGCAAAATAGTCAAGGGCTTTATCACTTTTTACCACTTTACTCTTAATTTTTGAATTTCTATTCATCCCTTTCTGAAGTCTCCATTATGCCATCATCATTGTTGATTTTCTCTTTTTCAGTTGTGACCAGATAAACTCTGCCAGACCCTCATTTCTTGGAGGCTTCAGTAATAATAATTACTGAATCAGTCCTCCACCAACACTTCCATTATCTTAGTGAAGTCTTTTGCAAGACTGGCAATTTCACTTTGCAATTGTTTGACATAGTAATAATCACAGTGAAAACATCCGACATTAATGCTGGGTGGGAGTAGATGTCAGTGTTAAGCCAGAGGGAGATGTGAAGGGGGACTGGCTTTATAAGGATTTGTTTGTTAGTGAACATTTCATGTTGGGAGGACCTTTGCTTCCCAACATGTAATTATGGGTACTCCAATAATAAACACTCTGATAATGCTGTTTCCTTTGCACTCAAAACCAGGAATTAGCACTGCAGTTTCTGGGTGAAAGGACTCCAGTGGGAGAAATGTGAGGAGTCCACTGGGGGTAAAGGTGGTCGTTTAGAACCTAAATGATGCTGGCCGAGGTCCCTCCAGGGTCTAGCTTCCAGACCCAGTGTGTTCCAGCCCTGGGGCTGTGGTCAACAACTACAGTTAAAATCCGGGGGCAAGGGAACGGGGCACAAAAATATCTTTGTGAACACTGCCACCTACTGAAAGTAAGCTGTATTTCCAATTTGACTGTTGTGGACACTATAAAGGACTCTAGGGGGCAAAGTATTGCGGTCTATGCCTTACATAGATTAGCTGAGGTCTGGCAAAGCTTAAAACCCCTTCCTCCTAATGGGAGTCTGTTGAGAGATTCTGTGTTTGTGTCTGGTTTGATATGGACTGGGTTGGATCTGGCTATACAAGTCTTCAAGGCTTGTATAGTAATAGGGAAATTCATTCTTGGAATATGGCTCATTCTTTCATACCTGACTTCGCACATGTTCTTTATACCACTGGACGACTCAGCAAACTGTCCTCCTTCAAGATCAAGTTCAAACGTTTCCTCTGCAAAGACTTTCTCAACTCTTCCAAAGTTGTTCTCCCTTTCCTCTGGGCTTCAAACAAGTTTTACTCAGTTCTGTTACAACACTTACCCCATGTAACCTAATTAGATAATCCACCTCCTCCTCTACACTCAAGTTTTTGAGAACAGCTGTCATGATTTAATTTTATTAGCATGCATTCTACTACCTAGCACATTGAAGACACTCACTTAACATTTATTAAATGGATAAATAAATACCGTGATCATATCAAAGAGTCCAAGGTTACATCAGCCTCCTGAACTCGGTATTTTTAAATGAGGTAAAATTCACAAAACATAAAATTCAGTACTTAAGTCATTTTGAAGTATACAATCAATGGTTTTTAGTATATTCAGAAGGTTGCATACTAGGTATAGCCATCCTATGGGTATGAAGTGGTAACATACTGTGATTTTGATTCGCATTTCTTTAATGACTAATGATGTTAAGCATCTTTTCATGTGCTTGTTGACTATTTGCACGTTAGGGCTCAGGATATATCACCCCGAATTCTGTCATTTGGCGTACTGATTATTTTGAATTAAACTGGAGAAACAGCCAGTGCAAGACAGACACTCTGACCCACCTTTGCCCCTCTGAAAGCGGGAGATAAATCTCCCATGTAATAGGGACCCTCTCCCTATGCCAGAAGGGTAAGAAGTATCCTTATTGCTAGAAACTGGGAATTTAGTGTCAAAAGGGTGTATAAACAAACCTTGTTTCTTCTTCATCATTTAACTACCTTTAGTCCAAACCCCTTTGCTAGTCAATTCTTCAGAAATTTGTTATTTCTTTGTCTAAAAGGTATAAAATCTTCCTATTTTGTCACTTCTTTGAGTCTCATACCTTTATGGGGTTCTGGTACATTCATATGTAATTAAACTTGTTTTCTCCTATTAATCTTTTTATTATAGGGGGATCTCAGCCAAGAACCTGGAAGGGTCCAGAGAAAACTATTTTTCCTCGCCTACATGTATATCTTCTTAAAAGAAATGTCTATTGGGTTATCTCTTTTTTGTTCAGATGTAAGAATTCTTTCTAAGTTCTGGATATGAGGTCCTTATCAGATCTTATGATTTGAAAATATCTTCCCCATTCTGTGAGTTGCCTTTTCACTTTCTTGATAGTACCCTTTGATGTACAAAAGTTTTAATTTTGATGAAGTTCAATTTATCTAATTTTTCCTTTTGTTGCTTGTGTTTTGGGTGTCATATTTAAGAAACCATTACCTTACCCAAGGTCATGAAGGTTTATGCCGGTATTAGCTCCTAAGAGTTTTACAGTTTCAGTCCTTACATTTAGGTCTTCAATCCATTTTTTTTAAAGACTTTATTTATTTATTTGACAGACAGAGTTTACAAGGTCTTCAATCCATTTTGAGTTAATTTTTGTATATGGTATGAGTTAAGGGGTCCAACTTCATTCTTTAGCATGTGGCTATCCAGTTGTCCCAGTACCATTTTTTGAAAAGGTGTTTTCTTTCCTTCAATGAATCGTTTTGCATCCTTGTTAAAAATCAATTGACCAGAGATATGTGGGTTTATCTGTGAACTTTCAATTCTATTCCATTCATCTACCTAGTTATGCTAGTACCACAATATTTTTATTACTGTAGTTTATAGTAAGCTTTGAAATCTCTCCAAAGATTCTTAACCAATAGGGTATGAAGAAGTCTAACTGAGATACAAAGACTACGAAATCATGAACTTGTAAGTTTATTTTGTCCATAATATGCCCCATGGCCAGTGCTATAATAAAATCTCTTTACTCACAGATGTTTTGTATGAGTGGAATATGTTTATGAAGTAAAAAGAGAGCTGAGTTTCAGCACAAAGGCAAAAGATATCATGAAAACTTGGAAGGAAATGAGAGGTCTTTTAGTCTGTGAATGGATGAAAAAAACAACAGTATATCAAAAACCGAGTATTATTTAGTACTAAAAAGAAATGAGCTATCAAGACATGAAAAAAGACAGAGGAACCTCAAATGCACACTACTAAGTGAAATAAGACAATCTGAAAAGGCTAAACATGGTATTATTCCAACACTATGATGTTCTGGAAAACGCAAAACTATGAGGACAGTAAAAAGACCAGTGGTTGCCAGGGGTTAGGGGTGAAGGAGAAAATGAGTAAGTTCAGCACTGAAACTATGTGATGTGACACTGTAGTGGTGGCTTCGTGACATTATATATTCATTAAAACCCATAGAAGGTATAACATCAAGAGTGAACCCAAATGTTAACTCTGGACTTTGGGTGATAATGACGTCAGTATAGGTTCATCGACTGTAACAAACATACCACTCTGGTTTGGTATGTTGATAGTGGGAGAGGCTATGCATGTGTGGCAGCAGAAGGAATTTAGGGAATCTTTGTACCTTCCACTTAATTTTGCTATGAACATAAAATTGATCTAAAAAATAAAGTATATTTAAAACTTTAAAAAGATTTGGGGGGGTGGTTCTAGGTAGACTAACCATGTCTGCAACAGGCACCACCCTGAAATTAGGAAGACTGAGTATTTATTTGCTGAGTGCTAAGATGCCCAGTGCTCTTCCTCCACAGTGTTCCAGAACACTGGTAGCCAAACCTGTATATACTTTTGTGAGATTGTAATTTTTAATAGCAAATATATACATTTGGTCTTTGTCCCATTCCTGGCACAGAGTTCTTTTATCTTAAAAGATAAAGAGTGACAGGAACATCTTTTGCCATAATATTTGATCTTTTGTCCTTGGTTCCTAAAATAGCTCAAGAGTGATAAAGGTTTTGTCATTTGTAACAAGCCCCTTTCAACCACAGCTGAGTTAACATTAATGAAGTAATTTTTGTAAAGTCCCTAGATAGACTCAGGATGGGGGACTGGTTGCCAGGAGCACCAACCATGTGATTAGAGAGTTTGTACTAATAATCTCACCCTTTGACCTCCCAAAGAGGACAGGGACTATATTAAGTTAATCACTAAAGGCCAATGATTCAATCAGTTGAACCTACATAATGAAGCCTCCATAAAGACGTAGAAGGACAGGGTTCAGAGAGCTTCCAGGGTGTCACCAACCTGAAGGTCCTGGAAAGGTTTTGCACCTGGAGAGAGCATGGAAACTCCACACTTTTCCCCCCATACCTTGCCCTATGCCTCTCTCTCTCTCTCTCTTTAACATTTATTTATTTGTTTTATCAACATATAATGTATTATTTGCTTCAGGTACAGGTCTGTGAATCATCAGTCTTACACAATTCACAGGACTCACCATAGTACATACCTTCCCCAAAGTCCCTAACCCAGCCAGCCCATCCCCCAACCCACCCCCTCCCAGCAACCCTCAGTTTGTTTCCTGAGATTAAGAAGAGACTCTTATGGTTTGTCTCCCTCCCTGGTCCCATCTTGTTTCATTTTTGCCCTCCCCTCCCCCCACGACCCCACTCCCGCTATCCTGCCTCTCAAATTCCTCGTATCAGAGAGATCATATGATAATTGTCTTTCTCCGATTGACTTATTTCACTCAGCATAATACCCCCTACATCTCTTTTCTGACTGTATCCTTTTAATAAATGGATGATAGCAGGTAAACTTTCTTAAGTTCTGTGAAATGCCCTAGCAAACTAATCAAACATGAGGAAAGGATCGTAGGAACCTTCAATTCATAGCTTGTCAGAAGCACAGGTAACAGCCTGAACTTGTGACTGGTGTCCAAAATAGGGGAAGCCTGGTGGGAATGAACCCTCAACCTGTGAGACCTTATGCTGTCTCCAGGTAGATAGCATCAGAATTGAATTACATCATAGGATACCCAATCAGGTCCACCAGAGTGTTGAAGAAGAATTGCTTGATTTGGGAAAAAGTCCACACATTTTAGTGACCAAAATTGACAACAGTATAGGAAAAAAAAAAAAAAAAAGGAGTATCAAGCTTCCATAACAAAATACCAGTTTAGGTGGCTTATAAACAACATAAATTTATTTCTTACAGTTGTGGAAGCTAGAGATCAGAGTACCAGCATGGTTAGACTCTGGTGAGCACCCTCTTCCAGGTCACAGGCGTTTTAATGTATTCTCACATGGCAGAAGGAACAGCAAAGTTCTATTGGGCCTCTTTTATAAAGGTTTTAATCTCATTTATGAGAGCTCTGCCCTTGTGACCTAATCACCTCCCAAAGACCCTAGCTCCTAATACCATCACATGGGGCATTAAGAATTCAACATTTGAATTTGGGAGGACAAAGACATTCAGACTACAGTAAGGAGTATTTTTCTTTTACAACCTTCTAAGCGGAGATTGAAAGGGCCTTCTGTGGGGAATCTGACCAACACAGGAAAAAAGACCTAATGATACTGACATTAAAGTTTCCTTGACAAATGACCCAGCCAGATAATCCTCCAGTGAAGCCCACATTTGATATGGTCAATTGGGGAATTCCTGCTCTACCACTACATAACCAACCAAGAATATCAGGCATCTAGGGAGAATTTTTAACATGAAAGATGGAGACTAGCAAGCTTACTGATAAAGGCAAACTAGAGGAAACAGAGATTCTCCAAGGACAAGAAAACAGAAAAAAAAAAGTCATCACTATCCTCAGAATACTAGGAAAAGATGTTACAGGCATGGAACAAGATAAAGACACTATTTTTTTTCAAGGTGTTTTTTTTTTTTTTAATTCCAGTTAGTTAACACACAGTGTAATATTAGCTGCAGGTGTATGACACGGCAGTTCAACACTTCCATACATCACCCAGTGCTCATCATGACAAGTGCACTCCTTAATCCCTATCACCTTAATCCCCATCATTTGAAGCATTCCCCACCCACATGCCCTCTGGTAACCATCTATTTGTTCTCTATAGTTAAGAGTCTGTTCCTTGGGGGAGCACCTGGGTAGCTCAGTCAGTTAAGTGTCTGCCTTAGGCTCAGGTCATGATCCCAGGGTCCTGGGATTGAGCCCCATGTCGGGTTCCCAGCTCAGTGGAGAGTCTCCTTGAACCCCTCTCTCTGCTCCTTTCCCCCCACTTATGTGTGCACTCTCTCTCTCTCAAATAAATAAATAAAATCTTTTTTTTAAAAGGAGTCTGTTCCTTGATTTTCCTCTTCTCTCCATTTGTTTTGTTTCTCTATTTGTTTCCTCTTTTTCCATTTGTTTTGTTTCTTAAATTCCACATGAGTGAAATCATATGGTATTTCTCTTTCTCTGACCAACTTATTTCATTTAGTGTAATACCCTCTAGCTCCAACCACATCATTGCAAATGGCAAGATTTCACTCTTTTTGATGGCTGAGTAATATTCCATTGTATATACATACATACACACACACACACATACATACACACACCACATGTTCTTTATCCATTCATCAGTCAATGGACATTTTGGGCTCTTTCCATAATTTTGGTTATTGTAGATAATGCTGTTATGAACACCAGGAAGCATGAATCCTTTGAATTAGTATTTTTGTATAAAGACACTATTTTAAAAAGGAACTTTCAGAAGACTGTAATGCTATTACAAGAAATTATGAAAAATTCAAAAGGGGCACCTGGGTGGCTCAGTCGATTGGGCATCTGCCTTCGGCTCAGATCATGATCCTAGGGTCCTGGGATCGAGCCCCACTTTGGGCTTCCCTGCTCAGCAGAGAGCCTGCTTCTCCCTCTCTCTCTGCTGCTCCCCTACTTTGTGCTCTCTCTCTGTCAAATAAATAGATAAAATATTTAAATAAACAAATAAATAAAAATTCAATAGAAGAAATGGAAAATAAATCAGACACAGAAAAAAAGAGACCAGGAATCAGAGGACAAGCTCAGAAGGCCCAACATCTGAATAATAGTTCCAGAAAGAAAAAAGATTTAAGTGAGAAAATCATCAAAGCAGAGATTCAAGGAAATTTCACAGGACAGAAAGTAAAAGGAAAACTTTTTCCCTACTCAAAACATTTCTGACACCAAATGTGTAGGCTTTTTCCCCCACCAAGCTATTTTGACACTACCTACTTAGAGTTAGCACAGACCCTATGAGCTCAGGACTGAATCCCACAAGACTTCCCCCCAATTCAGCCACCAATCACAAGTCATAAGTCTGATTTGGTTACAGACTGGAGGTTCCTACAGCTCTCTCCTCAGGTTTGATAGTTTGCTATAATGGCTCACAGAACTTAGGGAAACACTTTACTCAATATCACCCATGTATTATAAAGCATATAAATAAACAGCCAGATGAAGAGGTACATAGGGCAAAGTCTGGAAGTGTCCCAAGCACAGGAGCTTCTGTTTCCATGAAGTCTGAGGGGCACCACCCTCCCAGCTTCACCAAACAAGGAGCTCTCCAAACCCTTTCATTTAGGGTTTTTATGGATGTTCCATTATGTGGACATGATTAATTAAATAATTGGCCAATGATGTTTAACTCAATTTCTAGTCCCTCCTTCCCTTCCCCCACTCCTGTCAGGAAGTGAAGCTAAAAATTCCAACCCTCTAATCACATGGTTACTTCCTCTGGTAACCAGCCTCCAACCTTCAAGAGTCACTTCCTTAACATAAACTCAGGTATGGTTGAAAGGGAGGTTTTATAATTAATAAAAGATTCTCCTCTCACTCCTACCAGGATTTCCTAACAGGAAATTCCAAGGGTTTTAAAAGCTTTATGCCAGGAATCAGAAATGAAGACAAAATATGTATTTTATTTCATCACAACATCACACAAAGAGATGCATTTCCAAATTGAAAGGACCCAGGAAATGCCAGCATAGTGGGCTCACACCAACACATAGCACTGTGAAATTTCAGAACACTGGGAACAAAGAGAAAACACTAAAAGTTCCCTGAGGGTAAAACACGAGGATCAGGAGTCACAGTGGCTTTTGATTTATCAATGGCAATATAGGCAGTTAAAAGACTATGGAGAATAACGCATTCAAAATAATGATGGAAAGATAATTTCCAAGTTATTATAAATTCAGCCAAATTCTCAATGTAGTATGAAGGTAGCATATTTTTGGATATGCAAGGTCTAGGAAAATGTGTTTCCCATGCATCATTTCAAAGAAAGCTATTGTGGGATATACTCCACCAAAACAAGAAAAGGAAGCCTTGGGATATATGAAACAAAGACCTGGTTACCTTTGGAGAGAAGTGAAGGCAGATCCCAGGATAACAGCTGAGCACTGGATGCAGAGGGAAACCAGGCCATATTGGAGCAGTCAGAAGGATCCAGAAACAATTCCATTTTAAAAGATTAAATTGTTGGAATACTTGTTGCATTTGAATATATGTAAACCAGTCATTCTCAAAGTGAAGTCCAGTGATCCTAGGAGGTCCTCAAGACCCTGTCAGGGAATTTGCAAGGTCAAACTATTTTCACAGTATGAGTATACAGTGTATACAGTGGAGTTTCCAGAGGCCACTTAACACACAACATATATATGACAGATTGAATGCAGAAGTACAAATGAGAAGCAGGCTGTCTACTAATAAGCCCAACATTAAAGAGACTTGAAAGTATATAAAGCAATACCTCTCTTTTTATTAAGTTTATTTTGTTTTGAAAAATATAGTTACATTTCATAAAAAGTGTTATGTTTCTATGAAATAGATTAATGTTTTTGAACGTATATATAAATATTTTTTCAGTGTATATTTATATATAAATATGGTTTCTAATATGGCACATGTCACTGGGTATGACCTATATTAATGAAAACTTTTTGGGATCCTCCATAATATTATGGGGATCCTGAGACTAAAAAGTTTGAGAATTGCTGATTTTCACAGCTATTAGAGTGTTTGAATTACACTAGTGTCAAGTAGACCTAAGCAAACAACCATAAAACTCTAGAGAAAAGAGATAATCAAACAGAAAAGGAAGGTATCCAGAGCATACCACATGGCTCAGCTGAGAAAAGCATTCACATGTAAACTGATATTGTCTAATCGAAAGTATGATGTAAGCATGTTAGGGGCTGGGGACAGGATCAGGGAGCTTAAAAAGGGGCAAAAAATAGCTAACTCTGTATCTCCCACAGCAGAAAATCAATAGATAATGGCATAATAAACTGGGGATTCTAAGTTTTTATTTGAGAGGTGGAAGATGGTAATATGCTGATTTTCAGCGGAAGAAGGGAACATAAGAGAATCACAGGAATGGGAATGCTGAGGCAGGTTAGGTGTGATCTGAAGACTAAACCACTGTTTGAGAACCACTAGTATATATAGCAAGCAACAAAGGTAAAGTCAAGAGAATGTTTTGTGGTTCTGCTCTGTCACTTATTCACCTAACCAAGGCACTTGGTCTCAATTTCCTGTTAAATTAGAGGGCTGCCCTTAACAGTCGCTAAGATTACAATGAAGTCTAAAAATTATTGTATGTTCTACCAAAAATATTCTGAACAGCAAAGGCAGGCCAGTCAGATTGATCTAGACAAGGAAACTCTTTTATCTTTAACACAGAAATAAAAACATTTTGGAGAAGAAAATAATATTTGATTTGATCTTTGAGAAATACAAATTAAATAATCTATAATTCTATTCATTGAATAAAATTAGCATTCTGGATACAGTTCCATTACATGCAAATGCCATGGTGTTTTTAATCTAGGCTCCTTGTCAACAGCTTCTCTGCTTTGTAAATTCTATTTAAGATTCTGTTTTCTCTTCCTGAACTCTATGTGGCTAGAAAAAAGGAATTATGCTTAAGTAATAAGTGATGATACTCACCTATTACTTTTGCTTATGTTCATTTCTATAGTTTCTACTGCAATTATGTTTCTTTACGGAGGATAGCTAAAAATGTACCTGCAGCAAGAGCTTGTAAGTGCAAGGTAAATGCTTGATTAGCTGCAATTAGGGGCTCATGAAAATAAATACCAGGTGATAGTTTGCACTTTTCATCAGTGTATTAACAGAGGTGAGAAGGGGTATACTTTTTTTCTTTTTAAAAATAACCAAATGAAGAAAAGTCATCAATAATGTTCACTTAAAGGAAACCACCTTTAATAGATTGTATCATTTGAGAACATAGTGTATTCCAGGGGGCACCTGGGTGGCTCAGTCGGTCAAGCGTCTTGACTGTTGATTTCAGTTCAGGTTACGATCGCAGGATGGTGAGATCGAGCCTGTGTTGGGCTCCACACTTAGTACAGAATCTGCTTGGGATTATCTCTCGCCTTCTCCCTCTGCCCCTTCCCTGATCACACATACACTAGTGCACACGTGCTCTTTCTCTCTAAATAATAAATAATTAAAATCTTTTTTTTAAATAATAGTGTTTTCCAACCCTTTTTCTTGGCAGATCTAGTAAACAGAGTGGTCCAGAGACAGATTTCAGTGGCACATTTTAGAAGTACACATACACTGTACATACAGAAAAGTTTGTACATGCCATAGTTGGTCTATGGAGGAGACCTGACCCCTGCCAGAGATGATGCCCAGAACAGAGGAAGAGGAAGAAATTTCCTGGCTTCCTCCATTATTTTCCTTTCTGGTTTCCAGTAGTGCTAAACCCAGCCAGAAGCCAATGGACATGAGGGTCTGGAAAGTGCAGCCGGAGGGGACAAGGGAATCAGAGAAGGGTCTGGGTGAGGCATAAACAAGAGCCACATCAGCACAGTCCACCCCTTTTGCTACTCAGCATTCATTCCCATCTTCCCACCCATACTTAACTCTCTAAAACAACTTCATGCTTCTACCTAACAAAACTGCAGCGTAAGTGCCTAGCATTAAGATTTTGATTTCTGAGGCATCCATTTTGGAAAGACACCCATCTTGAATATACATTTTGCCAGTTGTATAGAAACACTCAGATATGGAATTAGGAAAACAATCAGATGCGGAACTGAGCCATCACTACCCATGAAGTTTCCTCTTTCAGAAAGCCCTGGGTAACCTAGACAACTGAGCACTTGAATGCCCCACTTCTCCCTTCTCATGCCCTAATTCTCACTTTTAAATTTTAAATTAGCCAGTGAGGAGTGAACCCATGAAACCTGAGACACTCCACCCCTGGGCTCTAATAAAGGCAGAGCCCGAGGTCCTTTCTCTCTCTCCCTTTACCTTTGACCTCACTGTATGTCCCCCCAGCATGCTGTATATCCTCTAGGACTTGTGAGTAATAAATCATGTTCCTCAAATTTCTCTGATGGCTTCTTGCTGAAATGCATCCTGAAATCTTAATAAAAATCACAAGGGCTAATCTGGCCAAACACTGGCCCTGGTGGGGAAATGTCTGTGGGGGCTTGCTAAAAGTAATACAAGCCTGGACAAGTGCCTCAGGCATTCCTACCCAACAGCATCACTATGAATAGCCTGAGACCAACACAACAAAATGTCAGTCAGAAGATGTATCTTACAAATGAAGATGTTCTCACCCTTTCCCCAGCAAGGGGAAATATAATTCCATCTACCACATTGTCCATATCAAGTCTAGGATCTCCAAGTGATATGCAGCACTGACGGGTCTCAGTGTGACTCCTCATAACCTGGTTTCCATTTAATTAAATTATAAAGTTAAGCACTGCCAAAACTCTATGCAAAATGACAGAGAAAGAAAGGAGGTGTTGAATTACTCGTTAAAATACACATAATATAGCAGCCTTAGTTCTCAACTTCATAACTGATCATAAAGCCATTACAGATATTTATCATATCCTTCTCCATCTACCTACTCCATGTTACTCTTGACTTCATTCAGACCTTGGCTGCTTGGAATTCCTCTTGGTGAGGGGACACCAACCTGCATTCTTTACGGGCTTTAGTCCTTAATCATCCTGTCTTTTGGGGTTGCTATTAACCCTTTCCCCCACACTGACCTTTCCTATTGAACATGCAAGTATTAAGAAGCATCCCAATGAGGGGAACCTGGGTGGCTGAGTTGGTTAAGTGTCCAACACTTAGCTCAGGTCTTGATCTCATGTTGTGAGTTCAAGCCCTGTGTTGGGTTCCATACTGGGCCTGGATAGAAAGAAAGAAGAAAGAAGAAAGAAGAAAGAAGAAAGAAGAAAGAAGAAAGAAGAAAGAAGGAAGAAGGAAGAAGGAAGAAGGAAGAAGGAAGAAGGAAGAAGGAAGAAGAAGAAGAAGAAGAAGAAGAAGAAGAAGAAGAAGAAGAAGCAGCAGCAGCAGCAGCAGCAGCAGCAGCAGCATCCCAGTGAATCCCAATTCCAGACATAGTCTTATCTGTCTCCACTGTGTAGAAATACCTCCACATCAATGGAACCATTGTTGTGTATTCTAGTGGGATCATTCTACTTTTGGTAATTAAGACTTCCAGATGAGAAGAGCTAAGGTTACAGAAATGAGAAGCCAAACTTTTACAAGTGTGTTATTAGTTGTGAGAAGCTCCTCCCAAATAGTGTGCTCTTGTCATGAAAAAAAGGCAACATGTATTAACTGTTGGTCCAAATCATAACCCATAAAATAACACTCCAATTTGGTATGGTGCTGTCTCCAAGCTGGTACCATAACCAAGTCTTCAGCAGACCATTCCAATATTTTTGTAAGACTAGCTGCGTCTGGATTTTGAGACACATGATAAGACTAGTTGAATCTCTTTGCTGCATATGCTTCTGGTAAAATGAGTTCCTTGGTTGAAAGCAATGTTGAACGTAATACCTTGATGGTGAAAAGGAATGCCATAAGTCCATGGACAAGTGTGATTGCAGAAGCCAATGGACAGAGAGAAATAACCCATATTCAGAGAACAATCAGTGAGGACAAATTAGTTCCTACTTAATGATGGAAGGGCTCCAATGTAACTGACCTACCACACCGGGTGGGGCTGGCTGGTCCCTCAAGGGAATGACGCCATATGAGGTGTTCAGCACTGCTGTTAGCATATTGTGCACTCAACAGTACCAACAGCCAGATCAGTCGTAGTGTGAAAAGGTCCATGTTGTTAAACTAAGGTATGGTCTGCCTTTCTGATGTCATGGCCACTTTATTCATGGACCCTGAGTGAACAACAGGGTGGTTGACAAAAAGAACTCACTCATATCAACAGGATAGTTATCCACTTCATTGTTGTGAGGCTCCCTTAACATGGATGCCTTTTGGTTGGTATTTACATTGGATACAAATATGTTTATACTCTCTGCCTCTCCTTAATCAGGTTCCCCAAAACAGAGCCTGAGACAGAGGTTCATATATCTGTGATTTATTTTTCAAGCACTCTCAGGAGAATCTGATAAGGAAATGAGAGAAGCAGGGTAGGAAAGGGAAAAGAAATAAGCAAGAATGTGGTTTCAGGAGAAGTCTAGCTTCATTCTGATTCCACAGGGAGGTCTGGAGGGTAAACAATTACCACAGAACACGTCCCATCTTGAGCCAAGGGCTTTTACATTTCCACCATAGTCAGTCATTGACTATAGGCTGCCAGGACAAAGCAGCAGCATCATTCCCAGGCACCTCTGGGCAAATAACCTTGGTTGTGCAAAGATAATCCTCCTGAGAAAGCTGCAAGTATGAGGCATTGCCTGAGCATCCACTCAGCTCGAGAGATGCATACAAATTAAACATTAAAAGGATCCCATTTCAGGGCACCTGGCTGGCTCTGTTGGTAGAGCATGTGACTCTTCCTCTCTGGGTTGTGAGCTTGAACCCCACATTGAGCATGGAGCCTGCTTAAAAAAACAAATGATCCCATAACTAGTGGTCTTTATTCCCTTGTATAGATCCAGATTTCTATCTGGCATCATTTTCCTCCTGCCTGAAGGACATCCTTCAATATTTCCTGTTGTGTGTGATGCCATAGTGATTTAATTCTTTCAGACTTTGTTAAGTCTAACAACATCTTTCATCTATTTCACCTTCATTTTTGAAAGATATTCTTATTGGGTATAGAATCCTAATTTGACAGTGTTTTTTTTTTTCTTTTAGCACTTTAAAGATATTGCTCTATTATCTTCTCACTTGCATTGTTCCCTACAAGAAATATGAAATCATCCTCACTCTTGTTCCTCTATATATAGCATGCTATTTTTCTCTGGCTATTTTTAAGATGCTCTATTTATCACTGGTTTTAAGCAATTTGATTATGATGGGCCTCTATGTTTTCTTCATGCTTCTTATGCTTGAGTATTTGTGAGATTTCATATATATACATCTGTATGTAAGTATTTATACTTTCTATCAAGTTTGGGAAATTTTCTTTTTTTTCCTTTTTAGATTTATTTTTTTGACAGAGAGAGAGAGAGAGAGAACACAAGCAGGGGGAGTGGCAGAGGGAAAGAGAGAAGACCCCCCCATTGAGCAGAGATCCTGGTGTGGGGCTCCATCCCAGGACCCTGGAATCATGACCTGAGCTGAAGGCAGACATCCTTAACTGACTGAGCCATCCAAGGGCCCAAGTTTAGGAAATTTTCAATCATTATTTATTTAAATATTGTATCTCTCTTTCCTTCTCTCTCTGGAGACTCCAACTATACTTGCATTAGGCTGCTTGAAGTTGTCTTACAGTTCACTTATTAATTTTCATCTCTGAAAGCTCTGAGTGTATTTTAAACATCTTCCATGTCTCTACTTAACTTTTTGAATATATGTATATTGTCACGACATTTTTTGGTTTAAAGTAGGCTCCATGACCAGCATGGAGCCCACCATGGGCTTTGAACTCACAACCCTGAGATCAAGATCTGAGTGAGATCAAGAGTCAGACACTTAAATGACTGAGCCACCCAGGCTCCCTCATGGTTGTAACTTTTAATATCTTTGTCTGCTAACTCTTCTGTGTCCATTTTGTGTGGTTTCAACTGAATAATTTGTCTCCTTGTTATGGGTCATATTTCCTACTTCTTTGTGTTGCCTGGCAGTTATTTATTGGATAGAAGGTGTAAAATTTACTTGTCAGGAATGGACATTAGTGTTTGAATAAACATTCCTGAGCTTTGTTCTGGGACACTATTAAGTTACTTAAAAGTGCATTTATCCTTTTGGGTCTTGCTCTGATGATTTTCTAGGTGGGACTTCCACAGTGCTCATTCTAGGGCTAATTATTTTCCATTACAGAGGTAAGACACTTCTGTGTACTTTACCCAGTGCCCTGTGAATCTTGAGGTTTCCCAGTCTGGCTGGTGGGCAGGAACTATTCCTGGTTCTGTGTGAGCACTGTGCATTGCATTGTTACCTCTCATAATTTTGGTGCTGCTTTCCCTGTCCTCATGTTGTTTCCTATTTTTTTCTTTCTTTCTTTCTTTCTTTCTTTCTTTCTTTCTTTCTTTCCTTCTTTCTTTTTTTAAGATTTACTTATTTGAGAGAGAGAGAGAGAGAGAAAGAGTATGAGCAGGGGGCAGAGGCAGAGGGACAGGGACAAGCAGACTCTCCACTGAGCAGGGAGCCCAACACAGGGCTCAATCCCAGGATCCTGAGATTATGACCTGAACTGAAGTCAGTTGCTTAACCAACTGAGCCACCCAGGCACTCATCTCAAGTTGTTTCCTTACATGCATTCGCTGATCCATATTCTGCTGAATATTTGAGAGCACTCTACAGGTCTCTGGGTTTCTCTCCATTGCAGTTCTCTACTCTTTGGTAACCCATTCTGAGAACTCCAGCTTTCTTGTTCTCCTCCAGGCTTTCAGCTCCTCCTCAACTCATGGAGTCTGCTGGGCTCTGCCAGGGTTTCCCTTCCCCCACCAAGGCCTGGCAGGGCTCACCTCAAGGTGGGGCTCACCTTGTTTCTTGTCAGAAATCACTAGTCCTTTGTTGTTTGATATTGAGTGTCTTGAAAAATCCTGTTTTACATGTTTTGTCTGCTTTTTGGTTGCTCGGGGGGAAGGGTACTTCCAATTCCTGTTACTCCATATTGAGCTGAATTGGAAATCCATTCTATTGTTATTTTTATTAGTTCCTTACATTATCCAACTGGTTTATTCTTTTCCTAACCTTTTGAGCAGAATGTTTAATTCACATAATGTCACTCTTACTTATAACGATATTCCTTTTCATCACAGCTTTAACCAGAACTCATAAATTTGGCCATAGAGGGTTTTTCTTTTTAATTTTTTAATTAACATATAATGTATTATTGGCCCCAGGAGTATAGATCTGTGAATTGTCAGGCTGACACACTTCACAACACTCACCATACCACATACCCTCCCTAATGTCCATAACCCAACAACCCTCTTCCTACCCACCTCCCCTGGGCAACTTTCAGTTTGTTTTGTGAGATTAAGAGTTTCTTATGGTTTGTCTCCCTCCCGATCCCATCTTGTTTCATTTATTCCTTTCCTACCCTCCAAAGCCCCCACATTGCCTCTCAACTTCCTCATATCAGGGAGATCATATGATAATTGTCTTTCTCTGATTGACTTATTTTGCTAAGCATAATACTCCCTAGTTCCATCCACGTCATCACGAATGGCAAGATTTCATTTCTTTTGATGGCTGCATAGTATTCCATTGTGTATATATACCACACCTTCTTTATCCATTCATCTGTTGATGGACATCTAGGTTCTTTCCATAGTTTGGCTATTGTAGACATTGCTGCTATAAACATTCGGGTGCACGTGCCCCTTCGGATTACTACGTTTGTATCTTTAGGGTAAATACCCAGTAGTGCAATTGCTGGGTCATAGGGTAATTCTATTTTCAACATTTTGAGGAACCTCCATGCTGTTTTCCAGAGTGGTCGCACCAGCTTGCATTCCCACCAACAGTGTAGGAGGGTTCCCCTTTCTCCGCATCCTCGCCAGCATCTGTCATTTCCTGACTTGTTAATTTTAGCCATTCTGACTGGTGTGAGGTGATATCTCATTGTGGTTTTGATTTGTATTTCCCTGATGCCGAGTGATGTGGAGCAGTTTTTCATGTGTCTGTTGGCCATCTGGATGTCTTCTTTGCAGAAATGTCTGTTCATGTCCTCTGCCCATTTCTTGATTGGATTGTTTGTTCTTTGGGTGTTGAGTTTGCTAAGTTCCTTATAGATTTTGGATACTAGCCCTTTATCTGATATGTTGTTTGCAAATATCTTCTCCCATTCTGTCAGTTGTCTTTTAGTTTTGTTAACTGTTTCCTTTGCTGTGCAGAAGCTTTTGATCTTGATGAAGTCCCAATAGTTCATTTTTGCCCTTGCTTCTAGAAGGTTTTTCTTATTGGTGCTTTCATTTTCTCTATAGACAATTTTTTTAAATTCCCAAATGATGGGAGTATTTATTGTTGGATTATTATACCATTGTTTTTTCTAACACTAACTAGAATTTCTAATATTATTCTAACATAATTAACATTAACTAATGTAGTTTTCTCACATTGTGATTAAAGGCTGTGGGGATTTACCCCATAGTGGTTAGCATCTGCATTCTTGAGTCAAAGAGCTGAGTTTTAAATCCCTGCTCTGTCTTTCCTGGCTATATGACCTTGGGCAGAGAATTTAACCTAAGGCTCAATTTCTTCATTTGTAAAACTGAAGTAATAATCATACCTATCTCAGGTGGTTGTCCTGAGGGTTAAATTAAGACAATACATGTAAATCATTTAGCACATAGTAAATACTCAACAAATCTTAGTTAAAATTTCTATTTGGGGAAACTTTGGGGAATTTTTTGGTCAACTTTTGCTGTTCAATTGGCACTTGCAAGTAATGAAAAAGGGTATTCTCTGTACGTATAAAGTTCAATACAGTAATACACGCTCTTGATCCCAGCTCCATACCCCCTTGGTTCCCTCTGAGTTTGCCTGCAGCTGTAAGGGACAATGTGCTGACAGTCCCCTCAAAAACCTATACATCTCTTCTTCTCTGCTTGAAGATGACCAGCAATGTTTGGGACTTAAAACCCTCAGAGATAATTCTCAGCCAGTGAAGGAAAGAGGAAAGTGGATAAATATTACAGCCTTGCTGTCCCTGGAGAAGTCATATCTAAGACACATTCTATATGTTCTTCAAAGGATCTCCCAGAGGAACTGAGCTTCGGTTACCCACAAGTGAAACCTGCTCATAATGCATCCTGGACAGGGCTTTCTTCCTTCCTGGCTCACTGTCCCTGCCCTTATTCTTTTGCTTCCTGAGATTACCACCTAAATAATCTATCTGCACAAGACCTCACCTCAGAATCTGTTTTCTGGGGGAACACAGACTAACACAGATATATATTTATTAGATTATCCTAGTAATTGTACAGTTCCTATCCGCTAAGCATGGTTCTCAAATCTCATTTCATATTATAATCAACTGGAAATAAATACATCAAAATTTCTAGGTACTGTCAAATAAGAAACATCCAGATTTAGTAAGGAGAGACTACTGAAAAGAACTAACGCAAAGGGGTGAGTGGAACTGCTGCTGCAAGGAGAAACTCTGACATAAGATCTCGAAGGGTAGATGGGAGTTTTTCCTTATAGAGAAGAGTAAACAAAACTAGAAGGAACTAGGTGTGGAGAAGTGGGGTGAAAGAGTGAGCTAATGAAAGAGTAGATCACAGAATGTTTTCCCCTGAGCAGGAATTCTCTGCCTTTAGCACTCGTGGTTCTTGATCATGCTGCTTCAGAGAATGAAGAGGTAGACCAGAAGAGTGGTGGGCAGCAAAGCAAGTTTACTGAGTGATAGTACAAAGCTCCCGGAGAGGGACAGATCCAAGAGGGTTGCCCTCAGAGTTTCTAAGTTTAGGGGGTTTTATGAGCTGTTTTGTGGAACTATCTTAAGCAATCAGGGTGTGTTGTGTCATACCAAACAGTACTTTCATCATGTTATCTACCTATTAGGTTAACGTCAACGTGCTGAGGGGTCTTTTTTGCTGACACCTGGGAGCTTATGTCTTAACTGCCCCTTGCCTGTGATAGTGACAAATGTTTTGTGGGTAATTGTCTTATTCTAGGGCGTTTTGCAGAAGTCATTTCTGCGAAGGCTGCAAAGCAGAATGTCAGTGTGGTCCTGTCTAAGGTGCAAAACAGGATGTTAGTGCTGTTTTATTTTAGCTATCCTGACTCCATATTTTCTTGTTGGGGACCCTGGCCTGGACTACCTCACTGTCCAACTAACTCCTTAGAAGGTGAGATTGTTAAGAAGGAGTTATGTGTTGGTTCATGCTGGGGGCAGGTCAAAGTTCAGGGACTTGGAAGTAGGAGAGAATCTTAACCAAATTTGGTTAGCCAGCATTTTGTTCTGATTGGTCAGTAGAAACAAGAAGTTCAGCTAATCATTTATGAGGCCATGGGTGGGAACTTAGGGGGTCTGTGCCTAGTCTTGCCATAGGTAAATAAGGGGGCATATGTGAGTCTTACCTAAGTCATATGGGAAAGGATGGTTCTTTGAAGTAATTCTTTTCCAGAACACAAAAGGGGTGTGTGTGTGTGTGTGTGTGTGTGTGTGTGTGTGTGTGTGTGTATTTCTAAACTGTCACTATTTTTCAGGAGCTCAGGTAAAATTCAACACTGTCGGGATGGAGCTTAGACAACAATAGTTTCTAGAAGCATGACTCCCCAAGATAAGGTATAAATTACAATAAAAGACTTGAGAGACCCATCAACTAATCCAAATGTGTAGACCTTATTCAGGTCCTAATTCAAATAAAACTGTTTTTTTTTAAAATGACATTTATAAAACAATGAGAGATTTGAACACTGAATCCTTGATGAAGTTAAAGAACTGCTGTTTATTTTTCAGGTATGATAACGATATTGTGCTTATGTGTGGAGGCCAAGAAAATTAAGTCCATCCCACCTCAGTTTTAGCATTAGCACAAGTACAGCTATCTTAGCTTTGGCAGTCATCTCGGGCCCAAGGGCTGAACTTTCCCCTACTTTACTTTAGTTCCAAGGACCCCCACCCTGCTTTAGTAACAGGAATACCTAACCCCGTAAACACGTCCAGGAAAAACCGCTATACCTAACCCTGTAAACACTTCCAAGAAAGTACCGAACCCTGGAAACAGCACGGCAACCGCTAATCAGCTTACTGCAGAAAAGTCAGAAACTTCTCCTCCTCCCCCGACCAAGCCTCTTATAATGACCCATAAAAACCCCTGCCTTAACTAGCGTCGGGGTCCAAGTCCCTACTCTGCTTCGTCGGGTATACTTGGGCCCAAGCTTAAGCATGTCACCTCAGGGTCCAAGTCCTTACTCCAATGTGTGGGGTATACTGGGGCCCAAGCTTAAGCTTGTCAAATAAACCATGTGATTGCATCGGTGTTGGCTTCTTGGTGGTCTCTCAGATGCGAAAACTTGGACATAACATATGAATTTTTTATTTTAAAAAAGTGATGATGGTATTGTGGTTATGTTTTTAAAAGATTCCTTACATTTTAGAGCTCTCACTGGACAAAATGTTTATATATTAAAAGATATGATTTCTGGGATTGCTTTAGCATAGGAAGGGGGAAAGTGGGTAGAGAATTAGCTGGCCATGGGATTGCTTTAGCATAGAAGGGGGAAAGTGGGTAGAGAATTAGCTGGCCATGATTTGGTAAAATTGCCAGCCCTGAGGTGGTGCGTACCCTGGATTCATTAGGCCAGTCTGTTTACTTTTGCATAGGTTTGAAAAAAAAAAAAAAAAAAGCTTTTCTAAAGAAACCCCTTAATTATTCTTAATTTGCAATCCATGTTGAAAAACTGCTTTTCATAGCTTTATTTTTTGTCTGCTCAACAATCAAAACCTGAAAGAGGTTTGTTAAGTGTTCCCCTCCCCCAATTATTACATTTTTATCCATTTCTCCTTGTATTTCCTGTGATGCTGGATTTATAGATGTCATTGCTTTATCATTTGTCACATGGAGGTTTATGAAAGATTGCCTTGGAAAAATAATACATGCTCATGGCAAAAGTAAAAAAATATACATAGCAAGCAATATTTAAAAGAGTATAACGAAAAACAGATTTTTTCACCTCAAATTCCCAACTTTCAGCCCCTCTCCTGTGTGTCAGCCACAATTACCAACTTCTCTGTCTCCCCTGAAGAATGAAGATATATATATAGAACATATATATGATATATATTATATATATAATATATATACACATATGTACATATATATGTGTGTATACCTGAATATCTTTTTTTTAATATAATTGGGGCCCCAGTGTTTTACACTCTGTTAGACTCCTTCCATTTATCACTTAAATCTTGTACAGAAAATAGCTACAGTGGAAACTGTGCGCCTCAGCACACACTGCAGCCTAAATGAATCAGTTTCTGAGAGCTATTTTACAACTCTGTAAATTACAGATAACAATGCAAAGTAATTCCTGTCTGTCGACAAGCAAATCAATTCCGGCCAGGGCAGGGACAAGCTCCCCCACCAGTGGAAAAACCAGTTTTGCCCCCGTTTTGCTCATTTATTTCAACATTCCTTTACTCCACAGAAATTTGTCCTTCTTTGATTTCTCCTATGAGCCAGTAGTGACATCTGCCTTGTTCCTTCGTTACGAGCAAATTAAATCTGCAGCATGTGTTCATTTTATACCTGCATGAGAGTCTTTTTATTTTTTTTTTGAGAATTATTCTTTAATGGTGTTTAGCCAATTGGTTGAACATATAACTCATGGGATGTGTGGAAAACCCAACTTTATTTTTATCTCTCATTGTCCCTGTGTGAGTAACTGTATGTATCAGTAACTCATTTAATCTGTTCCAGTCATTTGCTTCAACAAGGCTTTGGTAAATATGCTTTTACTTCTGTTTTTAAGTCAAATTTAATTACACTTGTAGGATGATTTCCTAAAAGGACTAAATCACTCTCCGAAGAAATTATACCAATTTATTTTCCCACTAAGAGTGTATAAAAATGATGGTTTTTCATATTCTCTGACCACAGCACATTATCAAACCTTTAGATCTTTTCCAGTCTGGTAGGTGAAAAATGGAATCTTAACTTAAACATATATTTTTTTCATTATGGATTAGATTGGCATATTTTCATACAATATAAACTATCAGTTTTCTTTATCTGTAAGCTATTTATGTCCTTTGCCCATTTTTTTCTATTATTTTGATATTGTTAATAATAATAGATTGGCCCTCTGTCACGGGTGTTGCAAACATCTTTTCCTACAATGGAGCTGGGGCTACAGTGAAGAGACCGGGCTGGGCAAGCATAGTACAACTCAGAGGGTTTAGAACGTACCTGCCCCGCGTCTAGAAAGGCTATGTCTCTCAAACCTCCTGCCCTCCAGATGTGACCGAGTCCTCACCTTCTCATTCACAGTCCCTCAGCAATGAAAATCTAATTGAAATGCAAGAAAAAGGGTGCATTGAAAAGTCACCATGGAAACTGCCCCTCCCACAGCATTTACCATTCAAGGGCTTCTACAGGCATTCATGTAACAACAAATTAGCCAAGAAAGATTTCCAGACTCACAACCCTAATTTTGAATGCAGTTTGAAGGTGCTTAGAGGCAAGAAGAATGCCTGTGGTTTCCATAGGGAGATTACTAGGAAAAGAATTGTCTCCAGCTCCAGCTTCTGTGGAGGATAATTTGTTGAGACATTAGACTGTATTTTGTTTTTGCTGCAATTTTCCACCCTCCCCTACCTTCTGCTGATGGTTGCCAGTTCACAGTGCTTAGTGGGCCTTAAGCCTAAAGACTACTTCTGGTCTGCCTTTAGTGAAAGTCTGGACTCACTGAAGAGGTTAAACGAGGTGGGAAAGCATGTGCAGAGGAAAAATCCATTCTCTTTGGAGGGCAGAGAAGTCAATGAAATCAGGAGGACAGGTTCTGCTAGGGGCGACGACCTATGGCCACTGTTGAAAGCATCCAGGATGGTGATTGCAGGGGAGAAAATCTGCCACCCCAAAATGTGTCTCTTTGGCATGTGAATTATTTTTGGCTGATTTGTTTTTGAGAAACAAAATGCTCAGGAAGAAGCTTTGACTGTCCCCCTGACTGCCTAAAAGAATTTAGACAGAGGACCTGCTCCAGGAAGGGAGCATTCACCATAGATAACTACAGCATAATATGAATTGCGGTGGTAGACAGGGAGCAAGGTAGCAAAGTCTGTTTGCGTAAATTCCTCTCTATGTCCATTGTTTCTGGATGGTCCAGCAAATATCTGATTACCAAATGTTTATCTTTTTCATCTTCCTGTGATTTATCTTTCTTCCTCACGAAGTCCCAGTCCACCAATCCCTTCTCCTTAGCTCTAGATAAGCCTCAATTGCCTGACTGACTGTGGCTCTCATATCCTTATGAGACCACCTATGTATGTATATAACTAAATATGTATGTAACTAGGTATGTAACTAAATTTAATTTTTTTCCTGTTAATCTGCCTCATGTCAATTGAATTCAGCCAGCCAAAAGAACCTTGAAGGGTAAATGAAAATTTTTCCTCTGAACAGTGACAGAAATTGATCAAAGATGGCTAATGGCTAGTGATCTTAGGGAGGCAGGGACTGAGGCTCTGAGAATTCCAACTGTAACAAAAAAAATCCCAGTCCTGGTGCAGGAAAAGACCAGAGGCCTCGTCACTTTCAAATGGCACTGGGCATCTCAGCCCTAACCACCCTGGCCTGGGACTCTTGATGCTTCCTGTTACCTATGGGTTACTCCCAAAGTCTATGGGTGACTTATCATGGGTCAGGATGGCTAGGGAAATCTAAGCAATGACTGAGGTAGGCTTTACCATCATTTTGACTGGCTGAGGGTTCAAAATTATACTTCATATAATTTTAATAATCTCATATGATATTTACATACCAAAGTTTATAGAGTAATATTCATACTCAAAGTACTTTTTAGGACTAGCATTTTGGGAAGCTTCAGCCAGTCAGCTATGGTACAAAAGCCCCACCACAAAAAAAGTACATTTCTTTTTTTTTTTTTTAAATACATTTCTGATGTAGTTTTAATTTTGTTCTTCCACTTAGTAATTGCTTATAAATGCATAACTTTTGCTATATTTTCTTGAATTTTTCTAATCAGTTATGGCTTTTTTATAGGAACATAGATTTCCTAAAAAGGTACTTTGGTCATGACATTTTCACAGTAGGAAATCCATTCTAAGTTTCGATTTTGTCACCTTACAACCAGTGAAGGCCAAAATCAGGGATAATATTGATGGTTCTCTACTGCCCTCCAGTGGGAAGCTGGATGGAGGTGGTAACATTTTTGGAGTGAAAGAGACTGGTATGTATTTCTACATAGGCATGTAAAAATATAGATAGAAAGAAATAAAAAGAACCAAAGGCTATTTTTCTCCCAGTATGTTCAGAAATAAGTGAACTGTGGAATGATGAGTCATTTAGTACCATGCCTTCTAAGGCCACATTTAAACCCAAGGAGTTACTGACAAGACATAAAATAGCACACAGGTTTTTTTTTTTTGGTTTTTTTTTTTAGCACACAGTTTTTGATGTAAACATCTTAAACATTCTGAGTCTCTATATTTACTTATATAAAATTGATTTACTTATACATACTTATGCGGTTATGATGATGTACTCTTACAAATCAAACATTCTTCTTAGTAGAGAATCATTAAAGAGTTAAAGAAAATTTATACAGCTTCTCAATTTCTCCATGTTTCTGATTGATATCATGGCAGATTTACATTAACAAGTTTATTTAGCACATCTGTGTGAGGCTTAAAATTTGACACTTTTTAAATTATTTTTAAGGATTTTATTTCTTTCTTTGAGAGAGAGTGAGCACATTGGTGCGGGGGGGGGGGGGGGGGGGGGGTTGTGTAGCAAAGGAGGAGGGAGAAGCAGACTCCCTGCTGAGCAGGAAGCCTGAAGCGGGACTGGAGCCCAGGATCAGGAACCATGATCTGGGCTGAAGGCATAAACACTCAACTGAATGAACAGCCCAGGCACCCCAATCTGATACTTTTTAAAATTCATCTTTCAAATATCCAAATTAATGCATCAGGTACTACAAATAGTAGTAGTTGCAAACCAAGGCTCTATAGGGTTTTATGTTTGTAAATGAATTTTCAAAACTTATTAATTCATCTTAGACAATTAAAACAAAAAGCATGACAACACTTATGTCTCCTCCTGGTGATGGAAAATCTGGGGTATGGTACAAAGACATACATGGTTACCTTTACTTTGTTCAATAAATGGTTTGATCTTTGAGCCAGAAAACATGAATTTAAGCATGGACAACCTTCGTTTCACGGATCTTTTTCCAGGCTATTGAGAACAAGAGAGGAAGTAAGTCCAAAAGTTATGAAATTTCAAATTGGTCTGAAAACTTTAAAAGGTGATAGAGCCTACATTACATAAAACTTCTGAGACAATCTACCCTAGGAAAATATAGCACTCTGGCAATATTCCCTGAGCAAGATGATTATTAAAAATGATACCTAAAATATATTGAATATTTCCTGCATACCAGCTACTATGCTAAGATTATCTCATTTACCTTCATAAGAACCACAATATATGTGTAACTGGAAGGACCAACCTCCAGAGAAAGATTAAATAAGAACACATTTCATTTATTTGGAAGTAGAAGTCTTCTATAACTCTAATTTATATTTACTGCATTTTTATTTAATATGTGTGTGGATTTTTTTTTTTCAGAATTCTAAAGGCAAGTGTCTCCAAATCTAAGAACAATATAATAGGTGTCAAGCCTCCTTACTTTTTTTTTTTTTTTGCGTTCTTACATTTTGAATAAAGATGCCAATCTGCCCATGCAGGAAGTGCTATGAGACTGATGAAGGAATTCTGCCAGGATAAGCCTCCTGGCAGTTACACCAGAGAAGACAAAGAATGAAAGAGCGATTGCAGAGGCTGAGGGTGAGAATATCTTTGCAGAGCTAAGAAGAGGCTGTGACATTTCCTCTCCTTATGGAGGAGGGAGGATTGTACCAGTTATCTATTATTCTGTAACAAATCACCCCTAAAGGAAGGTACCTAAACAATAAGCACTTACTATCTCACATAGTTTCTATAGATCTGGAATTTGAGATCAGGTTAGCTGAATGTGCGGGCTCAGTCTCTCATGAAACTGCAGTTCAAGATGTCATCTCATTGAGCAAACTGAGGTCACATGCCTACACTCTCACTGTAAGAAGGCTAGAAAAAGTGAGTAACCGTCTTTCTCACTTTCTGTAAGCAGTGCTCATCACCACTGAGACACACTGTAGGTAATTCCCCAAACACAGAAAAAGAACTAAAATGGTGCACAGCAAAAAATAAAACCACCAAAAATGTCTAATTCAAAGTCATCCCTTTGGCTGCCTAAAACTGGTACAACCACTGCTTTCAATGCTTATACTTCAAAAAAACTTGCCACTGAAAATGTTGCAAATATCCTTCATCCAGTCAAAGATGCACTCACTCTATCACCCTCCAAGAAAGTCAGCCAACGTTTCATCAGTTACCACGTCCACCCATCCATTTCTAAGTCTAAAACCTCTAGTTGATATCTAATCCTTTGCAATTTATAGGCTGAATAATCAAGTTTATGAACAATAGCACATCCTAATACAATAGTGAAATAGAGGGCAAAGAAAGAAAATAAAAATTAAAACACATAAAAGCGCACATGATACTCATCAGGATAGGAGATACAAGTAAAGATGCCAGCTCTCATTTCTTCCCCTGGTGATGAGGACTGCACCATCCTTAGTGACTTCCTTTCTCCATCAGCCATTATGTGTTCCCTTTACCTTCAGTCGGTACCTTCATTGCTAAGGGATCTGTGTATTTGATAGAACTATCTGTTTAAAGGTGTAACTGCTGGGATGCCTGGGTGGCTCAGTGGGTTAAGCCTCTACCTTCAGCTCAGGTCATGATTTCAAGATCCTGGGATTGAGCCCCGCATCAGGCTCTCTGCTCAGCAGGAAGCTTACCCCGCACCCCCACCCCCGCCTGCCTCTACCTACTTGTGATCTCTCTGTCAAATAAATAAATAAAATCTTTTAAAATAAATAAATAATAAAGTATAACTGCAAACCTATTTCTGCTTGATGATCAGGGTGAATCACTCTAGCCAGTATCATAACCTTGTTCTTTTCCTTTTCCTTCTCTTGCCTATCCAATGACTCAAGACACACAAAATGGTTAGATAGCAGTCTTATCCCCAAATCAATGGAACCACTGCTCAGCATGTGTTGGAAGAATTCCTTTCTTTGGTAACAGACCTCTGAACCAGCAAAACCCAGAATCTCTGAGACTGGCAGTTAAGAAAAAATTAATAGCCCTTTGTTCCTAAATCCATTACTTTTGTATATGGAAGCCTGGTAGTTTTAAAATATATCCCCAAATTCTTTGACCGTTCTCCATTAAGAAAAGGAGTCTCTGGTTGCTGGAGGGGAGTGGGGGTAATGGGATGGGATAACCGAGTGATGGACAATGGGGAGGATATGCATTGTAATGAGCAGTGGGTATTATATAAGACTGATGAATCACAGTTCTGTACCCCCAAAGCAAATAATGCATTATATGTCAATTAACTCAATTTAAAGAAACTTTTTTAAAAAAAGAAAGAAAAGGAGTTTCCTTTGACATAACCATCCTTAGTAACTAAGTCCCAATGAACCAATGTGATTTTGAAGTGCCCCTGCTGGACTTCCATTGTTGGTTTAGAAAGGCATTACAGTTTCCATCTGGATTTCTCTCTCTGAGGATGTTTTGCCCTTGGAACCCAGCTACCACGTTGAGGAACCAAATAGCACCGTGAAAAGGCCACAAGTAGGTGTTCTGACTGCAGTCTAAGCATCAGTCCCCAGACACGTGAAAAAGTGAAACTTCAGATGATTTTAGCCCCCAATTTTTTGGCTGCCCCAGCTGGCACCAAGTGGACAGTAGAACAGAGATAAACTTTCCTCACTGCATCCTGCAGAAGTTATGGATTTGTAAGCAAAGTAAATGTTGCAGTTGTTTTAAACCACTAAGTTTTGGAGGTAGCTATACAACAATTGACAGCAAGGACATGAAGGAAAAGTCCTAAATATTGGACACCAGTTCAAAGCACATGCTGTAAAAAGGGTTATCTCCCAGAAGGCATCATAACTAAGTCTTCAGTAAGACGTGTGCTTCTTGGTGACAGACAATACAGTTAGACCAATGAACTCTATGGGCAATAGCACATTGCATCACTTCTTTCATTACAGAGTGAGTTTTTTGGTCAGAAGCTATATGGTGTCCAATGCAATGACTATGTACAAAACATTCAATAAATGCCCAGACGGTGGCACTGACAGCAGCACAGGAAGCAGGGAAGCAAATCTAAATCTAGAGTAAGCAACTTCGGAGAGGAAAATAACTATTCTATTTCGATGACTGGGTAGGGTCAAGGGAGTTGACTTGCCTCTGAGTGGCTGGCTGGTCCTCCTGGAGCTGGGCGTATCTCACCAACTCAGAATTGGTCAATGTTGCTGGCAACCTGAACACTCAACAGTGGTTTGGTGATCCTAGGCATAGCTCCAATCCTGCTTTCATTTCCATTTCATTCATGATTCCATTGAGCAAACACTGAGCCTGGAAAAGGAAAAGGAGGCTGAGTTTCCTCCATAAAGCAGTTCATTTCATCTATCTGATTCATAAGATTCATTCTGCTAGGTCCATTAGCATATCCCCTCCCAAATATTCCTTGTCACCTGTTCTCCGGTCTTGCTCTTTTCAATGTCCTTGACCACTGGGCAAAACAATTACCTTTATACTATGAATTATTACCCAAGGCCAACTCTCCTTTCAGGAAAAGTGAACTTCTGGACATACTGCTGGACACTCTGCACATTAAAAGGACTTCATGACTTCAGTGTTCTTCAGGTGCAAAGTGGGACCCCAACAATCTCACAAGGCATTTCTGACAGGTACCACCATATTGTCCAGAGCAACAAACCTGAGCAATGCCTGGCACATCATGGGTACTCAATGGACATTTGCTGAATCATTCTTCAAAAATGCAGATCATAACTAACTAAAACTAAACATTTGGAAGAAAAAAATATAGATCATTTCCCTCCCTCCTCTGTTTAAACTCCTTCAACAGCTTCCTATTGCTCTAAAAGACCCTGTTGGGTATAACCTCTGCCTTTTCCATCCTCAGAGTTCTCTGAGCTCTAAGCATTGGTCCTCAATTCTTGGGATATTCCATGCTCCCTCCCGCCACAAGACTTTTGCTTGGACTGTATCCTCTCCTTGTCAAGTTAACTCCATCCTCAGATCTTGACTCAAGGATTCTTTCCTGTCTTCTAACTATTTTTCTTCATTATAATTAACTCCGTATTTATTTACATGTCTAATTAATTCCTGTCTTACCCTGGGACTCTAAGAATGTCAGGATTATGAGTACTCACCACTGGATCTCAGCACCTAATATATTGCCTGGCACTTAACAGTGCTAAATAATATTTTGCTGAATGAACATATAAATAAATGAATGAATGTGTCTGTAATAAAATGCAGCATATGTAATTTATCTCCAAGTTATCACTGCCAGTTTTGCTTAAGAAGCTTTCTGTTATCAATTCCTACTCCTTGAATTCACATTTCTTTATTAAGGCATTTGTCTAGACAAAAACTTTCCTAAGCATTGTTCTATAATAGAATTACGCAATAGAAATATGTGAGCTACATATAACTTCAAATATACTATCAGTCACATTATAAGAACTGAAAAGAAATAATTTTACTGGGGCACCTGGATGGCTCA
Organism: Meles meles; assembly: GCF_922984935.1. NCBI lineage: Eukaryota > Metazoa > Chordata > Mammalia > Carnivora > Mustelidae > Meles > Meles meles. The sequence continues at coordinate 30,932,597 of NC_060069.1, read as the reverse complement.
GTGGGTTAAAGCCTCTGCCTTTGGCTTAGGTCATGATCTCAGGGTCCTGGGATTGAGCCCTGCATCCGGCTCTCTGCTCAGCAAGAAGCCTGCTTCCCCCCCCACCCCCCACGCCTGCCTCTCTGCCTACTTGTGATCTCTGTCAAATAAATAAATAAAATCTTCAAAAAAAAAAAAAAAGAAAGAATTTTACTATTTTACTTAACCAGTATTTCCAAGACACCATTTCAATGTGAGATCGATATAAAAAAATTGATGGAATATTTTACATTCTTTTATTTATCCTGTCTTTGAAATTTGGTGGGTATTTTAGTTTCACTGTATCTTGGTTTGAACTAGCTTCATTTCAAGTGCTCAGAATGGGACAGTGCAGTTCTTTAGAACTCCCTTTCACAAGGAAGTCTGACCATCCTCAGCACCTAAATTCGTGCCAGGAAAGCGTCCTCAAGTCGAACTTTCATCTAGAAGATCTAACTGTTCCAGTATGAGATTATTTAAACCTGACACAAGGGTGAGCCCCAACTCCTTCAGGATTCATTAATTTAGAAAGGTGTCTCTAGGAACAATTTTAATGTCCATCTTCCTATAACATCTTTTTATGTCTAATTTAACTAGAAACTTTGTTCTTCCTTAAGCTATGGGCCACCTTCTTTGCCAACCTTTAATTTCTCCTCCTTCGAAGCCAATTTATAATTCTCCATTTTTAGGTTCTTCACGGCAAATATGTCCGTTCCCTTGGCTGCTGAGGAAAGTTGGGGCGGTGTAGGGGTGTCTGTCGAAACCTCCCATGTTCAGTACTCATTCTTTCGACGTCTTCGTTATGCCTGCTTGGACCTCTGGAGGTGGCCGCCCAGAGATTTGGGTTAAACCATGATTTGGGTTTAAGGCCCAGAGCTGGAGTGGATTGCTCCTTCGGTTCAAAAAGCAGCTCTCTGTCTGCTAACACTATACGCACGCAACGGTTTTTAGGTTTCTGAGCCACTGCCCAGAGCAACAAGCGGCATTAGGTAGCGCAAGACAAGGGCGACCTCGACTTCACCACCTGCCCTTGGCTAAAGAGGAAGGGGCGGGACATCCGCCCGGTCGGAGACACTTCCGGAAGTGACGTAGGAGTGTCAACATGCAAGATGGCGGCCCATCACCGGCAGAACACGGCAGGGCGGAGGAAAGTGCAGGTATGGGAGTTCCGCTCCTCGACCTCCTGGACGTGGCCTGCGGCCCCGAGCCCACCTGCAACAAGGAGATGCCTCGGGCCGCGGTCGTTCAGGGTAGCGGCTTGGGGTGAGCGGGACAGGGCGCGGCCGGTGGCGAGGGGTGGGGCCGCGGCGCTAACGGCTTGAGGAAGGGGCGGGGGGGCGGCTGACTGGGCCCTCCTGGGCCCAGTCCCGGGACCCTAGGGTGCGCGGTTTGGAGCTCGGGCCTCTCGGACTCCAGCTCTCTCGTAGGCTTGGGCTTGCTGGATCTGGAAGGGTTTGTTTCCCGCCCACCTGGCTCCCTCTTCCCTTGCTTTTCACCAAAACGCTCTGCCCTATCGCGTCTGAGCCGAGGCCTGCGGGCACTTCCTCGGCGGGCGGCTGCGGAATTGGCCTGTGCGGGGGCGTGGCGGGGGCAGCGGGGTGCAGATGGCCCTGAGGGGTTTCTGCGGAGGATTCTGCACTTGGGAGCCCTCTGCCTTTTTTTGTTTTTGTTTTTGCGGAAGCTTTGTCCCTTCTCAGGTGGAAACGACGTGGAAGTGTGCAGGTGTTAGTGGGAAATTACCATTTTTATTCATTTCTTCATTTTCATAGTGCATCCTCAAATCTTTTTTTTCCCGTTTCTAATGATTTATTATCCAGGGGTAAAGAGTTATCTGACCCTTTCGTGTGTTCTTTATGCCTTCGTGAATGCACTCTTATTTTGGGTACGATTAAGAGTTGCCGCTCTCAAAAGCCCTATGGCAAGTGTTTGCCTACGGTATATTGTGTATAGGAGTGAAGGTTTCTGCGCTTATTCATTAAACGTTTACTGAGCACTTAATTTAGTCCTAAAAATGTGCAAAGAATTGAGACAGTATGGAAATAAGTAATACCCAGGATCTCTTTATGAACTACGTTATATGTAGTTCTGCAGATTGAAAGCGATTGTTTAATAGGTAAACAGGACAAAGTGATCCTTTAGGAAGGTAACCCCGGCAGTCGCTGTAGGCCGTTGTCTTCTGGGCAGTTCACTTACTTGTTTTATTGGTCTCATTGATTCACTACAATGACCTGAGTATTCACTAGATGTCTCTGAGTGATGTCTCTGAATTGAGTGAAATTAATGAGAATCTAAAATAGCTTACCTTGTTAGGTGATTTTTAAGTGCATCAGTAACAGGATTTAAGTAACCCCAGCATCCAAGCTAGGTGGGTGAAAATGTGTGCTGTGGACTAAAATGTAACTCAAAATTGTCTTAATTGTGTTCTAGACGCTAGAGTGGTACACTTCTTAGGGTAGTGAGGAGAGTTAATCAGGCATCTCAGTTTCTTGCATTTAAATGTAAAAGGCCATTTGAACATACAAGATGAGGAAATATAAATTCGCCACGATGTGTATGGAAAAATTGAGTGTTTTAATAAGCTGAATGTGAGCCATCACATGCTGAATGAGGGAGATAATTCATTCTTTGCCGGTCATAATACAAAACTACAGTTTGGGGATCAGCACTTATTTTCTTGTTCTTGATAGGTCTAGCAATCAGATTGGTGAAATAACCTGAAACTATTTCCTATGAAGAGCTCAAAAGAAGGAAGATTAGCCTGCTGAAGAGAAGATTCAGTGAATCTTGTTAGTTGCTTTCAGAATTAGTCCCCAAGATATAGAACCAATGTGAGAAGCTACAGAGATTGTATCTCATTGTGAGGGAGAACTTTTGTTTTTGGCAGTGTTTTTCAAACTATTCTCTGAGCACTGTTGGCATGTGGGGCTGCATGATTCTTTATTCTTTACTGGGGGTGGGGGGAGGTTCTATGCATTATAAGTTGTTTTGCATCATCTTGGCTTCTATTAGATGTTAGCATCCCTCCAGTGTTGACAACCAAAATTAACTAAATACTTTGAAATGTTCCTGGGAGGTTGAAAACCAGTGTTCTATATCTCTTTGTGCATGTATACCCAATTTACTTGATTATTTTTTAACTCTGAACAAAATCATAGTATTTATTGTTCAGTGTCTTGCTGTTTGGCAAAATTTTAAATACACATTCCCATTGACCCAGCAATTCCAAGTCTAAAAAATTGTTTTACAAAAGTGCAAATGAGGGGCGGCTGGGTGGCTCAGTCGGTTAAGTGTCTGCTCAGGTCAGGATCCCAGGGTCCTGGGATTGAGCCCTGTCTCCTGGCTCCATGCTCAGGGGGAAATCTGCTTCTCTCCCTCCCTCTTTCCCTCCCTCCCTCCCTCCCTCCCTCCCTCCCTCTCTCTCCCAGTGCTCCTACCCTGGCTCATGTCTCTCTGGCTCTTAAATTAATTAATTAATTTTTAAAAATTTAAAAAGTTTAATTAAAAAAAACAGCTTTCTCTAGTTGTGCAAGAGTGTTTATTTTAGGAATGCTGTGATTGTGAAAAAATCTCAGTGTCCATCAGTAGTCACTTAGCAGATAAATACACTTACATAGTGGATTAATTTGCAGTTGTTAAAAAGATAAGCTTAACCATATTATTAAAAAGGAAAGATGTCCAGAAGTCAGAAAAACAAGTCAACATAGCATAGTCCCATTTCCACAAAGGAAATAATGTTTTTTAAACATCTGGAAGGCTATTAGCAGTGATTATCTCTATGTATTAGATTATGTGATTATGGGTAAGACAGGAAATGGGATATCTTTTATTTTAAAATATATATTAATATATATTTTTGAGCTTTTTAGAAAATTTTTGGTTTTAAAAATAAAATCTCTCCATTTTGGAAAAAGTGTATATGCCTATCTAAAGATATTTTGCTTCTTGGCTGTCTTGTAGCAAGAGGCAGTAGCCCTGAGTTTCATTATTAAATTGTAGACCGAAAAGAACCCTTGAGACTTATAGTACTGATAAATAACCAGTGGAGAGGGGTCCAAACATTACTGCTTATTAATTATAGACATAATGAAGAATGAACACATGTCCTACCATCTTCGACTTCTAAGCAGCCTGAAGGTGAGTATGAGGGGGAGGGGCGGATTTGTGATTGGCAGAAACTTGATCAGTCAGTCAAATGTATGAATTCAGATATATGATGCAGATTTTTTCCTGATAATCAAGGTATCAAGAAAGTATTTTCATTCCCTGGTGGTCCCTTACTGTTATTATTTTCTAACAACTAGAGTCTATTGGTTGACTCACACTCTTTCGCTCTCACTCTCCCACTTCCTCCCTCTCCCTCTCTCCCTCTCTTCTTCAACAATGGCCTCTTCCCTCATTTGCTTCAGAATTCTTAAAATGAGGTTGTCACTGCTCATCCTATTCAGGAGCAGCAACCATGCCCTAGTATCCAGTGATGTTTTAAGTATATATATACTTGGCCTTCCATAACAGGATTCTTTTCCTTGGAAATGACCCCAAATCCAACTTAACCAGGCTCACATAATAAAAGACATGTGTTGGCTCAGGTAAATGAAAAATCAAGAGGTAATGCTGGTTTCATGCAAATTTTGAACCAGCAGGTTCACTGTGACTCTAACCTAAGAAATGTTGTCAAGTCAGCTTTACCATTGGGCTGCTGCTGAGTTCTCTTCTATTCCCAAACTCCCAGCTCTAGGCCTTCACTCTGTTGGAGGGAGTTCGGGGGGCAGGAATGGGCTGTCCCATCCCAGTTCTCCTGTCCTTTCACGTTCAAGGCTACAGTCTCTTAAGTAGCTCCTGTAAATTTTCTTCTAGGATTTGCTTGCCTTGAGGAGAGGAAATGGGGAATGAATGGAGAGGCAGCCAACAAAGGTTTCTTCTATCAGTACTTACCTTTTTTCTCTGCCAAATATTTAGTTATTCGAGACCTATTCAGAACTCAGTGTGGGTCCTTATTTCTGATTCTGAGTCCCAGTTCTGGGTTGGTTGTTTAATCTTTGAGGCTTTTTTTTTTTAAAGGAAGTAAAGTGATGCCAAATCCTGACTTCTCAAGGAGAGACCTTTACAGATTAGCTGTATGTCCAAGATGAATTACTTTTTATGTAGGATGGGTAGTAGAACAAATTATAACAATGTGACATCCATTGGAACAGAGGTCAGTAAACTTTTTCTCTAAGGGTCAGATGGTAAGTATTTTAGGCCTTGCAGGCCATTTTACTGGATTGTAACTACTCAACTCTGCCATTATAATGTGAAAGCAGCCATAGACAATACCTAGATGAATGGATGTGACTGTGTTCCAATAAAACTTTGTTTACAGAAACAGGAGTTAGCCTGGAATAGGACCATGGGTAGTTTTTTACTAACCCCTGGAGGAGTTTTACTAACACCCCCTGACTAGAAGTCAAGCTAGAAGATGTCCTATTTTTATCTGCAAGAGTGCTTTTTAGAATAGTTTTTAAAATCTGCACTCTTGAAACTAGGTACAAGAAGGAAGTAATGGTCCACAGGATTGAACAGGGAAAACAAATGTGGGAATTACTGCTATCTGGCCAATTTTTCTTGGCCAAATTTAGTCTGATTTACCCCGATAGCTGGAAGTAGCCTTACACTAAAAAGCTGTGTGATTCCACTTATAGAATGTTATAGAACAGACAGAACTAATCTGTGTTGAAAAAAGTCAGATCAGGAATGGGGTGTAGAGGTTGGGAAGCAGAGGAAGAAACTTTAGGGTGGTGATAATGTACTTTATGTCTTGGTAGGGGTTTATATTAAACAGATCCATACATTTGTTAGAAGTATCAGTGTACACATAAGATTTCTACTTTTCATTATAAGTAAATTTTACCTTAAAGCCATTTTTTTTAAAAAGCCATAAATAAATAATGAACTTTAGATGATGATATACAAGTTGAAGTATTTAGGGGGAAGTGGTATTGATGTGCAACTTATTTTGAAAGGCATTGAAAGTAATAGATCAAGTGGTTGGATGGGTATGAGATAAAGCAAATACAGTGTTAATTGTAGAGCAGATGTGGGTATACAGACATTTGCCATGTAACTCTTTCAACTTTGAAATTTTTGTAATACAATGTTGGATGAAAATAAGCTTTAAAGGTTAAAAAATGGTTAGTGATAAGCAGTAGCAGGAGGGGGAAGTGAAATTTTAAGTGTGGTGGCCAGAAAAGGATTTGCTGAGAAGTTGACTCTTGAGTAATGATTTGAAGGAAATGAGATTGCCAGCTGGAAGAGCATTACAGTGAGAACATCAGATGTAAAAGTCCTGATTGGGAATGTACCTGGCTTGTTTGTGGAATGCTAATGAATCCTTTATGGCTAGTATGGAGTGAGTGAGGAAAGAGGAGCAGGAGATGAAATCAGGGAGGTAACTGCAAGCCAGATCTTTTAGAGCCTTATAGGTCATAGGAAGGGCTTTGGCTTTTTCTCTTGAATGAGATGGAAAGCAGTTGGTGAACTTGGAGCAGAGGAATATACACAATATATGTGTGTTTTAATAGGACCAGCCTGGCTGCTGTATTTAGAACAAACTGAAGATGAGCAAGGGCAGAGCAGGGGGACAGTAGCTATTTAAGAAATCCAGATAATAGTGCTCCGTGAAGGGTGGTGAGAAGTAGTTACATTTTGGAAGACTAGACTCGCCAACAGGATGTGAGATGAAACAAATTGAAGTAGTGCTGACACCAAGGTTTTTGGCCGGAGTGACTGAAAGAATGGAGTTGCCATTAATGCCCATCAGTGAGAGAGACTACAGGAAAAGCTAGTTTGGAGAGGACTGTTGGTTTGGACAATGCCACAATTAAGATGCCTGTTTTAGACATCCAAGTGGAGGTAAGTCAGGGCACACTGTTAGGGGGTAGGGGATGGAGCAAGCTGGGGAAATAGCCCAGAGTCCTCCTTTGTGGGGTAGGGGATGGAGCAAGCTGGGGAAATAGCCTAGAGTCCTCCTTTGTGAGCCTGAAATGCTAGTCTTTTAAGGTATTTATTTATTTATTTATTTGGCGGAGAGAGAACGCAAATAAGCAGGGGGACAGACAGGCAGAGGAAGAGGGAGAAGCGGGCTCCCTGCTGAGCAGGGGGCCCAATGGGGGCTTGATCCCAGGCTCAGTCCTACGACTCTAGGATCATGACCTGAGCCCAAGGCAGCTGCTTAACTGATTGAACCACCCAGGCACCCCAAGCCTGAAATGCTTTGAAGTATCCCTTGTTTGCTTAAAAAGTTTGTGAATTTTGTACTTATTCCATGATATAGCATATTTGTTTTAATATAAAAAATTGCCACTGTGATAGGCAGACTTCCCCCTGCCCCCCCAGCAAATGCCCATGCCCTGTTCCTTGGAAGTTGTGAATATGCTATATTGATAAAAAGAACTTCACAGATGTAATTAAGGTTACGGACCTTAATGGGGGGATTATCCTGGATTATCCCAGTAGACCCAATTTAATCATGTGAGCTCTTAAACGCAGAGTGTATTCTCACAGTGGACACAGAAGTCAAAGAGATTTGAGGCACTAGAGGGACCCTCTTTTATAGGAGAGGGCACACAGAAAGTAGGAGAATGACTGCACACATCCTATAGGAGCAAAGATGGACCCCTGGCTGATAGCCAGCAAGGAAACAGGACCTTCAGGCCTACAGCTTGAATGAGCTTGGAGGCCAACCCTCCTAGAGCCTCTGGGAAGGAACACAGACCCACCAGTCAACTCTTGTCCATATTGGCCTTGTGAGAGCAGAAGACCCACCCTAGCTCAGTATGGACTTCTGACCTTCAGAATTGTGAAATAATAAATGGGAGTTGTTTGAAGCCACTAAATTTGTGGTAATTTATTATGTCAGCAGCAGAAAACTAATCTGATTATCATGAAATTAAAATAATCAAGGATAGTTTTTCTCCTGATTGCCTCTACCCTCCTGCACATTACCAGTAATTCAGGGCTATTTAAACTTGAAATGCAGAGACAGATCACATGAAGTTTAGTGAATCGTCCCCATTATCTGATTCCTTTATTTTGGGTCCCAGAGAATTGTTGGAGAAATTAATCAAACAGTGCTTACTAAGCCAGTTACAAATACTTAAGAGTGTAACCTAACTGGATAATTGCTGCTGGGGCACTGCCATATTCTTCTCCTTGTTCGTGCTTTTACATGTTTCTTCTAAAATGCATAGCTCCTACCAAAGGTCTGGCTTCCCATCCCTTGTAGAGTTCTTAAAGTACCCTCTGCTCTTCCCCCTGCCCCCCCTTTTTAAGCAGATTAAAATGGTCAAATATGAATCTTCATCTCTGCATATGCCTGTACCCTTGACTGTCTAAATAAGGTTTTTCCAGGACTTTGCTCACTCATTCATTACTACCATCTCCAGCACCTTCTGCTTTTCTTTTTCTTCCTTCAAAGCTTACCTATATCTTGGGGTGGGATTGGGAGAGGTGGGGAGTGGCAGCAGATTTCACTTAACTTGCTATGACTTCTCTTATATTCTTTCCACACTAGAATGAAAGCTCTAGGGTCGCCTGGGTGGCTCATTTGGTTAAGGGTCTGCCTTCAGCTGAGGTCATGATCTCAGGGTCTTAGGATCAAGCCATGTGTCAGGCTCCCAGCTTAATTAGGAGGCTGCTTCTCCCTCTCCTTCTGCTCTTCCACCCTGCTCATGTGCACGCTCTCCCTGCCTCTCTGTCTCTCTCTCTCAAATAAAGAAATGTCTTAAAAAATAAATAAAAGATTGAAAGCTCCAGGAGGCTTTCTATGCTCACTCACAAAATCCTCAGTGTTTAGAATTGAGCCTGGACACTGGTGGATGCTTCATCAATATTTGTTGAAAGAACTGCATCCTGTTTTTCTTTTATCTACAGCCATTTATTTTATTTTATTTACTTATTTGAGAGAGAGAGTGAGAGAGAGGACACAGAGGGAGAGGGAAAAGCAGACTCCCCTGCCAAGCAGGGATCCCAGTGCGGGGCTCAATAACAAGGCCCTGGGATTATGACCTGAGTGGAAGGCAGATGCTTAACTGACTGAGCCTCCCAGGTGCTCCAATTTTTTTTCTTTAACAATAGGTTTTTAGGGGCACCTGGGTGACTCAGTCGGTTAAGTGTCTAGCTCTTGATTTCAGCTCAGGTCATAATCTGAGGGTTGTGAGATCAGGCCCCTCACTGGGCTCCGGGTTGGGTGTAGAGCCTGCTTGGGATTCTCTCTCTTCCTTTCCCTTTGCTCCTCCCCCCACCCTTGTGCTCTGTCTCTCAAAGAGTAAGTTCTTAATGTGATATGTCTTGGAATATACCAACATACACAGTTCATTTTCTTTTTTTTTTTTTGAGATTTTATTTATTTGAAAGAGAGTGCACATGAGAGACAACACAAGCAGGGGGTGCAGCAGAGGAAGAGGGAGAAGCAGGCCCCGTGGCTGAGCAGGGAGCCTGACATAGTGGTGGATCCCAGGACACTGGGATCAGGACCCGAGCCGAAGGCAGATGCCCAACCAACTGAGCCACCCAGGCGCCCCTCATTTTCATTATCTGATGACCACTTAGAATGGATAATTTATCTAGTCATTTCCTTTTTGAAGATATTATTGCTGTTCTGTCCATCATACTAAAATTTACTAAAAAAAAAAAAATTAACAGTTAAAAAATAATAAAGGAGGTCTTACAAAAGTAAACAGAAGGACAAAGATCCATAATATAGAATGCATAAAAGATGAAGGATCAGTTTGGAAGTTCCAACATCTGATCAATGGGGGTTTGAGAAGGAGCAGAGAAAACAGATTATTAGTGACTTCATACAAGAAAGTTTTCCAGAGCTGAAGTGCCACAAGCTTGTAGGTTGAAAGGGCTTTCTCAGTGCATGGCAAAATTGATAAAAGGACCAAAAAATAAATAAGTAAAGCAGCAAGAAAATAGAGAAGATCCTAAACACTTAGGAGTGAGGAGAGTGGGCAGGTGACAGTACAGGAAACAATGAAAATGAGATCACTTTAGAATGGAATGAAACAGAATGCCGTTGAATTCAGTAACAATGCTGGGTGCTGGATTGAAAGTTGGAGCCGGGGCTTCCAGAAGCAGAGGGGTTTTTCTACATGGGCTTCTTCACCCTGCCAAATCAAATGTAGAGGTAAAGACCTTTTTAGGCTTGTAAGGACTAAAATCACCTCCCATGCAGCTTTTCCTGTGTTAGTTTCTTAAGGTGCTGGGAACGGGCTTCAGCAAAACTGGGGAGTGAAGTCAGAAGGAAGGAGACATTGGAACTCAGGAAACAATGGCTTGAACCCAGCCTAGCCTAGAGGGCAGTAAAGGGAAGCATCCCAGGTGCCAGCTGTGCCAGCAGACAGAGAGGGCAAGTGGCCTGGGCCAGAGTGAGAGGATGTGCGTTTCTGAGAGATTTCTGGGTAAAGCGGGGTGATCTGGGCCTTTGCTCTAATACCTAACATGGTGCTGCAGTGACGGGGAGTTGAAGTTAAAGTAGAGGAAAGCACTGAGGAAGGGAAGAAAGGGAGAACACTAGGGAAAACAAAAAGCTAAGAAAGAAAATGTATTCTTTGTACAGTTCTTGGCCAGTCAGTAGACAGCAGTTACAAAGTTGAACAGTGTAGCTAGTGCTAGTGATGTATTCACCTGAAAATCGTGGTACATTTATATCATAAGAGTAGAGGGAGGAGTTACTTAGGGGAGTCGCTAGATCCCAGCCTGCTGTAGCCTGAATAAACAGATAATGTCTAAAATAGATAAGCCAGAAGGTTGTAGGATAAGCACAATATTTTGAGAAAGGGAGTAACTGCAGAAGCAACCAAGAGTTGAAATGAGTTACCCCAAGGGATTAAGACTGCGTATAGGGAGTCTTACCTAGACAACAGAGTTTTTCGTTAGAGTCTTTCAATACTACAGTATTTGATGTTCTGAATATAGGCAAGAATTACTTGGACAGAAATTAAATTATACATTCAAATAACTAATATGTGTCTGTCGTAAAACATTCATACCACACAAAAAAGGCACGAGTGACTGACAGTCACATAATTCCATCACTTGGGAGTAACTACTGATAGTTTTATGTATGTATATCCTTCCAAACTTATTGTTTTAAAATACACATTTAATATTCTGCAACATGTTTATAATATTTATTTTCACTCCTCTGTTGGACATACTTCACTTCAAAAAAACACATCATGGCTTTCTTCCCATGTTGGTTAGTCTGTGTCTGTGTCAACATTTTTAATGACTAAATAGCATTCTCTTTTATAAGGTGTGTGCCAAAATTTACCCAACTAGGATACTTCTAATTCTTTGCCATTTCTAATCACACATCTGTAGCAGAGACCCTTGAAGAGGTAAGCCTGGATTTGTTTTGCTAAGAATTACTTTCCACCTGGAATGAGGACCTGAAAATCATGTTGTTACTTTCTGACCATTTCCCACCGGACCAATCAGATAATCTGCCAGAAATTTGAACATTAAGATTCCTATGTGCAACATAGTCTCCACTATGAAATGTGCCTTGGAGCCCCAGAGAAGAAGAGATTGAGAGAGGTTGAAATTGACAGTGAAGCCATCTTGGTTCTGATGGCTTTCCAGTGTCTGATTCATGCAACAATATTTATTGTGTCTTTTATGTGCCAGACACTATAATGAGGTACAGTGATAGAAGGCACAAGGCTGACAAGTTCCTTAACCCTCTTGAAGCTTTTATTCTAAAGGAGAAGATATAACAAAAAAAGAGAAATACAGAGCGTGGTAAGAACCGTGCAAGAAATAAATAGACTAAGTGATGGGGGAAGGAGATCAGGGGATGCCTTTCAGAAGAGGTGACTTTTCTGCTAAGATCTGAAGGGCCAGGATGAGCCAGACCAGATAAAATCCGGGGGAGGGTATTCCTGGGGGGGCTTATAGAGATGAGGGATGTTCTTGGCACAGGGAACATTTCATACTGAAGCCCTGGTATGGGTGGGCTTGATGTGTTTGAGGAACAGAATAGAGTTTGGGGTGACTCTCATGAAAGAAGCCAAGGGGAGTGAGTTTGAAGTGAGTGTGAAGATGCAGGATAGATCCAAAGCATGTGAGGAGTTTGGACTCTAGTGCTGTGAAAAACCTTTGGAAGACTGCAGCAGAGAAGTGCCATGATTTTATTAAAAATGTCTCTTATGAGTCATGACAGTATTTCCTACCCTTGGGCTCTGATAGATATCCTTGTATCTTTATGTTAAATACCCTCTCTTTCTCTTTCTCTTTTTAATTTAAGCTGATTTGAGTAAATATCTATTACAGTTACTTGTACCCAAAAGACTAGGTCAAAAACAACAGTTTAGTCTTTGTGCATACAGCCCTGGCCCTTTTTGTTTCTTTATTTATGTGTTTGTTGGCATTTTCTTTTCTTTTGAAAAAGTATCCTCTTCATGATCTTTATTCTTCTGTCTGTTAGAGAGTTTGATGACTTCTTACTGTTTTGTATGGACTCATAGGTTCTCAAGAGTAAACGTTTATCTTTCATATTTATTTCATTATTTTCCCAGTTAGATGTTTGCCTTTTCACCTTGCTCATCTTATTTTTTTGCATTCAAGGTTTGGTTTGGTTTTGGTTTTTTCCCCCTAAGTAACAGCATTATTGAGATAAAATTTATGTGAACTCACCCTGTTGAAGTATAAGATCCAGAGCTCTTTTGTAAATTCAGTGTTGCGCATTGATCACCTAATTCAGAGCCTTTTGTCACCCGAGAAAGAAACCTTATATCCATTAGTATTCACCCCCATTTTCTCTCCTCCAAGTTCCTGGCAACCACTAATGCATTTTCTCTTTCTATAGATTTACCTGTTCTGGACATTTTGTGGAAATAGACTCCTAAAATAGGTGGCCTTTTGTAACTGGTCTCTTTAACTTAGTGTAATGTTTTTAGATTGTCAGTGTTGGAGCCTCTGTCAGTACTTCATTGCTTTTTATGGCTGCATAAGATTCCATTGCACAGATATACCACATTTTGTCTTTTTATCAGTTGGTGGGCATTTGAGTTGTTTCCACTTCTTGGCTGTTGTGAATAATGCTGCTGTGAGCAGTTGTGTATGTATGGAAGGTTTTGACTTGTGTTGATCAGAGCAGCATTGGTCTTTTTCTTTGAAAAGATTACCATTTCTTGTCATATCAGCAGAACCTTCTCTATGTAGAGATTATACATATTTGCCTGTCTTTTTAAAAGTATTTTTAATGGGGCGCCTAGATGGCTCAGTGGGTTAAAGCCTCTGCCTTCGGCTCAGGTCGTGATCCCGGGGTCCTAGGATTGAGCCCTGCATTGGGCTCTCTGCTCAGCGGGGAGCCTGCTTCCCTTCCTCTCTCTGCCTGCCTCTCTGCCTACTTGTGATCTCTGTCTGTCAAATAAATAAATAAAATCTTTAAAAAAATTAAAAAATAGAATTTTTATGATTAAATTGTTAAATTTCAATCTTTAGTTCATATGCAGATTCATTTTGGTTTAAGATTTAGAGAGAATCACTAGATGCTCCTAGACAATTTATTAAAGAGGTTATCATGCCTTCATTGATTTGAAACACTACATTTATATCAAAATTAAGAATTTGCAGTAGGAAAATGTGTCCAAATTTTGTTTTATTCTACTAATCCTTTTACTCCATTGTAATTCTCATAGCTTTTCCTTTTAAGATCTTTAAAGAATATTCTTTTGTTTTTAAAAAACGACTGGGTATTTTCTAGACAGTGTACTGTATGTGTTTTGTCAGCTTCTAGAAAGAAATATAGTAGGATTCTGACCAAAGTTGGGTTAAATTCACAAATTTAGGAAAGAATTAATGTTGAATCATCTTGTGCTATAATATGGCACATCTCCTTTACTCAAATTGTTCTTTTTTGTACCTTGTCTGTTGCTGTTGATTATGTATCTTCCTCACAAAATATGTTTTTTAGTACTTATTCTTGTTCTCATTGTAAGTCATCTCCCCCCCTCCCCAAGTTTTTTCTTAACTAGTTACTTTGTTACATTAGATACATTTGCCTTCAGGCGCCTGCCTAGGTGGCTCAGTGGATTAAGTTTCTCCCTTTGGCTCACATCATGATCCAGGGTCCTGGGATTGAGCCCCAAGTTGGGCTCCCTGCTCAGCCGAGGGTCTTCTTCTCCCTCTCCCTCTTCCCCTGCTTGTTCTTTCTTGCTCACTATCTCTGTCTCTCTCCAATGAATAAATAAAATCTTTAAAAAAAAAAAAAAGAAACATTGCGCTTTGGGCTGCCTTTTTCTTACTTACAATTGATTTTGGTTGATTCTCTTGGGTTTTCACATGGAGCAGGCAGGTTACTAACAGCAAAGTAGAGGAAAACACATTGAAGGAAATGTTTAGCATATTACAGGAACACAAAACTTCATTTTGTGTAGCAGGTCAGTTGAGGCCTTTTTGAGGAAGCATCATTTAAACACATGTAAAGACTGCAAACGAGTGGGGAGGAACAGCTTCCACAGAGGAACCAGTGAGTGCGATGGTCTGGAGGCACAGTGTGCCAGAATGGTGAGCAGAGTGTGCAAAGATGAGTGGCAGGAGAAGAGGCCAGTCAAGGAGTTCAGATCAAATCCTGAGTTAAGGAGAGTAAGTAGCTAAAGAGGTTTAGAGCAGAGGTGAGACACATTCTAGTTTACATTTGTAAAAAATGGCCCCACTGTTTTGTGGAAGATGGATTCAAGACAGGCAAGAGTAGGGAGCAGTCTAGTTAGGAAGCAGTTGTAGTAAGTTAGGTTTATACCTACTAGTCCTGGACTAGGCTATTATGAATGCCATTCTTCTCCACTTCTCAGCGTTTCAGTCTCTACAGAATAAAATGACATTTTTATAGGGTTGAAAAATAAGTTTTATATTGGAAAACATGGGATTTTGGATTTCACATTGGCTAGTACTAGGCTACGTTTTATTATTGCATGTCTTACAACTTCATAAAAAACAAATCTGGACGTATTTATCAGGTATCCTATGTTATTCGAGATGAAGTGGAGAAGTACAACAGAAATGGAGTCAATGCCCTGCAGCTGGATCCAGCACTGAACAGACTTTTCACGGCCGGTCGAGACTCAATCATAAGAATATGGAGTGTCAATCAGCACAAGGTAAGGCAGGGAGTGCGTTTTACATTTTAAATCTGTACTCAGTAAACATTAGTCTGTCTGATATGGCACCTTTCACAGTTTCACATTTAATCTCTGACCAGTGACTTATTTGGTACGCTGCAACCAGAATTCTGTAAGCCTCTGAGAAAAACCCCCTAGAGGAATATTCAAAACTGCTTTAGCTAAAGTGGGGACCCTGTAAACTAGGTACGTGATAAGAGCTCTCTGGTACAAAGGAACAAAGAGATTGGTCTGGTAGGAGGATTACTTTCAGCAATTTATTTTCCGGTTTTAAGTATGTTCCCCAAAAGGTTCTTGGCAGCCCTTTACAGTGCTTTAAAAAAAAGAAAAGAAAAAGTTGGATATGCTTTTTTTACATTTATAATTAATCTGGAACTTTTGATTTCTTTCTTTAAAAGTGATTAGGGTGCCAAAAAAATCCTTAGGGCGTTATTAGATAATAAAAGGTTGATATAAAAATACAAAGACAACATGGTCAACTTCTTCAGGAGATTTAAAGTCTGTTTTCTTCAACACGGAAAGGACTTAAATCTATGTAAAAAATAAATCCCCAGTCAAATGGAAAGGCACTCTTTTTGTATTTTCTTTGAAAGCCTGTATTGTGAATGACATAGGAAGGAAGATTCAGGGAAGGAGAAAGAGCATTTATTGAGCTCCTAGGCATGTACCAGATATACTCTGAGCCCTTTCCTCTCCAGTGCGGTTTTCTCACAACAACCCTTCAAGGCAGCTGATATGATTCATTTTCATAGATGAGAAAGACGGGCTCAGAGAAACCCATGGTTAAATAGCTAGTCAGTGACAGAATTAGATCCCAGTCTAACTTCAGAACCCTGGTGCTTGACCTTGTAGTTTTAAAAGGCTGTGTCTTTCTAACACGCTGTGGAAGTCTGATGTTCAGTCTGAAAAAGAGCCATTACTCTGCACAGTTGTTGAATAATGTTTCTTCAGGTGGATTTCAGTCCAGTGGGCTTTGAATTTTTTAGCCAGTGGAAATAGTGGAGGCCAAGTATCAGAAACTAAGAATACTGTGGCTTTGAAATACTTGTTGGAACTCACATTTGAATTGGAATGTCACTTTTCTAGGAATTGACAGTATTTCAAATACATTAAGGAAAATACTCACAAGAACTTAAGCCTGAGAGAATCTAGCAAGCTACCTATCCTGCCCTTAGAAATCTTTTTTCCAGTCTTCATTTCATGACAAGACTGAGTAGCATCATTTCTCAAATAAATCTGTAGAGAGCTGTTCTTTTCACCCTTGAAGAGTCTTGAACTTGCCTGTGTTCGGTATAGGATGTAACTAAATGCTTTAAAAGGCCTCTCCTGATAATTAAGCCAGGAGAGAAGAATGGAAGAATCTCAAGTTACTGAATTGATACAGTGGCACTTGGGCTTCCGGTTCTTCTCTGAACTGCTATAGATATCATGAGGAAAACATTTAATTCAGAAGGTAAAAACCTTAGTAGGAGTTGAAGAGCAAAAATGTTCATCTCCCTCTACAGTCATGCTGGGCTCCTCAATATTCTTGTCAGCCATGTCATCATTTCTGGTTCTGCTCTGAGCCATTGCCACCCCCAATCCAAATCCCTCCAGCCTGAAGATCTGCTCACGTCCTGTCCTTCCTAGGAAACCCCTGCCTGCAGCACTCTGTGTCATGCAGTGTCTCGCCCAGATCTTGTTGCCTTTGCTAACTTAAGGCGTAAGAATTAAGCATTTGTCCTAGAAACCTAGACTTTCTTCAGTAATGAAACTTCTGAAACAAAACTTCTGTTTACATCTGTTACATGGAAGCACCAAATGTTTGATGGAATTCTACCCTGAGGACACCTGGGTGGCTTAGTCAGTTAAACATGGGGACTGTTTGATTTGGGCTCAGATCATGATCTCAGGGTTGTGAGATCAAGCCCTGCACTGGGCTCTGCAGTGTGCAATGGAGCCTGCTTAAGACTCTCTCTCTGCCCCTCCCCATCCGCTAAGCTCAGTGTGCATTCTCTCTCTTAAGTAAATTCATTCATTCATTCTACTCTGAGTTCACTTGTCAGTTTTAAGACCTGAGAGCAATGTGTCACATTAATTGAAGAATGTAAACATATATATATAATTTGTAATAATTTCATCCTCTAAAGTAAACTAATGACTTTCTTACAATTTTTCTTTTAATTTTAGCAAGATCCATATATAGCATCTATGGAACACCATACCGATTGGGTAAACGACATTGTACTTTGTTGTAATGGGAAAACATGTAAGTACTTCTTTGGATTATTGGGCGTCTAGAAGTTTTTTATTCAATTTGATATGCTTTTCATTTTTTATGTACTTTTTTATTGAAGTTTGACATATATACAGAAAAACACACACACCTTGAGAACCCAGCTTAGTAAATTTGTAAGGTGAACACCCATGTCTGCATACAGATTACCAGAAGCCCCCTTGGACTGTCCTTTCAATCACTCCCTTATGCCCAAAGATAACTGCTTTCCTGTCTTCTGAGCACTGTAGATTAATTTTTCCTGCATTCGGATTATATATAAATAGACTGATAGCAATATGTATTCTTTTAGCCTTATTAATGTCTCTTTGTGTTCATATTATGGTACAATCCATTTCTTGGTTTTGCAGTCTGTGTTAGAGAAATTTTTCTCAATCAGATTAGTTGCTCCTTCAACTGGAACATTAAAAAAAAGTTTTCCCTGCCGAGTTTAAAAAATATTTGAGGGGCGCCTGGGTGGTTAAGCATCTGCCGTCAGCTCAGGTCATGATCCCAGGGTCCTGGGATTGAGCCCTGTGTCAGGATCCCTGCTCAGCAGAGAGTCTGCTTCTCCCTCTGTCCCTCCCCCTGTTCGTGCTCTCTGTCTCTCTCTCTCTCTCTCAAATAAAAATAAAATCTTAATAAATAAATAAGTAAATATTTGAGACAAAATACAGTAGGTTCTAGGAAGAGCTTTTTGGTGTGCGCACACACGCGCGCGTGTGTTTGTGTGTGTACACTGGTTTCCAAGTATGTTGCATTGTTATAAGTCTTTAAA
This sequence comes from Meles meles, assembly GCF_922984935.1. Lineage (NCBI taxonomy): Eukaryota > Metazoa > Chordata > Mammalia > Carnivora > Mustelidae > Meles > Meles meles. Next base: position 30,914,383 of record NC_060069.1, on the reverse strand, counting down.
ATGGTGAAAAGTCTTACTACTCAGGTTTGTTTATTCTTTGCCTCTTCTAGTAATATCTGCTTCTTCTGATACGACAGTGAAAGTGTGGAATGCACATAAGGGTTTTTGCATGTCAACACTAAGGACACATAAGGTAAAACAACAAATGTAATTTTCAGTGTCTCTAGTATAATACTGAGATCTTGCTACTTTATGCGGCTCATTTCCTTACTGATCTAGTAGATCATTGTATGTGTTCTGTTACAGGATTATGTAAAGGCCTTAGCATATGCCAAGGATAAAGAACTGGTAGCTTCGGCTGGGTTGGACAGACAAATATTCCTTTGGGATGTGAATACTTTAACAGCACTGACTGCCTCAAATAACACTGTCACAAGTAAGGTGTTTGAAAAAAATGTCTTGAATTCAAGTTGACATAAAGAATGGTTTATGAAACGTCTTTGATAGGTTTACATCGAGACAGTGGTTCATATTTTGAGAATGCTTCTACCTACAGTGTTCTAGCCCCCAAGAGTACGCTTGAACAACAAGGAGCTAATTCCTCACTGCAGTCTAAAAATGGTAACTTCTTCAGGTGTAACCTGGTTATTTTTGTTATAAGTGCATGTCTTAGCTCCCAGGGTAAAGTGTATGTTCCTGCAGGACAAAGGAATCTGTCTTATCATCACTTTGTATCTCCCACAGCATTGCCTGACCCAAAGCTGCAGTCTCAGCAGATACCATTGATAGAGGTGGTGATTACTTGACAAAGTAGGCAGTTTCTGACTCTTGGAAGTATCACTATGTCTTATGAGCCCTTGAGTTGATGGAGTTGATGGCTGAGATGAAGAACACCCAAAGGAAAGAAAGAAACGGCCTCCAGTACCGATTTTGTGGGACCCTTTCAGAGCCGCTTTATGCAATCCAGCCGATTTCAGAAGAGTTCAGAGGGGCTGGGTGCCTCCAGAGGCAATTCATAGACATTCACAGCTGGTTAATAGCATGGGTTTCTCATCAGCTAAGAGATCTCAGATTACCAGATCAGACCCAAACAAGTCTAGATTTGAAACTCAGCCTCACAGCTGGCTCAACCTACTAGAGTCCTCAAGGCCAGGTGGCAGAACAGACACTTAAGAGCACTTTATTGGCTAACCCTGGCCTGCAAAGTCTGTGTTCAGGATCTGAGCTATCTAGATCCCTGCATATAGGTCCAATTTGTTGTGGCTGTGGAATTCTTACACTGACATAGCTAAAACAGTTGTAAGACAATCTAGGATGTGCCAGGAAAGGCATGTTAAGAGACTGATGTTTCTAATTTCTTGAATATTGTCCTGCCCTTTTCCCCTGGAAATATGCAAAACTCTAAACACTACCCTCCCTCTGTTCTCCTTGATTTTTCACCAGTGCATCATTGTAGTGATTCAGCACGTGGTCCCTGCTGGGGACTGTCATGACAGATCATTTAGTTTTCTCTAGATTGAGGGTCTGCCTCAAAGAGACAGTGACAAGAGGGAACGAAGCAAAAGAAGTCAGGATTGTCCCAAGGTCAGAGACCAGACTTAGGGTAACAGATTCTGCAGTAGGTACATCTTGCTTAGAATTGTTTAGAGAGGTTACCACACAGGTTGATTTATGATTACAGAAATCTGAGAGCTAATGTTTATTGAGTACTTACTACAGTAGTTTTCTAAATATGTGCTTATATTAACTGCTTCACTCTTAAGTCCTCAGTATGCTTGTTTACTTTTTATTGAAAATTAGGATCAAATTGTATAGACAGTTTTATATGCAACTTTTTTCACCTCAGTAAAACTTCATTCTGAATCAAAGAGTGTGAGCATGATTCTTGCTACACATTGCCTAATGTCCTTCCAAGAGTTGTACCAGACAAGTTGTACTTACCCCACAACTAATATATGAGAGTACCATTGTACTGTTTTTGAGAATTGTTAGCTCATTGAAAATCTGAATTGGTAGGTGAAAATAATGTTTTTTGTTTTGATTTGTGTTTCCTTGAAAATGGTGAGTTTGGACATATTTTTCGTATTTATTAGCATATGTGTATCTATGAAAATACATTACATATGTTGATAGTTTTTAAATAGCAGTGCAGTTCAATTTGGCAACTAATTATTGAGCACCATGCTCAAATCTAGAAAAGATGTAAATTTTGATAACAGGCTTGTTTAGAATGACCTCCATCATAGCTAGATTTCTTTTCCTTAGAGCACTCACAAAGATAAGATTTTCTTTTTTTTTTATTATTTATTTTCTCACCATAGCACATATTCTTCCCAATGTCCATCACCCAACCACCCCATCCTCCCCACTTCTCTCCCCTCCAGTAACCCTCAGTTAAGATAAGATTTTCTAAACCAAATAATTAAACTTAAAATTTTTGCTGACTAGCTGCCGAACAGCTGATGATTTTGTTAACATTTGCTTCGTTTATCCCTAATAGCTTCTTCTTTAAGTGGGAACAAAGATTCCATTTATAGCCTGGCAATGAATCAACTGGGAACAATCATTGTATCAGGGTCCACTGAGAAGGTAAGGGGGAGCTTAACGGGTATATTTTAACACTGGAAAACAAAGACACCAAAATAATTTGATCTGTGTAATTACTAAATACATAGACCATAGTTTTGCCTGGTGAGTGCTAAAGGAAGGGTTTTATTTGAACAAACAAAAATGTAACTATATAATTACTGTCGTGTGTGGTGATGGGGGCGGGGTAGATGGGTAGGGGAGGCCTATTTGTGTTTTGACATTAGAATGGCTTCCTCCTACTTGAGAAGACTGAGGGCCTCAGCTAGTGTTCTTTGGCAGAACAGTATTTCCTTCTCAGAATGTAATGGTTGTCATTTGACTTCTAAATCATTTATCATTGAAATTTGTTCATGGATATACACAGGTTTATAATATTTTGTTAAAATACACAGGTTTTAAGGGTATGGGATCCAAGAACGTGTGCAAAACTAATGAAGCTAAAAGGACACACCGACAATGTCAAAGCACTGCTGTTGAACAGAGATGGCACACAGGTACGTACATGCACATGCATGTTTACCTAAGGACCTTGTCCAGAATTCCGGGCACCAGAAATGTCCCCGCTTTCTTGCCTACGTTGATCTCAACCCAAAGCCACACATAAACTGTGGTGTACTTCTTTTAAAACCTTAAAATACTCAATTGTATATAATATAATTGTATATAATATAATCCACATTTTGAAATTATTCTGTTTGCATCACTTCTAAATAAAGGGGCCAAACAAAAAGTTCCTTCAGAATAATACTTATGTCAACAAGTATATGCAGTTATGATGTGTATAGGACAAAATAATTTAAAATGTTACTTTGTATAAAACAAAAGGAAGTTTTGGCATTGAATGCTTTGTGCTAGTGAATTAAGGAGAAATTTCCTGACAGTGGGTCTGACTTTGGGCAAATCCTGTCATTTGACTATAGATACAGTGTATAAGTTTAGTCACCTTTCGTAATACTTAAGAGTCAGCACTTCAAAGGAAAACATCTTGGTAGTGTTTGAACATGTACTGATACTCTAGTATTTTGTTGGGTACGTAATTCTGTTTGTTCTGTAGCAGTGGGAAAATGATCTTTCATCGACGTAGATGATAAAAACAAACACCGAGCCCCATTTTCAGTTAAGACCTAACACTACCCTGTACCCCTGCCTCCCCCAGCTATGTTTTCTCACGGGCCAGGGAGAAGCCCAGAGCTAACTGGAATTGATCGCGAGCAGGTTGGGAAAGGGAGAGTAGGGAGATGGTGCGATGAGAGGTGCCATCACTTCTGTGGAAATTACATCGTAGGAGCTGCCTCACACATGGACTAGAGAAACCTTTGTCTCCAGAGGTGAGAGAAAGGTTTGGAAAACTAGCCAAAACCAGGAACTCATCTTCAGAACCAGGCAAAGAGAGGCTTGAAGATGCCCATGGAGGTCTTTGGAAATGCAGAAGGATCTCAATGTTAATGTACTTTGTGGTGTGGCCTAGAGGAGAAAATTTCATGTTACTTGTCCTTAGTTTACTCATCTGCAAAGTAGGGACCGTAACATTTAGTTGTATGATTGTGAGAAGATTAGAAATAGCAAATATATTCTTGTCTATAGGCCATGGCATTTTCTAGCACTGTTGAGTTCCTTTCCAGCCCCATTTTCTTGAGAGTCTAAGAATGCCAGTTCGGTCAGCTCTTCACAGTTTGCAGTGTAACTCTTGGGCTACACCTGAGATGGCTGCCCCTGCCTTGTTCTGTGAGGTTCGTTCAGGATTTGACTGTGTCTTGTGGTCTTCGTGGGACTGAAATGGGACTGTAATGGGACTGTGGGCAACATGGTTTTCAGTAGGAGGCTGATAGGCTTGGCAGACTTTCTAAAGCTCCTCCTGCTGCTATACTCCTTGCCTTGTTTCCTATCTATATAGTCATGAATGTGCTTTTTAGGTAGCACGTATGGTTACAGATGCACTTCCATGTGAAGTCAGCTCCGCTTACTGTAAGCAGACCGGTGGAAATGCTGCCCTTGAGTGGTAGAGCACATAATTACGCAGATACCACCATCCTTGAGTGCCTCCTCCATCCATTTTCCTTCTTGGCAGCTAGAGGCAAAATGTAAACTTAACCACCAACTACACAACACACTTAGGGAATTGATCAGCAAAACAGCAATAACAACTACTTGTTCAGGTCAAAGGAGAAGAAAGAATCTTTTGACTACTGATTCTCAAACTCTTGTAATATACGAGAGAGAGAGATAGTTGCTGGGTGAGAGCACGTACCGCATCCCGCAGAGTTGCCCTGCAAGCTTCTAATGTAGAATCTCTGGTGGCATTGGGAGTCGGGGACTTGTGATGAGATATGCATAATAGGCCAGTGAATCCCATCGACATCCCCTTCATTTGTTGTGTTGTTTGTTTAGCAAATCTTACTGTTTGAGGACTGTCGCCACTGTAGTTGTTTTGAATGGTGCCAGTATTACTGGGCCAAGCCACCTGACATTTCTTCCCTTGTACTTGCTCAGGCAGTTGCTTGAGGAACTGGGACAGTCTTCTGTCTTGGTTTGAGTCAGTGGCATTCTTGTGTGTCCCTCACAGGGTTTTCCTATTATTGAAGTTTTGCCGAACCTAGTTTAAAGTCTAGGGGTGTTTAAGGGCCAAACCACTCCTTCCCCCAACTTACCTTGCCCACTTTGCTGCTGACCGTTGACAGTTACAATTGCATATACATTCCAGAAACACTTGTGTTGGTCAGCAGCAGCCTGGCCTCAATACACTGGTTCCCCTCGCACAAAACCGCACAAAAACCTGGTCAGGGCTGTAGATTCTGTGCCCCTAAGTCTGATGTAGTAGAACCATTCAGGTCCTTCTATCCTAGTCCCAAGAATTACTTCCTAGTGACAGGGTCTTCCCGTTTATCCAGTGGAAGGGTGGAGGTAGTGAGAAATGTTTGATGATTACTCTGGTTCCTGCAAGGTAGCAGGCACTAGAATTCCTATAAAATAGGCACATCCTTCAACCATACTACCAAATGCTGCAAAGAAATTGACCAGCATTGTACTTTATTTTCATTTTTTTAAAGATTTTATTTATTTGACAGAGAAAGAGACAGTGAGAGAGAGAACACAAGCAGGGCGAGTGAGGGAGGGAGAAGCAAGCTCCCCGCTGAGCAGGGAGCCTAATGCAGGGCTCAGTCCGAGGACCCTGGAATCATGACCTGAGCTGAAGGCAGACGGTTAACGACTGAGCCACCCAGGCGCCTCCAGCATTGTACTTTAAAAGTAATTGTTTTCTCCTTAGGGGCCTGCTTTTTAGTGGTCTTAGATTATAGTTGCCATCAGAGATTATTTTGTGTTCAGTATCAGAGTTGATACAGCTCTGTTCCCTCATCTGCTTTTAGCTGTACGTTTAGGTTTGGGACTTACCTCTTCTCTACTGCAAGTTGCCTGGGCTATTAGGACTTCAGCCTATCACCTTAGCTTTCCTTATCCTAAAGTTGTCAGACCTTACTCCCTGGAGATACATGGCCTATATCTGAGTGATTAAAGCTACACTAACACGGGCACCTGGTGGTGCAGTTGTTAAGGATCTGCCTTTGGCTCAGGTCATGATCCCAGAGTCCTGGGATCGAGCCCTGCATCCAGTCCTGCATCACCCCCCACATCTAGCCCCGCATCAGGCTCCCTGCTTGGCAAGAAGCCTGCTTCTCCCTCTCCCACTACCCCTGCTTGTGTTTCCTCTGTCAAATAAATATATAAATAAATTTTTAAAAATAAATAAAGCTACACTAACAGCTTTGCCACCTCAGAGTAGCAGTTCTTCTTGGACGGGGGAGCCCCTCCTTGCCCTCTCTCCATCAGATTGCTTGGGTCCTCCCACAGGTATGTCGGAGGTCTGCTTGTAACTTCCTCCAGACAGTTTCCTTGTTGGTTAGGCTCTTGGTTGCCTTGTCAACCAATTGGAGTAAGGATTTAAAACACTGATGCCCTGGCAATTTACGAGGGAGTCTCCTAGTGGGTGGTCATTTGATTAAACATGTCCAGAGTTCTAAAGGCCCCTTCCAGTCACAGGGCACGCCAATAAATCTTAATATTCTTGAAGGCCTCATCTATTCAGACACTTTTTAAGTCTCCAAGCTCACAACTATCTTCTCTTCTTTGAAGCTCTTTGCCTTCTTAATTTCTTACACCAGCACCAGCAGTTGCTTTTTCTTGACACCATTTTTCCCCCAAAGAAGCAAGTTTTTTTTCTCTTCTGCAAGTCACCACGGTAACTGGTGGTGAACCCCAGCATGCTGAATGTGAATGTGGTGTGGCCATTTCAGCCTCTTTCTATCAGAGTCACAGTGTGCTCAGCCCCACTTTGTGTGCCGGCACCTCCTATGTAGTTGATGCTCCTGAGCCTTCAGAAAGTGTCAGAATTGCTGATGTTAACTCTGAATGCTGAAGGTCCACATTTTATATTAATGTTGAACTTGAGGCTCAGCTGGGAAGTGTGCAAGGTCACAAAGAGTGAGTGATACGCCTGAAACTAGATTTTGCTTCTTATTAATGGAATTAGTGACTCTTATTAATGGAATGTCAGAGACCTGGCAGGCCATTAGGAATCCATTGCCGTGAGGGAGAGGTGAGACAGAGGTGTGACCTAGAGCTACAAAAGGCCTGTTGGCCTAGTGCAAAGGTTGTCAACCTTACTGTACCAGAATGACCTGGAGAGCCTATCAAAACACAGACTGATAGACCCTGCCAGAGTTTTTGCCTCATCAGGTTTAGAATCTGCCTCATTAGCTTTGGAATCAGTCCAGGAATCTGCATTTTTAACAAGTTCCCTGGGGATGCTGATTCTGCGTGTGGCCAAGTAGGAGAGGACAGAGGCAGTTTTGCTCAGAAGTTTCCTCTGCTTGAGCATGTACTGTTGCCTTAGGTCATTTCAGCCTGTGGTGCATGCTTATCAGAGGTCTTCATCAGAGGCAGAAATACAGGTTTTAGAAGTGGGTGTTTGACACTATAGAGTCAGGAGAGGCACCAAGTGCAGAGCACAGCAAAGCAGGAACTTTTCTGGCTGAAACTTATTCTAACTTCAACTTTCTCCGTTTTCAGTGCCTTTCTGGCAGTTCTGATGGGACCATTCGCCTTTGGTCCCTTGGCCAGCAGAGATGTATAGCAACGTATCGAGTCCATGATGAAGGTGTTTGGGCTCTGCAAGTCAATGATGCCTTCACACACGTGTATTCTGGAGGAAGGGACAGAAAAATTTACTGTACAGACCTAAGAAACCCTGACATTCGGGTACTAATTTGTGAAGAAAAAGCACCAGTTCTCAAGGTATGTCTGTATTTTAGTTTAGTGGTTAAGATTGTTACATGTACTAGCAATCTGGCAAAATCTGTATGAGAACCATGAATCAACTGTGGAGTTGTAAAAGCAGGTATTTTAATTTTTGTTAGTCACTTATACAGGAAATTGTGACTTCTTTGGTATCTCAGTGACATGTAGCTGTCCCACTGGCGAATCCTAGTGCGATTGGCCCACATTGCTCCTGAGCTCAGTTGGCCTTCCTAACCTGTCCTTAGTGGAGGGATGTGACAAGTTCAGGTATCCATGAGCAGACAACAGCAAAGCACAAGTATGTCCACTGCCCAAGAGGGAGGATGTGGAAGAGTTGCTCCAGAAGAGAGAACAAGCCAGTTCGTACTTCAAACCATGACTGCCTCAAAGTAGTCCTGATTGCTAATCAGTCAGGGTGAAAGGGTACTCCAGAAGCCGTCCACATTGACACCTGCTGAAAGTCAAGCCTGGACTGTCATCGTATGACAAGTTGCTCGGCTTCCCTGATAATCTCAGAACTACACATTAAAACCATAGTAAAGAGATTTCAGATTTAAAATGGAGGCATAAGGACAGCACTACTTCCTTTTCACAGAAGTCATCCAAAAACAAGAAAAGCAAGAAACAGAACTGCGGATACCCACGGAACTAAAAGACCCCTGAAACCCAGACCACAGTATAAAAGGAAGGGCTGAAAAAAAGGAATAGAGGTCGAATGAGAGCATTGAGGCGGTGTTTGTGGCCTAGGAGTGCACACATCCTGGCTGAGTATAGCTCTTCAACATAGGTGTTGCCCCCCGGAGGACAAAACCTGTAATCTAGGGAAGCAAGGGAGTTGAGGCTGAAATCAAGAGCCTGTGCAGGAAGCAGGCTGCTGGGGGCGGACAGCAGGGAGAAGAGTCACTGTGTGTGACTCTTGCAGCTGCCAGGATCTCTTGGCTGTGGAGGAAAAGGTGCAAGAACTTAGTGGTGCCATAACTGTGTATTAGAAGAAACATCTCTTTGAACTGAAGAGGATTCCTACTTGCTAGGAGTCCACCTGTCCCACTACTCCCAACCTTCAGTTTCCTGGCCCAGGAAGAATAGTGGATGACTGACCATAGAGTGATTTCATGTGCATGCTATCTACATGCATGGGTGTAGGGACATATTTCTGTGTGTTCTGTTTTAAAAATACAGAAGGTACACATTACACAGATATACTGTTCTTAGGTGAGGGAGGTGAATTATGTGGGTACTTGTCACTCTTGCTATGTTAGAATTTTTTTTGCTACAAACATTTTCAAAGAGGAAAAAGAGACCTACTTCCTTGTTCCTAGAAAAAAAAAATACAAAACACAAGAGTAACTAAAACAAAATTATGGTAAGTCACCCTTTTGACATTACCCATTTGGATCCCCTAATTATTTAATTTAAAATTACGCTGAAACTTTCAGCCACTGTTTTTGGTGAAAAGTCACCCCTATTATACTTGTAAAGGCCATTTTTCCTTTAGCAGAGACACTCCCTCATTATTCTGTGCAACCCTAGCTTTTGCCGCCTGCCACGGTGCAGTCATCGTACAGTCAGCATACAAACATGGAATGGAGGAGTTGATATTTAATAATAATAGGTAGCTAGTCCCAGCAGCTCAGGAGAGTCTGCATTCCACAGAGCAGTGTTTTTGTGCTTTGTTTTCAGATGGAGCTTGATAGATCAGCTGATCCCCCTCCTGCAATCTGGGTTGCCACAACTAAGTCTACAGTAAATAAATGGGTAAGGGAACCATCGTATCCCTGACAGAGGTTTGTAAACATGTGGTTTGTTATCGCAGAACTGCCAGATACCAGTAGCAAATGCTCGAGATGAACCTGATGCTCGGCATGCTTTTGAACAGTGGCAAAAATCTGAAAGCCTCTGTGAGTGCTCTGAAAGATTGACCTAAAATTAAGATAATAGTCCAGATGAAGCTTCTGACTTCTTTGTCGGGAGCCAAGATAGATATTTGATGTGCCTAGAGTCGGCGCTGTTGCCTGATAAAACCAGGAAATGTTAGTACAGCATCTGAGCTCACAAAACTGCCTTTGAAAACAGGCAGCCCAGGTCCAGGTTTTCTCCACTATCTGCAAGTTTGCTTTCCACCATTACGATTACCCATTGTCTCTAACCAAAAGAAATCAGAAGAGAATTTTTGCTTTTATACAATGGTGATTGCTTCTTTGTCTTTATACCATCTTGTCTTATAAAAGACTTCATATGAGCGCTTAACTTTTGGATAGCAAGGAATACCTGTACCAACATGGCAGGGACACTTGTTATGTTTCTGTTCTTCAAGTGTAAGAGAAAAATAGAAAAATTGTGCTTTCAAATTCATTCCTTTTTTCCTCATAGCATGAAGAGCAGGGATAGAAATAGAGGATAACCAAAGAGGTCATTATTAAAAGTGCTTTTAATTCTTAAATGTTCATTAAAGAAGATTTAAGTTTTCTTGCTTACCCGACTATATGTGGACAACAAAAGAGATAGAGTGTTTCCATTTGTTTCTGTTTATACACTACTCAAGTGGCCTTTCTCAGCTTTCTCAGTACTTGTAAAAAATGTTATATATCTTATCTAAATTTCATTGTCCCAATGTGAGAGCAACATAACTTTACCTGGAAGAATGCCCATTTTTCCTTCCAAAAAGACAATATTAATATTCCTATCTTAATCCTTGGTGTGTTTCTTGAAGTCATGGTAGATAATTACACGTTATGATTAAGTATTTTTTGGTTGATGTTACTGTTTTGGTTTTTCTCATTTGTCCTTTGTTTTTCTTGCCACTTTAAACAGATTGGCAAAGCTTAGAAAGCATAAAATGATTAAAAAATGAATTTTGTTCCTTTAGACCTTGAAGGGAATTCATAATTTTAGAGCCTCTGGAGATTATGACAATGACTGTACAAATCCTATAACACCACTTTGTACGCAGCCTGACCAGGTTATTAAAGGTGAGTAAGGAAGGTGGAAGGTATTATATCTTTTACCGAGGCTAATTATAGTTATTAAGAGTTTGACAAAAATAAAGGAGGCGACCTTCCTTTCAGTGTAATTCTGATGTCAATAGAAGACACGGTGTATTGGTTTATTTTTAATAGAAGAAAAATATTCTTTAAATGCTAGTGACTTTAAAAAGCAGACTTTCTTGAGGTAATCTTTTTGCCCAGCATCAGAATAGTCGTGGTCTGGGGCAGGCTAAAAACCACTTTGTGAAATACAGAGGGTTAAATGTTATCTTTTGGCACAAGTCAGATCCGGTCCCCGACTTCTCTGTGCTTCAGCTGGAAGTGGCAGCTCTGACTTGAAACACCCGAGTGAGGAGTAGAACGCTGAACAGGTGTTCATCACAGTTCCGTGTCCATGCTGATCCCTCTAGAATCACATGTGCATGCAGGAGGCAGAGTTAGAGATGGGACTGATCCAGACACCTGCTGTTAATCGCTTGAACTTTTCCCAGTGGTTAAAACTGTTTGCCCTTAACAGTTTTCCACTGGGAGCCCCTCGAAGGAGGGAGTTTTTTCATCTATAATCTGTTTTTTAAACTCAGACAGTTTTGGGGGCCCCTGAGTGGCTCAGTGGGTTAAGCCTCTGCCTTCAGCTCAGGTCATGGTCCCAGGGTCCTGGGATTGAGCCCTGCATCGGGCTTTCTGCTCAGCAGGGAGCCTGCTTCTCCCTCTCTCTCTGCCTATTGCTCTGCCTACTTTTGATCTCGCTCTCTCTGTCAAATAAATAAATAAAATCTTTAAAAAAATAAAATAAAACCAGACAATTTTTCTTAGGTTCGCCTTAAACAGCCATATATATATATATATATATATATATATATATATATATATATATAAATAAAACTGTATGTGTATCTTTTGACTCACCTTCTCCTTTCTGGTGGATTGTATGATTTCTGTTGTTACATGCCAATGAGTAATTACTGCCATATGGTGAATTTAAACAGGGAATTATTTTCCTAATTGTGTCGTTTTTTTTCCTTTAGGGGGTGCGAGTATTATTCAGTGTCACATTCTTAATGATAAGAGACATATATTAACCAAAGATACCAATAATAATGTGGCATATTGGGATGTATTGAAGGTGAGTAACTTTTTGTATTAAATATAGTTTATTGGGTCATGTATCCCCTTTATTTTTTGTTATAAAATACATATATGAAATAACCAAATTAATAAGTACATAATTAAGATTAGACTGAAATAATACTTTTTTTGGGGGGGGTGGATACTTTTCTATACAAGTATTTAGATGAGACCGTAGTTTATCTTTTTTTTTTTTTTTTTTTGAGGCCATAGTTTATCTTAAAAGCACCTAAAATTTTAAGTGGAACCATTTCTGCTATATTATATGCTGCCTTACCTTAAATATATCACATTTCCTTATCCTTGACATTATTGACATTTTGGGCCGAGTAAGTCTTTGTTGAAGAGGCCGGGATAGAGTGGGATCTGTCCTGTGCATGATAGGGTGTTTAGCACCATCCTCAGCTGCTACCCAGCAGGTGCCAGTAACCACCTTCCCTTCTACTGCAGCTTCAGTTGTGATAGCCAAAACTCTCTCCAGACATTGCTAAATGTTTAGGGGGAGGAAGGAAGAAGCAGCATACAAAGTCACCCCAGGATGAGACTCCTTAACAGTGCACAAAGTAAGTTTAGCCATTTCTTAGGATTTATAGACATCACTGTGAGTGTCACTTACAACTCTGGGTCATGTTACGATGACCCTGTGGGATAGTTAGATGTTTTAAACCATTCAGCCACATTCTAAGTAGCACTAAAGAATTTATAGGCAGGGCGCCTGGGTGGCTCAGTCAGTTACGAATCTGCTTTGGGGTCTACGGCCATACCACCCTGAACGCGCCCGATCTCGTCTGATCTCGGAAGCTAAGCAGGGTCGGGCCTGGTTAGTACTTGGATGGGAAGAATCTGCTTTGGGCTCAGGTCATGCTCCCAGGGTTCACATCAGGCTCACTGCTCAGTAAGGAGCCTGCTTCTCCCTCTCTTCCCTGCTCGTGCTCTCTCTTGCTCTCTCTGTCTCTCTCAAATAAATAAAATCTTTTAAAAAAATTTATAGGCAGGTTGAAGAGTTTGCTTTTCTTGGTGGTGATAGTATATTTGTTCAACACCTATTTCCTGAATTGAATGAATTTATGTGCAGAGAACTGTGTTGAGAGTCAGATAACAGAAAGTCTGTACCGTGATCCCCTCTGGTAGGGACAAGGGTAGGGAAATGGGAAGGCTTACAGATAAAAACACGAAATTACAGGGTAGTTTATGGACAGGGGCAATTACTCACAACTAGAGAAATCAGGCGAGCGTCTTCGTGGTGGAGAAATCATTTGAAGAAGGTCTTAAAGAACTCCAGCAGATGACTAATGGTAAGGCATTTTAGGAAGAGGAAGTGAGTGACAAAGGCACAGGAGGGAAGGTGGTGCTCATTCAGTGACTTTGACTTTTGTGTAATTGGAGACTAGAGGGAATGTTGGGGGGAAGCAGTAGGGGTGTAGGGGTGAAAGATGCCGTTCAAGTAATTTCCCAGAGAGTCTTAAATACAGGCCCCATGGTTGGCCTTCTTTGCTGTTCCCTGAAGAATCTAAATCTAAGATTGTACTGGAGTGGGAAGAATCCCATGCCCAGAGCAACAGTGGTCTGTGCGATGGGGAAGAAGCTGGAAGGCCATGTCTTCAGCATAATGACTTGGGGATCTAAAGGAAGAGACAGATGTTGGATACATGATAAGGAAGAATTGAAAAGCTCTGGGGTTTTGGTTCGGCTCCTGGTTAGAAGAAATGTCTGGATCTAAAGAATAAAATAAACAACTTGCTTTCTGAGAAGAAGGGAACTGTCTGAATAGAAACCTTGGCCTGCCTGACACTTTCCCTCCCCATGGGCATGGGTGTGGGAAGTCACATAATGAAGCAGTTGCCTGGTGAGCATGGTTGCTGGGTGAGAGGCTTTAGTAGATGAGTGGAAAATGAAATTGCAGCAGACCCCAAAAGTCCAACTGGTTTTTCTTAGGATAGAGATACACTTCTCAGGACCAAAGACTCGTGTTTGTTTCTCCTGTGGAGACTGGGAGGGTCCAGAGCAGACCTGAGGACCTGGTCAGCAGGAACTTGGCTACTCTCCCACTGACATGGCCTTCATTCTGGCCCGTGGCTGGGCTTCCCCTCATGCTGTCCAGCACCTGATGCTCTCCAGAAAATAACAAAATCTAATTGGGCCAAGCTACTCTTTCATGGTGGGCTGACTGATTTTCTGCCTGTGGATCTGATGTTCTTTTTCTCGGGCAGATTAGCCAAAGCCTTGGTAGAGTCCTGCTGTCTGAATGGGAGGTAGCTCTGCTTAGATGGGGCACTGACCTGGCATGTTCCATAATTGGCGTTTTTTGTGTCTCCAGCAGCTTTCAGTACCCAGACACTAGGCCCTGAAGTGTCAAGATCAAGTGACTGGGAGTGATGGACATGACATTAAACAGAAGTAGGGAGTCAGAAGTATTTAGAAATATAAGCTCAGAGTGAGAGAGTTGCATTCTAGTCTTGGTTCTGCTAGCTACTAGCCAAGTGATCTCTGGAACATGCTGAACCTCTCTAAACCTCTGTCTTTATTCCTAAAATGTGGGTGGCACCTATTTCTTGGTGAAGTTAAGGAGATGTTTCAGAAGTATTTATCATAGTGCCTGGCGCATAATAGTTAAGAGGCTGTTACACTAATGCAGGTGAGAGATCAGATATTTATCTGGACTAGGATGGAAAAAAACAGAATCATGAGGAAGGTATTGAGACCTGTGGATAAGGGGGAGCTTGAATAAAAGGGAGTATAAACAAAGTAGCAGAGTGAGTCCCAGGTTCCTGGGTCAGATAGTTTGGTAAATGGAAGTGATGGGCTGGGGGAGGCGATATAAGAGGGAAAATGGATTGTTGGGAAAGGGAGAACATGATGAACAAGACAGTGAGTTTGAGTTTATGTAAAATGTCTAGATAGATAGGTCCTCACACACCAGTGAAAGAGCCAGGCCAGTCAGCGGCTGGTGGATTATAACTGAAGCAATGGGAGCATCAGAGTTTCCAAGGGATACATCAGTGCTGAAGAGAGAAGAAACTAACCATCACCCTTTAGGGAACTGTTAGAAAAGAGCAAACCACAGAGGTATATAATAAAAAGGGGTTGGAAAACCAAGAGCTAATGGCAGGTCAAGAACTAAGCAAGCATTTCCCGAAAGGGCTTGTGGTTAGCTGGCCTACGGAGAGTTTATGTCCAATTTGGAATGTAATGTGCCTGGGATTTAACCAGTAGGAAGGATGGTGTTGTGGCAGGGGGGGTTGGGGGACAGCAGTCTTGAGGGAGTCATAAGAGCCCTGATAGAGTGGATTGTGGAGTGATTGGGAGGTAGTGGAGCAATTGTGGATGAAATTTGACTTTGGGGAGGTGGGAAGGAAGAGGATAGACGGATGGGAGGGTCAAGCAAAGGTTTTGTTTTGGTGTTCTTAGGTATTTTTGAGATGGGAGTAATGGGAGTGCATTTGCTGCTTACGGGGAAAAGCTGGAAGAGACATGAGAGGGTAGATTCTCCAAGAAGTGAGGGGATCTGGAGCACAGCAACAAGGGACACTTTTTCCTTCACAGTGGGAAGAACAGTAGTACTGAGTTAAGGGGATTTTGTCAAGGCTTCTCTAATTTGGAGGAGTGGAGGTTTGTGAGGGAGGTGACAAGGCTAAACAGGAGGAGGGTGAGATTTAACCGGGGTGTTGTAGGGAACTAATTTTGGAAACAGAAGAAACCCCAGGTAGCAGCAGTGGTGAGGCTGCAGACCGTACATTTATGGTGGGAATATTGGCAAGGATTTGAGAGGCTGGCATGCCCTGTGTATTATCCATGTGGATGTTGATGTTGTCCAGGATGTTTTTAGACTCTATTTTTTTTAGACAGGTGTGAAAATGTGTAAAATTTGGAATACCGAAGTCAGAATCGGTTCAACACTTAATATTGATAATTATTATACTTTCTTTTTTGCTGTGTAGGCATGTAAAGTTGAAGACCTGGGCAAAGTGGATTTTGAAGATGAAATTAAGAAAAGATTTAAGATGGTATATGTGCCAAATTGGTTCTCAGTAGACTTAAAAACAGGGGTAAGTTAGCAGCTGATATTTGTACAATTGAGGATAGTTGAAAGTTTCTGATACAGCTAAAAATTAGGTTTATTAGTTACAGAGTTATATGTGTTTAAGTGTGGAGACAGTAAATTTCTCATGTTAATACTTACAAAATGCAGTTTAAAAATGCCTTATGGTATCTCAGTAAATTAAATTGTAGTTGGAGTGAATCACATGAAACATTTTCGTTCTAAATCTGCGGCTTAGCTCCTTAGTCAAATAATACAGATAAATAGGGCCTTAGAGACTTATTTGGAGAATGTATTGGAATGGAATGCCACTTACAGTTTTTTCTTTTGACAGATGTTGACTATTACTTTGGATGAGAGTGATTGTTTTGCTGCTTGGGTTTCTGCAAAGGATGCTGGCTTCAGCAGCCCTGATGGGTCAGATCCAAAATGTGAGTTTAACTGTCCTTTCTTTCCTCCTTTCAAAAGAGAAGGTGGATCTGTGCTGAGTTGGGTTTTCTTTTTGTTGTTTTGATTTTTTTTTTTTTTTGCTATCTGCTCTTTTATTTTTTTAACAATATTTGAGGTTTTTTTAAATCATATTCTCTCTTGAAAATGGAAAATACTATTCTATTTTAAATGTTGTGGGCGGTCTTGGTTTTTCTCACAATCTGTGGTTTAGCTTTAACAATTAAAACACTCAATGCACTCTCTCTCTACCCTTAAACCTTTCTGGAAATCTGATAGGGTAGGAAAAGTGAAGCTGGGAAACAATTCTGTTGTTTTCCTTTTTTTTTCTTTTTAATTGAGATATAATTGACATAACATTAGGTTCAGTTTCACATGTACAACATGATTCAGTATTTTTATATACTACAAAATGACCACAAGTCCAGTTAATACTCATCATCACAGTACAAAATCACACATTTTTCCCCTTGTGATGAGAACTTTAGAGATCTACTCTCTTAGCCACTTTGAAATATGCATTACAGTATTATTAGCTGTAGTCACCATGTTGTACACTGTACCCCTGTGACTTTATTCATGTTATAACTGGATGTTTGTACCTTTTGACTCTCTCCACTTCCCTACCCCCTGCCTCTGGCAACCACCAATCTGTTCTCTGTATCTAAGAGTTGGGGGTTTTTTTTGTTTTTTGTTTGTTTGTTTGTTTGTTTGTTTTAAGATTCTACATATAAGTGAGATCATACGGTATTTGTCTTCCTCTGTCTAACTTATTCCACATAGCCTTCAGGGTCCACCTAAGTTACTGCAAATAGCAGGATTTTGTTCTTTTTTATGGATGAATAACATTCCATTGTACATAAATACCACGTTTTTTCTTTATACATTTATCCATTGGTGAACATTGGTTCTTTCAATATCTTGGCTATTGTAAATGCAGCTGCAGTGAACATGGGAGGTCCATATATCTTTTCAGGTTAGTATTTTCATTTCTTTGGAAACACCCAGAAATGGAATTGCTAGGTAATATGGCAGTTCTATTTTTAAATTTTTTGAGGAACCCTTGTACTGTTTGCCACAGTGGCTGCACCAATTTACATTCCCACCTCCAGTGCACGAGGGTTCCCTTTTCTCCACATTTTCATGAGCACTTGTTATTTTTTATCTTTTTGATAATAGCTGTTCTAGCATGTGAGATGATAGCTTGTGGTTTTGATTTGCATTTACCTGATAGTGACACAGGTATTTTTTCTTATACTTTTGGCCATCTGTATGTCTTCTTTGGAAAAATGTCTATTCAGATCTTCTACCCATTTTTTTTGAAAATTTTATATTTATTTATTTTATATTTATTTATTTTTTTAAAGATTTATTTATTAGAGAGAAAGAGAGAGAAAATGAATAGTGGGGAGGGGCAAAGAGACAGAGAAGAGAGGAGAAGCAAACTCCCTGCTGAGCAGGAAGTGTGATGCAGGGTTCCATCCCACACCTGAGCCGAAGGCAGATGCTTAACCGACTGAGCCACCCACGCACCCTTGGAAGATTTTATTTTTAAATAATGTCTACATTCAACATGGGGCTCAAACTCACAATTCTAAAATGAAGTCACATGTTCCACTGACTGAGTGAGCTAGGCGCCCCTTTCTGCCCGTTTTTTCATTGGATTGCTTGTTTTTTTTGCTGTTGAGTTGTTATGAAGTCCTTATATACTTAGGATATTAACCCCTTATCAGATACATGATTTGCAAATATTTTCTCCCATTCTGTAAGTTGTCTTTTCATTTTGTTGATGTTTCTTTTGCTGTGCAGGAGCTTTTTATTTCGATGTAGTCCTACTGACTGACTTTTGCTTTAGGTGTCAGATCCAAGCAGTCACCAAGCTCAAGGAGTTTATTTGCCTATGTTTTCTTCTAGAAGTTTTACGGTTTCAGGTCTGACATTCAAGTGTTTAATCTATTTTGAGTTAATTTTTGTGTACTGTGAGAAGAGACTCATGAGAATCTATTATATTTTGTTGATTATATCTTTGGTTGGTATTCTCCTACGGATGTAGCATGTGGGCATACCTGATGTATATAAATACAATTTTAATGACTCTATATGGAAATAGTTCTTAAAGAGTAATTCCTGTTTTTATTTGTTCATTTTTAATGAATGTCTATATCTGAATAACCAGATAGAATGTCTATTTGCTCCATGTTATTATTTCTTTAAACATTCTAAGATAATTTTAATAGATGCAAATCTTTCAAATCTTGCTTTTAAACACCATTGGCATTGGATTTAGAATTTAATATCAGAATATGTGGAAGTATAGTTTTTATTCCTTTTCCTCTGTTTTTAGGCTAAAACTAATAACTGTTTCTCATTTCTTTTCATCTTAATTAACTCTTTTGCAGTGAACTTAGGAGGACTTTTACTCCAGGCACTGCTAGAATATTGGCCTAGAACGCATGTGAATCCAATGGATGAAGAAGAAAATGAAGTAAACCATGGTTCGTGTTTTTGTATCAGGATAATTGATTTAAAATTACTCAGAAGTTTAGGATACTTGGAGTGTTTGTTATTCCAAGAATGTTTAAGAAACTTTAAGAAGCATTTGCTAAGTCATGACATAATAAATAACTTGGGATGTGCCCAGTTTATCACCCTCCTTTCCACATATCAAAGGACAGTCTTAACTGAGATTCCAAGAACACTTTCACTCACTGATGCTGCTCAGGAGGGGTTAAAAAAAGCCCTACATACTCAAATGACCTTTGCCTTTAAAAGCAAGTAGCTTGGCAGCCTTCTTCCAAAGGTATTTCTCAGAGTAGCTGTGGCCCTGCTGGACTTATCTCCAGAGACAGCTAATGAGCTGCATCGAAAGCCATTTTGGTCCTTATCTCGTCATGGTTCATGTTGGCCTGAAACACAGACATTACTGAGTCTGATGATCTACCTGATCCTGTCTCTAAACGTTTCAGAAGGTGAAATTCCAACTCCGAAGTGTCAGGATCAGTGAACAAGTACGTGTAAGAATTAGTGTCACGGAGGACAGTGTAAAGCTGTGTGTGCCACAGGCAGTGGCAGCAGCTTGCTCTGGGCAGCAGAGAACGTGTTTTGAATTTACAAATTTGTTTCAGTTTGATTGAAGAAAGGGAAGAAAAAGAACTTAAACTTTCACAGCTCATATGTTACAGCCAGTCAAAGAGTCTTTGAGTCCCACCTACCAAGCACTGCCTCTGCTGAATATGAACGAATCTCTGAGTTCTCTGAAGATTCTGCGGAAGATGGCCCACTTGTGGCGGTCAGCAGTGATGAGGACCTCCTGGTAGAGATTCATTCTGGCCGACCAACTCATCCGACATGATTTTTGGAGTTAAAATCTCTTGTGCAAGGATGGCATGCTTCCTTTCAAGCCATTCTTCTGTTGTCCCTGTCAGAGAGGGCACTGACCCCACCCATGGTGACTTTTCTTTTATGTCACCTGGCCCACTCCCGTCCCCATCAGATGTACAGTGAGCTTTGAGCCAGAGAAGCTCAGTGGAAAAGGCTTTCCACAGAAGCTTGAAAAGGCTAAGTTTTCATGTGGACTCTGCTGTTTATCAGCTGTGTCGCTGTGGGCATGTCATTTCCAGTTCTTGGCTCATCCCTCTCCATCTGCAACATGACAGACAGGGTGCCCTTAGAGGCCCACTAAAGAGACAATAAAGGTAAAAAACCAGAAGTACAGTCAGCAGCCCTGGCATCCAGGGTTTGGTTTTGGGAGTAAGGAAAAGTTAGAGGAAACCCCAGATCATCCTTAAAATCAAACTGCTATAGTAAAGGCAGAGCATGCCGCCCCGCCCCCCCCACCCCCGCCCACCTTTCAGACAGAAGGCTCCTTGTTGTGCCTGTGTGGTCGTTGCTATACCAGCACCACAACCAGTGGACTCTCAAGAGTCGTGTACATTCTACTCGGTGAGCAGCTCAGGTGTTCAGACGCCTGTAGTGGTTTGCAGGCAGGGGTCAGCAGAGATAATTGGGCATGAACTGCATCCTTTAGGGACTGACATTGTGGTAGGACAGAGAGCTCCTCAGAGTAGACGGAACATGGTAAAGTCAGAGGGAAGATTGGTTGTTTCTCCAAGAGAGGATCTGAAAGTGCTGTAGGCTCAGAGGGTGAGGTTGCTTCCAGACTCACCAGGGATGCCTTTAGGGACAAGGTGGAACTGGGGGTCGGCTGTGCTTGTCAAAAGATTACAGAGAAAGCGAGTGAAATGAATCCACAGAGAATAATAAAAAAAAGGTGTTGACTTCACTGAGGATTTTATTTTTCACCAGTACCTCTACCATTAAGCATAAATTTTTTTTCTGGGCCAAGAAATTTTTCTGAGCTTGGTGTTCCACACATGCACACACACACGTGTGCACACATGTGCACATGCACACACCTACACAAAAGCATATTGCTATTTATAAACAGGCTGTTCTACCCTTTCCTGTGGCTGAAGTAGAGTTCTCCTTGTTTCAAGTCTCAAATATTAATCTTTTCTGTTAAAATTCTCTAAAATTATAGTCATTTCCCATAAAGTACATTACAAGTTGCTTTACTTCTTATTCTTTGTAGAAATTTAACTTTGATTTTTTTTTGACCTTTATCTGACCCTGCTGACTCATCAGACTTTTAGCTTTAAAAACTTGGCAATGTTTGAAGCTTGTAGAAACAAAATGTTTAGAATCTGTGTTTTTAGCACTAGTTCTGGATACTGATGTCATCTGCATCTTTTCCTAGTAAATGGGGAGCAGGAGAACCGAGTACAGAAGGGAAATGGATATTTTCAAGTGCCCCCCCACACCCCTGTGATCTTCGGTGAAGCTGGAGGACGCACACTGTTCAGGTATGAGTGTGGAGGGCTGGAGACCTGCCTAAGAAATCATCCCCTTTGCTAAGAAGTAGTGATTCAAACGTGGTAACTTGTTCTAGGAGTATAAGGGGTTCAGAAGCTTTTCCATCTCCATGAGATAGTTAAGTGTCTGATGCTCTTGGACCACGTTCTAATTGAGAACTGAGCCTCTTGTGTTAAAATGAGGTCGATACTTTGCTTTAAGGCAGCTTCTGTGGTGGTTTCTACAGGAAGCTGTCACTTTCTCTCACTTAGCCTCCATGACTGTCGGGGTCAGGAAATCCCCAGAAGTCCCTGCTCATAGAATAGCATCAGAGAAGGTAACTTCCCTCAGGCTGTGCGATTGATACAAGATGGGCTGGGCTGCTCCTGAGAACCATTGTGCTCAATGGTGCCCAACTTGAGAAGCGAGGCAATATTTCATGAGGCCATGCTGGGAAGCTGGACTGGCTTCACCTCAAGTGGCCAGCCAGGCCCTGCTGGAATCACAGGGGAGAGCTCAGTAGAGTCTTCTGTAGAGCCAAAAGTAAGAAAAATGCAGGCCAGAATTCTCTTGCCCTAAGCTCAGAATTCTCTTGCTTTCCAGTGGTTTCCTAAGAGTGTGATGACCAAAACAGTCCTGATCCCCATGATGTGTGGAGGCCTGTGCTATGCACTGCAGCCCTGGCAGGGGATGTTTCTTGAGTATTTTGCCTGCAGCCAGCATTCCTATCATCACCCGAGAACTCAGAGAAGCAGCTCTAGTATATGTGTGGCCTCAAGGATGCGGGGGCCTGAGTGTTAGCACCTGCTGCCCCCCTTAGCCGAGTGAGCCATGCTGCCTGGCTGCACTTCATTGCCTCAGCTGTCAAGTGGGGCTCATCCTGAATGGACGCTAGGGTCCCTCCCTCTAATGTTTGTTGACAGTGGTTTGTCATTTGTGCTGCTGTGTCACTGACTACCTGACGGGTTATGTTTAGGCTGCTCTGCCGAGACTCCGGGGGTGAGACTGAGTCGATGCTTCTTAATGAGACAGTGCCACAATGGGTAATTGACATCACTGTGGATGTAAGTGTCCTCCACTCCTGCTTTGCCCTTTTGTTCTGTCCAAATTCGAAGGAGATTAAGAGCAGCTTTAGACTGTACAGTCTTATGTTAGTAAAAACTAGGCTGCCAAGGGGAACCCTCCTCAGCTTCCCTGCAGTCCCAGAAGTACTGGACTGGAAGTACTGGTAGAAGTACTGGTAATTAGTTATGTACTGTTTATATCCTTGTTGGATTCAGTTATAACCATAATATGTGCTCATTAAAGAAAATAAATGAATCAAGTGAAATGCCCATCTCTTTCCCAGTCATTCCTCTCTTCCACTCATTCCTGTCCTTCTCTCTGGAGGGGATAAGTAGTCGTAGTTCAGGCCATAACCTTCAGGACCTTTTTCTGTGCATACACAAGCAGATACTACTGAGGTGTGTGTGCATGCACCTATGTGTGTGTACACATACACAAACACACACAGTTCATTATTTTGCACAAAATCTGTTATACATACTGTTCTGCAACTTGGTTTGGTTTGGTTTTTCACTTAAAAATGTATCTTGGACATCTTTTCATGTCTGTACATGTAGGTCATTCATTCCTCTTTAATGACTACATAGTATGTCTTTGTATAAATGTATCATAATTTATTTAACTGGTCCCCTATTGATGGACATTAAGGTGTTTCCAATGTTTTCTATTACGAGCAATGCTTCAGTAAACATCCTTGTACATGTATCTTTGTGTACTTTTTAAGATAAATTTCTAGAAGTGGAATTGCTGGATCAAAGGGTATGCACGTTTTCAATTTTGATAAATAACTGCCAAATTGCCCCCCACAAAAGCTCTAGCAGCGTACGCTCTCACCAACACTATGAGTGCCTGTTTTCCACACTCACCGACACTGGTTACTTTTCAGTCTTTGCTAAAAGATGGCAAATATTTCATTGTTTTAATGTGGGGTGTTGTTTTTTCACATGTAGTGAAGTTAGGCATCTTTTCATACTGGCCATTTGTATTTCTTCTGTGAGAGTACTCATTTTTCTATTGGGTGATTTGTTTCTTACTGATTTGTAGGACTTCATCCTATTAAATATTAACCCTTCTACTATTACATGTGTCTCTCAACCAAAGTTTTACTTTGTTCGTGGCTGGTGTCTTTTGCCGGGTAAAAAGTTAAAATTTTTTGTAATTAGATTGATCTTTTATGGCTCTGAGTTTCATGTCTTGCTTTAATATTTCCTGTCCAAAGGAGCAAAAATGTATTTCTCCTCTG
This sequence comes from Meles meles, assembly GCF_922984935.1. Lineage (NCBI taxonomy): Eukaryota > Metazoa > Chordata > Mammalia > Carnivora > Mustelidae > Meles > Meles meles. The sequence goes on along the minus strand of NC_060069.1, from coordinate 30,890,808 downwards.
GTACATCTGTGATCATTGTGTATGTCTAGATCTGTAACCTATTAGAATTTATTCTGTTTTGTATGAAGTAGGATGCTAACTTCTCCAGATGGTTAGCAGCTGTGCCAAAACAATTTTTTGGAGTGATCTATCCTTTTCCTACTAATTTGAAATGCTATCTTTATCATATACTAAATTTCTGTATACACATGGGTCTGTTTCTACACTATCTTATGTGCTGTTGACCTGTTTTATATATTCCTAAAGCCATATGAAAAGAGATTTAATCTCTATAGAACTTTCAGAAAATTTGTTTTCTGTCCCAGATACACCTCCAAGAACTTAAAGCCAGGGTGACACCTGATGGATATTCTGTGCTCTTCTCTAAGTTCAAGCTTCCCATAAACCACAGCCTCCTTTGAGTGTGAAAGTCACCTGGGATACATTGCTGACTTTAAGCCTGTGGCTTATTCCTGAGAGGAGAGACATCCAGACAGGATATGACATGGAGGCTCGGAGGGAATTAATACCCAGAGAAAAGATGACCAGTTAATTTTATTCTTTATCTAAGTATGTGGTTTACTTCATGATAGTCATCTTGGTGGTTGGCTGAAGTTTCCACTCTTGCTTAAAACCTCAGACCTGAGGTCAGAAGGAAAGAAAATGGGAGGACCTGAGTGACCTTTTCAGTTGGACGGTGGGTCTCACCAGGCCACAGTATACAGTAGAATGTTGTGGGTTTCTCTCAAGACACTGAACTTTTTGTTTGGGCCCTTAGGTATCAGCCCCAGTGTTTAAGTGTGGAATTGAGATTTTTATTTTGAGAGGTTTAAGAGTTAAAGCTTGTTTCCCTTTAATACCTTGAATTGTTATTTGAGAAGAGCCATTCTACAGCATCATAATGCCACTGACATATCATTTGTCTCATATCTTTTATTACAAAACTAAACATGATACTTTCCTGATACGTTTTCACTAAGGCTGACTTGGATAATTTGATAGCTTACTATACATTTCATAGAAAGTCAGTTTTAATTGCAAAATAACTTGCAAATCATGTTTTTCTGTTGACATCATTTTCATTCATTGAGCAAAATGATCATACCTTTCTTTTTACTTTCAATATTTCAGAAAAATATGCCCAAATTCAACAAAATTCCTTTCTACCTCCAACCTCATGCATCTTCGGGAGCAAAAACCTTAAAAAAGTAAGTAAATGCAGTGTTACATGATGCCTTGATCTCATTAATGGCCAGCACTTTCTTCTTTATGATTTCTTTCATAGTAAAGGATATCTAAAGCAGGTTTTGTGATTCTGAAAGCTTATATACAGTTGAGCGTTTACCAAATATCTCCTGTGGTAGGCCACAGATGTTCAGAAGTATAAAACTTGGTTTTTTTCTCTTGCCACAGCATAGTTTAGGGCACAATGTGTGTATAAAAACTGCTTTTATAGATACTTAGGGAGTCATGGGAGTAGGGGAAAGAAATGAATCGTGGGCTGGAGCTTCCAGAAAGTCTTCTTGAAAGACATGGAATTTGAGCTGGACATGTAAGAAATGGATAGAATTTCAAAAGAGAAGTATTCCACATCCAGGAAATGGTTTGAGGATATATAAGTGGGAGCATACACAGGATCCTGAAAATTAGCAAGGACCGGTGTAGCTGCAGCAGAGACTCTACGACTGGGAAAGGAAATTTGAGGTCTCGTGGACATGTATCTGAGCAAGTAAAATCTGTTAGGGGCGTTTCCAGACATACACAAATAAGAGATCAGGGACATGAACCCCCGTTATCCCCTCAAACAGCTCCAGGGTCATCAACACATGCCTAAGCATTTTCCTTCACCTCTGCCTCTCCCTCTGACCCCGCTACACACACATACACACCCCACATTATTTTAAAGCAAGTCCCAGACAGCATTTCAACCAGATTTAATGACTGAAGGTCAAGATGGCTTTCAGACTTTGAGCCCGAGCTACTTGGGTAGGCCATTTTGAACTGACATCAGTGATACAAGAGAAATAGGTTTGGGGGTGAGGAAATTGATGAATCTGGTTGGGGACACGTAGAGTTTGAGGTGCCCATGGGACGTCCTGGAGATACCCAGCCAGCTGTTGGGCTTGTGGCCTAGAGTTGAGGCAGGAGGTCTTGGCTATAGGGCCAGGAGCCACAGGAGAAATGAGTACCTGGGGAATGGGAGCCTGGTAAACACGGGGGGCTGCCTTCCCTCCCAGGAGCATTTAGTTTGCCCATCCTCTAGGATCGTCTTTAAGGGAATAAAACCCAGCAGGCTGTTCTTGACATATATGTAAGTTTTAAGAACATGTATTTAATCTCACTTACATGTAATCTGTGTCTTTGGGAGACACAATGGAAATGTGTTGGCAATTCTAAAACTGGATTAAGGCAATGACCTAAACATTCTTCTTGATTTGCTTCCATGCTATGTTTTATCTTTATCCAATGTGAACACCAGAAAATATTTAAGAGATAACATCCAGTGATTCCTGATGGCACAGTCTACCCTTGCTTCTTACAGAGACAGACTCTCTGCTAGTGACATGCTCCAGGTCCGGAAAGTAATGGAACACGTTTATGAGAAAATCATCAACTTGGATAATGAGTCGCAAACCACTAGCTCTTCTAATAATGAAAAACCAGGAGAACAGGAAAAAGAAGAGGATATTGCTGTTTTGGCAGAGGAGAAAATTGAACTTTTGTGCCAGGACCAGGTGAGTGCACTTGAGGACCATAGCTCCATTTTGTCCAGTGTCGATGCTTAGAAAGTTACATGTGGTGTCATTATGGTTCCCACGTCTGTTACCTTTGGGGGTACTTCTGCTTTTAGGGAGGCTCTAAGGAGTGCTGGGTCTCTCCTACCTATTGGTGAGACCCTTTCTGGAGGGGCTCTGCAGCCCACCCTAAAGTTCCTAAATACCCCAGGGAGATTCTCGGGAAAAGGACATAGAGGTTGAAATGCACACACAAAGGGTGAATGTGCTGGTGGCTTTTTTTTTTCCTGACAAGAAAACGACACACGATGACCTTGATTGACAGAGCCGTGTCGGCCGTGTTGGTTTAAGATTTGAAGCAGAGGTGGGTAGAGCCTGGGGGGCACTGTTTTAAATAAAGGTGCACTCGAGGCATCTCCTCAGGGGAACGGCTGAAGTTGGGATCTCCAGCCTAGCTGCCCAAGCCGCTCGTCTCTCACTGCCCAGATTCGTGTCTGGGTGCATGGGAGCTCTGTCAGCAAGAGCCGGCCACCAGGGGCAGGCGAGGGGAGGATGAGCTGGATCACCTGGTGAGAGTCCCTGAGTTTACAATAAAGGTCTTGGATATTACAAAATAGAGGCTTTGACATTTATTATTACTTATTTTTGGCCGTTCAGGTTTTAGATCCAAACATGGACCTCCGAACAGTGAAGCACTTCATATGGAAGAGTGGTGGCGACCTCACCCTCCATTACCGTCAAAAGTCCACGTGAGGGGTAGGCCAGCGCTCCTGGGTATTCATTTACTGACCTTCCTCCTTGGCCCCGAGAGTAGTCCTAGGAAGCCCACCGAGCCCCAGCGGGAGCACGACTTCTAACAGCCGATTTGGTATGGACCGAGATTCTCTTTCAGTTGAAGTGACTAATTGCGGTGTAAAATAGAAACCAGTCTCCATGTGTAGATTAAGCTGTCCCCAGGGAGGCAGAGTGCGCGAGCAGAAAACCCCACAGGCACACTGTGTCCTGTGAGATGTACAGAGGACGGACGACAGGCCAACACAGACTGGGCTTCCTCCTTTCGTTTCGAAGGACCTTATCTTCGTCTGTTAGCACTTGTAGAGACACATAGGTAGAGCCACATCTGTCACTGTGTTTCCACTTCCAACCCACATGCTCTGTAGCTTTTGTAAGAGAGTACATTCCATTCCTGCAGCACCTAGGAAGGCTTTTTCCAAGTTGGTCATTAAAAACAAGTTGTTCTCACATTTAAGACAGTTATTTTTAATAGGAATTTGCTGTTATACAATTCCAGAGCCAGCCCATTTCATAATAAATTATCTTTGTTGGGCTTGTTTTAATATTGCATCTCAGATGCATTCTTTAGGAAGACCTGCAGAACTCTGGGTGCTGTCCCGTAGCACTTGGACCGCCAGACTGGAGTATGCCCAGCAGCGTCCAGGGCTGCTGCACCCCAACAGTGCCCCCGGCTGTGCGGCAGCCACGGGCAGGTGCCATGCCTTCCTGCTCCTCCGGGTCCAGCTTTGTTAAGGGCCCAAGCTACGTGACACCACAGGTTCGCGCTCTGGGTGAGCAGCGCAACACCATCGGAACTTAAGACCATGAGGAGAAAAGAAAAGGAAAAAAAAAAAACCACACAGAGATACTCATCATTTAAATGCTACCTAAAATTTCTGGTGTCAGAGAAGGAAGGGTATCCTAGTGAGTTAATTTGATATTCCCCTCCTGGAAGTACACGTACTTGTTTTCACCAGAGTTTTATATGCAGGTTTTTGTTGTGGTACCTGTATCCAGAGTTCTTTTCGTTGTTCTTTCTAACAATCTGAAGCTTTCATAGAATCATTTGAGTCTTGTACAGAATATAACTTATTGGGGATAAACACTTCAACTTTTGGCAGAAGAAAATACTTTGGATTCTCCCCAAGGTCATTTGTATTCAGAATAGAATAGTGGTCCAGCCCCGTACAACTACGGAAGACAAGCCTCCTGTATGAAGCCAGAAGCACAAGTGCCTTCAGAGGGCAGTTTATTCTAGTCCAGTTGCCTCCCCAGCTCCCGTGCGGTCTGTCCCCACAACAGCGGGGACTGGGGAGGGGCCGGAAAGGGTTGTTTTCTACATCTTGACAGGTTCAGCGGGAAGCAGCTGATGGGCCTAGGTCCAGACCTTTCTATTTGAGATATTCTTACCTGCACAACTGTAGAGACAGGGTTCCCTCACTGCTGGGAAAGTGGACAGGTCACTGCCTCCAGCACTTTGAAGAAGTGAGCAAAGACATGCCACGTTTCCAATGAGTCTTTCTCCCTTACACAGAGAGCAACCGGCTTCTTTTTTAAAAAAATCCTTTCTATCTGTTGGATACAACAGTGTGCTTTTGGTGCACATTTTTTAGCAATAGTTGTGAATTAAAGGTAAAAACAAACCCCACAACTCACTTATCAGCCCTCTGCTGTGTTTACAGGAGGGGCCCTTGGGGTAAAGGAATAGGTTTCACTGGGCCATTTGGCTCCATGTGCCGAGACTTGAGGGGCGGCTGCACTCCCTTCCTGTCACAGATCTGACCCTCAGCATGCTTCTACTTTTTTCCTTCCAGTCAAACCAGTAACAGTTTCCAGAAAATCTGACAGTCTGCAATGCCAAAAGGGTAAAAATCTGTATTTCACAGTTGTATAGAATAAAAGCTTTAGTTACAATATTTCAAAGTGTAGTACACCTTTATTTCTTTCACTTGTCATTTCCCTTCATAGCAGATTACAGAGAAACTTCTGGTTCCATGTTTACCCTGACAGTCATCAACATCCGTACCCATTTTATCCCCCTGGTCAGGGCGAGGAGTATGTGAAAGAGAGAGAGGGAAGAGCCAGAATCCTAGGGTGAGGGGGATGTCAGGCCAGACTACCAGGCTGCAGTTCAGGGAAGCTGGCCTCCAAACTGTCCTGTAGTGATTCTCTTCTACTTCCTAGATTCCTACAGGCGGACACGGCTCCCAGAAAATCTCAGAACCCAGCTCCAGACCTGGCTTTGGACACACCACCTCCCTGTTCGGCAGACGTATCAGCTGCCATGACAGGCTTGATGAGGGCTTGCTTCAAATGCAGTCACAGTGCTAGAAATTTGAAGAGTTTGCTCACTGGGGGCCCTCCCTGCATATACTTTGTCTATGCCTCCCCCCGAGTAGACAGTCCTTATCGGATGGACCTAACAGAACCCTGAATGCACTGTTAAGTGCCCACATTACAGATCAAGCAGCAAACGTGGGACTTTCAACTGGGTAGCAGGTAGAAGACAAGGCCAGAGGCAGCTTTTGTAGCAATTAGCAAGATGTGGGCAGGTGAGGGACTTAAGGGGATGAGGAGCTGTCCCTGCATGGAGCCCTCCTCTTCCTGCAGCAACCAGGTGAAGCACAAGATCTCACCTAGTCTTAGCCACTCTGGGCACCAGGGCTGGAGGGAACAGCCTCCCATACTATGGGTAAGAACAGAATGGCCTTTACCCACCGTTGTCCAGGCCCCTCGTTCTCCCTTAGGGTGGGAGCTATGTTAAAGAAGTCCAGTCAGGACTGGCTTTGAGTCTGCTTAGGTTGGTGAATTTAAATTAGCAATTTGTATTCTCCACTGGGGCAGCCTGGATGCCTTGTATATTTAGAAGAGATGTTTGTATAAGTTTGGGAGCTGACAGGAGTCACCACTAGGGATACTGGGTCTGTGGGGGTGTGGCCCTGGGGAAGAAGAGACACCATGGTCCACGAACAAGTGAGTCTCTGCTGACGGGCCTAGAATTTCCAACCCTCCTCCCCCAGGAGAGATGGACCCGTTCACTGCTTCTCTCCTCCAGCTGTGACTGGCAGATGTCAGTCAGCCTGAGCTAGCTATGCAGTGTAGCAGAGATGAGGATACGAGACTTCTAGAAGAGACAGTAACTGGGGCCTCAGGGGTCCCCAAGGCGTGGGGCTGCCTTCTAGTACATATGGGGCTAGCTGAGCTGTGCAAGAAGAATCAAGGCAAGCCCTAGCAAATCGTAGGCAAATACTCCAGACCTATCCCTTCCTCCTCCACTCCACCCTTCAATCCTCCTTCCTCCTTCACACCTGACCCTGTGTGGACCCTGCTGCTGCCTGGGCAGCCATAGTGACCAGAGCAGGAGCAAGCCCTGCACGTAAGGGTACACTACAATGTGGCCTAAAGATGCTCTTGCCCATGGTCTCCTCCTACCCACTGAGGCGCTCTGCCCCACCCAAGCAGCAGAGTAGTCCTTTTCCTCCCCTACCCCAGCTCCTGCAAAACTTAATCTGGGTGCTGCTCCCAGCTCCCTGCCACCCCAAAAGGACTTGTCTGAGACTCTCAAACAAGTGCTCGACTGCCCAAAGCCAGTACCACCAGGCAGAATCAATGCTGGAAGGTCATCTCTTGGACAACGGCAGGGGCTACGGGCACACACGAGCTCTCGGGCTGCAGAAGTCCCTGCACATCTGGAAGCCACTGCCTAGGAAGCTGCACACACTGGGCTGGGATCAGGCAAGGGGCTGGGCTGCATAGTGTGGCCTAAGCGGCTTCCCCCCATCTCAGCCTCACAAAATGCCATCAGGGACCCGGACACAGCCTAGGGCGTTATTCAGGGGTGGAGAGTAGGGCCTGGCTGCCTGCCCCCTCAGCCTCCGCCCCGAACTCTGGGCTCTCTGTGCTTGCCGGCTGGTCCTCAGTCTGCGCTTCGAGCAGCTCAGCAGACAGGCCGTCTTCCGGTGAGGCTGCCGAGATGAGGCTGTCGGGAAGAGTTAGCTGAGGCAGGTGGTCTAGTTGTGCCTGGGTGCCTGGGCTGTCCGGGAAGGAGACCTCAAACTCTGATCCGGACCATGTGGCCTCACCTGAAAAATATAGGGAGGGGCTGAGAAGGCCTAGGGCAGCCCCCACTGACCCCCGACTCCCTCCTCAGACATTGATGGGGAATGGGAGCTATAGTGTCCAGAGGCTTTCGCGTGGCTGTATTTCACCCAGAAGCCAGCCTCCCAGCCAGCTGAGAAACTCAGGGCAACCTTGCCAACGACTGGGGTCCTTCCCAGAAAGCTTGCACAGGTGTGGACCACTCACCACCACGCTCGTGAGAACCGCTGCTGGAGACGTCCTCAGGGCCAGAGACTGAGAGAGCCGTGGACGTCAGCTCTGTGGCAGAGGGCAGGCCGGGCCAGACACTGGCATTGCTGCTGTCCAAGAGGGAGATACCGGACACGTCCAGGAAGCCTAGGAGACGGATGCAAGTCTTCGCCAGCACAAAACCCGGATGACCGGAAGGCCCATACCCTGGGCCTCAGGCCCCTGTTCCTGGAGCGCCTGGCCCAGCCTGAAACTGTAATCTCAGCCCATAAGGGTGCCCCCGCCCAACCCCAAAGTGGTGCCCACTGCCTGCTGCTGAGGAAAGAAAAGGACTAGCACAGAGGCAGAGGGCCCAGACCCTGCTCTGTCCCCGCTATGCTGCATGACCTCAAGCAGGCCGTTTCCCTTCTGTGGACGGCAGTCCCCCCACCGGCACACTGGACAGGCTCATCTGCGACCCTCTTGGCATCTGTGAGCTAGGAGGCGTCCGTGGGTCTGAGAAAGGTTTAGGCACTGCCCTGGAAGCCCCGCCCCAAAGCTGGGGCCCACTGCAGCACTGGGGATTGCAGGCCCCTCCGCCTCCTCTCTGGGGCCCACTCACTACCTGGGTCCATGACACGCTGCACTGGAGGTGGAGGTTGAAGAGGCGTCTCCATGGGATGTGGAAATCCCCCAAGGTCTGGAGCACCACGGCTGGGACTCCCAGGCTCAGAAAACTGTCCCTCCGAGAAGGAGCCGGGTGCCTGCAGCAGGGCCTGTGGGGGCCAGGGAAGAAGGAGGGAGCACAGTAGAGGCAGGTGGGACAGAGGAGTCCAACCTAAGCCCCAGCCCACACTGGCCACAGAAGCACTGCTCTGCCTGATGGAGCAAAGAGCCGTGGTGTCCTGCCCTTACCCACAGGGGATCTACAGTCGGGTACAGGAGGCCCGCCTGGCCTCTCCGGCAGTGCTGACAAGGAGGGAGCGCCCTTCCCGGTCTGCTGAGGAGCCCTGAGCACCCACCTGGCTGGGCCCCTCCAGTGATCCACCTGAAGAGGAACCCTTGGCTGAATTCCAGCATGCCTAGAGAGCCGTCCTCACATGCGCCCCAGTACAGAACCTAGGCAACAGCCCAGTGCCTGAAGGTACTCAGTGACTTTCCCACAGGCATGAAGGCATGTCTGGCATTCCTCTACAGATCTGGCCAAATAACCAGCCCAGCTGGGGCTCTGGATGCCCAGCCTCTGGCCCAGCCTGACCCCCGACTCCTCAAGACACAGTACGAGGCTCTGTGCCTGAGCCTGTGTGTCCCACTCAGGAAATGAAAACAACTAGTGCCTTGCCATGACCCTCACCTCCAGACCTAAGTGTCAGGAGAACTAAAGTGGGCTTCACTGTCCCAGGATTGGACCACCTGCTTTCACTGGTTCCAGAAGCAAGAAAGGGCCCCCCAAGGGCTCCACAAATGGGCCCCAGGTGACAGCAGCCTTGGGTCCTCATTTCCCAGGTGGCAGGCCCCCTTGCCCATACGAAGCCCCCCACTTCCTCTCATTGGCAGATGCTCCCCATGTACCTCCATGTAGTCATCCTGCCTGGAGCCTGTCTCCAGGCCTGAAGAGGCAGGAAAATCCTGAGGGGTGGGTCCAGGTGGCAGGGCATCAGGAGGCGGGGCGTCAGGAGGCGGGGCGTCAGGTGGCAGGGCACCAGGTGGCGGGGCACCAGATGGCGAGACGTCAGGTGGAAGGGTGTCAGGTGGCGGGGCGTCAGGTGGCTTCCTGTGGTGGCTGGGAGGCTGGGTTGGGATCCGGTGCAGATACCCGTAGCCAATACCACACCCCAGACTGCCAAAGTCCAGAAACATTCAATCCAGGGGGTTGTCCCATAGCCCTTCCTAGGTCTGCCAACCCCACCCACTCCTAGCCATGAGGGGCAGCAAGGGTGCCTCCTGGACCAGTGGTCATCCTCAGGATCCCTGGACCCTGGGCCCAACCTCCATCCCCCACCATGGGATTCTGGGCGTCCATGTCCAGCTGCCAGGTCCAGCCGGCGCTCTGCTGGGCCCCTGCCCCACCACCCTCCGCCTGAGGAAGTACCTGCCCTCTCCACCCCACGCTGCGTTGGGAGTTACAGTCACCTCCCGGCAGGAATCGGACTCGGAGTTGTAAACCATCAGCTTCAGGGGCTTCCCCTCGTGGGACTCGATGAGCGTAAAGAAGTCCTCGGACTACGACAAAACCAGCACCTGAGCCCCACTCCCCACACTGAATTGGGAGGCCTCGACTAAACGAGGCTCCCCTCATGGACAGCACCCATCTCGGCACCCTATCCGGGGGCCTGGGGAGAGCAAACCAAATGCTGCTCACCTCCTGGAGGATCTGGTCTGAGCCAACCACATAGTCCGTGTATGGGCGCAGGCCAGCAAGGGAGGCAGGTGAAGAGGGTTCCACGTCCTGGGGAAAGAGAAATCACCAGCTATATGTCTTACTTCTCGAGCTGGGGATGGAGGGGGGTGGGCGGGGAGGATGGAGGGGCTCCCTTTCCAGGTACTGAGCAGGACACTTGTCCTCAGGCTCCAGGGCTAGGACAAGCCCAGAATCTCCTACTCCATCCTTCATTTCCTGACCTTCCCAAGGTGCACAGCCGGCCGGCAGAGGGCAGCACCACGGCACCGCTCACAACCCTGAGCTCTGGAATCTCCTGTGGGTTAAATCCTGACTCAGCCAACCTCTAGCCTGTAACTGTGGACAACTACTTAACCCCCTAGCATCAGTTTCCCCACGATTAAAAGCAGGATATGCAGTCCTTCCTCATAGGGTTGCCGAAACGATTAAAAATAGAATACAGGTGGGGCACCGGGGTGGCTCAGTGGGTTAAAGCCTCTGCCTTCAGCTCAGGTCATGAACCCTGGGTCCTGGGATCAAGCCCCGCATCTGGCTTTCTGCTCAGCAGGGAGCCTGCTTCCTCCTCTCTCTCTACCTGTCTCTCTGCCTATTTGTGACCTCTGTCTATCAAGTAAATAAATAAAATCTTTAAAAAAAAAGAGAGAATACCTAAAGAATGAAAATGACAGTTGGCCCACAGGAAGTGCCCAATTGCTGTGCTGTTACTGGGTGCAGGCATATGGCTGAGACCCCTGTGGAGGGGCTGGAGGCTGGGCAGTGAGCAGAACTGGGTACAAGGATCATTTCCTCCCTTGGGAAACTCTACCACTCCTAGCTCCAGGTCTCCCAGAGCAATGCAAAGCGGTTTGCTTCATCACCCCATTGTACTGGTTGATAAACTGAGGAAGGCTAAAAGGTTGAGAAGTCTCCCATGAGAACTCAGTGAGCAACAGAGAAGGCTAGAAATCAAATCAGTCCGTTTCCAGCTCAGGGCACCCTCCTTCCACCAAGCCTTGGCACCAAGATTTCAAGATTGTACGCGCCGTCATGTGTGCGTGCGTGTGTGTGTGTGTGTGTGTGTGTGTGTGTGTACAGACACAGCAACATCTGTTGACAACTCAGTCACTGAGATTCAGGAAGACCCCAGGCCCGAGGCCCAATGGGGCTCTGAGGGGACCTGCCGGAAACGACTAGATCCCGGTAGGCCATAGAGTCTACCAGAAAAGACCCCATCTATAAAGACCAGCAGCAGCAGCCTTCTGACAGTGTAAGCGCCCCCCAGTTGGTGGTACCCCACCTCTCAAAATAGGAAACCAAGGTCTGGAGGGTGAGAAGGGTGCCGCAGGTCGCCTGGCTACTGAGTAGGGTACACAGTTCTAGGGATGAGGAGCGGCCCTCAGGAGCCCTGTCCGGGAAGCAGGTCGCTGGCCCCACCCAGATGCCTCCACACCCAACCCTTGCCCCCCTCCCCCCACTCACCAGCACGTGCCACACGTGCTCGCTGGCCCTGCGGAAGCTGCAGAAGCGCACGCTGGCCCCCAGCAGGCCCTGGCCGCCCCACATGTTGCTGGGCACCACCTCCACCTCGCGCACCTTCATGGTCTTCATGTTGAATACCTCCAGCTTCACGGGCTTCTCCACATTGGCCTTCAGCAGGGCCTTCAGCGTGTCATTCTCCTTGTTCTGCGGGGGCAGAGGGGCTGACGCCAACCCCCCTGCGCCCCACCCCCCACCCCCCAGGTTGGGACCTCTCAGACAAGGCTGGGTCCAACGTGGGGAAGGGCCCAGGAGGCCAGGTGCCGCAGCAGGGTCTAGTGCGGGCATGGGCCAGGGCAGGGGCAGGGCCTGAGACCACTGCAACCCCCCACCACCCCTAAGCACCACGAAACCTGCCTCTCTCAGAACCCCTGGAAAAGACAACAGAGTGAGCAAAGAGCCTGCTTGGTCCAGAGCACTGCAGGGCTCCCCTCCCTGACAGGTCCCTTCACACCTTGACACCTCTCGTGCCCTGAGAGGCAGGCCCTTTACACCTTGTGGCCAGCTCCAAGAGCCCCAGAAAGCTCAGGAGTTGGGCGCTGGGCAGTGTACCAGTAAAGCTGAGTACAGGCCTAGAAGGAGGAGAGGTGAGCTGGGCCTCCCTCCAGAAGAAAAGGGAGGAGCAGAGTGGGGCCTGCTGTGGGACAGGGGACACACACACACAGCAGCTGTAGCATGGGGGAGCCTCACCAGCCTTGAGTGCCCGATGGTGATGATGAAATCAAAGTAGGGTTCCAGGCCAGCCTGCTGGGCTGGGGAGTTCTCCTGCACCTGTCCCACAGCAGAGGCCACAGTCACAGCAGGCACCAGCCTCGTGACTCTCCGAGAAGCCCCCCACCCACGTCCGCAATTTCCGAGACCATCCACCACCACTTTCGGTGTCACAGCAAGAACCCGGGCCCTGCACAAACTGTTCTAGGCAGGCGACCGGTGAGCACTGTCAAGGTAACTCCACCCTCTGGCTACCTTCCTGGGCAAGATTGTCCTCTTTTGGGAAATGGCTCTTGTTGGGTCATGACCCACACATTTTACTTCCAGAGATGCCTCACAGGAGAGCCCAGGGCAGCCCTGGGAGCTTCTAGGAGGCCACACAGACACAGGGCACCACAGGCCTGTGGGGAAGCTCGGGCCACTGGGAAGCCGGCAGGTTTACCAGAAAGGTTTAGATGTGGACAGGAAGGGAGGGCCCCAGAACAGACGGAACCAGAAAGACAGAGAGGGCGGGCAGCCTGTGGCCAGATCCAGAGCGCAGACCCTGTGGTGACAGATCCAAGCTCAGCTGGGCAGGTGCGGGACCTACTGAGGAGTGCAGCTGAGGGAAGAAGGCCCAAGGGACAGGGGATGTGCCTGAGCTGGGAGTCCTGTTAAGAGGGAGTCCCAGAAGCAGGGATGAATCCCAGCCTCACAGCCTAGTCTCCCCTTCAGTGTGGAACGGCTCCTCCTCCCTCCCAGGAGCTCCCTCCGCCTCCAGCCTTGTATTCTGGAACTCACTGCTGTCTCCAAAAACACAGCAACCAAGCCTCCCAGCTGGGGTAAAAATCCATCTCAAAGGCCTCATTTACAGAGCCTAGCTCAAACAATACAGCCTTTATCCCCAGGGCTGGACCCTGCAGTGGGCCCCACACCCTCAGGCCTTTGGCTGTGAGCGCTTGATGTCCCGCTGGCCAGGCATCAGCCCCAAGGTCATGTGGCTTCAGGTTCCGGATGCATCCGCCATGGGAAGGCCCTGGGGCTTCTGCCACCCACCAGCCCCTATAGTCTTGGATTCCCCAAGCTGAAAGAGAGCTTGGGATCCAGGGTAATTCAGCCCTGGAATTAGAACGCCCTTCTAGCTGGGTCACCACCCACTGAGGCCCTGCTTGCCATCCCCAGGAGCTTGCCATGGCTTCCAGTGACAGTGAGCCCAGAAACCAACTCCAGTCCCAGCTGGCCTGCAGCAGGGGAGCCCTGAGCCCTGCCCCTCTCCCTCCATGGGAAAGCTGGGCCAAGGTGTCTTTTGAAAGCCACGGGACAGTTACTCAGGGACAGCTTATGTGGAGGTAGTCCTCCTCCCCAGCTCAGGACCTCATCCATGCCACTCCTGCCTCCCCCTGCTCCTGAGGCCAGTGCCACCCAGCCGCCAGCCCACTCCCCTCCTCAGTTACTCCTTGTCAGCTGCCCTCCATCATTACTGAGATCCAGAGGCTCAGGCCTCCAGTCCCCAGGCCCTCCTCTCGCCACCCTCTGCCGTGACCTTGTCTTCTGGCTGTACTCCACTGCCCTTGCCCCCCACCTTGCAATCACCCACTAGGGCTTTGGAGCAGAGCTAATCTGCATGGCTTGCCACTACACCCCCGCTCCCGCCAGAAGGGCTGTCCCCTGTCCGGCTCTCCTTTGGGGGCTCCCAACACTCCCCACCTCGCAGCCCCTTGATGCTTGCTGGTTTCCCACCACCTTTCACTGTGTTCCCCATCAGGGAATCTAATGTAATTAAAGGGACAGCAGCTGACACTTGCTGAGGACTGGCTCCGTGCCAGGGGACCGTGCCACCTGCCCTACCTTGTGTTTAACTCTTTTACTAGCACTGACTTCCCCAGGAGGAAGAGCACTCCATTATTCAGAAATCTGACTCCAGGAAGTTCAACCCAGAGCCTGGACAGGGAACAACCATTTCCTGGGGGGCCCTCCAGGCCTCTAATCTCACTGAGGGCAGGGACTTCTCCAACGTGCCTGGTGCACAGTAAGAACACCAGTATTTACAGAAGGCAACAGACGTGTTCTTCCGTTTTTAAAAAAATGTAAGTAGGTAAGATCACACTTCCACGGAAAACATCCCCCATTCCACGGGGCAGGAGAAAATCCTGATCTTCAGGACATGACAGGCCCTGCATAGTCTGGTCTCTTCCTTTAGCACTTGTCCTCCTCACATGGGCCACCCCATCTCTGGACACCAACCTCATCTCCTGCTTTCTCAACCCAACCGTCCCAGAATACTCTGCCCCTAAGTATCTGTACTGTCCACTCCTTCTCTCCCAGGTGTCTTCCTGACCCCTCTATCCAAAACAGCACCCACTCATCCTCTGTATGCTCGTCCTCTACTTTCTTCTTCTCCTCACACTGCTCACCGCCTGTCATCTATTTGTTTCGTCTGTCTCCCTCCTCTCTGTGCCAGCAACGAAGGATAAGCTCCATGAGAAGAGGGACGGTGTCTGTTCTGTCCACTGCTTTATCTCTGGCACCCAGAACGTGCTCAAAAATACCTGTCTTTGTGGATGGAAGACCTCCAATCTCTTGACCTCTCCACTCAGCCCCTCTCCCACATTCCCACCACTGCCCCACCTCTCCCCTCTCGCCAAGTCCTCAATTTCTTTGCTTTCCATCAACCTGCTGGAAGATTCTCCTGATGGGAGGCGTTCCGCTGTCCACTTTTCTGTCAGGTGCCTCACTGTGATGCCGACCAGAGAAAGCCCACTGCCAAACACGGGCCTGTCAACTCTGGGTTCTGAAGCCAAGCTGGCTTGACTTTTAGGAATCCCCTTCTTTCACCCTCCCCTCTTGTGGTTAACAGAGCTTCAGACACCCCTCAGCAGCCAGGTACCAAACTGACCAGCTTGCCTGCCTACATTCAGCTCTGCAATCCATCCAGGGTGCCCCCGGAGAAGCACGAGGTCCTTCCCGGCTGTGCTGTGGGTTCGGAGACCCTCCTGCCCCTCTCACCTCCGTTTCAGCACCTCCTTCTCCACAGTACACATCGCCACCCCAGCTCTCCATCTGGCTGCGGGCCCTCTCCTCACCTTCAGACTCTAGGAACCCCGCTCCTTCTCCACTTTGTCCAGAACAGCTTGTCCAGACTCGTCCCTACCCCTCTGCCAACGCTCGCCCCCTGCATTCTGCAGCAGTCTCCGGGCTCTCCCGCTGCGACTCTCCCTGGCTGGTTGGGACTGCTCCTCCAGCCCGGAACTGAAGGCCCGTCGGCGAGATACGCGCCGGCAGGCCCCGTGGCAGTCGGCGTCCACTGGCCATCCTGACGGGGAGCTAGGGTCTTGGCCTTGCTGGCTCTCTCCCCAGGCCCAGCAAGGAGGCGATCACAAACATGACCCGGGTGCACAAGTGCGTCCCGGCTGGACCCGGTGCAATCTTCACCTGGAAGAAGTGCCATTCCGGGCGGCCGGACCGGACCAGGAAACGCTCCCGCTTCCTGCACGACTGGCACTCGGGGCCGGCGCCGGGCAGACCCGGCCGCAGACGGGCCGGGGGCCAGAGAGCCTCGGCGCCGCCTCCCGCAGGCGGCTCCCACCGGGAAGGAGGCACACACCGGCCGCTCGGGGGGCCGGGACGCTGCCGCTGCCGCCCTCGAGCCGGCGATCAGACGGCCCCTCGCGTCCGTGCGGGCGCCCCGCCAAGGTCACCCGCGCCGCGGGGGCGACTCACCCCGTGCAGATGGAAGCCCTCGGCGCCACCCGCGGGCTGCTCGGCGCTGGCGCCCAGACCCATAGCTGCGGCCCGGCGGCGGCGCCCGTGTCCCGTACCGCTGTGCCCACCCCGAAGCGCGACCCGGCGCCACCAGCGCGCACTCGCCCTCTCGGCGCTCGATTGCTAGCGCCTTGTCACGTGGACGCCTGCCTCTCTCTCCCCTGACTCTGACGTTCTTAGCAACCGGCCCTTACCTCCGTTTCCAGGGACGCGCGCCTCCAACTTCCGGTCGCGAGAGGCTTGCCGGGGACCCTGACTCCGGAATCCAGCTCGGGGCGGACCCACCAGACCCGGACTCGGAGGCGCGGGAGCCTGGAAATGAGCAGCGATGACTCCTCTCTTATGGTACGTGGCCCGAGTGCGGCCAAGCCGCTCCCTCCGGACTCTCCGCCTCCGGCCCCGAGACCCCCGCGCCCCGCTGCTCTCCTGTCACCTCTCCGACCGCCCCTGCTGTCCCCTTTACCCGCCTTTCGCCGTCCCCCGCCGGCCGCTTAACGAAGGGTCTGGCCCCCTCTGCTTCACTGTTCGTGGCCAGTGCATCTTTCTCCTCTTGTGTTCTCTGTGCACTCTGAGCTCCAAATCAACATTCCCACCCTGTCTTGTCCTAGAGCTCCCCCCAACCAACGTAACCAAAACCCATCTCTTTCATTTTGCCATCATCTCCCCCTCCCCTGCTGCTGCTTCTGCGTCCCCCACCTCAGTAGAGGACACCACTGTTTGATCCTACAGCCTTCAGTCTTCCACATTCCCATCTCAGGTCCTGCCTATCAGCAGGAAATGTAAGCCCCTACAAATCTCCTGGCAGAACCCTAAACTTTGTACCTCCTAGTCTGGGATAACCGCTCCCCAGACATCTGAAACATTAACCTCCCCCGCCCCCTCCCCACACACACCAGCTCTCTCCTCACCAGCAGTCCCCACACCACCACCACCACTCACACACACACATCTGAACACATCCCTCCTCCTGCTTTAAAACCATTCCAACTGCTTCCTATTACCCTGAGGATGATGTCTGGGCTCTTTCATATGGCCCACAAGACTGTTCACAACCCAACCACATCTCCCCAACTCCAGCACCCACAAACCTTAGGGGAAGTGAGACTTCACTTTGAAATCTCAGCCCCTATTACTGAATGACCTTTGTCAAGCCATCATCTCCATAGGTTTCAGCTTCTTTAACTGTGAGGGATATGGAGGGCATAATGCATAAGATAATGGGTGTAAAGCCCTTGATACAGTTCCCAACAAGTGTTTAACCCAGAGTACTTACAGCTCTAACTGGTGGTGTACCCATTCTTATGATCGGCCCTCTCTCTTTCCCCTTATCCCTTTCCTAAGACAAAGTCTAAATTGAGTCCTCCATCGTATTTGACCCAGAATATGGTGATCATTCCCGAATACATCCAAGCTCCTTCCTGGGAAACTGCAATGGAGCTACTCCTGGGACTAGTGAACAAAATGAGACCTTAATGTTCTCTTCCCCGCCTTCCTTTCGCAGAGTGGAGGAGGAGCAAGGAATAGGGGAGAAAGTGGGTGAGATCAGAGAAGGGACTGGGGCTGTTGCCCCTGTGTCTTCCTTCCACAGGCTGGGATCATTTACTATAGCCGGGAACAGTACTTCCGTCACGTGCAGCAGGCCGCAGCCTCGGGCCTGGAAAAATTCAGCAATGACCCTGTCCTACAGTTCTTTAAAATCTACGGGATCCTCAGGGAAGGTAAGGACTTGCCAGCATTGGCCTCCTGACCTCAGGCACTAGCCCAGCCCTGACACTCTGGGTCCACCTGGAATGCCTCCTTACACCCCAGCCTCGTGGCCATGGGAAGAGTCTTATACTCAGTGGCTAGGTTCCAGGTTAATCTACATGTGGCTGTGTAATACGTATCTAGTTGACGTTTGAAACATCGGAGAGCTCACCACCCTTGCTCTGCCCCTCGGTTTCCCTATCTGGAAAACGAGTGGGTGGGGAGACATGACTGCACGTGTATTGGATAAATCCTGGACTTGGAACCTGGGAGCTGGTAGTGCAAGAAAAGGAGGAAGCGGGAGGTATGGGTACAGGCAAGTATGGTGCCAGAGCAGGGGGGAGGAGTGATCCTCAAGCAGGTGCTGACTCACTGAGGCCAGGGGCTGGCCCAGCTGCCCACGGCCAACTTCACTGGACACGGACGGATAAGTGGAATCTGTGGCTCTGCCCTGAGATCCTTCTTCAGAACTGAGCCCGCCAGCCCCAAATCTTGGCCTCACAGGTGCCCCTGCAAGTACTCACAGGTGCATCCTCCAGCCCCAGGCAGCCTGGACCCTGGTGTCAGCAGCCCCTTCGTAGGCCTTGGGCCACTGGGGATGTTTGGACCTGTTGGCCTAATGATTCTGGGTGAAGCCAGGTGGTGCTAAATCTTGAGTCAGCTCTGACAAGGGCTCCCATGTGTCTGCTACAGAGCCTCCTGCCCTCTGGGGACGTAATCACATGGGCTCTCCTTTACAGAGCACATCCAGGATGCCATTAGCAACCTGGAGAGCATCCGGAATCATCCAGACGTGTCCTTGTGCTCCATCATGGCCCTCATGTATGCTCACAAGTGCTGTGAAACCATTGGTGAGTGCAGCCATGCCCTGCAAGACCTGGCCCCCCGGGGAAGACGGCCCCACTCCAGAGCTATAGCCACCCAAGGGCCTGCCACCGGAGGTCGGTGCACCAGTGACAGCACATGCTATTGGCCAGTGAGGAGTGGCTTCTGTTCCCTCCCCTCGGAGGCCTCAAGGAAGAGCCTGTGCCCAAGTCCTGCTGAGTGGGAGCTACAGGCAAAGAGCATGACAGTTGGAGGGGTCCTCCTTTCAGAGCCCAGGAGTTGGGAAGACACCCTGCTTTCCGTGCCCCAGACCTTGTGGAGACAAATCAAGTCAATATAAATAATTCCACCCATGGGGTGCCTGAGTGGCTCAGTCCTTCAGTGTCTGCCTTCAGCTCGGGTCATAGTTCCAGGGTCCTAGGATCCAGCCCTGCATTGGGCTCCCGGCTCGGTGGGAAACCTGCTTCTTCCTCTCCCTCTCCTGCTCCCCCTGCTGTGTTCTCTCTGTCTGTCAAATAAGTAAATAAAATCTTTAAAAAAGTAAAAATAGGGCGCCTAGGTGGCTCAGTGGGTTAAAGCCTCTGCCTTCTGCTCAGGTCATGATCCCAGGGTCCTAAGATCGAGTCCCACATCGGGCTCTCTGCTCAGCGGGAGCCTGCTTCCCTTCCTCTCTCTCTCTCTGCCTGCCTCTCTGCCTACTTGTGATCTCTCTGTGTCAAACAAATAAAATCTTTAAAAATAAATAAATAAATAAACATTAAAATTAAATAATTAAATGATTCCACCCTTAATGTCCACCTCTCTAGAGTCAGGGAAAGATTCCAAGACGCTGCCAACAACTATTTCCCCTCAGGATGGACTGTGGGCCTGAGGTACGGGATTCACTTTGGTCTGTCTGCTCCGCAAACTGCTGGGCACAGGGGAGACAAGAGAAAGCTCAGACTGCAAACCCAAGTACAGGCGTGGGCGGCTGCTGCAGTTTCCAGGCCCCAGGGCCCTCAGGGCCTCCTGCAGGACCAGGCAGCCCTCCTCCCACTGACTCGCCCCCTTCCTCCTCTCGGATTCACAGACCGAGAAGCCATTCAGGAGCTCGAGAGCAGCCTGAAGGAAATCCGCAAGACAGCCAGCGCAACGGCCATGTACTACGCCGGCCTCTTCCTCTGGCTCATGGGGCGCCACGACAAGGCCAGGGAGTACGTTGACCGCACCCTGAAGCTCTCCAGCAGCTCCAGAGAGGTACCTGCCACAGGGGACAGCAGCAGCAGAAAGCAGCATCTCAACACATCCCAGTGGGGTGGCCGTTACTCCTACGGAGCACCCTGGGGCTGGGAAAGGGCTGCATCGGGGCCCAACAAGATCCCAGATCTCACAGGACCCCCCACCCACACTGTCTCGGGCTTTAGCTGAGTACGTGCTGTCTAGAGTCTAGTCTGCAGACAGTCGTTCCAGGGCCTGGACTTTATATTTTTTAAGTCTTGAATTAGTTGCCAACATTTTGAAATCAAAAGATTTTGACGGAAAAGCCCAGATTTCCGGGTTCTTTGGGAAAGCCAGATGAGCTGGTTACGACAGGCGTCTACCTTCCCTCCTTGCCGTGGTCTGCTGGGTATCAGTGGTGGCCCACCCAGGAGAGTCTCACACTCGGTGGATTGTGACTGTTGCTACAGTTCAAAGCCTTAGTCCCGGCTCAGTCTAGCTGCCACCTCAGCGGGGAGTGACCTCACCCCCCAGGGGGTGAAAATTGGTTCCCCGAGGAGGGGGTGAAAAAAATCTTGCTGTTTATGTACAAAACACAGATTTACACACTGCATAGACAGATAGTATATCTGTGAGATTAAAATACTTGGAGGGAGAGGAAATGATTAAGGGAAAATATCTAAAAAGTCTCCTTAGGAGGGGAACTATGGGAAAGAGTTGAGAAACACTGGTTTTGGGCATAACACTTCAGGGCAATGTCCAAGAGACCCCCGGCCTCACCTCCCAGGCCTGGCCACCCCTCTGCCAGCAGAGGCTGGGTGAAGACTAGAGCAGAACCCTTGAGCTCAGAATGGCTCCTGCTCATCCTCCAAGAAGACATTCCTGCCTCCCACACAGTCCAGGCGCTGTGCTGGGCTAAGGCGTGGAGAGAGGAGGAGAGGCCATGCCCAGTGGCCCGTGGTGGCCTCCTGACCCCAGTGTAGAGTAAACAGGCAATGAGAAGACAGGTGAGAGCATGTCAGTAGGGGCAGCAGATCTGTGGGGGTACCAGAGAAGGCCCACTCTTAGCCTGGAAGGTCATAGAAGGCCTCTGAGAGGAGGGTCCTCCTAGGCTGAGTTTGAGAGACTCGTGGTAGTTAATCAGGTGAAGGGGTTTGGTTGGGAGCGCTGCAGGGACAGCGAAGTGAAGTCCCAGCAGTGGGAGGGAGCAGGGCTGCACTGGGGTCTGCAAGTAGCTGTGCCTGGGGTGGGGGGGGGTTCGGGGTACAGAATGACAGGGGTGGGACATGAGGCTGGAGAGCAGGCTGGGTTCTGAGAGGCTCTGCAGGACCAAGGACTTCATCTTCTGTCTTGTTCTGATCCCAGGGCTATGTGCTCCGAGGCTGGGTGGACCTCACCTCAGACAAGCCCCATGCCATGAAGAAATCCATCAAGTATCTGGAACAAGGAATGCAGGACAGCAAAGATGTGCTGGGGCTGATGGGAAAGGTGGGCAGTGGAGGGAGGGGCCTGGGCCTGCCTGGGCCACTGGAGCCAGGGAGCCTCTGTCTCCCGGCTTCACCTGGCCCATGAGGAGCAGGACCCGGAGAGGATCAGGGTCACACAACAGCCCAGGGCCCACTTGGTTCTCACAATCCTGCCTGCTCAGTCTGAGTCCCTGTCTCATTCTGCATGGAGTCTGCTCTGGGTCCGTCCTTTTTTCTCTGCTTCTTTCTGTCACGCTTTCTCTTCTGACCTATTAAGTTCAGTGGGTCAAAAGAGAAGGGAGATGGGTGTTTTGTGTTTTCTTTTTTTTTTTTTTTTTTAAGATTTTATTTATTTATTTGACAGAGAGAGAGAATGAGCACAAGCAGGGGGAATAGCAGGCAGAGGGAGAAGGGAGAAGGAGGCTCCCCGCTAAGCAGGGAGCCCAATGCGGGGCTCAATCCCAGGACCCTGGGATCATGACCCGAGCCGAAGGCAGATGCTTAACTGACTGAGCCACTCAGGCACCCGTTTTGTGTTTTCTGATCTCAATTTAAATTAAGTTCCTTTTTTCTTATGTAACCCCCACTGAATCAATCCATGAAGGAAAAGCTAGCCCTCTGATTCTCTTCTCTTAGTATATAGCTTCTTAGAAAATGAATATGTACTCGTTAAAAAAACAGAAGGCTAAAAAAGTCAAAAGATGACATCCTTCACACTCCCCCTCCAAAAAGCTCGCATGGACATTGAGGACCTTGGTGTCTTCCAGTCTTCTTTACTCTGCCTGTGGTTCAGAGGGTGCCCTAGAAGGGCTTTCTGGGAAGCAGAAGCCAAGGAGAGCCTCGTGCAGCAGTTTTATCTGGAATGCCCTTGGGACCAGCACCTGTGGGAAAAGGGACAGAAGCAAGACTGGATGGCAGGAGAAATTGAGCTGTGGCACAGCCCAAGAAAAGGCCTCAGCCAACTTGGGGTTCTAGAACTGGGGTGGCCTATCCGTGACCTCCTCCCTGGCCATGTGCCAGGTGGGGGCTGCCCCTGCAGATGGGCGTGACCTGGCACAAGGCTGCTGCCTTTAGCCATGGGCGACCCCAGCGGGTAGGCCCCCCAGAGAGCTATCAGCCTCCAGCTCTTCTGGTCCTGAAGGTGATCCCACTGAGCGCCCTCCCCGGGGTGGGAGATAGTGTTGTTATTTAATTTAATTGTAATCATAAGGCATCCTATCACTCAGGTTCCTTTTCTTCATGTAGGATTTTGTCATAAGCCACTGTCATTTTGAACAGCTCCTTCAAGCCAATCCCCTGTTGTATGGCCCTCATAAGATTTGCCAACCCAGATTATTTCCAGTTTACACTTATAAACTGAGTGCTGCAGTGAGCACATGTATGCATAAATCTATCCAGAACAATCCTCCTCTTGTTCTTAATAACTCTTGAAGGCAGGTTGCTGAAGGTCTAATGTAAGCTGTCCCTGTCAGAGTCGTTTCAAGTCCTTTGGGAGTATTGCTCTCTGCCCTTCAAGCACCTGGGGCATGACTCACTCAGGAGAACCTGGGGGCTGGCACTGGCCTGCAGAGGCCAGAACCCCAGCCCAGTGGGCCTCAGCGGAGAAAAGCTGCCGCAGCCCCCTAACAAGGGTTTTACCTGCAAGCCGGAACTCTGGGCCCGAGTGAGCAGTTTTCAGCAATAAGCTTCAAGAAAGTGAATGGCAAATGAGTGAGCCCAGCACCCTCAGGTCTCCCACTAAGGGCGGCCTGCACATGGCCTTGCCATCTCCCACACTTGCTAGGCCTCCCCGTCTCCCTAAGAGCCCTTGCCTTGCCTGTCCAGGAACCCAAGCCTGCTGTGGACTTTGATCTGTGACTCTGAGGGATGACTCCTTCCCCCACACCTGACCCAGGGGGCCTTGGAAGGATTCCTTGGCCCAGCTGAGGGGACTTGCATGCCCTGTGTCAGGTTCTGCTCCTGTTTGGTAGAGAACCAGACACCCCCAACCTCCCTCCGCAGGAACTTACGGAGGCTTTTCTCCTGGGCTTCCAACAGGCGACCTACTTCATGTTGCAGCAGAACTACTCGGGGGCACTGGAGGTGGTGAACCAGATCACTGTCACCTCGGGGAGCTTCCTGCCTGCCCTGGTCCTAAAAATGCGGCTGTTCTTGGCTCGGCAGGACTGGGAGCAGACAGTCGAAATGGGACACAGGTGAGCAGCGGTCGTGAGCCGACACCACCACACCCATGTACCCATGTACCGCTGCTTTCCCTTTTTTTTTTTTTTTTTTTTGGCAAGCCGAGGGTGCTGATACGTTCCCATCTTACAAGCTGGGGAGATGGGAGACACCGTGAATTTGATAGAACAAAACGTAAAAGTAAATATTGTCAAGAGAAGAGGTATGAATAGTGATGTGATCATTGGGAGGAGGGAGCACAGGGAGGCTGTGGCCTCTGATGGATAAAGAAATGGGCATATCTGAGATAAAAGCACATTGTTGGGGCCCCTGGGTGGCTCAGTGGGTTGAAGCCTTTGCCTTCGGCTCGCTTCATGATCTCAGGGTCCTGGGATCGAGCCCCGCATTGGGTTTTCTGCTCAGCAGGGAGCCTGCTTTCCCCTCTCTCTCTGCCTGCCTCTCTGCCTACTTGTGATCTCTGTCAAATAAATAAATAAAATCTTAAAAAAAAAAAAAAAGCACATTGTTTAGGAGACAGGTGGAGGGAATGACCTAAGGAACCCAAAGCAACCAAGGTTACGGGGCGACAAGCAGTTGCCTCTAAAGAATGGGGGCAGGAGCGTATAAAGGGACTGTTGCATTATTTAATTGTTTTAAACCATGGGTATGATATACTGTAATAAAAACTTCAGGGGCAAGATCATTGGTGACCAGGAGAAGCCTTTCAGCTGAGGCCAGGTGCATCGGCCAGACAGTAAGAGCTGGGGAGTTCCTGGGGCTTGCAGAAGCCAGACACCAAGTTGGGGTGACCTTAGAGTACTGTTATTGTCGATAGAAATAAAGACCACTTGGGGAGGGATGTCTGATGGAAGGTTTTCTGAGGATGGAATTTTCTAGATAATTGAAGCTTGTCTCTAAACTCTAACACTTGAACTACTTTTATTAAGTGATTCTAAAATGTATGCTACTAATTTTCTTCCTAAAAAGAGTTCACAGACTTTTTTTTTTTTTTGAGTGACCTTAGGGCATCACTCTGAATTGTTACTAAATTGTAGTACCATACAGCATAGTTCAAAACCAAAAGGAAACACAAGCAGACCTCCTTTCCCATGGAGGGATGGTAATTCCTCTGATGATCATCCCTGGAATTTGCATCCCAGAGAGAGGTTCCTGGTAGCAAATGAACATGATTCGGGCCTGCTCAGCCCACAAGGGCCCCCTCGTGCAGTGCCTGTGTGGATCTTGGCTTCTCTATCCCACAGTTGACACCTGGCCAGTGTCCTTGACAGGAGCTGGGTCAAGAGCTTGCTTTGGAGGCTTGGCCTTCAGCCAGCAGGATCCTGGGAGCACCTGGATGAAGGCCACAACCGTGGTGTGTGCAGTCTCCCTTGGCCAAGGTCCTGCTGCCCTGCCCACGGGGAACAGTGTTGAGTGCCAATGGGCTGAGTCCCATACCCAACTCGTTCCCTTCTGGAGGTTTCCCCAGCTAGTGGTGTTCATAGAACTCCCCCATTGTTTTTTATTTTAAAAAAAAAAAAGTTTTTAAATGTTTTTTAAAGCTTGTTTATTTACTTATTTATTTAAGCAACCTCTATGCCCCTCTACGTGGGGCTTGAACTCATAACCCCGAGATCAGGAGTTGCATTCTCTACTGACTGAGCCAGCCAGGCACCCACCACCATTGTGGGGTTTTTTTTTTCTTGTTTTTTAAAAGATTTTATTTATTTATTTGACACAGGGAGAAAGAGAAAGAGAGAGAGCACAAACGGGGAGCAGCAGGCAGAGGGAGAGGAGAAGCAGGCCCCCTACTGAGCAAGGAACCCAATTCGGGGCTTGGTCCCAGGACTCTGGGATCATGATCTGAGCCAATGGCAGACACCCAACCAACTCAGCCACCCAGGGGCCCGACACCATTGTGTTTTAAATCTTTGCTCCCTCTAGATGTGTTTCTCTTTCTATCCCTAACATTATTTATTTTTCCCTTCCCTCTTATTTTTCTTCATCTACATTAATTTGTTTCTTTTATTCGTCTTTTTAAAGACCCAGCTTTGAGTTTTGTTGGTGGTGTCTATCACATCTCTGTTTCTACTCTGTTAATGTCTGCTCTTTATGATTTATGGGCCTGTTCTGCTCTGGTTTTCTAACTCTTGAATCAGATGCCTGGCTCATCCATTCTCAATTTTCTTTTAGAATATAAGTGTTTATTTTTTTTTCAAGTTGGGAGAATATGAGTGTTTAAGTCTGTAGATGTCCCTCAAGGTACCATTTTAGCAGTATCTACACATTTGGATTTGATATATTCAGTATCGTTTGGCTCTAAGAATTTTATAATATCCATTCTGATTCCTCCTTAGTTCATAAGTTATTTAAAAGTTTGGTTTTTTTCCCCAAATGTATTTGGTTCCCAGTACCTTCAAAGTCACTATAAAGGGTTAGAACCGTTTGAATGCTGACTGCCTAATCAATCCTGTTGGAATTTTGGGTGTTAATCAGAGTAATCCTCAAGGAAACACAGGGCCATCCCTGACCAGGCTGAAAAACAGGAAGTTTCCTACAAAGAAACAGAATATTGAACACCCCATAGTATGTATGACCAGAAACTGTATCTTCACAGTGACACATGATGGAAAGCAAGCGTCCTTTTTTATCATACAGTTGCAGATAATCCCCCAAGCACCTCTCCACCACTCTGGGACCCTAGGACCACAGTACCATGATCATGTATGTGAGAGTTGGAATATGAATAGACTTACGTCACAAATTGCCCCAGATACATGACTTAAATGACATGAGCAGTTATTCCTCTCTCAGGTAAAAATCTGGGTGGTTGTCTGGGGCTGGGACAGCAGCTTAACTCTGTAGGGTCCGAGTTCCCTTCTGTCTTGCTGTTCTACCATTCCTAGGATGTGGCTCCCATGAGAAGGAAAGAGAAGAAAGAGAAGGTGGGCAGAAGATACAGCGGGATGTCACCTGGGGCACTTGTGCTCACACCCTATTGGCCAGAACTTAATCACAGGGCCACCACTGAGCTGCAGGGGAAGCTGGGAGATGTAGTCTTTATTCTGGGTAGCCGGGACCTCAGCCAGATTAGGGAGTTCCATTATTAAAAGGAGAAAGGGGGACACCTGCGTGGCTCATTGGGTTAAAGCCTCTGCCTTTGGCTCAGGTCATGATCCCAAGGTCCTGGGATCCAGCCCCACATTGGGCTCTCTGCTCAGCGGGGAGTCTGCTTCCCACCCCCGCCTACTTGTGATCTCTCTGTCAAATAAATAAATAAAATCTTTAAAAAAATAAAAAATAGGGTGCTTGGGTGGCTCAGTTGGTTAAGCAACTGCCTTTGGCTCAGGTCATGGTCCCAGAGTCCTGGGATCAAGTCCCACATCGGGCTCCCAGCTCTATGAGGAGTCTGTTTCTCCCCCTGACCTCCCCTCTCATGCTCTCTCTCTCTCTCTCTCTCTCTCTCTCTCAAAATAAATAAATAAAAATAAAAATAAATTAAAAAATAAAAAATAAAAGGAGAAAGGGAGAGTGGATATTTCCAGACAATCCTGAGTGGCAGCTGCACCGTGCTAGCCTGGCCTATGAATACTCCCAGTTCATGTGGCTCCTCTTCCTATTTCAGAATTCTAGAAAATGATGAGTATAATATCGATGCCTGCCAAATCCTAGCGGTGCATGAGCTTGCAAGAGAAGGAAACATGACCACAGTAAGTTCTTTCAAGACTCAGGAGTTGGGCTTTGGGACAAGCCCAGCCTGGGGGGAGGCACTTTGAAAACCCCCATCCCCAGCGCCCTGGAGTGTGCTCCCTGGATCTCGGCTCCCTCACCTACTCCTGCAAGGAGGTCAGGGAGTCTGCTCTGGCTTGCTCTTTGGGCAGGCAGTGAGCTTGACTCTGGTTTCGCCCTGAACCTGGGCAGGTTCACCTGGAGAAGCCCTGGGCTCCTCATTTGTAAACTGGAGATAATTCCAACCACTTTGTGAGGTTGGTAGAAGGACTAAGTGGGATGACATGTGGGAGAACTTGGAACAGTGCCTGATTTCGGGAAATGACAGTTTTTTAAGGAGTGGACTGGAACGGCTCAGGTATTGGCCAGGTAGAACCTAGCCCCAGATTTGCTCCTAAGCCCTATAGTTTTTCCAAAGAAACCCAGAACAGTCTTCGAGCACAATCAGACACACCTGGTTTTCTAACTCTTGAAAACCTCATGAAAACTTCAATGCCCAGACAAGTTTTTATTTTCAAGAAGAGTTTGTGTTTCCAGCCATAACATTGCCTTTTTGAATAATTGTGTTGCCTCTGTAAAGGGTGGCAAATCAGGAGTCTGTAAGGGTTTCATGAGGGGAGGAGGAAGCTTCTGGTTCCTTCTGCACAGTTCTGAGTCTCTGGGTTTTGTGGGGTGGGGTGAGAAAGAGGGTACAGTCCATATTTGGGAGGAACCCTCCAATGCCATCTCTGGGTAGGAACAGGAGAATGGGGCCTGTCCTCAGCTCTGTGCATCCCCAGAGCGCTGGGCAGTCTTCCTGGGGCCTGGCCTGAGGGTTAATCCCGGGGGCGGAATTAGCATTAATGCCTGTCCTTGACCCCCCACCTCAGCCCCTGGGATTTACCCCTCTACCCAGGCCTGGCTGCTCAGTGCTAACCTTGCTTGTATCTACTGAGCAGAGTAGTCCTACCCCATCCTGGGTTTCCCTTCTGGCACTTCTTTGCAAAACTCCCCACTCCTGGGTAGGGAAAGGACAGAGGCATCCACTGGAAAGAACACAGGCTTTGGAGTCAGTCACCCAGTTGGCTGAGTGACCTCTGGCAAATTCCCTAACTTTTCTGACCCTCTGTTGGCTAGACTGGAAAGTTCAGAGAGTTCTAGTGACTTTCAGGGTCATGGGGAGGATTCATTGGAGTGAGGGAGCGGCACGGTGTGGAGACTCCCGTCAACACGGAATACAGGCTCAGGGCCAGGGACCCACCACAGCCATCTGCTCTTAGAGCCAGCCCAGCTGGCCGGTGCGCTGCCGGCCTGGGGGGCTGCCGTGTGGGCACCATGACAGCTGGCTCTGGCTCTGGCTGGGGGGATCTGAAAGGGCAACTTCTCTTCACAGATCCATGAACAAAGGGGCGGTGCCAGCTCTTGGCTGAGCAAGGCTCCCGAAAGATCCACCTACCGACCGGGGCTTTAAAATAATACCGGGCTCACCCCAGCCCAGTTGAATCCATGTCTCTGGGGCTAGCTCCTGGGGGTGGGAATTTCTCCCAGGGGATGCTAACGTGCAGCAGGGTTGAAAGCTCTGCCCAACTCCCATTTTCTACTTTTCCTTTGCCTTGTCTGTTTTGTCTCCCACAGGCTACCAACCATGTTAGAAATCTGATTAAGGCACTGGAGACAAGGGAGCCTCAAAATCCAAGCCTCCATCTTAAAAAGATTCTTGTGATTAGCAGGCTGGTAAGAAGGTTCTTTCCAGGTTTTTTGAATCATGCTTCTTGCCGTGTTCCTAAGGGGAGCGCTGTGCCCCCTGGAAGCTGCCTGGGTACCCTGTCCTCCCCTCTCTGGCTAAAACTTGGCTTCTCGGGCTGGTGGCCCGTACCCAGTGGCCCCTAACTGCCTCTGGCCAATGGCTGTATCATGTAGGCTCTGTATCTGGGCCCAGATGTGGCTCAGAGACACTGTAAAGATGAGCGCGATGGCATCTGGAAGTGCTTTTAGAGTAGGAGGTCCCTTATTTGGGGGAAGAGGGAAGTATTATGGCTGTTACATAGCAGAGCCATGCCTGGCCGTGGCTCAGGGTCCCGGGACACCCGACTGCCATATTGTCTCTATGAAAGTGTCCTGGAAAGGCAGGCCTCCCTGTACCCCTCTGACCAGATCAGGTGCAAAAAGACCAGATTGCCAAAAAATCTGCCTCTGTCAGACCCTTCAGCCCAAAGCAAGATTAACTAGAAGGAATCACTGCAAAACCTGAGGTAGCTCCAGGACCTTGGGAACCAGAACCGTGGGGTCAAGTGCCACGGGGACACCATCTTTCCCACAGAGACACAGATCTGTGTCTGATGCTCTCTGCTCATTCTGCACATCAGGCAGGGAACATGGCTGCTCACAGCCTTCCGGGCAACTTCCCATATCAACGGGACACAAGAGCTTCTGTCACCCAGCTTCTTGGTGACTTAGACCAATTACTGTGGCAAGACAGGAGATGGGCCATTTGGAGGGCCCTGTGCCTGGAGGCAAGTTCCACAGATGTGGCCAGGGTGAGGTTCTTTGGAAGCTGGACAACCACACAGACCCAACTGTGGGTCGCATGCAGCCCTTGGGCTCTCCTGAGCAGCTGAAACATGCCCGTCTCTGATGTGGCCTTGTTCAGACAGGCTGCACTGACTGGTTTCCCTAATCCCGTGTGTCCATTCCTCACAGTGTGGGAAACGCCAGGCGATTCTCCGGCTGGTGTGCCCCTTCATGGAGCGTGCATTCGTGGCCACACCCTCCCATGCCCATGTGGCCACAGAGCTGGGCTACCTCTTCATCCTGCACGACCAAGTGAGGGAGGCGTCTCAGTGGTACTCGGAGGCCTTGAAACTGGACCGGAGCAGTGTGGCTGCCTTAACAGGTCTCTGCAGGCTGGGCAGGGTGGCGGCATGGGGGCACAGAAGGCAGGGAGCAGGGTAGCATCCATGGATCCAGAGGAGAGATGCTGGGAAGCCTTCTCTCTAGAGGGTGTGTGAGAGTTTGGGGGTACATTGTAGGACAGGGGCACCTTTCTGTGACATATAAACAGATAAACACATACTCCAACAGAGGCAGAGATGGGCCACCTTAAGAAATAAGTAGACCCATTATTCCCCCCAGAGAGCTCCAGGAAATTCAGAAATTAAACAAAAACAAAAACAAAAAAGAAAGCCAAGCTCAGAGTCATTGGAGGCTGAGAGCAAAATAGGCCATGGGGCAGTGGGGCAGTCAGTGAGATAATGAGATAACATACTGGAGGATTGGTGACAACAGGAGAATGCAATCGAGGAGGCCCTTAAGGGGGGTGGGGCGGGGCAGGAGGTAGCGGGTGGGAGCCCCTGATGCTTCCCACCACCATCAGAGACATAAAGAACAAAAAGACTTGCTGCTCTACACAAAGGCCACATCCCCTGACATTCCCCCACGTGGTTCAGTCCTTCCCCACTTCCTCATTCAGGGGAGACCCTCAGCCAGTCAGCCGGGAGGGAAGTCCACCGGCCTGAATGGCCATCCCACACACCAGCCTGGGCCAGTCCTGTCAGGTGTGTGCTGGAGTCACCCTCTCATCTGACCTGTCTCGGAAAATCAGTGACCTTAACAATTTGGGAAATGTGCCTTAGCTGCTAATACTCATCAGTCTAGTCCAGTTGTAAATTTTTGCTAACACTTTGAAAGAGGGGCCAGGTGGGACATGCAAAGCCACAGCCCTCTGGGGAGTAAAATTAAAGCCAGTTATAGAAAAAGATTTCCCCCTCCCCCACTAAAACACCTCTCATGTTTGCAAAGGCTTTATGTACGGTCAGTACATAAAGAACAGGCTACTGTGAAAAAGGGTATAGGGAACAAAAAAGCTACCGAAAATTAAAAATATGACTGCAAAGTACAGAATTCCATAGATGAGCCAAATGGTGAGATGGATAGTAGTGAAAACCAAGATGGTATAATTAGGAGGACAATCAGGAATAAATACACTGAGAGGACCAGAAAGTACCTATAAAGGAGGAATAGTAAGAATAGATGGATTTGGCTTCCCAAATCTAAAACACATTAGGAAACAATAGTACTTAAGTCAGCTTGGGGTCAGTGCTGGAATAAAGAGGCAGATAAATGGCACAGAAACAGTTCCTGAGAATAAGGTGACATTTCAAACCAACGCAGTGGTAGGTTTCAACAAACCATGGCCGAACGTCTGGCTATCCAGCATGAAAAAAGTAAAGGGAAGTTCCTATCTCACACCATACTCAAAAATAAACTCCAGTTTATTGGCTCAGTTGGTAGAGCACGTGACTCTGGGTCTCGAGGTTGTGAGTTCGAGCCCCACGTTGCAGGGAGGGGGTGGTGTGTAGAGATTACTTAAAAAATAAGCTCCAGATGAATTAGATATTTAAACCTAAAAATTCAGTTGGACTTGTCTTCCCTGGGGGAAACTCAGAGGCTGGAAGGGAAAATATGTAAAAGTTTGAAACTAATGGATGGCAAAAGACACTGAAGAGGTAAATGGCAAACTAATGGAAAATGTTGGCTACAAAGGATTAATCATCTTAATATATAAAAAGAAAACAACCCTGAAAGAAAAACAGGCTAAAGCTACTATGTACAGGATATTCATAGTAGAAAAGAAAAAGGCCATTCAATATATAAAATATATATAAATATTCCTTTTCCCTAGCAATGAAAAAAAAGTGAATTCAAATGAATTACTGTTCACTCTTTAGACTGGCAAAAAGTAAAGCATATCTGCGAGGTTGTGCAGAAAAGACACTTTCAAGTTCTTGGCTGTAATATTCATTGAAATGTCTCTGGAGGACAAGTTGGCCTTACCTGTTAACATTTTAGATATACATGCCCTTTGACCCATCAGCTCAACTTCAGGAATTAGAACATGGGAATATGTTTACTGAGACCTTGCAACATTTAAGCGTCAAAAGCAAACTAAATATGAGATGAGGTGTCCTTCAGTGGGACGCAGTCAAATGCAGTATGGAATCCACAGGGGCATGTTATGTTGCCATTAGAGAGAAGGGGGTGGACGTGTATGCACGGACGTGTATCACGTAGATGTGAACACATTGCTAACAAATGAATGCTTAGAAAGATGGTCAAAGGACTAGACTGCAAATTGTTAAGGGCGGTTACCTGTGGGGAGAGATCTGCTTCAAGCTAGCGTGTGAACTAGGGATGTTTTTCCATATTGCCTCATGCTTTGACTTCTCTATCCTGAGCATGCATCACCCTGCCTTCCGCTGTCGCATCTGTGCCCCTTGGCCTGCTGGCCTGCTGGCTCCGTGTCAGTGCTGGCTGCTCATGCTCGTTCTATCCCGGGTCCAGGGATCATCTGGTGCCAGATCCTGGACGGCCACCTGGAAGAGGCAGAGCACCAGCTGGAATTCCTGAAGGAGGTGCAGCAGTCCCTCGGGAAGTCTGAGGTCAGAGCCTTCTGGGGCGCATGGGTTCCTCCAGCATTGGGTCGCCCCCACCCCAGTTTCCGGTATCCAGCACCCCACGTGGCCTGGACTCCTGCTTCACCCTCGCCTACCCACTGCCCAGCTGGCGTTGGTGCCAAGAACTACACCTGCCTCCCACAGGTGCTGCTTTTCCTACTGGCCCTCCTGGCATCCCGAAAGCACAAGGGAGAGCAGGAAGCCACTGCCCTCCTGAAGGAGGTCGCAGAGCTGCACTTCTCCAGCATGCAGGGCCTCCCCCTAGGCTCTGAGTACTTCGAAAGACTGGACCCCTTCTTCCTGGTCTGCCTCGCCAAGGAGTACTTGTTCTTCTGCCCCAAGCAGGTTAGTGGAAGTCCTGTCCTCATGGTGGGGGTCAGGAGCGTTGGTATGGACAGAGGCAGGGACATCACCTGGCTGGCTACCAGGCTGCAGTGTGCTCTTGTGGCTGGGGAACCCCTTCTCCTCTGAACAAACTTGAACATGTAGCATGTGAACCACTTGAGAGTTGTTCCAGTGCAGATTCTGATGGGTGCGGAGTGGGGGGAGGGAGTCTGCCTCTGGAAAGAGCTCCCAGATGATGCCTGTGCTGCTGATTGTCCAAGACCACCCATGGAGGGGCAGGGCACACTGGACTGTGCCCCTGCCTTTATCCTAGAGAATAACCAGGCTCCTTTCTCCAGCAGTCTTCTAAGAAGTCTATTAGCCTTTACTTGTTTGTCTGCTTTACTCGTTGGCCTGTTTTCCCAGCTAGCCAGGATTCCCTGGGGGCAAGGATCGTGTCGCCCCCAATGCCATGTCATGAGTTGTCCTGCAAATATTTATCAAGTGCACTAGCCACGTGCCAGATACCAGGTTAGGTACTGGGGACATGAGAGCGAGCAGAGCCAAGTCCCCCGCTCTCCAGAGCTTGTGCTCTAGTCCTGGATGGCACAGAGTGCCATAATAAACACCTGGAATGAGGTAAAATTCCTTCACCGAAATAGTGCTGTCTGAGAGCTTTAGGTGTCTGGCTGGCACGGGGCCAACCGTACAGCCAGGCCCCGTGTTCCTCCAGCCCCGGCCACCAGGCCAGATTGTGTCTCCGCTCCTTAAACAAGTCGCCATGATCCTGACTCCTGTAATCAAAGCAGCGCCAGCGCTGATTGACCCCCTGTATGTGATGGCTCAGGTCAAGTACCTCTCAGGTGAGTCCCCGCCTCCACACACGTATATACACACACATACATACACAAACATACACACACACACACCCTCACTAGGCCTGCCCGCATCTCTGGCCTCCAGCCCCCTGAAACCAGCCTGATGTCCCTGGCCAGCAGGGGTCTCTCCCACCCGGCCTACTGTTGGTGGCTTCTGAGCTCTGGGCCAGGTCATCGTCCCTGAACTTCCATTATACACCCTGGGCCTCGCTCATGCTGGGCTCCGTGAGTCCTCCAAATAGGCAGAAATTCCCTCATGAGGTTTGCATTCTAGTAAGGGGAAATCGACTGTAAACAGAGTAACAAAGCACACTTGTTTGTTAGGACTTAGTAAAGCCATGGGGAAAACTAAAGCAGAGGAGGGGAGGCGGGGCGGCAGCATTGCAGGTTTTTTAAAGGTGGTCCCGAGGGCCTCATGGGGAGGTGAGACCCTGTAGTCTTAGGGCTTTCAGAGTCTCAGGGTGGTCAGAGCAATATCCTTCCAGCATCTTCCATCTCAAGGCCCAGGCTCTGGAGAGAAAGAGGGGGAAAAGGGAGAAGCCTTCCTGGGAGACTTATTGTCCTCTCTGAGTACTCTCCCCTGGCAGCCTTGTAACCCTGTCTTCCTGGAAGACAAGCTGATCTCTGGTGTGCTGGGGGCTTCCGAAGAATCCCAAATGCCAAGGCATGGATCGGCCTCCGGCACTGCCTTGCATGGGTCAGGCTGCACAGAGCGCTCCCCCACCTTCCTCCTCCGGCTTCCCAGTGTTTCTCTGGGTTCTGGGCTTACCCACAGTTTCAGGGGCTCCTGGGTACGAGGCAAGGGCAGGAGCACGCCCCCAGGGATGCTGGCAGCTGCCAATAAGCAGGTTTAGGGCCAAAGCCAGGTCTCCAGCTGCTTCAGTTGCCATAGTGACATTTTCACACTTCTGCAGCACACAAAGAAGGAGCAGGGAGTCCATGCAGGTGCTCCCCACCCGCCAGGTTATGGACCCTGAGCAGGAGCTGTTGAGAGATGCAGAGGAATGCAGGACCCTCCTACCAGCTCAGTGTACCCCACTATTGGGCTTCCCACTGGGGCTGCAGGGAGACCCCGTACCACCTAGTGCTAGATCAGAGCTCAGGCTCAGGAACCAGTGGTCCTGGAGTTCAATGCTGACTTGGTTCCTTGTAAGCTGAGTGACTTAATCATCACTGGGTCCCAGACCTACAGCTCAAAGACACCAATAATACTGCCAATCTCACAGGGCTGGGCAAATATGAAACCCCCTTTCTAAAGATGCTTTGCGTGTGTTGGCCATAGTGCAGGTGTTTTGTAAGTCGGGGCTGCTATAGTTACCGTTATTGTTAGGTTTCACTCTGCTCTGAGGTGTGGGAATCAAGACTTAAGTGTTCCCTGGAGCTTCCACACAGAGCAGTGACGTGACTTAGCAGTCTCCCTGAGGGCTGCAGAGAGAGAGAGGAGGGGGTCACACCATGGTTCAAGTTTCCTGGCTATTGTCTGGGTCAAAGCACGAACTGTAGTTCTGATTTTAAGATGAGAACGCCGAGTGAAACAGGGTAGACCCGGGTCAAATGGCCAACTTGGGTATTTCCGGGTAATGGGACTTAGAAACTTCATTCTGCCTTTACATCCTGGGCCCTGGGAGTCCACTGGGTGCCCTGGATGTAGAGGTCTGTTTCTCATTTCTAGGAGAGTTAGAGAATGCCCAGAGCACCCTGCAGCGCTGCCTGGAGCTGGACCCTACCTCCGTGGATGCCCACCTCCTCATGTCCCACATCTACCTGGCACAGGGCAATTTCGCCATGTGTTCCCACTGCTTAGAGCTAGGCGTCAGCCACAACTTCCAGGTGGGGTCCTCTGTGCCCAGCTGCCTGCTCAGCACCCCTCAGCCCACCCAGCTGCAGCCCCCTACTTGCCCTGGGAGGGTAGCCTCAGGCACTCCCTACAGCCTGCAGACCCTTCTGCTGGCCAAAGGCAGGGGCAGGCTCAGTGGGCTTCTGGAGCTTTCTGCAGGCTGTGTACTGTGAGTCACAGCAGCAGTAGCGCGCTGGAGCCCTGTGCTCCTCTCTGCTCCTCTAGGTCCGAGACCACCCCCTCTACCACTACATCAAGGCCAGGGCCCTCAACAAGTCTGGGAATTATCCAGAAGCCATAAAGACCCTGAAAATGATCATAAAATTGCCAACTCGGAAGACAGAAGAAGGCAAGAAGTTCCGCGGGCCCTCCGTACAGCCCAGTGAGCGGGTGTCCATCTTACTGGAACTGGCAGATGCCCTCCGGATGAATGGGGAGCTGGTAAGAAATGCCATGCTCTCTTCCCTTGGGACTGAGGCCTTTGGAGGTCCAGGGTCATCAACCCAGGCTCTCTGACTCTGGCTGGTGGTTATTTGTGCTATTATTTGAGCCTTTATTCATTTGGGAGCACATCATACCCCTGCCTAAAGGGTTCTATGGCTCCAACTGCCCTCAAGGTAAAGCCCAAACCCATTGAGTCCTGCCCGATCTGTCCCCTGCCTACCACACTGTCCCTGTGAGGACATGCAGGCAGAACAGAGAGGCCCATGAGGACAGCTGCAGCTAGCTATGCAGAGGGAACCAGGTAGAGTGCCCATGGATGCCATCATCACACCACAACCTTTATGAACTCTGTCCCCTTGGAGTTTTGTGGTATACAACATGGTCAACTGTATGAGGCAGCCCTGGGGCCTTAAGGGGCTGGCTAGGCAAAGGCGGGGAGCACCTTAGCATCCTATGCAGTTGTAAAGGAGCAGCAGAGAACAGAGAGATGGGTGGTGGGAGGGGGGAAGCTGCCTCCAATGCTCCCTTGGCCCCACTGACCTCACTCACCTGCCCACTCTCCAGAAAGGGGTTTGTCGGCAGAGCTTCAAGACCATTTCTGCGATCCCCCAGTACCGGGGCATCTGGCCTCCTGTGATGACCCTGCCATTGAGAAGGAAAAGCCCATGAGGCCCTTTATCCTTAAAGTTAAAAATTGCCTTTGGAGCAAAGATGGGGATGCAGAAGCTTGTTTGTGCTTCCCTCCTTTAAATCTGCCAAAGGGATACAAGAATTGCAAGTGGAGAAGGAATCTCCATCTATAATGAAATTAGGGGAGTGCCACATCCTGAAAAATCTGATTCAGCTGGTCATTGATTTGGCTAGAGACTGAGGGCCAGCTATATGTCAGGTGCCATGTGGGGGCTAGGGATAGAAGAGAGCAGCTAGCAAGGGCCCCGTCCTTTCAGAACTTTACATCCGTGGGGGAGAGAGAAAGAAGGGTGCCTGAGGTCCCTGCATTTGCTTGAAACTTTCTGAACCAGACATGTGGCCAGCCAGGAAAAGCAGGGGCATTCTGCTTTTGGAAGGGGAGGACCACAAGACAAGAACTCTCTGCTAAAATGCCTCCTTCCTTCTCTCTGTCCAGACTCCTTTCTAGGAGACATGGGCCAGAGGAAAGTAAGGAGGGAAATGACCAGAAAATCAGTTCTGCCACTTGCTTTGCTAGGATCTGTAGACTGAGGCCTTCCCTGTGAGCCAGGGGTTCCATCCTGACCCCAGCTTCTCACAAAGTCTACCCCACAAGGGAGGACCCACAGGAAGCTCAAAGGAAATGGGCTTCTAGGGCAGTTGTGCTAGGCCCTCTCCCTCTCCAGCCTTGCTAATAAGAAAAGGGAATGAGAATGGCATTTGAGAATGAGCAGCGATCAGAAGGGGTCCAACATGGTGGTTATAGGAAAGGAAGGAGGCAAGCGAGGGAGGAAAAAAGAAGAGGAGGGAAGAAGGGAGGAAAAGTAAGAAGGAGGGAAGGGAAGGATGGGAGGGAATGAAGGAGGGCAGGAAGGAAGGAGAGAAGGACAGAAGGGAAGAAACAGGAGAGGGGAAACAAAATCACAAGCCAAAGACAAGTGAGGGTTACACTTTGGGAGAAAGTATTACACAAAATAGAAGAAATATTAAAAAAAAATTTTTTTGTGGACTCAATGAAAATAAAAAGAACATGGACTCTTGTAAAAACCAGCTCAAAGCAGAGCACCAGAGATCCACAAAGGGGTTCAGCTAGCCAAGCTACAGGAAGCAGTAATCTCATTAGTCCCCCGAGAAAAAAAAGAAAACGGCTGAACCCTTGCTGAGGCTCTCTGATGGGAGAAAGGGTTGAGAAAATCACTGAAGTGATTTGAGAGGATGGCAGATAAGAAAGAAAGAGGCAGATAACCAGCCAATGCAAAATCACTGTTTCTGCAGAAGGGAGATGAAATGGAACAAGGGAAACATCAGAGAGGTACTGGGAGAACGATTCCTTTAGGGAAGACATGAATCAGTGACCCGGAAAGGCACTCTGTGCTGGAGAAATAGCAGTAAAATATTAAGACCAAGAAATATCCTAATAGTAATACCCTAATGAAGTTACGAGAATCAAGGATTCACAATGTCATTGAAGGTTCTGACAATCATCTGGGAAGGCAGCATATTACCCGCTGTAAGAAAAAAGAAATCAACTTGGCCTCAGACTTTTCCTCAACTATACTAAATTCAGGGAGACAACAGAACAATACTTATAAAATGTTGAAGGGGTTGGGATGTCCCCCAGGATGTGGATGTCTTTCATATGTGAAAGCAATAAAGGATTCTCTAAAAAATTGAATAACTCCAGAATTATGGTGTTAATTAAAACTTTTTGAAAAACCTACTTGTTGATATAATCCAGACAACCAAAACACAAAATAAATGAAGTTTTTACAAGTGGGAAAAATATGAACTGTAAAAGGACGCATAGAACTTATCTAAATAAATCTAAATATAATTACATTGAAATAATTACAGTCATTTTGACTCAAAGCCAGCATAATAGCTAAGTTCTTGAAATAAAAGTTATTAAAGTCAAAATAATAATAGTATCCCATAAAAAATTCAGGGAGGAGGATGTGAAGAGAAGGAGTTACTGTATGCGATTTTTTTCCATCTTTATAGAGTGCGAAATGAAATATTTTCACAAAATGTTTCTTGATAGAACGATAACTCTTGGTAGAATTTAAAAGAGAATATTTATACCACATTTTTTAAGAGTTATGAAGAAAGGAAAGCAGAACCACATGTAAGGCAGAAATGAAGCTGAACACAGCAGCATATAAAAATGAAAACAACAACAAAAAATATGAAAACAAAACAAGTTGACAGAAAACCTAAGAACGTATCTGTGATAATAAAATTGTAAATGAAATAAATGTGCTTATTAAATAAAAGAGGCATTGGAGTGGTTTAAACAAGTAAACAGAAGGAACCCTTACTATCTATATTTCAAAAACCCAAGGATCCAGAATGAGAGTAAAAACATGGTACAAACATATGAAGCAAACAAAAAGAAAGCAGAGATTGAGGAAGAAATGTCTGGTAAGACTGAAGTCAAGTCAAAAAGCACCAAAGTAAGGAAAGAGAGGCACTTTGTTAAAGTAATCAAGGGTATAAATATAAGGAAGAAATAATTCAAATAGACTTTTATGTACCAAATACCGTAACATTAAAATACTTTTGGGGCACCTGGGTGGTTCAGTCCTTTAAGTGTCTGCCTTCAGCTCAGGTCATGAACTCAGGGTCTTGGGATAGAGTACTATGGGGTGGGGCTGGGGGCTCCCTGCTCAACGGGGAGTCTGCTTCTCCCTCTGCACCCTCCATTCCTGCGTGAACGTGTGCACGTGCATGCGCTCTCTCAAATAAATAAAAATAAAACATACCTTTGACCAAAAGCAGGAAAATTCAAGATGTGTCCTAGGTCTCCAAAAGGAAGGAATTGCCAACAGACATTGACATGCTAAGGAACAGGCTGGTTCTTACAGTTGTGGGTTTCTGTACCCCCAGGTCTCTGAGCACCTTCCCCCTGCCATCCCCCAGGAACAGTAGTTTTGGACACTGAAGGGCCGTCTCTCCTTTCTGCCACTGGAACCTCTCTGCAGGTGGATGTGAGCCATCCTCCCCTTGGCTTCCGTATAGCAGGACGCTCCCAGCTGTCTCTGTTTCCTTTCTCTCCAGTTAGGAGTGGGAAGAGGGATCACTTAAGTCTCCTCCAAGAGGTTTCAAGTGTGGTGGGCGACAGCTAACAGAGCGTCTTTTGGGTTCCCATGTCCCAGCATGAGGCCACTAAGGTCATGCAGGACGCCATCAATGAGTTCAGCGGCACACCAGAGGAGATCCGCGTCACCATCGCCAACGTGGACTTGGCGCTGAGCAAGGGGAATGTGGACATGGCACTGAGCATGCTGAGGAACATCACGCCCAAGCAGCCCTGCTACACAGAAGCCAAGGAGAAGATGGCCAACATCTACCTGCAGACCCGCAAAGACACCCGCCTCTACATTGGCTGCTACCGGTAAGCTCCAGGAGGCAGCACCCTGACAGCCGCGTTTCCGGTGGTGTTTTAGGGAGTGTTTCCTCCAGATTGTGTTTCTTCCACCTGGGTCTCCAGTGCACGTCCTCCAAGTGTGTTAGATGCCAAGTACAGAATTTCCTGTGGGTCAGAATTTGAGTGTGCTGAGTCAGTCAGGCCGGCTCATTGCTGAGATCTGAAGACCCGGATCCAAATCTGTCTTGCTTGGCTGCCCTGTATGGCCCCACATTCTGGCGGGAACCACGGGAATGCGCTTCTGCCCCGGCCCTGTCTCTGCCTGTCCCTGAAGAAATGTCCAGTGACTTGATGTGGCCAATGAGAGGTGCAGGAGGGTGGAGAGCTGGGGTTAGAAGCCCTATATGATTTGACAGTGGGGGCATAAAAGTACCTTCCTAGCCCCTCCCTCAAGCAAAATTCTGCCTAAGCAATCCAGCTGGGAGGCAGTGCTGGGGGGGTGGGGATGAGGGAGGCGAAGCCAGGAGCAGTGAGAAACCAATAAACAGTGGAGTAAAATGGTCACATGGAGTTTTAGAAAGAGCAGGATAGGGGTGCCTGGGTGGCTCAGTTATTAAGGGTCTGCCTTTGACTCAGGCCATGATCCTAGGGTCCTGGGATCGAGCCCCACATTGGGCTCCCCACTAGGCTGGAAGCCTGCTTCTCCCTCTCCCACTTCCCCTGCTTGTGTTCCCTCTCTCGCTGTGTCTCTCTCTGTCAAATGAGTAAATAAAATCTTTAAAAAAAAAAAAAGAAAAAGAAAGAAAGAAAGAAAGAAAGAGCAGGATGCCTGCTTATGCAGAGGGGTCTGGGAGGGGAGCGGGGGTTGGGAGTGGAGGCCAGAGGAATGGGTGGAAGTTCTGGCATGGTCCAGAAAACAGATGAGGAGAGCCTAGACTAAGGTGGCTAGCGTGCACAGTGGGCTTTCAATGAGTATTGGGTGATGAGTGAATGGATAAATGAATGAATGAATGGATTAGTGGGAAAGAAAAGGAGATGGATTCAGAAACATGAAAGATGCACAGGTCTGAGCTAAGTTTTTGTTTGCTTTTGGAGGGAGCTGTGTGAACATCTGCCTGGTCCCCACACCAGCCTGCTATTGGGTGATGCTTTCATGAACATTCAGGAGGTGAGTGAAAGCTTCATGGCCTTGCCATATGGCCCTCTGATCTCATGTCTCCAGTGGGAGAGAAGAGACACAGAGAGAGACCTCTGGATACTTTCCCCACCAGCCTGAGAAGGCCTTGGAGGTTTATGACGAGGCCTATAGAAAGAACCCACACGATGCATCCCTCGTCAGCAGGATTGGGCAAGCCTATGTGAAAACCCACCAGTACACTAAGGTCAGGCTAGGTTGGGGTGGGGAGGTAGGGGTGGGGTTGGGGGAGACAGCCCAGCAGGGAAGAGGGAGGAGGATGCATGGGTAGGGGGTTCAGGATGGGAGGGATGTGGCTGCATTTCCACCCTAGTTCCCTGCTGAATGGGGTACCAAGGCGAGAATTCAGAAACCAGCCACCGTTTATCGCCCCCCTCCACATACACCCACCCAGCTTGAGCCCTCTGCAGCTGGGAGGGCCTTTCCATCTCAGGCTTCTGTGTTCTGCGGGGACACACAGTAGTAGTCACTGAGGGGAACCCGGTGTGAGGCACTCAAGGGTAGAACCAAACCCAACGCCAGTATTTCCCATTTGCCCTAAGGCAATTAATTATTATGAGGCTGCCCAGAAGATCAGTGGACAGGACTTTCTGTGCTGTGATCTGGCTGAGCTGCTCCTGAAGTTAAAGAAATTCAACAAGGCAGAGAAAGTTCTGAAACAAGCACTGGAACATGACTCGGGTGAGGCCATGTCCGAAAGTCTCTCCCCCAGCATACTGTGCCCCCCACCGCCCCTCACACTCTCTTCTCCTGCAGAATGATGCAGGGGTCCTGAACCCAGTCCCCTCCCTCCCCCATCCCTGGCTTCCCAGGGACCAGAGAACACTGATTTGAGTTTCCATTTTGCAGTCAAGGATATCCCATCCATGATGAACGATGTCAAGTGCTTGCTTTTGCTGGCAAAGGTTTATAAGAGTCATAAAAAAGAAGACGTGATGGGAACTTTGAACGAGGTAATTGACAACAGACAACAGACTCAAGCAAGCTCTTTATCTGCCATTTCCTGATGGGAGCTATAAAAGGAAGGCTGGTCTAGAAGGCTTGAGGGCTGGCCCTCAAAAGAGGACCTAGGTTACACCTCAGGCCTCTGCCTTCCATTTATCCCCACACCTGTACTCTTCATTGATGGTGCCCCAAAGTGCCTGAAGGCTGGCTGGGCTAGGCTGGAGAAGGCAGGGAGGAGGAAGTGCCCTCATCCTCAAGGATGCTAGAGGTGATAATACTGGACAACGCCAGGAGCTCCCAGTCACTGAATGCTCTGTGGTGGGTGCTATACTAGGCTTTTTGCTTTCTTATTAATTCTCACGGTAGCCTTTGAGATACAGCACCAGGACGTTCCTGCTTCACAGATGAGGCTCCAAGAGGTTAAGGAGTATGCTCGGAGTCTCACTGCTAGTAAGTGGTGGAGGTGAGGTTGGAACCAGGTCTGACCTGATCCAAACAAAGGTCTTTCCCCACCCAGCTGCCTGGATGGGACACTTCCTGGCCATTCCTGCCATATCTTCCTCCCTCGTTCCAGCAAAGGCATGGTCTGCCACTTGGGGGAAGGGGTGCATTCTGCGGGTGTAGGAGCAGAGCCCACTCTCTGACTGCTTGAGATGGTTTATGCCCTTGTTTCCCACCAGATTCCCACTCTCTTTTGGCTCTTAGAAATCCCAAAGCTTGACCCTGGTGTCTTCAATCTGTCTTCTTCCGATGCTCCCTGGTTACTCACTTGATCATTTTATGTCCTGTGGGTATTTGTGAAGACTGCCTCAGAGTCCCCGCTGGGCAGTATTCAGAGCAAACGCATCTGTCAAAACCCAGCCCGCTCTGAGCACCCGCTCTGGGCTTGTGCCAGCACAGATTAGACAAGGAGGCAGCAGGGTGTGATGGAAACAGGTAAACAAGGACAGTACACTAGAGTGTTTTGTTTGGGTGCCTTTGCTTCTACTCCCGCCCCCAAGGCAGAGCCAGTTTGCCTCCGGAGTACTCAACCAGTGGCCTTGCCTTTCCAGAGTGACCCAGATCTGTTCAAGGGCACTTGAGATGCCCTTTCTGATAATATGCTGACACAGAAACCAGAGAGTGGAGACCGGTTTTGAATTGGCCTGAGATCCAGCACATCAGGCTCTGAGTCTCTGATCCTGACTTTACTGGTCTCCCCAGGCCATGGACCTCCAGTCTCGGATACTGAAGCGTGTTCCACTGGAGCAACCAGAAATGCTCCCCTCCCAGAAGCAACTGGCAGCCTCCATCTGTGTCCAGTTTGGGGAGCACTACCTGGCAGAGAAGGAGTTTGCCAAGGCAGTGCGGTCTTATAAGGATGCCCTCTTCTACTCGCCCGTTGACAATAAGGTGGGGTCTTCAAAGCCAGAGCCTGCCCCTTCTCTTGGGCCATGATGCCTTGCAGAGTTTCCTGCCTAGGGGCAGAGGCTAGGTCCTTTCTTGTACCTCCCTGAGGACCTGAGGTATAAGGGCCCTGAGACCCCTGGTGTGGGGAGCCTGCTCTAGCTGACCCTGGGGCCCTCGAACCAAATCTGGGAAGCCTCACTTTGGACAGCCACTTGTGGGAGGTGGAGTGGGAAAGATGCTGCCAAAAGTCATGTTAGTCTGGCATTTCTGGGTCCCCCTTGGAGGTGGTGAGACAGTGAGAGCTGTGGCTGCCTGGGGTCTTTGGGCACAAACTCAGTCTAAGCTTCCAAGGAGGTTTAGGGTCATGAAGGTGGTGTGGCTTTCCAGAGACAATGGTGGGTGGAGTCCATACAAGGAGAACGGAGAAAAAGCTTAGTGGCCCAGCCATTCATTCATTTAACAATCATTTGGGGCACCTGGGCAGCTCAGTAAAGCATCCGCCTTTGGCTCAGGTTGTGATCACAGGGTCCTGGGATCGAGTCCCACAGGCTCTCTGCTCAGTGGGAGACTGCTTCTCCCTCTCCCTCTGCCTGTTGCTCTGCCTGCTTGTGCTCTCTCTCTTTCTCTTTCTGTCAAATAAATAAATAAATAAAATATTTAAAAACAACAACAACAACAAAACATGCACTCGTTTAACAAATGTCT
The DNA here is from genome assembly GCF_922984935.1 of Meles meles. NCBI lineage: Eukaryota > Metazoa > Chordata > Mammalia > Carnivora > Mustelidae > Meles > Meles meles. The sequence continues at coordinate 30,846,360 of NC_060069.1, read as the reverse complement.
CAAATGTGCCAGGGACAGTGCTAGAGGCCTGGGAGATGGTGGGCCCAGACCTATCCCTGCCCAGAGACTGCCTCAGGGAGGGGGCACAGATGAGTACATTTGCAGTTCCAATGCTACACGATATGTGCCTGCATGTGGGTCTGCACACCGTGGGAACTCAGAAGATAGGCACTTGCTCTGCGTCTGGGGCACGGAAGGCAGCCCAGAGATGGTTAGGTCAGAGCCAGAGCTGGAGGAGAGGTACAAGTTATACTTAGTTAGTAAAACACATGGTATGATTGGAGAACTGGTAAAGGAAAAGAGGAGGGCCAAAGACCTAACAGAAATGGGTGATGAGAGCGGGAGACATCAGCCTTGGAGTTTCCCCTTGATGCTCACTGGTCCGTTTTGTCTGGTCTTGTCGCAGGTGGTGCTGGAGCTGGCGCGGCTCTTCCTGCTGCAGGGACAGCTGGACCTGTGTGAGCAGCACTGTGCCACCCTCCTACAGTCTGAGGAGCACCACGAGACCGCCTCTGTGGTAGGAGCCCCCAACCCCAAACCTTCTGCATGCCCTCCCCAGGCTCCCTGTGACTCGGAGGGCTGCTTCCCAGCCCTAGAACTCAGTCGCCTGGCTGCCCCGCCCACAAGGGCTGCCAGGCAGAGGGGATGAGGTGCGGGGCCGCTGCCCTTCACCTGGTAGAGGTGGCAGCAGGGACCACGTCAGTCTCCTGGGCCCATCCAGGGGAAGGTGGGAGGGGGAACCACACCTATAGTTGGTGAAGGCAAGGGTGGGACAGGTTCCTGGGTTTAAAGAAGAGTGTGGGAAAAACCCTCTCCTGTCTGACTTCTCTCCTCCCTAACACCTAGACAGCTGCCAGGGCCACCCCGTAGAAGAGGGGAGCCCTCATTCCGCCCCCGCTGCCTGCAGCTGGCAGTTCTCAGACACGGGCGGAGAGGCTAGTTCTGTTGCAGCCTGTCAAAGGGTCCTTCTGGTATCCAGCCCTGGGCTTTTCTTCCCATTTACGTCCTCTTCCCCCAACCCCAGGCAGGCCTTCCTTCTGGGCTCCTCCTGTGGCCGCTTCTCCCAGTGCCTAGAGAAGCTTCCCCTGGAAGTGCTTTCTCACCTGCCCTGCTTATCCCCACCCCTGGCCAGCCTACCCACCAGGGAACTCCGGGCACTGTGTGTTTTCTGACAGATGATGGCTGACCTGATGTTTAGAAAACAGAAATATGAAGCTGCTGTCGATCTCTACCACCAAGTCCTGGAGAAAGCGCCAGGTAACTGCCTGCGTTACGACTGGCTACATCAGTTTCCACCCTGCAAAGACTGTTCTCCCTTGAGAAGGGTGGGCCCTCTCCCCTCCTTCCTGACCAGGCAGAGGAAGCCCCTTCCTCTCTGATTGTTCCCAGAGCGGCAGGAAACTGATAAAGCTCTGATGGAACATGCTGGCCCTTCCCGAGTCCAAGGGGCCAGTTCCTGGTCTCAGGCAGGACAGCACTTGGCACCGGACCCAGGAGAGCCTCTATCCCCACATCGTAGTCATTGGACTGGATGTGGCCCCCTTCTGAGGTCACAGCACCTGGAGGTGACTCGAAATTCTCCCTTATGGGTAGCTACATTTCTCCCTCATTGCAGTATCAAACCACACTCTTGCTGGGGTAGGGACCATACCTGATGCTCAGACTAGAGCCCCTGGAGGCCCAAAACCAGCTCTGCCTAGAAGCCCAGCCGAGGGCAGCTATTAGGAGTGCGGATCCTGGAGCCAGATGGCCTATGTCTAACTCAAGCTCTTCCACTTACCAGCTGTGTAACCTTTGGCAGATAACTTCTTTGTGTCTCAGTTTCCTCATCTGTGAAATGGGAAACATTGGTACCCCGTTGTATAGTTAATATATAGGCAAATTGCTTCATGCCAGATACTGTACAAGTGTTAGCTATTAGTACTAATTTTCAGTGTGATGATGAGAATTCTCTCGACTGTGGAGACCAGTGGAGACATTGAGGCTGCTGGGATGCCCCGGCTCAGCCCAAACCAGGCAGTGTCTGCTGGTCCCCTCCCTTCTCCATGCTATCTGGCAGCACCCAAACGGATGTAGCTAGTGGTTATCACAGCCTGGAGATTTCTGCTTTCTTATTTCAGACAATTTTTTGGTACTGAATAAACTAATTGATCTGCTGTGGAGAAGTGGCAGACTTGAAGATGCCCCTGCCTTCTTTGAATTGGCCGAGAGGATGTCCAGCCGCATTCCTTTGGAGCCAGGCTTCAACCACTGCCGAGGCATGTACTGCTGGTGAGTTGGGGGGGTGGGGGGAGGGGGGGTGTCGGTCCTCACGATCTCCTGCAGGGGGTCTTCCTAGCAGACACGCGGGGCTTCTGCAGAAATTCAGCGTGCAGATCAGGGTGCGGAGAGAGCAGCGATCCAGCCCTACTATGCACAGACCCAGGGAGTGGTCCCTGCAAGTTCCTGCCCTCCCTGGCCCTCAGTTTCCCTCTGGTTCTTGGGTATTTCTCTTCTCCGCCACAGGCACATAGGGCAACCCAACGAAGCACTGAAGTTCCTAAACAAAGCGCGCAAGGACAGCTCTTGGGGCCAGAGTGCTACCTACTACATGGTGCAGATCTGCCTGAACCCAGACAACGAGATCGTGGGCGCAGAGGCTTTTGAGAACCTGGTGGCTGAGAGCAAGTAGGGGCCCGGCTGACCTGGGGGCGGGGGCGCAGGGGCAGGACCCCGGGAAAGGAGGGTAGAGCCTCGCTAGCGGCAGGGTCCAGGCCAAGTGAGGGCCCCACAGGTTCCGGGGTTCCGGTGTCCAATGGCCGCAGCTCCACCGACAGGAAGGGCTCGGAGCAGCATGGTGTGCGCACCGCGGAGAAGCTGCTGCGTGAGTTCTACCCGCACTCGGCCCGGGGCCAGACCCAGCTGCGACTGCTGCAGAATCTCTGCCTGCTGGCCACCAGGGAGAAGGCCAACGTGGAGGCGGCGCTGGGCACCTTCATCGAGATGGCGCAGGCCGAGGTGGGCCGGCGCGCGAGACGGGCGGCGCGTGGGGCGAGGCTGGGGGCCCAGCGCACTTACGCCCACTTACCCACCCCCTAACACCACCCCCCCGCCCCGTGCGCAGAAGGAGAGCGTCCCTGCCCTGCTGGCCATGGCACAGGCCTACGCGCTGCTGAAGCAGGTCCCGAAGGCGCGCACGCAGCTGAAGCGTCTGGCCAAAGCCCCGTGGGCGCTGGATGAGGCCGAGGACCTGGAGAAGAGCTGGCTCCTACTGGCGGACCTGTACTGCCAGGGCGGCAAGTTCGACCTGGCGTCGGAGCTGCTGCGGCGCTGCGTACAGTACAACAAGGCAGGGGGCGCGCCGCCATCTGGGGGAGTGGGGACGCCAGGTGGAGGCAGGGCGCAAGGGGCGCGTGGGCGTCGGGGGCAGAGGAGGTGCGGGTTAGAACCTGATGAGAAGAGGCTGGACAAAAGAGGGCACATGCACGCTAAGCAAGATGGGAACGGAACCGGGGGCGGGAGTGGGGAGGGGTACCCGGCTAGGTAAGAGGAGGCGGGCAGGGTGGGGAAGCCAAGAGAGATGGGAAGGGCTTGAGGGGTGTGGGGGTCAGAGCTGGAGGGCTGTGGGGGAAGGGGTCATGCCAAAGTCGGGGTAATGTAGAGGGGGCACACAGTCTGCCCCTCGCAAAGGTGGGAGATGCTACTGGAGACCCTGAGAGGTTAGAGTTAATGCAGCTCACCACCATCCTTCCCCCCCCACCCCACCCAAACCCTCCTCCCTCGCGGGTTGTACCCTATGCTGGGACCCGGTGTGGCTTTCCCTGCAGTCCTGCTGCAAGGCCTATGAGTACATGGGCTTCATCATGGAGAAGGAGCAGTCCTACAAAGACGCAGCCACCAACTACGAGCTGGCCTGGAAGTACAGTCATCACGCCAACCCTGGCATTGGTAAGGCAAGCAGCCAAAGTGCATGTGGGTGACCTGGGCACTGGGCAGGAGGACCGTCACCCTGGCTCTTGGGTGGTTAGGGTGCCACTGTCTGTGTTCCCTGTGCCCCTGGACAGGCTTCAAACTCGCTTTCAACTACTTGAAGGACAAGAGATTTGTGGAGGCCATTGAAGTCTGCCACCATGTAAGCCATTGTAAGCCCCTGGGATACATTACAGGTGGGGTGGGGGGCTGGTGCTGTGGCCTGGTCCTGGTGCAGAGATGTACACCCCTGCCTGATGCTCTACCCCTTTCTTCCTCTGTCCCAGGTTCTCAGAGAGCATCCTAATTACCCCCAAATCAGAGAAGAAATTTTGGAAAAGGCCCAAGGGTCTCTGAGGCCCTAGCTGTGGTCAGTGGGAGCCAGGGTGGGTGGAAGCCATCAAGCTACAGAAGTTTCTTGGAGGGGTTGGGAAGTGGGGCAGGGGAGAAGAGATTCAGAAAATGACATATTCTTGCCCATTTCTCTATTGTGTGTGGTTTATTTGAATCATGCCTCATCTGGTCTAAGGGCATCCCAAAGCTTTGTGTTTTTAAGGCACAAAAGGCACTTTTGCTCTGAGGAGGAGAGGGATCCACCAGCCTAACTTATGCTGGGCTCACTGGGCACCTTCTGTTGGGCTCCATTTTTATTCCAGACTCTGTGAGGGAGCAGAGGGGAAAAAAGAGGTGGTTTGGGGAAAAAAAAACAAAAACAAAAACAAAACTTCCTACAGCTATTTTCATATTATTATGTCAGTTTATAAATGCCTCCCCTCTCCTATCTGGTCTTCGGACCCCCAGAGCTCAAGTTGCAACTCCCCACAGCATCCTGCCCGGCTGGGGCACAGACAGGACGACCAGCTCAGAAGGTCCCACAGCTGAGGCTGTGTGAGGGAGGCCATCATCCCATAGGCTGTGGAGGCCCTTGGCTCACTCTGTCCATACATTCTGTCTCCTCCCCAGGTCCTCCGCTGGCCTCTGCTGCTCCTCACTGGTTTGGGACAAACCCGATTACCATGACTGGCACAGCCCAAGAAAAAAATAGCTCTCACTTCAGATTTTCTAAAAGACACTGACCAACAGATATATCCTCCAGAAACCTTTTTCACACCTCAGAGGACAAAAGCAATGGTCTCTATTTAGAGGAATTATGTTACTTGTAACTGGCAAGAGGGTGGCAGAGGTCACTTTTGCTGCAGCTCCCAACATCTCTCTCCTTGTTTTTCATGATGCCAGTAACAGGCCCAGTTTGGCCTCAGAGAGAAGGAACTCTCTGGTCACAGGACTGTGACCTTCCTGAGAGCTACTGCTCTATGGACTTCAGTGTCCCCCTCTGTGGTAGGAAACTAGATGAGATGTGCCTGTCCCCAAACCATGATACAAACCCCTGCCAATGATATACAGCAAATAGTTTACAGTTTAATAACCATGTGTTTAAAAATCATTGTTACATAATAGAGAAATAACTAGCATGACAAAGTCATGAATTCATGAGTGCTGTTACTCAGAATGGTTCTAACTTTTAAGCACATCGATATAATTGATATAAAGCAAAATACTTAGTATGAGTAGAATGCAGCAAAATTTTCAAGAGAAGTTGTCCAGTGATGACAGTTTGGGAACTGGACAGGTAGGGGTCGCGTTTAGAACAGACAGAATTGTCCTTGGTGGTGGCTGAGCCTTGTCTTTGTAACACCCCACTGACCACATGTATGGCCTCTTGATCTGAGTCAGTGATCTGGAATGCTTTCCCCAGGTTACTACCATTCTTCCTATGGGAAACCAGTCCCCTTTATTAGCATCTGCTTTACAATCTGGTTTCTTGGGGCGGGTTGTTGAGAGACAGGTTTGTCTGTATGGAGAATGATGCTGTAAAGGATTGTACATTAATCACATTTTTATTACTGTAAAACCTAAATGGTCTTCATTTATCTTAAAAAAGAAAAAAAAAAGGCCAGGAAGTGATCTTGTTGCCCTACATTGGGAGGGGGTAGGTTCAGTCCTGCCATAGGCTATGTCCACGGTTTATGAGCCTGTGGGGGCTTCCAGTCAGGGAACTGGAGCGGCCAGGAGCTGCTGTCCAGACCCCCAGGCTAATCAGAGCAGGGCCTCGGAGCCCTTGGAGAGACCCAGACTTGGAATCATGCGTGCTGAAGCAAACTCTACAAGAGAGTTCTCAGCTGAGGACCAGCAGCAGGGAGACAGAGCAATGGAATGTACCAGGATACTCTACCAGGAGAAACCTAAGACCTGGCTGTCTCTGGCTAAGCTGCTTACAGGGACAGGCTACCCATCACAGGTCAGGCACCAAGCTATGGATCCTCTCCTGACCATTGATGATGAGGCCATGTCCATGCATTTTCAGAAGTAAGAGACAGATACCCAAAGAGTGGCAGAACTGGCAGAGAAAGAGAGGATAAAACATAGAGATAGTGGCAGAAACATGAAAACAATAGGGAAGTCAAAAACATGCCCCAGGTACTGTCCTAAGTGCTGCGTATATGCGAACTGAATGAGCTTTTGAGACAACTGTGTTATTTGCACAGTATTGAGGATACCAAGACCCAGTGGTGGTAGATAGGCAGTGATTTGCCTAAGTCACCTTGCTAGGTAGGAGAGCTGGGATTTGAACCTGGTACTCTGGGTCTGTGCTCTTACCCAATAAGCCACAGAGATAAAGTAAGGAGAGCCCAGCACAGACCAAAAGGCAGAGAATCAGAGCCACATCTGGTCTCCTTACTTGGTCCTCCCTTCCAGCACTTTGTATACATCTTTATTCCTAAGGGAGAAGCTGAACTTGCTCCTCAGGCCCTAGGCTGGGAGTCCCCAGGGCAGGGTGCGGCCTGCTCCTTTGGCCTGCTGGGGACAGGTCAGACAGGTCTGGCTGGTCCAAATGGTTGAGGTCCTGCAGCAGGGCCTCAGCTGCTCAGCCTAAGAGGACTCTACCAGCGACATCCCACTGTCTGCCCTTAACTGGGGGTGGGGAGGGGGGGCTACATATTATATGATTCTAGGGATGGAAATGTCCAGGAGAGACAAATCCACAGAGGCAGAGAGCAGACTCCTTGCCAGGGGCTGGGGAAAGAGAGAAATGAGGGGTGACTGCTGATGGGTAAGGGGTTTCTTTTGGGGGCAATGAAAACATTCTAGAATTCAAGAGTAGTGACTGGGGCACAACTCTGTGCAAATACTGAAAATCACTGAACTGTACACTTTGAAAGAGTGAACGTTCTCTAGGCCAGGCCCCAAGCTCAGTGAGACCAGTGTTAAACAGCTGAGCAGAGAGCCGTCTCATAGGACTATACTGCCTCAGCTCACCACCACCCTGGGAGACCACTGGAGAGAGATGGGCTAGTGGGAAGGGAAAACTGCTCTGCCTGGCAACCTCCCAGTGGGCTTCCTGTCTCCAAGGTGAGAGGCTTGCATGGGAGGAGGCCCACTGAGTTGTGGCCCTCACTCCTACCCCAACATAGCCTGAGTTCACACCATCCTGCGGGGACCCCTCTCCCTCCCCCCACACTACCTCCCAAGGGTATACCACCCCCATCTCCCAGTCCCACAAACACAGACCACAGTTTAAAAATAGAGCCTCTTTATTGGTACCTGTAAGCTCAGGTACAAGGTGTTCCCACAAGCACACAGGCTGGCAAGGCCTCCTGGGCAAGGCGGCAGGCCCAGAGCCCGGGCTTCTTGGCACAGACATAGAGAAAAATGAATAAATTATAGTTCTGACACTCAAGGACGATACAGAAATTAGGATGCAAAACTCAACATCAGCAAACAAAGGGCATAAAAGCCGAAAGGGCCACTCCTCACCCAAGCCAACTGGCTTTAGGGCATGGACAGGTGGCTGGGGCTGACATGCAGTGCCCAGAAAGCCCTGAGATAGTCGTCAGGAGCGTGCTGTGGCCCCGAGGCTAGTCCCTCGCCCCCTCTGGGCTTCCTGCTTCCCTTCTACATTAGTGGGCCCAGAATAAAGCCTGTGGCCTTTGGGGAGGAAGACCATGAGGCAGAGGACAGGAAGCAGTGGGGGCTGTGTGGAGGCAGAAGCAGGTTTTGGTCACGGTTGGCCTGGCCAGCCCAGCGCAGCCCAGCCCAACCCCCTACCTAGAGGCTGTCCCCAGCCACTTGCCTCTCATGACCAGGCTGCTGCTGCAGTAGACCATCGGCACCCAATCCACACCTGGTTTGTACCAAAGCCCAGGCAGGGTAGGGGATGCACGACAAGGCAGAAGGGGCTCGCAGGGTTCTGTGCCCTACCCCAACTCCAGCACTGCCCACCGGCCAGAGGGGAGAAGCCTATGCCTTCTAGTCTCCAAATAAATTATGGAAATAAATTACAGTCTTCACAGTCCAGAAAATATAGCCACCCGTGGGTCTGGGGCTCAGGGTGGCAGGAGAAGCCATTAGAAGTGGCAGATTTCAGCCCTGTCTTGTTCAGGATAGGGAACGTCACACGAGACCGGAAAGGGGTCTGCGAAGCTCCAGGGGAGCCGTATTTCCTCCTGTTCCTGGCACACACCATGGAAAGTGGAAGAAGAGACTGTGTGGGTTCGGGGGGGGGGGGGTGTGTGGTGGTGGGGCCAGGTGGCTGACAGGGAAAAGCCCCCTCCCTGCCCTCTCTTCAGCACAGAAGAAGTTACAAAAATAAATAAGTCAATCCAGAGTGTTGCACAAAACTCAGGAGTGCCCGTATGGATGAGCCAGCCAACGGGAAAACCCTTAACATACAGACCTCAGGGAGCCCCCAAATAACAAAGCAGCAACAGGGCTCTTGGGACCATGAAAAGGTCCCCTGGTCCTTACACAAGCACAGGCTCCACCAGGGGCGCTGGGGCCGGGTCCTCAAACAACTGGCTGTCCATGAAGGGTGCCGGGGCCTCAGTGGCGGAGTCCGCCAAGCCCACAAGGGACTCCAGGAAGCAAGCGCCGGTGTCCCCTGCTGGAGAATAGGCAGGCAGGGGGAAGAAGGGGGCCTCCGGGTTGTCCAGGCTGTCAGACACCTTCCGGGAGGTGTAGTGAGGCCCCAGACTATAGTCTGGCAGGGCCTGGAGCAGCTCGAAGGAGTCGCAGGAAGACAAGCTGAGGTCCACAGAGTTGCTCTGGCCAGCATCTGAGCTGGGCAGCACTGAGGCACCAGGGAAGCTGCCTTCTCCCAACCCTTCAAGGCCACTGTTCAGGAAGAAGCTGGCATCCAGGTTGGCGTTTTCATCCAGGATGCCTGACGTGAGGCTAGAGCTGGAATAGCTGTGGGTCCAGCTGGCCAGGCCACCGGGCTCACCAGTACCAAAGATATCAGCTGGGTGGAAGCAGCTGAGGTTGTCCAGGCTCCCCACCCCCCCTTCCTCTTCCTCCTCCTCCTCCCCTCCCAGGTCAGAGTCACTGAGACTCAGGACCCGGGCCAGGCTGTCATCATCCATGTCCGGCTGGAAGCCAGGGCCAGGCAGGGCTGGGTGGGTGGTGCCGCTCGGGGCCTCGCTGGTGCCGGAAGCCGTGGAGGAGTCAGTCATGTCGCTGCTACAGCTGTTGTCTCCCAGCTCGCTGCTCACAGGGGGCTTGGCCAGCGGGAAAGCGGGGGCCAGGACCTGCTCACCAGGGCTGGCTGGGCTGTCCTGGCTGGGATCCTCCAGCTCCCCCAGGCTCTCGGCCCCCTGCTCCAGCTGCAGGCGGGTGAGGGTGTGGAGGAAATGGGTCTGCACGCGGGCCTGATTAAATTCTACACGGCCCTTGGGGTTCTCGCAGCCCTCCCTGCAGCAGCCGCAGGGGAATGCAGTGTGGTCCATCTGCAGAGAGAGCAGAGCATGAGTGAGGATCCTGCGGAGCCCAGAGAAACCCCCGAGCTCAGGTTCCCCTTCCCAGCCCGTACCTGGCACTTGATGCCCGCCAGACTGCAGCTGCAGGTCTCGGGGTCACAGACCCGATCACAACGACAGCCACAGTCCTCTCGGGACTGGCGCAGAGCCTGCAGCTCCCGCTTCTCCTCGCGATCAATCCTCCGCACACCAGCAGCCCGCAGCAGAGCCCGCCGTCGCCGGGCTGGGTAGGGCTGTAGGAACGTCATCTCCTCCAACCGGCCACCTGCCACGGCCACGGCCAAGTCCTCTTCCACAGAGGCATCATCAATGGCGTCCACTGTGAGTGGCAGGCTAGCCTCCGTCTCAGGCACCCCGGTCTCTGCAAGCTGTACCACAGCAGAGAAGGAGGATGTGAGAGACAAGACAGGGGTCTTGGCCCCCACCACCACCAGTCACTGGACAAATGTTCCCCACAGGCTTATTCTGGGCTGAGCACCATGGATACCACAGTGAATGTGAATGCCAACAACACTGCCCTCGGGGCACTGGCAAAGAGAGTTCCTGTTCCTGTCATTTCCGCAGTTCCTGGACAAGCCCCCAGCCTCCCTCCACAGCCAGCCCGACACCCCCACCCCCATGTCACATCAACTTCCCATCCCTCACATGGCAAGGTCAGACAGCTTCAGGCACCATGCCCCCAGCCACTACAGCCAACACAGGTCCTTCCACACCCTACTCTGTCTGCAGATCATTTAGGTAACAGGCCCTGATGGAGCAATACTGGCCCCAGAGGGCTCTTTCCCTAAATACATAATGAGCATACTGGCTCCCACCCTGGAAGCCCCTCCCCTCTAAGGCTAGGACTTCAGAAGCCAGCCAAGGGCCCCTGTGATGGAGAGGGGTCTCCCCTACCTTCCACCGGAGCGCCTCCAGCTTCTCCTCCTTCAAGCGTAGGCGCAGCTTCTCACGCCGTGCCCGGGCTTGCTCCTGGGCGAACTCAGCCAAGGAAAAGCGGTGGCAGGCACTGTGGCGAGGGGCCATACCCAGAGTGCAGCCACCACGGCTGGGCACACTGGTGAAGCCCTGGCACCGTGGAAAGTAGAAGACGGTGATGCCATCAAAGGCGACACGGCCTGGCCGCTTCCGGGGAGCCCGCTTCAGGATGGACAGGGCTGGAAGGCACAGAAGGAAGGGACAGGACATTAGTTCTCTGTGAGGCTCAGCAAACCTCCAGAAAGACGGTACTGAATGACCTTTCCTCTCACATCCTGCTTTGACCTCCCACCCCAAGAAAAAAAGAAATGGATCTGAATTTAGGAACTAGCCTGGCTGGGATTAGAGCTGATAAAATTGAATGCCCCTCCTAGGTCAACATGGGCTTACTATTACTTACCAGTCCAAATGAGACTGTGAGATTAAACACCTCTGTCATCTTTATTAGTCATTTATAGTTTCCTTAGGTAGTTTTCTATAGTTTTTTTATTGATTTGTAGGAGCTCTTTATATATGATATTAAAGACACTGATCATCTGTCTAAGCTATCTGCAAATACTTGTCTTTTATTTTTGTTCAAGGCATTTTACAAAATAACTTCTAAGGCCATGTAATTAAAAAGATATTGACCAGGACGCCTGGGTGGCTCAGTTGGTTGGACAACTGCCTTCGGCTCAGGTCATGATCCCAGAGTCCCGGGATCGAGTCCCACATCGGGCTCCCAGCTCCACGGGGAGTCTGCTTCTCTCTCTGACCTTCTCCTCGCTCATGCTCTCTCTCTCACTGTCTCTCTCTCAAATAAATAAAATCTTAAAAAAAAAAAAATATATTGACCTTTTCCTTAGTTTCTTGCATTTTGCAACAGGAACTGCCTTCCTAAGTTACGGATTGTATACTGATTAGTAAGATATTTGGTATATTCTATACAAATATTGGTATACTATTGCTTTTAATTGAACCATAAGTAGTGCCTTAGAACAGCTGAATGAATACTGGCAACTGCATGTATTTCAACTTACTATTTTGCCTGTCCCAATCCAATACATAGAATTCTTATTCTCTCTGCAAACTGAACTGGGTAGCACTTACTGAACAATGGTAACTACTAGTGCTGACAGCATCCTCATCTTGTCCCTTAGTGGGACGGCTTCCAGTATGTTCTCACTGACAGGAATGCCAGCTTCGGGGCTGAGACACAGATTTTTAATCATTTAAGGTAGACCTCACTTATTACTATTTTACCAAGGGCCTTATCTAGAAGGAACATGACATTTTATCAAGTGTTTTTCAGCATCCACAGTGGCTCTCTTATTTTTCTTCCTCTGACATAGTCACTGGGTAAACTCTAAGACTGGATTTTATAAATATTAAACCATTCTTATATTGCCAGAATAAATCCAGTTTAGTCAACATGCTGTTAGGTTTTATGTGCTAAAAATCACTCTTTTTCTATGTACAATACACAGATACATATACTAGTACATAAACAAAGACATCATACCCAGGGATTAAAATGTCACTGCAGTAATAATTAGGAAAAATGTGTCTAAAAAGGTTCCCTGGGGTTGGGGGCAGCAATAATGGAAAACAAAATCGAGGAATACTGCATTGGGGCTCTTTGTCATTTTGAAATCAGAATGATGCCAGCTTGAAAAGTAACTGGGGATGAAACCTTTCCACTATGTTCAGGCAAAGCCAAACGGCATTTTGACAGGAGAGGGACCGGCCTGACAGGCCCCACCGTAGAGTGTGGGGCGTGGGACTCTAGTGGTTCAGTTGGTAGGACAGGGTGTGCAAGCTGGAGAAACGAAACTGGAACGTAAGGGAGGAACTGGAGCCAGAGGGCCCCAGGGCGACTCTGAGGAGCTCCGTCCTGACCTGCAGGACTTCTAAGCAGGGACTCCTGAGGTCGAAGTTGAATCGAGCTGGGCCCAGGTGCCTCTGGACAGTGGGCATTCCCCAGTGACCACTGCATTATGGGAAGTGGCCAAGGTGGAGAGCCAAAGCTATTGGGACACGACCTCCAGAGGCCAGAATGGCTTTGTCAGGGGCCTCCCAATTTCATCTTCAGGAAGGGAGGGGTGTGGTGGTTCCCAGGAGAGGGGGACTCACGGGGGAAACTCCGGGGGCCACAGAAGTCACGGTCAGGCAAAGGCAACTGATCCCAGGGGCCCTCCTCATCAGAATCCCAGGCGGGGGAGACTGACGAGCTTGGAGAGCAGGAGAGAGAATGATGGCCCGAGGAGGACAAAGAGGAGGAGGATGAGCAGAGTGAGGAGTCATCCTCATCCAGCTGGTCGAACTTCCTCTTCAGTGGCCCAGTCATGGTGGGGCAGGGGGTACTCTGGGGTCCGCACACTGACAGCCTGGAATGCAAAGGAGAAACCTCTGGGTGGCAGGCCTGCAGACAGGCGGCGGCTGCTCAGTCTCGATCAACTCCCCCTTACCCTCCAAGGTGTCCTAGGCCTCCCCCTTGGCTCTGCATGCAGGGGGACGGCTTCAAGAGGCTTCCTGCCGCAGGCAGAGTACAGAGGTCCAAACCCTCCTCCTGGCACTTGCAGATTCCCACCATCTCTGCCCAAAATCCTTCCCAGGACACCAGTGGGAACCTTCCCCACTACCTCCTACAACCCACCTACACACATGCATTCACCAGACCAACAGATGGACCAACAGACCTCAGCCGGGCCTCGTTCATTCCCCGACAGGAATCCTGGGGGCTGACTCACTGGCTGGGTGATTCACGCGGCTCGCATCTGTGTGCCTTTGTGTGTGTGAGGCCGTCTGCCACAGCCTGCACAGCCCTGTACGGTGGCTCTCCTTCCCCCTCCCTCCTCCACCACCACCCCCAAACACCCCCCCAGATATACCACCCCATGCGTGGGCGCGTGCGCACACACACACACTCTGTCTCTCTCCTTCTGTCTCTGGGGCCAGGCTGACCAGGGCACTCCGGGAAACAGGCTGCCTTCCACACTGGCCCCGATTTCCAGACACAGGACTTTCCGGAGCCCCTCCTCTCCCGTGACAGAGCCACTCAGACTTTCCCTCAGAAACCCCCGCCCCACAGAAGTCCCCTGCTTCCAGGCCTGGCTGTGCTTTATGTGTCTCTAACAACTCCTGTTTGATCTTAAAAATGCATCTACATCTTGCCTCAACTCCAACATCTAGCTCTGTTTGTTTGAATTAACTTCCTATGGAAAATTATTTTTTTCCTCTCAAAACACACACACACACACACACACACACACACACACACACACACACAAAACAACAACTCTTAGTGAAACTGACCAATCAAGATGACATCCCACTGTCTCCTGTTTGTAGCTTGGTGACTTGGGGGTACCTTAGGACACAGCTTACTGTGTCTCCCCTTTAAGGGTCTCAGCCCTTGGAGCAGGGCAACCGGAGCCTCCCACAGCCTGGCTGGCCTCGGCTAAGGGGAGTGGAATCGGGGCTCCCACCCCTAAATGCCTTCGCTATCCCTGGGAATCCCCAAAGGACTCAGTCCTAAGGGCTGAGCTACCTTGTCTCTCTGTGTCCTACAGGGCTCAGGCCTGGGCCCCAGGAGGTCACCAGGAGGAAGGGGAAACGGTGCAGAGGCCCTAGTGCTGGGGAACCCCTCCCCCACTGCCATCACAGGAAATGAGAACAGGAAAAACCAACCAGAAAGCTGGCGATCTCCTCTCCTCAGGTGTCCTTTCTAAACCTTGTCCTCCTTTGTCCCCCTTTGCCAAGCCTAGGACAGAGTCTCTGGATCCTAGAGCTAGATAGTAGGTGCGAGGTCAGTAGACTTACTGGATAAAATTCATCCTGAGCACAGCCTCTCCCCACATACAAGAGAGAAGCAAGAGAAACTCCCCTCCTTGCTAACCCTTCACACTGGGCCAGGGGAAGAGAACGCACAGGTGCTTCCGGGGACTTCTCAGCGGGTAGTTTCTCAGGCTTGGCCCCCCCCGCAACCCCCCCAAAACCACAAACAAAAACAACCCAGCTCCCAGCTGACCTGCAGGCTCTCCTAGGAGTTGGGGGAACTCATGACCCAGAGCCAGGCGCACACACACATACCCTGCCCCTACCAGCCCTGTGGGGAGACCCCATCATCCTCTCCCAAACTCCAGATGCTGTCCATAGGGTGCTGAATGCCTCATCATACGCCCAAGCCCAAGGCCCACCCACCGCCAAAACCAAATGCCCACTTTGTATCTCTGCCTGGCTGTCCCTAAGAAACATAAAATTCCATAGGCCCCAAATCGAACCTCTTGTCTCTGTTCCCCACCCCCAACCTGTGCCATCTGTTCCTCTTCCTGTGTTCCCTATCTTAGTAACGGCACTGCCACCCACCCAGTTACTCAAGCCAGAAACCTGCAGCCATCCTCAACAACTCCTTCCTCCCTCTCCCTCTGGCCACATCCAAGCCCCCAGTCCTGCAAGCACACAGTAGCTCACTTAACGCACACAAGGCTAGGCAGAGACAGTGGGGACTGGGGAGGCCATCAGCATAGCATTAAGAACCTTGGCTCCAGAACCAGACTGCCTGCACGGGAACCCTGGTTTGGCTATTACTTGGCTGCGTGACCCCGGTCAAGGTCCTTAAGCTCTCAGTGTCTCCAATTCTTTGTCTTAAAACCTCACAGGGTTGGGAGGTTTACAAGAATCAATACATGTCAAGTTCTTAGGACAGTGGTAAGTGCTGAGTGAACATGGCATTCTACACTGTGGGAAAAAGGAGCTCCTGGATACAACATGTGAATCTCAATGATGTCATGCGGAATGAGAGAAGCCAGATGTAAGAATACATGTGAATGAAGTTTAAGGAAACGCAAACCCAATCAGTGAGGTGTTTGATATGCACTGGGAGCCTGGGGACTTCACACTGCTGGGTGAGTGGGTTTCTTGAAATGTTCTGTGTTACCTGGCTGGTGGTTCCACAAATGTCTAAAACTAAAAATTCATCTAGCTGTACACATAGAATTCATATGCTTTATGCATTTCATGTATGGCTCCTTCAATTTTAAGTTTATTACCTTATGTCTCTGTCCCCACTGCTACTGTCAACGTCCCCTGCCTCTGCTTCTGCTATCCCCCTGCAGCCAGAGTGATCTTCCTAAAGATCTCTGCTTGCCATCCTCATGCTTAGGAAAGCTGGGCCTTAGGATCAAGCCTAGAATTCCGGGAGAGGCTGAAGCAGGCCTGGCTGCTGCCTCCCCCTTTCCCTCACTATATTCCAGCTGAACTTGCAGTTCCCCTAATTGCCATGACCTGCCCGCCTCCTGGCCTTTGCACAAGCTGGAACCCAGCCTACTCTCCTTTAACAGTCATTTCCAAGATGGCCTCCCTGAAACCCCTATTTCTCACTCTTCACTACATGCCTCTCTGGGCTCCCACGGGCTCTGGGAATCCCCTACCCCCACCCTTCTCTCAAAGCCTTGCTGTGGCCTCACTGTCTTTCCCTCACACCAGGCAGAGGGCCTCTCTGCCTGGCCATCCCTGTACCCAAGCTTAGAGCAGAGTCTGGCACAGAGAAGGCACCTAAGGACCAGCAGAGGTGGACCTCAGTGCGACTTCCTGATCCTGTCAGTTAGTCTGGGGGTACACACGTGCAGACCAGAGATCTGCCTTTACTGGAGCCACAGGAGGGGGTGGCTCTGAGGGTAGGAAGCTCAGGCTGCCGTCAGATGCCAACACAGGCATCTCAGGAGACACCCTGTTCCCCAGAAGTAAACAAATAGATACCAAGCAAGCAGATTTAAGCCAGACACCCTGGCTCTGCCTAAGGCATGTCTACAGAATGGGAATTTAAGGTGAAGGTGTTATAAATGTCAGGAAAAACAGGGACACAGGGAAGCTACAGCCATGCTGCAGGTTCTAGTGGTGAACCCCAGCAGGATCTGCAGACCTAGAGCATAATGAGAACTAGCTCTTCCCTGATACTCCTCTGGGGTGGAGGGAGAAGGAGCAGCCCTTGGGTCTTGTGCTTCTCTGTCCCACCTGGGAATCCAGAGGCCAAGAAGCAGAGATGAGAAAAAGCCTCAGCCAGAGAGAAGGACAGGCCAAGTCAGAAAAAGGAATGAAAGATAGTGAAAGACTCCAAGAAAAGTGTCAGACAGTGAGTCAGAGGAGTGGGGAGGGGCCCTCAGCAGCTACCCAGGAATCAAAATCCCAACCATGGCTCAGTTCCCAGGGTGAACACGGCCCCCTCCTAGGGTCCTGGAGGAAGGAAAAGCAATTCCCAAGAGTTGGCTCGGACAGAAATGCCACACACACCCCAGAGGAGCCCCAGAGACAAGCCCTGAATCAAAGAGAGCGAGGCTTCTTCCGGGATCTGCCTGGGCCCTGAGATCAGGCCACCGTCCTGTCACCACACACAGGAGTGGGACAGCTAGGATGAAGGGGTGAGACTTCCCCACTCGACTACTCCCAACCGTCTACACACTCAGACCATACTGTGAATCCCAGGAAGGTCCCCTCACCCCGGGGCACCAGGCAAACAAAGGCTCTCTGGTGGCCAGGGGAATATCTCAAGGCCTCTGGGAAATCACATCGACTCCTTTCTGCAGCTCAGCAGTCCTCCTGTCCCAGCTCCCCACCAGAGCTGATACTGGGGAGAGAGCACCTTCAGCTGCCTCCATCCTCCTCCGGGAATCTGAAGAATGTGTCCTTTAACCTCAGATCCCCAGGCCCTGGTCAAGCCAGCTCCCCCCAGCACCTGGGGTCACATGACTCCAGACTCTCAGGAACTACTTCCTGGGACAAGGAAAAGACACCTCTGAGTACCTCTGGCCCCCACTGGCATTGGCTAGAAAAACACTCTGGGCAGCAGCAGAGAGAGGGCAGACAGGAAGCCTTAGCCTACCCCTTCCCCCCATCTCTCAGAAAGTGATCCTGGGGGAGGGCACAGTTCCTCAGCCTTGGCCTCCAAGGCCTGACACTGGGTAGGTGCCAAATGTTTGCTGCCTACAGGAGGCCAACTGCTCCTGCAGAAGGGAAATTGCACCTGACAGCAACTGCTTCCTCCAGCTAAGCAAGGCCTCCTTCATTCTCATTCATTCAACAAATATGGAGCTCTCACGGCATGCCAAGCACTGTGTCAGGCACTTGGGCCGACAGGGAACAAGACCCACACTAGGGTTGCACTCTTGCAGCTTTGAATTTAGGAACAAGGAGTATAGTTACAAAACTTTGGTGAGTGCTGGGATGGCAGGTGGGAGGGGTGGGAAAGGACGGGGAAAGCTGAGGGTAAAAAGAATCTCTAGGAGGAAAAGAGGTAGAAAGTTCCAGAGGGGCACAGCAGGAGAAAGCTAGCCAGAATGGTGAGGGGGAGGGGCGTCCTGGGACAGGTTTCGAGAGCCAGGGCTGACAGGGCAGGCTTTAGCCTGAGGGCCCTGGAAGCCACAGAAGGGTTTAAGTAGGGAGTGACAATACCAGATTTGCATTTTAAAAAGATGGCTCAGTCCCGGACCAGAGGGGGGGGTGTGACTAGTTGGCCCCGGGCCAGGGTTAGGTGAGTGATGACAGGACAGGGAAGGCAAAGGAGAAAGGGGACTAGACTTGCGGACTTCCGGATGAGACAGAGGAGGGTGCTGATGTCAAGGACTGGGGGGCGAGCGGAGGAGGCCTGCTCCAGAGGGCTGTGAGACATCTGAGTGGAGGTGTGGGGTGGGCAGTGGAGCCGGGGAGGGCTCCTCGGTGTCAGGAGTGTGGGCTCTGTGTGTGACTGTGCCAGAGAGCTGGGGTGACTAAGTGTGTGAGGGCTGCTGTGGTGGGGACATTCAAGGGTGCGAGTCTGTGGAAGGGCCCCCAGGGAGGGGAAACTGAGGACCGGGAGGAAGTACGTGCTGGAGAGGGGAGAAGTGCGTGGGAGAGAGCCTACGTGTGCCCGCGGGTGTCCGGTGGGGCTGCTGCGCCCGTGACTCACAGCGGCGGCCTCTGCGTGTGACGGTGACTGACAAACAGGTGAGCGTACGACACAATCCCTCCTCCCTCCCTCCCTCCTGCCGGGGTCCGTGACTCACGAAGCCTCACTCCTCCTCGATCTTCCCTCCACTCCCTCCCTGACCCCCGCCGGCCGGGGGCGCCAGGCACGCGCCGCAGCCCGCCCCCGGTGAGGGGGGGAGCCCGAGGAGGAAGGCGACAAATGTCACCTGCTCCGGCCACGCGAGGAACTTCTGAAAAGTTCTCTGGCAACTGGGTCAAAAGGAAACTCCTGTGGACGCGCACACCCCGTCACCCCGCCACCAGCGCCAATCTCCGCTCGGCCGCCACCCGCACCGGGCTCGGGGCGCCGCGACTTCTCGGGGGTACCGGCGGCGGCGCGGGGGAGGGGAGCGGAAAACCTGCCACTCTCTCCTCTCCGCCTCCCCTCCCCGGACGCCGGCCGGCCGCGCGCAGTCAGGGGCCGAGCCGGGCCGTCCCCGCCCCGGCGCCAGGGATTGAGGAGCAAGTGGCAGGGGCCGGAGGGGCGCAGCCCCCCGCGCGGGACGCCCCCTCCCCAAGGTCCCGGCCAGCCGGGCCCGCAGCCCCTCGGCGCTCACCTGCGATCCGGGAGCTCGCCCGGGACACCGACGCGATCCGCGTCCCGGCCGGGTACGGCCCCCGCGCCGCGACCCCGTGTGCGCTCGGCCGGGCAGCCGTCTGCCCAGCCGCCCCTCTGGCTCTGCGCGTCCGGCAGCGGCGGCGGCGGCGGGAGACTGGCTGCGCCCGGCCCCGCCCGCCGCTCCGCCCTCCTCGTCAGTGGAAAACTCCGGGGCTCGCAGCGCTGACGCACGCCCGGCCTCCCGCCAGGCCGCCCGGCAGCCCCGCCCCGGAGGCGCCACCTCCCCCCGCCCCGAGCCCGGCGAAGCGGCCCGCGGGGCCTCCCTGCGGACTCTGACCCCGCGCGGGCGCCGGGACCAACCTGCGCCCTCAGTCGCCCTCGCCCGTCCCCCTCCCACAGGTTCTTGAAGTCGCCGACGCTCCCAACCGGCAGAGCGGGGTCGAAGAGATCCCCCACCTCGCAACACGGCCCCCGTTCGCGGATGGGTAGACTGAGGCCCGGAGCAGAGCGGAGCGTCCGGAAGGCCACCCGGCGACGGTGGCAGAGCCGAGGCCTCCTCTAGGCTTTCACCCCCACCCTGCCCGAGGCAGTTGCTGTCATCCAATCTAAACGTCCTTCCTCAGCGCCCTCCTTACCACCCACCCCCAGATCCGCCTGAAAAATAAACTGTGACTGGAGAGGAACCTGGGCAGGGAGAAAGGGGGACCGGGGGGCGGGGGGAGGTCATCTGTGGGCCTGACCTTCACCTCTGCCCATTGGTCAGAGACCCTGCAGAAGCCCTGAGCTGGGAGTTCCTGGAAACAGCTCCCCCCTACCCACTCCCTCCCTATACCTCCTAAAAAAAAAAGAGAGAGAGAGAGAGCGCGCGCGCGCGAGACAGAGAGATGTCTTCCAAGCCAGACACCCTGGCCACTCAAAATGGCCCACTGCCTTCTCTACTCCGGCCAAGGCCTTTCCTGACTAGGGGCCAGCTCTCCCTGATTACTGCACAGGGGAAAGTGTGTGCATGCCCCGGCAGCGATCCCTGGCCAGGAGACCATCCTCTGCCCTTCTCCCCAACCTCAGATCAGACCTTACCCAGCACACATGTCCCTTGAGCGTTTCTACCTTCACGCTTTTGCTACACAGCGTTCCTCTCGCCTGGAATGCCTGTCTACCTTCTCGCTGCTTACCAGAATCTCATCGCCTTTAAGGTCTCAACTTGCGCTGCCTCCTCCAGGGAGCCTTCGTGGGAGCTTGACCCTCCCCCTCCCAGTCCTGCTCCCGCTGCATTCTGGGTTTTTCTCTGACTGTCCTAGATGAATGCTCTCACTGACTAGCCCAACCCTCAGGATTCCTTTCTACCTTCCCCCAGGTGGGGGGTGGGGGTGACCTCTCCAGCATGGATGGCTCTGGGCTGGAGATGATGGTGAGGGCCCCTGAGCCACAGGTGCTTATGTAGAGCCAACCAGAAGGGGTCTGCCTGCCCTTCACCTTTCCAGGGAAGAAAAATAGGAGGAAAGCAGGTTGGAGGAAGCTACAGCTCTTGCCCTTGCTGTATGTATGGAGTGTGTATGTCTGGGGGACCTGTAGGGACAGGTATCTGGCAGCTGGAGCCAAGCTTCCAGTGACTTCCCAGTGTCCTCAAATGAAGTCTCAACTCTTTGGGGCCTACAAAGCCCAAATAATCTGGCCCTTGCCCACCTTTGCAGCCTTACCACGCTCTCCTTATGCTCCCAACCCCCACTCCCCTGTTCCATTTCAGTGTCTGTAATAGGTATACGTGTCTTTTTATTTATACCCTATACATGTAATATTGGTACAGCTGTATGTAGCTTTAAATTACTTGTGAGGTATTCTGTTCTAAAACTCATTAAGTTTCTTCCAGCCTTCTCTCTGCACTCCCACCCACACCTCTTGATAACCACTCCAGTCCCTTGGCCAAGGCTCGTTTTGGGGGCTGTGTCCTCCTCATCCTGATTCAGACTTCCCAGGATGCTCATCTCCAGCCTGTACTTACCTCACACTCAGTTGGGTGGTTTACTTGTGCATTTCCTTGCGTTGTCTGGGAGTGGTGGGAAGGCAGGGGCTGTGTCTGACTCTCCTCCGTGCTTGGTAAGAACCTGTTGAATACATTAAGTATACTTAGTAAATGTGTACAGGGAGCTGGGGCTCTAGGAGTGTGCCGGGCTGGAAGTGGAGATGGAAGGGTCATCAGCATACAGCGGTACACTGAAGCCACGGGTGTGGCTAAGACAGCTCAAGAGGGAGTTTAAAGGCTCCAGAGCTGGGTGTTGTTAGAGGTGACTCAGCCCTTAGGGCTATGATGGCAGGTGGCCACCCACCCACCACCACCCCCTCAGATATTCAGCCCTGTCCTCCCTGTAACTGCTGGTTGCAGACCGTTTTGGTTCCAAGGAATCCTTTCTTCTACTGCTGCCTCCTTCCTGCCTCAAATCCTCGGGTCAGGTCCCCAGGAGGAGGGAGGTTCTATGACTTAGAGTGCAGTGAAGTTCTAGTTGTCTCCTCTCTCTCTCTGGACTTCACTCTTCCAATGTGTAAAATGGAGGCATTGGACCAGAGAACCCCACCAACTTCAACATTCCTTGAGTTACTTTCTAGAAGTCACTGCCTGCTGATCATCTGGGCAGGATTGAGCACGGGAGTTAATGCGGGTGTCTCAGGCTGCCTAGGTTTGCATTCTGCTGGCCAGTGTGCTGGGAAAACTAGATGGGACAGAGACCAGGGCAGGGAGTTGGCAAGGGCTGGAGTCGGGGCTTAGAGCAGCGAGCCCAATGGTTGGTGGGGTTTGGGGGGCAGGAAGGGAAGGAGAGAAAAAGAGAAAATATAGGAGAATAAAAATAATCAAATAAGTGATGTGTTTTCTCCAGCAAAGTGTCTCCCTGTTCTGGGATGGGCTTACCAGATGTTCCCCAGATGTTGTTGGTGATGGGAAACATCTCCCTCTGGGATCCCGACTAAGCTCTTCCTGTTCATGGGGAAATGAAGGGTCTGTTCCAAGGCAAGGAGGGTGGGGTCTGGAGCAGCATCCATCTGTGACTATGGCACATACATAGGCAGAGACACACCCACAAACCCTCAGGGAATTTCTGAATACTTAACAAGAGTCCAGAAAATTTCTCAAACATTCAGCATCCCTGGACCACCCATTTTAGGTAAATAAAACTATTACCAGTTTTAAATAAATATTTTTCAAACTTAAAAAGGAATGATCCCATCTGAAAAACTAAAATTAAAAGAGGAATGCCAAATGTGGAAGATTGAGAATTAACCAGATCGGTCATGCATTTTTGGTGGGTGAGTTGATGCAATCACTTTGGAAAATAACGTGACAGTACCTAGTAAGGCTGAACATAGGTAAGCTCTATGATCATCTAATTCTATTTAACAGTGTATTCCCAAGAGGGAAACAAAGTGCTTATGCCCACCAAAAGACACAAAAATTGTATAGTAGTAGTTTTATTCATGACAACCTAGAACTGGGAACAACCGAGGTGTCCAATGGATGAGTGGAAACAAACTGATTTATCCTGCAATGGAATGTTATACAGCAATGAAAAAGAACAAATGCTTGACCCTTGCCAGGACAGGATAAATCTTTAAAACATTACATTGATTAGGGGTGCCTGGGTGGCTCAGTTGGTTAAGTGTCTGCCTTCCACTCAGGTCGTGATCCCAGGGTCCTGGGATGGAGTACTGCCTCCCCCCGACCCCCCTCACCCCCAGAGTCTGCTTCTCCCTGTGCCCCTCCCCCAAGTCATGGATGTGCAGGCTTTCTCTCTCCCACTCTCTCCCTCTCAAATAAAATCTTAAAAACAAAACATACTGACTAAAAGAAAGCAAGCACAAAAGAGCAGTAACTGTAATTCCATTTTTTTATATAAGTTTAAACAGTGGAACTAGATAGATAACATTATCTTTGGGGGGTATTCAAGGGGAAGAGCCATAACAGAACCTTCTGGGATGCTGGAGATGTTCTATATCTTGATCTGGACAGTGGTTGGACAGGTACATACATAGGTAAAAATTCAAGTTCCCCACTTCAGATTTGTTCAGGTTCCTTTATGTAAATTTCACCTTGCTAAAAGGAGCAGGGAGGGAGGGCTTGGCAATCAGAGTGAGGTGATTGGGACAGGGATGCCCTTTGTCTCAGCCTTCCACCAGGAAGTCACCCTACCTCCTTACCAATGAGGAATACCAGGGGCTCAAAGGTCAGGTTCAACTCTTTAGATTTCTGAGATGGGTAAGAATTTTATTCCATCATGATTCTTAGATGAAAGAGGACTCATGTTATTTTGTACCCATAAGTTTTACAGTTTTCGCTCTTGTGTTCAGGTCTTCGATCCATTTAGTTAGTTTTTTTATATGGTATAAGGTCAGGGTCTAACTTCGCCCTTTTGCATGGGAATATCCAGTTTTCCCAGCACCATATTTTGAAAAGATGTTATTTCTCAACATCAAATCAAAACGGCTGAGTCCACCCGAGAACTACCTCCCTCAGCTGGAATACTGTCCAGTGTTCCAGACCAATCTCATCACCTCTGAGCCTTGTCTGAGAAATGGGGGCACCTTTCCCTGTCCCAGGTAGCCTGGCTCTCTGATTGTCAGTCTGTATTGTCTGCTTATGGCTAATACACTCCTTACCCTAGCCTATGGATTCACGGAGAGTAGCTGCTGTCCAGAAACAGCAGAGCTGAGGTGGGGGAGGAGTTTGGTGAGGCTGGGAACAGAACCAAAGTCCTGTCTCCTTAGGGGATCAAAGGTCCCTCTCTGGGCAGTTCACGGCACCACCTCCTCCTCTCCCCAGTCCTATGTTGGGGAGTCTTGCTCATCTCCACCTTGCCTCCTCCTCTTCCCCTCAAAGGAACTCACCCCTGGCCCTCATCCCTCCACCCACACCAGTCCCCACAACAAACTAAAGGGGTGCCTCCCAGACCAGCAGCCTCTGGATCAGCAGAGAACTTGTTAGAAATGCAGATTCTTGGGTTCTCCCCAGACCCAGAAAATCAGGAACTCCTGCAGTGGGGCCCAGCAACCCATCTTCCAGCAGCCCTCCAGTGGATTTGGATGCACGAAGGGGCTTGGGCCCCACTGAGCTAAGGCCTTGGGAAGCAAAACCCAAGAAAGGGGACTGTCTTCAAGTACAGGTCTTGAACACTCTTGTTGTCAAACTGGAAGACTTTTGAATGGAGATCTGTGGATTAAAAATCTGAGCAGTGAGTTCTGGGTCAAAGGATTTTGACAGATATTGCCAAACCGCCCTCCCTAAAAGTTGCCCCAATTGAACTCTCCTGGGTATCTGAGTGAGCCTGTTTCCCAACACTCTCCCTGGCACTGGCCTGACAGGGGTAACAGAGAAGATGCCTTAGTGTTTTCGTTGCCATTTCTCTAGTTGAGAAAAGTTGAGACTTTTTTTAAGATTTTATTTATTTATTTGAGAGAGAGAGAGAGCGCACGCGCACATATGAGAGGGGAGAAGGTCAGAGGGAGAACCAGACTCCCCATGGAGCTGGGAGCCCAATGTGGGACTCGATCCTGGGACTTGTGGATCATAATCTGAGCTGAAGGCAGTTGCTCAATCAACTGAGCCACCTAGGCACCCTTAAGTTGAGACTTTTTAAAGTCACTTGGATTTCTCTCTAAACAGCTGGTTTATATTCTTTACATATTTCACAGAGGATTATAGGATTAAATCTTTGAGGACTAAGGAGATGAGCCCTTCTCTCTGTCACTCATGATGCACTCACTCCCACTTTCTTTTCTACCTCGGTTTATAGTATATTTTATACAGAAGTTTTATTTTATTTTATTTTTTACAGAGAGAGAGAGATCACAAGGAGGCAGAGCAGCAGGCAGAGAGAGAGGGGGAAGCAGACTCCCCACTGAGCAGAGAGCCCGATGTGGGGCTCGATCCCAGGACCCTGGAATCATGACCTGAGCCGAAAGCAGAGGCTTAACCCACTGAGTCACCCAGGCGCCCCAGAAGTTTTAAATTTGTATATAGTCCAATTTCTTAAGTATTTAGGGGTACTGGGTTTTAGGTGCTCCATTCCCTATCATAATATTATAAATTCACCTATTCTTTTCTCTAGAGTTTTAAGGTTTATTTTTAATATGTAAATCCTTTATCCATTTGGAAATTATTTTGACTTAAGGAATGGAATAGTGTGCCCACCTTCTTTTTTCCCCAAATACTTAGCTAAGTTTTTAAGCTACCTTTTTCTTCTAATTTAATTGTTACCTTAAATGGATAAATTATCTGGTTTTCTATTCTGGTTCACTGAGTTGTCTATTTAATCTCTGGGTACCAGATTGCTTTACAAATTATAATTTCATAATGTGTTTTTATCATCTGATAGGTCTAGCCCCACCATGTTACTTTTCTTTTCCAAGACATTCCTGGCTCATACTTATTTGCCTTTTTGAGTTTCATGTCATTTTTTGGACAAAAATACAGTGAATAGGGGCACCTGGCTGGCTCAGTGGGTTAAAACCTCTGCCTTCGGCTCGGGTCTTCATCCCGGGGTCCTGGGATCGAGCCCCACATTGGGCTCTCTGCTCCGTGGGGAGCCTGCTTCCTCCTCTTTCTCTGCCTGCCTCTCTGCCTGCTTGTGATCTCTGTCTGTCAAATAAATAAATAAAATCTTAAAAAAAAAAAAAAGCCTCGACCTTCGGCTCAGGTCATGATCATAGGGTCCTGGGATCAAGCCCTCCATCGGGCTCTCTGCTTGGTGGGGAGCCTGCTTCCTCCTCTCTCTCTGCCTGCCTCTCTGCCTACTTGTAATCTCTGTCTGTCAAATAAATAAATAAAATATTTTAAAAAAAATACAGTGAATATTTTAATTAAAATCACATTAAACAAAAAAAGTCACATTGAATTAATAGATTAATGGAGCATTGACATTTTTATAATATTGTGTTCTTTCCATTCTAAAGTACAGGATAGAAATTTCCCTCTCTAATCTTTTTTTTTTTTTTTTTAAGATTTATTTATTTGACAGATAGAGATCACAAGTAGGCAGAGAGGCAGGCAGAGAGAGAGAGAGAGGGGAAGAAGCAGGCTCCCAGCTAAGCAGAGAGCCCGATGCGGGGCTCGATCCCAGGACCCTGGGATCATGACCTGAGCTGAAGGCAGAGGCTTTAACCCGCGGAGCCACCCAGGCGCCCCTTCCCTCTCTAATCTTAATATTATCTTTATAAAGGGTCTTAGGTGTCCTTAGAATATTTTTCTAAATATCTTTTTTATTGTAATTGCAATTTCCTCCTATTATATTTCCTGACAACTTGTATTTTTTTAATGTAAAGGATGTTTTGCATATTAACCTTGGAAACTACTACTATCTCAAATTCCCTCTTTTTCTTTTCGTTTTTAAAGATTTTATTTATTTTTTTGTCACAGAGAGAGAGAGAGCACAAGCAGGGGGAGCAGCAGGCAGAGAAGAAGGCTCTCCTGTAAGAAACGGAGCCCAGTGTGGGATTTGATCTATGGTGACCTAAGCCGAAGGCAGATGGTTAATGGACTTAGCCACCCAGGTGTTCCTATCCTGAATTCTTTTATTGTTTCTAACAGTTGTGCAATTTTCACTCATTCCATTTATACATAATTTTGCTAGTCTGTTGTATATATATAAATATATATATATTTATATAAACAAAGCAAGGATGGTTGTGGGATATTTGTCAAATGTCTTTTTAGCACTTATTAAGATATTATGTAGTTCTCTTTTGATCTATTAATATGTTCTATTTTGTTAGATTCCCTAATATTATTGAACCATTTGCATTACTAGGATAAACTTACTTGGATATGATGGTTGATTCTTTTGAGATGTTGTTGATTTGTATTTGCTAGTATTTTGAAAAAAAAATTTTTTTTTTTTTTTTTGCCTCTCAAGTTCAATCATACTTCATTACTATTCAGATTCTCTACATTCCTTCTTACCATTTATTTTCCTGATAGGTCATGAGCTGATGGGGCCAATTAAATGTCTTCTTATGCTTGATCCAGTTTCTACCTGCATTATCTATCTATATATTGTTATTCTGAACTTTCATATCTTATTTTTTTATTTTTTAATAAAACAATTTTTTTTTAAACTCAGAGAGAGATCACAAGTAGGCAGAGAGAGAGGAGGAAGCAGGCCTCCCGCTGAGCAGAGAGCCCGATGGGGGGCTTGATCCCAGGACCCTGAGACCATGACCTGAGCCGAAGGCAGAGGCTCAACCCACTGAGCCACCCAGGTGTCCCTCATATCTTATTCTTGACTTTGAAGCTATAGAGATTTATTATAAAGGTGCACAGAGATTTCTAAAAACTAGATTATTAATGTGGATACTGCTCTCTCCTTTCAGCTTCCTTGAGTCTCATTTAACATTTTCATTGGTAATTGCAGCCTCAGCTCCGTATTTTCTTGTATAACTTGTTTTAACTTAGATTTTTATGTGTCCGAAGTCATTTTGGTAATACTACATGTCTTCTACACAACATACAATAGGAGATTGTTTTATGATTCAACGTGAGTCTTTTTTCTGTTATAAGGATGGGTTTATCCTATTTACATTTGTTGATATAGCTGATATATTAGTCTTAATTCTGTCGTCTTATCTCTATCATGTTTTCCATTTTAATGCTTCCTCTGCTTTTGTTTTACCACGTGTATGTTTGGTCGTCTTTGATGTGCATGTGTGCACACACATGTGTTTGTATTTTTGTCTGAGGATTGGAAAGTTTACAGTCTGTTTCTAATTTTTCTAGTGGTTGCCTGTGTATTGATTTATTTCTCTGCCAGGAGAAGAAAATCTTCAAATGTAAGGGAAAGAGTCATCTCAAAGGCTGAGCCTTGACACCATAGTTCTGTCTTCAAATTCTTGATATCTTAGCCTCAGTGTGAAAAATGATTGTAGTCTCGCCCTGAAGCCAAAGGTTGAGGGTGATCAAGATATTGACCGTGCCGCCCAGAGCTGCCAGCGCCACAAAGGCAGTATTTTGCCTTATTTTGTCTTATTTCAGAGCCTCATGTGAGTATCTCTCCCCACTAGCCCATGTACTTTGTTCAAAAGTGTCTTGTGCTTGCTGTCCATTTCTCTGCACAGTAGTGAAGAGACACAGAGAGGCCATGAATGGAGTGCATTGACTCTTCTTGCTGCTTGTTTTCACACATTCCGAGATCAGGAGCCAGATTGTTGCCCGACAGCTGGTCTTCGTGCATACAGTGGTGTGAGGCTGGTGTTCCAATGCAAGTTGTGTGTGTGTGTTTGTGTGTTTTCTTTTAAGTCTGTGGACGGATGCTGGTAGATCAGTCAGCGTACCAGCAGATAAAGGCACGCTTAGAAGAGGATGATTTTAGGCAAGCTTGTTTACAAGGACTGCTTAGAAACGTGTAGGTGTAGGAGCACCTTGGGGGATGTTGCAATAGCCATGACACACCAGAGCTGTTCCCATCAACAGGCCTGAAGGGAAAGGGGATGGTCACCAGACCGAGAACTGAGCAGAGGAGGCTGGCTTCCGTGGGACCCCCAGCAGCACCCCCACTGCTGAAGAACGTATCCAACACGGGGAGACTCGTGGCAGGGAACCAACAAGCTAAATGCCCATTTCCACGCTCTTCTCTCTCCTTTTCCTGCTGGGGTTCCCATAGCTGACCCCACCTGGAAGCTAGAAGCTCATTCATCTCATCTTACAAGGGAATTTGGTGATAAATAGAACAAAGAGTCATCGAGTACATCTCCCTCCTGTTTTTCTGGAAACATGTGGAGAGCTGACGCATCAGGGGTACACGCATTAGGAATGCTTTCAACTACCACTACTAGAGAATCCAAGTTACGGCGATTTAAAAATAGACGGTTTACTTCTCTACGATAACAGGAAGGCTGGATGTAGGCAACCACGGACATTCAGTAATGTCAGTGCTGATGTCCCTAGAATTCTCTCAGCATTTACCTCGTGCTGGTTGCTTCATATTTGCAAGATGATGGCCCAGCACCAGGCATCATGACCACGGTTAAGTTAGGAAGAAGTGGAAGAGGGCTACCAGCATGTATGCCCTTTTTATTCAAAACAAAACCAAAGACTTTCACAGATGTGCCCTCAGCAGACTTCACATCGTATTTCATTGGCCAGCATTGGTTTCGTGGTCTCACAGCAGCCAGGGAGGCAGGGAAAGTGGGAAATGGGCTGGTCGTGATTGATTTAGACTCCTTATAATTAACTGCCTGAGATTGGAGATGTTGGTGCATGGATCAAAATCAGGAATCTGTTATCAGGAAAGAGGGGAGGGGATAAATTCTGCCTCAACAGTGAACAAGGCTTGCCACAAGTGGTTTTAGTCAACAATAAAGCCAATTGTCTGGAGCACTCACTCAGGACAGAAATTGCTCATTCACACTATGTGCTATTGATTTTATGTGACACCCGAAAGTGTTGTTTGATCAAGTAATTTTGCCTAAATCTTGCTCTGCTCTGAGTCTATGATTTAATTTACAAGCCACAGTTTGAATCATGCGTTGGTGTTTGCTCTAAGTTCAACAACTTTAAGGGTGTTTCTCTGGTTTTGATCTTTTCTCTGTCTTTGGTGGCATAACGCATCATTATCACATAGACCTGATATCACCCACATTCTGGAAGGATTTGATTGGCTTTCTGCCTAGACTGCAGGGCCTGATGTGAGGATGATGCAAATATCTCAGTGGGCCTCATGCCACTATTGGACAAAGTTTCATAATAGACAATGCCTCAGGGACTAGCGGAAATGCATTACCAGCTAACAAAATCCTATTTTCAGAAATCTATTCCCACATCTGTCCTTCTTTTTTTTTTTTTTTTTCAAAAGATTTATTTATTTATTTGACAGAGAGAGAGAGAGATCACAAGTAGGCAGAGAGGCAAGGGGGAAGCAGGCTCCCTGCTGAGCAGAGAGCCCACTGAGGGGCTCTATCCCAGGACCCTGAGACCATGACCTGAACTAAAGGCAGAGGCTTAACCCACTGAGCCACCCAGGCGCCCCTCACATCTGTTCTTCTGATTCACACTTTTTTTTTCTACTTGTGTAAAATCATCCCTTTCTACACACTCATCTACCCTGATCACATTTGAACCCACATATGATCACCTTTGATACTGCACAGTTTTGTTACTATTTCTCATACTCCTTTTTCGCTTAACGAACTTCTTTTGAACTACTGTTTCATCTTTATGATTTGGGGCCACACTACCATAGTGTAGTAACAACAAAATGGAAATATGACGAATGTAAACAATAACATGAATGTGGTTGCAAATATCTTAGGGGCGCCTGGGTGGCTCAGTGGGTTGAGGCTCTGCCTTCCGCTCAGGTCATGATCCCAGGGTCCTGGGATTGAGCCCAGCACCAAGCTCTCTGCTCAGCGGGGAGCCTGCTTCCCCCTTCTCCCTCCCCCTCTGCCTGCCTCTCTGCCTACTTGTGATCTCTCTCTGTCAAATAAGTAGATAAAAAAAGAAAATATCTTAGCACGTTGAACTATAGTTAATGGCATTCTCTTTACTAAATATGAGCTGAATCAAATAAGTTCTGGTACAGGGGCACCGAAAGAACTGTGATGATTGTTGCAAGGTAACGGATTTGTATGGAAATCATCACTTGTTTCACATTTTAAAGAAAGATGTATTTATTTATTAGAATAAAGATGAGGAGGGGGAGAAGGAGAGGGAGAGAGAATCTTGAGCCGATTGCACATTGAGTGTGGTACCTACATCATGACCTGAGCCAAAATCAAGAGGCAATCGCTTAACCGACTGAGCCACCCAGGCTCCTCACTTACCTCCCACTGATGAAATGTACATAAACAAAATTGCAAGTTGTCCTATGACATTCCCAATTCTCACACATGCTCACGGCGCCTCGCTGCAACACTCCACCTGAGGTATTTCTCTGGTCACAGGATGGTGCTCAAGTGGCACATGGGGCAGGCTGGGAGTGCCAAGGAGCTAACGCCCCAGATGCAGACCTTCCCCTGGGCGGACTAAGGTGGAGGCCTCTCCAGGGCATGTTGCATGTAGCATCCCAGAGGCCCCAGCGACACTGAGCCATAGTTGCCCACAGCAGCAGGCACACATCAACACACACTGTGGGGTGGTTTCCTTCTCTTCCCTACCTCCCTTTCTCTCCATTGGTACTTCATGGGATCACGTCCCAAGTGAAACGCTTCTATTCAGATCTTTGTCTCAGGGTCCTCTTCTGGGGGAATTGAGACCAAGGCTATTTTTTCTCTGAAATTCCCTGCTGGCCATGAGATTCATGAACCCCACTTTAGGAAAGTCTTCTCTAGAAGACTCTGCTGATTTTACAAATGCCTGATGCCCAGAGCCAGGGGTCATTCTATGGTCACAGGCAGCCCAGTTCCCTGTCATGGAACCAGTGTAGGAGGAGGCCCTGATGCCTTTAGGGGCTGCATTGGAGGGGCTGGCCCGAACTCCTGACCCAGATGTAGCACATAGGGACCTTGAGGAATGAGGGATGGGGTGGCTGAGGGGCTGGGTGTGACCACTCTGCTCCTCCACATTTCCCTGAGCCCCTCCCAGTTTGTGGTCCAGCCTCTGCTTCCAGCCCCCAGCAGCGAAATGGAGGTTTTTCTGGGTCTTTCTTTCCTGAAGAAGTTCTCCCCAAACATCCCATACATCACCTGCATGCTTCTTTCTGGGATCCCAGTTCTGTCGAACTCAAAAGATACTGTGAGATGGATTTACATCCATAGCAGAAGGGGAGAGATTTTTCTCTGCTTTTTTCCCCTCTTACCTATGAGAGAAGCTTGTGACCCTGGCAACCATTTCCAGAAGAAGAAATTGGCTTCTAGGAATGCTTGGGTGGCTCAATCAGTTAAGCGGCTGCCTTTGACTCAGGTCATGATCTCGGGGTGGTGGGATCGAGGCCCACATTGGGCTCCTTGCTCAGCGGGGACCCTGCTTCTCCCTCTCCATCTGCCTGCTACTCTGCCTACTTGGGTTCCCTCTCTCTTTCTGTCAAATAGATGAGTGAAATATTTATTTTTTTTTATAAGATTATTTATTTGACAGAGAGAGACACAGAGACAGAGGGAACACAAGCAAGGGAGTGGGAGAGAGAGAAGCAGGCTTCCCGCTGAGCAGGGAGACCCATGTGGGGCTCGATCCCAGGACCCTGGGATCATGACCTGAGCTGAAGGCAGACATTTAACAACTGAGCCACCCAGGCACCCAGGTGAAATCTTTAAAAAGAAAAGAAAAAAAAAAAAAAAAGAAAAAAAAGATGTTGGCTTCTAGCCCAGCTTTCTAAATAATATGATCATCCATTCCAAATACCCAACCCACAGACCTTTTCTTATTTCCATTTGACAGATGGGACACCTAAGACCAAGATGGAAATTATAGCATGAGCCCAGTGACTCTCCGACAGTGATTTGCCATTCCATTTCCACAGCAGTCTTGTGAGGGAGTCTGTTTAAGCCACAAACTTACCCTCAGGATCACCCACAACCCCAGGATGAGTAGAGGCGGTTGGAGTCATGTTCCACTGGTAAAACCACCTGCCCTCTGGGCTGCGCCCTTTTCAAGTCCTTCATCATGGTTTCTGTGGGACCAACACAGGTGTCATCCAGGGCAACACAAATGTCCAGGGCCAGTTCCTCTGCAAAAAGTTCACTTCTGTCACATTCACTGAACTCTGAAGCACACAGGGGCCTAGATTCACCTGGGGAGCAGCGAGGGAGAGGGATCTTAATGAATCCGACGGAGCCCTGCCCTCCCACAGAGAGCTCAGAGGCTAAAAAGTAAGATAATCCACTCAGGAGAAGCTAGAGTATCCTAAGGGCCACAATAATAACAGTTGTGATGGTTTAAAAACATGGTCTTACGGGCACCAGGGTGGCTCAGTTGGTTAAGCCACTCCTTTCGGCTCAGGTCACGATCCCAGAGTCACAGAATCGAGTCCCACATCAGTCTCCCAGCCCCATGGGGAGTCTGCTTCTCCCTCTGACCTCCCCTCTGATGCTCTCTCTTACTCTCTCTCTCAAATAAATAAATAAAAATCTTTAAAAAAAAAAAACAAAAAACAAGTCCACAAATTCTTTTACACCCTTCTTATTAAAAGGAGGAATCTAATTCCTTTCCCCTAAGTATGGGCCAGCCTGGGTGACTTGCTTCTCATGAATCCAATGTTGAGGAAGTGATACTGTGTAATTTCCAAGGTAAGCCACTGCCTGCCTGTTTCCTGGGACACTCACCCTTGAAAACCCAGTCACCGGACTCTGAGGAAGCCTGGAGTACTTGAAAAAAACCATACGTAGGTGTTTTCATCAAGCCCCAGCTAAGGTCCCTGACAGCCAGCCTTAAAGGCCACATATATGAGTAGGCTTCAGATGATCCCAGCCTTTGTGCCTCTCCAGTTATGGGCTGTCTTTACTAAGTCCCAGCCATCTTATAAATTCATGAGCAAAATAAATGCATATTTAGCGATTAAATCCCGAGGGTGGTTTGTTAGGCAGCTAAACCCATTACAGAATGATATTCACAATGAATCCTCCAGACAATCCTATTAGGCAGATACAATGGGATCCCCACATTGTGGAGGAGTGCCGCACCGTGATCATGTGACCTGTCTGCATCATAGAGCCTGTAAGTGGCAGAACCAAGACCTGAGGCAGTAGTGTGCGGGTAAATGTTTACCAACCAGGGACTGGTGTGTGGGGGGGAGGGAAGGGATCAAGATCTGCGGTGTTTACCAATTTCCACAGTGTAAATTCTCCCACTGTGGCAGATTTCAAGCACCACAAGAGAGGCTGAGAAGAGATGGGCACGCTCCTGGCAGCTCTCCAGGCGGTTTGGGCCCGCTCCAGTGCACCACTGAGTGGAGGCCGCCAACACCAGGAACCGTGTCCTGAGATGACAGGGATTTTAGTGAGCGCCGATCAGGGGAGTCTTCTTGCAATGTAGGTAGAATTTTTTGCGGAAAAGTCCTTCGGGGCATTCACGCGTGCTGTTTACCAAACTATGCCAGACACTATTGTAGTCACTGATCATTAGTGGCACGTTAACATGGACAAGGTCTCTGCTCTCATGGAATTTTCTTCTCAGTGGGACAGAGATGGAGAAACTCAAAGGTATAGGGCATATTGAGAAGTTTCAGTTATTCTAGGAGTGGGAGATGGAGAGGGAAGTGGAGCCCTGAAGAGTTAGCATGCCATAGCTGGTTCCCAGGAGGGGAGATGGGTTGGTGGCTCCCTTCCTTCTTCAGGCCCTTCTCTTTGGGGAAACCCCGAGTCCAAAAAGTCTCAAGTCTATTGGACTGGGAGTAGCCCCTCCTAGCCCAAGGAGGCAGCTCCAGGAAAAGGAGGGGACACAGGCTTCCCAGTATTACCTCCACGAGCCTCCCTCCCACAGCCATCCCTCCAGATGTTATGAGAAGTTCCCTGAAGTTGGCCTTGAAGCTCCTCAGGCTGGGTCCCTGTCCCCAGGATCTGCGATGGGGAGAAGAATCAGTGCATAATCTTGAAGTAATACCCACTTGAAGCTATCTTTTTTTTTTTTTTAAGATTTTATTTGACACACAGAGAGAGCACAAGCAGGGGGAGAGGCAGAGGGAGAAGCAGACTCCCCACAAAGCAAGGTAAGCCACCTCCCCCACCCCCCCCCCACCCCCCCACCCCCGGCCTCCCGGCCCATGGGACTGGATCCCAGGACTCTGGGATCACGACTGGAGCCAAAGGCAGTGGCTTAACCAACTGAGCCACCCAGGTGCCCTGGAGCAGATTCTTTTAACTGGAAGAAAAAAAAAAATGCTTCTAATCCAAAGGATTCTGTGCTCTGAATACCTTGTCAAGCACAGCTTCAGCAGAGAGAGAATTATGAGGACTCACTCTCTTCCAAGATGACTACATCCAAGCTTGTGTGATTTCTTCCAAGGAAGGGGACTTACTTATTTTTTTAATATACAAGATTGAAAATACTTAAAGCACGACGTGTACCATAATGAAAAATTTACTAAAATGTGAAGAATTAAGTTTTCCTGAAGTCTTGGATTGTGCAGAGTGGGGGCAGGGCAAGTCCCTGAGGGGATTACCGCGCAAACAGAGCATAGTTCAAACCAGATTTCCGAGGTCACTTCTCCTAAAGGCGGTGGCTGGACTGACACATGGAGGAGATCCTTCCAGCAACACTCCCCTCAGCCCCACCCTTCTCAGGCTCCAGTAGCTTCTCTTCAAGTCCCAGCGCTACCCCAAGTCTGTCTTCCAGTTTATTAGGGAAAATGATGGATCTGCTCTTTCTGTAAAATTGTATCCCTCCTGCCACAGAAGATTCTTGCGTCAGGCTCCCTGGCTGAGCAGGGAGCCTGCTGTCTCCCTCTCCCTCTGCTGCTCCCCTGCTTGTGTTCTCTCACGCTGTCAAATAAATAAAATAAAATCTTTAAAAAAATTAAAAAATAAAAACCTTCAAAAATACATCCAAAATGGAAGAAAATACAAAGTTGGGCCTCTTCTCTGCCTACCCTTGGTGTCTACCAGAGGCACTATTATGAGGGTTTTTTCTTTTTGTGTTTTTCTAGAAGTGGTCTATGTACGTGATACACAACACACACACACATACCCCACACGAACACATATATTCCCTCATCCTACCTGACCTAAGGGAGCATATATCCCAGCACTCCTGCTCTCCCTCCTCCCTCCTTCTCTCCTACTCCACGCACTGGTGTCGCT
This sequence comes from Meles meles, assembly GCF_922984935.1. Taxonomy (NCBI): domain Eukaryota; kingdom Metazoa; phylum Chordata; class Mammalia; order Carnivora; family Mustelidae; genus Meles; species Meles meles. Next base: position 30,810,381 of record NC_060069.1, on the reverse strand, counting down.
AGGCCTTGAGCATGGGTCTCCTTGTTCTCCCATCTCAATCAATGCAGCTTTGGAATATCCTTTCCTGGGTCTATTTTATTTCTGTCTCTGTAGGAGGGCTCCCCAGCAGCGACCTTTGCCTCTTTCCTACCTACACTCACTCCCTAAGCAGCCCCTTCTCCAGCCATGGCCTTGCAGAGCACCCTCACCACTGACACTCTCCTCCCCTCGCCTGCACTGGGTTCTCCCATTCTTCCAGACCTACTCTCCGCCCTTCTCCTCCCAGCTCTGCGCCGGGGGACTGCCCTGTCTGGCTTTCCTTGGGGTTTGAGCGCTGGCCAACACAGACAGGAGTTCAGAGAGTGGAGAGTGAGGTCAGGATATATGTTTTCCATGTACAGTTGCCAGGGATGAGCTACATTCCTCCACTGAAGCTCTCCACTCCTGCCAGTGTGCAACATCTAAACTTGTATCTCAAAAATAAGTGCCTTTCCTCGGAGGTAATCACACAAGTTTGGATACTGCCCTCGCCATTTCACTGTCTGTCTGTCCCCAAGTACCAGCAACTCTCACCTTCTCTGCATCTGAACTATGGATGGTCGACATCCCCCCCCCCCCGTCCTAATTTGTTCTGGAGGTTTTTTCTACACCCTGCTACCCTTCTACTGTTCTGTGAAAGCCCCTGTTATTAAACCCTCCTCAAATTTCTCAGTCCAAATGCACCAGCTGTTTCCCTCTGGAAACATCTGTGCTACAAATTCCGAGTAATTCTGAGATTTCTATCACCCCTGAACTCCTGACCCACAGAAGTAGCTCGGACTACCGATCCGTCACCCCGCTGGCTAAAAGACCGGCCGCACCCAGTCTTCCCCGCCCTGGTAAATGATAACTCATACTTGTAGGTGCTGGTACTCTTACTCTTCCCCAGTCACGTCTGGTCTATCAACAAACAAAGCTGCCACGAGCCACCTTAGGAATTTATCCTTGCCGTCCCGTCTGTAGGACAAATCCCTGCGCGCGCCATGGTTAGGTTAAAGACTCGGTTCCTTTGAAATTCTGATCCCATTGCCCAGTTGTTCTCCGACCTGGAAGGCCCAGCGGTTCCTGTCCGCCCCGCCCCCTTCCCTCCTCCCCCCAACAGTGGGTATCGCTCCGGTTTCCGCACCCGCTCCTCTCTGAGACATCAGAGGTTAACACGGATCGGTGTGTTGGTGTCTAGCAATTCTACGCCGTGGGAGAAGCGAGGCCCTTTTTCCCCGGAACCTCCCCGGGGGTTTGCTGGAGCCGAGCGTGGGACCCCGCCGAGTCAGGCGCCCCGCCGACTGCGCCCACGGCTTCACTGACTCCCTCGTTTTCCGCCCCCCCCCCCCCAAGTTTCTGATTCCTGGAACCAGGCTCGGTGACCTCACGCCAGTGACTTCACATCCGGGACCTTCTGGGAATTCTCAGAGGCACTTTTTCGTAAGAAACCTAACGCGGGGAGGCGGGAGGAGGAGGGTGCGACGGAAGGAGGAGTGCGCAGCTTTGGGGAAGAAGAGAGGGAACCGCAGGCGCAGCTTCCTCCTTCCAACCGGGGACGGGTGGAGCTGGCAGGGCCGTGTGGCCGAGTGGTGGACTCCCGAGTCCCCGCCCCCGCGGCCGCCAGCCCGCGCGCGCGCGCCCCCTCCCTGGGCCGCGGACCCCAGCCCGGATCGTGACCGGTTTGGGACCAGGGCGTGATTTCCGAGGGCTCCCCAGGTTGAGCCTCGGCCTGAATTTTCTTCGGAAGTTAGGTGTGCGTCTAACGTGGCAGCTCTGCCACAGGTGGGGAGCAGGTATCTGGGAGGAGAGAACGGAGGTGGAGGTGGTTATTGACTTGCGGGTACTGACGGTGCAGTGGGAGAGATGCATTAAACCAAAGGGCTGTAATCGGGTTTCCCAAGCTGCAAAGCTGCGAAAGATTGAGAGGTCGATGGAGGACACTCTTGATGGCTTTTGCTTTCTTGAAGAGGTTGCCTCAGAGCTGAGTCTTCCTCCATAAAATAAGTATTTAAAAATAGATTTTACAACTGGGGTGGCATAAAGACGAATATGGTAATGTTAAGTGTTAAGACAAGTTCTTCTATCTAAAAATTCCCTTTTTACCCCGTTCTGGTTTTATTAGAAGTTAAAGCATTTTCATGGGCCCTTGAAAGTATTGTGGGCCCCAGGCTCCCTGCCTGCTGTGCCCAATGGGTAAGCTGGCTCTGGGCAAAACCAGGGGTGTGTGACATGACCCAGATAGAATATTATGGAGGAGTGGATGGAGAAAGGCAATAAAAACAGGTAGCCGCTGTACTCGAAGAGCCTTGGATGCCTGAAGGAATGTGAATTTTGTGGTGGAGCTGGTAGGAAATCGCTTCAGGGCTGGACTGGAGGACTGACAGTCTGGAGGTGCACTGGGGGTGGGGAGAACATTGGGATGGCTGTTGATGTAATAGGACATCCAAAGTCTCAGCCACAGCGGAGATGGAAGGGTGGGGAAACGCAAAGAGAGATTTGGGAAGCTGGCAGGTTGATGTGGGGGGGTGGTGGTGGTGCAGGGATAAGCCTGGGCTGATTCTGATGGAAAAGGAGCAAAGAGGAGAAACTGTATGGGTTTCAGGACTCTGGGAAGATAGAATGGAAAGTCTGTCACCAATAACAAAGGAGGGAAAATGGGCATACCATTTGGGGCGCCTGGGTGGCCCAGTGGGTTAAGCCTCTGCCTTTCAGTTCAGGTCATGATCTCAGGGTCCTGGGATCAAGCCCTGCATCGAGCTCTCTGCTCAGCGAGGAGCCTGCTTCTCCCTCTCTTTCTGCCTGCTGCTCTGCCTACTTGTGATCTCTCTGTCAAATAAATAAATAAAATCTTAAAAAATATATGCATATCATAACAGGCTTGTGGGTGGCTTCCAGGTCACCTCCTGCCCAGATCTCTGCAATAGCTCCCTCTAGGCCGTCCAATGCCCTCCCTGCTCCCCGAGGCCCCTCTCCAAAGTTCTATTTCCATTGGGTCACTTTCCTTCTCCCTGTGGTCCAGAGGACAAAACTGCAGTCCTCCCCTGGGTAGTTCCACAGTTTAGAATGAGAAAAATCAGATTGGGTTTTCAACACCCTTTACAGTAGAACACTGTTCCAGAACTTCACTTGGCTTTCTTAATCTCCAATAACTCACCCTTCCCGCCAAAGAAACAACAACTATACTTGACTCCCATCTTCCAATGTAAACACTGGACTTCCTCCAGAGCAGACCAGGCTAAAACCAAGGTCTGGGGCAGGAAATACACTTAACGCGGAGAAGATAAACTTTCATTTATTCACCCTAAAACATGGATCAGGCACCTACTAAGTGCTTTTGTACCATTCTGGCAGGCACAGGGGATGCAACAATAAACAAATGAGAAGTGCTTTGCCCTGGAGATGATATCCAGTGGCAGAAGACTCGATGTGGACACGCCACCCTCCAAAAATGGCCACGTGTTCTTCTAGAACTTTATTACCTCTTTCTCATTAAAAGGTGGTGTCTAATACCCCTTGCATTCAATCCAGGCAGACTTGCGACTCGTTTGTAACCAACAAAATGCAGCAGGAGTGATTTTGTGTGATTTCCAAGGCAGGGTCAGACAAGGCAATACAGTTTCTGCCTTGTTAGTTGGGACGCATGCCTTTGGAGCCTTGAAATGAAATGTAGGAAGTCCAACTACCTTGAGACTGCCATGCCATGAGGAAGCCCACGCCACAGGGAGAGGCCGTGCATATGTGTTCTGGCTGATATCCCAGCCGATAGCCAGCATCAGCTGCCAGACATGAGTGGAGGAGCTTTCAGATGTTTCCAGACACTAGCTGTTAAATGACCTCATACATCATGGTACAGAGACAAGCCATCCCCACTGTGTTCTGTCCAAATTCATGACCCACAGAGTTCATGAGTGTTATAAAATGGTGGTTGCTTTAACCACTAAATTTGAGGTCATTTACTATACAGTAATAGTATTGAATTGAGAACACTGACAGTACGCAAATACGTGCACAAGATAATTTTATATTGTGGGAGGTCTCATGAAAACGAAACAGCATGGTAACTTGCTGGAAGACCTTTTTTGATGGGGAGCAGGATGGGGGGGGCAATAGGCAGGGGAGGGAGGGATCAAGAAGGGCCTTTCTGGAGAGACTTTTGAACAGGATCTTAGTGAGAAGGAGCCCAGCTGCTGAAGATCTAAAAGAAGGGACATCCAGGCCCAGGGTACAGCAAGTGCAAAGGCCCTGAGGCATGAATTGGTTTGGTAAGGATTCTGTGAAGATCAAGGCCAATGTAACTAGGGAGATGCCTGTGAGGAAGAGAGTGGGGGCGACAAAGTTGGAAGAGGAGAGCAGAGAGAGAAGTCATTCTGGTCTTAAAGGCAGAGAAGAGTTGGATTTCAGACAGTGAGCTGGGAAGCCACTGGGGAGTATTTACACGAGAGCGACTTATCTGGTAAACTCTCCGTAAGCGCTTTGGCTGCCAGATGAATGACAGATTGTTAGGACAGGGGGAAGCAAGGAATACAACTTGGGAGGCTATGGCAGTGGCCCAGGAAAGCAGGGAATGAGTGATGGCCCGAGGCAGCGTGATGGCACTGAAGATGGGGACTGGTGGACAACTCGGGACACAGCGGCAGTGGCAGGGAGTGACGAGAAGGGAGGAGGCACCCTGCCCGGCAGGTCGGCCCCGGGTGGGGCTGCCACTTGGGTGAGGACCGGAACCCGCACCCGCCTGGAATCCCGGAGGGAGGCTCCGAGCAAGGGCCGGCCAGGACGGCGCGTACTGGCGTCCAGTGTCTGCCTCGCTGAGCCGGCCCTTGGCTGCGCGCCTGCCGGGCGTTTCCAGGCAACGGCTGCAGCTGCCCGAACTTCCCGAACCCGACGGCCCGGGTAACGTCATCGTCACCTTGGAGACGGCGGGTGGGAACGCTCCCCTCCTCCGCCTGCCCCCTCCCCCCGCCCCGCTCCAGGGGCGTGGTCTGGGCGGTGCGCGCTCCGCCTGCGGCCGGCCCCACTTCCAGCTCCGCCCACTCCGGGCTGGAGGAGAGGTGGAGCCTGGGTCTTACCGGCAGGTGTGGTGTGGCAGGTGGGCAGGGCACTAGGCGAGGGCACTAGGCGAGACCTCATCACCTCATCGAGCGGCAGCTACTCTCCTTGGTGTACGCTGCCGCGGGCGTGCTCACCACTCACCCACCCACCTATCTCTTCCCACCCTTCCCCCTAGGCTGCCACCTCGAGTCGTACGGACCCGCTGCAGTGCCGTTAAGGTTACCTCCGCGGAGATGCTTTTCCTTGATCACCCAAACTAAAGTAACAGACAATTCGCTTCTCGTGACCTCCTTAGCAGTATCGCTCCCTTCCAGAATTATATGCCTGTAATATATTGTCTTCCCTCTTTAAACCCAGGCTCCGTGAAGGCAGGGCTAAATACTGCCTTGTTCATATCTATCCTCAGCATCCTGAACGGAACGTGGCAGGAAGTAGGTGCTCAATAAATGTTAGTCGGATGAATCACCGAATTCACGTAATCATTTCGTTCATCTGTGCCATCATTTATTTGACATTTACGAGTGCCTTCTAGGCAATTTTGATAAGCACCAGTGGTACTGAGATGAACAAGACCGGAACTCCACCTGGAGGTGAGAAAGAGATATGAAAATTAATGGTTACCAATAACGCTAAAAAATGAACATGTTGGGGTTCCGGATGCTAGGCATATAGCTCCAGGCACTCGCACATAATAATTTGCTTAATCTTCACAAGAGTAGGTGCTGTAATCATGCCCACTGTACAGATGAGAACAATGAGAACAGTCATGCTGTAAGCTGCTGGGCCCCGTAATCAAGTGAGAGTCCCCAGAGGGCAGGGGAGGGGGACATGTGGCCAGGGTCCCAGAGAGATGTAGGTATTAGTCCCAAGTGGGTAGATTCAGTATCTTAATTCTCCCACACACCACAGTCTTCCACAGGGGAGTGGCTCTTTCCAGTTCAGAGCCCAGATGCCCCAGGGGAGCTCACCGTGTGAGAAGATCAGGCAGTGAGCGGGCTGTGACATGACATATAGAAGGCTGATTCTGGGGCTGGTGGTGGTAGGCTAGGATCCTACCTGTTCAATGAAAGCAAAGTGTGGACAAGCTCCCACATAACCTTGTTATGGGGGGAGCGTGGAGGGAGGTAGACAGATGGAGGGGTATCCAGGAAATTGAGAAACTGCACTCATTCCCATCTCTGGATTTTTGCATGTCCTCTTCTCTGTCTGCCTAGTATGGGCCTTCCCTTGATTTTCACATAACTGGCTCTTTGTTATTCAGATCTCAGGTGAAGTTTTTCTCTTGGAGAGGTTGGTCTTTGCCATGTGCTCTGGGACAATTACCTGTCATTATCACATCTCTGTATGTTAACAGTCTTTCCCTAGAGTGGAAGAGTGACCTAGTCAGGTGCATTACCCTTATTCCTCATCTGTTTTTTCCTGCTTATTTGTGGTCTGTCTCCTCATTCTAGAAGGTCAGTTCCCTGAGAGTGTGACCCCATAAGGCCTCAACTCTGTGTCCCTGCTGCCTAGAATAGACCTGGCATGCAGTAGGCACTCAGTGCCTTTTGAAAGAGGGTAAAGGGCCCTGCACTAAATCATTCTGGCCTTCCAGGCCAGGCTTCATGTGCTTGCCTTCCCAGGAGCCTCCACTCTGCATGCAGCACCTGGCCTGAGCAGGGAGAGGGCCCAGCCATCTTGGCCACTGGGGTTCCCCTGGGGTGTGACCCTCCCTCCTTCCCAGGCCTGGCTGGGCTACTTTCCCACTCTGGAGCAGGATTCTGGTCAGACTCCCCTCCAGGATGATGTCCAAGAACCTCCAGGAGAAGAGACCAGAGGTAGATGGGTAGCAATGTGTGTATGGGCTGGGGAAGGGGGGAGAGGGGAGCAAGGAGAATGGGGGTTGTGTGAGGCCTCTTTGTTTCCCAGCAGCGGTGGTAGAAGAAGGGGTGGCTTTTTAGAGATTTCCAACACTGCTCTTGCCAGGAAAATGGGTCATCCAGAGGTGGTGGCTGTTTCCCCTCCCACGCCCCAAAGTGGGAGCCCAGACTCCAGAACAGATGCACAAACCGTCAGACATGCACAGACGACAGAATAAAACTTGGGTTTATTCAGACTGTATCCTTTCCATTTGGGGTGCAGAGTGAAGGGCAGTGGGGGTGGGGAGGTAGTATCTTTGGCTTTAGGGACATGAGCCGATTCTGAGCTTTTCCATGGGAACTTTGGGCGGCCAGAATGACCTGCTGAATGGTGGAGATAGTGATGAAGGGGCTGCAGCAGGGCCCTTCTGGAGCCTTCAGACCAATCCCAAGAGAGACCAATCCTGCTGTCCAGTTGCCCCTGTCCTCTCCAAGAGTTAAGGGGCTGGTGACTGAGAACATTTTGACTCATAACAAAAGAAATAAAGGCTGAGAGGAGAGGGTCCCTCCAGTCCTAAGGGGGCTCCTCTTAGGCTCAGCCTGTGGGCTAGGCCCGTGCAAGGAGCATGTGTGTCTGTATATGTTCCATCCTCCACTAGCTGCAGCCGGCACCCATGCTTCTCCCATGCCCGAGCTGCTGGGTGGGCCTCATCCCAACCTTTCTTCCCTGCCTTTTGCAGGAGCTGGGCTTACTGATGGAACTGAGGAAAGGGAAACTGCTCACATGTCCCAGAAGATGCCCTTTCTTCTTGGTCCTTGCCTCACATGCATGGGAGGTCAGCTCCCACCTCGGGCCCTGGAGGGCAGTGCCGGTGGGAGGCCATGGTGGAGGCAGAGGGGCTCACTGGGCTGCGGGCTGGGAGTGGCCATAGGGGGCCTGCGTCATCCTGGCTCCTGCCAGGCCCCTGCTGAGCCTGGCTGGGCTGTGCAGGAACTGCCGGAGCAAGGGGGAAGCATGGAGCTCGAGGTGGGGGCCTGGGCCCCTGGACAGCTCTGCCTGCTCGGTGACCACAGTGGGAGACGAGAGGACTGGGTTCCTGCATGTGTCCACCCCTTCACACTGCTGAGTAGCCGTTCTTGTGGCACTGTAGCACTGAGAGCCACTGGGTCCAGTCTGCAGCTCCAGAACGCTCTTCTGCTGCCCAGTGGGCAGGGTGCTGGCTGAGGCAGGGGCAGGCTCGGGCTGCCCAGAGCGCTGGGTGACCTCCTCCTTTCCAGCCTTGTCCTGGAGACCTTTCTGGTGGAGCCTGGCCTGGCCCACCTCCTGTGTCAAGTGAGTGCTTTTCACTGAGGCATCAAGGATGCCTGTGGGGCTGGGAGCCTCTGGAAGCATCTTTGCGGCTGACTCAATGGAGATGAATGTTGGGGAGCAAGATGGATCTCTGCCAGAAGGCAAGACTCCAGGGAGGCCTGGGTCTTCTTTCAGTGTCTCTGGCCTCCTGGTGGAAGAGATGACTGAGGCTGCTTGACCCCTGGTCTCCATGTGATTTCTGACCTTGGCCTGATTCTGGACCTCAGAATGGTTTGCAGCTTGGGTTTGGTTCTTGACCGCAGTTTGCCCTCTGACCTCCTGGCCTGAGCAGTTAGGTCTGTCTGTGTCACCAATCTTGCAGGCACTGTGGGCCTGCGGAGGTCCTGGGGCATGGCCCCTGGTGTTGGTCTCAGGCTGGAGGCTGGACATGGAGCTGAGAGCCTTGTGCACAGCCTCCTCAATGTCCAGCAGCCTGGCCAGAGTCTGTTCCCTCAGCCGGGCCACCTCTGTGCTGACCTTCGCCAGCTCCCCGAAGGCCCGCTCCACTGAGGCCTCAGGTTTGCGGGGGGTGGCAGGAGCCTGAGCGGCCACTGCCAGCTGGGGCACAGTTTCAAAGAGCCTCTTCAGCGCCTGCACATCCACGCTGCTTGCAGCCTCCTCCTCTAGAGCTTGCAGCTGGCCCAGGAGGCCCTGGAGTTCTTGCCGGCTTCCCTGCAGAATCTCAGTGCTCTCAGGGGCCCCGTGCCAGGAACCTGCTGTGGGCCCCTCTCCTGGGGGACTGGGACCCGGCTGTGGTGAGGTGGGGTGAGTGCTGAGAGCTGAGAGCCTGAGGGGCTCGGGGTTTTGGGCACTGTTGCCTGCAGCCTGGCTCTTGGTGAGTCCAGAAGCCCTGGTGCTGGGGCCATGTTGGGGGCTGGGCTGGCTCTGTTCATGGGGGCGCCCAGCCAGAGTTCTGCATCTCTGGCCCACAGTGGTGGGGACGATGGCTGGCCGAAGGGTGGTTGCATCTTTCTCACCTGGCTTGTGTCCTCCTTGCCCTGCCTCTTTGGAGGAGTGGGGAGAGAGGGCTGAGGGTGTGGGCAGCCTCTGAGGAGGTGGGATCTGGCTGAGGTGTGCGGGTTTAGGAGGCACCTGAGGCTTCTTCCTTGGGGGCATTTTGGGCTCCAGTTTTGGGGTCCTTGTCTGTGACCCCCCAAGTGTTCTCTGGCTGGCAGGGCTGCTGTGGGAGTGGAGAAGGGGGTCCTGCAGGGGCTCGGTGTCCTGTTGGATAGAGTCCTCATCATGGTGGGCGTGGGCTGGGCAGTCTGGTCCTGTCACAGCAGCTGGGAGAAGAGGAGGAGGAGGAACAGAGGCATTATGGGAGTGCATACGGGCACCTGCAGGCCGAGGCTCAGAGGCCAGAGTGTGGTGGGCTGAAGAGGCAACCTTCAGGGGGTTCTCTGCAGCTTGGAGGCCTCCTGGGCCGACTCTTGCCATTGCCTTCTCTGGAGCTCCCTGGCCCATCTGTGTGCAGCCCCTAGGCTCCTCCCACCCAGGCCTCAGTCTCTGACCTGGGCCTTCCTGGAGTGGGGTGGGAGCCTGGGCCGAGAGGGTGGTGTCCCTGCCCCTCTGTGGGGGCTCTCTTTCAGAAGGCTGGACACCCCCGGGGGGCTCAAAGGTCCTCACAGGGTGAGCAGTGTAGATGCCATCCTCAGTAGTGACCCACCCCTCAGGCAGCCCTCCGGGCAGTGCTTTCTGTTCCCCACTGACCTTTCTGGGGTGTGCTGGGGTCCCGCGGTCACCTCCAGCCACAGGCCTAGTGTTGCTCTGGGCAGCCACGGTGACCACAGCCGATGCTTGCAGGGGACGCTCAGGGCGCCGTGGTGGCTCCAGGGGTGCTGAGGTGGTTCCAGGGGCAGAGTCTTGCTTGTTCTTATTGAGAACTTGCTGGCTCAGGCTTTGGGCCTCCGCTGTTGCCACCCGCAGATTTTGCATGGCAGCCTGGAGGTCCCGGGCCCCAGGCCCCATGCGTGTCGCTGTGGTTCCTTCAGACTTTCCCAAAGCTGCTATCCCTTTCTGCCCAGTGCAGCTCTCTTTCTGCTGTTCTTCCGCAGCCGGAGGCACTGCCTTTCCAATGGCCTGTGGGAGGTGGGGGGTGCCCCCTGGGGCTCTCAGGTGCCCCATCCCCATGCTGGGGTCCAGTGGGGGAACATGGATGATGTTCTCCATTGCGGGCAGCTTCTGGGGCCCCTCGCTGGCTGGTACTGGACTTGAATCAGCTGGTGGCTCCCACCGCAGACTGTGCAGGCCACTCAGGTCTCCTTTGTCTATGCAGCTGGCCAGCAGCTGCACACTGCCCCTTTCAGGGGCCCTGCTGGTCAGCCGGGGCTGCAGGGAGTAGGCAGTCAGCGAGACCAGGCCCTGCTCTGTCTCCTGCATCACCAGCCCAGTCCGTGCTACTGAGGTCCCCAGGCCACAAGCCAGCACCTGTTGGAACTCAGGGTCCATGTCTTCGAGGTTCCCACTGCTGCCAGGAGCTGGCAGCTTCAGCGGCTTAAGGTGGAGCTGGCCCACTGGGTCCTCCTGAACCAGCATCCCCTGCGGGTCCACATCTGGCCGGCGCAGCACTTGGCGGACAATCCTGGGAAGCTCGCCAAACACCAACTCCTCCTTCCGTATGTGGGGTCCGCCCTGCCCCGGGCCTGGCAGCACATACTTGGCAAGGCAGAGCTCCCCCAGACCTCGGGCCTCCATGAGGATGCCTCCGTGGTGCAGGAGGCCAGGCATAGTGTGCAGAGTCCGCAGGGTCCCCTCCGCTGCAGTCTCCTGCCTCTCCGGCACCCTGGTGCCTGAGGGGGCCACGGGCTGTTCCTCCTGGAGGTTGTCCCCTCGGATGCTCTCAGCTGCCAGGGAGCCCATAGGGCAGTTCTCAAAGAGCCAGGTGAACTTGTGCACAGAGCCCGCAGAGATGGGCTCGGGGAGTACCCTGGACCCCTGGTCTTCCCTCTTTCCTGCCTCCAGGGCCTGGAAAACCTCCTTCTGCCGAGACACCTGCCCAGAAGGGATCTCCACTCGGCTGCAGTATCGCACAGGCCCTCTTCCGCAGGGACGGCCCGAGGCCTGTAGAGGCTCAGTTTCGAAGACATGTCCGTCTGTCTTTCTTTCCCCAGGCTGGATCTGGCTAACCTGCAGGTGCTGCTCCCTGGAGCCTTCTGGCCTGTCCAGGGGTTGGGGCGCAAACATCCAAGTGCAGGACCGCTCCTCGGCCTTAGCTGTGGGATCTGTGATCTCTGACCCCTGCTTCTCGGCCAACTCACTCATTGGGCACGTCTCAAACAACCAGCGGATGGTCTGCACATCGCCTTTCGGGAGTGCCTCAGGCTGGGAACCCGCCTGACTCTTTCCTTCTTCCTCCTGGCGTTCTTGCCGTTCCCGCTGGTGGATCACCTCCAGGGGCTGGGTCTCAAAGAGCCACCGGGCAGTGCCTACATCTCCGGCCACCACTTCCTGCCGGGTGATGCCCCGTACCACGTCCACAGTACTGGGGCTTCGGCCCAGTTGATCCAGGGGCTGTGTCTCAAACATCCACCGGGAGCCCTGCACATCACCTCCAACTATCTGCTCTCTGCTGACGGAGGTCAGGGCGTGGAGGTGGCCTTTGCCATCCTGCATAGCATACAATGGGGACCCTGTGTCCTGGGACAACTCCATAGAATCAATTCCTTCTGCTCCGTTCATACTCCGAAGGGCCAAAGGCTCACCCTGCCCAATGCTGTCCAGGGGAAGGGTCTCGAAAAGGTTCTTGTAGGCCTTCACGTCCCCCTTCACCCCATCCCTCTGGGGGGCACTCTGAGAGTGGGACGGTGCAGAGGAGCCATCACTGCGTGGATGTTCAGACGTGAGCCCCTCACACTCCCGGGGACCCACTCGCTGCAGGTGGCCCACTTGGACTTTGTCTCTAGGAGTGTCCAGGGGCTTCATCTCAAATAGCCACAGGGTAGAGCGGACATCGCCAGGGACTACTTCCTCTTTGGGTGGGTGCTCTGCTCCTGACTCCTCTCCCCCCTTGAGAGTGTCCAGTGCTCGGGTCTCAAACAAATGCCGCTGCTGCTGGACATCTGGACCAGGAGGGACAAGGTCTGGAGATGGCTGGAAGTCTTTCTCGTCCACCAAGATCTCCCGAATGGCGTCCAGCGGCTGTGTCTCAAAGATCCAGCGAGTTGCACTGACGTCAGGCCGGGCCCCCTCCTCCAGGGAGATCCCCCGGATTACCCGCACCTGGCTGGGGTCCTTGTTGATGGCATCCAGAGGTTGGGTTTCAAAGAGCCAGCGGGCACACCTCACTGCGTTGCTTTGGATTTCCTCCCGGCATGCGGCCTTGACCTCGTGGATGGCACCCTCTGCATCCTGGATGGCACACAGTGGCTCCGTTTGGAACAGCTTCACTGTCTTCTTCACATCGCCCTTCAGCTCCTGGATCTCTGAGCGCAGCTCCAAGGGGCTCTGCTCCTGGATGGAGGGGCGGGAGCCCAGGCGGTCCAGTGGCCGCGTCTCAAATAGCATCCTGGTGCCCTGGACATCCCCGCTGGCCTCAGGCTCCCTTGCTGTAGTCTCCGGTGCCTCAGCCTCACCAGTCAGCTCATCCAGTGGCTTTGTCTCAAACAGCCGGCGGGCTGCACGAACATCCCCTCTGGATGGCGGAGGTCCGGCTGGCTCCTGGTCCGTGCTGTTGGCAAAAGAACCTTCCTCGAACTTGCGGGAGGTAGCCTGGACATCACCGCCGGGCACAGGCTCCCTGGCAGGCAGCCGCTCGCGGTCCCCAATGGCATCTAGCCTCCAGTTCTCAAAGATCCAGCGCATGCACTGGACGTCACCCTCTGTGGGCTCCTCGGAATCCAGGACGTCAGCCAGGTCTTCAGCCACGGCCTCCGCCAGATTCTTGCGGAGCTCAGGGTGGATGTGCTTGTAGAGGCGGCGGAGCTCGCTGGCTTGTCTCTGCTGGTGGAACTTGGAGAAGGACTCCTTGGGCGGGGGCGCGGGCAGGTCCTCCCGGGCTGGGGGTGGAGGGAGAGGCAGGTCCTCTGCGGTGGCCATCGGAATGGTCAGCATGGGGGCTGCCTGCGTCTGGGCTTTGGCCATCCTTTGGAGGAGAAGGGGCAGAGATGAGGATGGGGCTGGTAGCTGGGAGAAATGATAGCAGGCAGAGCCTTAGGGCAGAGTTGTCCCATGGCAGCTTTTGTTGAGAGACTCCTTCCCTCTCCAGACCTCACCTGGCTATCACCCTGCCCCCTGCGTGGTTGCTATGTGACAAGTCTTGAACTTAGGGCATATGGAGCCACCCATCAAGGTGGGTCCTGCTTCCCCAGAATTACCTGGGTTGCTAGGGAGCAGGCAAGGTACCAGTGGCCGTGAGTTTGCCCTTTAGCTCTACAAGGGATGCCGAAACCTCCAATAGGCAAACCGGACAAGTTCCATCCTCACCTTCCTTTACCAAGGTTGGTTTTCCCCTCGTGAACTCCCAGGTGAATCCTGACTGAGGGGTTCCCAGTCTGGGAGAGGCGGTTCCCTAAGCTGGGGACTTCTTCCCATGGAGAAGAAATTCCTTTTCACAGCACCAGAGGGCGCATTTGCCACTTTGCCGGGAGTCCTGCCCAGCCTCTAAGGTCTTGCCTCCTGACCCTCTCCAGCCTTCTGGCCCCAGGGGGTTTAGCAGGGGCTGGTGGCGTCTGCTGCACCAGAAGCAGCAGAGGCTCTGTGAGGGGCGGTTGTTCGCAGGCTGTCTTAGGGTTCCACGGAGCCAGATTCTGAGTGTCAGGTAGGGGTTTTTGGTGCCTTACCCCAAGATTCAGAAGGTGGGAGCTGGGGGGCGCTCAAGGGCCTTCTAGTCCAGCCACTCACAATTAAAGACAAGGAAACTAAGGCATGGAAAGAATCAGGTGAATGAGTGGCGGGCAGGGCTGGCTCGGGGTTCCTAGACCCGATTTGGGGCCCTGCTCCATTGGCTGTGGTGCCCCTCTGTTCTCCAGCACCCACCCCAAGTGTGAGGGAGACACCCACAGGGAGGGAAGACACTGGACAAGAAGGCTTACTGCAGAGATCTCCTTGCCCTGCCTCTTGGAGATTCTTCCCCAGCTGTAGGCCACCAGGCCCAAACTCCTGTCCTTCTCTTTCTCCCTCTTCACGTCATTCAGCTTCCATCAAGGGTACTGCTTCCCCTCAGCTCCCCCACTCCCTCGCCTTGGCCTTCCACCCCTCATACCCTCCTCTGCTCTCTGTCCTCTGTGTCTTATCTGTCTTGTGACAGGTGTACTGACAGTCCCCAGAGGCCAGCAGGGAAGGAATGGGAAGCACGTCTCCCACCCCCATCCCCGCCCCACTGCCCCTGACCCACCGCTCTGCTCCACACTCATGCTAAATATAGCTGCTGTCCTGGCCTCGGCCCAGTGGCCCTGGGCTCAGGAGGGAGGCCCAGGCTCAGCTACTGGGACCCTGGGCTCCCTCACCCAACTTATCTCCTTTGTCCTTTGACCCCCCCTTTTGAGATAGCCATCCAGTCTGCCCACCAGACTTCAGAGACCCAATGTGGGGAAAACTCTGAAGCCTGCAGCCCGAGTCTCCTCACACACTCTGCGTGGTTCCTTTCATCTCTGAGTTCTTATGGGAACAAAGGCAAACCGTGACTCCCAGTCCTGTCATGACCATGTGGCCTGAGCAGATGGCGAGTATGGACCATGAGCTCCACCCCACTGCTGACCCCAGGAATCTCTAGAATCCCTGCTATGGCTACAAATTGTTAGCATCATGGAATCCAGGGATGTCAGAACTGTGGACCCTCAGAGGTCAAGGAGCCCAACCCCTCACTGTTTAGACAGGGAAACAGAGCCCTAAAGACAGAGAAGGAGCTGTTCTGGGAGGCTCTGAAAGGTAACAGCAAGACCTGAAGCAGGTTTTCTGCCCTCTGGCCCTTCCACCCTTGCACCTGCCTGGCCCAAAACTCCTGGGGCTTAAGTTCTACGGGACAGGAACAGGAGTGGGGTGTGGGTAGAATCAGAATTGGGACCACCACACTTAGAGTCGGGCCTGAACCCCAAGAAGTGCGCCAGAGCTTGGCCGATCCAGGGCTGAGCCAACCTCCCAGGGCGACCCCACCTTTGCTGCCACGTCTGGTGCTCCTTGGTTCAGTCTTCACAGGTCTCTGCATCTGGGCAGATTCAGATCCGGTCTCCCCTCCTCATGTCCCCAGATTTGCCCCAAGGGCTTTCCCACTGGGTAAGACTATGGTCTGGGGCAAAGTCTGCCCTGCACCTCAGGCCCTGGCATTGATACGTGGGGAGGTGGGCTCAGAGACCAACCCTGGGGAGATATTCCTGGTGCCAGATATGCAGAGACTTTTGCCCACAACAGCTAGACATGGGGTTTGTCCTAGCAATGCTGAGTCAGGCCTATGTCCTACCTTCCAGCTCCCATGTTCTCTGATCTCTCTTGTGTCTCTCTTTCTTTTGGACATTGGGCCTACCTGGGGCTTCCCTGAGCTGAATCCCTGAAGCCTGGGGAGCTCCATACCTGTATTTTAGAAATGGCAGCTCCAGGCCACCCTCCCCTGAAAGCCAGACTGGTAAGAACCTGTGTCTTCTGTGGGACTCAGGTCTGTGGCAACCACTCTGAGAGCTCTCAGGGGGCTCATGCTAATACTCCTTTAACTTCCTCATGGACTTTTTACATCAGGGACTCCCATCCCCCACTCACCTCCTTCGTCCACCCAGAGCTGACCGTGATCTACACTCCCCTGTGAGCCATCCCACAGTGCCCACAGGGGACCCCAGGCCAGAGATCCAGCCTGCTGTGGAAAGACAGAAGGCCAGGTCACTCACCTGAAGGTCCCGCTTGGCTGAGGGGGTGCTCAGGTCTGTGGCAGGTGTGATCTAATGGTCTGTCTTTCCTCTTCAGCTTCTTGTTCAGGCTGGTCCTGCTCCGCTGGCCTCGTTAGATGCCTTCTTGCTGCCCTGGCTCAGGTCTCTGTCCTCTGCCAGCCTAGCAGCTGCCTTTATCTTGCTGGCTAGGGGGTGGGCCAGGTGGGGGCGTGTGGGAGAGGCTAAGTTCAGAGCATGAAGTGGCTCAGTTATTTTTAGGGCTTGGGGAAGTTCCCCTTCCATCCCAGGGAATCAGTTACATGTCCTTTCTGCTGTGAGGGGAAGAGGAGTAGGGACAGCTTCATTCATTCAAGTCTCATGTGAGGACTGGGGTCAGTGACTCAGCCATAGTGTGGGGTGCAGGTGTCCCAGACTATTTTGAGGGAATGAATCAAGAGGGGCATCTGACACCTAAACAGCCCTACCCCCTTGTCCCACGTGGCTCTCCTCTCTGCTCTGGACTGGTCTCTGACCATTCCTGATGTATGTGTTCACTGTGCCAGGGGACTGGAGGCCCCCTGAGGGCAGGCCTGGGTCCTCTCCTCTGCTCCTGGCCTGGACACTTCCAAGGGTAAGCCCAGCTCTCCTTCTCCCCCCTATTCCCTCTGCACTAAGGATTCCCCTCTCTTGTCCTGACTCTTTGTGCCCCATCCACTGAGTTACACAATCCAGAGTGCAACTGGACTAGTGGAAAGACATCTGAATTTCCAGGCTTCAACTCTTTACTAGATCCTCGACTTATCAAAGAATTCCACAGAATGGTTCTGTGGTTTTCATAGCCAATGATCTGGGTCCTTGTTTACTTTTGGACTCTTCCCTCTGACTCAGGGCCCAGGCTTTCTGGGAATGGGGGGGGTGGAAAGGGAGGGGTGGCACATGGCGAGCTGACTGTGGTGTTATTTCTGACCCTGGAGTCATCAGCTTCCCAGTCACAGACAACTGCAGGGGGTCATGCCTCCCCCTTCTTTGTTTCCCAGAACCCAAAGTGCTAGCAGGGTCCAGAGGTCCTGGCGTTCCAACCAGGAAGGGTGAGGGGCATCAGGAAACCATCCAGAACGCTCAGGAAGGGGGTGTTTTGCCCAGGTGTTGGGTCTAGGACTGTGCAGGTGCCTTCTGTGACCTGGCAGCGCAGGGTCTCCTTCTGACATCCGGGATGCCTTCTGGTGCCCGGCGATGATACCGGGCACTGCTCGCTTTTTCCACTGAGTCAGCGTGAGTCATGCCAGACAGAGGGACGTCTAGGGACCCCTTCTCCTGCATCCACTCCTGCTTTCGGCTTCCCTGTCCTTTTCCATCCCCCTACCTGCTCCCCAGGCTTTTCCTCATCATCTCCTTTGTTCTTATCTAATAGGGCTTTCCTTTTCAATATGGTCCCAGGCTAGCGGCAGGTGCTGATTTACGTTTAAACTGAGTGAAATGCATTAAAATTAAACATCCAGTTCTCCATCACACGAGCCACATTTTGAGTGCTCTGTAGAGACGCACGTCTAGTAACTACCATGCTGGACACATCCCCGTGGGAAGTTCTGTTGTCCTGCTACTGCGATCGACACTGAAAGGAGCTCAGGAAGCTCCGAGCTACGTTCCTAGTCTAGCAAGTGGGCTTTACGGGCTGCAGCCTGTTTAATGAGGATGACCAACTGCTGTCTATCTGAGGGGTTCCCAGATAAACGACTTTCAGTTTTAGAGCTGGGAAACTGAAGAACAGCAGAATGAGTCATCCCGAGTGTAATGATCCCATGGTGCCGCATCATGAAGTGTCAATTACAAGGCCACCGAGGCACGGTTTATCAGAGCATCTTTTTATAGGGGCGCCTGGGTGGCTCAGTGGGTTAAGCCTCTGCCTTCAGCTCAGGTCATGATCTCAGGGTCCCAGGATCGAGCCCCATGTCGGGGGCTCTGCTCAGTGGGGAATCTGCTTCTTCCTCTCTCTCTGCCTGCCTCTCTGCCTACTTGTGATCTCTCTCTCTCTCTCTGTTTCAAATGAATGAATAAATAAATCTTAAAAAAAAAGATTTTACTTATTTGACAGAGAGAGCATGCATGAGCTGGGTGAGAGGCAGAGGGAGAGGGATCCTGCTAAGCGTGGATCCCAGTCCTAGGACTCTGAGATCATGACCTGAGCGGGAGGCAGACACTTAACGAACTGAGCCACCCAGGTGCCTCTATCAGAGTAGCTTTGGTGGAGATTGCACATCTCTTTCAGCTCCCTCAGATCATCTTGGGAATGAGGCTGGGAATAAACACACTGAGGTTGAATGGCTGTGCTAACTAATGGAACTTTGTCCAAAGGCAGAGGGGCCTTAGGGGAGGGGTGGCTCCTCCCACTGCTCCTCAGTCTTGAGGGAGCCTTCCCTGGTCAGCCCCTCCCTCCACACGTGGCTCCGCCAAAGCTGGGGGTTGGTCAGAAGTTCGTGGTCTCCTTGCTAAGGCGGCAGGCAATGGCAGAGCGCGGTCAGGAGCTGGTGGCAGTCTCACCCAAAGCTTCAGGAGAGACAGGATCCAGAGATGATTAGGGGCCGACTGCCCGAGTGTGAATCCTACCTCTGACACTCACTAGCTGTGTGACCTTGGCAAGTTCCTGACCCCTTCTATTCCTCAGTTTCCTCATCTATAAGATGGGGACGATAATTGTGCATACCTCAAAGAGTTGCTGTGGAGAGTACACATTTCTCTCTCTCTCTCTCTCTCACACACACACACACACCCACACACACACACACACATGGTGCATTTAGAGTAGGGTCTGGCGCACTTCAAGCTCAATAAATGAGTAAGCTCATTAAGTTTTTCCTGGATCCCTGCCAACCCCAGCTTCTCCAGGTCCCAGATCCCAGTGTGTCCTGTTGGTCTGAAGACAAGTGCCCTTCAAGGCTCTGGCCGGCAGTCCTGGCTTCCCTGTAGCTGGGAAGCAGACACTGGTGCCAAGGGACAGCTCTGAGCAGGCCAGGCTGGGGCTCTGCCAGGCCCGCGGGAGACAGGTCTGCTCAGCCTCTTGATAAGACCATCTGAACCCGGAACAAGGATTTTCTGCTCTGGGGGCAGCTTGGAGGGTGGGCACCCTGGCGGGGAGAGGGGGTGTCTCCACCCTCCTACTAGAGGAACGTGGCTACCATGTGGGAGGCAGTGGAGCGTGGGATCTGGCGTCAGACTGCTGGGATCAAATTGCCAGCCTGTCTCTTCCTATTTATATGCCCTCTGAACATCTCTGCCCTCTGCCGTAGTCTTGTAGCTTGTAGCTTGGGATCTTCCAAGAGTCGATCCCCCCCCCCCACCCCCTGGAGCATTTGGGAGCAAGTGACTTCATGGGGAGGGGAGGAATGTGCTGAGGGAGTAAAGTGAGCTGGGGGCAGGAGGAAAGCGGGTTACTACTGTGGATGGCCAGAGCTTGGTCCCACTGGGGGGCCTCTGCCAGCTGGTGCAAAATGTGTGTCACCCACTCATCCTCACCCCCGCCCGAACGGAAGCCCCAGGCTCTCCTATCCTTCCGGCCCGCCCCTCAGACAGAGAGATATGAGGGTTCGAGGGTTCGAGGTGGGAATCTGTGAGTCTGTACAGGGACTGTTCCCTGAAGTAGAGTGAGGGGGGTACGGAGTGGGGCAGGGACCAATATGTGTGTGCCCATTTTACAGGTCAAGAAAGGAAGGCTTGGAGAAGTCAGGTCAACATATGAGTGACAGGCTCAGCAAGGACTAGAACTCAGGTGTCCTGTCCCGGAGGTCAGTGTGGTCTAGTCCCTGGGGGTGCTTTGTGAGGAGGGATGTGAGGGGGACAAGACAGAGCTGGGTCTCACTATAGACATGGCCACCACCAAGGTGCCCAGCCCTGCCTAACAGAACAGAAGGAAGCCTGGAGGCGGTTGCCCCTTAATCCTTGAGCTTGAAGAATCGTTGTCAGTCCTGCACACATTCTGGAGATCCCAGAGCACTTTCGGCCAGGGAGGGGTGCCATTGGCAGCTTCCTGGGATAGGGGCCCTGCCCTTTGACCCTGTTAGCATCCTGCTGGTGAATTTCTCCTCCTCCCTTCCTTCCCCAATACTTACCAGTGCCCCACTGGGCCAGGTTCTATGCTGGACAATTCCCAGGACATGACAGCTTGTCAGCAGTAGAGCCTGTCCTGGGAACCCACAGCTCCTTGGGAACTGGACCTGGTACCAGCATGGACAGAGGTACCAGCGTGGCACTGAGGGGCTCAGGGACGGAAAAGCAAACTCCAAGTTGGGTCCCCCAGGGTGATTTCATGGAGGAGGTAGCCTGTGGGCTGAGTCCCCCAGATGAGGAGGCACTTGAGAAGAGATGGTGGGTATTAGGGGCTGAATTGTGTCTCTCTTGAATTCATATATATATTATATGTATATATACATATATATATATAATATATATATATATATATTAGATTTTATTTATTTATTTGAGAAAGAGAGCAAAAGAGGGGGAAGGACAGAGGGAAAAGCAGATTCCCTGCTGAGCAGAGAGCCTGACATGGGGCTCAATCCCGAGACCCTGAGATCATGGCCTAACCCAAAGGCAGACACTTAACTGACTGAGCCAGCCAGATGCCCCTCAGATTCATATGTTGAAGCCTTAACTCCCAGACCTCAGAATGCAATTGTCTTTGGAGAGAAGGCCTTTAAAGAAGTAATTAAGGTAAAATGAGGCCAAAAGAGTAGGGTCCTAACCCCACGGGACTAATGTCCTTTGTAACAAGAGAAAGAGACACCAGGGATGTGTGTGCACAGAGGAAAGGCCATGTGAGGACACAGGGAGAGAGGCCTCAAAAGAAACCAAACCGGCCAGTACCTTAATCGTGGACTTCCAGCCTCCAGCACTGTGAGAAAATTAATTTCTGTTTTTTCAGCCACTCAGTCTGTGGAGTTTTGTTCTGGTGGCCTGAGCTGATGAAGTTAATAGGGGACAACATTTAGGTGGAAGATATGGCCTAAGTATAGGCAGGGAAGTGGGAAAATCTGACTGAGCCCAGGGTGAGGAGAGAGACGGGTTGATAAGGGAGTCCCAGAGGTCATGGGGTCAAGTTTTATCCATTTCTGCACCCCCCACACTGCAGATTAATTCGAGCAGGTCTCTGTAGGATGTAGTTGGCAGAATTCTAAAGATGGTCCCCCCAGATTCCCGTCCCCTGGTGATTCATCAAACGCTACTCTAGGCACTGCCAGGAAGGGATTTTGCACATGCGAGTCAAGTCCCAAGTCAACTGATTTTAAAATAGATTATCTGGGTGAGCCTGACCCAATCATGGAAGGCTCTTAGAAGTGGAAAGCTTTCCTCTGCTGGTGGGAGAAGGGAAGTCACTGAGACTGTAGACAGAGGGAGATTTGACATACCCTCCTTGACTTGAAGATGGAGGGATCTTGTGAGCCGCAACGCGATTCCTTAAGGAACAGAGAGAGGCTCCTGGCTGGCAGCAAGGAAAAGAGGACCTCTGTCTTAACGATTGCAGGAACTGAATTCTGTCATCATCTGGCATGAGCTTGGAAGAGTTTTCTTCAGTTTCCAGGTGAGGTTCAGCCTCTTTCCAGCCTTATGTTTCCCTGAGCCGAGAGCCCAGCCCTGCCATGCCAGACTTCGGTATTAGCTACAGAACTGTGAGCTAATAAATGGTGTTGTTTAAGCTGCAAAGTTTGTGGTATTTTGTCTCATAGGAATAGAAAACTAGTAAGAGTGGAAACCGGAGCAGTGGAGGGAGGATGGAAGGCCACGCCTGCCCACTTGTAACAGGCACCCACCCAGCCCGGGGCTCGGCCTCAGCATGCCCCACTGTGCGGCAGGCTAGGGGGTCGTAGGCAGCTGTGCTTGGCACCCCCAGGTCATCAGAGAGCCTCAGAGCATCTCAGACTCCAGAAATCCTGGTTAGGGGAACTCAGAGCAAGAAGCTCCCAGTCTTTCATGCACCAACCACCCCTATCTCCTCCCCACCCCACCGGCCATTTCACACCTGGGGGCTGGAGGCTTGCAGCAGATCTGGGAGTGGAGTAGAAGAAACGGGTTCAGGAAGCCCTCCTCTGGAATCGCAGCTCCACACTTGCCAGCCCTCCAAGCCTTAATTTCCGTGTCTGTATAACGGAGATGGGCTGAGGAAGGAAGGGCATCTGGACAGGGGGAAGCGAGTGAGCACAGACACGGGTGCAGATGGTGTGACATGGGCTATGTGACTTGAGTGCAGGGTGGGTGACAGAATGGAGAGTGGTCTTGGGCAGTGGGCACAGGGACACATTGTGAGTTTGGGCCCCATCCCGGAGGGTGTGTTTCAGGGCCAATTTGGGTCATAGGCGGTGAGAGCCGGTCCCAGCAGCCCAGGTTCTAAGCGATGAAGATTTTGGTGGTGGCAGAGAGGAGGGGATGAGGGGCTGAGCCCGCGGGATTCTCAGGAGGTAGAACAGACAAACTCCAAGTAAAAGAGCGGCAGGGTGCCTGAGTGCTGGGTGAATTGTCTGAGGCGGCAGGCAGAAAGCTGGTCAGTGTACTCGGCGGTGAGGAGAGGGCCCCTCAGAGGCCGTCCCCAGCTGTCTGGCTTGGGGCAGCGGGTGGGCACTGGGAGTGAGGTGGAGAGCAGGGTGGCTGGTGGGGAGGGGGTGACAGGCTGTCTTTGAACCAGATGTGGGTGAGGTAGGCAGAGCCATCTTCAGGGGCCCGATAATGGGATTTGGACCTCTGGACTGGGGACAGGGACCCAGCTGCCATACGTGTGCAGAGGGGGCCGTGTTCTCCCAGAGGTCTGTGGAGAGGGGCAGGCTCAGGGGCAGACGTGGGTGAAGGTGGACCGTAGCAAAGCCACAAAAAGAAGTAGCAGCCAGGGAGGCAGGAGAAAAACCAGGAGGGGAGCTGGTCTTGGAAGATGCTGGAGGAGGAATGCATTTCAAGGAGGGAGGGGGAGGGACAGTGTCCAGTGCTCCACAGAGTAAAGGGCGGGAAGGGGCTGCCAGGTTCACCAAGAATGCTCTTGAGGACTTTACCCGAGAGCCACCTGCAGGCTGTGGAGGGCTGCGGATGGCTTGGGTGAGCATGTGGGGGCACCCGGAGAGATGCTTCTGGTAAATAACTCCTCCGGTCCTCAAAGTTCTCACTGGTCTAGTGGGAACCAATACAGGAGTCGGGGCTCTGGTGAAAACGAAATCAGGGTTGGGAAAGCACTTCTGGCAAAAGAGATGCCCAGTTCCAAAAGCAGGCGGGCAAGCTGTGTTGGAAATGGCTGGTAAGACCCCCAGTGCCCAGAAGGTGGCAGCACGTCCTCAAGGGACACTTCACCTCTCTGGACCAAGACCGCAACCAAGACTGCGTCTTGACATCTCATTCATTTATCAGCACCTGATGGACCCTGGGTGTTACTCAGCTAATGAATCACTGAGCACATCATCAAAAACTAACGATGTACTATATGTGGGCTAATTGAATTTTTTCATTTTTTTATTAAGTTCAGTTAGCCACTGTGCAGTTACATTATTAGTTTTTGATACAGTGTTCAGTGATTTGTCAGTTGTGTATAACACCTAGTGTTCATCACAAGTGCCCTCCTTTTTGTTTTTTTTTTAAAGATTTTATTTATTTATGTGACAGAGAGAGAGAGATCACAAATAGGCAGAGAGAGAGGGGGAAGGAGGCTCCCTGCTGAGCAGAGAGCCTGATGCAGAGTTCGATCCCAGGACCCTAAGATCATGACCTGAGCTGAAGGCAGAGGCTTAACCCACCAAGTCACCCAGCTGCCCCAACACGTGCCCTCCTTAACACCCATCACCCTGTTATACGCCCCCCCCCATTGAATTTAAATTAAAAAAAAATGCTTTGCATAGCTACTGTGTGCTGAGCTCTGGGCTAAGCACTGAAGATTTTATACATAGATCTCTCTCTTTCCATCTATGTCCTCATGGAGCCTACATTTTGGTTAGAGGCAGATAAAACAAGCAAGTGAATTATCATCATAACTGTCAATTAACTCTCTAAACTTCAAAGCTTTATCTTCTCTGAGTTCCAGGGGGAACCTTTGTAGAACATGACAGATGTCCCTTCCTCCTTTTTTTTTTTTTAAGATTTTATTTAATTATTTGACAGACAGAGATCACAAGTAGGCAGAGAGGCAGGCAGAGAGAGGAGGAAGCAGGCTCCCTGCTGAGCAGAGAGCCCTATGCAGGGCTTAATCCCAGGACCTTGAGATCATGACCTGAGCCAAAGGCAGAGGCTTTAACCCACTGAGCCACCCAGGTGCCCCTGTCCCTTCTTCCTTGAACCAAGCAGCACCTTGCTTGTTCATGGGACAGACTGAATGGATTTTCCAAAGATGGCCCCTACAGTGTCTCCCATCCCATCCCATCCCATCTCCCTTAGAATGTGACTTTGACACTCTTCCAACAGACAGAAACGAGTCTATATCGCTATTCTCTTGCATCCAGGCAGGGTTGTGACTGGTGGAAGGGCATTTTATGACTTCTGAGGTTGGGCCATAAAAAGCAACACAGCTTCCAGCTTCTTCTCTGGGGACAGTGGAACCCAGTCGCCACGCTGTGAAGAAGCACAAGCAGTCTGTGAAGAGATTGCATAGAAATGAACCACGGGCCCCAGCCTCTGGCCCTGCTGATTCCACCTGACAGTCAGCATTAGTTGCCAGCCACAAGCAGAAGCCGGCTTAAAGTGGATTTTCCAGTTTCCAGGCGAGTTGTCCCAGGTGAGGCCACGGTAAGCTGAGACGAGCTGTCTGATTGCAGAACTGTGGGTAAGATGATTGCTATTGTTTTAAGCCCTTAAAACTTGAAGTAGTTTGTTATGCAGCAATAGATAGAATCAAGTCATTAAATTCATACTTACGAGCCAGTGTTGGGCTCTTTGCTAGGAGCTGGGGATAGAGGGTAAAGAGGACAGGCACGATCTCTGCTATCATGACGTTTGCTGTCCAGCTGGGGGAACGGAGTGTGACAAAAGCACTATAATTCACTGGCTAAACTTGAAGCCATGACAAGGTTACCTGGTTCCAGGCACCTCCCCTTTTTACCTTGTCTCCAGGTATAGTAAACGAATGGTTAACCTCCCTTTCCTGAGTCACTGTGAACCTCCCATGAGAAAGTGTCTATTGAGAACATCCAGGGCAGCCCCTGGGGTGACCCGGGCCCATGAGCCTCCCAACTCACACCACCTCCAGAGCCCTTGCTGCAGCCCAGGCCACCGTGTCCCACCTCTGGGATGAGACCAAAGTGTGCCAGGGCTCCCAAGACTCTGAGCGAAGCAGCAGCGCCAGCTGTGTCTCCAGCCCCACCTTGCAGCACTCTCTCCTTCCCTCTTTTTCCGGTCCTCGGGCTGCATCAAGCTTACTCCCATTTCAGGATCTCAGTACGTGCTGTTCTCTCTGCTGAGCACCTCCGCTCCCTCCCCTCCCCGAACATTTACACCAGAAGCAGGAGTATACATGGAGCTTGTCCTCCTCCTGTCCCTGTTCTGTCCTACACTGTGAGGGACCTATGTGTGTGTGAGGAGACCCCAGAATGCTGGTCCACATGGCATCATCAACTCCCCTCTCCATGGCCACTCCCAGGCCTTGATATGTGGGCCTGGGCAGAACAGTCTGCTGTCCAGTGGATGAATCTAGAAAAGAGACTAGACTGAATAGAAAATACCAGGGTCCTAGGTACATTGAGATGGAGAGAGACCTCTTCAAAGGCCTTGCTCTGTGGGGCTGCCTGGAGTCCAATGGGAACCCCAAAGAGAGAATATCTGTAGGGGTAGACTTCTAGGTCCAGTGGCTAAATGGGAATTATCAGGAGCGTCCACCATGTCAGTAACTGCAGGTGGTATGAGGCTTGGGGGGTCTTCAAAGAACCTTCAAAACACCCCATGATAGAAAGAGCCAGCCTCCTGAGCCAAGCTCAGGAATCAATGCTTCAGGAAAGTATAAATCCTGGGATCTCCCCCCCTGCTCCATCCCCTGAACTTGGACTCTGGAGGGGTCAGAACACAAAGAGCAAACTGGGCAGGCAGGGGAGGTGAGCAAGGTGGGATGATGGAAGAAGGCTGCCCGGTTTAGCTTGGAAACCCAGTGGGGGGGGGGGGTTATCTCACTCTTTCCTCTCCAAAGTCTGTTCTCTTTACCCTTTACCCATCTGCTGTTACTCCAGACTCAGAGTGCAGAAGAGGGAGGAGAGACAAAGAGGGCAGGGAAAGTGTTGATGGCGCCCTCTGGGAGGGTCAGAAGCCCCTATGTTGGCTGTTTCTCATGTGGACTACCCTGTGGGTGCACGGGGCAAACAGACCCCATCCACAGGTAGGCCATTCCCTGATCAGGCTTACATGACTCCAAGACAAGTGCTGATGCCATCTTTCCACCTACACACACCTCTTCCTGAGTGTGTACAGGAGAACTTCCACCCTCTCCACTCTACTCTCCACTCAGCCCAGGGGCTGGGCTCTCCTGGGGGCGCTCTCGAAGGCCCCCATCAGACCTACAGTGGGAGGAGGACGACACTTGCCTTCAAGAAACCCTCTGTGCAGTTTCACTTCTAGTCGCAAACTTCTGCCTGGAGGCACCGGTTGGATGAAAGGTCAAAACCCAGTTTGGTTGCCCACTTTCTCTAAGTATTGCTCTTCATTTCAGATTGGGGGTGGGGCCGCTCTTGGGTCCTTTTTTTTTTTAACCTACAGAGCTTTGACTAAAATCTCAGAGACAGGAAATGCCTTTTGAAAGTTCTTGTTACATGAATGGCTTTGTACCTGGAACAGTTCAAGATGTACTTCAATGGCATAAAGATGATTTTAAGCTAAAAATGTCTGAATACACAGCAGCCACAGGAGAAAAACCTTATCTTCTTCTGTAGACGTGAGCAGGACCTCCTGAAAATCACAGTTGCCGTGAATGCACCCTCTCTGGGACGTTTACAGCCAGAAGTGACTAACCATTATAACTGGGATGAGTAACTGCTTCAACAAACTTTATCTGAAGCTGTCCTACCTTCCATTTATTCTTCCATAGAAGCTCTTTCTCCTTATTAAGAGGGTTTATAAGCCTCTATCTTTGGATATGTGGGGAGCCAATAAACCGAAGTCTCCTTGGCAAAGAAACTTTGTCTTCTCCCCTCTTAATTTATTTGTTGTTAGTTAATTCACAGGCTCTGAATTCACCGTACTGAACATAAGTGAGTGGAAGAAAAAAAATTTTTTTATCCTAGCGCGTTCTTCTCTTGACAACAAGTGTATAGATGGCCATCTAAGATTTCCTACTTGGTACTGGATTCTATCTTCTTGCTCTGCAAATGTTACAGCACAGCAGAGTTCACTCATTCTCTCCCTCTCGTGCATGTTAATCAGGTTAGAAGACGAGATGGGAGAAAAGAACATATGAGAGATTTCACTGCCAAATTGATTACTCATTTATAGAAACCACTGTACCTCCAGTTTAGCCACAAACAAGAAAAGGTTGTTGTATTGCTAGGGAGCAGTTATATGGAAGGAATGATTTCTCAGTTCCAAAATGATCATGGCCGGGAGACTGGATGAATTATGTTGTTTTTATTCAGTTTGGTCTAATGGCTCTTGAATGCAGAATGTCACGAGGTAGTTGAATACAAATGACTGGACCTAAAAACAAAAATCAATAGCTTGTATATTAATCAGTGTGGGCCGCCATAATGAAATACCAGTGATTGGGTGGCTTAAACAATAGCAATTATTTCTCACAGTTCTAGAGTCTGGGAAATCCAAGGTCAAGGTACCTGTAGATTTGGTCCTTTGGGGAGGGCCTCTTCTTAGCTCGCAGATGTCAACCTTCTTGCTGTGTCCTCAATGGCAGTGGAGGGGAGGGGAGCAAGGACAGCTCCTTCTTATAGGGACACTAGCCCTGTCACCAGGGCCCTAGTCTCATTTAACGTTTCATTTATTTATTCATGAGAGAGAGAGAGAGAGAGAGAGGCAGAGGGAGGAGAAGGCAGGACTTGATCCCAGGACCCTGGAATCGTGACCTCAGCTGAAGGCAGACACTTAACCGATTGAGCCACCCAGACTCCCCTGAAAATTCTCTTTTAACACGGGCCAGCCTTTGGGAGGAGAAGTGGCAAGACTCAGCTTCCAAAGAAGGACTGTCCTGCTTTCCACCTTGGATCGTAGCCACCCACCTGCCAGTTGCTGAGGCCCCAAAACCTCAAGGTCATTCTTGACCCTTCCCTTGCTTGCATGCTCCCATCCAACCTGTAGTTGTCTGAATGATGGCCCCCAAAGATGTTCACATCCTAATCTCTGGAACACATGAATATGTTACCTTCCATGGCAAAGGGGATATCATAGATGTGAGTAAATTAAAGATTCTGAGATGGGGAGTTTATCCTGGATTATTTAAGTGGACCCAATCTAATCACAAGGAAAGCAGGAGGACAAGTTAGAAAAAGATGTGAGCACAGAAGCAGAAGCTGGAGTGATATGCAGCCATCAAAAAAATCTGAAATCGGGGGCGCCTGGGTGGCTCAGTGGGTTAAGCCGCTGCCTTCGGCTCAGGTCATGATCTCGGGGTCCTGGGATCGAGTCCCGCATCGGGCTCTCTGCTCAGCAGGGGCCTGCTTCCCTCTCTCTCTCTCTGCCTGCCTCTCTACTTGTGATCTCTGTCAAATAAATAAAATCTTAAAAAAAAAAAAAACAAAAAAACAAAAAAAACCCCTGAAATCTGGGGCGCCTGGGTGGCTCAGTGGGTTAAAGCCACTGCCTTCGGCTCAGGTCATGATCCCAGGGTTCTGGGATTGAGCCCCATATCAGGCTCTCTGCTCAGCAGGGAGTTCTGGGATTGAGCCCCGAATCAGGCTCTCTGCTCAGCAGGGAGCCTGCTTCCTCCTCTTTCTCTGCCTACTTGTGATCTCTGTCTGTCAAATAAAAAATCTTTAAAAGAAAAAACCTGAAATCTTGCTATTTGCAACGCTGTGAATGGAACTAGAGGGTATTATGCTAAGTGGAATAAGTCAATCAGAGATAGACAATTATCATATGATCTCTCTGATATGAGGGTTTGAGAGGGAGGGAGGGGATCGTGGAGGATTGGAGGGAAAAAATGAAACAAGATGGGACCGGGGAGGGAGACAAACCATAAGAGACTTTTAATCTCAAGAAACAAACTGAGTGTTGCTGGGGGTGGTGGGGAGGGATGGGGTGGTGGGTGATGGACATTGGGGAGGGTATGTGCTATGGTGAGTGCTGTGAAGTGTGTAGGCCTGATGATTCACAGACCTGTACCCCTGGGGCAAATAATACATTATATGTTAATAAAAAGTAAAAAAAAAAAAAAAAAAAGCTGGAGTGATGTGCTCTGAAGGCAGAGGGGGTGGGAGAGTAGGGCATAAGCTGAGGAAGGCATGGCCTTGAGAAGCAGAAAAGGCAAGGGAATGGAGTCTCCCTTCCAGAGCCTGCAGAAGGAACCCCAAACACCTCGATTCTAACTCTGGAGGCTCTCTTCAGGGTTCTGAACTTCAGAACTGTAAGAGAATAAATTTGTGTTGTTGTAAACCAGTACATCTGTGGTAGTTTTCTAGCAGCAATAGGGAATGAATGCAAACACCCGCGCAGATTATGTTGGCTTTATCTTTGAAATGTAGCCAGGATCTGACCACTTCTCCCCAGTTCGCTGCTGGCATCTTGGGCCAAGCCAGTTCCAACCGTTGCCTGGGTTGCTGCCATCACCTGCTTACTGGTCTCAGCATGCCCTGCCCTGCAGCCTTTTCTGCCCTCTGGATGCAGGAGATGAGAGTCTCTACTGCCAAGAGGGCCTCTGGCTTTCCCCGTTGGCGCACCCTAGAGGCCACTGCTGGACTTGCAGCTGGTATCAGAAGTCAGTTGGTCTCTTGTGGGCGTTGATTCCCGGAACAAGTAACCTTGCCTGAAATAATCAGCAAGACCAAAGGCCAGGCGAGTCCAGCAGTTTTGGTAAGTGTCGAAATTTTAGGTTGGAGGATCCCATTAATTCTCTCGACATTGCCTGAGGATGGAGGGTGACAGGGTCAGTGATAATTCCAAGACGTTTGCAAGGTTTTGTTAAGGCTCACATGATTTGCCTTGTGAATGGGCATCTTGGGTACTGGGGATTGTGGAAGGTGTGAAAGAGTGACACAATTGGAAACATTTTAGAATAGACCCAGCGTGGCCCTTACAGGGAGATCACCTTTCCCATCTGTTTAAACGGGGCCAAAATCTTTGGACTGGCCAAGCAGCTACTGTTTCACAAGCAACTGTTTGAGAAGTCAACAGGACAACAGTCATCCTGATCATGACACCAGGTTATGGACTTTCGGAACACAGAAGAGCTAACTAACGCAGGCCCGGGATGGTTTCGTGCGCTAACACCAACAGAATAGTCCCTCAGAGTGAGAGAGCGGCTCAGCTTGTTGGTCTGACAGACAATTTCATTTTCTCTTATCCAAGTATTATCCTCTTTCTCATCCAAACCCCTGCTTTCATCCCCCAGGTGGGACACTTTTCTGATTATTGCCAGAATCTCTGCTTCCCAAACTGCAATTCTTTGATCCCGAATAAATACTCATTTACCTCACCATGGCTCTTTGCTTTCCAGTTGACAAAGGTATATCCCAAGAGGGACACATATTCTCTAATAGGTTTTTTTTTTTTAAAGATTTTTATTTATTTATTTGAGGGGGATGGAGGGAGCGTGTGCACATAAGCAGGGGAAGCAGCAGGCAAGGGAGAAGCAGACTCCCACCCAGCAGGGAGCCCCATGTGGGACTTGATCCCAGGACCCTGGGATCATGACCTGAGCCAAAGGCAGTCGCTTAAAGACTGAGCCACCCAGGGGATGGGCTTTCACCTTAAGGCAACTATGATACGCACGAGCAACGGCTTCAAGTGTGCTATGAAGGACTTTGTCTATTACTGTGTTCTTGTGTGTGCGTTCCCAGGTTTCCTGGTTTTTTTTTTTTTTTCAGGCCCAAAGAAAATAAAAGGTAGCTGTAAAGCAGGCAGTTCTTACAGAGCTTAGTTTTAGTCTTATAAAACCCTGCTCGTGTTTATCTTCCCAAGGAAGGGATTCAGGGATGGAAATTTTAGTAAGTTCATAGAGTACAGAGTTGATAGAAAAAATCAGAAACCCACAGTCTATAATATCCATCCAGGCCTAAGAATCTACAAAGCTGTATTTTAGTTGTGGGTCTAGAAAATTCCAGGATTACCTGCATTCTTTTAGGTTTAAACTGCATTCAGTTTAGACTCTGACCTAGCTCATGAACGATGTCTAGAAATAATTGTAATTTCTCCTTAGAGACTTTGTGTCCTTTTCCAGCTATTTCAGCAAATATGTGGAATCTTTTATGGGGTCTCGTTGGTGACTGAACGCAGCAAGAAGCTAACTAAACATGCTAAAGGGGTGGATTTAAGTACTCCAGAGAACAGGAGTGCTTACGTCTTGAACTCGTAGGGGTCGAGGGCACGCTACCTAAAATGTGCCACTTTGGCATATTGATTATTTTAAATAAAAGTTACTTAAGAGACAGCCAGGGCAAGAACACTCAGACCCTCCTCTGTTTCCTCCAAAGCAGGAAACAAATCTCTCATAAAAAGTACCCTCTTTGTACTAAGAAGTACAAAGGCATCTTTATCACCAGAGACAGGAACTTTCAAAGCTGTGAAAACTGTAGAAACAAATCTCATCACTTTTTTCCTCTTCTATTACCTCAACTTAAATTTGCTTAGAATTCCCCGCTAATTAAAGCAGCCAAACACCTATTTTCTTTATCCTGTCAATTCGTCACAAATTTGTTGCCTCTTTGTCTAAAATGTATTGAAAACTGCCTGCCTTGGTCATATCTTTGGGCCACGATGTCATTGATGGGCCCCCCCTGAACGTGTAATAAAACCTTGCATTTTTTTTCTCTTGTTACTCTGTCTCATGTAAATTTAAGTCTTAGTCCAGCTGGAAGACCTTAAAGGTAGATGGGAGAATTTTTCCTTCCCTACAAAGTACTTGGGAGTGATAAGAAGGGCCCTCGCGGAACGCCTGAGGCACAGCTCTCCAGGTAAATCGTTGGTTGTTCCAAGTAAAGGTAAATAGATACAGGCTGTTCACCTCCTCGGGGATGCTGAGGAAAGCTGGGCAGGGGTTTACCACAGTGCATCGTTTTGAGGCAAATGGTGATGAAGGATAGTTGGAGGAAAGGCAGGCAGGGATAAGGGGGTCCCTGCGCTAAAAGGAAACCACCCTTAAAAGGACTTTACAAGGAGCCCTCCACCCTTTCCCACGTGATAGGTAGATGACGACAATCTGGTTGGAGAGTTAATCAAAATGAAAACAGCCCGCCAACAAGGCCATGAAAACCCCTAGATCTAAACGCCAAATCAGCAACCCTCTCCGGTCCCCTCCCTCTTTGGAACCTTGCACTGTGGCTCCATAAATTCGCTTTGCTGCTACCGCTCCTCATCTGGTCTACCTCTTCGTTCTTCGAAGTGGCAGAACCAAGAACTGTGGGCCCTAAAGGAAGAGAAATCCCGTAACAGTGGAATTTCTGACAAAAGGGGGTTTGGGTGCAGAACAACTTAGAAATGGGGAATAACTGTCTTGTTAATTATCTGAAGTCCTGGACACACGGCCATCCTTGTGCATCGGATCTCTGAACCGGTGAGATGGGGCGTGTTGCAGGGACAGGCACAGGGAATGACAAGCCCGTGGGTGACTAGGCCTTCCACTCTGGGCGTGAGGCCTTGTGTGGCCTCAGGTTGGAATGGACATGAAGGTAATTTAGGGGGAGTTTTAGTTATATCTATCTGAATCTTTATAGGTTCTGCACTTTTTATTCTTCTAATGTCAGTCGTAGAAGTAGGCCACAGGGGTGCCTTGGTGGCCCAGTTGGTTAAGCGTCTCACTGTTGGCTTCAGCTCAGGTCATGATCTGAGGATCATAGGATCGAGCCCTATGTTTGGCTCACGCTGAGCCTGGAGTCTGCTTGAGATTCTCTCTCTCCCTCTACCCCTCCCACTTGTGCTGTCTCTCTCATTCTGAAATAAATAAATCTTTAAAAAAAATTCGGCCATGGATTTTCAGGCACCTCAATTAAATTAGGGAACTTTCGGGGGGAACTCTTCCTCTTCTGTGTCAAGGACAGACTGTAAGGAACATAAAAGATCAGGTTCGACTGGGTCAGGAATTCTAAGGTGAGGTCTCCATTGGAGGCAAAACCTATTAGTCCTTTCATTTTTCATTTTTTAAAAGATTTATCTATTTATTTTTTGAGAGAGAGAAAGCGAGACAGAGCTTGTGTGAGCACGTGGTGGGCAGAGGGGCAAATAGAGAGGGAAAGAGAGAATCTCCAGCAGACTGCCTACTGAGCAAGACACCCAGTGCGGGACTCAGTCCCAGGACCCTGAGAGCATGACCTGAGCCGAAATCAAGAGTTGGAATGCGAAACTGACTGAGCCACCCAGGCGCCCCAACATATGCCCTTTTATTTATTTATTTATTTATTTTAAAGATTTTATTTATTTATTTGACAGAGAGAGATCACAAGTAGATTAAAGAGGCAGGTAGAGAGAGGGAGAGAGGAGGAAGCAGGTTCCCTGCTGAGCAGAGAGCCCGATGCGGGACTCGATCCCAGGACCCTGAGATCATGACCTGAGCCGAAATCAAGAGTTGGATGCATAACTGACTGAGCCACCCAGGCACCCCAACATATGCCCTTTTATTTATTTATTTTTTTAAAAAGATTTTATTTATTTATTTGACAGAGAGAGATCACAAGTAGATTAAAGAGGCAGGTAGAGAGAGGGAGAGAGGAGGAAGCAGGTTCCCTGCTGAGCAGAGAGCCCAATGCGGGACTCGATCCCAGGACCCTGAGATCATGACCTGAGCCGAAGGCAGCGGCTTAACCCACTGAGCCACCCAGGCGCCCCACATATGACCTTTTAATTTAGACAGAAGATCTCTGCTTGGGGATAGGCTGAATCACATAGTAAGAAGTGTTTTTCAGTAAAAGGCCCCAGACCCATTTGTACCAACTGTGATGAATTCTCTCTGAACTTTTTTAGATGACCCCACCACAGAAGCTTCCTTTTTACTCTGAGGATTTGTTATTTTATGAGGGTGGCTTTTAAAGTAGAAGGTGTAGTTCAACTAGAATTTGATAAGGTATCCCCTTAATTTTGATTTTAGTTTCCCCTTGGCTGTTCAGGAGAATTATTGGCAATAGTTTACTATCGGTAATAGTTTAGAGCTTATCAGCTATGGGTGAGGCCCATATGGGGTCCCTCCTTTGAAGGTAGACAGGAGGATGTTTGAGAATTTACATAGGACCTTTGAGGACAATCTCTTTTCCAGTGTCTGTCCCAGTGTCTTATACCTGAGGCATTACTCTTTGGACCATTGATTTTCTAATGATGGACCCCTAGTGGGATGCAATGGGAGAGGTATTGAGTTTCTGCCGTTGAAGCTGTTTTAGCCATGAGCTATTAGTTTGGCGGATTTTCGTTTGTGATCTTTTTCAGGGTCCTTTCAAAATGCTCAGCTGTGGTCACAAATTCAGTCAGGCAATGGCCTCCTATGTTATATTCAACCACTGATTTTAGGAGATGATCCACTTACAAAAAGGGCAGCTAAAGCAGGCTGGATGAACTTATTTATTGTATGGAACCCAACAAGCCATAGAAAAAGGACTTTCAAATGGGCTTGAAAACCTGCCACAGATTTATCTTTATTTTGTCTGCGTGTTTGTATCATATACCAATCAGTGTGAGCAGGAAAGACTCTAGGAATGGCTTATAAAATGTTCAGTTGCATTCTGCCAGTCCTTTCTGGTTGAGGATCTCTAGTTCATCGCTCTTGGGGTTTTGCCATCTTGCTTTCTGCATCCATCTGGGCTTTCCCAGGACCTGCCAAAAGTGTACAAGGTGATAAAGATCTGGCAGCCCAGGGTCACCGGCCCAGATAATGGCTCCACAGTCTTCAAAAAGCTTTTGGGTTTCCTCTGTAGGTGTAGGAAATTCTGTAACTTTGGCCCTATCATTCAGTCTTTGACCGAGGACTGAGGATACCTCAGTGTCGTTTGTCAGTGGGCAGTTTTATTTTAAAAAGGTAACTGTCTAGGGGCACCTGGGGGGCTCAGTTGGTTAAGTGCCAACACTTGATTTCAGCTCAGGCCATGATCTCAGGGTTGTGAGGTCCAGCACCGCATGGGGCTCCTTGCTCAGTGGGGAGTCTGAGCTTCTCTCTCCCTTTCCCTGTGCCCCTCCCTCTCCGTGCACACCCACACACTCTTACTCTCTCTAAAATCAATCAATCAATCAGTCTTAAAAGGTAACTGTCTAATAGTCTCTTTAGGGAGGAAAGGCAATTCAAACAGAGAATTTGGTAAAATGTGAGCACGTAGGTGAAAAGAGACTGGAGGGAAGTAGTACGAATCACAGCAGTCCTATTGCCTTCTGTTTTAGGTACCTCTTGAGTCTTTAATTTTTCATTAGCTGTTTGTAATGAGTCTCTTAGTGAAACTATTTTGGAATCTTGAAGGCTTTGGGAAGTTTCTGCATACCAATTAAAGCAGGTATCCCATTTTGTTTATTCAACTTGGAATCCCTGGAGCATTTCTCAAGTGCATTTCTTAAATGAGCAATCTTGTTTAATTGGAATGTTGCCCATAATGGCCCTTTACTTTTAGTAAACTTTTGCCATTTTGCCAGATATCTGCAACTTCCAGGACTATTGCTCTTTTGTTGTTGTTTTCTTGTTTGCTTTGTTTTATTTTTGAGAGGGAAGATTTTTTTTTTTTTTTTTGTTAATTGAAGCTGAATTTGTAAACTTTACGTCATTAAGTTGAAGTTTAAGATGCAGAGCAAGAAGTTCTGTTTGATGGATCAGGAGACTTATGGGATGATAAAGCAAAGTCAGTTCATGTCCTGTCCTCCTTGGGACCGAATCTCCAGCGAGGTTACAGAGCCGTATCTGCCTCACGTTCCCATTCCTCACCATACTCCAAAAATCCGCTGGGAAGAATCTGTATATACTGCCTGTTCCTCCAGCTCCCCTCTGATGGGCTGGACTTGTGCTTTAGCACCCGGTGCTGCCAGAGACCAGCTCCCACTGCTCATCCTTCTGTTCCAGATCGCCCGCTGCTCCGTAATGGAATGGGAGTTGGCCAACCAGAGCCCGAGGTCGACGTGTCTGTATTTCTCTGTATTCCAGCAGTCCAGTTCTGGCCACCACTGTCCCCTGGCCGTACCTGTCTAGTCTTTGGTTCAGCTAATGCCTGCACAGATGAAGCTGACATCTGATCCTTCATGCCCCTGACAATCTGCCGAGTATTTGGCACGAAGGTTTATCTTATACTTCATTCAGTCGCATTGAGTTTGAATTTTCTAGCATTTGCTTCAACTCTGCTATGATCTCATCAGGGTCCTCTAGATCCCATTCTATGCTCCAGAGGTTGTTCCTCAGCTCATCGGTGATCCTGGATTGCTGTGGAGGTGTCCTGGAGGAGCCCTGTCCATGTCTGGAATAATCCCTGGGTGGTGTTGACTGCTTTCTGAGCTTCTCCTTTCACAAAGTAGGGGTTCTCCATAGACATGGGGCATCCCAGCCCCTAGCTGCCTCACACCTGCTCCGTGCATAGGACAGCTGTGCCCTCTGGCCCTCCCTCTGCCGACCTCACAGGCCGGCCACAGCCACGCCACTTCCTTAGCCCAGGGAACCCGGAGTATCGTGTGCGTGCAGGCCAGCACACATGGGACTGCTGTGGGTCCAGCACTTGATCACCCTGCAGACCAAATCCCAGACTCTGATGCAAGCCCCCTCGCCCGTCTCCTCCCCTGCCAGGACTATGCTTCTTGAGCACTGAAGGAAGCACAAGTGCCAGAAGACGGCACGCTCGGAGAGGCAACTCTTCAGAGAGGGAGAAACCCATTCAAACACATTTTATTTGCCTGAGGCCTCCTGTGAACCCCAGTCCGGGTCTTAAACTGGACCCAGTTTTAGCATGGCAACAGTTGGAATTTTCCCTCAGAAACTTGGGAATTGAGATCCGAAGGGCTCAGGGCTTGGTTCCAGGCAGAACTGTCTGGCACCTCACTTGGCTCTGGGAGGAATCCTCAGCCAGCTTGGTCGGACCTGCCCTGTAAAGGAAAGCCAATTGGACTGGGGGCTTGGTGCAGAGGGCA
Organism: Meles meles; assembly: GCF_922984935.1. NCBI lineage: Eukaryota > Metazoa > Chordata > Mammalia > Carnivora > Mustelidae > Meles > Meles meles. Next base: position 30,773,182 of record NC_060069.1, on the reverse strand, counting down.
GAGCTCGGAAGTGAGAGGAATTTACCTATGACCCTCAGAAATGGCAAGAAAGAGAGTGAACTCGAAGGTCTTGAGGGGTGCCATGCCTGTGTTTCTCACTGAGCCCAAAATGCCGCTGGAAGACCACTTCAGATCTAGTCACTGTATCAAATCTGTTGAAGGACAAAACTTTGATGTCACCCAGAGTTCGAGTAGCTGCATGAGGATATCAAAGACAATCACTGACAACACACTAAGAGGGCAGAAATCCAGACATGCATTTCATACAGCCAGCCGAGAAAGCTTTAAGACTGAAGGCAAAACAAAACCAATTACCACTACTCCTAAGAAGGTAAACATTGTGAATGATGAAAATGTTGACTGAATGAAGCTTGTGGAGATGTACAAAAGGAACCTGCACATTATCAACAGCTGATTCCTCAACAGTGTCATGAAAATGTTGTTGAAGCAATTAATGGCCAGTTTTGATACACTGGTGAAATATAAATATCCCCAAAAGACCAATAAATTAAATGTCTTATTTTTAAAAATCTTGTTAATGTACAGGCATTGGCACATTCTTCAAAAAGATTTATTTATTTTAGAGAGAGTGGGGAAGGGAGGGGCAAAGGGAGAGGGGAAGGAGAGAGAGAGAATCTCAAGCAGACCCCCGGATGAACTTGGAGCCCAACGCAGGGTTTGATTCCCATGATCCCGAGATCATGACCTCAGGTGAAATCAAGAGGCAGAAGCTTAACTGACTGAGCCACCCAGATGTCCTGCCATTGGCACATTAAAAAAAAAAAACAAAAAACTACATACACAGACCTCTCCTATAATCTAGGAAAATGGAATGTCAGAGGTCAACAAAATGTGATAAACTTAAAAGCATCAAAAGAGAAGGCACCTCACAAAATCTGTTCACTGTAACAGCTGATATACCCTCATTTATATCCTTCATTTTATAAGTGAGGTGAATGTGTGTCTGGATTGGAGGACACACAAATATGGACAGTTTCATAGAAGTAAAAATTGTAAGGCAAATAAATACCGAGTCCTTGGCCTTTTTTTTGGTGGTGGGGGAGGTTTTGATGACCTTACGTCTACTTTAACTTTTCCTTCATTAAGAGAAAAAAACCCAGAAGGATTCGGAATTGGAAGAAAAGGTGGAAGCCCAGAATGTAATTACTTGTGGGAGGGGGAATTGGTGGGTATTAAATCACTTTTTCCCCTGGAAAAAAAAATCAGCTGAGTTACAGTGAGACCTAATTGGCCTCATTCAACAATCCACAAACAGGGCAGCATCCCACCTAATAAACAGACAGGCTTTCCAAGAAGCTGCATGAAATGGAAGGCTTTTATAGGAAGGAGGGCAGAACAAGGAGGCTGTTAGCAAAAGAAAAAAAAAAAGATTATTTCAGGCACGTTAACTTCCCTGGGGGGAAGGCTGGGGTCTTACCAGGCAGATGACCTTACTACTGCTGACCAGGAAATGCCAGACAGATTGGTCTAAAATTCCACTCCTGGGAGAGGTTGAAACTACAATTAAGTCTTGGTTTGGTATCCTGGGGGCAAATGACTCCACCTTGAGCCTATTATTTCTTTTGTTTTCGAACAGTTGGAAAAGTGTTAAATGTACAACCTAGACATTCAAATCTAAGGGAAGATATGCAACCAGCAGTAATTAAAAGTAAACCTCTCTCCTATAATTTTTTTCCCTTCATCATTCTCCTGAGATGGATTCATTATTTCTTGCCCCCTTCTTCCTTTGTTTATTCCCTTATTTCGTTGGGATACACCCCAATACTTTGAAAGGTGTGTTTATGCTGTCCTCAAGTTGTATTGGTCATTGAGCTGGCTCTAGAATTCTAGAATTTTGCAGGGTTGGTGTTTGGCTTCTAGCCCTCAGGGTTGCTGATGACAGTCTGATACTCCTTTCTTTGCAGGTGACATTTGCGACTGTTACAATATATAGTTTCATACCAGAAGATTTTAGATTGTGTCTGGATGCCTAGTTCTGAGACCTGACCATGTGTCTAGCTGTGGGTCTTCTTTCATTTAGTCTGTGCAGCCCTTGGAGGGTCTTTCCAACTGAAGAGTGTATCTCCAACCACCTGAATTAACCTAGCTCTTCATTTCAACCATGAATAGGCAATGACTAACCACCAGACATCTCTGCAAAATCAACAGCAAAATTGACGAAGGACCGCCAGTTTTGTTTTTGTTTTTCAACATTTCCTCAGCAATTCGGGGTCTCTTCTGATTCCATACAAATTTTAGGATTATTTCCTCCAGCTCTTTGAAAAATACCGGTGGAATTTTGATCGGAATGCCGTTAAAAGTATAGATTGCTCTAGGCAGTATAGATATTTTAACAATGTTTATTCTTCCAATCCAAGAGCATGGAACGGTCTTCCATCTTTTTGTGTCTTCTTCAATTTCTTTCATGAGTGTTCTGTAGTTCCTTGAGTACAGATCCTTTACCTCTTTGGTTCGGTTTATCCCCAGGTATCTTATGGTTCTTGGTCCTATAGTAAATGGAATCGATTCTGTATTTTCATTGTTAGTGTATAAGAAGGCCACTGATTTCTGTACATTGACTTTGTATCCTGCCACATTACTGAATTGCTATATGAGTTCTAGTAGTTTGGGGGTGGAGTCTTTGGGGTTTTCCATATAAAGAATCATGTCATCTGCGAAGAGAGAGAGTTTGACCTCTTCGTTGCCAATATGGATACCTTTTATTTCTCTTTGTTGTCTGATTGCCATTGCTAGGTCACCAGACTGTGGAAAGAACCAAGATGCCCTTCAACGGATGAATGGATAAGGAAGATGTGGTCCATATACACGATGGAATATTATGCCTCCATCAGAAAGGATGAATACCCAACTTTTGTAGCAACATGGGCGGGACTGGAAGAGATTATGCTGAGTGAAATAAGTCAAGCAGAGAGAGTCAAGTATCATATGGTCTCACTTATTTGTGGAGCATAACAAAGAACACGGAGGACATGGGGATATGGAGAGGAGAGGGAGTTGAGGGAAACTGGAAGGGTAGATGAACCATGAGAGACTATGGACTCTGAAAAATAACCAGAGGGTTTTGAAGGGGTGGGGTGGGGGGGGTGGGAGGTTGAGGAACCAGGTGGTGGGTAATAGGGAGGGCACGTACTGCATGGAGCACTGGGTGTGGTGGAAAAACAATGAACACTGTTACGCTGAAAATAAACAAATAAAAAATAAATTTAAAAAAAATGAAAAAAAAAGAAAAAAAAATTGATGAAGGACCAAGAAGAACAAACAGAAAGAAACAGATATTATTCAGGGAACCGAAAGTTTCAAAGTGCTGACTGGTCTCTAACTGCGTGACTACCAAAACCTCAAGGGGCCCAGCATGCTGTTCAGTAACTGTCCTTCTTTTCCTTATTCTACTCACTCTCTTTCTCCCCTCGACAATGATTTTATATCTTTATCTCTTCCATCCTCATCTGCAGATAACTACCTAGATTTCCCTGAGAATTAGAAGAGTCAGAAGAGAATTCCCTCGAGCTCCCATCATTCAGATCTACCCAACTACCTGGTCCTCTATCTTCCTCTTATTATGAAGTCATCATCTCTGGTCTTAAATCAGCCCAGCTCCTTCCCCTATGCCCTTAGATCCCATTCCTCCCCTCCATCCTAGGGACACAGCTTCACCACTGCCTCCCCTCTATCCTGTGTCATTACCCCTCTACTGTATCATTCCCATCAGTATGCAAACAGGCAGGTATTTCCACACTTAAAACATTGGCATATTCTGTAAAACAAGAAAAGATGGTTATGGGAAAAGTTGCAAGTAAGAATTCTAGAAAATTAGAAATACTTGCTAAATTGAAAAAATATAATAGTAGGACTGAAAGACAAAATTACATAATCTATCTTAGGTATACTAATGATAAATAAATGTCATATGCATGTAGTCGGCTCCTATAGTATTTCAAATTCAAAGTATAAAAGTTGTATAAATATATATCTTTGTAACACAATGCCCTAAACTTCCACAATCTCCAGTGTGCCTCTTCTCAAACCAAGGACATATGACCCTCCAAACCAGGACATCAGAAGTCAGCATTGGTATAACGCTGATGTCCTATCCAAGAATCATTCAAATTTCACCAACTATTCAACAATGTCTCTTTCCTGTTTGGTTCATGTTTTTCACTTAATAATCACATGTCTTTTGTCTCCTTCCATCTAGAGCAGTTCTTTAGTCTCTCTCTATCCTTACAGCCTTATTAAAGAGTACAGACCTTTCATTCTGCAGAATGTAGATTGGTGTGGTTTTCTCAGGACCAGACTCAGATATGCCTTCTTGGGAGCAATACAGAGAAGTGATGAAGCCCTCTTCCCGTTTCATCACATCAGGAAACTCCTGATATTGTCTTGTTTGACCGCTGGTGACGTTAATCTTGATTGCTTGGTAAATTTGATGTCTGCTAGGTTTCCTTGAATCTTTCTCTTTGTAATTGATAAGTATATTGTGAAAAGATACTCTCAAACTATGCCAATAGCCTCATCTCACTAAACCTCCATTCATTTGACTTAGCATCCATTGATGATTCTCGTCTGAATTAATCACCATTGTGTTGGTTGTTAGTTTTTCTCTCTCCTTCATGGTTTGATTTATTTAGGTCCTTTCTGTTTTCTTTTTGATAAGTCTGGCTAAGGGTTTATCAATTCTTTTAAATGTTCATTTATTTATTTGACAGAGAGAGAGATCACAAGTAGGCAGAGAGGCAGGCAGAGAGAGAGGAGGAAGCATGCTCCCTGCTGAGCAGAGAACCCGATGCGGGGCTCGATCCCAGGACCCCGGGATCATGACCTGAGCCGAAGGCAGAAGCTTTAACCCACTGAGCCACCCAGGCGCCCCTAAGGGTTTATCAATTTTATTAATTTTTCCAGAGAACCAGCTCCTGGTTTCATTGATCTGTTCTATTGTATTTAGTTTCTCTATCAGATATTTCTGCACTAATCTTTATTATTTCCTTCCTTCTGATGGCTTTAGGCTTTGTTCTTTTTCTAGCTCCTTCAGGTGTAAGACCGGTTGTTCATTTGAGATTTTTCTTGCTACTTGAGGTATGCTTTTATTTTTTTTTTTAATTTTTATTTTTTTAAAAGATTTTATTTATTTATTTGACAGAGATCACAAGCAGGCAGAGAGAGAGGAAGGGAAGCAGGCTCCCCACCGAGCAGAGAGCCTGATTTGGGGCTCGATCCCAGGACCCTGGGATTATGACCTGAGCCAAAGGCAGAGGCTTCAACCCACTGAGCTACCCAGGCGCCCCGGCTTTTTTACTATATACCAGCTTCTTAGGTCTGCTTTTGCTATATCCCAAAGGTTTTGGACTGTTGGGTTTTCATTTTCATTTGTTTCCATGTATTCTTTTTTAAATTTCTTCTTTGATCCTGGTTGACCCATTCATTGTTTAATCCCCATGTACTTTGATCTTTCTAGACTTTTTCTTGTGGTTGACTTTAAGTTTCATAGTATTGTGGTCAGAAAATATGCATGTATAATCTCAATCTTTTTGTATTTGTTGAGGCCTGATTTGCAACCCAGTATTCTGGAGAGTGTCCCATGTGCACTTGAAAAGAATGTGTGTTCTGCTGCTTTAGGACGGAAAGTTCTGAATATATCTGTTTAAGTCTGTCTGGATCACTGTGTCAAAGCCGTTATTTCCTTGTTGATTTTCTGTTTAGATGATCTGTCCTTTGATGTAAGTGGGATATTAAAGTCCCCTACTGTTATTGTATTATTATCAATGAACTCAAACAAACTTTGTTTGTTATGAATTGTTTTATGTATTTGGGTGCTCCCATGTTGGGGGCATAAATATTTACACTTTTTAGATCTTCTTGTTGGATAGACCCCTTAATTATGATATACTATCATTCTTCATCTCTTGTTACAGTCTTTGGTTCAAAATCTAGTTCATCTGATACAAGAATGGCTATTACGGCTTTGTTTTGACTTCCATTTGCATGATAAATGTTTCTCCGTCCCTTCGCTTTCAATCTGCAAGTGTCTTTAGGTCTAAAATGAGTCTCTTGTAGGCAACATAAATATGGGTCTTGTATGGGAACATGGATTTTTAAAATTCACTTTTTAAACATTACTTTTTTTGAACTCCTTTTTAAATAATTTTTTATTTTTAAAATTTCTTTTCAGTGTACCAGAATTCATTGTTTATGCACCACACCCAGTGCTCCATGCAGTACCTGCCCTCCCTATTACCCACCACCAGGATCACCCAACCTCCCACCCCCTGCCCCTTCAAAACTCTCAGATTGCTCTTCAGAGTCCATAGTCTCTCATGGTTCACCTCCCCTTCCAATTTCCCTCAACTCCATTCTCCTCTCCATATCCCCATGTCCTCCATGTTATTTGTTATGCTCCACAAATAAGTGAAACCATATGATAATTGACTCTCTCTGCTTGACTTATTTCACTCAGCATGATCTCTTCCAGTCCCGTCCATGTTGCTACAAAAGTTGGGTATTCATCCTTTCTGATGGAGGCATAATATTCCATCGTGTATATGGACCACATCTTCCTTATCCATTCATCCACTGAAGGGCATCTTTCCACAGTTTAGCAGCTGTGGCCATTGTTGCTATGAACGTTGGGGTACAGATGGCCCTTCTTTTCACTACATCTGTATCTTTGGGGTAAATACCCAGTAGTGCAATTGCAGGGTCATAGGGAAGCTCTATTTTTAATTTCTTGAGGAATCTCCACATTGTTTTCCAAAGTGGCTGCACCAACTTGCATTCCCACCAACAGTGTAAGAGGTTTCCCCTTTCTCCACATCCTCTCCAACCCACGTTGTTTCTTGTCTTGTTAATTTTGGCCATTCTAACTGATATAAGGTGGTATCTCAATGTGGTTTTGATTTGAATCTCCCTGATGGCTAGTGATGATGAACATTTTTTCATGTTTCTGATAGCCATTTGTATGTCTTCATTGGAGAAGTGTCTGTTCATATCTTCTGCCCATTTTTTGATATGATTATCTGTTTTGTGTGTGTTGAGTTTGAGGAGTTCTTTATAGATCCTGGATATCAACATTTTGTCTGTACTGTCATTTGCAAATATCTTCTCCCATTCCGTGGGTTGCCTTTTTGTTTTGTTGACTGTTTCCTTTGCTGTGCAGAAGCTTTTGATCTTGATGAAGTCCCAAAAGTTCATTTTTGCTTTTGTTTCCTTGGCCTTTGGAGACATCTCTTGAAAGAAGTTGCGGTGGCTGATACCATAGAGGTTACTGCCTATGTTCTCCTCTATGATTCTTTTTAATCCTTCTGGAATTTTTTTTTCTTTACAGTATGAGGCAGGAATCTGTCTCAATCTCTTTCAAGTATAGCAATCAAATATATTGTTGAAGAGTTTGTCCTTTCTTCTGCTTTAATCACAATTCCTTTGGCTGTGGTTTGTATAAGGGCTCAACTCAAGAATGTGAGGGCAGCTCATGGCTCATGCTGACACTAGCACAGGAAAGGCAGGAACTGAGGGTACTCTACATCTTTCGAGAGCCAAGTAGTTTGTCATCTTTCATGGGCCACAGGACTTATTCATCATTGCTTCTCTCTGGCTCCTCTTTATAAGCACCTGCTTCTGCTTGCACACGTGCCTCATGGCTATCAACCTCAATCTGTCTGATTTGACCACTGGACTGCACACTGTTATTGACTATGGGGTCTATACAATGCCCATTTGAAAGGGATAATCTGCTTGACTCAGTCCAGGCTATAGATTGGTTCATCTTAAGTCTAGGGTCTATCTCTGGTCCAGTCACATTGGGTCAGGGTGGGGAGCAAAGTTAGAATAGCTTCTGGGGAGACCCGCCTCAGGGCTCTAGATAAGATTAAGCAATTTCTTTAAGAAGGATGAGTCTTATAGAGTACACGGAATATATCTACTAATTCTATAGTCATACATTAAGTTCTCATAAGGAAGGTTTTTTAAAAATCAATTTATAGGGGCACCTAGGTGGCACATTTTGGTTAAGAGTCTGACTCTTGGTTTTGACTCAAGTCATGATCTCAGAGTCCTGGGATCAAGCCCCACATGGGGCTCCATACTCAGCATGGAGTCGGCTTAAGAGTCTCTCTCTTCTCTTCCTCTGCCCCTCCCTACCATCAAACAAATAAATAAAATCTCCAAAAATTTTATTTTTTTATTTGACAGAGAGAGAGAGAGAGAATAGGAGGAGCAGCAGGCAGATGGAGAGGAAGAAGCAGGCTTCCCATTGAGTGGGGAGCATGACACAGGGCTTGATCCCAGGATCCTGACTGAGATCATGACCAGAACCAAAGGCAGATACTCAACCAACTGAGCCACCCAGGCACTCCAATAAAATCTTCTTAAAAATCAATTTATAGATTTTAAACAGTGAGGACATTTGGTAGAGATTTTGTGAATCTGAAAATTAAGGATTAGTTTGAGTTCATAGGTCATTATTGAGAAACACTGACTTAAGTCCAGCACTGCAACTTCTCAGATGAGCAAACTGAGGCCCAGAGAGGATGAAGGATTTGCCCTGGTCCACATGGCCTGTCAGTGCAGACCTGGTATGAGAACCAGTTTTGGCAGTACTGTGAGGCAAGCAAATGTACGATTTAAGGAGGCCCTCACTCTCAGAGTCATGACAGTGACCCAGCTGACTCCCTGGCCTCACCCTCGGCCCCAGCCCTGATTAGAACTCTAGGATCCTGACTACCAGGAGGGACAGATCAAGCACATCTGATTTGAAGGATCTGGGTGAGGGGGACTTATGGAGAATTTTCTTGCATTACTATCTTCAGGGAGAAGTTCCTAAGGAAGATTGGGTAAGCTGGTTTCCCCAAGGTGAAGGATCTGATTGTTTGGGATGGCTGCTCACTGGAGGAGCCTGAAATATCCTCTCTTCCTAGAGCTTTGAGGGCCCCCAAGTCTGGGCACAGAGTTCCTTGCCTGGGCTATCTTTAGCTGGTTGCTGAGGGTTGCAGCATTTCTGAGACCTGGTGATGGATACTTCTCTCTTCCTCCTTTCATAAAAATAGGTCTTCAGTCCAACCAGTCTTGTAGGCTCTGTTCTTGCAGAAATGGAACATGTAGGGTTTGGGTTTCTCTTGTCTCCTGTCTGGTATCTGTTTCCTTCGTGCAGAACTGCTTACTAAGAATTTTACCGCAGGAAGATTTTAAGAAAGTTAGTGCTGGCTTTGTTGTTGGTCAAGGGGGGAAAAAATCACCAAGAAGCTCGTTAAGAGAAAGAAGAAATAAAGGAGAGAAGAACAAAAGAGAAATGTCCTGAATCAGTTTGTGACACTTTCTTTACTCCCACCAGCTCCTGCCTGCTCGCACTTAGTCCCCCACACAATCTTTTCCACCTGACTTCTGCTTTTCTCTCACCCTGATTTGGTGTATTCTCAACATGGCAGCCAGAGGGATTTGTTAAAATATGAGTCAGGCAAGAAAATGAACTAAAGAGCATTCCGGTTGGAAAGGAAATGAAACTATCTCTATTTGCAGATAGCATGATCTTATATTCAGAAAATCCTAAGATATACACTAAAAAACTATTAGAACTAATTAATGAGTTCACTGAAGTGATAAGATACCAATGATAAGATCAACTGTATTTCTATACATTTGTAACAAGCAATCCAAAAATGAAATTAAGAAAACAATTTCATTTATAAGAGCATCAACAAGAATAAAACGCTTAGGAATAAACTTAACAAAGGAAATGCAAAACTTATATTCTGAAAACTACAAAACATAGTTGAAAGAAATTAATGAAGATCTACAGAAATGGAAAACATCCCATGCTCATAATTCAGAATATTATTAAGATCACAATACTTTCTAAATTCATCTATAGATTTAATGCAGTCCCTATCAAAATCTCAACTGGTTTCTTTGTAGAAATTGGCAACTGATCCTAAAATTCATATGGGAATTCAAAAGCCCTAGAATAGCTAAAACAATCTTGAAAAAAGAAGAAAAAGTTGGAGGACTCTCACACTCTCTCTGTCTCAAATGAATAAATAAAATCTTAAAAAAAAAAAGACTCCAAGTTTTCCTCTCCAAGGAAATCTCGAGTTTAAAAAATAGCCAAAACTCTTTAAAAATAGTCTGAAAAACAATCTGAGGGTTTTGAAGGGGTGGTGGCTGGGAGGTTTGGGGATCCTGGTGGTGGGCATTATGGAGGGCATGTATTGCATGGAGCACTGGGTGTGGTGCATAAACAATGAATTCTGCTACACTGAAAAGAAATTAAATTTAAAAAAAAGAAAAAAGAAACATAGTTGTAAATCTTCATGATCTTGGATTTGGCAACGTATTCTTTGCTAAAACACCAAAGGTATAAGCCAATAAAAGAAAAAAATAAACTGTACTTCATCAAAATTAAAAATTTTTGTGCTTTGAAGGACACCATCAACAAAGCAAAAAGGCAACCCACAGAGTGGGAGAAAATACTTGCAAATCTTGGATATATAAAGAATTCTTGTGACTCAATAAAAAGACAAATGACCCAATTAAAAAAATACATGAGGGATTGGAATAGACATTTCTCCAAAGAAGATATATAATAGCCACTGAGCCCATGAACCGATGCCTAACATCATCAGTCATCAGGAAAATGCAAATCAAAACCACAGTGCAGTAACAGTTCACACCCGCTATGATGACTTGTATAAAAATAAGATTAAGTGTTAGCGACAATGTGAAGAAAGAACCCTCAGGACTGGTGTGTAAAATGCAGCCACTGTAGAAAACCAGTCTGGCTGTTTCATGAAAAGTTAAATGTAGCTGCCAGCTGACTTAGCAGTTCCACTCCTAAGTATATACCAAACAGAAATGAAAACATAAGCCCGAATAAAAACTTGTATATGAATGTTCAGAGCACCATTATTCCTAACAGCCAAAAATTGGAAACAACCTTGGATTCCACTATCAGATGAATGGATAAACAAAATGTGGTACATATAGACAGTGGGATATTTGGCCATACAAAGGAACGAAGTACTGAAATGTGCTGCATAAATGGATAAATCTTGAAAACAATAGGGTAAGTGAAAGAAGCCGGTCATATAAGAGCACATATCATACAATCCCATTTGTACCAAATGTCCAGAAGAAGCAAATATTATAGAGCTAGAAAGTAGATTGGTGATTACTATGGTTTGGGGTGAGGGCTGGTGAAAGGATTAGGAGGTGACATCTGAAAGGAAGGGCTTGCCTTTTGGGATGATGAAGATGTTCTAAAATTGACCTTGGTGATGGCTACAAAGCCCTGTGAATATACTATAAAGCAGGAAAGTGCACTTTACTGAGTGAATTATGTGGTATATAAATTATATCTCATTAAAGTCATCCACACCTACATCCGTATCTAGAGATCTATGATCACATCTTGCCTCTGCCGAACACTCTCCAAGGGCTCCCATCTCACTAGCGTCAGTTTCAAAGCCCTTACGATGTCCACCAGGATGTGGCACCCCACTACTTCACTGCTCTCACCTCCTGCTCCTCTGCCCTCTTTGCTGTTCCTCTAAATAGACTGTTTTCTTCCAGATAATTGCAAGGCTCATTCCCTTCCTTCCTCCAGATCTCTGATCAAATGCCACCTTCTTGATGAGACTTAATTCTGATCATTCAATTAAAAATCACAGTTCTTATCACACTGCCTTGCTCCGTTTTTCATTTCTATAGCACTTACCATCTGCCTAGCAGGGAGGACATTCAAAATATTTAACAACCCATGCTATAGGTATGGAAATATGGTGTGGAATAGGGTATAGACCCTAGAGACCCCTGCTGGGCTAGTATCAATCCTTTAGGGTCATAGGGAGATGGGGGCAGGTGGTGTTCCTGGGAAGAATCAGGGCAGCTAGGAGGTACCTAAGCTTTAGGGCAGATGTACAGAAATATTTTAACTGTTCTGGCTTACTACTATATAACTGATGATGATCAGCTCTGTTTGCATCATATTATATCAGTTTCTTAGATTTATCATCAATCTCTCCCATGGGTGCCAAGGGCAGACCACCCTAAAATGTACCACTTTGGCATATTGATTATTTTGCATTAAAGCTACTTAAGAGGGGCACCTGGGTGGCTCAGTCGGTTGAGCATCCAACTCTTGATTTTGACTCAGTTGGTGATCTCAGGGTTGCAGGATCGAGCCTGAGGTTGGGCTCCAAGCTCAACAGGGAGTCCGCTTGAGGATTCTCTCTCTCACTCTCCCTCTGCCCCGCCCCCACCATTGTGTGTGCTCACTCTCATTTCTCTCTCAAAGAAAACAAATAAAAAATAAATCATTTAAGAAATGGCAAATGCAGAAAGAACACTCTGACCCTTGCTTTGTTTCTAGAAAGCAGAAAATAAACTCCCACGTAAAAGGTACCCTCCCTTCACCAGTAGGTGGAGAGACAGCCTTATCGTCAGAGATAGCCTTATCGTCAGAGACAGGGCTGAAGAAGCCTATATAAACAAATCTTGTTACTTTACTAATTTATTACCCCAACCAAATGCTGCTTAAAATTCCTTGCTAATTAAAGTCCCAAACATAAGTTTTCTTTGTCCTGTCAATTCCTCCCTAAATTTATATTTCTTTGTCTAAAAATTATAAAAGCTGCCTGCCTTGGTCATTTCTTTAGGTCTCAGTTTCATGATTGGGCCTCTGTATACACATAATTAAACTCTGTGCTTTTTTCCTGTTGATCAGTCTCACGTTAATTTAATTCTTTGACCAGCTAGAAGAAGCTTGAAGGGTGGGGTAAACGATCTTGGTCAGAGCTCTTTCGGTAAAACCATGTAGGCAAAGTTTGATTGGAATGCATTTAAGAGAGAATGGAAGAGGAGAAAGAGGAGTCAGGAAAGAGAAAAGAAAACACTTTTTTTTTTTGGAAGAGTTTTTCTGTGAACGAGAACACAGGTTAATTGGACTTCCATCTTTCTGCTAGGCTGGGAACTGAATCCTAAGCTCCGGGCTGAGGTCTCTTTCTTCTCCTAGATCCTTCCTAGCTTTGGTCTGCTGGCTGCCTACTTCCCTCTGCTACTGGCCCTGTTATTCTGGCTTTAGAGATGGGCTGTAGTATAGAACAGGGAAGTGGTGTCAAGAGGCATTTTTAGAATTAATGCTTTATAATTTTTTTCTGTCAGTTTAATGTTTTTTTAAAAAGATTTTATTTATTTATTTGTCAGAGCGAGAGAACGAGAGCGCACAAGCAGGAGAGAGGCAGGCAGAGGCAGAGAGAGAAGCAGGCTCCCCGCTGAGCAAGGAGCCCAACACGGGACTCCATCCCAGGACTCTGCTGCGATCAGGACTTGAGCCAAAGGCAGACGCTTAACTGACTGAGCCATCCAGGTGTCCCAATATTTTTTATTTTTTGATTTAAGTTTTTATCTGAAGGTAGTAGCCGATCCACATGCAGTTGTAGAGAATAACACAGAAAGACTCCTTTTCCCCTCTTCCTGAAACGGTAACATCTTACATACTATGGAACAGTATCTCAGTCAGGAAGCTGACATTGACCATCAGGACACAAAGCATTTTCCCCACCACAGAGATCCCTGCTATTACCCATTAAGAGCAACGCCCCGTCCTTAACCTCTGGCAGTCGCCAATCTGTTACCCATTTCCAGAATTTTGTAATTTCAAGAAATGGAGTCATAGGGGTGCCTGGGTGGCTCAGTGGATTAAAGCCTCTGCCTTCGGCTCAGGTCATGATCCCAGGGTCCTCGGACCGAGTCCCACATCGGGCTCTCTGCTCTGCAGGGAGCCTGCTTCCTCCTCTCTCTCTGCCTGCCTCTCTGCCTGCTTGTGCTCTCTGTCTCTCAAATAAATAAATAAAATTAAAAAAAAATTGTAAACATTTGGGATTGGCTTTTTTCCACTCAGCATAATTCTCTAGAGATTCATCCAAGTTGTCTCTTGTATTTCTTTTTATTATTTATTTGTTTTTAAAGATTTTATTTATTTATTTGACAGAGGCAGAGAGATAGCGAGAGAGGGAATACAAGCAGGGGGAGTGGGAGAGGGAGAAGCAGGCTTCCCGCTGAGCAGGGAGCCTGATGTAGGGCTTGATCCCAGAATCCTGGGATCATGACCTGAGCCAGAGGCAGACGCTTAATGACTGAGCACCCAGGTGCCCCTGTATTTCTTTTTATTGCTGAGTAGGACTCCATGGTAGTATTATATACCAAAGTTGTTGGTGTTGTTGTTTTTAACCATTTATCTGTTGAAGAGTGTCTGGGCTGTTTCCAGTTTTTGGCTTTTACAAATAAAGCTGTTATAAGCATTTGTGCACAGGTTGGTTTTTTTTTTTTTTTAATGTGTGTGTGTGAACATAAGTTTTCATTTCTTTAGGATAAATTCCTAGGAGTACAACTGCTGAGCCATATGGTAGCTGTACATTTAGTTTTTAAAGACCTTATAAACTGTTTTCCAGAGTCTCTACACCATAGGCAATGCACGAGGAATCTAGTTTCTCCACATTCTTGACAGTATTGGTTTGTCACAGTGTTTTATTTTTGCTATCCTGATAGATACATGATAGTATATTATTGTGGTTTTAACTTGCATTACCCTAATGGTGAATCTCGTGGAACATCTTTTCATGTGCTCATTTGTCTTCTGCATATCTTTTTTCTTTTTCTTTTTTTTTTCCATTTTATTTATTTTTTCAGTGTAACAGTATTCATTCTTTTTGCACAACACCCAGTGCTCCATGCAAAACGTGCCCTCCCCATTACCCACCACCTGTTCCCCCAACCTCCCACCCCTGACCCTTCAAAACCCTCAGGTTGTTTTTCAGAGTCCATAGTCTCTTATGGTTCGCCTCCCCTTCCAAATTCTTCTGCATATCTTTTATAGTGAAATGTCCTTCACATGTTTTTTAGTGAAATGTCCTTCACATGGTTTTCCCACTTTCTAACTGGATTGTTTGCATTTTTTACTGTTAATTTTGAGTCTGAAAAATATATTATTGCCCTCAGTCTCTTGTTGGCTATGAGGTTTGCAAATATTTTCTCCCACCATATAGCCTGTCTTATCCTTTTTGCAGTCGTTCAGTGCAAAAAAATTTTACAATATGATGATGCCCAATATATTGATTTTTTTTGTTTTATGGATTATACTTTTGGTGTCAAGTCTGGGAACTCTTTGCATAGCCCTTGTCTGACTATATCATTCTAGTTTTTTTTCCCCCCAAACATTTTATAGCTTTATGTTTTACAGTTAGGTTTCCCACTTGGAGTTTCTGGTATCTTGAATCTGTAGATTATGTCCTTTGCTAAATTTGGGAAGTTTTCAGCCATTATTTCTTCAAACAAAGCCATTATTTCTTCTTTACAAACTTGCCCTATTTCTTCTTTTTCTCTCGGGCTTCCCTGACATGATTATTAGATCTCTTATAGTCTTGCACGTCCCTGAATCTCTATTATGATGATGATGATGATGATGATGTCTATTGTTGTCTTCAAGTTCATGAATTCTTTACTTTGTCTCATCCATTCTGATGCTAAACTCACCCACTGTTTTGTTTTTTGTTTTTAAAAATTTGGTTATTGTATTTTCCAGTTCTAAAATTTCCATTTGGTTCTTCTTTATATCTTTTATTTATTTACTGAAACTTTATATTTCCTTGCTGAGAACTTCTACTTTTTTCCCTCTTGCTTCAAGCATGCTTATAATTGCTTGTTGAAGCATTTTTCTGATGGTTGCTTCAAAATCTTTGTTAGATAATTCCAACATTCTTGACATCTGTGTGTTGGCAGTCTTGATTCAGTATGAGACCTTCCTGGTTTTTGATATGGTATACAACTTCTTATTGGAACCTGGACATTTTGGGTACATTGTTATGAGACCCTAATTAAACCTTCTATTTCTGGCTGGCTTCCACTTGATACCACTCAAGCAAGGGGCTAGCTATCGTTGGGGAAAGGTCACTTATTACTGTCTAATAAAACCTGACTCATAAGGCCCTTTAAATGTATATTGGTTAGTCATATGCTTGGAGGATGATTGCCAACATGTTTCTTGGGGGGTAGATATAAAGAAAATTTCCAAAGGAATTTTTATATGTTAAAGTAGACTTACAAGATCTTGGGGGTTGGGCTAAGAATACCTGTTGCCCTTAGCAAGGTATTAACATTGATGCAGCTGAGTCCCTAGAGGAATGTAACTGTGCCTGTTTCAAGGACTTGTCAGTGGGCTGTAAGTAGTAAGGGATTTAATAATTTTTCTTTTGCCTCTTTTTTCCCACAACACCTTTACTTTTCTTTCCCAGCTCCCACTCAGCCTTTAATTTAGGTCTAGGTTCAGATCCTAAAGGGCAGCACCTCTTTCCTTCCTGCTTTACAGCCTTCTTCCCAGAGAGGCTGGAAACTTGGTTTCCTGGGTTGTGCTGACTCTGATGTAACCAGCACCACAGCAGATATAGGGTCATTTATCATGCTGGTTTTCCTTGATAGATGGTGAACTCACTAAAGGCAGAATCTTTTACTGGATCTGCCTCCAGGCTTCAGTCAAACTGTGTGGGAGACATATTAGGTAAAATAAATGCCTTTTCCACTCCATCCAGGGAGGTTCACAAGTTGAGCTGAGAACTCTGATTTAGGATTTGGAGAATGGGCAGAGCACTCTCTGCAAGGAGGAGGGTACTGGTGGGGGGTGGGGACACCTGTGTTCTGAGTTTTCCTGTCTCTCTGTGAAGGAATGGAACCCATGCAGACAACTGCTGGACATGTGCAGACCACAGAATTGGTGCTGGAGAGAAATGAGTAAAAGTAAATGGGAAAACTGCTGACTTTGGAAGGTACTGAGTGCTTACTCAGTGATAATTCAGGACACCGCCCTCCGCCTTGAACAATCTCAGTTAACATTTATTTGAAAAGGGGCTGAGGAGGGTGCCTGGTGGCTCAGTCATTTGAGTGGCTGACTCTTGATTTTGGCTCAAGTCATGATCTCAGGGTCGTGGCCTGGAGCCCTGGATTGGGCTTTTCACTCAGTGGAGAGTCCACTTAAGATATTCTCTCTCCCTGTCCTTCTGCCCCCCTCTTCACCCTTGGACTCATGCTCTCTCTCTCTCTCTCTAATAAATAAATACATCTTTAAAAAGGGGGGGGTGACGGAGGGAGTGGTTCTATTTCCTGCCAAGAGCTGTGTGCCTCCTGAGACCCTAGCAACAAGTGGGCGTCTCCTTCAGCTGAGAAGTGAGAAGAACACACCCTGTGTATGGTAGGGGACACTCCACAGTTGCTGTGTGCCTCTTCCCTCCTCGTTGGGTGTGGCTGGCTGGGTGAGGGGTCCTTGCATCTAGATGCAAAGACTCCCAGCTAGAAGGATTTGAACCATTGTTCAACTGATGGTTACAGATGTACCATTTTGGATGAGGTTCCACAACTTAGGGAAAAAAGGCATCAATAGTGACCAATAAATTAGAGAAACTGGACATTTAAGGATGTTCTTGATAGACAACTGCAGGGAATAGACTTGGGAATTTTTTAAAAAAATTATTTATTTATTTGAGAGAGAGCATGTGCAAGAGGACATGGTGGGAGGGTGGGAGAGGGAGAGGGAGAAGCAGACTCCCTGCTAAGTAGAGAGCCCAATGGCAGTGGTGGGGAGAGGGGAGAGCTCAACATGGCACTCAATGTGGGATTCAACCCTAGGACCCTGGGATCATGACCTGAGCTGAAGGCAGCCACCTAACCAACTGAGCCCCTCAGATACCCCATAGACTTGGGGCATTAAAAACATTGCTCATCCCAGAAAGGAAAGCAAGAACTGGTTAAGAAATGGGGGCTAGGGACACCTGGGTGGCTCAGTTGGTTAAGCGACTACCTTTGGCTCTGGTCATTATCTCAGGGTCCTGAGATCGAGTCCCACATTAGGCTTCTTGCTCAGTGGGAAGCCTGCTTCTCCCTCTCCCTGTTCTGCTTGCTCTGCCTGCTGCTCCCCCTTTTTGGGCTTTCTCTCTGACAAATAAATAAATAAAACCTTTTAAAAAAAAAGAAGTGAGGGCTAGTGGGCACCAAATGGTGATGGAATTAATGGTTTGGGATTAGGAATGTGGCAATCAGAGCAGAAAGTAGGGTTGGGCCTTGAGAATAGCGAGGAAGTAGCTGAAACATTCACAGATTCTGGGAGGAGAGTGGAAGATAAGGATCTGTTTATAAAAATCCATAACAGGGGCGCCTGGGTGGCTCAGTGGGTTAAAGCCTCTGCCTTCGGCTCAGGTCATGATCCCAGGGTCCTGGGATCAAGCCCCACATTGGGCTCTCTGCTTGGTGGGGAGTCTGATTCCCCCTCTCTCTCTGCCTGCCTCTCTGCCTACTTGTGATCTCTGTCAAATAAATAAAATCTTAAAAAAAAAATCCATAACCACCTTTAGGGGTTAAGAAAGAGTATGAGATCTTCTGTAATTATTTCCTGTCATTCGAGGGGAACCAGATAAGAAGAGGTACCTTTTTGTGTTTTCAGCAAAATTGAGGAAGAAACTAACAGAGTTAGCAGCTAAAAGATCATTAGAAATCATTTTGATGAAGTGGGCTGAATGTTGCTATGAGGTAATTTTTTTTACATGTTATTAATATTTAAACCAGTAAACTTTGAATAAAGCAGATTACCCTCTGGATGATACCCTTCATTTCAAGGGTGAGGCCCACTCTCGTTCAATCAGTTCAAGGCCTTAAGAGAAAAGACTAAGATTCCCAAAGGAAAAAAGAATTTTGTCTCCAGACTGTCCTGCAGATTTCAGATTTGCTAGTTCCTACAATCACATTAAAATAAATCTCTCTTGTATAAAACCAATAGGATATGTATATTATATATAATATGTATATTCTATTGATCGTGTTTCTCTGGAGAACTCTGACTAATACAAGTCTCATACTAAAGCATGCTTTCACATAACATAATTTAACTCATTTGATATTCACAACATTCTATTACAAGTTAAGTATTGTTGAGATGAGATCAAGGTGTGAGTAGAAGTGTGCATCTTTACTCCTCTGATCCGTCCATCCTCTTCTTTGTCAGGCTGTCCTTGTTTATCCCCCTCCCAGTAACAGTCATCCAGACACCATCAGGGAGCAGAGCTGAACTGGACAATGGTAGTGTTCCGAGCACACAGAGCCCTCTAGGTGAGGTATGTGATCAGCTTGGACAAAGATGCTTTGAGGCAGAGGTGGTTGGGAAAGTCCTAGTCTTTAAAAGAGCTACCCTCAGGGTGCGCCTGGGTGGCTCAGTGGGTTAAAGCCTCTGCCTTCAGCTCAGGTCATGATCCCAGGGTCCTGGGATTGAGCCCTGCATCAGGTTTTCTGCATCGGGCTTTCTGCTTGGCTGGGAGCCTGCTTCCCTTCTCTCTCTTCGCCTGTCTCTCTGCCTACTTGTGATCTCTGTCTTTCAAATAAATAAATAAAATCTTAAAAAAAAAACAACTTCTAAACGAACTACCTCAGGGTGAGATTCTGTTCCATGTTCTTCATTGCCCAATTCTTTAGGTTGCAAGCAATCATGCTGAAGCAAATAAAAAAGGGAATTTACTGGCTTATGTAATGAAAAGGCCAAAAGTTTGGGTTTGATGGGATGCAGTTCTTAAGCTATGTCATCAGGACTTGGTCTCTCTTTCGCCATGTTTTGGTTCTGCTTTTCTTTGTGTGAACCTCTTTCTATAGCAGACTTTTCCCAAATGGTAGCAAGACACTGATGAACACTGATGGTAGGATGGTAGATTTCCATCCTACCAGATGAGGATTTGTAGCAGAGAGAGAGAGAATATCTGCTTCCCAGTGGTTCCCACAAATGTTCTGAAATGGACTCTCATTGGCCCATCTTGGAAAAGGTGCTTACCCATGATGAATCTCTGTGGTCAGAGGAGTGGAATATGTTGGGTTTCCCACTGGATTCCATCCAGGCTCTGGACAGCTTAGAGTATATCAAAATCCTTCCAGATTTTCTGACAAAAAAGAATTTGCAAAGGAAGTAATTAGTAGATTTATCTGACTGAAAATTAAAAGTGTTTATATGTCAACACCCATGATAAACAAAAGTGAACAGAAAATTGAACAAAAATATTTGCTGAATTCATGGTTAATAGTCTTATTATAGTCTTAAAATATAGAGTACACACATTGATGAGAAAAACACTGCCTCTGCAACTTAGAAAAATGGTCAGTTGGCAGCACCACTAAGATATCCCACAAATACCCCAAAATCAGATTGCAAAATGGACCCTATCATTTGTATCAGTTACAAGTAACAAAAACAAGCAAGTAACAGAAAATGTTACCCATACTAGTTTAAACTATAAATGCAAAGGCCAGAGGTACGCTGGTTTCAGCTATGGTTTGATCAGAGCTCTAGTTTTATCTCTCTGAGATTCTCTTTGCTCCTCCTCTTTTCCCATGTCCGACTTCTTCCTCGGGCTGGCTGCTCTCATGTTAACAAAAAGGCTGCAGGGGCTTCAGGGTTTCATAGATTGACATCATTCTCTCTGGATTGAGTGAGAGTGTGTGACCAAGAATTCCAAACAAAACACTTGATCTTCGCATTGATTGGATCATTCTTAAGCCCAACCAAGGACAAGGAAATGCCATGGGCCAATTAGCTTAGACCTGCTTCCTGAAACAGTTTCTTTGGAAAGAGGTGAGATTATCCTGTTCCATCTAAGTCCATCAGAGTCCACCCAGAGCTGGGTGAATTCCAACTCACCATACTTCATCGCTGTTATAAAAATAAGGTGAGGGAGGAATAATTGTTGGGGAGATAGCCATAAAGTCCACAATATCATCAATGTCTCCAAACATGTCTCCTCCCTTATATTCTCTATCAATCTGCATTGAGGCCAGAGTTATCTTTATAAATCTTGCATAATACCCTTCCCTAAAACTTTTTAATGGTTCCATGCCACCTGTATGATACAGTCCCATTCCCTCACTATAACTTACAAAGTTCTCCAAGAACTAGCTGTTAGGTCTCAAGACTTGCCTTCCAAGTCTGTCTAGTCTCTTCCCTTGCCCTACTTTTTCCCATCTCTCATCCTTTCCATCTACTTTCCAGTACACTGATCTTTTTTCTTTTCTTTTATCCTCCTTTCTTTTTTCTTTCCTCCGGAGCTTTATGCATACTTTTTTCTTTTACCTGGAGGACTCTTCCCTCACATCTTCAAGGAAATTTATTTTTACCTCTAAATTCTCAGGTTAGGTGTCCCGTTCCCCTCAGAAGACTATACTGATCTTTTCTACTCCAAGGCTGGGTTAGGTGTCTCTGTGCTCACATGTGTCCTCTATCTGCCCCCCTCCTGCTTGTCAGTTCTGTGAGGACAAGTTGGTCTTGTTCACTGCTGTACCCCTAGTTTCTTCCACTGTTCCGTGACACAAAGAGCATGTACAATAAATATTTGTTGAATAAGTAAATGAAATAACAAAGAAGAAAATATAATATTTGGGGTTTCCTGGGTGGCTCAGTCAGTTAAGCATCTGACTCTTGATTTTAGCTCAGGTCATGATCTCAGGATTGTGCGATCATGCGTTGGGCTCTGCACTGAGAGTGGAGCCTGGCTTAAGATTCTCGTTCTCTCTCGGGGCACCTGGGTGGCTCAGTGGTTTAAGCTTCTGCCTTCGGCTCAGGTCATGATCTCAGGGTCCTGGGATTGAGCCCCGCATCAGGCTCTCTGCTCAGTGGGGAGCCTGTTTCTCCCTCTCTCTCTGCCTGCCTCTGTACCTACTTGTGACCTCTCTGTCAAATAAATAAATAAAAATATTTTTTTAAAAAAGATTCTCTTTCTCTCTCTTCCTCTGCCGCTCCCTGCACTTTCTTTTAAAAAGGGGGGAAAAAGAAAATATAATAGTAAACCTATGTGGAGTATTTATCTTTGGACAGTGTCCTCAAGGCTAATTTTTTTTTATAGTTTTCAATAATATTCCAAAATTTCTCCTGTAAACCTTTATTACCTAAATTACAAACAGTACAGAAAAAGGTAAGTTCTTCCAAACATTGATTGGAGAGTTGATTTCTGTTAACCTCCCCCACTGATCTGGCCCTGACCCTGGGAACCTTATAGGGCATATCTGTGCCTTTTGGCACAGAGACATTCATGTTGTAAATTTTATGTCTTGAGGAGAAAAACAAACAAAAAGGAACAAGAGTGGTTCCCCTCTATTTTTTTTTTCCTCACTCAGACATCCTTGGGCTGATAGGAAAGGAGAACAAACAGAGCTGATTTTAGAATTTTTTTTATAATCTTTTTAAAATTGTGAAACATACCTTATAGGCAGAACAGTTTACGAAGACATAGTGGAGTTTATAGAAAGACAATAAAAGGAACACCCATGTCATTACCCAGGCTAAGAGATGAAACATTAGCTTATGTCAGAAGCCCCTGTGTGTGCTCCCCAAGTGTGTTCTTTCTCCTGGTCCCAGAGCTAAGGACATCCTGAATTTTATACCAATCATTCCCTCATTTGGCTTTATTATATTTTTTTACCACTTAGGCATGTGTCCCCAAACAAGGTTTATTGTAACTACTGGCATTTGACTAATGTTATCATATTTTAAGGTTCTATATTTTTAAATATCTGTTATGTCTCTTGTCCTCTTTTCTTTGCCTTTTTCTGGGTTGAATGTTTCAATCACTCAGTTTTCCCCTCTTTACTAATTTGGAGTCCAATTGTTTGTATCTTAGACAATTTGATAAGACTACATAGACTATCATTTTTTTCCTCATTATTTTCCCCTCTTCTCTAAAATTGGATAATTTCTACTGATTTGCCTTCAAGGTCTCTGGATTTTCCTTTTGATAACTGCCAATCTCCTGCTAATTTCATCAAAAGAATTTTTAAAATTTAGGTATTATAATTTTCAGTTTTAGAATGTCCGTATCTCTGTTTTTATAGTTTCTATTTCTTTGTTAAAATTCCTTATCTATTCAGTCATTAAAACCAAATTTTCCTTTAATTCTTTAAACATAACTTTTTTGAAGATTTTATTTATTTATTTGAGAGAGAGATAGTGAGAGAAGCACAGGTGGGGAGGAGAGGAAGAAGCAGACTCCCTGCAGAGCAGAAAGCCCAATGTGGAGCTCAATCCCAGGACCCTGGGATCATGACCTGAGCTGAAGGCAGCCACTTAACTGACTGAGTCACTCAGGTGACCCTGAACATAGTTTTTTCATCCAAATTTTGAAATGTATTTTTTCCAGGTTTAGAAATATTAGTTGACAGTTATTTTGTCTTAGGATATTAAAGATCCATTTGTGCATTTATTCTTTCAACAAAGATTTGTTGTGTTTGTTAAATACTGGGATAA
The DNA here is from genome assembly GCF_922984935.1 of Meles meles. Lineage (NCBI taxonomy): Eukaryota > Metazoa > Chordata > Mammalia > Carnivora > Mustelidae > Meles > Meles meles. The sequence goes on along the minus strand of NC_060069.1, from coordinate 30,749,868 downwards.
ATAAATAAAATAAAGCATTTCCCTTCACGTGGGCACAATCTGGGCCATGTAAGGAAATTATTTCCAAGTAATATAATAAGTACAAAAGTAGAGTCATGAAAAGGTATATTAGTGGTACAGATGATCAATCTGACTGTCCATCAGGAAAGACTTTACAGAGAAAGATAACATTGAGTTGGGTCTTCTAGTAGAAATACGAGTTTACTAGGTAGATAAGAATTGGGGAAAATTCTGGACATACAGAATGACATGTGAAAAGGCATAAAAACATGAAACAGTATGCTTACACAGCTTAAGACTGTATAATGTATTACTCTTTCAGATGAGGCTGGAGAGTAGATTTCATCTCTCTTGTACTTCCCTTCTTTAGGTAAGCCGGTCCATAGACCTGAGCCTCAATTACCAACCAGTGTTTCAAATGATCTTATTCTCCTTGTTTTCTTAAATCTCTCTTTAGTGTTTTCACTCTCTATCTCTGTGGCACGCATTTTGGTTAAGTTCTTAAGTTCTATCTTCTAGTTTTCTAATTCTCTCTTTAGCTGTATTTATGCTACTGCTAAAACTGTCCTTTGAATTTTTAGTTTTAAAGTTATAATTTTTTTTATCTCTAGGAGATCTATTTGGTTTAATTCTAAAGCTGCTTTTCTTTAACTCACATTTTCAAGTTTCCACACTGGTTTCTTAAAACATATTAAATATATATTATTTTCTCATTTTGATAGTTGCAATATCTGAATTTCTTTAGAACTGATTCTTCTGTCAGTTTGTTTTCTGCTAGCCTTTCCTCATGGTGTCTTTTTTCCTTGTATGTTTTGTTTGTTTATTTGTTTTTACTTTTCTTAGGAATTTATGGACATTCTTTCAGAACTAGGATAGAAAAGTTTCCTCCAGAGATTTGAGTTTGCTTTTACCTTGCACTAGAGTAACTATATTTCCAAAATCACTTTATGTCAAGTTATTATCTGAGGTTTTGCTGAATTTGGGCTTCAAATTCATGTGAAGTAATGGGATATGGTTAAAAAGTTATGAGGGAGATAGTTCCTCTCTCTGTTCCACACTAAGGATCGAAACATTCACTTTCCTGGGAATGTAGGAGTGTAGGCAGGTCTGTATTAGATCACTATTTTACTGTGGATACAGTCTTTTGGGGATCCAGCTTTAGAGCTATTAATCTCTTAGACAGTCTTGGGCAGATCATGAGTTTCTCTTCTGTCTCTCTGCTCCTTGACTAGAAAAAGTCATAGTCAATTTCACAAAGTTTTAGAATGCTGTTAAGACTGAAGCTGGCATCAGGGCTCTATTTATATATACTAAATTAGTCCCTGCGTGAGTATTCGTCTTTTTTCAGATCATATATTCCTTCAAGAAGGTGGATTTTGTATTTTATTCAACATTTTTTCCCCTGAAAGTTTCCACTCACCTATTTGACAGAGAGAGACACAGCAAGAGAGGGAACACAAGCTGGGGGAGTGGTAGAGGGATAAGCAGGCCTCCTGCAGAGCAGGAAACCCAACACAGGGCCTGATCCCAGGACTCCAGGACTATGACCTGAGCTGAAGGTAGACACTCAATGACTCATGACTCAATGAGCCACCCAGGTGCCCCTTTATTCAGCATTTTTATTTGTTTTTACTATGAGAGAAGGGAAATACAAATATGGAATGGGGTACCTGTAGTCTTAGCTTGAAATCAGTATCAATGTGAACTCTTGATTTTACATGTGTGTATGTGCATTTATGTGTGTGTGTGTTTATCCTAGATCTGTCCATTAAAAGAGTCTAGAAGCAATAATATCCAGTAACACATAGATGCCTATCACCCAGATTTTGAGTTCTAAATTCCATTCCTCACTGAAAGAACTAAGACTTTTTGAGAAAAATGGCTAATTCCATGTCTGAGGAAGTGAAAGCGTATTTGGAGCACTATTTGCTCCAGAAAACAAGGAAGTTACTCAAATACAAATAGATATGTGTGAAAAGGACATAGGAGACAGCCTGAAGGGGCTCACGCTGGCCAAATCTGGGAAAATTTGAGCCTCAGGAAAGAGTAAGAATGGAAATGGATCATAAGATACTGAATAAAACCCCCTATGAATCCATAGTAATACTCTGTATGGAGGGATGGAAGAAGGGAAGTTTGGGAGAAAGGCCCCCTTTATAGAAGAATAAAGGTCACAGATTAAGTTCCCCAGACTGAAGAATAGAGATTTGTATATAGAAAGTTCATGCGGGAAGGCTTCTATGATCAACACTCTGGGGCACCTCAGAAAGCAGGACTGGATAGATTGGGGAGGTAAACTAATGTCATCATAGCTGACTAGTAGCTGTTTTCTTTTTCTTTTTTAAAAATTGTATTTATTTATTTGACAGAGAGCACAAGCGGAGGGAATGGCAGGCAGAGGGAGAAGCAGGGTCCCTGCTGAACAAGGAGCCTGATGTGGGGCTCAATCCCAGATCCTGGGATCATGATCTGAGCTGAAGGCAAATGCTTAACCCACTGAGCAGCCCAGGCGCCCCAGCTCTCAATAGGGAGTTCTGGGGTTGAAATGACTCATCAGAGTTGTTCCAAGTTGGGGCAAAGGTCCAGCAGTTGTATTCCCTCCCACTACATTCTTAGAGATAAGGACCATCCTCAAGGAGCAGCAGTAACCTTGGAGAAAGGAGTTTCTTTCCATAGAAGGTGATTTTAGGGGAGGGTCTCAGCTAAGAGCTTTCGGCAGACAACACAGAACAGCTGGAGGAGTGAGTGCCTGTCCTCAAGCGGGAACCAGGAATGCACACCACCACATCCACTATGCCAGATGATAAATGTGGAGAAATGATAGAATTTGATAATTATGATTTTGCAAATGTCAATGTATTCATTGACCTGGGCTAAGATTACTAACTCGTGGACCATCAATGCTAAAAAGATTTGGTGAAAAGTTATGGGGGAACAAAATGTTCTCATGGTTCTGAAATTTATCTTCACTTTTTAGTTATTTTAATTTAATTACTTTTTAATTATAAAGAAGGAAAGACTACCTTTACAAGAGAGAGATCTGACAGAGACCACTTTAAGAGATCAAACTTCATCTCACCAGTAATGGGACAAACTGACCTTACATGCCTCCTGGTGTGATGTAATGTGAAGTCCACAGCTTCTTCTATCTTAAATTTTTGCCCACCATTCTAACCTTATCTTTTTTTTTTTTAAGATTTTTTACTTATTTGAGAGAGAGAGAGAGAAAGAGCATGAGTGGGGGGAAAGGTAGAGGGGAAGGGAGAAGCAGGCTTACCCCTAAGCAGGGAGCCCGATGTTGGGCTAGATCCCAGGACTCCAGGATCATGACTTGAGCTGAAGGCAGATGTTCACCTGACTGAGCCACCCAGACCCACCTATTCTAATCTTATCTAATCATGAAGAAACAATCAGAAAAACCGTATATAGGATATTCTGTAAGACAACAGGCTTGGACTCATCAAAAATGGCGATGTCGTTATGGACAAAAAAGATGGGAAGAATGACTTAGATGAGGGTTTGACAAACTATAATTCATAGGTCACATCTTGAAACACACCCACACTCATTTGTTTGCAAATGACCTATGGCTGCTTCTGAGCTACAAGAGCAGAGTTGAGTGGTTGAAACAGACACCTAGCTGGCCCTTCACAAAAAAGTTTACCAACTCCTGCCTTAGATTAACGATGACTAGAAGCATGACGATCTACCAAGTGTATGAGACTGAACCTTGATTGGATTCTGGATGTTTTAAAAGACTGTAAAAGAAAATCTGGGGAAAACTGGAGAAACTTTGAATATGAACTATATTGTTATATATCATATGTTAAATTATATTATTGAATTAATGTTAAGTTTCTTGGGTGTGATAATGGTTTTGTGGTTATGTGGGAGGAGTCCTTCCTCTTTGAAGATATATTGCTGACACAACTAGGAGTTCAATGTCAGGATTTCTGTAACTTATTCTTCAGCCAAAGAAAAATATGCGTGTGTGTGTGTATGTGTGTGTGTGTGTGTTTATAAAGAAATAAGCAAATATAGCAGATTGTTAAAATTGGTAAACCTAGATAAAGATTATACAGCGTTTGTTATGGTAACTTGTTTGACTTTTTACCTTTGGACTTTTTCCAAGTAAAATGTTGGGAGAAGGGTGCCGGGCTCAGTTGGTTGAGTGTCTGCCTTGGGTTCAAGTCATGATCCTGGGGTCCTGGGATCGAGTCGCTCATCAGGCTCCCTGCTCAGCCGAGAGTCTGCTTCTCCTTTTCTCTCTCCTTCTGCCTCTCCCACTGCTTGTGCTTGTTCTCTCTCTCTCTCAAATAAAAAAATTAATTCATAAATTTATTAATTAATAAAATCTAAAAAAAAAGATTGGGAGAAAAAGTGAAAGAAAACTTTCTTAATTCTTAATCTGGTTAAATATCCAGAAGTCAGTTTTCAGGCTGCTTAAAATGATTCATTTAATTTTCTCAGAATGTAAAGTTGAAAAAATTTGAAGGGACAGTTCTCAGACTTTGGGGACTGCCCTGTGGTTGAATAACAATCAGGCCACGGGCTGTGGAGGCTGCAGACATCCTTGGCATTGGTTACCTAGCTCAGTGCCTTTGGGTGGCGCACGCACGTGCACACACACACACACACACACACAGATAGTTCCTTTTATGCTGGGAGGCTGGCATTTCCCTGGATGGCATGATGCTACCCTTTAGGATGTGCGTAATTTCCAGACTACTCCGCCCTGGCCAGATTCCTTGAATTGGAAAGACAAGGGAGGCAATCACCTCATCCTGCAGAGTGCCTCATGGCACGTCTCCTGTCCCATCAGGCAGAGAGATGCCCCTGCTAGAGAAGCCTCTCTCTTTGTCCTCTCTTCCTAGGGTCTTGAGTTCATTTCCAGATAAGCCATGGCTGCTTCTGTCCATTTTTAGAAAGACACTATTTAGATTTTGTACATAGCTGTGAAAGCAAAAACAGGATTTCTAATGCTGGGGATTGAAGAAGAGTTTTGCAACTCACACCCCAAAGGAGAAGTGTGGGCTTCTTCAGCTTCCCCCTGACAATGGAGATGAATGTCATCACACTGGTGACCAACGGGCATGGGCAACAAAATAGATCTGCATCTATTATCTATTATCTATGCTGGGAGAAGAGTGAGAGCATGAAAGGCTCCCAGTGCCAAGGCACTGACCGGTGAAGGCTGGTGCTGGGGGGCCGGGCTTCCCTGAGGGAAATCAGTCAGCAGAGAGAGATGAGGGAGCACATCCTACAAGAAGGAAGTGTGGCCACAGCTCTGGAGGCAGTCTCTAGCTTGGACCACGCGTGCTAAGGGTCCCACACAGGCAGGAGGAGGCATGTGGGGCAGTTGGTGTGAGCCTTCCCTCCTCACACTAGGCCCTTCCCACAATTCCTCACCTGCTGCCCTCTGTGGCCCAGCTTTCTGGCTAGGGATTGTGGCTGGAGGGCATATCTGGGAAGAGACTTTAAAGAGAGAGAGAGGGAAAAGAATAAAAACAGGGTGGGGCATTGAAGTCCAAGGAGCAGGGAGAGTGAGGAGAAGGAAAGTGGGCCCAGAAGGCTATAAGTTGGGGACATTTCTGCAGACCTGACCCGGGTCCACCCTAAGCCCTCTGACCAGAACCAAGCAAATGCTTATATTCTCATGATAGCAGTGGTGCGAGAAGGCACCAGCAGATCTCCCTCAGACCTCTGGCTGTGGGGGTATTATGGACCACTGTGCTTCGAGGTGGCACCCCGCACCGGGACGTCCCTTCCCGGGAAACACGGGGCTCTTCTGGCAGTGATTTTTGCTCCATGACACCCAGTGGCCTTGCTCCAACTGTCTTCCCTCTGTCCAGCAGGGGACACACTTACCTGATGGTCTGAAAGCTGACCAAGCTCCCCATGCTTCCCAACTTCCTCGCAGGTCCCTGTGTATCTCGTCCCTTCCCAGCCTGGCTCTGTTTCTCTGAGGACCTGAAGTAGCAGAAACCCTAACACTAGGCATTAGTGTTAGGTTTATTTGCCATCTGGGAACACCAGGGCACAGAGAGCTACAGTGAATTGCCTCGAGTTTTGCAGCCAGTATGAGGCCACACTGAGACTTGAACCCACCTGCATACCCACCATCTGCTCTCAGTTAAGAGGATAAAAGAGTCTGGGGCAAGTTCAGAGGTGAACCCGCTGTCATGTAGCTACTGTGGCCCAGATGCCCCAGAATATGTATTAATCTAGTGAACATCAGCCCTCAGCAGTCTGGGACCTTGGGTTCCCTTGGGTGGGGATGACATCTCCCTGTGCCTTCCTGGAGTCACAGGGGCAGCTCACAGGTGTTAGGGTCAAGTCTATGCTCTTGGATGGCATCCCCCATGTTTCACCGGACACCAGCCATCCCCTGCCTGGCATCCATGTCTCCTGGGAAGCTGTGTGCAGGATACCTTGGAGATTCTGAGCAGCTGTGGGCTTGCTGGCTTCCACGTGCATCTGGGGAAACCGTCTTGCTCCTCAAAGGGTCTCTGGCAAGGTCCCAGGAAGGGCTGGAGCCACATGCCTCCTGCTTCTCCTTCTCCTTTTGCATCACCCAGCCCAAATACCTCTTCATAGAAGCAGCTACTCACCAGTCATCCCCCAAAAGACTGTATCCTGCTGACCAGGGAACATGCATGTTTGGGTTCTAGAAGGGCTTGGATGGCCCATTCTGCCCCAGCAGAGGTTCAGACTAGCATCTGCCTGGGTGTATGAAAGCCCTGCTCTTCTAGGAATCAGTTCTGGAAAGACCTGGAAGACAGGGAAGTTACAGTAGCTAGTATACAAAGTGATGACTTGGATATGGGGACAGCAATGCACGTAAACAGGGAGAGAAGAAGAAGACAGAAGGGAGGGTGCATCTCCAGAGACGTCAAGCCCCAACCCGGAGCAGTTCCTTCAGGTGGCAGCAGGCCCAGTGTATGTTTGCTTGGCTTGTCTGGACTTCAAGGGCAGCTGGGTGGGTTTGCCTGCACGTCAGCCAGACCTTCTGAGCCCCCAGGATCACTGCTCTTTCAACCATCACTGACCTTCTCAGCTGGCTCAAGGTTGGGTTTTTATGGGGCTGCTTTCTTCCTCTTCTGCAGACAGAAAATCCACACTTCCAAGTTATATAGCCACTGCCTTGTACCAACTTGCCTCACTTTCTGGCCCGTGTGTGTCTGTGCACATGCACGCACGAGTGTGTGCGTGCACACGCGTGTGTGTTGTACCTGGGGCTCTGTCTCTGTCCCGCTCGCTCCTAGCTGCACAGCCCCCAGGACAGGAAGAGTGCTGACATCACGATGGTGACAGCAGAATGAGGACTACCAGTCAGTGCTGGTGGTCTTTTAAAGAGCTGACACAGAGAAAAGGTTGCCCCGCAAAGGTGAGCCCCATGTCCTCTCTCAGGCGGTGGCCTCCAACTGCAGTGGCCGGAGGAGGAGAGGCACGAGGATTGGCTGGGCTGTAGGAAGCTAGAGCAGGAGATCGTGCTTTGCAGGAGGTCAGTGGGCAGTGCTGGGGAAGGAGAGGCCAGCCTCGTGGGCCCCGGAGATAGTGCATCTGGCAGATGAGGGAGTTGTGAGTGACAGCAGGGAGGGGCTGTTTGGCAGAGGGTCAAGGGGTGTGGGACAGTGGTGAGCAGGGCACTCTCAGGGCTGGCTGTGGAGGGGGAGCGGGGCAGGACCTAAGGGGTCCCTTCAGCCCCCTGTATCCGGTGACTCTGTGGTTCCTCCTCCTCCTGTGCTGTGAGACCACACTTAGCACGCCAGCTTCTTCCTCACCAGGCTGCAAAATTTCCCACCTCGCTGGTTTCTAAGTCTGCCACCACAGTGCCCACATTACCTAACTCCTCTGCCTACTGCCTTCCTCCTCTGACCTTGGACAGCCCCCTGAGGCTCTGCCACCCTGGGGTGGGGGCACACACTGTCCGTCTTTTCTCTCATTCCCTCTCTCCAGATCCATGCCATTCAGAAAGTGTGCCAGGCCCTATAGGGCAGGAAAAGTCAGGGGATTTACACCTAATATTTTTTTGGTTACTTTTCAAACACCTAAATTTCTCAGGCAATGGTAAAGAGGGAAGTTTCTGCTTTTCTTTCTGTCTAGAATCTAAGAAGATTCCTTGGGCAGGAGGAGGACATTGGGAATGTATAGACATTGGTCCCAGAGAGCAAGGCACAGTCCCTGCCTCCTGGCAGAGGCCTGGACATGCTGCAGGGTCTTTAATTATCCGGAAGTGTGGGGGCAAAAGGGCTCTGTGCCCTGCTTCCTGGTCAGAGGCCTGGAAAGGAGCAGACCCCTAGACAGGGAATGGATCTAGGCAGACAGGGCCATAACCAGCATAACCCGTGCTGGGTTGTGGTGCAGCACAGGGAATTCTGGGCCCACAGGTGGCATAGACAAGTGAGGACAGAAGTTGGATGGGAGGGCCAAGGCAGACCAGAAAGGGAGTCGGTCTACTTGCATGGCTCGGTGGCTGGTGTGTAGAGGGGAAGGTGGCTGTCTGGTGGGCACGTGCATGGAGAGAAGGGATGTGTCTGGTGCGCACATGCATGGAGAGAAGGGATGAAGCAAGGGCAGCTACTGGGTAGAATTGCAAGCAAGTGCAAGCAGCAGAAAATCCAGCTCCTAGTGGCGTGGACAGCTTTATGACTTCTGCACTAGGGCAGCCCAAGTGCACACAGCACTGTCACAGTGTCACCCGGGCCACCGGCACCTCACCTCTTCCTTCTTTATCATCCTTTTACTCTGAAAAAGAAGGAGCAAGTGGTGGGTGTTGATTTAGAAAATAAATTTAGTTCACACAAATGATACACCCTTAAAAATGAATAAGGATTATAGAAGTACATTCTTCTCTAGTTATATTTAAATATAGTTCACAAATATGAGTGTGCTAACTCTAGCAACTTCTGTAACTTCAAGTTGCCTCCTACTCAGCCAAATGGCAGCATTGTAGCAGTGGAAACTTAGTCACTATTTCCCCTCTTCCCCACCCCCCCCCACACCTGCCCAGCTTTATTGAGATACATTTACATGTAACATTGTTTAGGATGTACATCCTGGGGGTGTTTGGGTGGCTCAGTGGGTTAAGTGTCTGCCTTCGGCTAAGTTCATGATCTCAGGGTCTTGGGAATAAGCCCCTTACCAGGCTCCTTGTTCAGCTGGGAGTCTGCTTCTCCCTCTCCCTCTGGCACACCCCCCTTTCTGCTCTCCCTCCCTCCCTTCTTTCTCTCTCTCAAATAAATAAAAAAGATATTTATATCGGGAAAAAAAGAATGTACAACTAGATGATTTGACACACGTAAATATTGCAAATTCGTTACCACAGTACCCATCACTATACTTAATTATCTTGCTTTGTCTTTGGTGGGAAATGTTTAAGATCTCCTTTCTTGGCAATGTCCAAGTATTGTTAACTGTGGTCACCATACTGCAATTAGATCCTCAGAACTCACTAGCCTTACAGCTAGAAGTTTGTATTCTTTCACTAATGCCTCTCCATTTCCCCCTGCCTCAGCTCCTGACAATCCCCATGCCACTCTGCTTCTATGAATTTGGCTTTTTCAGACTTCACATATAAGTGAGATCATACAATATTGGCTTTGTATGTCTGATTTATTTTTTAAACATGATGACCTCGAGTTTTGTTCATATCGTCTCAAGTGTCAGGATTTTCTTCTTTTTTATTGTTGAATAATATTCCATTGAATATATATATCACAACTTTTCTTATCCATTCATCCATCAATGGACACCTAGTTTGTTTCCATATCTTGGCTATTGTGAGTAATGCAATGAAAGTGAAGGCGCAGATATCTGTTTAAGATAAAGATTTTATTTCCTTCAGGTAAATACTCAGAAGTGGGATTGCTGGGTCATATGGTAGTTCTTTTAAAAAAATTTTTGTGGATCGCTTCTTGGCCTTCTGGCTAAGATCAAGTGTAAAATTTCTTTTGTGGAACCTCGATACTGTTTTCCACAGTGGCTGCATCAGTCTTTTATCTTTTGATACTAGCTATTCAAACAGGTGTGATTTGGCATCTCACAGTGGTTTTGATTTGCATTCCCTCGATGATGAGTGATGTTGAATACCCTTTCATGTATCTGTTGGCCATTTGTATGTCTTCTTTGGAAAAAAGTCTATTTGGGTCTTTTGTCCATTTTCTGCTTGAATTATCAGTATTTTTTTTAAAAGATTTTATTCATTTATTTGATGGACAGATCACAAGTAGGCAGAGAGGCAGACAGAGAGAGAGGAGGAAGCAGATTCCCCACTGACCAGAGAGCCCGATGCGGGGCTTGATCCCAGGACCCTGAGATCATGACCTGAGCCGAAGGCAGAGGTTTTAACCCGCTGAGCCACCCAGGCACCCCTATTTTTTTTTTTTTGCTCCATTTATTTTACCCCTGTGAATCTTTACTACTTTATCAATATCTTGCACATTCTAAATATCAGCTGCTGAATGTACCCAGCATATGTCAGTAAACACAGAAGTCATATATTTCCAAGGGTCAACTTGTGCTAACTACAGAGCAGAATAACACCTCTTGCATTTCCCCATGCATATTCTGGTAAGCAAAACTGTGTTCATGAAAATACATGCAAAACTTCAGGTCCTGCCTGAGACCCGTGGTGGGTCCAAACCTGAATATGCAGCTCTATTACTTTGGGATATCACCAAAGGTTCCTTGGGATACCTGTGGACACGAGGTCTCATGCTACACATTCTCACCCCCACTCTGCTTTTACGGAGGGAAGAGAACTGAGATGCCCATGGGAAGGGTCTTAAACACTGGAATTAAGGCCAATAGGGCTTGAGGTAAGAGCATCTCGACTGTGCCATCTGGGGCAGCAGACAGAGGAAAAGAGATGTGAGTCTGTGTTAGTCCCTGCCTTGGGCTAGACACTGGCGCAGCTGCTTGCATAGTGATCTCTCATTTTCTCCTCTGAATATAGGCACCAACACCCCATTGTTCTGATGAGTTAAACACAGTCAGAGCAGGGATGATTAACCTTCAAGTCAGGCTCATTAGGAGGGATAAGGGTAGATCTTCAGGGACAAGACTGTAGCAAGATGGCCCTGGGCTCTTTCTGGTCTCACAGAAGGCTCCGTGGAGCAGAAGTGCTGGACCCAGGGGTGGTACATCTGTAATATTTGGAAAGAAGAGGGAGTCTGTGGGGCAGCCATTCCCTTAGGCCTGCGAGTGGACAAAGGTTATCAGGGTGAGTGGAATAGAACGTCCTGAGAGACTAAGGTTGATTACCTGGGTCCTTACATCTCCTAGGGTTGCTCTGACATTACATTTAGGGTTTCCACACCCTGCTTTTATTGTCCTCTCTGTCCAGTAAAGGTACAGATTTCAGATATGGTCTCAACTCTACACTATTGCCATTGCACTATCCCTAGACTGAGCATTTTCAAATATCCCTCCTTCTGCAAGGTTCTGCTGCCACTTTACTGGTTCATGTCTCTTCAAGTAAAATACATGGATGCCTTAAGGTGTGACAAACTGACTGTGATAAACACTCCAAAGAATGGGCATCAGCATCCCATGGCCATTATTCCCCAGACTGTGTATCTGCCTGTGCTTTGAGTAATGATGAATTAATGCAGTGTGATTTCTGCTACCTCTGATTAACTGACATCATGACCATGATAACCAGGTTGTAGCTAAAGAGTCATTTTCTTGACTTTCAGGTTTGAATAGCATCTGACTAGCAGCTTCTGGGACAGCTCCTTGCAATATTTCATTAAAATGCTAATGAACACATAGGACAAACTGAAAATGCCAAGTAATGCCATGGATGAAGACTAAACACAACCTTGACAGAATAGGGGAGGAATCTGCATTGACTATAAGGCAGGGTCGATTGAAAAAAGAAACTACTGTGACTTTTGCCTTATGAAACAGAAAAATAGTGAATGACATCAGGTAACAATATTTGTAATATATATGAAAGACAAAAGACAATTCTATTTCCACTATAACAAGCTCTTAAAAATCAGTTTTATGCCAGAAAAGCAGGAGAATGAAACTGGACCACTTTCTTATACCACATACAAAAATAAACTCAAAATGGATGAAAGACCTAAACATGAGACAGGAAGCCATCAAAATCCTAGACATGAACACAGGCAGCAATCTCTTTGACCTTGACCACAGCAGCTTCTTGCTAGACTTGTCTCCAAAGGCAAGGGAAACAAAAGTAAAAATTAACTATTGAGGCTTCATCAGGATAAAAACCTTCTGCACAGCAAAGGAAAACAATCAACAAAACTAAAAGGCAATCTATGGGATGGGAGAAGATATTTGCAAATGACATATCAGATAAAGGGCTAGTATCCAAGATCTATAAAGAACTTATCAAACTCAACACTCAAAGAACAAATACTCCAAACAAGAAATGGGCAAAAGTCATGGAACAGACACTTTTGCAAAATGACATCCAGATGGCCAACACACACATGAAAAAATGCTCAATATCACTCAGCATCAGGGAAATACAAATCAAAACCACAATGAGATATCACCTCACACCCATCAGAATGGCTAAAATGAACAACACAGGAAACAACAGATGTTGGCGAGGATGCAGAGAAAGGGGAACCCTCCTACACTGTTGGTGGGAATGCAAGTTGGTGCAGCCACTCTGGAAATCAATATGGAGGTTCCTCAAAAAGTTAAAAATAGAGCTATCCTACAACCCAGCAATTGCATTACTAGGTGTTTATCCAAATGATTCAAAAATAGTGATTCAAAGGGACACATGCATCCCCCAATGTTTATAGCAGCAATAGCCAAAATATGGAAAGAGCTCAGTTGTCGTTTGAAAGATGATGGATAAAGAAGATTTGGTGTATATATACAATGGAATATTACTCAAATTCAAAAAAATGAAATCTTGTCATTTGCAATGACATGGATGGAACTAGAGGGTATTATGCTAAGTGAACTAAGTCAGTCAGGGAAAGACAAACAACCATCTGATTTCCCTCATATGTGGACTTTAAGGAAACAAAACAGATGAATATAGGGGAAGGGAAGGAAAAATAAGATAAAAACAGAGAGGGAGGTAAACCATAAGAGATCCTTAATCATAGAAAACAAACTGTGGGTTGCTGGAGGGGAGGTGGTTGGGAGGATCTGGTAACTTGCTATGGGTGTTAAGGAAGGCACTTGAAGTAATGAGCACTGGGTGTTATGTACAACTGCTGAATCACTGAACTCTACGCCTGAAACTAATAATACACTGTATGTTAACTAAATTGAATTTAAATTTTAAAAAAATTAAAAAAAATCAACGTTAAAATGTCAAACATACCAATAAGCATGTGCAAAAGCCACCAAGAGACAATTCACACAAAAACATAAATTAATTCCCTCAGTAAATGTTTGTTGAGTTCCTACTATGTGTCAGACACCATTTGAGGGACTGTGGATCTGGTCTTTCCATGCTAATGTGGAAGATAAACCAGAAATAGGCAAATAATCTAATACAATGTCAGGTAGAGATAAGGGTAAGAAAACAAATAAAGGTGGGGATAGAGATAGGGAGTGAGGATGGTGGTGGGGTTTATGTTTTAGATGGGGAGATTTGTAAAGGCCTATATGCAGAGGTGACACTGAAGCAGAGGCTGAGTGAAGCTAGGTTGTGAGCCATGCACAGATCTGGTAAAAGAGACTCCACACCATTCCCCAGAAAAGAAGTTCCCAGAGAAAGGGGCAAGTACAAATGGCCTGTGGTAGAGAAGAACTCAGCCTGTTTTAGGAAGAGCTCAGGGGTCACAGTGACTAAATAGAGAATGGGAGGAAGGTCTTGGGATGCAAGACTAGAAAGGAGGCTAGGGCTGGATCCCAGCAGAGGGTTGGGTTCATCGTAAGGGAGGAGGTAGCTTCTGGGTGACCCCGAGGAGAGAATTGACATGATCTGAATGGATCATGAAGAGCCCCCCCAGGGCTGGGGCAGTGAAGGGACTGTAGAGTGAGAGCAGAGAAAGGGGAGCCCGTAGAGTGTTCTAGGGGAGAGACAGAGACAAACCAGATAGCAGGGCAGTGCTGGACATACTGAGAAGCCATCTGATACATGATTGATTTGGGAAAAAAGTGCTGGTTGGAATCTGGTGGTGTGTTGGAAATGGAAGAGGGCAAGAGGGGCATCCAGGAGAACTCTAAGGCTATTGACCAGAACAACTAGAAGAATGGACTTGTCACTTATGGAGACAGTGAAGACTGTGGGTTCTGTGATGAGGGCCAGGAGATGCTTATTTTCTATCCAAAGGAAATGGGTAAGGAACTGACTATAATATCTGAACTTTAGAGAAGTTTGGGATGGAGAAAATTGTTTGGATGTTGTCAGTGCAGAGAGATGGTGTTTATAGATTTGCAGCTGGCTGAGCCCTCCAGGGGAGTGAGTGTAGATAGAAGAGATCTGAGGATGTACCTCAAAGCCCTCGATGCTTAGAGGTCAGGGAGGCAGAAAGGAACCAGAGAAGACTGGGAGGGTGGCCAGTGATGAGGTCAGAGAAGCAGGAGGGAGAGGAGTATCTCCAGGGCCAAATGGAAAAGGTGCTTCAGGAAGGAGAGAGAGATAATTCTGCTGTTGTGTGTGTGAGGTGGGCCTGATCGTGGACCCTCTGACCTAGCCACGTGGAAAGTATCTGTGACTTTGCTAAAGGTGTCTGGGGAAGTGGTGAGGAGCCAGATCAAGACAGAATGGGGGCCAAGGGACTAGAGATGCCTTTTGGATGTCTCCAGATGGAGAAAGGAGAGCAAATATCACCAGTGGGGGTATGGAGTCCAGAGGAGGGTCTAAAAATGAGAGGCACTCTGGTCTGCTCATGTACTAACTGGGAATTCTCCAGCAGAGAGGGGAGGAATGCAGGAATACAATTCTTGGGGAGGTAAGATGGGGTGAATCTAGTGCATAACTGGAGGGTTTGGCTTTAGATAAGAGTGAAGAAAATCCTCCCACTGAACCTGGAGAGAAGGAAGAGCAAGTGGGAACAGCTGCAGGTAGGTAGATGTGATTTGGGGAGCCTGTAGAATTCTTTTCCAGTTCCTTCTATTTCTCAATGAAACAAGATGCCTTGAAATGGACACTTATCCCTTATCAATAAAAGTGTAAGTTAGCCATTTGGTATTGGGCTTCCCAGCTTGGCAGCTAGGCATCCTCTTGTCCCCAAACGTGGCTACACCAGGGCTACCAAGTTGGCACAAATGGGAGTTCCCTGGATCATTGGAGCATCACACCTGCCAGCAGAAGCCCAAGATATAGGGTGTCCATAAGCCATTGTGGTTTGGATTTGTAATAAATTCACTTTCATGTAAGGTATAAACAATTTGTGAAATGCATCCTGAAGAGAATTTACTAGAGATTTAGATAAAGTTCCCTGTGCTTTGTTTTTTTTCCTTTCTTTCATTTTGTAGGTAACAAGCTCCCCATGACACTGAGATGGCTATATCCAAGTGTATCCAAAATGATGGTGGATGCAACCAACTGTGCTAAATGAACGTGATTCACTCTCTCATTCATTCATTCATTCATTCTGGAATAAATTTTCTCTTCTGTTGCCTTTTTTGCAGATTGTTTATGTTTTGTCCAGAAGTGAATTTGTTTACACACTCAAATTGCAGAAGCACTCTCTCTGGGTGCCCTGTTCATCCCAACTTTTCCCTCCAAGACACTCCCCTCCCTCACTCCCAGGGCAAATGTTGCCACTTCCTTTTCTTCCTTGATTTTATTGGAGGTTTTTTCCCCCTAAATTTTTACTGTGGTAAAATATACATTAAATTTACTATCTTAACCATCTTGAAGCATATAGTTCATTCATATTAAATACATTCAATGTTGTGCAACCATCCATTTCCAGAACTCTTTCATCCTGTAAAATGAAATTCTAGGGGCACCTGGGTGGCTCAGTGGATTAAGCCGCTGCCTTCGGCTCAGGTCATGATCTCAGGGTCCTGAGATCGAGCCCCGCATCGGGCTCTCTGCTCTGCAGGGAGCCTGCTTCCTCCTCTCTCTCTGCCTACCTCTCTGCCTACTTGTGATCTCTCTCTCTGTCAAATAAATAAATTAAAAAAAAAAATGAAAAAAAATTGAAATTCTAATCCTGTGATAAGATAATCTCCCATACCTTTTTCCCCCAGATTTTTTATGACTCAGATGGCCTCTCCTGTGTCCCCTTAACCCAAACACTAAGCAGTATCTTAAAACAACTACTTCTGTGATGATATTATTCGCTTTAAAAAACCCCATCTCTTGAGGCCCCTGGGTAGCTCAGTCGTTAAGCATCTGCCTTTGGCTTGGGTCATGATCCCAGGGTCCTGGGCTCAAGCCCTGAGTCAGGCTCCCTGCTCAGCAGGAGTCCTGCTTCTCCCTCTCCCACTCCCCCTGCTTGTGTTCCCTCTCTCTTGCTGTGTCTCTCTCTGTCAAATAAATAAATAAAATCATAAAAAAAATTCCCGTCTCTTTTTTCTTTTCTCTCTCCTAGATAACAGTCTTACCGTCTCCTCTGAGGAATGGAAATCTTTTATTTCTCTCTCTCTCTCTCTCTCTCTGACTCTTGAAGTCAGTATAAAATAACTGAAGCCTATAATGTCCAGATCCCAAAGCTTGGGAAGGTGGGGTGGTATGTGGGTGCTAGAGTCAGGGAGTGGGTTTCTTAGAGCATTAGTTGGTCGGTGTCATCGTTCTGAAAAGCAATTTTGCAGTAGCTAGCAAAAGCGACAGAGATGCTTCAGTCCACTGATCCAGTCATTCCTCTTAGACAATCAAATATATGCACAAAGCTTTATGTTCATCACAATGTTGCTCATAATAGCAAAAACCAGGTGTTGCCTCTACGTCCATTGGTCAGAGCTAGATAAAGTCTGTATGCAATCAGTAAAAACCGTGTTTGAATTTTATACATGGGGAAATGTTTATGCTATAATGTTAAATGAAAAATACAAGATAAACTATATTATGACCTCAAATCTATTCTTAAATTTATATCTGCAGAGAATAACATGGTAGAGAACCACCTCAATGTTAAACAATACTCAGGGAGAATGGAATATTGTGTAATTTTAACTTTTTGTATATTTATTTATTTTTTGTATTTTCTATGACTGTACACCTCTTTTATATTCAGAAAAAGACACAAAGAATATAAAACAAACACACTTAAAATGGAACAATCTTACCTAGTACTCAAAGAAACACAAATTAGGTGAGAGGTAAGATGGCGGAGTAGCAGACTGAAATGACATCGGATCCCAGGAGTTCAGCTAGATAGTTATCAAACCATTTTGAAAACCTACAAACTCAACAGGAGATAGAAGAGAAGAAGAGCAGCAATTGTAGGAACAGAAAATCGACCAATTTCTGAAAGGTAGGACGTGCGGAGAAGCGAATCCAAAGCGATAGGAAAATAGACTGTGGAGGGAGGGGCCAGCTCCTGGCAAGTGGCAGAGCAGTAGAGCACAAAATCAGAACTTTTAGAAGTCTGCTCCACTGAGGGACATTGTTCCAAAGGTTAAGCAGAGGTGGAGCCCTTATGGGGACAGTGTGGTCTCAGGTCCCATCGGGTCACAAAAAAATCAGGGGTGTCTGAGTGTGGCAGAGCTGTCAGGCATCAGAGTGGGGAAACCAACTACAGAGACAGAGCTGAAGAGTGAGCTTTCAGCTCAGTGTTACCTTAAACTATGACCCAAGGCACAGTCAGACCACTGCTCTTTGAGCAGGGACCCCACAAGTGGTAGATCTAGGGAGACTCACCTCCCTCCTTCTCCAGGAGGAGCAGTGAGGTAGGAATCTGTTGGGTTTGGAGACTCCAAACTG
Source organism: Meles meles (assembly GCF_922984935.1). NCBI lineage: Eukaryota > Metazoa > Chordata > Mammalia > Carnivora > Mustelidae > Meles > Meles meles. The sequence goes on along the minus strand of NC_060069.1, from coordinate 30,732,041 downwards.
GGCCGTGTACCAGAGATAGAAACAGTCACAGACTGGGTGAGCTTGGATTGTGGCCAGAGACCAGGGAGGCAGGAGGGATTGACTGCTTTTCTCTGAGGGCGCACTGAAGAGCGGGCCCTGAGCTCTCAGCTCGTCTGGGCCAGATTGGGAAGCCACCATTTTCATTCCCATCCTCTAAAGCAGTAGGGAAAGGGTTCAGGCCACAAAAGTTCTGAGAGCAAAACTGAGCAGATTACTTATCCCAGTCCCTAGCAAGGGTGGTGCAATTCTGCCTCGGGCAAAGACTTTTGAGAATCACTACAACAGGCCCCTCCTGCAGAAGATCAGTAAGAACATTCAGCCAAGACCAAGCTCACAGATCAAGGAGAACAGCAGAGCTCCAGAGCTAGGGGAAAGCAACACATAGAATTCATGACTTTCTCCCCATGATCTTTTAGTCTTGCAAAGTTAAATTTTTTTTAATTCTATTTTTTTCTTATTCTATTTTTTAACTTTTCCTCTTTCCTCTTTTAACATTTTTAAACTAATTTATTTTAACAACACCTTTAAAATCTTTTTAAACCTTCATTGTTATAGTCATATTTTAATCCCTTCACTGTATTTAACCTTATTTTTTGTAAACATACAGGTTTTTTTTTCCTGAAAATTTTTGGGATACAATTTCTTCTAATAGATGAAAATATACCCTAATCTAGCACATGACTTTGTTCTAGTCTTCAGCCTGAGCACATCCCCTCCTCTTTTTTTTTAGAATTTTTAAAAAATTTTCATCTTTACAGTCATATTCTATCCCTTCATTGTGTTTATCCATATATATATGTATATATTTATTTTGTGTATATATATATATTTTGTATATATATATAAGTTTTTCTTTCTTTAAAATTTTGGGAGGTAGTTTCTTCTAAGAGACCAAAATACACCCAAAATCAAGTTGGTGGCTCTGTTCTATTCACCATTCAGATATATACATATATATTTAATTATATAATATGTATATTATATAATAATACTATAATATTAATAATAAATATGTTATATAAAATTATATATATAATTTTTACTTTTTATTTTTAAATTTTTATTTCCTTTTCTCCCCTTTCTTCTCCCCCCCAGTTTTGGATGTCTTCTGATTTGGTTAGTGTACATTTTTCTGGGGTCTTTGTCACACTTTTAGTATTTTATTCTCACCTTCATATATTCTTATCTGGATAAAATGACAAGGCGGAAAAACTTACCATAAAAAAAAGAACAAGAGGCAGTACCAATGGCTAGGGATCTAATCAATACAGACATTAGGAATATGTCAGAACTAGAGTTTAGAAAGACGATTCTCAAGGTGCTAGCTGGGCTCAAAAAAAGCATGGAAGATACTAGAGAAACACTTTCTGGAGAAATAAAATCCCTTCCTGGAGAAATAAAAAAACTAAAATCTAACCAAGTTGAAAATTTAAAAAGCTATTAATGAGGTGTAACAAAAAATGGAAGCTCTTACTGCTAGGGTAAATGAGGCAGAAGAGAGAATTGGTGATATAGAAGACCAAATGATGGAGAATAAAGAAGCTGAGCAAAAGAGAGATAAACAACTACTGGACCATGAGGGGAGAATTTGAGAGATAGGTGATACCATAAGATGAAACAATATTAGAATAAATGGGATTCCAGGAGAAGAAGAAAGGGGGGCAGAAGGTATATTGGAGCAAATTATAGTAGAGAATTTCCCTAATAAGGAAAAGGGAACAAGCATCAAAATCCAGGAGCCAGAGAGACCCCCTTCAAAATCAATAAAAATAGGTCCACAGCCCATCATCTAATAGTAAAACTTAGAAGTCTTAGTGACAAAGAGAAAATCCTGAAAGAATGTGGGACAAGAATTCTGTAAAATACAATGGTAGAAATATTAGATTGGCAGCAGACTTATCCACAGAGACCTGCAGGTCAGAAAGAACTGGCATGATATATTCAGAGCCCTAAATGAGAAAAATATACAGCCAAGAATACTATATCCAGCTAAGCTATCATTGAAAATAGAAGGAGAGGGGCGCCTGGGTGGCTCAGTGGGTTAAGCCTCTGCCTTCGGCTCAGGTCATTATCTCAGGGTCCTGAGATCAAGCCCCACATCGGACTCTCTGCTCAGCGGGGAGCCTGCTCCCTCCCTGACCCCTGCCTCTCTGCCTACTTGTGGTCTCTCTCTTTGTATCAAATAAATAAATAAAATCCTCAAAAAAAAAATAGGAAGAGAGATAAAAAGCTTCCAGGACAAACAAAAACTAAAAGAATTTGCAAACACCAAACCAGCCCTACAGGAAATATTGAAAGGGGTCCTCTAAGCAAAGACAGAGCCTTAAAGTAGTAGACCAGAAAGGAACAGAGACAATATATAGTAATAGTCACCTTACAGGCAATACACTGGCACTAAATTCATATCTTTCAATAGTTATCCTGAATGTAAATGGACTAAATGCCCCAATCAAAAGACATAGGGTATCAGAATGGATTAAAACCTAAAACCCATCAATATGCTGTCTACGAGAAACTCATTTTAGACCCAAAGACACCTCCAGATTTAAAGTGAGGGGGTGGAAAACAATTTACCATGCTAATGGACATCAGAAGAAAGCTGGGGTAGCAATCCTTAGATCAATTAGATTTTAAGCCAAAGACTACAGTAAGAGATGAAGAAGGACACTATATCATACTTAAAGGGTCTGTCCAACAAGAAGATCTAACCATTTTAAATATCTATGCCCCTAACGTGGGAGCAGCCAACTATACAAACCAATTAATAACAAAAAGAAAGAAGCACATTGACAATAATTCAATAATAGTAGGGGACCTTAACACCCCCTCACTGAAATGTACAGATCATCCAAGCAAAAGATCAACAAGGAAATGAAGGCCTTAAAGGACACACTGGACCAGATGGACATCAGAGATATATTCAGAACATTCCATCCCAAAGCAACAGAATACACATTCTTCTCTAGTGCACATGGAACATTCTCCAGAATAGATCACATCCTGGGTCACAAATCAGGTCTCAACTGGTACCAAAAGATTAGGCTCATTCCCTGCATATTTTCAGACCACAATGCTCTGAAACTAGAACTCAATCACAAGAGGAAAGTTGGAAAGAACTCAAATACATGGAGGCTAAAGAGCATCCTACTAAAGAATGAATGGGTCAACCAGGAAATTAAAGAAGAATGGAAAAAATTCATGGAAACAAATGATAATGAAAACACAACTGTTCAAAATCTGTGGGACACAGCAAAGTTGGCCCTGAGAGGAAAGTAATAGTGATGCAAGACTTTCTCAAGAAACAAGAAAGGTCTCAAATACACAACCTAACCCTACATCTAAAGAAGCTGGAGAAAAAACAGCAAAGAAAGCCTAAACCCAGCAGGAGAAGAGAAATAAATAAGACCAGAAATCAATGAAATAGAAACCAGAAGAACAGTAGAACAGATCAATGAAACTAAGAGCTGGTTCTTTGAAAGAATTAATAAGATTGATAAGCCCCTGGCCAGACTTATCAAAAAGAAAAAAGAAAGGACCCAAATAAATAAAATCATAAATGAAAGAGGAGAGATCACAACCAACACCAAAGAAATACAAACAGTTATAAGAACATATTATGAGCAACCATACACCAGCAAATTTGACAATCTGGAAGAAATGGATGCACTCCTAGAGATGTAAAAACTACCAAAAGTGAACCAGGAAGACATAGAAAACCTGAACAGACCCATAACCAGTAAGGAGATTGAAGCAGTCATTAAAAATCTCCCAAAAAACAAGAGCCAAGGGCCAGAGGGCTTCCCAGGGAAATTCAACCAAACATTTATTGAAGAATTAATACCTATTCTCCTGAAACTGTTCCAAAAAATAGAAATGGAAGGAAAACTTCCAAACTCATTTTATGAAGCCAGCATGACCTTGATCCCAAAACCAGAGAAACACCCAACAAAAAGGAGAATTACAGACTAATATCCTTGATGAGCACAGATGCAAAAATTTTCACCAAAATACTAGCCAATAGGATCCAACAGTACATTAAAAGGATTATTCACCACGACCAAGTGAGATTTATTCCTGGGCTGCAAGGTTGGTTCAACATCCACAAATCAATCATTATGATACTATACATTAATAAAAGAAAGAACAAGAACCATATGATACTCTCGATAGATGCTGAAAAAGCATTTGACAAAGTACAGCATCCTTTCTTGATCAAAACTCTTCCAAGTGTAGGGATAGAGGGTACATACCTCAATATCATCAAAACCAACTGTGAAAAACCCACAGCGAATATCATTCTCATTGGGGAAAAACTGAGAGCTTTTCCTCTAGGGTCAGGAACATGGCAGGGATGTCCACTATCACCACTGCTATTCAACATAGTACTAGAAGTCCTAGCCTCAGCAGTCAGACAACAAAAAGAAATAAAATGCGTCTGAATTGGGAAATAAGAAGTCAAACTCTTCCTCTTTGCAGATGATATGCTACTTTATGTGGGAAACCCAAAAGACTCCACTCCAAAACTGCTAGAACTCATATAGGAATTCAGTAAAGTGGCAGGATATAAAATCAATGCACAGCAATCCGTTGCATTTCTATACACCAGCAGCAAGATAGAAGAAAGAGAAATTAAGGAGTCAATGCCATTTACGATTGCATGTACAACCATAAGATACCTAGGAATAAACTTAACCAAAGAGACAAAGAATATGTATTCAGAAAACTATGAAGAACTCATGAAAGAAATTGAGGATGACACAAAGAAATGGAAAAATGTTTTATGCTCATGGATCGGAGGAACAAATATTATGAAAATGTCTATGCTACCTAAAGCAATCTATACATTTAATGCAATCCCTAGCAAAATACCATCAATGTTTTTTGAAGAAATGGAACAAATAATCCTAAAATTGGTATGGAACCAGAAAAGACCCAAATAGCCAGAGGAATGTTGAAAAAGAAAACCAAAGTTGGAAGCATCATAATTCCAGACTTCAAGCTCTATTACAAAGCTATAATCATCAAGACAGTATGGCATTGGCACAAAAACAGACACATAGATCAATGAACAGAATAAAGTGATCAGGAATGGAACCTCAACTCTATGGTCAACTAATCTTTGACAAAACAGGAAAGAATGTCCAATGGAAAAAAGATAGTCTCTTCAACAAATGGTATTGGGAAAATTGGACAGCCACATGCAGAAGAAGGAAACTGGACCATTTCCTTATACCACACACAAAAATAGACTCAAAATGGATAAAAGACCTCAATGTGAGAAAGGATTCCATCAAAATCCTTGAGGAGAACACAGGCAGCAACCTCTTCGATGTCAGCTGCAGCACGTTCTTTCTAGAAACATCACCAAAGGCAAGGGAAGCAAGGGCACAAATGAACTATTGGGACTTCATCAAGATCAAAAGGTTTTGCACAGCAAAGGAAACAGTCAGCAAAACCAAAAGACAACTGACAGAATGGGAGAAGATATTCACAAATGACATATTAGATAAAGGGCCAGTACCAAAATTTATAAAGAACTTTTCAAACTCAACACCCAAAGAACAAATAATCCAATCAAGAAATGGGCAGAGGGGGTGCCTGGGTGCTCAGTGGGTTAAGCCTCTGCCTTCGGCTCAGGTCATGGTCTCGGGATCCTGGGATTGAGCCATGCATCAGGCTCTCTGCTCTCAGCAGGGAGCCTACTTCCCCCTCTCTCTCTGCCTGCCTCTCTGCCTACTTGTGATCTCTCTCTCTCTCTCTGTCAAATAAATAAATAAAATCTTAAAAAAAAAGGAAGTAGGCAGAGGACATGAACAGATATTTTTGCAAAGAAGACATCCAGATGGCCAACAGACACATGAAAAAGTACTCCACATCACTCGGCATCAGGGAAATACAAATCAAAACCACAATGAGATATCACCTCACACCAGTCAGAATGGCTAAAATTAACCAGTCAGGAAACAATAGATGTTGGAGAGGATGCAGAGAAAGGGGAACCCTCCTACACTTTTGGTGGGAATGCAAGCTGGTGCAGTCAGTCTGGGAAACTGCATGGAGGTTCCTCAAAGAGTTGAAAATAGAACTACCCTATGACCCAGCAATTGCACTACTGGGTATTTACCTTAAAGATACAAACGTAGTGATCCTAAGGGGCACGTGTACCTGAATGTTTATAGCAGCAATATCCACAATAGGCAAATTATGGAAAGAATCTAGATAACCATTGACAGATGAATAGATAATGAAGATGTGGTATATATAAACAATGGAATACTATGCAGCCATCAAAGAAATGAAATGTTGCCATTTGCAATGACATGGAAGGAACTAGAGGGTATTATGCTGAGCAAAATAAGTCAATCAGAGAAAGACAATTATCATATGATCTCCCTGATATGGGGAATTTGAGAGTCAGAGTGCGGGGTTTGGGAGGTAGGGAAGGAAAAAATGAAACAGGATGGAATTGAGAGGGAGATAAACCATAAGAGGCCCTTAATCTCACGAAACAAACTGAGGGTTGCTGGGGCGGGGTGTGGAGAGGGCGGTTGGATTATGGACTTTGGGGAGGGTATGTGCTATGGTGAGTGCTATGAAGTGTGTCAGCCTGAAGATTCACAGACCTGTACCCCTGGGCAAATAATACATTATATGTTACTAAAAATAATTAATAAAAAAAAGATAAAACTGGATTTAGGTTGTAAATGGCAAGAAGTTCTTTAAACTGAAATAATGATTACAAAAAAAAGAAACATAAATTAAAATTTATTTTTGTTTCTACCTCAGTAAATGAGGAAATATGGAGGAAAAGAGTAATTTTCCTGCTGAACATGTTTTGTGGTTTCTAGAGCTGTCTAGGGTGTGTCTGTGGAGGAACTGTGGCTGTTGCCTAATAACATGTCTTATTCAACAGAAATGGAAATATAGTGCCTGTATCCTTGAGAAAACAAATTGGCCCTCCTATGGATGGAGGGTGTCTTGAAGGGAAACCGTATATTCCTAATTTTGCCAAGAACTATGTTTGTCACTTGCTGTCAGATAATACCACTTTGGGACAGCCCACCATGGGGTTGCCAACGTAGCTATATTACAAGTCATGTTGAAACTGGTGTGGTCCCCATGGGCCAGGGAAGTGGGTGTGGATGGAGAAGAAAATTAACTTCTGGTTGGGACAGACTACCCTAATTTTGAGGGCACTAATGAGGCATCAACTCAGGGCCAGGTGATACCCAAGGTGGACTTCTCAGTCAAGTTGCCATATTCCCATGAATAGTTGGTGGCTTTGTGGGACCAGAGGTCAATTCTCTCCTCAGGGATAGACTCACAGAGAGAGAGAGACAATGGAAAGCCCACCAGACCTTGTATACTCTCCAGATGCAGTGGATTATAGAGGTAGTAGCTCTTCCCACCAATCCAAGGAGTGTATTCTCCACCTTTCTTGGTGATGACATCCTTGCAAAGACGACTTCTCCCTCAGAGGATCATTTGATGAGCATAAATAAGCCTAAAGTGTATACGATTATCTGGAAGGGGCTGGGCACTTCCCCCAGGGTGTGGCCATCCTTGGACAGTGGCGCTTCTCAACTAAGACTCTGCCTACCAACTCTGATCCTGTTGATAGATTTCCCTCTGGGAATCATGGTATTCTTGCTGATGAGTATCTGTTTACCACCTTCATTAGAGATACTGATGTCACAGAAGAGCTGTTGCCAAAAGCTGCCCCACCCAGGCTGCCATCTGTCATTGTGAGTGGACTGATTCTGTTAAACTCAGCATTCTGGAGGGCAGTCCTCCCCTCCCAGATCTGCAGACCTTCCTTCTCGATTTTTTTTTCCATGCTCACCTGTTTTCTCTGCTCTCAGAGGCAGAAGTTGGTCTGTATTTTTTCCCAGCTTTACTGAGATATAATTGATATATGACATTGCATAAATTTAAGGTGTACAACGTAGTGATTTTATATATGTATATGTTACAAAATGATTACCACAATAAGGTTAGTTTAGACATTTTTCACCTTATGTAGTTACAGTTTTGTGTGTGTCATCAGAATTTTTAAATCTACTCTCTTAGGAACTTTTAAATATGCAATACAACATTGTTAACCACAGATAATAGGATTGGGCTCTATTTTTATCAAGATGAAAAAAAAATCAGTAGATAGAGTGTCAAAGGATCTACCTCTTTTGTTAATTCCTTGCGTGATCTTGGACAAGCCTCCCGCCCCATCTGGGTCTCCTGTCCCCCATTGACGGTCTACAATTCTGTGATTCTGGGACTAAGAGTCCCAGAGGCAAGAACCAGATAGTATGCATTTCTTTGCTGGGAAAGTTTCAACTGAAGAAGAGGGAGGAGGAGGAGGAGAAGAAGGAGAAGAAAAAAGAGAAGGAGGAGGACGAGGAGAAGGAGGAGAAGAGGGAAAAAGTTGTCACCACCATTTAGTTGATCTTGCTTTGCCAGGCCTGCATGGTGAGCATTAGGAAGGCAATCTTAACTAAATCCTCCAGTAATCCGAAGTGGTTTTTCAAATGAGGAAACTGAGCCTCAGAGGTGTCAAGCAACTTGCCCAAGGTCACAGAGTTAATATGTTGGGACACAATCACAGATCTCTCTCTGCCTTTGGAGTCCATTTCCCTCTGCTTTTGGGAAGCCTGGAACTCAGAAGCAGTAGTGGGTCTGATCCAGCTGTGCTCTTAGGACCAACTGTCTTTTTCAACTGTGCCTTCCTTTCTTTAGCCACCAGCATCGTTTAGGGTTCTTCAGTGAACTTCCCTATTTCCTCCTTATTCTGTCTTATTCAGCAAAATGACTGAGTGAATGTTTCTTATGATACAAATTTAATTTCCATTTAGAAATGAAAGCACTTATCTCTCTACTGTTATTTTTTCAAGCCCAAAGAATTTTTCTCTCTTTTCTTGGGAGTCCAGAAATAAGCTAAAATTTATTTCAAGTTTTATGATTCAACAGTTGCAATGAGGTTCAAGTGATAATGGAACCAACTTGTGGATAGCCTGAAGAGAATGTGCCCCTCTGTTAGTTGTTTGAGCCAATGTTCCAGAACAGTCTTCCCACCCACTCTGCTCCTAATGCCTTTCAGTATTCACACACTTTTCTTACATCTTAAGAGCATGGGGACCTTTTACACATGCCGTTCACTGAGCCTAGAATGCCACGCCCTCCATTGCCAGGAGAGCTCCTTACCCTTAAAGACTCAGGTCTGACTGCTCCTCTGTGACCAATTAACGCAAAGTATATTTATTTGTTTACTTCTCGGTTCGGCACCTGAATGTTAAATCAAGGCAGACAGAGGCCTTACTCATCTTTGGAACCACTCTGGATCTGAGCCCATGTAATGCATATAATAGAGGCGCAATAATGATTTCATAGTAATTTTGTGTGTATGTGTCCAAAGCCAAACATTTCCTGTGCCTTCGTCCCAGTTCCCCCCATGATGAATAATTCATCCAAAGGAAATCATTGACGAGGAGAAAGGAAATTACACAGACAGAAGTGCTGTAATATGTATTTGTTAAATATTGGAAACGAGTTTATCAACAGGATAATGGTGAGTAAATTACAGTACGTGATCTTGATGGAACATGATTCATTCTCTCGTTTAAACCAACATACTGACTTTGCCAAGAGCATGTCAGAAATACAGCAATGAGTCAGATGCCTTCAGTGAGTGCACAACCTGGCAGACCTTCTAAAGCCATCATTACAAAACTATACAGAAACGGAACTATTTGTGGCCTAATGTTGAGAGAAAAATAGCAGATTAAAAAACAGTCTGTACATGATGCTTTCAACTCTAAACATGTGAAAGTGTGAACAAGTTCTGGGTGGGCAAATGAAGGTATTGCATGCTTAGGTTATAGGGGACATTCTCTTTAGCATTACAATTGTTTTTCAAGCTCTAAAGTATTAGACCAACCTAGATGTCTACTGAAAAGGGGGGAAAGCTGCTCCTGGGACCCTGGCTCTCCAGGTTGGCAGTGTAATAAATGATGGGGATTCTTTCCAGATGGGAAAGGGCTTGCCACAAGGCAATTGGAAAGGTACATTCAAGGCAGTCTGGAGGGCTGGGTCAGGAAGGACCACCAATTTATATATCCAGGACTGTCCATTGAGTGCCACTGTAGGAACCAGCCTCCTTTGTATCTGAGCTCCCTTGAATAACACAGCCACGTCTCTGCCAACACTGCCCCTTAAGCACTGTGCCAGATAGGGGGGAAAGCTGAAGTCTGCGAACCAAATAAGAGGGATGGGACCTCAAGAATTGGTGGCTGGCTCCTCATGCTGGGAAGGATGCTCCCTATGTGAAAAGTACCCCTATCTCCATTCTGCAGATGAGGAAGCTGAAGCTGGGCTGTCTTAAAGTACTCAGTGGGCCAAGTGTTGGGCTGGGATTGGAAGCCATCCCTTCTTTGTTTGGGCCAGGGTTCTTTCTATTTATCTTCCTGGGCCTGGAAGCAGGTGATGATGCATATGGCTGGATGGAAGAGACCTGGCTGGCTGAGAGGAGGGATTCTTTCAGAAAGGGGAAGAAATGGGAAATCTGTTGGTGGGACTGCATAATGGAGGATCTCAAATTTGATGCAGTAGGCACTGGGCAACCATTGTAAGTTTGGGGGCATGATAGAAAGGGGTTTCAGGGAGAGGAGGTTGGCAATGTGTGCTGGCTGGTGTGATCAGTGAGGAGGTTGGCCCAGACACATAGGTTGATGGGCAGCTCTTGTTCTATCAGATCAAAAAAGCACCCACCCCTCCAGATTCCTGGAACTATGTCTCCCTCCACTTTTAACCATGAGATTGGAATGGAAGCTGCCATCTTATCTATTCTCCCCCCAGGGATACAATCTGGTCTGGAGACAGACATCTGATTCAGACTTGGCCAATGAAAGCCCTTCCCTGGGAATTTTAACCTTGGGACCAGAGAGGGACGGGTCTCAGTACCTCATTATTGGCTAAGCTGTGTCAACACTCAGAGATCTGAGAGGCAGAGAGAGGAAATTCTTGCTGGACTCAAGCCCTAGTTTCTACTTTGAGGGCACAGCCACCCTCTTGCGCTAGCCACCATATGAATAATACTCCCCACCTCCTCTTTAGCTAAGCTAGTCTGAGTTAAATTTTTATCATTTGTAAATAAAAAGTCTTGGCATTTGCAGTTAGGGACATTCTTACATTCTCAAAAATGCTTTGGGGTTGTTTTGGGGCATTCAGTTCATCAAGAGATAAGGCTTTAGGTATTCATTCTTTCAGAGAAGGATGGACCCATCTCCATCACTGGTGTGGTAAGTAAAATTGCTGCTCAAAATGCTTTCCCGCCTGCTCGTTTGTGATTCAGTCGGGGAGAAACTGACGTGGACAGGATGGCCACACAGGACAGCCAGACATTTCCGATACAAGTGGTTAAGGTATCTTCTGAACTTCTCTCCAGCAAATGCATAGATAAATGGATTGAGGCAACAGTGGATAAACGCAATTGTCTCGGTCACACTGAGGGCCAACCTCAGATCCCTCTTCATGTCACAACTAGGAAATAAGCCATAGAGATTAAGAGTCTCTAAGAAAATCATGATGTTGTAGGGTGTCCAGAAGAGGAAAAACATGATGACCACCAGAAAGATCAGTTTGATGGCTTTGGCTTTCTTGTGGTTCTTACAGGAAAACAGTGTCCGCATGATTCTGAAGTAACAGTAACTCATAATGAGCAGGGGGAGCAAGAAGCCAAGGAAATTTGCCTCCACATTGCGGAGCACAGGCCAGAGATCCTGCAGGACCTCAGGGTAGTCACCGAGGCATTCATTTTCTTTTTGTTTTGTGAACATGAACTGAGGTGCTGCCACCAAGATGGCTGCCGCCCAGACACCTAGGCTGATGGTGACGCCATGCTGCACGGTCCGGTTGTGCATGGAGTTGGCCGCTAGGACAATGGCCAGGTACCTATCAATGCTGATGACAGTGATAAAGAATATGCCTCCAAAAAAGCCAATGAAGAAGAAGGCGGTGGTGAGTTTGCACACAGCATTGTGAAGGCCTTGTTCACTTATTAGGTAGTGAGTCCAGAAGGGTAAGGTGGCTACAAAGAGCAGATCAGACAAGGCCAGGTTCAGGAGGTAAATGTCAGTGATACTCTTGGGCTTCTGGCTGTTGGTGAGGGCAAACACCACCAGCAAATTTCCCAGCAGGCCGAAGGCAAAGACAAGGGAGTAGAGTATGGACAGGAAGACGGTCCCAGAGGCCACGATGTCCCCCATATCACAGGCTTCAGCAGACTCATCGTACTCAAAGTATTCTGAAATTGATTCAGAAGAGTGGGTGGGCATGGTGAGGGCCTGAATCAGAAAGGAAAACAAGTAACAGCATTAATTCTCAGGGAAACAAAGTTGGGATTCTGTCTGGTCCCACACATTAGCAGACTGGAAGAAACAAATATTGGTTGGGTGCCTAATGAATACACTTCCCAATGTCACACATGTCATCTTGCTTAATCTCCACAACAGACTCTTGATGGAGGCTGCAATAGATTTCTCTGACAGAAGAGGAAATCAGGTCTCCGAGAGATTCAGAGACTTGGCCAGACCTACACAGTGAATGGCTCAGCTAGCATTTGAATCTAGACCATTTGAAGCTTGAGGCAGATCTTTTCTCCTTTGATTTTCAAACAACTATCCAGAAGGTTGACCAGTGTGTGGATAACGGGAGAGAGGACTGTGGGTATGGCCAAGAGGGAGTGAGATGGTAGGGGGTACAGCCATAATTACCTTATCTAGTCCAAAGTTCCCTGACACAATTCTCCACCTCCTCTACCCTCTGGATCCCAATTTCTCCTGCAGGAGACAGACTGAAGAGAGAGGTCTCAGACACTCTTCAGACACACAGAGCCCTGAGCAGACCTGTACCCAGAAGCCCTTCGTCTTTGTTTTTGAGAGCCCATTCTCTTCCTCTTCCTCTTGGAACCAATCTTCCTTAAGGGATAAGACACAGAGTTGTACACTCTAGAGTGACCACCTGTTCTCAGTTTGCCCTGACCTTCCTGATTTTAGCACCAAAAGTTGGAAACCCTTAGGTTCTAAGCAGACAGCCATGGATGACCATCCCACAAGTTCAAATGAAGAGGAGAGTCGCCATTGCCTTCATAGAGCCTCTGCTGTTATGAAAGGACTGCCTGATCCTGTATGGACCTGTTGCGCTGGGTCCAGCTGGCTAATTCACCCCATAATTACCAGCCCTGCTCTCACTGTGGCCTGGTGATTCATAATAATTTTGTTCTTTCAGGACAAAAATTAAAAGAGGACATTTCTGCACAGGTTGAGAAGTAACACTTGTCCCCTTCTCTCTTCAGCTCTTCAGCCAGGACTCACTTGTCACTCCAGAGGCTACAAGGGCAACCCTTTCACTCTGGCCCACTGGGGCCTCCTCCTCTTTCTCATGATGCCACAGACAGGCATCCCTGAGAACCCCCAAGTATGTTCAGAGCATACCTCCTGGTTGTCACTGCCTCCCTCCCCACCACAACTAAAGACAAAATTCACACCTCTTTAACCAAGGGAGATTCCACACCCCACTGCATCCTTTTCGTAGTGGTTTTACCAAGACTGTGTCTCTGCCAAGGTGAGTGTCCACCCTCCCAGCCAGGGCTTTGCTTCTCCCTTCCCAGCCTCTGCTTTGTGTTCTGGCCCATCCCTGCATCGTCCCCAGAGTCTTCCAGGAAGAAGTGGGTTAATCCTTTCTGACCTGGGTGTCTCAGGCTGGGATGGAGTTCTCAACCCCCAGGGAGCGCATATGCTTTCTCTGCCTTAAGCTGCAATGCCCTTTTCTCAGAGATGAAACCCTGACTGTGACCTTAATCAATAATATTTAGTTTACATAAAATGACTGATGTACTGCCCCTTTTGAGATACACAATGTCAGTTTCAAGCTGAGATATGGGGAGACGGGGAAATTCCTACTCCCTGCAGGTGGCTTATGGTAGAGGCACATCTTCCCAGACACACAGCTCTGTGAGAGTGGAAATTGTCAAGCCCTCAGTGATCATAAGTTCGGGAACCTAGAGCTACCATCCTCTTCCTCCTCCTGTTTCCCCCAGTGAAAGGAGCTGGCACAGTTGGCCTTGAGAGGAGGCCAAGGATAAGGAAGATTGTGTGGTATCTCAGTGCTCAGTGCTCAGGACTGTGTTCAATCCTGTGGCTCAGGAACATTGTGCTGGTGCATTGGATTGATTTTGCCAAATCTGCATGACATAGGTTTAATTTCCACTCTGGGCACCATGCCTCATACACAGGACCTCCTCTAAATCTTCCAGCATGTGTCCCTGGGTCACTGAGGAGGGAAAACAGACAGGTGGGCAGACTCGGGCTCTCCTGAGGCTGAATCTCATGTCTGTTTCTCCAGTCAAGTGACCTTGAGTGAACTTGGAACCTCTGAGTCTGATGTTCGTTATCTTCAAGACTGCAACTCATTCTCATGTCTGTGCTCAGTGCTGTTCTGAGGAGCGCACCTGGCATGGTGTGTTATATACAGCAGGCACTTAATAAATGCTATTGGCAAGGAAGCAGAAGCACTTTGGACCTTTGCAATCATCCAGGTTTCCTGTGAACTCTTGTATTATTGTTCACTCCCACCCTAGGCATTGGTCTGTAAAGTTGGTTTGATTTTTTTTTCCTGAAATAAAAAAATTTTCTTTTCAGATTTTTTGGGGGGTATGGGAGAGGAAGGGAGTAAGGCATACTTTTACAGAGTTTTCACTCATTGTCAGGTTCATTGCTAAACACATATTACTTATTTTGGAAAAAAATTCATTAACTGACTTGAAATTTAAATAAGTAAACATACATAAAAATATAATGAGTTATATGAAAAATTAAAATAAATAAACAAGCAAACAGTTGAATATGATAACCAGCACATAGTGCATGCTCAATAAATGGTAGCCAACACATAAGTGTATACTTACCTCTACTTTATGGGCAAGTAGATGCACTCGGAGAGGGTGAGTAACTTGCTCAATGCCACAACAGCTGGCGTGTGGCAGGGCTGCCATTTGGGCCCACGTGTGGCCAGCCTATCCGCCCTGCCTGCTTGTGACTGGGAGTTCCTGAGGGAGGAGCAGGGTCTTCTTCAGCTCTGCAGACTAGTGTTCGACAGAGAGGGAGAGGCCTGGCACCAGGCAAATGCCACAGGAATATTTGCAGGAGGCTAAATACTGTCTCCTAAACTTCCATTCCCAATTGCACTGTGGGAGGAATAGTGATAGTGGCCTTTTGATTGTCCAGTTCCCAGAGGTGCCCACAGGGCCCCTGAGTGTCCTTTCTGATCCTGGGCCAGGGACCCTTGTTTGAACTCCTGGTGCTTAGTGGACGCCTAGTGTATTGAATGAAGGAATGAGTGAGTGAGCAAATGAATGAATAGAAGACATACCGAGCAGAAGTCGCTTTGGCCACCCTGCAGAGCCCTTGGAGACAAGCGCAGACCCACCAGCTCTCCAGGGTCAGAAATCACAGCTGCCCGCGACGAAACACTCTTCCGTGCCAGTGTCTGGGCCCAGCTCTGCCTCACTGCGTGGCTGGGGGTGGCCCAGGCTTCTGTGCAGTCTGAGCTCACCACCAGTTTGAACCCAGCTTCGCTGGTTGAGAAGCCCAGAGCATGCAAGGGCGCCATTTACAACAGAAACCTGACATCCAGGAAGGACGTCACTGAATTATTCCACTGAACTTGACAGACTGATCAAGAGAAGGGTAGGAAGGGTAGGCCTGAGCTTGGTGGTCCTCTTATTATTCCTGGATTCTCTGAGATGTCCCATGACTGGGAGACAAGCCTAATGATGGGGCCTCCTGGCAGCAGAAGGGAGCAGGGCCAGTCCTCGACGGTGGGCTTCCGGGCAGGCTGAACAGCCACCAGGGATCTGATTGGCCGGACACAGGCATTCCTGGCCCCTGAGGACAGCAGGAACCAAGTGCAGGGATCCAAGGAGATAAGCCTTCTTTGCAAGGCCTCCTCAGCCGGGTCTCCTACAGATGGGACTGTGAGAGGAGAGACGCGTGCGGGACAAGCTAAGTGGTGTTGAACTGCAAGAGTCTGAGCTGAGCCCAGACGCAGAGCTCTGAGCACACGTGTGTTTCATACTCCGGTAGAAACGAACCTGCTCTGTCAACGTGCTTGCTTGCCTCTGTCTCCGCTCCTTCTCTGCTTCCTCCGGCTCACTTCCTTTTCTCAGGTCTGCTCGTTTATTTTTCAAACTGTTTTTGGGTCATCATTTACCCATTGTTTCCAATCAGCTTCCTTGTTCTCTACTTCCCCTTTCATTTATGTGACCTGCGTCCACTTTCCTCTTCTGTTCCACATCCTTTTCAGGCTGCTTCCCCCATCTTTTGGCTTCACATTCTGCTTGCTATCTGCTAGACCCCGTGCATCTTTTCTTGTTTTGTGTTGGTTGGCTTTTCCTCCTTTGCTCTCTGCTTACGGCTTTTTAGAACCCTGAGTGAAGACCAGGTTTGAGGTTCTGTTGGTTTCTAACACCAAGAAAAGTTTTTCCTTTGCAAAGGAAATTAGAGGATGTTAAAGATTGCTCAAGCCCCGACTCCAACATTCTCCATGGGGGTGACACCGTGCTGAGAATGTTCCAGAGCCTGAAGCTATCCTTGGCAAGCCCAGTGTGGAAGGGGAGGAGGCTGCCATTCTCGGACGCCCCCTGAGTACCCCGCTCCGTACACAAGACCCTATTTCATTCCTCCAATAGCCCTCCATGAGAATGGTTGCCCTTCCTGTACGACAGAGCCAAGAGCAGCTAGGAGAGATCGGGACACTCGTCCAAGGAGCAACAGAGCTCATATTTCAGCCCATATGAGCCTCTCCACAGAGCCACGCTCCAGGCACGACACCAGGCTCTTCCTCTCGGAGCAGAAGCCTGAAGCTTGTCACAAACCACTTCTCTAGATCTAGAATGGAGAAATAGTAGACTCAGTCCCCACTGGAAGGAAGATGACCCATGATGCCAGCCTGAACACTTATGCTGGGTTTCTCCCCTCTGGACTCAGAACCCACAGGGCTGACCCTGGGGGGAAGGCAGGTAGTTGGGAGAGGAAGGGGGGAGATATTCACCTCTCCAGCCATGACTAGGGATCCTCACTGCCAGACCCCCAGAATATAGCTCTCATCAATGCTGGCAAAGAAAATTGGAATCCTTTTCTCCAGAGAAGAGGCTGAAAGCTGTAGGGTTGGCTAATATTCTGCCTTCAAATATATGGTGAGGCATACCCTTCTCATGATGAGCACTGAGTGATGAACACAATTGTTGAATCACTATCTGGTACACCAGACACTCATACAACATTGCATGGTAACCATAGTGGAATTAAAATAAAAAGCGAACAAAAAACAGGTCAGGGTGATGCTGTTCTGAGCCATGTGCTTCACAGGGGCCCACACATCCCACTGATGGCTCAGAGACCCTGGGCAGCTCATTCTGGCTCTGCCTCCGTTTCCTCATAGGTAACATGAAAGCATTGGACCGGACTATCCCTAAGGGCCCAGCCAGCTCTGGCACACTTACGTTTTCAACAAGAACCAAACAGAAGGAAATAGTCTTCAAGCACAACACAAGTTCTGTGTCAGTGAGAGCATGGCCTAGCATCAGGGGAAGTGACTGCTCATGAACATGAAACTTCTGGGCTCACAGCCTGCCAGCCTCCAGGGGGTTTCTGTTCAGAGACAGAGAGCTGGGACAGTTGACTGTGGTCCCGACAATTCTTGAGCTTTGCCTTGTCCTAGATAGGAGGCTTTTGGGTCTAAGTCCAAGCCCACAACCCCCACTGTTCGGGCACTGGAGTCTGACCAGGTCCTGATGGTTTTCCCATGTATAAGGACAGCTAACTTTCTGGGGCACCCTGTGGGATGCAGGGAGAGGTGAGGAGGAGAAGGGAAAGGAGAGGCAGGTTCAGGGGCCCCGAATTGCACGCAGAGGAGCTCTAAAGGGCCATTTACACCTGGGAGCCCCTCCCCTGTGCAAGTGACCCAACTGGCTCTCTCTACATCAACCAGCAGCCCACCTGAGACAACGTGGCCTCACCCACCCACCAGCGTTTGCACCCGCCAAACGGACACCACAAGTCAAGACCAGCAGGGGGAGAAAACAGCCCTGAGGCTGCTCGGTGAGCCAGCCCCTCACGAAGCCACCGTGGGTCTGGGTTTGACACACTTACCTCTCATTTCCTCTTCTAAGTACACTAGGCTATTCACTTATCTCTGCCACACTGAAATTCTGAAGGGAAATGCTTTCGGATTTTAAATTAATTATTAACTAAGCCAATATCTGTTATGTGTCTTAACCACATGATTGTATAAGGACAAATAAAAATAACAACTAAGAGGCCTACTTCTCCTCCTTGAAAGTGAAGGAAGGGATTCTTCTTTGCCTCCTCCTTTGGATGCTTACTTTAGAAATCTTGTCCCTGGAAGTACATCCTCCTCTCTCTGAAATGTGGGTTGATCACCTCTTTTGTCAGCTTTATGACCCAGGAATCTTTCTCGAGGACCAGGGGGCCCTCTCTTTGAAAAGTAAACCTCAAGAATTAGGGCCCATGGGGCTGGCTCAGTCCCTTAAGCGGCCGACTTCAGCTCAGGTCATGATCTCGGGGGCTCTGGGTTTGAGCCCCATGTCGGGCTCCCTGCTCAGTGGGGAATCTGCTTCTCCCTCTCCCCTCCCCTAGCTTGTGCTCACGCTCTCTCTCTCAAATAAGTAAAATCTTAAAAAAAAAAGAATTAGCGTCCCTGTCACCCAGTTTCTGTGGAAGGGTAGGAGACTAACTTGAGTAGGTGCTTTGCTCCAAGTTGCAAAGATACCTCCCATGACAAAGATAGGAGCTGTTTCTTCTCGGGATGAAGCTAGTCGGCTAGCACAGATGGCCATCTCAGTTATCATGGTAAAGTTAGGATGACTGTGTGTGACTGTAGAGTTCTCTCATGTGAGGACCAGGTATGTGTCTCTCATGTTATGGATTGTAGCTGCTTGGCTGTATGAAAAAGGTGAGGTTTTTTTTTTTTTTTTTACCCCATCTCTGCAATCTCTTAGCAGAAACCACATTCTGGTTTCATACCTCGTTAATAATAAACGTGTTTTCCTTCTCTATTATCTCCGTGAGAGTTTTTCTGGATTGGAGATCTTATTTTTAATTTTATTTCCCCAACACTAGGCACTATGCTCCATTTGTGGAGGTAAGAATGGCTGAGATACAGTCTCCAAGTTGCTGTTAATGTTTAGTAGCAGAATATAAGAAAAGTTAGGGGAAACCGAAGGATTGGATCATTTCAGCTGAGTCTTAAAGCTGGGGGGATCTTCCAGATAGACAAATGTGGTGGCGGGAAGCAGGGGTGAGGGTATTGAAGCCAAAGGCACTGAGAGTCTGAACACAGGGACATTTCCCAGGGCCAGGGCTCCGCAAAGGGAATGTGAGGGAATATACTAGAAACAGAGGTGAGGATGGTGGGGTTAGAAGTGGCGGGCATGCTCCTGGAGTCTTCACAGAAGTCGAGTTTAGTCTGTGTGGAGGGTTCAGGAAAAGAGGCAGAGAAATGACTGAGAAGGCAGAAGAGAGGTGAACAGAGGGCCCTCAGATTCCACGCTAAGAAACTGTAGGAAAATTATAAGACTTTGAAAGAGGGGGGAAATTACTGCCCTGTGCTAGTGCCCTGGCTAGCACACCCTTCAGGGCTACCTCCCCCTTTCAGGGTTTGGCCAATACCCAGCTCTGTAAGTTTGGGAGACAGATAGCAATGCGATGATCTTGTTTGCAGAAATAGAAACTGTCTGGTGGAAACGTGCCTGATAACCACCTGTGGTTAGGTACCAGTTTTGCATGTGTCTGTACATTTCTGGAAGTTTCACATACATGCTGGGGTCTGCTCATTGGGGTCTGCTCATTGGGGTCTGCTCATTGCCATTGCTGAATAGGCAGGCACCGTGTGAACGTTCCACGGTCGACGCTGCCCTGGGTAGGCTCCGGCACAGAGCCGCTCTGGACAGCACCATCACGAACATTTGTACATGTTCATCTACATCTCCCACAGCATGGGATGCATTTTTGAAACGCAGATCCAAAAGCAGACCTACTGTTTGAATCCATGCCTCTGACGGTCAAAAACAGGCAACGATAATGCATATTGTTTAGGGATGCGTATCTAGGTGGTAGAATTCTAAGGATGGAAGGGCAGTCAGGAAGGGACGTAAGGGAGGCTGCTGGGGGCCAGCCTGGGTCTCTCCTGTAGCCTGGCTGGTAGTTCAGTGGGAAGTTGATTTATAAGGTGTTAACCTGCACACTGTTCTTTGAGTGCGCCATATTTTCATAGTGAGCATAGTTTTAAGGAAAAGGACAAAGAGGGCCTGCAAATTTTTTTAAATATTTAAAGATGGGTGCCTGGGTGGCTCAGTCAGTTGACTTTGGCTCAGGTCATGATCTTGGAGTCGTGAGATTGAGACCCACGTCAGGCTCTGCTCTCAGTGCGAAGTTTCTCTCTCTCAAATAAAAAATTAAAAATAAATAAATAAATAAATAAATAAAGTCCTTGGGGCACCTGGGTGGCTCAGTGGGTTAAAGCCTCTGCCTTTGGCTCAAGTCATGATCCCAGGGTCCTGGGATCGAGCCCCACATCAGGCTCTCTGCTCAGTAGGGAGCCTCTCTGCCTGCCTCTCTGCCTGCTTGTGATCTCTGTCTGTCAAATAAATGGGTAAAATCTTTAAAAATAAATAAATAAATAAATAAATAAAATCTTTAAAAATACATATTTATAGAGATATGCTATAGGTTTTTCTCCCTGCAAAGATACATAACCCAGAAAAGTTGCTCTTTGTCCAGATCAGAAGAGGGGGTGGTTGAGGCCTGACTGTGGCACCCCCTGGGACAACCAGGGCGTTCTGAGTCTCCACCGAGGGCAGGCAGGATCAGGACTCAGCTGGAAGCCCCAGCTTTGGCGCTGCTGGGCAGTCGGTGAGGCAAGTCCTGGGAATCCCTGGACTGTGCTGCTGGGAATCCAAGCAAATTCCCGGAAAAGCCAGCGGAGACCTGGCCTTGTGCCACTGTGGGCTCTACCTCCTCATAACAGTGACCCGTTGTGGGACAGCTGGATCTGTCCCTGTCCAGCTCTGCCGCTGTGGGTGCTGACTCTGGCCATCTTCAAGGGGGAAATCTTGGGGCCTGAGTAAAACAGGGGTAGCCAAGGACTCTGTTCCAGGTCAGTGGTCAGGCTGGGGAGGGGGTAGTTGAATGTCCCAGACCCTGAGAAGGGAGGTCTTTGAGGCCAGGACCATACCTGATATTGCTGCCTTTCCATAGCCCCGCCAGGGTGGGAATGAGGGGTCTCCTGGAAGGGGGTGGTGTAGGGAATGGAAGCTGGTTCTGACCTGGCTGGGGTCTGGCATAACCCTTCTCCCTGTCCCTCACAACCTCATTTGAACGTCATTAGCAGTCTTAAGGTGCACAAACCTGATCTTCAGCTTCCCACAAGGACAGCACATATTGTTTACTGAGCACCAAATATGGCCAGTCAGTATGGTCAGAACTGTACACACCTTGCGCATAATACTCACAGATACACAACCTATACCCATCACTTGGCTTCAGCGATGATCAACTCATGACCAGTATTCATTTTAAAGCAGTACCTGAGGCTTAGGAAGGCAAGGGCAGAGCCAGGGCTTTGTTATAAGCCAAGCTGCCTCTCCCACCCACAGAGAGAGTAACAATTGTGGAGCCTGGCTTCGGAGATGGTCAGCGTGTGGCTGACACGCAGTTGGGGCTCCTTTCTGGGGGTAGGAGCAAGAGCCACATCCTGCCCGGCATCTCTGTGTGAAATAAAGCCAAGCTAAGAGGCAGGCAAAGGATGTAAATCCAAAGCTGTGCACGTACACATGAATACTCAGACACGCACACACTCATACAGTGGTGCCCAGCTGTCACCTGGCTCCTCTTACAGAGCCCAGCCCCCCCCCCCCCCCCCCCCCGCCAGGCACTCCCAGGCATGGGCTGACCTGTCCCTGTGCAACCCTGGAAGCCCGCAGAAGCTTCGTGGGCTTTCCTTCTTTCTTTCCTTTTGTCCTTTCTTTCTTTTTTCCCCTTCCTTCCTTCTCTTTCTTTTCTTCCTTCCTTCCTTTCTTTTCTTTTCCTTCCTTCCTTTTCTTTCTTTCTCTTCTGATTTTATTTATTTATTTGAGAGAGGAGAGAGAGAGCACGCTGAGTAGGGTCAGGAACAGATGGGGAGGGAGAGGGGCAAGCAGACCGCGCTGAGTTTGGAGCCCAACACCAGGCTGGATCTCAGCATCCTGAGATATGACCTGGGTCCAAACCAAGAGTCAGAGGCTCAAGCGACTGAGCCATGGGTGGGGAGGCATCAGGGGAAACTTTCTAGTCTGTTTCTCACACAATCCAGTCTTCTTTTCTCCTTTAGGTTCAACTTTTCTACTATGAGTTTTCTACCTGAAGTATTTGAAAAAGAAAATAACCTTTTTGCGGGGGGGAGAGGAAA
Source organism: Meles meles (assembly GCF_922984935.1). Classification (NCBI taxonomy): domain Eukaryota; kingdom Metazoa; phylum Chordata; class Mammalia; order Carnivora; family Mustelidae; genus Meles; species Meles meles. The sequence goes on along the minus strand of NC_060069.1, from coordinate 30,709,505 downwards.
TCCTAAAACTCCCTGGCCTTTCTCTGAGCGCAGCTGAGAACCTGCAGAGCAGAGACTGCAGAATCTGTGCTACCGAGATGGCCAGATAAAGGTCAAGCAAGGAGAAATGACAGGTCTCATCAGTCCTCGCCTGGGACCTCCATGTAGTTCCTCCTCTCGTGCACCCATGAGTGCACAGCCATTCTGAGCATGTGTCTGCTCAGAATCCCTGAGACTGTTTTCCCACAACACAAGCCCTCTGAGCCCGAGTCCTCACGATGATCATAACAGCATATATTAATAGTGAACGTCGCATTTGTGTTGGCAATTTATTCATTAAAATAGTTGTCACTGTAAATGCAATAGGTGCTCTTTATAACAAGTGTAGGTGGCACCAAAAAAAAAAAAAAAGGGAAAAAGAGAAACAACACAGAAGCAAATGATCTACCATCCAACGTCCCAGAATCAACCACAGCTGGCTTTCCACCTGTTCCAGTGCAATCGCTCTGCATGTTTTTATATTTAAATCAAATGTAATTATATTTATACGTAAGATGCAAGTGCTATATTAAACGTTTTTTATTATAAAAATTTCAAACATACATAAAAGCAGAGAGCACCCCCAGGCACGTCCCCCACAGCTCCAATTAGCAGCTCATGGTCACGATTTCATCTATTCCCCACTCCGTGCCCTGCTAGATTTTTTCAAAATAAACTCGGGTGTCGTACCCTTTCACCCATGAACAGGTAAGTGTGAGTCTCCAAAAGGATAAGAACTCTTTTTAAACAACATAATAACTTTGTTATTATTTCTCACTTTAAGAAGTTACAAAATCCTCACTCTCACCCATATCCAATTTTAAATGATGCTTCTTTCAGGTAATACCTACCCACGAGCAGTTCTCCATGTCCCTAACATGTAATCACCAATGTTTCTAAAGGTATTCTGCGTCGAACAATCACCGATGGTCTCATCACCCGCTGCCGGCCACCCCTCAAGCCCCTTGACATTGGGCTGCAACAGCTTTGGGAAAACAGTCTCTCTTAGCGTGGAAAGCAAACCAGCATCCGTACCTACCATGACCTCTGGCCACCATGCCCCGCCCCGCGAGCCCACAGGTGCTGGCAAGTTTTCTGCTCCTACCTGGGCAGGGCCTGGGAAGGAAACCTCCGACGTGACAATCAACCACTCAGTCCCACAGTCCCTGCCTCTGTCACAGAGTATTTCCTTTTCCCTTCCTCTGAGGGCATCTTTATTTGCAAAGTTAGCCAATAGTAGCGGGTTTCCTGTGAGGTACGCTATCTTTAGATGTTGCCGCAGGCAGGCTCAGAACCTCCCAGGCTGAAGGCCAGCTGATGGCAGGAGGGTTTAAACTCACAAGCCTGGAGGACAGAGCAGGAGGCAGACCCACCAGGCAAGCGACGGTGTGGAGGCTGTGTTATTTGCCCCCTTTGGGGGAGGGCAGAGAACAAGTGCAGTTCTCGGGAGGCACTAACACCCACTGAACCTCAGTTTTCCCGCCTGTAAAAAGGGGGTTCACAGCACTCACCAGGCTGTACTGGAGTGCACAGTGAATGAACTGCAGCTTCTCTCTTCAGAGGACATATTTGGGAGCTTACTAGAAATGCAGCACCTCCGCCTGCCACTGAATGAGACTCTGCATTTTGATGAAATTCTTGGGAAATTGATCAGTGCATGGATTTTGAGAAGGCTTGGCACAAAAAGGCTTTAGTGAGTACCTGGCACCTGGTAGGAGCTTCCAAACTTTTTACTCCTCACCTTTCTCCTCCAGGGCATTTAGCGGCTCCCTCTACCCTGTGGTCAAGCCTAAGGTATGTGTCTGCAGGGCAAACTGGCGCAGGCTCGTTCCCCACTGTCTCCCACAGCCCGCGCTGTTCTGGCTGGATGGGGAGCAGCTGGACCCGACTCTTCCAGGCCGAGATCCTGCTCCCAGCCCTGGCAGGCCTGCTGCCCCTTTGCAGCCCAAATCTCCACCGCCACGGCCTCACTGCCTTCCCACCACTTCTGAACCCGCCAGGCTCACCTACAAGGCAAACACTACTGATGGCTCCCTCAGCTGGGGCCCACCCTGGGTCTAGCACCCCCAGCACACCTTTATTAAAGGGTCAGGGACCCCTCTAAGGCCCTCCTGGCTCCTTGCTGCCTGTCTTGCTGCCTGTGCCCCAGCACCCCTGTGGTCCTCATAGCTGTGTCGTAGCAGGCAGGGCTGTCCTGTGTGCTCCCCACCTGGCCTCCTCTGTCCTGGTGGCCAGGACAGAGCTGTGGGTGGGACTGCAGTGGCCCAGGCTGGGTGACCTGCTGGCGTTAGAGGAAGTCTGCAGCCAGTTTCCCTTCCTTGTTTCCCTCTGGCCAGGAGCCTGTAGCACCCCTCCCCCATGTCTGCCCTTCCTCATCTCTACCCCACAGCCACCTGTCCCAGGGCCCACCCAGCGGGGCCAGCTGCTTCAGCCTCCCTTTGCCTGCCTGAGACTCCCCTCCTGCTTCTCTGAATACTCCTCTCTGGGATCCTGCCAAGACTCTCTCTCTTCCGGTCACACAGTCTTCCTGGACAAACTCGTCTACTGCATGTCATTGACCACCTCTGTGTTCTGATGCCCTGTCTCCAGCCAGGGCCTGAATAACCTCCAGTGCTCATCTGTGTCCTTCACACCTCTTGCCCTTTACCCCATTGACCATTCTCCTCCATCCAGAGCCAGAGAGTGCTTTCCCAAGTGCAAATGCCTGCCTAAACCCTCCAGAGTTTCCCCTCATTGTGAGTTTCAGTCTCAGGTTCGTAAGTGTGGCCTTGGCATGATCCCACCCCTTTGGACGTCCTAACCTGTTCTAACCACCCCACCCCCACCACAAGTGCATGTGTGGGCTGCTCTTCCCTTCCCACCTCACCAGGCTTTGATTTCACTTCCTTGATGCTAACAAGCTGGCTTTTGCTGCCCCGTAGGAGCTGGCGGCAGGAAGGACTGTGACTCGCAGCCCAACGAGTGGCATGCTTGTGCCGGTTCCCTGGCCTCCCAAATTCCATAGGGACATGCATGGTGGACCCAGATGGATGCTTGCACACGAAGGAGGTTGCATGACGAGAGAGGAACCGTGAGCTTGAGGAGTACACCATTTTATAGCCGGCACTGAGCAAGCCTGCTCAATGGCCCTGACTGAGGGAGACACGACCTCATCCCTCAGGCTGCAGACACCACCCTGAGAAATGGGCCAAGGAAAGGGCGGCTGGGGCTCTGCATTCTCGGTGTCCTCTGAGAGCTGGGAGAGCGACAGCTTTCCCACTCAGGCCACACCTCTGCCGACCTTGGAAAAGGGCCCTTAGGTTCTGCCCTGGGGACCTTCCCCTTCCTGGACCCCTGTTCCTCCCTCCCCAGTGCTCCCATGCTGTGCTGCCTTGGGCCAGTCTTCATCTCTCACTTTCACAGCCCCTTGGCTTCACCCTTGTCTGAGCTGTTCCTTGTGAAGGGTAACAGTGCACGAACACTCAATTTGCTGCATGGCTATATCCATTATTTTGAGCTGCAGGTCCTCTAGAAGTAGCAAATACAGGGAAGGCATTCTCTGACCTCTCCCTATCTGCCGCAAAAGGAGCTTGGTTGTCACAGATCTTTCCCCCGGGAGCTTCAAGAGCCAGGGAGCATTGACATTTGTCACAAGAGAAGGAACTGGAAGTCCCCACCACACCCAGACACACTTGGTCACAAACCAACATACCTCCCATCTGTTCTTCTAAGAACCTGTTAAACTTTCCTACAAATCATTTACTCTCTCAGAAGAACAACCCCCACCCTTTCCTTAGGAAGCTGGTATTTAAGTCTGAATTCTAAGCCACTCTGAGGAGGCACTCATTTTTCTCTGCCTACCTCCCATGTAGATACGACACATATGTGTTAATAACCTTTTTGTGTTTCTTTTGGCAATCTGTTACGACAACAGCCTCAGCCTAGAACTCAGAAGGGTAGAGGGAAAATTATTTTTCTTCCCGACAGTTTCTGGTGACCTAGACAGGATCTCTGGGACACCTTACAGATGGGATTCTGGGAACACCAGCAAAAGCCAGTGAAGGATAAGAATTATTTGTCCTCGGGCACCTGGGTGGCTCGGTGGGTTAAAGCCTCTGCCTTCAGCTCAGGTCATGATCTCGGGGTGCTGGGATCAAGTCCCGTGTCAGGCTCTCTGCTCAGCAGGGAGCCTGCCTCCCTCTCTCTCTCTCTCTGCCTGCCTCCCTGCCTACTTGTGATCTCTGTCTGTCAAATAAATAAATAAAATCTTAAAAAAAAAAAAGAATTATTTGTCCTCCCCATACTTGCTTGTACGTCCTTGTCACCCTCGGTTTCTCTTCCAGTTGAGACGGTAACTGCCTACCTACTGCAGCTTGATTTCTGTTGGGTGGAGGGGAAGGGGTGCTGGGTGGGCTTCCAGGTAAGAGAAGCTGTGGGGATGGTGGGGACAGCCTGGCAGTGATGGGCACAGACACACAGACACACAAGGTAGGCAAGGACTGGAGACTTGGTTTGAATAAAGCTCTGTGGGAGAGACACGGCAAAGGGAAATGAGGATACGATTATGCCTTGAAGGCCAGGCTAGGATGTTCCCACTTTATGCTACAGGCTGAGGGGGGCTTTGGGGATAAGCACAGCAAACCTTTACACAGAATAGCAGACGTGCTAGGCAGCGAGCTAAGTCCTCTGTGCACATGAACTCACGTAACCCAGTGACCCATTAGCACCAGTGACACACGTGAGGACCCTGGGGGAGGAGAGGTGACAAAACTTGCTCAAGGCCACAAAGCTCATAAGTGGCAGAGCCAGGATTGAATTTAGCCGTTAGGTTTCCTGGTCTGTGCCACGTATCCTCGGGGGAGGGGCAGCAGGGGGAGGGGTGACATTGCTTCCCAGGGGGTGACCATTGATTCTTGCGCTTTGTGTCTACTGTGTAGATACACACACCACCCATAAAGAGATAGCATATCCGTGTTGTAAAAATTTCATGAGAGGTGCTTAAGAATACAATGTGTAAAAAGACCTCCACGGAGGAAGATTATGGAAACAGGTTGAGAAACTGTTGTCTCTGCTCTTAATCAGACCACACACAGAGCTGTGTCTCGTGCTTAAAACCTGGGGTCAGGGAGTAACTGGACAAAAGCGACATCTTGAGAAAAACACACCAGTGGTTGAGTGGACATGAGGAGAAGCTGCTGGAGTAGAAGGGAAGGAGCAGAGGCATGTCAGGTGCTCCTTCGTGCTGGGCACTGGGCTGTGTACATGGCCTTTGAGATCTCCTTTTGATCTTCATCTTCATGTTTTCAGATGAGGAGATGAGGAGACAGGAGCAGTGGGTCCTCGGCCACCAGCGGGAAAAGGGCCGGGGCAGGACTGGAACTTCCTGATTCTGAATGCAAGCAGGGAGAGGGTCTTGAAGGGGTAGACGGCAGGGGAGGGTGATTTGGCTAATGGAGAGTGCACAGAATCGGTGAAAGATGAGGCCGATTTAGGAACAACGATCAACCGGGGGTCATTTTGCAGCCAAGAAATCAGTATCATTATACAAGAAGGTTTCAGAAGCAGGAAGATGTCCCTAGTTCTTCTCCCCCCCCAAAGAGAAGAAGGAACAGATGTAGAAAATTGGGAAGGTAGAAAGAAGTAAAGCTAAACAAAAGAAATGCTGTTTACTTGTTCCCTCTGCCTTAATGTTTACATTTTAACACCACTGGTTGCAATTTCTTATGCTTATTTCATAATTTCTGCTTAACAGGGACAAAAACATTCCTCTCTGGTGCAAAGGTAATGACCTAGCTGAGAGCTCCAGGAACATTTTGGATAAAATATTTTTAGACATCATTAAATTATTTTCTCGGAAATATTAAAAATATTTCTGCTCCCTCCAAACATGGTGTGCATTCCCAATCATGTAAGAACTTATTAATGGGGAATAATAGAAAATGAACAAATGAACTGCCAACTTGAGTTATAAAAATATTTCTGTTTTTTTAAAGATTTCATTTATTGGGGCGCCTGGGTGGCTCAGTGGATTAAGCCGCTGCCTTCGGCTCGGGTCGTGATCTCGGGGTCCTGGGATCGAGCCCCGCATCGGGCTCTCTGCTCCGTGGGGAGCCTGCTTCCTCCTCTCTCTCTGCCTGCCTCTCTGCCTACTTGTGATCTCTGTCAAATTGTCAAATAAATAAATAAAATCTTAAAAAAAAATAAAGATTTCATTTATTTATTTGACAGAGATCACAAGTAGGCAGAGAAGCAGGCAGAGAGAAAGGAGGAAGCAGGCTCCCTGGGAGCAGAGAGCCCGACATCGGGCTCGATCCCAGGTCATGACCTGAGCCGAAGGCAGAGGCTTTAACCCACTGAGCCACCCAGGTGCCCTTAAAAATATTTCCATTTTAACTCTTTAAACTACATAAGGAATTCAAATTAATTCCTAGATGTCTTTATATTGCTTTCTGATGTTCTGGAGGGTCTGCTTTAGGAAAAAAAAATACAACAGCTGTCTTTCACAGGCAATGCTCTTAAACAGTTTTTTCATTGCTGCTGTCAGGATGGTCTAGGGCTCAATATCCAGGGGCAATAAAGTAGAGCTTCTGGGTCCCCATCATTGACCACCTATTGAAAATAAGCTGTTGGGGGGCGCCTGGGTGGCTCAGTGGGTTAAAGCCTCTGCCTTCAGCTCGGGTAATGATCCCAGAGTCCTGGGATTGAGCCCCGCATCGGGCTCCTTGCTCGGCGGGGAGCCTGCTTCCCCCTCTCTCTCTGCCTGCCTCTCTACCTACTAATCATCTCTGTCTGTCAAATAAATAAATTAAAAAAAAAAAAGAAAAGAAAAGAAGCTGTTGGGATGCCTGGGTGGCTCAGTTGGTTAGGCATTTGTCTGCCTTCTGCGCAGGTCATGATCCTGGGGAGCCTGTTTCTCCCTCTCCCTCTGCCTGCTGCTCCCTCTGCTTGCTCTCTCTCTCCCTCTCCCTGACAAATAAATAAATAAAATCTTAAAAAAAAAAAACCAAAACTGCAAGGTCAGCCAGTTGCCTGTGTATATGCTCGTCTACAGGGTAAGCTTGTAGGTGGCTTCAGTGATTCTAGTAGTGGCGGATGAACTCATATATCCAGGAGGATCTTCTTTATTTCAAGCACTGTCATTCAAAACATAACAAAAACTTCATAGTGAAGTACAAAGGCAGAGGGGCAAATCCAGTGGTAGTCTTGCACTAGTCTGCATCAGGTCCCCTTGACCCTAAGAAACTGATGGCAGGGTGTTATGGGGTCATGGTGTGTTGCGGGGGCTGGAGTGGGTACTGTTTAATGTCAGACCGTAATTGGACCACAAAACAGAAGGTGGGGTTTGGCGTCAGGCGCACCCAGATTAGCTCCTGATGAACTTCCTCCGTCGGATGGACTTCAACCAAGATTTTGGACACCTCAGATATGATTTTTAATCCTTTGGGACCAATAACATCACCGAAAGTGACTGACACTTGCATCGAAGGTACGTTATAAGGTACAAAGATAGCAAAGACTATGAAAGAAATATTTGACCATCCAGTTTCATCACAGGCAGAGCATCTGAAATTAACAGCTATTCGGCAGCACCTGTCATTGCAAACTGGGACAGTGTGAAGTTGTAGCTGTGATCACAGGTGAATACGGGCAAGCCAGATTACTGAGTTTCTGCACAACAATCCTCTTCTTACAGTGAGATGCTTCCTTCTTAGGGACTTTTGCAGGCTTTTATTCTTTTATAGCAAAAAAAAAAAATCTTGTTATAATAGAACGATCTCTATTTTACTCAGAACCACCTTCGACTCTCAATTCTGTAACAGAACATCAGTATTTATTTCTGCTTCAAGCAGCTGCCCAAAGCTGCCCAAAGAATCAGTTCTGAGTAAATCCCAGTCACATTTCAATCCACCTTTGCACGTAATGAAGGCTTGGGCTGGCATGTGCCTGTAGAGGACATTTATTGGACTGTTGGTGATCCTGTAGGGATGTTGATAGGTCCTCAAGTGACAGCTGGCAAGAAGGGCACACTTGGTGTCCAGGGAGCGATGGTGAGTCACTTTACTCAGTTGGTACACTTCTTGGTAATGGAATCTGCAGTAACACTTCAGCTTAAACCAAGCCACATGCTGATGCCAGGCTTCCTTCAAAGGCTTCAATATTAATTCAATTCAATTAATTATTCAATTCAATACACCAAGTGTAGTCACAAAGTGACTCAGACTGTTTCCGAACAGTGAGCATTTTCACTTCTGACAAATTCAGAGTATCCTCAAATCTGAACTGGCCCCAAGGAGGCATATCTTTAAATACTTTGAGTGGATTAAATGGAAAAGTCACTTAAAATCCCCTTTTCAAAAGTGTTTTTGGGGTGCCTGGGTGGCTCCATTAGTTAAGCATCTGCCTTTGGCTCAGGTCATGATCCCTGGGTCCTGGGATTGAGTCCCGCATCGGGCTCCCTACTCAGCGGGGAACCTGCTTCTCCCTCTGCCTACTGCTCCCTTGCTTGTGCCCTCTCCGTCTCCCACAAATAAATAAATAAGAAATATTTCAAAAAAATGTTTTTGATCAATGACCAAAAATTTTTAAACCTACGATGTCAAGTCAATTTAACCTGCTTGCAAAAGACACTGAGGAAGCCAGTACATGTCCAGCAGCTTAAGTGTACTCCTGGGTTCAGTAAAGGAGCCAGCGCTGGCTGAAATCATACATCCAGCAGCATAACTATAAATCCTGGATGATGACATTTCTCCATATGGAGCATTTAAGATGCAGATTCGCAACATTTTTTTATATTCCAAAGCTCACGTGTTTGTGTGTGTGTGTGTGAGTGAGGATTAGTGTGCTTTTTAAAAGTAAATTAAATCCATCTGTGATTCATCTGTGAAAACGTGTCTGTCCGAGAAAGATACATACTTGTATGATCTCACTTACGTGTGGAATTTAAAAATATCAAATTCAGCGAAACAGAGTGCAGAACAGTGTTTACCAGGGCATAAGAGGTGAGGGAAATGGGGCGATGTGGCTCAGAGGGTACAAACTTTCAGTTGTAAGATGAATAAGTTCATCCACAGCATGGTGACTAGAGTTAACAAGACCGGGTCATATGCTTGAAAGTTGCTTCTTAATGTTCCATGGTAACAACAACAAAATGGTAATTACCTAACCTTACTGTGGTAAGCATTTTGCAATAGATGTGTGTATCACATCATCACATTGTACACCTTAGATTTATACCATGTTGCATGTCAATATCTCAATGAGGCCAGAAAAAATACTGGAAATTTTTTTAATTTTTAAAGAATTTATTTATTTATTTGAGAGAGTGAGAGAGAGAATGCGTGAGAGAGCATAAGCATGGGGAGAGGCAGAGGGAGAGGGAGAAGCAGCCTCCCCTCTGAGCAGGGAGCCCGATGTGGGGCTCCACCCCAGGACCCTGAGATCATGACTTGAGCCAAAGGCAGACGCTTAACAAACTGAGCTACCCAGGTGCCCCTGGAATTTTTTTAAAAAAGAAAGTGTTGGGGCACGTAGGTGGCTCAGCTGGCTGGGCATCTGCCTTCCGCTCGAGTCATGATCTGAGTCCAGGGATCGAGCCCCGAGCCAAACTCTCTGCTCAGCGGGGAGTCTGTTTCTGCCTCTGCCCCTCACCCTGCTAGTGCTAACTCTCTCTCACTCTCTCTCTCAAATGAATAAATAAAATGTGCGTTGTTCCTCTCTAGGAGTCTCCTTTGCATTGAATTATTTCTCAGTCTCAGTGGGTGGAGGCAGAAGTCCTAAAAGATCATTGCAAACTAAAACAGAAGGGCCCTTTTAGAAGATGTGGTCCATATACACGATGGAGTACTATGCCTCCATCAGAAAGGATGAATACCCAACTTTTGTAGCAACATGGACAGGACTGGAAGAGATTATGCTGAGCGAAGTAAGTCAAGCAGAGAGAGTCAAGTATCATATGGTCTCACTTATTTGTGGAGCATAACAAAGAACATGGAGGACATGGGGAGATGGAGAGGAGAAGGGAGTTGTGGGAAATTGGAAGGGGAGATGAACCATGAGAGACTATGGACTCTGAAAAACAACCTGAGGGTTTTGAAGGGGTGGGGGGTGGGAGGTTGGGGAACCAGGTGGTGGGTAATAGAGAGGGCACGTACTGCATGGAGCACTGGGTGTGGTGCAAAAACAGTGAGTACTGTTACGCTGAAAATAAATTAATTAATTAAAAAAAAAAGAAGTGCCCTTTTATTCCCAAACAAGTAATCATTTGCATGTTAACTGTTCAGCAGTCATTGGCAAGCCCTATGTTCTGCATTACGCTTTTGTTCACCGGCGGTCTGTCATCTGCCTGACTCTGCTCGCTCATTCATTCGTCAGGTATTTATTGAGCCATAGCTTGTACTCAGGGCTGGTTGCTTGCAACATGAGTGGGGCGGCCTTCCATTCTCCGAGCCTGCAAAAGAGACAGCTCAGGGAATGTAACAGGCAGGGGTCAGGATGTAAGAGTGCTCTGTCTTGCCTCTGCCCAGCCAGCTCCGTTGCTCCCTTCCCCACAGCCCCACGTCTCTGCAGCACTCCCCAGGGTCATAGCATCGGGCTGCGCTGCCCATCAGCAGACATAGTCCAGCATCGGGGACAACTTTGGTCTTCAGGACTCTTCCCAGTTCACTGGCTTTATTTGAAGCTCCTGGCTTTGTGGACCAAAACATCTGTTGCAGCTGAGTTTCCTGGGAAGGAGTGGTATGTGCGGGTGACACTGGGAGCCTTTGGATTATGGTTTTACGTAGAACCTGCAGACCTATGTTTATCTGGAGTCACGTGGTGCTGGTTCAAAGGCTGACCCTGCCACTCTCAAGCTGTGTGACCTCGGTCAAGTTATTTCTCTGATCCTGACTTGTCCTACTGGGAAAGTCAAGATAATGAAACCCACGTGGAGGGTGGGATGAGGATTAGCAACCACACAGGTTGAGTAACTTGCACGGTGTGTGACACATGGTGGGAGATGATCAATGATGATTCAATGCAAGGAGGTCCCTAACGGGGTCATGGGTCCTAGAAATCTGCACGCTGGGGACATGCAGAGCAAGGAATAATCTCTTCCCAAGAGGTCTTGGTGGATGCATGCACCCCATGGGGACATGCCAGCAGACGGACTGATCTGTACAGAGGGTCAAGAGGGTTAAAAGCCTCACACAGGCGAAGCCGTTCAATGTGTCCCCTTCTCCTCGGGTCTCCAGGGCTTTGTTGATGCGTAGCTGTCTGTCCTCTTAGAAGTCCTGTCCATCCCACAATGTTCTCTCGGCAAGGATTTCTGAGTGACAGTGACTCTTCTAAGTCTCAGACAGTCTTCTCCTGGTCCTCCCCCAAATGACCTTTGCATTGTGCTTAGAGAAAATTAAAATGCAAGTGTTAATGCGCTGAACGTTAATGCACTGAATGTTTGCGTCCCTCCAGAATTCATGTTAAAGCCCTAACGTCTAATGTGACGTTGGAGAGATGACATTTAAACTGATAAGAACAGATACCATGCTTGATCTTAGTCAAAAGGCCGAGAAGTGATGTAGAGATGATATTTAAGGAGGTAATTAAGGTTCAGTGAGATCATGAGTGTGGGGCCTGGATCCAATAGGACCAGTGTCCATACAAGAAGGGGAAGAGACACCAGGGCTGTGCCTGTCAAGAACAGACCTTGTGAGGGCACAGCATAAAGGTGGTCATTGACACTGGAGAAACCAACCCCGCCAATACCTTGACCTTGGACTTCCAGCCTCCAGAAATGTAAGAAATAAATTCTGTTGATTAAACCACCCAGTCTGTGGTATTTTGTTTTGGGAGCCCTAGTGAACAAATACCCCAAGTTTGATGCCAGTCAGGACAGAATTCCTTCTCAGTGTTTACAGACAGAAGCCCGGGAGCAACAGCGAGGGAGGACACACGCCAGAGGAACCAGGAAGCAGCTCCATAAGAGACACTTGGGAAGGACATCGAGGATCTGGGCCCTGCTGGATGAGGCTCAGGAGGGACTCAAGAGACAGGGTCAGTTCTGGGTCAGATGCTGGGAGGACGTAGAGGCATTCAGTGACCAGCTATTTTATGAAATTTCTCCTGGGAGGAGGGGGATTGGAGTTGGCCAAGAGACTTCACTGGTAAAGAGGTGGCGTTTACTGATATTGGCCAGGAATGAGGGGTGTTTTGGTAATTTTGCAGTTCTGGGGTGGCCTTGTCTGAGCATCTTGATGTTCAAGGGGAACTTCATGGTCAGGCCACTGACAGGCGAGTTTTCTCGCTCTTTTCTTTTTCTTTTTTCTTTTCTTTTTTTAAGATTTTATTCATTTATCTGACAGATAGAGATCACAAGTGTGCAGAGAGGCAGGCAGGGGTGGGGGGGAAGAAGTCACCCCACCAAGCAGAGAGCCCAACGCGGGGCTCGATCCCAGGACTCTGGGATCATGCCCTGAGCCGAAGGCAGAGGCTTTAACCCACTGAGCCACCCAGACACCCCTCCCGCTCTTTTCTTATATGAGGGAATCCCACATGGTACAGCCCACGGAATGGGAGCAATGCACAGGCCAGCCACAGTGTGCATGTGCAGCTCAGGCCATGCTTTACAAAGCTTGCCCACAGCCTCCGGCCCCCTTTCAGGTGAGGAGGTTAGAGGAGTAACCTGGCTGGTAGGTTGGTGGGTGGGCAGGGAGTCCCCTGAAGTCAGAAATTTCCCTACATGCAGTGTCTGGCTGTTTCTCTTGATCTTATGGAACACAGAACAGATGCCTTCCAGGCACGCTCAGGGTGGGCAACCACAGCTTCCTCCTGAAGGGCTTTCCTCCTAGCTCTGGGAGAGCAGCCAGACCTGGCTGAACAGGGAGGGGAATGGCTGAGATTGCCAGTGAACGGAAACGTGTTCTAAATGGAAGTCTTGGGGCTCCCCCACGTGGCTGTCACGTGAGCTGCGGGCCAAGAGGGGGCGGTGGCGGTGGCGGAAAGACCCCATGGAGGGATTGGGGGTGGGTGCGGGAGTGGGGGGATTCATTTGCTCCTCAGCCTGCTGACCTGTGAGCTGGGTGTTCTTAGCATGTTACAAATATGAGAAGACAGAACTGAAATCAGAGGGAGCTCCTGGTCTAACACAGACTCCCCTTCCCAGTGGTGAATTTGTAGTGGCTTTTTAGAAGCAGACCCCGGGGGAGCCTGTGGAACTCAAGAGTTGTTTCCAGACTTTACAGAGTTTACAAGGTGTTCCCCGGTTTACAAGGTGTTTCCATATTTGTCATTTCTTGTGGTCCTCACAGAACCCTATAACGCAGGCTCATGAGACTCCCCTTTACAACCGGTGGAGATATTTATTTATTTTTTTTATTATTTTTTATTTTTTATTTTTTATATTATATTATAATATAATATATTATTATTTTTTATTATATATTATTATTTTTATTTATTTTATTTATTGATGTCTGGTCAAAGATGGGCAGGAACTGGGACCTGTGTTCTCCACACCCTGATCATGTTCCTTCTACCACCTCGCCCTGGCTGTGACATCCTCTTGCAGTATCTGCCCGTAACAATACAGGTGAGAGCTTAGAACTCAAAAGATGACTTACAGTCAGTTCTTTGGGGAGAAAGAACAAGTTGGAAAGATGAATGAGAGAAGACCTGGGACTCCTGGGGAAGGGGACACTGCAACAGGGGATGGAGGTCGAGGCTGCTTTCCGGGCCTGGCTGCATGTCCCCGGAGAGAGGAATGCCCTCTCACTGCACACAAGCTGCTGTTAAGTGCTGACTGCCTCGGTGAGTATGGATATAGAGCAGCTCTGGCAGGAGACCAAAACCTTTTCTGATGGGCCTGGGTCTCCTGGAAGCCGTGGCTTCAACATCACAAGGTCTAGCACTGGCCACGTGTTAGTGATCAAGTACTTGAAGTTTGGCTAGTCTGAACTGAAATGTAAAATATTTACCAGATTTTTTGAAGACTTAGTATGAGAAAGAACATAATATTGTCATATATAATATATGCAATGTAATATAATGTATAATATATGTATCATACATATTACATTAAAATATAATGTAGCATTATATTTTATATAATAATATCATGTAACTAATATGTAGAATATATTACATATGATATATATATATATACAATAATTTTGTGTTAGTTACATATTGAAATAGTATTTTGGAAGTATTTGGTTTAAAAATATTTATTAAAATTAATTTTAGGGGTTCCTGGGTGGCTCAGTCATTGAGTGTCTGCCTTTCGCTCAGGTCATGATTCCAGGGTCCTGGGATCAAGCCCCACGTCAGGCTCCCTGCTCAGCAAGAGGCCTGCTTCTCCCTCTCCCACTTCCCCTGCTTGTGTTCCCTCTCTCACTGCGTCTCTCTCTGCCAAATAAATAATAAAATCTTTTAAAAAAATTAATTTTTGCGTTTTCTCTTTTTCAAAGTCACTACCAGAAAATTTTAAAAATGACCTATGCAGCTTGCATTACGTTACTATTGGATATCACTGATCTAGAGCTTTGGTCCTGGTGAATTTACTTATGTAAAAGCTGAAGTAAAATGAGGCCACTTATGCCTAGGGGTTTTAAAATGGAGCCCAGGAGGTCATTAAAGAGATGAACCATGTATGTGTCCTCTATGCACGTCCTCACCATGTGAACTGGATCAAGACAACTACTGCAAGGACTCTGCATGAGCACCTGAGGCTTGTTACAGTGATGAACTTTTGCTTAGTGAGAGCCTTAGCAAAGAATTACATTTAGTGAAGATCAGCTTTCTGCCACCAGCACCAGTCATAATTCTTGGTAAACAACATCTATAAACTTTCCGTTCTCCTCTGCATACCTGGGATATTTGTTCCCTACTGGGACACAATTTAGTTGCCTCCTAAGCCTCTGTATCCCGAACTGCAATTCTTTGATCCCAAATCAATGCTTTTGCTTAATTATTGCCTCCTGACAAATTTAGGTTGACCCGTAGTCAAAGCAAAATTCATCCGAGTAGATTTGAAGATCTGATTGGCTTTCTTAAGTGATTTTTGAATGGGGCAGCAGCCTGTCCAGCAACCTGAGACATGCTCTGAGGATTTGTACAAAGTGGAAGGTTTTCATAGGAAGGAGGGTGGGGCAAGAAGTTATTAGGGAAAGTACCAGGTGGTGGGTAATAGGGAGGGCACGTATTGCATGGAGCACTGGGTGTGGTGCAAAAACAATGAACACTGTTACGCTGAAAAGAAAAAAAAAAAGACTGAGAAGAAAAGTAAATAACATAATAATTACCTTTTTAAAAATAAAAATTGGATTTTGAAAAACCAATGTATAATTACTATATGAAATATTCTTTGTCTTGTTACAAAGGTAAAATGAACTTGATATTTCATATTTAAAATGGTCTTTGAAATGATAAAGTATATCACAGGATATTCTTCTCATTCATTTATATAACAAATGACTTATGACCACTCAAAAAAAAAAGAAAAAAGAAGTTTTTAGGAAAAGGAAATAGAGGATTGTTCCAGGCAAAGTCACTTTAGGGTTGAGGGGAGAGGGTCTTATCATGCAGACTATGTCATCTTCCTTTGGGGTGACAGATTACCTCACTGGTGCCAACCGGAAAATTCTGGGCTGACCAGTTTAGATTCTATTTCTCAGAGACTTTGATACTGCAATTAAGTTAGGTGAGTCTGGTGACCTAGTCTGGTGACTTGCCTAGCCTAAATTCCCATCTTAGGGCTCATGGTTTTCTTTCCTTTTAAATGATTTTTTTTTAAAGATTTATTGATTTAAGAGAGAGAGCCTGTGCTTATTGGGGGTTGGGGGAGAGGCAAAGGACAAGGGAGAGAGAGAATCTCAAGCAGACTCCCTGCTGAGCATGGAGCCTGACACGGAACTCCATCCCATGACCCCGAGTCATGACCGGAGCTGAAATTAAGAGTCAGACATTGAGCAGACTGAGCCGCCCAGGTGCCCCAGGCCTGTGGTTTTCTTTTTCACACACTTGTGACATATTGGAGGCCCTGGAGATATCCTACAATACAGCCCTGCTAGTCCCATTCTCTGCTGAAGTATTTAGGGGTGACTGCTGAGGTTCGGGGAGAGATGACCTTAAAGCCTTCTCTGTCTGCCAGATGGGCAAACTGAAGTGTTCCTGTAGCCGGGTGACCGGGGAGCAGGGAATAGGATGCTCTACTTGGCTGTCTCTCTAGATGGAAAGTTGGTTCTGCAAAGAGAACTCCCTGTCCCTCTAAGCTGCATTAGGTTTCCCACCCTGTTGATTGTTTCAGTCCGTCATTTCCTCTCCAAGAGCAGAGCATACTCTGTCACTACCCTCTTGCATATGCAATGTGTTTCCTGTCTGTCTGCTCACCGAACGGGAGCATCCTGGGGGCAGGGACTCTGTCTGTCCGTTGCTGTGGTTGTAGCAACATGATCAACTTTCGGCAAGGATTTGTCATGGACTCCTGGCACAGTTAAGGGAGACGTGATTCTTTGCCAGGCACCTGCTCTGCGGTAGACACTGTGTCACTTTGACATCGCTTCCCACAGCAGCCCCTACACAGAGCCACTGTCACAATTAAGTTATGGGGTGGAACACTAGGTAGGGAGGGAAAGCCACCTGCCCAAGGTCACGGTGGGGTGAGTGAATGAGCAGGACTAGAAGCCCGACCTGGCAGGTTCCCACACCAGTGCTTTCCACTTCACCAGAGGTTGGCCCCTGGCTCTGTTTTCCATCTCAGAGGAATTGTGATCATACCTTCAAACTCAGCTCTACTCTATTCTTTGGGAGAACCCATGCTTCCCAAGGTGGACAGTATCCAAGCCCTGAAATCTCAGAGGTGTGTTCTTGTCTTGGTGACCCCACAAGCCAAGGGGAGAAGACCATAAGCTCCTGATTGCTGGCAGGTGCAGGCAATAGGTAGCAGAATTTGCTAACCCAAAAATATGTCTCTTTGGCATAAGGACTATTTTACGTTGATTATTTTTAAAACACTGCAAACACTGGAGAACCTCTAAAAACCAGAGGGATGTTACTCTTTACAAGAGAGACATTGACATTTATAAGGGAAGTCTCAATTTGTAAGTGAATGTCCCTCACTCTACCGCAAAGAAGGGATTGACTCTAAATCTCTAGACCTCTTCTCAGTGTAGAATCAGGGACCTAAATCTTGCCCTTATCCATGTTCACTGTCCTTTTCCTGGTAAGTTCCTCCAACGGAACTCCCCACCCTCAACATCTTCTTTTGTCCTTAGCTGAGGATGGCGTTTAAGGGATGGTTTCTGCCATTTTGGGGAGTTATTCAGTTTTTCTGGGTCTCTCTCATGTATACAGGAGGAATACATGTTATTAAACTTTTGTTTTATTTCTCTCCTATTAATCTGTCTCATATCAATTTAATTTTTGGACCAGCCAAAGAACCTAGAAGGGATGAAGGATTAATTTTTTTTCCCTGCACAGGCAATGAACTGATGGTGATGAGATTTGAAGTTTGGGTCCAAGAGTGAAAAGTCAAGAAAGAATTCTCGACACTCTTTTGGTGCAAAGGGGTGTTTCTGTTATAGCACAGGGACAGGACCTGTGGGAAGAACGCTGCATCTGCGATTGTGGAGAGTGACTGATTATATACTTTTAAGGTTGTGGAGGGAGGGAAGGTAGAGATAACGTAAGTGTCTAAGGAATTTCTGTATGCTGAAAGCAGGGTCTACAGGACCTTGGATGTCTGGCTACTGTCAAGATAAGATTGCTTTTAATCTCTAGCAAAACATCAACAGTAAGGCAGCCATGAGTTCCTTGAGGAATGTCACGTTCCGCATGTCTGAAGTATTTATCAGTGGGCTGCAGTTTGTAAGGAGATTAAATTTAAGCTGCATTTTTCTTGCCTTTGTTCTCATCATTTTCCCCCCTGAGCAATTTTGACCTCTAAATCTTTAAAGTTGCTGAGAGTGAAAGGTCTTATCTTCTGTAACTTGTTCCTGCAAAATAGGGGTGTAGAGATGTCCCTACCTATGGGTCAACATTGGTCAGTTGGGGAACTTATATATAGGAGTTACCAAAGGAGGCAGCCAAATCCAACATAGACAACATATATCAACTGCCTTGGGTAGGAAGGACCATCTGTTGGCTTGACGTTATGGCAGTGCACCAGGTTAGGCTGTTGTGAATTTTGTAAGCAAGGTATCAGGCCAACATTTCTTGTGGAGGCCAAGAAAAACAAGGCTGTACCCACCTCGAGTCTAGCCCTGACATAAGTGCAGCCATCTTGATGTTCCAGATTATCACAAAATATTTCTTGGGTTCTGACCTACTCAGGTTAGCACTTTAAACAGTCGCTCTCTCCTTTGATGATTGATTTAAACCCCTGGACTCAGCTGTCTCTGTCTTTCATAACTCTCCTATACATTCCCCAACTGATCAATGTTGACCCGAGTAGGCAGGGACAACTCTACACCCCTACTCAGCAGGAAGAAGTTACAGAAGATGAGACCTTCCACCTTCAACAACCTTAAAGATTTAAGGGTCAGAATTGTTCAGGGGGAAATGTGGAGGCCGAGAAAATTAAGGCCATCCCACCTCAGGTTTAGCCTTAGCATAAGTACAGCCATCTTAGCTCCAGCAGCCATCTCAGACCCCTATGCCCAAGGGCTGAACTTTGCCCCACCCTGCTTTAGTAACCCCCACCCTGTTTTGGTTCCAGGAATCCCCACCCTGCTTTAGTAACAGGAACCCATAAATACCCCTGCCTTAACTAAGTTCGGGGTCCAAGTCCCTACTCCACTGCATCGAGTATACTTGGGCCCAAGCTTAAGCATGTCACCTTGGGGTCCAAGTCCCTACTCTGCTGTGTCAGGTATACTTGGGTCCAAGCTTAAGCTTGTCAAATAAACCCTCATGTGATTGCATCGGTGCTTGGCTCTTTGGTGGTCTCTCAGACGCAAAAACTTGGGCACAACATTCTAAGGGGCTATATTGGCTTCATGCTTCATAAAGTCAACCTGAATTCCTTAAAGCTGTGTAGTCATATCTGAGTCCATGCATGTCTCTCAAATATGACATTCTAGTCAAAAGACTTGGTAAAATACAATGGTGTCATGTTACAAGAAGAACGGATTCTTACTGAACTACGCAAATGATTATAATTGCCATGGAAGAAAGAATGTTCACTGAGAGTTTCTGAATTTCAGGTAGAGAGAAAAGTTAAGTGATTCAAATTGTTCAGTAAGAAATATTTTATCATATTTGTGTAAGTCATGGATATCTTAAGAGAAAGTTTCCTTAATCCAGAAGAGCAAACATTAGAGAACCAGCAATGTTTCAAACAGGAGTCACAAAAACTACAGTCATCCTCCTCAGTTCATTTACTCCCATGTTACTAATTCTTGTTCAGTTTGAATGAAGCTTTTTAGTTTTGGAAATTCTTATCAATTTTAGTTTTATGATATTAAAGATATCAAATACCTATATTTATCAAAAGCCCTTTTTAGGAATCTCCTTGAAGATGCAACATGTTTCACAAGAAAATAAGAATAATAACTATAAATGACGAAAGACTCAAAAACAGATTTAGTTAAAGATCTGATGAGAGTTTATTATAATATAACTGACAAGGAAATCTGGTTATTTCTGTGACACCTAGTGTTTCAATAATCAGAATATCAAGTGATGGCCTTATACCAGAACATAATATATGAAATGAACAAGCAAATTAGTCAAAGAGTCTTCATTTACAATTTAAATCTCAGGACAGTTTGTTAAAAAACCTCCTAAAGTTATAAAGCACATGCCTAGATAGTATTATAGGTCATGACAAAACTTAAAAGTTCGTTATTTATTTAACCAAGGTGGCAATGAGAGATTCCAAAGGCAAATATGTAGGATTATACAGTCGTTAGCAAAACTTAGCTCCTTTAATATTGAGAAGTTTTAACTTTCATCAAAGACCTGATAAAGACAAAATCAAGGGGCGCCTGGGTGGCTCAGTGGGTTAAGGCCTCTGCTTTCAGCTCAGATCATAATCTCAGGGTCCTGGGATCGAGCCCTGCATCGGACTCTCTGCTCTTCGGAGATCCTGCTTCCTCCTCTCTCTCTGCCTGCCTCTCTGCCTACTTGTGATCTCTGTCTGTCAAATAAATAAATAAAATCTTAAAAAAAAAGACAAAATAAAAAATTGGTTTTCCAGGCAGAAAACTTTGTTTACATTTTCTTATCAAGAACAGACCAAGAATCCAAGAAAACTTCTGTTTTTGTTTTTTTTTTGAGAGAAAGCAGAATTTCAGTCTTATACTGGTGTACTTCTAAAATCCATTCATTTCAAATAAATAAATAAATAAATAAATAAATAAATAATTTCTTAGTCCGTCCTGACCACATATAAAATTCCTTTCCAAAGATTTCCCTTCATAAACCTCTTATGACTTTTTCTATTCAGAGTTGCTTCCCTTATTTCCATTGTTTAATTATACTTAGCAGAATTTTAACTTAGAAACCTGAGTCTCCAGGGGAAACTAAGTAGTAACCAATTAAGGCTGTTACACCAGAATTCTTTAGATGGCAAATTTATGAATACATTTCATAATTTTAAGGACCTGTTTCCCCATCGTGCAACCTTTTAAGAAAGCACAAAGCAAGTTTAACAATAGACCCAGGCATCCTCAGCTTCTCTGCAATAAGAAGTCAAAAACATGAACCTATGTTCAATAATCAACACTTTAGTATTTTGTTTCTTTTGGAAAAAACCTAAGTGTCCAATGAATTCAATCCAATTTATCATCCAAGCAGAACTTTAAGGTTTCAGGTTACCAAAGACTTTGAAAGCTATCTTAACAATTACCCATGAAAACTTACAAAATGAGCCATTGTTTTAAGTCATCTTTTTGCTGACAAATTGCAAAAGAGATCATGAGCTTATTTGACCTTCAACAAACCTTGGTAGAATAAAAGTTTTATATTTCATGCTGACAACTCTAAAGACATGCACCATCTTAATTAAACCAACAGACTTAAATTAGTTTAAAGAGTGAATATATCCCACCTGGGTCAACCTATATATCAATCGATTTGTTCTCCATTGACAATTTTTACCTGGGGCACTGGGGAAAAATCTGCAGTGGGTGGTTTAAGTCCAAAGAGGTGCTCTTGCTCCTTGACAGCGAGGTAGGAGAAGCAGGACCCAGTGGTGCCAGAGACATTCAGAATGGTAGGAGCCAGTTACACAGGTTGCACCCAGCGTGTTGCAGAAACAGGAGGAGGGGCAGGGGAAAGCAGAAGAGGTGAGGCACTGGCAGCAAGTTGGAGGTGATAAAAGCTCAGAGGACCGAGAAAGAGGATTCCTGGTCTTAAAGCTCATCAGCTTGGACATAAGAAAAGACGGGTTTTCCTTCTACCAACAGGTGGAAATAGGCAGTCCGTGTTGGGTTGGAGAATTCAGGGAACTTCCGCAAAACAAAAAGAGTTTGAGCAGCTGCTTATATTCTTTAAAGTTCCCATCCCAAGGTAGACTAACCACAGTTGGCTCCAGTCATCACAGCCATTAACCTGGGAAATGAATGAGGAAGAAGACCACAGGTACAGTTAGTGTAATCTGGGTTTACTAGGAGGAACAGTGAGAGAGAGAGTCAGTGTTCCCTTTGTCAAGGATTCCTCCAGCAACCTGGATTTCTTTGAAAGAAACCTGTTCAGACAGTCACCATCCAGTATATCAGGAGGGGGTTTTCTAGCCTTGTTAGTGGCTAAACACATTCTGCAAAAGGCCCTTGAGTCAGGGTCCCGATTTAGGGCCATGAAGTCCTGAACATTGGCTATCTCAGTTTATTTGCACTGTTTCCTGCAGAAGAGATCTAATGGATGGATTGTACTGAAGCTTAATGTCCCATTAATGGGTGATTTTTCCTTGTGTCCCAAGAAGTACTGATGTCATGCAGTGTTAGAGAAGACCAGTCCTTTCTTAAATCTTGCAATCTGAATTACTTTCAGTGGGTTAAAAGTCCTTGGGAACTGAAAAAGTAATATAGAAGTTTCATTACCAATAAAATTCCCCCCAACTCCTAGGGGGCATCCCACAGCAGTGTATGTCAGAGGTTCCTTGTGCCAAAGTGACCAATGGCATCCCTCTAAGCAGCTACTTAACACCAGCTTGCCTTATAGGAAGGAAGCTGGCATTCCCTCACTTCTGCATTGCATCCTAGGCTACAAATGGGTGCTGGTGAATGGACTGAAATGTGCCATGCCATGAAGAACCTACTGTCTCTAATCCATGGAAAATGCTAAAAAAAAAGTTTACAAGGCTGGGCGCCTGGGTGGCTCAGTAGGTTAAAACCTCTGCCTTCAGTTCAGGTCATGATCCCAGGGTCCTGGGATCGAGCATTGGGCTCTCTGCTCAGCAGGGAGCCTGCTTCCCCCACCCCCCACCTCTCTGCCTGCCTCTCTGCCTTCTTTTGATCTCTGTCCGTCAAATAAATAAATAAAATCTTTTTAAAAAAGAAAAAGAAAAAAAGGTTTTACAAGGGGGGATTACCCAATTTTGTAATTTTAAAAAAGATTTTATTTATTTATTTGACACAGAGAGAGAGTCGCAAGTAGGCAGAGAGGCAGACAGAGAGAGAGGGGAAAGCAGACTCCCCACTAAGCAGAGAGCCTGATTCGGGGCTCGATCTCAAGACCCTGAGATCATGACCTGAGCCAAAGGCAGAGGCTTAACCCTCTGAGCCACCCAGGTGCCCCCCCAATTTTGTAATTTAAGTACATAGTAGTACTTGACATTGATGGAAAATAGTAAAGACAGAAATCTTTAGTAAAAACAGGAATCCACCATGATCTAAGTGACATTCCCACACATATAGTCCTTATAGCCAACTTCCCTAGGAAATGGCCCCTGGTTGGATTTTATTTCAGTTGGGTACTGGTTTTGGGCCTCTCCATGTGTGGTCTCATGGCCAGAATCAGCTAGACTAGAGATGTAAAGGGGATCACCTTAGACCAATGAGGAGGAAATCTCACATGGAAATCTTAAAATTGGCAGCCATCCTAGTGACTTAGGTGGCTGTCCCATCCCCAAGAAAGACAACTTCATATGAGAATAAGAATAAAGAGAGTCCTCAAATTTCTGGGTCAATTACTATTCTGGCCAGGGTACTAACATCCAGCCAAAAGGCAATCTTTTTCCTTGCTATAGAGTAGCCATGGGGTAGAGCATTGCAGCCTGAGCAATGGACATGAAAGTGTTCCAATAAGATCATACTCTTGAAAAGTCCCTGAAATGAAAGTAAAGGAAAAGAAGAGAACATACTCACCAAGTTTGCATGGGGTTCAGAGTCCAGATGAGAAGACTCAGGCTCCATGTTGGGTAATAAAATGATATGATTTGAAGTTTGGGTCTGAGAGCAAATGGTCAAGAAAGAATTCTTGAGACATTGTTGGTCCAGAAAGGTGTTTTTATTTAGCACAAGGACAGGACCCATGGGCAGAAAAAGCTGCACCTGTGATTGTGAGGAATGACTGATTATATACTTCTAAGTTTGTGGAGGGAGGGGAGGTAGAGGTAACGTAAGTTTCTAAGGAATTTCTGTATGCTGAAAGCAGGGTCTACAGGACCTTGAATGTCTGGCTATTGTCAAGATAAGGTTGCTTTTAAGCTCTAGCAAAATATCAACATTAAGACAGCCATGAGTTCCTTAAGGAATGTCATGTTCTGCTTGTCTCACAGTGGGCTGCAGTATGTAAGGAGATTAAATTTAAGCTGCATTTTTCTTACCTTTGATCTCCTCATCAACGGAGTTTAGGCCAGGCCACCAGAGTATGCCACTTTCATGTATTGGTTATTTTGAAATAAAGTTACTTGAGAAACAGCCAGAGCAAGAAGGACATTCTCGGTCCCCCCGAAGGTAGGAAATGCATTTAGCCTGTGAAAGGCACTCTCCCTGCACCAAGAAGTAGAAAAACATTCTTATCACCAGAGTCGGGGAATTCAGGACCAGGAAGGCTATGCAAACACTCTGCTTGGTTTTTTCACTAATTAGTACCCCAAACTAAGTTTCTTCATCTTCTCAATTCATAAATTTATCATTTCCTTGTCTAAGAGCTGTCTGCTTTGGTGTCTTCTTTAATTCTCATATGCTTAGGTGCCCCCAGGAATACTTAATTATTTTTTTCTCCTGTCAATCTGTGCTAATTATTAAACCAGTTGAAGAACTAAGAGGGGTAGAGGGAAATTTTCTCCCTGACAGAGTAGAGAGGTGAGGGGCCCTGATCTTCAAGCATGAGGTGGTTCCAACCAGATGGGAGAATGGGACCAGGTAGCGCTTTTGCTCAGAAGCAAGGCCAGGAAACCTCCATAAAGCAGTAGCCCAGTAGGTGTCACCACTCCTATCCAGGCTGAGGAAACTAGAGGCCCCACCGTGTTCTGAGGTGCCCACCCTCACCATTGCCACCAATCCCAGGTGGACTGAAGTGGTGAGGAGTGTTCTCAGGTGCACAGACAGAACACACTGGCAGAAAACAAGTCGACAAGCAGGAGTGTGAGTGAGAACAGAGCAATCTTAGCCTCGGAAGGGAGTAGCCTGAGCTGGAAGGACTTCTGTGAGAGAGGGCTGAGGAGATGATGCTCTGAAGGGGAGTGGTGAGAACAAGTAAGTGATGCTCTGACACACCCCTCCTGCCCTCCTCACAACAGGAAGCCCTACTTAGGCAGACCTGAATGTACGCACCCCTTTTAACCTCATGGGCACACATCACAAGACCTGCTTTGCTAGGGTTCTGCTTTGCACAGAAGCACACAGAGATACTAACATTGATACTCACATTGACTCATCAAGTTGGCCAAAGACAGTGAAAATGGTAAAGGGTAAGAGTAGACAAGGCATCTGCTGAAGACTGAGGGAGGCAGAGAATGGAGGAGGAAAGATACAGAAGTTAAAACCTCAGAGGATCTGGTGGGGAAGGGAAGCCTGAGACCATGAGGTCCACATGCAGGCTGTCCAGTGTCTCAGGGAATATCCATGGGGCCTATGCATGTTCAGCCCTGCAAGAAGGCAAGAATTGAATCTGTACTATGTGGATTTTTCAGTGAGACCCAGGTGGAAAAACGGCTTGAACCATCTTGAAAGTTCCTTTAAATTAGCTTTACACATAGGACTCCCATTCCAAAGGTAGGCTTTGGAGACACTGCACAGTGGGTGGCCGGGCCACAAAGGAATTCCCACTCAGGTGACACCTGAGCTGGAGGAACATTCAGGAAATCCTTCAGATATTCCCCACCTCAGCAGACAGCAGACCGAGGATTCATATAACTGCTCATTCCTCTCCTGTCTTTATTAGTACCTGCTATTTTCCTGACCCTCCATTTGCTCAGGGTAGTTGATTCTGACCTATATGTATTGAGGACACATGGGCTGACACTGGGTCTCAGTGGATGACTTCATGTGGAGTGTCACTATGAGGAAATGGCTCAGTGTATGTTTTTCTTTACAGCGAATAAGACCTATACATGGGTTGACGGGTAGTGGTTGCTGACAGCTACTTAAAAAGTGCTTTTCAGTTCTTTCCACCTTCCTTACAATTGTGTGTGAGAAGCAAGTGCTGGTTGGCTGGACACTGAGCCCAAATGCTGTGCCTCTATTTCCCATTCTGCACAGTAAAGAGTCACCATGTCCTCCCCCTAGGACCTCTCCAACTCTATATAGTGTCCTTGCCATTCTTTGCCAGTTCTAATAAATTAATTAAATTTGTTTGTAGATATACTGCATGGAGTCCTGAGCTTGGTCTAGGGTGGGAGTTGCAGAAATTTGTATCCCAGAGATTTAGTCTGGAGCTTTCCAGAGACACACCTATGTCATATTCTGGAAGACATGGAAGACTGGGGACCAAAGGAAAAACAAAGAGGAAGAGAGAAAAATTAAAGGAGAAAAGAAGCAATTTCTAGGCATTATAGGTAAGAAGAATGTCTAGAGACATGCTTTTGGTACAGAACACCTAAGATGCTGGATAATTATTTGAAAACATCTTTTAAAATAAATGACTGATATGGCAGAAAGGTAAGGGAGGGAAATCCTCTGAGCCCAGAATGCAAATCTGGAGAGGTGAGGGCAGATAGAGTCTACATGAGCCTGGGCTCCTGCAATCCTTCAGGGCCAGGAGTCTGGTCTTTGAAGGTCATGCCCTTGCAATGGGGAGGATGGAGACAAGGTCTGGGCTGGGGAGGCTGGGAGTTTTTTGTGAGGTCCACATAAGCTGGTATCCCCAAGGGCAGCTCCTTCCATGCCTGTCTTAGCTCCTTCCCTAGAAGATGGAGATTAAGGCAGAGCCCGTGTGGTAATGCCATAATGGGGGTGCAAGATTCAAGGGAACAAAATAAAGGAAAAGGGAAGTGTAGCTGGGAGATAAAAACAAACAAACAAACAAACAAACAAATACAAAGTGGTGCATAACTGAGCTGCCACAGCTTCATGAAAAAGTATAGCTGGTCACCTGCTCCTGTATGACCTATGCTAAAGACCCACAGAACCATCATTTCTTAGAACACTCGGCTGCAGGGACAAAGGGTAAGCAATTTTATCCTCAGCTCTTTCTCTTCTCCTATGTGTCTTTGGTCAATATGCCCTCCATGAGGCATTCACTTTCTTGTACTCCCAGCTTTTATAAAGTGGGCTTTCTGGAGAGCTGCTGGGAAAGTCAGAGGCTCCATGGGTGCAGGCAGATCAGAGCTACTAGAACCAGAGCTACTGTGTCTCCGGGTGCTGTGGGCATGATGGAGGCTGCCCCAAAGCCTTGCTCTCATCCCTGGGGAGGCTGACACAGGCAGTATTAGGAACTGAGGTTAGGAAGGTAGAGGCCTACACTTCACAGTGGTGGTGAGTGGCATGAGCGTGGTCTGGCGTAGTCAGGGTAGAAAGCAGCCAGTGTTTAGAAGGCCAGCAGGGCTAAGTCTTGGGGAGGCACATAAGCAGAGTCCAGTGTGGGATCTCAACAAGAAATAGATGATTTATTTATAAAGGGCTACTTCTAAATGTGGGCTAGTAGGGGCACCCCAGGGACTAGTGCAGTAACCTGGTCCCTAAAGTATAATGGCAACATGAACTTCGCCTGCCTTTAGGCTTAAAAGGACAAAGGGAAGAAGAGGCTTCCAGAACTGGAAGGAGAGAGTCATGTACAGCATATTACCTTGAGAGGAGCATGAATCTTTGGGGAAGGAACTCTGTCAAGGTGAGGCAACCTCACAAAGAAGGGTCCAGAGAATTAAAAACCTGATGTGGTCCAAATAGACCGAAATAGACAAAGCAGAGTAGAAAAGGGTATGGTGAAGCTGGACATGGAAGTGTAAACTGAAGCTGCCTGGCATACCAATAGGTAAAATTCTAAGTAATATGAGTTCATATTCAAAAATCAAAACACGCAAGGAACTGAGACAGCGTGAATCATAATTAGCAAAAACATCAAACCTCAAGACCAGACCAAAGAAGACTTTGGATAGAGAAATTATAAATAAAAAATGTAAAATGGGTATATTAAAAAATGAACTACTGGGACTACATCAAAATAAAAATTTTCTGCATAGTAAAGGAAACAATCAACAAAACTAAAAGACAACCTACCGAATGGGAGAAGATATTTGTAAATAACCTATCTGATAAAGGGTTAGTATCCAAAATATATAAAGAATTGATGCAGCTCAATACTCAAAAAAACAGCCCAATTAAAAAAAATGGGCAGAAATTGCGCTATTGGGTATTTACCCCAAAGATACAGATGTGGTGAAAAGAAGGGCCATCTGTACCCCAATGTTCATAGCAGCAATGGCCACAGTCGCCAAACTGTGGAAAGAACCAAGATGCCCTTCAACAGACAAATGAATAAAGAAGATGTGGTCCATATATACAATGGAGTATTATGGTCTCCATCAGTAAGGATGAATACCCAACTTTTTTTATCAACATGGACGGGACTGGAAGAGGCTATGCTAAGTGAAATAAGTCAAGCAGAGAGTGAATTATCATATGGTTTCACTTATTTGTGGAGCATAAAGAATAACAGGGAGGACATGGGGAGATGGAGAGGAGAAGTGAGTTGGGGGAAATCAGAGGGGAGATGAACCATGACAGACTGTTGACCTTGAGAAACAAACTGGGGGTTTTGGAGGGGAGGAGGGTGGGGAGTTGGGTGAGCCTGGTGGTGGTTATTATGGAGGGCACATGTTGCATGGAGAACCGAGTGTGGTGTGTAAACAAGGAATTCTGTAACACTGAAAAGAAATTTTAAAAATTGCAAAAAAAAAAAAAAATGGGCAGAAGACATGAACAGATGTTTCTCCAAAGACATATAGATGGCAAACAGACTCATGAAAAGATGCTCAACATCCCTCGTCATTAGGGAAATGCAAAGCTACAGTAAAATATCACCTCACACCTCTCTGAATGGCTAAAATAAAAAACCTGAGAAACAACAAGTGCTGGTGAAGATGTGTAGAAAAAGGAACCCTCATACATTATTGGTGGGAATGGGCACTGGTGCAGCCACTCTGGAGAACAGTATGGAAGTTCCTCAAAAAATTAAAAATAGAGCTACCTTATGATCCAGGAATCACACTGTTGGGTATTTATCCCAAAGATACAAAAACACAAATTCAAAGAGATATATGCAGCCATATGTTTATTGCAGCATTATTTATGATAGCCAAATTATAGAAACAGTCCAAGTGTCCACTGGTAGATGAATGGATAAAGAAGATGTGGTACACACACACACACACACACACACACACACACACACAGGAATATTCTCTAGCCATAAAAACGGAATGAAACTTTGCCATTTGATTGAAATATGGATGGAGCTAGGGAGTATAATGCTAAGCAAAAAAAAAAAAAAATCAGTCAGAGAAAGATAACATACGATCTCACTCATATGTAGAACTTAAGATACAAAACAAGTGAGCAAAGGAAAAATAGAGAAAGAGAGGAAGACAAATCAAGAACAGACTCTCAACTGTAGAAAACAAAACTGATGGTTATCAGAGGGTAGGTGGGTGGGGCATAGGGCAAATAGGGGATGAGGATTAAAGAATACTCTTATCACCATAAAAAAAGGCATTTTCATACTACTGAGAGGAAATAAAATAAAATGGGTATATTAATACGTTTAAGGAAATAAAGGAAGATACTGAAATGTGATGAAGAAATGAAGGGCTATCAGAAAGAGTTTGGGTAAAATGAAAAATAGACATTCTGGAAATTTAAAAAATACAGAATGACTGAAAATATAAAATGCAGCAGACGAATCAAGATTCAATACAGGAGAAAAAGAATTGATGCAGTTGAAGAAAGATCTGAAGATATTATCAGAATGCAGTGCAGAAAGAAAAAAGGATAGAAAATATGAAGGAGACATAGAATGAGGATGTGCGAGCCTACATGTAATCAAGGTCTCAGAGGAAACTGTGGCAAACAGACCTTATAGTCCTCTTGCTGTTATTGACATGCTTGTGTGATTGCCCTCCTCTTGAGTGTGGGCAGGACCTGTAAGTTGCTTCTAGCCAATGGCATGTGGATATGGCAAAGGTGATGGAATATCATTTCTGTGGATTATGTCACATTAGATCGTCACATTCGTCTTGCCAACAGACTCTGGATAGACTCTTTCCCCATAGGGTCTGATAAGGGATTGTAGCTGGGGTCTCTTGGAAACTCATCATATTCTGTGCTAGAGAGGAATGTCCTCAGACAGGAGGTGAAAACTGCCTCAGTTTCAAGTTGTAAGGAGCAGCTGTTTCCCAGTGGAGAGAAGACAAGGCAAGAAATGGACATGATGTCTGGTGGCATCTCTAATGTTTGGAGGCCATGCAACACACACAAGACTGAAAAGGATGAAGCTGTTCTACTTTAAAAGATGGTCTGAAAAGCAGCAGGATGGGATGCCAAGCCACGAGATTTCCAAGGCCAGGTGCACATACAAACTGTGCTCTCTGGTATGAAAAACTCTTCATAGAGCTGGGTATCTACAGGTAGGATTCCACTTTCACCCAAAGGCAACCACTAATATCATTTTAACAGAATGCCACTGTTGGGGGAGGGTATTTTTAAAAGCAAAATCTTCTCCTGACCCAGAAAACCTCTCTGGAAAGGTAGTGGAGAACAGAAACAGTTTTATTATTGAATAGACAGAATGTGATGAGCACTATAGACAATCCACTTAAAAAATTGCAAAGACAGCAGTCTTACCTCCTTTACACAGCCGATCAGATACAACCCATTACATACAGGTTCTCAAGGTAAACAATAACTAGTCTTCCAGTATCTTTTGTCACACATAGTTCGTTATAACTTTATCAAAGTAATTGGGGACCTCTTGTGTTGATTTTATCCAGAGGGAAGACGAACTTCTCATTTCAAATTGGAACAAGGGCCCTAACAATGTTAGATTCTTAGTCTCCCAAATTTAGGAGCTATCTCCCTTGATGATGGTGGCATTTCAAAAAGATGGCTCTCAGGTCCTTGAGGGACCTGGTCCTCAGTTGTGAGACTGGCCATTATGAAGATTTACACACATTTGAAAAAAAAAAGAAATTCTGAAACAAAATAGGGAAGTCTCTTCCCTATTTGCAACAGGGAGAATTAAGCCTCTTATTTTTATTTCTTATTTGCCCTTACGCCATCCAGAGTATTTTCTGTGGCTATTTTTTTCCCCTCATAATTGACATCATACTATATATAGATTTCCAAGCCCTAGGGAATTTTTTTTTATGTCATCGAAAATTTCCTCATTTCAGTGCATAACAACTTATCATACAGAACCTCTAACTTTAACTGCTTCTTTAGTTTGGAATTTGGATTTTGGGTTATTTCAATGTTTTTCTATTGTAAATAATGTTGCAAAAATACCCTTGAACTTGTATTTTTTTTAAATCGTATTTCAACATCTCTTGGAGATTCTTAAACATGGAATTAGTGAATCAAAGTACATACATGTTTTAAAAATCTTGGGTACTCCCTGCTAAATTGTTTTCAGAAAGGTTGCAATAGATTTGTTCTCACTGGAAGGTCTAGGGCATTGATAGAGCACGTGAGCACCTTCAACGTAGGAGGTTCAACATTTGATTAATAGGAGCTCCAGAAATGAAAAAGAGAAAGCAGAAGGAAGAAAATTATCAAAGATATTGGCTTGAAAAAACATGAAATTGGCATTTTTATATATAAGCAATTTTATATGATTCAACCTTATATATTACAGAAAAGCTTTCTTGGTACTGAAAGGCATGAATCTCCAGGTTGAAAATGCTAAATGAATAAAAGACAATGAAGAAAAAAGAATCACACATCATGAAATTTCAAAACTTTAAAAATAGAGAAAAATCTCAGAGGAGAACAGAGTGGTGGAGAGAGAGATGGAGAAAGGCAACAAGGGAGGGAGAGGTCATTTAAAAAAGGATGAAGGATCCTAATGCTTTCAGACTTCTCAACAGCAGAAGTAAGTGCTTGAAAGCTGTAGAACAAAGTCTTTACTATTATTATTTTTAGATTTTATTTATTTATTTGACAGAGATCACAAGTAGGCAGAGAGGCAGGCAAAGAGAGAGAGAGGGGAAAGCAGGCTCCCTGCTGAGCAGAGAGCCTAACACGGGACTCAGTCCCAGGACCCTGGAATCATGACCTGAACTGAAGGCAGAGGCTTAACCCACTGAGCCACCCAGGCGCCCCAGAACATAGTCTTTAGAATATTAAGAGAAAATTAACATTCAACCCAGAATTCCTTACCCAGCAAATGATCAAGCAAGTGTAGCAATAGAATAAAGACTCTGCAGATATGCAAGAATTAAATGAAATTACCTCCCAAGCGTCCTTTCATAGGAAATTACTGGAGGGTGTGCTTCAGCAAAACAGAGGAAACTAAGAAACTATGACATGGGATACCAGAAACAGGAGTTAAGTTCAGGAGGGCAGAAAAAGGAACTCCAAGGATAATAACTATTGCCTAAAGAGCAAACTGGGGCAGGAGGAATGAAGGTGGAGCAGCACTGGTCTGGGGTAGGATAAAATGGACATTTAGAAAAATTACTGAAAGTCACTGGCCAGATCCATAGGAACTTTTGGAAAAAATTAATTAAAGGCACACAAAAGACTAAGCAAATATATAAGAAGAAAATACCCAATAAAGGAAAAAAACATTTTAAGAAAAGAAGCATAACAACAGAGCAGCCCTCTTGGATCCCCTCCCTCTTTGGGAGCTTTGTACTCTCACTCAATAATAAGCTATAATATCATTCAATAAACTTTGCATTACTGTCCACCACTCTCGGTCTGGTCTCCTCTTCATTCTTTGAAGGGACATGACCAGGAACCATGGACACTAAGGGAGATGAAATCTTCTAACAGTTACATTCATTAGAAAACAAAAAACATAACAACACTTTTTATGTTATAATTATTTTGAAAGGAATGGGAGAGGATAACAAAACTAAATCCCCAACCATTGCAACAGAAAATCAAAAATAAAATTTATGAGTTGATAAATAGCAGAATAAGCATACTATTTAGAAATTTTAATGGTAAATACCAGAGGGGAAAAGTAGCTAAGAATATTTCTGGTGATCTTTTCTGGAATGTGGGACTGACATGAGAGTTGGGCACAAGGAACAGTTATATTTTGTTATAAACTTTTAGCACCGTTTAATTTTGTGCATGTATTATTGGGATAAAAATTTAAAAAATTTTTTGCAAAGTACAATCTTCCTTCACCTTATTTATGTATTTATTTTTTAAATATTTATTTATTTGACACAGAGAGAGAGAGCATGCACAAAATGGGAGGAGGGTGGCAGAAGGAGAAGGAGAAGCAGAATCCCCACTGAGCAGGAAGCCCAGCTGATGGACTGATGTGGGGCTCAATCCCAGGACACTGGAATCACGATGTGACGCAAAGGCATATTTAACTGGCTGAGCCACTCAGGCACCCCCAAAATAAAAATTAATTACAATATTGAAAACCCTGCATACAGAAAAGCTTATGAGCTCATTTTTAGATGTTTCATAGGTCAGATGACTATTTTTTTTCTGCTCTGGTGTTTATCTAGAAATAAATCTATTCTGGTGTTCTCAGTGAGCCCTCTGACTCATACCTGAAGAGGTATTTACATTTATGACCTCAGAAATTTCTAGATCTCTATTGCTCATGTGAAGGAATTTGTGATTCTTCACTCCCTTCATTGAATTTTCTACCACCTGGCAGTTATCAGGGGCCAGAGAGAATGCCCATTTCACCACAGGGAGCATAGTGTTTTGGCCAGTGTTGAGACATGACTTGGATATAAAAGGATTGGCTAGGGTGAGGGATCTAATCTGCAACAGGTATCCTAATGGCCACTGAAACCCACCACTTTCATAGAGCTTTGGTGCCTGAGCAACTGGGTTTGAGTTGATCTTGACATTTTAGTTCTGTGGTCTTGGACAAATTATTTAACTGATTTAAGATTCTGACTCCTCAAATAACTAATAATTATATTATTATAAAAATAATTAGAGTTTTGGAGAGAATTAAACAGGACCATGTATTCAGTTAATTTATTTGGCCTGGTCATTAAATTAACTATGATCAGTATCATTTTTGAGAACAATGTTGACCCCTATGGAATTAGCATAAGCGTACTGAGAAGACTATAATATAGGAAAAAAAAATTCATGGACTTGGTATCAGATAGACTGGTGTTCAGATCTGGGCCCAGTTACTTCCTTATATATGATTTGAGTGGAGTAATCAAACAAAAGTGAGGTGCTCAGTGCACCCCACTGGGACTCATGTCAGTGAGGGCCTCACACAGCTGTGTCTTGAATGACCAGACCAAACTCACTCGTTAAAATTTTTGAAATCTGATGAATAGAAATCAGCTCTCATCTTAGAGCCATATAAATAATATATATATATATATATATATATATATATATATAAAGAGTTCTTACATATCAATAAGAAAAAGGTAACTAAATAGAAAAACAGGCAAAGGATATGTCGGAAAAAATGGAACAGAATGACACCTAAGTGAAAAAATTCCCAACCTCCAACATTCAAATAAATGCAAAATAAAACAATGATATAACTTGTTGATTCTGGTATACAGGAAAAAATTGATATCAGTGTTTGTTTATTTTTTTAAGATTTTATTTATTTGTTTGACAGAGAGAGAGATCACAAATAGGCAAAGAGGCAGGCAGCGGCAGAGGGAGAAGCAGGCTCCCTGCTGAGCATGGAGCCTGATGTGGGGCTTGATCTTAGGACTCTGAGATCATGACCTGAGCTGAAGGCAGACACCCAACCGACTGAGACACCCAGGTGCCCCCAGTGTTTGTATTTTTAAAATTAACCTTTTTATTTTGAGATAATCACATGGAGTTACAAGTAATATTAAAAGAGATCCCAAGTACCCTAATAGTTTCCCTTATAGTAGTCTCTTGCAAAATTGTAGTAGTTTCCCTCATAGTAGTCTCTTGCAAAATTGTAGTACAATACCACAACCAGGATACTGACATTGATACAGTCAAGACACAGAATAATTCTATCACTATAAAGATCCCTCATGTTGCATTTTTATAGCCACAGGCAAGAATGTGATGCACATGGAACCACACAGTATATAAATTTTGGGGACTGACAATTTTTCAACATTCAGTTTAATTCTCTAAAATTTCACCCCAGTTGTGATGTGTATCAGTAGTTTTTTTCTTCTTTATTGCAGAGTATTGTGGAGTAGATGTATACAGTTTAACCATTCCCCCTTTGAAGACGGTGGGTTGTTTACAGCTTGGGGTTACTACAAAGTAAGCTGCCATGAACATTCATGTTCAGGTTTTTGTGTGAGTTTAAGTTTTTATTTCTCTGGAGTAAATGCTCAGAAGAGCAGTTGATGGGTTGTATCGAAAGTGCATGTTTAAGTTTTATAAGAAACTGCCAAACCACTTTTCAGAGTGACTGTACCATTTTACATTCCGACCAACAATGTATAAAAAAAATCAAGTTTCTCCACACCCTTACAAGCACTTTTTTTTTTTAAAGATTTTATTTATTTTATTTGAAAGACAGAAATTACAAGTAGGCAGAGAGGCAGGCAGAGAGAGAGAGGAGGAAGCAGGCTCCCTGCTGAGCAGAGAGCCCGATGCGGGGCTCGATCCCAGGATCCTGGGATCATGACCTGAGCCGAAGGCAGAGGCTTTAACCCACTGAGCCACCCAGGCGCCCCACAAGCACTTTTTTTTATTCTAGCTATTCTGATGGGCATGTAGTGGTATCACATTGAAGTCTTAATTAGCATTTCCTTGTTGACTAGTGATGTTGATCATCTTTTCATGTTCTTGTTTGCTATCCATCTATTCTCTTTGGTGAAAAGTCTCTTCATGTCTCTTGCCCAATTTCTAATTGGATTGTTTGTCTTGAGAGTTCTTTATATTTTCTAAATACCAGTCCTTTGTTGGATATGTGTTTTGCAGATATCTTCTAACCCTCTGGGGCTTGTTTTTCCCTCCTAACAGTCCTTCACAGAGCAAAAGCTTTTTATTTTGATGAAATACTATTTTTCCATTTTCTCCTTTTTTGAATTGTGCTTTTGGTGCCATGTCTAAGAACTCTTTGTCTAGCCCTATATCCTGAAGTTTTTCTCTTATTCTTTTTTAAGTTTTGTAGTTTTATGTTTAAGTGTATGATGTATTTTAAGTTAATTTTGCATTATATGTGAAATGTAGGTTGGGGTTCACTTTTTTGCTTGTGAATATCCAATTCTCCAGCACCATTTATTGAAAAAGATATCCTTTCTTCGTCGAATTGCTTGTGCACCTTTGTCAAGAGTCAAGCAGGACTATTTGTGTGGGTCTACTTCCCAGTTCTCTAATCTGTTCCATTAACCTCTGTGTCTATTTCTCCATCAATACCACACAGTTTTTTATTACTGTGGCTCTCTTATAAGTTTTGAAATCCATTTATTCTCTTTCCCCATTTTTTTTCAAATTATTGAAGCTATTCTAGTTCCTTTGCCTCTCCATGTGAGTTTAGAACATCAGAGTCACATAAGCTTATTAAATGATTTGGGAAATGATCCCTCCTCTCTTCTGGAAGAGACTGTTTAGAACTGCTGTTAATTATTCTTTCAACATTGGGAGAATTTTCCAGTGAAACCATCATAGTCTGATGTGAAAGTCAATGAAAGTAATCATAATTTCAAGTTCTTATGTGAGAATTTTAAAATTATGAATTCAATTTGCCTTATAGGTATAAGGCTATTTCATATCAGGTGAGATGTAGCCTGTGCTCTTTGAAAAATCAGTCCATTGTTTTAAAAGATTTTATTTATTTATTTATTTATTTATTTGGTGGGGAGAGAGAGAATAAGAAAGAGAGAGAGCACAAGAAGGGGGAGGGTCAGAGGGAGAAGCAGTTTCCCCACTGAGCAGGGAGCCCAATGCAGAACTCCATCCCGGTACCCCAAGATCATGACCTGAGCTGATGGCAGTCGCTTAGCCAACTGAGCCCCAGGCGTCCCAGGAAGTTAGTCCATTTCATCTAACTTGTCAAGTTAATGTGCCTGGTATTGTTTCTAGTATTGCTTTATTAAAAGCTTCAGGATCTGTAGTGATAGCCTCTGTTTCATTCCTGATGTTGGTAATTTGTGTTTTCTCTTTTTTTCCACTGATTAACCTCTGTAGAGGGTTGTCAATTTCATTCATATTTTCAAAGAATCAGGTTTTCTTCTTGATTTTCTCTATTGTTTTAGTTTTCAATGTCTTTGATATCAAAGTTATCAAAGTCATCAAAGAAAACTGCTCTTATCATTATAATTTCTTTCCTTATGCTTGCATTAGGTATATTTTGCTCTTCTTTCTCTAGGTTCTTGAGATGGGAACTTAGATTACTGGTGTGAAAATTTACCTCTATTCTAACGTAAACATTTAGTGCTTTAAATTTTCCCTTCAGCACTGCTTTATTGTGTCCCACATACTTTGATGATTGTACTTTCATTTTCACTCAATTCAATGTGTTGTTAAAAAATTTCCCTGAAGATTTCCTCTTTGACCCATGAGTTATTTCGAAGCGTGTTGTTTAGTTTCCAGGTGTTTGGAGATGTTTCCATTTTTTCTGTTACTGATTTCTAGTTAGATTCCATTGTAGTCAGAGAATATACTCTGTATGATTTAAATTCCTTTAAATTCAAATTGAAGTTTATTTATGGCCCGTGATATGGTCTCCATTAGTATTTGATCTTTGCACTTTTAAAAAGAATAGGTATTCTGCTGTTTTTGGGTGTTCTCTAATTGTCAGTTAGATTCTGCTAATTGATGATGTTGTTGAGTTCTTCTATATCCTGATTTTCTGCCTACTTTTTAAAATCTATTGTTGAGGGAGAGATATAACAGTTTTATTAAAATTATACTTGTTGATGTGTCTTTTTCTCCTTTCATTCTATGAAGTTTTGCTTTACATATTTTGTGGCTGTGTTGACTGCTGCGTACACATTTATAAATGCTATGTCTTCTTGGCAGATTGACCCTTTTATTATATAAAATCCCTCTTTGTCTCTAGTAATTTTCTTTGCTTAGAAGTCTATTAAAAAAAGAAAACAGGGGGCTTTTATCAGATCTCTGATATTAATAAAGCCCTCCATTTTCTTTCTTTTTTTAAAACATTTTATTTATTTGAGGGAGAGTGTGTGTGCACATTTGCAAGTGGGGGGGAGGGGCAGGAGGGGAGGGAGAGGGACAAGCAGACTCCATGCTGAGAACAGAGTCTGGCTCAGGACTCGGTCCCAGGACCCTGAGATCATGACCTGAGCCTAAACCAAGAGTCAGAGACTCAACCGACTGAGCTTCCGAGATGCCCCTCTCTCTGCTTTCTTTTAATTAATGTTTGCATGGTATACATTTATCCATCTTTTTATTTTCAAACTACATGTATCATTATATTTGAAGTAAGTTCCTTATAGACAGCATATAGTTGAGTCATGTTTTCTAGTTTGTCTTTTCGTTGGTGCATTTTTTTTTAAAGTAAGCTTTATGCCTAAAGTGGGGCTTGAACTTTTAACCCTGATATCAAGAGTTGCATGTTCTACTGACTGAGCCAGCCAGGCACCCCTTAATTGGTTTATTTAAACTATTTACATTTAATGTAACTGTTGATATTTTAAGGGTTAAGTGTTTATTTTTATTAAACACTTTATTTTTGTTTTCTGTTTGGCCTATTTGTTTTTTTGTTTTTCTGTTTCCTTATTCCTACCTTCTTGTGGACTAACTGAGCATTTTTTAGAATTCTGTTTTGATTTATCCATGGAGTTTTTTGAGTGTATCTCTTTGTATAGCTTATTTAGTGTTTGCTCTAGGTGTTACACTATATATGGCTAATATCACAGTCTACTGGTATTGGCATTTTCCTAGTTCAAGTGAAGTGTAGGAATACCTTTTTTTTTACTACCCCTGTTTATAATATAATTGCCTTAAATAGTCCTCTATACACATTTATAACCGTGTTGTGCAGTGTTATAATTTTGGTTCAATCATCAAACAACTTAGAAAACTCAAGAAGGAAAGGTAATGTATTTATCCATATTTTTATTCTGTTTTGTTCTTCCTTTTTGATGTCTCAAGGTTTCTCTTTTAGATAATTTCCTGTGATTATTCTTTTAGAGTAATTCTGCTGGTGACAAATTTCCTTAGTTTTTCTTCTTCTAAAAATGTCTTGATTTTAGCACTTGAAAAATGTCCTGCCTCTTCTTTCTGGCTTGTATAGTTTCTGATGAGAAACTAACTGTCATTTAAATTGCTTTTCCACTGTAGGGGCGCCTGGGTGGCTCAGTGGGTTAAAGCCTCTGCCTTCGGCTCAGGTCATGATCTCAGGGTCCTGGATCAAGCCCTGCATCAGGCTCTCTGCTCAGCAGGGTGTCTGCTTCCTCCTCTCTCTGCCTGCCTCTCTGCCTAGTTGTGATACCTCTCTCTCTGTCAAATAAATAAATAAAATCTTTAAAAAAATAAAATAAATTGCTTTTCCACTGTAGATAAGCTGCTGTTTGTCTCTTATTTTGTTTAGGATTTTTTCCCTTCGTATTTAGCTTTTAGAAGAATGACTATGATGTGTCATCTTGTCTTGGGCTCTTTGATTTTTATCCTGCTTGGGTTTTGCTCAGTTTCTTGAATCTGTAGGTTTATGGTTTTTTGCCAGTTTGGGGAATTCTCAGACACTATTACTTTAAATACTTTTCCGCTTCCCCCACTTCCCCAGCTTTCTCCTCTCTTTGCAAGACTCTGATGGCACCAGTGTTCAATATTTTGTTATGGTCCTAAAAGTGTCTGAGTTTCTGTTCATTTCTTTTTTCATGTCTATTTTTGCTCTGTTTTCAGATGGGGCAGTTTATTTTGTTCTGTTTTCAAGTTCACTCATTCTTTTCTGAGTCTCCTCAATACTTCTGTTAAGCTCATCCATTGAGTTTTGATTTTGATATTGTATTTTTTGGTTCTAAATTTTCCACTTGATTCTCCTTTATATCCTCTACTTCTTGGAGGAGACTTTCTATTTTTTCATTTGTTTGAATTAATTGTTCATTAAGCATCTTTATGATCGGTGGTTAAAAATTTTAGTCAGATAATTCTAACATCTCTTTAATCTTGGTACAGTTGTCTATTCATTTTTTCATTTTTATTAATCATTTTCCACCGAAACATGGACATTTTGGACATTATATTATGAGAATCTGGATCTCATTTAAACCTTCTGCTTCAGCTGGTTTCTTCTGAAACTGTACAGTAAGTGGGAGTGAGAATGCTGCTTTGTTACTGTCCAGTGGGGGTAGAAGTCCAGTTTCCTACTTGACCCCTTTTGATATCAAAGCGGAAGAATCTCCTTGTTAGTTCTGGGTGAAGTGGGAGTTCTGGTTTTCCTTGAGGCCTCAGTTGAGACCACTCTGGCTGGGAGGGTCAGGGAGGCCAAGATACTGTTGCCCATGTGTCTTTTAGTGACACCACAGGTACTGGCCTCATTAATGCTAGGCCATAATGAAAGTCCTGACTCTCCACCCATCACCCTGGGTGAAATGAGTCAGAAGGAGGTTGAGATGCTTCATAACAGCCTTGAATGTGCTGATGTTTAAGGTCCCCTTAAGGCCCTAGCTGGAATGGGTAGAGATTGGGCCATGCTTTTTTTCTGAATCTATTGGCCAGAAGAGGAAGGTTATTTATTTGTTTTTGTAGATTTTATTAATTTGAGAAGAGAGAGTGAGAGCATACATGAGCAGGGGGAAGGGTAGAGAGAGAAGCAGGCTCCCTGCTGAGCAGAGAGCCTGATGTGAGACTCAATCCCAGGACCCCAGGATCATGACCTGAGCTGAAGGCAGACACTTAACTAACTGAGCCACCCAGGCACTCCAAAGAGGAAGGTTATTATTGAAAAATTTTCTGTCCTGTCATGTTTGCTGCCTTTATCCTGATCCTCTGGCTAGAAATAATGGGTGTTCTAGGGGGCTTTTGAAAAGATCTGCTCCTCCTGGAGTTTCCAGAAAACTGACTTCTCTCACTGCTTTATTATGACTTGTGTCCCAAGTGCCTATCAGATCCGCCTCTTTCGGTCCATTATTTTAGATATTACAAATATAGTGTCCAGGGGTTTTTGTTGTGTTTAGTGGGAGGAATAAGGAAAAGTACATTTATTCCATCTTCCCTGAAGCAGAAGTCTAAGTGTATTTATTTTCAAGTAGGCTGTTTTACCTCTTTTATAATAGGAATAAGACTCTAAAGAAGAAGAGGATTGTCAACAAGTGGTGAGTTTTCTCCTGTACCAGACAGTCTAAGATATGGGTTTGAACTCATTTTACAGGTGAGGAGCACATGTGTAGGTCTCAAGTTCCCCTAAGTAGTAAGTAGCGGAGCTGGGATTCAAGCCCTGCTTGAAAGCACCTAAAGCCAGGATTCTTAATTCCCATCTCTTTTTTTATCCATTCATCCCTTTCAAGTTGCTCATTCCTGGTGAAACCTGCATTTGTTCAGGGCTATCCTATAGCAGCTGTTTCATGGAGAAGTTCCCTAAAGTAGGGACACACTGGAGCCACACTGCCCACTTCAAAATCCTACCAGTGATTAGCCAGATGTCCTTAAGCCAGTTACTCAACCTTCTCTCCTACATATTCCTCACTTGTAAAATGGGAATAATAGTGAACTTGCCTATAGAGTTATTATCAGAATTAAGTAAATTGATATTTATATAGGGTCTTGAATAATGCCTGACACAAAGGGTATGAATTCAGTCCTTGCTATTATTCTTTACACGCCATTATACAGATTGTCCCTCATCCTGGAAGCATCTTTCCCTGTTGTCAACCCTATTCAAAATATTGTTTTACATTTATCTTGTGGCTTAGGGTATCCCTTGCCCACTGCCACTTGTTACCAGGGATATATGAGTATCTAGTTTGAGAAATGAGAATGTGTAGTGTGCTGAGCAGGAAAGTCTAGAATCTCACAGGTGCTTAGTAAGAGTTTGCAATTTTGAGCTATTAGGGAAAAGGACTTCCTCTAATTCTCAATCCATATTTGTTGCTCCCATTTTATAAGCGAGGAATGTGTAGGAGAAGGAGGCTGATTAACTTGCCTAAAGGCACATGGCTAATAATAGGTAGGTTTTAAAATCTGGCTCCAGTGTGTGTCCACTCCCTTACACTGCCTTCCTGTGAAATAGCTTGTATAGGACGGGTCTAAAAGTAGACAGTGTCACCCACATGGGGATTGCCAAGCTATAAGTGACTGGGAAGAGTGAGGAAGCTCTCCCAGCAGTTTGATGAGAGATGCTAGTGGATTCAGATATAGTTTGAAGGTAGAAGCAACAAGATGTGCCACTGGTTTGGATGTGCAGTGTGAGGCCAAGAGTTAACACTGAA
This sequence comes from Meles meles, assembly GCF_922984935.1. Classification (NCBI taxonomy): domain Eukaryota; kingdom Metazoa; phylum Chordata; class Mammalia; order Carnivora; family Mustelidae; genus Meles; species Meles meles. The sequence goes on along the minus strand of NC_060069.1, from coordinate 30,667,642 downwards.
TTATGTTGGGGCACCTGGGTGGCTCAGTTGTTAAGTGTCTGCCTTAGGCTCAGGTCATGGTCCCACCATCCTGGGATTGAGCTCCGCATCGGGCTCCCTGCTCGGTGGGAAGCCTGCTTCTCTCTCTCCCACTCCCCCTGCTTGTGTTCCCTCTCTTGCTGTCTCTCTCTCTATCAAATAAATCAAAAAAATAAAATAAAAATACATTGAATTATGTTTTTGGTCTGAGCAACTGGGGATGTGGATGCGATTTGTTAAGAGGTAAAGACCAGGCTTCTGGAATATCAATCAAGAGTTTTATTTGGAATCCATTACACTTAGATACCTCACATGGAATTGTCACTGCATGCATGAATCAAGCTTAAGGAAGAAATACAGGTTAGACTACGGAACTCAATCAACCAATCAATCAATCAGTCAACTGATGATATTAGAACATGAGAATGGGTGACTGCAGCTATTTGGGTCAACAGAACGGAGGTCTAAAGGCTGAGCCCAGGGTCTCCTGATACAGACTGAAATTAAGTAAGGGATAACACTGTGTGAAAGAGCTGCTTTGACTGATTCTATCTCCAGAGTGAAATCAGAAGCAAGGTAGAGAATGAGGACAGAGGATCAGGGGTGAAAGGGTTGTCCTAGAGGCTGGGAAGCTGATTTGACCAGGAACACTGAATAGAATCACCAGGCAACATGGGAAGCCTGCTTGAAGTTTGCTGTCAGGGACAACATGCAACTCACTGAGAGCTTATGCGAGTCTCAGCCAGAAGCATCTTTATGGGTGCAGATGTGGAGCAGGCAGAAGTGGCTTCAGGATTTGGTTGGGTAAGTGTGGAAGAGAAAGATGGTAGAAACTTTGAGGCCACCCTGAATCAAAGTCTCCTTTCTGCTGCCCAGACCTTGGTCTTGTTCTCAAGGCTGGTTGAGTTCTCAGTTCTCACTGGTGCCTTCCGTCTCTGTGTTCTTTGTTAATCTCCCTGCCCTGCTCACCACATTCGCCCCTCTGGACCTCAGCCTTCCTCCTCCTCTTCCCCTTCTCCCTCCTCCTTTCATTTCTCATCCTGCCCACAAACCAGCCCAACCAGAAGAACTAGAACCGGACTTCAAAAGGTATAGCAATAGTTACTTTCTCTATTCAACAAAGACTTCCACCTGCGTGCCAATGCCAGAGTTGATTTTCTTAGAATATAGCCTCATTGAAGTCAGAGTTCTGTTCAGCAACTGGTCTGCCCATCAATAAATGTACTCTGAGGCTCTACTATTTGTTAGATCCAGTGTGAGATATGAAGGTTGTCTTCTGCTGTCTTCCGCCATGAGGAGATTGTTGTCCAGTAGAGAGAGGCTGACCCAGGTGAAAAGGATATAGCGGGCAGTGGGGGGTACCCCGTCTCCCTTTAGACTGAAGAACTTACTCTTCCAGCTTCTTGGAGTGCTGCTAGCAAATGTCCCCATCGTCAGCTCTCCTGGGAATCATTTCAGCTGAAGACAGCCACTTAACCAGAGGTCAAGCTGGTCAGTACCAAATTATAAAGGTCCAGCTTCCTTGACCCAAATTGAGACATTTCAGAATGGTCATCCCAGGGGGGTGAGCTGAGGTCTTTGCTGAGACTCCATCATGACACAGCTTCTCCATCTCCAGTGCTTGCCTTCTTCCCTCTTTCCACAGATGTTGACTCCAAGAGCACCCATTAAGAAATTCCTTATTCCCTAGTCTCCACCTCAGAGTCTGCTTCCCAGGGAACCGGTTTGCTGTAGTTGTGCCAAGGGTGATTCAAGAAAGCAGATGCTAAGAGAAGATATTATTGTTTTTAGAAATTTGCAGTTTTTGGCATATTGGCATTTTGGCATATTTGGCATTAAACCCACACCAGTACTCTGAAATAATCCCTTTACTGTGGCCTCATTTTCAACTAATCATAATTGGATGTCATCTTCTGGGTCTTGAGCCCAGACCCTTCCCCAAATGTAAATTGTGCCTACACTTTCTTCCCTATTGCCCTACTCTTCAGATCAAGATGCTATTTCGTGGGTACTCATGAGGATACCAGGGGTTATGTCTACTTTTGCCATGCTGGGATCTTGTAGTCTGGGCCAAGAGATAGCAGTCAGAATTCACACTGTCAGAACAACTGGGAATTGTGGGGCAGAATGCAGCAAGGAGGCACAAAAATGCACTGTGAGAATTACCTTCAGCTGCAGGATTGTTTCTGAGAACTGAAGCAAGACCACAGATTAAGTGATTTTATTCCTATGAAAGTCTAGAATAGGGAAACTTATAGAGATGCAAAGGATACTAATGGCTGTTCAGTGTTGGGATGGGGGGATGGGGATGGGAGGAAGAAAAAGAGGTCACAGATAAAGGGTACAGGGTTACCTTTTGGGGTGATAAAATTCACTGAAAATCATCTGAAGCTGATGGTAGTGATGGTTGTACGTATCCGCGAATAAATGAAAAATAACACTAGATTGTACACTTTGAACAGGTGAGCTATACATGGATTGTATTTTGATAAAGCTGTTTAAAAGGACTGAAGGAAGAACCAGAGTGAAGCTAGGGGCAGCTGGAAGCAGGGGTTCTCGCATCTGTTGAGTTTGCTCTTGTTGCTGCATACTGACAGACTCCGGGGCCTCAGCAGTCATGCACTGCCACCAGGGAAAGGCCAGCTTATGGTCTGAGATGGCCCTGAAATGAAGGACTTGGTGAAACACCCAGTCCTGTGAACTTTCTCCCCACCCACCTTGATGGTGAATGAGGTGAGGCTGACAGCTGATAAGGAGAGACTGGAAAGGGTCTTAGTTTGGGTTCCAAAAGGCAGAGCTTGAAATGGGATGTGGGTGCAGGTAGTTTATTTGGGAGGTGGTCCCAGGCATCAGGAGTGCAGAAGTGAGGAGGTGATACAAGGGAAGGAAGAAGCCAGCCCAGGATAATACTGGGTATCTTCTGCTGTGAGCACCTGGGCTGAATTCCTCTGCGGACCCTCTGGGTCAGGGCCAGGACTTGGGAGAGGTACTCAGGCTACCAAAGTCAAAGGGGTATTTGTTCTCAAGGGATGGTCCTGCTCTCGCAAGACCTGAGCATAACAACTGCCTCAAACTTTGCCTTGCCCTAGTCCTTGCCCTGCTGTGAGAAACTAAGCAGGACTCACTTCACAACTGCCCACCAAGCAATGAGAGGCTGGGGTATCTCGTTACTGACCCTGTCCCCACTTCCTGAGTGTCACTAAATCTTGGCACTTCCAGCCATCAGTCTGAGTACTGGGGAGGAAGCTGCTGACCTTCCAGGAAGCACCTACTATGGATGAGATGAATTCAGAGGCTGGCTGAGGGCATGTGGGCCTAGGCATCAGCAGATAGAGAGCATTTATTCAGATAGAGTGTTGAGGGAGGGTTCTAGCATTTCTCTCCTCTCCCCCACCTCCCAGCCCCTTCTGCTTCTTTGACACTTTAAGCCAATCAAGGAAAACTTCTGAAGACTCACTTGGAGTACATGGCTAGGTCTCCTGACATAAGGGGGGAATGCCAGGACTGGTGGCCAACACCAGCCAGGGAAATCATCCAGAGTAAGTGGGTTATCTGGGAAAGGCCTGCACCTGCAGCCAACTGGGGAAGGGGGCATGAGATTCTTACAGGTCAGAGATGAACCCCAGCAAAGGGAGCTGGAGTTCACTCCTCCTGAAAGCATCCCACTCGAGAAGATCACTGCAGGGGAGTCTGGGAGATACACTGTCGGAAACCTGGCCTAGGGGAGTGGTTGGCAGCCAGACATAGAAGGTCTCACCCAGCTCCATGATGGGAGCTCCTAAAAACCCCCACAAAAGTCCTCCATGGGAAAGGGGCAGACTTGGGCATGCATGCCATGGGGCATTGGTGCCAGACTGTGACCAGAGCAATTCCAATAGACCCTCTCGGCTCTCTCCATTCCTCCTTCCCCAGTGCACCCCTGGTGGAGGGAGAAGCAGCAGAGCAGGTGGGGAGGAGAAGCAGGAGGACGTCAACCTCTTCCCTCTTCCCCAGCATCCTCTCTCAGCCCAAGCAAGGCCCAGGCAGGAAGAGGGGCCATGGTGAGTGGGCAAGAGATCAACACTACAATAGGTGATTGGACTATTTGTAATATCTAAAGGAAATGGAGATTTAATACCCAAGTACGACACAAGAAGGTAAGGGTCTGCCTGAACACTCATATGCATGGGGAAGAATGAGTCCACGGGTCTGCAGCGGTGGTGGGGGGAGAAAAAATGTCATTTCTGTTACAGCCCTTCTTGGTTCACTCATCCAGTAAACCTATATCTTCTTTCTAGCTTTGACACTCATTTAAAATTCTACTAAAATTTGCTCAGACCCTGGAAGAGAGGAGAGGTGTGGTGAACGACACTCTTAGATCCCCATCAGCTGGTGAGGGCTGTCCCCACACCATTTCCAAAACAAAGGTAATTGTTGGGAGCTGAGCAACCACCCCAACTGTGCCTGATACAGCCACTCCCCATCAGGAGGGCCCCAAAGGTTGAGATATAATCAAGCAGTCAAGACAGGAAGCTCTAAGCACTAGGATATTTATAGTAAGTTCAGAATTGGCATTCACCCAGGACACAGTGGTACTGCAGTCCCAGATGTCTACAGCCAGCATAGTTATTAAATAACTTGAACATCATCCCTGAGAAGAGCTACATCCTGTATGTTTGTTGATGGCTCCATGATGGGTGGCACAGAGCTTCTCCTTCAAACCTGGGGCAACGGAAGGGACAGTCTAACTTAGAGTTTGCAAATTCAGTGTGTACACAGGTCACCTGGGTTTCTGTTAAGACACAGTTAGCTTCACCAGGTCCAGAGTGCATTATGGATTATGCGTTTCTAACACACTCCTAGGTCTTGTCAATGCTTCCGTGAATGGATCACACTTCAGGAGCAAAGAGCCAGAACAGTGGGTCTCAGTCTAAGTTCCACGTTAGAATTGCATGAGAGAATCTGCAAAGAACTAAGATTCAGATTTCATCAGTCCAGTGTGGGACTCTGACACCTCCCCCATAATTCTATAAACTGCTAAGATTGAGAAATGCTGATTTTGAACTTGTAGGAATTGTATCTGTTACTTATTTCAAGCTGTTCCTTACTTATGAAAGAGAAACATGTTTGAAGAGTTAATGCCTGCATGGCCAAACGACGAGATCCATCTAATTCTTTCTCAACATGGTTGAAAATGCCCAGAAAACACCATTTCATCTGCAGCTGGTACCTCACACGGGTGCTCCAGATGACTACTTACTGAAGTGCCGTTTTACCTTCACCACCATCCAGGGCAGACAGCGCTGCACCAGAGGCAGGGATAGGCCCTGCTGAATCGATTGTGGTTGCTCTGAGCTGTCTGTGCAGGAGGAGGAGAGGCAGGGTGTGTGTGAGTATGTAGGTGGGAGATATCTACACAGCTGTGACGGGAATTCTGCATGACCACATGCGCTGGAGTGCCCCTGCCACGGATGAAGCCTTCCTCCCGAGTCTTACAGCTGGAAAGTAGTTTCTTTATTTGATATAAGGCAATGTCAGCAACACTTTGAGACCAGTCACTCTGTGAAGTTCTCAAGTGCATTTTGTATTCATTTCCTAGGGCTGCAGTAACAAGTCCACCGTCAACTGGGTCACTTAAAACAACAGAAATTTAGCCTCTCAGAGTTCTGGAAGCCAAAGTCCAAAATCAAGATGCTGGCAGGGCCAAGACAATGATACTAAATTAAAGGCCCACCACCCACTCAAGTGCTACTTCATCTTAACTACTAACATCTACAACAATCCTATAGCTAAATAAGATCATGTGTTTGAAATTCCAGGAATGAATTTTGGGGGGATATGATCCAACCTAGTCCACTTTTCTTACCTATAAATGGAGAGCTTCCTAAGGCCATCGGAGGTACATATTAGAAATACTTTGCCCAAATACATTCCAAACAACCCATAAATGGGAGTCCTCTATCTAACACTTGAGTCCAGCCCATTCCCTTTCCAGCAACTTCTCAAGCTCTCAATGCACTGAGAAGAACGCAGAACGTGGAGCCTGGTAGACCTGAGCTTGAATCTCTACTCAGCTGTGTGACTTTCGTTAAGTTGCTTCCACTCAGGGTGCCTGGGGTGGCTCCATTGGTTAAGCGTCTGCCTTCAGCTCAGGTCATGATCCCGGGTCCTGGGCTCCCTGCTCATGGGGAGTCTGTTTCTCCTTCTCTTCTGCCTCTGCTCATTCTCTCTCTCAGTACCTCTCTCTCTAAAATAAATTTAAAAATCTTTTAAAAAATAAAATAAGTTGCTTCTACTCTCAAGATCTATAAAATAGATCAATAGAGGAGATAACCAAACATCTATTGGACACTTTCTTTTGTGTGATACATCATCTAAGGAACCTTCAGAGTCATTATTTGGTTAGCAAAATATCCTCATGAAGCTGTGAGGATAAGTTAGTTAACTTGTAACCTGATACCTTGTTGGTGATGAACAAATATCAATTCTTTTTATGTTACTCCCCACCCAAGGTGCTGGCAATTTGTGATACTCTTGCCTATTCCCTAAGCAGAGCCACTTGGATTACCTGCATGTACATTTCCTTTTTAAAAATTAAATTAAATTAAATTAGTGTGTTTTTAAAGTAGCCTCTATCCCAACATGAAACTTGAACTCAAAACCCTAAGATCAAGAGTCACATGTTCTACTGACTGAGCCAGCCAGGCATCCCTGTTTCTCATGGGCAGCATGGAACAGGAGACTTGGGGATCAGCTCTGCCAGTAACTCCATTGTGATTTGGGCAAGCCACTTAAACTCTTTCCATCTGCTGTCTACCTTGCCCTGACTCCTCAAGAATGAGCAACATCTGAGACCAACATGCCAGTGTGGAAAGTGGACACCCAGAGCCTGGGAGGTGCAAAGGCTGTCAGATCCTGGGTCATGTGGCTATGCAGTGTCCCTGTCCTGAGTTCAACACCAAAGTGGCCCTGAGCCCACCTGCTCCACCCTACCATCTGACCTTTCATGAACCTGCCCCAAACTACAAGGGTTGTGTTCAAAACTCCTTATGGAGCTTCTAGGAGTTAATTGGTTTCTAACCTTTAAAAAAAAAAAAAAGGTGAGATGAGCCCTTCTCTGGTTTTGGACAATTTGTATGTGTGTATTTCCTTGCTCTCTTGCAGGACTTCCTGTTTCTGCAGAAATTCTTCCCCCACCCCATTAGCTCTGGAAGTCGCTGGGCACCCATGCAAATCTGCATCACATCCTTGCTATGTTCTCTTCTCTTTCTTCCCTGAAGATATTTCCATTGAGTTGTTGGTGTATCCTCCTGGTACAGTAGACACTTCTGATGGGCTGAACTGCCAAATCTGCTGGGCATGGCTATCTCTCCAGGTGTCAAGCTGTGGAGATGGGTGGGGGGCTCCACCTCTCACTTTATTGGACAAACCTTGGAACATCATGTTTCTACATCTGGAACATCCCATTTCTACAAAGCATCACATTTTTAAAAGATTTTATTTATTTATGTGACAGAGATCACAAGTAGGCAGAGAGGCAGGCAGAGAGAGAGGAGGAAGCAGGCTCCCTGCTGAGCAGAGAGCCCCATGCGGGGCTGGATCCCAGGACCCTGAGATCATGACCCGAGCCGAAGACAGCGGCTTTAACCCACTGAGCCACCTAGGTGCCCCAAAGCATCATATTTTTTGAGGAGCACAAATGTTTCTTAGTATTATCTTATGAAGTCACAACATCCTCATGGAGGTTTTATTCCAATGTCACAGATCAAGATCTTAACCCTGTCAAATGTGATCTTCAGACCAGTGCATTGGCGTTGCCTGGGAGCTGGGTAGACATACAACATCTCAAGCGCTGCTGTATCATGATCTGCAACTTAAGAGGATTCCCAGGTGATGTGTATGCACATCAAAGTGGGGAAGCACTGGATTAACACTCAGAAAGGTGCCACGACTTTCCCAGAAGTTCAGGGCAACATGGTAGCTCAGCAGGGACAGGAGCAGAGGCTCTGAGACTCCCCGAGAAATGCTATTCTTACTAGAATCCTTCATTCTCTCCTCGGGGGCACACCCACCCTTTAAGATCAACTCCTGGGTCACCTCTACATTCTCTACATTCTTACCTGGAGGGCCCAGGAATTAGGCACCCTGCTTTTGCTCCTGAAGCCCTTCATGTGCTCTGCTGTCACTAGGTGGAGAAAATTGAATCACCAAGCATCTTCTTTTCTTTTTTCCATTTTATTTTATTGTATTTCTTTTCAGTGTTCCAGCATTCATTGTTTATGCACCACACCCAGTGCTCCATGCAATACGTGCCCTCCTGAATACCCACCACCAAGCTCACCCAACACGCCCCCCTCCTCCCCTCCAAAACCCTCAGTTTGTTTCTCAGAGTCCACAGTCTCTCATGGTTTGTCTCCTTGGGTGTCATGGGATTTGTTGGAAAGAGCTTTGTCACTTGGAGTGGGCATACTTGAGCATGAGGGAAACAAAGGGAGCAAAGTTCTGTGCAAAACGAGGAATTTATGTTGATCCTGAGAGTAAGGAAGACGAAGGTGAGTAGAGAAACTAGAAGGAGAAAAAAGGAGAATGTACCAGAACCTCTTGTGAGAGAGGGTGCAGTAAGTTTCTAAATTCTTGGTGGAAGTGGGTTGCTTTTTGTTTTGGTTTGGATTTTGGTGGATCCTGGTGAATAGGCTGTGTTTTGCACAAAGTGGATGACTGGGCAACACCCTGAAGCCAGGAACTGACCGGTACAGGATGGGTGAGAGGCCTCCTCAGGACCTGGACTGCACAGTGACTGGGCCAAGTTTTCTCATTCTCAGAATCTCTGGGACCCCATCCAGTGCTCCCCAAATGCTTCTTAAGTGAATGAATGTGAGCTGAAGAAATCATCAATATTATCTAATCCAATCCCCTCTTTTTTGTTTTGGTTATGCATTGTTGATGTTTAATTTTAATATTTATTTATTTATGTATTAGTGAGTAAAGCATTAGGAATGTATTAAGTGAAGATACAGAGAAATCTCTCAAGAGTGAGACGGCTCCCAACAGGGTTGCCCTGACTTTTCATTTTTAAAATTATCCAGTGCAAAAAAATAAAAAATTAAAATTAAAAAAAATATATCCAGTATGTTACATATCCCAACATTAAAATATAAATGTACAGTTTAAAAAATAATAATAAAATACACAGCAGTATATCCACCATTCAAGTGAAGAAACAACATCAAAGTCCCTTCTAAGTCTTCCTTGTGCCCCTCCCCAACCATGTCTCTTTCCTACCCCCACTCACCCTATCAGCAGGTAGATAGCCATGCCTATTTTGAGCATGACATAAATAGAGTGATACTGTACATATTATGCTGCTTTTTAGCTCCGCATTTTATTTATGAGATCCATCCACGCAAATGAGTGTATTTGTAATGTTTTTATTCTCACTGTGGTATGCTCCATTATATAATTCTATCTTGATTCAGTTTAGCCGTTACACTGTCAATGGATGTTTGGGTTGCTTTGAGAATTTAGTACTAATATGTACAGTGCTGCAGTGACCAGTCCTGCCCATATTTCCTGATGTACTAGGCCACATTCCATCTGTGGAATCGCTCAGCCGCAGAGGATGCCCGCACTCACCTTTACAGGTAAGCAAACCTCTTTTCCAGAGGGGTTAAGTTACCTCAGACTTTCAGCAGTCCTATAGAAGAGTTCCCAGAGCTACAAAATCTTTGCCAACACTTGGCATTGTCAGATGTAAATTTCTGATCAGCTGTGAGTATAAACATAGCACCTCATTACATTTTTAATTTTAATTTCCCTGACTACTAATACGATCATGCACCTTTTTCTGTGTTTATTGGCCATTTGGATTTTCTGCTTTGTGAAGAGATTATTCGAGTCTTTTACTTGTTTTTAAATAATGTCGTGTCTATTTCTTATAGAGTTCTTATAGATTTCAGAATGTCTTTATATATAAGTTTAGATAAAAGCCTAAAGCTATGTGTGTTGAAAATGTCTTCTCTCAATTTTTGAATTTTTTTCTTTTTCTCTTTATGGGACGTTCAGTGAGAAGTTTTGCACTTTAATGTATTTGGATTTATCAACGCTTTTCTTCAAGATTAATGATCTTTGTGTCTTATTTAAGACATCAACTCTATATTATCAACGATAGCCAAACCATGGAAATAACCCACATATTCATCAACTGATGAATGGATAAACAAGATGTGGCATATTTTTATATATATATATATACATATATATAAATGAATGAATGAACACCTCTTTTTTTTAATTTTATTCATTTATATGAGAGAGAGAGAGGTCACAAGCAGACTGAGAGGCAGGCGGGGTGGGGGGAAGCAGGCTCCCTGCTGAGCAGAGAGCCCAATGCGGGGCTCGATCCCAGGACCCTGAGATCATGACCTGGGCTGAAGGCAGAGGCTTAACCCACCGAGCCACCCAGGTGCCCCTGAATGAATGAATAATATGAATGAATAAATGAATGTGGCATATACATATACATATATCTAAATGCATGAATGAATAATATGAATGAATAAATGAATGAAAAGAATGAAGTCTTGCCACTTGCAGTGACGTGGATGGTGCTAGAGTGTAGTGACACAGCAAGAAGGCAGAAAAGACCTCTCGCCAGCCAAGGAATTAGCTGGCACCTTGAACTTGGACTTCTAACCTCCAGAACTGTGGGAAATTAATTTCTGTTGTTTAAACCACCCAGACTGTGGTACTTTGTTCTGGTGTCCCAAGCAGAATAATACATCCTTCCTTACCAGGAGAAAATGTCTCCCTGTATTAACTTTTTAAGATTTTATATCTTTTCCTTTCATGTTTACACCTTTAGTCTACCTGCGTATAATGTTTTTATAAGTGAAGCACATGGTTAAATATTTTTCATATAGCAAATCAGTACATTCAGCATTTGTAGAAAATTTTTTCTTTTTTCACTAGGCTACCAATGCCAACTGGGTCATAAAACAAATTCCAACCACAGTGTGTTTGTTTATCGGCTCTATCTTTGGTCTTTTGATCTACGATTCCCCATATAAAATTATTTGGTCTTAAGCTACTAAACCTGTAAAATAACTACTGATATCCAGTAAAAACGATATCCATATCATTTTTCTTCAACAGTATCTTGGCTGTTTATAGGCATTTATATTTCTCAATAAATATTAGAATTAGTTTTTCAATCACAGAAAAATATTGTGAGGATTTTAAAATAATTATATTAAATCCTTAAGTCAGTTTGGGGAGAACTGGTATTTTTTGCTATTTACGTAGTCTTCTAAAGTACGAATGCTTTACTTAGGAGTATGCTATACTTACTTAGGAGTTCTTTAATATCTTTTAATAAAGTTTTATAATTTTCTGTATAAAAGTTCCTGTCCTTTTTTATGAGGTCTGTATCTCAATACTTCATATTTACTGATGCCATAATAAAAGGAATGAATCCTTTTAAAATTACATTTTATGTCTGTTGCTGAGTTACAGCGATGCAATGGAATTGTATTACCAGCTTTTCAATCCGCAATCTTACAGAATCATCTTGCTAACTTTAATATTTCATTTAGGGACTGTCTTGCATTTCTGACAGTTGTACATCTGCATTTGTAGCTTCATTTGGATTTTCCCCCCACATCCTCTGTAAGCAATGACATCTTTGTTTCTTCTTGTCTTGTCCTTATGTCATTTATTTCTTGTTTGTATTATGCAGATCAGTGTCTCTCTGCAGAAGTGGTGATAGAATAGGCATATCTTTCTTATTTCCTAATTTCAAAGAGATTAGTTTCAGCATTTCTTCATCCATAATGGTAGTTGGTATAGGTTTTTATAGCTATATTTTCAAGTTAAAGAAATTTTAATAACCTTCGTAATGAAGTTTTTTTCTCTTAAAAATTTTTCATGCAGTGTGATATACATATGGAACAGGCTTATATCATAAATATAGGAATTTCTATGCCTTGAACCCCTCTTTATGACCAGCAACCAGATCAAGAGACAGAATATTGCTAGTTTCTGAATGGCCCCTTTCCATCTTATAAGTCACCCCACAGACGTAACCCATCTTCTGACCCCTGATGCATAGACTAGTTTTACCTGTTTTTTGGTCCCTATTTAAGTGGAATCATATAGTAGTATGCTGTGTTTGTTTCCAACTTCTTTTGCACAGCATTGTGGAATTTATCCACACTATTTTGTAGAATCATACATCATTCATTCTCAACGCTGCAGTGTATTCCACTGTGTGAATATACCAGAATCTATCTATTCTACTACTGCCTGGCACTTGGGTGGTTTCCAGTAGTCTGTTATGAATAGTGCTATGAATATTCCAATACATTTTTTACGAAATACACACTTGTGTTGGATGCAGATCTCAGAGTAGAGTTGATAAACCATAGCATAGGTGCATGTTCTATTCCAGCAGAAGATGCCAAGCTATTTTCCAGAGAATTTGCAATGGTTTACACTCCCACCAACAGAGCGGAGGGTCTCACCATAAAAACTGAATTTTATCAGTTTGCTTGCATCTGTTGAGATGATCATGTGATTGCCTGATTTTTTTCCCCCATTTATCTGTGAATGTGGTGAATGACACTTGGATTTTTTCTTTCATTACTGGAATAAATCCAGCTGCGTCCAGATGCGCAAATTCTTTTTCCAAGCCAATTCAGTGCTTGACCAAGCATGCTGCTGTTTGTTTACAGTTTTTATCTCTGTTTTCACTGGTGGGGTTGGGTTCTATTTGCTTTTTTTTTTTAAGATTTTATTTATTTATTTGTCAGAGACAGAAGGAGAAAGAGCAAGTGAGCACAGGCAGACAGAGTGGCAGGCAGAGGCAGAGGGAGAAGCAGGCTCCCTGTCGAGCAAGGAGCCCAATGTGGACTGGATCCCAGGATGCTGGGATCATGACCTGTGCTGAAGGCAGCCGCTTAACCAACTGAGCCACCCAGGTGTCCCGAGTTCTATTTTCTTTTGGGAATGATCCTAGCCTCCTAAAGGGTTATGAATGCTAATATAAACACTTGAAGGCCTCCGTCTCTAACAATCTTTGATTTCCAGATTCTTCCATATTGTTCAGAAAATTGCAGGTTCAACTTTCCACCTGTTAACAAGACAGATGCTTCAGCCAGGCATTCCCCAGCTAGAAGAATGAAGTTCTGCTCTGCCATTAGTTCTTTCAGGAACCCTTGGTGATGTATGCTTGTATGCTAAAGCCCCTGATTTAATTGAGATCTCACTCAACTGAAAGGGATGAATGGAAAGCAAGTTTGTAGGGGCAAAGGAAGAAAGCCTCTGCATGTATGAACCTGATGCCCACGTAAGGTTGCTAGCACCGGATGTCTCTAAAATGCCTCTAGTTTGCTGTGGGGAGCTTCTCTCCTGTTGTCCTGACCCTGGCCTCTCTGGGGCTGATGCACGATGGAGAGGTCCTGGACCACAAGGCCCAAGCTCTCCCACCCACCCCCTACTCACTAACCACAGTGCTCCCACACAGGAAATTAGTGAAAATAAGAATTTATGCTTCCTGAACCAAGGCAGTACAGACATTTTTCAGTCTTTCATCTTCAAGAGAATTTCTTCTACAGAAGCTTCCAGAACAGCAACCCTGAGAATTTGACAAAAAAATAGTATATTTTATGGTCTTGAAGAATATCCACACAAATGGCTATTAATAACGAAGAAAAAAAGAAAATCTTTACTATTAGTAAACATCTTAATCAAGTGAACAAAGTTAATATCACCAGCACTGGGACTACCTGACTTCATTTCTGTGGTATTTCTGCCAAAAATGCTCAACCAGGACCTAATCATAAGGAAACATCAGACAAACCCAAACTGAGCAACCTTCTGAAAAATAACTGGCCTGTGTTCTTTTAAAAATGTTAGTGTCGGGGCGCTGGGTGGCTCAGAGGGTTAAGCCTCTGCCTTCAGCTCAGGTCATGGTCTCAGGGTCCTGGGATCGAGCCCCGCATCTGGCTCTCTGCTCAGCAGGGAGCCTGCTTCCCCCCTCTCTCTTCCTGCCTCTCTCCCTACTTGTGATCTCTCTCTCTCACTCTGTGTCAAATAAATAAATAAAATCTTAAAAAAACAAAAAAACACACACAAAAAAATGTTAGTGTCTTGGGACACCTTGGAGGCTCAGTTGGTTAAGCTTCTTCCTTCAGCTCAGGTCATGATGTCAAGATCCGGGGATCAAGTCCCACATCAGGCTCTCTGCTCATCAGGGCATCTGCCTCTTCCTTTCACTCTCCCCCTGTTCTCTCTCTCTTTCCCTCTCTTTCTTGAATAAACAAATAAAATCTTTTTAAAAAGTGTCAATGTCTTAAAAAACAATTAGAAGCAGAGGCACAGTTTCAGATCAAAGACAAGTTAAAGTACTAGACAGTTAAATGCAAGGCATGGCTGTGGATTAGATCCTGAACCAGGAAAAAGGTACTATAGAGGACATTACTGAGATAATTGGTGAAATTGTAAAAAAAAACTTCTTAGAAAGCATTACCATGATATGCTAAATTTCTTGATCTTAATAGCACTATGGTGACATAAGAGAAAGTCCTTTTTAGGAAATTCACACTGAAAGGTTTAGGGATGAAAGAACATGATGCCTGCGAATTTTCTCCAATGATTCAGAAAATTTTTTATCTCACATGCAAAGAGAGAAAATGATGAAGGACGTATGTCAAAATGTTAACACTTGGTGAATCTGGGAGAAGAATACACCAGAGCACTTTGTAAATTCTCACAATCTTTCTTTTCTGCACATGATTTCAAAATAAAAACTTTGAAGACTTCCAAGTCTAGTAAAGAGGAAACCACAGAAGTAAAATGATAAGAGTTGCTTGGTGGTTAGGAATAGAACATGTAGTTATTAACATATATTTGGTAGTAGATCTCTACAGAAGAAAAATCTTTTTTTTTTTTTAACAGCCCCCTTAAGACAGGGATCACCACCCATCTTGTACAGATGAGAATGATGAGGTGTGGGGGTTTTGAAATAAAATACCCAGTGTCACCCACCAAGTTAACAACAGGGCTGGGATTTCACTCAGGTCTGGATGACTCCAAAGCCTTCAGGTGCCGTAAATTCCCTGGATTTTGACCATGATAAAGACCAACCAGAAGAGAAGGTGGCATTTCTGTCCTCTTCATTGTGAGCTGTTGGGTCTTGATTCATCCTGGGCTCTCTAAGACCTACCTCATGGTAGGCATTGCCTTGGATGTATTGGGTGGAGACCCGAAAAGAGAAAGATATGAGTCTGGTAGGAAAGACAGCCCAAAGAACATGACAGTGAACATGAACAAGATCTATAGTGAGAACAAGGATTCTGGAAGCCCAGATGAGAAAGACTTAGGGGATGATAAATTGTGAGGAAGGGACAAGGAAATGTATGAGAGAACTAATGGAAGCCAAGGACTATTTTAGCATGGTCTGTTTATGCAAACTCATCTTGATGTTCAACTTCCCATCTTTGATAAGCGTCATTCTCTAGTACAAGGTGGACACCTTCATCAAAGGGAAATTTATCCCCCTGCCTTTAGACAAATGGGGAAGGGCAGAGAATTCTTCCTGCTTTGATTAATTCTCAGTTGCCTTTAGTTCAAAATGATCCTTATGGCAAAGTGATATATTATGGGGTGGCACCTCCTTGAAGCCCAAACCTCCTTTCCTTTGTTAAAATGCCATATAAACACTGAAGTCTGACCACTTTTTTTGAGTTTCACTCCTTTTCTGTGAGTTCCCATACATGTAAATATTAATAAAAATTATGTACCTTTTCTTTTGTTATCTGTCTTTTGTGAGTTTAATTCACAGACCTCCCTGGGTTCAGAACTCAAGAGGGTAGAGGAAAGAATTTTCTCCCCAATATCTGCTTCATAAACCAGATCTGCTTTACCAGCTGGACTTCCCCTGTATATCACTTTTTGTCATACAGGTGGTTTTTGTTCTGTAAGTCATTGGGAGAGAATTCCAAGTGTGGGTTAGTAAATTCATCTACAGTGTAATCATCAAATCATTTACAAAATGGAAACTTCTCTGCTTTGAGTTTGCTATTGATAACCATTGTCTATTTCCTTAAAAACTTACTGAGAAAAGGTGAAAGATTTAAACAATCTGAAGAGAAATTAGAGTAGCTAAACCAGAATGGCTAAAATCAACAACTCAGGAAACAACAGATGTTGTCGAGGATGCAGAGAAAGGGGAACCCTCTTACACTATTGGTGGGAAAGCAAACTGGTGCAGCCACTCTGGAAATCAACTGGAGGTTCCTTAAAAAGTTAAAAATAGAGCTAACTTGTGACCTAGCAATTGCACTATTAGGTATTTATCTAAAGGATACAAACATAGTGATTTGAAGGGGCACAGGCATCCCAATGTTTGTAACAGCAATGTCCACAATAACCAGAATATGGAAAGAGTCCAGATGTCCATCAACAGATGAATGAATAAAGAAGATATGGTATATATATACAATGGAATATTAGTCAGTCATCAAAAAGAATGAACTCTTGCCATTTGCAACAATGTGGATGGAACTAGAGGGTTTTTTTTTTAAGATTTTACTTATTTCTTTGAGAGAGAGAGAGAATGAGCAGGGGGAAGGGCAAAGGGAGAGGGAGAAGCTGATTCCCTGTTGGGCAGGGAGCCTGATGTGGGACTTGATCCCAGAACCCTGGGATCATGACCTGAGCCCAAGGCAGACACTTAATTGACCAAGCCACAAAGGCTCCCAGAACTAGAGGTTATTATGCTAAGTGAAATAAGTCAGTCAGAGAAAGACAAATACCATATGATTTCACTCATATGTATAATTTAAGAAACAAAACAGATGAACATAAAGGAAGGGAAGGAAATATAAAATAAGATGGAAATTGAGAGGGAGGCAAACCATAAGAGGTGCTGAACTCTATGAAACAAAATTGAGGGTTGCTGGAGGGGGAGGGATAATTGGGTGATGGGCATTAAGGAGGGCACTCGATGTAATGAGCACTGGGTGTTATATGCAACTGATGAATCACTAAATTCTATCTCTGAAGCTAATAAAAATTTTTTTTAAAATATTTTTTAAAAGTTTAAGAAAACAATATACCATTGGTAAAGAAAACTTTAAAAATAAAGAGAAGTAATCTAATACCTGACTGTTTTCACTTCTGCCTGTTTCATTCCGGAATGTGATCACATATATCCAGGTCTTGGCACACACAGTCATCGTTATACATGCCACTTTCATTTGCTCTTCTTCATAAAGAGTTTTCTGGGTTTCCACATAGTTTTCATAATGATTTTTCCCTTTCATTATTCATCATTCTTCAGAGAGTCATTGCTAAATTCCTGAAAGGGAAACTCCTGTAATTTTGCTTTTTTACTCATCAAATGACCAGAGCGATGCTGGGCATATGCTAGGTCCTCAGTAAGTGTTTGTAGCTTTGAGAGAAAAATAAAGGCTGTTGGTAAAAGTTAAATTCCAGGAATAAAGGACCAGCAAAAGGCTGAGAGATCTAATCAGTTCTTCTTGCATACTACATGGTATATACATTTCCCGAACATGCAACTAAAAATACAAATATTGTTCTATTAGCTTGTACTATTAACTGCACATTTCTCCGTGTTCAACCCTTTGAAGCAATATTGTGGTTGTACCTTTGATTGTATGCAGGCAGTGTTCCTGACTACTCTTATACAGGAAATAAATATTTTGTAATAAGAAAAATCTTTTTATTGAAGCTTTTTTTTTGCAATCTATGTGAAGAATTAAATTTTATGTATATACACATATGTATTACTATAATTGATATATAATTATATATAAACTACAAACATTAAATTATATATACTATATATTAAAATATGATTAAATTATACATTAATTATATAGATGGGAAAATATTTTTCTGATAAACTGGCTTTATTATTAATAACACATGATTTTATTAAACTCATGCTTCTGTCTACCACTTTTTGTTAAGCAAATGCTTTGTACCCTGAAAATTATCGGTGGACTTAGAGTTGTAAAATGTAGAAAACCCTAAAAGATTCCCTGTAGTTTTATCCACAACTCTTTGTAATGTGAACATATGAGAATTTTAAAAATACGGTGCAATGCAGAAAAAAACAGAGGTTATGTTTCAGAAGACCCGAGTGCAGGCTCTGGCTCTTCCACTGACTTACTGTGTGTTTTGGGGTCAGTTACTTCACCTCTCCGGACTTAGATACTCCCATTTATAAAAACAGAGTTCAGTAGAGGGTATTATGCTCAGCGAAATAAGTCAATCGGAGAAACACAACTATCATATGATCTCCCTGATATGAGGAAGTGGAGATGCAACGTGGGGGGTTGGGGGGTAGGAAAAGAAAAAATGAAAGAAGATGGGATCGGGAGGGAGACAAACTATAAAAGATTCAATCTCACAAAACAGACTGAGGGTTGCTGGGGGGAGGGGGGTTGGGAGAGGGTGGTGGGGATATGGACATTGGGGAGAGTATGTTCTATGGTGAGTGCTGTGAAATGTGTAAACCTGGCGATTCACAGACCTGTATCCCTGGGGATAAAAGTACATTATATGTTTATTAAAAATTTAAAAATTAATAAAAAAATAGAGTTCAGTTCGTTGGCCTGAGGTCATTTTCTGCCTAATGCTCTATGACAAGTGCATGTGATAGCACTAATTTACACACTTACACTTAGAGTTCATTTAAACACAGTCTTCTCTTTCCCTTGATTTTGGGAAAAAGGAGGTAGAATGTGCCATTTCTTGCTTGCCAGATGGAGAATGACCTCCGGTTGCAACATAGCTGCCTTGGAGGAGGTCTTTGTCAGAGACGGCTAGTCAGACAGGGGAGGTACAGTTGCTTCTGTCAGCAAAGGAGACACAAGGAGAACTAGCCATTATCCAAGGTTCTCAGAAGTTTGGGAATATAACTCACACTGTGGTATTCTTGTAGGGTCTTTCCTCCCATCTCTCATGTTTTTAAAGGAACTTTGACTCTGCAATGATGGACATCCAGGAACTGCATGATCATGTGAGCCTCTCTAATACAGAGGCTCAAGCCAGGTCTCTTCAGCAGATAGACTTCCCTAGGTGCAGACATCAAAGAAGATAGCTGTGGTGTGGCCACCTATCAGTTCGTTCTGGTGGATCCATGACAAAATCACTTGGTCAGAGATATTCGCCCAGGGTGTCATTTCCCCATCTGTGATTGACATGCCCGCCCACAGTCTGTCATAATGACTACTGTAATTAGCTGTCCTGCCAGACACCCCAGCCTCTCTTCCTGTCCCCACAGAGTGTGATGCAGTGAACCCATTTCAACTGCACTTGATCCCTAGCACAACACTTTCAAGATTTTGGAGCTTCCTTCATCAATTTATTTTTCATTCTGAGGTGAACTCCACGTGGTGGAGTTGGATTTATGTGGGATGTCACTGATAGATCCGATCCAGCATTTCTGTGCTCTGATGAACTTAAATTCTTTCTTCTATCTCCGCCAAGAGACTTTTTTTCCTCTTTTGGCCATTCAGTGTCACTTAGGGGAATCCAACAATGAATCAGGGTTTGGATTAGCCAATTCAGCAAAGTGTTAGCCATTGTTTGGCCACAAAGCTGATCTCTGATGAAAGTAGACATATCAATGACTCCATCAAAATCTCAAGTTTCGGGCGCCTGGGTGGCTCAGTGGTTTAAGCCGCTGCCTTCGGCTCGGGTCATGATCTCAGGGTCCTGGGATCGAGTCCCACATCGGGCTCTCTGCTCGGCAGGGAGCCTGCTTCCCTCTCACTCTCTCTGGCTGCCTCTCTACCTACTTATGATCTCTCTCTGTCAAATAAATAAAAAAAAAATCTCAAGTTTCATTCTCCCTCCTTGGCTCAGCAGCCATTTCCACATAATCTCCAGACATTTTTTTATAATTAAAAAGAATTTTTGTATGTGCTTCAGAGTGCCAAACTATTCTCTATGTTCTGAGTTCTTATTTTACCCCCATGGTTAAAATTACTTTAGACTCTGGAAAAATATGGCCTGAAGGGAGGTTTCCACTAAGTTGCATGAGACCTGGGGATTCATCCATGTCCTTCAAGTCCTCAGAATCTGCAGGTAATATCATTCCTGTTGTCAGGACCCTGCTTTTTAAAAAGCACAGTGTTACTAGGTATTTACCTAAAGGACACAAAAATGCTAATTCTAAGGGATTCATGCACTCAGTTATTTACAGCAGCATTATCAATAAGAGCCAAACTATGGAGAGAGCCCAAATGTCCCTCAAGAGATGAACAAATAAAGATGTGTTACACACACACACACACACACACACACACACACACACACACAGAGGAATATTACTCAGCCATCAAAAAGAATGAAATCTTGCCATTGTCAATGATGGGGATGGAGCTAGAGTGTATTATGCTAAGTAAAATAAGTCAGTCAGAGAAAGAGAAATACCATATGATTTCATTCATGTGGAATTTAGGAAATAAAACAGATGAACATATGGTAGGAGGGGGAAAAAGAGAGAAAGAGTGAGGTGGAGGCAAACCGTAAGAGACTCTTAATAATAGAGAACAAACTGAAGATTGATGGTTGGATGTGGGTGGGAGATGAACAGGGTGGTGGGGATTAAGGAGGGCACTTGTGATCAGCACTGGGAATATGAATCACAAAATTCTACTCTTGAAACCAGTATTGTTAACCAGTATTGTTGAAACCAGTATGTTAACTAGCTAGAATTTAAATAAAAATTTGGAAGAAAAGGATAAAAATAAAAAGCACAGTGCCCTGTATTTCACAAAGAGACCCAGAGAAATGAAACACACAATTGTTATTATGATTCAGAAACCCACAGAATCTGTTTCTGAGTGAGGTCCTCTATACCTCTACCAATGGTTTGCAACCAGATGGTGCTACTCCTTGAAGGAGCATTTGGAAATGTTGATGGTAGTCCTGTTGTCAGAACAGCTGAGGGTTGTGTGGTGTCTCTGGGGTGTCTCTTGATTGGATAGACAATCCAAATGTGGGGCACCCTGATTGGATTGTGGTCAGTGGCAGGAGTGGTAAAAGAATTCATCTGAGGCAGAACAAAGGAGTTAGAAGTTTACTGAATACACCACAAGGGAGTGGAGGACAGGACAACAGAGGAGAGACTGTCTGCAACAAGGTAGTGGGTGGGGCTCTTTTTAAAGGGGGAAAGATGAGGAGCTGTGACAACATATGGAATTCTCCCATTTTTGGTCACTATGCCTAGTTGTAAGTAGCCCATTGGTCAGTTAGGGTCTATGGGTATTTTGAGGTGGGTTGCCTGATGGGTCTTTTCTACATTCAGCCAGTTTGCCTGAAAGAAGGCTCCACAGGTTATGATTGGTATTTAGGGCCCCAAGGCAAAAGATGTTAAACATCCTGTGAAATCAGGACTCAGAGATGAATTAGGGCTCTTGTGGGCATCTCTCAGGAACCAAACAACAATCTCCTTTTTGGACACCACCATGAGAATTGCAGAACCCCTTTCCAGCCATGGTCATTCTCCTTAAGGTGCAAAATTTCAGGTGACCAAGTCTGATTGGTTTTCCTGGGCTCAGCCTTGGACAAAGATTAGACCTGAGGCACCACAATTAACAGTCTTTTGGTTCCCCCAAAGGAAAAGGAGGTTTTTCACATTGAGAAGTAAAATGGGCAGTGAGTGGGTGGACACAGAATCAACAATGTCAGCAAACAAAACAGATGCCCACTGTGGTTAGAGTCAGCCAGACAATCTTGATCAGATCACTTCTAGGTCAGAAGATTGATCAGAATTCTTTCAATTATAAGAGACATAAGCTGAGCTAAAGCCAGTTAATTGTACTAGCCTGAAACAGTGAGGTCCACCACCACCTGAGTCTATTTCCATCCATTGTACCGGGCACATAACAGGCCCTTTCTCATCTGGAAGCTGGTGACATTTACTTCTGGGAGATTTTCTTTAATTATGTCTTTGCTAATTCTGTCCCCTTTGTTATCTCTGTGCTCTTTGTGGAACTTCTAGAACTTGGATGCTGGACCCTAGTATTGGTTCTTGGATTGTTTTCTCTCTAATTTTCCCATATGCTGTCTTTCTGCTGTTCTTCACAGGAGACATCCTTAACTTGACTTTCTAAACCTTCTGTTGATCTTTAAAACCTGATAGCATGCTTCTAATGTCCAGAACCACTTTGGTACTATAAATGTTCCTTTTGGTAGCATTTAATTCTCATTTTATGGGTGTCGTGTCTTGTTATTTTCTCTGGGGCATTTGTAGTTTTCAAGTTCTCTTATCTCTGCATAGCCTCTGTTTCCTCGAAACCTTTGTTTCCTGTCAGTGTGTTTAGTCTCTGTCTTTCATATTGGAGCCTTTTGTCTCATGCGTAGTGGTTCTTAGCAGTCTGTCTGTTGGCAGCTCTGAGTACCTGGGACAGTTTGTCAGCTGAGAACTTCACCAAGTATTGCCTACTTAGACTGTTGGGTGGGGGAGCCGCGATGCCCTTGGCCTTGAGTGTTTCCTCATGGACCCATCAGAACCTAGTGAGGAGACTCTTCCTCTTTCCACCTGTTGACAGATGGAGGCCAGAGGGCCTTAGCTGGGTGTGCATAAGGTCACTTAATCCTCTCTCCTGAGAATGCCAATCTACTGCAAGGCTGAAGGAAGGGCAGCCACCTGTTACATGGAATAAAGAAGGGGTCCTAGGGATGAGGCTACTTATTAAATAGCTTTCTACAAATTCCCTTCATTTAAACTATCCTCTCATCTGCTTGAAGACATCATTCTAGAGACACAAAGACAGAACAGACTGAACCCACCTGTTCTAAACCCCCGCAGTATGGGTACTGCCCATTGACACTATCACAGTTAGCATAAAAAATTTGTATAATTTGCTTTATGCCTGTCACCCCCTGTATCTGATTCCACAGGACAGAAGCCTTGCCGATGTCATCCCCCACTGTATCCTCACAACCCAGCCTAGAGACCCTAATGTGGAAAGCACTTAATAAATATTTAGAGGATTAATGAAAAGAATGAATGCATGAACAGAGTCACTACTTCTAGAACTAAAACAGCTTGAAAATTTTAAATGCCAGTTCTTTAAGGTTTTTTCATCATTTCAAAAATCTAAGGATACAGTTTTAAGGTATCCCCATTATGCCAGCATAATGTAAATATTTAAAACATTCATTAATAGTAAGTACTTGGGTATGTAGAAGAATGAAACTCGACCATTCTCTTACACCGTACACAAAGATAAACTCGAAATAGATAAAAGACCTCAACGTGAGACAGGAATCTATCAGAATCCTAGAGGAGAACATAGGCAGTAACCTCTTCGATATCAGCCACAGCAACTTCTTTCAAGATATGTCTCCAAAGGCCAAGGAAACAAAAGCAAAAATGAACTTTTGGGACTTCATCAAGATCAAAAGCTTCTGCACAGCAAAGGAAACAGTCAACAAAACAAAAAGGCAACCCACGGAATGGGAGAAGATATTTGCAAATGACAGTACAGACAAAAGGTTGATATCCAGGATCTATAAAGAACTCCTCAAACTCAACACACACAAAACAGATAATCATATCCAAAAATGGGCAGAAGATATGAACAGACACTTCTCCAATGAAGACATACAAATGGCTATCAGACACATGAAAAAATGTGCATCATCACTAGCCATCAGGGAGATTCAAATTAAAACAACATTGAGATACCACCTGACACCAGTTAGAATGGCCAAAATTAGCAAGACAGGAAACAACGTGTGTTGGAGAGGATGTAGAGAAAGGGGAACCCTCTTACACTGTTGGTGGGAATGCAAGTTAGTGCAGCCACTTTGGAGAACAGTGTGGAGACTCCTGAAGAAATTAAGAATAGAGCTTCCCTATGACCCTGCAATTGCACTGTTGGGTATTTACCCCAAAGATACAGATGTAGTGAAAAGAAGGGCCATCTGTACCCCAATGTTTATTGCAGCAATGGCTACGGTCGCCAAACTGTGGAAAGAACCAAGATGCCCTTCAACGGATGAATGGATAAGGAAGATGTGGTCCATATACATGATGGAGTATTATGCCTCCATCAGAAAGGATGAATACCCAACTTTTGTAGCAACATGGACGGGACTGGAAGAAATTATGCTGAGCGAAATAAGTCAAGCAGAGAGAGTCAAGTATTATATGGTCTCACTTATTTGTGGAGCATAACAAATAACATGGAGGACATGGGAAGATGGAGAGGAGAGGGAGTTGAGGGAAATTGGAAGGGGAGATGAACCATGAGAGACTATGGACTCTGAAAAACAACCAGAGGGTTTTGAAGGGGCGGGGGGGGGGGGTAGGTTGAGGAACCAGGTGGTGGGTAATAGGGAGGGCACGTACTGCATGGAGCACTGGGTGTGATGCCAAAATAATGAACACTGTTATGCTGTAAATAAACAAATAAACGAATAAAAAAAATAAATTAATTAAAAAAATAGTAAGTATTTGGGGATATGTACTGTGGGGGCTGAGGGCAGGCCACCCCAAAAGTCATACTGATTAGGGGCACCTGGGTGGCTCAGTGGGTTAAGCCTCTGCCTTCGGCTCAGGTCATGAACTCAGGGTCCTGGGATTGAGCCCCACATCGGGCTCTCTGCTCAGTGGGGAGCCTGCTTCCCCCTTTCTCTCTCCCTGCCTCTCTGCCTACTTGTGATTTCTTTCTCTGTGTCAAATAAATAAGTAAAATCTTGGGGCGCCTGGGTGGCTCAGTGGATTAAGCCGCTGCCTTCGGCTCAGGTCATGATCTCAGGGTCCTGGGATCGAGTCCTGCATCGGGCTCTCTGCTCAGCAGGGAGCCTGCTTCCCTCTCACTCTCTCTGTCTGCCTCTCTGCCTACTTATGATCTCTCTCTGTCAAATAAATAAATAAAATCTTTAAAAAAAACAAATAAATAAGTAAAATCTTAAAAAAAAGTCATACTGATTATTTTGAATCAATGTTAACTGATGAAACAGCCATTGCAAGAAGAAAAGCATGATCTCCCTTTGTCTTCGGAAAGCAGAAATAAATCTCCCATGCAAAAGGTACTCTCTCCGTACCAGGAGGTAGAGACATCCTTCTCACCAGGGATAGGGCATCTAAAGTTAAGAAGGCTATAGTAACAAACTTTGTTACTTTCACTAATTTACTACCCCGGGCCCAAATCTTGTTTAAAATTCTTTGCTAGGGTCGCCTGGGTGGCTCAGAGTGTTGGGCCTCTACCTTCGGCTCAGGTCATGATCTCAGGGTCCTGGGATCGAGACCCACATCAGGCTCTCTGCTCGGCAGGGAGCCTGCTTCCCTCTCTCTTTCTGCCTGCCTCTCTGCCTACTTGTGATCTCTGTCAAATAAATAAATAAAATCTTTTTTAAAAATAAAATTCTTTGCTAATTGAAGCTCCCAAACATAAATAAAATCTTTAAAAAAAATAAAATTCTTGGGATGCCTGGGTGGCTCAGTTGATTAAGCTGCTGCCTTTGGCTCAGGTCATGATCCTGGGGCCCTGGATCGAGTCCTGCGTCGGGCTCCTTGCTCGGCAGGGAGCCTACTTCCTCCTCTCTCTCTGCCTGCTTGTGTGTACTCTCTCTCTGACAAATAAATAAAATATTTTAAAAAAATAAAATTCTTTGCTAATTGAAGCTCCCAAACATAAATTTTCTTTGCCTTGTCAATTTCTCACAGACTTACATCTTTGTCTAAAATGTATAAAAACTGCATTGGGTGGGTGGGGTGAAGGTCCAAATTTCATTATTAGGTCTGTATGTGCATATAATTAAACCTTGTGGTTTTTTTCTCCTGTTAATCTGTCTTATGTTAATTTCACTTTTGGACCAGCTAGAAGAATTTTGAAAGATAGAGAAAAATTTTTCTTTCCTAACAGAGCCCATCCTCAAAGTCCCAACAATGCTCTATTATAACATATGCTACAAAACCATATGATGTGGTTGGACAGGATACGTCCCCTAAGCTGTAAAAAGTCAGTCAAAAACTCACTATGTAAAGCATGTATACTCATATCACAGAAGTTGTTGGTGCAAGTTCCATGTCAAACCACAAAATACTGAGGCATATGGAAATGGAAAATCTTGTTCCTTAAAACTATAAAATGCCTAAATACCCAAAGCAGAAACATGGGTATGTTTCCTAAAGAGATCCCTCTGAACTCTGCAATGTTCATTAGTGGTCATAGAAGTTGTGTTGAACCAGCTATGGGACAGAGCTGGAGCGATTTCTTTGGAGGGATTGGTGGTGATTTGATATAACGGTGCATTTCAGGAGTCATCTGTTTCTCATAAGCTATGTAACCCAGTACCTGAAGACTCAGCACTCAGGCTCTTTCCTGATCTTGCTTGTTTATTTACACCTTTAAGTTGTGGTGTTGTTTTGTGGTTTGTGTGGTATATGAAGGTCCTCCAGGAAAAAATAGAATTAACTAGATGTGTGTATACATAGAAAGAGAGATTTATATTAAGAAATTGGTTATCGTGATTGTGGAGGCTTGGCAAGTCCAGAACCTGCAGGGTCCACCAGCAGGCTGGAGACCCAGGAATGTTGCAGTTCAGGTTCACAGGTGGTTTGCCGGCAGAAGTCCCTCTCCTTCTGAGGAGGTCAGTTTTTTTCTATTAAAACCTTCAACTAATTGAATGAAGCCCACACACATTATGGACAGTAATCTACTCAAAGCCCATGGATTTAAATGTTAATGTCATCTAAAGAACACCTTCACAGAAGCATTTAAAATGTTTGACCAAATATATGGATGCTGTCACCTAGCCAAGTTGACACATAAATTAACTATTGCAGATGGTGATTATTAAACTGTTAACAGGATTCTTCTAAGTTTTGGAGACTAGATAAAGAAGGCGGCGATCAATTTCAATTAAGATCCTCCCCCAAAGCTTTGGGAAGCTTGTCAATGATAGAAGTGGCAAATGCTATTTAAAACACGTTTTGAAATGGGCACCTGGGTGGCTCAGTCATTAAGCATCTGCCTTCAGCTCAGGTCACGATCCTGGGGTCCTCAGATCAAATCCCAGTCCAGATCCCTGCTCTGCAGGAAGCCTGCTTCTCCCTCTGCCACTGATCCTGCTGGTATTCCCTCTATTGCTGTTTCTCTCTTGGTCAAATAAATAAAATCTTTTTTTTAATATTTTTATTTATTTATTTGTCAGAGAAAGAGAGAGAGTGAGAGCGAGCACAGGCAGACAGAGTGGCAGGCAGAGACAGAGAGAGAAGCAGGCTCCCCGCCGAGCACGGAGCCCGATGTGGGACTCGATCCCAGGACGCTGGGATCATGACCTGAGCCGAAGGCAGCCACTTAACCAACTGAGCCAAAATGCATTTTGAAATATGTTTGCCCAGAGAGTTTTCCCTCCAGAACTCATTGAGTGTGTTTGTACAGCAGGAGGTGGATTTGAGAAGCTGTCGATTCTGGAGGTCGTATTTGACCTCGGCTGTATGGATGGTTTCCGATACCCTCCAGAATGCTGGGGCCTCCCTTTCTGGCCGAAGGTGAGAAACCAAGGCTTCTCTTAAGCCACATCACTTCCTCCTATTTTTAGAGCCAGGGTAGAGGAGATTGAATAATGACCACCCAAAAATATCAAGTCCTAATTCCTGGAATTTGCAAATGCAACCTTATTTGGAAAAAGAAACTTCACAGATGTGATTAAGTTAAGGAATCTGGGATAGAAAGATTGTTGCAGATTACCCAGGTGACCCTCAGTGCAATCACTGAGTCCCTATAACGTAGAAGCAGAGAGAGATCTTAGGTAGCACACAGAGGAGAAGATGGTGGGAAAGTAGAGAAGAGACTGGAGTGATGTAACCACAAATTTAGGATTGCTGGGTGGCCACCAGGAGCTGCACTGGGGCAAGCAATGACTCTCCTTTAGAGCCCTGGAGAACTCAGTTCTGCAGGATTTCAGTCATCTGGACTTCAACTGTAAGAGAACACATTTCCGGGTTGGTGGTGATTTGTTCTACAGCAGGCTTAGAAAACTGCTATAGGGGGTGAGAGCAGACAGGTGCCCAGTCCTACAAGGCCCACGCCAGCCCCATACAATGGCCTAGGAACCACAGCAAGGGCCTTGTCCTTCAGGTCTAGCTGTTCAAGGACCCTTCAACAATTTCTCCAATTCTTCAGCTAACCCCACATCTTCATCTTGCCTTGCACTCCATTCAATGATTTATGGAGACGTTGCTGTGCACCGGGTACCGTGCTAAGTATGGAGAAGCAAAAGGAGCTCAAGGAACTCACAATAAAGACTTCTTAGGGTATAGATCGGCCCCAGAAGCACCTCTGCTGACTGGGGTTGCCTCTGCCCAAGTCAAGTTGCTTGGTAAAGAACTTGGACCGCTCTACCAAGTGGTCTAGCTTTGTGGAGTTCAGGAAAGGTGGCGGACAGAAACCACAGACCATTCTTCCTGACTCCCCTCGGCCTCCACTGAGTTACCTTGCACAAAGCACTCCTTCTGTGCCAGGTGTTGGGCTATCGTTTGGCCCAACCTGGAACCTGGGCTTGGGGAAATGCTACCTTAGTCCCTCGGGACGGCTTGGCCCAGTTGCAAAAAGGTACATGGCTCCTTCCCACTGCTGCGGGTGGAACAGGTATCGTAGTTTTTGCCATTGTGATATGAGTCAGCAGTACCTGTGGGCCCTGTGTCTCACCATCTGTGAACCATTGATCTTTGCTTATCATGTACAAAACTCAGCTGAAGTATCCGGGGTTTTCCCCAAACTGCGTCAGAGCATGAATGATGTTGGTGAGGGGAGTTACCCAGGTATGAATTCAGGCACCGGCAGGTATTTCTAAGAGATGAAATTTGTGAGGCAAAAAGGTTGGATTCATGGGCCGTGAAGCAAAATTTAGAGGAATATTTAGCCATTTTAAATTGTATCCAGACTGAAATGTAACATGAGTTACATTAATTAAATTACATTAATTACATTTAATTAAATTACATTTAATTAATTACATTAATTAAATGTTAAATGTGACATGAGTATGGGTGTCATCCAGACTGGGAACTCCTCCTTTCCTTCATGTTTCTGAGAGGGACTTCCACATACCTCCAGGAGGGGGAGCAGTAGTGGGACGAACAGATCTGGTCCTCTTCGCCCCTCCCTCACTGCCCCTCCCTGGAGTTGTGCCCCATCTCTCTGTTGTCTTCTTGGGATGGTCTGCCCTCCACAGTAAAGGTGTGTGTGGTGGTAGACCTCCGCAGTAATTTGACCAACTGGGTCTGTTTTTGTCAGGCCCATTGGGTCTTCGCCTCTTCTATTGAAACAAAATATGATCCTCGATGCAGGTGGCCCTACTGGCATGGTCTCAACCAGCAGAAATAAACCATGGTCGCCACGTCACAATTCTGTCCCTGAAATGAAATGTCTCTTGCTATCACTGTGTGGAAGAAAGCACAAAGGATCAAGTGATGCAGGGTAACCATTCTAGACAATATACAGATAAAATGGAGTATTCTTTTTTTTTTAACCTAACATTGCACTCTTCCAATAACTAAATGTTTGTGCAGGTACCATAGTAGAATGCTAAGTGAAATAAGTCAAGCCGAGAAAGACAATTATCATATGGTTTCACTCATACATGGAACATAAGGAATAGTGCAGAGGACCACAGGGGAAGGGAGGGAAAACTGAATGGGAAGGAATCAGAGAGAGAGAGAGTAACCATGAGAGACTCTGGACTCTGGGAAACAAACCGAGGGTTACAGAGGGAAGGGAGTGGGGAGATGGGATAGCTGTGATTGGTATTAAGAGGGCACGTGTTGGGATGAGCACTGAGTGTTATACACAACTAATGAATCGTTGAACACTACTTCAAAAACTAATGATGTACTATATGCTGGCTAACTGAACATAATAAAAAAAAGAACTAAGCAGTCTACTTTCTTTTTTTTTAAGCTTCTAAGTGCGTTTTAAGTTGTTTCTACTATAAATTACATCATATTATAGCTTTGTAGATAGCTTCCTTTCCCTCTGCATTTTGGATTATTACCTTAAGTTAGATTTCCAACAGGTGGGCCCAAGGTTCTCCCCCACCCTTTATATTTATATTATATCTACAGACACTCTCAGGTTGCTTTTAGCTGAGCTCCTGTGCTCCTTTGCACAGATACTGTCTTGCAGAGTAAGTTGCCTTGGTGGTTTTCCTGCCACCTCCTGTTCTCAGCATATTCTCTGACTTTCTTAACACATACTTGTGCAAATTTTCTCCCAGGTTATCATATCCTATGGAATGGTGGTAGCCCCTGTTTGCTCCCACTCTACATTTGGGGTGAAAATATGGGGAGAGGAGTAAACTCAAGAGTGAAGATTAAAGGGCCACCTGTGATGTGCT
This sequence comes from Meles meles, assembly GCF_922984935.1. Lineage (NCBI taxonomy): Eukaryota > Metazoa > Chordata > Mammalia > Carnivora > Mustelidae > Meles > Meles meles. Next base: position 30,637,255 of record NC_060069.1, on the reverse strand, counting down.
CCACCTTCATGCTGATACCTCACTTTCCTCCTCAGAAGCTTCCAGAAGGAAACCACAATCCTCATTCTACATACAAAGAAGCTAAGAGTCGGAGACCAATGGGCTGTGAGCCTGACTGCATTCTAGAATTAAACAGCAGTGATACTGACAATTTTCATCACTCCCATACTTTCTTTCTCCCAGATTCCCCTCTTTCTGACATCCCAAAGAATGCATCCATTCATAACAGGCTTTCCTGCCCCCTAATCTGGCAAGACCACTTCCATCAGTTAGTTTTTATCACAACAATGCTGCTTAACAAACAATGAAACAAGCCTCAGCTGTATTTAATGACAACTGTTTATTGCTCATACATCTGTGGTGGGCAGCTAGGCAGCCCTGTTGATCTTGGATGGGCTCACCTGCACACTGAGCTCATAGAGTTGGCTGGCAGATCTAGGTTGGTCTTGGCTAGGATGAGTGAAGTAACTTCCTTCTCCTCCAGCTGACTATCTGGGGCATATTTTCATGGTAATAGAGAGTTACAAGAATGAGCATGTGCGTCAGGTCTCTACTTGCTCCATGAAACGCTGAGACCATGAATGCAAGGAAATCTATTGCATCCTTCCAGAAACGACTTGTTTGGAGGTAGGGAGTTTCTGGAACTTCTATAACTCCCTCCCAATATCTGGGGACCTGTTCACTCCCTTGGGCCCTGGGTAATTCATTGAAGGTGAGCCTCCAAAGTCCTTCTTTTTGGAAGAGTTAACCTTCAGAACTATTAAGGCTTCGTTTTGACCCAACACACACGAGAACGGAAGGGCTCTAATATTTGCCAATTTTAAGATAATGAAGTTAAAAGTATGAACTGTGTAATTCCTTGGACCTGCATTTCAAGTCTAGCCTCCAGTTAAATACTTGGGCGACCACTGCCACATTACCTCCCTTCTCTGAGCTTCGGTCTCTCAAACAAAAGTGATAATAACTCTCATGCATAATCTTCATGAGACTTAATGAGGATAAAGTATACAAAGGAACTGGCATATAAAGACACCAATAACTGGGAGCTATCAAATCAGTCTCTACTCTTATAGTTGTGCCAGAAACCCAACTGAAACTAGCTGATGGCTAAAACGGTGAAGGTGGAAGGGGGGGCGGTGGACACTAATGAATCACACAACTGTCATTCCAAGAACACAAACGATTTCATCAGAATTATATATTTTCTCATTTCTTGGCCATAATTTTCCCTACTTGGTTTCATCCTTCAAATAGTTTTCTGCCACATGGGGGCACAAGATGTGAGATTCTCTAAATCAGTCACGACCATGGCTGAGAAAATGAAACATTCTCCTTGACCAGACAAGAGTCAGGAGGCTTCCTTTCTTTTAATGGTGTGTGTGCGTGCGTGTGTGTATGCATATGTGTGTGTGTGTGTGTGTGTGAGTGTGTCAGTGTGATTGGCAGCCCAACGGGTAATGCATGGAATGGGAGCTAGATGGATGTCCCTTTATCTGAAGATTCATCTAAAGAAAAGACATAAGCAACATGGCCATTACATTATTACTTTGCTCACCATAGGATGAAAAAGAGAACATCTCATAATGATGGTATTTTCAATGTACAGCATGTAAGTAAAGAAATCACTTAGGGAAACGATCTCTGCTACCACTATAATTCAAATATAAATGTATACACACACACATACCCACCATACTTGGGCATGCCATATGTCATGAAGGAGAGCCAGTGCAGGTAGAAATTATACAACTACAATATAATGATGAAATGGTCATCTTATTTTAATATAGTTTTCAGTTAAAAAATTTAATAGACTTTATTTCTTAGGGAAGTTCTAGATATGCAGACAGTTTAGGTAGAAAATACAGAACGTCCCTTATACACCCTCTATTTGTCTGTTGAAGCCACCATTAAAAAAAAAAAAACCACAAGCTGGGTGGCTTAGATGATAGAAATGTATTTGCTCACAGTTCTAGAAGGTAGAAGTTTAAGCTCAAGGTGTTGACAAATTGGTTTCCTGGTAAGAGTCTTTTCCTGGCTTATAGATGGCCACCTTCTTGCTGTGTCCTCACAGGGTATTTTCTTTCTTTTTTTTTTTTTAGGGTATTTTCTCTGTACGCATGCAGTCAGAGGGTTCTGGTACCTCTTCCTTTTTTTTTTTTTTTAACATTTTATTTATTTATTTAACAGAGAGAGAGAGAGCATAAGCGGGGATAGGGGAGTGGCAGAGGGAGAGGGAAAACCAGACTCCCTGTTGAGAAGAAAGCACAATGTGGGGCTCCATCCCAGGACCCCGATATCATAACCTGAGCCAAAGGCAGATGCTTAACCAACTGAGCCACCCAGGCATCCCATCTCTTCCTCTTCTTAAAGGAACACCAGTCCTATCAGATCCAGGCCCCATCCTTATGACCTGACTGGATTTCAATTACATCTCTAAAGGCAAACACCATCACACTGGGGGTTAAGGGCTTCAGCATATGAATTTGGTGGGGAGATAATTCAGTCCATAATACCAACTCCCCCTCCTACACAGTTTCTCCTATTATTAACATTCTGCATTAGGGAGGTACATTTGTTACAATCGATGAGTCAACATTGATAGATTATTACTAACTGAAGCCCATAGTTTATATTAGGGTTCATTCTGCGTTGTATGTTCTCTGGTTTTTGACAAATGCAATACTGATGTGTGTCCCCCACTACTGTTTCATACAAAATAGTTTCACCACCCTAAAAATATCCTGTGTTTCACCTTCTCATTCCCCACCCCCTGAACCCCTGGAAACCACTTACCTCTTTTTACTGTCTCTATAGTTTTGTCTCTTCCAGAATGTTATATAGCTGGAATCAGATAAGATGTAGCCTCTTCAGATGGGCTTCTTTCACTTAGCAATATAGGCATAAAGTGTCTCTCTGTTTGTGTATGTGTGTGTGGCTTGATAGCTCTTTTTTCTTTTTAAGATTATTTATTTATTTATTTGACAGACAGAGATCACAAGTAGGCAGAGAGGCAGACAGAGAGAGAGGAAGGGAAGCAGGCTCCCTGCTGGTCAGAGAGCCCCGATGCGGGGCTCAATCCCAGGACCCTGGGATCGTGACCTGAGCGGAAGGCAGAGGCTTTAACCCACTGAGCCACCCAGGCACCCTTGATAGCTCTTTTTTCAAATCACTGAATAATATTCCATTGTGTACATTACCACAGCTCATTTATCCATTCCTCGGCCAAAGGTTATATTGCTTGCTTCCAATTTGGGGCAATTATGAATAAAGCTGTTATAAATATTCATGCTCAAGGTTTTATGTGTATATGTTTTCAACTCATTTGAATAAATACCCAGGAGTATGATTACTGAATTATATGGTAAGTCTCTTATAGCTTTATAAAAAAATTACCAATCTTCAGGGTGCGTGGGTGGCTCAGTGGGTTAAGCCTCTGCCTTAGGCTCGGGTCATGATCCCATGGTCCTGGGATCGAGCCTGCTTTGGGTTCTCTGCTCAGCAGGGAGCCTGCTTCTTCCTCTCTCTCTGCCTGCTTCTCTGCCTACTTGTGATCTCCGCCTGTCAAATAAATAGATAAAACCTTTAGGGAAAAAAAAAAAACCTTTAAAAAAAATTACCAATCTTCTTTCCAAAAGAAAGTTGCCGAACTATCTTCCAAAGCAGTGGTACAATTTTGCATTCCCACCAGCAATAAATGAGAGTTCCTCCTGCTCTGCATCCGCTCCAGCATTTGGTGTTGTCAGTGTTTTGGACTTTAGCCACTCTAATAATCAGGCAGTGTTATCTCTCTGTTGTCTTAATTTATGATTCCCTAATGACAATGATAAGGTGGTGAGCATATTTTCATATGCTCACTTGCCATCTGTATGTGTCCTTGGGTGAGAACAATTTTTTTAAACTTTTTAAATAACCGTGGGATGGTAGATCCTCCCCTATTCTGCCACTCACCACAAATAGATAAGATACCACCCTCGAGAGGAGCTCTTGCTCACTGGGCTGCAGACACAGAGGGCAGGTTCTGAGAAGAATTAACAACCCTGAAATCTCCAGAACAAAGGCTCTAATTAAGGTATGTACTCATTAGCATCCTTGGGGAAGAAGGATAGAAGTAGGCAGGGACACTTTTATGTCCTTGGAAAAAAGCAAAGGGAAGGCAAATATTTCAAAAGCCTGACAGAAGAGGTGAATATATATAGATATTTTTTAATCTTTGCTTGTCCTGAGTGCACAAACCTGCAGATGTCTTAGTGCCCAGCCCTGGCTCTGAGGAAAGCAAGCCATGCCATTTTCTCTGCAGGATGCTAGGAGGGAGTAAAAGCTCCTACAAGACTGCGAAGTTTGTTAAGAAAATACCTCTTATCACCAGGCATCTGAGAGGAGTTTGTCCTTGGGCTGGTTACAAGGCTTCTATCAGATGAACCGTTACTCAGCTACAAGGTAGTCGAGAACTTGAAAGTCAGGTGGCTCAACTTCTAAAAGATTGGTTTGTTTTTGCTCTCCCCACAAAAGCAGCTAAATATGGAAGAGGAAAAAGGGTTCAGAGCAGAAGTAGTTTCGAGTCCTGGCTCTACGGCCTCCCTCTCTGTAACTTTAGTCAATGGACTTACCGTCTCTGGGATTCAGATTCAACCCTAATTCCAGAAACAGAAAGGAGATATGAGGGCCTGCTTCCCAGGGATTCAAGAGAAATGAATGAAAGAATGCATCTAAAACACCTTGTCCGCTGTAATAAATGATGGACATCCTTAATACTTCACATAGACTTTACAGATGAGAGAGCATGGAGGAAGAATAGGTTAGGGGTCAGCAGGAAGGATCTGGAGAAGGAATGAATTTGAGGACCACCCCTTATTCTAGGATATTAGGAGAGCAGAACAGAAGGAAGGCAAACTGAAAATTATTTTTTTTAAACAACTGTCAGACAAGTAGGAAGGAAGATGTAGGAGGAGAGACTATTATTTTGAGAGATACTAGTCACAAAAAAAAAAAAAAGACCCACGTCCATACTTCAGAAACTATGTTTTTAAACCCATTTTGGGTACAAACTTAAATAAAATTAATAACTTTAAAAATGGCTAACTTGCTAGGCATTTCCAATTATACAAAGAAAGGTGACCTAATGGACAAGGGCGTCTGAACGTTCAGCAACCAAACACATTGGAAAAATAGTGTCCAAATTGGAAGTGTCTTGAATGTAAATATCAGAGAATTATCTGTAAAAATCTGAGAATTATCATGTAATTGTTGTGTCTTCCTTCACATAAATAGAGCATATGTTTCCTTTTTAATCGTGTCCTCGTTGATGACCTTCAACAAAGTTTTATAATATTTCACATAACCGAACTGCAGTTTCTATCACATTTGTCCTTAGAAATCTTAGCAGTTTTTGTTGCTAGGATGATTGGGATCGTTTATTTCTATTGCATTTTTAAAGTAATTATTTATGGTGCTTATAAAAGCAGTGAAAAGAATGATCTGAACTCTTTAGAAGAGCGTGGCTCTATTTTTAAAACAACAGTGTGGGAAAAAAAAACAGTGTGGGGAGAAGAAAAGCAAGATACAAAAAGAGAGACGTGACAACCATTTGTGTGGGTCAAAAGTGAGCACAAAACAATATTATATATTATTGAAGGGTACAGTTAAGTATGTAAAAGTACAGGGGGAAACTGGAATGAACCATATCCGACTGGTTTCAGTAGTTGCTTCTGGGGCCTGGGGATTAGTTGGGTAGTTAAAGAGAACCTTGGCTTCATCTGTATTGCATTAGAAAGATAGGAAGACAGGGGAAGAAAGAAAAAAGAACCAAAAGCAAATCTGACAATATGTTAGCAATTGCTAATTCTAGGTATTTAAATTGTCTTCAAAAATTTTGGCTTTTCTTGTTCCACCCAGTCCCTCCGTATTGGTGAGCTGGGGCAGTTTTCAATTTTTATGAGACTGACGCGCTGCCCACTGCGCTATGGAGGCACCTCAGTTTTCAATTTTTAAAACATGTTAATAGACCTCACTCTTTAGAGATGCTTTCGGTTTACTGGAAATTTGGATGGAAATTACAGACAGTTCCCATATATGTTCCTCCCCCTACCCTGGACTCCTTGGTCTGTTTCCACTGCCGTAACAATATACCATATGCCTGGTGGCTCAAAGGGCAGAAATGTACTTTCTCACAGTTCTGGAGGCTACAAGTCTAAGGTCAAGGTGCTGACGTATTGGATTCCTGATAAGTGCTCTTTCCTGGCTTGCAGACAGTCACTTTCTCAATTTGTCCCCCTATTACCCTCTCTCTAGGCATGTACTGAGAGAGAGAGAGATCTTTGGTATCTCTTCCTCTTCTTAAAAGAACACCAGTCCAATCAGATCAGGACCTCACCCTTACAACATCATTTAACCTCAATTACCTCCTGAAGCCCTATCTCCAAATATCATCACAGTAAGAATTAGGGCTTCAATCTATGGGCACACAATTCAGTCTTTAACATCCTGACCTAACATCCCGACATCTGGCTTCCCAAAATTCATGTCTTCAAAGTATAATGTACATGCACTCCATTTCAACAGCTCCCAAAGTCTTAACCCATTCCAGCACCAATGCTAGATCCAAAATCTTACCTGGGTATCGTCTAAATCGGGTATTAGTGAGATCTGAGATACGATTCATCCTGAATTCCTCTCCAGCTGTAAGCCTGTGAGACCAGACAAATTATGCATTCGAAAATGCAGCGGTGGGACAGGCATAGGACAGACATTCCCATTACGCAGGGAACAAACCAGAAAGAACGGAGGGGTGGTGGGTCCCAGGCAAGCCTCAAAGCTAACAAGGCAAATTCAATTAGGTTGTCAAGGATAATCCTTTTTGTCCAGGTGCTCTGCCCTCTGGGCCCACTAGGTGGCAGCATCACCTTGGGGCCCCAGGCGGGAGCCCCGCCCGCAAGGCCCGGAGCCGCAGGGCCTCCTGCGGAAAGGGGAGGGAACAGTCTTGCCCCTTGCACCTGTGCGGAGAGTGCCTTCTGTAATGTATTCTGTCATTCCTTCGTTTTCTTGAAGGATGAAATGTACTCGCAGGCAAATGGCTCTATTGTCCCATCTTGTAGAATCCTAGAAGTTCAAACGCGTTGGTTTATTTGGTCCTGTCTCTGCAGTTTGGGCCAAACCGGCAGCGTCTCTATCCCTAGCTTCTGTTGCAACGGCTCCATGGGTGGGGCGCCTGGCTGGCTCAGTGCGTTAAAGCCTCTGCCTTCCTCCTGCTCAGGTCCGGCCACATCTTGGGCGTACTCTCCAGAAACACTGCCTCATGTCTGTGGTTCGGACAGGCTTCCGAATCTTCGAGTTCTGATTCCTCTTTGTCTAACGACTCCTTCCACTTACCTCTCTCCTCTAGCATTTTACAATTATGGGCACAGAGAAGCCTCTTAACACTTGGCTTAGGAATACGCCAGCCAAATATCCAATCATCCGCAAAAGGCTAGAAACAATTCAGCCAAGTTCTCTGCCACTTAGAGCAAGAATCTAATTCCTCCACTTCTGATAACGTGTTCCTCATTTCTGCCGGAGACCTCGCCTTTCGCATCCATATTTCCTCCCCCGTTCTGTCCACGATGATACCTGTATGCTCCCAGGCCACGGAAGCTCTCTTTGCAACCCTCTCTTTGTCCCGAGCCCTCAGCATAACCACGTTTACTGTCCACATGACCACCAACAGTGTCTTCAAAGCAACCTCGGCTTTTTCTAGCATGTGCGAAGGATCCTCCACCCATTCCCACGTCCAAAGCCACGTGGGTATTTGCTGTAACGGCATCCACTCCTCAGTATCAGGCTGCCATAACGAAAAGCCAGACTGGGTGGCTTAAACAAAAGAAATTAATTTTGTCGCGGTCCTGGAAGCTAGAGGTCCAAGATCAGGGTGCCAACAGGGCCGGTTTCTGGTGAGACCTCTCTTCCTGGCTTGCAGCCATCCATCTTCTTGCTGTGTCCTCCTTGGTCTTTTCCCTGTGCATGCAGAGAGAGAAAAAGAGAGAGAGTGCGCGCGCTTGCAAGCTTGGGTGACTCTTCTTCTTATAAGGACACCAGGCCTAAGGATTGGAACTTACCTCCTTACGGGCTCATCTCCAAATACGGTGACATAGGTGTGTCTTGGTCAGTTTGGGCTGCTATAACAGAATAACAGAGACTGGGTGGATTATAAACAACTGGAATTTAATTCTCACTATTCTAGAGACTGGGAAGTCCAAAATCAGGATGCCAGAAGGCTCTGGTGAGAACCCTGTTCCAGGTTGCAGAGAGCCGTCTTCTCCTTATAACCTCACATGGCTGCGAGCACAGAGAAGAAGCAAGCTGTCTTGTGATTCTTATAAGGGCATTCATTGTATTCATGAGGGCTCTACCCTCCTGTGACCTCATTTAACCCAATTACTTCCCAAAGAACCCACTGCTTAATACCATCACAAGGTGGGGTAAATTCATTTAACATATGAATTTTGGGAGGACACAAGCATTCAACCTATTACAGGCCTTTAGGACTTCAGCATATGAATGGGGGGAGGCAGTTGGAATTCAACCTATGTTTTTAAATAAAAATATTTTTAAGGAATGAATCTCTCTTAGGTGTCTCTCTGACCTGGTCCTCCTGCTTTGATGGATTATACACTGGAGCCCAATGTGACGACGGTAACCGACTACTACTATCCTGATACCATGTCAAGCCCCTGCGATGGGGAACTTATCCAAAGAGACAGCAAGTCACTTCTTGCTGTCTTTTACTGTGTCTTGTTTGTATTCGGTCTTCTGGGAAACACCTTGGTCATCCTTGTCCTTGTAGCCTGCAAGAAGCTGAGGAGCATCACCGACGTATACCTCTTGAACCTGGCCCTCTCTGACTTGCTTTTTGTCTTCTCCTTCCCCTTCCAGACCCACTATCAGCTGGACCAGTGGGTGTTTGGGACTGTAATGTGCAAGGTGGTCTCTGGTTTTTATTACATTGGCTTCTTCAGCAGCATGTTCTTTATCACCCTCATGAGTGTGGACAGGTACCTGGCAATCGTCCATGCGGTCTATGCCATGAAAGTGAGGACAGCCAGGATGGGAACAGCCCTGAGTCTGGCCGTGTGGCTGATTGCTATCATGGCCACCAGCCCATTACTAGTGGTGTACCAAGTGGCCTCTGAAGAGGGCATTCTACAGTGTTATTCTTCTTACAATCAACAGACTCTGAAGTGGAAGATCTTCATCCACTTTGAAATGAATATCTTAGGTCTGTTGATCCCATTCACCATCCTTCTGTTCTGCTACATTAGCATTCTGCACCAGCTGAAGAGCTGCCAAAATCACAAGACCAAGGCCATCAAATTGGTGCTCATTGTGGTGATCACATCTTTACTCTTCTGGGTCCCATTCAATGTGGTCCTCTTCCTCACTTCTCTGCTCAACATGAACATCTTGGATGGATGTGTCCTGAGCCAGCGGCTGATTTATGCCACTCATGTCACAGAAACCATTTCCTTCACTCACTGCTGTGTGAACCCTGTGATCTATGCTTTCATGGGTGAGAAATTCAAGAAACACCTCTCAGAAATATTCCAGAAGATTTCCAATTATGGCTTCTTCTTTGTAGGAAGACAAATACCTAGGAAGGGCTGGGAAAGATCTCCCTCCTCCTGTCAGCACCCTTCCCGTTCCTCCAGCACAGACTACATTTTGTGACGGGGGTGTTTCTTTTAGGAGACAAAAATGATTTACACTGGAGTCTGAGGCTACTTGAAGGGATACTCTTAGAAATGTGGTTACAGACACAAGGCATATTTCATGGCGGTTAATGAACTCCTGCTATTGCAAATTAATCTTCTCAGATTTCAAATATTTTGTTACTGTTTCCTGGAAATAGTCTATATATCTCACTATTTAGTAAAATGCTAGCTTTGGGATTTGTTTCTTAGTTTTGTAGTGCCTTTATCCTATCTTAATTTAAATTTTATCAAATGTTTTTTCACATCTATTAAGGTGATCATATGTTTCCTCTGTCTTTCTGTTAATTTGGTGAACTACATCATCTGACTTTCTTATTTTAAATCAACCTGTATTTTCCCTGGAAAAAATGACCTCTTGTTCATGATCATTTTAATAAATAATTGGATTCTTGAAAAACTTATATCTGTGTTCATGAGAAATATTACCCTGTAATTTTTCCTTTAAAATGTCCTAGTCAAACGTGGCAGGGTGTCCACTATCACCACTGCTGTTCAACATAGTACTAGAAGTCCTAGCCTCAGCAATCAGACAACAAAGAGAAATAAAAGGCATCCGAAATTGGCAAAGAAGTCAAGCTCTCATTCTTTGCAGATGACATGATACTCTATGTGGAAAATCCAACAGACTCCACCCCAAAATTACTAGAACTCATAAAGGGATTCAGCAATTTGGCAGGATATAAAATCAATGCCCAGAAATTAGTTGCATTTCTATATACTAACAATGAGACAGAAGAAAGAGAAATTAAGGAGTTGATCTCATTCACAGTTGCACCAAAAACCATAAGAGACCTAGGAATAAACCTAACCAAAGACATAAAGGATTTGTACTGTAAAAACTATAGAACACTTACAAAAGAAATCGAGGAAGACACAAAGAGATGGAGAAATATTCCATGCTCATAGATTGGAAGAACAAATATTGTTAAAATGTCTATGCTACCTAGAGCAATCTATATATCCAATGCAATCCCTATCAAAACACCATCAACTAAATAAGTAATCCTAAAATCCATATGGAACAAGAAAAGACTCTGAATAGTCAAAGGAATGCAGAAAAAAGAAAGACGAGACTGGTGGCATCACAGTTCTTGACTTTAAGCTCTATTACAAAGCTGTCATCATCAAGACAGCATGGTACTGGCACAAAAACAGACACACAGATCAATGGAACAGAATAGGGAGCCCAGAAATGGACTTCCAACTCTGTGGTCAACTAATCTGTGACAAAACAGGAAAAGAAAATCTTATGGAACAAAGACAGTCTTTTCAACAAATGGTGTTGGGAAAATTGGACAGCCACCTGCAGAAGAATGAAACTGGACCATTTCCTTACACCAAACACAAAAGTAGACTCAAAATGGATGAAATACCTCAATGTGAGGCAGGAATCCATCCTAGAAGAGAACACAGGCAGCAACTTCTGTGACTCGGCGGTAGCAACTTCTTGCTAGACCCATCTCCAAAGGCAAGGGAAACAAAGGCAAAAATGAATTATTGGGACATCATCAAGATAAAAAGCTTTTGCACAGCAAAGGAAACAGTCGAGGGGTGGGGGGGACAAAGGACAACCAACAGAATGGGAGAAGATATCGCATCTTATCAGATAAAGGGCTAGTATTCAAAATCTGTAAGAAACTTATCAAACTAAACACCCAAAGAAGAACTAACCTAGTCAAGAAATGGGCAGAAGACATGAACAGACAGTTCTCCAAAGACATCCAAATAGCCAATAGACACATGCAAAAATGTTCCATATTACTTGGCATCAGGGAAATACAAACCACAATGAGATACCACCTCACCTCAGTCAGAGTGACTAAAATGAACAAGTCAGGAAACGACAGATGTTGGTGAGGTTGCAGAGAAAGGGGAACCCTCTTACACCGTTGGTGGGAATGCAAGCTGGTGCAGCCACTCTGGACAACAGTGTGGAGGTTCCTCAAAAAGTTGAAAATAGAGCTACTTTACAACCCTTCAATCTCACTACTAGGTATTTACCCTAAAGACAGAAATGTAGTGATCCAAAGGGGCACATGCACCCAAATGTTTATAGCAGCAATGTCCACAATAGCCAAACTTTGGAAAGAGCCCAGATGTCCATCGATGGATGAGTGGATAAAGAAGATGTGGTATATATATATAAAATAGAATACTCAGCAATTAAAAAAACCAAAAATACAAAAATGAAATCTTGCCACTTGCAATGACCTGGATGGAACTAGAAAATATTATACTAAGTGAGACAAGTCAATCAGAGAAAGACAATTATCATATTATCTCACTCATATGTGGAATTTAAGAAACAAAAGATCATAGGGGAAGAGAGGAAAAAATAAAATAAGATGAATTCAGAGGGAGAAAAACCATAAGTGACTCTTAATCATAGGAAACAAACTGAGGGTTGCTGGAGGGGAGGAAGGTGAGAGGATGGTGTCACTGGGTGATGGACATTAAGGAGGGCACATTATGTAATGAGTGCTGGGTGTTATATAAGACTGATGAATCACTGACTTCTACTTCTGAAACTAATAACACATTAAATGTTAATTAATTGGGGATGCCCGGATGACTCAGTCTGTTAAGGGTCTGCCTTCAACTCCCAGAGTCCTAGGATTGAGTCCCACATCAGCCTTCTTACTCAGGAGGGAGCCTGCTTCTCCCTCTGCTTGCAGCTACCCTTACTTGTGTTCTCTCTCTCTCTGACAAATAAGTAAAAATCTTTTTTTAAATGTTAATTAATTGAATTTAAGTAAAAAGGAAAAAAATTTTTAAGAAGTAAAATGTCCTGATCAGATCTGCAACGACATGGATGGACTTAGATGTATTATGCTAAGTGAAATAAGTCATAGATAGAAAAACAGATACCATGTGATTTCACTTGTATGTGGATGTTTTTTTAATAAAGATTTTATTCATTTAATTGAGAGAGAGAGCGTGAGAGGGGAGAATGTCAGAGGGAGGAGCAGATTTCCATGGAGCTGGGAGCCCAATGAGGGACTCGATCCCCGGACTCTGGGATCATCACGTGAGCCAAAGGCAGTTAACTGAGCCACCCAGGCGCCCCTTGTATATGGAATTTAAGAAAGAGAACAAATGAACCAAAGAGAGAGAGAGAGACAGAGAGACAGAGAGAGAGGGAACAAACAAACAAACCCCAGATTCTTAAATACAGAAAATGAACTAGTGGTTGACAGAGGGGAGGAGGGATGGGATGTATGAAATAGAGAATTAAGAGGTACAAACTTCCAGTGTTAAAATAAGCCAGTCCTGGAGATGAAAAGCACAGCATAGGAAATACAGTCAGTATTGTCTGGTGACTTACTGTGTATGGGCACTGAGATGAGCACTGAGAAATGTACGGAATTGTTGAATCACTATATTATATAACTGAAACTAATATGATACTGTATGCTAATTATACTTTAATTTTTAAAAATGTCCTCGTCAGATTTGATCTCCAAGAATATGTTTGAAAGTATTCCTTTTGCCGCTACTCTGAAAGACTTTGTGCAAAATATTGGGTGTTACTTCCCCCTTAAAGGTTTAGTAAAATCCATTAGTGAAGTCATCTGTGATTTCTCCATAGCAAGATTTCCAATTATGCATTCAGTTCCTTTGGCAGATAAAGATTATTCAGATTTTCTGTCTTTGCTTGTCTCAGTTTTGGGAAGTTGTGATTATAAAGGAATTTTCCCAGTTTAAGTTGTCAAATTAGCATAAGGTTCCTTCTAATATCTTTTTATATTATTTTTATGAGAATATGAAGTAATGTCCTTTTTCATTCTTAATTCACACCAAATCATTTGTGCTTTGTATTTTCTCTTTTGTTCCTGATCAGTCTTACGAGGTTTATCAATTTTATTAATCTTTTCAAAAAACCAGCTTTCGGATTTGTTAATTTTCTGTTTCCATCTTTACACTGATTTCTGCTCTTGTCTTTTTAAAAAAAAGATATATTTATTAGAGAGAGAGAAGAAACACAATATGTATAAAATCTAAAAATCACCTTTAGATAGAATATTCTGTCGGATCCCATTATATAGTATACTAAAGGATGATTTCTGATTTCAGGGCAATTTTTTTCCTTTTCTTTTCCAAACTAACAACATAATTTCAATAACAGTTGATACATTCTGCAAAACTGACACACATTATATTGACCAGATAGCCTACTCATTTTAGGAAAGCATCCCAACAGCTTTATCTTGAAATGTTTAAATATGTGCTTAGGACATTCACACAATACTCCTCCAAAAAGTGTAAACCTCGAAAACCGTGAGAAGTTTGTTGCTTCTTTCTCCTGCTTTAGACACAAATTTACTCTATTCTGAATATCCCGTGAACTCCATTATTATGTTGGATCACTAATAACGAAAGACAAACTCCTCATTCTGAATGTCCAGACACTGAAATTCTCATCGAAATGTAACCATGTAGCAATTTCCTGATAATCTGTGTCTTCATAAAACTTTCTTTATACTGTCATCTCCTTTCTTGGTAGATCACTTTTTCTTGGAGTGATTTCTTACACTGATGCCAGTAATTGTAATAAGTACTTAATTAATAGTTGTTGAATGAATAAAGGAATGGGCACCTGGAACAAGATAGGGCTGAGAACTAGGGTGAGGTAGGTATGCAGGACTTCTACCTGGCTCTCAGGCTAATGCAAGCCACACCAGAGAGTTGGGAGATGCTCTGGGGCGCAGAGCATCTTTGAGGAAAATGCCCACACATAAGCAAAGTTTTGCCAACAGTTCTGCATTACTCAGAGCCCCCCTCCAGCCCAGGTTATGCATTCCTGATACAGGGGTTCAAACTTACCAGGGACTGCTTTAGCAATTTTAGCAAGGTCTGCCTCTTTAAGAAACTGCACAGAGCACCAACAACCTGAAAGTCATATCCATGACCCATCCACAGTATCCTCCATGAGTTCTTTATAAACTCCACCATCGTGGGGCTTCAGGCAGCCCTGGGATGGGGAATAATCCTTACACTAAACTGGAAGTGGCTGCTGGGAACCTGAAAAGCCCAAAAGAGGTGGCAGACGATGTCTGATACCGTTCTGATTTGACTCATTAATTCATGCATGTATTTAATACATAGGTCTGTTTTCCCCAGGCAGTGCAAGTACCAATGCCCAGAGGTGAGAGCGAGCATGTCAGGTTCCCAGAACTCCAGAAGCAGAAGTGTTGAGAGGTAGGGAAGGGAGGACAAAGAGCAGGTCAGAGAGAAAGCCTGGAGCCTGACCTGCCATGTTAAAGAATTCTGGCCTTATCCAGAAGAAGTATACGTAGAACAACAAAATGGTCAGATTTGCATGTTGGAAGGATCCCCACTTGCACACGAGGACTTGTAGTCTGGTAAGCCTCAGTGACCCAGTGGTCACAATTCCAAGACAGTCTTTTCCCTGCCACTTCCCTACCCTGCTACTTTCCACATGCCCTCCAGGCTTTCCTCCTGAAGTGGTTCACCTTGGTTGGCCATCTGGCTTATCATGCCGACTTACGTCCAAGCCTTTACAACAGGAGGCTCACCCAGAGACTCCCTTTCTCTGGCAGACAGAGGAGAGGACCAGACATATGTGGCCAGCCCTCCTCCCAGTAATTCTGGATAATCCGTCACATGACAACCCCTTCTTGTTCCTTCTAACCGGTTATTATTCGTATTTGCCGGTGCCAACCAGTCCTTCCTGCTCTTGGACAGTTCCTACTTTTTTCTGGCTTGTTTATTGGCTTACTCAGTTTCCTGTATATGCCTTTCTTGCCTACACAGATGGAAAGAAATATAGATTCTCATTTATAGGACATTACAAAAAGTAATGATCCCAATCCTCACTGCTTTCCTGCTGGGATCTCTTTTGCCAGCAAGTAGATGGTAGAGCAGCATTTGAATTCAGTCTCCATAATTTCTTCCCTTAGTACACTGTACTTCCTGCTGTTTGTTCCTTAACTGCACTGAGCATCAGTTTTCAAGCCTGTAAAATGAGAATAACACCATTAGTCAGGTATCCTGCTGTCCTGGAGGCCAGGAGCCACGAGCCACAACCTGCTGGGAACAGGGCTCTTGCTCCCTCTAGTGGTCAGTTTGAGCTGCGATCCTGTAGAGTGAAGGAGGCCCCATGCAGAAGCTGAAGGGACAGGAAGAGGCAGTTGGAAGGCTTCTGATTTTATATGACTAACCTGTCAGAATTTCTGTTTTGAGATTCTCAGCAACAGTGCAGGTGTTCAACGAGTGTTTGGACTGTATGTATCGTAGGCTTCGCACTTGAACTCTAAGTCATCTAAATCCTCCCCATGACCCTTGGAGATGATACTGTACAGGGAAATCTTACCTAAATTTTAGACCTTGGTAATGAGGGAGAGGACACATTTGCTTACTTTACAGGCAGGATTTTCGCCTGCCAAAAATCAGTGCGTTTCAGATTAGTATTTGGTATTCAGTTGATAGAAACTGTGGCATCCAGTATCCACGGGTAGTTCACTCCTCACACTGCAAACGTCTTCTCCCCAGAAGTCACTGTTCTCCCCTCAAGGGAGTGTGGGGCCATTCACGGAGGTGGAAGTTAGGGCAGTGGGGTTTCCTGAGGACCTCCCTTGGGGGTAGGGCTTAGAGAGCCTTTCTGCCTTGGAAACCTGTTCCTCCTGAAGGGTCAGTCCCCAACCTAAGGCTCCCTCTCTGACCCGACTCTTCTCTCTAGTCCAGAGGATAGAACACGCCCACCTCCTTCTCCAGATCACAGAGATGGGGAGTCATGGCTTTGAGTATGTCATCTTCCACAAGGACTCAGAGAAGTGTGTCTGCTTGTTCTAGAGTGGGCCCCTCCTGGAATCTGGGTGAGGCTGGAGGAACAGCTAAGCAGGCAGCTCTAATGGGCTTTTTTCTTGGCCAAAGAGCAGGGACGGGGCCCTAGGCTAGCTGGTGAGTCTGTGACTCCTGTAAGCAGGTTCTTAGTTACTGTCATGTGGGGGGACATCAACCTTATTCTACTGGCTCCCTGGAGAAGGGCGGCCCACTGGCCCTTCAGTGACCCACCCCGGATAGGGCCCCTCCATGTTTAGGGATTTCTTTACTGAGTCTCAACTTCCTAAATGGCAGTGGACAGAGGGGATATTAAACACAATAAGGGAGAAAATTATGCCTTTTCAGTGTGAGTACATGCTTGACCCTGTATAGGGAGCTTTGGTATATAAATTGCTCACAAAAATTCTTAGAAGGAGATAGTCCTTTCTCCTATCTTACAGATGAAGATACAGATGCCCAGAGTGGTTATGTGACTGAGGTCACACGGTTAGAAATGTGGGATTCAGAATCAGGTCTCTATCGCTGCACCATTCTGTTTCCTCCAGAAACTAACCCAGGAGGGAAAGCAAGATTCAGCAGAATTCGAGGGTGAGGCTGGTGGTGGGGTGAAGGGCTTCTTTGGCCATTTTGAATAGCTCATCCCCTTTTAAGCAGGTGCAGCTTGCCTCAGACAATGTTGCTTCTCTTCCCCTGACATTTGTCTTCCCTCACTTTTCTGCTCCACCCTGAGGGAGGTAAGTCTGATCCTGGATGACAGGAGACCTTTGGCATTCTGCCTCACCAGCAACTGGCTGTGCCAAGTGAAATCCTGGGTGACTATTTCTCCCCTCCTCTGGGCCTGCAGGATCATCCACAGTGGTATGCTAGGCACCCTGATAGACACCATGTTTTTCATGATGGCATACAACAGTGCCAGTGCATCCTTACAGGCACCTGAGCATCACCTTCAAGAGGTCTGTTTCCCTGGGGCACCTGGAAGGCTCAGTCGGTTAAGCTGCGAACTCTTGATTTCAGCCCACGTCATGATCTCAGGGTCGTTAGATGGAGCCTCGCTTCAGGTTCACCTGGACGTAGAGCCTGCTTATGATTCTCTCCTTCTCCCTCCTTCTCCCCGCCCTTATTTTCCCTTGCACTCTCTCAATTAAAAAAAGAGAGAGAGAGAGAGAGACGGAGAGATATCTGTTTCCTTGTGTGTGCCCAAGTTAGGTGTGAGCTGCTGTGGGGTTATTCCATGTATTATGAAGGAAAATAAGGACTCACGCAGCAATCCTGATGGCAAAGAGGACATTCTACTTTTGCTTTTCTCATGGGCCAATCTTAGATGTTCCTTTTTAAGCCAAGGACAAGGTAACAATCTTGAAGATGGTTATTTGTTCAAATGTAAACATAATCTACATAGGATGCTGGTGGGTTATTTTTGGCCACCTCTGATTTAGGGAAACGCCAACCAGTGTGCTTGTAAATATCTAAGTCCGTCTACAAAAAATTACTGGGCCCCTACTGAAATGATAATTCCTTACACTGAATTTGTCTCTTACTTAAAACTGACATGCACAATACTTCATTTGATCTTTACTGTAATCCTGGGAGGTAGGTACTTTTATCTCCAATTTGAGAAATGGGGAAGCTGAGGTGAATGCCCAGATAGCAGGTGACAAAGTCAAGATCAGATGCAGGCATCTCTGCCTGCTCCCAAGGGCCACTTTCCCTGCATGCTAGTGCTCTGCCTCAGTGGGCTCTCAAGGGCACACAGGGATGGGGAGGACATAGCCCCTGTCCCCCAAGGAGGGGAAACAGGTGCATTGGTCAGAGTTCTCCAGAGAAATATATATATGTGTGTGTGTATATACATATATATAAATACCATAGTAATATATCAATCAATATAGCTATATAATATAGTATAAATATTAATATAAATATATTAATATCTATCAATACATTAATATATAGACTAATAGTAATATATAATCTATTAATATCATAGTATATATTATATTATATATTTTGTATTGTATATTATATGTAATAACAGTACATAATAGAAAACATAAATTATATATTATGTATAATACATAATAATAAATCATATATTTATATATTATATTATGTTAATTATATAGTATTAATATATTATGTAATATTAATTATATAATTATTAATATGTAATAGATCTTAGATAGATTTATTTCAGGTAATTGGCTTATGCACTTGTGACGACTGGTAAACCCGAAATCCACAGGGCAGGCCATCATGTTGGAAACTTTTGAGAAGAAGTATGGGGCACCTGGGTGGCTCAGTGGGTTAAAACCTCTGCCTTCGGCTCAGGTCATGATCTCAGGGTCCTGGGATTGAGTCCCGCATTGAGTCCCTCATCGGCCTCCCTGCTCAGAGGGGAGCCTGCTTCCTCCTCTCTCTCTCTCTCTCTGCCTGCCTGCTTGTGATCTCTCTCTGAATTTGAATAAATACATTCAAAAAAAATCTTAAAAGAAACTTTTGAGAAGAACTAAAGCTGCAGTCTTGAGGTAGAATTTCTTCTTCGTCAAGGAAGCCTCAATTTTGTTCTTAAGGCCTTCCAGCTGATTAGGTTAAGCTCGCTCAGATTATTGAAGATAATCGCCTTTGCTTACAGGGTACTGATTGTAGATGTTAATCATGTCTACAAAATACCTTCCCAGCAACTCCTAGATTAGTGCTGATTGAATAACTGGGAATTGCTGCACCCGGGTGGCTTCACTGGTTAAGCATCTGCCTTTGGATCAAGTCATGATCCCCCTCTCAACAGGGAGCCTGCTTCTCTCTCTCTCTTTCCCTCCTCCTGCTCTCTCCCTCTCTCTCACACATTCTGTGCTTTCTCTCTCTCTCTCTCTAATAAATAAATAAAATCTTTAAAAAAATGAATAGCTGGGGATTATCACCTAGTCAAGGTGACTCATAAAACTCAGCATCTCACAAGGAATGCTAGTTTACTGACAGGGCCGTTCTGCCCCTGATGAATACAGCTCACCATGTGCGGGTACAGCTACTTGGTAGTAGAGAACTTCTGCAGGTGGGTCCTGCTCACCACTGTGGGCATTTCAAGCTGGTCAGGAGCTGAGAGAAAACACGTGCTTACGTTTGTAAACTTTTAGCCAAAAGGTAGTATATTTTTCCTCACTGGGAAGATGGCAGGAAAACTCGAAGAGCTTGGTTGTTATAGAAGATAGGGAAATGGTTTGTCATAATGTGGCTTCTATGTGATGATTAAACACAAAATGCCACATGACCTGGGTTTGCTTCGCAGCTGCTTCCTCTCATTGACCCTGACATCTTGGCCCTTGGAATAGAATCCCAAGACCCCCACTCTGCAGGGGCATGCCCCCAAACCCTACCCCCCATACACACCTCAGAGTCTTCTACCACTTTCTCGGAGACCAGCCCACGAATAGCTCTCCCTCACAGTCCAGTCATCCCCCGCTCGGTGGTGAGGCTGGAGGCAAAGTCACTGGCACAGAAGGAAGAAAGGCATCCCTCTCTTGCAAAGCCTTTGAAACAGCGACAGGACCGTCATCTTTGCCGAAGCTTCTGGCAAAGCCTTTAGAATCTTTTTCCTGCTGGTTGAGACCAGGCACAGAGGTTGACTTCCTCAACTGCTGAGGGCAATGTGTGCTCTTGGAGACTCTGAAGACTGATCTTTCAGACTGTGTTTGGGGTCAAGGGGATGTTCAAATGGAGAGGAACTCATATTAGTTACACGATGGAGCCCATCATAACATTCACCACTCTGGCAGCCACTAGCTGTAAAGAGGTTTCTGAAGATAGAGGGAGGGGACTGTGGCCATACCGTGTGCCTCATGTCTCCCCTCTTGACCCCTCCTGGCTTCCAAAGGGCAAAAATGGACTCATTGGTTTGACAACAGTAGAGGGAATCTGGATAATTCCAGAAGCAGCTCTGGCTCCAGGCACACAGAAAGGAAAAGTCTCCCTGAGCTGGTTTCCTGGAAGTATGGGGGGCAACTCATCGATGTTCTCTTCAGGATTCCCGCCATCTTCTTCTGAACAAAGTGACACAGGTTCGAAGCCCTGTAAGGCTCATCTCCTGCCCTGGAGGGCAGGGAACCAAAGCTGCCTTGGGAGCAGATTCTGTCTCCCATTCATCTCCAGTTTCTGTGCTTACTCCAGCTTTTTCCTTCTTGGATGGTGGAAACTCCTCCAGATGTCAAAGCTTGTTATGAATAAAGCTGTAAAAGGGGGTCATGCATCCAAATTGACATGTATTTCTTCCTGGATTGAAAGTGACTACAGTCACCAGGATGGGAAAGCATCATGAAACCTTAACACCCAACTCATAAAAAAGGGGCCATGTTGGGTTTGGAGGATCAAATGTGTAAGTGGGGGTAGTTAGGTCATAGAAGCAAAAATCACCTTCCACTGACTACAGATGAGTCAGGAAAGCCGTACCTGATGTTAATGATCTTGTTTCAAACTAACGTCACATGCAGTGTTTTCACCATATATTTTTCTTTTATTTCTTAACTCACTGCTCCAAGTTTTGCCATTAGGTAAGTATTGCTCCCAGACCCTCCCTTATCTGCTAATGGGTAATGCTTCTTTCACATGATCTCATGTTTCCACATCTCCAAGAACACAGGGGAAGGATGGGTGAGGACGAGGAACTCTGGGTTTCAGGGCTGGGAGTATGGCAGGAACAAATATAGTGGGGGAAAACCTGGCAGGCACCTACCATCCTTGGAAGACAGCCCATTTCTTCTGAGCCCAGAGCTAAGCCAATATACCTGCTGGGGGCAGGGGGGCCAGGCAGCAGGCTTTCATTGTGGGTCCCACCTCTGCCCTAAGCAGGGAGTGGCTAAGAGCAGCCTCTGAAATACACCAATCCACTGTTTCTCAAAAGTAGGAATCCTTGCCCTATGGGGGGGGGGGACGGGGGGGACGGGGGGGGGGGGACGTAGCTGTCCCTTTAAAAAGAAGTTTTAGGGGTGCCTGGATGGCTCAGTGGGTTAAGCCTCTGCCTTCAGCTTGGTCAGTGATCTTGGGGGCCCTGGGATCAACCCCCCCCATCAAACCTGGGATGAAGCCCTGCGTTGGGCTCTCTGCTCAGTGGGGAGGCTACTCCCAGCCCCCCACCCCCCCACTCCCCAGCCCCCCACCCCACCCCGCTTGTGATCTCTATGTCAATAAATAAATAAAATCTTTAAAAAAATAAAAATAAATTTTAGCTTAGTCATCTACAACTGCACAAAGAAAATGAGCCTCAAGCTTAGAACAAGGGGTAGCGAAGTATTAAACCACCACCAGACAGATTTGTATGTGTATTTCTTAATGTTTGTGATTTGCTTGATCCCTTCTGGTGACAAAAAACCACTTTCTTGCCTGTTCGTTGTGCCTCAATAGCATGGGAACAAAGTCTTAAAAAACAGCATCTTACTTCCTAAATTATCCCTGACCTAGATTTCCCTGGTGGAGACCGGATACAGGAAAGTAGTGAAGCCTGTCACCATGAGAAGTTTGCACTTTCTTCTGCAGATAACCAGGGACATTGAAGGTGTGTCCCTGCGTTTTTCAACAGGTTTGTCAGGATCCCAGCAGCGATACCTTTCCACAGCTCCGCCAGAGAGGAGTAATGGGAAGCTGGGAGACCATAAATGTTATTCCCAGAGCGAGCCCTGATGAGAGATAAACCATAATCTTAAACAGCTAGACAATGTGATCTAATAGATACGTAGTGAGCCACGTGTAATTTTTAATAATCCAGTAGCCATACTGAAGTTGAAGAAAAAAGGGGCGCTTGGATGGCTAAGTTGGTTAAGTGTCTGATTTCAGCTCAGGTCATGATCTCAGGGTCCTGGGATCCAGTCCTAGGACTGACTCTCAGGGGATTGCTTCTCCCTCTCTCTCTCCCTCTGTTCTCTCACTTTCTCAAATAAATAAAATCTTTAAAAAATAGGTGAAATTAATTTTAATAATATATTTCACCCAAAATATCCAAAACATCATTTCAACATGTAATAACAATTATTAATAAGTTATTTTACTATATTGCTCCAAGTCTTAGAAAGGCAGTGTATGGGGGCGCCTGGGTGGCTCAGTTACCCAACGAAGCCTGGGATTCTCGATGTCCACTGAGGTCATAATCTCCTGTGCTGAGATAGAGCCCCGAACAACCGCTGAAGATTCCCTCTCTCCCTCTTCCTAGGCACCACTGCCATCCCTCCTCCCCGCACTTGTACACGCGGGCTCTCTACAAAAAAAAAAAAAAAAAAGGGGGGGGGAGGAGAAGGAACAAAAAAGAAATGCGGTGTATGGATGACTTATGAGCACATGTCAATTCCTTCGCTAAATTTTAAGCGCTCAAAGGGAAATATGGGTCTGTTAAAGTTTGTTGAACAGAAAAATATTCACTGCTTCCATTTTTCATACAAATTAACTAAAATTAAATACAATTTAAATTTCTGGACGTCAGGCATATGAGCCACATTTGAAGTTCAACAGGCACGGATGGCTACGGGCTATGTACCCCGCAGAGCACGTCTGGATTGCAGACACGTTCACACCTTGCCCCAGACCTTGCAGCCTGAGGCAGGCCTCCAGGCTCCAGGAGCGGGGGAGCAGCGGGCCCTGCAATTCTGGACATGTTCACCAGGTGGCATTAAAGAGAACATCCTCACCAGCTCGAGAGGAGCGCGCAGCCCCGGAAGCGAAATCCCAAGGTTGCGCTCAGTTCCTCCGGCTTTCTCCACCTCCGCATACACATGTGGGGTCCAAAAGCGTGCAGCCGGGCAGAATGGGCGGGAGAGCAGAGCGGCGGGGTCTGCAGGGCGAGTGAAGAGCTGTGAGCAGGTCCGGGTGGGCCACGCGGAGCCACGCAGGGGCGGTAGGCGCGCAGACCCGGCGTCCGACGGCGCGGACTGCAGAGCCCCCGCCCGCGAGCGCGTCGCCGGGCCACTGCTGCCGCGTCGCCTTCTCCCGCGAGATCGCCAGCGCTGGGCCCGAGCTCCCACTAACGCACCCAGAGCCCGGCCTCCTCTCCAATGTTTCAGAAGTCACGGCCGGCGCTGCTGCAGCCTCAGGATGTTGGAGACAAGGTGGAGACGCTTATGGTAAACTGCGGGGAAGGGACACAGGGGTTCCGAAACCGCCGGCTCGTGGAGGGAAATTCGGGAGGTAGCCAAGGCTCAGCGGCTCTCTGGGCGCCTTTTCCGCTCCCTGGGTGTGCGCCGAACAGGTTGGGGAGACGTGGCGGGAGAGGGATGGGTTGGTCAAGGGGATTGAAAAGAGAGGGGCGAGGGAGGAGAGGAGTTGCATCCCCCTTGGACAGGCAGGCGACGGTCTGTCTGCTGCTTTGGCGTCGGGTAGGGTGGCGGAATTGCCCGGGCCTTGGGAGTGTCGGGGAGTGTGCCGGTGCGACCCCGAGCCGCGTGCGAGCGCCACCGGACGTTGCTTTAAGTTGGATGCCTAGAGCGACAGAGGTGGAGGGACGCTGGGGCAGGTATCTGGACCACCGCAAGGTCCGGTAGTAGCCCCAGACGGGAGAAGAGGTGGGTGCCCGAGGGAGGTGAGTCAGGACGGCACTGGGCCCCCCCGGGCGGGACGAGAGGATTGCTTCTCGGTCTCCACCTTCTAGCCGGCGAGAAATGGGGGAGGGGCAGTAGGGCCGCGAGGCCACGCTCCTGAGTCCAGATTGGCTGCGACGGTCGTGCCGCCGGGTCTCCATTGGTGGAGGCGGAGGCGGGGCTGGGCAGGCGGGTCCTTGAGGGCGGTCTGGCTGAGCGGCTGCCTGTGGGTGGAGGCAGCAAACGCAGGACGTTACCTTGCGCCGCGCGGCGCCGCCACTCACGTTCTCTCCGAGGTCCCCTCCGCCAGCATGGGCGGCGCGATGGATCAAGTGGTTTTTTTAATCCTTCAAAAAGGCAGCAGCTGCGGGTCCACTTTCCATCTTTGAAAGCGTACTTACCTATTTCTCTTTCTGGGTCCTCCAACTCTGGCCTGGAGACTTGATTGGATTTAGTTATCTAAAGGAAATTAAGAATTGCTTATGGAGTGGCCCCTGGGTGGCTTAGTCGTTAAGCGTCTGCCTTCGGCTTAGGTCATAGATCCCAGGGTCATGGGATCCAGGCCCGCGTCGGGCTCTCTGCTCAGAGGGAAGCCTGCTCCTCCCGCTCCCCCTGCTTGTGTTCCCTCTCTTGCTGTGTCTCCCTCTGTTAAATCTTAAAAGAAAAAAAAAAAAGAAAGAAAAAAGAATTGCTTGTGGAAATTGCTAACTATTTCAGTACTATTTGCTGCCTTTGTATCCTGTGTATTATTCGATTGTTTTTGCCCTCTTCCCTCAAAACAAATTGTTACTCATCGTTTTAACCTTGAATAATAACTTCGAGCTATTTAGAAAAAAATCAAACATGCCTTCAAAGGATGTTCCATGTGACATCTTAAAACTCCAAAATGAAAAGTGTAAATTCTGTGGTTTTTTTTTATACGATATTACCTGCTGTGTGTCGGGTTTTCTTCTTTCTTTCTTTCTTTCTTTTTTAAGTAATAGAGGTTAGTCTGTCCAGCTGGTATATATTTAGCATCTACGCTGCTCATCGGCCAAGAAAATTACAAAATTACAAAAGCTTTCAACTTTTGTTGAAAAAATATCCAACAAATATTTATTAAACTAATAATATGTCCAAGCATTGCACTGTGAAAATAAAGACATAAAATAGTTCCTGCAGTGAGGGAGGGTGAATGTGTTAGAGCATGTGTGTGAAGGCCCGCAGCCTTAAAACGAATTCCCGGCAATATCTGTGAGAGTGTCAGGGAAGCAGCACAGAGGACTGCACAGAAGCTGTAACTACAGGTCATGTCCACAGCCTTACCGGGGCAGGAGCAAAGGGCTGAAGGGAGCCTGGGGAGATTACCCTGTCCTAGGATGGGCCATGCAGGTGCCACTAAGCTTCAGCCTATGGAATTGTGTACAAGGGAGAGCCGTATGCAGGTTTCCTGCTGATGACATGATTCATTCATTGTTGACTTGGGCACCTACTGTGCACCAGGCTCCGTGGTCAGTGCTGGAAGTACCACTGTGAACACGACATGTAGTGGCCTCTTCTGTCCTGGACCCTAAAGGAGAGGGGCTCAGATGCAGTGGAAGTACTGAGGAGGAGGACTGAATGCCAATGGGGGGATTAGGGGCTTTGCCACAGCAGAGGAGATCTAAGCAGAAGCTTCCAGGGATGAATCAGACATGGGAGGAGCCAGGATGGGGTTTTCAGAGCCCAGAGGAAGGCAGAGAATCCCTGATGGTTGCACCATGAGTAAGAGGGAGGAGGCTGGGAACATAGGCTGAAAAAGTAACAAGGGGCCACATGATTCAGGAAGGATCTTGTAAGTCTGGCCATTGGCCTCAAACCCTAGGACGTAGGACACATTTTAAGAGCACTGTAAGATCTTGAGGTGGTGTACATAGATGCCTTACCAGTGCTGTTCCGGGAGCTCAGGAAGATGGATTAGTACGGTCGAGGCTGGAGGCTGCCAAGGAGGCTCCTGGAACAGATGGGTGTGGGCTGACTCTGGCAACACCGAGGGGTCATTGGTACGACTGGATCATGAAGCAGTAGGTACACTGAGGAGTCTTATATGTATCCCAAACTTGCTACTGGAATATCTTGTTGAGTGGGGTAGCAGCAGGAGTGTGAATTATTGACCGGGTTTCCATTTTGGAGTGTGAGTGGGAGCTGACTGGGGGTCTCAGGGAAGGGGGTGCTGGGCTGAACTGGCTGTGGGTGTGGTGCCTTGTGGTGCCCTGAAGTGTGGGTGAGGTGGCCCTGAGGGGCTGTGGCTGGGGGAGATAAGAAGAAAAACATCTGAGGCTAAGGGAAAGGAGCAGCCTCAAAAGGAGCCCAAAACCAAGAGGTGGCCAGCTGTTTGAAATGCAGGGGACCAGCCAAGTAAGAGAAGGCCTAGAGCAGGAAAGGGCTCCTGGGATGGGCAGGTCCTTGGTAAGCAGAAAGGGCAGCTTTAGCTGGATGGCAAGTGGTGGGGGCTGAGGGGTGACTAGCCCAGAGGGAGTGGAGGTGATATGGCATCAGACTAGAAAGACAGGGGCTTTGAAGCTTGCTCCCAGAAGATGCCAGTGGAAGGATGAGACCAAGAAGCATAGACTCCAGGAGTATGGCTTAGCATATCCCCAACCCCTCTCCCCCCTTGGGGGACTGGGAATGGCATGCTGACAGACTGGTAAGGTAGATACATTTTGCTTGGTTGTATGTGTTGTGTTATCACTTTCGTCACCCCTAGATACTTTATAAGCCATTTGAACAGAGTTATGACCTCCAGTTTTTATTATGTGAATTTTTTTAGTCTTTCAAGTGGTTCCAGTTCTAATTTGAAACTTGCTCATTTGGTACAAATGTGAAGTGATCTCTCTTCCCTGTGAAACAAAAAAACCCACAAGTTACAAACATTTTAGCTCTGAGTTGGTGGCTGTATTATGGGTATAACTGGCAACTTCATTTTCAGTGTCTTAGGACAACAGTTGTCCGTGCATTCAAGAATAATAGTGCGAGTGCCATTTAAGGAGGAGAGAAGATCTTTTTGGATGGCGTTTGCCAAGTCTCTTGTTTGGAGAAGAGTGCTTTCATTTTCTGGTTGGATTTTTAAATGTGCCTTTTCACAACCATTCATGATCGAGTGTTTCTGAGGCTAGCCGTGAGGCCTCTAGCCTAGTGGGTTCAAGGAAGTACATTTAGGCTTTGCCCTTCTGGGTGGTGCCTCTAGATTAGCTGGGGTGTCCTTCCTGTCCAGGCTACTGTCCTGGTTTAAGGGAGAGCCAGCAGACCCAGGGGTAAGGGGTGACTGCTGGTCTACCACACATCTGCAATCTGCTTAGGTCCCAGTGAGATGTGTGGGTAGGAGAGAAAGGGAAAGATTTTAAATTAAGGAAGTTTGTAGGTTTTACAGGAAGTGGTCCATGTTTTACATTGAAATTGAGCTTGTGGTTTCACTTCCTATGTCTCCCTCCTGTAAATATCTACAGGTCTTATAACCCAGAGAGCTTGGCAGCCAACAGTTCACACACTAGGTTCAGTTGATTTTGCTTCTGTGAAGATAAGAGATGGCCAAAAACTTTTACCCTCAGGACAGAGAGGGAGTTGTGGTTGGCGGCCTAATTCACAGGTTATTGCTCATTCTTAGTACTGAGGCCAGAGAGATCCCCTCTAGCTGGGTATTATGTTCTCCACGGCATTCCAGCGCTCTTAATTCCCCGGTTCACTTTAACCTTCTCTGAAGTGGGAAGATAATACAGGGCACCACTAGGTGGTTTTCTAAGCCACCCACATAGAGGAAAAAAATGGTCCCGGTGTGGAGAAAGCTGAGAAAACTTGGCGGCGGCAGAGTTGCTGACTCAGTGTTCTCTTGCCCTGAAGTTACATCCGGTGATCAAGGCTTTCCTGTGTGGCTCCATCAGTGGGACCTGCTCCACCCTCCTTTTCCAACCCCTGGATCTCCTCAAAACGCGCCTGCAGACTCTCCAGCCCTCAGACCATGGGTAAGGCCTGCTGCGTGCCCCCCTCATCATTTCTCTGAGGAATGGTTCCAGCAACTCCTCTCCGACACAGAAACATCTCAACTGTTAAGTCAACTGCCATTGTGTTGGATGCTTCAGGAGAAACATGGGCCATGCCAACTTTGATTTGACATTTCCTGTTAATGAAATGGGGTCCTTCCCTGGGGGCACCATCCTGGGATCTGCCTTGGTGACATTTGCATTTTATTGTGCTAGCCTGGAATGTTGTAACTGTGCTGTCTGTACGAGTAGCGTGGGTGGTTTTCTGGAAATAATGTATGCATTAAGTGTCTCTTCTGTGCCTGACACTGGGCTCAGCACTGTGGGAAGTATACCAAATGCATGTACATGAGAGGTCATCCTGTTGCTTGCAGTGTGAATCAACTGATAAACACGTATGTGACAAATCATGAACATATGGGAACTCAGAGTTATTCCAAGATGTGTTGTAGAGATTCTTGAGTGCTCTTATGGAAGAAGTCATACCAAGAAGTCTTTGGATGGGAAGTTCTTTTATGAGGATGAGGTCTAAGTGATTTTTTTTTTTCTTCCCTGTCTCCATTTTGTCTGCCTTTAGATCTGGTCGTGTTGGGATGCTGGCTCTGCTCTTGAAGGTGGTTCGCACGGAGAGTATTCTGGGCCTTTGGAAAGGGATGTCCCCTGTAAGCTGCCTTTGGGGTCTTCTCTTGCACCCTCTGCTGTCATAGCTATCTCTTTGTCATGCACCTTCCATATCCCCTCTTGGAAGGATAGGTGAGCGCCAGAAGCAGTGGGAGGACTTGTGTGGTCTTCTCCCTGTCACATGATGCCACTCACTCCTATCGGAGGGTTTGGGGAAATATCTTTATGCCCTAGATGCAGCTTGTTGGAGCAGCAGCAGGTCTAGAGTAGATGCAGTGAGTGCCGAGTGCCCTCAGCTGCTAGCATACCCTTGTCCTTGCCCTTTGGTACAAGCAGGCCACCCCTGCGTTTCATTACCTGCAGGTAAATTTGCTGGGAGTGCCAGGGCACAAATGCCCACCCCAGCCCAGTGAAAGATGATAGTTGATGTTTAAAAACCTCACTCACCCTCCTCAACTGGAGGGCGAACTCTGAGGTGCCTACACCGATTCCCAGATTCCCCCCAAAGAGATTACGTTTACCAGGGCAGTAATGCATCAGGCAGCTTGCCCTTCGTTGGCTGCCTTCTCTCCTCACTTCCCCATTCTCTTATTGCTGTTCCCTGTATACCTTCAATCAACTACTTGCATGCAAATCGCTGTCTTTTGGGAAACCCAGCTAAGACAGTATCTCACAGTGTCCATCTGGGCTTGCTTTCCTCCCTCTGCCCTGTTGCACAGTCCATTGTGAGGTGTGTCCCTGGCATTGGTATCTACTTTGGCACGCTCTACTCCTTGAAGCAGTACTTCCTGCGAGGCCATCCCCCCACGGCCCTGGAGTCGGTCATCCTGGGAGTGGGCTCTCGCTCGGTTGCAGGACTCTGCATGTCACCCATCACTGTGGTAAAGACACGTTACGAGGTGAGTCTGACTGCTTTCAGCCTTCGGGGTGGATAAACAGAGGCATTGGGCTTTCGTCAAGTGGTCACCGATGTCAGCTCCAGATTTGGAATCTAAAATCGAGGCCGCTGTGGTCAGAGAATAAAAGCCACGTGGGGACCAGGGCCCGTTGTGTTGCCACATACCCCGAAGTCAGGTGGGTTCGTTGCTCAAACCCAGGGCCACCACGCCAGCCACTGGTCCTGTGCTTCCTTGCAGAGTGGGAAGTACGGCTATGAGAGCATCTGTGCAGCCCTGAGGAGCATCTATCGCACTGAGGGGCACCGGGGACTCTTCAGCGGCCTGACGGCAACACTCCTTCGTGACGCACCCTTTTCTGGAATCTACCTGATGTTCTACAACCAGACCAAAAACATCATGACCCATGGTATGGAGGAAGGAAGGTGTGGTGGTGAAGAGGAGAGATATCTCCGAGACCTCATATCCTCGCAGCTTTCTCTGCGATAGGAGACTGTTTATTGTTCTTAGCAGAGTTTTAGGAACGGAGCCATGTCTGCTTCATGTCAAGCATGGGGCCAGGTGCTAGGATCCAGTGGTGGTCATGAAAGACTTGGTCCCTGTCTGTTTGAATTTATGGTCTATTATGGCAGAGTACTGGTAGTGCTGGCAGTCTTGAGTGGGGTGGGGGAGGAATAAAGCAAGTTTTACAGAAATCCTGCAGTGATACCTGGCAGATTTGCCTGATCTTTAGATTGCTGGGCCCTATGAGAGGGCCTCCTACATCAGGAACTTTGGGGTAAGACCTGGGAGTCTATATTTCTCAAGAAGCACGTGATCTGATTCTTACCAGAAAAGTTTGGTGAGGTTAGTGGGGTTAGCGCCTCCCCTTGCCATGTTCCCAGGTAAAGTGGTTTTGAGCCCTCTGTTCCAGTGGAGAGCGAGGTGCCCGACCTCAGGCATTCTGGCAGGCTCACGCTGCTAGGAAGCTCTTGTTGGTCATGGTCACAACGGGCACACTCGGTATGCTGTGAGCATCCACCCAAGCACGGCCAGGTTCTGATAGAAGCACATCCTGTGGAATGAACCTGCATTCCATACGGTGTCTCCAGAGAACTTGAGCAAGGAAATGCAACCCAGGTCGTGTAAAGTGGGAAAACCGGCATGCCCCATCATGACAATGGTAATCAGTCGAGTTGGGGTGCTTTAGGAGTTCGCTGCTCTGCTGTAGGCACCAGGAGGCGTGACATTGCAGGTAACAGCCTTATGTGGCTCGGAAAGTTAGGGCAATAAGGGAGCTTGGTGTACATTTTTTACTTCTCTTTATGTATAATTGTTTTTTGCAATCTATTTACGATTGCAAAGGTTGAGATTAAGCAAAATTTAAGATTAAGGTTGCAGGAATGATGTCCCTTTACCCTTAAATACCTCCATGTGTGTTTCCAAGATATTTTCATATATTCTCATATAACCGTCGCCTCAAGATTAGGAAATTTAACCTAGATACTGTTCTTTAGTCTACAGTGCCTATATTCCGAAGCTCGTGCCATTGGTTTGACCCACTATGGGCTATATTAACTTTTTATCTCTCGGACAAGATGGCGTCTCCACTGAAACCTCATTTTTTCTTTTGTAATTTGGAAGCATCTGTGGGTGCTGGGGTGGTGGTGGGGGAATACTTTGAATCTGCATAAATCTACATAAAACATCCTGTTCCTTTCACCCCAATGTTTGAGCCTCAGTCTGTGATTCTTGCCCAAATCAATTATGATGGTGATGGTTGTAAAAAAGGGCAAATTTGAATTCCAGGACTCCCATCTACATTTAGTTATACCTTTAAATGTTTACTTCTTAACCCCATTTTGAATCTAGACCCTTCTGAATTTGCGGAAGAATTCGTGGGCAACTTGGTATTGATATTTATGTGAGAGTCATTTGTAACTGAATGTTGCTTTTGTCCTGTTTCAGACCAGTTGGATGCAGTCCTTATTCCAGCTGTAAATTTCAGCTGTGGGATCTTTGCTGGCATTCTGGCCTCCCTGGTGACTCAGCCTGCGGATGTTATCAAAACCCACATGCAGCTCTCCCCAGTGAAATTTCGGTGGATTGGCCAGGCAGTGACACTCATTTTTAAAGTAAGGCTACGGAGTAAATATTGCTTCTTACTGTGGTTAAGTCTTGCTCTCTCTCTCTCTCTCTCTAGAATGGAAGCTGGTGTCCTTTACATATAAAAATCAGCTGGGGTGCTTTAAAAAGTCCCCACCCCCAGGTCACAACCTGGGCTGCTTCCATCTGAATTTCTGAAGGTGGGTGAAGCCCAGATCTCTAGCTAAGTTCCCCAGCGATTCCGGAGTGTTGCCAAGGTTGAGAATCACTGCTAAAAACCTATGGTTGGCTGTGGGTTGGTTTTTTTTTTTGGGGGGGGGGGGTGGTGGTGGGTGGGGGAAACTGACTACCTTAGGACAACCTGTGATACTAGTTAAAGTTGGCAGATTGCTGGACTCCACCCCCACCCACCTGGTCAGGGAATCTGGGAAGGCCTCGCCCCCTTGATGATCAAGGACCTAGGAGAGACCTCAAGTAAGAAAAAGATGATGAGGACGTCTGGGTGGCCCAGTCGTT
This sequence comes from Meles meles, assembly GCF_922984935.1. Classification (NCBI taxonomy): domain Eukaryota; kingdom Metazoa; phylum Chordata; class Mammalia; order Carnivora; family Mustelidae; genus Meles; species Meles meles. The sequence goes on along the minus strand of NC_060069.1, from coordinate 30,605,045 downwards.
GGGTGTCTGCCTTGAGTTCAGGTCATGATCCCAGAGTCCTGGGATCAAGCCCCACTTGGGGCTCCTTGTTTGGTGAGAAGCCTGCTTCTCCCTCTTCCACTCCCCATGCTTGTGTTCCCTCTCTCACTGTGTCTCTCTCTGTCAAATAAATAAATATAATCTTTAAAAAAAATCAAAGAAAGAAAGAAATGACAAGCACATCATTTGGTCTCTAGAAATTTGCTCTAACACAAATGGACAAAAGGTATTGTTGAAGATAAAAAATACAGTAGACATAAAGTACATTTACTGAAGCACCATTTAAAAGCCACAGAGTTGGTCTTTTGGAAGCATGTACTGTTATCACGCACCAGATATTCTTGTTCAAGCTAAGTTTTTATATTTTTCTGTACGTCTCAGTTTTTTTGTGTAGCAGAGGAAACAATGCGAGCATAGGCATCCTGTATCTGTCTCGCCCTAGATGTAGACAAATATTTGTGAATCGGATCATATTCCTCAACCTGCTTGGGTTGCCTGCTCTCTTATTCTCTATACCTAAAACCCTAAACTTTGAGAATAATATTCTTCAGTATGTATGAAATGGCAGGAATGATAATGATAGGAATGAATCAGTCCAGATTATGAGGAGGAGGTGTTTCGTCTTTAATACTTATGTAAGAACGTCAAGAGCATACAGTGAGCTATGCAGAGATGCTCCCTCCAGACAGACAAATTGCCAAAAAGACATGTTTTCCTCCAGCCTGAAGCCAGGCCTCAGGACTTGGCATGCAGACGTGGCCTGGATCTCGCTTGCTAGTTGGGGCTTGGTGCGTATGGGAGCTGCACAAGCTATCCGGTTGTATACAGCCGCCCTACAGGAAGATTTGCAGCTGAGAAATACATTCTCCTGCATAAAGCAAGCCTAAAAAAGAGAAAGTTTAGCAAAAAAAAAAATTTTTTTTTTTTTAGTTCATCGTCTTCTCGGATCCATTATTCATAGTTTTGGCATTATCGATGAAAATCCAAAAACCGAGGCTCACCAGTGGGGTAACGGAGACCCTCAGGCTCACAGTAGGTGTGTTCCTCGTGTTGCTACTCTGCTTCTGGAATGCTGACGTTCGTTTTCCTTGTAGGATTATGGGTTCCGTGGCTTCTTCCAAGGCGGCGTCCCGCGGGCCCTCCGCAGAGCTCTGATGGCAGCGATGGCGTGGACCGTGTATGAGGAGATGATGGCCAAGATGGGCCTGAAGTCCTGACCGAGAGGGACTGGGTAAAGATGGGCTATGTTGCCCTCCCTGGCTCTTACCGGGGGCTGCTTCGTCTCACTGTCCTGGAGTAAGATGAAGTCCGATCTGGAAAGCCAGGCAGATGTGTCCCCTTCTGTTACCCAGTTTCAGTAGAGAATAGATGGGCCTGACTCAAGCCTTCAGACTATCCCAGAAGAGGAGTTACTGATGCCTACAGCACACTGGGGAGTTCAGAGAAGGGCTTGCTCCTCCTGCCAGGTTACTTGAAAAGGCCTTTCTGGAAAGAGCTCTGTCAGGTGGCTCTGCCTCAGCCACCCAACCTACGTGAGGCTGCCTGTTTGGATCTGTTCTTGGGCAAGGCATTGCACGACCAGAGGAGATGTGGCTGTGAGGAGCTCCAGCAGGGGGGCAGCCGGGTCTGTGGAGAGAGGGGTTCTTGTCAGCAGACGAAGGCTTTCCTCTATGTCTGGAATGCTGGTGGGATGCGGAAGAAAAGATGTCATTACTTAACTGGTCACTAATCACCTTCTCAGAGGCTCTGAAGAAGTGGGGAGAGTGGCTTCTTAGCCTGGAAGTGTCCAAATAACGAATTTTGGCCCTGGCCTCTGCACTGTTTCAATTCTAAATTGTTCTGGCATTTTTCTGCAGCTAACGTTCGCATAAATAAAGTGAAGCACTTTATCATTGGAAACTGTTTGGAAAACCTAAATAGTGTCCTTCCTGTGTAATAAAATAACCCAGTTGTCTAAGGTGGCTGGCTCTCGACCCCACATAAGTCCTAAACTCTAAACATTTATTTTATTTTGTTATGTATGTATGTATTTTTTTAAAAGATTTTATTTGAGAGAGAGAGAGAGCACAAGCAGGGGGAGTGGGAGAGGGAGAAGCAGGGAGCCAGATGGGGGGCTCATCCCAGGACCCTGGGATCATGACCTGAGCTGAAGGCTGATGCTTAATGACTGAGCCACACAGGTGCCCCTAAACATTTTTTTAAACAGCTTTATTTCACACATTGTACAATTCACTCATTTCAAATAAGCCATTCAGTGATTTTTAGTAACTTACTGGGTGAGGCAACCATCACTATGAACCGGTTTTAGGGCACATTCATCCCCCAAGAATATCTCCGATTTACAATTAATCCTCATTCTGAGTCCCAACTCTCGGCGACCGTCGATCTGCTTTCTGTCTATAATCTGCCTTTACTGTACACTTCATGTAGTCATACAATTTGTAGCCTCTTGCATCTGGCTTCTTTCACTTAGCATAATGTTTTGAGGTTTCTCCACATGGCATGTTCAACACCAATTTTTTTTTGTTCATGGCCAAATAATACTGTGTGCCCATATGAGATTTTATTTATCCATTCATCAGTTGATGATTATTTGAATAGTTTCCACTCGGGGCCTCTTATGAATAATGCCACTCTGAACGTTCATGTGCTGGTGTTTGTTTGGACCCATGTTTTCATTTTTCTTGCATAAATAGATGCCCAGGAGTGGAACTGCCAGATCACGTGGTAACTGTTGAACCATTTGAGAAACGACCAGACTACATACCATTCTATATTCCCACACCCACAGTGCAGAAGGGTTCAGGTTTCCCCACATCTGCCTCAACACTTGATACTGTTTGTTTATTATACCCATATTCAGGGGTTCCCAGGTGTTTCTGTCAACTTTCAAACTTAGGAAAGAGCCATTACGTCATCCAAACAGCAGGGGGGTGGATTTTGGGCTCCTGGTTAAGAATATGGGCTGTGGGGGCGCCTGGGTGGCTCAGTGGGTTAAAGCCTCTGCCTTCGGCTCGGGTCATGGTCTCAGGGTCCTGGGATCCAGCCCTGTATCAGGCTCTTGCTCGGCAGGGAGCCTGCCTCCTCCTCTCTCTCTCTCTGCCTGCCTCTTTGCCTACTTGTGATCTCTGTCTGTCAAATAAAAATCTTAAAAAAAAAAAAAAATATGGGCTGTGATCTAGGTAGTTCTAGATGGAAAGCCTGGTTCTCTACTTATTTAGACATAGTTGCAATTGTTCCTGGAAAGTGGGCATACTGATGGTGAGGGTAAAAGGAGCAGATGTTTCTGGCAACCTGGGTTAGTTTCCTAGGGCTGCCACAACAAATTCCCACAAATTGGGTAGGTTCTAGCAGAAATGTATTCTCTGTTCTGGAGCCTATGAGTCTGAAATCAAAGTGTCAGCAGGGACGTATGTTCTCTGAAGGCTATAGGGGAGGATAGCTCTGGTATCTCCAGGATTCTGGTGGTTGCTGGCAATTCTTGGCACTCATCATTCCAACCTGGCTCTGTCTCCACGAAGCCACCTGTGTGTCTGTCTCTGTGTCCAAATTTCAAGGACATCGGTAATTGGATTACAGCCCACCCTCCTCTAGAATGTCTTCAACCTGATTACATCTACAGAGACCCTATTTCCAAATAAGGTCACATTCTTAGGCACTAAGGTGGGGGTTAGGACTCCCAGCATACTCTTTGGGAGCACACATACTAAGTTTAGTTGTAAGTTTAAGTTTATACTTTAGGGTTTAGGTTAAAGTGTCCTATTCGAAATAGAGCAGTAGAGAAGAAGACAGATAGGATCCTAAGCACAGAATCCCCCTGGGACTTGATGATCTGTGTGCGAGAGGCCCTGTGCCAAGGAAAGTAGATCAGGTAAGACTGGAAATGTGTGCTGGGACGGGAATGGAGGGAAGGCCAGTCACTATGGATATAGTAGCTGCCTCCTAAGAACTGGGTCCTTGGAGGGTTGGGGCAAAGAGGAGACCCAGAGATACAGAATTCACTCCAGTTTGCTCACCTTATACCTGACTGGTGAATTTCAGTCACAAGGGTCACCTATTCATTATGATGTGGTTTTAGAATACAGGTATGGTTCAGTGGGGTAGGGTCCTGAGCTGATGACCAAGAAAGAATTCTCGAGACGTCTTTGGTACAAAATGGGGATTAAAGCATGGGGACAGGACCATGGGCAGAAAGAGGTGCTGCCCTGGGATATAAGGGGTGACAGATTATATACTATGGGGTTGGGGGAGGTAAGGAAAAGGGAGGTCTCAAGAGGATTTTCATATATTAAAGTAGACTCACAGCATACCAGAGGCCTTGCCATTTTCAAGGTTGTTTTTCCTTCTAACCTGGCATTAACACTGAGATAGTTGGGAGCTCTCTGGAGGAATGTTACACCTTTCCCTGTTTGAAGTATCTGTCAGTGAGCTGCAGGTTGTAAGGACATTTAATTTTATCTACATTTCCTTCTGGAAGATAGGTTATTGATAGAAATGCTTTCTTCTTATAAAATGCTAAGACATTTGTAAACTGAGGAAGGAGACTCATGTCTTGCAGGGTATAAGTTAACTATTTGTTTTTCCTTTCCTCAGCTTTAGGGTAGCCAGGAGTGCCTGAGAAATGTCACGTAAATCCCATCTGGGGGAGAGGGAAGTTGTGTGTTGTCAACTTCTGTTCCCTCATCAATTGGAATGTTCTTTGGGGGCAAAGAAAAAAAAAAGATTTGGAGAAACAGCCTCATTTCCTCTACATGTGGAGTAAAACTGGAATTTGCCCTTTTTGACACTGATTAAACGCAAGTGGCCCTGGATATCTCCATATCCCAGGCCCCAGGAATTTGTTTTTCCTCATCTTTATTAAAGTTTGTGAGTTTCAGCTGGCTGGAAACAGGGCCCAGTGCTTTTTAAAAACTGATTTGTTCGGGGTGCCTGGGTGGCTCAGTGGGTTAAGCCTCTGCCTTTGGCTCAGGTCATGATCCCAGGGTCCTGGGATAGAGCCCCGAGCCCGCATTAGGCTCTCTGCTTAGCAGGGAGCCTGCTTGTGATCTCGGTCTGTCAAATAAATAAAATCTTAAAAAAAAAAAAAAAAAGAAACTGATTTGTTCTTGGCTGCCTCAGACTTAAGGCAAATTATTTAGAGCAGAGCTTTGTGGAAGGAAACGTTAATCTGGCCACTACAGATAAGGCCTGGTAAGGCATGGGCCAGAAAAGGACCAGAAAAGCAAAGCTTTCAAGCTCTTGTTACATTCAGTTTCCAGAAATATATTACAAAGTATTTCAGTCACAAAGAGTAGAGCAAATGGTACCTTGGCCCTTTATTCCCATCACCGAGAGGATTATCAGGATCTTGCGCCCCTTTGTCTTCCTACTCTCCCGTTTATGAAGTCTTTAGAAAAGTAGATTCCAGGTACACCTGGGTGGCTCAGTGGGTTAAAGCCTCTGCCTTCAGCTCAGGTTATGATCTCAGGGCCCTGGGATCGAGCCCTGCATCTGGCTTTCTGCTTAGCAGGGAGCCTGCTTTTCTCTCTCTCTCTATCTGCCTACTTGTGATCTCTGTCAAATAAAAAAATAAAATCTTAAAAAAAAAAAGCAGATTCCAGACATTACACCATTTCTCCCTTCCATAGTTCATCTCTAAAAAATAACGAACATTTTTCTTATGTAACTACATTATTCCACCTGGAAAACGTTAACAAATCTGTTGCATATCATCCAATACCCAGCCCATATTCACATTTCAAAATGTCTCAAAATGGATTTTTTTAGGGGAGCCCGGCTGGCTCCATCTGTGGAGCAAACCCGCTAGATCTTAGGGTTGCTAGCTGGAGCCCCATATTCAGTGTAGATGAAGGGGATACAAAGGCAGAAGGAACTGTAGATAAGATTAAGTGTCCTTGGGGCACCTGGGTGGCTCAGTGGGTTAAGCCTCTGCCTTTGACTCAGGTTATGATCCCAAGGTCCTGGGATCAAGGCGGGAATGGGGCTCTCTGCTGGGCAGGGAACCTGTTTCCCCCCCCACTGCCTACTTGTGATCTCTGTAAAATAAATAAATTAATTAAAAAGTGTCTTTATAAGCTGCAGCCCACTGACAGATACTTGAGGCAGGCAGGGTATAAAGTTCCTCCAGGAAGCTCCCACCTCTTAATGTCAATGCCTTGCTAGATGAAAAGCAACCTTAGTTTGACAATAGCAAGGTCTCAGGTTTCCAGTGATTCTTCTTTAGCATATGAAAATCCTTTTGCAGCTCGCTCATGCTCCATCTCCCCCAGCCTCAAAGTATGTCATCAGTTGTTGCTCACAATCCTGAGGCAGCAGCAGCCATAGTACCATCCTCATGCTTTAATAAAATCACCTTTTTGCACCAAAGACGTCTCAAGAATTCTTTCCTGGCCCTTGACTCTGGACCTCACCAGTGTTCCAAAACTACATTATAGAGATTATTTAAAAATACAATCTTAGAGGTGGCTCGGTTGCTTAAGCCTCAGACCCTTGGTTTGGGCTCAGGTCATGATCTCAGGGCTGTGGGATGAAAACACCACGGGCTCCTGCGCAGCGGGGAGTCTGAAGAGTCTCTCCTGCCCCTCCCCCAACCTATGTGGGCAGACTCACACTCCTATATTTAAAAAAAATCTTGAAAAAAAAGGAAAACTATTTTTTTTTTTACAGTTGGTGAACTGGAATTAAGATGCAGACAAGGTCCTGAGATTCCTTCACCAGATCTCCCACAGGGTTAAGTAATTTTGAATTCTTGAGGGCCTCATCAAATCAGAGAACTTAATGGCAGTTGCCAAGCCGAGATCTGCTCCCCAAAGCGGTGTCCCTTCCACGCCCCCAGGCTGAGCACTGTGCATTTCCAACTTCTTGTTGACTTCAAATTCTCAAGTCTCAATTTTTTCACTACTCCATCTCCAAAATAAGCTGGCTGAATGCAGTAGTTTCTAGGTGTTATTTTAGCGTCCAAGGTCTTCCCAGTGGTTCTTCCAAGTGGGAGTCAGTGGATTAAGTAGCTGATAAACACTGTGGATCTAAGATCAGTGGTTCTCAAAGGAGGTTGCAACATTGGAATCGACTGAAGAGCTTTAAAAGCTGCTGATGTCTGGCTCTGCCACCCGGAAATTCGAATGTAATCAGACTAGGTTGTGGCCTGGGCACGAATAATTTTAAGTCACCCAGGTGACCCTAATGCGCAGCCGTGGAAGAGAGCCACCAAGGAGCCCACCCGACTTTTCCTAAACCAACTCCAAGGGTTAACCGGGTGCAAGCGGGGCGGGGGCGGGGCCTCGAGAACTGGGCGGGGCGGGAGAGGAAAGACCCCGGGAGAGTCGCGGTCTCCGCGGCCAGAGCGCCTGGCTGTTGCAGAAACGGGCGGAAACGCCTCCGTTTTACAAAACAAAGCGGAGAAAGCGGGAGGCGTGCGCGGTCTGCGGGGCGCTGACCTCGGCGGTGGGTCCCTCCGGTCCGGGTGTTTCGGCACCTTTGGGTGACGATGGAGAGAGGCCTGGAGAGCTGCCCGCGCTTGGAGTCCAACGGCCTCCGGGCGCCTCCGATCACAGCGGCCGTGGACCTGCAGAGCCGCGTGCAGGAGACCCTGGACCTGCTGTCCCCGCAGGAGCTGAGCAACTTCCGCATCTTCCTCAAGTCTGTGGACGAGGAGCCGCGCGTGACCCCCTTGCGGCTGGAGCTGGCGGGCAACAGCAAGGAAAGGCTGGCGGGTCTCCTAGTGCAGCACTACTGCGAGCCCGCCTCCGCCTCGCGCGTCCTCGTCAAGGTGCTGCAGCAGCTACGCCGCGCGGACCTGCTCCGCCGCTGGCAGGGCGCCGGGGCCGCCGAGGACCGGGGTGAGCTGGGGCGGGGGGGGGGAGGGGGCCAGGTACCCGGGCTGCGGGCGGGGCCTGGTGAGCGGGGGTTACTGGGGATGGGGGGCCGGGCCCGCGTAAGCGCGGGTTTTGGCCCGACTGCCCCCGGGGTTCTGGGCTCGGCTTGGGGGCGGGGCGCCCGGGTTTGATTGGGGTGCAGAGCGAAGAGCGGGCGGTCGCCCTGGGACCCAGTGACGCGCTGCGGGAAGTGGGAGCCGGGGGGCGAGGGGGCAAGCAGCCGCGAGAGTCGCGGTTCCCGAACGCGGAATCCTAAAAGCCCCGTCGAAGAGCCGCCATCAGGATCTACCAGCCCATTTTGGGGTGGACTCAGAGATCAGATCGACTTCAGCAGGCCTGCGATGCTTTGTTAACCTGTACCTTCAAGAGAGGATGATGTGGGAGGTTTCAAAATGATGCAGCGAAAAGCACGGTATTGGAATTCCCGCTGTCGCATCTCCAGGGAATGTGTGGGGCAGGGGGGCTCCTTTTCTTGCATACCATGGGAGTATTTGCCATTAATCCAGGAAGATGTGGCTTATGGTCAAGAAATGCAATATGTAACAGGTTAAGGGAGGGGCTCCCCCCTCCAGATTTAATAAACATATGCACGCTTAAGTGCATGTGAGACAGAGAAAGCAGCACTTATATGAGAGCCACCGAAGTAGACACTAAAATATACCGTGAGTGACTGCCTTTAGCGTGCTTACGGTCTGATTGAGCTTTGAGGTGTGTTACCGTTGCTGGTGTTGTTTATATGTGTAATGAGCGGATCACAACGGTAATGGCTCACCGAACCACGCCGTGGCGTGTCGGCAGCCTGCCCGCCGGGAGGAGGCTTCGCTCTCTCTGCTTTTCGTCACCTGTACCAGCCCCATTACGCGCGCACTTCAGGTGTTCTCAGCTCTTTAGGCTTTGAGCCTCTCTCACTATTGGCAAAGTGGGGTTTTTTTTTTCCCCCAGAATCATCCAGACTAGGCAAGATTATGGCTTGCCTGCCTGTTGGATGCATCCAATAAATATTTGAATTAAATGCTAAGAGATTATGTTAAATTAAAAAAACAACAACAACTAGTTCCCTTTATTATGTCTTGCTCTCCTCTTCAGGAAGTACAGGAGCAGTAATGTCAAGCAGTTACACCTTGTCCTTTTTATTGCTTGCCTGTCTTTCTGCCTTTGCACCTAGCTGGGTCTAAAGGAGGTCTTTTTTAAGTTTATAGCCTTGTATGAGTTTGAAAGAGTGTGTGTTCATAATCCAGAGAACCTGTTCTAAAATGAGGTTGAAGCCTGCTGGATCTGAAAGCCTAAGAGACAACAGAATTCCCTGGGAGGAGCTTCCTGTAAACAGGAATGACAGCGGATTGATTGAAAAGGGGGAAAAATAATAATGCAGTAATGCCCTTTTTCTGTGTTATTCTCTTTCCATGAAAATTCATTCAGAGATTCCAAGAAAGATTCTAAAGAGAAGCTATGATTGTGTGGATGGCGAACTGGTAAATATTTTTGCTCTTATTCTGGCACTACACACTGGTCAGGAATGAGGGTACTTAGCCACTTTAGCTGGCATTGGAATATGCTGCTCTTGTTGGTTAAAGGAAACGATCTGTACCATTGTCTCAGGTGGTCAGATCTCACTGCTTTCTGTTATGATCATGAAAGATAAACATGAGCCATTTAAAACCGCTGTGCCTGCATTAGCCAAACAAGGAAGGCACTGCTGTTATTTCTGTTTTATAAATCAGGAAAAATGAGGCACTGTAGGTTCCAGGATAACAGGCTGTGTGGCCTTGGATGGATGGCTATTTAAATTGCTGATTGTAGGGTTTGTTTGCTTCTTTTAAGTTTTATGATGTAAATGTTCAGCAAATACTAAAATAGAAAGACAAATCTCTCAAACTCCAGCCCAATATACTTAAGACCTTGCTTCAGCAAATTAGTAACTTAGAGCCAATCTTGTTTTGCCTGGTCCGTGGCCCGATTATTTTAAAGCAAATCCAGATAACCTGTCACATTCATCTACAGATACCTTAGTATGAATCTCTAAAGCTTTAGTATGAGAAAGAGGTTGTTCAAAACAACTGCAGTGCCGTTATTCTACCTAAGAACTTCCATAGTGTGTGCAAAAATGCGGTTGGAATTAAGATTTCATTGACTGGGTCCTGTCTTTTGCAGGTGTTTTTTTGTTTTGTTTTGTTTTTTTAAATGTTTATTTATTTTTAAAATTTCTTTCCAGTGTTCCAGAATTCAGATGTGTTGTTTGAATCAGGATGCTGACTCATACAAAGTCAACACAATTATTAGAGCCTATTGCTTTGAGGTCTTAAGGCTCTTAACTTAGGATACCTCTCCCTTCTTTTTTTTTCTTATTGTTTACTTATTGAAGAAACCAGGTTGTTTGTAGAATGTCCCCTATTCTGGATTTGGATGACTACAGCCCAGTGGTCATTTACTCTACTCCTCTGTCTACCATGTTTCCTTAAACGGATAGTGATAACTATACATAGGCATTTAAAATTGAGATTGGCCTATTAGTCCTAGTGCAAGGAAGATATTTGAAAAAAGGATAAATCTAGTCACACCTCCCCCCACCCTCCTTCCATGACTAATAAGAGACAGTCCCTGTTGCAGCTCTGATCTGAACTGGGAAACCTCACCTTTGATCCTAAAAGAAACTCATTATTTCATATCTGTGATATCTTTGGATTTCTGAGTTTCATTTGGTTTAAATATTTTTGGCTTTCTTGGAAAATAGGACTGTTATGACTTGAGAGGCAAGCGGAAGGCTTTCGTCATGTGCGTGGAAAAGAACAGACCTGGGGCTCACCGGGACATCTGTCTAATGGAGGAGTGGCTTGGCCAGTGCCGGTTTGAGCATACACAGTGCATCGATCCTAACAAAATGGTAAAGTTAAAAACAAAAATGAAAAAATGTAACTTGGATCTTATAATTTTCCTTTATTTTATTTTATTTTTTTAAATTGGGTTTTGGAGGGGCACCTGGGTGGCTTAGTCAGTTAAGCATCTGACTCTTGGTTTCCACTCAGGGTCCTGCGTCTGACTCCATGCTCGGTGGGGAGTCTGCTTTAGGATTTCTCTCCCTCTCTCACTGCCCTTCCCTCTGCTCACGTTCTCTCTCTCAAATAAATAAATAAATCTTTAAAAAATAAAAATACTGTGTTTTCATTCCTGGCAAGAACCAGGACTTGCTGAGCAATCCCATGAATGTCTTCGTAAACTTCCTGATGCTTTTGTAATCTTAAGTGTGATACCCTGCCTCCACTTCTAGTCAAGCAGGGACCTCTTGGGGCTCCAGTCTTGGCCAGGGCTATGCAGTTGAAGAAGGAAGGGGACCCAAAAAGGCATTCTAAGCAAGATGGACAAGGAGGCCAAGGACAGGGTGTGCATCTGGAGTAGGCAAGTTCCAGAGCCTGTGGGAGCAGGAAAGACCAAGGAAACCCCTTTGAGAGGTCACCAGGAGGCTGGTTTCTTGCATTCCAGCAGTGTGGGTCCTTGCGGGATTCACTTGGAACTTGGAAGAGGTGTAGAGAGGGAGTTGATAGCCCTGGGAGGAATTGCATTGTGACCTAACTAGACGATACTGAAAAAAATAATGTGGAAGTGCCGTGGTGGGAACTTTCCAACCCTAGCTTAGTCTTGACCTAGACCTAGCCTTTTTTAGGGGTAGTAACATAGGAAAGCCCTTCCTAGATCCCAGGAGTCCCTGCTAATGAATGTCAAGGAACAGCGCAGCAGGGGCTGCGGATTCCACATAGATTGCCTGAGCGGGGATCCTGTCTCTTCCTAGTTCTCTTAAATCTGGTTCTCATGGGGCAGGCCTGATTTGTCCCCCTTATTTGTCCACGTGTAGAGACATTTCTGATTGTCTCACCTGGAAGGTACCGCTGGCCTCTAGTGGGGGAAGAGCCCCCACAGCAAAGGATTTTCTGGCTCCAAATGTCCGTAGTGCCGTAGTTTTCAGCAGCCCTGCGGGAAATTGACTACTTTCCTCTCCTGGAGTTGGGGTTGATGAGAGTGACTTGTCTTGGAGGGCTGTGGTGATAGCGAATGAGCTCCTGTGTCAAAATGCCCAGAAGAGCAACTGCCCAGTAAGCTTTGATTTTATCATAATTTCAGAGGTAAAAATAGACTCTTGCACTTTCCCCAAGGATTGTACCAGAATCTCTTACATATTGCATGGTTTTGAATCAGATGACAGATACTGCCAGTGTTCCTTTTGTTTATTCTCTTAGGGGGCTCCAGTGGCCGCTTTTTCTGCATCCTGGCAACGTTTAGTTTATTTGTAAATATTAGCAGTTCTACTGGCGAAAGTATTTCATTGTTCTTAGTTTCATTTTCCAGATTATTAATTTGGTTAGACATCTTTTGGCCCTTATTTTCCTTCTATAAATTGTTCTGTTTCCTTTGCCCTTTTTCCTACTGGGTCACCTTTTTTCCTGCTTTTAGAGTTATTTTTCTGGACTTTATTCACTTACAAAATGTAGTGCAAATACTTTTCTCTTGTCTCTGTTACTTGTCTTTTGATTTTTGTTGTCTTAAGATGTATAGATGTCTTTTTTAAATTTTTTTGTGAGTAAACTTGTCAATCTTTCTTGGCGGCTTTTTGGTTTTGGTGTCTTGATCAAATCCCATGCCTTCTCAACTTAAAAAATATTTAAATTATTTTTCTGTACTATTTGTATAATTTTAAGTTTCCTTTCTAAGTCTCTGGAATTTTATTTTTTTGGTAAGTGTGTGGTAAGAGGCCTTACCTTATGTCCAGCTGGATAGTCAGCTGTCTCAGCATCTACTGAATGATGTGTCTTTCCCCCACATATTTGAAACTCCACCTTTATTGTGAAATAAAGTCCTGTATACAATTCGATTGGTTTCTGGAATCTAAAATATTCCATTCATATATTTGTTTATACTTCTGCCAGTAAATCACTGTTTCACTCACTGTGATTTTTTTTTAGCGCTTTTTTTTTTTTTAAGATTTTATCTATTTATTTGACAGAGAGATCACAATTATGCAGAGAGGCAGGCAGAGAGAGAGGGGGAAGCAGACTCCCTGTCGAGCAGAGAGCCCGATGTGGGGCTCGATCCCAGGACGCTGAGATCATGACCTGAGCCAAAGGTAGAGGCTTAACCCACTGAGCCACCCAGGCGCCCCTTTTTAGGACATTTTGATGTCTGATACGACCTAGACCTCCTTTTTTATCCCCCTCCCCCCCCCCCCCTTTTTGAGTTCTGAATATTCTTGACACTTCCTGAACATCATCTGTTCTCTGTGAGCTTGAGAATAATCTGGTTAAATTCCACTGAAATCCTTTGGGAGTTTGATTGCCATGACATGGAATTGAGATTCATTTGGAGAGAATTGGCAAATTAAGAGTATTAACAGAAGCATGGGCTTGTCATGGTGTATGTTGCCTCTTCCTTAAAGCTTTCCTTTTCTTCATTTAGGTAATGTATATTTCTTAGGTTTATTCCTAGGTATTGTCCTTGTTTGGGTGTGACCATGAACGGGACCCCCTTTTCATTATGTGCTTTAAGTGATTGTTGCTAGGGCATCTGGGTGCCTCAATTAAGTGTCTGCCTTCAGCTCAGGTCATGATCTCAGGGTCCTGGGAGCAAGTCCCACATTGGGCTCCCTGCTCACCGAGCGGTCTGCTTCTTCCTCTGCCCCTCCCCCTACTCATGCTCACTCTCTGTAGTCTCTCTTTCAAATAAATAAAATCTTTAAAAAACATTAAAAAAAATTAATCGTTGCCAGGTAACTGGTCAGGGTCTTTATGAGTTAATCGTGTGTCTGGTCACATGTCTGGTCACTAGTTCCAGTAGTTACTTGGTTGATTATTTTATATTTCTAGATAGATAGTCACGGCATTTGTAAGTAATGAATTTTAGCTCTTTATTTCCCATATTTAGACTTCATTTTAAATATCTTTGATGTAAATTCAATTTATTTATTTTTTATTTTTTTAAAGATTTATTTATTTATTTATTTGACAGAAAGATCACAAGTAGGCAGAGAGGTACAGAGAGAGGAGGAAGCAGGCTCCCCGCCGAGGAGAGAGCCTGATGCGGGGCTCGATCCCAGGACACTGGGATCATGACCTGAGCCGAAGGCAGAGGCTTTAACCCACTGAGCCACCCAGGTGCCCCGTAAATTCAATTTAATTAACATACAGGTTATCACTAGTTTCAGAGGTAGAGTTCAGTGATTCATCAGTTGTGTGTAACACCCAGTGCTCATTACATTAGGTGCCCTTCTTAATGTCTATCACCCAACTACCTCATCCCCCTATCAACCTCCCTCCAACAGCCCCCAGTTTATTTCCTATGACTAAGAGTCTTTTTTGGTTTGCTGCCCTCTGTTTGTATCTCATTTTTCCTTCCCTTCCCCTATGTTCATCGGTTTCATTTGTTAAATTCCACTTATGAGTGAAATCATGTGGTAATTCTTTTTCTGACTGACTTACTTCGTGTATGATACCCTCTAGTTCCATCTATGTCCTTGCAAATGGCAAGATTTCGTTCTTTTTGATGGCTCAGTAATACTCAATCACACACATATATCACATCTTTATCCTTTCATCTGTTGATGGACATCAGGCTCTTTCCATAGTTTGGCCATTGTGGACATTGCTGCTATAAACACTGGAGTGTACGTGCCCCTTTGGATCACTGAGTTTGTATCCTTTGGATGAATATGTAGTAGTGCAATTGCTGGGTCATAGCTCTATTTTTAACTTTTAGAGGACCCTCCATACTGTTCTCCAGAGTGGCTGCCCAGTTTGCATTCCCACCAACAGTGGAAGAGGGTTCCCCTTTCTCTGTATCCTCTCCAACATCTTTTGTTTCCTGACTTGTTAATTTTAGCCATTCTGATCAGGGTGAGGTGGACTTCATTTAACTTTTACTCACTTTATTGAAGTGAGGAGCTGGGATCTTGGCTATGAGGGGCACGGGAGCAGTGATAGCAGCCATTTCTGCCTTGCTTCTCTCTGGGGGGCTTGATTCTGATGATGTCTCCCCATAGGTTCTGGCAGGTGTATATTATTGGCAGACACTTCCATTCCCTTCCATTTCTAGCTTTTTGAGGGCATTAGTTTTAGAGAATAACAATTTTTATATGTTAAAACAAGCTAGTAATATAAAATTTATATACACTAGCCCCTAGGGGAGCTATCATTCTGTTGTATTTCGTGGTAGAGAATTGGAAATGCCCTAATTCTGTCAAAGAAGAACCAGTGGCACAAGACGAAATCAACTGAAAGGGAAGTGACAAGTTAAAGAACTGGTATTTATCTCATACTAATCCTGTTTCAGTTGTGATTTCTTTTCATATTTGCCATGTCTTCAGATTGCCTAGGAAGGGGGCTATCTCTAGCATTTCTGGTTTTTCTTACCTCCAGTTCTTTTGAATGTGTTAACCTATTTTACAGGAGTTAATTGAGAAAATAAGATCATTTCGTGATGGACTCAATGAAAGTAAAGATGATGTTGGCTGTTGCCTTGTTACCCTTATGTCCCACGGAGAGAAAGGCTTTATTAAAATGGAAGATGGTGAAAAAGTCAGCCTGGAGGACATTTTTGAAATGTTTAATAATAAAAATTGCCCAGCACTGCAGGAGAAACCAAAGATCTTTATCATCCAGGCCTGCAGAGGAGGTAATGCAGACTTCTTTGTGACAGTCATGTTTCTAAGAAATTCTCATACGGATGATTATGAAAAGAAAAGGAAGTTCAAAATATTTGTTTTTGTTTTTAAAGATTGTATTTATTTATTTGACAGAGAGAGACACAGTGAGAGAGGGAACACAAGCAGAGGAAGTGGGAGAAGGAGAAGCAGGCTTTCCGTGGAGCAGGGAGCCCAGTGTGGGGCTCAATGCCAGGACCCTGGGATCATGATCTGAGTTGAAGGCAGACGCTTAATGACCAAGCCACCCAGGCGCCCCTATTTGTTTCTTTAAAATCAGAGGCCCCTCAGCTGATGTGACTTTAGTCATATAGTGTAGTAGAGCCCCTTCTAGATAGAGGGGGAGCTTGGGCTGAGGAAGGGTCTAAGTCACTCACGTCATGAGGAGGACCAGGGGACCTCATATCTGAGAGAGATGTGTGCAGTTTCCAAGGGCCATCCCACCATCCATGGGTTGCCAGGTGGCCTGTGGGGCTGGTATCCAACCTCTGTAGTTTCTGCGGATATTTCTGCCTCTTGTGGAGGTACAAGCTCATTGGGACTTGGAGGGAGGGCTCCTGGTGTCTGTGGTGTATTACTGTAGTTTGTACTTCTGTTCTTCAACAAACAGAGAAAAGAGACAGTGGTGTCGAGACAGATGATGAACCCATGGAGTCTGATGACGTAGCTGAGAAGAGGAGGCTGCCCACGTTCAGTGATTATTTCATCATCTATCCCACCCAGGCAGGTGAGACATGGGGGTAGACAATAGTGACACTCACTTTTCTTCCAGAAAGTCTGGGTCATGCATATCTTTTTTTTTTTTTTTTTTTTAATTATCAGTGCTTTACAAATTGACATGTATAAGGAGAATTCTTCACGACCCCATCCATCTCTCTTTTCTCGCTTTCAGAGATGACAGGTTGACATCTTACTGTCCATTTCTTCTGGGAAGGCATGACCCTCTGACCAAAGTATCACATGGTCAATAAGATCATTGATGTTCCTGTGAAAAAGGTCTTGGCCCAAAATCTAGTTCTGCCATTTGCTATATTGGAGAACTTCAGTATTTTTTTATCTCTAGATATATCAGTTTCTTCATGTAAAGTGGGAATGATGGAATTTACTTACGTCATTGAGATGTTATGGAAATTGAGTTATATAACCGCAGACATGCTTATCATAATAATGGGCATAATAAATCCAAAAAAGGAAATTAGCTACTGTTATTACAAATACATTATGCTAATAATATTATTATCATCATTACTTCATTACTAATACTATTATTATTAATAATAAGATAAGGTCCAAAAGAATCTTGTGTGTGAAGATCCACCCCTTCACTTGGTGCACTTGGAGGAGAGCTAGAATTAAGAGGTCAAGGACATTTCTTTCGCTGGCCTTTTTTTTTTTTTTTAAAGTCATCTCTACACCCAACATGGGGCTTGAACTCACAACCTGGAGATCAGGTGTCACGTACTCTATCAACTAAGCCAGTCAGGTGACTCCCTTTAAATGTTGTGTTTTTTTTTTTTTTTTAAGATTTTATTTATTTATTTGACAGGCAGAGATCACAAGTAGGCAGAGAGAGAGGAGAAGGAGAAAGCAGGCTCCCCCTCGAGCAGAGAGCCCAATGTGGGGATCGATCCCAGGACCCTGGGATCATGACCTGAGCCGAAAGCGGAGGCTTTAACCCACTGAGCCACCCAGGAGCCCCCTTTAAATGTTTTTATCTTAACTTCTTTCAAGAGCATTAAGGCAATTTATAAAAATGTATACGGAGGGCGCCTGAGTGGCTCAGTTGTTAGGCAGCTGCCTTCAGCTCAGGTCATGATCCCAGGGTGCTAGGATCAAGCCCCACTACAGGCTCCCTGCTCAATGGGAAGCCTGCTTCTCCCTCTCTCCCGCTTGTGTTCCCTTTCTCTCTGTTTCTCTCTCTCTCAAATAAATAAAAATCTTTTTAAAAAAATGTATATGGACTTCAAGATAAATTGTAGTGAAGAAATGTAAACAAAGGAACATAGGGGTACAACTTAAAATGAAACATACTTAGTGGTAAGATGGGAAAAACAGCCCCATTAAAGTGAGATGTAAGATTTCACTCCTTGGTTATTTACCCAAGAGAGATGAAAGCATGTTGCCTCCCAGAGACTGGCACACAGAGTCCATAGCAGCCTTATTTGAAGTCATCAAAGACTAGAAACAGCCCAGATGACCATCAAACGTATTGTGGTATGCCATACGTGTACTCCTACTCGGCAGTAAAAATAAGTGAGCTGCTGATGCCAGCCAACCACAGAATTAATATGGCGCGGTTAAGGGTCAAGGTGAGGAACTTCATGTTCCAGTTTTGTTGAATGTATGCATTTTATGACTGTGTGCTGGGCTCTGTGTTTAAGGACTAGAGATTCATTATTGAACAGAAGAACTAAAAATCCCCCCTCCTCGGAACTTCTGTGCTCCTTGGAGACAGATAATAAACATCGAGAAGCTACGTATTGTGCTACTTTATGATCCCATTTGTATGAAGTTCAAAAACAGTCGAAACTGACCTGTGGTGTCAGAAATCAGGATAGTGCTCGCCCTCCTGCGTGCAGTGTTTGGGGTGCTCAGGACCAGAGGGAGCAAGAAGGGGACTCCTGGAGTTCTGGCCCATCTTGTTTCTTGATGAGGGCACCAGTTAATAGGGTGTGTTCATTTTATGGAAGTTTATTGAGCTGTTTTATATCCCTAAGCTTTGCACACTTTTCTGTGTGATGGTTATTTTTCAGTGGAATGTTTACCAGAAATAAAGTATGTTACGTGACTATTGCTATGGAGAAAAATAATGCAGGGACAAGGGATATAGGGAGTGTCCCAGGGCAGGAGTGGAGATATTGCAGTTTGTTTGTTTGTTCTTTAAAGATCTTATTTATTTATTTATTTGACAGAGATCACAAGTAGGCAGAGAGTGAGGGGGGAGCAGGCTCCCTGCTGAGCAGAAAGCTTGATGCTGGGCTCAATCCCAGGACCCTGGGATCATGACCTGAGCTGAAGGCAGAGGCTTAACCCACTAAGCCACCCAGGCACCCTGGAGATTGCAGTTTTAAAACAGATGTATAGAGATGTCCCCTCTGGGAAGCTGATTGTTATGTAGACACTCAGGGGACATGAGCTAGAGTGAGCTTTGCAGATATTTGAGAGGATTTGTGTTGTAAGCTAAGAATACTTCGTCATACAGCAGTATCAAAAACTCTGTGACAGATAGACCACTGGGATAGAAGAGAATCTAGAGGCAGAACCAGATAAGCAGGGAAACTAGACATGACAAAAAAGCCATTGTTGATCCGGGTGGAATGAATAGGCTGTTCGATAAATAATGCCGGGAAGGGGCGCCTGGGTGGCTCAGTGGTTTAAGCCGCTGCCTTCGGCTCAGGTCATGATCTCAGGGTCCTGGGATCGAGTCCCGCATCGGGCTCTCTGCTCGGCGGGGAGCCTGCTTCCCTCTCACTCTCTCTGCCTGACTCTCTGCCTACTTGTGATCTCTCTCTGTCAAATGAATAAATAAAATCTTTAAAAAAAAAATAAAATAATGCCGGGAAAACCGGCTTCTCCGTGGGAGAAAAATAAAAATTCATTTTCACGTTTCTTGGCCCAGGGTCATTGCATCTTTAATCATGTGAATGTCTAGTCAATTGATAGTAATGCCTCTTTTATCTCTGATATTTGTGGCTTTCTTCTTTTACTCTTTATCAGTCTTGCCAGTGCTATCTTCAGTTAAGAACCTGTCTTGGGGCGCCTGGGTGGCTCAGTGGGTTAAAGCCTCTGCTTTCGGCTCAGTTCATGATCTCAGGGTCCTGGGATTGAGCTCCGCATCGGGCTCTCTGCTCAGTAGGGAGCCTGCCCCCCCCCCTTCTCTCTGCCTGCCTCTCTGCCTGCTTGTGATCTCTGTCTGTCAAATGCATAAATAAAATCTTAAAAAAAAAAAAAAGAACCTGTCTTTACTTTTGTTAATCCCCTCTCGTATCTGTTTTTGGTTTCGTTAATTTTGACTCTTGTTCCTATTGGTCTTCATTTTGGGGGTGTTTATGCTACTCTTTTTCCCCAGCTGTTTCAGGTAGGTACTTATTAGCTCATTGTTGTCGATCTTTTAAAAAATATAAGCATTTTTAGAACTAGAATCCCTTCTGAGCACTGCTTTCACTTTGTCCTTCACATTTTAACATGGGACATTTTTCTCCTTCAGTTCTAAGAGTTCTTAGATTTCCATTGTTCTTGTATGTGTTAGAACTATGTCTCTAAATTTCTGTGTTTGGATTTTAAAATTTGTCCTTTTGTTACTGACATCTTGTTCATTTGTGCAAGGAACTGAGAAAGAATATGGACTACGATACTGATTTTTTTTTAATATTTTATTTATTTATTTGAGAGAGATAGAGAGGGAGAGCATGAGCAGGAGGCAGAGGGAGAACCAGGCTTCCCACCGAGCAGGGAGCCGAATGTGGACTTGATCCCAGGACCCTGGGATCATGACCTGAGCTGAAGGCAGACGCCCAGCCAACCGAGCCACCCAGGTGCCCCTACAATACAGATTTGAAATCTGTTGAGACTTGGGTTATGCCTTGGTCTTTAGTAAACTTTTTTTTTTCCTTAATTTTGAAGATTCAGTTATTTCTTAGGGAGAGAAAGTGAGAGAAAGCGTGTGTGCCTGGTTGGGGGCGGTGCAGGCAGAGGGAGAGAATTTTCACACAGATACCATGCTGAGCAGGGAGCTCAACATAGGGCTCCATCTCACGGACCCTGAGATCAACCAAGAGTCAGACACTTAACTGACTGAACCACCCAGGCGCCACTCTGGTAAACTTTTTTTGGTGGCATTTGGACTCTCCTAGATACTCTGTGTGCTTGATGAAGAATAAATGTTCTGCACTTTTTGAATGTAGGGTTCTAAATATTTCTATCAGTTAAGCATAATTGTGTTCGGTTGTTTTGTGTCTCCACTAAATTTGTCTCTTTGACCTGCCAGTATCTGAGATAAGCGTGTCCATCCATTATATTACTGTGGTAGACCTGTCTGTTTCTTCTGTAGTCCCAATGGTTTTGCTTTATTTTGACACAACATGAGTAGAGCCATACAATTTTAGAATTGTGGTGAAATATATAGAAGAAATAAGACAAAATGCTTTAAGCACTCTTTAGTGAACCTACTGTCCCAAGTAGCGCTTTTTTTTTTTTTTAAAGATTTTATTTATTTATTTGACAGAAATCACAAGTAGGCAGAGAGGCAGGCAGAAAGAGAGGGAGAAGCAGGCTCCCCGCTAAGCATAGAGCCCGATGTGGAGCTAGATCCTAGGACCCTGGGATCATGACCTGAGTGGAGAGCAGAAGGTTTAACCCACTGAGCCACCCAGGCACCCCTAAGTAGTGCCTTTTTTATGTTAGTTCATTTTGTCTGGAATTTATATAGGTATTTGAATATTCTTTTGCTGCGTATTGGCCTGGTATACCTCCTTCAGACTGTTTTCTGTTAACCTTTTTGGGCCTTTATGTTTTAAGTGGGTCTCTTTTAGATAGGATATAGCTGGGTTGGGTTTTTTTTTTTAATATTTTATTTATTTATTTGACAGAGAGAGATCACAAGTAGGCAGAGAGACAGGCAGAGAGAGAGGAGGAAGCAGGATCCCTGCTGAACAGAGAGCCCGATGCGGGGCTGATCCCAGGACCCCGGGACCATGACCTGAGCTGAAGGCAGAGGCTTAACCTACTGAGCCACCCAGGCACCCCTGTTTTTTTTTTAATTTAATATGACATTATCAATCTTTTCACTGGTAAATTAGGGCAATTTGTCTTTGTTACGACTATTGATATATTTGCCCTTTTGCCATTTTGTTTTGTGTTATTTATTTTTCTTTTGCTTTATTTCCTTCCTTTATGGCTTTTGTGTTTGCTTGATTTTTAGTTTAACATGTTAGTCTAACATTTTTTTTTTTAAAGATTTTATTTATTTATTTGACAGAGAGAGAGGTCACAAGTAGGCAGAGAGGCAGGCAGAGAGAGAGGAGGAAGCAGGCTCCCCGCAGAGCAGAGAGGTCCCCCTACTGATCTAGAGGGTAGATATCCCATAATTTTTTTCTCATGGTTCCTCGTGAAATTTTATACATATGCGGTAGCCTAAAGTTAACTTGAAAAAAGCTTATTTTTACTCCCTGATGATTCAAGGAACCTTGAAACACTAATTCCCATTACCTTCTTCCACTCCACTAATTCCCATTACCTTTTCCCCCACCTAAGTACTACTTTTGTTTAACATTTTTCTTTATTTTTTTGTGTCTTGTTTAATGTTGTTTATATAAAAATATTAATGTGCTCTTAAATTGCCTTAAATTATCCTTCCACTGCCCCCTGGTTTTCTTCTCATTTAAGACATTAGTTTAACACACTTCCATCAAATGTGTTGGTATACGCTAGGGTGGCAAGCACTATTCTAGGTAATGCCTAGTCCTTTTTTTAAAACCCCACAAATTACAATATATTTTTTAAAGATTTTATTTATTTGAGAGAGAGAGAGAGAAAATGAGCAGTGGAGGAAGGGCAGAGGGAGAGAGAAGCAGACTCCCTGCTGAGCAGGAAGCCGGAGGTGGGGCTAGGACAGACTCCTGGGGTTCGATCCCAGGACTCTGAAATCAGGACCTGAGCCACCCATGCACCCCTTAAAGGAGGTGGAACCTGAATGATTATCTGAAAGGCACGTGGAAACTACAGCCATTCAGTAGGTTGACAGTTGAGGAATAATATTGATAGATCATTCCTCACTTAGGTCCTTTTTTTCTTTTCTTTTTTTTTTTTTTTTTTTACAATTTCTTTATTTGAGAGAGAGAGAGAGAGCATGACTAGGGGAAGGGGCAGAGGGGCAGAGGGAGAGGGACGGTGTCAAGCAGGCTCCCTGCTGATCAAGAGCCAGAAGCAGGACTCAATCCCACAACCCTGAGATCATGACCTGAGCTGAAATCAAGAGTCAGATGCTTAACCGACTAAACCACCCAGGTGCCCTCAAGTTCGAACATTATTATAATAAGTTTTACAATCCATGTTTGTTTCTATTTATTCATGTGATTACCATTTTGTTCCACATTCCTTCTTTTTTTAATTTTTTTTTAATTTTTTATTTTTTTTTTAAGATTTTATTTATTTGACAGAGAGAAATCACAAGTAGGCAGAGAGAGAGGAGGAAGCAGGCTCCTGGCTGAGCAGAGAGCCTGATGCGGGACTCGATCCCAGGACCCTGAGATCATGACCTGAGCCGAAGGCAGAGGCATTAACCCACTGAGCCACCCAGGCGCCCCTCTCCATTCCTTCTTGAATCTCAGCCCATTCTTCTGGGTTCATTTTCTTTCTTCCTGAAGTATATCCTTTAGAAATTCATTTAAGGAAGATTTATAGGTGGTGAATCCATTCAAGTGCCCAAATCTGGCTGATTATTTGACAGAATCTATGCTTGTTTCTTCTCGTGATTCCATCTTCTATTTCCTTAAACATTTCAGGCGATTTTACATTTTGTACCTAATACTTCCAATGCCTGATCTGATGCCTTTCAGGGGGTCACTCCTTGGGTTGCTTCTGTTGACTCTCCCTCATGGTGGCTTGTTTGTGTGTTTGAAGTCTTAGTTCATTTGTTGACTCTTCATCTGTGGGACTCCTGGGAGCACGATTAGGGAATACTTTTCTTTAGGGAGCATTATTACTCATTTGGACCACTGCAACTCTCTTAGGGGTCACAGGGCGAATGTAGGAATCTCTGGCTGACCTCCAGCACCTCCTGGGCACACCTTTAAGGCTTTCGTGCCCTCGCTAAAGGTGATCCTAGTCCCTTGGACAGGGTGCAGCTCTGCGTTTCATGTTTACTTTCTGCTTCCAGCTCAGGTTTCAGTTTCCTCGTTTGGAAGAATAGGTGCCTTGGAGATTTCCATGAATTCCCATCAGCCCAGGATAGCATTAAATGTTTTATTTTAATCAAGTTTTACATCTGGAGGAGCAAAGTGGAAAGTTTGGAATATGTGTAAAATCTTTCAGGGTTATCCACTTTTATTTCATCAGACAACACATAAATGGCCTGGCAGTACCGAGTATATGTGGGGATTTGGAACAACAGGTACTTCATACACCACTGATGAGAGCAGATTAATCCTACTTGTTTGGAGAGCAATGTGTGCTTCCTAGTAAAGTTAAAGACATGTTTATCCCATGGCCTGACAGTTTCACATCTGCATATATACCTTAATGCTAAGGTCCCCAAACTAGGGGGCCATGGTGAAGTCACGCAGCTGTACTTAATTCTGGGAGCCATTAGCTCAAGGTTGTTTATAGTTTCAACAATTAGATTATGCTGCATTCTTTTCAGTGATACCCTATCTTGGGGGAGCTAGGTTTTGGAGGGTTGCTGAGATTAAAAAGCAAATACTTAGGTATTCTAGGTTGAAAAGTCATGCAGAACCCAACAAGTGCATACATCGCATTAGTAAGTAATTATGGTTCTTTAACAATGAAATAAAAATATTATTTGTCTTTCAGTTTATGTGAGTTCTTTCACCCTGAGTGGCCAATAAATTATTTAGGTAATAATACTGAGCTTGGACCTAACTGCTTGAGTAAATGGAAGTCTGAGATACTTCTTTTGGTCTAGGAGCAATGCAAAAAAAGTTCCTAAGACCCTAAGGGCACCATGAACTGAGAAAGTTTGGGAACCTCCGCATGGGGGAATCTTCTGCACATGTATATACATGAGATGGGATGACCAACTGCTCCAGTTTGCCCAGAGATGGAGGGGTTTCCTGGGATACTGGACTTGCCAGTGTTAAAACTGGAAAGTGGATGAATGAGGGTGCATTAAGCACTTGAATCTGGGCACTTCTTCAAAATTGTTTATAGTAGGGAGAGTGAAGTGGCTGAAAGCTAAAAACCACTGAAAGTGGTTTTTATTCATACCGTAGAATGTACTGTACCCCAGTTGAAAAGAATCGGAGTGGAGAAGTTTTAAATGGCACAATGAATGAAGATAAGGCAGCTATAACAATACAGATTGTATGCCTTTAACATAAAGATTTGCAAACGCAGTAATACAGTCTATTGTGACTGAGCATGTAGTGGTAGAAGTATAAAAATATGGCACAAAGAACAGCCAACATCTTTGTAACAGGGACTGCTTCTGGTAGAGTACAGAGTAGGGAAGTGGGACAGAAGGTAATCAGGGAGAAATTTCAAAGGAAGATTCAGCTGTATTTCACCAGAAGAGAAAAGCTG
The DNA here is from genome assembly GCF_922984935.1 of Meles meles. Lineage (NCBI taxonomy): Eukaryota > Metazoa > Chordata > Mammalia > Carnivora > Mustelidae > Meles > Meles meles. The sequence goes on along the minus strand of NC_060069.1, from coordinate 30,580,214 downwards.
GAACAGATAAAGCGAAATGTTTTCTGTTTGTTAAATCTGGGTGGTGGATGCATAGGCCTTCGGTATGCTACTCTTTGTTCTTATTTTGTTATTTTTGAAGAGATGGGGGCTAAAGAAAGAAATTGGAAACTGCGGATACAGCAACTCTGATGGAGTTTTGCTCTAAAGGGAGTTGAGAAATAGGCAGTCTGGATGGTGATGAGGGAGCAAAGATTTTGCAGTAAAGATGGGCAGTAAAGATTTGCAGTAAAGATGCACAGCTGCTCATTGAATGATCCAGTAGAGAAGGGACTTTTTTTTTTTTTTTAAGATTTTATTTATTTATTTGAGAGAGAGAAAGAAATAGAACACAAGTAGGGGTGGAGAGGGAGAAACAGGATCCCCACTGAGCAGGGAGCCCAATGCGAGAGACCCGATCCCAGGACTCCAGGGTCATGACCTGAGCTCAAGGCAGACGCTTAACTGACTAAGCCATCCAGGCATTCCGAGGGAAGTTTTTAGGAGAGACTGCAGGAGTGGCAGCTGGTAGAGCCGAAATTTTGAGCTTAGGCAGCATACATCTCCAGGGAGTAAGTTGGGCTGATTCTTCAAATGGAAGAAAGAAATTGCCCTTTTCCTCTGAGTACTTCAGGAAGAGCAGATGTGAGGAGGAGGGGAATCCAGAATTTCACATGGTAATTAGCTGTCCCAGCAGACAGGCAAAGAAGGCAGTTGATTATTTAAATCTGGAATCAAGTGAGTGAGCTGCATTGGGAAGAGAAATGTGGGAGTCATCAGCTTGTAATGTTATTTAAAGCCATAGTCCTGGATGAGGTCATGGGCCTTGTACCAACATTTATAGAATATCAGGATGAAGAAGAGTCAGCCATGGAGACTAAGAAGGAGCACCCACTGACAAGGGAGAAAACCAGGTGGGTGTGGTGTGCTGGAATCCCGATGCAGGAAGTGTTTTAAGAAGGAGGGAGTAACAATGTCAGACCCTGCTGACAGGTCAAAAAAGGAGGCGGACACAGAATTCATTGGGCATCTTGATGAGAATAATTTGGGGTGTGGACAAAATTGTGGACTCAAAAGCAGAACTACAGCTACATGGAATAAAAAGGATCAAACCCCAGAAATCAAACCCTGAGTAAAAAAAGGCACAGTAGACTTGGCTTTGTGTTGCTTTTATTTATTTATTTTAAAGTTCAAGGGAAAACACAATGTGTTGTTTAAGAATAGTATATAAACGGGGCGCCTGGGTGGCTCAGTGGGTTAAAGCCTCTGCCTTTCGCTCGGGTCATGATCCCAGGGTCCTGGGATCGAGCCCCGCGTCGGGCTCTCTGCTTGGCGGGGAGCCTGCTTCCTCCTCTCTCTATCTCTGCCTGCCTCTCTCCCTACTTGTGATCTCTATCTGTCAAATAAATAAATAAAATCTTAAAAAAAAAAAGAATAGTATATAAACGTATGTATGTATATGGTAAAACTGACAGCGGTTTCTGTGTGGGGGAGACAGAATGGGGTCTGGGAGGAGCACACAGGTGGGTGCGAATTTTCCTAATATGTGTGTCAGTGAGCAAAAGACCCAACAGAACATTGAGTTTGGGCTATTAACTGATAATTCCCAGGGAACACCATTAACCTGGAGAAGATGCTCGATTTATAAGAAGAAAGTAAACAATATTGGAGTACCACTTTTTATCAGATTGGCAGAGATCAGAAAGTTTCTATGTATGCTCTTGTTGAAGAGGTAAAGAATATACTTATTAATTCCTGGCAGGACTGTAAATTGATAGCATTTCTTTGGTGGACCACTTGGCATCGTCTAGCAAAATTATAAATGCAAACATAATTATCTTCCAATTATTTAGTACATGTCTGAGTGACATGTATGCACTGTTATTCAGTGACATTGTAAGAGAACAACCTAAACATCTCTCTATAGGGGACTAGTTAAATAAATTATGATAAATCATAGAGTAAATATTATTCGATCAAAGGAAGAAGCTCTTTATGTATTGATGATGAGCAACCTCCAAGATGAACTGGCAAAAACAACAAAAATCAGGTCCTAGAATAGCATGTATAATATGCTACTGAGATCCAGAGGAGGATGACTGTACCCTCAAATATGTATCAGCTTCTTTGTACACAGTGTATGTCTGGAAGGATACACAAGAAATGGATATATTGGTTTTCTTGGGCATGGGATGAGGAGAGAGAGAGAGACTTCTGCTGGATTCCTTTTGTAATTTAAATTTGAAACCATTTGTATTTGAGTCTTTTTTTGTTTTTACTTTAATTTTTTTAACATTAAAAATTTCAGTTTTAAAGATTTTACTTATTCATTGCGACAGAGATACAAAAAGAGAGAGAGCATGAGCAGGGGGAGAGGAAGACGGTAAAGCAGAGTCCCGGCTGAGCAGGGACTGGAACCCGATGTGGGGTTCAATCCTGGGACCCTGAGATGACCTGAGCCAAAGTCAGATGCTTAAATATCTGAGCTACCCAGGCACCCCTTTCTCTTTGTTTTTAGTTTGCTTGTTTAAGTGAAATTATATGGCAGTCTTTCTCTGTCTGGCTTATTTTACTTAGCATAGTACCCTCTAGTCCATTCATGTTGTCACAGGTGGCAAGATTTCATTCCTTTTTTTATAAATGGGTAATATTTTACTGTGTGTGCACGTGAAAGATAAATATGTAAAGATATATATGTGTGTATACATATGTATACATATACACATATACATATGTAGTCTGTCGATGGATGAATTGTGAGTCATTTGGATGTATTGTCCGTTCAACAAATAGATGTAATCACGTCTTGGCCTTTTGGCTAAGATCATGTGGAAAAAATGGATTTAAAACATTTTCAAGTTACCTTCTTTTACTAATTGGAAGATTTCAGCAAAATTCAGGTTTCTGTCATCTTAGCTTACCAGAGACATTTATACCAGCTCCCTGACCCCAGTGAGTCCTAGAGCTCGTCTCCCCTGCTTTGTGACAGAAGCGTGTTATCTGTGCGAGAGAAACTGCAACACGATTTCACCTGTTTATTGACTATTTGTAGTTTAGTCATGTGGTTGCCACTCACGTTCTGTGGCCAGAGTTCTCTAAACAACTTTATTTTTTTAAGATTTTATTGACTTGAGAGAGGGGGAGAGATAATGAGCAGGGGGAGTGGTAGGCGGAGAAGCAGACTCCCTCCCTGCTGAGCAGGAAGCCTGATGCGGGACTTGATCCAGGACTCGGGGGTCACGACCTGAGCCAAAGGAGATGCTTAACTGACTGAGCCACCCAGGTGCCCCTCTAAACAACTTTATAATGCACATATCGGGAATCCCGATCCTAACGATATTTTATTTGACCTTGTTTCGTAAATCTGTGGCCATTTCCTAGCTTTTGACCAGAGTCTAAAGTTCTCCAATATCACTCATTGGACTCATTTTTTTGTGGCCTAGAATCAGTCCTGAGGCCTGACCCCATGGCCATGGACTTAGGATCACTGATTATTTTCAAAGCAATGAGAAATTTATAATCTATCATTTGATAAGAGACTTGGCAGCTACTCTGTTGTTTTCCTGACTTGCTCCTGATTCTTCAAAGGGGTTGAGACCGTGTTGGGTCAGAGGTTTTCAAATGTTATTTGCAATAACCCACAGGAAGAAATAGCTGTGGTGTTTCACCCAATCTAATGCCTTGATTGTAAGACATACCATTATTTTGTATCCTTAAGAAACTACCAATTAATCTATGCTACAGCTCGTCCAGATTTCAGATTGGTGGGAAAAAGAAACTTCGGTCTTAGAACTGATAAAACACATAATTCATTGTAGTCTACTACATATTTTATGTAGAAGTACAAATATACATGTAACACTAGTTTTGTAAGTCATAGCTGCACTTGCTACATTTGAGCCACTTTAATATTTTTTATCATACTCCATTTTATCCCGTTATTTTTTAAAAAGGCAGTTTCAGTCTGCTAAATTGATTTCTTGGCTGATTATTGGGCCACAGTGTGCAGCTTAAAGCTCACTGCACAGGATGGGCTGTCAAGCTTTGTGATGAGGCATTTCTGACCCAGATTTACTCTCAGGGACAATACTGAAATTCCTGTATAGTTCCCACACTGAACAGATACATTCTGTGGACTTGTTTACAATGTCATGGAGGCATAATTGAAGTATGAGCCGTATATACCCCACGTGTACCATTTGAACACATGGGAGTATACATTCATGACCCCGTCACCATGATCAAGGTCATCATAGACCTCTGTCACCTGCAACAGTTTCCTCATGTTGAAGTCTATCCCTGCCTCTGTCCCCATCCTTGGGCCACCACAGTTGTACTTCCTATTACCACAGGTTAGATTACATCTCCTGGAATTTTATGGAAGTAGAATTATATATAGTATATGTGTTTCCTGACTGCCTGTCTTCTTCCACTCAACCTAATGGTTTTGTGATTCATCCATGTTATTTTATCTATCAGTTCATTTCCTTTTATTTCTGACCAGTATTCTGCTGTGTGAATATAACACAACGTGTTCAGCCATTCACTGGGTGAACATTTGAGTTGTTTCTAGTTTTAGGTTATTAAAAGTAAAGCTGCTGTGAACACGTGTGGAAGTCTTTAGGCATGTGATTTTTGTTTTTCTTGGGTACATACCAAAAAGTGGAATGGTTGGTTCATACAGTAGGTCTATGTTTGAGGGGTTTTTTTTATTGTTGTTGTTTGTTTTTAAGATTTTATTTGTTCTTCAGGTAGAGAGAGAGAGAGAGAACACAAGCAGAGAGAGAAGCAGGCTTCCCACTGGTCAGGGAGCCAGATATGGGACTCGATCCTAGGACCCTGGGATCATGACCTGAGCAGAAGGCAGATGCTTAACCAACTGAACCACCCATGTGCCCTGTGTTTGACTTTCAAAGAAACTGCCAAATTGAAAATGGTTTTTCAGAGTGGTTGCATCATTTACATTCCCGCCAGCAGTCTCAGAATTCCAGTTGCTCCACATCCTCGGAATCAGTTGGCTTGACCTGTTTAAAAATTTCAGACAATCTGATGGGTGTGGAGTATATCGCCTTGGGGGTTTAATTTGCATTTCTTGGAGGACTGCTGATTATCTTTTCTTGTACATATTGGCCATTCATTTATCTTCTGTTGCTGAATGTCTGTTCATATCTTTTGACTAATTTTTTATTTGGGTTGTTGGTTTTCTTGTTATTTTGTAAGAATTAATGTATGTATTCTGGATACCAGTCCTTTGATATGTATGTACTACAGATATTTTTTCCCAGTCTGTGGCTTGCTTTTCATTTCCTTAATAACATCTTTCAAAAAACAAAAGTTTTGCGGTGCCTGGGGCGCTCAGATGGCTAAGCACCTACCGTTGGCTCGGGTCATGATCCCAGGGTCCTGGGACTGAGTCCTGCGTCACACTCCTGGCTGAGCGGGGAGTGTGCTTCTCCCTCTGCTTCTCCCTCTGCGTGCTTGGGCGCTCTCTCTCTCTCTCTCTCTGTCTCAAATGAATAAATAAAATCTTCAAAAACAAAAAACAAAAGTTTTAAATTCTGATAACATCCAATTAATCAGCTTTTTCTTGTTATAGTTTATGCTTTCTGTGTTCTAAGAAACCTTTGCCCGTGTTGCAGTTGCAGAGGCGTCCCCATGTGTTTTTCTGTTCCAACCTAGATTTATTAATTAGAGGGTAAAATGTGAGATTCCCATCAAATTTCCACACTAAACTGACATGTTTCGTGTTTTTTAATCTAACTACTAATAAAAAAGTTTCACTAAACTTTTGAGGGCCCCAGAATGAATTCTATATGGGTGTGTTTTAGGGGCGCCTGGGTGGCTCAGTGGATTGGGCCGCTGCCTTCGGCTCGGGTCATGATCTCAGGGTCCTGGGATCGAGCCCCGCATCTGGCTCTCTGCTCTGCGGGGAGCCTGCTTCCTCCTCTCTCTCTGCCTGCCTCTCTGCCTACTTGTGACCTCTCTCTCTGTCAAATAAATAAATAAAAGATCTTAAAAAAAAAAAATCCTAAAGCAAAAGTCAGACATTAAAAAAAAAAAATAGAGAAGAGAAAATGAAGTAAATACGGCAAAATGATGATAACTGTTGAATGTAGGGGATGATTATATGGGGAATTTGTTAAACTTTGCTTTCTTCCTTTGTGTATATTTGAAAAGCTTTATTTTAAGAATTCATGTAAGAGAATTGCCCTCTTGAGGGGTTATGCACTCCTGGTCACAGGAGTCCCCTGGGAGGCTCAGGTGCTTCCCCTTTTCATGTCTGTGCTTCTGTATTCTCAGTTCAAAGCCATTTTCCAGGTTAAATGTGGGCGAAAGACAAAGTTTGGTGCAAAGAGAGATGGAAAATGGACGAAACGTCTTCTGTTTGCTTTGTAGATCATGTTGCTTTACGGCACCCTCGCACTGGCTCTGTGATGATTGAAGCAATGTCCGCAGTCTTTAAACAGTATGGAAATAAGTGGCATATCGCCGACTTCTTCACCAAAGTAAGTCAGTTCCAAGGGAGCACATGCTCCGTTTGTCCTGACGGTAGTGGCACTTGTTGAGAGCGTTTTCAGGAGAAGGTTGACTTTCGCCATGAAGACGTAAGAGATGCTGAAAAGTTGCTTGGAAATGATGGGCTGATCATGAGTTTTGATGATGGCAGCATTCAGAAAAGTTGGCTGAGTCAGCTACTGAGGGAAACGGATATTGACACTTTGTGTTCTTTGGCAATACCAGTGCATTGGGTCTAACGTGAGCTTTCAAGTTCCTCCCTGCTCTGTAGCCACCCTTGGAGTCAGCTTTGGCCTGACTCTGCTCCCCTCGAGGGGGGAATCTTAGGACTTCTTCAATGACCGACTTTAGCTCACATTTGTCTCCCCAGTTTGTAGCCCATAGTACACATTTGTTGAATGAATGCCTGTGTGCCCAATAACGATGGTATATTTATACACAAACCATAGTTTGGAGAATGGCCCAATTATTGTCGTTTATCATATCAGGATTAATGGGCAATTTTCTTCTCAATCTGAGAGTTTTACACCAAAGAAAGCTAATTAGAAAAGACTGTAGATGACTACAGTAACATGGGGCACCTGGGTGTCTCAGTTGGTTAAGCGTCTGCCTGTAGCTCAGGTCATGATCCTGGAGCCTTGGGATCGAGTCCCACATTGGGCTCCCCGGTCAGTGGGGACCCTGCTTCTCCCTCTGACCCTCTCCCTTCTCATGCTCTCTCTGTCACTATCTCTCTCGCTCTCAAATAAATAAAATATCTTTTAAAAAGAGAATACAGTAACAAAGATGCTAACATCTATTATCTGTTGCATGGCTCACTCCAGATCAGTTACTGTTCTCTGTGCTACACAGACATTAATCCATTTAAGCCTTCCAGCACCCCTCAGGCAGTGTGGGATTTGCATCCACTGTGACAGATGGGGCCTGCTCAGTGGCCGAGCTGGCACTGCAGCCTGGGCAGAGTGCTTCTAGAGTTCATGCTCTAATCACAATTATGTATTAATTACTCTAATCCTCCCCCAGGTATGGTCACTATTTTTATTTCTTTAAAATCGAAAGATTTATTGCTAATACTTTACCTATGATGCTAAATAGCTTTTAAAACTCCTTTTCGCCTCATTTGAGGTAAGACCTTGGGGGGAAACGTTACAGGGAGGGACCATGACAATTTTGACACTCATTTCACCTGTATTCCCAAATATCTTATATTGCTTAGTTTCTCTAAGGATATAGTTTCTTTTCTTTCTTTTTTTTTTTTTTTTAAAGAATATAGTTTCCTGTCACCTTCTCAGGAATGTTACAATAAAGACAGATTTAACCAACTATAAATAGAAATTCATTTTAGCTAAAGCTAACTGAAAAATTGTTGTGCTGACCAGTGTTCTTCAAGCCTTTACTGAACACCATTTATTTTTATTTTTATTTATTTTTTTAAAGATTTATTTATTTATTTATTAGAGAGAGAGTTCATGGGAGAGAGAGAGTTCATGGGAGGGGCAGAGGGTGAGGAGACAGAATCCTCAAGCAGACTCCTTGCAGAGGTGGCGCTCAATGCCCAGGACCCTAAGATCATGACCTGAGCTGAAACCAGCAGTTGGACGCTTAACTGACTGAGCCACCCAGGTGCCACCCTTCATTTTTAAAGCACTTGTTGAGTGGACACTAGCAAGGAAAAAAAAAATCCAAAAATGAGCATGATGTGGCCTTTGTATTAAAGGCACATGCAGCTTAGGTAGCAGATGGTAAATGTGCTTACAACCAACCCCGAGATTGTAGAGCTGTGGGATGCTTTGGACATAGCATAATCCAACCCTTTCATTTTTTTTTTTTTTAAGATTTTATTTATTTATTTGACAGGCAGAGATTACAGTAGGCAGAAAGGCAGGGAGAGAGAGAGGGGGGAAGCAGGCTCCCTGCTGAGCAGAGAGCCCATTGTGGGGCTCTATCCCAGGTCCCTGAGATCATGACCTGAGCCGGAGGTAGAGGCTTAACCCACTGTGCCACCCAGGTGCCCCTCCCACCCTTTCATTTTACCACGTGTTCTCAAGGCTCAGAAAGGATTCATATCTTGCCTACCATGACCCCAGGGCAAGTTGAGACCAAACCCTGCTCTGTGGACCTAAGTCTCCTGGTTTTCTCACCCAGAGTGCTGCATTCCAAGCGCTTCGTGGAACATGCTCTTTCTAGTGCCATTTGCATCGCTTTCTGGAATGCGTAGCATTGGGCCGTTTCACTCTGTAGTGTCCACTAACAGCCTTTTGCTCAGGGCTTTAATCTCTCAGGTGACAGTTTGTGCTTTACTCTTTCAGGTGAATAATAGAGTGGTGCACACTGAATTTCATCTACATGAGGAACCAATTAAAGTATCACTCGTCATGGAATCAACTTTAACTAGATTTGTGTACTTCTGACATCCGGAAGATGAAAAACTAAGGACTGCTTTGTAACAGACTTTGTAAAGAGCTGAGAGCATTAGTAGCGTTGTACTAATAGTTATCGTTTTGTATTATTACTGTCACCAGTTGTATTTCTCCAATTCGTTTTGCATATATATGGTATTTTTCTAAGATTGAACCATGCTTATTTGACACTTAGAAATAATTCGATTTCTTTTAGAAGATGACTGTTTTTTGAAAATGATTTTTCTGCACTGTTATCAAACCTCAGGAGTCCAGCTCGATTGTGGACCATTTTTATCATGTGCTTCCCTTACTGGTTACACCCCATCCTCGCCCACTTGGTGCTGGTGTTTGTCCACATTTTCTTGTCTTCAAGAACTGTCTTGATGTCGTCTTGTCCTGTGTTTCTTCTGATTTCCTCCATACTGTTGTCTGTAGCCAGACTCGTCTCCTTTTGACTCCATAAGCCATTCTCTACTCTTACCTGGATGTTCTCATTTGCCCTCTGTGCCCTGGATGCCTCATGTTTCTCCCTTTCCCCCATTCCCCAGCTTCCTCGCTGCTGTGCATTACCTTTGAACTACCGTTTTTCTCTGCCTGGAACGCTCTGTTCCACCCTGGTCCATTTGGTCCTTCAGAGTTTGGCTCAAGCATCCTTTGCACAGGGAAGCTTTTTGCAATGCCTCATGCTAGGTCCGCCTTTTCTGTGTGCTCTCGGATACCTTGCTTTTCTTCTGCAGCACTTAGCACCAAATGTACTTAAATGACTGTGTGTAGCCATTAAATCTCCCTCCAGTTCAGTCATAAGCTGCAAGAGGCAGAGGCCATGTGTCTCATCCATTCCTGTAGCCCAGCTTCTGTCGTGCCTTAAGACACACAGAAGTGCTGTGACGAATGTTTACTGAACGACTGGTCTCTGTCTTTCAATTATTTTGTCCATTCCTCAGACCTCACCTCATTACCTCTGTGCATCTAGCCACCTTCTAGTCATCCCGACCTGCTTGGATGTCCTGCAGCCACTTTAACTGAACAAATTGGAAGTCAACCTTACATTTCCCTTAAATCTCTTCGTAAAACCCATCTCATTGTTAATAATTCTTTGACTCCCCACTGCCTGCAGAATATACTCAAATTCCCCTAGGAGAATATCCCGAGTCCTTCTCTGTCAGGCCTTAACCTGTACTTTTTGTATACTGCCTATTTGTACTGGGTCTTGACCACACCAGGTGATTTGCCCTCCCTTCAATAATCCCCTCTCACAGAACCAGACTTGTGGATTACCCAATGTTAAATGAGTGCTCTTGGCTATGTTATCATAGTTCGTTCTCTCCTTTCTTACTGAAATGCCCTTTGTTCTCTTTCTGTGCTTACTCTATACCATGCATTCCTTAGGATGCAAATTGGGTCCCATCCCACTAGAAGGAAAACCTGTATGTAGGCCAGTGATTTGAGAGTAATGAACTCTGGACTGAGCATGAGTTCTCAGTGTAGTTGTGTTCTGACTTCTGGTGTAACTTTGTACTATATTAACCCCCAGTTTCCACATCACAACACTCTCTGGCTCGCTGAGAACTCATTCCACTGGACTTCAGTGAACTTTGACTTCTTAATAAACTGTTCGTGAATATCCTGCAGGTGTGGCTATTCCTGAAACTAGAGGTTCTAACTGGCAATTGCATAAGACTCTTGGGCCTGTATGAGGATACAGGTGTTTGGTGAAAATGCTCTGAAGATTGAGGGTCACAATGAGTGAAGCAACCCAGATCTCCAGGCCTGTCTCCATTTCAGGGACAATTGTGTCCTTTTTAGTTAATGTGATTTCTCAAGTATATATATGTGATTGAATTTTTTAAACTTTTGAGTTTTGATATTTGGTATGTAACTTTTGCTTTTTTTATAGAGCATTAAACTGTCACCTTGGTTCATAAAATATCTGGTGAGCCTTCTCTGTTCACTTGCATGCTGTGTGATCCTAGGATTCCCGGCATAGGGGCTCATTTCTGGGGGACAGCAGCAGCTGAAATAGGCAATAGCTCTTATTTCCTGAGAGAGGTTAAGTGACTTCTTCAGAGTCACACCATGTGGCAAAGCTGAGATTCTAATACATGAACAAATGCAAGACAAAAAGTGCCAAGTGAGAGGGGAAAGTTGCAAGACAGAATCCTTTTGGTAGACAGAAAGAACCTACTGTTTTACTAAGGGAATGAGAGCTTTGGGACAAAGGAGGGAACGGTTATTTTGGAACATTGCTCAGGCCCCTGCAGGTAAGCTTTCTGGAGAGGACTGTAGCACAGCTGGGTACCAGACCTACAGGTGAAGGGGGAGGTCCACCTAGAGAAGGAGGTGTGGAGGTGCCCAAGGTGAACTTGAAGCCTAGGGCCCATATTCTCTGAGTTGTAAATCAGAACAAGAGTTCCCCTAGCCATTCAATGCCTTGTGAAGTGTAGCTCCAAAAAACTACAGTCCTTAGCGCAGTTTTATATTTGGAAAAAAAAAAAACTTAAGCCAAATTTTTATCTTACTTTTTTTTTAATTTTAAAAATTATATATTTACTTGCCAGAGAGAGGGAGAGAGAGTGCACAAGCAGGGGGAGCAGCAGGCAGAAGGAGAAGCAGTCTCCTTGCTGAGCACGGAGCCTAATGCAGGACTTGATCCCAGGATCCTGAGATCATGACCTGAGCTGAAGGCAGATGCTTAACCAACTGAACCATCCAAGCATCCCTCTTTTTATTATTTTTTAAAGATTTATTTATTTTAGGGAGTATGCAAGCAGGGGGGAGGGGCAGCAGAATGTACACTGAGCGTGGAGCCTGACGGGGGGGGGGGGGGGGGTCAATCCCATGAGAGACTCATCACAAGTCAAAACCAAGAATTGGAAGCTCAAGGAACTGAGCCACCCAAGCACCCCAAGTTTTCCTTTTTAAATATGAACCCCAGAAATCAGAAGTTTGCAAAAGATAGGCACTGGGATTTATTAAAAATGGGCACGAATAGGCAGGCATGCCTGAGTGGCTCACTCAGTTAAGCGGCTAACTTGGTTTTGGCTCAGGTCTTGATCTTAGGGTCATGAAATAGAGCCCCTTGTTGGGCTCTGTGCTTAACTCAGAATCTACTTGGGACTCTCTCTTCCTCTGTCCCTCTCCTCTGCTCTTCTCAAATAAATAAATAAAATCTTTTTAGAAAATGGGCACGAATAAAAAATGTTGCAAAAACTTGCGCAGAGGACTGGAAGGCTGCAAGAATACTAGATAGTCTTTCCAAGTGTCACTTGGGGCAAGGGCTCCTCACTGTGGTTTACTGCAAACAGTCAGTCGTTCTTCCTCTTTGGACCTTTGTCAGCTCATTTCCTTGCCAAGGTTTTTCATCACACAGATGATTTCTCAAGAGCAAAGTTATTGGGGCGCCTCGGTAGCCCAGTCGGTTGAGCCTCTGCCTTTGGCTCAGGTCAGGATCCCAGGGTCCTGGGGATAGAGCCCTACATCCGGCTCTCTGCTCAGTGGGGATCCTGCTGCTTCTTCCTCTGCCTGCTGCTCCACCTGCTTGTGTTCTGTCAAATAAATAAAATCTTTAAAAAAAAAAAAAGAGCAAAGTTATTTTGTGACAAAAATATTATTTTGAGAAACACCTAAACATAATTAGAGTACAATGTCCCCCTTGTAACAAAGGAAGTAGTCTTGGGACTGGAGGGTGCGCATGGGAGGGAGCTGCTAAGGTAGCTTGGGAGTGTCCCAGAAGGCCCTCTAGAGAAGTCATGCAGCAACAGAAAACTGCCCCTAAAGCCACCCATTCTGTTTTCATATGGCTAATTTTTTTTACTTTATTTTTTTTCTTTTTCTTAAGATTTTACTTATTTATTAGAGAGAGAGAGAGCATGAGGTGGGGGAGGATCAGAAGGAGGAGACCCCCTGCTGAGCAGGAAACCTGTGAGATCATCCCAGGACTCCAGGATCATGACCTGAGCTGAAGGCAGTCACTTAACCAACAGAGCCACCGAGGCACCCTACCTCCTTCCCTCTTTATCAGCTTTTTAAACTGTTAATAGGGTTTTCTGTTTAAAACGACCTGTGTTCCTCAGAAAATTTCAAAAATATAGAAAATCAAAAATAGTGGGGAAAATTCAAAAAAAGAGGAGGAAAAAACTCACCCAGTTTCTCTACTTGCGTATTAACAGTTCTCACCCTGGCGGCACATTAAAATTATCTAGGAGCTACTTTTAAGAATCAGATGTTTTAAGTCCTGGAAATGTAACCTACAACGTGGCAACTATAGTTAATACTGTATTAAATATTTGACAGTAGCTAAGAGGTTAAAAGTTCTCCTCGTAAGAAAAACAAGCATTATACCTGGATGGTGACAAATGTTAACTATGTATATTGTGGTGATCATTTCACAATATATACAGGCTATGTAGTACAACTGAAATGTTTTATCTCAATTACACCTCAATTTTAAAATTCAGACTTTTAAAATTGAGCCTTAGCATATGTTTAAAAGTTCTCCAAGTGATTCTCCAGTACAGCCAAGGTTGAAAACTACCATATAGTTTAATATCTTAGGTATTTTTAAAATCATATTTTAACGTATAGGGCTTCGCTTATTATTTCCTTTTTTCCGGAAAGAGAGAGACCCCCTCCCTGGGGAGCGGTGGAGGGAGGGGAGGGAGTCTTAAGCAAGCTCATTCCCTAAGCCGGGCTCTCTCTTAGGACTCTGAGCTCATGACCAGAGCCAACATCAGCTTAATCAACTTAACCCCTCCTTTTCTTTTTAATTCAAGTACAGTTGAACGGGTTTCAATTTTTTTTTTTTTTAATAATCTCCCTCATCCTGCAATTCTTGTTTGTACGTAGCGTATCTTTTGAGTATTCCTCAGTGGCTGCATAGTACTATATGAACAGAATACACCTTTAATAACCTATTGATAGATATTCCTTGTCTTCTTTTTTTTAATATTTTATTTATTTGACAGAGAGAAATCACAAGTAGGCAGAGAGGCAGGCAGGGAGAGAGGAGGAAGCAGGCTCCCCGCGGAGCAGAGAGCCCGATGTGGGGCTCATCCCAGGACCCTGGGATCATGACCTGAGCCGAAGGCAGAGGCTTAATCCACTGAGCTACCCAGGCGCCCCTATTCCTTGTCTTCTTAAAAAAAAATCTTAACCATTTGTGCAGTCTTTTCCTTTTAAGTTTTTTCAGGAAAATTTCCCGAAAAGTCAACTTTTAAAATCTGAATTACGTTCTGCCAAATTGTTCTCCAAAGAGTGAAAATAATTTCTCCAGCTTCTGTTGATCGAACACTTGGGCACGTTGTGTCCACAGCTTCCCACGGACGCAAATTGTAGTTTAGGACAGGAACCCTCTCACGTCGCGCGAAAATTCGAACCGTCATCACCAGCAGCCCGCAGGCGCGCGTTCCTGACGAAGTACTGCAGTGACGGCCGCACAGCGCGGAACGTCTTCGCGGCGCCGGAAAGCACTGCCGTCGCAAACGGTCCCTCCGGGCTAGAGTTCCCATCCGCCCTTCCGCTCGGCTTTTTTGTTGTCATTGGCTGATGGCGGAGTATATAAGGGCGTCATTTCCGCCCCTCTCTCTTTTCCGCGCTACCCAGGGAAGGGTCCATACGGCGTTGTTTTGCGTGAGTTCCCTGTGGGGTTCTCCAGCGTCCCCAGAAGCCACCAGAACAGTTTCTTGCTGGAGTGAGGGGTGCGAGGACTGGGATAGAAGCCAGCAGGCAGAGCGGGTCTGTCTCCTGCCGGCGCGTTCCACTTCCGTCCGGCAGCCCGCACGTGGCCGGCCCGGGCCCGCGAGTTCCCATAATGCCCCGGGAGCCCGCGGAGGTCGTACGGGAGCCGGGGCGCTGGGCGAGGGTGCGCACCGGCCTGCGGCTGGGTGGCAGGGGTGCAAAAAACTGCCAACGCACCGTGCTGCCATCGCTTAAGACCCCGGCACTCGGCTGTGACCTCAGGCCCGGGCGCACATTTACAGCAGCAGTTTGGGCTGGTAGTTAACCGTGTGTTAAGATTCTTGGCAGGGTTTTGCAGAAAGTCATTTGTAACTCCAGAGAAATAATTCTGAAGCGTCCACCTGCAGTCTGCTTGAAAATAAACTTGTTTGCCTCTGTGCTGCCTCTGCTCATCCATAACCTTTATTCCGGGTTACTCTGGAGCGTTAAGTGGCAATTAGTCATTTTCGTCTTCATTTTCTGGGTGTTTTTCCCATCTCCACATTCATTAAGATGTGCTGCTGTTTAATAATGTGTGGGATATGTCTGTTGTATTGTGTCTCATCCCAGTAGACTGTAAACTGAAGGGGTGGTCCTTGGGTTGCATTTAACTATGAAGCTGGCTGTCAAGAGTGGTTAGAAAGCATCTGATCCCTTACCACTTAATCCCTGGAATACAAAGGACTGGATGTTAACTTGTTTTTTAGGTTCCCATCGTAACTTAACGGGAAACTTTCACAATGTCCGGAGCCCTTGATGTCCTGCAAATGAAGGAGGAGGATGTCCTCAAATTCCTTGCAGCAGGAACCCATTTAGGTGGCACCAACCTTGACTTCCAGATGGAACAGTACATCTACAAAAGGAAAAGTGATGGTCAGTCCTTGCTTTGATTTGGGGGGAGGGGCATTCCAGCCAAGTAATAAATGACATCAGATCACTATTTTGGAAATAAGTTTTAAAACTAAGTAAAAGCGGGGTGCCTGGCTGGCACGGCAGAGCGTGCCACTCGATCTCTTGAGTTTGACCCCATGTTGGACATAGAGATAACTTGAAAGAAATTAAAAAATTAAAAACTCTGTTCTGGTGGTTTGGGGAAGAAAAGCTTTCTGGGCTCCAGGGTAAGAGTATGTCTACTGATAGGTAGCGGGACTTGGGTTGGTCCATGCAAGAGCTACGAGATACAAAGATGAGGAAGCTCATTAGCTTTATAGTGCCTTATATTTCACAGGTCCTGGCCTTGTATTTCACAGGTCCTGACAGGTTTGTTTGAGTTTTGACAGTAAAGTAGAGCAAGAGATAGGAAAGAGCAATTAGGCTTGGAAGGTACTAGGAAAAGAAAGAAAGGTTGTGATGCCTTTATAAGGCATTTTGGGCAAGGGAGTGCTTCAGCTCAGAGGCCACTGAAGGACATAAGACTGGGAGTGGCAGGTTGTAAGGAAAGTAGCTAGAGACTAGGAAGTGGGTAAGAATTTGCAGGAGGAATCCATATGGGGGCTTGAGGGAGGCTTAACGCAGGAAGAGAAAAAGATGCCCGTTGTCTACTGAATCAAGGCTGCACACTATTAAAGCTCAAGGTTGAGGCCAGCTGTGGCCCGTGAACTTCTGAGTGTCGGAAGTGTGCTATAAAAACTGCAGGATTTTCGCTAACACCAGTAGAGCTTGCCTCTATGACTGGAGTTTGATAGTACTCTCTGCTACACTGAATTTTTTTAGAAGAAAATAAGTTGCAAATTAGTTCGGGTGTTAAAAACTTTTCTGCTGTCATGTAGGTATCTACATCATAAATCTGAAGAGAACCTGGGAGAAGCTTCTGCTGGCAGCTCGTGCCATTGTTGCCATTGAAAACCCAGCTGATGTTAGTGTCATATCATCCAGGAATACTGGCCAGGTTTGTAAACAATATGCTTGGTTTTTATTATAAAAAATAAGCTTACAGATACTGTGGGATGTAGGGAAAAGTATAGGAAAATAAAAACAGTCTATAATTTAACTACTTATACAAATCTTGAATTGCCAGTATTCGAGGTTTTCAGTATATATAATACTTGGCATCTGGTGGTTTGTTGCGCTTCAGTTTTCTTCTTGAAAACTGGTTTTCTAATAGGATACTAGTCCTCCAAGACTTAGCAGGTCTTCTAAGAGTAAGAATCTTTGCCACCACTAAGTAACTTTTTAAAGGCTAGTGGGATAAAACTTGTGTTTTGCCCCATTTCTGTTTTGGCAATTGTTTTTCTGTTGAGGAAACTAAAGAATTTCCTGAAAATTGATTCACACTTGACCCTTGAACAACACCGTGAATCAGGGGCACCAACCTCATGCATGACCAAAAATCTGTTTAACTTGACTCCCCAGAAACTTTACTGATAGCCTTCTCTTGACCTTCAGAAGCCTCACCAATAAGAAAGATAAGCAGTCGATTAATATATTTTGTATATGTAGTATATACTCTGTTTTTAGAGAAAAAAATACAAGCTAGAAAGGAAAATACTATGCAGTACCGTAAAGGAAAAAAAAGTCAACATATAGGTGGATGTGCCTGGTCTAAACTGGTGTTCAAGAGTCCACTAGATTTAAGAGCTCTAGCAAGGGTATCAGTCAGTCCATTTCTAATTTGAAAAAGATGTTTGACTTGGATTTTGACAGGTGTGTAAATTGTGTAGTGAGATGGGTTCCTTTGTACTTGTTTAGTTGATGGTAGAACTGGTTTCCATGAATTTAGGGTGTGTTTTGCGGTGGAGGGGGCTATTCCCAAGAGGCTGACTTGTGACAGGATTTAAAGTTTGGTGCGTGGTGGTAAACAGTTTTTAGTTACTCCTGTAGAATGAACTTGGTGACAGCTCTCCTGGCTTCTTCCCTCAGCAAAAATTTACTGAGCATCTGTATTGGTCCAGGCAGTGTTGCTAGGGATTTGGGATATAGCAGGAAAATACCAAGTTTGCCTTTCTGAAGGGATGCAGGAAATACATTTTGTTTTGTTTGAATTATGTATTATTAGTCCCAGGGAGGAAATAACGTTTTTATGGAGGTAAAAAGGAAGGGAAGGGAAAGGAAGTGGGTATATTCTTGCTTTATGTAGGGTAGCTGTGATTAAATTGGACCAGATCACGGAAGTGCTTATTGATGTCAGACACTGTTTTGTTGTCTGTATTGATGAATTTCATTTTCATGACCGTGTTGGAAGTATGTACATAACCTGCCCAAGTCACTCACAAGAGTGGCTTTCTTGGTTCTTGAAACCAGGTGGTGTGGTCACGGAGCATGCAGATGTGAGGAAGCCAGTAAGCCACAGGTACCCTCAGGGATTGAGAGTGGGGAGAGCATTTCAGGCAGAGAGCTTGGGGGTTGGGTATGCTTAGCATTTCTGGGCCCTAGTTCTGTAAGTAGTTCTCAGGTAGCACAGAGCACACAGAATTGCTGGGTGTGTGAAGTGCTTTGGTGTTTTCATTGTTGAGGAGGGAAGATAGGAGGTCTCCTGACTTTGTGGGCTGCTTCAGGTGCTTACAGACCTGGGTGTCTGTATGGGGACACTTGGGGGTGTTCTGTGTTGCCATTTCTGGAGCACTGCTAACTCTTGATGTTAATTCTTTAAGCGAGCTGTGCTGAAATTTGCTGCTGCAACTGGAGCCACTCCCATTGCCGGCCGCTTCACTCCTGGAACATTCACTAACCAGATCCAGGCAGCCTTCCGAGAGCCAAGACTGCTGGTGGTTACTGATCCCAGGGCTGACCACCAGCCTCTTACAGAGGCGTCTTATGTTAACCTGCCTACCATTGCTCTGTGTAACACAGACTCTCCTCTGCGCTATGTGGACATTGCCATCCCTTGCAACAACAAGGTAACAGTGTTAGGACAAACACTAGAGCCTTGAGAGTGAATACTCTTGAAACATTTGGGCATTCTTCTGCACATTGTTAGAGCTTGGAGTTGAGGCTGCTGGCTGGCCGATGAACTCACAAGTGTAGGTAGTGTGCTACACGAGGGGCAAGTCTTTTCGCTAACACCACAAGGGTCTCTGGCCCAATGAGTGGAGTTTGATAGTAATTCTTGCTACAAGTATAATTTAGATGTGTCAGAGCTTTAAGGAGAAATCATTTTTTAAATGGTCTGTTTTCTTCTGCTTTTCTCCATATTTCTTAACTGTTGGCTTCTCACATTACTGGACCTTTTCGATTTTCAGAGCAACTTGGTGAATCCTGCTATAAGGTCCTAAAAAGGTGGGTTGCATATGGCTCAAATTGGTCCAGTTTACAAGTCTCAAAGTCTTGATTCCACATAAGAATCATCCAAAGAGATGTTTTTGTTTTTGTTTTTGTTTTTTAAAGATTTTATTTATTTATCTGACAGAGAAAGATCACAAGTAGGCAGAGAGGCAGGCAGAGAGAGTGAGAGGGAAGCAGGCTCCCCGCCAAGCAGAGAGCCCGATGTGGGACTCGATCCCAGGACCCTGAGATCATGACCTGAGCCGAAGGCAGTGGCTTAAACCACTGAGCCACCCAGGCGCCCCAAAGAGATGTTTTAATACCAGTGTAAAACGTGTCTATTTTGTTGGTACCAGAGGTCTAGATGATGGAACACGTTGGTGGGAGCTGCATGCTGTTGGGGATGACCCAAGTGTCATTTCTTACCCTGGCGCTCTTGCAGGGAGCTCACTCAGTGGGTCTGATGTGGTGGATGCTGGCCAGAGAAGTTCTGCGCATGCGTGGCACCATTTCCCGTGAACACCCATGGGAGGTCATGCCTGATCTCTACTTCTACAGGGATCCTGAAGAGGTAAGCTTCCTCCACAAAGGCATGTGGTTACATAAGTAAATCAGACATCTTGGTCTGCTTCTTTGACATAAAATTGTTTCTATAAACATTTTTCTCCTCTTAACCAGATTGAAAAGGAAGAGCAGGCTGCTGCTGAAAAGGCTGTGACCAAGGAAGAATTCCAGGGTGAATGGACGGCTCCAGCTCCTGAGTTCACGGCTACTCAGCCTGAAGTTGCAGACTGGTCTGAAGGCGTGCAGGTGCCCTCTGTGCCTATTCAGCAGTTCCCTACTGGTATGTGTTGTGATCCGTGGTTCACGTTTTTGGTATTCTTAATCTAACTTTTAAAGGATCTCCACAGCTGTATCTTTGCATTGAAAGGGTCTCATCCCAATGCACTGTAGCTGCACTAATAACAGGTGGTTTTGAAGTGGTCTGGCCTTGAGTGTTTGTCTCTTGAAATGTGTATTTGGTAGAAATCAAGGCCCAGTGTTGGTGGGAGTAGGGCTGATTGTGTTTTCTTGGTGTTTCCTTAACAGAAGACTGGAGCGCCCAGCCGGCCACTGAAGACTGGTCTGCAGCTCCCACTGCTCAGGCCACTGAATGGGTAGGAACAACCACTGAGTGGTCTTAAGCTGCTCTTCCACAAAGGCAAACAAAATGGAAATAAGGTTGACGGAAAATAAACAGTTTGTAAAAGTCCTGTCCATTTCTGTTTGTTTTGCATTCCAGATCAAGAAATGCCTGGGATTACTTCAGGTCCTGACTTCTGTTTTACTTCTAAAGCCCACTTGAGATAAAAGATATTTTCCTATACTTTTTCCCATCCCTGCTCCCAAACTTTGTGTATTAATGACCAGGGCCTCCAACCTAGAGCTCTTGTGTTACTTTTTCTCCTTGGCTTGGGCATTTGTCCGGTCATTCCTATAGTATGTTCCACAAACAGGCTTTTCCCCCCTAGAATCTTAAATTCCTAAACTTAAGTTTAGAGCTACGGGACCACAAGCTGGCTTCCCCGGCATAGTTGGTTTATGCCCAGCATGATGTAGCCAAGAGATCCAAGTGGAATTTATCACAGATCTTATGTGCTGCTGCTTCTTTTTTTTTTTTTTTTAAAGATTTTATTTATTTATTTGGCAGAGAGAGATCACAAGTAGGCAGAGAGGCAGGCAGAGATAAAGAGGGAGGAGGAAGCAGGCTCTCTGTTGAGCAGAGAGCCCGATGCGGGGCTCGATCCCAGGATCCTGAGATCATGACCTGAGCCGAAGGCAGAGGCTTAACCCACTGAGCCACCCAGGCGCCCCTTATGTGCTGCTTCTTGACGGCACATGGAAGAAGAATGAGGCACAAACAAGTCAGCTACAAGAGAGGGAGCTGGGGATGACAGTGGAAAAGACTCCTCAGTCCCTTTATTATTAGTAATCACAGGAGCTGAAGAAGGCCATACATTAATCATATATATCCTTGCAGATAATGGGAGTTATACATTGATTTTATAATCAATATCTTAGAGATAAGCAGGGTATGTCTGGTCAAGCAGTATAAGATTTGTAATTGAGCAAGCATTCAAAGGGATCATCTTATTAGTCACAGGTGGTCCCTGGATTAGGGACCACTCTGCTTCAAGGTCCCCCACAGGCCTGTTGCCAGTACGTTTTTCTTAAGGCTATATCTAAACATGCTTGATGGCTAGCACAATTTCTTGTATATTATATTTTAAGTAATACATTGTTCTGAGGGTGGTAGTTACATGTACCATCTGGGCTTAGCTTTTCCAGGGCCTCATACCCTCTTCCTGCCTCCAGGGGAATTACCTGGTGTTCTGTCAACAGCTGCTGAGATTGTGCTCCAACCCAGACCACAAGGTGGTTCAGACCTAAGTCACTCCCACTCTGGGACAACAGCTGCCCCATGAATGCAGAGCCAGTACCTTTATTTTATTTTAAAGATTTTATTTATTTGACACAGAAAGATCACAAGTAGGCAGAGAGGAGGGAGCAGGCTCCGCACTGAGCAGAGACCCTGATGTGGGACTCTGAGATCATGACCTGGGCCGAAGGCAAAGGCTCAAGCCACTGAGCCACCCAGGTGCCCCAAGCCGGTACCTTTAAGCCAGCACGAACTGGTAGTGGCATTTTAAATAAATCCAAACTGACTTTTTGTGGCTCAATGGTGCCAACCGGAAGGTTAGTCCCTAAGCCCTGCTGAAGCTAAGTGACAAATTGATGCCCCCTCCAGGTGTTCACCCTGTAATGTGCTGCTGGCAGCCTTGAGTCTTCCTGGGGACCACTGGGCGAGGAGGACCTTCCCACCCTCCCTCCCCTGCCCTGCATTTAATTTGGCCAAATGGGCTGCCACCTCTTTTTCCTCAGCACCTCTCCATCTCTATTCACACTAGCAGTCTTCAGGACATAGTAACACACTCAGTTCTTTTGTCCCACCTGACCTTGGAAACTGCCGAGGACAATACATGGCTTGTGATTTTTTTTCCTCTATTGTGGAAACAATACTTACCATAAGAAAAAACCTCCAGCTTAAGATTTTTTTGTTCTTACCACAGCTTCCAGCTCTTGATGGACTTTCTGGGTTTTGTCTTCTAAACTCACAGAAACTGAATTCCACGCAGAAGTTTAGTAGAGTTCCCTCTTTTCTCCCTCTGCTTTCCTAATTACCTTGGGAGTTTCTCCTTCCATAGAAAACGTTTCTTATATCCCAGTGCAAAAGCAAATTGGCATCCCCACTGAATTCAGCCTAACACAGACCTTGACACTTCATAGATCGTAATGAGTGAGTACCCCGACTGAACAGAGAAAGTGATTAAGAATAAATCTTAGACGTGTCTGGGTGGCTTGGTTAAGCATCCAACTTTTGACCTTGGCTCAGGTCATGATCTCAGGATCGTGAGATCAAGCCCTGCATAGGGCTACATGCTGGGAATGGGGCCTGCTTGGGATTCTCTCTCTCCCTCTGCCCTTCTACCCACTTGCATGCTTTCTCCCTCTCCTTTCCCTCCTTCTCTCTCTAATAAAATCTTTAAAAATATTTTAAGAAGTCTTAGAGATTTACAGAGTGTTTGAGAAAGAGCTGGAGGGTTGAATTCCATGTGGCAAGCCTCAGGCTCCCCCCCAAGGCTTGAGGTGCCCACTCGTGTGTTATTTGGCAGCACAGAGCTCAAGGCAGCTTCATCATCACCTGCCCTAAACCTTCCTTAGGGTGTTACCATCTGCTCCCCTAGGCCAAAGCGGCAATCTTACATGGTGTTTCAGGGACATGCTGCACTCCCCGAGGCTGGCTTGGGTTGAGGTCTTCTGGTGAAGGGGTGGGTGAGACTGGGTCTGGTCTGGGCCACCACCCACAGGTCACAGGTGACCTGTGAAAGGACTCTGGCTGTTGCATTACCCTGGACATCATGTGTTATAAGTGAGGCAGATTGCAGAACTGGCTTTGGAATCAGCTATGCCTGAGATAATGAAAGAAAGCCCCCACCTAGCTCCTTCCTCGTGTGGCCCTGGGCAATAGATGTCTCCCAGTGGCCCAAGTGGCCCCAGCATGGGGATAATCGTGGGGTTGTGATTCAGAGATTGTCGCCACAGCAATTAGCCTGGATCCTGGCATGTAGCCAACACTTATGCTATGTATCACATTGTCTTTTGTTCATGCATAATTTAAAAAGAATTATTTTTTTTAAATAAATATTTGTTTGACAGAGAGAGAGAGATCACATGTAGGTTGAGAGAGAGGGGGAAGCAGGCAGGGCTCAATCCCAGGACCCTGAGACCATGACCTGAGCCAAAGGCAGAGGCTTAACCCACTGAGCCATCCAGGTGCCCCTAAAAAGAATTTTTAACTGTAAAATGCATCATGCATGCAGATGACTACAAAAGATATATTTGTATATTCTAGAAAAATAAGAATCAAAGTCTCTACTCATTGCATGGGTTTTGAAATAGAAAGGTGCTAGGACATGAGGAGGTTACCATGTGAGCCTCCTGTTCCCTGCTTGCCCCCTGAAGTCACAGACCTCCTCTCGCACAATCCCTTGGTTTACTTGATTGTTTTACCTAAGTGTGCCCTTTTAGTCAAGAATTGTCCAGTTTCAGGGTGCTTGGGTGGCTCAGTCATTAAGGGTCTGCCTTTGGCTCAGTTCCTAATCTCAGGGTCCTGGGATTGAGCCCCACATCAGGCTGCTTGCTCAGTGGGAAGCCTGCTTCTCCCCCTCCAACTCCCCCTGCTTGTGTTCCCTCCCTCGCTATCTGTCTTTCTGTGTCAAATAATAAAATTAAAAAAAAAAAAAAGAATTGTCCAGTTTCCCTGTTTTTGAGTTTCCTATAAATGGAATCATAGCATATTTTCATGTGTCATTTGCTTAATTTTAATTTTAATTTTGAGGGAGGCAGAGGGAGAGAGAGAATCTTAAGCAGGTTCCATGCCCACTGTGGAGCCTGACACGGGGCATGATCTCACAACCCTGGGTCATGACCTGAGTCAAAAATCAAGAGTCCGATGCTTAACTGACTGAGTCGCCCAGGTGCCCCTCGTGTGATTTACTTCTTGCCTTCAATGTTATTTTTCTGCTTTTCATCCCATTGCCATGTTCCTACAGAATCATCAATGACATCAATATCCTGCAATGGCCATTTGGGTTGTTTGCATGTTCTGACCATTATCAACAGAACTACTTTGAGGGGCGCCTGGGTGGCTCAGTGGGTTAAGCCGCTGCCTTCGGCTCAGGTCATGATCTCAGGGTTCTGGGATCGAGTCCCGCGTCTGGCTCTCTGCTCAGCAGGGAGCCTGCTTCCCTCTCTCTCTCTCTCTGCCTGCCTCTCTGTCTACTTGTGATCTCTCTCTGTCAAATAAATAAATAAATAATCTTAAAAAAAAAAAAAAAAAAAAAAGAACTACTTTGAGTATGCTTGATAGCCTTGGTGCACCAAAATTTCCCCACTGTGGCCTTCAACTCTAACTGCACCAGATAACGCCAGATGGTTTCACAATAGTATACAAAATCCTATGAAAATGCAACCACAACCCTCAGTATCTTGTCGTGAAAACACCACCCTTTCATCACTGCTCAGAACTGCTGCCTCTCAAAGTCCAGAGACCATCCATGCAAGGTCTGATCCTGGTCTCTGTATTCTACCCCTGCCTTAGGCATCAGTCCCTGGGGCAAGGCCACACTGTTCTTCATCTTTACTAGAATTTTATAATCTAGCATGGCAATAGGTATGGCAATCTTCCTTCCTTCCTCTTCTCTTCAAAAGAGTCCTGGCTATTACTGATAATTTTGTATTGTTACGCACATTTTTTAAATCAATTAGTACAATTCCACTATAAATCCAGCTGGGATTGTATTGATTCTATACTTTAGAGCAGTATTGACTGACACTGAGTTTTTCAATCCACGAACAACCTACATATCTTGCCAGTTTTTCATTTTATGCCCTTCCCTCAATAAAATTTTATAGTTTTTCCCAAAGAGGTTTTGTATACTTTTGGTAAATTTATTGCTAGACACTCAGGATATTTTAAACTGTACTCTTTAAGAAGCCACTATTAGGAATCCTGTTGTAACAGCTTAATCCATATTCTAAATAATGTAAATATCCAATGGTAAATGTCACTATTGCCATGGTTTCTGACTGCCTGAGCAATCCAGACCCTTTGTGCAAGGCAAGAATGTTACTAAACTCCATCCGTGAAATACCTGTTCCAAACCTACATGCCACACATTGCACTCATTCAGTAGACCAGAACCTGTCATACTTTCGGTGCTAAGTGCAGCAGGCTTCACTTAGGAATAACCCGAGAATTATCCAGTTTTATCCCGGCAAGGAATCTCAAGTGAAATAAGTATTCAACATTTAACAAATAGTTATTGAGGACATACTCTAGACCAAACATTCTAAGCACTGGGGAAAGAGTAGTGAATGAAAACAAAGCTTCTGATCTTGTGACCTATATTTTGGGGAGGCAAGTACTTAGTTAACAAGTAAACCATTTTCTATGGGAACAGAAGTGAGGATGATGGGAACATGGAGAAGATATGTCTAAAACAAGTATCATAGGCATTAACTATAAAAAGAAGCCAATGGAAAGAATCATTGGGAAGAATAAAAAGAAAGTAAGGAAATCCCTCTGCAAGGAGGAATCTCAGCCCAGTCTCACCAAGTGGAGCTGAGAGAGGTCTATCCTTGGGGACCTGGGGGCCTTTACCATAGGCCCTAGAGTCTCTTGGAGCCCCCACTGTGTGAAAGCTGTAGATCTCCACTGTCTGCCCCACAGAAAAGTCACCTACATTTTTTTTTTTCCCTTCGCTTTTCCTTTAGATATTTCTGGAAATGAGCTGGGGACCAGGAAAAAGTCTCTAACTGCATAGACATCTACCCTAGTTCTGCTCCTTGATGTACGCTCACTGAAAGGCAATGTCCCAAGAAGCACTCTCCCCTCTCTGTGGGTGGTTGGCTCAGTTCACCCTGGTACAAAAAGCACCCCATATTGCCAGAAGTGTCCATCCTGTCCCCATCAAAAGGCCCTCCACTATCTCCTTAGCCACTGACCTCTGCATTTCCTTCTATTCAGTACCTTATCCCAAACTACAGGTGTCTTCCATTTGTGATTTGCAAGAGAAAGTTCCAGTGTTAAGCATGGGAAAGTAGTCCTCCAGACCACCATGGCTGTCCATGCGCAGGATTCTGCTCAGGGCCTCAGAGGCAGGCTTGCTTGCTTTCTTTCTTTCTTTCTTTCTTTCTTTCTTTCTTTCTTTCTTTCTTTCTTCTTTTAAAGATTTTATTTATTTATTTGACAGAGAGAGAGATCACAAGTAGGCAGAGAGGCAGGCAGAGAGAGGGGCAAAGCAGGCTCCCTGCTGAACAGAGATCCCTATTAGGGGCTCAATCCCAGGACTCTGAGATCATGACCTGAGCTGAAGGCAGAGGCTTAACCCACTGAGTCACCCAGGCGCCCCCAGGGCCTCAGAGGCTTTCAAACCTGAAGGAGTTAATAGGCTGGTTTGACATTTGTTTCAAAATCCCTTATAGAGGATTATTTTTTTGTATTAGTGTATATCATTTCATATAGATATAATTCTGTTAAGTAAATTGGTTTTTCAAAACAAAGTCTATTAATACTCTACATTTCCAATTTAGAAATGAAGAAGCATGATCATCACAATTTAAACGGACAGGCTTATCAATAAGACCTCTCTGTTGGAGAGAAGTTTGGTGAACTAGAAATCATAAAAAATTTACAGGGAAAACAGACGGACAGAAAATCAGAGAAGTTAAGATATACAGAAGGTACAATGAGAAAGTCACACATCTAGTCGGAAATTGCAGCAGGAGAATGAGAAGAGCCAGTGTCAAAGAGAAAAGGCTGAGAACTTTCTGAAACTCTCATGAATCCACAAATTCAGGAATCCCACTATGTACCAAGTAGGATCAATTCTTTTTTAAAATTTATCTATCTATCTATCTATCTATCTATCTATCTATCTATCTATCATCTATCGATTTATTTATTTATTTAACAGAGAGAGAGAGAGAGAGAGAAAGAGAGAGAGCGAGAGAGAGAGCACAAGCATGGGGAATGGGAGAGGGAGAAGCAGGCTCCCTACAGTGAAGGGAGCTCAATGAGGGGCTTCATCCCAGGACTCTGGGATCATGACCTGAGCTGAAGGCAGATGCTTAGCTGACTGAGCTACCCAGGTGCCCCAAGTAGGATCAATTTTATTTTTTTAAAATTAAATTTTTTAAAAAATATTTTATTTATTTGTTTGACAGACAGAGATCACAAGTAGGCAGAGAGGCAGGCAGAGAGAGAGGAGGAAGCAGGCTCCCTGCTGAGCAGAGAGCCCAATGCGGGGCTCAATCCTAGGACCCTGGGATCATGACCTGAGCCAAAGACAGAGGCTTTAACCCACTGAACCACCCAGGCACCCTAAGTAGGATCAATTTTTAAAAACCTATCTTTTATGTTGTAAGGAATCATGGAAACACCAAAAAGAAAGCGTTCCTGAAAGCAGCCAAGGAGGAAAAGAGCACCTGAGTATTCCCCATCAAGAGTGACCGAAGATAGTCAAATGAGAAAAATGAATGGTCCGCCCAGCTCTCTTATCCAATAACTAGGACAATATAAAGACTTTTCCAGAAAACAAAAATAAAGTTAATAAGGGGGGAAGTAGGGATGCTGATGGAAGCTGTGACCAAGTGCTGGAGGTCCACCCATGTCCATCTTCCCTTCTTCAATAGTAATAGCTCCCCTGACTTTTGTAGCTGGGCATAGGCTGAGAAGCTGCTACCTCAAATTACGTGGTGATAGAAAGTTTGATCAAGTTTTGAGGCCTACATTGCTCTGGACGGTAGACTACAATTTGACCAAATCTGTAGCATTAGGGAAATGGTAGGAAAGATTCAGAATGATGGCTTATGTTGACAATTTTTTGACTGCTTTGAACAAATTCATGAGAGAGACAAGAACTCCAGCTAAATCTGGCCAGCCTATAAAGCAGCAATGGAAAGATCCAGAGTTTTGCTAAGAGAGGCACATTCTATCTTTGGTATCCATATACTCAGCCAAATATTTCTGTACAACCAAGTCAGACAGTTATGAGCTATGCAACAGAAGGGGAAAATATTCTTTTTTTTTTTAAGATTAAAAAAATGCATTTGAGAGAGATAACAGAGACAGAGACAGAGAGCACACAAGCAAGGGGAGAGGCAGAGGAAAAGGGAGAAGCAGACTCCCCGCTGAGCAGAGAGCTAGACATGGGGCTCCATTGGAGGACCGGGAAATCATGACCTGAGGGAGCCAAAGGCAGGCACTTACCCATCTGAGCCACCCAAGTGTCCCAGGGGAAAACATTCTTACTCTTTGGAAAGAGTGCCTGCAGGAAGGTGTGATTAAGGTAGGATTAAGGAGTTGTTTTCCATTACAAAGCTACTATAAATGAGAAAAAAATCTGGCAAAACCAGATTATGGCTAACAGGGCTTTGGAACAAGAACTGTCCTACTGGGGCGCCTGGGTGGCTCAGTGGGTTAAGCCGCTGCCTTCGGCTCAGGTCATGATCTCAGGGTCCTGGGATTGAGTCCCGCATCGGGCTCTCTGCTCAGCAGCGAGCCTGCTTCCCTTCCTCTCTCTCTGCCTGCCTCTCTGTCTGCTTGTGATCTCTCTCTGTCAAGTAAATAAATAAAATCTTTAAAAAAAAAAAAAAAGAACTGTCCTACTGACTGGTGGGAGTATACATTGGTACAGTTTGGCATTATTTAGTAACATAAGCATCTATAATATTCCTCTTAGGGATATACGCCAAAGAAACTCATGCATATTTGCACTAGGATATGTGGACAAGAATGTTAATCAACAACCCTGGAAACAGTCAATGGTCTACCTACAGCACAGTTGATCACCTGTCATATACTTACATCACGGAGTGCCAGGCAACAATGAAAATGAACAAAGAACAGCTACACATAATGACATGCATCAACTTTGCAAATGTAACTTTGGGCAAAAAGTGGTAACAGAAATTATTCTTTTTTATTTATTTTATTTATTTTTTTTAAAGATTTTATTTATTTATTTGACAGAGAGAGAGATCACAAGTAGGCAGAGAGGCAGGCAGAGAGAGAGAGGGGGAAGCAGGCTCCTCACGGAGCAGAGAGCCTGATGCGGGGCTGGATTCCAGGACCCTGGGATCATGACTGGAGCCCAAGGCAGAGGCTTAACCCACTGAGCCACCCAGGCGCCCCTTATTTATCTTTTTAAAAGCTTTTGTTTGGGGTGCCTGGGTGGCTCAGTGGATTAAGCCACTGCCTTCGGCTCAGGTCATGATCTCAGGGTCCTGGGATCGAGCCCCGCATCGGGCTCTCTGCTCCGCAGGGAGCCTGCTTCCTCCTCTCTCTCTGCCTGCCTCTCTGCCAACTTGTGGTCTCTCTCTCTGTCAAATAAATAAATTTAAAAAATCTAAAAAAAAATAAATAAAAAATAAAAGCTGTCAAATAAATAAATAAAAGCTTTTATTTTTTATTTATTTGACAGAAAAAGACACAGTCAGAGAGAGAGAGAGCACAAGCAGGGTGGGTGGGAGAGGGAGAAGCAGACTCCCCACTGAGCAGGGAGCCCAGTGCAGGGTCCTGGGTCCTGGGTCCTGGGATCATGACCTGAGTCGAAGGCAGACGCTTAATGACTGAGCCACCCAAGAGTCCATAACAGAAATTATTCTTCATATGTGATTCCATTTGTAAGAACCTCAAATACAGACAAATGGAAATTATACTCTGTAGAGATATAATGCTTGGTGGCATACATTATAGATGTCAATAAAGCATCTAATTTATGGTGTAAAAATCAAAAAGAGAAAAGGAAAGGGGCGTCTGGTTGAGAGTTGGTTGAGAGTCCTACTTGGTTTTGGCTCAGGTCATGATCTCAGGGTCGAGGGATTGAGCCAAGCATTGGGCTCAGAGCTCAGCGGGACTCAGCTTCAAATGGTCTCTCCTCCCTCCCCCAACCCTCAAATAAATAAATCAAATCTTTAAAGAAAAAGAAAAAGAAAAAAAAAAGCATTCAATAAAATATATACAAAGCGAAAAGGGGGCATGTTGAAGATAAAGTGTTTCAATGTCTGTTAATGAAGGAGGTTAAGTATCAACTTCAGAATATAAGAATGTTGTGCTCCCTTCGGTAGCACATATACTAAAATTAGAATATAAGAATGTCTCTGGTCAGGCAAGCTCATTATATAATATGAACTTGCCACTGTCTCATGGGTGGAATCTTTGTTCTTCTCTTCATGTGAGTGAGACTTTGGGATTCTCCCAACCCAGGAACAGTGGGAACGATAGTGTGTGATTTCCAAGGATAGAGTGTAAAAATGCCACCATCTTTGGTCTGGGTCTCTTGGGATATTTGTTCTGGGAACTCCACTATTCATCCGGTGAAGAAGCCCAAGAAACTGAGGAGAAGTCCACTGGAGAAGAAGCAAGGCCCCTTGCTTCCAGACTCTAGAACAGCCGAACTGCCAACAGATAGCCACCATTAACTTCCCAGCTATGGGAGTGATTCGTACTGAAAGTGGATTGTCCAGTCTTGGTTTGAGCCATCTCTGTGGATGCCCTGTGGAGACAAAAGCCATTCCTGCCCAGCTCTTTGGAAATTGACTATCTGTGAGCGAAGAAATGATAGTTGTTTCAAGCAGCTTCACTTAAGGAAAGTTTGTTATCCAACAATAGGCAGCTGATGCGATGGAAAGATTCTGGAAGCATTTCACTACAGAAAGAAGACATGGATGCCCACTGTCACCAGTCCTTTGTATCATAGCAGTGACCTTATCAGGCAATGCAATGGAGTGGACAAGAGTAACTACTTACAGACACAGTAACAGCCAATTGATTTTGCCTATAGAATTTATAATAAGCATTTCTCCGTTTGTACCTATGGTATATTTAGCTATATAATGTAAACTGTTAAATGACAATCAAATAGTTTATATTTTATTTTCCTATTTTTAATATTTTACAAAACTTCTCCTTTATCAACATCGTTGTCATGAACATCCTTGTGGTTAGCTGGATCAAACGACAGGGACATTTTAAGGATTTAAGATAAAATAATTGTATTTTTTTAAATTGCATTTTTAGTAGCATCAAAAGAGAATGCAGAGTTCAATTTATCATCACCCACAATAATGACTGATCTTTGTTAACCTGATTAATGAAAAATCTCGGTAACGTTTCTTTGCATTTCAGCAGGTAAAGAGCAGTTGCTGACCTGCTTTGATCTGACTATATTCAAGGAGAGGCTGCAAGGTTTGCCAAGCCGCAAGCATTCTCCATGCCCCGGGAAGTGCGTATGGTGGCATAAGGTTCCCTCTGCCAGCAATAATAATGCATAAGATAATCAAATAAAAAAAGGGGCGCCTGGGTGGCTCAGTGGTTTAGGCCACTGCCTTCGGCTCAGGTCATGATCTCGGGGTCCTGGGATCGAGTCCCGCGTCGGGCTCTCTGCTCGGCAGGGAGCCTGCTTCCCTCTCACTCTCTCTGCTTGCCTCTCTGCCTACTTGTGATCTCTCTCTGTCAAATAAATAAATAAAATCTTAAAAAAAAAAATAAAATAAAAAAGCCACTGCCTGCCACGTTTGCTGCAAAAATAGAAAAATAACAAACTCTTATACCTTATAATTTTGTTATTCAACAATATTTGCTGGAAACCATGTGCTCTTCATTGAGCTATGAACATGGGATCTGACAAAGAACTAAAAGCATTCCCTACTCTCCAGGAATTTACCCTGTAATGTGGAAAGAAGACAAATAAAAATACATTTATTATGTGAGGGTGCCAAAAAACAGATATTTATACCACTTTTTTCCCCCTGGAAAATAGTAGGTTTAATTAAAGATACAGTACTTGGAAAAAAAATTATATTTTATATTTTGAAGAATTTATATCTTTCACCATACCCATTCCTATAACAGAGATTACCATCTAAATTAAAATGGGGAAATAGAGGAATGCATGGTTTTCATTCATCTAAATCCACGAAGGGAATCAGAGCACCTGAAAGATCATGGTCACTTGTTCTGTTAACCACAGGAGGGCAGCGGCACTCTGCTATGAAATGCTTCCTGGCTAATACTTTTCCAAACCCTGGCGAAGATCTGTGCCTTTTCCACCATCTGAGAACTGATGCTCAGGACCCAGGTGCTTAAAACATGGCTTCTCTCCTATTAGTAGGGTTTTCAGCCTCAAAAGTGTTCCACCAGGAGACGGCTCGAGGGCCCCCATTTGTGACAGATTCACAAGGAATTGCTTTGAACCCCCTGCATCTTGCCAGTGATGGGCAGTGCCAGGGGCTCAGTATTGCAAAGGACTTCCTCCAACTCAGATGGGCACTCATGAAGAGAAGGCACCAGGGGAAATGGGCGTCTTTCCCAGGGGGCTTTCTGAGGCTGGGTGGGGGGGGGGGATGTATTGTCATCACCAGCACAGTTCCAGTTGTCTGAGCAGCCCAGAATGATTCTACTCTCAGTTAGTGTGAACAAGCTGCTTGTTGCTTTTTCTTGTCTTCTCTCTTAGATGATTTCATTTTATTTGAACCTCCTAGAACACAAGCTATACGTTACTTATCATAGCACAGACCCCAAACACTTGCTACCATAGAAAATGCCATCTACCATTGGTCAGGAAACCAGAACCTTAAATTCAAGACTGAAAAAATTGGGGGCACCTGGGTGGCTGGCTCAGTGGGTTAAGCCTCTGCCTTCAGCTCAGATCATGATCTCATGGTCCTGGGATCGAGCCCCACATCGGGCTCTCTATTCAGCGGGGGGAGCCTGCTTCCCCCCCTCTCTCTCTGCCTACTTGTGATCTCTGTCAAATAAATAAATAAAATCTTAAAAAAAAAGACTGAAAAAATTCAGCAAGTAAGGAATATCTGATTTAATTCTGTACAAAGAGCCTGCTGCATATTGTACACATCCCAGACTGAAGTCTGCTTTTGTGAAACAACCAGATAAATGTAGCTGCCTTCTAAAGAATCCCCCTGGGCAGAAGCTTGGCCACCACACTTGGGAGGTCACAACTTATTACCACTCTGGAACTCCTCTTGGGTGCTCCTCCTCCCCAAGTCCTTAGCCCAAGGGACTTTGAAATATTTCCCAAGTTGGGAAATCCTTATGAGAGTGAACTGAATTTCTGATACAGACTGAAAGAAGTTTGGAATCAGTGAGGTGAATAAAAGGGCAATCAAACTGCATATTACCCCTTGGGATGGAAAATGGAAATTGACTCAATAGGAATGAGCAGTTCTATGACTTCTAAGCTGGCTGCAAAAGATATTCCCAGTGACGGGTCCTAAACATGTTTTGAACACCTATAAGGTGTTCCTTCCTGTGCAAGTCCAGTCTCTAGGCTAAGGGTCAGTCATGAAACTTCACTCATATTTCTTAGAACTTTTCTAACAGATCAGACTCACTCTTGTATTGGCCAAGCAACTCTTATCAGACAATCACCTGTGGATTAACACTAAAAACTCAGGAGGAAATATCAAAAACTGTTGCTGGAAGGTATAACAAAACAAAGCAAAACCCAGAAAAAAGTAGGCTATG
Source organism: Meles meles (assembly GCF_922984935.1). NCBI lineage: Eukaryota > Metazoa > Chordata > Mammalia > Carnivora > Mustelidae > Meles > Meles meles. The sequence goes on along the minus strand of NC_060069.1, from coordinate 30,546,734 downwards.
GAAGAGAGTTGACCCCTATTAGAATAAGATCACTATATCGATCTTAAAAAAAAGTTTCCCACTTTTTGTAGCTGTTATCTTTTGTCAACCTCCGTCTACCCGGAGTGGGACAGTTAAAGCTGGAATAGAGGCCAGGAGTCTTCTAGCATGCATAACCAGAAGTAGTTTGAGCAATTTAGTTAAAATCATCTGTAACCGCCCCACCCCCGCCCCGGGGAACTTATTGGTTATCATCTCACACAAAGAAAGAAATGCATTTCCTATCTACATTCTCACACATGCAAGAATGAAATGTGTACCTGAGATTGTTCAAGGACAAAGACATCTTTATGAAAGGACCAGCTTACATCGAGGTACAGCATGTGGCAGGCATACAATTACAATGAATGTTTCCTTCCTTTATCCTCTTCTTTCTCAAGAATGACCTTTGCATGGCAGAAGTCCATTCTGATCAGCAAATACAACATTCTTTTTCAAGGAAGAAAAGTTTCTGTGAATGAAAAGGCTCGCTACTATACATATTGTACTTGATGCTGTTGTTTGTATTACCGTATGTTTCAGCTGTCAGTAAATTACAGACTTTCACTCCACATGGCCCTAAACAAGGAAATTGCATACAACATCACTATTGTACATTGTCAGATTCTCCTGCCTGCATAGGATTGAAAAAGGAGAGAGAGATTGAGAGATAGATTTCTAACTCAGAACAGGAAAGATGACCTTACCTTGGGGAGAGATGGGGAGACTTCCTCCACCCTGTCACTAGAAAGGTCCTCAATGGACCCTCCGGAGGATCCGGAGGACACAAAAGAGCTGTCTGAACATTGCTTGTCTTGCTCAGGAATTATTCAGGAAGCACTGCTTGATGTGGACACAAAGCAACAGTGCATGGATGTGATGGGTGAACAACAAGGACTGAGCTGCTGCTGGGCCCACCTATTTGGGGGAAGAAAGAAGGGAAATCAGAAGAGCAGGAAAAAAGTGAGTGGGAAACAGAGCCTTTGCGTTTTTAGTTAAGGGGATCTTGTCAGTGTGAAATACTCCACGTGAAGAAGGGCAAACACGAACTGCATGCCTTGTTTCCATGACAGGGTCCTGTGACACATCCGACCCAGGGTGAATTCCCACTTCTCCACATAGTACAGATCTATTTCAGCTTCCTTGTACACACATACGCAGCTTCTCTATTCATCATCTAACCTACTGGATTTTCCCTTGTTTTATTAGGATGTGATATACATAATATTTATGCATCTAATCATCAGTAAACATACTCTCAGAGGTTTTAATTTCATTCAGAAGTCCTTGTATCCATTACTATGATTTACAAACAAAACTCCCAACAGTTCAAAAATACCTCAATACCCATGAAGAAATAACTCCATCATCTCCCCTGCCTTTAGCCCTTGTTATCTCTCCTTTCTTTCTCTAGGAATTTGCCTGTTCTATATAAGCTGTGTCAGAGGAATCATACCATGTATGTCTTTCTATGCCTGCAAATTCCAGTTGTGACTCATGCTGCTATGAACATAGCTGTAAAGATTCTGTATGTTGTCATATGGGAGATCCTGGACATTATGTATCTGGACTATCAAATCACAAAGAATGAGCTGTAGTGCAATTTGTGCACTTTAAATAAAAATATGTGGTTGCACCCATTGTAAGAAACGTACCACACTCACGTAAGAAGTTATTCCTAGGGGAAACCGGAGGGGTAGCTCATGGAAACTTACTATACTATCTGTTCCACCTTTATGTTCATCTAAACAGGTCCTGAATACTGTCTGTTAAGTTTGAAAAGTTTAGAAACAGTGAGTCAGGGAGAGGGAGAGATCTGTATCTTGCCATATTCTGACATCAGATAAGTTCTATGAATTAGCTAGAGATGTTGTTTCCTATTAGATTGAACCCAATTTTGAGTTAGAAATGTATCTTGACACTTAAACTACCACCAGTTGACTTACTAAATTTAAATTTGTATACATGAAATAACAGAGGAAAAGTGCTCTTGCATTTTTCATAAGCATATGGTACTTAATGAAAGAGAGGGCTCTGGATCAATTTAATGAGGAAATTTCCATGTAACCTTCCTCTGGGCCATCAATAGGTGGTACCTTATTGTGGGGGCAGCAACAGCCTTGATTGATCTGCCTTTTGGAGACAGAAGATGATGTTCCTGACCTGGCTGACTTGTTTCCTTCTGTGACTTCCAAGCAAAATCCTGGAAAATGGATAACAGAAGAGAGAACTGTTGGCAACTTGCAGGCAGAGGACCATAGACAATTTGGTCATACTTTATACACAGTTCAGTGCTCCCTCTTCTTTCTGCCCAGCAGAGACTCCTGGATCAAAGTTGGACTTAGGAAGGTGCTACACTGCGTGTGCACTTAAAACCCCCAACAGACAGTTTCTAAGGGCAAATATATTTCTTTAGCTGAGACACGAGAGAAACGTCACACAGCAGAGTGAGCATATGTGATTGCCTCGGTTCACATCCCACTTCAGAGGACCATGTCCCCCAGAGATTGCAGGGACACCTCTGTACCTCAGGAGGGGACCTCGTTTCCTCCAGTCCCTTGAATTTAGCTGGGTATCTTTCTTTTTTAAAATTTTTCTTTTATTTTTAAATATTTTATTTATTTATTTGACAGACAGAGAGAGAGATCACAATTAGGCAGAGAGGCAGGCAGAGAGAGAGGAAGGGAAGCAGGCTCCCCGCTGAGCAGAGAGCCTGATGTGGGGCTTGATCCCAGGACCCTGAGATCATGACCTGAGCTGAAGGCAGAGGCTTAATCCACTGAGCCACCCAGGCATTCCGAGCTGGATATCTTTCAAACTATTCTGAACACACACAAACTCAACCTGAGATGTAAGAAGACTTATATGAATCTCAACAAGCAGAAAAACGATTACTTTTTGCAAGGTAGGAGATGCAGAACCTTGAGTCTTTGAGGGAAATATCAGAAATATCCAAAGATAAGCTGGGGGTGGAGGGACCTTCCATAAGCTGGCTGCCAGAAAGTTATATTGTGCCAGAGCAAAAAAGAGTTGGGCCCCGTGGAAATCTCCTCTACATTGAGAGGCACCCCCTTCTGAAAAGGGCACAGAGAGCAGATAGGGCAGAATTCTAGGTGGATCATTGTGGTCTCAGAAATCCAGAAGACTCAGAAAGAACAGGGGAGTCTGAACCAATAAAGTGTCCAAGCAGTGGAATGAGGAGACTGGTTAGGGTCAGCGAACCCAGAGGAGATTTTCAGCTCTAGTCCCCATAATCTGTGAGCCAATGTGGTAGGGAGAATGCCGTCTGCCTGACCACTCTGAAAAGAACTAGAAAGTTCTGTCTGCAGTTTGGCAATTGTGGCCATCGCTGCTATGAGCATTGGGGTACATATGGCCCTTCTTTTTACTACATCTGTATCTTTAGGGTAAATAATCAGTAGTGCAATTGCAGGGTCATAGGGTAGCTCTATTTGTCATTTTTTTTTTTTTTTACGATTTTATTCGTTTATTTGACAGACAGAGATCACAAGTAGGCAGAGAGGCAGGCAGAGAGAGAGGAAGGGAAGCAGGCTCCCCGCTGAGCAGAGAGCCCGACATGGGGCTCGATCCCAGGACTCTGGGATCATGACCTGAGCCAAAGGCAGAGGCCTTAACCCACTGAGCCACTCAGGTGCCCCTCTATTTGTCATTTCTTAAGGAATCTCCACACTGTTTTCCAAAGTGGCTGCACCCACTTGTGTTCCCACCAACAGTGTAAGAGAGTTCCCCTTTCTCCACATCCTCTCCAACACATGTTGTTTACTGTCTTGTTAATTTTGGCCATTCTAACTGGTGTAAGGTGGTATCCTAAAGTGTTAGTTTATTTTATTTTATTTTTTATTTTTTATATATTTTTTAACATCTTAACTTTATTTTGTTTTTTTTCAGTGTTCCAAGATTAATTGTTTATGCACCACACCCAGTGCTCCATGCAATACGTTCCCTCCTTAATACCCACCACCAGGCTCACCCAACCCCTCATGCCCCTCCCCTCCAAAACCCTCAGTTTGTTTCTCAGAGTTCATAGTTTGTCATCGTTTGTCTCCCTCTCCAATTTCCCACAATTCACTTTTCCTTTACTTCTCCTAATGTCCTCCATGTTATTCCTTATGCTTCACAGGTAAGTGAAACCATAATAATTGACTTTCTCTGCTTGACTTATTTCACTCAGTATAATCTCCTCCAGTCCCATCCACGTTTGATACAGAAGTTGGGGATTCATCCTTTCTGATGGCTGCGTAATATTTTGAATCTCCCTGATGGCTAATGATGAGCCAACATGCTCTTCAACAGATGTATGGATAAAGAAGGTATGGTCCATATATACGATGGAATATTATGCCTCCATCAGAAAGAATGGATACCCAACTTTTCTTCGATCTTACTAATTCTTGCAAAGAACCAGCCTATAGTTGGATTGATGTATTCTACTGTATCTCTGGTTTCTAATTCTTTGATCTCTGCTCTAGTCTAGTTAATCCCATTCTCCTGGGTGGGTTAGGCTTAATTTGTTGTTGATTTTCCAGTTCTTTAAGGTGTAAAGAGAGTTTTTGTATTCAGGATTTTTCATTTTTTTTTGAGTGAGGCTTGAATGCCTATGTATTTTTCCTTTAGGACCACCTTTGGCATATCCCATAGGTTTTGGACCAATATGTTTCTGTTCTCATTGATTTCCATGAATTGATTAAGTTCTACTTTGATTTCTTGGTTGACCCAAACATTCCTGAGCAGGATGGTCTTTAGCTTCCAAGTGTTTGAATTTCTTCCAAAATTTTTCTTGTGATTGAGTTCCAGTTTCAAGGCATTGTGGTCTAAGAATATGCAAGAAATAATTTCAATCTTTTGATATCAGTTGAGACCTGATTTGTGACTCAGTATGTGGTCGATTCTAGAGAAAGTTCCATGTGCACTCAAAGAGAATGAGTATTCTGGTGTTTTAGGGTGGAATGTTCTGTATATCGCTATGAGGTCTATCTGGTCCAATATGTCCTTGAAAGCTATTGTTTCTTTGTTGTTTTCTGCTTAGATGATCTATCTGTTGCTGAGAGTGGTGTGTAGGATCCCCTATAATTAACGCGTTCTTATCAGTATGTCTCTTTATTTTGCTTAACAGTTGGCTTATGCAGTTGGCTGCTCTCATGTTGGGGGAATTAGTATTTACAATTGTTAGGTTTTCTTGTTGGATAGACCCTTTCAGAATGATGTATTGTCCTTCTGTATCTCTGTCTCTTGCTTAAAATCTAATTTGTTTGTTATGAGAATCGTTACCCCAGCTTTCTTATGAAGACTCTTGGCATGAAATATGGCCCTCCATCCCTTCACTTTCAGGCTGGATGTACCTTTAGGTTCAAAATGAATCTCTTGTAGACAGCATATGAATGGGTCCTGTCTTTTTATCCAATCTGCAACTCTGTGCCACTATATGGGATCATTTGGGCTGTGATTATTGAAAGATATTGAAAGTTTTCATTGTCATCATGTTTCCTGTGAGGTCCTTGTTTATGTAGAGTTGTCACTGTGAATTTCTGTTCTATATCACTCTTGGGGTCTTTCTTCTTCTATAGAACCCTCCTTAATATTTCTTGCAGGGCAGGCTTGGTGGTCACATATTCTTTGAGTCTTTGCCAACCTTGGAAGCTCTTTATCTCTCCATCCTTTCTAAATGACAGCCTTAGTGGATAAAGCATTCTTAGCTGCATGTCCTTCTCATTTAGTTCTTCTCTTCCCTAAATATGTCTTGCCAGACCTTTCTGGCTTGTCAGGTTTCTGTGGACAGATCTGTCATAATTCTGATGTCCCTCCCTCTGTACCTAAGGAATATCTTCCCCCTAGCTGCCCTTAAGAGATGCTTCTCTGGTTTTAAGATTCACAAGTTTCACTGTCACATGCCAGGGGGTCACACTTCTCTCATTGACCTTGGGGGTGTCCTCTCTGCCGCCAGGCCATGGACTCATGTTTCCTTCCCCAGGTTAGGGAAATTCTCAGCTAGGGTTTGCTCAACTATATCTTCTATTATTCTCTGTCTCTCTCCATCTCCTCAGGGATCCCAATAATTCTGACACTGGCACATTTCTTGGTGTCAGTTATTTCTCTAAATCTGTTTTCATGGATTCTAAGCTCTTGGTTCCAGGCCTCCTCCTGATCCTTCTTTTCTATCAGCTTATCTTCTAGGTCACTAATTCAATCTTTTGTCTCATTTACCCTAGCTGTTAGACTATCTAGATTAGATTGAATCTCATTGATAGTATTTTTAAGTTCTTCCAAATCAGCTCTCATTTCTGCTCTTAGAGAATCTATGTTACCATGAATGTTTTTCTCCAACCTAGCTATTGTCTGCATAAATGTTACCCTGAGTTCTATTTCTGACATCTTGCTTATGTCCATATCCATTAGTTCTGTGGTGGAGGTCACAGTCTCTGAATTTTTCCTCTGTTGGGGATTCCTCCTCCTAGTCATTCTGGTGAGAGTTGATTGAGGGAATGTACAGAGTCCAAACTATTGATTGACCACAACCCAAGCAGGATACACCTGTTTTATAGGGACCTTAGGGTTGTTGGCCTCTTGTTCTTTCAGCCTATCTTCTGGGGAGAGGGGCCAGACATGCTGTTACTCAGGCAACCCTGTTTAGGTGGATTTGCCTTGCCCACTGAGGTGGGGGATGGGCTAGGTGAAAAAGGGTTTTGTGGGGCTTTTCTTCTCTGGTGGCTTTCCCTGGCAGGTTTCTGTGTCCCTTCCAAGAGTCAGAGCAGAAGTAACTGTGTCCAAACTTCTGCCTCAGAACAGAGAGATCGCAGACTTTTCTCCAGAAAGCCCTCCAGGTCACAATGACTACCTTTTTTGTCTGGCACTGCTAAAAACCACAGTGACCTGAGTTGTGTGCCCCATAGAAGCACTCCCAGCCCTTGCTTCCAGGTGCAGGCACATGCCTTCTCTTTGTGCTTCTAAAACCAGCAGCTTCCCCCAGTTCAAACCCTTGCTCCCCCATCTTTAGGTGTTGTGGAACCTGGACTGGATCCTGGCGGAAGAATCAAGCAGCACTCGGAGACTTTGGAGGATTGGAGGTTTATTTAACACTGGTGGGCTCAGAGTAGGTTGTTCTCAAAGGTCTGAGCCCTGAGCACAAGCTCAGGGGATTTATACCCTTCTACTTCCGCGTACTTGGTACTTTTGGTGAGCGAGGGAAACGAGGTAAGGAAAGAAGAACCTGGAAGGGCTTTGAGACAGGGACTGGAATTCCATTGCTGGTTTGGTCAGCCATCTTAGAGTATAGTTTTCCCTTACCATAGGTTTTAGTCTGGAGGGCTGCCCTAAACTACTTTTCCCATGGCTACTGGTCTGTGAGACTGTGCCAGGGTCCCAGCGCTGGATACTTTTGAACTCCTGCATTATTTCACCTTCCCAGCACCAGTGCATATGGTGGCCCCCTCCCCCTTCCATTTATCTTCTAGTATCTGCCCACATAATCATGGCTCCCCACTTCATATCTCAAAACCGGCCACTGGAGGTATTCTGTTGGTATAGATGCTGATGTAACTTCTTACATCTCACACTGATTTCATGTGTGTTCAGAGTGGTCTAACAGATATCCAGCTCAATTCAGGGGACCAGTTGAAATAGGGTCCCCTACTCCTTTGCTGTCTTGCCAGACCTCCACTCTATTCAATTTTATCTTGATATATATATATGTTCTGATTTCTTGCAATTTGGGGATATAGTGTCTTTGTGGGAGGCCACGATAAGGCTTGAGACAAGGACCAAACCAGCCCTGACCTGTGTCTCCTTTAAAATCTGAATAGCCTAACAAAAGGCTTAGGACGGAAAAGTTGAGTAGCACTGAGAAAGGGTCTGTGCTATGTGTTGTGCACCCACCTACGTGACTTCCCACATGTTTACTAGTTAGATGAGAGCAAATTGGTTGGGGTCATAAACTCTTAACTGGTCCTTGCTGTTCCAGCACAGTTCATAAATCACTTTCAGGTTTGCTGTTACTTCTTGTATCAGTACGGGACAATTGTACTAACATCAGCCATTGCCTGCAGGTGCACCTCATTCGTTTCTCCCTAGTTCTCACAAGAAACCAGAGGGTCTGCAATTAGACCTTGAGAAGTAGGTAATGGGGAAGTCCGGAGGCTTTTTGTGCATGTAGCAAATTCTTTTGTAACCAGCTGAAAATAGTTACTGTTGGCTATATAATGCCTCACTGCCCTGAATAAAGTCGGCACTGTTGGACATCCTCCTCAGTGCTCCTCCTGCCCCCATCTCTTTGTCTCTGAACTTCTTCTTTTCACCATCCTCTTACCCTCACGTTCCTGGTCGATTTGTCACGCTGGCCGCGACATGTCTTCTAACACACAAACCAAAAATCAGTCAGAAGCAGCCAGATCACCCTGCTTTCTCCCCACTGAGAGAATATATTCTGAATCCCCATTCCCCCCCTTTTTTTCCTTTGCTTTTTTCTTTCTTTTTTTGTCATTTTAAAAAAAGATTTTATTTATTTATTTGACAGACAGAGATCACAAGTAGGCAGAGAGGCAGACAGAGAGAGAGGAGGAAGCAGGTTCCCTGCTGAGCAGACAGGCTGACGTGGGGCTCAATCTCAGGACCCTGGGATCATGACCTGAGTCGAAGGCAGAGGCTTTAACCCACTGAGCCACCCAGGTGCCCCTCTTTTTTGTCATTTTTAAATCATCCTGGCTTTAGTGACTTATCTGTGGTAGCTTCTGAGCACTTCAGAATTTTTAAAAATTAATTTTCTTTTTTTAGTGTTCCAAGATTCATTGTTTATGCAACACACCCAGAGATCCATGCAATACATGGCCTCCTAAATACCACCTAACAGGCTCATTTAACCCCCAATCCTCCTCTCCTCCAAAACCCTCAGTGTGTTTCTCAAAGTCCACAGTCTCTCATGGTTCATTTACTCCTTCAATTTCCCCCAATTCACTTTTTCATTCCTTCTCCTAATGTCCACTGTGTTATTCCTTATGCAGCATGAGTAAGCGAAACCATATGATCATTGACTCTGCTTGACTTATTTCACTCAGCATAATCACCTGCAGTCCTGTCCATGTTGATACAAAAGTTGGGTATTCATCCTTTCTGATGGAGGCATAATACTCCATTGTATATATGGACCATATCTTCTTTATCTATTTGTCTGTTGAAGGGCATCTTGGTTCTTTCCAGAGTTTGGCCACTGTGGTCACTGCTGCTATGAACAGTGGGGTACCAATGGCCCTTCTTTTCACTACATCTGTATCTTTGAGGTAAATACGCAGTACTGCAATTGCAGAGTCATTGGGTAGCTCTATTTGTCATTTCTTAAGGAATCTCCACATTGTTTTCCAAAGTGGCTGCACCAACGTGCATTGCAAACAACAGTGTAAGAGGGTTCCCCTTTCTCCACATCCTCTCCAGCACATGTTGTTTCCTGTCTCATTAATTCTGACCATTCTAACTGGTGTAAGGTGGTATTGCAATGTGGTTTTGATTTGAATCTCTCTGATGGCTAATGATTATGAACTTTTTTTCATGTGTCTGTTAGACATTTGTAGGTCTTCTTTGGAGAAGTGTCTGTTCATGTCTTCTGCCCATTTTTTGACATGATTATCTGTTTTTGGGGGGTGAGTTTGAGGAGTTCTTTATAGATCTTGGATAATCAGCCCTTTGTCTGTAATGTCATTTGAGAATATCTTCTCCCATTCTGTGGGTTGCCTCTTTGTTTTGTAGAGTGTTTCCTTTGTTGTGCAGAAACTTCTGATCTTGATGAAGTACAAAAAGTTCATTTTCGCCTTTGTTTCCTTTGCTTTTGGAGACATATCTTGAAAGAAGTTGCTGTGGCTGATATCGAAGAGGTTACTACCTATGTTCTCTTCTAGGATTTTGATAGATCCCTGACTCATGTTGATGTCTTTTATCCATTCTGAGGTTATCTTTGTGTATGGTGTAAGAGAATGGTTGAGTTTCATTCTTCTCTACATAGCTGCCCAATTTTCCCAGCAGCATTTATTAAAGAGACTGTATTTTTTCCACTGGATATCTTTGCATGCTTTGTTGAAGATTAGTTGACCATTGAGTTGCAGGTCCATATCTGGGCTCTCTACTCTGTTCCACTGGTCTATGTGTCTGTTTTTGTGCTGTACCATGCTGTCTTGGTGATCACAGCATTGTAATAAAGCTTCAAGTCAGACAATGTGATGCCCCCAGTTTTGTGTTTCTTTTTCAACTTTTCCTTAGCAATTCAGGGTTTCTTCTGATTCCATACAAATTTTTTGATTTTTTGTTCCAGCACTTTGAAAAATGCTAGTGGAATTTTGAGCAGGATGGCATTGAAACTATAGATTGCTCTAGGTAGTATAGAGATTTTAACAATGTTTATTCTTTGGATCCATAAGCATGGAATGCTTTTCCATCTTTTTGTATCTTCTTCAATTTCTTTCATGAATGTTCTTAGCTTCTCAAGTACAGAATCTTCACCTCTTTGGTTAAGTTTATTCCCAGGTATCTTATGGTTCTTGGTGCTATGGTAAATGGAATTGATTCTCTAATTTCCCTTTCTGTATTTTCATTGTTAGTGTATAAGAAACAACTAATTTTTGTGCATTGATTTTGTATCTAGCCACATTACTGAATTGCTGTATGAGTTCTAATAATCTGGCCGTCCAGTTTTTGGGTTTTCCATATAAAATATTATGTCTTCTGTGAAAAGAGAGACTTTGACTTCTTCTTTGCCAATTGAATACGTTTTATTTCTTTTTGTTTTCTGGTTGCTGTTGCTAGGACTTCTGGTACTAACGTTGAATAACCGTGGCAAGAGTGGGCATCCTTGTAGTGTTCCTCATCTCAAAGTGAAGACTGTCAGCTTTTCCCCATTGAGAATGATATTCATTGTGATTTTTTCATAGATAGATTATATGAAGTTGAGGAATGTTCCCTCCATCCCTACACTTTGAAGAGTTCTAATCAGGAACGGATGCTGTATTTTGTCAAATGCTTTTCCTGCATTAATTGAGAGGACCATGTGGTTCTTCTCTCTTCTCTTATTGATTTGTTCTATCACATTGATTGATTGATTGTCAATTTCTTTCTGTTTTCACTACATCTGTATCTTTGAGAGTAAATATCCAATAGTGCAGTAGATACAGTAGAACACATCAACGAACCTAGAATCTGGTTCTTTGAGAGAATTAATAAGATTGATAAACCATTGGCCAAACTAATCCAAAAGAAAAGAGAGAGGACCCATATTTATAAAATTATGAATGAAAGGATAGAGATCACCACTAACGCCAAGGAAATAGAAACAATTATCAGAAATTATTATCAATAGTTATATGCCAATAAGTTAAGCAACCTAGCAGAAATGGATGTATTCCTGGAAACTCATAATCTTCTAAGCCTGAAACAGGAATAAATTGACAACCTGAATCGAGAAATATCTAGAAACAAGATTGAAGCAGTGATCAAAAATTTCCCAAGAAACAGAACCCAGGACCTGGCGGACTCCGTGGAAAATTCTACCAAACATTCAAAAAGGAAATAGTACCTATTCTCCTGAAGGTGTTTCAAGAAATAGAAACAGAAGGAAAACTTTCAGACACTTTCTATTAAGCCAACATTACCCTGATCCCCAAACCAGGCAAAGCCCCCGTCAAAAAGGAGATTTCCAGACCAATATCCCTGATGAATATGGATGCCAAGATCCTCTACAAGATCCTAGATAATAGGATCCAATAGTACAGTAAAAAGATTATCCACTGTGACCAGGTGGGATTTATCCCTGGGATGCAAGGGCAGTTCAACATTCACAAATCAATCAATGTGATAGAATAAATCAATAAGAGAAGAGAGAAGAACCACATGGTCCTCTCAGTTGATGCAGAAAAAGCATTTGACAAAATACAGCATCCGTTCCTGATTAGAACTCTTCAAAGTGTAGGGATAGAGGGAACATTCCTCAATTTCATAAAATCTATCTATAAAAAATTCACAGTGAATATTATTCTCAATGGGGAAAAGCTGACAGCCTTCCCTTTGAGATCAGGAACATGGCAAGGATGCCCACTCTTGCCACTGTTGTTCAACATAGTACTAGACATCCTAGGAACAGCAACCAGTCAACAAAACTAAATAGAAGTTATTCAAATTGGCAAAGAAGAATTCAAACTCTCTGTCTTTGAGATGACATGATACTTTATATGGAAAACTCAAAAGACCCCAGCCCCAAGCTACTAGAACTTATACAGTATTTCATTAATGTAGCAGGATACGAAAATCAATTCAGAGAAATCAGTTGTTTCTTATACACTAACAAAAAATATAGAAGGGGAAATGAGAGAACTGATTCCATCTACTATAGGACCAAGAACCATAAGATACCTGGGAACAAACCTAACCAAAGAGGTAAAGGATCTGTACTTGAGAAACTACAGAACACTCATGAAAGAAATTGAAGAAGACACAAAAAGATGGAAAAACATTCCATCCACACTCATGGATCAGAAGAATAAACATTGTGAAAACGTCTATACTGCCCACAGCAATCTATACTTTCAATCTCATCCTGATCAAAACTCCACCGGCATTTTTCAAAGTTCTGGAACAAACAATCCTAAAATTTGTATGGAACCTGAAAAGGTCCCAAATTGCTAAGGAAATGTTGAAAAAGAAACACAAAACTGGGGGCATCACATTGCCTCACTTCAAGCTTTACTACAAAGCTGTGATCACCAAGAAAGCCTGGTACTGGCACAAAAGCAGACACATAGACCAGTGGAACAGAATAGAGAGCTCAGATATAGACCCACAACTCTATGGTCAAATAATTATCAACAAAGCAGGAAAAAATATCGAGTGGAAAAAAGACAGTCTCTTCAATAAAGGGCGCTTTTGAATATTGGACACCTATGTATAGAAGAACGAAACTCGACCATTCTCTTACACCATACCCAAAGATAAACTCGAAATGGATAAAAGACCTCAACATGAGGCAGGAATCTATCAAAATCCTATAGGAGAACATAGGCAGTAACCTCTTTGACATTGGCCACAGCAATTTATTTCAAGACATGTCTCTGAAGGCAAAGGAAATAAAAGCAAAAATGAACATTTTGGGACTTCACTAAGATCAAAAGCTTCTGCACAGCAAAGGAAATGGTCTATAAAACAAAGAGGCAACGCCCAGAATGGGAGAAGATATTTGCAAATGGCACTCCAGAAAAAGGGCTGATGTCCAAGATCTATACAGAACTCTTCAAACTCAACCCCCCAAAAAGACATAATCACTTCCCAAAAATGGACAAAAGACATGAACAAAAGAAGACATGTCTTTCTCCAAGGAAGACATACGAGTGGCTAACAGACACATGAAAAAATGTTCATCATCATTAGCCATCAGGGAGATTCAAATCAAAATCACATTCACATACCACCTTACACCAGTTAGAATGGCCAATATTAGTGAGACAAGAAACAACAAGTGTTGGAGAGGATGTGGAGAAAGGGGAATACTCTTACACTGTTGGTGGGAATGCAAGTTGGTACAGCCGCTTTGGAAAACAGTGTGGAGATTCCTCAAAAAATTAAAAATAGAGCTACCTCATGACCCTGCAATTGCACTACTGGGCATTTTCCCCAAAGATACAGATGTCATGAAAAGAAGGGCCATCTGTACCCCAAGGTTAATAGCAGCAATGGCCAGAATCTCTAAACTGTGGAAAGCACCAACATGTCCTTCAGTGGATGAATGTATAAAGAAGACATGGTCCGTATATACAATGGAGTATTATGACTCCATCAGAAAGCATGAATACTCAACATCTGTATCAATGTGGACCGGACTGGAGGCGATTATGCTGAATGATATAAGTCAAGCAGAGAAAGTCAATGATCACATGGTTTCACTTGCTTGTGGAGCATAAAGAATAACACAGAGAACATTGGGTGAATCAGTGGAGAAGTGAGTTGGGGGAAATCAGAGGGGGAGAGGAACCATGAGAGACTGTGGACCCTGAGAAACAAACTGAATGTTTGGAGGGGAGGGAGATGAGGGGTTGGGTGAGCCTGGTGGTGGGTATTAAGGAGGGTATGTATTGCATGGAGCACTGGGTGTGGTACATAAACAGTGAATCTTTGGACATTGAAAAAATAAAATAAAATTAAAATAAATAAATAAAATAGGATGTCAGGAGTGCTAGGGATATGTCACATCCTAGAAGGAAATTCTGTCTTGTTTTTCCTGGCTCAGCTGCTGTAAAGCCAGGCCCATGTTCGTTATGTAAGATACTTGTGTACATGATTAGCTTGGGATGATAAAGCAAAAAGTTAAACAGAAATGACTATGTTAGACAAGATGAATGTGTAGACTGCATTAGGGAGGCCCAGCCTGCTCCAGTCAGAGAGGTGTTTGAGCAGCAACTGTTCCAATAGACAGGGATGTATCTCCCTGTGTATACCTCCCCTAGGACCCGTGTTATCCTGGGTTGTATCCTTAAACCCCAAGCACATTGTCATGTGCAGTTGTCAGTCATTCTAGCCATCAAGGTGTGCTACTCTTTCTACCCCATTAGCTGGTCTGTAGGAAATTTGAAACAGGTCCAGCCCCCATGTCACCCCTTACCCAAATCAGTGTTTTTCCACACTTGGTCTACAGAGCATAGGCACATGAGAATTATGTAGAGGAACAGGTACAAGGTTTTATGATACATTCTGGAAAAGACACAAGGGTTCTGGGTAGAAAACTGGGAGAGGGGAGGGAAAAAACTTAGGCAGGAGTCCTGCCACATCCAAGTCTGGAGGAAAATGGGACATGAGCCCTTCCATCAACTGCCCTTTGAGGACTGTGACCACAGGAATTGAACCACAACTTTAAACCACCCACCTTTGGGGGAAAGTGCAGAGCAGGAAATGGGGATGGGATGCTGTATCTGTGGTCACCCAGTGGGCTCCAGGATTGCAAAGGTCAGGGCTAGATCTTCATTTCCCATCTAAACAAGGCCCACTCATGGTCCAGCCTGAGAGGAAGATGGGCATTGCTCAATTTCAAGAGAGCTATTCTCTGTGACCAGGCATTTGTCTCTTAGGTCCCAAGGAATATGATCCAACCATGAAGGAAAATATGGTCAATGGCCCAGAGGGTTTTGGTCTAACAAACCCAGGATGGAGATGGGGGATCCTACTGGTGAGGCGGTTTCTTGTTAAGGTGTACCTCTGGTGGAGGTGTACCGCCACCACAGCCATAGGACTGCTCGGAGTAGAGACCCATGAAAACACTCCCTTAAAGGTCGCCTGGCAGGCCATGGTCCTGGGCCCTCAGCTCTAAGTTGGTGGGCTTTGACATGGCCAGCCCCTGGGCATGTGACTTGAGAGGCAGTAATGTCTCCAAGCTCAGTGGTATTTATGGGGTTGACCTCACTGTCAGAGCCTGGCTGGGGAGCCATTGTACATGTAACACACAAAAGTATGACTTGACAATGTTATCCATAAAGTTTCTGGTCAACAGACTTAACAATAGTTAAGTTTCGAGGGAGTTAAAATGTGGATACGTGTATTTTCTTTTTACTGTCAGGGTCACTGTCCCTAACCCCGGCATTATTCAAGGATCAAATGTATATGCAAAACTGTTTCTCATCATGTCCATCATTTCTAAGCTATCCAAGCCACCATCATTTCTCATCCGGAATACTGCAATGGCCTCTTAATCTCCCTGCTTCTACTCTCACCCACCTTCAGAATGTTCTCAACAGAGGAGCCAGAGCAAATTTTTAAAATGTTATGTCATCGATGGAAAAAACTTCCATGTGTGTTTTTTTTTTCAGAATGACAAGGGGCTATGAGCAAGAAATCCACAGGATTTGTAGAACAAGTTTCTTGGCTACTTTTGCGTCTAATAGCTAATAAACTTTAGATATGTGTCAAGGAAAGAAAAAGGTAACATCATGTCACTCCTGGGTTCCATAACCCTCCAATGCTATTCCTGACACGTCCAAAGCCCTTCCGGTCTATAAGGTCTGAAATGTGCCCTCCACCTCCCTCCTGATTCAAGGACTGTGCTCCTGATGTTCCCTCTGTTAGGAATACTCTTCCCCCAGATGTACTTATTTATCATTGCATCCCCTGACCTGAAAGTACGCCTTAGGAGGCAGCAAGTTCATTTTCTTCACTACCTCATCAGCAGTGTCTAAACCAGTGACGTACCAGGCACCCCACAGTGCCATTTTATATGCTACCGGTAAGTAGGAACTGATTCTGGCTTTGCGGCTGAAAGGCGCGGCATATGTGGAAGGGAAAACGACTTTCCTGGAGCAAGGAATGTGACTTCAGGAGCCTCTCAGATGGAGAGAGGCAGCCTGGTCCCCAAGCTGATTGATTGCTCTTCCGGGCCTAACCAGGTCTCCTCCCCAGACTCCACCCCTTCAAGAGCCCTCTAGAGCCAATTGGCTGAACTCTCCGAGCCCTTTCATCCTCGCAGCCAACGACAGGGCAAAAACTATGCGGGAGGCGGGGCCAGGGTTCCCGAGAAGCCGGCCCACTCCTGAGGGTGGGTTGCTCCCACCTCCAGGGCACAGAGTTTCCGAAACCTTCAGAGGCCTAGAAGGGCCTGAGGGTAAAGTTGAGAGTTAGTGGGGAGTCCGTGACGCAGTTCGGTCTCCGCTGTGTTCCGAGACGTGAGTCGGACCTTTGGATAAGGGTTATGGGGCAGCCTGGCGTCTGGGTTCTGTCCGTGTCCTGGGAGAGGGTGGGTGACACTTGCCGGGACAGAGGCCCCCTTCTGCGCAGCCGCTGCGGCGAAGGCGAGGAGGTCTCTCTAGGGGTAGTCGAGGGCCCTCGTTGGGCGCTGTCCCTAGTCTGGGGTCGTAGCCGCTCGCTCTGATAGGGCTGACAGTGGTTGTAGAATTTTGCCGTCCCCGCCCCTAGCCCGCAGGCCGCCGGGGTAACAGCGGTCTAGAGCCCAGCCAGGCTGCACGGACTCCACAACCCCAGCTTGAAGCGGATCACCAGTCCAGTCCCCGTTGTGTTCCCAGTGAGCAACAGAGTTTTGCAGGAGATTACTCATTTATTCATTCAGTACTTACTGAGCACCTACCACAGACTGCTAGGTCCTGGGGGTGACAGTGTGTACAAAGCAAAGGTGTCTTCTGGTAGGGAAGAAATGGAACAAGCTTGAAGGGCTAGAAACGGAGTCTGGAAATCTGGGGAGGCTGAAAACATAAAACAGATTTTGAGGGCTAGTAATCCTAAGAAACAGGTAATCATTAAAAATAAGCAAAGAAACGAGAAAACATTCACCTTTTACACTCCCTTTAAAGACTTAGTTTTTCCTCTCTAAAGACACTTGACTCAACAAAGTTTCCTTCTCATCTCCTTGCTGTAAACTTTGGCTGGAAAGCAGGATTGCAGTTGGAATGCATTTTGCAGTTAGAGAAGGATATGAAGACTTCCATACCAAACAGAACAGGCGAAAAGGAGCAGCTGTAGTTTGATGGTATGAGGTTACCTTCAGACACAGAAGATTTGTCTCTTACCAGCCATTCAACCTTTGGCACATCATTCAGTCTCTGGGAGCTGCATTTCCCCATCTTCAGAATGGGAATGATCATCCTTGCTTTTCATGGTTCTATAGGAAAGGAAGTTACCCAGGGAAGGGACACCGCCCTGAGTGTCTGCTTGGAGTTGAGCTCTCAGAGAATGCAATCTTCTCTCTTCTGTTTACAGTAATAGGATACCCCCTTAGGAACTTCCTCACCAAACCCGAGGAAGAGATCAGGCAAGATTTGTGCTGGGCGGAGTGAGGCTGTGCTGGCCAGGTGAGACCTATACTGTGAAATTAGTTATCTGGGAACAGGAATCTGTTGACTAGAGGAAGGACCATGGCTGAAATGGAGCATTTCTGGATGGCTATTTATTGAGGACGAGAGAACCAGAGGAGTGGGAGTGAGCCCTCTGGACCTTGAGGAGTACAGTTTGGGGATGGGAGGAAAGGTGATATAGTTAAACTCAAATTTGGGTGACAGGAGACTTGAATTTGAGTTGCCTCTTTCTTCTAAGGTTGTTTCCCCATCACTACATTTTGATAGAAGACACTGGGAGATCTGGGTGATTCCTTCCAGCCCTGACATTCTGAGAATCTTTGAGTTAGATTAAGTCAATCTAGAATTGGGGCCCCTGGATGGCGCTATTGAGACAACATTGTCAAGACTGTATATATACTGTACGGTCTTCAGATAATATGAAGGACAAAAGGGATGAACAAGTGGAGAAGGGATGGTGGTGGTCATGTGTGAAGGGTACAGGTCTTATCATCTGTACACCCAGATAGAATTAGAATCTTGAACTTGTTTAATGTTTCAAATCATACAACATTTACTGAACCCTCTTTGTACTAGGTACTTTGTGGAATTCCACCCATGAATACCATGGCCCTTGGTCTTGGGGGCTTAGAGCTTAATGTGTACTTGTGAGGAGGAATGACACAGACATATGGCCCGTTCTAGTAGAAGGCTACCCTAGTTTATAAGTACAGATTTGTTACTCTGTGTGTGTGTGTGTGTGTGTATGTTTTCTTTTTTTTTAAGTACAGAAATTTCTGTGTGGTCGTCTATCTGCTTTTGTTATGATGTCAGGCTTTGTTTTATGCTTAAGGCATAGGCCTTTTGCTTCCTGAGATCAAGTAGTCCCCAGATATTTTCCTCCAGTTCTTTTTTTTTTCTTTCAATTTTTGTATTTCATTCATCTCTCTTTCTGGAATTTTTCAGGTATTCCCTCTTACTCGTCACTCGGTTGCTGCTTATCAGTAACCAGGGACCGTGTGACTACTGCTATCAGAAACCGGAATAGGTGCTGCTGGTGAGTTAAAGGAATACAACCTCCAAGGTAAAACCTCTTTCTCTCTCTTTCTGGGACTAGGACTGTGCCCTTTGGGAGTTTCTCACAGCCTGAAAGGAATGGTGGTCCTAAGATCAGAACACTCACCCATCAGTCTCAGGGATTTGTAGGTCAGAGATCTGTTGGGTCTCATTTGTTCTCATCCATTTGCCAGTTGTCTCTGTGATTATGCCTTTATTCACAGTTGCTAGGATATCCCTAGTGTCCTGCTGGCCTCGTGATCTCATCTGTCCCTCCTTTTGCTTCTCCAGCCAAGAGTTCTCCTTCTCACCTAGTGCCTGGGAATTCTTCCAGGCTTTCTGAGGGAATTTTCCATCCAGCCAGGCAGAGGACAAATCGTTAGGTTTCCTTTTGACCAACCTCTCCTCAGACTGGCCCTCCCTGATCTTCTGGTAAGTCTTGCTTCCCTCTCAGTTCCCTCAGAATCACCTTGGGCTTCCTTATGGCACATCCTTGTGCATTTCTCTTTTTCCTTTCCTGCTCTTCTAACCAAAGCCTCTATCTCAGTGAGCTAATATATTTGCAGAGCTCCCATTGTCCCCTCTGTCTTATTCTCAAATTTGCTTTCCTGAAATATTCTTCCTCTTCTCATCTAAAGTGTTTTCCTACATCTTCATCTTTCTTAGTGACATTACCATTGTTGATATTCAGACCTGGATCTGATAACCTTGAATTCTTTCTTTCAGTCATCCTCTGTATCCAGTCTAATACAAGTTTATGCTTTCCTGGAAATTGCTGGATTTCATCGTTCTCTTTCCTATCATTTGTTCATTCATTTCTCATTCATTTGTTCATTCATTCAGCAAACACTTTTTGGACACCTAGAGAGTGGCAAGCCCTCTAAAGGTCACCCATCCTGCTTTCCTAAAGTTGTCTCCCAACTCACTTCCCTTTATCCATTCTTTTTTTTCTTTTTTTAATCACTCTAATCCATCTGGGCCAATCTTCCTAAATCATTTTAAAAAAACATGTTTAATTGAAGTATAGTTGATATACAGTATTATCCCCTAAAGAGTTCTTTTCCCAATTCCACTTTTAGGTAGGATGGTATGAAATATATTGTCCAGACTGGAATATTTTCATGAGTTGGGGGGACCACTATTAATAATGATGCTGGAAACTGTATTCTTGACAAGTGAGAGTGAGAGAGGAGAACTGCAAGGTAGAAAAAAGAATATAGGGGGGAAGAAGATGGAGATGGTTAATGCTTGTTACACATTGACCATCAAATTATACCCATACGTGCCCCATAATTTCAGTGTTCTGGCTCATCTTGCTTCATGCAACTTAATTCTTTCATCTGTTCACTAAGAAAAAATTTTTTGGTGCCTACCGTGTGCTTGGAACTGTGCCAGATGCTGGGAAGACAAAGGTAAACAAAATGGACAAAATTCCCACCATCATGAAGCTACGTGGTAGTGTAATTTCCAAGTTATTTCCGAGTACCCTGCCTTCCCCTCCCCTACAAGCTTCTTTTTGAGGAAACTGTGTTCTTGACAAGAGAAATTCTCT
The DNA here is from genome assembly GCF_922984935.1 of Meles meles. Lineage (NCBI taxonomy): Eukaryota > Metazoa > Chordata > Mammalia > Carnivora > Mustelidae > Meles > Meles meles. The sequence continues at coordinate 30,526,301 of NC_060069.1, read as the reverse complement.
TTAGTGTCTCTTGTTTGGCAAGTCTACTAGAAACTAACTCCCTCAGCTTTTGTGTATCTGAAGCATCTTAATTTCTCCTTCATTCTTGAGAGAGAGTTTTGACAGATATAGAATTCATAGTTAACATTTTTTTCTTTCAAGACTTTAAATATGCCATGTCACTGCTTTCTGGCCTTCATAGCTTTTGAATGGAAATCAGCTTTTAATTTTATGGAGGATTCTTTGTATGGGATGGGTTAGTTCTCTCTTATTGCTTTCCAAATTTCTTCTTTGTCTTTGGGTTTCAATGAGTTGACTATAATGTGTCTTGGTGTAAATCTTTTTGAGTTTATCCTCGTTGAAATTCATTGATCTTCTTGGATGTGCCTATTCCTGTGTTCCCTCAGATTTGAGAACTTTGGGACATTACTTCTTTAAATATTTTTTCTGCCCCTTTCTATCTCTCTTCCTCTTTAGAACTCCTAAGATGAGAATGATGGTAAGTTTGATGATGTCCCTCAGATGCTGTTCCTTTTTTATTCATTCTTTTTCCCCCTCTTCTTCATACTGGATAATTTCAGGTTCACCAGTCCTTTCTTCTGTGTGCTCAAATCTGATGTTGAACCTCCTTAGTAAGTTTTTTATTGTAGTTACTGTACTTGTCAGGTCGAGAATTTCTTTGGTTAATTTTTAAAATTTTATGTCTTTATTGATATTCTCATTTTTTTCATACATTGTGTTCCTGATTTCCTTTAGTTCTTTGTCCAAGGTTTCCTTTAAATCATTGTATGTATTTAAGACAGTTGACTTAACATCTTTGATGAATAATTCTAATATCTGGTCTTCCTAGAGAATGCTTTCTTCCAAATTCTTTTATTTTTTCCTGTAAATCAGCTATATATGACTATTTCTTTGTATGTTGTACACTTTTTTTTAAAAGATTTTTTAAATTTATTATTTATTTGACAGAGAGAGACACAGTGAAAGAGGGAACAGAAGCAAGGGGCAGTGGGAGAGGGAGAAGCAGGCTCCTGCCAAGCAGGGAGCCCGACGTGGGGCTCGATCCCAGCACCCTGGGATCATGACCTGAGCCGAAGGCAGACGCCCAATGACCGAGCCACCCAGGTGCCCCCACTTTTTTATTCAAAATTAGACATTTTGAGTGTTATGGTAATTCTGAAAATGTAATTGTCTCACTCCTCAGTGATTGCTAAGTTTTGCTTGTGGAGGGTTGGAGCCATCCATTTGTGGCTTTTCCCAAACTTTCTTTTCTTTTTCTTATTCTTTCTTTCTTTCTTTTTTTTTTCTTGCAAAGTACGTATTCTTTGTTGTATGTAGACATTAAAGTTTCTGTTCTATTATCTCTGTGGTCAGCCAGTGGCCAAAGATTTTCTTAAATGTCTGAGTCCCAAAAGAGGGGAAAGAGTAATGTCTCTTTCAATTCCCTGAAGCTGCCTCAGCCAGTGGGGGTTAAAAACGGTGGCTGCCAGCATTTTTGCTGGCCCCTCAGTGATCAAAAGGAGCATCAACACTCAGACCACACAATACTCATATACAGAAGACAAGTCCTTATTGCCTTCCTGGCTCAGAAAGCTGCACCAGGAACAAGGCCAGCGTTCCCCATTGCCTCCTACCACAAGGATGGGGACTAATACATCATGAAAGGTTGAAATTATTGATGTTTACAGACTCTTCATCACGTTCTTTCCTGGATTTTGCAAGTGTTTGACTAGACTCCAGAGTTCCAGAACATCTGATTTGGGTGATTCTGCCAGTTCAACAGTTGTTTAGGTGGAGGGATGGATCTTTGGAGCTCAGTGGTTTAAGCCTCTGCCTTAGGCTCATGTCCTGATCCTAGGGTCCTGGGATTGAGTCCCGCATCCGGCTTCTTGCTCAAAGAGGAGCCTGTTTCTCTCTCTGCCTCTGCCTGACACTCTGCCTGCTTGTGCTCTCTCTCTGTTTCTCTGATAAATAAATAAATAAATAAATAAATAAAATCTTTAACAACAACAAAAAAAGAAACTGCCAACTACTGTCCAAAATGGTTTCCAAAGTACTGTTTTAAACAACCCCACCAGCTGTATATGAGTTCAGTTGCTCTACATATTTACTAATAATTGGTCAGACTTTTTTTTTTTTAAAGATTTTATTTATTTGACAGAGAGAGATCACAAGTAGGCAGAGAGGCAGGCAGAGAGAGAGAGAGAGAGAGGAAGAAGCAGGCTCCCCGCCAAGCAGAGAGCCCAATGCAGGACTCGATCCCAGGACCCTGGGATCATGACCTGAGCCGAAGGCAGAGGCTTAAACCACTGAGCCACCCAGGCGCCCCGGTCAGACTTTTGTTTAATTTTAGTTTTTGGGTTTTTTTTTAATATTTTGTATTTAAATTCAGTTTAGTTAGCATATACTGACTGTATTATTAGTTTCAGGGGTAGAATTTAGGGACTCATCAGTTGCATATAACACCCAGTGCTCATTACATCAAGGGTCCTCCTTAATATCCATCACCCAGTGACCCCATCCCCCACCTGCCTCCCTTCCAGCAACCCTCAGTTTGTTTCCTAGAGTTAAGAGTCTCTTGTGGTTTGCCTATCTCTCTGTTTTTATCTTATTGTATTTTTTCTGTCCTTCCCGTATGTTCTGTTTTGTTTCTTAAATTCCATATATGACTTAAGAAACAAAGCAGAGGATTATAAGGGAAGGAAGGGGAGCAGTGTTGGGGGATGGGGAAGTGGGTGATGGACATTAAGGAGGACATGTGATGTAATGAGCACTGGGTGTTATATAAGACTGATGAATCACTAAACTCTACACATGAAACTAATACTACACTATATGTTAATTAATTGATTTTAAATAAATAGTGCACATAAGAGTGAAATCATATCGTATTTGTCTTTCTCTGACTGACTTACTACATTTAGCTTAATACTCTCTAGTTCCATCCACATTATTGCAGATGGCAAGATTTCATCCTTTTGGATGGTTGAGTAATATTTCTGTGTGTTTGTGTGTACACATACGTATCCTATATCTTCATTATCCAATCATCTATCAATGGACATCCGCACTCTTTCCATATTTTGGCAATTGTGGGCATTGCTGCTATAAACCTTAAGGTGCATATGCTTCATATCACTGTTTGTATCCTTTGGATAAACATCTTGTGGTGCAACTGCTGAGTCATAGGGTTGTTCTATTTTTAACTTTCTGAGGAACCTCCAGACTGTTTTCCAAGGGTGCACCAGTTTGCACTTCCACCAAGAGTTTGCATTTCCCTTTCTCTGCACCAACAGCTGTTGTTTCCCGGCTTTTAATTTTAGCCATTTTGACCTGTGTGAGGTGGTATCTCATTGTAGTTTTGGACTGTGTTTCCCTGGTGCCGACTGAAGGTGAACATCTTTTCATGTGTCTGTTGGCCATTTCTATGTCCTCTTTGGAGAAATGCCTGTGTCTTCTGTCCATTACTTGAGTGGATTTTTGGGGGGGGGGGTTTTGGGTGTTGAGTTTGAAAAGTTCTTTATAGATTTTGGATACTAGCCCCTTTTTTTGAAGAAAGATTTTATTTACTCATGAGAGGGAGAGCATGAGGGAGCATAAGAGAGCATAAGCAGGGGGAGGGGCAAAAGGAGAGGGAGAAGCACACTCCCTGCTGAACAGGGAGCCTGGCCTGGGCCTTGATCCCAGGACCTTGGGGTCATGACCTGAGCCAAAGTCAGATGCTTATCCCACCAACTGAGCCACCCGGGTGCCCTGGATACTAACCCTTCCTCATTTGCAAATAGCTTCTTCCATTCTGTAAGTTGCCCTTTAGTTTTGTAGACAGTGTCCTTTGCTGTGCAAAAATTTTTTATCGTGATGAAGTCCCAATAGTTCATTTTTGTTTTTGTTTCCCTTGTATTTGGAGACGTGTCTAGCAAGAAGTTGCTGTGGCTGAGGTCAAAGAAGTTGCTGCCTGTGTTCTTCTCTAGGATTAAAAAAAATTTATTCTTTTATTTATGACCATGAATGTAGAATGACAGAGAGAGATAATGAGAGAGAGCACAAGTGGGGAGGAAGAGAGAAGCAGGCTCTCCGTGAGCCTGATTCAGGGCTCAGTCCTAGGACCCTGGGATGGTGATCTGAGCTGAAGGGAGGCTCTCAACTAACTGAGCCACCCAGGTGCCTCTCCTTTAGTATTTTCCTGGGCTCCTATCTCACCTTTAGATCTTTCATCCATTTTGAGTTTATTTTTGTTGATTGTGTAAGAAAGTGCTCTGGTTGGGGCGCCTGGGTGGCTCAGTGGGTTAAAGCCGCTGCCTTTGGCTCAGGTCATGATCCCCTGGTCCTGGGATCGAGCCCCACATCGGGCTCTCTGCTCAGCAGGGAGCCTGCTTCCCCTCCACTCTCTCTGCCTGCCTCTCTGCCCACTTGTGATCTCTGTCTGTCAAATAAATAAATAAAATCGTAAAAAAAAAAAAAAAAAGAAAGAAAGTGCTCTGGTTTCATTTTTCTTTCTGGGGCTGTCCAATTTTCCCAGCACCATTTGTTGAAGGGAGTGTCTTTTTTCCATTGGATGCTCTTTCCTGATTTGTCAAAGATGAGTTGACCATCGAGTTGAGGGTCCATTTCTAGGGTCTGTATTCTGTTCCGTTTATCTATTGGTCTGTTTCTGTGCCAGTACTATACAGCCTGGATGATTACAGCTGCATAATACAGGTTGAACTCTGGCATTGTGAAGCCACCAGCTTTGGTTTTCTTTTTCAACATTCTTTTGACTATTCAGGGTACCATACAAATTCTAGGATTATTTGGTTCAGGTCCTTAAAAAATTTTAATTTTTTTTTTTTTTAAGATTTTATTTATTTATTTGACAGAGAGAGAGAGATCACAAGTAGGCAGAGAGGCAGGCAGAGAGAGAGGAGGAAGCAGGCTCCCTGCTGAGCAGAGAGTCCCATGCGGGGCTCGATCCCAGGACCCTGAGATCATGACCTGAGCTGAAGGCAGAGGCTTAACCCACTGAGCCCCACAGGCGCCCCCAAAATTTTAATTTTTTAATTTAATATTTTGATAGGGATTGCATTGAATGTATAGATTGCTCTGGGTAGCATAGACATTTTCACAATATTTATTCTTCCATGAGCTTGGAACATTTTTCCATTTCTTGTGTCTTCCTCAATTTATTTCATAAGTGTTCTACAGTTTTCAGAGTAGAGATCTTTTACCTCGTTGGTTAGGTTTATTCCTAGGTATCTTATGGTTTTGGGTGTTATAAATGGAATCAATTCCTAATTTCTCTTTCTTCTCTCTCATTATTAGTGTAATGAAATGCAACTGATTTCTGTGTATTGATTTTGTATCCTGCCATGCTAATGAATTGCTATATGAGTTCTTGCAATTTTGGGATGGAGATGCATAAAGTATCAAGTCATCTGCAAAGAGAGAGAGAGAGTTTGGGGCACCTGGGTGGCTCAGTGGGTTAAAGCCTCTGCCTTTGGCTTAGGTCATGATCCCAGGGTCCTGGGATAGAGCCCCACATTGGGCTCTCTGCTCAGCAGGGAGCCTGCTTCCCCTCTCTCTCTGCCTGCCTCTTTGCCTACTTGTGATCTCTGTCTGTCAAATAAATAAATAAAATCTTAAAAAAAAAGAGAGAGAGAGAGAGTTTGACATCTATTGTGTTCCTGACCTTAAGGGAAAAGCTCTCAGGTTTTCCCTGTTGAGGATAATGTTTGCTATGGGCTTTTTGTATATGGCTTTTATGATGTTGAAGTATATACCCTCTAACCCTACACTGTGTAGAGTTTTTTTTTTTTTAAGATTTTATTTATTTATTTGACCAAGAGAGATCACAAGTAGGCAGAGAGGCAGGCAGAGAGAGAGAGGAGGAAGCAGGCTCCCTGCGGAGCAGAGAGCCTGATGGGGGGCTCGATCCCAGGACCCTAAGATCATGACCTGAGCCGAAGGCAGCGGCTTAATCCACTGAGCCACCCAGGCGCCCCTACACTGTGTAGAGTTTTAATCAAGAAAGGATGTTGCATTATATGTCAAATGCTTTTTTTGCATCAACATAGAGGATCATGTGATTCTTTCCCTTCTTTTATTAATGGGGTGTATCACATTGATTAATTTGTGAATGTTGAACCACCCTTGCAGCCCAGGAATAAATCCCACCTGGTTATGGTGAATAAGCCTTTTTTTTTTTTTTAAGATTTTATTTATTTATTTGACAGATAGAGATCACAAGTAGGGACAGAGGCAGGCAGAGAGAGAGAGAGAGGAGGAAGCAGGCTCCCTGCCAAGCAGAGAGCCCGATGCGGGGCTCGATCCCAGGACCCTGGGATCATGACCTGAGCTGAAGGCAGAGGCTTTAACCCACTGAGCCACCCAGGCACCCCGGTGAATAAGCCTTTTAATGTACCATTAGATCCTATTGGCTAGTATGTTGGTGAAAATGTTGGCACATGTTCATCAGGGATATTAGTCTGTAATTCTCCTTTTTGATGGGGTCTTTGTCTGGTTTTGGGATCAAGGTAATGCTGGCCTCATAGAATGAGTTTGGAAGTTTTCTTTCCATTTCTATTTTTTGAAACAGTTTCTGAAGAATAGCTATTAACTTTTCTTTAAATGTTTGGTAGAATTCCCCTGGGGAGCCATCTGGCCCTGGACTCTTGTTTTTTGGGGAGATTTTTGATTACTGATTCTATTTCTATGCCAGTTATGGATCTGTTCAGGTTTCCCATTTCTTCTTTTTCAGTTTTGATGGTTTATATGTTTCTTGGAATTTATCTGTTTTTACCAGGTTGCCTAATTTGTTGGCATATAATTGTTCATAGTATTTTCTTGTTATTATATTTCTTTGCTGTTGGTTGTGATCTCTCTTTCATTCATGATTTTATTTATTTGGGTCCTTCCTCCTTTCTTTTTGATAAGTCTGGCGACAGGTTTATCAATCGTATTAATTCTTTCAAAGAACCAGCTCCTAGTTTCATTGATCTGTTCTACTGTTCTTTTGACTTCTATATTCTTGATTTCTGCTCTAGTCCTCATTAGTTCTCTTCTGCTTATTTAGGCTTTATTTGCTGTTCTTTCTCCAGCTCCTTTAGGTTTTAGGTTAGATTGTATATTTGAGATCTTTCCTTCTTCTTGAGGAATGACTGTATTGGTATAGACTTCCCTTTCAGGACCACCTTTGCTGCATTTCAAGTGTTCTTTGTTTTCATTTTATTTGTTTCCATGAATTTAAAAAAATTCTTCTTTAATGTCCTGGTCAACCCATTCATTTTTCAGTAGGATGTTCTTTAACCTCCATGTATTTGCAGTCCTTCCAAAGTTTTTCTTGTGGTTTACTTCACATTATAGCATTGTGGTTTGAAAATATGCATGGTATGCTCTCAATCTTTTTTACCAGTTGAGGCCTGATTTGTGACCCAGTATGTGTTCCCTTCTGGAGAACATTCAATATTCATTTGACAAGAATGTATATTCTGCTGCTTTAGAATGAAATACTCTGAATATATCTGTTAAGCCCATCTGGTACATTGTGTCACTCAAAGCCCTTGTTTCCTTGCTGTAATTCTGCTTAGGTGATCCGTCCATTGCTGTGAGTGGTGTGTTAAAGTCCCCTACTATTAGTGTATTATTATCACTCAGTTTCTTTAGTTTTGTTATTTTTTTTAAACAATGATTTTGTAATTTTATTAGCTTTGTAAAAATTTTTTATTTTATTTTTTCAGTGTTCCAAGGTTCATTGTTTTTGCACCACACCCAGTGCTCCATGCAATACGTGCCCTCCTTAATACCCACCACCAGGCTCACCCACCCCTCTCCCCTCCCAAACCCTCAGTTTGTTTCCCAGAGCCCGCAGTCTCTCATGATTTGTCTCCCCCTTTGGTTTCCCGCAACTCACTTCTCCTTTCCTTCTCTCAGTGTCCTCCATGTTATTCCTTATACTCCACAAGTAGTGAAACCGTATGATCATTGACTTTCTCTGCTTGACTTATTTCACTCAGCATAATCTTCTCCAGTCCTGTCCATGCTGATACAAAAGTTGGGTATTCATCCTTTCTGATGGAGGCATAATACTCCATTGTATATATGGATCATATCTTCTTTATCCTTTGTCTGTTGAAGGGCATCTTGGCTCTTTCCACAGTTTGGCGATTGTGGCCATTGTTCCTATGAACATTGGGGTACAGATGGCCCTTCTTTCCACAACATCTGTATCTTTGGGGTTCATACCCAGTAGTGCAATTTCAGGGTCATTAGGGTAGCTCTATTTTTCGTTTCTTAAGGAATCTCCACACTGTTTTCCAAAGTGGCTGCACCAACTTGCATTCCCACCAACAGTGTTAGAGGGTTCCCCTTCCTCCACGTCTTCTCTAACACTTGTTGTTTATTGTCTTGTTGATTTTGGCCATTCTGACTGGTGTAAGGTACTTTCTCAATGTGGTTTTGATTTGAATCTCTCTGGTGGCTAATGATGATGAATATTTTTTCATGTGTCTGTTAGCCATTTGTATTTCTTCTTTGGAGAAGTGTCTGTTCATGTCTTTTGCCCATTTTTGGATGTGATTATCTGTTTTTTGAGGGTTGAGTTTGAGGAGTTCTTTATGGATCTTGGATATCAGCCCTTTGTCTGTAGTGTCATTTGAGAATATCTTCTCCCATTCTGTGGGTTGTCTCTTTGTTTTGTTGACTGTGCCCTTTGCTGTGCAGAGCTTTTGATCTTGATGAAGTCCCACAAGTTCACTTTTGCTTTTATTTCCTTTGCCTTTAGAGACATGTCCTGAAAGAAGTTGCTGTGGCCGATGTCGAAGACTGAACCCTAGTTCTAAACTAACACTCATACTTGGGTGTTGAGATGAGTTCTGGGAAACTGTGTTTGGCCCCTTGACCTCTGCCGCTACAGTGATGCCGTTCTGCCAAGCCTCTTCCCATTCTCCCACTTTTCTATCTTCTTTTCTCCAGACTGATTGAGGAATTGAAGGAGCTGTATGATGGACTGGAATTAGAAAATGAAGATATTTACATGGCAACCACCTTTGGGGACTTCATCCAACTGTTAGTGAGAAAGCTATGAGAGGACGACAAAGACAAGTGCATCATTGACTGTGTGAGTCTTCCTCCACATGGGCTTGGCGTTACAGACCCCTCAGACACCCACATCTGTGGTTCCACAGTGGCACATGGGGGAGATCTGGACATCAGGAAGCCAGGGCACCTAAGAGCCTACCCTCAGGGTCCCAGGCTCTCCCTGGTAACCCTGGATACCCTGAGGATGCCAGTACAGTTAGGCAAATACAACAGAGGAGACAAAGCTGTCCTCAGTGGAGGGGACAGTGAGATAGAAGATGAGAGGGTGCAGAAGTGAAGGTGCTGATCAGATCGGAGCAGCAGACTGGCAAAGCTAACAGAGGGTCCTGGGCAGGCTCAGTATGGCCTTTCCCTGGAGTGGCCTGGACCAGAAGTGGAATTGGGTTACTTGATGCAGAAGCCGGCAAAGGAAGGATGGGGCTTGTTCTGTCTGCTGGCATGTGCCCAGCTTCACACTGGCTGCTGGAATCTCACACTTTCCTGTCTTGTTTTTTTTCTTAAAGCAGGGCAGAAGGGATTCTTTCCCCTTAGTTCCATCAGAAATCTTAGGGAAGGACTTTGGGTTGCTCCAGCTTGAGAGAATGGGGTGGGAGTGAGGCCTGGAGAAGAGAGAGCTTCCTTAGAACCAAGTGGTCCCAATGGGGGAGGAGCAGCCACCCCCAAGGAAGTGGAGTAATGTTTCCAGAAGGGGGCTGCTGGGCAGATGAGCTAAGCAATGTTGAAAAGACTGGTGAACGAGCTGGTTTCAAGAACCTAGCTTTTCTGCTCTGGGTCCTGGGGAAGTTGTCAGGCATACAGCCTGGGCATGATGTGGTCCAAATGTGCTTGTCATCTGGTTGGTGACCCTGTCTTGGCCCTTCAGTGAGAATGGTATTTTTTGTTTTCTTTCTTTCTTTCTTTCTTTCTTTCTTTCTTTCTTTCTTTCTTTCTATTCCAGAGTCCAGTCCCACCAGCACAGCCCCCACTACAGGGGACCGGGGGAGGGGGGGTGCTGTATGGTTTTGAATTAGAACAGAGATGATGGGGTTTAGGGAGGTGCACCCAGCCTGCTGTAACTCAAGTTAGTTTCAAGACCCCTTGAAGAGTCCATCAATTTTAGGAAGCCATTGGCTTCCTAGAGCTCCCAGGTTGGCAGAACTTAAATGTGGTTTATGGTGCTGAGCCTTCTGGTCCTGAAGCAGGGACTCCCATGGCGAAATGTGCTGGCCCAGAGGAGTTTTTTCCTTGAGGTTCTCTGCTGCCGTCTAGTGGCATGTTCCATAATAGCACCACTAGCTACACCACAGTGAGGGATTGTTGGTCCCTGCACAAGTGTGAATAGAGTCCAGGACTGCTGGGACACGCATCTTGAGTCCAGGCCTGAGAGCTCCTAATAACCCGGTCCCTGCCTCATGTAGTCTCCCAGTCCCCATGGTGGAGGCGTGCCCATTGCTGGCCCAGGAGGGGGCAGCCCCTCGTTCAGTGAGGAAAATAGGTCCAGGGCAGAAATTATGGAATACAGAATGCATTGTAGGGGTAAGTTGGGAAGAAAGAACCAGCAAGGAGTGTTAGAGAAAGTCACGAGACAGCCCCCAATAACCGCTGAGGGACAAAATCGAGACTCTCAGGAGCCTGCAGAGCCAGTGTCCCAGCTGCCAGAGTGGGACCACCAAGAGCTGGTGGGAGAGTCTGTGGGAAGCTGTCACCTTGTGTTCAGACACTTCCTTAAGTCCACACCCAAGAATGTGGTGGTGGCCCATGCTGCTGTTAGGGAGCCGGGGTGCCAGGCTGAGTCTGCCTAGTACCCCATCCTTGCCCTTCCTCACGTCCATCTTGTAGACCTGTGGGGTGATGGAGGTTGCTTCCCCTGCTTTCTCCACTGGCACTTTTCTGGGGACAGGACTCTGGGAGGTAGAGCTGCAGCTTAACAAAGTGGACAGTAGTAGAGTCCCACTCAGCTCTCCTTGAAGAGCCTCCCAAATGGTACGCTAGGGTGATAGTCACTTTAGGGACTTATGACATGACCACATCACATGTGTGTGACTTTGTCTGGCGGAGTTTGAGGGATTTGGGGCTGTTTGAGGGAAAAGATATGACCATGAGAAGTATTAATGCACAACAGACTTCATGGGATGGTGCCCCCATAGTGGGAAACCCTCCAGAGATTGTAGTGGCGGTGCCTACTCAGAATGGGAGGGGCGCAAGGGAATTCTTGGGGGTCAGGAGATCCTGGAGGGGGCTCTCATGTCCTTGCAATGTTTTCTCGGTAGTAGAACAGGAGTCTCTGGGTCAGAGGGCTGGGAGGGGCAGCAGTTACAACCGTGTGGTCCATCTCACCAATGATAACATCTGTCAAGTGAGGTTCCTGGAGGATGCGAAGCAACAAGGCCCTAAGTGGCTAAAAGTCTGCTTGTTTGGACTATTTTTAAAATAACTGGATACATAAACATATATCCAGCAAGCATCTGAGCTCACAGGTCTCACCCTGCGAATAAGACGTGAACAACCTAGAGGCCAATACACAGAGGCCATCTTTGGCTTATGTGTAATATAGATTTATACCTTAGACACATGTTTTTCTCGTTGATGAAACCCTAGTTCTTGAAATGCCACAGCACGGTGTTTTCTTTATCTGGTCTAGAATAGTTCTCAAAGAGTGATTTACATCTTTGTTATTCTTAACTGGAGAATTACCTGGTATATACTATCAGCTCTGCCACTAGATTGCTCGTGTCTGTTTGGTCCAGTTTCCCTCACCAGCCTTGTGCCGCATGCTGACTGTGTGGCTGGTGGGTGTAGGAGGTCCTGGAGGGAGCAGAAGACCAAATACTGTCTCAGCCCTCAGGGGAATGCAAACAGTACTGGAATACTTGTCTAAGCGGGTATCTGTGATAGTCAGACGAGGTTTGAAGAAAGACGGAGGATGCTAGGAGGACAGTGCAGGGAGATATGATAGATGTGGGGTGAAAGTTGGCTTCCTGGAGAGTGTGAGTGTGTAGCACTTGGGGGTTGAAAACATGCCACAGCTGTGTGCAGAGAGGAGCAGCTCAGCAGGCTTTGGTCCCACACTTTGGGCCAGAGCTGCCCCATGTACAAGATTGAGAGCTGCTCTAGATCTGTGGTCTCCACCTTCCCCTGTCCACCCTGCCCCTTGGGCACCCTGCTCCCTGAGCTCCCTTACATCAGGGAAGAGGGCAGAGTCCTAATCCCCAGGCTGCCCATAGCAGCATACCCACCAGAAGCATGAAAGGGAGGCTGGCTGTCAGAGTGCCTCCATTTAAGAAGGGCTGTGTAGCAAAGGAAACAGTCAACAAAACAAAGAGGCAACCCATGGAATGGGAGAAGATATTTGCAAATGACAGTACAGACAAAAGGCTGATATCCAGGATCTATAAAGAACTCCTCAAACTCAACACACACAAAACAGATAATCATATCAAAAAATGGGCAGAAGACATGAACAGACACTTCTCCAATGAAGACATACAAATGGCTATCAGACACATGAAAAAATGCTCATCATCACTAGCCATCAGGGAGATTCAAATTAAAACCACATTGAGATACCATCTTATACCAGTTAGAATGGTCAAAATTAGCAAGACAGGAAACAACATGTGTTGGAGAGGATGTGGAGAAAGGGGAACCCTCTTACACTGTTGGTGGGAATGCAAGTTGATGCAGCCACTTTGGAGAGCAGTGTGGAGATTCCTGAAGAAATTAAGAATAGAGCTTCCCAATGACCCTGCAATTGCACTGCTGGGTATTTACCCCAAAGATACAGATGTAGTGAAAAGAAGGGCCATGTGTACCCCAATGTTTATAGCAGGAATGGCCACGGTCGCCAAACTGTGGAAAGAACCAAGATGCCCTTCGATGGATGAATGGATAAGGAAGATGTGGTCCATACTATGGAGTATTATGCCTCCATCAGAAAGGATGAATACCCAACTTTTGTAGCAACATGGATGGGACTGGAAGAGATTATGCTGAGTGAAATAAGTCAAGCAGACAGAGTCAATTATCATATGGTTTCACTTATTTGTGGAACATAACAAATAACATGGAGGACATGGGGAGATGGTGAGGAGAAGGGAGTTGAGGGAAATTGGAAGGGGAGGTGAACCATAGAGACTATGGACACTGAAAAACAACCTGAGGGTTTTGAAAGGGCAGGGGGTGGGAGGTTGGGGCAACCAGGTGGGTGGGTATTGGGGAGGGCACATATTGCATGGAGCACTGGGTGTGGTGCAAAACCAATAAATACTGTTACGCTGAAAAGAAATAAAAAAAAAAAAAAGAAGGGCTGTGTAGATTCACCTTTCCTTGAATCTCTCCCATCATCCCCCCACCCCGCCTGCCCCACAGATGCCATCCTTGGGGGCATACTCTACCAGATGTGCTGGTGCTTGAAGCCAGGCATGCTTTCCCCTGGTCAAGGCTGTCTAGAGACAGAGAGGGTGGCCTTTGGAGTAGTGACCTCCTTATTACAGAGGCAGAGGGACTATTTTGCAGGATCATTTGTAAGCATCATTAGGAAGTAGTAAATCCATCAATATTTAGGAAGGAAGGAAGGAAAAGAGAGAGGGCCAGAAGGGCACCATTCTCACACTTATCCGGCCAAGGAAAACTTACTGCCCCATCTCACGGATGGGGAAACTGAGGTCAGCACATTGGAGTGTGGCAGAACTGGGAGTGCAGGGCAGAGCCCCTGACTCACTGAAGAAGGGTCTTGAAAGAACAGGCCAGGCTGCTCCAGGCCTGAGCCCATCTCCCTCCTCTCTGCACCGCCCTCCCCTTGGCCAGGTTGGCGGACCTCATGGAACAGCATCAGGAGGAGCTGGCCGCCGCTGAGGCTCTGCACGCAGGTGCTTCTACACATTGGCCCTGAAGACCCATGTGGGCATGTCCATCCAGACCTTCCTCTACTTTGCTGGCTGGTGCGACAAGATTCAGGTGAGGCTGAGGCTCCTGCCCACCAAGTGAGTTCACACAGGCAGGCTGGGCCCAGCAGGAAACTCTGAGGGCAGTGCATTGGCCTGCCTGCAGTATAACAAACAACCACAGCTGACTGGCTTAAAAGAACCCTGTTGATCAGCTCCCACTTCTGCAGATGGGCAGTCCAGTCAGGCTGGGCTGGGTTCCATGCCCGGGTTTCCCAAGGACAGTGTCAAGGTGTGTTCAGGCTGGGCTTTGGCTGGAGTCTCTGGGGAGACCCTGCCTGCAGGCCTCTAGATAGCCTTGACCAGGGGAAAGCATACCTGGCTTCTGCAGGCGTTGGCGGAGTTCAGCTCCTGTTGATGGAGGACTGAGGCCTGGGTCCTTACTGGCTGCTGCGGGGGCTGCTGTCAGCCACTGCAGGCCTTGCTCTGGCCCTTGCCCCAGCCCTCCATCCCCTTGCTATTTTCAGGCTTGGCATCCATCTGCCATGAACTGGAGAAAACTTTGCCTTTGTGGGGGCTCCTGAGGTGGTGCTGGGGACACCTGCATCATCTCCTCTTCTAATGTCAATGTGCCATTCCGCATCTTTGCAGAAGGAGTAGCTTACCATCTACCAGATCCCAGGGATCAGAGTGGGACCATGGGACCCATTTTCAGAGATTTGCCCACTACAGGCAGTGATGGGACACCCACCACCGAGAGGTTCATGGGTCTGTGCCAGATTTGGGGTTCATGCCTTGTGTCCTCTCCATGGGGTGGAGGGTGCAGGTGTGATGGAAGGCCCACCTGCTCCTCTTGCTGCTGCATCACTGCTGGCAGGAGCTGGCCCCCGCCTGGGCCCTCCTGGGCTAGCACACCTTCTAGAGGCAACTTGGCCTCTCAATCCCCTTTTCTCCGCCCCAGTGTCCAAGCCAGAGAGCTTACCTGTACCAGGACCAGCTACGCATCTGAGGACTGTGCCAGGCTCTGTGCGGCACGCACCTTGCACCTGTTGGCTGCCCATTCCACCTGTGTCTGGGGTCCTCAGGTGTCCCTGTCATACATAATCTGGAAGGTTTGGGTCTCTACCTGTCTGGTTCATGGGGGCTGCAGGACACGGACAAGACTCTTGAATTCTGAGTTCCAGACACAGTCTGGCTGCCCACTGAGGAAACAGTGGAGCCCCCTCCCAGTGACCCCGCTGGCCACTCCGTGCTTCTTCCAGGGCTCCACCATTCCTATCAACCATGCCAGACCAAACTGCAACCTGACCTTGACCAGGAAGAAGCGTTTTGGGTGAGTCACGGCAGAGGGTGAATTTCGCCACACACTGGGTGCTTTTCATAGGGAATGTTGTGTGGGCACTCATCCTGTTTCTGCATATCTATCCAATGTCTGTTTATTCAACAGTCACTACATGCTGGGCGGTTCAGGTACTGGAGATACAGTGATGATCAGAGCTGATGAGAATGCCTATCCTCAGGGGACTTACAGTCTAGCAAATGAAACAGCTTTCATTCCCAAAGTACCTGCTGTGTGCCAGGCACTGTTGTAATGACTTTAGAAGTGTAATTTTACTTATTTCCCTCAATAACCCTCTAGGAGTCAGGCTCGTAGTAAGGGCACCTGAAAAATTTTATCTGGAAAGATTATAATGATGACTGTGCATCAAAACAAAGAAGTATACAGAACCAGGGTACAGGAACAACATAATGGAGAAATAGGCAAAGGTAGGAACTGGCACTCCAAGGAGGAAAGTCAAGTGTCCACGGCACACAGAACAGACTAGGGATGGGGAATGATTTACACCCAGCAGTGAGGCCCAATAGCCTAGGGAGAGAGAAGCCCCCTCACACTGCCGGGGGACGGCAGAAGGGCTCCACCCTGTGAAAGGCAGCTTGCCATTGACTGTTCAGTCCCCGGATGCACCCCTGCCACAAGGCATGGCTGTGAGGCTCATTGACAGGCGCACTGGGAGACCAGCCCGAGAGCGCTCCCAGCAGCTCTGCTGGGGCTCTGACAGCAGAACCCGGCACAGCCCCCGCTGAGCTCTACGGCATCCTTACCGGGCATGGTGTGCAGCTCTGTGAAGGCATGGGGCAGAGCTAGGGGGACCCCAAGAAGCAGGCCTGAGAGAAACTTGTGTGAGGAAAGCACACTGAGGAATGTCCTCTAAAATCATCTAAGATGGGTCAGAGGCCCAGTGTGGTCAGCACCCAGCAGGCCTTCCCATCTTCTCTGTGCCCCTAACAGTGTGGGGACACCATGACCCACCAGCAGGGACCTCACATCCCCATGGATGGTGGTCAGAGCCGCTCGGCTTCCTGGAGAACGTGTGAGTGTTTCAGAAGGAAAAGGGTTTCAAATGTCATTTGGATCCACAGAAATGAGCACAGATGGACACACCAGGTCCTGAAGGACAGGCCTGCTGGTGAGGGAAGGCTCCTGTCAGGAGACTGGGCTGTGGACACAGGAAACCCTCTCCTGTAGCCCACCGAGAGGGGCAAGGCTGTGGGGAGACGGCGCAGACTCCAGGCCGGGGTCCCCACCCAGCCTTTCCCCCAGAGGACACGAGATGGAGGGAGTGCTCCAGGACAGCCCCCCACAACAAAGAACTCCCCAGCCAAGATGTCAGAGTGTGGAGCGAGAGCCCTGCAGGGCCGGAGTGCTTGGAGCCCCTTCCTCTGGCGCAGGCTAGGGCAGGGGCCCAGGGCCCATGGCGCCAGGCACATGAGTCTGTGAGGTCACTGATCTTCCAGGCGCCTCTCAGGGTGTCCGTCCTGTCAGACTGAGGAGGAGCTGATGCTGAGCCTCCCAGTGAGATGCGGGAGCGGGAGGTTTTCCCTATATCGGCAGGCGTATGAGTCTGCTAGGACCACCATAACAAAGTACCCAAACCAGGAGGCTCAAACAGCACGCATTTCCTGTCTCGGCGTTCTGGGGCTGGAAGCTCTAGATACAGGTGTCAGAAGGTTGGTTTCTTCTGAGGGTGGGAGGGAGGATCCCCTCCAGCCCTCTCCCCTGGCTTCTGGGCTTTATCGGCAATCTTTGGTGTCTATCTCTGCCCTCATGCTCACATCGTGTTCTCCTCCTGCGTGTCTATCTCTTCACATGGCCCTGTTTTTATAAAGGCATCAGTCATTTTGGGTTAGGCACCTCTTCTATTCCTGTAAGACCTCATCTTAACTAATTACATCTGGAACAACCCTAATTCCTGGAGTTAGGATTTCAACACATGAATTTTGGGGAGTACCGATCAGCCACGACAGTGGGACTTCCCTCGCGTCTTTTTTTCTTTGGAGCCTTCACAACCCTGATGACCTCACCCCCTTCCCTGGGAACACTCGCTGTGCTCCCTCCACTGTCTCACCCTTCTGGGTGCACTGGGGGTGGGAGTGGTTCTCCCAAGCCCTCAGTGCACCCATTGCTCCCAGGGCAGTGTGCAGGTTCCATTGGTCCTGGCCTCAGTGTTCGTCCACACTCTTCCCCTCGCCTGGGCTTAGCTAAGAAGTCATCTTTTTTGGGAAACATTCTGATGGTGATGATGATCATGAATATGGTGATGATGAAGAAAACAAGTCACGTGCCTGTGTGGAATGCTGGTGTGGACCGGCTCAGCAATTGTCTGACACTGAGGAAGACGGTGCCCGCATCTTACAGGAGTTAGGGGAAGGCAGGGCCACAGGCCTGCTAGGACCACACGTGTCATCATTAGGCCCCCCAGGACTGTGGGGGTCTCCCCTTGCTGGAGACACTGCTTGTACTGATGGTACCATGTCTTAATGCACAGCAGGCCAGCCTTATCAGGCCTCCCAGGCTGACTGCTTCCTTCTCTCCAGGGGACTCAGCCCGGCCTCAAGCCTAGGAAAACCCTCACCTGCTTCCTCCCGGCCCACCATGCAATCCCATCCCTCCCCCATACCCTCTCAGACTGCCTGTGTGATCCTTGGCCATCTCCCAGGCCCTGCCTGCCATCTCCTCCGCCATTGCCTGGTGTCACACCCTACTCAGCTGTCCCTAGGCAGGTCTCACAGCTCCCATCAGAAACTTCCCTGCCATCATGCCCTGCTGGGAAGAGGGGCTACTGCCAGATTGAGCATACTGCTCCATCAGGTACTGGAAAGTCAGGCATGAGCTATCTCTCAGGGGACCTTTGGCTCCATGTCAGGAAGGCTGGAGTGCAGGAGTGGATGGAGTGGGTTGAAGCAGAGCGGAGTGTTGTGGAGTGGAGTGAGCGGAGCGGAGCCGAGCGGGTGTAGGCTTGGGAGAGAGGACACCACTGGCAGGAGCACTCTGGCCCCCAGGCGGTGTGGAGAGACGGAGTCCCGCTTCTTTTGTACGGCAGGCTCTGTGGCTTCGTCCTCCCCTGGAACTACCCCTGATGCTGCTCTCCTGGAAGACGGCTGCCGGCCTGGCTCCCGGAAACACAGTGGTGATCGAGCCTGGCCAGGTGGGTGTGGGCGTGTTCTGGGCAGGACCTGTGGGCCGTAGAGGGTATTGGTAAGCACCCTATAAAGGAGACGGGTGCCCACCCGGGACTGGTTTCTCCTCAAGGAAGGAGGGGTACTGCTGATGAGGGCTGGCCTTCTGGGGGCCCCATTCATAGTCAGAGGCGGCATGCGGCAGGGACCAGTGGGGGCTGTAGGCAGGGTCTGTTCTTTCAGCAGTAGGGTGACCGAGTCAGGTTAGCCGACCCTGTGCCTATAGCTGCTTGGTGAGCAGCCAGGGATTTCTCCACAGGTGCCAGCACTCTGGGTTTGGGGGAGCAGAAACCCTGTTTGGTAACCCTTGTCCAGGCCTCATGCTCTGAGACTGAAGCCCAGCCCCTCATAGAGAAGCTACAGAGGTAGGACCTCAGGGTCACTCAGACAGTCTGGAATGGCCTGAGCAGGGTCCCCCCGGGATGAGGACACCCCCTGAATGAGCCTCAGCTGCAGTGGCAGCCCCTCCCCTGCCTGCCCCCAGTGGTTTTAGGAACTGAAGGCAAGATGCTCCATCACGGGGCTCTAGACGGTGTGCCCTGGAGGTCTCTTGCTCCCCTGGCTGCTTTGGGGCAATTTGGCTTCAAAATTTAATTTAATTTAATTTAATTTAAAAACCAACAGTAACAACTGTTAACATTTACAGTATTCACACTGAGTCAGGAACTCCTAAAGCTTTTTAATATATAAGAAATTATGCTAAAAATGTGCATGTGTTTGCTTACTGAGTATCACATATCAGGATGTGATATCCAGCAACCCTCTGAGTTCACCCAGGAAACCACCTGATGCTTGACCTGGATTCTACCCCACTGCTGGCATAGCCCCAGAATCTAGATCAAGCCTTTTGAGATTTTCTACTGTGCTACCCAACTATTTTTAAAATCGCAGTCTTGATTTTCTTGATTGTAACTTAATAAACCATGCTGACAGATTTTGTTCTCAAATAGCACAGGAAAGTAATTTTTTTCATGTAATGACATCTTTTATTTATTTATTTATTTTAATCATGTGAAAAAGTTTATCTGAACAAATGTCTATTCGAGTCAGGCAGCACCCAACTTAAGTGGTTAAACGTGCTCCACAGACAAGAGCTAGGGGTAAGACTTTTTTTCTTTTTTAATTTCTTTTCAGCGTAACAGTATTCATTGGTTTTGCACCACACCCAGTGCTCCATGCAGTACGTGCCCTCCCTATTACCCACCAACTGGTTCCTCAACCTCCCACCCCCGCCCCTTCAAAACCCTCTGGTTGTTATTCAGAGTCCATAGTCTCTCATGGTTCATCTCCCCTTCCAGTTTCCCTCAACTCCCTTCTCCTCTCCATCTCCCCATGTCCTCCATGTTATTTGTTATGTTCCACAAATAAGTGAAACCATATGATAATTGACTCTGTCTGCTTGATTTATTTCACTCAGCATAATCTCTTCCAGTCCCACCCATGTTGCTACAAAAGTTGGGTATTCATCCTTTCTGATGGAGGCATAATACTCCATCGCGTATATGGACCATATCTTCCTTATCCATTCGTCCGTTGAAGGGCATCTTGGTTCTTTCCACAGTTTGGCGACCATGGCCATTGCTGCTATAAACTGCTATAAACATCTGGGGGTACAGATGGCCCTTCTTTTCACTACATCTGTATCTTTGGGGTAAATACCCAGCAGTGCAATTGCAGGGTCATTGGGAAGCTCTATTCTTAATTTCTTCAGGAATCTCCACACTGTTCTCCAAAGTGGCTGCACCAACTTGCATTCCCACCAACAGTGTAAGAGGGTTCCCCTTTCTTCACATCCTCTCCAACACATGTTGTTTCCTGTCTTGCTAATTTTGGCCATTCTAACTGGTGTAAGGTGATATCTCAGTGTGGTTTTAATTTGAATCTCCCTGATGGCTAGTGCTGATGAGCATTTTTTCATGTGTCTGTTAGCCATTTGTATGTCTTCATTGGAGAAGTGTCTGTTCATGTCTTCTGCCCATTTTTTGACATGATTATCTGTTTTGTGTGTGTTGAGTTTGAGGAGTTCTTTATAGATCCTGGATATCAGCCTTTTGTCTGTACTGTCATTTGCAAATATCTTCTCCCATTCCATGGGTTGCCTCTTTGTTTTGTTGACTGCTGTGAAGATTTTGATCTTGATGAAGTTCCAGAAGTTCATTTTCACTTTTGTTTCCTTTGCCTTTGGAGACATATCTTGAAAGAAGTTGCTGTGGCTGATATCAAAGAGGTTACTGCCTATGTTCTCCTCTAGGATTCTGATGGATTCCTGTCTCACATTGAGGTCTTTTATCCATTTCGAGTTTATCTTTGTGTACGGTGTAAGAGAATGGTCGAGTTTCATTCTTCTACATATAGCTGTCCAGTTTTCCCAGCACCATTTATTGAAGAGACTGTCTTTTTTCCACTGTATATGTTTTCCTGTTTTGTCAAAGATTATTTGACCATAGAGTTGAGGGTCATATCTGGGCTCTCTACTCTGTTCCACCAGTCTATGTGTCTGTTTTCATGCCAGTGCCATGCTGTCTTGGTGATCACAGCTTTGTAGTAAAGCTTGAAATCAGGTAACGTGATGCCACCAGTTTTGTTTTTGTTTTTCAACATTTCCTTAGCAATTTGGGGTCTCTTCTGATTCCATACAAATTTTAGCTCCAGCTCTTTGAAAAATACCGGTGGAATTTTGATCAGAATGGCATTAAAAGTATAGATTGCTCTAGGCAGTATAGACATTTTAACAATGTTTATTCTTCTGATCCAATAGCACATCCATACAGTTTTGCTCATGGCCCCTATCAAGCAAAGCTCCCTGAGTCATTCTGAGCTGCCCTACCAGCATCCTCATGGCTTCTTTTTATCTAACTAGCTTCTTTGGATGACTTGATGAGAGACATTTCCAGTGACAGTGCAGAGGGAGAGGCCCCATCTTTTGCCGAGGTAGGCTTTTTTTTCTTTATCTGAGGTACACATGTAACCTTATTGCATTTTAAAGTGAGTTAAGATATGAAAATATGAGCATGCCCATACCAGTTGATATATACAACTTACTTAGTGGGTTGAATGTCAAGTGAAATCTGTTACCTACTGATTCCTGATTCCAAAGACTTTGAAACAATTGGAGTGTCAGTTGCAACACACAGGGTAGTGATCTTTTTACCAGTAACAATTTCTCTCCCCTGGAAATAATTCCCTTATTGCCAGCACAAAGGGATTTGGGAGGAATATATTCTTTAGAAAAATTTGCTTTGTCTATGAGTAGGCTTCCCCTCTTCTTGCTTTTTGGTTCTCTGGTCTCTATCACAGATTCCCACCTGGTTTTCTATTGTCACCAACTTAAGAAGAAAGCTCTACAAGCAGGACCTTGGATGAGCTGATCCTCAGAGGGTTTTCTTTCTGTAATAGCAGAATGGTCAGGGGGATAGTGAAGGCAGTATGTATTCTGGAGTCACTCACTTTCTGAGGAGAAATCTGGGAGATTAGAAAGTTGGGGCTGTCCTGGAGGTTTCATGTTGAGAGCCACCTGATTCCAGCTTCATGGTGGGACTGAGAATACGGCATGTGGTAACACAAAGTGATTTTCTAGGTAAAGACTTGTGGCCATGTTGTACAGTCCCCAGAAGCAAGTGGGTAGGTCTGCATGCAGGGAAGTAGGTGTGTCAGTATGGGAATCCATGTGCAGTGATTCTAGTTTTGATTGTGCATTTTTGTGTGTTTCCCTAGAGTTATGTTTCCCTACACAGCACAATTAATCGTGTCGACTCTCCAAATAAAAATTTCCATCACCATACATAATGAATGCATAAGCATGTGTAAATTAATCAAAGTATGAAATTCAAATCTTATTCATGATATGCCAGATAGAACCCATCCATTAACCAGGAAAACATATCTCATCAGCAGCCAGGAAGAGGATAACTGTCCACAAGATTAACGAAATCCTGCTTCCCAATTCCTGTTACAGAGCCAGTGACAATTCCATTTAATAATGACTCTCACCTTATGGTAGGTCTTTTGAAATTGTAAAAGGTCAGGGTCCCTCTGTCTTGCCACTTTACCCACTCAAAACACTCTTCATCTAAGTAAGTTTTCCCAAGCCCCTCTGAAGCAGTGAGTGCTGGGGCTGGCTCCTTCCTTCAGCAGGTAACTCCTGGTGCCCACACCCAGACCTGGTGGGAATCTAGAAAGGAGGAGTCCCAGGAATTTGGGGCGGGAGAATTCCTCCCTCTTTCCCCACTGAGGTCTAGCATTTACCTTCAAAATAAGGAATAATAGAATAAAACTCATTCTTGCTTGGAGAATGAGTCTCCCACCACTAATCATTGCAGTGGTTCTTTTGTGTTGGGCAAAACCAGTGTCATACGAAATGAGAGACAAGAGGTCTTCTTCAGGGACTGAGCATCAGGGTGGGCACTCAGCTTCCTAGTTAGGAGGACGAAGGGGCACATTTTGCATGTGGGGAAAGGGAACCTCAGGAGTGTGACAGGAGTGACACTACTCACGTCCCATCCATTGACCATGGGAGATGGATGGATTATTCTGAAGGCCTCTACAAATAAGCAAGTCAAGGTGGTTATTTTAAGTCAATAGCAATGGACACTGAGCCATGTTATGGTTTAAGTTTTCTTGTTTTTGTTTTTTGTTTTTTTTGGGAACATCAACTCTGTGAGAAATACATGTCTTAATAGGATTTGATTTCCATATACG
Organism: Meles meles; assembly: GCF_922984935.1. Lineage (NCBI taxonomy): Eukaryota > Metazoa > Chordata > Mammalia > Carnivora > Mustelidae > Meles > Meles meles. The sequence goes on along the minus strand of NC_060069.1, from coordinate 30,503,172 downwards.
TTTTTTCCCCAATAATCAAACAATAGCATGAGACTGCTTGATTTTCCAATGTGGCTCTTTTGCCCCAGAAACACTCTACTTGATACAAGGGTGCCCTAGAAATCCTAAATATATAGATCATAGTTTCCACTGCTGGTGAGTGATTCCAAAGATTCAAGATCAGGACAGGCAGTAGTACCTGAATGCACCTTGTGCACACTTTGGATGATATTTGGCTCCTTTCTGAATGGAGATAAGAAAGGACACAGCCTCCGGTTCACAACAGTGAACACTGTGCAGACATCTTTAACACCTACAGAGAGTGCCTTTCTGTCATCTTCTCAACCAACAGTGTGATCCTTTTGCCTTCCTCCCAATCACTACTCTCTTCTCTTTTTCTTCTTTCTTTCAACATTTGTGTTTTCTTTTACTCATGCTTTACTAGTGCAAAAAATCTCACATAACATTACATCAATGCTCTTGACCAATTTGGCAAGTAGACAGCCCAGTATTGTTAACTCAATGCACATGGCTGAGCAGCAGATCTTTACTTTCATCTGGCATGACTAAATCCCATATGCATAGAAAAACAACTCATCAATGCTTGGCACCCATCTTGTTTCTGCTTCTGTGACACTATTTTAGATGGCTCATGGAAATGCAGTCATACAGTCTTTGTTTTTCTGACATTTGCTTATTTGACTTAGTTTAATGAGTTCCAGGTCTTCCATGTTTCCACAAATGACAGCATTCCCTTCTTTATTAAGGCTAAATAATATTCCACTGTATGGATATACCACCTTTCTTCAACATTGACTGTCAATGAATGATGGGCCTTTCCCCATATCCTGGGTACTGTGGAAGTGCTGTAATGAGAATGAAATTGCAGGTGTATCTTCGAGATACTCCTTTAATTTCCTTTGAATGAATACCCAGACGTGTGATTGCTGGATCCATGGGGAGTTCTCTTCGCAATGTGAGGAAACTCAGCACAGTTTTCCATGATGGCTGTACCATGTTCCATTCCCACTAATGGCATACACAAATTTGACATCTTCACATTCTTACCAACACCTGTTTTGTTGCTGTGGTTGTTTTTGTTGTTTAATCCTTGTTTCATAGTTTGATAAAAGCCATTCCAATGGATGTGGGGTTTGTTCGGATTACATTTCCCTGATGGCTAGTTGGGTTGAGCATCTTTTCACAGTCCTGTTGGCCATTGGTTTATTTCCTTTGGAGCCAAGAGATCAAGTTTTCTCCCCATTCTCAGATTCAGTCAGTTCCTTTTGTTTCTTTTTGCACATTAACACCTTTTCTGCTATAAGGTTTGCAAATATTTTCTCTCCTTCTGTAGGTTGCCTTTTATTCTTTCAGTTGTTGAAGAGACTATTCTTTCCTCATTGTGTAGTCTTGGCATCCTTGTCAAAGATCAGGTGGCCATGTATGTGAGAGTTTATTTTCAGGCTTTCTGTTCTGGTCCATTGGTCTATGTGCCTATTTTTATGCCTGCTCCACCTTGGTTAGTTTAGTGTAGCTTTCTAAAGTGTCTGAAAGTCAGTGGGTATGGAGTGTCCATCTCTGTTGTTTATTTTCAGGTTGTTATGGCTCTTTGGGGTCCTTTGTGGTTTCATATGTATTTTAAGATTGTGTTGTTTCTATGAATGATATTAGGATTTTGGTAGGTGTGGCATTGAATTTGTACATGATTTGTTTAGGACCTGGCTGTTGACTTTACTGTTTTTCATTTCCCAAGGCCTCAGGTAATGCCTGACACTTGTGTAAGAACCTAGGAAAAACCTACACTTGAATGGTCAGATCAGGTCAGCAAATAGTGTGCAAGGAATAGGCAGGGGAAGAGAGGTAATGTCTTCTTCCTCTTTGGGTTCTAGAGCTGTGCTATCCAGAATGATAGCCCCCAGACAGATGTGACTCTCTCAAATTAACTTTACAAAATCATTTATCAACTCAATGAACTAAAGTAAAATAAAAATAACAAAATAAGCTCCCTTTACAGGGACACACTAGGAAAATTTCATGTTTTCTAGGACAGATGGAATTTTATATTGCTAAATTTGGAGGTGAGCGTTATGATATGCCTGTAGAACTGAGAATGCAAATGACGATTCCTTTAGAATTTCGGTCTCATTTGAAGGTTTGCCACTGTGATCACTGTCTTGCTGAAGTCTTCTGACCCCATCAAGGCCAGCAGAGGTCTGAGAATTCCACTAGAAGGATCAGGGAGATGCTGCATGTCCTACCATAAGCTTAACCTGAGTAGGAGGAACGGCCGGGCCTCTCTGTCTAATAACATGTTTGCTCCTGCTTGTGTTTCTAGAGGTTGGCGTGTGGAGAACATCAAGGACTCCAGCAGTGAGGTGGAAGACTCTCCAGGTAGAAACGACACTGAGTAAAAACCAGTGGGAGAGGGTTCCGGGTAACAGTCAGGTTGCCCCTGATGACCTGGAGACTGAGGAAGGTGAATATGAAATCAGAAAGGAAAGGGAAATATGTGTAGAAGATGGATGACATAATAGTAAGAGGAATTTAATCCAGAAATCTTGAGTGTGCTGAGTTCGTACACATCTTTTCTTGCTCTGTTCTCTAAAAAGTAATCTCCCAGCACTTTCCTCCCTTTGCCACTATCAAATGTCAAATCTTGGTTTTGTTGGTTAACAGCACTCAGGAATTAGGCATGAAAGATTGAAGATCTTCTTGTTAGGGGCCTATGGTGGATGTATCCTCCAGCAACACAAGAACTCTCTCAAAGACACTTGTACATGGAGACTAAGTTCTTCTAGTGTGTGTCATGTGCTGGGTCAGAAGACAATTCTTTCCATCTTAACTGACAGGACTTGTCACATCACCTTCCTGCTTCTGTCCTTCATTTTCTCTTCCTTAAAGACCACTCCCAGGGCTGGATAGGTGAAGCAATAATTCCTCTGGGATTTAGAAACCCACGCCATTGTTGGGTTCATTCCTGGAGGGCTTGGTGGTGCTCCTGTGGGGACAGAGGCTGGAGGCCTGAGAGTAGGCAAGGTGTTCTGAGGATCCCTTGCGTTGCATGGTGAGAAACAGTTCCCCTTCTTGGAGTACCTTTGGGAGAGGTGGCAGGGACACTTTGGGCACAAAGACTAGGCAGGTGCCAACCGGTTTCCCTGTTCTTTAGTGTAGGATGAAAGATACCAGCGGTGGGGAGTGAACTTTGGTGCTGGCTTTTTGATGCCCTTTACAATGAGCTATCAACCATTCTGTGGTCGTGTGACCATTTTCTGGCACCAACCAGCACCTGGCCACAGTGTGGCTAAACCCTCCTCAGAGAATCTGTGCAGGTCTATGCCACACCAGTCCCTAAAATTTGGGAGTTTTGAAAGCCAACTGCACCTGTCATAAAACACAACAGTACTGTGCCACTGGCAGGCAGATAGCTTGGATACAAATGGTAAATGCAGGGATGGAATGGAAGGTAGAGTCACAAGAGGGGCGAGTGATTCCCTTCTATAAGGGTTATCTAAAGAGTGGTGGGTGTGAACTCGCCTCTCTGGGAACAAGAGAGTGGGGTGCTGCCATTTTCTCCCTCTCCCATTAGCACTGACCAACTACAGCGAGCAACACAGTACCACCAAGTAGAGGCCAAAACCTCTTACACCAAGCACTGACCCCTGTGCCCTGCAGGTGCATCACTACCAAGGCAAGTTCACCCATGAATTTCAGAAGTGCTGGGAGCAGGAGGGAAGGCACAACTGGCATGTGCTTCAGCTGTAACTGAGGCCTTGGGTTGCACAGGGCCTCTTCCCTCCATGAGTGTGGAGTCTGGGAGGAGGTTCGCCATAAATGGCGAGAGGGACTGCAGCTTCTTCTGGAACTGGCCAGTCAGGTGATGGGCTTTTCATGCAGCCTCCCTACCTGGTGAGATGGAGGGGGCAGGGGCAGTGGTTTGGGAACACAGCAGGTCAGCCCTGCCTGATAATGGGAGTCAGCAGGGGTCAGTCAGCCAGTGGGTCAGAGCTGGGGACAGTGATTGTGAAGAGGTGACTGGAAGGGACTCTGACACAAGCTCTCTGAGATAAAGGATGCACAGAGCTGCTCCTCAGTTGGAATCCAGGGTGGCCAATGGGCGCAGGCAGTTGTGTGTCTTCCTGCCTCTCTCTTCCTTGTATTCCTTCTGGGGGCTAGAGGACAGCTGCAGGAGTAGACCTTGCTGCAGGCAGGGAGAAAGAACTGGAAGGCTGTACAGTGCTGTTGTTGAAGATGGCCTCAGTGTCTCCCAGAAGTGCACTGGGCATGACCTGGAGGGCTGCTTCCTCCTCAGAAGCTATGTCTTCAGCAGTGATTCTCAACCCACCTCAGGGGTGGTGGCAGTCTCAGAGGGTTCCTTTGTCTTGTCTTCAGGGGTCCCCAGTCTTATCTCCAGGTTGGAATTGTACACAGCTTGTTTCTGAGGCCTGTAACGGTCAAGTGCCCCTGAACAGTTATTCTGAGTACGTTGCTGTCCGATGGTTCCAGGAGCACCAAAGCTGGAACTGGACACCTGTCTGGCTCATGGTTGATGAGTATCCCTAAAGAACGTAGGCATGGTATATGGCCAGGGTGTTCTCCCTGTAGCTGCAGCTGTGAGAAACATGAGGTAGAGCTGTATGAGATCATATGGCACGTTTGGGACAGTCCCTACAAGAGAGGTAGGATTTCTGGTGGGACTCAGGGGGCTGCCTACTATGAAAAGGTAAGGCACATGTGCCTCATCCCTTCCCCAACTTACTTGGTCCGTCTAGAGTGGAATCACCCATAGTGCTGGCCTGTCTGCCACCATGAAGTAGACAAGAGTATGGTCATAATCCAGGCAGCCCAATAGATGATGCCCTGAGCACATCCCCCATGGAACCAGTACCTAATTCATGTGTGCACCTGAGCAGGAAGGGCTATGATGTCCCGATGCTGCTTGACTTGGAGGCAGGGATCTGGGTGCCTGTAGGGGTACCATGGACAGGAGTAGAGGAGGTGCGTGCATTGACTAATTTCTGAAGAACACCCTGGAGCTCAGGGGACCTAAACACATGGAGAGCTGACAATCAGATAGGGATCCTACAATATCCCCTCCTCACTACCAGTACCTGCCATGTGTCCAGAGGGATGCAAAACAGGGGGAGCTGAGGTCCTGCTGACATGAACGCTGGAGGGCCTATGTCTTTCACTCATTTGCCAGATGCCTGAATCTGGGGGTGGTCACACCCAACCCCAAATGTCTCATCACACCTGGATATTAACAGAGGAAAATCTCTGTTAACTTTATCAGGTTGGGAGGGCAGGGTTGTGTCCTACAGAGTGACATGAAGAACATCTCCAAGGGCACTCTTTAGAAATAAATCAATGCACACACCTCCTCCACTCCCATCCCTGGTGGCCCTACAGGCACCCAGATCCTTGCCTCCTAATCAAGCAGCTGAGGGAGGACATAGCCCTTCCTGCTCAGGGGCATGCATGGATTGGGTCCTGGTTCCATGGGGGATGTGCTCAGGGCATAATCTCATGTGCTGCCTGGATTATGACCATACTCTTGTCTACTTCATTGTGGCAGGCATTAGCAGCTGGGCCAGCATTGTGGTTGATTCCACTGTAGATCCAACCGAGTAAGTCGGGGGAGGGATGAGCTGCCTGTGCCTTACCATTCAATGGCAAGCATCTCACATTTAGAATTGCTCTTCATGTTCTTCCTGCAAAACAACACCCTCTGCTCTTCTTCTAGGGCCCTGTAATAGAGAAGTTTTTGATATCTGAAAGGAAGGGAAGAATCACGCATGACCAAAAACATTCAGGATAGGAAAACACCCATGTGGGACATGACCAGGCCAGGACCAGCCTTCTCTGGGGCACGTCCAGCTTGGCCCTTCTGACTCCCAGCCTGGCTCACTGCTGGGTCATTCAGGACTGTTCACCATGAATCAGTGCTACAGACCTTGGTTTAGGGAAGGGGGTGAGGGGGTGCAGAAATATCTCCTAGACTCTGAAGAGAGAATGCCTCAAGTACCTTGATGAGAGGAGGCTCCTCAGGATGAGCCTCATAAAGAGAGATAATGGGTGAGAGCTATAAAGAGGGGCTATGCATTGCAAAGAGAGAAGGCAAAAAGAGATGAAAGGAAGAAATGTGTTATGGGCATCATGTTGCTGTGTTCATCTGAGTCCTCTGAATCTGCAAAGTAGTCTCTGGGTGGGTATGGATGGTGCTGATGATGTGAGGGTGGCTGTGGGAAAAGAAGTCGGAGTTAGAGGAGGTAGCAATGCAGACTCCGCTGCTCCAGGAAAGAAGTACCCTGAATTCTGGGTGATTGGCCCTCAGCTCCGCGTCCTTTCCAGGCTCCAGCCCTTGATGTGTGCAGGGAGGGAGTGGGTGTCTATTCTCTCACCTGCTTTTCCAGCCTCACCTTCTCTCCAAGACCAGGAATGGATGGATGCCTGTGTCCTGTCCCTTCTCCAGGAGATCACTGTCCCCATGAGAGTCTATGCCTGTTATTACCTTTCTTCCGCCTGGCTCCTCTCCTGATGTGTTCCCCTCCCTCTTCCTCTCGTAAGATATGTTTCATTTCCTCTCTACTGTCAACCTCCACCAATCACATTGTTATGAAGAAGGGAAGCACTGGAGGACAGACAATCCACGTGCTGGCACCCACTCACTAAATCCTCTGATTCCTCTTGTTGGGGAGTTGCTGTCCTGGGACTGGCATTGCTGAGGACCTTGAGAGAGAAAGTGTCAACTACCTCCATGTAGCCCATGTCGGTTCTGAGCCTGACATGACCATACTCAAGAGACAACTTTACTCCTCCACCCAATTCCTAGAACGTTATAAAGGGTGAGTGAAATTTAGAGGATGATTAACTTGTTCAATTACCCTTAGTCTCTCAGTGAGGCCCTGGGAAATGGACAGCTGTGTGGCCACACAAACATACAGCATCTGCCAGGGGTTTGCCCTAACCTCCCTAACCGGAAGGAAAGCATGAGGAAAGGTCACAGGGTGGTCATGACAAGGATGTGATAGGGGACAAAGTCAATGCCATCCAGCAAGCGCACTTGGTACTGAGAGGAGCAGTGACCCCTTGGCCCACTGCCCAGAGATTCTGCCCTGGGACAGGACAATGACAGGAAGATCACAAGTGACAGGTCAGTGGAGCTGTGAGTACAAGAGTTTGAAACAGGCTCACCAGCCCCTCACACGGTTCTCTAGAATGATTGCCCACCTGGAGCTTCTGCAGTGCAGCTGCACACGGACCTCATTCTGTCAGAAGCACATGTCCTTATGTGACTCCGGGAAAAGATACTGGAGTATATGCAGTGATGCCAGAGGAAATTTCTTTAACGATGCAGCTGTGGGAGTGGTCCTTAAGGAGGCGCAAGCACCATAGAACTATGATGTTTCAGGGGCACCTGAGTGGCTCAGTTGTTAAATGTCCACCTTTGGCTCGGGTCATGGTTCCAGGGTCCTGGGATCGAGCACTGCGTCAGGCTCCCTGCTCGTGGGAAGCCTGTTTCTCCCTCTTGCACATGCCCTGCTTCTATTCCCTCTCCTGCTGTATATCTCTCAGTGAAAGAACTAAAATCTTAAAAAAAAAAAGAGGGAAGAAAGAGGAAGGAAGGAAGGAAGGAAGGAAGGAAGGAAGGGGAGGAGAGGAAAAAGGAAAGAAAGAAAGAAAGGAAGAAAGAAAGAAAGAAAGAAAGAAAGAAAGAAAGAAAGAAAAAAGAAAGAAAGAAAAAGAAAATGGGTGAAAAGAAGAGAGAAAGGAAGATGACAGAAAGAGAAGAAGGATGGATGAATGGAAGGAAGGAAGGAAGGGAAATAGGAAGCAAGGAAAGAAGGAAGTAGGAAAAAAAGAAGGAAAGAAGGAAGGAGGGAAGGAAGGAAGGGAGAAAGGAACGAAGGAGGAAGATGGTGTTATAAGTCCTAGAAGTTGTACAGGCGACCGTTACCTTTCCTTTACCACCTGGCACACACTAGAAATTTGACTCTAGGCCAGGTGTCTGTGAGAGTTGTGTCCCGGCCAGAATACAGTCATGATAAGTCATTAACAGAATGGTCCCATAATCTCTGGGGCACAATTCCCAAGAGGTGCCAAACAAAATCAAGGTCAGACATTCAGCAGTGGCAGAGGGAGGGGAGTACAGATTTCATGGGAACTAAAGTTGCAGAGAGCAAAGCAAGAACATACTTTTCTCAGGACAGCACACTCAAAAGCCTACAGATTCCTCTCATGTCATTAAGAAATGAAGTGAGCAAATCAGTCTTCTATACCTATTTTCCTGTTCTGATTTCACATGCACTTTTGCAGTCTCCAGATCAGTGGTTGCAACCTGACTGTTACTGGAACCCTCTCCCACTGATTCCTACCTGAGTGCTGTTCAGATCAGGAACGTCTTCCCCACTCTGGTTGGTATCATTGTCCAGGATCTCCACAAACAAATCCATAGAGACACAGGCATGAGCAATCCGTTATTGGAGAGAGGGGCCCAGCCATTCCTCCTATACTAGTTGAGGTTGTGGTGAGTCATCCAGCATCTCCCTGAATTTTTCCATGGGTTCCCAGAAGTTTGTTAGGCTTGGAGGAATCAGAGCCCTTCAGTAAGACATTGATCACAGTTGTGAATCTGAGATGTCCTAGAGATGGTACAGGAATCACCATTCACACTCAGTTGTTCAAGTTTATTATAGCTCTCACCACCAAATGTAAGGACCCATTTCCAATTCTTAGGGACACACATGAAATATGGCTAGTGTGACTGAGCAATATGATGTTTCCTTTCCTTGGAATTAAATGAGTTAATGAATGATGGAATGAAACCAGTTATACACAGAGAGATACATGCTAGTGGCTAGCACTCTGGAGAGCAGAGCTGTAGAATCCAAAGATCAAGACATAAGTGCCCATCCCTTCATTGTTCCTTATTGAGTATGTGCTGGCCTGACTGGGTCATTCATTTGCAGGTATTTCCTGAGCCTGTGCACACATCCCAGTTACTCTCTGAGGTCCTGGGACACCAAACGGTAAGGTCAGTGCCCCAGGTTATAGTAGCAGCAGTGTACCTTTTCAATGCAACCCATATCAAAATCCCAATGTCATTTTATAGTAACAGAACAGATAATACCAAAATCCCCAGGGAATCAAATAGCGAAAACAATCTCGAGCATGAGAGAAGAGTGGAAGCTCCATTCTTCCTGACTTAAAACGCATTGCAAGCTGCAATACTCTAACCATAAGGTACTGCCATAAAAACAGACGGAGAGAACAATGGATCAGCATAGAGAGCCCCCAAATGAACACACACACATGGGCACAGGATTCTTAGCAAGGATGCCAAGACTACACCATGGAGAAGGATAGTCTCTTCAGCAATGGAGAGAATGGAAAGGGAGAAGACTTGTGCAAATTCACATTGCAAAAGGAACTAAGATTCAAAATATATAAGAAACTCCTTCATGTGAATTGCAAAAACAACCCAAGAAAGCCACCCACCCAGTTTAATCATGGGAGAAAGACTTGAGTGGACATTACTTAAAAGAAGATGTACAAATGGCCAACAGACATATAAAAACCTGCTCCACAAACCTGATTACCGCGGATGTGCAAATTCAAAGGACAGTGAGATGTCACCTCACTTGTTCAGATGCCAGTTACAGAAAGAAAAGAAGGAAAGGAAAAGGGAGTGCAAGGGGTGGGAGGAGGCTAAGGCAAGACAAAAATACAGAACCATAAGGAGTATTGGTGAGAATAAGGGAAATCAGAACCTTGGTACAGAGTTAGAACATAAAATGGCACAGACATAATGAATGAAAAAAGATAACGAGTATTTCAAAGAACTGCAAATAGAAGTACCACATGATCCAGTGGTCACACTTCTTGGCATAGTGTGAAGGGAAAGGAAACCAGTTCTTCTATCACAGAGCTGAAATATTATAAACACTGCAACATTCTATACAATAACCAGGAAATGGAAACAGCACCTGTGTCCATACACAGGTGAATTGAAAAATTGATGAAGAAAATGTGGTACCTAAGTGCAGTGGAATATTATTCCAACTTCTAAGAAGAAGTGAACTTATCATGTGCAAAACCAGGAATGAGCCCTCAGAGCCTTATTCTAAGCGTAATATGCCAATCACAGAAACACAGATACTATGTGTTTGCATGACCATGAGGTGCGTAAAACAGTCGAAGTCATAGAAGCAGAGCGCAGAGGATTGGTTGCCAAGCACTGGGGGGGAAGGAAGTGGGGAGTTGCTATCATGGGCTTTGGTCCTGCATGAGAATTGGCCCCACCTCTGACAGATGTTGACCTTCATGGTCCTCTGTGGGACCTATATCCACACCTTTCACAATCTCTGACTCACTACAAGCAGGTGGGCTTTCTCTCTGTGGTACTCACTAGTGACTAGTCTTCAATGGGCTGTTAAATGCACATGAGCTGCCCTGGGTTGTTTGTCCACGGAGGCCACTTAAAATGTTGGGCAATGTTGTGACCTTGTAGATGAGAATCTTCAGGTATGTAATGGATGTGGGACTTGCTCTGTGACTGGTGGCCCCATAGCTGAGTGATTAAGTGCTGATCAGTGTCCCAGAGCTACAACACTGGGATGTGGGCCTGGGTTCCTATTTTTGCTTTCCACATAGAAGGCAAGAATTGGGCCATTCATCCCTGCAGCATCTCCTCCTGAGGAAAGGGAGTTTTAAGCAAATCTCCAGGTACACCTGTGTTGATGGAGGAAAGTGGTATTGTATACAATACATTTATATGCATTCTATGTGCAGTGTTGATGAGATTTTCCTTTTTTTTTTTTTTTTTTTGGAGAAGTTTGACTGTTGTGTAAGTCAGAAATACCTCTTGAGGAAACACACAGACACACATTGACAGTTGCACCACACAGATGCACACAGCAAACCCTAACCCTCACACACCAGAAACCACACAACTTAAATGACTCAGTGCCTCTGGGAATGTAGAACAAGGTCATAGTTCCTTACAGGACAGGTTCTCTCATTAAATCTCAACACCCATTCCCAAAAGGAATGCAGAATCAGGGTGGATTCCTGCAGACTGAAGCAGACAAGCATTTCTGGCCTTCTTCATCAGTGATGGTTGGTTTGAAAAAGACGAGTTTTTATAAAAGCCCGACCTGTATGTTCTTCATCCACCTGCCATTAGCAAAAAGATTACAGTATGAGGAATGCATCACACTATACAGTATTTACACAGGTGTTTTGTTCTATTTCAGAAACCAAATGGCAATCAGGGGTTGAGTCAATGGCCCCAGAACAAAACACAGTGAACAGGGACAGAGCTCTAGCATTTCATACAAGATCTTGCAAGACCATTTTGATTAGGAAACCAAAAATCAAAAGACAAACACTTCTGCCAAGGAAAGTGCTCTCTACCATACAGCTTGTAGCTGATGTTGTCATTCAAAAATACCCTATTGTATCAGGTATCACACTCTCACTTGAAACTCTCCCCACTGACATAATTAGATATATCACCTGAGATGTCCAGGCTCTGAATTTAATAGCTTGGTTCTCTTTAAGAAGAAAACAAAATGTCTCCCTTAGACAAAAACAGTTTACCTTGGAGAGGGCGGGGCTTCTTCCTGTGGCATCCAGCCAGGAAGCTCTTGTATGAGGCACTCCGTGGGAGGTAGGAGTAGACATAGGACCTATCAGGACCTGGTGCTGCTGCTCAGCAACTAGCCCGGGAGCTTTGTGGGATGTGGAACAGTGTGGCAGTGTGCTTATGAGTGGTGAGTCAGGATAGACTGAGCTGCTGCTGGCATGTCCTCCTTGGTGGACAAAGAAAGGCAGAGTGGAGGAACAGGAAGGAAATGAGAAACTGGAACTTTGGCTTTCTTTCTTTTTTTTAATTTAATTTTTCAGTGTAACAGAATTCACTGTTTATGCACCATACCCAGTGCTCCATGTAATACGTGCCCTCCATAATACCCACCACCAGGCTCCCCCAACCTCCCATCCGCCACACCTTCATAACCCTCAGATTGTTTTCCAGAGTCCATAGTCTCTCATGGTTCCTCTCCGCCTCAAGTTTCCCTCATTCCCTTCTCCTCTCCATCTCCCCATGTCCTCCGTGTTATTTGTTATGCTCCACAGATAAGTGAAACCATATGATAATTGACTCTCTCTGCTTGATTTCTTTCACTCAGCATGACCTCTTCCAGTCCTGTCCATGTGATACAAATTGGGTATTCATCCTTTCTGATGGAGGCATAACACTCCATAGTGTATATGGACCACATCTTCCTTATCCATTTGTCCGTTGAAGGGCATCTTGATTCTTTCCAGTTTGGTGACTGTGGTCATTGCTGCTATGAACATTGGGGTAGAGATGGCCCTTCTATTCACTACATCTGTATCTTTGGGGTAAATACCCAGTAGTGCAATTGAAAGGGCATAGGGAAGCTCTATTTTTAATTTCTTAAGGAATCTCCACACTGTTTTCCAAATTGGCTGCACCAACTTGCATTCTCACCAACACATATTGTTCCCTATCTTGCTAATTTTGGCCATTCTAACTAGTGTAAGGTGGTATATCTCAATGTGGTTTTAATCTAAATCTCCATGATGGCTAGTGATGAACATTTTTTCATGTGTCTGTTAGCCATTTGTATGTCTTCATTGGAGAAGTGTCTGTTCATGTCTTCTGCCCATTTTTTGACATGATTATCTGTTTTGTGTGTGTTGAGTTTGAGAAGTTCTTTATAAATCCTGGTTATCAGCCTTTTGTCTGTACTGCCATTTGCAAATATCTTCTCCCATTCCATGGGTTGCCTCTTTGTTTTGTTGACTGTTCCCTTTGCTGTGCAGAAGCTTTCGATCTTGATGAAGTCCCAAAAGTTCATTTTTGCTTTTGTTTCCTTTGCCTTTGGAGACATATCTTGAAAGAAGTTGCTGTGGCTGATATCGAAGAGGTTACTGCCTATGTTCTACTCTCTGATTCTGATGGATTCCTGTCTCACGTTGAGGTCTTTTATCTATTTTGAGTTTATCTTTGTGTATGGTGTAAGAGAGTGGTTGAGTTTCATTCTTCTACATATAGCTGTCCAACTTTCCCTGCACCATTTATTGAGAAGAGTCTTTTTTTCCCACTGTATATTTTTTCCTGTTTTGTCGAAGATTATTTGACCATAGAGTTGAGGGTCCATATCTGGGCTCTCCAATCCATTCCACTGGTCTATGTGTCTGTTTTTATGCCAGTACCATGCTGTCTTGGTAATCACAGCTTTGTAGTAAAGCTTGAAATCAGGCAATGTGATGCCGCCAGTTTTGTTTTTCTTTTTCATCATTTCCTTAGCAATTTGGTGTCTCTTCTGATTCCATACAAATTTTAGGATTATTTGCTCCAGCTCTTTGAAAAATACTGGTGGAATTTTGATCGGAATGGCATTAAATGTATAGATTGCTCTAGGCAGTATAGACATTTTAACAAGGTTTATTCTTCCGATCCAAGAGCATGGAATGGTTTTCCATCTTTTTGTGTCTTCTTCAGTTTCTTTCATGAGTGTTCTGTAGTTCCTCGAGTACAGATCCTTTACCTCTTTGGTTAGGTTTATTCCCAGGTATCTTATGGTTCTTGGTCCTATAGTATATGGAATCAATTCTCTAATTTCCCTTTCTGTATTTTCATTGTCAGTGTATAAGAAAGCCACTGATTTCTGTACATTGACTTTGTATCCTGCCACATTACTGAATTGCTCTATGAGTTCTAGTAGTTTGGGGATGGAGTCTTTGGGGTTTTTCATATACAGTATCATGTCATCTGTGAAGAGAGAGAGTTTGACTTCTTCATTGCCAATTTGGATACCTTTTATTTCTCTTTGTTGTCTGATTGCCGTTGCTAGGACTTCTAATACTATGTTGAACAAGAGTGGTGAGAGTGGGCATCCTTGTTGTGTTCCTGGACTCAACAGGAAGACTGCAAGCTTTTTCCCATTGAGGATGATATTCACTGTGGGTCTTTCATAGATAGAGTTTATGAAGTTCAGGAATGTTCCCTCTATCCCTATACTTTGAAGCCTTTTAATCAGGAACGGATGCTGAATTTTGTCAAATGCTTTTTCTGCATCAATTGCGAGGACCATGTGGTTCTTCTCTCTTCTCTTATTGATTTGTTCTATCACATTGATCGATTTGTGAATGTTGAACCATCCTTGTGACCCAGGGATGAATCCCACCTGGTCATGTTGGATAATCTTTTTAATGTGCTGCTGGATCCTGTTTGCTAGGATCTTGTTGAGAATCTTTGCATCCATATTCATCAGTGATATTGGTCTGAAATTCTCCTTTTTGGTGGGGTCTTTGCCTGGTTTGGGGATCAGGATAATGCTGGCTTCATAAAAAGAGTCTGGGGGTTTTCCTTCTGCTTCAATTTTTTGAACAGCTTCAAGAGAATAGGTGTTATTTCTTCTTTGAATGTTTGGTAGAATTCCCCAGAGAACCCATCAGGTCCTGGGCTCTTGTTTTTGGGAGGTTTTTGATCACTGCTTCAATCTCGTTAGTAGATATTGTTGTCAATTTCTTCCTGGTTCAATTTTGGAAGTTTATAGTTTTCCAGGAATGCATCCATTTCATCTATGTCGCTTAACTTATTGGCATATAACTGTTGATAATAACTTCTGATGATTGTTCCTATTTCCTTGGTGTTAGTTGTGCTCTCTCCCTTTTCATTCATAATTTTATTAATTTGGGCCTTCTCTTTTTTCTTTTGGATCAGTTTGGCCAATGGTTTATCGATCTTATTGAAAGTAATTCTTTCAAAAAACCAGCTTCTAGTTTCATTGATGCGTTCTACTGTATCTCTAGTTTCTATCTCATTAATCTGTGCTCTAATCTTGATTATTTCCCTTCTTGCATGTGGAGTTGGTTTGATTTGTTGTTGATTCTCCAGTTCTTTAAGGTGTAGAGACAGCTGGTGTATTCTGGATTTTTCAATTTTTTTGAGGGAGGCTTGGATGGCTATGTATTTCCCCTTTAGGACCGCCTTTGCTGTATCCCATAGGTTTTGGACTGAAGTGTCTTCATTCTCATTGGTTTCCTTGAGTTGTTTAAGTTCTTCTTTGATCTCCTGGTTGATCCAAGCATTCTTAAGCAAGGTGGTCTTTAGCTTCCAGGTGTTGAGTTCCTTCCAAACGTTTCCTTGTGATTGAGCTCCAGTTTCAAAGCATTGTGATCTGAGAATATTCAGGGAATAATTTCAATCTTTTGGTATCAGTTGAGCCCTGATTTGTGACCCAGTATGTGGTCTATTCTGGAGAAGGTTCCATGTGCACTTGACAAGAATGAGTATTCTGTTGTTTTAGGGTGGAATATTCTGTATATATCTATGATGTCCATCTGGTCCAATGTGTCATTCAATGCTCTTGTTTCTTTACTGATTTTCTGCTTGGATAATCTATTACTGAGAGTGACGTGTTAAGATCTCCTACTATTGGAGGAGGAGTCAAGATGGCGGAGAAGTAGCAGCCTGAGACTACATCAGGTAACAGGAGATCAGCTCGATAGCTTATCTAAACATAGCAAACACCTACAAATCCAACGGGAGAGCGAAGAGAAGAAGAACAGCAACTCTAGAAACAGAAAATCAACCACTTTCTGAAAGGTAGGACTGGCGGAGAAGTGAATCTAAAACGACGGGAAGATAGACCGTGGGGGGAGGGGCCGGCTCCCGGCAAGCGGCGGAGGAACGGAGCACAAAATCAGGACTTTTAAAAGTCTGTTCCACTGAGGGACATTGCTCCAGGGGCTAAACCGGGGTGAAGCCCACGCGGGGCCAGCGTGGCCCCAGGCCCCGCAAGGTCACAGAAGGATCGGGGGTGTCAGAGTGTCGGAGAGCTCGCAGGTATTAGAACGGAGAAACTGGCTGCAAAGACAGAGCCGAGGACTGAACTCTCAGCTCGGGGTTACCTTGAACTGGTCGCGGGCTGGGTGAGCTCGGAGCGCGGCTAGAGGCTGGGGATACGGGAGTGATTGGGTGCTGTCCTCTGGGGGCGCACTGAGGAGTGGGGCCCCAGGCTCTCAGCTCCTCCGGGCCGGAGACTGGGAGGCCGTCATTTTCATTCCTGTCCTCCGGAACTCTACGGAAAGCGTTCAGGGAACAGAAGCTACCAAAAGCGAACCCGAGCCAATTACTTAGTCCGGCCGCCGGTAAGGGCGGTGCAATCCCGCCTCGGGCAAAGACACTTGAGAGTCACTACAACAGGCCCCTCCCCCAGAAGATCAACAAAATATCCAGCCAGGACGAAGTTCATCTATCAAGGAGAAAGCAGATTCAATTCCTAAGACAGCAGAGCAATTCCAGAGGAGGAGAAAGCAAAGCACGGAACTCATGGCTTTCTCCCCATGATTCTTTAGTCTTGCGGCTACTTCAATTTTTTTTTTCTTTTTTCAATTTTTTATTTTTTTTTCTTTTTTCAATTTTTTTTTCTTTTTTCTTTTTTCTTCTTCTGCTAAATTTTTTAAAAAACTTTTACCCTTTTCTTTTTTAACATTTTTTTGACTAGTTCATCTAAATATATATATTTTTTCTTTCTTTTTTATATTTTTTTATTTGTTTTATTTTTTAAATTTTTTTTTTCTTTTTTTTCAGAACCTGTTTTTTATCCCCTTCCCCCCCCCCCACAATTTGGGGTCTCTTCTGATTTGGTTACAGCGCATTTTTCCGGGGTCTTTGCCACCCTATTAGTAGTTTATTTGCTCCTTCATATCCTCTTATCTGGACAAAATGACAAGGCGGAAAAAATCACCACAAACAAAAGAACAAGAGACAGTACCGAAGGCTAGGGACCTAATCAACACAGACATTGGTAATATGTCAGATCAAGAGTTCAGAATGACGATTCTGAACATTCTAACCGGGCTCGAAAAAGGCATGGACGATATTAGAGAAACCCTCTCTGGAGATATTAAAGCCCTTTCTGGAGAAATTAAAGAATGAAAATCTAACCAAGTTGAAATCAAAAAAGCTATTAATGAGGTGCAATCAAAAATGGAGGCTCTCACTGCTAGGATCAATGAGGCAGAAGAAAGAATTAGTGATATAGAAGACCAAATGACAGAGAATAAGGAAGCCGAGCAAAAGAGGGACAAACAGCTACTGGACCATGAGGGGAGAATTCGAGAGATAAGTGACACCATAAGACGAAACAACATTAGAATAATTGGGATTCCAGAAGAAGAAGAAACAGAGAGGGGAGCAGAGGGTCTATTGGAGAGAATCATTGGAGAGAATTTCCCTAATATGGCAAAGGGAACAAGCATTAAAATCCAGGAGATGCAGAGAACCCCCCTCAAAGTCAACAAGAATAGGTCCACACCCCGTCACCTAATAGTAAAATTTACAAGTCTTAGTGACAAAGAGAAAATCCTGAAAGCAGCCCGAGAAAAGAAATCAGTAACATACAATGGTAAAAATATTAGATTGGCGGCAGACTTATCCACAGAGACCTGGCAGGCCAGAAAGAGCTGGCATGATATATTCAGAGCACTCAACGAGAAAAACATGCAGCCAAGAATACTCTATCCAGCTAGGCTATCATTGAAAATAGAAGGAGAGATCAAAAGCTTCCAGGACAAACAAAAACTGAAAGAATTTGCAAACACCAAACCAGCTCTCCAGGAAATCTTGAAAGGGGTCCTCTAAGCAAAGAGAGAGCCTAAAAGTAGTAGATCAGAAAGGTACAGAGACAATATACAGTAACAGTCACCTTACAGGCTAATAATGGCACTAAATTCATATCTCTCAATAGTTACCCTGAATGTTAATGGGCTAAATGCCCCAATCAAAAGACACAGGGTATCAGAATGGATAAAAAAACAAAACCCATCAGTATGTTGCCTACAAGAAACTCATTTTAGACGCGAAGACACCTCCAGATTTAAAGTGAGGGGGTGGAAAACAATTTACCATGCTAATGGGCATCAGAAGAAAGCTGGGGTGGCAATCCTTATATCAGATCAATTAGATTTTAAGCCAAAGACTATAATAAGAGATGAGGAAGGACACTATATCCTACTCAAAGGGTCTGTCCAACAAGAAGATCTAACAATTTTAAATATCTATGCCCCTAACGTGGGAGCAGCCAACTATATCAACCAATTAATAACAAAATCAAAGAAACACATCAATAATAATACAATAATAGTAGGGGACTTGAACACTCCCCTCACTGAAATGGACAGATCATCCAAGCAAAAGATCAACAAGGAAATAAAGGCCTTAAATGACACACTGGACCTGATGGACATCACAGATATATTCAGAACATTTCATCCCAAAGCAACAGAATACACATTCTTCTCTAGTGCACATGGAACCTTCTCCAGAATAGATCACATCCTGGGTCACAAATCAGGTCTCAACCGGTATCAAAAGATTAGGATTATTCCCTGCATATTTTCAGACCACAATGCTCTGAAGCTAGAACTCAATCACAAGAGGAAAGCTGGAAAGAACCCAAATACATGGAGACTAAACAGCATCCTTCTAAAGAATGAATGGGTCAACCAGGAAATTAAAGAAGAATTGAAAAAATTCATGGAAACAAATGATAATGAAAACACAACAGTTCAAAATCTGTGGGACACAGCAAAGGCAGTCCTGAGAGGAAAATATATAGCGGTACAAGCCTTTCTCAAGAAACAAGAAAGGTCTCAAGTACACAACCTAACCCTACACGTAAAGGAGCTGGAGAAAGAACAAGAAAGAAACCCTAAACCCAGCAAGAGAAGAGAAATCATAAAGATCAGAGCAGAAATCAATGAAATAGAAACCAAAAAAACAATAGAAAAAATCAATGAAACTAGGAGCTGGTTCTTTGAAAGAATCAATAGGATTGATAAACCCCTGGCCAGACTCATCAAAAAGAAAAGAGAAAGGACCCAAATCAATAAAATCATGAATGAAAGAGGAGAGATCACAACTAACACCAAAGAAATACAGACAATTATAAGAACATACTATGAGCAACTCTACGCCAACAAATTGGCCAATCTGGAAGAAATGGATGCATTCCTAGAGACATATAAACTACCACAACTGAACCAGGAAGAAATAGAAAACCTGAACAGGCCCATAACCAGTAAGGAGATTGAAACAGTCATCAAAAATCTCCAAACAAACAAAAGCCCAGGGCCAGACGGCTTCCCAGGGGAATTCTACCAAACATTTAAAGAAGAACTCATTCCTATTCTCCTGAAACTGTTCCAAAAAATAGAAATGGAAGGAAAACTTCCAAACTCATTCTATGAGGCCAGCATCACCTTGATCCCAAAACCAGACAAGGATCCCACCAAAAAAGAGAACTACAGACCAATATCCTTGATGAACACAGACGCAAAAATTCTCGCCAAAATACTAGCCAATAGGATTCTACAGTACATTAAAAGGATTATTCACCACGATCAAGTGGGATTTATTCCAGGGCTGCAGGGTTGGTTCAACATCCGCAAATCCATCAATGTGATAGAACACATTAATAAAAGAAAGAACAAGAACCATATGATACTCTCAATAGATGCTGAAAAAGCATTTGACAAAGTACAGCATCCCTTCCTGATCAAAACTCTTCAAAGTGTAGGGATAGAGGGCACATACCTCAATATTATCAAAGCCATCTATGAAAAACCCACCGCAAATATCATTCTCAATGGAGAAAAACTGAAAGCTTTTCCATTAAGGTCAGGAACACGGCAGGGATGTCCATTATCACCACTGCTATTCAACATAGTATTAGAAGTCCTAGCCTCAGCAATCAGACAACAAAAAGAAATTAAAGGCATCCAAATTGGTAAAGAAGAAGTCAAACTATCACTCTTCGCAGATGATATGATACTATATGTGGAAAACCCAAAAGACTCCACTCCAAAACTGCTAGAACTTGTACAGGAATTCAGTAAAGTGTCAGGATATAAAATCAATGCACAGAAATCAGTTGCATTTCTGTACACCAACAACAAGACTGAAGAAAGAGAAATTAAGGAGTCAATCCCATTTACAATTGTACCCAAAACTATAAGATACCTAGGAATAAACCTAACCAAAGAGACTAAGAATCTATACACAGAAAATTATAAAGTACTCATGAAAGAAATTGAGGAAGACACAAAAAAATGGAAAAATGTTCCATGCTCCTGGATTGGAAGAATAAATATTGTGAAAATGTCTATGCTACCTAAAGCAATCTACACATTTAATGCAATCCCTATCAAAATACCATCCATTTTTTTCAAAGAAATGGAACAAATAATCCTAAAATTTATATGGAACCAGAAAAGACCTCGAATAGCCAAAGGAATATTGAAGAACAAAGTCAAAGTTGGTGGCATCACAATTCCGGACTTCAAGCTCTATTACAAAGCTGTCATCATCAAGACAGCATGGTACTGGCACAAAAACAGACACATAGACCAGTGGAACAGAATAGAGAGCCCAGAAATCGACCCTCAACTCTATGGTCAACTAATCTTCGACAAAGCAGGAAAGAATGTCCAATGGAAAAAAGACAGCCTCTTCAATAAATGGTGCTGGGAAAATTGGACAGCCACATGCAGAAAAATGAAATTGGACCACTTCCTTACACCACACACGAAAATAGACTCCAAATGGATGAAGGACCTCAATGTGAGAAAGGAATCCATCAAAATCCTTGAGGAGAACGCAGGCAGCAACCTCTTCGACCTCAGCCGCAGCAACATCTTCCTAGGAACAACGGCAAAGGCAAGGGAAGCAGGGGCGAAAATGAACTATTGGGATTTCATCAAGATCAAAAGCTTTTGCACAGCAAAGGAAACAGTTAACAAAACCAAAAGACAGCTGACAGAATGGGAGAAGATATTTGCAAACGACATATCAGATAAAGGGCTAGTATCCAAAATCTATAAGGAACTTAGCAAACTCAACACCCAAAGAACAAAAAATCCAATCAAGAAATGGGCAGAGGACATGAACAGACATTTCTGCAAAGAAGACATCCAGATGGCCAACAGACACATGAAAAAGTGCTCCACGTCACTCGGCATCAGGGAAATACAAATCAAAACCACAATGAGATATCACCTCACACCAGTCAGAATGGCTAAAATTAACAAGTCAGGAAATGACAGATGCTGGAGAGGATGTGGAGAAAGGGGAACTCTCCTCCACTGTTGGTGGGAATGCAAGCTGGTCCAACCACTCTGGAAAACAGCATGGAGGTTCCTCAAAATGTTGAAAATAGAACTACCCTATGACCCAGCAATTGCACTACTGGGTATTTACCCTAAAGATACAAACATAGTGATCCGAAGGGGCACGTGTACCCAAATGTTTATAGCAGCAATGTCTACAATAGCCAGACTATGGAAAGAACCTAGATGTCCATCAACAGATGAATGGATCAAGAAGATGTGGTATATATACACAATGGAATACTATGCAGCCATCAAAAGAAATGAAATCTTGCCATTTGCGACGACGTGGATGGAACTAGAGCGTATCATGCTTAGTGAAATAAGTCAATCGGAGAAAGACAACTATCATATGATCTCCCTGATATGAGGACATGGAGAAGCAACATGGGAGGGTAGGGGGATAGGAGAATAATAAATGAAACAAGATGGGATTGGGAGGGAGACAAACCATAAATGACTCTTAATCTCACAAAACAAACTGGGGGTTGCTGGGGGGAGGTGGGATTGGGAGAGGGGGAGCGGGCTATGGACATTGGGGAGGGGAGGCGAACCATAAGAGACTATGGACTCTGAAAAACAACCTGAGGGTTTTGAAGGGTCAGGGGTGGGAGGTTGGGGGAACAGGTGGTGGGTGATGGGGAGGGCACGTTTTGCATGGAGCACTGGGTGTTGTGCAAAAAGAATGAATACTGTTACGCTGAAAAAAATAAATAAATAAATAAAAAGAAAAAAAAAAGATCTCCTACTATTAATGTATTCATATCAATATGACTCTATCTTGATTAACAGTTTTCTTATGTAATTGGCTGCTCCCATATTGAGGGCATTAATATTTACAATTGTTAGATCATCTTGGTGGATAGTCCCTTTAAGAATGATGTAGTGTCCTTCTGTATCTCTGACTACAGTCTTTCATTTAAAATCTAATTTATCTGATATGAGAATCACTATCCTGGCCTTCTTTTGAGGCCCATTGGCTTGAAAGATGCTTCTCCATCCCTTCACTTTTAGTCTGGGTGTATCCTTAGGTTCAAAATGGGTCTCTTGTAGACAACATATGGATGGATCCTGTCGTTTTATCCAATCTGCAACCCTGTGTCATTTTATGGGTGCATTTAGGCCATTCACATTGAGAGTGATATTGAGAGATACGTTTTTATTGACATCGTGTTACCTGTGAAGTCTTTGTATCTATAGATTGTTTCCATATATTTCTACTCAATGATATTCTTAGGATTTTTCCTCTTTTATAGAACCCTCCCTTAATATTTCCTGCAGTGTCGGCTTGGTGGTCGCATACTCTTTTAAACCTTGCCGGTCTTGGAAGCTCTTTATCTCTCCATCCATTTTGAATGTCAGTCTTGCTGGATAAAAAGTATTATTGGTGGCATCGTCTTCTCATTTAGTGCCCTGAATATGTCTTGCCAGCCCTTTCTAGCTTTCCAGGTGGACTGGTCTGATGTTATTCTGATAGGCTTTCCTCTATACATAAGGAGCTTCTTTGTCCTAGCGGCTTTTAAGAGCTCCTGTCTATAATTACGATTCATCATTTTCACTATCAGGTGTCTTGAGGTCTTTCTAGATTCTATGATCTTGGGGGGAGACCATTCTGCCTCTAGTACATGAACGCTGGTTCCACTCACGAGATTGGGAAAATTTTCATGGAGAATTTGTTCAACTATATCTTCTAGTCTTCTTTCTTTCTCCTCCCCCTCAGGGATTTCAATAATTCTGACTTTGGAATGTTTCATGGAGTCATTTATTTCCGTAATTCTGTTCTCGTGGCTTCTAAGCTGCTTGTTCCAGGCATCCTCCTGATCCTTTTTCTCTATATGTTTGTCCTCCAGATCACTAATTCTATCTTCTATCTCAATTTCCCTAGCTTTTAGAGAATTTAGATTAGATTGGAACTTGTTAAGAACATTGTGAACATCATCCCTGGTGGCTTTCACTTCTGCTCTAATCAATCCCATTTTATCATCCATAGCTTTCTCAAACCTAACTATTGCCTGGATAATTATTAGCCTGAATTCCCTTACTGACATATTGTCTATGTCCCTACCCATTAGCTCTGTTGCAGAAGGCCCAGTCTCTGAATTTTTCTTCTGCTGGGCATTCCTCCTCCTAGTCATTTTGGTGAGAGATGGCTGAATGGATGTGTAGCTGAATGTATCAACCATGGTGCAGGCAAGGTGCACCCTGGAATGCTTCTAAGCAATCAAGAGTTCCCACCCAAAAGAAAGAGAAAAGAAAAAAAGAGATGGGGAAAAAAGGATAAAATGAAAGAGAAGGCCCAGCCCAAATGGGCCCCAAGGTAAGATTTATGAAGTATACAAACAAAAAGACTGACAAAAATAGATGACAAGAGAAAAAAAATATATACAAACAAACAAAAAAGAACCTTGTCAAAAAGAACCCAAAGTATAAGATTTATATACTACCAGGACAAAAACAAATATACAGACACACTGGTAGGAGAAAAAGATGGAAGAGTGGTTATAAATTCTCAGTGTGGGTGAGGAAGGTTATTTTGATTCTTCCTGGATGTATCTTGATATCTTTGTTAAAGGACTCAACTTTCGTAAGATAAGGGGGGATTAAAGACTAGTTTACTTATAGGGGTAGCATTGATTGGGGAAAGAGGATTACCTTGATGCTTAACCCTATATGAATATTTAAAAAAAGAATAAACTAAAATAAAATGAAATAAAATTAAAAAAATTAAGAAATAGAAAAGCAAAAGAAAAACACAGGTATATGTATCAAAAAGTTCAGGTTAGAAGGTTATTATGATATTTGATGTACTGGACATCACACTGTGATGGTAAGTAGGTTAAAAAGTTATATATAAAAAAAATGAACCAGAATTGTGGGAACAAATTAAAAATAAAAGTTGTATCTATGAAGTAGTGGTGGGTGTCCTCTTGTCTTTTTTTTTTTTTTTTGTTGGCTTTCTGGGGGAGGGGCCTGCTGCATGGTTTTTCAGGCAATGTCCCTAGAGTTAAGTCCTCCTGCCCCCATCAAGGGCGTGGGCTCTGAGGAAACCGGTTTTTCAGGCTTTTGTTCTCTGGAGGTTTTTTGTTTGTTTTCTCTCCCTTTGGCAGCTTTTGATGGTTTTTGGAGGTTTAGAGGAAAGCAAACTGCTTCCAGACCTCCCTCTCAGAGAGAAGCCTCAGTCTGTTCACCTCTGGGTGCTCCAGAGCACATAAATTCCCCCTAGGCCACTGGCAGAGCACGTTCTCAGTCACGGTCTCTGGGGTCAGAGGAACTCCCACTTGTACCCAAAACCTCAATAGCTGTGGCTGTCTGGGTAGCTCCAGACAGCCAGGGAGGTCCTAAGCAGGGAGAGCACACTGAGATTTTCCCACTGGCCCAGGCTGGGAGTGCTTCGTTTCTCTGCGGTCCGTCCGAGAGTGCTCCGGCTGGCGCCTGAATGTACCTCTCTCAGGGGGGCATGTGAGGCGTGACTCAGACTCTGGTAGTGTGGAGCATGGAGAGTGCAAAGGCTATGGTTCCGAAGCTCCCTCACTCTCACAGGAGCTGCCACCTCAGGCACGCTGGTGGCTCAGGGACCAAGACGGGGCCTCTTCGCCACACTCTCTCTGGCTCAGTGCCAGGGGTGGCTGTCCTCGGTCTGGGGACTTAAGCCCCTATCCCTAATCGCCCCGATTCTCACAATTCTCCCCCACTCTCCTTTGCCCTTTTTGAGTGCTTTCAACCAGACTCCAAGTTAATGCTGGTCCCCAGTCACAGGGCATTCTCATATTGGGGTATTACTTTCCAATGGGTTGCTTCTGGTGGCCCCTTTTGTTTATCTTCCGATATCAGTCCAATGTTCCCACTCCGCTTTACCTGCCTACTGGTGTCTTCTGCCCCCATAGAGATCCAGAAGTGTATAATTCTAATCTCAGGCTGATTTCATGGGTGATCAGAGTTCTTTGGTAGGTAATCAGCTCACTTTAGGGTACAGGTTGAAACGGCACCTCCTCCTAGTTCCCCGCCATCTTGTTGAAAAGACCTTTGGCTTTCTTACTACAGGGAGACTATTTGGTATGAAAGAGTCAGTCTAAAAAAAGATTAACCCTAACATGCATGCTATGTTGTAATGACAGAGTCCCATGACCTCTCCTGCATCTTTGAGGTTCAGCTAAATGCCACTCACTTCTTTGTATACCAGTTCTTCCCCCTGGATGCCCATAGGCTGCTACTGTACTGATCATGTCTCTGTAAGACTTTCTACTTTACTGGGAGACTGAAATCAATCCTAGGCAAATATCCCATTATAGTTGTTCATGAATCAATTATCCTAAAGGAATATGGAAGACTTGAAATACTGACATCGTACCATTTAAAAATACCCGTTTTTCTTTTTTTCATTGAAATTCAAATTTGTTAACATATAGTGTAGTTTTGGTTTCAGGAGTAGAATTTCATGATTATCATGAAATTTCATGATTAGTAGGATTTCATGTAGTATCCATGTTTCCCTTCCAGTCTTCCCATCCTTTGTATTATGTGTGTGTGTGCATGTGCATGTGTGTGTGTCTGTGTGTCTGGGCATGTTTGTGTCCATGTGTGTCCAGTAAGTTATGGATTTATTATCCCATACAGGCCATCGAGCCAGTAGAAGGTTCATTATGGAGAGGAGCAAAGGAGCATGGGCTGACACTCTAACCCAGCTATGCAGGGGATTTGCAACAAGGGTGTTAGGCACCAAGCTCACAACTGAAAGTTTCCATTGAGTTCCTATTTCTCACTGTCCCTTGGGTCTGTGACTGCAGGAGCCCAGCATTTGTAAGGCTTATGCAAATGTCCTCAAATACACAGAAATCTCTCACGGCTTCTTCTCTGCCTCAGCCACGACCAAGCAATGACCCCAGCACTGACAGATGTTACTTGCACTATCTTGCATGGGCCCTCTCATCCCTTAGAATCTGTGGGCTGACCAGGACCACGCGAGCTTTCTAGGTGCATTGCACATCAGTGCTAGGCCTCATCAGCTGTGAAATGCCCCTATAACTACCTTGCTTTATGAGGCCACGGAGGCTTCCTTCTAATGTTTTGGCAGTCTGGAGGATCTCTGTGGACTCTGATAACTATCAGTAATGGATTCAGATACAGAAACTCCCTTGCTCTCTAATGACCCTGTGGCTGAGAGATAAGTGCAGGTCAGTAGCCCAGAACATCAACAGTGGGACCTAGGCCTTGGTTCACATTGTACCTTTCCATGTAGGAAGTCAAGAGTTAGGGCCATTCATGTCTACTCTATCTCTGGTCATGGAAAGAAATATTGAAGCATTCCCCAGATACAAATGCAGTGAAGGAGGAATGAGTCAATGTAGGCAAAACATGCACGTGAAGAGTGTTTTCGTTTTTCTCTTTAGAAAGCCAACACTTGCACAGTGCTGGTTAAGTGAGAAAGAGCTCCTGAGGAAATATACACACACATACACCCCCATACACTCATGCAGTCACGTTTACAATCACACTGCATAGACTCATACATAGACAGCCTTCCACCCTCATACACAAAAACCACACCTAATTTAACGACTTCCTTCTAGAGTCTGTGGAACAGTTATAGTTTTTATAAGAGAGGTGGTTTCTATCACTGCTTCCCCTACCCACATTGTCTGTGGGAACCTGGACCCTGGGTGTTTCTCCAAAGGAGTCAGGGCACCCCCCCACCTTCTGCATCACCTAGATTGTGTGTGAAAAAGGACTGTGTCTAGGGTATGTACAATTTTGTGTTCCTCCTCCATCCATCTGCAAATAGAGAAAAGAACCACTATGAGGATCACACCCTTGTATACAGTGTCATCCAATGATTTCAGGAAACCAGAACATATACAGGGTCAATGGCTCCCCCAAATTAAAGAGGACACCTATGGAAAAGGCTTGAGCTCTCCATGGCAGCAGTCCATTCTGATCAGGAAGCACAACATTCTTTTTCAGGAAACAAAAGTTTCCATGAATGAAAAGGCTCGCTACTATACATGTTGTAACTGATACTGTCATTTGTATTATCGTTTGTTTTAGCGCTCAGTTGGTTATAGACATGCACTCAACATGGCCCCAAAGAAGGAAATTGCATATAGGATTGCTACTGTACACTGTGATTCTCCTGCCTGAATAGGATTGAGAAATGAGAGAGGGAGAGAGAGAGAGAGAGAGAGAGAGAGAGAGAGAATGTGAGAGATTTCCTACTCAGAAAGGGAAAGATTACCTTAGCTTGGGGAGAGATGGGATGCCTTCCTCCACCTGTCATCAGGAACATTCTCCACTGGGCCCTCTGGAGGATCTGGAGGACACAGAGGAACTGTCAGGACATTGCTTATGTTGCTCAGGAATTATTAAGGGAGCTTTGCTTGATGTGAACACAGAGTCGCAGTGCATGAGTGTGATGGGTGAACAAGTAAGGTCTGAGCTGCCGCTGGGCCCACCTACTTGGGGGATGAAATAATGCAAAGCAGAGGAGTAGGAAAGTAGTGAGAAACAGAATTTTTGCTTTTTTAGCTAAGGGACTCGAATCAGTGTGAAATAGTCAATGTGAAGTACGGCAAACACGAACTGCATGCCTTGTTTCCATGGCAGAGTCCCGTGATGCATCCTACGCAGGGTAAATTCCCTCTTCTCCACGTATTAAAGGACTATTTCAACTTCCATGTGTACACTCATACAGGTTCTCTTTTCATCAGCTAGTCCTATGGTTTTTCCTTGCTTTCCTGGGATGTAATATTCATGGTATTTATGTTTCTAATGACCTGTAAGCATACCCTCAGGAGTGTTAATGTCATTCAATTCTTTGTATCCATTCCTACAGTTTACCCACAAAACTATTTCACCAGGTCGAAAATGTCTCTGTACCCATGAGGAAATAACTCCACCTTCCCCCCTGCCTAGGCCTTAGTACCTCTCAGTGGAATCCTACAACACAGGTCTTTCTCCACCTGCAAATTCCAGTTGTGTGATTCAGGCCACTGGGAACATAGGTGTAAAGATCGTGTATGTTGCCAGATGGGGGAATCCTCAACATATGCATTTGTCAAAACTCATACTATGTCAAATCACAAAGAATGCGTTATAGTGTCAGTTATGCACTGGGAGTGAATAAAAATACATCGATGTGGTTGCACTGATTGTAAAAAATGTACTATCCTCACGTAGGAAGTTATTCCTAGGGGGAACTTGAGGGGTAGCTAGTGGAAATTTTCTGTATTATCAGTTCAGCCTTTATGTCATCTAAACCTGTTCCGAATCCTGTCCATTAGGTTTTAAAGGTTTGGAAACAGTGATTCAGGGAGAGATCTATAGTTCCCTATATTCCAGATTCAGGTAAGTTCTAAGATTTACCTAGAGATGTTGTTTCCTTTTTTAAATTAAAAAAATTTTTTTTCAGTGTTCAAAGATTCATTGTTTATGCATCATACCCAGTGCTCCATGCAATACATGCCCTCTTTAATACCCACCACCAGGCTCAGCCATCCCCCAATCCCTCCCTTCCAAAACCCTCAGGTTGTTTCTTAGAGACCATAGTCTCTGATGCTTTGTCTCCCCCTCTGATTTCCCCCAATTCACTTTTCCTTGTTGTTTCCTGTAAGATTGAACCCAACTTTGAGTTCAATATTACCTCTAGTTGACTTAGTAAATTTAAATTTGCACACATGAAATTACAGAAAAATGTGCCATCATTTTTTTTTTTTTGCCTTCTCATTAGCATGAGTTACTTAGTGAGAGAGAGAGAGAGTACTCTGGATCAACTTCATGAAGAAATTTCCACAATAACTTCCTTTAGCTTATCAGTGGGTTGGACCCTATTGTGGGGCCAGAAGCAGCCTTGTCTGGTCTGTCTATTGATGACAGGTGATTTTCCTGAGTTGGCTGGCACATTGTCTTCTGTGTCCTCCAGACACAATCCTGGGAAACAGGTAACAGAGGAGAGGGCTGTTGGCAAATTACAGGCAGAAGACCAGAGGGAAATTCGTTATACTTTATACATGGTTCAGTCCTCTGATGCCTTCTTCCTCAGCTGCCCAGCAGAGACTCATGGATCAAAGTGGGAGTTATGAAGATGGTACAGAATGTATGCACTTAAAACCCCCCACCAAACAGGTTTTATGGGAAAATATATTTTTTTAGCTGAGACACGAGAGAAATGCCACACAGCAGAGTGAGCATATGTGATTGCCTAGGTTCACATTCCACTTCAGAGGACCACGTCCCTTAGAGATTACGGGGACACCCCTCTACCTCAGTTCCCTCATCTAGGATGTGGAAATGAGGCAACAACTTATTTGGCCCAAGTAAAGCCATAAGGAAAGGAAAGGACTGGTGCTTGACCATTGTTCTGTAAGTGTCCAGCTTTTAAATGACTAGAGAATGAGCTGGACACTTGGTAATGGGTGATGCCAGATAGGGAATTGAAGCTTAGTGCTTAGCCTTGTCCTTAGACATGGGACAGATAGGTCACAGCTCATGGGGAATATGTATTACGGTCTGCTGTGATCTCACATCAGCAATGTTAACATGGTAGCAAGCAGGGATCCTCACCCATGTTTTACAGTGAAGTTGCTGGAAAATTCATCAGAATTGTTGAAACTTAGGGAAGTTAAAATGTGAAGAGCAGAAGAAACTTGCCCAGAGTAGCCACAGTGATGAATGATGGATCTGGAGCAGGAATGTAGTTAGATCCCGGGCATGGGAATCCCTGACCACCTGAGACCTGCCTGGGGCTCTTGTGAAAATGCCCCAGACCCCTAAACCATGATTCTCTTCAGTTTATCCATACGTCTTGCCCCAAGCTTTCTATGGCATCGGATGGGTGTCCTGGAAGAAGCGTCTGACCAGAGAAAATACAAATCTTAACTCAGCCTTATAACTCTATGAATCAGTCCCTGACTCCAGAATGGTGTAATGAATTAAATCTGTGATTCTAAGCGACTTGCTTTTGATCTGGCAAAGGTCTGAGGGGCTTGGACTAAGGCCTGGCCAAGAGTGGGCCTGGCTGCCCTGGCTCGGTGCGCACCTACCTGCTCCTTCTGTCCTCCTACACATCCTGTCCCGAGTCTCAGTATTGTTCATCCTCTCCAGATCACACAATGGCAGGGAACAAGCTCCTCCCTCCTCTTGGAAGATTCCCTCTATAGGCACAGCCTGAAGATCCCACCCCTGGACTCTCTTTGAGAACATCAGGCAGACACTCCATCGGTCAATTGCAAAAGATTCGTTCCACTGGGACAATGATACTGTCTCTTCTCACCAACAGTCCCCAGCATCACTCAAACAGCCAACGAATGTGTCCATAGTAACCCACAAAATTCTGTAAGAATTTCCAGTTTCATTCCTTATGAAAACCCCTGTGTTCAGACTGCTAATAATTGCCCTCAGATTCTGACATGTACTTTGAGGAAGACTTGACCAGTAATTTTCCTCTAATTCTCCAAAAGTAATGATTATTGCTGCAGTGGCAACATCCTCCTGATCCACTGAAGGCAGTGTGGTGTGTTTCTGTGTGTTTTCTCTGTAAGAATGTGTACAGCATTGGTAATTAGAAATAGAACATTTCCCTAAATATCAGAAGAGAGTAAAAGCAGTCAGCTTGATAGAAGAATGACAACCATACAGTAATGCGAAAATTATAAAATACATTTAGGTAACCCCATAGACCACTGGGAGGGTGCATATAAAAAAAAAGTTAAGTATAACTTAGTGAGAGTTACCTAGTCCATTTGATGAAAGAGCCCTTAGAACATGAATATGTACATACCTGTAGAACAACAATCCAGATTTCCCATTGTAGGGAGCCTCTTCACTTATTCCTACTCAGCTTCTTCTCAGTGCAGAGAGTGACAGTTGAAATAAAGGGCACAGGATATATCACCACATTCCCATGGCGACGGGTCATTGTACAGCTTTCTGAGTGATTGTGCCTCTACACAGTATGGGTCCAGGTGCTGCGCTCAGTGTCTGTCGCCATATGCATGTGTGGCCTTAGGAAGACAGATTGGTTTCACAAACTGATCCCAAGTCCACACATTGTTATTCTGTTTAACAAGTTCTGTGAGAGAAAATATCCTGCAAGCTAAATAGAGCTGACAGAGAAAATTTCAGTGTTATTCACGGAGTAAAGCTAGCATGTGGAGAATAAAGAGAAGGTTCCTTCTTGGCCTAAAACACCATTTCCACCCATTTTCCCTATTCCTGAGCTACCAGAAATTTCTAGAACAAACAATGAAAATACTTGCAGAGGAAGAAAATAAGTAATAGTAGAATATTGAATTTTAAATGTCATATTTTCTTTGTTTCAGCATATGATTTTTGAATTATAGATATTTTCTTACTCTCTGCTGATGTACATTTATTTTTCCCCCTGTACACAGTAAATCTATGCTCTAGATTAGCTCATTTGTGTGAATTCCCTGAACATCTTCCCTTGTCTCTCTGCATATGGAAGAATGGTTATTCTCTGAGTAATGAAGAAAAAAGAATATGTATTCACCAGCAGGTTGGGTGAAAACACATAATCAGTGCTTTCCTAAATATATTTCAGATAAGCAACACTCTGGGATTATATGTGTGCTCTGGCTCCTAATCCTAAACTTAATCACACCCCTTCTGATCCTGTGGCTGTGAAAACTTGCCATGGAAGTCATCTGCCCAGCCCCCAACCAATTATAAGTGAGCATGATCATATAAAGAAGAGAGTGTTGCCAATTTAAAGCACATTTCTCAGTGGAAAGAAGGCTAGGTTGTAGAAAAAGGGGAACCCTCTTACACTGTTGGTGGGAATGGAAGATGGCACAACCACTTTGGAAAACATTATGCAGGTTCCTCAAAAAGCTACAACCAGACCTACCCTATGACCCAGCAATCACACTACTGGGTATTTACACCAAAGATACAGAGATAGTGAAAAGAAGGGCCACATTCTCTTCAATGCTCATAGCAACAATGTCTATGAGAGCCAAACAGTAGAAGGAGCTAAGATGCCCTTCAAGAGAATGGATAAAGAAGATGTGGTCCATATATACAATGGAATATTACTCAGCCATCAGAAAGGATGAATATCCAACACTTGTATCAACATGGATGGAACGGGAGAAGATTATGTTAAATGAAGTAAGTCAAGCAGAGAAAGACAATCATCATGTGGTTTCACTTATTTGTGGAACATAAGGAGTAGGATGGAGGACATTAGGAGAAGGAAGGGGAAAATGAAAAGAGGGAAACCATGGGCGGAGAAGAATGATGAGAGATGATGGACTCTGGGAAATAATCTGTGGGTTTTAGAGGGGAGGGAGTGGATGTATCGGTGAGCCCATATGGGCGATGGGTATTAAGAAGAGCACATATTGCATGGAGCGCTCGGTGTTATACACAAACAATGAACCATGGAACACTATATCAAAAACTAATGCTATGCTGTAGGGTGAGTAAGAAAAAAAATGATAATGAGGTCGTTCCTAAACTGAAAAAAAATTAGGCTGAAAGGGTTGAAAGAACCACTGTCTTTTATGCTATGTTGAAGAAATGTAATCAACACCAGCACCCCCCCCCCCCAACACACACACAAAAGGAAGGAAAGGGAAAGAAATGGTAACAAGATTTTAAAATTTCTTCATGCACACACTAGTTTAAAACATTGCCACTAGCAGTATTACCACTCCAAAATCTGTGATACATGACATATCTCTCTGGACAGGGCCAAGGCAAGTCAACATAGGTTGGCCTCCTGCCTCCCTCACTGTGGTGCCTGAGGAGTACACAGGTTTAGCAGGTCTTTGAGAATGATGATAAGAGTATGAAACTCATCATCTACCTTAAGTGTTGCTCTGTCAAGGAATCTTTTTTTTTTTAAAGATTTTATTTATTTATTCGACAGATAGAGATCACAAGTAGGCAGAGAGGCAGGCAGAGAGAGAGAGAAGAGGAAGCAGGCCCTCCGCCAAGCAGAGAGCCCAATGCGGGGCCCGATCCCAGGATCCCCGGACCATGACCCGAGCTGAAGGCAGAGGCCCTAACCCACTGAGCCACCCAGGCACCCCTCTGTCAAGGAATCTTATCCTCCACTCATACATTAAGTTGCATGACTGGGATACCCCTAGAAATTTCTGCACTTTTTCCATTAAACAGTGCACATGCTTGTATCTACTAAGAGATTTGTGAACAGGGTGTCTGGAGATCACTTTCCCCTTCAGCCTTGGAGCTTAGCGGTGAACGAGGTCAAACTTATTTGGTTCCTTCCAACTTTTTGCTCACCTGAAGGGTGATGGGTCATACTGAAGGAGCTTAACACTGTCTCCAGGCACAAGCCCATGTATCCTCCTCCCCTCAAATCTAAATTCCTAAATCTCTCACAAGAAAATGCTTTCTTCTTAAAGTGAGCAGCATAATGGAACCAGCAACAAACATGATTCAACTGAAGAGAATCCATGTAGACTCTTCCTACATTCTCATTGACTTGGGTTTCTATGTATTTGCTCACAGGAATCTCAATGTTTTGGATTTGTGGATGCAGTTGCAGGTCTGGTTGGGGATGCTGAGTAGTTTCTGTCACAAGGACCCATTTCCGTTCTCATTTGGGAGAGCAGTGAAGGGACCACACTGTGGTAAGTTTCCCTCTCAGGCTCCAACATTTGCATTTGTTCTGCAGGGTACAGTGAGGCCCTGAAGAATCTGAGCATGATAAGAATGTGGACTGAGCAGCTACCACCACATTCCTGCTGAACAAAGGAAGCGAAAGGGAAGCAACAGGTAAGAGAAACATAATCTTACACTTTTAACTTGAGGAAATCTAATCAATGAGAAATAGTCAATCTAAAAAGAGGCAAACGCCAAAATGCCTGCTGGTTTTAATGATGGAGTCACATGCCCCCTGGCTGCTTGAGGTCCAACTAAATTGCAACTGTGTGTTTCACTTTTCTAAGACTTTTCCAACGACCATGAAGCACATGAACAGAAGTCAAAAATAATCAGCTATGAAGGAAATCCAAAGCCCAGTCAGGGTGACCTGTCATTTCATGCCCACAGACATCTCTCATCCAAAAGAGAGATAAACGTTGGTGAGGATGTGGAGAAATTAGAGCCCTTACACACTGTGGGCAGGAACAGAAAAGGGTATAGTAATTTGGGCAAGAGTCTTGCAGGAATTTAAATAGTACAACCCAGGTACCACGTGACCCAACAACTTCCCTCCTAGGGATATACCTAGAAGAACTGAAAGCATATGGCCACACAAAATCTTACTCATGAATGTTGCTAGCAGCATTATTCATAATCATCCCAAAGTGAAATCAACCCAAATGTTCTTCCACTGAGAACAAACTGTGTAGTAGTTATACAGTGGAATACTGATCAGCCAGATAAAAGACAGGAAGAACCCATTCATGCTACAACATCAATGGACCTTCAAAACATTATGCTAAATAAAGAAGGCAGGCACAAATGGTCACACACTGCATTATTCCATTTATACCAAAGGTCAAACTAAGGAAATCCTTGGAAGGACAAAGTACATTCCTGTTTCCCTGGGCCTTAGAGGTTAGGGTAAATGAGGACTCTCTGTGAAGGAGCAAGGAGTTTCTGGTGCAGGGATAATGTACAACATCTGGAACCCATTCTTGCGATGTTGCACAGTTCTGTGAATATGCTCATAAAAACCGCACAAACAACAAATATGAAACTGCACACCTTAAAAGGTGACCTACAGTGTCTGTCAACTTTCTCTCAGGAAAGCTCTTACAGCAATTAAGTGTACATCATCGTAACAGAAAGTAAACCCCAGGGGGCGCCTGGGTGGCTCAGTGGGTTAAAGCCTCTGCCTTCAGCTTGGGTCATGGTTCCGAGGTCCTGGGATCGGCCCCACATCGGGCTCTCTGCTCAGTGGGGAACCTGTTCCCCCACCCCCCGCCTGCCTCTCTGCCTATTTGTGATCTCTGTCTGTCAAATGGATAAATAAAATCTTAAAAAAAAAAAGTAAACCCCAGAATGGAGTATGGAATGTTGTCCTCTCTCACATTGAGGCCTCTGACCTATGGGAAATAAACAACCAGATTAATTCTACTAGTGAGCATTCTAAATACAAGACCCACTGAAATAATCAAGAGGATTTCCATGTTTCAATTTTGCAGAAAAACGAGAGCATCAAAACTGAAAAAAGATCACAATTTCAGAACAGAATCATCATAACTCAGGCAGAGGGTAGCTCAGCGAAAGCAAACTGAACCGAAGCAAAACAAACTCCACCAGTTCCTAGGAAAGGTTTTGAATGGAGTGATTGATCCTCTGAATATGAAATTAGACCCACATTTCTTATGGTTCCACCTACAAAGGTGACATGAAAAATGATACATCCCAGGTAATGGTGTATCTTTTGAAGGCATCCGTTTTTGAGAACAACGATATTAAGACATAGATCCTGTGCAATCATGAAGTATTGGATCTTCCAGAATCCAAGAGAAAAAACTCAGAATTCAGATTCCATTGCATAGGCATTGCACTGAGTCCTCCTTGTGATGGGAGTGGATTCCAGAAGGGATGCTATGACACATAGTGAAAAGTTCAAAGCATGCAGTGTTATACAAGGCTATTTGTCATTGAGAACAAAGTGGTGGTTATTGAGGTGGAGCTGGGTGGAGGGAAGGGCAAACTGTGTGAAGGGAATTTAGAGTACCCTGATCCTGATAAACAACGAATAATGCATCGAATTATACTGGAATTAAGAGAGAAAAATGAAATTACCCTGGAATTAAGGGAATATACAGGAATTAAGAGAAGAAAATGTAATGATATAAAGTGAAATCAAACCAGAGTACATTAAAAAAAATCTGAAAGGTGATTTGTTGGCCCCGGATCCATCTAAAGTATCCAGGATGTAGCAGAAATCGATATGGATCGGGGCAACCAGCAGGCAAAGTCACAAAGAATTGTAAAAATTTCAATACTGTGTGCAGTGAGAGTTCACAGGCATGTGTCTATGAAAATTTATCAGATGAAAGTGTACCTTCCACAAGTATTCAAAAACACATAGAGAGTTTAGGCCCTTGTCAGAAAGGTGGGTGGCTACCCCTCAACCACAACTCAACAGAGTGACAGGGATAGGAACTCTGAACAAAGAACAATCCCAGACACAGTGGCCTCTCCTGCAGCTCTAATGGATATGGATCTAACTAAGCCACATATCAGAAATGGACTTTAGGGTAGCAGTTATGAAGACAATAGACTGGAGAAAACTATTAATGGCAACATAGATTCGTTAAGGGCAGAAGTGAGAGCAGACTTGGCAGAACTTAAAAATGCTATCAGTGAGATGCAATCTCATCTAGATACTCTAACATTTAGGGTAAATGAGGCAGAAAAACAAAGTGATCTTGAAAACAAACAGAAAAGAAGGAGCAGGAACAAACAGTTTAGAATCCTTGAAAACAGATCTAGAGACATGAATGACAGCATGAAACGTTCCACTCTCAGAAATTTTGGGATCCCTGAGGAGCTGGAGAGAGAAAGTGGAATAGAAGATATATTTGACCAAGCCAAGAACTACCCTAATCTAGTGAAAGAAACAAGCAATCAAGATCAACGAGGGAAGATCAAGGCCCAGGCATGTAATGACAAAACTCGCAAATCTTAGAACCAAGGAAACCATTTTAAAGGGCAGTTAGGGGGAAGAGATTCCTTATGTACAGAGGGAGGAAAATCAGGATAACATCAGACCTGTCCACAGAAACCTGGCAAGCCAGAAAAGGCTGGTAAGACATAGTCAGGGTACTAAATCAGAAGAATAGTCAAGAATCCTTTATCCAGCAAGGTTGTCATTCAGAATAGATGGAGAGATAAAAAGCTCCCAGCACTGGCAATGTCTGAAGAAATATGTGACCACTAAACTGGCCCTGCAAGAAATTTTAAGGGCAGGGGGTGTTCTATTAAAGGAGAAAGACCCCAAGAATGACAAAGAACAGAGATATACAGAGACAATCTATAGAAAACAAGGACTTCAGAGACAACAAGATGACAATAAAATCTTATCAGTCAATAATCACTCTCAACATGAAGGGCTGAAATGATCCCATAAAGTGGCACAGGGCTGCATATGGATAAAAAGACAGGACCCACCCATATGCTGTCTACAAGAGATGCATTTTGAACCTAAAGATACATCCACACTGAGAGTGAAGGGATGGAGAATCATCTTTCATGCTAACAGACCTCAATAGAAAGTTTGGGTAGCAATTCTAATATAAGACAAATTAGATTTTAAGTTAAAGACTATAGTTAGAGATACAGAAGGACACTATATCATCCCTAAAGGATCTATCCCACAAGAAGAGCTAACAGTTGTAAATACCTATGCCCCCAACATTGGAGCAGCCAACTACATAAGCCAACTGTTAACCAAAATAAGGAGACATATTGATAACAGTACCTCAACTGTAGAAGACTTTTGCACTCCATTCTCAGCAATAGACAGATCATCTAAGCAGAAAATCAACAAAGAAATTTAAGAGCTTTGAATGACACACTGGTGCATATGGACCTCAACGATATACACAGAACATTCCACCTTAAAACAACGACTACTCATTCTTCTCCAGTGGACATGAAACTTACTCTAGAATAGACCACATACTGGGTCACAAATAAGGGCTCAAATGAAACCAAAAGACTGAGATTATTCCCTACATATTCTCAGACCAAACTGGAACATCACAAGAAAAAGTTTCGAAGAAATTCAAACAAT
Organism: Meles meles; assembly: GCF_922984935.1. Classification (NCBI taxonomy): domain Eukaryota; kingdom Metazoa; phylum Chordata; class Mammalia; order Carnivora; family Mustelidae; genus Meles; species Meles meles. The sequence continues at coordinate 30,465,251 of NC_060069.1, read as the reverse complement.
TGGAAACTAAAGACAACCCTGCTCAAGAATGTTTGGGTCAACCAGGAGATCAAAGAGAACTTAATCAATTCATGGAAATCAATGCAAACAAAAACACATTGATCCAAAACCTATGTGATACAGCAGAGTCAGTCCTAAAGGGGAAATACATAGCCATCCATACCTCACTCAAAAAAGTAGGAAAATCCCAAATACACAAATTATCTTTACACTTTCACGATCTGAAGGATCAGTAACAAATTAAGCCTACCCCATGCACAGAAAGGAAAATAATTAAGATTAGAGCAGAGATCAATGAATTAGAAACCAGAAACACAGTAGAACATATTAACAAAACTATAAGCTGGTTCACTGAAGAAACTAATAAGATGGTTAAACCAGTGGCCAGACTTACCCAAAAGAAAAGAGAAAGGACGCAAATTAATAAAATTATGAATGAAAGGGGAGAGATCACGACTAACACCAAGTAAATAAATACAATTCTGAGAAATTGTTATCAATAGCTATATGACAATAAATCAAGCAACCTGGCAGAAATGGATGCAATCCTAGAAACCTATAAACTATCAACACTGAAATAGAAAGAAATGAACAACCTGAATAGACCCATAGCCAGTAATGAGATTGAAGCAAAGACCAAAAACCTCCCAAAAAACAAGAGTCCCAGTCCTAATGGATTCCTCGGGGAATTCTACCAAACATTAAAAGAAGAAATAATACCTATTCTCCCAAAGCAGCTTCAAAAAAAAATGGACTCTGAAAAACAACCTGAGGGTTTTGAAGGGTCAGGGGTGGGAGGTTGGGGGAACAGGTGGTGGGTGATGGGGAGGGCATGTTTTGCATGGAGCACTGGGTGTTGTGCAAAAAGAATGAATACTGTTACGCTGAAAAAAAAAATAAATAAATAAAATTTCCAAAAAAAAAAAAAAAAAATCGAGACAGAAGGAAAGCTTCCAGACTCTTTCTGTGAGGCCAGCATTACCTTGAGTCCCAAACTAGGCAAAGACCCCATCAAAAAGGAGAATTTCAGGCCAGTATCCCTAATGAATATGGATGCCAAGATTCTCAACAGGATCCTAGCTAATAGTATTCAATAGTACATTGAAAGGATTCTCCATAATGACCAGGTGGGATTTATCCCTGGGATGAAAGGGTGATTTAATATTTGCAAGTCAATCAATGTGATAGAACACACAAATAAGAGAGAAAAACCACATGGTCCTCTCAATTGATGCAGAAAACCATTTGACAAAATACAGCATCCTTTCCTGATTAAAACTCTACACAGTATAGGCATAGAAGGAACATTCCTCAACGTCCTAAAATCCATCTATGAAAAATCCACAGGGAATATTATTGTCTGTGTGTCATGTATTGTGTGTTTCCCTAGATTTATGTTTCCCTACAAGTCACAATTAATGGTGTGAATTTTCTAAAGAATAATTCCCATCTGAGGAACAGGAGAAGATATTTGCAAATGACACTACAAAGGGCTGATATCCAAATTCTATAAAGAACTCCTCAAACTCAACACTCAAAAAACAGATAATAACATCAAAAAATGGGCAGAAGACGTGAACGGACACTTCTCCAAAGAAGGTATACAAATGGCTTACAGACATGAAAAAATGTTCATCATCATTAGCCATCAGGGAGATTCAATTCAAAATCACATTGAGATATCACCTTATACCAGTTAGAATGGCCAAAATTAACAAGACAGGAAACAACAAGTGTTAGAGAGGATGTGGAGAAAGGGGAACACTCTTAACTGTTAGTGGGAATGCAAGTTGGTGCAGCCACTTTGGAAAACAGTGTGGAGATTCCTTAAGAAATTAAAAATGGACCTATGACCCCTGCTATTGCACTACTGGGCATTTACCCCAAAGATACTGATGTAATGAAAAGAAGCACCATCTGTACCCCAATGTTCAAAGCAGCAATGGCCACAGTCACCAAACTCTGGAAAGAGCCAAGATGTCCTTCAACAGATGAATGGATAAAGAAGATATGGTCCATATATACAATGGAATATCATGCTTCCATAAGAAAGTATGAATATCCAACTTTTGTATCAACATGGATGAGACTAGAGGAGATTATGCTGAGTGAAATAAGTCAAGCAGAGTAAATCAATGATCATATGGTTTCAATTACTTGTGGAGCATAAGGAATAACATGGGAGGCCATTAGGAAAAGGAGAGAAGAAGTGAATTGGAGGAAATCAGAGGGGGAGACAAACCATGAGAGACTGTGGACCCTGAGAAACAAACTGAGGGTTTTGGAGGGTGGGTTGGGGGTTAGGTGAGCCTGGTGTTTAGAGAAGCTAAAAATAAAATAAAATATAGAGTAGCTCCATTTTTCATTTCATTCATTCTACAGAACCTCTTTGTTTTGTAGACTGTTTACTTTGCTGTGCAGACTTTGATCGTTTTTTAAAAAATATTTTATTTATTTATTTGATAGAAAGAGATCTCACGTAGGCAGAGAGGTGGGCAGAGAGAGAGAAAGAAGGAAGCAGGCTCCCTGCTGAACAGAGAGCCTGATGTGGGACTCGATCCCAGGACCCCGAGATCATGACCTGAGCTGAAGGCAGAGGCTTAACCCACTGAGCCACCCAGGTGCCCCAAAGATTTTGATTTTGATGAAGTCCCAAAATGTTCACTGCTGGGAAAAATGAACAGCATAAAGGAGTTTAGCAGAAAGAATAGCTTTTGGGGGATATTTACTATTTGAAGGAAAGGAGCAAAGTAACCACTTGAAGGGATAGACAGCTAAGGCTTCTCCCTTCATCCAGAAACAGGAACTGGTTGAATAAAGGTGCTGAGCCTCGGGTCACCAATGGAGGATTTAGGGGTGGTGTCTGTCTTGGCTATCATCACAACCAGGCCTTAACAATTCTATCATCTTCGCTCACCTGTATGCATTTGTCTGTCTCAGGGGGGTGGGTGTAGGAAGCTCACTTGTCTTACCTTCTAGGTGCCTAAATCTAGTGGCGGAAGGCACAGCCCAACCATGTGTCTGTCAAGGCCTTTGTCCACAAGCTCTTGATAAAAGCGGACAAATCTGATCTAAGCCTGACGTGCAGAAACCTTCACTCAGGAGTTGCGTCTTGGAGGTCAGGACAGCTCAGGCTTTCACAGACTCACATGATCTAAGTCACCAAGGTCAGCCCGGGTTGGGTCTCCAGCCACAAGCCACCAGTCCGTGAGTGATCACCCTTAGTCAGTTCTGGCAAGAGCCTGCGCAGGTAAAGGCCTTGCTGGCAGACCTGGGCTAAGCTCTTTCCTCCATAGCCTCTAAAATTGGAGCCTGTGCTCAAACGGTCGGGAAAGAGGAACAGAAGACCACACTGTTAACTGAATGCAGTCCCACATCCCTCGTTGATCCGGCAGGTACAGCTAACCGGCGCCTGCATCTCCCGGCTCCCGGACTTGCCGGGTTGCTGAGGGATATGCAAACCGGGCTCCCAGGACGAGGGTCCGGGGGCTCGGCCTCCCCACCCCACCCAACCTCCTCCTCGTTGCAGGCGCGCCCTTGCCCCGCTGCCTGCGGAGGGCCCGACCCAGCAGGTTGCTCCAGGGCTCCACAGCACTCTCTCATTCACTCAGGGCCTCAAGGGTTGGGGGCTCCCATGGGATTTCTCATCACTCCAGGTCCATGGAGCCAGCCGGTCGGGGCCCCCATGGTGTCTACCCCTCAATCCCCACCTTCCAAACCTGTTTGTTTCTGGAGAAGGCGTGGCCTCCCTCGGCGCTCGCAGCAACTGCCCAAGGTCTGGGACAATCCCCAACGGACCAGCCAGCACCCCAACAGCATCCAGTCAGCTCCCCAACGGTATCCAGCCAATCCCAACGGACCCTGGCCAATTCCCACCAGTTGCCAGTCAGCCCCGCAAAGGCCTCCAGCCAATCCCCAACGGCCCCCAAGCCAGTGCCCAACGCTCCCCTGCCAACCCCTCGTGACCCCTGGTCAGCCTCCAACAGACCTCAACGACCCTACATTTGAATCTTAACCTACTCTCTGGATGGGGTGGGGCTGGGAGGGCTCCCTAGAGGATGCTGTGTTTGAGGGGAAAGAAGGATGAGGAGGAGCTGACAAAGAGGGTCTTCAGGGTATTGTAGACTGAGGGCAGGAGGGTGCCTGGAGAAGTCGTAATTGGGGGGCCTCTCTGGTTATCTAGTATGCAGCTGGAGCTTAGGACAGGGGTGGGAGGAGAGGGGAGAGGGCAATGCTAGGTAGGAGAGTGGAAGGGAGATCAGGAGGCCTCCATGCTGAAATGGAGAGCGCTGAACAGTGCAGTCAGGTGTGTGGTGTAGAAGGAAGTCCTGGGGACAGGGAAGACAATGAAGTTCTCAGGCGAGTCTGGGGCAGGAGGCTGGTTGGAGATTGTGTGGGTGACCTAGGTAAGAGAGAAGATGGCCTAGGCTAGAAGATGGCTTTTCAGGTGAGAACTGTGGACTTGTTTTTAAAGCTACAAACAAGAACCTAAGTCACACAAAGCAGGAAAGACTATATATATATATATATATATATATATATATATATATATATATATACATACATACATACATACAATGGAATACTACTCAGCCATCAAAAAATGAAATCTTGCCATTTGCAATGATGTGGATGGGACTAGAGGGTATTGTGCTAAATGACAGAGAAAGACAATTATCATATGATCTTGTAAGTTAAATTTAAAAGACAAAACAGAGGATCATGGGGAAAGGGAGGGAAGAATAAAACAAGTCAGGGAGACAAACCATAAGAGATTTTTTTAAAAAGATTTTATTAATTTATTAGAGAGAGAGGCAGCCCTACATGGGGCTCAATCCCATGACCCTGGGATCATGACCTGAGCCTAAGGCAGATGATTCACCAATTGAGATACCCAGATTTCCCAAGAGACTCCTCCATAGAAAGCAAACTGAGGGTTGCTGGAAGGGTGGAGGGTAGAGGGATAGGTTAATGGGATGATGGGCAGTAAGGAGGGGACATGATGTAATGAGCACTGGGTATTATATAAGTCACTGAACTCTACCTCTGAAACTAATAATACACTGTATGTTAATTAATTGAATTTAAAATAGTAACTAGGAAACCATAAAAAATTAAACAATCCTGTCATCAGAAAAAAAAAATAAAACCTAAGTTACAGACTAGGCAGGATGGTGGGGACAAGGATGTGAAGACAGTGGGCCAAGGGTGAAGGTGACTGAGTTGCCCTTGCCCCTGAGACGGAGAAGCATCAGTAACAGGAGGGGGATGCCAGGTTCAATTTGGGAATCTTTTGTTTGTAAGCAGAGATCTCCTGGGCCCATCCAGAATTCACAGGGAGAGGACATGGGGGTGAGTATAGACTGGATTCACCAACATATACTGGAACTACTGGATGATATCAGGAAGCTGGGCTCAGAAATTTGTGGACAGTCCCATCCAATGTCCAGATAAAGGGAGAGAAAGTTCGCAGGAGGCTGAGGTGGCCAGGGTGGGAGAAGATGAAGAAAATCAAACATAAAGGTAGTTTAAAAGCTGATGGAAAAAAATCAGCTTTGGAATGGAGTTTGGAATAAACATTGGGCAGTACTCCTGAAAACTGAAATATAATTCCACTTTTCAGTATCTACCATGAAATCAGTGGTGGAGGGAGGGAGCAGTCCATCCCTGAAGGCAGTAAGGGGTGCATTGGGCAGAATTTAAAAGCAGTTATTGACTAAAAGCGTGTCTTCTGCTAATTATCACCATTCAGTAGAAATTCTAAACAAAGTCGTGGATGGACTCCTCTGCACTGTAACGGATTACTGCCCTGTGCCCCTCCAGCTGGGCAGGGCACTAGGGACTAGCATTACTGCTGCATTGCTTATAACAGAGGAACTTCCGGCACATTCTAAATGTCCATCCACAGGAGAAGGCAAAATCAAAGATGATCTGTGCAGGTGATGAAACAGGACATATACCAGTTACAAGGAATTCACGTACTTATATATCTGAATAGAGTCTAAAAACACTGGTGAACAACCAAGCATGCATGAATATATTCATATCCACACTTGCTATGAAAAAAATCCCTCCTATAAAGGAATTTATATATAAGGATGGGCTGAGGTGGCGGGGCTGGCCAAAGGCGCCCTGCTGGGTGCTTGAAGCTTGCCGGATCATGCTGAGCAGAGCACGATGTTGGCTCCCCTCAGCATTGCCGGGTCCATATGTGCTGCGGTTCAGAGGCGTCCCTAGGTGCCTTCGCGCGTCAGAGTCATGGATGTCCACAAACAAGAGCGAGAGGACTTGGTACCTGCCCTGCCCCTTCCACCAGGCGCTGCTTGAGTTCCTGGTGTGCCCGCTCTCCCAAGAAGCCGCTCAGATATGAAGCGTTGGCAAATTAATTGGTTCATGAAGAGCTAGGAATAGCCTACCCAAATATTGGCAGGATCCCCTAATATACCACAGGCAGCTAGGATGACGTATCAAAATCAGAAGCAAGAAGAAATAGAGAAGCACCAGATCATAGTTAAAAACAACACACACAACGAAAAGTTTTTTAAAAGATTTTATTTGAGAGAGAGAGAGCATGAGCAATATGAGGGGCAGAGAGACAAGCAGGCTCTCCACTGACCAGGGAGCCTGACACCAGAATGGATCCCAGGATCCCAGAATCATGACCTGGCTTGAAGGCGGACGCTTAAGGACTGAGCCTCCAAGGTGCCCCATGACTTACCTTTTTAAAATAGTGGCAGGTAGTAAGTGGGGGAGAAGAATGTTTCTGTCTCTTCCTACATTGACTCTCCTTATTCTTTTATTTTTTAAAAAGACTTTATTTATTTATTTGATACACAGAGAGAAAGATCACAGAGGCAGAGAGGCAAGCAGAGGGGAAGGGGGAAGCAGGCTCCCTGCTGAGCAGAGAGCCGGATATGGGGCTCCATCCCAGGACCCCGAGACCAGGGCCCCAGTCAAAGGCAGAGGCTTAACCCACAGAGCCATCCAGGTGCCCCAGCTTTGCCTCATTCTTTTTTTTTTTTTAAAGATTGTATTTATTTATTTGACAGAGAGAGAGATCACAAGTAGGCAGAGAGGCAGGCAGAGAGAGAGGAGGAAGCAGGCTCCCTGCAGAGCAGAGAGCCCGATGCGGGGCTCGATCCCAGGACCCTGAGACCATGACCCGATCCCAGGACCCTGAGACCATGACCCGAGCCGAAGGCAGCGGCTTAATCCACTGAGCCACCCAGGCGCCCCGCTTTGCCTCATTCTCATTGGCCTCTCTAGCAGGACTATTCTCAGCCTTCATGGAAGAAAACTTCCCACTGGGCGGCACTCGCTCAAACAGCCTGTGCTTTCACTCATACCAGTTTCTCAGTTCTTCCACCTTTGGACTTGGATGGATATTAAACGCTTCAGGCATAAGTAATACAAGCAGAACCAAGATATATATATATTATATATATAATATATATATGAATGATATGTCCTGTCTATTTCTGAAAGCTCGACTGCATGGAAATCCTGGAAACTCAGTTTGCAAGAAAGGTGCTTTGCCTTGCTTTTCTTGGAGGTTTGGGACTATGGAAGGCTTAACCTGCAGAAGTTTCTTTTATTGTACTTTTGTTCTGCCCTGAAAATTCTAATTTATAACTACTGTACCAGAGGAAATATTTCAACACAATTTCTTGTTGGAAATTAACAGTCCTAATCATCCCCTGATGACTTTCTTACCCCATTCATCTAAAAGTTAATAAATGAAATTTTATACTTTTATTTTAGATTCAAAGTATTTGACAGAGTCACATGTTATGGATGACTGAAATAATTCCAAGCGAGTTATGTTGGAATAGTTGTGGAGAAATGCATTTGAGCTAGTGTGGTCGAATATAACAATAAAATGGAAATTTCATGTACTTCCAAACATTCTGGGTTTGTAAAATTACCTTCATTTCTTTGACATCACATGTTTACATTAGTAATAGTAAAACAAGATGACACTTTCCCATTAAAAAAGGAATATGTATATAATATATATGATAATATATATTGCATATATAGGAAATATATATAATTAATATAAATTAATATATTGTTAATATTATATAAATATATGTTTATATTAATATAATTAATGTAAATTATATATATATTAAAAATATATATATGGGCCTGGAGAGAGACACACCCCAGAAGGAGTTACCCTGAGCAGGGCTTGGGACACTGGGGTTGGTCATGATACCAAAGAGGATTTGAACTTTGATTTTCAGCAAAGAAAAGAGGCAAATGCACAAGTTAGGGTATAAGTAAAAGCAGCGCAATGGGAAGTAAACAAGTAATTTGTTTTAAAGTACCTGTGATGAGGGGGACCTGGGGGGTGCAGTTGTTCGAGCATCTATCTCTTGATTTTGGCTCAAGATCTCAGGATGGTGAACCAGGGCCAGAGTGGGGGCTCCGCACTGAGCATGGAGCCTGCTTGAGATTCTCCTTCTCTCCCTCTCCCCTCCCCCAACCCCCCCCCCAAATTTAAAGTGGTAAAAGTACCAATGATGAAAAAAAGGCATCAGCCTCTTTACGCCATTGTTTAGAAAATACACTGCTGCAGGCAGGTAGTTTTATCTCCAGGTCAACCAGAGATTGTGTTCAATCACCAATGATGGGTGATTAAATCAATCATGCCTAAATAGTGAAACCTTGATTTAAAAAAAAAATTTGAAAACTATCTTCTCTACCTGCTTTCCCTCTGCCTTGGCCTCACTTTGGGGACGTGAATGGGACATGGGACATACATCACCGCCACACCTCACTGACTTATGGTCCCACCTGTGCATGGATCCTCTCCGTTGCCTTTCAGGCCTTCCCACAGCCCTGCCGTTTCTGAGGACCTTAAGCAGGGAGGGTCCCATGAGTCACCTGGAAACTGCTGCTAGGGGCCAGGCTCTGTTTCAGGCTGCTGCCTCCTGGGAGGTGGAGGGGTGTCAGATGGACCTCATGTAGGAGTCAGAAGCTGAGGTAAGACTCGAGGAGTGGCTCACACTTTGGGCCCTGTGGCCAACATTTCCTCTTTTGTCCTTGGTTCTGTATGAAGACCTTACTTCCTCCAAATGCCCTCCCCATGTAGCCACCTCTCCAGGCCACCTGTGCAGCCCCCAGGCCCAGGGGGTCAGGCTCTCAAGCAGGCTGAGGCAGGGCTCACAGGGAGGCGGGAAGCTTTGGAGGCTTTCTGCTCTCCTTAGATTTACTTGGCTTGCATAAATACTGCCTTTTATTTTATTTTTATTTTTTAAAGATTTTATTTATTTGACAGAGAGTGAGAGACAGTGAGAGAGGGAACACAAGCAAGGGGGAGTGGGAGAGGAAGAAGCAGGCTTCCCACTGAGCAGGGAGCCTGATGCAGGGCTCCAATCCAGGACCCTGGAATCATGACCTGACCTGAAGGCAGATGCTTAATGACTAAGCCACCCAGGCACCCCTAATATTGTGCTTTTAAAATTTATTGAAGTTTTCTTTCTGACAATGATTTTTTTTAGCAACTAAGGGTCAGCTTCCTTAAGGCCCATTTTTACTTCCTGGAATTTACACTGAGTCCAGAAGTTGGCACCAATACCATCCTCTGCAGTCCAGTCCCTGCAGTGGGATTTGGGTCTCCTCAAGGACCATCCCTCTGTCTACACTGGAGCCCCCACTCACCATTGCAAAAGGCTGAGAATTTTGTACTCTATGCCCAAGAGGAAAAAGAAAAGGGCAGGGGGGATGATCTTTTTGATTATGAACTGACCTGGAACCTTCCTCCTGTCCTTCCCCAGCCTGTCCTGCATCCCCTGCTCAGTCTGTCCTAGGCATGGTTCTCCAGCTGCGCTCAAGATCAAGGAAGCTGAAAGCCCAGCCTGGAGAGAGGATGCATCGACTCCGGAAGAGCTGTCTACTGTCCCCTGGTGGCCATCTGCTCATCTATAGGCCTTGGAGGGAGTGTATGTGCGTGCATGTGTGCATGTGTAGTAAGTGTGCATGTGTGTGTGTGTGTATGTGTTCGTGTGGCTGCCCTGGTGAAGCCAGTGTGTTTAGCAGGAGAAAGAGGGAGAGGGCCTCAATTTAGCTGAGGGGACCGAGTATCCCAGATGTGGGCCTGGCAGGATCCCAGGTGGAGACCTCTAGTGGGAGTGGGGGAGAAGGAGATGCATTGCCTTCCCCAAGACCGAGCTCGAAGTGCTGCCCAGAGGGCTTCTGGAGAGAGCACATGGGCTGACAGGTCCCAGAATGCTCACTGGGGCCTCAGACTTTTCCAGGAAAGAGAGTCCCTTCCTACCACCCACTGCACTGTGCCCAGGACAGCTGAGACTTCCTGTTCTCCTCCTTTGCTGGGTCCATTGCACAGTGTTGCTCTGAGAGGTCTGGTGGGTGTGGCAGGCAGAGGAAAGGTGTTTAGTCCCATGGGGTAGGGGACAGGAGTTCTTATAAAGCCAGAGCCCCAAGTCCAAGAGAGGAATGGTGGAGTCTGGAAGAGATAGATGAACACCGACTTCCTGACATTTGTCCTGGTGCTCAAGGCCATGGGGGAAGGGCTCTGACCTTAGACAAAAGCACCCCTAGGCTAGGAGGGGAGCTGGAGCCCTGAGTGTTGGTAGGGAGAGGGCAAGTCAAAGCCTTTCCAACCCAACTGTGTCCCAAGGGTCGCTCTTGGGCTAAACGCAGCAAGCAAGGAACTTGTGATTCCCTCCCCCACCAAACCTCCTGTATCTGCCATGTGCTCCTTCCTGAATCCTCTCCCCTCAGTCCTTTAATTCCTACCCTCCTCCCCACAAGCCCATCTCCTCTGTGACATCCTAGCTTATTCCCAACCACCCAAGGACACCCCTTTCTGGCCCTGGCTGGGGAGTAAACATGTATGCTTTGCCCACAATATCAGAATGTTTGTTGCAGAAGAGTATCAGGGCAACATGTGAAATAAAGGAATTCTGGGAAATGTGAAATGTCCTAACCATCTCCACAAAATATATTGTTTTGAGAACCTTGAATCATGCAGAGAGCCTAGGGTGCCGCCATGAGAGGCAGGCTGAAACCCAACGGTCTGAGAGGCAGGTGCCTGCTCAGGGGTCCCAAAGGATACTGTCATTCTCAAGAAGGGTGTTTTTAAACACGGAGAGGAAAACCTGGGTGTAGAGACTGGAGGCTGAGGAGCTGGCCCCATGGCACTGAGGAGGGGTGGTTGGGATTCTGAAAACAATGGGGTGCTCAGCTCCAGCTCTGGCCAGGCCCTCGGTCTGTGCGAAAGGAAGGGAGCAGTGTGTGCAGGTGTAGGTGTGAGTTCAGTGTGCCAGTGCCCTGGGACAAGGCGAGGCCGCCCCGCACTCCACATTGCATGGCCAGCCCACTCTGTGGTTTACAGCAGAAGGAAGCAGGAGGGGAGACAGGTGGTTCTGTCTTTCCAGGAGGGGTAGAGTTATTTCTTTAGCTATCTTATTTGCTCTCATCCCACTACATATATGTAGACATTTTCTTTTTTGTTTGCTTGGTTTTGTTTTGTTTTTTTAAAGTTTTTATTTATTTGACACAGAGAGAGAGATCACAAGTAGGCAGAGAGGCAGGCAGAGAGAGAGAGGAGGAAGCAGGCTCCCTGCTGAGCAGAGAGCCCCATGCGGGGCTCGATCCCAGGACCCTGAGATCATGACCTGAGCTGACGGCAGAGGGTTAACCCACTGAGCCACCCAGGCGCCCCTTTTGTTTTGTTTTTAAAGTAGGCTCCATACCCAGTGCAGAGCCCAATACGGGGCTAGAACTCACAACGGTGAGATCAAGACCTGAGCCAAGATGAAGAGTTGGATACTCAACTACCTGAGTCACCCAGGCACCACAACAGGTACTTTCCTAAAAGAATGCCATGTGAACTGTCCTTTGATACCTCCTTTCTCCCGAGGTCATAGAGTTCCTACCTTGTGATACCTTGGTTATATTTATCATTTCACCCCAAAATATGCCCCTTTGATTCAGACATTGTTCAGCTTCCCTGTTTGTTTTTTTTTCAAAAACAACTTTATGAAGATCAATTCACATACCATAAAATTAGCCATTTAGAGTGCACAATATCCGTGATTTTTAATATGCCCAAGGATTTGTGCAACCATCTTCATAATCAATTCTAGAACATTTCCCTTGTCCTGAAAAGAAACCTGTGCCTATCAACAGCTATAGCCCATCCCCTTCCATCTCTTTCTCCAACTGTAGGCGACTGCTAATGTGCTTCCAGTCTCTGCAGAGATTTCTATTCTGTACATTTCATATGAATGGAATCCTACAACATATGGCCCTTTACGCCTGGTTTTGTCCTCACAGCATAAGGTTTCCAAGGTTTGTCCATACTGTGGCATATATTCACATTTTCTTTTGTTGTTGAATAACATACCACTTTATGGATATACCACATTTAAAAAATCTGTGGATCAGTGATGGGCATTTGGACTGTTTCCATTTTGGGGCCATCATAAATAGTGCTATTATGAACATTTGTGTACAAGTGTTTGTGTGGCCATAGGTTTTCATTTCTCTTGCATATACCGCTAGGAGTGGAATTGCTGGATCACACCTTAAGGAACTGCTGACTGTTTACCAGAGTGGCTGCACCATCATATATTCCCACCAGCAGTGTATAAGGGTTCCAATCCTTTTACAGCCCCACAAATGTAGGTTTGTGTCCCTCAAGAATTCAGAGTTCTATTGTGTGCTATTATCTGCCTTTTAAATTGTGATGTTGATGTGCATTTCCCTGATAACTGTATGCCTATTGGCCATTTGTATACCTTCTTTCAGAGAACTGTCTCGTTAGTCCTTTGCCCATTTTTGAGTTGGGCCCATTTGTTTTTGAGGTTCCGGTAAATGGAATCCTAGCATATTTTCTATGCTTATTGGGATCTGTTTTATTTCCTCTATGTTATTTTTGTGCTTCTCATCAACAGTTGCCATCCTCCTGCATGACATGTCCTGCTACAATGAAACACCATAACCTGGTGGTTTATGAACAACAGAAATGTATTGTTCACAGCTCTGGAGACTGGAGGTTAAGACCTCAGGATGGCAGCACGGCCAGGCAAGTTTCCTTTTATGGGTCAGGATGGAAGGGCTAGGGAGTTCTGTGACATCTATTTTATAAGGCACTAATTCCATTCCTCAGTGCTCCATCCTCATGGCCTAATCACCACCCATAGGCCCCACCTCCTAATACCATCATGTTTGAGGGTGAGGATTTCAACATCTGAATTCTGGAGAGACACAAACATGCAGACCATAGCAACTGGCCATTTGAGTTGCTCATGTTCTGGCCATTATTCATAAGGGTGCTTTGAACATTTCTGATAGATCCTGGTGTGCCAAATTTCTCCACTGTGGTTTTAAACTCTAACTTCACCGAACGAATGTCAAATGGTTTCATAATCATACATGAAATCCTATGAATAGAGCCACAACCCTTGACATTTTCTGTTGAAAATATCATCTATCATCTTTTCTTCACTGCTCAGAACTGCTGCCTCTCAAAAATCCAGGGCCCATCTGTGCAAGGTCGGATTCTAGTCTCTATTCCCCAAGCTCCAGGATCTGTCCCTGAGCCAATGCTAGTCTTCTAATTACTAAAGCTTTATAGCTTATCATGACATCTGGTAGGATAGATTTTTTACCTATAGGTTTTGGTTACAGAAAGGCATTTTACATAGTGTGTATTGGGATATTCCAAAGGCACTGATTAGAACAAGGTGAGCAGAAGTCCTGCAGGATCCATTGTCACCCAGTAAAATGATATCTGTGATTGGAAGGAACACTCAATACAATATTGGCAGGAGGGCTAGTGATACAGGACAAAAGGAGTAAGGTCTCGGGGTGGAAACTGGGCTGTCCATGATCCTTTGTTCTTCTTTCTCGTGGTCTTTCCCTCTATAGCCTTCCAGAAGTCACAGGATTGTTCCAAATATTTCTCACTATTCCTTGATAAGTCCTATCTTCTATATCCCAGTATCAGAGAGCTGAAAGACTACATCTTATAAAATAATTATTAAGGTAGAAGGAAAGGGCTTTCAGATTTCACCAAGGAGGACTGTCACTTTGTACATCATAAAGAAATACAACTTAAAAACTCAGCAAAATTCCCTGATTCTGATGATAGAAACATCAATAGATATTTTCCACTTTTCTATCAATATATGTAAGAAAGTAATGTCCAAACTGTAAGGAGTAAACTCTTAATCCTTCTTTTAATGAAAGAGCCCATCTAGCATCTTTATAAAGAAATGGAATAGATTGTGAGCAATGTAATTAAATAGAAACCAGAAAAGCACTCCTAATATGATTGAGCAGGGTTTGATGAAATTGTATTTCAGTTATTTATAGCATGAATTAACAAATTTGGGATGCCAGATGCATTTTTAAAATTAAAAAAAATACTTATTTATTTGACAGAGAAAGAACAAGCAGCGAGGGGAGGGAAAAAGGGAGAAGGAGAGGGAGAGCAGGCTCTCTGCTGAGCAGGGAGCCCAATGCCGGACTCAGTCCCAGGACCCCAGGATCATTACCCGAGCCGAAGGCAGAGGCTGAACAGCTTAACTGACTGAGCCACCCAGGTACCCTGGCCAAATGCATTTTTAAATGTAGGTCTTGTCAAAGATAGTTAAATACAGAATTCTCACCATAGGTGTCAACACGAGCTGGAGAAACTTCTCAAGCGTCTATGTAGGAATCTGTCCCCAGGGGGCCCTGGGCAGGATACTTTGACCCTTGGAGCCCACTCTGGGTGAGATGTGGGTCCTCCACTCTGGAGTCTTTGCCTTGGTTTTATTTCTCTTATCTCCATTAGATATGTCCAGAAGTGGACCAGAAGAGGTGTCTATCTGTATTTACCTGGGTAAATGATGTTACCAGAATTTTCCTTCTCTTCTTCTGCAGTATAATAAAAAATGCATTTGGTTTTTGCCCCTAGTTCCTGGAACAGAGCTCCTAAAACCCTTGCAATTTCCTACGCAAGAGGAAGAGGGCCTTGTGTGCTATTAAAATGACTCAAGGTGGGAGTCCCTACATAGCTTCAAGGTGGCAGCTGTTCACCCCAAAACCAACCAGATGATTAGAGGACGACTTTCAGCCCAACCCCAAACCCCAACACTGTGACCTCCAGGGAGGCCAGAGGGACCAGAGATTGTGTTCAATCACCAATGATGGGTGATTAAATCAATCATGCCTGAATAGTGAAACCTTGATTTAAGAAAAGAAAGCCTTTAAAGAGCTTCTGGATTGGGGCACCTGCTGACTCAGTCCATAGAGCATGCGACTCTTGATCTTGGGGTTAGAAATTCAAGCTCTATTTTGGGTACAGAGATGACCTAAAAAAAAAAAATAAAGTACTTATGGGTTGATGAACACATCATTGTTCTGGAAGTGTGGCTGTCCCAGAGAGGACACAGAAACTCTGTGCAACCCCCCCCATAATCCCCAACAGATCATGGCACCCAACCTCTGTTCTTGTTGCTGGGGCACTGACGGCCAGCAATCACTAATTTCAAAAAACAAACTACCTTTGCTCTGCTTAGGGACTAAACTCTCCACGTAACCAAGAGAAAATGTCATTGTTTTTCTCTGCTCATGTCTCCTGGCCTATTTCTCTAGTCTCTTATGAAAATCTTACCCTCCAGTCACACTGAGCTCACCTCTCCCTTCCAGGACTTCAAAGTTCCCTCTCCCTCTGCAGCTTTTTGTTTTGTGTTGTATATGGTGGCTTTCACAATTTCCCTTGGAGGAAAGGAAGGAGAATATATTTTTGATTTTTTAGTTCAAAATGTGTTTCATATTTTGGGTCCCTAGCTGGCTCAGTCAGTGAAGCATGCAACTTTTGATCTGGGGGTCATGGGTTTGAGCCCCATTTTGGGTGTATAGATTACTTAAAAAATAAAAGAAATTAAAAACTAACCCCCAAACCCTACCCAAAATATGTTTCAGTAACAATGAAATATCATATGCCAATAACTCAAATAAAAAGAAAAAAACTGTAATAGATATTTGGTTCAAAGATGCCTCTGAAAAAACTTTATGTGATCTCCAATCTCTCAATTATCTGTACCCAATTATTTATTATACAGAATCCTATCTGTGGGAAAACTTCAAATCCTAGTTTGCTCCTGGCTTTCTCTCTAGATATAATACCCAGAACTCTTTATTTTCAAGTTAGTATATTCTCAGACCCTGCAAGTGACTTGAATGTCTGCCTAAGGGAGCATGAATCCATCCTAAGAATCATAGTTTTCCATAGCTTCATTGTGCTTTGTAACCAGTTTTCTCCAACAGTCACAGAAAGCTGAGGTAGGAAAATGTTGGGCTTCAGAGCTGATGGCCAAGAAAGAATTCTTGAGACATCTTTGGTGCAATAGAGTGGTTTTATTAAATCATGGGGGAACAGTTGCTAAACTGTGGAAAGAGCCAAGATGCCCTTCAACAAATGAATGAATAAGTTATTCATTATGAATAACTGATAATAAGTTATCTTATTATTATAATATATTATATATTATATAATTATAATATATAATATAATAATATTATTATTATTAATATATATTAATTATATTATATAATTATACATATATACATATACACATATAAATATATATTAATATAATATATAAATATATATAATATATAATAATATATAATTATATAATAATAATATATTATTATTAATATATATTTATATATATTATATATAATATTATATATAATATAACAATATTATATATTATAATTATATAATATATTACAATAATTAATATAATAATTAATTAATAATTAATATAATAATAAGTTATCTAATTTATTATAACTAATAATTAGTTATAAATAATAACTAATGAATAAGTTATTCATTAAGAAGTTATGGTCCATATATACTATGGAGTATTATGCCTCCATCAGAAAGGATGAATACCCAACTTTTGTATCAGCATGGATGGGACTGGAGGAGATTATGCTGGGTGAAATAAGTCAAGCAGAGAGAGTCAATTATCTCATGGTTTCACTTATTTGTGGAGTATAAGGAATAACACGGAGGACATTGGGAGAAAGAGTGGACAAGTGAGTTGGGGAAATCAGAGGGGGAGCAAACCATGAGAGACTGTGGACTCTGAGAAACAAACTGGGGGTTTGTTTGAGAGGAGGCGGGTAGGGAGTTGGGTGAGCCTGGTGGTGGGTATTAAGGAGGGCATGAATTGCATGGGGAACTGGGTGTGGTGCATAAACAATGAATCTTGGAACACTGAAGAAAAATAATATAAAAAAGCTCATAGGGACAGGACCTGTGGGCAGAAAGAGCTGCACTGGGGTTGTAGGAGTGAGTGAATATATACTTTCAAGTTGGGAGGGCATTAGGGACAGCACAGGCCTCCCAGGGGTTTTGGAAACAAAGTTTCCAAGATTCTGAGGAGTCTAGCTATTGTTAGGAAAAGGTCATTTATTACTGTTTAGTAAAATCTGAGTCGTGAGACCCTTTAGATGTATATCAGTGGGCCATATGCTTGGAGGATGATTGCTAACATGTATCTTGGGGGGTAGAGATAGAGGAAGTTGCCAAAGGAATTTTTATATGTTAATTTTTTTAAAAGGTTTTATTTATTTGGCACAGAGATAGTGCAAGTAGACAGAGCAGTAGGCAGAGGGAGAGGAAGAAGAAGACTCTGCTGAGCAGGGAGCCCAATGTGGGACTCAATCCCAGAACCCAGGGTTCATGACCTGAGTCAAAGGCAGCCACTTAACAGACTGAGCCACCCAGGTATCCTGGAATTTTTATATGTTAAAGTAAACACAGGATCTTGGGTGGGGGGGTCAGGCTAAGATTGCCTCTTGGCCTTTGGAAAGTGTCAACATCGAGGCAGCTGAGTTCCTAGTCACTCTGTCTGTTTCAAGGACTTGTCAGTGGGCTGTAAGTAGTAAGGAAATTTATTTATTTATTTATTTATTTATTTATTTATTTATTGCCTTTGCTTTTGTTCCCCACATCAAAAACAATTGGCCAAATTGAAAATGCTGAGGTTATAATTAATAAGTTCCACTTGTCATTCAAAAAGAGAGAGAAAAAAAACACCAACATCTAAATTCTTTAAAACCCCAAATCAAGGGTTTAGTCTCAGTCGACTAAACGTCTGTCTTCAGCTCAGGTCATGATCCCAGGGTCCTGGGATCAAACCCCACATGGGGTTACTTGCTCAGCAGTGAGTCTGTTTCTCTCTCCTTCTGCCCCATCACCCTGCTCGTGTTCTCTCTCTCAAATAAATAAACTCTTTTCAAAAAAGTCAAAAGAAAATCTTAAATACCATAAAATGTTTATAAAGAAAGGCATTATAACTTGCACTCTATCTCGCAGGAAAAATAAAATGGAAGGAGCAGTTGAATGCTCAGCTTTGAAGACTGTAACATATCAATACTGGCAGCCCAGTCTGAGGACCCAAGGTGGGTGTCCAGCAGGACCAACCAAGAGGATCCTTGACTTCATGGCTTCATGTAGGATGGAAATCAAATGTAAGCCAGCAGAAGGTGGAAGCAAAATTTATTGAAGGTATATTTTACTGAAGATATATATATCTATATATGTATATAAATATAAATATAATATATAAATATAATATATAAATATAATATATAGAGATATATCCTCATATAAATATAATATATAGATATACATCTATATATGAAGATATATATCTACATAGATATATATCGATATATATCTACATATATATGTAGATATATGTATATGTAGATACATGTAGATACATACATGTAGATATATATCTACGTATATACATAGATATATGTAGATATATCTAATATATCTATATGAAGATATATATCTATATATCTATGTGTATATCTATGTATATATATACATATATATGTATATATGTAGATATATATGTACATACACATATATCTACATATATACATATATACATACATACATATATATGTATAAATATATAATATATATATTTCTATATAGATACATATATCTTCAGTAAAATATATCTCAGTAAATTTTGCTTCTACCTTCTGCTGGCTCACGTATATACATGTATGCATATATACATATATACATGTATATATATACACACATATGTATATATGTATGTATATGTATGTATACACATGTATATATGTATATATAAAAATATAATATATAGATATATATCTTGTATCTCTCAATTATATATATACAATACATATTATATGTATTATATATATATACACACACATGTATCGAGAGAGAGAGAGAGAGATGAGATACAGAGTCTTGTCTTCGTTCAGAGTCTGGAGATTTTACTGAGGATGGTGGTCTGATGTATGTGCCCTTTCAGGCATCCAGGAACTGATTGGAACAAAGACAAGGGCCCGGTGTTATTCCTTGGAACCAAGGGGCCTTGGTGTCCAGATGTCTAGCTCTGGTGGTCTGGAACAAATAAATAAATATAAAGCTTTATCAGGTCATTCTCATCTAGTCCTTCTTTAGATGTTATTTTTTCTAGAGAATCATTAATTTCTTGTCCCTTACAAGGAAGACATAGATTACATGCATTATGTATAGAGTATGTGAGGGGTTCAGGCATGTGTACCTTCCATGTATATAGTGGAGTGGGGGTACAGATCTTAGCAAGAATAGAAACTGGAAAAGAAACAACGGAAAAACAATTTTCCTAAATGTCTCAGAATGTACCTATACCCTTTCCATGCTCTCTGACCAATATGTTGGACATTCTGTCCATTGATCTAGCTTGTGGATAATTTCAAAATCCTTACCAATCAGCTATTGTGAACAACAAACAAAAATGGTCAGTTCTGAAATATTTGAAAGCTGGGACTCATTGCACCAAAAAAAAGAAAAAACACATGAAAGTACCACTTATACCTATTAAATGCAGCTAAATGTAAATGTTTTTTAGACAGTCTACTAATCTCTGGACTGTTGAATTTTGTAATTATTTATTTTGGTCAACATAATAACGACTTTAGTTCTGGTATGACCAAATGCACCAGTTAGGATTTTGCCCTGAGCTTTGCATGGTGGAATATAAATTGTATAATTAAAGCCTGGTTTTTCACTTGAAAACTCTTGAAATGCATTGGCTTAGAAAAATATCCTTAATACAATGGGTCATGTTTTCTTATCCTTTAAGTCAGTGTTCTTTACAAGTTTCTCCAGCAAAGAAGCCCCTCCCCTTGAGGAAGAGGAACAGACAAGTCTGAACTCCAATCTAAAGGTGTCTGGGAAAATGAACCCAAATAAGGAAGAAGGGTGTTTCTCTAAAAGCTATTGTTTTGGGGCCCTTGGGTGGCTCAGTTTGTTAGGCTTTCCACTCATGACCTGCTTTCCACTCAGATTATGATCCAGGGCTCCTGGGATAGAGTCCTCAGGCTTCCTGTTCAGCAGGGAGTCTGCTTCTGTCTCTCCACCCCTGCAACCTTTCCCCCGACCCCCACTCATGCTTTTTCTCCCTCAAATAAATAAATAAATAAAATATTTTTTTTTTAAAAAAGCTCTTGTTTTTGTTTAAAATCTCTTATTATTTTACTCTGTAATACACATGAGTAAAATGGACACTGCTTGAAAATCAAGTCATCGTTTTATTCCTGAAGACTCAACTACCCTTGGGGTCCTCTTACTCTTGACCTCAATAAATAAAGCATAAGCACATTCTCCCAGTCGTGCAGAATCCTAACACCATTCAGAATTACCAAAACAAAGCACACACATTTTACTTAAGACTGGGATAAGAGGGCCACCAGACTGTCTCAGAAGAGCATGTGAATCTTGATCTCTAGGTTATGAATTCAAGCCCCATGATGGGTGTAAAGGTTATTCAAAAAGTAAATAAACTTCAAAAAATATTGGGGTAGGAGAAACTTTGTTTTTATGTACTCTGTCCTTAAACATTTCTAAAAAGGGGGAGCAGCTCCAACTTTTTTCTAAAATTCAGTGAAAATGCAGAAAAGATTAGCAGGTGAATTTGAAACAGAAGCAAAATCCTGTGGCCACTTGTATTTTTGCAATAGCAAACTACCAGCTGAGAGCTTTCCTGTAGTGCCAATTTGAATTACTTGTTAAGTACCACCAACAATCCCTGTGAATTATCACATTAACTCTGGAATTATTGCTAAATTGTTAGGTATGAGAATAACATTATGGTCACTTTTAAGAAGTCTTGCTTTGTTAGAGATCATGCAGTGAATCTATATAGTGCTGATTTGTGGGAAGAGTAATTTGATGCCTGGGATTTGATTTTTAAACTTCTGATCCTCCATCACTCCCTCCACCAAAATAATGTGTATGGGTTGGGGGGTGGGGAGATGAAAACAGAGTAAATAAAACAAGAAAAGAAAATGCTCATATTGAAAATAGGTTAAAAAAAACAACCCAGAATTCCCCTCTACTTTTGTGTATATTTAAAATTCTTCATAATAAAAACTATCAAGTTATCATGCTGAGCCGTGTAATTCACTAAAATCTACTGAGAAAAAAATAAGATCAGATTAATATCCAATATTTAAGTGAAAATACCATACAACACAGCTTTCCCTGTATGTTTCCTGAAATAAAGATTCTGTGTTCAAAGTATTTGCTGGATCTTGGGTTTGGCCTTGTTCTTTGGTTTTAAACCAATCACTGCCATTAAGCAATATTCAAAATGTTAATTATTCATGAATTCAGAATCCCATGTTATAAAATAACTATAATTGCAACCCACCATGCTCAAATCTCTACAGAGACTGACGACATTTGTCCCTGGAATGTAAAATCACACTTTGTGTGACTAACAAAGACGCTGCTGATGTTGAGAGATTCCCCAATTCCTTATTTGCATGCCTGGGTGCCCTGCCTTTCAGTATTTCTTTCTTCCAATCACTGGTTCCATGAGCCCAAGTCTATATCCTCCCAAGTGTGGACTTCACGGCTTTACTTAATTGCTTTATCACTATGGTTGGATAGCTGTCTATCTGTAATCTCCAAATGTTCAAGCATGAAGTAGTTTTCCTTCAGCAATAAAAGAGAATGTTATATATTTATGATTTAACATATACTATATGCATAATCTGTTCAGATTACTTTAAACTTTTATTATTTTTATTATTATTATTATTATTTTAGAGAGGGAGAAGTGTGGGGGTGGGGCAGAGAGAGAATCTAATGCAGGCTCCAAGCCCAGTGCAGAGTTCAACGCAGGGCTCTATCTCATGACCTTGAGATCATGACCTGAACTGAAATCAAGAGTCAGGTGCTTAACTGACTGAGCCACTCAGGGCGCCCCTGTTCTTTTTTTTTTTTTTTTTAATTTTAAAAAAGTATTTCTTGAAGCTAACAACAAAGTAAAACTGAGTGATGGGCAATGCCTCATATGGGGATGTCCCCAGTCTCAGCACCTGTTAATGGACCCGTTAGAGCAGCAACTGGTTGCAGGAACAAGGACTGTGGTAGCATCTGCCTTAACAGCAAATGGAAGCAAACACCTGGCTAAATCATGCCTAAGGTTCAGGATGGGAGCCTTGACTGGTTCAGTTGGTAGAGCATGCAACCCTTGATCTCTGGGTTGTGAGTTTGAGCCCCACCTTGGGTGTAGAGATTACTTAAAAATAAAAATAAAATCTTAAAAATTATGTACACACACATCATATAGGTTCAGGATGACCTTGGACTCTGTTGATCCAGGTGGGGAAATCCTTCCCATACAAGGCAGACAAGTTCCCCAGGTTTGATGAGGCTCCACATTATACGAAGAAAAAAAGGGCAATGCTCACAAGAAGACTGTTCTGTGGTCTGTCCTTAGGTTGGGATCCCCCTACAGCAGACCCAGAGACAAGGATTCTAGTACTGGGGAGACATTCCCAGAAAGCCTGTGCACTTAGGAGAGTAGGGGATGGGAGACTGGGCTGGCCTGTCACAGAGCAGGAAAGTGGTGTGGCCAAGTGTGGCTGCATCGACTGGGGACTCTGGAGACAGGGAATCTCAACAGAGAGGTGTTAGGGCAGGGTGGGAACTGATTAACAAGTTCCTCAGGCTTAATGATAATTGTGATTTGCTAAAGCTTCAAAAACTGAAGTCGCTTGGTGCTCCATTCATTGAATATTTTGATTAAAGATTGATTTTGAACAAAAACACAACCAAAATTTTATTTTATTTTTTAAAAGATTTTATTTATTTATTTGACAGAGAGAGGGAGAGACAGCAAGAGAGGGAACACAAGCAGGGGAGCTGGAGAGGGAGAAGTTGGCCTCCCGCAGAGGAGGGAGCCCAATGCGGGTCTCAATCCCAGGACCCTGGGATCATGACCTGAGCCAAAGGCAGTCACTTAATGACTGAGCCACTCAGGTGCCCACAACCAAAATTTTAAACAATTCATTTATAAAAGTGAGTAGAGACACTTGGTTTGATTTATAATGTAGTTTTGTGAAGGCTCCAACATTTCTAAAATCTGAGCATTAAACTTTGAATGAGAAATCAGCAAATTTAAAAGGACAGTCATTTGGGAGCCCCTGAGTGGTCCAGGTGGTTGGCTATTCAGACTCTTGGTTTCGACTCAGGTCCTGATCTCAGGATCAAGGGATTAAGCCCCACTTGGGCTCCAAACTCAGTGCAGTCTGCTTGAGATTCTCTCTCCCTCTCCCCCCTCCTGCTCATGCTCTCTCTCTCTCTCTAAAATAAACAAATAAATAAACCTTTAAAAGGATAGTCATTCAATCTAAACAAAAAGTCACTTTCATGGAGTGATCTGTAAATTGCACGTTCTGTGGGTATCCATGTTGAAGGGCAATCTCAGGATATAAGCTTCTCAAAACACCTACTTATTTTTGAAGTGGACCTTGCTGCTCTCTCAGCATATTTCTATTGTTTTTGGTGGGGGGTATGGGAAGACCAGTGACAGCACCGGATGTGATGTGGTCCTGGAGTGAACGGTCAACAATTCCTGAGATGTTTTCTGTGCAAAGGTGTTTTTATTAAAGCTTGGAAACAGGACCTGTGAGCAGAAAGACCAGCCCTGGGGATTGTGAGGAGCTTGATTATATACTTTTAAGCCAGGGGAGGGGTGGAAATAAAAGAAATTTCCAAAAGGATTTTCACATGTCAAAGAAGACTTACAGGATCCTGGAGGCCTGGCTATTGTCCAGCTAAGATTGCTTTCTGCCTCTAGCATAGCATTAACATTAAGACAGTTGTTGGGCACCTGGGTGGCTCAGTGGGTTGAGCCTCTGCCTTCAGCTCAGGTCGTGATCCCAGAGTGCTGGGATCGAGCCCCGCATCGGGCTCTCTGCTCAGAGGGGAGTCTGCTTCCCCCTCTCTCTCCTGCCTCTCTGCCTACTTGTAATCTCTCTCTCTCTGTCAAATAAATAAATAAAATCTTAAAAAAAAAAACACATTAAGACAGTTGTGAGTTCCTTGAGGAATGTCAGCCTCTGCCTGTCTCGAGTATTTGTCAATGGGCTGCAGGTTGTAAAGAAATTTAATATTTTCTACATTTCTTTTCCCTCGGTTCTCCTCACCAATCTATGTGAATATATATGCAATATATATTGATGTGTTATGTATGAAAATCACTTCAGAAACATATTTACATAGTTGTGATTGCTAACATGTTCATAGCTTACTCTGTCCACTGAAATAGAGCACAGAGCTTGGATGAGATACATTGGATTTAATAGTTGGTGTATTCAAGTTTCACCACCTGGGTATTTTATTCCAAGGAGGAATTAGTTGTAACTGTGTTGCCTCTTCTCCATTCCTCATGGAGGCAAGCTTGAATCACCTTTAAAACAAAAACAAAAACATTTTATTGCTTTATTTGACACAAGCAGGGGGGTGGCAGAGAGAGAAGGAGAAGTAGGTTCCCCACCGAGCAAGGAGCCCAAGACGGGGGCTCCATCCCAGATCTTCCAACCTCAGGATCGTGACCTGAGTCCAGGACAGATGCTTAACCCACTGAGCCATCCAGGTGCTCCTTGAATCACTTAAAAAAATGGTGTGACATCTGCTGCTTACAGAGGCTCAAAATAACAGTAGCTTCATTAACAAAAGGGGCCATTTTTCGCTCTTATAAAGTGACTTCCAGAGCCTTGCAGCTCAGAGACTGTCAAAGTCCTAAGCTCCTCTTCCTTGTGCTCTGCCTGCATTAGTTCTTATTCCCCTGGTTGTCAAGATGGCCACCATTCCCTGTTACAGGCAGGGGGTGGGGGGAAGAGGCAGGGAGAAATGTTGCCTCCTGGCCAAGTGAGCCCCCTTAAAGACCCCCCCAAAGGCACTCAAGGCTTCTGCCTCCACGTCATTGGCTACCACAGGCAGGAAGGCTGGGCTGGGCCGGTTCCTTTAGAAGCTAAGCACGTGGTAGCTCCAATATGAGAGGGGTGCGGTGACTGGGTGGGGGGGGACCTGGAAGAGGTGTGAGGGAGCCAATCAGTGGTTCCTGATGCACTGCCCTCCCCAGAGAGCCCAGGATCTTCAGAGGCTCTCTCTCTTGAATTCCTATTGTTGTCATCGCCAGGGCAGAGGGTGTCTGGATCAAGAGTTTAGAAGAATTCATGTTGTCACATTTTTCATACTGTTCTCTGAGGAAACACAAGGATCTGCAGACAATAAATTATTTCCTACTGATAGTGAAGGTTTAATGTTCTTGTGAGACAATTCTGTCATTTTTATAAGTTTTATACCAATGATTCCCGATTCAAGGAACCCTTAGTTGGTAGAGCATGCAAACTGTGATTTTTTTCATAGCACCCATAGGCCAAAAGAAATACCTAGGGGCTCCTCTTACAAAGTAGCCAGGCCCAAATAACTTAATGATTTATGTTCTAACAACTTAGTGGTGATTTGAAAAACATACATAAACTCAAAGGAATAGTATTTTTTATTGTTAGATGGCCATGATTACTTAGTAATGGGACATGTACACCTTTGGGCACCAAAGATCCAATTTGGAATCTGATTTTGACCCCACCGTTCTCATGGTTTTCCTGTGATGCTTGCTTTTTAACAAGCTAATGTTTAAAAAGCCACCTTTCTAAAGATGATGACATCAACTAAAGGAATGTAGTACAATCTGCTGTTAAAATGGCAAACTATCTGAAGCTACTGGCCCACGGGGCATAGGGCAAAAGCCTCGTATTTTGGTGCATGCTTCTTGAGATTTTACACCCTCCGTAGCACCCCTAGAGGCTTGTAGTGGTCATCAGGGCTTCACGCACAGCTGGAAACCGTGACTTTCACATACAGAATGTTACCTGAGATCCAGAGTGACCCACAGCACCCGGTCAGCTTGGCTGGACTGAGAACACGGAGGGGAGGTTAACATGATGAAGCCATGAATGCACCTATGTGCATATCAAACCCTTTTTTTTTTTTTCCTTTCCAAACAAGATTTCCAAAACTTGTAAGACAACCCTGAAGCTGGATAGTCACTACATTTGTTACTGTCGCCGTGAAGGTCCGGGCAGCACTGCGTGAGAGAGGACAATGGCACAGAAGGACAGGCCTCAGCAGACAAAAGCAGAGACTTACATACACACTGTTATTTCACTGGGAAGGAATGGAGGATTCTCCTTGTAAGTAGCAGCTGCTTATGACAAATGTTTGGTATATTCGCTTGACCAAGGGCAGAATTTCACTCTGGGATTTCTTTTTATAACATGGAAAGACATCGCCCTTCTCTTTACTTCAAATATCGCATGAAATTCTCTTTATGGGTAAATTAGTTTAAGGTGTGTTTTGTCATGCTTCCAGCTCTTCTCTCTCTTCAGGTAATGGGGAAGTTACAGGCTCATGAGATAATTATTGTGGGATATCTGTGGGAACAACTGAACATTTCTCCTCATAAAGCCCTTTATAAGTGACTGTCTATGTAACTCCCTCCCAGAAATCAAAGCTGACCTGGCCATGTTTGCTTTGAATGAAAGTCCCCTCGTCACTGGCCTCACCGTGCATTGAACCCAAACTATTTTATTTTATTTTGTTTTGTTTTATTATTATTTTTAAAGATTTTATTTTTAAGCAATCTCTATACCCAACCTGGGGCTCAAACTCACAACCCCAAAATCAAGAGTTACCCTGAACTTGGAACAACTTTAATGGGTGGGGATCTTTTTTATGGGAAGGAAATCTTGCAACAGTTGTGTTATACTCTTCAACCTCTCTGAGAAATGTGCCTAAGGCAGTCACTAAGGCAGAGCTGCTGAAGAGAGAGAGGCTGAGAGAGACAGAGAGAGACAGCAGGTGACTGGTGGTGCTGAGAATGCCCGGGGGGACAGTTTCCTTCCCGGAGCCTTGTGAGAGGGTGAGGTGGCTGGCTCCTTGCTACCAGGGAACATGGAAGATGCAGACCTTTCTCTAACGAGGCTGCTCTCGCCCAGAAGCCAAACTTGGAGTTGAGGGGAGAGGAAGAGGGCCACTGGGAACTTCAGATAAAAGCTACAGTAAAACTGAAAAAATAAATAAAATGAAAAAAAAAAAAAGCTACAGTAAAGGTTGTTAAAGAGGGTCTGTTCTCGGTCACCTATGTGCTATCTACACTTACTGTGGTCTTTAGATTTACAGTATCAGAAACTAGATTTTTAGTTTGTTGTGGGACAATAACCCAGAGTAGCCAGCTTCTATTACAGAGGTAATATTACCATATTACTGCACGCCATTTGGTGCGATGGGCATTTTTTTTTTTTTTTTTTTTTTTTTTTTTTTTTTTACATTGCATGGAATCTGTGATTTTCTTGAGGCATTTACTGAACAAACCGCTAGATAACCAACTGGCTGTTTGGCTGCTTGGTGAGCGTAGAATTAAAATAAAGTTGCTTCTTTGTAGTTGTTGTTGTTTTAATTAAGATTGTTTCCATTACATTGGGTCCCACTTCACTGTGTGTATTTCTTGTTTCTGGATAACTGATATCAGTAACCAGACCCAGGCACCCCTCACTGCAGCACGCTGACTCATGAGACACCCTCCTTAGCCCGTTTCAGTCAGGCTCCTCTGGACCCTCCTCCCAACCTTGGGACTTCTGGGTCTGTCTTTGCATCAACCGATTTTTTTTAATTAAAAAAAAGTTTTTAGTTTATTTATTTTTAGTAATCTTTACACTCAGTGTGGGGTTCAAACTCAGGACCCCTAGAGTAAGAGTTACTTCCTCCTCTGACTAAGCCAGCCAGACATCTCCGCACTGACCAATTAAAAAAAATTAATTTCTTTCTTTATTTATTTCACACACACACACACACACACACACACACAGAAAGAGAGAGAGAGAGAGAGCAAGCACAAGCAGGGGGAGCAGCAGTCAGAGGAAGATAGTGAAACAGGCTTCCTGCTGAGCACGGAGCCCCATTTGGGGCTCGATCCCAGAACACTGAGATCATGACCTGAGCTGAAGGCAAACACTTAACTACTGAGCCACCGAGGTGCCCCTCTTCCCTGACCAATTTTAACAAGAATTTTGCTAAGTTAGTTTGGGAAGAATCCCTCACTGTGTATCTGACCAAATCCCTCACCCCCACAACCCCCAGGTGGTGCCTGATCTCCTTGGCTTGTCTTCAGCAAGAATCTGGTCAAGTTGCTTTAACCAGAAGTATCCTGTCACCCAAAATTACCTCTCGGTAATTTTACCACTGTCTCTTCGAGCCTGCTTCTTGGTTACAAATCCCCACTGTACATATTATATTTGGAACTGAGCTCAGTTTTGGTTTTTTTTTTTTTTAGATTTATTTATTTGACAGATAGAGATTACAAGTAGGCAGAGAGGCAGGCAGAGAGAGAGAGAGAGAGAAGGAAGCAGGCTCCCAGCTAAGCAGAGAGCCTGATGCGCGGGGCTCGATCCCAGGACTCTGGGATCATGACCTGAGCTGAAGGCAGAGGCTTTAACCCGCTGAGCCATCCAGGCGCCCCCTGAGCTCTGTTTTATACTGAGGTTTCTTTCCCCCTATCGCAATAGTTCCTGAAGAAAATCTGTTTTTAATGTTACTATCGGGCTCTGGTTTTCTTTAACATGTCACACTGACACATTCGTATTCTGAGTCTCTGTTTTTGCTAGAATCCTTGCATTTGCAACCCTGTGTCCCTTTTCCTTCTCCAGTGGTAATATTACAAGGGGTAAATCCATGCCCAGGGCGGGGAAGCAGAGCACCAGAGACATATCTTCCACAGAGTGAGTTTTAACACAGCAAGTTGGACAAAACCAGACCCTTAATTAGGGAACACAATGTACATTATTACACAGGTCCCCACTGGCCAGAACACAATTGTGACTGGGCCTAGCATAGTGCAGAAGGAGAGGGAGAACTTGGGTTACAGCTTGGGAACATAGAGGCTTTGTCTGAGCGTCTGGCAGCTCTGTTGGTATCATAATCCTCTGTTTACCACTGAAAGCTGGGCACTGTGTAGTTAAAAATGTGTAAGACGAAGGTCAGAGTCTTGGAGGAGACAGAGTTGCTCTGAAAGTGAAGATTGAAAGGCAAATGGAAAACCACTTAGGTTTGTTTCTCTCAGGTTTGATCACCCAATTCACTACTAAATTCCATCTTACAGTAATTAAATGGTCGTACAGCTATTTATAAAACTTTGTCCCCCGTATTTTTACAGGAAAAATAACATTGTTGTCATGAACCTGAAAATCTCTGACTTGTCTTTTATTGTTTAAAAAAAAAAAAACTTTCACAACACATATTTTGATACATAATTTGTTCAGAAGCAACTGTTGTCTAATTGTGGATATGACTTTATGTACCTTTCAGTTTTTAGGTGAAATGTGGGGATGTCCTTATCTCACCAATGGCTTTCCTAAAGTAACTTTCTTCCATAGATAATTTACTCACTTTATACTAATTTTCAGTAATACCCCTAACAAAACATTTGCCATACTCTCTAACCCATCGTATGCTTGACTCTCTATGTGCTGATATAAAATGGTATTATATCTGACTGCTAGTGAGTCTCAGTTTATTTTTAGAGTGATGAAAATGTTATAGAATTAGGTAGTGGTGATGCCTCCACAACCTTGTGAATATACTAAAAATCTCTGAATTTTACACCACAAAACAGTGAATTTTATGGTATGTAAATTATTTTTTAAAAAACCAATTACTTCATTTTTTGTTTAAAAGTGGCAGGTTGGAGCATCTGGGTGGCTCTGTTGGTTGAGTGTCTGACTCTTGATTTTGGCGCAGGTCATGATCTAAAGTATTGAGATCGAGAACCATGAGTGGCTCTGTGCTTTGCAGGGAGTGCATTTAAGATTCTCTCTCTCCCTCTTGCTCTGCCCCTCCCCTTTTTTGCCTGTGTGCTCTCTCTCTCTCTGTTTAAAATGAATACATCTTTACAAAAAAGTAATATGTTGGGGGTGCTGGGCTGGCTCAGCTGGTGAAGCATGGGAGTCTTAAACTTGGGGTTGTGGGTTTGAGTTCCATGTTGGGTGTAGACATTACTTAAAAATAAAATCTTTAGGGGCTCATGGGTGGCTCAGTGGGTTAAGCCTCTGCCTTCAGCTCAGGTCATGATCTCAGGGTTCTGGGATTGAGCCCCGCATTGGGCTCTCTGCTCAGCAGGGAGCCTGCTTCCCCCTCTCTATCTGCCTGCCTCTCTGCCTACATGTGATCTGTCAAATAAATAAAAAAAAATCTTTCACAAAATAAAATAAAATCTTTAAAAAATGTATTTTAAAAAAGCATCAGATTAACTACACATGCTTATTTTATCTATTTTCCCTTCCAAGAAATGATTAAAATTATAGCAGTAAAAAGTATATTTTAAAAAAAGTAAAACACTAAATACTTTATTCCAGAGGGGCAGTAGAGAATTTTTTTCAAGGCTTTAGCCCCCCAGGAAAAGGAGACACTAAAAAGTGAGAGATCATAACACAGTTTTGGGATATAGAGAGTGGGTAGAGGATGGTAAGTGATTTGGCAGAGTTGGAGAAATTCCGATTTAAGTGCTTTCAGG
Organism: Meles meles; assembly: GCF_922984935.1. Taxonomy (NCBI): domain Eukaryota; kingdom Metazoa; phylum Chordata; class Mammalia; order Carnivora; family Mustelidae; genus Meles; species Meles meles. The sequence goes on along the minus strand of NC_060069.1, from coordinate 30,434,301 downwards.
CGTGATGTTCCAAAAAAGCAGGCCAAAATATGTGCCACTAGGCATGGCAGGAAGCAGGACAAAAGCCTGGTGAAGCCAACATTCCTAAAGGGTTTTAAGCTTCAGTGCACCAACTTGGTCTGGTACCTGGAAGTTTATTATGGAGAAATTTCCAGACTCAGAATCTGTGGAGAGCACAGGAGAGATGGGCAGAGCTTGGAAAGGGGACATCCACACAGTCATGTGGTCTCTTGTCTCTCCTGATCACAGAATCAGTAGCAAAGTGTTCAAACTCCCATACCTTTCCTACTCCTTCCAGTCTGGAAAGCAGATTACTCTTCCCTGAAGAAAATGAATGACCCTAGGGGAAAATCTCCCAGCCATTTAGACATTGAGCTCTGGACAGTATGGCTGTCCATCCCATCAGCAAGCCATGTGCTTGTACTCAGAGTATCCAGTCACCTCTTGAATGCCTAACAGACAGAAATGGACAGTGAAAGATCACCAGACAAAGGAAAAGGCTTTCAACAAGAAGGAGAGAGATGAAAACAAAAGAAGGATGAAGGAAACTGAGGTAAGCTCACTAACTCGATTCAAGGAACAAAGCTAACAAAGAAGCAAACAAACAAAACAAGTAAGCCAGGAACCCCCATGTAGTATAATTACTATTTTCTTAGAGTTCAGAGAAAAGACTATGTGCTTTGAAAAAAGGAAAATCATCCAATAAGAATGAGGTCTTGGAATTTAAAAATCTGATTCCAAAAGAAAATATAAAATTCAGTAGGAGGTATTTGGTGAATAAAATAAGAAAATGTCATAAAAGGCAGAACTAAAAATCAAAGAATTGGCAGTTTCTTAGAGAGAAGAATGAGGAACAATTTAGAAGAACAATTTAGTTTTCTGTCTTGAATTTTCAATAGCCAATTAATAAAAGTTTTCAGACAGAAGCAAGAAAATGAGAGGGAATAAATTAATAAAACAACAGGAAAAAATACAGGATAGAGTGTTATAATTTTCCAAAGGATAATGATCCACCAAATGCAGATGAAAAAAGACTGATATTGAAAGAATGGGGGAGTTTTAGCACAACTGGGATAAAATAAGATCTTGAACATTTCCAGAGATTTTCAAAAAATCAGAAAAGAATGGAAATCTGAAAGGTCTAGAACTTCTCAACAATAGCACTAGAGGAAAAAAAAATACAGAAAAACAATACAGCCAGAGTTCTGAGGAACTCTTATTTTCAACCCAGAATTCTATACCCAGACAAACAAGCAACCAAGTAGTGAGAATAGAATAAAGCCGTTTTCAGGCATTTGAGCACTCAAAAAGATATACAAATACAGATAGAGATGATAGAGATAGAGATAGAAATAGAGATAGAGATAGATAGAGCTAGAGCTAGAGCTAGAGATATATCGTGTCTGTGTGTGTGTGTGTGTGTGTGTGTGTGTGTGTGTGTGTGTGTGGCTCCTTTCTAAGGAAGACTAACTAGAAGATGTGCTTCAGAAAAATGAGGGAGCAAACCAAAAATGAGAATGACATGGGGTCCAGGGCACAGGTGATCCTTTACAGCAAAGCAATGAAAGGAAGCCCCCACCTGCACTGGCTTTGAGAGCAACCAGTCTCAAAACAGAACATAAGAACAGAGAATTACAGAAGACAATAGATGGAAATGATTATTTGATATATTAGAATGCTTGAGAAAATTATTGGAATCTGTTGGAATATTTGGAAAAAAATGAGTGACACATAAATAAAAAACTAAGCAAATTAAAATAAACAAATGAAAGCAAAACAGGACAACTATTAACTCCAGGAATAACAAAGTTGTAAAGAGAAAGAAAAAAATCACAGTTGATCAGAAGTTTCTATAGGAAATATTTACACATTTATAGGAATATAGATACTGAGATAACTACATTCAGTGGATGAAGGAGACGAGAGAGCAAAGAGGAGAGAGTAAGAAAACCAAACCCTCATCAAGAAACCAAAATCCTTCAAAAAAAAAAAAGAAACCAAAATCCTTCAATAAACAAGTACATAAATGGCTGTTTATGAAATTATTTAACAATGTGGAAATAAATATAGAAAAAATAGCTTAAAAAAAGTTCTGTGTGGTTCCCTTTGGTGAGTGGGATTATGGAATAGGGTGAGGTAGAAAAAGGGTTGTTTTTCAACATAAGCCTTTTAAAAAGGGGTATGGGGGGCGCCTGGGTGGCTCAGTGGGTTAAGCCGCTGCCTTCAGCTCAGGTCATGATCTCAGGGTCCTGGGATCGAGTTCCGCATCGGGCTCTCTGCTCGGCAGGGAGCCTGCCTCCCTCTCACTCTCTCTGCCTGCCTCTCTGCCTACTTGTGATCTCTCTCTCTGTCAATTAAATAAATAAAATCTTTAAAAAAATAAATAAAAAGGGGTATGGTTGACACACAACATAATTCTTTTAATACCATTATAAATAACTTCATGCAGGTATTATTTTGATAAGTACAAAAACTAATTAAAGTAGTACTTACAGGGACTATGGTGTATTGGTTTGCTAGGGTAGCAGTAACAAAATACCACAAATGGTGACCTAAGTAACAGAAATGTATTTTCTCACAGTTCTCAAGGCTAGGATCTTAGATCAAAGTGTCAGCAGGAGTGGTTTCTTCTGAGACCTGTGAGAGAAGATCTGTACCAAATCTCTCTCTGTAACTTATAGATGACTGTCTTCCCCCCAAGTTCTTCTTATTGTTTCCCTTCCATGTGCATCTCCATGTCCACATGTGTGGGCACTGGGTGAAGGGTGTGTGGTTTGGTAGGGTGAGCTGGTATGTTGGTTTGGTTGGATCTGGCATACGGTTTGGTGTGAGGAGTTGGTGTGGAGTGTGCCTTGGTGAAGGATTTCACATGGAGTGGATTATGTGGGATGTGGAAGGTAGGGGACTGAAATATGTGGGTGTGTGTAAAGATATAGCGTCAGTGTGTGTGTGTGTGTGTATGGTATGGCTGTAGCCTAGCTTAGCTTTTGTTTAGATTTTCCTTTGCCCTTTGTTTTAGTCTTTGTTTTTGTCTTTGGCCTTTGTTTTGTCTTTGTTTCACTCTTTGTTTAAACTTTCTTTGGCTTTTGTTTGGTCTTTCTTTAGCCTTTTGTTTAAACTTTGTGTGGCCTTTTTGTAGTCTTTGTGTGGCTTTTGTTTTTAAGTGGATCTTGGCTGAGAACCCATCAAAAATACCTTTTGTAATGAAAAACCCGGATATATAATCTCTCCCTATATATTCTGCATGCATTGAGGTAGCCTCAACTCCCCCAGGGACCTGGCACAGACTTGGAGCCTGTTTCACACAACTGTTACTTGAAGGTAAGGGAATTCCATAGGTTTTCATCTAACTTCAGGTTGTCCTTCATCTTCAAGTGGCAACAGCATATTTTTGTGGGGGCCATTTCATTGTATTCCAGGGGGAACTTTCTTTAATAGCAGTCAAGATTGGGAGAACATAAAATGATGGAGAAAAGAGCAGAGGACACCAACGTCATTCTAATGTGAGCAGAGGGTTCCTCCTGGAGTTTTCCACCTAATGTTTGGAAATGGTCTGAGCTTGGGGAGAGGCTCCAAACCCACGCTCAGATCCTTTCGGGTTTAAAGCCTCATGTTTCTGGAGCTAGATTAATGGAACTATTAGCTTCTTCTTTTTCTATTTCTTCTTTTATTGTTTGTCATGATTTGAAAACGAGTTTTTTCTTCTTCTCTAGGAACAACTTCCCTCATGCAGCTGGGTTTATCTGTGGGGTATACTAATGGAACAAGAAAGCCCAAATCTTCTAAGAATCTTGCTCCCTGTAGATTAGCAACCTTAGATGGAAAGATGTTAATGCTTTGTCTTGTGCAGAATTTCTTAGACACCAAAGTTTTCCAGTGTTATGGTGGGTGGAACAAGGAAAGAAAACATTATGTGTCAAGGGAATAAAGCAATGAACTTGCCAAGAATATTAGGAGAAAAATAGCGGAAATTATTTTTACTGCTTTGTGAATGAAACAGGAAGAAAAAAGCAGATTGCTGTTAGCTGTATAGCTATGCTATTTTATGTTTATTTGGATTAAAAGGACAATGCCTTAGTGGATTTTAAAAATTGTTTCAGGGGCACCTGGCTGGCTCAGTCAGTAGAGCATGCAACACCTGTTCTCGGGGTTGTGAGTTCAAACCCCACATTGCGTGTGGAGCCTACTTGAAAAAAAAAAAAGTTTCAGGTTAGCAGAAAAATTCCAAACTATACATAAATCACTGTACAAAAACTATACAAAAATCTCCAGATCACTGAAATGTTAATATTTTGCCACATTTGCTTTATCATTCTCTTTCTTTGTATGTACATATACATATTATTTTTTCTGAGCCATTTGAGATTAATTTTCAGATATGATCAAAATCAGAAAACAAACATTAAGAAAATACTATTATCTAATCCACAAAAATCTAGGTTTTATCCACTGCTCCGGGTGTCAGTCCCAGATCATGCATCACTTGGATTACCATGTGTCTTTAGTCTTTACCTGACATGGGCATTCTCTTTCATGATCTTAACAAGTTAAAAGAGTACAGGCTTGTTATTTTGTTAAATGTCCCTTGTTAAAAAAATGAAACAAGATGGGATTGGGAGGGAGACAAACCACAAGAGACTCTTAATCTCACAAAACAAACTGAGGGTTGCTGGGGGGTGGAGGGGGTGGGATGGGGTGGCTGGGTGATGGACATTGGGGAGGATATGTGCTATGGTGAGTGTTGTGAAATGTGTAAGTCTAATGATTCGCAGACCTGTACCCCTGGGGCAAATACTACATTATATGTTAATAAAAATAAATAAACAAACAAATAAATAAAATAAATTTTAAAAATAAATAAATAAATAATAAATATCCCTTGTTTTGGGTTTGGTCTAATGTCTTCTCATGATTAAGTCCAGATTATGCAGTTTGGAAGGAATATGCTTGCATTTCAAATCATACATCTCCAAATTCATACTTGTATCTGACTACTTACTTTTTTTTTTAAGGATTTTATTTATTTATTTGAGAGAGAGAGAAAGAGAGCGAGAGAGAGAGACACACAGTATGCAGTGGGGAGAGGGAGAAGTAGACTCCCTGCTGAGCAGGGAGCCCAATGCAGGGCTCGAACCCAGGACCCTGGGTCATGACCTGAGCTGAAGGCTCAGGCTGACTGAGCTACCCAGGTACCCCTGATTGTACAGACTGTTAATTTGAAGTCTGGTTTCTTTAATGGTAACTAGAATTTTAAATGAGTACCTAAAATCTTACAAGAAAATACAAAAAAATTTTAAATCAGAGCTTTTACTGGTAATTCCCAAGTATTCACCAAAAGTGTGTAAGTGCTGCCCTGTATTAAAAAGGATAATTGCAACAATCTGTATATGAACTTGATAGTCATATAGTAAAGTATTTAACATAGATTCTTTGCATGTGTTATGTTCATGTCTACTGCTTTATGAGTGTTCCTTTCATGAACGTGATCATTCCTTTCTAAGCAAAACCATCTGCTGAAAACAGATACTGTTCACAAGAGTGGTCCTGGATGGCCACTCCAGGCTCCCCGGCAACCATTAGCAAGCTGGCAGGGTGCTGAGAAAAGAAAGAACTTCCATTTTGTTTGTAAGTTAGAAAACTTCTGTTTGTAGGTGGCTGGCAGTTTTATTGTTCTGAAGATAGAGACCAACTTCCTAGTAGATTTCCTTTGTTTGGGGAACGGTATTAAAATAGATTCTTAAGATTTCCAAATATAAAGCATCCATTTTCCCCCCAGAGGAAATGCCAAAGTCATCATAAATATAAATGTAGGGCAGTTCATTAACATGTTATATAATCTTTGTAGTCAAGTAAATGTATTATGGCTTTAATAGGACTGCTCCCTGGATGAGGCAGATAAATACTTTCTTTTCTAAATATGGAAGTAGATTAGAAATTTGGAGTTCTGCACATGCTACAATTTAATGTTGAGAAACTCGGCTTTTGCGAAAATGAACATTAGTTATTTTGATTGCCTTATCTGGTCCACAGAGATCACCTTGGAGTTTGAGAAAGAGACTTTTACTTAAAGAATTGTATGTTCCCATGATGAGCCATCCTGGATTGGAAAATGAGTGGCCTCTTTTTGTCATTCAGCCAAAAGAATTAGGGGCCAGGACATGGAAGGTTTGCAAGGCCAGAAGAGTCTTGTGGATGGGAATTGAGCTTTCCACAACCTAGAAATCTGCTGGGCTGGCTGGGACCGTAGGATTAGGTTCCATTGTATAGGCTCCAAAAGTGACCTCTTTTATTGGCTTCCCAGTCCTCTCTGGTTTCTGTTGCTCTGTTACCCCTAGTGCATTAGGTAAAACCTGGTGGTGTTAGCTGTGCTCTGGGTGGTTAAAAGACGAATCTGGGTTTTGTTTGCTTGTTTTTTAATTTTTAATTTAATTTAAAAACATTTTTTATTAACATATAATATTTGCCCCAGGGGTACGGGTCTGTGAATCATCAGGCTTACACATTTCACAGCACTCACCATAGCACATACCTCCCCAATGTCCATCACCCAGCCACCCTATACCTATCCTCCCACCCCCCAACAACAATGTGGATGGAACTAGAAGGTACCATGCTAAGCGAAATAAGTCAATCAGAGAAAGACAACTATCGTATGATCTCTCTGATATGAGGAATTTGAGAGGCAGGGTGGGAGGTTGTGGGAGGAGGGAGGGAAAAAGAAGCAAGATGGGATTGGGAGGGAGACAAACCATAAGAGTTTTATTTATTTATTTGACAGACAGAGATCTCAAGTAGGCAGAGAGGCAGGCAGAGAGAGAGGAGGAAGCAGGCTCCCTGCTGAGCAGAGAGCCCAATGCGGGGACTCAATCCTAGGACCCTGGGATCATGACCTGAGCGGAAGGCAGAGGCTTTAACCCACTGAGCCACCCAGGCGTCCCTTAAAGAAACTCTTAATCTCAGAAAAGACCAATCTGTTTTTAAAATGTACTCAGGATTTTGTTTTCATTCATGCATGATGAGGGCAGCAGATCAGATGATTGCCATTGTTACTCACAGTTCCCAAAAGGAGGATGCATGCCTGACCATGCAGGAAGTACCAGTGTTGATCAGGAGCCAGAGGGAATGAGGGGAAAGCATGAACAAGAACTTTATTGCTTTTTTTGTTTTTGTTTTTTGTTTTTTCAGGAAAGACTAGGTGAAGTGAGGTAAACAGACTAGGTGAATTTAGGATGAGCTAGTATGAATAATTTCTGGCACAATGTCTCCAGGATCAATAGGTGCCAGGGTATCAAGAATACAGAAAAGAAAATATAGTTCATATACAGCACCCACATTTGGAGTGAATGTGCATGGGGAAAGTAGGGCAGTATTCAGACTCTGAAGCAATAGCTTTTAAGACCCAGGACATCTGATGCAGACAGGTTCATGGAATGTGTACGCCAGTTCAAAAATTAATTATGAAGATAGATGGATTTTCAGTGATGCACAGCAGTGAGAGTATTCATTTTATATTATTGTGTAACAAATTATTACAGACTGAGTGTGTTAAATAACCATGCCCGTTTATTAGCTAACAGTTTTGTAATTAATTGTCCAGTAGGATTGGTACTCTGCTTAGGGTCTCACAAGGCTGAAATAAAAAGTGTTGGCTAGCTAGGCTCTTGGCTAGAGGCTCTGGGGCAGAATCTATACCCAAGCTAGGTGTTGGCAGAATTCACTTCCACGTGGCTCAGGTCCCTGGGCCCCTCATTTTCCGGTCAGCAGTGGTGGGTTGAACTCTTCTCATGCTTCAACTGTCTTTGACCTCTTTGTCATATTTTCTCTGATTTCAGCCAGAGAAAATTGTGGCTTTTTAAGGGCTCATTTGATTAGATTGGGCCCACCTAAACAATTCAGGATAATCTTCCTATTTTAAGGAATATCCGCAAAGTTTCTTGCTATGTAAGATTACGTAATTCATGGTGTCATCAACTAGGATTTGGAAATTGCTTGGGAGGGCCACGTTGCCTACCGCAGAGGGTTTATGATTAAATGTTGAGCACTTGGTTGAGAAGGCATTTGCAAGAATCTCCATTATAAAGTTACAATTTTTAAAAAATTTTTACTTATTTATTTTAGAGATAGAGAGATACTTGGTAGCGGGAGGAGCAGAGAAAGAGGGATAAGCAGACTCCATGCTGAGCACAGATCCCAATTCAAGGCTTGATCTGGGGACCTCGAGATCATGACCTGAGTTGAAATCAAGAGTCAGACGCTTAATTGACTAAGCCACCCAGGCGCCCTGTTTTTAATTAGAAAATGTTTATTTCCCTGATGACATCAGATATATTATTTGCAAATATCTTCTCCCAATTGATTTCATTTGGTTGATGGTTTCCTTTGCTGTGCAAAAGCTTTTTGTTTTAGTGTAATCCCAATAGTTTATTTTTGCAGTTTATTTTTTTTTAAGATTTTATTTATTTATTTGACAGACAGATATCACAAGTAGGCAGAGATGCAGGCAGAGAGAGGAGGAAGCAGGCTCCCTGCCTAGCAGAGAGCCTGACGCGGGGCTCGATCCCAGGACCCTGAGATCACGACCTGAGCCGAAGGCAGAGGCTTTAACCCACTGAGCCACCCAGGCGCCCCTTTTGCAGTTTATTTTTAAAAATTAATTTAAATTCTAAAGGAACATGCTCATCTGATTTGACAGAGAAATATTACAATAATTTTTACAGTTAGCAATACCGAGTTGTCAATTGCATCATTATTACTACGATTAGTTATCACCTAAGATAAATTATCAACTAAGACAACTGTGATATTGTGATTTATAAGAAATACATATATTTGGTCATTCACATGACCAAAACATATTTCTGTTGTGTGTTTGGTCTTTGTCTATGGTTTCTAGTTCCTAAAACCTTTGAAGTTTTCTACAAGGGCATTAAAGTATCTTGTTTTGTGTTAATTAGATGAGCTTGGAAACGCCTTAGATACATGAGGATGGGGGCAGGGTGACAGGAGAACCAACCATGTGTTAGAGAGATGGAAATCTCAGTCCTGCTCCCTGGCCTCTGGGGAGGGGAGAGCCGTTGAAGGTTGAATTGGCCAATGGCCAGTGACTTAGTCAATCATGATTGTGTAATGAAACCTCTATAAAACCCCAAAGGTTTGGAGAACTTCTGGGCTGGTGAATGCTTGGAGATGTGGGGACAACATGTGCCTGGAGAGGACATGGAAGCTCCTCCTCCTTTCCCCAAACCTCATCCACTGTATCTCCTGACCTGGCTGTTGATAGTAATAAATGTTTCCCCCAGTTCTGTGAGGCACTGTAGTAAATTAAGGGAACCTAAGGGCGGGGGTGGGGGAGAGGGTGGAGGTTGTTAAAACCTCCAAGCTGTAGCGCATTGGTCAGAAGCATGAGTAACAGCCTGGGGTTTGCCATTGGCCTGGAGTCTGAAGTGAGGGGTGGGGGGTGGGAGGCAGTCTTGTGGGATGGAATTCTTAACCTGTGGAATCTGATGCTATTTTCAGGTAGATAGCATCAGAACTGAGTTGAATTCCCTGACACCCTGCTGATGTCCCAGAATTGCTTGGTGCTGTGTGCGTGATGGGGGGACATGCCCCTCCCCCACAACATTGGGATTGGGTACAGGAACCTTAAAAGAACAACCACTCTGAATGATAGGTTTCTTTTGCAGGTTACTTTGTATCTAGAAGACATCTTTGTTCAAACAACACTCCCAAGATCTGATATATAGTAAGAAAGAAGGGGTAAATGGTTATGGATGGCCACAAATCTCCATATTGCCCGGGAAGCAAGATCAATACTGTGAAGTTCTCAGTTTAATGCCTTATCAAATTGGATTCCTTCCTTGAGTTTTTAATGTAAAAAACACATCTCTCTTTCAGATCTCCACGGGAGGAGGACATTCCAACTCCTTTCTTGAGATGCTTTACTTAATTGCTATGATTTGCGTTTTTGAAGCCAGACTCCAAAATTTCATTTATTTTAGGACTTCCATTCATTAGTGTTATAAGCAAAAATCAGATTTGTAGACATCAGGTTTACTAGGAGAAGTGATTGAAGAGTGTTTATTTAATGACAGTGAATTACCTGGACATATAGCATTCTCTATAATGATAAATTAAGTTTGCATACAATTTTGTTATTATATTCTCTTTCTAGTCCCCACATGACAGGTAATATCTTAATTGATCATCATAATCCTTCCTAGAATGGTGAAAGTGAATCTCTGTGTATAATACTTTTGGATTAACTACAACTTAACCAAAATGCTAAATTAACCAGAACACATTCTACTGCTTCACTTTTAGGGAAAAAGGAGCAAATGATACCAAGACAAGTTCATAACAGAGATCTAATCACCAAATGTGTACAGATGAAAATACAGGTACAGATGAATTTCTTGTACTCTTTTGGATCTGCATCTAAATTACTGTATAATGATTACTAGTATTTAAAATGTCAAAGTAGAATGCAGAATCAGCAAAAGACTGAGCAATCAAATTTTCAATAAGAGTTAAACACTTTAGAAAAACTTATTCCAGGTGTTTCACAGTATCCTAGGTTTTGGGAGATAGAGATATGGAAAAAAATGTCTCTGCATGAGAGGGATAATGACCTCAGCCGCCATTTATCCACTTTTGGCAAACTCATGCACTATGAACACATGGGGGAAGAGCCATTCCGTGAAAGAGAGACTTCCTTCCCCTGCATCTTCAAACCCTACTCAGGAAATTCCTTCCATTTCCTTGAAATGCACTGAGAACAAGCTTCATATGTAAGCCTGTCAATGGGGAGTATTTACACTCCAAGTGGCTCCAGAGTTTAGTGGACCAGTGTCCTCCCCATTGCCACTGTCAGGTCACTGCTCCTTCCCTCTCTAGCTAGTCTTCTGTTCTTTGAAACTTGTGCTTCATAACTTGTGCCGGTCTTCACCTGGCTTCTAGTCATATCTTCTCCACTGATGCTTCTGTAGTCAGCCCCCTACCCCCTGCCCTCCCACCTCCATCCATCAGCATACGTGACTTTATGTCCATATGAATGAACGATTTACCCTTCCAGTGAATTACCCACTATTCCTCATCCATCCATTGCATGCTATGGAACTTGGCAGTTCTTGAAACGACTCCATTCTGAATCCAACGGTGCAAACATCTAGCATTCATTCACAACCCTCCTTTCCTTCAGCTTGCTTTGTTAAGTACTCCACCACAACTATTCTTCTACTAGGTACTTGAGTTGATTTTCCCTTCCATTTCTCCATCAATTTATGAATCTGTTCATCAATTGCTCTTTTCTACCTATTTTCTTTCTATTACTTATGGATTCTGGAATCCATCTTTCCAATTATTTTCCTGCAAATTATCTCCCAACCCTAGATGAACCACGTGTCTTCTCTCTGTATGCACCCTGGCTGTTGAGAACAACTGGGGAAAAACAGTGGGGCAGACTGTTACCACTACACATTAATGGTCAATGACCCGAACCAGGTCATCATTACTACCTGGCAGCCTGGTCTTCAAATGTTTACAAAATCTCTTTTATTCTTTTCACATTTTCAGCTTTGTCATTCTCAGGTACATTTGCTTCCCATTTCACTGGAAAAATGGAATCCATTTGATGGAAACTTCATGCAGTCAACTGTTTTCCCTCTTCCAACAAAGGCTAACCCTTCTAAATGTGCTCTGTACTACATCTCCTCAGGGTTTTCTTAGGCATACTAATTATTTTCTCTCTTATTTTATTTCAGTCTCTTCCTCTCAGCATTTATGCTTCTGATCAGTCTCATTATAACAAAGAAGTTAAATCAAGAAGCCAACCAATTCTCCCCCACCCCCAACAACAATAACAAAAAAAGTCTGGAAAACACATACTCCTCTAGCTACTACTGCTCTCCTGCCCTTAGTTCTCAGATCTCTGGCCTGAGTTGTCTACAGTGTCTCTCTTTATCCTCAGCCACTATTCTCTTCACAAACCCTTTAATTTACCTTCTGTCTCAGCCATTCCATGGAAACATTATTGTCAAAGTCATCAGTTATCTCCATATCACTTAATTCAATGTACTATTTTTCTTTTTTTTAAACTTTTATTTATTAAGTAATCTCTACCCCAATATGAGACTTGAACTCATGACCCCAAGATCAAGAGTTGCATGTTCTACTGGCTGAGCTGGCCAGGTGCCCCTCTATATATTATTTATAGTCCTCATATCACACCACCTCTTAGAATCATTCTGCCAAGTTGACCACTCTCTCTTTTGAAACTCTTCCCTTTGGCTCTTATGATACCACACATTCCAGTTTCCCTACCCTATTCTGACTCTTCTCTTTACTCTTTGACAAATACTTCCCTTCCGCCTGCCCTGCAAATGTGGGAGGGTCCCGAGGCACTGTCCTACCCTCTCCTCATTCCACATTCTGCCACCGGCTATCCCATCCATGCCCCTGGGTTCAATTTCTACCTATACTCCCAACAACTTAAATTCTGTCTTCTACCCAGATTTCTCTGTTGAATTGTTCACTTGCTATCTCCATCTAGATGCCCCTCAAACACCTCAACTCAAGTGCACCTAAAACTGAACTCATGATTCATTCTCTTTCCCTAAAGCTTCTCTTCTAGAAGATGCTTCTACCACTCACCTAGTTCCATGAACTAGGCACCTTGGACTCGTTCTTGACCCCTATTCCTGCTTCTTTGATTAGATGAATGCTTTCAATATAATAGACTAAATATAAAGATGGGAGCATAAAAATTACTACAAAATGGAACAAAGATAAGTGACATTTTATCCATCTGAGTAAGTCTACCAGTGTAGCTGCTATTGAGTGAGGCAGATTGTAGCCTTGGACACAAAAATTCAACAATCTGGTTCTCATTTCAGCTTCTCTCTGGCTGGTTCTTTTCTTTGTCTTCCTGAGACTGATGCCCTTTGGAGAACCCAGTTTAGCAGCTCTCACTTTCCCTGAGCTGTCAGTGGAGCAATAAATCTGTCCCTCAGTTAATCTAGGTCTCCCCCTTTCCCCTACTGCTGTGACCATAAGCCAAATTAACATGTAGGTTTTTCTATAAGACAATGTAAATCTGGAAGCTTGGTTCCCTGTACAGGAAAAAGGTGGGCAGGGACCAAATCACAAGGAGTCTTGTGTGACATATTAATTAAGAAGCACAGAACTTCACTTTGTAATTGCAGGAAGCCTCTGAAGTTTTTAAGTAGGAAAATGGATACATGAGGAAACAAACTCATGCCTTTGGTTCTTTCTCTTGGACTCTCCTGTCCCCTGTTTATAGAAAATTGTGGAAATAGTCATCCACATAAAATTCTAGTGTAAGCTTCCCTACCCATACACCACAGCAATGTATTGCATAATTTTTAGAAAAAACAATGTCATGTTATCAAAATTACATTCAAAAAATTACGATACTTCTTACATGTTTATCTGCCACCATTATAATAAGCAAGGTTTTTGCTTCCAAAACATTTGCTGAATACATTAGCTATGTGCTAAGGATACCAACCCAGGGTCACACTTGCTCCTTTCCCTGTAATAGCGGGAGTAGGTAGTTTGTTGTCAGAAAGGGCTCTGCATAAGTCTATGCAAGAGTGGACCACTGTGCTGTGTCCTTGTCGCCTGGCACGGAGCAAAGCAAGCAGGGCTTTGTTCTCTCTCCAGATGGGCTATCACCCCCTAGACAAACCGAGGCCCTTTTATGCTGTTATCTGAAAGCCTCAGCTGCTTCCCAACTCAGTGCTGGAGTTTGGCAAGATCCTGCTCTCTGTCAAAAAGCACCCTGATTCCAAATAAATATCTGTATGAAATGTGGAATGAGTTTGCGCCACAGTGATATTTCTTTTTGTAGTGGAGGAGCTGGGGCTGAGCAGCCTTTGGAAGGCAATGGTAGGTGAGTGAGACCGCTGAACCTCCAGGTTTTATTCCAGAAACAACTCTTCCACAAAGCATTCCTCAGGTGCCAGCAGCAGGGACTCTGACAGCCCATTGGGTTCCTTGGGCGGAGCTCCAGCCCAGTGTCTGTTCTCTGAATTCTCACCCCCTGCGTGTCTCCCAGGCCCACTGGTCCGCTGCCTCTTGCTCACCTTTCGCAAAGACCTTCTTTAACTCTCTTTCTGGGGGTCAGTCTGGAGTGGGCATTGATTTACATTTACATTTCCTTGCCATCATGTCCTTGAGGCCTCCAGAGTTAAGGGTATTTGTATAGAATTACTGGCTTATAAAGATAATTCTCTCACATATATATGAGAGAATTTTATATATTATATATATAACATATAAAATTCTTATTGGGGTTATTAGCTGTCTCCCTTTTGAGTCCATTTACCAGTGGGAAAAAAAAAGTCCCCTATGTTATGAACCATACTACTATACCTATGTGGGTCTGTTTCTGAGCTGTTTGGTCTCATTGATCTATTGGTCTATTTCCAAGGCAATACTTTATTGTTGTTGTTGTTTAAGATTTATTTATGTATTTATCTGAGAGTGAGAGTGAGAACCAAAGTGAGAGAGAGAGGGAGCATGAGAACAGGGAGATGCAGAGAGGGAAAAAGTATCCTCAAGCAGACGCCCTACTGAGGGCAGAGCCAGAGGAGGTCAATCCCAGGACCTTGAGATCAAAACCTGAGCTGAAATCAGGAGTCCCACGCTTAACTGACTGAGCCACCCAGGAGCCCCAATACTCCATTGTTTTAATTAGTATAGCTTACGATGAGTGTCTCCATCTGGTAGGACAAGACCATATGTTTATTCAAAATTGTCTTGACTCATCTTGGTCTCTTAAAGTTTGATAAGAATGATGTAATCATCTTGTCAATGACATGAATATTTGATATTTATTGGAATAGCAATAAGTTTACAGATTTATTGGGAGATATTCAGTATACTTACATTGACTGTTTCTTTTGCAGCCTTCAAAAAAGATTTGCAAATTTCTTCATGAAGGTCTTGCATTTCTTTTATTAGATATATTTTTGCCTGAAGGTGTTCTGTGGTTTTGTGGTCAGCTTGAATGAAATTCTTTTATTTTACATTTCTAGTTGAATCTTCCTAATCTGTAGAAATTATTTTGATTTTGGAATATTGGTCCAGAAATCTTGTTTTTAATTCTAATTAGTTTGTAGAGTTTTAGTGTTTTGTTTTGCTTGTGGTTGTTGTTAAGATTTCACTCAAGTACAGTGTTGAATAGTGAGAGCATCCTTTCTGGGGTGTCTGATTTAGATGAAAATATTTCTCAAATTTCACCCCTGGTAAGTTGTTGTTATAGATATTTTGGTAGCTAGCTTTTAATAATATTAGGACCATCCCTTTCTCTTCCTTCTATATTAAGAGTATTTATCATGATTCGGTATCGAATTTTAGTGAATGCTTTCTTAGTATTTATTACCGTTCTTATTCTCTCCCTTATTTTTTTAATATGGTAAGTCATAATTACAGACTTCCCAAATCTAAAACATTTGAGATTTACCCTGTCTACTTTGCATTATGAGACATTTTACCTATCAGACTGGCAAAAATCTGAGGGTTTAATAACTTACTCTTATTGTTGAGGTGATGGGAAAATGGGCTCTTTCATGCATTGTTTGTGGAATATTAATTTGTACAAGTCCCATGAAGAGAAAATTGGAAAACATCTATTAAAATCTGCAGAATTACAAGTGCACAGATTCTCTGACCTAGTGATCCCATTTTTAGAGATACATCCCTCAGATATTGCATGTGTGTGAAATGATGGGTACACAACTTTATTCATGAAAACACCATTTGTAATAATAACAACAAATGGGACACAATCAAACTGTTTACTTGTAAGAAACAATCTTTGCTCTAACCCTTAGCAATTTGGAGGCATCTGCCATGCTTCCATTCTGCCATGTGTCATCATCAACACTAGATCCTCATAAGCATCTCAGATTTAACATGTTTGGCACACAGTATGTTCTCAGTTAATATGTTGAATAAATGAATGTTTCTCCCCTCTCCTGCAGCTTTCCCTACTTCAGTAAATGTCTCCATTGGTCATTTGCTCAAACCATAACATCAAATCCCACATCAGCCCATCCTTAAGTTCTATTAGATTTCCAAGACCCACCTCTGCTCCCCTGCCCTAATTGGAGTCTCTGTCCTCTGTCATTTGTCTCCTTGCTTCCCCTCATGCCTGTCTCCAGTCTACACTGCAAGAAGCCTGGCTGATCTTCATGGAACAAAAGTGGGAAGACTTACCTCCTCCAGTCAAGATCTTTCAATGCCTCCCATTCTTCCTATTCTTTAGCTCACCTTCATGGCCCTGCATGATCTTCCCAAGCCTTACCCTGCAGCCTCACAATGCTCCATCTATATCTTTTCTCTGTTTTCTCCAGTACATCAAGTTTTGGTACCTTTGTCTGGAACTCTGTCCTCCCCATTCATGGTGGACTCCGTTCACCCTTCAGATCTCAGACAGATGTCTCTTCATCAGGAGACCTTCCTTAGCCCCCCAGTCTATAATGATTTTGCCACTGTATTCTCTCCTAGTATCCCTCTCCCTTCCTCCAGAGCCCTCATTACATTGCAGTCATACCTTGGCTATTCCTTTCCTGAGATGGTCTGATGAGTCTCCCTCCCTTATCCCCTGAGCTCCGTGAGTACTCAAGCTTCTGTCTCATTCATCCCCAGCACTTCAACGCTCAACAAATGTTTGAGAATGGCTGAGTGTTAGTGTTGTATTTAGCTTCATTTACTTCAGTCTTGTTCTGTATATGATTTTTACATGTGCAGCCTGATGTCACCTGGCCCTCTCTCTCACCTGTGGTCACAAGTTATTTCCAAACTCCTCCTGACACTTCAGAAGGAGGTCACCAGCTTGAAAATTTACCCAAGATTGCTTGAGGTCTCCAGATGACCAGTATCTCATCTCTTTAAGACAGGGTCTGAGCATGCAGCCACCTTGCTGAAGGCCCCCTGGCTCCTGTCCCAGCTCCTGTTGGGGCTGCTACCACTGGAGATGTCTGGGGGTGCTTGAGACACTATCACATGGGCTGTGAGCTAGCTTTAGTTGGCATGTCTGGCTTCCTTGGGTTGATGCCATGCAATAAGTAATCTAACTTCTGGTGGCTTTCACTTGATATTTCAAACGTATTTTCTATGTTAGTACATCTTCTTTCACCTTGTAAAAGGGTTGTCTAATATTCAGTCAGTCTTCAAATGGCTCCCAAATAGTTCCGTGATTATCATTTATAAGAATATTAATAATTAAACAAAAATCAAAAACTTACTGATTCCATTGTATTTGTACAAAAATGCTGATTCTCTTGCACTTCTTCTCTCCTTTCATAAGCTAGCCAGATTTTAAGAAATCTATAGAATAATGAATGCTGTACTTTTCTGTTCCAACAATTTCTTGAAAGATGATTCCCTCTTGCTGGGGAATATACAGAAATTAAGTTGGGGATTTTCCTACCATTCTCCCCAGAAAATGTCCCTTCCAGTAAGTAAAAACCTACTTACTATTTCCCCTCCATATTCTTATATGATTGCTGAAAATGTATTTTACTTCTGTCTTTTCTCATAGAATTAAAGTTTAAAAGATTTTATTGTTAAGGAGTTCGCTTTTCAAAGGGTAAATGTTAAATTGTAAAATGGAGGCAAGGTTTGACAGAAATTCATTCAAGATTTGTAAGTATTCTAAGCACTTGAAGTAATTCTCCATGCTTTGAGATAATTTAGTATTTTTAATTAATTATTTAATTAATTAATTTTTGAGATTTTACTTTTGAGTAATCTCTACATGAGGCTCAAACTCACAACCTTGAGATCAGGAGTTGCACCCTCCACCGACGGAGGCAGACAGGTACACCTAATTTAGCATTTTAAATATCAGACATTTCATCTTGTTCTTGAAACCAGTCTACGAAAATTGCAATTCCTGGTTATTCCTATATCTTCCTTACTGTTTTCCTAATCACTTGAAGGCAAAGAGGGTGGCAGTGGGGGCTTTGATAAGAATTGATAGCCATGTACGGGGAGAAGTTGGGTAAATGAAAGAAAAGGCCTAAGAAGAGCATGTCCTTATTTGCTTAAGCCTTCTCCACTTTGTGAATTTATGGAGGAACTCTGTACTCTGTGAAGCTTATTCAAGGTAGGGGGAGAGAGGGCAAGCTAAGGAGGAAACATTCATATTCTCTCTTTTCTCCAGAAGAAGTTTCAGAATCATGGCAGGAGATGTGTTATGGTGCAGTGGAATCATCCATATAGGTTTGAAATTTTGTGCATGTGTGTGTGTGTGTGTGGGGGGGTGTCCTGCTGACACACTTGAACAGGAACAGTGAGGACAGGCTGCAAGCCCCCTGCCCTCAGCCACATCCAGTGTGACCCATGAGTGAGTGCACAGCTTTGGTTGGGGAGCTGTTTAGGCCAATGACCCCAAGATAGGCCAATGACCCCAAGATAGGGCTCATCACCTGTAATGCAAGGCATGCATGGGATCCAGATGTTGCCTCAAGTTAGACATGCAGGAGATGAGAGGACAGCTGGACCAGAATAGGCAACTACTGAACAGGGACTCTGATGACCAGTGGCTTTGCTGGGGTCAGCAGTAACTTGTGTCATTCACACTATGGCACTCCACGGCCAGCAGAGGAGGATACTACCCAGACTAGCCATCCCACCCACATGAAGCCATGAAGACTACCAGTTCTCCATACCCTTATCCACCTTTAGAAGGATCAGAGGGACGCAGGGAATAGTTCTGTCAAGGTTCTGAACTTTCTATTTATTTTATTTTTTTATGATTTTATTTATTTACTTGTCAGAAATAGAGAGAGACAGAGAGAGGAAAAGCAGGGGGAGTAGCCAGCAGAGGGAGAAGCAGGATCCTCACAAGCAGAGAACCTGATGCAGGACTAGATTTCAGGACCCTGGGATGGTGACCTGAGCCAAAGGCAGACACTTAACCCACTGAGCCAGTTAAGCTTAACCAACTGAGCCAGGCATCCCAAGGAGCTGAACTTTAACTGACCACTTTTTAGGAAGAGATAATTTATGCCAGAAGTGATCAAGGCAGAATAAATTCAGAAATTAGTTTTGTCTCTCCTTTCCCAGCCAATATTCAGCATGCTATGTGTTTGTAATACTGTACCAGTTATATAATTATAGCAAAATGTAAAAGTCCTTTTTGGGGGGGTACAATGGAGATGATTTTGAATAAATTTAAAATTTCTTACTAAAAAATAAAATAAAATCTCTTGCTTTGGTATTTTTTTAAGATTGATTTATTTATTTGGGAGAGAGACAGATTGAGAGTGAGCACAGGGCAAGGTGGAAGGGAGAAGCAGAGGGAGAGGAAGAGAGAAACTCAAGCAGACTCTGTGCTGTTCATGGATCCAACCGGGGGCTCGATCTCGCAACTCATGAGATCAGGACCTGAGCTGAAACCAAGAGTCAGACACTTTACCAACTGTGCCACCCAGGTGCCCCATCTTGCTTTGGTTTTTAATTAAAAATTTTCCCAAGTATATATTAAGCATCCCATTCCTTAATTCATATAGCATATTAAGTCCTTGGGACCGATCATAATCATCCTCTGCAGTTTTGTTTTCTGAAGCCAGAATATTGTTCTCACATAGGCATCAGACTCTGATAATCAGGGTGAAGTCTTGCCTCCTGTCTCTCCCATGTTGAGTTCCTTAAAGGAGACAAGCGCAGACACTTGCTCACGGCTCTGACTGACCAGAACTGAAGGAATGTTCTGTTTCCCCAGTCCTGACCTGCATCCACTCTTCACTTCACAGAGCCTGTACCCATTTCTATGTTTGACTTCCTATGATGCCATAAGGAGTACATGGCTGCAACATGTCAGCTCATTACGTGCATTGTCTTTCCTTGCCAGAGGACTGACTGGGACAAGGGTCACATGTCACTTCTATTAACTAGCCCATATTCCAATTCTCTTTTAAGAAAACATGGTGGAAGGGAAGGAAGGATGGATGAAAGGAAGAAAATCCATTTTATATTTCGGGTGCTAATATTCACCTGCAGTCTCCTTAGGGAATAGTGAAGCTATATGTAAAAACAGCTGGTGGTTATATAGAGATGCTAATGGCATCTCTAGAATGTGTAGTTAAATGTGTGTGTTGACTAAAGCTTGCTAATTAATTTGCATGAATTAAGAAAAGATATAGTGGGTTCACAGAGTCTTTAAAATTTTTTTTCTAAAGAACCTAGTTTTATAACTTTCAAGGTCATTTGGGGAGGTTCCTTTCTGTGTTGCCCTTCTCATTGAAAAGATACTGTTGTCTAAGCCAGAACAGAGGTCCCTATGAGGACATCTGGAGACAGCACTTGTGGGAGACATCTTTGTTCATTTTCTCATTTTAATCACGTGTCAGGTGTCAGAACATTGTTCTGAAACAGGCATTCAACAAGGACAGAAAATTTAAGGAAGCAGTGAAACAGTAAGTGTAAAGTAAAGCTTCCAGATGCTTCCCTAGAATTATGTACAGCACACCAAGTTCAAAGCATGAAAGAAGGAGTGATAATTTCTCTTTGGGTTAAGGGATGCTCTGGAAAGGTTCTAAGAAGTGACCTGCCTTTGGGCAAAGATGATGGAGGTGTTTGCTATGTAATTGTTGGGTGGGAAGGAACCAGGGGAGTCCTATGGATCAAGCTCCAAAAGCTTAAAATAATCCTACTTCCTGGGATCTGGGTCCAGCTGGTTTGAGCTGGATGCACACACCAGGGAAGAGTCTCTTCTTGAATAAAGCCTTATTATTAAAGAAAGGTCATCTCCTTATGGACTTTTGCCTACATCTCATTGGCCAGAACATGATCACATGGGAAGCTGTACATATTTAACTGGGCCTATCATGGTACCAAACAAAATCCAAATTTGCTACTGAAGGGAAGAGTGGATATTGGGCAATCAACTAGTCATACTGACTGTGATGAGTTTGTTATTTTATTATTATGATGATCTTGGAGCATTTATTTCTTCAGCCTTCAGTTTCCTCATCTCTAAAATGGGGTGAGTAGGGACTACCTAAAATGATTATCTTGGGAACAAAAAATAATGGATATAAGGATCTGGGACATAGCAGTTATACAATAAATAGTGTGTGTGTGTGGAGGTTCTTGTTCTTATCCCTTTGGTTCCTCTCCTTCATTCCCTTTTTCTCCTTCCTCAAATATCTGCCTTACTTTCCCTTCTCTAAGTTTTAGAGTATATGGAAACATCTGGAAAGTGTAGAGACTATATTTTACAGTTTCTAATTAAAATTCTTCATCCTGCCAGATAGTTCATATTTGCTCTTCAATTAGGTGATATCTTTTTTGAAAACATCATGTAGTGTTTATAATGATTTGTCTTTAGCCATTAATGTAAATAAGGATGTAATTAATGCTCGAATTATATGTCATCAAGATACATACTGAGATTCTTTGAGAATGTGTCTGGAGAAGTCCATAGAATTAGGTCATTTGAATTCTTGATGAAAGGGTGATAGAATTTATTAAGTAAGTGATTTACATAAGGTTGAGCTCTAGGTTCTTTATCCACTCTACTTAATATTTTCAAAGGCTCCCTCAGGTATTAAATTTGTTTGTTCTTCCCCTCTGTTGTGTTTGTGTCCCTAAAATTCATATGTTGAAATCTAATCTCCAATGTGATTGTGTTAGGAGGTGGACATTTGGAAAATGATGAGATTATGAGGGATAAGCCCTAATGAATGGAGTTAGTGTCCTCATTAAATGAGACCCCAGAGAGCTCCCTTGCTCATTCCACCATGTGAGGACATAGCAAGAAAAATGTCATCTCCAAAATAGGTCATCTTCTCACCAGACACTGAATCTGGCAATTTGGTCTTGGACTCCCAAACCTCCAGAACTGTGAGAAATAAATTTCTGTTGTTTGTAAACCACCCAGTTAGATAAATAAATTGAGCATATTTATTCAAATTGTGTTTGCTTGCTTATAACTGAAATAATAGTGGTTAAAATGAGGTGGAAATTTGACTTTTCTCATGTAAAAGATGTCCAGTTTTAATGAAGATGTAGATTTTTTAGAGGTTAGCCAGACAGGCTCTTGGTTAAGGGACAGTCAAGTTATAACCCAGCTATCCTACGACCAGAGTTGGAGTTTTGACCACAATGCAAGCTGCATCCTGTACGTAGATATATAAGAAGATTCAAATGTTTAGGTATTAGGAAGCCCCCTAAATTAAAATACACTTAATTTATAATGTATTGTGAAGAAGTGCCTGGATTGGACTTGTTTATTAAATGTCACACTATCTTAAAAAATAATTAAAAGGATGTTCAGTATTAAAAGTTAAACCTAGAACAGCAACTCCACAAGTCAATGGACTCAGGCCCCTCTAGTCTTTGTGCTCTTCCATGGGACTTCCTCTGAGGTGCTGAGCCATGATCCAAGATGGCTGCTGTGCCCAAGAATAGATTGCTAGATGGTAGTTTGTGCCCATTTTTAACTTCACTAGATAATATCAAATTGTTCTGGAAGTCACAATCTTTTCAATCACATAAGGAACATTTAAAAATATTGACTACGAACTAGGCCATAAAGCAAACCTCACACATAAAGAGTCATTATCATACACACCACTTTCTCTAACTAGAATGCATTAAAATTAGAAGGTAATTTACACTTGGAAATTTTGCGACAGTTTTTTATAAATAATGGATGAATCAAAGAACTCAGCCATATTTAAAATGGAGTAAAAATGACTTACATGAATATCTGTGGTATCCAGATAAAGTTGCTCTTAATGGAAAAGTTATAACCATAAAAATATATGTGAGAAATGCTCGACTCAAGAATAGAGAGGGGAACCTGGCTGTACCAGTCAGAAGAGGGTGTGACTCTTGATTTCAGGGTCGTGGGTTTGAGCTCCCTGGTGGGTGTACTTTAGAAATAAATTAACTTAAAAAAAATAGAGAAAAAAACATGGACATAAACCTAAAAAACTTGAAGAAAAGAAATAATACCTACAGAAGCTAAAAAACTAGAAAAAATGAGAGCAAAGACAAACAAGAAAACCAAGAGTTTGTTTTTGAAAAGAGAAACAAAGTAGGATAACTGCTGGCAATATGACTGAAGAAAAATGAGACAAGATGCAAATATATGATATGAACAATAAAGGGGGCAACAACTATAAATTTATTACAGCTTTTAAAAGCCATAAGGATGCTATAAATAATGTATATATCTATAAAACTTAAGTAAATTGAATAATTTTCCAAATATGTAAATCTGAACCGTATGTAAGGCATGGTCCTGCGTTTTATTAACTATATATTTATATGTAAATATTATCAAAGAAAAAATGTTAAATATTTTGTAAGTCGTTAACTATGGGATTCAAATTTAGGAACTTTTATTTTTATCCATCCAAGTTTTCTGATTCTCAACAGTAAATATAGATTTTAAAGCCCACTAAGGGCTGGTTGAGGAGGGATGGAGAAAGCCCGCGGAGTTCAGAGGATGCTCGGAGTTCACATTCTCGTGTCCTATCATGCACCTCTGGCTCTGACAGGGAGGTCCAGGCTGCTGTGCTGTGTGACATTCCCAAACCCATTCTTTACCTTTCCTTCTTCAGTGAGCTGTTTCTCCAACCTACAGGTTTTCTTACCCTAGGACAGAGACCCTTGCTTCCATGCAGCCTTATCCCATCCCCCAGGACCATCTCCAGTTGCCCAAAGTCCGGGCTTTTGGGGAGAGAAGGGCTGAGCACAGGGGGCACAGATAGTGTTGGGCTTGGTCAAAGGACACAGGATGTTGGAGTCCCACAGACATGGATTCATACTCCTTGTCTGCCTCCTTTTGTTTTCTGAAGTTGGTCCTGTCCCTTAGCTTCCCTCCTCTTCAGTTTGTTGGTGATAATGGCCATGTTCTAAAACGAGGTAAAGAGGTTCTAAACAAGGTAAAGCAATCACCATACAATGGGTGCTCAGTAAATGTGAGTTCTCGCCTCTGCTGTTACTTGTCTGTAGTTGTAACTAATTTTCTAGTAAGTCTGGAGTGTTGGGAAAGGATGATTCACCTGTGTGCTGCTGTTGCTTAGCCTGTGGGGCTCAGCATTCCTAAACTGGAGCATGGTTGGGGCAAAGAGTTGGAGAGGCAGAGCATATTCCCAATTAATCTGTTTACCCCAGTTAAATGCCGTATTTCTGCTACCAGGAGAAACAGTAGCCAGAATCTTTCCACCTACTATAAATACTTCACTAAGGGAAGGAGGGTATGAATTTTCAGCTAATTGCCCCAGAAGAATGTCAGGGTCCAGGGAAGAGAACGGCTTTTCCTTTAAGGAACCACACACAGAGGATAGCAGAAGTGAGGCTGCCCCCTGCTGGGCACAGTAGGGAAAGGCAGAGGGTGAGAAAAGTCACGGAACAAGAATTTGAGAACTTTCTCCTGATGTGCCGGGGGAAGAGATGGCTGGATGAAGGTCTGGACAGGCATGGGGTTGGACATGGCATCACATCAGGTGGGTGGGAATTGAGAATTCAGTCAGAGCAGGAATTCAGAGTCACGGGAGACTTTAAATCTCCCTCTGACCCCATGCTAGTCATTCTTAAAAATTTGGGACGCGTGCTAGATCTTCTGCTATTTGTGATGAATGCCTGAACCATTTGGGAAAAGAAGATTCCAGAAAGCTGGAGGAACTGGCAGATGTCCGGGTTGGCTGTGAAAAGTTGAGTAACATTGTCTCCATGTGCTGGGAGTCTAAAGAAGTAAGTCCTGCAGGTTTGTCCTGGAGTGTTTTAACATTTCCCCTGAGAGCAGAAACTTGAGCTGAACTTTGCCACATTGTGCAGGACTTGGGTAAGAATCTGGCAGATCTTTAAGGGTCTGATTGGGTCTTATGATGAATCAGACCCTAAGAATCAACCTTAGTTTCTCATTGGTCTAAAAATGCCTGTTTGTATGAAGGGTCTCTTTGGGGGTACTGCTAACCATATCCTTCTCTGCAAATTTAGAAATTCCTCTTCTAAGAGGCTGCTGCTCCTCCCACCTCTCTGGCTGCCTCTGCTGCTCCTTCTTCCCTTGACCCTCTCCTGGCAGTTTGAAGGTAGGCCCACTACCCCTCCTGGGAGCCTTCCCTCACCTGGCTACTCACTCAATTCATACTCACCACATCCATTCCCAAGGTTGTGCCTCTTTCATAAGGTGAGGGACTCTCAAGATGAAGACCATAGCAGTTGTGGTTTGGATGCTCACTTTCCAATGAATGTCCTGAGAGCCCTCAACTCACAGTATCCCAGATAATGAGATACTCTCCTTCCCTCTCATCTATTTAGACTACTGATGGTCTGATGGCATGACAATGTTCCCAGTCACTAGGACTAGATACTTCATGGTGAAGGGTAACTCCTGTCCCGCCTCATCACCTGCATCCAGCCACTCTCTCATCTCCCACACTGTACTGCAGACAGCGTGGGCTCTTGGGGGGGACTGTAGTTGACCCCTCTGTGTCTTTCTTAGATATCAACAATTCCCATACCTCCACAAATTCTTATCTTTGTCCAAACCTTAGGGTGAGATGTAATGTTTGTTCCCATGTTGCTTTACCTAATTCCCCAGCCCAGCATACTGCCCCTCTCCAATGGACCCTCAACACAGTTTACCCACATATTCTCATGTTGCACAGGATGTTTTCTTTGTATCCTCCATCTACACTGTGAGCTCAGAGTCAGCAGGACGTTTATCTGATTCTTGCCCTTTACTCCCTCAGGGTCTGGTATATAATTGGGGCCAATAAGTAGGTTTTGTGGCCATCAACACCCTTTGTTTATCCTTGCCTATCTCCCCAGCTTGTAGATAACTTTCTTGAGGACTGGACTAAGCATGATTCAGCTCTGTGTGGCAGCAGCTGAGCACTGTGCTGGCCTGACCTAAGTATACGTGTTGAAGTGAATGGTTGAAGGTAACCCCATTAATCACTTAGTGTTTACTGTACCTCGAAGAACTGTAACATGCAAAGATTTGGATAAAACAGGGGGTGCCTTTATCCAAATGATAAAGAGGGGCTAGAGATGGAGATGGGACTCTAGGAGAATGGAGTATGACAGGAGAGGAAGACTTTAGATGAAGAGAGGAATCGAAGAAGAAGACAACTGGTTCGCCAGCATGGAGGTCTTTGGGAGGCTATGGAGAATGATTTTTCTTTGGGTGGAGGGAACAGAAGCCATTTTGGAGTACACAGAGGAGGAGATGTAGAAATGGAGAAAAATAGTATCAATAATTTTTCAAGTACTCTGCCTATAGAGCGGAGGAGTTATAGAGAGGAGAAAAGATATAAAAGTGGGATCGAGACGGACTTTTCTTTTACAATGGGATACACTAAACTGTATATGAAAGCTGAAGGAGTGGATAAAGAACTAAGAAACTTAACTACATAAAAAATATTTTTGCATGATACAAGCAGGTAAAACTCCTGGAAAGAACATTTGCAACACACCTAATAGGTGTAATGCATGGTTTGGACGATACAAACTGAGATGGAAAAAAACGTTATTTTATTTTCTTTACTGCATTCAACTTGCTCCTCAGCCCTCATTTCTGTTTGCAGAAGACAGCCCCATCAAAACCCACAACAATTAGAATATCATCTCAGTGTAATTTAGTTGTTTTTAATGTATTCATCCCTAAAGCCCAGATCATCTTCTCTATCTTCAAAGAATCCATCCCTTCTCGGTGCTTCCCTCGACTTTTGTACATATTTCTCTTGATCACCATCACATGGTAATTACATACAGCACAACTGTGTGTCCAACTTGACCTTGGATTTGTTGAGAACAAGGACATTCTCAGGGTCTAATATATGCATGTTACTTGTGTATATTTGTTGACTCTTGTCAGTTAATAGTCATGTAAGTCCCCTATGTGCTACAGTGTTTGTAGTATTAGGTGGGACTATTTCTGCATTTGCCACATTCCTAAAAAGCATGTTGCAGTAATTAAACTATTTATTCCTGCTTGGGAGTTTTTTCAAGTCTCAAATTTCTCTTTGATTCTTCCTCCATCCACTTCTCCTCTTTCTCCTCTTTCTTTTTAACTGAAATAAGCTGAAATAAACAGAAAGATGCACAAAATTTAAGTGTGTACTCACTGAATTTTTTTTTTTTTTTTGAGGGGGAAGGGGCAGAGAGAGAGGTGGGAAAGAGAATCTTAAGCAGGCTCCACACCCAGCACAGAGTCAGAGGTGGGGCTCGATCTCACTACTTGAGATCATGACCTGAGCCAAAACCAAGAGTCAGATGCTGAACCGACTGAGCCAACCAGGTGCCCCAAAGTGAAATTTGACATGCATGTGCACCCAAGCAATCCCTCTCAGACCCAGATCCAGAACATTTTCTGGCTTCCTTGATGTCCCTTCCTAGCCAGACTTTACCTTCTCCAAACATAGCTGTGCTCTGATTTCTAGCACCATAGACTAGATTTGTCTGTTTTTGAACCTCATGTAGATTGAGTCATACACCTTGCATTCCTTTGTGTCCAGCTTTTTTGTTCAACATGATGTTTGTGAGATGCAAACATACTGATCATTCTTTTTTATGGCTGTGATGTAATTTTGTCTGAATGGTGATTATGGTTTTAGTACCAAACTATTATTACTATTATTATTATTTTAGAGAAAAGGCCTTTCCTAAACCTAAACTAATATTTTGCTATAGATATGTTTGGTTTTATAATATTTTTCCTACCCTAAATGGGTCATTAAAACATAAATGAAAAAGTATTCATTTTCAGAAAACATGATTAACAAGTATGCAAATAAGAATAAACCCTTAACTTAGTTCCTTTCCACAGAGTTGGGCAAGACATTGATCTTTCAGATTCAGGGTATAAGGCAAGGCTGAATGTTAATTTTGGACTATGGAAATAGCAGGAAGTAGGCTTCTTGAGTAGGAAGCTCCCCACCTGATGTGCTGTTTTATGTCTCCCCATCACTCCTTGCTACAATGATTTCTAGTGAGATGAGTCAGAAAACGACTAAGGAGGGTCCCAGACTCTCCAAGAACCAGAAGTTTACAGAGCACTTCAGCATACATTGCTGCCCACCATTCACCTTCCTCAACTCCAAGCGTGAGATTGTGGATCGGAAATACAGCATCTGCAAAAGTGGCTGCTTCTACCAGAAGAAAGAAGAGGACTGGATCTGCTGTGCCTGCCAGAAGACCAGGTAAGTGGTCTGCACTGCCCACTCAGCAACTGGCTGGGTACTGGCCTGCGGTCTCTTAGCAACACGCCCCCATCCTGTTCCGTTCAGTGATTTCTGGGCTGCTCTTCCCCTAAAGCCCTGCAGTCCGCTCCCTGTTAGGTTCTGCCACTGGAAGGTACTGAAGGGCCATCGAAAGGCGGGAGGGGGAGCAGGGCCTGCCTCCCTGTTTCCAGCTCCTGTCAGTATCCCTTAAGCAGCAGAAGAGAGCCATGGCGCCAGCCTCCAGCTTCTTTTGGCCCCCTCAGCACCAGACGCCGTGCAACGTCCCCTCAGAGGCCCAAGCTCCAGCCAGCTGCACCCCCTGCGGTGGTCAGAGCACCAGCCAAGCCACGGTCCCCTCCGAGGTCTGAGCGTCAACCACGCCCCCGCCCAGAGGTCCGACCACCACCAGCCAAGCAGCGCCCCCCTCAGAAGTCCAAGCAGCCGCCGCGCAGCAGCCCCCAGAGAGGGCCAGGCACCAGCCGTGGGGGGTCCCCCATCAAAGCTTCTAGGTTCTGGTAACACCATCTCTTCCCTTTTGTTCCCCCAGCCCTAAGGTTAGTAGTTGCCTCCTGTGTTTACTAACATCTGGATTACCTCAATGGCCCTCTCTTGACCTTACCAAACCTGTGTCAATTCCCTGCATTAAATCCCCTCATTGGAAATACCTAGTGTGGCTTGTTTTCCTCATAGAGCTGCCAGTACAGTACTTCAGATGACAGTATCCATTGCTTCTTTTGTCTAGGAGGACTGCAATTAATTAATTTACCAACTCAGAGTATCCGCGCCAGTAACAGATTGTGAGAGTGAGGCCATCCATTGCTGTACCTCAGAGGGGAGGAAGGGTGACTCTAGGGATATCTGTGCATGTGTAAAAATGCATGTGTAAAAACAGAGAGGTTTAGCCAGTTCATTTTTCCATCCTCCTGACACACTTCATCTGATGTTAATCTCAGTGGCAAGATCATTCATCCACTTATTCAGTCATTCAACAAACTTGATTGCCTGCCAGAGTTCCATATCTCATGCAGGGGGATGGGAATACAACAGTGAACGAGCTAGGCTGTGACTCACCAGGGTGAAACAAGAGAATAGTTGGTCAAAGTGTAGGGCAGTATTGCCTTAATACTGTCATAATCAGTAAGTACACTGGGCTATGGGAGCCTGGAACAGGCTGCTCATCTGGAGCCTCACAGAGGAGGTTAGGCTAGGGTACGCAGAGAAAAAAAGGAGGCTATGCAGAGGGAAAAAGTGAGCCAGAGACATGTTTATCTGTGCCATCTGAGACAGGTCAGGTTCTTCCTCCTCCTCTTCCCCCTTCCTGCTCCTCCTCCTTCTTCTCCTTTTCCTTCTCCCCCTCCTCCTTCTTCTCTTTTTCCTTCTCCTCCTCCTCCACCTCCTCTTCCTCCTCTACCTCTTTCTCCTCCTTCCTCTTCTTCTTTTTTAAAAATAGATTTCAATTTTAGATCAGTTTTAGGTTCACAGCAAAATTGAGTGGAGGGTACAGAGATTTTCCATATACTCCCTGCCCAAACACATGACAGGCTAATCTTTTAGTCCTTTTAATATTTGGAAATGAAACTGTTTTTCGGGTTAGTAGTGGGTGCTCATTGTATTTGAGATTCTCATACTTATTCTGCATAGCATGTTACTATGTGTGCATGTCATGCACTGTTTACCAGTTTAGGATGCAGAAGAATTGACTCAGGATCATGTTAAAAATACCCCCAGAGAATCTAATTCCTTGGGTCGCTGATGAATCCTGGAGATGTATATTTCCAAAAAGCAGCACCTCCTTCTCAGCATAGTGACACAGGTGGTACACAGACCCCCTTTGAGAAGCACTGATGCTTCCATCCATAATAAATGATCCACATTATCTGTAATGTGCAATAAAGACATGTGGAAGGGGCCATGTGTACGACACCAAAAGTGAAAGGATTAAACAGATGCAAGATCAGGTGAGGTTAATTTGTGAAGGAGGGTCTTTAACCCTGGAATAGGAAGTCGTATGCCGGGTTACCTAGTCATTAATCAAGATGTCCCAGGGAGCCTGAGTCCAAGGGTGATGGCCAGGTAAGTTAAGATATGTGGAACTGGTTAGGAAGTGTGAGAAGCAGAGGAAACTAATTGGATATATGGCAGGTATCCAATTACCTGCCTGTGGGGGTGGCTTCAAGTCACCATTTGCAGTGAGTTGTGTGATGGCGGCTGGGAGTTCAAGCAGGACACAGACAGGTGGAAGACCATGAAGGCCAACTTCATCTGTCTGCACCCATCCTGCTGGTTTTATCCACCTGAAGTCCAGAGACATCCTAATGTTGGTGTAACTTGATTCCCCGAGTTAACTGTTCTTATTAGGTTTCAGGCGGTCCTTGCCTTCTCAGTCCTTGTTGTTCAATGGGACAGGGGACCTGAAAACCCCTGTTCGTAATGGTCCACAACACTGAGGGTGCACCATTTGAGCCCTTCTCGAGACACTCATTTTTCCTTCTCAGATTTCCAAATGTTCCGAGGAAATGCATTAGAGCCACTGCTTCACCACACTGTTTATTCTCTCTGTTGCTACTGGTTGGCTGTTCCCAAATCAAAGGGGTGGGAAGGTTAATGGGGGGGGGGGGGGAATCATTCTTAAGCAGAGCTACTAAATTGCACTTGGAGAAAAGGTCAATAAAGAGCTTCTAAACAGACTTTCTGAGATAGTGCCATTCCCATTCCTGAGTTCTGACCTTTAAAGGTTAAATAAATACTGACAGAGACCTATTGGATCCTTTGTAGCTCCCTTGGATAGATCTCAAAAAACAGAGAATATTTAAATCTTAGAATCTGATTGCAACCTGATTGAACATGGTAGCATTCTTGTATCTGATGGGAGGAAACCCTGGATCTTCCTCTTAATTTATTCTACTTTCAGTTCCTCAAGATTTTAGGATTTCACAGGTCATCCTTGTTTAGGGTTAACACATGTTTCCTGGGCCAAGCCTCTCTTGGCTCCTCGGTGCTCTGCTTTAGGTGCAGGTGATCTGTGGTTTTGTGATTGATTTGGGGCCAGTCGCACTTTGAGCAGTGTGCCTTTGACTCATTCTTTCGCAAAATGTCTTGTACCCATTGAGCCCTGCACACCAGAAGCTTGGAGAACCAAGCTATTTCTACATGTATTTTCAAGCCTATTCATCAAAATCATGTGCATAGCACTGCACCAAGCTCTGGGCAATCAAAGGAAATGATGTATGCCCCCGGTCCAGCTGCCCATGGTATTTATGAGTTGCCCCTCCCTCAGTGATGCTGCTCTTCTCTCCAAGAACTACCCGAAGCTTGGCTGCTTCCATCCTGCCTGGTCCCTGCCTGGTCCCTCCCCTCCTCCAGCTGCTTTTTACCCTCTTGTCTCAGTTCAGCAGATGATAAAATCAAAGCCCAGGAAAGTAGCTGATTGCTAGAGGGTTAAGGTTCTAAGTGGTTTCAGGCTCTCCACAGAATTTGATCTTTCAGAAACAGAGTGCTTTAGCTTTGAGTCTCATATTAAAGCAAGCAGGGTTTGGTGTTTTATTGACCATGCATTGTCCCCAGTGAGACATGGCAGTGCATTGCTTCTAAAGGTTAGGACAAGCCCATTCACTGAATGACAACACGCTGGTTACATTGGTAATGGAGTAGAAAACATTCTACTTTCCCTTTGTCACTGTAGAAGAAGAAGAAAAAAAAAATATATATATATATAGCACACACACACACATACATATATAGTTTCGAGCTTGCTTGGAATTATTAGGACTGACAAACAACATGCATGTTTATAATGCAATTATAAACACTTACATACTCGACAAGCTAGAATTTACTTCTGAAGATCACTGACCCAGAGCAATTACTCTGATGGTCTGATGGTCTGCGTGTGCACTACAGAACCGGGTATTGGGGCTAAGCTTCAACCATTAGATGGGGGTACCTGTCTCCTTTTCAGGTGTGCAGACCGAAACTTACTCCAGACAATTTCTATGTCCTCTCTTTGTCCTTCCTGATACCAAAAGGTACACTCTACACTTTGTTCTTCTGGAAAACCATGGATCATTTTCTCTTTCTTTGCACAAGACTGGCTAAACTTGTCCTTCCAGTCCCTTTTCTGAGCCTTCCCTGTATTTACACAAGCAAAAACACTCACTTTGTACTCATGTCTTAGAAAGAATGTCTTACATGCTTGTGGAAAAATGCCACCCAGGCATATATTATGCTTAATTGTATCCTTATGTTTACACCCTGGCAATCTATTTTTGGTCTCATCAGCCAAACAGAATCAGAAATTCATCTACCATTTCCCAGGTAATGGCAGAGTTAAGAAAATGGTCTGAGCACTTTGCTCTTAGATCAGGCTCTGGTGATTCTTCCTGCCTCTCAGATCACATTATTGCTTTAATGAGTTTGGATGACTGAACCCTTGAGTCTTGCCCTATGTAAGTCATTAATTCCTTCCTGACCAGAAGCAGGCTTCTACGCATTGTGGTGGTCCCCAGAGCATAGTGCCTGTGTAGAGCAAGTACTCACAGAGGCCTGGGTAAAGAGAGGTCTTTGGTTCAATGAACTGTATCTGTTCTTCTATTCTGACAACTCCTGCCTGGTCCCATGTCCTTAATTTAGACCACATGATTAACTACTCTCTCTAACAGCCTTAATGGCATTGTTGTCCATCATCCAGCCACACTCATCCCACAAATCCCTCACCTAGATCAAGCTGATGGCCCATGTGCTCTACTTCAACTTCCAGCTGCTGAGTCCATTCATGGATGTGGAGAGTTGCTGAGCACAGCTAGGAAAAGCCTATCGCCTACAAGTGTTGGTGGATGAGCACCTGCCTCTCTCCAGACTAGTTTTCTTCCAGCAGCCTCAACATGTTTGTTATGATATGCATCTGTCTTTCAATCCTTCTTGTTAGGGGAGAAAGCATTTTTTACCTGAGCAGTTCAACCCCTCGTTTCCTCTGCTTATGTGTGATCTGTGTAATCTTCCTCTCCCCACTCATGTTTCCTCCAGGGTCTTGCTGAACCTCCCTGACAACTTCAGCCTTTTTCTATTGTCTAAAGAGAAAGCACTTTAGCTTTTAAACATATTGAACTGTCTCTTAATGACTGAGTTTGCCTCTAGCCCTGTCCCATCTCTCCTCTTCTCAGGCAAATTTTGAAAAATAGTGTAAATTCATCACCTTAACTTCTCTACATTGCATTTCCTCTTCAGCCTACTTTGCTCTGGTTCTTCCCATAGCACCTCAGTGGAGTTTCTCCTGTGCAAGTTCCTACAGCAGCAACAACGCAAGGGCAGGCAGTTCACTGGGGCAAGGAAGGTAATGCTGGAGGAACAGGGAAGTGTGACAGGAAAGGAAGCAGCTGGTTCTATGTTATCAAACCAGTTCTCACTGTGGGTTCCTGGGGCCTAATCCTGCTAAGGAGCCCTAGAAGCCAGTGTAAGAAGTGCACTCAGTTTTCCTATCTAAGCAGTAGGTGAAGGAACTGGGTTATTTATACACCAGGTTCTGTTAGTCATTGTTCAACCAACGCTACTTCAAGAGTGGAGGTATTTTCCTTGACCCTTTGGCCTACCAAGCAGAAGGCAAAGTGGGCTACAGCAGCAGGAAATAGCCCACAGACAGAGGAAGGCATCTGGAAATTCAGCCAATGTGCATACAGTGGTAAGGGCGAGGAATCATAGACAAAGCCCCAATAACATCTGCTCTAACAGCTTCCCTATGCTCTTTGTGCTGATTTACTTGATGAATGCTGAGCCCTGTCTTTATATCAATGGTACTGTCTGTTAAATTTGTTGACTACTCACTCGTCATGAAATTTTTTGTACTCTTGCCTTCCATGACCCTCCTGTTTTGTAATTCTCTTTGTGGACTTTCCTTCTGTCCTTTTTGTGAATCTTTCCTTTCCTGCAAATTGATAAACCTTGGAATCTGCTGGGGTTCCATCCTGAGCCTACTGCTTGGGAGATTTTTCCTTCTTTTATGACTAGCACACTGATGTCTTTCAAACCTTGCTCTAGCCCTAACATTAAACTCACATTTGGCCTGTTTGTCCAGCAGATCACTCTGGATGTTGCCAACCCCAGTTGTTTCCACTTGACAGCATTCCCATGAAGACTTGCTCATTTTCTCATTTCATCTCATTTCACCCATGTTGAAAACCTAAGCTCCATCTTAACTTTCAAACATCCCGAACAAATGAGAGCTAATTTTACTTCTAGAATTTTTTTTTAAACTATAACTTAGAGTATGCTAAAAGTTGATGAGAAGGTGTATGGACATGAGAGTGAGACTGAAAATAAAAGAGGGGGAATGGAGATCGTTGATAGAGTAAAGCTCCTTCACAGTATGTGTGGAGACTGACCTTTGATGGGAGCAGGAAAAACCATTCGGTTTTGCAAAGGAGAGAGAGACACATTAATGGTCATTATGATGAAGGCAAGTTCTACCCAAGGATGAAAGAGCTGGGGGGAGTTGAGAAAGTTAGGGTAGGTTTTGAATACCAGAGACCAGGCCGGGAAAATTACTGAGGGCTAGCTGAGCTCTGATCCTTGGAGCTGCATCTGAATCTTTTGTTCTTATGGAATTTATTCTCCAGGGAAGGAAAAAATTTATTATCTCCATAATTGACAGTGGAATCATTCAACTCCACATCAAGTCTGCTCTTCTTACAGCTTGCTTTGTCTAATGTTCCCACAACTGTTTTTAAACTTCACTGGGTGTCGCTAGTGCTCTGACCCTTGTTTTTCCTTCTCCATTCATTAGACTCCCCTTTTTTCCTCTGGCAGTTTGATTTTTACATTTATTATATTGTATAGTACTGTATTGTATTAT
This sequence comes from Meles meles, assembly GCF_922984935.1. Taxonomy (NCBI): domain Eukaryota; kingdom Metazoa; phylum Chordata; class Mammalia; order Carnivora; family Mustelidae; genus Meles; species Meles meles. The sequence goes on along the minus strand of NC_060069.1, from coordinate 30,399,246 downwards.
AGATTAGCAAATTTATTTAAACTAAAAAAATCCCAGCACTGATTTCTTCTGCCCCCTACTCCCGACCCTCAACCTTTGGCAACCATCAGTCCATTCTCTTTATTTCCCTTAGTGTAATGCCCTTAAGGCATATCCATGTTGTTGCAAAGCTTGTTCTTCTTTATGACTGATTAATATTCCACTGTATATATAAGCCACAGTTTCTTTATCCATTCATCCATTCATCCGTTGATGGACACTTTGTTTCCATATCTTGGCTATTTTAAATAATTCTGCAGTGAACATGGAGGTGCCTATATCTCTTTGAGTTAGTGTTTTCATTTTCTTTGGGTAAATACCCAGAAGTGAAATTGCTGGATCATACAGCTGTTTTATTTATTTTTTTTTTTTGAGAAAACTCCATGCTGTTTTCCATAGTGGTTGCACCAATTTACATTCCCACCAACAGTGCACAAGTGTTGCCTGTTCTCCACATCTTTACCAACACTTGTTATTTCCAGTCTTTTTGGTAATAGACATTCTTACAGGTGTTGATGGTATCTCATGTGTTTTTGATTTGCGTTTTTCTGTTGATTAGTGATGTTGAAGATCTTTTCATGTACCTGTTGGCCAACTGTATGTCTTCTCTGAAAAAAAAAAAGTCTATTCAAACTCCTTTCTTCACTTTTCTCCCTCTCTAAATTAGAAGCCATGGCTCAACATTTTAATCTCTTTCAAAAGCACCCTGAAGTCCACTATCCTCTGAATATCTGTCTCATGTCTTTGGGAAAACTCTAACTTTGGGTGAATCCAGCCATCTGTCTTCACCATGTCTGTTTCCAGGCAGCTGTGTCTCATTGGAAAATAACACACATCAGGACAGTAGTAGTTGGGTATAAGCAGGACTATGCTCATCATATCACCTAGCACTATTAACTTTTGGGCAGTCACCGTTCAGTTATGTGCATTCAGATAAAGGAGAAAGGCATGGACCCCAAGAGTGTCATATATATGCATGTAATACACCCACCCACTCCCACACATAACCTACATATATCAGGTTTATTGAGATGTAATTTACATGCAGCAGCATTTGACTTTTTTGGCAAACAGTTCTAGACACACAATCATGTAACCACCATCACAACTGAGACATCAGGTATTTTCATCACCTCATCCCCCCACCAAATTTCCCTCATATTTCCTCTTTGCAGTCAATCCCCAAATGCCTGACAACGAACAATCTTTTCTGTCCCTATAGTTCTGTCTTACAAGTCTAAAATGTCATATAAATGGAATTGTACAGTATGTACCCTCTTGAGTCTGTCTTCTTTAACTTAGCATAATGCATTTGAGATTGAACCATATTGTTGCATGAATCAGCAGTTTTTTCACTTTTATTGCTGAGTAATATTCCGTTATATGCATGTACCTATCATAGTTTTCCATTAACCAGTTGAAGGGTATTTAGATTGTTTCCTGTTTTTGGTGATTATGAATAAACCTTCTGTAAACATTCATGTGAGTGTAAGTTTTCTTTTCTCTTGAGTAAATAACTAGAACTGGTATTGCTGGGCCATGTGGTAGATATATGTCTAAATGTGTAAGAAACTGCTAAATTATTTTAGACAGTGGTTATATTATTTTGTATTCCCACTAACAACGTGGGATATTCTGCATTTTGTCAGCTTTTAAAATTTTACCCATTCCAATAAATGTATAGTGCTATCTCATTGTTGTTTTAATTTTGTATTTTCTTAATGACTAGTGACATTGAGCATTTTAAATGAACTTATATATCATCCACCAAAGATGGGTGATATTTATTAGTCAAGTGTGTGCTCAATCTTTCTGCCCATTTTAGGGGTACCTGGGTGACTCAGTCATTAATTGTCTGCCTTCAGCTCAGGTTATGGTCCCAGGGTCCTGGGATGAAGCCCCGCATCTCTCTGCTCATTGGGAAACCTGCTTCTCCCTCTCTCACTCCCCCTGCTGGTGTTCCCTCTCTTGCTGTGTGTCTCTCTGTCAAATAAATAAATAAAACCTTTAAACAAGAGATCTTTTGCCCATTTCAGAAAGTTGGTTGGTATTTTTCTTATTATTGTGCTTTTGGAGTTTAAAAATATATCTGGATATATATTAAATATATAATCAAATATAAGAAATTTAATATATTTATCAAATATATGTTTTGCAAATATTTTCTTCCAGTCTATGGCTGGCTTGACTTGTTTTCTCATTTTCTTAACAGTGTCTTTTGAAGAACCAAAATTTTAAATTTTGATGAACCCCAATTTATCAATTTTTTTTCCTTTTATAGATAATGTTTTTTGTATTATATGCAAGAATTCTTTGCCTAACGCAAGGTCCCAATGATTTTTTTCCTATGTTTTCTTCTAGAAATCTAAAACTTTAGGTTTACATTTACATTATTGTCCATTTTGAGTTAGTATTTTGTAAATAGTGTGAAGTATGGATTAAGGTTCAATTTTTTTTTTTTTTGCATATGGACACTTAGTTGTTCCAACACCATTTATTGAGAAGATTCTCTACTGAATTACTTTTGCAATTTTGTCAAAAATTGGTTGACTAAATGTATGAGTTTATTTCTGGACTTTCTGTTCTGTTTGTGAATTTATGTATCCTTCTTTTACCAACTTTATTACTATAGCCTTACAGTAAGTATTGGAATCAGTTTAGTGTGAATTCTCCAACACTGTTCTCTATTTTTGAAATTTCTTGTGATTATTCTAGTTCCTCTACTTTCCCATACAAAATTTAGGGCCATTGTGTGAATTTATACAATATATTCTGGAATTGAATGGGGTTGTGTTGAGTTTATAAATCAACTTGGTGAAAACTGTAACAATATTGAATCCGTGGACATGGTATATCTGCCCATTCATTTAGACCTTTTTTGTTTTGCATTTTCAGCATACAGATATTGTACATATTTTGTTTGCTTTATAATGAAGCACTTCGTGCATTATATACATAAAAATATATACTATATATAAAATATAATTGATATATAAATACATATCAATGTATATAAAATATAATTGTCAATATATAAAATTTATTTAATAATATATAAAACATAATTGATTTTTGTATATTGATCATGTATCTTGTGATCTTGCTAAACTGAGTCTAGTTTTTTTTCTGGGGCAGACTCTGGGATTTTCTACACTGACAATCATGTCTGTGAATTTTTTTGGTGCTTTTTTTCCCCCTTTTCAATATGTATGCTTAATTTTTGTATGGTTTAAACTACTATTTCACTTGAACATTTTCTTCTTAGAGAAATATTTTAACAAGATTAAGTCCTTGCAAAATTGGCTTTCTGGAACATTAAAGGAGGCTAGAACCCAAATTAGATGCTCTGTTATGTGGAGAGTCTTTATAATTTTCATCCCTCAAAGCTGTGCTACAATAAGATGACTAGGACATTTTATATAGGATTTGACTTTTGTGTAATAATGACCTGTTATTTTCCTGTTTTGACTTGGTCAATGAGGATGATGTACAGAGTATTTCATGTAGGCATAGAACCCATCCTCTTCTGTGTCTGCAGACTCATCATATTGTCATTCCTAAGGAGTCTTGGCATAGCCTTTTGACTTAAGGGTCTTCACACTTCTTGCTATCAGATGGCCACCTCTCCCCTGGGCTTGTCTTGTACTTCCATTACTACATTTCAGACACAATAGTGTGCATCTCCAGAATCTCCAGAATCTACATGAGTCAGGACCTGGGACTCTTAACACTTATATCCCCAGGACCTGATTCAGGGGTTGGCTGATGTTACTGAATGAATAAGACCTGAAAATACAACCTAGCTGTCATTCTGGCACAGTGGGAAGGGCAAAGACTCTGACATCAGGTTTGAATCCAAGCTCTGCTATCTGTCAAAGTTATTCTTTGAAGGCCATATTTTCCCCATTTGTAAAATGAGGATTTTATCTTCCTCATCAGTTATTAGTGTAAAGTGCATAGTTCATCATCTTATACTGTTAGGTAAGTGGATGTTATTAAAACTGTTATTTAATAGATACATTGTGTCATTTAATCCTGGCCACTAGCAGATCCTCCCCAACTCAGCTGCTTCCCCTTGTTGAATTGGAGTTCATGGACTATTGCTGCACAATTGGCTACCCCTTGTGGCACCCATGTAGCTGCCATTGCCAGGGGAGGGCTAATTAGATGATAAGGTGCTCACACCATCTAAGATGCCGCAGTGGCTGATTGCAGTGCTACGTGCACAGGGTGAAGCCTGGGATTCGTGGCCTTTCGTGTCAGTGCCAGCACCCAGGGTTTCATGTCTAGCATGATTTATGGGACATTCTATTGTGAACAGGCTATCATTCCTCGAGTTCGTGGAAGCAATCCAGAAAATGTAGAAATTTTCTTCTCAAACTTCCAGGGAAGTGTTCCAACCTTCTCTGGCTATAATTTATTCTACAAGTTAAAATAAAGTATTTATTCTTTTATTTTTCTTGGTATCCAGCCCTGTTAGCTTGATATATAATTTTGGGTTTTGGAAAATGGTATTGCTAACACCTGAATATGAATCTTATTTCTAATTTTAAACACCCCCCCCCTCATTTATAGGAAAAGTGGTGTTTCTCATAAGTTTAGTTTTCAGTGTTAAAAGTATGGCACATTTCTTTTTTTATTAAATTAAATTTTATTTTATTTTTTCAGTGTTCCAAGATTCATTGTTTAGGCACCACACCCAGGGCTCCAAGCAATATGTGCCCTCCTTAATACCCACCACCAGGCTCACCCATTCCCCAGCCTCCTCCCCTCCAAAACCCTCAGTTTGTTTCTCAGAGTCCATAGTCTCTCACCCTTCATCTTTCCCTCTGATTTACCCAATTCGCTTTTCCTTTTCTTCTTCTAATGTCCTCTGTGTTATTCTTTACGCTCCACAAGTAAGTGAAACCATATGATAATTGACTCTCTCTGCTTGATTTATTTCACTCAGCATAATCTCCTCCAGTCCTGTCCGTGTTGATACAAAGGTTGGGTATTCCTGGTGTATCTTGGTGGAGTTTTATTGTTGTTTGATTTTTAAATTAAGAACTTTGATGATGTTCTGAAACTATTTGTCATGGCCTCATTTCCAAGGTAGTCACATAGAGTTCTGCTGTCTAAATAAATTGTGGTTAATAAAATGTAATCCCGCAGTTGGAGAACGAGCTTGCAAGCAACTGTTTGGAGACACATTATTTATAATGTTTTTACTGGGTGTTGTTTATCTCCTGAACACAATCTGTTCCCCATCAAAATAGCAACATGTTAATATGGCCACAATTTTAGAACGTGAGTTTAAATACCTTAATGTATATAAGTGTACATCATGTCTTTATGCCTATTGTCAGTAAAACTAGTTTTTTTTAAGGAGTGTGTTGGTATTTTTTATTTCCTTTGTGTTTTTCTATGTCTTAAAATTATCTGCAATGATTAAGCAAAAAAGCAATAATTATTGTACAAAAAATAGAACTTCAAAAGAATAATTTTTCCTAGGCTTAGGCCAGGAAAAAGTTAACATATTATTTTGGCCAGATAATACCAGATTTGGGAAGTTAAGGAAAGAAATTCTAAGGCTAGATTTCCCAGAGAAATAATAACCCTAAATGTATCTACAAATTCACAATTATGTTAACTGAGCACAGAGAGAATGTTCATCACTTAGAAACGCTATGGATTTTTGTTTCTCTTTATAAACCAGATTGAAAAGGAAGAGCAAGCCAACCCCACGGAAAAAGTGAGGGAGGAGTTTCAAGTGAATGGACCACCTCAGGACCTGGACTCACTGCTTCTTGACTCTCGTGCTCTTGGGCAAGTCACCTAGCTTCAAATATGGTGCAGGGGCAGACACCTGCTGATGTGGCAACTACCAATGCCCACGGTCCCCTCTGTGCAGGGGCTGCTGGGCAGCCTGCCTGGAGGTGAGAAGGGGCATCTCTATGTGTTATACTCCAGATGGTGGGTCCCAGCAGTGCCCCCTTAGGATCCATATCTCAGTACATGGCTTTTTTGATCTCAGCTGCAGTCCTTTCTTTCCCAGAACATGCACAGACCTCCAGAGTCTTTGGACCAGGATAGTCAGGTGCCTCCTGTTGTCCTCCAATATCTTTTCCCCTCTATCTTTGGCGTCCTGTTGCCTAGTTTGACATTTGATTCTTGATCTTCTTTGTAACTAATCCTCTGCCTGGTTCCTCTCTTTCCCTGTGCCATTTGGTTTCCATTTGACCTCTTTAACCAGTTCCCCTGTACTAGCACACAGTCAGAGGTACAATTGGCTCTGGGGAAGATCCAAGTTCTTTTGAGTAAGATATTAGGCTAGCAGATGAACCAGACATGCAAGGAAATTCCCAAGGAGGGTAGGAGTTGTCTAAATCCACATGTTAAATTCAGCCAATGTGCTCTGTCAGAGATGAGAGTAAAGTCATGAAGAAGTAACTCCCTCCCATTCCCCAGGTCCCTGTCACCAACCTCACACAGGGATTTGTGAATGTCTTCTTCTGGGAAGAAGTGACATGGGTGAGAGCAAATATTCCAAGACAGTTTTTGAGCCTTATCTAACCCATATGGACAAATCCAACTCTAAAATTAATTGCTTCAACTTGGGCAAGTTGTCTGGGCTTACTCAATGCCTTACTCTCTGCCCCTTTCCTGAAGGCTCCTGGAGACAACGTTGCTGAGAGGGGCCATCTGTGAGGCAGAGATTCTGTTCTCCCATGCTCCCACCTCAGGACACAGACAGGTGGCCCCAGGGCCCTTCATAGGACCAGAAGGGGTACTCAAATAGTTGCTATTTCCAGGCCATAGTGCCCCAAATTCCTGGGGAGATCTGAGTCCTGGTCCCTCTCTATTGTCCCTGGTTGGTGCCTCCACGTACTATAGTGGGATCAGGTAAAATAGGAGAGGAGCTTGACCCTGGGGAAAGGAGAATTAAGTGGGGGGTGGGGGTGAGGAATTGGCAAGTTAGGGTAGATAAGTAGTCCAAGACTTCCCTCCTTTGTAGGAGGTTAACCCATGATGTGTGCAGGTCTGAACCCAATTATAATGAAGTAAGGTTGGGAGTTGACTTCATCTCTGATTTTCTCCCAATATCCATAGCCCCAGACTCTTGGGAAGAACTTTAACCTTAAGTATGGACTCTCAGTCAGGAGCAGAGGAAATAACCCCTGACTCTGCCCTTGTTAGACTACATCCCTACACACACACACTTTTGGTGGGGATTGCCTCTGGGTTAATTGGAGGACTCTCAGATCATCTTGCCCTCCTGTTGACTGGTGTGTGTGTTTGTGTATGTGTTGGGGAACTTGGCTTTGGGGAAATAGTTTTGGGCTCTCATCTTCTCTCTCAGGCACAAATCCTGGAGAGCCTCTCCAAGTCTCATGCAATTCCATTCCCCCCAAGAGGACCCTGACCACTGAAACTGATCACATGAAAAGATCACAACCAATAGCCTCCCTTCAGGGGCCTGACCCTGACTTAGGGTTCTACTGTTTTCCCAGCAGCAGCCTTGCAGGAACCTATCTTGCACCACTTTCCTTACTCATCTGAGTTGGGGGATGGAAGGAGAGGGGTTGGGGTGGGCCCATCTCTCTTGAGGCTCTAGTGGGGTCCACTGTCAAAGATATCTCAGCTTGTTGTAAGCCCAAGCTTGGCTGATTTGTTTGTTGGCTTTAAAGTTGGGACCAAAGGGTGAGAAATACAGACAGTTGATCCAAGTCCCACTCCTCCTCAACCCTCCAACTCTTTTCTACTTAGGAGAACAGTGGAGTGGAGCTGGAGCTATGCTCCAGCCCTAAGGGTACAAGACTTATTGCCCTTCCAGGTTTCATCTACCCCATTTGCAACTCAGAAGCCCTTTCCCTACCCAGCAAGATGACAGTTTCCTGTCTTCTTTCTGTTGTCTCCTTTTGTATGTATAAACAATATGTTGTCATAGCTACATAGCTACATGAGTGCCTATGCTCATTCGGGGCTCTGTTCTTGCTATTCACTCTGCCTGTGATGCTCTGGTCCAAGATCTTTGCACTGGTGACTTCAGCTCAAATATCATCTCAGAGATGTTTCCCTTGGAAACTGACTGAGGTTTCCATAGTTACTCTCTATCCCACCACTTTAGATTTTTTAGTTGTATTTGTCTTCATAGCACTTATCACTCTCTAAGTATCTCGTTCACTTATTTACTTGTTTATTGCCTGGCTTTCCTTCTGCTCCAAATGTAACCTCAGTGATCACCAACACCTGTTTCCTGCTACATCTTCAGTTCCCAGCACTAGGAAGAACTCAATAAATACTTATTGACTGAATAGATGTTTGCTTGTTGTTTTTAAAATAGGAATAATTTTTCAAAAGTTTAGATACTTTTGAGAAGTATCTCAAAATTTATTGCTAAATTGTATTTAGCAATAAGGAACTATTGGTGACATTTTAGGGCACTCTTGGAGTAAATGGGAGGTGAGGAACAGGAATTTGACCATGAAGGGAAGCAGAAGATAGTCCAGTAGCCGGAGCATTTCATGAACTCAGGAGAGGCTTGAGTATGGTGAAAGCTGCTGGAAAGGAAGCAGCAGAGGAAGAATGCAAAGGAGGTATGCAAAGGAGGAAGAGATATTGAGGGAGTCAAGAATGGAGGAAGTGGGGCACAAGTGAAGAGATCAGGCCCAGAGTAGGGGTTCCTTTTCAGTGGAAAAGGGAGAAGGAGGAAGGGAGCATATATAGATTTTAGTGGGTTTGCAGTGTTAGTGGCAGGAGCTTGAGGCAGTTCCTGCCTGTGGCTTTGATTTCCTCTTGATGTCAGTGGTGAAGTGAGCTATTCATGATGGGGTAGGTGGGGTGTTGAGGGTCAGAGCTATAAGGACAGTGAACAGGATTATGAAGAGATCACTTCATTTCAGATCTTTGAAATCTTCTTAAAAATAAAAAGACTTTCTCTGGAGGAATTTAATTAATTAACTAACAATTCAAGGCAACATTTTGCCACTAAGTGGTTGCCTACAATTTCATATTTAGATATAAATCCCAGATCTAAACTTAAGTCCCATATGGTCTCAGATGGAAGATGAAAGAATTAGAGAAAGAAAGGCAGAATCTAAACTTCTCAAGGAATAAAGAATCACAAGGAAGCTTTCACTATGGGAAGCCATAAAAATTCTGACAAATCACAGCAAGATGGGACTGTGCTCTGAGAGAGTAATTTGTTGAATGTCCATCTGGACTCTCTTCCAACACCAGAAAGATGTGGAAACTCAGGCTTAACGGGTCCTGGGAGGGTTTCTGGACTGACTCCATTGCACATGTCTCAATCCCACTAATAACACCATTAACGGTCCTTATTATCTCTGCTAAACAAAATGAAGTATTCTTAATAGACAAATATGATTCTATTAACACAATAGAGTGTACAGTTGTAAGTTGGAGAGATTTTGCATACTCACTCTTGTTTGTAACATAAATACACACTTGTAGGAGGGTTGGTTAAGTATAGTGATAAAAATAACTTCTTTCTATTAAATATCAAGTATACATCCATCCTATACTACAAGGTATTTTGGGTTTGTAAACGGGAAAGTTTGGCCATGGCTGCCATGACCACTGAAACCATGATCTTGGCCTTTTTGTTATCATGTTGCAACCTAGAAGTTTCCAAACTGAGATTGGTGGAGACCTGGGGCACTTGGGGTACAATATCATAAGATAAGAGGGAGATAGAGCCAACGGGGCTCCAAGCTGCAGCTTCACATCAACTAAGGCAGCTTCTAGGGTTTATGCTGACTTCTAATTTTATATAGATGAGGGGTTCCACTGAAGTCAAATCGTCTGACAATCTCCGCTATCATAACTGAGAGCAAATACTGGTACAATACTGATGCTAGTGATTTTCTAAATGATTCATTGAATCAAAGAGCGTACTATTTGGCATTGCATCATAGCTTTGGGTTCAGTGGACTGGTGTTTCAGTGACAAATTATTCCCTCTTAGGCAACAGCTCACCCACTGCCAAGTTGAGTGTTTTGACTTAGGATCAACTAACTAGGTTTATCCAAAGTATGGATGGGCAAAAGTACATAGATCAGCAAACAGTCCTGATAATCATACCTATACTTTATTTTTAAGCAAATTTACATTGGAATATTATATTCAACATGGTACTAAAAATCCATTTCTGTAGTATAAGCTACATTAACTAAACTACATTAATAACACATAAAATAGGTTTGCAGGGAGTGGAGAAAATGAGAAGTTAGAGTGTAAGTGGTAGTCTTCATACAAATCAAATATCTATCAGATTTGAGTCATTTGGTTAAAAAGATCTCAGAACAGGGGCGCCTGGGTGGCTCAGTGGGTTAAGCCGCTGCCTTCGGCTCAGGTCATGATCCCAGGGTTCTGGGATGGAGTCCCACATCAGGCTCTCTGCTTGGCAGGGAGCCTGCTTCCTCCTCTCTCTCTCTGCCTGCTTCTCTGCCTACCTGTGAACTCTGTCTGTCAAATAAATAAATAAATCTTTAAAAAAAAAAGATCTCAGAACAATAAAACTCAGTTCTAAAATAGTGTTAAATTTAAGTACCAAAGAACTGCAAATATTACTTGGATTTTGAAGCACATGTACTGTGCCAAGAGTCCATTCATAACTGAGGCTGGAAGCCCTTGGGACCCAATGGTGCTATCTGGAGAGAATGGTGCACTCCTTTCTAGAGCCCAAAGGCTATAAATACTTTGTAGAGAGAGAGGTAGATAATCTCAAGTAGTGATGCCTAGAAAGAAGGTACTCTTACAGCAAGAGGGTCTAGGTTTCCAAGATTTTCTTTAGTTAGGAGATGGAAGCTCACCCAGAGGAAAAGTTGGGACTGTCTGGGTCCATATTTGAGAAGATGATGATGATGGCAGTTGGAAGTTTTCATCTGTTAGGTTAGTGACATGTATTCCTGATAAAGATAAGAAGTTATTTGCATCAGCATTAGCCAAAACCAGCCCTCACTGCAGAAAGTAAGAGATTTGGGGCCCAGTCTTTGTTAATGAAACCACACTTGGACAATATTAGAGGTATATATATTATCAGAAACTGGAAATAATCTCCTGGTCCAGGTGATGGTTCATGCACAGCCCCCTTTGAACTCTAAGCAAATCTGTTTGATTAATGCTGAAATAGAGATACCTCTATTGTGCCCACTATCACGGAGGGTTGGGTAGTCTGTCTTTCAGTGGGTGCAGCACTCAGTAGACATTCTGGCTACTTTTCATCAATGAAATCTTGTGTGCCCAAAGATCAGGGATAAAGTTTTTCCTGACACCTCACAGGTTACCCCACATGGGTGGCAGCCCATTCACAGCTAATCCACTTCCAGGCATGCTTCTTCCAAGTGAATGGCACAGTGGGGAGTAGACTACCCCAGTACTCACAGGGAGTGTCCCATGGGAGCCAGCCTAGCTTCCTGGACCTCTTATTGATAGAAGCTGTTTAGTGATCTTCCTGGATTTGGTTTTAGGCCTGAGATCTCTGAAGTACAACAGTCTCTGGGCTTGATATTTGCAATTTCTGTCTCAGGAAGGCAACATCTCTTTTTCATCCAGGAATAAATTTTAATGTACCGAAAAGAAAAAATCTGGTATCTTAGGCTTTCTTTACCCTCACATAGTGATCCAATAGATTTATACACAATCTATGTTCACTCTCCATTTCTTGAATCATCTGTGAACATCCCCTTCTGCCCCTGAGAGCCTCTGCTCTTTCCCTGTGGCTTATAAGCTTTCTGAGTCACACCCTTTAACAGAATCTTAGTTTTCTGCTGATGGAGATCATTATGGATCTCTACTGCCAGCTGCAAGATTTTGCCTTTAATTTTAAACTAGAGCTTTGCCTATAAGCAGCAAACAAACAGACAAAAAAGAGTAATTTTCCAACTTTTGTCTTCCAGCTGCTGCCTTGCTGATACCTCATTATTTGGCTTGGAATATAAATGGTGTCTGTATTCTTCAACTCTTTTTAATGTTGATTTTGGTACCATCTGATTTCCCTGACTATCTTTTTACTATGGTAATCTGCCAACTAATTCTTAATTTTAAAATGATCCTGTTTATTTCCTTCTCTAAGATTTTTCTCCTCTGATGCAAAGATGAAGAACAAGTAGTGTCAGCTGCAAAGCACATTTATTCAGAACTTCAACTCCATTATTTTCCTGAGCCACAGCTATTTTCTGAGACTTGAGATCTCCCCTGATTTGCTTGCTGATCTCAGGAGGTAGGGCTGGGAAGGTAGGAACAGCCAGTGGCAGGAGGAGACCACAGCCTTGTCTCCACTCCACCATTTCCGATGGCTACAGCTTCCTCTCCTCCAGCTCCTGTCTTTCTTCCAACTTGCATCTCTCCTCACTCATCTGTTTTCCTACAACTTAAATTCACAAAAGAACTTGGTTTTTAGATTTCTAGCAGAGCTCCCAACAACTTTCATACATTTTTATTGTTCTGGGTTTCATACTGTCCTCCCCAGATCTTGTTCCCAGATGTTAACTGAGATTCTGCCCAAACCATCAACACTTTGAGTTATGCGGATCCCCACTGTCAGGTGAGCAAAAATGATCCAGATGGGGTGATGACCCAAATCCGGGTTTGTTTTGGCTCCAGTTCCCTCCAATTCCAGTTTTCCTCACCTTCCCACATGGCTTGGTGTCAAGCTACCACTCACTATGTCTTGCAAATGTGCTGATCTCCATTAGGATGGCTATGTCAGGGCTATTTCTACTTCCTTTACTTGCTTTCACCTACTATCGCTTCTCAGCCTTTTGGCTAAGATCAAGTGTACTTGCTTTCACCTACAATTTTAATTTGCTGATACTTGCGTTGTCTCATGCCTCCAAAAGTCCTCAGTCAAATACTGGAACTTAGGTTCTCACGTGATACCTACCCCTTTCTTCTGGTGTGAGTTTCACTTCAGTGAACTCTTGGAGTCCTAATAAGAGAATCTCTGGAGTCCAAAGGAAGATCTGGAAGCATTTGGCATCAAATGTGTATGTGGGTAGCAGAGGGGAGGGAGAGATATTCTTTCTTTTTTGTGGCTTCTTTCCTTCTGCTGCTTCATGTGCCCTGGGGGAGGTGGTTTCTTTCCCTTCCACTCCCTGTTTTCCCTTTGCTCAAAATCATATGCAGATGGAAGGTAGGGGGGTAAACATAGTGATGTCTTTTACCATACAGAAGGAGATTTGGTTGACATGCCATTCCAATTTCCTCTCTCTTCTGACTTGCAAAATTCAAGTTGCTGCGAAAATGAAAAAACATTAGTCTACAAATATCACCCAACAAATCTTCATATAGCTGCTTCTCAAGGCAGCTCTGTGTTCTGAACATTTTTAACCCTCTCTGGGATATAACTGATTTGGAACCATGTTATATAGTGAGTTTCTCATGCAAGGACGCATTATGCCACAAACTTGTTTACTCCAGGACAGTATTTTTTGTCTATCTTTCTATCTAATCTATCATCTATTTAAGACAGTGGGAGAGAGAGAGCATAACCTGGGGGGAGAGGCAGAGGGACAAGGAGAAGCAGACTCCCCACTGAGCAGGGAACCTGATGTGGGGCTCGATTCCAGGATCCTGGGATCACGACCTGAGCCAAAGATAGATGCTTAACTGACTGAGCCACCAAGGTACCTTATCTGAGAACTTTATTTACACAGGGGAAAAGTCAGGCTTATGTGTATGTGTTTTCTTCCTAGATACAGAACTCATTTTGTCTTAAAATCTGAGTTCCCACTTTAAATTTTTAGAGGACCACCTGAACTTTGATCTTCATCCATGTTTTTTTAGGAACCCTCCTTCCTTGGAACCCAGGAGCACTAAGTACTTTTTTACTTGTATCTAAGAGATCAAAACAAAAGTGTCTGCAGGCGAGTCCAGAGATAAGTATGGTCATCATGAGTATCCCTGGCCAGCTGGGTTGATATTTGCTGATTGAATCAATAATGAAAATACATAGAAGAAAAAAATCGTTTTGAGACGTACTGAGTACTAAGTAGAGTCTCAGAAGTGAAATTTCCTGCCACCAGGGCTTTAGAGACCAAGCTCAGATAACTATTCCAGAGGATAACTAAGAGCACCAAAGTGTATGGTACCATTTCTTCTACCCATCTACCCGTGCTGGACAGAGACCAGGGCTCACAGGTGCACTGAGCACACCTTGTATTGGTGAATGCTTGCTCTATTGGTTGATAGTCTTGTGGTGGAAGGGTGTGAGTATGAGTCTGGGCCAAATCACTTTTCCTCTGCCCCAAGCAATATTACTATGGGTATTCATATTTAGATTTTATCCAAATTAATACTTAGTAAGATTTCATTTGAATATGTTAACCTTTTAGTATAACCTGATTTATAAAAAAACTTATCATCTGATTTCTAAAAATATTGATTTCTAAATACTTGATATTTCTTATCTTGTTGTCTATATCTTGGTTATTCTGTACAATTTCAACACATTCATGTTGGAGCAAATATAGTAAATTAGTAAGTTTTCCAATTGTTGGTGTTCAAAGTAGTGGTTCAAAGAAAGTTTCAGGAAAATGGGCAAGAATGTTGGAAAGACCGTTTACGTGCATAACAAAACTTGAGCTGGGGCATGGCTTTGTTTTTCATTATTTTGCGCAAGTCATTTAAGCCAAACTTCCCTTTTCAGGGCTGTTGTGCAGACCAAAGAAGATGAAATTTTTGAGTCTAAAAGATTTAGCACACTTACATGGAAATAAATTTTCTGGAGGAATTATATAAATTTCTGGAGGAATATATATAAAATATATATAAAATATAAATATTATATTATAGTTAATAGAGGTCAGCTTACCTGTTCTTAATCATATAGAACTTCAGGAACCTGAATATTGTGATCAAATAGAGTCTAGGTGGTTTGTTTATTGATATAGGACAATACCCAGAGCAACACTGGACTGTGGAAAGAATGTGTTGGTCCCATACTCTGGGCAGACAACCTTGTATGCACTATCTGTACCCCTCACTGAACAAACTTAGCTCCCTGAGGTGGGGCAACCTTGAGGAACATGAGATATCTGGCTAACTAAAACACTGTGCCTTGCCAAGTGGTGTTTACAGTCCTAGGATGGAGGCAAAGGGCTATGGACAAAGGAAGGGGAAGTTCAAGGCAGAGGAGGTGGGAAAGAAACTCCAAAGGAATAAGACATATGAAGAGAAAGACTTTGGAAAGAGAATAAAGTAGACTTGACAAAATCTAAGTATTACCAATTGGATTATGAGGTAGTCTCTGCTATAGTGCCTTTTGAAAGCTTCACTTCTTTTGGGGTAGGATTTTTTTCTTTTTGAGATGCATTAACATGTTGAGCATGAATTTAAGGAGGACTTGGAGTAGAGTCCACACCAAATTGCTGGGTCACCTTTGGTTTTCCCACATCAGTATACTATCTGCTGCAAGAAACCTTTTCCCACTCCATTTGGTTATTATGATAGCATGGGCTAAACCCCGTCATAAGGAGGGGTGGGGTCTTCAGCTTAATGGCAGGGTTTTAGGACATCAGCTTTAACATTAAACCCAAGAACTTTCTAGCAGAGGAAAATGGAGAGACATGGAAGAGAAAAGGAGGACATAGTGGATAGCCAGCATTTAGAACATGTCTACTACAGAGAATTATCCCAGGAACATTAGAAAGGCCACTTCAAAAATTCAGTCCCTTTGGGTGCAGAGGTGGTGTGACTAGGAGAACAAGTGACTTGGGGCTTAGGAGATCCAAGTTCTGGCTCTGTGTCTGTCACTGCTCAGCTACGTTGCTCCAAACACTTTAATCTCTGGTCTTTGATTCACCAGTCTATACAAAGAAAGGGTACCTTTAAGAAAATTCCCAGGTCTGAAATTCTGTGATGTAAATTGACTATGTTGTCTTACATTTGAATAAAAAGAACATAGATGTACAATACAAGGATATCAGATTTGCAGTTTCTGTGCCTGTGAAAGGGCTATGCACACATTGAGATGCTCTGTTTCCTTGGTTAGGTTGTTAGTAGGTGGGACCTATTACAGTTCATCCACTGATGGTCAGCATTTTCATCTGGTGCCGTTTTTTGTTGCCTCCGTCTTCCAGTGGTTGGGCTACATTTTTCCCGTCTATACACCCTATCTGCCCTCTGCTACTCCTATACCTCCAGTCACTTAAAAAACGAACTCTGACTAGAAACTTTAAAGTTGTCTCTCTCTCTCTCTCTTCCTCTCTCTTTCTTCCTGAAAAAGCTTTCTATAAGTACTCTTAGATGGAACAGACTAAAAGGAAGACGATGCATGGAAAGAGAGCTCTTTCTTTCTTTGTTTATATACCTACTCTTTGAACCAGTCATGTTACCAGAGGGCATGAGGCTCTAAGATTTGCCCAGCTTCAGACACCTACTCCACTATTTGGTCAAGGGGAAGTATCTTTCTGAAGCAAGGTGGGGGAGGCAAGTTGAGGATGTGCAGATACAACCTCTGGGAGAATAAAATAGAGTTCTAATATGACAGGTTTTTCTTCCCCCAACAGCCTTGTGAAGATACCCCTCTGTTGTCTTCTGACCTCTGTCACTGCCAATGAGAAATATGTTGTCAGTCTACTTGTTCTTCCATTGTAAGTAAATTGTTATTTTCCCTTGGATTAAGATATTTCTTTTTGTCTCTCCTTTTCTGAATTTTCATTATGATGTCACTAAGTATAGACTTATTTTTATTTATTTTGCTTAGGACTCAAGTTTCTTCAATCTGAAGATGTATATCTTTCTTCAAGAATGCACACACAAAAATATGGTTGTATAACCACCATAATGGGAAAAATAAAAAATTATCAAGTTTTGGGAAAAATTCTGATAAGCCACTGATAAAAATTTATAAACTATTGTAATACTTCTGGGGTACAAACTGGGGATGCTAGCAAAACAAGATATTATATAACTTATGATCAAGCAATTATAATTTTAGGTACTGATCCTGGAGAAAACTTGCATTCATGAGAAAAGGAGGCACACATACATCTATTCAGTAAAGAATTGTTTGCCATTGGAAAAAAAGAGAGAGAAAGAGAAAAAAATTAATAAAAATGTTCACTAATAGAATGAGTAAATCAACAATGGTATACTTATAAATAAAATTCTTAACAGCAGTTAAAACAAATGAATCATATATACCTATACCAGGTACACAAATTTGTAAGACAAATGAGGAATATAAAAAGCAAACAATTGAGGTAAATGCAATCTGATGCCCCATGCGTACATTTTAATAACCCATAATACTATAATTGTGCGATAAGCAGAAACCATGATATCTCAAATGCTCTCTATAATGGAATAGATTAAAAAAATGACAACGAAAAATGAAAGCCTATCTAAAAAATATCTATCCCTCAGAAGTCAAAAAGAAGATATGAAATAATTCCTTGCTTGAAGAAATAAGAGATTAAAAGCTATATAGAAATAGTCAACAATATTAGCCAGACACGAAGGAGTTTGGCAGAATAAGTGGGAGACTCATGATCAGCCTGGGGTCTTTCCAAGGTTACAAGTCTTAGAGAACAGAACACTTCCAAGGTTACAAGTCTTAGAGAACAGAACACTTGCTCATTTTGGACCTGGGTTGTGCTGTGGCTTCAAGCAGGTTTCTGACATGTGGACAAAGGGGTAGAGTTAGAATACACCATCCCTCCCAGCCTTCCTGTAGCAATAGGTAGGAAAGCACAGTAGAAGATAATGGAATGTTGCAGAATGTGGAGGGATGTAAAATGGGTAGTATTAGTAGAGGAAGCTCAGGAGAGCGAGGGCATCTGAAGCAGTCTTGTGCTGGGGGTTGGGTGGCCAAGCACAGGCAGATGCCTGACACTTCAACAAGGCTGTGGCTCTGTGTCCTTGAGTGAGCACAGCCAGACCCAGCCAAGTTTAAAAGGCAAGTGGGAATATGGGGCAATGCCAGAGGAAGTCTGCTTAAGGTGTGGGGCTGGGGTGAGAGGGAAACCAGAGAGTAAGGAGGAAAAATGCTAGACTCAGGTAAGATCCAGCTCAGAAGACTATTCCTCTGCAAAGCAGAATCAGGCCAAGTACTCCCAAGGCAGCTGGAAGAACAAGCCAGAGCATTTGGGTTCCTCAGCTGGGGAGGCCACTTCTCTGGGCAAGTGGCAATAAAAAGGCAGGGGAATTGAACAAAGCTCTCAGGTAGAAATGTTTCTCCTGCCTAAACTCGGGTGCTAAATGAACAACAAAATGAGAACCTCTACTATGAACGCTTTTTAACAATGAGATAAATGAGGTCATTACATTCCTGGGAATGACACCAGGGGTGCCATGACAGTCCACTAGAAAGATCAAATTTGTCGGCCACTCAGACCTAATAAGGTAATTTAATATTCCTTCAGCCCATTTTAGATTTTGGCAAAGCCAGACCTCATACTTAGCTTCCTTGGTTCTATCCTCTATATCACTAAGAAGATACAGATATTAGAGAATGCAAAATCGAGAAGGAAAGAGCATGGTGTGTATTAACTTATCTAAAAAACTGGATAATACCACAGAAATGTTAATAACTAGAAATTACTGAATTGTCTGTGTTTGTCTGTTGTGGAAATAAAACCCCTGGGGATGGATCAAAAATATCTGGAATTACTTGAAACTAGTGGATAACTAAATGGATATTATAACTAAAATGTGCTATAATTCAATTGTGGCTTTTTTTTTTTTTTTTTTTTTTTGTCTTCTAAGTGTTGGTTCTGGGAAGCATAATGCCATGAATATTGCAAAAATTACATAAAGCTCCAAATGCTATTCTATGTAAACTTCTTAAGTGGGGATTCTTGACCATAATATTTGGCATAGTAACTCTGATAATTCTGTATGTTAATTGATTTTATGTTCTGATATTTTGACTGGTTTTGGAAAAACTGAGTTGTCCCAAAGATGAACCCAGAGTTGGCCTGTAAATGCCTGACAACTGGCTTTTTGGATGGAAAGCCCTGATTTATAGTGTTTGCCAATTTCCATGGTGTAAACACTTCTGCTATGGTTGATTGCACGCTGTGAGCATGATATCACTGAGTGCAGAATCAGGGGTGATGAATGCAGCCGACTCTGGTAAGTTGGTGTATCCACTAGTACCCAAGGGCAGGAAATGCAGTTTTTTTAACTAAAAATCCTGTCACATAGATATACAAAGGCACTAGTGAAAGAACAAATAAGAAGGAAAAATCAAATCAAATCAAACCGGGAGCTCAAACAGAGATAATTGACAGTGGATTTTTTTTTAATTTTAAGAATTGGTATTTGTATATCATCTGCATTTTCTTGTCTTTTATTATGCAAACAAGGTATCAGGGTATCACACTGAGCGCTCTGAACTCTTAGTTTCTTTGGTATTCTCCTACACAAAGCCTTGGGCTGCTTCCCTTCCAGATATTAGTGTGAAGACAGTGCTAACCAAAGAATCAATAGGACCTCCACATTTTGGAGCCAGTTTCAGGATGGCTGAGCTGAAGTTCAAAACAGAAGAAAAGATATGAGCCTTCTGAATTTGGGGGAGGCAATGCTGATATTTAGATCCATGGTTTGGTATGATAAATACAGAGCTTTTTTTAAATTAACATTAATGAAAACAAGGGAAATGAGTTGTTGAAAAATTGAAATGGATGAATAAACTCTTCTATCAGAGTAAGGAAAGAAGAACATACTAAAATAGAGGTGAATTGAAAATATCAATACAAATTCTGAACATTTTTTAAAGGAGACTTTATCTGTTCTGTCCCTACAATGATTCATGCTGTTGGATATTTTTGCTATCATCTTGCCAAATTCCAGTCAGAATGTTGGAACAAGCTTATTTGTAGAACTAGTGCCTGTGGCTTCTAAAACTATTCTCTAGTGAAAAAGACAAATGCCCTTGGGGGATAGTTGATTTCATAATTCTGGGCAGAGGAAAAAAATCAGGATTAGGATGTTGGAAGCAAAGTTGCCCTAGGGTATCAAAGAGTCATAAGTCCATAATGATGTAAAAAAGAAGATAAAATAGATTTGCCTGAAAAACATACCTGGTCTCTGAAATTTTTTTACTTAAAAAGCTGTGTATTGATTAATACAAATTATGGGAGGCCTACACTTAAGTTTTATAACCAACAGTTTGAAAATACCAGATGCTGTTTTTCTCTATAAAGAGATGGACATGTAGTGGGACATAGTCAGAAGGATATCACAGTACACTATGACTATTGTAAAAATCTCTGAGAAATGTGATATATGTGGATAGTCAAGGATGCCAGTGGATTGGGGAGAACCAGGGTTTCTGGTTATTCCAGGGATGACCTTTAAGAGTTTTTTTTTCTCCTATCTTTCCAGCAGTAAATCATAACCTTGCCTAAGTATGCCCAGCAATGTCTGCACCATGGATAGAGGCATCTCCTGAAAGCTGCACTGAGTTTTATCAGCTAACCAGCACATGTGCACTATTGCAAATTATGCCATGTTGCTATAACCATTTATCCAATAATGATTCACTTTGCACAGGAAGGGGCTCTGCATCCTATCTCTTTATTATTTTTATTATCGTGAGGTTATATGCCTCAGATGGCCAATCAGAACAAGCTTCTCTACCTGTAGTAGACCCCTTGGCCTCATTCCAAGGGAGAAAAAAATCCTACAGACGTTAGAAAAATGTTAAATGGACACTGATGAACAAAAAATATTCGGTATGTAATGTCAAACAAAAAAAATGTCGGTGAAAAAGTACCAAAGGTATTTAAAAAGTAAAAGGAAAATGATGAAATAAAGGGAAAATATGCCATAAAATATAAATTTTAAATGAGCTTTTCTTTCTAAGGAGATTTTATAATTAAAGAATCAGGGGTGCCTGGGTGGCTCAGAGAGTCATGTAATTTTTGATCTCAGAATTGTGAGTTCGAGCTCCATATTGGGTGGAGAGATTACTTAAATAAATAAGGTTTAAAAATTAGATAAAATTAAAGAAGCAAAAAAAAATGAGTGAAGGAAAAGAAAATAGAATGGTAAGAAGTATGTTTGGTCATAAATATATGAGGAAAAAGATGTTTGTGTTAAAAACAACCAAAAGAACCAAAATCAAGTGGAAAATGAGTCAATATAATGCCAGTTGATGTCTGTAAGAATTAAAAGTATCATAAACTAAGTGAAGAAAAGGTCATTTTAGCACCAGTTCTTGCCTGTGATAGCATTCTCTTCTTTGCAAAATTTGTATCTTAGACATATACTGTAGTTACACAAAACTGTAATAAAATCAACTAACAACAGATTTATCATCAACAAAGGATAGCACCGTGCCCAACATATGCAGGTAGGAGGTCAAACCACTTTCCCCAAAGGAGGTGGTGGTGGAAGTGTGCTTTGGGCAAGAAGTCAGCAGTGCTGTGGGACAGTCTGGTGGAGGCAAAGTTGCTTGGTTGGAAACTCAAGGGAATCTAGGGAGGAACAAAGAACAGAGGGTTTTGTCCTTGTATAATGTGTAAACCAAAGAATGAGGGACTTCAAGCCTGTGAGCACTGCCCACGGTCAGCATCAGCTACTCGGGATTGGCAGGTTTGCCCTGCTTAGTCTTCTCTGCCCTGGGAATCGCTGTGAGAATTATAAGTCAAACATGATTCGTAGTAATGGGGAGAGCCAACTGCTGTAACCAAACTGTCCTTGTTCCTGCCATCTCAGGTGGGACCCCTGGAGAGAGGATGTAAAGGGAGGCTGTCAACATATGAACATCCCTTCTTTACTGGCTCTTTAAACCACAGAATTTGTGTTTTGGACACCACTGAACATCTGCTGCCTGGATGTATGTTAAAAAAAAAATTCAGAAGGCTCTATCTCTAGGCCTTCGGTAAGCCGGAGAAACAGGGACCTTTGCAGATGGTGAACACCAGCATGAAGAGAAGACTAACTGGCTTTAATGGCAATTGCTGAGGAAGACTGCATTATCAGCCCTGCTGTGAACACTGAGAAAAACTTAGGGGTATTTCCTTCACAAGGTGAGGACTGGAGCTGTCTTAGGAACAGAAATATACATGTTGTCTCTTTTCTGTAGTTATAGGCTGGTGAGTCCATAGTTTGAATAATGTTCCTCTTACAAATTCACTCATTCCTACCCTCACTCTCCTTCTTCTCTTATTTGCTTTCTTATTCATACTGAATGGATCTTTATTTTGTGGTTTCTGATGATGCCCTACTTCTTCCTGGTTATTGCCATCACTGCTTTTATATAGACCAATACACCTTTCCCTCTAGGTCCTGGGCAGTGACTTCTACTTGACACTGAGAATCTGGGCCATCTGTTTCTAACTTTGCTCCTCTGACTAAATTTTAATACCCATGGGCCTCCATGCCCCCATCTCAAGAAACAACTGGACCAGATTGATCATCTCTTTCATTGTGGGTCAATCTGTCTCTGTTTCCCTATATTCCAGAAAAAAATTTCTTGAATTAATTCTTTGCTAACATTAGTATTATACAGAACAGATCCTACAGTTTCTTTTCTTTCTTTCTTTTTTTTTTTTTTTGAAGATTTTACTTATTTATTTGACACACACAGAGAGAGATCACAAGTAGGCAGAGAGAAGGGGGGTGAAGCAGGCTCCCTGCTGAGCAGAGAGCCTGACGTGGGGCTCAATCCCAGAACCCAGAGATCATGACCTGAGGAAGGCAGAGGCTTAGCCCACTGAGCCACTCAGGTGTCCCGGATGCTACAGTTTCTTATAAGAGCGGGCAAAGTTTTAGAATCAGAAATGTCCCCATGCATAGGTGTCATCTGAGTCCATAAGGCAGCAGAGTGGAGTTGTTGAAAGCTCCATACTAAAGAGAATGCAAACAGAGCTACTACCCATAACTTCTCTCTATGAACTGGGAGCCATAACACAGGGGACCATGGAGACTCTGATGGAAGCCATAGGGGCACATCTAGAGCAGGAAGGAACAAAGTGTCCCAGACCATGACCAAGTGCAGCCCTGGGAACAGAGGGGTATTGCTGAGGAAATAGAAATTTCTGAGGGTGGCCTACTGGATGGAGCATACACTTATTCACAGTCTTAAATGTATTTATAGATCAGAGCCAACTCAGCACAAGCTGGATGTTGTTAAGTGCTTACTAACAACTAGTAATGCTCCCAAGTGTGGTTTTTAGAATAAACTGAATGGTTCCCATGCCTGGCCTAGCCACTTACCCGTCTTTGGACCATATAGACACCATGCCCTCCCTTCCACTGACATGTGTTAAAGATTTATTGAGCTATGACTTATTAGATATTTTGTAAGATAATGTGTTATCTTATTTAGTCATAAGCAGCTCTTTAAATACTATCATATTTTAGATGAGAAAAAATTAGTTTCAAAGACTCACTCGAAAGTCACACAGATGATATTTAGAAGATCTGAAACTCTGACACCAATGCAAGCTCTATTCTTCAGCCCTCTTTTCCTGGTATATCTCAGTGAACTGACACTACCTGGTGTCCCACTACGAGGCTGCCAGACCTTAAGGTTCCTTCCCTCAGGGATGGGTGATTCCTGCTGTTATTGTCCCATGTAAAATGGTGGCTTGCTCCTATATGTTACTCCACATTTTATATCAGGTGGGGCAAGACCGAAAGTCAGATGTTACAGCTTCAGATGGGAATTTGTATTGAGCAAAACCCTGGTTCTCACCCTTTCTGGCTTTGCTCCTGGTTTGTGCCACAGCCTAATTCCACCAGGTATGCTCCATCATCTTTCTCATTCATCTTAAAAAAAAAAAATCACCATTTATTGATTGCTTACTATGTGCCAGACATTGAAATTTAGATGTATTTAATTTGCACAACAACCCTTTGAGACACACATATATTATACAAGTTTTATAGAAGGAGAAAGAAATCAGCCCAGAGACATTAAGAAGTTGCTCAAGACTCCATAATTAGTAAGGAATGAAGCTGGGATATGAACTCAGCAGCCTGGATCCTGGCTTTCTCAATTTCCATATTGACCCACCATCCCCTGGGATTCTCGATTTTGCCAGTGCCTGACTCCAGAAACTGACCACAGCTCTTATCCTGGTTGCAACTTAATGTCTCACAGATAATGTGGACTCCCCAATGTCCAGTTACAGTCCTGTGTTATTTGAACTGGTAATGTCCTTCAACTGGATGTCTCCTGCCCCAGAAGCTTCTTGAGGCTCAAGGCAACATTACCCAAGTGCTCTTGGTTTGGTTTGGAAAGTCATTTATTCCCCTGTGCCAGCTCAGACATACTCCAAGTTGAAAACCAAGACTAACTCGTGCCCTGAACTGCTATTTGTTGGCTAAATATCTGTCTAGACTTTTTCCTAGCTGTTAAAAGACCTGAAGTCCAGATAGAAAATGTGGGTTTATTGTAGTTGGTATCAATCACATGTATTATTTGTGCTATACTAGGCTGAACTAACAAACACACCATGATTAGTGGCTCAAGACAATCAAAATTTGTGCCTGGGCTCGGGTGACTGTCTTGGGCAGTTATGAGGATTGGCTGGACACCTCTCCTCCACACAGTTATTTAAGGCCCTAGCATAACAGAGGCTCTGTCATCCTCAGTACATCCTCGTGACAATGTCACGATTATCATGTCCCTTCCAGTCAAGAAGAAGGAGGCTAGAATATGGAAGAATACACATGGAAGGTTTTCATGGGCCACAGCTCAGAAGTAGCACAGATCATGTGTGTACACTTCCTATTAGGTGAAATTCAGACAAAGGACTCCAGCTGCAGAGGAGGCTGGAGAAGGTAAGCTAGAGGCATGCCCAAGGAAAAAACCTGATTCTAGTAAACAATAAACTATTCTTGCCATTTTCCACTTCTAGCAAGTAATAGTCTATACATTCATATTTTAATTTTCTTCTTCAGTTTGCTTTTCTGAATTTTCCTGGACTCAACTTTTATATATTCATAGTCTTCTATTTTATGGAGTGTTTCTACTCTTTAAGTGTATGGAAGGTGGAAGAAAAGAAATTAAGTAAATGAGCAATAGCACAAAGAATGTACAGCAAAGTATAAAATGGATGCCTGTCATACATGGAAAGGAAAATGGGAGGGTAGCAGGTTGTTTGGGTTTTGAAGAAAAAGCTACATTTGGGTAACTTTTCCCAAGATTTTACAGGTGTTGGGTTGCACCCTGGACATTGTTCACTTCTAAACTGGTATTACTATAATTGTAATCTGGGTAACCTGAAACCTTTCATGTGACTAGGCACATTATAGATGTAGATGACTGAGGAATGCAGACATCCAGGCTTAACTGGAGTTCTAGTTATGGATATTTCATGAAGACAGAGCAAATAAAATCCCCTCTATTTATAAATATTTCATATATAAAAGGCAGGGTTTTTCTCATTTACCTTGAAATGTTATTCATCTCTAATTAATATGTCATTCTACCTTCAGATTTGAATGCAGATTTCTTGACTTGAATTTTGTTAATAAAACTTGTCCGATTAATTATTGGGAATTCATATATTGGACAAGGATGTAATATTGAAAAATGAATGAAAGCTTTGTTTGATATTATTGATAATCTCCAAGACATCTGAATGAAGAAAGTGAAATCCTAGCTTAGATTCACAGCAATGTCTGCTCCTTTTCAGATGAAGGAAATGGGAAGACTGGGAGACGTGGGTCACTTTTGCTTTCTCTCCATGGAAAAAGCCAATTCTTTTATTTTGTTTGTTTTGCTTTTTTGTTTTCTTTTGTTTTGAGAGAAAGCAAACTTTTCTGTGAGAGCCACATAATTGGGTTTCTGCTCAGGAACTGCTGGGGAAAAAAAAATAAAAAGAAATCTCTTTAAAGAAAATATACCTGAAATTCCAATATGAACTTATTTGTGTGAGACAGTAATCTTCTCTTGTACGTTATAAGAAAGCAACAGATGAGGGGACAATGTATTAAATATCACTTAGGCAAAAAAAAAAAAAAAAGAAAGAAAGAAAGAAAGAAAAAAGAGACAGAGAGAGAGACAGCTAAGATCTAAGTTTCAAGGGCTGCAAAGGCACCGGAAATAAGCATAGAGGCTGCTTAAGGGAAGTGAGTAGAAAGGTGGCTGTAGGATAGTGGATTTCAGAACTGTACTTCCTGTAGTAGGTAAGGATACACCCTGAAGTGATACAAAAGCATTTCTTGCACATGTCAGGAACTGAAGGATTTGGGAAGTCGGGGTGAGGATTGAATAGGGACTCTGTCAGGGTAGGAGAGGAAATGCATGGTAGAACCTTAAGCAGATAGTTCAATTCTTTATTATTAGAATATACATGATCTTTGATTCTAAACAACATCAACAAAGAAAATGTATGATAGAAAACAAGCAAAGGCAAATCTCAGAAAACACCCCCCAAAAAACCCCACAAATCAAATCCCCTCCCAAACCCCCTAAAACTTAAACAACAAAAATACCTACTTGCTGCAAATGGACAGGGAAATACAACTAACCAGTGCTGAGAATAATAAAAAGAAGTTGACCAAGAATCTTGGAAAGATAAAATTTTAAAAATCAGCAAAACTGACCAGATAAAGGATAACAAAGAAACTTGCAAGGCAATAGATGAACATTTTAACAAAATATTTTGTCCTGAGTTAAAAAAACAAAACAAAACAATAAAAACCTCTTAAAAAATCAATTGCTCCTATGAAGGAAGATTACCAAGCAGAAATACAAAAACCCAAAGGAAGATACACAAAGTGAGCTGTCAAAAGAAAAAAGAAGAGGGCGCCTGGGTGGCTCAGTGGGTTAAGCCGCTGCCTTCAGCTCAGGTCGTGATCTCAGGGTCCTGGGATCGAGTCCCACATCGGGCTCTCTGCTCAGCGGAGTGCCTGCTTCCCTTCCTCTCTCTCTGCCTGCCTCTCTTGTGATTTCTCTCTGTCAAATAAATAAATAAAATCTTAAAAAAAAAAAAAGAAAAAAGAAGAAAATAAAAAGCAATAACTCTGTATAAAGCAACCTTGTAATACCTTGTTGGTTTGCAAGCTCCTTGGCATCTTCCCAGATGTAACCTGAAATCAGCCCCCAAACATGAGGGCAGGGAGAAATGGAAGAAATAGGCTGGCCAGGCACTCCAGGTTGGTAGGTGGCAGGTTTAATAAGGAAAGGAACTCACATATGAGCCTTGTCTTTGTAGGCAGCAAGATGAATGGATCTCGGTACCTGCTTGACAAACCTTAAAAGTTTATACGGAGGCCTTAGTTGAGTTCAGTCCCACATATCCTGCAGGTATTCTCACCACAGCACCATTTCAAGGTCATGTCCTTGGAGCAGTGAGAGGCAAATGGAACCCACATTCCAAGGACAGGGGAGGGAGTAAGGATGCAGAGTGCCCAGGCTCAGCTCACAGGTCAACCAGCAGTTCCTCCTCAATCTTCCCTGACACACCCTCATTTTTCTTTTTTTTTTTTTTTTTTTTTTTAAAGATTTTATTTATTTACTTGACAGAGAGAGATCACAAGTAGGCAGAGAGGCAGGCAGAGAGAGAGGAGGAAGCAGGCTCCCTGCGGAGCAGAGAGCCTGATGCGGGGCTCGATCCCAGGACCCTGAGATCATGACCTGAGCCGAAGGCAGCGGCTTAATCCACTGAGCCACCCAGGCACCCCCCTCATTTTTCTTTTAATGAGTAAATTCCATCAGTGAATATTGTAAGAGTTTCAACCAGGATAAAAACTGCCTCAGGCATCCCCAAGGAGGAAGGGACAAGTTCAGGCCACTATAACCCCATCTTTTCCACAAACATTCTGAAGAAGAAATAGACACACACAAAAATAAGTGCACACTACAAAACTTGAGAAAATGGAGAACACATAACATTTAATAATAATGTGACGGACCAAAGGCCAAATACATTTGTTATATTATTAAATGTAAATAGATTCAAATTACTTATTAAAAAAATTCAGATTAAACCACAAAGCAATCTATATAAGAAAAACATCTGAAATAGAGTGATTCAGAAAAGTTAAAAAAAAAAAAAAAGGAAGGGCAAAGGCATGACCCCGACCTCAATTAAAAAAAGACAAGGAGGGGGGCGCCTGGGTGGCTCAGTGGATTAAGCCGCTGCCTTCAGCTCAGGTCATGATCTCAGGGTCCTGGGATCGAGCCCCGCATCGGGCTCTCTGCTCCGCAGGGAGCCTGCTTCCTCCTCTCTCTCTGCCTGCCTCTCTGCCTACTTGTGATCTCTCTCTCTCTCTGTCAAATAAATGAATAAATCTTAAAAAAAAAAAAAAGACAAGGAGGGTCATATCAAATTAATATCAAACAAGAATATTAGTTAATGCCAAAAAGTGATACTAGTGCTTTTTATATAATGGTGTGTGTACTTGATAACAAAGGTAACAAATATCTATTCACAAAATAATACAGTGTTAACATTTATTAAGGACAAATTAAGGACAAGAAAGCAAATAAAAAGGTTAAAGTATAGTAGATAACTTTAGCTTCCTTCTCCTAGTCCATAACAGAGAAAGAAGGCAAAGAAACAAGAGAGGATATAGAAATCTTTTTTTTTTTAAGATTTTATTTATTTATTTGACAGATATAGATCACAAGTAGGCAGAGAGGCAGGCAGAGAGAGAGGGGGAAGCAGGCTCCCCGCTGAGCAGAGAGCCCGATGTGGGGCTCGATCCCAGGACTTTGGGATCATGACCTGAGCCGAAGGCAG
Source organism: Meles meles (assembly GCF_922984935.1). NCBI lineage: Eukaryota > Metazoa > Chordata > Mammalia > Carnivora > Mustelidae > Meles > Meles meles. The sequence continues at coordinate 30,370,570 of NC_060069.1, read as the reverse complement.
AGGCTTTAACCTACTGAGCCACCCAGGCCCCCCGAGGAAATAGAAATCTTAAATAACACAATTAGTGAGATAGGTGTAATTGACATGTATGGATCTATTATTGCAAATATAGGTGACTATGGAAGATCAAGAAAATTGGCCATTTTTCAAAGACATACGAATGGTCAACAGACACATAAGAAGATGTTCACCATCACTAATCAACAGGGAAATGTAAATGAAAACCACAATGAGATACCACATCCCACCTATTAGATGTCTATTCCCAAAAAGACAAGAGATAAAAAATGTTGGTGAGAATGCAGAGAAAAGGGAACCCAACTCTCTTACACTGTTGGTGAGAATGTAAACTGGTGCGCAACCATCGTGAAAAACAAGTATAGAGGTTCCTCAGAAAGTTGAAAATAGAGCTACCCTATGATCTAGGAATCCCACTTCTGAATACATATCCAAAGGAAACAAAAGCACTGTCTCAGAGAGATCTGTACTGCTATGTTTACTGCAACATTATTCACAGTAGGCAAGGTACGTAAACACATAACTGTCCACCCATGGATGAATGCATACAAGTGTCACACACACACACACACACACAGAGGAATATTATTCAGTCACAAAAAGAAGGAAATCCTGCCATTTGTGACAATACGGATAACCTGGAAGGTATTATGCTAAGAGAAATAAGCCAGACAGAGAAAGGTAAAAACACTTTTTGTGGGATCACCTACATGTGGGGGGAAAAAAAGTCAAACTCATAGGAATAGAGAGTGGGATGGTGGTTGCCAGGGGCTGGAGGGTGGGGAAAATAGGGAGATATTAATACAAACTTCCAGTTATAAGATGAATAAATTCTTGGGATCTAATGTATAGCATAGTAACTATAATTAGTAATACGACTTTATGGACTTGATATCTGCTAATATAGTAGATCTTAAACATTCTCAACAAAAAGAAAAAAAAGAGGAGGTAATTAACTGTGTGCGGTGATAGATGTTAATCAGTAGATGGCGGGAATCATTTCACAATGTGTATGTGTATCCATCATCATATTGTATGCTTTAAACATATGGCATTTTATTTGTCAGGTATACCTCGTTAAAGTTGGAAAAAATCCTTAAGTTCCACAATGTAAAAGAAAAAAAAAGAATAAGAAAAAAGAAAGAAATTAATAATGATAAAACCCAGAAAGACTTTTTCCCCCTCTAATTTAGAAATACCACCACAGCCTACTAAAAAAGAAATAAATTTAAAAAAATAAACAAAAAGGTGGGGAGGCAACTGACTGTTTCAGTTGGTAAAGCACATGACTCTTGATCTCAGGGCTGTGAGTTTGAGCCCCATGTTGGGAAATGAACTTACTAAAAAAATAAAGAAAAAGTAAAAGTTAAAAAAAAATACCATCACCATTATGCCCCTCTCAATTTTTTGGTCAGAGAGGAAATATAAGGGTGCCTCGGTGGCTCAGCTAGTTAAGTATCTGACTCTTGATTTTGGCTCAGGTCATGATCTTGTTTCAGGTTTCTTTTCCTTTTGTGCCCTTGGTTCTTGGTCACAACATTTTGAAGAATGATGAGGTAGACCAAAGAGTGATGGGCAGCAAAGCCAAGTTTATTGGGTGATGGTACAAAGTTCACAAAGAGGGAGGGGACCCAAGAGGCTTGTTGTTGTTGGAGTTTCTACATCTAGGGGTTTTATGAGCTCTTCTGTGGAACTTCTTAAGCAACCAAGGTGTGCTAAAGCATGCCAGTTGGGGCTTTGATCAAGCATCTGCCTGCCTATTAGGTTAATGTTCATGGGCTGATGCTCTTGTCTAAGCTGCAAAACAGGATGTTAGTGTTGTTTTGTCTTAGCCGTCCTGACTCCATGTTTTATTGTAGTGGACCCTGGTCCTGACTACCTAACTGTCCAACTAACTCCTAACAACTTCACAGTCATGAGATTGAGCCCTACGTTGGACGCTGCACTGACTGTGGATCCTGCTTGAGATTCTTTCACCCTATTCCTCTGTGCCCTGCTTTTGTCTCTCTCTAAAAAAAGGGGGGAAATATAAACCCCAGTTTTAATATTTTGAGAAAACAATACAAACCGTTAAGGATATAGTTGAAGCTCTGCTGAGATATGAGTTAACAACATTAAATTCTTATTTCAAGGAAAAGAAGAATGAAAGTAAATGAAATAAGCATGCTACTCAAATGTTAAATGGAAACAAATAATCCAAAGAAATGCAGAAGAAAGGAACAATGAATATAAAGGCAGAAATTCATGAAGCAGAAAAGAGAAAGCCTAGTGTTTTCCTGAGTGGTCCACAGAAAGCCTAAATACTGATCAGGCCTCAGGCCAAAAATGTGTTGCAAGTTTTTATCAAACTCAAGAAAAATACCAAGATAATTGATATTGTCACTTGCAACTGACAGTCATTGCCAGTTGGCAACTTGCTGGATTAGGAAGAGAATGGGTTCAGTTGACATTTATCAAATTTGTTTCAGTGCTTTGCCAGAGTACCAAGACAACGCTAATGATGCTGAGAAGGAATTCATTACATATCAAGGAACCAAAACACCTTTCCCAAAGATATTTTATGAATGCCAGCCCTTCACCTCACTCAATTATAAATAGATTGGTTCTGTGATTGAACAATTTTGAGCAAAAAATTATGTGTTAAATTTATGTGTTAATTTTATGTATTAACCTGATGGTCATGCAGTGCCCAGATGAAACATTATTTCTAGGCATTTCTGTGAGGTTGTTTCTGGATGAGATTAGCATTTGAATCAGTGACTCAGTAAAGCAGATTGCCCTTCCCAATGCCCATCCATTTTGCTGAAGGTCTGGAAAGAACGAAAAGTGGGGAAAGAATGACTCTGTTCTTCTTTTTTTCTACTTCACTGTTGAGCTAGGACACCTCATCTCATCTCAGGCTCTCAGACTGAGATTTACGTGATCGGCTCTCTTAGTCCTCAGGCCTTTGGACTTGAACTGAATGATACCACTGGCTTTCCTGGATTTCTACCTTTCAGACAGCAGATCCTGGGACTTCTAAACCTTTACAATCACGTGAACCAAATCTTCATAAACTAGTTTCCTTTCATATATATGCACCTCATTAGTTCTGTTTCCTTGGAGAACACTGGCTAACACACTATGTATTGTATTCCATTTATGGAGAGTAATAGTTCCCATTAGTATGTTAGGAAACTTTGGGGAGGATTCTACCTTTTATTTATTTATTTATTTATTTATTTATTTATTTATTTATTTATTTTTTCAGCGTAACAGTATTCATTGTTTTTGCACAACACCCAGTGCTCCATGCAATACGTGCCCTCCCTATTACCCACCACCTGGTTCCCCCAACCTCCCACCCCCGCCCCTTCAAAACCCTCAGGTTGTTTTTCAGAGTCCATAGTCTCTTATGGTTCGCCTCCCCTTCCAATTTCCCTCACTTCCTTCTCCTTTCCATCTCCCAAAGTCCTCCATGTCATTTGTTATACTCCACAAATAAGTGAAACCATATGATACTTGACTCTCCCTGCTTGACTTATTTCACTCAGCATAATCACTTCCAGTCCCGTCCATGTTGCTACAAAAGTTGGGTATTCATCCTTTCTTTCTTTTTTTTTAAATAAACATATAATGTATTTTTATCCCCAGGGGTACAGGTCTATGAATCACCAGGTTTACACACTTCACAGCACTCACGATAGCACATAAGCAAGCAGGTTCCTACAGTATCTTCTTAAATGATTTGACCACAGAATCCTTTTTACACAAACATCTCTTAATACTCCGTGGAGCACATGTTGGCATTGTCGTCTTAGAGTTTACTCCTTTTATAAGAGTTGATTAAAAAGAGGCAAATATTATTTCAAAAAATACCGGTGTTATATATTTGCTCAGTGGTCAACTTTCTATATGTATTATTAACAATTTATTTTGGTACGTCTAACATAACCTTAAAACCCTACTTTGCAAATTCCCTCCTCTGAGAAAGGAAGGTCCTCTTTCTTCCAAGTTCTTTTTCAAGGTATTGATGTCATCTGGAATCCAGTGAAAATTTACTGACTGTTGGGGTCCATTATCAAAGGAACAAGACAGAGACAAAGTGAAAGTTATGCAAGGCCTTATTCTATGCCAAGCTGACCGGCCAGGGGAATGAGACTGAGACAAAGTCAAAGTTATGTAGAGCTTTATTTTATGCCAAGCATTAGAAGTCAGACTGACCAGCCAGGGCCGCCTCTGAAGAGAGCGACCCCTTCCCGATCTCACAGGCTGGTTTTATAGGGCATAACCGCAGACCCACAGTACATGGCTTCTATTGTTAAGGCGTTTACTCCCGGAATTGATACCCGGAACCATACCAGGAACTACGGGGGCGTTTATTCCCGGAATGAAGTCCGTGGATGTAAATAAACAACAATATGGCTACCTAGGCAATATGGAGTTGCTCTGGCTAAGCAGGCCCTAATAGTTAAACAGGTTTTAACATTAAATTGGCCCTAACATTGACTCTTGTTGATGTCTATAATCTTTATAGCTAAAATGTGACTTAGAAAGAAAAGATTAGAAACAAAAAAGCTCTTAGAAAAATAAACATTAAGGGTGTATATGAGTCTCTAAATAAAGCTGACTTCTTACAGATTGTAAATAAAGTAATAGAAATAAAAAATTGTGTCTTACAAAAACTTCCCTTTTATATTATAAAGTAGTTCTGAGAACAACTACCCAAAGCCATAGGGATCATCTCTTAAGAGCACTCAGACAAGGTGAGCAAGCCTGGGACACCCAACTGCAAAAGGGAACAGATCCCTATTCAGCTCCCAGTCCTTGGAACATGAGTGTTTGTTTGTTTGTTTGTTTAAGTTTTTTTTTTTTTTCTTTCAAGTAATCTCTACACTCAACATGAGGCTTGAATTTACAACCTGGAGACCAAGAGTTGAATGCTCCACCAACTGAGCCAGCCAGGAGCCTCTATGAGTGATGTTTTTATATTCCAGAGAGGGTACTTAACATTCTCATTCTTCCAACTCTATGTGAGGCTCTTAACATTCCCTTTATTCAAATGCACCAGGTGGCAGGGCAACTGGATGGCTTAGCCAGTTAAGCATCTGCCTTCAGCTCAGGTCATGATTCCAGGGTCCTAGGATCAAGCCCCATGTCCGGGCTCCCTGCTCAGTGGGGAGTCTGCTTCTCTCTCTGCCCCTCACCCTGCTCATTCTTCTCTCTCTCCCTCTGTCTCTCTCAAATAAATAAATAAACCCTTAAAAAATGCACCAGATAAGGTGGAAGGAGTACTGAGACCAGACAGGATGGCCCTCATACTGACCCATGGATTGATTATTTGGTCATTTCTGAAAATTATATACCAACTTGATGCTACTAAGATACTTTCTATGGGCTTGGAAGTTGTCTTTTTTCTCATCAATAGTAAGCAGTTCTCAGAGTGGTATGGAGACTGTGTGGGCTTTGGAACCAGTAGTTGAGGGACTGGTTTCTGCACCATGACCTTCATCTGCGAGACCCTGAGCACATGGCTTCTCTGAGCCTCAATTTCCTCATCTCTATAATAAAAAATACTATCTTTTCAAGAGTATGGTTGAAAAGTTTACAAGTAATGAATGTGAACGCTTTAGCACAAGTCCTGACATCTAGTGGATGCACGACAAATAATCAGATAGCAATATTATTGTTATTGAAACACTCATGTATTTATATAATTCATGTTTATAGAAGGCCTGTTCTGCACAAGGGCTTTGGGGGACAGAGATGACAAAGATATGTTTCCTGACTTCTAGGAAGTTTCACTTTAGTTGGGGAGATGTAACTGAATGGTTTTACCTAGAATCCAAATCACTTTGGAACCAAATAACTTATAGGAGATCCTAATCATTTATTTATACAGTGATGAGGTATATGGAATGCCCACTCAGTGGAGGAAAGTCACGTGTTCTGAGCAGAAATTCCAACCTTAAGTGTGGGATTATTTACATTGTACTCTGGTCTTTTGAGCCAAGTCAGCCAGAAAATAGCCATTGGATAGCACATTTTGGGTTGAAAAGCATCTATAGCCTGCGTGGTTAGAGATATAACTGGAGATGCTGTCTTATTGGTTTGTGGCAGAGAATGACTCAGAGTGATGTGGTTATAATGGAAAAGGCACAATATTAGAGACAGTTACTCTCTGTGGGGATCAGGTTATAAATCTGTATGTTGAGTGTAGGATATTTGCTCTGTCTCTCAGAATTGCTGTGAGGATCCAATCACATGTGATAGTAAATGTAAAATGTAAAATACAGTATTAGTAGAGTTGGTATTACTTTTATTGAATAAATTTTTATATTTTATGTTATTTTCATGATACTTTTAAAATGTGGTGATCACAGATCTCAGTTTTGTGTTCTTTATTGTCAGCATGATTTGACAACCAATTGGGCAAAACTGCCTATGATGGTAGGAAGACAGATGTTTCAAGAAGAGCTACTCTAAGCCCAGAAATAGACCCTCAACTCTATGGTCAACTAATCTTCGACAAAGCAGGAAAGAATGTCCAATGGAAAAAAGACAGCGTCTTCAACAAATGGTGCTGGGAAAATTAGACAGCCACATGAAGAAAAATGAAATTGGACCACTTCCTTACACCACACACGAAAATAGACTCCAAATGGATGAAGGACCTCAATGTGAGAAAGGAATCCATCAAAATCCTTGAGGAGAACACAGGCAGCAACCTCTTAGACCTCAGCCGCAGCAACGTCTTCCTAGGAACATCACCAAAGGCAAGGGAAGCAAGGGCAAAAATGAACTATTGGGATTTCATCAAGATCAAAAGCTTTTGCACAGCAAAGGAAACAGTTAACAAAACCAAAAGACAACTGACAGAATGGGAGAATATATTTGCAAACGACATATCAGATAAAGGGCTAGTGTCCAAAATCTATAAGGAACTTAGCAAACTCAACACCCAAAGAACAAACAATCCAATCAAGAAATGGGCAGAGGACATGAACAGACATTTCTGCAAAGAAGACATCCAGATGGCCAACAGACACATGAAAAAGTGCTCCACGTCACTCGGCATCAGGGAAATACAAATCAAAACCACAATGAGATACCACCTCACACCAGTCAGAATGGCTAAAATAAATAAGTCAGGAAATGACAGATGCTGGCAAGGATGCGGAGAAAGGGGAACCCTTCTACACTGTTGGTGGGAATGCAAGCTGGTGCAATCACTCTGGAAAACAGCATGGAGGTTCCTCAAAATGTTGAAAATAGAACTACCCTATGACCCAGGAATTGCACTACTGGGTATTTACCCTAAAGATACAAGCATAGTGACCTGAAGGGGCACATGCACCCGAATGTTTATAGCAGTAATGTCTACAATAGCCAAACTATGGAACGAACATAGATGTCCATCAACAGATGAATGAATAAAGAAGAGGTGGTATATACACACAATGGAATACTATGCAGCCATCAAAAGAAATGAAATCTCGCCATTTGCAATGACGTGGATGGCACTAGAGGGTATCATGCTTAGTGAAATAAGTCAATCGGAGAAAGACAACTATCATATGATCTCCCTGATATGAGGACATGGAGATGTAACATGGGGGGTTAGGGGGATAGGAGAAGAATAAATGAAACAAGATGGGATTGGGAGGGAGACAAAGCATAAATGACTCTTAATCTCACAAAACAAACTGGGGGTTGCTGGGGGGAGGGGGGTTGGGAGAGGGGGAGTGGGTTTATGGACATTGGGGAGGGTATGTGCTATGGTGAGTGCTGTGTGTAAACCTGGCGATTCACAGAGCTGTACCCCTGGGGATAAAAATACATTATATGTTTATAAAAAAATAAGAAATAAATAAAAAATTAAAAAAATGAAGAGCTACTCTACATTGTTACTGACTGTGTAAGAGAAGGATCCAAACATTTTTTTTATGTTTTAAAAAAAATGCTTGAAATCAAGTGTTTTAGAGTTTCCTAGAGAAATAGAACCGATTGTGTATAATTGTGTGTGTGTATTTATATATATAAATTTTTTCACCCAGTTTGTGTGAATATATAATTGTGTGTGTATTTATATATGTATATATGTATGTATATACATACATATATATATTCACACAATTACAGAGGTCGCAAAGTTCCAAGACTTTTGGCTGCAAGCGAGACTCAGGAGAGCTGATGGTGTAGTTATTATCTGATCCTGAAGGCCTGGGAACTAAGAGAACTGACAGTATAAGTTTCAATCCAAAAGCTAGCTCAAGATCCAAGAAAAGCCAGTGTCTCAGTTCAACTCTGAAGACAGACAAAACTGATGTTCTAGCTCATGCATCCGGACAGGAGTTCTCTCTTGCTGGAGAGAGGATCAGCCTATTTGTTCTACCCAGGCCTTCAGCTGATTGACTAAGGCCCATATACATTATGGAGGGCAATATGCTTTATTCAGGCTACTATTCAAATTAATCTCACTCCCAACACACTCAGAGGCACTCAAAATAATGTTTGGTCAAGTATCTGGGTATTCAGTAGCTCAGTCCAGTTGACACATAGAATTAACCATAACATCAAGTAAATTTTGTTTTCACATATACTGATGTGATTTTCAGAGGTGGGAAAATTGCAGATTTTTAAAACCTGCAGACTGAAGTGGATACAAGTGGTCTACTTTAAAGGCAAATAATGACTCACTAAGCAACAAAAACTTAAAAAGTTCTTGGTTATAAAAGAACAAGGGTTATTTCATTTTCCCAAGAATTTGCTGTCCAAATAAATAGCCATTAGAGGGAGCTCTGATTGCAGCTTAGAAACAAAATTATTCTCCATGAATTGGTAATGTTAACTTGGAATTCCAGATTTCCATGTTTTAATGGAGACGCAGGATATATATTTCCAAAAAACTATGCTAAAACCAAATAAAGATCTTCTAACACCACCATTTTGTATATCTGACCTTAGTGAGACCAAACTTGCTTCTTGGTGTCTAAGAACCAAAATGGTGCAGGGGCAGGGCTGGGCGGGGTGGGAAAGGTGCTGGGTCGGAGTTCCAGCTGCGTCATGAAGCAGCTGTGTGCCTGCAGTCCTCAGCTTCCCTTCTCTCCTGGCCTATTTCTCTCCTGAATAATCAAGACAATGACAGAGATTAGTGTTTACCACACATTGGTATCTAGATGAAATAATTGTAGGAGAATTTTTAAATTCTCTTTTTTGAAAAATACAACCTTCTTGAAAATGTTATTTCTCAAAAGCTGCTGGTCTTGAAAGGATTATTTTATGCACATTCTCAGTCATGTGATGATACATTCACACTCAAACCAGCCTCTGCCCTGCAGTTCCTGAGATATGTTGAGAGTATGTTGGTACCGAGTGCTCTCTGTCTTAAAGTGACAGCACTGAACTTTTAATGTGTTGCTAAGCCTCTCTGGAAACGTTAGGTTGGTGTTGTCAAAATGATGACAGTTGACTTATAATTAGCATTGTACTCATGTTATAAAGACACATTTTCTCTTCAGCAGAGATAGTATGCAATTAAAAGCATTGTTATACAAGAAGGCTTTAGAGTCATAAGTCACTTGGCAAACTGAGATTCTGATTTGACATAATGAAAAATATTGCAGAAGGATGATATACTTACTACTTTGTATTTCTTTTATGTCTTTCACCTCTTGGGCTAATGAGAAGAGAACAGAACAATATTACAGGACCAATGCATAAGGCAAGTTAAAAGCTGCCTGACAATATACCATGTTGAATAAGCCACATAAAACAAAGAATTTTAGGAAGTTGGAGGTGGGTCAGAAAGTAAAAAGAGTTAGAAGTATTGAGTCCTCACTCAAACTATATGATAGACAAGCTGAACTCAGATCATTGTTATGCCTGAGTTTTCACATTTATCTTATTTGAAAGATCTAGGTGTCCAACAAATTTAATTCCATTTGTCATCCAAGCAAAACTTTAAACTTTCAGGTTACCAAAGACTTTGAAAGCTATTTCAGCAATTACCCATTAAAACTTTGAGACAGGGAGCACCTGGGTGGCTCAGTGGATTAAGCCTCTGCCTTCGGCTCAGGTCATGATCTCAGGGTTCTGGGATCAAGCCCCGCATCGGGTTCTCTGCTCTGCAGGGAGCCTGCTTCCTCCTCTCTCTCTGCCTGCCTCTCTGCCTACTTGTGATCTCTCTATCTGTCAAATAAATAAATAAAATCTTTAAAAAACAAACAAACAAAAAAAAACTTTGAGACAGACAATTAACCATCAGTTTAGTCTTCTCTTTGGTAATAGATTTCAACAGATTTTAACAAATAAGACGAGCTTATTTGACCTTCAGTAAACTTTGATTGAAGTTTCACATTTACTGCTGATAACTTAAAAGACATGTATATCTTTTTTTTTCCTCTAGAGTGGTCTTTATTTTTTTTGTTTGTTTATTTCAAACAAATAACAGTGTTCATTGTTTTTGCACCACACCCAGTGCTCCATGCAGTATGTGCCCTCCCTATTACCCACCACCTGGTTCCTCAACCTCCCACCCCCCACACCTTCAAAACCCTCTGGTTGTTTTTCAGAGAAAAGACATGTATATCTTAATTAAACCAACAAACTTAACTTAGTTCAATTACTGATTTACATTCCACCTGAGCCCACTCCACTTTGAATGTTTACATGAGACACCGGTGGGAAGATCCATGGGGGGGCGGGGGGGGTGTTTGGTCCAGGGGGCACTCTTCTTGCTTCCCGACAGTGAAGAACAGAACAAAGTGCCACCAGAGGGCAGAGAAAGGGTTCCCAGTTCTAGGGCTCATCAGCTCCAAGAGAGGAGCGGACATGCTTTCCCACCAGCAAGGGGGAAAGGGTTAGGCAGTCCCCATTGGGCCAGAGACAAAACATAGTTGGCTCCAGTTATAGCCATTAACTTGGGAAATGAGTAAGGTAGAAGCCCCCACATCTATCAGGAGGAACATAGAGAGATAAAGTCAGAGTCTCCTTTGCTAGGGATGGCCCAGCAACCTGGGTTTACTAGAAGGCTTAGTCTGCAAAAGGCCCTTAGATTGGGGTCCTGGTGTAGAGCAATGAAGGCCTAGGTATGAGCAATGAAGTTATAGCTTTAAGTAGTTAGTAGAAGACACTGACAAGAAACAGTAAAGACTGAAATCCATCATGGTCTATGCGACATTCCAACACATGTGGTTCTTACAGCCAACTTCCCCAGGAAACAGTCCCCAGTTGCGTTTTAATTCAATCGGGTACTGGTTTCGGCCGGCTCCCAATGGAGGTCCTGTGGCCAGAAGTGGCTAGACCAGGGATGTGGAGGGGATCACATTAGATCAGTCAGGAGGAAACCTTACGTGGGAGTTTTAGGATTGGCAGCCGTCCTGGTGACTTAGGTGGCCATCCGTGCCCAAGAGAGACAACTTTATATAAGAACAGGAACAGAGAGAGGGCATCAGGTTTCTGGGTCAGACATGCAGAAAGTCTGAAACTTTCCCTTTCATATGTCTGCGCTCAGATTATGAGCTCTTTCCCTGATGTCCGAGAAGTGGTCAATCATCAGGGACAGAGGGGTAGTCTGTGTCTGTCCCATCACGCCTTCAGTCCACAACAAGGCACATACACTTACAACAATTAACAAGAACACACTCACACAGACAAACGACCCGGTGCGGCCCCAAAGACAAAACTGAAAGGAAGCTAAGGGAGAATCCGGCCGTACCAGCAGCCGGCTCTCTTCACAGATGAGGACCTTGTCCTTTGGGTCCGACCGTACCAGCAGCCGAGCCTCCAGATATGGGCCCGACCGCAACAGCAGCCAAGCCTCCAGATGAGGACCTTGTCCTCCGGACCCGGCTACAACGGCAGCTGAGCCTCCAGACAGGGGTGGAGGGATGTCTCCCAAGACCTCCGGGTTGATGGCCCACCACTCGTCTGCTTGAGCCAATGTCGACTCCAGATATGGGCCCGACTGCACCAGCAGTTAAGCCTCCAGATCGGAATTCCTACAGGTAAAAAAAAAAAAAAAAAAAAAAAAAAAAAAAGTGCAGAGCAGAGCCCCCAAAGTATGCGTGCAAATAGATGACAACGAGTGCACTCACCAGCCAGTGCAAGACCTTCCAGGCTAGGGTCCTGGGAGTCTCCCAGATCTCGCTGGGGCCTCCAAATGTTGTGCCTGAGTTTTCATGTCCCAGAGACCACCAAGGAGTCAAGCACTGATGCAATCACACAAGGGTTTATTTGACAAGCTTAAGCTTGGGCCCACGTATACCCGACATGGCCGAGTAGGGACTTGGACCCCCAACCAGATTACCAGATTACCAGTTTTTAAAGGCAGAGTAGGGGTGGACTCGGCGATGGGTGAGGACAAAGGGGATTATGGATGATGTAAATCTCCAAGGATTTTTGGAAGCAAGGTCTCCAGGACCTTGAGGGGCTAGCTATTGTTCAGAGAAAGGTTATTTATTACCAGTAGTAAAAATCTTCTCATGAGACCCTTTAGATGTATATCAGTGGGCCATATGCTTGAGAATGATTCTTGACACTATCTTGGAGGTTTAGAGTAAAAAGTAAAAGAGTTAAAGTAGACTTACAGGATCCTGGTCAGACCTGTTGGTCAGACTAGGATTGTCCTTAGCAAAACCTCAAGGTGAGGGCAGTTGAGTCCCCAGGGGAGAGCCACTCTGTCTGTTTCAAGGGCTTGTCGGTAGGTAAGGAATTTTAATGATTTTCTTCTGCCTCTGTTTCCCACATCAGCTAAACTTGAGGTGGGATGGCCTTAATTTTCTCAGCCTCCACATCATAACAGATAGAAATATATTCGTAGAAAGTAAAAACTTTGTACAGAACTTGTTTTTTGTGCCATCAACTCAAAACAGCTTGGTAGCAGAAGCTGGGAAGATTTTTCAATACATTCTCATTATTTTAGACTGCACAATTTTATTGATGATTTCATTATAATAATGGATCATTGTTAAATGAAAAAATAGCAATGACTGAGCATGCTCCAAAAGAAGAATAGGCCAACAAGTAAGAAAGACCAAATAAATTTACAAATACATTTTCTATTATTAAACCAACATTGATGTTTCAGTCTAGCAGAACAGCATCATTTTAACACTAAACTTCTAAATTTGAACAAAAACAGTTTTTGTAGCTTTGCTTCTGAGCTACTGTCCCCAAAATACGTCATGTCAAGAAGAGGGTGTTAATTAGGTATTTACTTTAATACCAAGTCTCCTTGTTGCCAGTGGAGAATACACTTGGCATGGCTTCCAGGAGTCTCTGCTCTGTGGTCTTAACGTTGTTCCTACTTCTGCACTGTCCTAGAACCTGGCTAGATAGAAGGAAAAGAGGAAACACTGGGGTCAGCAGAAAAGTTCTTCCAAGTGGTTAATCCATTTACAGATCCCTGGGAATGGACTGTGCTGTGCTAACTCGGCATTCTGGTATTTTCGGCTCAAGCACATGATTCCATAGACAACAGCTGATGGTGTTTTGCTGGCAAATATAGCTTGGAGCTCCTTTTGCTAGCTTGGCCCTAACTCAACAAAGTTTTGACTCACAAAAAGATGCTAAGAAGAGAATATGCAGGAAGGTGTTAAGCAAACCTTGGAATTAAGAACTTTGCATACTCCATTCTTCAGTGTGTTAATGATTTGGGACTAAAAGGAAAAGGACAACTGTAGGGGGTCACAGTTTACTGGGACTTTCAGTGCCATTTACATTTTAGGAGAAGGGAGTTTACTCTCTTTCAGTGCCTCTATTCTTTCTCTTTCTTGCTTGTGTTGAGAACTTTTATATTGAACTTTTGCTAAGAGAGGTCAACAGTCTTATCAAGAGTGTGTTTATCTGTCTCTTAGAATTTCTACTCCACCCCTCCTAGAAAGACGCTGAGATTAGGTTTTACTAGTCCCCCAAGGGACTGTGGCAAGATGGAACAGGATCCCTGTGGAGGAAGAAGCTGCAGAGTAAAAGAAGTAGGAGGAGACCAAAGGACAAGAGGAGGGTATCAATATATTTTGGATGGATTGAACGTGGCCAGAGAATAGTAAGGAACATCATGCTCTACCCTCAGGACTTGCAGGGCACCATATGATGTTGCAACTCTTTAAAACAGTGACAGAGGTGTGTGAATATGATCTTCAAATGTTACAATACTGTGAGGTGGGCATTATTATACCCATTTTAGAGTTGGGAAAAGTCAGCCTCTAAGAGCTCACATGAATTTGCCGAAGGTTGTCAAACTAGCAAATGGCAGGGCTAGACTTCAACCCCAAATCTACCTGACAACTACACCCGGGCCCTTATCACCACTCAGTCCCATCTTCCCTATCCTCTATTTCTGTCTCCCAAACTCTCCATCTGCTTTCCTCTGTCTCACCTGCAGCCCTTCTGACTCATAGGGTACAGGTAAGAGACACAGAGTTTGGACACGACCTGAAGCTCTGTGATTGGGAGATGTCAATAGCAGGCATCATCCATAACCCACACATCTGTAAGCAACATGTTCTGCCCCACTCCACGTGTACTGAGTCATGCTCTCCATTTTAACAAGATCCCTGGATGGTTAGCAGGAGCATTAAAGTTTGCTCAAAGCTATTCAGGTAACCTACAAATTTGGGGGCTTTATCATCAATAAAAAATAGAAAGACCTTCAGTTTAAAAGCACACCATCTTATTAAGGAATACAACAAAGTGGATTCATTTCCATAATAGGGAACAAGGCAGTTGTGAATCTTAATAAACCTGAATAGAGAATATCCAGATCACTATTCATTGAACACTTTGAGATGCCAGGCACATATTTCATCCATTTACTTCCCACAAAATTCTTGCAAGATCCATTTACAGGCAAGGAAACCAAGGCACAGAGGGGCCATGTGACTTGTTCAAGTTCCCACATTTGGTCACTGCCAAGGTTGGAACTTGAATCTCAGTCTTTAGACTCCAGGTCAATCTTCTTCTGACTAGTGAGCAGGACCTCATGAGAGTTCACCCTAGAGAAGAGGGGAGCAGGAGATGCCCCTCACTGCTGCTGGTTCATAGGAAGCAGGAATCAAGGCTCAGGGGCTCAAAAGTGAAGATCACCCCATGTCACACCACAAGGAGAAAACCCTGATTCTGTGGCTAAGCTGACAAGAACCAGAGCACTCTGGGCAGGTGAAAACAATTTTATTTTGTAATGTGATTTGGAGATGTTTATGCATAGGGATAAAGTATATTCTTCTATATCACCCTCATACTAAACATCAAATACACTGGTCTCTCCAAAGTCTTTAGGACTTCCAAGAAGTAATCAAATGTCATTTTACATTTTTGGTAATACACATGGGATGTAGAAAAATGAAATTTTAGGCTTTTGATTAAATATGGCAGACTGAACACATATATTTATCTCCATTTCCCCAAGAATTCCTAGTAAGATGACTATAAAGGAAAAATAAATGAGTGTAAACAAAGGAACTCCTATATTTAGGAAAACATGGGGATTTTAAAGTTGTGAAATGTGAGAACTTAAGAAATTAAGAACATAAGGAAAATCAATTACTCTGATAAATAAAGCACCAATTTAAGAATTGCCCTCTGACAAGTAGGACTGGGGACTCCTGAGAGCTGAAAGAACCACTGAGATGGAGAGAATCTTGACAAGAATGTCACTGGTAAGTAGTCTCCTGGGGAAAGACGTCACATGGATATTCTGTGGTGTGGATGACTGAGATACAGTAAAATGTCAGATACTCTGTTTTTGATATTTCCTGTCCCCTGCTCTGCTCCAGTCATCTTTCATTTTTCTCAATTAACCACTTAAAGTCTGTAATACATTAGGTTGGTGTTGGCACTCTGTAATACATTAGGTTGGTGTTGGCATTCCCAGTTGGAAACTGGGGGAAGGGCTTATCCATATCAAGAACAAAGCAAGGAGGAGAGGGCAACAAGGTCCACCAGAAGTCAACAAGATTGTCTCTCAGGGTCAGAGGGAGACCAGTGTAGAAAAATGTCTTCTCTCTTACTCCTTTATCCACCATAATTTCAGAGTCTTCAGTAAGGTGGTAGAGACCCGTTATACAGACCTGTTTGGGCTAATGATATTCTGAGGAATGATGGGGAAATGGTTATTCCTTGTTTGGGGCAAAATGAGATGCCCAGAGAGGCAAGACAATAAACAGGGTTAACAGTGGAAAGAATTTGGAGTGAGCAGTCAGTCTTCATCCCCTAACTTTACTATAGACATTTGTATCTGACAGACTTGGGGGCTGAGTAAGCTATAGATACAAGGTCTTATTTAATTCATTTAATTGAGGGATTCAATTCTCACTTAATCTTGTGAGATTAACTTTTATCTTCCTGATTTTATAGATAAGAAAACCAAGGTTAGGGGCACCTGGGTGGCTCAGTGGGTTAAGCCTCTGCCTTGGGCTCAGGTCATGATCCCAGGGTCCTGAGATCGAGCCCCACATCGGGCTTTCTGCTCAGCGGGCAGCCTGCTTCCCTTCCTCTCTCTCTCTCTGCCTGCCTCTCTGCCTACTTGTGATCTCTCTCTATCAAATAAATAAATAAAATCTTTAAAAAAAGAAAAGAAAAGAAAACCAAGGTTAGTGAGTTTTAGTATCCTGCCCAGTATACTGTAGCTAAAAAGTAACTGAGGGAAAATTTGAAACCAACTTTGTGTTACTCAAAAATCTATAATTTGTATTCTGATTTTATTCACTTACAACATTTGCATCTGGGAGGGGGCTTTCCACCACCATAAAACTGTATATTTTAAAGGCAGCATTAATGGGCTTTAATCCTTCCTTCCACTTTGACTTTCTTTGACCTTGTCCTCTTTGGCAGGTAGGGGCAGGGGCTGGAGTGAGAAATTTTTTTCTCCAAAGTTGTATTTTTATTTAAATAATCTCTACACCCAGTGTGGGTCTGGAACTCACAACCCAGAGATCAAGAGTTGCCTGCTTTTCCAACTGAGCTAGCTGGGTGCTCTGGAGTGAGAAATTTCAAACTGAAGCATGATTCTATAAATATTCTTTATCTTTAGTTTTTCCCCATCACTTGTGAAATTGGGGTGAGCCAGTGTAAGGGGGCGCATGCCAAGACAGTTGCTATCCCTTTGTGTCTTAAATAATTGCCCATAAGTTTCCAGAGCTTTTAGTCAGATGGGTACAAATCCCTTGGTCAAGTACGTGAAATACCCTTGTATGTGTCTCTCACTATTTAGACCAAGCTCCAGGAAAGAGGGCAGAAATCATATGAGGTTCATTTCTTAATTTCCACAGATCAAGCCCAGAGCTGTGTACATTCTGTGTGAACTACAAACACATGTTGAAATTGGATTGGGTTGAACCCTGCTTCCTCATAGTTAAGTCTGTCTACCATTTCCTCACAGCCTGCTGAGAAATGGATGGGAAATAAGACTCCAGTCCATAAAGGCTTATAGTAAAAATTCTCTCTATAAGTTAAAAAAAAAACAAAACCCTCAAAGCCTACATGAAGGGACACAATTCTCTGCACAGGATGAACTACTTTCTTTGGGGCCTTCTCCAGATCCCCACTGTGCTACCACATCATTTACTCTATGAATAGCAATGAGATCTCTGGAGAGAGCAACATGAGTTGAGTACAGCTGCATGGTGGGTTACTCTGACTCAGGTTACCAATATGAAGTGTAATGCCTCAGTAGCCATGTTCTCACCCTTGTGCTGTTCTACAAGATGACACTAAGGAAATTTAGTATCTGTCTGGCCCCCCACTGAACATAAGGAAATCAATCAACTTGAAACAAACATCCACAAGTGGTTTTTCTGACCTAAGCACAGCTAGCCTTGGCTACTCTTTGAAGTTCACCTGTTAGTTTTATGTTTGGTTGTTTATTTATTTTTTATTTTTGTTTTTTTTGGTCAAAGCCTTCTCAAACAAAGTAATCACCTCAGAGTTTTCCTCCATGAACTAGTAGCAGAATTAAACCTCCACCTTCCTACTGAAATATTAGAGCAGAGTACTTGGAAGCTTTATATTTCCAGGGGCAATGACTGTTTATAAATAAGTTCATTGTTCAATAAACATGACTCAAGTATTACTTAGCTAAATTCCCATGTTAACTAGAATGGAATAAGATACAGAATCGCTCATAAAAATTTTAAGAAACTATTTTATTTGTGTCTGTAAGCTTTGGTTCCATTGTCCTCAAGCTGAGCATTTTGTACTGAAACTTCCAAGAGCAGGAAATGGCAGTCAAGACCTTTAATGTTGCAAATAAGATATTAATTTTTGCAAAAGAAAAAGTCAAATCTCAAAGAGAAAAATTCAGAGGGTGAAGAATAGAAAAAAATTTCTTTCTTGATGCTCAGCTGAAATCTACAGACCCAGAGCACAGCATGAACTCTTGTTCCAACTCAATCAGTGATGAACATTAACTTCCACCACAGTGAAGTCAGCTTCCACCTGCCCTTCCAGTAACCAACAAGAAATTCATGGGCTGGATCTTTACCCTCAGAAGGAAATTCTATTCTCTACCCCAAGAGAAGACATTCATCCAAGTCTTTGTAACAAAGAAAGGCACACATTCACTCCGCCTAAGTTTTGATATTCAGAATTCGATATTCATGCATGGATCCATGCAAAGGGGTTCGGGTGAACATGTAACCAGTGAGATCCAGCTCAGCTCCTCTGCCAGATGGTTCAAACTCTGCAGGATGCACTCAGCAGATGTCTCCCCTGGCACATACTGGAAGGACGGCAGTGTGTTCCCTCCACATAGTTATTATCTTCTGTTGTTTCTTGTCCAAGGAAGAAGTGTCTCAAAGATAACAGAAACCATAGAGTTTGAAGATTTATTATAAGGAACCTCCCCAATTTTTTCCCTACTCTGGGAGCCAGGTTCTGGTTCTGAGCTTATTACTTTCCCAGCACTCTGGGAGCCAGGTTCTTGTTCTGAGCTTATTATTGCCCTGCTTAAAATCTTTCTGAGGTTTCTAGCCTGAGAGGGTAGACTGTTACACACCCAGAGGTCCTCCATGGCCTGTCATCTATGTGCCTCTTTTGCCCTATCTCCCTTACCCTCACTCCATAATTAACACCCTGACCACACTGAACTACAAAAACAAGGTTATTCTTGCCTCTGGAGTTTTCATCCTGCCACCTCCATGTCTAAAAGCCCTCCCCCATATTGCAATCTCTCATCCTGGTTCACACCTCCTTAGCATTGGCGACCATCCCAGGGGATTAGGTGTCACCTCTTTTCTGCCCTCATAACCCTGGGAGACCAGGGGAAAGGGTTCTGTGCCTGAGTTGTAGAAAGTACTTGTATTCCTGCCTCATTCCTTCCAGTTCAATATCTTGGGCCAGATTTACCTGAAATCCTCCCGGCAATTGCAAAATCTACCAAGGTTGAAAAGCAGAGAAAAAAAAATCTCGGAAGCTCATTTTGCTGTATAACATGGTCTGACCTGAACTTATTTGGGGGGAAACCTGACTGGAAATGACATGAGGCTATTTATAGCCTTTAATTTTTCCACTAAGTGTACACCTAGGTATGTTTCACATTAGCAATAATAATGTATTTGAAAAAATTTATTTATAAAAATGTGAACAAAGGGGCACCTGGGTGGCTCAGTGGGTTAAAGCTTCTGCCTTCAGCTCAGGTCATGATCTCAGGGTCCTGGGATGGAGCCCTGCATTGGGCTCTCTGCTCAGCGGGAAGCCTGTTTCCCCCTCTCTCTCTGCCTGCCTCTCTGCCTACTTGTGATCTCTGTCAAATAAATAAATAAAATATTTTTTTAAAATGTGAACAAAAATTGTAATATAACTCTTAGAATGATACATGAGGGGTGGGATTAGGGGATAAAAGAGTTAAAGCTTCAAATGCCTTAAAAGAAAGTAAAGGCATAATGTTCTAAAATAGATATATCAAGAAATATCAGATATATTTAGTATTCGGAAATATGATAGGAATTACCTATGTAGTCCTATAACCACAAAGATAAATAGATGTCCAAAGAACTTCTTTAGTAACTTCTACCAAACAGTCAAGGATAAATAACTCTAATTTGTAAGATCTCTTTGAGATAATACAAAGAGAAGAACTACTTCCCAACTCACTTCAGGGAGATTGCTTGACATCTCAGAACAGCTTGGGAAAGGAAATTTCAGCCCAAGTATCACACAGGAACGTAGATTTAAATTATTAGCAAACTAAATCCCATCATGTACAAAAGGGATAGTACCTACTGATTAGGTAAGGCTAATATTGGAGAATAATGATGTTTTAACACAAGAACATTAATTAGTATAATATGTGACCCATCATATTAACAGATTAAAGAATAGTCATATGGTTATTTCGGTTAATACAGAATAAGCATCTGATAAAATTCAACATTGATTTGTGGTTTAAAAATTAGGAAGTCTATACTAGAAAGAACTTCGTAAATCTGAGAAAGAGTATGTATGAACAGTCACAGAAAGTGCCCTTTGCCGTGTTGAAAGTGGTGGCTCAG
Organism: Meles meles; assembly: GCF_922984935.1. Lineage (NCBI taxonomy): Eukaryota > Metazoa > Chordata > Mammalia > Carnivora > Mustelidae > Meles > Meles meles. The sequence continues at coordinate 30,350,084 of NC_060069.1, read as the reverse complement.
TGGGTTAAGCCGCTGCCTTCGGCTCAGGTCATGATCTCAGGGTCTTGGGATCGAGTCCCGCATCGGGCTCTCTGCTCAGCAGGGAGCCTGCTTCCCCCTCTCTCTCTGCCTGCCTCTCTGCCTACTTGTGATCTCTCTCTGTCAAATCAATAAATAAAATCTTTAAAAAAAAAAAAAAGCTTCAGCTTTGAGGTCCTGAATAAGACAGAGATAGCTACCATCATCATCACTGTGTATCAACAGTGTGTTGGAGGTTTAAATGAGAAAGAAAAATAAAGAAATAAAGTGGTCATTTTTACAGATATGAGCACAGGAAATTCTGAAGAATCTATAGACAAATTAGAATTAATAAACAAGTTTTGCAATTTATTGGATGTAAAATCTCTATGTCTATGTATTTAGATATAGACATTCCAAATAGATTTGTATATTTTGAAGATGTTTTTTATAGCACTTGACAAACTGATTGTAAAGTTTATATGGAATTGTAAAAGGCTAAGAATAGTCAAGATAGTTCTGAATAAGAAAAATGAGGTATAGGACTTGCCCTACTAGATATCAAGACTGATATAAAACATTAGTAGTAAAGACAGCTTGGAATTGAAACAAGGAGAGAAAAATATTCCAGTGGAACAAAGAAGAGACTCTGGAGGCAGACCCATTCTTATATGAACGTCTTATTTATAAGGACAAAGGCATTGAAGATCACTGGAAGAAGGACTTTTCAATAAACCTTACACCAGTTAGAATGGCCAAAATTAGTAAGACAGGAAACAACGTGTGTTGGAGAGGGTGTGGATAAAGGGGAATCCTCTTACACTGTTGGTGGGAATGCAAGTTGGGGCAGCCACTTTGGAGAACAGTGTGGAGATTCCTTAAGAAATTAAAAATTGAGCTTCCCTATGAATTGCACTACTGGGTATTTACCCCAAAGATACAGATGTAGTGAAAAGAAGGGCCATCTGTACCCCAATGTTTATAGCAGCAATGGCCACAGCCGCCAAACTATGGAAAGAACCAAGATGCCCTTCAATGGACGAATGGATAAGGAAGATGTGATACATATACACGATGGAGTATTATGCCTCCATCAGAAAGGATGAACACCCAACTTTTGTATCAACATGGACAGGACTGGAAGAGATTATGTTGAGTGAAATAAGTCAAGCAGAGAGAGTCAAGTATCATATGGTTTCACTTATTTGTGGAGCATAACAAAAACATGGAGGACATGGGGAGATGGAGAGGAGAAGAGAGTTGAGGGAAATTGGAAGGGGAGATGAACAATGAGAGACTATGGATTCTGAAAAATAATCTGAGGGTTTTGAGAGGGTGAGGGGTGGGAGGTTGGGGGAGTTAGGTGGTGGGTAATAGGGAGGGCACATATTGCATGGAGCACTGGGTGTGGTGCATAAATAATGAATTCTGTTACACTGAAAAGAAATTAAAAAAACAAAAAACAAAAAAACCAGTGGTTCAATAAATAGGATCTGGTTATCCATATAATAAAAAGGAATCTGACACAACTTGACACTATACATAAATGTCAGTCCCAGGTAGATTAAAGTGAAAACTATGAAGATTTTAGAAGATGATACAGGAGAATATTTTCATGACCCTGGATAAGGAAAGATTTTTATTTTTTATTTTTTAATTTTTTAAAGTAGGCTCTGTGCCCAATGTGAGGATTGAATTCACAACACTGAGATCAAAATGCTTTATCAACTGAATTAGGTAGGTGGCCCTGGAAAGACTGTTTATTCTGAGATACAAAACACGCCACCCAACAATGTAATGATTAATAACTCTGAATACATTAAAGACTTTCAGGTGCACCTGGGTGGCTCAGTCAGTTAAATGTCTGCCTTCAGCTCAGTTCATAATGCCGGGGTCCTGGGATCAAGCTCCATGTAAGGAGGGAGGGCATACTCAGTAGGGAGTATGCTTCTCTCTCTCCCTCTGACCCTCCCCCCTGCTCATGCTCTCACTCTCTCTCAAATGATTAATTTTAAAAATCTTTAAAAAAGAGACTTTCATTGTTACTCTAAAGAGAGTGAATGTTTGAGACACAGAGATAAAGGAAGGGGCTAGTATCAAAGATGTATAAAGTTCTTCTGCAAATATAAAATCTGGTTTAAAAAAAAAGTGTCCTAAAGTCCTAAAAAGTCCTAAAAAGTCCCAAAAGTCCTAAAAAGACAATTCAGAGAGGCAGTGCAAATGGCCAATAAGCATGTGAAAGATCTCTCAAACTTAAACTAAGTGATACATTAAACTCTGATTAAGTACCATTAAACATATGGCTATCCATTACCCAGCCAACAGATACAGCACAGATGATAAAACTCTGACAATATCAAGCATTGGAGTCAATGTGCAGCACGAACGTTCACTTCCTACTGAAGAGAGCATGAATTGATACCACCATTTGTAAAACCTTTGGCATTATCCAGAGGATTTGAAGAGATGCAAACTCTATCGCCAAGCAGAGATCCTAGTTTATTTTTAGTATTTGGGGTTCTTCTGTTAACCATCCCAAGAGCATTTTATTATATGAAAAAGAGAGCTTTTAGGTTATCACTGATTGAAAGTTGTGGCTTAAATGTTTATTATTCATTTGTATTTGTGGCTTCCCCATATTCCCTGGTCCTCCTTTGGTTAATTGAGGTCATACAACTAGCCATGCCTAGTTACAGTATGGCTAATTATGATGTGTTACAGGAGTTACACAGATGGGGTTATGTAACTCGTTCTGGCTATGAGCAGGAGGATTGCTGAGTGTAACTCCTGTGCTTTCTTCAGCTGCTGCAGCAACAGGGAAGTCATATGTTCCACATGGTTGCTACCAGAAGCCTGGGTCTTTGGGTCACCACTTGGAAGGTGGGTCCCAGAAGAGACATCAGACCTGCATTGTTAATGCAGTAGAAATAAACCTTCATGAGTTGAGATTGTTACTGCAGCACAGCCTAGCCTAAGTTGATTGATAGAAAAGGGATTTTTTAATCCTGTTTCTTCCAATCATTTATTTGATGTTGCCTTCATTCATTCGATGATGTTTATTGAGCATCTCCTATCTAGGGCTTGGGCACTAGTCTGTAATGAGAGAGTAATCAGGAAGGTAACAGAATACTGCTGTGCAGAACAGCTAGGATTTTCCAATCCATCAGGAAAGTCTTCCAGGGAGCAGGGAGAGGTGGCATTCTTTTCTTTTCTTTCTTCCTTTTTCTTTTTTTTGGGGGGGGGGTAAGGTTTTATTTATTTATTTATTTATTTATTTATTTATTTGACAGAGAGAGAGAGTGGGACAGAGAATACAAGCAAGGGGAGTGGGAGAAAGAGAAATAGGCCTCCCACTGAGCTGGGAGCCCAATGCAGGGCTCCATCCCGGGACCCTGGGATCATGACCTGAGCCAAAGGCAGATGCTTAGCAACTGAGGCATCTAGGTGCCCCAAGAGGTGGCATTCTAAGCAAGTGTTGCCCCCAGTTCAGTAGATAAGTTTTGCTGGCCCAGACCTGGAGATCTGTGTAGTTGTTTTTCATTTCCCTAAGGATGGACCAAAGCAACATGCATAGGCTGCTTTTCTTACCCTTCAGTTTGTGAAGTGCCCTCAAGTTGCACCTATTTTTCTGACATCTTGGGTGACAGGCCCTTTCACAGTTAAGGAATTAGACATGGAGAATGATGAGCTTTCAGATTTGGAAGGGAAGACCCAGTGTAAAAAGGGTGACTTGCCTTTAGTTGATCCTCTTTGACCCTCAGGGCCAGAGCTCTTTACCTTCCATTACCCTGTTTGTCCTCTGGCTCCCCAGGACTTCCAGTCTCCAGTAAGGCAGAGAAATGAAACAGGAGCAGAAGGGAAGCATATGTAAGAGTCCATCATTGGCCTCTATGGCCCCAGCAGGGCCTTGCTCAGTGCTAACTGGGTCAGCAGGTTCCGGCATCCAGGGGTTCGGTCCCATTCTACAAGCCCTCAACAGCTGATCCTGATCTCCTCTCACAAGCCCAGGGAGTGTGTGTGTGAATGGCGTACTGTCAGGGATGCAGTGCCCAGTTCTTCGGGTTGTACACTGCACAATGATAGCTGGCTTGATGAGCAATGAATGACGGCTAAAATCCAGCCCATGATTCTCACTGGGCTGCACTATTTATGAAGTTGCATCTGCTCACAGGGGCCATTTTTTTCCTTCTAATTCCCACAAAAGTGCCTTTTAAGCAAGTGGCTGGTCCTCTTTACCATGAGCTCCAAGATCTCTCCCTCCTAAAGTGTTCTACTAGACTCAATCCTGTCTCTGTCCATAAGAAGTGACATTGGAAATGTCACAGCTAGTTTTCCCTTTTACTTTCTCTGTTTCCTTTAGGAACCCACTTCTTCACTCCTGCTGTGGCTGTCCATTCTACTGCAAGTCTTTAGTGGCCAAAGCTTTGGGTCAAAGAGAGCTTGACCAATGAGCAAAGAGTATTTCCCAATAAATGCAAGATTAAAATGGAAACTCACATCTGCCACACACTCATCTCTGAGCTGAAATAGTTATATTTTCTTCCTCAGACCAAGGGAAAAGGAGGATCAGTTAACAGGTGGAAAACAGGGTAAGACTTTCATCCTAGGAACTAAATGGGGAAAGATTACAGTGAAATTAGGTATTAGTCAGTCACTAAATTAACCAAGATTTCACAGAGGGTTATTGAATAGCTTCTAATAGTCCTGTCAGCTGTACACCCATTTCTCAAAAGATGGAGTGGTCTCTTTGTGGTGGAAGAGTGGTGGGCAATTTCCAACTTATATTCCAAAACTCTATATGAAGTATGTTTTAATTAGAAAATGAAATGCAGCATTTTTGAGTCATGTTAATGAAAAATTCTCAAAATCAGCACTGCTTGGAAGAAAATACATGTAACCTTCAGTTATGTCTGCAATACTAAGAAGTGTGGGCCAATTTATCACCAAGAGTAGAACTAGTTACCTTATCATAAGATGACTAAAACCACACACAGTCTAAAACTGTACTGTCCAACATGATAGCAATGAGTCACAGGTAGCTATAGAGTATTTGAAATGTGGCTAGTCCAAATTAAGATAACAGTTAAGTGCAAAATACATGATGGATTTTTAAGACTGATGTGGGAAACAGAGGCAGAAGAAAAATTATTAAATTTCCTTACCTACTGACAAGCCCTTGAAAGAGGCAGAGTGACTCTCCTCTAGGGACTCAACTACCCCCACCTTAAGGCTTTGCTAAGGGCAAAGGACAGTCCTAACCTGACCGGCCCCCTATCCCCAACCAGGATCCTGTAAGTCTACTTTAACAATTCCTTTGGAAACTTTATCTCTAAACCTCCAAGATAGTGTTGACAATCATTCTCAGGCATATGGCCCACTGATATACATCTAAAGGGTCTCAAGAGAAGGTTTTATTACTGGTAATGAATAACCTTTTCCCCATACAATAGCTAGCCTCTCAAGGTCCTAGAAACCTGGCAGATCCGCAGTATCTCAGAAGAGAATTGGCTTAGACATTTCAGAGTCTTCAGATAGTTGCCTCTAAGAGAGAAGCAAACTCTTCTCTTGCTAATTTTGATGGCATTCCATAGTCAAACTTAGATGAGTTCTTATGCTAATATGCTTTCTGCCTCTTGACTTGAGCTACCAAAGACCCTGCCCTACCATACAAGAAAAATAGCCCTGCATAAAGCCCATGGAATACTTTTCAACCTGTGTCACATATTTCTTATTGCATCCAGAATATACTGAAGAAAGTAAGGCTATTGTGAAACGCATTTTACCTCTGAAATCTGCAAAAGGTAAACTGTCTTGCAAAAAGACTCAGCAAGGGTTAATGCTCAGATAAATCACAAGCCCTAGTTCTCTTCCAGCCCTGAATCTCTACAGCAAGGGAAGAAAGCAACAGAAAATGTCCTGATGCTCTTACACAAAAGCTCTAACCAGCCTCTTTTGCTAGTCCAGCCTCCACAGTGCTGCCAGGGTAATCCCTTGAAAATGCAGATTTGGTTGTGTTCACTCCCTACAAAACAAACAAACCAACAGAAAGAAACAAACAAAAAAAGAAAATCTCCTGAGGCCACAGAATGACCACTGTGCCCCTTTGCCTGCATACCTGGACTTCAATATGCCTTCTGTTTCATGTCTCCCATCCCCACCCTGAAACTCCCACCTCACAGTGCTCAGCACCTCTACAAATGCCACAGTTCCCTTGGTCTTGTTTTCTCAGTTCCTCTACTCTGGCTCTTTGCATCACTCCTACATCACCCAGCCTCTTCATTGCCTGGCACACCCTTCAGGCCCAGAGCAAATGTCAGCTCTCTTGGAAGCTTTCTGCAACCTTTCCAGGCAGAATTGATATCCTCCTTCTCTGGGTTTCCACAATCCTTTGTACTCTCTTTGTGCACTATGCTACTACCATATTGGGATCATCTCTAATGTCTATCTCCTCCATTAGACTGTAAAATTCTTGAAGGCAGAAATCCTCCATCTCTGTATCTCTATGTGTAATAAATACTCAGTGGGTAATCCCATTCATCCCCATCTGTATGTTGTTATTTCCAAAGTCCATTTGCTGACTCCAGCTTCCCACCCCACCTCCCAATTTCTAGACCTAGTCTTTATCAAATATTTTTCATTTGCTATCCCATAGTGCTATCCCACTGTGATCCAACCTGAACTCCCCATGTCCCTTACCCAAAGAGCTCCTCTCCCATGGCCCCCCTACTCTGTGTTTGGCACCATCATCTACCTCTTTGCTCAAGCCAGAAAATAGGAGGCATCTTTGACTCCATCTCTTCTCTAACCAACATTCCTCTCCTTCATTCCCCAAATTTTATTGTGTTATGTCAACTTCCCAACTATCAGTTTAATCTATGTACTTCACTTCATTCCTGCTGCATTCATTCACTCAGGACATCATTATCTCTAACCTGAATTACAGAAATCACGTTCTTTGGCATCTCCCTGCCTTCAGATTTGCACCCAGCACCTAGAACAGCATCTGGCATGTAGTGAGAGCTCAATAATTGCAGACTGAATGAACAATTACTGTACATAGATGGATGAGTGTGTGACTCAGGCATGTTACAAGGAGACCCGTCTGTTTAGATGTATTTCTTCCTCACCACCCCATCTTCCACTTCCTGGTCCAAAGACCCATGAAATGACTTGAGGGCTGTTTCTCTTTGAACTTTTTTAACATGTGCAGCACCCAACAGCTTTGAACACATTAGCATATCACTTTTGTCAGCTGAGCCTCACCCTCCCCCATGAGATAGACACCTATGGGAACCCTTTTTTGGAAACTGAGTCTATCTTTTTCACAGAGTTAGTGAGGCTGAGTAATTTTTTCAGTGTTACCAAGGCCATTAGGAGCAGAGGAAGGACTCAGGCAGAAGCACGTGGACTCCAAAGCTTGGCCCAGTCTAGCTGGATTTGGCACATGCTCGGTGGAAAACTTGCTCCTCAGAGAGTAACTCTGGCAACAGGATACCAAAGCCCAGGCAGGGGAGCCAAATGAAAAACTTCTGAACCTCTGCTGGCTGGAGGTCTGATGCCACATCCTCACAGCCTGGAGAGCCTGGCGAAAAGGCAAGTGAAGGGAAATCTGGAACCCAAGGACTTGAGGCTCTTCTCACCTCACTTTGTCAACAGTGATCAGCAATAATCAGGGCTGCCTGTCCCAGACATGCTGCCAGCCATGTCACAGAGATGAAGCAATTTCTGCTCTGTCCTTAGTTTGTTTTCTGGGAACCAAAACTGCTGGAAACGCAGAATGCAGTTGATGAAATCTACTTGGTCAGGACAGAAAATTAAAAATTGGGAGTAATCTCAGGAAGAATTCCTTTTGTCAGCTTGATGCCAGGAAATGGGCTGTTGAAGGGCGGGGATAGAGGAGGGAAAGAACTGAGTGCATCCCAAAATGGCCCCGTGGGCAGCCTGAGCTCTGGAGGGGTCCCACTACTTCTCAAGCTAGACATGAGCTGACATGTGCTCCTCATGTATTAATAGGAAGACTTAATTCAGATGACAGCCAGCTGCCACTTACCAAGCACCTCTGCATTTGAGGCACTGTGCCAGATCCTGGGCATGGAGCTGACACAGCAAGGCCCCTGCTCCTAGAAGCATAGTCTAGAAACATAGATAAGACATGGACCTAAATAGCATACTGTCAAATACGAAGTCATAAGTTTCACAGAAAAGATTCTGACAAGGTCCTGGGGCATCCAGGACTGGGGAGAGAATGAGAACATTCCTGACTAGAAGAGCCTCATGGACAAAGACATGAACTAGACTTCATGTCAAGGAGTCTGCCTACTAAGGGCTCCTCAAATTCAGCAATGGGAGGGGCGCGTGGGTGTCTCAATGTTTGATCGTTTGCCTTTCGCTCAGGTCATGATCTCCAGGGCTTGGGATTGAGCCCCGCATTGGGCTTCCTACTCAGCAGAGAGTCTGCTTCTCTCTCTCTCTCTCTCTCTCTTTCCCCCTCTGTCCCTCCCCACTGCTCCCTCTCTCTCTCTCTCTCAAACAAATAAATTAATTTATTAATTTAAAAAAGCCTCAACAATGGGGGACTAGCAACTCTACTCAGTTCAGCCTTCTGCCCTCCTGGGGACAGAGGAGTTTAACCTCTCTCCCCAGTGGCTGGTAGCTAATAGTTTACATTTCTTTAAGATTCCAAGGCCTTATGGCTATTTGGTTTCCAGCTTGTTAGTTTCCCCAGTAAGAATTCTACCAGGGATGGGGGCGCCTGGGTGGCTCAGTGGGTTAAAGCCTCTGCCTTCAGCTCAGGTCATGATCCCAGCATCCTGGGATCGAGCCCCACATCGGGCTCTCTGCTCAGCAGGGAGCCTGCTTCCTCCTCTCTCTCCCTGCCTGCCTCTCTGACTAGTTGCAATCTCTGTCTATCAAATAAATAAATAAAATCTTAAAAAAAAAAAAAAAGAATTCTACCAGGGATGTTCTCTAGAGCACTGGATCCTGTCACCCTCCACGTCTCCATTGAAGCACATGTGCCCTTTTACCAATTATAGGATGTTGTTTTTAATCTTCCGTCTAACATGAACTCATCCGAGCAAATGATTTGTATTCTTCTTCTGTAATATTTTTATCAGTGTGCAGGTACGCACTTGTGTTGTAATCTCAAGGATTCTTCACCACTCACAGTCTTCCCAGCATCACTGCTCCTTGACTCAGGAGCTTTTTCCATCCCAGTGCTTGGTTCTCTGATGATCTGGACTGGATGAGAGGTGATGGGAATAATAATCTGAGCCATGCTCCTTGTTATGCTCCTTCTCTCTGTGTCCCCATGTCCCCATCTATGGAGATGTACCTCTGGCTGTGGACATGCTCCTAGGCCTGTGGCGATGGCAGGTTGTGTCAAGGGGACACAAAGTCTTCCCTGAAGAGGCCTCACTTGGTGACACTATTCCCCTTCACTGGTCCTCAGTTTCTTTATTTGTGCTTATTTTATCAGCATCCTGAGGATGGATTCATCTCTCAAGCAGGTTTCACATTAATAATGCTCATAAGTGGGAATGAAGCTGAAAATAAACAGGCTAGATAAATAGTTTACAAGAACTATCTCAAGAAGTACAGTAAAGTCCAAATCAGTAGCATGGTGTTTCCGTGGAGCAGAGTTATCTCAAAGCTAAACCACAATCAGAACCCCAACTCTGATTTGCAATGAGAAATCACTACCATGGAGAGAAAACTCCGTATCCCAAGAGAGCCCATAAACTCCCCATGGGCAGTCTTTTCCAGGGAGCCAAGTAATTCTCTGGTCGAATGGTAAGGGTAAAAGCAGAACAAAGGAAGTTAAATAAAAGAACTATTCAATGCCATTAGGACATCATAGCTGGATGTTTTCCTCTTATGGTTGGGATAGTCTGAGGGTGGTCATCTAAGAATATCCAGAGTCTGTTAACAATGATTCACCATGTCTACATCCATCATCATAGTAGAGATGTCTTCACCACCCAACCCTAATGCTCTGGGTCTATTGAGTGTGAACCTCTCTCCACTGAACAGACGTAGCTTCTCATCATCCTTGTTTATCTGGATTCTCTTGTTTCTACATGGCTGGTGCAGACCCTTTTCTGATGGTGAGTCCTCCTTTAGGTGCCAATACACTTGATATGATTAGCGTGAGGACCTGCCAAAGAGAGATCTGTGCTAACTCTATACAGTAAGTTTTCTCCATTTCATTATCTGATGAATTTATAATCTGGCTGTTGAGGGATAGTTTTGTTTCTCTTATTCCCAAGTTCTTATACCATAAACCATAAACTTCTTAGAAAGTCACCAGTCTTGGAGTCACTCTCTACCACCCTTGCCCTGACATCTTCTAGGAGTTCTAGGCTCCATGTGGGCATATAAGACTTCCATGGAATAAAGGCACAGGAATAATAGGTTAACCACCCTAAGATACAGCACCCAGCTGGCAGACAGATACCCTTATGTCTAATTACTCCAGAAGACACTCAGTGGGAAAGAAGAAGAAAGTTTTACTTTCTTTTTTTTTTTTAATTTTAATTATTTTAAAGACTTTATTTATTCATTTATTTAGTTTGTCAGAGAAAGAGAGCTAGCACTAGCCAGGGGAGAGGCAGAGGGAGAGGGAACAACAGGCTTCCCACTGAGCAAGGAGTCTGATGCAGGACTCCATCCTAGGACCCCAGGATCATGACCCAAGTGGAAGGCACATGCTTAACTGACTGAGCCACCCAAGAGTCCTGGAAAGTTTTACTTTCTTTCAAACAACAACAAAGATGAACAACCAGGGCTGGTACTTGGAATAAAACACTGGCCACCTGTGGGCATTTGTTTGGCTACACCCATATGCCTTATCAGAGTGAAAATTTTTATTAGAGTCTGGCAATTGACTACCCATCAAATTCTCATTTCAGTACTGTTGTGAGTTTTCAAATTTTGGTATTATTTCTAGGTTGCAAAATCTCTATCAAGTGTTGGCAACTTCATTTAATCATAAATAGAATTCCTGGTTTCACAGTACAGTTTGAAGTTTGTAGCTGCAAAGTCTGAACCTAAAACTTTATAAACATCAAGGACAAACAAAGGTCTATTATTTTAGGACACTATTATTGTCCTAGGTTTCTCTCTCACTTCACATAGGAATTTGGGCAAGCAAAGCTTTGTACACAGAGCTCTGACTAATTGAAGTTCAGCTAAAATAGGTAAAACTCCAAGGGGGGAACCCTTAGAAATGTTGGTAGTCATGTTGGCATTTTCCAGGAGTCTGTTGACAGCAAAACCAACTTTTTTAAATTTCAGAAAGAGGTCAAGTTTAAAAGGAGCTTTAAAAAGATTCAAGACTCAGTGTCTGCCATGGGGAATGAAGACTAAAAGTACTAAAAGCAGTACTTTGAGACAGTGTCCTTCATGGGGAAACGGGATCATTTTCAAAGAAATTTAACTGGGCTCTTGGCCTTCTATTTAGGTTCTTTCATGGACTGTGATATGATAGAAAGCAAATAAGCTTAGAGCTGGTCAAAACAAGTAGGAGATATGACTGAGGAAGCTTTGACAAACCGGTTTTACTTCTCTTTTGAATTTTGCTTTGCTCCACAGTGAAAATGTAGGAGATGATGTCAGGATTCAAGACCTAACATGCAAAAACTGATCCATAAATGTTAATCTCCTTCCTTTGTGACATCTTTATCTTCTTTTATTTAAAAAATTTTTTATATAGTTCTAGTCATATGTGGAACATAAGGAATAGCGCAGAGGATCACAGGAGAAGGGTAGAAAAACTGAATGAGAAGTAATCAGAGAGAGAGAAAAACCATGAGAGATTCTTGACTCTGGAAAACAAACTGAAGGTTGCCAAAGGGAAGGTGGGTGGGGGGAGGGGTAGCCAGTGATGGGCATTAATGGAGGCACATGATGTGATGAGCACTGGGTATTATACACAACTAATGAACCATGGAAAACTACACCAAAAACTAATGGTGTGGATTCTCCAGTTCTTTAAGGCATAAAAAGAGTTGGTATACACCAACAGGATCTTTCAATTTTTTTGAGGGAGGCTTGGATGGCTATGTGTTTCCCCCTTAGGACTGCCTTTGCTGTTTCCCATAGGTTTTGGACAAAAGTGTCTTCATTCTCATTGGTTTCCATGAATTGTTAAGTTCTTCTTTGACTTTCTGGTTAATTCAAACATTCTTAAGCAGGATGGTCTTTAGCTTCCAAGTGTTTTAATTCCTTCCAAACTTTTTCTTGCTGTTGAGTTCCAGTTTCAAAGGATTGTGGTCTGAGAATATGCAGAGAATAATCTCAGTCTTCTGGTATTGGCTGAGCCCTGATTTGTGACCCAGTATGTGGTCTATTCTGGAGAAAGTTCCATGTGCCCTCAAGAAGAATGAGTATTCTGGTGTTTTAAGGTGGAATGTTCTGTATATATCGGAGGTCCATCTGATCCAATGTGCCATTCAATGCTCTTGTGTCTTTATTGATTTTCTGCTTGGGTGATCTGTCTATTACTGAGAGTGGCATGTTAAGATCCCCTACTTTTAATGTATTCATATCAATATGACTCTTTATCTTGATTAACAGTTCTCTTATGTAGTTGACTGCTCCCATATAGGGGTCATAAATATTTATAATTGTTAGATCTTCTTGGTGGATAGACCTTTTAAGAATGATGTAGTGTGCAAAGGAAACAGTCAACAGAACAAAAAGGCAATCCACAGAATGGGAGAAGATATTTGCAAATGAAAGTACAGACAAAAGGTTGATATCCAGGATCTATAAAGAACTTCTCAAACTCAACACACACAAAACAGATAATCATATCCAAAAATGGGCAGAAGATATGAACAGACAGTTCACCAATGAAGACATACAAATGGCTAACAGACACATGAAAAAATGCTCATCAGCACTAGCCATCAGGGAGATTCAAGTTAAAACCACATTGAGATACCACCTGACACCAGTTAGAATGGCCAAAATTAGCAAGACAGGAAACAACGTGTGTTGGAGAGGATGTGGAGAAAGGGGAACCCTCTTACACTGTTGGTGGGAATGCAAGTTGGTGCAGCCACTCTGCAGAACAGTGTGGAGATTCCTCAAGAAATTAAAAATAGAGCTTCCCTATGACCCTGCAATTGCACTGCTGGGTATTTACCCCAAGGATACAGATGTAGTGAAAAGAAGAGCCAACTGTACCCCAATGTTTATAGCAACAATGGCCATGGTCACCAAACTGTGGAAAGAACCAAGATGCCCTTCAACGGATGAATGGATAAGGAAGATGTGGTACATATACATGATGGAATACTATGCCTCCATCAGAAAGGATGAATACCCAACTTTTGTAGCAACATGGACGGGACTGGAAAAGATTATGCTGAGTGAAATAAGTCAAGCAGAGAGAGTCAAGTATCATATGGTTTCACTTATTTGTGGAGCATAACAAAGAAGATGGAGGACAAGGGGAGATGGTGAGGGGAGGGGAGTTGAGGGAAATTGGAAGGGGAGATGAACCATGAGAGACTATGGACTCTGAAAAACAACCTGAGGGTTTTGAAGGGGTGGGGGTGTGGGAGGTTGGGGAACCAGGTGGAGGGTAATAGAGAGGGCACTTATTGCATGGAGCACTGGGTGTGGTGCAAAAACGATGAATATTGTTACACTGAAAATAAAAAAAAATGATGTAGTGTCCTTCTTTATCTCTGACTAGTCTGGAGAATCAACACCATTAGTTTTTGATGCAGTGTTCAATGGTTCATTGAACCCTTCCCCCCTACCCACCCACCTTCCCTTTGGCAACATTCAGTTTGTTTCCCAGAATCAAGAATCTCTCATGGTTTGTCTCCTTCTTTATCTCTGACTACAGTCTTTAGTTTAAAATCTGATTTATATGATATGAGAATCACTACCTGGCTTTCTTTTGAGGCCCATTGGCATGAATGATACTCCCCATCCCTTCACTTTCAGTCTGGATGTATCCTTAGGTTTCAAATGGGTCTTTTGTAGACAACATATGGACAGGCCTGTCATTTTATCCAATCTGCAACCCTGTGCCATTTTATAGGAGCATTTAGGCCATTCAGTTTGAGAGTGATTATTGAAAGATATGTTTTTATTGCCATCTTGTTGCCTGTGAAATCCTTGTTTCTATAGAACGTCTCTGTAAGGGGCACCTGGGTGGCTCAGTGGGTTAAAGCCTCTGCCTTCAGCTCGGGTCATGATCTCAGGGTCCTGGAATCGAGCCCCACATCGGGCTCTCTGCTCAGTGGGGACCTGCTGCCCTTCCTCTCTCTCTCTGCCTGCCTCTCTGCCTACTTGTGATCTCTGTCTGTCAAATAAATAAATAAAATCTTTAAAAAAAAAGAATATCTCTGTAAATTTCTGTTCTGTGACACTCTTGGGTTCTTTCTTCTTTTATAGAACCCTCCCTTAATATTTCTTGTAGTGCCAGCATGGTGGTCACATACTCTTTTACATTAGGCCAACCCCCCACACAGGAAGGGAAATAATCAAGATTAAAGCAGAGATCAATGAGATAGAAACTAGGGATAGAGTAGAACACATCAAGGAAACTAGAAGCTGGTATTTTGAAAAAACCAATAAGATTGATAAACCATTGGCCAAACATCCAAAAATAAAGAGAGAGGACCCAAATTAATAAAGTTATCAGTGAAAAAGGAGAGATCATGACTAACACCAAGGAAATAGAAATAATCATTAGAAATTATTATCAACAGTTATATGCCAATAAGTTAAGCAACATAGACAAAATGGATGCATTCCTGGAAACCTGGAAACTTCCAAAACTGAATCAGGAAGAAATTGACAACATGAATAGACCAATATCTAGTAACAAGATTTTTGAAGCAATGATCAAAAACCTCCCAAAAAACAAGAGCCCAAGACCTGAAGGATTCCCTGAAGAATTCTACAAAACATTCAAAGAAGAAATAATACCTATTTGCCTGAAGCTGTTTCAAAATATAGAAACAGAAAGAAAACTTCATTACCCTGATCCCCAAACCAGGCAAAGAACCCACCAAAAAGGAGAATTTCAGACGAATATCACTGATGAATATGGATGCCAAGATTCTCAACAAGGTCCTAGCTAATAGGATCCAACAGTATATTAAAAAGATTATCCACCATGACCAGGTGGGATTTATCCCTGGGATGCCAGGGTGGTTCAACATTCACAAATCAATCAATGTGATAGAACAAGTCAATAGGAGAAGAGAGAAGAACCACATGGTCCTCTCAATTGATGCAGAAAAAGCATTTGACAAAATCCAGCATCCGTTCCTGATTAAAACACTTCAAAGTATAGGGATAGAGGGAACACTCCTGAACTTCATAAAATCTATCTATGAAAGACCCACAGCAAATATCATCCTCAATGGGAAAAAGCTTGCAACCTTCCCGTTGAGATCAGAAACATGACAAGGATGCCCACTCTCACCACTCTTGTTCAACATAGTGTTAGAAGTCCTAGCAATGGCAATCAGACAACAAAGAGAAATAAAAGGTATCTAAATTGGCAATGAAGAAGTCAAACTCTCTCTCTTCGCAGATGACATGATTCTTTATATGGAAAACCCAAAAGACTCCAGCCCCAAACTACTAGAACTCATACAGCAACTCAGTAACATGGCAGGATACAAAGTCAATGTACAGAAATCAGTGGCTTTCTTATACACTAACAATGAAAATACAGAAAGGGAAATTAGAGAATTGATATCATATGCCATAGCACCAAGAACCATAAGATACCTGGGAATAAACCTAACCAAAGAGGTAAAGGATCTGTACTCGAGGAACTACAGAACACTCTTGAAAGAAATAGAAGAAGACACAAAAAGATGGAAGACATTCCATGCTCATGGATCAGAAGAATAAACATTGTTAAAATGTCTATACTGCCGGGAGGGGGAGTCAAGATGGTGGGGAAGTAGGAGGAGGCACCGTTTCAACCTGTACCCTAAAGTGAGCTGATTACCTACCAAAGAACTCCAACCACCCATGAAATCAGCCTGAGATCAGAATTATACACATCTGGATCTCTACAGGAGAAGAAGACAGTGACAGTGGCAGGTAAAGCAGACTGGGAGCATTGGACTGATATCGGAAGATAAACAAAAGGGGGAGGGAACCACCAGAGGTGACCGATTGGAAAGTAACACCCCAACACGAGAGTGCTCTGCGTCTGGGGACCAGCATTAATTTGGAGTCTGGTTGAAAGCACTCAAAAAACAAAGAGCAAACGATCGCAGTGGGTAATAGTGGGAACCTGGGAGGTTAGGGTCAGGGACCTAAGTCCCTGGACCCAGGACAGCCTCCCCTGGTGCTGAGCCAGAGAGAGTGCGGCGGAGAAATCAGGTCTCCGTCCCCGAGCCACCAGTGCGCCTGAACGCCAGCGCCCCTGAGAACGAGTGGGGTCTGGCTCCCGTGAGGGGCTGGGAGCCTGGACAGATGGCAATCCTGAAATGCGCACGTCCCACACCCTCCCTTGGGATAGGTGCTCATAGGCACTAGCCTGGAGCTCTGGCATCCGGAAAAACCAGACATTCCCAGCCCGGGACAGCGGGAAAATCTCAGTGTGCGATCTCTGCTCGGAACCTCTCTGGCGGTCTGGAGCTGCCTAGACAGCCACCGCTGCCCTGGTTTTGGGTACAATGAGGAGCTCCTGCATCCCCAGGGACAGTGACTCAGAACCAACTCTGCCAGCAGCTTTTGCAAAACATTCTGAGGCTTCTCTCTGAGAGGGACATCGGGGTGCAGTTTGCTCTCCTCTAAACCTCCAAAAACATCAAAAGCTGTCAAGGCGAGAGAAAACAGATGAAAGAACATAAAAGCCCCCAGAGAATAAAAGGCTGAAAAAAACAGTTTCCTCAGAGATCACCCCCTTGAGGGGAGCGGGAGGACCTAACTCAGGGAACACCATTGTCTGAAAACCCACATGGCAGGCCCCTCCCCCAGAAAACCAACCAGGAAGGAAGGAAATAAAAAAAAAAAAAAGACTACAAGAGAACAACCACCACTACTTCATAAATACAACTTTTATTTTTAACTCTTTACCAATATTCTGGTTCTTTTTTTTTTATACATACAGATAATTTTTTAACCTACTTACCACCACACTGAGATGTCCAGTACATCAAATTCTTTAATAACCTTCTAACTTGAACTTTTTGATACATACACCCGTGTTTTTCTTTTGCTTTTCTATTTTTTTTAATTCTTTTTTAATTTTAACTTAGTTTAGTCTAGTTTATTCTTTTTTAATTTTTATTTTCTACTATACATATAGAGTTAAACTTCAAGGTAATCCTCTTTCCCCAATCAATGTTACCCCTATAGGCAAACCAGTTTCTAATCCCTCTGTAACTTAGGAAAGTTGAGTCCCTTAACAAAAACATCAAGATACCTTCAGGAAGAATCAAAATAACCTTCCTCACCCACACTGAGAATTTATAACCACTCTCCCAATTTTTCATTCTGTCAGTGTTTCTGTGAATTTGTGTTTGTCCTGATAATATATAAATCTTATACTTGGGGTTCTTTCTGATGAGGTTCTTCCCTTTTTTTTTGCTTATATATATATATATATTTTTTTCTTGTCATATACTTTTATCAGTCTTTTTGTTTGTTTTTGTTTGTATACTTCTCAAATCTTACCTTGTGGCCCATTTGGGCTGAGTCTTCTCTTTTATCTTCCCTTTTTTCCCTATCTCTCTCTCTCTCTCTCTCTCTTTTTTTCCTTTTTTCTTTTCCCTTTTTTTCTTTCTTCTTCTCTATTTCTTTTTCTTTTCTTTTTTCTCTCATTTGGGTGGGGAATCCTGATTGCACAGAAGCATTCCAGGGTGCACATTGACTGCACCACAATCGATAAGTCCAGCTGCATCTGTTCACTCATCTCTTACCAAAATGACTAGGAGGAGGAATACCCAACAGAAGAAAAATACAGAGGATGGGCCTTCTGCAACAGAGCTAATGGCTATCGACATAGACAATATGTCAGAAAAGGAATTCAGACTAACAATTATCCAGGCAATAGCTAGGTTGGAGAAAGCCATGGATGACCAAACAGAATTGATTAGGGCAGAACTGAAAGCCACCAGGGATGATGTTCACAATGTTAGGGCAGAACTGAAAGCCACCAGGGATGATGTTCAAAATGCTCTCAATGAGTTCCAATCTAATCTAAATTCTCTAAAAGCTAGGGTAACTGAGACAGAAGATAGAATTAGTGATCTGGAGGACAAACAGATATAGAGAAAGGATCAGGAGGAAGCCTGGAACAAACAGCTCAGAAGCCACGAAAACAGAATCAGGGAAATAAACGATGCCATGAAACGTTCCAACGTCAGAATTATTGGAATCCCTGAAGGGGAGGAAAAAGAAAGAAGTCTAGAAGATATAGTGAAAGAAGTTGTCTATGAAAATTTTCCCAATCTCACGAATGAAAACAACGTTCATGTACTAGAGGCAGAAAGATTTCCTCCCAAGATTTTAGATTCTCGAAAGTCCTCATGACACCTTATATTTAAAATGAGGAATTATGTTTCACGACAGACCCTCTTAAAAGCAGCTAGGACAAGAAGCTCCTTACATACAGAGGAAAGCCCATTAGAATAACGTCAGACCTTTCCACAGAGACCTGGCAAGCCAGGAAGGGCTGGCAAAATATATTCAGAGTACTAAATGAGAAGAACATGCAACCAAGAAAACTTTATCCAGCAAGACTGACATTTAAAATGGATGGAGAGATAAAGAGTTTCCAAGACCGGCAAGGCTTAAAAGACTATGCAACCGCCAAGCCGACACTGCAGGAAATATTAAGGGGGGTCCTATAAAAGAGAAAAAATCCTAAGAATATCATTGAACAGAAATATAGAAACAATCTACAGACAGAAAGACTTCAAAGACAACACGATGTCAATAAAAACCTATCTCTCAATAATCACTCTCAATGTGAATGGCCTAAATGCGCCCATGAAATGACACAGGGTTGCAGATTGGATAAAATGGCAGGACCCATCCATATGTTGTCTACAAGAGACCCATTTTGAACCTAAGGATACACCCAGACTGAAAGTGAAGGGATGGAGAAGCATCTTTCATGCCAATGGGCCTCAAAAGAAGGCCGGAGTAGCGATTCTCATATCAGATAAATTAGATTTTAAACTAAAGACTGTAGTCAGAGATACAGAAGGACACTACATAATTCTTAAAGGGACTATCCGCCAAGACGATCTAACAATTGTGAATATCTATGCCCCCAATATGGGAGCACCCAATTACATAAGAAAACTATTAATCAAGATAAAGAGTCATATTGATATGAATACAATAATAGTAGGAGATCTTAATAGGCCTTTCTCAGAAATAGACAGATCATCGAAGCAGAAAATTAATAAAGAAATAAGAGCATTGAATGAAACATTGGACCAGATGGACCTCATAGACATATACAGAACATTCCACCCTAAAACAACAGAATACTCATTCTTCTCAAGTGCACATGGAACCTTCTCCAGAATAGACCACATACTGGGTCACAAAGCAGGACTCAACCAATACCAAAAGACTGACATTATTCCCTGCATATTCTCAGATCACAATGCTTTGAAACTGGAACTCAATCACAAGGAAAAGTTTAGAAGGAACTCAAACACCTGGAAGCTAAAGACCACCTTGCTTAAGAATGCTTGGATCAACCAGGAGATCAAAGATGAACTTAAACAATTCATGGAAACCAATGAGAATGAAGACACTTTGGTCCAAAACCTATGGGATACAGCAAAGGCGGTGCTAAGGGGGAAATACATAGCCATCCAAGCCTCCCTCAAAAACACTGAAAAATCCAGAATACACCAGCTGTCTCTACACCTTAAAGAACTGGAGAATCAACAACAAATCAAACCAATTCCACATGCAAGAAGGGAAATAATCAAGATTAGAGCAGAGATCAATGAGGTAGAAACGAGAGATACAGTAGAACGTATCAATGAATCTAGAAGCTGGTTTTTTGAAAGAATCAATAAGATCGATAAACCATTGGCCACACTAATCCAAAAGAAAATAGAGAAAGCCCAAATTAATAAAATTATGAATGAAAAGGGAGAGATCACAACTAACACCAAGGAAATAAAAACAATCATCAGAAATTATTACCAACAGTTATATACCAATAAGCTAAGCAACCTAGATGAAATGGATGCATTCCTGGAAAACTACAAACTCCCAAAATTGAACCAGGAAGAAATTGACAACCTGAATAGACCAATATCTAGTAACAAGATTGAAGCAGTGATCAAAAACCTCCCAAAAAACAAGAGCCCAGGACCTGACGGATTCCCTGGGGAATTCTACCAAACTTTCAAAGAAGAAATAACACCAAATCTCCTGAAGCTGTTCCAAAAAATTGAAGCAGAAGGAAAACTTGCAGACTCTTTTTATGAAGCCAGCATTACCTGGATCCCCAAACCAGGCAAAGACCCTACCAAAAAGGAGAATTTCAGACCAATATCACTGATGAATATGGATGCAAAGATTCTCAACAAGATCCTAGCAAACAGGATCCAGCAGCACATTAAAAAGATTATCCACCATGACCAGGTGGGATTCATCCCTGGGTTGCAAGGTTGGTTCAACATTCACAAATCAATCAATGTGCTAGAACAAATCAATAAGAGAAGAGAGAAAAAACACATGGTCCTCTCAATTGATGCAGAAAAAGCATTTGACAAAATCCAGCACCCCTTTCTGATGAAAACGCTTCAAAGTATAGGGATAGAGGGATAGAGGGAACATTTCTGAACTTCATCAAATCTATCTATGAAAGACCCACAGCAAATATCATCCTCAATGGGAAAAAGCTTGCAACATTCCCGTTGAGATCAGGAACACGACAAGGATGCCCATTCTCACCACTCTTGCTCAACATAGTATTAGAAGTTTTAGCAATGGCACTCAATCACAAGAGGAAAGTTGGAAAGAACCCAAATACATGGAGACTAAACAGCATCCTTCTAAAGAATGAATTGGTCAACCAGGAAATTAAAGAAGAACTGAAAAAATTCATGGAAACAAATGATAATGAAAACACAACAGTTCAAAATCTGTGGGACACAGCAAAGGCAGTCCTGAGAGGAAAATATATAGCGGTACAAGACTTTCTCAAGAATCAAGAAAGGTCTCAAGTACACAACCTAACCCTACACGTAAAGGAGCTGGAGAAAGAACAAGAAAGAAACCCTAAACCCAGCAGGAGAAGAGAAATCATAAAGATCAGAGCAGAAATCAATGAAATAGAAACCAAAAAAACAATAGAAAAAATCAATGAAACTAGGAGCTGGTTCTTTGAAAGAATCAATAAGATTGATAAACCCCTGGCCAGACTCATCAAAAAGAAAAGAGAAAGGACCCAAATCAATAAAATCATGAATGAAAGAGGAGAGATCACAACTAACACCAAAGAAATACAGACAATTATAAGAACATACTATGAGCAACTCTATGCCAACAAATTGGACAATCTGGAAGAAATGGATGCATTCCTAGAGACATATAAACTACCACGACTGAACCAGGAAGAAATAGAAAACCTGAACAGGCCTATAACCAGTAAGGAGATTGAAACAGTCATCAAAAATCTCCAAACAAACAAAAGCCCAGGGCCAGATGGCTTCCCGGGGGAATTCTACCAAACATTTAAAGAAGAACTCATTCCTATTCTCCTGAAACTGTTCCAAAAGATAGAAATGGAAGGAAAACTTCCAAACTCATTTTAGGAGGCCAGCATCACCTTGATCCCAAAACCAGACAAGGATCCCACCAAAAAAGAGAACTACAGACCAATATCCTTGATGAACACAGACGCAAAAATTCTCGCCAAAATACTAGCCAATAGGATTCTACAGTACATTAAAAGGATTATTCACCACGATCAAGTGGGATTTATTCCAGGGCTGCAGGGTTGGTTCAACATCCGCAAATCCATCAATGTGATAGAACACATTAATAAAAGAAAGAACAAGAACCATATGATACTCTCAATAGATGCTGAAAAAGCATTTGACAAAGTACAGCATCCCTTCCTGATCAAAACTCTTCAAAGTGTAGGGATAGAGGGCACATACCTCAATATTATCAAAGCCATCTATGAAAAACCCACCGCAAATATCATTCTCAATGGAGAAAAACTGAAAGCTTTTCCGCTAAGGTCAGGAACACGGCAGGGATGTCCATTATCACCACTGCTATTCAACATAGTACTAGAAGTCCTAGCCTCAGCAATCAGACAACAAAAAGAAATTAAAGGCATCCAAATTGGTAAAGAAGAAGTCAAACTATCACTCTTCTCAGATGATATGATACTATATGTGGAAAACCCAAAAGACTCCACTCCAAAACTGCTAGAACTTGTACAGGAATTCAGTAAAGTGTCAGGATATAAAATCAATGCACAGAAATCAGTTGCATTTCTGTACACCAACAACAAGACAGAAGAAAGAGAAATTAAGGAGACAATCCCATTTACAATTGCACCCAAAACTATAAGATACCTAGGAATAAACCTAACCAAAGAGGCGAAGAATCTATATGCAGAAAACTATAAAGTACTCATGAAAGAAATTGAGGAAGACACAAAGAAATATAAAAATGTTCCATGCTCCTGGATTGGAAGAATAAATATTGTGAAAATGTCTATGCTACCTAAAGCAATCTACACATTTAATGCAATCCCTATCAAAATCCCATCCATTTTTTTCAAGGAAAGGGAACAAATAATCCTCAAATTTATATGGAACCAGAAAAGACCTCGAATAGCCAAAGGAATATTGAAAAAGAAAGGCAAAATTGGTGGCATCACAATTCCGGACTTCAAGTTCTATTACAAAGCCGTCATCATCAAGACAGCATGGTACTGGCACAAAAACAGACACATAGATCAACGGAACAGAATAGAGAGCCCAGAAATCGACCCTCAACTCTATGGTCAACTAATCTTCGACAAAGCAGGAAAGAATGTCCAATGGAAAAAAGACAGCGTCTTCAACAAATGGTGCTGGGAAAATTGGACAGCCACATGCAGAAAAATGAAATTGGACCACTTCCTTACACCACACACGAAAATAGACTCCAAATGGATGAAGGACCTCAAAAATCCTTGAGGAGAATGCAGGCAGCAACCTCTTTGACCTCAGCCATAGCAACATCTTCCTAGGAACAACGGCAAAGGCAAGGGAAGCAAGGGCAAAAATGAACTATTGGGATTTCATCAAGATCAAAAGCTTTTGCACAGCAAAGGAAACAGTTAACAAAACCAAAAGACAACTGACAGAATGGGAGAAGATATTTGCAAACGACATATCAGATAAAGGGCTAGTATCCAAAATCTATAAGGAACTCAGCAAACTCAACACCCAAAGAACAAACAATCCAAACAAGAAATGGGCAGAGGACATGAACAGACATTTCTGCAAAGAAGACATCCAGATGGCCAACAGACACATGAAAAAGTGCTCCACGTCACTCGGCATCAGGGAAATACAAATCAAAACCACAATGAGTTATCACCTCACACCAGTCAGAATGGCTAAAATTAACAAGTCAGGAAATGACAGATGCTGGCGAGGATGCGGAGAAAGGGGAACCCTCCTCCACTGTTGGTGGGAATGCAAGCTGGTGCAACCACTCTGGAAAACAGCATGGAGGAGGTTCCTCAAAATGTTGAAAATAGAACTACCCTATGACCCAGCAATTGCACTACTGGGTATTTACCCTAAAGATACAAACATAGTGATCCGAAGGGGCACGTGTACCCGAATGTTTATAGCAGCAATGTCTACAATCGCCAAACTATGGAAAGAACCTAGATGTCCATCAACAGATGAATGGATAAAGAAGAAGTGGTATATATACACAATGGAATACTATGCAGCCATCAAAAGAAATGAAATCTTGCCATTTGCTACGACGTGGATGGAACTAGAGCATATCATGCTTAGTGAAATAAGTCAATCGGAGAAAGACAACTATCATATGATCTCCCTGATATGAGGACATGGAGAAGCAACATGGGGGGTTAGGTGGATAGGAGAAGAATAAACGAAACAAGATGGGATTGGGAGGGAGACAAACCATAAATGACTCTTAATCTCACAAAACAAACTGGGGGTTGCTGGGGGGAGGTGGTTTGGGAGGGGCGGGGGGTTATGGACATTGGGGAGGGGAGGCGAACCATAAGAGGCTATGGACTCTGAAAAACAACCTGAGGGTTTTGAAGGGTCAGGGGTGGGAGGTTGGGGGAACAGGTGGTGGGTAATAGGGAGGGCATGTTGCATGGAGCACTGGGTGTTTTGCAAAAACAATGAATACTGTTACACTGAAAAAAATAAATAAAATGGAAAAAAAAAGTTCTAGCAATGGCAATCAGACAACAAGGAGAAATAAAAGGTATCCAAATTGGCAAGGAAGAAGTCAAACTCTCTCTCTTCACAGATGACATGATTCTTTATATGGAAAACCCCAAAGACTCCACCCCCAAACTACTAGAACTCATACAGCAATTCAGTAACGTGGCAGGATACAAAGTCAATGTACAGAAATCAGTGGCTTTCTTATACACTAACAATGAAAATAGCGAAAGGGAAATTAGAGAATCGATTCCATTTACTATAGCACCAAAAACCATAAGATACCTGGAAATAAACCTAACCAAAGAGGTAAAGGACCTGTACTTGAGGAACTACAGAACACTCATGAAAGAAATTGAAGAAAACACAAAAAGACCGTTCCATGCTCTTGGATTGGAAGAATAAACATTGTTAAAATGTCTATACTGACTAGAGCAATCTATACTTTTAATGCCATTCCGATCAAAATTCTACTGGTATTTTTTAAAGAGCTGGAACAAATAATCCTAAAATTTGTATGGAATCAGAAGAGACCCCGAATTGCTAAGGAAATGTTGAAAAACAAAAACAAAACTGGCGGCATCACGTTACCCGATTTCAAGCTTTACTACAAAGCTGTGGTCACCAAAACAGTGTGGTACTGGCATAAAAACAGACACATTGACCAGCGGAACAGAGTGGAGAGCCCAGATATGGACCCTCAACTCTATGGTCAAATAATCTTTGACAAAACAGGAAAAAATATTCAATGGAAAAAAGACAGTCTCTTCAATAAATGGTGCTGGGAAAACTGGACAGCGATATGTAGAAGAATGAAACTTGACCATTCTCTTACACCGTACACAAAGATAAACTCGAAATGGATAAAAGACCTCAACGTGAGACAGGAATCTATCAGAATCCTAGAGGAGAACATAGGCAGTAACCTCTTCGATATCAGCCACAGCAACTTCTTTCAAGATAAGTCTCCAAAGGCCAAGGAAACAAAAGCGAAAATGAACTTTTGGGACTTCATCAAGATCAAAAGCTTCTGCACAGCAAAGGAAACAGTCAACAAAACAAAGAGGCAACCCACGGAATGGGAGAAGATATTTGCAAATGACAGTACAGACAAAAGGTTGATATCCAGGATCTATAAAGAACTTCTCAAACTCAACACACACAAAACAGATAATCATATCCAAAAATGGGCAGAAGATATGAACAGACACTTCTCCAAGGAAGACATACAAATGGCTATCAGACACATGAAAAAATGTGCATCATCACTAGCCATCAGGGAGTTTCAAATTAAAACCACATTGAGATACCACCTGACACCAGTTAGAATGGCCAAAATTAGCAAGACAGGAAACAACGTGTGTTGGAGAGGATGTGGAGAAAGGGGAACCCTCTTACACTGTTGGTGGGAATGCAAGTTAGTGCAGCCACTTTGGAGAACAGTGTGGAGATTCCTCAAGAAATTAAGAATAGAGCTTCCCTATGACCCTGCAATTGCACTGCTGGGTATTTACCCCAAAGATACAGATGTAGTGAAAAGAAGGGCCATCTGTACCCCAATGTTTATTGCAGCAATGGCTACGGTCGCCAAAATGTGGCAAAGGCACTTGAGAGTCACTACAACAGGCCCCTCCCCCAGAAGATCAACAAAATATCCAGCCAGGAGGAAGTTCATATATCAAGGAAAGCAGGTTCAATTCCTAAGACAGCAGCGGAATTCCAGAGGAGGAGAAAGCAAAGCACGGAACTCATGGCTCTCTCCCCATGATTCTTTAGTCTTGTGGTTAATTCAATTTTTTTTTCTTTTTTCAATTTTTTTCTTTATTTTTTCTTCTTCTTCTAAATTTTTTAAAACTTTTACCCTTTTCTTTTTTAAGGTTTTTTGACTAGTTTATCTAAATATATATATTTTTTCTTTCTTTTTATATTTTTTCTTTATTTGTTTTATTTATTTATTTATTTTTAAATTTAATTTAATTAAGTAATTTATTTTTATTTGTTTACTTACAGCATAACAGTGTTCATTGTTTTGGCATACACCCAGTGCTCCATGCAGTACGTGCCCTCCCTATTACCCACCACCTGGTTCCTCTACCTCCCACCCCCCCACCCCGCCGCCCCTTCATAACCCTCTGGTTGTTTTTCAGAGTCCATAGTCTCTCATGGTTCATCTCCCCTTCCAGTTTCCCTCAACTCCCTCTCCTCTCCATCTCCCCATGTCCTCCATGTTCTTTGTTATGCTCCACAAATAAGTGAGACCATATGATACTTGACTCTCTCTGCTTGACTTATTTCACTCAGCATAATTTCTTCCAGTCCCGTCCATGTTGCTACAAAAGTTGGGTATTCGTCCTTTCTGATGGAGGCATAATACTCCATTGTGTATATGGACCACATCTTCCTTATCCATTCATCCGTTGAAGGGCATCTTGGTTCTTTCCACAGTTTGGCGACCGTAGCCATTGCTGCAATAAACATTGGGGGTACAAATGGCCCTTCTTTTCACTACATCTGTATCTTTGGGGTAAATACCCAGCAGTGCAATTGCAGGGTCATAGGGAAGCTCTATTTTTAATTTCTTCAGGAATCTCCACACTGTTCTCCAAAGTGGCTGCACTAACTTGCATTCCCACCAACAGTGTAAGAGGGTTCCCCTTTCTCCACATCCTCTCCAATATTTGTTTTATTTTTTAAAATTTATTCTTTTTTTTTTCTGAACCCCTTTTTATCCCCTTTCTCCCCCTCCCCCCCACAATTTGAGGTCTCTTCTGATTTGGTTACAGTGCATTTTTCTGGGATCTTTGCCACCCTTTTAGTATTTTATTTGATCCTTCATATCCTCTTATCTGGACAAAATGACAAGGCGGAAAAAATCACCACAAACACAACAAACAAAAGAACAAGAGTCAGTACCGATGGCTAGGGACCTAATCAGCACACACATTGGTAATATGTCAGATCAAGAGTTCAGAATGACAATTCTGAATGTTCTAGCCGGGCTTGAAAAAGGCATGGAAGATATTAGAGAAACCCTCTCTGGAGATATAAAAGCCCTTTCTGGAGAAATTAAAGAACTAAAATCTAACCAAGTTAAAATCAAAAAGCTATTAATGAGGTGCAATCAAAAATGGAGGCTCTCACTGCTAGGATAAATGAGGCAGAAGAAAGAATTAGAAGACCAAATGACAGAGAATAAAGAAGCCAAGCAAAAGAGGGAAAAACAGCTACTGGACCATGAGGGGAGAATTGGAGAGATAAGTGACACCATAAGATGAAACAACATTAGAATAATTGGGATTCCAGAAGAAAAAGAAACAGAGAGGGGAGCAGAAGGCCTCCATATTGGAGAGAATTATTGGAGAGAATTTCCCTAATATGGCAAAGGGAACAAGCATCAAAATCCAGGAGATGCAGAGAACCCCACTCAAAGTCAACAAGAATAGGTCCACACCCCGTCACCTAATAGTAAAATTTGCAAGTCTTAGTGACAAAGAGAAAATCCTGAAAGCAGCCCGGGAAAAGAAGTCTATAACATACAATGGTAAAAATATTATATTGGCAGCAGACTTATCCACAGAGACCTGGCAGGCCAGAAAGAGCTGGCATGATATATTCAGAGCACTAAACGAGAAAAACATGCAGCCAAGAATACTCTATCCAGCTAGGCTATCATTGAAAATAGAAGGAGAGATAAAAAGCTTCCAGGACAAACAAAAACTGAAAGAATTTACAAACACCAAACCAGCTCTACAGGAAATTTTGAAAGGGGTCCTCTAAGCAAAGAGAGAGCCTAAAAGTCGTAGATCAGAAAGGTACAGAGAGAATACACAGTAACAGTCACCTTACAGGCTAATAATGTCACTAAATTCATATCTCTCAATAGTTACCCTGAATGTTAATGTGCTAAATGCCCCAATAAAATGACACAGGGTAGGGGCGCCTGGGTGGCTCAGTGGTTGAGGCCGCTGCCTTCGGCTCAGGTCATGATCTCAGGGTCCTGGGATGGAGTATCGCATCGGGCTCTCTGCTCAGCGGCAAGCCTGCTTCCCTCTCTCTCTGCCTGCCTCTCTGCCTACTTGTGATCTCTCTCTGTCAAATAAGTAAATAAAAAATCTTTAAAAAAAAATGACACAGGGTATCAGAATGGATAAAAAAACAAAACCCATCTATATGTTGCCTACAAGAAACTCATTTTAGACACGAAGACACCTCCAGATTTAAAGTGAGGGGGTGGAAAACAATTTACCATGCTAATGGGCATCAGAAGAGAGCTGGGGTGGCAATCCTTATATCAGATCAATTAGATTTTAAGCCAAAGACTATAATAAGAGTTGAGGAAGGACACTATATCCTACTCAAAGGGTCTGTCCAACAAGAAGATCTAACCATTTTAAATATCTATGCCCCTAACGTGGGAGCAGCCAACTATATAAACCAATTAATAACAAAATCAAAGAAACACATCAACAATAATACAATAATAGTAGGGGACTTGAACACTCCCTTCACGGAAATGGACAGATCATCCAAGCAAAAGATCAACAAGGAAATAAAGGCCTTAAATGACACACTGGACCAGATGGACATCACAGATCTATTCAGAACATTTCATCCCAAAGCAACAGAATACACATTCTTCTCTAGTGCACATGGAACCTTCTCCAGAATAGATCACGTCCTGGGTCACAAATCAGGTCTCAACCAGTATGAAAAGATTAGGATCATTCCCTGCATATTTTCAGACCACAATGCTCTGAAGCTAGAACTCAATCACAAGAGGAAAGCTGGAAAGAACCCAAATACATGGAGACTAAACAGCATTCTTCTAAAGAATGAATGGGTCAGCCAGGAAAGTAAAGAAGAATTGAAAAAATTCATGGAAACAGATGATAATGAAAACACAACGGTTCAAAATCTGTGGGACACAGCAAAGGCAGTCCTGAGAGGAAAATATATAGCGGTAAAAGCCTTTCTCAAGAATCAAGAAAGGTTGGGGCGCCTGGGTGGCTCAGTGGATTAAGCCACTGCCTTCGGCTCAGGTCATGATCTCAGGGTCCTGGGATCGAGCCCCGCATCGGGCTCTCTGCTCCGCAGGGAGCCTGCTTCCTCCTCTCTCTCTGCCTGCCTCTCTGCCTACTTGTGATCTCTCTCTCTGTCAAATAAATAAATAAAATCTTTAAAAAAAAAAAGAATCAAGAAAGGTCTCAAGTACACAACCTAACCCTACACGTAAAGGAGCTGGAGAAAGAACAAGAAAGAAACCCTAAACCCAGCAGGAGAAGAGAAATCATAAAGATCAGAGCAGAAATCAATGAAATAGAAACCAAAAAAACAATAGAAAAAATCAATGAAACTAGGAGCTGGTTCTTTGAAAGAATCAATAAGATTGATAAACCCCTGGCCAGACTCATCAAAAAGAAAAGAGAAAGGACCCAAATCAATAAAATCATGAATGAAAGAGGAGAGATCACAACTAACACCAAAGAAATACAGACAATTATAAGAACATACTATGAGCAACTCTATGCCAACAAATTGGACAATCTGGAAGAAATGGATGCATTCCTAGAGACATATAAACTACCACGACTGAACCAGGAAGAAATAGAAAACCTGAACAGGCCTATAACCAGTAAGGAGATTGAAACAGTCATCAAAAATCTCCAAACAAACAAAAGCCCAGGGCCAGATGGCTTCCCGGGGGAATTCTACCAAACATTTAAAGAAGAACTCATTCCTATTCTCCTGAAACTGTTCCAAAAGATAGAAATGGAAGGAAAACTTCCAAACTCATTTTAGGAGGCCAGCATCACCTTGATCCCAAAACCAGACAAGGATCCCACCAAAAAAGAGAACTACAGACCAATATCCTTGATGAACACAGACGCAAAAATTCTCGCCAAAATACTAGCCAATAGGATTCTACAGTACATTAAAAGGATTATTCACCACGATCAAGTGGGATTTATTCCAGGGCTGCAGGGTTGGTTCAACATCCGCAAATCCATCAATGTGATAGAACACATTAATAAAAGAAAGAACAAGAACCATATGATACTCTCAATAGATGCTGAAAAAGCATTTGACAAAGTACAGCATCCCTTCCTGATCAAAACTCTTCAAAGTGTAGGGATAGAGGGCACATACCTCAATATTTTCAAAGCCATCTATGAAAAACCCACCGCAAATATCATTCTCAATGGAGAAAAACTGAAAGCTTTTCCGCTAAGGTCAGGAACACGGCAGGGATGTCCATTATCACCACTGCTATTCAACATAGTACTAGAAGTCCTAGCCTCAGCAATCAGACAACAAAAAGAAATTAAAGCATCCAAATCAGTAAAGAAGAAGTAAAACTATCACTCTTCTCAGATGATATGATACTATATGTGGAAAATCCAAAAGACTCCACTCCAAAACTGCTAGAACTTGTACAGGAATTCAGTAAAGTGTCAGGATATAAAATCAATGCACAGAAATCCGTTGCATTTCTGTACACCAACAACAAGACAGAAGAAAGAGAAATTAAGGAGTCAATCCCATTTACAATTGCACCCAAAACTATAAGATACCTAGGAATAAACCTAACCAAAGAGGCTAAGAATCTATATGCAGAAAACTATAAAGTACTCATGAAAGAAATTGAGGAAGACACAAAGAAATGGAAAAATGTTCCATGCTCCTGGATTGGAAGAATAAATATTGTGAAAATGTCTATGCTACCTAAAGCAATCTACACATTTAATGCAATCCCTATCAAAATCCCATCAACTTTTTTCAAGGAAATGGAACAAAAAATCCTAAAATTTATATGGAACCAGAAGAGACCTCGAATAGCCAAAGGAATATTGAAAAAGAAAGCCAAAGTGGGTGGCATCACAATTCCGGACTTCAAGCTCAATTACAAAGCTGTCATCATCAAGACAGCATGGTACTGGCACAAAAACAGACACATAGATCAATGGAACAGAATAGAGAGCCCAGAAATCGACCCTCAACTCTATGGTCAACTAATCTTCGACAAAGCAGGAAAGAATGTCCAATGGAAAAAAGACAGCCTCTTCAATAAATGGTGCTGGGAAAATTGGACAGCCACATGCAGAAAAATGAAATTGGACCACTTCCTTACACCACACACGAAAATAGACTCAAAATGGAAGAAGGACCTCAATGTGAGAAAGGAATCCATCAAAATCCTTGAGGATGGGGCACTTGGGTGGCTCAGTGGGTTAAGCCTCTGCCTTCGGCTCAGGTCATGATCTCAACCGGGATCGAGCCCTACATCGGGCTCTCTGCTCAGCAGGGAGCCTGCTTTCTCCTCTCTCTCTGCCTTCCTCTCTGCTTACTAGTGATCTCTCTCTGTCAAATAAATAAATCTTAAAAAAAAAAATCCTTGAGGAGAACGCAGGCAGCAACCTCTTTGACCTCAGCCACAGCAGCTTCTTCCTAGGAACATCGGCAAAGGCAAGGGAAGCAAGGGCAAAAATGAACTATTGGGATTTCATCAAGATCAAAAGCTTTTGCACAGCAAAGGAAACAGTTAACAAAACCAAAAGAGAACTGACAGAATGGCAGAAGATATTTGCAAGCGACATATCAGATAAAGGTCTAGTGTCCAAAATCTATAAGGAACTCAGCAAACTCAACACCCAAAGAACAAACAATCCAATCAAGAAATGGGCAGAGGACATGAACAGACATTTCTGCAAAGAAGACATCCAGATGGCCAACAGACACATGAAAAAGTGCTCCACGTCACTCGGCATCAGGGAAATACAAATCAAAACCACAATGAGATATCACCTCACACCAGTCAGAATGGCTAAAATTAACAAGTCAGGAAATGACAGATGCTGGCGAGGATGTGGAGAAAGGGGAACCCTCCTCCACTGTTGGTGGGAATGCAAGCTGGTGCAACCACTCTGGAAAACAGCATGGAGGAGGTTCCTCAAAATGTTGAAAATAGAACTACCCTATGACCCAGCAATTGCACTACTGGGTATTTACCCTAAAGATACAAACGCAGTGATCTGAAGGGGCCTGTGTACCCGAATGTTTATAGCAGCAATGTCTACAATCGCCAAACTATGGAAAGAACCTAGATGTCCATCAACAGATGAATGGATAAAGAAGAAGTGGTACATATACACAATGGAATACTATGCAGCCATCAAAAGAAATGAAATCTTGCCATTTGCTATGACGTGGATGGAACTAGAGCGTATCATGCTTAGTGAAATAAGTCAATCGGAGAAAGACAACTATTATATGATCTCCCTGATATGAGGACATGGAGATGCAATGTGGGGGTTAGGGGGATAGGAGAAGAAGAAATGAAACAAGATGGGATTGGGAGGGAGACAAACCATAAATGACTCTTCATCTCACAAAACAAACTGGGGGTTGCTGGGGGGAGGTGGGGTTGGGAGAGGGGGAGGGGGTTATGGACATTGGGGAGGGTATGTGCTATGGTGAGTGCTGTGAAGTGTGTAAACCTGGCGATTCACAGACCTGTACCCCTGGGGATAAAAATACATTATATGTTTATAAAAAAAAAAAATTGGAAGGGGAAGCGAACCATAAGAGACTATGGACTCTGAAATCAACCTGAGGGTTTTGAAGGGTCGGGGGTGGGATGTTGTGGGAACTGGTGGCGGGTAATAGGGAGGGCACGTATTGCATGGAGCACTGGGTGTTGTGCAAAAACAATGAATAGTGTTATGCTGAAAAAATAAATAAATTTAAATACTGTTCCTACCAAAAAAAAAAAAAAAAATGGAGGCACAGGGCGCCTGGGTGGCTCAGTTGGTTAAGCGACTGCCTTCGGCTCAGGTCATGATCCTGGAGTCCCTGGATGGAGTCCCACATTGGGCTCCCTACTCAGCAGGGAGTCTGCTTCTCCCGCTGACCTCTCTGCTCTTATGCTCTCTCTCTCTCTCAAATAAATAAACAAAATCTTTTTTAAAAATTTTTAAAAATTAAAAAAATTAAAAATGGAGGCACACATGCACACAGCTTTAGCGTCTTGCCTGAATTGTACAAGATGATACTGTAAAACCAGAACCTGAGGCTCTGCACTAACAGTTAGGTCCCACCCCACTTCCCCACCCAGGTGATGTACTGTGCCACTTGCAGTAACTATTTGCCTACACTCCTCAATGAATCTCATTAATATTAATGTTATCAATTCCCAGGAATCTATCTTAAGGCCCTGTGAAGTAACAATCTCCCCACATGCATTATTTTCTTTTAGGTACTTTAATCATTTATAATATGTAGCCCATAACTATTTCATGATAAATGGATTAGTGAGCATATTGGAATCATTACTACCTATAGTTGCCACCCTTGGGAATCTTTTATTCTTGGTCCTTTAGTAAGAACTTCAAAACCCCTGACATAATGTCAATTAAATCAGATAAGCTGAAATTGGTTGCTGGGGAATTAGAATAGCCCTAAATCACAAATGTATGTTCATTATTTATAAGCCTTTTGAATATTACTATACATTAGCAATAAAATAATCCAGTCTCAAAATCAAGGATTACCAGTCAATTATCTACAAAAATTTACAAAGCAATATAACCTTCTATCCAGAAGATAAAGTGATTAAAAATCTACTAGTAGGTATGTGCAAATGTTCTTGCACCGGTCCTAATATCTCTAAGACAGAGAATACTGAAAGAATAGTAAACAAACTCATAGCTTCCTTTCTCTTATCTATCTTCAGACAAGCATAGGCAGTATTCCCAAAAGCCAGGAATGTAACTCAGTTCATTCCTACTTGGATTCCCAATTGTGTGCCTAAATCATTTTCAACAAACTGCTGGAATGTTTCCCTACTACTTTGCCTAAAAAGATAACATCTTCTTGCAAAATAATAAGCTATTTGTGCAAATCTGAAAGATACGTGACTTTAGTTAATATTTCTAAATCACAAAAGTCAGTAATTATTTAAGAAATGTATGCACAAAGTAAGAAAATCTAAGTAAAAGCACATGTGAAATTAAAATTTAGTTTGAACATCAAGATTCCCTGAAACTATTTTTTTTCTTTTCTTCTGTGATATTTTAATGAAATTTTAAGTGAGACTTAAAATGACTATTTTTGGTTTGTATTATTTCTTTTTTTTTATGGTATTACTTGGAATCAATTTTTTTTCCATTTTATTTATTTTTTCAGCATAACAGTATTCATTCTTTTTGCACAACACCCAGTGCTCCATGCAAAACGTGCCTTCCCCATTACCCACCACCTGTTCCCCCAACCTCCCACCCCTGACCCTTCAAAACCATCAGGTTGCCCCAACCTCCCACCCCTGACCCTTCAAAACCCTCAGGTTGTTTTTCAGAGTCCATAGTCTCTTATGGTTCACCTCCCCTCCCCAATGTCCATAGGCCACTCCCCCTCTCCCAATCCCACCTCCCCCCAGCAACCCCCCGTTTGTTTTGTGAGATTAAGAGTCATTTATGGTTTGTCTCCCTCCCAATCCCATCTTGTTTCATTTCTTCTTCTCCTATCCCCCTACCCCCACATGTTGCTTCTCCATGTCCTCATATCAGGGAGATCATATGATAGTTGTCTTTCTCCGATTGACTTATTTCACTAAGCATGATACGGTCTAGTTCCATCCACGTCGTCGCAAATGGCAAGATTTCATTTCTTTTGATGGCTGCATAGTATTCCATTGTGTATATATACCACTTCCTCTTTATCCATTCATCTGTTGATGGACATCTAGGTTCTTTCCATAGTTTGGCTATTGTAGACATTGCTGCTATAAACATTCGGGTACACGTGCCCCTTCGGATTACTACGTTTGTATCTTTAGGGTAAATACCCAGTAGTGCAATTGCTGGGTCATAGGGTAGTTCTATTTTCAACATTTTGAGGAACCTCCTCCATGCTGTTTTCCAGAGTGGTTGCACCAGCTTGCATTCCCACCAACAGTGGAGGAGGGTTCCCCTTTCTCCACATCCTCTCCAGCATCTGTCATTTCCTGACTTGTTAATTTTAGCCATTCTGACTGGTGTGAGGTGATATCTCATTGTGGTTTTGATTTGTATTTCCCTGATGCCGAGTGACGTGGAGCACTTTTTCATGTGTCTGTTGGCCATCTGGATGTCTTCTTTGCAGAAATGTCTGTTCATGTCCTCTGCCCATTACTTGATTGGATTGTTTGTTCTTTGGGTGTTGAGTTTGCTGAGTTCCTTATAGATTTTGGATACTAGCCCTTTATCTGATATGTCGTTTGCAAATATCTTCTCCCATTCTGTCAGTTGTCTTTTGGTTTTGTTAACTGTTTCCTTTGCTGTGCAAAAGCTTTTGATCTTGATGAAATCCCAATAGTTCATTTTTGCCCTTGCTTCCCTTGCCTTTGCCGATGTTCCTAGGAAGATGTTGCTGCGGCTGAGGTCGAAGAGGTTGCTGCCTGCATTCTCCTCAAGGATTTTGATGGATTCCTTTCTCACATTGAGGTCCTTCATCCATTTGGAGTCTATTTTCGTGTGTGGTGTAAGGAAGTGGTCCAATTTCATTTTTCTGCATGTGGCTGTCCAATTTTCCCAGCACCATTTATTGAAGAGGCTGTCTTTTTTCCATTGGACATTCTTTCCTGCTTTGTCGAAGATTAGTTGACCATAGAGTTGAGGGTCGATTTCTGGGCTCTCTATTCTGTTCCACTGATCTATGTGTCTGTTTTTGTGCCAGTACCATGCTGTCTTGATGATGACAGCTTTGTAATCGAGCTTGAAGTCCGGAATTGTGATGCCACCAACTTTGGCTTTCTTTTTCAATATTCCTTTGGCTATTCGAGGTCTTTTCTGGTTCCATATAAATTTTAGGATTATTTCTTCCAGTTCTTTGAAAAAAATGGATGGTATTTTGATAGGGATTGCATTAAATGTGTAGATTGCTTGAGGTAGCATGGACATTTTCACAATATTTATTCTTCCAATCCAGGAGCATGGAACATTTTTCCATTTTTTTGTGTCTTCCTCAATTTCTTTCATGAGTACTTTATAATTTTCTGTGT
The DNA here is from genome assembly GCF_922984935.1 of Meles meles. NCBI lineage: Eukaryota > Metazoa > Chordata > Mammalia > Carnivora > Mustelidae > Meles > Meles meles. Next base: position 30,313,637 of record NC_060069.1, on the reverse strand, counting down.
ATAGATTCTTAGTCTCTTTGGTTAGGTTTATTCCTAGGTATCTTATACTTTTGGGTACAATTGTAAATGGGATTGACTCCTTAATTTCTCTTTCTTCTCTCTTGTTGTTGGTGTACAGAAATGCAACGGATTTCTGTGCATTGATTTTATATCCTGACACTTTACTGAATTCCTGTACAAGTTCTAGCAGTTTTGGAGTGGAGTCTTTTGGGTTTTTCACATATAGTATCATATCATCTGAGAAGAGTGATAGTTTGACCTCTTCTTTGCCAATTTGGATGCCTTTAATTTCTTTTTGTTGTCTGATTGCTGAGGCTAGGACTTCTAGTACTATGTTGAATAGCAGTGGTGATAATGGACATCCCTGCCGTGTTCCTGACCTTAGCGGAAAAGCTTTCAGTTTTTCTCCATTGAGAATGATATTTGCGGTGGGTTTTTCATAGATGGCTTTGATAATATTGAGGTATGTGCCCTCTATCCCTACACTTTGAAGAGTTTTGATCAGGAAGGGATGCTGTACTTTGTCAAATGCTTTTTCAGCATCTATTGAGAGTATCATATGGTTCTTGTTCTTTCTTTTATTAATGTGTTCTATCACATTGATTGATTTGCGGATGTTGAACCAACCCTGCAGCCCTGGAATAAATCCCACTTGATCGTGGTGAATAATCCTTTTAATGTACTGTAGAATCCTATTGGCTAGTATTTTGGCGAGAATTTTTGCGTCTGTGTTCATCAAGGATATTGGTCTGTAGTTCTCTTTTTTGGTGGGATCCTTGTCTGGTTTTGGGATCAAGGTGATGCTGGCCTCATAAAATGAGCTTGGAAGTTTTCCTTCCATTTCTATCTTTTGGAACAGTTTCAGGAGAATAGGAATGAGTTCTTTTTTAACTGTTTGGTAGAATTCCCCCGGGAAGCCATCTGGCCCTGGGCTTTTGTTTGTTTGGAGATTTTTGATGACTGTTTCAATCTCCTTACTGGTTATGGGCCTGTTCAGGTTTTCTATTTCTTCCTGGTTCAGTCGTGGTAGTTTATATGTCTCTAGGAATGCATCCATTTCTTCCAGATTGTCCAATTTGTTGGCATAGAGTTGCTCATAGTATGTTCTTATAATTGTCTGTATTTCTTTGGTGTTAGTTGTGATCTCTCCTCTTTCATTCATGATTTTATTGATTTGGGTCCTTTCTCTTTTCTTTTTGATGAGTCTGGCCAGGGGTTTATCAATCTTATTGATTCTTTCAAAGAACCAGCTCCTAGTTTCATTGATTTTTTCTATTGTTTTTTTGGTTTCTATTTCATTGATTTCTGCTCTGATCTTTATGATTTCTCTTCTCCTGCTGGGTTTAGGGTTTCTTTCTTGTTCTTTCTCCAGCTCCTTTACGTGTAGGGTTAGGTTGTGTACTTGAGACCTTTCTTGTTTCTTGAGAAAGGCTTGTACCGCTATATATTTTCCTCTCAGGACTGCCTTTGCTGTGTCCCACAGGTTTTGAACTGTTGTGTTTTCATTATCATTTGTTTCCATGAATTTTTTCAATTCTTCTTTAATTTCCTGGTTAACCCATTCATTCTTTAGAAGGATGCTGTTTATTCTCCATGTGTTTGGGTTCTTTCCAGTTTTCCTCTTGTGATTGAGTTCTAGCTTCAGAGCATTGTGGTCTGAAAATATGCAGGGAATGATCCTAATCTTTTGATATCGGTTGAGACCTGATTTGTGACCCAGGATGTGATCTATTCTGGAGAAGGTTCCATGTGCACTAGAGAAGAATGTGTATTCTGTTGCTTTGGGATGAAATGTTCTGAATACATCTGTGATGTCCATCTGGTCCAGGGTGTCATTTAAGGCCTTTATTTCCTTGTTGATCTTTTGCTTGGATGATCTGTCCATTTCAGTGAGGGGAGTGTTAAAGTCCCCTACTATTATTGTATTATTATTGATGTGTTTCTTTGATTTTGTTATTAATTGGTTTATATAGTTGGCTGCTCCCACGTTAGGGGCATAGATATTTAAAATTGTTAGATCTTCTTGTTGGACAGACCCTTTGAGTAGGATATAGTGTCCTTCCTCAACTCTTATTATAGTCTTTGGCTTAAAATCTAATTGATCTGATATAAGGATTGCCACCCCAGCTTTCTTCTGATGCCCATTAGCATGGTAAATTGTTTTCCACCCCCTCACTTTAAATCGGTTTTGTATTATTGTGATCATCTTTCTTGGTCTAAAATCTACTTTGTCTTATATCAATAAAACCACCCAGCTTTCTTTTGGTTAGTACCAAAAAATTGGTATATCTTTCCCTATCCTTTCACTTTTAGCCATTTATGTCTTTATATTTAAAGTAGGTTTTACAAATGACACTACAGATAAAGGGCTGATATCCAAGATCTATAAAGAACTCCTCAAACTCAACACCCACAAACAAATAATCAACTCAAAAAATGGGCTGAAGACATGAATAGACACTTCTCCAAAGAAGGCATACAAATAGCTAATAGACACGTGAAAAAATGGTCACCGTCATTAGCCATCAGGGAGACTGAAATCAAAACCACATTGAGATAGCACCTTACACCAGTTAGAATGGCCAAAATTAGCAAGACAGTAAACAACAAGTGTTGGAGAGGATGTGGAGAAAGGGGAACCCTCTTATACTGTTGGTGAGAATGCAAGTTGGTGCAGCCACTTTGGAAAACAGTGTGGAGATTCCTTAAGAAATTAAAAATTGAGTTATCTTATGACCCAGCAATTGCACTACTGGGTATTTACCCCAAAGATACTGATGTAGTGAAAAGAAGGGCTACATGCACCCCAATATTCATAGCAGTGATGTCCACAATAGCCAAACTGTGGAAAGAGCTGAGATGCTCTTCAACATATGGATGGATAAAGAAGATGTGGTCCATATATACAATGGACTACTAGTCAGCCATCAGAAAGGATGAATATCCAATTTTCGCATCAACATGGATGGGACTGGAGGAGATTATGCTAAGTGAAATAAGTCAACTAGAGAAAGTCAATTATCATATGGTTTCACTTGTATGTGGAACGTAAGTAATAGCATGAAGGACATTAGGAGAAAGAAGGGGAAAATGGAGGGGGAGAAATGAGGGAGGGAGACAAACCGTGACAGACTATGGACTCCAGGGAACAAACTGAGGGTTTTAGAGGGTAGGGGAGTGGAGGGATGGGTTGGCCTGCTGATGGGTATTAAGGAGGACATGCATTGCATGGAACACGGGGTGTTATATGTAAACAATGAATCAGGAACACTACATCAAAAACTAATGATGTACTGTATGATGACTAACATGACATAATAAAAAAATAGTAGGCTTTCTTTAGATAACATATAGTTGAGTCTTGCTTTTTTATCCCATTTGATCATCTCTGTCTTTTAATGGGCATATTAAACTATTCACACTTAGATGGGATTAATGATGTGATTGGATTAAGATCTATCAGTTTGCTAGCTCTCTTTTATTTGTTCCATTTGTTCTTGTGATTTTTCCTCCTTTTCTGATTTTTCTGGATTTAACTGAGCATGTTTTTGGTGGTTACTCTAGGGTTTACATTATATAAATTATAGTAATTTATAAAATATGTATAGAACACATATTTATAAATTATAAATTTATCTATAAAATGTGTATAAATATGTATAAAATACATATTTATAAATTTATAATTTATAAAATACATATCTGGTTTCAAATAATATTATACTACTTTGCATATAGTATAAGACTCTTGCATTGCCTGTCCTACTATAGTCTGAATGGTTGTGCTTCTTCTCAGATTCATATGTTGAAATTCTAGTGTCCAACGTGAATGTATTTGGAGGTGGAGCCTTTGGGAGCTTCCTTGGTCATGAGAGTGAAACCCTCATGAATGGGACTAGTTTTCTTATAAAAGAGACCCCACAGAGTCCCCTAGCCCCTTCTGCTTTGTGAGGGCACAATGAGAAGTCTGTGATCTGGAAGAGAGTCCTCACCTAATCATGCTGGCACCCTCATCTCAGACTTTCAGCCTTCAGAACTCTAAGAAATAAGTTTTGTTGTTTGCAAGCCACCCAGCCTGCGGCATTTTGTGATAGCAGCCCAAACAGACTAAGACATATCCTATGTGCCATCTGTCATACAATTTACTTTTACATAGGCTATAAACACACAGTACACTGATATAACATTTGCTTTAAACAGATTTTAAACAGATAAGAGAAGTAATTAAAAGTAAATGTTTTATTTTACATATATTTATTCCATTTCCAGTGCTCTGCATTTCTTTGTGTGGATACTCGTTTCTGGCTATATCAACTTCCTTCTGTCTGAAGAACTTCCTTTCACATTACTTGCAGAGTAAGTCTACTGACAGTGAGCGTCCTCAGTATTTGTCTGTCTGAGAAAGTCTTGACCTTTGAGGGATATTTTTGGTGAGTATAGAATCACACAATTGCAATATTTTTCCTTAGCACTTAAAAAAGTCATGGTTTCTGATGAGAATTGGTGATAATTCTTATCCTTGTTCTTTATAGGTGACTTGTCTTTTTTTTCTTGGGTTGCTTTCAAGATTTTGTTTTTGTCTTTGGTTTTCAGAAGTTCAACTATGATATGTGTAGGTGTGTTTTCTTTTTTCCTTTTTCCTTTTTAGGTATAGATTTATCCTCCTCGGTATTCTCTGAGCTTCTTGGATCTGTGGTTTGGTAACTGTCACTTTCTTCTTAAGATTGGGAGTAAGGCAAGAATGTATGTTGTTACCACTCCTATTCATTATTGTACTAGAAATCCTAGCTAGATCTTCAAGGCAGGAAAAACAAAAAAAATACAGATCAGAAAAGAAGAATAAAAATATCCCTATTTGCAGATGACATAACTGTCTTGTAGAAAATCTTGCAAAGAAAAATTCCTAGAACATAAGAGAGTTCCACAAGTTTGCAAGATACAAAGAGAGCACTCAAAAATCAATTGTACTTCTATATACTAGCAATGAACATTGAAAACTGAAATTGTGAAGAATAATATCCTTTATAATGATTCCCCAAAATGAAATACTTAACTGTAAATCTAACAACAACTAGTGTAAGATCTCTGTGTTGAAACATACAAAATGCTGGAGAAAGCATTCAAAGAAGACCTAAATAAATGGAGACATATACTGTAGTCATGACTTGGAAGACTCAATATAGTAAAGATGTCAATTCTCCCAAACTGATCTACATATTTAAAAGAATTTAAATAAAAATTCAAGTAGGAGTTTTGGGGATATAGACAAGCTGATTCTAAAATTTGTATGTAAAAACAAAGGAACTAAAATAGCCAAAATAACTTGAAAAAGTAAAATGATGTTGGAGGAATTACACTACCCTATTTTAAGAATTAATATAAAGCTAGTATAATCAAAACAGTACAGTATTGGTAAAGCAATATCCTCAAAGACCCACCAGAGAGAACAGAGAGTTTAGAACTATGCCTGCACATATACAACCAATTGATTTTTTTTTTAAAAGATTTTATTTATCCATTTGACAGCGCGCGTGAGAGAGAGATCACAAGTAGGCAGAGAGGCAGGCAGAGAGAGAGAGAGGGAAGCAGGCTCCCTGCCGAGCAGAGAGCCCGATGCGGGACTCGATCCCAGGACCCCGAGATCATGACCCGAGCCGAAGGCAGCGGCCCAACCCACTGAGCCACCCAGGCGCCCCCAACCAATTGATTTTTGACAGAAGTGCAAAGACAATTCAACGGAGTTACATTATTCTTCTCAACAGATGACACTGGAAAAACTGGATCTCATGCACAAAATAATTAAACTTGACCAAAACTTCGCACTTAATAGAAAAATTATCTTAAAGTATATCACAGATCTAAATGTACAATATAGAACTATCAATCTTTTAGAATAAGATACAAGAGAAAATCTTCATAACTTGGGACAAAGCAAAGAGTTCTTCAACATGATCCATTTTTAAAAATATTTTTTAAAATTTTAATTACAGTATAGTTAACATACAGTGTTATGTTAGTTTCATGTATACAAGATAGTGATTCAACAATTCTGTACATCACCCAGTGCTTAGCACACATGTATTCTTTAAATTGCCATAGACACAATCCATTTTTAAAAACTGATATATCTGACATCATCACCATTAAAAAAAAGATGCTGTGAAAGACACTTGAAAGAATGGGAAACCTGGTAGCACTAAATGCTATCAACAATGCACTGTGTCTGGAACACTCGCACCTCATAGGAGGAGAAAAAAATGATATAATCCTTGGAAAATAGTTTTAGAGTATCATAAAGTTAACTATACCCTTACCATATGATGCAGCAATTCTTTTTTCTTTTTGAAAGATTTTATTTATTTATGAGAGAGGGAGAGAGAGAGTGCACATGCACATTAGCTAGGGGAGGGGAAGAGGGAGAAGCAGACTCCTTGCTGAGCTAGGACCCTGATGTGGGGCTCAATCCCAGGACTGGGATCATGACCTGAGCTGATGGCAGACACTTACTGGACTGAGCTACCTAAGCGCCCCTGACCCAGCAATCCTATGCCTAGGTGTTTCCCAGGAGAATTGAAAACATATTCTCAAAAAGACTCATACAAGAATGTTCATAGCATTGCTCATGATAGACAAAATCTTAAAACAACCCAAATATCTACCAACGGTAAAATGAATAAGTACATGGTTCTGTTTATCTGATGTTTAAGGACAGATAAAGCTAGTCTATTGGGACAGAATATTGGTGCCTATGATGGGTGGGGAATATCCAGAAGGAAGCACATGGAAACTGTCTGGGATGACAGACATGTCCTATATCCAGACCACCTTGCCAGTGCTTTCAAAGTCCCTCCTACTCCATATGTTCTTTTATAATGTGACTTTGCTACTATCCTGCCATAAGGCTTCTCTTCTCGTTGAATGTGGTCTAGTGCTGTGACCTTTCCTGACCAGATGAAGAGGTGATGCTGGCCCTTCCTTTCAAGAATATTTGAAGGATATTTGACTGGTAAAATTTGAGCCATCAGTTTCTTTTCATAATAACTGAATTTTAGTCTTCAACACATGAAATTTCAATTTGTAAGACTTCAAATAAATGAGTTGTAGAAAATAAAATGTGTTACTGTGCTTGTGGCTTAGTTTCTGAAAAAGAAGAAAAGTGAAAATTTACCTTATCCAGGAAAACTGTCACAAATAAGAACCAAAGAAAGGGTTGTCTATTACAGTAACTTTCAAGCAACTTTCAAGGCTGGACCTTAATGCAGCATCACTCTAGTCTTGGCCTCTCAGAACACTCTGTGGAGCCCAGCTGCCCAAAGGGCCGCACGAAGAAGAGAACTGAGACCTAGGTCAATAGGTTCAGCGGGTAGTGGGTCCCTATTGCCAGGATATTTAGACCTAGTCATCCCAGTCACTGACTAACACCATTTGAGGCAGAACACTCTGGTCAATTTCTTGAAAAATAATAAATTGTTCTTAAGTTAGTCAGTTTGAAAACAATTTGTTTTGCATCAGTAAATAACCAAAACTTTTGGGCTACTAGTTACATGGGAATGGACATTTGGCAAAAGTCATGGATTATATACTTATATTCTCAGCATTTTACTGTGCACTGAATCTCAAAAAGGAAAAAAAAACACTTACAAGCAAAAGTAAAACACAAGTGAATTAACTAACCATGAAATACCAATGCCAATCATTGTAAGAAATTTAAAGCCAATGTTATTAAAATCAGGAGCTGGAAAGTGGTGTTGCATGACTTAAAATCACTTTCAAGATTTTAGCTAATTCAATATATAAGAAATTAATATATGTATGTTTCAGAAAAGAAGAGAAAGAATAATTTTATCACTGGTGTTAAAATTGCATACCTTGAAAAATTCAGGGACTCTTTTTAATGATACAGTAAGGTGAGTGAATTAGCTAGTGATACCCAAGTGCTAGTGGCTTTCTCTACATAAACAACACTAAGTTAGAAATGGAAATAAAAGATCCAATTCTCAGCAGCAACAAAAACATACAATAACTTGCAAAGATACAAAAACCAAATGAAGAAAATCACAAAACTTCATTGAAAATAAAATATAAAATGAGATATGTTACATACCTGGTTGGGAAAATGTAGTATGAAAATGTTAATCTTTCCAAACTATATGTGTACACACACACACACACACACACACACACACACTCTTCCAGTAAGAATCCCAACCTTTTAAAGTTAACTCATTCAAATGACTTGACTATTCACAAGGAAGAGTAGCTATGATACTCTGGGGAAGTGAAATGATTGCATGTTTGCTTTATCAGTCATTAAAATGTGCTGTATAAAACTTACTGAAATTGGTAAGGCAGAGCAGAATCCCTACATAATCTGAGAATGTAGGACAACTGATTTATGATGAAGTTGACCTTTCAATTCCAGTGTTTATTCAGAATAAATGCTGACCTAGGTTTTTTGTTTGTTTGTTTGTTTTTTATCAAAAAGTATTGCATAGGGCGCCTGGGTGGCTCAGTTGATTGGGCGACTTGCCTTCAGCTCAGATCATGATCCTGGAGTCCCAGGATCAAGTCCCGCATTGGGTTCCCTGCTCAGTGGGGAGTCTGCTTCTCCCTCTGACATTCTCCCTTCTCATGCTCTCTCTCTCTCTCAAGTAAATGAATAAAATATTAAAAAAAAAAAGTATTGCATGGAGCACTTCGTGTGGTACATAAACAATGAATTCTGGAACACTGAAAAGAAATTTAAGAAAATAAATAAAAATTTTTAAAAAAGAATGCAATATTAGTATTCCTGATTTCCACATACATCAAAGTATATTCTTGATAGGTAAAAACTTCAAATTCTTCAAAGCTCTTTTAGATAGGGGAGGTTTATCAAAGGCGTGCGCACACACACACACACACACACACACACACATATTTTCTTGATAGTTTTTTTTTAATGTGTGCATTGAGAGGAACTCAGGGTTTCACAGTGCTACTTCTGAAGACCATGCTGGGAACAGGATAAGAAATGTTGGCTCTGTGAACATATGGACAGATACATGCTAACACAATGAACTTATTTTTTTCAAGAGTTTATTTATTTATATACTTGACAGAGAAAGCAAGAGAGCACAAGCAGCGAGGACAGCAGAAAGAGAGGGAGAAGCAGACTCCCCACTGAGTAGGGAGCCTGATGCAGGGCTCGATCCCAGGACCCTGGGATCATGACCCGAGCCGAAGGCAAGAGCCGAAGGCAGATGCCGAACCATCTAAGCCACCCAGGTGCCCCTATACAATGAACTTATGTCTAAACTTTCTCTCTCCAGTATGTATGGGCTGCTACTGTGAGGAGGTCAAAGGAAGGTGCTGGGAAAGGCAGTAAGGGAATAGGGATGCCAACACATGCCAACACAAGCAGGGTGCACTCAGTCTGAAGTAAAGAGAAGAATGGGACACTTATTGCCATCCTTTGTCTTTTCTGCACTTGCCAATTAAAACTGATAGGCGGGCGCCTGGGTGGCTCAGTGGGTTAAGCCTCTGCCTTCAGCTCAGGTCATGATCTCACGGTCCTGGGATCGAGTCCTGCATCAGGCTCTCTGCTCGGCAGGGAGCCTGCTTCCTCCTCTCTCTCTGCCTGCCTCTCTGCCTACTTGTGATCTCTCTCTGTCAAATAAATTAAAAAAAAAAAAACTGATAGGCAACCACGACAAAATGGAAGTTTCTGAGCATTTGGTGCTTGTCCTGATTTGTAGCACGGATGGTGCATTTCATGTATTAAACTGAAGGAGTCGCAAAGGCTTTGACTTTGAAGGTCTGTAGATCAGTGTGAAATACTTTGTTTTCTCCCACTGTCACCCTTGGTGGACAAACAGGTGGCTGAGGTGCAAGGTGCCTGTGGCTTTCTTCTTGGTTGAGGGTAAGCCTGTTCAGCCACAGTTTGATGGCTGTTGTTATTGTATCTTCTCTCATTTAGGATTCCATCAGCTCTCAGTCATAGCATTATTTTCAGTACTGCTAAAAAAAGAAAGAAAACACTGCCAAGACACTAAGGCACAGCCTCACCAATGTTCCTGCTCAATGCATGGATTGGGTGCACTAGCTTATTGGTACTTTGAAATGCCTTTCTTAAGTTCCGAGGGATTTGGCATTCCTTCCTCCTTCAGTTGCATTGTGTTGGGAGCTTATATGCCATTCTTGTGCATTGATCTCAGTAACAAAATGTACCATGATTTTTTCCACTTGTGGATTTCCATAGCACTCAGTTACTGCTTTGAAGGAAATACGAGATTGCAATCATTCCTTTGACAACAAATATTTGCTTGGTTAATATAAAATATATACGCCATTGCTCCATTTCCATGCCTTTCTATAAACAATGACTTTCTTATTTGACTGCCAGATCATAGTGAAATCTTTCTGAAGATCTTTTCAACAACAAGTTCAGTATCTGTGGCTCTGAGAATGCATATAACTCAGTTGATGCCACAGCGTTGTGAACAGCCAAGGTGAAGTTGGTCTATGATAACTACTATGGTTCTAGCTGGCAGACCGTGTTTGTGAGACATATCCTGATTTCACAAATGTTAAACCATGAAGGAAAAAGTGATATGCTTCAGAATCGAAGAAATACCTTAGATCGGCTTCATTTTAAGTTTTGCTTTTCCTACTTAAGAACTTTTACAGCAGCTCTGCCTCCACAAACATCCCCCTCACCTGGCCCATGTGTGTGCACCCCTGAGAGACAGCGTTAGTTCAGGGACAGTGATGGCTCAAGCAGAAGCCTCCTACCCTCAGCAGCAGATCACTGGCCTGAACATACATCCTACAGTCATTGATCTTCATGGTGGGGAAAGGAGCTGCCTTGTTTGGGCTTTGCAGAGCAATAAGAAACAGTATCTTTTCTGTGTAGGTTTAAAAAAGGGAAATTATTTATGAAGGCCCAAAAGGTAACAACTGCACAGGCTTCTAAGGGCTGAAAGTGAAGACCTCCAGGCTCATGGGACAGAGCCTGTTAAGTCAGAACTTGGGGTCTCTAACTCTTGGGCCCTAGGCCTCTCCTGTTCTTCTTCTTCTGATTTCTCCCCATCATAGACACTCACTAGAGTACTCGATGACTATGGCTCTGGCCCACCATGGCAGCAGCATGGGCCCAGATCTATATGACCTAGGGTCTGATCATAGCATCTGAGTTTTGTAATGCACATTGTGAAAGAGAAACCTGTTAGACTCCACCCTGCTCAGGGTGTGCCCTCTACCCCAGCTTTCCCCACCTCCAGGATCGATGTCCATCTTTATTCAACTATGGCCAACTTCAGTGGGACCTGTGGACATGATCACTTCTCCCACCAGCAAACGATGTGGGCAGAGAAATAACAACTGGCTTATCTGGGACAGGAATAGTGCAGCTTCTAACCCCCATTAGACCCTCTGAAAGATACCACATGGGCCCGGTTTCATAATCTGTTAACTCACTCAAAGAAAAACTCAACTTCCATAGGAGCCTACTGTGGTGACCAGGCCATGTCTGGCTCACCAGTTATGACAGAGGGAGAGGAAAAGGGACATGGATCTAACTTCTGGTTTTGGTGTTGCTACGTTTGTTTGCTCTAGCCCTACATAAACCTATCAAACATAGGACGCCTTTCCTATGAACGAAAAAGTCATCTAAGTTTGTCACCTAGCCCACCTGCGGAGACTCCCTCTGGAGTTCTGTGCTCCCAGAAGTGGTAAACAGTGGGAAAGCAAGATGAGTGTGTGAGGGTGGGAGGTGGGGTTGAGTTCCATGGGTAGGCATGTGGGTTGATGTGCTTTGTGGCAGAATATTTCTTTTTAAGGATTCATCACGAGCTTTCTTCCAATGAGCACATTTGCAGGGTGAGTGCCATCACAGGCTGAATGCAGCTTCTACCCAGCACTGGTATGGCCTGAAGGCAGATGTCCTCGTAAATAGGACACCAGCCTTACGAAGGGAAGTCACTTCTATCACAAATCTAGGGTATGACCTTGGTTAGTGTCCTAGATGCATCCACACTTCTAACTTCCCCTCTGTGAAATGTGGGGGAATGGTGGCTTCTTGCCCAGCTAGCAGGATCCTTGCTGACAAAGAATGCTGCATTGGGGAAACAAAGGTGCTCACGCAATTATCAATGGTATTCAAAGTTGTCTTGGCTGAGAGCCCTGCCTATTATAAGATTTCTGCCCAAGGCTTTCTCTGCCCAAAGACTGTTTGGAACTGACAGTACTGTATGTTCTATTGCTGGAAGAGGCAGAAGAGACTCGGCAGGCTCTCTGTCCCACAGACCCAACAGACAGCCATTTGTTTCCTGTAGATGCTCGCTCTCAGAGAGGCACCATCTTCATACCAAGGAAGAAGAGGTCTACTGGACATCTTCTCCCCCTGTCAACTTTCCTGTCTCTGCTCTTTGTATGGAAGTGCCTTATTTCCTTGGTGGTGAGAGGGTCCCCGGAAGTTTCCACAAAGCAGAATGACAGCTGATGTGAAGGTAACAGTGGACAAAGGCAAGCGCCAAATACCCTTTTCTGAAGATGACTGGTGTGTATAAACATAGAAATCATACCAATTCTGCAATGGAGGCTGAATTGGAGAAAGCCTGGGTTATTCCATCCCATCAGATGGTCACTGGCTGGGATGGCTTGATGAGAAATCCAGAGGCAGTAACCACAAACAGGAGTTTCAGGGGTTTTGGGCTCCCTCATTGTGGGAAGATGCCTCTTGGCTAAGGCACTGGAAACAAGCTTCTCAAAAGCCTGGCCTGAGTTTGTGAAAGTAAAGCAAGTTGTCGGTGTCATTGCCATTCCTCTGGCGGCAGAGAACTCCAGGACCGGGCCCTTCATGACTCTGAAATGTTTCTCTGAGGGGATGGGAGGCCTCATAGCCTCAAGGACATCTTACATACCGGGGTTCATCTCCATACATCCCAGCCTCTCGCAAAGATTTGGGGGTAGTTGGAGAAGCACAGGTAACACAAAAGAATACAAAGAAAATTTAATAAGGAATAAGAATGAAAGAGACTCAGAGCAAAGGAAAATGGCAGGGAAGAAATGTGGGGCTGATGGGGAGGAACCAGGCCTCTGTGCGTTTTCCCTGATGATGAAAGATTACACGTCAGGGCATTTAATGGCTCTCCTTTGTGACCCCAGGGACTGGAAGAGATCAGTTCTGGATTGTGAGTAGGGTCTGTTCTCTCTCCTCCATTCTCAAGCGACCTGACCCCTTCTCACTACCCAAGGAAGCCGCCTTATATACACGTCAGAACAGAAGGGGTCAGGGTCAGAGGGCTGACCAGGATGCAGGAACCCAGAATCCTAGCTGGGGTCTAGTGGGGACCAAGGCCAGGGGAACATGATCCCGGCTGATCCCCTCCTGCTGTCCTGCCTCCCATTATCCATGTTCCTTCTCTGACACAGCTGTGGCTGTCAGGCTGTGAGGGCGTGGAGGCAGCCCATTAGAGACTGAACTCTATAAAACATAACAATGTGACATGGAACAAATTTGTTAGTTTTCTCAAACCTACTACAGATGAAGCTAATATGACTTCTTAAGAAGATCCAAATCAGGAGGAGGAGTCAAGATGGCGGAGAAGTAGCAGGCTGAGACTACATCAGGTAGCAGGAGATTAGCTCAATAGCTTATCTAAACATTGCAAACACCTACAAATCCAATGGGAGATCGAAAAGAAGAAGAACAGCAATTCTAGAAACAGAAAATCAACCACTTTCTGAAAGGTAGGACCGGTGGAGAAGTGAATCTAAAACAACGGGAAGATAGACCGCGGGGGGAGGGGCCTGCTCCCGGCAAGTGGCAGAGCAACGGAGCACAAAATCAGGACTTTTAGAAGTCTGTTCCACTGAGGGACAATGCTCCAGAGGCTAAACCGGGGTGAAGCCCACGCGGGGTCAACATGGCCCAAGGTCCCACAGGGTCACAGAAGGATCAGGGGTGTTGGAGTGTCGCAGAGCTTGCAGGTACTAGAACAGAGAAGCCGGCTACAGAGACAGAGCCGAGGACTGAGCTCTCAGCTCGGGGTTACCTTGAACTGGTCGCGGGCTGGGTGAGCTCGGAGCACGGCTAGAGACTGGGGATACGGGAGTGATTGGGTGCTGTCCTCTGGGGGCGCACTGAGGAGTGGGGCCCCGGGCTCTCGGCTCCTCCGGGCCAGAGACTAGGAGGCCGCCATTTTCATTCCCGTCCTCCGGAACTCTACGGAAAGCGTTCAGGGAACAGAAGCTCCCAAAAGCGAACCCGAGCCGATTACTTAGTCTGGCCCCCAGTAAGGGCGGTGCAATCCCGCCTCGGGCAAAGACACTTGAGAGTCACTACAACAGGCCCCTCCCTCAGAAGATCAACAAAATATCCAGCTAGGACAAAGTTCATCTATCAAGGAAAGCAGGTTCAATTCCTAAGACAGCAGCGGAATTACAGAGGAGGAGAAAGCAAAGCACGGAACTCATGGCTTTCTCCCCATGATTCTTTAGTCTTGCAGTTAATTTCAATTTTTTTTTCTTTTTTCAATTTTTTTTCTTTTTTTTCTTATTCTGCTAAATTTTTTAAAACTGTTACCCTTTTCTTTTTTAACATTTTTTGACTAGTTTATCTAAAATATATATTTTTTCTTTCTTTTTTATATTTTTTCTTTATTTGTTTTATTTTATAAATTTTTTTCTTTTTTTTTTTCCTGAACCTCTTTTTATCCCCTTTCTCCCCCCCACAATTTGGGGTCTCTTCTGATTTGGTTACAGTGCATTTTTCTGGATCTTTGCCACACTTTTAGTATTTTATTTGATCCTTCATATCCTCTTATCTGGACAAAATGACAAGGTGGAAAAAATCACCACAAACAAAAAAACAAGAGGCAGTACCAAAGGCTAGGGAGCTAATCAACACAGACATTGGTAATATGTCAGATCAAGAGTTCAGAATGACGATTCTGAACGTTCTAGCCAGGATCGAAAAAGGCATGGAAGATATTAGAGAAACCCTCTCTGGAGATATAAAAGCCCTTTCTGGAGAAATTAAAGAACTAAAATCTAACCAAGTAGAAATCAAAAAAGCTATTAATGAGGTGCAATCAAAAATGGAGGCTCTCACTGCTAGGATAAATGAGGCAGAAGAAAGAATTAGTGATATAGAAGACCAAATGAAAGAGAATAAAGAAGCCGAGCAAAAGAGGGACAAACAGCTACTGGACCACGAGGGGAGAATTCGAGAGATAAGTGACACCATAAGACGAAACAACATTAGAATAATTGAGATTCCAGAAGAAGAAGAAACAGAGAGGGGAGCAGAAGGCCTCCATATTGGAGAGAATTATTGGAGAGAATTTCCCTAATATGGCAAAGGGAACAAGCATCAAAATCCAGGAGATGCAGAGAACCCCCCTCAAAGTCAACAAGAATAGGTCCACACCCCGTCAACTAATAGTAAAATTGACAAGTCTTAGTGACAAAGAGAAAATCCTGAAAGCAGCCCGGGAAAAGAAGTCTGTAACATACAATGGTCAAAATATTATATTGGCAGCAGACTTATCCACAGAGACCTGGCAGGCCAGAAAGAGCTGGCATGATATATTCAAAGCACTAAATGAGAAAAACATGTAGCCAAGAATACTCTATCCAGCTAGGCTATCACTGAAAATAGAAGGAGAGATAAAAAGCTTCCAGGACAAAAAAAAAACTGAAAGAATTTGCAAACACCAAACCAGCTCCACAGGAAATTTTGAAAGGGGTCCTCTAAGCAAGAGAGAGCCTAAAAGTCGTAGATCAGAAAGGTACAGAGACAATATACAGTAACAGTCACCTTACAGGCTAATAATGTCACTAAATTCATATCTCTCAATAGTTACCCTGAATGTTAATGGGCTAAATACCCCAATCAAAAGACACAGGGTATCAGAATGGATAAAAAAACAAAACCCATCTATATGTTGCCTACAAGAAACTCATTTTAGACACGAAGACACCTCCAGATTTAAAGTGAGGGGGTGGAAAACAATTTACCATGCTAATGGGCATCAGAAGAAAGCTGGGGTGGCAATCCTTATATCAGATCAATTAGATTTTAAGCCAAAGACTATAATAAGAGATGAGGAAGGACACTATATCCTACTCAAAGGGTCTTTCCAACAAGAAGATCTAACCATTTTAAATATCTATGCCCCTAACGTGGGAGCAGCCAACTATATCAACCAATTAATAACAAAATCAAAGAAACACATCAACAATAATACAATAATAGTAGGGGACTTGAACACTCCCCTCACTGAAATGGACAGATCATCCAAGCAAAAGATCAACAAGGAAATAAAGGCCTTAAATGACACACTGGACCAGATGGACATCACAGATCTATTCAGAACATTTCATCCCAAAGCAACAGAATACACATTCTTCTCTAGTGCACATGGAACCTTCTCCAGAATAGATCACGTCCTGGGTCACAAATCAGGTCTCAACCGGTATGAAAAGATTAGGATCATTCCCTGCATATTTTCAGACCACAATGCTCTGAAGCTAGAACTCAATCACAAGAGGAAAGCTGGAAAGAACCCAAATACATGGAGACTAAACAGCATTCTTCTAAAGAATGAATGGGTCAGCCAGGAAAGTAAAGAAGAATTGAAAAAATTCATGGAAACAGATGATAATGAAAACACAATGGTTCAAAATCTGTGGGACACAGCAAAGGCAGTCCTGAGAGGAAAATATATAGCAGTAAAAGCCTTTCTCAAGAAACAAGAAAGGTCTCAAGTACACAACCTAACCCTACACCTAAAGGAGCTGGAGAAAGAACAAGAAAGAAACCCTAAACCCAGCAGGAGAAGAGAAATCATAAAGATCAGAGCAGAAATCAATGAAATAGAAACCAAAAAAAAAAAAAAAATCAACGAAACTAGGAGCTGGTTCTTTGAAAGAATCAATAAGATTGATAAACCCCTGGCCAGACTCATCAAAAAGAAAAGAGAAAGGACCCAAATAAATAAAATCATGAATGAAAGAGGAGAGATCACAATTAACACCAAAGAAATACAGACAATTATAAGAACACACTATGAGCAACTCTATGCCAACAAATTGGACAATCTGGAAGAAATGGATGCATTCCTAGAGACATATAAACTACCACAACTGAACCAGGAAGAAATAGAAAACCTGAACAGGCCCATAACCAGTAAGGAGATTGAAACAGTCATCAAAAATCTCCAAACAAACAAAAGCCCAGGGCCAGACGGCTTCCTGGGGGAATTCTACCAAACATTTAAGGAAGAACTCATTCCTATTCTCCTGAAACTGTTCCAAAAAATAGAAATGGAAGGAAAACTTCCAAACTCATTTTATAAGGCCAGCATCACCTTGATCCCAAAACTAGACAAGGATCCCACCAAAAAAGAGAACTACAGACCAATATTCTTGATGAACAGATGCAAAAATTCTCACCAAAATATTAGCCAATAGGATTCAACAGTACATTAAAAGGATTACTCACCACGATAAAGTGGGATTTATTCCAGGGCTGCAGGGTTGGTTCAACATCCGCAAATCCATCAATGTGATAGAACACATTAATAAAAGAAAGAACAAGAACCATATGATACTCTCAATAGATGCTGAAAAAGCATTTGACAAAGTACAGCATCCCTTCCTGATCAAAATCTTCAAAGTTTAGGGATAGAGGGCACATACCTCAATATTATCAAAGCCATCTATGAAAAACCCACCGCAAATATCATTCTCAATGGAGAAAAACTGAAAGCTTTTCCGCTAAGGTCAGGAACACGGCAGGGATGTCCATTATCACCACTGCTATTCAACATAGTACTAGAAGTCCTAGCCTCAGCAATCAGACAACAAAAAGAAATTAGTGGCATCCAAATTGGCAAAGAAGAAGTCAAACTATCACTCTTCGCAGATGACACGATACTATATGTGGAAAACCCAAAAGACTCCACTCCAAAACTGCTAGAACTTGTACAGGAATTCAGTAAAGTGTCAGGATATAAAATCAATGCACAGAAATCAGTTGCATTTCTGTACACCAACAACAAGAGAGAAGAAAGAGAAATTAAGGAGTCAATCCCATTTACAATTGCACCAGAACTATAAGATACCTAGGAATAAACCTAACCAAAGAGGCTAAGAATCTATACGCAGAAAACTATAAAGTACTCATGAAAGAAATTGAGGAAAACACAACGAAATGGAAAAATGTTCCATGCTCCTGGATTGGAAGAATAAATATTGTGAAAATGTCCATGCTACCTCAAGCAATCTACACATTTAATGCAATCCCTATCAAAATACCATCCATTTTTTTCAAAGAACTGGAAGAAATAATCCTAAAATTTATATGGAACCAGAAAAGACCTCGAATAGCCAAAGGAATATTGAAAAAGAAAGCCAAAGTTGGTGGCATCACAATTCCGGACTTCAAGCTCGATTACAAAGCTGTCATCATCAAGACAGCATGGTACTGGCACAAAAACAGACACATAGATCAATGGAACAGAATAGAGAGTCCAGAAATAGACCCTCAACTCTATGGTCAACTAATCTTTGACAAAGCAGGAAAGAATGTCCAATGGAAAAAAGACAGCCTCTTCAATAAATGGTGCTGGGAAAATTGGACAGCCACATGCAGAAAAATGAAATTGGACCACTTCCTTACACCACACATGAAAATAGACTCAAAATGGATGAAGGACCTCAATGTGAGAAAGGAATCCATCAAAATCCTTGAGGAGAACGCAGGCAGCAACCTCTTCGACCTCAGCCGCAGCAACATCTTCCTAGGAACAACGGCAAAGGCAAGGGAAGCAAGGGCAAAAATGAACTATTGGGATTTCATCAAGATCAAAAGCTTTTGCACAGCAAAGGAAACAGTTAACAAAACCAAAAGACAACTGACAGAATGGCAGAAGATATTTGCAAGTGACATAGCAGATAAAGGTCTAGCGTCCAAAATCTATAAGGAACTTAGCAAACTCAACACCCAAAGAACAAACAATCCAATCAAGAAATGGGCAGAGGACATGAACAGACATTTCTGCAAAGAAGACATCCAGATGGCCAACAGACACATGAAAAAGTGCTCCACGTCATTCGGCATCAGGGAAATACAAATCAAAACCACAATGAGATATCACCTCACACCAGTCGGAATGGCTAAAATTAACAAGTCAGGAAATGACAGATGCTGGCAAGGATGCGGAGAAAGGATAACCCTCCTCCACTGTTGGTGGGAATGAAAGCTGGTGCAACCACTCTGGAAAACAGCATGGAGGTTCCTCAAAATGTTGAAAATAGAACTACCCTATGACCCAGCAATTGCACTACTACTGGGTATTTACCAGTGATTGGACCCAGTGATCCGAAGGGGCACGTGTACCCGAATGTTTATAGCAGCAATGTCTACAATAGCCAAACTATGGAAAGAACCTAGATGTCCATCAACAGATGAATGGATAAAGAGGAAGTGGTATATATACACAATGGAATACTATGCAGCCATCAAAAGAAATGAAATCATGCCATTTGCGACGACGTGGATGGAACTAGAGGGTATCATGCTTCGTGAAATAAGTCAATTGGAGAAAGACAACTATCATATGATCTCCCTGATATGAGGATATGGAGATGCAACATGGGGGTTAGGGGGATAGGAGAAGAATAAATGAAACAAGATGGGATTGGGAGGGAGACAAACCATAAATGACTCTTCATCTCACAAAACAAACTGGGGGTTGCTGGGGGGAGGTGGGGTTGGGAGAGGGGGAGGGGGTTATGGACATTGGGGAGGGTATGTGCTATGGTGAATGCTGTGAAGTGTGTAAACTTGGCGATTCACAGACCTGTACCCCTGGGGATAAAAATACATTATATGTTTATAAAAAAAAAATTGGAAGGGGAGGCAAACCATAAGAGACTATGGACTCTGAAAAACAACCTGAGGGTTTTGAAGGGTAGGGGGTGGGAGGTTGGGGGAACAGGTGGTGGGTAATAGGGAGGGCACGTATTTCATGGAGCACTGGGTGTTGTGCAAAAACAATGAATACTGTTATGCTGAAAAAAATAAATAAATTAAAAAAAAAAAAAGAAGATCCAGATCAGGGGAGCCTGGGTGGCTCAGTCATTAGGCATATGACTTTGGCTCAGGTCATGGTCCCAGGGTTCTGGAATGGAGCCCTGCCATCAGGCTCCCTGCTTAATGGGAGGCTGCTTCTCCCTCTCCTGCTGCTCCTACTTGTGTTCCCTTTCTCACTGTCCCTATGTCAAATAAATACGTAAAATCTTCAAAAAAAAAAAAAAAGGAAGATCCATGTCAGCCATGGGGCACCTGGGTGGCTTAGTCCATTTAGTGTCTGCCTTCAGCTCAGGTCATGCTCCCACCCTGCGTCCTGGGATTGAGTCTGGCATCAGGCTATCTGCTCAGTGGGAAGTCTGTTTCTCCGTCTCCCACTCCCCCTGCTTATGCTCTCTCTCTCTCTCTCTCTCTGTGTCAAGCAAATAAAATCTTAAGAAAAGTTCGATATCCTTTGAGTTAAATAAGCTAATGTACATTAACTTATTTACATTAACTTGTTTACAAGGACCTAGTGAGTTAGTTGAAACAGAATCTAAACACAGAAACTCCTGGGTGACTGGAAAGTTGGCACCTAGATGCTGGACCATGACAGTGAGTAATATCTCTAGAGAAGCTGTGTTCCATGGTGGTTAGTGGTTGATGTGTGGGGGAGAAGGCTCCTTCCTTGATTTTGGGTAAGCTTCCAATCTTCCTGTAGGATCAGTTTGTTCCTCTGAAAAGGGGGAATACAGAGGGGCTCCTGGGTGGCTCAGTGGGTTAAAGCCTCTGCCTTTGGCTCAGGTCATGGTCCCAGGGTCCTGGGATCGATCCCCACATCGGGCTCTCTGTTCCGCGGGGAGCCTGCTTCCTCCTCTCTCTCTGCCTGCGTCTCTGCCTAGTTGTGATTTCTCTCTGTCAAATAAATAAAATATTAAAAAAAAAGAGGGGGAATACAGAGAGTACCCTCTTATCTGCAGGGGATACCCAGTGGATGCCTGAAACTGAATGGGGCTGATCCCTACACATACTTTTTTCCTATACATACATACATATGATAAAATTTAATTTATAAATGAGGCATGGTAAGAGAATAACAACAATAACTAATAATAAAATGGAATAACTTTAACAGACTACCATAATAAAAGTTACATGAACACGGTCTCTCTTTCTCCCTCCCAAAATATCTTACTGTGTTGTACTCAGACTTCTTCTTGTGAAATGTGACCAGCAAGCGCCTGCCTGATGAGACGAAGCAAGGTGAGTGATGTAGACAGTGTGACGAAGTGTTAGGCTGCTACTGACCTTCCGATGATCCCTCAGGAGGACGATCATCTGCTTCTGGACCACACTCGACGGCGAGTTACTGAAACCTCAGATAAGGGGGGACTATTTTAGTCATGGTTATGACCCTCATGATTATTGGGGGACTAAAAGGCCTGAGGTATGAAAGGCATTTAGAATTCTGGTTGTCATGGTAAGTGCCCAGTGAACATAAACTACCGCTACTACATTATCCGACACTGATTTTTTTTTTAAAAGATTTTATTTTATTTATTTGACAGAGAGAGATCACAAGTAGGCAGGAGGCAGGCAGAGAGAGAGGAGGAAGCAGGCTCCCTGTGGAGCAGAGAGCCCGATGCGGGGCTCGATCTCAGGACCCTGAGATCATGACCTGAGCCGAAGGCAGCGGCTTAATCCACTGAGCCACCCAGGCGCCCCCCGACACTGATTTTTTAAAAGTTTTTATTTAAATTCTAGTCAGTTAACATATGTTGTAATATCAGTTTCGGGAGTGGAATTCAGTGATTCCTCACTTACATACAACACCCAGTGATCATCACAAGTGCCCTCCTTAATGCCCGTCACCCATCTAGCCCATCCCTCACCCACCTCCTCTCCAACAACCCTCAGTTAGTTCTCTATCCTTGAGTCTCTTATGGGTTGCTTCCCTTTCTTTTTCCCCTCCTTTCCCATAGGGTCATCTGTTGTTTTTTTTTTTCTTAAATTCCACATGCAAGTGAAATCATATTATAATTGTCTTTCTCTGACTTATTTCGTTTAGCGTAATACCCTCTAGTTCCATCTACGTCGTTGCAAATTGCCAACTGACATTAATAAGACAGTAACATTGATTTCCAGGAAATCATTAGTAATTCTTTGTGGTGGAAGAAGATGTTGTATATGCCCTCTTGCATGAGGGATGAGCACTGTTGTCAGGAGCAGACTGAGGAAAGCAGACTGAGGTCTCAGAGACCTGGCAACGGTTTTAGTTAGAAACTGAACTCATAGTACTCCTATTTCACTTTACCTCATTAAGGAGACAATTGTGGCTGAGGGAAAGCGCAGTAAGGAAGAAGATGTCTACCAGACACCTTCTCCCCCTGTCAACTCTCCTGTCTCTCCTCTTCATATGGAAGTGCCTTATTTCCTTGGTGGTGATGGGGTCCCAGGAAGTTTCCACAAAGCAGAATGACAGCTGATGTGAATTTAACAGTGGACAAAGATAAGCGCCAAATCCCTTTTCTGAAGATGACTGGTGTGAACAAACATAGAAATCATACCAATTCTGCAATGGAGGCTGAATTAGAGAAAGCCTGGGTTATTCCATACCATTAAAGAGGTGGGTGGGGCTTAGAGAGATGCACTAGGAAGTAGATAAGGCTGATTTACAATTAAGATTAGGTTATTTTTTATAAAATGCTTCATTTAAGAATGCTTAGGAGTTATTCTGTTGAGCAGGTTAAACAGCTTCCCTAACAATTTCGTTCACACTATTATATTGCTTAGCAAACTGTTTCTTCATGTAAAGGCATTTGCCGAAGACTGTGGGGGAATAAAAATGCCATGGCTCTGCTCTCAGTCAATGGCATCTGGGGCCACTTTGAAATTAACTTTAGTAGGCTCAAAATTAGTACTGCCAATATTCTCTCAGTATTAATAAGCGAAGGAACATAAGCAGGCTTCACGTGTATGTATATGTGTGTGTGGAGTGTGTGAGACTGTGTGGTAAGAATGTGTGAGTGTGTGCACGTGTGAGTGTGTGTGCACATGTGTGTGTGTGTGGTTCGCCACTACCCACAGGCCTGGCACACAGTCAGCCCTCAGGGGAACGTTTACTGAATGACTGAGCATTGAGCCTAGACAGGAATTTCTGCCTCCCAGGAGCCCGCCCACAGTGCACATGCTCTTCCCCGAGAAGTATTTCTGGTGACAGCGGATCTACAGAGCCCGGGGGAGCTGGGACTGGGTTTAGAGGGTGGCCCAGGTCATCTAGCGGTTCAGGGATGAAGGACTCAGAGAAGCTCCCACAGCTGAATCTGAGCTGAGAAGGAGGGAGAGGTTGGGAGCACAGCTGTCCTGACTTGGAATTCTGGGTTTGTCACTTGTGAGCTGTGTGACCCAATTACCTGGACTTTCTGAGCCTCAGGTTACTTATCTGTCAGACGAAGGTAGAAGGCTCATCTCACAGAATTGCTGTAAGAAATCAGTGAGAGAAAAAAAAAATAAACCACAACACATGCAGGACATGCAGAGACAGAGACAACATCCCTGTCTGGGAAGCTTTGTAATAAAAACCCGTATCTCCCTTCATGTTCCAAGCAGAGCTTCCACTGAATTCTCACCACACTCAGGCCACTGGCCTGCAGTGCTCCATACCTTGTTTTATTCCATCCTGACTGCAGCCTGAACTTTAGGTACTTCTACCATTCCCATTTTGCAGCTGGAGATGCATGGGGAATTTGAATTCTATCACCCAGATTAGCTCGCTAATAAATGATGGCATCCGGAGTCCAACCAACCCCCTGACTCCAGTGGGAAACTGCCTTCCGCCCTGTGTTCTGTATCGACCGCTTTCAATGGTGGGCCATGAGCACATGTTGGAGAGACACATTAACCAATCTGTTTCTGGAAGCAACCTTAGGAAGCAGGGAAGTCGGGAATATGATCCTCATTTTGCAGATAGAGAAACTGAATTTGAGAGGCTGTTTTCTCCACTAACAATGATGATGATCATAATAGCTCTCCCTGACTGGCTAACAAATGCTCAAGAGCGTCTGGTCTTGCCAGGAGAACTGCCTCCCTGGATGGTTTGTGCAAAGACAAGGTCGCACAGGGATTCACCTAAGAGAGGAGCCTGGCCAGATTCCAGGGGACTCTCCAGGTGCAGAAGATGGATGCCAAGAGGACTCAGAGCCCCCAGTTCTCAGTGCCCCAGGAGAGCTGGTGGGACAGGAGGGCGTGAGGGAACAGCGCCTGACCCACCATATTGACAGGACAAGTCACGACACATTCAGGAACCCGCACTTCCCTCATGGCCTGCCTCCATGTCAGGACATAGTTCTTACATCTGCCTTGGGCTGTCTGTCTCGGGATCCCTTTACACTCTTACAAGGTATGGAGGACTCCCCAGAAAAGCTTGATTATATGGGCTATAGCTGCTGATATTCACCCTATCAGAAAGTACCGGCAAGAAATTAAAAATATGTATGTACTAATTCATCTTAAAATAACACTCATACACTCATGTATGTTAAGACACATAACATACATAATATGCATAATATATTTTCTGAAGCAAAAAAAATTTTACAAAGAAGATTGACCTTTTTGTATTTATGAACTATAGTTGGCATCCGGATGCAGAGCTTGGCTTCACAGCTCTTCATGATTTTGTAGGAATTCTGCTGAAAACACTTCAGACCCTTTTGTTCCTCAGTATTTAGATTATATTTAGATACATTTTAATGGATTTCTTTTCAGGCTTAATGCCAACATCTACTCTTCCAATTAATTAAGTGTCAACTCTGCAGTTCCTGCAGGCTAACAGATTTACCTTCCAAAATATGCTTCAGCCCGTTGTAATAAATGATATGACCTTCTGCAACGGGAAGTGGAAGCCTCTGGAGCAGAGAAAAGGTGCAGCATTTATCGGAGTGCTATGGATGGTTGCCAAGGCCAGGCTGGAGCTATAGTAGCAAGGCCGAGGGTCAGAGCACTTAAGAAAGACTTGGGAGGGTAAACACAGAGGAGAAAGGGAGGAAATTCACCACTCCAGGGTGATCTTTGTTTCAGGAGCTCACAAGCATACCATGCGACAGAGTAGATGTGGTTGTAGTCTTCCAAATATGCTTTGAGGAAGCTTCTTCTGGCCATTCCTCGATTCTCCTGGAGTCCCTCCCTAAGGCCTCCAGTCTCCGTGAGGCTGGGAGTGAGTCTCCCGTCGAAGCAGGACTGCGCCACACAGCTGGTCTCCACACACTTATGACAACCCTCGTTGCCTGTGTCCTGGGACTCCCGCTCTTGATCTTCCCCCACTGGTTTCCCTGAGCATAGACAACATTTGCTCACTCATCTTTTTACAAATTATTTTATTATTTTGATTTTTAATTATGGCAAGACACACACGCACAAAATTTACCAACTTAATCATTTGTAAATGTACAGGTCAGTGACATGAAGGACACTCATACTGTTGTGCAATCATCGCCACCTCCAACTCCAGAACTCTGGTCACCTTTTGAAACTGAAGGTCGGGAGCTGTTGAAGGACAACTCCCCATCTCTCCTCCCCTCCAGCTCCTGGCAGCCACCACCCTACTCTCTGTCTCTATGACTTTGATTACTTTAGGTACCTCATATAGATGGGATCATACAGTATTTGTCTTTTAGTGACTGGTTTATTCCACTGAGCATATGTCTTCAAGATTCAAGATATCCGTGGTGTAGCCGGGTTTAGAATTTCCGTCCCTTTTAAAGCTATGGATATGCCGCTTTTTGTTTACCCGTTTATTTGTCAATGGACACTTGGGTTGATTCCACTTTTTGTCTGTTGTGAATAGTGTTGTTGTGAACATGATTCCAGAAACACCTCTTGGAGACTCTGCTTTCAGTTCTTCAGGAAATATATCCAGAAGGAAAATTGCTGGGATCTTAAGGTAATTCTTCCTCTTTTTCTTCTCCTCCTCTTCCTCCTCCTTCTTTTTAAAGATTTTATTTTTTTATTTGTCAGAGAGCGAGAGAGAGAGCACAAGCAGGGGGAGCAGTAGAGGGAGAAGCAAGCTGCTTGCTGAGCAGAACTCGATCCCAGGACCCTGGGATCGTGATCTGAGCTGAAGGCAGATACTTAACCGAATGAGCCACCCAGGTATCCCTGGATCATAGGGTAATTCGATTTTTAATGTTTTGAGGAAACTCCATACTGTTTTTATAGTGCTGCGCCATTTTACCTTCCTGCCGACAGTGTACAAGTGTCCCAATTTCCCCACGTTCTTCAATACCTGTTGTTTTCCGCTTTTTGTGACAGTAGCCATCCTAATGGGTGGCACACTTACCTCTGTATTCTCCACAACAGCACGCGCAATACAGTGGCTGGCCCAAGGGATGACCACAATGAGTGGCTTTTAAATAGAATGCCTTTTTGTTTCAGACACGTATCGAACCAACTCTCCCTCTGATCAGCCTGCTCAGTCTCATTAAAGCCATCTTTGCTGATACACAGTGATAGCCTGTATCAGGGATGTGAAACTCTTTTACCAGAAGACGGACTCTCCAGACATATCCTGTCCAGACATGGGGAAATTCAACATTGTAAAGATGTTTATCTTTCCCAAAACAATCTATAAAATCATGCTGGAACTTGATACCACAAAATAAAATTTATCTAAAAAATACGCTCATGAGAGTAAACACAAACATCCTGGAAAGGAGTATGAGTGGGGCACAGGGGGACTCTGCTTGCAGCTATTTGAACACATGAACATGATGTGCATCTGCTTTTGCTGGTAGCCAGGGGGTGGCTACTGGCTTGGAGTGACGCAGAGATTTCTGCTCAGCTCCCCTTCCTTGCTGCAGCCTGAGGTTTAACATCACCATTGCAGATCACAGCGCTGCTACCACCATTGCCCTCAGAGCAACCTCCTTCCTTCAGCTCATGCACCACCCACTCCTCCCAGCTCTGGTTCTGGCTCAGAGTTTGGCACCATGTCTTTAGGAGGCACCTTGGAGATTTTCCCTACTTCCTGAAAACACGACAGTCCCAAAAGTCAATTTCCTTTAAGACCTAGGTGTTCTTTTTTTTCCCCCCTTTTTTAGATTGATTTTATTTATTTACTTATTTATGAGAGAAAGGATGAGAGAGAGAGAGAGAAGAAAGGGAGGGGAGGGTCAGAGGGAGAAGCAGACTCCCCACTGAGCCGGAAGCCTGATGCAGGACTCGATCCCAGGACTCCAGGATCATGGCCCGAGCCAAAGGCAGTCACTTAGCCAACTGAGTCACCCAGGCACCCAAGATCTAGGTGTTCTGGAGCAAATGGGGCAAGCCTCAAAAAATATATTGTTATTGTGCTGAAAATGGCTTCACTTAATTCAAAGAGGGGTGTCTGGGTGGCTCAAACCGTTAACCATCAGACTCTTGATTTGGTTTCAGGTCATGACCTCAGGGTTGTGAGATCAAGCCCCCTGTCAGGCTCTCTGCTTAGGATTCTTCTCTCTCTCCATGTTCTCCTCCCCTGTGTACTTACTCTGTCTAAAAAAACAAAAAAGAAATAGGGGTGCCTGCGTGATTTAGTCAGTTAAGCTTCGGTCATGATCTCAGGGTCCTGATAACATGCCCTATGTGGGGCTCCCTGCTCAGTGGGGAGTTTGCGTCTCCCACTCCCTTTGACCCTCTACCCTGCTCATACTCTCTCTCACCCTCTCTCTCAAATAAATAAATAAATATATATATATATATATATAAAGTCTTTAAAAAATAAGAATATTAACTTAAAAAAAGAATTCAAAGAATATTTTGAACGTTATCATCATTTTGTTGGTGAAACTGAGGCAGATAGACCTAATGGCTGGACAGTGACAGTGCCCTGACCAGATCTCAAGCCCGTAGTACCCGGTGAATACTCCTTGTAGATGCTAAGATGTCCCTTTCCCTCTGCTGAATGGCTTGTGGCTTTGGAGATTGGTGTCCTGTGGTCTCAGAGGCTAAGTCTTGGAACTGACGGAGAAACCAGGAATGACTTCATGCCACTATCGCATCACTTTCCTCTTTTCTACTTGTTTATTGCTGGGCCAGTCAGCAGCTCTGATTATATATTTTTTTTCAAGAAGGGCTCCTTCCAGGTTTCTAGACAAGTCAGAATTATTGTGCTGTGCTTGCTAATAACCATGATTTTTTTTCATTCTTTCTTGAGATATGATTGACATATAACATTGTGTGAGTGTAAGGTGTGCAACATGTTGTGAAATCCACCACTTTTCTTTTTTCTTTTGTAAATTGAGGTATAATTGACATATAATATTAGTTTCAAGTATACAACATCATGATTCAATATTTGTAGATCCTGTGAAACAACTACCAAAATAATTCTAGTTAACATCCATCACCATACAGTTGTATATTTTTTCGTGTGATGAGACCTTTAAGATTTGCTCTCTTGGGGCGCCTGGGTGGTTCAGTGGGTTAAAGCCTCTGTCTTCAGCTCAGGTCATGATCCCAGGGTCCTGGGATTGAGCCCCGCATCGGGCTTTCTGCTCCACGGGGAGCCTGCTTCCTCATCTCTCTCTGCCTGCCTCTCTGCCTAGTTGTGATTTCTCTCTGTCAAATAAATAAAATATTAAAAAAAAAAAAGATTTGCTCTCTTAGCAACTTCCAAATATGCAATAGAATATCATTAACTGTAGTCACCATGCTGTACATACAGCCCCATGATTTCTTCTATAAGTGGAAGGTTGTACCTTCGGTATCACATATTTTTAATGTTGAACAGTGAGGAGCAGGAACAACCAGACTTGTGCTGTCACCTACAACCTCATGTTCCTCTCTCTGTCGACTGTGGCTGTTGGCATATGTGGGAGCATCCCAAGACCTGTTCTTCCCCCAGAACCAGTTAGATCCAGCTGAATCTGGACTGGGGATCAACGCACTTGGATTGCTGTCCAGCTCACCCTGCAAATAACACTTTGTAACATTTGAGGAAACCTATTGCCCTACCTGGATATTAAAGCACCTTAAAGATGACTTCATCCTACAGTAATTAAAGAGAGACATTGTGAAGTTCAAGAGCTATTTCAGAAATGTTATTCAAATGGAAAATAGCAGTGGCAGCAGCATGAAAACCTTACTGAACACGTAAGATTCACCAAGCTTGGTGTTAGCACCATGGGAATAGCTGTATCATCAGCCCAGGTGGAGACTAGATTCATGGATGAACTCTAAATATGCATGTCCATGGTCTTGGGTTGTCTTTCTGTGGGTGCGGCCCTCAAGAGAGGTCTCTCAAAATACTTTGAGGAAAGGGCTTTTATGTTTAAATCAATTTAGAAAATTATCTCTCTCTCTCCCTCTCTCTCTCTCTCTCTCTCACACACACACACACACACACGTCAGCTCTTTTGGGAATTCACAGTGCATATTCATTGATTAAACAATTTGGTGAATCTTGCAGCAAAGAACCCATAAAAGCCACGATTTCCCACATTTCCTTGACTACAGAACTTGTTTTCAGTTATATGTACCAACACAAAGAAGAACACATTTTGGGAGTGCTGATCTGGACCTTTATATCTCAGGAGGACTGTAACAGGTATGACATGCCTCTGAATGATAGCAGTATATAATAACAGCCCAGTGGAGACATGAACAGGGTCCACACAAGAGAGAAGAAAAGTTGCTGGAGCAGAGCAGTCTTGCAGATAAGTTTAGAGAAGAAGATACCACCTGGAGAGCCTTGAATGCCAGGCTAAAGTCAAGACTCATAGAAGAAGCTGGTGTGTCATGTTCCTCAGTGGGCTCCTCCTGAGAGACCTGTTAGCTTTGCATACGGTTTCCCAGGACCCTCAGTGTGCATACCAGGCTCCCTTAGCTGCCTCCATTTCCCTGGAATGAGACCATCAAGTTGGGTGTGCATTGTCTCCAGTCCTTGCTTAGACCAATGGCTCTCAAACTTCAGCATGCATTAAAGAGTTGGCAAAACAGATTGCTGGCTCTACCCAGTGGTTTCTGATTTAGTGGTCCCAGAAGGCACCTAAGACTTTGCATTTCTAACAAGTGCAAGGTGATGCTGATGTCCTGGTTTGGGAACCACCCTCTGAGTAGTCCTTCAGCAATACATTTATTCATTTATTTATTTACTTATTTAAAAGATTTTATTTATTTATTTATTTGACCAAGGGGGAGAGAGAGAGTGTGTGTGTGTGTGTGCATAAGCTGGGGAAGCTGCAGAAGAAGAGGGAGAAGCTGACTCCCTGCTCTGTAGGGAGCCCAACATGGGACTCGTTCCCACAACCCTAGGATCCAGGTGCCCCAGGAATACTTTTTTTTTTTTTTAACATTTATTTATTTAGTTGAGAGATAAAGGAAACAAGCCCATGTATGTGTGGGAGGAGCAGAGGGAGAGGGAGAGAGAATCCCCAGCAGACTCCCTCTGAGCGCAAAGCCTGATGACACAGGGCTTGATCCTACAACCCTGAGATCATGACAAGAGAGGAAATCAGGAGTTGAATCCTTAACTGACTGAGCCACCCAGGTACCCCCCTTCAGGAGTACTTTTAACTCTGATCCTTTGCCCACCAACAATTTTCTGCCCTGGTGGGCATACAGAGGACACAGATGATGGGAGTGTTTTAAATGGTACTGGAAAGAAAGATGGCTCCAGCCAGATTTCTCACTCTTCGGGGTCTCAGTTTCCCCACAGAAATAGTAAGTGACTTGGTGCTTGGACCAAGTCAAGGCTTGAAAACTCAAATCTGAGACATGTCCAGGCAACAGATAATGAATATGTCAAGCCCTAAAGCACAAGCTGAGGCCCAGCTCACATTAACTGCTGCCATGCTAGGGATGGGGCCAAGTTGCCAAGAGGAACCTTTGACAACTTTCTTTATGGAGGGAAACAGGCTCAGTGAGGGTAGATACTGGGTTCAAGGTGACTTAGTGAGTGAGTGCAAGCTTCAGATTTAAAGGGTTTATTATCAACATCTCTGTTGTTCCTTGTATACAGCATTGTCTCTGAGGGTGTCCCAATCACCAGTCATGGCATGACATTTGTAAAGGTTTCGTGGGCTGGGCAGAAGTGAGGAGGAATTCAGAGCCTTCCCAGAGATCTGGAAAATGTAGTATTTGCTCTTTTTTCCTATTGCAATTGCAGGCAGAGCCACAGGCACAGGACAACATAGACAAAGGATGGTCGAGGTATGCTAAAAGCTCTGCTATGCTCTACCAGGTCGAATCCACCTGATTCTCTATTACCAGCTTTTCACCCAAGTTTCTTGCCTGGGAGGTAATCAAGCTTTAATTGGAAACAGAAATGTAGTCTCTTGCCTGAGTCATAGGATGACAACAAATCGAGATAAATTAGAATTAGGCTTGCAGGAGCTGGGGCTGCTTCTGCTAATGAAGCAAGCACAAGCCGGGAGTCTGCCGCCAATTTAAAGAGACAGTCCCTGTCATGGTCTGTGGCACACTGGGTAAGGTTGCCTGCTTTTACATTTGTGCCAGCATTCAGCTAATAAGGGGATATAAGGTGAGCTGGACTTCGTTTCATTTCTCTTCTGTGCACTGCCCTCACACAGGGGTGTCAGTGGTGAGGGATAAGGAAGATAAGGCAAGGACATAGTCGTAGAATTACTAGAATTATTAGAATTATGAGAATTAATAAGTGAATTTTAAAAAATTGTAAGTGAATTTAGAAAGTCCTTGAGCTATAAGGTCAGCATATAAATATCAACTGTATTTCCTTATACAAACCATATAGAAAATAAAATCTAAGTTCTATTTTACAAATACAGTGTACAATTGCATAAAATGTATTAAGGATTTAGGAATAAGTATAACTAAAGATGTGCAAGACCTCCACACCGAAAACTAAAAATCACAAGAGACTTTAAAGAATATCTCTGAAAATAAGAAAATACACAATGTTCATGAAATAGAGGACTCAATATTATGGATATGTCCGTTCTCCCCAAACTGATCTGTGGATTCAACGTAATCAGAGTCAAACCTCCGAAGGATGTTTTCTTGGGAGAAAATGGACAAGCTGGATTTAAGTGTTACAAGGAAATGCAAGGGGATGCAAATAGCCAAGACAATATTGAAGAACAAAGATTAGAGGACACTCAGGCTCATTATACAATTAATTAATAGAAGTTTGGGCAAATAGATCAGTGCAACAGAATGTAAAGTCCTAAGACAGACCCACACACCTGCATTACCTGACTGTCGCAAAGGTAACACTGCTGTGTGGATGGTCTCTTCCAGAAATGGAGTCAGATCCCTGACTTCACCCTAATCACAAAACCCAAATCTAGACAGTTTATTGATTTAAATGTGAAGGTAAGCCATTAAGTATTCTCAGAAATAACGTGAGAATATCTTCTGATTTTAAGATAGGCAAAGGTTTCTTCGGAGAATCACAAAAAACAGGAATACTTAAGGAAAAAAATTTGATAAATTGGAATTAAAGTTATGAACTTTTAGAAAAGGGTGCCTGCCCCAATCTTTCCTCCTTGTTAAAATTTTTTTAAAAAGAAAGAAAAATGAACTTTCAATCATTGAAACTCCCTCGAGGAACAGAACAGCAGAAAGTATTTGCGACACATATATTAGCAACAAACAACGTTCACAAATCATTCTAAAGTCAGAGAACTCAACAGAAAAATGGGCACTTTACATAAAAGGATATACATTATTTGAAATATGCTCAGCATCAGGGAAATGCAAATCAGTCATTAGGGAAATGCAAATTAAAACTACAAGAAAAGCGCAAACTCTGTGACCCAGTAATTCCACTACCAGCTGTGTATCCCATGGAAACGCCCTCTTCCCTAGGCTCTCTCCAACTCTTTCCACATCTTAGGTCCCTTTTCCTGGCTCCTCTGGCCATGGAGACAGATTTCGTGTGCCTTATGCTGCCTTCTGAGAGAAGCAGTCAGAGAAAGAGAGAGGGCTCCTTCCACCTCCTGACCTCATGCTACAATGATGGAGGTTCTCTCAGGGCAGGACTGGGGAGAGATCAAACAAAACCAAAACCAACCCAGGGATCTCCTCACAGCAGTACGGAGGAAATATAAACTATATAATGCACAGAAAGTGATTAGATGGTAGGCAGTTATAGTATAAACCAGTACAAAATAAAATCTATAATTAAGCATTGCATTTCTTTGTTGTTTCTTGAAAGACATAAAAACAGGGGGCACATGACTGGATTGGATCGAATCTTTGGATTTCTTGGTTTCTAAAGATTTTGGTAAATTTTCCCATTTTAAGCATTGTCTTTTTATTCTCCAGCAATGGTTTTTGAGGTGGCAGCCACGGTCCCAGAGAGCCTGGGGCAGCCACAGTGTGACCGGTGTGGAAGAGAGCAGACCATTTGGTCTCTGAGATATTCCCTTTGGGTCAGCATCAAGCCCCACGCACAGAGCAGAAGCTGAAAACATATTTACAGGGGTCTCCAAGTCTCTGAGGAGGAGAGGATGGGCCAGTCATCTCTTCTTTGTTCTATCCATTCACTCAACACGTGTTTATTGAGTGACCCATTTAAGTGCCTGGAACCAAGCTGTTGATTAAAGTGCATACTTCACTTATTCCTCATTTCAACTCCTTAATTCACTGTCCCTGTGCTTCCAGCCCTGGAGCCCTAGAGCCTGGCTGACCTTGTCAGCCCTGCCCGAACGTCCCAAGACCATAGGGCCCGAGAACTTGACACTGGGACTTCTGGAAAGTAGGTGGCAAGGGAAACAGCCACATTTGGGAACATGCCCGGGAAGCCACGGCGTTGTGTGGCCCCGGATAAGGCACCTTACCTCTCTAAATCTCCTTTTCCTTCTCCCCAAAATGGTGTAAACACAATGACTTCCTCAGGGAGGGTCAGTGATGTAAGTCTGTAATGTGTATGCCCGACTCAACCAGAGTGATGCTTGCCTTCCTATCTCTGCCCCTCTCAACAATGTCCTGGTGCTCAGAGACTTGGGGCCACACCCCGAGACTCAGTGGGTGGAGGGCATGGCAAGTAGTACCCTTCTTGCTGGGAGAGCTCTGCTCTGTCTCAGAGGACTGAGGCCCCAAAGATACTGGAAAAGCAGGTAGCTGCCTCCCTGCCCCATTGCCCCTGTCATGTCAGGATTTTGTGAAGCTTAAAAATGAGGAAGAAATGTTATAAGTGTATATATACCTTGAAAAGCTCTAAGGCTACGTTCCTTAGACGCTAATGTTCACTCAGGCCTCTAGGACCCTGTAACATGAAATGATTCAGTTGGTCTAGGACAGGACCCAGGATTCTGCATTTTTATGCATGGGTGCTGATGCTGCCAGTCCCAGGACTACATAACAAAGTGGCTCCTTCCACTCCTTCCGGGTACCTGGGTGGCTCAGTCAGTTAAGCATCTGCCTTCATTCAGCTCACTATCTCCCTCATTCATGCATGCACTCTCTCTCTCAAAAATAAATAAATAAATAAATCGTATAAAAACAAAACCAAAATAGCTGTTTCGAGCTCAGAGCATACAGATCCACGCCTCCCCACACCTGGCTGCTTTCTGCATCTCTCATAAGCCAGCCCCTTCCCACTCCACTCGGTCCTGCTCACCCTCCAGGAGGAGAGCTCTGAAGGAGCTCTGAAGGAGAACTCTGAGATCTCTTCTCTCTGCAAGCCCGGCCAGTCACCCTTGCGAATGGTGAAGTTCGTTCTTTTCCTTGCTGAGCTGTGGGGAGGGTAGAAGGAGCGTGGAGGGAGAAGACAACTGCCCTGAAGAACATCTCTACAGCAGCCTATGCAAAATCTCAGCCGTGGAGCTCAGACACACAAAGCTGTCTTCTCGGCCTCTGGCCCTGGCAGGGAGACTGGAGGGGCTGGGCCTCCAGTGAGTGGCACTTTGCCTTACAATTTTGAGCCTTGATCCCTTGATCCCCTTGATTTTTTAGTTTCTCAGCCTCTATCACTATCTACCTATGTGACTTTGGGCTGTTCCCCACCTTTCTGAATCTAAGTACCATCATTTGTAAAAATAAGAATAAAACCACTTAGTAGCATTCAGAGCATCACTATTTACTAATATCCAAAAGGTGGAAGCAACACAAGTGTCCATGGATGGGGGAATGGATAAGCAAAAACAGTACACAATACGCTATTATTCGGCTTTAAAAAAAAGAAGGGAATACTGTCATATGCTACAACATGGACGAACCTCAAGTTATTACCCCAAGTGAGATAAGCCAGTCACAAAAAGGCAAAGACTGTATGATTCCACTTACATCAGGTTCTGAGAGTAGTCAAATTCATAGAGGCAGAAAGTAGCTGGTGGTCATGGGGGGCTGGGGCTGGGTAAGGGTGCAGGTGGGAGAATGGGGAGTTATTCAACGGGTACAGTTTTGATTTTATAAGATGTGAGCGCTCTGGAGGTTGGTCACATGACAAGGTAAATAAATATACTTAACACTACTCAATTGCAAACTTAGAAATTATGACGGTAAATTTTATATTAGGCTTTCTTTTTGTTGTTTTATTTTAGAAAACACAATTTTAAAAAATGGAATAAAACTACAGCCCTCACAGGGTTTTGTGAGGCTCCAGTTAGGCCGGGCTACCAAGGTACAGGGCTCAAGACAACTGACTGTGGTTCTTCTGCAAATAAAAACTTTAGTTACGTGCTCTGTCTGCACTGTCCTGCTGTCCCTCATTCCTGTAGGCCAGATCATTACCCCACAACTACAAGTTAGACACCACTCTGGGCTGGGAAGTTTGAGAGAAAAAGGATGGACAGAGCATGCATAGATTCTCAACAGATGCTGGGGAGCAAAGAGGGTCATTACCTACCCCGTGTTGGTGGGGAGCCTGTGGCTTGGAGGGTCACTTAGGGCACTGAGCACAATCCAAGCAAGGGTCTTCTGGGCAAAGGCCAGGCTCCCTGCTCAGGGAATTCCCTCTTGGGTTTTCTGGAAGTGGAGCCCCATCTCTCATTCTTATTCGAGGGCCCTGTCAGATGCTCACTGAACTCCATCCTGAAGGAAACCTTGCTTGAGCATTACCCAGTAAGGAAGAAAGCCAAGCAGTCAGGCTGCCAGGAATTACACCCAGGAGGGTGGAGGGAAGTTTTGAGGAACCTCCCCCACCTCTTTTTTTCCACCTGTGGGTCCACCTGGATGACGTGTGTGAGATGCTTTCCTCAGGAAAGCAAATCTCAAAACAGCTATCTTATGGAAATGAGCCCTGAACAGCTTTATTTTATATTCTGGGCTATTTGGTTGTTAATTATAATAATGATGAGGTGGATGAAATGAAATTGTTAGAATGGATTCTACCATTCCACCTGTATGTTTAATTTTTTTACTACATTCATCTCGATTAAAATTAAGTCTGTAAATATTGAAACAAATACTGTCATCAAGGTAATAGCACTGAAGCTCTTCAGTTTAATCCACACCGTGAACTTCACAACAAAAATCTCCCTGTCACACATGTGGTTGCTCTCCATCATGTGTCACACTACCCCCCACAGGCCTAACGGCAGGCACCAACCATCTCTTGGGTCTACCCTTTACTTCTGCACTCACTCTTTCTCTTGCAATCTCTTCCTTTCTTGCAATCACATCAGCCTTACTGCTGCTATCTTCCCACCTGCTCTTCAGTCCTACTGACTGCCTCAACCTCGGAACTTCTTTATGGATACGGAAAAAAACAGAGAAACTGACAAGTGGTAGGTATGTGTATATCCCCTTTCAAATTCTGAATTGGGTATGAGAGTCCCAGTGTGCACCAGTCACTCGCCTGAATGGGAAATGGAGCCTGACTGTTAGGCCAAGCATCAAGAACTTCAGGCAACTTGAAGACTAAATCAGTCATCAAGGATTCATGTTGTTACCACTCTGCAGCCTGGGCTTTATATGTTCATTATCCTTGTCAAGATGACTAGTAGCTTTGGGACTAAAATACAGTCAAATTCCCAAGTGAAATACTTAGGAGAAGCTCCAAAACTACTAACCAACTCCAAATTACTGAAGCAGATAATTTTCTTCTCAGGTGACTTTCACTGGAGTGACATGCTGATATTTAAAGGCTTTGAAATCTGACAGACCTGGGTTTAACTGATTTTGCTTCTCACTAGCTGTGTGAAGAAGGTCATGTTACTTGACCTCTCTGAGTGTGAGTTTCCTTAAATGCAAACTGGAGATAATATTTGCATCTTTGTTTAGGTGTAAAGTGCTCAGCATATTCCCAAGACAGAGAAGGGCTGAATGGACCTGATACAAAGTAGGTAATAGAGACCTGGGGCCTACTGTTGGTGCCATATAGGATGACAGTGGTAAGAAATCTTCCAAGGAAGGCAATTCAGAAGTAGTGGAAAGAGGAATATAGAAAGATCCTATCTTTTCTGGAAATTTGTTTCCTTAGACTTTCTTTCACCTGTGAAGTCTGGGGCATGGCATCCTCCAAGGTTTTATGCATCCTTCTTTGAATGCCCTTTCCAGCACTGCTTAGCTACCCCATTGCATTTTGAATAGCCATATTGATTTTTCCTTCCCTTTGCCAGTGAAATCCTCCAGGCTCTGTTGACAGAGCAAAGCACGGGCTCTGCTTCTTTCAAGCCCTCTTCAAAGGCAGTGCTCTGCATCAGCTCTCTATGCCTTGGTTTGTGGAGAAAGAAACTGGAGGATGCTGTGGGGCTTTGTGGATTACATGTGCATTCCTGGCCAGTGTGGGCAAACCAGGGACAGTTGGAATTGACTTGGGATCAGGACTTGGGGAGATATGAAGGGTCTTTTTCTTTTTTTTTCATGGTAAAGAAAGGGAGTCAAAGGAAATTCAGATCTTAGGTTCACTTGTCTTTTTCCTTCATACATGCGTTGTGCCTCACACACTCAGACTGGTGGCTGCTGCCAGCTCCTGCTGAGACAATGCTGAGGACACTGGATGCCAGTTCCTCACCTTCAGTGCTTGTGACTCAGCCAGAACCCAGACATGTAGAAGGCGGGCACATGGCCCAGTGACATATTGTGAGGATTGGCCCTGGTATATGGTCTGATTATCCCTCTGTATGTTTGCTAAAAACACCCATTAGATAATGTCTTCTGAGAGTGTGGAGAGTGTGGAGAGAAAGAGGCCACTCTCTAATTTAATCTACATTAATTATAAATTTGGGGAAATCTAGTGGATAGTGTGCATTTGTCTGAGAATGTAGAAACATGAATTATAAATCTAGTTTTCTCAACCAGACCTTCAACAAGTCACTTCACTTGTCTTGGCCTCAGTTTTGTCTTATGAGAAATAAACCACTTTCGAGAATGCCTGCCCAGCTAAGCTCAAGGAGAAGGGTCTGATAAGGTAATGGATTTGAAAGTGTTCAGGGAAAATAATAAGAGCATTATATTCATGGTAAGAAGCACCATGGTTAGAAAAGGTTTCTTACTGTTGGATCAAGCGCATCTGGTCTGTTGGACCAGACACTCAGAAGGGAATTCAAAATTCATTAATGCAAACAGAAGCTTATGGACTCTAATTAGCAAGAAGCAGAAGGCAATATTGTAGAGCCATTTTTAGCAGATCTAGCACAGAGCCTTCAGAAAATGGTTACTGAGGAGGAAACATTTAGGAAGTTTTGTTTCAGGGAGAGGAGTCTTTCTAGCAGAGTGACAATTTTTCATAACAGTTAGGGACTTTAGCTCAGCACACTGGTAGGGGTTCACAATACACAGGAATGAATTCATCTGTGTACCCTACTCCTTGCATTTTTATGATTGCTTACAAGACGATCTGGAGTACAAAGAAGAGGAAAATCCAAGAAATAATCAATTGACTAAGCTGCATATGATACCATTCCAAGGAACTGAATCTTTTTATTAGTTAAGCATCAATGGCAAGCTCCTGAATCATGTGCCTATACAGCACCTGCTTTTGGAGGGGCTGTAAGTATCAAATTCAAGGATCTTTATTCGGCTCTCTGGAGGCGTTCTACTGATTTCTTTCATGGGCTGTCCCAAGAATGGAATAAAGATTGGGCAGAAGGGTTT
Organism: Meles meles; assembly: GCF_922984935.1. NCBI lineage: Eukaryota > Metazoa > Chordata > Mammalia > Carnivora > Mustelidae > Meles > Meles meles. The sequence goes on along the minus strand of NC_060069.1, from coordinate 30,274,579 downwards.
GGAGGCCCCCCCAATATACTATACTTCCAAGTTTATGCCAGAGTTCAACTTTGTATATGATTTACATTTGGGATTTTCTGAAGGGTGTTGATGCCTTCAAAAATGACATGAATGGAATCCAAGTTTTTAAAGGAAAATGGTAGCCATCTAAATTAGAATCTATTATACATCCTTCAGAAAATACATAGACCTTTAAAGAAAACAAAGAAAGCCATAAGCTATAGCATAACCAAGACACAAGGACTACCAAAATAACCAATAAAATTATTTCATATGGAAGTAATAGAGTAAATATTCAAAATAGCAAAGCCAGAGCCAGCTCCAGAATTTATACCCAAATGGAACATAGCCAGAAACTGCACAGAAAGCAGAGGATAACAGGAGCTTAGCTATGATGAAATACAAAATAAAATTCGCCACAAAGAGATGGTCCTACCCTAAGCAGAGAAAAATGAGAAGAAATCTGAAACCTGACAAGCCAGAGCACTGGCTGTGGGATGGGATTTGGGTGGCTGTGGGGAAATTGAGAGGAAGATGTATGGAAGGACACAGAATCAAAATGAAAGGCACTGCTCTGGGGCATAGAGAGGTGACTGAAAGGGAAGGTCAACTCTTGGAATCTTCATGGTGAATGGAAAGAATGAGGCAAGAAGTGGAAATTAGGGTCATTGAGAAACCAAAGGATAATAAAATTAGAAAGATCATAACTTCCCTCTTTCCTCATGCTACCCATTAAAGAAACTGCAAGTCAGCATGCCAAGAGGGTTGTCTTAAACTGAGAAAGCCAAGAACTATCCAAACTCTTTAACCCCAGATCTCATCTGGTCCAGAAAAATATAAGCATTTTAAAAAGAAAAAGAAAACGCCAGGCTGCATTTGTACATAGCTACCTTAAGAAAATTTTAAATGGGGATAAACTTTTCACCTAATAACTTTTTCAGTCCTGCCATGAAACAAAAATATTATATGATATTCCAGCTTAATGTAAATATTCATAAACTAACACTTGTAATTATGAAAAATCATCTTAGGTAAGAAATTTTAAAATTTGTGGGCACCTGGGTGGCTCAGTCATTAAGCATCTGCTTTTGGCTCAGGTCATGATCCCAGGATCCTGGGATCGAGCCCTGCATTGGGCTCCCTGCTTGGTAAGTAACCTTCTTCTCCCTCTCCCACCCTCCCTGCTTGTGTTCCCTCCCTCACTGTATCTCTCTCTGTCAAATAATAAATTTTTAAAATCTCAAAGAAAAAAATTTATTACGTTTTTAATTTAATTTTATTTTTTCAGTGTTCCAAGCTTCATTGTTTTTGCACCACACCCAGTGCTCCATGCACTACATGGCCTCCTTAATACCCACCACCAGGCTCACCTAACCAATTTTTTTTTATTTAAACATTTTTTAAAGATTTTATTTATTCATTTGACAGACAGAGATCACAATGAGGCAGAGAGGCAGGCAGAGAAAGAGGGGGGAAGCAGGCTCCCTGCGGAGCAGAGAGCCCGGCCCAGGGCTCGATCCCAGGACCCTGGGATCATGACCTGAGCTGAAAGCAGAGGCTTCAACCCACTGAGCCACCCAGACGCCCCTCACCTAACCAATTTTAAAACTTGCAATAGAAATGGACAGAACACAGGAAATGGGAGTTGATCAAATTCAAGAAAGAAATTACAAAAACAAAACAAATCCAGGCAAAGTCACCACAGAAATGAACTAAATTATATGTACACATAGGGAATAGATTTGGCCAAAAATAACGAGGAGTATTGGGAATAAAAGCGAAGAAAAGCAAAATAAAGAGGTGAAAAGAATCAAAGAGAAAGTGATAGAGATAGAAATAAGATAAGAAAGTATAAACATGTATATGATTGGAGTCTTTAAGGAATCTTTTCAACTTGAAATGCACTTAACACGTGGAATTTAATCTAAAAAATAGAATGGTCTAGTTTTACTCTTCTACACATAGCTGTCCAATTTCCCCAGCACCATTTATTAAAGAGACTGTCTTTTTTCCACTGGGTATTTTTTTCCTGCTTTATGGAAGATTATTTGACCATAAAGTTGAGGGTCTATATCTGGGCTCTCTGTTCCACTGGTCTGTGTCTGTTTTTATGCCAGTACCATGCTGTCTTGGTGATCACAGCTTTGCAGTAAAGCTTGAAATCAGGCAACGTGATGCCCCCAGTTTTGTTTTTCTTTTTCAACATTTCCTTAGCAATTCGGGGTCTCTTCTGGGTCCATACAAATTTTAGGATTGTTTGCTCCAGTTCTTTGAAAAATGCTTGTTGAATTTTGATCAGGATTGCATTAAAAGTATAGATGGCTCTAGGCAGTATAGACATTTTAACAATGTTTGTTCTTCCTATCCATGAGCATGGAATGGTCTTCCATCTTTTCGAGTCTTCTTCAATTTCTTTCATGAGTGTTCTGTAGCTCCTTGAGTACAGATCCTTTATCTCTTTGGCTAGGTTTATTCCCAGGTATCTTATGTTCTTGGTGCTATAGTAAATGGAATTGATTTCTAATTTCCTTTTTTGTATTTTCATTGTCAGTGTCTAAGAAAGCAACTGATTTCTGTGCATTGATTTTGTATCCTGCCACGTTACTGAATTGCTGTATGAGTTCTAATGGTTTGGGGGTGGAGTCTTTTGGGTTTTCCACATAAAGTATCATGTCAGCTGCTAAGAGAGAGAGTTTGACTTCTTCATTGCCAATTTGAATACCTTTTATTTCTCTTTGTTGTCTGATTGCTGTTGCTAGGACTTCTAATACTATGTTGAAAGAGTGGTGAGAGTGGGCATCCTTGTTGTGTTCCTGATCTCAACAGGAAGGCTGTCAGTTTTTCCCCATTGAGGATGATATTCGTTGTGGGTTTTTCATAGATAGATTTTATGAAGTTGAGGAATGTTCCTTCTATCCCTATACTTTGAATCATTTTAATCAGGAATGGATGCTACTGTTATGCTGAAAAAAAAATAAATTAATCAGGAATGTATGCTTTATCTTGTCAAATGCTTTTTCTGCATCAATTGAGAGGACCATGTGGTTTTTCTCTCTTATTGATTTGTTCTATCACATTGATTGATTGGCAAATGTTGAACCACCCCTGCATCCCATGGATAAATCCCACCTGGTCATGGTATTTTCAAAAATAAAAGATCTAAATCTAAATGCTGAAAATAGTTCCAAATGGTTGTATTCAAGATAAATCCTATTAAACTTTTAAAATAACATGGGGTGCCTGTGTGGCTCAGTCAGGTAAGAACCTGACTCTTGGTTTCAGCTCAGGTCATAATCTCATGGGTCACAGGATCAAGTCCTGTGCCCAGCTCCATACTCAGTGGGGAGTCTTCCTGAAGATTCTCTCCCTCTCCCTCTGTCCTTCCCCCTCCCCTCAAATGTTCACACACATGTTTTCTCTCTCTCTCTCATAAGTAAAATAAAACTTTAAAAATAAAATAAAATAACAGAAATGTTTTCTAGGAAAGCATCTTAAAAATCGGGGAAGAAAATAAAAAGGGGGAAATAAAATCTAATTTGTTGCCACAGGAGTAGTAATTAAGAAAAGAAGTATATAATTCAGGACTGAAAAAATCATTAGTGGAAACCTAAGTAGGGAAAAGGACCTAAGGACATAAGGGCATTTGTATAGAAGTAATGACTAGGACAAAAATAACAAACTTTTATAAATAGTGAAAGGAATACAAAAAACAAATAGCAGAGAAAATGGACCACAGAGAAATATGACATAATACAAATGTAAATATAACATAAAATCATATGACAGTTGAGAAAAGGCCAACTCAATACTATAAAACAATCTAGTAGTTGCAATTCATCTATTAAAATAACACAATTTGGAGATTAATTTACAAAACAAGACTGAACTCTACATTGTATAAAACTCATTTCTAAAATGAGTCAAGGTGCCTGGGTGACTCAGTTGGTTAAGCATCTGACTTTTGATCTCAGCTCAGGTCTTGATCTCAGGTAACGAGTTTAGGCCCCATGTTGGGCCCAGCATAGAGCCTACTTAAAAAAAAAAAAAAAGAATCAAGAAGGCTAAAAATCAAGGCATGTACCAAGCTGTAAGAAGCAGATGCAGACAATATGGAAGCACCTGCACAGAGGTGGCCCCACTTGGAACAAAGGCCACATGCAGTGGGTGGAAGAGTAAGCATGTCTTGAAAGGAAGACTGTACATGTAGGCTAACTACTCTGTTGAGAAGGTTGGCCATGAGGTCAAGATAAGAGCAGCGGCTGAGCTTCAACAGAGGTGCTGAATGCTAGATAGAATGATTGGTTTACACTCAATAAGACAGGAGCCGGGAGAGAACTCATACTTGGAGAAGATGTGCGTTTTGTTAAGTTAAGGAAACTCAAGAGATGAAGGCTGCAAGTTCTCAAAGAGTTGACAGCCTAGTAAAAGAGCTGAGATACAACACAGTTTGGAGGATCAATGTTCTACAAGGAAGGTCAAAACAAAGTGCTCTGGGGCACAGAGGAGGGAGAAAGAATTACGAGCCATGGAAAATCTCCATGAAGGATATCACATTTGAGCTGAGGCAACATTTGACCTAGGCAACTGCAATGAAAATTTTATCTGATATAAGGAAAAAAAGGCTTTAGATTTGGTTAGATGATCAAGAGACTATGATGACAAGAGAATATGATGCATTGTGTAGTACACGTGGTATTATTCTATAATGAAAGAGTATTATTGTATTAGTGATAATTGTATCCACACTATTTTATGATTTTGTCATGTAACCATGTATTGCACACATTCTTACACCTCATTATTAATTTTTTTTCTTTTACATAGCCACTTTAAATCATGGAATAATATTTATTATATTTATTACTCTTTCTGGACTTTATCTAGTCTCATTCTATGTAGTCAAGTCGTTTCTATGTTTTTTTTTTATTATTGGCATCATAAAGGATATCCTTGTTGCCATAGTGTTGTATATATCAATATTCTGTAGATAGCAAAAGCAAATTTGCATAATACTGCTGAATTTTGCTCCAAGAAAGCTGGGAACATTTTTACTCCCACTAGGTGTATAGGGAAGATGACAAAAGAATCCCTTCCTGCTCAGAAATGAGCCCCCTGTTTGCACAGTATTATGGCACGCTCCTTAGCACCATCATTAAAAAGGGCAATATTGTATCTTGCCCAACACCAATGCTTCACCATAATCCTTCAGAGTGTTGAAAATTAAATAGAATGATTTATGTGGTACCTACATATAGGTGTTTGCTAAATGTTTCTTGCACCTCTGGTTTTCTTGAACTCAATTGTATTTCTTGCTTTTCAGTCTCTTAGAAATGAGTATTTCCACTTTTACTAAGCACTTTGTTGAAAAGGACTATTGTATTATATAACATTGCAAACTTTTCCCAGAGCTAAGGCTGCTTTGATTTCCAGACTTCACAAATAAGACCACATGTGACCAATTCATGTCTTTGCCATCTCTGTGAAACTTTACATGTTTCCTTAGCCTTTGGGTCATTCCTGCTGGAAGCCCACTTGTCTTCATTGGCTGCTCTCTGGAAGTCCATCTACCTCTTTAACCCACAAAGCCTCCTTTCTCTGGTCCTGACCATAGACCTGCTCCCTTGTTCTATATTGGCAACTCGAGAATCAGAGGTCTACCTCGTTCTCTTTTCATATGCACCATCTCTAGTCCAGGCCCAGCTGACTCACTATCCTGCTAAGTCAATGAATCATAAGTCACTGGTGACTCAGCCTTCTTCCTTTCGTTAATAAAATGAAGTCTCTTTGCAGAGTCATGGCATTTATTTTCAGAAAGAAAATTTACTGAGATTAGTTGATGAGCACATTTTTATTCATTACAGAGAAAGGTCACACTGAGATGAAAAATAGAAAATCGGGAATTATTTTATAGGTGATATCAGAGGGAGTAAAAGAGACCAATGTGCCATCTTTGAGTGAAACAGAATTATTCTTTTTCCCTAAGCGAGAGGTAATGACTTCCATAGTGGGTGAATTATTGAATTGAAAATTGGTTGGATGGTGTGAATGTAACAAAAAGCTATTAAATGTGATCTTAATCTCTGACACACTAAGAGGAATGACATAAAAATGATTATCTAATAGTTTCACATTTTTATAGAGTAGTCAATCTCTAAGATTTGAATTGCTTACGAACAAACTCTTCTTTTTTGAATTTCAAACACTGATAATCTATCATAAAAACATTTTTGAAAGCTTAATATGTGAACATGGCATTGTACTAAATATAGGAAGACAAAATTTGGTGTCTATTTTTTAAAAGCCCACAATAGATTGGACCCCAAATTCATGTTTACATTTTATTCATTCATATTTTATTCAGTATCCGCCAGACATGGCAGGTATGCTGTAAGTAAATTAAGAGGAAGAGAACATATCCCATGCCCTCTCATCTCACAGTGAAATAGTCTCCCATTTCAAAGTTACATTATACAGGTACTGGCATAGCCTCTATCTCTCAGACATTCTTTAACATTATCTCATTTATTTTTTTAAGGGCAGTGAGGGTGGTGTTGTCATCTGGTTTTCCAGGAGAGAAAACCAAGATTCAGAGATGTTACGTCACTTGCTCAACAGCTAGCCAAGTGTCAGGGCTAGGATTTGCAACCATGTCATGTCACCATAAATCCAAGTTCTTTCTGGAATGCCACGTTCTATTTTGCTCTAAAGGAAGGAAATGCTGTAAACTAGCATGCGATAGAGTTCCAGTGGAAGCTTCTTCTTCCCTCTGGCAAGAGGATTTATTTCCTTGGAAATGAAATAAAAGCAGAGTTGGTATTTTGGTAGCCAGACAGTTGGTTGTGGACTGACAGCGCTTGAGAATGTACAGTCAATAGTGCTACCATGAATTAAGGTTGGTGTGATCATTAAGTTCATATGTCAACTCGACTAGGCCAGAGGATGCCTAGATATTTGGTCAAACATTATTCTGGGTGTTTCTGTGGGGATGTTTGGGGATGAGATTAACTAAAGCAGTAGATTGAATAAAGCAGATTGTCCTCCATAATGTGGCTGGGTCTCATGGAATCATTTGAAAACCTGAATGTAACAAAAAGGCTGACTCTCCCCACAGAGTGAAAGAGAATTCCTCTTGCCTCACTGCCTTTGAACTGGGACATAGGTTTTTTTCTGCCTTTGGACTCTAATGTAAACTTCTTTCTGGACTTCAAGACTGCCAGCCTTGAAGGCTCTCCTGGTTTTAAGGCCTTCAAACTTATACCACTAGCTCTCCTGGGTCTCTAGCTTATGACTCACCCTGCAGATCCTGGGGCTTGTCATTATCCACAATCCCCTGAGCCAATTCCTTATAATAAATCTCTCTCTTTTTTTAAAAGATTTTATTTATTTATTTGACAGACAGAGAGATCACAAGTAGGCAGAGAGGTAGGCGGAGAGAGAGGAGGAAGCAGGCTCCCTGCTGAGCAGAGAGCCTGATGTGGGGCTCGATCCCAGGACCCTGGGATCATGACCTGAGCTGAAGGCAGAAGCTTAACCCACTGAGCCACCCAGGCACCCCAATAAATCTCTCATTATATATATGTATTGGCTCTGTTCTGGAGAACCCCAACTATGACAATCGAAGAGGCTAAATATTAAAGGGAAATGAAGATAGTCATGCAAGTAGCTAAGTGAGAACAGTGTCATTCAGTGGAAATTTCTGTGGTTATAAACGTTCTATATCTGCACTGTCCAATATAATAGCTGCTAGCCACATATCAGAATTGAGCAACTGAAATAGCTAGTGACATTGAGCAACTGAATTTTTTACTTTATCTTAATTAATTTAAAAGTATATTCAAATTCTCTCATATGACTAGTGGCTACCATGCTGGACAAAACCTAGAATTACTCAATTTTGTGATAACTGTCCCTATTACTGCACATGTATGTTTGTGTGTGATATATAGACAGAGAGAGAGAGAAAGGGGGCGCTGTTGTTTATTTTCCATCTTTCCCCACTAAAGTATAAGGTCTTTTAGGGAAGAGAGTTTGTCCATTTCACTCTCTCCTCTATCCCCATTATCTGGAATAGGACCTGGAAGGAAACTAGCTCTTAACAAATATTTGTTGAATATCACCCAAAGGTATTAAATAGTAACCTTGAGGCAAAATGCTTTGAATGTCCAGAGGGTTCCATTGGTTTAATTAATTGCTTTAAAATATCAATAATGAATTATTTTATCTATATTTGCCTTTATTAGCCCTGCATGGCTGTGAACCATCCTTTTAGTTTGTAAAATGTAGACACTTTGGATCTTCAAAAGTGAGGTGCTATTCTTAGCTCTGGAAGGTTTGAACTGAGAAGACATTTGGGGAAGAAGCTGAGTGGCATGAGCACCTTGAAGTCTGTCCACTTTTATCCTCAGCTAATATTTATTTACAGCTTAAGATTCTATCCCATTCAAGAAGTCCTTCCCAATTCCACCTTCACCCTCTACCACCTATTGCTCACAAGGTGCTCATCTGTGTACTCCCAAGGCACCATAGGCACCCTAGCCTCTGGGATAGCACTTAACTCCCTAGAGAGAAATGGCTTTTTATTGTCTTCTCCACTGTTGGACTGAGAATTAAGGATTCTTGTCTTGTTCATCATTGGATCCCCAAAACCCAAGGCAGTGCCTACAACACAGGACATGTTGAAAAAAAGATGTTAATGAATGTAAGAAAAGAGGGAGGGAGGGAGGAAGAAAAGAGAGGAAGGGAGGTCTAGAACTTCTGGTAGTTCTCACAGTATAAGGAAGAGACTGTCTCCAAGGTTCTTCTAATCCCTCTGTCCTGGCAGGGAAGGCCAGCAAAAGATTTACCTACTATGTACCTTGATTTCCCATGTGGTCCCATCCCCTGCCTCCCCTCCACTGTCTCCACACTGGTTGGCTCAGGGGTTGCTGAGTACAGAGGTGCAGGTGGAGAGCCCTCTGAGCCTGTGAGGGCACTTGAGTGTAAGGGTGGCCTCTTTCTCTCCACACTCTCAGCAGACATGCAGTTTCTAACTAACATGCAGAGGGTGGCATAAGGGCACCAGAGTTGATCCTCACGATAATGTCACTGGGCCATGTGCCACTTTCTACATGTCTGGGGTCTGGCTGAGTCACAAGCACTGAAGATGAAGAAGTGGCACCCAGTCTCCTGGGCATGATCTCAGCAAGAGCTGGCAGCAGCCACCAGAGAGAGTGTGTGAGGCACAATGCATGTATAAAGGAAAAGATAAGTATAAAAAGCTCTGAATTTCCTCTGACTCCCTTTCTTTACCATAGGAAAAAAAAGAGAGTCTTCATATCTCCCCAAGTCCTGACCCCAAATCAATTCCAACTGTCCCTGGTTTGCCCACACTGGCCAGGAATGCACATGTAATCCACAAAGCCCCACAGCATCCTCCAGTTGCTTTCTCTGCACACCACGGCATAGAGAGCTGATGCAGGGCACTGTGTTTGAAGAGGGCTTGAAAGAAGCAGAGCACGTGCTTTGCTCTGTCAACAGAGCCTGGAGGATTTCATTGGTAAAGGGAAGGAAGAATCAATATGGCTATTCAAAATGCAATGGTAGTGGCTAAGCAGTGCTGGAAGGGGCATTCCAAGGAAGATAGTTAAGGATTAAGGGAAGAGGAGGAAGAATTTCAGTGGAGGTTTTAAGCTTCATAGTTTTGTCTTTACTTTACTTCCAAATTGCCTATTTCTGAAACTTTCCTACTCTCTGATCGTGTCCAGAGGATAATATCTGCTCCTTCTTGAGTACCTAGAATATGCCTGGAGCTTTGTACATAAAATCATGGTAAAATTAATCCTAGTTAAAGATTTTTCTATCAACTCTACAACTACTGGGTTATTTCAAAATTTCCAGTGTATTGTTGGACAAGATCTATAGAAATGTGATTACTGGTCAAATAATGATAGCACAGCCCAACAAAGGAACCAGAGCAGTTGCAGGGCAGTTGCTGGAATATCACATGCAACTGGAGAAGACTTCAAAGGTTTGAGGCCCACGGAGGGAGAGAGTGAAGTTATCCCAGAAGAGCCCTCCCACCCACCCCCCTTTTTTACTGGATTGGGAAGAAGTGCTTGGTACCTTGGCCTAACCTCAAAAATGATTATCCTTTCCCCCCCATAATTTCCGGGAGTGTGTGTGTTTATGCAAAGAAGATTTTGAGGAACATATGCATGGACAGATATTTTCCATGTAAGACCTTTGGGCCACAGTGGGCAGAAGTTTTGCAAAGAGACAGCTGCCTATACCCTAAACTGTGGCCAAGATAATCCTCCTCACTTGTAGTGTCATGAGAGGGTTTATCCTGTCCTACAAATATAGAGAAATACAGCAACTCTGGGTTTCTTATTTGTAGTGTTTACCCCAAAGGTAAGATTCTCCATTCCTCATAACAGCTGTAATTTTAGGAGGCTTCATCTTATTATATTCCCCCAAGAGCCAAAACAGCATATCCTGACACCAGCTTGAGTGTGTGTGTGTGTGTGTGTGTGTGTGTGTGATGGGAGATGGTTGTAGAAGGGAAGAAGGAGGCAGGAGACCAGACTAGGGGAGAAAATACCTAAATTATAGCCCTTCCCAAAGAACTTAAAGCTACAGCTAATAAAAACAGAACACAGAATTGATATATCTTAAAAATTAAAATCTTGAAAATTGAAGCTCATGTCATCAGTAGTCTGGCTTCCCTCACACAAAAGATTTCTCTGCCTTGTTCTACCCACTGTATAACCCAGGTCTAGTTCTCAGGGCTAAGCTCTTCTCTCATCCTTCCCAAATCCCCTCACCCTATGAGACTAACAGAAGGGATCCATCTAGGAAGGTGGGATGAGATCATCTCTCTCTGGGAGAAGGTGTGAGGGTGTTTTTGAAATACCTGCAATTGGACACCATTTCTAGATGAAACTTGCCCATGGACATCAATCCATTCATGTGTCTATGCTCTAGTCCCATTTGGCTTAGGTTCTATTAAGAAGTAAGAGTGCTAAGCCAAGACTCAAGATGTCCTCTTCTGTCCTTTCCAAAACTTTTCTTGATTTAAAGATTGTATATAGAAGATTTCAACATGATTAACAAACTTGGTCTAATTCTTGTATATTAGAACACTATATAAACAACAGCAGAATATTTACTATATTTGAATCAAAGAGAAGATTTGCAAGAATCATAGGCCATAAAGCAATAGGTATTTGAAAGGATTGAAATCATAAAGAGTGTAATTAAACTAGAAATCTGTAACAACAACCACCCTAAAAAAAATCACATATGCTTGGATCAAAGAAGAAATAATAATGGAAATTTTAAAAACATATCATTTTCAAATAAATATTAATGAGAATGCTAAAATCAATCATTGGACTTGAAGCTAAAGCTGAGCTTAAAAGAAATTTATGGCTTTAAGTAAATATAATGGGTATATTATAAAGTCATAAAGGCCAACAATCAAATAAGTTAGAAGAGAGAATGAAACTCAAACAAAATAGAAAAAGGAAATCAGAAAGAGGAATAAATTAACGAAACAGAGGAAATTCAAAATATAGAGGATCTACAGAACCAAGAGTTTTTTTGAAAAGATGAATAAAATTGTCAAACTCTTGGGACCCCCTAGTGGCTCAGTAAGTTAAGTGTCTGCCCTCAGTTCAAATCATGATCCCCAGGTCCTGTGATAGAGTGCCATATTGGACTCCTTGCTCAGCCGGGGAGCCTGCTTGTCCTTCTGCCTAGGGCTCCCCCTGCTTGTGTTCTGTCTCTGACAAACGAATAAATAAAAATCTTTAAAAAAATAGAATTGTCAAACCCTGGCAAGACTGAAAGAGAGAGAGAGAGAAAGGATGGAAGAGGAAGATAACACAAATAACCCATATTAAGAATAAATAAGGAATATCATTACAGATATTAAGGTAATATTAAGAATAACTTCATGCCAATAAGTTTGAAATACATGAAATTAATTAATCCTTAGGAAAAAACAAGTTACAAACTGATCCAAAGAAAACTAAAATTGACCCATAGATGTTTATGTTAAATGTTAAAAGTTAAATGTGCAATTAAAATCATTTTCAGAAAGAACTCCAGGAGCTCCTGAGTGGTTCAGTCAGTTAAGCATTTGACTTTTGATTTCGGCTTGGGTTTTGGTCTCAGGGTTGTGGAGTTCACGCCCCACTTTGGGCTTTGCACTGGGTGTGGAGCCTACACTTAAACTGAAAAGAACAGAAAAAAAAGAACTCCAGATCTAGATGGCTCTACTGACTTATTCTACTAAATTATTGAAACTCTTCTAGAATACTGACAAACAGAGAATACTTCCCAGCTCATGTTATAAAGCTAACATAACCTTGATAATGAAACCTGACAAATTCACTAAGGGAAAGAAAAATTGCAAGAGATGTAAAATGTTAACAACCTGAGGGTTTTGAAGGGGTGGAGGGTGGGAGGTTGGGGGAGCTAGGTGGTGGGTATTAGGGAGGGCATGTATTGCATGGAGCACTGGGTGTGGTGCAAAAACTATGAATACTGTTACGCTGAAAAGAAAAAAAAGATCTTAAAAAAAAGATCATCCAATGTATCTTTGCAATTTTATATCTCTATTTATATTAAAAGCATAAAGTTATTTCCTTGAGCATAACAATAAATATGTAACTGAAGTAAAAAATAAATAAATAAATAAATAAAATGTTAACAACCCAAATCCAGAAATTTAAAAAAAATCAAATATTAATAAAATTGACAAGCTGAATTGAAAAATACATAAAACATTTATTAGAATATGATCATGTAGGTTTATTCAAGGAATTCAAAGTAGGCTTAACAGCTAAAAATGATCTGTACAGTTAACCATATAACAGAATAAAGAAGAAAAATAATATGATAATTTCAGTAGACGGAAAATATAATTTGTAAAATTCAACACCTGTTTATGTTTTTAAAAAATGCTTAGAAAAATAGGTATGGGAGGAAGACTTATTAAAGTAAGGAAGACTTTATTATAGTAAAGGAGAACTATAAAAATCTGTAGCAGGAGTGAAATAAGTCAAGCAGAGAGAGTCAAGTATCATATGGTTTTACTTACTTGTGGAGCATAAGGAATAATATGGAGGACATTGGAAGATGGAGCGTAGAAGTGAGCTGGGAGAAAGCAGTGGGGGAGACAAACCATGAGAGACTGCAGACTCTGAGAAACAAACTGAGGGTTTTGGAGAGGAGGGGTGGGGGGTTGGGTGAGCCTGGTGGTGGGTATTATGGAGGGCACGGATTGCATGGAGCACTGGGTGTGGTGCATAAACAATGAATCTTGGAACACTGAAAAGAAATAAAATAAAATGGAAAAAAATCTAGAGCAGAAACTGTTAATATAGTATGTTACCAAATATAAGCATATTCCAATTGGAAATTGGTAAACTTATTCTGAAATTTATATGAAAATTCAAAGGGTGATGAATATCTTAAAGAAGAGAAGGTTGGAGGAATCACCATCTATCAAATTTTGTTGTAACACTACATTAATAAGGTTGGTATAGTACTGCTACCAAGGTAGACAAATAGACCAGGGGAACAGAATAAAAAGTTCAGAAACAGACCCAAATACATATGGAGCATTGATTTTTTAGGGTTCTTTAAATTTATCATAAAAATACTTACTGTATTTACCATACAATACATTATTAGTTTTTTATGTAGTGTTCCATGATTCATTGTTGGCTTTTAACACCCAGTGTGGAGCATTGATTTTAACGTAGTTGGCATGACAGAACAATGGAGAAAGACCATCTTTTCAAAAAACAGTACTGAGTTGACTGGATATCTGTATGGGAAAAAAATGAATCTCAACCTATACTTTACACTACAGAGATCTATATACCATTCATACCATACACATACCTAAATGTAAAAGATAATGCTACAAAATTTCCAGAATATAACCAGGAGAATATGTTCATAAGGCTGGGGTAGGAACAGATTTCTTACAAACAAAATACATATTTTTAAAAAGTACACTGAAAGACCATTTTTTAATTGATAAAAATTCAAGGTAGGTGAAAATGTATTAAATCTACTTTCCACATGTAAAAGAATGAAGTTGAACCCCCTACCTCACATCATATAAAAATTAACTCAAAATAGATCAAAGACCTAAATGTAGGAACTAAAACTATAAGACTCTTGGAAGAAACATAGGACAAACAATAATAGAAAAAAGCCGATCACTGAAGTGAAAAACTTTTGTGTTCCAAAGGATATCATCAAAAAAGTGAAAAGACAACCCACAGGAGAAAATTTTGCAAGTCATATATCTAATAAGGGACTTGTATTTAGAATATATAATGGACTCTTGACACTCAATTAAAAAAAAAAGACAAATAACCCAATTAGAAATGGGGAAAGCATTTAAATATACACTTCTCTAAAAATATATGTAAATGGCCAATAAATACATGGAAAGATACTCAATATTAGCTATCAGAGAAATCAGAGAAATGCAAATCAAAATTACTGTGAGATACTACTTCACATTCACAAGGATAGTTATAGTAAAAAAACCAAAATGATAACAAGTGTTGACAAGGCTGTAGAAAAATTAGAATACTCATTCCTGATATGAATGTAAAACTATACAGCCAATTTGGAAAATAGTTTGGCAGTTCCACAAGTGCTTAAAGAGAGAATTAAAATATAATCCAGTATTCCACTTCTAGACATCTACTCAAGAGAATTGATAACATATGCCCACAAGAACACTGGTACATAAACGTTCATGGCATTTTCCTTAATAACTCAAAAATGGGAAAACCCAAATGTCCATCAGCTGATGAATGGATAAGTTAAATCTGATATCCATATGATAGTATATTATTCAGCAGTAAAGAGAAATGAAGTACTGATACATGCTACAACATGGATAAACCTTGAAAACATTATATTAAGTGAAAGAAACCAGGCACAAAAGACCAGTGATTATATGACCACATTTGTGTGAAATTCCCAGAACAGGCAAATCTATAGAGACAGAAAATAGATTAGTGGTTGCCTAGAGCTGAGGGGGCTGAGGGGGGTAGGTGGTTGACAAGTAAGGGATATGGGGTTTCTTTCTGTGGTAGTGGAAATATTCTAAAATTGAATTTGATGATGGATGCACAATTCTATGAATACACTAATAAACTTTGGGTTATATACTTTAAATGGCTGAATTGTATGGTATGTGATTTCTCTCTTAAAAAGCTGTTAAAAATGTTTTAAATGTGTTGAAACTATCATTCAGCTCTTCCTATATATTTTAATGGGTATAAATTTTTATAAAATTAACTTGGATTAAACTTGGATAGTTTCATCAAGAATGCCCCTAAATGTTTAAAATTTAGGGACACCTGGCTGGCTCAGTGAGAAGAGCATGAAATTCTTGATCTTGGGGTTGAGTTTGAGCCCATGTTGGCTGTAGAGACTACTTAAATAAATAAATACTTTAAAAAAAGAATGCTAAAATTTATCTCTTTTGGTCCATTTATAAGGAAAGATATGTGTTACGTCACTATTGATAGTATTTAAATTTTTAAAAAATCCAAATTTTAAAAACTAGAAAAGATTATAATGACATTATAGTTCTACTTGCCAAACTTAAATATGCTACACAGGAAGGTAGTCAATATCATTAGTCATTAGAGAAATGAAAATTAAAATCACGATGAGATAACCATTACACACCTATTAGAATGATTAAAATGAAAAAAAAATTGACTACACCAAGTGATGGTGAAGAAACAGAACTCCACACTTTGCAAGCGGGAATGCAAAACGGTACAGCCACTTTGGAAAACAGATTTATAGTTTCTTATAAACACACACTTGCCATATGACCCAAGAGTCATGGACACTTATGTTTACACAACAACCTGAACACAAATGTTTATAGAAGCTTTATTCATGATCTCCCCAGACTGGAAACAACTCAGATGTCCTCCACCTGAGGAGTAAATAAGCACTGGAGTACCATCCGCCAATGAAAAGAAAATAATATTAATGCAACAATGAGGACGAATCTGAAATTCTTCATTAGACTAAGCTAAAGAAGTCAGACTCAAAGCCTAAATGCTGTATGGTTCCATTTCCATGACATTCTGGAACATGCAAAACTATAGAGACAAAGCACAAATCAGTGGTTTGCAAGGGCTGGGAGTACGAGAAAGGTTGACTACAGAAAGGAAGAATTCGGTGATGGAATGATTCTACATATTGACTGCAGTGACGGCCACATGCATTTGCCATGTAGTTTTCAAGCATAAATTTATCAAAACACAGAACTGTTTACTAAATAGGATGACTTTACCTGCATTCGTATTTTAATATAAAGTTTTAAAAAACTATTATATTATACTAAATTAATATAAGATACCCATATTTTTGTTTGCCATTTTGTTTAAAATGTTTGCCAAATAAGTAAAAGCATGGGAACATATTTATTATATAATAGCATGTGAAAAAAGATCTAGTGATTATATAGCTATAGTAAAAGTAGAAATACTGTATTTTTAAAAAATGTTTCACATATTAGGGAAGAAAAGATAGAAAAATGCAAATCAAAATGTCATTATGACTGGAGGCAGGGGCCATGGAATGGTTTGCTGTTGCTGTTATATTCCATTTTCTGTGTATAAAGCTATATTTAATAAATATAAATTTTTTTCCCATAAAGAAAATTACATTTATATTTATGAAAAGGAATTTATGGGAGTTTAAGTAATCCTTCCCATATATACACATTGCCTCAGAATATAAATATATTAGTATAAATAAGAGCTTCACGTTGTAAACAAACTACTATTCTTGATGGCTTTTAGTATACTTTTCTGCCAAATGAGAGGAATCCATTTCATATTTTTGCTACTCTCACCTTGAAGGCAAAATAAACGGTAGCTAATTCACAGTGGGTGGCAAGGGGCGTTCGTAAAGCCAGGGACATTTATTTCCATGTCTTGAGTTCAATTCCTACTCTCAATCAAGTATTTCCCATAGTTTCATTTTTCCCTTCCTGGTGAAAACAGTAAAGCTCTCTTATTACTAAGCAACATGTTTATCTGAGCCACATTCTCTCAGTTATCAAATCCACAACAGTATGTGCAACAAAAGATGGTCTATCAGATGAGTTCTGTTTCCATAGCACAGGCCAACAGAAAGGTATGTGGTAACCAGGCTTATAAAGTAGGCTTTTGTTCTCATAGGGACCTCACTGATACCTCCAAATTCAGAAGGAAAACGTGTTCTAACTCTGCCTGTGTAATCTCATGAGGGCTCACGGTGTTGCTGCAATGTCTGTGGGATTAAAGGGTTGTTTGAACTGAACAAAGAACAAGGAGATCCAAAGAGTTCTTGAAAGATAATTGTCTTTGCCATTATACACAATATACACAATGAGGGAGAGACTTCAGGACCCTCCTAACCTAAATTGCCTTGAGGTGGCAGGACTAAGAAATCAAATAGATCTGGGGTTGACTCTGGCTTTTAACTCAAAATGGTGGTAACAAATGCATTTTTAACTTCTTTGAGTCCCAGTATGCTCATATGTAGAGTGAGAGAGATATAAGATGTTGTTGAAAATGATGAGGATTAAATGGGTAAATGAAAAGTGCCTAGTATATAATAGGTACTTAATAAAATGTTATTTCTTTTCCATGGAGGTTCAGGGTGTTCTGTAAAAAATAGTAAGGAAGGCTAGACAACTGTTCTGGAGAGAACAGTGGGATTGTGATTGTCTTTGTGTGCATGTGTGTGTGTGAGAGAGAGAGGGAGAGAACGTGTTTGTGTTATGAGTAGTAGTCAGAAAGAATCATGTGCGATGGTATGGTTCTATAATTAGCTGAAACCTACAAGATTTGGAAGAGAGACTTCCAGACTCCTGGTGTAAAAGTTACAAAGAAAGAGTAACAATTAGCAACCCATTTTAAAGAGTCAGCCATATCTAATTACAGGGTCATGGTATAGTCTAGTTGAAAGATATTACCAAATTTATTGTGTCCAGTTTTGTCATTTTTCAAGCAAAAACAAAAACCCCAAGTTTCAGAGAAGGGAAGGAAAGGGAATTTCTCAAGGTCACACAACACTTGGGGAGCAGAAATGGGATCAGGATATTTCCAGGCCCCTATATCTGGGAAAGTAAAGCCCTACTTGCCCTTTGAGAAACTGCTGACCCCTCTTTGAAATGCTTGTATAGATAGGCTCTGTGCTAGGTTCTGGGCAAAGCAAGGCATGGACCCACCCCTATCCTACAAATTCACATGGAGATGCTTACATTACATAGGATTCCAGCCCGTCACTATTTGTCATGGAGGGTTCTATGGAGAAGGTGTCTAGTCTGCTCAGCAAGGAGGATTTGGATCCTAGGCAATCACTGCAGAGGGTCAGTGATGATGCTTGATGGAAATTAAAAGAAAGAGATATGCGAAGAGTTGCAAGAATTCGGGAGAGTTTTATCTGACCATGTGACCTGAGGAAAGTCACTCAACAACCCCCTTTCTCACTTTCATTTTTGATTATGCTGTTTGAACGTCCCAGGTCCTCCCCAACATGGGACTGCAGGAGGTCATGGGAATGTCCAGGGATATATGATTTCAAGCTGCCAGTTGCATATTCAGGACTCCAAGCCCTTTTTCAATTTGTCCCCTCTCCTCAGAAACTTCTAGGTCTTCTTAAGAAGGATATCTTGGTATCGCACCTGGAATTTGAAGCCTATGTCTTCTGCACTGGGTATCAGATACCCATTCCTAAAAGAGAGAAACTAATAAAGAAGATTTTACATTACTCTGAGATCCTGGGCTTTGAGCTGTATGCAGGTCATAACGGAAATCCAGGTGGTCTCTCTTGCAGAAGAGTTTGAGGGTGTTCTCTTTGTGGTAGGAAGAATAAATTGGATATTTAGTAAGCTGCCCAACTGTGGTGGAGACTCCTAGGTGTTCACCAAAACCTCTTTCCTTTTTTTCCTAGGGAACACAATGAGACTACACTTCCCAGACTCCTTTGCAACCAAGCATAGTCACATGACTAGTTCTGGCCAACAGAAAGTGAGCAGAAATTATGTTGTCATGGCTGAATGAGGATGCTGAGGATCTATCTGCATGAAGGAAGAGCTACATGATGCAAAGAGCCCAGATTATGAATCACTAAATAATTGAATTACATGAGCAAGAAATCATCTTCCACTGTGTTACATTATTGAGATTTGGAGGTTTGTGTTATATCATATAGCCTACTCACTATATTTCATCAACTGAAGATGATACAATTACATATTTTAATATTCCATCTTAGACTTGATGAGATACAGTAGTACATGAATGCTAAGGGAGACTTATCAATATGCTTACATCCACACAACTAGTGTGTTCCTGATACTTCTATCCAAGACTCAATACTGGACCTAATCACAGAAGCTGTTATTCTTGACTAACTCATCCACAGCTTACTGTCATGTGCTATGGGATCATGGAATAGTATCTTTAGTATTTTGAATACTAACTCTCTAGATTCTTGAGCTAGGTTGGGACCAAAGGTTAACACCAGCTAGATTTGGAGGTGGTGGTGGGGAGGCTGGTAAACCTAGTAAACCACTGAGAGTCCTATTGTGTCCAGGAAAGAGAAAGATTCTATTTTGCAGAACTGAGCTCAATTTCAAGGCCTGTCAAAGTACAGAAAAGAGGTGCTGCAGCCTGCAGTGTTAGCATGTGTCACCATCAAACAACCTTTGGATGTTAGAGCTGCTGTCTGCATCATGCTGCTGTCTGCACCTGGTTGCCAGGGTTGTAATGCGCTCCCTGAACAGAAAATCAAGTAAATGCCCAAAACCCACAGGTAAAGGTCAGATTTATTAGAATATGTACCCATTCTGGTAGATAATGGGGAAAATATGCTGTAGGGAAAGCAAGTAGTTTAGATTCCTCCTTTGAGGCCAAGCTAGTAAAAATGATCTGGGTAGAAACATCAGAGATCAGCCTTATAGAAATGAGTAGTTTGATAATGCAACAGCAAATCCATAACTGAACATTGGAAATGGATACTGGGAAATTGAACACAAGATCCTGTGTTTTGGGGGGCATATAGTCCTGCATGAATCACAAATAATGATGGAGAATTCAAAGAAGTGCATAGCCCAGATCCTACTTGTGACTTGAATAATGGTTTGATTTTCTGCCTTTTTGGAGCTCAGAAGAATTAGGGATAATGGCGGACATTCTCTAGTCAGGATGATTTAGTTCTGCAGTCCAAGCTTGAAGAAACAGAGCACTCCTGCCAAGAAGTTAAAGAGGTAACAGTCTTTCAAAAACTGTCAGAGAAAGAGAAAGAGAGCTACCAATTATCCTGTGCTTGTTGGTTTTTATTCTTTTTATTGTAATTTTAACCAGTTTTGATGCTTTTAATAACATTGTGACTACTTCTGCTTCTAATACTACCTAGTATTTATGACCACTAGTTCTTAAATAATATCCAGTGAAAGTATTATAAATATAATACATGCAAGTGGCAAAAGGGTAACCATACAAAAATGTATAAAAGGAAGTATCCTTCTGTGTATGCTGGGTACCCAGGGACCACTCCTCAGCAGGAATAAGTCTCAAACATTTCCTATGTTACTTCAGAAATACTCTCTGCTTATATAAAGACATATAAATATATTTTAACAGATGTGGGATTTAATATACATACTGTTCCTCAACATGTTTTCATCCCTTAACACTGTGTCTTGGACATATTTCCTTGTTAGCACCTATAGAGTTATATATGTGTGACATACAAATTTGGCAGCCTGGAACAGTAGAAAGAGCATGGGCTATAATTAAGGAGACGTGAAAAGATTTGACTAAGAGATGATAATAGCTTCATTCTTTATAATACTGAAACTTTGGCAACACCCTAAATGTCCATTAAAATGAAATGTCATTATGGCATCATAGAAAAATATATTGCAAAACAACATGGTTTGTTTGATATTAAAATTTAATTACATTATACAAAATAGTTTTTAGACCGGATTTAGGACAGTTTTTATTTCTCATGCGCAATATGTGTAATTGATTCTTTTCCATAACAGCTTGTTCAAGCTTCTTGTTTCAAAAATTTGTCCTTATCACTCTAAGGCTATGTATTAAACATACTTTAAATTCTTATTCTGTATAGTTTCTGAGTTTGGTCTCAGAAGAGTGCACTTGAAGAGTGCTTATATTTCGTAGAGGCTGTGTTATTTTATTTTACCAATTAACTTGACTTAATGTGACCCAGGAAGCATATAATAAGACTAACCCTTATCTTGAACAATTCAAACAATTTTCTTAGCTGAGTTAAGAGGCAGAGCTGGAACATCTCAAGATGGAGAGGAAAGCAATAGGTGTTGCTATCCAGGTTTGACTTACCCTTGTTAGTATCTTCCTGCATTTTACAGGTGACCATCATCCTTAAAGTGCCTCTGCACAGGAGCTTTCACCCTCTTGTAAGAGGCTCAGCCACTGGATCAGGTTTGAAGGAACTGTGAAGTGAGGGAATGCTTGGAGGCTTGCCAAAGTGCTAGCCACTATCACTATTTGCTCCCCCATCCCTAGCCAAGTGTAGCACTAGGTTGACCCTTGTCATGTGCAAATGAGATCATTAACTTCCTGACTTGAAACCCTACCATCTTTTATCATTATACTAGATTAAAAGCTAAGGTCTTTCTCATGGCTCACAAGGCCCTACATGCTAGGACTCCTGCTCATCTCGCCTGCTTTATCTGTCCTCCTTCCTTCTAATCTCCAGGAATTCCCATTGGCCAAACCCAGCTGGAACCTGATAGGACAAGAGAATCTATTAAGGTAATCCACAGAAGTCAGCATATGGGAGAAGAGAGCAAAATGGAAGGAGTGAGAAGCAGGTTTAGAAGGCAATGAAAAAGATCCCACATGATAATTCCCCAAAGTTAAGAGGCACAGACTGGTTCCTTTGCTGAAATCCAGGACTTTTATGAGGAGGTAAGTCTTATCTTGCCTCAAAAGTTTATAGTCATTTCATGTGAGGAAATATGTATATGGTGTGGGGTATAGGAATGCTCACCCCCTCCCAGAAGACACTCTTCTTTTTAGCCCTCCACCCCATGGGGATCAGAAAATGCCCAAATAATGTGAGGGGCAGATTTTCATTCCCTTCAGGATAGACACCTGGGAAAACATTAAGAATCAGCTAGCCTGATCTATTCAAGGCAAACATTTTAGTCTGTAAGTGGAACTTGCTCATAACAAACCTGAAACCTTAGTCTAAGGCCCTTTGATTATCAAGATCCATGATTTTTTTAAAAAAATTATTTATGGATTGAACATTTTCTAACCAATCCATGCAGAATTCTATTATAAAAAGAATATAGAATTTTCTACCCAAGATGTACAAGTGTGCTTGAATGTGTGTGTGTGTAGAAGGAGGCCAGCTGGATTTTTGCATGCTTTTCCTCTTTTTCTTCATCTTAGCAAGACTTGAGATAGCCATTTGGAAAACAGTAATAGAGTCTTCGACATAGTCCCACTTCACTGCATGGACAGGGAACCCAAACCTAAGATTTCAAGTTCACGCAGGGACCAGAATTCTGATTCTTTTTAAACTTGCTCTAGGGCTCTGTCCAGCTCCCTTTCCTGTCTCCGTATGGTCTCTGTTATGATCACAGACACATCATTAAGCAGATCCAAAACGTATTTTGTTTGGAAAACATACCACATAGAGTGGGGCTAGAATAGGCAATGGGACAGATTGGAGGAAAGAGTGGTACATGTGCAAAGAAAAAAAGAAAAATAAGGGGTAAATATTAAACACAAAATGTGTTTGCTGGTGACTTTTCCTTCAAAAATGCCAAATGCTTATGTTTAGGAATGAGCAAGTCTTATCAACTCATTAATCAAAAAGAAAAGCTTCTCACTCTCACAGATGTTAAGGTTGAATCATTCTCAAGGCATGCAGACCATAGATGACAGGTATTCCATCAGCCTAAAGTATTTTTGGAAGCAGTGGCAGTCAGTGAAAACTGACCTGGTTACTAAAGTTGGTTGGAATGCAAATGGTTACCACAGGAAGTAGATGCTACTGAAGAAATTTTTGATCTGTCTGTTAAAAATAACCTAATGAGGAATTGGCCATTTGGGCTTATTTAAGTCTCTACATAATAACTAATGGCCTTATTTAAGTGGTTCTGAGAATAAGGCCAATCTGCCTGCTTTTGAAATTTAAAGCACATACCAAGTTGTGCACACAACTACCTTTTGGGACATTCTCTTATTGTGTCTCCAAGCTTTTGCATTTCCAAGTTTGGGCACCACATCTACCACTTCTGATGTGTGTGCATTTTCTTTTCCAGAAAAGCTCTAAATATTTACTGACATTGATTCTTAAAAGTAAAATTTTTAAAGTAAACAGTCATGGCAGTGATGCTGCATTACTGGAGAGGACAAGAAACTAGAGATTGGATTCACAACATTTGATTGCTCACAATTCTGCCTCAGCAATTGAAGAGGTTGGAGTATTATTAGTCATTGAAAGATAATCAGTGAGTCTTGTTTTATACCTAAACCCTTTGTTTCTGTCAACCAGCATGCAACTGCCTTCATCTTTTGTTGCTACTCTTACAAAAAGTTAAATCTAAGTTCTTGAGTCTGTCATCTTCCCACTCAGAAACTATTTATCTTCTGTATTTTCAGATATAAGTGACAGCCATCAGTATGTGGCTTCCTGACACACTCAGAAGCACATGGGAAACAGAGAATATGGTGGGATGATGGTGGTGGGCAGGAATACATGAAGGATGGAACAGACACATGTGAAGAACAATAACTCCACTCACAGACCTTTTTTTTTAGTTTGCTAAAGCTACTGAGATCAGTAGGGCTATGCTTCCTTGGAAGTCAGTAGAGAAAGATCTGTGACAGATTCCTCTCTGGGCTCCTGGTACTTCCTTAGCTTGTGTCAACATAACTTCTGTCTTCTTGTGGCGTTCTCCTCATGTGTGTGTGTGTCCAAATTTTTCCATTATATGAGGACATTGATCATATTGAATTAGGGGCCCATCCTAGCCAGTATGGCCTCATCTTAACTAATGCACCTATAACGTCCCTATTTCCCAATAAGGTCACATTGTGCAACTGGGAGTTAAGACTTCAACATATGAATTTGGGGCAGGGACAAGATTCAACTCATAAAGACCTCAGTACCTTCTGATGGTGAAATCACATCACAGAAAAATTCATAATAAACTTAAGTCAAGAAAATGTTACACAAAAAGAAAGATGGAGTAGTTGGACCCTGAACTAAGATTTAGATCTGTATTCTTTCTAGTTCTGTAACTACAGGCTCATTGATTTTTATTTTATGATTTTATTTATTTATTTGACAGAGAGAGATTGCACAAGTGGGCAGAGGGGCAGAAGGAGATGGAGATGTGGACACCCCACTGAGCACAGAGCCTGACATAGGGCTTGATCCCAGGACCCCGAGACCATGACCTGAGTTTAAGGCAAATGCTTAACTGACTGAGCCACCCAGGTGCCCTGCCTTTTTTTTTTTAATCTAAAAAAGGAGATGTTGAAAACTTTTGTTTTGAGATGGTTGGAATCAAAATAAATATGAAAGCCCCTTAAAGTTTCAAATTCTATTCAGGTAGCATATAGTATATGTACATAGTCTACTTAAAGTTAATATTATAGTAATTTATGCAAAATACAAAAACCTTGCAACATAAGTTCAGTTATTCTCCATTATTCTTCATACTATAGTTGTCAAATGTATTACATTTTCATACATTATAAATTTGACAAGATAATGCATTAAATTTCACAATCATATGTAATTTTATTTTTTAAAGATTTATTTATTCACTTTAGAGAGAAAGAGTGAATGTGGGGAGGGACAGAAGGAGAGGGAGAGAGAAACTTTAGCAGACTCCATACTGAGCACAGAGCCAGACATGGGGCTTGATCTCATGACTCTGAGATCATGACCTGACCTGAAGCCAAATGACTACACCACACAGCGGCCCCAATCATATGTATTTTAAACAATGTAAGAGAAAAAATATTATATTTACCCAAATATTTATCATTTCTAATGCCCTTTCTACCTCCTTGAAATCTGTGTTTTCCCTTAGTACCCTCATTCACAGCAGCAGATCTGTTGGACAAATTCTTAGTTTTGTCTTAATTGAAATGTCTTTATTTTGCCAAAATTCCTGAAGGATATTTTTTTTTCTGGATACAAAATTCCAGGTTAGCTGGGTTTATTCTCCCTCCCTTCCAGCACTTTAAAAGTGTTTTCCACTATCATCTGGCCACTGTGGCTTCAGATGAGAAGTATGCTATATTTCAGATCATTCTCTTATATGTAACTTGGCATTTTCTCTGGTACACCCGAGTTTTCTACTTTCTCTGATTTTTGGAAGTTTGACTATAACATGCTTAAGCATGGGTTTTCTTTTTGTTTACCCTGTTTGGAGTTTGCTGAGATTCCTGAATCTTTAAATTTATGTTTTTCATCAAACTGAGGAAGTTTTCAGCCATTATGGGAGTGTTAAACTTTTGGGAGGCTACCCCACCATTCCAGAAGCAGAATTTCTAAACTATAGTGGTTTAGAAGCTAAACACTGCCAGAGCTATCTTGAGAAGTCATTCCACATGGCATGTGGAAGTCAGAACCCCTGGGAACTGAATACAGACGTACCAAGAATTCCCAATTAAGATCTATACAATATGTCTCAAGAGGTGATGACAAGCATCTTTGTCAGCAAATATAAAGAGTGTACTGCAAGGATTTGAGCTTTGTATGGGGTTAGTGGATCCTAGCTGCCTGTGAAAACATCCAGAAATAGCTAGAAAGGTAGAAACTGGTGAGTTATCTGCCTGAGAGCATTTGTTAGTTAAGCTTGCCTAGTGGTGACCTCTCCTCCACGAGGTGTGTCTGTGGCTATGTGAGCCTGCAGGGATCTTGGATATGTGCTGATAGATGGTTCTGATTGTAAAAACGAAGGGTCATCTCTTTCTCTCTCTCTCTTCTCAAGATTTTATTTATTTGAGAGAGAGAGAAAGTACATGAGCAGGGGGAGTGGCAGAAGAAGAGGGGGAAGCAGGCAGGGAGCCTGATGTGAGGTTATATCCAAGGATCTGGAGATCATGACCTGACCTGAAGGCAGATGCTTAACCGACCGAGCCACCCAGGTGTCCCTGCCCCTTTTTTTCCCCATAAGACTTTACTAGCACAGATTCAGGCTCAAGATTCAGGGTCTCATCCACCTGAGCCATGAACTACTGAACAGAGGTTTGTGTGCACTCTTAAATGCCTGTGGTACTGCTTTTCTCTCTTCTTTCTTCTGAATTGATAAACGTAATTAAATTAAGTGTGAGAATGTAATATGGTATGACTTGTGGACACAAATTAGCTCTATCTGAATTAAGGATAATGGCCTTCTTATGTCAGAAGAAATAGTGATCGAAGATGGTAAACTAAGTATTTCAAGACATTCATACTCTGGACTCTGGGAACCAAACTCAGCATTACAGAGGGATGGGGTGGGGGGTGGGGGGTTGGGGTGGGGATAGGGTAACAGGGTGATGGGTATTAAGGAGGGCACATGTGGTGATGAGCAATGGGTGTTATATGCAAATAATGAATTGTTGAACACTACACAAAAACTAATGATATATTGTATGCTGCTAGCTAATTGAATGTAATAAAAAATAATTTTAAAAAAGAAAATTTGGGGGGAGGAGTCAAGATGGTGGAGAAGTAGCAGGCTGAGACTACATCAGGTAGCAGGGGATCAGCTCGATAGCTTATCTAAACATTGCAAACACCTACAAATCCAACAGGAGATAGAAGAGAAGAAGAACAGCAATTCTAGAAATAGAAAATCAACCACTTTCTGAAAGGTAGGACTGGCGGAGAAGTGAATACTAAGCGATGGGAAGATAGACCACGGTGGGAGGGGCCGGGTCCCGGCAAGCGGCGGAGTAACGGAGCACAAAATCAGGACTTTTAAAAGTCTGTTCCACTGAGGGACATCGCTCGAGAGGCTAAACTGGGGTGAAGCCCACGTGGGGTCAGCGTGACCCCAGGTCCGCAGGGTCACAGAAGGATCAGGGGTGTCGGAGTGTCACAGAGCTTGCAGGTATTAGAATAGGGAAGCCGGCTACAAAGACAGAGCTGAGGAGTGAGTTCTCAGCTCAGGGTTACCTTGAACCGGTCGCAGGCTGAGTGAGCTCGGAGCGTGGCTAGAGGCTGGGGATACGGGAGTGATTGGGCGCTGTTCTCTGTGGGCGCACTGAGGAGTGGGGCCCCGAGCTCTTGACTTCTCCGGGCCGGAGACTAGGAGGCCACCATTTTCATTCCCA
This sequence comes from Meles meles, assembly GCF_922984935.1. Classification (NCBI taxonomy): domain Eukaryota; kingdom Metazoa; phylum Chordata; class Mammalia; order Carnivora; family Mustelidae; genus Meles; species Meles meles. The sequence continues at coordinate 30,247,199 of NC_060069.1, read as the reverse complement.
TCCTCCAGAGCTCTACAGAAAGCATTCAGGGAACAAAATCTCCTGAAAGCGAACCCGAGTGGATTACTTAGCCTGGCCCCTGATAAGGGCGGTGCAATTCTGCCACGGGGAAAGACACTTGAGAATCACTATAACAGGCCCCTCCCCCAGAAGATCAATAAGAAATCCAGCCAGCACCAAGTTCATCTACCAAGGAGAGCAGGTTCAATACCAAGGAGAGCAGCGGAATTCCAGAGGAGGAGAAAGAAAGCACGAAACTCATGGCTTTCTCCCCATGACTCTTTAGTATTGTGGTTAAATTAATTTTTTTTTCAATTTTTTTTCTTCTTCTGCTAAATTTTTTTTAACTTTTACCCTTTTCTTTTTTAACGTTTTTATAACTGGTTTATCTAATATATATATACATACTTTTTCTTTATTTGTTTTTTTTTTAATTTTTTCTAAACCTCTTTTTATCCCCTTTCTCCCCACCACATTTGGGGTCTCTTCTGATTTGGTTAAAGTGCATTTTCCTTGGGTCTTTGCCACCCTTTCAGTATTTTACTTGCTCCTTCATATACTCTTATCTGGACAAAATGACAAGGCGGAAAAATTCACCACAAAAAAAAGAACAAGAGGCAGTACTGAAGGCCAGGGACATAATCAGTACAGACATTGGTAATATGTCAGAACTAGAGTGCAGAATGACGATTCTCAAGGTTCTAGCTGGGCTCAAAAAAGGCATGGAAAATATTAGAGAAACACTCTCTGGAGAAATAAAAGCCTTTTCTAGAGAAATAAAAGAACTAAAATCTAACCAAGTTGAAATTAAAAAAGCTATTAATGAGGTGCAATAAAAAATGGAGGCTCTCGCTGCTAGGATAAATGAGGCAGAAGAAAGAATTAGTGATATAGAAGACCAAATGACAAAAAAAAAAAAAAAAAAAAAAGAAGAACAAATGACGGAGAATAAAGCAGCTGAGCAAAAGAGAGACAAACAGCTACTGGACCACAAGGGGAGAATTCGAGAGATGAGTGACACCATAAGATGAAACAACATTAGAATAATTTGGATTCCAGAAGAAGAAGAAAGAGAGAGGGGAGCAGAAGGTCTATTGGAGAGAATTATTGGAGAGAATTTTCCTAATATGGCAAAGGGAACAAGCATCAAAATCCAGGAGGAGCAGCGAACCTGCCTCAAAATCAGCAAGAATAGGTCCACATCCCATCACCTAAGAGTAAAATTTACAAGTCTTAGTGACAAAAAGAAAATCCTGAAAGCAGCATGGGAAAAGAAGTACGTAACATACAACGGTAAAAATATTAGATTGGCAGCAGACTTATCCACAGAGACCTGACAGGCCAGAAAGAACTGGCATGATATATTCAGAGCACTAAACGAGAAAAACATGCAGCCAAGAATACTCTATCCAGCTAGGCTATCATTGAAAATAGAAGGAGAGATAAAAAGTTTCCAGGACAAACAAAAACTGGAAGAATTTGTAAACACCAAACCAGCGCTACAGGAAATATTGAAAGGGGTCCTCTAAGCAAAGAGAGAGCCTAAAAGTAGTAGATCAGAAAGGTACAGAGACAATATACAGTAACAGTCACCTTACAAGCAATACAATGACACTAAATTCATATCTCTCAATAGTTACCCTGAATGTTAATGGGCTAAATACCCCAATCAAAAGACACAGGGTATCAGAATGGATAAAAAAACAAAACCCATCTATATGTTGCCTACAAGAAACTCATTTTAGACACGAAGACACCTCCAGATTTAAAGTGAGGGGGTGGAAAACAATTTACCATGCTAATGGGCATCAGAAGAAAGCTGGGGTGGCAATCCTTATATCAGATCAATTAGATTTTAAGCCAAAGACTATAATAAGAGATGAGGAAGGACACTATATCCTACTCAAAGGGTCTGTCCAACAAGAAGATCTAACAATTTTAAATATCTATGCCCCTAACATGGGAGCACCAATTATATAAACCAATTAATAACAAAATCAAAGAAACACATCAACAATAATACAATAATTGTAGGGGACTTTTTAACACTCCCCTCACGGAAATGGACAGATCATCCAAGCAAAAGATCAACAAAGAAATAAAGGCCTTAAAGGACACACTGGACCTGATGGACATCACAGATATATTCAGAACATTTCTCCCAAGGCAACAGAATACACATTCTTTTCTAGTGCACATGGAACATTCTCCAGAATAGATCACATCCTGGGTCACAAATCAGGTCTCAACTGGTATCAAAAGATTGGGATCAATCCCTGCATATTTTCAGACCACAATGCTCTGAAGCTAGAACTCAATCACAAGAGGAAAGCTGGAAAGAACCCAAATACATGGAGACTAAACAGCATCCTTCTAAAGAATGAATGGGTCAGCCAGGAAAGTAAAGAAGAATGGAAAAAATTCATGGAAACAAATGATAATGAAAACACAACGGTTCAAAACCTGTGGGACACAGCAAAGGCAGTCCTGAGAGGAAAATATATAGCGGTACAAGCCTTTCTCAAGAAACAAGAAAGGTCTCAAGTACACAACCTAACCCTACACGTGAAGGAGCTGGAGAAAGAACAAGAAGGAAACCATAAACCCAGCAGGAGAAGAGAAAACATAAAGATCAGAGCAGAAATCAATGAAATAGAAACCAGAAAAACAATAGAAAAAAATCAATGAAACTAGGAGCTGGTTCTTTGAAAGAATCAATAAGATTGATAAACCCCTGGCCAGACTCATCAAAAAGAAAAGAGAAAGGACCCAAATCAATAAAATCATGAATGAAAGAGGAGAGATCACAACTAACACCAAAGAAATACAGACAATTATAAGAACATACTATGAGCAACTCTACGCCAATAAATTTGACAATCTGGGAGAAATGGATGCATTCCTAGAGACATATAAACTACCACAACTGAACCAGGAAGAAATAGAAAACCTGAACAGGCCCATGACCAGTAAGGAGATTGAAACAGTCATCAAAAATCTCCAAACAAACAAAAGCCCAGGGCCAGACGGCTTCCCAGGGGAATTCTACCAAACATTTAAAGAAGAACTCATTCCTATTCTCCTGAAACTGTTCCAAAAAATAGAAATGGAAGGAAAACTTCCAAACTCATTTTATGAGGCCAACCTCACCTTGATCCCCAAACAAAACAAGGATCCCACCAAAAAAGAGAACTACAGACCAATATCCTTGATGAACACAGATGTGAAAATTCTCACCAAAATACTAGCCAATAGGATTCAACAGTACATTAAAAGGATTATTCACCATGACCAAGTGGGCTTTATTCCAAGGCTGCAAGGTTGGTTCAACATCTGCAAATCAATCAATGTGATACAACACATTAATAAAAGAAAGAACAAGAACCATATGATACTCTCAATAGATGCTGAAAAAGCATTTGACAAAGTACAGCATCCCTGCCTGATCAAAATCTTCAAAGTTTAGGGATAGAGGGCACATACCTCAATATTATCAAAGCCATCTATGAAAACCCCACCGCAAATAGCATTCTCAATGGAGAAAAACTGAAAGCTTTTCCGTTAAGGTCAGGAACACGGCAGGAATGTCCATTATCACCACTGCTATTCAACACAGTACTAGAAGTCCCAGCCTCAGCAATCAGACAACAAAAAGAAATTAAAGGCATCCAAATCAGCAAAGAAGAAGTCAAACTATCACTCTTCGCAGATGATATGATACTATATGTGGAAAACTCCAAAATTGCTAGAACTTGTCCAGGAATTCAGTAAAGTGTCAGGATATAAAATCAATGCACAGAAATCAGTTGCATTTCTGTACACCAACAACAAGACAGAAGAAAGCGAAATTAAGGTGTCAATCCCATTTACAATTGCACCCAAAACTATAAGATACCTAGGAATAAACCTAACCAAAGAGGCTAAGAATCTATATGCAGAAAACTATAAAGTACTCATGAAAGAAATTGAGAAAGACACAACGAAATGGAAAAATGTTCCATGCTCCTGGATTGGAAGAATAAATATTGAGAAAATGTCTATGCTACCTCATGCAATCTCCACATTTAATGCAATCCCTATCAAAATCCCATCCAGTTTTTTCAAGGAAATGGAACAAAAAATCCTAAAATTTATATGGAACCAGAAGAGACCTCGAATAGCCAAAGGAATATTGAAAAAGAAAGCCAAAGTTGGTGGCATCACAATTCCGGACTTCAAGCTCTATTACAAAGCTGTCATCATCAAGACAGCATGGTACAGGCACAAAAACAGACACACAGATCAATGGAACAGAATAGAGAGCCCAGAAATAGACCCTCAACTCTATGGTCAACTAATCTTTGACAAAGCAGGAAAGAATGTCCAATGGAAAAAAGACAGCCTCTTCAATAAATGGTGCTGGGAAAATTGGACAGCCACATGCAGAAAAATGAAATTGGACCACTTCCTTACACCACACATGAAAATAGACTCAAAATGGATGAAGGACCTCAATGTGAGAAAGGATCCATCAAAATCCTTGAGGAGAACGCAGGCAGCAACCTCTTCGACCTCAGCTGCAGCAACATCTTCCTAGGAACATCGACAAAGGCAAGGGAAGCAAGGGCAAAAATGAACTATTGGGATTTCATCAAGATCAAAAGCTTTTGCACAGGGTTAGGCCAACAGACACATGAAAAAGTGCTCCACGTCACTCGGCATCAGGGAAATACAAATCAAAACCACAATGAGATATCACCTCACACTAGTCAGAATGGCTAAAATTAACAAGTCAGGAAATGACAGATGCTGGCGAGGATGCGGAGAAAGGGGAACCCTCCTACACTGTTTGTGGGAATGCAAGCTGGTGCAATCACTGTGGAAAACAGCATGGAAGTTCCTCAAAATGTTGAAACTAGAACTACCCTATGACCCAGCAATTGCACTACTGGGTATTTACCAGTGATCGGACCCAGTGATCCGAAGGGGCACGTGCACCCGAATGTTTATAGCAGCAATGTCTACAATAGCCAAACTATGGAAAGAACCTAGATGTCCATCAACAGATGAATGGATAAAGAAGGTGTGGTATATATACACAATGGAATACTATGCAGCCATCAAAAGAAATGAAATCTTGCCACTTGCGACAACGTGAATGGAACAATGGGGTAACTAGTGAAATAAGTCAATCGGAGAAAGACAACTATCATATGATCTCCCTGATGTGAGGACGTGGAGATCCAACATGGAGGTTGGGGGATAGGAGAGGAATAAATGAAACAAGATGGGATTGGGAGGGAAACAAACCATAAGTGACTCTTAATCTCACAAAACAAACTGGGGGTTGCTGAGGGGAGGTGGGGTTGGGAGAGAGGGAGGGGGTTATGAACATTGGGGAGGGTATGTGCTATGGTGAGTGCTGTGAAGTGTGTAAACCTGGTGATTCACAGACCTGTATCCCTGGGGATAAAAATACATTATATGTTTATAAAAAAAAAGAAAAAGAAAGGATGAATACCCAACTTCTGTAGCAACATGGACGGGACTGGAAGTGTTTATGCTGAGTGAAATAAGTCAAGCAGAGAGAGTCAAGTATAATATGGTTTCATTTATTTGTGGAGCATCACAAATGACATGGAGGACATTGTGAGATGGAGAGGAGAACAAAGTTGAGGGAAATTGGAAGGGGAGATGAACCATAAGAGACTATGGACTCTGAAAAACAACCTGAGGGTTTTGAAGAGGCGGGGGTGGGAGGTTGGGGAAACCAGGTGGTGGGTAATAGGGAGGGCACGTTTTGCATGGAGCATTGGGTGTTGTGCAAAAACAATGAATACTGTTACACTGAAAAAATAAATTAATTAATTAAAGAAGAAAAAAAGAGCAAATAAGTAAATATTTCAAGCAGTGATCAAACATCAGATTCAAACCTAGGTGACTGAATATAGCATGTGAAGACCTTTCACAGCAAAAGCAACGTTACAAGTTTATTATCTCCTTGAAATCTTAATTCCCAAGTCCTTGTCATGGTCTGCAAATACCCACAGATATAAAATTACTTGAAATAGATTGGTGTCCTCGTCCCAGATGAGCCACCTAATGGAAGTATAGCTGACATTACTAAAACGGGCAATACTTTCCACGGGGTATCAAACATCTGGCTTAAGACTTACAAATCTATGAAACTCCCAGATTGCTATTTCTGAAAGTGCCTGGCTCCTGACTACATTTGGCATGCAGGCTGGGGGTGGGGTAGGGAGCCGGGAATAAATTTATATTTGAACAAGGCATCTTTTTGAAAATTTCCCATTTTTTTTAGAACTTCCTGTTTTCTTGTGAATTATCCAGGTTATTGCTTTTTTTTTCCTTAAAAGATTTACCCTCACAAGAGAGATGCAAATAAGCATGCATGTATACACATATACACATGTACAGCAGATAAATTTATTTCTTCTAGAATGATCAATAATAAATTTTTTGTAGTTTTCCCTTTTTAAAATGCAAAGTGTGATGAAAAACTGTGCAACATTAAGTTGGTAACATTGGACCCATTTCATCATGGAAGTGGCAATGATTTGTCATCACTGGCATAGGTTCTTATTTAGAGAAGGGATTTGCATTCTCTGCTGGCACCAGCATCCCCATCCACAGATTTATCAAATGCCTTAGAACCCATCAAGTATCCCATACAATGTAGATTCAGGCTGAGCAACTAATTTCACAGCATGAAAATTATGACACTTGGCTCTCACCTCTGGAATTCTCAGGACTCCCCACATAGTCCATCACTGAGAAGGAGCTGGTCACTTAAAATGGTTATGTTGCTAAATGGAAAACAAACCCCTGCATGGTCAGGGTCCTCAGAATGTGCTATATATATTCTCAACCCACAGCAGATACACAGAACTTGAGAACAAAGTAGTAGTGATCCCTCTCATTTTTACTCTTAATAACCCATGGGTACAGTTTTTGCTTCCCACCCCAGAACCCTGGGATCTCTTGAACTAAAGGGCTTCATTCCCATGGGAGGGATCCTTCTACTGGGAGACAAAGAATGGCCCCATCAAATCTGAAACACGGGTTGCCCCTGGCCAGGTTGGCTTCCTCATGCCACTGAAACAACAGGCAAAGCAGTCATTGAAACGGGGTTAATAACTGTCTGGCATGATTGGTCCTGATAAGTAATGGGCAATTGGGTTTCTGCTATGAAATAGTTTGGAAGTAGTTTCTTGCTGTGATTAATTTCTAGGTTACCTTGCCATTTCCTGTTTGGATTCCTAGCATTTCCATCACCTGTGTAGTCAATTACCCCCATTAAATTCCCTCTGTTTTACATATTTAGAGTGGTCCCTTAAGACCTTGATTGAGGGGCTCCTGGGTGGCTCAGTGGGTTAAGGCCTCTGCCTTCGGCTCAGGTCATGATCCCAGAGTCCTGGGATCGAGCCCCGCATCAGGCTCTCTGCTCTGCAGGGAGCCTGCTTCCTCCTCTCTCTCTGCCTGCCTCTCTGCCTAGTTGTGATTTCTCTCTGTCAAATAAATAAAAAATATTAAAAAAAAAAGACCTTGATTGATACAGGTGTTGGTATCAGGAGTGGTCCCATGAAAAATCCCTCAAGGTAAGTTTCTAAGATTGATTTCTCATCTGTCTGAGCACAATTTCAGGGTTCTCTTCCTTAACAGATAGAAAATGGGGGTACCAGTATCTTTGGAATGTTCACTTTCTTCCTCTGCAGTAGAACCTCTGTATATTGTCTGAGCCCACCGCCACCCAGAACAACTATTAGTCCTGGCCTACCTGACTTGGACTATGCATACTCATGTGACTAAGACTGGCCAGTGGAATATAAACAGAAGTAGTGTGTGGTGTGTGATGAGCTATATTTGAAGGGAGGGGCTTGCACTTCCCTTATCCTTTTCTCTTTTCAGCTGTCTGGAATATAAAAATAGAGAATGAAACTCCAACAGACATCTTGGATTGACCTTTAGGACAGCAGAAAATAAAGCTTGAAGGATCCTTGGTCTCTGGTGAATTTAAAGAACTTTGTTATCAGCCCAAAGGCTGGATAAAATGAATGATGTTGTCAGTGGCTTGAGGGAGGCCAGGGACTCCTTCCCAGAAATAAACAAGATCCAATATCTTAACTTGAATCCATGAGGACACAGAATGAAGGACACAAGGAGGTCTCTTCTGTCCTATGGAAGGTAGATTCCTAAACTTCCTCTTATGCCCATTTGCCACATTGTGAAGGAGATAGAAGGGAGGAATTTCTGTGATAAAGAGTTTATCTTCAAATTCCCTGAATATGTACCCCCCAAAGACTCAGAAATCGAAAGAAAATGATTTAAACCAGAAGGGACTGAAACACCATCCCCTGGAGGAACATTCAAGGTTTATTTGTTTTTCCTTGCAACCCAGTGGGTGGGGACATAAAGGGGACATTAGATCAGTCATAGGAAATAAAGAAGCAACATCCTGTGTGAATATGTGGGTATTCATATAGTGGGTGTAAACATCTGGTCAAACTGAGTTTTATATCGCTGACTTGGTAGAATGCTGCAGTCATAGCTAGGAAGGAATTATACTTGCTAAAATCAGAAAATTCACAGATCATAGTATGGCTGAAGTTGTCAAGCAGAGCAAGCTTGTCATGTCTTGTATCGGGAGATTCTATGTTGTAAACAAAATCCTGAAGTGATGAAACAACAGAGACTTTGATGAGCTTTACATATAAGAATAATTCATATACCCTGCAGGGATCTCTGCCAATGCCAGTGTGAGCAGACATGTAAACAAGTTGTATAAACCTCAGAAAATGCCACAGCCCAGGCCCTGATAAAACCAAGATCCTGAGCCTTGCTGACAATGCCAGTCTTCTCCCATTGAAGCCCAAGTTCCATGAAAGCAGGGACAGTACCTGCTTTTGTTGACCATGGGTACCCAGTGCTCAGAACAAGGCCTGGCAAGTAGTAGCTGTTCAGTAAATATATGATGAGTGTGTGAATGAGTTCATAAATTTTTATTTTCAAAACTTTCTACTGTAAGGAGATGGCACATTGATATTTAGAAGGAAAGAATTAAATTTTTTTAAAAAGTAGATATGAACTGTAGTACTTAAAAAAACTTCCCTATTGATATCTCTAAAAGAAAACATTGGAAGATAATGAAGAAAACTATATACATTGGAGGAAGAAAGTTGTGACTTAAGCAGGGAAATACGAGGGGCTTAAGGGCTTCTAGGATGCAGGGACCCAGGACTACAACAGAGGTGAGGTGGGAGAATCATAGGCAAGGATGGGCACCATGGTGTCATATTGACTTTTATTTTCTCCCAAATATTTGGAGTGGCCTCTAGAGACAAAACACTGCTCTGGGCATTTTATTTCTGCATATACTTTAATCCTCACATCAATCCTGTTAGATAGGAATGATTCCTATTAAACAAGATCAGAGAGGTTAAACAACTTGCCCAAAGTCACACAGCTGAAGGTAGTGAGAGTTGATCCAAGCTGAGTCATCCACAAGCTTGGGCTTACATGTCTAGCCTCACCTGGAACACCTGCTCAGGGAGCACATTTCTGCTCACTAGCTATCTCTGTTCCTCTCTTACCCCAGGCTCTGGCTGACTTATTTCATTTAGCATTATACTCTCTATATCTATCTGTGTTTTTGCAAATGGCAACATTCTTTTTATGACTGAGTAATATTCCATTGTACCACATCTTTATCCATTCATCAATTGAGGAACACTTGGGCTGCTTCTGTAATTTGGCTACTGTAAATAATGCTGTAGTAAAAAAAAATCTATATCTATGACTCATAAGCACATGAAATCATGTTCAACATTAAATATCAGGGAAATGCAAATCAAAAACCACAATGAGATACCACTTTACATGTACTTGAATGGCTATAATAAAAAAGACAGACAATATAAAAAGTGTGGTGAGGATGTGGAAAATTGGAAACTTCATACACTGCTGGTGGAAAGGTAATATGGTACAGATAACTTAAGAAAACAATTTGGTGATCCCTCAAATGGGTAAACAGGGTTACCATATTACCTAGTGATTCCATTCCTAAGTATATATCCCAGAAAAATGAAAACATGTCCATACAAAAACTTGTACAGGATGCTGATAGTGGTATTATTTGTAATAATAGCAAAGTGGGAACAATCAAATGTCTCTCAACTAATAAATGGATAAATGAAATGTGGTATATCCATACCATGGAATATTATCTGACAATAAAAAGGAATTAAGTACTGATGCCTGCTACAACATGAATGGTCCTCAAAAATTAAGTTGAGTGAAGAAGCCAAGCATAGCAGACCAAATGTGGTAGGATTCCATTTACACAAAATGTCCAGAAGAGACAAATCTATAGTGAAAGAAAATAGATTAGTGGTTGGCAGGGATGGGGTTGGGGGTGGACACTAGAATTGACAGCCAGATGGTGCAGCACAATGAAAACTAGGGCAGTTCCCAGAAATCTATACTGATGAGGGATTGGCAGGAGTCCCAGAAGAGAAAGTTGCCATTACACAGTCACATGTCAATTACTTCCAGATTTCAAACTTTATTACTATAGTAATGTTTTGTTGCTAACAAAATCTATTTCTTATCATATGCTTGTTATAATTTTGAATGCTGTATATCTAGCTGGGCTTTCTTTATAACATTAGATAACACTTATTGACTATTTACTATGTTTTGGCAGTATATCTTGGTAGCTAAGAGGACAGACTCTGGAGCACCATAAACTGAGTTAACACCTAGCCTCACCACTTGCTATGTGACCCCCAGGAGAGGTGTGCATACTGCGATGAGTTATCCAAACCTGCCCTGGTTTTTGTTTATCTGTAAAATAGGAATAGTAGCACTGATATCATTGGGCTTTTGTGTAGTGCTGAGAACAATGTTGGTGGGTAGTAAGTATCAGCTATTTTTCTTTCTTTATTAATTGTCGAAAAATTTAGTTCTGTTTATTGTTATCCTGCCTGCCCCCAACAAACCAGTACATGGCCTAATTTAACAGTTCTATTTTATTGTTTCATTAAAAATATATATATTCTTTATTTTTATAGCATTTTTAGACTCATGGAAAACTATAATGGGAAGTACAGAATTTCCATATTGGCCCCCACAACACACACAATGTTTCCCTTATTATTAACATTTTGTGTTAGTGTGGTACATTTGATACATCTGATGACCCAACATTGATATACTATTTTAAAAGCCCATAGTTTATATTAGAGTTCACTTTTTGTATTGTACATAAATTAGGTTTTGACAAATGCACAATTGTTCATATCCATCATTAAAATAGCATATATAATAGTTTCATTGCCATAAAAATCCCCTGTGCTCTGCCTTTTCATCTGTCCCTTCCCTCAGACACACTGGCAATCACTGATCTTTTTACTGACTCCAGAGTTTTGCCTTTTCTAGAATGTCATATAGCAGGAATAATACAGTATGTAGGCTTTCCAGATAATCTTCTTCCATTCACTAATATGCATTCAAATTTCTTCCATGTCTTTTTGTGGCTTGATAGCTCATTTCCTTTTATCAATGAATAATATTTGATTGTCTGGATGTACCAATGAATAATATTTGATTGTCTGGATGTACGAATTTGTCCATTAACCTGCTAAATTACATCTTGGTTGCTTTGAAGTTTTGGCAATTATGAATAAATCTGCTATAAACATTCATGTGCAAGTGTCTGTGTGAACATATGTTTTCAGCTTATTGGGGTAAATACCAAGAAGCATTGATTGTTGGATTGTATGATAAGAGCATGCTTAGTTTTCTAAGAAACTGCCAAAGTGTCTTCCGAACTGGCTATCCATTATGAATACCCATCAGTAATCAATGAGAGTTCCTCTTGCTCCATATCCTTACTAACATTTACTGTTGTCAGCATTTTGGATTTTGGCCATTCTAATCGGTATATAATGGTATCTAATTGTTGTTTTATTTGCAACTCCCCGATGACATATGACATTGAATATCTTTTCATGTGCTTATTTGCCATCTGTATATCTTTTTGGGTGAAGCATCTGTTCAGTTCTGTTGCCCATTTTTTTCCATTTGGGTTGTTCATTTTCTTACTGTTGAGTTTTAAGTGTTCTTTGTATGTTTTGGATACCAGCCCTTTATCAGATATGTGTTTTGCAAAGATTTTTTCCCAGTCTCTGGCTTGTTCTTCCATTCTTTTAATATATTTGTTTTTCTAATACAATAATATCTTCTTTAACCTCGATGTAATTCTCTGCTCTTTTTCAGATTTATTTTAACTTTGTGAGTCAAGTGTTTACTAACTTAATTTCTTTATTTGCTTTTGTTTGAACATGAAAATATGCAAGCTTCTGTACTTTCTTCTTTGTACACTGTTGGCTAAATCCCATATCTTTTTTTTAACAATTAACAACTTAAAAATAATGATTAGAAGTGATAGAAATGTGGAAATTTTAAAAGTAAATTAGTATAAAAATGAAAAGAAGATATATGATATATGATGGACAATTATTAAAATTAAATGAGAGGATATGATGCAGTGAGCTGCAAGAGACTGATGCTTCCCCAAGACTGACTAAGGAGGCTGGATAAAATATAAAATCCCATCTGTTTGGAGACCATAGAGAACTGATGAGTTCTCTGGAGGCCAGAATTCTGGAAAAGGTGAAAAGAATGCAGATTGGTGAGTAGACATTCTAGAATAGTTCTGTCATCAGGGAACTTGCCAATTCTTGGCCCTGATCAAGGCAGAAGGCTAAGAAAGGAAGAGAACAATTGCTTATAGCCAGAGAAGCCAGAAGAAATTCTAACAATCTCCCAAATATGAAGAGGAAAGGTGGAGTTTAGGGTTGCCCAAAAAGCCACAAGACCCCCGTGGGAGAGGCTGGTAGTTGAAAGTGAGTCTGATGCTGTTGGTTTTCCTGGAGGTATTTGTCAAATTCTTAAACAGTACAGGAAAGAAATATAAGACACTGGGAAGAAAGACAAAGAACAAAGCAGATTTTTTAATGCTTTCATGGTACGGAGAAAATAAAAATTTGAGTTCAGGACTGACCAGAGGAGACAGGGCTAATAACAACCTTGGAGCTCAGTTAGGAACCCCAAAGGACCATAACCTAGAAGCAGTGGAATCAGAGGTAGATTAATTGTGCAAATAAGTACAACCCAACCTTGAATGAGCCCAGTCCCTGAGTGGATTAAGTTAATATATCACCACACTATCTGCTTGTCAGAGGAGAGACTGAGTCTTTATAGAGAATGAAAACCCCACTCAGAGTTGTTACAGTTTGACACACAATATACAGCACTCAATAAGGAATTATAAAGCTTCCCCAAGAAACTGAACCAAGAGACAAAGCAAACAATAGAAGCAGATTCACAGATGAGATAGTTATTGGAACTATCAGACAATGATTTTGAAATTTTTATAAATAACATGTTGAAGAAAAGAGATTTTTCACAAGAGAAATGCAATATGTAAACAATCAGATAGAAATCTGAGAGTTAGGGGGAGTCAAGATGGCGGGGAAGTAGGAGGAGGCACCGTTTCAACCTGTACCCTAAAGTGAGCTGATTACCTACCAAAGAACTCCGACCACCCATGAAATCAGCCTGAGATCAGAATTATACACGTCTGGATCTCTACAGGAGCAGAAGATGCCAGTGGCAGGTAAAGCAGACTGGGAGCGTCGGACTGATATCGGAAGATAAACAAAAGGGGGAGGGAGCCACCAGAGGTGACCGATTGGAAAGTAAAACCCCAATACAAGAGTGCCCTGCATCTGGGACCAACATTAACTTGGAGTCTGGTTGAAAGCACTCAAGAAACAAAGAGCAAAGGATCACGGGGGGAAATAGTGGGAACCTGGGCGGTTAGGGTCAGGTACCTAAGTCCCCGGACCCAGAACAGCCTCCCTTGGTGCTGAGCCAGAGAGAGTGTGGTAGAGAAATCAGGTCTCCATCCCTGACCCGCCAGCGTGCCCGAGAATGAGTGGAGTCTGGCTCCCATGAGGGGCTGGGAACCTGGCCAGATGGCAATCCTGAAATGCGAGTGTCCCACACCCTCCCTTCGGAGAGGTGCTCATAGGTGCTAGCCTGGAGCTCTGGCATCTGGAAAAACCAGACATTCCCAGCCCGGGACAGCGGGAAAATCTCAGTGTGCAATCTCTGCTCGGAACCTCTCTGGCGGTCTGGAGCTGCCTAGACAGCCACCGCTGCCCTGGTTTTGGGTACAATGAGGAGCTCCTGCATCCCCAGGGACAGTGACTCAGAACCGACTCTGCCAGCAGCTCTTGCAGAACATTCTGAGGCTTCTCTCTGAGAGGGAGGTCGGGATGCAGTTTGCTCTCCTCTAAAACTCCAAAAACCATCAAAAGCTGTCAAGGCGAGAGAAAACAGATGAAAGAACATAAAAACCCCCAGAGAACAAAAGCCTGAAAAAAAGAGTTTCCTCAGAGCCCACCCCCTTGAGGGGAGCGGGAGGACCTAACTCAGGGAACATCATTGTCTGAAAACCCACGTGGCAGGCCCCTCCCCCAGAAAACCAACCAGGAAGGAAGAAAAAAAAAAAGACTACAAGAGGACAACCACCACTACTTCATAAATACAACTTTTATTTTTAACTCTTTACCAATATTCTGGTTCTTTTTTTTATACATACAGATAATTTTTTAACCTATTTACCATCATACTGAGATGTCCAGTACATCAAACTCTTTAATAACCTTCTAACCTGAACTTTTTGATACATACACCCGTGTTTTTCTTTTGCTTTTCTATTTTTTTAATTCTTTTTAAATTTTAACTTAGTTTAGTCTAGCTTATTCTTTTTTAATTTTTATTTTCTACTATACATATAGAGTTAAACTTCAAGGTAATCCCCTTTCCCCAATCAATGCTACTCCTATATGCAAACCAGTTTCTAATCCCCCTGTAACATAGGAAAGTTGAGTCCCTTAACAAAAACAACAAGGTACCTTCAGGAAGAATCAAAATAACCTTCCTCACCCACACTGAGAATTTATAACCACTCTCCCAATTTTTCCTTCTGTCAGTGTTTCTGTGTTTGTCCTGATAATATACAAATCTTATACTTGGGGTTCTTTCTGATGAGGTTCTTCCCTTTTTTTTGCTTATATATATATATATATATATATATATATATATATATATATATTCTCTTGTCATATACTTTTATCACTCTTTTTGTTTGTCTGTTTTTGTTTGTATACTTCACAAACCTTACCTTGTGGCCCATTTGGGCTGAGCCTTCTCTTTTATTTCCCTTTTTTTCCTATCTCTCTCTCTCTCTTTTTTTTTCCTTTTTTCTTTTCCCCTTTTTTTCTTTCTTCTTCTCTATTTCTTTTTCTTTTCTTTTTTCTCTCATTTGGGTGGGGAACCCTGATTGCACAGAAGCGTTCCAGGGTGCACATTGACTGCACCACAATCGATAAGTCCAGCTGCATCTGTTCACTCATCTCTTACCAAAATGACTAGGAGGAGGAATACCCAACAGAAGAAAAATACAGAGGATGGGCCTTCTGCAACAGAGCTAATGGCTATCGACATAGACAATATGTCAGAAAAGGAATTCAGACTAACAATTATCCAGGCAATAGCTAGGTTGGAGAAAGCCATGGATGACCAAACAGAATTGATTAGGGCAGAACTGAAAGCCACCAGGGATGATGTTCACAATTTTAGGGCAGAACTGAAAGCCACCAGGGATGATGTTCAAAATGCTCTCAATGAGCTCCAATCTAATCTAAATTCTCTAAAAGCTAGGGTAACTGAGACAGAAGATAGAATTAGTGATCTGGAGGACAAACAGATAGAGAGAAAGGATCAGGACGAAGCCTGGAACAAACAGCTCAGAAGCCACGAAAACAGAATCAGGGAAATAAACGATGCCATGAAACGTTCCAACGTCAGAATTATTGGAATCCCTGAAGGGGAGGAAAAAGAAAGAAGTCTAGAAGATATAGTGGAAGAAGTTGTCTATGAAAATTTTCCCAATCTCACGAATGGAAACAATGTTCATGTACTAGAGGCAGAGAGATTTCCTCCCAAGATTTTAGATTCTCGAAAGTCCTCATGACACCTTATATTTAAAATGAGGAATTATGTTTCACGACAGACCCTCTTAAAAGCAGCTAGGACAAGAAGCTCCTTACATACAGAGGAAAGCCCATTAGAATAACGTCAGACCTTTCCACAGAGACCTGGCAAGCCAGGAAGGGCTGGCAAAATATATTCAGAGTACTAAATGAGAAGAACATGCAACCAAGAATACTCTATCCAGCAAGACTGACATTTAAAATGGATGGAGAGATAAAGAGTTTCCAAGACCGGCAAGGCTTAAAAGACTATGCAACCACCAAGCCGACACTGCAGGAAATATTAAGGGGGGTCCTATAAAAGAGAAAAATCCTAAGAATATCATTGAACAGATATAGAAACAATCTACAGACAGAAAGACTTCAAAGGCAACACGATGTCAATAAAAACCTATCTCTCAATAATCACTCTCAATGTGAATGACCTAAATGTGCCCATAAAACGACACAGGGTTGCAGATTGGATAAAACGACAGGACCCATCCATATGTTGTCTACAAGAGACCCATTTTGAACCTAAGGATACACCCAGACTGAAAGTGAAGGGATGGAGAGGCATCTTTCATGCCATTGGGCCTCAAAAGAAGGCCGGGGTAGCGATTCTCATATCAGATAAATTAGATTTTAAACTAAAGACTGTAGTCAGAGATACAGAAGGACACTACATAATTCTTAAAGGGACTATCCACCAAGATGATCTAACAATTGTGAATATCTATGCCCCCAATATGGGAGCACCCAATTACATAAGAAAACTATTAATCAAGATAAAGAGTCATATTGATATGAATACAATAATAGTAGGAGGTCTTAATAGGCCTCTCTCAGAAATAGACAGATCATCGAAGCAGAAAATTAATAAGAGCATTGAATGCTCTTGAAATTGAAATAAGAGCATTGAATGAAACATTGGACCAGATGGACCTCATAGACATATACAGCACATTCCACCCTAAAACAACAGAATACTCATTCTTCTCAAGTGCACATGGAACCTTCTCCAGAATAGACCACATACTGGGTCACAAAGCAGGACTCAACCGATACCAAAAGACTGACATTATTCCCTGCATATTCTCAGATCACAATGCTTTGAAACTGGAACTCAATCACAAGGAAAAGTTCAGAAGGAACTCAAACACCTGGAAGCTAAAGACCACCTTGCTTAAGAATGCTTAGATCAACCAGGAGATCAAAGATGAACTTAAACAATTAAACCAATGAGAATGAAGACACTTCGGTCCAAAACCTATGGGATACAGCAAAGGCAGTTCTAAGGGGGAAATACATAGCCATCCAAGCCTCCCTCAAAAAAAATTGAAAAATCCAGAATACACCAGCTGTCTCTACACCTTAAAGAACTGGAGAATCAACAACAAATCAAACCAACTCCACATGCAAGAAGGGAAATAATCAAGATTAGAGCAGAGATCAATGAGGTAGAAACGAGAAATACAGTAGAACGTATCAATGAAACTAGAAGCTGTTTTTTTGAAAGAATCAATAAGATCGATAAACCATTGGCCACACTAATCCAAAAGAAAAGAGAGAAAGCCCAAATTAATAAAATTATGAATGAAAAGGGAGAGATCACAACTAACACCAAGGAAATAGAAACAATCATCAGAAATTATTACCAACAGTTATATGCCAATAAGCTAAGCAACCTAGATGAACTGGATGCATTCCTGGAAAACTACAAACTCCCAAAATTGAACCAGGAAGAAACTGACAACCTGAATAGACCGATATCTAGTAATGAGATTGAAGCAGTGATCAAAAACCTCCCAAGAAACAAGAGTCCAGGACCTGACGGATTCCCTGGGGAATTCTACCAAACTTTCAAAGAAGAAATAACACCAATTCTCCTGAAGCTGTTCCAAAAAATTGAAGCAGAAGGAAAACTTCCAGACTCTTTTTATGAAGCCAGCATTACCCTGATCCCCAAACCAGGCAAAGACCCTACCAAAAAGGAGAATTTCAGACCAATATCACTGATGAATATGGATGCAAAGATTCTCAACAAGATCCTAGCAAACAGGATCCAGCAGCACATTAAAAAGATTATCCACCATGACCAGATGGGATTCATCCCTGGGTTGCAAGGTTGGTTCAACATTCACAAATCAATCAATGTGATAGAGCAAATCAATAAGAGAAGAGAGAACCACATGGTCCTCTCAATTGATGCAGAAAAAGCATTTGACAAAATCCAGCATCCGTTCCTGATGAAAACGCTTCAAAGTATAGGGATGGAGGGAGCATTCCTGAACTTCATCAAATCTATCTATGAAAGACTCACAGCAAATATCATCCTCAATGGGAAAAAGCTTGCAGCCTTCCCGTTGAGATCAGGAACACGACAAGGATGCCCACTCTCACCACTCTTGTTCAACATAGTATTAGAAGTTCTAGCAATGACAATCAGACAACAAAGAGAAATAAAATGTATCCAAATTGGCAAGGAAGAAGTCAAACTCTCTCTCTTCGCAGATGACATGATTCTTTATATGGAAAACCCCAAAGACTCCACCCCCAAACTACTAGAACTCATACAGCAATTCAGTAACGTGGCAGGATACAAAGTCAATGTTACAGAAATCAGTGGTTTTCTTATACACTAACAATGAAAATAGAGAAAGGGAAATTAGAGAATCGATTCCATTTGCTATAGCACCAAGAACCATAAGATACCTGGGAATAAACCTAACCAAAGAGGTAAAGGACCTGTACTTGAGGAACTACAGAACACTCGTGAAAGAAATTGAAGAAGACACAAAAAGATGGAAGATTGTTCCATGCTCTTGGATTGGAAGAATAAACATTGTTAAAATGTCTATACTGCCTAGAGCAATCTATACTTTTAATGACATTCCAATCAAAATTCCACCAGTATTTTTCAAAGAGCTGGAGCAAATAATCCTAAAATTTGTATGGAATCAGAAGAGACCCCGAATTGCTAAGGAAATGTTGAAAAACAAAAACAAAACTGGCGGCATCACATTCCCCAATTTCAAGCTTTACTACAAAGCTGTGATCACCAAGACAGCGTGGTACTGGCATAAAAACAGACACATAGACCAGTGGAACAGAGTGGAGAGCCCAGATATGGACCCTCAACTCTATGGTCAAATAATCTTCGACAAAACAGGAAAAAATATTCAATGGAAAAAAGACAGTCTCTTCAATAAATAGTGCTGGGAAAACTGGACAGAGACATGTAGAAGAATGAAACTCGACCATTCTCTTACACCATACACAAAGATAAACTCGAAATGGATAAAAGACCTCAACGTGAGACAGGAATCTATCAGAATCCTAGAGGAGAACATAGGCAGTAACCTCTTCGATATCAGCCACAGCAACTTCTTTCAAGATAAGTCTCCAAAGGCCAAGGAAACAAAAGTGAAAATGAACTTTTGGGACTTCATCAAGATCAAAAGCTTCTGCACAGCAAAGGAAACAGTCAACAAAACAAAAAGGCAATCCACGGAATGGGAGAAGATATTTGCAAATGACAGTACAGACAAAAGGTTGATATCCAGGATCTATAAAGAACTCCTCAAACTCAACACACACAAAACAGATAATCATATC
The DNA here is from genome assembly GCF_922984935.1 of Meles meles. NCBI lineage: Eukaryota > Metazoa > Chordata > Mammalia > Carnivora > Mustelidae > Meles > Meles meles. The sequence goes on along the minus strand of NC_060069.1, from coordinate 30,227,478 downwards.
CAAAAATGGGCAGAAGATATGAACAGACAATTCTCCAATGAAGACATACAAATGGCTAACAGACACATGAAAAAATGTTCATCATCACTAGCCATCAGGGAGATTCAAATTAAAACTACATTGAGATACCACCTGACACCAGTTAGAATGGCCAAAATTAGCAAGACAGGAAACAACGTGTGTTGGAGAGGATGTGGAGAAAGGGGAACCCTCTTACACTGTTGGTGGGAATGCAAGTTAGTGCAGCCACTTTGGAGAACAGTGTGGAGATTCCTCAAGAAATTAAGAATAGAGCTTCCCTATGACCCTGCAATTGCACTGCTGGGTATTTACCCCAAAGATACAGATGTAGTGAAAAGAAGGGCCATCTGTACCCCAATGTTTATTGCAGCAATGGCCATGGTTGCCAAACTGTGGAAAGAATCAAGATGCCCTTCAACGGATGAATGGATAAGGAAGATGTGGTCCATATACACAATGGAGTATTATGCCTCCATCAGAAAGGATGAATACCCAACTTTTGTAGCAACATAGACGGGACTGGAAGAGATTATGCTGAGCGAAATAAGTCAAGCAGAGAGAGTCAAGTATCATATGGTCTCACTTATTTGTGGAGCATAACAAATAACATGGAGGACATGGGGAGATGGAGAAGAGAGGGAGTTGATGGAAACTGGAAGGGGAGATGAACCATGAGAGACTATGGACTCTGAAAACAACCAGAGTGTTTTGAAGGGACGGGGGGAGGGTGGGAGGTTGAGGAACAAGGTGGTGGGTAATAGTGAGGGCACGTACTGCATGGAGCACTGGGTGTGATGCCAAAACAATGAACACTGTTATGCTGTAAATAAACAAATAAAAAAAAATTTTAAAAAAAGAGAAATCTTAGAGTTAGAAATGAATGAAATTACCCTATGACCCAAGAATTCTACTCCTAAACATATACTGAGCAGAAATGCATCTATGTATTCTCTAAAGATGTGTGTAAGTATACTTTTAGAAGTTTAGTTTATAATAGTCCTAAACTGGAAACTACTCAAATGTCTGTCAGTGGGTGAATGAATAGACCAGATCTGATATATGCCTACAATGGAATACTACAGCAATAAGAAGGAAGAACTATCAATACACTAAGCTCTTCTTTCTTCTTGTCAAGCTTGTCCCTCTCTGATTTTTCCTCAGAACAAAACTGTGGTCAGCGTTGATTACCCTGATTCTTGCACATATACTCTAATAGCAAATCAAGTTCGCTCTGCTTCCAAAACATGTTTCGCTCAAAATATGAATTTCTTTTTTAAAACTTTGAATCCAGCTATTTCTCATGACTCCCCAGCCCTCACACCATGATCATCTCTCTCATAGAGCCTTTTGTTGGGCTTCCTGCTTCTGCATTTACCTGCCTAACCTTCTTCAATGAAAGTTTTCTGGAGTGTACCTCCAATCACTTATGTCACTTGCCCACAGCCATCCAATGATGTCCGTCTCACACCAAATCATATCCTGACCTACCAGGCCCCATATAACTTCTCTTCTCTTGCCAGGCTCCAGGGCTACAAGACCCCAACTCCCCAAATCCCTTTTTAGGAATGTTCTGTGATCTTCTCCTCAGTGTTACCTTTGACTAACAGAGCCTCCTCACTTGGAGGTGTCTGGAAGGTTAATTCCCACTCCCAGGGAACCAATGATTAACATAAGACTATAAAATACTATCCCCTTGCCTCAAGGTGGAACATTATTGGGATAAAATACATAATCTAGGGCTGGCTAAGGTTTAGGCCATAGCTTGACTTCACCTGGACTTACATCCTTGCCCAACTACTTCCCCTGCCTCTTTTTGCTTCCCTCCTGCTCTCCTAACCCTCCCCCAATAAACCACATGTATCCAAATCCCTTTCTCAGACTCTACTTCTAGTTAATCTAACCTAAGTCACAAAGCTACTGCAGAAGAAGGCACAGTGATTTGGTTGAAGAAAAGGGCTTTTATAGCCAATTTTCTGTGCTGTTTGTAAGGTAGGTTGCCCATTTCTTACAAAGTGCCCATTCAGGGCTTACAGATTTGGGAATACAAAAACCTTGTATCTTTAATAAGCCTACTAGTTAAGTAACAAAATTTTAAATAAAATTGATTAGCATGGGCAAGGGTTAAACTCTCAGACATCATTTCAAGCAGGAAAGTCTTGGCATATGGTCAACTTGAAAAGTTCAAAGTCTGGAAGCCAAGCCAAGATAGAGAATACCAAGATAAGAAGTCCATAAATCTTATAGCAAAAGTAAGGAGTGGTTTCTCCTTTGAGTAATTTTACATTTAAGGAGGCTTGATGGAAAAGTTCCAGGGAAAAGGCCAAGTGTTCCCAAGAGGAAAGACGTAGAACCTATCTTGATCCAATTCCTGGGGAATGGGGGTGTTAATTTCTCAGGCTGCTGCTTGGTGAGGCAGCTTCCAGCAGCCAAGGACAATCTAGGGAGTTTGCTCATATAGCTGCAGTGATTGTAGTGGTGGGAGATGGGTATGCCAAGTGGTAAAGAGAATTCAGGAGGGCATCAGCAGGATTTATCATATCCTGCCCTCACTAAAATCTGTTAAGGGAGTGGGATATCAATCTCTAAGAGAGATAATAAGAAGCAGATTAAGGCCACTCTGCCTTTTACTTCTCTGAGAGTAGCGATGAGTTTGGGTCCTTTTGCTTTATAAATATCCAATCCGTTCTTCTTGGGTTTCCCATCATCAGAAGTTTTCCTCTTTACACCAAAATTTGGACTTGCATAAACTCCTTATTCTTACCGCCCAAAGCATTAACCCAGTATGAGTTCAATTTCTCACATAAGCATATTTAGAGAACTGTCCCCAGTGAGGATCTCTGGAGCCCCCAGACCAAGCAGACTATCCTCCCATGCTCATCTCATGACCTTCTCAGCCATGATAATGTGACTGTGCAGGAGGTTTGATGTAAATCACGACTTGAGTTGAACTTCTTGGCGAGTCCCCCACTCTCTTTATTTTAGTTTAATTTTGTTTGAATCCAAGTATTACACTTACATAAATTTAAAGTTCAATGTCCCCAGAAAGAAGGTTTCCAGTCTCCTTCCTGAGATGCGTATGTCTGACACCAGAGTTCCCATACCAGATAAGAAATGAGGTATGTGGGGTGCCTGGGTGGCTCAGTGGGTTAAAGCCTCTGCCTTCGGCCCAGGTCATGATCTCAGGGTCCTGGGATCGAGTCCCATATCGGGCTCTCTGCTTGGCGGGGAGCCTGCTTCCTCCTCTCTCTCTGCCTGCCTCTCTGCCTACTTGTGATTTCTCTCTGTCAAATAAATAAATTAAAAAAAATTTTTTTAAAGAAATGAGGTATGTGAGGTGTCATCACCCAGAACATGCCCCACCCTCAGCTGTACAAGCTTTCTCCATCCTCCCACCAGTATGTCCCTGGGCTGCATAGGGTAAGGGATAGATCTGATGGATGGGTTCTATCAGCTCCACGTTCAAACTACCAGCAAATCCTTTTCAGCTTCACCCCACAAACACACTCCCCTTCACCTCCCCCCACCTCCACCCCAGTAATTAGTATCTCTAATTCCTGCATCTTCTTTGATTGTGATGGAAGTTCACTTGTTTGTTTTTTGTTGTTGTTGTTGTTGCCTTCACCATCTGCAGCACCAGGTTTAAGATCCACCTGGTTAGCTAAGCCAGTTACCAGCTAACTAACTATTTCACTTTTAGCCTTTGTGAATTTTTGGAAATCTATGTAATCTCTAGTTTTGTTTGACTGAACGGCTGCTCTCTTTGTTCTCATGGATTGATGGACTTTTTATTCTTTGCCTCTCACTTGAATGGGTTTGTAAGGGAATAGACATATATGCTTAAGTTTAGCCTGCAGTATTTCTGGCCCATACTTTTCAGAAATTTGTATGTTCATTAGCCTTCCTCCATGGGCTCCTTACTCACACCCATAATAATTATCCAGACAAACTGAGGTGTGTTACAGAAACGATGTGATTTTAATTTTTACCTTTGAATACAGACCCAGGGAGAATGGAAGGGGAAAGTCTGGGATGGGGAGAGGCCACCTGATTTCCACCACACTCCTGCCCTGTTCATGCTAGCATCCCCTCCATCTCAGAATCCAACCTTAAAATAGGCTCTTCCAAAATTCATTAGAGTGAGGTTTTCCTTCATTCTAGATGTTCCTATTTTTTCAAAGGTGAGCTGTGAAAAGTTGTTTCTATTAACTTTTGTTGTGAACAATGATCTCTTTAAATTTACAGAGAGCTTGTTCAGAAATAACAATAATCTGTCATTTCTTGCTGGTAATAAAAAAACCATACAAGTCCTACCAAAAAGTGCCCTTCGACTGTGCTTGGCTGGGTCCAGTTCCAGAATACAATTTTTTCTTGAAAATATGGTCCTATTTCTAACTTGGTTAATTTTTAAATCTGAAGTGTGACCCCATGGATGGCCATTAGGGGTTGCAAGAACTTTATCTGCAGTGGCCTAAAGAATGTCGCTCAGATCTTTTTCCATTTAAAGGGCAGTGGACTTTTTCTTATGATTTTTTTTTAGAAAAACATTTCAAACCACTGTACATTTTTATATGTATCATCAAATGCAAACAAAGGAAGAAAGAAAAAGGAAAATACTAATAAATACCAGATTACTGGTCCATGTTTCAACATGAAACCATTCTTTCCTTTATTCAGCGAATGTTTATTAAGCACCTACTACTCACCAGGCACTGACCCCAATGCTGGGGAGTCAGCAACAAGCATGCATTCATGCATGTCTCCCAAGAACACAGCTTGTTTTCTCTTCCTCATATTGTCTATAAGAATTCTGAATTCACTGAGACTTCCAGCAGATGACATCAGAATATTTCAGGGAAATTTTTGGCTAAAAGTTACAGGAGAATCCTTTCCCTTAGCTAGGTACCAAATGAACTAACACGTTCCTTTAAGAAGGTCACAGGGAGCAGACACCAATCAGCAAAGGTTTGGGACAAAATTCAATATTTTTCCTACTCAAGATACCATTAGTTAAAAATCTGAGGATATCCTCCGTTTCCCCTCTGTCCTCTGCTGGTGATGCAGCCATCCTTTAATTGTTTCAAATCGCAATCATACCTGCCCTGGGATCACCTAAGTTCACACTGCCCCCGCCCCCCAGTCTTGGGAGGAGACAAATAATTTCATCCACTATGAAGCACCATTGACATGAACCAATCAGTGACTCTCCCTCAGGATAACCTGCATCCTTACTTTATGTCTAGGATGACTAATGGTGAAGAAGCTTATTCCAGCTTCTGCTTTTTAATTCAAGGCTTTGTCTACTTTCTGAGGGGGTATTTCAAAGTAACAAGTGAGCAAAAATTTTATATGGTGGTGTAAGCACATCACATTCATTCATTCTTTTCCTTTCTCATAACATGAAATTAACCTCAAGGAAATGGAGTGACCCAGGTATTGCTGTATCCTGCTCTCCTGTTGACAGTTTACCATCCCATGTTCCCAGATCATAAAATTTTAGCACGTGGCAATGGTTCTCTGGGTCTGACAAGGAACCAAGATCTCGGACATATGCTCATCTTTGTATGGGCTTTGGTGGGAAATAAGTCCACCCACAACTCCTGAGCAATGTTTCTTATTAATTGTAACACTGAAAAGAAACTGATTAACTCCCTCAATTCCAATGCAAAAATAACTATAAACAAACCAACCAATAAATAAATACTCAGATGCTCCTCCTGGAACAAACAAATGTAACCAAGAGGGTGGAGCTGTGGGCAGATCTTGGATGGGAACCTCAGGGCAGTGGTGGAAGCAGTTCCCAGAAGAATGGATTGCTCTTGAAGATAAAGCCATGGTGTCCACTGTGGCAAAGGTCACTGTTCCTTTTTAATAGAAAATTAATTCTGGCTTTTGGATATGGAGCTGTTTTAGGTGTGCTCGACGTATATTTAAAAAAAAAAAAAACCCTTTGACTTTTCTTCTGATTCAGTAAGAACATACAAAAATTTTTAAGAATGGGTCCTGGTTAAAATTATACAGAGAAATCCTTGGAGTCAACCCATATGGTACACTATATAAAGGTAAAATGCCATCAAATATCACTGATCCCAAAAACCTAAAAAATGAATCTTTCATCTAGCATAAATGAAACATAGTACAATTCCCAGTGAAAGACATACTTTCCCTGACCCCATTAAATAGCTTGTTTCTAGGCCCCTTAGATTCCCAACTTTGATACCTGTGGGCTAGTAGCAGCAGAAAAGAAGCTCAGTTTTAACTGTCCGGTCTATAGAAAGAAGGGTGTTCTCTAGAGAAATGCAGTTTGAAAGTATCTGAATTTGGCACCTTTAAGTTATCAGTGGCAAACAGGAAGATCCTGCATCTGGCAGGGGAAAGATTTTCAAAAATGAAAGGAGTTTAGTTCCTACAGTCTGCAAAAGCTCTAAATAAAAAACTTTGGGAATGGCAAAAAAGTATTTGTGGCTGTTTCGTTTGAAAGAATGGGTTTTTGCTTTGTTTTTATGAAAAGATTCATCCTGTAATTAACAAATGTGAAGAGGAATTTTAAAACATTTTAATTTCACACTCAAAATTAAATTAAAATGGTTTAACTTGTATTTCCAAAGATCAGAGCAGATTTTAATTTCTCAGAGATTGTTGCATAATACCTACTGAGGAAAAAAAATTTATCGAGGTTTAACACCCGTCTCAAGCATACAGCTGTATGAATTTCTACATCTGTATATATCTATGTGGGCACTACTGATATCAAAATACAGAACATCAACATCACAGAAGACTTCTCATGCCTCCGTATGGTTAATTCCTACCCCTACCTTGGCCCCAGAGGTAATTTCTGTTTCAACTTTTATGACTATTTGAATTTCATGAAAATGGAAAATTTTGGTATATTCTCTCTTATATCTGTCTTCTTTCACTCTATGTTATTTCTCTGGGATTCACCCATGTTGTTTCACATAGCTGTGATTCATTTGTTCTCATTATTCTGTATTATTTCAGTGCATGAATAGACCACAATTTCATTATCCATCTACTGTTTTTCGGTAGACTTATGCATTCATTTCTCTTAGACATAGCCCCACTAGTGGAATTGCTGAGTCAGTGGGTAGGAAGCCATTTAGTTTTATGAGATAATGACAACCAACTCTCTAACATGATTGTGCTAATTACACTGCAGCAGGAAAGTTGTTTCACCTTCTTAACAATTCTTGGTTCTAATCAGTCTCTCTAATTTTCCTTATTCCTGTAAGCAGAGAGTAGTATCTTACTGAGGTTTTCCTTTGCATCTCCCTAAATGCCACTAATGTGCTTCTTTTCATATGCCTGATTTTATTTGGATTTCCTACTTCATAAAGTGGCAGCTCATTATTTTACCCATGTTTTATTGGGTAGTTTGCCTTTTTTCTTATTGATTTATGGAAGTTATATATGTTGGACATGGGAACTTTGTGGGTTATATGCATTGCAGTTATCTTCTTATCTGTAGGTTGCCTCTTCACTCTCATATTGATGCTTAATGAAAGCCGATTCATCAATTGCCTTTTCTGTTTAATGGCTTTTTTAAATCTTAAGAATCTTTTTAACTTTTAATTTTGAAATAATCATGGATCCATAGGAAGTTGCAAAAATAGTACAGAGAGGGCCCATGTATTCCACTGGTTTCTCAAAAAGGTTAACATCTTACCAAACTGCAGGGTAATAACAAAACCAGGAAGTTGACATTGATTCAATTTACCGAGTTTATTCAGATTTCACGTCTTATAGGTACTCATCGTGTGCATGTGTGTGTGTGTGTGTCATTCTAAGCAATTATTTCTGGTGTGTTGATCATGTAACCATACCACAGTCAAGATACAGAGCTGTTCCACCATCACAAAGATCCCTGGACTACCCATTTATTTTTTTTCCAAATATTTTATTTATTTATTTGAGAGAGTCAGAGAGAGAAAGAGAGTGAGCACGAGCATGAGCAGTGGGGAAAAGAAGAAGAAGACTCTTTGATGAGCAGGAAGCCCAACATGGGGCTCAATCTCAGGACCCTGGGATCATGACCTGAGCCAAAGGCATACACCTAAACAACTGAGCCACCCAGGCACCCTGGGCTAACTCTTAGAGCCAAATTCACCCTCTACTTTTATTCTCTGGCAATCACTAATCTGTTCTCTATCTCTGTAATTTGTTATTTCAAGGATATTATATAATGGAATCACACAGTATGTAACCTTTAGAGATTGTCTTTCATCACTCAGCACAATGCCCTTGAGATCATTCAAGTTATTAGATGTATCAGTGGTTTGTTCCTTTTGGCTCCAGTACCATAGTGTGTTTAACCATTTGTCAATTTAAGGACATTTGACTTGTTCCCAAATTTCAGCTTTTACAAATAAATCTGTTATGTATATTTATATACAAGTTTTTGTATGGACATAAGCTTTCATTTCTTTGGAGTAAATGCTCATGAGTATGGTTGTTTGGTCATATGGTAAATATGTATTTTGCTTCTTCAGAAACTGCCAAACTGTTTTTCAGAGTAACTGTATCATTCTACATTCTCACCAGCAATGTTTGAGGGACCCAGTTCTCCACATTCTTGCCAGTATTGAGGACTATCCCCGCAATGTGCTGTGTGATAGTGTGGTGTTATGTGATGATGAGGCTTTTCCCTCTGGTCCACTAATGTTTTATTTCTTTAGGGCTTTATCTCAACCAGTCATTTAAAAACCTAATAAACACAGCCCTGGGGTGTAGAGGTTGGGCACTAGACCTCCATCCTACTCACTGTGAACAGCAGTGGGAAAAAGATAGGGAGCAGGAAGTGTGCCAAAGTGAGAAAGCACAGAACCACTCCCTCCTCCCCTAGGCCCTGGTTGGAGTCCCTGTGGCTGGGGGTGTGATGTGGACAGAATTCTCCCCAGGCTGTCCTCCCTCCTCAGATAGCCTTCCTGGGAATTCAACACATTTCTTCTTGCAGAAGAATGAGGCACACAGAGAGGTGGAAGAAGATGTTGGAGAGGCAGAGAGGTGGCACAAATGAAGTCAGAAGTGAGGTGTGGTGAGGCCCTAGCTTGGAACCCTCTGTCCACTTACCTCATGTCCACCCATGCCATTGTTCTCAATAAAATGTCAGTTGGTGGACTGGACTTGACCCATGGGCCATCATTTATCTCCTTGTGTTCTGGATTATTTGTCTGATCTTTTACTCTCCGTTCTCTCTTTATCCTGTTATGTTGTGTACCATATGTCTACTTGCTTCTTTTATGTGACTATTTGTTCTACCTCATGTTACTAATTTATCCTTTTATCTAATGAAGATACTGATTATGCACTGTCCGTGTCAGTAACTCTACTTCATATATGTGATACTTAGTTTTTGTCTTTGGAACTATGACATAGTATAATGTTTAAAAACTTTGATGCTAGAACCTATCTGCCTGAGTCCAGCTACTCACCCTCTACCAGTTGATCAGTTAGAATTCTAAGACTTTTGAGTAACTATGGGGGGATAAAGTTCCTCCAGAATGAATGATATCGTGTTGTCACACATATAGGGAATGGGAGCTTGGGGCCATATTGAATGTGTTTCATAAAAATAAAATAATGCATTATACTTGCATTGTGCTCTGTGGAGCCAATTTAAGACCATGACATCTATGTCTAGTAACCATAATTATGATGCGCCATGTTGGAAAAGCTGAAGTGAGCAGTCTTAAGTGTAAATCCAGTAGCATTCTACATTAGTAAAAAGATGGAGTATAAACTTCCTAAAAAGAATATTAAAAGAGCTTTAAAAATGTTCATACCCTTTTGCCCAGTAACTTCATACTACAAACCTTTAAAAAAAAAAAAAGAGGTATATTTATTTATTTTAGAGAGCAAGAGAGCAGGGGTAGGGTCACGGGGAGCAGCAGACTGCCTGCTGAGCACAGAACCTGATGTGGGGATTGATCTCATCACCCCTTAGATCATGACCTGAGTTGAAATCAAGAGTCAGACACTTCACTGACTGAGCCACACAGGTGCCCCTAGAAGCTCTTTAAGCAAATAGTGAGCATGTAAATACAGAGACAAAAAACACATGCCAAGGGTGGTAGAGCAGGGACATAGAAGGAACTTGACCTCCTGATGGAAAAATTGAGCAGTATCCACCCCTTACCCCATATCTCCTAACTTATTGTCAGACAGCTCAAGGAAATCGTAACTTATATAAACCCAAACTTCCAAATACCAAAATATGATAAATAATATTATAGTCCATTTATTAAGCTAAGATTTTTATAAAATGCATGGCATACCATATCAAATGTTTTATGGGGGGAAGTGAGAGGCACAATTTTACATGCTACCTGACTAGAACTACAGAAAAAAGACATTTCCTACCAATGTTTATGCTTTAAGTGAGATCTTATTTCTTTTCCTATATTTTGAGTTTCCTTTTTTTGATGTTTCATAACTATGAATATACAAAATAAAAACAAATACTTGTTTTAAAATACATTTTCCAGTGAAATATTGATTCTGGTAGAGATGGGCCAGAAATCTAACCTATGCCACAAGTGTATATTAAGTAATGAAATAATGGTGCTGCATGAAAAGGAAGTTCAAACTTCTTGAACTCATTTAAAATCAGTTTTGTTTAAATATGGGGAAGATAAAAAAAACCTATTTGACATCCCTAGTTCCCTTATTCCTAGTTTCGCATTTTTATTCCTAGTCTTAAAATACTTAGTTACATTATTCAAAAGCCAAAGACTCTAGGCACCCATTAAATGAATGAGATGGATATTTCCTTTGAGAGTCAGTGTCTCTGCAATGAGACTATAAGTTGGCCATGTTCAGAGTGATTGTATGCACAGTAGAATCACAAGTGTTCTGACTTCAGTAGGATTGGGGAAAATGTTAATAATAAATTATTCTCCTGAGTTTAAAAAAAGGCAATTGCTTATAAATTTGAATAATCACAGAAGACTGAGCATGTTGAGATCATTAACAGTGCTCAGACCATGCAAGTAATGTTACCATTTTTAATTTTTTAAACCATATTTAATTTTTTAAAAATATATAAAGAAAGTTCTCATTTCAGTAATTTTGTACAATAAGGATTCTAAAGCTTCTCCCAGGAAAAACATTAAGAAATGATGGGAAAAAGACACAAAAAGATGGAAGGCCATTCCATGCTCTTGGATTGGAAGAATAAACATTGTTAAAATGTCTATACTGCCTAGAGAAATCTATACTTTTAATGCCATTCCGATCAAAATTCCACCAGTATTTTTCAAAGAGCTGGAGCAAATAATCCTAAAATTTGTATGGAATCAGAAGAGACCCCAAATTGCTAAGGAAATGTTGAAAAACAAAAACAAAACTGGCGGCATCACGTTCCCCAATTTCAAGCTTTACTACAAAGCTGTGATCACCAAGACAGCGTGGTACTGGCATAAAAACAGACACATAGACCAGTGGAACAGAGTGGAGAGCCCAGATATGGACCCTCAACTCTATGGTCAAATAATCTTCGACAAAACAGGAAAAAATATTCAATGGAAAAAAGGCAGTCTCTTCAATAAATGGTGCTGGGAAAACTGGACAGAGACATGTAGAAGAATGAAACTCGACCATTCTCTTACACCGTACACAAAGATAAACTCGAAATGGATAAAAGACCTCAACATGAGTCAGGAATCCATCAGAATCCTAGAGGAGAACATAGGCAGTAACCTCTTCGATATCAGCCACAGCAACTTCTTTCAAGATATGTCTCCAAAGGCCAAGGAAACAAAAGTGAAAATGAACTTTTGGGACTTCATCAAGATCAAAAGCTTCTGCACAGCAAAGGAAACAGTCAACAAAACAAAAAGGCAACCCACGGAATGGGAGAAGATATTTGCAAATGACAGTACAGACAAAAGGTTGATATCCAGGATCTATAAAGAACTCCTCAAACTCAACACACACAAAACAGATAATCATATCCAAAAATGGGCAGAAGATATGAACAGACACTTCTCCAATGAAGACATACAAATGGCTAACAGACACATGAAAAAATGTTCATCATCACTAGCCATCAGGGAGATTCAAATTAAAACCACATTGAGATACCACCTGACACCAGTTAGAATGGCCAAAATTAGCAAGACAGGAAACAACGTGTGTTGGAGAGGATGTGGAGAAAGGGGAACCCTCTTACACTGTTGGTGGGAATGCAAGTTAGTGCAGCCACTTTGGAGAACAGTGTGGAGATTCCTCAAGAAATTAAGAATAGAGCTTCCCTATGACCCTGCAATTGCACTGCTGGGTATTTACTCCAAAGATACAGATGTAGTGAAAAGAAGGGCCATCTGTACCCCAATGTTTATTGCAGCAATGGCCATGGTTGCCAAACTGTGGAAAGAATCAAGATGCCCTTCAACGGATGAATGGATAAGGAAGGTGTGGTACATATACACAATGGAGTATTATGCCTCCATCAGAAAAGGATGAATACCCAACTTTTGTAGCAACATGGACGGGACTGGAAGAGATTATGCTGAGCGAAATAAGTCAAGCAGAGAGAGTCAAGTATCATATGGTCTCACTTATTTGTGGAGCATAACAAATAACACGGAGGACATGGGGAGATGGAGAGGAGAGGGAGTTGAGGGAAACTGGAAGGGGAGATGAACCATGAGAGACTATGGACTCTGAAAAACAACCAGAGGGTTTTGAAGGGGCAGGGGGGTGGGAGGTTGAGGGAGCAGGTGGTGGGTTATAGGGAGGGCACGTACTGCATGGAGCACTGGGTGTGGTGCAAAAACAATGAACACTGTTACGCTGAAAATAAACAAATAAAAATAAATAACACACACACACTCACAAAAAGACCTCATGGTCAGGAAGGGCTCTGCTCCCCCCCCCCCCCAAAAAAAAAGAAATGATGGGAAATATAACATCTTTGTTTTCTTTTTAGAGTGCAAAGGGAGAGGGAGAGAGAATATTAAGCAGGCTACACCCACTATGGAGCCTGACATAGGGCTTGATCTCACAACTCTGAGGTCATGATTTGAGCTGAAATTGAGATTTGGATGCTTAACAAAATGAGCCATAAAGGCAACCCTTCCCTTTATTGGAGGGAAGGAAAGATATCTTTGAATTGCATTACTAAGCATTTTGGAAATTCTCGGGTGTCAAAAACTAAAAGAAAACTGGATACCAGAGATATATGTGCATGTCTTTATTTTTGTGTTCCATAGATGTTTGGTGGTGAGAAGAGTAGTTGGTCCTGCTTAAGGACTGATGTAACGAATCAGGCTCTAATGGAGAGGTGGGGAAATAAGATAGTCTTTGGCCCCTGAGAAGCAGAACCAAGATGCCAGAATAAAGCTAGGATCTTTAGTAGACTGCACCCAAACCGAAAGGCAACCCAGGGGAAAAAAAATCAACTTCACCTCACCCCCCCCCCCCCCCCACAAACCAGCCCTGGGTGGAGGGGATTAAAAAAAATCCCTCAACTGAGACTAAAATCATGGGCCTGTCCCTGCCCTGGGCTTTAAGCCAAAAAATATTTTAACTAAATAATATAAGAAATCAATGGTAAATTTACAGTACCACTCTGGGTTGTTGGAAGAAAAGAAAACAAATTATCCTGAAGAATATATCCTCAACCTGTACTGTAAAGAATTCCCACAAGTAAAGTTCTGTTAATGATTAGCTACAATCCCAAATTACAAGACACAGGAGGAGAAATTCACCATGGTGAAAGAACTACATATATGATATATAATCTGATAGAAACTATACATTACAAATGTTTAACATAATTAAAGAAAAATTCTGATTTGGACCATGATAGAATAATGGGTGTTAGACTTATGTTCCTGGTATAAATATCTCTAAAACCAGACAAAATATATGAAGAAATATTTAAGGCTTTGGATCACAGGCAATGCAGATATATGATTCTAGAGAAAAAGGAAAAAACACATGAAGTGAATGCCACTTGCATCCTGGTGTCTGAGGCACCTGAGGGCATTTCCAAAATGGTAGCATAGGGAAGAAAGAACAAGCAGAGATCAGTTATTTCCTTGAACGAAGGAAACACGTATTGAAAATTAGTGCTTTGGAGGCAACTGGAATTTGTTGATCAGGAAAGTAGAGAAGAGGGAGTTGTACAAAGAAGAAACCTAAGAAATCTGCATGGGAGCCCATTGAAGTCTGGTCAAATACTAAAATATATATAAGCAAAGTAAGACTCCACAAGGTTTGGAAGAGAACAGCTACTGGGTTTAGAGGAACAGACATTCTATTCTCTTTTTAAAATTTAATTTTATTTTATTTTTCAGTGTTCCAAAATTCATTGTTTATGCACCACACCCAGTGCTCCATGCAATACTATTCACTTTTGAGATGAATGGATTTTTGGAGGCGACAGAGATTGGTGATGTTTGAAATTCCAACCAGCCTGACTGGAATGATCTCATTGTACACCTGGGAATTCAGTTGACATCCTGTAAAGGCTGCAGAATAAGAGTGGGGATACTCTATACTCATCCAATTAAGGCTAAACTCAAGACTTGATAAGATCAAGCTTAGTCTCCAGTAAAGGAACTGCTGGCTAAAATGGAGTTCAACATGTTTTTTTAAAAAAAGCCAATATACATTGTGATACCACCTTATACCTGTTATAATGGCAAAAATTGACAAGGCAAGAAACAACAAATGTTAGATAAGTTATGGAGAAAGGGGAACCCTCTTACACTGTTGGTGGGAACGCAAATTGGTGCAGCCACTTTGGAAAACAGTGGGAGGTTCCTCAAAAAGTTAAAAGTAGAGCTACTATATTACCCAGCAATTGCATTACTGGGTTTTTACCCCAAATATACAGATGTAGTGAAAAGAAGGGCCATAGGCACCCCAATGTTCATAGCAACAATGTCCATAATAGCCAAAAGGTGGAAAGAGCCAAGACTGGAGGAGATTATATGAAAAGAAATAAGTCAAACAGAGAAAGTCAATTATCATATGGTTTCACCTATTTGTGGAACATAAGGAATAACATAGAGGACATTAGGAGAAGGAAGGGTAAAATGTAGGGGGAGAAAACAGAGGGGGAGACAAACCATGAGAGACTATGGACACCAGGAAACAAAATGAAGGATTTAGAAGGGAGTGGGGTAGGAGGATGGGTTAACCTGGTGATGGGTATTAAGGAGGGCACAGATTGCATGCAGCACTGGGTTTGATATGCAAACAATGAATCATGGAAAACTACATCAAAAACTAATAATGTACTGTATGGTGACTAACATAATACAATAAAAAATTTTTTAAAAATAAAAAAATATAAAAGCCAGCATAATGCGAACTTCCAACAACATAACAGCTACAATGTCCAGAACATGCATTTTTGAGACATACAAAAAGGCAGGAAAATGTGAGCTAGGACTAAGAGGTAGAAAAAGTCAAGAGAAACATATCCATGGAAAATACACATGGTGAAATTAGCTGACAATGACCATAAAAGTTTATATAAATAAATTTAGGGATGTAAAGAAAAAGACAGACTAATGAGTGAACAGATGGGTAATCTCAGTGAAAAGATGGACACTATTTTCTAAAAGAACTAAAGAGAAATTCAGGAACTAAAAAGTACAATATTTGAAATTCTCTGGATGAGCTAAACACAGAGTGGACACTGGAAAATAAATGATCAGTGGTCTTGAAAATAGATCAATAGACATGATGCAAATTAAATGGAAAGAAACAGATATTGGAAAAATAAACATCTTTGGTGACTTGAGGAACAACATCAAGTGGTCTGATTCTTGACTAATTGGAATCCTAGAAGAAGAGGAAAGAGATTGTGCCAAAAAACCCAAACAAACAAGCAAACAAACAAAAGTTTGGGGAAATGTCTGAAAATTTTCTAGTCTTGATTAAAAAAAAAAAAAACCCAGAGGTTCAAGAACCTCAACAAATCCAAGCTTACACACAAGGAAAACTGCACATAGACACATCATACTCAAAGTGATAAAAACAAAGATAAAGAGTAAGTAAAGCAGGCAGGAAAATACATATAGGGAATAATAAGAATATCTACTTAGGTTTTATCAAACACGATGCTACCAGAAGCCAATGGAACAGCATCTTTCATGAGCTGAAAGAATAAAGCAGTCAACTTGGGGCTGTATATTCACCATAAGCGTCTTTTAAAAAATGAAGATGAAATACAGACTTTTCAGATCAACGAAAGCTGAGGGAATTTACTGTCAGTAGACCTGCACTGAAGGAAGTCATTTGGAGCAAAGGGCAAAAATGAAATAATGCCAGAGAGAAATCTGGATTTACAGAAGGGAACAGAGATATCTAGAAATGGTAAATATGTTCATAAATCAAGAAGTTTTTTTCTCATTCATAATGTTTAAAAGACAAAGAACAATAATAATACATCATAGAATAAAAACATATAGAAATAAAATAGGTGACTAAAATGGGGTAAAGGAAAATATTTTGTTGTAAGATTCTTAGATATAAAGAATTATATTAAAGTAAGATATACTGCAAGTAGTTACAGATATGCAGACCGTAGCCATAAGAAAGGCAAAATCTCTATATTAATATTAAAGTACAGTTCAAGACAAGAGGGATCTTTCAGTTCATAAAAAGATATTGTTATCCTAAATCATTATGCTTCTATCGATTCAAATACATGAAACAAAATCACAGAACTAAAAAAAGAAATAGATGAATCTATAATTATAGTTGGAGATTTTATGACAATGATCTAGTTATTGTTAGAACAGTTGAACAAAAAAGTAATGTGTAGACAGTTGCAATATCATCAAATAATTTAACCAACTATATATTTAGAGAAAAGTTTACCCAATAAGTGAACAATACAACATCTTTAGAAGTACATAGGGACCGTACACCAATATATACCTTATGCTGGGCCCCAGAAAAGTCTCAATAAATTAAAGGGACTGACATTATATAGAGTATGACCTATATGGAACTAACCACAATGGAACTAAAATTTTGACAATAAAAGGATCCATGGGAAATATCCAAGTATTAAAAATTAAAAAACACACTTCTATATGACCCACAGGTCAAAGAAAAAGTCTAAAAGGAAATTGTGGAAGAGTTGAACTAATGAAAATTAAAACCTAATATATCAGCTGAAGAAGTCCTTAGATGGAATCCCAGCTGTAGAAAAGGATGCTATAAAATCAATGAGGTTGAGTTTCATCTTAAAAAAAAAAAAAAACATACAAAATAAGAGCAATTAAGCTTTAAAAAAGCAAAAGGAAAGAAATAGTACAGAGCAGAAATCAATGAAATAGAAGACAATCACATACCAGAGAAAAGCAAAGAAACCAACAATGGGTCATTTGAAAAGATCTGTAAAATCGATGGACCCTATCTTAAAAGCACAAGTACCAATATCAGATATAAAAAAGAGGATATTGCTACAGAACATGTAGATACTAAGGACTATTATGAATTACTTTATGCCAATAAATGCGGCGACTTAGATGAAAAACATAATTCTTTGGAAGACAGAATTACCAATGGTGACATTAAAAGAAGTTAGAAGTCTGAAGAGCCTTGTGTCTATTAAAGACTTGAAACCAAAATTTAGAAAGAGCTTCTCGCAAGGAAAACACCAGACCCAGATGGCTTTACCAGGGACTTCTAGCCAACATTTGAGGAAGAAATAATACCAATATCACACAGATCTTAAAGAAAATAAAAAAGGAAGGAACACTTCCCAACTCATTTTTGAGGCATCACCCTTAGAACATCAGATAAAGAAGTTTTAGGAAAAGAAAAAGAAAAACCAAGAGGCTAGAGCTAGTAACCGAGCTAAGGGAGTGTGATGGTTTTGTTGTGTCAACTTTTAGAGTTTAACCCTCAGTTAATCAAACAAGCACTAATCTAGGTGTTGCTGTAGGGGATTCTGAAGGTGTAATTAAGGTCCCTCATCAGTTGTATTTAAGTAAGTTCCAGCCTGACTTAGTCACCTGGAACTCCTTAAAAGCAGGGCTGAGGCTGCTGAGGGGAAGCCAGTGAGGGAAAAATTTCCATCTGTGGCTGACAGCTTGGGCACAAGCTGGAAGCCTATACTCATGAACTCCCCTTCTCTGTTAGAATCCTGACACACACAACAAGGGCAGCACCAGAAGTCAGAAAAGTGCACAGAACCCACTTATGCTAGGCCTTTCTGGCAGTGTTAACAGAAAGGGATTTTTCAGTGTAATTGCATACGAGCAGTCATATAATTTGAAGGTTTTCCCTAGAGCTTGTTTACTAAATACCAACTTCTGCCCACAAAACTAGAGAAATAAAGTGGCATCACATGTTGGTGGGTTTAAAGAGAAACTAGAACTTTGGGAACTATATGCCAGGGACACAATTGACATTAAAAAATACATATATATGCAGTGTTCCAAGGCTCGCTGCATCAAAATCTAATGAAGTGTTTGACGGTTACTAACATGACACAATAAAAAATTCATATATGTATACATGTATGTAGATACGTATATATTTTTCTACTGCTGTGTAACAAGCTACCATACAGTTAGCAGTTTCAAACACACCCATTTACTAATACCCAGTCTGTTGGTCAGAAGTCTGGTAGGATTCAGGTCCTTGTAAGTGTCGTAGGGCTGAACCTTACTGGCTGTCAGCGAGGGGCCACTCTCATTGTGAGAGGCTGCCCACATTCCTTGTCATATGACCTTCTCTATCAACAGAATCCCCCGCCTATTGAGTCCCTGTCATGCTTTGAATCTTCCTGACTTTTTGAACCCCAACCTCTACACCTAGATTGGAAGGGCTCATGTGACTAGATCAGGCCCACCTGGGGACTCTTCTCTTCTTGGAGACAACTGTCCCACATAATTTACCCTAATCACGGAGTGAAACCCATCGTGTTCACAGTCCTGGGGTTGTAACAAGCATGTGCACCAAGGAGCAGTGAAGATCTGGCCCATCTTAAAATTCTACCCACCCTGATATCTACATCGATATCTAGTCTAGATAGATGTATAGATAGGTGGACAGCGTGTTTATTCAATGGCCACTCCAGGCCGGCCAGCCTGTGGTGAATTAGGTAATGGAACACAGTCATTGCTCTGAGACATGAGTCCTTATGTTTCTGGAACATCCTTACCTACCTACCACCTCTAATGGCAATGGAATACAACATAAAAGGATGCATGTGCAGTAATAACACGAGTTGCAAAATAGCATATATATTAGAATTACTATGAGGAGGAGACAGCGTTTTTCATTATTGTGTTGTTCTTGTAAGGTGGAGGGTGGGCGGAGAAAGAGCAAATGTCTTCAGATAAACAAATGGGCTTCTACTAGCTTTACCATTCAGGGGCTTCTGCCCACACTGGGCAAAACTTTCAAAATCACTGGGCAGAAGAGGAATGAATTTGGAAAACACATGTTGCCAGTTGAACCCAGACTTCCTGATCATGTCAAGGCCGTGTGAAGCTGGCTTGCAGAGACAGGGCTGCTGGGCAGATGGACTCAATGAGGAGCGTGAGAACGTGAGTGACTCACCACTCAGGGCTCCCTTCTTTTTTTTTTTTTTTTAATATTTTATTTATTTATTTGACAGAGAGATATCACAAGTAGGCAGAGAGGCAGGCAGAGAGAGGGGGAAGAAGTAGGCTCCCCGCTGAGCAGAGAGCCCAATGCGGGGCTCGATCCCAAGACCCTGAGATCATGACCTGAGCCGAAGGCAGAGGCTTTAACCTACTAAGCCCCCCAAGGCGCCCCTCAGGGCTCCCTTTGCTGAGAGGCTCTGTGTCCTCCTGACTGCTCCCTTCATCTCTGAGTCACTGATTGTGAGTGACAGCTGGAGTAAATATAAAGTCCTTTGCTCCTGTCTCCAGCCAGCTGCCCAAACTCCTTTGTCCTCAGGCTGCCAGGCCCCATCCTTGTTTCTTTTTTTTTTTTTTTATAAAGATTTTATTTATTTATTTGACAGAGAGAGACTCTCTAACTGATCTCTCCAGGCCTTGGACAACTTTCCTTCACACTCGGAGCATCAGACTTCATTTTCCTTGCTTTACCACGCAGGCCGCCCTGTCAAAGGCCTGGCGGGAAGAGGGCGAGTGGCAGAGTGAGGCTGGAAGCTTGCCTTCACACTTCAGAGACTTTGGTAAATGAGTTTTTCTTCCCAACGGGGAAAGCACTGGGACTAAGGGGCCGTGTCTGTTTGAAGCTTGTAATTCAGACATCCATCTTCCTGGTGAATGTTTGTTCTAAATTTTCTCAGGAAACACAGTGCAGCTGTGGCTAGGCCAGAAGTCGAGGCTCCAGGATGGAGGCTCCCTGCCTGGGCGGCTCGCTCCTGCTCCTTTCAGGTGCCGGGTTGTCCTTTGTTCTTCCCATTTCATAAGAATATTTTTAAGCTTGAAAAAGTGTCTCCTTTCTCTTCCCACATGTCAGTGAGGGCTCTGAGGAACAAAATAAATTTTCCTGTGGTTGACATCTAAAATACTTGGAACAAATGTCGGGGGGGGGCAGGAGGCGATCCCAGTACAGTTGGAAGGTATGGGCTTTTGTTTTATTTCCCATTCCAGCGTTCTATCACTGACATTCAACCAACACAATCCTGTCCCTATGAACAAATGTAGGTAGGAAATCTAAACCACCACAGGTGAGGTGTTTGGTTTGAAAATTTCCTGAAATCTCTACTAGTCTTCCCTGCAAGTCTCTGAGGTGAATGTAATTTCTCTGAACCTAAGATTACCTGGTCAGTGACTTATCTCTAATTTTCAGATGAGAAACAGGCCAGTAGAAGGGCCAGAATGTAATAACTGGAAAGAAATCCCACAAAATCAGAAGATTTACAACAAATGAAGACAAACATTTCCTAGGGAATGTAAGAAAAAAATGCAAAAAAGGCTCAATTGTTAAATGCGAACTTGCAAGGATTTCTTTCCATTTGTCCAACATGGAAAAAAAAAAACAAACCAGAATATGTCTCTATTATAACCAATTTTGAAAATGGTTCAGGAGTTTCCTTAAATGCTAAACATATACTTACCATCTGACCCAGTCTGCATTCCCATCGACAGTGCAAAAACACTCCCCTTTTTCATCCTCACCAACATCTGTTTTTTCTTGTGTTGTTAATTTTAACCATTCTGACAGGTATGAGATGGTATCTCATTGTGGTCTTGATTTGTTTTTCCCTGATGATGAGTGATGTTGAGCACCTTTTCGTGGGTCTGTTAGCCATCTGGATGTCTTCTTTAGAAAATTGTCTATTCATGTCTTCTGTCCATTTCTTAACTGGGTTATTCATTTTTGAATTTGGTAAGTTATTATTTGATAAGATATTATTTGATTACTTGAATTTGAGAAGTTCTTTATAGATTTTGTATACTAACCTTTTATCTGATATGTCATTTGCAAACAATTCTCCCATTCCATGGGCTGCCTTTTAGCTTTGTTGATTGTTTTCTTCACTGTGCAGAAGCTTTTTTCTGATGGAGTCTCAATAGTTCGTTTTTGTTTTGTTTCTCTTGCCACTGGCAATGTGTCTAATAAGAAGTTGCTACCATCCAGGTCGAAGAAGTTTCTGCCTGTGTTCTCTGCTAGGATTTTGACGGTTTCCTGTCTCACATTTAGGTCGTTCATCCATTTTGAATTTAATTTTGTGTGTGGTATAAGAAAGTGATCCAGTTTCATTCTTCCGCATGTGGCTGTCCAGTTTTCCCAACACTATTTGTTGAAGAGACTTTTCTCCATTGGAGATTCTTTCCTGCTTTGTTGAAGATTAGTTGGCCGTATAGTTGTGGGTTCATTTCTGGGATCTCTATTCTGTTCCATTGATCTATGTGTCTGTTTTTGTCCTAGTACCATACTGTCTTGATGACTTTAGCTTTGTAATAGAGCTTGAAATGTGGAATTATTATGCCTTCAGTTTTATTTTTCTTTTTCAGAATTGCTTTAGCTATTCAGGGTCTTTTGTGATTCCATACAAATTTTAGGATTATTTGTTCTAGCTTTGTGAAAAATGCTGCTGATATTTTGATAGGGATTGCATTTGATGTGTAGATTGCTTTGGATTGTATAGACATTTAGCAATTTTTGTTTTTCTAGTCCATAAGCATGGAACATTTTTCCATTTCTTTTTGTTCTCTTCAATTTCTTTCATAAGTGTTCTATAGTTTTCAGAGTACAGATCTTTTACCTCTTTGGTTAGGTTTATTCCTAGGTATCTTATTGTTTTTGTTGCAGTTGCAAATGGGATGAATTCCTTGATTTCTTTTTCTGCTGCTTTGATATTAGTGTATAGAAATGCAACAGATTTCTGCAGATTGGTTTTATATTCTGCAAATTTGCTGAATTTCAACCTTAGTTCTTGATTGACATACATTTGGCTTGCTATATATCAGGGCTGTATTGTCCCACCATCTCCCTCTTTTCCCCAGACACAGAGCTGCTGAGGTGAGAGGAACAGTGATGCCACATTTGCATTAACATCTGTCCGTTCGTCTCCAGACGTAGTCTGGGTGACCTCATTTAAGTAGATGCTATACACTTGTGGCCTACTAATTATCTCCTGTAAATTCTATGTAGCCTTTGCAGCTGTTTCTGGAGTCTCAGGGGGCCTCCACTAGGCCCTTACAAGTTCTCTGTCCATCTGTCATCTTTTCTACCCTTACTTTTGACAGTGGGACTTTTGCAGCCAGCACATAGAGGTCAGGGCTCCAGCTGGCCTTTACCTGCTCTATAAGCATAGCCAGAACTGAGAACAATATCTTGAGCATGTTTCTGCCTGGCTCTGTAGGGGGTCACTGAGGCGCGCCACCTACTTATCTGGGAAGAAGTGTTGGGACAGCAAAGGTAGATGAAGAGCTCCGTAGAACTCAAGCCTGGGGCAGAACTTTAAGTACTGCGGTATGCCTTCCCAGGTCAGAGCTAAGAGAGCTCAGACCAGGGTTGGTAGCTGTGGGGAAAGAGGACCTTAATACCCATTCCAAAGCTTTCTCCTGTCTTGACTTTGTATCAATCACCTTTCAAGCTGAAATGGGGGATAGTTTTCATCTTGAGATAGACTGCACAGTCTCTTGGAACACCTTCTGCACTGGCCGGCCTCTTTTTAGGGTGTTTTCCCCAGAAGGATAAGATAAGCATGTGATAATCCTTTAGGGAACAGGGTCAGGCTCTTTGAGCATAATCATTCCTAAGATCTTAGACCCAGAGAGAAGTCTCTCTTATCCCCAGTAATAGGAATCATAAAAGACTGATGGATGTGGGGAGAAGGGATGGGGGGATAATAACCCAGTGAGCCTAGTCCCTTGGTAACCAATGAAATGAGACGTGTTAGACTATCTTCCACTATCAGTAGAGTGGAGCCATGTTATCAGACTTGTGCTCATCTGTCTTGAGATGATCTATTTCTTAGAACAGAGTCCACAAGAGACTGCAGGTTATGGAATTTATTGAAGGAGTGTTCTTCAGGAAAAACCTGTAAGTGGGCAAGGGAACCAGGACAGGAAAGGAGAAATTGCTGAAGAAGGATAAAATCCTTGGGTCCATGGGTCCATGGAAAGAAATATCCCCTTTGCCCAGCCTTAACTTCACTCTCCCATGATTCCTTTCTCAGTGCTTCAACTGTTGCCTCACTTAGCCCCACAAGCTTCACTGAGTGTTGGAGATGGAGTAATGTTTCCATGTCTTAAAGAGCTCATGGTGGTCATCAATGAATACAGGTGAACAAGTATCTATGCTCTTGCACTTTTCACTATCACTGGATTTCTATACCTTTGTACTGGGAAGTGAGTTATTTCTCAGTCTCTGTTCTTGGGCACACCCGTTGAAATACATTTTTATTTACTTATTTCTATTTCCTAACGCATTCATTCACTTAGAGGAAATAAATTGAATCACCTATAAAGTCTGACCTTTCTAGGATGTAGGCTTCTTAATGTTTTGCTGACCTCTGAGTAGAAATTTTTTATCACTAGATAGTAATTGTTTAGTTTCAGCACAAACATACCCAGGATCTAGGCCAATAAACCAATGCTGATTTGCAAGCCTACCCAGTTTGATCTTTTTATTATTTTAGTAACTATAGTTTCTCATAAAAGGATTTACGAATAACTTCCACTTTTATTATTCAAAGAGCTCTTATAAGTACAAGTGTCTACAAGTGTCTCTTCACTAATGTAAAACTTCCTTTCTCCAAGATTAAGTATAAAACTTTAATTAAAATACTCAAAGCAATAAAGCCAAATTCTAATCCCTTTATGTAGTCAATGAAATAGAATTGAAAGAGAGAAGAATAGTGGATTTTTAAAAAATGATATCCAATCTTCTTAAAAAAATTTCATTATCTCCCAAAAATAAGTCACCTGAGATAATAAGTTTCCTCTTTTTATGAGGCAGAGTTTTTCAATGAGGTTGTGTTCACTCAGTCAATAGTAAAATAATCAGCTATAGTAAATAAAATAAAATAACTAAAATAAATGTCTGGTCTGCTTTGACACATACCATATCTTTATAGGCCACTTCTGTGTAATTTTATTTTATATAAGTATTCCTCATCTCATCATTCATTATGGAAGCAGAGACAATTCTCTAATTTTAGTGAATGCAAAGACACCAGCAGCAAACAGCTGTGCCATGTAGAACTTCCATAATTTGTTGTATAGTATTTTAATGCACAACACCCACACCTCCAGTTTCCTTCCCCACCTCCATGCAAAGTTGCTTGATCACAGCTGCCATAAACAATATTAAAGTGCATTTGCTCCTACACAGATATGCCCAAGGGAGAAACTCCACCACCACAACGATGTTATTACACATCTGTGCCTGGTGAATAGTAAATCCAACTATTCTATATGTCTCTTCTTGCACAAAGTTGTCAGCTCTCTCCTTTTCAAGATGCATAAGAGCTTAAAAAATTAAGATGTAGTTATTAAAATTACAAGTAAGAGAACATCTCTTAAAGATTAGAAGAATAGTTGTTGGGAAAAAATGACGTGCTATGGACAAGAAAACTTTAAAAACTGTTATGCTTTATGAAACATAAGGGGAAAACTAGTATCATGAAATGAGAGTCACTGTGCCTTCTTCATGAACACATATTAAAGGATTTGCCACATAGTACTCACTAAATAAATATTTGTTATTTTAATAGTTGAATAAAAACATTTCTGAACTAAGAATAACACACCAGGGCATGCACATCAACAGCAAACACATCCTGGGTAAAGTTTGTATTTAAAGAATGAAAGGTAAGTAGGTAGATATGTATATAGACAAATAGAGGAGAGAGGAGGAGTATAGTGATTTCTATCAGCTTTGAATAAAGTGAAAAAAAATGGGAATGGAAATCACTCCAGGCTCAAGTTGCCCTGTAAATACCAAACACCCAAAGGACAATCAAAAAACCTCTATAGACTTTAAGAAAAAGTTGTAACTTAACTCCTATGCCCCTGTAAAAATTTATCCTGCCAAAGTTTTTTTTCCAGATTTATTTCTTTATTTGAGAGAGAGAACATGCTCACACATGGGAGTGGGAGGAGGGACAGTAGGAGAGGGAGAAGGAGAGAGAGAATATTCAAGCAGACTCCCTGCATAGCACAGAGCCTAGAGCAGAACTCAATCGCACAACACTGAAATCATGACCTGAACCGAAATCAAGAGTTGGTGCTCCACCGACCAAGCCATCCAGGTGCCCGACCTGTCAAACTTTTATGCTTGAAAATATCAGAAAAATATCTCAAGCATTTTATTATTATAGTTATTTTTGAAATTTTCCATGAATATTTTATACCAGTAGTCTTCAATAAAAGATACAGTTACCTTAGGAGTAGATTTTCCATGGAGATAAATGGGCACAGATAGTTTCTTGGGAATCAATTTCTACATCCTGAATATGTGAACTATTTCTCAGAACTAGTTTTCTTGGTTCCTCTTTCTAAACTCCCATTTAATGACCACTCTTATCCCACTTGACAAAATAAAGGTCCACCTCTTACCCATCCAGAAAATTACTATTCTACATGATTCCCCTTGGTGTAAATATCTCTGACACAATTCGGAATAATAGTATCAGGATTGAAAAAGTGATTCTAAAGACAGTAAGAACACAGATCAGGGAGGTAGTATCTGTCATCTTTAGTGGCGTTTGCTTCACTCACTCAATAAATAAATAAATAAAATCTTTTAAAAAATAAAGAACTAATGTTGTTATAGAAAATACTTTCCACTCCTATGTACTTAAACATTGCTTTGCATTTCCTAGAATTTTTTTTTATAAATGTACTATTTTCAGACTGACTTCTTTCAATCAGCATGATAGCTTTGAAATACGTCCCTGTTGGGTACCTGGATTGCTCAGTGGGTTAAGCCTATGCCTTCAGCTTAGGTTATGATCTCAGGGTCCTGGGATCAAGCCCCACTTCGGGCTCTCTGCTTAGCAAGGAGCCTGCTTCTCCCTCTTCTCTCTGCCTGCCTCTCTGTCTACTTGTGATCTCTCTCTGTCAAATAATTGAAAAAATCTTTAAAAAAAAAATGTGTTCATGTTGTTGCATACCTCAATAGTTCACTTCTTTTTTTATTAATGAACAGTATTTAATTCTATATATATTCTACAGTTTACTTATCCACTCAGCTGTGGATACGTGTTTATGTTGATTTTGGCTATTACAAACTAAGATGCCACGAATATTTGTGTACAAGTTTTTGTATGGACACATGTTTTAGTAAGTATGTAACCTGAAACAATAGTTCATTTTCTTACTCTTACATAAATATCTAGAAGTGGGATGAGCAGATCATGTGGTAGGTTATTTTTAATATTTAAGAAGCTGACAAACTATTTTCCAAAGAGGCTGTGCCATTATATAGTTCCACCAGAATTGTATGAGTGTTCCAGTTCTCCTAGACCCACCAATACTCCATAAGCTGAAGCTAAAGAAGGATTTAGAGGAGATTTAGAGCTTAAATGCTTATATTAGAAAAAGAAAGTTCTAATATCAATCATATACTCTTCCAAAATAAGAAACTGGAAGAAGAAAAGCAAATATATCCAAAGCAAGCAGAAAGAAGCAATTTACAAAGAGCAGAAATTGGTGAAATTAAAAATAAAAATACAACAGAAAAGAAATGTGAATGAAACCAAGGCTGGTTCTTGAAAAGCATTAATAAAATTAGTAAATCTTGGAGCACCTGGGTGATACAGTCCACGAAGCATCTGCCTCTTGGTTTTGGTTCAGGTCCTGATCTTAGGATAGTGAGATTGAGTCCCATGTCATGCTCTGCACTCGGTATGGAGTCTACTTGAGGTTTTCTCTCCCTCTCCTTTTGACCCTCCTGCTCATGCTCTCTAATAAATAAATAAATAAATCTTTTTTAAAATTTGCCAGTTCTCTAGCTAGATGTACTAAGAAAAAAAATAAAATTACAAATTAACAATAGAAGGAATAAAAGAGGGGTCACTGCTACAGATCTGACAAGACACCAAAATAATACTTAATTCATCTGTGATAAACTTAATAAGATAATGAGGGAACTAAAAATATATGGGAATATTACAAAAGATAAAAAGATAAGGGAATACTATAAAAACACTATGTGCATAAACTTGGTGACCTTGATGAAATGGATCAATTCGTTGAAGGACACAAACTATCAAAACTCATTCAAGAAAAAAAAATGGAGATAACTTGAATGTTGGTGAATTTATTGCAGAAACTGAATTCATACTTGTTATTGTTTAAAAGCAATTTTACAAGACTCCAGGCCCAGAAGATTTCACTGCCAAATTCTACAAACATCTAAGGAAAAAATAATTCTAATTCTACACAATCATTTAAGAAAATGGAAGAAAAGGAAACATCTCGAAATCATTAAGAAAGAAACATGCAGACCAATGTCCCTCATGAATATGGATACAACCCCCCTCCAAATGTTATCAAATAAAATTCAACTGTATATCAAAAGGATAATACATCACAACCCGGTGAAGTTTATCATGGAAATGCAAGATAGTTTCAACATTCTAAGAAGAATCAACGTACAACGTACCATGTTAACAGCCTCAAGCATAAAGGCATGTGATAATCTCCATAGATGCAGAAAAAGAATTTGAAGCTTCCATCCCAATATACCTAGCAGTGGCCTTAGGTCCATGTACTTCTCAGAAAGACCTTGTCAGCATGTCAATACTTACAAGGCCAGAGGTGAGCTGTGCTTGTTATGTGTTCTATTTTTTTTTGTTTGTTTGTTTTTTTAGAGAGAGAGAGGGGGAGCACGCATGCATGCAAGAGGCCATAAGCAGGAAGAGCAGCAGAGGGAGAGGAAGAGGTAGGTTCCCCACTGAGCAGAGAGCCTGACACAGCATCAGGACTCTGGGATCATGACCTGAGTCAAAGGCAGATGCTTAACTGACTGAGCCACCCAGGCATCCCAGCTTGCTTATGTGTTCTAAGAAATAAGGGCTGCATGGGTATAAGGATATCACCTGGACAGTAATCTTTCCAAATCAAGCTCCTTGAGCCCTCTGTGATAGATGGAGAAGTGAGGGAAGGTGAGAAGATGATGCCGTTTCCAACAAAACATTTCTGTCTTTATCATCAGCATTGTATAAAGATCTGAGTTTTAGGAGAAATGAACAGGAGAGGAGATTGGAATAGCTCAGGGGCCTTCAAACTTCTGATAATGTTTTAATGGGATTTATGAGTCTCACTTTGCAGCTTAAATAAAAATCCTTCTGCAGAGAACTTGAACAGTGTCTTTGTAGAATTCTTCTTTTCTTGTGAGACACTAGAAGGCAGTGATGAGTTCCAAACATTTTTCTTGGTGAAATGCCTTCTCTTTTCTTTGGGATGTTTTCCCCTGTAGCCTTGAGACTGTGTGGTATCAATGTGGCCTTTGAGACAAGAATAGTAGAATGTCTTCTAGCAATACCTGGAGCGGATCTCTTGGTGGATCTGTTCTAATAATAATAAGGGATTGAAACTAACTGTAGCCATACTTTCCATTCATTTGCTCATTGTTTACCATAACATAAAATTAGATGTTCCCATCATAGCACAAGGCCCTTCATCTGTGACTCTGTGCTCTAACTTCCTCTCACTATTTCATAAA
This sequence comes from Meles meles, assembly GCF_922984935.1. Lineage (NCBI taxonomy): Eukaryota > Metazoa > Chordata > Mammalia > Carnivora > Mustelidae > Meles > Meles meles. The sequence goes on along the minus strand of NC_060069.1, from coordinate 30,198,339 downwards.
GCCTTCCTAAAATTTGCCTTCAGACATGCTGTTCACTCTACGTGAAATTCTCTTCCTCTTTTTCTCCACTTGCTTAACCCCTATTCATGTTTCAAGTGTCAACCTAAAAGTATTCCTCAGGGATACCTGCCATGAACACACCATCCAACTAGGAACTGTTCTCTCCTATACTTTCTCCTAGTACCTATATTACTTTTTTATTGCACTTAGCATGATTTCCTGTTTTATATCCATTTGTGATCTTGTCTTTGGCATTTCTCCACCAAGTTGTAAATTTCATGCAGGCAGGAGCAATGTTCACTTTATATTTTTTTTCCAGGAAAATTTAACAGGTTTATTTATAATTGTTATAAAGTTGAGCTTGTTCACTGAAATATTTTGACTTGCATTAATGCATAATGTCCCCACATTTATATAGAAAATTCACACACAAATGAAAATGAAAAAACTGCCAATACCTGATTTCTGTCCCCTGTTTTTCCACTTGCAATCATATGCTTAGGTACCTTTTTAATCCCATGAGGGGAAAAAAAATCTGACATTCAGAACTACCATAACGGGAAGAAGAGAATCTTTTTTTAAGAATGAAATGCTCTCCATCATAGTGGATTCTTTCTTTTTCTTTAAGATGTTATTTTTTTAAATTTGAGGTGGAGTAGGGAGAGAGCACAAGCAAGGCAGGGAGGGCAGAGGGAAAAGGAGAAGCAAACTCCCCATTAAGCAGGGACACTAGGATCATGACTTGAGCTGAAAGCAGATGCTTAACCAACTGAGCCACCCCGGCACTCCCATCATGTGGATTCTAAAGCACTTCTCCACCTATTCAGCATGCTAGCGGGATGGCTTTTGCCCTATTGTTACACCTTTGGCCGGGATAGCGCATAGGTTGGTTCTGCAAAAAGGTGCGCCAGATGTGCCTCCCCCGCCTCCTGCAAAGCTCCAAGAGCTGCACTCTGGAAGTACAGATCTGTTTTGTTGAAGTCCTGAGCAATTTCTAGCACCAGACTCTGGAAAGGAAATTTGCCAATCAGAAGTTCAGGGGACTTCTGATAATGTCCAATTTCACGGAGTGCCATGGTACCACGTCTGCAATAGCAAAGTTTCTTCACCCCTCAGTAGAGGGCGCATTTTGTAGCCAAGTGCTTTCTCCACGCTTTACCAGGGGTTGATTGGCTGATTGGCCGGCAGTCCGCTTTGTAAAGACCTCCCTACTACAAGTGCCACAGGGTAAAGACCTGCTTCCTTACCCTCCCTTCTCCTTTGGCTGGAGCGCAGTGAGCTAGAGGCGGTGCTGGCATTAGAGAGCGAAGGCAGAGGAGTAGTGGCTGCAAATATCCCAATATTCACTTTATATACCATTGTGTCTCCAGTGCCTAAACTAATTCCTACCACATAGTAAGTGCTCAATAAATCATTATTGAATGACTATTGAAGGGATTTCCACTATCCTTCTGGACTTTAATACTAGAACCAAAATGAATACTTCAGATTTAAGTCCCATCAAAATATTACTATAAATAATTTTTAACAGCATAGGATACCTTTTCAATTCACATGCACTGCTATGTCGCTAATAAAATTATTGTAGCCTAAAAGAAGGAGGCACAGTTCTGAATGTGTAGTTGGAGTGGAGTGTCCGAGGCTCAAACAGCCTTACTCCCTGTTCCATCTGGCATTACCCCCATGGTTTGCTACTATACAAATAGTATAGTAGTGATCAGATATATAGTGATCTATCTATCTATCTATCTATCTATCTATCTATATAAATATATAGTGACCAGATATATATAGTGATCAGATAGCTTAGATAAAAATAGTTTTGCAATAATTTCCAGTAATTTTTTCACTTTTCTGTATTTCCCAACAATTTCTTACATACACAATGGAAAACGGTTAACAATTTTCTTTTTCTTTTTTTATTATATTAGTCACCATATAGTACATCATTAGTTTTTGATGCAGTGTTCCATGATTCACTGTTTGTGTATAACACCCAGTGCTCCATGCAATCTGTGCCCTCCTTAATACCCACCACCAGGCTCACCCATACCCCTATCCTCCTCCCTTCTAAAACCCTCAGTTTGTTTCCCAGTGTCCATAGTCTTTCATGGTTTGTCTCCCCCTCCAATTCCTCCCCCTTCATTTTTCCCTTCCTTCTCCCAGTGTCCTCCATGTTATTCCTTATGTTCCACAAATAAGTGAAACCATATGATAATTTACATTCTCTGCTTGACTTATTTCACTTAGCATAATCCCTTCAAGTTCCATCCATGTCAGTGTAAATGGTGGGTATTCATCCTTTCTGCTGGCTGAGTAATATTACATTGTGTATACGGATCACATCTTCTTTATCTATTCCTTTGTTGAAGGACACCGTGGCTCTTTCCACAGTTTGCTTATTGTGAACATTGCTGCTATGAACATTGGGGTGATGTGCCCCTGCTTTTCACTACATCTGTATCTTTGGGGTAAATACTCAGTAGTGCAAATTTGGGGTCATAGGGGTCATAGGGGTCATTTTGAGGAACCTCCACGCTGTTTTCTAAAGTGGCTGCACCAATTTGCATTCCCACCAACAGTGTAATAGAGTTTCCCATTCTCTACATCCTCTCCAACATTGGTTATTTCCTACCTTGTTAATTTGGCCATTCTAACTGGTGAAAGGTGGTATCTCAGTGTGGTTTGGATTTGAATTTCCCTGATGATGTTCAACATTTTTTCATGTGTTTGTTAGCGAATTGTATGTTTTCTTTGAAGCTGTGTGATCACTGAGACAGCATGGTACTGGCACAAAAACAGACACATAGATCAATGGAACAGAAGAGAGAGCCCATATATGGATCCTCAACTCTATGATCAGCTAATCTTCAACAAAACGGGAAAAAAGACAGTCTCTTCAATAAATGGTGTTGAAAAAATTGGACAGCTATATACAGAAGAATGAAACTGAACCATTCTCTTACACCATACACAAAGTTAAACCTTAAATGGATGAAGGACTTCTATGTGAGACAAGAATCCATCAAAATCCTAGAGGAGAACATAGGCAGTAATCTCTTCCACATCAGCCATGGTAACTTCTTTCAAGATCCACCTCCAAAGGCAAGGGAAACAAAAATGAACTTTAGGGACTTCATCAAGATAAAAAGGTTCTGCACAGCCAAGGAAACAGTCAACAAAACAAAGAGGCAGCCCACAGAATAGGAGAAGATGTTTGCAATGACTTTACAGATTAAAGGACTGGAATCCAAGATCTCTAAAGAACTTCTCAAACTCAATACCCAAAAAACAAATAATCAAGTCAGAAAGTGGGCAGAAGACATGAACAGATGCTTCTCCAAAAAAGACATACGGATGGCTAACAATTTTATTTTTCTAGTGGTCTCCCACTCTTTGCTTGACTCAGTGATAACAACCAGCATAGGGAACACAAGAAGGGTGTGTGATACAGACTATCTCCTCAGCTGCTAAAAATAGGATTATGTGTTTGTTTCATTTGTTATCTTCTCATTTTTTGCCATTTGAAATAACACCCCGAATTTGGGGTAATGGGATTGAAATACCCAGCCTATCTTTGCCCTGGCAGCTCAGCCATGCATCTGTACCTTCCATTTGTCAGTTGCTAGACGACTATGGTGTCTAGCTACAGTGTGATAATGATAAGGAAATTAATAATGTTGACCATTTTTCTCTTAGCCTAATAGTTGGTTTAATTAATAGGTTGCCAGGCACAGCAGATACTATGTGGATGTCCAAAGTTATCCATTATGGGGACAGCAACTCTAATAGACTTGGGATCCAAGAGCTAAATGAGGTTTTATTTGAAATCAGTCCAACTACAATGACAGCATTAATTTCAACATGAAGACATATGGTTTGATAAAGAATTACAGGGCAATGACTCACAACGTGAAATTGGAATGGCTCTAGGAAATCTCAGCTTTAGGTTACTTTAGCTAAAATGTATAGAATAATGTTTGCTTTCTTTTAATCAACCAGGCCTGATGAGTATTTCCAGCATCCAAGACATACTCCTGACCAATAAAATGTAAAGGGGCAGGGAAATAGATTAAGTTCCTTTGCAGCCTTCTTGAGACAGCAGGATGGGGCTGATGGCATGGGACCTCAAATGGGAGAAAAACCATAGAAATCCTGCATGATACCAGGACCCATAGAACAGGAAAAATTAGCAACTATATGAGCTAAAAGCAAGACAGACATAAAAAAAGATAGTGACAAAAGCCATCTGTGACAGGGAGGACCAGACTGAGTAACATGGTAGAATTCTGTGCCCATGCACACCTGAGGATCTGAATGGGATCCCACAAAGGTGATATGAGTGTATTTGGCAAACTTTTGTCACCCATAAATTCCCAGTAGCTATTTTCAAACCACATGCTTTATGTTTTATATATACTGTACATATTTATATGTAAATATATATTATATGTATATATAATATACAGATGTGTATAAATAAATGTGGTATTTTCTGTTATTTAGATCGTGCTTACCCAATGTTTGTTTGGGTTTTTTTTGTTGGTTTTTTTTTTAGATTTTTTATTTATTTATATGACAGAGAGAAATCACAAGAGAGGCAGGCAGAGAGAGAGGAAGGGAAGCAGGCTCTCCGCTGAGCAGAGAGCCCGATGTGGGACTTGATCCCAGGACCTGAGATCATGACCCGAGCTGAAGGCACTGAGCCACCCAGGCGCCCCCCAATGTTTTTTAAAATTAGTTCAGAGGTAGAATTCTGTGATTTATCAGTTGCATGTAACACCCAGTGCTCATTACATGAAGTGCCCTCCTTAACTCCCATCCCCCAGTTACCCCATCCCCCAAGCACTTCCTTTCCAGCAACCTTCAGTTTGTTTCCTAGAATTCAGCATCTCTTATGGTTCACCTTCCTCTTGATTTTATTTCATTTTCCTTCCCTTCCCCTATGTTCATCTGTTGTTTCTTAAATTCCACATATAAGTGAAATCACATGGTATTTGTGTTTCTCTGATTGACTTATTTGACTTAGCAAAATACCCTCTAGTTCCATCCACATCATTGCAAATGCCAAGATTTCATTCTTTTTGATGGCAGAGTAATATTCCATTGTATGTATACACCACTTCTTTATCCATTCATCTGTTGATGGACATTTGGGTCTTTCCATATTTTGGCTATTGTGGCCATTGCTACTACAAACATTGGAGTGCATGTGCCCCTTTGGATCACTATGTTTGTATCCTTTAGATAAATTTCTTGAAGTGTAATTACTGGTTTGTAGGGTAGTTCAATTTTAACTTTTTGAGGAACTTCTATACTGTTTTTCAGAGTGGCTACACCAGCATGCATTCCCACCAACAGTGTAGGAGTGTTCCCCTTTCTCCACATCCTTGCCAACATCTGCTGTTTCCTGAATTGTTCATTTTAGCCATTCTGACCAGTGTGAGGTAGTATCTCATTATGGCTTTGATTTGTATTTCCCTGATGTCAGGTGATGTTGAGCATTTTTTGTGTGTCTGTTGGCCATTAGTATGTCTTCTTTACTGCTTACCAATGTTTTAAATAATCTTCCAAGTGTTGGGAAAGGGGGTTGTGGTATCTGGAAAAATCATATGAAAATCATTAACCATTTTCTCTTTCATTCCCTCCTTTTCTAAAGTAACACTAAATTTATTCCTTTTTTAAAATAGCATGATTCTGTCCAACCTCAAATCCCTGACTCTCCCCTCTTTCCATAAGGTAGATCCATTTCCCTAAGTGGAATTCCAGAAATAACTGTCACTACAATTGTTATACAATAATTTATACAACAAGTTTTACAACAAATTATAAGAATATTTAGAGTTCTTGGGGGAAAACAAGTTGTGCATTAAGCTGGTATAGTTGATGTTGCTGTTAACTGTCTCAGATCCATTTTGTGGAGCCAGTGGACCCATTCCTTACTTGCTGTGTGGCTGCTCCTGGCTCTCCACTGTCCCCTTCTTGGGAGGAGGGGGAGAATTGTTTTTGGCCAAGGGGACCTCACTCTGGAAATATCTGGTAGGTTGTGTCCTTCCCATCCCGACATTTGAGTCTTATGTGGTTTAACTACTGAGTTGTTGAAACTAGAGAAGTCTGAGCAGGAGGCTACAGGAAATATAAAAATGACATCTTTTCTACCCCAGGGGCCCATCCTTCACCCCTTAACTGAGTGACCCACTTAGGGTCATTTTCCTACCCAAAAGGATGAAGTCAACACTGACACTCACCTCCCCAACAGGGAGAAAGCAAGCAGCTGGCCGAGCAAAGGGCATAGACTCTAAAAGCTAAGGACCCTAAAATTGGCCAGAAAAGTCATGTTTGGGGGGAAATAAATAACTGGCAGCAAGAGGTTTGAAGACAGCACGGAAGGACACAAACCTCTTTAGGAAGAGCAAGGATGGAGATCCAGTACTTAAAAAAGCATCTGGAACAATCTTAGAAGCAGAACTGAAATTAGCTATATTGGTAATAAGAACCCTCACATAAAAATAACAGTAATAAAAAGTAACAATACCTATCATTGGTTGAGCACCTGCAGAGTGTGAGGCCCTTGGAGGCTCTCTGCTGGGTTCCTTACATTTATTCTTCAGAATCTCTGCAACAAATCTGTAGGGCTGGGATGAGGCCAGCACCAGCCTCTGGCCACAATGCCATGCAACCATGTTTTTATTCCATTACAAACACATAGGAAAGAGTAGTGGGGAAATGAGAGGAAAGAGAAATGGGACCCACAGTGCCCTTTCCTTCTCTTTAGCACACAGCACAGTGCTTGGCACTAGTAGTCACTCCATAAATATTTAGGAATGAATGGAAGACCAGAAATTTACATACTAAAATCTTAATAATGCTTAACTTTGGGTGGTGGGGCCAGGAGCTGCACTTCTGTTTATATTTCCTCAAGCTTTCTGCATGAAATTTGTTCTTCAGCAAATTGGAAAATGACAAGTGTGTACAACTATATGCGGATGCTTAAATATTTTGGAAATCATGATCAATTTAATTCCTAAATGAAGAGCATTTTTTTGGTATTCATAAGACCTTATTTAGTTTTTTTATGCATCACTTTAGGCTTTAATTTATTAGTAACATAAATCCAAGGTTGCGTAAATGCCTCTTAGAAATGAACTGTTAGCCCAACCATAGCATCTGCAGAATACCATTATGAAGGTGGCACTGAGTCCCAAATTCAGGACTGCCCCAGATTTCCCCTGGGAGGTGGCCATAGTTTAGGCTCTTTTTTTTTTTTTTTTTTTTTTTTTTGTCTCTGAAAAGGAAACTTCTACTTTCATCTATGGCCATACAAATGTCCTCAAAAGGGAGAGTCCCAGACATGCTCTTTGAAGCATGGGTCTGTACTTCAAAGCACTAAATAAAAGAAGTATTAGCAAGTATGAAGGCAGTCAGATCCAAAAATTAGGTTGCTAAGAAGTCTGCTTAGATTAAAATATGCCAGGGTGCCACGACTCAGTTTTCTGGAACTACCCCCAGGTGAGATAAATGAAAATGCCCTGGAATGTCATTTCTTTTCCCCAGTAAGCACTTTCTGACTGGTCATCCATCAGTCCTTTGCCAAGTGATCTGGGCCCAGAAACTGAACTGTAATTCCATTTTAGATGAAGAAACTGAGGCTCAGAGAGCTTGAACAATCTGCCAAGAAGCATAGCTAGCTGAAATCAAGTCTGACATGAGAGTGAGTTTCCTGATTGCCATATGCAATTTCTGTGGTACGCACTGAAGAGAGCATTTTGTCCTCATTCTTCTGGGCACTTCCCTGTCCAGCGATCACTCTGCTCCCACCCCCCACCCCCATACAGGCTTTCTACATCCATCCATCACCACTTGCTCCTGGAAAAACTTAGCATCTGGCCCACCTTTCCCTGCCACCCTTTCCCCATCCTCCACTGACATGTGTCCCTCTTCAGCCTATCAGGGGCAGAGGTGCTCTTTCCTGGGAGTCACTGTTCCACTAGCTCCAGGGACAGGCCTAGTCCTCAGATTGCCACTTTCTCTGATCTTTCTCCACAAGCAGCCCCTTTGTCTGATGTTGGGCTTTGCAGGATGGGTGCTCCCTTTCATCTTTGGTTTAATGAAGCTTCCATTAGGTTCTGGTCAACCAGCCTAGGTCAGGAGCTTAGAGAAAAGCAGTTACTGACATTTGCTGCGTATCCTATTGTCAGCCCAGCTCTCTGACAAGACAGCACTTTATTTTACTTCTTTTGTCCCATTTTAGTTGTAGGTCCTGTCCCCCCTACCCCATTCATGAGATCCTGCCTCTATGGTCTGCTAGTTCCCCATTTCTTCTGAGCTTGGGGCCCTCACTTCCTGGGCCTCCTGGAGAAGGGGGCCCCTTAACTCTACCCTGTTGGGTGCTCATTACATATTCAGTTAAACCACATTACCCATATTTTTAGCTACAAAAAGGACAAGTTTGTTTGATTTAACTTAATATAGGAAAGTCCTACATGAACACCAAGACATTGTTGAATTGTACCTGGGTGAAATTTAAAAGAAAGTTTATCATCCATGTATTGTTCTTTCATTTTGGGGGAACCTGACCTTTCTAGTCTCTTACGCGCTATATAGTCATCCATCTTCGTGTATATATGTCCTTGTGCATGTGTGTGTGTATAAACTCATAGGTCTTTTTTCCCCCAAGATTACTTATTTATTTGAGAGAGTGAGTAGGAGGGAGAGAGAATCTGAAACAGAACCTGTGCTGAGCATAGAGCCTGACACAGGGCTTGATCCCACAACCCTGAGATCATGACCTGAGCCAAAACCAAGAGTTGGGCACTCAATCAACTGAGCCACCCAAGCACCCCTAAGCTAGTATGTCTTAATACGTATTTATGTTATTTTCACTGACTACCCTTTAACATGGCAACATAATTGTTTATAATTAAAAACGAAGCGAAGTCCCTAGGTCCTGCACTCTCAGCAGACATGGCTGGCTCCTGCTCACAGCTGTGCCCACGGTGGGCAAATTCCAGCCAGGACCACAATCCTCAGAGGTTCTGAAGCAGGCAAGCCAATGTCATTCCACTACAGACTTGGATCCCTGCCAGGGAAGCAGCTAAGCTCCAGAACAGAGGAGCCAGCACATCTGTCTGCTTAGGAGGAAGTTTTAGCTCACTCACACAGAAGGTCTCGAAATGGGGCTAGAGCAATTTGCAATTAGCCATCCTCATTTACATTTTTCTTACTAACGGCTATGTAGAGAAGAGCTTACACATGCTGGCTGATAATTCTGGGAGCTGGGTCTGCCTCTATCCACAGACCTGCAGGCAGAAGGGATTTTAGCAGAGCTCTCATTTAAATACTTCAGGGAGAACATTTACAAAGCAAATATTCCATCTCACTTTTTGTGTTAGTAATATTTTATCTCTTCTTAGGACTGTTTCTAGAGCAGATACTGGATTCCTCCACATGCTATCTGGGTGAGCTGAGACGAAGCATTCCACCTTTCTAAATCTTAGTCTCCTTATTTGTAAAATGGGATAAGAATGTGTTCTTTATAGGATTGTTGTGTGATAATGTTGACATCGTAGTGGGGCAGGCAGCCAGCAAACCATGATGATATTAGTGTTTGGCTGTCATGATGAATGATGAAAAGGAAACATTCAGAGTACCACAAGAGTGACTAATAGAGATCTAGATTGGTGGGGAAAAACAGGGAGGCTTTACATCTTAGAGATGTATTGAAGAAGATGTTATTATTGTACCCAGTTAGGAAAAGACAAAGGGTGTATCTTGAGATGATTACAAAAGTTTTGGTGTGGAATGCATGGCTTTAGGTGAAGGAAGGAGATAAGACCCCATAGTTATCAATAGATGCTTTTCTATTCTGTTAGTATTTCTATATGTGCTTGATTAACAAACTACAGGAAGTGAATAATTAAGAAGTAGTCTTTTACTTCTGGTGCAGGGTTCTCAATAATGACACTATTGACTTTGGGGTGGGATAATGCTTTGTTGTGGGGGCCTTGTGCATCATAGAATATTTAGCAGCCATCCCTCAGGTCTACTAACCTCCTAGTCATGGCACCAAAATGTCTCCAGACATTGCCAGATGTCTACTGGTGACCAACATCACCCCCATGGAGAATCACAGTTCTAGTGCATTCATCTTAGAATCATGTAGCATTTGGAGTATATAAATCAGTAATAAATAGTCCTGCATTTCTGAGGACAGGAGAGAATATATAAAAACAAACAAGAAAAACAAAAATAAAGGCAGCCAGAGACTTGGTCAGAGTGTGGCGTGGGGCTTTCGGCATGATAACTTCTGCCTGGCTTGGCTGTGCTGGGTCATTCTGCTGTCAACTTTAAGCTGGAACTAGGTTGTCCAGAAGCTCCATCCATGAGAAACTTAGGTCAGGGCTGGTCAACAGAGGAACATGCCCCAAATTTGAGAGACAAAAGTGAGGGACCAGTTATCATTCTCAGAAGAACTTCTGGGTCTGGTACAATAATGGACAGATGCATAGCCAACTAGCTTATCCTCATTCTAGTCCACTCCTTGTCCAGTTCTTCCTGAAAGCTTGTTCTGCTGACCAACAACAACCCCAGCTCACCATCAGAAATGTGACTGTGGAAGTACAGAGGTGGTAGCTCAGAAACAACAGCTTTCTTTCTTTTTTTTTTTTATTTGTTTATTTACAGCATAACAGTGTTCATTGTTTTGGCATCACACCAAGTGCTCCATGCAGTACGTGCCCTCCCTATAACCCACCACCTGGTTCCTCAACCTCCCACCCCCCTGCCCCTTCAAAACCCTCTGGTTGTTTTTCAGAGTCCATAGTCTCTCATGGTTCATCTCCCCTTCCAGTTTCCCTCAACTCCCTCTCTTCACCATCTCCCCATGTCCTCCATGTTATTTGTTATGCTCCACAAATAAGTGAGACCATATGATACTTGACTCTCTCTGCTTGACTTATTTCGCTCAGCATAATTTCTTCCAGTCCCATCCATGTTGCTGCAAAAGTTGGGTATTCATCCTTTCTGATGGAGGCATAATACTCCATTGTGTATATGGACCACATCTTCCTTATCCATTCATCCGTTGAAGGGCATCTTGGTTCTTTCCACAGTTTGGCGACCATAGCCATTGCTGCAATAAACATTGGGGTACAGATGGCCCTTCTTTTCACTACATCTGTATCTTTGGGGTAAATACCCAACAGTGCAATTGCAGGGTCATAGGGAAGCTCTATTCTTAATTTCTTGAGGAATCTCCACACTGTTCTCCAAAGTGGCTGCACTAACTTACATTCCCACCAACAGTGTAAGAGGGTTCCCCTTTCTCCACATCCTCTCCAACACACGTTGTTTCCTGTCTTGCTAATTTTGGCCATTCTAACTGGTGTCAGGTGGTATCTCAATGTGGTTTTAATTTGAATCTCCCTGATGGCTAGTGATGATGCACATTTTTTCATGTGTCTGATAGCCATTTGTATGTCTTCCTTGGAGAAGTGTCTGTTCATATCTTCTGCCCATTTTTGGATATGATTATCTGTTTTGTGTGTGTTGAGTTTGAGAAGTTCTTTATAGATCCTGGATATCAACCTTTTGTCTGTACTGTCATTTGCTAATATCTTCTCCCATTCCGTGGGTTGCCTTTTTGTTTTGTTGACTGTTTCCTCTGCTGTGCAGAAGCTTTTGATCTTGATGAAGTCCCAAAAGTTCATTTTTGCTTTTGTTTCCTTGGCCTTTGGAGACATATCTTGAAAGAAGTTGCTGTGGCTGATATCGAAGAGGTTACTGCCTATGTTCTCCTCTAGGATTCTGATAGATTCCTGTCTCACGTTGAGGTCTTTTATCCATTTCGAGTTTATCTTTGTGTACGGTGTAAGAGAATGGTCGAGTTTCATTCTTCTACACATCGCTGTCCAGTTTTCCCAGCACCATTTATTGAAGAGACTGTCTTTTTTCCATTGAATATTTTTTCCTGTTTTGTCGAAGATTATCTCACCATAGAGTTGAGGGTCCATATCTGGGCTCTCCACTCTGTTCCACTGGTCTATGTGTCTGTTTTTATGCCAGTACCATGCTGTCTTGGTAATCACAGCTTTGTAGTAAAGCTTGAAATCGGGGAACATGATACCGCCAGTTTTGTTTTTGTTTTTCAAAATTTCCTTAGCAATTTGGGGTCTCTTCTGATTCCATACAAATTTTAGGATTATTTGCTCCAGCTCTTTGAAAAATACTGGTGGAATTTTGATCGGAATGTCATTAAAAGTATAGATTGCTCTAGGCAGTATAGACATTTTAACAATGTTTATTCTTCCAATCCAAGAGCATGGAACAGTCTTCCATCTTTTTGTGTCTTCTTCAATTTCTTTCATGAGTGTTCTGTAGTTCCTTGAGTACAGGTCCTTTACCTCTTTGGTTAGGTTTATTCCCAGGTATCTTATGGTTCTTGGTGCTATAGTAAATGGAATCGATTCTCTAATTTCCCTTTCTCTATTTTCATTGTTAGTGTATAAGAAAGCCACTGATTTCTGTACATTGACTTTGTATCCTGCCACGTTACTGAATTGCTGTATGAGTTCTAGTAGTTTGGGGGTGGAGTCTTTGGGGTTTTCCATATAAAGAATCATGTCATCTGCGAAGAGAGAGAGTTTGACTTCTTTCTTGCCAATTTGGACACCTTTTATTTCTCTTTGTCGTCTGATTGCCGTTGCTAGAACTTCTAATACTATGTTGAACAAGAGTGGTGAGAGTGGGCATCCTTGTCATGTTCCTGATCTCAACGGGAAGGCTGCAAGCTTTTTCCCATTGAGGATGATATTTGCTGTGGGTCTTTCATAGATAGATTTTATGAAGTTCAGGAATGTTCCCTCTATCCCTATACTTTGAAGCGTTTTCATCAGGAACGGATGCTGGATTTTGTCAAATGCTTTTTCTGCATCAATTGAGAGGACCATGTGGTTCTTCTCTCGTCTCTTATTGATTTGTTCTATCACACTGATTGATTTGCGAATGTTGAACCAACCTTGGAACCCAGGGATGAATCCCACCTGGTCATGGTGGATAATCTTTTTAATGTGCTGCTGGATCCTGTTTGCTAGGATCTTGTTGAGAATCTTTGCATCCATATTCATCAGTGATATTGGTCTGAAATTCTCCTTTTTGGTAGGGTCTTTGCCTGGTTTGGGGATCAGGGTAATCCTGGCTTCATAAAAAGAGTCTGGAAGTTTTCCTTTTTTCCTTCTGCTTCAATTTTTTGGAACAGCTTCAGGAGAATTGGTGTTATTTCTTCTTTGAAAGTTTGGTAGAATTCCCCAGGGAATCCGTCAGGTCCTGGGCTCTTGTTTTTTGGGAGGTTTTTGATCACTGCTTCAATCTCGTTGCTAAATATCGGTCTATTCAGGTTGTCAATTTCTTCCTGGTTCAATTTTGGGAGTTGGTAGTTTTCCAGGAATGCATCCAGTTCATCTAGGTTGCTTAGCTTATTGGCATATAACTGTTGGTAATAATTTCTGGTGATTGTTTCTATTTCCTTGGTGTTAGTTGTGATCTCTCCCTTTTCATTCATAATTTTATTAATTTGGGCTTTCTCTCTTTTCTTTTGGATTAGTGTGGCCAATGGTTTATTGATCTTATTGATTCTTTCAAAAAACCAGCTTCTAGTTTCATTGATACATTCTACTGTATCTCTCGTTTCTACCTCATTGATCTCTGCTCTAATCTTGATTATTTCCCTTCTTGCAAACAACAGCTTTCTTTCCATGAAAGTTCTGCTTGGGGAGCTGGGCATGCCTGCCTTCTCAGAGATCCCTGCAAGCTCTGACTTGTCTACTTGTGTTTCAGGAGGTCTAGTTAGGGCTTATTCTCTGGCCTCCTGATCCTTTTTTCAGAAGTTCACTTCCCCAGCTCATCCCGCAATTGGACAATACCCAACTTTTATAAATAATCTACCCCCCTTGTTAATAGTTGAATGATTAATCTTTGATACCACCTCTTTATGCCTTAGCCTTCCTCAGAACTGGAATTTGAGAAGCCACTGCTATCTGAGTTATTGTTAGTCACATCCATCCCAAGGGATGATACTTAGGACATGAATCACCACCCAGAACAGAGGCAGAGAGAAACAGGACAAGCAGTCAACTTCCTTCCTAATTTAATGGGCACTAATAAATTTATCTCTACTATGCCTGTTCCAAGAGCTCAATTTGTTTTGTCTGCCCTGGAATTATGTAAACCCGAGGAAAATTAACTCTTTGTAGGCTGAAAGAGCAAAGCTCTCCATGAGCAGTCTCAGTTGTAAGATTTAAGCTGTGGGCTGCGGAGAATGGAGAACGCTCTTACACTTTTGGTGGGAATGCAAGTTGGTATAGACACTTTGGAAAACAGTGTGGGGGTTCCTCAAAAAATTAAAAATAGAGCTACACTTTGACCCAGCAAGTACTACTAGGTACTTACCCCAAAGATACTGATGTAGTGAAAAGAAGGGCTACATGCACCCCAATGTTCATAGCAGGAATGTCCACAATAACTAGGGCTATTTCTGTGGAAAGAGCTGAGATGCCCTTCAACAGATGAGTGGATAAAGTAGATGTGGTCCATATACAATGGAATATTACTCAGTCATCAGAAAGGATGAATACCCAACTTTTGCACCAACATGGGCTGGAGGAGATTATGCTAAGTAAAATAAGTTAAGCAGAGAAAGTCAATTTTATGGTTTCACTTACTTGTGGAACATAAGGAATAACATGGAGGACATTAAGAGAAGGAAAGGAAAAGTGAAGAGGGGAAATTGGAGGGGGAGACAAACCATGAGAGACTATGGACACTGGGAAACAAACTGAGGGTTTTACAGGGTGGGGGGTCAGGGGATGGGTGAGCATGGTGGTGGGTACTAAGGAGGGCATGTATCGCATAGAGTACTGGGTGTTATACACAAAGAATGAATCATGGAACACTGCCTCGCAAACTAATGGTGTACTGTATGATGACTAATATAATACAATAAAAAAAAAAGATTTAAGCTGTGGGGTTAAGTTCAACAGAGCAGTCCCCACCCCCACATCTTTTCTGAAAGTGGTGACTACAGTGCAACCTTGGGATTCTTCTGTGTCTTAGTTCAAGTTCCTCAGAAGCAGACCCAGAGACAAGGATCTGCGGCAAGCTGTTCCCTTGAGAGATGGTGCCAGGCGACAATGGGGAAGTGGGGCAGGGCAGGCAGCCAATAAAAGGTTTCTTATAAAGCTAGTGGCTTATATGGTAACTGGAGCTTGAGTCCACTGGAGAGCTCTGGAAACCAGTGTAGAACACCCTGTTACCCCAGGGTGGGGTTAATTCCTCTTAGGAAGGGTATTATGGGTATTAATTCTTGCTGTACACTTCTGATCTGCTCTGCACAAAGGCAGAAGACCCCAGCTGTCAGAGATGCTGATGCTGGCAGCTGCAGAGTGGCCAGTGTGCATTAAAATGGTAAGGTCCAAGGGAATATGCAGAGAGGCACTGATAGCATCTGTTGCTCTTGGCAACACCAGGTTTTGTGCATAAGACTCCATATTCAGACAGAAACCAGATCTCAGAGAAGAAACACATCAAAAAATGTAAAAGAGTTTGTGTCCTATGTCTTGCCAATAGTCTCAGGAAGTACTTGATACCACTGTCTGTGACTCTTGAGTCCTCAAAACGGAAGTCTACCCCACTCATATTCCTCTTTCTAATTTAGAGCAATGTGGAACACAATACATGTATTTGCTCAGTTTATTTATTTCCTGTTCTTTCTGGACTTACACCATCCTCAGACTTGATGGGCTTTCTTATGTTTCCTCTCCTGTTGTTACATTGGACCAAACAGAAGAAAGAGGTTGGAGGTTTTTACTGGAAACGTCACAAGATGAAATTTGGTCAGCAACATCCTTTGGGTATGGATTTAACTTCTTAGGAAAACTGATTCCACATTCCTTTATCTATGGGAGGACCTGACTTAACTTATATCATGGATATAAGGGATCACCATAGAGAAATGGCCCCCTAATCCCTTTCCAGATATTGTGAGTTGGCTGTTTGGTAGAATGAATGAAAAGATTATAGGACTATCATTGCAAGCATCTCTGTTGCAGGAAGTGCCTGTTGCCTATGAGGGTCTTTCATGCTACAGGGTTGAGATTGATCAGCAGGGCTCTAGGGAGCTGATAGTTTGAGTATGCCTCCTGAGGTTTGGCTTATGTGAAATCTTTAATGGAGGTGAGCCAGTCTTCGGGGTTCCTATATGGCCTGGGGTTACTCTAGAGCACAGGGATATAAAAAGACCAAACTAGGAAAGAAATACACCTATGACAGGAGTGCCACTTGTCTTGGAACTCAAGGATGGGAGAGAGTGAGGGAAGTATGAGGAAAAGAAGAGGAAGGAGAGAGAGGGAGAAAGAACAGAGAGGTGCCAGCCTGTGAGTTGCTGTCATCTTAATTTTGTGATGATGTCTCTGAAGCTCAAGGATGTTACCTGACTTCCCTAAGATGATTTAGCCAGTCAGTGGCAATGCTTACCTTTAAACCAGGTCTGACTTGACCTAAAACAAACACTTGTTGTACTTTGCAGGCCAACACAAGCTTTATACCTAGAAGACATCTGGGTGGGGGGTACTCAAGCATCACCTGCCATATATTTACCTATAGTATTAATGATAACTGAATAATAAATAGCATTTGGGAAATTACTATATGCTATACAGTATGCATGCCACTTAATCATCAGAACAACTGTGATGACACTTTAGAATTACTTGGGAGCTTTTAAACATATGAACTCTTGGTGGCCCACTTGGGATCAATTATATTGGACTTGCTTGAAGTTGGAGCATGGCATCAGTACATTTTTTAAAAACTCAAGGTGTGTTTGTAGTGAACAACTTGAGTGAAGAGCCATTGCATAGAATAGTGGTTTCCAGACCAATGTGCATCACAATGCCCCAGAGGGCTGATAAAAAAGATTTCTGGGCTCCACTCTCAGAGTTGATTCAGTAGAACTTGGGTAGGGACCACAATTTTGCAATTCTAACAAGAGCCCAAGTGACCACTGATGTTGCTGGTCTGAGGACCTCACTTTGAGAACCATTGATCTAGAACAACTTTGAGGATAGTGCTAATACAAATGAACTGTTTTCCATGTTAATAAACCGAAGCTTCGTGATGACTGAGCCAGAACTTGAGCTCAGGTCTGGGATCCATGCCTTTAAAATCTATGCTCTATTTGCCTAATCTTATAGACAAGTAGATCAGGCCTGATTTCACAAGTTACCTCACTGAAAAGCAGCTGCAGCCAATTTTCAGTGTTGTGTAGAAGTCTCCCTGGTGGGCTGCATTAAGTTAGTTCCAAATTCTTGCCTGGCAAGAAAGAAGAAGCATTAGAAAATAGAAAGCTAATTTAGCTTCATTAATCAAGATAATATTAATTGCTCCAATCTTCTTAATGAAGGACTGCTAATGCATACAAAAACACTTTATCCAAGACAACTTCCAAGTGCCTCCTTCAGGGCTTGTACTCAGAATGAAAAGCTCTTCTGGATAAATGTTCTCTCCCAAATGGACTCGGCTCTCAGTACCACCTTCCAAGGTAGCCAGGATGTTCCTTAGAAAGTACAACTCCTATTCTGGATGATCCCCAGGGTACGCTTCAGCTGCCCCAGTGAAGGAGGGCTTTGGTCTATGAGGAATTCAGGGACAGTCCCAGGTAGATTTAAATCCTTTGTGAAAGTCAGAAGTTAAAGCCAAAGACCCTCATAAACAAGTTGATTATGAGTTCGATTTCCTCTGGTGGTTTTTTGTTTGTTTGTTTCTATTTTTGTTTTTGTTTTTACCATGGAAGTGAATTTTGAAACCTCGAGCATCCGAGTGATTGGACTCCTAACTTTAATCAATTTTAAATTTAACTTTTAAGACAGACAGAGGGTCTCAGGATTCTTAGAGGAGGCCAGCCTTCTGCTTACATGCTCTCTCCCAGATGCTGCCTCCATACATGCTTGCTCCTCGTAACAGTAATTCTTTCATTTAGAAGGGAATGGAGCTGAGATGTGCGTGATGAGATTATTCTCTGACCCTCCTCTCTTCCCTCCATCTATCCCTGCTAGTATTCCTTCCCTCCCTCCATCCCTCCCTCCATCCTTCCTTCCTTCCTTTCTTTTCTCCTTTCTTCTCTTTTTTCTTTTCCTCTCTTTCTTCTCTTTTTTTTTCTTTCTTTCTTTGTTTCTTATTTCTTTCTTTCTTTCATGAGAGCCATACAACCAACTGGCTGAGAGTAAACATAGAAAACTATCTTATGTGTATTCTCTAAAAGCAGAGCCTGAGATGAGCTGTTTGCAAATGATAGAGGGAATGATGTCAATTCCCCTGAAAATGAGGAAGGCAGGCAGGAGAGGGAAAGAAACCAGGCAAAGATGTGAGTAAGCTGAAGTCTAGCCTCAGCCTGACCCCATGTGGAGGGTTAGTACATCACAGTGTTCCTTCCCTGAGGCCAGGAGACCAGGCTCTTACACTCTGTATCAACCAGTGATTGGTAGACCACTGATGGGAAGGCCATAATATTCAGGCATTTCCGGAAGTGGTTCCCAACAGATGAAGGGCAAGTGTCTGCATAGATAGCTATCTAGCACTCACAGTAGCTGGTGATGGGAGCACCTGTCAGATAAAAGGTATCTGGGCACCAACAGCATTTACTGGGGGAACTTCACAGAATCAAGGAGCCTCTTTGTCATGTGAATGTATAGCAAGTGCCATCGGGAAGGAATTGATGTTTTTCCTTCTGTAGCTTTTCCCTAGGTCCACCCAGGGCCCTTGGTTGGCTTTCCTTCCCCCCGCCCCCCATCTCAATATATTCATACCTCTGCTGTGGCCCTTGGGTTTGTTAATATGTTTATTGTGTCTGTCTCAACATTGAGATATTGAGGGTTGGGACCCTGACTCACTCATCTTTGTATCCCGAGACAGCACCTGGCACATGCGGGAGCTTCCTGGTTTGTTAATGGTTTGACCAAAGCTTTTCTGTGCTTCCTCTTCAGTAACACCTCAGTTCAGTCCCATCAGGGCCACTTTCAGTTCAAAAGACAATGATCAGGATCTTAAAAATGACCATCTCTGGAGCTTAGGAAGCATTTTAATGTAAGTGCAATTGTGTAGAAATGAAATAAAGACCAATTGTTCTCTCTGAATAGATGACAATGCCAGAACGTTTAGTTACTCTTGAACTCTTTTGGTCCAAAGCAAGACCACGTAATGGATCTTAAAAAGAGGAGGCAACATCCGGCACAGAGATTAACAAAAGAGACATGGACCATTCTTCAAGGTACTAACTGGCACATTCAGAGACAGCATTTTGCATAGCAAAGATTATTATAAGGAATAAAGGCAAAATAACTTGGGAATAGAAACTCATTTCACAAGGCTGGTAACATGTAAGTAGATATCACTCTGGCATTATAAAATGTAGAAATTGGATTTTTCAAGTATATCCCCAAACATCTTCTACTTAAACTAAAACTCTTTCCTTCCCACTTACAACCATGAGAAGTTATTATTGCAGTACAATAATCACAAGGAAAAAATAACTTGCACAAAATTAATGAAAATAGTGTTCTAAAGAAAGCAAAGGTTGTATCATGATGGCAGATCAAATACATGGTTTTGCCTAAAATCTCTAAAAATTACACAAAAATAACAAAATCAAATCTTCATTTTGAGTGAGAAAAGCTCCACCTAGACACAATGTTTCTGAAAAGATTATGAGTGTTGAAAAGGGGTTCTCTTGGACCATGGCCCAGACACTTAGCTATTGTGACATTCCCTTCTAAGATACATGATTAGTGGAAGCTGGGTGATGTGCCTGATTCTAGTACCATTTTAATAGTCTATCAGCTCTTCATCCAAAGGTGGTTTCCCAGGAACAAAGGCGATTCCTTTTGTCCTGACCTGGCCAGTTACCACGACATCCTCAACAGTTAGAGCACTGTACTAGAAGGAAAACTCTCCCTAGCACTCATGAGTATCCAGGCTCTTTTCGTTGGTCTATGCTCCTGTCTGCACTTCCTGGACTCCATTCTCTTGGTGGTTGGTAGTGAGTAGGAAGGAGGGAACTGCCATTTGGGGGGATTTACAAAGAGAATTCCTAAGGGATATCATGGTGATAGGAGGTAGGGAACTCTGAACACTTCAACAAGCCATGATGATTCCTGGTTTTTCAATTGTTAGGATCCCTGGAGCTCTAACAAATATAGTCCTAGGAGGAAAGCATGTGTTTGTATCGCTTCCCCCAGCATGTCCAGTGCTTTCCACCTGGGACCTGAAGCGGGCAACATGGGCATCCTTTGTTATTCTAGACTCTCAGCAGGGTATTAAAATTAGTGAAATCTCCTCGATCCTGGCAATCTGTCTTCTTTGGGGCATTGAGAAGAGTATGGTATGTTACTGGGAAAAAGTGAAAGGCTGCCTCAGAGACTGCACACTATATGTCATTTTCATACCAGAATCTGTAACTTTCAGTGGAATGTGGTTAATGTGACTGCTTCTGCCTCCAGCTTTTTATGACTGAACCAATGGATGTTTTACTACCTGACATCTTTAAGACAGATATTCTTTCCATACACTTATGATGTATGCACTTTGCTCATCTACGTACTTTTGGTGTGTTTTTAAATGGTTTTCCATAAGTCAGTCAGAGTAATGCAAATACCATGTGATTTCACTCCTATGTAAAATTTAAGAAACAAAACAAATGAACAAAGAGGAAAAACAGAGAGAGAGAAACCAAGATGCAGACTCTTAACTATAGAGAATAAACTGATGGTTAGCAGAGGGGAGTAGGGTAGATAGTGAAGTACGTGATGGGGATTAAGGAGTGCCCCTGGGATGAGCACCAGGTATCGTACAGAATTGTTGAACTGCTGTATTATATACCTGAAGCTAACACTGTATGTTAACTATACTGTAATCTAAATAAAAACTTAATAAAAAATGGCTTTTCATAATGTTAATTAACTTCACAAGAAAAATCTAAGTGATCTAATGAACTTCTGATTTTTTATCTAGTTAATTTTTTATTTTTTCACAATGTATTTTTTTTAAAATTGAGCCTATAATACAGTGCAAAAATATTAAGTGTGCAGCTTGATTTTTTATTTTTCTAATTCCCATACAATTAATTTACAGTGCTATATTAGTTTCAAGTGCACAATATAATGATTCAGCAAACAGTTTGATTAATTTGACAGGTGTGTACATCTCCACTCACCCAGGAAGCTTCTTCAAAGTTACTACCTTCTTTGCTCTCCCCTTGAAAGCTGTTTCCCAAAAGCTTCACTACCATTCACTCTTTGTGTTTTCTCCTTCTACAGCCTCTTAATCTACCACAGTCTTGCCCTCTAAGTCTCTATATTTTGTCCCTTTTGGTCTATAAGACTTCCCACAAATGTATTGGCTTCTCTGCTCTCAGCCATGGAAGCTACTCAGATTCCTAGGTCTTGTCCCTGACCCTAGAAATAGCAAATGCTCCAAGGCAAAAGCAACTGCAGAGTTCTGGCCCACCTCTCCAGGATTTATTTCCTTCTTATAGAATACTGCTCCTAAAGTCCTTGTAGCCTCAGAATCTGTATTATACCTTCCAATATATTTTTAAAATTATCAATGTGGCTAGTCTTGGTCAGCTACAAGCTATGCTACCATGACTGGAAGAAGTCAATTATTATCTTTATGTTATAGAGTTTGATGCATATTTTTTGAGACTTTATATTACTTGACTTGTCTGAACAGTAACTACCACCTCCTTTTAATGCTCTCTCCTCTTTTGATTTGTATGATAGGTTGGGATTTCCTTTTTTCTTTGTCCTTCCTCTCCTACCCCATATTTTACCTGGTCTGAGTGGAGGTGTGTCTCTGATAAGACAGAGCAAGGAGATAGACATATGCTTTCCATAATGCTTAAAGGTATGCCATAGGATATGGTTAATATAAGCAGGAGAAAGATACATTTACCTTGAAGATATCATTCTCAAGAATCTGAAGGGCCTGGAGCTACGGTCTTCCTGCTGCCTCTACCTCCCACTCCCTTACCCCCAAGGTTAGATCATCAAGACCTGCTATCACAATTCCAGAATCTTGTGTATCTACTTCCCAGGCAAGCTCCCTAGAAGGACAGAAATATAGAAGAAGCATATGGATCCTGGGGAAGGGAAGAAGGAGGAAGATCAGAGAGAGAGAGAGGGCTCACGTGTGTTTGATAGAGGTCTCCATATGGACCAATATATAGCTTTGAGAAAGTATAAAACTTCTTATAACTTTCTCAGGGATTTTATAACTGTGTTCTCTTTTCTTCATGTGAGTTCCCTTGTCCATCCTTCTAGCTGCTGGTTCCGTAAAGTCCATGGATTCATTCTCCACTGATATTGCTGGATGCTCCTCACGATCTCCTTTGTGGGGTTCTTTTTACTTATCCTTTAAGTGTGTCTTTTTTCAGGGACACCTTTAGATTCTTCTCATTCCATACTTTCTTCTTGTGGAAAGTCCTATGCAGATTCTTACTCATTCCATTGGCTCTAGTGACCACCTATATACTGGCTACTTATAAATTTATATCCCCAGAACTGATTACTGAGTAGGACCAGCTACAGAATTTGTGGTGTTCAGTACACAATAAAATTGTATGATGCCTTATTAAAAAATAATCATGAATTTCAAGATAGCAACAGCAGAACATTAAGCCCAGCCAGAGGTTCTTCTGAACTTGAGGCTCTGTGTGACTGTCACAGGCTGCACACCCATGGGGCCTGCTCTGCTATGAGATACAGACAAAAATAACAACCGTCTCCTGGGAACTGCCTCTTGGTTATCCTATAGGCACATCTCCAACTCAATGTGTCCAAAACTCATCTCTATGCCTCTGTCACTTCACAACCCGTCCTGCTCCTTTGTTTCTGGAAGCAGCAAACCGCATTGTATCCCCTTAAATAGCCAAGTCAGCAATCAGAGTGTCATTCTTACCTCCGTGGTGTTCTCATCCTCTGCAGTCCCAGCTCTCCAGGGTGACTCTGCCTCCTTCACACTCCATCCTCACTACATCTACTTTGGTTTTGGACACTACTGACTTTCATGTAGATGACCCCCATATCTTCTCAGCTATTTGCCCTGCTTCCAAGCCTTCTCCTTTGCTAATCTGTTTTTTCCTACAGTGATGAGAAAGATCATTCTCTTGCCTAAATTTAATCCTGCTACCTCCCACCTTATAAACTTTCAGTGGTTTTCTGTTGCCTTCAACATAAAATGTAAATTGTGTAGCTTGATAAATAAATGTCCCTCTGATCAAGCTCTGGCTTCTACCTATAGCCACACATACTGGACTACAAGAAATTCCCTATCCCTTTCAGTGAAGAGCTACATTGCCAAATAAAATTGTTTTAACCAGAATACCATTGTTTAATATCTCCTAGAGTAAACCTCACTCTCAATCCCTTTTCCTAATTCTTCATGTTCTAAAGGCACGTCAAAGCCAGGAAATCTCTTTGGAGGTGGTAGCTAGCTGACTGTGATTTATCTTTTTGCCTGGCTAATATTTTTACTGAGCAGGAAGGTGATAGTCATAGGTCAATTCAGCTCATATCTGTAATTAAATTTGATTATGAGAAGAGGTTAAGATAACATCTGGCTTTCAACGTCTAAAATTGTTATGTCACTCTCATTGAAACTCATCTTTTATGTAGAGCAAAACAAAGTGACATCCATATATCCATTCTGTGATCCAGCAATTCCATGCCTAATTGTTCAAGAAAAGTAGAAACACTTACATTTAAAAGGACAAAAATTTTCATACAATGGGGAGCCTAGGTGGCTCGGTGGGTTAAGCCACTGCCTTCGGCTCAGGTCATGATCTCAGGGTCCTGGGATAGAGTCCCACGTCGGGCTCTCTGCTCAGCAGTGAGCCTGCTTCCCTCCCTCTCTCTCTGCCTGCCTCTCTGTCTACTTGTGATCTCTCTTTGTCAAATAAATAAATAAAATCTTTAAAAAAAATTTTCATACAATGGAATACTACTCAGCAATAAAATGGATATGGTACCAATACATGCAGAAATAAAGATAAATTTCAATAACATTATGTTAAATAAACAAAAACAAACCAAAAAGCATCTATGTACATGAAATTTAAGAACAGACCAAACAAGTCTACAGTGACAGAAATCAGAGCAGTGGTTGCCTCTGGGGGAGGGGAATGTACGGGTTGAGCTGTAAAAGTTAGGGTCCTAAGAACACATTTGAAGGATGCAGACTAACTGATTTTAAAAACTTATTATAAAGCCACAGTAACTGAGACAACATGGTATCGGTGAAAGGACAGACACATAGATCACTGAAATAAAATTAAGACTCCAGAAATAGATACATGAATATGATCAATTGATTTTTCACAAAGGTTCAAACCAAAGATAAATCAGTGGAGAAAAGGCAGTCATTTCAACAAACAGTGCTGGAATAACTGAACATTTGCCTGCAAATAAAATAAATCGGGCCTATGTCTTGCATTATATAGAAAACATCCCATTCACAATAGTTCAAAAACAAAACAAAAAAATGCTTATGAATAAATTTAACCCAGAGATGGAAGATATGTACCCTGCTAACTATACGATATTAGTGAAAGAAATTGAGAAAGACACAAATGGAATTATAACATATGTGCAAGAATCAGAAAAACTAATACTGCTAAAACATCCTTACTACCCAAAGCAGTCGGCAGATTCAGTGTAATTCTTATCAAAATTCCAATGGCATTTCCCACAGAAATAGGAAAAAAAAAAAACCCTAAAATTTGTATGGAACCACAAAATTCCCCAAAGCACCCAAAACAATCTTAAGAAGAATAAAGCTGGAGGTATAACACTTCCTGATTTTATTTTATTTTTTTTAAAGATTTTTATTTATTTATTTGACAGAGAGAGATCACAAGTAGATAGAGAGGCAGGCAGAGAGAGAGAGGGAAGCAGGCTCCCTGCTGAGCAGAGAGCCCGATGCAGGACTTGATCCCAGGACCCCAAGATCATGACCTGAGCCGAAGGCAGCGGCTTAACCCACTGAGCCACCCAGGTGCCCCAACACTTCCTGATTTTAAACTATATTACAAAGCTATGGTGATCAAATCAGTGTGGTACTGGGATAAAAACTGACACATCAACCAATGGAACTAATGGAGTCAAAAGCCCAGAAATAACCCCCCTCATATATAGTCAATTAATATTTGATAAGGGAGCCAAGAATACTCAATATAGAAAGATAATTTAATACATTGTGTTGGGAAAATTGGATAGTCACATGCAAATGAATGAATTTGGACCCCATCTTATACCATTCATGAAAATTAACTTGAAATGGACCAAAGACATAAATGTAAGGCCTGAAACTGTAAAACTCCTAGGAGAATACATAGTGAAAAAAACTCCTTGACATTGAGCATCACAATGATTTTTTTTGGCTATGATGCAAGAAGTATGATCAACAAAAGCAAAAATAAATGAGCAGGACTAAATCAAACTAAAAAAAAAAAAAAAACTTCTGTATAGCAAACCATCACCCAATGAAAAGGAAACTCATGGAATGGAAGAAAGTATTTGCAAACTATATAGCTGATAATTTAATATCCAAAATGTACAAGGAGCTCACAACCAAAGAGCCCAGAAAGGGGAAAAAAGTAATTCCATTAAAATGGGGAGAGGCCCTGGATAGACATTTTTTCCAAAGAAGACCTACTGGTGGCCAACAGGTGCATGAAAAGATGCCTAACATCACTCATCACCAGGGAAATACAAATTAAAAGCACAATGAGATAGACCTGTCAGAGTGGTTATGGTCAAAAAACCAGGAGATAACAAGTGTAGGCAGCATGTTCAGAAAAAGGAACCCTTGTATCCTATGTAAATTGGCCAGTTACAATGAAAACCAGTATGGAGGGGCACTTGGTTGGCACAGTCAGTTAAGGGCCGGAATCTTGGTTTCAGCTTAGGTCTGATCTCAGGATCGTGAAATCAAAACTTGGATTGGACTCTATGCTCAGCTCAGAGTCTGCTTGGCTTTCTCTCTCCCTCTCCCTCTGCTCTACTTCCCCATTCTTTCTCTCTTTCTCTCTAAAAAAAACAATAAATAAAGTCTTAAAACAAAATGAAACAAAACCAATATGGAGATTCCTCAAAAAATTAAAACACAACTATCATATCACCCAGAAATCACGCTATTGGATATATATTAAAAAAAAATGAAATCAAGATCTAGAAGAGATATTTGCACTCACATGTTCATTGCAACATTATTTTCTGTAGCCAAGATATGGAAACAACCAAGTATCCATTAACAGATGAATGGATAATAAGAGATGTGGTATAATGGAGTAGTATTTAGCCGTGAGAAAAAGGAAATCCTGATCTTTTTTTAAAAGATTTTATTTGTTTATTTGACAGAAAAAGAGCAGAAGCAGGTTCAGTGGTAGGCTGAGGGAGAGGGAGAAGCAGGCTCCCTGCACAACAGGAGGAGCCCAGCATGGGGCTTGATACCAGGTCCCTGGGACCATGACCTGAGTCAAAGGTGGACACTTAACTGACTGAGCCACCCAGGCACCCAGAAATCCTTGATATTTTTGGCAACAGAGTTGGACCTTGAGGTCATTATGCTAAGTGAGATAAGTCAGAGATAAGCTGAGACCTGAGTTTTATGTTGGCTCCAAATTTCCTCTGTGGGAGTAAGGTTCAGGTACATCCCTGTGGTAGCTTGCTTGGTGACACATCCTTGGTTGGCTGTCTTCCCTTCCTGTCTCCCTTCCCCACTCACCTACCAGTGTTTTCTTCACCTCCCAAGTAAGCTAACTTCTCTCCATGTACTCTCCTCAGGTCCTGCTTCGGAGGCAACCCAAACTATGATTCTCCCATTTACAAATCTAAAACAGGTTGTTTCTGCTTCTTTCAAAGCACCCTGTTTATCTCCTCAGAGCAATTATCACAATATAAGATTATTGTGTTTACTAGTGTATTATCTCTTTTCCTAACGAAGTTAAACACCCAAGTTTAGTCTGTGTCCATATTCCTTAAGGCTTTCTCCTTAGAACCTTTACATAGCTTTGCACACAGCAAGAGCTCAGTAAACATTGGTCAGTGAGTGGATGGGAGAGTGAATTTTAAGAAAACTGATTCAAAGCCAACAGATCTACAACTAATTTACCAAATTATGCTTCAAGGAAGACACACATAGTGTGTGTGTATACACCAAGCTTGTCTGATAAATGATAGGCAGGAATATCCTCCAGTTGAGACTGAAACCTGAGGCTGGCTGATCTGAGAGCCTGGATCCTAACCACTAGATTGACTTTTTCATCATTTTAAAACAAAGCTATTACCTATATTATTCCTATCACAGAGGCTTTTGGGGATTGTTATATTACTGTGTGTATGACACTGCTTTGAAAAGCATTGAACATTCCCGCCTCTGGCAGATACTGTTCACATCTATGCATGACTATGTCTTTGACAAAGTCAAGGGCATCATTAAGGACATAATATCTACAATCACAACCAGCTTTCCAGCAGAGATCCCTGTTTTGGGGTAAAGCACTGGACACCTGCAAGGAAAAAAGTAAGTGGGATGTTTTCAGGATACTGGCCAGGTGGTTTGAAAAGTCATGCTGCTTAATGACAAGGAGGCTGGGCACAGTTAAAACAATTAAGGAATAGCTGAGTTGTGAAGTTACAGATCCAGATGGATGAAGCTTGCAAAGGTGGCAAGGACATGAGTCCAGCTCAGTTCACAGGCTGACTGGTTCTCACCATGTTTCCCTAGGTTACTCTCTCCTTTTCTTTCAGGATCCCAACAACAAATCCCACCCCTTGTTTCATTTAGAACAACTTGTGCTTTCTTCCTTATTTCTTAATACCTTCCAACTCCCATGCCCCACAAATCCTCCTCTCTGACATGGCTTTGGAAGTTGAGGTCCCCAAAAGCAGAGTCTGAGACAGGAATTCACATGCACAGTATTTATTCAGGATGTGCTCTCATGGGAAACTTGAAAGCGAAAGAGAGAAGCGGATAAGGTGGACAGAGGGCCTGAGAAGGAACATGATCTCAGCTGGGGTCCAGCTTCAGCCTGACCCATTGGAAGCTCAGGAGTATGAACTGCACTGCAGAGTTAGTCCCATTTTGAGAGAAATCCCTTTGTCAGTCGGTCATTGTTTTGAGGCTGTCCTGGACAGGGCGCTGTAACCTTGTAATAAGGCAGCTCCCTTCTGGCTGAGGGCATCATTTTGGAGAAGAGGCGGGTGTGAGTCATTAAAAGAAGCCTACACTCACAATACTGGGGTGACGGGCACCAACTGAATAATGGGATCTGAGTGGGTATCAAGAACAGTTAAAACAGGGGTATTGAGTTACCTTGTAAAATGGAGGTACTAAAGAGGACTTAGGTCTTGGAGCTTCTAATGTGCTTATTTGTAATTATGCATCCCATCTTTTTTGCATGCCTTTTGGTGAATGGATTAAAAGCAATGCTTATTCTGCTTTCTCCCTAGGAAGAATCCTATGCCATCCTTCTCCTATACTAACTTCAAAAACTACGCATTTGTCACTCATGTCAAAAACAAAAACTGCCTGAAACTTAGGTCTAACCATGTCTCATCCTAGCTAATATTAGCTGAGTGCTTACTACATGCTTGACACTGGTCTAAGACCTTTATAGATGTTACATCACCTAGCTCTTACACAAACAGAGGAGGTACTACTAGTCCCAAAGTAAACTGCTCTGGAACAAAGAAAAAGAGGTAAGACTTCCAACCACTTTTTCTAAAAGCCAGCATAACTCAGATATCCAAACCTGACAAAGAGCACATGCAAGAAGGAAGGAAGGAAGGAAGGAAGGAAGGAAGGAAGGAAGGAAGGAATTTCACTTATAAACAGTGACAAAATCCTACAGGTAGGAAAAATTTAAAAATCCTGTTATCACTGGAACTATACAACAAATATATGTAATATAACTAATACCCAATACAATTAGACAAGAGAAAGAACAAGAGGTATAAATCAGAGGATATTAGAAAGGCACAGGCAAAAATATTATTATATGTAGATCATATAATTTTATATCTGAGAATTTTAGAGAATCCATTGTATTGTACAATTCAAATATCATATCTTTTTCCTTAAAGCCATTCTTCCCCCTAATCTAGATTTTCTTTTATTTCCCTTAATTTAAGCTTTACGGTTCTGGTGGTTTTTTTGTGTTTGAATTAGAGTCTTTGGAATCAAGCAGCAAAGAAAGCAGTGAGTTTTCAAGTAAAATGCTTCATGGCAGGAATATTACTCACTCTGCTGAGAGGTGGGTATCCGAAGCCTCAAGTTAACTGATCTATGCTCCACATTTCAAACTATTTCTGTGATTGATGGATATTTTAGATTAATTTACACATTAGTAAAATACAAAATTGCTACATGTGTCCCTTTCTGTAAATAGGGCCAAAGTAGATTTTTTTTTTCCTGACTGCTGGAAGGAAAAAAAGAGGAGAAATTGTATACTAGCTTCAGTTACTGTGAGTTTGATGGTAATGTCAACTCCCTAATACATTAAATTGCAAAGATTTTGAAGGAAATATACATCTCAGCTGGGAAGCCTAAAGTAGGACTAAACAGAAGGAGTGTGGGATGGTAAGGAAGCAAGTAATCTTGCAGGGTATTTTCAATTCTAAAAAAAAAAATTTTTTGAAAGTAAGCTTTGCCACAACAGGAAATATTAAAACTATTCCAAATGCCCATTAAACATATCATCAAACTGTCTGAGCAAAGCTGGGATTGCTTCCTGGGAAGCAGCAATATTTCCACAAAATAAAAATGTAAATTATTTTTGCCCAATAACTCCTTAATACTGAAAATTTGAAATTATTTACAAGCACAATAGAAGAGATTATTAAAAAGATTTGGAAAGGATGTGGAGAAAGGGGAACCCTCTTACACTGTTGGTGGGAATGCAAGTTGGTGCAGCTGCTTTGCAGAACAGTGTGGAGATTCCTCAAGAAATTAAAAATAGAGCTTCCCTATGACCCTGCAATTGCACTGCTGGGTATTTACCCCAAAGATACAGATGTAGTGAAAAGAAGGGCCATCTGTACCCCAATGTTCATAGCAGCAATAGCCACGGTCCCCAAACTGTGGAAAGAACCAAGATGCCCTTCAATGGACAAATGGATAAGGAAGATGTGGTCCATATACACTATAAGTATTATGCCTCTATCAGAAAGGATGAATGCCCAACTTTTGTAGCAACATGGACGGGACTGGAAGAGATTATGCTGAGTGAAATAAGTCAAGCAGAGAGAGTCAATTATCATATGGTTTCACTTATTTGTGGAGCATAACAAATAACATGGAGGACATGGGGAAATGGAGAAGAGAAGGGAGTTGAGGGAAATTGGAAGGGGAGATGAACCATGAGAGACTATGGACTCTGAAAAACAACCTGAGGGTCTAGAAGGGGCGGGGGGGTGGGAGGTTGGGGGAACAAGGTGGTGGGTATTAGTGAGGGCATGTGTTGCGTGGAGCACTGGGTATGGTGCAAAAACAATGAACACTGTTATGCTGAAAAGAAAGAAAAAAGAAAGAAAGAAAAAAAAGATGGAAAGTATCGGGGTGTGAGACTATTTTCCTGGTTCCTCCACTTGTTGGCTTTGTGAGCCTAGAAAAGTTACTTAACTTCCCTGAACCCGTGGTTTGCATTTTTAAATGAAAAGAGTAAATATAGTACGCTACTTCTGGTGTAAGGAAGATAATTAAATAATACACTATGTTTGTATCTATGCATGTTTATTTTTACAAAAAGAAACACAGGAAGGATTGCTGGGAGAAAGTCATTGATGCCTGGTTGACCCAGAAGCTGTTTGGTGGCAGTCAGATGTTCCTCACCCCATCCCCTGTCCTTGGTAGGTGCACTCTGCCCAGCCTTCCCACAGTGGGAGCTGTTTTCAAGGATGCAGCCTTTAGATAGTGCTGTGGTGCTGAGACCATCTGCACAGTCTGTGACCCAATGCTGTGAGGCCTCTATATAATGTTAAAGATTCTGGTGGGGAGGCAAAAGGATCTACTTGTCTTGCAGCCACCCAGGAAAATCTCATAAGTAAGTGAGTTCCCTTTGCTTCTTAAACCTGCCACCAATCTGAAATGGTCTGCTTCTTTCTTCAGTTTCTCCTTGCCCTCCCTGTATGGGGCCCGCTTTGTGAACCAACAAGGATTAACTAAAAACTAACAGGACTGTTTACCTAAAGGAGGTGGATGGGAATGGGTTGAAAGCGTTGGGGGTAATAACTAACACTCCTCTGAGTATTGGGTTTTGGATAGTTTTGACTTTTGGAATCATGGTCGTGTTTTATATAACTAAAAGTAAAATTAAAAGGTTACCAAGGATAAGAAGGGAAATCCTAAAATAGGATACAAACAAAACCAAGTGTATTTAATTATACTTCAAGTGAATAACATAACCAAACTGAAGGGGGAAATAAAAAGAAATAACCCTTGTAACTTTCCAACAAAGTATTTTGACTATATACCTTCAAACTAAAATTAAAAAGAAACATGTAAGTATTGAATTCTAGTTAGTAGGGTGTTTTTTTCCTCCACCATTGTGTGTGTTAGCATTCTAAAACTACTTTTTATACATTCTAAGATTGAGTAAACAAGTAAATATATTAAGGATGGGGAAGGTAAAATCAAAGCTGTGGCTTTGAACTAGAGTTGAAAATATCAGCATAAACTCATGGTTTCTGATATAGAGATAGTCAGATTGATAGAGAAAGAGATAAATGTGTATATTTACATGTACATACATTTATTTCCTAGCCTGCACACTATGAGTCTGGAAACCATGATACAAAAGTATTAGTGAGTGCATCTAATGCCCAGATTGTAGTTTCTGTTTCTTTTTCTAGGATTTTATTTATTTGAAAGATTGAGAGAGAGAGAGAGAGCGCGCGCGAGCCCTTGAGCAGGAGGGGAGGGGGAGAGAGAGAAGCAGACAACCTGCTGAGTAGGGAGCCCAGTGTGGACTTGATCCCAGGACCTGAGATCATGACCTGAGATGATAGGCAGACAGTTAACAGACTGAGCCACCCAGGCACCCTATAGTTTCCATATATCATATTCTAATTAAAGAAACCACAAGTCCTTAGAGAAATGGCTGATTCCAGGGCTGCGGGGTAGAAGAGTAAAAGATAAACCTTGAAATTTTTTTTGTGCCATGTGAAAAGGACATAAGAGCTAAGTTAAAAGAGTACACGTGGCCAAATAAGGGACAATGTGAGTACCAAACAGAATAATGGTAGTAATAGATTATAACACACAAATTAGAAAAGAATCCATAAGTCCGTAATGATATTCCAAAATAGAGATAAACAAGGAAAGACCTTTTTTTTAGAGTAGAAATGTAGCTAACAGATGTAGAAAAAATAATAGAAATTAGTGAGGAAAATTACCATCTTGCAATCTCAATGTAATATTTGATTTAGGAAAAATTTATCAAGGGATATTAACATCATTAGTTGATAAGTTATTTGGAAACAGAATATTCAAGTGGTTTCAAATGATCTTTCTATAGATTATTCATTTGCAAAGGGAAAAATTAACCTTTGCAATGGGAGATACAAGGATACTACTTTTGCTTAAGAGAGGTACTTATAGCAACCCACATCAAATAACATACATAAAATGACAAGGAACAGGAGAGAGGCCAGCTCTCTCATCTAATGTACAAGATTATAATATAGAACTTTGTCATTATAGCAATACAAGAAATAGGAATATGAGATGCAAATATTGTTCTGAAAAGATTAAACTCTTTGTGTAGATGATATGGCTATGTGCCTAGAAATTCAGGATAATCAAATGAGAAGTTATTTTAACCAATAAGACAATTCGATAAGGTAGCCAAAACCATAACAAACAATTTCAAAATTCATTTTCTACATACTAGAAAATATTCATAGAGAAAGACTGATTCACAAAGAAAACACAAACTAACAAATGGCACTCAATATATGCAAGACTTGCATGAAGGAAACTGTCCAGTTATCCAGGACATAGATCATAATCATCCCAATGGGACAAACCGATGATGTAAAGTTAACCATTCTTTCCAAATTATTCCATGATTTAATTCAATGCAATGTTAATCAAAGTTCTCAAAGTCCTTTTTTTATTTTTCCAAGTTTGTTTTATCAGGTGACAAAATTAACAAAGATTGCCAAATATTTTTGAACTGCTTTAGGGATATGAAATTTATAAACAAAAAGTTAACTTGTTAAAGTGTACATACACCTCAGTGGTTTTTAGTATTTACAGAGTTGTGCAATCATCATCAAAATCTAAATTTAGGATATTCTCATCTCAAACAGAAAATCTATTTTCAGCTTCATTTTTTAAGTGATAACTTTATTGAGATATAATTCACATACCATAAAATTCATCTTTTTAAAGAATCAATTCAGTGATTTTTTAATGTGTGACAAGGGTGTACACAGATTACCACTAATTTCAAAACAGTTTCATCACTCTAGAAAGAAATCTCAAATCTTTTAGCAGCCACTCCTTACTCGTTCCTCTCCCCACCCCTGGCAACCACAAATCTAGTCTCTGTCTCTATGGATTTGCCTATTCTGGACATTCCTCTATAAATGGAATCACAGTATGTGCCTTTTTGCGTCTGGTTTCTTTAGAGAAAAGAAGAAATGGAAGAAGTTTTGCCTGATATCAAGACATACTGTTAAGTAACTACTAAAATGGTGTAGAATTTTGATAGAAATAGAAAAGCATATCCCTGATGATTAGTGATGTTGAGCATCTTTTCATGTGTCTGTTGGCCACCTGTATGTCTCCTTGGAAAAATGTCTATTCAGGTCCTCTGGTTGCCGGGGAGAGGGAGTAGGGGGGATGATGGATGAAATAGATAAAGGGAATTTAGAGTACACATATCTTTTTTTAAAGATTTTTTTTTATTTGACAGAGAGAGAGGTCACAAGTAGGCAGAGAGGCAGGCAGAGAGAGAGGAGGAAGCAGGCTCTCTGCAGAGCAGAGAGCCCGATGCAGGGCTCGATCCCAGGATCCTGAGATCATGACCTGAGCCGAAGGCAGCGGCTTAATCCACTGAGCCACCCAGGCGCCCCTAGAGTACACATATCTTTATGAGCACTGAGTAATGTATAGAGTTGCTGAATCATGATATTGTAGACCTGAAACTAATATAACACTGTATGTCAATATACTTGAAGAAAGAAAGAGAGAGGAAAGAAAGAAAGAGAGAGAGAGAAAGATGCAAGGAAGGGGACAGAGAGACAAGGAAGGAAGAAAGGAAGGAAGGAAGGAAGGAAGGAAGGGAGTTAAGAAAGAAAGAAAGAAAGAAAGAAAGAAAGAAAGAAAGAAAGACAGGCATATAATGATTCTCTTTCTCTCTCTCTCACACACACACACACACACACACACACACACACACACACATACACAAAAGAGACCACCACTTAACACATGATAATGGTGACAATTCAATCCAGTCAGAATGTTAATAAGTGATGTTAGGACAAATAAAAGCAAATATGGAAGAAACAAATTTAGAGCCTTCTCTCATGTCACACACAAATTTGAATTGCTATTAAATACTTAAATGACAAAAAACTCCAGGGAAGTACTATTATTATTAGGGTGGCAGCAAACCTTCTTTTATAAGATGTAAAACATAGAAGACATATGTAAAAGGTTGACAAATTTGAAAACACCAAAATTCAAATTTCTGTAATAAACAATAGTCCAAAAAATAAAATATTCATTAAAGCCATACTGACATAAGTGAATGACTGAAGAATGAAGAAATACATGGAGGAGAAGAGATAAACCTTCTTTACAGAAGAATTTCAAATAAGAAATGTAGATTCTTTTCTCAGTTCCAGGAGGTGGAGCTTAATTTCCTTCCCCTTAAGTATAAGCTGGATTTAGTGATTTGCTTTAACAAATAGAGAATAGAAAGGAAAAATAATGACTTTACAGCAGAGAAATTTGGCAGACACCATCTTAAATGAGTGATTAAGGCTGAGGTTACTAGTAGTAAGTCATGTGGATATCATGTACCCCCAATATAACGTGGTGAGAAGGGCAATTAACCTCCAAGGTTTTCTTCCTCCAAATCCATAACCCCAATCAGATCATGAGAAAATATCATATAAACCCAAATTGAGAATATTCTACAAAATACAGATAAGTACTCACCAAAAGTGTCAATGTCATGAAAAATAAAGGAGTAAGAAATTGTCACAGATTGGAGGCAACAACAGAAACATAATGATCAACTGCATCAGGGTGTCATGGATGAGATCTGGCACCAGAAAAAAGACATTAGTGAGAAATCTGGTGGAATCTGAATAAAGTCTACAAATTAGTTAATACTATCAAACCACTGTTAATTTCTTATTTTGACAAAAGCACAATGATTACCCAAGATATTAACATTAGGAGAAGCTGGTAAAGGGTATACAGGGACTCTTTGTTCTATCTTTATCACTTGTTTGTAAATTTAAAATTACTTCAAGATTTTAAAACGTTTAAAAACTTGATAATAATGAAAAATCCCCACCACAAACAAAGACAGTATTACAACAGAATGGAAAGTAAATTTTATATCTTTAAATTGAAATACATAAATGCTCCTATAGATCACAAAGAGAAAGGCAAACAATCTGGTATAGAACTGGACAAAGAATATGAAATGGAAAACAAACACAGAAGGAGAAATTCCTATGACCAATATGTCTATGAGAAGACTCTAAATAATCAGAAAAAGTCAAATCAAAACAAAAAGTTGTGGCATGTATCAATATAGATTGCAAAAATTAAAAGGAATGCTAAAAACAGGGAATGGGGACTGAAGGGCCTGGAAACTTACTTTATACAGTTGATGGGAATGAAAATTGCTGTAACATTTTTTTTAAAAGATTATATTCATTTATTTGACAAAGAGAGATCACAAGTAGGCAGAGAGGCAAGCAAAGAGAGAGAGGGAAGCAGGCTCCCCGCTGAGCAGAAAGCTTGATGTGGGGCTCGATCCCAGGACCCTGGGATCATGACCTGAGCCAAAGGCAGAGGCTTAACCCACTGAACCACCCAGGTGCCCCATAGTATTTTTTTAAGGCAATTTGGCAACATGTATCAAGGTTTTAACTTGGGATATTCTTTATTGCACAACTCAACATTGGAAAATCATTCTAGAGAAATGCTCTCTCTCATGCACAAGGGTATATGCACAAGGACGGTAGTTAAAGTTTGGTTCAGAAAATTATACACTCTGAATGTCCACAAAAGAAAATACTCAGAAAATTGATATAATGTAAAAGTCTAAAGAGTAGAATTTAAAAAAAATTAGTGTGTGAATATATGAAATACTATGTGTCTCTAAAAGGAAGGAAAGAAATAGATAGTAGATGACAGATGCATGATAGATAAATATAGATAAATGATAGATCCATGATAAGAAAGTGTTTATTTTTTTAAAGATTCTACTTATTTATTTATCTGATGGAGAGAGAGAGAATAAGCAAGGGGAGCGGCAGAGGGAGAGGGAAAAGTAGGCTCAGCAGGAAGCCTGACACCAGGCTCCATCTCATGTCCCCAGGATCACAACCTAAGCCAAACCAGACACTTAACCTATTGAACTACCCAGGTGTCCTTTGGTTTGTGCTTTTGCCTCCTCTTCCTTTAACATGATTATTGTCTCTGTGATTTCAGAAATATAATCAACAAGAGGGTTGAGTGATATAAATAATATACTTATTTTATGTGAAACTTATTCTTTACCAATATCTGAACTTTTTAACTCCAAGAAAACCAATGCCTACTTGTCTTTAATGATCTTGAAATAGAAAGAATATATCATTGTTATTTTCACCTTAAAGGAAATCAAAAATCCTTGCATTCTGAGTGAATGATGTTAATGCTTTTGTGTATCTGTTTGGTGTTGTGTGGATATGTACTCACTGTTTTGCATGGGTGTGTCCCCGGACTTATATCTGGTATTTTGTGTGTTTAAGCATGTTTGTGTGCCTGTGTTTCAAAGAGGTGCTGCTTCTCACCAATCCAAGATTTGTACAAATCCTCTGCCATCCTCTCCCTGGTCCTCTTTCTCCACCCATGACAGCTGTGTTGGCATATGAATGTATATGTTCTGGCCAGATGATTCTGTCCAAATGACAACATTAATTTTTTTGAAGGGATATGTGCCAAACTCTACCAAAGGGAAAAGGGAAAGAATGTTTTCATTCCCTATCTATAGGCACTATCCAGGTCAGGCTCAATTTAAAATATTTTATTCTCCCTACAAATCAGGAAAACAATCTTTGTCAGATGATGTTTCTCACTTACAGATTAAAAAAATGTAGCAATTAAGCCCATACCGGGGGATTTTATTCAGCTTCTGATATTGACTGCCACATGAATAAACCTCAAAAACATTATGTTAATGGAAGAAGCCAAATGCCAAAGACCACATATTCTGATTCCATTTACACTAAATGTCCAGAAATGACAGATCTATAGAAACAGAAAGTAGATTTGTATTGCGTGAGGCTCAGGGTTGAGAACAGCGATTGTTTGCAAATGAGCAAGATAGTTCTTTTGGGGTGATAAAAATATTGTAAGACTGGATGGTGGTGAGGTTTGCACAGCTTTATAAATTTACTAAAACATGCTACACACTTAAAATGGGTGAATGCGATGCTATGTACACTATACCTCAATAAAGCAATTAAAGACTGATATAATCAGACTGTGCTGAATTTACATTGCTAGGGTCTATGGTACTCAGGGCCTCACTGAGGCCTACAACTAGATTATATCCCATATCCACCCAATGAGAGTTGCTGTAGTTTCTCATTTGACGACTTACTCATCCATTGGAAAGTGCTCAAAGACAACAGTGACAGCTGGTTGCCTTCGGCCACAGGCACACGGAAGTCCTTGACTTCACACACTACCTCCTCCAATCCCTTACATGCACCAATCAATATACAACCAAACAACTGAAAGAGAGGACCAGCCATCAGTGTCAATATACAAAGAGGCTGGGGCAAGGTAGGCAAAAGCATGGTTTAGGATAATCATTCATACTGTTATTGGGCAAAAAGCAATCTCAGTTAGAATTGTCTGATTTATAAATCATATAACAAGCAGGAACATCAACAAAACTAAGGACTAAGAGAAAGAGGGCAGAGGAGTAGGAGACCTAAATATCATCAGGCCCAGGAGTTCAACTAGACAGCTATCAAACCATTCTGAACAGCTACAAACTCAACAGGAGAGAGAAGAGAAGAGCAACAATTCTAGGAACAGAAAATTGACCACTTTCTCAAAGGTAGGACGTGCAGAGACGTGAATCTGAGGCGACATTCAGGAAGACATACTGTGGGGGAAGGGGCCGGCTCCTGGCAAGTGAGAGAGCAGTAGAGCACAAAATTGGAACTTTTGGATGTCTTCTCCAGTGAGGGACATTGCTCCAGAGGCTAAACGGGACGTGGAGCCTTCGCAGGGACAGTGTGGTCTCAGGTCCCTTGGGGTCACAGAAAGACCAGGCATGTCTATGCGTGGCAGAGCTCCCAGGTATTGGCACGGAGAAGTCAGCTGCAGAGACAGAGCTGAGGATGGGCTGTTAGCTCAGGGTTACCTTAAACCATGATCCAAGGCAGAGTTGGGTCACTGCTCTTTGGGCAGGGACACAACAAGCAGCAGATCTGGGGAGACTCACCTTCCTCCTCTGAGAGGAGAGGCATGGGAACACACAGCAGGAATCTGCTGGGTTTGGAGATTCCAAAGGGCACCATGCACCAGAGATAGAAACACTCAGTCACGGGCTGGGTGAGCTTGAAGTGTGGCCAGAGACCAAGGAGACAGGAGTGACTGACTGCTTTTCTCTGAGGGTGCACTGGGGAGTGGGCCCTAAGCTCTTGGCTCCTCTGGCACTGGAGATTGGGAGGCTGCCATTTTCATTCTTCTCCAAAGCTCTACAGCAAGCGTTCAGGGAACAAAAGCTCCCGAGAGCAAAACCAAGCAGATTACTTAGCCTGGCCCCTGGTAAGGGTGGTGCAATTCTGCCTCAGGCAAAGACATTTGAGAATCACTACAACAGGCCCCTCCTGCAGAGGATCAGCAAGGACATCCAGCCAAGATCAAGTTCACCAGTCCATGAGAATTGCAGAACTCCAGAGCTAGGGCAAAGCAAAACATAGAATTCGTGGCTTTTTTCCCACGATCTTTTAGTCTTTCAAAGTTAAATTTTTTTTAAGATTTTATTTATTTATTTGACAGACAGAGATCTATAAGTAGGCAGAGAGGCAGGGAGAGAGAGAGAGAGAGAGAGAAGGAAGCAGGCTCCCTGGTGAGCAAAGAGCCCAATGCGGGTCTCGATCCCAGGACCCTGGGATCATGACCCAAGCAGAAGGCAGAGGCTTTAACCCACTGAGCCACCCAGGCGCACCTCAAAGTTAATTTTTTTTAATTTAATTTTTTCCTATGCTATTTTTTAAAATGTTTCCTCTTTCCGATTTTAACATTTTAAAACTATTTTATCTTATCAACACCTTTTTAAAAATCATTTTGAATTTTCATTGGTATAGTCATATTTTATCATTTCATTGTATTTAACCTTATTCTTTGTAAACATTTAGGGTTTTTTTTTTCCCTAAAAAGCGTTGGGATACAATTTCTTCTAATAGATCAAAATATACCCTAAATCAAGCACATGGCTTTGTTCTAATCTCCAGCCTAATCACATTCTTTCCTCTTTTTTTCTTTTCTTTTTTCAAACACCTTCTTATCTTATCAATTCCTTTTTTATAATCTTCTTTAATTTTCACCTTTACAGTCATATTCCATCCCTTCATCACGTTTACCCTTATTTTTGTATGTATATAACATTTTCTTTCTTTAAAATTTTGGAAGGTAGTTTCTTATAACAGACCAGAATGCACCCAAAATCCAGTATGTGGCTCTGTTCTATTCACCAGTCATATATATATTTTTTTCTTTTATTCCCACTTTCTTCTCCCCCTGGTTTCAGGTCTCTTCTGATTTGGTTAGTGTATATCTTTCTGGGGTCATTGCTACCCTTTTAGTGTTTTGTTCTCTCATTCATCTGTTCTTATCTGGATAAAAGGACAAGGTGGAAAACTCACCACACAAAAAAAAAAAGAAAGAAAGAAAAGAAAAGAACAAGAGACAGTACTGATGGCTAGGGATCTGATCAATATGGACATTAGTAATATGTCAAAACTAGAGTTCCGAATTATGATTATCAAGGTGCTAGCTGGGCTTGAAAATACATGAAAGATATTAGAGAATCCCTTTTGAGAAATAGAATCCCTTTCTGGAAAAATAAAAGAACTAAAATTTAACCAAGTTGAAATCAAAAAAGCTATTAACAAGGTGGAATCAAAAATGTAGACTCTTACTGCTAGCATAAATAAAGCAGAAGAGAGAATTAATGATAGAGAAGACCAAATGATGGAGAATAAAGAAGCTGAGCAAAAGAGAGACAAAAAAACTATTGGATGATGAGGGGAGAATTTGAAAGATAAGTGATACCATAAGATGAAACAATATTAGAATAATTGGGATCCAGAAGAAGAAGAAGAAAGAGAGAGGGGGACAGAAGTTATATTGGAGCAAATTATAGCAGAGAATTTCCCTAACTTGGTGACATGAACAAGCATCAAAATCCAGGAGGCACAGAGAACTCCCCTCAAAATCAATAAAAATAGGTCCACACCCCATCATCTACTAATAAAACTTACATGTCTCAGTGACAAAGAGAAAATCCTGAAAGCAGTTCAGGACAAGAGGTCTGTGACATACAATGGTTGAAATATCAGATTAGCAGCAGACCTATCCACAGAGACCTGGCAGGCCAGAAAGGACCGGCATGATATATTCAGAGCACTAAATGAGAAAAATATGCAGCCAAGAATATTATATCCAGCTAGGCTGTCATTAAAAATAGAAGGATAGATTAAAAAGCTTCCAGGACAAAAAACAAAACAAAAAAACTAAAAGAATTTGCAAACACCAAACCAGCCCCACAGGAAATATTGAAAGGTGTCCTCTAAGCAAAGAGAGAGCCTAAAAGTAACAGACAAGAAAGGAACAGAGACAATATGCAGTAACAGTCACCATACAGGCAATGCAATGGCACTAAATTCATATCTTTCAATAGTTACCCTGAATGTAAATGGGTTAAATGCCCCAATCAAAAGACACAGGGTATCAGAATGGATAAAAAAAAAAAAAAAAACTAGATCTATCAATATGCTGTCTACAAGAAACTCATTTTAAACCCAAAGATGCCTCCAGATTTAAAGTGAGTGGGTGGAAAATACTTTATCAGGCTACTGGACATCAAAAGAAAGCTGGGGTGGTAATCTTTATATCAGGTAAATTAGATTTTTAAGTCAAAGACTATAATAAGAGATGAGGAAGGCCACTATATCATAATTAAAGTGTCTGTACAACAAGAAGATCTAACAATTTTAAATATCTATTCCCCTAACATTATATACACCAATTAATAACAAAATCAAAGAAACAAATCAACAATAATATGTAATAGTAGGGGACTTTAGCACCCTCTCATTGAAATGGACAATCATCTAAGCAAAAGATCAACAAGAAAATAAAGGTTTTAAATGACACACTGGACCAATGGACATCACAGATACATTTAGAACATTCCATCCCAAACCAACAGAATACACTTTCTTCTCTAGTGCACATGAAACATTCTCCAGAATAGATCATATCCTGGGTCACAAATCAGGTCTCAACCAGTACCAAAAGACTGGCATCATTCCTTGCATATTTTCAGACCACAATGCTTTGAAATGAGAACTCAATCACAAGAGGAAAGTTGGAAAGAACTCAAATACATGGAGGCTAAAGAATGAATGGGTCAACCAGGAAATTAAAGAAGAATTTTAAAAATTCTTAGAAACAAATGAAAATGAAAACACAACTGTTCAAAATCTTTGGGACACAGCAAAGGCCATCCTGAGAGGAAAGTATATAGGAATACAAGCCTTCCTCAAGAAACAAGAAAGCTCTCAAGTACATAACCTAACTGTACACCTAAAAGGGCTGGAGAAAGATCAGTGAAGAAAGCCTAAACTCAGCAGGAGAAGAGAAATAATAAAGATCAGAGCAGAAATCAATGAAATAGAAACCAAAAGAATGATAGAACTTATCAACAAAACTAGGAGCTGGTTCTCTGAAAGAATTAATAAAATTGATAAGCCCTTGGCCAGACTTATCAAAAAGAAAAGAGAAAGGATCCAAATTAATAAAATCCTGAATGAAATAGGAGAGATCACAACCAACAACAAAGAAATATAAACAATTATAAGAACATATTATGTGCAACTATATCCCAGCAAATTTGACAATCTGGAAGAAATGAATGCATTCCTAGAGACATATAAACTACCAAAACTGAACCAGAAAGAAATAGAAAACCTGAACAGACCCATAACCAATAAGGAGATTGAAGCAGTCATCAAAAATCTCCCAATAAATGCAAGCCCAGGGCCAGATGGCTTCCCAGGGGAATTCTACAAACATTTAAAGAAGAATTAATATTTACTCTTCTGAAACTGTTCCAAAAAAATAGAAATGAAAAGAAAACTTCCAAGCTAATTTTATGAGACCAACATAACCTTGATCCCAAAACCGGACAAAGATCCCATCAAAAAGAAGAATTACAGACCAAAATCCTTGATGAACATGGATGCAAAAATTCTCACCAAAATACTAGCCAATAGGATCTAACAGTACATTAAAAGGACTATTCACTACTACCAAGTAGGATTCATTCCTGGGCTGCAAGTTTGGTTCAACATCTGCAAATCAATCAATGTGATCCAATACATTAATAAAAGAAAGAACAAGAACCATATGATACTCTCAATAGATGCTGAAAAAGCATTTGACAAAGTACAGCATCTTTTCTTGATCAAAACTCTTCAAAGTGTAGGGATAGAGGG
Source organism: Meles meles (assembly GCF_922984935.1). Classification (NCBI taxonomy): domain Eukaryota; kingdom Metazoa; phylum Chordata; class Mammalia; order Carnivora; family Mustelidae; genus Meles; species Meles meles. The sequence goes on along the minus strand of NC_060069.1, from coordinate 30,155,257 downwards.
TACATACCTCAATATCATCAAAGCCATCTATGAAAAACCCACAGCAAATATCATTATCAATGGAGGGAAAACTGAGAGTTTTTCCCCTAAGATCAGGAACATGGCAGGGATGTCCACTATCACCACTGCTATTCAACATGGTACGAGAAGTCCTAACCTCAGCAATCAGACAACAAGAAGAAATTAAAGGCATCAGAAACAGCAAAGAAGAAGTCAAACTCTCCCTCTTTGCAGATGATATGCTACTTTATGTGGAAAACCCAAAAGACTCCACTCCAACTGCTAGAACTCATACAGGAATTCAGTAATGTGTCAGGATACAAAATCAATGCACAGAAACCAGTTGTATTTCTATACACCAACAGCAAGGCAGAAGAAAGAGAAATTAAGGAGTTGATCTCATTTACAATTGCACCCAAAACCCTAAGATACCTACAAATAAACCTAACCAAAGAGGCAAAGGATCTGTACTCAGAAAACTATAAAGTACTCATGAAAGAAATTGAGGAAGACACAAAGAAATGGAAAAACATTCCATGATCATGGATTGGAAGAACAAACATTGTAAAAATGTCTATGCTACCTAAAGCAATCTACGCATTTAATGCAATCCCTATCAAAATACCATCAATTTTTTAAAACAAATGGAACAAATAACCCTAAAATTTATATGGAACCAGAAAAGACCCCGAATAGACAGAGGAATATTGAAAAAGAAAACCAAAGTTGACAGCATCACAATTCCAGACTTCAAGCTCTATTACAAAACTGTGATCATGGAGACAGTATGGTACTGGCACAAAATAGACACATAGATCAATGGATCAATGGTGTCGGAAAAATTGGACAGCCACATGCAGAAGACTAAAACTGGACCATTTCCTCACACCACACACGAAAATAGACTCAAAATGGATGAAAGCCTCAATGTGTGATAGGAATCCATCAAAATCCTTGAGGAGAACACAGGCAGAAAGTTTTTCAACCTCAGCTGCAGCAACTTCTTCCTAGAAATATTGCCAAAAGCAAGGGAAGCTAGGGCAAAATGAACTATTGGGATTTCATCAAGATCAAAAGCTTTTGCACAGCAAAGGAAACAGTCAACAAAATCAAAAGACAACCAACTGAATGGGAGAAGATATTTGCAAATAATATATCAGATAAAGGGCCAGTATCCAAAATTTATAAAGAACTTATCAAACCCAACACCCAAAGAGCAAATAATCCAATCAAGAAATGGGCAGAAGACATGAACAGACATTTCTGCAAAGAAAGCCAAATGGTCAACAGACATATGAAAAAGTGGTCAACATCACTCTGCATCAGGGATATAGAAATCAAAACCATAGTGAGATACCATCTCACACCACTCAGAATGGCAAAAATTAACAAGTCAGGATATGATAGATGTTGGTGAGGATGCAGAGAAAGGGGAACCCTCCTACACTGCTGGTGGGAATGCAAGCTGGTGCAGCCACTCTGGAAAACAGCATGGAGGTTCCTCAAAAAGTTGAAAATAGAGCTACCCTATGGTCCAGCAATTGCACTACTGGGTATTTACCCTAAAGATACAAATGTAGTGATACGAAGGGCCACATGCACCTGAATGTTTATAGCAGCAATGTCCACAATAGACAAACTGTGGAAAGAACCTAGATGTCCATCAACAGATAATTGGATAAAGAAGATGTAGTATACATACACAATGGAATACTATGCAGCCATCAAAAAGAGAAATCTTGCCATTTGCAATGACATGGTTGGAATTAGAGGGTATTAATGCAAAGCAAAATAAGTCAATCAGAGAAAGACAGTTATCATATGATCTCTCTGATATGAGGAATTTGAGAAGCAGGGCGGGGGAGGGGAGGTCATGAGGGGTAGGGAGGGAAAAAAATGAAACAAGATGAGATCGGGAGGGAGACAAACCATAAGGTACTCTTAGTCTCATGAAACAAACTGAGGGTTGCTGGGGGTGGAGGGGTAGGGATAGGGTGGCTGTGTTATGGACATTGGAGAGGGTATGTGCTATGGTGAGTGCTGTGAAATGTGTAAGACTGATGATCCACAGACCTGTACCCCTGGGGCAAATAATACATTACATGTTAATAAAAATTTTTAAATAAAACAATAACAACAATAAAAACCCTAGGAACTAAACAGCTTGCAAAAGAAATTTGGAGGAAAATACATAGATTATTGAATCAGATCCCACACCCCTGATCACAGAGGCAGAGTCATGGCCCAAGCTGAGCCATTCTGTCCTTTATCTTTTGGCCACACTCACTGATGTAGGAACAGGAATGTAACCAGGCTATCTCCTAAGACATTTCTCACAGAGGGAAAGTCTTTCTTCCAAAATGAATGATTTGAGTGAGGGCCTCTAAGGACCAGGTGTGCCATGAGAGAGAAGGAAACCAATACAATGAGAATAGAGGCAGAAGACAGAGGGGCTGCAGATGGCATCATGCCCCTAAAGCCAGCTTCAACCCTGCCTCTCTACAATTCAGTTCTGTGAGCCAGCAGATTTCCCATTTGTACTTAAACTGGTTTGAGATGGATTTCCATCAGACGTAACCAGAACATTTTTTAATATAAACTCACAATGGAAAAAGAATCAAAGAGAACAGGGACTCAATGAAATAGAAGTTAAAGAGGAGACACAATATTTCAAAGAAGCAATAAAGCCACAGAACGGGATGTGGGGGTAGCTAGTGGAACAAAATAAAGACAGCAGAGAAATCTAAAACCATTTCAAAACTAAAAATTCAAACTAAAATCAGCAAGAAGTAGAATGGACCATGCAGGAAATTGTATCAGGGATATGGAGTGCAGATTTGAGGGTGAAAAAATCACAGAGAAAAATCACAGAAGGATTAATAAAGCACTTTTTCCCCCCAGGACTAAAAGGATGTTCTGTCCCTGCAGAATGAAGGGATCCGTAGATTCTGAGAGAAGAAGGGATAGAGCCATCACCAACATTTACAGTCCAGCATTCCAAAGAGCAGTACACTTACAAAGGAAAGGGAACCAGACTGGCCTCAGAAGAACACAGAACAACATATATGATTGCAGAAGATAAAAGAATATGCACCAAGCATTCTACACCAAGTGTCATCTACATGACAAGAAGGTGTAATGGAATTTAAAATGACATGCATAGCATTGATCATATCCTTTTTTTTTTTTTAAATCTTGAGTTTATGACTGGCTAACTGAAAGTGTGCTATATTTGGATGTAGATACATACCTAGTACTTATTGCCTAACATCAACCAGCCCTGTGAAGTTGGTCCCGGAACGTCCTTTGGTGTATGAATGTATTCAGGGATCGATGCCATGAAGAAACAGGCAAATGGAGAGGTAAATGTGTATGAACATGGGTCATACATGCTCTTAAATTCTGAGCCAGAGAAATTTAAGGAACACAGAAATTTCGAAGGCATTAGGCCACAGAACTTACCTACTTATCTTCCATCTGTGCTCTGGGTTATTCAAGAGCTTGACCTAACTGACCATCTTTGACATGGGGTGTGGGGGGGTGGGGCACTAAACCCTTCAAGCATCCTTGGCAGTCCATGGTTGTCTGATAGTTCCAGAGCACACAGTTGGAGATCCAGATTTGCCCATCAACCCCACCCTAGTTGAGTAATTATTGGATTCAGCAATGGCTAGATTCGAATTGTGGAACTCCAACCAAAGGAGTAACCTGCTAGAAAAACAGGAAAAGTAGAATGAACTCATAGTTGGGGTCTTATGATGATTTCAACAAATTGTATCCCAATAAATGTATCTGTGCTCCAAAAGCCTGGCGGTGCAGACAGCACCACTTTAACCATTTTAGGCAGATTGGGAAGAGAACAGGAAATCTGTGACTCCACCCTGACGAGGGCCATCCAATTCAGAAGACCTGAAGAAGATGGGATCAAATATGCCAGAAAATCTAAAAGAAATTCTCCCTAACTAAATTTACTTCAGGGAGAATCCAGCCCAAGAGAAAGAGAGACAAAGGAGCAAAAAGAAAAGATCTCACAAATGGAGAGGCTGTGGCATTAAAAGAGCTCCATTTAAATACATTATTATATGTAAACGGATATCTGTGTACAATATATAGATATATATTGGTATATTATGACACAAATATGTAAGTATATATAATATGCATAATTAATATTTAATTAAATATATTCATCATAGTCTAAATAATTATAGTAATCTTGATTACAAAGATGATATATATATAGTTTTTAAATTAAAAGATAAATAATATAAAAAGTAATTTATCTTTAAGACAGAAATAAAGCTCAGAGGACACTTGCAAATAATGGGAAATGGGGCCAGAAATGAGAGGAAGTACAAGTTGCTAATTTTTCTGCTTTAATTGGGATAAAACAGAAACTTCATAGTTTCTTTTTTTTAAGGTTTTATTTATTTTTTTAAGGTTTTATTTATTTATTTGAGAAAGAGAGTGCACACGCATGCACACACATGCACTAGTGGGTGTGGGGATAGGTACCGGGGTGGGGAGCAGCAGAGGGAGAATGAGAAGCAGACACCCTGTTGAGTAGGGAGCCCAAAGCAGGCTCAATCCCAGGACCCCGAGATTATGACCTGAGCTGAAGATAGACGCTTAACCAATGGAACCACCCAGGCACTCCAGAAACTTCTTGGGTTCTGAAGTTGTTATATTGGTTTGGTGTCAAGATTATTGATTTTAATAACCAAGCTCCTGTTTAGTAATATCATAGGCTTTTAGGAACTAGATGGTTGTCACTTTCCTGGAGAGTAAAACAATATAATGTATCCAAGGTCTAAAATACCTTCATAAATTTTTGATTCAGAAATTCTATTTTTGAAATTTTCCCAAGAGTGATCAGATGTACACATGTGTACACAGGAGACACACAATCAGATGCACAGTAATTTGTATACAATGTTATTTCCAGTACCAGCATATGTATGTGCAAGAGGTCATTCAAATCCTGTACAATCAGGAGGGTCTCAATGTAAGTTAACAGTTTTAGCTAGGATACTTGTGAGAGTGAAAGGCAGTCCTGTTAATAATTACACCAGGATGACTGGGATGATGCCAGATGCTAGTATGTACTATAAAGTACCATAGATATATGTTAGCTTTATAATCAGGAAGAAAAAATGAGTTACTTCAAAATCTACTAAATTCTAAGAAAAAACCAAAAGGGCAATGAACAAAAAGAGTGCAAGAATTGGGGGGCTTTCATGATGATTCTCTGCTATACACCTAAGGATCTCATCATCCAGAATGTTCTTAACTTTTAGGGCATCAGAACAATATTGCTATATCTTAACTACACAAGGAATCAAACATCCAATAAGAGAAAAACTACCCACGAATAGGAGACCATTCCTTCATATACATACCTGTTAATGCACCAAGAATGACTGCACTCAGAAAGAGGGTCTTACAGAGTTTTGTCCCAAGTGATGTGGAGGTTCAGAAGGTCATCTCATTTAGCCACACTTACCTGAACGAAATAGGATCAGGGAGGTTCTCAGAGAAGAAGGGATACTGAGGTAGAGTCTTGAAGGAAGTCTTCAGACACTAGGACTTCAGGAACGCTTAGTGAAGCTGATGCATGAAATATAAGTTGAGAGCCCAAAGAAAAGATTCCGGAAAGATTAGGAGGTCCATGCATTGTTCTACTCTACTGTCTCAGACAGTACCTCTCAGGTTCCAAGCCTGCTACCTAACAAAATCATCTCTGCTTGTGTCAGGGTGTAAGTATTTGCTGGACCAAATACTTGTGTTTCATTAGACCTCCATGTTTACAGCCTCCCTGGGCATAGATGACAATACCAGACACACAATTGCTCCAAGCCACCTTTGTCCTAACTCTGATGTACCCAGGCTATGAAAATGTATTCCTGTTGCTGCTGCTAGGAGACCAAGGAGTGACTGCTCTTCTGCGGCCCTCGTCTGCCCAGTACTGCAGTGGTGTAAACAACCATGGGTTGTGGAAGATCTCTGAGAGGACTGGCATTTAGAAAACAATCTTGTGGGCGCCTGGGTGGCTCAGTGGTTTAAGCCGCTGCCTTCGGCTCAGGTCATGATCTCAGGGTCCTGGGATCGAGTTCCGCATCGGGCTCTCTGCTCGGCAGGGAGCCTGCCTCCCTCTCACTCTCTCTGCCTGCCTCTCTGCCTACTTGTGATCTCTCTCTCTGTCAATTAAATAAATAAATAGATAAATCTTTAAAAAAAAAAAAAGGAAAGAAAACAATCTTGTTACATTTGGTGATGTCAGACAAAGAAACTCAATGGGAACATTATTGAAACTGTTGAAACTGTAGCTGATATGCAGATCCGAGGCTGATTTTTCTTCTCCGCCTTGAATCCACTTATCGCCAAAACATTGAACCGGCAGAATTCATGGGCATAACCATAAATCACTTTTACTTTGTTTCCCACTGCCCCCCCCTTTTTTAAAAATTTATTTGACAGAGAGAGATCGCAAGTAGGCAGAGAGACAGGCAGAGAGAGGGGGGAAAGCAGGCTCCCTGCTGAGCAAAGAGCCCAACATGGGGCTCGATCCCAGGACCCTGAGGTCATGACCTGAGCCGAAGGCAGAGGCTTAACCCACTGAGCCACCCAGGTGCCCCCCCGCTGCCCCTTTAAAGTTTTCTCAGTGGGAGAGCTTCTCCACCCTTACATGAAAACTCACTCAGTAAATTGCTTTCTGATCTCTCATAAAAGAGGCTACAAACATTTAGAAATAAAATCTAGAATCTCCAAGCAGAAATTAAAATTCTGGTCCTATATGGTATCTAGATTCCAAACTTTATTTAAAGTTAAATCTTCCAGGCTTTCCTACTTGGGTCCTTCTGCAGTCTTTCCCTTCTACCTCTCCTTTTGCCTACTAGCCTGGTTTCTGACCTACATTTGCTTTGCCCTGGCAAATTGTGTGAACAGCCTCATAAGCAGCTGTCTTAACCTGTCATGTAGCAGCCTGTGTCTCGCCCTTTGCCTTCCCGGGCAGCTCTCAGTGCACTTTGTCTCACCAACTATAGGGGATAGGTACTGTGCTGCCAAGAATCTCACTGCCATCCCCTCTCTTGACCTGAGATTAAGGGAATGCACCCTCAACCTCATATCCTTGCTCACAGTCCTTTAACAGCTCCCCACAAATCACTCCAAACCAAAATAAGTTCCATTCAGTGCCCAATGTCAGTGTTTATACTCCCAATGTCAATAAGGAGTTTAAGAGTCGTGTAACTGGTTTTTACTTATTTCCTTAGAAAATTTTCATTTTGGTTTAAAACCTCATTACTTGAATGTAGTCCAAGGACCCTGTAGCATTGCCTGGGAGCTGATTAGAAACAGAGAAGCTCAGGCCCCCGTCCCAGATCTACAAAATCAAAATCTGCATTTAGCAGGATTTCCAGGCAATTTGTGTACACATTAAATTTTGAGAAGTGCTGCTTTTTTAGAATCTCTTTCCAATTGCTTTTTGGTGTCTCAGTCAAAACTTCCTACTTAATATTCTGTTAACACATTTATGGTTCAATATCCTGATGTGGCTTTGTGGGTTCTATTTTCAGAAAGGAAGAATGCTGGTATCTGTCCTTTGCAAGTCCAGATCTCAAACCATCTAAAGAACTAAAGTTAAAAAAGAAGAAAGAACTAAAGTAAATGACTTTCTACTGAATTCAAATGTTCCTCTGTTACTTCCAATTCTACATAACCTAAACCAAAGTCATCATTTTCCCCCAAACTTGATATCGCTTCCTGACTCCTTTTACCTATAAACCTACCCCTTCTTTAAGACCTGATAAAGGTCAATCTCCTCCAAGAATTTCCTTGGCCATTTCAGCCCACACTGATCACTCCCCAGTCTCAATTCACACACCATATCACCCTTTAGCATTTATTCTACCGTGCTATTTTTCATTTAAGTTATACTGCCCTGAATTGGTGTTTAATTTTTTTATTCATTCAGTAATATTTATTGAGCACTTATTATGTGCCAATCCATGTTCTAGGAGCTAGGGATATAGAGAAAAACAAACCATTGATTTTCTGCCCTCATGAAACATATATTCTTGGGGAAGAAAGAGTTGAAAAACAGATGAATAGATAAATATATAATCTACAATTATGACTTTCAAATTGAGATCACCACCCAACTTCTCCGTTTAAGTGTAGCTCAAGTAGTCAACTCTCTGCTCAGTATCTTCACTAGACATGCATCTCTAATTCAACATGTCTCAATCAAAGTCTTGATTTTCACCCTAACACCCTCTTTCCCAGTGTCCTTCCTGTCAATAAATGGCATCCGCATCCCATAGTCCTCTCTCTCTGTCTACCCCACTTTTACTCCATCCCCAAATCCTGGTAAGTCTGCTTCTAAACATACCCAAAACATCATGTCTCCCCCACCCCTTTGCTCCTGCTCTGATCAACAGCTCCCTTGTGTTGTGATTGTAACCACCTGCCAGGTCTCCTGCTTCCAGCTGCATCCCTCTACTATAGTAGCACTTGATTTGGTAGCTCCAACAATCCTTTTACAGGGTAAGTCTAAGCATCTCTTAGCTCAGACCCTCCAGTGACTTCCCACTGCTCTAAGAATTAAATCCAGAGACTCTAAACTCCTTGTGACCACTGAGGTTACTCCCACCTCTTGCCCCATGCCTTACCTTATTTTTTAATATTATAGTATATTTGTGACCACACAGTACACCATTAGTTTCCAATGTAGTATTCTATGATTCATTGTTTGTATATAATACCCAGTGCTTTGTGTAATCCATGCCCGCCTTAATACCCAACACCAGGATCACCCATCCCCTCATCCCCAACCCTCAGTTTGTTTCCCAGAGTCCATGGTCTCTCATGGTTTGTTTCCTTCTCTGATTTCTACCCATTCTGTTTTCCTTCTCTTCCCCTTTGGCCCTCTGCACTATTCCTTATGGTCCACATATGAGTGAAACCATATGATAATTGCCTTTCTCTGATTGATTCATTTCACTTAGCATAATCCCCTCCAGTTCCATCCATGTCGATGCAAATGGTGGGTATTCATCCCTTCTGATGACTGAGTAATATTCCATTGTGTATATGAACCACATTGTCTTTATATATTTGTCTGTTAAAGGGCATCTTGGTTCCTTCCACAGTTTGGCTATTGTGGACATTGCTGCTATGAACATTGGGGTAATGTGCCCCTTCTTGTCACTACATCTGTATATTTGAGGTAAATACCCAGCAATGCAATTTTTTTTAACTTTTTGAGGAACCTCCACACTGTTTTCCAAAGTGGCTGTACCAACTTGCATTCCCACCAACAGTGTAAGAAGGTTCCCCTTTCTCCATATCCTCTCTAGCATCTGTTGTTTCCTGCCATGTCAATTTTTGCCATTCTAACTGGTGTAAGGTGGTATCTCAATGTGGTATTGATTTGAATTTCTCTGATGGCTAATGATGTTGAACATTTTTTCATGTGTCTGTTAGCCATTTGTATGTCTTCTTTGCAAAAGTGTCTGTTCATGTCTTCTGCCCATTTTTTGACTTGATTATTTATTGTTACCTCTCCTATTCCAGCCACTCTGGCTCACTTGATATTCTCTGAACACACAGCAGCCTCCCTTCCTAGCACTTTTATAATTGCTTGTACCACCCCTCCCCCAGACACAGAGGAGGCTGCCTTCTCACTGCCTCCAGATCTCTACTCAAATCTCACCTCCTCCAAGGGATCTCTCCTGATTACTTTCCCCAACTATGCACTCCCTCACCTTTTCTTTTCTTCATGACATTACCCATAGTCCCCCCCCCAACACAGAAACACACATTCATTCATCTATATGTTTACTGTCTTCTCACTAAAAGGTAACTACCCTAAAATATAACTTCCACACATAGCAAGAAATTTGCTGTTGTTTTAAACTGTTTCATGCTAAGCCCCTAGACAAGTGCGTAGAGAGTAGATATTCAGTAAATATGTGCTGAGTAAGTGAACTGTATCTGAATTATCTAAGTTTGAGAATTATTGACTTTGTTTAATGACAGCCCAAATGGCCGCTACAATTACATCACTGTCACTAACATTTTAAAATGCTTCTCTAGGGGCGCCTGGGTGCCTCAGTGGGTTAAAGCCTCTGCCTTCAGCTCAGGCCATGATCCCAGGATCCTGGGATCGAGCCCCGCATCAGGTTCTCTGCTCAGCGGGGAGCCTGCTTCCTCTTTCTCTGCCTGCCTCTCTGCCTACTCGTGCGTGATCTCTGTCTGTCAAATAAATAAATAAAATCTTTAAAAAATAAAATAAAATCCTTCTCTAGGTAGGGTTACAGCTGGGAATTGGCCCTCGCCTCTTCCAGCAGGATAGTGTCATGCACATGAATATTTTCTATCATATGTGTGGCAATAGAAAAAAAATTTTAAGAGTTGCTCCAAAACCCAATTCCCAGCCTCATTGTGCAGATAGTTGTTTTCTGGAGGCATTAGGTGATAAGGCAGGGAGCATGGCCTCAGGAAGCTGTCTACTGACCTTCTTTAAAGGCTGGGAAGATGTTGCCTCCCACAGTCAGTGCGGCATGCACCCTGCTAGCACTTACCTGCAGCAGAGCAAGGATATGGACATCTGTTTGGTGGTGATGTCCTCTCCACGTAACTCCAACTGTGAACGCTGACTGCACTTTAGACCCAGATCAGAGCTTTTAAGAAATAGCAGTGTACAGCCACACCTCTAGGAGATTCAGATTTAATTTGCTTTGGGTGAACCTAGGCACTGGCACTTCTGAAAACCTCCCCTAGTGATTTTAATGTGCCATCAGGGGGCCAGCATCTGGTCTACAATTCTGGGGTGCTGGAGTCAGGGTAACACTGAAAGGAGGCATGTTCCAGGCACAGCCAAATACAAGGCTCTAGGGTGAGCCTCAGGAAATGTAGCTGGTCTCAGCCTCCTTGAAGAACCCCAGGTCATGTGGAGGGTTTCACAACTGCATGCTCACGTCCCAGTTAGAACACTGGCAATATTTGGGTATTTTTAGAGATGTGGAAAAGATGTATCTTTTAGAGATGTGGAAACCTAGGAAGATTCAAGGAAAGGGGTACCTGGGTGACTCAGTTGGTTAAGCATCTGCCTTTGGTTCATCATGATATTAGTGTCCTGGGATTGAGCCCAGCATCGAACCCCACATTGAGCCCCACATTGAGCCCTGCGACTGGCTCCCTTCTCAGTGGAGAGTTGTGTTATTCACAACTAATGAATCATTGAACACTACAACAAAAACTTATGAGTTATGCTGGCTAAATGAACATAATAAAAAAAAGATGCAGTTTCCTTTAAACAATAAGCATACTTATTTAAACAACAATTTATAATACTGGGATTCACAAATAGGTAAGTAAGAATTTTGAAGAGAAAAGCACTTCTGTTATCGTGTGGCAGCCCATTACAAATCCTTCGCCGTGGAGGCTTTAGAGACAGATTAACTGGAAAGCACAAGTAGTTCAATGGAAAGTCTTGCACATTTGTTCTGAGTTATTTTACCATGTGATGGATAAATACGATGAAAAAAATGTGTCTTTTGGGGATTTTCTTGAGGGACAAAAGACAAACATAAAAAGCTGGCTTTTAAATATTAAGTCTCTGCCATTCAGTGGCTCAATGGCTCATTGTTTTCTAATTGGCTAATTGGCAGGAAGGGACAAGGGTTGGTATTGGGGAGGGTGATGTTCTTGAGACTGCATGCACAACAATAGGACCATTGAAAGGTTTGAGTTTGGCTTTGTTTTGCTTTGCCAGTAGCTATTTTAATAAATTAGGCAAGATGCTTACTAAAGGATCGCCCAGTGAAGTAGTTGAAATACGATTTTTACAAATATAATCTAACGTTTTCTTGGAAACAGGTCTGGGTTTAATGCAATGATCTTTTAAATGACAAATATACACATGGTTATAAAAATTTAAATATTCTTTTATTTCCTATTGATTTACTTGAGAGAAAATTTAGAAACCTTCTTATGTTGGATTGAGATTCTTTAATTACTTAAATATTTATAATTTGATCATTATAATGCAAACTTAATTGAAAGGTCAATTCAAAATGAATTCACAACATAAACATTTGATGAACTTAATTAAACAGTACTGAGTTTAACAAGTGTGTAACAAGAATGAACAAATATAAATAGAGGAAGAGAAGTGAAAGTCTCAGAAGGCTGAGAGTGATGAATAAATAGGGTGGATGATACCAGTTACACTGGCCCTCGTTCCATTGTCCTGAAGTCGTAGAGAATTAATGAAGTATTTGAGTAGCAAAGATAAGAGACAAAGATGCTGTATGGAATACTGGTGGATGAAAGTCTTCTTGTGAAAGGACAGCCACTCAACTTGTTTGATGCCTATTAAAGACCAAATTAGCCAATTTTTAAAACAGAGAACCCTGCAGAGCCATTCTGTCCCTAGGCTCATATTCTCCCTTGTCTAGTGGGATATGTGTTGTGAATGTAGATGAACTTTTTTTTTTAAGATTTTTTATTTATTTATTTGACAGACAGAGATCACAAGTAGGCAGAGAGGCAGGCAGAAAGAGAGGAAGGAAAGCAGGCTCCCCACTGAGCAGAGAACCTAATGTGGGGCTCGATCCCAGGACCCTGGGATCATGACCTGAGTCGAAAGCAGAGGATTTAACACACTGAACCACCCAGGTGCCCGTAGATGAAGTTTTTAGACACAGTTATGAAGTGACTCATAGAGCATCAGCAAGCATTTCTGTCCTGTCAGCTGGATTTCCTTGGAGGACTATACCTGCTGTCTCCCCTCCCCCATCCAGTGTCCCCTGTGGTTAGAAGTCTCTGGGGACAGGGAGTATTTTCCCCCCTGTGGCTTGCACCCTACCTATTCTTAGCTAAGATTTCTGCTTTAAACTCTTCCCTGTTTCTGTACCCTGGTGGTGGGTGGACCTACAACTCTAGGACACTTCTATCTTTCTTGAAAAAGACCACAAGCAGCTGCAGCTCCACTGCCCATCCTCTTGGCAATGCCCAGATCTTGTCACCAGAGGCAACCTTCCACACAGGAGGTACCATTAGATCACATCAACCCCAGGAGAGAAAAATTGGTCTGCACTAAGAGGAATGGATGGCAAAATTCTCAAAGGCACCGAACTTGTCTTATTCATCTTCACATTTCCAGAGCTACTAACAATGCCCAGCAGTCACTTCAGTGATTTTGGTTGCACTGAACTTGGACTCCTTTTTTCCCCCTCACCACCTCACCTTCAGGATCAGTGGCCCCACTGTGGATTTCTTATAAAATTACCAAAAAGTATTTTATTTACAATGCCTAGCATGTGATTTGTTCCAGATTAACAAAATTTCCAAAATTCAGGTGCCATAACTAAAAAAAAATAATAATAAAAAAATTTAAAGATGAGCTATGATATATAATTTGGGATTTAAGGTATGATGAAAAAGAAGTGAGTTTTAAAACTGCATTAGTCAAAAACTGGTGATTTCCAAAATGTCCTTCAATAGTTGAATGGATGGGGTGCCTGGGTGGCTCAGTCGGCTAAGTGTCTGAATTTTGGTTCCAGCTCAGATCATGATCTCAGGGTCATGAGGTTGAGCCCGGAGTCAGCAACTTGCTCAGAGCAGAGTCTACTTGAGATTCTCTCCCTCTGTCCCTCCCTCAGCTCTCTCTCTCTCTCACACCCTTCCCACTCTAAATTAATTAATTAATTAAAATCTAAAAAAAATAGTTGAAAGGATAAATAAATTGTGGTATATTAACACATTGGAGTACTATTCAGCAACAAAATAATCTATAACTATACAGAAAAATATAAATGTTGCATATAATATTCAGAGAATGAAACCAGATACAAAAGAAAATAGTGTATGAGTTCAATTATATGAAGCACAAAACAGGCTGAACTAATCTATGCTATTAGAAGTCATGACAGTGGTCATCTTAGAGGCAGAGGTTCTCCTCCAGGCATGGTTCAGTCCTCAGGGCATATTTGGCAATGTCTGGAGACTTATTTTGGGTTATCGCACTGGGGATGAGCATAGTTACTGGCAGGTAGTGAGTAGAGGTCAAGGATGCTCCTCAACATCCTAAATATACAGGGTAGCCCCCACAGCAAAGAATTGTTCAGCCCAAAACATCAATAGTGCTGGGGTTGAGAAGCCCAGTCTTAGAGGAGTCGTGGCTGAAAGCATGCAGAGGAAATCTTCTGGGGTCTGGTAATATTCTGTTTCTTATCTGCTTGCTGACTACACAAGTGTGCTCAATGGGGAAATTCATCAACCTATACACATATGGTCTGTGTACTTTTCTATATGTATATTAACTTTCAACAAAATGTTTTTAAAATGTTAAAAAAATTTACCTATGCTTTGGAAAGCTTTGTTTAATGAAACTGTATCCTAGGACTCAAAGAATATATTAAGTAGCTATCAGCTTACATTCACCAAAATCATCTAGACTTTGTAGAAAACAGAAAAAAAAAGTAATGTGTTACAGAAAACCCTAAATGTTTAATGATAAGACACAATTTAAATCTTTTATTCATCAAAATCTTGCACTGAATATCAGGATTTAGGAGGCACTTTAAAATGGCAATGACAACTTCATAAAAAAAGACTCATGCACTAATAAAAAATGCATGAATGCTTTATTTACCAGAAAATCCTGCTTGATCTGTAGATAGGAACCTGGCCAAGCCACTTAGAATCAGAATTTGTTGCATCAGCATATGCAGAAACCAAAGAAGAAAATTGCCACTTTAAAATGCCTCAGTGTTTTGCATAGCCTCTTGTTGGGGCCTCTCTTCAGTCTGTGCATCTGCAGCATCCCTCGCTCTGGGATTATTACTTCACAAACTCCCCATTCACAGAGGCCAGGCAGAGATTGAAGAAAGGTGTACTTCACTCCAAACTGGCAGGTGGCAGGTTTAACGCCCAGGCTTGTCTTGGGTGGCCTGAGACCAGTAGACCTATACCCACTGCTGGAATCTTACAAGTTTATATGGCAGTGTGTGTGAAGTTCAGTCATGTATATAGACACCTCCCAGAGGGTCTAAATCCCCTCACTATCTCAAGTCTGTGTCCTTGAAAATGGCTCCAATTGTGGGGAAGTTGAGCAGAAGGTACACTCCAAGGACAGAGAAGGAGGTGAGAAGCCTCCAACTGCCCACCTGTAGCTTGTGGATCAACCCACGATCGCATCCTCTCAATGACCTTCCTCAAAAGTGATGAGGTCCTTTGGCTCATGAAATTTACAAGATTTTCACTGCAACTGTTTTTAACAGAGTATCCTGATTGGAAAACTCTATCATGGTCATCCTGTTCATGCCTTCCATTACTATGTTGGGTGTGTTGAGGGCATGTAACTTGTTTTTTTAGTTTACAGGCCTCCAATCAAGCCTCGTGAGAAAGGATATAGGTTCCAAAATCATGGACTCCAGCACAGATGGAAAAAGGTCCTGGGAAGAGGTAAGTGCATTTTGCATATAGAAGACATGTGAATAATTGTGGTCAGAAGATGGGCTGTGGAAGATTACCTTAAAAAATGGCCATAGTTAGGGGCACCTGGGTGGCTCAGTGGGTTAAAGCCTCTGCCTTCGGCTCAGGTCATGATCCCAGCGTCCTGGGATCGAGCCCCGCATCGGGCTCTCTGCTCAGTGGAGAGCCTGCTTGCCTTCCTCTCTCTCTCTGCCTGCCTCTCTGCCTACTTGTGATCTCTGTCTGTCAAATAAATAAATAACATCTTTAAAAAAAAAATGGCCATAGTTAGAGGGAAGCCTCTACCTAGATCTCTATGCACTATAACTTTGCGGTTCTTCCTTATGAAGATGGAGTCCATTTTACCACTGCTTTAAATCTGGACTGGATTTAAAGGCTTGTTTTGATTAACAGAGTTTAGGGAAAGGTGAGACCAACCCAGTTTAGACCCTAATGCTCACTAGATCTTACACATTTCTGCTCACTCTCTTAGAGTCATGTCCATGCTGTGTGACTAAGCCTGGGCTGGGCATCTGGATAATTAGAGACTACATGGAGCAGAGGTAACCCATCCCAGGTGAGACCATCCTAGACCAGTTCAGCTTGGCTATTCTAAGGGATGCTCACATATACATAAATGAGTCCAGCCAAGACCAGAAAATTAACTTAGCTGAGCCCAGTTCATATTGGCAGCCCACAAAATCATGAACCAAATAATTTAGAGAGATTTCTTATACACCTTTGTTCTCAGAAAGATGACTATAAGCTGCTCTGACATTTATTCTATTCATGTCAAGTCCAGTTTTATTAATAGTCCCCCTTTCTCAATAGTTGATGTAAGTTCCTGAATGGAATATCATTGACCTAGCTCAAGTAACCTAGCACTGTGGCCAGGGAGTTGGATGTTTGGTGGCTATACCCGGGTCCTTCTCAGGAACTCGGGTGATGGGATAGACTGAGGGAGAGTGGTGACCTACAAAAGGCAAAAATAAGAGCTGTCCAATGCACAGGATGCCCTGTATCTCATTGCCTCTAACTCTAGAATTCAGCTGCTAGAATGTTCCCAACTGGATGGTTATTCATTACTCTGTAGTTTCTGTCATGACCACAGAGACCAGAGTGATTCATTCGTTAGTTTTTCTATTTGCATGACTTGAAACATGGAAGATCACCAGGGAAAAAAGTCAATTCAAACCAAGTTTTGTATTTTGGATGCTTTGGCGTGGGGGTATTTCTGGATAACTTATTTTCTACCATATTTTGTCCTTGAAGCATTCCAGATCTCTTTTCTCCTGAAAGTGAAGGAAGGTGGTATTGGCCAATTTTACACTGTCATGTGTTATGGAATGACACACATTATAATAAATACTCCCATTTTAATGGAAAGTAGAGTTAGAATGGAAAAAAATGAAGAAAATGTTAATGCTTGAATAATAAGTATAGAGAATTGACAGATAATGGACAAAAGAATACTATTTCCTTTAAGCTTACTTAATAAGCTTTATTTTTTAGCCTTTTGATTTTCTCTGGCTGACTGTAGATATGCTTGACTTGAATTTATTTACCCTCAAAAATAATGAAGACTAAGAGGTGGACATGGTGTACGAGTGGGAAAATCATTGGAAAGAACTGACAGGGCTTAATAATCCTCCAGGAGATGAAGAGTGTGTGGGCTCCTTCTGTTGAAACACAAGCTTTGTGATGGGTAATTCACCAAATCATCCTGGTGAGTAAACCACTCAGGAATCAAGAAAGGAATTACAATATATTCCATAGGATGGAATAATCTGCAGCTGTTGCATAGTGACAGGGTGAGTGTAAACAACATTTTGCCAAGTGAAAAATATATCTAGCAGTGTATTATATCATCATTTTCACAATATATGTATTGTACATATAGCAACATATTATCAGTGGGGTCTCCAAAGACAGATCATTTGAATGCATTTCTCCATTTAATGTTTATTTTTTATATTTTATAGGCTCCCAGTGTTAGAATATATACTTTTATAATTATAAAATATAAAAATAAAAATATAAAGTGCATCAATTAACCTATTGATAGTCATGCTAATAAAATATTTGCAACCAGATAAAACTGATTCTGTAGCTCAAGATGTGTCTCTCTTGTATGAATTTTGGAATCTGTATTGTAGTCTGATGAGGATATTCTTTTGAGCGCTGCCAGGTTTAGGCTAAACTAAATAATTCTGACATCTAGAGTACACACTCTGTGTCAGATCCTGTTCTAAGTATTTTATAAGCTTTCACGCATGTGCTACTCACAATATCATATGAGGTAGTTACTACTGTTATCATTTTACACATGAGACAATTGAAGCATGGAAATTTTAAGATAAGATGTTGTAGAGTCAGACTCTTGGGTTCTTTCTCTTGACAACTATTCTACAGTTCTCTTCTATCTTGTGAGACAGGTCATTCCAGGTATCACTCATCTGAAAAGGAAAGATTTCTTAGAGAAGAAAGTAGGACTGTGAACTCAGATATTAAGTAGCCACAAGAAGGTCTCGATGTTCTTCTCTTTGTCTATTCATGGAATAATTCACTTTGAGCTTTCAGGACAGCATCTACCATATAAAGGCTGAAGGGAGATGTGGGATAGAAGAGACTCCACCACAACACTTCCTTTAACAGGGGTCCTCTTTTTAAGGCTTAGGATACAATGCAGGTAACCAAACTGATATCTCAGGGCATGCTGCCCATAAAATACTGGTTGTGTGCTAACACAAAATATTCTGTACTTTCATAGCCTGGGAATCACTGCATTAGGAAAAATTAGAGGTCCGTTGCATGACTTCTCAGAGTCTTTATTATGCACATGTACATTTTAGTATCTATGGGGTAGATAGAGTGTGCACCATTCCCAATTTTGGTTGAACCACAAACATCTTTTCATGGAGCATCTTCTACTAGCTCCCCAAATTAGCATTCTGTTAAACAAAATTGGAGAAACACTAGTCTCAAAAAATGATACTCCTGATATTGTTTCCATTTTCCCCTAGTTTTCAGTGATTTTTAAAAAATACCCAAACCTTATCTCAAGTGTCCTCTAGAGACATGAGAAAAGGATTTATATCCCTGTTTGGATACATTTGTTAGAAGAGTAGCAATCTACTGAGGTCAACATGGTGGAAGTAGCCATGAACTCCTAGGGGAAATAAATCTTGGTGATGGAATAGGAACAGTGTCTAAATCTTCACCCAGTTCACCATGAGCTCTCTCCCCATGCACAGTAAGCTTTGGGAAGCTTATTGTTAATGAAGCAGTGTTTCCTTCTAGTAATGTTAATTGAGCTTGGTCTGTTGAATTGCAGAACTTCCTATGTGATACCAGATAAGCATATGGAAGAGCTCATCATCAATGACTTGATTCAAAAGACAAGATGGCTATGGCATGGGAATGATGCTACATTCTCATTTTTCATATGGTGGGGAAATGAGATCCTTTATATAACTCAAAAGTCAGTGCAGAAAGCCCTTCCCAGAATTTGGCCCTTGCACATGCTCATATGTGAAAACACTGTATATATTAGGTTGAGTCGTAAAGTCATAAATGGAAAGAAGTTTAACATTCCTGCTAGAAGGAGACTGCCAGGTAAATTACTAGGCACATTACTGTACTTGCTAACATAACCAACTAATAAATATTCCAAAATTTGTGAATGCCTTGGAATTGCAACTATGTCTTATTTTCAAAACGGTTGACAGGGAAAGAGCATAGTGAAGGAAACCCACAGAAAATCACTAAGGATAAACTGTTAGATGACTTTTAACTTACAATCCATTTCATTCAGTGAGTAATCCATTCTAAATTATCCAGCCAACAACTAATCTGCTCCCTGAATGAGCCCAACAAGATCAGCTGAGCCAGCCCAGTCCCAGAGACCCACCTAGCCAACCCACAGAATGATGATCTAGTAAGTGTTTATTACTCTAAGTTGCTAGATTTTGAGGTGGTTTGTTTCACAGCAAAACTTAACTGATGCAGTATTCTTTGCATGGTGAGCACCTTGAGTCTTTTCCTTGATGACCTGACCCCATTTTGCCTCTTAATATCTTGACAGAACCTCTGAGTTTCGGCCAAATCCCAATCAGGTCCCTGGCCTTGGCAAACTACCTCATATCCCCTATGTGGGAGTAATATGTGGGTACAGCCTACCCCCTCCCAATAGTAACCCCCTACAGGCTTGCTGGCCCTCAACAATCAGTACCTTCCACATTCTTCCATAGGGAGTATAGAGGTTATTTGTGGATTTCCTCTATACTGTGTAACAGTCAAAGCACTCTAAGGGTTCCATCTCCTATTTCTTTCTCACCTTAAATCTGACATGGTTCCACTCCTCTTTGGCAGCAGCTGCTCTTTGTTGCTAGATGGTAGCCATGTGGATCTGTCTCCTTCCAGAGTTCCTAATGAGCTATGGAAATAAATGAAGACCATGCAAATAAAGCCACCATCACTTGTGTTTGGTAGAGTCAAACACAGGCAAGATAGGAAATCTTTATAACAAAAGAAAAAAGGAAAGTGTTAGGTATGATCTGATTGGACATTTTTGGTACAGGAAATCTGGATCAGTCTAACTAGATATGGGGCATCTGATGGGATTGGTTTGGCAAGCATATTTGGCTTTCTCCTTTTGATCCTCACTTGGAAGCTGGGGCAAAAAACTTTAAAAGTTGGCAATTATTAACTGAGTGCTAATTGCTCTGGGCCAATTGCTACAGAGGTTGTGTTTTCACTTCTTGAGCTGATTGCTATAGAGATTGTGAGTCAGCATTCTATTGTCATGTAGGCTGGCCATTTTCCTTCGTGTACTCAGTCCATCGGTCTCCCTTTTGGTTATTCTCACACTCTTGCAGGTAGCAGATTGACCTATTCAGGGAAGGCTACAGATCCGGATCTTCACTATGGGGATGGTTCAGTTGTCTCCATGGTCAAGTGTATTGCAAGATCATCTCGAGCTTTTTGTTGTCATATTGTCCTGGTGATTATCTGTCAAGAGAGCAGCTATGCTGTAGGATTGACAATTCTGGATAGAATGCCAGAGATCACACCATGACCACTGACAAAAACAAGTAAAATTAACAGTCCCTATAAGACACTTATAGGAACCAGGAACCCCAATTGCCCAACCCAGACCAAGTAAACAAATTCCATGGGCCATGTAGATCAACCTGAAAAATCCAAGTTGTTTTTTCCTTAAGGCAATGTGTTGCCTGTTCTGCTTTGCCCATTTCATTGATCTAAGTACAGCAAGAAGTATTAGCAATGACACAGAAACCACCATGACTAGCCAGCAAAAAACCTAGAGCAATACAATTGTCCATCATTACCTGTGCCAATGAGTAGAGATTGGTCTGTACATCATCTAGGGTGGAGGAGTATTGTTTTAACTTCTGCCAAGGTTAATGATAAGTTTTTTATAGTACTTTCTGCTTATAAGTCTCCCCCTTGGGTACACTGCTCTGGTTGTTCCCATAAACAACTGGTTGGTAATTTCCCAGTTGGAGTGCTTGGATAATCAAGGGTGGGCTTATTTGGGGACTTGCATCTCAGGGAAATTGCCAAGTTTGTGATTTCTAGGATTACAGCTTCTGTGTACAGATAAGTCTTGGCATACTATTGGTAAAGTGCATGAAGTTTGAGTCTGAAGCAAGTAAGACCAGGCATTCTGGCTGCAAAAGAAGTAGTATCCAGTAGGGGGCATTCAGAGACACAGGAGAAAAGGAGTTGTTTATGGCAGAAGATCAGAAGAAAGGCCTTAGACTAGCCCAGTTACAGTTTGATCTCTATTACCTCTTCCAGGTAGCAAGTAATTGGTCCATCACTCCCATGAAATTGTTGAATTCAAATGTCTTGCAATAATTAGTTCTTTTTCTGTGACAGAAGGACACTACCATATTCGTGTGTTGATTTATTTATTTAGATGCAAATGCCATCAGCTGCCATTCCTTATGATCTGCTTATTAAGACTGAAATTCTCTAGAGGTTTTTATCATGATGATCTGGTGACGGGTGACATATACAGCAATCAGTAAGACTCAGGGCCGTGGCCACTGTTTGGGATCATCTAAGAATGGCATCATAATAAGTATGTTCTGACCTAACATTATAATAAAGTGGGATGAAAAGAGGAAAAGGGCCATTATGGGTGGGTAATAACCAAGGGTCTGTAGAAAATGAGAAGAATGGTTATGAGCAAGCAGATGAATAACAAAATAGAAATTAGCCAGGAGTCTAGTCCCATGGCTTAGGCAGTGGCTATCTACTATCCTAAGTCATCTGCGTATTCCACAGACCCTTGGTCAGCTACTTACTTCCAAAAGTCAGCTGCTACTAGTGGCTCTCTGGGAATCTGAAATTTGAGGTCCCTTATAGGAATAGCCTGCCAATGATGTGGAATTCCAAATTGCTTTTTTAATTATGAACATGAACCCAAGGACTAACTCCCTGGAGTTTCACTACTGTATTTGTTGCTAACGGTACATGATAAAGTCCGTTCCAGTGAAGTTCAAGAATAGTTTTTTCTCCGATGTCTCTTCTAATAGATGAAATGTCCTGTTTTAAGAATGTCAGGAGGCTGAGACTGTTTAGGAAGATGTTATGGGAAGGCAGATGGGGATGAGTACATGAGTCCCTTGCAATATTTTGCCAACTCTGCAAGAAACAGGGCAGAATATCAGAGGAGAAATCCCTAAATGGTGGGTCTTGCAGTTACCAGATGTTAAGGGGATAACTGTTGTGTCTCTGAAGGAGTGGACTACACAGTCATAACCTCCTACAGTTTCATTTTTGTGTGTGCACGATTGAATTATGGTCTAATAAAATTTTGTTGGAAATGTTTTGGGTATGGCTTTTAGTAGACTTTGCCCTAACTTTGGGGCCCTGCTTGACCCTCAGATTTATTATAAAAGAGGGACTCCGGAGGTTCCTTTCTGTGTTCATCCAATCAGTTTTTGCCATCCAGGATTTAACATCTGAGGTTTTGACCAACATGTGTACAAGTTGACATAGTTCAGGTAATGGTGGGACATATGAATGCATCTAAAAGAAGGCTAAATTCTATGAATTTAGGAGTTGACCTTCTATGGGTTATGGAAATTCTGAATTATAACTGTGAATTCAGCTCAGATTCAAGGCACACCTGACTTACGGGAAGGATAGATTTTTAGAAGGAACCAGAATTTGGGGGTTTTAGGAAAGTCAGGAGGAAGAGATAGGGGATCTGGACAAGGGAAAGAAGAGCAAGAAATTACCAGAAGTGTGGAAGGAGAGAGATCAGAAGAATAAGAGGAATGAAGGAGAGTTAGATATAAAGAGGTAACTGGAGAACACAGAGGGATACTCAGGGAATGAGTCTAGTTTGTCATTGCTTCAGATTGCCAGGTTGCTCATTAGCTTTGGCCAAAGAATCTTTCAGTGAAGGAATTTTCTAAATCAGAATTTCATTTGGAATCAGGCAATGTGATGCCCCCAGTTCTGTTTTTCTTTTCCAACATTTCCTTAGCAATTCGGGGTCTCTTCTGGTTTCATACAAATTTTAGGATTGTTTGCTCCAGCTCTTTGAAAAATACTGGTGGAGTTTTAATCGGGATGGCATTGAAAGTGTCGATTGCTCTAGGCAGTATAGACATTTTAACAATGTTTCTTTTTCCTATCCATGAGCATGGAATAGTCTTCCATCTTTTTGTGTCCTCTTCAATTTCTTTCATGAGTGTTCTGCAGTTCCTCAAGTACAGATCCTTTACCTCTTTGGTTTGGTTTGTTCCTAGGTATTTTATGGTTCTTGGTGCTATAGTAAATGGAATCGATTCTCTCATTTACCTTTCTGTATTTTCATTGGTAGTGTCTAAGAAAGCCACTGATTTCTGTGAATTGATTTTGTATCCTGCCACATTACTGGATTGCTGTATGAGTTCTAGTACTTTGGGGCTGGAGTCTTTTGGGTTTTCCATGTAAAGTATCATGTCATATGCGAAGAGAAAGAGTTTGACTTCTTCATTGCCAATTTGAATACCTTTTATTTCTCTTTGGTATCTGATTGCCGTTGCTAGGACTGCTAATACTGTGTTGAACAAGAGTGGTGAGAGTGGGCATCCTTGTCATGTTCCTGATCTCAACGGAAAGGCTGTCAGCTTTTCCCCACTGAGGATGAAAAAAAAAAAAAAGAAAAGAAAAGAATTTCATTTGAGTGTTCTGCATACCAATACAAATGTGCCTATAAAACCTGAGAAACTTTAGATCCTTTCTTTCCCAAGGCGCCTCTCAGACAAACAATTTTATTCAAGCCAAATGTTCCCAGATGGCTACTGAAGCTCCAAATTGCCATTGGTGAAGATGTGCCATTTAGAGCAACATATGACAGAATTAGGATTATAAGAAGAGTTCAGGTAGAAAGGAGGACTTTCTCCTGGAGGAGGAGGAGGAGAAAAGGACTTAGACTGAGATGTTCCCCTGGCAGCAAGCAACTGTGAGTCAAAAGTGATGCTCGTGCCCTTTTTGTCTTGGACCCCCAACCTGATGATTTGGCTGCCTCTGAACACAGGCTTGACCACCAGCACATCCAGGCAGGTGGAACCAAAGAGAACATTCACTAAAGAGAACATTCTCCTTGGATCACGGTCAAGCTCTCAGAACAAAAAGAACAACAACAACAAATTGGTGGAAGGAATATGTCACCTAGTTTTATTGGTAATTTGGCAAAATTTGTCCAAATGGGCTCTGGTTTGATGAGAACCACAGACTCAGCTTATAGGGCACCTGTGCCTGTTTTCTATTCTGTGATTCTCCTTAACAGGACAAACACTTTTAGACTCACAAAACAGAATCACAAAAGAGAGCAAAATAGGTCCCCCCAAAATGCCCTGATTACACTAAGGATGCGAAGCCCAGAGAAAACAATAACAAAATCCAGGCACCAAACCAAGAATGAATAGCTGTGGAATTCCACACCCAGAGAGCAGAGCTCAGAACCAGGGCTGATTTACAAATGTTTGGTGAGAACTCGACAAGCCACTAGTGGCAAGGCACAAAGGGCCTCTGTGGGCATCTGGCTTAGTAAAGGCTGAGGTCTGTGGTGGTGGGCAATGCAGTCTGTCTCAGTAGGACCTTTAGGAAAACTGTGGGAATAACTGAAGATCACCCAGATGAGAATTAACAAGCTTTTTGTTCCGTGTTTGTGTTTGGCTTAGACTCAAAGGCAGGCAGTGGAATAGGAAACTTTATAATGAAAAAGAGGGAAGACTTCAGGCATTCTCCCTGACTGCAAGTTTGGGGCATGAGGAAGTTGGAAGCAGGCTAACTAGAAGCAAGGCATCCAATAGGATTAAGCTGGGGACATATATGGCTTTCTCTGATTGGCACTAAGTTGGAAGCAGGGGCCAAAAATAAGGAAGCTGGTAGCCATTGACCAAGTCCTGGACATCGAGGGCAGATAACTGCAGAGGGTGTGGTTTGGCTTCCTGGCTGGTTGCTGGAGAGATTGTGGGTCAGTCCTGTTGTCATCAATGGTCTGGTTGTTGTCCATTTGTACATTCAGTCTCTCCAGGGCTCAACTCCGCTAGCCCCAAATGCTATGTCATCTCCCATCTCCTCACCATCTTCCCACATTTCCATTCTGGGTCCCCTAGGGATCAAGAAAAACTTAATCCTGGATCCTTGGGAGAACAAAACAGTGTTGTTCGCCTCTTCACAATCATTCCAAATGATTCTCTTGCTCTTCTGGCAGAGAGAGTTCTCCTCCTTTTTCTCCTTTTTCTGCTCCATCTTCTCCTTTTCTTCCTCTTCCTCCTCCTCTTCTTTCTCTTCTACATCCTCCTCTTGCTCCCCTTCCTCTTCCTCCTTTTCTTCAATTCTTTTCCTCTTCCTCCTCTTCCTTCTTCTCCTTTTTTCTCTCTTCCTCTTCTACCTTTTTTCTCCTTCTCTTCTTCTTCCCTGTCTTTTCCCTTTCTATAGAGCAGAGTCTTCTCTCACGTAATATCCCCTTAGATTTCTGTCTTCCAGGTAGGATCTACCTTTTTTTGTCTCCCGGAACCATAAGCCACTTGGCTCTGCCTTACAGATAGTGATGGTCATAGTGGAGGGGGGAATTACTGAGTGGAGAAATATCCTCAATGATCGGTGACGTCACTGCAGCCAGCATCACTTCGCCTCTGGAAGGAATTTTAAAATACATGAAAATTCAGGTCACCTGATTTAAAAAATAGCAGTGTGAATATTCAGCATACATGAAAGCATCTGAACATCTTTGAATTGTAAATGTTAGTGGATGAGCATTTTCTCTGGCATCTTAATTCATTTAATAAATATTTATCCAGCTCTTCCTTTGTGCTAGGCTCTGTCCAAGGAACTTAGAGGTATCAGTGAGCAAAACAAAAACCTCTGCCCTCATGCAGCTTATATCCCAGTGGGGAAGACAAACAATAAGTACCAAACAGAATAAGAAAGTTAAGATTGTGTTAAAGGGTGACAAGTGCTGTGGAATAAAGAAAAAGCAGAGCAGGGTAGGGAGGATCAGGCATGGAGGGAAAGGACAGATTCATCCGTCTGCTTCTTTTTCGGGATGCCTGATTGCCATTTCGATGGAACCTTATTGTTAAGCCTCAGTGAATAAGATCACGACAATTAAACCATCCCCCAGGCTTTGAGGATTGTTATGAAGGGGATGAACACTCACACACAAGGCACTGGCTAAGTTTCCGGGCATTACTGCTAATTTTATTAACCCTCAGCACAACTGCAGGCTGAGTCAGCTGCCTCAGACGTCAATTGGTTCAGGATTCAGAAGCATAGTATCTGATTTGGCTCCAGAGGTTAATAACTGAGCCTGGGTTTTTTTGTAGGGACCTAATTTATAATAAGAAAAATTTTAAGAGGAGACAGTCACAAATAAAGACTATAAGTCAGTAATCATCTCTTCCTGTAAAATCATATTTTTAACAGTATCTCTTAGCAGCACCAGGATCCTTTATTGGATACTGTAATCAGTGAATGACAAGATTCTATAATTACTTCTACACTATCCTTCCAAGATAGAATCAGCTTTACTAAAGAAAGCAATAAAGCTTTTTAGAAGCCATTATTTAATAGGGAGCAAATATCTGTATAATAAAATATTAATTATTCGAAAAATACCTTAGAGAAAAACACTGTTCTTACCAGAAACAACAAATTCTTTTCTATGCATTTCTAGTTCTAGTTCTGTTTAGTCCAGTGTGAGCTGTTTCATCAATGCAAGATACACATATGGCCACATGTCTTTTGTTTTTCCAGATAATCACTACTTAAAGCCTAGGATTTCCATTTTGAAGCCTCCCACTTCTCCTTGAGTTGTCCGAAACCATGAGTGTTCACTCAGTCCAGTGAGCTCCATCCCATTTCTTCACATAGCAAGCAGACTGGATGTGCATCATGGTCTTTTGTTCTTTTGCTATCTTGTGCTGGGTGGAGCTGCTGAGGACTGACTGGTGCTGTGTGGCTCGGTTTGTAAAAGATTTTGTGTGAATGCAAGTTTTCATATCTCTAGGACAAATGCCCAAGGTGAAATTGCTGACTGTGTAGTAGGTTCAATTTTGGTTTTAGAAGAAATAGTTTTCCGGAGTGGTTGCACCGTTTTACATTCCCAGCAATGCATACGTGTCATAATTTCTTTGTCTCCTTGTCAGGATTTGGTGTCATCACATTTTTTTATCTTAACCCATTCTGACAGTATGTAGTGATATCTCATTATAGTTTTAATTTACATTCCCCTTGGCTAATGATGTTGAGCATCTTTTCATGTGCTTATCTGTATACTCTTTGGTGAAATATCTTTTCATATCATTTGCTTGTTTTCTAATCAGATTGTTTGGGAGCTTTTGTTATTGAATGTTGAGCATTCTTTATATATTCCAGATAGAACTCCTTTGTCAGATACATTATTTGAAAATATTTTTCCCAGTCTACCATTGTCTTTCATCCTCTTAATGGGGTCTTTCACAGAACAGATGGGTTTAAAATTTTTTTTTTATAAAGTCCAATTCAACAAATTTTCTTTTTACCCACTTGTTTTTCATTTAACAAATAATCACTGGATGTCTACAATTTATCAAGATAATGTTCAAGGTGCTCATAGGAATCAAAGATGTGACATGTTTCCAATTTCAAGGCATTTCCAGTCTAACTGGGAGGCTGAAGATACATCCAAATAACTGATATTACATAACAAACACTAAGTTGAAATGAAGAGGTAGAGATACATTTTTTGGAAAATCAGATATCATGTTTTGGCTGATAGAGAAGTAGTGGGTGAAAGTTTCATCACTTCTATGCCAGCGCTTGCCACAAAATGGTATAGAAACTTCCTTTATAAAATTGGTTTTTTAGACTAAAGTGATCATTTTTAGATAGTTAACATATTAAATCTCATTATGTACCAAGCAATTTCACATGGATTGTATCAATTAATAACACAGTGGACAGGATTATGCCACATTTTGTATTTAGGGAATCTAGGATTCAGCAAAGTTAAGTAACTTGTCCAAGGTCACAAGGACAGGAAGCAGTGAGGTCATACTGGCACCCCAGTCTTGTGATTAATGCTCTTTTAATTCTATCCAGAATCCTCCTGAGACATGTCCTTCTCTTGCCAGGATAAACTCATCAATCTTCTGGCTAAGAAATGGTCTGCTATGGACTCTGAAAAACAACCTGAGGGTTTTGAAGGGGCGGGGGGGGGGGGGTGGGAGATTGGGGAACCAGGTGGTGGGTAATAGGGAGGGCACGTATTGCACAGAGCACTGGGTGTGGTGCAAAAACAATGAATACTGTTACACTGAAAAGAAATTAAAAAAAAGGGAAAAAAAAAGAAATGGACTGTCTGATTCATGTTTTAAAAGAAGATGAGATACATATCCTTGGTTGACAAAAGTCAATGAGCTCTTCTTGATAAAGGAAGAATCCATTTAAACTTTTACAGTGGTCAAGATCATGCAGAAAAGGGAAAAACAAACACTGCCCGTGAGTCATGAGAAGCAAAAGAAGGGATGGCTATTCAGTAAAATTTTGCTGAATGACAGCTCAGGATGGAGTAACCAAGGGGATAGCACTTTATGTCATCTTGCAGGCTTTGTTACCCAACTCATCTCCAAATGCCAAACCTTTCATAGGGAATGTTAAAAAAAAAAAAAAGGCAAAAAAAAAAAAAAAAAGCCAGTAATAGCTCAGGTGAAGAATGGAAGTTTTGCCTGTTTCTGACCTACAAGATGACAAATAGGGAACTGGGGCTCTTTCTTGTTCATAACGTCTCCAGATTTCCATCTGTACTTTCTTCCTGTCTTATTTGTAAGCTTGCCCAAATCACTAAACTCTTCTGTATGTATTTGTTTTTCTTTTGAAATGTTTATCACTTACACAAGATGTTAGGATCTTGATTCTGAAAGTCTGTAAAGAAGCGAATTTATACATTAGGTGAGTTTTACAAACACCAGCCCAATGTCAAATAATCTTTGAACGGAGATTCTTGTCCTGATGCTGCCACTACTGGGCCCCATGTAGAAAGTAACCCTTTCACATTCTACATTCAACCCTTTCCTCTGCTGACCTGTGCCTGAAGTTAGAGCTACCATTTTGTATAACAAAAGTAAAAATAAGAACATTGGACGAATACCTTTGGTTGATCAGATTTTCTCTAGGGTAAACAGGAATGGAACTTGAGGGCAATGGTGCCTCCAGGGAGAGGAACTGACAGGCTGGGACCAAGGACGGGAGGGAGTCTTGTTAACTGTGTAGCCATCTGCACTAGGTGAGTTTCGTACCATGCCAATGCTAATAAAGCACAGGTAACTGAAACTGAATGTAAACAAAATAGGAAAAAAACACAAACTTTCTTCCACTTTAGGCAGCTTGTGGATAATAAAATCCCTTTAAAAGAGGAAACTCGATATTAAGAGAAATCAATTATTTTATCTTCCAAGTTCCCTTCTTAAAGGTTTTTGTTTTTGGCTGCTGCGAGCAGATCAGCAAAGAAGCCATCCATTTCTGCTGAGCAAATTTACACGGGGTGAACACTCTCAAGCCACCGTCCTGCGAGAGGACTCGGGGTTTAGGAATCACCAGTGTAGCTCCACAGACACATTTTGATGGAGTGACTTCCGTGTTGCGGCTAAAACTGACAATGTGTTTTCACAGCCCAGGTGTTGGGGCTAAGGCAGTAGGTCTCAGGGAGATTCCGGGACCGGCACCTGGGGAATGCCAAGGCGCTATGAAGCCCTGGCCTGGAGGGGGACCTTTCAACTCCCAGGCGTTCTTCCAGGACCTGGACCTCCTGGCAGGGGCCAGAACGCGTCCCTTACTTGCAGCAATCTTCGGGCGTCCTTCTGGCAGCGCCAGCTCACTAAGCCGCCCGTGCGGCTGCGATGGGGGGGCTTCGTAGGTTTGGGCACGCAGTAGCCTGGGACAGACCCTGAGCCCAGCGCGAAGCCAGTCTGTGTCTGTTGAACGACTAAGCGTCGCCAGCACAGTCAATTCCTGGCAGAATAAAAGGAATCCAGACCAGGGCATGGGTCACCACGGTGACTTTAAATACCCAGGGACTGTGAAGTGGGGAAGAGCTGTCTTTGGAGAAGCGCCACGCAGGCTTTGGTGAGGCTCTGGAGGGAGGACTCCCACACTCCGCTGGGCGAGTGGCCGCGCTGGTAGAGCCAAGCCGACCCTGGATTCGGGTGACGCGTCACTCTGCGGTCAAGGAGTGTCCGGGCTCCGGGGCTCAGGGGCAGGGGACAGGAAAAACCTTACTTCAAAGATAGGAGTGACCTGAGGTCTCGCCTGGGGGGCTCCAAGGCCTTGGCCCCAGCACTGCACTGCGCTGCTAGGAAGAGCCCAGGAATGGGCGCGGATCCCCGCCCCGGGCGCGCGCAGCCCCAGTCCCGCCTCCTCCCGATGCGCCCCGCCCCTCCCTGCGCGTGCCGCCCGCGCGCCGGGGGAGCTTCCGAGGAACCGGCCCGGCGGGCACCCCTCTGCCCCGGCGCAGGCGCGAGCGCGCACCGCCTCTCCGGCAGGGCGCCCCGCTGGCGCTCCCGCCCCGCCTCCGCACGCGCCCCCGCCCCGGGCACCTCTGATTGGCCGTGGGCCGGGCCAGCAGGTGTCGGTCGCCGCTGCGGCCAGGCTGGCCCTCGCTGCCTGCGGCGCGGGCGCCTCCTTCGCAGCCGCTGCCACCGCCGCGCTCCCCGCCTTCTGCCCGCTCCCTGGCTCCCGCTGCGGCTGCGGTTCTGGCGGCCGAGCCCCCAAGGCGCTGCATCTTAGATCCGGCGCGCCGGCAGACCCGCGCCCCTGCCTCGCTGCTCGCAGCTCGCTCATCCACGCACCGCGCCGCGCTGCTGCGGCAGGTGCCCCAGGCGTCCTAAGGCGCGGTGGCCGCCATCGATGACCCCGGCCACGGAACTGCTCCAGCCCGGCCACCCCTTGTGAGTACCGTCTCCTCCTCTCTGGCGGCTTTGCGCCACTCTCCCGGTTGCGTTGCCGCAACTTCGGGGGTGGGTGTGTGGAGGTGTCTCTCACGTACCCCCCCGCCCATACACACCCGTGCGAGTCCTGAGCGAGGGCCTCTGGGCACGGCCAGTCTGCCTCTGCGGAGGGGCTTGGGGGCGGGGGTGGCAGCCCTTAAACTTGCTCGAGGAATGTCGCAGAGTCGGAACCGCCCCTTTCTCTCTTGGACGCGGCTGGAGCTCGACTCTGCGTTTCCCTCGCGTTTGGTGTTCCTCAGTGGCCACGTAGCTCCTGGGCTGCGGTTCGCCGCGCACCTACTACGCTGCAGGCGCACCGGCGGGGCGCCTGAAACCATCTGGTAAGCACGCCGGAGCAGCCCAGCGCGGCGGACTTGACTCTTTCCGACTCTTAATTTCTGTAAAATGGGGCTAATCAGGACTCGCTCAAGGTCATGACCGGTGCGCGGAGTAAGAACCCTAGTGGGTCGCGTCTGGCTAGGTCCGTGGACTGCTTGCGTAGGGGCGCGCTGTTGCAGATGGATGGTCACTTTAGCTTCATCCCGGTCTCCTTTTCATAATTCCTTCCCCCCAACTTTGCCGGATTTGGAGAGGTCGGGAGCCGATCCCAAGGGACCCTACTGCGGGGACCTTTGGGGTGAGCCGAGCTCTTCTGCGACTGGGACCCCTGGACCTACAGCATTTGCAGCATCCCCCTCCAATCTCAGTCATTTAATTTGCTAACGTCTCGGCAGGGTAGGGGAATTTGCTAGGTGCCTGCTCTTAGATCCATCCTCCTCCGTTTCCTTCTCCCAAATAAGCCCGTTCCCGAGGATAAGTATGGGAGAGATTAACTGTACACACCAGTTTGGGCCCTAGGACTTCGTAAGAGAAGCCTGTACGCTCTGCTCTTGGCTTAGTCAACATTGATCCTCATCAGCTCTAAGAAAATGTCTTGAGTTTGGCTTCATCCTGCCGGCCCTACTCCCTACCCCCAGATCTGGGTTTGTTGCACTTTCCCTGGGGAGGGTGGAGTCCAGTCGCAGAATGTGTAACTGTTGCCGGATGTGAATAGTTTACTCCAGCTCCTTTGAGGCAGCTCCTGTGGGTCTGTGGGTGGTTCTCAGAGCTTTGGACTGGAGACAAAGTCACCCTCCTCTTTTGACATTGTTATTCTGTCCCTTCAACTCAGGCTACCTCGCCCTAACTCAGTGATCAGATAGTTACTTGGATAATTTTGTGATGTCTGACAAGCATCTTTGGACCTCAACTTTTCTTTTTTTCTTTTTTTTCTTTTTTTTTAAAGTAATCTCTGTGCCCAAGGTGGGGCTTGAACTGAGGACACCAAGATCAAGAGTCCAGTGTTTTACTGGACTGAGCCAGCCAGGCACTATGAGCCTCATTTTTAAAAAAAATCTATAAAACAGAAGAATCTCTGCTTTTTAGTCTTCCCAAGGCAGTTGGGGTTCAGAGGACATGGTAGAGATGAAAGCAGAAGGAAGATGTTCCAGACGATCTGAGCTGTGGGTAGAAGTGGTGATTTCAAGTTTTTGTTTTTTTTTTTAACAGCAGTCTCTGGGACCTTATTAGATCTAAAATCTTTCCAGAGAAATTTAGTTTGGTAAGACTTTGAAAATACTACATTTCATCTTCGAGTTGCTGTTCCTGACCTGTCCATGGGTAGCCACATCTCTCCCAATGTCCCCTTACCCCATCTGTGATGTGTGGGCTGGAAGCTAGCTGTCTCTGTGGGGTTTGGGCTGTCTCTGGTGGTGGTGAGGCACTGTGTCTGTGTGTGTGTATGTGGGATGGTTGTCTCTGTGGAACTGAAGTGTGTCTCTGTGGAGACATGGATATCTTTGTGGCCTTGGTTTCGTGTGGAGGGGGAAAGGGAGGGGCAGTTGCCTGCTCCAGAGTCTGCTCATTTTTGGAAAAGTGAAGTATTAGCCAGGTCCAGCAATGTAAACTCACAGTGGTCTAGATTGTGTCCTTTCTCCTTCCTCTCCTCCCAAAGGGGCAAAGGAGAACATTTGTGGCCTTGGCCTTTGGAGAAATCAATGGACAAAGACTGAAATAACTGAGAGAAACGCGCATCCCCTGTTCTTAGTTCATTTTGTATCTGCACAGCCTTTTGTCCCAAAGGCAGTTAAAGAGGGACAAGTGGTCAGAACTTGGTGGCTTTGTTTTAATATTATATTAAGCTATGACATAATGACATAATGGCATAGATATGAAGTGTACACTCTGGATTTTCACAAACTGAACACCCCTGTGTAAACAGTGCCCAGAATAAGACCTAGAATATTCCCAGTCTCCCCCGTCCTCTATAGGTACTGTCCCCCAAGGGTAATCATCATCCTGCTTTGTTTTGTCAGGCGAGCTTTACTTTTATTCCCATTATTATTTCTTTCACCAGTTTAGTTTCAAAGCTAAAATGAAACTGCTTGATGATTTTCTACTCCTCTTTTAATGTATGCAAACCAAAGACAGTTGTAGGTAAGCCAGTCCAGAAATCTAGGAGGGAGAATTTGGTCTTAGGAGCTGGGTGGAGTCTACACTGGTTGTCTCCTCCCTTCCCCCCAATAGGTTCTTGGGCGGTGAAGCAAGCCAGACCCCAGATACATCAGGCTGATATTGATAAATTGAAGCCAGTTTATTCACAGAGTGTATTTGAAAAATACAAGTCTGAAATAGTGTCATGGTAAGTATACATAAAAAATTTGAATGAATTCTCATCAGAAACGTAAAAATGGGAATGTTTTGAATTTCTTAAAATTAAAAACCGATAAAGGATCAAAGAACGTCAAGGCTTAGTGATTTATAAACTGTTTATGCTATTGCCACATGGTGGCGCCACGTTGGCTGCAGACCGGCAATACCCAGCATTCGTTCCAAGTCCCGGTGAAGCAGTCCCAGGAATAAAATCCAACAGTTTGTCATCTCCAAAAATGATTTGTGGTTTTTCCCATGTTTGGCAGTTAAGTTTCCCCTGTGGTACCTGCTACACTAAGTCCATGGATCGAACCCTGTCCCAGCTTTTCAGGAGCTTGGTTTGTGGATTGGAGGCCCCTGTGTGTTGGAGAATGGGGAGCTGAGACAATTGTTGCCCTCTCTTGGATAGTATGGAACTATGGAATGTCCTTGGAATTTTATTTTATTTCATTTTTTAAAGAAATGTATTTATTTGACAAAGAGACACACAGCAAGGGAGGGAACACAAGCAGGGGGAGTGGGAGACGGAGAAGCAGGCTTCCTGCAGAGCAGGGAGCCTGATGTGGGGCTCCATCCCAGGACCCTGGGATCATGACCTGAGCCAAAGGCAGATGCTTAACCCACTGACCCACCCAGGCATCTGTGTCCCTGGAATTTTAAAGAGAATTGGCTGAGAAACTTGCTTAGATATGTTGTGATTTTCTTGGTCTCCTTTGACCACAGAATTTCCCCAAAGGTGTGAGAGAAGGAGTTCTCTTTCCTGAGGCAGGTAGCTATTTTCACAGAGCACTGTCCGTGGTGAACTTGGAAAAATAAAGAGGCATGGGTGTAGCCAAATTGTTGCCCAATGAAATGCCCTTTGTGTTCCACAGGGTCGGGGCCAAGTTCCAAGGGGAGACCACAGGGTGGGGGCTGTTGTATCCGGCTGTGGAGAGGGCCAAGCTGACCCATCCAGTGCCTTTTCTTTTTACCGTCGGTGTGACAGAGATGCTGCTTAGAAGATTGTATTCGTGCGCTGGCTGCCATGACTGTGGTTGCCAAGAGTGCTGGATACTTGCCATGTGCTGGACCCTACATATGTATATTCAGTTAATCTTCATCACAGGAGGAGGGTGGCTTTCTCATTTTCTGGATGAAGGAACCGGGCCTGGAAGCACTCTGTCTGAGTTTTACATTATATGAGCCAGAGCAAGGACTGAGCGCCAAGTCTCCCAGACGACTTCCCCAGCTGAGTTGTGTGCCCTTATGTGGGGTGAGAGGAGCTTTGCACAATTCTTCTGTCTTCCCTGGCATCTGGTAGAGAGCCTTGCATGTAGTAGCTACTTAGGGCAAAGTATGGGACTGCCATTAAGTAGAAACTTCCTGTTGAGCAAGAGGGAAATCCAGACAGTGAAGGATGAGAGTTTGGGATTGAGTCCCTGCCACCTGCAACCTTGGGACTGAGTGTGGGCCCGCCAGAATGTATAGTCTTATTTTATGTTTAAAATTTTATGTAAATGGAGGGCTGTTATTTGTTATTGTAATTTGCTTTTTTCCACCCAACATTGTTTTTAAACATATGTTGATAACATTTGTTGATAATCGTAAGTTTAGTTGATACATTTTAACATAATGTTTCCTTGTTTGGTATACCAGAGTTCGAATATGGATCATCGATGGACAAAAAGATGTTTTTACCTTTTGCTGTTATGAAAAATATTGCAGGGAATATCCTTGATAAGGTGTTATGCAAGTGCATGTGTGTCTAGGATTTATATCTCCAGACGTAGAATAACTGGGTAGGAGGATATGCTTACATCAACATCTATCTGTTGCTGGGTTTTGGAAATTGTCCTCTGTAGTTGGGCCACTTTTTACTCCTACTATCACTGTCCTGAAGCTCCTTGTATCCCCATTACTTTGTGCCATCAGATGTTTTAATTTTGGTTCGTCTAATAAGCATGAAATGTGTTTCACTGCTTTTTTACTTGCATTTCCTGTAGCGGTTTTTTGTTTGTTTTTTTAAAGATTTTGTTTTTAAGCAATCACTGCACCCAGTGTGGGGCTTGAACTCACAACCCTGAGATCAAGAGTCACATGTTTTACCCACTGAGCCAGGCACCCCTCCCTTAGAGAGTGCTAAAAAAATATATTTTGGTTTTCAGAGTTTCTTTTCTGTGCATTGCTGTTTTTCCCAGATAAAACTTTCAAATCTTATACTTACCTGAAATTTATATTTCTGTGTTGTGTGAGGCAGGGATCTAATTGTTTTCCATAGAGAAAACCACTTCTCCCATTATCATTTAATGAATAGTTACCCTGTTTTCTCACTTATTTTGTTGCCATCTCTGTCATATATCAATTTCTGTTATGTTTTTGGATCTGTTTCTGAATGCTGCTTTTTTCTAGTCATCTCTTTGTGATTCCTGAACTAATACCATTTCACTGAATTATTAAAGCTTTATAATAATTCTTTTCTTCTTAGCCTTTTTCTTCAAAATTGTCTTGGTTATCCTTGACACCTTAGGCTTCAACATGAATTTTAGGATCTCTCCTAAATACCCCTTTCCATGAAAAATACTGGTATCAAAATTTGGTAAAATAGCAAATAAAACATATCTTCTTATTTTTTTCAAATATAGTGTTAATCAAAACTTCTAATTTTCCATTATTTACTGTGAAATCTTGATCTCCATTTCAAGTGGATTCACTTTCAGTAACACTTTCCTTGTACCAGATATCTTGAATTAAGGACCATTTGAATATGATTTTTTAAACACTTCTAATATCATTTTTTAAACTCAGCAACATAGAAGTAATGTTAATGTCAGTGATTATTCTTCTGTGACATTATTTTTGTCCTCCTCATAACTCGTTTCTTTTAGGTACCATAATTTATTCAACAAAATCATTCTTTAAAATAGTAAGTACCTTACACTATTGTAACTTCATCCTTCTATACATGTTTGTTTCCTTAGTATGAATTACTTTGTTGAAAGTTGTTTGCTTTTCCTTAAAATTTTTATACATATTGCCAAATAACCCTCTAGGAAAGTTTATAAATTTATTTTGCTATTTAATCATGTACAAATGTGCCAGATCCCCATGCCTTGCCAGCATTAAACACGATTATTCATCATCATTTCCAGTTTCACAAAGATTCTTGTTTGTTTGTTTTTTTTAAGATTTTATTTATTCATTTCACAGAGACTCAGCAAGAGAGGGAACACAAGCAATGGGAGTGGGAGGGAGAAGCAGGCTTCCTGCTGAGCAGGGATCCCAACATGGGGCTCATCATGACCTTAGCTGAAGGCAGTGCCTAACGACTGAGCCACGCAGGCACCCCAAGACTCTTGTTTTTTATTTTGTTTTTTTCTAGCAAGGCAGAACATATCTTCATGTTTATTGGTTCTTCATAGTAGATTTCCCTATAAAGTTTTCCATGATGGCTGTTTTTCTGTCCCTGCCTCTCTCTCCTTCCTTCCTTCCTTCTAAAATATTTTATTTATTTATTTGCAAGAAAGAGAGCATGAACAGGGGTGGGGCAGAGGGAGAAGGTAACCTGACTCTGATTGAGCAGGAAGCCCAAAGCAGAACTCCATCCCAGGACCCTGGGATCATGACCTGAGCTGAAGGCAGACACTTAATCGACTGAGCCACTCAGGTGCCCCTCTTTTACTTTCTGTAAAAGAAACTTGTATTGTATTATCAATAGAGCAGATTGTTTTATACAAATCATGTTCATATTTTGTTTTATTTATTTATTTTTTAAAGATTTTATTTATTTATTTGACAGACAGAGATCACAAGCAGGTAGAGAGGCAGGCAGAGAGAGAGAGGAGGAAGCAGGCTCCCTGCGGAGCAGAGAACCCGATGTGGGGCTTGATCCCAGAACCCTGAGATCATGATCTGAGCCAAAGGCAGAGGCTTTAACCCACTGAGCCACCCAGGCGCCCC
The DNA here is from genome assembly GCF_922984935.1 of Meles meles. Lineage (NCBI taxonomy): Eukaryota > Metazoa > Chordata > Mammalia > Carnivora > Mustelidae > Meles > Meles meles. The sequence goes on along the minus strand of NC_060069.1, from coordinate 30,117,653 downwards.
TCATGTTCATATTTTAATGTTAAATATCATTCCATCTTATGAAAATATCATATTTAAAAGATCTGTTCCTCCATGATTGATTTGAGAGTACTTCTGTATTTTTTTTCATCTATTGCATGTATGCATGCAGTAAACATCTTTGAAATGTATTTAAGCACAAACAAAAGAAAATCTTGAGGATATATGCCCAGAAGTGGGATTGCATGATCATATTTTATACACACTTACAGCTTGACCACCTGGTGCCAAATTGCTCCCCAGAGTGATCATGGTCATTTATTTATTTTTTTTTTAAGATTTTATTTATTTATTTGACAGATAGAGATCACAAGTAGGCAGAGAGGCAGAGAGAGAGAGAGGAGGAAGCAGGCTCCTTGCTGAGTAGAGAGCCCAATGCGGGACTCGATCCCAGGACCCTGAGATCATGACCTGAGCCGAAGGCAGAGGCTTAACCCACTGAGCCACCCAGGTGCCCTTGATCATGGTCATTTAAACTTCTGTGGCAGTGTGTCCAGATAGCATTTGTCATGGCAAGGAAACAATAATATTAGAGAAGGAGGAACAAAGGTGTTAATGGAAAAAGTATAAATATCTGTATGTTTATGTGTACATGAATATCCTAAAATTCATTGAGAAAACTCAGACGCTTTTGACTGTTTCATTTTGAAATTTACACCATTTTTTGAAATTTACACCATTAGAACTGATTATATGTAAGTATAAATCATAAACATCATATCAATATTTCCTTAGCTTAGGAGCATTGGTAAGAGTGTAAGTAAAAGGTAATCTGTTTAGTAGTGCTTTTTCAGAGTAGCCTGCAAAAGGAGATAGGACCCTAGTGAAGAGAACAGGAGACGTGCCTCTGCTCAGCACGGTGCCTCCCCATCCCAGGGGGTGGGTTCTGCCACTGACTGCATAGTTGATCCTTTCCATTACCTCATCTTGTAAAACTTAGAAGGCTGGGGGAATAACTCTAGAGTAATATAGTGCCATGAATACCTTAATGCCGAAGAGTTTATGCGATCAGTTGCTAGTGACAATAAGACCAGAATAGCCTGAAACCACGAAAAGGTTAGTGGGGAAAAGGCTGAACAATGAGCTTGGTTGGGAACAGGCTGGAAACTTCACTAAGAGAAACCTGTCCCACTTCAAGTGTACTCTGAGAATCAAGTCTGCATTTGTGTCAGGAGCATAAAAAGAGCTTGATGAAACTGCCTAAATGCCATCTGAAAACTCTTTTTGGTTTGGTATTCAACCGTGTGTTCTGTTCCCACATTACCGTCTGTAAGTAATTATGAGTTAAATTTTTTGTCTATATTTATATATCATCAGCTGGGGAAACAAAAACACTGTATAGAAAGTTCTTTTGTGGCTGTGATTTACAGCATAATGCCACAGATACGACAGACACGCGATCTGCAGCTGGGATGTACAAATCCATTCTGTGGGCTGACAATTTAATCTCACTGAGCAGACACTTGAGAAAAGAACGTAAGACATGCAGGGAAAGGCAGGTGCCTGGAAGACAGAGGGGTCCATGTCTCAGGATCTGATGTGGCTGTTTGCCCAGGTCCCCAAATAATCTTTTGACACTGATTTGTGGTTCAGATGACCATGTCATCTTATGTGGTTCTTTCTTTTTGGTATAAAATGTAACTATGTCAAAGTGTGCAGGGTCATTTTCTCCGGGGAAGCCTAGGTATCTACACTACAGGAAGTGATACTTACACTGCAAAAAAGGAAAATAACCCATCTCTTTACACTGTTTTCTCTGAAGATTTCCCAGTCTGGAGAAACAGTGTTTCAAGTCCCAAACCTCTTCCTAACCTCCTCTTGTTGAAGACCATTGTCTCAAGCATCAATTCACTTTCTCTATGTAGCTCCAGACTCAGAAGATGTGGTAAGTGCTCTGTCATGTTTGTGTTATATAAATGTGGTTTGGCTGTTTTGCTTTTTTTTTTGCAAAGCAATTTATTGATCATTAGGGACTTGGATTTACTAGAATGACATGTAACCAGAGTATTCAAGATTTGTGTCTTTCTTTTATGGCTAATTGAAAAAAAAAATTTTTTTTAATGCTATTTTAATTGAATCCTTGTTTAGTCTAAAAATCTGCCAGTTGATTTTTCAGCTTTGTGGTCCAGTAAATGTCAGGTGCCTCTCCCAGGACTGCAGGTCTTAGTGTGGTGCCCGAATGCTGCGGAGATCCCCTTAGTGTCCCTTTGTGCTCCCATTTCTGAATCCTTTCTCCCACAGCTTCCAGGTACCTCACGCTTCCTTTTCTACTGCCTCAGTTTGCTTCCCTTCCGACAGCTGCTGGTGGTAAATGGCAATACAATGCTGTTATTTCCCCTCTTCTCTTTCCTTTAAATGATCCAAAACAATGAAGAAATTGAGAAACAAAAAACCCAACGCCATTTTTTGGCAAATGGGGAAGATGGTTAAAATTGCTTCCCCCACAAGGAAGGGCTGCCTGAAGAAGTGAGATCGACTGGTGGTGCATGGGAGACACGGAGACGTGCTGTGGGTGTTCAGTCAAGACCACCTCTCAGGAGGGCGAGAGCCCTTGGTTGGGCACAAAACCCAAGTTCCTTCTGGGTCACAGTGGGATAAGAATGCCTGTAGTGGGGCGCTGGGTGGCTCAGTGGGTTAAAGCCTCTGCCTTCAGCTTGGGTCTTGATCCCAGGGTTCTGGGATCGAGCCCCACGTTCGGCTCTCTGCTCAGCCAGGAGCCTGCTTCCCTTCCTCTCTCTGCCTGCCTCTCTGTCTACTTGTGGTCTCTGTCTGTCAAATAAATGAATAAAATCTTAAAAAAAAAAAAAGAATGCCTGTAGTGTTGGCCAGCACTTCCTACCACCCCAGAAGCTCCATCCCTCTTTTTCTCCTCATTGGTCTCAGCAGAGGTACAGATTCTTTTCAGACTTTCCTGAGAACCGACTATTGGCTTTCTTTTCTCTATTTTGATATTGTATTTTATTTTATTAAGCTCTGTTCTCATCTTTATTATTTCCTTCCTTCTACTTTCTTTGACTTCATTCTTTTTCTGTCTCTTTAATTTCCAAGGTTAACTCATTAACTTTCAGCCTTTCCTCTTACTTAGATATGCATTTAGCCTAATGAATTTGCCTGAAGTATTGCCTTAGGAATATTTGTCTTCCACAGTTTTGATTTGAAGTGTTTTTCTTGTTCACATCTAAGTTTTTAATGTTTTTGTTATGATTTCCTCTTTGACTTTTAAGTTCCTTACATGCTTTTGTTTTATTTTCAGAAATTTCAGAACTTTTCAGCCATTGTTTTTTCTATTTTAGTACATTGTGATTAAAGAATGTGGTCTATATGGTTCCAATTCTTGAAATTTATTGGGATTTGTTTTATGGCTTGGTACATAGTCAGTTTTTACAAATTTCCACGTTTTCTTGAGAATAAAGTAATTAGTTGCAGTGACCAGTATATGTTCACTAGCTTAAGCTAGTTAATTGTGTTATTGAGATCTTTACTCATTTTTTTCCAGCTTAATTAATCAGTTACTGAGGGAGGAATTTATAGAAGTGAATTGGTCAGTTTCATCTTGGACTTCTTTCAATTTTTGCTTTGTATATTTAAAAGAATTTAAAAAAAAATTTTTTTTAAAGATTTTATTTATTTATTTGACAGAGAGAGAGATCACAAGTAGGCAGAGAGGCAGGCAGAGAGAGAGGAGGAAGCAGGCTCCCCGCGGAGCAGAGAGCCCGATGCGGGGCTCGATCCCAGGACCCCGAGATCACGACCTGAGCCGAAGGCAGCGGCTTAATCCACTGAGCCACCCAGGCGCCCCAGTATATTTAAAAGAATTTTAAAAAAATTTATTCATTTGACACAGGGAGAGAGAGTGAGCAAGAGAGACAGACAGATAGGCAGAGCTCAGGAGCCAGGGGAGAGGCAGAGAACCAGACTCCCAGATGAGCAGGGAGCCCACCATGGGACTCGATCCCAGGACCCTAGGATCATGACCTGAACCAAAGGCAGATGTTTAACTGACTGAGCCACCCAGGCACCCTGCTTTGTTTATTTTAAAGTAATATGTAATTAGGTGCATTCTGGGTCAACTCAGTATGTATTATGAAACAACCCTGTTAATGTCTAGTAATGCTCTTTGTTTTAAAGTCTGTTTTATTTATTTTTTATTTTAAAAAATTATTTATTTATTTGAGGGGGAGAGGGGCAGAGGGAGAGAGAGAATCTCAAGCAGATGCTTTGCTCAATGGGGAGCCTTTGATCTCAAGACCCTGAGACTCTGAGATCATGACCTCAGCTGAAATCAAGAGTCAGATGCTTAACCAACTGAGCCACCCAGGTGCCCAAGTCTGTTTTAATAGAGCTATGCCAATTTTCTTTTGCTTAGTATTTGCCTGTCTTATCATTTTCTAATACTTTGACTGTCAACAGTTTTTTTTTTCTTTTTTTAAGGTTTTATTTATTTTACAGAGAGAGTGTATGAGCACAAGCAGGGGAAGTTGCAGAGGGAGAGGGAGAAGTAGGCTCCTCTCTGAGCAGGGAGCCTGATGTGGGGCTCAATCCCAGGAACCTGGAATCATGATCTGAGTGGAAGGCAGACACTTAACCGACTGAGCCACCCAGATGTCCCACTGTCAATAGTGCTGTATATTTTTATTTCACTTGTGAAACTGTTTCAAAGAGCATAAAGTTGCTTTTTTAAACCTGTATGTTTTCATATGAAAGTTATGTTCATTTACAGTGCTACTGTTAATATATTTTGATCTGTTTTACCATTTTACTTTGTCCCACCTTTCGTATACTTGGTTACTCTCTCTGGTTGCTTTTTATATAATTTAGATCCTCTGTCCTACTCCACATTACATTTTCTTCCCTCACTTATTCAAAACTTTACACTCAATTTCTGTTTTCTAGTGTTTATGATATGGTACGTTCAGTATTCATGTTTACTTTAACAAAATCCAAACTGAATCAGAGTAATTTCTGTCCTCCTGAGCAGTTCAAGGACTTTATACTTAAACTCTGATCACCCTCCATGCTCAATTTATATGTTGGTGTTGTCTGGTTTTTTAGTCAGACTTTAACTCTTTTTTTTAAATTATTTTTTTCACATAGTATGCAATTTGTTGACAATATTATTCCACCATTTTCCATGTTCTGTTGTTGCATTCTAAGAATCCAGCTAACAATCTGATTGTTGTTCTTTTGTAGTAATCTGTCTTTTCTTCCTGGCTGATTTTAATTCCTTCTGTTGTTGTGTTGTTCTGAATTTCACTACAGTGTATATGGTAATGGGCTTCTTTTCATTTATCCCACTCAGGAGTCACTGGACTTCTTAAATATGAGGATTGCTGTCTAATTGGTGTTCTAGAAAATTCTCTGCCATTATTTCTTTGAATATGTCTTCTCCCCATTCTCAATTACTTGTTCCCGAAACTTTGATCAGATGCATGTTAGATCTCCTTTCTCTATCATCTGTGTCCTTAAATTCCTTTCTTACTTTATTTTCTTTGAATTATTATTTCAGCTCTGTTTACCAATTTACCACTTATCTTCTCTGCTTTGTCTCTTCTGTTTTTTTTAATATGTCCACTGAATTTCCATTAACTTTTTCAAATAAATGTAATTTTTATAGTTTCTTGTTTGAAGCTATACTTTGATAAACTCTTATTTCCTTAGCCATATTAAACATACTTATTTAATGTTTTGCATAAAATAATTTCACAATTAACAGGAATCTCCAGCACTTGGAGAAGACTGACCTGGCAGTCCAGTTCTGGGTTCTTTTTTAAGGAGAACAAATGAGTGGCCAGGTTGGTGACTATGCTCTGGAACTCAGGCTGCCCCTCCCCAAATGCGCTACCCACCTGTATCATAAAGGGCAACAGGTGTTTGTGAGCCCAAGTAACACTGGGCTTCCTCCAGTGTTCTCACTGAGGGAATGCCCTGCTCCCCTCCTCAATAAAGGCTGAAAGGAGCCCCTCACACTGGGTTAAAGATCATGTCTACCCTGGCCTCCTGCTGTCCACTGACCTGGTCAAGAGTAAACTGGAAACACCCCTCCTTCTTGCCCCTTATCACTTGTGGTCCCACCTCCGCTTTGCTTTGAATGGACCAGGACTCACCCATCATGCTCTTCACCCCTATATGTCAGCCTCCTGGTCTCCAGGGCCACTCCCCCTCAGTTCCTGATGACCTCAGCTCCAGCTTCTCCACCGCTTCCTGCAGCATGGCTCCTGCCTTAGTCCTGGCACTTCAATATACAGTGAGAAGATCCTTCTAACATCTGGGCCTCTCAGTCCCTTGACCTGCTTTGCTCCAAGTTCTGTCTTCCACCCCACCCTGCACTGACTTCCGCAGTCCTAGATGGATACTCATTCCCAGTAATGGCCAATCTCTTCCTAATCTCTTTCATTCATCATGTGTTCTGAGAACCAACTTCCATCTTCCAAGTCTTTCCCTCTCTCACGCTAATTCCAACAGTGCCTCAATCTCCTGACTTTCAGTCCATGACCCCGGACCTTGAGGTCCTTTCCTACTGCCTCTTCCAGCCTGTATTTCATTGTGTGCCCTATAATCAATCCTTGGACTACACTCAGTTCACATACCCAACCCAGACTGCCTCCTTCTTACTCAGCAGACACCCAGAGTGGTTCAGTCCCTGTCTCTGCATCCTCCTGCCTGCATCATTGCAGGGGAGTGGGGCCAAAGGAACACTCACAAGCCGTCAGCTGGCCTTGCATGACCATGAACATGGGGTGGATCCTTAGCGCTGCCTGAGACTTCTCTGGGCCTGGCCCTCTCGAATTCCCCCATTGCCTCAGACACGCACACCTTCTCTCTATCTTCATTCTCACGGCGTCCTTGCTGCCACTCTCGATGAAAAAGCCAGAGCCATCCGTGGGGGAAGGGCCTCCCACAGACTCTACCGTGCCCACCGGCCTTCATCTGTAGCCACATAGTCCGCCTTGTGTTCTGGCACTAACCATGAAATATCTGTGCTTGGATCTAAAGTCAGACCCTCCACTCCCAGGCCCTGCAGCCCGCCCGCCTTGAATACTCAAGGGTATCCCTCCAGGGATTCTCCCTCTGTATTTCCAGTTTCTCTGCCTATCAGGTAATTCTTACTGGCATACAAAGATGTTATTTCTCCTTTCTTGGAAAACACTCCCTCTGTAACTCCCTTCTGCCTCTAGCTATGGCTCTGTTTCTCTGCTTTCCTGTATATATAAAAACTGCTAAAGAGAGTTGTCTAGACTCACTATCTGCTAATTCTCTCCTCCCATTGTCTGTTAACCCCACCCCTGCAGATTGCCAGCTCAGTTTCATCAACTTCACCAGCAACTGCCCAATGACTAAGGACCCCAGTTTACTGCACAAGGGCTGCTCCTGTCCTCATCCTTCTTGCTCCATTAGCACCGTTTGACTCAGCCAGTCAGCCTCTTTTCCTTGATACACTTTTTCCCCTGGTGTGGAGGATGCACTCATAAATTCCTTCCACATCCGTGGTAGTTCTTTCTCCTCTCTTCAGCTGCTTCTTTGTCACTTGCTTGACCTCTGAATGTTGGAGTGCCCCATGGCTGAGTCTTTGATCCCCTTTGCCTATTTTTAAAAAATATTTTATTTATTTATTTGACAGAGAGAGAGAGCATACAAGTAGGCATAGAGGCAGGCAGAGAGAGAGGGAGAAGCAGGCTCCCCGCTGAGCAGAGAGCCTGATGTGGGGTCCCATCCCAGGACCCTGAGATCATGACCTGAGCTGAAGGCAGAAGCTTACTGAGCCACCCAGGCGCCCCTGATTTGCCTTTTTATTTATATTCCCTCCCTACAGACCTCATCATGCTCTTGTGTCATTGTTTTGTGTCCCATCTATGTCAGTGAGCCTCAAACATTTACCTCCAGACTGGACCTCTCTCTCAAACTCCTTGAATAACCTACTTGACCTCTCTGGATATGTAATATCCACATCAGCTCTTTGAAAATTGAACCCCTGGTCTCTCCAAACCCATTCTCTTTTTTTAAAATTTAAATTCAATTAACTAGCATGTAGTGTATTATTAGTATCAAGGGTAGTGATTCATCAGTCTGATATAACGCCCAGTGCTCATTGTAACATATACCCTCCCCAATGCCCACCCCCCAGATGACCCATCCCCCCACCCCTTCCCCTTCAGCAACCCTCAGTTTGTTTCCTATGATTAAGAGTCTCTTATGGTTTGTCTCCCTCTTTGGTTTTGTCTTGTTTTATTTTTTCCTCTCTTTCTCTATGATCCTCTGTTTCGTTTCTTAAATTCCACATTTGAGTGAGATCATATGATAATTGTCTTTTTCTGGTTGACTTATTTCTCTTGGCATAATACACAAACCCATTATAAATATTTATTATTAAGTGATTATAAAATTATTAATAATTAATTAAATTATTTTTTAATTTTTTTTCCATTTTATTTATTTTTTCAGCGTAACAGTATTCATTCTTTTTGCACAACACCCAGTGCTCCATGCAAAACGTGCCCTCCCCATTACCCACCACCTGTTCCCCCAACCTCCCACCCTTGACCCTTCAAAACCCTCAGGTTGCCCCAACCTCCCACCCCTGACCCTTCAAAACCCTCAGGTTGTTTTTCAGAGTCCATAGTCTCTTATGGTTCGCCTCCCCTCCCCAATGTCCATAGCCCGCTCCCCCTCTCCCAATTAATTAAATTATTAATGCCTTGTTTTACCATCTTTATTCTCCCATACTACTCTTTGAAATCTGGTGTGTATTTTTCAGTCATGGAAAATATTAATTTGGATGCTAAATTTTCATCAGAATTACTTGATTCATATTTAGATTTAATGAAATATACAGTTAAAAAGTACATGCACACACCCAAGTTGTTCTAAATCTATTTAAATGTTTTCCCGTAGCTGAATTGAATATCATTTAACAGGAAGAGTTAGACTTATTTTGCATAGCACCTAGCACTCTGTTGGTCAGAAGCAAGTCAAGAATTTTGTCTAGAACAGCTCTTCTCACCTCTTAATTATCTGTCCAATAGGATATGATCTAGGGTCAAATCTCTTTATAATGCTATTGCTTATATATCTTTGGATATAACCACAGTGTGAAAGGCCTAGGTGACCACAGTATTTTACTGGGAATAGTTTCAGTGTCTCCTTCCTGAATAGGGGGGATCCCTGGACTATAACCCAGAAGATAGATAGATGTAGCCATCCAGCATTAATTTTCTTCAAGAGATTCTTCTCCAGGTTCATAGAAGAACGCCTCAAATAATTACCTTCCCAGTGGAAAAGGATGTCTTGGAGTGTTTCCATTTCTTCTGTTAGAAAACATGTGAGAAATTCACTTAATTGCCAGACAGAAACACAGAGACTGAGATCTCATGTTTTTGCCCTTTTGGACTCATTATTTGGAAGTTGTCTTAGAAATAAGCTTTCGAGACTTGGGAGGACAGGTGTTCAGTATTTAGTATTTACATCAGATAAATGTGGCAAAATCAGAAAAATTGGAGAAAACGCCATCCCTCTGTAACATGGCCAGTTTAGGGGCATACAGCACTCCTTTCTCAGGTAGGGACTTACTGAAAATCTAGTGAGCAGCAAAAACAGGTTTTTAAAAAAAAGATCTATAAAATGGTGTGGGGTTCAGTATAGAAACTAAGGCCTAATTTTAGTGTAGAGCGATGGCGCCAGTGAGCCTGTACAAATAAAGACAGACCCATTGTAGGCAGACTGTCATCTCTGTCAGGTTTTCCTCATGAAGGCGGCTTCACGGCTAATGCTGCCCTTCAGACAGATGCCTGAAAAATGAGTCTCAGGAGCCTCAGTATTGTAACCTTAGACTTAGCCACTTCATTTCTGGGAATCTAGCCTACAGGGGAAAAGTCCTTAATGTGGAAAGCCCTTTGTGCACAAAGAGGTGTATCATCATTCTCTGTGAAACTGTCCAAAATTAGAATCAACCCAGATGTATGATGCTGGGAATAAGTCAATAGATATATGCATGGGACAAAATGTAACATAACCATTAAGAATAATGCTTAAAAGGGATCCTACTAATGTGGAAATACACTGGAGATAAGGGGTTTAGTGGAAAAAGACACATGCTTCTGTGTATAATTGGGCAAAAACAACAGCAGTCCCCACCAAGAGTGGGACACATGGCACTTCAGGGAAGCAGTGTGTTAGTACCAGTTGTATCTGTTTGATAGTGTCTTGGGATTAGTTTTCTTTTAAGACATTATCCTGTCTTCCAAATTTTCTTATGTGGGAATTTTGGAGGATACTGAAAACCACACAAAAGTTCTGAAGGAAAAACTCAGAAGAATGAGAATGGGGAGAGAGCGGTTAGAGGCGCTTTCTGATGAACACCTACGACATTGTTCCTGGTTGAGAACTGTTTTGCAGAGCTGAGAACTCCAAAAAAAGATGGTACAGAGAGGTGCCCCATCTGGGTCAGATGGGAATACACAGTGTTAGGAGGGGCATCTCTCATTGCTGTCTGGAAATGAAGAGCAGGGCTGCAGGCTTTATGTCTCAGTTTTCTCCGGGTACGTGTGGGCAATCAAGTGATGTTTGTTGACTGAAGAATCAATGGACAGATACTGTAGCAGATACCACTGGCCACATTATGGAGCACTTAGGTTATGCTTTTAGGATGTTACCTTTGGCCTTTGAGGAAAAAAAGGAAGAAAAAATTTTCACTTATATCCAATTTGAATTAAATGTCCATGGGCATTACTACTTAGAACTAAACTACCTTCCCTACCTTCTCTCAAATTGCTGAACCACTTTATTTAAAATAAAGCTGTAGCTATTTTTGTTAGCTTATGCTTCAGAGTTCTGTAATCTTGTCTATAGAATTCTGTAACGCACCTTTAATTATCCTCGAAATAGCTAACCGTAATTAAAGCATGTGTCTCTGAACCCCCTGCTGAAGGAAGATGTATTACTTCATAGCTAGGTTTTTGAAACCATCACAGATCAGGCTGATGTTAAATATCATTAAATAATTTCCCTCCTGCCATGGTACTGAATTGGAGATTTTTTTTTTTAAATTTCCTAGAGCAACTTTACTCTTCCCTGTGTCATCTTTCCAATAGGATATGATCTAGGGTCACATTTCTTTATAATGCTATTGCTAATATATCTTTGATCATAACCACAGTTTGAAAGGCCTAGCCCAGCACAATGTTTTATTATAAGCTCTTCTATTCAAAACTGTTTTCTCTTTGAAAATGTACACTCCAGTCCAGTTTAAACATTTATTTCAACTTTCAGTATATTGTAGTGAAAGAAAAGAAACAAAAAGAAGAAAGAAAGAAAGAAAAGGGGGAAGAAAGAAAGAAGCCTATTTATTACACTTGGACCTGGGTCATTGAAGAAACCACAGAGTTGAAAAGGATCGGATTAGAGAGGGGTTTTGAACAGTCTTCTGGTCCAGAGATAGAAAGCTGGTGGGCCAGCTGTCATCCGTAGGTCATTCCCCCATGTCACCAGGTGATGCAGCGTATTGGTGAGATCAGTGAATTCTATGGACATGAGTCCATGGCCAAACTTCTTTTGCTGTAAATTGAGTTTCTTGGTCAGTCACAATGTGGGGTGGAGTAAGGGAAGATGTCAGTGAATTAAGTATCTTGTGAGTGATGGGGGGGAAAGATGCAGGCAGGCATTATAGGCAGAGCTGGCAAATCTGTGTGTTTCTAGTGCAGGGAGGAACCACTGCTCTCACTGTGACAGAAGGGGTCTAGTGTAATCACTCTCTACCAGATGGTTGACTGGTTTCCTCACCTCCACATCCAGGGGAAGGGCTCAGCACTGTTTTTGGCTACAGGGAAGACAGGCACTCAGCAGTGATGATAGTCAGATGAGCCTGCAGTCAGGGAGTCTACGAGTTGGACCCACGTGTAGCCACATTTGTGGACCCAGCTGCCGTGTCCGTTCTGTACAAGAGCCCACTGGAGAGAGATTGGGGAAGAAGCTGCCTCACCTTCCCACACGTCATCGTGTCCACCTGATTGTGGAGAGCGTCCACAAAGATGCTGAGACACTGGTGGTGCTGTGCTCTCCAGGAGGCCCATCACCCACACGCTTCTTCCCCAGACCACCTTGTTACTGGCTCCCTGATCCTCTTCTTTCCCATGGTAGCTACTGCCCATGAATTGGTGTATATCCTTCCAGACAACTCTTGGTTCAAACAACATGAAAAATCAATACGCTGCTTGAAAGCCTGCCCACCAGCAGGATTACCCTTCACTGCTCTTCTTCAGGGCCACCCTGCTGACAGGGCCGTGAGGCTACAGATCCCGCCTTTGGGTTGGTGTGAAAGACATCTCATAGAATTGTCTAAGATCAGGCTTGGGGATTTTCCTCATGTTGGCTGATCATCAGGAACTTCCTTCGAGGATGTAGGTGTGGATTGAGGGAGAGGAGAAAGCAGCAGACATGGAAGACCCAGCAGTTGGAGACACCTGCCCACGCAGCTCACACCATCTGATACTGCTTGAACTGATTTCTTGTATACCATTTTCACTTGACCGTAGATGCCTACTGCACCTGCCTGTCCTAATGAGAGGCTCAAAGCTAGGTTCTGCTGGTTACAGGGTCTCTCGATGTCCTATTGTCAGGTATTCAGTGCCAGGGCCTGGTAACAAACATGAACTGTTTCTGACAAGGAGAGCACTTATGTGGAGGAGAGGGCATGGCTGTGTTCTAATACCCTTTGAGGTCTGTGGAGCCTCTCCTAAAACCTCCCAGAGGTCCTGTACAACATCTTTATTTGTTACAGACACTTTGTATGTCACTGGGTGTGTTGGTTCCTGCCTAAATGAAGGGCCGGAGTGGCTTGCATTGCTGCCTGGACTTGCAGTGGAGCCTTCTCTTATTCTGGGCCACAGTCAATACTGACTGCCTTACAGTTTACTTAGTAAATGGCTGAGAGCAGCATACTTGCTTGTTTCTCTGTGCCATCTCTGAAACCCAAAATAGCCCACCAAGCTTCAAGCCTTTTTTTTTTTTTTTTTCACTGAGAGGCTAAGTGATGATGATGATGATTATAATAAGGTGATTATAATGATAGCAATAATAAATCTACAATCCTAGGGTGTCTAGGACAATCCTTCAGAGAAACAATGACGAAACTCAGGTGGCTAGGACCAAGGTTAGTAGCTGGTGAGATAGTATCCTAACTCTGTCTCCTTCTAGGCCCTGGGGAGGCACAGTGGGCTGATGGCAGCAGGCATGCTGGGGGCACAGATGCTCGTTTCTGAAACTCTTGCTTTGAAGTACTGCAGGAGCTGGTTTAGAATTAGACTTTTTATTTTTATTTTTTTTAAGATTTTATTTATTTATTTGACAGAGAGAGAGATCACAAGCAGACAGAGAGGCAGGCAGAGAGAGGAGGAGGAAGCAGGTTCCCTGCTGAGCAGAGAGCCCGATGCGGGACTCGATCCCAGGACCCTGAGATCATGACCTGAGCCGAAGGCAGCGGCTTAACCCACTGAGCCACCCAGGCACCCTAGAATTAGACTTTTTAATCATACTTTTGAAGAGTACCACTCCTTAGGGAGTTGACCATTTCTATACATTTCATCCTCTCTTCTTCAAGACTGTTCTATCCATATTCCTGTGTCTTCCTTTAGCTTGTCGAGGGCTCTGAATGGGGTCATTTTCTTGTCTATTTATGTATATACTGTATCTCTGAGTTTCAAAGTCACGTATGAGCTTTGAGGTACTTGGTAGGCATTTTGGATGATCTTATTTGGCATGGAAGAGTTAGTACTATCTTAGTAACAGCACTTAGGGCTGGATTTCATGAAATTTGACAAGTGCCTTTTTTTTTTTTTTAAGATTTTATTTATTTGAGGAAGTGAGCTAGTGAGAGATCATAAGTAGGCGGAGGAGCCAAGGGAAAGGGAGAAGCAGACGCCCGCTGAGCAGGGAGCCTGACTTGGGGCTCAATCCCAGGACTCAGGGATCATGATCTGAGGCGAAGGCAGACGCTTAACCTGCTGAGCCACTCAGGTGCCCCTTGGTAAGTGCTTTGTAATGGCCTGCTCTCCTGGAGTACTTCCAGGAGTCACCTGGATCTGAACGCACAGATTAAAAAGCTTAGATCAGATTTAAATAATTTAAGTTCACTACAAAATGAGATGACTTTCCTGCAGTCACAGAATGAGTGTAGAACACGCAGATCAAATATAAGTGTGTGCCTTCCAAGGGGTGTACTAGAGAATACAGTTTGTGGATAGTTTGGAAAATCTTGTTTTGAAACCTCTAAACTAGGCTACAACAAGCACAGAAGTTGAAAGAGTTCCTTCCCTCAGTGTTCAGCACTTTTTCTTCTTTTTGAAGGCAAATCTGTGAAGTGTGTTAGTTCCTAGTTACTGCTGTCTTTTCCCTAAAAGTAGTGCTGAATTTTTACATCAAAAAAGAGGAAGGCCTTCGGAGTCATAATAATTTACAGCTCTGTGGTAGGAAGGAATTGGGAAGAGAGAGGGGGAGATCCAGGTCAAATATGCTGGAGGAAGGTCACACTTCCCTATCAAACACACACAGGAGTGATTTGCAGAGAAGGGAATGAATCACTTAGAGTGTTCATTCTTCCAGTTCTGTGAAGCTATGAAAGAACTTTTCATTCTGTGAAACCCATTTCTAAGATGTAACTTAGAAATGAACTCTGTGTCTATAGATAAACCACATAATGTTGAAATGGGAGCAGAAGGAAAGGACAAAGGATCTGAAATGATTTGCTGTCACTAGCAAGTGGGGCTGAACACCCTAATCCTGAAGTAGGCTCCCCTGTCCTGTTAGCAGAAGAGATAGTAAGAGATTTTCCCAGGATGCTTTGGGTGGTCAAACGTTGGATTAAAATAAATAAAACCATCTCTGTGCTCATCATTTATTTCTGAGTCTATGTACTTGAAGCCATCAGAACAGCTACACTTTTACGAGGTGTTTCAAATTGATGATGCGTTTGACAAATAGTAACTGGGTAACACCAGGTCGAGAGGTTTTCTTGAGCACACAGAATGTGGCGGTGGGCCACGGGCAGCAGAGACCCAGCCAGCCTTGGGTGGTGTGGAGATGGTGGGTGCTGGCATGTCATGGCGATTGCTTATAACCTGATAATGTCTGATAACTTCTAACTTATGCTGTAAGTGTGAACTGCCTCATTGTCTCTCAGTCACTTATAGTTGGTAGAGGGGAGACATTTTTTAAGCCTGTGAACTGAAGAGTTCCTGTTGGTGGCTGTCCCTGGGCTTCACTTTTCCTGTAGCCACATTTCATCTGACTCAGATGAGTTTCCTCAGTGTAGAGTCTCCCATTGTTAAGGCTCAGGTGTGAGGCCCAAAGGATGAAACATGGTGGGTAGAGAGAAGAAAGCCCAACCCATTGAGCCCAGAAGTACAGGGAAGAGAGGATAGAGAAAGAGCCTAGTGAGGCGAGGGGGGTGTGTCCTGACTCTCCTTCTTGGAGTGGGATGTAAGTGGTGTGCATGCATGCCTTATGTTGGGTAGAGTAGAATCTTCAGAAGCAGGTATGGGGGCCTGAGGACATGGTGGGGAAGATTAGTTGGGGGTGGGGTGCTGTAACCCTCTCCAGAAGGCCCTGTGTGAGCACATGCACCGTGGTCCAGGGATGACTGTGGAGCACTGACTGGAGGAGTTGTGTCTCTGGCTGGGCCCCACAGCAGGGAGCCAGCAGTTCCCGTGAGCCCTAGTGAGAATGCTGAATGGCTACATAGACAGCTGGAGGTGCTGAAGCCTAGGGTCTGAAAGGGGAGGCTGCCAGCAACAAGGATCCTGGGGATGAGCTTCCTTGGTGGAGTCACAGTCAGTAGCTGGGTGTGCCATTCATGACAAAAGACAAAGAAGGCTGTTTACCTCTTAATAGATATGGGCAGACACCATACTGGTCCCCTGTGGCAGAGCCCAGCCTAGCAGGACCCCTGGTGGACTAGTCATCCTGTCCCTCACTGCCAGGAGACCAGTAAAGCTTGCCCCTGGTGCCAGATGCCATCTTGGGAAGGAGGAGGGGGATGGAAGGAGAGTCCCCACTGCGGAGTCGAACTTTAACCCGCCTGAACATTTTCCAGGAGGAGGGAGTTTTAATTAGAGAGTAAATAGGGAGACTTGAGTCATTTTCTTTGCTTTCTTCTCATCTTAGAGCTCTCGCATAAGTCATAGCAGACATATTGAGTGATATGCACATCTCTAAGGGGTGCCTCTGTCTGCTATCTTCTCTCAGCCTGGAGACCTAGCCAACCCTTGCTCCTTTTTAGAGGCGTCTCCTTAGGGCCCTGACTCTGATCACTAACACCTGGAAGCCTCTCCATCTCTGGCTTCTTCTCCCCCATGAGGGACAGTGACTCACAGTCCATTCCTCGGGTAGTTCTTTGCACACTGTACCTGGATTGTCCTTTGCTGCCTGCTATACTGGCCTCCACTTGGTCAAAGTATGAACAAACAGAACTCACCTTGGTCCCTGGATTAAGTTCCAGCATGTGTGACTAGGAAAACCCCCAGATCGAGATTTGCATACTAAAAAGCCAGGCTCTGCAGCTGCTCTTTGCTTACACTGTAATTGTGGTGTTTACATATTAATTGATACTCCTAAGTAAGTACCTGATAATAATTTGCTCCCTTTGGAAGGTAAATATTCACCTTTTCTCATCTACTATTAGTTGTCTTGATCCCTTTACTCTGAGAACAAACAGAACAGTAAATTTTAGCCTACCATGTTTGATCACAAATTCAGAATTGAAGTCTGAATTAGTGAGGTTTCAGTGTATATGTCTTCATGGTTTTTGTTCTCCACTGTAATTATGTGATCTAATGCCAAATACATCCAGCTGCCAACTCTTATCTTGACGCATTTTTATTACAGATAGAAGAAATGCACCAGACTTTTATATGGCAGAGAGAGCAAAGAGCATCATTATCCAGTTGAAACTGAAGAGGAAATTCTCAGTGGGGTGAAGAGCTATGTATTTTTATCAAGTGTTCATTAGCTATCCTCTGTGCAGGGGATCTACATGAAAACACCCAAAGGGTGGGACGCAGACAGAAAAAAACCAAATGGCAGGAAAGGTATCACAGGGCTTCCACTGTGTCCAGAGGCTCAGAAAACAAAAGTAGGGGATTGCAGGCATTGCTTTCATGTCAAGATGGGAGAGAAAACCATTGGGCTTCAATATAAACACTGGGCTTTTGTTTCCTATAAGTATAGTCATTGCAGTTGAAGCCAGGGAAATATAATCAAGGTTTATTAAGGAGGCCATTTATTTGTCAGAAATGTGTAATGTGTATGTGTGTCTGTATTACTCAGATGTCTCCAGGAAAATAGGAATGTGTGTGTAAGTGTACGTATTTATATAAATGTATAAAATAAAGAGATTTGTCATAATTGGCTCACATGATTATGTAGGCTGACATATCCCACATTCTGTGGCTGAAAATCTAGAAGAGTCAACAGTGTAGTTCTAGTTTGAGTCTGAAGGACTGAGAACAGGAGAACCGATGGTATAGTTCCAGTCCAAAGGGCAGCAGGCTTGAGAACCAGGAAGGGCTGATGTTCCAGTTTCAGCCCTGAGGCAGGAAATAGCCCATGTCTCAGTTTGAACACATCAGAAAGAAAGAGTTCTTTCTTACTTGGGGGAGGGATTTCCGCTTTTGTTCTGTTTAAGCCTTTAGCTGGTTTGATGAGGCCTACCCACATTAGAGAGAGCAACTTGCTATATTCAGTCTACCTGATTCAAGTGTGAATTTTGTCTAGAGATCCTCACAGACATACTCAGAATAATCTTTAGTCAAACATGTGGGCACCTTCTGGCCTAGTCAAATTGACACTCAGGGGTCTTTGAATGATTTCTGAGCCCAGAGTCTGCAATGATCCCACAGAGTGACTATAATGAAGGCCCCCTTGTGAAATCTGCTGGGTATGCCTGGGGACATTTCTGTTTGAACCAGGATTTCTCAACCATTGAGAAATTGCACTACTGACATTTTGGACCAGATCATGCTTTGTTGTGTAGTACTGTATTGTGCATCATGGGTTTTTTGGCATCAATCTCTGGCCTTAACCCACTCGATGCCTGTAGCACACCCCCAACTGTGACAACTAAGGACTTCTCCAGACATTGCTGAATGTCCCCTGGGAGCCACTGTTGTCCTCAGCTGAGAACCAAAGGTTTAGACTCCTGGTCTCTTGCCCTTCCCTCCACTTCTTTATGCTTAGGGCTTGTGTGCATGCTTGTGTAATGCCATTTGAAACCATCTCCCAAGAGCTGTTGCCACCAGACACTTCCAGAAGAGGCCACGGAAGTATCTCCCCCACCTCTGCTGTCCTTACTTTGGGAGATATTTTTACCATGATCTAAGAGGTAGAAGATGCAATTAAATCTCATATAGATGGAAATAATAAGATCTTCCAACAAATTTTCAACTTCCAGACCTATCCTCACTTGCCAGAAATAAAATCATAGTGCCCCTTCTGTTTAATGGGGAAGTTTTGTCTAAAAAGCATGAGTTTGGAGTCCCCATGGTTTATCAGGAGAGTTAAGGGATCAGAGGGATGTCACAAGGGTTATAGGAACTGCTTCCTGGCAGTCTCAGAGTGATGGCATTCGGACTAGAGGAGCCGTGGGTTCCTCATGTATCTGGCCTGGAACTTAATTTGACTCCTTCTGCAGTGCAAAGGGTTTCAGGTGGAATCCAGGTTTCCAGAATATGTCTGGGGGTAGCCATTCATGGGCCAGAGTGACCCTGGAGCCAGAGGAGACCTCTTTGTTCATTCTTTCATTCATTTGGCAGTCAGCCATTTAGCCCACACCTACTCTGAGCCAGGCATTGCACAAAGTCCTGAGGATTGAACATATATAGAGATAAATTTGTGAAATAGTGTAACCAAAGTGTTTCAGGTGCTCTTGTTATTAGCTTGTTATCAGCTGTGTTTTTGAATATATCCATTGTGGTAGATGTGAAATGGTATCTCATTGTGGTTTTGATTTGCATTTCTTTGATAGCTAATGGTTGTCAAGCATATACTTATTGGCCATTTGTGTATGTTCTTTGGAGAAATATCTATTCAAATCCTTTGCCTTTCTTTTTCCCTTTAAATTGGATGACTTGTATTTTTCTTATTTAGTTGTAAGAGTTCTTTATATATTCTGGATGAAAGTCTCTTATTGAATATATAATTTTATCCTATCCTATAGGTTGTTTTTTCACATTGTTGATAGAGTCTTTGAAGCACAAATTTTTTTCATTTTTGTGAGTTTCAATTTATCTATTTCTTTTGTCATTTGTGCTTTTGGTGTTATATCTAAGAAACTAGTGCTTAACCCAAGGTCATGAAAATTAACACTGTTTGCATGTAAGAGTTTTATACATTTATGAATCACATTTAGGTAATTAATCTTTTTTGAGTTAGTTTTTGTATATGGTGTGAGGTAAGAATCTAACTTTGCATGTGCCTATCAATTTGTCTCAGCTATTGGTTGAATAGACCATTCTCCTTTCCATTTATTTGTCTTGACATCCTTGTCCAAAATCAATTGACTATAAATATAATGGTTTATTTCTGAACTCTCAATTCTACTCCATTGATCTATATTTCTATCCTATGTCGGTACTACACTGTCTTGATTATTGTGGCTTTGTAAATTAGTTTTGAAATTGAGAAGGGTGAATCCTACAACTTTTTTCCCCAAGATTGTTTGGTTTTTCTTAGTCCTTACACTCAGGGATTTTTGGATCAGCTTGCCAATTCTCGCAAAAAAAGAAGCCAGGATTTTGATAAAAATTGGATTGAATTGGTAGATCAATTTTGAGAGTTTTGCTTAGCAGTTTTAAGTCTTTCAATCTATAACCATGGGATGTCTTTCCTGTGTTTAATGTACAAGTCTTGAACTTCTTATGTTCAATTTATTTGTAAGTATTTTATTCTTTTGATGCTATTGTCATTGGAACTGTTTTCTTAATTTTGTTTTTTTGAGTATTTGTTTCTAATATTTAGAAATATGATTTTTTGTATCTCAGTCTTATATCCTGCCGCCTTGCTGATACCAGTTTTTTGGTTCGGGGTGTGTGTGTGTGTGTGTGTGTGTGTGTGTTTATTCCTTAGACTTTCCAGTATACAATATCATGTTTTCTCTAAATAGATATAGTTTTACTTTTTCCTTTCCAGTCTAGATGCTTTTTTAGTTCTTGTTCCTGTCTGATTGTTCTGATTGTTCTGGCTAGAACCTTACTGAACAGTAATGCTGAGAATGACAATCTTGTCATGTCAGTGATATATGAGGGGAAAGCATTCATCCTTTCATCATTAAGTATGATGTTAACTGGGAGTTTTTTGGAGATAGCCGTAGTCAAGTTGAGAAAGTTCCCTTCTGTTCCTAGTTTGTTGGGTATATCTATCATGAAAGGGTGTTGGATTTTATCAAATGCTTTTTCTTTTATTGAGATGATCATGTGATCTTTGTCCTTTAGCCCAATAATATGCTGTATTACATTGATTGATTTTTCACTTATTCAGCCAACCTTGCATTCCTGGCATAAGTCACACTTTGCTATGGTATACATAATCTTTTTTTTTTTAGTATGTTGCTGTATTTTGTTTGCTAATATTTTGTTGAGGATTTTTCATCTATTTTCACAAAAATATTGATGTATAGTTTTATTTTATTGTGATATCTTTTTTTTGGTGTAATACCAGTGAAGCCATCTAAACCTGTGCTTTTCTTTGTGGGAAGTTTTTGATTACTAATCCAAAATCTTTACTAATTATAGATCTGTTTTCTGTTTCTTCTTGAGTCAATTTTTGTATGTTCTGTCTAGGAATTTTTCCATTTCATCTAGGTTATCCAATTTGTTAGCATACCATTGTTCTCAGAATTCTTTTATGATCCTTTTGATGTCTGTATTTACCTCCCTCTTTGTTTTAGTAATTTGAGTCTTATATATTTTTTTCTTAGTCAGTTTTGTTGATTGACAAATTGACAAATTTTGTCAATTTTGTTGATCTTTTCAGAGACCAACTTTGGGTTCTGTTGATTTTTCTTTGTTGTTTTTCTATTTCTATTTCTATTTTTTTCTATTTATTTCTACTTCTATTTTCTTTCTTGACTTTATTATTTCCTTCTTTTTGCTTACTTGGGTTTAGATGTTTTTTCTTTCTAATTTCCTATGAAGTGGTTGATTTGTGGTTCATCTTCATTTTTTAAAAATATAAGTATATATAAATTTTCCCCTAAGCACTGTTTTCACTGCATCTCCTAAGTTTTGTTGTGTGTGTTTTCATTTTAATTCATCTCTAAGTATTTTTGTATATCTCTTGACCCTTTATTATTTAGGAGTGTGTTGTTTAATTTCCATATACATGTGAACTCCCCAAATTTCCTCCTGTTATTGATTTCTAATTTCATTCTACTATGATTAGGAAACACACTTTATATTATTTCAATTATTGTTCATTTATTGAGATTTATTTTACAGCCTAATATATGATCCATATGGAGAATGTTTCATGTGCATTTGAGAAGAATGTGTACTCTTCCATTGTATAGATTGTTCTGAAGATGTCAGGTCTAATTAGTTGTTCTATGATTGAAAGTTGGTATTGAAGTCTCCAACTATTATTGCTGAATTATCCATTTCTTCCTTTTCTTCTGTCAGTTTTGGTTGTAAGGACTTCCTTTAGTATTTCTTGTAAGGTGGGTCTGCTACTGATGAAGTCTTTCTGTTCTTGTATATCTAGAATGCCTTATTGTCCTAATTTATCATTCATTACTGTAGTTTTTCTGGTATAGAATATTTTGGTTGATAGTCCTTTTCTTTCAGTTTTTTGGCCTCCATGATTTCTGAAGAGAAGCTTAGCAGTTGATCTGATTGAGGATCCCTTGTATGTGATGAGTCACTTTTTCTCTTGCTTTCAAGATTCTTTCCCCTCCTCCTCCTCCTCCTCCTCCTTCCTCTCCTTTTCCTTCTACTTCTGGCTTTTGATAATCGACTGTGATGTCTAAGTGTTCATCTCCTTGAATTTATCATACCTAAAGTTTTTGTTGAGCTTCTTGGATGAGCAGGTTAATGCTTTTCATCACATTTGGGAAGTTATCCAGCATTATTTATTCACATATTTTTCTATGCCTTTTACTCCTGTTTTCCCTTTTGTTTTTTTTAAGATTTTATTCATTTATTTGACAGAAAGAGATCACAAGTAGGCATAGAGACAGGCAGACAGAGAGGGTGGAAGCAGGCTCCCTGCTAAGCAGAGAGCCTGATGTGGGGCTCGATCCCAGGACTCTGAGATCATGACCTGAGGCGAAGGCAGAGGCTTAACCCTCTGAGCCACGCAGGCGCCCCTCCTGTTTTTCTTGTGTGCTTGATGGTATTCTACAGGTCTCTGAGACTCTCATTTTTTTTTTTTTTTTTTTGGGTACCCTAGACTAGATCATCTAAATCTCAAGCAGTCTCAAAACATTTTCATGTTACCTGTTTATTTGTTCTGCCAGTTCATGTTTGCTGTCGAGTTCTTCTAGTGATTTTTTTCATTTCAGTTATTACATTTTTCAAGTCTACAATTTCTACTTGGTTCTTCTTCACAATTTCTCTCCCGTTGCTGATATTCTTTGGTGAAATATCACTCTCATGCTTTCTCTGAATGATTTAGACATGGTTTCCTTGAGTTCTTCGATCATATTTTTTTTTTAAGAAAGATTTATTTGGGGTGCCTGCATGGCTCAGTGGGTTAAAGCCTCTGTCTTTGGCTCAGTTCATGATCCCAGGTACCTAGGATGGAGCCCCACATTGCATCAGGCTCTCTGCTCAGCAGGGAACCGTCCCCCCACCCCACACACCCTGCTTGCCTCTCTGCCTACTTGTGATCTCTGTCTGTCAAATAAATAAAATCTTAAAAAAAAAGATTTATTTATTTTACTTTATTTTTATTTTTAAAATTTTTTTCAGTGTTCCAAGATTAATTGCTTAAAGATTTATTTATTTTAGAGAGAGAAAGGGAGAGAGAAAGAGATAGCACATGACCAGGAGGAGGGGCAGAGAAAGGGAAAGAGAACCCTCAAGCCAACTTCCTGCTAAGCATGGAGCCCAATGTGGTGCTCCATCCCAGGACCCTGACATTATGACCTGAGTCAAAATCAAGAGCTGGACCCTTAACTGACTAAGCCACCTAGGTGCCCTGATCATATTTCTAATAGCTAATTTAAAGTCATTGCCCAGTGAGTCTGATATATTGTTCTCAGGATAGTTTCCATTGATTGCTATTTTCCCCTGTCTGAGTCATTTTTCTATCTCCTTACACGTCTCATAATTTTTAAAAATTGGACATTTCAAATAATATAATATAGCAGCTCTGAAAATCAGATCTCCCCTTCCCCTGGGTTTGTTGTTGTTTCTATTTGTTTAGTGACTTTTCTGGACGAATCCTGTAAATTCTGTATTCTTTGTAATGTATGACTCCTGAAGTTCTTTGTTAATTTAGTGGTCAGCAGATTGGACAGAGATTTCCTTGATGCTTTGAATCAATAAATTTCCCAGCCTTTGCAAAAGGTTTTGTGTTTGAGTATGTTTTCAGCTCTGTGGCAAGCAATTTACACTTCTATCTTAGTCTTCGGTTCTTGCTTGCTCAGTGCCTGAAGGTTCATCAAGAGACGAGCGATTAGAGTCTTTTTATCTCTTTCCTCAGCAGACACACAGCTCTGCGTATGTACATAGCTTTATGGATTCCCAGGCATATATTGCAGCTTTTCAAAACCTCCCATGGACATCTCATTTCTGTTTTTCCTTTTAAATGTTGTGACCAACCTCTTGTTATTCTTTTTTTTTTTTAAGATTTTATTTATTTATTTGACAAAGAGAGACACAGTGTCTCTCTCTTTTCACAAGCAGCAGGAGCAGCAGAGGGAGAGGGAGAAGCTGGCTTCCTGCGGAGCAGGGAGCCCGATGTGTGGCTCAATCTCAGGACCCTGGGATCATGACCCGAGCCAAAG
The DNA here is from genome assembly GCF_922984935.1 of Meles meles. Classification (NCBI taxonomy): domain Eukaryota; kingdom Metazoa; phylum Chordata; class Mammalia; order Carnivora; family Mustelidae; genus Meles; species Meles meles. Next base: position 30,093,649 of record NC_060069.1, on the reverse strand, counting down.
GCAGACGCTTAATGACTGAGCCACGGAGGCACTCCAGCCTCTTGTTATTCTTAACTAGTAGTTTTACTCTATGCCTTTTCTGGGCCCCCTTATGTTCATTCTGCTTCTAACTTGTAGAGCGTTGTGCACTTCGTAGACTGAGCATTGCTCACTCTCTATGTGAGGTGATCTGTTGACTTGCATGTTTTCCTTACTAAATTATGATGGTCATGGAGACCAGTGATCACTATTTTTTCTTTTTGAATCTGAAAATGTATAATATATTCCTAGATGTTTCTGCAACAAATGGCTATTTATGGGCTCTATAAATAAGGAAAACTCCTCATCCATGAGATATATGTTGTTTACCATGTTGCATTTAGAGTTCTTATTTTGTATTTAGAATTTAGAATTTAAATTTAGAATTTAGAATAGCAATTCTTTTTGGATGAACCTTTCTTTACAACTTTACAACTTCTCACCTGTCCAGCATGTACTTGAAATGTGGGGATTGTTTATGTTTTTGAAATAGGCTGAACATCCTTCAGTTCCTGATGCTGGTTTGACAAGCCTGCTGGCTCTGGGCTGAACTCTGACCTTTTCCATACCAAGCCATATCTGTTACTGAAAGCTTGATATCATTTACTAGGAAGTATAGGTTTGCCCATTGGAACCTGAGACAGAGGACAACCCGCTTCACATTCCTTAGTGTAGCCCAAGTAGATGTGAAGTGAAATTGACATTTGTTTTTGGAAATAAAGATATATATATTTATATATACATATATAAATCTTAATTGTAATAAAATATATGTAACATAAAATATACACTGTAGTAATTTTTAAGTATACAGTTCAGTAGTGTTGAGTATTCACATTGTTGTACAACTAATCTCTAAAGCATTACACAGGTCTATGCCACTTTTTGAAATTTCATGTTATGCTATTTTTCTCTTTACAAAAGACCTCCTTTAGTACCTGTTTTTGCTAATTGAAAGAAATCCAAAAAGGATTTCTATATTTACCAAAAAAAAAGAAAAAAAGCCAGAAATAAAGATAGCACTCAGTGTTTTGTTTTGCAGTGAGCTGAACCATTATTATAGAGGCAGCATTCATCCTGAGCAGCCAGACTGGCGCTCCCAAGCCTTTTCTCTGAGAACCACACTCAGCATCTCAGCATCAAGCCGTCATAGATTTGAACTGTGTCTGTGGGCATCTGTGCTTCATTTTGATATATTTTGTGCATCCATTAGCAAGATGTGCCCTAAGGTATTAGAAAAGCCTAAGAGAGGTTATTTTTGGTTCTGGGAATGCTAAAAAAATTTTCCATATGAATTAATGGTAATTGTATCTTTGCTTTACACTTTTTCAACTTAAGAACATTTTCATAAGAACACTCTACTCTCAGACATCAGGGGAAACCTGCATTTGAAATATTGAATCCTGTAACCTGAAACTCTCTTGGTTATTCAAGTTTTGTGAGATCCTTTGAGTCTGTGTCTGTGTCTCTGATAAAAGCAATCTTCATACTTCATAAGAAGCATACTTATTATCAGTTGTGGGAAAATGCAGAGCTAGAGGAGGGTGGGATCCATTTCTGCTAATCATAGGTAGCTTTCTTTCTTTTTTTTTTTTTTAAGATTTTATTTATTTATTTGACACAGAGAGAGCATAAGTAGGCAGAGAGCAGGCAGAGAGAGAAAGGAGGAAGCAGGCTCCCCGCGGAGCAGAGAGTATGATGTGGGGCTCGATCCCAGGACCCTGAGATCATGACCTGAGCCGAAGGCAGTGGCTTAATCCACTGAGCCACCCAGGCGCCCCTAATCATAGGTAGCTTTAATTACCACATTGGTGGACAAGGAGATTAAGGTAAATGTTAGATAGGGTCATCTGGGTGGCTCATTTGGTTGAGTGTTGGACTCTTAATTGTGCCTCCAGTCATGATCTCAGGGTCCTGGGATGGAGTCCCACATTAGGCTCTGTGCTCAGCAGTAAGTCTGCTTTGAATTTTATCTCTCCTTTTGCCCTTCCACCTGCTCATGAGCTCTCTCTATCTCAAAATAAATAAATAAAATCTTTAAAAAAAAGATATGGGTTAGATGCTGTTTGAGCATTTTGGGTGGATTGTAATGAATTTTGCTCTGTGGAGGCAATGTGTCGCTGAAGGCAGAGCACTGACTTTGGAGGAAAACCAGTCTCTATTTGAATGACTAGATTTGTAACCTTGGGTAAATTACTGAATCTCTCTAAGCCTGTTTTCCCAGAGGAAGTATGAGACTGTACATGTCTGTTGCCTAGTTAGGTAAGGATTTTAAAAATTGCTATTACTGGTTGTCTTTTATTTGTTTGTGAAAATCAGAAATCAACTTTGTCTCCCTTTTACTTGGAATTTCCGTTTTACTTGGAATTTTTATTCCCCACCCCCCAAAATCTTCTCTACAATAAAAATAACATTGTTATTTCTAAAAAGCTTCATGAAATAAAAAATAAAAATAAATAAAAAGCTTCACGTATGCTTACTAATAGGTTGATGTTTTCCAGTTTTGGTGTAAAATGCCTAGAAGATGATTTCAGCTACTTTTCAAGTATGGAAGCAAGAGTCCTTTTATCTGTACATGTGTATATGCTAGTTAGAATCATCTGATTGCAAAGGACATGAGAAACCTGTAGCTTACTCAAACAGAACAAGGAAGTATTCAGAAAGAGACTTGGAGGCCTCAGAGATTGGAACTTGGGTGGCTCTAAGGATCTTGGTACTTGGTAGTGTGAGCAGATGGAGAACCTCATCATGAAAGGGCCTTCTGAATTACTCAGGTTCAATTAGAGGCAGTCTTGGGCTACTCGGTACAAGAGTCACATTCTGGGGGTGAAGGTCTCATTGGCCTGGTATTTCTATGCCTGTACTTTGCTGGGAGTGATGAAAACTTCAAAAGGAATGGTTCCACCAATACCATAGGAAATGTGGGAATGGAAGTTCCCAAGAATGAAGTTGGGTGACATTACCAAATTCTTGGGGGATGGTAGATACTGGGCAGGGGAAAACGTGTCTGTTCTCAAAGTACTGCTTTATAGGAACTGCCTGAATTGATCAAAGCTTGGTGGGCAGAAGCCACTTTGATGTGAACAGAATAAATATTCTGCTCTAAATCCAGAGGCTATAAGAACCTTCTCCCCAAATTTCAAATTGTTTCTGGTGGTGGAAATTCAAGTGGTAGTTTTGTAGAGTAGTAGATAAGATAGTGAAAAGTCATGTCATCTGAGAGATGGCTTTGGGATCTAGTGGAGTTCTGTTATTGATCTCTCAAGAGAGATATAAAGGATTCATTCCCACTGAGTAGGGAGGTAGAGAGCCTAGAGCCCAAACTCCACCTGGTCTGACTCCCTCTCTTTGATTTCCATCAGTACTGCACAGACAAGTGTTTAATTGAGCTAAGCATCGGTTTTATCATCTGTAACATGGGACTGATAATTTCACTTTAAATGACATTACGTACAGCAACTAGTGCACGCTCTGATAAACCCAAGGCACCGAAGTCTCTTCACCCAAACTGCTTACAGCCCTCAAAAAAGCTTTTATTCATTTATTCAGAGCCTTCTTGACTAAACATTGAAAAAATTGAGACTAACAATGTATGGTCCCTGTTGTCAGAGCCTGCCATAGGTGGACTGTTGTAGGCTAGCAGCATGAGGGGTGCCAAGGCAGTAGAAAATGAGGGCGTCCAGCCTGATCAGGGAAGGTTTTCTAAAATTGGGATGAATCCTGAACTGGGGTTGGGGGGCACTGCCTAGGTGAAACGATAAGGAGGGAAACCTGACTGCTGTGGTTTGGCATGACTAGAATAGAGTCATGCTCAGTTCAGGGGCAGAACTGGAGAGCTGGCCAGGATTTACTTGCATGAGAAGGACTAGGATCTCAAACCAGGAAAGTTCTATCTTTTCCTGGTCCTGGAAAACCTCTTCAACAAAGTGTTGTCCTTCTGGATTATCTTTACTTTGTCCTGAAAGAAGGAAGGAGGGATACCAGGTGCGAACTGAATAATATTCGGGAATTTGGATGCCCAGAAAAGCTGGATCAGGTTGGAGCATTTATGATTATATCTTTACAGATTAGCAGCTGACATGGCACAGAATTCTCAAGTTCTGTAGGTAGAATATGTTTTCAGTTAGCCAGAGCTAAGCCTGAATTTCATTATGAATGGTTCCTCCTGGCTATAGGACTGCCTTAAGGTTAGTAATGATTTTTTTCTTTTGTTTCAGCTTTTCATTTTCTATCCATTTTAGGAAATACTGATTTTAAAGGGTATTTTCAATCAGTATTCCTGTCTTTTCTCCAAATCCTATAAATGAAGGAAACCAAAGGAAACCAAAATATAAACTTGAATGCAAATTCTGAGTAGTTAAAAAATATCACTACTTTTCATCTGCCTTACTACTACTTATTTGCATTTTCCATTAAAAACTTTAAATTCAAACAGCCTTTATTTATGAGCTCAATTTCAGCAGATGCTTCGTCAGCTTTTTGAGCAAGAGGGGAATGTGATAACAGGAGTTTCTTTGGGTCTCAGCAAAAGATTATATTGTAGTTGGTGAAACATCAACTGATAAGTCTTTTCGTGAAAAATGAACAATGGCAGGACTTCAGATTTTCTGATCTTGATTCCTGCCAAAAAGATGATAATGTTATATTCCAGCTGAGAATTTTCTTCGCTGCAGTCTCCTTTTTCGTGTGGGCACTGTCAGGCCTGCTGGAGATTTATTGGGATTTAATGACACATGCCCGTGAGACCCTCCAGTTCTCTGTAACTACATCCTCCACTGGAAGCCAGTGAGAGTTAATCCAATCTAAGAAGCGGATACCTCTGGGGGAGGCAGATTGTATTCTGACAACCCCTAAGTAGAAAGATTATAGGACATATGCATGAGTATATGCCAATTAAGTTAGGTATTTTGGTTTAGCTAAAGGTTTCAAGTGTATAAAATGGTTTATCAGTTGAAAAGTCAGTCACTTAAAATTTGAATAAATGTAGGTTTGCATTTCAAGTTCAACTTTGAAACCATGGATAGGGGTTCCTGGGTGGCTCAGTCAGTTAAGCGTCTGCCTTCCGCTTACATCATGATCCCAGGGTCCTGGGATGGAGCCCTATATTGGGCTCCTTGCTTAGCGGGGAGCCTGCTTCTCCCTCTGCCTACTGCTCCCCTGCTTGTGTGCTCTCTCTCTGACAAATAAATAAATAAAATCTTAAAAAGAAGAAGAAAACAGCATGAACTTTAGGACCATCCTTAACAACTGGTTTCATACACATAGAGGGAAATATTTAGTCAGTGTGATTGCTTCTTATAATGACCCTTTGATCAGCAGCCTGGGATGCAAGTGAGGAACATGGATTCTGGAATCAGTCTTCTCAACTAGAAGGCTGGCACAACCACTTACCAGCTGGCGACACTGAGCTACTTATTTAACACTTAGTGCTTCGGTTTGCCTCTGCGAAAGCATAAGAACTATAATAACTGTGATTCTTGAGAGACTTTAGAACAGAACCTACCCTCAATAACATATTTCATAAAAAATGTTAGCCACTGTTGTTATTATTAATTGATGATAATCATTGGCCAAATATTTGGCCAATAGAGATAGTGTTTGCAGAGAATGAATGCTAATGTAGAAATTATATCTGAGTTATGTAGAATCATTTTTTTAACTTTCTAAAAACGAATTCTAGTATTATTTGCATAGAGAAAATGATAATAAAGAAGACTTACAATGTGCCAAGCATAATGTATGTGTTTTATAATATTACACAAAATGTATAGCAAAAATTGAGCCCAGTCCAAGCTGTTGTATATGTATATATAATTGTCTGCAGCTGTCGCACATCGTGGGTGCCCCAAAGCTATTATTAAATATTTTTGTCTCTTTCTGTTCTTGTCCCTGGAGATTTGTTTGTAAACTATGGACTACTGTAAATTTTCTGTCTCATGGACCAGCTTTATTTTTCAGACATCATGTAATTTTTCATTTACTTCCCCCCAATATGAATAGTATACATATATTCTAGGTATTATATATAATAATATACATATATTTACACATACATATATATAATTTTTGATTATAGAGTTATAAAGAATATACCATCTTAATAATTCTAACTCTTCTTTGTGAACTTTGGTGTAATTTTTCAACAGTATGCACCCGATACTTTAAGAAAATGTTCTATGAATATTTGGGGGGATAGTATGAGTCTTCATACCAGAGAAGTTTTCTAATACATTTCTTTTCCCTGTGGCCCCAGTTGCAGTTTAGATGCTCTGAGTCGATTTGATCCACTCCAGAATGTCCTTCTCTTTGCATCCATAAAAGGATCTGTGGGGCTTGTGCATTGGACTACTTTGCATGTCTAGTTGGATGCATTAAATCCTATCACCAATTCTTTTTTTAAAATTTTATAATTTTTTAAATTATGTTAGTTACCTACGGTACTTAAGTATTTTTTGATGTCGTGTTCCGTCACTCATTGTTTGCATATAACACCCCGTGCTCCATGCAATCCGTGTTCTCCTTAATAACCATCACCAGGCTCACCCATCCCCCCACCTCCTCCCTTCTAAAACCTTCAGTTTGTTTCCCAGAGTCCATAGTCTCTCATAGTTCATCTCCCACTCTGATTTCCCCGCCTTCATTTTTCCCTTCCTTATCCTAATGTCCTCCATACTATTCCTCATGTTCCACAAATAAAAACCATACGATAATTGTCTTTCTCTGTTTGACTTATTCTTTCACTTAGCATAATCTCCTCCAGTTCCATTCACGTTGATGCAAATGTTGGGTATTCATCCTTTCTTATGGCTGAGTAATATTCCATTGAACATATGGACCACATCTTTATCCTTTTGTCTTTTGAAGGGCATCTCAGCTCTTTCCACAGTTTGGCTATAGTGGCCATTGCTGCTATCAACATTAAGGTGCATATGGTCCTTCTTTTTACTCCATCTGTATCTTTGGGTTAAATACCCAGTAGTGCAATTGCTGGGTCATAGGGTAGATTTATCATCAATTCTTAAGGTAGTTTTTAAAGGTGGGTATCAAAATAGAGATTCAGTCACCCAACTGAGACTAAAAATTATCTTAAATATAATTTTAATTTTTCTAGAAAAAAGATTACACATTATTTCTGGGTAGTTTACCAATAAGACTTTTAGAAATTTAACTAGGTGAGGCAACTTCGTTTGGTTGTTAGGAGTGCAGACCCTGGAGACAGTGATAAGCTGCATGATCTCAAGCAAATTATTGGTTTTCCTTTTGCTTTAGTTTCTTTCTTTTAAAAATGAGGATAATATTAGTACCTAATTCCCGATGAGGAAAAAGGTAATATATGCAAGGTGTTTAAAATAGTGCTTGGTTTGTAATAACTGTGGTACGTTGGCTGGTATGTACTTTGAATCCGGAGTACAGAGTTAGGAATCCACACATCATAATCATAGAATTTACTCCTGTTTAAGATAGCAGAAGAACATGTCTGTTAGCGGCAGATCAGGCACTTGAGACTTACTCTTCTACTGAGAACAACTGGAAAACCTGAATAAAATATGTGGAAAAATTGGTAAACTATATCTGTTTAAGAGCAATAGAGAGCTAACAAGATAGTGAAGAATCAGAGGACCAGAGCCTTGGGGGACCATAGCCTAAGGAGGAAAGACCAACATTTAGAGACTTCCCCTTGGGCATTTGCCAGTTTGTGAGTTTGTGAGGCCGAGCAGCAATTTTGAAAGTTTCTCAGGACTAGGGAGATTGGATTTAGGGGCCTGACAAAACCATTTACTTTGTGTTGAAATCCCCAAAGGGTCCACTTTTGAACTGGGGTGAACTGGATGAAGAAAGCCTGTGAAAGAACAGCAGCTGAGCTTCTAGTTGTTTCTGTTTGTTTTTTAAGATTTTATTTATTGACTTATTTTATTTTTTTTAATATTTTATTTATTTATTTAACGGGCAGAGATCACAAGTTGGCAGAGAGGCAGGCAGACAGAGAGAGAGGTGGAAGCAGGCTCCCTGCTGAACAGAGAGCTAGATGTGGGGCTCGATCCCAGGTCCCTGGGATCATGACCTGAGCCGAAGACAGAGGCTTTAACCCACTGAGCCACCCAGGCACCCCTATTGACTTATTTTAGAAAGAGAGAGAATGTGTGTGTAAGCAGGGAGAGGGGCAGAGGGAGAGAGAATCTGAAGCAGACTCCATGCTGAGAGTGGAACCTGATGTGGGGCTCAGTCTCACAACGGTGAGATCATCACCTGAGCCAATACCAAGAACTGGACACTCAACTGAGTGAGCCACGAAGTTGTTTCAGTTTTGAAGTTGAAGTTTAATCTTGAAGGTGAGAATGCATGCCTGGCGTGCTGGCACTACAGGTACCAGAAACAAACAAGAATCTTCTATAGAGGAAACTAGCTACATTACAGACTTCAATTTTGCAAACCCAATGTGCATAAAAAAATAACTGGGTGCAAGAGAAGATGAGAGGAAATGAATAAAAACAAGTAGAAAAAAAGAAAATATAAACAGACCTACTGAGTTATCAGATTCAAAAATAACTATGTTACTGTATTCAAAGAGATAAAGGGAAAGTTTGAAAATGTAGATAGGAAAAAAAAAAACAGAACAAGTAAGAAAGAATGAAATGGAAAATATAGAATTGAAAAATTACCAAATTTAAAAACTTAAAAATGGGTTTATGGAGTACCTAGCTGGCTTAGTCAGTGGAACATGCAACTGTTGATCTTGAGGTCATGAGTTCGAGCCCCACTTTGGACATGGAGCCTACTTTAAAAAATAGGTTTAATGATAGGTTAAAAATATATGAAGATACCCCTGGGGATAAAAATACATTATATGTTTATAAAAAAATAATAAAATAAAAAAAATACATGAAGAGAAAATGAATGAATACTCGAAGAATTCTGACCTAAATTGGAAAAATATTCAGAATGAAGTATGAGAAAAAAGGGACATAAAATCAAAAGAGAGAATATGAGACATGAAGAGAAAGTCTGATAAACACATGGGATTATAGTTACTGGCAAGAAAAAGAAGGAAAAAAAAGTATTATTAGAAGAGAAAATTCCTGAGAAGTTTACAAAACTGATGGAAGTTTATGAGGGCTACAGATCCAATATTTCTTCACAAACTTTCTACAAAATAGAACATAATTACAAAACAAAACACAGCTGTGATGGTTAATTTTAGGTGTCAATTTGGCTGAGCCACACTGCCTAGATATTTGGTCAACAATATTTTGATGTTTCTGTGAGAATGTTTCTTTGGGTGTGGTTAACATTTTAATAGGTGGAATTCGAGTGAAGTAGATCACTCTCCATAATGTGGGTGGACCTCATTCAATCAGAGGCCTTAACAGAACAAAGACCGACACCGTCACCTCTCCACCCCAAGCAAGAAGAAATTCTGCCAGAGGACTGCCTTTGGAGTCAAACTCTAACTCCTCCCTAAATCTCCAGCCTGTAAGACTTCCCCATCAGATCTTAGAATCTCCAGGCCTCCACCATAGCATGACCCGGTTCCTTAAAATAAATCTCTCTCTCCCTCTTCACTCTATCCTGTTGATTCTGCTTCTCTGGACAACCATGACCAATACAGCAATCAACGGAGAATTCTGAAGGGTGAATAGCGAAAGCAAACTATTTGGGGACCCCAGGACTGGAAAAACAATGTAGTGGCCGAACATCTTAGGATACCTGAATCAATATCAGAAGACGACTCAGGCACATTGTTCCCTGAACTCCAACCTCTCGGTAAGCTCATTTCTTCCCCAGATTGAACAGAAGTCCTACAGCAACAGCAGGTGAACATGGTACAATCTACAAGGGGAATCATTTGGGAGCCAAGCAGGGATTGGGGAATCAAGTGGAAATTGGGAATTTGGAATCAGTGGAGGATCAAGTGGACACAGGAAGTGCCCTTCTTCCCTGTTGGGTTTGAGACCCCCTCATCACTGAGCAGCAAGTACCTGGGTTGAGAAGCACTCAGTATAACCACAGGCTGGGGTTATCTCACCATGGCAAGTGCCCAGCCTGGGAAGCCTCTTCATTCACCATGAACCTGACACCTTTTTCCCCACCTCAGCATACTGAGAAGAATCCTGCCATACCAGCTTAGCCCTGGTGGAAGCTTTTTTAGTTTCACAGGTGGGGTCTTCCTTACCCTACTGAGAGGCATCTGGCATTCTGGTCTAGAGAAACCCAGTGCACCCCCTCATGTTGCACAGCAGGGAACAATGTGAACCTCAGTGGCACTAGGTAAGCCAAGAGGATTTTTGAAGGCTATGAAAATTAAATTGTCATTGGACCCTTAGTCTAAAAAAGTAGGACAGGACCTTGTGCTAAATAAACCTAAACAGAGGGACTGCCTATTGTAGTAGAATAACTAAATAGGGCCCAGAGTCTCCTAACATAATAGCCAAAATGCCCAGGATGCAGTGGTGCCTGAGTGACTCAGTGGATTAAGCCTCTGCTTTTGGCTCAGGTCATGATTCCAGGGTCCTGGGATCGAGCTCTGCATCAGGCTCTCTGCTCAGCAGGGAGCCTGCTTCCCCTCTCTCTGCCTGCCTCTCTGCCTACTTGTGATCTTTGCCTGTCAAATAAATAAAAAATCTTTAAAAAAACTGTCCTGGATAAAAATGAAAAATACTCATCATACGAAGAACTGGGATGTTACACTTTGAATGAGAGAAGACAACTACTGATACTAATGTGAAGATGAATCAACTGTTGGAAATATCTGACAAGAATTTTAAAGCAGCCATTATAAAAATGCTTCAGTAAATCATTGCAAATCTACCTGAAACAAATGAAAAATAGGAAATGACAATAAAGAGAGTTATTAAAAAAAAAAGAAAGAACCAAAAAAGAAATTACAGGACTGAAAAATTTAACAATGGAAAGAAAAAAAATTGCTGGATGAATTGAAAAACTGTACTGGAGATGACAGAGTACCAGTCAGTGTACACGAGGACAGATCAATAGAATTTGCCCAATCTGAACAGCAGAGTGAAAACAGACCCCCCCCCCACCAAAAGCAGATCCTCAAGGACTTATGGGACAATAACACAACATCAACACATTTAAGGGTAGGGGCAAGAGAGAGCAGGATGTGTTCTGATAAGTAATTCAGTGTAGGTAGTTGGTTCATAGAGATCCAGAAGGAAGGTCAAAAGCCCAGAGAGAGAGCAGGTTAGGATGAGGTCTTCAAGGGCCTTGCTGGTAAGCCAAGTCCTCTGAAGTTTATCCCCAAACTAGAGGGAATGATGAAAAGATTTTATGCATGGGGGTACCTTGATCAACTTATTTCTTTTAAAACAGAATATATATATATATGTATATATATATATATATATATAAATATAAATTTAATTTAAAATATTGACTACACAACACATTTAAATCTTTCAAAATTTCAAAAGCATTAAAAGCATGCTTCATACCACCGACCATAGTTACCCTTCTCTTTAGGTAAGTCATGCTACTGGGTTTTTCCTGTGAAATTTTCCGGAGTTATTTATATATATGCAAGCAAATATGTGTACACATATATACATTAGAAACATGTATTTTGTTCCTCTCATTTTATACAAATAATGGAGTAGTATACCTACTTACTGTTTTGGATTTTGCTTTTTGTACCTATCATTTTGCACCCTGTACTTAATCCTAAATTTGAAGAATTTTCTGTATCAATTCATAAGCTTCTTCATTTTTCCCTACCAGATGATTAGTTTTCCATTGTATGGCTATCCCATCATTATTTTTCACTTAGTTCTCTAATTATCTTTCTGAATATGTCCTTTTGCTTAAAGATATGTGTATTATCTCTGTGGGGTAAATTCTTAGAGGTAGAATTCCTGAACGAAAGGGTATCTATCTACCTACCTACCTACTTATAATATTGATAGATATTGGCAAGTTGCCCTCCCTACAGATGGTACATTTATAATCCTAACAGCAGCATATGAGAGTGCCCATTTGGGGCACCTCAGTGGTTCAGTCGTTAAGCGTCTGCCTTCGGCTCGGATCATAATCCCAGCATCCTGCAATTGAGCCTCATATCAAGCCCCATATCTGGCTCCCTGCTCAGGGGGGAGCCTGCTTCTCCCTCTCCAGCTCTCCTGTACTTGTGTTTCCTCTCTCTCTCTCTGTCATAAATAAATAAAATCTTAAAAAAAAAGAGTGCCCATTTCTTCACAGACTTAGAAGTATCCTGTGATACTAAGCTTTTGACTCTTTGCAAATATGATAGGTAAAAAAAAGTCTTTAAATTTGCATTTGTCTTTTTATGTGTTTAATAGGTTTATGAGCCATTTATAGTTCTTTCTGTGCACTATTTCTTCTGATTTTTATTACTCACTTCGTCCATTTTTCTATTAGGTTTTTGCTCTTTTCTTCTTACCCACTTGTCAAAGTTTTTATATTGAGGGAAATTATTTTTTGTCTTTGATGTGTGTTGCAGTTTTTTTCCTCTTTGTCACTTAATTCTACTCATAATGTTTTGTTTCTTTATTATGCAGACATTTCATATTTTATGTTGAATTTATCCATTATCTGCAATGGCTTCTGAATTTTGTGTCATATTTAGGAATGCTTTTCTCACTCTGAGATTATGAAAGAATTTTCTCCTGTTTTCTTTTATTACTTTTATGATTTTATTTTTTTACCTTTAAGTTAGTTATGCATTTTGGAGTTATTCTAGTGGTGTGTGAGGTATGCTTATGTACTCATTATTTTTGCAGTTTAAAAAAATAAAAAAGTTTAGGGGTGTCTGGGTGGCTCCGTTGATTAAGTATCCAACTTTTGATTTCAGCTCGAGTCATGATCTCAGAGTAATGAGATCCAGCCCTGCATTGGGGCTCTGCATTCAGCAGGGAGTCTGCTTGAGATTCTCTCTCTCCCTCTGCCCCTCCCCTTCCTCTCTCTTCCTTGCTAAAAGAAATTTTTTTTTTTTTAATGTAAAAGGTCAGTATTCCTTGGGACCCAATGTAGTCTCTGAATTTTCAGGAATTGCTAATGTATTTGTTCTAGTATTTCCACTTCCTTCCTTTGGGGTCTCTTCTGTTTTCCTCCCCTATCTGCAAGATTCTCCCCAATCTTTCTAATAACTCTATTTCTGTTTTACTTCAGTCCCCTTTCTCATATTTTCCCCCACCATGTTTCTCACTTTGTTCTGCTAGTTTCTCAGCTACCTGGCATACCTTCTTGGCATAATTTCTGCAGTGGTGGTTATTTTCTCTCACTTCTTTCCCAAGCCATCAGTTCACGTTTTATCATTTCTTGTTACTTTGATATTTTTTTCCTGTTTCTTCATTCATGGGTGTGCTTTGATCATTAAGTTTTTAATTTCTTAAAAATGGTCACTCCATTTCTTCATCAAATGTCTTAAAATGAGAGATCTTCACTTGCTTCTTGCCTTTCTTGCTCATTTATTTTTTTCCACTTTATTTTATTTTATGTCTTTTCAGTGTTCCAAAATTCATTGTTCATTACTCATTTATTATTATCTTCTAGTGTTTTTATATAGTTCCTGAGCTTTCCCTTTTTTATTATTCATCATCAAAGGAGTTAAATTTTCCTGAATAGTTATTATGGAAGATTTATAAAGATTGCGGATGTGGTCCAGGCTAACTGGAATATTTTTTTATAACTTGGCTTTATTTCACCAAAGCCAATGAAGAAAGGAAGATTTTCTGTTTTGTTTTGATTTAACTCTCATTTTTTGGTAATGAAAAGATTGTTTTTTTTCTACTGTGCAAAAGAAAGAATGCTTCCGGGAAACATGTATTCTCTATATATATTCCTTGTATATTGTTACCATTTCTTTTGAGGGGAAGAAATAAGAAAACACTTGGTTTATAGAAGCTCATTGAGCCAGCTGGTCTACCTCTCCTGTTTCAAGCAAGAGTTGGCGCCTCAGTTTTTGTCCTTTGCCTTTGAGAAGGGTAGTTTCATGGGTACTTACTGAGACCTGCAGCTACAGAAAGCTCTTTCTGGAAGCTTTTATCTTCTCTTCCTCTATTTTAGATGCCTTTCCACTTATATTTGGTCCCTGTAGTTTTAATTGTCTCCTGGCAATCCTGTAAAATTTCATTTACGTTTTGTTTTTCATTTTCCTTGTTGCTTTTTAAATGATCTCCAAAATGACAAGAGTCATTTGACTTTCAGAGTCCAGAGTGCTAACCATTACACAATGGAAAAATGTTGACTTTCAAACACCAAGTTCAAACTAGAAGTCAATCTAGATGTTGTTTAAACTGCAAAGAGCTCAATAATACATATTTATTTTAAAAGTCATCTGGTGGCATTTTCAGATGGAAATGTTGCAGGCCACCAAGATCACATACCCTAGCTGAATGCTAATAGCGTTCTGCCATCCCTGGTCCAATCAGCTGTGGCCCAGTGGTGTAACTGTGTGTGTTCTGGGCTGTTCCTGTCAATAGGTAAAGGATGAGTCTTAGCGAAGCAAGCTGTCATAGCAGGGATAAGCTCTTGAAGTAATTAAGATCAGTGAGCCCTCCAGCCCACTTGCTTCAAAGACCAGACACAATGAAAAGTACATCTCATATGTGTGATGTTTTCTTTCTTCCCAGGTGAAGTTTTTTTTTTTTTCTTTTTTCCCTATTAGCAAGTGCCTTAAATTAGAGTCCTAACATTTATATATTTTTTTGAGGAATAAGAAATTTCTTTTCAGTTCTAGCCAACATCTTCCCTTTGTTGAAGAGGGAAGCCCCAGCAGTATTTACCTTTTATCACCTTTAGGACTTTGGACATTGCAAGTTAATCTTTTTACTTTTCTCTCTCTTTTAGGTTTGATATCATACACACACACACACACACACACACACACACACACACACACACACACTGTGGGTTTGTAAAGATCTCATTCAACCATTTATCCTTGACTTTTCTGTTCTAGGTATCTTTCTAGAATGTCACTTGTGTGGACACTGACCTTTTATGATGTACTTTCCATTATGTATGTACTTAGTACCTTTGGAGTTCCTTTTTTCATTTGCAAGGTTTGTACTAACTAGTTTCCTGTAGAAGTGTCGATGTCCTCCCTCATGTTTGTTTTTCTAGCTAGGAATATAATAGACTATTCTACCTTTTGGGGGATCTTCTAACTTTAAAGTTAAGAGCCTTATATAGCTGTAGGGAACTTTGAAAATATAAAGAAAATCTCTCAGGAACAACTGCTGTCAGGCATCTACCACTTTGTTATAACCTACCTTCCTTTGCTTTCCAGGGTGGCTGACACGGGTCACTTTCTCTAATGCTTGCCTTAAGAAACCTCTCCCATAATGTCTTGTGAAAGTTGGGTAAATACATGTGAGCACTTGTGTCATATGGTAAACTTTCAAATGGAAGCTGAGAATGATGGAAGTTGGTTTTGGCTCCTGTCTAAGCTGCTGTAATCAAATTTAACAAGGCACAGAATTAAAACACAATTCGGTCTTGAATGGGTTGCATGGTTTCATACATAAGACCCCAACTCTGTTATAGGTGGCTTTTCTCTTCTCCAAATTTTGTGAATTATACTGTTTACAGATGACCTCAGGGTAAACTTTTTTTTTGTTTTTGTTTTTTTTGTTTTTGTTTTTTCTTATTGAGATTGGAAGGATTTACCCATTTTTGCATTAATTACACTAAATTTCCAAATTATCCTTTCCTCATCCTCAAGTTTTTGAAGGTTTTCCAAGTCCCAAGATATAAGTATTCATTGATTCTTGGAGCATAATAAGAACGTGAATTGATACTAGTTGTTAGCTGCCATTAATAAAGTATCCACCAGGCATTACTTCACAACTTTGACATAAAATGGGATTTTTTAGCAATTGGTATTGTGACTCTTCCTATTTTAGGTTCTCTGAAGCTATAAATTGATGTGAAATCAAGTATAATTGAGTAGCAGTAAGTTTTCAGGCTCTTTTCTAGAATATGATAACATCAGGCTTCTCCTTTGACATTTTAATTATGGTGATCCCCTTGTAATGTCAAGACCACTTATTATATTATAATCTCTGGTAAAGTTATTACTGGCTTTTATCCTTCAAAATGATATTTATTTTTCATTAAGAAAGTAATCCATATTCATTGTGGGAAAGTTGGAAAGCATAAATAAGGAAAAATATAAAAAATAATTAAAATTTATAAGAAATCCAATCGCACAGAAATAACAACTGTGAACTTTCGGCATATTATTTATCCTTCTGTTCTTTTCAGTAGAACTCACACACACTTTTTTTCTAGAAAAACAAAACAATTGAGATCATTTAATATTGTTTTCCATCTGTAATTTTCATTCATAAATATGTTGTGAATATTTTTCCATACCAGTAATAATTTTCATTTTGTATTTATACAATACAATAAATAAAAGTATATTATCTTTTCATGTCAGCAATATATCATATTTTTAAAATATTCCATTTTTATAGCACGTTAGTACCCTATCTCAGAGATACGTCATAACAAATTTAACCAGTGTTCTATCATTAGACATTTCAGTTGCTTAAACAAATTTGCTATTGCAAATAGCATTGAAGAGAATATCCTCATACATATCATTAATGGTGTTTGTTTAATTATTCAAGCAGGGGATTTTTTGGTGTTCCAAGATTCAAACAGTGTTTATTGTAGAAGGGAAAAAATGTGCAAAAGCAAATTTTAAAAAGATTGCATTATATGATACTTCAGCACTCAGATGTAACCATTGGTAATATTTCTTGTGGTTATCTTCTAGTGTATTTCTAATGTACCTGTTTATATAGGATTTTCTATTCATACTATTATTTTCTACTTTTTATTGAACTATGTCATACATAGAAGAATACACAAATCAAAAGTGTGTACTTTGGTGGGTTTTCACAAATTGAACACATCTGTGTAACTAGTTCTCAGATCGGGAAACAGCATTACTAGTTCCCTAGCCTTGCCCTTTTAAGGCAGTATTTTCCTGCCTTATGATGACCACTCTCCTGCTTCTAACACTACAGAATAGTTTTGCCTGATTTTGAGCTTTGTGTTATTGGAATCATCACTATATTCTCTCAGTGTCTAGCTTATTTTTGCTCAGCAGAATATTCACGAGATTGTCATACTGCTCTCTGTAGTTGTAGTTTACTCATGCTTGTTACTATGTAGCATTCCACTGGTGAATATACCACAATTTTGTCTTCTATTGAAGGGTATTTGTATAGTTCTAGTTTGTTTTTATTATTAATAGTGCTGCTACACATCAAATGCTTTTTCATTTCAGCAATACATTTTCCGTTTTGCTCTTCGTTTCTTTTTGTCACTTCAGTTTCTTTAACTCACTAACAGATGTCCTTAGAAAGCTCACAAACCTGATGTGATAAGCCAACTGTCCCAACCATTTATTGACCAATCTATCTGACTTAGATGATCCATGAACAGACAGATAGATGGAAAGATAGGTAGGTAGGTAGATAGATAGACAGACAGACAGACACGTATGGGTCTTTCTCGGGGCTTTCTGTCCTGACCTGTCCTGAGCTGCTGTTCTACCAGATGATCTCAAGCCAGTAGCACACCTTAAAACCCGGAATTGCAAATCACCTCTCATTATTGTTCCTTTTCATAATCATTTGGCTAACATTACCCATTTATATCTCCAGGTGAACTCTGAAACCTTTTTACCAAAGTAGGAGTAAAAATTCAAATGAATTTTTTTATTGACTGTTTTTTAATGTATTAGTAAATTTGGGGATGATCTGTCATCTTTACAGTATTAGATATTCTCAAACGAATTGAGAATAGATAGAAGCTTATAGAGACTTGATAACAAAACAACACCCAACTTCTACTGCATAAGTCAAGCAAGTTCATGTAGCAAAACCCAAGATGAATACAATTAAAAGGCAAGTGACAATCTGGGGAAAAACAGGACAGATAATTATTTTAATATACTAAGCATCCTTTTAAAATAGTAAGAAATATATAAAATTCTCTAAAAGATAAAATTACAGAGCTCATGAGAAAAGGGAGTTCTGCAAGTATCGGTATTCAAACATGGTGTAATGAAATATTCCATATCACTAGTAATCAAAGCACTGCTAATTATAACAACTTCCTGTTTTTATTTAATAAGATTTGAGGAACATAAGTACTCATATATCCTGGTAAAAGGCAGACAAGAGTAAATGTTTTCATGGCAAGTGGCAGTAATTATCAAATGTGCCTAAACATTGACCCAGCTATTTCAATCTAAGAATTTTCTTCAAGATTGTACAACTATATTAGTACAAAGATGTTCATCTTCATGTTGTTTATGATAGAAAAGTATTGGAAATAAAGTATGCAAATATGATTAAGTTGTGGTACAGCCACATAACGGAATATTTGGTACCCATAAAAATGCATTAAAAGGAGAGAATTTTGTGCCCTATTATGGGAAGAAGTCAGATGAAAAATACAGCAATGTAGTTCACCAAAAGTATGTGTTAAAACAATATTGTATTCTCTCTGCTGCCATCTTAGTTGGGTATAAGCCAGAGAGATCCAGGAGGGAAAACGTTGTTCTGGAAGCCAGTTGCTTCTGAACCAGCTTTGTGTCTTGGAGAAACCTCTTCCTTTTCATGTGCTTACCCTCTCTCGTCTGTTAATGAGGGCATCATACCTAAAGTGATCTGTGATTCATGGACGTAAGGCTTCTCCAGCTCTGAGATGCTGTTTCTGTTGTTGCACAGGAAATCTAATTGTGTTTACTATAGAAAAGGAAGATGCTTTCCTCATTTCCCTAAAAGGTTTTCTCATTGTTCTCTGCCTTGTCCATTTAGAGCTACTTTATTTATATCTTTACAGGAAGCATTTATCCCTTTTGAGCTCTGATCATTCTTTTTAGATTTGAGGTGATCAAAGCCGCCACTTCTGTCTTCCACTAACTGGGCATCTTAGAAGCTCATTTAGAATTCTCAGAAACCAAAAGCCAGTGAAGTGAAGTGAAAGGGATAGATATGTCACCTTGGGGGAAATTCCAAAGTGCCATTGTCACCTTTAATGAGGTGTTTTGGAAGAAGAAATCA
Source organism: Meles meles (assembly GCF_922984935.1). Classification (NCBI taxonomy): domain Eukaryota; kingdom Metazoa; phylum Chordata; class Mammalia; order Carnivora; family Mustelidae; genus Meles; species Meles meles. Next base: position 30,074,570 of record NC_060069.1, on the reverse strand, counting down.
GTCTGCATTTTCCCTGTACCCTCTGATTTGTTTCTTCCTGCTCATCGAGGGGCTTGAAGATGGCAGCTTATGGAGGATCTCCTTTGCCCTGCAGCCTAAGAGTGGAGCCTTATTTCTAGTTTATTTTTTCCAACCAGCAGATGCACTTTCTCCCCGCTCCCAAACCCAACATCACGTGGGCAAGGTAGGCCACGGATTTACTTTAATAGCATAAGTGGCATGAAAAGAAAATACTAAAAAAAATAGTTGGAATTCCTGTTGTGATTTGTTGGTTAAATCTTGAAGTTGGTTTGCATCATACAGGCATGAGGTTTTACATTTAACAGAAGACTTTTAATGATGGAAACTTGTCTGTTCTATGTGTTTATTGCCATTATTTGGAAACTAAGTGGGCAGGTCACCTTTGTCTAAATAGCAATCAAGGATTGAGAGTTTCTGTTCTTACCCATCACATGCAAAAGGAGAGGGTAGGGAACTCTGGACCCCACATGTGAAAGCCTGAGGTCCAGAGTTTTCCTCTGCATCTCGCAGGAAGGCCTAAGTATGGAGTAAAGGTATGGACACTGAGCCAGATGGACTCTAAGGTTCGACACAGTCAGACCTTAGCTGTCATTTGTTATTTATCTCTCTTACAGTCAGAACATGAAACTGTGAGTCCACAATTCTCATCTGTGAGTTGTGGTAGTGGTCGTGGTTGCCTCTAGAATTTTGTGGGAGTTAAGAATATCAAGTGTAATACACACACCCTAATATGTATACACATACATACACATACATATATGAAATGCTAACGCATCTGGAACATAGTAGGTGTTCAACCAATAATGGTAGATCTACCAAAAATCATTATTTTTATTTTTGAAGTATAGTTGACCTACAATGTTATGTTAATTTCAGGTGTACAGTGTAGTGATTTGACAGTTCTGTACGTTACCCAGTGCTCACCACGTTGAGTGTCGTCACCATCTGTCACCACGCAGTGTTATTAAAATATTACTGACTATATTTTATATGCTGTAGTTTTCCTCTTCATGACTTATTTATCAAAATCAGTATCATAATCTTTATTATAATTCTCAGCATATTCCTTGGACAGTGTTTCAAATACTTGCTATAATTTATGATGAAATTAGATTAGTTTTGTTTAAAGTTAGGCTTACTTTATATGCCTATGGAAGATAACCTTACAGGGTGCCTGGGTGGCTCAGTCATTAAGTGTCTGCCTTCAGCTCAGGTCATGATCCCTGGGTCCTGGGATTGAGCTCTGCATCAGGCTCCTTGCTCAGCAGGAAGCCTGCTTCTCCCTGTCCCACTCCCCCTACTTGTATTCTCTCTCTCACTGTGTCTCTCTCTGTCAAATAAATAAATAAAAACTTAAAAAAAGAAAGAAAGATACCTTACAGACAGAAGTGTGTATGACTTGAACCTCTTCATAATAAAAACTGTAAAACAATAAGTATTAATACTATTTCAATCATATGATAATTATTTAATAATAATAGTAGTAATAATAAGTAGTACTTTCTTTTTTTTCCCTAAAGACCTTATTTATTCATTTGAGACAGAAAGAGAGCATGAGCAGGGGGAGAGGCAGAGGAAGAAGGAGAAGCAGACTTCCTGCTGAGCCAGGAGCCCAATGTGGGATTCGATCCCAGGGCCCTGGGATCATAACCTGAGCTGAAGACAGATGCTTAACCGACTGAGCTACCCATGTTCCCCAAGTAGCACCTTCTTAAAAAGAGAGTATTACTATCTTTCCAGTGAGAACTGTGAAGCTTCTATGATTATCCACAAGCAAATCCTCTCTCATCCTCAGAGGTCACTTCTTGCTCCTTATGGTTTTACCACATTTATTCCTAAAATATATGTATTTTGGCTTTCTACATGTTTGAAGTTTTTATAAAAGGGATTATACTGTGCATGCTGTGCATGTGTGTTCGTGTGGCATGCTTTTCTCTCTCAACATTATGCTTTTAAGATTCATCCATGTGGATGTGTATCATACCTACAGTGTGTTCTTTTTCACTGAAGTACAGAACTCCATCATGTGACACACATACAGACTGTTCATCTTCCTCCCATATATGGATGTTTGGGGTCGTTTCCAGGTTTTATTTAATTTGTTTTCCTTTTTGCTTTTTTGAAGCGACTGCTAGTAATATCTTCCATTGGGTTGAACTATGTGAAATAGGTATTTTTTTATAAATCAGAATGGTACAGACAGAAATTTCATGTGATCCAACCAAATTCCTATCTCTTGCTGTATATTTGCATCATTATACCGGAAATGCCTGTTCATAGGGTATGTGCTTCGTCAACTTTGAAACTGATACTTCATCATGTCCAAAACAATCGCACCAATTTGTATGTACTCTATGGAAGCTGCCATCATCCCACCTCCTGTCAATACTTGATAAAGACTTTTTATTTTGATAGGTGTGAAATGTGGTTTTGATGAGCAATTCTGTAATTACCGATGAAGTTAAGCATCTTTTCATATGTGTATTTGCCATTTCTATGTAAACAGGTGCAAGCAGCTTTGGAAGCTGCTAATGGGCAGAGGCAGAAGCGTCCTGCGGCTCATTCTAGAAAAAGCCAGTTTGCCTGTTGGTGGTAATGTGATTGGTAGTAATGTGTTGGTGGTGAAGGTGGTTATGCTGAGGGATCAGGAAAAAGAGAGGAGGCTGGAGAGGGAGCTTCCATCTTCTGTGAGAATACGGGTATCATTGTGAACAGAAGGGGGGCAGAAATATGAATGTTAAAAGTGAGGTCTCAGGCAGAAATGGGGAACATGTTATTGAAAGTGGAGGAATTGGATCCTTGCTCTAAGTGGCAGAGAACTTGGCTGATTGTGTTCTAGTGTTTTGTGGAAGGTAGAATTTTTAAGTGATGAATTTGAGTATTTAGGTGAGGAGACATTCCAAGCCAAGTGTTGAAGTACAGCCTGGTCTGCCCTTGCTGTTTATGGTAAAATGCAAGAGCAGAGAGTGAAATTAAATAAGGATTGTTAAGCAAAAGGAACTAGAATGTAAAGACCTGGAAACTTCTCAGTCTACCCATATTGCAAAAAAATGAGGAAGTATGTCTGGAGGAAACATCAAGGGTGTGGCCGGACAGCCACTTGCTACAGTAGATTATGAGTGTGACTCAGGGACCCAGTCAGCCATTTCACCAGAAACCAGGAATAGAGCTTTGGTTACCCAGGAAAGAGTGGTAGAGGACCCTCTTGTTTGATGGCTTAACTTTCTATGCATTGCGTGGGAAGTCAACAAAGTTTTTGAGAATTTATTATGAGCGGAAGCACTGACCGTTTAGACTTGAGAGACAGGATGGAATGAAGGCAGCCTGATGGCCTTCTGAGATTCTACAGGATGGGCCAATAACAGGTGTTATCCTTCAAGAAGGGTAAGAATGATCCTGAAGGCATTCTGAGGTCCCCAGGGCTGCCACTAACTCCATGGCCTGGCAGGTGGAACTCTCTCTTCCTCAGTTACAGAGGGCCAAGCTACTGTGTCTACACACAGGGCCCAGGGGGTGGAATAGCCATCCTGGTGGGCTCAGGAGGTAGGGCCACTCTGGTGGGTACAGAAGAAGAGAATTATTCTTGAGCCTTAAAATCGAAGGGAATTTCCTCTGTGCTCAGACTTGCTTGAGACCCAAGACTCCTTTCTTCTTTCTAGTTTCTCCCATCTAGAACGGGAATGTCAATCCAATGCCTCTCCTGCATATTGCACTTTGGAAGAAGATAACATGCTAAGTTTCACAGGTTCACAGCTGGAAAAAGAATTTTACCTCAGGACCAATCATTGCTCAAGTCTCACTTGTACCTAATTAGGTGATTTTCGAGGAGATAGATTTTGTACTCAGAGTTGATGCTGGAATGGGCTAAGACTTTTGTGGCTACTGGGATGGGCCGAATATATGTTACATGTAAGAAAAACATGAATTTGGGAGACCAAAATGTGAAAGCTTTGGGGCTGAGTTGTGTCACCCCAAAATTCATATGTTGAGGTCTTAACTCCTTTACCTCAAATTGTGACCATTTTTGGAGATAAGATATTTATTTATTAAGATTTTATTTATTTACTTGACAGACAGAGATCACAAGTAGGCAGAGAGGCAGGCAGAGAGGAAGGGAAGCAGGCTCCCTGCCGAGCAGAGAGCCCGATGTGGGGCTCGATCCCAGGACCCTGGGATCATGACCTGAGCCGAAGGCAGAGGCTTTAACCCACTGAGCCACTCAGGAGCCCTGAGATAAGATATTTAAATAGGCAGTTAGGTTAGAGTGAGATTATTAGGATGGACTATAATCCAGTATGGCTGATGCCCCTATAAGAAGAAATTAGACATTGACATGTACAGAAGGAAGACTGTGTGAAGACACAGGGAGAAGACAGCCATCTCCAAGGCAAGAAGAGTGGCCTCAGAAGAACCCAAGTCTGCCAATCCTTGATCTCAGACTTCTAGCCTCCAGACCTGTGAGAAAATTAATTCTGGTGTTCAAGCCACCTGGTTTATAGTACTCTGTTATAGCAGCCTTGGCAAACTAATACACCTACCCATATGGCAATGTCATTCTGTCTTGTTTAATGTAGCTTTATAATAAAGACATTCCATAAGGTAAGGAGAGTAGATGTTCAAGCCTTGTTTCTGATCTTAAGGGAGAACATTCAGTCTTTTTTTTTTTTTTTTAATTGCTGCCCCTCTAGTTTACTTATTTATTTATTTATTTTTAAATGGTGTTAGTTAGCATACAGGGCAATATTGGTTTCTGAAGTAGAATTCAGTGATTTATCACTTACATGCAGCACCCAGTGCTCATCACAAAAAATGCCCTCTTTCATCACTGAGTATGATGTTTTTTGTTTTTTTTTTTTAAATTTATTTTCATTTTATTTATTTTTTTCAGTGTAACAGTATTCATTCTTTTTGCACAACACCCAGTGCTCCATGCAAAACGTGCCCTCCCCATTACCCACCACCTGTTCCCCCAACCTCCCACCCCTGACCCTTCAAAACCCTCAGGTTGCCCCAACCTCCCACCCCTGACCCTTCAAAACCCTCAGGTTGTTTTTCAGAGTACATAGTCTCTTATGGTTCGCCTCCCCTCCCCAATGTCCATAGCCCGCTCCCCCTCTCCCAATCCCACCTCCCCCCCAGCAACCCCCAGTTTGTTTTGTGAGATTAAGAGTCATTTATGGTTTGTCTCCCTCCCAATCCCATCTTGTTTCTCTCTTCTCCTATCCCCCTACCCCCCCATGTTGCTTCTCCATGTCCTCATATCAGGGAGATCATATGATAGTTGTCTTTCTCCGATTGACTTATTTCACTAAGCATGATACGCTCTAGTTCCATCCACGTTGTCGCAAATGGCATGATTTCATTTCTTTTGATGGCTGCATAGTATTCCATTGTGTATATATACCACATCTTCTTGATCCATTCATCTGTTGATGGACATCTAGGTTCTTTCCATAGTCTGGCTATTGTAGACATTGCTGCTATAAACATTCGGGTACACGTGCCCCTTCGGATCACTATGTTTGTATCTTTAGGGTAAATACCCAGTAATGCAATTGCTGGGTCATAGGGTAGTTCTATTTTCAACATTTTGAGGAACCTCCATGCTGTTTTCCAGAGTGGTTGCACCAGCTTGCATTCCCACCAACAGTGGAGGAGGGTTCCCCTTTCTCCACATCCTCGCCAGCATCAGTCAGTCTGTTCCACTGAGGGACATTGCTCCAGGGGCTAAACCGGGGTGAAGCCCACGCGGGGCCAGCGTGGCCCCAGGCCCCGCAGGGTCACAGAAGGATCGGGGGTGTCGGAGTGTCGGAGAGCTCGCAGGTTTTAGAACGGAGAAGCCGGCTGGAGAGACAGAGCCGAGGACTAAACTCTCAGCTCGGGGTTACCTTGAACTGGTCGCGGGCTGGGTGAGCTCGGAGCGCGGCTAGAGGCTGGGGATACGGGAGTGATTGGGTGCTGTCCTCTGGGGGCGCACTGAGGAGTGGGGCCCCAGGCTCTCGGCTCCTCCGGGCTGGAGACTGGGAGGCTGCCATTTTCATTCCTGTCCTCCGGAACTCTACGGAAAGCGTTCAGGGAACAGAAGCTCCCAAAAGCGAACCCGAGCCGATTACTTAGTCCGGCCGCCGGTAAGGGCGGTGCAATCCCGCCTCGGGCAAAGACACTTGAGAGTCACTACAACAGGCCCCTCCCCCAGAAGATCAACAAAATATCCAGCCAGGACGAAGTTCATCTATCAAGGAGAAAGCAGATTCAATTCCTAAGACAGCAGAGCAATTCCAGAGGAGGAGAAAGCAAAGCACGGAACTCATGGCTTTCTCCCCATGATTCTTTAGTCTTGCGGCTACTTCAATTTTTTTTTCTTTTTTCAATTTTTTTTTCTTTTTTCTTTTTTCTTCTTCTGCTAAATTTTTTTTATACTGAGTATGATGTTAATTTTAGTTTAGATTTTCTTTCTTTTTTCTGAAAATGCCCTTTATATAATGGAGGAAGTTTCCTTGTAGTCTTAGTCTGCAGAGGGCTTCTGTAATGAATGGGCATTGAAATGATCATTTGGTTTTTCCATTTTATTCTGTTAATGTGGTGAATTACACTGGTTGATTTTTGAATGTTGAACTAACCTGGAATTGCTTAGATAAAACCTGCTTGTTCATTACATCTAATAATCTTTTTGAAATTTTGCTGGATTTGTTCCACTAATACTTTATTGAGGATGGTTGCATCATGTTTATGGTCTTCAGTTCTAGGCAATTTGGAGGAATTATGTATTTGATTTCATACCTGGGTTCAGCCATTCATTAAAAATGACTTTTAAAAATAGAGTTTCCCATAATTTCTAGGTAAACACTGCTGGAGGGTGATTCTTTAAAATACCACCTTTTCTACTGCTGAGAAAATGGCTAAATAAGATTATTTTACTGTACTTTTTCCTTTTGCAGAAAAGAGCTTATTGATTTCTAGTTTATATTTTATAGCCGTGATGAAAACTTAAAGGAATATAGTGTATATAGGATATTTTAAAAAGCACTATATTAAATTTTTTAATTACATATAATACTTATATTTTTTTTAAAGATTTTATTTATTTATTTGACAGAGAGAAATCACAAGAGAGGCAGGCAGAGAGAGAGAGAGGAAGGGAAGCAGGCTCTCCGCTGAGCAGAGAGCCCGATGCCGGACTCGATTCCAGGACCCTGAGATCATGACCTGAGCCGAAGGCAGCGACTTAACCCACTGAGCCACCCAGGCGCCCCTAATACTTACAATTTAAAACTTGTCACAGGGGTGCCTGGGTGGCTCAGTGGGTTAAGCCTCTGCTTTCAGCTCAGGTCATGATCTCAGGTTCCTGGGATTGAGCTCCGCATCGAGCCCCGCATCAGGCTCTCTGCTCAGCAGGGAGCCTGCTTCCCCCTCTCTCTCTGCCTGCCTCTCTGCCTACTTGTGATCTCTCTCTCTCTCTCTGTCAAACAAATAAATAAAATCTTAAAAAAAAAAAACAACCAAACTTCAAGTCACAAAAATTTAGAATTTTTGGATCCTGCCCTTTGGCATTTTGTGGAAATCCACACTAACCCTCTTGCTTCATTGTGTTGAAAAAGTGATTTATGTATTTTTTTCTAACTTAAGTGTTGGGTGGGATGAATGAAACTGGCAGATACTCAGGTACCTTCTCCCTTTCTCTGCAGCTCACCAAAATTGTCTGTAACTCTTTGCTGAATGTGAGAGCAGAGCAAGATACTACCTTAGATCAAGCTGTATTAATTCTGTGTTAATGACAAAGTGGGTTGATTTTTGTCCTGGTAGATCTTTCTCCTTGCCCTCAATTTGTGATCTCTCCTCAATTTCTCAGGTCTTGTGTCATCGTCTGTACTTGGTATTAAATCATGGGGAGGAAGCTGGACCTGTCTGGTCTGACCGATGATGAAACAGAGCATGTTCTCCAGGTGGTTCAGCGAGACTTCAATCTACGAAAAAAAGAGGAAGAACGGCTAAGGTGAGATGCTTCTATTGCCCTCCTGGGTACCATGAGACAGCTTTCCTGTGAGTGTTCCTTGCTGCTAGCCCTAAGTTTGAAGTCTTTATGTCATATACACATACTTCTGTCAGGAAGAAAGCCCTGTCCTTTGTAGAAAGATTCACCAGCGCTGGGCATCGTAATGTCAGTTGTGACTTTTCACACTCCCCATCAAGATTTTCTTTGGGCTCCTCAACCTCTACATTTTTAGCTGTAGTAAGTTTGTGAGGACAGTGGCTGTTTTGAGCTTGCTCTTGGCTTTAAATTTCCTGTACAAAAGAATTAGACCTGTACAATCTGTTGCTAGAAAGCACAGCTCCTGTGCTATAGGAAAAGGGCACCGAAGGACTGGGACAGGAAAAGGGCCCACTGGAACAGGCTGTGATCACCTGGCCCAGCACCACCCTCCCAGTTTTATAGAGGAGGAAACTGAGGCCGGAAGAGGGGCCCTTCTGACTCTCCAATTGGTATTGCCTTGTGGAATGTTCTGGGAGATACCATTGCTACTCAGTTGGGTAGAAATGTCTAAGTGTGGAAGAAGTCAGAGTGCCCAAAGTGAGGTTATATGTTGGGTCTAGTGTGTTGGAACTAGACGGTCAGTCATCGTTAGCTGTCCTCATTCATCTGTCTGTTACCCATCGGGATTGTACGGGTTTATGGGGTATTGTCTTCTTCCTTAGCCGCTGAGCCAAAACCCCAGTCTTTGTGATTCCTCCCCTGATTTGGTCCCCACACAGAGCTGGGCCAGGCAATGTTGATTCTGCCTCCTCACCATCTGTCCCCGACCTTCTCTTGAGTCTAACTTTTATCACTGTCATCCTGGGAATTGCCATAATCTTTACGAGCTTCTGCCTCCACTCCTCCAAGTAGCCAGGGTTGTGCCACATCTGAGCCCCAACCATGTCCTTTCCCACTCGGCTTAGAATTGGTGTGGATTGTTTTCCTTTTCCATTAGGATACTTCAGACTTTGTTTCTTTACAGTATTGTCTCCCTTGCTAGGTTATAAGCACTATGGTATAATCATCTTTATTTTTTCCATGTTTTGTTAGTGTCTCGTATTGTTTATATTCAACATGTGCTTGTTAGAGGGAAGACAAAAAAAAGCCCTGTTAATTAAATAATTAATCTATTTGCAGACCATGTGGTAGGCCCTGTTGAAGCTGTTGGGTAAATAGTGAACAAAACCGTTCTTTGCTCCATGGAGTTTATATTTCAGAGCTAAGCTGACGAATACCATAGCCACCACTCATAGGTGGTGACCGAGCACTTGAAATGTGGTGAGCCTGAATTGGGATACACTTAAATGCAAGTACATGAAGATATACACACAAGATTGCAAATTTAGTACCAAAAAAGGTATAATACCTTATTAATAACTTTTTACTGACTTCACTTTGAAATGCTCATGTTTTGGCTATATGAGGTTAAACAAAAAAACACTATGAATAATTTTCCCTGTTTCTTCTTATTTCCTTTAGTATGGCTACTAGAAAATTCAAAATTATGTATATGTCTCACATTATATTTCTATTGGATGACTCTGCTCTAGAAGGAGGAGAGGGAGAGGAAATGAACAAATAAAAATGTATTTATATATGTTCAATAAGGGTGAGAGGCATGAAGAAAAGTAAAGCAGGGAAGGGGGCAGAGCCCAGTGTGGGGTGGCAGGTGCTGTTTTTCCATGGGCTGCTCAGGGAAGACCTCTCTGGGGACATTTGGGCAGAAATCTGAAAGAAATGAGGGAGGGGGCTGTGCTGCTATCTGGGATGACATTAAGTACAGCAGAGGGAACCACAGATGCCATCTTTCTGACTCAAGGACATGCCTTATATGTCTTCTGAGGAGATAAGAGGGAATGAGCCAGGGAAGCATTGTATAGAACAAAGTCTTAGCAACAGCCTGAGCCTAAACCATGTAGTAAGTAGGGAATCTGTGGGGAAGCCCTGGATCTTATTGTAGGCTGAGGAATCACAGCGTTTTTAGCACAGGATGACATGACCTGACATCCGCTTTGTAGGGTCACTGTGACTGCTCTGTGGGTAAGGCATCATAGAAAGGAGGGACAAGCAGCTGAGGACCTGACAGGAGGCAGCAGTGCAGGTGAAAGGTCATGCTTTCTCAGAGCAGGTGAGGGTCATTGGAGTGGTGAGTGGTGGTCAGATCCTGGAAACAGGTCAAAGGTAGAGCCAATGGGAGTGGCATTTTGTTCCTGGGATAAGCAACATAAGTGGGAACAGAGTCAAGGGGGACTGTGAGGTTTGTGGGTTGGGCGACAGGGAAAAATGAAGTTTTCTTTCCCTGAGTGGAGAAGACAAAAATGCAGAGGGTTGGCAGGCAGCTGGAATTGAGAGCTCTGTCTTAAGCATCTTCAACTTGAGATTGTTTTTAGACATCTAGGTCGAGATGTCGAGTTGGCATTTGTATATTTTCATCTAGAGTTCAGGTGGGAAATCCAAGCCAGATACAAAAATTTTGTAATGAAAATGTTCACCAAAGGTCAAGAGTTTAGGCAGAGCTGGGACATATAGTAGAATACCAGTCAACATTAAGACTGTTTGGAATTTGTGGCCACTAATTTATATTGAGACCAATTTCAGCACCCTACTGTGTGTTTCTCCTGCATTATTCAGCTTCTCTCCTCACCAGGACCATCAACAAGAACCGTCTCTTCCTCAGTTTTGTGTCCCAGGCTCTGGGCTTGGGGTCTGGCCCCTAGTAGACATTCCCTAAATGTCTGTGGAACAGATGGATCAGTGTAGATTGTCTGTCAACCTGTATGGTCAGTTTTATGTGTAGCTTGAAGAACCAGTCTTAATATTTTCTAGGAATCATTAAGGCCATCTGTGTATCATGCTTCATCTCCTGGAAACTCAAATATTGGCAAGCCACGAACTTATTTAGTGTCTTCTGATTGCGGACTCTTCTCTGAGCTCCACTGGTCTCTGTGGAAGAGTTGCTCTGTGCTTGGTTTGGGGAGAAGGGTATGCAACACAGTGAAGTTGCCACTGCAGTAGCTTGATGAGGTGGGCACCATCTTTCTTTGAGGTCATGTGGTCTCAGTGGCCAGTAGTCAGCGGCTCTGCACAAATGCATGGTCTTGGGAACGTGTATGTGTTGGGGAAAAATGTTACTTGAAGCCATCAGTGACTAAAGAGTGACACAGCACCTCTTCTGCTCTTGGGAGTGGATCCTTTCCTCTGAAGACAGCCATCACTGCTGTCCCTGTACCCACGTCCCAGTCAACATGCCTCTGTGGGCGCCTACAAACCCTGAATGATTTTCGTATAGGACCATACTATTGGATGAGAAGATGTTGAGACAACACCACCTCAAAACCAATGAAATCATCAAATATTTGCCTCACCTTTTCCATATTGCTTAGATTTAAAGTGCATGGGAGAGTCTAGGAAGATGTGTTCTAGCAGACATTTTTGAATTCTTTAATATTTGCTTTAATGAATGTGGGACTCAGAGTGGAGGATTTTTAATTTTAAAGTTTAAATTGAATTACATGTCTTTTCACCTGACCAGGTGTTTTTTGTTTACCTAGTTTCTTGGGTGAACTTTCATGAGGGTAGCTCTTGTGTGTAGAGGTTGTGCATTGCTTCTGATGATCTTCAGTGTGGACACAGTAGCAAATGCATAGGTAATCATGAAAGTGTGAATTAAATGTCCTCAGAACATAGATGTGGTTGTGGGGCTAAAGAACTCAGCACATTTAGGTCATTGAAATGAATTCACGAGAAGAGAACTAAAAGGTATAAAGTGGTCACTGTGAACTGGCAGTGCCCCTGGGTACTCTGCAAATTCTTCTGTTGTCTCCTCTTAGGAATCCCTAGAAGGTGGATCTCCATGTTACGTGGAAGTACCAAAGCACAGAGAGGTTGCAAGGCTTGCTCAGAGTTGCATGGTTCATTGGGGGTAGAGCCAAGATTTTGTTTCCCAGATTCTCTCTTAAGACTACCTTAAACCTTTTCAAAACTGCCTGCCTCCTTTCCTTCCCCCCTCCTACTTTCCCTCCTTCCATTCTTCCTTTATTCTCTCCTTCCTTTCTACCTATTCTCCTGTCCCCTCCCTGCCCCTTCCCTTGCTTTCCCTTCCCTTCCCTTTCTTTTTTCTTTTATTGTGCTAGGACTTTGTTTAACCAAGAGATAGCAAGAGATGGTGAAGAGAGCCTGGTTTTAGAGTTTGGAAATGTGAGTTTGCCTCTTAACACGAACCCCAGTTTTTGGAAACACACTTAATCCTTCAATATAACCTGCTCCTCTGTAAAATGGGACTAAGGACACCTGCTCTATCTATTCTTTTATGTTGTTGTAAATACTGAAATAAGTGATGCATTTAAAAGTGTTTTATGGGCTCCTGGGTGCCTCAGTGGGTTAAGCCTCTGCCTTCAGCTCAGGTCATGATCTCAGGTTCCTGGGATTGAGCCCCATATGGGGCTCTCTGCTCAGCAGGGAGCTTGCTTCTCCCTCTCTCTCTGCCTGCCTCTCTGTCTGCTTGTGATCTCTCTCTGTCAAATAAATAAATAAATAAAATCTTTAATAAATAAATGAATAAATAAATAAATAAAAGTTCTGAAAAACAACCTGAGGGTTTTGAAGGGTCAGGAGTGGGAGGTTGGGGGAACAGGTGGTGGGTAATAGGGAGGGCACGTTTTGCATGGAGCACTGGGTGTTGTGCAAAAACAATGAATACTGTTACGCTGAAAAAATAAATAAAATGGAAAAAAAAAAAGTTCTTTATGAGTTGTTAAAGAGAGATGGGAGCACCTGACATAGATAGGAGGAAAGTGCTGGCAGGTGATTTGGGGGAGCCTTTCAGGATGGAGAGCGAGGACGGCATCCTCATGAATTGGAGCAATGTGCGGGTAGAATGGACAGTCTGCACCTTCAGCCAGGATCTCTTTCCTGAGTTCAGGCCTGTAGAGTGTGCCCTGGAGAATGGGAGCATACCCTTGCAGGTGGCTCTCTCAGGACATCCCACAGGTACCTCAATCTACTGTTTCCAAACAGTGCTGTCTCCCAAGGGAAGGGATGGGGAGTCACAGACACTGGCCTGACTTTGCAGACCAGTTGGCTCACTGGCCTTTGGCAGAAGGAGTCCCAGGCTCCTGCAGGGCTTTTGGCAACATACAGACACACCAGGGTCATCTCATATGATGTAGTGTGCTCTGGAAAGACTAAAAGAAAAAGAAAAGAAAAATATTATGGAACATTTTAAGTGAAGGTTACAATTCTCTCCTCGGTTTATTCCTAGGTTAAACTGCCTTGGGCCAGCTTGAGTTGTGCAGAACATACAGTCAGGCTTGGATTTTCATTTGTAATTGAGAACTCCAACCAACCATCGTTGTATTTTTGTATATAATTACATTTTTGTTTTCTTTTTTATTTATTTTTTCTCATTTTATGTCTTTTAAATTAATTAATTAATTGATTGTGTTATGTTAGTCACCATACAGTAGGTCATTGGTTTTTGATGTAGTGTTCCATGATTCATTGTTTGTGCATAATTTATTTTTTGTTATTTTATATCTTTTAAATTAATTAATTAATTGATTGTGTTATGTTGGTCACCATACAGCAGGTCATTAGTTTTTGATGTAGTGTTCCATGATTCATTGTTTGTGCATAACACCCAGTGCTCCTTATTTTTAAAGATGAAGTTCCCATATGCACATGGCTGACATGTGTAGCTGAAGTCTGACAAATATATACACAAATGTAACCGACACTCCCATCAAGATACAGAGCACTTCCATCAGCTCCAAAAGCTCCCTGTCTCCAGTCAATCGGTCCCCATGCCTCAGTGGTAGCAACTGGTTTGATTTCTATCGCATGGGCAGTACTCTTTAGGATTTGGCTTTTTCTGCTCAGCACAATGCCTCTGAGACTCCTCCGTGTTGTTGCGTGCATGAACAGTCAGTTCCTTTATATCCCTGGGTAGTGCTCCATGGTATTTTCCGTGCTCTACAGCTCGTGGACCCATTCTTTTATTAATTGTACCATGGCCAGTTTTTAGCTGTTAGGAACAAAGCTTCAGTAAACATTCTTGCCCAAGTCTTTGTGTGGACTGTGTTTTCATTTATCTGAGTAGATACTTAGAAGTAGAATTGCTAGATCTTGGTAGCAAGTACAAAAAAACAAAAACAAAACCACCATGAATCCTCACTAGTTACAGCAACTACCCGCATCCAAAGCCAACTGCAGACATTGTTTTGTTCTGCCACAAAATACTTCATCATGCATCTCAGAAAAGGCTAATGCATTTTAACAGCTAACAAAATTAAATAATTCCATATTAATCCTCTAATATTCAGAAAATTTACCCAATGGTCTTTTTTAAAAAGTCTTTTTACAGTGAATGTCTTCAAATTGGAATGGAAACAGTGCCCACTCACGAATTTTAACATTTTGAGTTGAAAGTCCCTTCATTTTGTTATGACTTTGGACTTAAATCAGAAGGCAAGGGTGCCTGTGGGAATAGTTTTGATTTGTTGTTTTTGTAGTCAGGCAGAGTTAAAGATGGAGCTTAGTTTTTGTTTCATTTTGTTTTGTTTTTGTTTTAGAGAGAGAGAACAAGTAAGGCAGGGGTGGGTAGACAGAGGGAGAGGGAGAGAACCTCAAGCAGACTCGATACTCAGTGTGGAGCCTGACACGGGGCTTGATATCACAACCCTGAGGTAATGACCTGAGCCAAAATCAAGAGTCAGACATTCAAACAACTGAGCTACCCAGGCACCCCAGGTTGGTTGTGTTGTAATTTTCCCCTGGGGGAAAATTTTTTTTCATAATTTGTTACATTGGTCTCCCTCCAAACTCTATTAGAAAAATTTTCTTAATCCATAACTGAAGTGTTCTTTTTCTTTCCAAAAGCTATGTGTTTAGATTGGATGGGATATTTTAACACATGCCAAAGGGACAGCACAATTGTCATGGCGGGTGAGTAGGAAGTGTTATAGCTATAATTTGTTCTAGGACTTCCAACGAGTGACAAGAAGAGGCCTGTTCCCCACTCCCCCGACCCTGTTCCATCACAGCTGAAGTGGATACATCAGCTTCTGTGTATATACACACTTAATATACAAAGTGATTCTGTGGACTCCATATAAGTAAGATTATGTGCTTTCCCAGCACTGGAGATGTGGGGTGTTGAACATTTAGTCCCATTAAAGCCTATATGTAGAGTGGGACTGTATGGGAAAGCCCAAGGACTTGATGGGCCTGTGGATATTAGACATGCACTACCAGAGAGTGGAGGGGTTCTTATTTACGAGTTCAGTAGAGTGGGTGCCAATTGCATTTCTCCAAGACACACAACAGCATTAGAGTTATGGATGGAAGATGTTGGAGAACAAAAGACATGTTGATTCCTGCTCCTACCTCCAGAGACCTAATTTTTTTTTAAAAGATTTTATTTATTTATTTGACAGACAGAGATCACAAGTAGGCAGAGAGGCAGGCAGAGAGAGAGGAGGAAGCAGGCTCCCCCCTGAGCAGAGAGCCCGATGCAGGGCTCGATCCCAGGACCCTGGGATCATGACCTGAGCCGAAGGCAGAGGCTTGAACCCAGTGAGCCACCCAGGCGCCCCCCAGAGACCTAATTTAATCAGGTGAATGTATAGAAAATACACATTATACTTGGCTAATTTCATTCTTTTTCTTTTTTATCAGATGATTTCATGCAAATAGAAATCAAAATGGTAAAGAAGAGGTTACAATGAAAAGCACATATCCTCTGAATCCTGTTGAATTGTTTTCTTCTAAGTTCTTAGTTCTTGGTCTTCCTGGCATGACCTCCATAAATCTAAAAATCATGCTTATGTTGCTATCTCATAATTAATGAATTAATTTTAGACATTCTTCCTCTGCTCTGAATGATTGGGGTTTCTCTCGCTTTTGCTACCATTACCTTTTGTTTCTTGATGTTTCTTATATTTGTTTCTTGATATTTCTTATATTATTTTTGGCTTTTTTTTTTTGTTGGTGGTCACATTTCAACCTTAAGCAGTATATAGAGACCTTTGAGTCTCATCCCATCAGTTTTTGCTATTCCTTCTTGATTTTGACCATGCAAATGTACATATCGGTGCCCCTGCCTTCCCTCTACCCCTCCTTCCACTTTCTTTATCTCGCATCTGTCCCTAGGGTGCCTTTATCTTACATATCCAAGCTTGAGGCCACTCACAGGCTGTTCTGCAAACATATTTGAGCCTCTTCAGTTTTGTTCAGAAGTTGACTCTAATGTTGAAAATCAATAAGCAGCCCTTAAGTAATTATGATGGAACATATTGTCTGTGCTCCCTCTCCTTCTTTTTTAGAACTTTGCTGGAATCTGTAGGTGGCTGATTGTTCTCCTCCTTTTCTCTTTACTTTTATAAATTAATTGCACTTTTTTACTTCACTGTCATTTTGAAGTAGTCTTGGGAAGGAGGAGAGACTGCTAAGTGTTTGCTTAGTCTGTCATCAGGATTTTCTAGTCAGGGCCATGGGGACCCTGGAGTGGGTGCAGAGATGAAGAGCACGCCAGCTTTCAACATGAACCCAGAGCACCCTCTCAAGTCAGACAGATACGGATCTGAATCCTTCTACCACTTCTTACCTCACGCTTGTTACCCAGCCTTTGAGCCTCAGAGGTAAAAATGAGTCCAGAAGAGACTGGGACATTGCTGTATATGAACATTATCTATCCTCAAGAAGTTGGCATTTCTGGAAAGTCTGCCGTGACTTTCACTTCACCTCTTGGATAGAGTCTTGAGGGGAAGGCAAACCATGCCATGGACCCTGTCCTCACTGTCTTAGATTCATCCCACGTTCCATAATTCCAGGTATCATTGATGCCCACTGAGAGACACACCCTCTCATGGACTTCAGGTTTCTACATTTTTCTTGGCTTGATTGCCCTCTCTGCTTCTAGAGTTGTCTCTTTGACAGAGTAAACAGGGTTAAGTATATTGTGTCTACACAGGATTCAATGAGAAGACTAAATGAATTTGTATAAAAACTCAGTATATTCAACACTATTGGCTATGGTGTGCCCTAGCAGCTAATGAGATTCATCATCAACATATGAAGTTTCTCTATTCCCTTCTTTCCTCAATTATGCAGATCTTAAAAAAAATCTTTATGGAGTAGAAAAAAATAACTAGACATATATGCTGCATTAAAGGCCGTGCTGTTCCAGAAGTCTTACCCAACCACTTCATTTCTTAGAATTTGCGTTTCTGGGGACAGTGGGAGTGTGGGGAACTCCTCCCAGGATCAGTGTGGTGTCTATAGCAGCTCGGAGCCTGGCACCAGGCACCCATGGAAGTTTTGGGTTTGGATTTGGATGACATCATTTATGGCAACCATAAAGCCTTAGAGGAGGAGCGAACCTGTGATTGGAGAAAGAAATGCTAAATATAGCTTCCTAGGCTGTAGGCAGACTAGTAGACAGGCCACCATAGTGCAGTATGGCTGGGGGTGGGGATGGCCAAGTCTTGTTGCCTTCTTTGTTGGACTCCACATGTTTCTCAAGTGACTTAGATCCAGGAGGCCTGGCATCCATTGAAGCATGCCAGTCTCTCCATGGTAGCCCATGGAGGGCACAGCCACAGACCCACACATTGCTCCTACTCAGGGCTGCAATTGCTTGAGTTTTGGGCATTTGGCTAGTGTTCCCTTCTCTCCATCTGCTTTTCTGTGTTTCTGGCATCCTTAATTGTAAGAACTTCTTTTTCTTCTGTGATGTAGCATATCGTGATGTTCTGTTAATATCTGCTCCAGTAAACAGATTAAATTAGTAAAATAAATAAATGAAATGTCATCTGTATGGTGGAGATAGTGCCACCAAATATTTCATGTGTTCATGCACATTTCCCAGCCTCCCCAGCAGTTAGGCCAAGACCATGTAACTAGGTCGGACCAATAGGCTGTGGGAGGAAGGGTATGTGTCACTGCCAGTCCAAGGCACTTAAAAACTAATATTCCTCCATATCTCCTGCCTCCTCTGGGGACCATGGAGGCCTCCCTCATGTTGACACATGGCATCACCAAATGGACAGAGCCTGCTCTCTAAGACATTTGATGGACAGAGATTCTGATGACCAGCCCGGGACTTTCTGTGATAAAGAAAGAAACTTTTGTTGGGTGAAGTCACTGAGGTTTTGGGGTCTATTTATTACAGCAATATACTCTAGTATTGCTTTGACTAATAGTTCCTGGGAGCTCAAAGGGACCCAGGGATCTGTTATACCCCACCCTTGGCTTTGCAGCTGAAGAAGCAGGCTTGGAGGGTGCATGGGCAGATAGTGGTAGAGTCTGGCTAGGACCTGAGGTTCCTGATGCTAGGGATCCTGGCCTTCTTCTGCTATCTCGCCCCTCAGTTAGTAGAAGATATCATGGAAAGATCTCTAGATGCACAGTAGAATCATAGTTTATACCCTATGATTTTATATTGTCAGGCATGTTTACAAAGTGGTTTTTAAAAGTGACGGTTAATTGCATAGTTCTCTGGTGTTCACAATGAGTCCTGGAAGCATTTATGAGATAGCCACAGCCTTTAAAATTTTTCATTTAATACATGCTTGCCAGAAGCTAGTTAGTGTCTGGATAACTTCCAAAGTTTTGCTGATGCTGTAGTGGACTTGGTCTGTGGTGGAGCCGGGGTTAGATGTAATGAAATGGTTTCCTGTAACTGCAACTGGCCATTAATTGGCAGGGTTTACTGAACTGTCAGTGTACTTAAGCCTACCGCAGACGGTGGGGTCAGGCTGGGTCAGGCCAGGGGAAGGAAGAGAGGGAAGGGGTGAGATGGGCAGAGCACTTCCTGCCTATTTTTTTCTGAGAGGCTTTGTGATGATGCTAATACGCAAGCTGCTCCCCCTTTCCCTGTGTTAAGGAAGGGGAACAGAATTTACCTGGAGATCTGCTTCCTGCTGCCTTGAAGGCCTCAGTTGCTCACTTGCTGATAGGACCTGCACCTGCTTTGCTCCCTGGTGGGAGGGCAGCATTCTACCCCTGCAAGAGTCAGGTCTAAGAGCCATGAGGAAATAACTAAGAGCTGCCAAGCATGTGGAAGAACCACTGCAGAGAAGCAAAGCATTTCCCCAAACTGGAAATGGTTTGTGTTTCTAGTCTGTTACACAGACACTCCTTGGAGGATTAATCGCCTTTTTTTTTTTTATTTTTTGAAGAAAGAATACAGTGCTTTTAATAAAATGAGTTAGTGATCTTTCTTCATTCAAAATTTATTTTAATTTTAAACAAATTAAAATTTTATTGTAAAAGCTTAATTTTTCAAGAAGTTTCTTTTTCACAGAGTAAAATGCCTTTGTTCTCAGTGTCTTTTGTTGGGGCACTTAAATTGACCTAATGAATTAACAAACACTCCTGGTTATATCCTTCTACGAAGCTGGAAGTCAGATGGCCTTGTCTTTACTCGGTTGGAATAAATGTGCCCTGGGGTTTATGAAATAACTGAGCAATCATGGAATGCCTCTGCCCGACATCTCCGCACTGGCCCTTTGTAGCCCTTGAGATTCCATACTGACACCACGGCATTAACCGGGCTAGTTGGTCGGTCTGCCATCTGGGAATGGACAGCAGGAACTCCCTCCTCCACATCGGTAGATCAGATTAGCCAGCCAGTCACCAGACCTGGCCCTGACAGAACAGAGCCCAGAGCAGGTATATTTTATACTGGAATAGAAGGTCTGACACGGGCTCTGTTTGAGAGTCCCTTTGAGATGGGGGAAGGCGCAGAAGGAGTTAGAACTGTGAAATGCCAGCAGAGAGCCTGGGAACCTGCAGAGCCAGGTGTGGGGACCTCAAGAGGTGGGGGGGAAAGGGAGGGTATAGAGTATCAATCTCAAAGCTAGAGGGGGCCTCCCAAGATTAAAAAAAAATCTTTTTATTATTGGAATTTTTATTAGTAAGGAAAAGGTCAAATATACTAAATCAAAACTGTTGGATTCATTAATTTCAAAATCATTTATTTCAAAATCAAAAGCCTTCATGTCAGGACTGTCCTGGGCAAACTTGAACGGGATGAAAGGGCAAAGGGAGAGAGGGAGAGGTTTATAGTTTTAATAAGTGCCTTAGCTCTTGCAGAAGAATTCCGAAGGTGGGCTAATTCTTACATGAATAACTAGGATGCTCTAGAGGGTAAGAAATAAAAACATCAAGGCAGATCCGTGGGAATACTTGTACCTCAGTGGGAGGTAGGAAAAAGGAAAGGCTTCCTGATGAGGGGTACCTTTTGATCTGATTCTTGAAGATGAACAGAATTTTATAAGTGGATTGAAACCAAGGTCTGGGAGTCTCCTGGGCAGAGTAATAAGGATAGAAAAGAGGATGTGTTTTCTCAACCCCACATCAAGACCTATGGGAGACCAGGGAGGAAGATAGTAGTTCTACTTCCACTGTTCCTAAGCGTCTGGTTCCAGAACATTACCTCTTATTCCTGGCAACCCTTGGAAAAATTGTTGCCAATATGGGGAAACTGAGAACCCAAATGATGTTAAGTAACTTGCTTACTTAACAGGTAGTACATAGTAGAAGATAAATTCAAACCCAGGCAGCATCAACCCAGAGCTGGGTCCAGTAACTAGGATAGCAGATAGCACACAGCCTTGGCATTGAAACAAGGCACCCAGGTGCCATGGGGAAGAGTAGGGGAAATTAGGGCCATCTTAGAAAATCTGGTATCCATGCTTACTAAAACTTGGGGCATTGCAGGAATGGGGAACTAGTAAGGTTTCAGTTAGGATATGCGGAAGGGTAGCTGGGTCATTATAGTAGGCATTAGCCCCCTGTGGCATTAATAACTTCAAATATGGCTTGTCCAAGTTGAGATATAGTCCAGGTATAAAATATAATCTGGATTTCAAAGATCTAGTATGAAAAAAAGGATGCAAAATATATCATTAATAATTTTTATATTGTAAACAAATTGAAATGTTACTAAAATTACATTTTATAACAGAATTTTTTTTAATATTTTATTTATTTGACAGAGAAATCACAACTAGGCAGAGAGGCAGGCAGAGAGAGAGGAGGAAGCAGGCTCCCTGCGGAGCAGAGAGCCCGATGTGGGGCTCGATCCCAGGACCCTGGGATCATGACCTGAGCCGAAGGCAGAGGCTTTAACCCACTGAGCCACCCAGGCGCCCCTAAATGTATCTAAAATTACATTTTAAATAAAATGTACAATTAAAATTAGTTTTACTTTTTTTACTTTTTAAAAATGTGACTACCGGGGGCTCCTGGGTGGCTCAGTGAGTTAAAACCTCTGGCTTTGGCTCAGGTCATGATCTCAGGGTCCTGGGATCGAGCCCCACATTGGGCTCTCTGCTCAGCAGGGAGCCTGCTTCCCTCCTCTCTCTCTGCCTGCCTCTCTGCCTACTTGTGATCTCTCTCTGTCAAATAAATAAAATCTTAAAAAAAATATGTGACTCCCGAAATACTTAAATATATATAGTTCCTAATATGTTTTTGTTGGACAACATTGGTTTGAAATGCTAAGTTAAAAGTTTAGAATTTATAAGACCAAAAAGTAACTTTCTTCCTCAATTTCATTTGAGACTAGTGCTTTTCTATATGACATTTTCAGGTATCTGAAGGATTCAGCTAATGTCTTAGCTACCTAATTTTATATTGACCTTTGCTATGAAGTATTGTCATCTCTGTCATGCGAAGGTGATCTCAGAACTGCCCTGGTTTGGGCCTCATTGTAGAGTTGTTATAGTCACTGTAGAGAGTTTGCCCATCTCAGGATAGAACAACACTGTGATGTTTCTCGGAAGTTAATGATTGACCAAGTATGTCATGACCTTTGAAATAATATGTAACTTTAGAATGGCTTTATAGTATTCATAATTTGTATAATGTGTCTGGTACCGTAAAATTGTAAGTTCTCCCATATTTGCCTGCGGGGCTTGCCTTTAGGAATGACCAGGAGAGGTGGATGCTGCAGAGAGAAAAAAGGGGAAACGATAACAAAAGCTTTTATTCACTTTTAGATTTGCAGACCTTCAAAGATATGTAGTTACCAATTTGTAGATTCTGGATACATTTGCTTCATAATCCCCTATTCTTTAACAACAGTTTCTTATGAGGTTGCTGTTGTGGTTTCAAGTTCCTGATCTCATTTACTTTTCCATGGCAAATGTCAGAACCTCTGCTCTGCTGGGCCGTGATAAAGCTTTTTGGCGCAAATTCTTGGCCTGACCTTCATTCCTCAGACCTCTGACTGCGGGAAGCATTTCTTTGGCATCAGGTGTGCACAGAATTCAGGACTTGAAAGACAGTAAGAAGGAAGGTTTCTGTAGCCATTGTAAAAGCAACTTTCTTCAACTGCAATAATTCGGACGCGAACGCTGTCATTTCACCAGGAGCACAGAGTTGGTGAGTGCTGATGGGCAGCTTGGGGATCAGAGTTTCCCTTACTTCCTTGCTGTGCTGCTAGAATGACAATTTCCTTGTTCCATGAACTTCTTCAGATCCTTGGTGGCCAGCGGCTGCCTTCCCTCCTCATCAGCTCCTAAAGCCAACAGTTTCCAAGCTGGTATATTGATAAGGACATTCATTTAGGACCTGTCTGACTCACAGCTGACTTACAATGAACTCCTTCTCCCAGATGGGAGACTTCTGGTCCAGGGTAGAGATTCTTTTGCTGGAAATTGGAGCAAGCCCTGGGTGCATCCCAAGTCCCTGCCCTCTGCAGCTCACCCTGGCCCCTGCTGGCCTGACTCATGGACTTCTATTCTGCATTAACTAGTAATGTGTGTAGGCCTAGGACTCAAGTGCCCTGCCCCAGCTGATTCTTCTCCCCATGCCTCAGGCCAAGGCCAGAGTGCCTAGCCTCTGCACGTCTAACCAGATTCTGGGTCCCCACACGTTGACAGGAGTTGTCCAGGAGGTTGGCAGGGGCTTTGATTCTGATCTCCTTTGGAATTAGTTCTGGAATTCCATTCTCTCCTTGGCCTCTACCAGGCTTCCCTAAATGTTTGTGTGTGGCCAGCCCCTGCAGCTGTGCCGGTTACCCCTGGTTATCTCCCACCGTGTAATGCTTCTCTTGCCTTCGTATCTTCTTGCAACCACCAAGGCCCATTCCTCGTTCAGCATGAGATGGGCTCGGCTGTGACTTTGCCCTTCTGTTATAGGAATATACCTGGAGCCTGGGCTTCCTCACTTCCCAGGGCTGCTCCTGGTCCCTGGTCTTGGTTTTGTATTGCTCTTAGAATCCCATCTACAGGATGCCCTACCTCACTGCCCTACTCATTAGTCCTGGAGCCTACCTGAGTGCTCTTGCCAGATCCCTGCCCTGCCCTGAACCAAGGCTCAGGCAAGGTCCCTGTCAGACTGCCTGATGGCTGTGGCTTATGCCCCCCTGCCCCCAAGCTGCATTTCTGGGCTCCAAGAGGAGCTGAAGTTCCCCAGGCCCTGGGCTTTTGCCATGCAGCCTTGCCCTCTCCCTTTCTTTCCTGCCTTCTCCTTCTGGGTCGTCTCCCCCACAACCAGGTTTATTCAACTGGGTGGGTCCAGAACCATATTCTAGAAGCTTCTGTTCCTATGAGAGCATAAACTACATCTGGGTGTGGTCCCAAAGCAGATGGTAATGGCCCATACTGTCTTCCGTGCTTCGGGTATGTGTGGTGAGAGAGGGAGAGAAAATTCTAAAATTCATTGTTGACTATATGTTTGATCCTCCTTCCTTCACACAGTGTTGGTTCATTTTATGTGACCCTCAGAGCAAAAGCATGGGGGTGGAATGTAATGCCAGATGCTCAATTGTAATATATGTCTTGTTGAAAATACAAGAACGAAGGAGTTCATCACCGTTGGTTTGCTGTAGAACCAAAGAATCCTCACCTGACATGTGACCTTGGGCGTGTTCCTTCATCTTTCATGCCTCTGCTTTTCCCATTGTGCAGTAAGAATGACGGGGGTGCCTGTGTGGGGGCTGTGAGGGCTACATGGATTAATACATGGACAGTCCTGTGGACAGTGCCTGGGACATAGAAAGGACTCAGGAGAGCAATTTGTGGTGTGCTCCTGGCTGGTTTGTCTGGTGCAGGAATTAAATCATTATAGTTACATTTATATTTTCCTTATCTGTTTAATACATTTGAATGGTTTTATGACTTGGTTTTTCCTAAAGCAAGGCGTTTTCTGTTTTGTTGTTGTTGTTAGACGAATCTCTCCAAGGAGAGAGAACTGCAAGTGCTTGTTTTATGGTCAGTGCTTCATTATTTGGACCTTTTAAAAAAAAGTTTTAATTTAGATTCCACTTAGTTAAAATTTTGTTTCTTAAATTCCATGTGTGAGTGAAATCATAAGGTATTTATCTTTCTGGAAAATGTTAATTATTTGGACCTTTGTTTGATGTCTCTCTTCATTTTCTGTATTCACTAGAGTACTGACCCGCCGTGGCCAAAGGCAACTCTTACATGCCAGGATGTTAGACTTGGACACTCTGATGCTTTTTTATTTAAGGAAGTTGTTCCATATAATTTCTATTTCCCTGCATGCCTTCTCTAGGACTGTTCAATAGGTTCTTTTCTCTCTGATTATAGAAACAAAGTGTTTCTATATGAAGTAGAAAATGGTTCAGTAGGACCATGAAGAGTGGATTTTTGAGAAAAATCACACTTTTTGCTTTGACAGCCTAAATATGACAGGGAAACTTTTAAATGCAGAGTAGAAACTCTGTGCACATGCAGGCACCCCAACAGGACTCATTGGCCTTAGATGCAGCCACTGAGAGTGTTTGTTTTCTTCTGGAGAAACATTTCTGTCTCGAAGGTGGTTTCCAAATCTTGCATATCACAGTCCCATAGCTGGCAGAGCTTCTGTCCTGAGCTCTGTCTCCATCCTCTAATTCCTTTACTAATGCTCTGAGGAGCAGTCCCCATCCTCTAATTCCTTTACTCTGATGGCACTCTCTTCTAATGTGCCATTAGAGGTCTCAGCATTGCTGATGTGCTCAAAAACCACCTGACACAGAGGTGATTCTGGTCCACCGTTTCCATTTATTAAAAATGGCAAAGGATGCCTCCGTTGGAAAAGCCTTACTTTGAGAAGCCTGGCTCTGGAACTGGCATTATCATACCTTAGTTTCATCTCTGAAGTAGAGAGAAAATACTCTAGAATGAATGATAGGTTTAAGGGCTAAAATAGAACTTAAAAATCAGTCCTTGAATTCAAGTACAACCTTCTCAATTTATAAATGAGGAATCTAAGTCCCCAGGAGTTAAGCATGTTATATAAAGCAACATAGTTAAGTGATCCCTGGCCGTTTCATCCTGTTTCCTCAATCATGACAGTGTGTCTCTTGTTTAGTCTTTGTTTTGCAGTGCAGTTAGGCATTTGGTTAAATGTCAGGAGAGCTACACTCCACAGCCCCCACCTATTTTCAAGAGAATATTTAAATTCACTGTTTATTGTTTAAATACAAATAACCATGATTTAAAATAAATCTGTTTTTTAAGAGATTTGATTTTGAAAACTGAGGAATGAAATTGCATCCTTTGTTATGAAATTCATGCATATTCCTATGGAATATTATAACCTAACTGGGTATGTTGTACAGATGCCAACAGCTGACTGACTTCTGCTTCTGGAAAGTGGAACAGAGGTACTTCTCCCTATTCCTTCTGCTAAGTACAACTAAAAACACTGGGCACTATATCTAGACAAAGGGAAAAAGACCATGAAAGTTGGATAGAAGAGGCAGACTGGCTAAGTACCTCTGGAACTGAGGAATGAAATAGTGGAGAGTCCTGTAGGTTTTCTTTGTGCCTCATATAAATCTGAGATTTAGAGGTAAAAAATCTGGCAGCCTGGAAATGCAATGGTCAGAGACCAAAAAAAAAAGCAACCAAAAAACACCTCAAACTCCCCCTGCCCAGACAAACAAAAACCACACAACAAAACCAAAGCACCAGGAAAAGAGTAGCTGAACAAGACAGAAATCTCTTAGACAATAACTGCTATCCTTGATCCAAACACCACAGAAGAATATCTGTGGCTCCCACCCCATCCAGAGAAGGCCAAGTAGGGAGCTAGAGCTTTTATCTTCGGTGGTTACTAAGAAGCCCCCACCTTTCTTGTGGTGTAAGTGGGGCCTTTTGGGGAGCTAGACGTTTACATATACTGGCAGAAACAAAGTGCTCCTCTCCATCCCTGCCAGGGTGGTGTCAATGAAGGACTAGTGAAGAATCAAAACTTTCACCATTGCCCAGAAATAATGAGGCCATCTCCACTATAGAGTCAATGAAGACCATTTCAGGAGCTGCAGTTCTTACCCAGCAAGAATGAGGAGCCTCCTCCTCAGGTGTCAGCAGAAGCTCGTGGGGAACCTGAACTTCTCCCTCTATCTGACAGCAGTTATGTCATATTGGTATCAGAGGAAGCCAGCTAAAATGGCATAAATAAGATCCAAAGGCTTAGAACATAATACAAAAATGTACAGGCTTCAGTTAAAAAAAATGCATACCAAGAACCAAGAACATCTCAAACTGAATGAAAAAGGACAATCATTAAATGCCAACACTGACATGATGGATATGATAGAATTATCAGGCAATATTTTGAAGCAGCTGTGATAAAAATGGTCCACTGAGCAATTTTGAGTATGCTAAAAACAAACAAACAAAACAAAACAAAACCCTCAACAAAAAAGTCAAAAGTTTCAGCAAAGAAATAGAAGATATGATGAAGAACCAAATGGAATTTTTTTGAGCTGAAAAATACAGTAACTGAAGCTCAAGAACGGAAGGTATAGAGGAATAGAGTAAACAGAAGAAGAGAGGAAAGAATTAAAGAGCTAGAAGATAGAATAGATACCAAATGTGAAAAACAGAGAGAAAGTTAAATGGAACAACAAAAAAATGAACAAAGCCTTAGTGGTCTGTGGTACTATAATATGGAATCTAACATTCATGTTATCAGAGTTTCTGACAGGACAAAGAGAGCTGAAAAAGTACTGGAGGAAATAATGGTAGAATACTTATTGAAGTTGTCAAGAGACAAACCTACAGATTTAAGAAGCTGATAGAATTTTAAACAGGATAAATTCACACCCACACCCAAGATACATCATAACCAAACTTCTGAACTAAAGAAAATAAAAATCTTGAAAACAGCCAGAGGAAAATGACACCTTACATACAAGGAAAAAATGAGAATGATAGCAGATTTCTCAACAGAAACTATGTAGAAACTACACAGAACTTTACAGAAACTACGTAGACTAGAGAGAAGCAGCACATTATTTTTCAGGTACTGAAAGGAAAGAACTGTCAACCCAGAATCTCATACACAGTGAAAACAGCCTTCGGGAATGAAGGGAAA
Source organism: Meles meles (assembly GCF_922984935.1). Classification (NCBI taxonomy): domain Eukaryota; kingdom Metazoa; phylum Chordata; class Mammalia; order Carnivora; family Mustelidae; genus Meles; species Meles meles. The sequence continues at coordinate 30,047,197 of NC_060069.1, read as the reverse complement.
ATCAAGACATTCTCAGGTAAAGGAAAACTAAGAATCTGTTGTCAGCAGACCTTCGCTAAAAGACTGGGTAAAGAAAGTTCTTTAAGCAGGAATGAAGTGATAAAAGAAGCAAACTTAAAACATCAGAAAAGAGGAATTTGACAAGCAAAAAATAGGAGTAAATATAATAGGTTATTTTATCCTCTTATAAATATATTTTTAAAATTATCCTCGATAGTTGAAGCAAAATTATACCATTATCTGATGGGACACTAAATGTATGTGGGGGAAATATTTTATATAATTGTATTGTAAATGGGGTAAAAGAACTTAAAGGGAGATAAGATTAATATATTTCACCTGAACTGGTAAAATGACTACATCAGTAAAGAGTAGTAAATTTTGTATATGTAAAATGTCATACCTACTTAACCACTAAAAAAGTTATATGAACAGATGACATTCCAAAACATTAGATAAATCAAAATGACATTCTGAAAAATGTTCAAGTAATCCATAGGAAAGCAGGACAAGGAAAATAGAAGAATGAGAGAATAAACAGAAAAAAATAAAATAGCAAATTTAAACCCTAACATATCAATAATTACATTAAGTGTAAATGTCCTAAATATACCAATTACACAAACTAGCAAAGTAGACATGTTCCAAAGATATGCTGTCTGTAAGAAACCCACTCTAAACATAATAATATAGGCAGGTTGAAAGTGAAAGTGTCAAAAAAGATATTATCATGCCAAAGTTAATTTAAAAAAACAAAAGTGTCTATACTAGTAACAGATAAGCCATATTGCAGAGCAAAGAAAACCACCAGAGACAGAGGAAGGCATAAATATATCATTTATATAATGATAAAAGGGTTGATCTTCCAAGAAGACGAAACAATCTTAAATGTGTATGTACCAAATAACAGAGCCTGAAAATATGTAGAGCAATAGCTGGTAGAACTGAAACCAGAAATACACAAGTCAGTGCTTAGAGATTGAAACTCTTAACAACCTCTCCCAACAGTTAATAGAACAACTAGACAGATAATCCGTAAGGATATAGAAAAAATCAAGCAGAGAAAGACAATGATCATACGGTTTCACTCGTATGTAGAACATAATGAATAGTGTGAAGGACCACAGGGGAAAGGAGGGAAAACAGAGTGGGAAGGAATCAGAGAGGGACACAAACCATGAGAAAGTCTAGACTCCAGGAACCATACTGAGGGTTACGGAGGGGAGAAGGGTGGGGAAATGGGGTAACTGGGTGATGGGTATTAAGGAGGGCATGTATGGTGATGAGCATTTGGTGTTATACGCAACTAATGAATCGTCATTGAACAGTACATCAAAAGCTAGTGATGTACTATACATTGGCTAATTGAACATAATAAAAAAAGAAAAACAATCAACCATGGAGAGGCAGTTGGATACTGTGGAAGGAGCCCAACACCAGGGTATAAAGAGACACCTTGGAGAAGAATACAAGTTTGGAAAATGCCTCCAGATTCGAAATTAGTCACTCTGTCAATCAGCCTGTGCCCTCAGAATGAGTCCTATCACTTCCCATCAGTGCCTGTAGACCTAGTGTGCAGGGGGCCAAAAGAGGTCAGAGAGCCCCACAGTCAAGGATCCTGAGACTTCATTCAGTCTTCCCTTCATTCTTGTAGTCAATTCTTGTAGTCACTGAGGCTGCTCTCCACCCCGGGGTCTGTGTCTTTGGCATTGACAGTGCCTAGCATCAGTGGCCAGACTCTCAGGCTTCATTTCCCAGCAAAGTGCTTACATTCTGCTCAGAACCTTTGTCCAAACTTCTGAATTGGATATGTTAAAGCAATCATAATTTGCATGTAAAATTTAAAGTTACATTTGCATAAATGGTGTTACCTCTAAAAATATGTAGACCAGATTTTAAACAAGGGCAGAATACACAGCATCTCTAGGGCTCCTTTAGAGTAAGTGACCCTCCAACAAACTAGATGAATCTAGAAGCAGCAATATGGACTCTTAGCTTCTAATTTCTTGCCTAATCAACCATCACTGAAAAGTTAATAACGCAGTGTAAACAACCTTTTAGTGCAGAGGTTGGCAAACTATGGGCCAAATCTGGACTGCCAGCTGTTATTATTGTAAGTGAAGTTTTATTGGAACATAGAGGGCAGCAGCAGAACCATCTGAGAACTTATTAGGAATGAAATTCTTATTCTTCAGACCTATTGACTCAGAAACTCTGGGGGTGGCACTCACCAATGTGCGTTTATTTTTGTTGTTGTTGTTTATTAATGTTTCTTTTTTTATTGTGTTATATTAGTCATCATATCATAGTCATTAGTTTGTGATGTAATGTTCCATGATTCATTGTTTGCGTATAATACCCAGTGATAACGCAAAATCCATGCCCTCCTTAATACCATCATCAGGCTCACCCATTCCCTCACCCTCTTCCCTTCTAAAACACTCTGTTTGTTTCCCGGAGTCCATAGTTTCTCATGATTCATCTCCCACTCCGATTTCTCCCCCTTCATTTTTCCCTTATCATAATGTCCTCCATGCTATTCCTTATGTTCCACAAATAAGTGAAACCAAATGATAATTAACTTTCTCTGTTTGACTTATTTCACTTAGCATAATCTCTTCCAGTCCCATCCATGTTGATGAAAATGTTGGGTATTCATCCTTTCTGATGGCTGAGTAATATTCCATTGTGTATATGGACCACATCTTCTTTATCCATTCATCTGTTAAAGGACATCTTGACTCCTTCCACAGTTTGGCTATGGTGGACATTGCTGCTATGAACACTGGGGTACATATGCCCCTTCTTTTCACTATATCTGTATTTTTGGGGTAAATACCGAGTAGTGCAATTGCTGGGTCATAAGGTATCTCTATATTAATTTTATGAGGAACCTCCACACTGTTTTCCAAAGTAACTGTACAAATTAGCATTCCCACTATCAGCATAAGAGGGTTCCCCTTTCTCCACAACTTCTGTAACATTTGTTGTTTCTTGCCTTATTGATTTTTGCCATTCTAACTGGTGTAACGTGGTATCTCAATGTGGTTTTGATTTGAATTTCCCTGATGGCTAATGATGATGAACACTTTTTCATGTGTCTGTTAGCTATTAGATACTTCATAATAAACCTAACCACAGAGGTAAAGAATCTATACTCTAGGAACTATAGAACACCCATGACAGAAATTGAAGAACACATGAAAAGATGGAAAAACATTCCATGCTTATGGATCAGAAGAATAAAACATTGTTAAAATGACTATGCTGCCCAGAGCAATCTTTACTTTCAACTCCATCCCAATCAAAATACTAATGGCAATTTTCAAAATGCTGGAACAAACAATCCTAAAATTTGTATGGAACCAGAAAAGACCTGAGTCACCAAGGAAGTGTTGAAAAAGAAAAATAAAGCTGGGGGCATCACGTTGCTTAATTTCAAGCTCTTTTACAAAGCTGTGATCACCAAGACAGCATGGTACTGGCATAAAAACAGACACAGACCAGTGGAACAGAATAGAGAGCCCAGATATGGACCCTCAACTCTATGGTCAACTAATCTTCAACAAAGCAGGAAAAAATATCCAATGGAAAAAAGGCAGTCTCTTTAATAAATGGTGCTGGGCCCTTTGCAGTCCTAACATTTGTTGGAAACAGTGGGAACCTGAGATTTTTGAGCCTCATTTACACCAGTATATGTGTAATAATCTGTTATTCTCCCTTTAATAACTTAGCAGATATCTTTTTGCAAAAGGCACATGATAACGCTCATTCAACTTTGTTCCAAGTGGTTTGGATTTTGTTGAACCCTTCTAACTCTGCAGAGTATTCAGGGAGGCAGAACATTTTTTGAGGGAAAATTGCCCCTTCCAGATCTGTGAAATGAAAATAGGTTTCTGATGAAGATTGGAAATGAACAGCGGTCACAAAGAGCAGCAAAGATGGGGGTTTCATCACATGGGGTTTTTGTTGTAGGAACTCTTGACTTCCAGAGTACTTAGTATGTCTTGTTTTATTTCCAGTGCATTTTATAACTATAAAATGGTTATTACATTTTGATCAATTTGAAACCAAAGTTGTTGGCATTGTTTTGCTGTTGTGCTAGTTAATATTCATAGTCTCTTGTTAAGTACAAATACACTGAGAACATCAAATGTGGTGGAAACAGCTTAATACAAATAACATCCCAGTAGTTAAAAAAAAAAAAAAAAAAGTGATCCTCTGTGTCTGGGTTCAACTGTTGTCGCCTGGCCGGAGCTGTCCTCAGATTCAGGCCTTGACTGTTAGACTCGTGGCATTTAAGAATACTTCACCTCAGACATTCAGGAACTTTTTTTTTTTTTTTAAAGAAATAATCATGTCTCAAAAAACACACAAAAACAAAGGGGAGACTCTTTAATCACAGAGCAAGAGTAGAAACTCAGTATTTTCATACATAGCCATCAGAGGTTTTGTATATGTACTTTTAAATTTTCTATCAGAAGTGAAATCCTCCTTTACTCCCTGCTAGTAACCAGCTTGTTTCATAACATGTTATTTCCCTGTGTCATTAAATAATTATATCCATTAAAAAAATAAAAAATAAATGGTGCTGGGAAAATTTTTCCCAAGAAAAATTTTGGAATAGACAGAAGAATGAAACTGGACCATTCTCTTATACCATACATAAAGATAAACTCTAAATGGATGAAAGACCTCAGTGTGAAACAGGAATCTATGAAAATCCCAGAGGAGAACATAGGCAGTAACCTCTTTGACATTGGCCACAGCAACTTCATTCAAGACATGTCTCCAAAGGCAAGGGAAACAAAAGTGAAAATGAGCTTTGGGGACTTCATCAAGATAAAAAGCTTCTGCACAGCCAAAGAAACAGTCAACAAAACAAAGAGGCAGCCCACAGAATGGGAGAAGATATTTACAAATGACACTATAGACAAAGGACTGATATCCAAGATCGATAAAGAACTCAAACTCAACACCCGAAAAACAGATAATTAAGTAAAAAAAAAAAAAAATGGGCAGAAGACATGAGCAGACACTTCTCCAAAGCAATGTGCATTTAAACAAGGCTTTTAGAAAAGTTTGAGAACCACAGGATTATACTTTCCTACCGTGTCCACTGGCTAATATTGTGATAAAGAGCTTTGGTTGCAATTCAGCCAACATCACTTGATGCTATAGCCATGCACCTGATTCCATGCCGTGTCTGACAGCACATGGGCTCTGGCCTCCCAAGGGAAGCAGTCGTGTGACCACTAACCGCAGCAAGGCATGTGGGGTCCTCTAGAGATGCATGAGCTCTGCAAGACTGGAACAAGGAGGGCAGAATTAGCAGAGGTGATTTTACTTTTCATGTCTATTTTTTCTAGAGGGAGGGCATAAAATCACACTTGAGACACAGGCTGCAGGAAGCAGGGTGAACAAGCACCATCCCTAGGAGAAAGGGGACAGGCTAGGAGCTAGAGGACAGTCCACAGTGGTGTGCCAAGCAGGCAGGATTGCCATAGCACAGGCGGCAGCGAACAGCTCAGGGAAGGACAAGACTGGTCTGATGGGAACAGAAAAGTGTTGCTTTTCTTCTTTTCTTTGCATGCCTGGGGGTGCTGGGCTGTAGGGTTTGATGAGAGGCTTTAGCATCTGGAACCCAACTCTAGAGTTCAGCTGGAAAAGAAGCAGAGAGCAGCAGTACTGGAGATTTTCTTATGCTTTGTAAAAATCAAATTTGCCCTCCTGGATGAGAAATGTTATGAGTGTCCAGTGAGGCAACAACTAGGAGTTGAGGGTAATGGGAACTGCTGGACTAGTCCATGATTTAGGTGGCTCTTTGAAGGCTCCACCTCTTAGACCATAGATAGATACAATCTGAAAGTAGCCCCACCAAAGAAGCGGGCAGAGCAGAGAGAAACTGCCTCTCTTCAAAGCTAAGGTAACAAAAGTCATTTTGAAAAAGCCAAGAACCAAGTGCCAGGGACACCACTATAATGGAGCATGAGGCCAGAGACCATGAGGCAGGAACTTCTGGATAAAAGGTTGAATTTTTTTTTTTTTTAAAGATTTATTTATTTGACAGAGAGAAATCACAAGAGAGGCAGGCAGAGAGAGAGGAAGGGAAGCAGGCTCTCCGCTGAGCAGAGAGCCCGATGTGGGACTCGATCCCAGGACCCCGAGAACATGACCTGAGCTGAAGGCAGCGGCTTAACCCACTGAGCCACCCAGGCGCCCCTAAAAGGTTGAATTTAACGTTGCCCAGAGACAGGGTCTTTTTTTTTTTTTTTTTAAGATTTATTTATTTGACAGAGAGAAATCACAAGAGAGGCAGGCAGAGAGAGAGGAAGGGAAGCAGGCTCTTCGCTGAGCAGAGAGCCCGATGTGGGACTCGATCCCAGGACCCCGAGATCATGACCTGAGCTGAAGGCAGCGGCTTAACCCACTGAGCCACCCAGGTGCCCCCAGAGACAGGGTCTTAGTGGGAACATGTTAAATACAAGTGAGGAGGGTCCAGGGCAATGGCTGAACAAGGTCGTTGTCAGGAGGTTATTATGTGTTTATGTGGTTAAAGGGCCAGAGACAGGATGAGATTGCTGTGTTCCCCAAATGTGTATAATAAACATATGCAGCAAATAAAAATGAGATGACCTTTAAAAAAAAGAAAGAAAGAAAGAAACCCTGCTTGTCCTTCCTTCTCCCATTCCCAGGCTGATCGCTTTTCCTCCTCAGGTAGCCGGGTGATGTTTTCTTTCACTTCCCTAGCTTTGTTTGTCAATGACAGCATCCTTGCTCAGGCATTAATGGGAATAAACGACCTGGAGCTCCTCGCCCAGACACTCAGCTCCCTCTCCTACAATACCATGTGCCCTGAGTTCAGGTGGTACCCTTTATGCCTGTGTGGAAACGTGCAGACTCTGTCTCCCAAGTTTAGAATTCTTTTTTTAAATTTTTATTTATTTTTATTTGTTTATTTACAGCATAACAGTGTTCATTGTTTTGGCATCACACCCAGTGCTCCATGCAGTACGTACCCTCCCTATTACCCACCACCTGGTTCCTCAACCTCCCACCCCCACCCCACCCCCCTGCCGCCCCTTCATAACCCTCTGGTTGTTTTTCAGAGTCCATAGTCTCTCATGGTTCATCTCCCCTTCCAGTTTCCCTCAACTCCCTCTCCTCTCCATCTCCCCATGTCCTCCATGTTATTTGTTATGCTCCACAAATAAGTGAGACCATATGATACTTGACTCTCTCTGCTTGACTTATTTCGCTCAGCATAATTTCTTCCAGTCCCGTCCATGTTGCTACAAAAGTTGGGTATTCGTCCTTTCTGATGGAGGCATAATACTCCATTGTGTATATGGACCACATCTTCCTTATCCATTCATCCGTTGAAGGGCATCTTGGTTCTTTCCACAGTTTGGCGACCGTAGCCATTGCTGCAATAAACATTGGGGTACAAATGGCCCTTCTTTTCACTACATCTGTATCTTTGGGGTAAATACCCAGCAGTGCAATTGCAGGGTCATAGGGAAGCTCTATTTTTAATTTCTTCAGGAATCTCCACACTGTTCTCCAAAGTGGCTGCACTAACTTGCATTCCCACCAACAGTGTAAGAGGGTTCCCCTTTCTCCACATCCTCTCCAACACACGTTGTTTCCTGTCTTGCTAATTTTGGCCATTCTAACTGGTGTCAGGTGGTATCTCAATGTGGTTTTAATTTGAATCTCCCTGATGGCTAGTGATGATGAACATTTTTCATGTGTCTGATAGCCATTTGTATGTCTTCCTTGGAGAAGTGTCTGTTCATATCTTCTGCCCATTTTTGGATATGATTATCTGTTTTGTGTGTGTTGAGTTTGAGAAGTTCTTTATAGATCCTGGATATCAACCTTTTGTCTGTACTGTCATTTGCAAATATCTTCTCCCATTCCGTGGGTTGCCTCTTTGTTTTGTTGACTGTTTCCTTTGCTGTGCAGAAGCTTTTGATCTTGATGAAGTCCCAAAAGTTCATTTTTGCTTTTGTTTCCTTGGCCTTTGGAGACATATCTTGAAAGAAGTTGCTGTGGCTGATATCGAAGAGGTTACTGCCTATGTTCTCCTCTAGGATTCTGATAGATTCCTGTCTCACGTTGAGGTCTTTTATCCATTTCGAGTTTATCTTTGTGTACGGTGTAAGAGAATGGTTGAGTTTCATTCTTCTACATATCGCTGTCCAGTTTTCCCAGCACCATTTATTGAAGAGACTGTCTTTTTTCCATTGAATATTTTTTCCTGTTTTGTCGAAGATTATTTGACCATAGAGTTGAGGGTCCATATCTGGGCTCTCCACTCTGTTCCACTGGTCTATGTGTCTGTTTTTATGCCAGTACCACGCTGTCTTGGTGATCACAGCTTTGTAGTAAAGCTTGAAATCGGGTAACGTGATGCCGCCAGTTTTGTTTTTGTTTTTCAACATTTCCTTAGCAATTCGGGGTCTCTTCTGGCTCCATACAAATTTTAGGATTATTTCCTCCAGCTCTTTGAAAAATACCGGTGGAATTTTGATTGGAATGGCATTAAAAGTATAGATTGCTCTAGGCAGTATAGACATTTTAACAATGTTTATTCTTCCAATCCAAGAGCATGGAACAGTCTTCCATCTTTTTGTGTCTTCTTCAATTTCTTTCATGAGTGTTCTGTAGTTCCTCGAGTACAGGTCCTTTACTTCTTTGGTTAGGTTTATGCCCAGGTATCTTATGGTTCTTGGTGCTATAGTAAATGGAATCGATTCTCTAATTTCCCTTTCTGTATTTTCATTGTTGGTGTATAAGAAAGCCACTGATTTCTGTACATTGACTTTGTATCCTGCCACGTTACTGAATTGCTGTATGAGTTCTAGTAGTTTGGGGGTGGAGTCTTTGGGGTTTTACATATAAAGAATCATGTCATCTGCGAAGAGAGAGAGTTTGATTTCTTCCTTGCCAATTTGGATACCTTTTATTTCTCTTTGTTGTTTGATTGCCGTTGCTAGAACTTCTAATACTATGTTGAACAAGAGTGGTGAGAGTGGGCATCCTTGTCGTGTTCCTGATCTCAACGGGAAGGCTGCAAGCTTTTTCCCATTGAGGATGCTATTTGCTGTGGGTCTTTCATAGATAGATTTTATGAAGTTCAGGAATGTTCCCTCTATCCCTATACTTTGAAGCGTTTTCATCAGGAACGGATGCTGGATTTTGTCAAATGCTTTTTCTGCATCAATTGAGAGGACCATGTGGTTCTTCTCTCTTCTCTTATTGATGTGTTCTATCACACTGATTGATTTGCGAATGTTGAACCAACCTTGCAACCCAGGGATGAATCCCACCTGGTCATGGTGGATAATCTTTTTAATGTGCTGCTGGATCCTGTTTGCTAGGATCTTGTTGAGAATCTTTGCATCCATATTCATCAGTGATATTGGTCTGAAATTCTCCTTTTTGGTAGGGTCTTTGCCTGGTTTGGGGATCAGGGTAATGCTGGCTTCATAAAAAGAGTCTGGAAGTTTTCCTTCTGCTTCAATTTTTTGGAACAGCTTCAGGAGAATTGGTGTTATTTCTTCTTTGAAAGTTTGGTAGAATTCCCCAGGGAATCCGTCAGGTCCTGGGCTCTTGTTTTTTGGGAGGTTTTTGATCACTGCTTCAATCTCATTACTAGATATCGGTCTATTCAGGTTGTCAATTTCTTCCTGGTTCAATTTTGGGAGTTTGTAGCTTTCCAGGAATGCATCCATTTCATCTAGGTTGCTTAGCTTATTGGCATATAACTGTTGGTAATAATTTCTGATGATTGTTTCTATTTCCTTGGTGTTAGTTGTGATCTCTCCCTTTTCATTCATAATTTTATTAATTTGGGCTTTCTCTCTTTTCTTTTGGATTAGTGTGGCCAATGGTTTATCGATCTTATTGATTCTTTCAAAAAACCAGCTTCTAGTTTCATTGATACGTTCTACTGTATCTCTCGTTTCTACCTCATTGATCTCTGCTCTAATCTTGATTATTTCCCTTCTTGCATGTGGAGTTGGTTTGATTTGTTGTTGATTCTCCAGTTCTTTAAGGTGTAGAGACAGCTGGTGTATTCTGGATTTTTCATTGTTTTTGAGGGAGGCTTGGATGGCTATGTATTTCCCCCTTAGAACCGCCTTTGCTGTATCCCATAGGTTTTGGACCGAGGTGTCTTCATTCTCATTGGTTTCCATGAATTGTTTAAATTCATCTTTGATCTCCTGGTTGATCCAAGCATTCTTAAGCAAGGTGGTCTTTAGCTTCCAGGTGTTTGAGTTCCTTCTGAACTTTTCCTTGTGATTGAGCTCCAGTTTCAAAGCATTGTGATCGAAGAATATGCAGGGAATAATGTCAGTCTTTTGGTATCGGTTGAGTCCTGCTTTGTGACCCAGTATGTGGTCTATTCTGGAGAAGGTTCCATGTGCACTTGAGAAGAATGAATATTCTGTTGTTTTAGGGTGGAATGTTCTGTATACGTCGATGAGGTCCATCTGGTCCAATGTTTCATTCAATGCTCTTATTTCTTTATTAATTTTCTGCTTCGATGATCTGTCTATTTCTGAGAGAGGCGTATTAAGATCTCCTACTATTATTGTATTCGTATCAATATGACTCTTTATCTTGATTAATAGTTTTCTTATGTAATTGGGTGCTCCCATATTGGGGGCATAGATAGTCACAATTGTTAGATCGTCTTGGCGGATAGTCCCTTTAAGAATTATGTAGTGTCCTTCTGTATCTCTGACTACAGTCTTTAGTTTAAAATCTAATTTATCTGATATGAGAATCGCTACTCCGGCCTTCTTTTGAGGCCCATTGGCATGAAAGATGCTTCTCCATCCCTTCACTTTCAGTCTGGGTGTATCCTTAGGTTCAAAATGGGTCTCTTGTAGACAACATATGGATGGGTCCTGTCGTTTTATCCAATCTGCAACCCTGTGTCGTTTTATGGGCGCATTTCGGCCATTCACATTGAGAGTGATTATTGAGAGATAGGTTTTTATTGACATCGTGTTGCCTTTGAAGTCTTTCTGTCTATAGATTGTTTCTGTATTTCTGTTCAATGATATTCTTAGGATTTTTCCTCTCTTATAGGACCCCCCCTTAATATTTCCTGCAGTGTCGGCTTGGTGGTTGCATAGTCTTTTAAGCCTTGCCGGTCTTGGAAACTCTTTATCTCTCCATCCATTTTAAATGTCAGTCTTGCTGGATAGAGTATTCTTGGTTGCATGTTCTTCTCATTTAGTACTCTGAATATATTTTGCCAGCCCTTCCTGGCTTTCCAGGTCTCTGTGGAAAGGTCTGACGTTATTCTAATGGGCTTTCCTCTGTATGTAAGAAGCTTCTTTGTCCTAGCTGCTTTTAAGAGGGTCTCTCTTGAAACAAAATTCCCCATTCTAACGATAAGGTGCCGTGAGGACTTTCGAGAATCTAAAATCTTGGGAGGAAATCTTTCTGCCTCTAGTACATCCAAGTTTAGAATTCTTTAACTGTGCCTGGTCAGGGATCATGGGGTGAGGTGGCAACAAAGGGGGCCTTGAGGAACTGGAAAGTCTCAGACAGGGGTGTCGTTGGTTGGGGTGACTGTCAGTTGGCAAGGACTTGGAGCTGCTGGGGCACCAGGCAAGAATGCATTCTGTCAGTCACAGATAGCTGGCATTCAGGAAACAGTGAAGTTGAAGAATAAAGCACAATCATGAACTGAGTGGATTGTCAGAATACAGCCCAGGAATTATAAGGAGGGTAGGATCCTTCCTATAGTTTCAGGGTGGGAAGTGAGCCAGGAAGTCTGGGAAGTAGCAGTGTGGGAAGCAATGGGGAGAGCTGGGAGCTAGGCATCCCTGCTTGGGGCCCTTGGCACGTGTCTCCAAGTGGGGATGCCTTTCCAGCATTGCTCGAGGAATTTACACACTTTCTCAAATTCCAAGTAAAATCAGTAAATCATGAAAATAAAGTGAAGTGTTGTAATTTTCCTGTGAGAAATGAAGTTTAATAATCAATGGAGGGATATTACTGGTTTGAAGGAATCCATTTATGTCAAACAAAAACAAGAACAAAAAACATGGACACACAATGTTGAAAATGAAGGTCAGCATTTCTAGGAAAAGGACAGAGCAGTCAGGAGAGAAGCAGTCATGGTCTAAGTAGTCATTCTTGCTTATGTCTCTATGTTATAACTGTGTATCTGTAGCCCTGGCTGCTGTGAACCTAAGTCACTTCTGCAAATAGATATTGGAAGTGTATAGGCATTGGAGTGCTTGGGTGACTCAGTCTGTTGAGCCTCTGACTCTTGATTTCCAGCTCAGGTCAGGATCTTGGGGTTGTGAGATTGAGCCCTGTGTCAGACTCTGCGCTTAGCATGGAGTCTGCTTGAGATTCTCTCCCTCTGCCCCTCTACTCCCTGTGCACTTTGTCTCTCTCTCTCTCGCTCTCTTTCTTTCTCAAATAAATAAATAGATCTTTAAAAAAAAAAAGCGTATAGGCATAGTGTACTTTTTTCAAAAACCATGAGTGATGTTTCAAGATAAAAGTTTTTGAAACAAAAGTAAGTTCTTAAATTGGCCATTTCAACTTGTAAATCCATATGGTACTGTTAACTTTGCTAGGAGATCCAAATATTACATTATTCAGATGCTACCACATAATGTTCACCCTTGTTTTCCAGTATTTGAATATTTGGTATAGACTGTAGTTTCTTGTAAATGCTACTAAACTAAATACTTGTTTTTGTTAAACGTAGTTGTAGATATCTATAATAATGAGTGGAGAGTATAAAGAATGTTGGAATTTTTTAAAAGATTTTATTTGTTTATTTGAGCAAGAGAGAGAGCATGAGCAGGAGAGAGGGGCAGAAGAAAGGGAGAAGCAGTCTCCCCGCTGAGCAGGGAGCCCCAGGACCCCAGGATCATGACCTAAGCTGAAGGCAAACACTTAACCGACTGAGCCACTAAGGTGCCCTGAATGTTGGAAGTTTTTTAAGAGACTTACAGTTTTGAGATTTTGCAGGAATTCCATGATCTCATTCTGAATCTCATATCTTTGGGGATTTTAGGAACACTAGCATGAGCTATAGTCCCTTTCCAGGAGAAGCCAGAACCATGGTATAGCCAGCACAGCCTCTACAGAGGAACACTGGGAATCTGTGGAACTGGATGGAGACTGGTGAGAATGAAAGACGGCCACTGAAGGTCAACCAGATGCCTTAGGTGTGAGCATGCTGGGAGCCCCACTGTCTTCAGAAAACCAGCCTAATGTGGTGGGGCCGCCAGTTCTCAAACAATGAAGCTTCTCTGGGATGTTCACATTGGCTGTGTGTGAGAGCACAGCCAGGTGTTTCCCACTGCAATTCAAGAGATGGGAAGCACAGGACAAACCGGAAGGCAGATCCTATAACAGCAGCATGTAGAAATATGTTTACATTATGGCACTCACCCAGAATCAAGACAGGAAGCTTAAGACCGGGAACTCAGGTTTCTGGCAGATTCTTCCCAGGGTTCTAAGTACTTTCTTAAGCACTTCTGATTTTTATTTAACCATATATATTTAATTTAATTATTAACTAAAAAATTTAAATATATTTAATCATATATGTGTATGTAAATGTATAGGGTATGTATATGTGTATGTATATATCTCCTTTGCTCTGAAGTGAAGTAATTGAACCACTTCCAGGTTGTCATTCTCCAGACCCTTAAACCTGAAGCCCACCTGCATTTGTGGTCTGGCTTAGTTCAGCACTTTATGGACTTAGACTATTTAGTCCTTACTTAACTTGGGTAAAGTTAGGCATTATTGTCTCCAGTTTGCAGCTGAAGAGGTAAGGATTCAGTGAGTTAAAGTCACTGACCTTCGAGTTACCCTGTTCCACAGTGGCAGAACTGGTGGTCAAGCCCAGACCTGCCTGACCCTCCAAACCTTGACACCTGACCACTATGCTCCAGGCCAAGCTAAATCACCTGGTGCTTCCAGCCATCGAATCTTAGGTTTTAGAAGGTCCTTCGAGAGATCAGAGGCAGCCTATCCCTCACCTATAGGCAAGATGTTTGCATTCCCCTATTGGAGATGATCTGCCCAAGGCATTAGCTTTTTGCATGTGCTTTGCACATAGCCAAGGAGTAAAATGTAAAAGAGAGGCTGGAGCCTTGCAGTTCCTTCTGTTAAATCGTGCTGCTCCATTAAGAATGGACAGTTAAGCTTAATGGATCAACAGATAATTTGAAAAGGTCATTGCAGACCAGACCTGTCCTTTGTTCCTGCCCTTGTTTGTCAGATCACTGCTTGGCATAAGGGACCATGGTTGTGTTCCAGTCCGCCCGTGCCGTGAGGATTCTTCTTCCGGCCAGATTATTTAAAATCAGGTGCATGAATCTGGCTGCTTTCCTGGTAACTGTGGTCTGACTCTGGTGTGTTCATCTTCCAAAGACAGACAAAGCTGCCTTCAGAACACTTGGGGCAGGATGCTTGTTTGCCAGCACAATAGCAAGGGTGTTCTGTATGACTGGAATGATACTGAAAAATTAACTTTTCTTACCCATCAAGGTCTTTGACCCTTTATCCTCACCACGGTTTCTGAGGCAGAGATCTGGTGCATTTTGCTCATGTCCTTTGTCCCCCCACTTTTGAGTGGGAAGAAAGGTGCAGGTGTTCCCAGTGTGTCTTCTCTGTACCAGCCCCGCCCCCGCTGAACAGCATCTCAGGCTGGGGTGAAGATCTCCCAATTGGGGCTCCAACACATGCCTTCTCTTTATCCTCAGGTCAAGCCAGTCTCTGTGATGTGGGCCACCTGGTACTTGTATATTCAAGGCCCGTTACCATTCAGAGGAACTGGAGTTTGTCCAGTCACGTCCAGTGTGGCCTTTCTTTTGGCCTTCATGTATGAGCCCCAATAAAAAGGGAGCTAATGAAAAGGACTCAAATATGATCTGAAAAAGGATTGGAGGCTTGAAAGATATGATTTAATAAGAAAAATGAAAACAGCTAATGATAGGTTAACTGCTAAATTATGGCCACTGCTGACTTTCTCTTCCATAACAATAGTGAATTATGTTTAATGGTACTCAGAGATCTTTCAGTTTCCCTGAATTATCACCAGGGGAAAATTAACCTCCTTTTGTGTATCTGGTAGATTTGACCTTTGGGGAGAGGAAGAGGGACAATTTAGAACTGCAGTGAAAGAAATCATAGAATTATAAAGAGGGGGTGGGAGTAGGATTCAAATGAGAAGAAGAAGAAGAAGACATTAAGGATGAGGGTCTAGAGAGGTAACTACCAGTCAGCTTTCATGAACCCATGGTTTCCATGCCAGGAGAAAACAGGGGAGCTTGGCACCAGCCTTGAAACTGAACACCGCCCCTCTGTAACAAGCATCCAGGTTGAGAAGCAGGACATGACCAGCTTCCAGAAGCCACTCTTGCTCCTTCTAGTCCCTGCTGCTCAAAAATAAGGCCAAACTGCTTTTAGCAACACCATCAGTTTGGCCCATCTTTGAACAATAGAATCATACAGTATATTCTCTCTTGAGTTTGGCTTCTTTTGATCAATATTGTTTTGAGATTCATCTATTTGATACATGTAGTTATGGGTTGCGTCTTCTCATTGCTCCACAGTATTCAGTGTATTCTGTTGTCTATATGGGCATCTGATAATTCACAGTTGGGGTTGTTGCAGATACTTCCACCGAGAGCATTCTGTCTTGATTTGACCATGGGGACGTATTTCTGTTATGTACATACTGAGGAGTGGGATTTCGGGTCATAGGCATGAATGTATTGCTAGGTCAGATATTTTCAAATGTTTTTCCTGAGTTCTTGCATCAGTTCACACATATAAAGGATCTGATTATTCTGTGTCCTCATCAGAACTTGTATTTTCTGTCTTAATATTGGCCATTCTGGTGGCTAGTAGGTGCTAATATCACGAGAGAAAGCTGAGGCAGACTGGTGCCCAGTATTCCTTATCTTACAAGTGGCAGAGCTGGAGTTTATACCTTCCAGGGTTCATGCTCCCCACATCTGCTCCCCCCTCATTATCCTCCTTCCTCCCAGGAGATGCTTCATATCCTGTGATGACTCACATTGGTCAGCCCAGGCCAGCCACAACACTGATAACTCCATCAGCCTCTGTATCTTAGCAAAATCTCAGCCACCAGCCATCCAATTGTCAAACCAATTTAAAAATGTAATTTCTGAAAAAAAAAATGTAATTTCTGGACTTGGGAGAGCTGTGTGTTGCCCACAAATCTCACTTTGATCTCCCATTTAAAATTCCAAATCCCATGAATGAATTTCCCAATGAGCCATGCAATCGGCTCACTTTTGGTTCATCTCTTTGTCTTTGTTGATCAACCTCTGAGGGAAGAGGACAGCCAGTTCCATCAAATAGCAGGAAAGGAGCAACCAGTTCCCAGTGGAGCCTTCCAGCAGGGAAACAATCAGAATGGGCAACATTCTCGCATGATAGAGTCCTTTCTGCAGACTCTCCTTGTGGAGGCTGTGGGAAAATGGACCAGACATGGCAAATAGGCAAGGAGTAGTTTAAAAAAAAAAAAAAAAAAAAAAAAAAGCAGGATCTAAAATGTTATGACTGTTGAAGTTATATCTAATAAAACATACAGGTGTACCTGAACATGTCTTTAAACCAATAGTGATTGCTTTAGGTTGACCAGATAGTGCCTGGGTTTATAGTCTCTTTTGTATTTCACGGAACTTTTGCAAATTGCTTACATTTGTTTTGTAAAGAAAAAAATTCAAATTTATAGTATCTGGAAAGACATTTTTCCTTTCATGTTTTTGCTGCTAATATTTGGGGGAAATAACTTAGAATTGTAATCACTTGATGCTCTGGAATCATTATATTTAAAAATCACAGAAACATCATGTAATGACTAATGGTAAGTTAAGACATTGAAATGAGTAACAGCAGCCAGTATTCCAATGAGGAAATGACTCTATATTAATAAAACAGGACCTATTCCAGATGTAGAATTGAGGATATTATAATCTCTGTGTATGGATAGTATAAACGTATCAATGGATATGCGTATGCATCTGTGTGGGTGCATATAGACGTTACTCAAATTCTACTATACACACTGTATATGTGTATATTTTTTATCAGTCTGTTTATAGTATTAGTCTCCTTCTTTTTAAGATAGAGAGGTATGCTAAGAAACTGGTAAGTAAAATATGTATAATATGGGTATAATAGTAGATAGATGTTAGTCAATAAAATATATATGCTCAAGTGCACATTGTGTATGTGTATGTTTTCATATAGGTGAGTCATACATATACAGGTCTGCATGGAAATACACAGAATAATGTAATGTCATTGTTTTGGTTTTCTTGCTTTTTTTTTGGTGATGGTGTTAAGAATAGTTTTTCCTTTATACTTGATTGTATTTATAGAATTTTTTATGATGAATGTGTGTTTAAGTTAAAAGAATCATAAGGTCTTAGGTAGAGTTTGAAACTTATAAGTCTCCTTTCTAAGGTGGGTAAGGACGCTATGAAGAAAAGGCAGTGTGGTGGAAAGATATTGCTGTTACCATTTTTCAAAGGATCATTGAACTGTATTGTTCAAACCACAGCTCTCTCTAAGTAGATAATACAGTGAAAGAATTTTGAATGTTATATTAGATTTTTTGCCAACAATGAGAATGTGTTCTTGGCTTTGTTCTCTTTTCAGTGTCTGTTTTATTTTCTATCAGATGTATGGATTATTGGTCCTCATTTCTTTACTTGCCGTAACAGAGAGAAAATGAATTCTTTATTCTTTAATGATTTCTTTTTAATGCTCATATGTTCTATTCTACTTGGGTAGATAGTGAGACATCATTCATTTTGTGCATGTATGTGTTTAGTGAACCAAACAAAGGAATAGAAATGTATTAGGCAACAAATAAATATAAATTCACCTTTTAAAATTTATTGGTTTAAAAATGTTTTCTGATTATAAACAAGGGACAAAACTATAAACATGTACAAAACTAGGAAATTAGGAAAAGAACATAGAAACATAAAGTAAAAATTATGCCTAATTGCATACTTTAGAAATACTCTAAAAACAGTGGTAAGTTGCCTTCTAGATAGCTATTCAGCATTTTGGGTACTGTTGAGCTACATGGTATGCATTGCTGTATTCTGGGGAAAAGTTTGAGCAGGACAGACAAGATCCTGCCCCCACATAACTTACCATCTACCTGGCTGTCACTGGGTGTGTGTGTCTGTGTGTGTGTGTTTAGAAGGATATGCCAAAGGCAGGAGAGAGAGTGGAGAGAGCAAAACAGAAAAGTCCTCTGTCAGTTTAGTGTGAAAAATGCTGTTATGGGGAAAATGTGGTCTTCTAAAAAGTCTGTGCAAGTTTATACACATACATGCCTACAAAAATGCACAAGTTTGTGCATGTGTATATACAGTAAAAGATTTTTAAAAAGCAAGATGTCATTCTATATAATGTTTTCCCGTCTTAATAGTCTATTAAGCAGTGTTCTATGTGATCAGATATGGCTATGTTCTATGATATTGTAGTATCATTTTACATCACATCATATCATATGCATGCTTCTTAATCTATTTAACCATTCTTTGACTATTGGATATTTGGGATATTTATGATTTTTATGATATAAATAATGCTGCAGTGAACATCCTTGTATATCATGAAATTTTGTCATCTACTCCAATCTTTTCTCCTTAAAATCTATTCCTGAAAACAGAATGACTGGCTTAGATGTGTGAAATTAAACTTTTCCAGGCTATGGGACATACCACCAAGTTGGTTTCCAGAGGGTTGTGCCAGCCACCTACCCATTTTTTGCTCACTGGTGAAATGTTTCATGTTTGCTCCTTCTGAAACGTGTGGACAGCATCCAAGGGAATACGCCCTGTGTTGAGATCTTTATGGCAAGTGCTGTTTGGCAAGAAACTCTTTTTATTGTTAATTAAGCAAATAGAGCTCAGTTCCACCTGCAACATAACAATATTAGTAGCCTTGTGGACTTAGTATTTCTCTATGCATTCAGAATAGGAAATGGCTGTTAAATAGGAAATGGCAGGTCAGAATAACAAAAGAGAGCCATGTCACTGGGGTTTCCTTTGATCCCAAGTGTCAGGCATGGAGGGCAGAAAGGATCACCTTCAACTTCTAAGAAACAATCAGCTCTTGAGACTTTGTGCCAGAATAAAAATTCTGTTATATGAACCCTGCTAAAAACCCTCTCCTAGTTTTGAGCAGTTAGGTCTGGCGTGTCAGATTTTTGGATTTTATAAAAATAGGAATTAACAAACTTCCCTTGTGTTTTAGATATATCAAAATCAACAAAGAGAAATAGCTTTTAAAGATTTTATTTATATATTTTGACAGACAGAGATCACAAGTAGGCAGGCAGTCAGAGAGAGAGAGAGAGGAGGAGGAAGCAGGCTCCCTGCTGAGCAGAGAGCCCGATGCGGGGCTTGATCCCAGGACCCTGGCATCATGACCTGAGCCAAAGGCAGAGGCTTTAACCCACTGAGCCACCCAGGTGCCCCGACAAATAGCTTTTAAAAAATTAAATGAGATGCTTGTTTGCTCTGAACCAATACTCTGCCTATGGACATGAGGATGGAGTGTCCATATGAGCACTCTTTGCTGATGACCTTGACCCTGGAGCTCTGTAGGTCCATCTGGCCTACACACACCCATGACTGGGACTGTGTTTAGGGAAGTGAAGCAATATTAATGCTCTCAAAGTTTTCTATCCCTGATTTGGATGAGCTATAGCTCATTAAACTTTTGGACATAACTGCTTTGATGACTGACCACAATTTATGATAACATTCTCATTTGTTCTACATTTTTATAAACCCTACCCTTTGGTTTAATATTATTAATGTTTTATGGCAGTCCCATCCAGTGAGGAAAAAATAAGTAGCAAACACCTTGCCATTGTTTCCTGTGCTTTTTGCCAGGCAGAGGTCCCATTTAAGGAGCAGGTCCTGAAGGTGAAGAGGAAATGAGTGTCCCCTCAGTACTGGGGGAAGGCTCTCAGTGGACGAGGACTGCACTGGGGTGGGCTTGAGGCAGCAGGATTGTGTGTTGTGGTGCCTCTGCCTAGTGCTTCAAGTTTGACAACTGTCATTGCCTCCTTCAGTAATCCAGTAGGAGACCACTACTGCCCTGTGAGGTCAGTACATTCCCCTGGAATTACCTCTTAATTAGCTTTTCTGGTGCTTAATCATCAGAAGCCTTATTTAATATCTAGGCAGAGTAGGTTAGTACTGGATGGGATTTCTTTTATTAGCAATAAGATAAGGTCTCTTGGAGCCCGTTAAATCAATTCTCATTAGACAGTGATTCATAGGACTGAGAATTCACCAGCACTCTGCTGCCTTTATGTTGCAGTTCAGCATTTAGATGGGCTTTGTAGAGATACTCAAGTTTAATGGACTCTGGACTCTGACGTTTCAATATGCCCTAAATTTGTGAAGCTTTGCAGAAGTAGTATGTTTTGTGTTTATCCATGTGTTGTACGGAGAAGAGAAAGAGAGGAACCAGGATGTTTGGAGCACAAACCAGGGCTCACCTGAGTATTCACACTCCCATCCTAAACAGTCACATAAAAAACCAACAACAACAACAACAAAAATTGTGGACAGAAATTTGAAAATGCCACGTAGTGTGCATTAGAGCTATTAAAAATCATGCTATAGAGGTGCCTGGGTGGCTCAGTTGGGAAAGTGTCTACCTTTGGCTCAGGTCATGATCCCAGGGTCCTGGGATAAAGCCCCAAATTGGGATTCCCCTCCCTCCACCCCTGCTCTGCTCAGCAGGGAGCCTGCTTCTCCCTCTCCCACTTCCCCTGCATGTGTTCCCTCTCTCACTCTCTCTCTCTGTCAAATAAATAAATAAAATCTTAAAAAAAAATCATACTACAGTAGGCTTGTACATTACTAGATGAAAGTATAAATTGTTATTTGCTTTATGGAGAACAATGTGGCTGTAATTATCAAAATTGCAACATGGGTGGCCTATATCCTAGTGATTTCATCATCACTGAGAACTATCCTGCAAATATACTTCCCACATTTGAAATAGCATATTTGAAGTTATAGCTTTAAAATTCTTTAAAGTACATACCACTGAGTTATTGGGAAAATAAACGATGGCATATCTGGACAATGGAATGTTACATTGTTGTCAGAAAGAATGAGGGAGGGCACCTGGGTGGCTCAGTTAGTTAAGCCACTGCCTTCAGCTCAGGTCATGATCCCGAACTCCCGGGATGGAGTCCCACATTGGGCTCCCAGCTCTGCAGGAAGTCTACTTCTCCCTCTGACCTTCTTCCCTCTCATGCTCTCTCTCAATCTCTCTCTCTCTCAAATAAATAAATAAAATCTTTAAAAAATAAATTAAAAAAAGAATGAGGGAGGAAGCACTGTATCTACACTGACATACAAAGATCTTCAAGATATGTTAAGTAAAAAATTAGTTTTAGGGCAATGGAATGATACAATTCTATAAAAAATTAACAAAAAATTTTTAAGGAATACAGAAAGAGACAGAGACGGAAGGGGAGCGGGAAGGGGTGGGGGAGGGAGGAGAGAGAGTCTATTTATGTGTGAAATATCTCTGGAGGGATACCTGGGAAACACACAGCTTGACTGTGGTGAGTGGGAATTGGATAGGTCAAGGCAGAATTAAGGGGGAGACCTTTCATTGTAAACTTTTCTATACCATCTAAATTTTAAACCATGTCACTGTAAAACAATTGTAAATGAAGCCTAAAAACATTCAGAAGTGTGTTAATTGTTCATGTGCTATTGTTGGATGAATGTTAAGGGTTCATCAGAAGTTTATTTCCTTTTCCCTAAGTTTTAAAATAATACAGTTGCGTGTATACTTGGAAGAAGTATTGTTCATGAGTTTCTACTTCTAGGCAGGGCACTGAGAGAAATATTTATTTATTTATTTATTTATTTATTAAAATATTTTATTTATTTATTTGACAGAGAGAGAGGGAGAAACAGGCTCCCCACTGAGCAGAGAGCCCGATGCGGGGCTCGATCCCAGGATCCTGAGATCATGATCTGAGCCGAAGGCAGAGGCTTAAACCACTGAGCCACCCAGGTGCCCCGAGAAATATTTATTTTTCTCCTTTAAAATTTTTTTTGTATTTGAGTATAGTTGACACACAATGTTACAATAGTTCCAGTGTATAGCATAGTGACTTAATAAGTTTATTTGCTATGCTGTGCTCGCCACATCTGTCATCATAAAACACTGCTACAGTATCACTGACTATATTTCTTGTGAAGAGATATTCATTTTTATGTTTATTGTCCATCACTGTGTGACCCTGAATCTTCATACACATATAAGTAGACTTCATTAATGTTTTGCTGGAACCTAATTCTTCTGTTCTTATGGGATAGTGAGTTGATAAAATAGTAATATTTTATAAAGTCTTGACTGGTACATCTAGAAGAGTCTCTAAGATTTGGTTGGGCCCCATCAAAGGAGTTGCATAAGGTCTGCAGCTAGTCAGGGATGCCTGGCTGTTTTTGTGGGTTTTTCTGTTTACCTTAAGAATATATTTTTGGCCTAAGAAATCACAATCATACCTATGCATTTAACTTCATTCCAAAGGCCTGTCAAAATAATAGACAAGCCAGAAACAAGGGAGTAGCTTCTAGTCCTCCACCCAAAGGATGCCTCAAACATTAAAGAACTCAGAATTACTAAAATTGTCCAGTCAGTTAAAGGGTTAATTAAAAGAGAGACTCATAGCAAGGGAAAACAAAATATAAAACAAATGGTGAGTAACTAAACTTACAAAATTTGAGTTCGTGTTAAATGATTGTTCTTATGATTGTATAACTTAACATGACATCAAAAGTAATTATTGAGACGTTTATAAAAAGCATTAATAATCTAATCTGAATAATAAGGTTGTGATTCTTTTATGTGGTGATGGGTGAAGACCAGAAGAAGGAGGAAAATTACATAGACATGTCTTTGGTACTGTTTTATTCTTTATGATGATAGAGAAAATAGGATTAAATAGTTTAAAACTATGCAGGTTAGGGGCGCCTGGGTGGCTCAGTGGGTTAAGCCTCTGCCTTCAGCTCAGGTCATGATCTCAGGATCCTGGGATCGAGCCCCGCATTGGGCTCTCTGCTCAGCGGGGAGCCTGCTTCCTCCTCTCTCTCTGCCTGCCTCTCTGCCTACTTGTGATCTCTGTCTGTCAAATAAATAAATAAAACCTTTAAAAAAAAATGACACAGGAAGACGAGTATAGTCTCTCAATCAATGCAAATTTGTTAAAGTTATTTACTGAAAAATAAAGACCCTCAAATTTAATAAAAAAGCAGTCAGTCCTATTGCCAGAGGCCCATTTAAACAAAGTAATGTAGGAAAGATAAACATAAAACAATAAATGCAGTGATTGACAGAATTTTAAGATGGTCCTCAAGGTCTACCCCATCCGAACCACCGCCCCCCCCCCACAGCGATTATGTCATGTGATCTGGCACAGCTGACTATAAGGAGAGGGAGTTATCCTGAGGGGCTTGATCTAATCCCATGAGCCTTTTAAAAGCAAGCTTCTCCTCCAGATGATAACAGAAGGGAAAATCAGAGAGATTATAAATGTCACCCAAGGGAGGTTCCCCATCACTGGGATGGCACAGGCCACCTGGCAAGGCCCTGAGAGCAGCCTCTCAGAGGGAAGTCACAGCTTGAAGACAACAGGGACCTCAGTCCTTCAACTATAAGGGAAAAAAATCTGCCAACAACCTGAGGGAGCTTGGGGAAGGATCTTTCGCTGGTCAGTAGCGTCCCCCCAGATGAGGTACAAGCTAACAACACCCTCATTTCAGCCTTCAGAGAACCTGAACAGAGGCCCGAGCTAAAACACCTGGAAGCCCCTAATCCATGGAAATGGAGAGATGCTCCATTTAGCAGCAAAGTGGTATTGCCACCCAGTTTGTGGTGATTTGTTACTAGCAATAGAACGCACACACACATACACACACACCAGTACAGTCTAGACAAGCAAGTCGGCGTGTTGATGTTAATGTCAGACAGGTTAGAATTCACAGCAAGAAGCATTAAATGGGACCAAGTAGGCTTTTTAATTAAGGTTTTTAAATAAGGTTGGTTTGGTGTGAGTTGATTTGGCATTGTAGCTCGTAGCTGTAACTGCAGGGTCTTTGGACATAGCATACTCAATTTTGGGAACCTCAGTGTCTGCCTCTGTGTCATGGCAGTGATATCATGTGCCCCACTCAGGTGACATGAGAACTAAAAGAGATGTACTATCAAAGAAATAAAACGCTTAGCTATCTATAATGCCATGCAATTTAGGTAGTGATTTCTAACTCCTCAGAATCAGCTTTTTTTCCATGAGCCCATCAACCACCTGATTCATTAACTGTCTTTCTAGACTTTTATTAGGCATTGATTTTAGGCTTTATAGTCAAACAAAATCTACCTTCCTCTTTTCTCTCATTGGAAAAGTGGAATACCACTGATCTGACTCAGAGCTCTCAGTGTCTGTCCTTGGAGACTATTGACAATGATTCCAGATCACATTTGCAGCTTTTGTGGGGCCTCCGGATATGACTTGTCCCAGGCAGGCACCTGGAAGTCAGTAAAAAGCACCTGTGTCCCTTTTTGTCTTAACTCATTTTACCTCCTGTCATGGATTCCAGCTTTTTATTTTAACTGGAAAATAGTTTCTTCAATGGAGAAGATGAAAGAAAAAAAGATGTTGAAGCACTCTGATTTTCCCACTAGCATCTGTCAAACAGTGTTATACCATCTGCCCCAAGCAATATTGCTTTTTGTTTCTTATTTCCATTGCCCTATAACATAATCTTAGATACCACTTATTTTGAGTGTCTTAGCTTATTCTGAGTGTTTCTGTAAATATTCTGGTACATCGCTGCCCCCCTTTAAAATATATTTTAAATATTCTCTTCAGAAATATGAGTTCTTTGATGTTTAGTTTGTGCTTTTAAAAATATGACCTCATTGGGACACGATGGCACTTTTCACATGGCCATATTCCATGTTTGTTGGTTTGTATGTATGAATGAATGAATGAATCAGAGACTTTTCCATAGAGCCATACTGGTAATTACTTAAGATTTCTTCCTCTTTCTTCCTTTTCAAGGTCATTCACAGTTCATATTATCAGTTTTCTTTTGTAAATATTCAATTCCTTTCTGGGTTGTATTCCATCATGGACTTGACCTTTTGATGATACACATATATTTTTTTAAGATTTTATTTATTTATTTGACAGAGAGAGAGATCACAAGCAGACAGAGAGGCAGGCAGAAAAAGAGAGGTGGAGGCAGGCTCCCCACTGAGCAGAGAACCTGATGCGGGCCCCGATCCCAGGATCCTGAGATCATGACCTGAGCCGAAGGCAGAGGCTTAACCTACTGAGCCACCCAGGCACCCCGATGATACACATATTTTTAACATATTTTAGAAACATATACTTTCTGGAGGTTCTTTTCTGCATTTGATTACGCCCAGCTTTTCATTTCCTCACTGTTACAAATTCCAAGATGCTATGATCCATTTCTTTCAAGGTGTCTATCTCTTTAGCATCATGGTGACTTTTTCATTTTTGGTATTTGGCTTCAGCTGGGATAGCCAAGGATGACTGAGTCTCTTTCCTTTGGTCTTTCATCCTAAGCTCCTTCCCTAGTGGGTAGCCTCAGGATTTCAAGAAGTCATAATAAGTAGAAGCCACAAAGACTTGCTGCAAAGGATCAGGGTAAGGCTAATAGACTCCAACCGTTGATGAGAGATTCTGCCAAGAACTGGTGATCAGATCTAATCTACTGTATACGCTATTTGTTACCCAGTTCCACTTATTTTCCCAGTAGTTGTTGATGGTATTGGGTTTACATGACACATAAATAAAAAACAAGTAAAAGTGGTAGAATCATTAAAATCTTGAAACCATGTATTCTTTCTGATGCTACCTTTTTGTTTTCCAGCTTAGTGCTCTTGAGCAGAAATCCTCCTTCAGTAGGTGCTTTGGCTCAGAGAGACTGGTTAATAGTGACCGACTTATTTAATGTATCTTGGAAACACAGACCAAGGAGCAGCAGCCATCTTGGTCCCTTCTTTCCAGGAGCCTCAAGAAGAAAGTGGCTTTGTCACAGATAGGTGCATTTAATCTGCCAGTGATTTAGTTTCAGGTCACTGATCTAATGTGTACTAATTTCAAAATTTGATGTGATGTGAAAATAAAACTCAAGTCCTCTTAGCTCCATGGATGGTGTAGGACAGTGATCCTTACTCCTGGTGACTGGAGCCATCTAAACAGCTTTTTAAAAACTCTGCTGTCCAGAGTTTGTCATGTAATTGGTTGGACAAAGGGATGGACTTGATGGAATTCAGATGAAAATATATTTTTAAAACTCCCAGATGGTTCTAATGTGCACTCAGAATAGAGAAACCCTGCTTTAGAGCAGGAGTTACCTTTTCCTGTTAAGGGCCAGAGAGCGGATATTTTAGGTTTTGCAGGCCATAAGGTCTCTGTTGCAACCACTCAACTCTGCCTTTGTAGCACAAAAGCAGCCGTAAGCCAACATTGTAAAGAATGAGCATGTGTATGTTTCCATAAACTTTATTTATAGAGATTAAAATTATGATTTCTTGTAATTTTCTTTTTTTTAGTTTTTTAAAAAATTTTTAAAGATTTTATTTATTTATTTGACAGAGAGAGAGAGATCACAAGTAGGCAGGTGGGGCGGTGCGGGGGTGGGGGGGAGAAGCAGGCTCCCTGCTGAGCAGAGAGCCCAATGCGAGGTCAGTGATTCATCATAATACCCAGTGCTCATTAAATCAGGAGCCCTCCTTAATGTCCACCATCCAGTTAACCCATCTCCCCCTACTCCCAGCAACCCTGTTTGTGTCCTGTGATTAAGAGTCTCTTACGGTTTTCCTCCCTCTCTGATTTCATCTTCTTCTATTTTTTCCTCTCTTCCTCTATGATCCTCTGCCTTGTTTCTTATATTCCACATATGAGTGAGATCATATGATAATTGTCTTTCTCTGATTGATGTATTTCACTTAGTAAATTTATAGATGCATGTGCAATCATAACTACAACCCAGTTTTAGACTATTTCCATTACCTCCCTAAAGATCCCCTGTGACTATTTGCACTCAGCCTCTTCTCCCACCCTAGCCTCAGGTGACCACTGATCTACTTATCTTTGTAGATTTGCCTTTTCTGGGAATTTCCTTATGGCATTTCATATACATAGAATCATACAATATATCATCTCTTGCATTTGGCTTCCTTCATGTAGTGTGCTATTTGTGAGTTATTTCATGCTGAAGGTGCATGAGTCTTTTATTTCCTTTCTATTGCTACATGGTATTCTGTTGTGTGGAACTACCACATTTTGTTTGTCCATTCAATAAATAGATTGTTTCTATTCTTTAGCTAATATGGATAATGTTGCTGTGAGGAGATTCCTCTTTATTCCTCCTTTGTTAAAAGTTTTGTCCTGAGGGGCGCCTGGGTGGCTCAGTGGGTTAAGCCGCTGCCTTCGGCTCAGGTCATGATCTCAGGGTCCTGGGATCGAGTCCCGCATCGGGCTCTCTGCTCAGCAGGGAGCCTGCTTCCCTCTCTCTCTCTCTCTCTCTGCCTGCCTCTCTGCCAACTTGTGATCTCTCTCTGCCAAATAAATAAATAAAATCTTAAAAAAAAAAAAGTTTTGTCCTGAAAGAATATTGGATTTTGTGGAATCCTTTTTTCACATCTATTAAAATGATCATGCATTTTTTTGTCCTTTCCCCACTAATATGTGTGTAACATTAGTTGATTTTCGAATGTTACAAACTTAGTCATGGTGTATAATCCTTTTTATGTGACCCTAGATTTGGTTTGTAATATTTGTTAAGGATCTTTGTGTTTGTATTCCTAAGGATATTGCTCAGCATTTTTCTTTAATTATGATATCTTTGTGTAACTTTGCTTTTTGGCATTTGGTTTTGACCTTGTAGAATGAGCTGGAAAGTGTCCTTTCTTCCTCTGTTTTCTGTATGCAGTTGTGAAAGATTGGTAGGAATGAATTTTCCCACTGTTTACCTAGCAAAATCTTGATTTTGCCTTGTTTTTTGAAGGATAGTTTTGCTGGATACTGATTTCTTGGTTGATAAGAATATGGGAACAGCTAGGGTCCTTTCCAGTCTCTGCCGAGTGTGTGTGCAGCCTTGCACTTGGGCACAGCTTTCCAGAGCCCTAGGCATATATGGACGTTGGTCATTATCCACTGTGGCTTCCTCGTGTGTCAGGTCTTCTTAGTAAATTTCCAGCCTGTCTGCTGCTCTGTTGTTTGGCCCAAATAAGATCACGGCTTTTATCTTTCTCCATTCTTCTGTCTCTGGGATTGCTGCTATTTTTGATAATGCCTTAGGACATGAGGTTTTGTTGTGCTTTGCTCCAAATCAGATTGGCTTCCTTTGGCAGCAAAACCACAGGTTTTCATGGCTTGCTTCACCTTCATAGAATTAACAACTGCTGAGTGGGGATGGGGGTGTGTGTGTGGTGGGGGTCTGCCCCAAGCTAAGATGTACAGACTCAGCTCTTCTTACCTGAGGCTCCATAGTGTTATTTGAATAAATGAACTCAATTTGCCTTCTCAGTTGTGCCTTTGGATAACTTCCAGAGTCCTGAAACAGTTGTTTTTAACAATTTCTTTTTCTTTTTGCTTTGGAGTTTTATCACTGCTTTTGGAAGAATGTTTTGTTTGTTTGTTTGTTTGTTTGTTTTTTAAATTTTGAGTTTAATCATTGGGGATTTGCCAAGCTACTTACACTGCCATTCCAGATGTCCTGTACTACAGTGTTGTTTTTTTTTATCACTGATCAATGCTTCCTTTTTTAGATAGCTTATGGAAAACCTATTTTTCTTTTGTTACTATCAATAAAATCTGTAACAGGTTTATTGGCTCAAGAAAACTTACTGGATTTTATTTATGGTCTTCAAACATGCTACTAAAACAGCAAGAGGATTTGTGTGGAGGAATGAAATTTTAATATGAAACAATGAAGTGTTATTCAATATATATGTATATTATATATGATATATATGTTTGTGCATATACATATAAGTATATATATATGCTTATACATATAAACATCTATAATATATAACATACGTATATGTTTTATATACATATATTTTTTATGTATGTACTAGATTGAGCAAGTGTAACGGAGTTAAATAGTTTCATGTATAAAATAATTTTCTCTCTGTGTGGCTGTCTAGCTGGCAGTGTCTAGCACGACCATGGTTGGTGTTCCCTGTCACACACAGAGTTCTTGTTCAGGAGGGCCCTGCGTGAGCCAGAGGAATGAAGAGCCATGAAAAGCAGTTCGGCCTTATCCTCCACGTCCACCAACGTGGGCAGGTTGAGTTGAGTACTCTTGATATCAGGTACAAAAGAGTGGGAGCAGAGACTCTTGGGTACAGTGGACAAAGCAGGAAGTCATGTTAGCTTCCTGTGCCTCCACACATCTCTTGTTTCAGACCCAAGGCAGGTTATTCTCTCCGTCTCAGCATTATCTCTGGGGATGACAAGGACCAGCAGTAGCTGTGACCATGACTTGCTGCTCTCATCTTGGTTACTGGCCCAGGGGACATCAGAGAGTCAGTGGGTATGGGTCTCAGAAGTCTAGTGAAAAGTGGAAACTACTAGACCCACCTCTTGACCATGGTTCAGTCTGTTTATAAGGTCCCCTCCCACCACCCCCCCTTTCTTGCACTTCCCCATCATCCTCCCTAAAGGCCATCGCATCAAAGTGGGAATCACTTCTTGAGTGTTTATTCCTGAGACTCTCTTGTAAAAAAACACGAACCCAGGTAATGAAGTGATGATTTGGTATTACATAGGGAGGCAGAATTCAGGAATAACATGCAGTAAACTGCTTTTGCTGATGACTATGCAATTCTTCTGTTGTCTTTATTTCCCTAATCACGACATTTGTAGTCCATGAGCAGGTTGGCTTGCTTTCCTTTCCTCAGCCAGCAAACAGAACTTTAAGAAATCTGTACAGCTTGGCAGAGGAATAATATTATATAAAGACATGCTGGACCCACAGTGAAACAAGTATGACTAGCTTATATATCCATGAAATGCTATTGGCACCACATACATTTGTTGGATATTTCTTTTGGGAGAGTTCCAGCTGAAAAGAGTCAAGTATTCTGGGGTACCATGTGATGGTTTAACCATAACAGGTTGCTAATTGGGGAATAAAGACTGAGGCAGATGTTGCCTTCAATGTGAGCTTACATAAGCCACATTAGTCAGGGCTCGTTTTAAACAACCGCATTTCTTAGGAAGCTCCTTGTACACCGGATCTTCCTTCTGAAAATCAGTGCCTTCCCCCTCATGAGGGGGACGCTGTGCAGGCAGGAACCTCACGGTGAGGAGGTGAGGAGAAATGTCACTTTGATTGTTGCTGTGCTTTTAAAGTCCCGCTAAATGGAACGGCACTTTGCAATCTCTCAACTCCAGCAGTTTCCTCTTTTCATTCAAATCAAAGCATGCAAACCCTAACTACGGTTTGGATCCAAAATGTTTATCTGGCAGACCTGTGCGAGTTGAATTCTGGAAGGAAATCTAGCTTTAAAGAACTTCTTAGGACATTGTGTCCAGGGTTGAAATCAAGGACCATGTTTCCCACACATGTTTTTCGGGCAGTTTTCCTTGAAGTTCTCGGTTGGTTTGTTTTTGCAGAAGATTGGAGTACATAGGTGGAGGGAGAACGGTAGCAGGAGATCCAGAGAGCAGAGGGACCCACATGCGTTTTTCTAGGGATTTTTACTTTATTCGTTGACACCTCTCTTTTACTTCAAAAAGGACTTAAAGTGGCTTCCTGACGTTACCACATTCAACTGGAAGAACTGGGCAAGTTGGAAGTAGGGGTGGAGAAACAGGAAGAGATGAACCAAGGTTATTCTAGAGCAAATCACTAGGGATCCCTACCATCAGAGGCCCATTTTCCTCTGTTCTGGAGTCTCAATAGGAAAGGAAAGGGTCATCTGCAGGGTGGAGACCCCAGGGGTAGGCACTGGCTTTGCAGAACCAGATCAGCCGTTACACCCTTAGTTCCTGGCCCCCGCCTCTGGAAGGTTCCCGATTTGCATTTTGAATGAACCCCTCTATTTCTAGTTGAGATGCCTAATGTCAGAGGGCCACACAAATGCATCTTGCCCCCCGATTCCATCATGTCTGGTTTGGAATTTGCTTTCTTGACCAAGAACATTTTCCTGTTCTGCTGTGAGGCAGCCCTCTTCATTATGGCGGTCAGCCACATCCTGCAGTAGGACCATTAGGTCAGCATGTGGGGGATGAAAAGGAATTACAGGCAGATATTTCAAGTAGGACCAATGGCATAAGGATATTAAATAGCAGTTACATAGATGGAAATCAGTGTTAAAATTAATCACTATGTGATTCTGTTTCACAAACAGAGAATGAATGGACTTTTTTAAAGGCCAGTTATGAACCACGTAGCATAGCATACTGATTTAGACACTTACGTCTAACCCCCTAGTTCATCTGGGTGCAAAGTGCTCTAGACCTTAAGTGAGTAACTTAACTGCTCAGAGCCTCATTGGCCCATTTGTAAGATGACTGTAATAAAGCCACCTATCCCCGGGTGTTATGAGGGTCAGGTAGGATAATGCACATAAAAACTTAGGTACTGGGTCACCTGGGTGGCTTAGTTGGCTAAGTGTCTGACTCTTGATTTCAGCTCAGGTCATGATCTCAGGGTCGTGGGATTGAGCCCTGCGTTGGGCTCCCCGCTTAGTGGGGAATCTGCTTGAGATTCTCTCTCTCCCTCTGTCCCTCTCCCCACTTGTGTGCGCATGCGCTCTCTCTCTAATACATAAATATATTTTTTAAAGATTTTATTTATTGAGGGGCGCCTGGGTGGCTCAGTGGGTTAAAGCTCTGCCTTCAGCTCAGGTCATGATCTCAGGGTCCTGGGATTGGGCCCCGCATCGGGCTCTCTGCTCAGCAGAGAGCCTGCTTCCTCCTCTCTCTCTGCCTGCCTCTCTGCCTACTTGTGATCTCTCTCTGTGAAATAAATAAATAATTTTAAAAAAAAGATTTTATTTATTGACACAGAAAGAGAGAGTACAAGCAGAGAGAGGAGCAGTCAGAGGGAGAGGAAGAAGCAGACTCCCCACTGAGCAGGGAGCCTGACGCAAGAACCGATCCCAGGACCCTGAGATCATGAGCTGAGCCAGAGGCAGACACTTAACCGACAGAGCCACCCAGGTGCCCCTAAATAAATAAATAAATAAATAAGATTTAAATATCATCCAACATGTGATAATACCTTATAGATGCCAGTGGTTATTGTGTCTGAACTCCTGAACCTGTTGTTATGACTTTGGACCTTTGGGACTGGCTGACAATGAGAAGGAACAAAATTGCCACCAGTCTGCTGGAAAACAATTTGGCGATTGGGAAGAACCCAGAAACACTAATGGCTATATGTTCTCTGAATTAGAGCTTTCTGCCTTTCAGCAAAGAGACAGAAATGGAGCATCTGTAAAATTCAGTCTAATGTGGGAGTTCTCTGTGGGTGAAAGGAAGCTGTTAGCCTGTCCAGACATACCCAGCCCATCTAGGAGGGCCTCAATTGTCCTGCAAAGGGAGGGGTTCAAGGACTCTGTGCAGTTACCTCTGTAGAAGACGTTGCTTCCTCCACCTGGGATTTCTAGTGTTGGAACAAGGGGCCAAAGGCACCCCAAAGTCTTAGGGAATCACGCCTCACGTCTTTGGGCTTCAACTTGCTGACTGGCCATGACTTAGAATCACTGTGTAGGAAGACGGAAGAGTCTTTGCCAGCCCATTTCTGGCCAAGACACTTAGATAGATGCCAAAAATCACTCGACTTGGAAACTGCTTGTGTGTCAGAGTAGAATTATGGATGATTAATTTTTTTCAATTTAGCTTTATATTATAAAGCTATCATGCCTCAGTGTCATGAGAGAACAGTTACACGTAAGACAGACAAAGCAGAAGTAAATTGATACAGTTGTATGCCTGTAATCGGATAGCTCATGCATGAGAGGGCCTGAGATCTACATGTCATAGGAATGTAAAGAGGGAAAGCATACACTTTGTGTTAAGAAAAGCCTGGATTTGAATCCAGCCTGAGCACTTTGCAGAGTGGCTGGTGCCAGGTCACGTCCTCTCCGATCATCAGTCTCAGGATGGGCGCTGTTGAGCTGACTTAACAGCTGCTCATACCAAATGAAATGCCGTGTGTGAACTGCCTGCCAGAGCCAGTTTCCGTCCCTCCTCCCCAGCCAGGTTGGGGGTTGGGGGGTGTTTGATGGTGTGAGGAGTGAGCTGTGAACAGTTGGTCAAGATTAGTGATAGAGCGTTAAAAAGGGGGATGACTTCCACTGAGTTTCCCATTAAGCTCATCTGGTTTCCTTCTATCCGTCGGTCCATGCTTCACCTTACTACTTATTCCAGCGCTCACGCATTCCTCCATTCACCTGCCTATCCGGCCCTTCTTAGAGGGTGTCCTGCAGCGTGCAAGGTGCCACTGATACAGAGGCGAACCAAACAGCCAGGGCACAGAGGGTGCCTTCGTGCTTACACACTCGTGTTTAAATATAAAATCGTGATCACACTGAACCCACAAAGCTTCTTCCTAGAATCACAGACACCAGGAAAAGTTTGATGTTCTCCATGTGTCCAAAATCAACATTTATATGTACGTGTCAACATGTGTACGTTTCTGTTTCTGCTGATCACTTATCTGTACTAAAAGTAAAAGCCGTGTTTCCCCCAGGGGCTCGCCTTTGCTCATTGTTTACTGCTTATTTTACTAAAACATCTGCATATTTATACTATGTACCAGAAATCTACATCTTCAGAGATCCGTTATTTTACGCTTATGTTTAGAAGCTACTCTTAAGTGTAAAGCTTGGTCATTAAACAGTTGACTCTCTTCCATTTCCTGTATTCTGTCAGTATATGGTGCTGGGCAGGTCTCCTTGCTTTAGGTTTCTTCTTCCTCTACACATTTACATTTGTGCTGTATGTTGGTACCTGACGTTTCACCCAACGATGCCACCTGATGCATTCAAAATGGCAAAATTTTTGTCTTCATCCTTCTATCCCTCACCCCTCCCTGATTAATTTTTAGCTTTTAATTACTATTATGAGCAACTTGGATTCTATTCTGGTCGTTTCACTTGAGAAGGACCCTTACACGAATGTTTTGCAAAGTATTTTAAGCAGTATGAAGGGTTTTTGAATGGCATACCTGATAACATGGCAAGTAAGAAATTGCTGGCATGAGCTCCCAGTGAAGAAGCAGTGGCATGTTAGCAGTGAGCTGTCCAGTAAAGACACTATGGCGTGGTCCCTCCCAGCTGTGGTATTCTGGCCTGAATTGAGGAGAAAGAACTTCTCCGTTCTCTTAGAGCCTTTTCTATTCATTATTGAGTTGTTCTAGATATATACTTGACATCTGTTCAAGGTCTGTGGTTCCCCTCTTTAAAAACCGGGTGCTATCTGGATGTTAAACTGAGGACAAGATCACTGAGGCCTGAGTGTGATGCTGTTCACTTCAGGGTCAGGCTGCAGAGAAAGCCTTGTCCAGAAGAGCTCTGGCTGTCCAGAAAATTGTCGTGAAACCGATCCAAGGAGCACTTGAAATTATATACTGCTTTGGAGCACACTCTAGTCTGCTGTGGAATCTCAACATAGTTTTTATGGAAGATGACAATTTTTTTAAAGATTTTGTTTATTCATTTGCGAGAGAGAGAGAGGGAGGGAGTGGGAGGAGGGCAGAGGGAAAAAGCAGACTCCTCACTGCACAGGGAACCGGATGTGGGACTAAACCCAGGACCCTGGGATCATGCCCTGAGCCGAAGGCAGATGTTAACCCACTGAGCCACCCAGGTGCTCTGGAAGATGATAATTTTTAAAGAAGCTTAAAACTTTTCTCATAATCTCCAGTTACTATGCACACATCTGATCATGCCAACCGTAGATCTTGGGTCATTTTGATACATACCTTTTCTAGTTTTGAGAGGGAGAAGGACAGGTGTATTTGCTAAATGGGTAATAAAAGGTCAGTTTACAAATTCACAATGTTTTAATGTATATCTCTTGAAATACTTTAAATTTGTACTAAAATTCATATTTGCAACTGAGTCTGAAGTGCAAGGTAAGAATCTGGTAAAGTATTTTATGTATAATTATGTATATTATTATTTAGAATTTTCTTCATGTCTTGCCATAAATCCCCCAAGTGGAAACGTCACATATTAAATTTGTTTTATTGAATTTACTAGTATTTCAACCCAGCTGGAGTCAGCCTTCTTTATGTACATATCTGTGGATCCCAGAAGCCGCTGGGTGAGCTTATTTGAATGATATCTCATACCTTCCTTAACACCATTTTCTGAATGCCACATAGCTGTAAATTGTATGAAAAGAAGCGAAAGCGTTTTATAGAACTAAATGTGATTTTTTTCTCAATTTAAACTTTGTATTCATCCCATTTGGAGCTACTTAAATGATTTGTTGTTGTCCCTTCATCCCCCCAACCCCAAATCAGAGCTAATAATAATAATAAAGTAACAATTTACTTAATTATAGCAATTAAGAATATTTTTAAAATCTCAACACTTTACTTTTCCTAGTAGATATTTGTATCAGGTAGGGTCACCCAGAGGTCCAGAACCAGTAGGGGAAATGTGTGAACACTTATTGCCAGGAGCTAGCTTACGTGATTGTGAGAGCTGGCTGGGCAAGTCCAAAGTACAGGGCCAGCCTTCAGGAAGGCAGGCTAGGACTTATGCAAGAGCTGAGGCACTGTCCACAGGTGGAATTTCTTCTTTCTTAGGGAAGTCTCAGTTCTAGCTTTAAGGCCTCTCAACTGATTGAATCAACCCCACTCAGATCATCTAAAATAATCTCCCGTACTTAAAGTTGACTGATTATGGACTTTAATCACATCTACAAAGTACTGTCATAGTACCATCTAGATTAATGTTTGAATCACTGTGGACTATAGCTTAGCCAAATTGATACATAAAAAGGAGCATCACAATATATAAATGCAGAACATTTCAAATTCAGCAAAACTAATATAGGTTTAATGCATAAATTGTATTTGTTTGATATCAGCTGAAACCAGTTGTTGCCTTGGTGTTGCAATGAAATGCACACTTTGAAAATAAAGTTCAAGTCCCTCCCGTCTACGCCAAGGGGAAGGACACTAGAGGGGTGATATGGGTGGCAGTTGGGTTACTCCAGGATTTCAAAGAAAGTACACCTCAGGACATTCTGTCTTCTCCCCAGTTTCTCGGAACTCACTTTTCTGAAGGGCTCTGAGTCAAGAGGGCGTTCCTTGGCTGTTCAGAATGTGTCTGTTGCTGACTGTGTACTCAAAACAGCCAGGCTTAACCCCAGAAACTTGGAAGCCAGGGGAGGGCACCCCAAATTTTACCAACTATACATGATGTTGAAGGAGTGGCTCCCCAACAATTGTAGGGAACGGGGGTGACAGATACTGGGCATTTGAAACATGACTACTGTGTTTGTTTACTTCTGCTCTACCGCTCAGAATAAAAGCTTCTTGAAGGCACAGAGTATATATATCCTCAGAGCATGTCACATAAATAGCATATGTACAGTGTAGGTCTCAGCAGGAAACAGTATGCTCAGATTAGGATGATTTGAGGAGAGGACCACAAAAAGGCCCATTTATAAAGCCCTAGGGAAATCTTAAATAATATGGTACTCTATAGCCATTACTATCTCCTGCGTGGAATTAGGGGAGGGAGAGGCTACTTTTTTGGGCAGGAGGTGCTGTGACCTCTGGGTTAGGGATGAGGCCAGTTCTCTGGAGAAGGAGCTGGAGGAAGGAAACACCCTGACCCTGAAAAGAGACCACACTCTCCCCCGGCTACGTGTCTGGGCTCCCGGTTGGGCGAAACCACCAAGAATCAGAGGGCCATGGAGTCAGCAGATGCGGTCCATTTGAGTCATTCACCTGGGGGGCACAGTGGAAAGTGGATCAGACGGGCAAATGGAAGATTGTAAAGCCCTCCATTAATGCTCTAGACAGCTTCAGGAGGTGAACTTAAACAAGCTGGGTAAATTCTCTGAGCCTTGCATCTTCTCATTTTAAAATGAGGTAATCATAGTTATGTGGCTAAGTTAATTTAGGGCCAGATAATATATGTAAATTACCCTTAACAACAGGTGCTATTTAATATAAAGCTGATCTTATTATTATTTGTTATATCTGTTATCACTGTTGCTGTTTCACCTAACTCCTAGCATAGGTTCACATGACAGTAGGGAAAGAGGTAAGACATTTAAGAAGGACTGTAAACTCTTTTAGAATAACCATAACATCTTCTGTGTGTATATACTTTAACCTAAATTCTGATGATGAATAAAACAAAACTCCTACTTCTTGTTACCATACATTTTCACTTTTACCTACCTACTCTCCTGGGATAAGAAAGAGAATTAGTAAACTTCCCCACTTTGAATTCCATTCCCCTACCTACTTCATGATGGAGAATCTAAAGACAGGGAAAAAGGCCAAAAGATTTGGGATCAACAGAGAGAAACTGAGATTAACACATATTGCCTGACTTCGCTGTTACAGCACCTCAATGTGATTCTGTAAAAACTGTGAGGACAGGCAGGTGAAGACCGTGAGTGTAGGCATTGAGGTATAATAAATGTGCCCACCTCTCTCATTTCTCTAGAGTATTTATGATTACAATGGAGGATTTTTAGATGTAATAATAGATAGATAATAGTGTATATATAGTAGTAGAGATTGCTATTTACAAATAAATTTGTAAGTTAGATTGTAAGTCAAATAGAAAGCCAAATGGAAACGTCTTAAAATTCTGTCTTGGAAATAATACAAAGGGAATCTGTTGTCTTTGCAAAAAAAGAAATCTGCACCTTCCAGCTCCTGGGCTACTAGTAATAGCATCTGATTTTGAAAGAAATTCTTACTCATTCCTTAGGGCAGACGCTTGGAGCTGTCTACATGGATGAGACTCCTGGCTGTGAATAAAACCAGGTCAGAGGTGTTGCTGTGGTTTATTATATTACACCTATGAATAATTCATGAGCCATCTGTTGACCATAAAGCCAATTAAGGAATTCTAATAAATGCATGATTTCCATTTCCCAGGGTAAAGTAGCATTGGCATTTACAACCTTCCTGAGCAATAAAATGCCAGTAAAAATATAACTGACAGTTATGGGTCTTTGCTATTTCTAAGCATTAATCACCTCAAATCATGTATCTTCACTTCTAGAAGGCTGAGCTACAAAACGCTGGCAATGTGTTAAACCCCAATTACTTCTTATGATACAATATCTTATATTCACATGAGCCAGACTTAATGACTCACAAAGACAATTTGGAATAAATATGGATATTCACCCTGGAATTTTCTCTTTCAATGGCAATAATTATTAACAACACTAGTTTTTTCTCTGAGGTAGTGATTTTTTGGCAGTTTCGTTCTTATTCAAAGTGAACTGAAGATGTGATTATTATAGTGCTGCTATCTTTCCCAGCTTTTAATTGCTCACATATTAATTGATTTTCTTTTTTACTGGGCGAAAGTCGTACTGTATCAGCAGAAGGATATGATTTTGAAGTGTCATTGCCACAAAATGATTTTATTTTTTATTTTTTTAAAGATTTTATTTATTTATTTGACAGAGAGAGCGATCACAAGTAGGCAGAGAGGCAGGCAGAGAGAGAGGGGGAAGCAGGCTCCCCACCCAGCAGAGAGCCCGAAGCGGGCCTCAATCCCAGGACCCTGAGATCATGACCTGAGCCGAAGGCAGAGGCTTAACCCACTGAGCCACCCAGGTGCCCCACAAAATGATTTTAATGCGCAATTAAACTTTAACTGTTATGATTCTGAGTTACCTCAAAAAATCACAAATATTGCCTTCCCTGATTTCCAGGGTGATTCTGATCACCCTGGAAATAATAAGGAAATAAATATAAAAAGTACCATCGGGCACCTGAGTGGCTCAGTGGGTTAAAGCCTCTGCTTTCAGCTCAGGTCATGATTCCAGAGTCCTGGGATCGAGCCCCGCATTGGGCTCCCTGCTCGCCAGGGAGCCTGCTTCCTCCTCTCTCTCTGCCTGCCTCTCTGCCTATTTGTGATCTCTCTCTGTCAAATAAATAAATAAAATCTTTTTAAAAAAGTACCAAACCCCAGTCAGATTTTTGTCATGTTGATATTTTTGTTTTGAACCTTCTCGTATTTTTCTACATAAAGATGGGCGTGTCTCCTTTGAACCAGAAAAAACTCATGCCTTGAGAGTCTTGATTTTATCTCTCATTCCAACTGACTTGAGTAATGTGACTGTTTATTAAACTGCCTTTGTATTTTGAAAATAAAGAAAATGAGTATACAATAAGACCCCAACTTTGTAAATAAATGCAGGTATGTATATGTGCATTTGTATTGATTTTTAAAAGATCAAGAGGGAATATTGCTAAAAATTGAAAATGATTACCTCTGGGTAATTTTTTTAATTATAATTTTTGGTTTTAATTTGTACTTTATTTTCTAAATTTCCTTTAATCATACAGTAGTTTATTTTTTAAGAAAAGCTTGTGAGAAGTAAAAGTGCTCATTTTCCTCCTCCTTTTATTCACAAAGGCGCACATCCGAAGAAAGCACTATAGAAGTTTGAAAGAGGAGATGGGCACTGAGGGGGGTGGGTGCCCAGGACTGGGAGGGTGCTGGGATGGGCGGTCCTTAAGGTCAGCACACTGAGCAGATCTCTCAGGTATGACTCCCAGAACCAGGGTCTCAGAATCTAACAGGCACGTCAGAGCGCACAGGCCCCAGCTGATGGTTGGATTGTTGCCACCTCTTGGACAAGGATGCCCCTGTTGATGTGACTGGTATATTCTTTGCCCTGCTGGATCCAGAGCTGCTGGTTGTTCAGTGCAAATGGAACCAGCGCAGGGCTCAGTCTCGCAGGCTGACTGACCACCTTTGGCATCCACCCCCAGACCCCTATTAGAGTGATTGGCATGAGGACTTTTGGTTAAACATGACTGGAATGAAGCTAGTCTTTTTAAATGGAGATCTGGGGACTCCTGGGTGGCATGGTCAGTTGAGCCTCCCACTCTTGGCTCAGGTTGTGATCTTGGGGGCCAAAGGATCAAGACCCACACGGGGTCCACTCTTAGTATGGAGTCTGCTTGAGTTTCTCTGCCCCTCCTCCATACATGTAAATAAATAAATCAAGTAAACAAATAAATCTTTAAAAAAATAAAATATAATACATGTAAATAAATTAATCTTTAAAAAATAAAATAAAATAAAATAGACAGCTGCATAAAACATATACTATGGAGTATTATGCCTCTGTCAGAAAGGATGAATACCCAACTTTCGTAGCAACATGGACGGGACTGGAAGAGATTATGCTGAGTGAAATAAGTCAAGCAGAAAGAGTCAAGTATCATATGGTCTCACTTATTTGTGGAGCATAACAAATACATGGAGGACATGGGGAGATGGAGAGGAGAAGGGAGTTGAGGGAAATTGGAAGGAGAGGTGAACCATGAGAGACTATGGACTGAAAAACAACCTGAGGGTCTTGAAGGGGCAGGGGGTGGGAGGTTGGGGGAGCCAGGTGGTGGGTTTTAGGGAGGGCACGTATTGCGTGGAGCACTGGGTGTGGTTCAAAAACAATGAATACTGTTACGCTGAAAAGAAATACAAAAAAATAAAACATATTGAAGTGAAAAGAATAAAACCCATAAACCTTGCGACTATTTAATTTCTAGGTCAACTTTTATTATTTACCATTTACACCAGACTTCTTCCTTTGTGATTTCTTTAGACTAAAACTTCCAGGCTTCTGTACCTTCTCTCCACATGGTCGTGGTACTGGTCACATGGTACTGGTCATCACCTTTTAATACAGTGTCCAGCTTTCCCTTCTTTTGTGTTTGCCTGGGAGCTCATTTATTCATCAGGATCTGTGGAGCCCCTATTGCCCCTAGGTCCTAGGTCCTGGGCAAGGTAAATGACTCACAGACCCATAAAAGTAAAGTCCAGTTTTTTACAAAAAGGGTTTCCACCCCTCTTCTCAGCAGGACCTCTTAGCAAAGAGTTCACTGTGTAGTTAGAACTATTAGCCTTCATCTTCTGGATGTAGTCCAAGACTTGGGCTGGGTACCATGTTACTACTGACAAGGGCTGATACCAATTGATGCCCTTGAAGTGAGACCTGGGGTGGCATACAGTGCATCTATGAACTTAGCAATGTCTATCATAGTTCTCAAGTATAAAAGGAGACATGCAGACTAGTGGTATTTTGTGCATTGGTATATATCAGACCTGTGTGACTGACACCAGAGATGTTATTTTGCCTGGACAAGGATATTGGCATAAAGTCACTGAACAGATAGCATCTCATTTTGAAACATTATGGTTAAAAGTGGATGATGAGAACTGTGGATGTTGGAGTGTCTGTGCTGTAGAGTTTGTCTGGAGACACCATGGCCATGTTTTGTCTGTCTTTAGGTGACCTTGGGACTGTGCAAAGTGAGTGTCCAGCCCCTCTCTGATTAAGGCATTTTGTCTCTTTTCTATAGTAAAAATAACCGTGGACACTATGTTCTGGCTGGGATTATGATGCCTCAATGCCATATGTTTGTGTTGACATTAATAGTGTACTCTCAGATTGGGCACAAGCCTAGCCACATGCTGCCTGAGGGCAGGACTTCCTAGAGATCACAAAGAAATCAGTTCCAACCCCAGCCTTGATCAGGCTATTGAATTTGAATTTGATGCTCTAATCTCCAAGTGGGTAACTCCATCATCTTGTCAAAGACAACTATTGGGGGGAAGAAGTTCTTCATAACATACCATTGCATCTTACTGAACTCACTGTTAGTTTTGTAACAATGTTATCAGAATCTTTATGTACATCCCCTAGGCCCCCAGCCTCTTTTATGTTCGAAGTGGTAGCATTTTTGCACTTTCATCATAATGTTTGATGCTGAGTTGCTTTCCCCCCTCCCCACTTTTGAAAAAATGGTATAAAAAATAAAGAAATTGCACAGAGAAAGCAGGAGGCCCTTGGTAGAAATGACCATTGATGCACTGTACATCAGTGTTGACTGCTGAATGAAAACAAGCTCAATGCCTACAATGCTTAGGCCCTAAAGTTTTCATATACTAGAGCTTTGTGAGCACTCAACCCAAATTTTTAATAAATCTGTCCCTCTTGGGATTTTCAGTGTTTAATAACCAAAAGTAAGCAGCTAATTTGCCAAATATAGTTAAGTGAACAACCTTTATCACCCATTCTGCTGGAGGAGGCAGGTGACATTTGGTATCATGGCAATTAATAGGTAACTTTTAAATGGCCAGTAAATTGACAATTGATTATATTTTCAAATGAACATGGCCACCACAGAAACACTGTGTCACTTTTGATTAGCATCAACATGACAAATTTGTAATGAACATTAATGTCAGTGGCTGAAAGACTTCTGCAAGATCTGTTTAAAGTATTTAGGGAGTGAAGATCCCTGTGGCTGGTGCTGATACAGAGGTGAGCACAGGAGCTCACATCCGGTGGGGAAGTTATTCAAAGAATGGCAAAAGATGGGCGCCTGGGTGGCTCAGTTGGTTAAGTGTCTGCCTTCAGCTCAGGTCATGATCCCAGGATACTGGGATCATGTTTGCCTCTCCCTCTGCGCACCCCCTCCACCCCACTCGTGCCCTCTCTCTCTCGCAAAAATAAATAAAATACTAAAAAAAAAGAGTGGCAGAAGAAAGTGAGAAATTACAACTGTGACAGGTGATGGAGAAAGATCATAATGCTGCCTAGGGTGGATTCTCTAGAAGCAGAGCTTCAGGTAGGGGTTTGGATGCCCGTGACTTAGTGGGCTCAATCATAGGAGGAGAGGTGTCCAAATCAGGCCAAGGCAGGGAAGATGAGGTCTCAGCTAACTGAACTTCAGCTTGATCCCATGGGAGCTCTGGAGCTTGACTTGTACCCCAGAGTTGCCCCACCTTAAGGCAAGTTGGTCTTTCATGGTCTCCCCGGCCCTGAGCTCCTCAGACATTAACCAGAGTCTGACCTGGGGTGGATGGGTATGGTATGTCTCCGGGGCAAGGGGTCTTCTGTAAGGCCAAGCGCAGCTTTCTAGAGAAGGAGGACAACAGAGGGAATAAATGCTCCAAGTTGTGAGGGACCCTTGGTGTGGCTCCAGCAGCATCCGCTGGAGATGCTAAGAGAACATATAATATGTTCAGAACTCTCTGATGGCTGCCCTAGCACCCAGAAAAAGAGCCAATTTCTGAAAAGGACTGCCAATGCCTTGGGACCTGGTGGGGCTGGATTTTCAGTTACCTTTTCTATTTAAACAGCAGTGTGTGTTTTGGACATTATTTCGCATTTCTTCAGCATGTGTTGGGGCACCCAGTTTTGTTGTCTTACATTTTTATTCCAAAGATCTGTAAGTGGCCTAGGATTTTGCTTTAAGG
This sequence comes from Meles meles, assembly GCF_922984935.1. Lineage (NCBI taxonomy): Eukaryota > Metazoa > Chordata > Mammalia > Carnivora > Mustelidae > Meles > Meles meles. The sequence goes on along the minus strand of NC_060069.1, from coordinate 30,003,598 downwards.
TAAAACTTGACATTATGGTATGACTCTTCTGGCTTCAGGGAAATCTTTTTTCCTTCACCAGATGTGGCCAGAATTACTGTCTCCATGTGAAACTGGCCCAGGGTTGAAGATAGAAAGAAAGAGTTTTGGGGGTCAAAACGTACGCACATATTTTTAAAACTATACAAACGTTTTGCTAGATACGGTGGACTTCTTTATCTGGGCTGTATCCTTACTTAGAACATCTGCCTTTCTTCTCACATTTAGGTTTGTCTCTTAGATCTCTACAGCCTGGGCTCTTTTCACTTTTTTTCAGGGCCTCTCTTTATTATTTGATATCAATTCATTTTTTTTTCCTCCTTGAATTCTTCACCTTTCTGAATTCCATTTTAGCATTTGATGTCCGTCCTATAGCAAACCCAGGGAGGTTCCTGAAATCTGGCCATCTGTCAAAATCCTGTGCTGCCTCTGACATCCCCTACGATCCATGTTGTTGAGGCCTTGGTGCAGACAGACCCCTGTTGACGACATTGTGATTCCCTGCAGATGTTTGAGTCACTGTCATTATCAGCCTGGCTGCTAGATCTGAAACACTGCCAAGTTCCTGAAGAGACAATTTTATCTGACAAATTTCTTCCAATTGCAGGAACGTATGTTACTTATAAGACATACATCTAAGGATCGATTTAATGCTGGAGGTTAGAACACATCAACGCATGTTCCCTGTATGCTGGTGGGGTCTGGCCGGGGGTCTTCTGGTACACTGGAGGAATTCAGGAAGTATATGTAGGTTGAATAAAAGTGAACTGGCTGAGTTTGGAGAATCCAAAGAGAAACAAAACATTTTGAGGGTTTTTTTTTTTAATATTTTATTTATTTGACAGACAAATCACAACTAGGCAGAGAGGCAGGCAGAGAGAGAGGAGGAAGCAGGCTCCCTGTGGAACAGAGAGCCCGATGCGGGGCTCGATCCCAGGACCCTGAGATCATGACCTGAGCCGAAGGCAGAGGCTTTAACCCACTGAGCTACCCAGGCGCCCCACATTTTGAGTTTTGAAGAACCCAAACTACTAGCAGGGAAAGTGGACCTGCAAATACATGGTCATAACAAACTTATATGCCTGTTTTCTCATCTGGAAATGAGGGGCAAGACATTTCTTTGGAGAGAATTGAAAGAAACCATGCATGTGAAGTGTTTAACAGAATGTTAGGGCACCATTTAGTGGAGACATGTACAGAGCAGGGAGAAAGTAGTTGATTCTATGGAGTAGTGGTGAAGTATATCCAAAAAAACTTAATAGACTTAGTGCCTGAGAATTGAAGATATTGGGGTTCTGTCCATCCATTCGTTCATGATCTGTGTTGGCAACAACACCCATGTCTATCAGTGGCACTCTATATGTTTATGTAGGATGAGAAATTGGACCTCAGTGGATAGGTTTGATCTCCTAATATGACTTAACGTACTTGTTAATGGAATTGCCAGTTTTATCACCAAAAGAACCACTGACGATTACAGTTAAAAATTATTTACAGATACCCAATGGCCTTGATCATATTAAACAACAGGAATTGCTAAACATTGTGTTTCAGAACCTCAGGTCCTGCCAATTCTCTTGGGAATGACAAAAGGTATTTTCATAACAAATTAGTAATTTCAACACCATAAAATATTTACTAGGGAAAACTAACCAAGTATATATTATTAATCTTAATAAGTATTTTAAAAGAGGGTGTGTATCTTTTAGAATCTGTCCTATGTTCAGTTTTTTTGTTGTTGCCTAAATCATGCATGATCCTATGATGAGGCCTGGTTTTCTCTGACAGTGGAATCTTAAAAACACTTCCTTGTATCTGAGGCAAAACTGTATCATGGTGCCTTGACAAAATCTCCTCCAGGGCTATTTACCCAGTAATGTCAAACTCACAGATACAAAAACATGTCAGCTCCATTGTCCATGCATTTGGATTTTCTAAAGTAATATGGATATATTGTGATGATGAATGGATATTAGTGTTTGAAGATCAGAAATATTTAAAACCTAAAGCAACTGTAGAAACTTACTTCTTCATAAATGTTTCTGAAATTTTGCTTTTGACGAGGCTTAATCCATAACCAAATACCATTGCTAAATATAAACCTGAAATACAGGTTTCTGATATTTGAAAAGGTGGGCCTGGATTACATTCAGCTCTACGTGACCCAGCTCCTTCATCCCTGCTAGCGTCTCTGCAGGATACAGGGCACCGACTTAAACATTGTCGGGAAAATAGGAAGTAGTACTGCATAGAAAACAGAAAATCTAAAAAACAAAAGGCAATCTTGGTTTTCTTGTTCAAAACTGTTGCCTTTGGATGCCAGGTATATGTGTATGTATTTATACCTCCCTGTTATGTAACACAATTTTTAAACCTAAAGTTTGAGTAATATGAGTTACTAATTAGAAATATTCTCCATCACAAATTATTTGGTTTTGATTGTTACACTAGACTGTTTTGACCCTATTGATTTTGGTTCCTAATGCCTTTTCTGCCAGACCACATCCCCCTAATGCTTGACCTATTCTATTTATTCAAGAAGTAGCTGGCAGCTTGCTTACTTGACCCCGTGGGGTGGCTGAGCACGCAGTGGGGAGCCACCCAGACCAGGCCCCACCCTCATCGAGTTCTCGGGGAGGAGGCAATTAACAATAAACAAATGAACAGGTGTGTAAAGTCATTAATTACAGATGGCAGTAGGGGCTGAGAAAGGAAGAAATAGAACACTGACATAGACATTAATGGGGACACACTCTCTACCAAATATTTGAAGACAAAATATTGGAAGACCTGTATATCACTTGATTTTCCAATATAAACACCGCATGAGAAATTTAATTTAGAATTAGGTGCCAGAAAATGCTACCTCCTGTGAGGAACTAGTGAGCTTCCTTCTTTGTACAACAGAAAATTATCTCGTTTACCCTAGTTCCTTTTTTTTTTTTTTTTTTTAATTTTCTTGGCTCTGTTTTCCAGGAAGCTTGGAGGAAAATTTGATGCCTCATGAAAGCATTGAATTATCTGTTCTGGTCAGTGTATTTGTGCAGGAGATGAGCTAAAACATCACCGTGGCCCCTGTACCCCCATCCAAGGATGTGCTTGTGAAATAGTGGGTGGTTCTGAGGCAGGCCAGGGTCAGCCTAGATAGACTAGAGCAGAGATGTTTGAAGGGTAGTTTTTGTAAGGAAGTTTCTCAGCATGATGTGCAACTTAATTCACACCTCCATTCTTCACCAAATTCTCAAAAAAATCTACATTATTCTCTAGTGTTTGATAGAAATTGGTTTTGTATTTGGGGATGCATCCCAGGGTTAAGGCTGGCCTGAAACTGGCCATAGAGTTAGAGCAGATGTCCCAAAGAGGTCAGCCTCATTCTGTTCACATTCTGTTCCTGATCCTTTCATCTCTTTTCCTTATTATTTCTCTCCCTAGTTTGTTGATTTTATTGTATTTATACATTTATGTATGTGAACATTGTTGAGAAATACAAACAAATCCCTCTCTTGAGTTCCCTGAGAACCTAAGGTGTGATAGGCAAACAGACTTGGATGAAAATCCGTGCTCTGATATTTATTGGTGTTTGCTATGGTGCCCCTGCCCCCCCACCGTGTCTACCTTGCCAGTCCAGTACTCCCAAAGTGCAGTGTCTCCAAGTGTTGATTGCTGATGGCTCATAATTGCTCCTGTATCAGAATTTTCTTCCTAGAGATTATAACCCCCTTGTTGGAGGGTGGAGTGGCTTCCCAAGACATGACCGACTAAAACAGGGGTGCGAAAGGCTATCCTCTTCTCAGAGCAGAACCAGCTGTGCAGTAGAATCCAAGTTGCCAGAGCTCCAGTCGGGTCAGATTGAAGCAGACGCCACTGAGACTACGTTTCCACCTGCCTCCTTCCCCTTTCCTACTCTGTTTCCTTTCTCCCCTTCTTTTGAGAATACTCCTGCAATAAATCATGTGCACAAGAATCCCTATCTCAGGCTCTACTCTTTGGGCCTCTGTTTTCTTATTTGTAAAATGATGAGAGCTCATCACTGATAGAATGATTTTGAGGAGAAAGTGAAATAATACATGTATAGTGCCCAGAAAGACTTAAAAAGCAGGCATTCAGGAGCTGGTATTAACTGTTCATGATGTAAAGCCACATTCCATGACTTAAGAAACGTTGAAAAATGGAAACCTTATTAAACACTTCCCAGGTGTCTTGTTATACATTCTGATGGTGCTAGTCGTCATGACCCCGTAGATGACAACATATTGCCAAGTGGTAGACTTTTTCCCATTTCTAAGTGCAGGGCTGCCCTCTATGGGACTCTGAATAAATTAATTGAGGATATTATTATAAAGTATACCTCTTGGAGCTAATAGCAGACCATGTGAGGGTTGTTCTGTCTAAGCTTTAACAAGCTTCTAGTGACCTATAGAGACAAATACTTCCAGTTGTCCCTAGAATTTGTGTCCCTATTCCCTTGAGGCTTGGGTTTTAGAACCTAGTGCAAACTTAGATCTCTGCTCCAACTTCTTATTTCTAGAGAAGAAACTCAAACTTCAAAGAGGGGAAGCGGCTTGTTCACTGTCCCATGATGAATGAGGAGAACTGAATTCAAATCTCACCTCAGGCCTGGCTTCCAACTCAGACTGTTCTTGTGTGATGTGCTGCTGTCTCTGTGGATGTGGATTCGTTCTCTATGAATGGTTGCCATCTGTTTAATGACATTGAGTAATAAATATTTTTACTACAGTCCTGCTTTTCTCTGCTTTGCTCACTTACCTCTAGCCACCCGCTCTTCGTACTGTTTTTCCAGCACAAAGGACAAGCTTCCTACTCTAGGACCTGTGCTCTGGCGCTTCCCTTTCCCTGCCACACTCTTCTGTGTACTGCCTTCAAGTCTTTGCCCCAATGTCACTTCTCACACTGGCCCCTATTTAGATGGTGGGCGCCCACCACCAACACTCCTGATTTCCCCTTGCCCGGCTCTACCTTTTCTTTTTTCCATAGCACTTATCACTTTCTGTTATACTATATAATTTACTTATTCGTTATTTAATACGATGAGTGTAAGTGCCTTGGGAGCAGGGATCTTTGTCTCTTTGTTTCACTGACAATGGTTCATGTGCCTAGAACAGTGCATAGCACACAACAGTTTTAGTATGTGTTGAATTAATTAATCTTCTGAATGAATTTATCACCTAATGGAAGGGTCAGTGCTCCAGGGTGGAAGTACAGCTCTCTGTGATGTCTGAGAGAATTTGAAGAAATGTCCTATACCTCATGGAACACCAGGCCACTGCTGTCTTAATGCTGCCCACTAAGAGACCAGTATCAAGAGGCATGCTGTAATTAGAACTCCTTACCCACTGTCCCCTAAGAGGCCTCCAGGGCCTCCCATCAAGCCTCTCATCACCTTTGACCTCCCTCATGCCCATAAGGCCAACTCCATCTCTGGGCTCTTGCCCCATGTAGTTGGGTCAGCCTATGCTCTGACTCCAACTCTAACCTTCATCTCCCCCCAAACCTTTCTATTTTGCCCCCAGAGCTCATCACCATCAGCCACAGAGACCCCCTGTCCTCAGCCTCTTCTCTGAGAGTTGTCACTGCTGTCTTGCTCTGAAGCATGCCTCTCCTCCAAGGACACCACTTCCACAAAGCCTTTTCAGACGGTGGCTGTTTCTTCTCTTCCCCATTGTAACTCTGGGCCTACTCCAGACCAGAACCTTACTCCTTTGAGGCACTTGCCACCTGAATGTACAATGTATCACTTGACCTTGTGATGGGCATCTGTCAGCCTTGTAGCCAGTCCCCTTTACTCATAGGATATTTCATCACCTAGACTCTGGCTCTCACTCTCTGTTCCTGTGACCCTTCCACTTCTCTTTGGTGACCTCAGCATCTCTGCAGCGACCCAGAATCCTAGTCTCTCAATTCTTTACTTTCCATTAATCTTCAAGTCCACGGCCCTTCTCTAGTTCTTGACATCCTCGACAATGCCCAGCTCCCACATTCTTGAGCTCAAGCATCCTGGTCTCTGACCACCATTTCCATTTTGAGTGCCCTCTCTCTAATAATTCTTCCTTGAGATCTAGTGGGTTCCATGTTTTCATTGTTAAGGTCACCTCTTGTCCTGACTTCATCCTTATTTAGCTGGGATTTCATTAATATATTGGGGTTTTTTTTTTTTGGCATTCGTTTTCAGTCCTTTGGCTTTTCCTTCCTCAGCCATACTCACCTGGAAAACCCCACCCCTGGTGAACCCCCAGTTGCCCTCTGCACCTCCCCTCCAGCACCTGAGCAGCTGAGTGGGGATGGAGGGGAAATGCACCACCAGGCTGCTTCTGCTTTAAATTCCTGACCACCAGAGTCAGTGGATTCTGAGCTCTGCCTGGCATTCCTAAATTGTTTCCACAGTCTATCCTCATTCTCCAAAATGTCAGTTAGTCACACCTTGTCCTCTATTCTCCACCCTCCTCACTCCTGTCCCCTCCTCATTCTCAGCTAATTACATCTTTTTTCCTGAAGGTTAATTTTATTTATTCATTCTGAACTAAGAATAAAGTTACATGTTTTATTAATAGGCCCTGTCCTCCCAGACATGGTTGCTTATTAATAATAATGAACCAGTAATTGAAATTTCAACTAGAAGTAAATCGGTCCTAAGAGAAAAGTCAGCTAGCACCCATTCAATTCTTCCCTCCTTTACTAAGCTTTTTATAGAGAAATTAAGGTTTACATTACATTAGCCTAACCTTTGCCCCTCTTTAAAGATGGGCAGCTTCCATTTTAAAGAGTTGGGAGTACTTTCTATCCAAAGATACATATTGTTAACATTTTGATGTTTATTGGTGTAAGTTTGTTTTTCTTTAAAGTATTTTCTTAATTCAGCAAGAAAACAAAAGCAACTGGAAGCAACTTTCTGCCACCAGATCCTCTCTGTTTTCCCTCTTAAGGCAGGTGATTAGGCATTAAGCATGGGTAGCAATAAACAATTTGTAGGTGGAGAAAGCTGGGTGGCTCAGTTGATTAAGCATCTGTGTTCACTTTGGAGAACAGTGTGGAGATTCCTGAAGAAATTAAGAATAGAGCTTCCCTATGACCCTGCAATTGCACTGCTGGGTATTTACCCCAAAGATACAGATGTAGTGAAAAGAAGGGCCATCTGTACCCCAATGTTTATTGCAGCAATGGCTACGGTCGCCAAACTGTGGAAAGAACCAAGATGCCCTTCAACGGATGAATGGATAAGGAAGATGTGGTACATATACACGATGGAGTATTATGCCTCCATCAGAAAGGATGAATACCCAACTTTTGTAGCAACATGGATGGGACTGGAAGAGATTATGCTGAGCGAAATAAGTCAAGCAGAGAGAGTCAAGTATCATATGGTCTCACTTATTTGTGGAGCATAACAAATAACATGGAGGACATGGGGAGATGGAGAGGAGAGGGAGTTGAGGGAAACTGGAAGGGGAGATGAACCATGAGAGACTATGGACTCTGAAAAACAACCAGAGGGTTTTGAAGGGCGGGGGGGGGGGGGAGGTTGAGGAACCAGGTGGTGGGTAATAGGGAGGGTACGTACTGCATGGAGCACTGGGTGTGATGCCAAAACAATGAACACTGTTATGCTGTAAATAAACAAATAAAAATAAATAAATAAAATTTTTTAAAAAAGACCCTAAAAAAAAAAAAGCATCTGTGTTCGGCTCAGGTCATGATTCCAGGTTCCTGGGGTCAAATCCCACATCAGGCTCCCTGCTCAGCAGGGAGTTTTCTTCTCCCTCTGCCTGCTTTGCCTGCTGCTCCCCCTGCTTGTACTCTCTCTCACTCTCTGACAAATAAATAAAATCTTAAAAAAAAAAAAAATTTGTGGATCGATGCATTATCCCCAGCATCTCAGAGCCCAATAGGGACAGGTTTGGCAGGCCTGAATTTCTTTGAGTTGTAAGACTTTGACTCTGTGCTAATTCTTCTTAGCCTTCAAAGACTGTCAACTTTCCAGTTACTTTCTTTACCATGATTTCAGTGAGATAATGACATCATTTTTGATCACGTGTCTGTCTGCTTTTAATTTGCCTGCTAAATCAGATAACTTGAACTTAATAACTTAAAGGATTACTTTAAGTATGGTTTAAAGTATAAACATTTCTTTTATGACTTAAAATATGAACACAAATCACTTACTAATTAAAACAAACACTTCAAGCAAAGTGGAATCCCAAAGACACAGAACTTATGAATACAAAAACAACTTATAAATATCACCTTATAAATGTTATAAATAAATGCATAGCACCCAGTGACTGCAGTGTGAAATAGTATCACAGAGACAATTCTGAGAGTTTCCAAGTGAACTGCTCCAAGCGTTCCTTGGAGCAGCCCAGCTAGCGAGAGTGTAAGAGGTTGTTCTAGAAACAGCATCTGCTCCTCCCAGGAAAGTCTTCTTCCTTCCCACGGTACAGCTGACTGGTGTCTTAAATCCCAAAGCAGAGAGTCAAGTAAAAAACCCACACAGACTGCCCCTCATGCATGGTCACGCACGAAGCTGGTCCCCAGGCTGCCTCACGGGCAGATGCACACTGTGTCTTTACACAAACTCACACCCAGGAAAAGATACTCGAGGGACTTAGGTTTAGTGGTCTGCACATTATTTTCTGTCCCTTCCCTAATTTTTGTGAGTCTTTATTTGGGGAGGTAAAAGCCAGATGATAAGCCAAGAAATCTGATAAAACTGGCATAAAATCCTCCCCGAGTGGCTGATCGTCCCCACAGACAGCCCTGAGCAGCCCACAGCCATGATGACAGGTATCTGCAAGGTTTTACAGATGGAAATTATACACGCTTGTTCATTTTTCCTAATGATGTTCTTATATTAGTAACATGGCAGGTTGCCTCCTCCTTTCTCCTACCCAGGATCTGAATACCTGGAAAACACTAGAAGTCTCTGCATTTCAGTTGCAGTTTTCATGAATTCCTTGCAGCAGTGCTTCCCAAAGTGTGGCATGTGGATCACTGCTGGTAGACCAGATGAATGTGGGTGGTACAGGACTAAACATTTTTTATATTAATAGTTATGTTTTTGTTTTAATGTGTATTGGGAAAAAAATGAACAAACATAACTTGCCCAGTATTTCATGGATGTAAATATTTAGAATGAGTCAAAAGGAAGAGGATAGTTAAGATTTTTTAGGTGAGAATGATTAAAACAAGAGTATTAAGTAAATAGTAATGAAGTTGATTAATGCATTTGGCAAAAATTGTGAAAGTGGCCTGCAAACTCACAATGAGAAAGTGATGTGCTCAATGGCAAAGGCCAGCAGGCACAATTTCTTAAAAGGTGAAAGATATGGAAACTCCTGGAGACCATTCCTTGAAATGAGACAACACAGCATAGTCCCATATGGAAAGATTTTCTAATCAGGCACTCGCGTTTCCCCCACTGGAAAGCACAGCTGCCAGTGATACTGTCCATGCAGGATGGGGTTTATTTTACATTCTTAGGAGGTTTTGTCTTATAAAGTGATGGTAAGAACCACTGAGTCTTTTGTTTGCAGAGTCAGAGAATAACCACATAATAACTACAGCTGAATTCCTTCAATCATTCATTCAACAAACACTAGAGAGCACTTTTGTGTGTCAGATGCTGGGCCAGGTGCTGGGGTTAGGGGAGTGAGAAGGTCACCCACTGCAGGGGGTCCAGCTTAGGAATGACATCCCATAGCAACATTTCGGAAAGCTCATTCTGGCTACCCCGTGACTGGACAGCAGCAGAACTGGAACAGATCAGAGAAGAGGTGATGCAGGAAGGCAAGATAGTGGCGGTGGGATTGGGGAGAAATGAGCAGATTCAAGAGGTATTTCAGATATTTCAGATATTCAGATATTTCAGATAGATTCAATAGAACATTGCATAAGGGAAAGACAGGAGTCAGGGGAGAACGCTCGGTTTTTGGCTTCAGAAGCCCTGTGGGTGGAGATGCCAGGTCCCCAGGGCTCACAGAGCACATTGCGGGGGCTCAGTATCACGTTCTCTAGGAAGTCCTGCCCTTTGTGGCTGCGTGTCATATCTCCCTAAGGGCACAGGTGCTGCCTTATTCTTCTGGCCTGAGGCCAGTAGTGTAAAAGGCATTTGGTCAGTGTCAACTAAAGGACTAGTAGAGAACTTGGGATGTGAGATTGCGAGGCTGGTTGACTTCCAGTGTAGAGCAGTCCCTCTGCCCCATTTCAAATTTAATTTGGAGGATTTTGAAACCGCACTCCTGTGTTACCTTGTCACTGTAAAAACCTACAAGTAAGCACAGTAGAAGTCTCCCTTTCTGCCTCAGGAACGTAAGCACGGGCTTGGTGACAGGCAGAGCAAAGACCAGGTGAGCAGCTGGAGGGGACACAATAATGAAGGGAGATACTGAGCAGTTGGCTGACGTCCAGTGGCGTTTGGTGCAGGCGCATCTGACTTTGTACACTTTCTGCTCAACCACCCTCGTGTTTTCTTTCCAAACAATTCTTAACGTAGTACATCAATCCTTGATTTCTTACCTTTACCTGAGGGACTTACACTAATCAAAGGAGCCCGAGAAATATTAGAGTGTGTCCATTGTTAGAAACACAGAGCCACAGAGCAGAAACCTTGCCAGAAAGGAATTGTGGTGCCCAGGCAGGGTTTCCACCCTCCGCTGCGATGCTGGGACAGCATGAAAGAGGGCTAGGCTATGGGGCTGGTGTTCTACTCTGCCTAGTGATTCTGGCCCACCTCACCTTGGGCCCTCCCTAGCTAGTCCACATCCTGCTTCTCCCTAATCCCCATGTGTGTGTGTTCGGTGTCCATCTGCTGCTGTGTGTCATGGGCTTCGGTCTTACTGATCCCCCTTGGTGGTCCACAGCACCTGACCCTGTGGCATGAGAAAGTCAGTACTAGTGAAATGCATGAAATAGCACATATCTATGCTTTGGGCTTTATTGTTACCATCAGTTGTTATTTCTACAAATAGTTAAGTTCATTCTCTGGCTTTATTAGCCATCCCACCCTCTCTTTGTTAATGGCTCCGAGGTAAAAGTGGATGCACAGAATTAATGAGCCAGAACATGAATGCGGTTTTCAAAATGATACAGATGAGAGCATTACAATGTGGAAATAGACTTCCTGAGCAGGTGACTTGAAACTGTGATTTGATTTCATGGGCATCAAAGCGATACAGGAACATTAGCGGTGTTGCTCCTCACTGCTCATGGTCCACCTTGTTAGTGTGCTGGGTATACGGCATAGGTGTCAGGAACATCTTTTGAGTGTCTTGTCCATAGTTTCCTATGTAGTATTTTGCAGATCTCCTTTGTGACTGAGTCCATAGTGGTAAAACAAAAATACACACACATATGTAATCAGAAATTGTGAAATGTCTATAAAGGAGAAACAAGGTGCTATGAGGACCACAGGGGACTAACTTTCCCCTGAAGGACAAGGGGAGGTCTTTTGTGGAGAAATGGAGGAGGGTGAATGGACTCAAGCAGAAGGAACTTGGGGGAGAGGAGCTTTGGAGAAGAGAGAGCATGTGGGAAAGTCTCAAGGAAGGCAAAGAGCACGGCATTTTCAAAGAACAGCCAGAAGTGGAACAGATGGTATGGATCGAGCCTGATAAGGGGAGGGGCAGATTTGGAGGCAGGCAGGCCACGTGGCTCCTATTGTATCTTGAGAAAAACTGGAGTCTGTGAAGTCATATTAAGCTGGGTAATGCATTTTTAGAGGCCCTTCTTGATGTAGTTTAGAGAAGAAATTAGGGAAGAGGAAGAAATGTTTAGAAAGAGGCTGTTCCAAGATGCCCCTTAACAGATGAGTGGATAGAGAAGATGTGGTCCATATATACAATGGGATATTACTCAGCTATCAGAAAAGATGAATACCCACCATTTACATCAACATGGATGGGACTGGAAGAGATTATGCTGAGTGAAATAAGTCAAGCAGAGAGAGTCAATTATTATATGGTTTCACTTACTTGTGGAACATAAGGAATAACACGGAGGACTTTGGGAGAAGGAAAGGAAAAGTGAATTGGGGGAAATCGGAGGCGGAGATGAACCATGACAGACTGTGGACTTTGAGAAACAAACTGAGGTTTTAGAGGGGAGGGAGTGGAGGGTTGGGTGAGCCTGGTTGTGGGTATTCAGGAGGGCACGGATTGCATGCAGCACTGGGTGTGGTGCATAAGCAATGAATCTTGGCACACTGAAAAAGTAAAAAAAAATTTTTTTTAAAAATAGAGGCTGTTGCCCTGGTCCCAGGGGAGATGCCGGATGGGACTGTGGGGTACAGCAAAGACCAGGAGATGGATGCCAGCTACTTTACATTTAGGAGCTAGGGTGTGTAGAACCTGGACTGTCCATGATCCATAAGGAGAGGCAAGACCAAGAAAATACCCTATGTCTGGCTTGAGCAGCTGGGCGGATGGAGGAGCCATTCACGGGGGGCCAGGATTCCAGGGCGCCAGCAGCTTGGCAGGGATGGAGCCAACATTTAAAACGTTCAACTTGAGATGTCTTTGAAATGACATCCATAACTTGCTTCAGGAATCTGTGACTGAGCACCCACCTTCTTAGAAGTTTCCGTGGTTAAGTGTTCACTGCGCTACCCCGGAATGATAAAGACTATTAGTGTCACTTGGGAACATTGTATATTTGCCACATTCCCTGGCTGCCATCTGCACCCACTTTGGCCATGCTTCAGGACAGGAGAAATAGCTGCCAGCTTAAAGGGGGAAATTGGTTCTGTTTCCCTTAAGCAGCCAGATTGAATGAGGGCATGTTGGATGTGATGGCCTCAGCAAATGCTTGGGGAAATCTCTGTGCTTTGGAAAAGTACTTCATATCAGTTTAGTCTTCAGAGTCACTGGAAGACAGAGGCAACCTCTATTTTTGTCAGAATTCTGTTTCAGGCTAATGCATCTAGCCATGGGGAAAGTAGTTTCAGAATAGACCTGATCAGGTGTCAGGGGACAGTTATACTGAGACAATAGCATTGAGGCCTTGGCTGGTCATCGTTCTTCTATGAGCTACTGAGCAGGCTGTTCTTTAATTTTGCATTTGTTTAAATATATAAGAATGCATACACGCAGAGTGGTTTTTGAAATAGCAGAACCAATGTGGAAGTTGTGGGAGGAAGGGGGATAGAAACACTAGTGCATACGAATGCTCCCTGCCTTCGCTGGGTGGTCTGTCCAATCAGTGCACACAGTGTCCTATCAGTGCACGCAGCTTGAGTTCAAATCCTCACTGACTCTGAGATGAGTCACGAGAAACCAGCCTTCAGAGACCTCAGTTTCTCCTGCATTTGCTGGCAATATGTCTGGAGTGCCTAACATGACTCCTGGCCCATGGCAGGTTGAATAAGTCAGGGTCCTCCAGATAAATAGAATCAGTAGGGGTGTGTCTGTATGTGTATGTGTATGTAGAGAGAGAAACAATGAGAAAGGAAAAGATTTTAGAGAATAGTCTCATGCAATTGGTAAATCAAAACTTTGAGGGTAGGCAGGCAATCTAGAGGTCCAGGGAACAGTTGTAGTTCTAGCCCAAAGGCAGTCGGCAGGCCGAATTCCTGCTCCTATGAGGGAAGTGGTCTTTTTCTTAAAAATCCAACTGATTGATTCAGGGACACCTGGGTGGCTCAGTGGGTTAAGCCTCTGCCTTCGGCTCAGGTCATGATCTCAGGGTTCTGGATTGAGCCCTGCATCAGGCTCTCTGCTCAGCAGGGCTCCTTACTCAGTGGGGAGCCTGCTTCTCCCTCTCCCTCTGCTGCTGCCTCTGCTTGTGCTCTCTCTCTCTCTGACAAATAAATAATTTTTTAAAAAATGTTAGTCTCACCTCAAAAATACTGTGGGAGCAACATCTAGACATGTTTGACCAAATGTCTGGGTATCGTGGCCTTGCCAAGTTGACCTCTAAGATTAATCATCATACTGGTGCTCTGAGATGGCTTTCAGACTTCCCTAGCTCTCCCTGCCCAGTTAAACCCTCAGAAGGGCCCGCGAGTAGACTTTCCATGCTTTCTGTTAACGGGCGTTCGTGCGTGACTCTGCTCTTTTTTGGTCTCTGAACCTCCCTTCATTTAGAACATTATACAGCACAAGGTGGCATCTCCGTATATGCTTATTGAATAAAGAAGCACATGAACTATGTAGGATTCATTTATAAAAGCAAAAGACAGAAATTTCAACAAGCTGTGAATTTATTTATTCACTAAAAAGTTTAAAGCAGTGGATAAATTTAGACGTGGGCTTCAGGACATACATCTTAACATATTGTTAAAATAAAAATATACAACCAAAGCCCATAAAGACCATTCAATTCAGGCTGTCCTTCTTTATCAAATGGTCTTTTCTGTATTCAATTTTAGACCATATTCTTGGGTATAGCTAGGCTGTAAGTCCCTATTTGGCCCTGGTTTTCTCTCCAGGGAAATAAGAGAGCACAGTGTAAGAGGGAGGGTCCTACAGTGTCACTGTTGAACCCAAAATCAAGAGGCCAACTCAGACCCAGAAAACATGGGCTGGAAGACAGCTAAGGGAGAGAGCTCTTCAGCAGTTTTGGTAATTACTGCAGCACCCTGCAGGACACCAGACATCACAGCTCTCCATGTGGACACTCACCCTCAGGAGGCCTGCCACTTTGGAAGGCAGAATACACACTTATTCCAATCAACCTCCCCTGACCACCACCCCCACCCCCTGCAAGCAGTGTTGCTAAAGGAATCGGAAGTACACAGAATTTCAGGTTCTCTGCAGTTGACTTTGCTTCGTCTTTCCATTTCCTTGTGCCCGAACAAGGCCAGGCAACCTCAGGGGTGCAGACATGAGGTGTTGATTTTGGTGGAGACTTGTTGAATCAGTCTGTCCCCTGAGTATTTTTTCTATCCTTGCTTAAAGCTTCTTCTTCCTGCTTTTGCCCCAATACTGGAGTTGGGGTGGCAGGACTCACTGTCAGAAAGCCAAGGCAAACAGAGGTGGGGGGGAAGGGAAGCAAGTTGCAACATGCAGGTTCTCCGATGGGGTGAATGAGTCTTCCAGCTGTGACAGAAAGACAGAGAGGCCAGAGTTGCAGGGCCCAGAAGTGGATCTGGTCAGAGCCTGCTGATGAGCCCTATCCTGGGCAGGGTCACCATGGGCAGGTGGAGGGATAGAAGGCTATGAGCTTCCAGTGTGGTGGCTTGGGACTTCCTAAGCAATCTGAAATGGGCTTCTAGGGGTCACAGATCATCTGGATGAATGGTGGTCTCCTGGGGCCAAAAATCTCTCAAATGGAAGTGCCATAACCTAGAAAAAGACTGCATTTCTCAATGTTTCCACAAGTTGTCATACTGATATGACCTACTAATATCATTGTAGTGATAAAAACTATGATTTTATTACAGACCTATGATGGACAGGTGCTGTGACTGCACATTTCATTTTTGTCCTTCCTACAGCTTTATGAGGTGAGCATTATTGGCCTCATATTATAATGAGGAAACTGAGTCAGAGAGCTGAGGTACCTCGCCAAGTCAGGATTCTTACCCAGGTCTTTCTGATGCCAAAGCCTGTGCTCCTCATACAGCACTTTCTTGATAAAGATACTTCCTTTTCTCTTGCAAGCAAGGATTAGCCTAGGGAAAGGAATGCTCTCCTGGAAACTGGGAAGGAAAGACAATAAATCAGAGTCCTACGAAGATGGCTAGCCATTCAAGGACAAGCCAAGAGGGAGGCAGGGAAAGGCAGAGGGAATGGGGGCAGTGCTGGCCATTCTGAAGCATGGAGCCAGATTTCTGGAAACTCTGCTGGAAAGCAAAGCTGGGGAAAAAGCAGTGCCAAGACTTGAGGAATTCAGGCCACCAGAAATACATGGAAGGCTGGCTTCTGAGAATGGCCACCGAGGAAATAGGAGTGCTTCCTTTGACATGCAGTGCCTGGAGAAGAGGAGAAAGGGCAGAAGAACACTGGTCACCCCAAAATTATATTAAGAGGGACCCATAGAAGTGATAAGTAACAATGCCCATTGCAAATCCCACAGGCCTGTGAAATGAGGGCTCCTGATAGACAGACCTTCGTGCTTCCCTTTGGTTCTAAGAGAAGAACAGAGCAGCCCCCAGTGAGCCAGTGAGCCAAGAGATGTCAGAAGCCACTGCAAAGAAAGGTACCCTACTCCAGGGTCATTTTTAGGCCATCTTCACACCCATTCTGTAGTGTACAGAACCTCATTCTGTAGTGGGTTTAGCATGTCTCTGCATACAATACTATACTTTGCATTGGCTCCCCAGTCCAGTATGGTAGCTTTAAGTTGACGTACCTCCCCTGCCCCTGCCACCACCTAAAAGGGGATTTCAGCAGTCTTTTAGGATGCCAGGTCTTTGTTTGGGGCTGCTTGGGCCCTCCCCTCTTCTTTTCTATTCCATCTTGCTCTAAATCCTGTCACTCTCTGCTTCATCATCCAGCCTTCCCTTTCCATCTTTACCTTGCTCTTGCCCTCCTCAAACTTAGCCCTGCCTTCCTCTCTCAGAGTGAGGTTGATCTGCATGTAAGAAAGAAACCCAGACTAACAGTGGAAAAAACAGGATAAACAGTGATTAAATGGGAGAGAAGTTGATTTCTTGTTCACATAAAAGAAATTCAGTAGTAGATTCAGGACTAGCGTGATGGCATCCCCATGTCACTGAGGACCCAGGCTCCTATGTTTCTATTTATACCGCATCCCAATCTCAAATCGTCAATCAAGATGGCAGCCAGAGCTCATGCCATCATGGGCACCAAGTGAAATGGGGGAGGAAAAGCAGAAAGACAAAAATGATGCCCTTCCTGGCTGAGAGAGCTCCTTCTAAGCACCCTGTGTCACACAAATCTCTTCCACTTTTATTTCAGGGGCAAGAATGCAGTCACATAGCCACATCTAGTTGGAGGTGTGGGGAAGCATGGTCTCTACTCTGGGAAGAAGTGGCAATTAGGTTCTGTCATTGAGGAAGAAGGGAAAAGTGGATATCTTCCTTCCCTTGCCCCCTGTGCCTTCTTCTCTTCAATGACCAGGCTCTCCATCAGTCATGGTTTGGGTTTCCTTCTGGGTTTGGTATCTTTAGCTGCTTGAGTATGGAAGAAAATGAACACATGTCTAACCTGAACTTAACACCGAGATCATAACAGGACTTTCAGTGTATCCCTCTTCTTGCAGGGACAGCATTACGCCCCACTGTGTTTGCCCAAGCCCCCTATGTGGACCCAGACATCCTGTGTTGTGATTACACCCAGAGGAGGCAAAGCATACAGCAGCTGAGGACAGAGCAATTTGTCCTGAATTTTTTCTTCTTTATATTTAACGAACCAACCTTTACAGACAGAATTAAAAGCAAGAAAATAGAAATCCTGGGGCACGTGAAAGATAAACAATCCCCACTCCAACTGTAGAAGCTCTTTTAGGCAAAAACAAGTAAAAACACACAGAATGAAAAAGCTCAAAAGCTACAGCCTCAAGGTATCCACATTCAGTGACCTTCAGTCTAAGTAAAGGAACCATCTTAAAAATAAAACTCCAGGCTGATTCCCAGTGTGTAAAGATATAAAAGCGGTACTTTCTTTCCATTAGTTTACTTTAAAGATTCAAATGTATAATGCTTGCTTCTAAGTCCCATCAGTTAAGCGTGAAATAAAGCCACGTTAATGAGCAAAACTCTTTGAAATCAGTACTTATGGGGTGATCTTACAACAGTGTTACTATCCAGTTTATTTTGCATGTGTTTTCATACATAATATCACAGTATATTTCATAACATCAGAGAGGTCTGGATACACATAGCTGAGTGATTATAGATGGTGACATTGTTACAGCTTATCCTGCAGTACAGTTATGCCCTGCTGGGTGGTATACACGGTAGGAACAGCTTCTAGGTGAACCATCCAGCCCAGGGTGGTAAATGACACTTGACGTTCAGGTTAAGTCACTGGTGGACTCAAAACATTAAAATATAGTCCAAGGGCACCTGGGATGCTCAGTGGGTTAAAGCCTCTGCCTTCGGCTCAGGTCATGATCTCAGGGTCCTGGGATCGAGCCCCGCATCGGGCTCTCTGCTCAGCCTGCTTCTGCCTGCCTCTCTGCCTACTTGTGATCTCTCTCTGTCAAATAAATAAATAAAATCTTTAAACACACACACACACACACACACACACACACACACACACACACACACACACATATAGTCCATAAGAAGAAACAGACCCATAAATACAAACCAACTGGTAGTTGCCAGAGGGCAGGGATGGTAGAGGGATGGGCAAAAAACAGACTTCCAGTTATGGAATGACCATGTCATGGGGGTGAAAGGCACAGCGTGGGGACAACCTAGTCAGCGGTACTATAATCGCACTGTATGGCGACAGACAGTAGCTACACTTGTGAGCACAGTGTGATACAGAGTTGTTGGATCACTATGTTGTATACCAGAAGCTCCTGTTCCATTGTGTGTCAGCGAGACTGCAACTAAAAAAAAAATTCAGAAAAAATACATAGTATGTATTATGTATTAAAAGCAAGAAAATAGAGGGGCGCCTGGGTGGCTCAGTGGGTTGAGCCGCTGCCTTCGGCTCGGGTCATGATCTCAGGGTCCTGGGATCAAGTCCCGCATCGGGCTCTCTGCTCAGCAGCGAGCCTGCTTCCCTCTCTCTCTCTCTGCCTGCCTCTCTGTCTACTTGTGATCTCTCTGTGTCAAATAAATAAATAAAATCTTTAAAAAAAAAAAAAAGCAAGAAAATAGAAATCCTGGGGAACATAAAAGATAAACAGTCCCCCTCCAACTGCAGAAGGTCTTTGAATGCAATACTCTTTTGTCTTACGATTTCATAAATAGCTAAGTGTGTTAAAGTTGAAATGCAGCCCCTCAGCCACGAACCCCTGGAATACTGCAAGACATGGTGGTGTCTCCGTGTGGAGGATCTTAGGATTGTGTCTCACCGAAGTTGCCTGCATCACGCTCTCCTTCCCTCCCAGTCCTGCTGCTGCTTCTCACGTTCCAGCTTGTCTGCACTTCCGAAGCCAGGCCAAGGACGCTTCCTTCTTGCTTTCCTGCCAACACTGCAGCTCTTCGCTTCATCCTCCCCTTCTCTGTTTTCTGCCCATACAGCTTCTCTGTAGGGTGACCCCATGTTCCCCTGTTCTTGTTCTTTGTTGCATGTCCTTGGTGGAGGAGGTATGTATGGGTGGAGCAGGCAGGGTGCAGGGTTAACAGGAAAAAAAATCACATTTTTGAACTTCCTTTCATTACCCTGTGTATCCATCCTGGAGAAGGAAGAACCCTAAAGTGTCCTCCTTCTGTGGTGCAAGAGGAGAAACAAATGTGCAAAGTGCACATTTAATTCTTGTGGAAGGAGAGAGACCGTGATGTACTTTATAAAACACAACCACCAGACCCTAGGCACCTGAGATGCACGTGTGCCTTACAGATTAGAGACTGGAGCATTCCGACTCGTCTGAAATCTTCTTCCAAGATTAGAACAGGAGTCCTCACCCAGCAGCCTCCTACTGGAAAGAAAGAACCTTTCCAGTGTTTTCCATGACCAACCATGGCTTCTTGACCAACCATGGGTGGTCGCCTACTGCGGGAAAGGGAACCTGGGGCTCTGCGTGGGATGTCTGAACTCAAGCCTGGGTTCCACCATTCATGAACTTTGTGGGACTGAACAAGTTTCTTAACCTCTCCATGCCTCAGTTTCCTGATCTGAAAAATAGGAAGGTGATAGCGATCTGCCTCTACCACATGGGCAACTAGATGGAATCAGCATCTTTGACAGTTTTGTGTACCTGTGGAGGTTACACATGGTCACTTTAGGTAGGTGGGCAAACTTGAGAGCTGGTGAGCTGCATATTAATTAAAAAACAAAAGATGCTTAAATTCTTACCTCTTTCCTCAGCCTTGTCTGGTTCATATCCCAAATTCAGCTCCTGTTGTATTTGGCCCCACTGCCAGAAACACTAGAATCTATAGATGTCCATAGGCATCAAATTTATTCACAACCTAACCTTATTTTCATAAAGAGAAGAAAACATAGATCTTTTGGGACATTCTGTAGATGCTGGTGTTGGGGAAGATCTTTATAAGAAAATTCTTTGAGCTCGTTTTTCTGAGAAGCCATGTGATGCTTTAAGACTCTCATTAATTAAATATATCTTTCGCCCTTTTTACTCATGTGGGTAAAATTATGAGTGATTTGTAAACATTTCCAAAATTCCAAAGATCAAAATATTGTCTTAGAATGCATCTTTGTTATTATTTATGAGGGTTTATCCGTGTGCCAAAGAAAGCTAAAAAATAATAATAATAATAATAGACCAACATTTTTAATGTGAAGTAGTATACATAATTTACCAAAGTAAGGCTTTTAAGTTTCTTTGACCCTTACCTTGGACAATTTTTTTTCAGCAAGCATATAGACATTCAGCAGAAACTCCCTGGGATCTTGGACATAGAACAATTACCACCATTAGTGTGGTTCTGAGGGAAACAGGGAAGAATGGGAAGAACCTGTGCTCTGCAGGGGACACCCAGAGACCACTGCTCCCTGGGCAGGCGCCCTTTCTCGTGGGCCTTAGTTCCCTTATGTGTATAGTGAGGACATTCAGCCTTTAGCTTCCCCCACTGCCTCATCCTCCCAACATCTGGCCTATGGTAGTTTCTGTCTTCCTGGGCAGCTCATACAAGTTAAGACATGTTACAATGGGGTTTAAATGCTGCTGACCTTTGCAGACCTTAACCTGACTATACACATTTTGTTTGATCCATACAGTATTTTAAAATTAGAAAGCTTACATAAAAATCCAGGTGGGAGCTTTTACTGAAAAATTGCAACACTGGCTCTCCATTACAACTTTTGTCCAGGCTTGAGTTATAGCCATCCCGTTGTTGGGTTAGAGAGTCTGTGGTCCCCGGCTCCCTACCACCCTTCGTCTGGCTCACTCAGGCCACCTCTCCAGGACTTAGGCCCACCAGAGTTTGGTAATCCTTATAGAGTAGCTGTTTTGTGCCGTCTCAGCCTATCCATAGTCATGCTAGTGGCTAAAAATGCCTGGGAGCACTCATCTGGGCCCCAGTGAGCTTCCCACAGACATCTGCCTTTTCCAAACTAATGTTACCACTGGATGGACCCTTGTGGTTCTTTATTGATTGCAAGATGCCCTTCAACAATGACCATCAGAAAACTTGGAAAAAATAAAGATTTATTATACAAGACCTGGAAATTGCATAGCACACCTGGGACCACACAGCAAGGTAATGGGAGAGAGAGTGAGTGGGCAAGAGAGTGCACACACAGGGGTCAGGCTTCTGCCTTTACTGGGGTCAAGGGTGGGGTGCATAGGCTCACTCCTTATTGGTAAATTTAAAATATAAGAGTGGGGATTTAAAGCACAGGAAGAGAAAAAACAAAAAACAAAAACAAGAAAAACAAGTGGCCCAAATGGTCAATTATGAAAATCAACTAAGTTCTCTGAGACAAAGAGGAGACTCAGTCGGGGGAAGTGGCCTGACAACATATTTATCTAAGACTGCCTTTAGGAAACAAACTGAGGGTTGCTGGAGGGGAGGGGAGTGGAAGGAATGGGGTGTCTAGGTGATGGACGCTGGGGAGAATGTTTGCTATGATTAGTGCTGTGAATCGTGTAAGACTGATGATTCACAGACCTGTGCCCCTGAAAGAAATAATACATTACATATTAATATAAAGCCAGGGAGGGACAAAAAAAGAAAAAAAGAAGAAGAAGAAGAAGAAGAATGCCTCTTTGAAATGGATCCCCCCGCAATCAAAGTTTAAGTCAGTCATTCCTTTACAAAAAACAAAAACAGAAACAGAACTGTCAAGGTTTTACACTATAGTAGCAGAATTTGTTCTGTTCTTCTCTCCAACAGAGATTTGATTGTGAGTGGAAAGATCTCTGAGAACAACAGAGATGGTTTTAACTTTTCATGGGGCCATTTTGTTATAAGCACAACTTAAGAAAACCCCTACCTCCCAAAGTTGCATGTTGACCTTGCTGATTCCTCATGGAGCTGTGCTAAGAAAATCAGGCTGTAGGCAAGTCAGAGTTTAGTTATGAATTGGCTCATGCTTTCCATAGGCTACTGTAGTCTACCTGAGAGGCCCAGGGAGCAAGGGCCAGTCACCAGCAGGGAATAGATATGACCCTGAGTGATACTTGAGGCTCCTGGCAGTAGCATCCCAAGAGCCCCTGCCCAGTGGACATGGATCTGGGGCTTCGCAGGGAGGCTTAATCCTGGAGAGAAAGTTGGTCCAGGGGTTTAACACAGGCTGACAGGGATGTTCCAGAGGAGTCTTAGGTGAG
This sequence comes from Meles meles, assembly GCF_922984935.1. Lineage (NCBI taxonomy): Eukaryota > Metazoa > Chordata > Mammalia > Carnivora > Mustelidae > Meles > Meles meles. The sequence goes on along the minus strand of NC_060069.1, from coordinate 29,981,251 downwards.
GAAGAAAATGCGACTAGCTCCAGAGACGGTGAGCCCAGCAAAATGCAGCTGGAGGGAAAGGAAGGGATCTCCACACAGACCCCAAAGGCACCCAGCTCTGCCAATAAGGCGTCTTCAGCAGCTGTTTCTTCATCTCCTCCAGAACTTTATATATATAATCATATATGTTTTATATATTTTATATATTTATATTTTTATACAAATATTTATATATAAACATTTAAATTTAAATATATAATATATATTATATATAATACATATTTATATTTTGTATATATTTATATATTTATTTTAATGTAAGCTCTACACCCAATGTGGGACTTGAACTTGTAACCCCAAAATCAAGAGTCATATACTTGGGGTGCCTGGGTGACTCAGTCCACTGAGCACACAACTCTTGATTTTAGCTCAGGTCATGACCTCAGTGTCCTGGGATTGAGCCCCACATCAGACTCCGCACTCAACATGGAGTCTGTTTAAGGATTTCTATCCCTCTCCCTCTGCCCATCCCCCCCCCACTCATGCACTAGCACTTTCTCTCTCTCTCTCTCTCTCTTTCTCTCAAATAAATAAATCTTGAAAAAAAGAAAAAAGTTGCATGCTCTACCAACTGAGCCAGCCAGGCGGCCCTCTCCTCCATAACCTCAGACAAGCCACACACCTGTGCCTGTTTTTTTTTTTTAAACTTAAGTGTTTTTATTTACTTATTTATTTATTTACTTTGTGTGGTATGGTTTTTTAAAAATTTTTTAAAAATTTCTTTTCAGTGTTCCAGAATTCATTGTTTATGCACCACACCCAGTGCTCCATGCAATACGTGCCCTCCTTAATACCCACCACCAGGTTCACCCAACCTCCCAACCCCTCCTCTCCAAAACCCTCAGATTGTTTTTCAGAGTCCACAGTCTCTCATGGTCGTCTCCCCCTCCAATTTCCCCCAACTGCCTTCTCCTCTCCATCTCCCCATGTCCTCCATGTTATTTGTTATGCTCCACAAATAAGTAAAACCATATGATAATTGACTCTCTCTGCTTGACTTATTTCACTCAGCATAATCTCTTCCAGTCCCATCCATGTTAATACGAAAGTTGGGTATTCATCCTTTCTGATGGAGACACATTACTCCGTAGTATATATGGACCACATCTTCTTTATCCATTCATCCGTTGAAGGACATCTTGGTTCTTTCCACAGTTTGGGGACTGCGGCCATTGCTGCTGTGAACATTGGGGTACAGATGGCTCTTCTTTTAACTACATCTGTATCTTTGGGGTAGATACCCAGTAGTGCAATTGCTGGGTTATAGACTAGCTCTATTTTTAATTTTTTGAGGAACCTCCACACTGTTTTCCAAAGTGGCTGCACCAAGTTGCATTCCCACCAACAGTGTAAGAGGGTTCCCCTTTCTCCATATCCACTCCAACACAGGTTGTTTACTGTCTTGTTAATTTTGGCCATTCTAACTGGTGTAAGGTGGTATCTCAACGTGGTTTTGATTTGAATTTCCCTGATGGCTAATGATGATGAACATTTTTTCAGGTGTCTATAGCCATTCGTATGTCTTCATTGGAGAAGTGTCTGTTCGTGTCTTCTGTCCATTTTTTGACTTGAACCTCTCAAACTCAGCACACTTTGGTTCTTCTATTGCCTTACTTCTTGGTGGCATTGGACAAAGCTGACCATGCTGTCCCTGAAAAATTTTTCCTGCCCCCCTCAACCCCCAGCCCTGTTTCTTCCTACTTTGTCTGCCATCCTTAGAGGTAGGTATGTGTCCTGGTCTTGGACTCCTTCTTATCTTGCCTATGTCTTTCCTCCTAGATAATCTCAGCCACTCTCATCTCTATGCTGACAACTTCTATATTCTCATTTTCTGCCCAGCTTTCTCCTCTGAGTCTCAGACCTGTGTGTCTTGCTAGTTACACATCTCTGCTCCAATATGTTCATAGCTGCTGGTGGTGCCCACCCAGGTCCCCATCACCACCAGGCCTACCCATCCCCCAGCTGCTGCAACAATTAAGAGTTGTTAGCAGCCCCCTTTCCTCCTTTTTACCTCTACTGCACCCCAAAGGAAGAGCTCTGCCAGTACCCAGCTGACATGGGGCCATGCTGCAAGGTAGTATGACTTTGGAGCAATTCCTGCTCCAAAACTCCCATGGGATCAGACTGAAACAGGTCACTGAGACCTTGCTCAGCCTGTTCCTCTGTCCTGTCTAGTCTTTCTTCTCTTCTCCTAAGGGATTTACATTCAAGAGAATCCCCATCTCAAACTCTGCTTCTGGAAACTGGACTAAGACATATCATATTGACAGCTCAAAATTACTATATCTAAATATCCCCCATCCCCTCACAGAGTATCTTATTAATGTACACAAACCTTGAGTGTACCCAGTTAAAATTGGTGTCTTAGTCAGGCTACATATTGTGCTGTATTTCACGGTCCAGTCAAGTTTCTTGTGAAGAGCTGGCTCAGGCTGATGAGCAGGTCCAGGTGTTACCATCTCCAGATGAAAAAAGTAAGATTCTGAGAGGTTACATACAACATAGAGGTTGTGATGATTTCTGGGACCACAAATGCAGTTGCCTTCATTGACATAATGCTATATTTTGGATTTCTGTCATTTGTGATTTCTCCCTTTTGGAATTCACTATCCAAAGCAACTTAAGACATTGAATGTATACTCATAGACTATACAACTTTAAAGCTGGAAGGGGACTTAGAGATTACGTAAGAAGCAAAGCTAAATGCAAGCTTGTGCTCCCTTGCATATCTAGGTGCCCAGCAGACATCACTAATCAAACATGGCACACTTTCCTAGAGTGTCCAGATGTGCCCTCAGAATCCATCTTAATACAGTCTTCCAGATGACCACTTCCAGTCTCTGAGACAGATACTTGGGGAGATACAGATATAGGCGCAAATTGAGACAAATACATAAATTGAACTTATTCATAACTTTATTGGGTTCAATCCCTTTATAGAATATCTGAGCAAACTGGGTTCTTATTAAGGTAAGTGACTTACCCAGGGAGAGGCAGCCTATTTGCAGACAAGTCAGCTCTCAAACCTAGTGCAACAGAGTAATGATTCTGTGTTCTTTTGGATACCTTATACACATATTTGCATCTCTATTCCTTTTGTTTGAATACTTACCAGCAGAATTTTTACTGACGAAGATATGTGCATAATTTCCAAATCCACTTAATCAAATAGATTTTCTGGAAAACAGTAAAGAATCTAAGACAAATTATATACCTTTTTTTTTTTTTTTTTTCCTGAATGTGATCAGTGTTGGGCAAGGAAACTATTTACTCTGGGAATTCCAGATAAATTTTGTGTGTTTTGTGGGGGAGGAGTCTGTTTAGTTTTCAGTTTAGCAGATTAAAATCCTTTTTTTTCCCTCACCATTTAGCCTAATGAGTAATCACCTTGTTGAAGCTTTTTTTGCTCTTTTGTCTTTAGCTAATTTGTGACCATGCATTTGGAGTTAGGTGTTACTGTGCATTTTCATTGGCATTTCAGATAACAGAGTGAAGAACAAATAGGCAGACATGAATTTTTCATGCAAATGAGGCTAAGAGAATTGAGACCCATGTCAACTTTAAGCTGGAAGCCTTCTCTTTGTCTTATGAAATGTGTCCATCCTAGCCCAGCAAGGTGTACATGAATTTGTTTTCTGTCCCTTCCTTGAAGACACCCCTTCTTAGGTGCTATGTTATTATATGATAAACACTGACTGATTTCATAGTTTCTTCCATGCTTATGTCTTCTTCCTTTCTCCTTGACTCTTGATATGCCCCAATATTCAGTCCTCAGTACTCTCTCTTTGTTCTTTCACCCTCAAAAATGTCCTCACTGAGCCTCAGCTCCCACTTTAAGAAGGATGAGGCCATGGTGAACATCCTGTAACTTTGTCTTTCTCCAAAGCTCCAACCTGCTTCCTTTTTACCTGCTAAAATTGCCCACTTAGTATTCCCTCACCACTTTAAGTTAGTGAGTCAGAACCAAACTCATCATACGCTTACCTTGTCCTCAACATGACTTACTTCTTTATGTCCACAGTACGGGCATTTTGTTAGTCAGTCATGAAAGCTGAAGACAGTGGTGGTCTTTGGATCCCCTATTTCTTGTATCTTGACATTCTAGGCCCCAGGACCTCTCATATGTTTTCATCACACTGTGGCTCACATCCATGTCTGTCCCTCTGCTCCCACTGACACCTCCCTGGTCCAGACCTGGGAGGGATGTGTCCTTTGTCTGCCCCCTTCCAGGATTCATGCTTCCTACAGCCCTGGAACTGTGGCAATCCAGGGATTCCTAAAAGAGCTCACTTCCAGCTGCAATGCCTTTAACATTATGGATAATCAAGTCAATAAAGTGGTTATTAAAGGTAAGTAGAAGGAGAAAAAAGAAGGAAGGAAATGATTGCAAATATCAGTATACCTCACCTACCTAGTGGTCCATGCTAGAAACCTCACTGCCATCATTGATTTTTATGAATCCCAACATTCAGTGAGGCCTATTTCTTAAAAATCTCTCCAGTTTGTTTGTTCCTCTTCATTCCCATTGCTTTGGTCTCCAGTTACAGCCTCAGCTTCAGTAACCATCACTGCACAAAAGTCTCAGCTAATTGCCACCCCCCCTCCCCCCGCCAAAGCCAGCTAGCACTTTCTAATCTACTGTCTTGTGTCAGGCGTTCCCACTTTGAAGCAGCTCTCACCTTGGTGAAGACCATCATTGTCCTCCTATCATTTACTTTTACAAATGCTCACTCTTTAGATGGCCTCCAAGGCCTTTTAGGAGCAGCCACAGCACCCACCCCTGGCTTATTCCCCTACATCCCATTTCTGACTCCAGACACCAAACCAACCACTCCTTCCTTCTCAGACTCCATATTCGGTTTTGTACCTACAATTTTGTCCAAAGTGTCCACCCCACCTATGAGATCTTCTTCCAAATACCACATGGTATCACTTCTATGTGTAATCTTAAAATTAAAAAAGTCACTTTTGGAAATTGAGAATAGAAAAGTAATTGTCTGGGGTTGTCTGGGGTAAAAATAGGGAGACGTTGGTAAAAGGTATAGACTTCTTGTTATAAGATAAATGGATGCGTTCTGAGAATCTAAGTGACTATAGTTGAGAATGTAGTGCATAATTATAATTTGCTGAGAGAGTGTATTCTCACCAAAAATATAAGTAAAAATAAAACAAGATAAAGGTTAATATATGAGGCAATGGACATGTTAATTAACTCAGTGGCTGAGAATCCCCTCACAATGGATACATACAAATATAACCTTGTACACTACAAATATATTGGCTATTGTATTTATTAATTAAACCTCAATAAAGTTGGGGGGAAATCTCCCTTCATTCTCCTGCTAGCAAACTCCTGTGCATTCTTCCAGACCTAGCTCATGCCCCACAGCTTCTATAAACCGTACTCCACTTTTCTTGGTCTGCTTCCTGGCATTTTATATGCTAATCTATAGCACCTTAGACATTGTTCTGTAGCTACCTTGTCTCTGTGTTTGCCTCCTTCTTGAGGCTGTGAGCTCTGATTTGCTTTACATTCCCAAAACCTGGCAGAGAGCCAGATACAGAATAGGAGCTTAGCCATGTTGGATGAATGAATAAACCAATGAATGAATGAATGTTCCATGTATAAAGGAACCAAAAAATAATTTCTTTTTTGTTAGAGAACATGTGTAAAGTATATTTTTAGAGTGTGAGTTAGCAGAAGTGCTGGAAGTGATTCACATTAATTAGAGTTACTCTGTTTTGGCAAGAAAATCTTTTTGAGGATTCAGACGGGATTAGTGAGCACAACCATTAGTATCTCTAATAGGTGACAGAGATATATGTGTTGAACTGGCATATTCTGAGATTTTTTTAAGTTGCTTTTATATTTGAATCCATATGTTTTAATTGTGCTTAATACCAATTTATCCTTATCTATTATTACTTAACTTTTAGACATGTGATAGTCTCAACAAAAACAGTTATTTAAATTACTCAATTGAGTTTATTTCTAAAAATAGAATTTATACTTCATTATCTATACCTTTTGAGTTTTCTGAATTAATGTTGCCTCTGGTCCAAGGTGAGCTGTTGTGTGACAGGTCCTACCAGATGGTACTTAAATTTCAAGTAAAGATGAACATGAAAAGCAGAAGCAGACAGGTAACCAGGTGTGGGATCTTGCACAAGTTAGTTTGCACCTTTTTCCCTGTCTATGGGATGAGGAGGTTGTACCAGAATATAAGCTTTTCCTTGAGCACAAACAATCTGGATAAAGCGTATTGATTGCAGGTATGGTAAAGGCATCCAGGAAAAGCTGTGGATATATCAAATATTATACTTTATATGTAGAATAATTATTTCCTGGGCCCCTCTGATTTTCCTAATTTGCAGTTTTGATACTTGCTCATGGTATTCTAAAGCTGGTTGCATTTGTGGTGGTTTAAAACCTTTGGGATATAGCAAAGGTGGTCCGAAGAGGGAAGTATATAGTAATATGAGCCTTTCTCAAGAAACAAGAAGGTCTCAAATATACAACCTAACCTTACACCTAAAGGAGCTGGAGAAAGAACACAAATATAACCTAAACCCAGCAGGAAAAGAGAATTAATAAAGATTAAAGTAAAAAAAAAAGATTAGAGTAGAAATCAATGAAATAGAAACCAAAAGAACAGCAGAACAGATCAACAAAACTAGGAGCTGATTCTTTGAAAGAGTTAATAAAATTGATAAACCCCTGGCCAGAATTATCAAAAAGAAAAGAGAAAGGACACAAATAAATAAAATCAGAAATAAAAGAGATCACAACCAACACAAAAGAAATACAGGCAATTACAAGTTCATATTATGAAGAACTATATGCCAACAAATTAGGCAATCTGGAAGAAATGGATGCATTGCTACAGATGTATAAACTACCAAAACTGAAAAAGGAAGAAGTAGAAAGCCTGAGCAGACTCATAACCCATAAGGAAATTGAAGCAGTAACCAAAAATCTCCCAACAAACAAGAGTCTAGGGCCAGATGGCTTCAGGGGAATTCTACCAAATATTTAACCCACTGAGCCACCCAGGCGCCCCTCTACTAAACACTTAAAGAAGAATAAATGTCTGTTCTTCTTAAACTGTTACAGAAGGTAGAAATGGAAGGAAAACTTCCAAACTCATTTTATGAGGCCAGCATTACCTTGATCCCCAAACCAGACAAAGACCCCATCAAAAAAGAGAATTACAGACCAATATCCTTGATGAATACAGATATGAAAATTCTCAGCAAAATACTAGCCAATAGAATCCAACAGTACATTAAAAGGATTATTCACCATGACCAAGTGGGATTTATTCCTGGGCAGCAAGGTTGGTTCAACATCTGCAAATCAATCAATGTGATATAATACATTAATAAAAGCAAGAACAAGAACCATATGATCCTCTCAATAGATGCAGAAAAAGCATTTGACAAAGTAGAGCATCCTTTCTTGATTAAAACTCTTCACAGTGTACGGATAGAAGGAACATATCTCAATATCATAAAAGCCATATACAAAAAGCCCATAGCGAATTACCATTCTCAATGGGGAAAAACTGAGTGCTTTTCTCCTAAGGTCAGGAACGTGACAGGGATGTCCACTCTCACCATTGTTGTTCAGCATAGTACTAGAAGTCCTAGCCTCAGCAATCAGACAAGAAAAAGAATGAAAACCATCCAAATTGGAAAAGAAGTAGTCAAACTCTCACTCTTTACAGATGACATGATACTTTATGTGGAAAACCCAAAAGACTCCACCCCCCCAAATTGCTAGAACTCATACAAGAACTCATTCAGCAACATGGCAGGATATAAAAATCAATGCACAGAAATCAGTTGCATTTCTATATGCCAACAACAAGACAGAAGAAAGAGAAATTAAGGAGTCAATCCCATTTACAACTGTACCAAAACCCATCAAATACCTAGGAATAAACCTAAACAAAGAGGCAGAGGATCTATACTCGGAAAACTGTAGAATACTTATGAAAGAAATTGAGGAAGGCAAAAGGAAATATAAAAACATTCCATGCTCATGGATTAGAACAAATATTGTTTAAAAATGTCTATGTTATCTACAGAAATCTATACATTCAGTGCAATCCCTATCGAAATACCATCAACTTTTTTTCGTAGAGCTGAGAACAAATAATCCTAAAATTTGTGTGGAACAAGAAAAGACCCCAAATAGCCAGAGTAATTAATGTTGAAAAAGAAAACTAAAGCTGGTGGCATCACAATTCTGAACTTCAAAATCTATTACAAAACTGTGATCATCAAGACATTATGGTACTGGACAAAAACAGACACATAGATCAATGGAACAGAATGGAGAACCCAGAAATGGACCTTCAATCTATGGTCAACAAATCTTCGACAAAGCATTAAAAAATATCCGAGTACAGTCTCTTCAGCAAGAGACTTGCTGAAAATTGGACAGCCATATGCAGAAGACTAAAATTGGACAGCCATATGCAGAAGACTAAAACTGAAACATTTCCTTATAGCATACATAAAAATAGACTCAAAATGGATGAAAGACCTAAAGGTGAGATAGGAATCAATCAAAATCCTAAAGGGGAATACAGGCAACAAGCTCGATGACCTTAGCTGCAGCAACTTCTTGCTAGACGTGTCTCTAGAGGCAAGGGAAACAAAGGTAAAAATGAACTATTGGGACTTCATCAAAATAAAAAGCTTCTTTTGTGGAGCAAAGGAGACAGTCAACAAAACCAAAGACAACGAACAGAATGGGAGATGATATTTGCATATGTCTTAACAGAAAAAGGGCTAGTATCCAAAATAAGAACTTATCAAACTCAACACCCAAAGAACAAATAACACAATCAAGAAATGTGCAGAAGACATGAAAGACATTTCTCCAAAGAAGACCGACAAATAGCCAACAGACACATGAAAAAATACTCATCACTCGCCATCAGGGAAATGCATATCAAAACCACAATGAGATACCACCTAACACCAGTCAGAATGGCTGTCAGTGAGGTTGAGGAGAAAGGGGAACCCTATTACACTGTTGGTGGGTATGCAAGCTGGTTCACCCACTGTGGAAAACAGTATGGAGGTTCCTCAAAAAGTTGAAAATAGAACTATAAGTCAGCAATTGTATTACAGGATATTTGCCACAAACACACAAATGTAGTGATCTGAAGGGACACCTGCACCCCTAATGTTTATAGAAGCAATGTCCACGATAACCAAACTGTGGAAAGAGCCCAGATGTCCATTGACAGATGAATGGATAAAGATGTGGTATCTATGTACAATGGAATACTATTCATCCATCAAAAAATGATACTTTGCCATTTGCAACAACAAACGGTATTATGAGGGTATTATGCTAAGCTTAATAAGTCAATCAGAGAAAGACAATTATCATGTGATCTCACTCATGTGGAATTTAAGAAACAAAACAGAGGCTCATAAGGGAAGAGAGGGAAAAATAAAACAAGACAAAATTAAAGAGGAAGACAAAACCATGAGAGACTCTTAATCACAGGAAGCAAACTGAGGATTGCTAAGGGAGTGGGGGTATGGGGTAACTGAGCTATGGAAATTAAGGAGGACATATGATATGATGAGCACTGGGTGTTATATAAGACTGATGAATCACTGACCTCTACCTCTGAAACTAACAATACATTATATATTAATTAATTGAATTTAAATAAAAATAAAGTCCTAGGACACAAAAAATCAAAAGATAAAATTTGTTGCACACATACTCTCTGACACCATTATAAACAGGACATTCCTATCAAGTGCTCACATGAGCAAGCTATAATTTGGGATACTATACAAAGGAAGGATTCCACTCATGTCCACAGGCTGCTCATCATTCAGATACAGAACACAACATGTGCTGATGCCCTCTAGAAAGTAACCCGAGTAAAGTGTGGAAGCCTCTCATTTTGTGCCTCAGAAATGTTTTGTAGGGATCAGTTCTGCCAGTGCCTTACACATAGTATGCATTTTATAAAGATGATTGCCATTCTTTTTTGTGGAAGCATGAGTTAAAAAAAGGAAGTCATCTCTTTTTCTCTGGGAAGGGAGATGTCACAGAAATATAATAAACGACTTTAAAAATGTTTCTGTAGGTTTTCCAATAGTTTCCATTCTGTATTCAGATTTGGGGAAGGTAGTTCACTATAGAGTAAGAAGGAGAGTCATCTGTGCCTGAGCATCAGAGGGGTAAGTGCCGTAAGAGCTATGCCGCATCACCAGTGAAATTTGGCACCTCTCCACAGGCTGACCTGTACAGTGACTTCTTCTAGATGGAGAAATCAAATATTAATAGAATTAAAGTAGGTGTTCACATACAACACATGATGCATTAAATGTCAGAATATGGGTGTGGTCTGCAGTGTAGAGATTTTCTGAGCGTCCATCCCCAGTAAATGCTAAAATGAAGTCTGGAACATTTCTGTTTCATTAACGACAGCCTGGAGAGTGATGACAGCCCCACTTCTCATGGGAGAGTTTGCTTGCTCAAGGTCAGATCTGTACCAACAAGCCCAACAGCAGGAAGAAAATTCTGCAGGGAGTAAGTGTCTGCTTCTGCGGATGCCACAGCCTGCAGGTTGGACCGGCTCTGGAAATGGTGCCTGTGCTCAGTCACAGAGAAATTTTTATTTGCATGTATGAGTATTTGAACGATGAATAAGAACATTCCAGAATCTGAAATATTATATTTATCTCTTATTAAGAAATAAAGAAGAAGAATCCTGTTCCCTCATTATACGTGTTTGAATTCTCCTTTTAACTTTCCTATGCTGCTTTATCTTTGGTAAATTTTCAGCAACAGAAGGCAGAATGTCTTGCTCAGCATGACCAAAATTTACTGTGCAAGATAAGAGTTGGTCAAGTGTTTTGTTGTTTTGCATATGGGTTTTCCATAATGGTAGAATCCTAAGCAACTGACTATTAGGAGGTTTTTATATTCATCTGGCCAGTGCTCTTGTTTTACTCTAATCCCCAACTCATTGACTGAACTTGCTTGTTAAGAAAGAGTACACCCTGGAACACGCAATCCAGGCCAGGCCTTGTGTGTTGGGGAGAAAGGAGGCCACCCCTGTCCTCCTCTCTGAGGAATTGATTGTTCTGTAGAAGGCACATGAACAAATGATTACAGTTCAGCGTAATGAGTGCCATGAGAGAGTTGGGCACAAAGTGATAGTTATGCCTGGCAGTACTGGAAACACGATAGAGAAGAGGACATTTGACTACTATCTAAGCGCTAGTGTCTATGATCATGAAGTGATGCTACACAGGTATGGATCAGAATTACTGTCTCTTTGATAGCAAACAAGTGACATGTGCCATCACTTCTCCCTGCTACACCCGTGGCAGACACTGCTAACTTATCATGACTGTCTAGCTCCATTGAGCCTGTGTACATCCTCTCAACCCATGGTGCTTCACCCACTACCAGTCAATCAGAGTTGGCATGGCAGTGGACCAAGAAACCATGAAATGTCGATAGGTTTTTCAGATGTCCATTGCAATCATTAGTCACTTGGAACATGCAATTCAAAACCACAATGAGGGGCACCTGGATGGCTCAGTTGGTTAGGTGTCTGCCTTCAGCTCAGGTCATGATCCCAGTCCCAGGATCCAATCCTGCATCTGGCTTCCTGCTCAGTGGGGGTCTGCTTCTCACTCTGCCCGGGACATAGAATCTGATAAATAAGAGATGGTTCAGAAGAAGGCCATGCTATTCCTCTCCTGAACCTCTGGTTCAAAACACTCCATTTGCTTGGAACAAATTCTGGAGAGGTTGGTACAGTTTTATTATTAGATACTCAGTTTTAAATATCCCTGGAGTTTGCAGCCTTGTGTGTCAGGTAACAAAACTCATAGTGCTCAAGTGATCCTGTGGATTGACTTCACAGAGCTCTTTTGATCCCCAAAGACTTTCCTTCCTGGATGTTTTATCCCATTTAATTGAGTGGCTCTGAAATATCAATAGAAGTCGGTCAATTGCTGAGGCTTTTCTTATGTTGTTTACAGATGTCAGAGCTGTCAGTGACTTAGCTCATCTCCTGCTCTAAATCTGAGAGATTGGAGAACAACATCTTCATGCCTTAAGGGAAAAAAAAAAACAAAAAACCTCTGTCCTGTTTCCCTGTAAATATTTTGTTTAGCCAAGTCTAAATTATGAGCTGGCCTGATGTAGCCTCCCCTTCTAATTCTGGATTCAGCCTCTCCTTGCTCCCCAGTGCTCAAGCAACAAGTAAGTATTGGGCAGTGCTATGCAGAGCAGTTAGCCCTGCTCATATATATCATCAGATGTTTAAGCCAGCTCAGGACACCTTGAAAGTTAATGCTGCAAACACACCTGAATTGTCATGGAAAGATGTTTTATGATATTGTTGTTAAGTGAAAAATGAAGTCATAAAACTGTACATAGATTCCCAATTCTAGTAGTGGGCTAGGATGAGCTAGTGCAGTCCTTCTTTGTACTAAACACACTAATGAAACATAAGATTTAATATCTGTAAACCATGTATCTGGTAAGGGACTTGTGTCCAGAATACATAAATAACTCTGACAACACAATAACAAAGATAAGTCATCTAATTTTAAAATATGCAAAAGGTTTGAATAAACTTTTCTCCAAAGAAAATATGCCAGTGGCCAATAAGTACATGAAAAAGTGCTCAACATTATTTGTCATTAGGGAAATGCAATCAAAACCACAATGAGATAGCCCCCTCATATTCCCTAGAATGGCTATAATTAAAAAGACAGACACTAGCAAGTGTTGGTGAGGGTGTGGAGAAATTGGAACACTCATGTTTTGCTGTTGGTGATATAAAATGGTACGTTCTTTTGGAAGACAGTCTAGCAGGTCATTAAAAGCTTAAACATAGCATTATCATAGGACCCCGTAATTCCATTCCTGAAATTGAAAACACGTCCACACAAAAACTTGCTCATGAGTGTTCATAACAGCATTATTCATAATAACCAAAAAGTAGAAACAGCCCTGATGTCCACCAGTTGGTGAATGGATAAATAAAATATGGTATAATCCATAAATGGAGGATTATCTGGCAGTAAAAAGGAATTAAATGTTAATACATGCTACACTATAGATGAATGCTGAACATATGCAAAGAAAGAAAGAAGCCAGACACAAAAGATAAGGTATTGGGTATGATTTCATGTATATGAAATGTCCAGGATAGGCCAAGCCATAGAAACCGAAAGTACATGAGTGGCCTGGGTTGGCAGGGACTTGGTGGGGAGGCCACCCTGGGGGAGTGACTGCTTGATTGGTATGGGGTTTCTTTTGAGGATGATGAAAATGTTCTGGAACTGGATAGTACTGGTGGCTAGACAACTTTGTGGATGTACTAAAAACCACGGAATTGTACAATTTAAAAGGGTAAATGTTATAGCATGTGGAGTATATCTCAATTTTTTTTTAAGTCAGGGGGAAAAAGTAAGAAAGGGATACTCCTCAGGATGGAAGTAAAGAGGGAGGTAAAGCCAAGTGGTCAGCGTGGTCAGATAGAGAAGGAAAAGGCTCTGCTGGCTAGTGACTGCACTGTTAATTTCTGTGTGGGGGCAGGAGAGGTGGTTTGAGCCTTCGAAGGGCAAGCTGAGAATGAGACACCTGTACAATGTTCAGTATTAGAGGCTTTCTCTCTCAGTGAACGGGGACACCTAGAAAATTTCTACTCACTGGCTGTGGGAGCTAGAAAGCAGGTGATTTTGCCTGGAGCCCTGGGTGGAAGAAAATAAGCCTCCCATTAGGGATCAAAGCTCAAAGTCCCAATCCTGCAGTACACATGGGATTGGAAATCCAAATCCTATTACTTGTGTGGTACAGGATTTTCCAAGCTAAGAAACAAATGTGAAACTGGTCTGGAATTGATAACCCCTCTGTGGTGCCGTGTGAAATCAAATGCATAGCTGGCTTGCTTTCTGCAGCCCTTGCACAGAACACATGCACTTGCGGGAAGAGCAAGCTAGGCTGAAGGGCACCTCATTCAAAAATGATAAACTAGGGCCCCTGGGTGGCTCAGTGGGTTAAAGCCTCTTCCTTCAGCTCGGGTCATGATCTCAGGGTCCTGGGATTGAGCCCCGCATCCGGCTCTCTGCTCAGTGGGGAGCCTGTGCTTCCTCCTCTCTCTCTGCCTGCCTCTCTGCCTACTTGTGATCTCTGTCTGTCATATAAATAAATAAAATCTTTTTTAAAAATGGTAAACCATAAAAGAAAGAACCCACCTTGAACAAGACTTAAGAGACACACCCGGTAGAAGAATTTACACCCCCTTTTTTTTTTTTAATTCGTTTATTTGTTTATTTACAGAATAACAGTGTTCATTGTTTTGGCATCACACCCAGTGCTCCATGCAGTATGTACCCTCCCTATTACCCACCACCTGGTTCCTCAAAACCCTCTGGTTGTTTTTCAGAGTCCATAGTCTCTCATGGTTCATCTCCCCTTCCAGTTTCCCTCAACTCCCTCTCCTCTCCATCTCCCCATCTCCTCCATGTTATTTGTTATGCTCCACAAATAATTGAGACCATATGATACTTGACTCTCTCTGCTTGACTTATTTCGCTCAGCATAATCTCTTCCAGTCCCGTCCATGTTGCTACAAAAGTTGGGTATTCATCCTTTCTGATGGAGGCATAATACGCCATCGTGTATATGGACCACATCTTCCTTATCCATTCGTCTGTTGAAGGGCATTTGGTTCTTTCCACAGTTTGGCGACCGTAGCCATTGCTGCAATAAACATTGGGGTACAGATGGCCCTTCTTTTCACTACATCTGTATCTTTGGGGTAAATACCCAGCAGTGCAATTGCAGGGTCATAGGGAAGCTCTATTCTTAATTTCTTCAGGAGTCTCCACACTGTTCTCCAAAGTGGCTGCACTAACTTGCATTCCCACCAACAGTGTAAGAGGGTTCCTCTTTCTCCACATCCTCTCCAACACACGTTGTTTCCTGTCTTGCTAATTTTGGCCATTCTAACTGGTGTCAGGTGGTATCTCAATGTTGTTTTAATTTGACTCTCCCTGATGGCTAGTGATGATGAACATTTTTTCATGTGTCTGATAGCCATTTGTATGTCTTCGTTGGAGAAGTGTCTGTTCATATCTTCTGCCCATTTTTGGATATAATTATCTGTTTTGTGTGTGTTGAGTTTGAGAAGTTCTTTATAGATCCTGGATATCAACCTTTTGTCTGTAATTTACACCCCTTCTAAGAATTTAAGATAATGTAAGAACCAGGAAGAGGATATAAAGGACGTCTATTTAAAATGGGTAAAAAAAGAAATATAAGAGAATGAATAGGAACCAGAATTGAATGGCACCAAAGAGAGAAGGACAGGCAGACTTTAGTGGAAACAAATCATACAGCTTCTGGAAATGAAAATTAAAAGTCCATTAAATTTAAAATCATTTAAAGAGTGGAGAAAACATGAATGAGGAAAGAATTTCTAAACTAGGAGCTAAAACCAAAGCACGTGTCCTGAATGTATCTCAGAAGTACAGACATGACAGAAAGATTAGGAGGCATGGAAGAACAGGGAAGCCTTGACATAGAATTCCAGAAGGAGTGATTAGAGAAAATACAGCAGAGGACAGTATTCTAAGTTGTAATTGGGGAATTGCTTAGAATTAATGAAAGCCTTAAAAAATTACCAAGAGTTCCAAGAAGAACAATGCAAAGAAATCCCCACTTACACATTTTTTAGTGAACACCAAACAGAACACTAAAAACAAAAACAAACAAACAAAAACCAAATAAGCAAACAAAAAACTCTTACAAGTAGCCAGTGAGAAAAGTGAGATTCCCTAAAAAGGAATAATCAAACTGACAAACTTCACATTACATTCGATATCAGGAAAAAAAAAAAGATGGACTATTCCCTTCGGTATTATCTGGTACCTTTGGAAAGGAACTGCCAACTTAGGATTCTGTACCCATTGAAAGCATCTTTCCAACATAAGGATGAGATAGACATTTTCAGCAAATAAAGGTTGCTAGAGTTTTTCTTGTGGGGAGAATTACTAGAAGGAGTTCAGAAAAAAAAAAAAAGACGAGGAAACATCAGAAGCAAGACGCACTGATGAACAAATAAATTGGTACATGTGGATAAATCTATGCAAATGTCAACTTAAAAATTATAAATGAATTCTGCTTCTGCTGACAGCTAAGCAAGCTCCTATTGGACCAACCCGCCTGCAGATAAAAAGTATATCTTCTGGACACAATGGACAAAAATGGTTACTGCACAGCACCCCATTTGCAACCAAACCCAGGAGATACAGGAGGGATGTTGACACTTGGATG
This sequence comes from Meles meles, assembly GCF_922984935.1. Taxonomy (NCBI): domain Eukaryota; kingdom Metazoa; phylum Chordata; class Mammalia; order Carnivora; family Mustelidae; genus Meles; species Meles meles. The sequence continues at coordinate 29,964,864 of NC_060069.1, read as the reverse complement.
AAGGAAATGGCAGTAGAATTCCTGTGTTTGGGCTTTTTGTCTGAGAGAAGGTTCCATACTGCATCATGTGGGGTGCTAAAACTACAGTTAAACAATATTAAGAACAATTTTGGCAGTTACAAACTAAGATTGAACCAACATACTGTCAGTAATAACATAGAACACCAGAAGGAATTAACACTTATGTTGCTAATGAGAGGAAAGCCATTAACAATAGATACTAATCTCAATATGCATGCCAACCACTAGAAGAAATGAAAAAGAACAAATGCCAAATCATACTCAGGAAAGAAAAAAGAATGAAGAATATCAATCTAATTGGAAGTAGGAAAGGAGAAAAAGAGGAAACAAAGAACACGGTAAATAGAAAACATTAAATAACAGTGGAAATAAATCCAAATGTATTAGTAATCTAGTGCTTGCTTCAGCAGCACATAAGTGAATATATTAGCAACCTCAATATAAATGGTTTAAACTTACATGGTAAAAGGAATTCTCATACAGCATGAAAATAGCAAATTCAGCTACGTTCTGCTTATAACATCCTGATATGAAACACAATACAAATGTTGAAAGTGAAGATTCAGATATAAAAAGCTATAACCCTGGCACACGGTCAATTTAAAAATAACGAACATAAAAAATAACTAATATGGACTATAAATATAAGACAGACTTGAAGACAAAAAAGCATTATTAGGGATAGAGAGGGTTTTATGTCATCACAAAAGGAATATTTCAATAAGAACATAACATTTATTGAGAGGATATTTGATGCACCTTACATTATAGTCTTAAAAACATTAAGTAAAAATGAACTAGAATTGAAGAGGAATTATAGATCCACAATTATAATGGGAAATTCAATGTTTTGTTCCCAAGAAATAGAGAGAAAATATTCTTTTCACACACACATGGGACTTCACAGAAATTGATCATGTAGTAGGCTATTGTGCCAGTCGCAACAAGTACCATAGAACTCATTTCTTCCAGACTCTCTTCTCTGATCAAAATGTAAAATCAAAAGCAAAATCAGTAACAAAAGCCGTATACGTGGAAATTTCAAGCTTAAGAATTTTTATTGTTATATTCAGTTAGCCAGCGTGTAGTATGTCATTAGTTTTTGATGTAGTCTGCCATGATTCATTAGTTGTATATAACACCCAATAAAAATGATCTGATTGAAAACCTGTGGGGTGCAGTGAAAGGGATATGTGGAGAATTTTATGGCCTTCAATGCATATGTTAGAAAAGAATAAACATTAAAAGTAAAAGGGCATGAGAGACTGTGGACTCTGCAAAACAGTCTGAGGGTTTTGGAGGGCTGTGGGGGTTGGAGGTTCGGGGAGCCTGGTGGTGGGTATTAGGGAGGGCACGTATTGCATGGAGCACTGGGTGTGGTGCAAAAACAATGAATTCTGGATCACTGAAAAGAAATTTTAAAAAATAAATAAAAATAAAAAAATTTAAAAAATGATGCAGCACACAAAAAAGTAAATGGGCTTTACTTTAAAAATTTTTTTTAATTTATTAAAAACTATACATAGAAAACCCTAGGGACTCTGCAAAAAAAAATAACCTACTAGAACTGATAAATGAATTCAGTAAATTTTTTGCAGCATACAAAAATAAAGTGCAAACTGGGAGAAAGCATTTGCCATATGCATCACAGATTGATCTGGGATGAACTGCAGTCACAAACTGGGTGTGGGAAAAAAAAATCAGTTATTTGGCTGTTATTGCTTGTAGGCATCCATTTTTTAGCAGGAAAAACATCTCAAACTTGCCAGGTCAGAGTAACTTGGTTACTTCCAGTCAGTTTTTCTTAGGAAACTCAGCCTCTTCAGGGTATCCTTGTCTCTCAGGGTTCTTGTTCCTTCTCCCTGAGTGGAGAGAGAAGCGCGTGCAGTGGTGGTGTTTTGCATTAATATGGCTGGCCATATGCCCGGTCTGACCATGAGCTCTTGGAAGAAAGGATTGTCTTTGATCCAGTTCTGAATCACTAGTACTTTGGATTTGCCCATCACCTAGAGAATCTTTATTGACTTATGTTGATTTGAAAGCTTTTAAAATCCCTGCATGCTTTTATTTCCGGGGGGATGTTAAATAGGACCAGGGCCGCATTTATCCTATTCCCAGCAGGGCTATTGCGGGGATTAACGGTTGAGCGTAGATGTTCTCTCCCTCCTTTAAAAAGGCATTAATGAAGTTAAAGGTTTTATTTTTCAAGGATGTGCTTAGTTTTTATAATAGTTTGTATCTCAATCTATTGTCTCAAACATAATAAGTCTCATGGGATTTCTCATAGAAAACGTGACATGCAGAAGTGCACAAAAATTAATCCATTATTAGGGTTCCTCTCTGGATATCACGTCAAGCCGTTGGTGTTTCAGAGTTTATCATTTTGTGGGAAGATTCTCCATGGTGCCTTGGCCTGTGGGAGGCCCTGGGGGGGGGGGGTGCTTTTGGAGAGTGCGTCCTGATGGGATTTGCTGTTTCTCTTCTCCTCCCGGCTGCCCAGTGAGATGAAACAGAAGCTGGCGGAGGAAGGCAGCAAGTGTAGCATCCTCTCGAAGCACCAGAAATTTGTGGAGCACTGCTGCATGCGCTGCTGCTCGCCTTTCACCTTCCTGGTCAACACCAAGCGCAGGTGTGCCGACTGCACGTTCAACGTCTGCAAGAGCTGCTGCTCCTACCAGAAGCGCGAGAAGGTGTGGATCTGCTGCGTCTGCCAGCAAGCCAGGTGAGTGGCCAAGTGGACCTAAAGTGTCCGCTGGGGGCACAGTCTTTCTTTAGCCAAGTAGGAGCAAGCAGAGCTTAGCTGGTCAGCGTGGGGTTGCCCAGGGGTACAGAGCACCACATGACCTTTATAAAGAGAAGGAGGTCTCATCCTTCCTTCATTCCTTCCACAGGCATGTGCTGGATTCTTGGGAATTAAGCTGGGTTGGGGAACACGATGGCGGATTGGGCAGATTGCTTAGCGGGGACGATGAATGCACGAGTGTTGATCACGGTACCACGATACAGGCCTGACCAGTTCACCTGTTGGCGAGGAGCCACTAGCTCTAGGGTTTGGAAGAAGCTTCACAGAGAACAAGAAATAAAGGCAGGATGGTAAAAGATGGAAAAGAATTACTAACGTGAAAAGGTGTGGAGATGGTGGTCTCCATGTGAAGGAAATGGCTAGCATGGAGTCTCACAGAGATACGTGTTTTTATTCTCTCAGTGACTGCCAGAGCATTTCTTTGATACACCAAATACTCAGAAACTGATTAAGTTTGATAAACCAGTGTCTGGTGTTTGTGGCTTGGAATTCTTAAATTGTTGCCGATTCTAGCCTCTGCAAAACACATTTGTATTCATTGCATCCTTCCATAATGCCTCTCACTGTGAGCAAGACAGAGACTGGCTGTTCCCAAGAACACAGGAGCTCCTGCCTCCCTCATTTTTCCCTTCTTTCCTCCTGCCTTATTTGTTCACTTTTATCCTTTAAGTTATCAAGCCCTAGCATTTTCCCATAAAGCTAGTTCGTGGAGATGACTGCTAAGCTCCCTTGGGATCCCCAGCAACTCAGTCTCTGAGTTATAAAGAGAAACCAATGGAAGCAAACGTGATTTGTTGAGGACCCATTGTCGAGGATGGGGTGCTCGCCAGGTTCTGCGTATGACTTTCAGAGCAAGGAACCTATCCGAGTCCACATATATCAGGAGGAGGAGAAGTCCTGTGGCGCCAAAGGGAAGGAGGAGACTTTAACTGTAGGTGAACCTGTGCTTGGGAGTGGATGATGCAACCCGGTTAATTCTGTGTCTTCCCTTTCTAGGTAAAGTTGGGTAAGGGTCAAGTGCTTATAACAAGAGAGTTGGATGTTGGAAGAGATCTGGGCAACAGACATTGCAGAAGTTGGAGACCCAGGCTTTTGAGCTGGGTTCTAATCATTGACTGGTATACTTCTGACCAGCACATTGTGCGTTTTGCTCCAGCCATACTCAACCTCATGTGTGCGGACATGAGGAAAGCAGATGGTCAGGTCCTTTCTGGGTTGAGGAGTCTTCCAGGGGTTTGGGACAGATGCATGGGTAATGGAGTGTAGTATATTTAAAATGTAAAAATTAAAATGATAGGTTACTGTGGATCGTGGATCAATGTGGATAAAGGAAAGAAAGACAGAAAGGAGCTGTAGGTGGTGGGAAGAAAATGGAGAGGTCAGTCAGCTAGAAGTACCTGGTAAAGCTGAAGAACTGTCTCCATAGGGGCACTTAGCAGAGAACGTTTTGTGTAGGGGAAAAGATGTTTGCAGTAGTGGTTTGCGAGGTGGAGCCATTGGATGTTGAACGTGGGCATAGGAGGCTAAGGTCTATCCGAGGAAGGCATAGGACTAAAAGGCAAGTGCACATATTCTGAAGCGACCAGGTTGATGGCAAAAGTTTGGAGGGGGTTACTAATCCAGGTGACACAACTTTCTTGAGTGAGGAGGAGGAATGAACAGGCCAAGAGGTGGCAGAAATAAGGAGTGGAAGAGCGTGGTGTGGCTGAATGTCATGATTGTGCGCCCAGAAGCTGGGTGAGTCTCACACAGCGTTTGACTCCAACATCTGCCGCGGTGCCTATATTAGGGACCAACCTAATAGGAAGTGAATGCCTCAAGGACAGGGACCCTCCCCGTCTTCTTCAACTCCATTTGTAGCATGAGAGCCTGGCTGGTAGAAGGCACACAAATCTTTGTGGGTTGAGTAACAGACAAGGACAATGTTCCAAAGCAGCCAAATGTGTGGTACAAACGAGGCATCAGGAATTTTATTTCATTTTTTCCCCACTTTTCCCAAATTAACTTTATTTTTAATAACTTTTATTATGTGATGTTAGTCACCGTACAGTACACCATTAGTTTTTGATACAGTGTTCCATGATTCATTTTTTACATATAACACACAGTGCTCCATGTTATACATGCCCTCCTTAATACCCATCACTAGGCTCACCCATCCTCCTGAGAATTCCCAGTTTCATTCCCAGAGTCCATAGTTTCTCATGGTTCATCTCCCCTTCCAATTCCTACCCCCACTTCATCTTTCCCTTCCTTCTCCTGATGTGCTCCATGCTATTCCTTAGGCTTTAGGAATTTTAAAAGAGAAAAGGATACAGGGAGTGTAGAGTGTCTTAATGAGGTTTTCTGGAAGACGATGGACCCCAGATAGAACTCTGATTGGGAAGAGGAATCACTGGGCATTCTTGGACAAGGTATGCCAAGAGCAGAAAAGATCCCCCAAGGTGTGCAGAGGGCCTGGAACAGACCACTCTTTGAAGTGGCATGTAGAATTAGGTCCGTTTAGGTGAAGAGTTTCGGTTTGATCCTCAAGAGCTGTGGTGTCATCGAAATTTCAAAGCCTAGCAATTAATAAAACGTACTATTATTTACTGTCCATCAACATATTCACCCACACACAGAAGGAAATACTGGTACCTGTGTGATCTTGTTTCTTTCCATTTTTCTCTTTCCCTCTTCTCAGTGGATCAGAAAAAAATCTCCAAATACTACTAAACAGTTAATAGCAATAAGACACACAACCTTTCGACCCCACATACCCTGAGTTGTGTGTATGGGTCTATTATAAGTTCCAATTAAATGATACATTGCTTTCGTCATGTAACAGTCATGTTAAGTGAGAACTACACTACTCAGAATCATATCATTTATAAATGGAAGAACCTTGCTTGAAAGCCAGTCTTCTTATTGAAAGCTGTGCTATTTCATTTATACAGGATTGTCTCAAGCAATAGTTAGATATTGAAAAATAAGCTGTAAAAGGGCAACAAATGGTTTGTAAGGCTATATTTAAAATTTTTATTTCACATTTCTAACCACCTAAAGAGAAGGCAGGAGGCTTTGGTAATCCTGTTGAACTAAATCTTACATCATGTCCATGTCAGCATTGCATGACAACTCCTGAGTCTTGGAAGGGCATCAGAAAACAAAGAACCATCCATAGAAGGATACCTTGAAAGATACCTCATGTACCTTTGCTCTCTCAGTTTTTTAAAGAAAGAGGGGGATTACTGAGAAATCATCCACATTCAGTGTGTCTAGCACAGATAGAACACTCCCACACTTGTTTAATCAAAGTTGGCAGAAGGACAATCCTCAGGAGAAGTTGGGAATTTTGCTGTTTCCATCTTGTGAGATGTCGTACGGGGACACTTCTGGGAGTTTGGGGATTGTAATAATATTGATGGAAAAGTGGAGCTTTTTCCTTGTTTCATTCAAGTTCATCATGGAAAGCTGTCTGGGGGAAAAATCCATGATACACATGGCAGGTTTTTGCTTCTAGAAATTTCTCTAAGGCCCAGTTTGATAGAGAAGTATATCGGGGCCAAAGCACCTCAGAGTATGGACTGACAGGGTTGTGTATTTTGAAGGATGCCTGAGAAGAGTTTGACTTATGTAGTCAAGCTGTATAACTCCTCAGCACTACACAACAGACACAGCCAGATCCATTGTGGGAAGCACTGAAGGACTACTTTGACTTGAATCATGTATGAAAATTTTCTCATCAATAATAGCTTGTAAAGCCTGTCGAGTTTCTGGAAACAGAAAAAAAAAATGGTTTACAACAGATTGTTGAGACTTTAAAAAGAGATTTTACCTGCCCAAAGCCGGTGTCATGCTGGGGGCCGGCATTGTGGACACTAAGCCTCCATCCACATTGTTCATCAGTTTCTCTGCTCCTGGTGCAATCTAAGATTCACCTCTTGGTTTAGAGGTGATTAATGTTATTGTGGGTATTCATCCAGTAGATTCATATTCAAACAGTTGGGTTTGACCCTCGATATGTCATAATCTATGAAGAACACATTGTGTGTGTGTGTGTGTGCGCATGCGCGTGGGCAAGCACGTGCGAAATCTCAGTGAAATGCTGAAGAGCAGCTCTGTGAATTTGCAGAGGTGACCACTTTTGTGAGGCCACATTCAGACCCATATTTCACTGCCCACTGGCCACAGTGTACTTTTCCCTTCCTATGTAAATTAGTCCCATTTGTACTGCATTGATTTAGTTTCAAGCTTGTTTGTGTAGTGGCTACCATATGCATACAGAGCCAAGAATAATTATAATAATAAGAATTCTTGCCCACAAAAATTAAGGAGTTAGGAGTTGAGTGAGGGTAGACCTTCATGCAAAAATACTAACAAATTGCTTCAGAAATAAATGACTATCAGGAACTTGAGCCTGTCTATGGTATAGTTCTAAATCAACGACTTGGCTTAGAAATGTAGGGTTCATCAGGGAGGACCAAGATAGTGTCTAGTCTCTGTAAAAATGGCGGAGTCTGTAAATTCAGCTTTCTTCTTCTTTTATTTTTTTTCCATATCCTAGTCTTCTGTTTGGTTATTTATTTTTTTTAAATATTTTATTTATTTATTTGACAGAGAGAGAGGTCACAAGTAGGTGAGAGGCAGGCAGAGAGAGAGGGAGAAACAGGCTCCCCACCAAGCAGAGAACCCGATGCGGGGCTCGATCCCAGGACCCCGAGATCATGACCTGAGCCGAAGGCAGAGACTTAAACCACTGAGCCACCCAGGCGCCCCCTATTTGGTTATTTATTACAGTAAAAGGATTTTAATTTTAAATGAAATTTCCCTTTTAATGGTCATTGCTGTAATTATGATCAGCAGGTTGGTTCATCATCCATTCTTTTGCTTCATATGTTTTCCATTAAAAGCTATTTTTGTGAGGTGCCTGGGTGGCTCAGGTGGTTAAGCATCTGACTCTTGGTTTCAGCTCAGATCACGATCTCAGGATCTTGAGATCAAGCCCTATGTGAGCCTCCACTCTCAGCATGGAGTCTGCTTGTCCCTCTCCCTAGACCCTCGTCCTCTGCCCTCCCCGCCATGAGTATGCACAGGCACACATGCACACTGTCTTTCAAATAAATAAATAAAATATTTTTAAAAAGAAATTTTTTTTGTTGTTGGTTTAGAATTTTTAACTTTGGGAAATTAACAAACATTGAACTCATTGGAGAATGAATACTGGATTACTTATTTTGGAAGTTATGTAGTCAATGCGATACTACTGAACCATTCCTTTTGTCATACATATGTATGTGTGTCACCTAGACAATTAATTGTATAGATTCAAACATTATAAATAGTAGTTGCATTTTAAGATCCTCTGCAGGAAACAAAACTTTCAGAGCAAGTCCAGACCTTACTTATCAGCCATTGTCTTTTGGGGTCAAATTGATTCAAGAACAATGATCTTACTTTCCTTGAGAACAAATTGGCTTCCTAGTTCTCTGCTTCATTATAAAAATTGTTCTCTCTGATTTTTGTCACTATGTGCTATTATCTTTAACACAGACCAATTTGGAGATTGTTCTTAGGGAATGAGAAAAAAGAAATATCCTTGGAATCGAAATCAGAGCACATCTCCTCATTATGCCTATGCCATTTGCTATGGTTTTTCTGAGACAACTTTAGCCTTCATTTCTTTTCACTTGGAGTTGAATATCCTTTACTTATATCTGATCATTTATTCACAGTCCACATGATCATATATTAGTATACTTCTCTTTTGGTATGAACTCCACAGTATGCTTTAGAAATACCCTAGTGGATTTGCAATATCCCCCAAAGAGATACAGTATTAAAAATTATCACTATGGGATAAGGACATTCACAGGTGAGCAAATATATGGGAAGATATTGAACCTCACTAGAAAGCAAGGCAGTAGAGATGTATGCTTCAAGTAGTTTTGTTTTCCTCATTAAACTAATGATTTTTTTCATCAGTCTGCTTAGTGTTGATGAGCACAGTTTGAAAAAGACATGCACATCCATTGTTGGTGGATCAAAATGGGCATGACCCTTTACCAGCTGTATCAAGTGCCTTTAGCATGTCCAGGCCCCTGAGCCCAGTAATTTCATTTTTTGAAAACCTGTACCTGAAGAGAAGATGGAAGATTTTAATACTGCACAAAAGTGAGGTGTACTAAAGCATTTGTAATACAAAACAGAAGTATTCTGAATGTCCAACAGTAGGACAGTGGAAGAAAATTAGGGCATATTCAACTTGATAGAATATTATGAGCCCTTTAAAATAGTGTGTATATTACATTAGGATGGGTAAATTCTTACATTAAAACACTAGATGAAAAACTACCATGCTAGGGTGCCTGGGTGGCTCCGTTGGTTAAGCATCTGCTTTCTCCTCAGGGTCCTGGGATCCAGCCCAGTGTCGGGCTCCCTGCTCAGTGGAGAGTCTACTTCTCCCTCTCCATGCCCCCAACTCATGCTCTCTCTCTAGCTTTCTCTCAAATAAATAAATAAAATCCTTAAAAAAAAAAAAACTGCAGTGCTAAAGTGTACATACAAGATAATTGCTCTAGGGGTGCCTGGGTGGCTCAGTGGGTTAAGCCTCTGCCTTCAGCTCAGGTCATGGTCTCAGGGTCTTGGGATCGAGCCCCGCATTGGACTTGCTGCTCAGCAGGGAGCCTGCTTCCCCCTCTCTCTCTGCCTGCCTCTCTGCCTCCTTGTGATCTCTCTCTCTGTCAAATAAATAAATAAAATCTTTTAAAAAAAGATAATTGCTCTATAATAAAAGAAACAAAAAGACTGAAAGGGAATACAGCCATCAATGCTGTTAACATTGGCATTGGGAGATAAGATATGGATAAATAATTGCTCTCTTATTACCTCTATTTTCCATTTAGGTTCCAAATTTCCCACATTTTACATGTGTGCTTCTATAACTAGGTATACATAAAACAAACATAAAGATAGTGTAGGATATGCTCCTTTTTCTCCTTCTCGTTCCAAACCCTCTCCCCCATCACCTCAGTGTTGCTCTTCCCTCAATAGCCACCTCCCCACCCCACTTTATGCCAGAGAGCTAAAATCACCCAGCTTCCCAGGGAAAATGGAATCATCAAAGAGGACTTGTATTTTGAAGTCCCAAATAATGGGCACTTTAGGTTATAGATACCAGCCTGTCTATAATAGATCTCCATAGAGACCAAGACTGCAGCACTCAGTCTAATCATTTTCAGAGTGACCTGAATCATGAGGCAGTTGGGAATTTTGAAAAATGTAAATTGCCCCCAGTGAAAGCTAAGCATCTATTTTCTGGTCACTGATTTTTTTACTAACCATAGATTAAATAACAAATATATCGAGAGTGCCTGCTATGGACATGGGATTGAATTGGCCTTTTCAGATGAGTCCTTTCATGTAACCCTTACAAGAACTCTGTGAGGGAGCAAGAGGTGAGCCCCAATTTAGAGGCGGGGGGTCTGAAAATTGGAATGACCAAGTGACTAGCCAAGGTCACTCTGTCAGTCCCAAGTTCAAGACTCTCCTTACAGCCTCCCCCAGGAATACAGCCTGTGCCTTTGGGGGTCCCTCTCCTTCAGCTTCTCAACAGGCCTCCTTGCTCAACCAGCCACTTGGACCCTACTTCTAAGTGTGTCCAGTCTGTGCTCTGGTGCTAAGGGGTCGTGTAGATTTCTGTTCCCCTTGAAGGCCCTCTGTGTCTGCAGGCGGACCTCACAGTCCTCATGCGGTCATAGCAATGAAGACAGACTAAGACACGGGAGTGAATATCAGGAAAAGAAGACATGATACCACTTGACGCTCCCCTCCCTTTGGCACTCTGGGCTCCTCACAGTCCCTCTTAGCTGAGGCCTTTCACTCTAGCGTGTATCCTGTCTGGACCTCCGGGGCTAAGTGGATGCTCTATCCACTGACTGACAGAATCTCTAAAAGCCTGCCTTTTTAGGAAAAATACAGACTATGACATTGTGTGACATTGAACATTAAGAGCATGAACTAAATCTTTGAGATATTTTGGTAAACCATTGACCTCTCAGCACAACTTTTAATAGGTTTAAAAAAAGAAGAAAGATTTACTTTGACATACAAAGCTTAGTAAGCTTTTGATTTAATCTGTGATATTCACAGTGAGCATTTAGGATACATTTTTAGGCTGACTACCATGGGTTTTTACTAATGTGTCTGTTCACATAAGGAGCTGTGATGGCTGATTTTATGTGTCAGCTTAGCTAGGCCATGCTCCCAGGTGTTTGGTCAAACAGTAGTCTAGATGCTGCTGTGAAGATGTTTTTGAGATCATATTAACATTTAAATCAGTAGACTTTGAATAAGGCAGATTACCTCCATAATGTGTGAGCTTCCAATCAGTTGAAGGCCTTTCAAAAAAAACTAATTTCCCCAAGGAAGAAGGAATTCTGCCAGCACATAGCCTTTGGACTCCCAACTGCTACAGCCACTCTTTTCTGGGTCTCCAGCCTGCTGGTCTACCCTAAAGATTTTGACTTGCCAGCTTCGATAGTCTTATGAGCCAATTTCTTAAAATAAATGTCTCAATTGATGATGATAATAGATAGATGGATAGATAGATAATAGATAGATATAATTTCCTATTGGTTCTTTTTTTCTGGGGGAATGATGACTAATACAGGGACCTTCAAGGAATGGAGGAAGAAGGGTGATGGGAGGTAGAGGGAAGGGAAATCAGAGACCCCTTGGTATATTTTCCTGCCTGGCACCAGAGAGAGGGGGCCACAGACAGAAACGAAGAAGCTGTTTTCAATGTAGAACATGGGACCCAACAGAGTTACCCCTGCAGCCTAAGGAACAATGTATGATACAGACCTGAAAAGAGAGGCCTTCTCTTTTGAAGACAGAAGCTCAAGCATAGGGAGGATTATTGGTCTGGGTAGCACTGAGGGAACCTAGGTAGTGATTTGGCATTTTCATAGGAGAACAAGGCCTGGCAGCAGAGAAACCCTCAATCCAGTGATTTCTCTACAACTGGGCATTAGCAGGGGCTGGAAAGAGGAAGCACCACCAGTGACGTCCCATGAGACTTCCCTAGGACTCCAGAAAAGACCCAGGAGACATACTGTGGGTGGAGACTGATGTCCTGCTTTGTTCAGGAGGAAGCATAGAAACCATAACATTAGAATTCTAAGATTACGTTACATGTGTATTTTCCCTTAGGCTGGTGGCACTTGGGGAAATTTGGCTTGCAGTAGTAATGCAGGCATTGATTTAGGCAAAGCAGGGAGAAAATAAAACACAGGATATTGAAAAATTGGAAGATGAACCACCCCAGTCAATAAATGGGCCCATGGGGGCACCTGAGTGGCTCAGTGGGTTAAGCCTCTGACTTAGGCTCAGGGCATGATCTCAGGGTCCTGGGATCGAGCCCCACATCAGGCTCTCTGCTCAGCGGGAAGCCTGCTTCTCCCTCTCTCTCTCTGCCCGCCTCTCTGCCTACTTGTGATCTCTCTCTCTCTGTCAAATAAATAAATAAAAATTAAAAAAATAAATGGGCCCATGACCCCAACAGTGCCAATCTGATCTCTGGGAATTTGAATCTTGGGTAGAGCAATACCTCAACTGAGGACAGTTAGACCTGAGTCATTCCGAGATAGGTGACCAAATGATGACCAGGGGCATTCCTGAGATCACTGGTGCCGCCACCACAAGTCTTGGATATTCAACTTTTCCCTCAATTCTTTAAGCCACCAGATCTTTCCATTAACTTACCTTTTCAGAGAAGTCATCCAGAGTTCATTCCTGCTGTTTAAAACAGAACCCAAAGAGTCATAACTGGTATGGTAGACATAATGCAATCAGAGCTACAGGTCAGAAATTTGAAGCCAACAAAGAGAAGAGGCAGGTGACCATCCTGACATGGGACTGAGAAGGGGATATTTTTGTCTCTTGTAGGTTTTCTAATATTCCACACTTAAATGTGGTGCCTAGTAATTGGCAGGCCTAGCCAATACGTAAGCATGACCTACAAGAAAAAGAGTTCCTGAGTTTCTAATTTCCTGAAATCCCTGTCGCATAGCAAATGGAAAGTTTTCAGCTACAACGTTAGTTCAGTATGTGCTAGGAAGAGCAGTGATCTATGGGAATGGAGGAGGACGTGAGGATACAAGCGATGTTTGTGTAAAGGCAGGAGGGCCGCAGACATGTTGTGGTACCTATCAGCTGAGCCATGTCCCCTTTTACAGGTCAGGTGATTTCTCCTTCTTTAGTTCCAACAAAATTTCAGGAGGTCCTAAATGACCACTAAAAATAATATTGTATCCAGATTGCCATGTGATTTTTGGCATATAGCTCAGATGGAGATCAAAGTTGAAGGACATTGCCATAACAAAAACCAAACTGCTCCCATTCCCATCTATCGGAAAGTTTCCTCAGAGCTTAAAGTTTTTAAAAAGAACACATAAAACTAGTGCTAATACTATCTCATTCAAATATTAAATGGTACCCATTTGTGCATATAGGAACCAATAAAAGAGCGCTCTCACTGCAAGATGTATTTCCCACAAATGTATGTTTGTGTTTCATTACTATTTATCAGAATTTGAATATGTTTATGACTTTTTTGTATTCCATAGAACTTTATGAACACTGAAAGTTGAATTTCATAGTTTTCATGTGCTATGAAATATTGAATATTTATGCTGTTGATCAATTGTGTCTCAATAATCAGAATTGATAACTCAACCCAAGATAAGTATTTTGACACTTAAAGCCTCAAGGCTCAGAAAGTTATTAAATTTAATTTACACACATTTCTGTGACAAAGAACGGTAACAGGGTGATAAATAAGACTTAAGCATAAAATATATGACTTTAAAATAAAATTCTGAAAGGGAAGTACGGTGGGATAGAAATATCTGTTCAAGGAGAAAAATGAGAAATGTTAACATTCCAACTGTTGAGAGTCAGCAAATGATGGCCCACAGACCAAATCTGGCCTGTTACCTGTTTCTATTAAGAAGTGTTGCCAGGGGGGCGCCTGGGTGGCTCAGTCATTAAGCGTCTGCCTTCAGCTCAGGTCATGATCCCAGGGTCCTGGGATGGAGCCCCGCATCCGGGTCCCTGCTTTGCAGGAAGCCTGCTCTTTCCTCTTCCACTCCTCTTGCTTGTGTTCCCTCTCTTGCTGCATCTTTCTCTGTCAAATAAAAAAAAAAAAAAGTGTTGCTGGAACACTTTTTTTTCCTGTACTTGTTGTCCATGGTTGCCTTCCCCTACAGCTGCAGATGTGAAGAGTTACAGTAAACCACCAGTGCCTGCCATGTTGCATAGTTTGAACTATCTGGGGATTCTGAACAGCTGACGAAATGTCACACAAGTTAGTAGCACCATTCTCATTCATTGACTGCAGACCTGTGGACCACGGAACCCTGTGGAGAGAGCCACATGTTGTGGCCTTAGAACAGCGAAGGAGCTTAACAAATCGTTGGTTCTTTGGTGCATATTCTAACAGTGACTGGTCTAGAAGGTGTCAACATCATGAACTTTGCCCATTGACATGGTAGGGAAAGAACGCCAAATGTTTAACCATTTTAGACTCTGGTATTTAAATTTTTGCATTCAATCTTGAGGCCAGTAGGCATTTCCCAGCCCCACCTTTTTTAGCCTATAATTAACCAAATGCATATCCACCAACCACCAAACCCCTAATTGATGATACATTAAGTTAGGGAAGAAAATCATTAGAAGATAGTCTTTAAAATTGACCCAGGGGTTGAACAGTTCATTGTCATTTGGAAAAAAAAAAAGGCAAATATTTAAAGCACCTGTGCTTCAGATGCCTGATAACTTCCTGGAGATAGAGAAGCTCATCTCTCTGGTTTGCTTCCCAGTACCAGCTGTGCATGAAAAGGCCTCACAGAAGACAGTCTCTGTAGGACAATGCTTCACCTCTCCCTAACGCTTCACTATTTTCAAAAGTCTGTGTTGCAGAGTACCTCCAGGGCTAATAGACCTTGTTGAAATGCCTTTTGCTAAGAAAGAGCTCCTCCACTCGGGCCAGTGTTGGGCCCCTATCTAGGCAAGAAGGGTCAGCCGGAGCCCCAGGCAAGCCTTTAACTTGGTAGACAGAAACAAGAGAACTCATGGATAATGACTGAAATCAGGCTGTGGACTCATCCATATAAGATTACAAGCATTCATAAAAACATCATGGCAATTCAGCAGATAGGGAACACCAGACATGCACACCTCAAAGACCTTGCAGATTTGGTTCCAGATGACTGCGGTAAAGAATATCTCACAATAAAGTGAGTCAAATGAATTTTTCGGTTTCCCAGGTCATATAAAAGTTATGTTTACACAATACTGCAGTCTACTGTGTGAAATGGCATTATGTCTAAAATAGCAGTGTACATACATTTATTAAAAAATATTTATTGACAGGGCATCTGGGTGGCTCAGTGGGTTAAAGCCTCTGCCTTCGGCTCGGGTCGTGATCCCAGGGTCCTGGGATCGAGCCCCACATCGGGCTCTCTGCTCCGCGGGAAGCCTGCTTCCTCCTCTCTCTCTGCCTGCTTGTGATCTCTGTCTGTCAAATAAATAAATTAATAAATAAATCTTTTAAAAAAATTTATTGCCAAAAAAGGTTAATCATGTGAGTTTTCAATGAGTCATCATCACTGACCATGGATCACTACAAATATGATAATAATGAAAAAGTTTGAAATATCGCGAAGATAACCAGCATGTGAATAAGCATATGTTGTTGGAAAAATGGTGCCAAGAGACGTGCTCGACGCAGGGTCGCTGCAGACCTTCAATTTGTAAAAAATACAACGTCTGCTAAGTGCAGTAAAGCACAGCATGACCAAGCAAGGTACGCCTCCCCATCTGGGTTCTGATGTCAAGGTCAAATCCTTCCCCACTAAAGTAGTGGTGAGAGTCCAGCTAGGAGTTACAAGAGACGTCCCTGTCCCTGTCCTCATCCCCATTCATCTTCTTGGTTCTTGGTCTGGCAAACGTGCTTTCTCTCCAACCACCACTGCCGCCCACATCTCTTCAAGAATGAATGTCTCACTAAACCATGGCTTTCACAAAAATTATGAAGATGCAGTCTTTCTACAGTTGCTCAGATTTCATAGTTTAGAAACAGTGGCAGTGGCAGGAGTGATTCCAAAGGTCCAGACACATGTGCTCCTAACTGGCCCCTGCTCAGGCCCTTGAATCTGAGCTTACCCACATTCCCTGTAACTTGAGCTCATTTAGGTCCCCAGAACACCTTCTTGTGCTCTGTGCCTTGTCCAGAAGCACTTTTCTGCAACAGCAGAACTTTGAGCTTGGGCTTTTTGTTTAGGGACAGGAACAGGGCAAGTGAAACTAAGAATGCATTGGCTTATATCAATTGATTCTGGCCAAAATTTTATGCAGGGCAATCTTATATCCCATCTTATAAATGAGAGTTCAGCCGACAGGCTTGAGGGACTCACCTACGTTTACACACTGGCTGGATGGTAGACGAAGACCTGGCACCCACTGTTGAGTCCCTGGAAGCTGGAACTCAACACAAGGGTCAGCTTCTGGCACGTAATAGGCTACCAGTTGTTGATGGTTGAAATCATGAAAGATGAAGTCTCAAAAGTTCATTTTCAATTTTGTTTCCTTTGCCTTTGGAGACATGTCTTGAAAGAACATGTCAAAAAGGTTACTGCCTATGTTCTCCTCTAGGATTTTGAGATTCCTGCATCACGTTGAGGTCTTTTACCCATTTTGAGTTTATCTTTGTGAAATCATGAAAGAATAGAAACCCAGTCCTGAACCCAAACATCCCCTTGTATCACTAGGAATGAGACAACTGAGGACTAACTGTAGTTACTGATGCAGTTATTGGAGACGACTTTGAGCAATTCCTGGGAATCAGGCCAGGAGAAGCAGAAGAGCTAACATTTGAGAATTTCCATTCAAAACCATTCATCTCAAATACACTTAATAAATATCCATTATTGGTGCTAAACACTATGTTTTAGGGTGCCTGGGTGGCTCAATTGGTAGGGCAACTGCCTTAGGCTTGGGTCATGGTCCTGGAGTCCCGGGATCAAGTCCCGCATAGGGCTCCCAGCTCCGAGAGAAGTCTGCTTCTCCCTCTGACCTCTCTCATGCTCTCTCTCACTGTCTCTCTCTCAAATAAATAAATAAAAACATGTTAAAAAGTACTTTAAACACACTAGGTTTTACACTGTGATATAACAATAAATAATACATAGTTCTTCACCTCACGGAGCACATAGTTGAGTAATTGGAGTGTGTGTGTGGGGAGGGGGTGAGGGTGGGGTGAACAAAACTTACAGGTTTGTATTTTCAATGTAATTAATTGTGCAAGTGCTAGAATTCATATTAAAAAGGTGTGGTTGGAGAAAGAAACAACCATCAGTTCTGGCTTGAGAAGTCTGAGAAAGTTCTACAGAGGATAGGACCCTTAAGAAGGGTCTTGGGAGATAAAGAGACTACCAGAAAGACCAGGTGATGGACAGGACAGGATATTGTAAATGAGAGAGAACCTGTCTTTTAGCATAAGGGGAATTAACAGACAGCAGATTTATTTACAGGTCACTTCTTCCAAATGATATTTTCAATAAACAAAAGTATTCTCTGCAACTGTATTGAGCATTCTAGTTATTGTCCCCTAACTAAAGGCTTTTCTTTCCCTTTCTTTATTTTTTTGGGAGAGAGAATTGGGGTTGAGGTTAACGGTTCAGACATACCGTCACAGGCGTGACAGTCACGATCTGGCTGTGATGTTTTAGCACTGGAGGCATTCTGAGCATGGCATGTGGGCACCAGCTATCTGCTACAGGCCAGAGAAGCAAACAGAAAGCTGTGGCTTGGGTGGATGTATCTGAATGGGTCATGAAGAATGTGGCAATGCACTGGGGGCTGGGGGCTGGGGGTTGAGGTACGATGTAGAGCAAACAAATACCCACCTGCTCCTTCACCAGACCTATGGGCACTGTTTTTTTTCAGAAATGGGCATGAGAGGCAGGGTAGGTCCCTTTCCTCTTTTCACACTCTGCCCCAGCTCTGCACCATGTGCCCTGTAGCCTCGCCCTCATCCTCATGCAGAGCGGGAGAGGGCAGTGGGCCGACCCTGGCCTCGGTGCTGGGAGGTAGTGGCTCCTTGGGAAGGACTTGCTCAGGGTGGGTCCCCATGTGACCAAGTGTGATTGGATGGACCAGCAGGAAGAGTTTTGTTTTCTCTGATCTTAAACTAGGTCTTGGACCTGCCCTAAAGCCAGTAAGACCATAGCCATTCATTGGTGCTCTAGGTGGGGCGAGACCAGAGCTCGAAACTCCTTGGGCAGTTGAGGAAACCACAAGTGGTTCAGCATAACCAGCATGTAGGGTGCCATGGGGATGTCCTGGGAGGAGGTGGGAAGCCAGGTCACAGGTGACCTCTGGCTCTTTGGAGAAAATCTATGGGTTTTTCTAGAGATCAGTGCTTCTGGAACCATGCCTGGGGATTCTTTCTGTCCCTGGGATATAACTCAACATGAATATAGTTGAGGCAGTGGGCACTTCCCTTGCGACCCCTCCCTTCCCCATCTTGTGATTCAGCTCCCTCTTGACTCTCTTCATTCTACAGTTAACAATTTCACTCTCATTTTTCCTTGTAGAGAAATTAGAACTCATGGGCTGGGTTTGCAGCTCAGTACCTGTGGACATTAGAAGGTTGGCTTCACCCTCAAACACAAGAACCTTCTTTGTTGTCTGTCTTCTGAGTCTTCCTCCACCCCAGGTTCTCTGAGTCATGTTTTTCTCTGCTGGAAGAACATGGCCATTCTCCCAGCCGCTGTAGGGGCAAGCTTTATTTAGAGAGAATTTTATATAACAACCACTTACATAACACTGTGTACTGGGCATGCTCTAGGGGTATTATAAATATTAACTCTTTTAATATTCATAACAGTGTATGAAGTAAGTACCATTATTTGCCCCACTTTACATACAAGGAAACTTAGACGTGAAGAAGTAAAATAACTTAGGTTAATAGATGCGATTTTATTAACTGCTTTGATTCAATAGGTGGGATCGGATTGGCTGAAAAACCATAGCGTATCATCAGTTAGGCCCGTTGGGTACCTTACTGATACTAGTCAGTCTGTGCCATGTTGGAAATAGCACAGAAGCTGGAATTACATATCTCAGTTCAGATCCACCAGTCACTGCCAAGGCCACGGGATAATAATGCCCTCCTTTTGGAGTTGTGTTTAATTGAGAGGACCTGCTTCAGTGCCTGACATTTGGGTGTTTAGCAGATGTCAGTTACTGTTATTATGACTGCTGTTGCTGATGTCGTGATTATAGCCTGACTGGCTTTTCTAGGGACCCTAAGGAGCAGCCCCCTTAGCGATGGTAGAGCACACTGTTATTGATCTCCCCAGCCTCCCACTCTTTACCGCTCTTCCTTCCTCCCCCACCCCATACACCAGGCTCCTTATCTACTGGATTCTGGTGGGTTAGCTCTGGATGCACAGGAAGTGCCTCAGTTAAGATTTCCAAGAAACCTAAATGAGGACAGCAAAGACCATGGCCAAGGCTGCCTTGAGCCAGGGTGTTCTTCACATTTCCTCTTAGTCTGACTCATCCACACAAGCTTATTACTGAGTTGTATTTTTGGGTTAAGGCAGCTGATCTTTCAAAGTGGCTGAATTTCACAGAAGGATAATTGAAAACTCTCTTTTCTAACACAGCAGAGCTCTTGAGTGGAATGGAGCAGCCATGAGCAGCTATGTGTTAGTCTAGGCAGATTACGTGTGCCACTGTCTAATCAGAGAGGAGGAGGCTGCTGACCCCTGCACAGGTACAGGTGCCTTGGTGATCCTCAGTGTGTCCTGCTCAGGGACCCCAGTGGTCACTCTCAGATCATCACTGTCCCGTGATTCATTCCTTCTCTAACACAGTGGTGCACACATGGGATGATGGAACCTAAAATATATTTTATCAAAAAAGTGATGATCCTCTACATTGCAAACTCACATTAATGGGAAACCAGAATTCTCCTCTGTTGGCAGCACCTCCCAGAGGAGGGTATTGATTTCATGATCTCTTGAGGTTCTTTCCCCCACTCCATTCATTCATGTGGTCTATATCATACAGATCTGGCTTGGAATCCTGGATTAGCCAGCCACATTTTTGCCACGTGACCCTGGGCAAGTTGTTCAGTCCTTTTGAACTTGGGAGTTATGAGACTTTCCTAAAAAATTACTGTAAAGAGAAAGAGAGAAAATGTATATAAATAACTTAGCAACACTTTAGCTATAATCACGGGTAACTCTCTTCCTATCTTGTTTTCATTCTGAGGTTGTTAAATAGCTATTTCCTTTACTTTATGAAATATGAAGCACAGTATAATTGCTTATGAGCATGAAGGCACAGCAAAAATAATTTAGTTTTATATTTAATTCTCATTGTTTCTTTCCCAGCATTGACCAAGGCAGTTAAAGATATCACCACTCAACAAATAAGGACACTTGTCCACCTTCTAAAAGATTTCATAGGATCGCTTAGTACATGTTTCAGGATGTTCACTCAAATCATTTAATAGCCTTATGTGTACCTTACTTTAAATTTTAGTGCCCCTAGGAACTAAATAAATGTGCATAGCTTTAATATAAATATTAGGTAAAAACTATTTGTACTGTATCAGAGTATACATTTCATTTTTTTCTGCTCAAATAAAATGTTTAATCATCAGGCTAAGTTGTACAGCTGATGTTTTTCAGCATGGCAATATGGATGTCATCATTAATAGCCAGTGTTCCTCTTTTTTTAAGATTTTATTTATTTATTTGAATGAGAGCATAAGAGAGAGTAAGGGAGAGCACACACAAGCAGTGGGAAGGGGCAGAAGGGCAAGCAGACTCCCCACTGAGCAGGGAGCCCCAGAGGGGCTTGATCCCAAGACCCCAGGATCATGACGTGTGCTGAAGGCAGACACTTAACCAGCTAAGCCGCCCAGGCACCTTTAGCCAATGTTTCTTAGTTTACTATGTAATAATAAAGTTATACAAAGGGAATTAAAAATGATTTGGCAAATAATTATGAATTCATCACCCAGATTTTGAACTAAAATATAACCTATCCTAATGAAAACCCCTGAGTATCCCTCTTTAATTATATCTTCCTCCTTCTGGAAGTAATCTCCATTTTAAAGATTGATTGATTTATTTATTTTAGAGACAGCATGCACAGGTAGGAGGGGCAGAGGGAGAAGGAGAAAGAATCTCAATCCGACTCCATCCTGAATGCAGAGCCCAACACAGAGCTTGATCTCACGACCCTGGGATTATGATCTGAGCTGAAGTCGAGTCAGATACTTAACCTACTGAGCCACCCAGGTGCCCCCCATCATTCAACTTGGTTATATCTATTCATATTACATGGATGGCTCGTTTCCATGGCAGAGAGAGTGCTTAACAAATATTCCATAAGCTCCCTGTATGTTCCAGGCTCCTATGCAGGTAGACCAGAACCAAACAATCGATTCTGGACAATGCGTCTGAGCGGAAGTGTCACATATCATGCTCAAGTCCAGTCAGTTAACTAGAGTGCCTTCTCTTGTCCCCTCCAATGGTGACCTTAAAGGCCTTGTATTTAGACTGTGCAACTATAAGATGGCAAAGTCTTCGCCTGGGTCTCTAAGTGATTATGTGGAACAGAGCTTCCTGCCAACCCACCTTGAACATGTAACAGGAGCCAAAAAAGAAAAATCTCTTGTCGTTTTAAACCAACTAGGATTTGGAGGTTAGTATATCAAAGTCTTTTCTCTCCTGAACAGGATAGCCACTTAACGCTGCTCTGTGGGACTGCACTGTGCGACTGCGCCACAATTCCTGTCCTCCCCTTAATGGATGTTTACATTGTTTCTCAGTTTTAGCTGTTAGGAAACAATGCTACCAGGACATCCTTACACATTTATATACACATGTGAGAGCTTTTCTAGAGCATATAGCTAGGACTGATTTTTAAGATATTCCACTTTCATTAGCTGTACGCCAGCTGTTCTCCATCAGAATTACAGCAGTTTATATTCCCACAATTGGTTAAAAAAAAAATCCCTTTCTATCACATCCTCACCAACAGTTGGTATCAAAATGTATTTTTAGTTCTTACAAATCTGATAGATATAAAATAGTGCTTTTGATTGTATTTTAATTATATTTTTAACTTACATAAGTTTAAGTTTGATTGCATTTTATTTTACTAGTGAAGTTCATCTTTTTTATGTTTCCTGGTCATTTATATTTCCTCTTTGATGAATTGTCTATTTGTTACTTTTACTGATTTTCCTATTTTTTTCCTCCTATTTCTGAATAACAAGTAGAAGTTCTTTTTTTGTTACGAGTACCAATCCCTGATCTTTTGTTTGTGCCGCCAGTATCCTCTCTCAGACTGTGGCCTTTCCTTTTATTTTTTTGATAAGCATAAGTTTTAAATTTGAATATAGTCAAATATTTGGTCTTTTCCTTTAGATTTTTTCCTTTAGATATTTCCTTTAGATTTCAGTTAGAAATCTGAGTCTTTCGGGGTGCCTGGGTGGCTCAGTCAATTATGCATCCCACTTGATTTCAGCTTAGGTCATGATCTCAGGGTTCTGAGATCGAGCCCTGAGCTGGGCTCTGTGCTGAGCAGAGAGTCTGCTTAAGATTCTCTCTCTCCTTCTCCCTCTGCCCCACCTCCCCACATGTAGCATGATTTCTCTCAAAAAGAGAGAAAGAGAGAGAGAGAAACTTGAGTCTTTTAAAGAGATTCTTCCCAATTCTCAGGGTATAAATTCTACATATTCTTCAAGAAGTTTTGAAGTTTTGCTTGCGATGTACAGTAGTAGTCCTCCCTTACCCATGGTTTTGTTTGCCACGATTTCAATTACTTGTGGTCAACCCTAGTCTGGAAGCAGATGTTCCTTCTGACAGATTGTCAGCAGGTCAGCAGTAGCCTAACGCTCTGTCACAGTGCCTGCGTCCCTCACCTCACTTGATAGCCTCACATAGGCATTTTATCATCTTACTTACATCTACACAAGAAGAAGGGTGAATACAGCACAATAAGATATTTTGAGGGACAGAGACTATATTAACATAACTCTTGTTACAGTATGTTGTTGTAAGTATTCTATTTTATTATTAGTTACTGTCATGAATCTCTTACTGTGCCTATTTTATACATTAAACTTTGCTGTAAGTGTGTATATAGAGGAGAAAAACATAGCATGTAGAGAGCTCAGTACTCTGGTTTCAGGCATCCACTGGCAGTCTTGGACTGTATCCCCCTCAGATGAGGAGGGACTACTGTCATTCTTCAGTCCACCTAAAACTGATTGAAGCCTAAGAATTGAGGTACTCTGTATTGGAAACAGCTCATTTACAAACAAGGGGGCCAATGTGCCTATTTTGAGCAGAAAGGTTTTTAATATAGAAACTTAGATGCGTGTGTGTTATTGGCAGGGCTGGAAGAGCATACTCCAGGTCAAGTTTCTAGGAAGGAACTCCAGAACAATCTGGAGAATGGACCTAGCCACTCTGCCAAGAGTAAGAAGCAGGAAACTTTCAGGAAGTTACTAAAATCAGAGACCTCCTTCCCACTTCTGGCTCCCAGCCCACCCATCTCAGCCACAATCCCTCCCAACATGTGGAGATCCCACACAACTCCCTTCCAGCACAGGAGGGAGGCGCTTGGCCCCAGGACCTCTGCCCCTGCTGCCTCAGAAAAGACGGACTCCTACTTGCCAGCCAAGGAGGAGCACACAGCTATTCGTCCCCATCGTCTATGCAAACAGCATTGGTGCTCATTTGCCCATTCTGGGGGTCATTATTTTGATTATGAATCTTTCAGTTGCTTGGTTTCATCATTAGGCTTTTTTTTTTTTTAAGAAGTCTCAGTATTTACAATTCTGAGATCATAATTTCTTCCCTCTCAGATCTTTATAGATACTGTTTTTGGTAGAGATTAGCACCTTTCACTGTTATTTCCAGCTCTCCTCTTTCTAGGCACATGGAAAGATGGCTCTTCTTCATCTTCTTGAGGACAGGTATAGTCCTATGACTCATTCTGACCAATAAAATATGAGTGGAAGTGACCCAGTGTACTGTAAATATTTTTAGTTTTCTGCATATGTATTTTGACATCTTAAAAAACCCTTTTTGGTTAGGGAGAGACTGCCCCTCCTAAGGCTAGCCACTTCTTGGAGACGCTAGAGGGCCCAGCCTGGAGAGTGTCTTCGATATGCAAAATAACCAACCCAGAGTCTTGCCTCCTCTATCTGACCCACACATCCCAGAAGGCAGTAGTCCTCTGTCTTAAATCATTCCAGGGTCAGGTGCCTTCCACCTGGGGATCACCTCTAAGTCAGAGGTTATTCACACTGGCCAGTCCTAAACTGCTCATCCTGTCCTGCCTCGCCTTTGACATGGAAAACCCAATAAAGACTCAGCCTAAGTGCTCCCCTCACTCCAGTCTTCTGCCTCCTGATCTCTTTGATGTCTTTTTCTGTGTGACTTTCTGTGGTGTGCAATACCTTTTTCTCTAGGACCTCTGAGTACAGCAAACTTTGTTGTTTCCTGAGTCTCTCCTCTGTCCCCTCTTGTGGCTGCCCCTGACCAAGCAATATCATAAAACAGTACAAGCACCCATGGGTCACTTTGAATGGAAGCATTCTATTGCCCTTGTGAGAATCTCTGGAGCTCTCCTCCCCTGTCTTGGAGAACATGGAATCCCATGTTGTCATGGAAGTGCATGCTGAACCTTCACATGGAAGTCAGGTTCCCCGGAGAAGCTGATGGACCTAGAGCAGATTTTGCATGATCACAAAGTAAATTTTTGAGGACAGAAACCACTGAGAGGTGAGGGTTGTTTGCACCGATATCTAGCCTATTTTGATCAATGCACAACTCCACTTGCTTTCTGGCACTGAGCTTCTGCTAGTCCCTTAACCAAGACTCTTTCATCCATCATTTTGTGGCTAGATTCTGTGATTCAGTAGGGTTTTTTTTTTTTTTTAAAGATTTTATTTATTTATTTGACAGAGAGAGAGATCACAAGTAGGCAGAGAGGCAGGCAGAGAGAGAGGAGGAAGCAGGCTCCCCACAGAGCAGAGAGCCCGATGCGGGACTCGATCCCAGAACCCTGAGATCATGACCTGAGCCGAAGGCAGCGGCTTAATCCACTGAGCCACCCAGGCGCCCCTCAGTAGGGTTTTTTTAAAAATTAAAGATTCACCAGTAATCTATTTAATTTGTTTTTTCATATTTGAGAATGTCTGCCGATGTTTTCTACGTTCTTGACAACAGTTTGCCCTAGTCCTTGGGTCACATGTTCCTCATGAACTACAGAAGTTGCCCCTGTGAATGTCTGTGAATGTGCCTCTGGAGAAATTTCAGGTCAGATTGACATTTCCCCCCATTTAGGTCTCAAACACATTTCTGTCTGATCGCCTAGAGTTCTAGGAAGTTATAACCTAACTACCGTAAGACACAATGTAGCCAAAGTTTTTAATAAAATATAGTGTGTCTTTGGGATATGCAAAGTCAATTCCTCATTCAATTTTAAGAAATTTTCTGCTATCTTATCTCTCAGTATTTTTTTAATTTCATTTGTTGTTCACTGAATTTCATGAACAAGAGTTATCCTTACGTGGAATACTTTCCATGTGCCTTGCATATCTCTTCTTTTTAATTTTTAAAGTTGCTTGGTCATTTTCCTATGGATTCATTCTGATTGCTACCTGTCTTTTATTTAGGACCATAATTTGATTTTTATCTGCTGTGTTCCTTCATGTTCTGATTTATTTGGTAGTTCTGTAACAGTGGTGTTTTATGTTCCATTTGTTTCTTTAGATCTTTTATCAACCTTCTGTACCATCCTCTTGTTAATCTTGTCTTTAAGTTCCTGAGTACTTGTCTTGTTGAGTTCATGTTCCTTTTTTTTTTTTTTAAATTACATTTTCCATAGGGCCAAGACCTCAAGTGGGGGGAATGAGGGAAGTTTCTTCTTTTTCTTGGGTTCTCTTGGCTTCTAGGCTGGGTTCTTTCTCTCCTTTTCTGTGCTATTTTTTCTCCCTCCCTTCCTTTCTTCTTCATGTCCGTTATCTTTCCTACTATCCTCTCTTATGTTTTGTTCCCTTCGTTCTATTTTTCTTTGCTATTTCTATTTGCACAGTTATAATCCTGATTCTTTTCACTGTGACCAGACTGAACAGGGGAAGCTCTATCCAGATCCTCTGTTTTATCTAATGTGGTGTGTTTGAATTTTCCTCTACACTCCCCCCACACATTTTCTCTGATACCAGCCTGTCTTCTCTAAGCTGGAGAACTTCAGATACAGCTCCATTCTGTGGCCTTAGAACATTGGGGTGGGACAGGACAGCATTTCCCAAGGCTGTCTTTATCATTGATGGATCAGCTCCTCTGCTGAGATTTCAGGTCATCTTTCAGTACCAGGTTTCTTTCCCCCAAGACAGGAAGATATTTTTTTTCTCATGGTGACGGAAGGAGACTGTTCCTCAGGTTTCAGATCATATGCCTATATTCAGCACAGATTCCTAGGTGGTGATGGGCCCTGATGAATCTTCATGTGATGGGAGTATGGCATTTGGATGCGATTGCACGAGAGTGGAGTCTTTTACAGCGAGGATCTATCCAGAGCTACATGGGGATTGCTCCTCAGAAGGGGAGAAGACCAAGAGGACTTGTGGCAGAGAGGAATATCCCCCAAGGGCACTGCAAGACTTGGGGTCAGAGAGCCATAGAGGGTCCTGGCAGCTGGGGAACTTATCACCACAAAGCGAGCAGCTGTGAAGTTTTGTGAGGTGTGCAAAACAGGCAGGCTCTAAATGGCTAAAAATCTGCTTGTTTGGGCTATTTTTAAAAATAATTAAATGTTTAAATTTTGAGTATGGTGCCAGCAGGCTTTTAAGCTAATGAGTCTCAGCCTGCAGAGACAAATAGATGATGTAGCGGCCAACACACAGAGGCCATGTTTGTCTCATCTGTATAAACTTGCTTCATTTCAGCAGTAGAGTTTCGTAATTCATCAGTTACCTGTAACTAAAATTAATCAATCAATTAATTAATTAATTGCAAAGATTCTCTCAGTTTCTGTGAGGTCACCCTCCAGTCTATGAAGCTACTGGGTCCCTGCCTGAGTTGAGTTTGCTGCTTTCCCTTTTTTCATGCACTCACTTGTGTGGGGCTGATCCTGAGAAGTGAAATGGCTACAAGGCAGGCAGTCTAGCAGGAAAGGGTCTAAGAAAAGCAAAAACTCCTTGTACAAAGGAAGATTGTTAGTTATATCTGGAAGCATTAATACTTGTCTTCAAAGGGGTGGTATGATCAGAGCAAAAGAGAACTAGGTTTAGTATCATTAAGCCTGGCTTTTAAACCTCTTCTACATTTGTTTGAATAAAAACCCTGGAAATATCTTTCTTTGAGGACTTCTGTATTTATTTGCTGTTCCCTATTAATCAAATGCAGCATTGGGAAATAAGGTAGCCAGCCTACTTTTTCTCTCCCATTGCCAGTGACTTCATTTTTACTTTTTTCTTGTTTTGTTTTGGGCCTGAGTGCCTATAGATAGATCTTGGTATTAATTATTTAGTACCTGATTTTCTTAAAATCCAGGGTGCTCTTTAATCTATAATTGAGATCTCCTTTATTGGGGAGAAACTGTTTTCCAAGATAGTGTATCTAAATTTAAGTGAACACCAGAATCACCTAGAGAGCTTGTTAAAAACACAACTTGATAGGCCTGAACCCAGAGTTTCTGATTTGGCTAGGTCTTGGGAAGGGCTCTAAAATATGTATTTCTGATAAATCCCCAGGTGATGATGCTGGGCCAAGGATCCTACTTGGAGAACAATTGTTCTAAAATATCATCACGTATTGACTTTCTGTTGGCTGGATGCCTCTCTTTCTCAGGGACAGCAATTATGCAAGCTGTGGTCCACCTCTACCCACCTGCCATCTCCATCCTGCCATCTCTGGACATCGGACCCCTGCCCTGTGCTTTCCCATTGCTGTATGGGTGTACTTTCTCCAGCCCATCGCCTTTGTCCTTGACCAGGTTTCTAGCAATGTCTCTTCTTTCTGCTTCTACAAATTCATTTCTGTAATCAAGCTTTTTGCTCCTTTCTGAATCCCACCATCTCACTGCTGACTTATGTCTGTTGTTTCCTACTCTTTTCTTTAGAACCTTTTCTTTCTAGCCTGAATTCCTTATCTAAATGTGATTTATATATTCTTTTTTAAAAACTTTTTTTTGTGTCTGGAAGTATCTTTGCAAAAATCATGTGATGGTTTCTTTGAAGTATGTGTTTCAAATGGAGAGCATTCGTTCCATATCTCCCCTTTGCAGAATCTTTACATGTCAGAGGAGCCTGAAAAGTCTAAATGGAGTAGCTGTTAACCTGGAATTTTGGTCTGCTACTGCAGAACACTTTCTCAAGGGCTAACAAGATTTGCCTACCCTTACAGTGAGCCCTGCATGCCACAGTGTGGGTGTATGTGTGTGTGTACATGAATTGTCAACATATTACTTTTCTAGCTATATAAAATCAGAGTCTCTGGGGGAAGGTTGTCACCTACATTTTCTCCTCCATCCTACCTGCTTCTTTCAAACATGGCACCCTTGTGTTACTTTGTTCAGCTGCCCCTATCCTGCCCATCCATGCTGCAAAACATACTGGTAGGATCTCATAGCTTACATGTACCTTGGCCTTGCTAATCTCAGCCAGGTGTTTTGTGACTGCCCAGGTGCTGGATCAACACTACCTAAAATTTGTTTCTATATTGAGACTAATGACCCCACACCCACCAAGAGGATATGAAAAGGATTATTACTCATATAATGTGACTTCCTGGGGACAGCTGGAAGGCTCATGACAACCCAAATAGCAAGCAAAGCAGAGAATGTTTGGGACTTTATAGTGCCTGGATCATAAGACAGGATGGGGTTAAGCATTCCTGCATGGGGCTCGGGGCTTGCATGGAGCGAGTGGGCTTTCTTATCAGCTTGTCCAGATGTAGGGCAAAATGCAGGGGAAAGGAAATGACTTCAAATTTGCCGGCTGTCAGAGTGTCTAAGTGACTCAGTCAGTTGAGCATCTGACTCTTGATTTCAGTTCAGATCATGATCTCAGGGTTGTGAGATCGAGGCCCATGTCGGGCTCCATGTTAGGCATGGAGCCTGCTTGAGATTCCCTCTACCCCTCTCCCCATTCCCGGCTGTGTGCTCCCCCACACTCACTGTTTCTAAAAACAAACAAAACCAACCAAAGTTGTCAACTGTCAAACAACAAAAACAGAGTCTTTTTCTTAATTTTACCAGGTATCATTAATTTTCATTAATTTTGCCCTTAAAGGATGACCCCTACTTTGGGGGACTCTGTGCCCTGACCATTTCGCCTAGAACTGTGAGCTCTTCTTAGATGACTTGAGAGAAGAGAGCAGGCAGTGACGTCTCTATGCTGTAATTTTTAAACCAGAAACCTCCTGTCTAAACGCTTCTTTGATAAGTGAAAGTGATGAGCAGAAACTATTCTGCCACTTTTGGTTTGTGAACTATGTTTTGAACAAACTCAGAAGTTTTCTTATTTTTCCTTATTCCAAGGGGAAAAACACTGACAATAGGTATGTGTTCTGTTCGTGATTATTTTACAAATAAGACCTCCATATGCGTGGTTATACTTGAATATTTTAAAGGGTTGTTTCTTGGGAAACATTAAGGATTTGAGTATGAGATTTTTATATTAAGCCAACAAATTAAAGATTTTAGGCTTACACAGTTGAATCGGATGTGCTTTCATAATCATTCAACAGGATATGCATGTTGATGTTGCTATAGGTATCTTTGATTAAAAGCCTCATTGTACCATGCATTTTTAAAAATTCTACTTTCTTATGGAAATGAGAGATAATAACTAAAAATTTTAAAGCACTATTTATGTAAAACTTATACCAAATATATTTTATTTTTAAATTAATGTAAGTTCTAGAATATGTGTAATTTGTAGGAGACTTATCCAGAATCCCTGGGCACTGGAATCTTGACTAATCAGATAAGAGTAACTATAGATACTGTTAATTTGATTATAATGAGATGCCCATGTTTTCACATTTAATTACCCTGAATGTCTCTTAAAAGTGATATGAACATATACTTACCAAGCACCAGGAAAATACTAAAATATCATTATAATTGCCCATTCTTTTGTAGACTTGGCCTTGTGTAAAAGGTGTCTGCTCTTTATTTTTTTTTTTTAAGATTTTATTTACTTATTTGGGGGCGCCTGGGTGGCTCAGTGGGTTAAAGCCTCTGCCTTCGGCTCAGGTCATGATCCCAGGGTCCTGGGATCGAGCCCCGCATCGGGCTCTCTGCTCCGCTGGGAGCCTGCTTCCTCCTCTCTCTCTCTGCCTGCCTCTCTGCCTAGTTGTGATTTCTCCCTGTCAAATAAATAAAATATTAAAAAATATATTTTATTTACTTATTTGAAAGAGAGAGAGCATGAAAGGAGGGAGGGTCAGAGAGAGAAGCAGACTCCCCCCTGAGCAGGGACCCCAAAGCAGGACTCTATTCTGGGGCTCCAGGATCATGACCTGAGCTGAAGGCAGTTGCTTAACCAACTGAGCCACCCAGGCACCCAGGTGTCTGCTCTTCAAATGATCACCTCAACTGAGTTATTTGTGTTGGGAGAACCATGACACATTTTCATTTACTTTATATTGGAAGATTAGTTCTTGGGATATCTTTACCCATCATGATGTGGCAAGTCAAATAAATTTACTGAGTACTTGGTAAATCCCATCTTACAAAGGGCTGTGAAGTGAAAAAAACTATAAAATTGACAAACCTCTTGACTAGGTTGAAGAATTTGGAGGAAAAATAAATTGGGAAACATTGGCGTGAAGTCCCATTCATGTACCATGAGAAGGAATCTACCCTTCCAAATTTCAGAAGAAATCTAATCTTGAGGAAGCATCAGACAAGTACATACTGACGGATATTACCCAAAATAACTGACTTGAAGAGTTTGAACTGTTGATGCCATGAAAGACCAAGAAAGACCAAGCAAATGTTCAGGTTAAAGAAGACTAACAAAACATCATAGTCAAATGAAATGTCTAATCCTTGACGAACTCCTGAGGTGAGGGAAAATAGTCACAGTGGACGCTGGGACAGTTGACAAAATTTGAATATGATAATAGTAGAATAGTATTGAATTAATTTTAAACTTTCTGAAATTGATCACTCTACATGGTTATATGAAGGAACATTCCTTTTCCTGAAAATACACACTGACACGTCTCATGGAAAATTGACATATTTTGCACTTATTTCCTCCATAAATTCCTCCTGAGTTCAGCCTGCACAGCAACCATGTACTGCCCGTCACTGAATTTCTAGAGAACCCTTTGTTCCCATTTTCATTTGTGCTGTTTGCTTTAGAATTGGGGGAGTATGAATTCTTAATGTGCCTCTTATTTTATTAAAACATTTTATTAATTTTTAGAGAGAGAGATTGCCTGCTTGCGATTGGGGGAACATGGGGAGAGGGAGAGAGAGGGAGACTCTCAAGCAGACTCCCACTGATCAGGGAGCCCAACATGGGGTTTGATCTCACGGCCCTGAGATCCTGACCTGAGCTGAAATCAACAGTCAGACACTTAACCGAATGAGCCACCCAGGCACCCCTTGATGTGCCTTTTATTTGTAAAGTCTCTTTTTTCCTGAAGCCTCTTTGCAAAGTTCCAGGTCGGTTACTTTGGGGAAAGGGCCAGCCTGAGAGTTTGATCTTTTTGCAGTTTCTCAGATTGTCAGAGATGCCAGTTCACTCAGCAAATGGCCAGGCCTGCAGTAACAGCCAAGATCGGAAAGTGAGAAGGACCTCAGTACTGCTCATGCAGCCTCCACAGTAACCTGGAGAAAGGTTTATGCAAGAATAGTCCTGAAGCAGTGAAAGGAGCTCTGTTGGAGGCTGCCAATGCTTGGGGCTCAATGGCTCGAGCAGCAACAAGACAGGTGTCCCAGAGAAAGGGCTACGTAAGCGGGGCTTCTTCAAATTTCAGGTCCAGTGGGTGAGGACAGGAGGTAAAGGCAAGCTGGACAAAGTAAAGGTGAAGCGTCTGGGTGGATTGGAAAGTGTGGTCAAGTTAGGGTAGGCTAATTTTATGAGGGCTGAATCTAAGGATGGAGAATAGATTTTAGGAGAAGGATTTCAGTTAGTTGCCAACACTTGCCACATCCACTCTCTGTTCATGGATCTAGTCCTATGAGGTGGATAGCACTGCCTGTGATAGTTGTAGGCACTGAGCTCACAGAGGCAGTAACTTGCCCATGGGCATGTTCCAAGTAAGTTGGGAGCTGGATCTCAAACCAAATCTTTGACTCAAGAGTGTGTACTCTCCCCGGTATTGTCTTCCCTCAAGTAGGCAAAAAGTGGTCTTTGGAGGGAAGAGGGGGTCTTGCTCTGTTCATGTAATAGAGCACAGATGTAGATGTACATACAGTACCTACAGTGATAGACAATATAACTGTGGTATTAAAATCTCACCGTGTCAGCGAGGGGGGTTAGAAAAAAATGTCTCAAAAGACTTCCCGAGGAGGCAGTAATGAAGACAACATGTTGTAAAAAGGTAAAACAGTTTCTAGAACAAGACAGGCAAAGACCTGTGGCCTCACACTATACAGATTCTGGGGTGCCTGAGTCTGGTAGACCTTTCCGTTCCTTGAGCTAATGGTTTCCTCGCCTTCATTCGAAGCAGCTGCACGGCCCCATAAAAGCAGTTGTTGATCTTATTTGCCAAAAGTGATAAAATGAGCTTTTGTGGATTCAAGAAAAGACTCCTCACCCTGTGACTTCATTCCCCAGCTTGTTAAAAGTAAGGAGATGGGTGTAGTG
This sequence comes from Meles meles, assembly GCF_922984935.1. Lineage (NCBI taxonomy): Eukaryota > Metazoa > Chordata > Mammalia > Carnivora > Mustelidae > Meles > Meles meles. The sequence continues at coordinate 29,932,126 of NC_060069.1, read as the reverse complement.
AGTGTGTCAAAGGAGCATATCCCTAAGAGAAGATACAAGACAACTGTGGTCCTTGGTCAAGGAGATTTAGGGAGTGATAACCCACCAATTTCCAGGCTGCCTGCAGATGAGTAACAGGAACCCTGTGTCTTGTTTTCATTTTATTGTTGTTGTTGTTGTTGTTATGTTATATTAGTCACCATACAGTACATCATTAGTTCCATGATTCATTGTTTGCATATAACACTCAGAGCTCCATACAATCCATGCCCTCCTTAATGCCCATCATGGGCTCACCCATCCTGCCACCCTCCTCCCTCCTAAAACTCTCCATTTCTTTCCCAGGGTCCATAGTCTCTCATGATTCGTCTCCCCCTCTGATTTCCCTCCTCCTTCATTTTTCCCTTCCTTCTAATGTCCTCCATGCTACTCCTAATGTTCCACAAATAAGTGAAACCGTATTGATATACCACTTACACCAGTTAGAATGGCGAAAATTGACATAACAAGAAAAAACAAATGTTGGAGATGTGGAGAAAGGGAAACACTCTTACATTGTTGGTGGGAATGCAAGTTGGTGCAGCCACTCTGGAAAAGAGTGTGGAAGTTCCTGAAAAAGTTAAAAATAGAGCTACCCTGTGACCCTGCAATTGCACTACTGGGTATTTACCCCAAAGATACAGATGTAGTGAAAAGAGGGGCCATCTGTACCCCAGTGTTCAGAGCAGCAATGGCCACAGTTGCCAAACTGTGAAAGGAGTCGAGATGTCCTTCAGCAGACAAATGGATAAAGAAGATGTGGTCCATATACACAATGGAATATTACTCAGCCATCAGAAAGGATGAATACCTACACTGCATCGACATGGATGGAACTGGAGGGGATTATGCTGAGTGAGATAAGTCAATCAGAGAAAAACAATGTGTTTTGGTTTCCTAGGGCCACTATAACAAAGTACCATAAACTTGGGTGGCTTGACATGACAGAGATGTATTATTTCCCAGTTCTGGAGGCTAGCCATTTGAAATTGAGGTGTGGGTCTGGCCATACCCCTCTGAAACCCCTAGGACAATCATTCCTCTCCTCTTCTTGGCTGTACCTGGTTTGCCAGCAATCCGGCATTCTGTGGCTCCCGGCTGCCTAACTCCCATCTCTGCCTTCACCGTCCCATGGTGCTGTCCCGTCCCATTTTTCCCCTGTCCTCATACGGTGGTGTTCTTGTAAAGACACCAGTCAACGTTGCATTAAGGTCTGCACAGTGACTTCATTTTAACTTAACCGATTGCATGTGTAATGACCCTGTTTTCAAATAAAGTCACATTCTCAGGTGCTTGAGGGTAGGACTTCAACTGATTTTTTTCTTTCTTTTTCTTTTTTTTTTTTGAGGGAGGTTCTGCACAATTCAGCTTACCACACCGTATCAGGGTTTTTCTGTGTTTCTCGCTTACCCATCAGTGTCATTTGGGGGCGGTAGCTGTCAGTCCTATAGTTTGCACCCCTCAAAGCTGGGACCTCAGGGTGTGAGTCTGGGACTGGCGTCAGTGTGACTGAAGCTTAAGAAAGAGATAGAAACAGCCGGTGGCAAGCAGTAGGAGAAAGTCACGTCAGGGCACCACAGAGAAGGTGGCAGTTTCAGGACAGAAGGGAGATGTTTTAACCCCGGGAAGGATTTCAAAGATCTTGCCCCCAGAAGGAACCGGTAGCTCGGTTGTCCTCCATCTCAGCACACCGTTGAGCTTTCTCCTGCCAGGCTTGGAAGGTGGGATCTGGATTTCTTCCTCTTCGTCCCCCCGCCCCCCGCCCCAGCTCAAGCACAGTGCCTGTCAGACAGGGCGTGTCAAATGGAGCAGATGGGAAGTAGAAGTCTCAGGGCCCAGCTGTGTCCTATGGACCAGCATTTCTGCAGGGCAAGGCCAGGCCTGGAGAAGTGGCTGGGTGCTCCCTTCATTGCATGGACAACTCCCCTGTGCTCCTGCTCTCTGTTTGAGAAGGAAAAGGCCTGTGGCATGGTGGGGGAGGACCCTGCAGCTTCCTGCATGACGTCTCAGGGACCACAGAATGGGAGCAGAGGTGTGTTTAGGGTTGCAGTCATGCTCACTGTTTCAGAGAAGTAGAGGGAGAAAGAGGAAAAGCAGGCCTCTTGGATGAGACCGGGAAGGCCTGTACTGTCCTAAGTCTGCCAGTGCGCGCGCGCGCGCGCGCGCACACACACACACACACAAACGCAATGTGGCCTTCGGTCCTGCTCTTTCCCAGGTGCATTTGGAAGGTTCTGCCTTGGAAGTGCTGACACAGGCAGACTGCAAGCTTTCTGGGGCTGCAGAGACCATCTTGCTATGTTAAAGGAAATGCCTCCCCAAACTGCACCTCTGAGCCGAAGGGTGGGGCATAACCCGGTCTTCAGGTCTGGAGAAAACCTGTCTCCTTTATTTTCGTGACATCTCCACTTCTGCCCAAAAGGTGCTGGCAGTGTTTGCTTGGGGTGGAATCGAGCCTATTAATAAATGTTGGTTTCAACCCTTTAATAAGGATTTTAATCCATTCCTTAAAATGACATAAATGAAAACCTGTGATCCCCTTGAGGCCGTAACTCTACTTGAAATGTATATCAGATTCCTAACTTACAAATTCTGCCCGAATATATTTTTTTTAATTAGTGAATTTGGAAGTCCTAAAATTTACTCAGTAGAATCTTGTTACAGAGAAGGTTCTATATCCCAAGTAATTTACACTTACTGCTCACTTGGATAGGACTGCAGGTTACGCCATAGGAGAAAACGGATGATTAAAATATCAGTCGTCGCCTAAAGTATTCTCAGCAGTCTACACGGCACCCACCTTGCACTTAATGTCTCCCTATACTGCAATAGGCCACCAGTTTTGTAACGAGTGCAAATATCTCTATACAAATATACTCTGTACAAATAATATGCATGTATTTGTGTGTAAATTAGAAACGAGGGTCTTTCCACATAATGGGCAACTTTCATATCCCTTTTGCTTTTCTGTAGTTTCCAGAGTTTCTACAATCAACACGTAATGACTTACGTAATCAGGAAAATAATGGCTGCTGTTCCTAAACATATGATGATGACCTTTCAGAAAAAGAAGAGAATATGCCTGCAATTAGAAATGCTATAAACTTTTTTTAAAAAAATGCTACAAACTAAGTGAGCACTCCCAAACGATGTGCATCCCTTCTCCATGCATGGATGTGTTTGAACGAAGGCCATATGCCGGTGTAAAGCAAGGCTGGGGTCTGGGTGGGGATGGGCCCAGTGATTCTCACAGGGGTCAGGATCACTGCCCAGGAGGAGTGCTGAAATATCTTTAGTGGGAATATTTTGATTATCAGTGAGTGGGGTCACTGCTGGCCTCTGGTGCCTAAGGGCCAGGCATCTTCAGGATGTGGGACAGTCTCAGGCCTCTTTCCTCCAAAATACCAGGAGGGCTCTGGTGAGCAACTATAATCAATTATACTGTGTAGGTTTTCCCTGCGTAGAAAGGAAAGTGATGGGCTCCCCAAGTCAAGCTGGATATTATATGCAGAATGAATGATAGGCCTCATTTCCATATGGAGAGACCTAGTTAGCTCTGCCTCTGTTGTAGAGGGGGGTTATTCCATGTAAAATCCAACTTTCCCTCTTCCGGATATGCCTTAGACACTCTGCAATGGAGTCGAAGAGGTGGTGATGACAAGGTCAGTGTTGACATTTATGGATGCTTATCAGGAGGCAGGTATGGCCCAGCCTGTTCTTCTCTCACATTCATGGAGTTCGCATCATCTCTGCATATCATCATTCACATTAACCCACAGATTATGTGCTGATCATCATGGTCATACCTACTGTTTTGCTTCAGTGCACCAACTTTTATCTGCCTTCTGTCCATACTTCTATACAACATTCATAACCCAGTTTTGTGAGTTTAAACATCAGCATTTCTTTTCCCAGTTTTGTTTTGCAACTCTAGACAAGACTCCTACAAACGTCTTCATAGAGATGTCCTTTTACTTCTGGTTATTGTCTTAAGAAGATCTCCGCGTGTAGAACCATGGCTCAAAGACTGTGCATAGATCTCTGACTCTTCTTAGAGAGTACCATATTGCTTTGTCACAGAGCTGTACAAACTTATTCTGCCCCCAGCGATAAACGTCAATTTCAGCACAAACTGCAGTGCCAGGTTCTCTCAATCTTTAAGCTCTTACTACTTTGCTGGGAATAAAACAGTGTTTTGCTGTAAGAGTCAACTAGATCAATGACTTTGAATGTTTTCCTCTGGTTTCTTTAAAAAATTCTATTAAGTTCTTGAGATGGTTGGGGAAATAGTGTCAGATTTGTCACACTGAGACCAGAGTTGGCATTGAGGATGGATTGTACAGAGTTTTCTTCCAGTGAGATTATTTAGCCCTGAAAGCTAAACCAGCAGCTCTGTGCTAAATATTACAGTCATTAATCCTTTCACCACCTTGAGGAGATATGAAATGGGATCAAACACATACTGAGCGAGGGCGTGGCTTTCAAGTTATCCACAAGACAAAGGGAAAGAGTCCCCCCAGCGTAGCCCCCTTGGGTGATGGTGATTCACTGAGGTGAGGGGTGCATGAGAGGAAAAACTACATTAGTTTTGACTTTAGTTCCAAATCCTTTGCTGGCTTTTCATTCGTGTTTTAGGAGGTAGTCGTTACACTTCTATGTGGAGAGCACTGTTGAGGCTTGTATTAACAGTAGTAAGATGGAGTGTTCATTTCCACTGGCCACTGTCAGGAAGGGTGGGAATGCATCGTGCCTTTACGGATACCTGATTTGCAAACATGTGTTCTGTGTCGCCAGCTGCAAAAAAATGAGCACAGCCTCATCTTCACTCACCTCCATGCTGTATTTTTTTTAAAAAGGGGCACCTGGGTGGCTCGGTGGGTTGAACCTCTGCCTTCAGCTCAGATCATGGTTTCAGGGTCCTGGGATCGAGCCCTGCATAGGGCTCCCTGCTCAGTGGGGAGCCTGCTTCCCTCCTCTCTCTCTGCCTGCCTCTCTGCCTACTTGTGGTCTCTGTCAAATAAATAAATAAATAAATAAATAAATAAAATCTTAAAAAAAACAAACAACTGGAGGATGAAAGCCCAGCTTGTCCTGTATATCTGTCTACATATAGTAATACAGTCCTCCCTTTTTATTTTTATTTTTTTTTTTTTTTTGACAGAGAGAGAGAGATCACAAGTAGGCAGAGAGGCAGGTAGAGAGAGAGGAGGAAGCAGGCTCCCTGCTGAGCAGAGAGCCCCATGTGGGGCTCGATCCCAGGACCCTGAGATCATGACCCGAGCCGAAGGCAGAGGCTTAACCCACTGAGCCACCCAGGCGCCCCCAGTCCTCCCTTTTTAAATAAGTGAATATATTGGTAGCTGGTACTCCTGGGATGAATGATTAGCGACAACAAATGGGCTGAGTAACATGGCTCTTTTGCAAGAGCAAGAGGCTATTGCCCATTTTAGGGGAGCACCTGGATATCTTGTCTCCCCCTTATCCCAGCAGTGACTGCACAGAAGCCACACGCCCCCCCTCTTTATCCCTACTGCCATGACATGTGTGACTCCTCAGGTACTTCTCATTTGCTCATTTCATCTGAAAAATTTACAGCACCTTCTAATCCAAACTACCTCCAGACCAAATCACACAAGATACTTTAAAAAAAAAAAAAAAAATTAGCGTGCCTGGGTGGCTCAGTTGGTTGGGCGACTGCCTTCGGCTCAGACGATCCCGGATTCCTGGGATTGAATCCCGTGGCAGGATTCCCCCCTCAGTGGGGAGTCTCCTTCTCCCTCTGACCCTACCCCTTTCATGCTCTCTCTCACTCTCTCTCTCTCTCTCTCTCAAGTGAATAAATAAAATCTTTAAAAAAAATTTTTTTAATTGTGGCAAAATATACATAACATAAAACTTACGATTTTAACCATGATTAAACGCATAGCTCAGTGTACGAAGTACATTCCCATTGCCGTGCCCCACCACCACCAACCATCTTCAGATTCATCATCCCAAATTGAAACCCTGTACCCCTTAAATACTCCCCCTCCCCCAGCCCATGAACCACCGTTTTCCTTTCTGTCTCCATAGATTTTCCACTACTTTAGATACCTCAGATAAGTGGAGTCTTACACTATGTGTCCTTTTGTGTCTTACAAATCACATTTTTAAACATTTTCATTTTTATGTTATGTTAAAGTGGTTCATAGTATCTTACGAAAAGATCTTCTCTAAAACAGAGACGTAGAAATACATTGAAAAATGGGATCAGGAAAATGTAGATTAATTATAGTGCAAAAATGCACCCTGCAGTGAATAACACAGTTCCAGACGTTGGACCACACATTTGTATCTGAGTTCCTTGATGGCCAGAGCAGAAGACAAAACTTGATTGATTACGTAATTCTGAGGGAGAAAAACATGAGTTGCAGGCAAGCAAGTGTTTCTGAGCCCTTTCATTCTGCAAAATTTTCTCCATTTCATTTTTTGAAGGGAAGCATTTATGCGGGGGACTATATGTTTGATAATGGCTTCATAGGACTTCACAAGACCGCTTCTAGGGAACTTCTAAAGTGAGCCAAAGGCCTAACTCCACAGAGGTGCTCTGAGAAAGGCCTTCAGAGTGGAGCTAAGAGATCATGGCTCAAGTTGGCACTCTTCACGTGGTCATTTAAAACATATGCCATTAAGTCACCAAGAGCATGGAAATTATAAAAGCAAATGAGACACTGTTCTTACCCTCAGAGAGATTACAAAATAGAGCCTAGTGCTTTTGCTGATCAGACTTGATTCAGGGGCTAGAAATCTTGGCTTTGTGTTTTTTAGCATCCTAAATACCATTTTCTCCAACTGTACTTTTGTTCCATCTGGGCACTGGCAGGTGTCTTTCCTGGCATTCCTTGTGGTGGTTTGTGGGGAGCTCCGTACACCCCAAAGCACAGGCCAGTGGGTGGTGGGGTTGATGGCACCCCCTGAGTAGGTAATACTTCCTCTTCCACATGGGGTGAGTCTATAAACGTACCAGGCAAAGCCAAAGCAAGAGGCATTGTCCTTTTGACATAAGAATCTGGCTGGGACAAAAACAATGAAGGAAGAGCCATTACAACATTCTAACCTGCAGTAGGAGCCATTCCCCAAATGTTCTGACCTGGCTCGTTCCCTGCTGTAATTCTTGGGTGAAAAAGTCCCTTGGGCTACTCGGGGGTGTTAAGGATCTTGTTGGGACCAGAATGTGGGCCACAAGAGAAATGGCAGGACCAAAGGACTCAAACAATTATGTGGGGTATAACGGTTCATATTTGGAAGGGGTACAAGGTCAGGCATGAAGACAGGTGGATTGAAGTGGAGAATGTAGAAATACAGACAGCCCATCTAGACAGCTCTTCACAGGAGTTTGGCGTAGAGAATAGGGTGATAGCTAGAAAAGATGGGGCAGCAAGGAGTGGACATCTGTTTATTTACAATATAAAATATAGAGGGATGTGATGACCCAATATAGAGGGAAAGACAAACCTAACTCCGGGAGTGAGGCTCTTGGGCATCTAAGAGGAGACGGAACCCAGAACATGAAAGAGGAACTGGCTTCTGATAGGAGGGGCATTCCCGCCATTACTGGAGGGTGGGGAGAAAAGTGCTGGGAGGCTTAGGGTGGGAAGATGAGGAACTCACTCTTGGTACGTCTTTTTATCACTGAGGCAAGGGCAGCAGCTAGTATGTTTGAGGAGAGAAGACAAAAAAAAAGAGCTGACGTGGAGTGCCTAGGTGGGTCAGTCGGTTAAGTGTCTGCCTTCACCTCAGGTCATAATCCAAGGGTCCTAGGATCGTATCCTGCATCAGGCTCCCTGCTTAGCAGGGAGCCTGCTTCTTCCTCTGCCTACCGTTCCCTCTGTTTGTGCACGCTCTCTCTGACAAATAAATAAAATCTTCTTTAAAAAGGGTCAATTTATCAGGAAGAATTAATAATTATATGTATATGTACATGACATCAAAACACCTAAATTCATAAAGCAAACATTGGCAGATCTGAAGGCAGAAATAGACAGCACTACAGTAATAGTAGGGTATTTCAATACCCCACTTTCAAAAATGGATAGAACATCAGTAAGGAAACAGCAGACTTGAACTACACTATGGAACTAATGTACTCAACAGACATGTACATAACATTCTACCTGCCAATAGCAGAGTACACATTCTTTTCAAGTGCACAAGGAACATCCTCCAGGATAGAGCCCATGTTAGGTCTCAAAACATGTCTCAACAAATTTAAGAAGGTTAAAATAATACCAAGTATCTTTTCTAACCATAAAAGAATGAAACTAGAGGGGCACCTGGGTGGCTCAGTGGGTTAAAGCCTCTGCCTTCAGCTCAGGTCATGATCCCAGAGTCCGAGGATTGAGCCCCACATCAGGCCTCTCTGCTCAGCATGGAGCCTGCTTCCTTCTCTCTCTCTCTCTGCCTACTTGTGATCTCTGTCTGTCAAATAAATAAATAAAATCTTTAAAAAAAAAAAAAAGAATGAAACTAGAAATTAGTAACAGAAGGAAAACTGGAAAATTCACAAATATGTGTTGGCTTTTTGTTGTTTTTTTTTTTTTGTAGTTGTTTTTCATTTAGTCTGATAGTATTTAAAACTGAACTCTACAGTTCATTAACATTTAGGGTAATACTGATATATTTGGGGCTCAATATATCACTTTCTCTTTTTTAGTTCATATTTTTAAGGTTAAGTTCAATTAGCCAACATATAGTACACCATTGGTTTTTGGTGTAGTGTTGAATGATTCATTAGTTGTGTATAACACCCAGTGCGCATCACGTCACAATTTACCACTTTCTTATATGCTATTTGTCCTGTCCTTTCTGTGTCCCCTTTTCTCTCCTTTCTTGATCTGTTTTTAGATTGCAGGAGTAATTCTCATCCTTCTGCTTTCCCTTTCTACCATTTTAAAAGTTTTATTCTCTTATTTGTATTTTTGGTGGTCACCTGAGGGATTACAGCATACATCTCTGATTTGTGGAAGTCTAGCATTGACTATTACCTTTATTCATCTCCTAAAGTTAGATGAGTATTTTAAACGTTTTAACTTTGTTAACCCTCTCTTGATTTTTATTCTAGCTTTGTCGTATTTTAATACTGTATCTACATATTCTAATATTCTTAAAACAGTTTATTGGGATACAATTTACATACCCTCTAGTTCACTCATTTAACATGAACACTTCAGTGGTTTTTAATGGATCACAGAGCTATTCAACTGCCATCGCATTTTAATTTTAGATCGTTTTTATCACCCTGTACAGCAACCTCATGCCAGCTAGTAGTCAGTACCCTTCTCTCCTCCTCTGCTGAGCCCTGGACAACTTATCTACTTTCTATCTCTTTGGATTGTCTTTATGTATTTCATGTAAATGGAATCACATAACATGTGGTCTACTGTGACTGGCTTCTTTCACTTAGTAAAATGTTTTCAAGGCTCATCCATGTTGTAGGATGGTCAGAACTTCATTTCTACTTATTGCCAAATAATATTCCATATTATGGATGTATCACATTTTGTTTAACCATTCCATTGATGGACATTTGAGAGGTTACCACTGTTTGCTTCTTTTTTTTTTTTTTTTTAAGATTTATTTATTTGACAGACAGAGATCACAAGTAGGCAGAGAGAGAGGGAAGCAGACTTCCTGCTGAGCAGAGAGCCTGATGCAGGGCTCGATCCTAGAGCCCTGAGATCATGACCTGAGCCGAAGGCAGAGGCTTAACCCACTGAGCCACCCAGGCGCCCCTGTTTGCTTTTGTGAATAATGTTGGTATGGACATCTTTGTATACATTATTGTATTTTTTTAATTACCAGCCATACACACACACACATACCCCACTCGGCAAACTACTGCCAGCCGACCAAAATCAGCCTGCCATAGGCCAAATCAAGCTATAGCCTTTTACATAATGTATTCTCCAGAGTGCTTTTATGCCACAGTGGGAGACTAATTGCCACAGTGGTCTATGGTCCACAAAGTGAAAAAATGTTTACTCTCTGGTCCTTTACAAGAGGAGTTTTTTGACTTCTACTTTATGTACTCAAAGTACTTTCTGCACTTTTCTTCCTTAGTGCCTCTCTACATTTCCATACTGGAATGATTCTTCCTTGCACTTGGAATTCTCAAGAATTTCTTTTATTGCTGATTTTATGCTGGCAAATTATTCTGGTCTGAAATGCTTGATTGAAAATACTTTGATTTTACCTTCATTCTTGAAGGTTATATTCTGCGGTTAAAAAAAAAAATTCTTGGTTGGCAGTGACTTTCCTTTACCTCCTTGAAACTTTGTCGCTACTATTTTATCACTTCCAGTATTACTATTGAGAAACCAGCAGTCTGTCCCTCCTTTAGGAAATCTGCCTTTTTTCTCTAGATGCTTTTAAGATTTTCCCACTATCCATTATTTTGTTCACTTTCCTAAGGTGTATCTAAGCATGCATTTTAAAAATCTTTTTTACACATTAGTGGACTTCTTGAATCAGTATATTATGATGTCTTTCGCTGGTTCTGGAGAATTCTCAGCCATTTTTTTTCTGGACCAGGCATTAACAGCAACAGTACACTGGGAAAGACAAGAAAGAATATTTCATGGTGACTGTTTACCTTAAGGATGTTACAGGTGGTAAATGCTGGTGGCTAGTTACAAACAAGCCCTCTTATGTAATACAATCAAGGCTTCACTGGTTTGTAATTCCCCAGAGAATGATCCTACTGAAGTACGCATACTTAAACTTTTTAAACTTAAAACATGTAAATACGTAACGGAGCTGTGATCCTCAATTATGGACTTAGTGAAGTTCCATATAAACCGTATCCATAATGGGCTGTGTTAAAATCCTAATTACAGCTTCTTTAAACTAGGGCAAGAAGATAAGATTGTTACAAAGAATCTAAAAGCTGAATTCTAATTTATTTACTTTTTCCTATCTTTATTTTTCTTGCCCATTTGTAATTTAGTCTACCTAGTCTTCCCCAAACCTTTGACTTTAATAGTGTAAAATACTTTTGTTTAACACATCTTATATTACTTCCATATTATTGAACTAAATTGTGCATAAATACTGATTCTTGAATCAACCCAACTGGCAAAAGGAGAAATGTTTAGATGTCATAGACAGCATGATCATTCAGTGTATCTTGAGGATTTAACTGCGCTGTATAGAGAAAAAGTGGAGAGATGGGGTACTGACTAAGATTCGCTTGTCCCTACTATAGTCCTGCTTTCTAGGACTCATCATCTCTAGCCCTTGGTGCATTTCTTTGCCTTAACTGAGAATTTAAAAATCATTAAAAAGTCTTCATTTAACAAGAGAAAAAATGTTATGCAATGCTAGATAGCACAAAAATCTGAAAAAATAACACAAAATATGAAAACATTAGATCTGTTTCATTTATGAATGTTAATACAAAATCCTTAAATAAAAGACAAGCTGATAGAATCCATAAAGATATTTAAAAGAACAACACCTCATAATAAAGTGGTATTCATCCCAGCAACACAAGGAATTCAGAAGCCTATTAATATAATATCACATATTAATAAGCCAAAGGAAATCAGCCATATGAGTCTCTGAACAGATGCTAAAAAATGCATTTGGCAAAATCCATTATCTTTTTCATTTTAAAATGCATTCTAGAGAAAGAAGTGAATGTTTTCTTAATGATAAATATCTGAGGACATGCTTGCCCACTCACTCCCTCTCTCCTGAAGCCAAAGGCAGTTAAGTACCAGGAGCAGAGGCATTAAAGTCAGGATGTTCACAATCACCACTGTTATTTAACATCACAGAAAAAGAAGTCAAATATCTAAAAATGTAAAAAGAGGAGGGAAAATCCCTATTGTTTTCAGATGGTGTAACTGTGAAACTGTTCAGGAGGGTGGGCTCCTGAAAACCACGTAGAGTAGGTAGATGACTGCCAGGCTAGGATACAAAAATCAGTCACTCTCCTACCTCAAAACAGTTACAAATATAATGGAAAAGAACATCCCATCTGTAACAGCAACAGTAACAAAAAAGGATAAGCTGCCTCAGAATAACAGGAAATCCATAGACTCCAAACGGAAAAACAAAACAAAACAACATTAAATCTCCAAAGGCCGTAAAAGAAGACTTCACTAAGTGGAAATATGCCCTGTTTTTGGATGGGGAGCCAGCACTGTTGATACTCAGTTCTCTCTAAATCAATGTGTAGGTTCCATCTGAGCCCAAGAAAATTCCCAACAGGATGTGCATTAAAGCTATCCAAGCTGAATGTAAAAGTTCAAATGGAAAAATAAATACAAGGAACACTATGGAAACTCAGGGGAAACAAAGAACAATGAAGAACATTTTTTTTCCTGGTAGATATTGAACATGCAATAAGGCTACTGCGTATGGAACAGTTTCAGACTGGCCCTGAACAGGTAGCTCATGGAACGGAGACCTAAGAAATAGGCCACAGAGAGAGGATTGAGATGGACTAATTTAGTTTTTGACACGGATGGCATTTCAGTTCAGTGGAGAAAGGTTCAATGAATGGTATTCTGGCGAGCTCGGAGAAAGAGGAGCTGTATCCTTAAGTTGTTCCTTACATGAAAATAAATTCCAGGTCAATCAAATATCTCAGTATTAAAGTCTGAACCTTGTAAGAAGTAGATGAAAACATAAAAAATGTATCCTCTCTGAGGAAGCTGAGCCCCAAATGCAGAAATTCTAAAATATATCTGAAGTGGATCACCTAAAAATTAGGAACTTGTATAATGAAATTTACTCTAAACACTCAGTCGTTAGAGATGACACACTGGGAAACAATATTTGTAACGTAAATTCAAAGGGCTAATATCCTCAAATCATAAAAGTTAATATGAAACCAAAAAAAATAAAAGATACTGAAATAGAAAAAAAGGCATACAGTCAGCTTACAGAAAACGAAATAACAATACCCAGTTATAAACAGGAAACAGGCATTCTGTTGCACAATTAGTGAGACTATAAACTAGTTCAAGCTTCTAGAGGATAGTTTATACATACTTTCCAATTTTAAAAATACACTCAACTGAAATACTTACCAAAAAGTGGCAAAGGTACAAATGTGATTGTACTTATTGGAGCACTGATTCTAATGACTAAGAAAAACAAGAAATTATATAAATGCCCATTAATAAAGGACTGGTTTTAAAAACGGAAATATCCATTCTATCAAGTACCGATCCATCTGTCCTGATGGGAGAGGTTAGGAGCATGGCTTTGGAGCCCCACCTGAGCGCAAATCCCAGTTCTGCCATATACTAGCTGTGTAATCTGACCCGTTATTTGCCTCTCTGTGCCTTGGTTTCCCCATTTGTAAAATGTGAGTAGCAGGACCTACCTCCAAGGGATATTGTGAGGTTTAAATAAATTAATAAAGAGGTATTTAGAACAGTGCCAGTCACAACATAATCTTTCAATAAATGCTAATCATGTAACATTAAATGATACAAATTCAAAATACAGGCCAGTGCGTAGTGTAGTTTCTTGTGTGAGAGAAAGAGAGGGAGTGAGTGAAGGAGTAAGGATATGATAAAAGATAGATAGATAGACAGACAGACGGATAGATGGATAGATCTAGACCTGAGCATGGAAATGCCTAATTGTAGTGAGAAGAGACTTTTCATCTTCATTTTATACTGGTGTCTCTATTTTCTGAGTTACCCAAATGTTTTGTTAGGAGAGCTAATTGGTGATAACAAAGAAACTCCAAAAATGTAGTGATTTTTTTTAATTTATTTTTTTAATTTGAATTCAAGTAACCAACATATGGTACATCATTAGTTTTTGATGTAGTGTTCAATGATTCATTAGTTGAATATAACACCTGTAGTGATTTGAAGAACAAAGGCTGTGGGGCACCTGGGTGGCTCAGTTGGTTGAGCGTCTGCCTTTGGCTCAGGTCATGATCCCAGGGTCCTGGGATCGAAACCCCCCGAACCCCAGGCCCGTGTGGGACTCTCAGCAGGGAGTCTGCTTCTCCCTTTGCCCCTCCCCCTGTTCATGCTGTCTCCCTCTCTCTCAAATAAATAAACAAAATCTTTAAAAAAAAAAAAAAAAGAACAAAGACAGTCTAAGGTGAGTGTTCCTGGTTGCCCAGTGTGTCTGCTCTATATACTCATTCAAGGCCTTAGGGCTTCACCATCCCTTAGGGGCAGAGAGTTCTCAAACATGACTTCCTGTTAGAATCCTCTGGAGAGCTTTGGAAAAATCACATTGCCAAGCCATACTCTGTGCCCCTTAGGTCCAAATCACTGGAGTGGGAGCCAGGTATCAATAATTATTACAGTACTCCAGGGGATTCCTATGAAACCGAGTACCCTGGGGCCTAATCATCTAATTGTTGATGCCTAAGCCACATGGGATTTTGGCCCCCATGAAGGGGAGGAAAGCGTGAAGGAGGCCCATCTTCATATAAAGGACCTGGCCTCAAAAGGTACACATCCCCTGTGCCCCCATTCCATCCTCGAGACCATAGTCACACAGCCACACTTGGTTGCTGGAGGACTAGCCCCCATGTGGCTAAAATCCTGTTACCAGAGAAATAGAAGAGAAGAGATTTTGGTGGCCAGGCATCATGACATAGATTATTTGAAAGTATTCTCCTCCACCCCCGCCCCAAAATAATAAGGACTCTCCAGAGGGAGGGATTAGGCCGAATTTTTTTCTTTATAGTTTCATGTATTTCAGAAACTCTAACGTTATTTTTTTTTCAGCTGGAGTAAAAGAAACATTTAGTTTTCTTTTGAGTTTTGTGAAGTAAACCCACAGTTCTCAACTTAGGAAAATTAGATGTCATGACTATGAAGTAAATGTACTTCAAGGCAGCTGTCGACAGTGACATTCAAAACTGAGGCTCAAGTGATCAACAAATATGAGGATGGCATCTCATCAGCTAAGCCACTGGTATAATACAGACACCACGGAGGTGGTTATATTAATGTTGATAACGGCTTTCTCGCTGCTGTGACAGTTTGCACGGCACTGCCATGCATTTCTCATTTCAGTGAAAAGGGTAAAACAAAACCACGAGCCTTTTGTATAGTGATTTTTGTGCCACGTTGTTAAAAAGGAGTTTCGAAATTTCAATGATACAGAGCCCCCAAACACCTCTGAATTCAGGATCTTCTTCCTCCTCTTGGAGCTTATATGTGGATAAGCCTCCCACGGGCACTTCAGCTGCTGGTAAGAAAGACTCCAGTGGCTTCCTCTCCCTTCCTCGCCCCCAGGCCTCCCAGATTAGCATTTGTGACATAGCTTCTTGGGCTTCGGAAGGCACGTTTTCTGCCAAGCATTGGCTTGGGCTCTGGAGAAAAGAACCCTATTTTAAGAGATACTATAGACATAGGTTCTGTCGAAGGAGGTGTGGGTGGGCTAGGACTTCCACCTGTCAGAAGTGGGGGAAATGGGAGAAGGAGACGAACCATGAGAGACTGTGGACTCTGAGAAACAAACTGAGGGTTTTAGAGGGGAGGGGGTAAGGGGATGGGGGAGCCTGGTGGTGGGTATTAAGGAGGGCACAGATTGCATGGAGCACTGGGTATGGTGCATAAACAATGAATCTTGGAACAGTGAGAAAATAAAATAAAATTTAAAAAAAAAGTAATTTGAGCTCCTCTGAAAGGTAGAATATGCTTTCTGTGCTCAGAGACCTCCGAACCCTGCTTCTCCCTCTGTTGCCTTGATTTTCCACCTTTACTTCATTTCCACACCAGTTGGAATGCTGTAACCCCTGGGATGAGACCAAGCAATGCAGAAAGACTCTTAGGATGAAGAATAGAATTTCTAATATAGCAGTGCCAAACCCAGAGAGTAGGCAGAAGCTGGCAGGGAAACTCGCTCCACTGATATTTGTCCATAGGGACCAAAGGATGTAAAATGCTGCGTCTGGAATTTAACTATATATACAGTCACATAGTGTATCAGTTAAACCTTCTGGGACACTTTGAACAGGAAAAGGGAGTGCCCTTAAGTCCTCTAAGATCAATGATATAAACTGGGACTTAGCAAAGTGGACTGAGCAAAGTGGAGCAAAGTGGACTTAGTGGAGTCTCTAATTATGTGGCCCTCATTTTCATTCACAGAAAAGCCCTCCCTTGGTGTGTATTTCTAACTTTTCATGCCCAGTGGGCTTGTGACCCCAGATCTAAGGAGCACTACACAATTGTTATAGTGAGTCAAAGAGATTCAACTCCATCAGGGGACACTTGTCACAAAACCCACCTGAAGAGTCCCATTGGTAGTCACCCCTCTGTGAGAGCCAACCCAGACCTTAACCTTAAAGCACTTAGCTTTCAGGTCACACACGTGTGCTAAAACAGTGGGGGCTTCATCTGGTTGGTTGTAAGATAGGACAGCAGGTGCCCAGGGACCATGCATTTGCTGGGCACACTCTCCTTTTGTGGGATTCTAGAACCTTTCATTCCAAGACCTTTTGCAAAACCAACAAGGATCCCGGAATGCATGTGTGCTGGCTAAACTGAGGTATAAACTTATCTTAGTTAGTCAAAGTCAGAGGGCTGAGGCCAAGGGAACGTGACCTCTAATATTATGCAGGAGGTATTTCATGAAAGAAGATACTGCCACAGCAATACAAAATAACTCTGTCCATGAAGCTTGTGTTATTCCTTTTTTAAAGTTAATCCAGACAATACAATATTATTCAGTGCTAAAAAGAGATGAGCTACAAAGACATGAAAAGTCATGGAAGGAAACTTGAATGCACATAAGCGAAAGAAGCCAATTTGAATAGGCCACATATGCATGATTCCAGCTGTTTGACTGTCTGCAATAGGCCAACTGTGGAGGCCGTGAAAAGATCAGTAGTTTCAGAGCAGAGAGAGGAATGAATAGGCAGAGCACAGAGGACTGGGGGGACAGTGCAGCTATTATGTGTGCAACCATAATGGTAACTACATGATAGATACGTCATTATACATGTCATTGAATCTGTGTCCAAACCACAGAATGTGTAACATCAAAGTGAACCATAGTATAAACTCTGAACTGTGGGTGATAATGATGTATTAATACTCATCTGTAGTAACAAATGTACCACTTTGGGAGGGGATGTTGGCAATGGGAGAAGTGATGCAGGAGTAAGGGCGGGAGATAGATGGGGAATCCGTACCTTCTGCTCAGTTGTGCTGTGAGTCAAAAAATCTCCTCTAAAAAACGAAGTCTTATTTAAAAAATTAATTCAAATTTTTCATGTGTTGATTTTCAAGGTTTTCTAAGAAACTGTTCTTACCATATACAAAAAAATATCAATTTTTGTCTTCCTTCCTAATCCTTATAAATTTCATTTCTTATCTTGTTTTTCTGCCCTGCCCAAACCCCCAGTAAAAGCTAAATAACATTAGGGATCACCACCAACACTGTATGGTTCTTAATGTTAAGGAAATTGGTGCTATTATTTTGCCAATATGTATGATGTTGGCTACAGGGAGTTTCAGGTGTTCTTTCCAGAATAAGCAAGTTCCTGTTTATTCTTAGATTGCCAAGAGATTTTAATATAAGTGGGTAATTTTTCTTTTAAAAAATTAAGATAAATTTGGTGAATTACATTAATTACTTTTCTAAAAAGTAAACCAATTTGCATTCCTGGCACAAACCCAAATTGGTCATGTAGTATCTTTTTATACTCTGTTTAATATTAGCTAGGGCTTTTGCACCTGTTTTCACAGATGAGATTGGCCTGTAATTTCCTAGCCTTTTACTTTTCTTTGTCAGGTCTTGGCTTCTGGTACTAATGCCATGCCATCCACATAAACTGAATAAAGTATTGTTCCTTCTTTCTTCATTTTCTTTAAAAAAAAAACCATATATAAAATAAAATCATTTGCTTTTTAATTTGTAGTAGAACTCAGTTGCTTGGTACTGGTGGTTTCTTTTCAGGAAAAACTTTTTACTGCTGATTCTGTTTCTTTAATAAGTGTAGAATGATTCATGTTTTCTATTTTATCTTGAGTTGGTTTTTAGTGAAGTGCATATTCTAGGAATTTGTTCATTCCATGTAACTTTCCACTTAGTTTGCATCCTGTTCTTTATAATAATGTTTTATTCTCTCTCCGCTTTCTGTTCTGCATCTATAGCATCATTCTCATTATGATTTATGACTTCTTTCTTCCTTTTTTAAAAGAGAGTTTTTCTAAAAATTTAAAAAATAAAACAGAGTTTCTACTTTTTCATTTTTAAAAGCCAACTTTTGACTTGCTAGGTTATTTCTATTGAATATTTGTTTTCTAGTCTATTTCTGCATTTTTTCCTCCTTTCTACTTTCTTTGTGCTTTTTCTACTGTTCTTTGTCTAATTTCAATTTATTTTTTATTTAGAAAGAGAGAAAGAGTATGAGCAGGGGCCATGGGAAGGGAGAGGATGAGGAGAGAGGAAGATAGAGAACCTTAAGCAGGTTCCACACCCAGTGCAGAGCCTTATATGGGGCTCAATCTCACAACCCTGAGATCATGACGTGAGCCAAAAGCAAAAGCTAAGCCACTCAGGTGCCCCTTCTTTGTCTAATTTCTGAAGCTGGATGCTTAGCTTTGTTTTCAGCCTTTTGCTTTTTTCCCTAAATGCCTCTCTGTGTACCACAGTAATGACACCCCACAAGTTCCAACGTGTAATTTCTAAAATTATCATTCAATTCTAAGAATTTTAAATTTCCATTTTGGTTTTTTCTTTGATCCAGCTGTTTTATTCCTAGAAGATACATTTTTTAATTTCCAGACTATGAAGTTTTCCAAATTGTGTTTTTTATTATTTCAAACTTCCTTACATGATGCTTCAAGACTGTGGGCCAAATGATACCAGACTTTTAAAATTTGTTTAGACTTGCCCAAGTCATGGCCAGCTTCCCTAAATATATGAATTGCTAAGTAGAATGCCCTATGTGTATGTATGATCATTAGATTAAGACTTGCATGGTGCTATTTAAATCTTATATATTCTTGTTCATTGTTTGACTTCTTAACACATTAGTTACTAATAGAGACATTTCAAAATCTACCAAAATAATAGATTAATCTGTGTCCCCTTGTAATTATGTAAATTTATCTTATGTATTTTGAAGCCGTTTTTAGGTACCTGCAGGTTTACAGTTGTTAAATATTCCCTTTTTCACTTCGGCTCTCTGTACTGCATTTAGGATAGCTCTTACCTTCATTTCACTAATTTTCCATCAAGTTGTGTTTAGTCTGCTGTATAACATGTCCATCAAGCTTGCAGTTTCAATTATAATATTTTTTCATTTTTGAAAATTATATTTTATTGTTTGAAATTGGAATGATCATTATAGAATCATTGTTCCTTGCTCATCATTTAAATGCTCTTGTATTTCTTTTATACTTGTTAAGCATAGTTATTTTTATCTGATAATTCTAATATTTGACATGTTTAGTGGTCTCATTCCTCAGTTATTTCTCCTGATTCTTGCTCAAGATTATCCAGATTTAGCAGATACAGCCTTAGTTTTGTTTTTGTTTTTGCTTAGCAGTAAAGGCAATAAGAATTCAGCCTAAAACTCCAAGAAAGGTTTGTACTTTATGACCTGGGTGATAAATTTTCAGAGATTTTAATACACCCATTTTCAAATAAAGTTTATTCCTTTTATCACCAACTGTTTCTTTACTGCCCTCTTTTGCATGGTGGGTTTATTTCTAGATGACTCTTACACTGAAAGTATAACCTATGATATACAAGCTTTATATGAAGGATATCTCATATTTCTCCACAGTGATGGGAGCCCTAACATTCATTTCTGATGCCTTGCACCCAGCCCGGGTGTCCAAAGAGAAGGATTACTTTCTGGATTCAGCTGAAACCCTCTGGGCAAAAAACACCTCCGTATTTGGTCACTTCCTTGAATTCTCATTTTTGCATAGTTTTTAGCTTTGAAGATTTCTCATTTTCTTTGGTGGTTTTTAGGAGATTATAAGTTAACGTATATAACCCACCATACTTACACATTTTTAGGTTACGGTATGACGAAAGTTGAGTGACCCTCTCATGGACAAGTCTCCCAGATCCAAGCTGACAGTTCTGAGCCACAGCATGAACTCGTGGCTGAATCAGCAGTCCCCTGCCACTCTGAGAAGTCTACATTTAACCAATCCGAATAGCTTTGAACTCTCAAAATTTCAGATACCTGTCTCTTGTGTGTTTTTCATTAATGATTTAGTCAATTTATATTTAATTACCCAAAATCATGAACTTCAAGTTTACTTATTCTCTGGGACAGAAATCAGCAATTCATCTCTCCAGCATTTATTGCACTAAATGCTTTACCTATGACCGTTAGGGTTTGGGAACTCTATAATTCTAATTAGGGCCTAGTTGCCAGCTGATTTTTTTTATTATGTTCAATTAGCTGACATACAACATATCATTAGTTTTTGATGTAGTGTTCGACGATTCATTAGTTGCGTATAACAACCAGTGCTCATCACCACACGTGCCCTCCTTAATACCCAGCACCCGGTTACCCCATCCCCCCACCTCCCTCTCTTCTGTAACCCTCGGTTTGGTTCCCAGAGTCCCAAGTCTCTCATGGTTTGTCTGCCTCTCTGATTTCTCCCCATTCAGTTTTCCCTCCCTTTCCCTGTGGTCCTTTCACGATTCCTTATGTTCCACGTATGAGTGAAACCATATGATAATTGTCTTTCTCTGCTTGACTTATGTCACCCAGTTTATTTAAAGTGTAAATCTTATTGCCAATCCAATTACATTGGCTGAGGAGAAAACAAAAACAATGCATTTTCACCCTGCTTATACATGGCTTTCTGCAGCGAGGCCACCTAAGTAGAAAGGGAAATGAGATCTATGTAATACATGCATTCTTCATCTTGACTCTCAGTAAATCACCTGCATTTCTTCAGCAGATGAAGATGAGGAATTGGTCCCATAACCCTTTCTATAATAAAACACTTAATAAGATAAAAATCAGTTTAAAATCAAAGTGTCTATCCATAAAATAATCCAAAAATAGTATTGGATCATTTCGAGTGATGGTCCCTAATGGAAAAAGCTGAGCATTATCTTCCATTTAATAAATATTTAATGTCTTTTAATAGACATTTGAGTTCTCCCAAGATTAAAAAACAAAATCTCTTGTCAGCCCACTTAGGAGCTGATAGGGATTTAGTCAGTTATTCAGTACTAATTTAATGGGTGGCCACTATGTGCAAGGCACTGTGTTCCAGCATTAGGGACTTGGAAACGAACAAAACAAGACACAGGTTCATGGTCTTTCTGGCCTAGAAAGGGAATAAGCAAATTACTGTGTGATTCCAAGCTGGGTAAATGCTGAAAGAGAAAGATATAGTGCTGTGACCCCCCCCCCCCCCCACCATGGGGACCAGGGGTGTGACATTTTAGTTCCCCTAAAAGGGTGGTGGGAAATAATCAGACAAAGTCAGATTGGGCAGCGAGGAAGGCAGGAGGAAGAAAAATACATCCCAGAGAAGGCCAGATGTAGGCAAGGTTGCTCCTTCCTTCTTTCTCTTTCTTCTTCATTTTTCCCTATCTTGAACAATAAGACATGGTAGTGGTGATAAAGGCAAAGAGAAGAAGAGTATTGAACTATCACAAGAGTCCCTGCGTTTGGGGCTTCCTAAATACTGGTCCTCAGTGAGACCTTGGGAGCCAGGGATAAAGGTACCATCTCCTGCAGTGTACTTCTCAACATCTACCCCATCCAAGCTTACTTTAGAGCTGCAGATTCTAGAACTTCTGGTCAGATCTGTTCCTTTTATCTCCTCTTTTCCTGCCCTTTCTCCTGGTTATGACTCCGTCCTGCTCCTTAGAAGTACCAGTGCCCTGGCTTTCTAGGCTACCGCCTGATGGTTCTCCTAACTATAGCTTTGCTTCTTTGTTAGCTACACACTCCAGTTCTGCTAAGCATCCAGATCCTCCCTCCTGCCAGCTCCCGTCCTTGTTTGTAAAACTCAGACAGTTTTGGCAAACCTGTTCCTTTTGCAGGTAAGGAAACCTAAGTGACTTCTCTTCTGGATTGCCTCTGTCCTCAGTATTTTTTTTTTCCCAGGAGAAAATCAGCCAGATTTAATCTGGATCTCAAGTTATTCCAGCACCATTTGTGCAGAGTTGTTCCCCCGTCCCCGTTTTGTACCTTTGTGTAGTATCACATGACCATAGAAGTGTGGGTCCATTTCTGGATTCAGTGTTCTCCACTGATCAGTTTGCTGGTTTTTATGACAACCCTCCATGTAGTAATAATAACTTACTATAAAGTAAGTTTAGAAAGCAGATAATGGGGGCGCGTGGGTGGCTCAGGGGTTAAACCTCTGTCTTCGGCTCCGGTCATGATCCCAGGGTGCTGGGATCGAGCCCCGCATCGGGCTCTCTGCTCAGCAGGGAGCCTGCTTCCTCCTCTCTCTCTGCCTACTTGTGATCTCTGTCTGTCAAATAAATAAATAAAATCTTTAAAAAAAAAAAAAGAAAGCAGATAATGTACACTCTCCAAATTAGTTCTTCTTTTTCAAAATTGCTTTGACTGTTCCAGGTCCTTTGCATTTCCAGAAAAAGTTTAGAATCATCTTGTCCAATTCTACAAAAACACTCTCTGGGATTTTGAATGGGATTATGTGGAATCCACAGACCCATTTGGGGAGAATTAACTTCTCAGCAGATCTCAACATCTCCCAGTTCATATACATGGTATAACTTTCCATTTATCTGGTTCTTCTTTAATTTCTCTCAGCAGCAATTTATAGGTTTTAGCATAAAAGACTTGAACATCTGTCAAACTTTTCCTATTACATCCTTTTTGATGTGATTATAAAAAAAAGTTTTAAGGTTATCTTCTAATTATTTGCTGCTAGCATATAAAAATACAATTCAAGTTTTCCTGAGCTGAGGGGTTCAAAGAACAGCCAGGACAGTAACCCCCTAGGAAGCAATTACTTCTAGAATTTTCTTCTACCCTTTTGATCCCTGCAGCCTATGACTGAAGGTCCTTTTACACCTAACAGAGTCTCTGGCCCTCCTTTGACCTCTAACACAAACTGACTTTAGAGAAACCTAGGTTAGACTCTGAATTTTACCAACTGTGTAACCTTTAGACTATTACTTTTCATCTCTGCTCATCAGTTTTCTTATCTATGGATAAGGCTACGAATACCTAACACGCAGGGCTGTCATGAGAATTAAAAGGAATGCTCTGACATGTGCTAAGTCTCCATCACTAGTAATTCCCTTCTGTTCTTCTTTTTTTTTTTTAAGATTTTTTTTTTTCATTTATTAGCGAGAGAGAGAACACAAGCAGGGGGAGCAGCAGGCAGAACAGGAAGAGGGAGAAGCATGCTCCCTGCTGAACAAGGAGCCGGATGTGGGACTCAATCCCAGGACCCTGGGATCATGACCTGAGCCGAAGGCAGCTGCTTAGCAGACTGAGCCACCCAGGAGTCCCCCTTCTGTTATTCTGCTGTGAGCACCACTGACTGGCTGCTGCTCTGCAGAGGGACCATTACTCTCAGCTCAGGAAAGTAGAGAGATGCTGTGATCATTGCAGTAATCTTTACAAGCTGTGATCTTTACAGTAAAAAAACCAACCACCAAAGAGACATGAGGCCAAAATTAAATGTAACGAGGTAGAATCAGAACACCCCTATCACAAAAATGGGGAAAGAAGTTGCTTGCCCTTTTCCGTTCATTGCAGGAACCTTATATTCCTGATCCATGCCAGGCTCGTGCTAGAGATCCTGGGCCTTAAGAGCCTTAAAAAACCAGTTTTAGCTCCAACACTTGTTTGTGGACCCAGAGCTGACAGAGGAGATGACTTCTCCCTCAGGAGCCCCCATGTTCCAGACCTTGTGAAGTATAGGAATGTATCCAAGAACCAGTCTCTACATATGTCTAAAAGATGGTTGTAATCTAAACTGAGAAGCAAGAGGATAAGTTTAAGCAGTGTTCACATTTGAAGTATGTCTCAACTAATTTGGAAAAAGCAGACAATGTTCTAGCATCTAAAGTGGCATTAGCCCACCAAGAATGGGCTCCAGACAGGGCTACTTAGAATCCCTTCTCAGCAAGGGAGTTTTCCCCATTTGATTGGCTTTTAAACCATTCTGTATATCAGTATAGCAGTTTGGGTCTAATTTCCACCTTTCCATGCCTAATGCTTTAAAAATTATTATTAGCAGTTAATCTACAGATATTTATTAAGCATTTAATGTGTGCCAACTACTATGCTGGAACCTGGGGGCACAGTGTTGGCAAAATGCACACAAACTCTGATTCCTTGGGGCTTACAGCATTGTGGGAGAATGTGACAATGCTTATATGATGCAGAAATGCATGGATATTTTCAAGGAAAGTCAAGGACTGAAAAAGAAGCTTACAAAGACATGAGCACCTATAGGAGGGACACCTGGTCTGGGCTGGAGGTAAGGTAGCCTCCCCTAACATGTAAGCTGAGAACTAACGTTTGAGTAAGTGTTAACAAGGCAAAGTGGACGCGCAGTGGGTAAAAGAAATTTTCGGGTGGAGAAACAGCATATGCAAAGGCCCTGAGAAGAGAGAAACTTGGCCTAAGTAAAGAACCCAGTGGTCAGGGTGTTTGGAGCTAGAGAAAGGGAAGAAAAGTGGGAAGGGATGAGGATGGAGGGTGGCAAGGGTCTGATCTGGTCTTCGTCAGAAAGATCAAACCTGTAACTCAGTAAATATTTGCTGAGCACCTTCCCTGTTCAGGCCCTGTTCTAGGATCTAAGAGTTCTCCAGAACAAAAAGCAGAGTCTCATGTGCTTCTATTCGGGGGGGGGGGGGGGGGGACGTCTAATGGTGACTGCAGTGGCCCAGGCTCAGGGTGAGGATGGGGAGGTGCAGGAGTGAGAAGGAAATGAGTTTGAGAGATAGCTCATGTGTCTTCTGATGGAACTTTCCGTGGTCCACGAGACTACCTGATACATATTCTCGTATCTTTAACATTTTCTGTGCCATTGGATTTCATGGTATACATTCAATTGTCTATTTTCTTTGTATTTTATCTTCCCACTCTTTTCCCTTGAACAAGGCTCCATGAAGCCAGGATCCCTGTCTCCGGCTCCTTACTACGTCCCGCAGCACCTGGCACAGTGCCTGGTACTCGTAGATACTTAGTAAATAACTGCTAGTGGGAGGAATGCATTGGCTCTTGGGAAATGAGGAAGGGATCAAGGTCGAATGCCCAGGACCCGGATTACCATCTGGGGGGAAGGGTGGTCCCGTTTAGGAGGTTAGAGAACAGTAGTGAAGGACCATGGGAGGATGAGATGAAGACGACAGATCTGGGCTTGTATATTTTGGGCTTGGGATGCCTTTATAGTGGTGTGCCAGGGGAGCTGGTCAGAGCTCAGCTATCTGGGTGTACGTGGATGGTATCTGGGGTTGGAAGGAGCACACCAAAGACAAATTGTAACGTGATGGCAGAAGAGAGTGAGCCTTGTGGGTAAAAATTCAGAATCCCCCCCGAAGGGTCCATAGAACGTCAAGTTAAGAGATGAAAAGAAAGGCCTGAGAGCCCAGCAGATGAGGGGGCTAAAAGTATAAAGCCTTGGAAAGGTTCTAGAGATACCAGCCTCATTTAGACAAAGCATTATTCAGCATGAAGACAATTGAGTTCAGCAGGAACAAAGACAGCAGATGATGCTGTATTCATTCTTGGGACTACAAACAAACTGTTCTTCAAAGAAAGATCAGAAATGACTACAGAATGCTTTTTAAATATTTTGTATTCTCATTTGAGAGCAGGAACAAGTGGCCTAGAGAAAGCAAACTTTAGTTCAGCATCATCTGGGCTGTGTAAGCTATACACCACCATGAGGATTCCTAGGGATCCTGCCTGAGGTGTGAATTGCTTTTGGAATCACCATAAAGGCATCAGAGAGCCCTGCCTCCCCCCGCCCCCCACCGCTTAGCGGGAAGGCTGCTTCTCCTTCTCCCTCTGCCCCTCCCTCTGCTCGTGCTCTCTTTCTCAAATAAATAAATAAAATCTTTTTTTTTTTAAACCGGCATCAGAGAATATTATGCTGTTTTTAATTCAAAGGCAGTGCTACCTGAAAGCAGAGCATTCCTTAGGAAAACTTTCATAAGCAAAAAGCAATTACCATTAACTTACATGGAAAATTTCTTGAGCATTCCCAGAACCCAAAAATTACCTCGTAGGCCTTTCTGATGCCTTAAGGCACATCTTGCTTATGGCTGCACAAAATGAATCAAGATAAAGCACCGATGTTCACAGAGTTATGGCTGCTTGACCTCCTGAGTGTGGTTCCTGGGGAAGAAGCTTGGTGGCGCCAGTCTCACTGCGGGGATGCCTGAGAGACGCTGCCTCTGCGATGGCTCACTGGAAAACAAACACCAAATGTTGATTCACTTCTTGCCTTTTTTCATAAAAAGGAAAATCCTTTTCAGATTTTTTGGGTAACAAAAACAGGAATAGTCACCTTCGTTAAAGTGAAATGTCATAATATGAACTTTCAAAAAGCAGGGGACACCTGGATTTAGGAATTTGTTGGTAAGGAAAGAATTGAAAAAGCTTGTCGTTTATAGCAGCAGGACTGAGGCTATGAGATAATTAAGAAAAGAGGTTTTGGGCACCTGGGTGGTTCAGTCGGTTAAGCAGCCAACTCTTGATTTCAGCTCAGGTCTTGATCTCAGGGTCCTGGGATTGAGTCCTGTGTCAGGCTCTCTGCTCAGAGGGGAGTCTGCTTGAGGATTCACTCCCTCTCTCTCTTTCTGCCTCTGCCCCTCCCCTTGCTCATGTTCTCTCTCTCTCTCTCTCAAATAAGTAAAATAAACTTTTTAAATAAATAAATAAGAAAGCACCCCAAAAATAAGGTTAACTTTCTTTAGCTAAAATTTTCTACCTGGGGCACCAAGTGTCTCAGTCGGTTAAGCTGCTGACTCTTGACTTCGGCTTAGGTCATGATCTCAGCCCCACATCAGCATCCATACTCAATGGGGAGTCTGCTTGTCTCCCTCTGCCCCTCCCCTCCCACGCTCGCTTGCTCTCTCTAAAATTAAAAAAAAAGAGAGAGAGAGAGAGAAAAGAAAATAGAAGAGGATTTTATTTATTCTAAAGAATTGTAGCAGGGTACCTGGGTAGCTTAGTGGGTTAAGCGTCCCACTGTTGGTTTCAGATCAGGTTATGAACTCTAGGTCTTAAGATCAAGCCCCTTGCCAGGTTCAGCATTCAACATGTAGTCTCCTTGAGATTCCCTCTTTCCTTCTGCCCCTTCCCCAGTGCACGCATTCTCTCACTCTCTCAAATGTATGAATAAATCTTTAAAAAAAAAAAATGGTAGCGCCTGGGTGGCTCATGGATTAAGCCGCTGCCTTCAGCTCAGGTCATGATTTCAGGGTCCTGGGATCAAGCCCCACATCGGGCTCTCTGCTCAGCAGGGAGCCTGCTTACCCCCACCCCCCTCGCCTGCCTCTGTGCCTACTCCTGATCTCTGTCCGTCAAATAAGTAAAATCTTAAAAAAAAAAAAAAGAACTAGGGAGCCCAACTCCCCAGTCAAGTAACTTCCAGACCCTCATTCAAATGAAACCACACAAAGACATCTGCATTTTCAAGGACTGTGTATCCCTCAGGGGATTTGTTCAAGCTGAGGAGTGAGATTCTCATGCCAACCTCTAAAACGAGATCCCTTGACAGACATGTAGGAGTGGCCTTGTAAATTCAGAAAGTGTAGCAAATTCCAAATAAGCTGAGTAACTTTAGAAAGTCTCTTTGTCAGCTGTGCCTTTCAGATGCAGCGATAAAACACTAAAACTTTTTTAGAGCTTCTAATCAATTTAGCTTGTGTCTCTAACTTTGAGAAAAATGATACACCATCCAGTAGATAAGCTGTCTGGGGCATTATGTTTTATCAAATAGAAGTGATTTGCTTATTGCCTTTTATAAATTTCCTGTGATTTCAAGTGTCCTTTATTTGTTTAAAAGTTGCCTTCAGGGAACCAAAACTTGTATATTCTCATATAAATAAAGTGTGTGTGTGCATGTGTGTGTGTACTAGGTTTATTTGGTATTTATATCCCCACCAACTTACAATTCTGTCAACTTGCAAGTGAGAAAGAGGGCAGCCTTCATTAAGCAAAAATTTGGAGGAGAGATGGCCCTGGCAGAGGAGGGTAAAGCAGAGTTGTGAAGAAGTGGGTCGTTTTTAGGAGCAGCCCAGCTGGTATGGCTGAAGCATGGGGTACATTACCAGGGGTAGTGGGGAAGTTGGTGGACGACGTGGGAAATTTTAAGAATGTGTAGAGCATTGCAGAGTTTGACATGATGCAAAGTGTGGGAATGTCTGAGGGTGGGTTTCCCTGTCTGTGTTTATTGGAGAAGCACTATTGTTCTCCTCTTGCCTTGCCTCCAAGGATTCACCAAGAAGGGATTGAAAACTGCTTGGGGATCATTTTAAGAACTTACTCAGAGCTCTTCCTACTTAAGTCAGTAAGAGTCTTCCTTGCCTGTGCCCCTGTGGCTAAAACTAAGAGAAATCTAATCTCTACAGTAAAAGCAAACGAACAAAATAAAACAAAGCTGAAACGTCACACAACTGGGCAAAAGGAGTCTCCATTGCCTTTGTATGATTGCATATGTCCAGGAAAGGCATGCACGCAAGTGTCCATATTAGCTTCATTTGTAATACCCCCAAACTGGAATGAGCATAGCAATTGTAGTGTATTCAATTATTGAAATACTATACAGCAATGAAAAAGAAGGAACCACAGATACATGCAACAGCATGGATGAATAGACATGTTGTTGAGCCAAAGAAGCCAGACACAGGTGGACACATACTCTATGATTCCTTTTATGTAGAGTTCCAGAATGGTCAAACTGATCTATAATGAGATAAATCAGGATAGTGATTGCCCTTGAGGGTAAAAAGGGCTACTGAATGGGGCAGGATACAAGGGAGCATCCTGGAGTGATTAAAATGTCCTATATGTTGACTAAGTGTTGGTCTTACAGGTGTACACATACATAAACATTCATTGAGTATGACACTTCATTTTAGTACACTTTGTTATATGTAAGCCCTGTTGCCCTAAAATAAATTTTTAAAAATTAATTGAAACATTTACTCTGGCTCTGCCACTTAGCTGTGTGGCTACTGGCCAGTTGCCAAGCATCTGTGAACATCATTTTCCTCATCTGAAAAAAATGGGAATTGATGGTACTAAGCTCATAAGGTTTACTGATGGATTAGAGAAAGGATGATAAGTACCTTCCATGGTGTCTGTCACATGGTTAGGAGGCGCCCAGTGAGAAGAACTTTAATTTCTTTTACTTCATGGTCTGAAGTCCAGAGCCCCAGGCTCTGCTGGCTCCAGCTTCGATGGGCAGATAGGAGACCATGCTGAGTTCCTGCAGGAGTGCAGGAAGGTGGCATTTCCTGTGACAAGGACATCCCTTTGAATCATACTCATAAAAGCATTCCAACATCCTTTTCATTGCAGTAGAGGATTTTCTAAGCAGGAGTGGAGAAAATTAGAAACTTTTAGAGAAGGCCTGTGAGTGGTTTTTGTGGGAAGTGAAAATCAAACAAATTCACTGGCTGGCTTGGGGAGAAAAAGAGTCATTCTCTGAGAATAATGCTAGAATGTGACCATGTAACCCTGAAGAACAACCACACAACTTGGAAAACCATATAAAATAATAAACTTCTAAAAGCTAAAGAAAAAGAAAACAATTCTCAAAAGCACCCAGAGAGAAATAAGACATTTCTTACAGGGAAAGATCTATTCGGGTCACAACAGATTTCTCCTCAGAAGCCATTGAGGCCAGAAGGAAATGGCACAACATTTTTCAAGTGCTGAAAGAAAAACACTGTCCGCTACAGATTCTATATCTGAGGAAGCTATCCTCTGGGAAAGAAAGAGAAGTCAAGAGTCTGAGATGAAGGAAAATGAAAATAACATGTAGTTGGCAGATATATCCTTAAAGACTTGCTAAACGATGTTTTTCAGATAGCAAGGAAATGAGTAATAGGAGAAGGCATCTTGGAGCATTGGGCAAAAAGCAGCAGCAATGGAGAAAGCAGACATGTGGGTATACACCGTGGACATCTTTATAATTCACTTGTGATGACAGGAACAAAAATTATAACGCCATCTGAGATTTAAGACGATATTTAAAAGTGGGAAAGGCAGGGGGTCCTAGATATAACTAAGGTATCCATGCCTCAGTTGACGTGGGAAAATGTTCATACCAGTAGACTGTGACAAGGAACATATGTATGCTGTGTGACCCAGAGCAATCCCACAAAAACTTTACAGTGAGATATTCTCAAAAACCTCATGACTAATTCAAGATAGAACCCTAATGGTAGGGGTGCCTGGTGGTTCAGGTCATGATCCCAGGGTCCTAGGAAGAGCCCCTTGTCACATGGCTTCCTGCTCAGCAGGAATTCCGCTTCTCCTCTCCATCTGCCCCTCCCCCTGCTCATGCTCAGGCGCTCTCTCTCTCAATGTCCACAATAGGCAAAATGTGGAAAGAGCCAAGATGCCCTTCAACAGATGAATGGATAAAGAAGTATGGTCCATATACACAATGGAATGTTGCGCAACCATCAGAAATGATGAATACCCAACTTTTTTTTTTTTAAAGATTTTATTTATTTATTTGACAGAGAAAGATCACAATAGGCAGAGAGGCAGGCAGAGAGAGTGAGAGGGAAGCAGGCTCCCCGCCAAGCAGAGAGCCCGATGCGGGACTCGATCCCAGGACCCCGAGATCATGACCTGAGCCGAAGGCAGCAGCTTAAACCACTGAGCCACCCAGGCGCCCCTGAATACCCAACTTTTGCATCAACATGGATGGGACTGGAGGAGATTATGCTGAGTGAAATAAGTCAAGCAGAAAAAGTCAATTATCACATGGTTTCACTTACTTGTGGACCATAAGGAATAACATGGAGGATATTAGGAGAAGGAAAGGAAAAGTGAAGGGAGGATATTAGAGGGGGAGATGAACCATGAGAGACTGTGGACACTGAAAAACAACCATGAGAGACTGTGGACACTGAAAAACAAACAGAGTTTTAGAGGGGAGGGGGAGAGAGAATGGGTGAGCCTGGTGATGGGTATTAAGGAGGGTATGTATTGCATGGAGCACTGGGTGTTATACGCAGACAGTGAATCTTGGAACACTGCATCAAAAACTAATGATGTACTGTATGGTGACTAACGTAACACAATAAACAAACAAACAAACAAACAAATAAATCTAAAAGAAAAGAACAAAGAAAACCCTAAGGGTTGCACACAAGAAGGCCAGAAAGGAAAAAAAAGGATCGAGAACCAAAAGTAGCACTAGCCGAAGGAATTGCCAAAGCATTTGCAAAATCAGGGGAAATTCTCCTACTGGATGTTTGGCAAGTTCTGCACCTGCCCAGCTGAGCCCCAGGACAGTGATTTACTCTGTCAAAGGCCCACTCACATCAGTGTGTTCCACAAGGACACAGAAGGAATAGATGTGGTTCCCTAAGTGACTTGAGCTACTCTAAGCTTAGCAGCCACCTTAAAGCAAAGTTAAAGAATTTGCTTCTCACTATGTGGACTCTGCCTTTCAAAGGATGAAGTGTTTCAACCCCTCCCCAACACAGAACGGACCGCAGCTAAACCCCACTACAGGTGCCTGGGACAGGAGGCTGGGACCACTCAAAGGGTCACCAAGGTGGAGCCAGCTGTTCTGGAGGCCAACGTGCCAGGACACAGAAGCATGACTTGGCTTTCCTGGCCAAGTTCAGAGGCCTATCCCCTGCCTTACAATCAGGACCTCTGGTGTTGTGGAAAGAAAATGCTTGGCCCTGCCGTCAGACACATTGGCTGAACCTGGCTCAGCGCCGCCCAGCTCTGTCCCCCAGCCCACTATCCAGCAGACAGAACTAATGCAGGCTTGCGGAAGTGTCGGGAGTAGTAACAGAGTAGTAACAGAACCAGTGCGTGCTGCAGTGGTCTCTGGTGAATATTCATGAGGCAGGTTCAGAAAGAGGACACGGATGGCTGGCATTCCTGGAAGCCTGCACCCAGAAGGAAGAACATAGCAGCAAGTGCACTTCAGAGGGGGGCACTGGGGCTGGCAGACATTCACAGCTCTCTAGGGTGGGAACAAAGGAAGCCAGCCCCATGCCCTGAGCCCAGAATGAAAACTAGGGACTGTTGGGGAATTCATAAAGGACCACAAGGCATTATTGATGAACCCTCCTCGTGCCATTGCTGCATAGATGACAACAGAACCCCAGCTACTGGTGTTGGACTTCTGGCAAGGGTGTGATTGTTCCTCTGGAGGGGGCCCCATGGAGGAAGCAGGGCAGGTGTCCCAGTGTGGCCATGACCAGGAAGTGATGGGGCTGAGTTGGTCTGGGTTCTGATGCTGGCCCTGCCTGCCCTCGGGTGAGGCTCCAAACCTTACCCTCCTCTATGGTCAGATGACTGTGACAATGGTCCTGGCCTTATGGCGCTGTGCCCACATTCGGCCAGAAGCACGTGCCAGGGCGTAACCCAACAGCTGGCCCCTAGTGAGCACCAACAAATGTGAGCTATTATATCCCTTGCTGGAGGGTCATCTGGGCCCGCAGATCAAGGAAACTACGAGTACTTATGGAAATATCTGCTTCAAGATGAGCATTTCATTCCATCAGCACTGGTTTGGTTGACATCCAGCAGGTTGGGAAACTGCATGCTCAATCAGAACGGGCTCAGAACTTGGCACATGACTAGAAAACAAGCCAAAGCACACCAGTTAACCCAGCTGTGAGCTGCAGGGCAGGGCAGGGCAGGGTGGGGGCACTCTGATACCTGAAAATCAGCAATTTTACCCTCCTATAACCTGAATGTTGGCCATTTCCATTCATTCATTCATTCATTCATTCAATAATTTCCAGGTGCCATGCACACGGGGGAGACACAGCCCCAAACAGGATGAGTTCCTGCCTGTCAGGATCTCAGAGTCTAGTCTAGAGACTAGGGAGATAGGAAAGCCCCGCTGTAACCCTCCAGAATTGTAGCCCATGCTTGGAGAGCACCTGAAGGCAGTGCAAAGGCCCTGAGGTATGAACCAGGGAATCTGGAACACAGAGTGGAGAGTGTCACCAAGGCTGGAGCCTGTTTTGCAACAGTAGGGAGAGGCTGGGCTGGGGCTGCCAAGGAGAATAGGGCCCTGCCCCAAGACCTTCTCAGTCCTATAAAGGAGATTATGGTTATCTTGAGAACAAAGGACAGACGTTAGATGCAGAGGCAGACATGGCTCCAATTCCTGTTTGGGGAGGATGCCTCTGGATGTGTGTGGAGAGGGATGCACCCGGAGGAGGGAAGACAGGCTATAGCAGTCATCAATGGCTGGGGTAGGAGCCTAGATTCAGTGGTGGCCATGGGAATGGAAAAGCACAGGTAACTTTCAGAGAGATCTAGGCATGTGGACAGTGGGAGCAAAGAATAGGGGTCAGAAGTGATGCTGAGATTTCAGTTCAGCGCCTGGATGGATGCTGGTATCATTTCCAGGGTGACCACACAGAAGGAACAGCTATTCCCAGGGAGTGTGATGTGTGAGTGTGGGGCTCTCATCCTCCCAGGGTAGATGTCTAGTAGGGGACCTGCGGAGAGGGATGGGCATCAGCACCTTAGTGCCTGAATCCAAAAGTGGACTCTAGCTCATTCAGAAGAATGTTTAGCACTTCAATTTAGAAGCAGTTTGCTTGCTTTATGTTATTTTAACCTCTCAGCCATCCATGAAGTACATGGAGCCAATATTCCATTTTTGTAACTGAAGAAATTAATGCTTGTAGAGATTGTGAAAACATGGTCTCTTCTTGTTGATAGTCTTTGAAAGTCATTTTGGAATTAGTAGCTCTCCATGCAAGTTTTTTTTTTTCCATTGTATTTATTTTTTCAGCGTAACAGTATTCATTCTTTTTGCACAACACCCAGTGCTCCGTGCAAAACGTGCCCTCCCCATTACCCACCACCTGTTCCCCCAACCTCCCACCCCTGACCCTTCAAAACCCTCAGGTTGTTTTTCAGAGTCCATAGTCTCTTATGGTTCGCCTCCCCTCCCCAATGTCCATAGCCCGCTCCCCCTCTCCCAATCCCACCTCCCCCCAGCAACCCCCAGTTTGTTTTGTGAGATTAAGAGTCATTTATGGTTTGTCTCCCTCCCAATCCCATCTTGTTTCATTTATTCTTCTCCTATCCCCCTAACCTCCCATGTTGCTTCTCCATGTCCTCATATCAGGGAGATCATATGATAGTTGTCTTTCTCCGATTGACTTATTTCACTAAGCATCATACGCTCTAGTTCCATCCACGTCGTCGCAAATGGCAAGATTTCATTTCTTTTGATGGCTGCATAGTATTCCATTGTGTATATATACCACATCTTCTTTATCCATTCATCTGTTGATGGACATCTAGGTTCTTTCCATAGTCTGGCTATTGTAGACATTGCTGCTATAAACATTCGGGTACACGTGCCCCTTCGGATCACTATGTTTGTATCTTTAGGGTAAATACCCAGTAGTGCAATTGCTGGGTCATAGGGTAGTTCTATTTTCAACATTTTGAGGAACCTCCATGCTGTTTTCCAGAGTGGTTGCACCAGCTTGCATTCCCACCAACAGTGGAGGAGGGTTCCCCTTTCTCCACATCCTCTCCAGCATCTGTCGTTTCCTGACTTGTTAATTTTAGCCATTCTGACTGGTGTGAGGTGATCTCATTGTGGTTTTGATTTGTATTTCCCTGATGCCGAGTGACGTGGAGCACTTTTTCATGTGTCTGTTGGCCATCTGGATGTCTTCTTTGCAGAAATGTCTGTTCATGTCCTCTGCCCATTTCTTGATTGGATTGTTTGTTCTTTGGGTGTTGAGTTTGCTAAGTTCCTTATAGATTTTGGATACTAGCCCTTTATCTGATATGTCGTTTGCAAATATCTTCTCCCATTCTGTCAGTTGTCTTTTGGTTTTGTTAACTGTTTCCTTTGCTGTGCAAAAGCTTTTGATCTTGATGAAATCCCAATAGTTCATTTTTGCCCTTGCTTCCCTTGCCTTTGCCGTTGTTCCTAGGAAGATGTTGCTACGGCTGAGGTCGAAGAGGTTGCTGCCTGCATTCTCCTCAAGGATTTTGATGGATTCCTTTCTCACATTGAGGTCCTTCATCCATTTGGAATCTATTTTCATGTGTGGTGTAAGGAAGTGGTCCAATTTCATTTTTCTGCATGTGGCTGTCCAATTTCCCCAGCACCATTTATTGAAGAGGCTGTCTTTTTTCCATTGGACATTCTTTCCTGCTTTGTCGAAGATTAGTTGACCATAGAGTTGAGGGTCAATTTCTGGGCTCTCTATTCTGTTCCACTGATCTATGTGTCTGTTTTTGTGCCAGTACCATGCTGTCTTGATGATGACAGCTTTGTAATAGAGCTTGAAGTCCGGAATTGTGATGCCACCCACTTTGGCTTTGTTCTTCAATATTCCTTTGGCTATTCGAGGTCTTTTCTGGTTCCATATAAATTTTAGGATTATTTGTTCCATTTCTTTGAAAAAAATGGATGGTATTTTGATAGGGATTGCATTAAGTGTGTAGATTGCTTTAGGTAGCATAGACATTTTCACAATATTTATTCTTCCAATCCAGGAGCATGGAACATTTTTCCATTTTTTTGTGTCTTCCTCAATTTCTTTCATGAGTACTTTATAATTTTCTGTGTATAGATTCTTAGTCTCTTTGGTTAGGTTTATTCCTAGGTATCTTATAGTTTTGGGTACAATTGTAAATGGGATTGACTCCTTAATTTCTCTTTCTTCAGTCTTTTTGTTGGTGTACAGAAATGCAACTGATTTCTGTGCATTCATTTTATAGCCTGACACTTTACTGAATTCCTGTACAAGTTCTAGCAGTTTTGGAGTGGAGTCTTTTGGGTTTTCCACATATAGTATCATATCATCTGCGAAGAGTGATAGTTTGACTTCTTCTTTACCAATTTGGATGCCTTTAATTTCTTTTTGTTGTCTGATTGCTGAGGCTAGGACTTCTAATACTATGTTGAATAGCAGTGGTGATAATGGACATCCCTGCCGTGTTCCTGACCTTAACGGAAAAGCTTTCAGTTTTTCTCCATTGAGGATGATATTTGCGGTGGGTTTTTCATAGATGGCTTTGATAATATTGAGGTATGTGACCTCTATCCCTACACTTTGAAGAGCTTTGATCAGGAAGGGATGCTGTACTTTGTCAAATGCTTTTTCAGCATCTATTGAGAGTATCATATGGTTCTTGTTCTTTCTTTTATTAATGTGTTCTGTCACATTGATTGATTTGCAGATGTTGAACCAACCCTGCAGCCCTGGAATAAATCCCACTTGATCGTGGTGAATGATCCTTTTAATGTACTGTTGAATCCTATTGGCTAGTATTTTGGTGAGAATTTTTGCGTCTGTGTTCATCAAGGATATTGGTCTGTAGTTCTCTTTTTTGGTGGGATCCTTGTCTGGTTTTGGGATCAAGGTGATGCTGGCCTCATAAAATGAGTTTGGAAGTTTTCCTTCCATTTCTATTTTTTGGAAGAGTTTCAGGAGAATAGGAATTAGTTCTTCTTTAAATGTTTGGTAGAATTCCCCTGGGAAGCCGTCTGGCCCTGGGCTTTTGTTTGTTTGGAGATTTTTGATGACTGTTTCAATCTCCTTACTGGTTATGGGCCTGTTCAGGTTTTCTATTTCTTCCTGGTTCAGTTGTGGTAGTTTATATGTCTCTAGGAATGCATCCATTTCTTCCAGATTGTCCAATTTGTTGGCGTAGAGTTGCTCATAGTATGTTCTTATAATTGTCTGTATTTCTTTGGTGTTAGTTGTGATCTCTCCTCTTTCATTCATGATTTTATTGATTTGGGTCCTTTCTCTTTTCTTTTTGATGAGTCTGGCCAGGGGTTTATCAATCTTATTGATTCTTTCAAAGAACCAGCTCCTAGTTTCATTGATTTTTTCTATTGTTTTTTTGGTTTCTATTTCATTGATTTCTGCTCTGATCTTTATGATTTCTCTTCTCCTGCTGGGTTTAGGGTTTCTTTCTTGTTCTTTCTCCAGCTCCTTTACGCGTAGGGTTAGGTTGTGTACTTGAGACCTTTCTTGTTTCTTGAGAAAGGCTTGTACCGCTATATATTTTCCTCTCAGGACTGCCTTTGCTGTGTCCCACAGATTTTGCACTGTTGTGTTTTCATTATCATTTGTTTCCATGAATTTTTTCAATTCTTCTTTAATTTCCTGGTTAACCCATTCATTCTTTAGAAGGATGCTGTTTAGTCTCCATGTATTTGGGTTCTTTCCAGCTTTCCTCTTGTGATTGAGTTCTAGCTTCAGAGCATTGTGGTCTGAAAATATGCAGGGAATAATCCTAATCTTTTGATACCGGTTGAGACCTGATTTGTGACCCAGGATGTGATCTATTCTGGAGAAGGTTCCATGTGCACTAGAGAAGAATGTGTATTCTGTTGCTTTGGGATGAAATGTTCTGAATATATCTGTGATGTCCATCTGGTCCAGTGTGTCATTTAAGGCCTTTATTTCCTTGTTGATCTTTTGCTTGGATGATCTGTCCATTTCAGTGAGGGGAGTGTTAAAGTCCCCTACTATTATTGTATTATTGTTGATGTGTTTCTTTGATTTTGTTATTAATTGGTTTATATAGTTGGCTGCTCCCACGTTAGGGGCATAGATATTTAAAATGGTTAGATCTTCTTGTTGGACAGACCCTTTGAGTAGGATATAGTGTCCTTCCTCATCTCTTATTATAGTCTTTGGCTTAAAATCTAATTGATCTGATATAAGGATTGCCACCCCAGCTTTCTTCTGATGCCCATTAGCATGGTAAATTGTTTTCCACCCTCTCACTTTAAATCTGGAGGTGTCTTCGCGTCTAAAATGAGTTTCTTGTAGGCAACATACTGATGGGTTTTGTTTTTTTATCCATTCTGATACCCTGTGTCTTTTGATTGGGGCATTTAGCCCATTAACATTCAGGGTAACTATTGAGAGATATGAATTTAGTGCCATTATTAGCCCATAAGGTGACTGTTACTGTATATTGTCTCTGTACCTTTCTGATCTACTACTTTTAGGCTCTCTCTTTGCTTAGAGGACCCCTTTCAATATTTCCTGTAGAGCTGGTTTGGTGTTTGCAAATTCTTTCAGTTTTTGTTTGTCCTGGAAGCTTTTGATCTCTCCTTCTATTTTCAATGATAGCCTAGCTGGATAGAGTATTCTTGGCTGCATGTTTTTCTCGTTGAGTGCTCTGAATATATCATGCCAGCTCTTTCTGGCCTGCCAGGTCTCTGTGGATAAGTCTGCCGCCAATCTAATATTTTTACCATTGTATGTTACAGACTTCTTTTCTCGGGCTGCTTTCAGGATTTTCTCTTTGTCACTAAGACTTGTAAATTTTACTATTAGGTGACGGGGTGTGGACCTATTCTTGTTGACTTTGAGGGGGGTTCTCTGCATCTCCTGGATTTTAATGCTTGTTCCCTTTGCCATATTAGGGAAATTCTCTCCAATGATTCTCTCCAATAGACCTTCTGCTCCCCTCTCTGTTTCTTCTTCTTCTGGAATCCCAATTATTCTAATGTTGTTTCGTCTTATGGTGTCACTTATCTCTCGAATTCTCCCCTCATGGTCCAGTAGCTGTTTGTCCCTCTTTTGCTCTGCTTCCTTATTCTCTGTCATTTGGTCTTCTATATCACTAATTCTTTCTTCTGCCTCATTGATCCTAGCAGTGAGAGCCTCCATTTTTGATTGCACCTCATTAATAGCTTTTTTGATTTCAACTTGGTTAGATTTTAGTTCTTTAATTTCTCCAGAAAGGGCTTTAATATCTCCAGAGAGGGTTTCTCTAATATCTTCCATGCCTTTTTCGAGCCCGGCTAGAATGTTCAGAATCGTCATTCTGAACTCTTGATCTGACATATTACCAATGTCTGTGTTGATTAGGTCCCTAGCCTTCGGTACTGTGTCTTGTTCTTTTGTTTGTGGTGATTTTTTCCGCCTTGTCATTTTGTCCAGATAAGAGGATATGAAGGAGCAAATAAACTACTAAAAGGGTGGCAAAGACCCCGGAAAAATGCGCTGTAACCAAATCAGAAGAGACCCCAAATTGTGGGGGGGGAGAAAGGGGATAAAAACAGGTTCTGAAAAAAAAAGAAAAAAAAAAAAGAGAAAAAAATTTAAAAAATAAAACAAATAAAAAAATATAAAAAAGAAAGAAAAAATATATATATTTAGATGAACTAGTCAAAAAACTTTAAAAAAGAAAAGGGTAAAAGTTTTAAAAAATTTAGCAGAAGAAGAAAAAAGAAAAAAGAAAAAAAAATTGAAAAAAGAAAAAAAATTGAAGTAGCCGCAAGACTAAAGAATCATGGGGAGAAAGCCATGAGTTCCGTGCTTTGCTTTCTCCTCCTCTGGAATTGCTCTGCTGTCTTAGGAATTGAATCTGCTTTCTCCTTGATAGATGAACTTCGTCTTGGCTGGATATTTTGTTGATCTTCTGGGGGAGGGGCCTGTTGTAGTGACTCTCAAGTGTCTTTGCCCGAGGCGGGATTGCACCGCCCTTACCGGCGGCCGGACTAAGTAATCGGCTCGGGTTCGCTTTTGGGAGCTTCTGTTCCCTGAATGCTTTCCGTAGAGTTCCGGAGGACGGGAATGAAAATGGCGGCCTCCCAGTCTCCGGCCCGGAGGAGCCGAGAGCCTGGGGCCCCACTCCTCAGTGCGCCCCCAGAGGACAGCACCCAATCACTCCCGTATCCCCAGCCTCTAGCCGCGCTCCGAGCTCACCCAGCCCGCGACCAGTTCAAGGTAACCCCGAGCTGAGAGTTCAGTCCTCGGCTCTGTCTCTGCAGCCAGCTTCTCCGTTCTAATACCTGCGAGCTCTCCGACACTCTGACACCCCCGATCCTTCTGTGACCCTGCGGGGCCTGGGGCCATGCTGACCCCGCGTGGGCTTCACCCTGGTTTAGCCTCTGGAGCAATGTCCCTCAGTGGAACAGACTTTTAAAAGTCCTGATTTTGTGCTCCGTTGCTCCGCCGCTTGCCGGGAGCCGGCCCCTCCCCCCGCGGTCTATCTTCCCGTCGTTTTAGATTCACTTCTCCGCCAGTCCTACCTTTCAGAAAGTGGTTGATTTTCTGTTTCTAGAGTTGCTGTTCTTCTTCTCTTCGCTCTCCCGTTGGATTTGTAGGTGTTTGCAATGTTTAGATAAGCTATCGAGCTGATCTCCTGCTACCTGATGTAGTCTCAGGCTGCTACTTCTCCGCCATCTTAACTCCTCCCAAGTTTTTTTTTTTAAATCGTATTATTGAAATATAGTTGACATACAACACTGCATTAGTTTCAGGTGTACAACACAGTGAATTAACTATTCTATGTATTATCCAGTGCTCATCACGGTAAGTGTAGTCACCATCTGTCACCATGCAGTGTTAATTACAATATTCCTTTTTTTTAAAGATTTTATTTATTTATTGGACAGAAAGAGAGAGAGAGTGAACAAGCAAGGAGAGTGGGAGAGGGAAAAGCAGACCCTACTTAACAGGGAGTCCGACATGAGATTCGATCCCACAAGGGTGAGATCATGACCTGAGCCGAAGGCAGAGGCTGAGCTGACTGAGCCACCCAGACGCCCCTAATTAGAGCATTCTGGACTATATTCCCTGTGCTGTACTTTTCATTTATCTGACTCCATGTTGGTTTTTAAGACCCTGAGATGCTCTCCTGGGCTTGAGACGGGGATATATTCACAGAATAGAAAAATTGGGGTTCTAGATTTAGAGTATTGCCAAAATGCTGGAAGCGATCATTAGACTTGTCTGTGGCTCATAAAACACTGACTGAAACAAGAGCCCAAAACAAACAAATGAAGCTAAAAGAGGATGTGAGACTTACGGGATTCTTTTTCTGAGGTTTGGGGGGAATGTATCATCATCATAGAGCTTTTAGACATTAATTCTGAGGGAGACGTCTCTCTTTGGAGGACATTTCTGTGCTTATTGTATTGTAATGGCCTTGGCAATGGATTGTTTATGCAGAATTGCATTTGCTTCCCTGAAACCGCTTTCTACAGATTTCTCTTTTCTTCTCTAAAATTGTATACAGGACCTTCAGGCCAAGATATGCGTGAATGTGCGAGAGACCGTGAATCCGTTTCCATGGGACAAGGTCAAGGAAATAGATTCCTCTATATAGTAATATAAAATTGCTTCTCTCCATGGTTTTGTTTTTGACCTTGGGAAAATCGTTCTCAGGAGCTTAGTAATAAGTAACTAGTGGGTGTTGGTTGGACCTGAAAATCACTCCATGAATAATGGCTGCATTCAAAATTTCACCCAAAAAAGTCAACAATATTCAGTTTTGTGCTGCTCAGACTTTTGTATTGCTTGGCGAGCTTTGATACCTGGTACAAAATCCCTGACCTTTCTG
Source organism: Meles meles (assembly GCF_922984935.1). Taxonomy (NCBI): domain Eukaryota; kingdom Metazoa; phylum Chordata; class Mammalia; order Carnivora; family Mustelidae; genus Meles; species Meles meles. Next base: position 29,890,626 of record NC_060069.1, on the reverse strand, counting down.
GGGCTTCCCTATGACGCATTCCTCAAGAGCGCCCAGGGGGCTGGCCCATGAGCAGCTTGTGGACCGATGCTCTGCACTGAAATCTGCCGATTTGGTGGCAGACAGTGATTGTATTCATGTGGCACCATGCACGTGGACGTGGAAGGCTGGGTAACTCCCCAAGACTGCTGGGGAAAGAGGAAGCAGAGGGGCCTGCCTTTGCTGGAGCCTGAAGTCCGCGGAGAGAGCTCTCTTTTCCTGTTGACCAGCCAGACTTTCTGCTGAAGGAGGGATACATCCCCGAGAGCAAGTCAACAGGCTGGGGTTTCACATTTGGAAAGCAAAACCCAACTCCAATGACCAGCCTCATTCGTTTTTAACTCATGATCTGTCAAACCTGCTCACATATGCACTTCTCCGCCCAGAGCCATTTCAGAATAAAAGGCCCGAAAGGGACATCTTCTGTGGCACAGATATCTGTCCTTTCTTTCCCCAGTGGAGTGTCCCACTTCCACTCAGTGTGTTTCCTAGATGCATATCTGTCAAGGGCACACAGTGTTGAGTTGTCTTCAAGTGTGGTGGGGTTGGGGAGCCTTCAGGAGTGCTCCAGAAGCTCCATCCTCAGACGCTCCAGTGGGCCCAGGTGGGTGTTTAGGAAGAAGTGAAGAAGATTCTTTTGCTTTCTTTCAGCCGTGGTTTCTCAGGTGTAGAGCACAGGAAGACAGGGACAGGAGCTTTGTGTGTAATTATGTGATTACCGCCTCCCCTCCCCAGTGCCTGTCACTACACCTGCCCGGGACACAGTGGGTTCTCACATGGGTTTTGGAATCCTCTTCACCTCCACTTCAGCCAGGCCCCTACGGATCCCCAGTGATAGAGAACCCAACCCGAGCTGGCTTAAAGAAAAGGAAACCGGGCCCCTGGGTGCCTCAGTTGGTTAAGCATCTGCCTTTGGCTCTGGTCATGCTCTCAGGGTCCTGGGATTGAGCTCCAAGTCAGGCTCCCTGCTTAGTGGGGGTCTGCTTTTCCCTCTCCCTCTGCCTCTCCCTCTGCTCATGCTCTCTGTCTCTCTCTCCTTCTCTCTCAAATACATAAATAAATAAAATACTTAAAGAACGAAAGAAAGGAAGGAAGAAAGAAAGAAAGAGGGAGGGTGCGAAGGAGGAAGGAAGGAAGGGGAACATAACATAGTAGCTTGTGTAATTAAAGAAGTTCAAGGGTAGGCTGGCTTCAGGAACCGCTGGACTCAAGAGTTCAAACTGTATTTTCAGGACTCACAGTGTCAAGGTGACGGCCCGCCTCTAGCCCTCCCTTCCGTCAGTCACACATCGTCACAACCCACCCCATTCTCAAGGGCAGCACTAGTCCCAGGTGTGCCTCACAGTGACCTGCTTCAGGGTCCCCTGCCCCTCCCTGACCTAATTACGGCAGCTGGGAGGAGGGGAGACACCGGATGAAAGCAAGACCCACTATTACTGCTGAGAGTGAGGTGGAGTCCTCCAGAATGAGAGCTGGCAGCGGGGAGAGGCAGGTCCCCGAGTATTTGGGAAGAGGAGGAGTGGATCCCAGGCCTTGGACACAAGATTTCCCAAACTGACCTCAACCCTCCTCCAAACCTGACTCGCGCAGCACTGTTACTGTCCTTCCCAATGCTAGACCTGACTCCCTGTTCCTCACATCCTCCTGTGAAGACTTGTCAGGCCTAGGGCTGGGAACAGATAGTGGTATCCTCCCTTCCTGAGCAGAGAGGGTGGGTCAGCATCCAGCCGGTGCTTATATAGGGGTGCTGCTCTGAGAACCCCCAACTAAGGTGGGACCGGCAGTCTCCCCAGGGAGGACCATCCCATCCAGCTTAGAGCTGACCAGAGCTAATCAGACTTTCATATCCCCAGAGCCAGCAATCAGGCCCTGAGCAGAGGGCAGGATTCTCGGGGGGGCGACCCAATCCCATGCCTTCAGACTCAGAGAATCCAGTCTTGCACAGAGCCAGTCAGAGGAGAGACCTCCCCAAGCCCCCTGCCTGTGCATCTCCTGGCTCAGGAGTTTCTGAGAAATGTGTAGGCAGGGGCTATGGGTACTACTCCAGTCGTGGTTATACCTGCCACACACACAAATTTGCACTCATAAAACACACAGCCAGGAAACTCGTGCTTACACACGTGAACACAGACAGGCACTCACACATATACGCACACAGAAGCAGACACACACACACACATACAGACGCATAGGGTACACTCACAGGTACACACGCACTACAATACCCTCTCTGCCTCTGCTCTGCCTTGCAGACTCTCTCCCACTCCACGTTTCCCGTTTTTTCCCACTTACTCAGTATGCTGCCACCAACTGTCTCCCCCACACACTACACAACCTCTCTTCCCTCTTGTCCCTCCCCTCCCCTTCTTCTTCCCCTTCCTCCCTCTCCTACTTGCCCTCTTCTCCTTCCCTTCCCCATCCTTTCTTTCACAAATGTACAAAACATAGGTAGTGTCTGTCTCTCTTTTTCACTCCCATGCACACAGGCTGTACAACATAACACCTCCCCACTCTTCCCCTTTCCCCAGACACCAGCGCACACACACACACACACACACACACACTCACTCCAACTCCAAGCCCTCACACTGTGACCACCGATCCTTCAAAGGTTGGCCTCCAGAGGTTTCCTCAGGTTTTCCTCCTTTGGATACACCCCAAATGGCAGCCATACCCTAAACTTATGTTCCAGCTTCAAAAGTAGGACTTGTGCTCACAGAGTCCCTCAGAAAAGAAAACTGTGGTCAATGAAGGGAAGTGATCCAAGCACAACCACAGAGTGACGGAGATGGGCATGAGGCCCAGCTCTCCAGACCTCTAGGCTCGTACTCCCCACATCTGTCTTCTGACTTCAGGGGCACCCCCCACCCCCGTCCTACATGCTCACTGCGTAGAAGGGAGACACCATGAGGTGGGGTTCAAATCTAGCGTATGACAAAGGTGGCGGGATAAATAATGTGGAGATCTCCATTTGCAAATGACTTTGAGGCCTTAAGTCCAGCTCCCCTGGGACAAAACCGTCATCTAAATGACGAAATGAGAGAAATCAACCATGGGTCTGCTTCAGCTCTGGCCACAGCGGTGGCCGTCCCAGGCCAGAATTTGTGCATGACCCCATGCCAAGGATGGCATAGAGGGATGTCAGGACCAGCGCCTTGTGAGCTGCTGTGAGAGAGAAAATGGGATCCATCTCCGAGCAGTGGGACCAAGAGCGTAGACAAGGATGAAATGACAAAAACTTTCTCTGCCAGGCAAGATGACAACTGTAAGGAAAATCTGGGCACTCCGAGATGCAGCATCTGTACCACGTAGCGCGGCCCCTGATTGACTGTTTGGCTGAAGTGAAACGCTCCACCCGTCTTCCTAACTCCTTGCTTTCTGCATCAGTGTGCCTTGGTATCAGCAGCCCTGCCAGCACCCGGAAAAAAGGCTCATCGGTTGCCATGGAGGCTTTCAGCTTCTCCAGATGCTGAGCCTAGAATCACTGCCTTTGCAAATAGATCCCATAACCAACAACAACAAGCTTGTGTAGATGGGAAATTACTCTTCTCCATTGTAGCCAACATTAAGAGCTTACTCGGTACTGAATGACTACTGTGGCACTCAGTTCCCCCGATGACAACTCCGTAAAGCAGGCATACTGCATCCCTTTTACCGACACGGAGGCTTGGGAGAGAGGTCAAGGAACCTGCTCATGATCTCAGAGCTAGCAATTGGAGGAGCCAGGGTTCACAGCCGGGCAGACCAACTCTGCAGTGGCTCTTACCCTCTGCACTGTGATGCTCTCAAGAATTCAAAAAAAGTAGGTTTTTCTAAAGAATGGGTTCAGAGGTACTTGATTGAATCCTGGTCAGTGGTTTCAATTTTGGTGAGCACATTAAAATTCTGATCAAAATTCCACCGGCATTTTTCAAAGAGCTGGAGCAAACAATCCTAAAATTTGGATGGAATCAGAAGAGACCCCGAATTGCAAAGGAAATGTTGAAAAAGAAAAAAAAAAAAAAAAACCTGGGAGCATCACATTGCCTGATTTCAAGCTTTACTACAAAGCTGTGATCACCAAGACAGCATGGTACTGGCATAAAAACAGACACAGACCAGTGGAACAGAGTAGAGAGTCCAGATAGGGACCCTCAACTCTATGGTCAAATAATCTTCGACAAAGCACGAGAAAATATACAGTGGAAAAAAGACAGTCTCTTCAACAAATGGTATTGGGGAAAATTGGACAGCTATGTGTAGAAGAATGAAACTAGACCATTCTCTTAACACCGTACACAAAGATAAACTCGAAATGGATAAACTCAACATGAGGCAGGAATCCATCAGGATCCTAGAGGAGAATATAGGCAGTAACCTCTTCGACATCGGCCACAGCAACTTCTTTTCAAGATATGTCTCCAAAGGCAAAGGAAACAAAAGCGAAAATGAGTTTTGGGGACATCATCAAGATCAAAAGCTTCTGCACAGCAAAGGAAACAGTCAATAAAACAAAGAGGCAACTCACGGAATGGGAGGAGATATTCTCAAATGACAATACAGGCAAAGGGCTGATATAAAAAAACTCCTCAGACTCCACACACAGAAAACAGATAATCATGTCAAAAAATGGGCAGAAGACATAAACAGACACTTCTCCAATGAAAACATACAAATGGTAACAGACACATGAAAAAATGTTCATTATCACTAGCCATCAGGGAAATTCAAATCAAAACCACATTGAGATACCACCTTACACCAGTTAGAATGGCCAAAATTAACAAGACAGTAAAGAACAAGTGTTGGAGAGGATGCGGAGAAAGGGGAACCCTCTTGCCCTGTTAGTGGGAATGCAAGTTGGTGTAGCCACTTTGGAAAACAGTGTGGAGATTCCTTAAGAAATGACAAATAGAGCTTCCCTATGACCCTGCAATTGCACTGCTGGGTATTTACCCCAAAGATAGAATGTAGTGTAAAGAAGGGCCATCTGTACTCCAATGTTTAAAGCAGCAATGGCCACGGTCCCCAAACTGTGGAAAGAACCAAGATGCCCTTCAACAGACAAATGGATAAGGAAGATGTGGTCCATATATACAATGGAGTATTATGCCTCCATTAGAAAGGATGAATACCCAACTTTTGTATCAACATGGGCGGGACTGGAAGAGATTATGCTGAGTGAAGTAAGTCTAGCAGAGAGTCAATTATTTTATGGCTTGACTTATTTGTGGAGCATAAGGAATAACACAGAAGACACGGGGAGATGGAGAGGAGAAGGGAATTGGGGGAAATAAGAGTGGGAGATGAACTATGAGAGACTGTGGACACTGAGAAACAATCTGAGAGTTTTGGAGGGGAGGGAGGTGGGAGGTTGGGTGAGCCTGGTGGTGGGTATTAAGGAGGGCACATATTGCATGGAGCAGTGGGTGTGGTGCATAAACAATGAATTCTGAAACACTGAAAAGAAATTCAAAAAATTAATTTTAAAAAAAGCCCCTTCTAAAGCTATTTATTCCATGTATTCAAGGCTTCTCTTGAGAGACATTTTTGGCTATATACAGATGGAGTAGATCTTTCTACTCAAAGTCGTTAAGTTTACCATGCTGGTTAATGCTAAAATAAAATCCACCCCTCCCCCAACACCACCTACACTCTTTGGGGAGGCTCCCACTCTAGAGGTGGGGACTGGTAGCAAATGTGCTCAATTTTCATCCCTAAAGGAAGGTCCCACAGTGTGGCACTCCGAGCTCAGAGCCTTCTGAGTTTCTCTGTAGGCAAAAATCTGCAGGGTCCTGGGGATGCCACAGAACCCACTTGAACCCCTTATGCTCAAAGAGCTTGGACAAATGGAAAGGGATTGGGGATCTTCTCTTGAGAACATGGATCGCAGAAGTGGTTTCCATTTTTGTGAGAAATAGCCACTGATTTTTGCATGAAAAGAAGTGGGTGAGGCATGTGCCTTTTCAAAGTTTGTGTTTAGATCCTGTGTATGTGAAGAGAACCCATTTCTAATGCAATACATGCCACAAAAGTGTAAGCAGGAGTTTGAACATGTGCAGTTGTCTGAAGGAGAGGGACCCCTCCGCAGAGGGTGTAATTAGTTAGCAATGGGCAAAAAAGAACCAATTCCTTCCCTTCCTCCTTAACACCCTGAGTTTATCTATAGGTCCTTTTCCGGGTAAGTGGGGTATACAATGTGGGGTGGACTCTGGTTAGCAGAGTGACCTGAGTTCTCATGAATATTGTGAATTGCACACACATATTCACACACAGACTAGAGCTAGTGGAATGACTTGCACAATATTCTGCCTGCCACTCCACAATAAAAGGGTATACGCATTCTTGCCTAGATCCTTTAGAGAGAAGTGTTCCCAGTTCTCTCCTATTAGATGCCTGCTCCCTTCTTGTATGTGTGAGAGAGAGAGAAAGAGAGAGCAAGCACTTGCATGCAGGAATTATGAGTCAAAATGTCACATTTTATTTAGCACCAGAAGGAGATCTTATCTGAAAAATCCGTGCTGGTTTAGGACAGAGAGCAGACTGGTCCACTGAGACGTGGCCCTTGGAATTGCATTGGACCGTTAGACAGTTTTTTTTACATAGAACCTTTCCGTTTCTGATGAGCACCTGAATTTGTCCTGCATACTTAGAAGGGAGGAGAACTTGCAGCCGAGCAGGAAGGACACTGCAGGGTGCCCATTTGCATTAAGTGCCGGGGTTACAAAATAAATCTTCTGTGATAGGGCCTTCATAATTTGTGTGACCTGAGAAAAACATTTTCTGTGTTTATTAGTAATAGCACTTGCAGACACTAACGCCTAAGCAATAAAATACGCAAAGTTTTGTAATTGGTTTATTACAAGCATGATCTCTTTTGATCCTTTGAACAAGTGTGGGGTGGGGATGATGCGCATTGTGCAAATGAGGGGCCATTTCCTCCACAAAGTTTTATTAAGTGGGGCAGCTTGAAATGAAGGTAGTCCCTCTCCCTCCCTGTCCCACATGCATTGATGGGTATTTCTCAGCCTGGTTATGTGAAGTTTCACAACCAATGGTCACCTCCCTTCTAGAGCTGATAATAGAAACAGGCAGTGTCACTGTTCTACGCCTTCACTTTGGGACTGCTCTGTGCCCGGAGCCCTGTGTCGTCCTAAGAAGGATTCCTGACCCATGCTCTGGCTCCAGTCTTCTCCAGCCATGAGGACACAGAGTACAAATTTGAGGACTCCAGTCCCTGTGTCTTGGCATTTAATTCTGTCTCGGGATACTTGCACTAGGTCTGGGTAGAAGAACTTGGCAGAAAAAACACCACTGTTTCTGGCACTTTCTATTAAGCAATTTCTATTTCTATTTCTATATTCAGTTTCTATTAAGCAATGGACTGGTGTTTTATTTTACACTTACTGTTATTGATTATTTACTATAATCCTTTATTTATAGGCTGCCTGGTTGTTGTGATTGATGTTTTCCAACAAAACTGGGTCATTTCTGTCCCATGCAGTGCATAAGTTTTCAGCATTCTGCGTATGACTGTTTGTGCGAATGTTGAGCTGAATTTGAAAGGACATTTTGAACTATTGGTTTTATTTCAAAAATATGGGGGGGGAATATTTCTTCTCTCTTTATCAACTGCTTTGCAGAAACAGGTAGGATTTCATTCTTCTGTTGAGGAAACAGAAACCTGATGCGGTGAGAGTGTGCTGGTAGTGGCTGCCTTCCAAAGAGACATTCCACACCTCTCTAGTCTGTGGCTGGACTCCTGACTTTATTCCTGCAGGGAGTGGGAAAGTCACAGCCGAATGTAAGGACATTGACTTACTCCAAGCTATCCTATGTACAGGGTTTTTGGATAGCAACTGATGAGTCATGGACGTTCTTGGGGATTTCATTGGTTAAGCGTGAATTTTTCACAGGACAGCCATGATATGGTAACTGTCCATCACCCAGAAGGGGCATTTGATTTCTCAGGATGCTAAAGTTAAGCACTAAATCCTTAGGTCTTTTATTTATTTAATGGTTTTGTAATCTAAGGCATAAATGTACATACTTCAAAATGTCAATTAATTCTCTTGGTTTATAGCAAAAAAACAAAAGAAAAGAAAACAAAAAAACCCACTCCACTCCTACTTCCTAAATATAATCATTTTCAACTTTTAGCTTTCTTTTGGTATTTATCTCCTAATTGCTTGCTTCTTGCTTTCATTGCTTTTTTTCTTTCTTTCTTTTTCTTTTTTTTTTTTTTTTAGATTATATCTCTTCACTTTCTATACTGCAGAAGGTTTTATTGTCTTAGAGCTCTGAGTTCCCAACACACACATGTTCCTTCCCTCTATTCTTCCAGTTATTTATAACATAGCCTTTGCTAGATCAGTTTTTGGTGTTTTACTGTTGTGACTATAAAAAAACTAAAAAATAAAAAAATTTTAAAAGCTATAAAAAACAGCTTTGTGGTGTTGGTACTGAGTGGTCCGAAGCCATGCTGATGTCTGATCCTTTGTACGTGGCTCCAAAAGTTGATTGGATCTTCCCTGGTCTCAGTGGGATAAAATTTCACCGTGATGTGCTTTCATTTGCGTCTTTTTTCTTCCATTGTAATGAGCTCCTAGAGAACCATTTCACTCTGGAAACACGGATCTTTCAAACTCTGGAAATTTCTTGAATGATTTCTTTGGTTATTTTTGTTCTTACATGTTCTTTGTACCTTCTGGAGCACGGATATGGGACCTCACACATTAATTTTCTAGTTTTCTTTTTTTCCTGAATTCTATCTGTCCTTTTGTTCTATTTTTTGGAAGGTATCCTCAACTTTTATCTTGCATCCTATCTATTAAGTTTAAAATTTCCCCAATAATTTTTTTTAAACGTCTGTTATTTTCATTTCTCTGTTCCTTTTGGAACATAGCTGCAGTGTATTCCATTATTAATATGTTTTGAAGTTTCTTTCTCTTTTGAGTTTCTTTATTCTGTTTGTTTTTGGCATCTGTCTTTGATGATAGACACTCTGCTCAAGAAGTTGATTAACCAGGACTGTTAGTTCATCTGAAGAGCAGTGGGCTGAGTGGGTCTTGTTGACTGGTGGGCTTTCACGTAGAATGATCTGACTGGACGATTTTAATGGGGAAACTGTCAGTAGGTTTTTTTCTTTGGAATTGGTCAGTTTCTTCAGAGAGGAATGTTCCAGTCTCTCACTGGGGAGGTAAGTGTGAGAAGTAGTTAGGGTTGCCTAGGGCAGAGAGGGCCAAGGTCAGACCCAGCATTCAGCATGCAGGCTTTCACTTGATTCTTCTGTTTTCCATGGGTGTCCCTGACCGTGATCTGCTTGGAGCCCTGGTCTCAGATTTCTGCACCAGCTTTTCTAGGAATAAAAGTTGAGTCTTCTACTGAAATGGATGAGGGCAGTTACCTGAACTGAACAGAGTGTAAAATAAAAGGGGACTTAAGGGCTTAATTGCCTTATCCATCTGCATTCTCACTTCTGAAGGTAACTGACGCTTGTAATTCCTGAGCCATGCTGGAGTTCTGATGTCTGACCTAGGCTTCCACTGCAGTATCAGGGTCCAGCTTTTCTGAGCTGCTGAGTCATTTCCTTATGCTTCATCTGCTTTCCAGCTTCCCAGATATTATCTCTGTGGCTTGTTTGTTATCTGTATTTTAATAGGATGTGGGAGATAACAGAGGTAAAAGTCATGGGTTTAATTTACCTTGTTCAACTAGAAGCCTGATGGTTGACTCCTGCTCCTGCTGATGGGATTTGGCCCACATGAGGACCCATCTAGAAATGTGTCACACCAGTCTCAGGCACGGGTCATGGCAGTGGCATGAGGTGTCATTTGTCTCTGGAGCCAGAGGGTAGCCTCTGTCAACTCATGGTAGGGCATGGCCAACCTAGGAGTTGCAGTTCTGGGGGTGGTCTGACTGGGACTTTAGTTAGGGCTTGCAAACTTATTTGACCCACATTAAGAAGTTCAATTTAGGGGCGCCTGGGTGGCTCAGTAGGTTAAAGCCTCTACCTTCGGCTTGGGTCATGATCTCGGGATCCTGGGATCGAGCCCCCCCGTCAGGCTCTCTACTCAGCGGGGAGCCTGCTTTCCTTCCTCTCTCTCTGCCTGCCTCTCTGCCTACTTGTGATCTCTGTCTGTCAAATGAATAAATAAAATCTTTTAAAAAAAAAAAGTTTAATTAAGGGGTGCTTGAGTGGCTCATTTGGTGAAGCTCTTGATCTCAGCTCAGCTCTTGATCTCAGGGTCGTGAGTTCAAGCCCCATGTTGGGCTCCATGCTGGGTGTGGAGCCCACTTCAAAAAAAGAAAAAAGAAAAGAGAAAAGAGCATCTGGGGGCTCAGTTGGTTAAGTGTCTGCCTTCCGCTCAGGTCATGATCTCAGGGTCCTGGCATCAAGCCCCTCATCGGGCTCCCAGGAAGCCTGCTTCTCCCCCAAATCAATCAGTAAATAAAATCTTTTTTTAAAAAGGGGGAAAAGAAAAAGAAGTTCTGTTTATAAAAACGCACTAAGAGGCAGATATCTGCCCTTCTATCCATAAAACTCCTGTACAGAAAAGCAGAAGTCTGGCAAAACAATACTTTAGCTTTGCCACAGGCAGGGCACACAGCTATTTCTATTCTATTTTACTTTTTTCTTTGTTTGATGATCATCTTGACCCACTAATGGGTCCCAGTGAGAAGTCTGCAAAGCTCTAGTCACCTGAGGTCGCCCCTGTGACATCATCAATATGATCGTCCTCTTCTTGCTGAAAACTCCACAGAGATCTCCGTCAGCCCTGCGCATCCCACTCAAGGCCCTGCTCCAGGCAATCGCACCCTCGCACACAGCCTAGGTGCCTCCCTTAGCAGTAACTCCAGCGTGCCTTTGGCCCCCAGCCCCAGCCTCTTCCTGACAGTGCTTTCTCTGCTGAGCACCCTCCCCCTACGGCCTGTACCAAGGACAGTTCCACACACCCTGAAGACCCAAGCTAGACATTGGAGCACCTGCGAAGCTTCCCCAATGTTCACACAGAATCCCAGATTTCGTGGGGTCACAGTTTGTATCATAAAGCTAAACTATGGTCATAGAACAGTTAGAAAATTAGGAAAACACCAAGGAAAAAAATACACTGTCAAATGTATCCCACCACCTGAAGGTCCTGGGGTTCATCCTACCCAGTTTTCCTCAGTCATAGTTGCTCTGGGTTTTCCTGCTTTGATATAAAAGTGGGTTATTAATGTAGGAGTTATCTACTAATAAATGTCAAATACTTTTATGTAAAAATAATTCTTCTCATATATAGTGCTTTTGGTATGCCCTTGTAAAGATTATTGTTATCTATGAAGCAGTATTCTACTATTTGATATTTAGTGTGCTTTTGACTTAGTGTGAAGGACTGCCTTCACATCCACGTCATTGACATAAGTAAGTACTTTGGCTGGATTCTACATCCACACATACTGCCAAGTCCTTCTCCAAAGGGAACAAACCAGTTCTGATTCCCATGTGCAGTGGGCATGGCTTTTGGACTACAGGCTGACCACTTCTAGTTATTTGTGGCCATTTTTCAAAATTTCTCTGACAATTTTAAATTTTAGTAGAATTGTATATATCGGTGATTTCCTTTATGGTTCCTACCTTTAAGATCATGCTTAGAACAGACTTCTAGAACCCTAAACTTAGACTGCTTCTGCTTAAATACAAAGCCACTGCAAAAAAAAAAAAAAAAAAAAAAAAACTATTCCCCATTTCCATGTGAAAAAATGAACAAAAATGGAATTCTTCTGTTCACCTTTGATGCATAAACTTTTAGAGGTATAGATGAAATAATCCAATGTCTACTCATGAAATAAATGTAATAATACATGCTTACCTTTAAAATCATTCATTGTGTAAAATCATGTATTAATTAGATTTGCCTTTTCCTCTCTCACCTAAGGGGTTTTTCTGCAACACTTTGTATCTTTGCTGCCAGCATTCTCTTCAGAACTGCTCAGAGTCACACAACATGGTTTCCCCCCATGGCTGTCGCATTTCCATGTGAGTTATCCTGAATCTACACATAGCTCTGTCACTGACATTTTAATTTAAGTCACAAGACAGCCTCGTCATGTTAGCTTTTAAAACTATCCTGAAGGTTTTATCTTGTTCTCCACAATGACGCAATTTAGTCTATATTTTTAATACTAATGATGTATGTACACAGGGTTTAAAAGAGTTTTGTTGCAGGAGACACAATCTTCCAACTTTTCTTGTACACCTGCCTCCACAATCCTCTACAGCAAATACTTTGTTCTCTCACTTAGTTGCTTGATAAAATTGTCCTCCCTGTCTCTTTCTGGTATGCCTCATTCCTCGTTAATTGCTCAATTTTTTAGGCATTCCTTTTTTCTTTCCACCATGGAACAGGAGGATTTAGCCTTCCACCCCACCCGTCTCCCTTCCCATCTCCTAACCTTTCAGGAAAGCCCACACCAGGATTCAGGGTCTCATTGTTACGTCTGCATAAATGCTCTTCCCATCTGAGCCATGCACTAAACTGTGGTGAATGTTTTCCTACTCTTTTTTTTTTTTCATTTTTTTTAAACTCCAAAATGTGTCGTACATACCAAAAAGTGTATAATATGTGTTTGTGGTATTTAAAGGAGAATAAGAAAGATAATATCTGGAGTAAGGAAAAACGCCTTTCCACAACCACATCTCTTCCTGTCCCCAGAGGCATCGCTCCTTAGTTTCTGTGTTCATCATCCTTTCCTTTATGGCTTTACTTAATACTTCCACAGATACTCCTGAACAATGCTAACTGGGAAGGTCAGATGAGAAGAATGCAGTGCAAAAGCAGTGTCCTCTTAATGGGTCAGAGAGCACATGGGAGCCTCGGGGAGCCCACTCAACTTAGGACAGCCCGCCTGCCTGCATTATACAGTGTGCTGCCCAGCAGGCTCCCAGGCCCATCTCACCTGCATGTGGAAAGGGGAACCTTACACTGCTGGTGGGAAGGCAAGCAGGTGCAGCCACTTTGGAAAACGGTGTGGAGGTTCCTCAGAAAGCTAAAAACAGAGCTGTCCTATGACCTGGCAATTGCACTGCTGGGTATTTACCCCAAAGATACAGATGTAGTGAAAAGAAGGGGCATCTGTACCCCAGTGTTCATAACAGCAATGGCCACAATAGCCTATGGTGGGAAGAGCAGAGATGCCCTTCAACGGATGAATGGATAACGATATGGTCCGTATACACAATGGAATTTTACTCAGTCGTCAGAAAGGGTGGATACCTACCATGTGCACTGACAGGAATAGAATTGGAGGAGATTATGCTGAGTGAGATAAATCAAGCAGAGAAAGTCAATTATCATATGCTTTCACTTACTTGTGGAGCATAAGGGATAGGAAGGGAGGGGAAATCTGACGGGGAGACAAACCATGAGAGACTATGGACTCCGGGAAACAAACAGAGGGTTTTTTGGGGGGGGGAGGGCGGGGAACGGGTGAGCCTGGTGATGGGTATTAAGGAGGGCACAGATTGCATGGAGCACTGGGTGTTACATGCAAACAATGAATATGGGACACTGCATCAAAAACTAATGATGTATTGTATGGTGACTAACATAATAAAAAAAAATAAAAATTTAAAAAAGAATACAGAACAGCTGAAAAGACCACAACACAATTAGATATTTTATTTCTTTTCCGACAGAAGTTATTTAAGAGGAATTTTTGATGGGGAAGAGGTACGTAGATAATCTAATTTGCTAGTGGCCTCAATTTTCATATTTATATATTTACTATTAATGCCTACCTTTATAAAGTCAGAGAATTTTGTCTGAATGGTATCTACTCTGGGGGATCTGTTGAGGTCTTTTTTATGTCTGGGATGTGATTCGGTTTTATGAATCCTCCTGTCACATTTGGGGGAGAGAAATATACCCTTTCTGTTTCAAAGATACCACATTTTATACGTACTTTGTACTTTTATTTGTATGTATATTTTTGACCAAGCTGATGATAATCACTTTCTCTTTCTCTCTGTTGCTATTTACATTTGCTCTGTCAAAGAGAGAGGGAGCTTTGCAAGTCCTCCACTGTGAGGTTTTAAATGTCCCTTGGCTTTCTAACAGATTCTGTTCTATTCTTTTTTAAGATTTTATTGATTTATTTGACAGAGAGAGATCACAAGTAGGCAGAGAGGCAGGCAGAGAGAGAGAGAGAGGAGGAAGCAGGCTCCCCAGCGAGCAGAGCGCCCTATGCTGGGCTCGATCTCAGGACCCTGGGATCATGACCTGAGCCGAAGGCAGAGGCTTTAACCCACTGAGCCACCTAGGCACCCCCAGATTCTGTTTTAGATATATCAGTTTTATGATTCAGCCAATTATAAGCCTCATTATGGGTCATTCCCTTTATCGGTGGAAAAACAACTATCTGTCGTATTTAATGGGTTTTTCTTGAATTTCTTTTATCTGGCTTGTTCTCCTTTTGTCTGTGTGTTCACCTGGTGCTCTGTGGCCTTTTCCTTCATTTTTTAATCTTCTCTTTGAGTTTTTTGATATGTTTCTTGTCAACAGCATATAATTGGGTTTTGATTTTTTTATTTCTCCAAACATCTGTCTATTAAGTAGAGGCGAGACCTATTGGCCTGTCTTATGATAACGGCCACGTCGCTCACCTTTTATATGCTTCATCAGGATGCTACTAGCGCAGTCCACAATCTCAGCTTCTTCTCATTGGATAGCGATGGGGGCGAGTAGCGACTAGTTGGATATTTCCCCATTCAAAAATAGTGATTGAAAAAAAAAAAAATAGTGATTGAATCCCTGCTGGGTACCTGGTTCCAGGCCAGGCTCTGGGGACAGAGCAGAGACTATGACATAGCTCCTGCGCCATAAACAAGTCTGCCTTTACAAGCATCGTTGCCTCACGGCCCCAAGCTCGGTTTAATGCTCTGCTGCTGTTGTTTGAAATGTTTAATTTTTTAATAAGGGACCTACATTTTCATTTTGTACTGAGCTGCACAGATTATGTGACTGATCCTGCCTTCAGAACAGAGTTTTGTGAGAAGACAGAAAACAGGAAATTTCACTATGGAGTAAGAAATACACTGAGAGGAGTCAGGCGGGGGAACTGTGACCTCACAGGGGGCTTCTTGGCCGTCCAGGAGGCACTCAAAACATAGCTGACCCCTGGGCTGAGTCCGATGAGGAGCAGGAGTCACCCTGAAGAAAGACAGGGAGCAAAGGAAACTGCAGGGACAAAGCCAAAGTCTTTAGAGAGGATGAAATCTGTGGCCAGAGCACAAATCGTAGGTATCCCTGAACAGAGCCAACTGAAAGTGTCAAGGTCAAAAGTATTATAATCTAAAGCAGGAGCAAACATCAAAAAACATGCCAGACATCCATACCAGATGTTAAACTGACTGACTGACTGCATTTTAAGTCTTGCTAACAAGCTCCTTCTAGACTTGACAGACATTATACTGGGTCTTATGCCAGGGTAACAGGAGTGAGCCTGAGGGAGAGAAACAAATGAAGATCTCTGAGGACTTGGAACACCATCATAGAAGGTGCCACCCTCCCTCATCCTGAGTTAATGGGAAGCCATCTTTCTGAAGTGCCAGACTGACAACGTCAGTGTCCCCCATCAATGGGAGCATACTCATCTGGCTTCAGCATGGAGCTCACCTTAGAGGGGTGAGGGAGAAGCTGGGCTGCAAGAAGGCCGTGTGTGGTCATCTGGGTGGGGGTGATGGCAGATGGGAAGAATGTGTGGGAAGAGCAAGTGAAGTAATAGCATGGTTTCAGTCAAATGCAGGATGGAAATGCTGTAGCACTTACTTGGGACTTAGCTGTGGTTGTCAGAAAGAGAGGTGAATCAGAAATGACAGGAGTGCTCTGCAGTCACTGAGGCAGCAGCTGTAGGACCACAGCCATGCTTGAGGGAAAGAAGACAGTATGTTGAATTTGAGGTATGTTGTGTCTGGGATGGGAGCCATAAGCGGAGACATGCAGTCCGCAGGAGGGTCGGAGTTTAGCAGAGAGAAGGGATGGCAGCTGAAGCCACAGGGGTGTCCCTGTGTTCACTGTGGTCCTCATCCTTAGAGAGTCAGGGATGGGGTCTGAGAGTACTGACAGTCAACAGATGGGGAGAGAGGCAGACTTTACAAAGGTCTGAGATTGAGAAGGAAGAGCCAGAGCCAAAGGAAAAGCAGCATTTTGCAAGTCAGAGTATCTTGGAAGCCAAAGGAAGAAAAACATTTCAGAAACAGCAATGAGGTCAAACACATCAACCATGGGCTGAACCTGCACATGAGCTCAGGTCGGCAAAGTGGCCCTTTGACTTGGCAGGGAGGTACAGGAGCCTTACGGAGATGAATTTCAATGGAATGGACACGGGATTGTCTGCGGGGAGTAGGAGGTGAAGAAGTTGAAATGGTCTATAAGGCCTAGAGCTCCTGCCCACTAAGGAGAGAGGGGCAATATATCTTCTGGGTACTGTATGATGCTTTCACATTTGGAGCCCTGCTGACCGTGGAGGGACTGCTCATTCCTAAAGATACTCAACAGCTCACCTGTGGGTGCACCTTTGCAAATGCAAACCAACCCATCCAGGGCCCCCAGCCACAAGCAGGTCTCACACTGGGCCTCTGTGCCCTGCGCAAATCATCCCAGAGCCAAGATCCAGACAACTAGAGACAGCTCCTATGCCCAGAGCCCCCAAACTAGCCAATCCTAAACTGCCTCTCCCATTCCTTCCCATGGCAACCACAACACAGACCCTCACTCACACTTCCCTCTCAGTCCCTCTGCCTCCTGACCCTCCCTGGTGCTTCCCTGAAGCCCTGCGTGGCATGTCATGCCCCCTGCTCTTGGGGGCTGTCAATCTTTGAGCAGTAAACTACATGTGCCCTATCAGTTGTCTCCCCATCTGTTGGCCTCACCATACCTGAGCCATAATAAAGCCTACTTTTTAAAACTAGAGGGAAATGTTGTGACAGAGAGGGGCTTGGTTTTTTGTGTGTTCATTTTTAGCAGATGAGAGAGACTGAGTGTAGATCAGTGCTGACTGGAAGGTGCCAACATCAGGAGTGTTGTTAGTTCTGTGTGGACAGAATGGAGGAAATCATACTTGAAGGCAGTATCGGTGAGGATATAAATTGGTATAACTCCTTTCTTTGGAGAACAGTTTAGCAACAGCTACTAAAATTAGAAATGCACATAACTTTTGAGCTAATACTTTCACTTCTAGAAACACATGGTAGAGAAATGTACCTATACCTAAGAATATTCATTGCAATATTGTTTGTAATTGCAAAACACTGGAAACTAAATGTCTCGTTCAGTGCTATAAATACAGTATGGTGCAGACCTCTAGTAGAATATAGGGAAAGAAGAAGAACGAAGTATTTCTATATGTGCTGATATGGAACTATTGTTATGATAATATGTCTGTCTATGGCCAGAAATATTTTTAAAAGATTTTATTAATTTATTTGATACAGAGATAGAGAAAGAGAGATGGCGAGAGAGGGAATAGAAGCAGGGAGAGTGGGAGAGGGAGAAACAGGCTTCCCGCTGAGCAGGGAGCCGGATGAGGGCTTAATCCCAGGACCATGGGATCATGACCTGAGCTGAAGGCAGATGCCTAACGACTGAACCACCCAGGCACTCCTATTGCCAGAAATTTGGGGGGATATGCAACAGAAAATGGTTGTCCCTACTGTGAGACTGAACATCTGAAGAAGGAAGAAGACAAATGTCTCCTTCTTACTTCCTGGATACATTTATTACATTTTTAATTTTAAAATAAAATTAGTATTTTAAACTATATATCCAGAGTTAGACTCCAGGAACTGAGCCAGAAAATACCTCAAAGATCTTCTGTTTCCTTCCCTTAATTACAGAAGAACCCAAGGCTTACTACGTCCACACTCACTCAGCTTGGGCAGAAGAACAAACTTGGAGTAAGATTTCCTAACCCCCTGTTCAGGTGTTCCTTCTTCTAGGTGATGCGCTTTGCATTCACTTGGTTACTTTACAACGAGTATGATCTCATAAGAGAGCACATACAAAACACCAGTATTGGGCTCTTAGGGCCATGCCCCCCTGCCATAGTGACAGGCACACCAGTGCAGCTACCGACAGCTCTACAGAGACTTAGGTGGGTGTAACAAGAGTACAAACTGGCGCAGACTAGAGAAGAGTCCGAATTCTCAAGTGTCATTAAAGGAGTTGGCTGTAAGGTTCACATGGCACCCAGAGGGCTCCCTGAAGATGGCCATCCTTCTGGATTTCCAGCCACATCTTCCACCTGATCCCTGAAAGAGCAGGCAGTCACATCTCTCTGATGTGTGTCCTCTTGTCCCTGGTACTGGGATCTCCTGGCACACTTACCTTTAGGCAGGCAGAAGCATTAATGTCTGCTCCATGCCATGGTAGGCTCTCAGAAAATAGGGGGTGGTCTCATGTGCCCCAAGGGGCAACTTATACTGCCTTCTCCTCCTCCTGACAGCCCAGGATGCATCGCTGGTACTGCCATCTTCAGAAACTTCTAGATGGATGCCATCCCTTACTCTAAGAAACTCCTCCCCACCTTCCCTAAAAAACAACTACATGAGAATTTCCTTCATTTACTCTCTTGCCTCTTGGGGTAAAGCAAGGAGAGGGCTCATTGCTTCTAACACTTTATTTTTTTTCTACATTCAGCGATCTTTGACTCAGCCCCATTTTGTCTATCTGGAAGGGTCTATCTGTTTGCATCTTTGTCTCGGGTTGAGAGGCATGATTTTTTTAACCTAGAGGTTTAGAATATGACATCTTATATTTTGACAGACTACAAAGAATGCTCACAGAACTGGAGAACAGAATAGAACCTGTTTTATGAAGATTGCAGGTTCTTAGCCTCCAATCAGTTCACAAATGTACTACACCAAAATAAAAAGCTTTTGCACAGCAAAGGAAATCATTAACAAAACAACAAGGCAACCTACTGAATGGGAGAAGATATTTGCAAATGATACATCTGATAAGGGGTTAATATCCAAAATATATAAAGAACTTGGGAGAGGAAAATGGCAGCAGAGTAAGAAGACCCTACACTCATCTTGTCCCATGAACACAACTCGATAACGATCAAATCATCCTAAGTACCCCAAAAATTGACCTGAAGACTGATAGAACAAACTCCGCCCTAGAGAGAGAGAAGAGGCCACATCGAAGAATGTAGGAAGTGTGGAGATACGGTTTAGGGAAGAAATGGATTCTAGGTGCTATGGAGGGGAGGAAGCCATGGTTGCAAAGGGTGAAAGAGACAGAGAGAGAGGAGCACAAAGGAGAATACACAAGGAGAATGTTTCCCCAAAGACACTCACTTGGAAAACCAGAAAGACTGAATTTTATGAGTTCTTGCAGCCAGTGGGGCTTAAAACCTAAAGTTTTAAAGGTCAGCTGGCTTGGCTGGGATAGAGCCTGAAAAACACTGCATTGCTCCCGGAGTGAAGGCGGACAAACAACCTAGGGACAAAGAGTATGGAAACAGTAATCTGAAGATAACCTGGGGCACACAGTGGGGAGATTATTTCCTCTTCTTGGAGGATGTCACTGACAGGCAGCATTCACAGAGACACCTCTCCAGGGGCATAGGAACTGGCCAGTGACATTTCTTTCCTCCGCCCTCAGCATAAACACAGAGTCACCTGCAGGAAACAGCACAAACCCTACATTGGCTGCTTAACTTGCTTACACCAAGCCCCACTCTAGTGGAATTACCCTTCATAGTCAAGCTTGCCTCAGTCCTAGTGCAGTGGGTCCCTCCCCCAGAAGACCAACACAAACCTCTGCCCACACCATGTTTCCTGACCAGAGAGTTTTGCAGGACCTTAGTTCCAGTGGAGGTGGTGAAAGAGGTCATTTCACAAGCAGACCAAACCATACCTCATTAAAACTCCCCACATTCAGGCCAGGGACCAAACACTGCCCATAGCAGGCAAGGAGAACCTCTGCCCACAGCTGACCTAAGGGATAGAGAAACCAAAACACAATGTGGCACACACCAGAGACACTCGCTGAGCAGCAGGCCCTGGGCACTACATGACTTCTTCTTCATAAGGCCATTACTTTCAGGAGCAGGAAACATAACTGGCTTTTCTAACATACAAAAGAATGCAGAGACTTAGACAAAATGCAGAGATGAGAAATTTATCCCAAATATAAGAATGAAATAAGGCCATAGCCAGAGATCTAAATGAAACAGACCTAAGTTAATGCTTGCTGGAGAATTTAAAGCAACAGTCATGACACTCCCTGGAGTTGAGAAAAGAATAGAAGACATCAGTGAGACCCTTACCACAGAGATAAGAGTTAGAATAAATCAGAGATGAAAAGTATATTAGGCAAAATTGGAAACAAGCTTGATGCACTGAACAGCAGGCTGGGAAGAAAACAAACGAATTAGTGACCCAGAGAACAAAATAATGGAAAGTAATGAAGCTGAACAAATGAAAGAAGAATTAGGGGCGCCTGGGTGGCTCAGTGGGTTAAAGCCTCTGCCTTCGGCTCAGGTCATGATCCCAGGGTCCTGGGATCGAGCCCCACATCGGGCTTTCTGCTCCAGAGGGAGCCTGCTTCCTCCTCTCTTTCTGTCTGCCTCTCTGCCTACTTGTGATCTCTGTCAAATAAATAAATAAAAATCTTAAAAAAAAATTTAAAAAGTTTATTATTTTGAAAATTTTGTAACTAAATATACCAACCTACTGTGGTCAGTTTAGGAAAATTTGGTAACTAAATTAATGAAGGGGCATTAAGCGTCTGACTCTTGATTTCAGCTCAGGTCATAATCTCAGAGTCATGAGATCGAGCCCCAAGTCGGGCTCCAAGTCGGCCATGGAGCCTCCTTGAAAACCTGTTTCTCCTTCTCCCTCTCCCTCTACTCCACCCTCTTGCTCTCTCTCTAGAAAGTTTTTTTCTTAATTAAAAATAAGTAAATGAGTAATAATGAAAATTAAAAATATTAAATATTAAATAAATTAATGAAAATATTACATACTCTATCTAATAGTTTGATCTGAGGACCTGGAAAGACACATGATACATAGAAGCAGAAGAGAAAATAACAACACTGATTCTGGGAACTGGGAATCAGAAACAGAAGAGAGAGCCCTTACAAACTGCTGTGTGTGATGTACCAAAGCTACGGCACAGCACTTGAGTTTCTAGAAATGTAATTCCATTCCTATCAGATCACAAACTCTACCCTTTAACTATTATCCTCCACAGCTTGAAGTAACCTTGGACTGGTTTGCTTCTACCCACATATGTCTTCCTCCTTTCCAGATTATTTCCACTTCTACTTGGGTTTTTTTTTTTTTTAGATCTCCACACTGAAGTGACTTTTATTGATTTGTCCATGCCTGGCACCATCACGTACCTTGGCCTCATTCCTTCCCTTGAGGGTAAGGACACATCTGGAGAAAGTCCTCTGTTATCGTCACTATGACATATTAGTTCTCTGTGTGCCTCCTGTCAGTGTAGAGACAGAAGAGAAAAAGCCAGCCTCAGGATATAGTGGGCAGCAGCTTTGTAGACATATCTGGGTTCAAATCTTACCTCTGTCTGGAAAATAAATAAATCTAGATACTTACCCTCCACCCAACATCAAACTTAATTTCAGTCAGCTCATTGCAATTGGACCAACATACAAAGACTCCTTCAAATTAAAAAAATTTTTAAAAAAAATCCCACAACATAACAGATAAAGGGATGAGGAAAATGGAGCATGAGTTTTCAGAAAATTAAGCACAAATAGCTTTTCAGCAAATGAAACGCTGCCTAGCTTCCCTCATAGTATGACAAATGCAAATTAAAATTCCATAGTACACCAATGTTCATCTACTAGACTGGGAAAGATTAAACAAATTGATAACATGCTCTTGGTAAAGATGCAAGGAACTCATGTTACTGTGGGAGAAGTTGGGAAATCCCTATGGGACAAAATTGGGCATGAGCTGTGAAATCCAAATGCGCATACCTTTCCACACTCAATCCTATATAACTTCTTTTTTTAAAGATTTTATTGATTTATTTGACAGGGAGAGATACAGCGAGAGAGGAAACACAAGCAGAGGAGGTGGGAGAGGGAAAAGCAGGCTCCCCGCTGAGCAAGGAGCCGGATGTGGGGCTCGATCCCAGGACCCTGGGATCATGACCTGAACCGAAGGCAGACACTTGACAACTGAGCCACCCAGGTGCCCCTCAATCCTATTTGTCTTGCAGATAATATCCATATGCAAAAGAACAAGGAAAAGGCCATTCTTGCTGCATGGATGGAAGAACACTAGGAAACAACTTATTTGCCCACAACAGGACACAGGTTAAATAAATAATAGTATACCCCCAAACAGGAATGAGAAAGCTTTTTATTTATAACAAGGTAGTCTCCAGGCTGTGTTCTTGTGAAAACAGCAGGTGCAAAGCAGTGTATCATGGCATACTGCCCTATGTGCCAAAAAAGAGGAAGAAAGAGGAAGATTTTGTACGTTCTTGTGTTCGCAGAGGTGCACAAGAAACTGATGACGCTGTCTGTTTCTATGGGAGGGAACTGGAGGAGGCGTCAGGAACATGGAGGAGCAGGAGATGTAAATTGTAAAATCTCTGACTCACCTTTTACATTTTCTTTATTAAAAAAAAAACAACAGGCAAAAAGAGAAGATGTTGGCTTCACCGTTGACTAGCTCCATAGGCTTTATTTTACCTGTCTCACAGTCTTGATTTTTTTTTTTATTTATTTTTATTGTGTTATGTAAGTCACCGTACATCATTAGTTTTTGATGCAGTGTTCCAAGATTCATTGTTTGCGTATAACACCGAATGCTCCATACAATACGTGCCCACCTTAATACCCACCACCAGCAGGCTCACCCATCCCCCCACCCTCTGAAGCCCTCAGCCTGTTTCTCGGAGGTCATAGTCTCTCATGGTTCATCTCCTCCTCTGATCCCCCCCCCCCATTCACTTTCCCCTTCCTTCTCCTAAGGACATAGCTCAAGGGCAGGCACGCAGTAGGCATTCAGCAAGTGGCAGATAGTATTATGTACATAGCACCTCAACAACTCCAACCTAAGTGTTTTACTATGAACAAACAGTGATGTTTTTGTATCTTTAACTGTGCACTTAATATAGCTGAGTCCTTGCTTTCCCCTTTTCACAACAATGCAGTGTATGTACATTACAGCCAAAGCCCGGAATTAGCTAATAGTAACAGTAACCTTATCGCCTTGTTCCAACAACCGGCTTGGAACTGAATGTAAAGGGGAAGCGCCTCAGCGTCCAGCATAAGGCTATCATCCATCAAGCCGGAGAAGACGCCCAGAGGGCATCGCAGGCGATGATAAATCCCAATGCAAAGATGTTATCAGAGCAGACCCAGCACGTGCCCGCATGTCGGGACATGAGAGGTGAGGCAGTATCCCATGCCTAGTGTCCCTGGAAGTCTGGCTGAGGGAAGTTATGATCATTTGTATTCTGAGGCCATGCAGTGAGCGGCAGAGAGCTCAACTGACGTCTTCGAGGCCGCACGCTGAGTGATGCGGTTGGGGAAAGAATCCGGATGTGCTGACTGTCCTCTGCTGTCTCCAGCCCCAGATCATACAGATGAACACAGGGAGGAGGCAAGGTTGCTCTTCAGATCAACGTCCGTCAACTCTCTCACTCGCTTCAAGCTGATTCTGACAAATAAAAAAAAAGTAAGGCCCAAGGGCAAAAGAAAGAGCCCTATTCAAATGACATTTATTCCTGCAAAAAGAAACCATTTCTTCCCCTATACCCGAGGCTTGACAGCTGCCTGATTGACTATGAGTCAAACCTGCTGAACCATACAGAGGAGTGAGTCAGGCATGAGGGTGGAGCTGAGGGCTATGGAGTCCGCCTGAGAGATGGCAAGGTCAGGCCAAGGGCAGCGCCAGCAGGCTCAGGTCTGAGAGTGCTCCTTGAGGGCAGGAGATGGACAGCTGGGCGGGTCCTGCCAAGGCCGGTGTGGCTGCAAAGAAGAGGCAGTACTGTGCCCATACAGCCCAAATGACACCCCAGAAAGTCCTAGAAGGGACAGAGGTGTTCTGACACATCCATCTCCAGACCTTCTCAGAAACGGATTCCCATAAAGACTTTTCTTGGATAATGTCCTTTCATGGTTTTCATCCCTAACTGCTCATGCAGGACCCCAGCCTTTCCAGGCTCTTTTGACAACCCTATCCATAGGGATTTCTGGGACTCTCTGAAGGCACAGGTCTCACAACTAGCCGATGGCATCCATGGGTCTGTTTTCCTTTAGTTTTTCCCCACTGCTCCTCAACCCCAGAGTATCTGGTGCACCGCCACATTCATTCCCTACCATGTTCCTTTGGGCACCACCTCGGTTTCCTTCGGGCACCACCGCGGTTTCCTTCGGGCACCTCCCTCTCCTGGGATCCTCTGCTTCCCTGCACATTTTTCCCCTTTTCACTGGCACAGCGTCCCCCACCAGCCACTGAACTGCCACCTTGGAACCCCGGGTTCCAGTTACTGGTGCCCACATGGAGCAGAGGTTGGGGTGAGGTGAGCAAGGCACTCACCTCAGTCACAGAACTGAAGACAGTGCCCCCAAATATTAATAATCAAAGTAAATAATATTTTAAGGTAACATTTTCAAAAAACCAAAGCAATGCAAAAAATATATATAAAGAACCGCATAAAAAATTTATATAAAGATCTAATAAAAATTCTCTATACTAGAGACTGAGGCATAAAGAAATATGTTCCCCTAGAGGTTATGGCCATTGGGGAGGGTATGTGCTATCGTGAGTGCTGTGAAGTGTGTAAACCTGGCGATTCACAGACCTGTACCCTGGGGATAAAAATACATTATATGTTTATAACAAAAAAAATTGGAAGGGGAGGCGAACCATAAGAGACTATGGACTCTGAAAAACAACCTGAGGGTTTTGAAGGATCAGGGGTGGGAGGTTGGGGGAACAGGTGGTGGGTAATAGGGAGGGCACGTATTGCATGGAGCACTGGGTGTTGTGCAAAAACAATGAATACTGTTACGCTGAAAAAATAAATAAATTTAAAAAATAAAAAAAAAAGAAAAACTAAATTGAGAAAAAAAAGAAATATGTTCCCCTAGATAATGTTTTTATGCATTTTTAATGGATAATTAAAAAGTAAGTGTATTAAACTAACTTTAAATAGTTGATTTAAATTAAAAGCAGAACTTGTTATCATTTTTACTTCCCTGGACTTAATGGAAGCACATTCATCAATAACATTTTCAAGAATCTCCTTCTGTGTTATCTCATTTTCACCTGAGAATTGTAAGATTCAATGAATAAAAGAAAGTAATGCTGAAAATCTCTTTGATGAATGTAAAGTTTAACAAGAGAAATGAATACACCTCCAAATTTTGAAAATAAATGAAAAAGGAAATGTATGAATTACTGGATCAGAGTATCAATTCTTATGGGGAAAGTATATTCAATAGAAATCAAGGAGATTATAGATGTTCTGATTTTACATTGAAATGGAGATATAAAAATTAAAGGAAAAACCTTCCAGATGATAAATTTTTAACTTGAAAAGAATTATTTTCCATGAATATATCTGATTTACCAAAAGCAGCCACTGGCTTGGCTCTTACTGGCCTGATAATTTAAATCCTGTAGAAATGTCCTCTGGCATAGTTTTAAACAACATGCAATATCAATAATTTGTAATAAAAATCACCATTTTGTTTGGATCTTCTAAAACTCAGTCATGAATTTTGCTTGGTATTATCCAATTTGAAAGTGTTCTTAAGAATTGTTTGTAGGGGCACCTGGGTGGCCCAGTGGGTTAAAGTCTCTGCCTTCGGCTCAGGTCACAACCCCAGAGTCCTGAGATCAAGCACCACTTCGGGCTTTCTGTTCAGCAGGGAGCCTGTTTCCCCCTCTCTCTCTCTGCCTGCCTCTCTGCCTATTTGTGATCTCTGTTTGTCAAATAAATAAATAAAATCTTGGGCACCTGGGTGGCTCAGTGGTTTAAGCCGCTGCCTTCGGCTCAGGTCATGGTCTTTAATAAATAAATAAATAAATAAAATCTTAAAAAAAAAAAAGAATTATTTCTAAAAACACCAGCCCCCCAGGCATCCCGTGAAAGAAGTTTCAGTGAGTTGAATGTAATTAAACATTGTTGCACTTTGTCATCTGGTCAGAAACTTTACCAAACGCAGGTACTTCTTTAATCTGAAAACAGGAGGGACTCAGTGGCTGTGGCTGGAGCCAAGCAGCCATCTTTCTCTGGCTATGGGGCTGCTCCTGTGTCCACCCCGATGGTGTCCCAGCCTAACAGTCTCAGGACAGCTCCGTCTCTTCCACAAGAGCCCAGGACTTCCAGGCAGAGAGCTCCAAGAAGCCTGGGACAGAAGTGCAAGACTTCTTGTGACTTAACCTCAGAAATTCCAGAATGTCACTTCTCTCATCTTCTCAAGGACAAACAAGTCACCAAGGCCAGCACAGATTCAAGGGCACAGAGAATTTAGACTCTGTCTTTCAAAGGGAGGACTAGCAAGGAATTTGCAGCCATCTTTCACCTACACTGTTCCAGTGGAAACACACTTCTGTCAGAGCCTGGCTACAAAGCATCCAGAAACTTAAGAGATGAGTGCCAGCTATGGACACAGCCCAATCACAGACTCACTTGGGCCAAGCTGCTCCCTGTACCAGGAGCCCTTTTTGAGTGCGTTCTGTGACTTCAGCATGCTTTGATTTTTGTAGCCGGGAGTGGCTTTTCTGAAGCAGGAGGTTCCATGCTTGTCAGCTTATTGGGAGAAGGTGAAGGACTGAGCACTGTTGTGGCTTGGACTAGTGCTGACACTGGGAAAGGAGAACCAGGAAGCCCCCGTTCTTCTCCCTGTACTCGTTTCTGTCTCTCTCTGGGGCTCCTCAGGGAGGCTTAATCCTGGAGAGAAAGTTTGTCCAAGGGTTTAACACAGGCTGACAGGGATGTTCCAGAGGAGTCGTAGATGAGGAAGAAAATGCGACTGGCTCCAGAGACAGTGAGCCCAGCAGAATGCAGTTGGAGGGAAGGGCACCTGCGAACTCCACACAGACCCCAAAAGCACCCAGCTCAGCCAGCAAGGCTTCTTCAGCAGCTGCTTCTTCATCTCCTCCAGAACTTTATATATATATATATATATATATATATATATATATATATATATATGTTTTATATATTTATATTTTATATAAATATTTATACATAAATATTTAAATTTAAATATAATATATATTATGTATATTATACATATTTTTTATATATTTATATATTTATTTTAATGTAAGCTCTACACCCAACGTGGGACTTGAATTTATAACCTCAAAATCAAGAGTCACATACTTGGGGTACCTGGGTGACTCAGTCCACTGAGCACACAACTCTTGATTTTAGCTCAGGTCATGATCTCAGTGTCCTGGGATCAACCCCCACATCAGACTCCGCACTCAGCATGGAGTCTGTTTGAGATTTCTATCCCTCTCCCTCTGCCTGTCCCCCCCACTCATGCACAAGCACTTTCTCTCTCCCTCTCTCTCTCTCTCTCAAATAAATAACTGTTGAAAAAAAGAAAAAAGTTGCATGCTCTACCAACTGAGCCAGCCAGGCGGCCCTCTCCTCCATAACCTCAGACAAGCCACACACCTGTGCTTGGCCTTTTTTTTTTTTTAAATCTTAAGTGTTTTTATTTGTTTATTTATTTATTTAGTGTAGTATGTTTTTTTTTTAATTTCTTTTCAGTGTTTCAGAATTCATTGTTTATGCACCACACCCAGTGCTCCATGCAATACGTGCCCTCCTTAATACCCACCACCAGGCTCACCCATCCTTCCACTCCCCTCCCCTCCAGAACCCACAGATTGTTTCTCAGTGTCCACAGTCTCTCATGGTCGTCTCCACCTCCAATTTCCCCCAACTCCCTTCTCCTCTCCATCTCCACATGTCCTCTGTGTTATTCCTTATGCTCCACAAGTAAATGAAACCATATGATAATTGATTCTGCCTGACTTATTTCACTCAGCATAATCTCTTCCAGTCCCATCCATGTTGCTACAAAAGTTGGGTATTCATCCTTTCTGATGGAGGCATAATACTCCATCGTGTATATGGACCACATCTTCCTTATCCATTCATCCGTTGAAGGACATCTTGTTTCTTTCCACAGTTTGGCGACTGTGGCCATTGCTGCTATGAACATTGGGGTACAGATGGCCCTTCTTTTCACTACATCTGTATCTTTGGGGTAAATACCCAGCAGTGCAATTGCAGGGTCATAGGGAAGCTCTATTTGTCATTTCTTAAGGAATCTCCACACTGTTTTCCAAAGTGGCTGCACCAACGTGCATTTCCACCAACAGTGTAAGAGGGTTCCCCTTTCTCCACATCCTCTCCAACACTTGTTCTTTACTGTCTTGTTAATTTTGGCCATTCTAACTGGTGTAAGGTGGTATCTCAATGTGGTTTTGATTTGAATTTCCCTGATGGCTAGTGATAATGAACATTTTTTCATGTGTCTGTTAGCCATTTGTATGTCTTCATTGGAGAAGTGTCTGTTTATGTCTTCTGCCCATTTTTTTTGACATGATTATCTGTTTTCTGTGTGTGGAGTCTGAGGAGTTTTTTATAGATCCTGGATATCAGCCCTTTGCCTGTATTGTCATTTGAGAATATCTCCTCCCATTCCGTGAGTTGCCTCTTTGTTTTATTGACTGTTTCCTTTGCTGTGCAGAAGCTTTTGATCTTGATGAAGTCCCAAAAACTCATTTTCACTTTTGTTTCCTTTGCCTTTGGAGACATATCTTGAAAGAAGTTGCTGTGGCCGATGTCAAAGAGGTTACTGCCTATGTTCTCCTCTGGGATTCTGATGGATTCCTGCCTCACGTTGAAGTCTTTTATCCATTTCGAGTTTATCTTTGTGTATGGTGTAAGAGAATGGTCGAGTTTCATTCTTCTACACATAACTGTCCAATTTTCTCAGCGCCATTTATTGAAGAGACTGTCTTTTTTCCACTGTATATTTTTTCCTGCTTTGTCGAAGATTATTTGACCGTAGAGTTGAGGGTCCATATCTGGGTTCTCTACTCTGTCCCACTGGTCTATGAGTCTGTTTTTATGCCAGTACCATGCTGTCTTGGTGATCACAGCTTTGTAGTAAAGCTTGAAATCAGGCAATGTGATGCTCCCAGTTTTTTTTTTCTTTTTCAACATTTCCTTTGCAATTCGGGGTCTCTTCTGATTCCATACAAATTTTAGAATTGTTTGCTCCAGCTCTTTGAAAAATACTGGTGGAATTTTGATCGGAATGGCATTGAAAGTATAGATTGCTCTAGGCAGTATAAACATTTTAACAATGTTTATTCTTCTGCTCCATGAGCATGGAATGGCCTTCCAACTTTTTGTCTTCAATTTCTTTCATGAGTGTTCTGTAGTTCCTCGAGTACAGATCCTTTACTTCTTTAGTTAGGTTTATTCCCCGGTATCTTATGGTTCTTGGTGATATAATAAATGGAATTGATTTTCTAATTTCCCTTTCTGTATTTTCATTGTTAGTGTATAAGAAAGCAACTGATTTCTGTACATTGAGTTTGTATCCTGCCACGTTACTGAATTGCTGTATGAGTTCTAGTAGTTTGGGGGTGGAGTCTTTGGGGTTTTCCATATAAAGTATCATGTCATCTGTGAAAAGAGAGAGTTTGACTTCTTCATTGCCTATTTAGATACCTTTTATTTGTCTTTGTTGTCTGATTGCTGTTGCTAGGACCTCTAATACTATGTTGAACAAGAGTGGTGAGAGTGGGCATCCTTGTTATGTTCCTCTCAAAGGGAAGACTGTCAGCTTTTTCCCATTGGGGATGATATTCCCTGTGGGTTTTTCATAGATAGATTTGATGAAGTTGAGGAATGTTCCCTCTATCCCTATACTCTGAAGTGTTTTAATCAGGAACAGATGCTGGATTTTGTCAAATGCTTTTTCTGCACCAATTGAGAGGGCCATGTGGTTCTTCTCTCTTCTCCTATTGATTTGTTCTGTCACATTAATTGATTTGTGAATGTTGAACCACCCTGGCAACCCAGGGGTAAATCCCACCTGATCATGGTGGATAGTCTTTTTAGTGTACTATTGGATCCTATTAGCTAGGATCTTGTTGAGAATCTTGGCATCCATATTCATCAGGGATACTGGTCTGAAATTCCCCTTTTGGTGGGTTCTTTGTCTGGTTTGGGGATCAGGGTAATGCTGGCTTAATATAAAGAGTCTGGAGTTTTCCTTCTGCTTCAGTTTTTTGAAGCAGCTTCAGGAGAATAGGTATTATTTCTGTGCTTGGCTTATTACTTTTCTCTTTTGAGAGAATCCCTGCCTTACAGAGGGCAGCCAGTGCAGTGCAGGGACGATGGGCACAAGCTCTGGAGCCAGACTGCTGGGCTAGGACGATGGCTCTACCTCCCACTGGCCATATATAGCTTCCAGTTCCTCTCTGTGAAATGGGAACTAACAAACGGACTACCCCACAACAGAGTGGCTGTGAGGCTTCAATAGGGTAGTTTGTATAAAGAGCTTAGAACACTGCCTGGCACATGGAACGAATGTGGCAGGATGAGTGTTTTCACCTTATATCCCCAGTCCATGTGGTCCAGATGGACCTGGCTTCAAATCCCAGTCCTTTCTCATGGACGAATAATATTCCAATGTACATATACCACGTGGTCTTCATTCAGTTCATCTTTACTCCATCTATTAATGAACGCTTGGGTTGCTTCCAGATCCTGGCTGTTGTAAATAATGCTGCTTCGATTAGTTTTTTTATTTTCTTCAGGTATACACCCAGTAAATGAATTACTGGATTGTATGGTACTTCTATTTTTAGTTGTTTGAGGAGCCTCCATACTGTTTTCTACAGCGGCTGCACCAATCGACATTCTCACCAACAGTGCACGAGGGTTCCTTTTCTCCGCCTCCCTGCCAGCACTTGTTGGTTCTTGTCTTTCTGATACTAGCTACTCTGACAGGTGTGAGGTGATATTTCTTCAAGGTTTTGATTTGCATCCCCCGATGATGATTGATGTTGAGCATCTTTTCATGTGTCTGTTGGCCATCTGGATGTCTTCTTGGGAAAGCTGTTTATCCAGGTCCTCTGCCCATTTTTCAGTTGCATTGCTTTTTGGTAGTGAGTTGTATGAGTTCTTCCTGCCATTGGCAACAACATAGATGGACCTAGAGGGTATTGTGCTAAGCAAAATAAATCAGAGAAAGATAAATACCCTATGATTTCACTTATGTGTGGAATCTAAGAAGCAAAACAAATGAACAAACAACAAAAAACTAGACTCCTAAATACAGAGGACAAACTGGTGGCTGCCAGAGGTGTTGGGGTAGAGGGATGGATGAAATAGGTGAAGAAGATTAATAGGTTCAAACTTGCAGTTATTAAATAAGTCATGGAGATGAGAAGTATGGCATAGGGAATATAGTCAATAATATTGTAATAACTTTGTATGGTAGCAGATGGTCACTACATTTCTTGTGGTGAGCATATCTTAATGTATAGAATTGTTCAATTACTGTGTTGTACGCCTGACACCAAATAATATTATGTTTCAACTACACTTCAGTTAAAATTTTAAAAAATATTTGAGGCGCCTGGCTGATGCAATCAGTTAAGCATCCAACTCTTAATTTCAACTCGGGTCATGACCTCGGGGTCCTGCGTTCAAGCCCCCTATCAGGCTCTGCACTCAGCAAGGAGTCTGCTTGAGATCTCTCTCTCCCTCTCCCACTGCCCCTCCCACGGCTGACATGTGTGTGCGCACTTCCTCTCTCTCTAAAATAAGTAAATAAAACTTCATGAAAAACAGTTTTAAAAATTTTAAACCTGCTTTATTCACGAGATACTCAAAGTTAAAAAAAAATGTGCCACGTCCCAGTCAAGCTGTGTGACCTTGCGCATCTCAGGCATCCTTCAGCCTGTCTCCTCATCTGTCTCCCTCTTATTGCTGTATGGATTTGGCGAAATTGTGCATGGGGGGCCCAGGAGCCGCTGCAGGTGTTTCGCGTGGACATCTCACTTCTCTTCCAGGCTTTCCTTCCTTCTTGCTAGCTGTCAGCTCCAGCTTCTCACCCTCAGCGAGCTGCTTCACATTAACGGCAATTGTCACGTCTCCACTGAACATGACACTTCCAGCCTCTTGGCCAGTCTGTCTGCAAATTCCCAGTGACACAGAGGGGTCCCTGCATGGGGGCTGTTCTTTCCTTTTTAAGATTTATTTATTTGTTTATTTGACACACAGAGAGAGAAATCACAAGTAGGCAGAGAGGCAGGCAGAGAGAGGGTTGGGGGAAGCAGAGAGCCCGATGTGGGACTCGATCCCAGGACCCTGAGATCATGACCTGAACCGAAGGCAATGGCTTAACCCACTGAGCCACCCAGGCACCCGGGGCTGTTCTTTTTCATCCAGCCTCTCAATCTCTCTTGCCTTTTCAAAACTGATTGAACTGACTCAGGGCTCAAGGGCCTGTGTGCTGTTAGGGCTGAAGGAGCCTTCTTTTCCAAACACATGACTGTCATCCTGATGTTTTGCCCACCCTTTGGAGTTCCTAGTATCTTCATGTGCTCTTTGCAACCTGCGAGATCTGTCCTAGAACTTGTGGTTCTCTGGTGTTCGAACCAGGAGCATCACCTCACGTAGGAATCTGTCCGAAATGCCCATCCTTGGGTCTCACCCAGAGCTACCAGATCAGAAGCCTCAGTTGGGGCCCAGCAAGCTGGGTTTTAACACATTCAACAACTACTAAAAATTAACAACCACCTTAACCCTAACATTTAACTTTCTGGTTAAGTTGAAATATGAGGATTGAACATATTTCTTTCCAAGTCTATTTTTACTCTTTACTTACTGATTGCATTCACATCCTCCCCAAAAAAGAAAGCCAAAGTCTTAGAATAAAATGACAAGGTTGATGATAATAAGAAAGGACATGTCCTGGAGATTACTCTGGGTAAAATACTGTGCTGAGTGTCTCCTGTGAATAATGTCATTTAATCTTTATAAAAAACCTGATGAAATATTTATTATCTTCATTTGCATCTGGGGAAACAAAACTTCTGCTAGGTTAATTCGATTGCCTCAGATCAGCTTTAGAGGAGAAAAGGAGGTTGGTTTGGCGGGCTTTTTTCAGTGAACTGGGTAATCATGCCTTGCATTTATTTTAGGAACACGGTTTCCAAGGAGTTATTTAGAAAGCATACTTCCTAAGAGTCGGGTCTCACTCAGCGGAATAGGACTAAGTGATTCTGGTAGCAAGGCAGTCCCTGGGCCCGTCCTCAATGCTGAACACTCATTTGGGTGAACTGCCATCAGCAGGATGATGGGCCCAGTTTTAGAGGTCTGACCTCTGGAAGCCTGTGCTGGCAAGAGAAGCTATGTACACTGCCACTGAGGGAAGCTTGTACCTGCACGACTTCCTTCTGAGACATGTAACAAGATGCTAAGGCCCAAAATGATGTCAACTTATCCTAATGGATAAACCAAGTTCTTCCTGCTGACCTTGTATTGTGTTTCACATAGGGGGAGGGTGGCTCTTTGACTTCTTTAGAGAAAAAGACTTGCTGATAACAGAACTTAAATTTAACAAATTTGTAGTTTCTTCTGAGGTTAAACTTTAACTGCCATTTTCTTACTGCTCACTCTTCACGTTCTACAGCTGTATGAGCACATTAGGTTAGTGATGCCTCCTAAGACTCTGCCAGATAAACACCAGTATCTCCATGTCACACATGAAGAAAAGAGCACCCAGAGAAGTTAGCAACATGCCCTTGACCACACAGGTGATAAGTGCTAATGTTCTGATCTAATACCCGCTCACGCTCTGCCCCATACCAGCAATTCCTAAAGTATGTTCTGAGGGCACATGGCTGCAAATCGACCCCCAAACATAATTCCTTTCTTCCCTTCTTGTGGGCAAATGGGTCACAATTCTGCAGACTTAGACGTCTACTTCAAACTAAGGCTACTTACTAGTCACCTATTAAGGGAATTACTGAGGGTTACTGGACTCTGGTGTTCATAAACATTCCATTTGTAAACTAGCATGTCATTTGCTGTGTGCTGCCAGACCCTACATCTTGGCTCTTCCTTGCTTCCTTGCTCTGTTCGCCCGGGGCTGACTCCCACAGGCTGCATTACCCAGGCTCCCTTCCAAGCTTGGCCAGTGGCAGACCCTGGAGGGAGACGGGAGGGCAGGAGGGAAAGAGAAGACACAGTACTGAATATTTCCCCCATCTCTGTCTCAGACGGCATCTCCTCTGTGGCCACAGCTTCTAATTCCAAGACTCTACTCCTGACAATGCCACCTTGTCCCTTTGGCCCTGGGATGGCAGCAGCTTGTCCCCTGTTGTTTGTCCCTAGAAATCATGGCTGTACCCTGTTGAGAACCTCAGCACTCCCCTCATCTCTAACCAATTTCCTATCTTACAGTCCCTCTGTTTGAAAGGCCTGGAATCTGGGGCTCCTGGGTGGCTCAGTGGGTTAAGCCTCTGCCCTCGGCTCAGGTCATGATCTCAGGGTCCTGGGATCGAGCCCCACATCGGGCTCTCTGCTCAGCAGGGAGCCTGCTTCCCCCCACCCCACCCCGCCTGCTGCTCTGCCTACTTATGATATCTCTCTGTGTCAAATGAATAAATAAAATCTTAAAAAAAAAGAAAGAAAGAAAGAAAGGCCTGGAATCCTTCCGTACTACTGCTGCTCAGTAAGTTATTGGTGCTTGCTACACCTTGTCATTCTGTATTCTACACAAGCTGAAGCAGAGTCATAGATGTGTTTACAGTGTTTGGGGGTGGGGGAATGCTTCATTATCCCTGTGTCATCAAAACTGTCTTCAGTTGGTCACGGGTTTTAATTGCTGCTGTTCTTAATTTTTACCAACAATGTAACGTTTGTTTAAGTTCACCATGGTCAATTTATTTGGTTGTAGGTTGTTTGGAAAACCTTGCTGTGTATAATGATTTGCATTTGTATCAACGGTGTTTTCGGCATTTTGTTTTCTTATAAGGAATACACCTGAAATTTGGGGATATCATTTAAATTATTCTGTTCTTCTTCAAAACTTTTTTTTTTAAATCACCCAGCTCAGTTCTTTGTCCTTGAAAAGTGGGAAGGAGTGAGGCATCTCCGCTGCTCTATCTCCTGTTCTATCTAAATGAATTGTGGCCAGAATTGAAAAGAAAAACAAGAAAATCAAGTGGTCTCAGAAAACACTCGGCTAATTTTTGCTCAGCAAGTGCTTATCAAGCTTTGATGAGCTCTGTAATCCCTTGGGAATCTTGCTAAAATGCTGTTCTGATTGAGCAAGTCTCCAATGAGGGTGGAGCTCTGGGACTGTGCATTTCTGGTAAACCTTCCATTCAGAAGGCACCCAAGGGCCATACCAGCGGTAGAGAATACAGGACCTCTGTTCTGTCCAGCGTGAGCTCAGTTCTCTTCATTGTGAGCTCAGTTCATGCGGTGCCCTGCCATGCTGGAGCTCAGGGTTCAGGGAGGACATGCCTCATCTCCGGCAGCCAGAATCATCCGAGCAGGTTTCAGGAAGGCACTTCTATATCTGTTGCCATTATATTGTTTTAGTCCAATGACCCCAAATCAGACTGGCACTCTTGGGCAGAGCTTCATGTGATTGTCATTTCAGTGCTGTTCTTGTGTTGAGTTACAATTCCAGTCTCCTGATGAGAATTTCTCATGTTTACAAATTTATTCATGTCACAGGAAGAAGAGTCGACAGCTGCTCCCAACGTGAGTGCCTTGAACTGTTAGCATTTCCAACGGGATAAGTAGGGAGTTCTTGAGGAAAACAGTACAATGCTCTTAGATTTTCCTCTCATTCCTTGATTTATGGGGCTTTGATTAGCTTGGGAATTGAAGAAGAAGCCCTAATTTGCCATTAGAACACGAATTAGGATGTCTGGAAGGAAAACCATCTGATCAGTCCTCAAGGCACTGACCCAAGAATAGGGTCTGTAGTCTGTTCCCAGATTTGCTTAGTTCGGTGATGTATCAGCAAATTGCTTAACTTGTTTCCATTTTCCTCAGGAAGATGGCGATGAAGGTTTATACCTCTGATACATCAGTTATTGGTTTCATGCCACCTGTGGATCAAGACTTGCCAAATCTATTTCTAGTCCAGATTTCTGTTGTCACCAGGGGTTGTGATGGGCACGCCAAATTCAGGTATCCTCACTGAACATACGCCTTCCCTCCAAACCTGAATCTCTTCTTATATTCCTTATGCTGGTTACTTGTATGACCATTAGACCCTCCTCATCCAAGCTGGGAGGCATCATTCCCTGTTAAACTGGGAGCTCCTTGAAGCAGTGTAATTAGGCTTACTAGCCTTTATAACCCCAGTACACTGCGCTGGCCTCAGCACAGCAATATGCTCCAAAAAATGCCTGAGTTGAACTAACTTTGTAAAGACGGATGGTCCTCACAACTCTGGAAATTATTTCTGAGGATTGTAAAGAATTACCATTGTGAAGAATTGTAAACCCCCCTCGTCTGTCCCCTCCAAAGGCGAATGTTGCTTCTTTATTGATTATCTCTGCTGCCAGGTTATAGTGAATTGCCATGAAGCTAAAATCCATATGAGTAAAGCTTGGTACTTTTTAAATTCTTTTTTATATTCTGCGATCTAGGTGTATCTGTATATTTTGAGTTTTTTTCTTCACATGGTTCTTGTAGCCTGTCTCTCCCCTTGGATGCATTCCTACTATGTGCCAGCATTGTAAAAGGTGCTTTTGGATGTTATCTTTAATTTCACAACCTGTGAGGTAGATTTTGTAAATGCCGTTTTAAAATGAGGACACTGGGTCAAAGAGAGTAATTGCTGACTTTCCCAATACATCCAGAAGTGGGTACACAGGAGTGCCAACCCTCTCTTCCCTGTGGCCATAGGCCTTCTTATTATACTATAGGGGAATATGGTCTCTCTTCCTTTTACTTGGAAAACTCCAGAAATATGTAGTACCATTCTTTTCTGTTTGAAAAATAGTGTATGTTTATACAATTTAAGAAATTAAAATTACCCATAATATCACTGTTCAGAGAAATCAACAGTTATATTTTATATATCTTCTTCCAGGTTTCTTTCCTATTTGTAATTATATTTTATTTTTTATTTTTTTAATATTAAACATGCCTCATTTTTTATTTTAAAATTCTTTAAATGATAATTGACTAAAAACAAAAATAATAAAATGTATTGTGGGGTTTGTAATATATGTAGAAATAAAAAGTCTTTAAATTTAATTTTTTGATGTGGTTGAGTTTAAGTCTACCATCTTGTTATTTGTTTTCTTTTTTTTTAAGATTTAATTTTAAACGTATCACACTGTTTTAATTATCATGCATTTTTCTTATCTCTGATAGGACAAGTTTCCCCCTCCCCCATATTTTTTTCTTTCTTAAAGCTTCTCTTAGCTAGAAAAATCTCCCTAATTTTCTTAAAATGAGAACCTCTCTTAATCTTCTACTTTGTGGGAAAGGCCTGTTCTGAATTTCTAGACACAGAAGCAAGAGTTCTCTCCATGCAGAAAAGGTTCCATTTGAAGAAGCCAG
This sequence comes from Meles meles, assembly GCF_922984935.1. Classification (NCBI taxonomy): domain Eukaryota; kingdom Metazoa; phylum Chordata; class Mammalia; order Carnivora; family Mustelidae; genus Meles; species Meles meles. Next base: position 29,852,992 of record NC_060069.1, on the reverse strand, counting down.
GATTGAGGAGGCTCTCAGTAAATGATGGCAACATGCATTTAAATGGGGCTTGTGTCATTTTTAAGAGAACAGTCTCTCTAGTGATTATGGAATCATCAGTTTTCATCCTGATGCCTTCCTTGAGAAGGAATTAGTGAAAACATTGTGACACCAGGTAATGAGATAAGGCAGAGAGACGGAGAGGAAAGTCTTCTAAAGAATTTAGAAAATATATTGTTGATTCTCTGTAGGTATAGGAAAGGGGCTCCATCTTTTGTTTGGTTGGAATTTAGCTGCAAAACAGAACTTGACCCCAAGTGGGTGCCTAGTTGCCATTCAAGAAGTTCCCATTCCTTCTCCTCTTTCTTGTCGCTGCTCAAGACACCTTAACAGAGAGGCCTTCCCTGACCAACCTACATAAAATAGCTCTCCTTCCCCCTTCTAGCACCTTCTTGTTTTCCTGACAGGTGTATGAGCTCTTGGAAGACAAGTCTGGGCATACATCAATGCCATATGTTTATTTATATCATGTAAGCAGTTTGTCATTCTCAGTCTTGTTTTCTGCCTCATCATCATTTCTGCCTAATAGCTCTTATTACTAGGGAGCGAAGTGGGAAGGGAGGGCAGGGGTGCCAGAGGGAAGTCTTATCAGAATCTCCAAGAGGAGGTACATCTGGGGGAACCTTCCTACAAGAGATGGTGCCTTTGCCCCCATCAGTGCACATGCCTCACACTGGAAATCACTCGTTGGCAGCATTTAGTGAGGACAGACGTGTAGAGGCCATGCACGGAAGACATGTGCTCTCACATTCAGATTCAGCCGGCATCCCCAGTGGGCACCAAGGGTCTGGCCTTTCTCTGGACACACTGGGCTGAGTTATTGAATTCTTCCTGCAGCCTTGTGGAGCACTAGTTATTATTGCATTTTACAGGGGGAGGAAGTGGTTCCAAGGACCAAAACTCATTCTAACTATGTTGTATTGTGAATTTTGAAAGTTTGCAATTGCTTTTTTAAAAATCTCTAGTATTTTAAGAAATTTTCGTACTTAAGTTGGTGAAACTACAGAGAACTTAGAATCATTGTGGAAACATTCATTGGGGTTACTTGGGATCATTGGCAGAGAAGTAAAGCAGGGTGCCTCTGGATGGTTCCAGAAGCTCTCTACAAGTCTTGTCACCAGGAGGGTGGAGCCCTCCCCTTCCTAAGCCCCCCCTCCTCTGTGTGTACTACAGCTGAGAGGCAGCAGTTTGGACATCATTGAAGAAAACGCCTGAGACATAAAGCAGGTTGGTTCCTATTTCTCACACCTCTGTGGAAATGATCCAGAACCCAAAGCTTGTGTCCAGCCATTCCTGAGATGCCCTTGGCTTGGCCTTTGATCCCATCTCATGACACAGCTGCCGCTCTTTGAAGACATTAGTCTGGCAGCACAGAGAGGTAGTGACCTCATCTGTTGGTCACCGCCTACATAGCACAGTACGTGCCACATAGGACACTCAATAAATAGTGCGGGAATGGAAGTATGAATGAGCGGGCAAAGGAAGGAATCAACACACACATGCAGAAGTCCACTCTGCCTTTCACTCCAGCAGGATGTAGACACAAGTCTCCTTCCTTGCCATTGCCCTTGCCTAAGTCATGTCTGTTTAGGAAGAGGCTGGAGACCTCAGGTGGGCCAGGGACCCTGAAAGTGCACTTACCCAGTCCACACTGGTACCGGCATCCTCACACACTTCTCCCCACACCTCTGCCCCATGAACCTCATGCATCCGTGAGTGTCCTCTGAGCCACATATTTTAAAATAAGCAAAATAAAAACGCTAATATCAAATGAAGGTCATCATAACTGAGCCTTCCCTGGGGTTTCCAGAAAAGCTCTCCACATTAACTCTAAGTCAAAACATAGTCTAGAACACATAACTTTTTAAAGGAAAAGCTGTAGCACATTAAAAAGATTATCCACCATGACCAGGTGGGATTCATCCCTGGGTTGCAAGGTTGGTTCAACATTCGCAAATCAATCAATGTGTAGAACAAATCAATAAGAGAAGAGAGAAGAACCACATGGTCCTCTCAATTGATGCAGAAAAAGCATTTGACAAAATCCAGCATCCATTCCTGATGAAAACGCTTCAAAGTATAGGGATAGAGGGAACATTCCTGAACTTCATAAAATCTATCTATGAAAGACCCACAGCAAATATCATCCTCAATGGGAAAAAGCTTGCAGCCTTCCCGTTGAGATTAGGAACACGACAAGGATGCCCACTCTCACCACTCTTGTTCAACATAGTATTAGAAGTTCTAGCAACAGCAATTAGACAACAAAGAGAAATAAAAGGTATCCAAATTGGCAAGGAAGAAGTCAAACTCTCTCTCTTCGCAGATGACATGATTCTTTATATGGAAAACCCCAAAGACTCCACCCCCAAACTACTAGAACTCATACAGCAATTCAGTAACGTGGCAGGATACAAAGTCAATGTACAGAAATCAGTGGCTTTCTTATACACTAACAATGAAAATACAGAAAGGGAAATTAGAGAATTGATTCCATTTACTATAGCACCAAGAACCATAAGATACCTGGGAATAAACCTAACCAAAGAGGTAAAGGACCTGTACTCGAGGAACTACAGAACACTCATGAAAGAAATTGAAGAAGACACAAAAAGATGGAAGACTGTTCCATGCTCTTGGATTGGAAGAATAAACATTGTTAAAATGTCTATACTGCCTAGAGCAATCTATACTTTTAATGCCATTCTGATCAAAATTCCACCAGTATTTTTCAAAGAGCTGGAGCAAATAATCCTAAAATTTGTATGGAATCAGAAGAGATCCCGAATTGCTAAGGAAATGTTGAAAAACAAAAACAAAACTGGCGGCATCACGTTACCCGATTTCAAGCTTTACTACAATGCTGTGATCACCAAGACAGCGTGGTACTGGCATAAAAGCAGACACATAGACCAGTGGAATAGAGTGGAGAGCCCAGATATGGACCCTCAACTCTATGGTGAAATAATCTTCGACAAAACAGGAAAAAATATTCAATGGAAAAAAGACAGTCTCTTCAATAAATGGTGCTGGGAAAACTGGACAGCGATATGTAGAAGAATGAAACTCGACCATTCTCTTACACCGTACACAAAGATAAACTCGAAATGGATAAAAGACCTCAACGTGAGACAGGAATCCATCAGAATCCTAGAGGAGAACATAGGCAGTAACCTCTTCGATATCAGCCACAGCAACTTCTTTCAAGATATGTCTCCAAAGGCCAAGGAAACAAAAGCGAAAATGAACTTTTGGGACTTCATCAAGATCAAAAGTTTCTGCACAGCAAAGGAAACAGTCAACAAAACAAAAAGGCAACCCACGGAATGGGAGAAGATATTTGCAAATGACAGTACAGACAAAAGGTTGATATCCAGGATCTATAAAGAACTTCTCAAACTCAACACACACAAAACAGATAATCATATCGAAAAATGGGCAGAAGATATGAACAGACACTTCTCCAATGAAGACATACAAATGGCTATCAGACACATGAAAAAATGTTCATCATCACTAGCCATCAGGGAGATTCAAATTAAAACAACATTGAGATACCACCTGACACCAGTTAGAATGGCCAAAATTAGCAAGACAGGAAACAACGTGTGTTGGAGAGGATGTGGAGAAAGGGGAACCCTCTTACACTGTTGGTGGGAATGCAAGTTAGTGCAGCCACTTTGGAGAACAGTGTGGAGACTCCTGAAGAAATTAAGAATAGAGCTTCCCTATGACCCTGCAATTGCACTGCTGGGTATTTACCCCAAAGATACAGATGTAGTGAAAAGAAGGGCCATCTGTACCCCAATGTTTATTGCAGCAATGGCTACGGTCGCCAAACTGTGGAAAGAACCAAGATGCCCTTCAACGGATGAATGGCTAAGGAAGATGTGGTCCATATACACTATGGAGTGCTATGCCTCCATCAGAAAGGATGAATACCCAACTTTTGTAGCAACATGGACGGGACTGGAAGAAATTATGCTGAGCGAAATAAGTCAAGCAGAGAGAGTCAAGTATCATATGGTCTCACTTATTTGTGGAGCATAACAAATAACATGGAGGACATGGGGAGATGGAGAGGAGAGGGAGTTGAGGGAAACTGGAAGGGGAGATGAACCATGAGAGACTATGGACTCTGAAAAACAACCAGAGGGTTTTGAAGGGGCGGGGGGGTGGGAGGTTGAGGAACCAGGTTGTGGGTAATAGGGAGGGCACGTACTGCATGGAGCACTGGGTGTGATGCCAAAACAATGAACACTGTTATGCTGTAAATAAACAAATAAACAAATAAATAAATAAAGGAAAAGCTGTCTGCTCTCCAAATAGGGCTATGGCTTTGTCAGTCATTCTCCAAGGATTCAGTCCAACCTCCCACCTCCCAGCAGCCCAGGACAGTGCTCTGGTTCCATTCCAAAACTTGAGAGAAACTGAGGCTTTCCATTGTAGAGGTCATTAACATGCTTCTGAATGCCAAGAGTTTTGGTGTAACCCCGGAGTAGAGAGCTCCCCCTATTATATACTTGAAGTATGAAAATTCTTGGTTGCAAATAATAGAGACCCAATTCGAAGTTTAAAAGAGGGAATACATTGGTTCATGTAATGGATGACTCCAGAGGTTAACCTTGGGCTTGAGTAGATCCAAGTATTTGAAGTATAGCAGCAGGATCCTATCTCTTCCCACTGTCATATCTGCTTTGTCCAGAATACCACAAATATCCCCTCCAAGTGATGGCAGGGTGGCCCCAGCAGCTCCAGACTTTTGTTCTGCCATGGAGTCAGCCCAGCAGAAGTACAGCGCGTTCTTCCAAGAACAACAGTAAAAACCTCCATCTTGACCTTGATTGGCAGGTCTGTGTCATGTGACCACTCACGTGCTGATGGGGGAGTGAAGCCAGCTTTTCCAGAACAACATATGCTGTACTGGGAAGGATGGGTGAGTGTCCCAAAAGGAAAGGAACTGTCCTTTTGACCAAAGAATGAGGGGAATATGTACCCTAATGTTCATAGCAGCAATTTCCACAATAGCCAAACTGTGGAAAGAGCCAAGATGCTCTTCAACAGACAAATGGATAAAGAAGATGCGGTCCAGGGGCACCTGAGTGGCTCTATGGGTTAAGCCTCTGCCTTCAGCTCAGGTCAATATCTCAGGATCCTGGGATCGAGCCCCGCATCGGACTCTCTGCTTAGCAGGGAGCCTGCTTCTGCCTCTCTCTGCCTGCTTCTCTGCCTACTTGTTAACTCTCTCTCTGTCAAATAAATAAAATAAAATAAAAAGAAGATGTGGTCCATATATACAATGGAATATTACTCAGGCATCAGAAAGGATGAATACTCAACTTTTGGGTCAGCATGGATGGAACTGGAGGACATTATGCTGAGTGAAATAAGTCAAACAGAGAAAGTCAATTATCATATGGTTCCACTTACTTGTGGAACACAAAGAATAGCATGGGGAACATTAGGAGAAGGAAGGGAAAAGTGAAGGGGGGTGGGAATCGGAGGGGGAGACAAAGCATGAGAAACAAACTGAGGGTTTTAGAAGGGAGGGGGATAGGGGGATGTATTAGTCCGGTGATGGGTATTAAGGAGGGCATGTATTGCATGGGGCACTGGGTATTGTACATAAACAATGAATCATGGGACACTGCATCAAAAACTAACAATACACTGTATGGTGACTAACATGAGACAATTAAAAAAAAAAAAAAGACTGAGGGGCACAGTCATGACTATCCCCAACCAGGACTGTTATGAACCCTCAGCTACAGAGCTAAGATACCTGCATGTCCTTCCTGGAGGTCAGTGGCTCAGGGAGCAGGGCAGCGTGCAGAGGATGCAACCTGGAGAACAGTTCTTTTCTAGAGTTGCATTTGTTCTGTGCTTTTAAAGCTATCAATAAATCATATGCCCAGATGTTATGATTTCCAAGAACAAAGTCTTCTGTATTTTTTTTCTGCTATATTATTTTACATTCTGAAAACAACGTTATGGGTTTTTGATAAAAATGACAGATACTAAAAAAGACAGATATTCTTTGTAGTAAATTAAAATGCTGTAGGAGAATACACTTAAGAGAACCAGTCTCTCCACTGAGCCTGTGACTCACATATGTGCATGGTTGAATTTTGAATCCCTGCTCAGGTACTTTGCTCCTTTGAGCAAGATAGTCAATCTCACTACATCTCAACTTACCATCTCTCCAAATGAGGCTCACCCTGGTGGAATTGTTATAAGAAATCACTGAGCCCTTACATTGTTGCTTGGGGTCATATCGTTTATCCTCAAGCAGCCTTAGGAGGTGGTTACTGTCATCCCCATCTTATAGAGGAAGAAACTGAGGCTTAGAGACAGGAATTTGCTCAAAACCACACAGGTAGTAAATGCCTTGGCCAGTCTCCACCTGCCCCAGCACTCATGGTCTTACTCCTTGTGCTATGCTCTATGAATTAAACAAAATGGTTTGAGGAAAGCTTTTGGCAGAATGCCTAAGACAGAGAAAGCACTCACATAATTGTGTCCATTTGTACTAATAGCAATGATATGGGTGATATAATGCAGTTTTACATAAAAGGGATGATACATTCAGTACATGCTGTTGTATAGCTGTATTTCTCCCTCAATGAAGACAATAAGCCTCTAAATGCCACCGTGTAGACCGAACCTGAGTAGATGAGTTGATGCTTGCCTTCTGCCCTTTTGCCTTCCTTCCTGTGCTGCCTGTAGGGACCATAAGTGGCCTTTGCTCTGGAGAAGCTACTCCTCTGGGGCTTTTTTTTCAATGTGAGACCACCTTGAGGGTTTTAGAATCTCACACCCAGGTGAGGAGCAAGCTTTCTGTTATAAGCTTCCTGAAAGATTGACATCTTTGAGCCCAGTGATTCTGATTCTAGAATCCATTACTGCAGTCATGGGAAACCATTTAGCTGCCAATACATGCATTATAGAATTGGTGTTTTTTTTTAAGATTTTATTTATTTGTCAGAGAGAGAGAGAGATCACAAGTAGGCAGAGAGAAGAGAGGGGGGAAGCAGGCTCCCCACTGAGCTGAGACCCCCGATGCAGGGCTCGATCCCAGGACTTTGAAATCATGACCTGAGCTGATGGCAGAGACTTAACCCACTGAGCCACCCAGGCGCCCCCTTGGAATTTTTTTTTTAATTTTTTATTTATTTCTTATTTTTTTATAAACATATAATGTATTTTTATCCCCAGGGGTACAGGTCTGTGAATTGCCAGGTTTACACACTTCACAGCAGTCTCCATAGCACATACCCTCCCCAATGTCCATATTCCCACTCCCCCTCTCCTAACCCCCCTCCCCCCAGCAACCCTCAGTTTGTTTTGTGAGATTAAGAGTCACTTATGGTTTGTCTCCCTCCCAATCCCATCTTGTTTCATTTATTCTTCTCCTATCCCCCTAACCCCCCATGTTACATCTCCAAGTCCTCATATCAGGGAGATCATATGATAGTTGTCTATCTCCAATTGACTTATTTCACTAAACATGATCCCCTCAGGTTCCATCCACATCGTCGCAAATGGCAAGATTTCATTTCTTTTGATGGCTGCATAGTATTCCATTGTGTATACATACCACTTCTTCTTTATCCAGTCATCTGTTGATGGACATCTAGGTTCTTTCCATAGTTTGTCTATTGTAGACATTGCTGCTATAAACATCCAGGTGCACGTGCCCCTTCGGATCACTACGTTTGTGTCTTTAGGGTAAATACCCAGTAGTGCAATTGCTGGGTCATAGGGTAGTTCTATTTTCAACATTTTGAGGAACCTCCATGCTGTTTTCCAGAGTGGTTGCACCAGCTTGCATTCCCACCAAGAGTGGAGGAGGGTTCCCCTTTCTCCGCGTCCTCGCCAGCATCTGTCGTTTCCTGACTTGTTAATTTTAGCCATTCTGACTGGTGTGAGGTGATATCTCATTGTGGTTTTGATTTGTATTTCCCTGATGCCGAGTGACGTGGAGCACTTTTTCATGTGTCTGTTGGCCATCTGGATGTCTTCTTTGCAGAAATGTCTGTTCATGTCCTCTGCCCATTTCTTGATTGGATTGTTTGTTCTTTGGGTGTTGAGTTTGCTAAGTTCCTTATAGATTTTGGACACTAGCCCTTTATCTGATATGTCGTTTGCAAATATCTTCTCCCATTCTGTCAGTTGTCTTTTGGTTTTGTTAACTGTTTCCTTTGCTGGCAAAAGCTTTTGATCTTGATGAAATCCCAATAGTTCATTTTTGCCCTTGCTTCCCTTGCCTTTGCCGTTGTTCCTAGGAAGATGTTGTTACGGCTGAGGTCGAAGAGGTTGCTGCCTGCATTCTCCTCAAGGATTTTGATGGATTCCTTTCTCACATGGAGGTCCTTCATCCATTTTGAGTCTATTTTTCTGTGTGGTGTAAGGAAGTGGTCCAATTTCATTTTTCTGCATGTGGCTGTCCAATTTCCCCAGCACCATTTATTGAAGAGGCTGTCTTTTTTCATTGGACATTCTTTCCTACTTTGTTGAAGATTAGTTGACCATAGAGTTGAGGGTCTATTTCTGAGCTCTCTATTCTGTTCCATTGATCTATGTGTCTGTTTTTGTGCCAGTACCATGCTGTCTTGATGATGACAGCTTTGTAATAGAGCTTGAAGTCCGGAATTGTGATGTCACCAACTTTGGCTTTCTTTTTCAATATTCCTTTGGCTATTCGAGGTCTTTTCTGGTTCCATATAAATTTTAGGATTATTTGTTCCAGTTCTTTGAAAAAAATGGATGGTATTTTGATAGGGATTGCATTAATTGTGTAGATTGCTTTAGGTAGCATAGACATTTTCACAATATTTATTCTTCCAATTCAGGAGCAAGGAACATTTTTCCATTTCTTTGTGTCTTCCTCAATTTCTTTCATGAGTACTTTATAGTGTTCTGCATATAGATTCTTAGCCTCTTTGGTTAGGTTTATTCCTAGGTATCTTATAGTTTTGGGTGCAATTGTAAATGGGATTGACTCCTTAATTTCTCTTTCTTCTGTCTTGTTGTGGTGTACAGAAATGCAACTGATTTCTGTGCATTGATTTCATATCCTGACACTTTACTGAATTCCTGTACAAGTTCTAGCAGTTTTGGAGTGGAGTCTTTTGGGTTTTCCACATATAGTATCATATCATCTGTGAAGAGTGATAGTTTGACTTCTTCTTTGCCAATTTAGATGCCTTTAATTTCCTTTTGTTGTCTGATTGCTGAGGCTAGGACTTCTAGTACTATGTTGAATAGCAGTGGTGATAATGGACATCCCTGCCATGTTCCTGACCTTAATGGAAAAGCTTTCAGTTTTTCTCCATTGAGGATGATATTTGCAGTGGGTTTTTCATAGATGGCTTTGATAATATTGAGGTATGTGCCCTCTATCCCTCCACTTTGAAGAGTTTTGATCAGGAAGGGATGCTGTACTTTGTCAAATTCTTTCTCAGCATCTATTGAGAGTATCATATGGTTCTTGTTCTTTCTTTTATTAATGTGTTCTATCACATTGATTGATTTGCGGATGTTGAACCAACCTTGCAGCCCTGGAATAAATCCCACTTGGTTGTGGTGAATAATCCTTTTAATGTATTGTTGAATCCTATTGGCTAATATTTGGGTGAGAATTTTTGCATCTGTGTTCATCAAGGATATTGGTCTGTAGTTCTCTTTTTTGATGGGATCCTTGTCTGGTTTTGGGATCAAGGTGATGCTGGCCTCATAAAATGAGTTTGGAAGTTTTCCTTCCATTTCTATTTTTTGGAAGAGTTTCAGGAGAATAGGAATTAGTTCTTCTTTAACTGTTTGGTAGAATTCCGCCAGGAAGCCGTCTGGCCCTGGGCTTTTGTTTGTTCGGAGATTTTTGATGACTGTTTCAATCTCCTTACTGGTTATGAGTCTGTTCAGGTTTTCTATTACTTCCTGGTTCAGTTGTGGTAGTTTATATGTCTCTAGGAATGCATCCATTTCTTCCAGATAATCAAATTTGTTGGTGTAGAGTTGCTCATAGTATGTTCTTATAATTGTCTGTATTTCTTTGGTGTTAGTTGTGATCGCTCCTCTTTCATTCATGATTTTATTTATTTGGGTCCTTTCTCTTTTCTTTTTGATAAGTCTTGCCAGGGGGTTATCAATATTATTTATTCTTTCAAAGAACCAGCTCCTAGTTCTGTTGATTTGTTCTATTTTTTTTCTTTGGTTTCTATTTTATTGATTTCTGCTCTGATCTTTATAATTTCTCTTCTCCTGCTGGGTTTAGGGTTTCTTTCTTGTTCTTTCTCCTTTAGGTGTAGGTTTATGTTGTGTACTTGAGACCTTTCTTGTTTCTTGAGAAAGGCTTATACCGCTATATATTTTTCTCTCAAGACTGCCTTTGTTGCGTCCCACAGATTTTGAACTGTTGTGTTTTCATTATCATTTGTTTCCATGAATTTTTTCAATTCTTCTTTAATTTCCTGGTTGACCCATTCATTCTTTAGAAGGATGCTGTTTAGTCTCCATGTGTTTGGGTTCTTTCCAGTTTTCCTCTTGTGATTGAGTTCTAGCTTCAGAGCATTGTGGTCTGAAAATATGCAGGGAATGATCCTAATCTTTTGGTACCGGTTGAGACCTGATTTGTGACCCAGGATGTAATCTATTCTGGAGAATGTTCCATGTGCACCAGAGAAGAATGTGTATTCTGTTACTTTGGGATGAAATGTTCTGAATATATCTGTGATGTCCATCTGGTCCAGTGTGTCATTTAAGGCCTTTATTTCCTTGTTGATCTTTTGCTTGGATGATCTGTCCATTTCAGTGAGGGGAGTGTTCAAGTCCCCTACTATTATTGTATTATTATTGATGTGTTTCTTTGATTTTGTTATTAATTGGTTTATATAGTTGGCTGCTCCCACGTTAGGGGCATAGATATTTTAAATGGTTAGATCTTCTTGTTGGACAGATCCTTTGAGTAGGATATAGTGTCCTTCCTCATCTCTTATCATAGTCTTTGGCTTAAAATCTAATTGATCTGATATAAGGATTGCCACCCCAGCTTTCTTCTGATGCCCATTAGCATGGTAAATTGTTTTCCACCTCTTCACTTTAAATCGGGAGGTGTCTTCGCATCTAAAATGAGTTTCATGTAGGCAACATATAGATGGGTTTTGTTTTTTTATCCATTCTGATACCCTGTTCTTTTGATTGGGGCAATTTAGTCCATTTATATTCAGGGTAACTATTGAGAGATATGAGTTTAGTGCCATTGTATTGACTGTAACGTGACTGTTACTGTATATCTGTATATTGTCTCTGTTCCTTTCTGATCTACTACTTTTAGGCTCTCTCTTTGCTTAGAGGACCCCTTTCAATATTTCCTGTAGAGCTGGTTTGGTGTTTGCAAATTCTTTCAGTTTTTGTTTGTCCTGGAAGCTTTTGATCTCTCCTTCTATTTTCAATGATAGCCTAGCTGGATAGAGTATTCTTGGCTGCATGTTTTTCTCGTTGAGTGCTCTGAATATATCATGCCAGCTCTTTCTGGCCTTCCAGGTCTCTGTAGATAGGTCTGCTGCCAATCTAATATTTTTACCGTTGTATGTTACAGACTTCTTTTCCAGGGCTGCTTTCAGGATTTTCTCTTTGTCACTAAGACTTGTCAATTTTACTATTAGGTGATGGGGTGTGGACCTATTCTTGTTGACTTTGAGGGGGGTTCTCTGCATCTCCTAGATTTTGATGCTTGTTCCCTTTGCCATGTTAGGGAACGTCTCTCCAATAATTCTCTCCAATAGACCTTCTGCTCCCCTCTCTGTTTCTTCTTCTTCTGGAATCCCAATTATTCTAATGTTGTTTCGTCTTATGGTGTCACTTATCTCTCGAATTCTCCCCTCGTGGTCCAGTAGCTGTTTGTCCCTCTTTTGCTCAGCTTCTTCATTCTCTGTCATTTGGTCTTCTATATCACTAATTCTTTCTTCTGCCTCATTTATCCTAGCAGTAAGAGCTTCCATTTTTTTATTGCACCTCATTAATAGCTTTTTTTATTTCAACTTAGTTAGATTTTAGTTCTTTAATTTCTCCAGAAAGGGCTTTTATATCTCCAGAGAGGGTTTTTCTAATATCTTCCATGCCTTTTTTGAGCCCGGCTAGAACCTTCAGAATCGTCATTCTGAACTCTAGATCTGACATATTACCATTGTCTGTATTGATTAGGTCCCTAGCCTTCAGTACTGTCTCTTGTTCTTTTATTTGCGGTGAATTTTTCCACCTTGTCATTTTGTCCAGATAAGAGTATATGAAGGAGCAAGTAAAATACTAAAAGGGTGTCAAAGACCCCAGGAAAATGCGTTTTAACCAAATCAGAAGAGACCCCAAATCGTGGGGGGAGAAAGGGGATAAAAAGAGGTTCAGAAAAAAAAAGGGAAAAAATTAAAAGAAAAAAAGAAAAAATATATATATATATATTAGATAAACTAGTTAAAAAACGTTAAAAAAGAAAAGAGTAAAAGTTTAAAAAAATTAGCAGCAGAAGAAAAAAGAATGAAAAAAAAATTGAAAAAAATTAAATTAACTGCAAGACTAAAGAATCATGGGGAGAAAGCCATGAGTTCTGTGCTTTGCTTTCTCCTCCTCTGGAATTGCACTGCTGTCCTAGGTATTGAACCTGCTTTCCTTGGTAGATGAACTTTGTCCTGGCTGGATTTTTTGTTGATCTTATGGGGGAGGGGCCTGTTATAGTGACTCTCAAGTGTCTTTGTCTGAGGCGGAATTGCACTGCCCTTACAGGGGGGCCAGACTAAGTGATCTGCTCCAGTTCGCTTTTGGGAGGTTTTGTTCCCTGAACACTTTCCGTAGCGTTCCGGAGGACGGGAATGAAAATGGTGGCCTCCCAGTCTCCGGCCTGGAGGAGCCAAGAGCCCGGGGCCCCACTCCTCAGTGCACCCCCAGAGAACAGCGCCCAATCACTCCCGTATCCCCGGCCTCCAGCTGCACTTTGAGCTCACCCAGCCTGCGACCGGTTCAAGGTAACCCTGAGCTGAGAGCTCAGTCCTTGGCTCTGTCTCTGGAGCCAGCTTCCTCGTTCTAATACCTGCAAGCTCTGCGACACTCTGACACCCCCGATCCTTCTGTGACCCTGTGGGACCTGGGGCCATGCTGACCCTGCGTGGGCTTCACCCCGGTTTAGCCTCTGGAGCAATGTCCCTCAGCGGAAAAGACTTTTAAAAGTCCTGATTTTGTGCTCTGTTGCTCCACCGCTTGCTGGGAGCCGCCCCTCCCCCCGCTTTCTATCTTCCTGTCGTTTGGATTCACTTCTCCGCCAGTCCTACCTTTCAGAAAGTGGTTGATTTTCTGTTTCTAGAATTGCTGTTCTTCTTCTCTTCGATCTCTCGTTGGTTTTGTAGGTGTTTGCAATGTTTAGATAAGCTATCTAGCTGATCTCCTACTACCTGATGTAGTCTCAGCCTGGTACTTCTCTGCCATCTTGACTCCTCCTCTGGAATTGTTTTTAATAGAAAATGAAATGGGAAAAATTCAGTGTCCAAAGATAGGAGATCAGTTACATAAAGCAGGCTGCATCTATACTGTGGAGAACCCAGGGACTGCTAAAGATGCTGTGGAGAAGACTATGAAAGGACATTAAATTCAATCAGGAAGAGTAACTGAAAAAGAATAGGTTGAAAACAATGTAACTCCATCACTAACTGGATTTTATTGAGTGTCTACGTGTGCCCTACATTGGGTTTATGCACTTAGATACAGGAGTGCAGAAAAAAACCCTTGTTTTCCATGAGTTAATTATGTTCTATTGGAAAGGAGAAATAGAAAATAACAATTTAACATCAGGCACCAAGGTGGCTAATTCAGTTAAGCATCTGTTTGCCTTCAGCTCAAGTCATGACCCCAGGGTCCTAGGATGGAGTCCCATGTTGAGCTGGCTCCCTGCTCAGTGGGGAGCCTGCTTCTCCCTCTTCCTCTGCCCCACCCACCCTGCTCATGCATACTCCCTCTCTCAAATAAATAAAATATTTTTAAAAATTTAAAAATAAAGGGTCTATCAATCAGGAAGTATTACAATTACAATTGTAAATATTTATACCCCCAACTTAGGAGCCCCCAAATATATAAATCAATAACAAAAATAAAGAAACTCATTAATAATAATACTGTAATAGTTGATGTTGAAACCCCACTTATAGCAATGGACAAATTATCTAAACAGAAAATCAATAAGGAAACAATGACTTTGAATGATACCATGGATCAGATGGACTTAACAGATATATTCAGAGCACTTCATCCTAAAGCAGTAGAATACACATTCTTTTCAAGTACACATGGAACATTCTCCAGAACAGATCATATTGGGTCAGAAGTCAGGCTTCAAACAGGTGCAAAAAGATTGAGACCATACCGTGCATATTTTCAGAACACAATGCTATGAAACTTAAAGTCAATTACAAGAAAATAATTTGGAACGACCGCAAATACATGGAGGTTAAAGAACATCCTACTAAGGAATGAATGCATTAACCAGAAAATTAAAGAAGAAATTAAGAAGTACATGGAAGGAAATGAAAATGAATATATAGCAGTCCAGTACTTTTGGGATGCAACAAAAGCAGTCCTAAGTAGGAAGTATATTGCAATACAGGCCTACCTCAAGAAGCAAGGAAAGTCTCAAATATGCAACTTAAACTTACACCTAAGGGATCTAGAAAAGGAACAGCAAATACACCCAGAAGAAGGAAAATAATAAAGATCAGCAAAGAAATAAACAATATAGAAACAAAAAAACCAGTAGAACAGATCAATGGAGCTAAGAGCTGGTTCCTTGAAAGAATTAATAAAATTGATCTATCCCTAGCCAGATTTATCAAAAAGAAAAGAGAAAGGTGCCAAATAAAATCAGGAATGGAAGCAGAGAGATCACAACCAATACCACAGAAATACAAATAATCATAAGAGAATATTATGAAAATTATATGCCAACAAACTGGGCAATCTGGAAGAAATGGACAAATTCCTAGAAACATACAAACTACCAAAACTGAAACAGGAAGACATAGAAAATTTGAACAGACTCCTAATCAGCAAAGAAATTCAATCAGTAATGAAAAATCTCTCAACAAACAGAAGTCCCAGGGGAATTCTATGAAACATTTAAAAAAGAATTAATACCTGTCCTTCTCAAACTGTTCCAGAAAATAGAAATGGAAGGAAAACTTCCAAACTCCTTGTATGAGGCCAGAGTTACCTTGATTCTAAAACCAGACAAATACACCACCAAAAAGGAGAATTACAGGCCAATATCCCTGATGAACATGGATACAAAAATTCTCAACAACATACTTGCAAATCAATCCAATGGTACTTTTTAAAAAATTTTCACCACCATCAAGTGGGATTTATTCCTAGACTGCAGGGGTGGTTCAATATTTGCAAATCAATCAATGTGATATACTACATTAATAAAAGAAAGAATAAGAACCACATGATACTCTCAACAGATGCAGAAAAAACACTTGACAAAATACAGCATCCATTCTTGATTAAAAACCCCTAACAAAGTAGAGATAGATGGAACACACCTCAATATAATAAAGGCCATATTCAAAAGACCCACAGCTAATATTATCCTCAGTGGGAAAAAACTGAGAACTTTTCCTCTAACATCAGGAACAAGACAGGGATGTTCACTCTCACCATTTCTATTTAACATACTACTGGAAATTTTAGCCTCAGCAGTCAGATAACAAGAAGAAATAAATGGCATCCAAATGAGCAAAGAAAAATTCTAACTTTAACTATTTGCAGACGACATGATAGTGTATAAAGAAAACCCAAACAATGCCACAAAAAAATTGCTGGAACTAATACAGGAATTCAGCAAAATTGCAGGATACAAGATCAGCATACAGAAATCTGTTGCATTTCTATACAGCAATAATGAAGAAAAAGAAAAAATGAAGGAGTTGATCCCATTGACAATTGCACCAAAAACAGTAAGATACCTAGGAATAAGCCTAAATAAAGAGGCAAAAGATCTATACTCTGAAAACTATGGAACGCTTATGAAAAAAAATTGATGAGGACACAAAGAAATGGGAAAACATTCATAATCGTGGACTGGAAGAACAGACATTATTAAAATGGCTATGCTACCCAAATCAGTCTACACACTTAGTTCAATCCCTATCAAAATACCACCAGCATTTTTCACAGAACTAGAACAAACAATCATAAAAGACCCCAAATAGCCAAGGCAATCATGAAAACAGAAAAGCAAAGCTGGAGGCATCACAATTCTAAACTTCAAGCTATATTACAAAGCTGTAATCATCAAGGCACTATACAACTGACACAAAAACAGACACATAGATCAGTAGAACAGAATAGAGAACCCGGAAATGGACCCTCAACTCTATGGTCAACTAATCTTTGACAAAGCAGGAAGGAATATCCAATAGAAAAAAGACAGTCTCTTTAATAAACGGTGTTGGAAAAACTGGACAGCAACATGCAGAAGAATGAAACTGGACCACTTTCTTACACCATACACAAAAATAAATTCAAAATGGATGAAAGACCTACATGTGAGACAACAAACCATGAAAATCCCAGAAGAGAACACAGGCAACAACTATTTTGACCTCAGCCACAGCAACTTCTTACTAGTCATGTCACTGTAGGCAAGGGAAACAAAAATGAACTATTGGGACTTCATCAAGATCAAAACCTTCTGAACAGCAAAGGAAATAATCAACAAAACTAAAAGGCAGTGTACAGAGTGACAAATGACATATCTGATAAAGGGCTAATATCCAAAATCTGTAAGGAACTTATCAAACTCAACGCTCAAATAATCCAGTTAAGAAATGGGCAGGAGTATTTTTCTCGTGTGTGTTAGCCATTTGTATATCCTCTTTGGAGAAGTGTCTGTTCATGTCTTCTGCCCATTTTTTGACGTGATTATCTGTTTTGTGTGTGTGGAGTTTCAGGAGTTCTTTACAGATCGTGAATATCAGCCCTTTGTCTGTAGTGTCATTTGCGAATATCTTCTCCCATTCCGTGGGTTGCCTCTTTGTTTTGTTGACTGTTTCCTTTGCTGTGAAGAAGCTTTTGATCTTGATGAAGTCCCAAAAGTTCATTTTCGCTTTTGTTTCCTTTGCCTTTGGAGACACGTCTTGAAAGAGGTTTCTGTGGCTGATGTCAAAGAGGTTACTGCCTATGTTCTGCTCTAGGATTTTGATAGATTCCTGCCTCGTGTTGAGGTGAGATACCACCTTACACCAGTTAGAATGGCCAAAATTAACAAGACAGTAAACAACAAGTGTTGGAGAGTATGTGGAGAAAGGGGAACCCTGTTACACTGTTGGTGGGAATGCAAGTTGGTGCAGGCACTTTGGAAAACAGTGTGGAGATTCCTTAAGAAATGAAAAATAGGGGGTGCCTGGGTGGCTCAGTGTGTTAAGGCCTCTGCCTTCGGCTCAGGTCATGATCCTGGAGTCCTGGGATCGAGCCCCACATTGGGCTCTCTGCTCAGCAGGGAGCCTGCTTCCTCCTCTCTCTCTGCCTGCCTCTCTGCCTACTTGTCTACTACTGTCTGTCAAATAAATAAATAAATAAATAAATAAATAAGAAAAATGAAAAATAGAGCTTTCCTATGACCCTGCAATTGCACTACTGGGTATTTACCCCAAAGATACAGATGTAGTGAAAAGAAGAGCCATCTGTACCCCAATGTTCATAGCAGCAATGGCCACAGGCGCCAAACTGTGGAAAGAGCCAAGAAGCCCTGCAACAAATAAATGGATAAAGAAGATATGGTCCATATACACTGTGGAGTATTATGCCTCCATCAGAAAGGATGAATACCCAACTTTTGTATCAACATGGATGGGACTGGAGGAGATTATTCTGAGTGAAATAAGTCAAGCAGAGATAGTCAATTATTATATGGTTTCACTTACTTGTGGAACATAAGGAATAACACAGAGGATATTGGGAGTTGGAGAGGAGAAGTGAGTTTGGGGAAATTGGAGGGGAAGATGAACCATGAGAGACTATGGACTCTGAGAAACAAACTGAGGGTTTTGGAAGAGAGGTGGGTTGGGGGTTGGGTGAGCCTGGTGGTGGGTATTAAGGAGGGCATGTATTGCATGGAGCACAGGGTGTGGTGCATAAACAATGAATCTTGGGACACTGGGAAAAAAATCTAAAAAAAAAAAAAAGAAGAAGAAATGGGCAGAGGACAATAATAGACACTTTTCCAAAGAAGACATCCGTGTGGCCAACTGACACATGAAAAGATGCTCTATATCACTCATCATCAGGGAAATATAAATCAAAACCGTAATGAGATATCACCTCACACCTATCAGAATGGCTAAAATGAACAACACAAGAAACAGCAGGTGTTGGTGAGGATGTGGAGAAAGGGGAACACTCTTACACTGTTGGAGGGAATGCAAGCTGGTGCAGCCACTCTGGAGAACAGTATGGAGATGACTCAAACAGTTAAAAATAGAACTACCCTACCACCCAGAAATTGCACTACTAGGTACTTATTCAAAGGACAAAAAAATTCAAGTTCAAAAGGGTACCTGCGCCCTGATGTTTATAGCAGGCTTATCAACAATAGCCAAACTATGGAAAGAGCCCAAGTGTTCATCAATGATGAATGGATAAAGAAGATATGATACACACACACACACACACATACACACATAAATTGGAATACTACACAGCCATCAAAAAAATGAAATCTTGCCATTTGCAATGATGTGGATGGAGTTAGAGTGTGTTGTGCTAATTAAAATAAGTCAGTCAGAGAAAGACAAGTACCATATGATTTCACTCATGTGTAAATTAGGAAACAAAACAAATGAACATATGGGAAGGGAGGAAAAAGGGGGGGGAGGCAAACCATAAGGACTCTTTTTTTTTTTTAAGATTTTATTTATTTGACAGAGAGAGATCACAAGTAGGCAGAGAGGCAGGCAGAGAGAGAGGAGGAAGCAGGCTCCCTGCTGATCAGAGAGCCCGATGCAGGGCTAGATCCCAGGACCCTGAGATCATGACCTGAGCCGAAGGCAGAAGCTTAACCCACTGAGCCACCCAGGCACCCCAAACCATAAGGACTCTTAATGACAGAGAACAAACAGGGTCGTTGGAGAGAGGCAGGCGGGGGAGGGGCTGGATGGGTGGTCGGTATTAAGGTGGGCAGTTCTTGTGATGAGCACTGGGTGTTGTATGTAATTGACGAATCACTGAATTCTACTCCCCAAATCAATATTACACTGTATGCTAACTACCTAGAATTTAAATAAAAATTTGGAGGGAAAAATAAATAGCTGCAATCCACTCCAGAAAAGTCATTAACTAATACACCAATATATTAACTTATAAATAACTATATACAATTATATATAATTACACATCAAGGGCAGAGTAGTACCCTGGAAAAATGGAGAGAGAAAATGAAAGTGATAGAAGATGTGTTGGTGTGGTCCTGGTATTCATTTTTTTTTAAAGACTATTTTAGAGAGACAGAGTGTGTGTGTGTGTGTGCAGTTCGGTGGGGGGGTGACGGTTAGAGGAGCAGTGGAAGAGCATGAGAGAGAATCTCAAGCAGGATCCCCAGTGAACACAGAGCCCCATCTCAGGACTCTGAGATCATGACCTCAGATGAAACCAAGAATCGGCTGATTTATCGACTGAGCCCCTCAGGCGCCCCTGGCCGTGGTATTCTAGCGAGGGTGGTCAAGCAAGGCTCACAAGGGCGACATTTGTGCGGAGACTTGAATGAAGTGACAAACGGAACTGTGAGCCATCTGCAAGATCAAAGCCTTTGTGATCCCATGTGTGTTAAAAGACCATGTGTGTCGTTGTCCTGGAAGTCCCTCACATGCGCTCAGGAACAAGCCGATCCGCAACTTCTCTTCAGTGAAGTCACAAACCTTCTCGGAGGCGTGCCCCTCCACTGCTACCATCACTGCTTCCTGGCCACTCTCGGTGGCAGCCCTGACCGCCCCGCAGCCTTTGTCTGCTGAATTGCTCTGTCAGAAGAGGAAGAGCATCCTCCGTCATGAGAAACATGATCTCTCAGAGCAGTGCTGGCCCTGGGCCCCTTCTGGGGCACGGGTAGGCTTTAGCTCAACACTGGCTTCCCCGTGTGTGTATGCATGTATGTGTGCGCATGTGCACACACACCACCAGTTCCTGGACTCCTCCCAATCTGCATAGGCTGATTAGGTCCTTAGGGATCCCCTAAGAAGCTGGAAGAGCACCATCTTTGTCTGTCCCGGCTGTGATAAAGAAATACCACAGACTGAGCAGCTTATAAACAACAGAAACTTATTTCTTACTATCCTGGAGGCTGGGAAGTCTCATCAAGTCACCAGCAGTCTCAGTGTCTGGTGAAGAGCTGCTTCCTCCTTCCTGGACGGCCATCTTCTCACTGTGTCCTCAGGTGGTAGAAGGGGTGAGGAGTGTTCTAGGGTCTCTTTTGTAAGGACCCTATCTCATTCATGACACTTCCCCTCTCAAAGCCCCCACCTCCAAATAACATCACACTGGGGATTAGGTTTCACATGAGTTTTGTGGGAACACAAACATTTGGTTCATAATAAACATTCAGATGTCAAGAACTTTTGGGTGATTTTTTAAAATCTTCTTTTATTTGTTTTTATTTTAGTGCTTTTACATTAATGCATAATACCTGGTTTTTTAAAAATCAAACAATATAAAATGATAGTCAACTTAAAAAGTTGGGGCATCTCGGTGGTTCATTCAGTTAAGAGCCAATTCTCGAATTGGGCTCAGGTCATGATCTCAGGGACCTAGGATCAAGCCCATCAGGCTCCCTGCTCAGTGGGGAGTCTGCTTCTCCCTCTGCTCCTCTCCCCACTCATGTGTGTATGTGTGCTCTCTCTCCCTCTCAAATAAAATAGAACAACTCTTTAAAAAAATAAGAATAAAAATAGTCTTATGACCCCATCTGCATGCAAAATCCCAATGCCCCAACAAGCACCTGTAAACATTTCTTGGGGTTACTACTATAATTGTAACTCACATGCTTATCTTACCATTTCTTACCAACTCTAGACCTTCATAAATAGTCTACTTCTTGCTACCTCTTTCCCTTCCCCACAAAGTTTTATTAAAGTTTTATTAAAACCTTTTATTAAAACCGAATGACCTCAATCACTTAAAATAACACATTTAAGCCACTATTGTTGTCCATATAGTTTAGAAGCCTATCTGGACTCCATCACTGTAAAATGAGGAAATTAGCATGTGAATCATCTCTGTGGTACGAACCACAGAATCCTCTTTCTGCATTCAGGCTTCTGCCACGCTAGCTGGTAACTTGATTTTGCTTTCAGCAAAAAGTGCAAACGTCTTGACAGTGAGGATCTTTCATGCTTTCTTTGTCTGTAAATAGGGTGTGAAAAGTTAATGGCATTTTAATATTCTATATTAAATTATATATATAATTTAATATATATCATTTGCTATAGACCAGAGTCTTGCAGTGAAGTCCATAGAAAGAAGGAAATATAATCTTTGGCCGTGAACCTGGGCCACCTGAAGAAGAATGGGCTATTCACCTCCCTTCTGCTTCAGGAGTTGACAAGTTCTTAACAGTTTTTATTTGCTTCTCATTGAGACCATCACTTTCTACAGCCACTTTTTAGTTGTGCTTTTGTTTTTCCTGGGGTTTCTAATTCTTTTTTCTTATTGACAAAAGAAGGCTGTGGTTCCTTCTTCACCGTCTGTCTTCATTCGTTGGGCTTCTTAATCCTGCGCTCATTGACTGTGTGCACGCCCTACCCCCTCCTTTCAGATCTGCTATGCCCCTGACACCTGGGACTTCCATCCATCGCATGCCTGGATTAACTCCCTCTTTCTAGAGTCCCATGATTTCCACTTTCTTGGATTTTTTTTTTTTTTTGGCTCCCCTAAGTATACCTTAACAGTTTTTCTTCCTAGAAAGCACATCGATTTTCTGAGACCTTACATGTCTGAAAGTATTTTTATTTGGCCCTTATCTGATGATAGTTTGGCTGAGCATAGAGTTCTGAAGTCTTGCCATTTCTTCTCTGGGCTTAGAAAAGCCATGCTCCACTGTCTTCTAGCATTCAGTGTTACTGATTTAAATGTTTAATGCCATTATTATTTTTGTTCATTTGCAAAAATACCCTTTTTTTTTCTGCCTAGAAGCCTCATCTTGGAGGGTCTTCATGAAGACGTATCTAGGTGGCTTTATCTGCTGTACTTTGCGTTGTAATCAATTTATTCTGATTTGCCACTGGTAGAGTCTTTAAACCCTAAAGACTTTTGCCTTTCTTAGCTTGTGGCCATTTTCTTCTGTTATGTGACTGATTTTTTTTCTTTCCTCTCCCTCCTTCCTGGATCCTGTTAGATGCCAAGCCCACTGAATTCATCCTCATGTCTCTTCCTCTGATATGTCCCATCTTTTTGACTTCTTCCTCTGCATTCTGGAAAGTTTATATTGCTTTTAACTTTAGACCTCCTATTACTTTTCTTTCCCCAATCATATGTTCTATGTTCCAGAAAACATTGTCTTCTGATTACTTAATTTTCATATCACCTAGTGTTGTGTGGATAGGATGTGCTGTCTTTTTCAAATCAGTTATTTGAAATTTTTAAAGTTATTTCCATTACCCTAGATTACCTTCATTTCCCTTTCTAAAAGTTTGCTCTTAGTTTATCTGGGTCCTTCTTTCCCATGGCATTGGATTGTTTCAAATATCTACTGATCCCCAGTTATCTATACATATTTTTAACAAAGGACTTTGCTGGTTAATAAAGGTGACTTACATGGGTAGGTTAGTATTCCCAGGAGACCTCTCCTGTGAAACAGGGGTGGGTGTGCTGACTGACAACTCCCAAGTTTATTAGCCAGTCAGGCACCTGGCAGGCCCAGCTGTATGGTAGATGAGTAGGATCTGGTGGGCAGTGTGGGGGGGGGGGGCTCCCCCAGGGCTGTAGAAGGAGGGTTTCACTACAGGTGTAACCCCTACATTCAAGTCCTAGTCTTCTCCAAGTAGGTTGTTCAGTTTTATTAGAGGACTATTTTCTGTTTGGGGCCTAAGGACAAAACAACCTTGGGCCAATTGACCAGCTGATTGGGAATTGGAATAGGGACCAATGGTTGCCTACACAACCATTAAATCAGCTTTCTGAATTCTGTGTTACAACCAGTCCTGCTCTTGGCACCAACCAGCTCCAAATTAGACATCTCGGTCTGGGAGGCCCAGCTCCGTGCCTACCTGGAGGGCAGCATTTTCTCTGATCTTTATGCAATCACTCACTTCCGATTTTCTAGAAATATGTCAAAATCTCTGGTTCTGCTCTTACCCCCATTCTTCATCTGCATGGACTTTTCCCTCCAGCTACCTTCTCACATATCCCTGGCATCTGGGGAGGGAGAGGCCTTCGTATTCATTTTACTTTTCTGAATTCTCTATAATGAGTATCTGTTATTACATTCACAATAAAAGGTACAACAAGAGCTATTCTTAAAATGGAAGGGATTTAGAAGTACTGAGCCAAAAACAGAAGCATCATGACAGTATTCTGTATGGACCATTCCAGCCCTGAGCAAGAAACTGCTTTCCTTCAGTACTTGTAGCTGAATGATGAAGTGGCTGGAGAATCTTGTCCTAGAGCCTGTGTCTCTCTTACGCTTTGTACGCCCCCAGGCTGAATTAGAGGTGTTGTTAATGCAGCACGAGCATGAAATGCAAAGCCTGCTATGAAGCAGGTGTGTCCGTGAGTGGCTGCGAATGGCAGGCACTCACTCACCTGCTGCTGGGTGGACTCAGGCGCGTGCTTCGCTGCTCTCACTTCGGGCCACTCGCTCACCCCCAGGCACCTTGCAGGCGCTGTGTTTGTTTGTTTAAAGAGAGACTGTCTTTCCTAACAGCAGAGGTTTGGAGGAAGGGAGGAACAGAGCAAAGGGCTCACGAAGAGACCATTGGCAAAGTGCCTTTCTGTGCATGGTAATTGTGTCTGCGCCAGCCCTGAAGGCCCTGGGACAGGGTCACTGCTGCTGGGACCGGAAGCTGTGGCGTCACTGGCAGCCTCCTGGGCTGAGTGCTCACTGCCACTAGGGATGGGACTGGCACTGTGACTCTGGCTGTGGCTGCGGCTCCGCTGACCACCCCCATCTCTGCCACTGTCTGAATCTCTGTCACCGGCACGGGCTGGCCTGCGTCCTCAGCACCAGAGTCAGCGTCATGTTCCAAGTCTACATCCCTGATGAATATCTCTTTGTCTGGGCGGCCTGGGCCTCGTCCTCACTGCTGTCGTCCTGGCTGCCACCGCCCTTGTCACTCACCTCGTCCCTGTCAATGACAGCTCTTCTGGGCTTGGCCGGTCACCAGCTGAGGTGAAAGGGGTGCTCGGGCCAAGTGTCTCTCGGCACCCCGAAGACCAGCTCGGTCTTGACCATGTGATAACAAGGTACAGGACTTCTAAGAGCTCCATGAGAGGGAGCTGTCTTTTTGCCCACTGGTCCCTGTGGTCCGAGCAAGTCACAGGCCGGCCTGGATGCAGGAAGTCAAGAGAGATGCTGCTCCACATCTTGACGGAAGGAGCTATGAAGTCCGGTGGCAACTCTCGCTGTCCACCACTTCATAATTCCAGTCTTTGTCTCTCATTTTGTTTTCTTATTCTGTGTCTTCCTCAGGCTTCTGAGGACCCAGTCTCTGGAATGGTTCTACAGTAATGTGAAGAGCCGCTTCAAACGCTTTGGCAGCGCCAAGGTCTTGAAGAACCTGTACCGGAAACACCGGCTGGAGAGTGGGGCGTGCTTCGACATTCTAGGTATGCTGGCGGACCGCTGCTCTGGGAGTCTTTGCGGGGCTGAGGGGATAGAAGGAGGCCTGGTTGGGAGGCCCTGGACACTGGGTGTCCTCAATGGGACAGAGAAAGTTGCTTAAATACGTGGCTCCAATGAGGAGCAGAAATAGGAGGACAAACACCAAAGATTCTGTGAAGTTTGAGTCATCTGGTTCCCACATCCCCAGTGGGCTGTTGGGTGCGTTAAGAAGACCAAAATATTTCTGTGTATTGTGGACATTTTAATTGTAGGCCCCTGGAAATCAAAGATTCTCGATCATCTCCCCCTATGGATGAAACACTGGGATGTCCTCTGTTTGATCACGTAGACTAGGCCTGCCCTCGGAGGGTATGCCCTCCACATCCTTCCCTCATTTCCCAACCTCCACTCACACCAGGCCCAGGACCTGATGTAATGGGAGAGTCGGGAAAGTACGGGCTTCTCTCCCAAGTAGCCTGGAGGGTGGATTCTGCCTTGCTGTTTTTATACACGTAAGACAACCAATGTAATTAGAAAGAGAAATTATCTTCTTTAGTTCTATTAGACTAGCCAGTAGAAAGAAATCATTGTCACAATATGAACATTCTGTCCTCTTTAAAAAGGGTGTGTTTTTTTTTTTCTCTGTCTAAAGGCAGATTTTTTTCATCTCTTTGCTGACACAGGTAAATGCTTTTTATCCACGAGAAAGGGGGGGTGGAAAAAAGATCTCCTCCGTCTCATTTGGAGCCTTTTCACTGTCATTATTTTACATTGTTGTATTCTCAATAAAGTCTTTGGCTGTGTCTTATCTAAAAATATGCCAGCCACTGAGACAGGGCGAAACAGGATGGAAGCATTAAACACAGAGAATCATTAGGGCCTTTTGTGGTGGTTGTTAGACTCTATCTTTCAAACTATTCAGGAAGCCTAAGCTACGAGAGCAGTGCTGAAGGCTTCCACAGATTATTTTTATCTTCTCTTTGCTGATTTCTCTAAAAAGTTTCTTCTCCAGGAAAGGAGGCAAAAGGAAGAAAGAGAGAGAGAGAATGAAAGAAAGCTTAAAAGTAATCTTATTAACAGTAGTTTTTCAAGCCAAAGACATATCTCAAGAAAGTTCCAGAATATTATTGGCTCACTTGTTTGCGTCCCATCCTTTCTTTCCTCTCACGTATGGCCTCAGGTCTGTTTTGTGTACCCCCTTACGTGTCACCAAATTTCAGACCTCATAGGTGTTCTGCACTGCTTCATGAAAGATGAGGGGAAAAGCAAACATACCGGGAATCCTACAGAGCAGGGCACAACTCTGATCTCTTCTTCTGTCTCTCTCGGGCCCCACAGGTGGATCAGGTGGATGGGAGCCCGAAGTGGGCCAGCTCAGGGCTTTGAAATTTTCAAGTGTCATTTTCTGAGGAAAACCACTTACTGGGAATAACTGTCTGCCTGATGGAAGCAGATGTGGATTCTGGGCCCTCTGTGATTCAGCAGCTCTTTCATTTGGCCTCAATTCGGCACTAGCTGCATTGCATTCAGGGGATGGTCTACAAGCCATGTGAGCACTAGCTTCATCCGCTCTGTGTTCCCAAAGCATGGCTCAACACCTGGCAAAGCCTACATCCTTTGTTTGGCACCAGTTTGATCTTAGAAGCATTCTGTGGGTACCAAGACCCTTCACTGAACTATTAGAATCTATTGCTTTAATATGGTTAGTATCCATTTAAACTAAGACTTCCTTTTGATAAAAGTGAAGGGAAACAGTCTGTGAGGTGATATTCAAGCCTGTTAAGCCATGATCATAAAACAGTGAGATTTATTCTACACACCGCCTAGAAAATTTAGTCACCCCGCAAGTATGGGCAAATTCTCTGGGGCAGAAGTGGCCTCCTGGCTATGTCACCTGACTGGGGAGCCCTCAGTCTTAGCTCCACCTGTCACCCAGCACCCTCTCATCATTGTCCCTGCCATCCTCAATCCTGACTACACATCAGAATCACCTAGGGGGCTTTAAAAAAAAAAAAAAAAAAAAAAAGAACCCAGTGCCCAAGATCTGCCATGCTCTGCCACTTACTTCTGTATCTGTGGAGATGGGCCCAGTACAGGTATTTCTCTAGGTTATTTTAAGGCACAGCCAAGGTGGAGAACTCCAGTTAGCACTTGACCATAATTGGGGCAGTATCATTCTGAATAAGATGGCTCCATCTTCAACTCTGGCTAAGGGCACTTGTTTGCCGAATTTGGGTTGTCAGAACATTATACACAGCATCTACGGTGTGCAGGGCACATGCTCTGCTCCCAAACTGTTGAAGTAGAACCCCTTGTACCTATGAAATATCTTCACCCCTGGACCAGCTGTAGTCTGCCTTGACACATTCAGTCCATTGAAAATTCGTGAAAGTTCAGGAAGTTCACAGACTCTTCTGGGCCAGCCATTACATGCATACCCTGCTCTGCTCTCTGTCCTTCTGACCCTCCCAAGCTAGGCTTACTCCTCCTGCAGCCCATATCAGGTGACCAGGAGAGGCCAAGCCTGAAAGGAGAACCATTAGTTCCACCAGGTAAATCTAAGACGTATTCATGACTTCAATAAACATTCAGTAAACATTTATTGAATACCCACTATGTGCCCACCTGGTTTAAGAGTGACAAGATGGGGGGCACCTGGGTGGCTCAGTGGGTTAAAAGCCTCTGCTTTCGGCTCAGGTCATGATCCCGGGGTCCTGGGATCGAGCCCCGCATCTGGCTCTCTGCTCAGCGGGGAGCCTGCTTCCCTTCCTGTCTCTCTGGCTGCCTCTCTGCCTATCTGTGATCTCTGTCTGTCAAATAAATAAATAAAATCTTTAAAAAAAAAAAAGAGTGACAAGATGGGCAAGATCCTGCCATCTGGGCGTCAATATTCCAGTGGAGAATATAGATAAATTAGTACATTAAAAAAAAAAAAAAGTGTCCCAGGAGGCCTGGGTGGCTCAGGTGGTTAACCTGGGTGGTTAAGATGTCTGCCTTCAGCTCAGGTCATGATCCCGCGGTCCTGGGATCAAGTCCCTCGTCAGGCTCCCTGCTCAACCAGGACTCTGCTTCTCCCTCTGCGTGCTGCTCTCCCTGCTTGTGCTTTCTCTCTGTGACAAGTAAACAAAATCTTTAAAAAAAAAATTTTTTTTAAATAGTGCCCATGGTCATGTGTGCTCACATGGGACATCTGATAGATTCAGCATGACTTTTTTTAAGATTATTTACTTATTTATTTGACAGACAGAGATCACAAGTAGGCAGAGAGGCAGGCAGAGAGAAAAGAGGAAGCAGGCTCCCTGCTGAGCAGAGAGCCGGATGAGGGGCTCGATCCCAGGACCCTGAGATCATGACCTGAGCCAAAGGCAGCGGCTTAACCCACCGAGCCACCCAGGTGCCCCCAGCATGACATTTTTAACAGTGACCCTAGAAAGGAGCATGACATGAAAAAATAAAAGTGGTCATTATTAAGTGGTCATCATTAAGCAGTTGGATAAATAGCATATGCTTTCATTTAGTATTCAATAAATAAATGAGAGAAATAAACCCTGTTTTTACTCATGAATACTCTGTAGCTATTTTTGACATGATTCCTGAAAAGGCTCTATTGAGTTTTTCATCTGGGATTTGACTGACAAACATAGTCTTTTGACAATGCTGGGCCATGTGACATCAGAGGTTCTTCCAACTCATGAAAGACATCACGTGTCATCTGACCGCTGTGTCATGCTTTTCCAGAACAGTTCAGCCACTCTGTGCCATTCCGAAATGGCACTGAAGCTCTCACCTGTGAATTTCAAGGGAAACAGGGAGAAGCGCTGTCCCAGAAGGTTTAAAATTATGCAGAACCAGAGCTTGTCCTCTGGGCAGCTCAGTCTCCCAGTGATGTTTCCAGATCTTCTTTCTCCTCATACTCTCCTCCATGCTCCCCCACTCTCTCCACAGAGGACCTCACCTCCTCCTTCACAGGGCAGACAATATGTACCCCTGCACTGGATCCTGTCACCTTCCAGGAAGGTCTCAAGGTCACACATCCCTTCCCTCTTACTGAGCCAGCCTCTCTTTAACTGGTTCCTTCCTATTGATTTACTGGCTTTATGTTGCTGTTGGAATAAAGATCAAAACGGGGTACGGTCACCATGATACGCATGGTGTGGATCTCCAAGCCCAGCCACTCTGCCTCGCGTTCAGGTCCCCAGATGCACCTGCCACCCTCACCGCCTGTCACGTGCAAACTGTCTGCTCTGCCCCAGACACTCTCCCACCTCCCCGCACCTCTTTGGCTCATTACTCACTGTCGCTGCTAGACACATTCACTGTACCATGAAACGCCCAATCAGAGCATTTAACATCTCTATAACTTTACATTGGTTTGTGTTAGCCTTTGACTGATGAATTCTTTCCCATTCCATCAAGTTTGTCAAGGCAGTGAGGATTTCTGGCTTTGGTCACCCATATACTAACACCCAGGTCAGAGTCTGGCACCTACTATAAACACCTGTTCATAGACTCTTTGCTGGATGGATGAATCAATGCTGGATGTAGCCACACCAAACGG
Source organism: Meles meles (assembly GCF_922984935.1). Taxonomy (NCBI): domain Eukaryota; kingdom Metazoa; phylum Chordata; class Mammalia; order Carnivora; family Mustelidae; genus Meles; species Meles meles. The sequence continues at coordinate 29,823,554 of NC_060069.1, read as the reverse complement.
AAATATCTGTGCTTGGAACCAGAGCTTGGGGTTTGCAGAGATGACTTATCTTAAAGCCTTTTAAGTGAGGAAACGGAGACTCAGAAAGACAAAGCCACTGGCTCAGCGTCACAGAGCTAGAATAGGGAAGGCCGGCTCAAAGGACACAAACGCAGAGAAAGGGATATGGTCAGACTGATGAGCCATGATAGGCTACACATTAATGGCCTATTTCATAAAGGAGCTGTCTACTAAACCTGCCTCAAATACCTACAGAAGTTACCCCTAGGGTTCCCACGGGGGAGCCTCCATCACAGCCCTTCCAAGAAAGCACAGCATCTATTACATGTATTGAAGGCCTGTTGCTTAGTTCGACAGAGCATCGATGGCATTTGCCCCCTTTTGAGCTAAGGCACATGGACCCATATTTATTTTCTTGGTTCTGCCAAACAGCGTTTTCCATCAACATCCAATTCAAAACATTTTCCTTGAGCCACCTTCTGTGTAGGTGCTGTGTTGGGTCCTGAGGATACAATACAGAGTTGAAAACAATCCGTCCTCTCCACCTGCAGAGATCTCATAAAAATCCCCAACTTGAAAAGGGGCTTTTAAAAGGTCTTAGCCAGCTGCTGTTCCCAGCCTGGAATTAAGATTAGGTTGTGTATTTGATTCAAGGAAGACCAGAGGAGAGGCAGTGGGCCTTGAAAGATCAAACGCCATGGGTTGACCTTACCTCACTCTGGGCTTGTTTCACATGGACTCCATTCTGTGGGAGAGTAGGGTGACAGTTAAATCAATAGCTAAAGGCAACTGTTTGGGTCAGTGCCATAGACGGCAGCTAAAGACCAAACCCACAGCATCATGAGCTCTTACTTTCTCTCTTTCTAGAAAGGAAGCCAAGTGTCAGAGAGGTTAAGTAATGTGCCTGAGGTCACACAGCTAGTACTTTGCAGGTCCAGGAAATGACACCCTTACATCTCTCCGGCTTCGATCTATTGTTCTCTCTTTGATTCCACATTGCCTCCAAAGAAGGTACTGGAAGAAAATCGAGGGAGGCAGCAGTGTGACACCAGGAATCACTGAGAGGAGAAAAAGGTGACTCATCAAAAGCTGTAGCATTATTGTGGAGCCCATGGATTCTCGAAATATCTGCAAGGCTGGCTTCATCAGAGTGGGTCGTGGTAGTCTGCCAGGGCTGTGACCATGCACCAGTCCTCACGGGGGACCTGTGATAATCCCATTCTCTCTCCCACTCCCTCCCTCCCTTCAGGAGGAAACTTTTTCGAGGCAAACCTGGAAAACGAAGGAAGTATTTCGGGAAGTGATTCAACATTTTATAGACAGTCAGAAGGTAAGTTTACTTAAGAGTTTGCAGCTAATGGGAGGTTGAAGGAATAGAAGCACCTTTAGAAACTCGGGGTCTCCCAGTTGCGTTGTAACTGCTAGACACAACCCCTTCTTACCGGGTGGGAGTCTCCCGGGGTCTTCTTGTTGTTGCCACTTGTGTGTATCCATATCAAAATTGGTGAGTACAGTCAAGGTGTGGCCGAGAGCAGTGCATTCGCTACTTTATATCCCCTGGTGAGGATCCATCTTCCAGAGCTAGAATATAATAATGAATACACTTGTGTAGTTCATATTAAAATATTCATAGAAAGAATGTATCATGTACTGCTTCACTGCTCCTTCTTTATACTAGTATCATAGTCCCCTGAGAGTAGAAGTTAAAAGCAAAACAAACTGATGGTTTCAAATTAAACCTTTTCCATCATTTCAGCTCCTTCTCCAGAGTGCTGGACCTTTAAATCCTCATGAGTCACCTGCTTCTAGGGCCCTACAGACCCTCTCCATGCTCTGTATTCTCTCCTTCAGGTGTCTTCACCTGGATGTCCCGTCCTCCATCATTGCCGCCTAGAACTTCTCCCCAGGGTACGACACACTCCTACGGGCTCCAGGCACCTCCATTCACTGCTGAAGCTGAAATGCCCAGCACTGATTTCAGCCCAGAGTTCTAGACTCAGATTTCTCAAGCTTGTATCAAGCCCTGTAGATCCTACAGAGATCCTAGCCTCTGCACATCCTAATCAAGCTCTCAGTCACCCAAGTTCCTAGCAGCTCTTTCTCCCAATTGTGTCCTTCTCTTCCTATTCTGACTTCCATGGCCAGAGAGCCTCCTGCCCACAATTCCCCTGTATTAATCTTACCTTCAGGGACCATCTGTATACACCAGAGTTCTCCAGAGAAGCAGAACCAATAGGACACACACACACAGCTTTATTTTATTTTAGGGACTTGGCTCCCACCATTGTAGGGCCTGGTAAGCCCAAAGTCTATAGGGTAGGTCAGCAGGAGGAGCTGGGGACAGAAGCCAATGCTTCAGTCTTGAGACAGGCTTTCTTCTCTGGGAAACCTTAGTTTTGTTTGTTTGTTTGTTTGTTTGTTTGTTTGTTTGACACAGAGAGAGAGAGATCACAAGTAGGCAGAGAGGCAGGCAGAGAGAGAGAGGAGGAAGCAGGCTTCCTGCTGAGCAGAGAGCCCGATGCGGGGCTCGATCCCAGGACCCTGAGATCATGACCTGAGCCGAAGGCAGTGGCTTAACCCACTGAGCCACCCAGGCACCCCGAAACCTTAGTTTTTGCTCTGAAGGGCTTTGTTCTCAACTGCATGAATAAGACCCACCCACATTACCTCAAGAGCAATTTCCTTCCCTTAAAGTCAAGTATCATAGATATTAACCACATCCACAAAATACCTTCATGACAACACCTAGATTCGTGTTGGATTAAATCACTGGGTATGACAGCCCAGCCAGGATGATGCCTACAACTGACCATCCCATTGTCTACCGGTCCTCCGAGCTTCGGTCACTCTGCCTCGCCTCCTTCTCCTTCCTCCACACCCCTGCCAGTCGTTCCCTCTGCGGCACCAACCTGAGTCTTCACTTTCAACCAAAACATCTTGAGTTCACCCTCATCCAGAAGTCATGAGTATAGCGTTCCAAGCCTCTGGGTTATGGCTCCAGGCTCTTACTGGCCAGGGATCTGTGGAACTGGGGAATGATACCCACCACAGGTCCTCCCGCAAGCCTCTTAGCATAAGTGCCTGCTTATCCCATAGCCTGGGGAGCACAGGAGAGCATGGACTTGGCTTGTCCATTGGGGCATCCCAGGGCTAGCGAGGGCTTGTGAGAAAAATATGTTGATTGGTATCTTGATTGGTATCTTGAAGAAGAGACACGGGAGATACAAGTGTCTATCTCTAGGGAGCACTTGGTGTGATGACAACCTCAATTCTGTAGACTATACCTGTAGAAACACTGGGAAAGCTGCGTGTTCAGTCGGCCACCCTGGGGCGCACAGAGCCCTGACGTGACTGTCATCATAGCCAGCTTTCGATGGACCCGTCAGCTTGCCGGATCTCTTTGAGCATCCCTGGGTTGGTTTTGGAGATTTTACTATGTTTGCCAGATGCCACTTTCTGTTCACAGATGTGTCTTGAGGAACCTGCAAAGCTTGAATCAAGGTTTTTTTTAATTGAGGGATTGATTAATGAGTGAATTGATGTATTTATGCTTAGTCTCATTCTACAGAGAGTTTGAGGCAGCTCTCAGGAGGTTTGCATGTGTTAAATAATGCATGAGAAAGAGAGTATAAATGGAAATAGGAAGCTGAAATCTGGCCAAAGGAGGCATAGGCATGTAGCCCCTGCAGACCTGTGTTGCTGGGCCTGATGTGAATTGGGCTTCTGGGGCAAAGGGAGGGATGATTGAAATTCTCACCTTCAAGTAATAAGCAAAGATCAAGTTTCTGGGAAAGCAGAGCTCTTCCAAGCACTCAGCTCCAAAAAGAATTTTGTCACCTGCAGAAGCCTCTGACACGGGGATGTTTCCTTCCACCTGTTGCCGTTTGCAAAAAAATATGCTCGCTAAAAATATGCTAGCGTTATTTTTCTAAGGCATGTGAGCTTGTATTTGTCTCACTTTTGTAGTTAAAATCAAGGGCTTTTGCAGACAGAGTCCTGGGCTCAAGCCTCATCTCTCCTCCTGTCACACTGAGTTGCCTCAGCCAAGTTATTTGACCTCTCTGTGCTTCAGTTCTGTTGTCCGTTCGATGGCACCCACTCAGTGGACTGTGGTCCAAATGAACTGTGGCCACGCACATGACACTCAGCCTGGGGCCGGCAGGTAGTCGCGCTGGGTGAGGTTGGCCAGCGCTGTTGTTCTTGACAATATTGGCTTAGAGTCTAAACATTGCTTCCACGGGTTTTGTCTTTGCATTAAACCATGTGTACTGTCCAATGCCCTTAGAACATCAAATAATTTTCATCCCTATCTTCACAGTGATATGTGAAATGCACAAAATAACACATAACCTTCATCTGAGAAAGCAGATGAAAGAGCCGTTATTTCTTTATATGAAGCCCTTCTAGGAGAGCAGTTATCTGTAAGGCAGTCTGCATGTCGAGAGGGACTGCGTGTGATGCAGTCATGCTCTCTCAGAGTGACTTGGCTGGGAGATAGTCTTTCTGGTTCCGCTGGAAGCAACTCCAGAGTCTCGGACAGACATCCAGCTGAGATGGGGACAGGAGGGATCTGAGGAGTATATTCAGAGGAGGAACACTTGGGCCAAGCCTTGGGGGCCCCAGGAACCAGCTCAGGTATGGAGCAGGGACCAGAGGTAAAAAGGCCAAGATATAGGACCCATGAAGGGAGAGACGGTAACTCTCAAAGAATCACGATTTCTTGTGTCTGGGGTTGTGGGGGAGGGGGAAACTGAGGCAGGGGAGAAGGGCTGGAGCTGGTGCGCCAAGCTGAGCAATGGGGAAATTAGCCCCCAGCCCCTGCAAGACTTAATTAAACAGAAGAACTAAAGTGGAGCAATCATTTTACTTGTCTTTGCCTTTCAGAAAGTGGTCTGTGTTCTGTTTACTCTATAGGACACAGCATGATGGACACCTTGGCTGTCGCCCTGCGGGTGGCTGAAGAGGCCATCGAGGAGGCAATTTCCAAAGCAGAAGCATACGGGGACAGTCTGGTATGACTCCCTTGTCCTTGCTGGGAGGAGGTGTGGGTCAAGGTCCTGGCTGCCAGAAGAGAATCCAGATTGTCCAGAAACCAGCCTCACAGTGGCTGTCCTTGACAAGAGTGGGGCCCACCCTCCCCCTGCCTCTGTGGTCAGGACTCCCAAGACAGGGATGGCCACATCCCACAACCCACCCACCCACTGCAGCCATTCTCTTCCCTCCCTCCGCAGGACAAGCAGAACGAGGCGAGCTACCTGCGGGACCACAAGGAGGAGTTGACCGAGGAACTGGCCACAACTATCCTGCAGAAGGTAGGTGGGCCCTGCATCCCACCATGCCATTCACCCCTCCCCACCCCTCCCCATCCCTCCCCACCCCTCCCCACCCCCGGCCGGATCAGAGCCTTAGCCGGTGGAAGAGCAACCGTGGGCCCCGCTGTTGTCTTGGGCACCATTTCTGGGCCACATCACCTTTCCCTTTTGTGCTCCGGGAGCCACTGCAGAGAGATTGCATGGCGCTGCAAAGTCTGAGTGGTCCAGTGGGGTCGCCTTTAGGGATCGAGCTGGCAGGTAAGGAGCCAGGAACTCAGCACTGAGCAGGTTACTCACCATCTTCCTGTTTCCTAGCCTCCCTGCTTGTGCGTGTTTGCATGTGTGAGCATAGGTGTGTCCTTCTCACAAGTCTCCGTCTCCTGCTGACCCGCAGTCACCTCCTGCTACCTCCATGCCATAAACTGTCCCTTGCATGGAGTATCCGTTCATTACTGTGGAGAAGCCAACCGCCCCAGACCTCTGTGTCTGCGAACAAGGATGATTTCTGGGATGCCACACGCAAGTCTCTGACACCACCTCAAGTGTCCTGCAGCTCCGTTCTGACACTATCAGAGTTAACAAGGACCTCACAAGTTAAGGGCTCAGCCCCACCAGAGAACCCCCACTGCAGATACCAGGGACAGGTGTCAGGTATCCCCAAGTTACCACACTAATGTCCAGTCTACTCCAAATTCAGGGATTCCCATGATCATGATTGCCCTCAGGTGGGATAATTTGCTAGAACAACTCACAAAACTCAGCAAAGTGCTGCATTTCCAAAGGCGGATTTATCATAAAGGATACAAACGAACAACCAGATGAAGAGATGCGCAGGGTAACAAGGCTGGGGAGGGGGTGTGCAGACCTCCATGCCCTCTCCCTCTGGGGCACTGCCCTCCCAGTGACACCTGGTGTCTGCCTCAGCCCGGGGCCCACAGCCACGGTGGCCCCCCCGCCCAGAGGTAGAAGGGGGAGCTGAGATTTCCCCAGCTTTGAGTTGGCTCATTAGCATAACAAAGACACTCCCAGGGTTTTTGGGCTCTGTGCCAGGAACCAGGGCCAAAGACCAAATGTATGTTTTATTAGAGCTCAGTTTCTTTCTCGCTCATGCATCCACTCCCGGCTCATGCTGTGGGTTGGGCTCAAGTCCACACTGTGTGTTCACTGGGGCTACTGGGGCAAGGACCCAGGGCAGGAGCACAGGAGAGGAAGAGGAAACTGCCATATGGACTAAGGCCCAGGCTCAGTCCTGACCTCTGTGGTTACCCACTTCCTCCTCACCTGTCACTAACCAAAGCAAGGCACCCAGTCAGCCCACTGCCACAGGCTTATACTTATTGTCCCCTTCCTGGGACAGACGCAGAGTCACATGACAAAGGACTGCATGCAGGGAGCAATGAACTCGTTCAGTCTTCCGTTTTGGTCACAAAATCCATGTCCCTTCTGCATGGCCCACACAGAAGATCCCCACTAATCCTCCAGAGAGCCCCAAATGTCTCATCCAACCCACAGTTCAAAGTATATTCAATCCAGATTCCAGGGCTTTTACGCTGGAGACCTAGGAACCAAGGAAACACGTTATCTGTCCCCATATGTCCAACACACACTGTCGGGGTCAGACCCCCGGGCAGCTGGCTGGCTCAGGATGTGACCAGTCCCCAGCAATCCCAGAGCCCAGGGAGGTGGGGGCACACCTTGGTCAGGCCCCCCCATCTGCCCCAGGGCATAGCACCTCAGTTCCTTGCTCTCCCTACTCAGCCTCCCACTCTCATCTTGTCTGGGCTACAAGGGCATTGAAGAATAAACCCAGATTGGTGGCTCAGAAGTCTTCTCAGCTGCCTCTAGGAAGTCAGGAGCCCAGACACCACTGTACAAATAGATTCATTCTCTCCGTGTGGCTGTGCCCAGCACAGCAGGTGGTACAAATGAGCCATCAGCTCCTGGCTCTTGGAACCTGCCCCCTTCACAGACCCTGCCAATGCTTCCTGAAACCGGGATTTACAGCCAGAGACTGCAGGTTCAAAAGACAGCTCCACTATTTACCAGCTGTGCAGCCTTCACTGGTAGCTTAACTTCTCTGAGCCAGTTTCCTCATCTGCAAAATGAGGAGCCCATAGTTCTTAAGATTATTTTGAGGATTAAATGCGGTGGAATGCATACAGTGCCTACCACAGTTGGGCCTGTGGTAGGCATTTAATGAATAGAAGTTGTAAGCATCATAAAAGGATGATTTACAAAATGTAAGGTGTTGTTCTGTTTTACCCTCAGACATAACTGAAACAGATGGGTATGCTGTTGAAACTAAGTTTTTCTGTGGCTGAAACACATCCCAGAGATGCTTCAGGTTGCTCCACATAGCACCTGAAGGCCTGGCCAGTAACCTGCCCCCTTTTGTCTCCCGACCCCCTCCCCAGATCATAAGGAAACAGAAGAGCAAGGGCGAGCAGCAAATGGAAGAAGAGCCAGAGTGGTCGCAGCCCCAGAGCTGCATGGCCCAGGCAGCTGACCAGGGGACCGCCACGCCCCCAGGAGGCCCCCGAGCTCCCTGCACCCTCTGGGTGAGTCCCCAAGCATAATCCTGCCCCCACCACGCACTGGTGTCCTGCCCAGGCGCTGATCAGAGCTGGTGCCCTAGACGTGGGCCACCATTCTCAACCGCTAGTAGTTGACTCCTGTACCCACCCGACTGGGTAAAGGTACCTGAAGGGGGGCGGGGGGGGGGGGAGAAACAGAGAAAAGTGTATGTGATGGGGGCCGGGAGGGGACAGAGGGAGTAAATACAGAACAGCCTCCTGAGGATATGCAGATGGCTTTTTATGCAGGACCCATTTAGGAAAAATAAAGGTGTCAATAGGCATTTTAAAATTCATTCCAAAAAGGGTTGAACTGTTCCTTTGAAAAGAACAGCTTTATGAGGCCCTGGGCTTCCTTCCTTCCACCCCTTGCTTTCCCGAACCCCAGCTGTGAGAGTGAGATCACCATGCCATCTAAAGCACCGAAATGGCCACCTCTGGACATGGGCGGGGAGTCGGGGAGTGGCCCAGCCCTTTGTCCATCACCTTGAAATTAAGCCAAGGGCCGCAGCTCAAAGCACAGGGCCCTTGCTGTGACCCCAGAGTTGGAGCCTGCTTGTGTCTATGGTAGAACCACCACGCCTGAAAACTCCTCTGCCTGTCGAAGTGGCCCCAGCAGAAGACGTGGGGTCTGGGAAGGCTGGAGGCTGAGGCCAAGGAGCCGGGCCTTCTGTGCGGAGATTATGCCCAAAACCCAGGGACTGGTTGGCAGGGCTTGTCTTCCAGCAGTGGTAGGAGCCCACGGTCCCAGCCTGGGCATGAGGTCAGGACCACGCACACAGGTGCCGTTTAAAACTGGCAAGTCAGAGACAGGAAGATCATCAACACGTGTTTCCCCCACTCCTCCTGGGGGTCAGGGGCGTTCCTCCCCTCTGTGAACAGATTGATAAAAACGGGTGTGCAGCCCAGTTGCGTGGTAGGCATGCGGTCCCAGAAGCGATGCCCGGTAGCCTCACCATGTCAGTCCTCCCCATGTCCTCGCCAGCCACCAGATGCCCGGGGTAACAGGGAACATCTTTATGGCTTTATCGGGGAGTTAGCGTCACTGATTTATTGGCAGAAACTTCCGTTGTCAGCATGCCCGTCCGCTTACGTTACTGCTGCCATTGTGCACCTAAACAGGAGCCTCGGTCCAGGCCGCCGGGACTGAATAATCCGGTTAGCGAAGCAGGCCGAGGTACCAGTCCGCCCAGGGCTGTGGGTGCTCCGCTGAATGGCTGAGACTGGAAAGGGACTTGGGACTCAGCAGAGGGAGAGCCCCATGACCTTCAAATAGCCTGTCATTCAGAGGTTTCACTAACTCGTCCTGCTGCTGCGAGCTCAGGCTGCGTGCATGGTGTCACCCTGCTTTCCAGGGAGTCTTTTGGGAGCATTTTCTGAAAGAGTCAGGCTTGGGGGGGGGTCCCTAGGAGGTGTGAATCCCCCCAGTCTCGGCATTTGACCAATACTTCCTCTGTGTAGACTTTCTGTGCAGATGGTGTTCATACATATTACTTCATGAGATCCACGCAAGGGCATCCTGGGTTCTCCCCATTTTACAGAGCAGTAAACTGTGGCCTCCCTAGCCTGAGCCATTGGAACTGAGTTGAGGGGTGGGGCAAGACCAGAACCCAGGTCTTCTGGCTCCAAGCATTTCCTCCACTCTGTTCCTGTCTCCTGTGTCATGGGGCAGCTCTTGGATATGAAATGCCTGTTTTCCCACCAAATGTTCAGGGGGACCCCTTGTCATGCTTGCAGTTCAACCTAGAAACAGTATTCCTGCCACATCATTGAGGCTGGAGACACTCTGTGTGTCCGCGGAGATGTGGGACAGTGGGTTCTAGAATGGGTCCGGACAGTGGCACCCCTTTACCACAGGAGGACAGCAGCGTGCTTCCTGCACACCCCTTCATCAAGTACTGGGTGAAAGCAGCTTAAAGCAAACAGCAGTGATGCTTCCCAGGGGACCTCCCACTCAGCCCCTCAGCTGGCTGGAACGACCCTAGTCCACCTGGGATGCAGGCACACGGGGACCGTGGGTCAGTCACACAGGGTTCCCATTTGCTTTGCTAAAACAAACCTTCTCAGGGTTTCCTTTTCTCACCAGAAAATCTGTTTCGCCAAACACCTGCCTCCCGCACATCCCAACTGTCACGTTGGTTTCAACAGCAACAGAGACAGAGCAGATGCATTTCTTACTTATTTGTCCTGAAGCAAATGACAGAATATGATTTATTTCTAGATTTTGATATAGGATAAGGCCTAATGGAAGTCCCTTTCCCACTGCAGGTATCCTTTGAATCTCAGGTATACTGTGCTTTGCAAGCCATGTCCACCTTCCTGGGGCTTGAATCCATCAGTGTGGGGAGGGGAGAGATCCTTGAGGCTATAGTTGGAGCAAAGCCCAGAAAAGCCACCGATATACCCCTTGGATAACACTTTAACCACCCAGATCACAGGGCCTGGCACCTTACAGAGGGGACAAGATCATCCACTTGCTCCTACTGCTAATCCTTCCATCCTTAACTTTGATGTTTGATCAGAGAAGTCCCCTCTTGGCCTCTCCGTGTGAGTTCTCCCTACGCTGTGATTTGCAATATGTAAACAGCATATTTTTGCCAACATTATCAGTCAGGGAGACGTGAATACTTTGGCTTTCTCTACGCACGCTTGTACTCATGGGAGCTGCCCCAAACAAAGCAGCCAGAACCCCGGCATAAAGAGAAATCCATCATCCAGTTGGGTCCCTGGCACGGTTTGCTCTTTTGAGTGGCCAGGATCGTTAGCCCCCCATTGTCCGTGGTCACGTATGTTCAGGAGATGGGCCAGCCCAGCCCTGGACATGTGATAGCCGTTTCTCAATACAGAGCCATGGCCACCTGATGGCACCATGTTGATTTGTGGGGATTTAGTGATAGCCTGGACTCGAACCCTTCCCCTTGGCTCCCAGGATACCTGTGAAGGAAGGAGACTGTGTGGATCCACACAGGGGTGGGTCCACCCCCTTGTGAAGGCCATTTGTAGCTCCTGGTTTGGTTTAAAGACAGCCACATGATAGAGCTTTTACAAAACCTTATTTGGAAGGAGAGTCTGCACCTTACCCAGCGCTCAGTGATAAGAGTGCATGGAATCTTGATTAGTAGCTGTTTAGAAAGGCTTACCCCAAGTTCTAGCTCTTCCAGCGACAAAGAGGCTGGCATACCTCCTCTGTGTGAGTGCTGTCCCATTGGGCTCCAACCCCATTAGCAGGCTAACCAGACAAGCTCACCAGCCCAGGCCCCTGAGAGGGCCTGCAGGAAAGGACTGGCTCCCTTCCGATGACCCTCACCCACCACTTCCCCCAATGTCTCAAGCCTTCCTCCCTTCGTCCTTGTCCTGTCCTATTGCCTTCCTCTCTTGTTTTCAGACCTTCATTTGATGCTACACGTGGGTCTTGACCCTTGGACAGACCCCAGCCTGACTTCCCTGGGCCAGGAACCCAAGCTCTTTCCCTCTGATCAGCACCAGTGGTCAGGGCCAGCCTGGGACCTCAAGTATTGGTACATCTGGGGGACAAAGGTCAGCCTCTCCAATGCGCTGTGCAGGATCTCACCTTGACGGCTAAGCCTATGCTTTCTCCCCACCCCTGGCCTGCACCTGGTCCCTGTCCCCTGTGGTGAAAGTCTGTGCTAACACCCACCATATCCCAGAGTTAGGGCCCAAGGGGGACTGACCCTGGTCAAGGCCACCATGTTGCACAACCATTGACCTAGAATCCAGCATGAGCAGTGCCCCCGGGTCATACAGCGTGATGACTGTGGTTCTAGCTGCCAGTGAACAGGAACAGGACTGGTTAAGGAGCAGGTACGTGTTTGCCCATCTCATGTTGTATCTTTGATATCTGCACCACAAGGTGCGGATATGGGTATTTTGGACCCATTTTATGGATGAGAAAACTGAGGCTAGAGCTTTACCATAAGTTGCGTAAGGCTCCACAGCTTGTGATTGGTGGCTCTGAGAGTTGAATACCTTTCTCCTCTTCCAAAGCCCTTGATCTAGCTTCTTCCTCTATGAAACGAGATCAGCAGATTCAGCGATCTCTCAGGCCTGAGACTGCACTCTCCAATGCAGTGGCTTTGAGACACAAGTGACTATTCAAATTTAAATTAATTAAAATGAAATAAAGTTTAAAACCCAGCTCCTCCATTGGACCCGCCCTGCTCATTTGCACCATCACCAGAGCCCCAGTCCAGGGATTCCAACTCATGGGGTCTGGAGTGGAGCCTGGGCATCCCGAGTACCTGCCTGACCCAAACCTTCCCTGGTGAGGCTAATGGGCTGCAGGCTTAAGGATAGCTCTTCCTCTCTTGAGGAGGACTCCCTGACCTCCCGCTGCAGAGGCCATAACCCTGTGGCTTCCAGGCAATGCCTCCCCTTTTTCCTCAGTTCCCTAACAACCTGGACCCCTCTAGCCCAGGGCATAACTATGCAGAATCTCAGAACACTTCAGGCCCTGCTGCTTGGCTTAACTTTGAAACCCAAACTCAATCCATGCCCTGCAGACAGGAGTTCTCCTCTGTTCTCTGGAAAGAAACTTGAATGTGTTCATTCTCTTGTTAATTTCCTTCCTTACTGTGTGATTCTCCAACAGTAGGGGGTCTGTGCCATCCAGCTTTCAAAGTCTTAAGATGCAGTATCCTAAAAGCCTGTAGCGCTGGTCTTGTAATTCATTTAATGCCTGCCTCTTTGGGCGCATGTATATGCAAAGTTGTCTTCATAATAACCTGGTGATCCTATTGATAATAACCATGATGACCCCAGGGGCCAGGCTCTTAGGATGTGTCCAGTGACCAAGAGGCATCTCTCTGTCCCCTCTCTATCCTTTATTTTTCTCAGCCTTTTCTTTTACATGTCTGTCCCTTCCTCCCTCTTATTTGCTCTCTCCTTTTACAGGATAGATCTAAAGTATTTTTCATTATTTATAATTACTGGATTGAATTTAGTATCTATGCCGGACCCTAAAAATACAAAGCAAAGCTTTGTCTCAGTTGTCATTCATCCTCTTCCTGTTTTATGGAATAACCTCCTTGTGAGTGAAGACCACTTTGGTGCCATGGTCAGTCCCTCAGGGAGCCCGCCCTGTTGGCAGTGCCAATGGTCCTATTCGTCATAGTGACAGCAGACCGTTCCAAGAGATGCAAGGAGCACGTCGCCACTGCCCACACAGGGTAGGCAGCGAGTGTGGAGCAAGGTCTCATGATTGTACTGTGTGTTTCCCCCAGAGCATCAGAGCCAACTGGTTCAAACGGCAAGTCCTGCCCTGCTGGAGCAGGTTAGCCAGGAGGAAGGTGTTCCCAGGCTTGCAGCATGGGCTCGGCACAGCATGGAGAAGGCATGGAATCGCATCAGCATGGGGCCATACAGACCCCAGGTCAGACCCTGCCTCTGCCGCCTGACCAACCGTGTGCTTGGGCAAGTTATTCAACCCCTGCCTCAGTTTCCTCATGTGCACTCTATCAGGTCAAGTGAGAGAATGCCTATGTTGTCCCGGCTCAGCAGTAGAGTGTAATAAATAATCTTATTTTGACTAATACTCATTGAATGCTTTTTATGTACCAGGCATGACACTGATCTTTTTACATGAGGAAACTGAGGCACAGAACACTTAAAGTCCCCTCCGCCCCCCGCAGAATCCCACAGAGCAAGAGGAAGAGCTGGCACTGACCCAGTGCCAAACACACCACCCATTAGCTGGTGCCTGAAGAGTTGAGGCTGACCTGTTTCAACACGCAGATTCTCAGGTTCATCTTTGCAAGACCTTGCTGGCACCCTGATACTCCTGGATGGTGGACCAGCCATTCCCGCCCTCCCTTTATAGACACGCAGACACTAACTCAGGCCAGCCCTTCCTGTTATTATCAGACCTGCTTCTTCCGTGGACAGTAGGGTGGGTAAGAGGAAGAGAAGGAAAGCAGAGGTCATGGGTGAGAACAAAGGAGGGGGCACAAAGGCCCACCTAGATGATGAGCAAATAAATGACTCCAGTAATCCCTTCACTTCCAGGAGCCAAAGAGGTTGGGCTAACTGGTGAATAAATGCATTATTCTTTCGCCATCTGCTGGTAAATATGTTTATTGCAATGAATTTGTGGCAAAACTAGGTCTGGGTCTCAGAACAGGAGCTTTTCCACCCTGACTGGAGACAGGGCCAGAGGTGTCCTGAAACCTACTGAAACCAGATCTTGGGGTCTTTTGTGGTTGTCAGGGTATAGTTGTCTTCTAGTGTGAAATAATGGCTTGTCTGAAATAGAGTGTAAAGTCTGGGGTCCCCAACTCACTCACAAAGAACACAGATGCCATCCTCCGTATTAGAACCACAGGGACTTTTCATTTCTTGGTGTAGGCTTTTGTAGATGGGGAGCGTTTTTGTCCCATAAAAATGGACCCAAGCTAACTCTTAAAGACACATACAGACAAATATAAAATACCATGTGACCCTCTGTAAAATGAAACATTCGGTGGCATTTTCCCTCTTTTGTAAGCATGTGTTCAGTGATTTATAGTGAGAAGCTGGCAGATATTTAAAAAAAAACAAAAACAAAAACAAAGTCAGGGCATAGAAAATGGCTCCATACTGCACCTGGTGAAGGACGGTCAACTCCCTTAAGGAGTTGTCTGTCTAAAGTCTGTCTGAAGTCCTGGAAATTCAGTCACAAACAAGCGACCAAGGATCACACCCAAAACACCATTCCTGCCCTTGAGGAGCTCACGGTCTTTGGAAGAACCAAAAGGTTATAGTAGGACTGTAAGATAGTATATGCAGTTATGTGTGGGATTACATCGAAGGGGAGGCTTCTTGCCAGACCACGGTGGGATGAGTGTCAGGGGGTATATTCCCTGAGTACACAGGAGTTTGCCATAGGAAGATTTTTTTCTTCATTTTTAGTAACTTCATTTGACCATCAGATTTGATCTCTTTTCTCTCTGGCAGCTGCTCATCATATTAAGGATTTAGCAGAATCATAGGCGGCTCCCTGAATACCCATCCCCGGGAAAACCTTGTTTTCCCGACACAAGGGACAGAGTCCAGGCTTTCTTGACCTTGGAATAAAGGGAGCGGCACTCAGCTGAAAGCCGCTTGATGTGTGTGTTAGCTTGGCTGTCCTCCAGCTCAGACCTCGCCCTCCATGTACCTGTGATATGATTCAAACAGTATCTCCGCCTGTCCTTTCTCACTGCCTCCGCTTCTTAGGTAACAGCTCCTTTTCCCTTCTTTAATTCAGATGCTAAGTGGAAAGTGTTGCAATAGTTGTAGGTTTGCAGATGGGCCATACTTGGCTCATGAATCTGTTGTAGGATTGACATTGCGCCCTAAGCTTAAGTGCGGGCTGCCCAAACTTGGGTTTGGAGGTCTTCCGAGGGAAGATGCTTTCTTTTTTGAGCAGAGTTGACCCAAGAAATGTTGCCGGGAAGATGGCTGGGTAAAAGGCTGTCTGCAGCCACTAGCCACTAGGGCTCTGATGCTTCCGGGTAGACCTGGCCAGCTTCAGCAGAATCAACAGGACCTGTTGGCACTGTCCTACAGCATTACACACTGTTTGCAGCTGGTAAGCCCCAGCGCGGGAAGAACCAACACCATCAGACATGCCTTCTCCACACTGTGTCGTCTACCAGAAAGCGGAAGGGATCCCTCCCCATGACTGTGCCCCTCAGTCTGCTCTCTTCTCCTCTTTTTTCTCCACAGCAGTCCCAGTCTGCATTCTCACTCCCCAGACAGGACGCCTTGAAGCCCCCTTCCCTGGAGGTCGCATCAAGGCTGCGGAGGAGCCAGGCCCAGCCACTGCGGGAGGAGATGACCTTGCCCAGCTGGAAGAGCACGGACAGGCTGGACGAGACAAGTAACGGTTTTAAGTGGCATCTGGTTGGTCTGTGGGTCCCGGAGTGCTGTTGGGAGGCTTCTTCCCGCTCAGCCTGAGTTGGCGTGGGCCCATTTGGGGCCGCCGAGCCACCGAGTCATGAGGCCTCTACCAAGCACACACGTATAATGCAGTTGTGTTTTCCACTGGGCAGTCTTCCGGCTGAGACCCATGGAACAATGGGGGCTGGGGTGCTCCAGGGCCAGGGTGTTAAAAATGCCTCAGCTGCCTGGCCACATTTCAGCTTCGCATTCCACGTGGACCAGGAGAACGGGTCTCATGCAGCCAGAAATGCTAATCCAACCTAGCAGGGTATGTCAGTGTTCAGAAGGATTTGGGTCCCAGTGAGGTTTGGTTTTAAGAGTGTCCTTTTTGAAGCCTTGCATAATAGTGAGGGCCATACTCACTCCCATAACAAAGAAACCAAACATTTAGGTGGCTTAACATACTAGTTTAGGTTCTCATCAAACATCAGGGCAATGCAGTGTCCTCCTGGCTGTGGGAGGCCTGCGGAGGCCCAAGGCTCTGCTGTCCTCCACGGCCTCTGAGCTTTCTGCTGGGTCATTCACACCGGCCAGCAGATGGAGGAAGAGAGAACAGAGAAGTGAGTGCACCTGCTTCCTAACCACCTCAGGAGGGACATGGCCCACACCACTTTCGCTCCCAGCCCACAGACAGAAACCAGTCACACAGCCCCACTTCAGCGCAGAGGGCCTGGCAGGTGTCCTGCCACAAGAGGCACGGGGCACACGAGTCCTTGATGGACAGCTGTCATCCCCACCGCACCTGGGGATGGCCTGCTGCCCATTCTTCCTGCTCCTTCTCCTAGAACATCCCACCTCTCCATAAAGCCCTTGAGTCCCCTCTCCAGAGACTCAACATCCGTGACACACAGTCCGTCATAAACCAGTCACATCACATAATGCTTCACAGTGAAGATGCTCGAATTAGCTGAGTCGCTTTCCCAAAGTTACACATCCGAAGGCTGGAGGTGCTTGGAACCACATGGGTAACAGTCGAGGGCCACGAAGCCCCCTGCTCAGGCCACCTGGGTGTCTTGGGCTCCGTGACTGTCTAAGCCAAGATGCTCGCTCCGCCCTGGCACAGGTCTGTTCTCTCCTCACCCGACCACACGTAACGGAAGTTAGGAGCATTGTCCTCACAAAAGCCATGAGAGGATTCTCAACTCCCACTGTATGTCAGCTCTATAATCTGTTTCTGAACAATAACCACAAAAATTAACAACAAAATACTCACCTTAGAAATAGGCTTTTAAAGATTGGGCTATCGTTTCCACTCTCTAAGGGAAAATATTGAACCCATAGCTATTGAAACAAATTCCATTGTCCTTAAGGTGCAAAGAACCACAAACCATGCAATACTTTTTAACAGTCATTCTAAAAATCTCCCAAAACAGATCATTTCCATGTGAACCTTTTAGTAGAACCCACCCATCAGTAGAATCTGCAGAGATTCTGGGAGCACATGAAGTGTTCCCTCTTTATGTATATGGTTTGGGTTTTTGTTTTTGAAGTGCCTTTTTCCATTCTAAGTAAGCTTTCCTTTCCTTTCCTCCTGGTCCCCAGCGTATCTCTTCATTCATTCATAGTCTTCCTTTCTCCGTCTCTCACCAGAGACTGAAAGTTCCCACAGAGAGGGGGCTCTAAAATTCTACAGGGCATATGTTTATCTTCCATGAACAATAATAACTACCCTCTAAAAGTCACTTTACCATGTACAGGGTCCATCTGCAGGCATTACTTTATTCATTCCTCCAACAGCGCTACGGAGCGCTCTCACGTAGCTGACAAGAACCTTGAGGGACGATGAGGGTGAGTGTCTTGTTCAAGGTCCCACGGCTAATGTGGCCAAATGCACTACTGCATGATAATAAGTGTCCCTCCCTCCATAAAGGCAAACAAATAAACAACACCACAACAAATAGTCTTTCAAAATTCACGCTTACACACGGATAAGTTTAAAGGAGATGATCAGAACTTCTAGAAAACACTCCATTTCACAAAATAGTTCCCTGCTGACTTAGGAGCATTCCAAATAAATTTGGAAACGTTTTGATTTTCAAAACATGATTTCTTTTAACCTAATTTTCTGTAAAATAAAGCATCCATATAATTATATATCAGTAGTGCATAAACATAAAATTTAGTTCAACAATATCACACACAGAAAAGATTTCACACTCTTCTCAAAAACTCTGTGCATCTCTCAGGATAGGGATTTAAAATAACAAAACTATAAAGCACTTGTGTAGAAAACCTCTGGTTTTTCTGAGGAATGCTTGGCCTTGACATGCTAAAATGTCCAGGCCAACCCCACAGGTCTCGAGGAGTGTCTGATCTGTTTAGCGGGAAGCAGATTATACCTGGGAGCAGGGCCCAGTGTTAGCAGAGCAGAAATGTAGAAGAGAGGAGACCCAGAGGTAGAGGTCATCTTGGTTAATGGCCACTGGCTATTTTCCGCAGTTCTACTCATGCCCCAGGGGAAAGGTGGCTTCCAGGGCCTGTTAATTCGCGGTTGGGGTCAGCTGGAGGGACACTGTGGGCTGAGTAAACCACAGCAGGTCCACTGTGAGCCCCGGGAGAGCTCATGGCAGTCAGTGGATGCCTCCCCAAACACATTTCCCCTTGATAGACCTTGAATAAGCATCCACTATAGACACAGCACATGGTCGGTGCTGGAAATAGCCATCGGGGACGGGCCCTGCTCTGCAGTCGCTGACTGGTTGTTGGCGCACAGTCACGGAAGAAAAAGAATTTGGACAAAGGAGAGAATGGAGGGGTTCAGGGTCCTTGATGGCTATTCCCAGAAGACTAAGAGAATGTGGTAGTGGGACCCAAGTACAGCTTTGAGCAGTTCCGACCATGCTCCTTACAACCAGGTTTTCACAGGAGTGGGCATTCAGGAAGTTCGCTGTGCTTTGCGGAGACAAAAGCTGGCCAGCATCTAGCTTCCTCAGAAGAACGTGGTGAACTGGAATTGTGAAAGGCAGAAGAGAGGGGCCAGCGACAGACTGAATCCCTGCCTTCTGGGGAGCAGGTGTCGAAGGCAGGTGCATGATCACGTCTATAACACCGCCAACCCAGGAGCCAGGCAGAGTGGCATTCGTGGGGGCTTCCCTGCTGTGGCTTCCTCCCGTGACCCCAGGAGAGGATACAGATATTAGGGCCTTGGAGGGCCTGACATCACGAGCACAGTCTTGCCCCTGCATCCCGTGGGTGCCCGGGTTTACCAATAAGTAGTCTTTACAAGCCCGGGCAGGTTCCAGAACTGCTCACGGACTGGAGGTAGAGCAGTGAAGAACATGCATCCTCTGGTCAGTGTTGTGGCGGGACAAGGGGACTGGGGGTAGACAACAAGGAAAATTAGCTCTAGTATTGTGGAAGTCTTCAAAAATGAAAGCTTTTTGCAAAGCCCAGAGAACAGAGTAGTCTAGCTTCTTAAGGTAAGAAAGCCATGGATGTGTCCTTGAGAAGCAGCATGGGAGTTGGGTCTCCAAAGGCCATCCAGAGGGCTGACTTAACAACTAAGTATAGGGCCCGGGGCGGGGTAGCCATACTTCTCCCCTCAAGGTGAACCCTCTCCACAGCCAGGGTGAGTCTGCTTTGCATCATGGGAGTGTGTCTGTGTACAGACTCTAACAGAAAGGTCTGAGGACTTGCGGCTTATTTGGAGGTGAGCTTAGGAAACACAGAGAGGGGAGGAAGGGACATGAGACAGGGAAGGGAAGGCAAGGCAAGGAAATGGCTCCTTATGGAGCAGGGCTGGGGAACAGCAAGAACCAGTGTAGGACATCCTCCTGGGCAGCAGCAGGCAAAGGAAAGGGGGTACTAATCCACCAGCTTCCGCTGCCACTGGTCGAGGGCTGCTCCTGGAGGCTGTGATGACCGCCACCCCTGGGGCAGCCAAGCAGCCTCTGCTAACCAGAGCACACCTCAGGCCAAGAATCGCAAGTGCTGGCAATTGGAAACCCAGAGGGTGAACGCCAAAGAGATCCACATCGCCTGCTGCAGGGGAAATCAAAATCACCACTTAACTGGCCACAAATAGCTCTCGGAGAGAAAGCCTGCGTGTTTCTGGAAAAATCCAGGTGGGCTCTGTGGTCCCTGCTTTCCACACCTCCTGACCCATGAGATTGGGACATGGCATTGGGAAAATGCCCGCAACATAGAAACCCTTTTCCCCAGAAGACCGACCATTACCACCACAACAGGTAGAGCCCATTACCTGCAAATGGCGATAACACCGTCGTTACGGGCTCTTCTGCACGTTTCCACGGCCGATGACAGTAGTTGCTGTGATACGCAGTTGTAAATACAGGGTAGGTAGATATGAATCCCTGTGTAGGCAGTACATGGCCAATGGTAGAGGCCAACTCAGCAAGCAGAAGGTAAAAAGGTTGAGGGGTAGCAGACAGTATGATCGAGGCTTGACATATATTGTCTTCTAATAGTCCTCTGACAGCCACAGAGGGTCACATTGTCCCCATTTTTAGGTCAGGAAATGATCTCAGAGGTGCTCTTTGACCAAGGTCCCCTGCCAGGAATCACAACAATTGGAGCTCAGCCCTGACTCTGCCTGAATCCGAAGTTCTAGGGCAGCCCTGGGACGGAGAAGGAGGAAAGTGCTATGAAGAACACGTCTCCTGCTCTGAGCAGGCACGTGTAACTGGCTTGGTGGATGTCACCTCATTTAATCCCCACACCCAACGAGGGCGGGCTTAGCTGTGCCCCTTTCACCAATGACAGTACCAAGGCTGAGAAGCTTCCCGAGCTTTCCACGCAGGCCCCCTGACTCAGCGGCCTCGGCTCTTCCCTCTGCACCAGCTGGCTTTGGGATGCAGCAGGCTGGAAAGGTCGCTGAGATCCAGCCCCTGGCAAAGGAACCTTGTCATCATCGGGAGGAGGGCTCAGCCACATGCGTGATCAGCCAGAACCCAGACTGGGTCATGGCAGGAGCCAGACAGGCTGTCACCCTAGGAGGACCCAGGGAAGGAGGAGGCCACATCTGGCTGGGCAGGGAGACAAGAAAGTGCTCTGGGAAAAGGACAACCAAGCGGATGAGGTCTTTGAGAGGTCCCTGGAGCTTTGCCATGCGGAGATGGTGGTGGGGACAGACCCTAAGGGTAGAAGGATCAGCCAGGGAAAGGCAGGACCCAGGTCCTCAGACTTCCAGGAAGACTGAGCTTAAATCAGCCCCGGGGCTGGAATTCTCCTGGAGGAAAAGAAGCCCCACTTTCTGACTCAAGAAGAAAGGGAACATGGGTGTCCGGCCAGCCTGGGCTGCAGTCAGACAGCTGACATGCCCCGGGGTCTTGAGCTGAAAATGTGTTCAACCAACATCTGAATTCCCTCAGGGCTGTGGCCCTACAGCAGTCCTGGCAGGTACAGCACTCTGGACACCGCTGTGAAACACCGGGAACTTTTACTTCATTACACGAAACAGTAATCATTTAACTAGTAGGAAATCTGTGTTCGAAATGGCCTCTGGCAGGACGCTGCCTCAGTGTCCCAGCACGGCACAGCTGTGGCCCCTGGAGGCCTCCAGCCCAGAAGCTGGTGTCCGCACACAAGGGGGTCTCCTCCGAAGCCCCCCCACACAAACCCAGGGAGTCCTGTAAGGTTTCTAATACAGGAACACAGCTTCTGTCGGCCACTGCTGTGCCCCAGGCCACGGGGCTTTCCCAGGTCCTCGTGGCTGAGGACCACCGTGCCATCCTACTCACTTCTGGGTGCGCTATCCTATTCAGCTTCCGCAAAAAAAAAAGATCAAGCAGCTATCACCCTCTGCCATGCAGGTCTACCCTTGGGGCCCCAGCCACCTGCCATCACGGATGCTCTGGGCAAAACTGAGCCCACTGTGGGCCATCCCAGACCATGACCCCCAGTGAGGACCACTCCAGCCTGACCTTGATCAGTGCCTTCATTGGCGTCCACAGCACAGTCTCTAAGTCAGAGCCTTCTCAGTTTTGGATAGAGATTATCCCGATTTGACCAGGTATGAGCCCCGTGACCTTCGACAAGTTACGTAACCTCGCTCACCTTTGTCTCCTATTTGTCAAAGAAGATTGGAATTACCCACCGGCTTCTCCCTCACATCCTTTCCGGAATGAGGCATGTGCCTTGAGTTGAAAATAAACTTACGAAGCGAGCAGGAATAAACTCTGTCCCCCTCTGCGGCTCACACAGAACACTTCTGGGACCAGATGTGTGGGGTTTTTCCATATCTACCAGTTCTCTGACACCGGCCTGGGGGCCTCCAGCTCCGTGCTGACTTTGTCTCCCTGCAGGTAGCTCCCGATCCCACCACCAAGGGCTCAGGACCATGTGGCTTCTGACACCAATTACAAGTCCCAGGTCGTCCCTTGGACTTCTGACCAACCAGCTGTGCACAACCCCCTCCTCAGTTTCAGTCGTTTGCTGGAGCAGCTCAGCTCACAGAACTCAGGGAGACACTTAGGTTCCCCAGTTTATCATATAACAGAGGATACAGATGAACGACCAGATGAAGAGGTTCACTGGGTGAGGTCCTGGAGGGTCCTGAGCACGGAGGAGCTACCCCAGCTGCCAGCCAGGAAGCTCTCAGAACCCCAGATTTGGGAGACGTTTATGGAGGTTTCCTCCTGTAGCCACAGTCGATCATTAACTCATTTTCCAGCCCCTCTTCCTTCTCCAGGGAATGAGGGTAGGGCCAAAAGTTCTGAATTTCTAATCATGGCTTGGTCTTTCTGGTGGCCAGTCCCATCTTGGAGCCGCCCAGAGTCACCCCCTTAGAACAAAAGTTGCTCCTGTCACCCAGGAAATTACAAGGGATTTAATTGAGGAGCCTTGTGTCAGGAACTGGAGTCAAAGACCAAATATTAACAGAACTGGGCACAGAGTCTGGTGTGTGTGTGCGTGTGCGTGTCTTATTTCACACTGCCGTCTCACAAGGCCGTTGTGGGTAAGTTCTCTAGGAGTGCCAAGGGCAGAGTGTGTTAACCTTGAAGGAGCCCAGGGCCAGTGACAGCGTCCTCTCCCATCCGACCAGGGACAGCCATGGCCCAAGGGCAAAGAGCCAGACCTGAGGCTGCCAACAGTAGCTGTCCCCCCAACCCCCCGCCTTTCCAACCCAGCCATCCCAGGGCAGGAGAGGGGCCATTCTGAGACGGAGGGGACCATCCACCCAGGCAGAGATGCACTAGGAACCAGACCTCTGAGGTCTCCTTATCCCTGGAGCACTAGGGCCTGCAAGGCCTCAAGGGGCTTCTTGGGGACCTTCGATTCTGCCTCCTAAAGAGGTGTGCCTTTTGAACTTCCCAGAGTCAGCTGCTCCCTGGGACCCTGAGCCAGCGGTGGGGAAGACGCAGAGGGCAGCCTAGCCTTGCGGTCCATTGATAACAGCCTTGTCTGGTTTCTCCCTCCCTCCCTCCCCCCGCAGACCTGGCCGAGGTTTTGCAGAGCCCCGATGGGAATTGGGTGGCCCTGAAGGATGGTGCTCTGCCGCCTGCGCGCCTGCTGGCCAAACCTAAGAGTGGCACGTTCCAGGCCCTGGAGGCAGCCTCCAGCGTGGCCTCTGCCTACGACGAGCTGGGCTCTGACAGCGAGGAGGACTTTGACTGGAGTGAGGCCTTGAGTACACTGTGCCCACGGCCCCGAGGCCAGCCCAGGAACCCCCAGCCTCAGCCCACACAGGCCCAGAGCTTGCACCAAGGCCCGTCAGCCACCAACTCTGGGCTCTCTCCGAACCCCGAGGCCATGTGTTCTGACTCGGAGACCTCCTCTGCAGGCTCTTGCCGGGAAGCTGGGCGCAGGGCAAGATTGTCCTGGTTGCCAAGGAAGGCCCCCAGGGACCCCACAGCAGAGAAGCTGCGCCTGCAGGGAGAGCTGGACGTGAACTTCAACCCCCAGGCCCCCAGCAGGGAGACTTCAGACAGCAGTGAGCCTGAAGAGGCCCCCTACGCCATGGACCGGAAAGCAAGGAGGTGGAGAAGGGCCCGCGTGGGCTCCGAGGAGCCAAGTGAGGAATTGTCTTCTCCCAACGCCCATTCCCAGGGGCTGGACATACAACAGGTAATTGGAGCGGTGTGCGCTTTTCAGCCAGATGTGCCCTCCTCCAAGCAGGAGTGGTGTGGAAAGGGTTAGAATTCACAGACCCAGATTCTCTTCTCGGTTTGCTGCTAAGTAACTGAGTAGCCTAGATAGCGCCCGTCGCCTCTCGAGGGCTCCGTGACCTCTTCTCTGGAGACAAGAGCTTACGGCTCCAAGCGGGTTTGCAGTGTGACCCCCAGAGCAGCTGCAGCAGTGGGGAACGAGTTAGAATACACACTCCCAGGCCCTGCCCCACCCAGAAACTCTGGGGATTGGGTCCAGGCAGGTGCAGTCACCAGCTCTCCCAAGGATTCTGCTGTCCTAATGCTTGAGGGCCACTGGCTTGGGGCTAAGGGTTTGGGGTCTAGAGACAGGCTGCCTGGCTTCAGATCCAGCCATGTGACCTTGGGCTAGGGCTCAGTATCTTCATCTGTAAATGTAGATACTATTACCACCCCCTTCAAAGGATGATGTGAAGAGTGAGAAAGACAATGTTTATAATGAACTGAGCTCTGTCCCAGACATGGTACCGGGCTTAGTAAATATTACTTCAAGATGATAACTCAGGGCACAGTTTACTCACATTCTGTGACTCTTCTGGCCACCTCCCATCCCCTCTCAGAATCCTCTGTGGCTCTGCCCATATGGATTAGTTCAGGAACCTCCTTTGAGACTCTGATAAAATCTATGGACTCTCTCTGCAGAAAAATGCACCCCCCCACACACACACGCATGCACTCACACGCGTGCACTCACACCATTTGCTTTGAATGACCTTATAGAAACAATGGATTGCATTTGAAACTGAGAGTCTAATGGAAGATCTAGTTAGGTTCCTCTCCCTTCTGTAGGCTCACATTGCCGTCAACTTGACTTTTCCACACTTCTGGAGAAACCACACCCACTTCTGGAACCCTACTGCCTCTCCAGTAATACTCAACTGTGCCCTGCATCCTTAGTTTGGGTCTCACCAAAGCAGCCTCTGAGTCAAGGATTCAAGTGTAGGTTTAGGTGGAAGGAAATCCCAGGAACCCCAAGAGTGAGCCAGGGCAGTGAGAAGGGCCTATTAAGTTAGGCTATAGACTACCGGGGCTGCATCCCACCAGGGACCCTCAGAGAACCATGTGGAACACACCTCCCACCTGAGGACAGGAGTCTTCATCCACAGTCTCCCATCTGCCTTTGGTACAGAGTGGCCCCACCCAGGGGAACATCAACTCCATGCACAACTGAAAAATCCTTCAGGCAAAGAGGAAGAGAGAGACCCAGGTCGCAGGTGGAAAACGATCAGTGAGCCAGAAACTGTCCCCCGTGGCGGCGGGCAACTCAGGTTGCTCTCAGGGATGCAGGTGGGGATCACCTTCATCTGCTATGACTGCGAATGCATCAGGCTGATCCCTGATAGAGAGGCCCCCGTGGATATAGTTGTGGACTCAGAGGCCCCCGTGGATATAGTTGTGGACTCAGAGGCCCTCAGGTCCCAGAATCAGGCATCAATCCTGCCTGAACTGCTAATATGTTGCCTAGAAAACATCCTTTCTTTGGTCCAAAGTCTCGTGTTTTCCTCTGTAAAACCAGATCGTTACAAATTTGCCCTGTGGGGCTGTTGCAGTCCTACAGTAGAAATAGAAGGTTCCATTCAGTGATGACTCCTTGTGCTAGATCTAGCTCAAGGGGAGACTGACAGAGACTTTGGGTCCCTTGCCCGAAGGGATAGTCTTAAGGGTTGTCTGCCTGATTCCCTTGCCGCGCATCCACACCCACTGGCTGCGTGACGCTTCCTGTCTATTGGGAGGTGGCTTGAAAGTTGTCTTCTGGGGTCATCTTTGCAAGGCACTGAGAGGGAGAAGACAGGGCCAGTGTTCTCTCTGCTTCCCTGGCAGTGTCCTCTCCTCCCCGGTAGGTGGCGGTGGTGTTGCACTAACTTAGGTCCTCCTTGCTCTCCCTCTTTATTAAGGCAATTCTGGAAAAAAAAATTACATGTATATACACACACACATGCACATATATATACATACAATATATATATACATATATATTTTATAAGGTTAGATATATTTCAGGTTAGATCTTATATATGTGTGTACATGTACATATAGGGATGTAGATGTATTTTTAACTGTTTGCGTATTTCTTAATTATATAAATAAATGAGTATAATGTTTAAAAAAAAACTGAACATACAGATATAGTCTCCCCCGACCACAATCTAAATCCCCGCCATCTCCCCCAGAATGACTGCAGTGGTATGTATTTGTACGTTCACATGTGTATAGGACATTTAGAAATACACTTCTGAAAAGGTGTCTCTGTTTTCGCAGCGTCATCCTCTTACTCTCCATATTCCCCTGTTGCCTGCTATTAACAGTGAGCGACAGAAATGTCAGCGCACGTGTCCACACAGTACCTGCAGAAGATTTGCCTTGAGGTGGTCCCCGGCAGGGAGCAAGACAGGGAGTAGGAGCCGTCCCTCCAGAGTGCAAGCAGTGAGCATGCACGTCCTGTAGAGAATTTTAAAACAGTAATAAACCCAATAAAAGTCAGCCTTCTTATTATCACCTTGTGCCATGCAGGGACAATTCTGAGCAAAGTAATTTACAGTGAACCCTTTGGTTCCTCTGTTCTTTGCTTTTCTGGATGATAATGTGGTCAGATCTAACCTTATTGTTTCAAAATAAGCCTTTGTCACCAAAGCATGAGTAAATAATTCATCTTTAATTTGCTGGCTTCAGATGCCCCCTTTCATATATATTAACATTTTTTTTCCATGAGCCTGGCTTCCTTATGCTCTCTATTTTGTTCCATGGATGCAGAAGTCCCATTCGTGTACAAAAACAACTTTATTTAAATTTTAATAACTTCGTAACATACTCTGATATCCAGTAGATGGTCTTCCCTTCACAGTTGTTTTTTGTTGATGATGTTTTATAAAGTGTCTTAACTTTTCTCAATCCTTTATTCACATGAATGACTTTTTACAATCTTCTCTACAAGTTGAAAAAAAAATTTAAGTTTTGATTGGATTGCTCCAAATGCATTTACCTATTTGGGAAAAATCTATGTCTTTCTAATATTGAGGCTCCCCACCAATGGTGTCATACTTGTCTCCATCAATTTACTTTCACTCAAGTTTTAGAGATTTTTTCCAAAGCCCTCCTACTTTTTATGTTCAGAGATTTTTCAATATGTTATACATGTTGTTGACATTGTGGATGAGCTCTCTTTTATCTATTATACGTTCTAATTGGTTTCTGATGGTGTATAGATCATTGTTGATTTTATGTTCGTATTTTATAACTTAGCACCTAATAGATTCTTAGTCCTACTAGTCTTTGACAGGATTCTCTTAGCTATTCCAGGCAGATCATCATCTTGTCCACATGGAGGACATTTTTATCGCTTTTCCCATGATTCACTCTTATTTCTCTTGCTTGTCTTAAACAGTCCTGGAGACAACCCAGGCTACACTCCGAAGCAGTAGTGACATTGGCATTCGGTCTGTGTCCGGCTGCCATCCTTAGGCACCTGCTTGCCGTGCTACATGGTCAAGTATGTTTCCTCCTCTATGTTTAGTAGATATTCTCAAAGCCAAGAAGCGTCTGTCTGTTCCTGGCTTCCTAAACACTTTAAAGCAGGAATGTGAGTTTTATCAACTGCTTTCTGCCATCTCTTGAGAAGATCCTATAGTTTTTCTTCTGTTAATGATTGTAAATCACATTAATGGATAGCTTAGTTCTGAAACATCTTTTCATTTGTTGTGTAAATTACATTGGGACCTGAATCCTTTCTATAAAAACTGGTTTCTGTTTGCAGGTTTCCGTGTTCATGCCATCTTGTTCGGCTTTGCCATCAGGTTATACTAATGACTTGGCACGGATTCTCTAGTTTTTACTATTTTCTACAATACTTTACATGACGTGATAATTCTCTGAAAGTTTGGAAGAAAGAAAGTTTCACCTATAAAGCTATCCAGGTCTGCCCCTACTGAGAGGCAGTTTTAGAAGTGAACTTTATATGTTAGATTATGTAGAAAACGTATGTATTAGAAAATATTAGAAAACAGGAAAGTAAGAGGAAACTATTACTTAATATAAAAGCAAAACAAAAACTGTTCGATTCATAAATTGAGAAGCTGACTCAAATATATATATATATATTTTCAATTATACAGAGATGATGTGGATGAATATACAATGAATTTCCCCTCAAATGCAGTTCTGTTTGCATCCCACAGGCTTCGATAGGTAGTGCGCCCATCGTCAAACTCTTCTATGTAAATTATCACTTCCAGGTGATTCTCAATTTAATCAAAATTAAAAGGTAGTTAGAAAGGTGGATAGCTTTCTGGTTGGTTTGGCTTTGTTTTTGTCTCTTATTTTGAGTCCTCACCACACTGTGAGCAATAAATATGGCTTATGTGGTTTTGCTGTTGGCAATCTATTGGGATTTCCTTTGTGACCCAATCTGTGGCCAATTTTTATGACTACCACACACATGTGTTTGGAAAGAATCTCTGTTTGGTGAGGACAAGCTCCGTGTGCACGCGCGCATTGTCCTGGATGTCAGCAGGACAGACAAGGTCCTGCCCCGAAGCTCACGTTCCCTTGCCTTCATGTCTGCCAGGCCTCCCTTCCCTCACGTCCCTACTCTTTCCTACTGCTGTCTTCGTGGCTCTGTGGTTTCTTACTTCCTGTCCCCTCTGAGTCTGGCAGGTCCCTAGGAGGCACACCAGCACAAGCTGGCAATTCCACTCCCTGCTGGACCCATGCCCTCAACAGCCCTGATTAGCAGGTAGAGTCTGCTGAGGACAGACGTCCTGTCACACATCCTCTAACCGCGTCCGCAGCCTCCGATATCACCACACATGTGACTTTGCATGTGGAGTCTCTCTGTAATCTGTTACCATGGACGGCTGAACGGGTTCTCTGACCTCTGGAACCCCGACCCCCGATGTCCACTGGTGGGATGACGTCGGTGGGT
The DNA here is from genome assembly GCF_922984935.1 of Meles meles. Lineage (NCBI taxonomy): Eukaryota > Metazoa > Chordata > Mammalia > Carnivora > Mustelidae > Meles > Meles meles. The sequence continues at coordinate 29,794,729 of NC_060069.1, read as the reverse complement.
CAGAATTAATTTCCCTCCGAAGCCCTGCAGCCCGTATTTTACCACCTCCTGCCTTGGCGTGATGAACAGACCCCTGAAGACAGCCTAGTTTTTCCATTCTGTATAACGGCTTTCTCTGCTCTCCGACATTTGTCTGATTTGCTGTTACCTTTAAAGAGCAAACCTTTTTCCAGAAGGCTGGTGTGCTCTCGTTTCCTGCTCTTGCACGTAAGACAGTGCGCTCTTCTCTGCACACTCAGGTATTTTCTCAACTCAGGAGTGTTTCCTTCTGTCATTTTGATTCTTACTTCTTCCAGGCCACCATAGTGCTTACGTTGAATCTCGATTCTCTGCCGTCCATGTCTATGATCTTCTCTTACTGTTTTCCCCTTCTCTGATCTTGTCCGCCACCTTCTAGAGGTCCTTTCCAATTTCGTCCTCCCATCACTCATCTGTGTTCCCAGGGTTATTTCTGCGATGACCATTGTCAGATGTGGGTTCCGACCCCACGGCTGTGCTTCCAGTGTTTCTGCAGTCTTTTGTCTCAACAGCCTCACAGTTCATCTCATGCCACAGCCTTGCCTTTTAGTCTGAGTGCTTCTCCCTCATAACTTTCCATATCTCTTCATTGATATTCTGTATTGTTATGCCCTAATGAAAGCACAAAATCACTATCAGACGTTGTGTCTTGCTTGTTAGTAAAATTAGTAAAACAGGATACCTTCAAGCTACGTTTGGTTTCCTTTGCTCTGCAGTATTTTTCCATAAATTCCATGTTAACTTTTTCTGTTAGTCATCCCTAAGTGAGGAGAATGTGGTCTCCACCCCCCTGTTGCCAATATCTAACATACTCAAACCATTTCCCCTCTGCCAGCTTGAGAGGAGCTTTTTCCTACTCTCATCATCTTGCTGTATGTTTCTTTGAACAAATGGCTAAGAACCTACAACTGAAAATGCATATGTTGATTGAATGAATGAGTGGAAAAGAACAAAATTCATTCCATATTTCAACATGGTTTATAGTTCCCACCCCCCCCCCCCGGGGGGGCTTTACACTTTGATGACCACACCTCCTAGAATGCAACATCGTTCCCTGGCGAGTTCTTCCCTCTGCCCTCCTGAATATTTTGGGCAGATACACTTTCTAAGTGGTTACAAAACTAGGAGGAAGTGAAAGTTGGGAGTAGGGCTTACCTCTGGATGTTTCAAATGCCCCACCACCACAACAGAAGGCTCAGCCATTGTGCTTTCATTCGCTTGATTTTTGTTTTATTCTATTTTATGGTGAGCATTTATCTCACATTCTGAACCAGGGTTTGAGGTTGGGAGAATACTGGGAGGATGGGGGTGTGAGGGTGGGGGTGGGCAGCAATTATCCTGACTACTTAGGAGAGGGGAAGAGCGGACCAGTCTCCAAAAATTTTTTCTTTTTTTTTTTTTTTTCCAATTCATTGGCATGGGCTTTGTACTTAGTGAAAAATTGTCCCCATCCATTTACTAGTAACAAGCTGACTTCCATTCTTTCTTGGTTACATAAGTTTTTACCTTTTTCTGTATCTTCCCACACCATTTTGGTGGAAAAATTTGGAGAGGTTGTAGAGTGACGTTTGCCAGATGTCAGTTTAAAATGGAAACCTGCTAATTAATTTTTCTTTGATGGAGAAATCAGGATGGCAGGAGGCAGCTATTTCAGTTCCCTCTGACGTTTCATTTTTTGTAGTACTCATTAGTGCAACTTGTTTCCTTGAGGTAAATTTGCCCCTTGGTCCAGAGGCAAGGTCCTAATTACTCTTAAGAGATGTCTGTTCTAAGAATCTTGCCACATTGGGAAGCTACTAAATCTTTATAACTAACAATATGTAAATATTCATGTATTTCGTGTGTTTATGCCCTGCTACAGAAAGAATTTAAAGTGGTTTACATAAATATAAACACAAGAGAATAAAATGAAAACATGAGAAAAGCAGGACAAAGGGAAAATCAGGATAGGAGAAATAAATGAAACTAAGAGTAACGTTAGTTCATAATAAGGATGCAATGAGGTCCTAATCACAAGCTAACAATGCCCGAAATTTGGCTCTGTGCTTTCTAGAAGACGATGGGAAGAGAATGATGTGAACAGCTTGCTGAGTCATGGAAACCGTATTTACAATGCTAAATCTGTTCCTTAAAGGATGCTGCTCTTGGAGCTGAGATCCATGAGAAATTTATCCCACGGGGCCTTGTGGAGAGAAAGCAGAATCCATCACCCTCCACTATAACCTGCTTCAAATGAGCACACACGGTAGAGGCTGCTTCTCACAGTGTCACTCAGTGTGGACCAGTATGTCACCGCAGGCACATCTCAATCATGTCAGTCTATCAGTGGCCAATTACACTGACCTCTCCTGGTCCAGGTCACTCCAGGATTCAGTTTTGGGATATGTGAAGGAGTGGATGACTACCTCCCCAAGCCCTGGTTCATGAGTATTGTTCAGTTCTGAATTCAAGGGGATGCTCTCTGACAAGTGCCAGGAAGATCACGGGAATTGGGGGTAATGTGGCACCACCCATCGCAGGAACACTGAGACACCCAACAGGAGCACATCCCTCTAGTATGTGCCTAGAGAAAATCCCCAAGCAAGCCCTTCAATCTACTTCAATTGTATTTGAATTTCCTCCAGTATACAGATCAAAGAGTGGTAATCCCTGCATCCCACAGCAAATTCTTTACCATTGATTTTCAAATCTTTTTAGGCATGGGACTGCCCGAAATGAAAATTTAAGGAGAAGAAAATAATTTGGCTGAAAGCCGAACCACTCTGAGACAAGGCTGCCTTCCACCCTTGCCCCCTCCTTCCACCTACACAGCAGCGTAGGCAAGTACTGATAATAACCCAGAAACAGTTTGGAGCAGGTGTGACCCATACCCCCTCAACAGAAGAAAAGTCTTAGTGGGGTATCTGTCAAGGGACTCCCTCTGAGCATGAGGAGTGCTGGGTGTGCCCTCCAAGACAGTTGCAGAAAATAGGTCTGGAAAACAAGGAGACACTTGCTGAGTAGTGTTGATTCTTAAATATTTTTGAGTCATAGACCCTATTGAGATCCTGAGGAACACAAACTCTTCTCCCGAGTGTGTGTGTTGCATGGGGCGGGGGATGGGCGGTACATAAACACAAGCACTCAAAGGCTTACATACAATGTCAAGGAGTTTTGGGAACAGCAACTTCCCTGAGTTTCCACAGACTCTGGGTTAGAAGCCCTGCTGTACAGGATTATAAACCAGGATCCATCAGATTAATTAAGGATCAGCCACCAAAAGTGATGACGTTAGTTCTGCAATAGTTCAATTATAGTCTTTTTTTGGGACAGATACTAAATACCAGGGCTCCTTATCAGTTAAGCCTTTACTTATTTGTGGCAATCAAACCATGTTCGATCTGTGAAGAAAATGTTGAACTCTCTATCCCAACTCAGTTCACTCAAAATGGATAGCAAGTCTTTAGGAACCCAGGAAAAGAAGGGGATCTGGAACACCCCTTCGTCCCTCTACCCCAGTCCCTGCCCTGGATGCCATCCCTTTTAGGAGACTCTTCCTGAGAATTCTCACTCGTGTGCTGGCATTAAAGTCCAGGTCCTGAACCGCCATCAAAATCCAAAGGTCTACACCCAGTTTCAGTGCAGAGTCAAAGGAACAAACAAAGATGAAATCCGCCCTCAATGCTGCCTCATTCCTTAACAGATTACTCTACAAAGTGATAGACCAGTTGTGGTCAGCACGAAAATAAGTGTGTCTCAAATGTCTGTTCTTCATGTAAATATCGACCTGAGCAGTCCAGGCTGGTGATTTTCTAGATATTTTATATGGGGCTGCCACAACTCTGGGGAACGAGTAGCTGCCCTTTTGACAAATGGCACAGTCTAAGTCTGTCAGATAGAAGATGATAAAGAGAAAAAATATGGACGAGCTGCAGAGCCCATTAGTCAGATACGATGTTTTGTTCTGGGAGAGGGAGACGTGCCCCAGATGAGATTAAGGTTTTGTCCGTTTGTTTTTAAATCAATTTTATAATCTGAAAGACTCGGAAAACAGCCTGGGATCCACACCAGGACAACTGACCTGTAATTGTAAAAGCTAAAAATAAACCTTCTGGACCGATATCTAGGTGCTAAGTTTTCACGACTTCCTTTAACCAAAGGCAGAGCTCACATCTGCCCTCTGTGCGGTTCCACCGGCCAAACTCAGGCCCTTCTTTGTGAAGGGGCTCTCACGGAGGTAGGAGGAAATGGATTGTAATATTAAATTTGCTAAGATTCCAGGTGACATGTTCCCATTTCCACCATGTTAGCTGGCGGAGGATTTGGTATGTATCTGTGTAGGTGTGACAGCTCTTGTCACACCAGTTATAAGAAAAACAAATGTCTTCATCACCACAGCACAGCCTGTGAATAAAACTAGTTTTAGGTTAATAGTGATACACTGGGAGAGGACAAACCTCTGTGTGAAGGCACCAGAGACAGAAATCGTCTGCGTCCTCAGAAAAAAACAGGTCAGCAGGAGAGTCGGCCAAGCCCAAGGCTCGTCCTCTCTCCGGCTTAAGCACAACTCTGTCAAGATATTTGCAAGTAAAACATGCATTTGGCACAGACAGTACTCCCAGGGCTGGGTAACCTGTAAGTCAGGGCTCTTCTCTGAAGTTCACTAAAATATCTAAAAGCAAGCTGCAGAAATTCTGCTTTTTAGGTCAGGTTCGGTGTTTTTCATCAACAGGAACAAGGAGAACCACCAGGACACGAGGATATAGTCAACGAAGTCTGATATGTAACATTTGAAAGTCATCCTGTAGCTGGGCCTTTTTTTTAAAAGGTGGAGAAAATGCTGAGCCTCCCAGTGCTCCCTCAAATGACCCAGCAGATGAAAGAAAGGCTTTGGGGGGGGGGGGGATTTCTAGGACCGGGGTTGCTCAGTCTAGAAGACATTGACAGGGCTCCCTTCAAACATGTGGAGAATTTTGATAAAGATGATGGGGAGGCGTAATAAGAGAAAAATTGCTTTAAATTAAAGCAGGCAGGATTTCAGGGTGCATAAGGTCAGATCACAAGGGTGAATGAAGGTAAAGACAGTCAGTCTTCTAAGGAAATCTGCAGGTACCAGAAAGCTTCGAAAAAAAGTATCTTCTCCCTCATTGAAACTTCCACTTGAGAAGGGATGAAGTCCTTTTCCTGTCCAGTTCTGTCCCTACCCGTGGTTCTACTATCTTCCTCTCCTAATGAGCCTCATTTAATCTGGAGCATCTGGCCTTGTTTTGGAAGAATGGGAAGAGTTCGGCCTTTGCTCCGCCCCACGCTGGTCACATGACCTTGGACAGCTTCCTCAGGCCCCGTGTCCTTGTGGATACAGAGGGAACTACCAGGCCACTTGAATGAGATCTGGCATGTCTTGTGCCCAATGCAGTACTCATCCACACTAATGTGCTCAGCTCTGAGAACCGTCCAGGCCTGGCCCCCACTCACATCCGCATCACCTCCATGTTCTTCCCTTTCTGTGTTTCCCCAAACTTGAGAATTCCCAGATTCCTCAGGAATCGTTCAGAGGATACCTGGCTCAAAACCTAAGATCTGTGGAGGTCAGGTTGGCAACACTATGTTGCCCTGGTGATTGAGACGGTGCCTTCTTTCCAGATGATCAATGAAAGGAAAACTGAAATTTAAAAATTATTATAAATAGGGACTTGCAGACCACTGAGAATATATCAGCAGACTCTTGTTTAAGAAACCGTCCTCGCTTATCTTAATGAGTATTCTGTCACTAGGTGTTTTAAACTATACTTTCTTATTTAGCCTGGGTCTCCAGTTCCACATGCTACGTTGACATGTGCAAGGAAGAGGGGATGCTTTGTCTGTAACGGCCATACCCTTCCTTCTCCACCTCCCCAGTCTACAGAGCCAGCAATGTAAACTAGCCAATCCAGGAACTCTAAGCCTCTTCTGATTTCAACATCTTTATCTCTTTAAAATCCTCTTTCCTCTTCTAGGTAAATAATCAGCCCTCCAACCCCTCCACTTCCTCCATCTGGAGGTGCCTGAGGGGGAGCCTCTGGTGTCCTTGTGGCTGCAGGGCCATCTGAGGGCTGAGATGGGTCCTCTCAGGTCTTCTTAGTGATGGGGCCCCTGTTCGAGAAGTTATTCCCGCCCTGCTATCATCCAAAGGCCTGAGAACCTGTGGTCTATTCCCTGTGTACAAGGTCAGAACCTGGTCCTTCTCCCTCAGGCCCCATCGTGGCTGTCACTCTCATTCCCCACCAGAGCCAGGGCCCTGACTGTCTAGCCCCAAGGCAGCCCTTCCCTCCCACTGTAGGAGTCCCTGGGAAGCTCACCTTCCAGCACCACCCACAGTCTTCCACAAGCCCGCTTCTGGATAGTCTCTGCATCACACAGGAGCTTGGGGGACCCGGAGCCCTTCAGGTCTGCCTCTGAAGCCTTTCCTCTGGGTCTGAGTCAACTCTGCTATAGCTGCCCCAACTAAGGAACAAGCAAAATCCAGCCTTTGAACTTTAGGGAACCTCAGCCTCTAGAAACCTCTTCTGTCTCTCCATAAAATCTGGACCATGCGGTCACCATGTTAAAGAGGGGAGCTGAACAATGACCCATGATCCGTTCGTTCTGGATCTATACTCTTTTCTCTAGGGTAAAACGCTTAGGGTTAGCTAAGAAAATGAAGAGGCAAGGGAATGCAGTTTTAGTAGGAACTGAAAAACATGAGTTTCTTGCTTTCAAAATAATGTCCCCTTATACAGACCAATGCCAGTCTGTAAAGTGGGGGCATTGAGACAAAGCACCAGTGGGCAGAAAATTCTGATTTTCAACCAATTATGGAGAATATTTTCTGCCCAGATACACATATTGCTGATAATTATCCAGCTTGATTTTTTTCTTTTTCCTGTCACAAAAGTTTATTAGAATTTCCACACTGTCTTTATAACGCTCTTGGTAATCTGTTTGAGTCACTGCCCAACACTCTCATAGTCAAGGTTCCTTTGAAGTACAAGAGAATATTCTTCAGGCTGGAGATTCTGCAGATCCTCGTCTTCTCTACATGCTGGGTCCAGCTTCCCAACAGACCCTGGAAAACAACTGCCCTTCTCCCTCTTTCTCTGAATTCAGCTGGAAGTCTGCCATCCTGTAATCAAGTAACATGTACTTATCTATTGTTGTCTCACCAGGACGTCAATTGTGTGTTCTTTTCAATGTTTCTTAGCCCTTTGGGGGCATAGTGCCAGTGAAAATCTAGTGAAAGCCAGAACCCCTTCCCCTAGAAAAGTGTGCATGTAAATTGAAGTCTGCACACAGTATCAAGGATCCACAGAGGCCAACCACAGACCCCCGTTAGCTGAGACCCCTACTGAATGTCCACTGTCCCAGCTCTCGTGGAGACTGACATGAAAATCAGTACATGGGGAAAACGTGTAAGTTTATAACATGGAGTAGGGATGGCTTGATACTTTGTAGGATCCATTTCTTTGAAGATATATTTGTTGATGTACTTGATAAATATTACAGGGCCAAGTATTACTTAGTAAGCTTTGAAGCTGTGGCGGCTTTGATAAGGATGCTTCCATCTCAGTTCGTGGTATCACCTCTCCTGGTGTCGGATCCCTGTGTGTATGCCCAGGGCCATCATTTAGCATTCGTACCATTCTCAACACTCAGATAAAACTTGACATATAAATCCTGATCATCTCTAGGAGTTCATTTTTGAAGAGTTCACTCAGCTATCACCTTTTCTTCTTTCTCTCCCGACAACATCCATCCAACCAACCAGGTGAGGGTTCCCCATGATCCCATCAAATGCTCATGTATGTGCCTCGCACACAGTGTGTCAAGATGGTGTCTCTCCATCATGCCATGATGTCGCCAGAGCAGGAGGGTTGTCACTCCCACCTGTGAGCTCCAGTGGCCAGCACAGGCCCAGCACATAGTAGGCACTCAGTGCATGTTCGCTGACTATGGACTGAATCGCCATTGACCCAAGTCTTCAAAGGTTCTTAGAAGGTAAAGAAAGAGGCCAAAGCTAAAGAAAGCAAGCTAGGAGTTAAGATGAATTGATATTTCAGTGTGTTCAATCTGTTGAGTGAACTGATAAGAGCAGGTTTCCAAGTGTGGGTCTGTGGCCAGTTGCTGACCTCCGGGCTAGTTTAATGCTCAGACACATGGTGGGAGTGAGACCATCTGGTAGACAAGCTCAGCGACTTAGGCTCACCCTTAACCCTCTGCAGTCTGACCCAGGCGCATTTTCTCCTCACTTGCAAGCCCTGCACTGTCCCATTTCTGGGCCTTTTTGTTCTAGCTACACCAAGCAGTCTCATGTACCCTGGGTCTTACTGGTCCTCCTGTTTCCTCATCAAGAAGGTCTGGCCCCACATCTACATATTAAAACTTTCCTCATCTTTCAAGAGCCTGTTCAGAGGTCGTTCTTCCCATTAAGATTCCTGTGTCCCCAGACAAAAGAATCCTCCTCAAGCATGCTGGGAGCACTGATTACCTCTTGTAAGACCCTCATCATGGATTCTTGCTCAGGACCAGAGAAACAGTCATTTCCAGTGGACTCTTTCTTTCATCAACCTAGGAGCTCTTCTTTTTCACTTCTGTGTCATCTGTTTCCTTCTACTGACCTTTATATAGACAGCTGCCTTTAACATTTGTCCAGTTACAATGGTGTCAAGTAAATTTGATGCACAAACATCATAAAGGGTCAAAGAATCTCTCTCATATTTTTTTAGCACAAGGTGGTCCAGATTCTTGAGACAAAATGTTACATGATGAAGTCCTTCCTGTTGAATGATGAATTGAATGAAAATACCATATTTCCTTTTGTCCTTATAAACAGTTTACTCTTGAGGTTGAGAAAACTCACCTTCAGACACTGTCATCTGAAGGCTTGTAGTCTGAGACTTTACTTATACAATCAACTTACTGTCATTGTTAGAGTCTAAAGAGTTGTTCTCCTTCTCTTTGAGTTCATCTTCTGAGTCATCTAATAATTGTGAAATGTTATTCTCTGTCACTTCTTTGCAAATATGAAAAATTCTAAATTCTCAACTGTATGCGATGAGCTAAAAGCAGACTCAAAATAAATGATGATTTATTTTGTTACTGAATCATCCCTCCAGGCCATTCCATTCTTCTGTTTTATTACTGAGGTCTCTTTTAGCATAATTGGGAATAACTGATGAGTAATGATGAAAGATAATTCCCAGGATGATGAAAGAGCAAGATATTTCAAAAGATAGGAGAAATAAGATCAAAAGGTGTCATCGTGCATCATAGATTTATGGAAGAGTCCAATGAACCCACATAGTAATTATAAAATAAAATGAGTTTTATTTTATTTAAAAAAATAAGTAAATTTTCTCTGTGTTCTTTGGAAACCCTTCAAGAAGGAATGAAAGCAATGAAATATCAAGCCTTTTAAATAGATAGAGCAATTCAGAGAGGAAACTCAAAAACTAAAGTTGGGTCTAATGGACCCTAATGGTATACTGAGAGTTATCGTGTTAAAATTCCATACACGTCTGTCCAACTTAAAGTTAAGGATAGATTGAGAGTCACCATCTCCCTGTCTTCCTGAAGTTCCCCAGGCCAAGTCAGAGATATACTCCTATAAGCAACTTCGGAGGTGTTCACCAAATGGAATAGTAGGAGCCGAAGGTGTAATTACTAAGCCGGGACTGTAATTATCAAAGGAATGCCATACATTATTGCCTACCTATGTGCAAGGACTTGACACCATCTCAAAATCTTTGCCCTTAACCTAGAATACCATTCATCCTCTCTGTCCCTTTTAGCTGGGTAACTGCTATGCTTTAAACATCACTTCCACTTTGAACATCACTTCCACAAGGAAGCTTTCCCGAACTTTCAGGCCTGCCATTATCTGCCCCTTAATGGACTATTAGAAATACCATGTCACCTCCACCTGAGGGCTGCTAACCAGGTGTGCCCAGCCTTGTACCATCAGCACAAGGCGGGCACTCAGTAAGCATCTTGTGCATGAAAAACTGAATTCAAACATGTTTCTGAGTACAGATGCTCACCTGCCTGACCCCTGGAACAGAGTGTTAAGGTGCATGTATTTTAGAAAGTAAAAGTGAAGAATAAAAGCTCACATGTAGAGAAAGTAGATCAAGTTAAGAGAGCTTGGTTCTCCTGGACTGTCCTTTCCTGGGGTTGATTGGGAACCAACAAATCTGACTATGGCAGAGATGTCCTCAGCTCATGCTTCCGGCTTGCATTTAGGTGTCGGGTGATTTATCAGAGACTGACCTCAGCAACGAACCTCGGCACCCTCAGACCAGCGTGGCCACCACCGAGGAGAAACTGAGAAACAGGCTGTACGAGTTAGCAATGAAAATGAGTGAGAAGGAGACGTCTTCGGGAGAAGATCAGGAGTCAGAGCCCAAGACGGAGTCTGAGAACCACAAGGAAAGTCTGTCCTCTGAAGACAACAGCCAGGGCGTCCAGGAAGAGCTGAAGAAGGTAAGGGCTGTGAAGGCAGCTCCATATGTACGGCAGGGGGGAGGGAGGTGGGCAGAGGAACTTCTGTATTTGCACAGAGGTGTGCTGGGCTCCCATGAGCTGTCTCTCAAATGCCCTCCCATGCTTGCAGGAGAGCCCCAGAAACCCCTGCTGATTCGAGCTAAGTGGTTCAATCAGGGAAAGGGCCCCACGGGTCCCAGGCCTCCGAGACCTGTCCTGTCCTTCTACTAACTATCCTTCCTAGTCTATACTGGGAACTACCCTTCAAGCCTGTAATTAATGCTCACAGTCTCTCTTGCTGGTAAAGGGCCATGCTACTTCTTCCTTCCCCCGCCCTTTCCCAGAGGAACTTTGCCTGTGGGTTAAGAGCGTCTCGCCATCCCCCTTTTAGTCAACAGCAATGTTTCAGACCATGATCTTTGTGCTAAACGTGGCCTGCTATGTCATTTATCCCTGCAGTTTGCTTATTTGGGCTTGTCTTAGCCTCAAAATCATTTTCCAAACAAGCCTTATTTGGAATCCTGGTGTTTAAAACCGGTAAAAGCCCCCAAAACCCAACCATTTGATCTCCAGTCCCAAACCACCCCTCTAACTATCCAAGGGCATTGCTAGGAAACCACAGAAGGAAGAACCCCTGGCAGAAAGGGGGGTCCTAGGCCCCTACCCCACAATCAGTGCTCTACCCCCATTCTTTCCTCTACAGCTTCTCCAAGCACATCCCTGTAGACTTGGCCACCGGACAGTCAGGCTATCCCTACTGCTTCCAGTGGAAGAGAAGGAAGCTAACATTTGTTGAGTGCCTAGTGCTTTGCTTATGTTAATGAATTCATTTCATAAAAACCCTTTGAAGGTGATGCAGAGGCTCGTCCTGAAGGTACTTACGCAAGGCCCATAACTAGTCAGCTTCAGAGCTGGGGCTGCATCCCAGAACTGCTTGGCCTCAAATCACAGGTCCCTTCTTTACTATGTCTCCTCCGTAATCAGATAAGGTCTTGCCTGGAAACACGTAAATTTCTTGGCACTCGTGGTCAGTTTTTTCCCCTCTCCTGAGAGTACATTATATAAGTTAACAAGTTCCTGGTAGCGCACATGAGTGGGGGAACAAGTTCCTTCATCTGCACCACAGCCAAGCTAGGGGAGGAGCCAGGCCAAGTCAGCAAAGAGCACGCATATGGCAAGAGCCGGCCACGAGCCAACTGGGGGCCCTCTTCCACAGCCGAGCCCCTGAGCCCTCCAACAGCTCAGACTCTGCCTCTCATTCCCGTCCCACCCTCCATAGCCATCGAATCCTCCTACTCCTCGGCCTGTCAGGTCCTCTGCCCAAGGACGTGCACACATCTGTCCCCTGCCATGTCTGTGGGCTGGAGGCCGGAGCGTGGCCTTCACAGGCAGCCTCTCCCTGGGATGTGGGCTCCAACCCATCGCTTCCTCCGTGGTAATGGGCTCTGCTCCTCTCTGTTACTTGAACCAATATCCCATGACATTCACATTTGTCTGCCAGAGCTCAGAGCCAGATGGTAACTGAGGAATATCATGGTATTTCTTGCAATGCCTCTGCATCCTACTGGCTTTGCTGCCTGATGGTCACAAGGCTCCGCACAGGCCTGCTGTTCCAGCAGCCTGCCAGGCCATGATGAGTCATGGACTCCCAGTCCCCGTCAGCCTGCAGGCCTCACCTTCTGGAGGCAGAGCAGCCAGTCTGCACTGTGCTCTCTTGGGCAGAACGTGAACAGGGAAAGGAGGAGCCAGGGCAAGAAAAATCTAAGATAAGCCCCCGTTCTGCCCCGTGCCCTCACCGAGCAAGAAACTAAGAGAGCTGCTTTTATTCAAGCTCCCAAATATGTCAGTTTCTCAAAATTTAAGTCTTCCCCCCGCCTACCATGAATCAGTGCATTAAAATATCCATCAGCTATCATTTATTGTATGTAAAAATCTGGGGAGCAAACTGAGAAAGATAATTAACTTATCTTTTCCTCATCAGGCATGGTTTACTCAGAAATCATGCATGGTTTACACAGAAATACAGGTTTATATCTTCACTATTATTTAGAAGCAAAAGGATATAGAGATAGGCTTTAAGATAAGACTGAATTCGAAATGCAACCATGCAATTTGCAAATTCTGCAAACCTTGGCTAGTGCTTAGAATAAGCCAAGGTGATTTCTTGCCTCCCACTGGCCCTTGTCCCCCAGCTGCTCTCCCTGTCCCTCCAGACCCTGCACGACTACTCTAGTCCTTCCTCCACTCCACAGCCACAACTGCCCTGCAGTTCCTGAGCTTGCTCCCAGCACTGAGACAGGCCCACACCTGCTGTGTTTTTCAGCTGATCCTGGGACCCAGCCCTGGGCTCATGGTTGACTGCAAACGCATCTTGGCCTCATCTGTAAAATGAGGATAATTGTACTCCCTGATAGAGTTGTGAGGGTTGAATTTTACAACATGGTGTTTAGCACATAGCAGGAGCCCAGCAAATACTGGATCCCCTATAAACCTCACGGCTGTGAGTTAACATCCATCTTCTGGTACTAAAGCAACAACTTAGTACCTATTTCCAGTTGACACCTGGCATGTCTAACATAGGTCTGTAACCACATCTGGGGCTTTGTTGTGCTAGGTAGAATATAAGTGGGAAGTCACTGCATGAGAATGCCCCATGTTCCCGTCTTCAGTATCAGAATAACTGTGACTTCCCCTGTGGGCCAAACACGACTGATTTGTACAGCATGTGTGCACGCGCGTGTGCGCACACACACACATGTATGGCTGGCACACGGCATGGTTTGGAGTGGAACTGGGCTTGTGTAATGATTTCAGAAGTGGTCAGTGCTCCCCTGATCTCTTTACTCTAGCAATGCATACTGGCCCAAAGTCCAGCCGCCTGAAAACCCCTGATGCAGCAGGAGCTCCTCTTCCTCTGCAAAAGGCAGGCTGAAAGGGAGAACGAGAACCCCAGCTGGGAGCAGTCCTAACTAGTGACCACCAAGAAGAAAATCAGTACCCCAGCTATTTGGCCTCTGTGGGCATGGTGACTCTGGGGCAGAGCTGCATACTGACTCCCCGAGTTTCCCAGCCACCCGAGCTCTAAGCACCCAACACGATGAACAGTCCTCCTCGACTCCCTTCCCTCCCCTGCCCCCACGTACCCCTCCTCCACCATCTCCACCACTATTTCCAGGGATTGCCTCCCACATGAACTAAATCCCTGTCTCGCATCTGCTTCTGGGTGAAACCAGACGAAGTCGGTAACTAAACAGGAGAAATGCACGGTCCCCAGTTCACAAATCCTTCAGTGCTGTGTAGGCAGCGAGGAAATCCCAATGCCCAATTGGCTGCTAATTGCCTTTGCCTTATTAAGAGGAGCTTTGCCTTATGCAGAGAGAGGTTTGCTCAGCAGTCACTGTCCACCTGCCTCCCACACTGGCCCTGCTCTCTGGGAGCCAAAGCAGAGGAATGTGCATATCCCACAGACACTTGATATCAGTGGCTGTTTAGTGTCCTTAGTATGACAACCCACGTAAGAACCGAGGCTTCAGAATCCTGCCCAGCGGCAGAAGAACCATTTTAGAAACATGCTTTATCTTGACTGAATTCAGTCCTTTGCTGTAGGCAAACTTGTCCTATAGGTGGCTCACTTTCTTTGGGGGTTGGAGGGATGGGACCCACCATCTGAATTTTAACCAATGGAAGAACACGCTTGCAGAGCGAGGAGGAAGCCCAGAAACCTCTTGGGTACTGGATTCCCAAAGAATCATTTTGTTCTTGAAGTCATTTTATTCCATCAAAGCTTAGGGGTCAACCCCCTAAACCATGTGATCCTTAGAGCCCAGAAGTGAGCACCACCTCTACCACTGGGCAGATGGCCATGCCTATGGTTCTAGGAGAAAGTCCTGGCCAAAGCAGTTCTTAGAAGGGTCTGTATCTAGGTATGCAAGGGCAGCATTCCTGAAAGAAGGAGCCAAGAATGGCCAAGAACTCCTGGCCTGAGTTTGGAGACTACGTTCAGGGACTGGATTTCCCACAAGCCCGTAATCTTCCCAGGCTTAGAGCAGTGGTCCCCAGGTCCCTTCTGGCTCCCAGATCCCCTGGTTCTAGATATGTAACAGTTTAGATTGATTTTTTTGTTTCCTGACCTAAGTATCCTTTATGACACTGTTTATATGACAAAAGATGTCCCATGTATCCAGCTCTTGGAATATGAATGTCTGTTGACGGCCCAGATTAGTTAGTTCTTGCATTATAGTAAAATTGGTATAGCTGGTGTCCTGAAAGCATTTTATTTAAAGTGCCTTTGTTTATAACCATTAGAAGTAGCTGGATCATTGGGCTTTGATTTCACAAGGGAGTCACAGACCAGCAGATAGCTCCCATATGTGTAGTTTCACGAAATAATTCTCATCATAAGTATTGAGAGTTCCCTAAATTATTAAATGTCTTTCTTCCTAAACAAGAGATGAATTTATGCATCTTCTTCTGGCTGCTCATTTACGAACACCAAGGAACAGGGATACATAATCCCAGTCAGTGATCAAGGAGACAGATGTACTGACTATTCCAACATACCCAGAGCTTTTTGTTTCTGAATTTTAATGTGCTCATGAAAACCTTTTTGTTGATACCAGTGTTAACATAAAGTCAACTGTATCTCTGTGTGTCTCACCCCTGTAAAATAACACACGTTCATGTAAGATTCAGTGTCTTTCATCCCAGGTCACATTCTATTTCAGAGTGTCTTCATCTCTAGTTGGTGCTAGAGAGAATATAGTGTTAGGTACTGACTTGTATCTTACAAGTGATTGATCTCAGTAGGCCTATGTCTGTTGAAGAATTAACACCTCTTTTCTAACTCTCCATTTAACTGTTGCCTTGGGTTGGGGGGGAGCTTTAACTGTGCACTTAGAGCCAGAGCTCTTATCCACAGGGTTTGAACAGGTAAGGAGGGACAAAGAAATGTGGAGCAGGGGTATCCATAGGAGGTCTGAGAAAGCCTCAGAATCCTGGTAAAGATGATAGAAGGTATTTCTCTCCTGAAATCAGTCCATAAAGACTGGAGGAGGTGACTGCTACTTCAAATGCAAAGATAGCTACAAACAACTAAAGGGAAAATGAAAAATCAAGGAAACGTGACACCACCAAAGGATCACAATAATCCTCCAGCAACTGACCTCCCAAAATGGAGATCTGTGATTTACCTGATGAAGAGTTCAAAATAGGTTTTAAAGCAAGCTCAATGAGCTATGAGAAAACACGAAATTCAATTCAACATAATTAAGAAATCAATGCATAAAACAAAATGAAAAGTTTAACAAAGAGGTAGAAATCATAAGAAGGAACCAAACAGAAATTCTGGAGCTGAGGAATACTGTGAAGGAAATGAAAGGTGCAGTAGAGAGTATCAAGAGCAGAATGGATTGAGGAGAAGAGAGAACATGTGAAGTAGGAGACAGGACCTTGGAAATTATCCAGCCAGAGGAGAACTAAAGAAAAATAATGAAAAAGAGTGAAGAGAGCCTATGCGAACTATGGATACCATCAAGAGAAGCAATCTGAATTATTAGAGACCAAGAAGGAGAAGGAAGAGAGAAGGGGGCAGAAAGCTTGTTTTAAAAAAATGATGAGGGCGCCTGGGTGGCTCAGTGGGTTAAAGCCTATGCCTTTGGCTCAGGTCATGATCTCAGGGTCCTGGGATCGAGCTCCATGTCAGGATCCCTGCTTGAAACTGGTGGGAGTCTGCTTCCCCCTCTCCCTTTGCCCCTCCTTCCCATGCTCTCTCTTGCTCTCTCTCAGTCTCTGTCTCTCAAATAAATAAAATAATAATAATAATGGTTGAGAACTTCCCAAATCTGAGCAGAGGTTTGACCATCCAAAGCTTATGAGCTTCATGAAGCTCATAAGTCCCCAAAGAGGTTAAACTCAAAAATTTTTTTCTCCAAGACTCACCCATAATAAAACTAGCAAAAATGAAGGACGAAAAGAGGATCTTAAAAACAGCAAGAGAAAAGAAACTTATCACTTATAAAGGAATCTTCATAAGGCTATCAACAGATTTCTCAGCAGAAACCTTACAAGCCAAGACATAGTGGAATGACATACTCAACATGCTGAAAGAAAAAAATAAAACTGCCAACCAAGAATACTTTATCTGTTAAAGTTGTCCTTCAGAAATGAAGTACAGATGACCTCGTTCATTCCCAGACACACAAAAGTTGAACAAGTTAAGCAACACTAGACCTGCCTTACAAGAAATGCTAAAGTTCTTTAAGCTGAAATGAGAATGAGCTAATTAATAATATGAAGGCATGAAAATATACAATGCACTGATAAAGGTAGATATATAGTCAAGTACAGAATACCCTAATACTATAATACAGTAGTGTGTTAAGTACATAATGCCAGTAAAAAGATTAAAGGACAAAAATATGAAAAATAACTATAGCTACGATAATTTGTTAATGGATACAATATAAAAAGAGGTAAATTGTGACATCAAAAACATAAAGGGGGAGAGTAGAATGTAGTTTTGTATGCCACTGAAGTTGTTATCAGCATAAAATAGATCATCATATCTATAAGATGTTTTGTGTAAATCTTATGATACAAGCAAAATCTACCATAGATACACAAAAGATAAGGACATGGGAGTCAAAGCATACCACTACAGAAAATCATCAATCACAAGGAAGATGGCAAGAGAGGAAGAAAGGAACAAGAGAACAAGAAAAGAGCCAGAAACCAATTAATAAGATACATTAATTAGTCCTTACCTATGAATAGTTATTCTAAATGTAAATTGATTAAATTCACCAATCAAGAGCAGCTGAACAGACAAAAAAACAAGACCCAACTATCCACTCTTACAAAAGACTCACTTCTGCTTTAAGGACACACATAGGCATAAAGTAAAGGGATGGAAAAAGATATTCTACGAAAATGGAAACCAAAAGAAAACAAAGGTAGTTTTAATTATATCAGACAAAATAGACTTGATTCAAATGCTGTAATGAAGCAATGTCATTATAAAATGATAAAGGGGTCAATTCATCAAAAATATATAAAAATCATAAATATGTATGCTCCCAGTTTTGGAGCACCTAAATATATTAAGCAAATACAAACAGATCTGATAGGAGAAATAAACAACAATACAATAGTGGTAGGGGCCTTCGGTACCCCACTTTGAACAGTGTATAAATCATCCAGAGAGAAGATCAATAAGGAAATGTTGGACTTGAACTATATTTCAGACCAAATGGAACTGAGATATGGAGATATATATATATATATACATATATATGTATATATATATATATCTCCATATATATGCTCTCTCCATATATATATATATGTATATATATATATATCTCCATATCTCAGTTCCATTTGGTCTGAAATATAGTTCAAGTACATATACATATATAAGTATATATACATATATATGTATATATATATATATATCTCCATTCCAACCAACAAAAGCAGAATGCACATTATTTGCAAGCTTACATGGGGCATTCTTCAGGATAGAACATATGTTAGGTTACAAAGCAAGTCTTAACAAATTTAAGAAGGTTGATATCATACTAAGTATATTTTCCAACTATAGTGGTATAAAACTAAAAATCAGTAACAGGAAGAAAACTGGGAAATTCACAAATATGTGGAAATTATATAACACACTCCTAAAAAATCAATAGGTTAAAAAAACAAATCAAGGGGTGCCTGGGTGGCTCAGCCAGTTAAGCATCTCTCTTCATTTTAGGTAGTGATTGAGCCCCACGTTAGGATCTGGGCTTGGAGGTGAGTCTGCTTTTCCTGCTCCCTCTGCCCCTCATCCCCTCATCCACTTGTGCACTCACTTGCTCACTCACTCTCTCAAATAAACAAAATAAAATCTTTTTAAAAAATAACAAAGTAATAAAACAAATCAAAAGGGCAATAAAAAAGTCTTCAAACAAATGAAAATGGGATATAGCAAAAGCAATTCTAAGATGGAAGTTTATAGTGATAAATGCCTACATTAAGAAAAAAGAAAGATCTCAATGAACAACCCAACTTTATACCTCAAGAAACTAAAAAATAAGAACAAACTAAACCCAAAGTTAGCAGAAGAAAGGAAATGACAAAAAACAGAACAGAAACAAAGGAAATAGAGACCAGGAACACAATAGAAAAGATCAATGAAACTAGAGCTGGTTTGGGGGGAAAAAACAAAATTGACAAAAATTTACCTAGACTAACTAAGGAAAAGGAGAGAAGATTCAGAGTAATAAAATCAGAAATGAAAGAGGAGACATAATAATCAATATCACAGAAATATAAAGTACCATGAAAGAACACTATAAACAATTGTATGCCAATGAATTGGACAACCTAGAAGAAATGGATAAATTCCTAGAAATATGCAACCTACCAAAACTGAATCATGAAGAAATAGAAAATCTGAATAAACCAATAATGACTAAGAAGACTGAATCAGTAATCAAAAACCTCCCAGGACAGAAGTGCCCAGGACCAGTGGTTCATTCTGCCAAATATTTAAAGAAGCATAAACGCCATGCCTTCTTTAACTCTTCCCAAAAATTGAAGAGAAGAGAATACTCCCAAACTCATTCTATGAGGCCAACATTACCCTTTTACCCTAGCCAGATAAGGACACTAGAAACTACAGGTTAATATCCCTGATGAATATAGATGCAAATATTCTCGACAAAATATTAGCAAACTGAATTCAATAATATATTAAAGAAGTATAGAGCACGATCAAGTGGGATTTATCTCTGGGATGCCAAGATGGTTCAACATATACAGATCAATAAATATAATATACTACATTAATATAATGAAGGATAAAAATCATGATCTTCTCAATAGATGCAGAAAAAAGCATTTGACAAAATGCAACATGCTTTCATGATAAAAACTCTCAATAAATTGTGTGTAGAAGGAACATCCTCAGTATAACTCACAGATGACAAGCCCGTAGCTAACAGCAAACTCAATGGTGAAAGACTGAAAGCTTTTCCTCTTTTACAAGGGTGCCCACTCTCACCACGTCTCTTCAACATAGTACAGGAAGTCTTACGCAGAATAATCAGGCAGGTAAAAGAAGTAAAATGCATCCAATGTAGAAAGGAAGAAGTAATTGTCATGTTTGCAGGCAATATGATCTTATATAGAGAAAATCCTGAAGACTCCAAAGAACTGTTACAACTAAACAGCAAATTCAGTAAATTTGCAGAATGCAAAATCAACATACAGAAGTCAGTTTTATTTTATATACTAACAAGAAAATATCTGTAAAAGAAATAAAATAATCCCATTTGTATGTGCATCAAAAACAAAAGAATACTTGGGAATAAATTTAATCAGGAAGGGGCGCCTGGGTGGCTCAGTCATTAAGAATCTGCCTTCGGCTCAGGTCATGATCCTGGGGTCCTGGGATCGAGCCCCACATCAGGATCCCTGCTCGGCGGGAAGCCTGCTTCTCCCTCTTCCACTCCCCCTGCTTGTGTTCCCTCTCTTGCCAAGTTTCTCTCTGTCAAATGAACAAATAAAATCTTTTAAAAAAATTTTTAACCAGGAAAATGAAAGATCTGTACTCTGAAAATTATAAGACTTTGATGAAAGAAATTGAAGAAGACACAAACGATGGGAAAACACCCCATGTTCATGGATCAGAAGAACTAATTTTGTTAAAGTATACACACCATAAAATCCTTCTATAGAATCAATGCAATTCCTATCAAAATTTTATTAAAATTCCAATGACGTTTTCACAGAAATAGAAAAAAGCAATCTTAAAATTTGTATAAAACCACAAAGACCCCAAATAGCCAAATCAATCCTGAGAAAGAAGAACAAAACTGGAGAATTTGCATTCCTGATTTCAAACTATGCTTCAGTGTCATAGATGTCAAAATAGTATGGTACTGGCATAAGCAGAGACATACAGATCAGTGAAACAGAATCAAGAGCCCAGAAATAGCCCCTCATATACTCAATTGGGAATACTCAATGCTAAAAAGATAGTCTCTTCAATAAATAATATGGGAAAACTGGATAATCTCATGCAGATGAATGAAATTGGACCCATACCTTACATTATTCAAAAAATTAGCTCAAAATGAATTAAAAACTGAAACTCTAAAACTCCTCAAGAAACACAGGAAAAATCTCCTTGACATTGGTGTTGGCAATGATTTCTTTGTCTGTGACACCAAAAGCACAAGTAACAAAATAATACGTGAAATAAATAAGTGAGGCTGCATCAAACTGAAAAGCTCTTGTATAGCAAAAGAAACAACCAATGAAATGGAAAAACAACCTACAGAATAAGAGAAAATATTTGCAAACCTTATATGTGATAAAGGTTAGTATCCAAAATATATAAGGAACTCCTACAACTCAATAGCAAAAAGTGAACAACCTAATTTAAAAGTGGGCAGAGGGGATGCCTGGGTGGCTCAGAGGGTTAAGCCTCTGCCTTCAGCTCATGTCATGGTCTCAGGGTCCTGGGATCAAGCCCCGCATGGGGCTCTCTGCTCAGCAGGGAGCCTGTTTCTCTCTCTCTCTCTGCCTGCCTCTCTGCCTACTTGTGATCTCTGTGTGTCAAATAAATAAATAAAATCTTTAAAAAATAGAAATAGAAAAAAAAGTGGGCAGAAGGCCTCAATAGACATTTTTCCAAAGAAGGCATACAAATAACCAATAGGTAGGGACACGAAAAGATGCTGTTAGAAAAGACACCTGTTAGAATGGATGCCATCAAAAAGAGAAGTGAAAACAAGTGTTGGCGAGAATGTGGAGAAAAAGGAACCCCTGGGTACACAGTTGGTGGGGATGTAAATTGGTACAGATGCTATGGAAAACAGTATGGAGGTTCAACTACCAGGTGGTCCAGTAATGTCCAGTAATATCTAGGCATATATCCAAAGGAAATTAAATCAGGACCTGGAAGAGATATCTGCGCTTCCATGTTTAAGGCAGCATTATCCAGTAGCCAAGATAAGGAAACAATCTAAGTATCCATCAACAGATGGATGGGTAAAGAAGATGTGGCATATATGTACAATGGGGTATTATTCAGTCTATGAGGAATAAGGAACTCTTGCCATTTGTGACAACATGGATGGACCTTGGGAGTGTTATGCTAAGTGAGATAAGTCAGAGAAAGACTGATACTGTATGATCTCCTATGTGAAATCTAGAAGAGGTGAACCCATAGACACGGAGAGTAGAGTAGTGGTTGCCAGGGTCTGTGGGATGGATGAAATGGGGAGATGTTGGTCAAAGAGTTCAAACTTCCAGTTACAAGATGAGTAAGTACTGGGGAACATAGCATAGTGACTGTAGTTAATAATAATGCATTATATACTCCAAAGTTGCTGAGAAAATAAATCTTAGGTGTTCTCACCACACACCAAAAAAATGGTGATTATAGGAGATGATTGAGATGTTAACTAACCCTATTATGGTAATCCTTTCACAGTGTACAAGTGTATCAAATCATCATGTTATATGCCTTAAATTTATAAAATGTTATGTCTCAATTATATCTCAACAAATCTTGGTGGGAGGGGAGACATGTTCATCCTTCAAAAGCCATAAAGTTAAAAGGCAAACAGTAACTGAGAAGACATATTGCTTAAATACATAATGGGCAAACAATTACTTAGCCTCATAATGCTAACGGGTAAAAAGGGCAATGCACATGAGCAGGCAATTCACCAAAAGAAAAAAAATGTAAATGACCAATAAGCATGTGAAAAATATTTAGCTTAAACTGTATTTCAACTGTATCTAATTCAACATGTAGCTCAGAACTTAGCATATGGTCTGCACATTCATCTTTCCCGTTCAACAAATGCACAGTAAGATGCTGGGAAGACAGCCATGAATGGGGCAAAGTTCATCGTTTGTTTAGAGGAGCAACAAAAATGCAAATTGAACTACCGAAATGTCACTTTGCCTAACAAATTGGATGACTAAAAAGAATCATAACCGACGTTGCTAGGAGTTCAGGGAAAGAGGCAGTCTAATGCACACAAAATAGTGGGAGCCCACGTTAGTATGCTGGGAACTGGCTAAGTCTCAGCGATCAGAACAGGCACACCCTTTGATCCAGCAACTGTACTTTGCATCCTTTATCCTATGGAAAAACTGAACAAGCCGCTCAGGGTACAGCAATGTAATCCATCAAGCATTGCATTATTCTTGTAGGGAAACAATGACCGAAATATCCAACAATAGGGACTCTTGGCGAAATGGAGGGGACAAGGTCCAGAAAACAGATAAGGCTTCAGCACTGCAAGAGCAGACAGATTTGGTCCAGATACAAGGAAGTGTGTAAATTGATGTCAGGAAGTTGGAGAGGTTTTGACTTATGCTCTGTATCACACCCCCGCCCCCACATCTACCCTCTGCTCTCTGAACTGAAAAGCAGGTCTGTCTTCTGAAGGCAAAGGGGTGGTAGAATTGACATTTCCAGATTGTAGAGAAGATTTGAAATAGCTCCTGCATAGAGTGGGAAAGGAAATTATATGGACAAATAGAAAGGATCCCCACACAGCAAGGAAGGCCTGCATAAGGCCAGAGATCATGAACATTTACCTGAGACACAGAGCCTGCAAAAGATTACAGCAAACTTGAACACAAATAAATGCAAAATAAAAACCCATTCTGTTGGAAGAAATGGTCTGTTAGTAGCAGGTATATTCATAAATCCACATCATTGGATGTAATTACACAGTAGTACAGCCCAAGTGTCAATTCCAAGATTTACATTAGAACTCCTCGTGTCAGAGGCTTCGAGTTTAGCCATTAATCTGCAATGAAATTCATGGATGAATCTCAAACTAAGTTTGGGAGCTTGCAAGAGCAGATAAAATGGAAATGAATTCTCTCCATACTAGGAACAAAAAAATAGGACATTAAAACTTTAGAAAACTGCAAGTCTCCAGGAAACATAGCCATCTAATGGAAGAAAAGATAATGTAAATGTGAATTCTTCCAAAATTAGGGCAGAAGCCTGATGTAAATCAAATCCAAATCTGAACCAGACATTTTTTTAACTTCTCAAAAGAAAGAAAATCTGATAGGAAACCTGACAGAAAAAAGTCAAGAATAATTTAGACATGTTTACAAAAACTAAGATCTGAATGAAGAGGACTGTCGTATTAAGATATTACGGTATACCTTAAAAGCACGGTAATTAAATTTGCAAGAGAGTGATACAAGCTATAATGAAATAGGCCAGAAGTATGGCCTAGAATATATTAAAATTTAACTCATGATTTATCTCATGATTCCCACCTACCTCTCACTCCCAGTTGGAAAAAGAAACTTCTTAATAAATGGTGTTGGGACAAATATCCACTAGTTATTTGGGGGAAGGGAGGAGGTAGCGAGAGGGGAAGGTCCTTAATTTTCCCTCCAGTGAAGGAAGGAACGGATCTTCCTGGTGTGCAGGCCCGACAGGACTTACAGGAGACAATCCCTTACAGAAGAGGCCGCACAGGCTCTAGAGAGCGAATCCCTGTTCTTTGCCATTTATGCAACAAATAATTGTTGAGCTATTCCAAGAGCTGCAGTACAGCAGGGATAAGAGAGAAGAGTTACCTGTCTCGTGGAATTTACCTTCTATTGGAGGAGACAGCTGATAAATATGTAGACAGGTTCAGGGGATGATGTCAGATTGTGTTAAGGACTGAGAAGAAGGTGAGTCCAGGAAGGTCTTTTCAGACACCGTTCTGACCGAGTGTCCCTTGGACTGCGGCCTGAAGGACAAGAAGGAAGAAGTCAGGGAAAATCTAAAGGAAGGTTCTTCCCACCAGAGCAACACAAGAAAGACTTACAGTGGCAAGGACCTGGGCAAGTTTAAGGAAGTGATGAAAGAGCCAGGGTGGTTGGAGCAATATGGCAATGGGGAGGACAGTGAGAGAAGTGACAGGAACCGCGTGGAGAACCTCAGCTTTTATTCTGAATGACATAAGGAGTGCCTGGAAAGGTGTCCACAGAGAATGACAAGATCATTTACCAAGATCCCGCAGGCTGCCAAGAGGTAAAAAGAATCACCTCCTTTCCCAGTGAACGTGGAAGGTGGTTTCACGTCTCACTGGGCTTCTTCAGAAATGAGCACGTGCCCCAGCAACACCCCGGTTACTGCCAGCAGCGGGCAAACACTTCCAGTCAGTATCGGAAACAATTTTTCTGGAGAACAGCCAGTAAGTATGCAAAAGCAAAAAAGACTGATGACCATAATCACCCCCTCTGCTGGGAAAGCAAGTCCTGCCTGCCAGACACCGACCAAGGCAGGCGCAGGCAAAGGTAATGGCCCCCTCATCCCCCTCTTTTATTCTGCTGAATGTCAATGCAGCCCTTGTCTCGCTGACCTATCTATTGTTACTGAGCTGATTATTCAGTACAATAATTCAGTCACCTCCACCAGTCCCGAAGTGGCCTTCACTGGGTGTCAGTTGGCCGGCATTAAACAAGAATGTGACCTTAGGAAAACATACAGACCAGGGAGTTTAATTCTGGATTGAAAATGCAGAGTTTTCAAAAATTCACTTCTGTCATCACCATTAAGACAGGAAGTCGTTTCTTTCATATATGGCCTTGACCATCAAAACCTAGATGATTTAGGCCCCAAACATTCCTAGAGGACAGTTCTCTAATCTCTGTTATGGTTTGTACCTTCGTTTTATTACATATGCAAATTTATTGTTCGCACTCCCATTTCCTTCCACAATTCTGTGTCACCCTCTTTCGTCAAGTCACTTCAGGGACAGGGGTCTGTTCGTGGAGGATGTATTTTGACAGGTTGTAGAGGCCTCGCCAGAGCGCCTTATGTTTTATGAGAGCTGAAACATATTTGCATTGAATTTTTCTAGCAGATTTCTGTCAACTATTGAAGAGGGCATATGGAGTTTCTTTTCTTACCTTTGAAAAGAGGGGGGGAATACATGAAATCAGGATAAATTTCTCTGCTTCCTCTTGGTAGTTTGATGGAAGCATTTCTTAAAGCCAACACAGCATCTGTAATATGGGACAGAAAAGTAACGAGGAGACCATGAAGTCTGGACCATGCTTAGAGCAGATTTCCTTAGAGACCACATTCCTTTTCACTGACTGTCCTTGCTGACTCAATCCTAGGTAGGTTCAGGAAGGCTCAGAACCAGAGCTTGTCCCTGGGGATATCTCAAGCTCCGCAGAGTGGCCTGGTGGGTGGTGTGGCCAAAGCTTATTCTGCTGAATGTCAATGCAGCCCTTGTCTCGCTGACTTATCTATTGTTACTGATCTGATTATTCAGTACAATTCAGTTCCACAGTCACTTCCTACAGACCGTTGGGTTCCGGGAATTATGTGCAGAGGAGGTGGTGTGACAGGTGGGAAGGAGCGTGGGCTTCGGAGACCAAAGTCTCTGGGCTCAGATCCCAGCTCTGCATCCTCTCGGAGCCACAGTTTCTTCATCTCTAGAGATGGAATTAAAACAACAACCGTGTCAGGTTGTGGTGAGGGCTAAATGTAATAATGAGAAGCCTGGAGTCCTCATGGCACCAGGAGGACCCACATTAGCTCTGAGCTGGCTGCCTTCTTCCTTCTGTTCTCTTCTGGAAGGGTCTCGGGAGCAGCCTTCAGCAGGGGAGAAGGGGGGCCCCATGTGGGTTTCATGCAATGTAAGCTCCTGAAGGGCTTTTCTACTCTGTGTGAGCGCTACCCCTTTGTGTTCAAAAGGTCCTTAGAAGAGCCCCGGTGAAGCTTTTCGCTGATTGCCTGGAAGGTCCGCGGTCTCCCGTTAGCCCCCTGAGGAACGTTCATTTATCACAGGCTCAAAGGAGAACAGGAGGGCCCCACACCTCCGCCATTTTCTCGTTTTTACCAACCCAGCTATGAAGGTTGTGTCCCCCCAACCCACTCTGGTGAACTGACAGCAAAAATGACAGATTCAAGGGGTACCTGAGTTGACTCGGTCATTAAGCATTTGCCTTCCGCTCAGGTTATGATCCCAAGATCCTGGGATCGAGTCCCACTTCGGGCTCCTTGCTCTGTGGGGAACCTGCTTCTCCTGCTCCTCACCCACTAGTGCGCTCGCTCTCTCGCTCGCGCTCTCTCTCTCAAATAAATAAATAAATACTTTTACAAAACCAAAATAAAGACTAAAAGGGTGACCTGGAGCTTATTCCATCCCGGCCATTAGCGATCACTGTCTCTTGGATGGTCAGAAAGGATCTTTGCAATGCTATATTTTCCCTTATTGCAAGAGCCCCGGGAACCCTTCTTTCTCTGCTAGTGTTGAAATCTCCTTACCAGTGTCCGTTTGTGACAGCTCCCTGGGCTCACTCAGCTCAGCCGACTGGGCTCATAGCCCGTCTTGCTGCCTCCCTCCCCAGTTCACAGCCCCGGCATGCTCTCAGCTCTTTCCAGGAAAGTGCTCCTCATCCTTTTAACTCCCACACAGCTGCCCCACCCCAGGCCCCAATGACCTTGAATTCCAGCTGCAGTAAGAGTTCCCAACGCTTTTCTCTGCCTCAGCTTCTCCCCAGCCCTAAATGTGTCCCTCCTCTCCCAGTTGGAACTGCCTTCCTACAAACATAGGCCCCTCGAGAGGCCTGTGAGGAATCTGGGGTTCAAAACCAGGCACATCTGGGTGCAAAGCTGGCTCCTTCAGAGCAAACCCCTCCCTAAGGCCCAGCTCCTCATCTGGGAGATGTGATCATAGTACAGGCATCAGAGGGCAGTCAGGAGAGCTCAGGGAGGCAAGGCCAAAAAAGTGCTCATCCCAGAGCTTGGCATGCGGTAAGTGCTCGGGAAATGCCGGCTCCTGAGAACAGCAGCAGCAAGACCTGCCGTGGCACCTGCTTTCAGGGAGCGCAAAACTCAAACTCCTGAGTTTGGCATCTGGGGCGCTGCCCTGCCCCCATCTTCCTTCTCCTGTTTGTCATCCTTGGCATGCCCCAGGCTGCGGTGCCAGTCCCTATGGGGTCAGGGCTCCGGGACTGGTGCCCGAAAGACCTTCCTCATCTTCGCTGTTTCTTATCTTCTTTCTTGTGCTTCCAGACCAACCCCAAAGTCACAAAGTGGTGGGGCCCCTACGGGTCCACAGCCCACTGCTCACAGTGCAGGGCAGGGCCTGTCCTCTGCTACCTGCTGTTGGTCTTCGTGTCCCTCTCCCCTGTCTGCTCTCTGAGGACAGGGACGATGGCTGACTGGCCTCTGCATCCCCTGCAGGGCTCTGTGCCAGGGCCCTGGGGTGGGATAGACTCTTCCTGAAGGCTTGCATTCAATTAGTTCTGATGGGAAACAGCAGGTGATGTCTGAGGACCTGGTTGTTCAGTTTCCCAGCTAGGCAATGACATCCCCGGTTTTTATTGCATATCAGCACTCCGGGTTCGCTCTGCTCCCAGTCAAGGGCAAATACGTGTCTTTATCTTTCCCAGAATACGTGTGTGTGCCTGGCCGGGGCGGGGGTAGGGGGTGGGCGGTCTGCATGTCCATGTCGGGTTGCCCATTGTCATTTCTTAGGACAGACCATTCTAGAGTCAGATGTTATGTTCTCCCTTTTTGACGTTAGGTTACCCCTTATTTATGAAATTATTGTGGTGATTTTTTCCTAGATTATGGGGTTTTTTTCTTTTTAAAATATTATTTTTTTAAAGATTTGATTTATTTATTTGAGGAAGAGAGCGAGTGAGAGAGAGCACAAGCAGGGTGAATGGCAGAGAGAAGCAGACTCCACGCTGAGCAGGGAGCCCGATGCAGGACTCGATCCTGGGACTCCATGATCATGACCTGAGCCGAAGGCAGATGCTTAACTGACTGAGCCACCCACGTGCCCCTCTTTTTAAAATATTCTTAGTTGGCAAGAAAAAAACTGGGAAATGAAGAGGAGCAAAGTTTAACTTTCTTCAGTAAAGAACAGTAAAAAGCATTCTTCAAAACACAGGTAGGCAAGGAAAGCTGTCGAGAGCATGACATATAATGGAAGGCATCTGAGTCACCAGGCTATCGCCAGTAACAGGCCCACCTAGAGACAGTGGGGCAGGTGGGGGGGTGGGTGTTGAGCAGGGGCCAACCCTGGACCCAGGCACTGTGTGACCCCTTGACACATGCTGTCTAATTTACTCTCCAAAGTCTCTTGAGCTAGATGGTGTTATCTCTTTCACAGTGGGGCTTCAGAGAGGTTAAATCATTTGCTCACGGGCGCCTGGGCAGTTCAGTGGGTTAAGGCCTCTGTCTTCGGCTCAGGTCATGATCTCAGGGTCCTGGGATCGAGCCCCGCATCAGGCTCTCTGCTCAGCGGGGAGCCTGCTCCCCCCTCCGTTCTCTGCCTGCTGCTCTGCCTACTTGTGATCTTTGTCTGTCAAATAAATAAATAAAATCTTTTAAAAAATTAAAAATAAATCATTTGCCCAAAATGTCACAGGCAGTGTAACCTAAATTTCCCAAGCCTCATGTCTGCGGTATGCAATGAGGAGGTCACATTGACACCAGTCCTCAGTTGGAAGCCACAGGACCACAGCACCCACGCCCCCCCCCACCACACAGCAGTTGAGGGAAACTAGGGAGCTTCTCCAAGTGTGCATGGACAGACCACCCATAGGGATCTGCTTGGGGCCTTTACAATTGTCTAGGGAGGACAGCAGTGCCTCTCAGAGGATAGGCCTCACCAGGCCGCTGCTGCCCACGTGCCTTCTCACAGACAGGTTCCAGAGCAGCCACATCAAGGCCAACATATGACTTCCCTGTACCCAAGCACTTCTGCCCCCATGGGCCCTTTCCTCCATAGAACCCACTAACAAATCAGATTTTACAACTGTGTAGGTATAAAGATTAATATATTAATATTATGAATTAAAACATGTTCCTGGACCTAAGAGTTCTTTTTTATTCTTCTTTTCTAATTAAAACATTTTTATAGGCTCCTAAAAGAAGGATGAGCCATGGGCTCCATGCCTGCTGAGCCCAGAGGACAAGGAGTGGGAGTCTTTTGCCAGAGTGGGAGTCCTCTCACCCCTGCCCACCCCTGTTTCATGGATTGGCCCATGGACCTCAAATCCTACTGCTTCCTTCTTTATCTCACAAAAACCCTAGTGCCCAGGTCCCTTCAGTCTCTACCTGTTTAGCTCTTCTATTCTTGTTATAGGCATCGGAACAGTTCCCAAGGTAGAGCTAGAAAAATTCCTCTTCTGCCCCAGACACCTGCATACGTCATTTAACCTGGAAGGCTTTTCTCCTCCCCACATTGTATTCGATGAGATCATATCAAGACTTACATCAAGTCAAATAAAGAGACAGCCAGGCCTCTGTCACAGCGCCAGTCCATCACATGCAGCCCGACGCGGGATCTGTTTTGGCCCAGCTGAGTCAGGCAGACACACACGTGAGCCTGGGTGGAACGAGGCCTGGAATCAGCCCTCTGGCATCCAGAGTGTTCCCTCTCTGGGAAGACAGGCATTTCACGCGCTCCCGCTATTCGCATGTTGGCAAGCTTGAGATATTCTGGTAAGGAGCATTCCTGTCTATTCCAGCTTGAAATGAGTCTGCATTTCTTTGTCCAACACAATGCTTTGAAACGAATGATGATGCCGGAAAAAAAATCTCAGGAGAGCTTACAAGGATTGCTACTGATCAAGTATATCTAGTGTTCAGGCTGGAAACTGTCTTTTCTTTAGAACTCTGTAGACGCAGAATCTGTCCCTGGGAGCACCTTGCATTCTGTTTGTCTTGGGCAAACGGTCTATAAGGAAGAGTAAATGGAAGAGGAATTCATTCTGGCAGCATGTTTTATGTGAAGGGGGAGTACATGGGGACAGGATGGAGAGATCCCTGAGGCTAACGTCTGTGGGGAGTGAGACGAAAAGGGAAGAAGTCTTGCTTCTCTCTGCAGTCCCTAGAGAGAATAGACTGAGACAGCTGGGGTTTATGACTCAGGTCCTGCCCTGCTCTTCTGCTTTCTTGGGCCCATTAAAAGGGCCACCATGGCAGGACCCTGGCCCCAGAGTGGTCTGTAACCTTCTGAAAGGTCTGCCTTGGTCCTGCTGTTGCTTATAGGCAGCAGGAAACATGACTTCTTGCTGAGGTTCCTTACTGTGCTGGCTCTGGTGAGTGACCAAGGAAACCAGAGTGGTTCTCATTACCTTCTGTACCCCGAGCGTAGACTGTTTGGGTCAGCCCCAGAGGTAATGAGGTCAGCATGATGGATTTGACGTTCCACATGGGGCTGGGACACAGACTGACCCTGGCAGGGAACACTCAGGCTCTCAATAGTGACTGCTGAAAACCATGCCCTAGCTGCACCAAGTCACGTTGGCACACGCCAAGCATAATCAGGGGGCGCCTGGGTGGCTCAGTGGTTTAAGCCGCTGCCTTCGGCTCAGGTCATGATCTCGGGGTCCTGGGATCGAGTCCCACATCGGGCTCTCTGCTTGGCAGGGAGCCTGCTTCCCTCTCTCTCTCTCTGCCTGCCTCTCTGCCTACTTGTGCTCTCTCTCTGTCAAATAAATAAATAAAAATCTTAAAAAAAAAAAAAAGGGAATCACACGGGTATCTGGCGCTTAACAAAATTCATTACTTAATTTGTATTTCTTTGATCACTAGAAGGTTGAATTTGTTACTGCATGGCCATTTCCATCCCATCATCTGTGGGGCCCTTGGCCTCAAGTGTCCTTGAGACCAACCTTCCTGTTCTGTAATTGCCCCTATGCTCTCTGCTAATGTCCACGCTTTCACCTCTCCCCTCTTTGATCCCATGAAACTGTCACATTGAATCCATCTTATAATTACTCTCTGGAGTACCGTTAGCTACATAATAGCTCTCTTTGGGCTCTCAAATTGTGCTTTGTTTGTGCCATTCAGCTCGGCCCTCGGGGGCTGTAAGCAACAAAGCAGAAGGATCCTTTAGCTATTCACTTCTCCCACACACAGGGCTTCCTGCCAGCACCCCCGTCCACACCAGCTTTTCATCTGAACAAAACCCTGTCCAGTGCTAAATATAGCTTTATTTAACATAATTGTACAAGGTGCTTTCTACTTTTAAATCTAGACTGGCCAGGGAGTGGGACATTTACATAACAAGCTGGTGTCAGCCCTGATTTCCTTTATTGGAGTGGTGAGGAAACAGGAACGGGGAGGTTTGCAGCCCTGCTCCTGTCATAGGGCTAATCAAATCCCAGGTATCTTAACTTCCGGTAGGTGCACTGTTCACTCCCACCCCCCATATCCAACCAAATAGCCCAGTCCTTGGTCGTGGGCAAGGAGCCCCTGAATTCCTGCAAAGGCTGGTGGATGGCAGTGTGTACTTCCCCATGGAGAGCTCACCCACCAGACTGGGGGAGGGGTGCTCCCTGCCATCTGGCTCACCAACCAGAGATCTTGTCCAGTTTGCATAAACTTTTTTTTTTTTTTTTTTTTTTTTTTTGCCACTACCCCCAGCTGGAGGCTAGTCAGCTTCTGAAGTGTTCCAGGGCTTTTTCCCAGATCACAGAGCTTCCAGGTGAAGCTGTGGTGCCCTCCTCAGCCCAGCTGCCGGGTACTGCCACATTCTGACTTAGTGGCAAAAGTAGATGCCTTCAGGGCACCTCAAGTGTCAAGTGGCTGGCGTAGGACTAGGCATGCCATGAGGACGGGGCTTTACCCCTTGTCCACTTTATCCCAGCACCTGGAACAGAGTCTGCACACCATAGACCACCCCCAATGAAATATGTAAGAGGAACAGTGTGGGGATTGCAGAGATCTGGTAAGTTCGTGTCTCGTGGAAGCCGTTCTTGTTAAAAAGCACACCTCTGGGCAATATTTGGCTTCCAGCCCCTGTGGTTGAATAAACAAGGCTATTTATGGATAGAATGGAACAATGACCTCCAAGCAACAGCCATGCTCCACTTATCGCTTTGACGTAATGTGTTCAGTTGGAGTCAGGACACAGGACCAGTTTAAGCACCTCTTAAATCCTTCCCATTAATAACCTTGACCCTTTAACAATGTTGTCCTAATTGGAGACATGTAAATTTTCACACTTTCCCTTCTATTGTGCTGTGGTCTTTTTCTGAATCTTAGTCATATGCCTTTCTTTTCAAAAAAAAAAAAAAAAAGTACAAAGAACACCCCTTTTACCAAATAAGGAACAGACTTTCTAAACACAAACTTATGTCCCGAGAGAAGGGTGACAAATCTGCTTTCATTTGTACAACGTCACTTTTTCTAAAATGGACTTAAGCAAACAGTGGCAGCTGTTTAGTGCCAAAAACATTTTGAGCCCAATTCATCTTCACAATCCGACACAGCGAGTCACAGCATCCTGGATCACAGGGGACAGCCCCTGCAAGTTTCTCCTCTGGTGAAGCGTTGACCCTGGTTGTTCCCAGGGACACTGACCTTATTCCACTGGGTCTGTGTCATCATCCTCCCATCCCATTCTCCCAACACCCCAGACCCATTTGTTTGGGTTTGTAGCAAAGTCCCCTGAACCAAAAGGAATGTGGCTCTTGGGTCAGCCAAGCCGTTGTTCTAGAGCAGACAGGCTGGATGGGGAGCCCTCTTGGCACACGTGCCTTAACCCTACAAAGGGTTGACAGATATGAGACCATGTGCTTCAGCAGGGAAGCCCAGCAGGGAAGACTGTGACTTGTCATTTGAACACATCGAATTGGGAAGGGTATCAAAACATCCTCTAGCAAGTAGAATCTACTTGGAGGAATGGAAAATCAAGCCATAGCCATCATTAATATTTTAGCCAGGATATATGAGTACCTTAGAACGTACCAAAAGCATTAAAATTCCAGATTTTCTTGAAACATTTTACTGGTAAATTGTAAACACCCCCCCCCCCCCCCCACACACACACACCAGTCAGCAGTAGGCAATATTTGACTTCCAGTTTGCAAGCCCTTTGATGGGATAAATAAACTGGGTTCTAGATTGAAACCATTGCCATCCAGAAACACCAGACTCCAGTCTACTGCTTGACGTTCTATCCTGACAAACTTAAAGGTGCGGATAACTTTTTGTGGTGTCAGTGCCTCTTTCCACCAATGACCTTGGCCCAGATCTGGACTGATTATAATTTTCAGTCCTGAATGTAAAAGCTTGTGTCAGTGAGGACTATATTCAGCTGCAAATCACAGAAAATCTGGCCAACAGTGGCTTCAATGGTAGGAGACTATTTTCCTCATGTAACAAGATGTTCAGAGGCAGGGGTGACTCACAGTGGTTCTGCTGATCCACGGCTGTCTGGGCCAGGCTCTTTCAGGCTTTCTGACCCACCCTACTCAGCATTTTGGTATTTGTCACAACTGCACACCTGTGATCAAGGTAGACAGGAGCGGGGAAGGAGGGCATCAGCTGGATCTATTCACCTGGTTAAGAAAACCAAAGCTTTCATTGAGACCCCTGGGCAAGCTTTCCTGCCAGGCTTACTGGGCAGAACTGTGTCATGGGACTATCCCTGGCTGTGACTGATGAGGGAAATGGAGTGTTTCTCCATTCAGCCTCTATGGTTGAGCAGAGCAAGGGAGAACGGGCTTGACAACAGGTGTGTGGGAGCTAAACACACAGGGGCTACTGACACACAGCAGGGGAACTCTTCCAAACACTCATTGTTCAGATGATGAAGCTGAGTTCTAGAAGTACAGAGTAACTGGGTCAAGATCCCATCATCAAATGAAGTTAGAGCCAGATATAGAACCCAGGTCTCTTAACACCCAGTCCAGAAAGTTCCCTAATGGACCAACCAGGGTTGTGGTTGGACAGAGTCTGTGGCTGGAGCTCTATCAAAGAAGCAGACTATCATCCAGAAAATAAGCTTTGGCGATAAAACCACCAGTAGCGGACAGGGGATGGAATAGCCTCCCCTTGAGGTCGCCTTCTTCCCTGGAGGGGAAGGACAGTAGAGGGACAGAATCAAATAATTGTGTGAATCACAGAAGCCAGGCCACATCAAATCAGGCCACCTTCAGGTGCCCTCCAGCCAGGTAGACTTTTCAGTTTCTCATTCTTTTGGCACATCGACGTTTGTGTGTGTTATAATGGAATCAGTCTCATGATGAGCACCGTGATGATGTCAAATTTCCATGTCATTGTTAATGTGCTGTTCTTGTCTTCTGTCCCCTTCTGTTATTGGACCAAACAGAAGTATTCTGCTGTTTCTCTCTGCAACATCTCCACAGAAGTCTTGAAGGTCATCAATGCCACAGAGGAGCTGATAGCAGAGTCCTCAGGGCCCTTGGAGTTCCCACCTGTTCCTCCCGACAGAGAGAAGGGGACATTTCCTCTCAGGATAGACCAAGTGAGACTGGATGAGCAGCTGACTTCCCTGGAAGAAAACGTAAGACAGTGGGGATGTTCCCTGTCTAGGGCAAACAGGTGCAAAGAAGAAACCAGTGAAGGTGTAGCCCATCCCAAACAGTGCAGGGATGCATACACACTACCACCATAGCAGGTATATTCCCAGGAAGGCACCGGGCTGGGTTCTACAGAAGCAGACCTGGAAATGAGGGTTCGCATGCAAGTGATTTCCTAGAAAGCACTCTGCCAGGGAAGCTGGTTAAGGAGTGGGGAAAGATGGGGACAGGGAAGAAGTCAAGGGAAGGTGTGATTTTTTTTTTTTTTTTTTTTTTTTAGATATTATCTGTCCATTTGACAGAGAGAGAGAGCGAGCACACAAGTGGGAGAGGGAAAAGGCTCCCCGCTGAGCAGAGCTATACATAGGGCTCCATCCCAGGATCATGACCTGAGCCAAAGGCAGACACTTAACCAACTGAGCCACTCAGGGGCCCCAACAAAGGTGTGACCTTAAAGGAAGAGTAGCTTTGACCTGATTCTGCAGGAAGCACTAGGGCGTCAGTTGCATCTCAGGGTTGTCCTGACTTGAGGCAAAGGAATTGGCCTTTCCTACAGCCAGCAGACGGTGTCTTCTTGTGAAGGTGGGGGGATGCAGAAACTGTAAAAGGGACCCAGTTGGGATCCAGGTGGAGCACTGCCACAGGGAAAGGGGGTGGTTGCCAACAGAATATAGGTCACAAGTGGTCTACCCTGCTTCCAGGCTTGTGTGCTGGTAATGGATTTTTCTAGTCTGACTTGGGAGGATGGGAAGGAGGAACCAGATTCTTACATATAAATATCCACACTCATTCTTGAGTGTTTTAATAAATTCCTGATGAGAATTTCCCAGCCCTCCAGACTAGGGAGTGGCACAGATCTTGGGACAATAGCCACTCGGGCCATAGTCTCTGTCACTAGCAGGCGTAGTCCTGCCCATGGACTCCATGGTTCCATGGAGTTCCATGGTTCCACTCCAAGGTGGTTCCATCTTTCCAGACCCAGCAGAGTCAACCCTGATTGTGGGGTGCTGTCATGAATACAGCTCTCAGAAATCAGGATCTGTTAGTACAGGTAATTTTTGCAAAAAGTTGAAACAAGTCATCAAAATGATTCAGGGTTTTTTAAAAAAATGCCAATAGTTGCTTTATCTTAAAAGTTAAAGACTCTCTCCTTTGGAACTCCCATAAAACCTAAGTAGAGGTCTGTCTGCCCCTTACCTCCCTTTAACTGCCCTTTCTATCCATTTATCTGACCCCATCAGATTGGCGCCAGTGACATATTGGGTTCGATAATTCTTTGTTGTGGAGGGTGTCCTCTAGGTGAAAGATGTTCAGCAGCGTCCCTGGCCTCTACCCATGAGATGCCGGTGACATCAAACTGTGACGGTCAGGGTGCCTGGGTGGCTCAGTCGGTTAAGGGTCTGCCTTCGGCTCAGGTTTTGATCCCAGAGTCCTGGGATCCAGTCCCATGTCGGGCTCCCTCGTCTGCAGGGAGTCTGCTTCTCCCTTTGCCCCTCATCCCACTTCTGCTCTCTCTCTCTCTGTCTCTCAAATAAATAAAATCTTTAAAAGGAAAAAAAGAAAGAAAGAAAAAGAAAGGAAAGGTAAAGAAAAAAGAAAAGGAAATGTTTATTAAAAAATATGACAGTCAAAATGTCTTCAGACATTGTCAAATATTGGAGGGGGAGAAGCAGGGAGGCAGGAGCCCAGTCATCCCCAGATTAGGAATCCAATGTATGAATCCCTGCAGAACACCATCTTTACCATGAGTAGCCCCAGCCCTTGCCCAGAGCTTGACGCAGAAGTGCTGGAAGAATGTTTACCTGATACCTGGTTCAGTCGAATGAACTCCTTTTCTGGGAAAGAAATCCTTTATTGCTAACGTAGAGGGTCTCTGTTCTTTAAATATGTCTACAATACAATTCTTTCAGTATTGATAGTCCTAAAAATAGCCTTAATCCTGGACACGCAGAGCAGAAAAAGTTAAAGTCAAGACACGGCTCACCAGGAAAGGGCTGGTTCTTTTGTTTTACCAAGTATTGTATTTTTTAAAAATGCAATACACGAAATATTCAGATTTAAGAGATGACTATGGGTTCCCAGGGAACACTTAAAGCAAAGACAACATGCCTTTTTTTTTTTCCTCTAAGGGACATGTTGAAAATGCAATGGCTTTGTGGGAGTTTTCCTTTTGTAAGATCATTTTATTATACACTATGTTTCTTTCCCTGCGTTCCTTAACATTTTCAGGTGGAAACACATTCACTTAACCCGCTGATGTGAGATGTCAGAAACCCCAGCAGGGACCAGCGCTCTAAGGCAGGGGTTTGTAATTCCTTGCACCCCTGCTCCCCAAGAGTTAACTGCCTCTTCCCCCTCCTCCCTTCCCCCTTCCAGCTTTCCACACTGCGCCTCGCGCCCCAGAAGAACGTCTCGGTTCCTTTGAATTCTGTGGTTCTGAGTCAGAGGAGGGCTGACTCTTCTCGTTATCTCTTTAGAGACAAAGATCACAGAGCCCCGGGCTGGTTCTGCTCTGCGGTTTCCAGCGCGGAACTCGGCGAGCAGCCGAAGGGCGGGGCTGAGTCTCCGGCCGGCCTCGGGGTGCCGCGGATTTCATGAAACCGGGGCTTTTTGTCCGTCTGTGCTCTAAAGGGCGCCCCTTCGTTTTTCATTGTCCTCGGCGGCCCCCGCTCCTTTGTGCCGAGGAGCCGGGAGCGCCAGAAATAGAAACGGAGACACTTACTCTCACCTGCTGGACATTGGCTACCACGGTTGCAGGAAGGGACTATTGTCTGAGGTGTGGGTAAGGTTCAGGGAGGCTGTAGCCCCTGAGTGGCAGTCGGGGCTGGGGGGAGTGAGGGGAGTGGCCCCCACCCCTGGGCTGTGAAGTCCACAGGGAGCTGGAGCCTGGAGGAGCGCCCCCTAGTGGGAGCAGTCACCAAGAAGCC
The DNA here is from genome assembly GCF_922984935.1 of Meles meles. Taxonomy (NCBI): domain Eukaryota; kingdom Metazoa; phylum Chordata; class Mammalia; order Carnivora; family Mustelidae; genus Meles; species Meles meles. The sequence goes on along the minus strand of NC_060069.1, from coordinate 29,756,975 downwards.
CGCACAGGGAGAGAGCAGGGGCCAGGAGAGTAACTTGCTCCTCCTCCTGCCGTGGTCTCCCAGTGGCCAAACCCGTCCCAGCCCGCAAGGGAGCCTGGGTGATGAGGTTCACGCAGGTCAGCCGCACAGAGAAGAGGGCGGGGCAAAGAATGGTGGGAAATGGACCTAGGGGTCAACAGAACCACTGGCATGACCATTCTCAGACCCTTGGTGTGAGGAGTAGGGACCCACAGAGGCCGTCTTGTGGATTTAGGCAGGGTTATGAGTGGGAAGGAAGAGTGGGCTCCCTCACACCTCCCACCCCCATGGGAAGACCTTCCTCATTCTCTACTTTGCTAAACGACCAACAGCCTAGGGCACCTGGTAATTCCCAACACAGAGGCAGTGCAGGAATAGCCCCAACTTCCCTTTTAGTGCTGCCCTGTAACTTTTGGCAACACCAAATCCCATGGTATGTATCTTTAGTGGCCTCAGACACAGTAGAACTGCCCTAGGAGGGAGCCCAGCTCTTCACAGAATCTGGGAGCAGGCAGAGGATGTTGATCCTCCTTCTCAAGGCTCTTGGGTGCTCTCCGTGGCACAGGAGAGGACGTGGGTCTGGGCCTTGTGGAGATGGTCCTGGCTACTTTGGTGGTCCTCTGCCTTCCAGAACAAGGAAAGAAATGCTATCAATTACTGTTTAGGCATAGTCCTCTAGAATGTGTTTCATGGAAGGCAAGTCCAACAGGATACTGTAAAATCAGATCAGTTTCAGCAAGATGTATAGTCTTTGTAGGAAAACTGAGAGATGTGTTAGCACATTAAAGACTCTGAGAAGTCCTGCAGCAAAGAAATCTGTTTAATTTTCTTTACCCTTGAAGCTGTGACCACAAAGTCCTTCCCTAGTGAAACACCTGTTCTTGTTTCTTGAACCACTTTGAGGAAGGTGAGTTGAACCAGGAGCCAGTCCATGGTGTCATGGGCATCAGCGGCTGGAGTTTGGAGAAGACATAGCTTACACAGACATGGTAGCCATGGTTCTTGCCAAAAGCGAGTCTTTACTCAGCCAGCAATTCCAGGTTAATGGTTTTCAAATGGCTTGTTTTTTTAAGATTAGAATAACATTCCATTATCATAGCATGTTAACTTGTGTTATTTCATCCCCAGCAACAGAACCAATGTCAGGTTGATCTATAACCACAATAACTCAAGTACCTTTAGGTCAGAGTTTCAAGTGTAAAACTTCATAATGTTGCAAGCAAGATTAAGTATTAGGGCATCCGGGGACAGGACAGATAAAGACATGGGATCTGTCATCAGCCCCCAGGAGCTCAAATCCCGAGTCCACCACTTCCCAGCTTTGAGGCATGGGGAAGTCACTTAACCTCCAGGGTCTAACGTTCTCCTCTTTAAGACAGTGATGATGATAATAACACACACCTCAGGGATTGAAGGAGAAATGTCCCATAAATGTCCCATAAAACCCTTGGCTTAATGCCTGGCTCAATAAATATGTGTGGTGACCATCATCGCCAATACCAGCCCATTAGGCACCATCACCTTGTTGGGGAGTTCCTGCTCATCCTGCATCAGGGCAAACCACAGAAACTTCCTTCGCCCCCCCCATGCCAGGAAAGCACACTTTCAAGGAACACAGAGTAAAAGATGAACATCCCGGCCTTGCTGAAGGCTTAGAACTAGTTGGCAGAGAAAACAAAGAATATTAGCTGATGACCACGTTGAAGACAAGAGACTGTTAAGAAGACACAGCTGTGGGGTGTGATGATGTTGAACTTTGTGTGTTTCCAGAAAAATCAAGGTTCTTGAGACCAAAGTTATGACAAGTTATGTTTAGCCCTATTGCCACACTCACTCAAATTATTCGTGTCATTTAAATAATCATTCCAAATTTTGTTTCATTGCACAATTCCGTAAGTCTGAATTTAAAATGATCTCATCATTTGCCTTTTATCATCTCTCCCTGCCTCTCTCTTTCTCTCTCTCCTCGATTTTCTTCCCCTCTGAAGAGAATTTTTCAACTTCGTAACTTTTGAGATGCAAATATTTAATGTTTTCTCCACTCAAGTAGCTTTGAAAGATTCATTTCCTTCGTGTGACAAACAACAAAGAAGTGTATTTTGTTTTCAAGACAAAGAATAAATATCTTATGTTAACTGTGAGGATCTTTTAGAAACAGAAGTTCTCTGATTCTTGCATATGAGAAAGAAGGACAAAACTAAGGGCAGACTGAACTATGGCAGTCGTTGACAGACATTTGATTCATGGCTCCCTCTCTGACTGAAGAATCACTTAACATGGCGTCCACTGTGCCCGTCCCTGCGGGAAGCTCCCCCAGCCCATCTCATCATGCCTGGCATGGCACAAATGCGCATTCATCAAACCTGCCCCTTCCTTTGTTCCACTTTGAAATGTTTTGTAAAATTGTCAGTTTTAATTCAGATGTGTGAATCAGGCCAGAGAATGGACAGGGTAGGAGCACCTCAGCATTCTCTTCCTCACCAACACTTGGTGTCGCTCAGTGCAAAACACTTGCATGAATTGTGTACACAAGCTCTTGGCTTATCCTGTTTTATTTTTTAACTCAAGTTAAAAGAGCATGTGTGACCGTGTGTTTTCATTCAAATGACTCTAAATTGCTGTGATTACATGTTTAGAGCTTTACATATGTTGATTAAGTTTCAAAAACCGCTCGTTAAGTAATTAGCTTCTTTGGATCAATCTCATTCTGTGTAGTTGGTTGTTGCATCCTGTGACTATCTAGACTGAAGGACATTTGTTTCTCTCACCCTGGCCGGCATCCCTCAGTCTGAATTATCCCAACGATTCTACCTTCTGTTTGCCCGCTTGTATGGCAATTGTCTTATAAGCTCATGAGTCAGTTTTTTTCCCTTTAATTTTTCCTCAGATCATTCCCTTTACTAATTTTCTCTTTAATTTTCGAGGACTCTCAAAAAACTGTCTTCACTGACGGATAAATAGTTTGACATGTTTCTTTCAACATCACACAATTTTCTAAGAAATGAACTATTTTCTTACTACACATTTCAGGTTCATCTTAATGCTCTTACCCAGCTTCAAGCAAGCCGAAGGTCATCAATCAGAGTTAATTCACTCAAAATGTGGAATTGTTTTAAATTAATTTCATCTCTTTTATGTTTTCTGAATTTTTTTTTCAGTTGCTAAATGCCAACCAAAATTTTTCTTGGAAAAAATCACACCATTGGTTTTTCTTTGTGTCTTCTGTCTTGGCATTATGGCTGTTATAATCACTGGACAAATTTGCAATTTATGTAGCCGACACTTCGTCCTTTGGACTAGTTTATCATATTTTCAAGACTTAGAAGTTGCTTTTTCCTGCAGGAAAGTTTGGGGGAGTGGTAGGTGTGGTTGACAGTGAGGGGGTAGTAAGACCTCATGCTACCATTTCAGTGGGGGCGTTCCCTGACTTTTCCCCCAAGGCTGAGCCTGGTTCTCTGTCCGGGGTGCCCTGAAAAGAGCCCACCAGTCCCAGTCCCAAAACCTGAGCTCAGAGGCTGTGCTTCCCCTGCAGGTGTACCTGGCGGCAGGCACCGTGTACGGACTAGAAGGCCAGCTGAGTGAGCTGGAGGATGCCGCCCGCTGCATCCACAGTGGCACGGATGAGACCGAGCTGGCAGATCTGGAGGACCAGGTGGCCACGGCGGCAGCCCAGGTCCACCATGCTGAGCTCCAGGTAAGAACTCCCGCTCTGCCCAGATGAAGCACCCTCGTGCAAGGGGAGAGGGCACCCTGTCTTCCACAAGAATGATTGCAGAGCCTTTCTATCGGTTCTCTGGCATGCTTGCATGGTGCTTTTGGGTGGATTCCACCAAACCCGACTTTTAAAAATTACAACCGTGATAATAAATCAGATTTCTCTTTAAACCTAAGTCACCTTTCTCTTCAATGAATTCTCTGACCCACAGGTGGGTCTCCTGGCTATATAGGTTTCCATTCCATCCCAAGACCTCCCCTCCCTAACCTTTTTCACACTGTTGATTACTTACTTGATGGCAGTTTTCCCCTCTATACACTAAAAACCCCATGAGGACAGGACTACAGCTGCCTAGCTTAACACAAAAACTCCAGTGCCTAACATAATACTGGACATGGGTTTGGCACTCAATAAAAATGGGGTGAATAAACACATGAAATGAAATTGTAGATTTCACAGACCAGTATTTTGCATGATTTAGATATGGCGGATTCAGAACTGAAATGATGTTATCTGTACCTTTGTGAAGACACCAGTTTGACATTTTCGTGGGTAGTCCCATGGCCTCTGACTGAGTCAGAGTGGACTGTGGACAAAGTCGCTGATTCTCAAACTGGGGTCCATGAGACATGCTGGTCTCTGTAGTATACGTTCGGTGTAGACCTCTGGTTCAGTGCGATTTCTACAGACCTTGCATCTTAAAACTGCATCCTAGGGGAACTGGGGTCAGTAGAACCTGTGCACAGAGATGATGATGATCTCGAGTGGTAATTATTTCTTAAATAAATATTTTTGTTTTAGAGAGTCAAAAATCCCTAAAGCCACTGGCAGCATTAAGCACTCTCGAGAATGGGGGGCGCCCGTTCTCCATCCCGTGGAAGAATTAATGCCGCGTGCTAGGAATGGTCTCCTTGCACACAGCCCTGTCGACTATTCATTATCTGCAAGAATGGCTGAAGAGTGTCTCTCCTCAAATACAAATCATTTTCCAGAAATGTAATCAATTTATGGTCAAAGTTATACAAAGAATAAAATCATTTGTTTTCTGAGGTACAGTTTGGGCCAAATACTTCTTGAGTGGTTTAGCAAGAAATAACATCATGTATGGGTGTTTGGCAGGGTTTTACTGGATAGTTATTCCTGCTCCTAGATATTTCTAGTCTTGAATTATTGGAGCCACGTTTTATGGAAGAGAATCCTGGAGTCCAAAACGACCATGTTCTTTGTGCTTGAATGTGCCTAGTCTTTATACATTTTAAAATATGACGGTAATGTTATCAATAATACCTAGTGTTCAGTGAGCGTTACTTGGTGCCATGAGTTGTATTGACACTTAACCTCATTATTGTAATCAGTCCTTTCAGCAACTCCAAGACATAGCTGTAATTTCCCCCCCTTTTTTTTTCCTAGGGAGACTGGGGCTCAGAGAGGTTAAACCACTTACGCAAGGCCAAATAGCTAAAGAGTGATAAAGCCAGGATTTGAACCTCTTTCTGACCTCCCAGCCACATTCTGTACCAGTCTGTGCTGTGTGGTTTTCTGAGAAATGTGTTGGTCCTGCCATCAGACACATATCCACTTGCATAGGAGTCCTTAATTTGCAAGGGAGGTTGTCAACGCTGCCTTCAGTCTTACAGATCTTCACAACGTGGGAATCTTCAGTACCATGGAGACTCTCTCCCTGCTGCCAGCTGCCCCAGAAAATGAAGCCTCGGGCTCCCTGTTGTCTGTTCTCATCCAAAGTTGTCCCCACGGAGGAGGGTAGATGTGCTAAACTGTGTTCTTGGATTAGGTCAGAGTCGAGGGACTCTATCACCCTTGGCACAAGATTGCCCAGTGCTCTGGGAGATTGCAGGATGATCCATGGAGCGGGGGTCTATCATACTATGGTGCTGTCCACTACATCATGTGGCATCATCTCGAGGGATTTCCTGGGGGAAGTTCTGTCTTAACTCTCAGTACCGGGAAAAGCTGTTCTTCTGAGCATTCGGTCTTTACCCTACACTAATCTCTTTGCTTTGGCTCCCGGGAAACTCAGAGCTGAATTGGTCATCCCCCCTAACAAGTGTAAGAGCCATTCGATACGCAGTCTTAGGAATGAAATGGAGCACAACTAGGTGGATAGATAGAGGAGAGAGAGACAACAAAATGTAGGCAAAATCAGCTCTCAGTAGGCCCCTTCCTCTTTCTCTGGCTTTTGCACTATGATCTAAAACTCAAAAAATCAACCCCTTCTTATTCCAGAGCCTCACAGTCAGCAGATCAGGAGGTGAGCAGCCTGCTCTCCCATTGACCCGTCTCTCAGGGCCTGATGAGCCAGGGCCTCCATCCGAACAGCTTCCTGGGAAACCATGGGAATCTAATCCACACCAGCTGCACATAACTGATAAAAGTTTAGCCTGCAACCTTTCTAAGGGGGCTGTGCCGTTTATTGGTCTAAAAGCCAAAGGAATGCAGCTTTCAATATGAAATTTGAGGAGTCAGATCAAGAAGGGAGGGGCAGGGGCTGCGCAGTGTCTCCCCTGGGAGCAGCATGGAGTATTTCACCGGTTGCCACAGCCTTGGCCTCCTTCCTCCTCCTCTTCCTCTTCTGACCAAGACTACCCCTGCTTGGGGATAGGGGATGCACCTCCCATATTCGCCCACCCTTCAGTTCTTCTCTCTGCACTTCTGCAGCCTCTGTCCCAGTAGGCTCTTTCCGAAGAGGTCCCTAGTAAATGACAGCAGAATTTGAATCTGTCCTGAGCAGCTCAAGAGAGTAGAGGGATAGGGACGGGGACAGAGAACTCAGGATCCACACACATTGGCTGCTGGGCCGACTTTCGGGTTCTCTGTCTGATGCCCTGGCAACGTGCAGGCTGTGTTCGGAGATCAGCAAGGCAACTGTGATCCCCACGTCCTCCTTCCACTCCGCTAGCCTGCTCCTGCCTCTCCCCATGTCCCCCATGCCAGGCCTTGGCAGGTCCTCTTAGAATGTAGCAGCGTTGGTGCCTGGGTGGCTCAGTGGGGGGTGCCTGGGTGGCTCAGTGGGTTAAAGCCTCTGCCTTCAGCTTAGGTCATGATCCCAGGGTCCTGGGATCGAGCCCCGCATCGGGTTCTTTGCTCAGCAGGGAGCCTGCTTCCTCCTCTCTCTCTCTCTGCCTGCCTCTCTGCCTACTTGAAATCTCTGTCTGTCAAATAAATAAATAAAATCTTTAAAAAAGAATGTAGCAGGGGCGCCTGGGTGGCTCAGTGGTTTAGGCCGCTGCCTTCGGCTCGGGTCATGATCTCGGGGTCCTGGGATCGAGTCCCACATCCGGCTCTCTGCTCGGAAGGGAGCCTGCTTCCCTCTCACTCTCTCTGCCTGCCTCTCTGCCTACTTGTGATCTCTCTCTGTCAAATAAATAAATAAAATCTTTAAAAAAAAAAAAAAAAAGAATGTAGCAGCGTGGCGGGAGCTCGAGGGCTGGCATGAGTTCGGAGCTCTGCCCCAGACCAGCTGTGAAGTGCTGGCTGTGTTACTTACCCTTCTGAGCCACAGATGCCTCATCCATGGAACCAAGAGAATCGTACCTCTGTCATAGGTTTATGAATGAGTTCCCATATTCACAACGCTTAGCAGGATGACGGCACAGATTACTGCTCTCTTCTAAGAGAAGGGATTATGTCTTCTTCATCCCTGGGGACATCAGTGGGTTAGGGTTCTTTCTGGGCACTGACTGGGCTCTTGCTCTCCGTATCTGCCTTAAGACTCTTGAAAAGTAATCCAAACTCTCTCTGACCCTCTGATGTTATGGTCGAGGAAACTGATGAAGAGGGAGTTTCTCAAGGCACTTGTCCTTTGAATGAAAGAAATGGATTGGAACCGGAGACTGCTGGGCCTCCCTCCTAAGAGCCTGTGCTGTGGTTTCGGCTCATGGAGTCATGAAAGAATGAAGAAGGACCTATAAATCATACTCGCCTTTCAAAGCTGGAATCAAGTGTGGCCCGCTCTAGAAACCTTCCTGACCACCCCCTTCCCCTCTCCCCGCCATGCTGGGCCAGGGCTCCCATCGTGCCCTGGGCTTCCACTTTTCCCTGGAGATATATCCCTGACGAGGGTGTTGATATTCTCTAGAGCTACCGGATAGAGAAGGGCTTGGTAGAAGTTGGACAAATGAGGGGTGCCTGGCTGACTCAGTCAGTGAGAACATGCGACTCTCCATCTTGGGATTGTGAGTTTGAGCCCCACGTTGGGTGTACAGATTACTTAAAAAAATAAAATCTTAAAAAAACAAAAAAGAAGATGAATGAATGAATGAGTATACATCAAAGCCGATTTGTTCATTATAGATTCCTGTCATTTCTAACAAAGATTCTCCCCTCCTGTGCTTTCCCCCTACTGATTCTGTCTTTCTATTGCATTAAGATTTCTGATATCGAGAGCCGGATTTCAGCTCTGACCATTGCCGGATTAAACATAGCACCGTGTGTGCGCCTCACGAGAAAACGAGATCAGAAGCAAAGGAACCAGGTGCGTTTGTCCCTTACTTGGTCTGTTGGAATATTGCACGACCTGGAAAATTTAGATCAAATATCTTTGGCTTTGTAAAGGTCTGTTGACAGCTGTGTTCTATTTGCAGGTACAAACCATAGACACATCAAGGCAGCAGAGGAGGAAACTGCCTGCCCCACCAGTGAAAGGTGTGCTTAAAGTAAACCGCAGAGCTACCAAAGAAATAAGCCTGACTTATTTTGAGTTACTCAGCGATCTGAGTTTGAGGACCAGATCTAATGCAGAGTTCTCACCAGAAGTGCTCTTGTGAAGAATTTATCTCGACTTGAATCCCCCAGAAGCAGACCGTGAGACAAAGACGGAATTTGGGAAGCAATTCCAAGAAACTGGTAGGACAGGAGAGAAATGATTCAGGGAAGAAAATTAAGTCAATGCAATACAATTTAATTCATAGTTTATTTCTCCAGGCAAATACTAAATCCAGCTGAGGACTTCTGGGAGACAGTATTTTTTTTTTTTAAGATTTTATTTATTTATTTGTCAGAGAGAGAGAGGGAGAGAGAGTGTGTGCAAGCACAAGCAGGGGGAGCAGCAAGCAGAGGGAGATGCAGGATCCCAGAACCCTGGGATCATGACCTGAGCCGAAGGCAGACGCTTAAACGACTGAGCCCCTGGAGACATCCCTGGGAGACAGTACTGACAGCACCTCATGGTCTCCTGCCCAAAGAATAGGAAGAGGAGGATTTCAACTCTCAGCTATCATCCCCTGACATTTCCGGGGGTGGGGGAGAGGCATTAATTCCCTGGTGCTTCTGCCACACCCCATACAGGAGCCAAGAGAGAGTGACAGTGCTCGCAGAAGCATGCTGTTGGAATGTGCTGGATGCCAGGATGTGTGGCATGTCCGGGAAATGTGGGCAGGGCGCCAGAGGCTCTAACACAGTGCACAACCCACAGGGGATTCCAGCAACGCCGGTGGTGGCCTCCTCATCCACTGGGCGTTTTCAACAGTTTCCCTGGATTCAGGAGCCACGTATGATGGTGCCAAACTAGGAATTTAGATCTACAAATCAGAAGACAGTCAGAAGATATGTTTGAGTCTTGGCTCCACCACGCTTTGTTCAACATTTCTTGAATCCGTCAAACCTTATACAAGCTTTGCGCAGTGGCAGTATCATAACCAATGAGGTTTATCCGAGGCACGATTACTGCTAATTGAAAACCTTATACAATTACAATGTCTTACAGATCCATTGCCCCTTATTTGAAAACTTGGATAAGTATATGTTTCAGAATATCCTGGACATTAGAAAAGTAATATGGTACAAGTACAGTATATTTCCTAATAGCCCCTGCCCCGTGGCATCTGGGGCAGCAGCTGATAAACGCTTTAATATCATTGCACCAAAACATGAGAATGTTCACTCTCAGTGGGACGGACAAGGATTTTAAATGGTCATATGTCAGTGTAAGTCAGGTTTGGCCATTGGACAATTTTGGCCCCAAAGTTATAAGGATTTACAACCTTGAAAGCCTTTCATTTTTTTTAAATAATTTTTTAAAAGATTTTTTTTATTTATTTGAGAGAGAGACAGTAAGAGAGAGCATGAGAGGGGAGAAAGTCAGAGGGAGAAGCAGACTCTCCATAGAGCAGGGAGCCTGATGTGGGACTCAATCCCAGGACTCTGGGATCATGACCTGAGCTGAAGGCAGTCACTTAACCAGCTGAGCCACCCAGCCGCCCCTTGAAAGCCTTTTATATTCCAGAATTGCAAGTAAGAATTTATGCATGAGGTGCCTCGGTGGCTCAGTCGGTTAGGTATCTGACTCTTGATCTCAACTCAGGTCTTGATCTCAGGGTCATGAATTCAAGCCCTGTTGCTCCATGCTCAGCATGGAGCCTATCTTAAGAAAAAGAAAGAAAGAAAGAATTTATGAAATATGGTGGATTATCTCCAACCTACCTTTTCCTGGAAAGCCACTAATGAGTCTTGAATTTGTTTGGTGCATATCATAAAAATAAACACAAAATTAAAAACTTCTGCAGTCATACCTATAGACTGGAATGAGATACCAAACCTAGAACCAAAATCTGGGTCACGGGGACACCTGGTCTTTCTTCCTCAACACTTGGCCCAGCTTCTGGGTACCACTTATTTCCATCTGTTTCCTTTTAGCTGAAAACATGGAGGCATCTTCAGTGACCACCACGAAAACGTTTAACCGCAACTTCGTTCTCCAAGGCTCCTCGACAAACAGGACTAATGAAAGGAAAAACACCACCAAGGATTTGATGGTAAGTTGTGTCTCGATGCCCATCCCTTGCACTGTAGATGAGGCCTCCGTAGTGTAGCCCTCCTGTCCCCAGCTCCCCGCTTAGAGCCCCAGGAAGCATCCTTCCTGCCTGGTCTCACAGTCTGTTGGTCAGAGAATTGGCGGGTGAGTGGGCCAATGAGAAGCGATGAGCGCCCTGCCTGATATTGCTAACCTCTATGATATGTGGATACGTCCTCGCAACTCCTTATAGGGTTTGATATGAGAGAACTAAAAATGGGTACGTAGGAATGTAAAGTCTGGTTGAGGTGTCAGAGTTTGTATCCTGTTTTTGTGGATTCACTCATCCTTAAATTTCTTGCGAGTCATTAATTACTTGTTGTTGTTCCTGAAAAAAAAGTTCAACAGCTGTCCGGAAACACAAAGGAAGGGACAGTAGATAATTTGCACAAACTCTAGGGAGCTTGTACAGAGGGCTAACAGATCACTTGACTAAACACCTACCTATGCCTGGTGGGGCTTCCGTGGGAAGTGATAATCCAGTTGAACTGACCCCGTGGTACCGTTACACTGAGGACAGATGGCATCTGGGTGACAAGATTGAAGCAAGGGCAAGTTTATTCTTCTGCCTTTTATGCATCACCCATTCTTCCCTTCCCCTTCCTCTGCCTCATGGTCCCTGTCCCCTGAGAGCAGGAGCCCCAGGTAACAGCATAATGGTGGGCATGCCCTTTGGGGTTACAAATCACTGCATCTCTTGGGCATTACAGGGCAACAGCTCTTCCCACTGCCTCTTCTTCGCTGCTCAGCCCCTACCCCTGACCTTTTAAAGTCCAGTTACCTTGCTCCCAGCTGTTACTTCAGAGAGCTCAAAAGATGCGTTTATCGCACTTTAAAGGGCAGACCATTGGGGCCAGGGAAGGAATCTGTTATAAATAAGATCATTAAAAACATTACCTTTCGGAGAGATAGAACATAGATTAGTGGTTGCTAAGGGCTGTGGGGAGGGGCCGTAGGAAGAAAGCACGCGGTGGGGAAGATGTTTTACTTTAGAGGCACAGTAGGCTTTGAAACTAGATAGAGGTGGTGGCCACGTGACACTGTGAGTGTAGCAAATGCCACTGAATTGTTCCCTCTCTGTGGGGTGGAGGGGCAGAGGGGGAGGGCGAGAGAGATTGTTAAGCAGCCCAGCGCCCTCTGTTTCCCCACAGGAGCCCGCCCTGGAGTCAGCGGTGACGTATTAGCGCCCCGGGACTCCACTGCCAATGACCCACTGCCTCCGGCCCTACACGACAGTGCCTTGCCCCCACAGCCATGGAATACTGTGCGGATTTCCACCCGAGGAGAGGGCCTGGGGACGCCACGGTGCACCGCGGCACAGGGCTGTCCTGATACCTCACCCAGCAAGCAGTCCTGGACTTGGGCGCTGCCGGCTTGCCCACTCTCTGCCTTAGGCTCCCAGGGGAATCCCAGACAGCAAACTGAGACGCTGGCTTCCGACAGCAGAGCTCCATGTTCAAAAGAGGCATCTTTTCCCTCTCCGCTTTGCTACTGTGTGTTGTCTTTAAGATTGTTTTTGGTTTTGTTTTTGGTTTTTTTTGGTCCCTCTCATTCAACTAGAAGTACGTGCTAACAGTTATTTGTCCAAAGGAAAACTGCTGGGGGCTGGAGGGTGGAAGGAAGGGAGATCTGTATCATCATTTAATTCATCATCGGGTCTTGCTAATCTCTCACAATCATCTTTGTCCCACAAGTGCTAAGGAAAAAAAAGTGCAAACGCCCCTGTAGGGAACATCAGGACTATCCCATTTGGGGAGCGTGCACCCAGAGAGGATGCCGCCTTTCAGCCACCTCCTTCCTGGGAAGTTCCAACCTCCCCCCCACCCGGCACAACCAGTCATTCCCATTGCTTTGCCATCACAAGCCACGAAGTGGAAAGCTCTGCCTCACTCATGCCAGGTCCAGGCCTATCTGAAACAAGATCTCACTGAGAATTCAGGGCTCTTCCCTGGACTTGCAGACAGTCTCCCCACTCTGAAGGGGAGCGGAGCTTGAGAATGCCCACCAATGGCTTAACTCTAGGACACTGTCCAGAATCCACATGATGTGGTTTAGCAATGATCATGTGTCTAATGGGGTTTGGGTAAGTGGATTCTTGCAGACAATAACCACGTGAGAAATTGTTGTCCTCCAAAATTTATTTCCCCATAAATATTCAGCAAAAGTAATAGAATGACCTTAAAAGTAAACATGATTAAAGAATCACCTTGGGAAAAACAGGCATAAACAAAGCAGGGATAAACTGAATTTAGTGGACACAAGAGCCGACACGAGCTCCACATTCCTGGTCTCAAATGCATGACGACGTAGAGTGTGTTTATAAAGACAAACGGAACGGAATTTCACACAATGAACTGAGCATTTACAACCTTTCTTAAATCTGTCCCTGAGACATTCTGAATCAAAGGAAGCAAATCAGGGGAAGCAAGGGGATAGTTTGACCAAAATGTATTAAGTGACTGCTTTCAGGAAGGCAGTTTCTTCTCATTTTAATCCTTAGAGCAACCCTCTTCGTCCCCATTTTTCAGATTTGGAAATACAGGGGGCCAAAGAGATTAGTTTGCCCAAGTCTCACCTTGAAACTAAGTCTAATTGGAAAGCCTCACAAAAGCCTCACTCCGTGTTTGTTTCAACTTCTACATTCTGTCGCTGCTACGCACATTCCCAGACCTGATTTGCCGCTGAGATATGTGTTATGATCCCTTCCTGACGGGGGTCTACCTGTCTTCCAGCGATTCTCCCTGCTGATGCTGTGTATGTATTACCCAGCAGAAATGACTCTTTGGAAATAAAGTAAGTCTTTGGCTTTTTTTTTCTGTTGGTGTGACTCAAAGCAGACAAATACAAATTTTAAAAACACAACAAAAAAAGATCTGAGTTCCAAATAGAATGTTTTCTTTAAGAGGCATGAAAAGCAACTATTGTTGTGTTACAGTGTTAAAATATTCCGTTTTCTTTGACAAAAATGTGTAAACTGTGTAAGCCTTGCAAAAAAAAAAAAGAAAAAAAAAGAAGAAGAAGAAGCCTGCTCTATGGCATTTGAAATTTTATAAAGGTTTCCTTGTGCCAAATAAGTGCAAAGATTTAATTTACTATTAAAAACCATAAGTATATGTTATAGTTTCAGAAGAATTATTTTGTCATCAAGTGATTTTGATCTTCAGTGTCAATATTTATATTTAGATTAATTTTTATAAATGAAAATATTTTAATGGTTTAAGAAAATGAGGACAATAGGACCATATCTTTGATGACTTCTGAAAGTTATGCTTGCCTTCATGTTATATGCACATTGCCAAGAATTACTGTCAAGAGAAATGATAAAGAAGTAAAAGTCATTTATGAAAATAATGTATGTGGGTGTGCGCTTTTTTGGGTTGAAGAAGACTGAGAGTGCAGAGGGGACAGGGAAAGAAGTCAATGTTCAGTCGTTGGAGGGACCAACCTTCAAAGCTACTGTTGCTTTACACCCCCATTCCTTCCAGTCACACCACTTGCTTCTGCATTACTCACTGTCCTGAGAGCCACAGTATTCAAAGCAGAGGGGGAGGAGGGGAACGGTGTAGGTTTATCCCCCAGGAGACCTTTCTGATCGTCATAACTTGGCGGGGGGTTGTTACTGGCATACAGTGGACAGTGGCCAGGGATGCTGCCAAACATCCTACAATGCAGAGCCACCCGCAACCAAGAATTACCTCACACAAAATGTGATCGATGCCAAGGCTGAGGACTCTGGGACCCTGGAGGGAAGCCTGGACGTGGGCAGAGAGGCCCCTGCACAGGAAGCAGGACCCTGAGTCTCCCAGAGTCTTTCATGGGTCCATTGACAACTGTGGCTTCTCTGAGGCTGGCCTGTCCGGACACTGGATGTTGTCATCCCCAAGGAGGAGTAGGAACCCTCCTCCCACTGGAAGTAAATGAGTGAATAATAATTATATGGATAGAAGCCACTGGCCTTCACCACCGGGTGGCCTAACACGGTCGTATTCAAACTTGAGTGGGCATCAGAATCACCTGTAAAGACACAGATTCGTGGGAGTCACCCAGTCATCCCCAGTGCTCGGTCTACTTTCTCTACATTATTACGCATGTGCCTGGCACAATAGTGTTTGCTAAGCACCGAGAGCAAACAAGCTAACATTTAGGTGCACAGGGCATTTCAGAAGGAGGGGAGAAAACCATCTGTAGATCCATCTGAAGTCCTCTTCAGGCAGCATTTCCTGATTTCTCCATCCTCCCTTCCCACAACCCCATCCCAAAGAACAGCTGGACATATAACACAGTAAAGACAGTCCAGTCACACTCCAGCAGCAGGAACATTCCACCTCTCTAGCCCAGAAACCACCAAAGCATTGCTGAGCAACCAATCTGCCTCATCTGTCCGAATATTCAAGAGAATCCATTTGAGCAAACAATTTGAATATCAAGAATGATGCGCAGCTCTTCTTGCTTCCGGGATAAATAGGAACAGTGTAGCAATGATATTTTCCCCAAAAAGATAAGTGCTTGATTTGCCATAAAAAAAAAATAAATAATAACGTGACCTAATAGTCAAAGCACTTGAAGGCTGCCAGAAAAAACTGGGTTCCACTCTTAAGACTTTCCATTTACTACTAGCTCTGTGGTCTATGGCCTTATATGTGAGATGGGTTATAAAAATCTTCTTAGTGTTGTTACAAGGCTTAATGGAGTAACCTGTGAAGAAACTCAGCAGAACCCTGGAGTAATATAGGTACTATAGTATACTGTAGGTATTTATAGTAAATGTGTATATATAGTATATATAATATATTATAGGTACTTTTACTCTTAGGACATGAAAAATCATTCAAATATCAGCACCAGGACTTAGGTAAAATGCTGTGCCCCGCTTTTCCCACTGACAGAAAGATCATTGTTCTACAAGTACGCACTCCCTTTTCACCCTGACTCTGGGAGCCGGGCACTACACTGGACTTTGGGCTGGGTCATGTGACTTGACTTAGCACTGGTAGAACATATTTCTCTTAGTCCATTTGGGCTGCTATGACAAAACTCTAGAGACTGAGCGGTTCATAAACAACAGAAATTCTTTCTCACAGTTCTGGAGGCTAGAAATCCAAGACTAGGGTGCCAACGTGGCCGGGGGCTACCAGAAGCCATTGTAGGCTGCCGGCTTCTCTCTATACCCTCACATGCTGGAAGCAGGTGAGAGATCATTCTGGATCCTCTTCTAAAAGCACACTAATAATCCCAGTTGTGAGGATAGACCTCTCCTGATTTAATCACCTCCCAAAAGCCCTATCTCTTTATACCATCACCTGAGGGTTTGGGATTCAAAATCTGAATTGGGCAGGGGGCAGGGACACAAACATTCAGACCGCAACATTCTCCAACCCTTGGTTTGGACTTGGCCACATGACTTTGGCAAATCAGATGTTAACAGAAGAGCTACATAAGGGGCTTGAAATATGTTTATTGAGTTGGGTTTGTCCATTTTCCTTTTGCCATTCCCACTTTAAGAACACGCCACAAGCAGCCAGCTGCTCCAAGGAATAGACCCAGACCCAACCAGCTTGTGGTTTGCGGCCAAGTTCAGCTGAGCCCAGCTGAGATCAGCAGAGACACCCCACCAACCTTTAGGCCCGTGAGCAAGAATAAACCACCCATCTTTTAAACCACTGAGACTGGCAGTAGTTTATTACATGGGAATGACTAACTGATACACTCCCTGAAAAATGCATTTTTCACCTTAGAGTAATCCTTCTGTTGGGGGTGAAATGAAGACGAGTGGCTATCAAAGGTAAAAAATCACACGCCAATATGAAGGATGGGTAAGCAAAGCACTGAGCTGCTTGGTTTTGACATTTCCAATTTATATATGAAACTTCTGTTATGTTTACATGTTTCCCAAAATGTAGCACCTTTCGCTCGCTCTCTTTCTCTCTCTTGCTCTTGCTCTCACTCTATGTGTGTGTATTGATCTTTCCGAAGGGTCCTCGATTCATTGAAATTTTTGGTAAAACACTAAAGCACGGGAGACATTTGGTGTGTTCTTTTAAAAATAACTTCTCGCACAGCAACTACTCCATTTTCTCCCAGGGGAAGGATTTCCCATGCACAATTTGCATTTTACAGAACAGTTGGTTGTGTGAACCTTCTGTCTCTACAATTGAGTTATAATTATGACAAAGTGCAGGTAAGTGGAGTTGCATTTTAAAGAGATTTCAAGGGACTAGAAAACTTTAATATCCACTTCATCATTGGAAACCTCAAAGAAGTTATTTAGAGGGATCCAGTTTGGAAGAATCAACTCCTACAATATGGACAACTATGCTTTATATCCAAGCTATCATGTTTGATAAAGTTGAAAGCCTTAAGATAGTGCTTCTTAAGATAGTGCTTCTCCAATGTTAAGGTGCAAACAAATTCTGCTTCAGCAGGTCTTGGTTGGGGAGGGGATGCACACTGCTGCAATCCACCAGCTCTCGGGTGATGCCAATGATGCCGGCCGCACCGGCCGCACCGGCCGCAAGGTTCCCAGGTGCCGTGGAGTCCCTCACAGGGACCCCTGCAAGATAGAGGCCAGTTACCCACAGCAGCACCCTGTTCATTGTGCCTCACTTCTGACTTTCCCTCCCTTCATGTACTCACATTCTCCCCCCCTGAGCACATATCCTGCGGTCACCTCCCCAAGGAACTACTGAACACAGAGTCTCATTTGGGGAAAACCCAAACCAAGACATCCCCTGCAATGCATGTGCATGTTTGCGTAGTTTTCCTGCACTGACCTGAAAGCTTCTTCAGGAACTGGTTTCTACTCGTCCCACCCAGAGCCTGGCACAGACCTGGTGTTTGAAACAAATGTCGTTCATCTAGGCTGTGTGGTCGCCCCACACCCATGTGACTGAACTGAAGATTTGTACAACAGGGAGCCGTCCCTCTCACGCCCATCCAGAGGTGGGCAATGAGAATCCTCACAGCACGGAGTGCATAGGAGGAATCTCATCACCAATGGAGGAGCAGAAGTCTCCCCCAAACCTTCACTTCTCCCTTCTCCCTCTCCTAGAGATAGTAGGGCAGTCCAGGGGGCAATAAACCATTTAGGCATCTGCAGTCTGGAGATGCCTGGAGTCTGAAAGCATAAGCCCCTGTATCCACAGACGCTCACAACCTGTGGGTCCCAGTGAATTTGCTAGTAAATTTGGCTTATTTCAGCTGGGCCTCTTAAAGCACGGTCTCCAGAGCAAGAGTTAACCCAGAGTTAACTCACCCCTTCTTGCCATCACTGATAAGGTGGGACAACTTCGAGATGCTCACGCATTTCACTGATTTCTTTGGACAAACCCTATGTGCCCATCCATGACCCATCTTTCCTTCGAGCTTCTTTATTCTTCGCCCACCAAAATCCAGAACATCGGGAACTTAACACTTAAAGTAGTAGTCCAGAGTGGGGTGCAGATGACACATGGGGTGTAGAGATGGTCAGCTGGGGGCAGGTGAAAGAAATATTAAAACTTCTTTTTTATACTTATTTTTATATGGAAGTTAAGTTTTCCAATATGAAATATATGATAGATAAGAGTACATATAAATAATTTACAAATGAATATACTTACTTTTAGCATGCATTGTCAGTTTTTTGTAATGTAACATATAGCCAAAAAGGCTTAGAGAATACCTACTAGTTGGAAAACCCTAGCATACTTCTGATGACTCAAACTCCCCCCGCCCAAGCTGGTCCCCATCCCTGTCCTTTCAGGGACAGGGCTAATTCTCAAGACCTGACCCAGTGCTTGAAGGGCAGCTGAAAGCAGGGCAGAGGTGGGGAGGTCATCCTGAGAGCCCCAATCTGTTGGTTTGGCCTGGGATGGGTTTTGCCCATGCCTTCAGGGGAAAGCTTTTTGTCTGTCTTGCTGTCTTCCTTGCTCTCCTTCCCAGCCCAGGGAGGGAATGTCTATTACCATCCAACTCCCTTAACTGAACTACAGAAAGACACCAGGTTATTTTTGTCCAGAAACAACCCAGTGGGCAGCCTTGAGGTGTGGGGATTTCCCATCAAGTTTCCTTGCAGTTCTCTGAAGTGAACCCAAGTTAAATCTCTGCTAGTAGAGGGAGGGCCATGTGGCATTGGCAGTCAGGTGAACCAGGCAACAGCTCTATCCAGCTCTACCTCCCTTGATTTATAGCACCCAAAACCCTCCAGTCAGGTGGGCACAGCTGTTCACAAGCCCAGCTAACCTGAGAACCTCTGGGAAGTCTATTTGTGCAGGCAAAGGGCAATGAACATCGCACATCCGTCATCTCTTAAGACCTTCCATAAGTCCAGGAGAGTCTGCACTCTGCTATAGTCAGAGCCATTTGGAGAGTATGCCTTTGGCACTTCCCAGACAGCCCTAACAAGTTTGCCAAGTTCTCAGTCTATACTTTCCCAAGAAGGTTAGAGAAGCAGGACTGAGTATCTGGTGGCCTGGAGACCATGAGAGTCATCCGTGTTCTTCACCATGTGTTGTGTATCTCAGATGAAAAGGAGCAATGCTGGCCCAGAGCCATGATGGGCCACAACCACGAGGGGTTAGGTAGTAAGGTGACAGGAAGAAAAGTCATGTAATTGTTGCCCATAGAGCAATATGGCCATTGCTTAATCGAAGATAAAAGGGCAATTTGCAGGCAGTGGGGTTCGTAAGTATTTTCTGTTGCACTTCCATCTTCAACATGCCCTTCCTGTTTTCTCATAATGACAAAAACTTTCACTTTCAAGCCGGTGTTTTCTAGTTTATTCTTCCCCACAATTTTATTCATCTCATGACAAACTCACTCAGAAGTCAGAAAAAGACTTCCATCTTTGAGGAAGGGCCAGTCTTTAAAAGGGTAAGGCTGGACAAGTATTCTTTGCCCTGATAGATGTAGCCCATGTGTCACAAATGCTCTGCTGAGAACAGATTCTGTGAATGAGCATTTCCACCCCATTTGTAATTTGAGTCTTTGTAGAACCATCCTGGTGATGAATGCTCTCCTCAGTCTGTCAGAATCAAGGTTCCTTTCTGTCTTTGAATGACCCTGTTATTGGCTTTTCTGTGTCCAGTAGCAATTCCTCCTTGTGACCATGGGCTATTGAAACACTGCTTATCTGAGGTTCAGTGGCTCTGCTGATGTCATTTGGCTAAATGTCAGCTTGGTGCCCATCAATTGTTGAACTATCCGATGACAAAGGATTAAGACACTCCTTCATGACTTGAAGCAGTTAGGACTCTGCTCTCCTGGCCTCCACTCAGTCTTTGATTGCAAGAGAAAATATACATCTCAGCCAAGGCTAAAATTACAGATCAAAATATGGTTGGAAAGCCTATTCCAGGCATTGTCACAGCCCTGTACCCTATGGGAGTTCTGGATCACAGCTCCTGGCAGGGTCCCACTTACGCTCTGTGGGTCACAAACCATTAAAAATAAGACCTTTCTCAACTCTGTGTCTTCCCACATTATATTCAGTCCCCTGGAATGCTTCCCTCTTACTGTGAAAAGCCCATCTATTTTTTGAGAAGGCTTGGCTCAAATGTCACCTCCTGTAGGATGGTCCTGACCCCTCCCAGCCTAGGAGAAGTGTAGTGTAACCCAGACAGTTGGAGGTGGACGTAGACTCCATGCCACTCAAAATCTAGGTTCAAATCTACACTGGCTCAAACCCCTAACTCTATTTCCTATGAAGCCCAACGCCTTTCCCAGAAGCCTGTGAGTTTGTGCTTGTGAAAATCCACAGTTTCTGATCTTTTCTCCCTTGTTGCAGGCTCTATTTTGCACTGCATTAATCCAGACAGGAAATTTAACCCTTCACTATTTTCATTCAAACAACAAAGACAACAATCAGTCATCCCTTAATAGTAGACATCACTGAAGGTCTGATGGGCAGCAGGAGCTTGCTGGGGTTCGGGAAGTAGGTGCGGGTGTATCACCTAATAGCTGAAAATTCCATTTTGGCATTCCCTTTCCAAAAGTCCTCTTTCCAACCAATAGTGGACTTCCCACGCAGCACCTGTCTCCTGCTATGTCCTGCCTCCTCCTCTCTGATCCCCAGGATTGCTTGGCCAACTCCACAGGCCTCTGTGATGCCTTGGCCCCACTGAAAACTCAGCATATAGGTGTCCCACTTTCTGCCCCAGGCACTTACCCAGAGAAAGCTCTGCACCTAAGCTGAGTGCTGGAATTCACTATTAAAATATCATTTTCTACCTCGTTGCATGATTCCCTCTGTCCTCTCATCACAGAGCATTTTGCATGTTCCCCCATCACCATTCCATTTATCACAGATAAACATCATTTATGTGCATGTCTGGATTGATACAGTGCATTTTGTCTTTAGTCCATGATTAAAAGTAAGACCCTGAAAAGTTTGAGAGGCAAGTGGCCTGGTCAGATTTATGAGTTTATTCTTTTTAATTGCTCTGATTTTTTTAGTGTAAGGAATACATGACAGCAGGGCAAGGAGACTGTGGATAAACTAATTTAGAGACTTCCTGTAGAGTCCAGAAAGGACTTGAAAGGAATCAAGACAGCTTGGATTAAGGCAAGGAGAAAAGAAAATTTTGGTGAATCCAGGAGACATTTTAGAGTCAAAAACAGGATTTGGGAATTGGTTGGATATGGGGGGTGAAAAAGATTGAGGTGTGACATAGGGAAAATATTGGTCCCATTCACTGATCTGGGGGATGTTGAGGGAAGACAAATTCCTTTTTGGATATGGTGCATTTGAGATACTGACCAAGTGGAGAGGTCCAGGAGGTAGATGGATCTACATTTGTAGAGATCAGGGCTGGAGGTGGAGATCAGAGGGTGAGTGGGACATGGATGGAGGTGGAAATGTATAAATAGATGAGGCCACTAGGGGACCTTATAAAATCTGATTGGTACCAAGGGCCCTGGACCTGTGGACTGGCAGAGGAAGGGTAGCCAGAGAGGTGGAAAGAAAACCAAAGGAGAATAATGACTCAACAAACAGGAAGTTTAAGAGAAAAAGTGAGTGGCTACTGAGCACTCAAATTGTACGCACACTGGAAAGGCTGAGACTGCATGACTCCATTCCAACATCCAACGCAGAAACGGAAGTCCAAGTTTAAGCCCAGTCCAGATAAAAAGATCAATTTGGGGTCATGTTGAGTTTAAGGTGCTTCTGGAACATCTCTATAGAGATATCCAGGTGTGGATTATAAACACACATTCACCCACTGAATCCAGCAGAACGTGCTTAGTGTTTACCCTTTGCCAGGCAAGGTGCCTGGGACCAGATAGATACAAAGAAAAAGATATGATCCTGCCCTCTGGAAGTCTACACTTTAGGAAGGAAGAGAAGACACAGAATTAATGAAAATTTATTTTACACCTTGCAGTTCTTAACTGTGGGGAGGTGGGGGTCAGTATCCCCTGGGATGCTTTTTAAGAATACATGTGCCAGCCCATGCCAGTCCCTCTTCCCTACCAATATTCTATTATTTCACAAAATCCTACTCCACATCTGATAGAATAGGCAGTTAGCTGGGTGTAAGCAAGGAACAGAATTTTTTGGCCACTAAAACTCAAAATCCAAAATAAGTAAATACATTAATTAATAATAAAAAATTTTAAAAATAATTTAAAAATCCAGAAACTGCCAACTATCCCCAGAACACAAACAGCTGGGAAAAGCCCGGGGAGCCTGCCTGTACTTTTTCTTATAACTGCTGCCCTAAAGTAACCTATAACTTCATTATAATACATATACATTGTGGTTTCTACCTCTCTTTAGGGGGAAGGCTGTCATGATATCTGACAAGGACCATGTAGGGCCCCAAACTTCCCTTCCCAACCAGTAGGAAGAATCCCTTAAATGACTAGAAGCAATCTCAGAGACTGCCTAGCGCTGTCCCTTGAGCAACACAAGCATAAAAGGAGGAGACAGCCCCAACCACTCATACAGTTGCCATTTCTGGATCTGCCTGTTCTCCTATCCTGAGAGTGTACTTTCACTTTTGATCTTTCTAAGAAGAGCTTGCTTGCTTGAGAGTCTGGCATTAGAGTCTTTCTTGGTTGTACTCAAGAACGAAGGTCTCTGTGGAGACAGGGAAGGGACCCATAGATGACATAATCACCTCTGCACCCAGGCCCAAGGCAATAATGAGGCTGAACGCAGGTGTTCGAGGGTTGGCGACTGACTCAAAGAACCAAACAGAAAGAGTGGAGAGAAGGGAAGAGGGTAGAAAGGCCCCTGGATTTCCTGCTAGGCCTAGTGTGTCAGTGGCAGCTCCATTAACTCAAACAGTGGAACAGATAAGGGATATAGTAGGATATAGTAGTACTTTCTTTTACTCTGAAGTTTGCTCGTATTTTTGTTCGAACTGGTTTTGCAATCTCCATACTTTTTAATTAGCTACTCTGAAAGACACCTAAAATTATCACTCTGAGTAACTAAAAGAAGACACACTGTAGCGTTTCCACCCCTACTATAACTTAGCACCCTGGCTATACAACATGGGGACTGGGTTTATAGCAAATGGTTCATAACATTTTCACAACATCCTAGCTCATGCATGAAGACAAATCTTATTCTGTGTGCTTAGAATGATCTTGCCCTCCAAACCGATTGCTCTTATTAACAGCTCTACAAATTTTCACGTTTCTCTTAAGGAGTATTATCATTAAAGAGGACTAATATGCAAAGGGAATTAAGGTGAGGTGAACTAACAGATTTTCTTTTACTTAATCTGTTTTCTCACACTCTCTCTGTGTCCTACCCATTTCTCAAGGCTGAATGGTTTTATTTAAATAATTGCCCACATTTTTTTCCCTTCCTCAAAGGTGTTTTTGATGCAGAATAATTTCCTCTCTCTCTTTATTCTTTAGCTCAAGGGGGGATTCTAATTGCATTTCCTTCTTGCTGGTAGCCTATTATAACCAGTATAACCCAACTGGGAGTGATCTGAGCCCCTCCCTTGTCTCCCAAATGTTTGGAATAACTACCTCCTCTACTTCAGCTCTGTCCCTATCCTGCCACCATAATGCCACTGAATGCATCTGTGAGGTTCCCAGGCCCCTGGGTTCAACTGTCCTCTGCTGGTGACTACCAGCAGATAGTGATGTCAGAGAAACCAAAAGATAGGTGATGTCAGAGAAACCAAAAGAAGAAAGGAGTAGTTCAAGTCATCAAATACTGAAGTCAAGTAAGGGGGGAAATAAAAAAACAACCACGTGAAATAACAATTCAACTGGTAATATGAAGATCAACCAAACTTGGGCAAGAATGGTCTCAGTGCTATGTAAAGAGAAGCCTGTTTGGAGGGGGTTAGGAGAGATAGGTCTTGAACAAGTGGAGAGAGTAATAAAAGCAACTCTTTGGAAGACGGGAGAAATGGTTATGGCGAGAAAAGGAATGACGTAAGGGAGGTTTTTATTTTTGTCTTTTCAAAATGGAAATTGTTAGAGGGTTTTTGCCTCCTGGCAGAACTATACTATAGAGAGAAAGACATTATAAATGCAAGCAAGAGAAGGGGATTTGTCCAAGAGCAAAGTCCTAGAAAAGACAAAGGAGGAAATCAGGTGTTCTTCATCCATTGTAACAAGAGGCAAGGTACAGAGCAGAAGTGCAAATGCAAGGAAATTTGGAGATTTGGTTGGCTGGATGATGTGTGTTCCCATCTGACTGCTTCCATTTTCTCAACAAAGTATGAGCAAGCCCATCAGCTGGGATGAATATAGGGGAAGAAGTTGGGTTTTGCAAAGAGAGAAAAGGTCTGATATCATCACTGTAGTGAGAGAAAGAACATCCTAAGAAGTACAGCAAGAAGTGAGGTGCTGAATGCCCTTTTGAGATTTGTGGTCTAGAATTTAAAATGAGGCTGGCTAATGAAAACAGAAATATTGTGTGTAAAGCACTTAGCTTGGACCTGGTATATAATGCACACTCAGTAAATGCAAGCTAGTACTATTTTGCAACGTGGATATGTCTTTATTGTTTGCTTAGATGAGATACAATCCTATCGGGGCACCTGGGTGGCTCAGTGGGTTAAGGCCTCTGCCTTCAGCTCAGGTCATGATCTCAGGGTCCTGGGGTCAAGCCCCAAGTTGGGCTCTCTACTCAGTGGGGAGCCTGCTTCCCCCTCTCTGTGTCTCTGCCTGCCTCTCTGCCTACTTGTGATCTCTGTCTGTCAAATAAATAAATAAAATCTTTTTTTAAAAAAAGAGAGATACAATCCTATCAAGGAAGGAAGGAAGGAAGCAAGAAAGGAAGGAAGGGAGGAAAGAAGGGAGGGAGGGAGAATGAATCTTGGGTGAGATGGTTTTACCGGCATTATAAGCCCATAAATACAGAAAATATTTCAAGTAAAATAAGATGGTTGGATATAAGAGTCTTAAAAAGTAGACCTAACGGCCTAAGGAACCATTGAAATATGAAGAGCATGTTATCAGTTAAATAAGATTTTATAAGGACATGGTAGCAAGCTTGCATCTCAATGTGGCTGTTACCAGAACCTTGTGCAGCCCTGTAACATAAGGGCATGGTTGGTCTGGAATTACAAACCTCGGTGGGCAGATTACAATATGGGTATATCATATACAAAAAATAATATACTCAAAGAATGATAGAATCAATTAAGCAGCTCTTATATTGAAGTGAGCTAAGGAAAGAATTCAGGGAAGCAATAATTACAATGAAAATATCAGCATAAATTTGGGACTTGGAAAGGTCACTGTTCTATCCTTGAAATTAGACATAACAACCTCCTGCATCATCCTTCTTGTGGAAAACCTATGGGATGATGTAACATGCAACTTTACCCTCAACACCGTGGTCCTTGGCCCTTCCTGCACTGGGGACAAAGGCCAGGGGTGGGGAGTGCTGTCCTTGGAAACAAAACAAGGTGATTGAAATTGCTTTTATTTCATCTTATTGAGAGGAACACAGAGCTCGGATCACTTAATTTGTCAGTATATTGGAGAAGTGACGGATCAGTCCTTTCTCATGGTAATGCTTCTTGTCCTTAACTAGAAGCTAAAGCCTCTTTGCCACTTTCCAAATGTATATTATCAGTATCCATTTCTGAAGAGCCTTTTTGAAATTAGCTGACTTGTACCTATGATGTTGACCTTTCTTTCCCATGCTGTCAGGGTCTCACCTTCTCCATCTGAGAGATGCGGGTCTCCATCTCTTCCACTTGAGTATCACCAAGTCTCCATTCCCCTTCTGAGCGTCCCAAAGCCCCTCCAACCTTACTAACTAGAAGGCAACTCCCACTAGTGGTCTTGGTTTTATTTGTGTTATAAAAGCCTGTCATTCTGACATGTTAAAGACTTGCAATGTGGGGGCGCCTGGGTGGCTCAGTCGGTTAAGCATCTGCCTTTGGCTCAGGTCATGATCTTGGGGTCCTGGGATTGAGCCCCGCATTGGACTCCCTGCTCAGTGCAGAGCCGCTTCTCCCTCTCCCTCAGCCCCTCCCCCTAGCTTGTGAATGCACACGTACTCTCTCTCTTTCTAAATTTATTTTTAAAAAGCTTGGCAATGTGGAGGGTTAGTAAACTCTTCTCTCTGTTCCTCCTCCAAAATGGCAAAATCCTGTATTTAAATCCTTATATATTAAATGCCAAATCTTTAACTGTAATTATAATAATATATTTACTTGTGATTGATACCCTAGAATGTCTGGGTTAATAATATACTTTTTACATAGTGCTGACTTAGTTTGCTAATATTTTATTTGATATATTGACAGTGAATAGGAGAAACTGGTTTTCACTTTGAATACTTTCTAACAGTTTTGTTGAGATATAATTCACATACCGTACAATTTACCAATTTAAAGTATAGAATTCATTGACTTTTACTATATTTACAGAGTTTGTATAACCATCACCACAATTAATTTTAGAACATTCTCATCACCCAAAAAAGAATCCCATTAGCAGCAACTAGCATCTCCCCTCACATGTACCCCTAACCTTGGCAACCACTAGTCTACTTTCTGTCTCTATAGACTGGCCAATTCTGGACAATTCACATAAATGGGATCATATATGTGGTCTTTTGTGATTGGTGTCTTTCATTTAGCATAATTTTTTCAAAGCTCACCCATGTTGTAGCATGTATCCTTCCTATTATGGCTGAATTTTCATGCATATACCGCATGTTGTTTATTCTTTCATCAGTTAATGGACATTTGGGTGATTTCTGCTTTATGACTCTTATGAATAGAGCTGTTATGAACATACAAATTTTTGTGAGCATATAGGTTTTCATTTCTCTTGGGTATATATTTTGGAGAAGACTAGCTGGGTCATATTACAAATCTGTGTTTTATCTCTTGAGGAACTACCAGGTTGTTTTCTAAAAGACTTCCCGTGTCCCTACAAGCAATGTATGAAATGTTCAATTTCTCCACATCCTCATCAACACTAGTATCTCTACTTTTGATTGTAAACATCCTAGCGGGTGTGAAGTGGTATCTCACCGTGGTTCTGATTTGCATTTGATGGCTAATGATGTTGAGCACATTTTTCATGTGCTTATTCACCATCTGTGTGTATCTTCTTTGGAGAAATGTCTATTCAAATCCTTTGCCTGTTTTTAATTGAATTATTTTTTATTATTAGGTGAATACATAAGAGTTTCTTATGTATTCTGGATACAACTCCTTTATCAGGTATATGATTTGCAAATATTTTCTCCCATTCTGTGGGTTAGCATTTCACTTTCTTGATGGTGTCCTTTCAAGAACAAAAGTTTTTTAATTTTGATGATGCCCAACTTATCTTGTTTTCTTTATTTATTTGTGTTTTTGGTGTCACACCTAAGAAACCACTGCCTAATCCAATGCCATGAACATATACACTTACTCTCTTCTAGGAATGTTCTAGTTTTAGCTCTTACCTTTAGCATTATGGTCCATTTTGAGTTGATTTTTGTGTATAACATGAGTTAAGAACTTCATTCTCTTGCATGTGAATATCCAGTTGTCCCAATATCAATAGTTTTAAAAAACTATTCTTTCCTCCATTGAATTGTCTTGTCACCATTGTCAAAAAAACAGCTGACCATAAATTTAAGGGTTCTTTTTAAAAGATTTTATTTATTTGACAGAGAGAAGGCACAAGCAGAGGGGAAAGGGAGAGGGAGAGGCAGACTCCCTGCTGATCATGGAGCCCGACGTGGGGCTTGATCCCAGAACCCTGGGATCATGACCTGAACCGAAGGCAGATGCTCAACTGAGACACCCAGGTGTCTCAATTTAAGGTTTTTGTTTTTTGTTTTTTGTTTTTCCTGAGCTCTGAGTTCCAGTCCACTGACCTAGGTGTCTCTCCTATGCCAATACCACACTGTCCTGACTACTGTAGTTTCAGAGTAAGTTTAAAATCAGGAGTATGAATCTTCCAACTTTCCTGTTCTTTTTCAAGATTGTTTTAGCTATATAAATTTCTTAAATATGAATTTTTTAATCTCCATATGAATTTTAGGATCAGCTTTTCAATTTTTGCAAAGAAGACAAATGGAACTTTAATAGGTATTGTGTTGAATCTGTAGATTAGTTTGGGAGTGGATTATCACCTTAACAATATTAAGTCTTTGATCCATGACAATAAGATGTTTCTCCACTTAATACTTGATGTCTTTTGAGAATGTTCATAGTTCTAAAAGTATAAGTTTTGCACTTATTTTTTAAATTTATTGCTAAGAATTTTATTAGTTTTGCTGCTACTATAAACTATTCCTTTTATGTCATCTTTGCTTTCAGAGTTCTAAAATAAGTTAGGAAGGTTTCCATCTTTTCTATGCTTTTCACATTTTATGTGACATGGAATTTTTGATGTATGATGAACTTAATTATTCAAAACACTTTGGGCCAGGTTCCTTTTTTGAAAAAGATATATTCTACCTTCTAACTTCTTATAAACCAATTATAGGAATTTATGAGAAATCATCCTTGCATTTAGATTTTCACATTTACTCCTATAAGGACAGTGCAGAATTCTCATAATTTTTAAAGTTATCTGTATCTGTTACATCTCTTCCTTATTATTAAGGTTATCTTTATAAGGCTTCTCTCTCCCTTTTTCTTTCTTAAGACTTTATTTTGAGAGACAGAGAGGGAGGGAGCACAAGTAGAGGGAGAAGCAGAGGGAGAGGGAGGAAAAGACTCCCCACGGAGCAGAGAACCTGATGTAGTGCTGCATGTCAGGACCCTGAGATTATGACCTGAGCCAAATCCTTAACCACTTAACCCATAAGCCACTCAGGCACCCCCTTTCTTTTTCTTGATTACAACTGCCAAGTGTTTGTCCATTTTAAAAGTCTTTTAAAAGAACAAAATTTGGCTTCTTACTGATCAGTAAGTTATACTGATAAACTACTCTTGTTTTTCCTAACTTATTTTTGCTTTTCTCTTCATTATTTTGGGGTTTCCCTCCACATTTTTGGAATTGTATTCTTTTTCTAGCACTTGAGTTGAAATATAGTCCAATTATTTTCCATGTTCTCTCCTAATTATGAGTATGCTACACATTTTCCCCTAATCCTGCTTTAGTTATATTCCCTAAGTTTGGATGTATATTGTTTTAAAAAATCAATTCTTTAATAATTTATAAATTCAATTTTGATTTCTTAGAATTAGAAGTATATTTTTTTTAAATTTCCAAGTAACACCCCAGTGTTCATAGCAGCAAGGAGCTGAGTGGAAGGAGCTGAGATACCCTTCAACAGACGAATGAATAAAGAAGATGTGGTCCATATACATGAGGGAATATTACTCAGCCATCAGAAAGGATGAATACCCACCATTTGCATCGACATGGATGGAACTGAAGGGGATTATGCTAAGTGAAATAAGTCAAGCAAAGAAAGACAATTATCATATGGTTTCAGTTACTTGTGGAACATAAGGAATAACATGGAGGACATCAGGGGAGGGAAGGGAAAAATGAAGGGGGAGAATCAGAGGAAGAGACAAACCATGAGCGACTATGGACTCTAGGAAACAAACTGAGGGTTTTTTTTTGGTGGGGGGGATGGGTGAGCCCAGTGATGGATATTAAGGAAGGCATGTATTGCATGGAGCACCAGGTGTTATATGCAAATAATAAATCATGTAACACTACATCAAAAACTAATAAAGTACAGTAGGTGACTAACATACCATAATAACACCAAAAAAATTCTAAGTAAATAGTTTGTTTTGGCTAGGCTACCTAGCCAAATTTTTGTTAATAACTAATTTATTGAATTTTGATTTTTGGTGATATAATATATCCTATATGATTTCTATATTTTAATTTTTTGAGATTCTTTTTATGAAATACAATGATAGAATTTTGTAAACATGCCATGGGTGTTGGAAATAACTAGTATGTTTTTACATTAAATATAAAGTTTTACACATGCCTATTGGGCCAAATGTGTTAACTATACTACTGAAATCAGTTATATTTTACGTAATTTTTGTTTATCTGTCCATTTCTGAAGTAGATGCATTTCTATATTCCATTAAGACTGCAAATTTATCAATTGCTCCATATTTTTCCCCTTTTACTTTATATGCATTTTGCCAAGTTATTAGGGATATAAAAGTTAAGGACTCATTCATGGTTTGATATAATTTGAATCCATATGAACTATTCTTCTTTGTTCTGTTTAATATGACTCTTCTTGAATTCATTTAATATGATTCTTCCTGAATCAATTTTTCTGGATAACATTATTACACCCTACTTTTCAATTAGCAGTTGCTCGAAATAACTTCTTAAATCTCTATCATTTGGCTTTGAATGTCTCATAAATAGAAGCTAAAGTTTTGGAACCGTTTCTAAAGATTATTTTTTGTATCATTTTTATTTATTTTAAGGGGATAGAGAGAATGCAGGAAGGAGGGCCAGAGGGAGAGTGAGAGAGAAAATCTCAAGCCGACTCTATGCTGCTGAGTGGGGAGCCCAGCTTGGGGCTCAGTCTCACCACCCTGAGATCATGACCTGAGCCAAAATCAAGAGTCAGAAGCTTAACCCACTGAGCCACCCAGGCATCCCTTTGCAATCCTTCTCAATTTAATATAATTGAAGCCAGAGGTTTCAATTAAGGCATTATAACTAAAAAATGTAACACTTTTTTTGTGATTAATGATAATTCTTTCCACTTCACTACAATTTAATATATTTTTACTTTTTTATTTATTTCTTATTTTTTTATAAACATATAATGTATTTTTATCCCCAGGGGTACAGGTCTGTGAATCACCAGGTTTACACACTTCACAGCACTCACCATAGCACATACCCTCCCCAATGTCCAAAACCCCACTCCCCCTCTCCCAACTCCCTCCCCCCAGAAACACTCAGTTTGTTTTGTGAGATTAAGAGTCACTTATGGTTTGTCTCCCTCCCAATCCCATCTCCTTTCATTTATTCTTCTCCTATCACCCTAATCCCCCATGTTGCATCTCCACGTCCCCATATCAGGGAGATCATATGAGAGTTGTCTTTCTCCGATTGACTTATTTCACTAAGCATGATACCCTCTAGTTCGATCCACATCGTCCCAAATGGCAAGATTTCATTTCTTTTGTTGGCTGCATAGTATTCCATTGTGTATATAGACACCACATCTTCTTTATCCATTCATCTGTTGATGGACATCTTAGGTTCTTTCCATAGTTTGGCTATTGTAGACATTGCTGCTATAAACATTTGGGTGCACGTGCCCCTGCGGATCACTACGTTTGTATCTGTAGGGTAAATACCCAGTAGCGCAATTGCTGGGTCATAGGGTAGTTCTAATTTCAACATTTTGAGGAACCTCCATGCTGTTTTCCAGAGTGGTTGCACCAGCTTGCATTCCCACCAATAGTGTAGGAGGGTTCCCCTTTCCCCACATCCTCGCCGGCATCTGTCATTTCCTGACTTGTTACTTTTAGCCATTCTGACTAGTGTGAGGTGATATCTCATTGTGGTTTTGATTTGTATTTCCCTGATGCCGAGTGATGTGGAGCCACTTTTTCATGTGTCTGTTGGCCATCTGGATGTCTTCTTTGCAGAAATGTCTGTTCATGTCCTCTGCCCATTGCTTGATTGGATTGTTTATTCTTTGGGTGTTGAGTTTGCTAAGTTCTTTATAGATTTTGGACACTAGCCCTTTATCTGATATGTTGTTTGCAAATATCTTCTCCCATTCTGTCAGTTGTCTTTTGGTTTTGTTAACTGTTTCCTTTGCTGTGCAAAAGCTTTTGATCTTGATGAAATCCCAATAGTTCATTTTTTTTTAATTCGTTTATTTGTTTATTTACAGCATAACAGTGTTCATTGTTTTGGCATCACACCCAGTGCTCCATGCAGTACGTGCCCTCCCTATTACCCACCACCTGGTTCCTCAACCTCCCACCCCCCCCCCCCCCGCCCCTTCAAAACCCTCTGGTTGTTTTTCAGAGTCCATAGTCCATAGTCTCTCATGGTTCATCTCCCCTTCCAGTTTCCCTCAGCTCCCTCTCCTCTCCATCTCCCCATGCCCTCCATGTTATTTGTTATGCTCCACAAATAAGTGAGACCATATGATACTTGACTCTCTCTGCTTGACTTATTTCGCTCAGCATAATTTCTTCCAGTCCCATCCATGTTGCTACAAAAGTTGGGTATTCATCCTTTCTGATGGAGGCATAATACTCCATTGTGTATATGGACCACATCTTCCTTATGCATTCATCCGTTGAAGGGCATCTTGGTTCTTTCCACAGTTTGGCGACCATAGCCATTGCTGCAATAAACATTGGGGTACAGATGGCCCTTCTTTTCACTACATCTGTATCTTTGGGGTAAATATCCAGCAATTGCAGGGTCATAGGGAAGCTCTATTCTTAATTTCTTCAGGAATCTCCACACTGTTCTCCAAAGTGGCTGCACTAACTTGCATTCCCACCAACAGTGTAAGAGGGTTCCCCTTTCTCCACATCCTCTCCAACACACGTTGTTTCCTGTCTTGCTAATTTTGGCCATTCTAACTGGTGTCAGGTGGTGTCTCAATGTTGTTTTAATTTGAATCTCCCTGATGGCTAGTGATGATGAACATTTTTTCATGTGTCTGATAGCCATTTGTATGTCTTCGTTGGAGAAGTGTCTGTTCATATCTTCTGCCCATTTTTTGATATGATTATCTGTTTTGTGTGTGTTGAGTTTGAGGAGTTCTTTATAGATCCTGGATATCAACCTTTTGTCTGTACTGTCATTTGCAAATATCTTCTCCCATTCCGTGGGTTGCCTTTTTGTTTTGTTGACTGTTTCCTTTGCTGTGCAGAAACTTTTGATCTTGATGAAGTCCCAAAAGTTCATTTTCGCTTTTGTTTCCTTGGCCTTTGGAGACATATCTTGAAAGAAGTTGCTGTGGCTGTTATCGAAGAGGTTACTGCCTATGTTCTCCTCTAGGATTCTGATAGATTCCTGTCTCACGTTGAGGTCTTTTATCCATTTCGAGTTTATCTTTGTGTACGGTGTAAGAGAATGGTCGAGTTTCATTCTTCTACATATCGCTGTCCAGTTTTCCCAGCACCATTTATTGAAGAGACTGTCTTTTTTCCATTGAATATTTTTTCCTGTTTTGTCGAAGATTATTTGACCATAGAGTTGAGGGTTCATATCTGGGCTCTCCACTCTGTTCCACTGGTCTATGTGTCTGTTTTTATGCCAGTACCACGCTGTCTTGGTGATCACAGCTTTGTAGTAAAGCTTGAAATCGGGTAACGTGATGCCGCCAGTTTTGTTTTTGTTTTTCAACATTTCCTTAGCAATTCGGGGTCTCTTCTGACTCCATACAAATTTTAGGATTATTTCCTCCAGCTCTTTGAAAAATATCGGTGGAATTTTGATCGGAATGGCATTAAAAGTATAGATTGCTCTAGGCAGTATAGACATTTTAACAATGTTTATTCTTCCAATCCAAGAGCATGGAACAGTCTTCCATCTTTTTGTGTCTTCTTCAATTTCTTTCATGAGTGTTCTGTAGTTCCTCGAGTACAGGTCTTTTACTAGTTTGGTTAGGTTTATGCCCAGGTATCTTATGGTTCTTGGTGCTATAGTAAATGGAATCGATTCTCTAATTTCCCTTTCCGTATTTTCATTGTTAGTGTATAAGAAAGCCACTGATTTCTGTACATTGACTTTGTATCCTGCCACGTTACTGAATTGCTGTATGAGTTCTAGTAGTTTGGGGGTGGAGTCTTTGGGGTTTTCCATATAAAGAATCATGTCATCTGTGAAGAGAGAGAGTTTGACTTCTTCCTTGCCAATTTGGATACCTTTTATTCCTCTTTGTTGTCTGATTGCCGTTGCTAGAACTTCTAATACTATGTTGAACAAGAGTGGTGAGAGTGGGCATCCTTGTTGTGTTCCTGATCTCAACGGGAAGGCTGCAAGCTTTTTCCCATTGAGGATGATATTTGCTGTGGGTCTTTCACAGATAGATTTTATGAAGTTCAGGAATGTTCCCTCTATCCCTATACTTTGAAGCGTTTTCATCAGGAATGGATGCTGGATTTTGTCAAATGCTTTTTCTGCATCAATTGAGAGGACCATGTGGTTCTTCTCTCTTCTCTTATTGATTTGTTCTGATTTGTTCTGATTTGTTCTGATTGTTCTGATTTCTCTGATTGATTTGCGAATGTTGAACCAACCTTGCAACCCAGGGATGAATCCCACCTGGTCATGGTGGATAATCTTTTTAATGTGCTGCTGGATCCTGTTTGCTAGGATCTTGTTGAGAATCTTTGCATCCATATTCATCAGTGATATTGGTCTGAAATTCTCCTTTTTGGTAGGGTCTTTGCCTGGTTTGGGGATCAGGGTAATGCTGGCTTCATAAAAAGAGTCTGGAAGTTTTCCTTCTGCTTCAATTTTTTGGAACAGCTTCAGGAGAATTGGTGTTATTTCTTCTTTGAAAGTTTGGTAGAATTCCCCAGGGAATCCGTCAGGTCCTGGGCTCTTGTTTTTTGGGAGGTTTTTGATCACTGCTTCAATCTCATTACTAGATATCGGTCTATTCAGGTTGTCAATTTCTTCCTGGTTCAATTTTGGGAGTTTGTACCTTTCCAGGAATGCATCCATTTCATCTAGGTTGCTTAGCTTATTGGCATATAACTGTTGGTAATAATTTCTGATGATTGTTTCTATTTCCTTGGTGTTATACCCTGTGTCTTTTGATTGGGCCATTTAGCCCATTTACATTCAGGGTAACTATTGAGAGATATGAGTTTAGTGCCATTGTATTGACTGTAAGGTGACTGTTACTGTATATTGTCTCTGTTCCTTTCTGATCTACTACTTTTAGGCTCTCTCTTTGCTTAGAGGACCCCTTTCAATATTTCCTGTAGAGCTGGTTTGGTGTTTGCAAATTCTTTCAGTTTTTGTTTGTCCTGGAAGCTTTTGATCTCTCCTTCTATTTTCAATGATAGCTTAGCTGGATAGAGTATTCTTGGCTGCATGCTTTTCTCATTTAGTGCTCTGAATATATCATGCCAGCTCTTTCTGGCCTGTCAGGTCTCTGTGGATAAGTCTGCTGCCAATCTAATATTTTTACCGTTGTATGTTACAGACTTCTTTTCCCGGGCTGCGTTCAGGATTTTCTCTTTGTCACTAAGACTTGTAAATTTTACTATTAGGTGATGGGGTGTGGACCTATTCTTGTTGATTTTGAGGAGGGTTCTCTGCACCTCCTGGATTTTGATGCTTGTTCCCTTTGCCATATTAGGGAAATTCTCTCCAATAATTCTCTCCAATAGACCTTCTGCTCCCCTCTCTCTCTCTCCTTCTTCTGGGATCCCAATTATTCTAATGTTGTTTCGTCTTATGGTGTCACTTATCTCTCGAATTCTCCCTTCGTGGTCCAGTAGCTGTTTGTCCCTCTTTTGCTCAGCTTCTTTATTCTCTGTCATTTGGTCTTCTATATCACTAATTCTTTCTTCTGCCTCATTTATCCTAGCAGTAAGAGCTTCCATTTTTTATTGCACCTTATTAATGGCTTTTTTTATTTCAACTTGGTGAGATTTTAGTTCTTTTATTTCTCCAGAAAGGGCTTTTATATCTCCAGAGAAAGGGCTTTTATATCTCTCTCCAGAGATATATCTCTAATATCTTCCATGCCTTTTTTGAGCCTGGCTAGAACCTTCAGAATAGTCATTCTGAATTCTAGATCTGACATATTACCATTGTCTGTATTGATTAGGTCCCTAGCCTTCGGTACTGTCTCTTGTTCTTTTTTTTTTTGTGGTGAATTTTTCCACCTTGTCATTTTGTCCAGATAAGAGTATATGAAGGAGCAAGTAAAATACTAAAAGGGTGGCAAAGACCCCAGGATAATGCTCTGTAACCAAATCAGAAGAGCCCCTAAATCATGGGGGGAGAAAGGGGATAAAAAGAGTTTCAGAAAAAATTTAAAAAAGAAAACAATGAAAGAAAAAATATTAAAAAGAAAGAAAAAATATATATATTAGATAAACTAGTTAAAAAACGTTAAAAAAGAAACGGGTAAAAGTTTAAAAAAATTTAGCAGAAGAAGAAAAAAAAATTGAAAGAAAAAATTAAATTAACCGCAAGACTAAAGAATCATGGGAAGTAAGCCATGAGTTCCGTGCTTTGCTTTCTCCTCCTCTGGAATTCCACTGCTGTCCTAGGTATTGAACCTGCTTTCCTTGGTAGATGAACCTCATTCTGCCTGGATTTTTTGTTGATCTTCTGGGGGAGGGGCCTGTTGTAGTGACTCTCAAGTGTCTTTGCCCGAGGCAGGATTGCACCGCCCTTACTGGGGGCCCGACTAAGTGATCTGCTCGGTTTCGCTTTCGGGAGCTTTTGTTCCCTGAACGCTTTCCGTAGAGTTCCGGAGGATGGGAATGAAAGTGGCAGCCTCCCAGTCTCCGGCCCGGAGGAGCCGAGAGCCCGGGGCCCCACTCCTCAGTGCACCCCCAGAGAACAGCGCCCAATCACTCCCGTATCCCCAGCCTCTAGCCGCGCTCCGAGCTCACCCAGCCTGTGACCGGTTCAAGGTAACCCCGAGCTGAGAGCTCAGTCCTCGGCTCTGTCTCTGTAGCCGGCTTCCCCGTTCTAATACCTGTGAGCTCTGTGACACTCCGACACCCCCAATCCTTCTGTGACCCTGCGGGACGCTGACCCCGCGTGGGCTTCACCCCGGTTTAGCCTCTGGAGTGATGTCCCTCAGTGGAACAGACTTTTTTAAAAGTCCTGATTTTGTGCTTTGTTGCTCCACCGCTTGCTGGGAGCCGGCCCCTCCCCCCGATTTCTATCTTCCTGTCGTTTGGATTCACTTCTCCACCAGTCCTACCTTTCAGAAAGTGGTTGATTTTCTGTTTCTAGAATTGCTGTTCTTCTTCTCTTCGATCTCCCGTTGGATTTGTAGGTGTTTGCAATGTTTAGATAAGCTATCGAGCTGATCTCCTGCTACCTGATGTAGTCTCAGCCTGCTACTTCTCCGCCATCTTGACTCCTCCCCCAATTTAATATTTTTAATTTACTGCACGAGTTCATCTTGTTTTTCTCCTTCTTCCTGCCTTTTGTCAGATTAAAAAGTGCATTAAATTTCTATTCTTCTAGAAATTCCCCATAAAATATTTCACTCTCTTTACATACCAATATTATTTAGACACAGCCACAATTTTTACTGGTTTCTTTATATACTTGCATTCCTTTTGTCCCATTTCTTTCTTTTCTTTGGGACTTTAATTTTTCTGGAGTGTGTCATCAATATTGCCTATGGAAGAAAACTTTGAGTTTTTGAATGTTTTAAAAATACTCTAACAGTCTTTATTCTGCCTTTTTTGCATATTCTTTTACATAAATATAGGGCTTTGGGTTCAAAATCTCCAAATTTTGAAAGTATCCCATCATCTTTAAGAACCCAGTGCTGGCAGTATTTAAACTTGCAGCTTAGTCCATCAATTGATTTCCATCTATTTTTCCTTCAGAGATCTAATCCATAGATGCTATGTCTTCTTGTCTGGTGCTAGAGTTATTCTGCCTTAAAATATACCTTGTCTGACATCATCAGGGACTTTTTGATGGTAAACATGCTGATTTAGCCACCCTGAGCCAATTACTATCTCCTTCTCTTTAAAGATTGTTTACCCTTTTATTATCACGACTACTTTTAATGACCTATTATTCAAGTTCCTATTGTAGGTTAAGTAGGTTTCCAGAGATATGCTTTTATTTTTGGCCCATGCAAATAGTCATAGTAATGAGTTCTACTGTAACAGAATTCTACTATTATATTCTACTATAAATAAAAGAATTAAATCCTTCTCACTTAATAATGTTTCAAGTATTTTGTTTATATCACATGTTTCTGATACAACAATCAGCCACTCATAATAATAAGTTGAGTTTTTTACTGATTTTTCTAAGTGACCTGGACACAATAGAGTGTCCAAAAGGTCTAGAAACATTAACAGTGTATTCATTGTACTTTTTCAGAATAAAAAATAGATAGGACCTATTGCTTTAAGCTTAGACGTATTTCATCTGAAACATTTTCTGGGAGTTGAAAAAACATCCTATGAGTATATTATTTGAAAGTGTAATTAATGTGTTTCTAAAAATGAATTCATCCTTATGTTTCTTGACTTTTCATACACTCTGTAATTATTTCTGTTTGCTCCAGCTCTGTGAATCATTCAGGTATATTTATCCAATTTCTGTATGAGAGGGTTTGCATACGAGACATCAGGAGATTTGGACCAGAAGCCCCGGATTCAAGGCTCAGTCCAGGCACTTAATATAAGCTCTGTGGGTGTGAGCAGGATTTTTAACCCCTCAGAGCCTTAACTTCCTGCTATGTAAACATAAGATAATAACAACTACTTCACTTACCTTCATTTAATGAAATAATACATATAAAAATTCTCAGATTTGGACACTTTTAGCCAGAATGGTTGTATGCCTGGACAATACCATCAAAGTCTTAAGTTTCAAACACTGAAATATATATATATATATAGCATAGGAAACAAGTCTTGCTTTTGTTTGGAGGCCTTAACATTGCAAGATGTAACCAAATTTATTTCTTAAACTGAAATCTGGAAAGCTGTTATTTATATTTAGGAAAAGGCAACTCGTTATCAGGACAACAATGTACAGGTGACCTAGCCTCTCCACATCACATATGGCTCCAGTTAAGCTAAAAATCAAGAATATCAGTCATCACAAACAAATGAAAAGGTGGGAGAGAGTCCAAATAAATATTTCCTCACAGCTATCAAATACTGTGAATGAATTAAAAAACACAAAACCTAGAGTAACAAAAACATTTTTGTTTTTTACAGAATTTTACTATTTCAAGAGAGCATTACATACATTATTTCATTTGCTTTTCCTAGCAGGTAGGTTTGGCAAGTATGCCTTTTTTTTTCTTCCATAATTTACAAATGAAATTGATATTCAGAGAGACGATGTTACATCCATGAAGTCATACACTTGGTCAACAGAGGTAGCCCTTGGGCCTTTGGTTATTAATATTAATCTGCTTGGAGAGAAGCTCCCATAATGGACCCCCGCTAACCAACTCTCCAAGCCAATCGCCACCTTCCTTCTGTAGAACGTTCCCCCTGCCCCAGTGCTGCTGCCTAGTTGGGCCCTGACATGTCTAGCCTCCACTACATGAAACACATGTTTACCAAGAGTCAGTTATGTTTGCTCCCACAGTTATGTTTGCAATTTTACATGTTACTGTAATTATTTAATTCCAATAAAATGAAATGGATTCCATGAGTAGAAAAAGAAAGACAGTTGTCACTTCTAGGAGAAATACATTGACAACTTTGGAAAAATTAAATAAAAGAGAATTGCTAATGAGAATTTTGGCCAAGTAAAGTGCAAATAAGGCCAACAAATATTGGTAGGAAGTAGCCATAAAAACAGATTTTGATAGATCTTGCATTGATAGCTTTAAAAACTCTTTAAGTTCTTTCTTTAGATTTAGATTATTTATTTATTTATTTCAGAGAGAGCGAGTGTAAGCATGAGTGGGGAGGAGAGTAGAAGCAAACGCCCTGCTGAGCGGGGTACCTGCTGGGGGCTCGATGTGGGACTTGATCCCAGGACCCTGAGATCATGACCTGAGCCTAAGGCAGGTGCTTAACCGACTGAGCCACACAGATGCCCCTTAAGTTCTTACTTTAAATACACAAAAACAGGGATGCCTCGGTGGTATAATCAGTTAAATGTCTGACTCCTGGTTTTCATAAGGTGGAGACTTGCCTCGGTTTCCTGCCCAGTGGGGAGTCTGCTTAAGACTTTCTCCTTCTACCTCTGCCCCTCTCCCCCAATGCTATCTCTCTGTCTAACATAAATAAGTAATAGATCTTACTAAGTAAATACACAAAAACAGGACACTCTAACCAATATATTATAAGTAGAATTTGTGAAACCAAGGAACTCCAATCAGTAAGCCAATAATCAGGAAAAGGTCTTAGCCCAATATTGAAAGATTATCAAATTATATATTTTAGCAAAATATAAAACACAGTATGTCTATCACTGCAGCCAATCTTTACATACTTTTTGGATTAGCTACCTTACTAACAGCCAAAAAATACCGAGAAAGAGTGTCTAATACACTACAGGTTCCAGATTTCTCCCCACAAACCATAAGGTCCCCAGAACCCACAGGTCCTGCTCAATGAAGAGAGAATGCTGCCAATGAATTTGCTTTTCCAGAACTTAATGCAAAATGCAATACACAACATTGCTGCTCTTTGCTCTTGTTGCCGCTGTGTAATGAGAGACTCTAGCACAAGAAGTCCTCTCTGCTGAAATCGCTGGGTTTTTGAGGAAGGCAGTTATCGCTCTGCAGGATAAGGGCCCAAAAAAGTTCATTGTCCTCTGGCAAGTGGTTTGCTTGCCCAGAACACAGAGAGAGGAAGAGTGATGGGAGGGGTCTCAGGAGGAGGCGACCATACCTAACTCTGAACTTGGAAGTTGATCCCCAGCCTGTGTGCTCCTTGGGTTGTCTCCAATTTTCCCATAAAAGTGCTACACATTACAACCCTGTGTTAGCAGTAGTTAGGGAAGTAAGGGAGGAGGAGCAAAGAATTCTCTGGGGCAAAGAATTCAACCAGAGTAAGAACTGAAAGTGGGAGAGGATCAGAAGGAAGCAGGCCTCTGCAGAATCCTTGGAAATCGTAGGTAGGGTACCAGATGGCCCGCAGTTACGTGGGATGAGACTTGAATCAGTTTATTAACAAAAGGAAAAAAAGAAACCATAATCTCAGAAGACACGGTGCTTGGGTATGCCTGCATTACATGTTTATGGAACTTATGAACAATGGACTTTCCATGTTTGACAAAAGGCAAATTGGGACAAAGCTTACAAAGACATTTTTATTGTGCCTGCCTTCAAATGAAAGCAAAGTGTCCGAATATCATTCTACAAAGCCCTAACTGTGCTGGTTATTTCTAAAAACATGGTGGGAAGAAGAACTTAGAAGTCTGTAGACAAGGCACATACAGAGAATGCCCTCT
This sequence comes from Meles meles, assembly GCF_922984935.1. Classification (NCBI taxonomy): domain Eukaryota; kingdom Metazoa; phylum Chordata; class Mammalia; order Carnivora; family Mustelidae; genus Meles; species Meles meles. The sequence continues at coordinate 29,715,945 of NC_060069.1, read as the reverse complement.
TCAGGCACTTACTGTTTGTACTTCAGAGCTTTGAAAAGCAAGTACATAATTATTACTCGGTGCAAATCTGTGATAAGTTAATGTTGAAATTCCGCTGAGGAAAAAAAAAACACAAAATGCCTGTATGTTTGGATTCCTTTGATCATCTATCTGCTTTGATTTTTCATAGCTCAAAGTATTTCCTCCCTTTCCTCCTTCCTTTGTTTCTTTGCTTCATTCCAGAGTGACAGGGAGAAGAGAATACTGGACACTTGGAGACGGGCTTCTCGAAGGAAAAAGAACAGTTTTCCAGGAGTAATACAACTGTTTTTGCTTCTAAGACCAGTTAGGCAAGTCTCTGAGGAGTCTTATAAATAGACACTGGGATACAAAACAGCACAGCTTGACAACATTCTGTAAGACAGACGACAGTGAGTGTCATGTGGGCCGTTTCCTCCCCTGTCTCTCAGCACAGGCGGATGACATCACCCCGACAACAACTCAGCAAGACCAGTTCTCCAGAGGGCAGCAGTGGCAGGAACAAACTGAAATGAAACACACGATCTCAGTTCATCTGCTGACCTGATTTGATCTAGGGCTGGACTCTGGAAAATCTAGAACATCACCCTCCGCCGCGTTTCCATCGAACTACTGACAAAAATTGGGCAGCAATGAACACATTGCTGGGAAAATGAACACTAGGAGCTCAGATGACTAATTTTAAAAGTGGATCGTGACCAGATTCAGGAAGGCCTTGCTGCCAGGCATCAGCCTTTCAGATGCTTGTTCAGGCAGTGGTCTAAGAGGTCCCAAGGGAGAAGAATGGACTGGGGAGGCAGGGCAGTACCTATTTGCCAACCCGCATGAAAGTAGTTGAAGAATTTAACATGTATGCTTGCAGTTATAGACATCAGCTGGAAGTCAACCCTCGAACATATATAACTACATCTTAAAGAGCCAAAGAATGTTCATGGGATTTCAGACTTTTTAAATTTGAACTTTAGGAAGTCTGCTTCCAGATTCAGGGTGAGAGTCCAGACGTGCTGTTTCCAAGGCAGACAATAAACAAGGCAAAATGTGATCAACTCTTCCCTTTAAAACTCCCATGGGGTGGGGGCCGGGGGGGGGTCGTGGAGGGTGGGGATGGCACCTGGGTGGCTCAGCTGGTTAAGCGGCTGCCTTTGGCTCAGGTCCTGATTCTTGGGTCCTGGGATCGAGCCCTGCATCGGGCTCCCTGCTCAATGGAGAGCCTGCTTCTCCCTCTCCCTCTGTATGCTGCTCTGCCTACTTGTGCTCTCTCCCTATCTCTCTGTCAAATAAATAAAAACCTTAATATATATATATATAAATAAAACTCCCATAGGCCACCGTCTGTCACTGGTGTTTATTGCAAAGTCGTGACGAGCCCAAGGCAACTGAAGGACATCTGCCCTGCCATGTGGCCTCTGAAGTGAGAGACACAAGGTACCGTCAGTTTGTTTCTGGCATGTCCTCCCACAACTCACGTTGTAGCCGGCCCAACTCTCCTGGATCACAGCACAGAAGGCATAATAATCCAGGCCACAGGCAGCACCGACAGGGGTCACGAGGAAAGTGTGTGCCCAGCCTCCCTGAGACTGGGGTTTTCATTCACAAGCACTCTTCATCTGGGTTCCACTTCATTTAACTGAAAACCCAAAACACCAGAGGTTTAAGCACATGGGGTTTCTTCTGCCACAGAATAAGGGCAGAGACAGTCAGTACATGGCCCCAGGCTCCCTCTATCATTCTGAGCTACCAGCTGCAGTCCGTCCACATGGCAAGGTCACCTCACCGCCCAAGATGGCTGCTGCACTTCCAGCACCCTGTCTCCTTTCTAGGCAGCAGGCAGGAAGCAGAAAGGAGAGCAAATGGACACTTTTCTGAACCGAGTCTGCTTCCTTTAACTGATTTTTTGGAAAGCTCCCTCAACATTTCTGCCTACGTTGCATTGGACACATCTAGCAGGGAAGACTGAAATGCGGGGCACACTGCAGCCCAGAATAAAACTGGAGATCTCTTTTACTATGAAAGAAGGGGAGGATGGATATCATGTAGCAACCCGCAATCTCTGCCACAAATCCCAGTGCACAGAATAGCAACACACAGAATGGCAACTGCTGATGTATTACGTGCACTGGGCTAACCCAACTCAGAAGAGGAGCCAAAAATTCTCTACCTCCAGCCAAACAGTTCGATTTCACTTTTTAATACAAGACACAAATTCCTTCCTTCATGACTCTGCCCTTTCAGTTGGCACTAACTCTTCCCGAAAATGTTCCCTAAGATGGAACAGTCCAGGCCTGTCATGTTTGGCTCTACCTCTTTTTCTTTCTTTTTTTAAAAAAAAATATTTTCTTAACTCACTGGTTTTTTTGTTTTTTGGGTTTTTTCCATCATAATTCTATTCACACAGTTCCATTCACATTGTCCCACTGCCTGGGCAATCAGAAGTCAAATATCTACAGATTAGCCTTGACGGGTTGTTTTTTGTTTGTTTTTTGTTTTTTTACAATAAGCTGTCAATGTAGATTTTTTAAGTGCAGACAGAAATCTGAATTTTCATGTGAAATATGACAGTTAAGTTACCTTTTTTAAAACAATGGGTGGGCCTCTGTTTGACCAAGTCCTAAACTCCACTTGGGTTGGTGCCGCTGTGCCTTGGCTTTCCTCACTTTGGTTGCCAAATGGATGCAGTTCTTTCCACAGAGCATCCTGCCTGCCTTTTCCTCCCTGTCCTGCCTCCTTCCCTCCCTTTCTTCCTCCCCCTCCTTCCAAGTATCTGTTTGTAACTGAAGTAACTGATTTTCTTCCTACTGACCTACAGATTTCTTTCCTGAAATACTCTTCTGATCAATACTTCCCTCTCAACATCTAGTTTTGATATGCAATTACAGACACTCGTCCAAAATCAGTCCTACATCTTAAAATCCATCCCATTTCTTTCCCACTACCCCTTGACTCTCAGGAAGCTTGAGCTGAAGAAAATGCATAAAAGTCTCCATTATGCCTTCTCTAAATCACTAGCAAGAGGCTGCCAGCCAAGGCCACCAGCATTTAGTGAGTCAGGCGATGTTCTGGACAACTGATAATGGCAAAGACAATGGGCACTCAGCCTCCATGATATAGGGACTATAAGAAATAAAAGGTATTGTAATAAATTCAAGAACTGTGCCTCAGCTAAGGTAGAGCAATTGCTCTGAATTTTGTAAAGAAGCTAGAAATTCATATATTTTCCTGAAGAGAATAAATAAATTTTATACAAAATATGACATGAATTCACTTTCTTAAAAAACAAGCAGGGGGCTTATATTTGCAAACTTTGACCTCCAGCACATACTGAATTACTGCCCAATTGACTCAAACATGGTCTCTTTTCACAGCACCTGGCAAGGCGTGAAGCTCTCAATAAAGGCTGACTGGTTGATCTCTTGGGGGAGGGGGCGGGGTTCAGGACTCTCTCAAAGCTGGATGAGGTTACGGAACTGAGAAATATTACCTCGGTTTTGATGAAGGGAAGATCTAATTGCTTTTTTTTTTATTTCCAATCAATTAGAACAGTGTGGTTTTATACCTAATTTGTTATCAACAAAAACCCCGGCATTATGAAAAATTAGCTTTAGTGTGCACTTTAAGCCAGACTTAGTGACTTTTTTATTCCTGAATGATTTTAGGTCATTTGTCAGCAACTGAAACTGTACTTCACTGGTCCATGTTCTGCATGTTTTCAATTGGCCAGTTTGCCTATTCTTTTCCTGTAAAAATACTAATAAGCATAGTATGACCCAAACTGTATGCTTAACCTCCATAGAAGAGTAAGAATGTAGGAGAAAAGTTTTCCTGCTATAAAATAGCAAGGAATAAATAGTATTTAGAAATACACACTACTAAAAGCCTGGGGTGCCTAGGAGGGCTCAGTTGTTTAAGTGTCTGCCTTCAGATCAGGTCACGATCTCAGGGTCCTGGGATTGAGTTCCTTCATCGGGGTTCCCTGCTCAGTGAGGTGCCTGCTGCTCCCTCTCTCTCTGCCCCTCCCCCCTGCCAAAACTCACTGGCACTTTCTGGCGCTCTCTCTCTCTCTCCCTCCCTCTTGCTCTCTCATGGGTACATGCTCTCTCAAATAAAATCTTACAAAAAATAAATAGAAATACACATTTCTAAAAGTCCTGAAGCACAGGTTTTTAATACTATAAGAAATACACCTTTGGTGGATAAAAAATTGCACACGCATACACTGACAGCACTGTATCATATCCATATGGCACTGTCCAAGTGTCAGACATATTGAGAGCAAAGGTTTAATCTCAGGATGGATGCCAAGGAGAAGCTCATTCATTCATTCAAAATACATGTACTGGACTTTTGCTGTCAACCAAAATGAATCTACTGAATTTACTCTCCAGCTAAAATAACCAAAACACAGGACACAGTATAAACAACAGTTTTTCAAGAAACTCTGAATCAAAGGACAGCAATCCCTAAAAGATAGAAAAGGAATGCAGTGAGCCCTGCGATTGCCCTAGTTCACTGCCTTGAAAGAGTTTCAAGAAAAACACAGGCAAAGCCCAACAGACTCCCTACGTTAAGCAGAAAAAGTTAAGAGCCCAAGGCAGTTAGAGTTCACAGAGTACTGGAAAGAGCTTCAGAGAGAGGGGGAACTCCAAAGAGCTCTTTGGCCCTCCTCCAGTATCTAGCACAATCCTGATCAGCCTAGGAATGTAAGGTAACTACGTGAAGCCTAGGAAGAAACCACCCAAAAGGTTAGGGTAACTGTATGCAACACCCACACAGGATAGTGCCTGTATACATCCCTTGCTGTTTCTCCTTCTCTGTTGGAACACACGCAAATATATGGAAAGAATTTGTTACAGGGGATTGACTTATGTATTGTGAGGGGTCGTTAGGCAGCTTCTATAAGACTGTACCTCTGTATCTGATGCAGAGTCCAGTGGGAAGGCAAGGGAAAGAAGAGGAGATCCAAGCAAGCTGGAACCCTGCATGCATAAGCTGGAAATGTGAGGATGGACTGAAACTCATACTCTCTCTTCTTGCCTCAGAGTTTGGTGCAACGTATACAGGAGAGGCAGAACCTCGCATCCCACCCAGCACGGGGTTGCGTGTATCAGTTTGGGTCCTTTGAGAGGCAGACACCGAGACGGGTTTAGACGTGCAGATTTATTGGTGGAACACCTGTGGGGAAAAGAGGAAGGAGTCAAATGAGGTAACCCTACAAAGGAGAGAGGAAAGAAGGGGTGAATAAGAAGAGTCTTCGATCTCAACCCAAGGCTAGGAATGTTCAGCCAGGCCCATGGAGAGTCCATGAATGAAAGTCGCCCATCAGTTGAGTCCCTCATCTGGAGAAGAGGCCTGCACTGGATCCTTGTCACATGCAGTCATTGGCTGGGAGCAGCTGGTAGGAATTGTGGCCTCAGCGGGACTCAAGGTAGAATTCACAGAGCAGTGGCTGGGGCTGTTGATCAATTATGCTCACTGAAGCAGGAAATCTGAGTGGCGTGTTCTCACCAGCATGCCACAGCAGGATGGATGAGGACCCAAGTTTCTAACTAGAGAGCACATTTTCATAACTAGCAGATATAAAAAACAGCGGCATAAAACCCACCATTGTCTTCGCAGTAGGCAAACTGGTGGGGATGCTGTCCGCTACATCACAGTGTCCCCTTTATGAGGGCCCAAGAAAAACAGCTCCTGTGGCCCAGGGCCAGGCAAAGTCATTCCTCCTGTGCAACTGGTATGTTTTCATCCTGTAGCTATGTGAATTTTGTTGCTGATTTTCTTTTTGTCTTAACCATTAGGAAAGTAAGATCCAGACCTGGGTTCTAACTCTAGCTTTGGGCTTTCATTTTTCAGTTCTTCTACCTTTTTTCTACTCTTCCCTGATTTTCAACACTACTCTTCTCTGCAAGTGATCCATACTCCTTTCTGAAATAAGGCAGGAAATAATCACCTTCGACTAGGCTAGTAACTACGAGAACTAAAAAGACCAGATTTTAAATGCTTCAGTTTATTCCTTTTATGATAACTTTGCCTAAAGGTCAATCCTTTTACTCTCAACCAGCCCTAATAGAAATAGTGAGCCGCCCACATGTAATTTTAAATTTTCTCGTGGCCACATTTTAAGAAGTAAAAAGAAACAGATAAAATTGAAATAATTTAAATCTTTGGAAGGCCAGCGTGTACTTCATAGGTAGAACCTGTATCGAGTTGGATCAGGCCCACCGCAAGTGCTCAGTGGCCAGATGTGTCAAGTGGTTCCTGCACTGGACAGTGTCAGTCTAAAAACAAAGCTACCGATGACCAAAGAGTCCAAAAAACTTTTAAGATAACAATCACAATTGTACCTAACCTATATAGTTGGCTTTTATTGAAGATTTCCGAGGTTCTAGGGGTTTCTGATTCAATACTAGGAAGTAAAAAGGAATTCTCCTCCCAGGGGTTAATGATCATGAAGATAATGGGATCATGAAGATCCCAGTATCTTAGGAATAAGATACTGGAATTTTTTTTAACTTCTGTATGTATCTTTGTTATCTGATTCTTGACTGGACCACCCCTGTCTACTTCTGAAAAAAAATGTAATATGAAATGGTTATGGACATCTAGTAAGAAACAGACATGCATTTTGTTTATCCTATATTTCATCTATAGTAGTATTAAAAATTACTTCAAAGCATGTGTATAGAGCTATAAGACCAAAGAACAGAAACCTCTCTAGCTGTGATCAACAAATGAACAACAACAACAACAAAAAATGCCTAATTCTCCTTGCTTGGGGACCAGCTCTAACACTTACACCCAAGTTTGGAGAAAAAAAAAGTATTATTCATTTACATCAAAATTAGAAGACTAAAAATTTTTTTTTTTAAGATTTTATTTATTTTTGAGAGAGAGAGAGAACATGAACTCCAGCTAGGGGAAGGGGTAGGCAGAAGGAAAAGCTGACACCACCACCACCACCCCCCCCCCGCCCCCACTCCCACCCCCACCCCGCCCCCTGCAATAAGCAGGGAGCCCAATAAGAGACTCCATCCCAGGGTCCAGAGGTCATGACTGGAACCAACTGAGTCACCCAGACACCCATGAACTGTATTTTTAAGGCAATTTATTTAACCTATGAGAGCCGCCATTTCCACATATTTTCAATAGAGTTATATCACAGAATGGCTATGGAGATCAAGAATACTGTGTCTAAGTCCAACAGGCAAATACTAAGCACTCAATAAGAACATCATTTTTAATCACAAAAGGTTATTAAATCCGGGTATTCTTAATTTGGGGTTTACAGACCTCTAGTCCATAGATAAAACTGCAGGGCTGGGGGGAACCCCAAAAATTGAAGAGGGAAAAAGATTACATCAATATTTTCACTAACCTCTAACCAAAATTTAGTATTTCCCCATTATGAATACTGGCAAAAACAGTATTAGAAGAACCTGCCACTTTGCACTAATAGAACAAGTATTTTCACATCACGTTTCTGATGTCACAAGTCTCTCAAAATAGCTTTCATCACCTTTTTGAAATTCTAGTACTTGTTAGACCTACTACTAGATCTTGTTCATCAATGCAATAGAAAAGAAACATTAGAAAAGAAACTGTGTTACCAACATATTGTTTTTAATTTCAGTATAACTAGTTTACTTTGTAATACTCCGTGTTTTATTTTATGCACTTAAAGCATGATTCTGAGAAGGGTTCCCTAGGTTTCACAAAACTGCCATGGCTCGAATAAAGTTTAAGAATCCCTAAATTTTAGTCTCTCTGTTTCTTTCCAGAAAGCCAACCAAGTTTGATAATTGAGCACCTGCCTGGGTAAGCCCATTCCCAAAGTCTCAGGTTTGTTTTCTATGTGTGTAGCTCTGTCGATAAGCTGTTGCAGCCCTGGTACCTGACTCTATCAATTAACCTGTTTGTTGAGCTCACCTTCAATCTATGGCTGGCACCTACCCTACAAGGTTCTGTGTCCAACTTGACAGGCTGGTTTTTTGGTATGTTCGGATGACACTTATTGGCCCCTGGTGAAGCTGCGCAGTGCTTTTGCGGTGTGGTCCCAGACCGGTAGCATCAGCATCCCCTGGCAGCTTGTTAGATTTGCCAATTCTTGGGTCACACCGCAGACCCAAAACAGCAGATCTGAGGCCTATCAATGCGTGTTTTATCAAGCCCTCCGGGAGATGCACGCTGGAGTCTGAGAACCACCGCGCTAGGAATGGGAGGGCAGCCCGGGGGCGGGGGTTGGGGATGGTGCAAGGAGCTCTCTCACCTCCAACCTCCGTGGGGACTAACGCTGCTTGTCCAACTGGGGCCAGGGGCCGGGGTCAGATTGGGGGCCGGTATTGCGATGCAGGAGGTGCTGAGCGGCCTAATGAATCAAAAGCCAGGGCTAGGGTGCTTGTTTTTCTTCTGCACCCCGGTTTTACTTATATTACTCCAAGCCTCGACGGTAACTGACAAAGAAGGTCCCCCCATACCGACCCCTTGGCGCCGCCGCTGTATTTGCAAGAGAAAAGGAGTCAGGGAGAGCGCCTGGGTATGGGGTAGTGCATGGCCCCCCAAACCCGCGGGCTCTGCCCCGACGGCCCCGCAGCCCGCTGAATTCTTCCCCAGCCTCCGCAGGAGCCGGAGGGCGTGCTCCCTGCCGGGAATTGCGGTCCCGGAAACCCGCCAATCCCGGGCTGGACGGGCTCAGCGGCCTCCAGAAAACTACAAGTCCCAAGTTGCCCGGCGCGGGTGTGTCACGAGGGAGGGGCGGCGGGCGCGGCTAAATAGCCTCCATCGGCCATTTTGTGGGAGAAGCCACAGCGCCGCCTCTTCTTTCGCGTCTTCGCCTCCGTGGCCGCCGCCTCTTCCTCCGCCTCCTCCTTCGCCTCTTCCTGCCTACTCCCGGCTTCCGCCGCCGCAGCTCCAGCCGAATCCCAGCCCCGGGGCGAAGCGTCTCTTTATTTATTTACGTTTTCTCGCCACTGCAGCCGCCAGACACGGTGATCCGGGCGGGCCCCGCAGGAATTTTATCCCCTCACCGGCCTCACACTAGTATCGCATGTCCACTATCCAGAACCTCCAATCTTTCGGTAAGATCAGGCCGCCACCGCCCCCTGCCCCCGCGCGCCTCCCGGCCGGCCGCCACTACCCGCCCTCGCCGGGGCCGCTGGCCGCCCCGCAGCCCCGAGGGGCCCCCCCGCTGCCCTCCCCGCACCCCGAGTGGGGCTTTGTCTCGGCGCCCAGAAAATGGCGACTGGGCCCCTGGCGACCCCCTCCCCGAGGACGGCTGCGGCCCCCGCTCCCTCCCCGCGGAAGCCCCTGCCCCGGCTCCCGCCTCTGCCAGCCGGGCCCACCGCTCCCCGACCTGCCTTTCCACTCGCTGGGGGTTGCCAGGCCCGGGGCTGGGGATCGGCGTCCATCGGCGGTCGGCGGGGACTCGGAGCAGCTCTCTCGGGCATTCGGTTAAAGACGCGGATCCGGCCCTCTGATCTGTCACAGGGCTGCGGTCCAGCTTCTCTGTTTGCGTAGTAATTTGTAAAATTACGCCTCTTGACAGATAGGTATATGTGCGTCTGCGTATATGTAGGTTTCTGTTTCTTGTTTACTTGTGAAGGGCACCGTTACGGTGAAATGATTGGGGTGGACACGTTTTGACTGTTTTGTTGTCATCAGAATGGAATCGAGATGACGCACATTTTTATAGTAGCTATAAAATTACGGTTTTTTGAAAGCGCTTTTCTCATTAGAGGACTGCGTTCAATGATGACAATCTGCCAGTAACAACGTTTTCTATTCACATGTCCGTGGACGTAGCTGTTTAAATTTTTCCTCTTTTTGTGAGAGTACCTTGGTGGTTTTCTTAATACCTCGCCCCATTACCCCCTCCCATCCCCACCCGCAAAAAAAAGCAGAGGCACTAGAACCTTCGTTGCTGCTCGATTGTAGTGTGCCCTACATCTGGAAATGACTTACTAAAAGATGTTTTTCTGGTTTGGAATATTTTTTTTGTGTGTCCCTTTGCAGACCCCTTTGCTGATGCAACTAAGGGTGACGACTTACTCCCGGCAGGGACTGAGGATTACATTCATATAAGAATCCAGCAACGGAACGGCAGAAAGACACTGACTACTGTCCAGGGCATTGCAGATGATTATGACAAAAAGAAACTTGTGAAAGCTTTCAAAAAGGTAAAGGTGTTGGGAAGAAAAGGTTAAACTATAGTTATTGATGACTCCTGAATAGGACACCTTTACCCGACTTTTCATCAGTATGGGTGAAAATGGTAGGACCTAAGAAAGCTGTGTTCATTCTGTTAACACCCCGATGTTTGTGTTGTCTCCCATTTTAAAATAATATTTTCATGGCTTTCAAACAAAATGTGAAATATTCAGTTCTTGGTGTTCCAAGTAAAATCATTTCCTTTATGTTTCCTGCTGATTCACTTGCAAATTAATTTGGGAGCGCTGGGGATTACAGGAGACAAAACCTGTTTCTTAAACATGATCAAGTCCACTGAAGTAGTCAATATTAGTCTTAGGGTGAAAATAAAACCTCATTGTATCTGACTCAGTTATGTTAAACATACACTTCTCCAGAAATTCGCCTGTAATGGTACTGTGATTGAACATCCTGAATACGGAGAGGTTATTCAGCTTCAAGGTGACCAAAGAAAAAACATTTGCCAGTTTCTCTTGGAGGTGAGTGGCTTGGGTGCTTTGAGATTTCTTCCAAAATTGTATTGAAGGGCAACATTAATTATGAATTATTTTCTTCTTAGTTAAAAAAAAAAGAAAGAAAAAAAAATCGTATGAATGAGGTAAATTGGTTGAAAGAGAAGTACAAAGTTGGTACTTATTTTGAAGGCAATAGAACCTTTATTCACTTATGTTATCATTCGAATGACCTGATCATTCCTGTACCTACATCGTCAGTTGAGTTTGGGGGGGCATATCAAGGTACTTGAGTGTGTGTGGAATTGTTTAGTGTTAACAGTTAATACCGTAAGTAACAGTGTTGCAATAGACTATTAACAGTGATTCTTTTTATAATCAACACTCCATGTTTTCTTAGGGATGAAATAGATAAATTTCTCAGTGATTCTGTTAAATTTTGTTTTGCAGGTTGGCATTGTCAAGGAAGAACAGCTTAAGGTTCATGGATTCTAAAATTAACCTAAATACGTGGAGAATTTCTTGAATAATTTTGTTCTCTAAACCCAGTTTGGCTGCCTTGTGAAATGATTCTCTGCAGTAAACGGACTTTTCATGTATTTAATCATTCAAACTCCCATTCACACCTGCATGATTACAGAAAACATGGGGTATGTAGGTTAGTAACACATAAGAAAATTGCAGTAAGATGGTAATGAAACCCCGTATTCATCTTAACATGTTTCCAATGGAAAATATTTTGTTTTGAGTGTTTATTTGTTTATTGTTCAGTTTATTTTTTTTCACTTGATTAAATGTTTTTTGTTGTATTAAACCATGTATGTTGCAGCTTAACAATAAAGAAACATCTATGAATCCTTTATGAGCAATTAGGCTCCCAAATCTAAGCAAGTAAATACACATATTTCGTCTTTCATAGGTGGAGTTTTCATTCTACAAGTTTTTGTTGTTGTTGTTTAAATAAGGAGCGCCTAGGTGGCTCAGTTGGTTAAGCATCCCACTCTTGATTTCGGTTCAGGTCATGGCAAGTATTCTAATTAGTTTTTACCTACTGTTAAACCCAAAGATGGAGGAACTTGTTTTCTTCATTTACTGACTTACTAGGAACAAGAGTATAAGCTCGGCCAGAGCCAAGATTTATGAGAATGTAGTGTTAAACTTTCAAAGAGAATATGAAGTACAATTTAAATTCAGGTATTAACACATAGAATTTTTTTATATGTTTTTATTGATGATGTTCCTGGGCTGCCAACATAAATCTGTCCCAGTATTATGCCAGGTAATACCGAAGGCTCCTGACAGAAAATAAGTTTAGTCACACGCACTGTCCTGCAAGTGTTGATGGGTGGGATCACTGTCTTACAGATGGAAGACAGAGGTGCAGAGATTAATTTACCCAGAGTGCCAGGAAGTGACTGAATTGGGGTGCCAGCTCAGGGCTTCCAGGCCAGAAAACTCACGTTCTTTCACTATATGGGTTTCACCAAAGGAAATGAGAACCGTAGGTGACAATGCATAGGGGTTGGGGCAGCTCTTAGAAGATTTCTGCAACTCATCTTGAGTTACAGGCTTCTGCTTTTTATGGAATAGTAATAATTTGCTCCATTATAGAAGCCATGTCATTAAATCCATTTCACCAAGACAAAAAAAAAAAAAAAAAAAAAAGCGTCTGTAAATGCATACTCCAGCTTAATGTGGTGGAATAATGATGTGAAAAGTGTCTCACTCAGGCCACCACCATGTTCTGTACTAGCTGGACCCTTGCCCCTATTTTAATAATAACTGCTTTTAGAAAAGCAAAATTGGCCACCATACTTTACCTCTTAAAGACACTAAATAGATTTTATTTCCTTACCCCGTGCTACTTCCAAGAAAGACTGGGACTGTTAAGTGTGAGTATACCAGAATACAGTGCTGACTTTGGGAGGCTCTTCCTGAAAAACAAAATTTGACCAAGAACAAGCAGTTTAAGAGCATTTTCCAGCTAATTTGAGAAATCCTCATTTTTATACCTGTAACGTTTTGTAATGATTCCACCTCTAGTTGAAATGTGCCATGGAAATAGTTTATGAAAACGGTAAAGCAGAAACCTAAGTTAACATGTGTGTTCAAGAGTTGCCTCCTCATTGTAATGTTTTAAAATAGGGGAGCCAAGCTAGTGCCCAGGAAATAATTGACCTTTAAAACTGAACAAAGACAGGGAAGAGAAACCTCACAAGAAAGGCCCCTCTTCTTGGCACCTGTAGGTAAGCTCTCCATAATCCGTGTGTCAGGCCACTCCCACTGGGTGAATGAAAAGCCTCTGGTGCAAAATGATTTCTTTGAGGAGTGCCTCTCTTGATCTCCCTTCAGCCCATGAGCCCCAGACACCTGACTGGACTTCTCACCTGCAGGGCAGTCCCTATCCTTAGAGCAAGAACAGATCATGTACCTTTTCCTTCTTTCTAGTGCTTGCAGTGCAATGGAAATAAAGGATGTAATTAAGATCTATGGATTTCCACAATTTACTGAAACTTCGTCAAAGAACTTAGAATAAATATCACTCTCATGTGGAAAAACTGGCAGCCTTGGAGGTACCTAAGAGCAGGGGAGCAGAGCTAAGGGCTCGTCTGTTTCAGAGGCAAAAAGGACTAGGTAGCCCTGTATAACTGAGGAGGGAAAATAGATTACGTCTTAACAAATGTAGCAAAAATAACTAGCCTGAGGGGCGTCCCTCCTTGTGCTTCCCTTGTGGAATATTTAGATCTGCAGTTTCTTTAGTGGTCTGTACTCCCAGGATGCAAAGTGGAAAAATAGTGAATAGAGGACAAGTAAAATCGTCCCTGACCTTCTAGACGTGGCAGAGGTCTTGGCGAAGCTACTAGGAAATGAACCTTGGGTTGAGGCAGGGCCTGGAGTAAAGTGTCTCTAGCAGTGACCTCCTCTGTCTCCAATCCTAGACCCCCTGAGGCCCAGAATAGCCTGGGGGAAGCAGCCTGCTCTGTGTACTTAGGAATTCACATAATAGTAGCTGTTCTCAACCATCCTAGAAAGGGCAGCTCTAATATGGAAGGAACAGTTCTAGTCCCATTCAGACGGCAGTTAACAAAAATAAATAGAGAACGCAAATAGACTTCTGTGGACCACCTGTCACCGGCTGGGCTCCAGCTAAAAGAACGGGTAGTTACAGCTCACGAAAAATCAACCTCATCAGATTGCTCACAACCTCGTTAGCTTGTTCCATTGGGCCTCTTGAGGATTCCCCTTACTAAGCCAGAATTCCTTGTGGGAAGGAAATGAGTTAAGGGTGGCCCTGCTGTAACTAAAACTGAGGGAATCCTCATTTGCTGTGGATTGCTACCAGCTGCTCTTACTTGACAGGCGATCGCCAGGTCACGTGGTGCTTGTCTGGGGTCAAGGGGCCAAGTGAATCAAGCAAGAGTAAAACATGTAAAGGACCTTTAGCGTTGACAGCTCCTTTCGCATGGCTGTGCAGGCATTTAACTCTGTTTTATCCTGATTATGGAAACTTGGAAAAAGGAAAGCGATCAATCAGAGAAATGGCTGTATTACTTCACTACTGGAGAATCATTCAGAGCAGAATTGATGCCAGGAAAAGAAGGGAATTTCAAACTGTCCTTGGACAGCCCTAATCCAGGCATTTTTGGGTTCAGTGACATGTGGCCTGTGGGGAGTCTCTGACCTATACAGAGAACTGAAATGGCCATTTAAAACTTAGCCTGGGCTGTGAGGATGCCCATGTGGGTCATGTCGCTCACCTATTATCTCATCTATCTGATTTTGACCTAGCAGGGGGAGCAGTAGTACTGCGTGGGTCTGGAGCTCTTTTCCCAACGAATTGAGGGCATGATTAGAATTATGGTTGGCGCCTTCATCTCAAAAGAAAGAACAACTTCCAGACATTTTTCATGCAAAAAGCAATTAGGTACCATTCATTCAAGGCACAAAAGAGGACTAAAGTTCAAAGTCAAAATCCCACAGGGCATCTAAGTGATCTCAGTCCCCAAACTGGGCTTCAGGCTGAATGAAGCTCTCTGTTCCAGCCTGGAGGATTTTGAAGGGCCTCTGACCCTACAGCACCGTCTAAAAGGAGGGTAGCTATGACCTGCAGGTTTGTCTCCATGTGTCTGTCCTTTACCCATTCTTACTGGGACCCCAGGCCAACCTCCTGAGTCCTTTGGGCAAGGGACAGCATACAGTATGGTGGTGGAGATGGAATCAGAGAGTACTTTAATCCACGTTAAACCATGACAAATTCTGCAGAGAAGACATCAGGGATTTGGAGAATAGTATAATTTTTTGAAGTGGGGGAAAATGGCCCACCTGCTCACTGGTCACGAACTGAGTGCACTCTAATCAGGCACTTTATTGCCACTGACGTTTTAAAATACAGGAAACGTTAGCCCTCTCGCTATTCAGATTGGACTACTGGAACCACTGGTGACCTACTTGGTAGACCAGGATTGTTGAAATAAAACAACATGGACTTCCCCAGGGAATTGTGCTATTAAAAAGTAGGGAATTAAAGAGGTGAAGGAGGGGGGGAGTGATCAGGGCAAGTGTGTAATCCTTTATCACCCCCTTGTGGCCATCTAAAGACCTTGCGTGCACCTGGCAGTTCACAGTAAATTACTGAGGTTTCAGTTGTTGGGGGCATCATTAAAGCTCCAGCTGACAAGTTTAATTTTGGCATCCCTCAAATGGGAGACAGATATTGATCCAGCCAATCCTTTATCACTGCAATCCATAAAAATCTATATCGATTTGCTTTTCTGCGGGAGAGAAAAGAAAATGCTTGTGTAGTCTTGCCAGAGGGATATATATAAAGCCGCCTCTCCCACTATCTCCCACAGTGTTATTAGAAGGAATTTAACTCCAATGTAAACAGAGACATCTGTTTATGGCCTCCAGAGGATGGGTGATTAAACTAGCAAGAATTAAGGCTCTCTTCAATTGTCACCTGTTGAGGAACATGATCTGGAGCTTTACACATACACAGAGAACCTAAACGTATGGGGCTTTCGATTTAAGCCTCTGTCACGGGTTAGTGAGCCGCCTTTGGCTACAAGGGCACACCCATGTTGAGTGTCACCTGAAGATCCGCGATTTTTATCTGGGAAAAGTAGTGACTGGATTCCCCAGAAGCTCCTCCGGCCACAATACAGGATGCTCCGTTAGGCCCAGAACAAGACCCACTTGCACAGCCTCACCATCACCAGCAGGGGAGAACTAATGAGAGCTGCATGGAAATGATACTGCAGGGATTTGATTCTACACGGTGAGGGTCAGCTTCATGAGATGGGCTCCAGACCTGGGAATCCCTGTGCTGGGGAGGTATTACCAGAATATGTACCACCTCTCCAAGAGATCCTTCGACACTTCCCACATTTTGACCAAGCATTGCCCCTCATTTCCTCACCTCCCTTGCAATAAAAGTAAAAGTGGCTAGCCTCTTTCCAGCGCTTGCAGTCTTCAGCTCTGAGTGCTCTTCATGGTGCTCACAGACTGTGACCCAGCATGGATGCCCTGGCCTCCTGTAACAACCACCTCCTTGCAAATACCCTCACCTCCTTTGGTCCTCTCTGTAGTCATTTGTTAAGAGGTCCACCCTTGTCAGACTCAGCCACTGACTCCTTGCCTGCACAGAACAGCAGGAGGTAGCTGGAGAGAAACGCTGGTTTCTCCCTTTCCCTTAGCCCTCATCCTCCATTCTGTACAGTAGAAGGCTTTGCATCATCCATCACTGAGATATTTGCAAATCTCTCGTTTTTCCAGCTCCAAATCTTCCCACCTCAGGCCGTCATTCATACTCTCTGTCCTCTCTTCTGTTTATAATGAGTGAAGTGTCCCTGCTCCCGTCAAAACCAACCCTTCCATTTGTTTCTAGGGCATGATCCCCTCTTCTCCATGAATTACCACTGAAATTATTCTCTTTTTTCTGCATCATCCATTTCTTCTTTCTCTGCTGGATCCTTTCCAAGAGGCAGAAATACTTGTAATATCTCCCATCTTTCAGACGGGAAGAAAAGAAAACCTCTCTTGATCCCATATCCCCTTCAGCTGCTAACCTGCCTGCTTGCCATCCATTTGGATGTGTAACAGGCATCTCATGACCAACACGACAGAGGCAGAAATATTGATTCCATCCTCTCCTACCCCCCCCATTCTCTTTCCCAGCCAGCTTCATCTAAGCAGATAGATGGTACCACCATCCACAAAATAACTCAAGCCTAAAACTTAATCACCTTTGAATCTTCCCTTCCTTCACTGCCTACATTCCCATCCAAATCTGATAGTCTTCTGGTTCCTATCTGTAAAATATATCTGTGTTCATCTTCCCTCCCGCATTTCCTGACCTAGTCCAAGTTGGAGACACCATTGTCTTTCATCTTTCACTGATTTCACAGTTGGTAGGTAGCCCCCCAACTGATCTGTATGTATCCGTTGACCACACAAACCCTGAAGATCCTTTATAAAATTCAAATGAGATTTTATGTCAGTTCTCTGCACAAAATCTTCTGTAAACACGGCACTTAATATTAACGCTGAACATATTACAGGGGCTCATGGCATCGCAATGACCTGTTCCCTGCCTACCTCTTGTTCTTGCCATCCACCCTCTGACTTTCTACTCTGTTTCCACCCATACTGGTCCCCTGCCTTAGTGCATTTGCTCTTGTGCTCGGATGCTCTGCCCCCCTCCATCACTCTTCTTGTCACTCCAATTTATCTTTCTAAAAGATTTGTTTATTCATTTTAGAGATGAAGAGAGCACACACACGAGTGGGGTCAGGGGCAGAGGGAAAGAATCTCCAACAGACTGCCCCACTGAGCACGGAGCTTGAAGCTGGAGTCCAGGGCCCACGACCCACAAGATCATGACCTGAACCAAAACCAAGAGTTCGCCGCTCAACCGCCTGAGCCACCTAGGTCCCCATGTCACTCAGTTTTAGTTCAAACGTCAAGGAGGGCATTCCTGACTACCTAGTCTAAACAAGCCCCTACCATCCATTGCTAACAAAACCCCCTGTATTTTGCTTTCTTCATAGTACTTCTATTTGTTCAAAAGTATCCTGTTCATTACTTGTTTGGGTTTACTTCCCCTCTTCCCACCACTAACATGTAAGGAACACGAGAGACGCTTACAGGCGATGCAGTCAGAGCCTCACCCATATCCCCTTGGCACTCACCATTCCTGTGCATGTTTCCTGGGTGATCCAACTGCAAGCATCTATGACCTTTCCTTGAGGGCTTTCTCTGGCCGAGGGAGCATGCTGGGACTAGACAGGGTAGGATAGAAGTCCAGGGAGTTAACACCAGTCCCCTGGCCCTGACTGAGGGAAGTTGGTATACAGTATCCCAGATTCCTCACCCTTAGGTGGGAAAACCTGGAAGCATGTTCTATACTGGCTCCCAGAATTCCTCAGCAGGATGGGACCTCAGCTGCTCATAATGATAACCTGTCAATATGGTACCCTTTATTGGCTTCCTTCCTTTTCTGACCTCATTTCTCCATTCTCCAACAAAGTCCTTTCCGAGCTTACCTCCCAGATAAATTACTTGCACTTATATCCTTATTGCAGCCTTCTTTGGGAACCCAACCTAAGACACCTCTGTATCTCCCACTCCCAGTGCTTAGATCAGAGTCTGGGGGGAAAAAAACAGGTGCTCGGTAAATATTTATTGAACAAATGACTAAGTCTCCTTTCCTCTGACCTCCACTCACCCTTTGGGAAATTCCAGTCCAATTACATCACTTAGCTGTGGATCATTCCCAATTGTGAAGAAGCACATTCATCCCTGACATGGCAAAGGACTATGGTTTTTGTCAATGGATTGTTTGAACACAGTTATTCCTGGCAAACAGAATCTTGGCCCTGTCTGTCTCCCATGCTGTCTCTCTAGAATGGAGCAGAGGAGGGGAATTCAGTTCTAGGAGAAAGAAAGTTGGCAGAATGACTGACAGGGGCGTATTCTGTGAGGGCCTTGGAAAACCCCGAGTGCCAGATCCCTTTGCCATTCACCAACATTACCCTCATCCCCCAGCCTGCTGAGATGCTGTAGGAGACTTACAGTCTTACCACAAAGCTTCTCTATCACAGTGGATGTCCACTGGGAAAAAGAATGGATTGTTTAGTTGAAAGTGTTGGAAAATTTGGCTAAATGAGGACAAAGCTGGGTCCCTATTTCACAACCATAAATAATGGTGGATTCCAGTTGGCTTAAAGATCTAACTGTGAAGGACAAAAATATAAAGGTAATCCAAAAAATTAGTAGGTTATGTTGTGACTTTGAAATGCCAAAGGAGGTTTTTCTACTGTAAAATACACGTGAGATACAATTTACCCTCTTAGCCACTTTTAAGTGTAGTCAGTGGCATAACATTTACAATGTTACGCAGCTGCCGACACCATCCATCCATAGAGCTCTTTTCATCTTGCAAGAGATGAAACTGAGTACGCATTAAACTGTAACTCCTAGTACTGCCCTCCCCCTACTCCTGGCTACCGCAGTTGTACTTTCAATCTCCATGAATTTGACTATTCTAGTCACCCCATACAAGCAGAAGCAGACAGTATTTTTCATGTTGTGATTGACTTATTTGGCACAATGTCATCCATGTTGTAGCATGTATCAGAATTTCCTTCCTTTTAGAGGCTGAATAGTAAATACTCTGTGGTATGTATGTGCTGCATTTGATCACCCATCCATCCACGGATGGACACTTGGGTTTCTTTCACCTTCTGGCTATGGTGAATAAAGCTGCTATAAATATGAGGGAAAAGGGAATTTGTTAAAGTTTTTTTTTAACTTATTCGACAGAGAGAGATCACAAGTAGGCAGAGAGTCAGGCAGAGAGAGAGAGGAGGAAGCAGGCTCCCCACCAAGGAGAGAGCCTGATGCGGGGCTCAACCCCAGGACCCTGGGATCATGACCTGAGCTGAAGGCAGAGGCTTTAACCCTCTGAGCCACCCAGGTGCCCTGGAAAATGAATTTTTTAAGTGGACCTCAAAACAAAGTATAAGGAGACAAATTGATGGTATGGTCTCTGTTAAAATTAAAGACTGTGTTTTGTTGAAAACATACTGGGCCAAGTTAACAGACAATAAGAGAAGATATCATAAGGCCTAAAATCTATAAAAGGTTTAGAGCGGTTTTTAGAATATATATAAGGAGTTCTTGTAAATTAGCAAGAAAAGCCTTCTGTACTTCTGTACATAATTCCATAATGTTTATTGGAGGATTTTCTCTGCCCTTTTCCTAATTGTTCAAAAGCTGACACCTTTAAAAATTAATTGATTTGGCAAAATTTTTAAATTTCTGTTTTGTGTAAACCAAACAAAAGAAAATCAAAAACAACAAAATTTAAAAACAAGATGATGGTGGAAGGATGCCTGGATGGCTCAGTTGGTTAAGTGTCTGACTTTTGATTTCAGCTCAGGTCTTGATTTCAGAGCTATGAGCTTGAGCCCTGAACATGGAACCTATTTTAAAAAAGAAAAGGGGGAGGGGATGTTTTTAACATATATCAAAGTGTTATAGTTTCTTTCAAATCAATTTTTGAGAAATATGTATATATCATCCCTTTCAAAGAAAAAAGAGAAAATACTTTTTAGCGACACTTGAGGGAAGACAGTTTCATATTTTGGCTATTAGAACTGGAAATCATTAAATTAAAGAGTAAACCTTTTATTTTACATGAAAGCTTAAACTTTTCTATTGTTATCTCTGTAATGTGTGGTTTTTGCAGTCCTTTTGGAAAACAGAAAGAGCCCAAAAAATCTCAGAAAATCCAGAAGAGCGCAAAGGAAAAATAAGAGTTACCCATAATTCCACCATGTTGGGTCCCACTGTTACCATGTTATTGTATAACCTTAGAGTTTTTTGGGGTTTTTTGGTATAGTTATATTTACAATGAAAATAGAATTAGCATATTCTATTTTACAACCCATTTTGTTGATTTTTTTTTCTCCCATTAACAATTTTTGTGTCATTAATTATTCTTCCCCCGTGGTTGTTAACCCCTACTCCCTAGGATCTTGCCTCCGGACTCAGATGTGGACATTTTGGGTGTTTCCATTGCAATTTGTGAAAGCCAAACTTTGGAGGCAGGCAGACCTGGGTTTGAATCCCAGCAGTCACTCAGAGCTATGAGACCTGTACAAGTCACTGAACCTCTCAGAGGCTCAATGGGTATAATGATCCCTGTCTCCAGGGTGGTCATGAGACTCTAAAGGATCTCATTGATGTAAGGTGCACAGTCAGCCAGCACCCCTCTTCCCCCACCTTCCTCTGAGTGTCATCCCTGAGGCTGAGAGAGCAGATTAGGAAACAGTGGTCAGAAAGGGCCAAAGTGGGCATCACCTTGGCCAGGGCGTGCCTGTTAGGAACCCTCACTACTGAGGGGGGAAAGGGGGGTCAGGGAATGCAGAACAGATAGAACTCAAAAGAAGCCAGAAAGGCTGTCCTGTGAGCCCCTCAAGACTGGCGGGAAGTGGGAGAGGGAAGGATCCCTTCAGGAGAGACGGTGAGCCCCGGGTATGCCAGGCTGGGGTTTGGATTTTCCCAGCCCCAGAAGCAGGAGCAAACAGGAGTCTGCAGCGAACTCCAAGGTCATGCAGTGAGTGTAACTGGGTCTTTGCTCTGCATCCGAAACACAGTATCTAGCTGGGGCGGAAGACTGTGAAAGAAGTGAGTTTCCAAAGGTTTTTCTTTTCCTTTCTTTCTTTTTCTTGGAAAGACTTTTAACTATCACACTAATGAGTGTAGATTAGGCCGGGCCTGGCAGCTTGGACTCTGGGAACCCTTCTGAGAAAATTAAAGTCTTCCCAGGCTTATCCTTGAACACACAGGTGTTGGAGTCAAGTGGTTTGGAGAACTGTTTGGGAAAGGAATCAATGGGGAACAGGCTCAGAAAAAAGGCAGGAACATGCTGGATCGCAAAGGAAGGTCGCAGCAAGGTATAGGATCCCCACCCAACAGAAGCTTCTGTCACTCCCCAAACCAAGCCTCACAGAGAAATGCCAGGTCAGCCACCTGTCAGACCCACGCCCTCCAGGTCCCTGCCGTTGTCCTCTTTGTAGAGCTATAATGTACATACCATCTATCCAACCCTTTAAAGTAGAGAATCCTGCGGGCTTTAGTGCCTTCACGACATTGTGCGACCATCACCACTATTCTCAGAACATTTTCATTCCCCTCACAAAAGATACTTCGTCCCCCTTAGCAATCATTCCTCATTTGTACATTTTCATCTAGGAGTATGTGGTTTTGGCTTATACAGTTAGGTCATTGCTCCATTTTTTAAAAGATTTTATTTATTTTTCATGTGTCAGAGAGAGAGAGAGAGAGCGCACAAGCAGGGGGAGTGGCAGGCAAAGAGAGAGAAGCAGGCTCCTTGTTGAGCAAGGAGCCCGATGCGGGGCTTGATCCCAGGATGCTGGGTTCATGACCTGAGCCGAAGGCAGGCACTTAACTGACTGAGGCCCCCAGGCATCCAAGTTGGTCCATTTGTACTTGATGTTTGTGTATTTGGTGTAAGGCAGGGATCTAAATTCATTCTTTGGCATGGGGATATTCAGTTGTCCCAACATCATTTGTTGAAAAGATTATTCTTTCCCTCACTTAGTGGCTGTCACTCTTGTTAAAAATCAACTGGCCATAAACGAAAGATTATTTGTGGTCTCTTCAATTCTGTTCCACTGATCCATGCCTATCCTTACCCCAAAACCACACTTTCTTAATTATTGGAGTTTTGCAGTGAGTTTTGAAATCAGGAAATGTGAGTTTTCCAAATTGGTTCTTCTTTTTCAAGATAATTTTGGCTATTTAGTGTCCCCAGACTTTCTCTAGTGATAAAGTATCACTTTGCCTTCCATGTGTGAGGCTCTGTTCTGTGCACGGCTCTCTCTCTCTCAGGGACCTTGTGGGGAGAGCTTGATTCCTGAGCAACTAAATGCCCTAATTATCTTCCCAGCTCATAACCTCTCTATCTTATCTTTATAATGAAGGGGAGCAGAATATGTCACCCTAAAATATGCCACTTTGGCATAAGGATTATTTTGAACTGAAGGCAGACACAAGAAAAGCTCTCCGCCCACTCCCCCTCCCTGCCCTACCCAGTATTTGCTTAAAAGCAGGGCATAAATTTGTAGAGGTGTCAGCCCTCATCTCTCTACCAGAAAGGACTGGAGACAACTCTAGACCATTATCAGCCTGCAGACAGGATCAGAGGACACAAGAAACCTGCCTAACCAGCCTCTTCACACAGCTGGTTTCTGCGAAGACTTGCCTTCCCACAACTGGCTGCCCCTAGAAGCTCAAAGTCTTTCTCCCTTCCTCTTACCACTTCTCCACAAAATTACTGCTCTTTGTTAAGATGCTGCATGGACCCAAGTGCTAAGCATCCCTTTGAGCTACTTATCACTGAGCGCTCCTGTGTGTTCCTGTAATGCACGTGTTAATAAACTTCTGTTTCTTGTTCCCTTATTAACCTGTCTCTGTTGCCCAATCTACAAGTCCCCAGTGGAGGATCTAGAAGGATAGGGGAAAAAGTTAAGTTTCTCCTCCCCTGCAATACCAGTACCTTAGACTCTGTAACCCAAGAGTGTCACCCACGCTGGCTCCTCATACCTCAGGGGGAGATGGAAGGCTCCAAATGCCGGAGGCTGAGCAGCTCCAGGTTAAAACCCAAGTGAGCTTTCTGGGTGTTGCTGAGAGTCTCACAATGGCCAGATGGTCTTTGTTTCAACAATCTGACTCGTCTTGGAAACAAGAAAGCTACCACAGACTGTAGTCAAAGAGTTGATATGGCTGTGTTCCAATAAAACTTTATTTATGGACCCTGAAATTTCAATTTCATAGGAGTTTCACATATCACAAGATGCTACTCTTCTTTTGATTTTGTCCTCCGCCACATCCTCCTTTCTGAACTTGCTGGCCACGGAGAAACAAGCAACAGGCTGGAAGTGGCCCAGGGTTCATAGTTTACGGACTCTAATTTAACACGACACAGGAAGCATCACACATAGAACCAAGAAACTTCTGTTAGCCACTCATTCTGATTACAACATTTTGCAAAACCACGCTTCTCCCTGATGTAAAGCGGGTTTTTATCTGAAGTTCCTTACAAGGAACACGTAATAGCCCAGGAACAATGGATGAAAGCCTGTTTAAGGAGCTATTTCCAAAACAGACCAGAGAGTGAGAACTGAGGCAGATGCTACTTGTCCCCCAAAGCCTTGGACACCCCCTCCAGGTAGTCAGTGCTTACATCTAAGACCAAAGGTGCCTCCGTGGATTCATCCTGAGTCACAAAGCACATCCCTGCTCCATTTGGAGAGGGAGAGGAAAAAAGAACCATCATTGAGTGTTGCCTTTTGGGCACACATAGTATTGGTGTCACTAGGACTTTGGTGGAAAAGACTGGAATCTTCTGTCTGCTCTCTCTGTGACTGAGAGACTCCAAACCCCAACTGCTGAGCCACAAGCAGGTGCCACATCCTTCAGGCTACGCAATATCGGGGAGAGCTCTCTATGACCCAAACCTCAGTTTCTTTATCTCTAAAATGGAGATGATGATGATGATAATGATAACTAGAGGACTCACTGTGGGGATAATCACATGGTACTTGGCACGTAATAAGCATTTAACAAATGTTCCCTTGTATTATTATTATAAAGGAGAAGACATTAGTCACATCCAATTTGCAGAAATCAAAAAGGTGCATGAAGTGAAAATGTGAGAAAGAAAGCTCTGAGGTGGAATTTCAGCCATCCTGTTAGAAGCAGGGGTTGCAGAATCCTGGAGACTAAGTCAATGCTCTCACTAGATTTGGGGCAGGGACAGCAGCCCCTGTTCACTACTCATCTTTAAAGG
This sequence comes from Meles meles, assembly GCF_922984935.1. Taxonomy (NCBI): domain Eukaryota; kingdom Metazoa; phylum Chordata; class Mammalia; order Carnivora; family Mustelidae; genus Meles; species Meles meles. Next base: position 29,691,399 of record NC_060069.1, on the reverse strand, counting down.
ACAACGAGTAAGCTTTGAACTTGAGGTGCTTAATCTTGGTAGCACTGTAATTATGGTTCCTCTTTTATTCTTGTTTGTACCTTCTCTCTATTGTCTTAATCAGTATTGCCAGAAACTTATCAGCATTTGTTAAAAAAAAAAACACACACCACAAAACTTCTTTGGTTTCCTTGACCCTACGTATTCTAGATTTCTTTTTTTTTTTTCATTTCTGCCTTGTATCATTTTCTTCCCCCCACTTTCTTTGTCCTGTCCTTCTTGTCACTTCTAAAGTTACTTGCTTAGCTCATTCACTTTTAACTTTTCATCTTTGCAGTTGTAAGCATTTAAGGATATAAATTTCCTTTGTGCAACTAGTCTTTCCATTATCATTCCCTGAGAAATACTTTCTAGTGTCCGTTATTTATGGTCCTCTCACTCCTTGGGGAACTCTATGGTCTACCCTCCCTGCTCAACGCTGCCAAAATTGGCACCTGCTCTTGGCATCCTCAACCTGGTCCATTTTTAGTGCTGGTGTAGAACTTTCTTCAAATATTGTACTTAGAGACATCAGGTGGCAACTAATTTCCTTGAAGATGGTACTTCTTTTTCACTTTGTGGTTTCTTTTTGTTACAGCGTGGGGATAGGGAGCGAATACCTTTGCCTTATTTAACCACAAATTCCCAGGTGTAGCTTGCTTGCAATTTTACTAGCTGGAAAAAAAATAGTAAGTGCAGACCCAGATGTGACCAATAGATGACGCTATTGACCTGTTCAAGACCCGCTCCTCCTTTTCCTATAGTTGCTCTAATCTGTTTGTCTTGGAGTTTGTTTTAAAGGAACGGATCCCCATCTCTAAAGAGGTAGAGAGGTTACGGGATACTGGCTAACCACGTAGATGCTCCAGGCACTCAAGATAAAAACATAACAAAAACTTTGGTTTAAAAGGTGCAGAGAAATCTCCCTCTGAGAACTTCTTGTTCTGGAGGTCCAGCAACCTTACAGGAGGAAGAAGCATTTGCTTCCCGGCGTCCCGATGTCGCAGTGATCTGTCCAGCCATTTCCGGGAGATTCTTCTCCTGGCACAGCTACCTGGCTGACGTGTTTCCGATTACAAATGAGCGGTCCTCCCAAAAATCGCCTTCAAGGATTAAAAAAAGGTTAGACTCTTTATTGGGGGAAGCATTTTCCACCAGAGTGAGATAGGAAGTGGATGAGGTGGTGAGGGGACCATCAGCCTTTGAATGATTAGACCTTTCCAAGGTGTACATATCCTCACGTGCATCCTCTCTGGTTCTCTCTCTCAAATGACTTCTATTCAAACCACCGCCTCCTAAGCACTCCTTGCGATTTAATGTGATTAAGAACCACCTGGTGTCCCACCTCTGGGTATCTATCTGAAGGAAATGAACTCACTATTCTCAAGGAGATATCTGCACTGTCCTGTTCATTGCAGCGTTATTCACAATAGCCAAAATGTGGAAACAACCTAAGTGTCCCTTGATGGGCAAATGGATAAAGATGTGGGTTGTGTGTGTGTGTGTGTGTGTGTGTGTGTGTGTGTTAAAACAGAATATTTTTCAGCCATTTAAAAAGGGGGGAAATCCTGCATTTGGGACAACATGGATGGACCTTGAGGGAATTATGCTAAGCAAAACAAGTCAGACAGAGAAAGACAAAGACTGTACAATCTCACTTATATGTGGAGTCTAAAAAGATGGGACTTATAGGACCAGGGAGTGGAAAGGTGGTTGTCAGGGGCTGGTGGTGGGAGAAATGGGCACTATTGACCAAAGGATACAAAATTGCAGTCATAAGATGAATATGTTCAACTACAACATGAAGACTACAGTTAACAACACTGAATCCTATACTCAAAAGTTGCTGTGAGAGTAGAGATTTAACCTTCCACCTTAACGACAACAACATAGTAATTGTGTGAAGTAAAGGATGTATTAACCAACCTTATTGTGGTGAACATTTTGTAATACATACTTGTGTCAAATCATCACACTGTATGCGTTAAACTGACTCATTGTTATATATGAATTATATCCCAATGAAGTTGGCGGGAATGGGGAGAATAACCTGCTGATTTTGTTAAAAGGCAGATTCTGACTTAGGAGCTCTAGCGCATGCTTTAGATTCTGGATTTTGAACAAGCTCCCAGGTGAGGCTGATGATGCGAATCTGCCAGGCACACTTTGTGTAGCAAGGGCTCATGGCAGTGGTCTCATGGCAGGAGTCAGTGTGGATTTTGAATCAGAAGCTCTGCCTTCAAATTCAGGCTCCAATGCTTTCCAGGGCAAGCCAGATAATCAATCTCTCAAGGGCCTCAGCTTCTTCAGCAAGAACTCAGGGATCTTATGCTTAGTGACACAGGGGGAGAAATGAAGTGATTTGAGCATGGCTCCAAACTCAATGCCTTGCCAGGGAAAGAGCTTGGTCATGTTTTCAGGAAAATGAGACTTACACGTAAGATGGCATATGATTACCAATAGAGAACACCCAAGACCACTTCTCATTTGTCATGGAAACAATCTGTGGAATCGTTTTCTAAATCTGCCCAGGACATAGTGAGAAAACACAAATGCTCGAGACCCATCATCTCCCACATCCTCAGAATCTCTGTGGAGGGAAGGGACTTCCTTTTCTAACAAGCACTCAGAAACATTCTTGAAATGAGGCAAGTTTGAAACACTGGTGTATGGAATAAAAGATACAAGGAAACCTGCTTCCATATTGGACACTAGGGAAATACACTGTCCATCTGCCTGAAGTGGCAGCATTGTTCCTTGGCTTTCGTAAAGATGGGGTCAAAGGAAGCCTGGAGAGACAGCCCCAGCCCACTCGTGGAAGACAGACGATGGAAGTAGGGGATGGCAGTCACCAGACAGCCCTAGAGGGACACGCAGGCGGCCTCCAGGCTTCCATCTGTGAAGCATGTGCACTCCCAGAAGCAGGGCTTCCTACTTGGCAGCAGGGAAATCACTTCATGCCAGTCCTGATCTGGGATCTGCCACTTTTTTTTTTAAGATTTAATTTATTTATTTGACAGAGAGCACAAGCAGAGGGAGCAGCAGGCAGAGGGAGAGGGAGAAGCAGACTCCCTGCTGAGCAGGGAACCTGCTACAGGGCTCCATCCCAGGACCCTGCAATCATGACCTGAGCTGAAGGCAGACACTTAACTGACTGAGCCACCCAGGTGCCCCTGGGGTCTGCCACTTCTCCTGGAGAATGAGAAAAGGAGGAGAATCAGCAGGATCACACAGATTGTATGATTTTGTCCAGGACATTTTATCATTTTCATATCAAAAAGTTACATAAGAAATCCCTTCCTGTCTTGCAATTCCACTCTAGGAATTTATACCAAGGAGAGAATCAGAAAAGAGGACAAAGTTGAATGCATTCCGATGGTTCATGCATCATTGTTTTTAACACCAAGAAGTTTGAAACAACCAGCCAGAGACTGAATGGTTAAATACATTTGACCTGAGGAGGATCTAGGGAAGCCAAGAGAGGGAGGTGGCAAGTTTCAGAAAGCAGACTCAGCAGACGAAAAGTGTTGCATGAGAGAGTAGATGACTGGCATAGTGAGAACACTGGACAAGAGGGCAGTTGGCAAGTGAGGAGGAAGTTAGAAAGACAGGTGGCCAGGGCACCTGGGTGGCTCAGTTGGTTAAGCATCCGACTCTTGATCTCAGCTCAGGTCTTGATTTCAGCATCCGTGAGTTCAAGCCCCACACTAGGTTCCATGCCTACTTAAAAAGAGAGAGAGAGAGAGAGAGAGAGAGAGAGAAGTGTATTAGGTGTACCATTGTTCTGTTTAAAAATTAAAATGACATCTTAGTATATACATAGAAAAGGTATGCATGAATAATCACCGAACTGTTCATGATGGTTACCTTTGGATGGTTGGTTGGGATGGCTTTCATTTCTCCATTATATGTCTCTGTCACATTTGAATTTTTATAAAGAGCATGGCTGTTACCTTGGTAAAACCGAGAGAAAAACAACAAATAGAACTGTTTTAAATGAGAGGACCCAGTGTTGGTGAGGATGCTGTGATGTGGGCATATTTTCCTCTTTGGAAAAAGTATAAATTGGCACAACTTTCTAGAATGAAATTTGGATTTCCTTAGAACAAACTTACATGTCAAGAGCCTTAAAAACTTCAAACCTTTCCACTTCCCAGTACTTTTGCTGGGAAAACCATCAGAGATGGTTGTTAGGAAACAAGGAAAACTTTTCATGGTTTAAAGGTGATGATTTGGCCATAGGCCCACCAACACTATAAATGCCCCAGCCTGTGCTAGACAGATGCAGCCATCCCTCATCCCCACCAGCTCCCCGAAGGCACTGGGGAAACAAGCACCACCAAGGACGGAATTGCCACCTGATCATTATCCACTCCCTGTCTGCACCTCCCCCGGCAGGTCTCCATGGATCCCCTGCCCTTAGTCTGCTGCCCCAGGGAAGTTGCTCTCTCCCACGTCCAGCTTCTGGCTGAAGAAGAGAGGGACCGGTGAGATGGGGAGATGGCCAAGTTCTCCCTGGAAAGACCAGTTTCCCTGCACGGTTGGGAAAAGAACATCAGACACAGGGCTCAGGCTTAAAGGCACCAACTTCTAACAATTGGGTTTGGTGCCATGAAATGTCACCTTCCATCCCAACCACCAAAGCAGTTTATTATTAAACTCTAGCCTCGACAGGCTCACCCTGAAACAAACCCACTTTCAGATTCACACTCCCGTCCAGGCTTCCTCCAGGACCCCAAACCTAGCTATGCATGTGTGCATTTTCTCCCTTTCCAAAGAGTGTCTCTGAAATTGCATGAGCCTTGGGTCCTGACAGACGGGATGTTCCCAGTGTCAGAAACTTGAGCTGGAAAAGAGGGAAATAATCAAGCAGCTGGTAGGCCTTGCAGCTTCCTGAAAAGAGACCCAGGAGAGACCCCAGCAGAGGAGAAGCATGGGTGATCGGGACATGGGCCTAAACTGGGGTTGGGCAATGTCACTGGTGGGGAGGGCTAATGGGGTGAAAATGGCTCCTGGGTCCTGCTGAGGAGTGAATGAATGCATGAGACGATGTGTAGAAAGGTCTGAGCGTGTGCCCTGCACAAAGTCAGTGCTCACTCAACTTTATTATTAGCATCATTATCACTACTATCACTAGCATTGTTGGTGTTACAGTGACAATGAGCCAACTGCATTCCCCGAAGCCCCTAGAGCGTCTGTGGGGCCAGTTTCTGTCACTCCAAAACCTGGCACCACTAAGGTTTGCTTTGCAAATTTCCATGAAGTCTATCTTCTTCATGACTGTCATGTTCTTGCACTAAATTCCCTTGTGACCACGCAGCAGGCCTACCCCTGGCAGGTGTTATCTCACACAAACCCCCCACGGGGGTGGGGTAAGGCAAGTGACCTCACCCCCACTTCACAGGTGAGGGGACAGCGGCTCAAGTTGCTTCTGCATCTCACCCAACGTCTGAGAGTCGGCATATGAGAAGGCCCATGCCTGAGCCCAGATGGTGGCTTTTCTGATCTTCCCATGACTTCTCTGAGCAGCTAAGTCAGCTTGGCAGTGGACAAAGAAGCCGGCTTATCGTCCCAGTAAAAAGTACTGGAGGCTGCTTGAGGGGTCCAGCGGCTAAAGAGCCTGGAATCCAGGATTCCAGTTGGATTACAAACCCAAGAAGCCACTCTGCATTTGCTCCTCCAGACGGCCCTCCACACTAGCCGTCCGTGTTTTTACCACCATATTTCTCAACGTTTTTCTTTCCCTTTGCAAAAGAGAAAGAAAGATGTCCCAAAAAACTGCCCTGGGTTGGGGGGTGGTTACTGATCACACGCGAGCCTGGGAGAGGACCTGGCAGGCAGTCCTCGTGCTGCCCTTTCGAGCCATGCCTACAGGAACTGCCCATGAGGAAATAGGCCACCCGTTCTACAGTGGAGTTTCACCTTTAATTAAATGTTAATTCACTCCTGCCTTGTCCCCGCAGCCATGTGCTGCTGGGAATCTGCACCACAGTAACCTGGAACGAAGCCAGGGCCTCTCAGAAGAGCACCAAGAGGCATCACTGAGTAAAAATAGATTTTCCTGACTATTAAATCCAGTGCTCCACCGGGGGAGCCAATAAGAGCACTCCCCAAGGAAGCTGAGAGCTGCCTCTGGGCAGAGAACAGATGCTTCCAGTAAATGCCCCCCAACCAACACACGCACATGTGCATGCACAAACAAATTGGTATTACACAATCACCCAGTAAATTCATCATGTTTCTGGTGGGAAGTCATCAGGACGAGGATGAGAACTTCTAACCATTCTCACGAAAGATGTGCTAACTTAGTGCGAGGCGCTGTGGGGAAGTGAGATGAGGTCACCTTTCGGCAAACAGGGCCAGCGCCCCACCCACTGTGCACCTGGAGATCCCCTAAAGTCCCTCGGTTTCCTACCCTAAACCCCCGCATCTCTCTGGCTGGGGCCATCACTGGCTATGGGAGCAGAGGGCCTGTGGACAGGACTGTCCCAAAAAGCCACGGACTTAATGCCCCTACGAGGGGATCCAAGGAGGGAGGAGGGGTTGGATAAAGACCACAGCTGCCTCGCCTCTCGTTCTACTCAGTCTCTCAGAGGCCCTTCAGTGGGAGGGAGTGCCGGTTGTCCACCCTGGCCTCCTGCTCATTAATTTCCCCTGTCTTGGGAGTCATCCTTTTCTGACTAACTTCACAGAATCACTTTTCAAATACACTAATTGCATCCAAACCCTAGTCTCAGCAACTGCTTTCAGAGGAACACAAACTAAGACTCAGGTTTACTCTTAGTGCCAGTAATGACATTTCCAAGTTAGCTGTATTAAAAGTGAACATCTCAAACCCAAACATCTACAGGCCAAAGCCATAGTGGAGAAGCCAGCTGGAACATGAGGGGTCCTGAGGGCCCAACATCCTGTCTCTCAGGGCTACTACTCAACCTAAGAGACCACTGCCGCGCAAGGGGGTGGCGCTCTTGCTAGATCTCTGCATTTTTATAGCGTCTGCGATTCTACATTTTACATGAGCTTTTTAATATTTAAACTTCAGAATCAATTACAAAATGTTAAAATACTAGGAAGTTAAGAGAAACCTACTCACTCACCAGAGCCCACACATAATCCCCCAACTTATAGTGTCTGCTTCCACTGGATTTGTCAGTCAGGCATCCCCTGGGGACCTCTTCCCCTGTCCTTTCAAATGAGTGGTGAAGCCGGAAAGCATATTGTGGAGAGGAGAGGAAAGAATTAGAGGTGAGGTCAGAGAAAGCCAGCGTAGGTGTTCATTACAGAACAGAGAGAGTAGTTCTTGAGATCGGAGAGAGAAGCACCTGAGTTTTTAAAGTGTGGTGGCTTGAGAATGTAAGCGGAAAGATCCAACAACAAAGAGATTGAAGACGGAGGAGAAAGACCAGGTAGCCGGTTGAGAAAAGTCTGTCAAATGAGGGCAAGAATGGACTCAGGAGGGCCAGGTGGAAGCTTGGCCTCCATGATGAGGCAAGCCCAGCACCCTCGGAGATGGCCCTGGGGCACAGGGGGGCGGTGGAGTGTGGGATCCCTGACACCCTAAGGTTAAAATATTCTGAAGCACCCCAAGACAGAGTGTCCCATTCCTTTGAAAATAACATGTAGGGGCGCCTGGGTGGCTCAGTGGGTTAAAGCCTCTGCCTTTGGCTCAGGTCATGACCCCGGGGTCCTGGGATGGAGCCCCGCATCGGACTCTCTGCACTGCGGGGAGCCTGCTTCCTCCTCTCTCTCTGCCTGCCTCTCTGCCTACTTGTGATCTCTCCCTCTCTCTCTGTCAAATAAATAATAAATAAAATCTTTATAAAAAAAGAAAACATGTATTGGGTATTTTTTTATTTCATATTATTTATCTAATTACAAAATTGGTAACATGCTTATTGTAGAGATGTTGGAAAATGCAGAAAAACATATAGAAGAAAATAAAAATGTCCTGTTATCCCACAACCTAGAGATAACCACTGTTTATATTTTGCGCCTATACATTTGTCCTTCAAAGTTGAATTATATGGTACATACCGTTTTATAATCTGACTTTTACTTCTTAACATGTCATGAACATTTCCCATGCCATTAGATATTATTTTAAGTTATGATTGTTGTAGTCATATGGTATTATCCAAAGACTCCCACACGGGAATATAACCCACGCCACAAGCTCTTCCTACAATGTGCGCTGACATGCCTCTATTAAGAGGTGGGACCTTTGTGTGCTTGGGTGGCTCAGTGGGTTAACCCTCTGCCTTTGGCTCAGGTCATAATCTCAGGGTCATAGGATCAAGTCCCACATCCGACTCTCTGCTCAGCAGGGAATCTGCTTCCCCACCCCCTCTCTCTCTGCCTACTTGGGATCTCTCTCTGTCAAATAAATAAATAAAATCTTAAAAAAAAAAAAAGAGGTGGGATCTTTGTTTCCTCTCTCTGAAACCAGCCACAAACAATCAAATGAGGCATAAATGATGCTGTGTGACTTCCAATTCAGATCATAAAAGGCAATATGTCTTCTGCTTGGTTCTCTTTCTTTCTTCTCCACCTTGGAACCAAACCACGGTCTCATGAGGAAGTCTAAGCTACATGGAAAAGCCCCATGTGAATGTTCCAGCTGAGCCCCTAGTTGGTTATCAGCATCTGCTAACATGAGCAAACGCACCATCACAGGATTCCAATCTTTAAGTTCTCCTGCTGAGGCCCCAAACATCACAAAGCAGAGATAAGCCATCTCTACTTTGTCCTGTCCAAATTTCTGACCACAGAAACCATGATTAAAAATAACAATGATATGGGGTGCCTGGGTGACTCAGTGGGTTAAAGCCTTTGCCTTCGGCTCAGGTCATGGTCCCAGGGTTCTGGGATGGAGCCCCACATCAGGCTCTCTGCTCGGCAGGGAGTCTGCTTCCTCCTCTCTCTCTGCCTGCCTCTCTGCCTACTTGTGATCTCTCTCTGTCAAATAAATAAATAAAATCTTTAAAAAAAATAACAATGGCATGATAAACAAGTATTGTTTAATAACTAAAGCAGTAATTGCATTGCATGAACATATATAATAATTCTTTCTTAGGCCTTAGGTTGTCTCCAGTTTTTTTTGTAAATAAATAACAGTGAAATGAGCCTCCAGATAGCTGATTCTTTGCCTAATTAATCATCTATTCCCTAAGAATAAATTGATGGAAGTGCTAAAATTGGGTCAAAAATTATGATCATTTTAGGACAATCTTGGGAATACATCGCTAAATTGCTCCCTAGAATGATTGCATCCACCTACATTCCCATCAGTAGTGGGTGGGTGCATGTGAAAACATCTAGTGCATTATTCTTAGTCGCTGTCCTCTGGCAATTTCACATTTCTTTTCTTTGAACCGTCATCCCACCTCTGTCAGTACTGTTGGGAGTATATGATTCTGAGGTCCCCCCAACAAATCTAATGGATGCCATGTTGGCAGTTGCTCAAGGAAAGGACTAGGTGTTGGGGTTATGCTGCCCAAAAGCTCGGCTCAGCCCAGGGGTCCTCATAGGGCTGCCAACCTTGATCACACCACAGACCAGAGGCTCCTTCTGTCCTCCTCCGATGAAGACACAGTCTCCTTGTTAACCCCAGGAGCTATGCCTGCTCCTGCCCTGCTCCTAAATGCAGATGATAATAATTGGAGAATATCCTTTCCTATTACCCTGTTGTTGAAAGAAAATTCATGTAACATAAAATAACTGACAAATTCAGTGGTACTTAAAAAATTCACAATTCTGTGCATGATTGACCACCTCTATCTAGTTTCAAAACATTTTCCTTGCTCCTGAGGGAAACCTCATTCCCAATAAGCAAATTTCTCCACGCTGCCCCCTCCCAGCCCCTGGTGGTCACCAGTCTCTTCTCTGTCTCTGTGAATGTGTCTATTCAGAGTATTTCACAAAAGTGTGATCACACAATATGTGGCCTTTTGCATCTGGCTTCTTTCCCTCAGCACGGCATTTTCAAGATTTGTCCACACTGAAGCACATATCAGTACTTCATTTTTATAGCTGAATAATACTCCAGAGTATGGCTACTCCACAGTTCGATTATCCATGGATGGACCTTTGGATTGTTTCTTTCTTGTTCCTTTTTTACCAAGACACCTGTACTGAAACTTGTCCCGCAGATAGAGTCATTTCTTGTCACTTCTTTGTCTGAATTCTTCCCAGGTTCTTCCACTCAATTACTGAGGAATATTCGTCACTCTGTTTTTCATCCCTAAAAACCAATCGATTCCTCACTGAAGCCCTCCTTTAAACTGACTTGGATTCAATTTCTCCCACTTACTTTCTTTTTTTGAAAAAGGCTTTATTTATTTATTTACTTATTTATTTATCTGTTTATTTGGAGAGTGTGAATGGGAGGAGGGGCAGAGGGAGATGGGAAGAGAGAATCTGAGCGTGGAGCTTGATGTGGAGCTTGATGTGGAGCTCAGTCTCACCATGGTGAGATCGTGACCTGAGCTGAAATCAGGAGTTGGACACTTACCTGACGGAGCCACTCAGGTGCCCTTTCCCACTTACTTTCAAAGCCAAACAAAAATCTTTCCAGAGTCTATCAGGTAACTCAAAATTTTTTTGTTAAAACAGGCTTTGTAATTCGAATAGGGTTGAGGCAAGGCTAGCAGGCGGTTCTGACTTAGCTGGAGAAATCTGGGCCAAGTAAATGTTATCAAAACTCTCCTTTGTGCTTCCAGCTGATCTGATAAATTAAGCACTTGACTTGAAAGAGAAAAGAAGCCAGTTGTTTGGTGTTAGAGCAAAGAGGCCCAAGAAGGAATCGGTGGCACTCCCTATCTTTACCCAGTCTGTTTTCCCAACACTGACCTCAACACAGTCCTCTCACCGTGCTGTGTGATGGGCATAGTGCACAGTGGGTGTGTATTTGATTACCCCTCCTGGGCCAGAACTACAGTGCAGCTGCCCCATTCTTCATGTCCAGTTGTTGGATCCATGTGGAGCCATGTTGGATCCATGTTGGATCCAACAGGAGCCATGGCTAACACATTAGAGTCAAGGGCTTGTGCCTCATGCACTTATTCCTTCTGAAGACCTACTGAAATGAGGGCTAAGTATACTGGGTTCAATTAATTGATCTCGCTTAGAGGAAGAAATAGTTCACTGAAGCTTAAGAATGAAAATATTTATGGCCAAATCTTACTGACCAGTTCTACAAGTTGGTAAAGACTGAACGTCAACATCAACCATCAACATCCTGATCTACTGAACAATTCAAAACAAATATATCTAAACAGTATAATTCTTACTTCTCCAAAGTAAACACTTGAAAATTACTCCAAGATTCTGTTTGGCATTTTCCGGTCTCAGAGGTCAAGTAGGATACAAGTTTTCCCCCACTATCTGAAAACAGAACATTCCTTTGAAAACTTGCATAAGTTGAAATGTTGTGAATGGAAAAGAATTACCATTTTGTAGAAGCAAAAGTCATCTTCAAATATCTTTCAGTTAGCAAAAGAATGGGTACTGATGTAGGTCTTTCGTAAAAGCAAACTCTCATAAAGCAAACTCTCAGACAGCAAGGGAAACCTCTATTTTGATCTGGGTGTGGGTTTTGGGGTGCTGATCAAGGATACAGTGATCAACAGATGAGATGCCTGAAGACATATTACCCCCCCGCATAAGAACATCTCTCAAGTGGCAATGAAGATCAGAAAGTTTACCTGTAAGCTGTCTTCCCTCATCCTCTGCTACTTAGGATGTAGGCTGCTAATAGGAATGGAGATGGATTGAAAAGGGAAGATATTTTGCAATACAAATAGAAGCATGTATTACTAGTCCAGATTGTTTGGGTCACCTGTGCCAGAAACATAGCACAGATTAACTTAAACATAAAAAAAGCAATTTATTGGTTAACTAATGTTCAGTAATGGCTGACCCTAGGAGCTCAAACTACATCACCCATTCTGCCTTCTTCGGTATTGTCTTCAGTTGGTAGATGAGGTCAGCTCCACCTGAACCAAAAGATGGAGAGGGTTTGTCCCCCCAAATAAAAGCCAGGATGTCAGGGTAGACAAGGGCAAGAAATTCTACCACAAGAGACCATAAAAGTGACCGCCATGAATCTTGCCCTGAGAGACCACAATGCCTGATCTCATGATGCCTTTTCAGCATAAGTACTAGAAATACACTGATGAGCAAAACCAATACTCCCTCTGCCTTCATGGAATTTGCATTTTAAGGTCAATATACTTTATTATGACTCCATCTAGACTAGCCCCTGTCTTTATTAATCACCACACAATAGCTTATGGGAGGAGAATCAAAGGCCAGAGCCTGGAACAAGTACTGGGTACATATGATTTACAGAGGGAGTGTTCTTAGGAGGGAGGGGAGGGATGGAAATAGGGTGGAGCAGGGGAGAAGCTAAGCAAGAGAGTGGTTTCCACTGGAGTCAGCTTCAGCCTTGATCCCACGGGAAGCTCTGGAGCATGAATTATACGGCAGAGTTGGTCCCAGCTGGAGGCTAGAGGGCTGCTGGCCTTGTGCAACTCCATGTCAGTCACTTGTTGGCTGTGGGCTGCCCTGGGTGTGCTGGGGTTGTAATATTCCAGGCCAGATGGCTCCTGGTCTGGCGGAACAACACTCTGAAGGGGATAGCTCTGAGCCATTAACCACCAACACTCCCAGATGCTGGGGGTGATCTACTGGCCTGGTGAAGGCAACTGCATGATATCAACGGTGCTCACACGGGAAGGATGATGTTGACTACTTTTCTCATCATGTAATACACAATGCCTATCTATGTATTGGATAGCAGCTTTTATTGGATTAGTTAATTAATTGTCCAATTAGTTAAATAATATGACCAAAGAGAAAAACAGCAGTACTAGTAATAACAATCACCATGAGAGATGAATTAAACTTTCTTTACATCTTTCCTAAGACCTTGGTCGTTCTTTTAGGAAAAATAATAATAAAAAATTTAGGCTGCAAAGTAAGCTGAGTCTTTCCCAACAATGCCCAGGGTAGTGAGGGGAATTTAAAGGAATGAGGTTGAGTACTGTAAATTGTGTTTGGTCTCTGGAGAGTGCATGTCTACCAGGAAACCTATGCTTCCTAAAAATGGAAGCACTGATAAGGTCAGGACAATTACAGCCTTTAATCATTTGTAACTGAAAGCTTGTAACAGAACAAAGTGGGAGTTGAAACCTTAAAATTCAATTTCTCACTAATGGACAAAAGATTATGTCTATTGGAACATCCATTGCAGATGAACAATGAGCAGTGTTGGTAAAAATTTTCTTTCTTCAATTTAAAATGATTCTGTTCATTATGAGTTGCATGTTTATTAAATGCAAAAACTTTACAAGGCATTAAGAAGATGTCAAAGGATCAACTATGTCCTCGAAAGGGAACTGGAAGCCCTGGGGGCCCAGGGTCTGCAGGTATACTGCAGTCAGGACTGAGGACTGGGAACCTGAACCCACTGTAGGATATGGCCCAGTGAAGGTTCTGTGTTGAGGAACAGAAGGGAACACATACCTGGCTCCCCACCACACAGAACTTCTGTCGACATTACCATGACTTTACTATTTCCATCACATTTATTAGCATAACTTTGCCATGGCAGGAGACTCCTGCCCAGGAAAGTAACTTCAAAGTTCATTATATGATCCCCCCAAAAGACCCACAGATGCCCTACAGGAAGCATCAACAGACAGCTTACTTTCTAAAACTCTTTGAATCCCTCACCTCAGAACTCCTACCTTGCTGTTTCCAGCAATTCTAAACCATTATGTCATGATCTTTATCACATCCTAATCAAGCATCTCAGTGAAAGTTTCGCTTTAAATAAAACTTCTATTCCTCAGGAAGATCCAACTTTGCCTTTGCCCCTTGAAGACACAAAGTTCTGTTGCCATCATGTTCTCACTTATCAACTCACATTCAACATCATCAACTCACATTCATCATGTTCTCACAATCAACTCAGCATTGTCTTATCAATCGGCTATGTTGATGATATTTGGGGAGCTTGTATTTGACAGAGTTTAATAGCTGTAGCCTTTCTCAGACATGAAACTTAGTGCTTGCTTCTCTCCCGTCCTCAGACCTTTACCCCAGGGTCACTTGTTGAATCCCTGCTCTTAATACTGTGATATTTTCCATCTTACTCTAAACCCCCTCAAGTGAAAATAATAAGGATGGAAATAAATTTTAAGGGCAGGTAGAAAAATTACATATGTGAAACTTTAAGCACCTAACATCAAAGCTTTGAAATCTATCTGTAAAAACAAAAATGATAGCTATACAAGGACATATCCACAATCTTTAGGACAAAATTTAAAATATCAGAAGTTGACAGAGTTGACGCAAACAAGAATATAGAATATTTGAGCAATAATTAACAATGTACATTAAATATTATAGCTTCAAAACAAATAATACATTCCCTCTCCTTGATTCACTTTCTATACCGAGCCTCCATGACCCATCTTCTCTATTTTCCTCCCACTTCATTGGTACTTCTTTCTCAGTTCTTTGCTTGTTCCTCTCATTCTCTCAGACTTAATGTGTGTGTCCCACATCTTGGTGCTGGGGCTCTTCTCCTCTCTATTTACACCCACCCCCTTGAAGGTCTCACCCACCCCCTTCATTTGGTCTCTTGGCTATAAATACCAATCTCTTATTAGCAGCTCCTAAATTTATATCTCCACTCCAACCTCTCTTCTGAGTCCTACATTCATGGATCCAATTATGTACTCAATACAACTCACATTTAGTATTTTGGAAATTGAATTCCAGATCTTCACCTCCCAATCTGACTCATCAACAGTCTTCCCCACGTTGGTAGATGACAACTGTAGAAAGCCACACAAGCCAAAACCTTGGCATGATTCTGGACCCCAATCTTTGATTCCTATCGCTAATCTGCCAGGAAATGCAGTTGGCTCTGCCTTCAAAATATATCCCAAATCCAATCACTTCTCCCCACCTCTAAGGCTGGTGATGCAAATCACCATCAGGTCCTATCTGAACAAAGGCAACAACCTCCCAGCCACCTCCCTGCCTCCACTCTTGGCTTTCTACAGTCAATTCTCACAAAGTTATTGTGTGAGCACTTAAAAGCTAAATGGGATCATGATACTCCTCTGTCCCAACCCACTTTACTAGGAGTCAAGGTTCTACACAGCCTATAAAGCCCTGCAGGAAGTGCAAACATATGCATGCACACACAGTGACCTACCTCTTCTACTCACACTTGCCACAGCATCTTTTCAATGAGGTCCATCCTGACCACCCTATTAAACTACAGTCCCAATCCTGCTTACCCTACTCTATTATTTTAGAAAACATCTGTCACTTTCCATAGTACATATATCATTATTTTATAATTTGCTTATTCACCAAGTATTGCTTATTGCCTGTTTCTTCTTGGCAGGATCTTTGTTGTGTTCCCTGATGGATCCTAAGAATCTGAAGAAGTGCCTGGCACATAGTGAGCCCTCAATAAATATTTGTTGAATGAATATGCAGTTTTTCATGCTAAGATGGAACATTAGCAAATGTTCACTACACATTAAGTCACAAAAGGAATGCTGACAAATTCCAAAGAGCAGAAATATTCAGTCACATTTAATGACATTAATAACCAAATAATACTTTTAAAAATCTTTGCACTTTGATATTTTACTTATTTTTTAGGAGCCCTTTGATATTTTAAAACACTTTTCAGCTTCTCTCTTTTCTTCCTCCTTTCTCTTTCCCTAGCCTAGCCTGCCGTGGAGTCCCCCAAGAACCTTGTGATTTCCCGGAGATACTCTATGCTTTGTGCTACCAACATGCTCAGTTCTGAGCTGCGAGACTGTGGTAAAAGAGGAGCCCTGGTGTGGAGTTGCCACTCCCAGATCAACAACCACGAACACAGACATTCTGTCTGTGAGAGCATCAGCTCAGTGGAGGAGAAAACCATGGTGGCCGGGGGGAGGGGGCAATGGGGTACAGCATTCTACACATTGACAGTGAGGACTTTGCTACTGATCTGAGATATGGTGTGTCCCACTGTGGGCAATCAGGCAAGGAACCCAGACCTGGAGAACTGACTGAGTTTTTCACACTGGCTATGAGCACTGGTCCATCTCTGTGT
The DNA here is from genome assembly GCF_922984935.1 of Meles meles. NCBI lineage: Eukaryota > Metazoa > Chordata > Mammalia > Carnivora > Mustelidae > Meles > Meles meles. The sequence goes on along the minus strand of NC_060069.1, from coordinate 29,675,252 downwards.
TAAGTGAGTTTGGAGACACACGTGATCCATGTGTCTCCAAGACCGTTGTGATCATGGGACTTGGATAGCTAATGTTCATCACATTCTCTTTCATTTTATTTTACTGAATACTCTGTTTAAAGTTGAAGTTCCCATGTGTTAAAAAAAACCATGCAGATCATAAGTGAAGAGGTCTGCTATGGACTGGATTGTTTCCCTCCCATCCCCCAAATTCATATGTTGAAGCCTTAACCCGCAGTGTGACTGTGTTTGGAGATACGGCCTGTAAGAGGATGATAAAGGTGAAATGAGGTCGTAAGCGTGGACCCTAATCTCATGAGGCTGGTGTCTTGTAAGAGGAAGAAGAGACATCAGAGTGCTTTCCCCTGTGCCCCTCTGCCATGTGAAGACAGAGCAAGAGAGCAGCCACCTGCAAGCCAGGAATAGAGTCCGTAAATTGGCTGTCACCTTGACCTTGGACTTCCTAGCCTCCAGAACTATGAGAAAATAAGTTTCGTTTCTGAAGCTGCTAAATCTAGGATACTTTGTTATGGCAACCTAAGCTGACTAACACAAGCTCAATGCGTTTTCACAAAGTGAACACACACCCATGTAATCACCAGAGGGGGTCAAGATAGAAAATTATCAGCATTCCAGAAGTCCTCATCATTTCCCCTTTCCCAATCCCTCTTTTCCTCAAAGTTAGCCAATATACTAACTTCTACTAACCATAGATCAGTTTTGCTTATTTTTTTGGACTTAAATAAACAGAAGTATACAGAGTAAAAAAAAACCCATTTTCTAAATAATTCCTAGGCCAAGGGCCAAGAAAAAAAAAAGAAAGAAAGAAAACGAAACACTATTATATTAAAAATAAAAGCATGGTCTCTAAAACATGTGATACAATCCAGTTATACTTAAAGGAAAACTTTTAGCATTACATGAACTTTTTAAGATAAAAAAAAGATTGAAGATAAATAAAACCCAACAATCTGTAAAAAGAGCAAGTGAATGGGGCACCTAGGTGGCTTGGTCCGTTGGGTGTCTGCCTTTGGCTCAAGTCATGATTCTGGGACTGAAGTTTGCTTCTCCCTCTCCCTCTGCCTGCTTGCCCTCCCTGCTTGTGCTCTCTCCCTCTCTCTCTGTCAAATAAATAAATAAAAATCTTAAAAAAGAGAGAGAGAGCAAGTGACTCAAAGCAAAGAAATTAGAAGAAAGAAGTTAATAAACATAAAGGCAAAAAAAGAGAGAGAGAGAGAGAGAGATGAAATAGGAAACAAAAACTAACATGGGGGCAACCTGGCTGGCTCAGTTGTTAAGCCTCTGCCTTGGGCTCAGGTCATGATCCCAGAGTCCTGGGATCGAGTCCTCCATTAGGCTCTCTGCTCAGTGGGAGGCCTTCTTCCCCCTCTCCCCTTCCCTCTGCTTGTGTTCCCTCTCTCGATGTCGATCTCTGTCAAATTAAAATCTTAAAGAAAAAAATTAACATAGAACATCGAATTAAATGCTTGTTCTTTGAGAAGACACCCTGCACTGAATGACTTTCTTTTGGCCTTCAAGAGCCTTCATCTTATCAATCTGATTCTATGTTCTGAGATACTGATCTCTGTGTACTGTACCCCAGAGTCCCAACTGGACTTGGCCACTGGGAAGCACCATCTGGAGTTGGGAGAGAAAAGAGTCAGATTAGAACATTTATTTCTTTATTCCATTTATCTCCCTTGCTGAGGACTGTGTCTGCCTGGGTCTCATTGTCAAATCGGAGCTTCTCCCAAGGCAACCTTCCCAGGGCTCTCTTCCAGGTTTTGGTCACTGCCTCCTCCCCTCACCCATTCCTGTCTAGGAGTGACAAAGCCACCCCACTGCTAACCCCTGGCATGTGCCTGTATCCTGACCACACCTTTGTAAAGAGTTCTTTGTTAAACTCCTCTCAAATTACCTGATTTGAGAGTGCCAACGATTTCCTGACTATAACACCACCCCCCAAATTTTTAAATTACAAATTAATTAAAATTTTAAAGTATTTTGGCAAGACTCATCAAGAAAAAAGAGAACACATACACTCTTAGGATCAACAAAGGAGAAATGACTGCAAATATGGAGGTTTGAAAAGTTTATTTTCATCAATTATATGAATAAATCAATTATGTGAAACCTTGTAAGAATAGATCTGGAAAACTACAGAAAATGGGTTATTTTCCAGGATAGGATATTTGATAAAATTTGGTTTGAGAGAGGCACCTGGGCGGCTGTCATTAAGTGTCTTCCTCAAGCTCAGGTCTGATCCTGGAGTCCCAGGAGCGGGTCCTGCATCAGGCTCCCTGCTCCATGGGGAGCCTGCTTCTCCCTCTGACCCTCACCCCACTTGTGCTCTCTCTCTCTCTCAAAAAAATAAATAAATATTTTTTAAAAAATTGGTTTGAGAAAGAAAACAACCAGAAAAGAAAAGGCAAAGATCTACCTAAACAAGACACTTGGGGTAAATGATTAAAACAAAACAAGAGAATTTCCATGTTACATAAATTGGCCTATAGCAGAGAAAGAGGTGAACATCTCCCCAACTCATTTATGATCGTGGCATAAATCTAACACTAAAGTTAGTAAATGAGAAGAAAGCAATTGGTTGGGGCGCCTGGGTGGCTCAGTCGGTTAAGTGTCTGCCTTCAGCTCAAGTCATGATCCCAGGATCCTGGGATCGAGTTCCACATCAGGCTCTCTGCTCAGCGGGGAGCCTGCTTCCCTTCCTCTCTCTCTGCCTGCCGCTCTGCCTACTTGTGCTCTCTATATCTCTCTCAAATAAATAAATAAAATCTTAAAAAAGAAAGAAAGAAAACAAAGCAATTGGCCAATTCTACTTAAGAATATGGTGAAAAAAATATCCCAATAAAATACTAGCAAATTGAGTCCAGCAGTGAATTAAAAGAATAATATATTATGGGTTTATTCCAGAAATGGAAAGATGACTTGACATTAAGACATCTATTACTGTAATTTAGTATAGTAAGAGATTAAAGGAAAAATATGTCATCTTCTCACTAGATGGTGAACAACCATGAAGATTATTCCACATTTTATTACTGTCAGCCCCACAGCAGAGGTTTTCACGAAATGGTGGGGAGAAAGTGAGCAACAATCATCAGTTTCCCCATCCTTGATTGTGAGAGAATAAAGAGTGGAGAGAAGCACTCCCCATAGCCATGAGGAGGGTTAAAGGGCAGGGAGGTGGGGAAAACATTTTCAGGAGTGGTTGAGGCAGGAGGAAGTGGGGAACGGTGGTGATCGAGTCAAGGACAAAGAGGAACACAACATGTGTTGTGTGACAGGTGAGGCGGTAGAGTCGCCATCTTCAAAACCGGGTCCTCAGGGCACCTGGGTGGCTCAGTGGGTTAAAGCCTCTGCCGTCAGCTCAGGTCATGATCTCAGGGTCCTGGGATCGAGCCCCACGTCGGGCTCTCTCCTCAGTGGGGAGCCTGCTTCCCCCTCTCTCTCTGCCTGCCTCTCTGCCTACTTGTGATCTCTCTCTCTGTCAGATAAATAAATTTAAAAATCTTTAAAAAAAAAAAACCCAAAAAACCGGGCTCCTATATGGTACCAAAGGATTTCTGAGAGCAGACAGGATTCTGGATCTTCACCTTCTTTTTTTTTTTTTTTTTTAAGATTTTATTTATTTATTTGACAGAGAGAGAGATCACAAGTAGGCAGAGAGGCAGGCAGAGAGAGAGGAGGAAGCAGGCTCCCTGCAGAGCAGAGAGCCTGATGCGGGGCTCGATCCCAGGACCCTGAGATCATGACCTGAGCCGAAGGCAGCGGCTTAATCCACTGAGCCACCCAGGCGCCCCTGGATCTTCACCTTCTTTATGAACTCCTTCCTAACACAAATCTCTCCAAGAAACTTGCCATCTGCCATTCCTCCTTCTACCGTAGACAAAGATCACTTCAGACATCCGAAAGCTTCCCAAGAGAATTGGGCTAGGGCACATATACCTCCAGGGCATCCAAAACTGGACACGTTGCTCCTGGGGGAGACTCTAACCTTACCTTTTCTATACAGTGATGTAGTTGTACAGGAGTGGGTATAATATATTTATTTGAATTTTAAATGCAGCAACTTCTGAGAAAAAGTAGACCTGGTCTGGTGGTTGGATTTGATCCTGGGGACTGGCATTGCCGAGGAGACTATACCCAGGCATTTCCATAATTTTAATAGGCTGAATCTGTGACTACAGTGTTTGGACAAAAATATATTTAAGATTCATATATTAAATGTGCACACTGGAGATCCTACCCTTCACAGGATTCTATGTTTCACCTAATCTTAAAATGAAAAGAAGTAGATGTTAACTGAAAAGTGTATGAAGGACATGTAGTGATGATATATTCTGTAGGTCCAAAAGCTTGAAGAAAAATGCAGTTGAAGTCTGGGGCGGTGGGCACTGGCTAAAGAAAACAGAGATTTTCACCATCTCTTGGGGGTGAGGAAGGACACTGTGGGGAGGGTTCATTTCACGTGCTTGGGTCACAGGGGATCCAGAAACCCTGCGCTTCGCAGCTATGGGAATGGGGGAGGGAGGGTGAGTGGAGGACATGGAGAATCTTCTAGTGCAGGCACTATTCTTTTGAAATCTCACTCTGCTTTCCACCTTCGCTTTCTTTTCTCGCTGTATCTCTCTGCCCTCCACCTTTCTGTTTTTGTTGAAAATCTCTTCCTCCCCCACCCCTCCCCATTCTTCCCTTCCTATTTGAGGAAATAGGAAGGAAGGAAACTTGTTGCATTCCTTCCTCCCCCTTCCTACTGTGACTGAATCAACATCAATCCTGAACTAATGAACATGCTCTACTGTTAATTCATGTTTCAGGCTCTTAATTCTTCTGGAAATGATGCGAGACGTATTTTATTTCTCTCTCTTTCCAAAAGTACCATTCAGCTACCATTTCCTTGTAAATGATAGGTGCTTGCATTATTCTCTGTAGCTCAGAAAGTCTTGACAAGCTAGAAAAGAGCTTGTCTGGGCTGTGTCACAGTACACACTTTCCCTCCGTGATGATGCTTTCCCTTCTCTTAGAAACCTGCAACACGGGGGTCTCTGTGACCGTCCTCCCAAAGGCACAACAAAGGTCATGGTTCCCCTCCTTTCTTTCCACAGATTGCCCCTTCTTTTTTCCACTTTGACTATGAGGGTCATGAGGGTCTTTTTCCTTTATTTCTGGCTGGTCGCTCTCCCTGATTTCGGCCCCCAGGCCTTCTGTAGTCCCTCCGTCACTTCCTGAGGTTTTGATTGCCATGGCCTCCCCCGCAGGCCGGCTTACACTGGGAGCCTGGAGGGTCCGGGAGGTTCCCCAAACTGGAGGACGGTTCCCTTCTCCTTGGCAGGGCTCCTCAATGAGTTGTTCCTTCTGTGAAAAGTCAAAGCACCCTTTTAGTCATGTTTGCAGAAACTTACTGTGAAAAGGTGTGCAGAATATCATTGTCTACACCTCTTTCGCACCTTTAATAATCTAGTGCATGGGGGTACCCAGGGGGCTATCTGGTGAATGTCAGATCAGGTCAGGATCTCAGGGTCCTGGGATCGAGCCCCGCATCGGGCTCCCTGCTCAGAGGGAGCCTGCTTCTCCCTCTCCTGCTCCCCCTGCTTGTGCTCTCTCTCTCTCAAATAAATAAATAAAATCTTAAAAACAATAATCTACTGCATGGACCGCAACCAGGCTGGAAGCTGGTTTTCATCTCAGTTCTGCAAATACCAGTGAGATTCTGGGCCGGTTTCTCAATGTCACTGGGCCGCATCTGGAAGGATAACTTCTAAGGAACCAAGTTTGTGATTCCATCAAGTCCTTTGGTTAGTTGGCGTCACAGCAAAATACAGAGTGTCTTGCTAATGAGCCCCTGTCAGCCTCACTCCTCTTCTCTGTAATTCCTGAACGTAGCCTGGCGTTGACACATGGTAGGCCGTGAATGAAATTTGATGTTTGAATGAGTACATGACAGATTTCAACAGACGCCCCGGAGCCTGCTTGGTCAGGGACGTGGTAAATGACATGAGGATCATGGAGTTATAAGGACTTTTAAGGACTGGGCTGCTCTCACCTCCTCTGCAATTAAACAAGACAGCCTTGGGGATGGTGTCCCTCCTCCCCACCCTGCCCTCTCAGGCTTGTCCTCCCACTGGATGTTCTGCTTGGGAATGAATCCTCAGGGCCCAGGGGAAAAGTGTTTAGCAAGCACTGGACAAAACACAGTATGCTTAATAACAAGTTAGGCTGCTCCCAAATCGCATCTTGTCTTCAGCAATATCTGTAATTGACTTCTAAGTAAACCAGCAGCTAAACTCACCACGAGCTCCGGGAGAAGGATTTACTGTCAAGCTCAAGGACAGAACATTTGGCTTGAAGTCAGCATCCTTCCATTCTAAAAGCGGCAGCAAATACAAGAAAATTAAAAGCAGGGCTCCTGCCTCTGAGAAAGAAAAGGGAAGTTGTACTTATTGTAAATCTGTTGATTTTTAATTTAATGGCATGATTATTTTTTCCAGAAAAACTGTTACTAAAGCATCAGTGTAGACTACTATGGCTGGTGTCAAGGAACGATGACGTTCTATGGATTTGAAGCAAAAGTCACGTCATTGCCTTGAGATTAAATTTATTTTATGGCTGCATACCTCATCAGATTTTCTTTTTGTCTTAACTCCTTTTATTATTTTTTTTAAGATTTTATTTATTTGTCAGAGACGGAGAGAGGGAGCAAGCACAAGCAGGGGGAGCAGCAAGCAGAGGGAGAAGCAGGCTCCCCACTGAGCAGAGAGCCTGATGGGGCACTCGATCCCAGGACCCTGGGATCATGACCTGAGTTGAAGTCAGACACTTAACCAACTGAACCACCCAGGCATCCCGTCTTAACTCGTTTTAAATTAGTATCTGTTCTAATAACAACAATATATTGGGTTATGGACATTGGGGAAGGTATGTGCTATGGTGAGTGCTGTGAAGTGTGTAAACCTGGCGATTCACAGACCTGTACCCCTGGGGCTAATAATACATTATATGTTAATAAAAAATAAAAAAAATTTAAATAACAACAATATAAGCGAATTATTCTGGAACAACCCTTAAGGACAAACATGTTCATTGCTTATGTGCAGGGGATAAAACAATTTTTTTAAATGCTGATAAAATAATGCAGGCACATAATTTAACAATTAGTATAAAAGTTCGTTCTCTCCCCAACCTCCCCCTCCCCCGAAAATCCCCCCTGTTCTTCTTCAGGAGCACCTGCTTTCAAGCCTTTTAGTGTTTCTTGTTGGACTTAGTCTCATACTTGCAAATAGGATGCTCTTGATTTCCATTTATGGCATTTGTGGATTTAATTCTCTTACAGAGCATGGCCTCTGCTGCCTCTTCTTATCTTCTCAATATGGTTTTATCACACTTTCATGGTCGAACAAATGGCCAATGTCAGTATTGTTCACTGGTGAACTAAATAATTCTATGATGTGCTTTCTTCTCTTACAGTGTTCTGTTTTCCCCTAGATTTTATTTGCTTAATTTTCTGCGTATTTTTTCAAGTGACATCCCCCCCAGAATTTTTTCATCCTCCCCATCCTGCGATTATCACTGCTGGTTATCAACAGCAGCACCAAGGTGACTCACTCCTTTACTAAAAGCCTCTCCTTTGTTCCCACTCACTTTTCACTGAGACTGTGTTACCAACACAGTCCTACTTGGAAAAAGGTAAATTGAGTTCTGTTTCCTCCAGGGATATTCCTGCCTCTCCTGGGGCTGCTGGAACTCCCTGAATGTTTTCCCTGAACTCCCCTCCTCTGCCTCACAAGGTAAGCAGGGCTCAAGGTGTAAATTCGCCTGTTCACATCAGAAGACAGATGGCTTCACCAGTGAAATCCGAACAAGAACAATGCAGATTGTGATACGTGGCACATAGACACGGTGCAGAGCGCCAGATACGTTCCCTAATGTCAAAGATACTGCAATCAGGCGTACCTAGCAGCATAGGGGTAAGACAGAACCAACAAGAAGTGCTATAAAAAGCTGACTTTTTCCCCTTCCCACCTCTGACTGATATTTTTGTCACCTCTTAAATGTAGTAGTCTTTGTAAAGTTCTTTCCTTCTGTGTGTTTACCCTCTAACCCTGTATGTCAGATACAACATTAACGTCTTTTGCATAATTTTCATAATTTTTTGGAAACTCATTTGGCCTCCAAAACTTGCTATCTGCATGACTGCTGACAAACTACTTAAACTCGTTGACCTCAATTTCTTCATATCTAAAATGGGAATAATAATGAACAGTGTCTTAAACCTTTGTTGTATTTAATGAGAAGATGAATGTGAAGAGTTTAGTCTAATACCTGACACTTGGTAAATAGTCAAATATTAGCTATCATCTTTAGGTTGGAATTATCATTTATTACCATCTTCCTCATTTTATTCGGTCTTGGAAGAAAATCCTAATGCATAACTTCACCATCCTCTAATATGCAGCATTATTATTAAAAACTCTGGTAAGATACTATAGTTAATAAATTATAGTTAATATTGCATATTTGAAAGTTACTAAGAGATTAAGTCTTTTTTTTAAGATTTTATTTATTTATTTGACAGACAAAGATCACAAGTAGACAGAGAGGCAGGCAGAGAGAGAGAGAGGAGGAAGCGGGCTCCCCACTGAGCAGAGAGCCCGATGCAGGGCTTGATCCCAGGACCCTGGGACCATGACCTGAGCCAAAGGCAGAGGCTTTAACCCACTGAGCCACCCAGGTGCCCCTAAGAGATTAAATCTTAAAATGTCTTATCACAAGAAAAAAAATTCTAATTGTTGTGGTGATGTATGTTAACTAGACTTCTTGTAGTGGCCATTTTGCAATATATACAAAGATTGAATGTCGTACACTGTAACTAGTATGTTATACGTCAGCTATCCCTCAGTGAAAAGAGAAGTCCAGTGCATTCCTTACATTCCTATGTAAGTAAGCTGTTCCCTTTCTCCCCAGTTTTCTCTCTATCACTGATGTTTGGAAAAGTCACAATGACTTACATGCCTTGTTTGCTTCTTCTCTCACCCATGGTGGTAGGCACTCAATTTAGCACTTTCGATCTGAACATTATTTTTTTTTCCAGTTCTGAGGATTTTTCTTGTACTACTTTCCTGATCATCTCTTATATGATTTTATTTTCTCTGCTCTCTTTCTGAAACTTCTTATTGGGTGGTATACTTTCAGGTTTGGCTCTCTAATTTTCTTATCAATTCTCTCCCACTTCCCATATCTTTCTGTTTTTATAATATATCCTAATATATTTTCCCATTTTTGTCTTCCAAACAATCGATTAAATTCCTCACTTCATCTACCCTGTTGTAAACGCCCACCGGAGGGTTTCATACACTCCGATAATTCCTGTTCCATAGCCTTCTTTCTTGCTTAATGGCTTCAGTACCTCCAAGCATGTTTGAGAAGCTGAATGGCTGTTCTTTCATATTTTCTTCTGTTATTTGCACTGTCTTCATTTTCTCTGAGTTCTTTTTTTCTGGCTTGTTTTGTTATTGCTGTTGTTTCTTGTTTTCTCCCACTCTATCATGCAGGTTGGTGGCTTTTCTCTACTCAGTCTTAGCTATCAGATCAGACTTATCATTTAGCCTAGAGCTGAGGTCTTCAGTCATCACCAGGCATCTAATGAATCATCCAAACCAGACTCTAGAGTCTAGACTATTTGTAGGAGAGCCTCAGAACACCCATCTATAGTCTCCTGTGGTGAAGCCATGAAGGGTTTGGTCAGGAGAAACTGAGCGACAGAGCCTGATCGTTTTTAGACAGAGGGCTTCCTTTCTCTTTCAGACAAGACTCTGCAAAACATCCCCAAGCACTCCTTTACAAGACCCAGTCAAGCCCATGCAAACTTTGGGGAGAAATGTGATCCCTATTAGCTAGTTTCCCTTGAATTTCTCAGCCCTCTCGGGCAGTTTTCCTTCCTAAATAGACATCACAGTTTACTCCAATTTTTTTATTTAAAAAAATAATTTCTCTCCAAATCCAAACAAAAACAGTAAAACAAGCAAGGGCGTGCTTTCTGGAAAAAACAAACAAAACAAAACACCACCCACAACAGAAATAGGGGTGTCGTGGTAGCTCAGTTGGTTACGCACAGAACTCTTGGTTTCAGGTCAGGTCATGATCTCAAGGTCTTGAAATGAGAGGACTTCAGGCTTCAGGCTCTGAGCTCAGCAGGGAGTCTGCTTCCCCCACCCCCCTTTCTCTCTGCCCCTCCCCCCAACTCATGCACACACTCTCTCTATAAAATAAATAAATAAATCTTAAAAAAACAAAACAAAACAAACAACAACAAAAAAAAACCAATAATGCCAAATCAGAAGTATTTAAGGATCATGGATTAGGGCACAGGGCAGGAGGATGAGAACCAAAACTCATAACAAGGTGACATTTAGTAGACAGAGTCCTGACCTGATGCTCAGATATCCTGGCTCAAGGGGCCCTGAAAAGAAAAGGTGCAAGGCATCAATTTGGTGGGAAGTGGCCACCAGCAACCGAATATTGAGTAATTCTGTGGAAGAAATTAGCATACTAAGAAGGAAACTTTAAATATTAACAGTCAAAAAGGAGGTAGATATATTAAATTCCTTCCAAAATTTGAAAATTTTTCAGAAGAAAATTATGGGCAACATTCCCATTCCCATTAAAATATAGCATGCTGGGATGCCTGGGTGGCTCAGTCCATTAAGCATCTGCCTTCAGCTCAAGTCATGATTCCGGGGTCCTGGGATCAAGTCTCATATCGGGCTCCTGTCTCCCTCTGTCTGCTGCTCCCCCTGCTTGTACTCTCTATCTTTCTCTCTCTCTGACAAATCAATAAGTAAAATCTTTTTAAAAAAATACCAAAATAAAATAAAATAAAATACACCATGTTGTTGGAGGGAGATTTACTTCCCATCACACACCCTTTGCCAGACTTCTGTGTGGGCAGCAGGAGTGTCTGCCAGAGACCCCACCAGCCAAGCAGGAACTGCAGGTCTGGAAGCTACAGAGGTGTATGACCTGGTATGCCTCTGTGCCAGAAGGGAGGACTAGCTCAGCTGAGCAGCCTCAGGGCAGAATGAGCGAGAGGCCAGCCCTACAAGGCACAGTTTCAGTGTACTATCACAGCGTAGAACCTCCCCTTTCCCTGGGCCAGCTCAGGCCACATCTGGATGCGGCAACCACTCCCTTTCATTGAGCAGAGTGGCAGATACGGGAAAGTAGAAATCAAAAGGAGGCGGGCAGTCCCCGCAGGGCACTAGCGCATCCTGCAAGTCACTCCCCGACCTTGGCCACTGCTCTTGCAGGTGAAGCAGGTGCGGCAGTTTTCCCATGAATACTGACAGTTCTCTCCGCACAGGGACATGCCCACACCCGCTCTTAGTGCTCACTCTGGTCCATCTGCCGGATCCAGTCTCCAGGTTAAAGGAATGGCATAGAGGCAGGTATCCCAGATGAAGGGGCATTTGCAGGAGGGTCCCATTTCTCTATGTGGTTCCAGTGAGTCTGTACAGGCAAGACAGGTCCCGTGGACTTCCTGGAACAGCCAGCATCCTTCCAGGGACTGCACTACCCACGCAACTTATCCCTAAGTCTGGCTTTTCCTTATGGTACTTAGCATCCCTCTGGACATGAGAAGGTCGGTTCTTGCCTGCAAAGTCCAAGGCTGGGTGCCCCCATCACAAAGGCTAAGACCCGAAGGAGTAACCACCGTGCTGTCGTCGATCTGGCCACGTCAATTTGAATTCTGCAACAAACAGCCTAGGATTGTCAAATCCTCCCAAGATTCCAGCAGGTCCAAGCTCTCTGGACACAAACCTTATGTTTAATCCTTGACCTTTTCAAAAAATTTTATTTCAAAGATGAACAACCTAATTAAAAAAATAAAGCGTATGTATTCCCAGTTCACCAAAATGAACAAATGAAAAAAGCAAACGGCCAATAAAATATGAAAAGATACTAAAAAATTTTGTCAGTGTTTGAATATGATTACATTGTTCTGTCTTTGTAATAAGAATAAAGGTTGGAAACTAAAATTTTCTCCAGATCCCATATATTCATTGGTTTTCGAAAGCCCATAAATGCCTTTCCCTTGGTTCATCCTGTTTTTTTCTTGTATCAGAAGAGCAAGTTAGGCTCACAATTTCAAAATGAAAACTAACTCTAAGAAAGAAGAGCCAAAACATGTTCACCTCTTTAGTCATGCCATCTATCTTCTTTGATTCTTATTATCCATAGTCTGATTTATTTTGGTACTGAGTTCATGCTAATATCTGAAGCTGATATAATTACTGACATAATTACTGATGTCATCTTACTGTGATGGTTTGTTTTAAAGCTGGACATTTCTATATTTAAAAACAACATAACGCCTCACAGTTAAAACTACACTTTTTTTTAAAGTATAGGCTAGCAGGCTACCTATCACATTTTCTGACTTTGCTCTAATTTTTAAATTATGTTATAGAAAGAGATGCATTCAGCTCTGTCCTCCACAAAGAACAATAGGAGGCAGAGGAATTTAAAAGTAGAAAAACACAAGGAGCGCCTGGGCGGCTCTGTCAGCTGAGTGACCGACTCTTGATCTTAGCTCAAGTCTTGATCTCAAGGTTGTGAGTTCAAGCCCCGTATTGGGCTCCACACTGGGCATGAAGCCTATTTAGGAAAAAAAAAATAGAAGAACACAAGAGAAATATTGAGGATGGAGTGTGGATCACGTACATCTGAGGTTTAGCTCCTTCATGTCTTCAGCAGGACTTTGGGGTAGGACCCCAAAGAATCAAAGTTCCATCTCGTCAACACCTAACATAGCCAGAATCTCTGGTTATAGGATATCCATATCCATCTGAGTTGTCTTAAGACCTTTGTAGGTCCTGAGCATTCTTACTTTGAAAGCCCCACCTCTATTCTTAACAAATCCTTTAAAAGGCACCCATGTCGTAAATACTTATTGAGCCTTGTCCTAGGCATTGTTGCAGAAATTTGGCATATAGAAGTGAACAAAACGAAGATCCCTACCTTTGTAGAGCCTTTATTCTACATAATTCATATACAACTATAGAGGAGTCAGGTTGAATTGAATTAAGTATAGTTGAATGGTTGGCATGTTACTTTAGGTAGAAGCTTGTACACAGTTTAGGCTAGACTCTGCTGACGTAACAAACAATCCCGCAAATCTCAGTGGCTTAACACAACAGAAGTGTATTTCTGACTCACTACATTTCCAGTGGAGGTTGGAGGAGCTCTTCTGTCTTGGGAACCGGGGCTTCAGAAGGCATCATCAACCTGTAGCTGCACCAGTGAGAACATATGACCTCTTCAGTCTCGTAACTGGAAAAGCATAACCTGGAGAGTCATGCACTGGCTCTTAAGTCTTTCATACCAGAAGGGACAAGAGCCACTTACAGTCATAGACAATAGCAGAACCAGCCAGAGTCTTGTCTAACTGCAAGGAAACTAGAAATGCAGGGAGCACAGGGTTATTCATGAGCGGGAAATGTCGCTGCCATAATGCTTATCTAATATTTATTGATCTTATTCTGCAGTTTTCCTTTTATAGTATAGAGCTAGTCAGTGTTTTTTCAAGCCTCAGATATTTGCACAAAGTGTTCATAAACCTTAACCACTGCTGTTATAATGGTTCATATTTACCAAAACTTTGTTACTGTTCTACCATATAATACTGATAAAATAAAATTTATTTTATCTAATAAAGCACCGTTTTTGGTGCTTTGTAGGCATGCATAAATGTGCAGCTCCTCTGCTCATCACAACAACCTCGTGACAAAGGTAATTAATCCTGTCCCCATTCTATGGCTGAGGGGATGGAGGCACAGAAAGGAGGAGTCACCTGCCCCAAAGGCACACAACTAGAAAATGGCAATGCCTGAGTGCCTACCACCTGTTTTCACTGCCTTTAACACATGAAGGAGAAGATGGCCTGTGGGCCATGCAGTATTTATCTTTTCTGCCTGTACTAACGCTTATAGTAACAATAATGAATGAAGAGAGAAGAGGAAGAGGATAAGCAAGATCCTTCCTGCCCAAGTCAAGCCCAGTAGTGAGTAACTCTTGTTTTCCTCTGGGTGTGTTTCTACCCAGCACAGTGCTATAAAGAAATAGGAGAAATAGGAGGTGGCCCATCCTTTGAAACCTACTACCGTCCACACTCCGGTAAAATGGCATAAAGCACTTACTCAATCAGTGCAGCCCAAACGAAGTTAATTTAGCTTTCAGAAGAACATCTAATGTGATTAGAGAACAGAAGTTGTTAAACAAACAGATGAAGTTCACTGAGGCAATGATTTTCATCATTGTGCCTGAAGCAAACATAAACGTAGTCTACTCACCCCAGACGTGGCCTTACCCCAAATGTAGCCATTAGAGATCTACAGCACATCCATGAGTCAGCACACGATTTCACCGTGCATGTTGATTATTTCTCGGTTTGTACTCGATGTGTCACCGAGAGAGGCAAACATGTCTCAGAGTACACAAGCACGTGCTAGCACACACACGCCCATTACCTAGAGCGAGAAACCACACTTGAGGTCTGTACTGCGCCACTCCATCCATAGGCAGTTGCACAAGTGGCAGAACTCATTTCTGGTGACGGACGTCAGAACAGTAATTACTCCTGAGAGGTGGCACGAGGGAACATTCTGAAGCAATGGAAATGTTCTAAATCTTGAAGTAGTTTACACATTAAAAATTCATCTAACTAAGCACTTAAGATGTGTGCGCGCATATATATATATATATATATATAGTATACTTCAGTAAACTTACCTCACTCCCCTACCTCACTGGAAATCACTAGTCAGGTGGTATAAGATTCCACCATAACAGGGTCACAAGCCAGGTGTTAGCTTTACCACACTTTTAGTTGGGTGATCTCGGCCAAATCACTTAAACTCTCTACATTCCAATTTCCTTTCCTGTAAAAAGGGTTAGTCACCGTGCCTGCCTTCAGGTATTCCTACTTATAGCCCCTTAGCCCTAGACACAAAATACTGTTATCTTCATTAATTCACATGGTTGTCTGTATATATCTAAATCTATGTTTCGGTGCTTTAACCTTCATGGCCCATCTCTATGGGAGACAGAATCATTAGCATCCAGCAACTGGTTCCTATTTCCTAAAGGCAGGAAGAACTTAACCTTCAAACAGCCCCAGAGAGGAGTTGAGGGGCAGGGGAAGCGACGGGTCGGGCGGGGGAGCTCAAAGAGCTACATACCTGGAATGCCAGCCTTGGGAGTTGACCTCGTACAAGTTATGGATACAAAAAGGCAAGAAGTGGGAAGTAAAGGGAGCCCTGCTGCTCTGGAAGCCTGTGCACCTCGCCAGGTCTGGGTCACTGTACTTAGCTATGTAGGCTACACATTGCACAGTGCCAGGGCTATAGTCCACGTGAATGGCGTCCCCTGCAGTTGAGTGGGGCAGGATCACTGTGAGAAGCTGTCAGAGGGCTAAGGTCTCACCAGCTGAATGTCACACCTTCTCCAGGAGAACCTCTCAGGTTAGATCACACCTGGCTGCTTCAACCTTCACCTGGTGATTTCTCAAGTGAGCAAAACCCATCATTGCAGTGGACTGACTCTCTTCCATCCCTATCAGACTGCCCCGCTGCATTCAACTCCACCCTGTAGTGATCCGGGAACACCTAAACCCAGTGGAGGCCCTGGACAGCCACAGGGTGGAGGTGTGAAACTCTGAACTGTACTTGAGGGAATTCGGGAGCCCTGATCTGAGTCATGTGAGTCACACACATCCTCACTGTGTATCGTGGTAGCAGTACTAAGACTGATAACCCATAACTATAGCTATTAGGGTGCTCAGAAAGGTCTATGACATAGGACTGGGGTCTTATCATATCAGAATGCATCAATATCTGCATTTCTTAAATTTGTAAAACCTCAGAAAAACCAAATCCTTTATGCAAACTTTTTGGCAAATTTCTCCATCCTCTGACTACCAGGTGAAGTTACAAAGTGGTGAACCAGGGGCACCTGGGTGGCTCAGTGGGTTAAAGCCTCTGCCTTTGGCTCAGGTCATGATCTCAGGATCCTGGGATCAAGCCCCGCATTGGGCTCTCTGCTCAGCAGGGAGCCTGCTTCTTCCCTCTCTCTCTGCTTGCCTCTCTGCCTACTTGTGATCTCTCTCTCTATCAAATAAATAAATAAAATATTTTTTAAAAAGTGGTGAACCAAAATAAAAAACAAAACAAAACTATTTTCTCCTGGAAATACAACCCTGAATTTTACTGTCCACTCCAATGTTATAGCAGGGAGCAGAGAGGGGCACATTCAGGGCTTACAGCCCTCCTAGGGGGACACTTAGACTTTTGGGCAGCACAAGATGGGGACCCAACGCTTTGTGGGGCTAAGGGGGGGATGCTTTCTTCTTCCATTATAATCTGCTTTATTCCTTATAGAAACATGTTAATTTTAGAAAATAGAGGAAATAAGGTTTGCCTCACCACAGAAATGAATCCAGTGGGACCGCTCATCCATTTTTCTCACTCTCTTATTTTCTCTTTTCCTTTTTATTCTTTTATAAAACTCTTAGTGGATTTGGTACTGAAGTTGATTATTAAGGCAATTTTTAAAAATTGTTCAAATTTTCATGAATATCCACATGGATCCTACACCCACCCTAGGAAAATGAGACTTACAGCTTTGGGGAATATACAGATTAAGGGAAGTGGTACAAATGTTGAAAATTCTTGGCTTGGCAAGTTCTGCTTTTGTATTTCTCAAAGTATGTGTGTTAGAGTAGATGTGTGTATATAGTATACGTTTTATTGTTACTATTGTTGGGGAATAGTTCATGAAATAAGGGAGCCCCTTAGCCCTGGTCCACAGTTCAGAGAATAGTGGATATCTTGTTTTTTTATTTGGAATAAGCTGAATACCTGCCTCAATGTCCAAGGTCACCTTTTGTGAAAGCCTCAGATAAAAATGGTTATTATAATTGGCCTCACCATGAGAGTAGGTGAACCAGTCTATCGGTGACATCGGAGAGGAAAAAGAATGAGTGTGGGCTATAAAAGAATACAAAGGACTTAAGAGATGTAACAACCAAATACAATATATGGGCGTGGTTTAGATCCTGACTCAAATAAACCAACCATAAAAGACACCTATTAGGGATGCCTGGGTGGCTCAGTCAGTTAAGCGTCGGCCTTCAGCTCAGGTCATGATCCCAGAGTACTCGGACTGAGTCGCCCATCGGGATCCTTACTCTTCTCCCTGCTTCTCCCTCTGCCTGCTGCTCCCCCTGCTTGTCTCTCTCTCTGACAAATTTAAAAAAAATCTTAAAAAAAAAACTGTTATATGATACTTTTACCATTATTCTGTTATGGTCCTTATTCTGTTATGGTTCCATTATTCTGTTAATGTCCCTATCAGTTTACCAGTGAAATGATAATGTCTGATATTTGCTTTAAAATATTTGCAGAACAAGTGTTGGCCGGGGGCATATGGAAGCAACAAAGTTGCTTACTGAAACTAGACTGTATTATTGAAACTAGACTGTAGGAGTTTACAGCACTATTTTCTTCATTTTTGGGTATGGTTAAATTTTCCATAATAAAAAATGTTTAAAAAGAAGCAATAGAGGAGTGTCAGGGTAGCTCAGTCAGTTAAGCAACTGACTCTTGATTTCAGTCCACTGACTTATAGAAACATGTTAATTTTAGAAAACAGCTCAGGTCATGATCTCAGGGTAGTGAGATTGAGCCTTGTGTCAGGTTCCACCTGGGCATGGAGCCTGCTTAAGATTCTGTCTCTCCCTCTCCCTTTGCTCCTCCCCCCAGAAGAAGAAAAGAAGAAGAAGAAGAAGAAGAAGAAGAAGAAGAAGAAGAAGAAGAAGAAGAAGAAGAAGAAGAAGAAGAAGAAGTAATGGAAAACAAATAAACTGGTGATCATAACAATTGAATGAAAAAATAAGTAACTAAACCTCTTATACAGAAGAATCTTAAATAATTTATGTAGATGCTTTGCTCTCTAGGAGGTAGAACATAGCTTCCCACCCCTCAAGTATGGGATGCTCATGGTAATGTCCTTCTAAGAAGCACACAATGGAAAAGAAGAAAAGAAGAGTAACTTCAGATAGAACTAATGAACATGCTCCAGCCAGGTGCTAAAGGTCAACATCATCAGTGACAAATCATGCTAACAGCATGTACCCCTAATAGATGTGATGAGAAGGGCACCTCACCTCTGTGAGCTTCCTCCCCTAAACCCATAATTACT
Organism: Meles meles; assembly: GCF_922984935.1. Taxonomy (NCBI): domain Eukaryota; kingdom Metazoa; phylum Chordata; class Mammalia; order Carnivora; family Mustelidae; genus Meles; species Meles meles. The sequence goes on along the minus strand of NC_060069.1, from coordinate 29,656,982 downwards.
GTCCAACCATGAGAACATCAGACAAACCCAAACTGAAGGGCATTCTACAAAACACTTGCATAGGGTTTCTCAAACTTGTCAATGTCATCAAAAATAAGGAAAATCTGAAAATTCTAGAGGAGCCCAAAGAGAATGACTACATGTAATGTGGTATCTGGATGGAATCCGGGGACAGAAAAAGAATGTTAGGTTAAAAACTGTAAATCTAAATAACTATGGGCTTGAATTCATAATAATGTATCAATACCAATTCATTAGTTGTGATCAATGCAGCACAGTATTAACAATAGGGAAAACAGGGTACAGGGAATACAGAAACTCTGTGATATTCTGGCAACTTTTCTGTAAAACTAAAACCATTCTAAAACAAAAAACTTATTTTTTAAAAAAAGACTACTTCTTAGGAAGTGAAAGAATCAAATGTAAAGGTGATGTAATAGCAAAACTGACTCCAGGTCCCTTAAATCAAAATCCCTGGGGGTAGATGTCAGGCATAGTTTCTATAGTGCCTGAGAAAGAGAGAGAGACACAGAAGGACATAGAAAAAGAGAGATGCATATGTAGATGTTATGGACTGAATTGTGTCCCCTAGAATTTGTATGTTGAGGCTCTTTCCCTAAATGTGACTATATTTGGAGATGGGGCATGAAGGAAGTAATTAAGGTTAAATGAGGTCCTAAGAGTGAGGCCTTAATCCAATGGGACTGATGTCCTTCTAAGAAGAAGAGACCAGATCTCTCTCTCTCTCTGTCTTTTTCGGTCTCTCTCCATCCCTCCCTCCCCATGTGGACAGAGGAAAGGCCACGTAAAGGTACACTGAAAAGGTGACTGTCTTTAAGCCAGGAAGAGAGAGATTTCACCAGAAACCAACCTTAACAGCCCCTTGACCTGGGACCTCTGGCCTCCAAAATTGTGAGAAAATAAGCTCCTGGTGTTTAAGCCACGCAGTCAGTGGTATTTTGTCATGGTGGTCCCAGCTGCCTAATACAATAAACACATGGCAACAGGAGTGGCAGACGGGAGACAGAAACACAGTGATTGCATTCTATAGACTGTGCATTGTTTGAGACTGAATTAAAGTTACTAATTACCTTCATCAAACGTACAATTTATATCTTCGTACACATTAAAGAGTAACTAAAAGAAAAAAAAACACCTATTTTCCTCTACACAACATTTGGTTCTGACACCAAATGTGTGAGAGTTTTCCCCATAATAATCTTCCAACTTTCCAGACACCAGCTGGGTGTCCTAGAATCCAATCATGGCATTAATTACCTGAAGCGAGTGCAGACCCTGCAGGTTAAGGGCTTGATCCTGCAAGTCTGCCCCCACTTTAGACGCCAGGGACAGGTTTCAGGCCATCTCTTGTACTTCTGAAAACTTGACTACAACTTGGAGGTTCCCTCAACCTCCTCCTCAAGTTCAATAATTTGCTATAATTGCTCATAGCACTCAGGGAGAGACATTTATTGATTCATTGTAAAGGAGATGATGAAGGATACAGATGCAGAAATACAAGGTCCAGAAGTGTTCCATGTGTAGTGAACCTGGGATAAGCCACCCTCCTGGCATATGGCTATGTTCACCCAGAAGTTCTCTGAAGCCCATAGTTTAGGGATTTTTATAGAGGTTTAATCACATAAGCATGATTGATTATTAACTCCATCTCCAGCCCATCTCTCCTCCTAGAAGGTTGGGGGCTGCACCTACAATTTTCAAGTTTCTAATAATGCTTGGTCTTTCTGGTGACCAGCCCCCATGCAGGGCATTAGAACAAAATATGCTTCTATCACCTAAGAAATCCCAAGGCTTTGGGGAGCTCTGTCACGAACCAGGGGTAGAAACCAAATATATACTCCTCTCATGTCACAGTAACAATGAAAGAACAATAATAGGATGTATACCGTCAGAACCAGAGGATGGAAAACTAGGGAATAAAGAAAGCTTCATATATCCAATGGAAGGCAGGAAGGAAAGGGGGGAGGAAAGCAAAGACAGAGAGAAAAGCACAGTAAATAAAGGTCACTATATAAAATGGTAGAAAAATGAATGAAAATATATCAGTAATCACAAATTCACCTTAAAAATGAGAAGGCTCTAAGAGGCACATAAAATCTAGTGATGCAGCAAGGCTGAAGTAAAAGGATGGAAAATCTACCACATGGATCAGTCTGGATCCCAGCAGAATCCAAGTCAGATGGTTCAAAAGACTTTAGGGACAACCCACAGAGGGAGGTAGAGGTTTATTCAGGGAATAAATCGGGAATGAGAAGCAGAGAGAACCTGTTGATACTCAGGGCGCCTGGGTGGCTCAGTCCATTAAGTCTCTGCCTTCAGCTCAGGTCATGATCCCAGGGTTCTGGGATGGAGCCCTGAGTTCGGCTCCCTGCGCAGCGGGGAGTTTGCTTTCCCCTCTCCGTCTGTCCCTACCCCCACAACTTGTTCTGTCTCTCAATAAATGAATAAAATTTGTAAAAGGAAGAAGCTATTGATACTCTCAGCCTAGACATGACAAGGGGAAGACAGTTTTACCAGACTTCAAAGGATGCCAGAGCCTGGGGAAAGGAGTCTCCATAGCCCTACAGTCGTGGCCAAACACGGCACCTGCCAGATAATGCAGTTTAGTGTGAGGGGGAAGAGGCAAGAAATACTTGACCTCTCTTCTCCACTCTTACGTCTCCTCCCTCCCCTTGGCAGCCTAACCATGGGCAGTCAGCAAGAGAGTCAGCGTGACAGTTTGTGGGCCAGCAAAGGAGAGAAGAGAGAAGGTGGGCAAAGGCATGGCAGTATTCCATGCCCGGTAAAAAGAACTTAAAGACACAAATCACCATTAGGCAGGAAAAGGGGTTTTGCATAATAATAAAACAATTTTTCTAGAAGATGTAACAAACCTGTAGCTATATGAATGTAACAACGGAGGTTTCTCAGTGTATCAAGAAACTACCAGTGGGGGCGCCTGGGTGGCTCAGTGGGTTAAAGCCTCTGCCTTCAACTCAGGTCGTGATCCCAGGGTCCTGGGATCAAGCCCCTCATCAGGCTCTCTGCTCAGCAGGGAGCCTGCTTCCCTTCCTCTCTCTGCCTACCTCTCTGCCTACTTGTGATCTCTCTCTGTCAAATAAATAAATAAAATCTTAAAAAAGAAAGAAAGAAAGAAACTACCAAGGGGCACCTGGGTGGCTCAGTGGGTTAAGCCTCTGTCTTCAGCTCAGGTCATGATCTCAGGGTCCTTGGATGGAGCCCTGCATCCGGCTCTCTGCTCAGCAGGGAGCCTGTTTCTCCCTGCCCCACCCCCCTGCCTGCCTCTCTGTCTACTCTGATCTCGCCCTCTGTCAAATAAATAAATAAAATCTTTAAAAAAAAAAAAGAAAGAAAGAAAGAAAAGAAACTACCACAGGGGTTATATGGAAACAGGAACAAATATACCATCATAGTGGAAGGGTAACATACCTCTCCCAGAAAGTGTCAGATCCAGGGATCCAACACACAAGAATTTTGTAAGTCCACAGAAAATTTAAACAGCACAATAAGCTTCATATAAGGGATGTGTAGAGAATTCTACTCCCAATAATTTAAAACAGTGTTCCTGAAAACCATACAAATGTCTTTCAGTCAGTGGATGGGTAAACAAACTGTGGTCTCTCTATACAAATGGAAGACTATTCAGCAATAAAAAGAAATGATTACGGATAGGATACCTGGAACAACGTGGACGAATTTCAAACACATTGTGCTGAATAAAAGAAGCCAGACTCAAAAGGTCAGGTACCTACAGGATTCCATTTATATGACTGGAGGAGGCAAAATGAAAGGTACTGAAAACAGATGAAAGAGAGCCAGGAGCTGAGGGCGGGGGAAGGGTTTGACTGCAAAAGAGCAGTGGAGAGTGAAAGAACCCATATGGCTCGGTCACGGCAGTTACCGGACTCAAGGCTTCTGCTAAAACTCCCAGAACTGTCCCTCCAAACCAAGGAATGTTACTCCACACAAACAAACTTGTAAACCGAATTTTTAAAACATCGTCTGAATATTCAAGTTCAACCAGACAGGAACATAATTGACCACGTGCATGGTCCCAGAAGGAATCTCAAGGGCCGTGAAAGGTCAGTATTATACACACCAAATCTTCTAATTACAGTGGAGTAAAACTCTAAATCGGTTGTAAAAATTTAGCTCCCAAACATCATACTTGTGGAAACTAAGAAAATGCATTTAAAAAAAAAAATCAATGGGTCAAAGAAGATCATAATGGAAATCACAAAATAGTTCCAGCTGAATAATGACAGGAGTGTTAAATATGAAAATGTGTGGCATGTAGCCAAAGTGGGCCTTGGAGTAAAGAGCTGACTCAGAGAGGACAGGCATTATTGTTGTTGTCGTTGTTTAATAATAAGGTAACCATTTTGCTCAAGAAGTTAGAAAATGGACAATGACAATTTAAAAAATGGAAAGAAGGAAATAATACACAGGAAAACAAAACTCGCCCTAATTGCAAACAGGCACACAGCAGAGACGACTGGTGATAAAACGACAATAGGACTGTGGCTGCCAGCCAGACAAGAGAACTATGAGAAGAACGTAGAATCTGATCAGGCAGAAAAAAAGATCAGTTGAAACTGGTCACGTGGAAAAGGAAATGAGGCGTATTGGAGCGAGGAGTGCAGAAGTTCAGCCCCTGAAATCAAGTGATAAAAAATAGATTACAGTGACAATTGGTATCCAGGGGAAGCACTTATTAATAAATCTCAGCCCACCTGAGTGGCTATCGGGCCCGCCACGCCCGCTGACCCTGGGATAGATAGGGTCGTCCTGAGAAAGGGCTTAGTATGTGCCGAACTGTGGCTCAGGGAGAACTGGCCTGAAACGGTCCTCAGGACATCAAAGGGCTTTTATTTTCATGAGCTTTTACCCACCAATATTTAATGTATTTGAATTTAAAAATAACAAAAATATGGGCGCCTGCGTGGCTCAGTGGGTTAAAGCCTCTGCCTTTGGCTCGGGTCATGATCACGGGGTCCCATGATGGAGCCCCGCATTGGGCTCTCTGCTTAGCAGGGAGCCTGTTTCCTCCTCTCTCTCTCTCTCTGCCTGCCTCTCTGCCTACTTGTGATCTCTGTCAAATAAATAAATAAAATCTTTAAAAAAAAGGACACCAACTATATTTTTAAAAATAATAGTCACAAAAATAAATTCACTACAACATCACTTACAAACAATGCAAAAATGAGAATGACCCAAATATCCACAAATGTGGAAGATCATGAGTGAACTATACTTTATTTGTGCAATAGAATACTACACAGCTTATTTCTAACTATAGGTAACAATATAGATAAATCTCAGGAAAAAAAACTTGAATGGAAAAAGCAAGTGGCAAAAGAACGGAAGATAACATACCATTTATGTAATTTTTTTAAGGTAAAAAAAGAATTAATTGGTAGAAGCAAATCTTTGAAGGCCAGGTTGAATTTAGACTTATTTCAGCAAACAGTGAGCCCCTATTTTTGAATGAGTGAATCATCAAAAGATTTTGAGCAGGAAACCCACAGGAAACCCACACTTCTGCTGTAATAGCAGTCTGGTAGCTTCTTAACCTGGGGTCCACAGAATAATGCAGGGGCCTTGTATGCTTGCATGGGAGAAAAAAAAAATCTTTATTTTTTTTTTTTAAAGATTTTATTTATTTATTTGACAGAGAGAGATCACAAGTAGATAGAGAGGCAGGCAGAGAGAGAGAGAGGGAAGCAGGCTCCCTGCTGAGCAGAGAGCCCGATGCGGGACTCGATCCCAGGACCCTGAGATCATGACCTGAGCCGAAGGCAGCGGCTTAACCCACTGAGCCACCCAGGCGCCCCAAAATCTTTATTTTTAGGAAATGAAACGTTTCCTTCAAATAAGTGAAGTCAACAAAGCACAATGGTATTGGCAGTGTAAGAGTGGGTTAGCGTAAGTACAGCCATCTTAGCTTGGGCAGCCATCTCAGGCCCAAGGGTTGAACTTTCCCCGACTTTACTTTAGTTCCAGGGACCCGCCACCCTGCTTTAGTTCCAGGGACCCCCACCCTGCTTTAGTTCCAAGAAAGTACGCAACCCTGCAACATCCCACCTGCAGCTAATCAGCTTAAACCACCAAGGCGATCACGGAGACCAGATATTGAAAAGAGCTTATCTTACTAAACCACCAGGGGGGTGCAAATCAAAAGTATGTATGGTCTCTGAAGTGATGGAAAATTACTGTGAGTTGGATGTTTTAAAAAATGCTATATAGGGGCGCCTGGGTGGCTCAGTGGGTTAAAGCCTCTGCCTTCGGCTCAGGTCGTGATCCCAGGGTCCTGGGATTGAGCTCCGCGTCCTGTGATTGAGCCCCTCGTCCTGGGATTGAACCCTGCATCCGCGGGAGCCTGCTTCCCCTCCTCTTTCTCTGTCTGCCTCTCTGCCTACTTGTGATCTCTCTGTCAAATAAATAAATAAAATCTTAAAAAAAATGCAGCCCAGTGAGTGGGCTTGTGAGGCTAGAAAGGAAGAAGGATCGAGGGGGATAGAAGGCATTGCCCCTAACCGAGCTGCGCTGCAGTGGGGTCCAGTACTGGAGTATGTAGGAAGGATGGGGATGTGCAGTGAGCCCGCCAACAGGAAAGGATAGCCCAGAAGCACACAATAATCTCACTGATCTTGTTCCAAATTTGCCTTTTCTCCTTTTTACATGAGACTCTTGAGCCGTTGCCACAAAGTGCATTTGTCAGTCTTCCTGCATGTCTCCTCAGAAGCAAGTTGGGACAAGGCTTTTCCCAGCCCAGAACTTCTTTCGCAAAGAATGGCTTGCCTATCTGACACCGCCCAGACAAGCCCTGAATCTGGGTCCAGCATCAGAACTAAAGAAAAGCCAATTGGATTTCATATGGGTTAATTTTATGAGTCAATTTTTGTGTCAATTTGACAATCACGTGCCCAGGTATCTGGTTAAACAGATAGCAACAGAGTAAGGCAAGCTCACATGCCTGTCTTCGAGCTAGGACATCAGTCTTCTCCTGTCTTCAGACTTGGACTCAAACTGGAACTTATACCATCTGCTCTCTTGGTTCTCAGACCTTTGACTCACACTAGAATCACACCACTTGTCAGCTGCTGGTCTGGGGACTTTTCAACCTTCATAACCACAACCGATTGATTGATTGATTGATTGATTGATGATTCTGTTTCTCTGGTGAACCCAGACCAATGGAAATGACCTTTGCCTATAACTCTCCACCAGTGAAAATGTTACAAAACAACTGTTACAAATATTATAAATTCAGAAAAAAAAATGCTCCTTGTGTTTTATTAAATTTGCTAAATCAACAAAGAGCATCAGTAAAAACAATGAACTTCAACAGAACTTAAGTTTGGCTGAAATGGTAGAGGGGAGGAGGACTGCCTTAGAGGAGAGGAAGAATTAGGGTTGTCTGGGGCATGTGTACACACACACACACACGCACATGCATGTGTGAGATTTATGTCCTTCTTGTGCACTTTTCACGACCCCTAGCAACCAGACTTCCACCCTGACGCTCTACCCTTGGTCACCTCTAGTCTCCAAACTCCAGCCATTCCCACTGTGCTAATGATGTACATCCCTAGCCTTGAGCTTTCCAAAATAATGGAATCATCACAGGCAGTCTGATTTCACCCAGTACCTTCATATCACAGATTATAAAACTGAGCATCTTAGAAACCAAGAGCTGTGTCCAGAGTCATATATGTGCTGGCAATTAGCAGAGTTGAGACTAGAAGCCAAGTTTGCTAAATACCAATCTAGCACTCACTTGGATAACCTGGTTTTCTGTCTGGTCTATATCCTAGAGAGTTATGAACTATTTTCAATTAGATAGCCTCAACTCAGACACTACAAGCCTCAGCATACACTTGTAAAACTGTTGAGTCTTGAGTGGACAGCTAGGGGAAAGTCTTTGTCACACAAATGGTCAAGGGGTTAATATTGTTAATTTGTAAAAAGAGCGTTCATTCAACACATGTTTCATTGAGGGCTCACCAGGTCCAGTGTGCTAGACAGTGAGAAAACAATGGTGAATAAGAATAGCATGGTTTCTCCTTGCACAGACTTTACTGTCTAGTGGGCACAAACAAAACAATCTGAAATTACCACTGGGAAAGGCAGTCATGTGCCGCTTCTAGCTTCCGGCATAGGAGGGCAGCGTCTCCTTACAAAGGGATAAAGAGCCCTTTTGACCTGTGATGGGTATCGCTCTCTGCTCTGAAATATCTTTTCCTGTCCCACGTTTGAACAGGTGTCCTTCTTTGTTCTGCTTCAGCATGGATCAAAGACCCTTGGGCAGGACCTCAGCTTTCTGTTCTTCAGACCCCGTGGGGGAGGACATGAGGTCTTTGGCCTGAAATGCAAATGGAATCTGTGTGCAGACCATCTCCCCGTGTTGTCTGGGCGAGGAGACCCGCCGAGCATAGGAGACAGACACTGGCTATTGAAGGGGATCTTGTTCTGTCTCTTCTCCATGTAAGTAAAATATTGTTCAACCCAGAGCCTGTGTGAGTCTTGTTTCTCCCAGCAACTCTGATACCTGCAAACTACACAGGGTGACCGACATACTGGGACTGCTGCACCTGGTCGTAGGCAACAGGTGCCACTCACTGGACAATTATCGTAATAAAACACTAACTGAAGGAAAGGAATGCCTATGGCGAAGCGTGCTGCTGAGGGCCTGACTCATGTTGGCTGTGCGACCCGGACTGGGGAGTGTTGGGATCTATCCATGAAGTTCTGAGCTGAGAATGAAAGTATAAATACGAGCTAATTAGGGAAGGATGGAAGAAGGGGCAGACACCACATGTCATAGAAGTTCTGTGAAAAGGCCCTGTGGCATATTTGAAAAATTGTAAGAAGGCTGGTATGCCCTCAGGGCATAAAGAGAGGAGCAGAATGTGGCTCAAATGAGCTTGGAGAAGGAAGCAGGGACCAGACAGTGCAGGACCTTCGAGGTCACCGTGAGGATATGAATCTGTATCCACTGAGGAATGGACAGCACAGAAGTTTGCTAAGGAGAAGTTGACATGGTGAGATTTGTGTTTTGAAGAGATGAGGCTAGTGGCAGTGGAAAAGATGGATGTGAAAGGGAGAAAGTAGACACCAAGAGCTAAGTGAGACCATTGCCAACATCTAGGAGAAAGAGAGTGGTAGTTTTGGCCAGTGGTTCTCAACCAGGGAATTTCACCCTCTGAAGACCCTTGGCAATCTCTGGAAACACTCTTGAGTGTCACACGGTGTGTGGGAATGTTATGACTTTTAGCAGATTAAGGTCAGGAGTGCCACTAAATGAACATCCTACGAGACACAAAAAGGACCCCCTAGCCTGAGATATAAATTGTGCCTAGATTGACAAATTCTGGCTCAGGCTGTGGTGGTGGCGGAGATGGGACACATGGGAGAGATAATTAAGAGGGCAAAGCCAGCAATCCTTCGTGACTGATTGATGATGAGGGACGAGGGAGCGATTAGCAAAGAGAACCCTCAGCTTTCTGGCTTGCTCACTTGAATGACTGGGGGTGCCGTCCGCTGAGACAAAAAACATTGGAGAAGCTGATGGTTTTCTGGAGAAGGATGAGGAGCTCAGCTGGAGACCTATGAAACTGAGATGCCTCTAAAATATCCAAAAGAATTCAGGCCATTCTCTAGGTCTACAGCTCAAGAGGAAAAGCCTGAGCAGAACACATGCATTTCAGAGATTTCCTTAAGTAGAACGGAAGCCAGGGGCAGGGATGAGGTTACTGAGAAAGGGGTACAGAGTGAGGAAGAAAGAGGGCCCAGACAGAATCTTGAGAAACTCTTGGGAGAGGAGAACAAGCCAGCAAATAGCATGTAGGGGGCATCCGGAGAGGTGGGAAGAAAACCAGGGCATGTCACCTCCCAGAAGCTTCAAGTGGGACTGTTTACCCCACATCTTCTCCAACACAGAGCACTGCAGATATTTTTAAAGCTTTGCTAAACTGATCAGTCAAGAAAAATCTAGTTTAAAGATGTCCAAGTTCTGCCATGTTGGGGTAAGTAATGACATTTAAGCATCTTTGCCATGTTTACTGGCCATTTATACTTCTTAGGTCCTTTGTCCATTTTCTTATTCTATATATTCCTATTTTTCTAGACTGGTTTGGCCTCACTATATATTGTGATTTTTCACTCTTTGCTGTCGCATTATTAAATATTTCCACACCATTTATCCTTTTTATTTAAAGATGTCTTTATCCATTCACTTATTTTACATTTTTTTTTCCTGCAAGATTGCTGTTGACTTTATCTTCCTGCTTTGATTTCATGTTGGAATAGGGTGTTTCTTCCCAAGGATCACAAAAATGTTCTATATTTCCTTAGGATATCAAATCCTTTTTAACATTTAAACTTTTCATCTATCTAAAATCTCTTTTTGTGGGGCGCCTGGGTGGCTCAGTGGGTTAAGCCACTGCCTTTGGCTTGGGTTATGATCTTGAGGTCCTGGGATCGAGTCCCGCATCGGGCTCTCTGCTCGGCAGGGAGCCTGCTTCCCTCTCTCTCTCTCTGCCTGCCTCTCTGCCTGGTTGTGATTTCTCTCTGTCAAATAAATGAAATCTTTAAAAAATAATAAAATAAAATCTCTTTTTGTGACTGATGAATGATTGGGATTTTTTTCTCAGTTCAGTTGAGAAATGTGTTCTTCCAGTCTCCTCTTTATGTTAAACTAAATCCTATATCCATTAATCTCGTATTGACCTATCTTTTTTGTTCTTTAGAGCTATTGGCATATTCCTGTGCCCAAACCAGGCTGTTTTAATTACTGTAGCTCTCTGGTATGGTTTGATATCTGGAAGGTACATTTGTATTATTTTATTTTATTTTAAAGATTTTATTTATTTATTTGATTAAGAATGCAAGCGAGACAGCACAAGCAGGGGGAGTGGCAGAGGGAGAGGGAAAAGCAGGGTCCCTGCCAAGCGCGATGGTCTCAAATGAGGGGCATTCTTCTCTGAAGACCACCCCTGCCCCCAACTGTCAGTGGATTCGGTCCCATCTGCACCGGACAGGAAACTAGAGGCATACAGCATCTAGGTCTCCAGGGGAACAGGCAGACCCAGGACATAGCCCAGACCTTAGCTCTTCCTTCCAGCTATTCAGGACCACCCACGAGGAGGGGTCGTCCCACAGAACTCTACTTAGGCCTCTTGGTGGATCATCCAGGAGTCCCAAAGGGCCTGCTGATGCATTAAAAACAAGACCCCTGGTGCATCGAGTCGGTGCATTTTTGTCCTCTTCCAGGATTAGCTTGTCTTGAATCTTAGCCTAACCATACCCATATAAAATGGGGTTGCGGGGAGCATTGCTGAGTAAACAGTGAGCGGATCTCTGGGCATGGCCAAGGCAGTCAGTCTGAAATACATGACAGGGAACGTCTCTGTAGTACTTTGCTCTCCTGGCCCAGGTGATTCAGGAACCAGTGTGCCTGCTAGCCTCACGCCCAACATTACAGGTGTTTACCAGCCTCCACTCCACGGAAAGATGGGGCACAGGGCCCACCTGTGCACATCCAAGAGTGCCGGGTTTCTACACTCTGCCCTGCCCCCACTCCCCCTCCAAGTAGTCTTGGGGTGAGGATGGAGAAAACCAAAAGAGAGATCAAAGGGTCCTTGGCCTTGACATCGATGTTTGATGGAGTCATGCAGTGAACACCCTCCGGACCTTCCCCAGGTAGGGCCGGGCAGCATGGGGGTGAGGAGGACCGGAAGGGGGAAGATGAAGCAAAGGTGCTGGGCCTCGACCCGGCCGAGGGGGCGGTCCCCGGCCCCGACTGCTCCGCCCCCGCCCCGCCCCGGGGCCGCCCTGCCTCCCCTGCCTCCGCAGAGCCTCCGGAGCGCTGGCCGCCGGCTGCCACTGCGGCAGCGCAGCTCGCCCTCCCCCGACCGTCGGCGCACAGGTGAGCACCGGGGACCCCGCGCCCGAGCCGCTGAGGAAGGAGCGGAAAGCTTCGTGGGGCTGGGAGCTGGGAAGGAAGGAAACGAGATCGGATTTCAGAGACGGCCGGAGAGAGGGGCCGAAGGGTGTGCGCCCCAGTCTTGGGAGGCAGGGAGGTGGTCCCTGCCAAGCCCGGAGAGGTGGACGCGTCCCCACCGAACGCATCTGCGGCTCCGGAGATGGTCTGGCGCTTAGCTATCCTGGCTGTGTGGAGACACAGTTCCAGAGCGGGGCCTCCCAGTTCCTGGGGCGCTGGATCCCGGGGGCCCGGCATCCCTTTGCAATTGTTTCCAACCAGCAGCTAAAAATATCCCTCCTAGGTCTTTCAGGGGCGACTTTGGTCTCGCGGGTGCCCAACACCCACAAAAACCTCCCTTGCTTCTGCGATTTGAAGAAGAGCCCTGCCTCAGTCCTGTGAGTGTTGCTAATAGGTGGAAGATTCCTTCTGCCCCAGTCGGTTTGTACAGGTGGAAAAAATCTGCAAGAAATGATTGACTTATTGTTCGGAAATTTTTCTATTTAAAATTTCAGCAGACCTATTCTTCTCGTTGCATCTGAGGAGGTGACACCAGAATTTAAGCCCAGCTTTGGGTGTCTGTCCAGAGGGCTCCGTTTCTCCGTCCCCCGAGAGGTTTTGATTTGGAAGAAGTGAAGTGGGTTTGAAAGCAGGTTTTGCTTCCTGACGGGCTTTCCGGCTGGGACAAGAGTTTGCTTAAGGTAGTCATTAGCTTTTTACCTGAAAACTGAGGACCAGGAGGCAACCACGTGGTTGTGGTCAGGGGACTGCCATGTATCACTCCCCTTCCTCCCTGGACAGATGTTTTTTTAGTCGTGCCCCCAAACTGGGCTTAACACTGCTGGTTTCCCGAACTGAAGTCAGGGGCCAACGACACACTGTCATTCTGTGTTCTCTTGCCTACAGTTGGGAGGAAAGATGTTCACTGTGCTGACCCGCCAACCCTGTGAGCAAGCAGGTTAGTATCTCCAAGCAGGCAGCAGGTGTGGTATTCTTCAGTCACAGCCCAGGCTTCAGCCCACAGTTCTTCATGCGTGGCCCCTGCCATTGAGTTTAACGTCTGTGGTTTGAGACTCAGTCACTTACTGAGCTTTCACCACCAGCATGCCTCAGGTAGAAGTAATGCTTTTGATCAAAGCTACACAAAACAAGGACTAACATGCATGTTTCGCTTAAATGGTTTTTCCGGTTTGCATAATCCATTAATTTGGCTGTTTGTGGTTTCCCTTACCAAGCTGCGTGTGGGGTTTGCTTGAGAATATTGTTGCTTTTGTAATGCATGTAAAGTCCTTAGATCTGTCCTCTTCTTCCATCCCAGTGTTGTTGCTGGCACAGTGTCTACAGGTTCCACACTCTGCTCCCCCACCCCGGGTCAGCGTCCTACCCTTGCTACCGGAGGCACATGTGCAGAATTCTCACACAAACGCACACACACACTGCCAAGCTTGCCCTGCCTGCCTGCCTCTGGAGCACGTTTTACGGTCGCTCATGTGGAAGCCCAGAAGGGTCTGGCCTCTCCACTCTCAGGTAGACACCTTGTAATTACAGTGTTTGTTCACTCCTAATGACAGCACAGCTCTGGGCTGCATTCCCTAAACGAATGAGACCTGCTCTAGTCCGTTTGGCTTCGCAATAGGCTTTTCTGCTGGGGCCAGGGTTTGCTGCAGGTAATCATAGCTATTTACCTGAAAAGTGCTGAAACACAGAGGACTGGGGAGACCAAACACACAACTGTGCTCGGCAGACTGCTTATGTATCACACCCCCTCCTGCCTCTGGATAGATGATCTTTAGTCATGCCCCCAAACTGGGCATTCTTGTCTTCTAAAAGGATATAATTTTAGGGTGGTAGGGGCAACTTAGACAAATCTTTTTTTTGTAAAAGGAAATTGTACCTAAGGAGCTAGTTCACTTGGATTTTCAGGTTTTCCTTAAAGGACTTTGAAAGGTTTGATGAATTTTGACAAATGCACACACCCATATACCCCATAATCCTAGGAAGATATAGAGCATTTCCGTGACTCCAGAAAGTGCCCCTGTATTCCTTCTCGGTGAGTCCCTGTCCCCATCCAACACCCAGGGTGGTCACTGTTCTGATTTCTGTCACCTGCCTGTTTTAGAACTTCACATGAATGAAATCATTTCAGCATAGAACAATATTTGTTTCTTTTTCTGAAAAATGTATTTGCTACTTTATTTATAAAATTTCCATTAGCCCGCACTGTTTTGTTAAGACCCGAGGAAATATCTGTTCAAAATCATCTAGTTAAGCAGTATTAGTTTAACTTTAATACATAGACATAGTCCATTATAGTAATTGAATACCTTACACAATACAGATATAATTATCTTACTTCAGAGGCTTTGTATTTAGCTGAAGATTATTCATAGGCTTCATTATTATTATTTTGCTTTTAAATGGGTACAGTTTACATGTCACAATTAAAATACAAATGCCAGAGATGATATGACCCCTTTGAACACATGGCTTAGGGTCTAGCTGTTCTTTGAAGAGGTAGGTGAGACCCTATGGCTTCCCTGTAGACATAGGAAAAATGACTGAGGTTGACTTCTTTCTGGGAAACGAAATATTTTAGAAATTCATATGTGTTACTGTTTGCAAGACTGTATGTCACTGTGTACTGAACTTTATAATCATTGGTTATATCTGAAGTATAGCAATAATTTATTTTATCTGATTTTTTTAAAATAAAGATTATTTATTTAACAGAGAGAGAGAGAGAGTATAAGTAAGCAGAGAGGCAGGCAGAGAGAAAGGAAGAAGCAGGCTCCCCACAGAGCAGGGAGCCTGATGTGGGACTCAATCCCAGGACTCTGGGATCATGACCTGAGCCAAAGACAGCTCCTTAACCGACTAAGCCACCCAGGTGCCCCTGATATTATTTTTAAATGAAATATTTTATCACCTGCTTAATAGAAAACCCATATTTTTTAAGTCTACATTGGAATAAATGTTATTGTAAATCATCTCAGTGACAACGAGTAGTATGCTTAATGCATCTGGGGAGATACCAGGAAACTAAACTATGCACACCCTCTCTGCAAATGATGTCTTAGGCTACTCTTTTGGAGGAAAGGTAAATGGTTATTGGAACCCAATCCCTGTTCCACCTTAAAAGTGTAGGTCTCACTAAAGCCACAGGAAATGACATATGCACACAGTTATGTCCCAATCTATGGATTCTGCAAAGAAAGCTGGTGCCTCATTCCTACTTTCCCCTCATGTGTCTTCTGGGTCTTCCCATTTTAGGCTTCAAGGCTCTCTCCCGAACCCCAGCCGTCATTGCCTTGGTGGTCTTGCTTTTGAGTGTAGTAGTGCTTGTGGCCATCACAGTCATCCAGTTTCACCACAAAGAGGTCCTCCTTCCAGGACTGAAGGTAAGTGTGAGGGGATTAGCACTGAAAGGATGAGCTATGATATCAATTATTCTAAAGTCATGAGTTAGAAGAAAACCCTTTCTCCAACTGCCATGGGGCAAGACCCAAGGGAGAACCCAGGGGTCTTTGGTGTAAGACCTCAGGGAGGAGCTCTGGACATACTGGTTTTGTGATGTTTGACACTAGAAAATGTTAATGGTGACAACTTCTCTGAGAACTATGTGGCCTTGCTTTGACTCCTGACTGCTAGAACCAGAGCTAGATTTTGTAGCCAAGAATTGCAGATGGCTCCCAAAGATCTACCAGCTCGTGCATTCCTCCAAGACTGTACAACCCTGCTTGTAAGTGGGAACCAGGAGACCCAGGCTCCTCTTCTGGCCTAACCTTATAAACAAAACATCAAGGACTTGAAAAGGTCTCCTTGAGCTGTATTTGTGCTACCTCTCTTGAGTCTAGAAGTGTGCCATGATCCCTCTAATTCTTCCCCTCGAAAAATTACTGAGGATCTTGTGCTCAGTTTCAGAGGCTACTCTTAGCCCTTGATAAGTCAGTCCCCATGGGGCCTTTCAGTTGATGTCTGATGGTCTGAAAACCATGTGTGTCACCCCAGCCTTGGCTGCTAGGGTGAGGGGAGGTGATCCCATGAGGGACTTGTCAAATGAAAGAGAATCCTTTGGGTAGAGTTTGGCACACTTTCTGTAAAGAGCTAAATAGTACATATTTTAGGCTTTGAAGGTCATTTATAGTCTCGGTCATGTTTCTTATTCTTCTTCTTCTTCTTCTTTTGGTCTTCTTATGATTCTTTAAAAATGTAAAAACCCTTCTTAGCTAGAGGGTCATGGGATCCAAGGAATTCAGCTCTTATTTGAATCTCATTTATCCTTTGCCCTTGACCTCATGAGTACTTTCTACATCTTCCTGCTCTTAGTGACTGTTCAAAGGCTATATCTGAAATAAAAGTTTTTAAAGTTTTTAAGGAGAAAAAAGAAACGAGTATTGCCTCAGCTTTGTGGGCAAGTTTGACCTACCATTCTGAGACTGCTCTTCAGATTAAAGTAAAATCTCCCATAGATAATGGCATTTGGCTCTTTTATAGGACATTTTATTTAAGAATCTCAACACCCTCCCTATGAATAACACAAAGAAAAAAGAAAAAGAAAAAGAAACCTTATACAACTGTCCAGTGATGAGGAAAAACAAATTATCTGGTTGTCCAAAGACATTCGCCAAGGCCTAGAGAAGCCATTGTCCCAAGCTCCAGGCACTGACTTCTTGTCATTCTATATTTCTATATTCATTATAGAAAATCAGGATTGCAACTGGAAGTAACACCATCTCGTTATACTTTGTAAACTGCAGTTCAGTTTAGGGAACACTTTTCCCTGAATTCTCTCATGTGGTATTATCTGAATTATCTCAGATGAGATAATTCCCTGAATTCTCTCATGTAACTCTTGTGGTAGCTATAGCAGGGGACAAAGTAAGCATTGTCACTATCATCTTGCAAATGAGAAATCATAGGTTTGACCAGTGGATGGCAGACCAGAAATGAAAACTTGTCTTCTTGTTCCCAAAGCCTTCTTTTTCTTCACTCACCTCTCTCTTCTCCCTGATCCTCAGTTCAGAATAGGGGACCCAGGAGAAGGTACTACCTCTGACAGGGGAACTTGTCCTCTTTTGCACAGGTGGGAAGGTAGGGAGGTTGGGTGTGGATGCAGGAAGTTTTGCTGAACTGAGGGATGGAGGTATCCCCCAAATGAAGCTAATAGCCCTCTTAGACCCCAGAAATCACTCTTACACCCCATATTTCAGAGGAACCAGCTCGAGTTGTATTTCAGGGTTATCTCTCTCCAGAGCACAAGGGATGTGCCCACCCAGAGCCATGCTTCCCCCTCTAGAACAACTTGTGGTGCCTGGGACTCCAGAAGCCAGGGCCTTTGTGGGCCTCCTCCAGAGGACTGTCCTCACCAGTGGTCTGAGGGGTTGCAAAAGAGCAGCTCTTTGCAGCGAGTGTAGACAGAGCAGAGAGGTGGAGTCTGAGCCGTCACACCTTCTACAGGCAATGTGTAGGTGCATGAGGCTCTTTATTCTGTGGATCTGGAGCCCAATCCCTGGAGCCCAGGGATGAGGACAGGTGGAAGTTGGGAGGGAGAGCAAAAGTCTGCATTTATAAAATTTTCCCTACAAAAGTTAGGGATGGGCTGGTTAAGGCAGTTGCCAGCTGCTGGCTTCCACTTGTTCCAAGAAGTAAGGGGTAACTCTTCTGTTCATACTGGAGGGACATGGAGGAATTGACAGAAGACTAGAAGGGCAAACTGAGTAGAGAGAAGTAGACCCCAGCGCAGTAAGGAGACTACGGCTGAAGGAGGAGAACGCACATGTTTCATGCTCCTGGGTCAGGTGGGTTCCTCTGGTCAAAGATGTGAGTAAAAGTAGGCCATCTGGGAATGACCCTAGGAAGCATAGGTAGGGGGTGGGAAGGCAGCTGGTGGAGGGCCTGCCACCCAGTAGGTGACCACTGGAGGCAGCGAGGGCTCAGTTCTGCAGAGGATCTCTGGGAGCCAGTACAGAATCCATCGCAGGGTTGTCCTCTACCAAAGGGTGCCTAGAACCACTGCCTCACAGGTATCCCACTCGAGGACATACTTACACACTAACTTCTGCTAGTCATTGGTTGAGCGGCTGCGCCATGGAAGACATTCACTCCTTAGTGTTTCTGGCACATTGTATGCTCAGGTAGGCTCAGGTCCCCGGAGAAAGCCTTTAGGCAGGTGGAAAGTGCATGGCTGGGCATCACCGTGCTAAGGCCTGAGGGATATGGTCAGGGAACCCTCAGTGACTATTCTACATAGATATGATTATTTTTATCCTCATTTTGCAGATGAGAAAATAAAGGAACAGAAAGGGCAGACAGTTTCTCATAGTTAAATGGACTGGAAATAGCAAACGTGGTGCCCAAGGAACAAAAGAGAGCAGAGAATGTTGGCCTTAAGCAAGGGTTTAGAAGGATCAGAGGACACGCCCTCACCCATTAGCACACAGTTCAAAGAGGGGATTTTTGATCTTCTCAAATTCTGCCGCCAGGTCCTGGTCACAGCTGTAGGGGACAGGAAGTTGTAGAACATTGGAATACTGGCTCAGAAGACCAATTCTGCTTAATTGGGTGGATTAAATGTGAGAAAAGACAGATGTTCTGAGCCAGTGGAACCAAGAGCAGAATGGCCACTTGAAAGAACATTCCACATGTAGCTCTTTTCAGAGTGAGGACAAGCCTCTTTTTTTGTTTTGCAGTGTGTGCTAAGGGTGGGAAGGGCAGTTATGGGAGTGAAGCTGAATGAATACAAGGGCTTTTAAACTGTTCTGTTTATGTTTCCATTCCTTGAAGTTTGTTTTGCCTTGGTGTGCCGCTGACAGTTGGTTATGAGGGGACAGCTCCACAATGGCCTATCTGAGGGGCCCTAGACTGCTCCTTAAGACCCTAATCATGATAATTGGCTCTTAAGTCCAACCTTGGCCTACCTAACCTTGGTTTATTTGAGTTGAACAGCAGAACTATTAAAACTTAGTCAAGGATCGAAGTGTCCCCAATTCCATTTTCATTGTTACTGGTCTGACCTGCCCTACCAGCCTGAAGAATAAACATGATGGCATCACTTTTCTTTTTCACTCAGGCCCCCACTTGCTTTATTGTCATTAAGTCTAGTATCATCCTTTTGAGACCTTGTCCTCCCAAACCCCAACCACAACTGTCTAGAAGCCCTATGGCTTCCCAGTCCAATACACTCGGTATCCCATTGCCATTGTCCCTTACAGCCCCATGACATCATTATTGAAGAGGGGCCTACATAGTCCCTCTCAGGTCACATTAGATCCCCATGTTGGGTCACTCTCCCATGCTTGGCCGTTACCTTCCAAAGCACAGCCACAGGACCAAGCTTGCTAAAACCGTTCCCTTCTAACCCTTATTGTTTCTCAGGCATCAGCCTGGAGCTCTGGTGCCTTGCGGCCCTCCCTGGTTTACCCCTTGGAGAGTGAGAGTTAGATAATTGGTTTCCTCCTTTCCAGAAAGATGCAACTCCTTCATCACCTTGGTCCACCTCCTCTCCAGCCAGATCTGCACACTACTCAACTACGAGTTTGCTTTTGAGGGACTTTATGTCTGAACAAAAGATCTGTGAATGCACACCTTATTATGAAACAGTCAACCCTGGTAGACCTGGTTTCCTTGGAACTCAGTGAAAGCATGGCGGCTCTGTGAACAGGATTGATGTTCTGTTCGACTCGGGCTTGGGGGCAATTATTTACCTCTGTGAGCCTGTTTCCCCATCTGTCAGGTGGGAATGATGACAACACCTGCCTTCTGAATGCAACACTAGAGCACTTTGTGCAGTGCCTGACGTATTATAAGTACTCAGCAATTGTTTATTACTACTATTCCTATTATTATGCTAATAGTGATGATGATGATGATGGTGATGGTAGTAAATCTAAGAAAGCTGATCTTATGATCCTTGCTTTTGTTTTGTTAGAAGCTCACATGGTCCTTGAGTTTTGGATTGTGCAGTTCATATAGAAGGCTGTTTCCTTTTGGTTAACCCACTGAGTATGTCTTCAGTTCCACATTCTAGCCATATTTTTTTCTTGCCACTGCATTGGACAGAGGGTAACTTATTGCTTTCCATTTAGCTGAACTGAATGAAATTCAGTCCCCACCTCGTGCCCTCCACTGAACCACATTGAGTGTCACTGATCTAGGCAAACGTGCTCTGAAAACTGGCTAAAGCCAATTTTCCCATTTTTGAAAATGTCAGGGGATGATGGTGGCTACTCACTCCTTCTGAGCACATTGGCAGGTGCCCAAGGGGTAGCCATTTCTCCAGGCTCCTTGTGAAATGTCTCTGGCTGCTCCCACCGTGATAAAAACTGGATCCCAGCTGGGATGAGGATGAGAATGAGAATGGCCCTTCTTCCTCCTTTCTGATCTTGGCCCAGCAGCCCCAAGTTCCCTTCACAGGGAAAACACACGCTTTGTGAAGTGTTGGGTTTCAGAAGATATGGGAAGGGTGGGAACCTGTGGAGTGGTTGCTCTTGTGTGTGTACTCCCTCCTCTGGTCAGCACCAGGTGTGGAGGGGCCGGGGGAGGGGCGCCAAGGGGTCAGCGGCAGGTGGGAGGGGAGAAAGTGGACTGGTAGGGAGGCAGATCTCTTGAGTGCCTGATTTCCTTCGGCTCCACCTGTGTGCTAATCTCCTTGGTGAGTCTCTGCCCAGAGCAGGCTGTGAACAATGCCTCCCTTGTTTGCAGGGTCTATCGTGTCAAGATCCCTGTCAGCGTTCATCAGATTGAAGGCTGAGATTAAGAGGCTGTCCAAGTTCAAATACCAATGGACACAGGATGTTCCGTGTCAATATGATGGGGAAGCTGTGATTGAGGAGCTGGAACAACATGTTTTTATTTGGTCCCATTTCAAACGAAACAAGTGCTTGTTAATAGTGGGAAGTTGGAACCCTCCCAGATGTCTAGAATCAGGGAATTGGTGAAAATGATGATATCAGTATTTTTACTGGCAGGGAGAGATGTGCATGATATGCTTATTGAGTAAGAAAAGAGCATTGGAAAAGACTATGTACAGTGTAATCCTGTATCAAATTGAAAACATATGTCTAGCCACATATTCACATGTGTAGCAATAGACACAGAAGGCCGGTAGAAAAGATACATAGGAAGATGTTAGAACAATGGTGGGATTTGAATTTGAGGGGTGTTATTTTCTTTTCTTTCCTCTTTTCCTTGCTTTGTAATTTTATTTATTTTGCTTTATTAATAGGTCTTTCTATATAGCCTGTACTTATTGAGCAAACATTGAGTATCAGATGTTTGGCCTCCTATGGACTTCTCAAGGTTGAGTTGTCTGAAGATAAGGAAACCCATAGAGCTTAGGCCTCCTACCCAGGGTCATAAAGCAAGCATTCACCTGAGTCGCCCTGCCTCCAGAACCCAAATTCATCTTCCTCACTGAAAGGAGCAGCCTAACCCAACAGTGGTAGAATGGGGGAATTGCTGTCACCCAGAAGCCTCTGCTGCCCTGGGCTGACTCCAGGTCCAAGCACTCACAGACCTCAGTCAGCATCACTCATTCTAGTCCCCATAGAATGTGTATGCTCATTCCTGCTCAGGCTTGATGCAGGGCCTGGTCTAAAATGACCCTCAGGGGACACTCCCTGGTGCTTCCCTCTAGCTGGAGAGGTGGTCCAGGGCTCCTAGCCAGCAATCCCCAGTACAGCTAGCCCTGGCAACACCCTGTCTGTTCATGTACTATGTTACCAAAGTGGGACAGTATGTTAACATTAGTTTGTATCGTGGGGCTTTTCTCCTTAATTACGAATACTTTTCTTCTGAGGGTTAATACAGGTATTGATGTGTCTCTCCCTTGTGATAACTTCCTGTGTTCATTTGGGCAGCAGGTGACTGACTATTTATTTCCCTCCTGAGACCCAGGTGGCTTTTGTTCCCCACCTCAGAGGTCTGGGTGAGAAAGTAACTGGGGATGGGCAAGATCCTTGGAGTGCTGATTTTCAACCTTGGCTTCATACTGGGTCACCAGGAGAGCTTTAGAAACTGCCGATGCCTTTGTCCACTCCAAGAGTCTGATTTAATGGGTCTGGGATGGATCTCAGAACTGGGGGTTTCAGAAACTCCCCAAGTGATTCTAATGTGTGGCCAAAGCTGAGAACCAGACCCCACCTGGTCTGGTGTTCACCTGACCCACCTCATCCCATCCCTTTCCCCCACAGTCCAAGGAGACAAAGTTGGTTGGTTTGGAGCAAATCATTTTTTCCCCTTGGTCAGCCCCTACCTAAATGATGGGGCGTGGATTAAGCTTATGAGAGAATTCGGGGTTCTCAGTTACCCATTGGAAAGGAGTTCTCAGAGAAGCCCAGCCCATTTCTGACTCTCCCTTTCCCCTTTTGTTCAGTACGGAGTCGTGCTGGATGCCGGGTCCTCTAGAACCACTGTCTACGTATACCAGTGGCCAGCGGAGAAGGAGAATAATACTGGAGTGGTCAGTCAAACCTTCAAGTGTAGTGTCAAAGGTAAGGCCCAGAGTGTGTGCAGGAGGCCCATAGAGAAGCACGGGAGAGTCCCAAGGGCCTTCAGAAGCCTGGAGGGATCCCAAGAAGCTGCCTGGAGGCAGAGAATGAGAACAGGACGGGGCATCAGGAACGTAAGCAATCCTGCGCTAGCGCCTCATCCATTCAGTGACCTCGGGCCCCTCGCCTCCCTTCCCTGGGCTTCAGTTTTCTCATGTCGGAAACATCACAGTGCATGGTGTGGGATTTGACCCTGCCACACTTGCAAGAATGAAGGCGGTGGAAGACACATGTCTCCAGGGTCAGAACCAAGGACAGCTTATTGCTCACAGTAATAGCATTTTCTTGAGCTGGTTCTCTAAGCCTCACTTTGCACAAGATGATGTAAAGAGGGCCAGATAGTACTTGCTCACACAGTGAGTCGTATTACAGAAGACAAACCCCGAGATTAGGGAATCTGAAACATTTATAATACCTGCCTTTTGATCTGGGGAAGAACACTACTTCTATCTTCTGAGTCTGCTTATTATGCAAACATCCTTGAGAATATTATCCAGAACAGAGGCAGTCAAGCTCTCTGCTTATAAGATAAGCAGAAAGATGAGCAAGTTGTGGAAAATTATATTCCAGTAGGGGAATTGTGTTCTAATTGGCTGTGTATATTGGGAGTGGTGTGGTAGAAAGAGATGGACAAGGATGGACAATACATAAACAGATGGGTATGGTTCTATTCCAGTACAGCTTGATTTATGGACCCTGAAATTTTGAAGTTCATATAGTTCTCCAATGTCACAAAATATTGTTTTAATTTTTCCTTGTTATTTAAAAATGTAAAAACTATCTTAGCTCACAGGATGTATTAAAAAAAAAAGATAATGAACCAGATTTGGCCTGTGAGATGCCAACCCCTGAAACAACATTCTCGGCATCTCCACAACAGAGCCTGAATTTTATATTCACTGTTCTCTTGTTTTTCTTTCTAGTTTTGTCCTTACACATTTAGTTTTTCTTGTTCTTTTTTTAAAAATTATTTTTATTAACATATAATGTATCATTTGCCCCAGGGGTACAGGTCTGTGAATCATCAGGCTTATGCATTTCATAGCACTCACCATAGCACATACCCTCCCCAATATCCATAACCCAACCAGTCTCTCCCTAGTTTTTCCTGTTCTTGAAAATGGAATCAAATATGTATTTATATAAATGAAATCAAATATTTATTCTTCTGTTATTTGCTTTGTTCACTAACATTGGGTGTTTAAGATTCATCTACATTGATAGGAGTAACTGAAGCTCATTCATTTTTCCCTGTGGGACATTTGTATATCCATGTTTATGGAAAGGGTGGTTATAAATAAGGTTGAGTATATTTATATTTTATTTATAAAATTACAAATTATAAATATATTTACATATTTTATACTTATATTTCGTATACTTATGACCATTTCTATTTTTGTGAAGTGCCTGTTCATGTCTTTTGCTCACTTTTCTTCTGAATGCTTGATTTTTTTCTCATTGACTCATTGGAGTTGTTTATAAATATAGTAAATCTGAGCGCTTTGTTGGTATTATTATGTTGTCATCCTATCCCCTTACAGCTCATGATTCGTCTTTCTAAGTCTCTTCATTGTGCCTTTTGATGAACAGTTCTTACTTTTTATGTAGGAATAGCTATCAGTCTTCTTTATGATTTGCTCTTTTGTATTCAAGATATCTTTCTTAGCCTGAGGTCATAAAGATATTCTTCAATCAAAGTTTTATAATTTTGCCTTTTATAATTAAATCTTTAGTACTCATAACAAACCCCAGTTAGTGATTGTGTGTATGTGCGTACTTTTTTTTAAAAAGCCACCTTCTTAAATTATGCTTAGTGAAATAAGTCAATCGGAGAAAGACAACTATCACATGATCTCCGGGATATGAGGAGGTGGAGATGCAACGTGGGGGGTTTGGGGGGTAGGAAAAGAATAAATGAAACAAGATGGGATCAGGAGGGAGACAAACCATAAGAGACTCTTAATCTCACAAAACAAACTGAGGGACTGGGGGGAGGAGGGTGGGGAGAGGGTGGTGAGGTTATTGACATTGGGGAGGGTATGTGCTATGGTGAGTGCTGTGAAGTGTGTAAACCTGGCGATTCACAGACCTCTACCCCTGGGGCTAATAATACATTATATGTTTATTTAAAAAAAAAAAAAGCCACCCTCTTTAGAGCATCATGATCTCTGACTTGGTGTAGAGCTTCCTGACTAGTGCGTCCTGAATCTGTTAACAGGCATACCCGTGGCCCATAGGACAAGAGGTTAGAGACTCTGGACTGGTCTCCCCAGCCCCAAACAGCTTCTTTCATTTACCTCAATGAGCTGCTCAAGTGGCATGGAAAAGCTGGAGGGCAGAATTAGCCTTTCCTGTAGGGAGACTAACAGACTTCTTTGAATAACAGAGTGAGTTCTGATCATCTGCCCTTCCCTGGAGGGCAGCTAGGAGCTCACCTACCCGGTACATAGGTGTCTAGGTTAGGTTGTCAAGAAGCTGATTCTGAGCTAGAGTTTAGGATGCAAGACAGTTATTAGAGATCCACACCTGTGGAAGAAAGGACGAAGAAGGAGGATTGGTCAGAAAGAGATGTCAAACAGCCACGGGGGCATGACCAAGCTTCAGCTGATCAGAGTTATCCGGCATGGGCTGAGTTAGCTAGACTGTGATACCCGTGTTGCCATCAATTGTTGGATATTGCCATTCTGGGAAGAGCAAGACATTGAGCAAGGCAGCTCTCTGCAGCTGAGGCAAACCACGCAGGAGATGACAGCTGAGACACTAAGTCTTTATTGGAAAGGGCATCTGCTTGGCGTCTCTCCGGGCTCCACACCACAGGGGACTTAGATGTCTTCTGAGTACTGTTTGCATTGTTATCCACAAGACACAGGTCTTGCTCAAAGCTCAGTCAGAGATTCCATCTCTGTTGTCCTAACTTCTGAGTCATTTCCTTACCTTAGGGCATGAAAGAAGGCAGCAGGATACTCACTTAGAAAGGTGAAACCAGCCACTTCAAGAAAAGAGGGTAGTGTAGGATAATAATTAATACCTCACATCACCCCTCCTGTGTGAGCTCTGGGGAAGTTTCTAACCTCTCTGTGTCTTGACCTCTTCATTTATAAAATAAGCATAATGAACAGTAACACCATCCCATAGGAATCATTTGAAGAATCAGTGACATAATATACATAAAGCAGGTGGCAAATGCAGGGCATACAGTAAGCACTCAATTAGGTGTTAGCTATTATTATTCCAGGGGCAGCATACTTTAGAGCTCCTGGTGGATATTCTTGCCAAGAAGTTAGTCTGTCCCAGATCTTTCTTTAGACCCAGAGAACAATTCAGCCAAGTCAGTCCTGGTTAGGGGGAGATGTGACCTTCATGGAAGAACACAGGCAGTCTGTCAGAGGAGGGGGCCCTCGGCCACCCTGGATGTGATTTAGGGGAGGGCAGGGTCATGGAGCCCACACCACATCCAGAAATGGGTCTTCCCTTTGATCGCAGTAGCCTCAGGGATCCATATATATACTCCAGATGACCAGAAGACCACAAACTAAAGCTCAAAATACAGAATTAAAGTTTGGCAAGTGTTGTCCCCTTGAAGACACGTGGCTTCTCCAGGGATAATTTAGGTTTCTGGTTTCCCAGCTGCAAATTTCCCAGGACTCCCCTACCTTGGCCAGTCTGAGGGGGTGATGAATGCTTGCTTGCCCAGTAGTGTTTCCCAGATACCCAGGCTCTTGGAATTTTCTTTCTTGATGGGGGTGAAAGGGCCTTGGTGAGTATCATCAGTCCTCAGTTATGCTGTTTTCCTGAGGTCACTGAGTGCTGCCTTGGGTGCTGGTCCCCAGGCTGGCGTCCAGAGCTCTGGCTGCATGTTGTAAAGCCATTCCCTGGAGGGCACTGGGCCCCTCCATGCCCCTCATCTCTTTCATGGTGTGTGGTACACATGGCTGGTGCTGCCTCCTCCCACAAAACTTTCATGTGTTCCCTTTAAACCAGTGGTTAAATATCTTTAAACTCCACTAGAGCTTAAGTGTAACCATCTCCTCCATTGAAATACCTTGAAGTTGCACTGGGTTCCAGACCACTATGGTGTTGAAAGCATCCTTTGCTTGGGCACCTATCTTCTGCTTCTGTCCCACCTCGAGTAAGGTTCAGTCATCTGTCAGCCATCTTTCCCCAGATTGAAAGAGTGATTTCAACCTTCCCTTCTTGGGGTTGTGAATCCTAGGATCCTGTGAGCCTAGACCCCAATCTTGTCTTTCCTTTAGGAAGCTTATAGGACCTTATGCAAATAGGTCTCAGATACCCCAAGTTTTGACATTCCAGCAAGGCCCCCAACCAGTCCCTTTCCAGAGACTGCTCTGGTGAATCAGATTGGACTACATGATCCCCTTAGTATAGACATGCATGCTGGTTTGAAAATCTCCTTGACCGACTGATTCATTTATTTAGTAAATATGTATTGATTATCAACTGTTTGCTGGCAACTGTTCTTGACACTGGGAATTCTAAAGTGAAATATGTGAAGTCACTACTATTGTAGAACTCACATTCGAATCAAGGAGATAGATCATAAAAGCATATATAACATGTCGGGAGAAGTGCTGTGAAGAGACATCAGGTGAGGTAGGTGGACAGAGAATGGTCATGCTCTGTTTGGAGGGGATAGTTAAGCAGAGGCAAAAGTGAAAGGAGAGTGTGAGTCATACACATTTTTGAGGGAAGAACGTGCTGAGCAGGGGGCGTGGCGAACAGAAAGGTTGGGGATGGAAGCTGCTCAGCATTTTCTAGGAAAGCCAAAGGGACCAGTGTGGCTGGAGCAGAATGAGTATGAGTAGGAAAGGTGAGTGGTGAGGCCAGGGCCATGGTCAAGGCCAGCTCAGAGAGAGCCCTTGAGAGCAGTGAGAGGTTTGACTTGTACTCAGATGCATCTTCTTCAGAGTATCCTGGGAGGTCATTAGCAGATTCTGGTTAAGGAACTAACATGGATAGGACTTATACTTTTAACAGAGCACTCTGGATGTGGAACATGTAGTCGGAAGCTGAGATTAGAAGCAGGGAAACCAGGGCTATTAGAGCAGTGCACATAATGATGTCATAAACTTAGAGCGTTATGGTGGCCTGGCTGAGACTGTGTTTGTCAGTGTTGGGCGACTTGGCTTCCCAGGGAACATTTAACAATGTCTGGGGACATTTTTGATTGTCACTACTGGGGTTGGTGGTACTGCTGGCATCTAGTAATAGAGACCAAGGACACTGCTAAACATTGTCCAATGCACAGGATGGCCCCACAAAAAAGAATTATGCGGCCCCAAATGTCAGTGGTACCGAGATTGAGAAACTCTGATCTAGAACAGTTCTGGGGAAGGAGAGAATGAATGCTCAGATTTGGGAGCTGTTTTGAAAATAGACCCAACTCGGTTTTATGAAAGATTCAATGTGAGACGTCTAAGTTGGTGATGCCTGAGCACCAGTTCTGATCTGAGCAACTGCGTGCATGATGGTACCACTTCCTGAGAGGTGAACACTGGAGGTGGGTCAGCTGGGGGCATGGCAGGGATTAAAGAATTTGGTTTTGGGGCACCTGGGTGGCTCAGTGGGTTAAAGCCTCTGCTTTCAGCTCAGGTCCTGATCCCAGGGTCCTGGGATGGAGCCCCGCATCTGGCTCTCTGCTCAGCGGGGAGCCTGCTTCCACCTCTCTCTCTATTTGCCTGCTTCTCTGCCTACTTGTGATCTCTGCCTGTCAAATAGATGAATAAAATCTTTAAAAAAAAAGAGAGAGAGAATTTGGTTTTGGGCAGATTAAACTGGAGATGCCCCCATAAATCATCTAACTCCAGGAACAGCAAACTTTTTCTGTGAAGAGCTAGATGATAAGTATTTGTTACCTGTTGGCCATATGGTCTTTGTTGTAACCATTCAGCTCTGTCACTTTAGTGCAAAAGCAGCCACAGACAATGTGCAGACAAATAAGCATGTACATATATATGTTTCAAGAAAATTTTATTCATGGATGCTGTACATAGGGTCCATAATGCCTAATGGGATATACCCTAAGGACAAAAAGAACTTAAAAAAAAATCTTAAACTGTTTTCAGTAACCATACAGTTGGTGGTAGTGCTGGTATTTTCATACTAAGATCGTTGTGCATGGGTTGTGAAAGAAGCAAGTGAGCTTTTCAGTTGAAGTTGCTGAGAAGCAGGATTTCGAGCATAGGAGAAAGAAGGTCAAGACCAATGTAAGTAAAAACCTGTAGTTTTAAAGTAGAAGTACCAATAAGAGTTCATGATGCATTTTCTCTTGAAACAAAGTCTTTCCTAGGTCTGTCCTCTGAAAATTCTTGCTTCCAAATTTCAGACACTAAATACCATACTCAAAAAGGAAGAAGCCAGTACTCCTTGGAGAAATGGCTGATTCCAGAGCTGGGGCAAGAAGTGTATAAGATCACACAACTAATATCAGAGAGCAAAGAATCTCTCAAAGTTTTCTGGGACCACATCTAAAGGACTCAGGGCACATGTTGAAGAGAACTCCACTGGCCAACAGTGGGACCGTTAATAAGAATAACAGCAATGAATCGAAACACATCAAATATATCTTCAAATTCATATGTTCCGGGGCGCCTGGGTGGCTCAGTGGGTTAAATCCTCTGCCTTCGGCTCGGGTCATGATCCTAGAGTCCTGGGATCGAGCCCCGCGTCAGGCTCTCTGCTCCACAGGGAGCCTGCTTCCTCCTCTCTCTCTGCCTGCCTTTCTGCCTAGTTGTGATTTCTCTCTGTCAAATAAATAAAATATTAAAAAAAATTCATATGTTCCTAAAGATATACAACAAACAAATAAAATCCCTCACTGAATAAATTAGGAGGATAAGGGACATGCAATCCCTATTTCTTAAGCTGATGAAGGAGAAGGATTCAAGCACTTATCCTGCCTTCCCTGTACAAACTGTACTGTAGAGTTACCAAACAGTTGACCAGAAAGAAGTTTTCCTCTTAGGAAAGCATTTGGGTAATAAGTGAAGCAAGAAAGATGGAAGTAAAACATCACCATTTCATAAACCCTACTGGGCTAATGAGTCCAAGCAATGATCTCTGAAGCCTGCTCACAGCACAAAGAGAAGTAGCCAGATGTGTGTGCCTCAGACTCAAGTGCACACTAATCCCTATAAATTACTGCTTCTGAAAAAGTCCAAACCTGAATCTGACTGAGCCTCTGCATTTGATTACCAATTTATAGGAAAAGCCGGAACTCAACAGCATGTTACGTGAACCATTGGGATGCGGTCAGCAAATTCTAGCCTGTGGGAAACTCCATAAGACAAATGAAATTGCAAGGAAATTTTTTTTTTAATCTCAAGGGAAAAATAAAAAGGGAGGATGGAACTCATGGATAAAAGAGACTTAAGAAACATAGCAGCCAACTGCAATGGATGGAATTTATTTGGACTCTAATTCAAACAAACTGGTTGGAGAGAAAGAGAGAGGTAGGGGGAAGGTGGGGGGAGGAAAAATATGAATATGGAGAAAATGTGCACCTTCACTAGAATTTGGTTCTGTTAAAGGATTCTTTTTAATTTTTATAGGCATAATAATAGTGCAGTGGTTATAATTCTTTAAAAAAGAATTCTTGCGTAACTCTACTTTCAGTTCTTTCTGTGACCATTCATTTCAACTTCATGGAGATTTCTCTTTTTTTTTAAGATTTTATTTATTTATTTGACAGATAGAGATCACAAGTAGGCAGAGTGACAGGCAGAGAGAGAGAGAGAGGAGGAAGCAGGCTCCCTGCTGAGCAGAGAGCCCAATGTGGGGCTTGATCCCATGACTCTGGGATCATGACCAGAGCCAAAGGCAGAGGCCTTAACCCTCTCAGCCACCCAGGCACCCCTTCATGGAGATTTCTGACCTAACTGAGGAACTCCGTCATGGGTTTGTCTGGGTTATATGTCTCTCTAGGTATGTTACTTCTTTGGGGTAGGATGACGTCTTGTTAAATCATATATAGGTATACCAAAATGTTTCCTGAAGACAAATCATGACAAGATTCCTTTATTCCCTCTATGTTTGAACACATGGGACATAGGTTTGAATTTTTGTTTCCTTTTTTCTATTCCACCTTGCACTATGTCTCTAAACCTATTTGGTGCAAGTTCTGTCAAGAAATGAACTTCCCAGAGCTCCTGGCTGGCTCAGTTGATGCAATGTGTGACTCTTGATCTCAGGGTTGTGGGTTCAAGCCCCACATTGCAGGTAGAGATTCCTTAAAAATAAAATCTTTCATAAACAAAACAAAATAAAAAACAAGTGAGCTTACCAAGGCAAGTAGTGTGAAAGGAGACTAGAGAAGCAAAAAGCCATTAAGATGGATTATTTCTGAACAACAGCAACAAAAAGAAATTTTGTCTGTTAGTGAAACATACTGAAGTGTTTAGGGAATGAAAGGATACCATATCTGCAGTTCGCTCTGTGGGCAGAGAGAGACGAAACAAGAGTTGATCCTTGTGGAAGCTGGGAGATGGGTGCAGTGGGGTTCCTTATACTCTTCTCCTGACTTTTAGTTATATTTGAAATTTTCATAATGAGACCTTTAGTTTTGAGTTTTGAGTTGAATCATCAATGTGACCACATGGGACTTAACATATCCACCTGTTTTCAACCCCCCGTACTCAAAACCATTAATTTCCAAAGTTGATTTGTTTTCTATTTGGAAGTTGTACAGCTCTTGTTAGTTCCTGGGAATGCTAAGAAGTGGTGACTGCTTTGCTTTTCAGGCTCTGGGATCTCCAGCTATGGGAAAAACCCCCAAGATGTCCCCAAAGCCTTTGAGGATTGCATGCAAAAAGTCAAGGGACAGATTCCAGCCCACCTCCATAGATCCACCTGCGTTTACCTGGGGGCCACAGCTGGGATGCGCTTGCTGAGGTAAGGTCTGGAATGGCCTCAAGGAGCCCATCTGATCAAAATAGCCAAGAATGTGTTGAACCCTGCCAAGAATGTAACTCTATTTCTGGGAACGAATCCGAAAGAAAGAAGCCCATATTCCGCCATAAATGTAGGCTTCAAAAGCTGGGAAATTTTCAGGCTTTATTTTAACACCCAGAAAGAAATCATTCTAAAATGGATTCCCTCCCCGTTGGCGATTTTCCTGATAACTCTGGAAGAAAGGAAGGTAATATGGAATCTCATGGGGTGTACCTCTAATTCTTTAGAAAAGTGAAAATTGTTTTTCATGCCTGGTCTTTTGATACCTGTGTGCAACCTGCTGCATTGAGTGCAGCCCATATTTATGTGGCTTCTACCCATCTGCACAGTGCCACAGGAATCTGCGGGAAAACAGCGGAATTTCTGCACTTTACCCCAGTCAAAGTCTTTGGAGCTATTAGGAAACTAAGAGCTCATTTCACTCAATTAAGAAGATCCTTCTAAATTTGTAATGATAACTTTCAGCCCAGTTGCACTGTCTTTGAGAGCCCATTCTGGTTTTTTTTTCCATTTTTGTATTTCCTTGACCTTGAAATAAAAGAAAAAATAGTTTTTAAAACAGCAAACTTAAATCTACCAAGGGTAGAGGCTGCTCCAAACTTTGAAAATAAAGCTTTAGCCCCCAAAGATGACACTCACCCTGCCTCAAAGCCACTTTGTCTATGGTGCCAGTAACATAGAATTATACGTGTGGGCATGAGGAAGATACACAGGAACAAACAAACAGAACCACTTCAACATGATCATTAAAAGAAATCAGGGAGCACCCTCAATTGGATTGGGCCTTTTCTTTGTGGTTTTTCTCTCCTTGTTTCTATTCCTATGTCCTGGTTGACCAAGCAGAATGTGGGAGAAAGTTGGATTTCTTTGCTCCCTCTTGGAATCTGCAGTGTGTTTCAAAATTATTGTGTTCACCTGAAATAGAAATGATATAGAAATTCCTTCCTTCTGCCTTTTCTTTCTTATGCAGACAAAGCACCCAAATTTTTCTTAATTGCTTTTTCTCTCAGTCCTCCCAGTAAGGAATAATTGAAAGACTTTGTGATTCATAGCCCATGACAAAACCAGGGACTAGGAAGTGCACCACTTGGGAACACAGTGAACGTCCCATTTTAATAAATTAAATATTATCTCCTCCTTGTAAAACATTCTGATGGTGATCCATTCCTTCTAAGGAGCTAGCTG
Source organism: Meles meles (assembly GCF_922984935.1). Taxonomy (NCBI): domain Eukaryota; kingdom Metazoa; phylum Chordata; class Mammalia; order Carnivora; family Mustelidae; genus Meles; species Meles meles. The sequence continues at coordinate 29,624,276 of NC_060069.1, read as the reverse complement.
ACATTTTAATTGCTAGAAAAGTCAAATATAAAAAAAAAGAAATAACGAGAATCCTCTGGGATGGAAGCTGATAAAACTAGGAAAACTCTCGAATTATTTTCTGAGCAGTGATAATTTGCTGCGGAATTAGCATGATCTTCTGGTTGTGACGTGGTTCGTTCTTCTTGAGCCAAGAGTGAACTGGTACCCTTGGCTTTCTTAACCCACTGATGAAAGGGAAAATAATCTCCCAAGTGAATCTTCTTCCATAAGGTAAAATGGCAGCAAATGAATGTTATAATGTTATATCATTGGGTGACATAGGAGTGCTGTGTTGCCACTCTCCTGTGGATTAGCACACTGATGGATTTCAATCCAGTGACAGCCATGAGGGCCATCACACCCCTCATGATGAAGCCCTCCCCAGGAGCAAAGCAGGGACTGCTAGAAACTCAATCCTCTTCCTTCCCCCCTCCTCCTCAGATCCCCCTTCCTTCTGGGCTGCTGAGAGCTCCTTTATGTGGTGCCCCCAGGACATTATGGCTTCACCAGTCCCCTTTCCTGTGCTGATCTGAGACAGAGCAATGGTGGTTAAGCAGAAGGCTCTTTTGGTTAACTGGTCGTTAGAGAATGGGATGGGCACAGGTGAGGGAGGAGAGGATGAGGGATATTTTTACTCTAAGCTATTTTTCTGATTGGCAGTTTGACAGGTAACAAGGGCATCTGCCTTCACGGATGCCTAGGAGGCTTCAACTTGCAAAAGGGTTGCCATTTTTGCATGCATCTGGAAAATCGTCCCTGCCAGCAGACAGGTGGGGAGGTTTACCTTTTCACCTGAGTGAGATGACTTTAAGACTCTCTTGTCCAGGCACTCAGCCTTTTGTGTTCTGTGCCTTGCATAGGTTACAAAATGAAACAGCAGCTAATGAAGTCCTTGCAAGCATCCAAAACTACTTCAAGTCCCAGCCCTTTGATTTTAGGGGTGCTCAAATCATTTCTGGGCAAGAGGAAGGGATATATGGATGGATTACAGCCAACTATTTAATGGGAAATTTCCTGGAGGTGTGTGAAAACAAATGCATGGTTTTTAATCTTGCTCTTTATCTCGTCCCCCGTGGGTGGTCACTTAAAGCAGAGGTGCATGCTGACAGGGGCATCTGTCCTGTGTCAACCCTATCACATAATGCATTAAAGAAACACCTATGAGACAATAGCTAAGAAAAGACACATTTGGCTGGGGCAGAAACCTTGCATCATAAGCGGGACCAAAGCACACAGGAGAGGGAATATCATCACTTCACTAGCTAATAGGAAATTGGAGGTGGGAAGGGTCTAAATCTAAAGCCTATGGGTCTTTTGAAAGGTAACTGGAGAATGACCCTTCCCAAAGCTTCACAGCCCTCTGAAATTTCTGGAGACCTCAGGCTTCCCAAGTCACCCTGTGTCCCCAGGTCCCTTACACTGCAGTCCCCACATGCCCTGCCCCTGTTCAAAGGAATGCCAACTCCAAGAGATAATCACCATGTTACAGAGGGCATAAACCATATCCAGCCCAAGGGCTCTTTTGTTCCCCTTCAAATATACTCTTAAATTTTAATTAATTGCCACAAGTAATATTTGGAAATTTCATATAAAAATCCACATTTCTAGCTTATCCTGACCCCACACAGCCCCAAAAGTTGGAAGCACTGGTTCAATGGACTCACATTCCGCACGACAATAACTGGAACAGAGTGTAGCTCATGTAGTCCCCGATTTGCCACAGTCCTCACCATTTCTCGATTGTCTACACCTAATCTTCACTCATTTATGTTGCCTGCCCAGCCTCTGAAAGCATTTGAGTTCACCACCCTTGAAATAAAAGACAGATTTGGCCCCCAAATGTTCCCCATGTCATACTTCTTAGCAATAAGAGATGGGTCTTGGGTGGAGAGCCTTGGGCAGACAAAGATGGTGCCTCTCGACTTTTCTCTTGCTTCCTCTTCCCACTGTGCAGAAGAACCTGTGGCATATGTGGGTGCGTCCAAATGGAGTGGAGACCACAGGTGCCCTGGATTTAGGTGGCGCCTCCACCCAAATATCCTTTACGGCTGGAGAGAATGTAGGGCTGAACACCAGCCACATCACGAAAGTGTCGCTGTACGGCTATGTGTACACGCTCTACACGCATAGCTTCCAGTGCTATGGCCGGAATGAGGCTGAGAAGAGGTTTCTGGCAATACTCCATCAGGTACCTGAGCCGGGGTGGGAAGGTGGGGTGTCTTGATGGGAGGGGGCCTTGGCTGCTGGGGCCTGTCCTTTCCACTCCAGTTAGAATGTGGATAGAAACGAGAGCATGTTCCAGTTTACTTGTGGGGTCCAAGCTCTCTCTCTCTCTGTTGTATTGACCACTTCCAGTGAACTTGAGTCTGAGGTCTAGGGAAATTCCAGGGCACCAGATGTTTTATAAATGATTCAAGACCTGGGATCCCTTTAAGGACACAATCTGTTTTAAACCAATAGCTAAATAAGCCTGGGAATTTTGCAACTCCCCTGAGTGCAGAACAAATAATAAAAGTGGTCCCAAGAGAAATACTTGCTGACAGGGGAAAGGACCGAGCCTTCCCGGGGCTCAGCGTCCTTTTAGATGGGCCTATATTAGGCAGGTTTGATGCCCTTTATATGGTGGGATTTTGAGTAACAGAATTCCATCACATAGGTCAGTAGCTCACATGGTAAGTGTTCCACGTCCCAGATGGCTAGTTCAGGCATCAGCTGGAAGGCTGCCACTGAGGTCAACTCAGGGTTAGGGTGGTGTGTGTCAGCAAGCACAAGCTCCATGGATGCGACCTGAGACCCCAAACCTTAGTGATCTGGGGGCATCCATCTCAGACATGCATGGCTGAGAAAGGAAAATGAAAGATGAGGGGAAGGGACTTTGACCACCTAGAGGGGCAAGAGAACAACCAGAGGCCACAGATCCTGGCGTTTGGTGGGACCCAGGGGCAGGGGACAAGGGCTGGGCCAGCCTGTGAACATAGTGGGTACAGCACCATAGGTTAACCCCCACCCCTCCCACCTAATCTGGCAATAAAGAAGGAAGCAGTGTTTTCCACACCACTAGCCTGCGGGGGGAAATGGTCTGGCTCACCAAAGTGCCATCAGCAACACTTACATCCTCAGACTCCTACATTTACCGAGTTGTCACGCAGGGCTGTGTGTGAGAATTCACCCTCCAGATCTGGCCCACCCCAGACGTACACCACCTCCCCTTGGCCAAACCAAACCCCACAGGGGACCCCATCAATCCTCCCTAGCAAGGTCTCCATAACTACCATTCCTCTGGCTGGCTCACTCACGTGTGTCGGCCAGTATGCTTCTTTCCAGGACAGAAGTTCTGGAAACACCTCTTTTCTCCATCTCCTTTTATTTCTAGCAATGCTTAACGCCCCTCCTTCCAGCTCTAGTCCTGACAAGGATGGAGGGCAGGGTCTCCTCTGAACTTGAAACAGGAGGAAGGGAGCAGGTGAAATCATCCTTTTCCCAGGGTGAGTGAAGGTCAGAGAAGCTCACCTCTTAAATTTGGCTGGCCCTGAGGAATGTTTGTGTGTGTGGTTTTTATTTTTATAATGATTATTAAAGCGCGATTATCCAAGAAATCTGTAATACAGACGTGAATACTACACCTGTCTGAGGTCTCATTTGGGTTTGAGAACGTAGATGTGAGCCCAGGCCTGGGGACAGAGGAGGGAGACCCCAAACTCTACTGTGGCCAGTCAGCTCACAGGGACAGGGGCAGCTCTCCAACTTGCCTGGTAATCTCTGGACACCTGAGAGGGTGGTTCTGCCCTCAAAGCCTTCTGACTCAGGTGAGGAGAAGGATCCAGGTGTACTGAGGATCACCCACAATTGCATGACCAGACTTGCCTGACCAATACTTTCATGTGCCAAGTATGTGTTACCAGGCCCCGACTTAGAAGGTTCACAAAGATGACTGCATCGTGAACACTACTGGCTGAGTAAATCCTGCCAGTCTGGGTCTGGTTTCCTTATCTGTCAGAGTGTGGGGAGAATGAGTTATAACCCTTGCAAACTGTCTCTATATGAACAAGCCTCCAGTTAGCCCAGTGCTGGAGTCTCGGACAGCCTGTTGGACACTAGGGACATGCATTGACTATCCTGCCTCCCCTCTTTAAGGAAGTTCTTTCTTTTGTTTGTTTGTTTGTTTGTTTGTTTGTTTTTTATTAAAGATTTTGTTTATTTATTTGACAGAGAGAGAGATCACAAGTAGGCAGAGCAGCAGGCAGAGAGAGAGGGGGAAGCAGGCTCCCTGCTGAGCAGAGAGCCCGATATAGGGCTCGATCCCAGGATCCTGAGATCATGACCCCAGCCAAAGGCAGAAACTTAACCCACTGAGCCACTCAGGCGCCCCATGTTTTTAAAATAAGACATGTTGAATGAAAAAATTTAGAAAAAGCAAACACAAAAAATATAAATAATAAAACAAAAAACCCTAGAATTAACCACCTTAAGCGTATGGTTGCATTTTTCTTCCAGTTCCTTTTTCATGCATGAATATGTCAATTTACAAATTTGGCTTCATATGGTATATATAGTTTTATATCCAGCTTTTCCTTTTACCTAACCTACTATTTCTTTTATCTAAATATTCCATGAGCAGTTTCCTATGTTGTTCAAGATCCTTTGAAATCATTATTTTTATAGATACATAATATTCCAAGTACTATTATTTAAAAAGAAAAATTGTATTGGTCCTTTCGTTATAAAAGAAAGCACATTTTTATTGTAAAAATGTCAAGCTATGCCAAAAATGTATTAAAGTAAAAATGAAACACTCTCCAACCCTATTCACTAAATGTCTTCACTGTTCACAGATTGATAACGTCGTGCTCTTGACTTTCCAGATTGATAGCTAACTTATTTTCTTTACCCTTTAGTATTTCACAGTTTGTCAACCATTCCTATCCTGATGGACACCGGGCTATGTCCTGTTTCGCTGCAGCAGTAATAGGCCAGTAAAGCTTCTTGTGCATATAACCTTATGAACTGGTGATTTTGCTTCCGTAGGATAGAATCGAAGGATAGGTATATTTTTTATATAATTGGACAAATACGCAATCTTCCAACAAAACTAATAAACCACCTTGGGCATCTGGGTGTGTCATGGTCTCAGAGTCCTGGGATAGAGGCCTGTTATCTGGCTCTCTGCTCGGCGGGGACGCCTGCCTCTTTGCCTACTTGTGACCTCTCTTTCTGTCAAATAAATAAAATCTTAAAAAAGAAAAAAACCCATCCAGACTCCCACCAACAAAGTTGTAATGACTTTTTGCAACCTGATAATTTCAGGGGTTCTGAGACATCCCACTAATAAGTCCTTGGATAAGGAAGTTCTGTTTCTAGATTTCCTGTTCTGTTCATCCATTTCTCCATTCTTGAGCCAATTATTCTAGTTGCAGTGGTTTGTTTTTCTGGTCTCAGACATTTATTCTGAACTTCAAAATCATTTTAAGCAGTAACAGGAAATTTTTTTTCATTGAGATTATGATGGTAGTTGCATTGACTGAAAATGAATATGGTAAAAAAAATTAGCTAATCGATGATATTATGAATCCCCATATAGAATTATAAAATATCCTTCCAATTATTTATCCTTGGTTTGTATCCTCCAGTAAAACATAGTTTTCATTATTGGTCCTATACCTTCCTTTTAAATTAGTTTCCTGGTGTGTTCTTTTAATAGTTTCCATCACTATTGAGGATAGTTCCTATCACTATTTTTTCACTTTTGATGGGATTTATCCTAAGACCAAGTTATGCTGCAGTTTTCCAGGGGAATTTTTTGCCCTCAATCCTAATAGTTAACCCTTTAGTACCAGTGCCATGCAAACACTAATTTCAGGGGAGATTTGTTGAATGTTGAGGTCCTGAGCAACTTGGACCATTGGCAAATTATATTTAAAGAACGAAATCACAATCATTCAAACTCCAGAAAGAGTACAGAAATGATCTTTAGGGTCGCCTGGGTGGCTTAGTCAGTTAGGCATCTGCCTTCATCTGGTGCCACACTCAGCAGGGAGTCTCCTTCTCTCTCTGCTCCTCCCCCTCCTCATGCTTGCCTGCATGCACGCTCTCTCTCTTTCTCTCAAACAAATAAATAAAATCTTAAAAAAAAAAAAAGAAAGAATCTTTACTGAGCTTCTTCTATGTTCCAAGCCAGAAATAATTGATATTATCTTGCTTCTCCTCTAGGCCAAGCCAGAAGCAATTTATTTTATGTTAACTATTTAAAAAGTACATCAGATTTGGAAGGAGAAATTAAATAACCAGTTGATTGATTTCTACACCCCCAAACCAATATTTCAGCCATAGGGTGACCCTGGTGTGACATGTTACAGTAGACATAGCAATTTTTGAAAATCATGGGTTTTTTTTCATACCACTGAAGCAGAAAGAAGCCTCTTTGCTGCCTCCACAGAGTCAGTCATATTAAAATATTCTAGAGGATTGTCATTAGAGTTACATTGAATGAGTGTTGGACTTCTTTAGGCTTATGTGTGGAGTCCTGTCACTGGCCTTTGTTAAATGATTCATTACTTCATTGTGTATCTCAATTTCCTACATCATTAAATTGAAAGACTTAGAATAAGTATTGTCCGAATCAAGACTTTACAGCAGGAGATGCTTAGTGGCTTTGAAATTGGACAGAGTTCAAATCCAGTTCCCTGGAAAAGGGAGTCCATAAATAGAACCAAACACGCTTTGGGATTTAGCATAAGATAAGAAGAATAGGGGCACCTGGGTGGCTCAGTGGTTTAGGCTGCTGCCTTCGGCTCAGGTCATGATCTCAGGGTCCTGGGATCGAGTCCCGCATCGGACTCTCTGCTCAGCGGGGAGCCTGCTTCCCTCTCGCTCTCTCTGTCTGCCTCTCTGCCTACTTGTGATCTCTCTCTGTCAAATAAATAAATAGGGTCTTTAGAGGAAAAAAAAAGATAAGAAGAATATTTTTCACCAGTACATAAAATATTGGGTAGTCATTTGAAAGAAATGAAGTCAGGTTCCCTACTACAATCTTTACACCAAATAAGTTACAAATGGATCAAAGATTTATATGTAACAAGGATATTTGTTGTAGCCTTGCTTATAATGGCAGAATGATTGGAAACCATCTAAATACTCATCTTCATATTTCTTATCTAAGGAGTCTCCTCTGTAGTTTATTTGTACAGTGGAATGCTATGCAGCCTCTAAAAGAAGAGGCCATTTTATATGCACAATGGGAAAGATGAGAAAGGTATATATATATATATTTTTTTTTTAAGATTTTATTTATTTATTTATTTAGTCAGAGAAAAAGAGAGTGCGAGCACAAGCAGGCAAAGTGGCAGGCAGAGGCAGAGAGAGAAGCAGGCTCCTTGCTGAACAAGGATCCCGATGTGGGACTTGATCCCAGGACCCTGAGATCATGATCTGAACTGAAGGCAGTGGCTTAACCGACTGAGCCACCCAGGCGTCCTGAGAAAGGTATATTTTTAAGTAAGAAAAACAAAGGGCATAACTTGATAGAGTAGTACCATTTATTGTTTTTAGAAAAAGGAAGAGGGAGGAGAAGAAAAGATATTTGCGTATGCATGCAAGAAATATCTCTGGCAGGAAATCACAAAAATTGGCAATCATGGTTACTTCTAGGGAACGGATCTGGTGACTAGAAGTAGTTGGGAGGGAACCTTAATTTTCATAATATACCTATTGGTAACCTTTTGGATTATTTTCTTGGGTGGATAGGTAATACTCTATTAAAAATGATCAATTAATCTAGGGGACACCTGGGTGGCTTGGTTGGTTGAGCAACTGCCTTCAGCTCAGGTCTTGATCCTGGGGTTCCAGAATCAAGTCCCACATCAGGTTCCCTGCTGAGAGGGGAGTCTATTTCACCTCTGACCCTCCCCCCCCCAATTCTCTCCCTCTCAAATAAATTAAATTAAATCTTTTTAAAAAAATGATCAATTAATCTAAACATGTCTTGTTTTCCCATCCAAATGGATTTCATAAAACCTGCTTCCCAGGACTGTCTTAAGGGGTGGGTCAGATAATGTGAAAAAGGACCTGGCATCATGCCCAGTGCAGGTTCACCCACACCCACTGGAGTTGCCTTCAAGTGCACACTGACACAAAATGGCATGTTTTCCATCCATGTCTCTCTTGGCATGGGAGGGTAGCAATTGTAAGGATTTGCAAGAGGGAAACACTTTGGCCCTCCACAGAAGAGTGGTTTCTGACACCTCCCTCTTGTACCCACAGAATTCTCCCACCAAAACCAGTATCATCAACCCCTGTTACCCTCGGAATTATGTCACCAACCTCACTGGGGGCTACATATTTGACAGCCTGTGCACAGCAGACCTGAGACCTGTAAATTATGGCCCGGATGACATCATCACTTTTGAAGGAACTGGGGACCCATCATTGTGTAGGGAAAAGGTTGCCTTCCTGTTTGACTTCAAAGCTTGCCATGACCAAGAAGACTGTTCCTTTGATGGGGTTTATCAGCCAAAAGTTAAAGGGGCATTCGTGGTAAGAGCAAAAACCACCAAAAGTTTCCCTTTCTTCCCCATTGAAGATTTAGCTTTCCCCTTTCTGTTTCTCTTCTGCTGCCCTGTTTGCCCACTTTCTTATTCCCCACCCCGAAAGCTCCATAATGTATCCCGTTCTGAGAACTGACTTCCTTCTCTGCAACTCCCTTCCAGGCTTTTGCAGGATTCTACTACACAGCAAGTGCTTTCAATCTTTCAGGGAGCTTTTCCCTGAACGCCTTCAACTCAAGCACCTGGGATTTCTGCTCAGCGAGCTGGAGTCAGGTCAGTATTTAAAGGGAAAGGGGCAGCATCCCCTGTACAACACAGTGAGCAGAGCCAAGTGTATTTCATTTGTGTGTGGGTGTGTGTGTGTTCCGAGTTTGGACTTTATGCTGTTGTGCTTTCACACATCCACAAAATGGGGTAGTAAGGGAACCTGTCTCGTACCTGCATTGTGGATGAATATTCTGACCACAGGCATGATGGTTACGACAGCATGTGGTGTACCCCGTACTGCAGAGGGGTATTTTTGTTATGATGTGGTACAATTGGATTATTTTATGGTGATGGTATTATGAAATTCTACAGGATGAGATTCTTAAAAATGTGTTCTGAAACATGCGCTGTCAAATATGCCTGCTTCATCTGTTTGGAACCTCCTCCTTAGCTCCCGCTGCTGCTCCCCAGGTTTGATGAGGTGTACGCCCGCTCCTACTGCTTTTCAGCCCACTATATCTACCACTTGCTTGTGAATGGATACGGATTCACTGAGGAGACCTGGCCCCAAATACATTTTAGAAAAGAAGTAAGTCAAGGCACAGGTTGTTTTCTCCTCTTCCTCTCTAAAGGTTTGTGTATAGGTGCAGAAGAAATGTAGATGTTTGGAGGGTATTGGTGATTTCAGTTTGCTGGGGGGAAGCTGGAGAGACTGGGGTCCCTTGTGAGCTTTCCAGAGGGGATGGTGGAGAATCCAGAGGAGGTGTCCCTGGGGGACCCTTCCACATGGGGGAGGGATCAGAGGCCAAGAGCTCACAGACCCTGAGCTCCTTGAGCACAGGACCTGTCTCATTACCTTCCGCACAGGAGCGAGAAGATAGAAGGTGTTTACTGAATGTTTGTTGGGTGTATGGATAAATATTTTAAGGATCAGCCTTTTCATCAGGAAAAGAAACTTTAAATAGGGCAGTGATTCTTTAAGAGGCTGGTAACTGCTGTCCATTTTACACAGATGTCAGGGTAGCAGAGAGTATGAGGGATTTACAACAGCATGAAGTAAGGAATGTGCCTGAGGTCACTGGATTTACGGTCAAGTGTCCAGGGTGGCCTGAAGCTGGGATCACCAGGTGTCACCAGGTGGCTCTTTGGCCGGTCACCCTCCAGGCTTTGTTTTCAGGAAGGACTCAGCCTTGCTGATATGAATCCAACTTAGGTTCCTCAGGTTCAGGGAGAATTTTCTCATCTCAGAAATAGCTGATATAAAGCCTGGAGTCCGTCTGTTTGATATTAGCTTTAGGAATAATTAGATTAAACCAATCAATAGCCAGCATTAGGCCTGTGACTGTCTACTTTTACATAAATAAAATTAAGTCATCTACAAAAAGCTAAGGCTGTCTGGAGACATACAAGGACTCTTGGTGGCATGCACTCTCTAAGCTTTGCTTCTTAATGAATCTAATTAGCAGGAAAGTACATTATGAGAACAGAAAATGATGTTCCCTTGGATACCAGTTTGGATACAGAATTCCAGCTTTCAAATCCTTTTCCTTTATTCATAAAGAAGTTTATATACAGCCAAATCGGTATTCAAACATGAAGGCCTAAAAAGACTTAGAAGATTTGCCACATAGGGATGCCAAAAATATTTTTGGAGGAAAAAAATCAAATAAGAAGAGGAATAAATCCCGAAAATGTTATAAAAATATAGGCAGAAAGAATAAATGATGTGGTGGCTTAATATGTGTATTTTAAAAAAGGAAAAAGAAAACTTAGACTAAAGAAAAGTAAAAGATTCCATCCATAACAACCCAAAATTCGAAGATATCTGATATCCAGTGTGAAGGGAGCAGGGTAAGGGGTCATAAGAGTGGCCTAAAATGCTCCCTTTGTAAAGGCAGACTTTATTTATATAACACTTTTAAGGCAAGAAAGGAAAAAAATATAAAAAAAGGAAAGTAGCACTAATTAAAAGTTTAAAACTAAGATATTAGAAAGAAGTAGTCCAAATATATCAACAATCACAATAACATAAATGGACTAAACCTACCAGTTAGAAGACAGATATTTTCAGACTGGATTGTTAAAAATCAAGCATATGTTGTTTGTAAGAGAAACCCTTATGTGTTAAGGGTAAGGACATGGAAAGTTTGAAATTAAAAAAGAAAAAATTAGGAACGCCTGGGTGGCTCAGTCGGGTAAGCGTCTGCCTTCTGCTCAGGTCATGATCTCAGCGTCCTGGGATTGAGCCCCACATAGGGCTCCCTGCCCAGCGGGTACCCTGCTTCTCCCTCTCCCACTCCCTTGCTTGTGTTCTCTCACTGTCTGTCAAATAAATAAATAAAATATTTAAAAAATATATACATATATTTATGTATGTATGTATATAAATATATAAATAATTTAAAAATTAGCTATCAGGCAAACATTACCCAAAAGAAAACAGTATAGCTAGTAGCTATTTAATATTGACCAAATAATCTTTAAAATAAGGAGTATCATTCAAGATACAGAGGAGTACAACATAATGATACAGAATTCCTTCTGAAGATGACAAATTTGAAACATTTTTTATGTAATAAAACAGCCTCAAAACATGGAAGCAAAAACTGATGGAACTTACATAAGAAATTGACAAAGTCCGTTTCTTATTTAGACTGACCCCTGTGCTTAGAAACTGGTCCTGGGTTCAGTAAACAGCTCGTTACCCTCTTTCTTTAGCCACAGACACTTTTGTACTGGACAGTAGAAAAACTCCCACTGTTATTAACTGTGCCATCATCCCACTTGGCCGTGACGAGGTTGTGAGGACTCTGACGGTTTTCTCCACAGTCTGAGGGTAGGGCCTCAGTGACCTGGATTCTAGCCCAGTCTCTGCAGGGTCTGAACTTGGGCAAGTCTTTGACCTTAGGCCACAGTTTCTGGTGGGTGTTTCATGAGGATGACAGTGGTGTATGTGTGTTATTCCTGCCTGGGGCCCTACCCTGAGAACTAAGCCATCTTTCTACCATACAGGTGGGGAACAGCAGCATAGCCTGGTCTCTGGGCTACATGCTCAGCCTGACCAACCAGATCCCAGCTGAAAGCCCCCTGATCCGCCTGCCCGTGGACCTGCCTGCCTTTATGGGCATCCTTGCCTTCTTCACAGTGGTGGCCTTGCTGTGTCTGGCATTTCTGGTGTATCTGTATGCTTTGTCCAGGAAGCAGAGGCGCTCCCAGCATGCCTTTGACCACACAGTGGATTCTGAGTGAGCTTTGTGAAGCAGCTTCCAGAGCCTGAGGGCTGCCCAGAACCAGCCTGCGCAGCACCAGACAATGCAAGCAAAATGTCCACCTTCAGGAAATGCACCTAAAGTCAAATACCTAGGTCCTGTGCCTCTCCAAGTCTGATTTATGCCAAAGAACCTCTTGGGGAGTCCCCCAACTGTTCTGGGTACATTGCTTCACCAAAGACCCTACCACCCACTTGCTGACCTGTTGGGGAACTGAGAAGAGACCTGCCTTCAAGGTCAGGCTCTTTATTCCAAGTGCCCTAAAGGAACAGTGAGTTGAGACTATGACAGTTTGATGTTGAAGCATTGACCTCAGGGTTCAGTTTGCATTTTTCCTTCCTCAGAAATGCCGTATGCCTCCTGGCAAGTTTGGAAACTGGCAGGCGGCCATTAAGCATTTAACACAATTAGATATGTTGTGTTATGGCTTCCTCCCATTGATTCTTAACTCAAGACTTGGCAATCCCATAAGCATTGAGCTCCCTCAGACTAGTAGAATAGAGTATCTGGGGAAGAAGTTTCCTTTACCCCCATGACAGTAGCCATGGCCAGGCTCTATCTTACAGGCAGAACCTGAAGGACAGAGACACATAGAAAATCTCCCCAGAAACTGCAGTCCATTTCCAGAGTGGTATTTGCACTCAGGGCCCTGGTCAGTAGATTGCAGCCTATGTGTATGTCTTAATTCTCACCTGCCCTTCACATGGATGGGTCCTCTCATAAAATCCTAGTGAGGCTATCACGTAGCAGATCTTTTTGCCTTTGCTAAGTTTTTGCTTAGGGCTCTTTCTCCACTGACAGCATGGTGTGTATGTTTTGCCCACTGTTCCCACAAGTGTACTTGATGCCGTCCTGAGATAGCCTTGCTGACCACATTCCTACATGTGATGAGAAAGAACTCCAGCAAGTCCAATGGGGACAAACTAAAAATCAACATGATTTAAGATTGTTGTTGGTTAGCAGAATATGGAATAAAGGACTCTTATTTTGTTTTGACTTGAAATGTGTGTGTTTGTTACCTTGCAAACAGTATTTTTTCTCCTAAGGACCCAAGGTGGTATTTATGAGAATAAGTTCTTAAAATGAGGAAAATTTTCTTAGGAAATCTTTCCTAGTGAACTAAGAAAATTATGCATTTATCATCTTTATTCCAGAGAAGTAAAAGTACTTCATTTTGATAAAACTTTGGCTCCTTGAGATAACTGATTCAAACATTTCTGTATTTTATCTGACATTCAAAACTTCTGTGAGGTACAACCTGCCACTCAGATCTTGATTCCCAGCCAGAATAGCTGCTTCCTTCCCGAAATGCACCTTTGCTCACATAATTCTCCCTACCCTGCCTGTGGGCCATCCTCCCAAACATCCAAGTAATGCATATTTCTCAAGGCCTAATTTAGCTCTGCTTCTTCCACAAAGCCTTCCTTACAAACACACACACACACACACACAATGATCTACTGGACCACCTTTTAAAAACTGGTGAGGAACAGGCGCATCTGGGTGTCTCAGTCATTAAGCGCCTGCCTTCAGCTCAGGTCATGATCCCAGGGTCCTGGGATTGAGCCCTATATCAGGCTCCCTGATCCATAGGAAGCCTGCTTCTCCCTCTCCTACTCCCCCTGCTTGTGTTCCCTCTCTCTCTCTCTCTGTGTCAAATAAATAAATAAAATCTTTATTAAAAAAAACTTGTTAGGAATAAATAAATACATACATAGATACTAGTTAGGTAAACTCTTATTTATCTTGTGTGTACATATGGCTTATTTCTAAAATAGATAGTAGGTTACTTAAGGACAAATCCCTTTTGAATTCCATTCATCCTCATTCATTCAACAAAATTCTAAGAAATACCTACTAAGGGCCTAACACCTTGCCAGATGTGATCTTGGATTTGGGTAAGTGAATATGATATATTCAACATATTTGTTGATTACTGTTATCTCCATAAAGGAAAGAAGGGTGGACAATGAAGTATGGAGATATCAGATAAAAATAGCATCCAAATCACCAAGAGTTTGCATGAAAAAACAGATATGTCTGTGCAGGGAAGAGGGCCAAGATTCCATGAAGGCAAGTCATAGTCAATGTTTCTAGCTGATTTGGGAACTTGGAATGAGCTGATGAAGTAGTTTGGGTTTTCTAACATAGATCAAAGTATTCTTACCAAATAGATCATTGTGAAATCTGCAGGCAAAGTAACATATCTAGTAAGACTATGGTAAGCAGAAGTCTAACATGGTCCCCATCACCTTGCCCCCTAGTGTTACTGGAGAGATTATGTCGTTACATGGCAAAAGGGATTTGCTGGTGTAATCACCAATTAGCTGACCTTAAAATGGAGAGATTATTCAAGTAAGCTTTTCCTCCTCACATGAACTCTTTAAAGGCAGAGGATTTGCTCCAGAAGTCAGAGGGATTCAAAGCACGAGAAGGATTCTTTTTCAAAGAATTTATTTATTAATTTGAGAGAGAGAGAATGAGAAAGAGCATGAGAGGGGAAAATGTCAGAGGGAGAAGCAGACTCCCTGTGGAGCTAGGAGCCCGATGCAGGACTCAATCCCAGGACTCCAGGATCATGAACTGATCTGAAGGCAGTTGCTTAACCAACTGATCCACCCAAGCGCCCACATGAGAAGTATTTGATGTGCTGTTCTTAACTTGAAGAATTAGTCCAAATATATCAATAGGAGGAGGCCAGGCATAAGAGAACCCAAGAATGGCCTCAAGAAACTAAGAGAAACCCTTGGCTGACAGCCTGCAAGAAAGCAGGGGCCTCAGTCCTACAACTGCAAGCAACTGTGTTCTGCCAGCAACTTGCATGCACTTGAAAGCACTGTTACCCTGAACTTCCAGTTAAGAGCTCCACCAGGTTTAACACATTGATTTCAGCCTTTTGAGACCCTAAGCAGAGAACCCAGTTGAGCCCACCCAGACTTCTGACCTCTAGAACTGGAACGTAATACGTGGGTGTTGCTTGAGGCCACTAAGATTATTTTAAATTTGGCAATTTGTTAAATAGCCAATAGAAAATTAACACTACAGAACCCAGGCCCCGAGCCTTCAACCAAAACAAGTGCTTCCATTTGAAATATGAGGAAAGATAAAAGTGATGAGGTATCACAAATTGTGTCTATTCCTTACAATGACCATGCAGGAAAGGCATGGACTCAGAGATAAAATAACTTGCCAACATCAGCCAGCTAGGAAGTGTTTTTGGAGGGGGAGACTGTGAGTTGAGATTCTGGTCTGGTTGAATCTAAAGCCCATTATGTCTGTTACATTTCCTGTCGCAGGAAAAGGCAGTATCACATGGCAGATAGGAGGTTGGCTTTAGAATGTCATTCACATGCAGAGATTTGATTTATGACATGTCAGAGAAGCAAAAAAGATGTGGGACAACTGGATTTCCATATGGAAAAAAAGGAAATTTGATCCCCTTCCTCACACCCTTTTCAAAAATTACTTGAGGTCAAACACCTAAGTGTGAAAGATAAATGTATAAAGGTTTTAGAACAGAAAAGAGGAGAAAAATTTTAAGATCTTGAATAAGAAGGGTTCCTTAAGCATTACACAAAACACATAAACCATAAAAGAATATGTGATACATTTGATTACACTAAAATTAAGAACTTCTGATCCTCAAAAACACCATTATAAGGGTGAAAAGACAAGCCACAGAATACAAGGAGGTATTTGCAACATACCTGATATAACTGACATAACTGATAAGGGACTGGTTTCCAAATTATATGGAGATTTCTTACAAATCAGTGAAAAAAAGGCAAGTGACCTAATTTTCCTAAATGGGAAAGAGCAGTGAAAAGCCATTTTACAAAAAGGAGAAATCTAACTGTGCAATAAATATAGAAAGGTGCTCGACCTCATTCATAGATCAGGGCAATGCATATTAAAACCATGATAAATTAACATAATATACCCATTGTTTGACAAAACTAAATGACACTACATGTGGGTGTGGGACAACTGGAACTCTTGTGCAATGCTGGGGCGGGGATATAATTTAATGTAACATTCTGGAAAACTGGCATTATCTAAAAAAGTTGAAGATATGCATACCAAATGACTCAAAATTCCAGTCTGAGGTATACACCATAGACCTACATATTCTAATGTACAACAGGCTACATGCCTAAGGATGTTTTTACCAGATACCTATCGCATAAAATGGTAGAGTATACAGGGATATATCTGTACTAGAAAACACCATACAGCATGAAAACAAAAGAACTGCAAATCTATGCTCAAACAGATCTTGCCAAGGTGACATTGAGGATAAAAGGCAAGTCACAAAAAATACATATACATATAATTCCATTTATACCAAGTTTAAAAACAGGCAAAACTAAACAAGGCAAGCAAGGAAATTATTACTCTTAAATTTGAGGGTAGATGGAGATAGTGTTTGGAAACAGATGCTTGAGTGTCTTTGTGTGCTAGGGCCACCATGACAAAGTACCGTAGACCAGGTGGCTCAAACAATCCATATTTGTTTTCTGACAGTTCTAGAAGCAAGGAAGCCTGAGACCAAGGTGCCAGCCAATTCAGTGCTTGATGAGAGCCTTCTTTCTGGCTTACAGATGGCCAGCCTTCTTCCTGAGACTCCCTTGGCCTTTCTTCTGTGCTTCTGTGGGGAGAAAGACAGTGAGATCTCTGGTATCTGCTCTTTTGAGAGCACCAATCCCATCATGAGGGTCTGACCCTCAGGGCTTCATCTCATCCTAATTACTGCCTAAAGACCCATTTCCAAATACCATCACAGTGAGGGTTAGGATTTGATATATGAATATTGGGGGATACAAACATTTGGTCCATAACAACAGGATTTCTGGGATGACAAGAATGTTCTATCACTAGCCAGCAGTTATAGGTGTTCCCTTTTTCCAAACATGTATACGTTTTGTGTATGTTTTATATAACATTTAAAAAATAAAATTATAGGGGCATCTGGGTGGCTCAGTAAGTTTAAGCGTCTATCTTTAGCTCGGGTCTATCCCAGAGTCCCAGGATAGAGCTCCAAGTCAGGCTCCCTGCTCATTAGGGAGTCTGCTTCTCCCTCTCCTTCTGCTCCTGCTCGTGCTCTCTCACTCTCTTAAATAAATAAATAAATAAATAAATAAATAAATAAATAAAATTTTTAAAAATAATCTCTGTGCATTGATTTTATATCCTGACACTTTACTAAATTCCTGTAGAAGTTCTAGCAGATTTGGAGTGGAGTCTTTTGGGTTTTCCACATTAAGTATCATATCATCTACAAAGAGTGATAGTTTGATGACTTCTTTGCCAATTTGGATGCCTTTAATTTCTTTTTGTTGTCTGATTGCTGAGGCTAGGAATTCTAGTGCTGTGTTGAATAGCAGTGCTGATAATGGACATCCCTGCCGTGTTCCTGATCTTAGCAGAAAAGCTCTCAGTTTTTCTCCATTGAGAATGATATTCGCGGTTGGTTTTCATAGATGGCTTTGAAAGTATTGAGGTATGTACCCTCTGTCCCTCTTATATGATCTCCCTGTTATGAAGAATTTGAGAGGCAATGTGGGGGGTTTGGGGGCTAGGGAAGGAAAAAATGAAACAAGATGGGATCGGGAGGGAGACAAGCCCTAAGAGACTCTTAATCTCACAAAACAAACTGAGGGTTGCTGGGGTTGGGGGTGGGTAGGGATAGGGTAGCTGGGTTATGGACATTGGGGAGGGTATGTGCTGGGGTGAGTGCTGTGAAGTGTGTAAGCCTGATGATTCACAGACCTGTACCCCTAGGGCTAATAATACATTATATGTTAATAAAAATTTTTAAATTTTTTTAAAAAGACACTAAAAATTTTTTTAATAAAATAAAAATAAAATTATAGATCTAGGTTAACTCAAAGACTTTCTGCCTTTATGATCTTCATAAAGCCTTTCAGTTTCTTTGAGCCCTGATTTCCTCATTCAGAAAATAAGGATAATTCCTACCTTATGGGATGGATATAAGAAAATAGAAAATTTAACACATAGCCAGTGCCTGGCACAGAGTATAGCCAATGAATACAGGTCGAAAAAGTATTTCTTTCACCCATTTACTTATTCATTCATTCACTCACCATACATTTTCCAGAAGTCTACCAGCTGCTGAACGCTGGGCTGAGTGATTGAGGTGGTAGGAGAAACCAAACTTCTTTCCTCTGGCAACACAGGAGATATGAGGCCCTCTGCTGGCACCAAGGAGAAAATTCTTCCCAAACTTTTTTTCCCCTCTACCCAAGTAAAGAAACTGGAAAAAAAAAAAAAATCAGTAGTTCAAAAATATTTTTAGTATTGGGGTGCCTGAGGAGTTCAGTCATTAAGCGTCTGCCTTCAGCTCAGGTTGTGATCCTGGGGGTCCTGGGATCGAGCCCCACATTGGGCTCCTGCTCAGCGGGAAGCCTGCTTCTCCTTCTCCCACTACCCCTGCTTGTGTTCCCTTTCCTGCTCTCTCTCTCTCTCTCTCTCTGTCAAATAAATAAATAAAATCTTTAAAAAAATTTTTTTTAGTATTATAAAGTAATGTGACAACTGGAGGTCTGAACATTTGATGATATCAAGGAATTGTTTTTAAATTTTGTTCAGGTAAGATGATGGAATTGTGGGTTGTTTTTTGTTTATTTTCAAGAATCCTTACCATTTAGATATTTGCTAAACTATTTCCAGATGAACTGATATGTCTGGTGTATCAGTCAGCGTTCATCCAGAGAAGGAGAACCAGTAGGAGGTACAGGTGAAGATCTATGTGATCGTGGCAGTGAAGGCAAGTCTGAAATCCACAGGGCAGGCTGTCAGGAGGGCAGGCTGGAACTCCAGGGCTTGAGCTCACACTTCCATCCACAAGTGGGCAAGTCAGCCATTTCATGACCCGGTGGTAGGGAACTCTAAGGAAAGAATACAGTATATGCAAAGACTAAATGTGGAATTCTTCTTGCTCAGGGAAGCCCTGGCTCTGCTCTTAAAGAAGGTCTTCCAACTGATTTAGTTTGGTTCACCAAGATTATCTAGAATAATCTCCTTTACTTAAAAACATCTGATTATTGGCTTTAACCACATCTACAAACCTTCACAGCAACACCTAGATTAAGTGAATAACTAGGGTCTGTACCCTAGCCAAGTTCACACATCAAACTGACCATCACATCTGTGAGTAAATGGAATAGGGCTGGCACACAGTTTGATAGTCCTTAAGACTGGGGTGACAGGTACAAGGGAGGTTCATTATACTGTTCTGTCTGCTTTCGACTTCTGCCTGTCTGTACTTCATAATTGTCTACAGTTAAGAGGTTTTAAATATACTTTAAAAAACACTCAGAAAGTCACTGCTTTATAGTTGATATTTTTTTTCTGGATCTTTTTCTCTTATACATACTTACATAGCTAAGATCATACTGGAGTTACTATATCTTACCTCTTTAAATGTGTTATACCATTAGCACTTTCACACTTCATTAAAATTCTTCCCAAATATCAAGCAAAATTATTAGGAACTCAGACTCTGACACCACACAAACCTGGTTCAAATCCCAGTTCTGCTGTTCATTGTTGAGTGATCTTGACCTAAACTTCCTAGGTTCTCTATGACTCAGTTTCTTTTAATAGAATCATTCAACTCATTCACCGATATTAATTTAATTTATCCTCTGAGTCAGCTCGTGTTCTAGGTGCTGTGGCTATACCAATGAACAAAGCAGACAAAATCCTTGTCTTGATGCAGCTGACATTCTAGTGGGGGAAATAGATACTAAGAAACTACATAATGCACAAGGGTTGGTAACTAATCCAGAGAAAAATAAAGCAGGGTGAGGGGAATAGAGAGTGCCAGAAGTAGGCAATGGGGATTGCTACTTCATATAAATAGTCCAGAAACGTCTTTTCTGATGAGATGACACGTGAAGAAAGTGAAGGAATCAGTTGTTTGAATATCTTGTGGAAGAGCATTCTAAGCAAAGAATACAGTGTGTGCAAAGGGCCTGGGGTAGGAACATGTTCAAGATACAGAGAGGAGGCCAGTGTGGTTGGAGCAGAAGGAACTAGAAGATGTAGGAAATGAAGGCAGAGAGTTAACAGGAAGAAGACAGAATAAGAGGGAGCCACTGGAGGGTCTGAACAAAGGAAGAATATCTGGTTTCTGTTTTAAATGGTCTACTCTCTAGTTGCAGTGGAAAAAATAACATGAAGTGTATAAGGGCAAAAACAGAAAAACTAATTGGTAGGCAATTAGAGTCATCCAGAGGAGAGATACTGGTAGCTTGGACTGAAAGGTAACAGTGAAGCCTGTAAGCAATGGTCAGATCCTGCACATATTTGAAAATAGAGCCCATAGGGTTTGCTGGTGTGTGTGGAGTGAGATACAGGAGGATTCAAGAATTACTCTAAAATTTTGCCTTAACAACTGGAAGTATAGTGTTGTCATTAACTGAGATGTGAAAACAGCAGAGGAAAGGGTTTAGTAGGGAGAGGGTTAGGATCCAGACTGCTTTTGAAGAAGGCTGTCCATACCAGCACAAATCCACAAGCATGGAGAGAACAGGAGAAAAGAAGGCAGCAAAAACATTTTGTACCTGAAATGCTGACCAACCAGGGTAACTGACTTATCAGACCCAAGATATCCTAATCCTAAATCAATGAGGAAATTAAGAATCAACCAATTAAGCAGTAACATCCTCAAAAAGCTCAGGAATTTGTGGATTAGGTACAGCTGGAAGTTGGGTTGGTAGGCATAAAATAAACATGATTAGTTTAAAGTTGTTTGAGAAGTAAGAGCTCCTTGGATCCCTTCTCCCTCTCTTCGCTGATGAGAGACTCCCTCTCTCCAGTGCAGACAGAGGAACTGGAAGACACAAGTTAGAGTTGAGGGTGAAGGCATCATACCCCAAATGGCAGGATTAAGGGAACTGAGGCATATTCAGGGGTTAGACTCCAAGCCTTCTACCCCCATCAACCCTCGGGGCCCTGGGCTACATCTGCCCAGAACTTTGGAAGAGTCTTCTTTTATGGGGAATCCAAGCAGCCCATGAAGGACAAAATATGTTGTTGGTGAGGCACCTGGGTGGCTCAGAGGGTTAAGTGTCCAACTCTTGATTTTGGCTCAGGTCATGATCTCAGGGTTCTGAGAGCCAGCCCAGTGGTGGGCTGGATCTCAGGGTTCTGAGAGCCAGCCCAGTGGTGGGCTCACGCTGGGCATGCAACCTGCTTAAAATTCTCTCTATCTCTCCCTACCCTCTCCCACCCTCTTAAAAAAAAAAAGTATTACTGGCACCGGCCCTCTTCCTTCCTAAGAAGTAGTGGTGTTGCAAGAGGCCTCTGATTTTGTTTTGTTGCTTTGCTCTTGTCTATCAAAAATTCACTTCTGAATCATCTTAGAACTTTACCTCTCAGTGGGGGAAGTGTCTCATTGCCTTTCTCTGGATTTCAGAACCATGGTCAGGGATAAAAATACACTGGTGTGAAGTGAGCTCCATCACACTTTTATATTATCTTTGGCTGCTTTTGCATTAAAACAGCAGAGTTGAATAGCTGTAGCTGAGATGTTTGGCCAGCAATGTCTAAAATATTCACTATTAGGCCTTCTATAAGAAGAGTTTGCAGATCCCTGATACGGATTGTCCCATTCAGTCCTAACAGCCCTTGAGGCTGACATTTGTCATCCTTGTTTTATCACGAAGGAAGCTGAGGTTGAGAAAAAGCAGATAACTTGTTCAAAGTCATAGAAAGTATTGGTAATGTCATCAAAGTGTCTGTTGACAATAGTATATGGTCTCCTATCACAGTCATTTCCCACCACCCAGGACCTCAATAAGGCAATGCAGTAGGTCAAAGAAATCAAATGCTTAAATGAGCACAGAGGCAAGAATAAACCAAATCCTACTTTCTAAGAAAGAGGCTGCCCCAGGCTACGGAGCCCAGTCCTATCAGGTGAATTCATCCCAGGCTGCAGCACGGAGCTGCAGAGGGCAGTCTCCTTAGAGAAGAGCTATTCCACAACTAGAGCTTTTGGAGAGCAGAGGCCGTCTTATTGACCACAGGGCCTTACTTAGAGCAGGGCTTGGCACATGTAAGCAACAATAATAATATAATTATTATTATATTATAGTATATATTATATACTATATATATAAGTATATATATATTAATAATATTATAATTTTATTATTATTATATTATATATTATAATAAAGCTATAATAATTATGCGTGCATATGAATTACTAAATAAATGAATCAATGAGTAATGGTCTCACAACAAATATTTTAGAGTAATTAATCACATATACAAACTTACAATTTACAAAGTATTTTTCACATCTTCTATCCTAGTTCACCCTTTCAACAATGTTTAGGGAAATACAGAGAGCTCTCAAACCTCAATTTCAGAGAGGAAAGGCCATTAAAAGGTTAAGTAACTCAACCAAGATCACACAACCAGAGAGGGACAGAGGGGAGGTGAGAACCCAGGGCTGACTCAACAGCCTGTGTTTCTTCCAGCAAAATCACACTGTTTCTCTCAGCCAGAACCCAGATGCCCCCCTCACCATGCACAAGTCTCTTTTCACTCTTTCTCTATCTCTTCTCTTCTCTCTAAAAGTCCCCCTTTCCCCCCCCTTCCTTGTCTCAGTTCCCATAAAAGGATTCCTTGACTGTACTAATGATTAGATATTGTTGCTTTAAAAAAAAAAAAAAAAGTGTGCTTGAGTTTCTATCCAGGATTTCTCTGCAAAGTTTTAACCTAATAACAGCAGGTACAGAAAACATACAAAGTCACTTGAATTTAAGAACTCCACACATAATTCTATTCTCTTTACTGAACCACAGTGATTGAATTTTAAATATTTTGAGCACCCCTGATGCTTTTTATGCAATAGTCCTTCAACCTGACCACATTAAAGGTTAACAGGATTTACCTCCTCTAGTACCTGACAAGCTCCATTTACATGGAAAGCCTTTTTAAAACAATCACAGAAATCAAATAGTGAAACCCAAAAATATGTTCAGCAGACACATGTGCCCTGGGGCAAGTTCCAAGTACCAGTTATAAGCTCAGCTACTCAGACAGCCTGCCAGCCACTCTGGGTCAAAGTCATCCAAGACCTGTTGCCCATCAGATGTCCTGAGGAATTCATGTCAGGGCCAGCCCAGGCAAGCCTTTGCTCCCTTCCACAGTGCCTCATCAGATTCAGATTCTCTCCTGCTGCAGGTTGGACATGAATAGGCATAGTGGCCAGTATAGTGGCCAGGACAGAGAGAGCTGTACTAATGCTGGGGTAGGAAATGAAGTTCAAGTGTATGGCAGCAAGGACATTATATGGCCACTCCTGCCTAGGAACATCCAACCATTCAGCCATCCACTTCTACAGCTCTGCTCTATACCTGTCCAGGTAGGGACAATCTCCTTTGAATGCCTCATGTACTGTCACCTCAGGCTCATAAATCTCCAGCAGATGCAGATGGTGTGGGATAAAGTACTGAGCAATGAATCCCAGCAAGCATTTCAACAGCTGCTCCTGCACCCCAGAAATGTCATGGTTCAGAAGGGGATGAACAAGGACTTTCTGTGGTTCTCTTGGAGGCCTGTGGCTATGAAGACATTATGGGGAATTTGTTGGCCACACAGGATGGGGAAAGTGTGAGGGGATTCTTCGATTCTCGTGCTTTACTTCATTGTACCTGGGCACAAAGCCTGGATCCCAATTCCCCTCATCTCCGGGAACATCTAATGAAGGTTGGCTTCATGAGACAAGCGAATGGGGTCAGCCTGTTGCACATCCTGAGGAAAGGACTCAGTTCATGAAGATGTCCTCAGCACAAAGCATCATCACCATAAGGTCAAACTTGCTGACAGAATTTTTTTTTTTAAAGGCCTTTCAGCCCCCGTGCAGATGCCTATTTTCTGAAAAACTTTTTTTAAAAGATTTTATTTATTTATTCAACAGAGATTACAAGTAGACAGAGAGGCAGGCAGAGAAGCAGGCTCTCACTGAGCAGAAAGCCCAGTGCAGGGCTCGATCCCAGGACCCTGGGATCATGACCTGAGCCAAAGGCAGAGGCTTTAACCCACTGAGCCACCCAGGCGCCCCTGAAAAACTTTGATGGTGATTCTACACTTTGTTGTGAAGAGATTGAGACCCAAAGAGTCTGCCCCTCATGGCATCTTCTCTGATACTATTCTCCCACTCCTCTACCTTCTCCTAGGATGTCCCCTCCTCATTAGGAATGCCTGCAGCAAACCCAGCCAAGTGGTGAAGTGCTCTAAGAGTGCCATTAGGAGTCCATGACTTTGCCCACAGTGTCTAGAAGCTTGGTAACTGGGTCCACTGTATAGGACCAAATAATAGCTGAAACCATCTCCCACATCTTAAAGGTCAAGAACAAGACCTCGGGAAAGCTGTCACAGATCCTTGACAGTTGGTCATTGATGGGTAAATGAAATCCCCCTCTGGTAAATTCCAGATTGATATTCTCTGGAAGAGATTCTCAGTCATGTCAATAGCCTCTACAAAATCAATCAGATCTTACCAAAGTTCTGCCTTACCTTCTGTACTCTGGTGAAAACACACGACGAGGGGGAGACTTCCTTTGGGAGAGATACCAGTGCTCCTATCTATAATTACACTAAAGAATGTATCAGCTTTTATCTGTTCCTAGAGCTTGTTCTAGATTTAGGGCCCTATTAGCTTGACCAGTTCATTTTACAATTGTTCAGCTGTTTCCAGAGTACATAGCTAACATTTTCTTTTAACAGTGGGTTCAGTTCTGTAATATAATGTGAGAATGTATATATAATCTTGGTGTTAGTGAGCTTTCCATGTGGATGTGGATGTGGATGGGACTAGATGGTATTATGCTGAGCAAAATAAGTCAATCAGAGAAAGACTACTATCATATGATCTCTCTGATATGAGTGATTTGAGAGGCAGGGCAGGGGGTTGTGGTGGGTAGGAAAGGAAAAAATGAAACAAGATGGGATCGGGAGGGAGACAAACAATAAGAGACTCAATCTCACAAAACAAACTGAGGGTTGCTAGGGGGTGGGGGATAGGGATAGGGTGGTGGGGTTATGGACATTTGGGGAGGGTATGTGCTATGGTGAGTGCTGTGAAATGTATAAGCCTAATGATTCACAGACCTGTACCCCTGGGGCAAATAATACATTATGTGTTAATAAAAATAATTAAAAACAAAAAAACATCCTCATTGATAAAGCCTTCAGAGTTCTTTCCTTCTATATGTATCATCAGCATTTATGTGACATAAAAACTATTCTGACTGATAAAGTAAAATCTATCTGCATGGCTCTTCCTTTAGGCAGAAAAAAAAGATACAATTAAAAATAGTTATAAGGTTAAAAAGAAACAATATGTCTGCCAAGAAATACTACAGCTATAAAGTATCATAATAGCCTTCTTTTTTGAGCACTACTGCTTTCTTACTCACCTAGAAACTTTGTCTCAAGAATCAAGGACTCTCAGAAACTCTGGTGTTTGAAATTTTATCAGCAAGAATGAAACTTTCCTTTTTTAAGATTTAATTTATTTGAGAAACAGACTCTAAGCTGAGCAGGGAGCCAGATGCAGGGCTCCATCCCAGGACCCTGAGATCATGATCTTAGCAGAAGGCAGGCTTAACCGACTGAGCTACCAGGCCCCTAAGAATGAAATAATTTCAATTTACCACTCAGATACAAAGATTCAGAAAAGGAGTTTCTACACAAAATTCTCAAAGAAACAGGACCATGGGTCCTTTTGCTATCTAGGACTGATGTTGACCCCTTTACACAGTCCTGCTTTGCATTGAGCCTATCAAAACAGTGTTTCATTTAAGTTTCATCTAAACTTTACACCTGCCCACAATTCTGTAACTCAGTCTTTTCCTTCCTTTGGTTAAATGCCCCATGGTGTGTCTGGTGTGCAGTCTCCCTCATTACAGTGAGTCAACGCACCTGATTTTGCTGGACTACAGGTTTTCTCCCCAATGGTTTTAGGTTGATTGGGCTGAGACACTGTCTTTGGGGCTTTGGGGCTCCTAAGATGAAACTTTTGAAAGCAGATGTAACATGCACTTGTTTTCACTCCCAAATATATCATGCGAGGTGGGCATACATATGAATACCATGCCATTTTGGTCATAACTGGGATGTGTTCACATCTCGGAAAGGTTACAGGAACAAGAAATAAGTCAGAGGTCTAGGTAGCTTTCGGTTCACTTCTTGAACAGGCCTAGATTGCTCTTTTGGTCACTCGACAAACATTTTGTCTGCCAAACTGACGCTTCCATCCCCTGTGACTGAAAGAAACAAACGAGACACACCTACTCGGCTGACGCTGAAACAGCTATTGTGGGACCCATCTGGTTACAGGCGAACAGCTCTGGACAAGCTGACAGCCGCAGGGACTCTAAGGGTAAGTGGGCGTGTTGCTGCCGTACTCCGCGTCCCCGAGCTGGGACCCGGGACCAGCGTTACTCCTCTGCTCGGTGCTCCACGGCAGAAACCCAAAGCTGGGCGCCCGCCTTGCCCCGCACGTCCATCCCTCGCGATAAGCAAGGGCAGGGGGCGCGGCTTCAGACGGTCATAGCCCAAGATAGAACACGCGAACGACCCGCGAAGGATGCCAGCCTAAGAGCGTCCGGAGGCTGCCACGTGTAACAGGCAAAGACCTGGGCTCCCCCTTTCTCTCGGTGACTAGACGAGCAGGGACCGCGAACGGCGGAGGGCGTGGTCCGCAGGGAGGAGCCGAATAAACCGGTGAGCGTGTCCATGACGCCATCTTGGATCCTGGCGTGTCCAGTAGTTGCCCTTCCTCCTGGTGATTGGACGAGCCCGAAGGGTGTCCCGGAAGAGGCGTACCCAGCCAGCCTGAAACGTGCGCTCGGTCGGGTTGGTCTAGTTTGTGAAGTCTGTAGTTGTTAATGATTTTCCTGCTCATTCTTGAGCGCCCGCGACCTCGCGAGGTACATAAGGCTTCATTGGACTTACCTACCCAGGCGTCGAAGAAACCTGAAAACCGTCTTGGAGTTGCTTGGGGAGGAATCTTTAGATGCTTCTTAATGGGCGTGGTGTTATTCTTCAGGGAGCGTGGGGATCATATTCTAGGAAAAGGAGACACACCTGCATGAATAGCCGCGAGACTTATAGCTATAACGGGATTAGGGGTGAGGGACGCAGGATTGCCACGGGGGGAAGCTAGGAAGGTGTTGAGGTGAGATTTGGGGGAGCCTTGAATGCCAGGCTAGGGAGTTTGGACTTTATCCTGTGGAAGAGGGGATAAAAATGAACATTTAGAGGACTTTAAGCGGGGGTGCCATAATCAGATAGTGAAATTTAGAAAAATAATTCTGTAACTGTGGAGAATCCCAAGGTGTTTCTTTAAGTGTGTTTCAGCGAACAGTTTGGGGAGCTTGTTTTTAAGTGCAGTTTCTTGCCTCTCCCTAGACCTGCGAATCAGATTCTCTGGTTGTAGAGCTAGGAAACATACATTTGGTGAACAGAAATACACAAATCTAAGAATGAAGATTTGAATTGTCACAAGCTGAACACACTGGTGTAACCAGCACCCAGATGAAAAGACATCACCAACAGCCCAAAAGCCTCTTACTCCCCAGACACTGCTGCCCTCACCAAGGTTAAACATGATCATTACTTAAAAAAAAAAAAAAAAAAAAAAAAAAGATTTTGTTTATTTGATAGAGAAAGAGATCACAAGTAGGCAGAGAGGCAGGCAGAGAGAGAAGGTGAAGCAGGCTCCCTGCTGAACAGACAACATGATGCAGGGCTCAATCCCAGGACCCGGAGATCATGACCTGAGCAGAAGGCAGAGGCTTTACCCATTGAGCCACCCAGGAGCCCCTAACATGATCATTACTTCTAACAGATTGCCTGTTTGGAATTTTATATTATTAAATCATACAGCATATACTCTTTGTATCTGGCTTATTTTACTCAGTGTTTTGTGTAAATTCATCCGTATTCTTTTTTTTTCCTTTTTAAAGATTTTATTTATTTCACAGAGAGAGAGAGAGATCACAGGCAGAGCAGCAGAGAGGGAAGCAGGCTCCCTGCTGAGCAGAGAGCATGATGTGGGGCTCAATCCTAGGACCCTGAGATCATGACCTGAGCGGAAGGCAGAGGCTTAACCCACTGAGCCACCCAGGCACCCCTGATCTGTATCGTTCTTTATAGTTGCTGTTGACTCCATTCCTAACAACTTTTATCCATTGTCTTATTTATGGCCTTTGAGTACTTTCCAGTTTAGGGCTATTACCAAAAAAAAAGTGCTGCTATGAACTTTCTTATTCATGCCTTATGCTTTGAAAATTTTAAAGCAATTTCCCAAGGCCTAAATACTAACTCATTTACTACCCATTTATTGAGCCTACTGTACAAAGAAAAAAAAAATGGCCAAGGTCCTCATGGAACGTATTCCAACTGGTACAGAACTATAATCTCTGTGGACAGAAAAATAAGTCAAACAATAGCAATTGTGATGATAGCACTGAGGAAATAAAGTTGAGCTAGAAAAGGAGGAAAGGGGAGTGCCTCAGTGGCTCAGTGGGTTAAAGCCTCTGCCTTCGGCTCAGGTCATGATCCCAGGGTCCAGCTCTCTGCTCAGCAGGGAGCCTGCTTCCCCCTCTCTCTCTGCCTCTCTGCCTACTTGTGATCTCTCTCTTTCTGTGCAATAAATAAAAAATCTTTAAAAATTTCTTTAAAAAGGGAGAAATGGGACTAATCTATTTTTAAAATGTGCTAAGTTAAGTCTCTCAGAAGAGATATCTGGAAAAAAAATAGGAGAGATGGTTGGCACTGCCATGCAATGAGTATGAACAAAGGGGAGAATATTTCTGGCAGGGGGAGTTACCATGTGAAAAACTCAGATCAGGAGAGAACTTGACCTGTTCAAGACCAGTGTAGCTGAGGCACAATAAAGATGGGAAAGGAGGAAGGGCACAGGTGTGTTTGAATATAGGAGAATATGATGCAGGGCCTTGTAGGCTAGAGTAAGAAATTTAGATTTTATTATTTTTTAAAGATTTTATTTATTTATTTGAGAGACAGAGCATGTGAGTGCAAGTTGGGGGAGGGGCAGAATGAGAGGGAGAAACAGACTTGCTTGCCTAGCAGGGAGCAGGCTGGATCTCAGGACCTCAGTATCTTGACTTGAGCTGAAGGCTTAATAACTGAGCTACCCAGGGACCCCTAAATTTTATTTTAAATACTTCAGAAAACCAATGAAGTGATGTTACTTAACAATGTGACTTAACAATGAAGTGATGTTATCTGACATTCTTTTTAAAAGATCCCTCTGTCTGATGAGCAGAGAATAGATTAAAGGAGGCAATAGAGAAAGCAGGTCATTTAGGAGGCTGGTAGAACAGTCCTGGAAAATACTGGCATAGAGCTTAGAGGAAAGGACTGAAAGACATTTGGGGATTGCCAGTACAATGATCGCCTTAATCCAGCAATGAAAGGTAACACTATATATTTAAGCAATGAGATATCCTATGTGTGTATTCTTATGTTTTGTATCAAGGGCATAGCATTTCTACCAAACATGCATAATCTGAATCTGATCATGGGGAAAACTACAAGTCCATGTTGAGAGACAGTCTACAAACCAATTAGCCTGTATTTTAAAATGTCAGTATTATGAAAGACAAAGATGTAGGAACTATTACAGATTTTAAGACTAGACATGAAGCTTCCAATTTATAATCCTCTATTAGATCATGAACCAGGAAACAAAATTTTTATTTGCACAAAAGAACGTAAGTGGGACAACTGATAACATCTGAATAAAACTACAGCATAAATGATAAATTATGTTAGTATAATTTTCCTGATTTTGATCATTGTACTGATTATGTAAGATAAGGTCCATTTTTTAGGAAATAGCACACAAGTGCTGTTTAGAGATAAAGGAACCTTCTCAAATGATTCAGAAAAAAATGATAGAACAATAAAGCAAACATAAAATGTTAACGTTTGGGAAGGGGGTGCCTGGGTAGCTTAGTCAGTTAAGCATCCGACTCTTGATTTCAGCTCAGGTCATGATTTCAGGGTCATACCATCAAGCCCCATGTCCGGCTCTGCACTGGGTGTGGAGCCTGCTTAAGATTCTTTCTCTTTCTGCGTCTCTCTCTCAATAAATAAATTCCCTCTGCATCTCTCTCTCTCAGTAAAAAAGTAAATAGTGTTAATATTTGGTAGTAAAGAGTAAATAGTGTTAATGCTTCTAAGAGAAGCATTTATGGCAATTTTTTGTACTAGTTTTGCAACTTTTCTGTAAATTTGAATTACTTTAAAACAAAATGTTAACAGAATTGCTGGATTACTTAGGCAGAGAAAAAAAAATCTAGTTAAGCCATGAGTAACATTTAAACAAAATTCTGAAAATACTTAGTAACGGAAGGAAAAATGGAATAATGTTAAAAGAAAAATGGAATGTGGACAGAGTTACAATGAAACACACGGGTTCTGTGCTCTTCTTCACCCTAAAGTCGTAAAAGATAACCGGCCTCCCGCTAGACATGGCATATCACCGAAGCTACTCTCACTACTAGCCTTTGCAAAACTGCAGAAAACTTCCGACACACTCCCGCCCTGTTTTCCCAGTGAGCATGCGCGTGCGTATGCACGTATGGCCCTAACCAATAGGTGCCCACGCCGGCAGCTCGTTAATCAAAGGGGCGGGGCGCCCTTCTACACATGCGCACGGTCGGGCGGGCCTTCTTCCTTCTCGCCGAACGCCGCCAACATGGTGAGTATTACTGTTTGAGGCTCCTGGTGTGGAGGCCGTGCTGCTCCACTTCCGCCTGGTAGGGGGAACGAAAGCTTGGAACGACCCCTGTCGGGTCTTAGGTAGCGTGCGGTGAGGGTTCCTGGGCGGGTGGAGCACGGAGTTTAGGAGCTCTCCTGGTTCGCCGCCGACGAGCGCGTGGAGGGCCATGCAGGCCCGGCACGCCTTGGGCCTCGGGAGCGCGCCGTGGCCGCCAGAGCTGGAAAGCTGGAGCGACCCGGGGCGTACCGGGTTCCAACCGGCCTGGGTCTTTGGAGGCTCCATATGCCTGAAGGCCAGCGGGAACGCGGCTTTTGCCGCTGCTGGCTCTGCGTATTTTGCCCATCTATCAGGTCGTCCCTTGGCACTTGGGCGTGTTCCCCCTACGTTCTTTTTCGCTATGCTTAGTTATACTGCTTGTGACCTGCAAAACTTTATAAACTAAAGAGTATTTTTATTAAGTCTCACTCTGTCCCTTCTTCTCGATTTTAGGTGTTCAGGCGTTTCGTGGAGGTTGGCCGGGTGGCCTACGTCTCCTTTGGGCCTCATGCCGGGAAGCTGGTCGCAATTGTAGATGTTATTGACCAGAACAGGGTAAGTGTAAGGAAAAGTGTCAATTTCACGTGCTAATGACTGATATGCAGCGTAGATGGTAATGGTACTTTTCCCAGCGGTCCTCTAAAGTAGGACTGTTATGGGTGGTAGGTTTATTTTACCATAGAGGAGACAGGCAGGGCAAAATGGGGATTTCAAGCACAGGCTTGAGCTGGCCAGTATCACTGAGTTTGAGTATTAACTTTGCCACTTAACCTAACCAGACCTTTTAACTAATTACGGGTTGAAACATTGGGGAAGTTTAAAGGCATTCATACACGTGAACTGAGTTCAGAATAAAGCCAGGCACATAGCTCTCAGTGCCCTTGTATGCTGTTGTTGGGAACATAAGGATTAAAGACTTAAAAATTGTCCAGTAAGTTACATGTTGTTAGGTTATAGGGTACACTACTAATAATAGTTTCATCTTAAGTAGTTGAGATTTGGTGATTCTGGAAGGACAGACACATAGAAGATGTGCTTGAGTTGCTGATTTGTTATGCACTGAAATTTTTTGATCTTACTTGTTCTAGGCTTTGGTTGATGGACCTTGCACTCAGGTAAGGAGACAGGCTATGCCTTTCAAGTGCATGCAGCTCACTGACTTCATCCTCAAATTCCCTCACAGGTAACTATCCACCAGCCAATGTCCCTCTCCCAGCTTTTCTTGCTTAGTAAAAATTTGTTTAGTTTAATTCAAAACTGTTTTGCTATCTTGTTTGTTTCTTGAGAATGGGGTATACAGCGTTGAAGAGTAATAGCAATTTTAGAAGAGGGATTTTCAGTATAGAAATGGGGGGCCATTGTTTACTCTTTTTTTTTTTTTTTTAAAAGATTTATTTTTTTGACAGATAGAGATTACAAGTAGGCAGAGAGGCAGGCAGAGAGAGAGAGGAGTAAGCAGGCTCTCAGCCAAGCAGAGAGCCCGATGCGGGGCTCGATCCCAGGACCCTGGGATCATGACCTGAGCCGAAGGCAGAGGCTTTAACCCGCTGAGCCACCCAGGCGCCCCGCCATTGTTTACTCTTAAAATGTCCTGTGATTATCTTCCACCCTTTCAGTTCTCTGGCTTTGTCTTTATCCAGATTTGCCATCCTTTTTCTTGCCATCTTTCAGGATTTACACAACAAAGACCTCCCTAAGGAATTCTGGTAGACATACTTTAGTCACCTTTAGTTTCAGAACAAAAATACTAATTATTTTCTCTCACAGTACTAGCTGCCATCAGTTGAGCTTTTAGTGTGTGGCAGTTAAGTATTTGACGTATACCATCTAGTTTTGACAGCTATTGAGGAAATCAGTAGTGATTCTTTCTTGATGTGATGTAAATTATGGAAGTTAAAACGCTGTGGTGGTTATTTTTGGGCTGTTTTAGCTACAGTGGCAGTCGCAGTAGAACGTGTTGGTACATGTACTGCTGGTTTATTTTTTAAGCATGCAGGGTTTTGATACTTGAAATATTTGAAAGAAACTTCAAAATGGTTATAATTAGACGTGATGTTTGGCCACATCTTTTTTAGCGTTGTATGGGAGGCCTGAGGATTAGTTTTACGTCATTCTTTATGTAAAGGAAATTGCTTACTGCATATCCACTACAGTAGAGTGATGTTATATACAAGATCAGAGGTGATTTTTAAATACAGAAAATGAGCTGGTTTGCATTTTCTATTAAAATGGTGTATTTGAGGAGCTCCTGGCTGCCACAGGCAATAGAACATGTAACTCTTGATCTTGGGAGTTGTGAGTTCAAACCCCGTGTTGGACCTAGAGCTTACTTTAAAAATCAGGGGCACCTGGGTGGCTTAATCGGTTAAGTGTCTGCCTTTGGTTCAGGTCATGATCTCAGGGTCCTGGGATAGAGCCCAGTGTTGGACTCTGTTTCTCCCTCCATGTTCTCTTTCTCAAATAAATAAAATCGTGTTTGGGATTATGAGACATCCTGGTTTAGTGAACAGCGTTCAAGTTAGTAAAACACGAGATATGTGGTGTATGTTGTCAGCCTAAAGTTGGAAGTAAAATGAATGGGAAGGGTATTTTTGGCATTGTTTTGCTGATGCTTTTTAACTTACGGGGTATAAATTGTGCTTTCAGGGGGCTCAAAGCTGTCCTTGAATCTATGTGGCTTCAAAGCTGATTCCTTAATCTGATCTTGGCTCTTTCCTAGTGCCCGCCAGAAGTATGTCCGACAAGCCTGGGAGAAGGCAGATATTAATACAAAATGGGCAGCCACGAGATGGGCCAAGAAGATTGAAGCCAGAGAAAGGGTAATAGCTTCGGGTCATTTGAATTGTGACCTTTTCTTTTTTGGAGGGGTGATAGGTGGTATGAGCGATTATTTATTTACTTTATTTTTAACAGAAAGCTAAGATGACTGATTTTGATCGTTATAAAGTCATGAAGGCAAAGAAAATGGTAAGTTTTTAGATTATTACAAGATTTTTATATTCTTACCCCTAACTTGTCTGAGAATTCTGTCTGCCCAAGTTTGGTAGACTACTCTTGAATTCATAGGGGGTTTTGACATAAAGTTTATTTCCTTGCACGTGCATTCTGTACATATAGGATGAACAGCAAAATAGTTTTTTGTGTGCATACATAATAAAAAATGTATTGACATTTTTCAGAGGAACAGAATAATCAAGCTTGAAGTTCGGAAGCTACAGAAAGCAGCTCTCCTGAAAGCTTCTCCTAAAAAAGCACCTGCTACCAAGGGTGCGGCTGCAGCAGCTGCTGCGAAGGTTCCAGCCAAAAAGATGGCTGCTGCAGGCAAGAAGGCTCCAGCCCAGAAGGTTCCTGCCCCAAAAGCTGCAGGCCAGAAGGCAGCACCTCCAAAGGCTCAGAAAGGTCAGAAAGCTCCAGCCCAGAAAGCGCCTGCTCCAAAGGCATCTGGCAAGAAAGCATAGAAACCATAGAGCCTTTTAAAGACAAGTAATAAAGGTTGTTTTTGACATGCTGGCGAGTGTGCTTGATCTGTGACATAAAGTATTTTGCTAGGGTCGGGATTATGGAGCAGGTTGATAGGATTGTTAATGTTATCGTTAGAGAATTGGTTCTTTAGCCCCAATCTGTCCAGAGTCAGTATAAAGCCATCATAAAATCATAACTAGTGTGCTTATGGGAAATGGATCATTTAGAGCTCCCAGTGAGTTTTTCTCCTTTATAAATATACTTCGTATAAATACATCCCAGCAGCTTTTCCAAGACAAGTAAACAAAATACATTATGGTATGATAATTAGTTTGTTATTCCCTATTTTTTTTTTTAAGATTTTATTTATTTATTTGACAAACAGATCACAAGTAGGCAGAGAGAGGGGGAAGCAGGCGTCCCGCTGAGCAGAGATCCCAATGCGGGGCTCGATCCCAGAACCCTGGGATCATGAGCTGAGCTGAAGGCGGAGGCTTTAACCCACTGAGCCACTCAGTCGCCCCTATTCCCTATTATTTCTAACCAAAAGCTGGCTTCTGAGCCTCACTGGGACTCATGGGGACAAAATGCTTGGTACTAATAGGTTTACTAATAGTTGATAGGTGATCTAATAGGTTTAGGTAGGGGAAATGAAGGCAGTTTGGGATTACTTGGCCTTTCCAGAAGGGTGGGGAGTTAAGGTAAATGGGGATCTTAAGCTACAAGTTGCAAGAAGGTTGGAAATGCGGTGAACTGGCTAGAGAGATCCCAGAACAACATGGCAGTTTAGTGTTAGATGAGTGCAACAAGCCACTGAGCATTTCCAAACTGATCCCTCAGATTTAGGTCATACTGTTGGACTGAATCAAGGGAACAATGCTGGGAGGGCCAAAGATGATAAAGGTTTTACAGTATTCCTCACCTTGACGGTAGTCCAAACCAAGAAGCAGTCGTGCTGCCATTTAATAGGCCTTCATGGACTGGGCTGGAAGACAGTAAGAAAGCCAAATGTGCTGAGTTTCTGGTTTGTACTTTTGGTTCATTGTGGGAGAAGAGAGCCGAAGCAAAGTTACTCCAGGGATGAGTTAAAGGCACCACACAGACTTAATCGGGTAGTCTGGTAGATAATGGATGCTGACAACTTGGATTCAGGTTCTGGCTATGCTGCTGAAGTGCTGTGTG
Organism: Meles meles; assembly: GCF_922984935.1. Classification (NCBI taxonomy): domain Eukaryota; kingdom Metazoa; phylum Chordata; class Mammalia; order Carnivora; family Mustelidae; genus Meles; species Meles meles. The sequence continues at coordinate 29,588,763 of NC_060069.1, read as the reverse complement.
GTTTAGGTATGTTCCTAACTTTAAGTTTGGTTTCTCCTATGTGGTTTGCTTCATGGAGTAAGGAAGTGAATCATGCAGCAGAGTGACTGGTTCATAGCAGTATCTGTGATAGTTGTGACACAGCTCTTAACAGATGTGGGGTTCATGGCTATGTGAGCAGTCACTCAAGATTGCCTGGAGATAAAAACAAATATTTGTTAAGGGGTGGTGAGAGGGGAAATCAGGAGGCAAACATGGAAGCCATGGGAAGTATGTTGGTTATTGTCAAGATGAGGGAAGAGGGGCGCCTGGGTGGCTCAGTTGTTAGGCATCTGCCTTCAGCTCAGGTCATGATCCCAGGGTCCTGGAATTAAGCCGGGCATCAGGCTCCCTGCTCAGTGGGAAGCCTGCTTCCTCTCCCACTCCCCCTGCTTGTGTTCCCTCTCTCGCTGTCTCTGTGTCAAATAAAATCTTCAGAAAAAAAAAAAAGTGGGGAAGGGGACAGTGAGGGAAGGAGAAATTGGAGGTTTGGAGGTTTTGGTTTGGTATAAAGTTGGAGTGATGAGCACTCCACTGGATTTTGGAATTGCTTTTGGAAAGGCCAGCAAATTGGAAAGGAATTCAGGTTTTGAGGAAAGAGGGCAGAATGGAGCCTAGAAAAGAGGAGGGATTGGTAACCTTTGCATGCGGAGGAAAAAGAAGTGGGTTTAGAAGCTAAATTTGTAGTTCCACTGTCGAAAATTGCTCAGTGGCTTGTTGCACACATGAATCTTAACACTCACCTGCCACCTTGTTTTGGGGTCTCTAGCCAGTCCACCACAATACCAACCTTCACACCAGCCTTCCTATATCTGAGCTCTCTGATCTCTGAATTTCTGCAGTTAGAAAACAAGGTTATATGCTAAGAAAGGGGGGTGAGGGAATATAGATTTGCAGAAAATGCAGGTTTGAAATTGCTCATGGTGGAGAGGGGAGTGCTGCTGCCAGATTGCCATTGATCTGAAAGGCCCTTACCCTCCAATCCATGTGCTTTCTGTGCTCTGAGGATGAGAATTTAACGCCAAGAGGATGAACAAGCTTCAGGGTGGAAGCTGCAGTTACGCTGCACCTATCCTGCCTTACGTTGTGGCGAGGCTCAAATGGGGTAGAATGAGGACAAGGTCCATATCCCCAACACATTTTTTCACACATTAGGTACTCCATATTTGGGTTGAATTATGTTGAAATAAACGGGCCTTCTAGGCAAAATTAGACTGTTGGATAGTTTGCTTTTCAGAGAGCCTCTGCCCCTTCAGCAGCCTCTAATGTCCAGATAATCAGTATCTCCCAACTGTGACACCCCACAAGAATTTGTCTTGAATTCCATTTTCTCTACTTCACATGTTTCTTTACCCCTCATCTGTTGGTATCTTTTAGTACCTAGTACATAGGTCCACCAGCTAGCTGAATTTTTTTCCCCCAGAATACATCATGAATACATCTACATTGTAATAAAATATTGGAATTGAGATTAAAGGGCCCCTTGATTATCTCTACTACAATTACAGTATCTTGGAAAGGAAACCACTGTGTATGTCCTTGCAGACATTCTCCATGCATTTACAAATAGACATAGAGTTTGCATGTTTTGAACACAAATCTTACTCTGTGTATTCTGCAACTTTTTTTTTTAAAGATTTTATTTATTTATTTGACAGAGAGAGATCACAAGTAGACGGAGAGATAGGCAGAGAGAGAGAGAGGGAAGCAGGCTCCCTGCTGAGCAGAGAGCCTGATGTGGGTGGGACTCGATCCCAGGACCCTGAGATCATGACCCCAGCCAAAGGCAGCGGCTTAACCCACTGAGCCACCCAGGCGCCCCAACTTTTTTCTTTTAATACATCTGGAGATCTTATCTAGTCAGCCCCTATCAATCTACCTAATTATCTTCTGCATAATAATCCCTAGAGTGAATGTTTGTATGACCTATTGAAGTTCATTGTGGGAGTTTATTTGATCTCTATTGATAGATAGACTTTAAGGATAGTGCCGGTTTAAACAGTACTTCTCTGAATATCCTTGCATATCTTCCTTCTGTATGAGTCATTTTTACTTGAGGCACATTATCAGTCAGTGCGCTCGCTGGGTTGAAGATTGCATGTGTTTTTAAATCACTCCGTCGGTAGGTTCTACCAATCTAGTAACCTTGCTCTATCAATTTACTTCTATCAGCATTGAATGAAGACATTCCTGCCTCACAATCTTGAACTCCTGATATCTTACGTTTCTGCCAATCCAATGTGAAAAGTAGTATGTTAACTTGCACTTTCCTGGTCCAATATAGCATTGATTATCCTAGTTTTACATTCTGTTTAGCTATTAAGGCAGATCCTTCCTTAGAGTTATCTTAAATTTTTTTCCTTTAGTAACCTTACACATTTGCAGTTTCACTTTCAGATAAATTTTGCCTTTTTAAAAAAAAAGATTTATCCATTCATTTTAGAGAGAGAGGGAGTTCCTGTGTGCGAGTGGGGTGAGGGGCAGAGGGAAAGAATTTCAAGCAGACTCCCTGTTTGAGTGTGGGGCCACTGCAGGGCTCAGTCCCATGCATGAGATCATGACTGAGCCGAAACCAAGAACTGGAACCTCAACCCACCAAGCCACCCAGATGCCCCTCACTTTCAGATAAATTTTAGAATTTGCTTGTCGAGTTACCTAAGTCCTATTGTGATTTTAGGATTGCATTGCATTTATAGATTTGTTGGGGGTGGGGGCCTGCCATGTCTCTGCAATACTGACTTCCATCCAGGAACGTGGTATATCTCCCAATTACTCAGGTCTTACACTCTTTTCAGAATTTGTATGTATCTCAGTTTTTCCCAGTAATTTTGAACTGGAACCTTTTAAAATTAGACATTAAAGGATATAAAAGGGCTATGAATTTTTGTATGTGTCCACACTGCTGACCTTCTTTACTAGTTCTAAGAGATTTTTTTTTAGTTGGTTTTCTTGGGTTTTTATTGACTTATTAAAAAGTAATCTCTGGGGCACCTGGGTGGCTCAGTGGGTTAAAGCCTCTGCCTTTGGCTCAGGTCATGATTCCCTTCGATCCTGGGATCGAGCCCCGCATCAGGCTCTCTGCTCGGCAGGGAGCCTGTTTCCTCCTCTCTCTCTCTGCCTGCCTCTCTGCCTACTTGTGATCTCTGTCTGTCAAATAAATAAATAAAATCTTTTAAAAATAAAAAAATAAATAAAAAGTAATCTCTATGCCCAATGTAGGACTCGAACTGACACCCCTGAGATCAAGAGTCATGCTTTACCAACCTAGCCAGCTAGGTGCCCCTAATGGATTATGTATGCAGATGATCATGTAGACAGCTTCTCTCATAAAAAAATAGCACTCTATCTCAGTAGGTGAAGTTAGTCTCGGAAAAACAATAGATTTTTAGATGTTTTAATGGATAAACACTGCAACTTTTTTTTTAAAGATTTTATTTATTCATTTGACAGACAGAGATCACAAGTAGGCAGAGAAGCAGACAGAGAGAGAAGAGGAAGTAGGCTCTCTGCTGAGCAGAGAGCCTAATGTGGGGCTTGATCCCAGGACCCTGAGCTCATGACCTGAGCCAAAGGCAGAGGCTTTAACCCACTGAGCCACCCAGGCATCCGAACACTACATCTTTCAAATGTATTTTCTTGCCACTCCTTCAAATAAATATCTTGAAGACTAACAACCCTGTCGAGTACCACAAAGTCTTACCTCAGATACCTGAGTGTTACAAAACCCTCAAGACCATTTTTGGAAAGGAAGACCTCATCCATACTTCTGTATAAAACAAGGGCACCTGAGTGGCTCAGTCAGTTAAGTGGCTGCCTTCAGCAGGTCATGATCTCAGGGTCCTGGGATTGAGTCCCACATTGGGCTCTTGCTCAGTGGGAAGTGTGCTTCTCCCTCTGCCTGCTCCTCCTCCTGCTTGTGCTTGTTCACTCTCTTTGTCTCTGTATCAAATAAATAAATAAAATCGTAAAAAAACAAATCCTATAACTTGTGTGCAAAAGAATAAGAGTCTGTATCAATTCTGATAATAGTTAATCCTGATTTTAGTTTTATCAATTCTACTAATTGTTACTCAAATAGTTATTTAAATTATTTAAATTCTTCATATCATGTATTTTGGTTATTTGATTTTGAGAGAGTTGTGTTAAAACTCTGTTTATAAGTATGGATTTGTTCATTATATTTCTATCAGGTTTTTGCTTTTCATATATTAAAATGGTGTTAGAGACATAAGGATCAGTTGTAATTAGACCTTCATGTGATTAGTTTTTTTCCCCAATACAAGTCTCTCTCTCTCTCTCTTTTAAGATTTTATTTATTTGAGAGAGACAGAGAGAGCATGAAAGGGGAGAGGTCAGAGGGAGAAGCAGACTTCCCGTGGTCCTGGGAGCCTGATGCAGGACTCCATTCTGAGACTCTGGGATCATGACCTGATCCGAAGGCAGTTGCCTAACCAGCTGAGCCACACAGGTGCCCAAGCATCCCTCTTTTAGTACTTTCTTCCTCGAATTGTTTTTTCAGATGTTAATATTGTCATACCGCTTTCATTTTGTCAGCAATCATTTGATAGATCTTTTTCTATCCTTTTATTTTCAGTGTCACCATGTCATTTTTGTTTTCTTTCTGCTGTGTCACGTGAATAGATTACAACTGTTTTTTAATCTGAGTCTGTCCATACATCAGTGCAAGCCATTTATGTGCACTGCATTTCTTTACCCTATAATTAGACTTCTGTCATCTCTGTTTTCCACTTGCCAACCTCCGGTGTATTCCCCCTCCTCCCCTACATTTCCACCCTTTGCTTCTTGAATTGGTTTGGAAGTCACATACCTTCTATTTCTGTTACTGTTCATCCACAGAATTAAACTGTATTTATTAATTAAAGATTATCTATATCTTTTACCCACCCTCACGGAACAATATTTAAAGAGGCAACGTGGGGCACCTGTGTGGCTCAGTTAAGCAGTCAATTAGCTCAACTCTTGATCTCAGGTTTGTGAGTTCAAGCCCCACACTGGGCTTCATGCTGGATGTGGAGCCTACTTAAATTAATTAATTAGTTAATTAATTAATTACAGAGGCAACATATATTTAATACCCTTTACTAATTGCTCGGTTTACCACTGCTGCTTCTGTCCCACCTCTTCCTCTTAGATTCATGAATTTATCTTTTTTTTTTTAAATTTTCATGGACTGCATTCTCCAGTATTTCTTTTAGTTAGCATTCATGAGTGATAAGATTTCTGAATACTTGCTTGTCTGAAAATATTCTTAATTTCCCTTGTACATTTGAATTATTTCTTATTACAGCATTTCTGACAGCAAACATGAGGGTTTGTTTGTTTTTTTTCCCCACACATCAGCCAATTTTCTAACTCTCTGGACACCAACTGGGTATCCTACAAATCAGTTTAGTTCTTTTTTTTTTCTTTAAGTAGGCTCTGTGCCCAGCATGGAGCCCAGTGTGGGACTTGAACTAATGACCCTGAGATCAAGACCTAAGCTGAGACCAAGAGTTGGATGCTTAGTAGTCTGAGCCACCCAGGTGTCCCGAAATCAATTTAGTTCTGGCACTGCCCAGAGTTATGTTCGATGCCCACAGCTTAAGGAGTCTGCCCCACTTCAGATACTGATTGCAAGTCCCAGTCCTTCTGCACTTCTGACTATCCAGCTATACGTTGGAGTTTCCATGACCCCTCCTTAGGTTTGATAACTTAGGAATGTCTTGCAGAACTCAGGAAAACACTTTACTTACTATTAACAGCTTATTATGGGGATACAACTCAGGAGCAGCCAAATGGAAGAACTGCATAGGGTGAGGTGTGAGGGAAGGGCAAGGAGTGCACGTGCCCTCTCCAGCTCGTCACCTCCCCAGCACCTTGATGTGTTCACCAGCCTGGAAGTTCTCTGAACAGCCCCCAACCCATTAGTGTTTTTAATGGAGGATCATTATGTAGGCATAATTGATTAAGTCATTGACCACTGGTGATCAACTCAATCTCCAGTCTCTCTCCAGGCCAGGGGATGGGGGTGAAACTTCTAGTCACATGGCTGGTTCCTCTGGCAACCAGCCCCTCCCTATTCCTGAAGGTCTCTAGGACCCCCAGCCACCAGTCTCCATTAGCAGGCAAAACGACACTCTTTTTTTTTTTTTTTAAGATTTTTAAAATTTATTTGGCAGAGATCACAGCTAGGTAGAGAGGGGGAGGCAGGCTTCCTGCTGAGCAGAGAGCCCAGTGTGGGGCTCCATCCGGACCCTGGGATCATGACCTGAGCTGAAGGCAGAGGCTGTAATCCACTGAGCCACCCAGGCGCCCCGCAAAATGACACTTTTACTACCCCCCGAGATTCAAAGGGTTTTAGAAGCTTCCTATGTCAGGAACCAGGAAGAAAGATGAAATGTTATAACAGAAGATGCTCCTATCATCCCTATCTCTCAAGAAAGTACAGAGGTTTTAGGAATTCTATGCCAGAAACTGGAGAAGAAGACCAAATAAATATTTCTTTATTACATCACAGTATGACATCTTGTGTCTATGTGATAGTTCAGCTCTTCAGGGTTTTAGATTCAAAATGGTTTTCTTTTAGAACATTGTAGAACATCCTCCACTGCCCTTACAGGGACTAAGTACTGTTAGTAAAAGCAGATTTGGGAACCAGAATCCATTCACTTCTTTGTTCCAGCCACTTCACACAAGTCTCATTTCCTTTTCACAATATTCCTATTTTCAGAAGAAGCTAAGAGATGAAACGAGTTGATTCATTTGGTAAATATTTTTGGAGTCCCTATTAAAAGAGCTCACAGTCTACTCGGAAGAATGACACTGAGAAAGCTGATGTCGGCAGTGTAGTAAGCGCTGTTACTGGGGTAAGCGAGGGATTCCGGAAGACCATCACGTAGGACATCAGAAAAGACTTCTCTGGGAGACTTGTGTGGCTCAGTTAGTTAAGCATCTGCCTTCAGCTCAGTTTGTGATCCCACGGTCTTGGGATCCAGTCCTGCATCGGGCAGCACGGGGCTCCCTGCTCAATGGGGAGCCTGTTTCTTCCTCTCCCTCTGTTAGCTCTCCCTGCTTGTGCTCTATCAAATAAATAAATAAAATCTTTTAAAAAAAAAAAAAAGGAAGATTTCTTCAAGTGACAGCTATTCTACTTTTCCTATCAAATTTTTATTTAAATTCTAGGTAGTTAACATACAGAGCAATACTGGTTTCAGAAGAAGAATTCAGCAATTCATAACCTACATACAACACCTAGTGCTCATCACAAGTGCCCTCCTTAATCTCTATCACCCATCTACCCCATCCCCCATCCACTTCCCTCCATCAGTCCTTGGTTTGTTCTCCATTGTCAAGAATCTCTTATGGCTTGCTTCCCTCTCCTTTCTTCCCCCTTCCCATATGTTCATCTGTTTGGTTTCTTAAATTCCACACATGTGTGAAATCATATAGTATTTATCTTTCTCTGACTTATTTCACTTAGCATAATGTACTCCAGCTCCATCCACGTCATTGTAAATGGCAAGATTTCATTCTTTGTTTTTTTAATATACTAGCAAAGGTAGGAATTTTTTTTTAAAATGTTTTATTTACTTGACAGAGAGAAATCACAACTAGGCAGAGAGGCAGGCAGAGAGAGAGGAGGAAGCAGGCTCCCTGCAGAGCAGAGAGCCCGATGTGGGGCTCAATCCCAGGACCCTGGGATCATGACCCGAGCTGAAGGCAGAGGCTTTAACCCACTGAGCCACACAGGCGCCCCAAGATTTCATTCTTTTTGATGGCCAAGTCATATTCCCTTGTACATATATGCCATGTCTTCTTTTGTCCATTCGATGGATACCCAGTCAATGGACATTTGGGCTCTTTCTATAGTTTGGCTATTGTTGTTAAGGCAACTATAAACATTAGGGTGCGTGTGTCCCTTCGAATCTGTATTTTTGTATTCTTTTGGTATTTTGTATTCTTTTAGTAGTGCAATTGCTGGGTTATAGGGTAGTTCTATTTTTTTTTAAGATTTTTTTTTTATGTATTTATTTGACAGACAGAGATCACAGGTAGGCAGACAGGAAGGCAGAGAGAGAGGAAGGGAAGCAGGCTCCCTGCTGAGCAGAGAGCCCGATGCGGGACTCGATCCCAGGACTCTGGGATCATGACCTGAGCCGAAGGCAGAGGCTTTAACCCACTGAACCACCCAGGCACCCCGGTAGTTCTATTTTTAACTTTTTGAGGAACCTCTGTACTGTTCTTCAGAGTGGCTGCACCAGCTAGCATTCCCACCAACAGTGTAAGAGGGTTCCCCTTTCTCCTCATCCTCCCCAACATCTGTTGTTTCCTGACTTGTTCACTTTAGTCTTTCTGACAGGTGTGACATGGTAGCTCATTGTGGTTTTGATTTGAATTTCCTTGATGATGAGCAATGTTGAGCATCTTTTCACGGGTCTGTTAGCCATCTATATGTATTCTATGGAAAAATGTCTATTCATGACTTCTGCCCATTTCTTAACAAGATTACTTGTTCTTTGGGTGTTGAGTTTGATCAATTCTTTATAGATTTTAGATTCTAACCCTTTGTTAGATATGTCATTTGCAAATATCTTCTCCCATTCTGTAGGCTGCCTTTTCGTTTTGTCAATTAATTCCTTTGTTGTGCAGAAGATTTTTATCTTAATGATGTCCCAATAGTTCATTTTTGCTTTGGTTTCCCTTGCCTCCAGTGATGTATCTAGTAAGAATTTGTTGCAGCTGGGGTGCTCGGGTGGCACAATCGTTGGACCTCTGCCTTTGGCTTGGGTTATGATCCCAGGGTCCTGGGATCGAGCCTCCCACTGGGCTTCTTACTCCACGGGAAGCCTGCTTCTCCCTCTTTCCCTGCTTGTGTTCCCTCTCTCTCTGTGTCTCTCTCTGTCAAATAAATAAATAAAATCTTAAAAAAAAAAGTTGTTGCAGCCGAGCTTGGTTGCTGCCTATGTTCTCCTCCAGGATTTGATGGTTTCCTGTCTTACACATAGGTCTTTCATCCATTTTGAATTTATTTTTGTGTATGGCCTAAGAAAGTGGTCCTTTCATTCTTCTGCATGTGGCTGTCCAGTTCTCTCCACACCATTTATTGAAGAGACTTTTTTCCATTGGATATTTTTTCCCGCTTTGTCGAAGTTTAGTTGACCATAGAGTTGTAGGTCCGATTTTGGGTTTTCTATTCTGTTCCATTGATCTATGTGTCTGTCTTTGTGCTACTACCGTACTGTCTGATGACTACAGCTTTGTAATACAGCTTGAAGTCTGGAATTGATGCCTCCTGCTTTGCTCTTCTTTTTCAGGATTACTTTGGCTATTTGGTGTCTTTTGTGGTTCCATACACATTTTAGGATTGCTCTAGATCTGTGAAAAATTCTGGTGGTATTTTAAAAAATATTTTATTTATTTATTTAAGAGAGAGAAGAGAGCATGAGCTGGGGAAGTGGCAGAGGGAGAAGAAGCCGACTCCCCTATGAGCAGGGAGTCTGAAGGGAAGCTGTATCCCAGGACCCCCCCGCCCCCCGTATCATGACCTAAGCCAAAGTCTGTGACACTTAACCGACTGAGCTACCCAGGTGCTCCTGCTGGTGGTATTTCGATAGGGATTGCATTAAATGTGTAGATTGCTTTGGGTAGTATAGCCATTTTAACAACGTTTGTTCTTGGGGTGCCTGGGTGGCTCTATGAGTTAAAGCCTCTGCCTTTGGCTCAGGTCCTGATCCTGGGGTCCTGGGATCGAGCCTGCATCAGGCTCTCTGCTCAACAGGGAGCCTGGTTGCACCTCTGCCTCTCTGCCTACTTGTGATCTCTGCCTGTCAAATAAATAAATAAAATCTTTAAAAACAAATGTTTGCTCTTCCAATCCATAAGCATGGAATATGTTTCTATTTTTGTGACCTCTTCAGTTTCTTTTGTGAGTTTTCAGAGTACGGGTCTTTTACCTCTTTGGTTAAGTTTATTCCTACGTACCTTATTATTTTTGGTGCAATTGTAAATGGGATCTATTCCTTGATTCCTTTATCTTTTGCTTCATGATTTGATGAAGTTCTAGAACCTAGGTGAGGTTCGGTGGGGTGAGGTCCGGAGCCGATGACCAAGAAAGAATTCTTGAGACATCTTTGGTGCAAAATGGTGGTTTATTAAAGCACGGGGACAGGACCCGCGGGCAGAAAGAGCTGCTGCCTCGGGGATGTGAGGAGTGGCTGATTATATACACAGGAGTTGGGTAGGTGAGGACAAAGGGGGTGTTCAGAAAGGCTATTGGGGTAAAGAAGACTGTCAGGATATTGAAGACCTGGTTACTATCAAGCCAAGGCCGTTTTCCTCTAATGAGGTGCTAACATAAAGACAATTGGGGAGTCTCCTGGTGGAATGTCACATTCCTGCTATCAAGCGTCCTTGTTAGTGAGATTTAGGTTTAGAAGAAATTTAACTTTATTTACTTTTCCTTCTACCTCAGCCTCCTCTAGTTTTGTTTATGGAGGGGAGGGTGATGATAGGGCTTGAGGAACTGAGTTATGTGCCTCTGGAAATTAGGCTATTGATAAGGTAACTTCTTTGTTGTAAATTTCTAGGACATTTGTAAACCAAGGGAGACTCCTGCCTTGCAGGATTGTGATCTCTCCAGTTAACTATTTGTTTCTCCTTTATGGTGGTCAAGGGTGCCTGAGGAATGTCACACATATTACGGAGGGGAGCGGGTGGAGAGGGGGTGCAAGGTGCCAGCTTTTGCTTTGTCCTCAGCCAGCCTCCTGCTCCCTCATCAATTGGTGTGTAGAAATGCAACAGATTTCTGTACGTTGATTTTTTTTTTAAGATTTTATTTATTTATTTGACAGACAGAAATCACAAGTAGGCAGAGAGGCAGGCAGGGGGTGGGGGGAGCAGACTCCCTGCTGAGCAGAGAGCCAGATGTGGCCCAGGGCCCCAGGACCCTGGGATCATGACCTGAGCCGAGCCGAAGGCAGAGGCTTAACCCATTGAGCAACCCAGGTGCCCCTGTACGTTGACTTTATATCCTGTGACTTTGCTGAATTCATTTATTAGTTCTAGGAATTTTTTGGTGGAGTCTTTCAGGTTTTCTAAATAGGGTATCATGTTGCAAGTGACAGCTATTCTTAAATCTGAAGGTTTGGTGACAATACAGTATCTGCAAAATCAGATACTTTTGAAGGTTTTTTATTTGTTTGTTTAAAGATTTTATTTATTTATTTGAGAGAGAGACAGTGAGAGAGAGCATGAGGGGGAGAAGGTCAGAGGGAGAAGCAGACTCCCTGTGGAGCTGGGAGCCATGTGGGACTCCATCCCAGGATTCCAGGATCATGACCCAAGCTGAAGGCAGTTGCTTAACCAACTGAGCCACCCAGGCACCCTTTTGAAGAGTTTTTAAAAGCAGAACTGTGTCATGACCAGATTCGTATCTTAGACCACCCGGCTGTCCTGTGGGAAGAAGGGAGCAGAGGGGGGCAGACTGGTGACCAGAACAGTTAGGAGGCTGCTACAGCAATCCAGAGGCGAAGTAGAGGAAGGGATCTGTTACGACTCCCACATTGAATGACCTGGTTGGCTGAGTGGAGAGTGGTGCTGAAATCATACTCCATGGGGTTAATGAGGTAAAATGTCCAGAGCAAGACCCTCCCACCCTCCTAACCACCCCTCTCCACTGTCCCCTTTCTTCACAGGAATGTTTACCTTATTGTTTAGAGGCAAACAACAGGAAGAGCTCCAGCTGACCTAAACCAGTTTGAGCTCACCACTGGCTCACTCCTGTGCAGATGGACCATGAAGGTCCGCCTCATTATAGTGTTAACATTTCACCCAAGAGGAGCACCAGCCTTTGTCAACATAACACAGAATGCATGTATAGGTATATTTTCTAAGTACACCTGCGCAACCTTGTGCCCACATTTACATGTGATGACAAAACTCCCCATCCTGAATATTCATCCTAACCTTAAGTGGAGAGAACCCACTGGCCTCCACTGGGGGAGTTTTGGAAGTTACTCCCCATGATCTCTTTATTTGCTGCAAATAAACTTTCCTTTGTATGACAACTCCACCTGGTGTAGTCTCTACCTGTAACTCGCCAAAGATCCAACTCACCTAGCTTGGTTATAGTGCAGTATGTCGGGGGGAAAGGGACAGGGCAACCCTGGAAAGTGGAACTGAGGGAAGGATGACAAGATCAGTGTGGAAAAATTCAGAGTTTTAGGTGCTCATGGATTAGCCAAGTAGAAAGAAACGGTAGGTAGGTTGATACAGAGGGCTCTAGCTCAAAGGTACCTGCACAATGTTTGGCCAATAGGAAGCTGCTGCCATGACTCTTATTCTATGTGGACTGGAGAAAGAGATATCGAGTGTGTTATAGAAAAGTGGCGACGACCCACAGGAATAACAATAACGTCCACAACAACAGAGCTAGAACTTAATCTCTTATTATGATGCAGAACTAGAAGTTGTTGTAAGTGCTTTGCACGAGTTGACTCACTCAATTACTGCACTGAGTTTATGAGTTCAAAACTACTGGCATTCCCAAATGAGAAACCGAAGCCCAGAGCCTGAGTAACTGGCACAGGCCATACAGTGAATGGGTGATGGAGCCGGGATCAGAACGTGGACAGTCAGACCTGGGACTTGGCGATCTCAGGTCACAGTCCGGAAGAAGCCGCTGGACTGAGACTGGGGCCGGGAATTCATTAGGCCAGCGCTGCTGGCAAGCGCTCGAGCCCGCACGCAGACCCACGCGGAGTGTGGTGCGGACTCTGTGTCCCCGAGTTGCTGCTCAGGACCATGGGCTCAGGCTCTCGGGACCATGGAGAAGGCCAGCCTCCCGGCTTCCTAGAGCGGCGCGGGTGGGCGCGCCTCCGCTCGCGCTTCCGCCTCGCCTGCGATCGGGGGGGGCGGGGAGCGGCGGGGCGTTGGGTGGTCCGCCTCCGTGGGGTGGCGCGGCCCGCTGGGTCCCAGAGCTCTGGTGTCTGGAGCCACAGACACCGCCCGAGGGGCCGTGCCGCAGAGGCGCCAGCAACCCTCTTGCCCCGAAGAGCTGGCCTGACGTTCCCGGCTCGCGGTACTCTGGGTGGGGCAGGTGACGCGTGGGGTCGCCCGCGTGCCGGGGTGGAGTGTGCAGATTCCCTGGGGGTCTCGGTCAGCATCTTACCCTGGGACGTTGAGCGTCTTCCCCGTACCCCTGGGCGGGATCACTACTTGGATTTCGTCCTGGGCCCGTTATACTACCTTTTCTGTGAATGCTGGTTTTCGTCTTTGCCACCTTTGGTTCAGACTACTTAGTCATTCACGCATAGCGGGCCAGGGATTTTCTTGAAAGCCAGGAATCCACTGCATGAAGTGCTTGATTCTTGCTTCACAGACATTCTTTCGAGGAATTTTCAGCTTCACCAGGCAGATTTTGTAGAATTTACAAAAGAAGAAGATGCAACACCGCGTGAGCCACTGGAGAAGGCGTGCTGAGAACATCCAGAGTGTCCTAGGAATATTGTTTCGGACGAGAGGGGCATGGAGGCTGAGGGGAAAGAGGTGGGGAACGAGGCAGGGTCAGCCTCACTGTGATTCTCTCTTAGCTCCACAGGTTCTTGCTTTTCCAAACAGAGAGGGCAGTGCGTGAAGCTAGGGGCAGTCAGCCATGCTCCAGACGGTGTGGTCCCAGGTGAGCTGAGGTTTCTTCTCTCTTTACATACATTCAAAAGAGATAGCATCGATCACTACAGGAATAGTAACCCCACCTGGCCAGTCCCGTGCTTAGGTTTGCATCCATCAGTTGAGTATGGCAGAGGAGTGTGTTAGGGGAGGTGATGAGGGTGAGTACATAAACTTGGGAGGATCAAGTTGGTTGGGAAAGAAGGAAGTACCAGCTAAGAAACTCTCCTAAAATGTGAGACTCTACATCCATGCAGACTGTGGACCATGAAAGTACGGTTCACAGATAAGCATCTTGGGCACCCACCAAGGGGCTTGCTGGAAAGGCAGAGTCTCAGGCCCCAACCCAGATCTCCAGAATCAGAATCTACATTTGTACAGTATCTGGGGAACCAATGGGCAAGTTAAAATTTGGAGAGTGCTAGTCTGCATGACACCATACAGAGGAAGGCTATCTCCTGCATTTAAACAGTTGCTCCCACAGGAAGAGTTTGCCCTGCACAAAGTCAAGGCCCATTGATGCCACTGGGGAGCATTTGGAGGGTGTGGATTGATGAGGAGGCAGATTCTTGGAAGAATGCAGAGTTTGGAGCTGATGCCATGCCTCCAGCCCATTGCAAAGATGACAGCTTAACCTCTGTGAAAACCTCTATTCTTTGTTGGCACAAATTCATGCAGTCCTGGAAGCAGTTGCCCTTCCAGAATTTTCCTGGCACAGAGGTTGCTTGCATTGAGTTTTTCTCCAGCATCCTAGATCAGGGAATGAGAAAGCTGGTGTCTCGTGTCATGGATGTGTCATAAAATTAGAAAGCCCTATCCAAGACTTATGTATAATGTGTGTGTAGACATTGGACCATCTACTTCCATTTCAGCACTTTAGCCAAAATTAGTTCCAAGTCAGGGGTACCTGGGTGGCTCAGTCCTTAAGCATCTGTCTTCAGCTCAGGTCATGACCCCAGAGTCCTTCGATAGAGCTCTGCATTGGGCTTCCTGCTCAGCAGGAAGCCTGCATCTCTGTCTCTCACTTCCCCTGCTTGTGTTCCCTCCCTTGCTATGTCTCTCTCTGTCAAATAAATAAATAAAATCTTAAAAAAAAAATTAGTTCCAAGTCAGGAAGTGTTTAAACATCTGTAGGGGCAGTCTGTTCTCTCCTGGTGCTTTACGTTGGGTAGTCACTCATGATGGGCTTCCAGTAAGGAAACCCCAAGTAATTGTGGCGTAAATGAGATAGAGGCTTCTGTCCCACGCAAGAGAAGTCAGGGAGAGGCAGTCGAGGGACACTGTGGCAGTGGTAGTGTTACCCACTTTTTCTCTGTTTCTGCTTCACTATCCTAGCACTGGCTCTCGCACTCACGGCTACTTCATGGTCCAAGGTGGCTGCTTGATCTGTAGCCCTCATGTGTGCATTCCAGAAGAGGAGATGACAAAAAAGGCGAACCTCTCATCAGTTTGCATCCTTTCACGAACCTTCCCAGAGGGTCCCCAACAGTTTTGGTACCTGTGTTTCATTGGTCTCAGTTAGTTGCCAGAGCTGGGAGCAGCCCCAAGTAAAATTATGATTCTATTATCAAAAAAGAAAGAGAGGGAAAAAATACACACATGCATATATTTAGACGGTTATCAGTCTTTCTTTTTTTTAAAGATTTATTCTAATGAGGGAGAGAAGGAGTGTGAGAGGTGGGGGAGCAGTGCGGAAGGAGAGAGAGAGAGATAGAGAATCCTCAAGCAGACTCCCCACTGAGCACAGAGCCCTACATGGGGCTCGATCTCCATACCCTGGGATCACGACCTGAGCCAAAATCTAGAGTCCGTTTCTTAACCAACTGAGCCACGCAGACACCCCTAGACAACTGTCAGTCTTATCTAAAGTCTGTATGAGAAATGTTGCCCTAATCTCATCTGTGCTTGTAAGTGCTGAGATGAATATAACACCATGTGCCAGGCAGTGTTTTAGTTCTTTACACACATTAACTCATTCCGCCCTTACAAGAACCTTATAAAATAGGTACCCCTGTTATCCCAGCTTTCCAAATGAGGAAACTGAGGCCAAAGAGTTTGAGTATATCATCCAGAGTCACACAGCTCATGGTTATCAGAGATGGGATTTGACCTAGGGAGTCTGACCCTAAAGCTGAGTTTGTCAGTCTCAGCACTATTAACATTTTGGGGCAGGTAATTCGTTGTTTTGGGGTCCTGTCCTGTGTGTTGTATGATAATTAGCCCCATCCCTGGCCTCTACCCACTAGATGCCAATAGCATCCCCACCGCCCATGGTTGTGACAGCTAAAAATGTCTCCAGGGGCTCCTGGGAGGCTCAGTCAGTTAAGTTTCTGCCTTTGGCTCAGGTCATGATCTTGGGGTCCTGGGATCGAGCCTCACATTGGGTTCTGCACGCAGTGCGAAGTCTGCTTCTCCTTTTCCCTCTGCCCCTCCCCCCCAACTTGTGTGTGTGTGCTGTCTTTCTCAAATAAATAAATAAATCTTAAAAAAAAAAAAAAAAAAGAGTCCCCAGACAGTGAGTACTCTGTGTGTCCTGTCCTGGTGGGCGTTTCCCCGTTGAGCGCTGCTGCGAAGCCCATGCTGTTTGCTCCTGTGCTGCGCTGCCTCTGAACCCACTCCCCGTGTCGGGGATGAAGAGCCCCACTTCATCATGGAGAAGAAGTAAGTGCTAGCAGAGGACAGAAGCAGAGTGAGCAGAGGTGGAGCAGGATGTTGAGATGCTGAGTGTTGTGGAGAACAAGGAACAGGTATGCACTGATAAGTACAGGGGTGTCTCAGAGAAGTGGAGGGGTAGAAGCCATGATAGGAGGAAGGAAGGTCAGGTCCCCGTTCCCAGCTGTTGGCTCTGAAGGAAGTAAAGACAGAAGGTGGTTAACATTCAGAGGCAGCAAACTATCTATTCTACACTGTCCAGTAAGGTGGCCACTAGCTATATGTGCCTGTTTAGAATTAAAGTTAATTAAAATGAGAAATTCAGTTCTTCAGGCATGTGAGCCATGTTTAAACTTCCTGGTCAAGGTGACACCTGATTTCTTCAGTGTATAATTGTCATCTTTCCCTTGCAACTGATCCGAAATCTGTGGGGGGACATTTATGATCACGCAAGTATCCTGCTTCTCATCAAAATTTCCTCCTCGATGTAGCATCCATGGATGATTCCTGTCTGGACTAATCTTTACCATGACGGCTGCAATCCTATAGTACGTCTGTAGTTGTGTTTCTTCCCCTGGACACACTAGGCACAGAGACGTTGTTGACATGACAGACTAGGGTAGAGTTTACTGTAAGTCGGGGAGAGACGGTATAGTGCCACTCACTTGTATGAGTGGTCAGTTCATTTTGAAATGATTGGTTCTTTATACAGCCTTGCAGTAAATGCTCAGATAAAGAGGGCTCCTTTTTGTCTATTTCAAAGTGCTTAGTATCACTGATTCCCATCATTTGTAATAGAGAATAATAATTCTTACCTCGTGCTGGGTTCTGATGATTGAGTGATTTGATGTAAAAGTAGGTGACACGGGACAAGGGATGGTGTCCTTCTCCCCTGAGAAGATGGAAATGGGCCCATCAGGAGGCAGGGAGACACACCTGGTGCAGGGGGCAGGGTCAGCAGGTCGGATGGAGCTTAGGTGATCTGGGGGCAGGTGTTTGCTCAAGGATGGAGACTGCCATCCTGTCCCTGGAATCTAGTGTTAAGAGAGGAGGAAGCAACACTGCATGCTGCTTTCAAGGGCCACCATCTGATAAGGCAAGATGGCAAAAAGGGAGACCCCCCCAAGAGCGAAAGGAACTCTGTGCCCATGGGATTGTTCCTCTGTCTGTAAAAACACATGGAGGGGGAAGACCAGAGAGAAACCAAGTGGATGGAGTGGATGGATTCAGGGTAAAAGACAGATACCTGCTATGGTCATCTTAGAAAACACCGGAAAGATCAACCCAGCTCATGGAACCAGACAGGGAGTTGATGTGACCACCAGGCAGGGAAGCCCCAGAGGTGTGCATGCTGGAAATGTGCTGAGGGCTGTCCCTGGCTGGGGTACGGCTGTGGCTGTCCTCGCCCGCCAGTACCAACTTCCTATGGGCCTCAGAGCCATGGACTCCAGTAGAGGCAGCCCTTCCCTGGAGTTCAGGCCCCTCCTCAGCCCTCAGACAGGACTTGAGCAGGAGCCTGTTCTTTTCAGGAACCAGTGACCTTTGAGGACGTGGCCATGTACTTCCCCCAGAATCAGTGGGCCAGCCTGGACCCCACGCAGAGGGCCCTGTACCGAGAGGTGATGCTGGAGAATTATGCAAACATCACTTCCTTGGGTAAGTCCTTGTCCCTGAACCAGCTCTGCCTTGAGGGCCCCTGGCTTCCTCCTTGGTGGATCTGGGGTCTCCCATATCCCCAGGACTGGTGCATCATGAGCTAAGCTCCCTCCCTAATCCCTGTTTTGGGAGTAGCTAATGGAGAAAGACCTAGGCTTGCTTTGGTTTTTCAGCAGAATTTGCTTCTTCCCTGTTTCCTGGTAGGGAGTCTCCTGAGAGGAGTTTTTGCTCTGGGCACAGACAGCTGAAAGGGTTCCTGGTGGCCTTGCCTTCACTCCTCCCCTCTTCCAGTTCCCTGGAATCCTGGGTCCTATCTCCCCTGCGTGAGAGTCTCTTAGGACCCCCTGCCCACACCTCTAATGACACGGGAGCTGTTGGTCTTCTCTAATAGAGCCAGAGTAAGCCTCCTTTTGAGCAAAACGATTTGAGTCTTCCTCAGATCTCTGGATTCTCTCCACACTGAGCTTACTTAGAGTCCTGGTTGACTTTTTCACCTGGCAAAGCAGAGGGTGGGCTGAGGGGGTTAGCAGGGACTCTCCTCAGCTTCCTGTTCCTTTTCTTTCTCCTTCAGCAGTGTTGCCGTTCCCCAAACCAGATCTGATACTCCAGCTGGAGCGAGGGGAAGCACCCTGGGGCCTGGATCCCTGGACACCCCTCGAGGGAGGGGCCCTGGGAGGTGTCCACACAGGTAAGCAGGAGAACCCACTGCCTTTCTCTTCAGCTTGGCCTCTTCCTGTCTTTTAATGATTCAACATAAGAAAGGTTTTCTTCTGTCATACCAGGTCTTGGTTAGGATGAAGATGGTCACTCTCATTCAGAAAAGTGCCCCTCACTAGAGCTTCAGCCCCATACTGGAAAAGACCCATCTGAAAATTTTGTTTTCTGTTATTTTTCCTTGTAAAACTAGAGGATTTCAAAAATGCATAGTGTTAAAAACAAAACAAAACAAAACTAGTTCTTCTAATAGAGAAGACTCAGTTAAAAAAAAAATTAGTCTGGACTACACTAGACTTAAATAGACCAAAATAGAATAAAATCTGTCATAAATGCATCAAAATGCACCCCCCCTTTCTTTTTAAAGTAAACTCTACCTTTCTAGCTTCAGTGCCTCTGTTTTCTTTTTATCATGCTAGGTGCTAAAAACAAGACCGAGAATGAGGAGCAAAGGCCAAGACTGAACATTTCTAAAGACTCAGCGGCCCACAGACTGACGGCGGTGGGGCTGCTCACAGAAGCACCCCAGCTCCCTCCCCTTAAGGACAGCTTAAGGAGGCCACAGCCCTGTGGGGCAGGAGAGAAAACAAACCAAGGAGGTTTTAGGGACTCCCTGGCCCAGGACTCCAGATCCCTTGTCATCAAAAGGGTGGAGGCAAGCAGGAAGCTGGAAGGTAGCACCAGGGTCAGCACCCACCTGCTGACAAAGCAGGGCCTCTGCGGAGGACAGGCGTTTTATAAGTGTGGCGAGTGTGGCCGCTATTTCAGCCAACATTCCAACCTTCTGCAGCATCAGAGGAGTCACGCTAATGACAAGCCATACAAGTGCAGAGAGTGCGGGAAAGCCTTCAGGTATAATTCGAAACTCTCCCGGCACCAGAAAACCCACACTGGGGAGAAGCCTTACTTATGTCAGGAGTGTGGACAAGCCTTCGGTCAAAATTCCCACCTCCTTCAGCACCAGAAACTGCACGGTGGAGAGAAGCCCTTCGGATGTCTGGACTGTGGGAAAACCTTCAGCTACAACTCCAAACTCCTCCGGCATCAGCGAATCCACACCGGGGAGAAACCCTTTCAGTGTAAGGACTGTGGGAAGGCTTTCCGATGTAGCTACGACCGCGTCGTCCATGAGCGCATCCACACCGGGGAGAAGCCCTACGAGTGTCAGGCATGCGGGAAAAGCTTCAGTTCCAATTCAGTCCTCCTTCAGCACCAGCGCATCCACACCGGGGAGAAGCCCTACGAGTGTAAGGAGTGCGGGAAGGCCTTCCGCCGGAGCTCGGTGCTTCTCCAGCACCAGAGGCTCCACACGGGGGAGAAGCTCTTCAAGTGCAAAGAGTGCTGGAAAACGTTCAGCTGTGGCTCTCGCTTTACAGTGCACCAGCGCATCCACACTGGGGAGAAGCCCTACGGGTGCCAGGAGTGCGGGAAGGCCTTCAATCAGAAGGTCACCCTGGTCCAGCATCAGCGGCTCCACACTGGGGAGAGGCCTTACGAGTGCAGGGTGTGCGGGAAAGCCTTCAAGTGGAGTGCAAGTTTCATTCAGCACCAGAAGTTGCATGCTCGCAAGAAAGCCGCCCAAGTGGCAGGGCCAGCCACAGTTGGACCCCACTGCCCTGCTTCTGGCCACCCCCCTCTGCCTGCCCAGCATGAGCACACTGCCCCCTCCGTGCCAGGGGCTGCCCCATCTTCCCCACATCCCACGTTCCTTCCTCCCTCCCTGCCTCTCTTTGTGCTGCTCCCCTCCTCTGAAATGGCCAGTCCTTCCGCTGTTCAAGTAGTGCATTTCTTTCAGGATCTCACTTCCCCCGGGAGCCCGAATCCTCCCCATGAGCTCCTTCATGGGCTTGACCACCCACCCACTTAGAGTTATCAGTTTCCCTGAGCTCCTGACTGTGCCTGTGTTGTTTGTCTTCTGGGCCCGTGTGGTCATTATTGTTTTCCCAACTCCATTTATGTTCTCACGGTGTTTGAGAACCATGTTGGATTCTAAAACTTCTATCCCCTGGGTAGGAAATGGTTGGAGTTGTCCTTTATGGTGTCCAGTTTGGGTCTGTACCATCAGTCTGCACCTGCCTTCTCTACTAGATTTGGTAGAGTTTACAGAACATTTGGGGGCTTAGGGATATGGCATTCCAATGGGATGGCCTGTTGTAATTCAAGAAATAGGCAAAGCCCATGGGAGGAGGTAAGCAGAGAAAGTATCCAGTGATGGCTTTCAGGAATTAAGGAGGGCCATTTGGTGGGGCAGGAGCAAGGCTCACTGTATAGAATGGGAGCCTGGGACTTCTTATTACCTCAATAATGACCATGATGAGGATCCTGTGTAACCAAGCAATAAGACCAAGGAAATAACCAGTAGAAAGAATATGAAGTGATGAGTCAGCATTGATAGAAAGAATGTAGGCCGTCTCTAAACTTGATTGGAAGGGGATGTGGTTCTCTTTTTGGGTTCCTTTTCTGTTCTTGTCCACATCCTTGTTTAATTTCAGTGCCCACACAAACACATAGGTACGAAAAGTGATCTGGGCCCATGGGTTAGAGCACAGGTGCCTAGGCGTAGCCATCTCAATTCTGCATGGAGCAAATTTGTTGGCATCACACTAGCGAGCCTCCGAGGGAAGGGGAGAAACCTAACCCTGTCTTGCTGTAGATCCTGCCTCAGAGGAGAGTTCATAATGAACCATACACACACTCAGATGTGTTCTCACATCTACTCCACATCCTCTGTGATTAAATCTGCATTTTTGAGTCCTGGTACTTCTAGGTTAATTTTTATAATTAACACCAAGAAGTGTTTGTGGACACTAATCTTTTTTTTTTTTTTTTTAAGATTTTACTTATTTGTTTGTGGTGCATGAGCTGGGTGGAGTTGGGGGGGGGTGGCGAGGCAGAGTGAGAGGATGAAGGAAAATCACAAATCACAAGCAGACTCTGTGCTAAATGCTAGTCAGATGCAGAGCTTGATCTCATAACCCTGTGATCATGACCTGAGCTGACACCAGGAGTCAGATGTTCGATCAACTGAACCACCCAGACACCTCCTGTTGGTGGGCACTAATCTTACCAGATGTTATGATGTCACTGGTTTGACCATACTTCTCGAATGGTATGGACCCTGATCCTTCTTGCAATCACTGCCTCAGGACAGTGTAGAGGCATGGAAAGGTACTTTAAATAGTTAAGCAGGAATACAGCACTAAGGAAAAGATATGTACACTGTTAGGATAACACCATATAATTACGTCTACAAGGGAAGGCATAAAGAAGCATTTCGGTCTGGGCTTTCGTTAGACTTATTGAGATATACTTAATAGGCTTTACCCTGTTAAAGTAGACAGTTTGGTGCGTTTTGACAAATGAATACAGTTGTGTAACCAAGGTAAAATTTGCATCACCCTTAGCATAGGGAGAAATTTAAGTGGTTTGTAGGATGTTGGTGGGTTTTCTTTATTTTCTTGCTTGATAAGGTTTGTGTAATATATAGAATTCAGGAGAAGAAAAGACAGAACCAAACTTAACCTTCCCAGCTGTAGTCAGAGCTTCCAGACTATGCAAAATGCAAAGATCCCTCTCCTAGCATCACTGTTAAGGAAAACAGTCAAAATGTAGGAAAATGACAATGACTGGTTTCTTCATAATTATTTCTCTCTCACACACTCATGCGATATATATAAATGTCCTATTTATTTCCCACAAGCACCAACATGTCCTCAGGGTTTCTGGGAGGATTATAGCAAGGAAGGGAGTTGGGGAGGGAGATGAGAGCCTCTGAAGATAAGCAGAACTTCTCAATGTAGTTCAAGATTAGAAGGAAGCAAGGAGTGTAGGGAAATAAATATCAGCTCTGGGCTGAAAAATGGCTTTTGATTCCTCACAGCCAATAGATTTATGGGTTTCTGATGATGGGGACTATTATTGTCTCATTTATTTCTTCCTTTTATCATTAATTCAGCAGGCAGGTAGGGTTCCCCGCATTGTTGTGATACAGGCTCCACAGCACTTAGTAGGTGTCAAAGGATGACTGATGTGCTATTCTTTTTTTTTTTAAGATTTTATTTATTTTTTTGACAGACAGAGATCACAAGTAGGCAGAGAAGCAGGCAGAGAGAGAGGAGGAAGCAGGCTCCCTGCAGAGCAGAGAGCCTGATGGGGGGCTCGATCCCAGGACCGTGGGACATGACCTGAGCTGAAGGCAGAGGCTTAACCCACTGAGCCACCCAGGTGCCCCTGATGTGCTATTCTTAACACAGGGACCAGTGTCGCCAGGCCGTTTGACACTTAATAGGCATGCAGGTGTTTTTTGACAAGGGCCATGTATTGCTCCCAGAAAGGATGAATGTGTAAATATAAACTCATACATCACTTAAAATCCAATGTAGAGTTCTTCCAAGAGTTTTGCTTTCTCTGAAAGTGAAATGACTGTGAACATACTGACTCTCCCCTCCCTCCCAAACTTATTAGTTTAACACAAGAGGACTGTCCACTTCTTCAGGAAAGGAGTATGGGTATCACATTACCAGAATTATTGAGTTTTGAGACTTTTGCCTTTGTCAGTGAGTTGGCAATGTTATTTAGGACACTTGGAAAACAACAGAAACCTATTTCAGTGAATGTAAGTACACTTAATTATAAGGATTCCTATGTGTAGCCTGGCACCAAGGGCAAGAATGCAGCAGGAGATCTGGAGCCTGGAAAACCCAAGAGGGAACAACAGGCAGTCTCTGCTCTTTCTCCACTTCTCCCCCACCCCCACCCCGCTTAAGATTTTATTTATTTGAGAGAGAGGGATAAAGAGCAACAGCAGAGGGGAGAGGGAGAAGCAGGCTTCCCACTGAGGAGGGAATCCGACGTGGGGCTCCATCCCAGGACCCTGGGCTGAAGGCAGATGCTTAACCCGCAGAGCCACCCAGACACATAGCAGAAGTTGCCACAAGTTTCGTGTTTACAACCCCATTCCAAGGAGCAGCCCAAACAATCTCCCAGACTGTGGCACATCCCTGGGGGAGAGAATCTGATCTGCCCAATTTGGGTGAGGTGTTCACTGGTCTACTCTCCCCTGGCCAAGGGGTTATGCCACGTAGTGTGAGTGAAGCTGCTAGGGCCCCACTCTGGTAAGGGGAAGAGTTAACTGGGCTGATCAGACACCTGGAAAGTATCTTGCGGACTTCTGAGAGTGCACCTTTTCTCTTGTTTCTGTTGTTCCAGGTCTCCCGACAACTAAGATAACTGAGAAGCTTCAGGGTAATTTTTCCCCAGTGCCTGGAAGCTTTTAGGAATTTAGCTTTGACAGCCCTCTGTGGGCGGTGTTGATCATCTTCCATTAATGTTTCCTGGTTCACAGTAAGCTTTCAATCTGTGCATTCAGATCTTCTCTTGGTGATGACTTGTGATTGGCTAGTCTTGGGGTGGAAGAGCTGGCGGAGTTAGGGAAATGAGGTTATGTCCCCCTCTGATTTCCCTATGCTCTGTGTATGGAGTAAGCAGGCACTTCTGGCCATGGGTTGAGTGACAGTGAATCTCTGTGGCTCTTGGGCCTTTTTCTTTGGGGTCTGTGTTTGTAGCCCACTTAGCAGCTGCAAGCCTGTGTCCCTGGTTAGCACTCTCCATCTGGTTCATTTCTTGTTATAGTTCTCCTTGATTTTCCTGAACACTGAAGTCGGCTGGTGATAAAAATGTGGCTGCATGATTTCTCCTTTAATCTAGCTACCACCGCCATGCCTCCCAAAGGAATAGGCCTCCAGCAGGTACTCCCTCCATCTCCCTTAACTGATCCTACCCTAGCCCTGATTCCCTGAAGCTGAGATTGCAAAGTAGCACCGTCACAGAGCTCTCATTCAGGACAGCCCTTGTATCCTTTAACAGAGATCAGGCATACGGTGGGCAGACCTCTTACGGTCCAGTCTAAATTGTAATGTGCTCGGGTGTCTTCAGTGTGAAATCGGGCTACTTCTCTAGTTTCCGGCCTTGCCCTCAGGATAGCACTCAGTATGTCAAGTCTGGCCCTATTAAGACCTCAGAGGTTAGAGCACAGACTCCACAGCACCGTTAGTTCGTTTTTACCAGTCCAGCCCCTGGACTGGGTTCCAGGAATAGTGCAGGCTTCAGAGATGCAAACAGCTCTTTCCCTGTCTGACGCGCCCTGCAGGGCAAGAAGTCTGGCTTTTCCATCACAGTTGCACGTGGGATCCCCAAACATTTGCGTCGTTCCTGGCCCTCCTGCGGCCCCGTCTGTAACCAGCTGTTGAGGTCTGCACAGGCAGGGTTGCAACCCTACCCTCAGTACCGCCGCTGGACATCCGCAACACTGACACCTGCCGTGAGACCGCGGCGCTTGCAAAGCGGGAGCGTCCGGGACCAGCGCACCACCGAGCGGGAAACCTCCGGCTTCCTAGAAGGGAAGGCGGGCTCCCGCGGTGTTTCCGGCTCGTCGCTGGTTGGTGGAGTCCTGGCGCTCCCGCGGGGAGGAAGCTCGGTCGCTGGCGCCCGGGGTCCCCGAGAGTTGCCGCTCTGAAGCGAGGCCGCTCAGGCCCTGTAAGGTCTGGCCGGCTTTGACTTGGAAGTGCTCGGCCGAGGAGGCCGCTTACCCGCGCGCCGGCCCGCTCCGGGGTCCTTGGTCCTGGTGCGCAGGTCCATGGTCCTGCGTCAGGCCCGCCTTCCGATTGCGGCTGGAGGTGTCGCCTGGCGTCGCCTGCTTCCCGGAGGTCCGAGCGGGTCTGCTCCCCTGCCACCCAGCGGCGCACTTGAGCATCTTTTTCCTGCTCTGGTCCGCGGTCCGGCCGGCACCGGCCTCTTGTGCAGGAGCCCTTCTCGGTCCACGCGTCTTCCGCCCTCTTTTTCTCCAGAGGCAGTCTCTCTTAGTCGTGGTGTCAAAAATGAACAAAGCCGGACAGGTGTAATCAGTAGTAACTATTACAGGAGGGACAAGAGTCCAGGGTGAACTGGACTTCTGTACCAGTCAGAAGAGACTGGACCTTTTAAAGGGAGAATGGAGGAGGAGGGTGCGGGGTGAGCGGAGGCTCCATAGGGTTAGGGGAAGTCACGTGAAACCCATATGGGTTTGCTGACTGGTGTTAGGAAAGTTTGGCTCCTACCCTCCTCCAGAGACTGGGAGACAGGGGCCCTGTCTTCAGGCGTTGGTGGGAACAAACAGTAAATTCTTTTGACAGCCCTGAATTTTCTCAGACAGACACTCTAAGAGGGGCTAGGGTCATCCTTGGGATGTGGCCTTGAGCTATGAATGTTTTGTTGGTCTTTACCGGCCCAGGTTAAGGCATAGTAGAGGACGGGCTCAGGAAAGCCTGGCTAGAGTTTGGCCAAGGACAGAATCTTTGTCAATAGCCAGAGTCACTGAACACATTCAGGAAAGACTATTTTCTCCTCAAATCCAAGCAGTCATCGAAGCCAGGAGTCTCTCCAGCTGAGGCCCAGTTCTGGACAATGGAGTGTAGTGGCTTATTTTGAGAAGCCTTGTGCCTTGCCAGCAAGCAAGTTAGTGAAAAAATAAACTGAAGGAGTAATTATAACTGTGGTTGAGGGTAGGGGCCAGGCTGCCCTGATGTGATAGGATAGTCATTGTTCTGGGTCCAGGAGCCCAGGGATGGTGGGGAGAGATGGGGGAGTAATGCACTTGAACAATGAGTAATGCACTTACGCGCTGCAAGAGAGGGGCAGTCTCACTTGGAGGTCTTCTGCTGTCTGAGAGATCTGAGGCTCTTCTTTTTCCAAAATCAGGGAACCATGCAGAAGGCTGGGACTCAGCAGCTATGGTCCAGAAAGTGTGGTCTTAGTTGATCCTGATAACCTTTCTTAGATTTGCTGTCAGAGAAGTCAGTACAGGGCTCAGGCGTGACATGGTTCCCCCTTGCTACACAGTTACGGAAGGTGTATATGCGTGTCTATGCACATGAGGGTCTGTTTGTTTGGGAAAAATGGTTTGAGGTGAGATGAGGTTATCCAGGGAAATATCTTGGATTAGAGAAAGGACATGATATTCAGAAGATCCATTTAAATGTATGAAGTAGAAGTACCTGCCAGTAAAAATTTCTGGGAATTATAAATCCATATCACTTTAAACAAATGAAGTCTGTGAACAGGCAAGAGAAGTCTTTTAGAGAAATGTGTCCACTGTGTAAATTGTGTAGGCAGAATAGCATAAGATTAGGACTTATCTCTTCATTCAACAGGTATATACTGAGCACCGTGCGTGCCGTGCCATGCCATGAAATAGACTTTGGCAGTATCGGGGAACACTACTAACGTTACATAATGTATTGAGTTCTTTTTTTGATAGAGTCATTCATTTAATAAATATTTATGGAGTTCCTTCTTTGTCCAATGGTCACCAAAATTGCCTTCACAGAGTTCTTGGTTCTAATGAGTGACACAGACAACACACCAGGGAGTGTATAATACACTATCTGGGAGTGATACATGTTAACATGGAAGGGTGGGGAAGGAGATAGAAAGTGACAATACTGCATTGAATTAAGGGCAGTGATATTGGAGCAGAATAATGCAAGGGAGCAAAACAGGCAGACAGAACGTTAAGGTCCTAAGGAGTGAACTATCTTAAAGTACTTGGGTTTTTAAGCAATAGAAAGAAGGCACGTATTTCCCAAGGGCAATGAGCTAATCAGGGTAGTTAGAGATGACATGAGAGAAAGAGAAAGGGAGAAGGACACACGGAGAGAGCTGGGCCACTTATTGTGTGGCTTTGATATTTTGTACATGGGCATGACCTCCTGTTCCTGGAGCTGTAAAGGAAGGTCTCACTGAACAGGTAATATCTGCTTGGAGATCTACAGAAAAGGAAGAACCAGGGGAGAGACTGCCAGGCTGGTGGGAGAACAAACACAAAAACCAAGAGGTAGGAGAGGATTGGATTTGTTGAAGAGAAAGGGAAGCCAAGTGGCCAGACCACACAGAACCCAGGGAAAGTATGGCGCTGGCTGAAGTCGTAGAGAAATGCGGGGGCCTGCTCTGTAGGACCTTAGCTCATGGGAAAGATTTTGGATTTCATCATAAGAGTAACAATTGGCCAATGAAAGGTTTCTGAGTGCTTCATGCAGATTTTGTGATATTACTGGGGCTACTGCATAGAAAGTCTGTTGAGGTTTGAGAGGCGAGTTAGACTATTGTAGGAGCCTACCCAGGAAATTGTTGCTCTCTTGCTATAGGATGCATTGCTATCTGATTCGAACAAATTCCCTTTCTTATTTTCTCAAAATATTCTTAGCTAGTCTTTTCACCTATTCTTTCATATAAATTTCAGAATCTAGATTCTTTAGGATTTTATAATAAAAATGATTTCCAGGGCGTCTGGGTGGCTCAGTGGGTTAAAGCCTCTGCCGTCAGCTCGGGTCATGATCCCAGGGTCCTGGGATCGAGCCCCACATCAGGCTCTCTGCTCAGCGGGGAGCCTGCTTCCCCCCACCCCCACCTGCCTCTCTGCCTACTTGTGATCTCTGTCAAATAAATAAAATCTTTAAAAAAGTGATTTCCATTGGGATTGCCTTGACCTACAGATTAATTTGAGAAATGGCAGTTTCATAAAACGAATGCTTCTCATTCAGGAACATGTTCTGTTGTCATTTGTTCAGCTCTTATGTTCTTCAGTGAGGGAGTGTGTGTGTGTGTGTGTGTGTGTGTGTGTGTATGAACTATAGATCATGTCCAATTTCTTTTTTTAAAAAATATTTACTTGAGAGAGAGACAGTGAGAGAGAGCATGAGTGAGGAATAGGTCAGAGAGAGAAGCAGACTCCCCATGGAGCTGGGAGCCCGATGCGGGACTCGATCCCGGGACTCCAGGATCATGACCTGAGCTGAAGGCAGTCACTCAACCAACTGAGCCACCCAGGCACCCATCATGTCCAATTTCTAATTGATTTTCTGGGCATAGTATTTCTTTTTCTATCACAGTCTTCATATCATCACCTAATTTTTGACTGATCATGCCTCCCCCTCTGTGCCTAGCTCAGGGCTTGAGTAGGAAATTTTTGTTTTGTCAGCCGCAGTGACCTTCGAGGACATGGTTGTATACATCACCCAGAAACACCAGACCAGCCTAATGCCTGTTAAGAACCTGCCCCAAGATTTATGGGACTGTAGCTTCTCTAGGTAAGGCCTGTCTTTCCTCTAGGACTCAACCTCTGTACCTTGGAGCTTCCTAGTTCTTTTCCTCTTATAGGGACAGTTGTCTCTCCTCAGCTCAGTTTTCGTAAGTTTGTGAGCTGAGTTCCCCAGTCATCAGACTCAGAGGTTCCTGGTTGAGAGGAGCCCTAGGTTCTCTTTAGTATTAAAACAGAGTTTCCCCAATTCCCTAGAAGAGGCTCTGCTCTGGGCAAAATGGGAAATGAAAAGTTTTCTGATGCCCTCCTTAAACCCTTGGTTCCTACCTCACTCTTGTTTTCTTGAGATCTTTAAAGATTTTTTTTTTTATTTGACAGAGAGAGATCACAAGTAGACAGAGAGGCAGGCAG
This sequence comes from Meles meles, assembly GCF_922984935.1. Classification (NCBI taxonomy): domain Eukaryota; kingdom Metazoa; phylum Chordata; class Mammalia; order Carnivora; family Mustelidae; genus Meles; species Meles meles. The sequence goes on along the minus strand of NC_060069.1, from coordinate 29,559,575 downwards.
AGAGAGAGAGAGAGAGAGAGGGAAGCAGGCTCCCCGCTGAGCAGAGAACCCGATGCGGGACTCGATCCCAGGACCTGAGACCATGGTTCTCTACTGCTACCCCTATTTTAGTGCATATTCAGATAGGCCCTTGTAAGGTAAGTTTCTTAAGTTTCTTCCCGAGTAAGACAGGTGCAAGATTCCTAAGACCCATCTACCTTGTCCTCCTGGGTGTTCCACTTCCCTTTCCACCTGCTAAAAGCAGAGGATGAGCTGAAAGGAGCTCCAGAATCAACTCTGATTCCCTGTACTCTCCTGTTCTGATAGCTTTGCTGGAGCAAGGGGAGGTCTCATGAGCCCAGATCCCCAGACACACATTGGCACAAAGGTCCAGAGAGGGACGCCTGGGTGGCTCAGTTGGTCAAGCGTCTGCCTTCAGCTCAGGACAAGATCCCAGGGCCCTGGGAACAGGCCCTGCATTGGTCTCCTTGCTTAGCAGGGAGCCTCCTTCCCCCTCTACCTGCTGCTTCCCCTGCTTGTGTGCTCATTCTGTCACTCTCTGACACACAAATAAATAAAATCTCAGAAAAAAGAAAGGTCCTGAGAGGTGTCAGTACAGGTAAGTAGAAGAATCTGTGAGCTTCCTTTCCTACTTCTACTCTCCCTTTGTTTTCTTTCTCAAATGGCTGCTGTGAGGGATGAAGATGGTCATTCTTAAAGTATTGTAGGACATTTGGTGAAGGCTCAGTGGAGCATCGACCCTGAACTAGATAGGACATTCCCCCAGGGACCCATGCCTGCAAGGGTTCTGCACATTCTGCCACATATTTGTGTTACCACCCTCCTCCAGTCACACACCTTTATTTCATATAATGGGATAATTTAATTTTCCACTATTTTCAATACAGATTTTCAATTTTAATTACAATTAGAGGAATTTAGTCTCCCTGAACTAGCCTGGGAGAGCATACAGAACATTATCACTCATTGTTTCTATAAGAAAATGTAATGTTTCGGGGCACCTGGGTGGCTCAGTGGGTTAAAACCTCTGCCTTCGGCTCAGGTCATGATCCCAGGGTCCTGGGATCGAGCCCCACATCGGGCTCTCTGCTCTGCAGGGAGCCTGCTTCCTCCTCTCTCTCTGCCTGCCTCTCTGCCTAGTTGTGATTTCTCTCTGTCAAATTAATAAAATATTTAAAAAAAAAAAGAAAATGTAATGTTTCTTTTTTTTTAAGGTGTTATTTATTTATTTATGTCAGAGAGAGACCAAGCATGTATGAGTTGGGAAAGACAGAGGGAGAAGAGCAAGAATCCCAAGTGGACTCACACTGATTGTTGAGTCCCATGTGGGGCTCAATTCCATAACCCTGAGAGCATGACCTGAGCTGAAATCAAGAGTCAGATGCTTAACTGACTGAGCCACCCACGTGTCCTGAATATGTAATATTTCTTTTTCTTTTTCTTTTTTTTTAAAGATTTTATTTATTTATTTGACAGAGATCACAAGTAGGCAGAGAAGCAGGCAGAGAAAGGAGGAAACAGGTTCCCTGCTGAGCAGAAAGCCCTATGCGGAGCTCGATCCCAGGACCCTGAGATCATGAACTGAGCCGAAGGCAGAGGCTTTAACCCTCTGAGACACCCAGGCACCCCATATGTAATGTTTCTAAACAGTGACCTAATGATAAACTCTATGAGGAAGTCATGGTCGTAACTGGGTTGGAAACTGGCTTTCTTCATTGGGAAGAAGTCTATTAAGCAAGATTTTTAAAAATCCAGAAGAGTACATTGTGGCCTTTCCTATTCTTCTCAGCCTACCCTAATTTCTCAAACTATACAGAGCTTTTACGTAGCATTGCCGCTTCTAATTCAGCCTTGCTGTCACTCTGAAGCAGTGCCTTCTCAGGAAGGGCTCTCCCGCAGGAAGGACTTAAGACTATTTTGGTGAGAAAACTTCCCTGCATCTACTGTGAATTCTCTTTGTGGGCTGTCTGTTTAGCCTGCTAATGACCCTCACAGGGGGATTCAGGGAACTTTTCTTTCATTCTTTTATAATGGGTAGGCAATAGGTAGGATTCAGGAGGAAAAAAAAATCAAAATACAAGATTAGTGTATCCAGATACAGTCTGAGTCAATCCCAGATATCTTAAAAAAAAAGAAAGAAAGAAAGAAAGAAAGAAAAGAAAACAAAACTGTAGGAAAAAAGAATGATTTTGACTTCTGAAAATTATATTTATTAACTGTGTTTTCCAGTAGTACTTATGAAGAAAACCTCTGAAAAACCATTGTATTGTAGCAGTTTAGAGCAGGAGAGAAAAATATGGGATCTCTCTGGCTCTCATTGATGGACAGAAATTTGTCCTATTCATAGCCCATCATATGGGGACGGGAACACTGGGAAGACTGAGACTGTATGTCTTAAATTGTTTGTAATAGTCCTTCATGGGCAGATTGTTTATTTATAAAGAAGTTGATCATAGTAGTAGATTTCAGAGACCTATTCTGCAGTGGGTTAGTGGGTTTTTTTTAATCACTGACAAGATAAAATAATAAAAGCCCATCTAGAATAATGCCTTATATACAGTACAGGAAAGATAACATCTTTGATGGAGAGAAAAACCTTTGTAAGCTGTACAGATAAGAAAAAAATGTAAATGCTTTTCCAACACTTAACAGAAAAGTTTTTCTCAGATACTCAGTGACTAATGGAATTAGTTTTGGAAATAGGATTTAGGCTTGTAGTCAGAACAGGAACATTGGGCAAATGATAGCGGAATGAAAGAAGATACTCTGAGCGTGAGGGAAGGTTTCCTTAGAAGAAAGTTTGAGTCCATTAAAGCCAGGCTGGGGAGATATAAAAAGGAGCAGGACATTTCTATATATAAATGGCCTTGAAGATATGACTAAACATCTTCATTATTGGAGAGTGTGCTCCAGCAAAAGAAGGAAGAATAAGGAGGACATCATGTCCAGAAAAGCATGGGTCCGTTGTAGGGAAATTGTGGATTCAGCATGACAATTGTCTATGTTCAACATTCCATGCTCAGCAGCAGGGCTGGACATTTGTGTGTTCATTCTGTTAAGGGCAGACAGATAGGTTCTAATAGGACACCTGGAGGCCAGCACTAAGGAAGTCATGGCCAGCTATTAGGAAGGTCAGAGTCCTGTCCTGGCAGCACTCCACAATAAGCCGGATCAACCCAAACAAGTCCAAGATGGTGGATGCCATAACAGGAAACTGCTGACCAAATTAGGAAGAGAAAAGGTAGGAAACCCTACTTCACACCCCAGATAATGAAGATTCTGCCCTCTAGTTAATAACTGTCAATACAAGATAGAAACCCAACCCCCTGGGCATCCATCTCTCTCTCTCTCTCTTGAGGTCACCAGCTCTCCTATCTCTAGAGTGCACTTTTCACTTCAGTAAACTTTACCTCTTGTGGCACTTAACCACTGTGCTGTGTGTCTGTGTTTGAGTTCATTCTCATGACAAGTCCAAGAACTCTCAGCAACTCCTTTGGGTCTGGCTGGGTCAAGGCCCCCGGGCCAGAGGTCTCCCCAGTTCACCCAGCAACAATACCAAGGAGGGTTTGTAAAACAACAACAACAAACCTCAAAAAACCCAGAACTAGGATATCAAAAAGTCAAGCAGTAGAAAATAGGCAACTAGGAATTTTTTAAAAGTTGTGCAATAAGAGAAATATAATCTTTATATGCCATTTGGCCCTGTAGTGAGCACTATTTACATGGTACAGGGTAAAGGACTTTCCGAGTTGCTGGAGTAACTGGAGATAGAGGTATTTTGAGTGACATCTGGGTACTGCAATCATTATTGCTACCTGACAGATTCTGGCTATATTGTAGGGATGACCAAACAGTCCAGAATTTATAAACATTCCTTTACACAACAGTGTATACATTGTATACATTTGTGTGTGTGTGTGTGTGTGTGTGTGTGTGTTTATAAATTCTTCTGATTAGGTTGAGTATAGAAGCATGGCTCACAAAAGATGAGTTTTTCTGATATAGAAGGACCCACTCCAGTATCCTAATGTGGGCCTTGATCTTAGGACACTGAGATCATGACCTGAGCCAAAATCAAGAGTCACATTTTTAACTAACTGAGTCCCCCAAACACACCTGCTTCTGCTTTCTGTGGTTACCTCATTTTCAATAAAATTTTGTAAAACTTTGCTAATTAAATCTTACTCAACCATATGTAAATGTTGCATGAAGTTTTCTCAAGGTATTTGTCATTTGCTAGATTATTTGCAGTGATTATTTAGTATCATTTCCCTTAGTTTCATATTTTTTCTTTTTTGGCATAAATGTGCAGATAAATGGACATTAGATATTATACGTGTACTTTGTAAAGTCTTAAGTGTATTGTATATAACACCTTCCTAAGACAATGCTGAATGAAGATGGTCACACAGTCTTATTGTAATTAATGAGAGAAATGACATTTTTGTGCTATGTCAGATGTTGAAATAATGGTTTCTCTTTTTTTTAAAAGATTTTATTCATTTATTTATTTTAGAGAGAGAGAGAGACAGAGAAAAAGAGAGAAAGAGAATGCAAGTGGGGAGAGGGAGAGGGACAAGAAGACACCATGCTGAGCATGGAGCCTGACATAGGGCTTGATCCCGTGACCCTAAGATCATGACCTGAGCCAAAATTAAGAGTCAGACACCCAACCACTGAGCCTCCGGTTGCTCCAATTGTGTTTATCTTAATGAAATTTGTGTTCTGGCGTAATTTGTAATTTTAGAGCTTGGAAATGTATAAAATATTTCCCATGGAGATTACTAGCATAACAGTCTAATTGTCTTGTAATAAATGGCATTAAGATTTTTGTTTTTAAACACATTACCCTCATAATGTAGGGAAGGTGCTCTTGTTTAAAAGTCCTTAAAAGAAGCAGCCTTAGGGTGCCTGGATGGCTCAGTTGTTGAGTGTCTGCCTTTGGCTCGGGTCATAGTCCTGGGGTCCTGAGATCGAGCTCCACATTGGGCTCTTGGCAGGGACCCTGCTTCTCCCTCTCCCACTCCTGCTTGTGTTCCAGCTTTCACGGTGTCTCTCTCTGTCAAAAAAATAAATAAAATCTTTAAAATATATATATATATATTTTAAAAAAAAGAAACAGCCTTGATGCAGGGTGGCTAAGTCCAAGGACCCAGAAGGGATCCTGCAGGCCTAGCCAAGAGGGTCCTTGGCTTTGCACAGGATGGAAATCAAACATAAGCTGAGAGAAGTAAGAGCAGACTATACATACAGACAGAGCATCCAGGAGACTTGGAAAGGAAAGGGAAGGAAAGTGTGTTGTCTTTGCTCGGGACCTGGAGTTTTTTTTTTTTTTTTTTTTTAAGATTTTATTTATTTATTTGACAGAGAGAGATCACAAGTAGGCAGAGAGGCAAGCAGAGAGAGTGAGAGGGAAGCAGGCTCCCCGCCGAGCAGAGAGCCCGATGTGGGACTCGATCCCAGGACCCCGAGATCATGACCCGAGCCGAAGGCAGTGGCCCAAACCACTGAGCCACCCAGGCGCCCCGGGACCTGGAGTTTTTATTGAGGACAATTTTCTGGTGCACCTGTCTTCTCAGTAATCCAGAAACAAAGTGTTAGATGTCCTCCATAAATCACTTATGCCCTGGAACCAGGGGTCTTGATGAGCCACTGGTCTTGGAAAACTTTCATGAAGACCCCATTTAGTCATTAGGTATTATCTGTTGTGTTGGAAGACTCCAACAAAATTGTTAAATCCTTGACCTTTACAGGGAGGACATACACCATCTGTTCTATAACACCTGTGTGAAGCAGGGGCGTAGGTCCTAGCAGGAACAGAAGCAGGAGAAGGAATGAAAAAGCAGTTTTTCATGAATCCCTTTAATTTCCCTGTCTCAACTTGATCTCAAATTCTTTTCCTGATTCCATGTAGCCTAGAGACTCTCTGTCCTCTACCCAGGGAGAAATCTGGAAGTGTATTTTCTTTTTTTTTTTAAATATTTTATTTATTTATTTGACAGAGAGAGAGAGGTCACAAGCAGGCAGAGAGGCAGTCAGAGAGAGAAGGAGAAACAGGCTCCCCACTGAGCAGAGAGCCCGATGCGGGGCTCGATCCCAGGACCCTGAGATCATGACCTGAGCCGAAGGCAGAGGCTTAAACCACTGAGCCACCCAGGCGCCCCTGGAAGTGTATTTTCTTGAGCTGGTGAACCACAGATGTTTTTTAGGGACACTATGCAAAGCTGAGGGGCAGGAATGAACCACCCAGTTCTGGAAAACTGGAATTATCAAAGGACGCATGCTGAATTTCTAGACTCCTCTCCTTGCTCAGCTTCTAGAAGGTACTAGAACATTCTTCCATTCTCCCTAATATTGGAGAAAAGGACGTGTAGTCAGGGCTGAAGAGCCCCTGGATCCTGGGGTCCCAAACAGACTAAGATTTCACCACTCGTCACTGACAAAACCCAAAGGCAGAGAAACAAGTTGTGGTGAAACAAGAAAGGAATTTATTTCAGCGAGCGGACTACTGTCTCAAAGACTGTCTCCAAAATGCCAAAAACACTCCAGGTTTATGTAAGGAAAATGTGGGACAAAGTAGGTAGGTACGTTCAGGTAGGCAGTGAAGGTTAAAAATGATAATTGTCTTGGGATCAATCATGGGTAGGGTCTTGCTGCCTCAGAGCAGTTCTTGTTGCCTGAAGGGATGGTTTTGGTTCCCATCAGGGGATACTTGGCCCTGTGGATCTTCTTCTTGAGCCAAGAGACAAGCTGGAAAGAACAATCCACCTAAAATTTTGAGGTCAGAATGGAGGGAGCCAAAGTCCTCTTTCAAGTGGGCAGTTCTTAATATAGAACAGTAGAGCTTGGCTAGTGGAAGCCATGGCTCTGAAGCTATTCTCAGGAGTATTAGAGCCTTCCCACATTGGCAACCTCCAAGAAGAGCTTCTTGGGATAAGGTGGAGACATTTGCTTGGCTTGCAAATATGTAATAAAGGCAAATCACGGTGGCTATCCCATCTGCAGGTCTAGCTGTGTAGTGGGATTCCCTGATAAGTCTCTGAGGATGGAGTGGTTCTGAAAACTGGCAGAGGAGAAGCTGTATGACATATTTGACTCAATATGAAGGACCCAGTATTCACAGAGAAGGCTGCTGGGCCCCTAGCTGAGATCTGTTTCCAGGCTGGACTTGGAACACAAATCCACATATAGGGTGGGAAAAGGATCAAAGGCTAAATGTTAATAGCTCTTTTCCCTAAACTGTGCCGCATCTTGGAAGTCCCAGCAGCACTTTTATCTTCGAAAGCAAAAAACACAGTTAGAAAACAAAACAACCCGCAAGCATTTACTGTGTGCCAGGCACTACTGTAAATACTTTGCTAATCCATTAATTATTAAACCTCAACAGTCCTTTGCGGTTGGTGTCACTATTGTGTGAGCGTCTGCTCACACAGCTAAGACGTGATACAGCCAGGTTTCCGGACCTATGTAGTCCACGCTCTCCACTAATGCACCGTTGGCTGTTCAAAGGATGTGCCCCCGCATACTTCGCCCACGGCAGCGCCGCCACAGAACCTAGCTAGGCAGTTTCAGGACCTGAAGAGCAGCCAGGAGTGGCAAACGCCAGGGAAGCCTGGCTGATTCCGGGTATCGCAACCGTTCCGTGGTCTGAGGGGGCCAGACGACGTCCCCGGGAGGAGCTACCGAGAGAGGGCGCTGCAGGACCCGAGCCTGGAGCCCGCAACTCTGGCTCGCAGTCTCAGAGAGAACAGCGGCTGCAGCAGCTCGGCTGGGGAACCACGGAGACGCGCACGTTTTCACGTTCCTAGAGAGGAGGGGAAATGGCTCTACGTGTTTCCGGCGGAGCGGGTCCTAAGCTTTCCCGGGAGCGCAGGTTTGCTGCGTTCCCACGCGTTCCCTGGATCTGCGGCGCTCGGCGGTAGCGGTCGCTTGGGCTCTGGGTCGGGCTAACGGGGCTACATCCCTACGGCGTTCTCCAGCACCCGGTTCCCCAGTCCCTGTGGCTCTGGGGTGAGGGGGTACCGGGACAGAGGGGGCCCCCGGCGGAAGACGGCATTTGAGGGGTGTCCGGCAGCAGCAGCAGCCCTGCTCCTGCCTCTTTATTCTCTCTTCAGCCTCACCTCGAACCCCGAAGGCGCTGTGTGAAGTGGGGACCCCAGCCATGCTCCAGATCTCGTGGCGCCAGGTGAGCGAGCCTCCTCTCTGCCCCCGTCGTCCCCCTTACTGGCCCTCCCACCCTTAATGTCAAGTGAGAGCAGATGTCAGTCCGCATCCAGAGCCTGAGTTGTCCAGGTGTTACGGGACTCGGGTCCTTGGACTCAGCATCGGTAGAAACGAGACTGGGCCCCGAATTTAAAGTCTCAAGAAAGGTTTTATTGGGACTTAGGCTCGAGCACAGGGGAGCAGCACAAAGAATTCTCAGGCTGACTCCGAGGAGAGGTCAAGGAGAATTTTTAAAAAAAATTTAAAAACTTAAAATTTATCTTTTTAAAGATTTTATTTATTTGACAGAGATCACAAGTAGGCAGAGAGGCAGGCGAGGGGGACGGTGGGAAGCAGGCCTCCGCTGAGCAGAGAGCCCTTTGCGGGGCTCCATCCCAGGACCCTGGGACCATGACCTGAGCGGAAGGCAGAAGCTTTAACCCACTGAGCCACCCAGGCGCCCCAAGGAAAATTTTTAATAAGATTCTTAGGTAGGAAGATTGTGCCGTCTAAGCAAGTAGAGCCGGGCATTTACTAGCACCTACACACTTAAAGGTCATTTTTCTTCATGCATCGCCTGCGTAATGAACTTGTTAAATCTCCACCCTTGGGTATGAGTTTTAGTATTATAATGAGGGAAAAGTCGGGAAAGTTCGGCACTTGTGTGGATCTTGGAGGAGACTGGTTTGGACCGGCCGGGGCTTGCTCCTTGGCTGATGCTTTGCTCTGTAAGCAGTGATAATAGCCAGTAGAGAGTTGTGCTAGGAAAGCGTTAACAGCCGGCAGGCAGCGGGTAGGTGCATGGGGGCTCCTTCCCCAGGTTCCCGTTTGACAGGCTTGCGGCTTTCATTGTGCGGCTGTCACTATCAGGTGTGTTCGGGCAGAGGAGGTGGAGTTGAGAGGGATGGAGGGATTAGAATGCCCAAACTAAGGGGCGCCTGGGTGGCTCAGTGGTTTAAGCCTCTGCCTTCCGCTCAGGTCATGATCTCAGGGTCCTGGGATCGAGCCCCGCATCGGGCTCTCTGCTCAGTGGGGAGCCTGTTTCTCCTTCTCTCTCTGACTGCCTCTCTGCCTACTTGTGACCTCTCTCTCTGTCAAATAAATAAATAAAATATTAAAAAAAAAAATAAAGAATGCCCAAACTAAGACATAACCAGGATGGAAAGGCAAGTGTGGGGATTGATTGGGATAGATTTGCAGCGGAGACTGAAAAGTAGAAATCTGCATCATTGCATATTGTGAAGACCCTTTTCACCTCTGTCCACAAGCGTGTTCTCTTTCCTTGGACAAAGTAATTCTAGTTTTTGTTGTTGTTGTTGTTGTGTGTGTGTGTGTGTTTATCTTTTTTTTTTTGTTGTTGTTATTTGTTTTTTTGGTAGATTCCATTGGATTTTTACGTAGACATGCCATCTACAAATAAAGACAGTTTTACTTTTTTCTTTCCTGTCTGGATACCTTTTCTTTCTTTTTCTTGCCTAACTTCACTGGCATTTAATGTTGAGTACAGATGGTGAGGGCAGATATCCTTGTCTTATTTGTGATCTCAAGTGAAAGCATTCAATATTTCTCAGTTAAAACCATCATAGGTTTGGTTTTGTTTTGTAAATGCCCTTTATCAGATTGAGAATGTTCTGTGCCTAGCTTGCTGAGAATTTTTCAAGAGTGGGTGCTGGATTTTGAAAGTGCTTTTTCTTTTCTTTCTCTATTGTGTTATGTTAGTTACCATAAAATACATTGTTAGTTTTTGATGCAATGTTCCAAGATTGTTTATGCACCACACCCAGTGTTCCATGCAGTATGTGCCCTCCTTTATACCCACCACCAGGCTCACCCATTCCCCCCAGCCCCCTCCCCTCCAAAACCCTCAGTTTGTTTCTCAGAGCCCACAGTATGTCATGGTTCATCTCCCCCTCCAATTTCCACCTCCCCCTTCACTTTGCCTTTCCTTCTAATGCTCTCCATGCTATTCCTTATGTTCCACAAGTGAAACCATATGATAATTGACTATCTCTGCTTGACTTATTTCACTCAGCATCATCTCCAGCCCTGTCCATGTTGATACAAAAGTTGGGAATTCATCCTTTCTGATGACTGAGTAAAATTCCATTGTGTATATGAACCAACCACATTTTTTTTATCCATTAGTCTGTTGAAGGGCATCTTGGCTTCTTCCACAGTTTGGCTATTGTGGACATTGCTGCTATGAACATAGGGGTACATATGGCTCTTTTCATGACATCTGTATCTTTGGGGTAAATACCCAGTAGTGCAATTGTTGGGTGACAAATGCTTTTTCTATGTTGGTTTAGAGGACTTTATGGTTTTTCTATTTTAGTTTCTTAATATCGTGAATGACATTAATTTTTCAAATGTTGAACCAACTTTGCATTCCTTGAATAAAAACCATTTGGTCATTTGTTTTATTCTTTTACTATATTTTGGATTCTCTTTTGTTAAAATTTTGTTTAGAATTTTTGCACTATGTTTGTAAGGAGTATCGATCTGCAGTTTTCTTGTCATGACTGTCCATTGATTGAATAAGTTGGAAAGTATTCTGTCCTCTTGAGTATTTTGGAAGAATTTGTGTAGAAATATTTGGTAGAATTTCTTCCTTAAATATTTCTTCCTTAAATATTTGGTAGAATTCACCAGTGAAACCATTTAGTTGTGGAGTTTTCTTTCTAATAACTTTTATTTATTAATTTATTAAAGATTTTATTTATTTATTTGACAGAGAAAGATCACAAGTAGGTAGAGAGGCAGGCAGAGAGAGAGAGAGAGAGAGAGGGAGAGAGGAGGAAACAGGCTCCCTGCTGAGTAGAGCAGAGAGCCTGACACAGGTCTCAGATCCCAGAACCCTGAGATCATGACCTGAGCCGAAGGCAGGGGCTTAACCCACTGAGCCACCCAGGCGCCCCGTGATAACTTTTATTTTTTATTTTTATTTTTAAAAAGATTTTATTTTTATTTATTTGACAGAGAGATCACAAGTAGGCAGAGAGGCAGGCAGGGAGGGGGGGTGGAAGCAGGCTCCCCACCTAGCAGAGAGCCCAGTGTGGGGCCAGATCCCAGGACCCTGGGATCATGACCTGAGCCAAAGGCAGAGGCTTTAACCCACTGAGCCACCCAGGCACCCCCCATGATAATTTTTAGAATACAGTTTCAGTTCCTCTCCTTAATGAGTTTGTCTCTTTCAAGAAATTTGTCAATTTTTATCTAAGCTGTAGACATTAATGGCATGTTGTTAATAATATTTTCTTATCCTTTTATTATCTACAGTTTTTTGAACTAATATTGCTAATTTATTTCTTCTATTTCTGATTAATCCAACCAGAGATTTATAAGTTGCATTGATCTTCACAAAGTACCAGTTTTTGCTTTTGCTGATTTTTTAAATTGTTTTTTGTCAGTTTTATGTCGCTTATTTCCACTTGGATCTTTATTTTGTTTGTTCTACTTACTTTGTGTTAAATTTGCTGTTTTTCTAGATTCTAAAGATGAGTCTGAGGTCACTGATTCAAGACCTCTCCTTTTTAAATTTTGTAACACAGGCATTTAATACTATAAATGTCTTCCTAAGTACTGCTTTAGCAGCATCCCTCATTTTGGTACATTATGTTTTCATTTTCCTTGAGTTCAAAACACTTTCTGCATTCTTTTATATTTTATTCTTTGATCTATGTGTTATTTAGAAGTGTGTTATTTAGTTCATAAATATTTGGGAATGTTCCATGTGTCTGTCTGTTACTTCTAATTTTTTTTTTAAAGATTTTTATTTATTTATTTGACAGACAGATCACAAGTAGTCAGAGAGGCAGGCAGAGAGAGAGAGAGAGGAGGAAGCAGCTTCCCCGCTGAGCAGAGAGCCCGATGTGGGGCTCGATCCCAGGACCCTGAGACCATGACCTGAGCCAAAGAGAGGCCTTAACCCAACAAGCCACCCAGGCGCCCCTGTTACTTCTAATTTAATTCTGTTGTGGTTAGTGAACATTCTTTGCATGACTTGATTTCTTTTCTTTTATGGTCCAGAATGTGATCTACTTTACAAAATGTTCCTTGGACACCTGAGAAGATAGTATTCTGCTATTTTTGGGTGGAGTATTCCGTAAATGTCCATTAAATCAGGTTGGGTAATAGTATTATTCATGTTTGCTAAATCCTTGTTGAGAAAGGTTGTTGAAATTTCCAGCTATAATTAGGGATTTGTCTATTTCTCTTGCAGTTTTATCAGTTTTTGCTTCATGGATTTTGAAGCTTTATTACTAACTGCATAAACATGTAGAATTGTTATGTCTTCATGATGACGTAATCCCTTCATGGTCATAAATGACTTTCTTTATCTCTTAATATTCTTTGCTCTGGGGGGGACCTGGGTGGCTTAGTGGGTGAAGCCTTTAACTTCGGCTCAGGTCCTGATCTCGGGATCTTGGGACCTAGCTCTGTGTTGGGCTCTGAGCTCAAAGGGAGGTCTGCTTGAGGATTCTCTCCCTCCTCCCCCAAAATAAATAAATTAATCTTTAAAAAAATATTATTTGCTTTGAAAAATACATTGCCTTAATTCAATATAGCCACTCCAGCTTTTTTTGATTAGTATATATGTTTTACATCTTTTTGCTTTTAACTTATTCTTGTCTTTACATGTAATATGCACTTCTTGAAGGCAGCACATAGTAGGCCCTTGCTTTTTGGAAAATCTAATCTGATAGTGTTTACTGTTTAGGATGTTTAGATTATGTATATTTGGCATAATTATTGGTATGGTTAGATTTGAGTCTGTCATCTTCCTAATTGTTTTCTAATTGTCCTGTCTGTTCTTTGTTCCCTTTCCTCTTGATTTTCCACCTTCTTTAGGACTAATAGTGTGTTTTACTCCATGTTTTCCTCTTCGTTGGCTACATATAAACTACAACTGTGTTATATTTTAGAAATTGCTGTAGGGTTTGTAGTATGCATCTTTAGTTATCACAGTCTACCTTCAATTGCTTGTCCTTTAGGCTTTTTGAGGTTCTCTCACTGCTCCCTGATGGCTCTGTTCTTTTTGCCTTCAATCTTTTTCTGTTTCCTTTTTGGTTAGTTTTTATTGCTATGCCTTCAAGTTCACAAGTTGTTTTTTTTTTTTTTTTTCTTCTTCAGTGTCGAATTTGCTGTCAATCCCATGAATTGTATTTTTCATCTCAGACATAGCAGTTTTCATATGAGAAGTTTGATTTGGGTCTTTAAAAAAGTATATCTTTGGGGTGCCTGTGTGGCTCAGGTGGTTAAGTGTCAGACTCTTGGTTTCTGCTCAGGTCGTGATCTCAAGATGGTGAGATCCAGCTGCATCAAGATCGAGCCAAGCGTAGGGCTCCATGCTCAAAGGGGAGTCTGCTTGAATGAGATTCTCTTCTCCCTCTGCCCCTCTCCCCCATCTCAGGCGTGCATGCTCTCTCTCAAATAAAGAAATCTTTACATATATATTTCTTTATATCATATATATATATACACACATATATATATGTATATATATATACACACACACACCTTGTCTCTATTTCACTTTGAACATTTGGAATACATTTATAATAACTGCTTTAATGTCCATCTCTCTGATGCTAACATCTATCAGTTCTGGGTTGATTTTGATTGCCTGGTCTTGTTAGGTCACCTATCCCTGCCTCTTTGAATGCCTAGTAACCTATGATTGTAGCTTTTATCTTGTTTGATTCTAGGTTTTTTTAGTCCTCAAAATAGTCTTCTTTAAAAAAATATTTTTTTTAAGTAATTCCTATATCCAACTTATATCCAACATGGGGCTTGAACTTAAAACCTTGAGATCAAGAGTCGCATACACTGAGCCAGCCAGGCGCTCCTTCCCAAAATATTCTTGAGTCTTTTCTGGAATCAGGTTCAGTTACTTGGAAACAATTTTGTTCTCCCTGGTCCTGATGTTTATTATTTGTTAGTAGAATCTGGAAAGTAGAATTCTGGTCAGCCTAGGAATAATTAGTCTCCACTAGTGAGGCAAGAGTTTGCCGAGAGCTCTATCTAGTGGCCTATGAATTATGAAATTTTCCAGTGTAGATAGTGGAAGTAGGCGCTGTTTCTGGCCCTATGTGAATGCCAGGCATTGTGTCCTTCAGTCCTTTCAAATGATCCTTTCTCTGGCTTTGAGTAGTTTCCACACACCTGCGCCCTGGTCATTCTTTGCCCACTCGAGTGAACCCTCTGCAGATAATTGTTTTTTTTTTCTCTGTCCAGCTCTCTTCTCTATGGTATTCTGTCCTCTAAACTCTGCTGTCTTGGTCTCCTCAGAATCTACCAGGGAATCTGCTGGACTTTGCCTCATTTCCTCCTCCCTGTGTTGCAGCCTGGAAACTCATAGTCGTAAGCATGGCGACTCATAGGGCTCACTTGTCCTTTCCTGTCCCTCTGGGATTGTTATCCTCCATTGCTGTCACCTGGTATCTGATAACTTGTTTTGTGTAATTTGTCTTGTTTTGGTTTAGGCAGGATAAACCCAATCGCTTTGACTCCATCTGAATGAGAAACAGAGGTTATCACTCAGCGTTTTTATTTTTTATTTTTTTTAAATTCATTTATTTGAGAGAGAGATTGAGAGCAAGGAGAGAGGGAGAGAAAGAATCCCAGGCCGACTCCACACCGAGTGTGGAACCTGATGTAGGGCCCATCTCATGATGCTGAGATCACAGTCTGAGCAGAAGTGAAGAGTCTGAGGCTTAACTGACTGAGCCACCCAGGGGCTCCTTCATTCAGCACTTTAAAAACATTTCCCCTTTACTTTCGCCGTATTGTCTGTTGCCATCTTGACTCCCCAGTCTTCGTGAGTGTAAGTGTGTTTCCTGCTCTGCAGTCCTTTAGGATTTTTTTTTTTAAAGATTTTATTTATCCATTTGAGAGAGAGTGAGAGAAGCATGAGGGGAGAGAAGGTCAGAGGGAGAAGCAGACTCCCCATGGAGGTGGGAGCCCCATGTCGGACTTGATTCCGGGAATCCGGGATCATGACCTGAGCGAAGGCAGTTGCCTAACCCACTGAGCCACCCAGGCACCCAGGATTTTTTTTTTTTTTTATGTTTTCATTTTTCTGAGACTTCTCAGTGATATGCCTTGTGTAGGTATTTTTCATTTACTACTCTGAGTACTTGTCGGTCCTCTCTCCTCCCTGATGCTTTTAAACAGATAGAATTACCAAGTTTTAAAAAGCAGAGCACAGGGCGCCTGGGTGGCTCAGTGGGTTAAGCCTCTGCGTTCGGCTTAGGTCATGACCTCAGGGTCCTGGGATTGAGCCCTACATCGGGCTCTCTGCTTGACAGGGAGCCTGCTTCCCCTTCTCTCTCTGCCTATCTCTCTACCTACTTGTGATCGCTCCCTCTGTCAAATAAATAAATAAAATCTTAAAAAAAAAAGAAAAAAAGCAGAGCACACTTTTTAAAAAAAGTCCTGAGCTCATTCTTGGTTTTGTATGATGATCAGCCTCCTTTTTGTTTGCTTCCCCCTCTGCCAGCAGTTAACATTCAGCTTTCTCTGCTCTTCTAATATTGTACATTCATCCTTTCTGTCTTCTAAAATTCTGTTAACATCCTTGGTCTGCTCAGACTTTTCTCCTCGTGGGCCATTATATTACTGTCACTTTAGTGGGATTAGGGAGGGAGTGGAGATCAGTACAAAAGTGCTGTGGAGTCAACACAGAGGTCAGCAGGGGAAGGAGGAGCTGTTTGCGGGGATGACCACACAGAGGTACAGTGGGTCTTGGACTCTTCCTGTTGGTGAGGGTGATGCCAGCTGAGGGTTAGCCCCACGGGGAGTAGAGGGCACTGGAGAACTGTCCTTGGCAATTCCACCACATCCAGTAGATCTCTGCCCCGATACTTAGGCTCCTCTGCCTTCACACAGAGTTTGAGCAGGAATCTATTGTTTCAGGAGCCAGTGACGTTTGAGGACGTGGCTGTGTACTTCACCCAGAATGAATGGGTTATCCTGGACCCTTCACAGAGGGCCCTGTACCGAGAGGTGATGTTGGAGAATTACGCAAATGTGGCTTCCCTGGGTAAGGACTCTCTTCTCCCTGCTGTTGTCTTTCTTTGCCTTTCGTGCATCCTGGCTTTCTTCGTTTTAGACATTGTGGCCTCTCTGATAACCCTCATGGGCAGTTGCTCCAAAGGCTGATCTTCTCAGAGGCTACTGGTTCGGGAGAGTTTCGGGTTCCCTGGTTTTGAAACCTGCTGTCCCTCTGGCCCTGGGAGGGACTCTGCCCCATGCATGGAGGGAAAGGAAGAGCTCTTGGGAGCTCAGCAGAGCCCTTTGTCTCTGTCTTCCAAGTTCTCCAAGAAGATCTGGGACTCCCTTGTGTGAATAGGGGGTTATTCCATGACTCTGCCCCCATTTGTGGGAATTTTCTTTCTTCTAAGATAGCGCAGGCTATCTTAGTTCTTCTCTTCGTTTCTCTCCCTGACTCAGTGAAGAAAAGTAAAGACAGTCAAGAGGGGACTTTGCTTCCTGATTCCATTTACTTTTTGTTCCTGTTTCTTTCTCCTGGGCAGCTTTTCTATTCACCAGACCTGTTCTGGTCTCCCAGCTAGAGCGAGGGGAGCTGCCATGGGGCCTGGAACCCTGGGAGCCTGCGGGCAGGGAAGCCCTCAGAGGCATCTGTCCAGGTGAGCATGAGAACCTACCAGCTGCCTTTTTTGCTTAGCCTGCTTTCCTATATTCACATTTGAATGTGTGTGAGACTGTTTTCTTTCTTTTGGAATCATATGTGATTCTGTGTTCATGGTGGTAGCCTCCCTCAAATGAGGAAGGGCCAGTCTCTTCCAGGGAAGGCATGGCTGCAAGATTTCTCTGCATGTTCTACCTCACCACCTGCTAAGGGACACCATGTGACTAAGCGAGCAGGTCTTGAGGCATGAGAGCTCTTTTGAACCCTGTCTTGTGGAAAGTTTATTTTTCCACTAGTTTGTTTTGCAGAGATGAGGATGTCAACCACATTAGAAGGAAAATAGGGTTCTGGGGCCTATCTGGCCATCCACATATTCACTGAGTACATTCTTTCTTTTTTTTTTTCAAAGATTTTATTTATTTATTTGATCGACAGAGGTCACAGGTAGGCAGAGAAGCAGGCAGAGAGAGAGGAGGAAGCAGGCTCCCCGCTGAGCAGAAAGCCTGATGCGGGGCTCCATCCCAGGACCCTGGGATCATGACCTGAGCTGAAGGCAGAGGCTTTACCCCAGTGAGCCACGCAGGCGCCCCCAGAGTACATAATTTCTGTGGGAACTTTTTTTTTTTTTTTTTTAAGTAAACTCTACCCCTTGTATGGGGCTTGAACTCACAGTCCTGAGATCAAGAGTTGCATACTGTACTGACTGAGCCAGCCGGACTCCTCTCTCTGGGAAACTGAGTTACGAGTTCCCAAACACTGACTTCAATAAAAATAAAAAAATAAAATAAAATTTTACAATTGAGAAAATTATTTAAAAATAAAAATTCTTTTTCGTAATGGAAATTTTCGCACATACGCAGACACCAGCACAGCACACCCCATGATTCCTTTGCCTCAACACCCGCCTGAAGCCTGTTATTTTTCCCCTACAGACTCTTAAAAAAAACTTTGATTTTAACAGCTGAGCTTTTGAAACAAAACTTGGTATAACGGAAAGGTGAATGGCTTCCTCATTTTGAAAGATATTGATATGAGAATGAAAAATAACAACACGGTGTATTTTTTCTTGCCTTTGTTACTCTTTTTCACCCCTGCTCTGCCTGTAAAATTTCATGTGCTCTTC
Source organism: Meles meles (assembly GCF_922984935.1). Classification (NCBI taxonomy): domain Eukaryota; kingdom Metazoa; phylum Chordata; class Mammalia; order Carnivora; family Mustelidae; genus Meles; species Meles meles. The sequence continues at coordinate 29,541,597 of NC_060069.1, read as the reverse complement.
AGACTCTTCACAGAGAATGTCCATAAGTAATGCACAACTTCCTCCCAGTCCCAGCCTTGTGTTAAAGTTCTGCCTTTCTGGATATGATCCCAGGACTTCAGGCTATCTGTGTAAAAAGCATTTTTAAACAGTTCGCTTGTAAACACACGAGGTTGCCCTGGCCAGTGCTGAAGGTTATATTAGCCTGAAAAAGGCCTTAATAGGAGAGGGAAAATTGCCTTTGGTTTTCTCTATTTCACATTCTTACTGTCGTAGTAAACTATACACACAACTTGTGCAGCACTGTAGGAAAAGCACCAGAGTCATTACCAGATCTTCCCTAAGGCTTATGTCTGTTCTTGGAAGGGTTCCTCACACGTGCAGTGCATGCTATTTTGTTTTAGTTTTTTAAAGACCTTATTTATTTATTTGACAGAGAGAGGGAGAGCACACAAGCAGAGAGGGGAAGCGGCAGACAGAGGGCGAGGGAGAGAGGGAGAAAAAGTCTCTCCACTGAGCAGGGAGCCCAAAGTGGGACTTAATACCAGGAGTCAAAGGCAGACGCTTAACGACTGAGCTGCCCAGGCACCCTTGCTCTTTTATTTTAGAAGCAAGCCTCAGTGTCTTCCCCTTTCCTTCCAGCTACGGTGTGTTAGCCCACCATAGTTCCCTTAGCCACAGCGTAGGAGGCTGCCACTTTACTGGCGTCAGCCTGATGACAGAGACCATTCTCTTTTCAAAGATTATGACATGGATAATGTTGTAAAAAATAAGCAGCTTTTAAGGAATCAGTTGTGGGACCCTTTGTAGTTTGAGCTGCTTGACCTGCCCTTTCTTCAATCTGCTGGTCTTCCTTTGACCCTGGGGTCTCTATTCATCACTTTTCCATACCTTCTTATCTCACCCATTCACTCAGGAGAAAGTGGTTGGTCTTCCCCATCCTAGTAGGTAACAGTCTTCGCTGTTTTCCAGTCTTTACACTCTTTATGGGAATGCCTCCTGGCCTTGCTTGCCTCCCACCCATAGTATCTTCATTTCACTTGTGGGGCTCTGTTGTATGGTGGTCTTTGGTTAGCCATTTTGTGTACCTGTAGGAAAATAGTCACATAGGGCAGATGAGAAGAACCACTTGATCCTTTTTCCCCTTCAGCACTGTCAGAGGCTAACACTTGTGTTGTTTTTTTTCCCCCCCCGTGATGTCAGGAGGCGAGGCCAGAGCTGAGAAGGAAGAATCAACTCCAAAGAAACACATTTCTAAAGAAACAGAGTCCCACAGACTGACATTAGGAGGGCTGCCAGGGAACGTTCCCCAGCGCCTGGACTTTGGGAGCAGCCTAGAGCAGCAGCATGGTCACTGGATAGCTAAGAAGACCATGTCAAAGAGGAGAGATTTCACAGCTGGGCCAACCAGCCACCGCGACGACTGTACTGTCGGGAGTAGGGAGCACTGTGAGAAATCTGGGGAAAACATTAATGTTAGCACACAACTCATGGATCAGACAGTTCCTAGTGGTCAGATTTCATATGAATGTAGAAAATGTGGCAGATATTTTAGTCGAATGGCAGATTTTCAGGGATGTCACGCTGGTGAAAGTTCTTTCAAATGCAAAGAATGTGGAAAAGCCTTCAGATACAACTCATTACTTATACGGCATCAGGTAATTCACACTGGAAAGAAACCATTTAAATGTAAAGAATGTGGGAAGGGTTTAAGTTCAGACACGGCCTTGATTCAGCATCAGAGAATCCACACTGGAGAGAAGCCCTATGAATGTAAGGAGTGCGGCAAGGCCTTCATTAGCAGTTCTGTTTTCCTCCAGCACCAGAGGTTCCACACTGGGGAGAAACTCTATGAATGTAATGAATGTTGGAAGACTTTCAGTTGTAGCTCAAGCTTTATCGTCCATCAGCGAGTGCACACTGGGGAGAAACACTACGAATGTAAAGAGTGCGGGAAACGGCTAAGCTCACCCACAGCCTTGACTCAGCATCAGCGCATTCACACAGGGGAGAAACCTTTTGAATGTAAGGAGTGTGGGAAGGCCTTTAGTCAGAAAATCACCCTGGTCCAGCACGAGCGAGTTCACACCGGTGAGAAACCTTATGAGTGTGAGGTGTGTGGGAAAACCTTCAGCTGGTGTGGGCGATTTACTCTGCATCGGAAACTACACACACAGAAGATACCTGTGCAAGAGTAAGGTGGTCTGCAGCTGGGCGTGCTGTGCCTCTTTGTTTCTCCCCTTTCATGTTCTTCCACCAGCACGCTTTTTACAAGGAGAAAAGAAGAAACAAACCCCCAAACTCAAATGTACAAAGAAATATAACTGGCTGTGACTCTGGAGTTTGTGGTGTCCCTGAGTGCCCCTCGGGACGGATGAGGGCTGGGTGGGAGGACCTACATCAGAGAACACCACTGTGAATTACCAAAACTCCAGGCTTTAAGAGGAGATCTTAAAAAGGTTCTAGAGAAAACAAAAGTTCAGGAATAAGAATGCACTGGATTTCATAACAGCAGTCTTGAAAGTTAGAGGACGATGTATATTCCTGCAAAATTCTAAGGGAAAATAAGTTCCACCCAGTATTCAGTACCCTCAAATGTGAATTGAGTATAAACTTTTAGATTTTGAACCTTTGTCTCCCACGCATCCGTTCTCAGGTGTGCAACACTAAACAAGGGATTGACCAGGAAAGAAAAAGATAACATGGACACCCTATCACAGTCTATATTAGGAGTCTCCGAAACTCAGAAACAGAGGGCCCTTATCCCTGTGGAGCCATCTGTATTTTGGAGGATATTCCTAGTAGACTACAAGTTTTCAGAGATCTACCTCAGGTGTAGTGCCCACCCACACTACTTACTCTGTAGTCACTTTTCATTGCTCAGTTGTAGTCTGTGCCTTTGCAAAACTTGGGGTATATATACCCTTTGAGTCAAATGCAAGGCCCTATTTATCATAAATTCATCCATCTCATTGCTCTTCCAAGTGACCTCACAGCAGGAAGCATTTCCTTGCAACTTCATTTAGTTCTATCTTATCACAGAAGAAGCGTCCATTATTTTCTGTTACCAGTGGAGACAAGGGGAGATACAAATGTGTTCTGTTTTAGCGTCCTCTTTTGCAAGCTGCTTGACTTTGCCCAATGCAGGAAGCAGAGTAGTGGATAATAATACAGAGCCAGGTGTGAGCCCAGGTGTGTCACCTTGGTTAAGTTAACAGACACTACTAATTTCCTTATCTGTAAAATCTGGATGATGGTCTACCTCATGTTTGTGTTGAGGATTAACTGCATTAATACATGCAGGAGTGCTTAGAACAATGACTAGAACCTGGTAAACAATAGTGTTATTTATTTTAATACCATTGCTGAGTGATGACTTATGTATATACCAGTGAAACAGTCACCACAGTCAAGATAATAAGCAGAACCATAACCCTCCAAAATTACTTATGCCCCTTGGTAATCCCTCTCATAGCTTTTCACAGCAAGTGCTGATCTGCTGTCACTTTGGATGAGTTTTGCCTTTCCAAGATTTTATAAAAAATATCCCATTGTGTGTGCTCTTTTTTTTTTTTTTTTGGTCTGGTGTCTTTCACTCAGCATAAATTATTTTGAGGTTTATGTATGTTACATATTCATTATATATCAGTGGTTCTTTTTTTGGTGGTGGGGGGGATGGCTGAACAGTATTCCACTATGGAAATAACAAAATTTGTTCATTCATCTCCTGATGGCCACTTGGGTTGTTTCCAGTTTTGGGTTATTACAAATAAAGCTGCTATTTGTTTTTAAGTCTTCGTAATGCTGTACACTTTTGTTTCTCTTGGGTAAATAAGGAATGGAATGCCTGTGTCATAAGGTAGGTACATATTTACATTTTTTTTTCTTGGAGATTTTATTTATTTGACAGACAGAGATTACAAGTAGGCAGAGAGGCAGGCTCTCCGTGGAGCAGAAAGCCCGATGTGGGGCTCAATCTCAGGACCCTGGGATCATGACCTGAGCCGAAAGCAGAGGCTTTAACCCAGGTGCCCCCATATTTATATTTTTAAAAAAGATTTTATTCAGAGAGGGAGAGAGAGCATGTGCCCTCACAGGAGTGGGGCGGGAGGTTGGGGAGGGAGAAAGACTCCCTGCAGATCAGGGAGCCTGGACGCCCCAACATGGGGTCTGAACCCAGAACCCTGAGATCATTACCTGAACCAAAGTCAGATGCTTAACTTACTGAGCTATCCAGGAGCGCACCTCAGTATATATTTACATTTTTAAGAATCTTCAAAACTTCTATAAAGAAGTACCATTTTATATCTGTACAAACACTGTATGAGAGTTATACTCATGTCTTCATCTTTGGCTATGCTTAATACTGTTTTAAATTTTGGGGCACCTGGGTGGCTCAGTGTGTTAGGCCTCTGCCTTCAGCTCAGGTCACGATCTCAGGGTCCTGGGATCGAGCCCCACATCAGGCTCTCTGCTCAGCGGGGAGCCTGCTTCCTCCTCTCTCTCTGCCTCTCTGCTTACTCATGATCTCTCTCTGTCAAATAAATAAATCTTTAAAAAAAAAATGCTGTTTTAAATTTTAGCTCTTACAATAAGTGTAATGCTGTCTCCTTGTGATTTTACTTTGCATTTCCGTAATGACTAATGATGTTGAACATAATTTCATGTGCTTATTTGCCTTCCATATGTCTTAGGTTAAATGTCCATTTCTTTTGCCTATGTTTTTATTGGGTTTTCTTTTTATTGATATTTGGGAGGTCTTTTTGGGGTGGGGTGTTCTTTATATATTGTGGATACAAGTCCTTTTGCAGATATGTTATTTGTGAACATTTTCTCCCATGGGGCTGGTCTTTTCATTCTCTTAATCTTTTTTTTTAAAATTTTTTTAAAGATTTTATTTATTTATTTGAGAGAGAGATTGAGTATGAACAGGGTTTGGGGAAAGGGACAGAGGGAGAGGGATAAACAGACTTCTTGCTGGATGGGGAACCTGGTGTGGGGCTCAGTTCCAGGACCCTGAGATCATGACCCAAGCGAAAGATGCTTAACCAACTGAGCTCCCCAGGTGTCTCTCATTCTCTTAATCTTTTGAAGAGCAGATGACTTATTAGTGAGGTCCAATATATTAGTTTGTTCATTTATGGATTATGCCTTTCATGTCATATTTAAGAAATTCTTGCCTTATCCAAATTTACAAAGATTGTTTCTCCTTATTTTTCTTCCTAGAAGTTTTAGAATTTTAGATTTTATGTTATGTCTTAACATTTTTGTCTTAAATTTTTTGTAGGGTTTGAAATATGCCTCTGAGTTCCTTCCTTTCTCCTCTTCTCCATGCCTTTTTAGGTGCATATCCTAGTTTTGAAAATGACTCCTCCCCTGAATTGCCTTTGCACCATTGTTGTAAATCAGTTGTCCATAAAGGTGTGGGCCTACTTTTGGATTCTGTTTGTTCCATTGGTCTGTCTTGATGCCGTTGCCTTAATTACTGTAGTTTTTCTAAGTGTTGAAGTCACACAGTGTTAGTTTTCCTATTTTGTGTTTTATCGAAGTTGTTTTGGCCATTCTAGGTCCTTTGCACTTCATAGGAGTTTTAGAATCAGTTTGCGAATTTTTATAAAGCATATGCAGGGATTTTGGTTGAGATTATATGACTCTTTAGATCAATTTTGGGGAGAATTCACATCTTAAATGTGTAGTCTTAACTCAAAAACATGGCAAATCTCTCATTTGAATCTTTATTTGAGCAGTGTTTTGTAATTTTTAATGTGTAGGTCTTTCACACCTTTTGTCAGATTTGTCTAGCTATGTCATTTTTTGTTGCTACTATAATAGTACATTTCTAAATGTTCATTGATGGTATATAGAAATGCAATTGATTTTTGTATTTTGACCTTGTATCCTGCAATATTGCACAACTCACTTACTCTAATAATGTTTTTAAGATTCTGTAGGATTTTTTAACATTGGTGATCATGTTCATAACCATTTTACTTCTTTCCAATTCTGGATTTTTTTTCTTGCCTTATTGCACTGGCTAGTGGCTTGGGGATAGTGTGTTTTTAGGGAGAGCCAGTCCTTGTGGTATTGGCCAGGCGAGGGACATCCAGCTCCAGATTTTTAATTTTGCTGATATATGAGCAAGCTCCCTGATAGCTGTAAAAGCAGCTCAAGTTTCCCACTTCCTGGTTCACCGTGCTTTCTAGCTGCCTATACATCAGCACTGCCTGTACTCTGTCCCTCTGGTGAGGCTGTTCTGGGAAAGAATGGGACTTTTGCATGCTCCCAGTTTTCTCCTCTGACTGCCCGTGATTCCAATTCTCATTTTCACAACTTGGGGATTTGTATTTGGTTCTACCAAAACTTTCTCATTTATTCTCCCTGCACTATAATACCAGATAGAAGAATACCATGCCCAATTTTGTCCCCCTTCAAGTTAGATCTGATTGTGATAACTGGTTAATACTTTTTTTCCCCCTAAGATTTTATTTCTTTGAGAGAGAGCAAGCAAGCGAGCATAAGCAGGGGGAACAGCAGAGGGAGAGGGAGAAGCAGACTCTGCTGAGCAGGGATCCCAATGCGAGGCTGCATCCCAAGACCCTGGATCATGACCTGAGCCAAAGAGAGATGCTTAACTGAATGAGCCACCCAGGCGCCCCTGGCTAATACTTAAGGGTTTGTGATGTATATGTGTATATGTGCACCCATATGTGTGCCCATCTTTCTAGATTCATGGTAGTTGTTCATTTTGGTCAGCTTAGAGAAGAGGCAGTTTGAAAATAGAAGTCCTCATTATGCTGTTCTTGGAAATCTAATTCATTTACTTAAAACAATTGTGCAGAAGCTTTACAATAAAAATACTGGAAATTTTATAAAATATATGGTTTCTGGGGTGCCTGGGTGGCTCAGTAGGTTAGGCCTCTGCCTTCAGCTCAGGTCATGATCTCAGGGTCCTGGGATCGAGCCCCACATCGGGCTCTCTGCTCAGCAGGGAGCCTGCTTCCCCTTCTCTCTGCCTGCCTCTCTGACCACTTGTGATCTCTCTCTCCCTGTCAGATAAATAAATAAAATCTTTAAAAAAAAATTAAAAAAAATATATGGTTTCTGTGATAGACAAAATCTCAGCATTAGGCAGCCTCCGTAGAGTCCATGGTAATTCTAATCCTTGCATTCATGCCCTTGTGTATCTCATCTAATACTGAATTATGAGTGGCCTGTCTTGGTAATATATTGAGATAATGATGGTGCATGACTTCCAAAGCTAGGTCATCACACTGCAGTTGGCCTTGACTTTTTTTTTTTTAAGATTTTATTTATTTATTTGACAGAGAGAGAGATCACAGGTAGGCAGAGAGGCAGGCAGAGAGAGAGGAGGAAGCAGGCTCCCTGCAGAGCAGAGAGCCCGATGCGGGGCTCGATCCCAGGACCCTGAGATCATGACCTGAGCTGAAGGCAGCGGCTTAATCCACTGAGCCACCCAGGCGACATTTTTTTATTTTAAAAAAAGGTTTTATCTAATTTTTAAATAAACTGTACACCCAGTGTGGGGCTTGAACTCATGACCTCAGATCAAGAGTCACATGATCCACCAACTGAGGCAGCCAGGTGCTCCTGGCCTTGGCCTTTTGGATTGCTTATCTTAGGTAGAAACCTGTAGCAAAATTGTGAGGACACAGCTGTGTGCAGAAACCCCCTGTGGGAAGGAACTGAAGTTTCACAGCAGTAACCAATAATTTAAGCGTATATGTAAGCAGCCCCAGGTGACACCTGCATGGAACTTCATGAGAGATCCCAAGCTGGGGTCTTCCAGCCAAACCACTCCTGAATTCCTGGTCTACAGAAACTTTAAGAAACATGTTGAATAAATATATTGTTCTCAGCCACAAAGTTTTGGGATGATTATGCAGCAGGAAGTACCTATTGTACTTTCCATGACAGGACTTTAAGCTATAGTTAGTAACAGTCTAATTCCTGTGGAAGGGTAACAGCACTCCAGCTGGTCTGAAGCCTTAACACCTTACTCCCTGACCTAAGGCCTCAGTCTGTAACAGAACTATCTTACTTTCTTCAAAGTTTGCAGACCATTGACCTTGAGAAGTGAAGAACCGGAAACTTCCGAGGCCCCAGAGGCCAGCAAGTCTGTTTGAAGCCACTTCGGCTTTCAGATCACTCCAGCAAATTTTTTTTTTTAGCAAAATATTCTTTTTTAGGTTACACAAATGATTTTACTAACCTCCCTTTGTGTTATCTGTAGACCTTGCCCTGATTTCTAGAAAGAAGAGAGTACTGGGGCACATCACGAAACAAGAACTGGACCCCCATGCAAAACCCCAGCACTGAAAATGTTTCTAGCTGGCCCCAAATCTGCATGTGATGAAGAAATGCTACGGGCCCCTGCAGGCTCCTTGCTGATTAGCTGCTTTAAATCCCACTGGGCCAGGCAGAATTCTCAGAGGGGACTTTTGGACAACAGTCCAACTTCTCCCTTGGTTGCCCGCCTCCTGAATAAAGCTCAGATTCCTTTCCAAATAAAACTCCTCTCTTGAGTGATTTTTCAGGTAACAGGCAGCCAAATGGGTTTGGTAACAAAAGGAATAGAAACTCCCGTGGTAGAGCCATACATCCGGATACCAAGGATCGTTCTGTCTTTTAGCAGTGGGAGGCCGATTGCCCTCCATGGCAACGAAGAGCTTGGTGAGTAGGCGGCGTGTATCTGAACATGTACTCAACAGAAATAAAGTCCGTTCCTGCTGGCAACCACGCTGACCAACTCTGGTCACTGGAACATGGGGACCCAGTGACTTTCAAAGGCTTGATCGCTGTATTGAGGGGACCGATTGACTGATTTTTAGGGGTGTTTGCCACCGATTGGCTCCTCTTCAGAAGCTTGGGCTGCCATTGATTTGCTAACTTTCAGAATTGGGACCACCTAAGTCAGGCTGTCACTTTATTGGCTGATTTGCAGAACACGTGTACTGACCCGAAGTTATGCAAATTAACAGCAATTACTTGACTATGAAAAACATTTTAAAAAAATATTTTACTTGAGAGAGAGAGTGAGAGAGAGCACGAGAGGGGAGAAGGTCAGAGGGAGAAGTCCCCCGATGTGGGACTCCATCCCGGTACCCCGGGATCATGACTCCAGCCGAAGGAAGTTGCCTAACCAACTGAACCACCCAGGTGCCCTGAAAAACGTAGTTTTAATGTTAATTGTTTTAACTTCACACAGCCAAACCTGCAGGAGACACTTAAGGGATTATCCAGATCTTTATTTATGGAAGGTATGATTTTTTTTTTTCCAGCCAATGTTGACATTGTATTTAAGTGCCAGTTACTGGGTGAAAAATAGCTCTAAACTACTGATTTGTTGGTAAATTTTTCGGGAAAATCTAAACAGAAGACATTTAATACAGAACAAGGTCGTCTACCATAGGACATGTATATAATGTCCTATATATACAGGATGCCTGGCAACTTTAGTCACCACTCTTTTGGTAGCTGAATGAGTCTGACCGAAAAGGCACCTCCACACGTGCAGGTCCTAGAGAGGGAGAGGGCTTCACGCGGGTGTATAGAAAACTTCGTTTTTCTAAGGGCGGCTCAGCTAGGGACCCAAGGAGTGTCCTTGGTTTGGGCCTCCAAGAGGTGAAGCACCGGGAGCCATTCTCCTCACACTAGCACAGCCCAAGTGACGCTCTGAGTAAAGGCGACCGACCGCTGACGGGCATCAAGTTAACCTGGGCCCCACATGGGTCTAGAAGGGGTACCTGAGCCTACACGTCCCGGACCTCGCCAGGACGCAACCGCCGCAGCCGGAGGAGGCACCAGCCAATGACCACGCCTGCAGCGGCCCGCAGCCCCGCCTCTTCCGCGCGGCAGGCCGAGTCACGTGGGCCGGGCCGCGGAGACCACAGAGATGGGCTGCCTCCGCGCGGCCTAGAGGGGCGTTGGGCGCTCGCGCTCGCTTCCGCATCGGCGTTCCTCTACCAGCATTTGGTGTTCGGAGAGGGAGAGCGTGTGTTCCAGCGAGTTCTACGTGCAAGGTCCGCCCGGCGTTGGCTTCCTCGTTTTCCTTGGCTGCTCGTCAGCGCCCCCCTCCCCTGAACTCGGGCCCAGTGTGGGCTCACCCCCTCCCCTGACTCCGGGCTCTGGCTCCTGGGCCTCGCAGAAGCCGCCCGAGGTGACCGTTCGGCCTTCTGCAGCCCTGGTCCTCTTCTGCAGCCCCGGTCCTGCCCCCTGCCCTCCGCCGAGGCGTGATCCTCTTTTCTGTCCTCAGGAACTTGGCTCAGCAGCTTCCCGCGCCCACTACTGACTTTCTGTTTGGGGTCTCTGAGTCCCTGGGTGGAGATCCCGGTCGGGTCTCTGGTCAGCATCATGAGTATTTTACTGTTAATACGCATTTTGGCATCTCTGTTCCTCCTTTCCATTGACAACGTTTTTGGGTCAACGTCATGGTTCCTGTAAGCGCGTTTTTAGGTTTGTTCAGACCCAACATTGTAGGGATAGGATTTGTCTTGGATCTCTCAGACCGCTGCGTGTGAATGGGCTCAGGAGTGCTCTTGAACTGAGCAGATGATGAGGCAGAGCAGTTCATGAGGTTGTTAGGGCCATCAGCCGCAGGGCGGGTCTGAGAGAGTCTCTTACCAGTGCTGGAAATGAGGAGACTGGGTAGTCTATAAGCTGCTGTGGGTGTTGCAGGTCAGGGTGCATTGCACTCATGGCTCTTCTTCTCTTAGCTCCTAAGGTTTTTGCTTTTCCAAATCAAGAAGACAGTGCACGAAGCCAGGGGACATCAGCCATGCTCCAAACATCTTGGCCTCAGGTGAGCTGAGCTTCCTTTCAGTCTTTTAAAATTAAGTTAGCTATCAGGTAATTAGGAAAAGACCAAGAAGGCCTGACTCGGCCATGCTCCGATTTCCCCCCTAAGTTTATCCCCACAGCCAGGGCTCTAAATAATGGTGGAGGAGATAAGTGGTGTGTATGAGAGTGATGAGTGTGGATGTGTAGGGTTAAGTGAGAAAAGAGGCACCCAAACTAAGAAATTCGCCCTGAATGTGGAAATCCAAATCATGTTCTTCATATAAAATTTGCCTACTGAGATCAGAGAAATTTTTTTTTTAAAGATTTTATTTATTTGACAGAGAGAGATCACAAGTAGGCAGAGAGGCAGGCAGAGAGAGAGGGGGAAGCAGGCTCCTTGCTGAGCAGAGAGCCTGATGCAGGGCTCGATCCCAGGACCCTGAGATCATGACCTGAGCCAGAGGCAGAGGCTTAACCCACTGAGCCACCCAGGCGCCCCAAGATCAGAGAAATTTTGTATCGAAGACATTGTTCCACAAATTACAGATGTATCGCCGGGAGACCAGCATTGTTCTTTCCCTATGCACTTTGTAAGTGATGGGTCCGCAGTACTGGATAATGTAGACAAGTCTCCTTTTCTCATGAAAGGCACCTTTAGCAAAGTAGATAATTTATAAGCCAACTAGTAAGTTAATTACATGTTGCTAAAGTACAGTGCTCAGAAGTGTGGTCCCCACGTGGGCAGCATCCACATCACCTGGCAGGTCATTAGAATTTCAGACTCTTGGGGTCCACCCTAGACCCAGAATCAGACTGGGGAGGAGGGTCCAGGAATTTGTTGTAACAAGCTTGTCAGGTGATTTTTATAAAAATATTTATTTATTTGGGAGAGGGAGAGAGAGCACGAGCAGGGGGAAGGGCAGAGGGAGAAGCAAACCCCTCTGTGAGCAGGGAGCCTGCCATGGGCCGCGATCTCAGGAGCCCAGAACCATGACTTGAGCTGGAAGGCAGATCCCTAACTGACTGAGCCACCCAGGTGCTGCTGTTCAGATGATTCTTATGCCTGTACCTTTGCAAATCTGAGAAGCCTTGAAGCTCCCTCTCAAGGTAGTGGTCAGGAAAGCCCTCATAGAGGTCGTAACATGGGGTTGAGATCCCAAGAATGCGCTAGAAACAGTTTTGGGAAGTGCTGAAGAGAGAGCTAAAAAAGAGCTTTCCGGAGAGAAGGATGTCAAATGCAGAAGCCCTACAGTTGGGGAGAAAGCTGGGTGTGCTCTGGAAATAGGGTGAGGTCAGGGAAAGCAATTCACTGTGTGGTGGGAGAAGTAGGCACATGTCTTGTAGAACACTGTCAAGACTTTGATTTCTATCCCGAGTTCATTGGGAAGGCACTGAAGGATTATTAAGTATGGTAGGTGACTTGGTTGGATATATGTATTTTTTTTTAAAGATTTTTATTTATTTATTTGACCCAGAGAGACAGAATAAGCAGGAGTGGCAAGCAGAGGGAGAGGGAGAAGCAGGCTGCTGCTGAGCAAGGAGCCAGATGCAGGGCTCGATCCCAGGACACTGGGATCATGATGTGGGCCAAAGGCAGCCACTTAACCAACTGAGACACCCAGGCACCCTGTTGGGTATTAAAAAGATTTTCCAGCAGACTTTGTCTGACTTAGTTGGTAGAGCATGTGACGTTATCTCAGCGTCATGAGCTCAAGTCTCATGGCGCCATGTTGAGTGTAGAGATTAAAAAAAAAAAAAAGATTTCTTTTTAAAAAACGATTTTCCCAGCCCTGATGGTGCGTTAGTTATAGAAGGGTTTGAGTCAGTTAGAAGCATATAGTAATCCAGATAAGAGATAAATAGTCCTTTTTTTTTTTTTTTCGTAAAAAAAAAAATAGGCTTTATTTTCAGGGAAGTTTTGGGTTCATAACAAAATGGGATAGAAAGCACAGAGAGTTTCCGTATACACCCTGCCTCCATACTTGCATAGCCTTCCCCATTATCTTTTTATTTTTAAAATTTTTGTTTATTTATAAGTAAACTACTCCCAACATGGGGCTCAAACTCATGAACCTGAGATCAAGAGTCACATGCTCTATGGACTGAGCCAGCTAAGCACCCCTAAAAATTTTTTTAAATTTGGGTGTTGTTGACACACAGTGTCATTAGTCGAAGTGTCACAGTGATTTGGTAAGCTTATACATCATGCTCTGTCACACAAGCATGTTTACCATCTTTCACACTGTAATGCTATTACAGTGTCATTCACTATCTTCCTTATACTCCACCTTTTATTCCCATGGTTTATTATTTGCTCATTTCATAACTGGAAGCATGTATCTCCCTCTCCCCTTCACCCATGTTGTTCATCGTCCCCCACTCCCTGTAACCATCAGTTCTCTTATTTACAGATCTGATTCTGCTTTTTGTTTATACATTTTTTTTTAAGATTCCACATATGAATGAAATTATATGGCATTTGTCTTTTTCAGTCTGACTTAATTCATTAGTATCAATACCCTGTAGTCCATCCATGTTGTTACAAATGACAATCTCTGGGCACCTGGGTGGCTCAGTCAGTTAAGTGTCTGCCTTTGGCTTAGGTAATGATCCCAGGGTCCTAAGATTAAGCCCTGCATCAATCCTTGCTCAATGGGGAGCCTGCTTCTCCTGTTCTGTCTGCCCCTCCCTCTGCTTGTGTTCAAGTTCACTCTTGCTCACTCTCTCTCAAATAAAATCTTAAAAAAACAAAAAACAAATGACATACTCTCATCCTTTTTTATGGCTGCAAAATATTTCATTGTCTGTGTGTGTGTAGGTGTGTGTATATCACATCTTCCTTATCCGTTTGTCTATTGATGGACACTTAGGTTGAGTCCATATTGTGGCTATTTAAATAACGCTGCATTGGGGCGCCTGGGTGGCTCAGTGGGTTAAGCCGCTGCCTTCGGCTCAGGTCATGATCTCAGGGTCCTGGGATCGAGTCCCGCATTGGGCTGTCTGCTCAGCAGGAGGCCTGCTTCCCTCTCTCTCTCTGCCTGCCTCTCTTTCTGTCAAGTAAATAAATAAAATCTTAAAAAAAAAAATAACGCTGCATTAAACATAAGGACACATGTATCTTTTTGAATTAGTGTTTCTGTTTTCTTTGGGTAAGTACCCAGTAGAGTTATTGGATCACATGGTTCTCTTGTCTTTAATATTTTGTGGAACTTCTATGATGTTTTACACAGTGGCTACACTAGTTTCCATTCCCTCACATGGTGTGCATGTGTTCCCTTTCCTCCACATCGTCACCCACACTTGTTATTGTCTTTTTGATTTTAGCCCTTCTGATAGGTGTGAGGTGATACCTCATTGTGGTTTTGCATTTCCCTGATGGTGACTGATGTTGATCACTGTAGGTCTTTGGAGAAATGGCTATTCAAGTGCTCTTCCCATTTTTTAATCAGATTTTTTGTTTGTTTTTTGGTGTTGAGTTGTGTTAATTCTTTATATATTTTGGATATTAAGTCCTTATTGGATATGTTATTTGTAAATATCTTGTCCCATTCAATAGACCGACTTTTTGTTTTGTTGGTGGTTTCCTTTGCTGTGCAAAAGCTTTTTACTTTGGTGTAGTCCCAGTAGTTTATTTTTGCTTTTGTTTCCCTTGCCTTAGATGACACATCTAGAAAAATGTTGCGGTGGCTAATGTCAGAGAAATTACTGTCTGTGTTCTCTCCAAGGATTTTTATGGTTTCAGGTCTCACTTTTATTATTTATTTATTTAAAGATTTTATTTATTTATTTAACAGAGAGAGACAGTGAGAGAGGGAACACAAGCAGGGGGAGTGGGAGTGGGAGAAGAAGCAAGCTTCCCGCTGAGCAGGGAGCCTGATGCGGGGCTTGATCCCAGGACCCTGGGATCATGACCTGAGCTGAAGGCTGAAGCTTAACGATTGAGCCACCCAGGTGCCCCTGAGGTCTCACTTTTAGGTATTTAAACCACTTTGAGTTTGTTTTTGTGTGTGGTGTAAGAAAGTGGTCCAGTTTCAGTCTTTTGCATGTAGCTGCCCAGCACCATTTATTGAAGAGACTGTCTTTTCCCCATTGTATATTCTTGCCTCCTTTGCCACAGATTAATCAGCCATATAAGTGCGGACTTATTTCTGAACTCTATTTATTCCACTGATCTGTGTGTCTATTTTGTGCCAGTACCATACTGTTTTGATACTACAGTTTAGTAGTCTACCTTGAAACCTGGATTTGTGATACCTCCAGCTTTGTTTTTCCTTCTCAAGATTGCTTTGGCTATTTTTAGCCTTCCCTATAATCAACGTCCCTCACCAGAGTGCTACTTTTGTTACAGTTGATGAACCTACATGACAAGTCACAGTCACCCAAAGTTCGTGGTTTACAGTAGGGTTCACTCTTGGTGTTGAGCGTTCTGTGGGTTACAAATGTATAAGGACATGTATCCATCATTACAGTATCATACAGAGTATTATTATAGTATCATACAGGCTATTTTCATGGTCATAAAAATCCTCTGTGTTGTACCTGTACATCCCTATCTTCATAGTTTTGTTATGTAGTTAGAATCATACAGTATGTGGATTTTTCAGATTGGTTTCTTTCACTTGATTATATGTGTTTAAGTTTCCTCTATGACCTCTCATGGCTTGAGAGTGAATTCTTTTTAGTGCTGAATAACATTCCATAGTCTGGATGTACCACAGTTTATTCATTCCCCTCTATTGAAGGACATCTTGGTTGCTTCTATGTTTTGGCAATTATGAATAAAGCTGTTAGAAACATCTGTGTGCAGGTTTTTATATGTATATAAGTTTTCAGCTTGTTTGGGAAGATACCAAGGAGCATGATTATTAGATCATATGGTGGGAGAATGTTTAGTTTTGTAAGAAACTACCGAACTGCCTTCCAGGGTGGCTGTGCCATTTTGCATTCCTGTCTGCAATAAATGAGATTTCCTGTTGCTCCACATCCTCACCGGCATTTGGTGTTTTCAGCATTCTAGTTTTAGCCATTCTAGTGGTACCTCAGTGTTTTAATGTGTGTTTTCCTGTTGATGGATGATGTATTTTCATACACCTGTGTGCCATCTGTACATCTGCTTCGTGAGGTGTTGCTTCCGGTCTTCTGCACATGTTTTAATAGGGTTGTTACTTTTGAGATTAAAGAGTTCTTTGTATATTTTGGTTAAGTCCTTTATCAAATAGGCCTTTTCAACTATTTTTTCCCTGTGGTGGCTTGTTTTCTCATTAAAAAAAAAAGATTAAAAAAGATTTTATTTATTTGTCAGAGAGTGAGAGAGAGCCCGTGCTTATGCATAAGCAAGGGAAATGGCAGGCTGAGGGAGAAGCAGACTCTTGGCTAAGCAGGGAGCCCAATGTGGGACTTGATCCCAGAACCCTGGGATCATGACCTGAGCCAAAAGAAGACGCTTTCTTATATCCTATCCATTTTCTTATATTCTATTTTTTTTCCTTTCAGTTTTATTTATTTATTTATTTTAAAGATTTTATTTAGTTGACAGAGAGAGAGAGAGTACAAGCAGCAGGAGCAGAGGGAGAAGGAGAAGCAGGCTCCTTGCTGAGCAGGGGGCCGGATGTGGGCTCCATCCCCAGCACCCTGGAATCATGACCCAAGCCAAGCTGAAGGCATATGCTTAATCGACTGAGCCACCCAGCCACCCTCTTTCAGTTTTTAAAAGGAAAATGTATTTGACAAGTTTCACTTAGTGCGATACACCTAAAAGGAAATCACAATACAGTGAAAGATTTAAATGGAAGTCCTCAGAATTTCATACAGACACCCAAGACCAAAATCCTAAAGTATCTCCAATTTTCCCCATTAACTTTATTTTATTACTATTATTTTTAAAGATTTTTATTTCTTCATTTGAAAGAGTGGGAGCGAGAGAGATCACAGAGGGAGAGGGAGAAGCAGACTTGCCACTGAGCGGGGAACCTGATGTGGGGCTCCATCCTAGGACCCTGGGATCATGACCTGAGCTGAAGGTGGATGCTTAACTGACTGAGCACCCACGCACCCCTGAAGTATTGGCCTTTCAATGTAGGGTTTAATTCCTGCTCATCTTTTCTTTCAAAACTTCTTTTCTTCAAAACATTTTAGGTAGTCCTCTGTACTTACTTTTCAGGTGACACTGTTATTATTATTACTATTACTACTACTATTATTATTATTTATTTTTAAGATTTTACCTATTTGTCAGAGAGAGAGAGAGTGCGCACAAGCAGGGGGAATGGCAGGCAGAGAGGGAGAAGCAGGCTTTCTGATGAGCAAGGAGCTCGATGTGGGACTCAATCCCAGGACCCTGGGGATCGTGACCTGAGCTGAAAGGAGATGCTTAACCGACTGAGCCACCCAGGGGTCCCTATTATTATTGTTTTTAGAAGTAACCTCCATATCCAGTGTGGGGCTTGGACTCATAATTCTGAGATCAAAAGTCCCATGCTCTATGGACTGAGCCAGCCAGGTGCCCCTTAGATGACTTTAAATGATATCTTTTCTCTGCACAGATATCATTGACTTTTTAGGTGGGAGCATGGGTTTTATTGAATTCTTAGGCACAATTGGCTATAATTGTTTATAAACTTGATTCTTCCCACTTAGAAACACTGTTTCTCCTTTATTTCCTTTGTCTTCATCTTGGTCTTGCACATTTTTGTGAGGTCTAGTCTTAGCTATTTGTATATGAATGACATCTATTTTCTCCCATTTTATCTTTTTTTTTAAAAGATTTTTATTTTTATGTAATCTCTACACTCATCAGGGGCCCAGAACTTACAACCCTGAGAGTTACATACTCTACCAACTGAGTCAGCCACCACCCCCCCCATTTTATCTTCTAATTGTTACAGTATTAGGAAAGCTAGTGATTCTCATTTCCTTACCCTATATATAGCCAACTTAATGATTTATTTTTGTCAGTTCTAACTATTTTCCATTTATTCCCTTGGCTCTTGAGTATTTTTAGGCAGATAGCTACTTCATCTGCAAGCAGAGATGTTTAGGCTCATTTGCTGCATTTATGCTCCTTTTTTAGTCTTTTGCAGAAAGGAGGATCTCTGCTCTTGGTAAAGCACCAGCCATCAGTTTGAGTGGATATGCTCTGGCATTTTACTCAAGGAGGTATTTGCTGCTATTTTCTGACCTTCTTCATAAGTTTAAAAAATTTATGGTCAAATGATTTTTGACATTCATTTAGCAAATTTATATTAAGCATCTAGTATCTGTCAGGCACTGGACTGTGTGTTAGTGAACTGGTTATGAACAAAACAGGGTCCTTGCCTTACCTACCTATGTTCTGTTGGAGACAGATCGTTAATGAACAATCTAATTTGTTGGATGATGAGAAAGGTGATGGAGAAAAATAAGGTGAGGTACATAGGGACTGTCATGGGAGAAAAAAAGGTATATCCACAACCCAGCTACCTTAAAGCAGTAAGTTTTCCTTTTCCAGACTCTGGAACCCTGGTGATATTTGGTGGCAGGTGGGAGGGACTGTTGGGGAGGAAGAGATTGGGGTGGCAGACTGGGATGAGGAGTAGGAGATTGTGAGAGCAGCCCTGAAGATGAGAGGAAGTGAGGTCTGACTTGCTCTGAGTGGAGCAAGTTCGCCTGTGATCCTGTGGTTGGTGTTCTCGGAGGCCTTATTGCTTTGCGGTTCTGTTTACTGTTGGGATTTTTTTGGGCTCAGGTTATTTTCGGGGCCCTTTGGATCTTGTCATTGCCTAGTTTAAAGGTCAGCTCTTGCCTTGAGGAGTGTCCGCATTTGTTCTTTTTCTTTCACTGTCTCCTTTTGAACTGGGTTCCCTAATTGTTGTTTTAAAAGGACACCCTTGGGGTACCTGGGGGGCTCAGTGGGGGTTAAGTGTCTGGTTTCGGCTCAGGTCATGATCTTGGAGGTCGTGATCTCAGGGTTATGAGATCAAGCCCCTCATTGGGTGCCACAGTGAGTGTGGAGCCTGCTTAGGATTCTCTCTCCTTCTGTTCTCCCCTCCCCAGCCCTAAACCCCGCTCACACTCTTGCTCTCTCTCTCTCAAAAAATAAAATAAGAGGGCAGCCTCACAAGGACCTTAGTGTAGAGTGGCCATGAGCGTTGTGAATGCCAGCGTTTATCCCTGGGATACATTTCTTCTGGGCTTCCTCCAAGAGTGGTTACAGTAGCCTTCCCTTCTCCCTGGCCCTGGTGCTGCCCTCAGCACAAGGCTGCTACCCCGAGAGACGGGCACACAGAGTTAGGGGCTTAGCTGAACCCCTCTTGGTAGGTGTTTTCATTTTTGGTGACTGGAAGACCAAGGCTGGCTGCATAGGGTACTGAATATCTCCTAGGATGTGGACTTTGGGGGCGGGGGCATCAAGGTGAGAAGGCACAGAAATCATGAAACCTCCAATGTGAGAGTCTAGTTTCTGTGGTTTGTACTGTCCCGACTGTAGATGCAGAGAAGGTAGCCAGTGACACCATTAGGGATTGCTCTTGGGCGATTCAGAGTCTCTGGCTCCCAGGATGGTGTGTGAGGCTTTGAAAGAGCTTTGAAAAATCCCCCCCCCCCCCACAGTCTACACTCGGAGAGGGAGTCCCTGTGGCTTGGAGGGACCATGGTAAAGATGGATTGATGGGTGCTGTTGGGGGGTTAGGAGTTTCAAAGATGGGACAGCACCAGTTAATGATGAGGATCGGGGTGAGCCATGTTTTAGGGGAAGCTCGTGAGCCTGGTATGGGAGGCAGCTTGGTGTGTGGGAAGAGCCCAGGTTTGCTGTTTGATGGATCTGGGCTGAAATCCCAGCTCAACCAGTTCCTGTCTGTGTGGCCTTGGGCAAAGTAATTAATTTTTCTGAATCTTAGTTTCATCAGGTAAAAATGGGAGTAGTAATTTCTACTTCATATTTATGTTTTTAAGATTAAAGGAAATACAGGGGTGCCTGGGTGGCTCAGTCAGTTAAGCGTCTGACTCCTGATTTCAGCTCACATCATGATCTCAGGGTCTTGGGATTGAGATCTGTGTCAGGCTCTGTGCTTAGCAGAGAGTCAGCTTAGGATTCTCTTCCTCTCCCTCTGCCCTCCTGCTTGTTTGTGCTCGAATGCTCTCTGTTTTTGTTTTTTTTTTTTCTCTCTCTCTCTCAAATAAATCTTTAAAAAAAAGATTAAATGAAATACATGGCCTAAAGGTACACCCGCCTAACAGCTTGGTGCGTAGGGTCTTAATTAACAACTATGAATTCTCTTCATGCTTGGGAACATGGATAGCTCCAGGGGGAGGCAGAGAGGGGCCCATCTTGGCAGGTGGAATGGAGCTCAAGACCGAGGGATGGATCTGTGTCCAGAGAGAAGGCACTGCTAACTTTCTTTGAAGGTGGGTGATTCAGAGAAAAGACCAGAACAGGCAGGCTGCAGGTTTCCTTCAAGGGAGTGTTCTGATAAGGTAAGAAAGAATGAAAAGAAATTTGAAGAATGCTAGAAATTTCTTTAAGGAGTGGGTCCACTGCATGGTGGAATGTTGGGGAAGACCGAGGAGATGCTGGGTGCAGGGAACAAACAGGGTGTGCGTGTGTACTCTGGATGGGCAGAGACAGAGTGAGTGGCAGTAGCCTGCAGTGGCTGGTGTATAGAAAACAGGGTGACAGGATTGTGGCACACAAGAGGGCAGGAGGTGCAGGAGGGACAGAGTCAGGAACATGGGGGTTGATTCAGTGATCAGGTAGAGAGCCCCGGCTGCCAGGCTGTGAGAGGGAGATGACAGTTTGCGGCCTCAGAGCTGTGCACATGGGAGACATGTTGGGGTTCTCCATTTGGAACATTGGCTGAGGGCTTGCCCCTTTGGGTTGCTAAGAGTTTTTCTCACTAGAGCAGACCTTCCAGGAGGCTCAGAGTTGCAGACCCTGGCAGGTCCACCTCTTCCCTGCAGCCAGGCCTCTCTTCTGCCCTCACTGAGAGCCTTAGCAGGAGCCTGTTTTTTAGGAGCCAGTGACCTTTGAGGACGTGGCCGTGTACTTCACCCAGAATCAGTGGGCCAGCCTGGACCTCACACAGAGGGCTTTGTACCGGGAGGTGATGCTGGAGAATTATGCGAATGTGGCTTCGCTGGGTAAGGACTCTCGCCCTGGTCCTTTGTGATAGTTTGACATCTTCCTAAGATGTTTTGGGGCTTCTGGAAGTCGTTAGGTTTGATGACCCCAGAAGATAGTTCTATAATCGCCAGTCTCTGGAGATGCTGGCTGAGGAAATCCCTGATTCTCTCTGGTTTTTAAATCAGACTTCCTACATCCTGGGAAGGGGCTGGTTCTGGGCCCTGAGGGAGAGGCTGCTTCCTGGTGCATTAGGTTCCTCCATGCTGCCAGTGTTCTGGAGATGTGAGTCCTCTCCCCGTGGGAATCAATACCTATGCTCTTCCTGAGGGCATCTCTTCCTTTAGGTCAGGGTGAGACTGCAGTTTCTTCCCGAGGACAATGGCTATCTCCTTGGCCTTGCCTTGGAGCATGGTTTGAAGTTCTTCCGCAGATCCCCTTGATAGCTCACTTGGTCTCCTGGGCATTTCATCCCATCCCTTCCTCCCTCCCTGTGTCAGCCTCTTCTGAGGTGGGCCTAGTGAGATCTCAGGAAAGCTCTGGAAGTCGTCCCTCAACTTGTTTTTCCTTTTTCTTGCTTGAGTAGCGTTTTCATTCCCCAAGCCTGATCTGATCTCCCAGCTGGAGAGCGGTGAAGCGCCATGGGGCCCAGATCCCTGGGAAGCAGAGCTTTTGAGAGGCATCTGTCCAGGTGAGTAAGAGAACCTAGTGGTTTCTGGTTTTGCCTTCCCAGTTTATTAGAAGTGTTTCTTTTGCAGGAGAGAAGCCGTTTATAAGGCAATATTCAGTGCACTCTTTGACCTCTGACCAGTTCCAGCCCTGAGCCTGGGAAGACCAGTCCCCAGGAGTGTGTGGCCACTCAAGTCCCACAGAAAAGCTCTGACCCAGTAGCTCTTAAACCACTTCTTTTCTCAACAGTGACTTAATTTTAAACCCGTTTTATGCAAAGAAGTGGGTTTCAGCCATACTTTGAGGAAAGTATGATTCTGTGGGTCAGACTGAGTTATTTGTGCCACAGCTATGAATGTTGTTTTTAGGTCTTTAGCAATGAAATAAATGCCTTTAATTTGCCTTTTTAGTATTTAAGTCACCGACAAGTTCTATATGCCAGAATCCTTAGGTCTATATTATATTTGTCTTATATACAGCTGTAGAGGGAGAGGCAGGGGCTGTTGTCCCACCACTGCACACACACACAGACCCCAACACACACATACGTGTGCATGCACACACACACCCCAACACACACATGTGCACACATGAACACACATGCACACACACCCAACACACACAGTGTAAAATTTCCCTGAGACTGCTCACCAGACCTGGGAGCTCTCGATTCCTTGGGTTTTCTTCCTTTTGGAGATCATTTCCATATATGCTGTGATTTTGTAATTCGTAGTTCTTTTAGCAGAAATATGCCTGTGGCCTACAGCTCTCCACTTCAATTTGTGTTCTAGCTGATTTCCTGAAAGAATCTTTTATCCCAGAAGATTATGTGGAATGTTACTTATTTATTTATTTTAGGATTTATTTATTTTAGAGGGGTGCCTGGGTGGCTCAGTCGTTGAGTGTCTGCCTTCAGCTCAGGTCATTATCCCAGCGTCCTGGGATCGAGCCCAATACTGGGCTCCCTTCTCGGCAGGAAGTATGCTTCTCCCTGAACAGCTCCCCCGTAGTTGTGTTCCCTCTCTCACTGTGTCTGTCTGTCATAAATAAAATCTTTAAAAAAACAATAATAAGATTTATGTATTTTAGAGAGGGAGTGAGAATGAGAGGGGGAGAGAATCCTTAAGCAGACTGCATGCGGAGCACAGAGCCCGAGGCAGGGCTCGATCCCACAAGCCAGAGATCAGACCTGAGCAGAAATCCAGAGTTGGACACTTTTAACCGACTGTGCCACCCATGTGCCCAATGTGGGGTATTTAAGAATAGAATCATTGGGCCATTATTTGGAATTTAGGATGGTTTTCTGGATTGCAGGTGGGGACGTTGAAATGAAGTGTTTTTGAGTTTGGTTTGCAGCTTGCAAGACCTCTGCTAATGTGAGAGCTTCCCGACTCTTCTCCCCAAGAGCATGAATTTCCTTCCCTTTTTGGGGTCTCTTTCTCTCTCTCTCAAAAATTTTCCATTTCTTGCTGGTCCTCTTACCTCTCACATCTTTTTTTCTCCTTTTCCTCCCTCCTGCCTTTTCCCCTTTCCTTTCTGGAAGGTCTCATTGTGGTCCTTTCACTTGTCTTAGTCCACTTCCCAGCCTTCCTCATAGGAGGCACTTCCTGCTGTTTCCAGTGCCATCCGCCCTCCAGTTAGCAGATTGTCATTTTTCTTTCTCTCTCTCATCCTCCTGTAGGGATGCCTGTAGCCACTTTCTGAGTGTGTTTTTCAAAATCAGATTCTGTAAGAGAAAACAGGAGCCCTGGATCCTGTTGCCCTCCCAGCTCAGTAACTCAGAACACTTGTGGTTCCTTTGGACAGGTGGTGAGTCCTGGATCAAGGAGGAGGAGCCAGTTGTAAAGCAGGAAGCCTCTGAGCAGGCAGAATTGCCCAGAACGCCTGGAGGAGGACTGCTCAGAAACGTCTCCCAGCACTTTGACTTTAAAAGCAAGGCGACATGGCAGACTTTCAGTCTGAATCCGAATCTGATACTTCGGGGTGGAATGAAGTTCTACGAATGTAAAGAATGTGGGAAGATCTTCAGATACAACTCAAAGCTGCTTCGGCACCAGATGAGTCACACTGGGGAGAAGCCCTTCAAATGTAAGGAGTGTGGTAAAGCTTTTAAGTCCAGCTATGACTGCATCGTACACGAGAAGAACCACATTGGAGAAGGGCCCTACGAATGTAAAGAGTGCGGCAAAGGTTTGAGTTCCAACACGGCCTTGACTCAGCACCAGAGGATCCACACTGGAGAGAAGCCGTACGAGTGTAAGGAGTGTGGGAAGGCCTTCCGAAGGAGCGCAGCCTATCTTCAGCATCAGAGACTGCACACGGGAGAGAAGCTCTATAAATGCAAGGAATGTTGGAAAGCTTTTGGGTGTAGGTCACTTTTTATTGTCCATCAGAGGATTCATACAGGGGAGAAGCCCTACCAGTGCAAGGAGTGTGGCAAAGCCTTCACTCAGAAAATAGCTTCCATCCAGCATCAGAGAGTGCACACCGGCGAGAAGCCCTATGAGTGCAAGGTGTGTGGGAAAGCATTCAAATGGTATGGCAGCTTCGTTCAGCACCAGAAATTGCACCCTGTGGAAAAGAAGCCCGCCAAGGTTCTTGGGCCATCCCTGACGAGTCCCCCGTGCGCCTCTTTGGCCTTCTCTGCCGTTCCCGTCCAGGGCCCATGCTCTGCTCCCACTGTGGCCGTGCCTTCACTGACCTTTCCACATGCTGTGCTCATTCCTACCTCTGGGCCTTTGTTCATGCTACTGCCTGCACCTGGAATGCCTTCTTCACCTGTCCAAATGGTGCGTGTCTTCCAGGGCCTTCCTTCCACTGTGAAGCCATTGCCGGTTATTCTGGCCCCTTCCCCTCACACCTCATGAACTTTATCTCAGCACTCTTCTGGCTCTTGGGCCCAGCAGACCTTCAGCTTCACTTGAGTTTCATTTGTATATGTGTTTTTGTTTTTTTTTTACTTTACATGCATTATATTGTTTCAGCATAAACTCCATTGTAATCTACATTATATGGAAAGACTGTGTTTTCTGTCTTTTCTTCCAGGTAGAAAGTGAAACTACCTGACTTTTGCACTGGTCTCTTTCAGGCTTGAACAGTAATGGCTGTATCTGCCCTGTGGGGGCGGGGCTGTTGGAAGTGCTGGCAGGACACTTGGTTGCAATCGAGTGTCTGGGAGTGAGGCCGCCCCTGTGCTGGGCCATTGTGGTTAGAGCCAAGTGGCTTGGGGGAAGCAGGTGAGGGTGCAGGAGCGGAGGGCGGGATGGGGGAGCGGGGAAGCTCTGGAATCCCCTTCCAGCCACAGACTCAGAAATTAATGCAGCTTGTTCAGTGGGCTAAGGCAGTCGGTCCATCAGCACAATCGAAGTCATGCTGCCCTTGGCACGGATCACTGGGGATCTCCTATGTCTATGCAAAAGATCATGTGAAATAACCAGTGAAAACCTAATGTCTGCAGTGATCACAGTCATCATGTGATTGATAGCAATCATGTCTGTAAAGACAAAGTGTGTTTTGTGTTTTTTTTCTTCAGTTTTGCTCTTGATGTCTAGATGTTTCTCTTTAACTTTGGTTTCCTAAGTAAATACACACCAAAGTACTCATCTTTGTTCCATGTGTTGTGTACATTTTCTCCCATGGCATTCTGTTGGCAAGCACTGGCTTCTGCATTTTATGTTCTCCAGAGAGCATGAACTGCAGATATGAATTTGGCGACTTATGAAAGAAATAGCGTCAGTGTAAAGCCAGCTTGGGGGAAATCTGAATAAGTCTCCTAAAGCATTTTTTAGGAACAGAGGGAGCTGTGTGGTGGGTCAGTGGCTAAACTTCTGTGCTAGGTCACTGAAGCGGAATTTTGGATTGCTCTTAGTTTTGACCTTGATGGGGATCTTTTACAGCTCCGTGGAGGACTATGTGAAGCAATTTCTGGAAAAAGAATTATTGGCATTAATATAAAGTAACTCCTTAAACATTGATGAAAGGGGCCATACGTTTTATTCTTCTAAGTTGCTTTTTTTTTTTTTTTTTAAAGATTTTATTTGACAGAGATCACAAGCAGGCAGAGAGGCAGGCAGAGAAAGGAGGAAGCAGGCTCTCCACTGAGCAGAGAGCTCAATGTGGGGCTCGATCCCAGGACCCTGGGATCATGACCTGAGCCGAAGGCAGAGGCTTTAACCCACTGAGCCACCCAGGCACCCTCTAAGTTGCTTTTGCTACCTAGATGTTTCTCCACGGCAGTTCACAGAAAAACCTTTAAATTAGTGGTTCTTTTCTTACACTTCCCTGTGTGTCTGAATAACCTGGTCTGAGAAGAGTAATTTTCTGGCCTAACTCCCAGAACTTCTGTTTTTGGATATCTGTGGTGATGGCTAGACATACAGCGAGAGAGCAGCCCTGAGCACAAAGTGCTGTGGGCTGTTGGAGATGTGTGTTGATACAGGGTTTGGGAGGGACTGCCTTCCTGCATGGTGGGTCTTTAAGACAGAAACCTCTAAGAGCAGGGTGGGTGGCATTGGCTTAGAAGAGGAGAGAAAAGCAATGAAAACATGGCGGGTAGAGAACAAAAGAAAAGGGCCAAGAGGTCTGAGGAGGCCATGAGGTGTTCTAGAGGTCTGCACTGCCAGTGGCTTGGGTGTTGATATTGGCTACCTTTTGCTATTTGCCTGTTGGCTGAAATCATGAAGAAATATATTTGTATTAGTTAATACCCCTCCAAGGAACTCTTGGGTTAAAGTGAGTACAGATGGTGCTTGGATGCTGTGGGTGATCGGGAATTGAACAATGGTGAGAACAGAATGCAGCATGGGCTGGAATATGGCAAAATGCAGTACTCAGACAATATTGACAGACTTGGACGCATCCTTTAGAAAATGAGCTTAAGCCTTGCAGTTCAGCAAGCCAGGGATGGTGTCTGGTTGTGGGAAACAAATTAACCACAAACTAAAGAAAACAGACAGACCAGAAAAAATCCAAAACACAGTTGGCAAAAACAAGATAATGCCACGAAGTGTTTGGGGAAAAGGGTGGTTGGACATGTTAGCACTCATGCCCTCCTGAAACCCCAGTAAAACAGCAAAAGATTAAAAATTAAAAGGCACCAACTTACAAGGACAAGGAAAATATGATGGGAAGAGCTTGGAAGCTGGAGGACAGGTGAAGAGTTAGAACTTCGAACAGCCCCTGGGGGAAGCTGAGCGGCCTATGTGGCAGATTTCCCACAGAGGCTTAGGAGGTGAAGAGTAGGTTTCTGTGGAGGATGTAGAGGATGCTGGTGGAGCTAAACATGGGAGAATTGGCTAAGTTTTTATGAAGCATTTAGAATCTCAGTTCACCTCCCCTAGCACTCCATTCACTGCAGCAGTAAAACAGGAGTTTTGGAGGTCAGGGGTACCATGCTGAACGTCTGGTCCTTCTCCCTCACCCTCTAGCCTGCTGCCCCTACTTCTGTTCCAGAAAGCTGCCATCTAGACTTGTGTACCTTCTCAGCCAGAAGTCGAAGAGCTTTCTTTGGGAGATCAGGTGAATCAAGAGAAAAGACAAATAATACATCTCAGATTCCTCAGTGAAATGGCTCTCCAGGAATCTTCCAACTGTGCACATAGAGCTGCTTAGCCAGGCTACACCCCACCCCCCTCACCTTAGCCAGTCTTTCATTATTTTCATTTAAAAAAAAAAGATTTTAGTTTGTGAGAGCATGCGAACGGTGGAGGAGGGACAGAAGAAGAGGGAGAGAGAGAGAATCCAAAGCAGATTCCCTGCTGAGTGCCAGGCCCTATGTGGGGCTGGACACCAGCATCTGACCCAAAATCAAGAGTTGGATGCTCAAACGGCTGAGCCACCTAGGCACCCCTCCCTTAGCCAGCCTTTTAATGCTCCATTCTTAGATATAAACAAATAACCAAGGATATGCAAGAGGCTGGAGCAAGAAAAAAGAAAGCCCACTTGAAAGAAACTGGCAGAAAGAATTTATTCTGAGGTTAGAGAAGAGGTTCACATCTGTGAAACAAAGGCTGCTCCAAAAAAGGAAAATTTGGAGAACAACAACAAAAAAAACCTCTTGAAAACTTAAAGTTGATATCAGAAATGAGACATAGAGTGAACACTGAAAAATGAGGGCAAGGAAATCACCTAGAAAGCATAGCAAAAAGAGGTGAAAGCAAAAAGAGATGCAGTGTAGGTGACCTAACCGACGTTAGAGGGGAACAGAGAAATCTTCAAAGAAAGGCTACCAGGCGATTTCCCAGAATAGAAGCCTAGGGTTCTGTGCCTTCATGAACACGTGTTAAGTACTTGGAGTAAAGTTACCCCGCCTCAGACCTCTGTGTCCCTCCTGGCAGGAATGAAGAGGGACTCCAGATCCATTCCCCAACCTACCATGCTCCAACCTCAGCCTTCCCAGCCTTCTAGTCCAGAACCTCAGGGCAGCCTCTGCATGCACTGGGCCTGGACCTCCCAGGATAGTCCCGTGGTCCTGCAAATGGAATCCTCCACATCTCTGCATTCCCCTTTGTCTTCATCTGTTACCTCTTCAGCTCCTGAAAGCTTTTCTTCCCTCTGCTCTCTGAAATGGCCAGTCCAATGGTAGCAAGTCGCCTGTGTGCTGAACCTCTCAGCATTGCCTTTACCTTGGTGCTCTAATCAGAACCTGTCTGTCCCTTGAAGATACTGCTACCCCAGAGCCCTCTGACAGGGTGGTCCCCTCTCTCACCCAGTGCTGATACCACACAGCGTGGGTCCTCTTTGTTTCTTGTTGCCAGTTCCAGACCATTCTGCTCCCCCGTCCCTTTTCCTAAAAACCACCTTTGAATCTCAGGTCATCAGGTTGTACTGCCGGGCTTCAGGGTCATACCCCTCTATTTCTGGAAGCTTTTAGTTCCTGGCCTGCTGTCATTGTCTTCAACATTATTCTTGTCAGAATTCTTGGTAATTTCAATAGCTGATCCTTTCAGTACCTTGCCCTCTCGTTTCCTTCCTGGTCGTCCATCTTACCCCAGCCTCTCCGCTGATCAGACCTTAGACCTTGTTGCTACCAAGCACCTCACCTCCTCTGTGACTCAGCACTTTACATATCCTGCCCTTTTAGCTCTTTTCATTCTCCTTAGAATCCTTAGCTAACCGTCCTTCACTTCTTCGTGCCTGCCCTTTTCCTTCGCCCAGCACAAATTCCGTGCTCAATTATTGTAACAGTCCCTTTGGTCTTCCTCAACAACCTTGTCATCATGTTGACTTGGCAAAACCCCACCTTAGGCTAAACGCAGTTCTTTGCCTTCTCAGGGCCTGCACCTTCGCTACGGAAAGCAATTGGGAAAACACACTGCCGTGCTCAATTGTGTTCATGACCAGTAACTGCAAGTGGGCCCTTGATGCTTCCCCACAGTCATACTACATTTCTAGGGCCCATGTCACTCCCCCACTCCCTTAGACTGCTGTCCCCTAATTCTGTGGTGTCTCCTTCTCAGTCATCGGGCTCAGCTGATGATCATTTCTGCCCTCTGCTGGGAGAGCAGTTAGGCTCCAGAAAGCCTGGGTGACACATGGAGAAGGCAGGTGGAGCCAAGTTGGGCCCCAAATCGCTGTGGCCACCTCGTCTTGTCCATCTCCTTTCCAGCTTGCAGTATCTGGTTTTCCACTGCCATATACTCAGTCTCTAAAACTAAGGTTCCAGCTCTAAGGTTCACCCACTTAGGAAACCACTTCTGGTTCCTCATTCCTTGTTGGCCAGTGTTCAGTTGCTGACTGCGGGTTCACCTTCACTAGCTTAAGTGCAAAGAGATTTGTTGCATATTCTTAAGTTAATTAACAGAATTTCCAAGAGGGGACCAAGGTAGAATGTCACATAGACAGAAGCCAAGAAAAATAACCAACAATGACAGTACCAAATCGTTATAGTGGAAACCCAGCAGTAGCTGGTGTCTGCTACTGGACTGTCCTCTATCCCCATTGAAGAGAGGGACTGGACCATCAGGAGGTTTCTACATATTCTGGAGAAAAAGCAAGTCCCACACAACTATTTTGGTAGGGGACCATAGGGCACGGTGATCTGCCATCTTCTGCAGGGGTGTACCTGCCACTGAAGTTGGTTATATGTGTACATCTGTGTAGCAAGTGCTTCTGGGAAATACTTTCTGGATTCTACCTGGGGCAAGTGACATTTATAGGGTGGAGAAGTCCTAAAATGGGAAAAAGATTTTCAAAATATTTTGGGCAGGCATAAAATATCAGATATCTGTTAGAGGCACAGAAGAGGATTGAAATGACTGAGGGATGCACTCTATTCGTGGGTGGGGAAAATCAGTACCATCAAGATTTCAACTTTTGCCAAATGAATTTATAAGTTAAAAGCAATTCCAACAGAAATTGCAAAGGGGATTGTGTATGGAACCTGACAAACTGATGCTAAAGTTTATATAGGAGAGCAATGAACAAACGATAACTAAGACAATTTTGAAGAGCAGGGAGATTTTGTTCTTCCAGATATTAAATATAATGATCATTGAGAACAACAAAACAAAACAAAACAAAACTCCAAAAGATCTGAGTTATAAAAATAGATATACTGTAATATGATTTGCATGAATTAAAAGAATCTAAGCCAATAATATACTATTGAGTAATATTACATCTTATACAAAATACACATATAAAATATAAAATTATAGAGAAATGAGATCTACAAGCATTAGTGGCATAGCCTGGAAAAATATAGAAGATCTTCCTTTTTTCCCCTCTTACTGTTTTTCTCATTTTGTCCCAAATGCCAGGAACCCAATCCCAAATGCTGCTTACCAGTTGTCCAACACCCTTCACTGTTGCCGCCTCTATTTTGTCTGAAAATGAGTCAGATATTTTGTTTCTAAGATATCTAGAGTTAGGGATGCTTGAGTGGCTCAGTAGATTAAGCATCTGCCTTAAGCTCAGGTCATGATCCTGGGGTCCTGGCATCGAGTCTGGCATCAGGCTCCTTGCTCATCAGGGAGCCTGCTTCTCCCTCTGCCTGCTGCTCCCCCTGCTTGTGCATGCTCTCTCTCTCTCTCTCTAAAATAGTAAAGAAAATCTTAAAAAAAAATCTTGAGTTATTGATTCTCAAAGTATGAAATGTGGTCTTTTAATTTTTCTGTAAGTAGAGCAGTACTAGTATCTTACTTCATGACTGTCCAGAAGTTATATAACTTGCTTTAAACTAAAAATCATATAATTTTAGAGGTGCCTGGGTGGCTCAGTCATTTGAGTGTCTGAATCCTGCTTTTGGCTCAGGTCATGATCTCAGGGGTTGTGAGATCAAGCCCTGTGTGAGGCTCCATGCTCAGTAAGGAGTCCACTTGAGATTCTTTTCCTCTGTCCCTCCCCCACTCATGCTCTTGCACTCTCTCGCAAGTAAATAAATCTTTAAAAATCATAAAATTTTAAAAGCCATATGATTGAGTGTGTTGCTTAAATAAAGCATTTTTAAAGGATTTTATTTATTTATTTTAGAGAGTGTGCACACAGTGGGGTGGGGCACGGGGAGAGGGAGAGAAAGAATCTCAAGCAGACTTCTCAGTGAGCATGGAGCCCAACCTAGGGCTCAATCTCACGACCTTGAAATCATGACCTGAGCCGAAACCAAGCGTCAGATTGCCCAGTTGACTGAGTCACCCAGGTGCCACTAAAGATAACATTTTGTTAGTTTTATTACATGAAGCCCAATTATAAGGCTGGCTCATATCTTTCTCTTAAATGAATCTGTAATCAATGTTATAGCTTTATTTCTGCTGATCTACTTGCTAATTACAGTGAATTCATGGTGTTACAGGAAATTTTAATTGGCCCAAAAGTTTCAATCTACTCCTTTTTGCTATCTTTACAAGGACACCTTGGATTTTAATAATGATAAAAATAGATACTTTCCTGGTTTACTGTTTAATATTTAAGCACAGTACATTGCATGTGAGATTTCCTATCTCAGGTTTGTATAAAAAGAAGCTCCAGAGATGGTAAGGGACCTTTCTCAAGGTCATAGTCGTTGGGGACAGACGTGAAATATTGTGATGCCCACTTTCAGTTCTTGACGTTAACTTTTGAAGGAAATGTCACAAGTATAACGATTTTATGTCTACTGAGAGATCGTTACAGGGCAGAGGTTTTTTTCTTGCCCTAGTTTTGTAGGGCCATTTCAGCAGTTCAGTTCTAATTTGTTTGTTGTCAGTGGCTACTAGCAGATTGCCTAATTAATTGCAGGAGCAATGTCCATTAGATTGTCAAAGTGAAATAATGAATTGCAGCCATTGTGGTAGCAGAAATATGAAGCCACATTGCACCTGTTCTTGAGAAGAGAGGTTCTCTTTACAGGTGTGATGTTCTGGGAACAGGTCAATTTTCCTGTACTTCTCAGGTCTCTCATTTTTCATTAATAGGATGGCTACTCATTTTATAAACACTGAGGGTTTCCGTCATTTGTATAAATTGTCCACTTTTAACTTCTTGATCATGTAAAGCAGCTCCTTTTTTTACACTTTTTTTTTTTAAAGCAAGCCCTGCGTCCAACACAAGGCTTGAACTCATGACTCCGAGATCAAGAGTCACATGCTGTGCTCATTGACTGAGCCAGCCAGGTGCCCTGCATGTAAAGCAGCTCTTAAAAATAGAACCACCGTTTTTCTAGTTATAGAAGAAATACATACTAGAGCCAAAATCTTACCTAGAAAAGCAACTTGTACTGAATTTCATCACTTTTGATACTTTGATACACACACAAACATGCACCTGATTACACAATCATGCACATACGTGTATGCATACATAATTGTAATATGCACATTCTATCATAGACTCCTTTTTTCAGTTAGCAGAATATCATGTGCCTGTCCTAGTCAACAATTAATATTATATGTATTAGCTGCATAATATTACATTGCTTGGGTTTATATTCTTTACATAACCCATTATTATTGAACATGTAGGATAATTCCATTTTGAATTTCTTAAATACTTTAATGAACATATAGAATGTACATAGTTGCTATAGTCATTATTTTTTTTTATTTCTGCAGACTTTTTTTTTTTTTAAAGAAGACAGAGAGGCAGGCAGAGAGAGAGAGAGAGGAGGAAGCAGGCTCCCCGCTGAGCAGAGAGTCCGATGTGGGGCTCGGTCCCAGGATCCTGGGAACATGACCTGAGCCGAAGGCAGAGGCGCTTAGCACTGAGCCACCCAGGCGCCCCTTCTGCAGACTTTTTGACAATAAATGGACTATTATCAGTAAAATAAGGCTCCCTTTTCTTCTCTTTCCTATTTGCCTCTTCTATTATTTCTCCAGAGTTAAACTAGGAATAATGAATGGCAATTTTTCACACATTTAAAAAAGTTGATGTAGGTGTCAGTGTCCCAGGGACACTAGAGAGAGTTATGTGATGTACAACCACATACGTGCTTCTCTGTTAGTCTCGGTGGGTTATTAGTCTCTCAGCAACTTGCCTTTTTTCTCTTCACATTATGCTCCAGTGATATCGCTAGAAAACTGTGGTTCAGCAAAATGAGGGAGTGAACCAAAGGAAATATTTAGGGGCACCAGGGGGACTCATTCAATTAAATATCTGAGTTGTGGTTTCAGCTCAGGTCATAATTTCATGGTCATGGGTTTGATCTCAGGGTCCTTGGATGGAGCTCCGCCTCAGTCTCCCTGCTCAGCACGGGTCTGCTTCAGATTCTTTCTCTCCCTCTCCCTTCCTCTCTGTCTCTCTCCTCACTTGTGTGTGCTCTCTCTTTTTAAATACATACATACATACATAAAATCTAAAAAAATACTTAGAATCCAGGGAATGGAGGAGCCAGCATTCATAAAGTAGTGAAGGACTGGGAAGACACATTGGTCTTAGGCACCAACCAGTTCAAATTTGAATAGGATGATGAAAAATTGTGAGGCCTCCAGGATAAAAGGAAAAAAAAAATCTTCATTCCAATCCCGTATTTATACACTGTTAGAATGCCAAGGATAAAGGAAAGATCCTATGGACTTCTGGGGGTGGGAAGTGATGGGGAATAGGCCATACATCAAGGAACTGGAATCAGGAGGACATCAGATTCCACATTAGCAATATGGGATGATCCAAGATAGTGGAGCAATTTGTTTAAATTTGAGGAAAATTATTTTCAACCTAGAATTCCATTCTTAGCAAAACTATCCATCAAAAGTAAATTAATATGGGGCACCTGGCTGGCTCAGTTGATAGAGCATGCAATTCTTGATCTTGGAGTCATAAGTTTAAGCCACTTGTTAGGTGTAGAGCTTACTTAAAAAAACTTATTTAAAAAAATAAATTAAGTTGGGAAATCATATTACAACCATTGTAATAAAGATAGGTTCAGATAAGAATGTTCAGTGCATATATACCACATCTTCTTTATCCATTCATCTGTTGATGGACATCTAGGTTCTTTCCATAGTCTGGCTATTGTAGACATTGCTGCGAATACTGTTACACTGAAAAAATAAATAAAATGAAAAAAAAAAAAGAATGTTCAGTGCAAAGATAATGGGAATTAGAACGTTTGTATAGTCTTAAGATGTTTAACCATGGAAATTATAAGTTGCAAGAGAAAGCAGAGTAGAGTCTAGAAATTGTACAACACCTTGACTGGATGATCAAGATTACCACCACCAGGGGTGCCTGGGGGGCTCAGTTGGTTAGGCGTCTGCTTTTGGCTCAGGTCATGATCCCAGGGTCCTGGGATGAACCCTGTGTTTTGGTTAGCTCCTCGCTCAGCAGGGAGTCTACTTCTCCCTCTCCTTCTCTTTTGCTTTCTCTCAAATAAATAAATAAATAAAATCTGTAAAAAATGCCAACACTAATGAGGGGTCAACGGAAATTATGTTCTCTGTTATGAGTATTCCACCATGGACTGAATATTCTGAATCCACAAGGAAGCATGAGTTAAAGCTAAGAGTACATTCTATTCAAAAAGGAGTTTTACTCTTAGAAAAGAGGCAAAACTAAGTGGCCTTTAGGCATTGTCATGTCTGGTTGTGGTATTCAGAACTCCCATAGCCATCTCCTGAGTGAGTGGGAATCCAGATAAGGTGACAGGGCTGAGCCCAGAGAGTCCCAGAGAAGTAGAGTCCTGACCACACTACACTTTATATTTTCTTTTGGAAATATTTTTAAAGATAAAATTAACATACATAATATAAAGTTAAAAAATAGAAAAATACTCATTGACATCTGAATTCTTCATCCAGACATTACTGTGAACAGAGTGTACATTATTCAGGTCTCTCTCTGTGTATGTAATTTTTAAATATATGCATGCATGTGTATGTACGCAATTTTTTATAACTCCCAATGGAATCATACTATAGCTCAGCACTTCTCCAAACTTGAACACGCTTAAGAATTATCTGGAGGACCTTTTTTTTCTTTTTTTGACAGAGATCACAAGTAGGCAGAGAGGCAGGCAGAGTGAGAGAGGAGGAAGTAGGCTCCCTGCCAAGCAGAGAGCCCGATGCAGGGCTTGATCCCAAGACCCTGAGATCATGACCTGAGCCAAAGGTAGAGGCTTAACCCACTGAGCCACCCAGGTGCCCCTATCTGGAGGACTTTTTAAAATCACCTGGTGCTTATCTCAAGCACTCTCCTTCATCCCCATCACCTATTTCACCCATCCTCTGACCCAGCTCCCCTCTGGTAACCATCAGTCTGTTCTCTATAGTTAAGAGTCTGTTTCTTGGTTCATCTCTCTTTTTTCCACTTTGCTCTTTTGTTTTGTTCTTAAACTGCCCATATGAGTGAAATCACATGGTATTTATTCGTCTTTCTCTGACTTATTTCACTTAGCATTATACTCTAGCTGCATCCATGTTGTTGAAAATGGCAAGATTTCATTGTTTTTATGGCTGAATAATGTTCCATGGGGTATGTGTGTGTGTGTGTGTGTGTGTGTGTATACGTACATCTTTATTCATTCACCCATCAATGGGCAACATTGGGGCTCTTTCCAAAGTTTGGCTATTGTTGATGCTGCTGCTATAAACATTGAGGTACATATATCCCATTGAATTAGTATTTTTGTATTCTTTGGGTAAATACCCAGTGGTTTGATTACTGGATCATAAGGTAGTTATATTCTTAACTTTCTGAGGAACCTCCATACTGTTTTCCACAGTGACTGCGCCAGCTTGCATTCCCACCAAGAGTGCATGAACTTCCTTTTTCTCCACATCTTTGCTAAATGCCAGCTGTGTGTATGTTTAAGATTTTATTTATTTATTTGAGAGAGAGAGAGAGCATGAGCAGTGGGGGAGATGAGAGGTGCAGAGGGAGAAGCAGACTCCGTGCTGAGCAGGGAGACTGAGGCAGGGCTCCATCCAAGGACCCTGAGATCATGACCTGAGCCGAAGGAAGACGCTCAACTGACTGAGCTACTCAGGTGCCCCTCACCTGCTGTTTCTTATGTTGTTGATATCAGCCATTCTGACAGAAATGAGGTGATACCTCATTGTATCTCTGATTCGCATTTCCCCAATAATGAGTGACATTGAACATCTTTTTATGTGTCTCTTGGTCATATAGATGTCTTCTTTGGAGAGATGTCTGCTCAAGTCTTCTGCCCATTTTTTAATTGGATTATTTGATTTTGGGGTCTGAAGGACTTTTTTTTTTAAAGATTTATTTATTTATTTGACAGACAAAGATCATAAGTAGGCAGAGAGGCAGGCAGAGAGTTGCGGGGGTGGGGGGAGCAGGTTCCCTGCTGAACAGAGAGCCCGATGCGGGGCTCGATCCCAGGATCCTGGTATCATGACCAGAGCCGAAGGCAGAGGCTTTAACCACTGAGCCACCCAGGCGCCCCTCTGGAGGACTTCTTAGACACAGATTATTAGGTGCTGTCCTCAGAAATGGCAAGATGTAATATATAAAATCAACACCATAGGGCTGCCTGGGTGGCTCAGTGGGTTAAGCCTCAGTCTCCCTAAGCACTGGTGGACAAGTGATCTGGAATTCTGTCACCTCAGACACTCTGAATATGCACGACCCACGTCCCTATCCCTCCCACTTCTCTTCCTGTTCATAGGGGAACAGGTGTCTTCATTCTAGAGCCTTCCCCTTCATCCAGAAAAAAAAAAGCCTGCATTGCATCCTCTCCCCTGCCTAGTTAATTATATCAATATACTTACACTTTTAATAGCAAATCTCTGGGTGCCTGCGTGGCTCAGTTGGTTAAGAGTCTGCCTTCAGCTTGGGTCATGATCCCAGCATCCTGGGATTGAGTCCCACATAGGGCTCCCTGCTCAACCCTATCTGCTTCTCTTCCCTCCTCTTCTTGTGCTCTCTCTCTCTCTCTCAAAAAAATAAATAAAATCTTTAAAAAAATTAATAGCAATCCCTGCTTCTAAACAAAGGTATTGTTTTCTGTATCAGTAGACTCCAATTTGCTGCATCTTTTTTTTTTTTTAAAGAAATAAGCACTTATTAACTGCCTCTACAGGGAGACGAAAATTCAGATTTTAGTATCCAAGATATCTAGCTATTCTCCTGGGAGAGGAAAAAAATGTTGACTTCTTAATGATTGACAGCAGCAAACCGAGAAAACAAATCACAAGCCACTTTCTTAATCAGCCTGCCACATCCATGACACGCCAGATGCTGCAGTAAACTCCGGCATGTCATCGGAGGAGCCTTTGAGTAATGTTTTCTGCCTTGTCCTTGACTGATTTATCATGTTCTTTACAACATGCTTCCCCCCCTAAATGACTGCACGCTCGGTCCGTGTGATTTTCTACCTACTCCCAAATGGAGGTCCATTATCAAGATAGTGAGAAACAGGTTGGCAGAGACCTCCAGGGAATAACAACCAAACTGGATCTAAAACGATAACTGTTCCTTAGAGACGGACCTGTTTTAAGATACAGTGTTGCTTCCCTAACACTAGTGAGATTCCTGACGGGGGATGACACATTGGGAGATTTATTAAATTCATTCACACATTCTCTTAAAAATATTTCTTGGGTCCTTACTATGTACAAAAGCCCTGCACAAGACTGGAGACATGATGTGGACAAGTCCTCACTTTCCTGAATGTTATAATCCTTTGTGGGAGACAGATCGTGGGACAAATAATGAACAAATTATTATAATTTTGATAAGCATTTGAAGGAAAGGTACATGGTATTGTGAGAGAAGCCAGGGGAGGGGAGAACCTGAGATAGGAAGGCACATGAAATTGAAATTCATTTGAGGGGTCCCTGGCTGGCTTAGTCTGAAGAACATGAACTTGATCTTGGGGTTGTGAGTTCGAGTCCCATGTTGGGTTCAGAGATTACTTAAATATATAAAACTTTAAAAATTTCAAATTCATTTGAAATACTGAAGGAAATCTAGTGTGGCTGGGGTAATAAGTGAGGGATGGAGGAAGCACAAATTATAGAGTCATTTTACTAGTCCAACTTGCTTATTAAGTAAAGATTTTTTTGAAGGTCTATCCTAAAGCAGATAAGCGTGGTGCCTGGACTATTTTTTACCCACACATTTTATTTTGAAAATTGTTAAAGCTCTAGAAAAGTTGAGAAAATGGTACAATGAATATTTGTATACCATCCATCTAGTCAACAATTGTTAACATTTTTTTCACATTCGTATTGTCTATCTTCATACATATCTATTTATATGTTTTCCTAAGTCATTTGAAAGTAAGTTGTAGACATCATGTTTCACTCCTGACTTCTTCAGCTTATCTCCCTAGAATTTAAGGACATTCTACCGAACCGCAATATCATTCTCGCACCCAACAAAATCTACCAACAATTTGGTAGTATCATCTACTTTATAGTCTGTTGAAAAATTTCCCCTAGTTTCCCCCAAGTGTGTGTTTGTCTTTAAACAATTTAATTTTTTTTAAACTTTTAAGTAATCTGTATAGCTAAAGTGGGGCTTGAACTCACAACACTGAGATCAAGAGTCACACACTCTAGCGACAGAGCCAGCCAGGCGCCCCTCCCCCAAATGTGTTTTTGAAGCTTTTTTTTTTTCCCTCCAATCCAGGACCCAATTGGGTTTTTGCATGGATTTGGTAGCTATATCTCTTCTGGAATAGCCTTTTCCTTAAAAAAAAAATAGTGATATTGACTTTTTTAACTTTTAACTTTATTTTAGATTTCAGTATATTTAACAATGTTGTATTATTTCGAGGTGTACAATACGGTGATTCAACAAATACTGATTTTTAAACACTGCTTTATTGAGGTCTATTTCACATATACACAATTCACCAATTTCACCTCTACAGCTCAATGATTTTTCAAAACTTTACTGAGAGCAGAAAACGTGAACTTTAATCAGTTTAACGATATTTTCCTCCTCCCAATAAGACCCCTCATGCCCAAGCAACCACTAATCTACTTTCTGTCTCTGTAAATTTGCTTTTTATGAACACTTCCTGTATATCTGTCTTCTTCCACTAAGCATAACGTTTATCCACGATGCAGCGTGTGTCAGTAGTTCATTCATTCTTATTGTTGGATTAATATTCCATTGTATGAATATACCGAATTTTGT
Organism: Meles meles; assembly: GCF_922984935.1. Classification (NCBI taxonomy): domain Eukaryota; kingdom Metazoa; phylum Chordata; class Mammalia; order Carnivora; family Mustelidae; genus Meles; species Meles meles. The sequence goes on along the minus strand of NC_060069.1, from coordinate 29,502,536 downwards.
CCACTTGCTAGCTGATGGACATTTGAGTTCTTTCCAGTTTTTGGCTATTATGAATAAAACTGCTATGAACATTCATGTGTAAGTCTTTGGTTGTATGTTTTCATTTCTCTTGGATAAATCCCTAGGAGTAGCGTTGCTAGTTCCGATGCTAGTTTTAGACTTACATTTTTGAGAAGCTGCCAAGCTCTTTCCCAAAGTGGCTGCACCAACTAACATTTCTACCACTAATGTCTGGGGGCTCCTGTTTTGCCATACGCTTGACAACTTCTGTTACTTGTCTTTTTTATTTTAGTCATTGTAGCAGGTGTGGAAGGGTATCTCATGTGAGTTTAATTTCTATTTCTCTAGTGACTGATGTTAAACATCTTATCATGTGCTCATTGGTCATATGTACATCTACTTTGGTGAAATGTCTGTTCATTTTTTTTGTCTATTTTTGGACTGGGTCATTTGTCTGATTGAGTTGTAGGAGTTCTTTGTGTATTCTGGATACAAGTCTTTTATTGGATACATGTTTTGCAAATCTTTTTCTCCCTGTTTGTTGTTTGTCCTTCACTTTCTTAATGGTGTCCTTTCAAGTACAAAAGCTTTGAATTTTGGTGAGGTTTAATTTATCATTTTTGGGGGCATGTGTGTGGCTCAGTGGGTTAAGCCTCTGCCTTGGGCTCAGGTCATGATCTCGGGGTCCTGGAATCGAGCCCCACATCAGGTTCTCTGCACAGCCTGCTTCCCTCTCTCTCTCTTTGCCTGCCTCTCTGCCTATTTGTTATCTTTGTCTGTCAAATAAATAAATAAAATCTTTTAAAACATCTATGATTTTTTCCTAAATGATTATGATTTTGGTGTTGGATCTATGAAATCTTCTCCTAATTCCCAATTTTTTCCTAATCTTGAAAATTTACTACTGTGTTTCCTTCTATAAGCTTTACTGCTCTAGCTCTTACATTTAAGTCAATGGTCCATTTTTAGTTAATTTGAGTGAAATCAGTGTAGGTTTTGGGTAGATGTTCTTTATCAGGTTGAGGAAGTTTTTTTCCTTTCCTAGGTTGTTACGAGTTTTTATTGAGAATAGGTGGTTGATTTTTTCAAATATTTTTTTCTGTGTCTATTGAGATGCCTTATATTTTGTCCTTTGTTTTATTAATATTGTGTTAATTATAACATGTAATATTAAAACATATAATATGGTGTTATTAGTATTGGTTTTTGGATGCAAATGGACCCTGTATTTGTGGGATAAATTCCACTTGGTCATGGTATATATTTTCATATATGTTGTTAGATTCAGCTTATTAATACTTTGTTGAGAAGGTTTACATCCATATACATGAGGAATACTGGTTTATAGTTTTCTTTTCTAGTGATGTCTTTGTCTGATTTTGGTATAAAATGATCTTAGCCTCAATAGAATGAATTAGGAAGTGTTCCTTTATCTTTTATTTTCTGAATTTGTAGAATATGAGTATGAATTTCATCAGCGAAAGCCATCTGGGATTTTTTGTGTGCGTGGAAAGATTTTGAGTGGCTAATTCATTGTCTTTACTTGTTATAGATCTATTAAGATGTTCTATTTTTTTCGTGAGTCAGTTTTTGTATTTTGTAATTTCTTAGGTACTTGGACAAATTTCTCCTAAGTTATCTAATTTGTAAACATTAAGTCATTTGTAATATTCGCTTTAATTTCTGAGGGGTCAGCAGAAATGTCCCCTCTTTCATTACTAATTTTTGTTATCTATAGCATCTCAGTTTCTCGGTGCAGGTAAAGATTGGTAAAGATTTGTGATTTCATTGATCTTTTCAAAGACTCAATGTTGGTTTCATTAATTTTCTCCATTTTTTGTTTTCTATTTAATTAATTTCTGCTTTAATATTTACTGCTTTCTTCCTTATGCTTACCTTCTGTTCTTTTGCTCTTTTCCTAAATGTTTAATTAATTAACCAATTAATTAATTTTAAGGATTTATTTATTTATTTGAGAGAGAAAGAGAAAGTGCATGTGCTTGACCAGAGGGGAGGGGCAGAGGGAAAGGGAGAAGCAGACTCCCCTCGGAGCGCGGAGCCTTACACAGAGCTTCATCCCAGGACATTGAGATCACAGCTAGAGCCAAAATCAAGAGTTAGACACCCAACTGACTGAGCTACCCAGGTGTCCTTTTTTCTTCATTTTTAAAATGAAAGATTAGATTAATGATTTGAGATCTTTCCTAATACGGGCATTTTCTTTCTTTTCTAATATGGGCATTTAGAACTATTTCTTTTTACGCACCACTTTAGCTGGATCCCATACATTTTTATATGTTGTGTGTGTGTGTGTGTGTTTTTAAAGATTTTATTTATTCATTTGACAGAGAGAGATCACAAGTAGGCATAGAGGCGGCAGAGAGAGAGGGGGAAGCAGGCTCCCCGCTGAGCAGAGAGCCTGGTGTAGGCTCTATCCCAGGACCCTGGGATCATGACCCAAGCTGAAAGCAGAGGCCTTAATCCACTGAGCCACCCAGGTGCCCCATGTGTTGTGTTTTTATTTCACTTGTAATTTCTTCTTTAACATGGGTTAGAAAACATGTTCATTAATTTCCAAAATATTTTTGTTTTTCCAAAATTCCCTTTTGTCCTAGATTTCTCATTGAACTCCATTATGGTTGGAGAACAAACTCTGCATGATTTAAATTACTTTAAATTCATTAAGATAATTGTAAAACCTTGGCTTAGCATATGGTCTATCATAGGGATATTCCATATGTGCTTTAAAAGAATGTGTATTATGCTCTTGTTGAGTGGAGTGTTGGATATATGTCTTTCGGCTAGTGTTGTTCAGTTCTTCTGTGTCCTTGCTTATTTTTTCTCTGGTTTTCTATTGATTATTGAGAGTGGAGTACTGACGTTTCCAATGATTGGATTGTCTCTTTCTCTTTCAATTCTGTCAGTTTTAATTTTGGGACTCTGTTATTAGGTACATGTCTATGTGTAATTGTTATTTTTCTGCTAAATTGAGCTTTTTTTTAAAAAAGATTTTATTTATTTATTTGACAGAGAGAGAGATCACAAGTAGGCAGAGAGGCAGGCAGAGAGAGGGGAGGAAGCAGGCTCCCCGCGGAGCGGAGAGCCCGACGCAGGGCATGATCCCAGGACCCTGAGATCATGACCTGAGCCGAAGGCAGCAGCTTAATCCACTGAGCCACCCAGGCGCCCCCTAAATTGAGCTTTTATCATTATAATACATCTTTTTGTCACAAATAACATTTTTAAAACTCTTGGAGCCTATTTTTGACATTCAGTAGCTACTTCAACTCTGTATGGTTACTGTTTGCACAGCACATCTTACAATTCTTTTACTTTCTGTCCATTTGTGTCACTGGATCTAAATTGTGTCTCTTAAAGCAGCATGTAGTTTGGTCATTAAAAAAAAATCCATTCTGCTAACTCTGCCTTATTATAGGAATGTTTATTTTCATTTGGTGTAATTACTGTTATGGGTACAATTTATATCTGCAAATTTGCTATTGGTTTTCCATATGTCTTATGTCTTTTTTGTTCCGTGTTCCTCCCTTTCTGACTTACTTTATGTCATTTAGATATTTTTAGTGTACTGTGTACATTTCTTTGTTTTTTAAAACAGATTTTTTGGAATTTTTGTTGTTGTTGTTGTTGTTATGGTTGTCCTAGGTTTTACAATTAACATCTTGAAACAGTGTGGACTACTTGTGTCTGCAGAGGGTGCTCCTAAGAATCATACTACACTCCATTTCCCTCATCCTTAGAAAATCTCCAGGACCTTTGATTCCCCAGTCCCCTTGGAAGTTTGCTCAGGAAATTTGGGGCACATGGGCCCTGGACTCATTACCTGGGCCTTGGAAAATCACCCCTTACCTGCACTGTGCCTTAATTTATTCTCAGGCCCTCAGGTTGCTGGGTTTGTGTTTTTTTTTTTTATTGTTGTTGTTAATTTTTTAAACTTAATTTATTTTTTCCAGTTTTAAGAAGTAATTGACATAGATCCCTGTATAAGTTTAAGGTGTACAGTGTGATGATTTTATTTATATATATTGTGAAAATACAAAAAATGTTGTTTTGTGCTAATAAAATGTTAGTTAATGGTCCCCCTCCAAAAGGAGGTTGTCCCCCAGTGTTGATTTGTATGGTAACTTTTTCCTTCCTTCTCTGTATTTCCGGTATCCTTGAAGTTTGTCTAGAGGTTTGATTAGGTTCCGGTAACATCTCTGATAGAAACACTTCATGCTGGCGCATGTCTGTCTCAGCTGGTAGGGAATGCGACTCTTGAGCGCCGTGTGTAGTGTAGAGTTTATTACTTAAAACAACAAAACAAAAAACTTCATGGAGATGCTTTATCTTTCCAGCTCCAGCCCAGACATCAACTATTTTTCCAAGCAGTCCTGGTGTGGGCAAAGGTATTTAAAACTCAAGAGCTGGGTACTAGATGTCTTGTGTTATCTGGAACATGGATTGTGCAAAGTTGGGCTCTGATACGTTTAGTCCAGTTCACGGGTGTGGGGCTATTGGACTTTTTACCTGCCTTTCCAACTCTCTCTCTCCGAATGGAAACACAAACTGAGTACGTGATCCTGTGATTTTAGTGCGAAAAGATAGTGACCAAGAGGCACTGACTGTTGGTTCTCATTTGAGCTTGTAGCCATCATGATGTTTGTCGTATTTGTTACTGCTGTTTTTAGTGTAAGAAAAGAGTAAACGATCTATGATTATCTGACATATCTAATTCATACAGCTCTCTCATTCCAAATAACAGAGTGCTCGATGTGTTGAAGGCTTTCAGCAAGTGCTTTTTGAATAAATAAATTATGAAAGCGTCGTTGTACAAATAGTTATTGCCTTCATCATAATTCATGCTGTAACTTAATGTCACCAGAAGGCTAAGCAGTAAATATACAGAGATTCATGAGCTATAAATTATAAAACAGGCCTCACGACATATTAAAATACAAATAAATGACATCTACAGAGCCTAGTTGTTTTAAAATTGAATGAACTATTCCCATAATTATAGGATTACTTTCAGAAAAGGGAGCAAAATTATCTTAAAACATCAAGGAAATGTATATTGGTAGGCAAATGTCATTAGCACAGGGAAAATAAACAGGGTGAAAAGCAGCAGGTTTAATTTTTTAAAGATTTATTTATTTATTTGAGAGAGAGAAAGAGAGGGAGTTCAAGAGCACAAGTGGGTGGGGAGGGGAAGAGGGAAAGGGAGAATCATCTTAAGCAGGCTCCATGCCCAGTGTGGAGCCTGATGTGGGGCTCGATCTCATCACCCTGAGACCATGACTGAGTCTGATCTTAACCAACTGAGTCACCCAGGTACCCCGAGAGGTACCCCGAGTTTATTCTTTCTTTATTGGTGGGAACAATATTAGGGCAATATTAGTCATTGTTTACAATTTTATTTTACCTGCACCCAGATTTTAAGTGACATTTCTAAGAAAAAGTGGTATTGTCATGTGAGTGGGCACAACGTTAGTTATAGAAATAAAGGGGAAAAAAGCAAAGATGATTTGAGTCATTTCAGTTCATCCAGCTGGATACACACAGACCACAAAATAGTTCAGTTTGTTCCAGGAAAGTCCTCTGACTTTTCTGGTATGTGAGCATCCAGAAAGGGGATTGATTCTCGCTCAGATCTCCATCCTCATTTTTACCCCACTTGAAATGAGTTGCAACAGTTAACAGTTTCCATATTTGATTATTCTCTCTCTCTCTAGATAGACAGACATATATACATATATACAACCACAGTGTTTTTTTTTTTCCTTGAAACATTTGAGAATTAAGTTGCAGACATCACATCCATTCACCCTTAAATATTTCCATGGGTATATCCAAGAACAAAAACACTTTCTTATGTAACCTCAACATAGCTGTCAAATTCAGGAAATCGAACATTAAGTCAATACTATTTTCTAATTTATTGTCTACTTTCCAATTTCACCAGTTATTTCATTAGAGTTTTTTGCAGATATTTTTATTTCTAACCCAGAATCACACATTGCATTTGGTTTTCATGCCTTTCTGGGGTTTTTATTTTATTTTTTAAAAGACTTTATTTATTTGACAGAGAGACACAGTGAGAGAGGGAACACAAGCAGAGGGAGTGGGAGAGGGAGAAGCAGGCTTCCTGTGGAGCAGGAGGCCTGATGTGGGGCTCCATCCCAGGACACTGGGATCATGACCGAGCTGAAGGCAGATGCCCAGCAGCTGAGCTACCCCGGTGCACCATCTCTCTGGGGTTTTTAAATTTGGAACACTTCCCGCGCCTTTCTTTGTCTTTCATGACTTTGACATTTGACATAGCTTGGGTTTCTCTGCAGTTTTCTCATTATTAGATGCTGATTATGCATTTTGGCGAGAATACCCCAGAAGTGATATTGTGTCCTTCTCAGTGCACCTTATCATGAGGCATACATCATGGATTGACTTAATTATTGATACAAACATCAGTCATTTGTTAAGGTGATGCCCATTGGATCTTTCCACTGTTAAAGTACCTTTTTTTCCTTTTGTATTTAATAAGTACTTTTATGGGAGATATTTTGGGTTTATGCAAATATCCTGCTCCTTATCAAACTTTCACCTATTCTTGCCTGAATCATCACCCTGATTTTTAAATATAGATGATGTATGCCTGTCTGTATAGTCTGTAGAGCATAAGATAGAACTTTAATCAAGTTTTATAATTCTATTAAATTATTTTTGGCAGGCGAAATGGCTGCCGAATGCCATTTCTGAAGCAAACTTCAGACTATTTACTCAGCAGATTGACAAATAAGCCAATCAGGTGAAAGCTGCCAGATATTTTTAAACAGACTATAAACAACACCAGGGGGGAAAAAGAATAAATTTCAGCTGAGATTAGAACCTCTAACTCCTTGGGTGGCGATTTTCCTGCTGCCCAGAACCAGGTATACCTTGACAAGGGTGACCCTCTAGATGATCCACCATTCTTTGGACTGGGAAGACCCTTTTTCCCTCCATGGACATACTGAATGGTTATTTTAAAATGTACTTAGTTTCCAAGGCTGAGGTTCTTTCTTTGGGAGAAGCTCCAGTTCTTCATGAAGAACCTTTAGACTTGTAAGGGAGGTGTGTGGTCATGCCCACCCTGGTGTCCCTCCAATGCCAGACACTGAAGGACAGAGAGGTGCCTGGCTTCAACCAGAGAGCTGGGGTAAGGCTTTCTCTGGCTCACTGCATACAGTGCATTTACTGCTCTCAGATGAGAACACTTGTTTTAAATTCATTGGCTCCTTAACACGTACATCATATGAAAAAATGGTGATTCAGAAAGAAGATCCCAAATTGGGTGATTTGTCAGTGACAAAGTCCTGTTGGGCTTTTCTAAGTATCTGTGGCTCTAGGTTGGAATTATTCTCACAGCTAAATAATGGGATGGTTATTTTCATTCATTTCTTCACTGGCAAGGAGAATTAATGCCTATGGGGTTGCATGAAGATTTACGTACAAGGAGAGTTTCCATAGCATTAGTCATAAAGAAAACTGATGACCAGAATAAATATTTCTCAGGCTAAAAAAATAACCACCATGATGGCAAGAGACAAAACCTAGCTTTTATTGAAATATAATTATTATGCAATGAGCTGAATGTATCTGAAATATTTACTGAGTTTTGACAATTGTATATACCCACGTACCATCACTAAACCAAGCCATAGGACATTTCAGTCATTCCAGATATTTCCCTCCTGTCCCCTTCCAGTGAATACACAGAGGCAGCCACTATTCTGATATTTATCACAACTTTCCCCTTCCAGGTATCCATTATTCTAACCTGTATCTTGAAAGGTTGGTTTTCTCTTTGCTCTTAATCAAATGGCATCATATATCATGTATTCTTTTGGGGTCTGCTTTCTTCACTCAACATTGTAAGATTTATCCATCTAATCCTAATTGGTTTCTTAAATTGCTGTGTACTATCTCCCAATCAATATTATTTTGAAGCAAATTCCAGACATCCTATCATTCAATTCATAAATATTTCAGTTGGTAACTCTAAAAGACAAGTAGTTTCAAAAGACCCTAAATTATCACATCTAAAAGAAATTACCACAAATTCTCTAACATAGCTCTGATTCTTTGTCTGGAGGGGATGTTGGGGGTTTTGGTCCAGGCTGGATCTGAAACGCAGGGAGTTGGGAGCTTGCCCATGGCAAAGGGGTGTAGAGTGGGATGAAAGCATTTATGAACCCTTAGTGGGGTACTGGGGAAGGGAAATTCACAGAGAAAGAAGGAAGAGAATCACATAATTCTGCGGTCAGGATCGGTCAGGAACATGGAGGGCTGGGAGCTTGCTAAATGTACATGGAATAAATGAGTGACAACATCAGTGACCTTGGATGGCAAGACACCCTGTTCTCTACTCCTTTTGCCTTTTATTTTTGGATTTTTGGCTGCCAAACCATATACCATAAGAAGCATTTATTCCCCTTAAGTGTGTCTATTATGGTTAAAGATTCAACTGGCCTGTCTTAGTACATACAATATCTCTCAACCCCAAATAGCTTTCTTTCCCCCTTTATTTAAAACAAAGTCTTATTCACATACCCACCCCCTCTTTTTGTTGGAATTTAATTTGACGGGAAGAGATCAGTCTCTTCTCCGAGGTTATTGTGACTGTGCCTGCCTACTGTCTTTTCTTGTTCATTAAAACCAGTTCTTTCCCATTTTAATTTCCTATTCCAAAAATGGTGTGTATCAGCCCAATCCCACATGCAAATCAGTAACAGCACATTTCATGTTCTTGGTATATTTCCCTGTGCTTGCCTCTGTTTCTGGTGCCCTCCTGCTGTTTTCCTGCCCATGTGTTCTTTTATTCTGTTGATAGCTTTCATTTTGGCCTACCCTTCGCATCTGGCCCTGCACGCTGGGCTGTGGTTCTGCACTGCGGTTGGGCTGTTCAGCGATTGGACTCTTTCCAGCCCCCACCAAATGCTGTCGCTTTCTGTAGCAGGAGGATGAGCTTAGGATGTCTTTTACCGTGCCTCGAATGATATATTTTGCTTTGAGTGGAAAAGCCCATACCAACTTGAAATGCTGTCTGTGCTCTGTATTTAATAATAATAATGATGCTCGAAAAAGCCACATACTTTTAGGGCCATCTTTGAGCAGAGCCCTCTCCCTTGGCCATTATTTTGCAATACTATTCCAAAAGGTCTATTGATTATATTGCAAAATGTCCTTGTGAATATTCTTTTCTGTTCACTTAACATTTTTTCCATTTGCTATCACATTTTGTATCATTTTTCCCCCTCCAAGGAGTGAAAATTAAAAAATTACAATTGTTGTAGCTGATGACTAGGGTAAGTATTCTTCAAGCTCAAAAAAAAAACAAAAACAAAAACAAAAAACCCCAACTATTATGACAGTAAGAGACTAAAGCTTTTACTGAAATATAAATAGCACACATTAAAATGCATATACTTTAAGCATTTGATGAGTTTTGACAATTGTGTACACCCATGTACTACCACCAAGACAAAGTACTGACTGTTTCCATCTGTTGGATTGTTCCTGCCCGCCCCTTCTAGTCAATTCCTGGCACCCAGAGGCAGCCACTATCTTGATTTCTATCACCATAGATTAGTTTTGCCTATTCTTGACCCCTGTGTAGATGCAGTGTCTGTGATTTTGTGTCTGGCTCTCCTTTTCTTTTTGAGACTTAGCATGTCTCTGAGGTCTGTTCGTGTTGTATCGACAGTCTGTTCCCTGTCACAGCTGAATAGTAGCTCTTGTATACTTACACAGTCTGTTTTTCCATTCCCCTGTTGATGGGTTCTTGCATTATGGGGACTATCTCAAATAAAGTCGCTATGAGCACTTGTGGATGAGTCCTTGGCGCAAGTGTGGCCGAAGACGCTAAAATGCCTCCCGACGGCCCCTCCCGGTGTTCACACCCGTATACGTTCCTCCCCTTGGGTGTGGGCGGGACCGGTGATTTGCCTCCCACCCACAGATTATGGCGAAGGGGATGGGATATTGCTTCTGTGATTACATTATGAATGATTGTATCTTCCATTTTGCTTGCACACTCTATTGACTTTCTTGCTGGTTTTGATGAAGGAAGTGCTTTATGAGGAGGCCCACGTGGCAAGAAACCGAGGGCCGACTCTGACCAATAATTAGTAGGAAACTGAGGCTGCCAGTTGGGGGCCTGCAAGGAACTGAATCTGGCCAACAGCCCCATGAACTCAGAAGGGGGTCTTTCCCCAGTCAAACCTCAGATGAGATCCCAGCGCCAGGCAGGTCCCTTGATGGCAGTCTTGTGAGACATGCTGAAGCAGAAGACTCAGCTAAGCTATGGCCAGACTCCTGACCCACAGAAGCTGTGAGGTAATGAATATATACTGTTTGAGCTGTTAAATTGGTGGTAATATTACACAGCAAAAGATATCTAACAGAGTGAGCATATGCTCTTATTTGTCTTTGATAAGTATTTGTAAGTGGAATGCCTAGATCCCACGGAGGGTGTACATTGAACTTTCTTTTTTTTAATATTTAAGATTTCATTATTTATGACAGAGAGAGAGCACGAGCAGAGGGGAGAGGCAGAGAAGCCTGTTACACGGCTTGATCCCAGGACTCTGAGATCAGGACCTGAGCCAAAGGCAGATGCTTAATGACCTAGCCACCCGGGCACCCCCCAAGTGGTTGTATATTTGACAGTCTCATGAGCTGGTGCGAGTTCTGTCTGCTCCACAGCCTCAGTCAGCGACATTTTGTTGCCAGTCTTCTTGATTTTCCATTCTAATGCGCATGCAGTTACTTCTCATTGTGGTTTTAAATTTGTATTTACTTGATGAGTAGTGAAAAATAAACCTCTTTTAACCAGTTGAGCACCCTGTTTGAATTTTATTTCTCTTCCAAGAAATAAATCTTGTTTGTTGTTATTATGGGAGATACACAGGTGAAAAGACAGGGTTCCTATCTTTAGAAAACTTATAATATAATAATATATATAATATAATATAAAATAATAGAGTATAGAAAACATCAGCATGGAATTACATGTGAAAGTACAATGGGGAATAGAGGACATAAGGTATGTGGTATGGGGAGAAAAATGAGTAATTCGGTGTACTCATTGCTGGTGGAGGTAACATGCACCAACACACTCTAAGGTGAGTTCTTGGAAGTTTTAAGATAAGGACTCAGGCTTCCAGACTGGTATTGGTTGAGATGGGCTGGGCACTGCTGCAGTAACAAGCAGCCCCACCATGTTTTAACGGCTTACAATAATAAAGGTTTATTTCTTGCTTATTTGCATATCTGCAGCGCATTGTTCTGCGATTCTGTTCCACATCCTTGTTGTTTTCATCATAGAACTCTGGGTAACAAAATATCCACCACTTGGGATGTTGCCGATCACTGTGTCTGAGGGAAAAGAAAGCTTGGCAAGCTTGAACAAGTTCACTTACGTGTAATGTATTCACTTCTCTCTTTCTTTGACCAAAAGAATGACTCAGAGGGCAAGGATATATAATCCTATTATCAGAGGTTAAATTACCTGAAAGAGCCAAATCTGGACTTCTAGGTAGATCTTAGGATTCCATACCTAATGGTTCTGCCCACCCCCACCACGATGTGCCAAGTGATCCTTGAAATAATGTTGTTTCGTTTACTTACTCACTCTAGTTTTTTATTCTCTTTCTAGGTCTCAAATATCCCCTTATTCGTATTTCATCAGTATGGGCCAGATACCTCATGTTAAAAGAATTTATTTAGCATGCCTGTTTACTTTATTTATGTACAGATGACTGTTTTCAATTTCTTCCTTCCCAGTTCAGAAAGCTCTGTCGGTAATGAATTTTCATTAAAGTAGTACAAGATTGGAAAATAAAATAAGCTTCAACACATTTTCCAAAATAATCAACACAAACCCAATGTGAGAACCAAACAATTATTACCTTCAGAATTAGCTCCAGATTATTAAAATGCAATTAGGCTTGGAAAAGTAACCCAGCAGGGGGCCATGTTTCTTTTTTTTCTTCTTTTCACAATAGATTTTTCTCAGTGTATGGGGGACGTCTCCACCATACTCTCTTCTTAATATCAGAACAACACCCAGGACTCAAGGGTAAAATGATTTGTTTCTTCCTCTATTGATTCCAAAGATACTAATCAGATAACGATCAGATATTAAATCAGATATGGTCGGATATGGCCTGTAGATGTGTTGTATGTGGTTTATAGTGTTTATAATTTTCAAATTATAGTGTTTATAATTTTCAAAAATTAGCTACCAATACTTAGATCTCTTGCATATGAATTTGGATTTGCAGGTTCTCTTGGAAAACTGGAGGAGCTGGCAACTTTGGGCCTCATTCCCCTGTGGCCAGCACTTGGGGCCCCTTGGGAAGGCCACATATCAGATCCCCACTGTTCCCATAGGGGCCCTCTTCACTAATTTGAGTTGCCTAACAGAAGGCAAAGAGGAACTGGAGGATTTCTCATCTCTCTCTCTTGGAGTCTCTGCTTTTCCCAGCCGCCAGCTGTCAGAAGCCTCTTGATGCCTGAGATGCCTGCAGGGCTAGGAGCCAGATGCCACAGCAGCAGGTACTAGTGAATTCAGCTCAGGGCAGTGCCTTGTTCCCTTAGCTCTTGTCATGGACTTCAGGCAATGCCCAGCTTCCTCCTGACTTGGTGTCCTGGCTGCCTTCCTGCTTCTGTGCTTGTTACAGGGACAGTCCACCCCTTGTTTGGTCCTGCGAGGTGCACAGACTCTCGGGGCTGGTGTAACTTTTCCTTCCTTGAGAGGATTCTTCTGGCATCCCGCACCCCTGCAGCTCCCTGAGGGCAGCCCCAGCACACAGCCTGGTCACTCACTCCTGCTCTGTTCACCGCTCAGGCTCTCAAGTGCTTGTGGCGCTGCTTGTAGCTGTTATTGTCTGAAATTTTGTTATTTATTTGCATAGAGTAAGTCTCTAACAGTGTCTTTGGCTCGGGAAGTTGGAAGATGAATTGACCAATGGAACAGAAGAGAGTCTAGAAACTGACATATACATGCATATACATAACCTGAGTTATGACAAAGATAACCCTGCAGTGTAGTGGGGACAGGATGGTCCTTTTAAATAATGGCATTGGGTCAACTACCTATGAGTATGGGGAAAGAGCCTATCCTCACCTCTACCTCAGGCATACACAATAATCCAGGTGGATTTCAGAAGGCCTCTGAAAGAATACAGAGGAAAACCTCCTTATGACCTAGAGTAACACTAGTTTATTTAGTTCATTTGGTTTTAGTCATGCAACACAAAGCAGGATGGAGAACCTACTGGGTACCAGACTCTGTGCTGGGCAGCGGGGAATACAAGAGCCGAAAAGACCCAGTCTCTGTCCTCAAAGAGCACACAGCTGAGCTGGGGAAAGAGACAAGGAACAACACCAAAGTGTGACAAGAGCCATAGCGATGTGTGTGTGGGCGCAGACGTGGGAGGGCCCAGTTCAGTCTGGGATGGGAGGAGAGAGGGCCTTCTGGAGTAGGTGATGGTATATGAGGGAGGAGTTAGCCAGGAGGATTTGGGGAAAGAGCATGCCATGCAGAGAAGCCAGCATGTACACAGGCAAAGAAAAGCAGGGCACAAGGATTGTTACCATTTCTTTACAGTGTGTAGAAATCCTCTTGATTTATTTGCTGGATTCTTGCAGAGAAATATCACGTGTTTGTTTAGCACATTTACCATGATGTGATGAGACATCCAGGATGGGTCTGATCCTCGTTGCCCAAATGGGGACAGGTGGATTTGGAGCCCCTGGGTGATTATCCACGTCCACCTAGTGCCCCTGGGGGGGATGGTGAATTAGAATTTAGGTACTTAGATGTCTACTTTTGCATTCTTTCCACTACACCAAGTGGTTGCCCGTTTAGCCCTGGCCAAGCTTTTCGGACATCAGAGAGCTTTGTAGGCTTTGAAAATAAGGGTCTTTCAAAGATGTTCCAAGCAGCCATGGGCCAGGTTTACAAGAGCCAGTTAGCACCTTCCATCTGCCTAGCATGGTTAAGCTTAAAGGACTGACACATGGCAGGTTTTAGGACAGGGTTATGGAGGACCAGGGCACAGGTATGCTGAGAGCATAGTGTCCATTTTACTTTACACTAAATGGCTAAATGTAGGAAGGTGGCTTTGGAAGGAAACGTGCACTAGGATGTCATGCCCAACAGCTGCCGCTAGGTGGAGCTCAGAGGCAGGCGCAAACGGGCCACCGGAGGCTTTTGCCTTGGCCGCATCCGCACAGAGGGTAGGGGAAGGTGCTGAAATCTATAACAGAAATCTGCAGGAATAATGCCCTCGTTAATGGAACACTAGGTGTTGTACATAAGCAATGAATCTTGGAGCACTGCATCAAAAACTACAATGACTAACATATGACTAACATAACACAATAAAAAAAATCGTAATATGTAAACAAAGAAATGTAAAAAAAGAAAAAAAAAAGACATCCAGAGGTGGCAGGGAGACTTGGATACACACACCACACACAGGGTGACCACTTCCCCTTGTGGGATTGCCCAAATATGCCTCCATTTACATGCTCCGAGGTTGAATGTTCCTGATGGCCTTGCGAGATCTCTATGTCCTGAAACTAGCAAGGAGACTGGGAGTAGGGGCAGTGGGCTCTCATCCTTGCCCTGTCTGCGTTTACCCATGGAGACCACAAGCAGCTGGACTCCCCACATGTATAAGACACAAACCTGTGCTCACAAGACCCAAGATGTGCTTGCCTATAAATCAGCAAGGACGATCTTTCTAGGTTTCCTGATGGCGAACTTCCAAATGGCCACAGCAGACCTCTTCTCCTTTTCCTGTGTTCTGCTTTGCTATCCATTGGGAAATCTGTGTGGATGATAAGTCAGCCTCTTGGCACTTTGAAACCTCAGTTTTCTCATCTGTGTTGTGGGGATAATTACAGCATGTACCTCCTAGGGCTGTTATGAGCGACACATGAAAGAACAGAAACCAGAGAGCTTTGCAAACCCTAAAGTGCTCTCTTTATGCTCATTGTGGCTCCATCATTGGAGCCCTATTCTTATCGTTTGCTATTTCTCCTTTTCCCACTCCACGGTAGCATTTATCACGTGTCAGGCAAGGTTCAAAGTGCTTCATCATTCAAACATCTCCCCATGCCCTGTAAGGCGGTGCTTCTGTAGCCCCACCAGGCTAGTTAGTGACAGAGGGGGACTTCAAACCCAAGTTGTGGCTTCAAAACTCACCCTTGCACCACTGCCCCAGGTGGCCCCTCCTGATCAAAGACAAATTACTGCCATGGAAAACTATGTGCCTTATTTTCCATATTTCATTTATGACCAGATGGAGACTTAGAAGTCCTTTCGCTGTGGTTCTCACCTCCGTTATACACACCTGCAGCCTCGAGGCTCTTCTCTGTGTCCAGCTGTCCTTCACTCCTTGGCTACTTCTCCCTTCTGGGGTAGACTGGGAGAGGGGAGGACGTTTGAGTGGGAGAACTAGAAAAGCTGGATGGCGGTGCTCTGCTCTTTGGGTCCTGCTGTGGAGAAGGTGGGCAAATTGAGGAGTCCCCCTACTCCCAGGCACCATTTGGTTGCTCTTAGGGAGAGTAACACTTCTGGGGAAGGATTGTCATTGTCCTCTTCTGGCCCTGTTGACTGGCATCACACTCAGCTTCAGAACTGGAGAATACAGGACATTTTTCTTTGGGCTGGCAGCCTCCTCACTACCTCAGATCTGTTACCTTCCACCTGGGGCCAGTGAGGCTGTCTGTGATGGACCTTCTCTCCCTTCTCTTCTCTCAAAGGCTCCAGGAGATCTGGGAGCCTGCCAGGTCACAGGTGGCATCTAGGAGCTGAGGGAAGGTCTGTACCAGATGGGCATTGGACCTGGTGTCTTTCTGGTTTTTGCAATTTCATGGAGGCATACCTGTTTTAACGAGGTTCACGTTTAGTGTTTTAACTTACATTCATTAAGAGTGAGGGTGTGAGGAGAGGGGGATAGGGGATGTGTTTTGTAAATGTATCAAGCTGCAGCAGCAGCATTGTCTGGAAGGAATGAGGTCAGCTGGGCTGAAGGGTGCTGGTGGTTAAGGCCCCCGGTCCTTCTAAGATGCTGAGATTCAGTGACCAGATTATAGTCATTTGTTTCTATTAAAGTATAAATGACTGATACATGATGCAATTATCCTTAGATTTTACACAGGAACTATTAAACTACTTCTTCAGATCCCAGCTGTGTCCTCAAGTCATCTCAGCCAACCCTTGCAGGGGAGGTGCCTCCAATGGGTGACAGGCTAGGGACAGACCTGGAACCGTGGCTCAGTGACTCCTCCCGGATTGGCTGCTTCCCTGACCTTGACGGCACCTCTGGCCATCTCACACAGGAATGACAAAGTTGGCTCATCTCCCTGCTGCCTGGGGGCCCTGCAGAGGGAGTAGGGACCCAAGGAAAGCTTTTCTTTTCCCAGGACAACCCCAGAGGCAAATATTTCATCCTGTGGTCAGATCCCATGTCCCAGCTTCCAATTCAGTACGTGTGGTCCCACAGGGGAGTCACATCCAGATGCAAAGAGATTAGGGGATCAGTGAAATATTTGCTAAATGCTTTCCAGTCAGAGCCTATTCAGGTAGATGAACTGGTGGTCAAATGACCACACGGTGACGTTGCCATCAGAGGAATGGCATGGGAAGGGGGAGGAAGTGGGAAGAACTGTTTGCAGCCCTAAGACACTCACATGGTGCTGAGTCAGAATCAGGCAAATGATGGAGGGTCAGGGAGGGCTTCCAGCAGGCAGACCCCCGAGGTGGAAGAAAACGGGGCGTGCCCTGGGCGGGGCAAACCTCTTGGCCTTGTAGGAGAAGGAGCCCCGGAGAGAGATGGGGTCAGAGAGGTGAGCGGGCCCTTTTAGAAGGGTTCAGAAAGGGAAGGAAAGCCCAAGGGTGTACTAGAGAGTCTCAAGTCAACAGCGCTGGCGGAGAACCCAATGCTCTCCAGCACGCCGGAATGGTCCCAATTACAGCCAGGAGCAGGCAAGCCAGAGGGTGCAGAGAAGGCCTGGGGTGCCCCGAGGAGTGGGGGCAGAGGTCCTTTCACACCGGATTAAACATGAATCACTTAGGGGCTCCTTGCCATGCCTGGCTCCTTCTAAAGGTCACTGGTCCCGAGCATCTGGCATTGTGATTTGTACCTACTGCCAAGTGTGAGGTCTCTGGTCATCTCAGAGTGATTTTTACAGATTCAGTCCCTGTTTAAGGGGGGTTGCAGCCCAAGGCATCTACAACATGGGGAGAAATACAGGGCTGGCAGGAGATTCCGCGGCCAGAGCGGCCAGGCTGCTCCTTGCTCTACGAAGCTCTGAGCCTGGGGTGGGGGATGGGAATTATGGAGCCTCCCTCCAGCCTGACCGCAGCGCAGGTATATCATCCTGGTCACTCCCAGCTTGAGGCCACAGGGATGTGAAGACATCCCCCTAGGCCCTGTGGGCTCACAGGCACGGCTTCCTCCATTCTGTTCTGGTCTGGAAATACTATTTCATCTTCCCTGAGATGGGAATCCTGGCGTTGGTGGCCATAGCATAAAGGGCCCTGATTCGACCAATTGCATTTACTGTGCAAGGCACTGGGCTTTTTGCGACCTGTGATTTTTCGCCTGTAGAAAGATTGAGCGTTTGCTTTTGGCTTGAGTCGTGTTCTCGGAGTTCCTGGGTTTGAGTCATGTCAGCCTCCCAGCTCTGTGGGGAGACTACTTCTCCCTCTGCTTGTGCGCTCTCTCTCTCTCTGGCAAATAAATAAATAAAATCTTAAAAAAAAAAAAAGAAAGTGCCTGGATCTCCACCTTGCAGGGCTAAAGACTGAGTAACGCTGGGTAAGACTGGGTAACGCTGCCCCAGGCCAGATCAGTCCTTCCACTTGTGATCGGGCATGGCACAGAGGACCATTCTCCTGCCTCCCTGGGTCAGAGGGACAGAGAGCATCCACTCACTGGCTGGCAGAGACGTGGCTGAGCCGGCGGACCCAGCCGCTCTGCAGCTCAGGGCCTGCAGGGGGCAGCAACGGGACATGAAACCAGGTCTGGGCCTCTCCCAGGCCTGCCAGCTGGCTTTCCCTTGCAGCCTGGGATAGAAAGTTCTCCTTTGCATCAGTGAATGCAGCTTGGGTCGATTTGTTTTTAAATGGGTGATGTCTGAGATTCCTTTATGAAAGCGCTTCACATCTGGCATTCAAAGAAAATCATCGGTCTAGACTCTCCGGCCTGATAGCAGCTTGTGTGAAATTTGGGCCCATCTTTCCAGTAAAAGTGCCTCCCTGCTCCGCCACCCGCTCTCCCTCCTTCTCTTCTTGTGACCTTTTATCTCAGCGGGAGCTCTGACTAGAAAGAGGGTTCTGGAAATGTGGTGTGTTTCTCATTAAGTTTCTGCTGCACAAAAGTCATGTGACACAAAGCTCTCCCCCTCCACCCCCCTTCCTTCTTTACCTCGTGCATATCTACAATAACTCCTGCTGCTTAGGTTTTATTTAATTTGAGATGATTGAAGACCGAAATCTTGTTGATAGGAAGATTCTAAAAAATCTGCTTCTCGGGTGCCGGTGGTATGTTTGGTTCACTTTTCCTTGGTGTTGAGATGACCAAACAGAATCCCAAATAGGGTCAGTCCTCTGCAAGGCCCCAAATGCCCCCTTTCCCTTCTCTTTCCAAATCGGAAAATTTCTTTCTTCACAACCTGAGGCTTTGACTTGGAGATTTTAAGGCCGGAGGCTGCTGAGTGGGCCCCAAGGAACCGCTGGGGCTCTGCAGGGAGTCTCAGGGCTCTGGGAAGGTCATTGCTGGGAGCCAGCTGCTCCCTTCCCTGCATCTGTTGCGATGCTCTCATCTGAGGCCAGTGGTGGGTGGCTACGAAGGAGAGACGGGGAGATTGAGAGAGGGAGTGAGAGAGAGGAGGCCACAGATCCGGATAACTGCCAAGTCTCTTTAACCCCAGGGCACCGGCCCTGCTTCTTGAGGCTACAAGCCCAATGCTATCTCTGTGAAATGTAAAGCAACATGTTGGAGTTTGTGCCACTGGTTTCTCAAAATAGGTCCACCACTTCCTGCCTACAGCCTGGGAGGGGATGAAGTGAGTCCAGCTGTGCAGGTGAGCCTTCTAGTCACGGTGGTGTGAACCGGAGCCTCTCCTCACCTGTGGTGCTCCTGGGTGATCAGTGCACTGCTCTGCAGTGCTCAGCCAGTGGGATGTTTCTTGCGGCCCTTCACCCTGGTCGTGACAGTGAGAGGTACCAGCCTTTCACCTTCCTTTGAAAAGCAATGGGGTAAGGAACTCGTAGCTCAGGATCACCCTCGCGGGGCCTCTTGGTGGTCCAGGGACCCCGCACCTCACTGGGCTGGCTCCAAGGCCCATCCACAGGCGGGAGGGCTGTTGGCTGCCTCTGCTCCTGGATTTCTGGTGACATGCACTCTTCCCTTCTCCTCCTGGGGCACCTTTTATTCCAACATTTGTAGATGCCCTCGGGATAGCCCACCCCTGTAAGCTTCCATTCTGAACAACAGAAAGGACACAGGGGGCAGGGTATCTCTTTGGGGTCTGCCTGCCGTTCACTCCCTGTGGGATCTCGGCAAGTCCTTTCCACCCTCTGCCTTTGTCCTCATCTTTACAACCTGGGGTTGGATCCGAGGTTTGCTGGACTCCCAGCTCCACTTCTGCCCCTCGGTGGTCTGCTTTTCCTCAATAAAGTTTTACTGGCATGCAGCGACACCCACTGTTTACATACTGTCTGTGGCTGCTTCTTCGCTGCCACGCAGAAGTGAGTACTTCTGAGACCCAAGGTCTTTACTCTCCGGCTCTTTCAGGAGGAATGTGCCAGGCTCTAGTCTATGGCTTCAATTTCATTTCATTTTCCTTGGAGCGAGGCAGCGCTGCTCCCAGAGTGGTTGTAATTTCGTTTCTTGGTGACAGGTCACTTGAATGAGGGGCTGGAGGCTGTTCCAGCCTCCCAGCCAGATCGCACTGAAGGAATCTCTTAGTCAGCTTGGGCTGCCATAACCAAATACCACAGACTGAGTGGTTTAAACAACAGATAAGCAGCAGGTATTTATTTTCTCACAGGTCTGGAGGCTGGAATTCCATGATCAAAATGCTGGCCACATCAGATTTCGTCTGAGGCCTCCTCACCTGGCTTGCGGGCAGCTGCCACCTCGCTGCCCTCACCCAGCCTGTCCTCGGTGCCTGGTGCGTGGAGGGCAGAGAGAGCGTGTGTGAGCTCTCTGCTGTCTCTTTTTCTAAGGACGCTAAACCCATTGGGTCAGGCTCCACTCATATGACCTCATTCAGCCCCGATTACCTCCTTAAAGGCCCTGTCTCAGAGAGAGTCACATTGGGGGTTGGGGATTCAACATAGGAATTGTGTGTGTACGGGGGAGGGTGCGATCACAATTCAGTCCCTCACAAAATCCTACTCATTTTCTCAGGAGACTTTCTTTTTTTTTTTTTTTTTCTTTTTTTTTTTCTCATTTTATTTATTTTTTCAGCGTAACAGTATTCATTCTTTTTGCACAACACCCAGTGCTCCATGCAAAACGTGCCCTCTCCATTACCCACCACCTGTTCCCCCAACCTCCCACCCCTGACCCTTCAAAACCCTCAGGTTGTTTTTCAGAGTCCATAGTCTCTTATGGTTTGCTTCCCCTCCCCAATGTCCATAGCCCGCTCCCCCTCCCCCAATCCCACCTCCCCGCAGCAACCCCCAGTTTGTTTTGTGAGATTAAGAGTCATTTATGGTTTGTCTCCCTCCCAATCCCATCTTGTTTCATTTATTCTTCTCCTATCTCCTACCCCCCCATGTTGCTTCTCCATGTCCTCACATCAGGGAGATCATATGATAGTTGTCTTTCTCCGATTGACTTATTTCACTAAGCATGATACGCTCTAGTTCCATCCACGTCGTCGCAAATGGCAAGATTTCATTTCTTTTGATGGCTGCATAGTATTCCGTTGTGTATATATACCACATCTTCTTTATCCATTCATCTGTTGATGGACATCTAGGTTCTTTCCATAGTCTGGCTATTGTAGACATTGCTGCTATAAACATTCGGGTACACGTGCCCCTTCGGATCACTATGTTTGTATCTTTAGGGTAAATACCCAGTAGTGCAATTGCTGGGTCATAGGGTAGTTCTATTTTCAACATTTTGAGGAACCTCCATGCTGTTTTCCAGAGTGGTTGCACCAGCTTGCATTCCCACCAACAGTGGAGGAGGGTTCCCCTTTCTCCACATCCTCTCCAGCATCTGTCATTTCCTGACTTGTTCATTTTAGCCATTCTGACTGGTGTGAGGTGATATCTCATTGTGGTTTTGATTTGTATTTCCCTGATGCCGAGTGACGTGGAGCACTTTTTCATGTGTCTGTTGGCCATCTGGATGTCTTCTTTGCAGAAATGTCTGTTCATGTCCTCTGCCCATTTCTTGATTGGATTGTTTGTTCTTTGGGTGTTGAGTTTGCTAAGTTCCTTATAGATTTTGGATACTAGCCCTTTATCTGATATGTCGTTTGCAAATATCTTCTCCCATTCTGTCAGTTGTCTTTTGGTTTTGTTAACTGTTTCCTTTGCTGTGCAAAAGCTTTTGATCTTGATGAAATCCCAACAGTTCATTTTTGCCCTTGCTTCCCTTGCCTTTGCCGTTGTTCCTAGGAAGATGTTGCTACGGCTGAGGTCGAAGAGGTTGCTGCCTGCATTCTCCTCAAGGATTTGGATGGATTCCTTTCTCACATTGAGGTCCTTCATCCATTTGGAGTCTATTTTTGTGTGTGGTGTAAGGAAGTGGTCCAATTTCATTTTTCTGCATGTGGCTGTCCAATTTTCCCAGCACCATTTATTGAAGAGGCTGTCTTTTTTCCATTGGACATTCTTTCCTGCTTTGTCAAAGATTAGTTGACCATAGAGTTGAGGGTCGATTTCTGGGCTCTCTATTCTGTTCCACTGATCTATGTGTCTGTTTTTGTGCCAGTACCATGCTGTCTTGATGATGACAGCTTTGTAATAGAGCTTGAAGTCCGGAATTGTGATGCCACCAACTTTGGCTTTGTTCTTCAATATTCCTTTGGCTATTCGAGGTCTTTTCTGGTTCCATATAAATTTTAGGATTATTTGTTCCATTTCTTTGAAAAAAATGGATGGTATTTTGATAGGGATTGCATTAAATGTGTAGATTGCTTTAGGTAGCATAGACATTTTCACAATATTTATTCTTCCAATCCAGGAGCATGGAACATTTTTCCATTTTTTTGTGTCTTCCTCAATTTCTTTCATGAGTACTTTATAATTTTCTGTGTATAGATTCTTAGTCTCTTTGGTTAGGTTTATTCCTAGGTATCTTATAGTTTTGGGTACAATTGTAAATGGGATTGACTTCTCAGGAGACTTTCTAATTAGACCAACTTGACAGATGAGGAAATAGGGGTCAGAGTCTCACTCTGTGTCTTGGGTTGGGTTGTTCAGAGAACAAACCCTGAAGTGAGGATTTTGTGTATGGGAGGCACTGAAGAAATGCTCTGTGGGGATTGGTCAGGGAGGCCAGGCAGTCCATGAGGGGCAAGGCAGAGACCAGGAGCAGCTCCCCAGGGCTGGCTTCCTCCTGCTCCCGCAGGGCAGCTCAGGGAGGCTGAGACTCTGCTCCTGTCAGGCACTGGCTAGGGGCCGCCTTGGGGCAACGCTAACTCCCAGGCATTTCCAATTTCTGCTGGTGTGGGCAAGCGGCTCTGGTCGCCTGAGGGCAGTCCTCTGGAAGCGAGATCACACAGAAGCCCGTGGAGGGCCGCACAGCCTGTGTAAAACGGATGGCAGGCCACCTTGGCAAGGCATTGGCTGCGTTGCTACATCCCAGACAGGCAAACCTGAGTCGATAACAAAATGTCTCTCCAAGAGTACCCGGGTCGATCTGGTAAAACGAAACTGGCACATCTGCCAGGATGTTCTATAGTTGGAAGAGCTGAGGAAGTGACTAAACCTTGTGTCCGCAGACATTCCCAGACCTGGCACATAGTAGTTGCTCAGTTAGGGCTGAGGGCTGCTTGCAGGGGGGCTGAGTAGGAACTGGGCAAGGGGCTGGAGTGAGGGACCCTGGCCTGGAGGCAGTCTGAGAGAGCCAGCCCTGTCCTGGGCCTCTCCCCATAGCTAGGACACCTGCCCCTGGCTGACAGTCCAGGCAGGAGTGGGGTTTGACCATTTGCCCCAACAAAGGACTTTTCTGAGTCTGATTTTCAAAGACTGTCGTCATCACACAGGGGAGTGTGGCCTTTCCCCAGGGGTGGAGAGGTAGAGGGGCACTGGAATGGTAGGGAAGGCTGGAGGGAGGGGGAACACAAGACTCTTGTGTAGCACTAGTGGGAATTTGCTTCTACCTAGATTTTTTTTATTTGTCTCAGAACAAATAGAACGGTGGCTGATTTCACACGGTTTTTGTCAGTTTTGTCACATCGTCTACATTTTTTTTTTCTCCTTTGGGAGAATTGAACTGAAAAACTATTAGAAATAATGAGAGTTCAGTAAGGCAGCCAGTCACAAAATAAATGTACAAAAATCAATAGCTTTCCTATTTCCAACAGTAACCACTTAGAAAAAATAATGGAAAAGAAAGATCTTGTTCACAATAGAAACAAAAGGTATTTATCACCGGGAAGCAAAGTGATAGGAGAAGACACGTGTGCTATCTTTTCCTCCCTCCATCCCAGGCGTCCCTCTGCATTGGAGGAGAGGCCTGATAGGACTCCAGCTTGGGTTCCTGGCTCTCACCCTTCAAGCTTTGCCACGGAAGGGCTGGGAGCCTGGGTTTCCCTGGCTCTCTTGGTGGGAAGCATGTTGAAGATATAAGCTCATGACAGCTGCTCTGGGCAGCTGCCAAGGGGCTGCTGGGCCTGTTGGTGGCCTGTTGGGGGAACTGTGGGTGGTCACCCAAGCTGGGGTCCGGGTCTGGGATATAGGATATCCGATGCAACAGAGAACCACGGGACATGGTACAATTTCCCCGAGGGCCTGCTGACTCTGGAAGTGTACACGGTTGACCCCCTTCTACCACTTTGCAGTGTCTCAGGGGACACTCTGGCCATGCCAGTGTGGGTTCAGGTCATCAGTGTTATCATTGGTAAGAGTTTCCTTCTGTAACCAGGGTGGTGTCACGTCTGGGATGGGGTTAAGTCAAGGAAGGGATCTGGGGCTTCTTCATCCCACTTTCTAGGATTCCTCTGACCTAGGTGGAAGGGTCACATATATTAGTCAGGATATTTTTCTTTGCAAATGGTAGGAAGTCTAGCTTAATCTGCCCCTGACCTCAGCAACCCCTGCAGGGGGGAAAAAAAAAAGATACAAGAGGACTGTATCCCCTCATTGCCCCTTGGTGCAGCACACAGCAGTTTGCAGACAGCCAGCCTCCCATGGCTGCCTGAGGGTCTGCTTTGTACATTCTCATGGTGGGCTGGAAGTGAAGGGTTATTGATGCCCTGTGGGAGTAACCTGACACAGTGGCAGACGGGGCAGGGGGCGGGGCTCAATATCCCAGCTCCCTTGCCCCTTGGGCAGGATGGCTCTGAAATGCGTGCTCCACAAGGTGTTCCTGGAGTTCCTGCTGTGCCTGGGTGGCTCAGTCCATTGAGCATTTGCCTTCAGCTCAGGTCATGATCCCAGGGTGGTGGGATCGAGCCCCATGTCAGGCTCCCTGCTCAATGGGGAGCCTACTTCTCCCTCTCCTTCTGCCACTCCCCCAGCTTGTGCACTCTCTCTCTGCCAAATAAATAAATAAAATCTTTAAAAATGAAATAAAATACTTAAAAAAAATGTCCTGGAGTTCCTGAGTGGGACTCAGCCCAAGTTGGCCTTTAGTTGTTATCTGCTCAGTAATGTACCTTCTCTTCTTGGTTTTACTTCCCCATTCCCCTGCAGGTGTTTTCTGGGATTTCTTCTCACAATAACTCTTTATTGCACATGAATTCTTATTTCAGGTTCTTCTTTAGCAGTAACCTCAAATGAAAGAGGAAGGAGAGAGGGGGCTGTGAATGTTGATTTAGCCTCATATAACTGGAGTCCAGGCATAGATTTGGTTTCAGGTAAGGTTGGACCCAGTGCACTCATTCCATAGCATTAGGACTTGGTCTCTCTCTTCCTGTCACTCGGCTGGGCTTTCTCCCCAGGCAGAATTTCTCAGCACAATGCTCCCACCACACCCAGGTGTACATTCTCCCAACTAGACTACCTGAGCAGACTGTTGGTGGAAATGCAGACTGGTGAAGCCACCCTGGAGAACACTTCAGAGTTCCTCAAAAAGTTAAAAATAGAATTACCCTGGGGTGCCTGGGTGGTGCAGTTGGTTTGGGCTCAAGTTGTGATCTCATGATCCTTTGCTGGGCTCTATGCTCAGTGGGGAGTCTGTTTCTTTTCCTCTCCCTCTGCCCCCCAGCTCTCTCTCTAAAATAATCAAATAAATCTTAAAAAAAAAATAGAACTCCCTTATGATCCAAAATTGCCCTACCAAGTATTTACCCAAAGAATAAAAAAAATACAGATTCAAGGTGTACATGTACCCTGTTGTTTATTGCAGCATTATAAACAATACTCAAACTAGGGAAAGAGCCCAAATGTCCATCAACTGATGAATGGATAAAGAAGATGTGGTGTACATATTCAATGGAATATTACTCAGCTATCAAGAAGAATGGAATCTTGCCATTTGCAATGATGTGGGTGGACCTAGAGAATATTATACTAAGTGGAATACGCCAGTCGGAGAAAGACAAACACCATATGTTTCCGCTCATATGTGGAATTTAAGAAATGAAACAGATGAACAGAAAAGAAGAGATGTCAAACCATAAAACAGACTTAAAAAAAAGATTTTTATTTATTTATTTGAGAGAGAATGAGAGAGAGGGAGGGAGAGCAGGGGGAGGAGCAGAGGGAGAAGGAGAAACAGGCTCCCTACTTAGCAGGGAGCCTGACACCGGGCTTGATCCCAGAACTCTGGGATCATGATCTGAGCTGAAGGCAGACTCTTAACCACCTGAGCTGCCCAGGCACCCCTTGTTTTATTTGTTTATTTTGTTGTTTTTATAAGATTTTGTTTATTTGTTTGAGAGAGCAGAGTGAGAAAGAGAGAGAGAGCATGAGCATGGGGAGAGGGAGAAGAAGCAGGCTCCTTGCTGAGCAGAGGGCCCAATGCAGGGCTCAATTCCAGGACCCTGGGATCATGACCAGAGCTGAAAGCAGATGCTTGACCAAATGAGCCACCCAGGTGCCCAGCAGACTCTTAAGTATAGAGAGCAAACTGAGGATTGATGGAGAGAGGTGGGTGGGGAATGGGCCAGATGGATGTTGGTTATTAAAGACAATACTTGTGATGAGCACTGGGTATTGTATGTAAGTGATGAATCACTGAATTCTACTTCTGAAACCAATATTGGACTGTATGTTAACTACCTGGGACTTAAATAAATAAAAAAAAAAACTATTTGAGTAGAAAGAACTTATTTTTGTGAATAGTTCCAAGAACATCACAGAATTGCAAACCGTTGGCATGGGATTCACCCCTCTGAGCAACCACTGAGGCCAGGTGGACAGAAGGGTCTGGTCTGATTGACCAATCCTGAGTCATATGCCTGTGGTTTCCCTCAGTTTCTCTTCTGTACACTCTGTTCTACTTCTCTCACCCAATTCACTGCCTCTATTGGAGAGATCCAAAGCAGGGATGAGGGCTTTGAGTTTTAAAAGCGGATAGGGCAGACCCTTGCCCATGTGTATGTGCTGGTGTCTATTTGCAGAAGGATCCTAGGAGCCTCAATTTATCTGTACCTCTAGAATCTGATCACCTGCTAACCATCAGACCATATTGGTGAACATTTCCAGAGACTCTCTGGATAAGCCAGTCTGCTCTCCCTCAAAGTTATGAGATAAAAAGAAAAGGAACAGGGGCGCCTAGCTGTCTCAGTCAGTGGAGCGTATGACTCTTGATCTTGGGGTTGTGAGTTCGAACTCCACGTAGGGTGTATAGATGACTTACATAAATAAATACATTTAAAAAAAGATTTTATTTATTTCTTTGTCGGAGAGAGTGAGAGAGAGCGAGTGCAGAAGCAGGTGTAGCGGCAGGCAGAGGGAGAAGCAGGTTCCTCCTGCTGAGGAAGGAGCCTAGTGGGGGCTGGATCTGAGGCCCCTAGGGTCATGACCTAAGCCGAAGGCAGACGCTTAACTGACTGAGCCACCCATACATCCCAATAAAGAAATATTTTTTTTAAAATAATTTTTTAAAGGTTTTATTTATTTACTTGACAGAGACCAGAAGTAGGCAGAGAGACAGGCAGAGAGAGAGGAGGAAGCAGGCTCCCTGCCAAGCAGAGAGCCCGATGTGGGGCTCGATCCCAGGACCCCGGGATCATGACCTGAGTCGAAGGCAGAGGCTTTAACCCACTGAGCCACCCGGGCGCCCCTAAAGAAATCTTTTTAAAAAAAGAAGAAAATGAACATCCCAGCTGAAGTACTGCATCCTTCTGCTTTTCATACTAATGACTTCCGTAAAGAAACCAATCTTTGACAACAGACTAGAGGATGGGAGGGGAACTAATACCTGGAGGAGGCCACTGTGCACCAGGCATCATCTCTGTGGTCGTGACTCACTTCACATCCAACCTGTGGCACTCGTCGTATGGGTGGGTGCACTGAAGCCAGAAGATGTTGAGTCAGGTGCCAGAAAAGCAAAACAGGGACACTGAGTCAGCACTGTGACATCCCCGAGCCACGGTATTTCCACTGTTCTAGAACCTTCCCTCAGAGGATGGCGTTGGGAAGAAGAACCAGATATTCTGCTGGTTCTGTGGGTAAGATAGACTCTCTTCCCACCAGTCTCCATACGATGATATTATAAAACAGACCCTTTAACCAAATGGGGCATTGTCCTACATGGTGTAAGAATCAGAAGCAATCCATCAGTGCTTGTGAAATCACAAGGAGCTTAATAGCAAACAATTAGGAGTTTGCTCAGATCCAGGCTGGAGAAACCTGTCTATGCAGTCCACAAAACAGGCAAGAGAAGCAAAAGACAGCTCAGTTTGGAGAGCAGGGACTCCGCCTGTAGTTGTTATGACTTTGCATAGTGCTTGGCCCACAGGAGGTGCACGGCGCCCTATCTGGTGAGAGAATGAACAAGTGTGCGCGTGCTGGCGGCTTTTTTTTTTTTTAACAATACTACTTTCCAAATGTCTTTCCATGACGACAAATGTGGTCTGAGGGTCGCTTAAGAGTTCCCAATCGTTCAATTGATTGAACATTTTATCTTCAAAATATTTAACTATTTCATTCCTTATTTTGAACAGTTGGGTAGTTTTCCATTTCGTGGGGATATTAAACAATGCTGTGGATAACTATTCTTCCACTTACATTTTTGTAAATTTTTCGGATTAATTTCCCTAAGATAATATGCAGAAAATAATTGCTTGGTTAAATAGCATGCGCATTTTAAGGGTTACTTATTTATTTATTTTTTGGATGCACATAGCCAAATATAGATCCATATCCTTCGTCTAAGGAAAAAATGTAATTTATTTGTAAAATTAAGCTGACAGGATTTGCCCTTGATACAGGGACCTAGACCTACCTGTCATATTTTAGCACAAATTAGCACCCAAAGCTAATCAAGCAATTTTTGTGGATTATTGTTTAAGATAAGTGAACCACTGGATGAGATTTGAAAATTCTCTGCTTGCTTTTTTCTTCCATCGTGGCTGTTCTGTGCTCTCCGGAGAGGATGAGCAGTTTGTCTTTGGGGCTGGGACAGCTTGTATTCTGCTTTGCTTCCTCTCCATCCCCCATAACCTCATTAGTGCCTCACACAGGGTCCAGATTCCAAAAATACTTGTGGAATTAAGCATTGGCAAGAGTGTGGGAAACCCAGACTTGCACACACCGTTGGTGGGAGTATTAATTGGTACAGCCACTTTGAAGGCAAATTGGCAGCGTCTATTAAAATGGAAAATGTGCATACCCTGTGATTCAGCAATTATACTTCTTCACGTCTTCTCAAGAGAAACTTCCACACCTGTGCAGATGTTCACTGCAGCCCTGATCCTAACAGTGAAAAACTGGAAGCAACTCAAATGTCTGTCATCGGGGAATGATGCAGAGGGAAAAGATTCTGTTCTGTGCACTACTTAAGGGAAGGGAAACAGACCAGAGACAAAGAACTGGGTCTGGTAAACCTAATCTGGTCCAGGAGACATATCTTACTCTCATTGCACAGTATTCTTGCCCTATATTGCCTTAGTCTACCATTTTAGTAGGTCAATTCTTGTTATTTGTTGTGTTCTATATTGTCTCTGTGAGCACTGAATGGGTATGACACCTTCCTGTCCACTAGGTTCTTGCAAGCCTCTGACACATTTTCTTCAACCAGTAAATACATAACCCTGTTTTACATGTGCTTTTGTCTAAAGACACTTTATTTAATACAGATTATTGATTCATTGACACTGAACTCATGGCCAGCAGCACTATACCTTGAGCCTCAATGAGACTTACCTAACAGGTGTGTTTTCTCCATGAGGCACATCACAGCCTTTTACATTGGGAGCACTAGATTACACCCCAGCACTTAATTTAACCATTTGAAACAGTGAAATTACAAAAAAAATTACAAAAATGTGACGTTAAATAGACCACAGAAAGAGTATTTGTTTACAGTGTGAGAACTAAAATAAGAAGGCATAGCATCCCTTTGTCCAACCTGAGCTGGGAAGGTGCATGTCAGGTGACTCACATTTTTGCTGCTCTGCCCATGTCCATGATTGACCGTAAAAAAACCAAGATCACTGATTTTTGGGGTTACAAATAAATTTTAGTGAGTAGGGGGGATCTGAAATATAGAATCCATGGATAATTAGGATGATGATATAACCTCTAAAATACAAGGACTCTTACTTTTAAATTTCTTTATTATTATGTTCAATTAGCCAGCATATAGTACATCACTAGATTTTGATGCAGGGTTCAATGGTTCCTTAGTTGTGTATAACACCCAGTGCTCGTCACCACACATGCCCTCCTTAATACGATCAGGCTGTTACCCCAGCCCCCCACCCCTCCCCTCTGTAACCCTCACTTTGTTTCCCAGAGTCCAGAGTCTCTCATGCCTTGTCTGCCTCTCTGATTTCTTCCCATTCAGTTTTCCCTCCCATCCCCTGTGGTCCTCTGAGCTATTCCTTATGTTCTTTTACAAACATAATCCCCATTACCATGATTACTCCTGGATTCTTTAGTATTATTGGGCATTTAGTCAATGTTTGAATTTTTCAATTATCTTATTAAAAAATTACAAGCCCATGGGGTGCCTGGGTGGCTTAGTGGTTTAAGCCTCTGCCTTCGGCTCAGGTCATGATCTCAGGGTCCTGGGATCGAGCCCCGCATTGGGCTCTCTGCTCAGTGAGGAGCCTGTTTCTCCCTCTCTCTCTGCCTGCCTCTCTGCCCACTTGTGACCTCTCTCTGTCAAATAAATAAATAAAATATTAAAAAAAATTACAAGCCCATGAATTTAAGCATATTTGATACATTTAAATTTATTGCAATGATTATTATTATTAATTTTATGATTATTTTTAAAGATTATTATTATTGATGCTCAGGTTGCCCTACCTTTGGCCAGTGGGAACCCTTGCAAATTGGGATAACCCCATCAGTCTGATAATTTTCTTGTTTTCTGATATAATTAGGTCTTTTAGGCCTAATTTTTTATTATTTCCTGTACCATACTTGGAATTAGCTATTCCTCCAAGCACATTTGGTTCATTTTGGTAAGAAATGGTATCCCCAGACCCCAATTTGAGCACTAAGGGAACTCATTGCTATTGACCTTGGCACTGTTTCCAGTCTCTTGGGTCTCTGGGAAAGAACTGGGAAATACGGGTAGTTTATCTATCTATCTATCTATCTATCTATCTATCTATCATCCATTATCTATCTCTCTATCTACTTATCTATTATCTATACATCTATCTATCCATTCATCTATCCATCTATCATCTATCTACCTACCTATTATTTATCTGTCACCTGTCTATTTATCTATCATCTATCTATCTATCATCTAGTTATCTACATCATCATAAAATATATTATGAATTTGAACCAATGTTTTCTTTACAGTTTCAGAATTGCATGGTTTTTACTTAAACTTTTCCAACATCTGCACTTCCTTCTTCCCACACCCAAAAATCTTTGTTCTCCAAAATAGCATGAATAATAGAATTGGAATATCATGCAATTATTCAACAGTTTTATCCCACATTACTCATATATAAGTCTTAGAATCCCAAACCCACACACTCCCACCAGAAATATTATTACTGAAGCAGTTATTTTCTGTTGTTTTTATAATTCTTTTTGTACTTAGGATATATTCCACTGAAAGTATGCAGTCAAATTACTATGGCCTCTGCGTTGTTTTTGCCAGCATAATGGATACACAGGTTCACTTAATTCTTTTTATTTTTTCATGTTTGGGGATTAATATTTTAAAGTTTAATTGCCTTAAAATTATATAAAAAATTACATAACATTAAAGATATATCTAAAAACCAACATATGTTCAAATAACTCTGGCCTCTCTTTCTGTCTCACCTACTCTGTACCTTCCTTTCCCCTATAAACAACCCTTTAAAATGTTTGTGGCTTATTTTCCATTGAGAAATTTAATTAATCTATATAAAAGTTTATCTATATATCTCCTCTTTTCTTACAGAAATAGTAGAATGTGATACACATTTTTCTGTACCTTAGTTTTTTTTTTTAAATCATTTTAGCAATGTAAGTTGGAACTTATCTATAGTGGACAATAGAGATATTCCTCATTCCTTATTATAGTTATACAGTACTATATCATATGGATGTATCGTATTTTTTTTAATCAGTCCCTGATTGTGGCATTTTGGTTGTTTTCTGCCTTTGCTGTTATGATTGGTACTGCAATTAGTGACCTTGTGCATATATCTCTTTTGTAGTTTTGGCAATATATGTTTGGGCTGAATTCCAAGAAGTATGATTATTGGATCAAAGGGTAAATGAATATGTAGTTTCACTAAATCCTTCCCAATTCTCTCCATTGGGGTTATATACACCATTTGGCATTCCCTCTAGTGATGTGTGAAAGTGCCTGTTCTGCCAAATCTTCACCAACAGAGTATATTGTTGAATGTCTAGATTTTTGCAAATCTTTTAGATAGAAAGAAAAATGACCTCAGTTGAGTTTTAATTTGCATTTTTGTTACTACTGCCCAGATTTATGAGGAAAATAAAATGTATTGAAAACATATAAAATAATACATCTCATAGGAACACCTCCATCTCCATCTCCCTTGAATTAACTCCCATTAATTCAGCAGTACCAAGTCAACATTTCCACATGGCATGACTGGTTGAGCTGAGTATCTTCAGATGGGCATGTATTTTCTAATTTAATGTAGACTCCACTTTACCTGTTTGCAGGATTATGTTATCTGACTCTCCCTGTCAACATCTGAATTTGTCAGGCCGTTTCCTGACCTGGAAAGTTGGTATATCAGTTAGCTATCGCCATGAAAATGCTGCCCAACAGTCACAAAACTGCAGTGGCATATGACACTGAGCATTTATTGCAATTGCCTGTGTGGTGGTTGGCTCGGAGGCTCTGCTGACGTCAGCTGGGCTCATTCACATGGCTGGAGGTTTGGTTAGCTATCAACTGATCTAAATTGTTCTTGGCTCTATGGTTACAGAGCCATCCGAATATGCTCTATGTTATAGAGCCATGGCAAGCTTCTTGTCTAGCTACTGCTCATGTCATGAGCCCTCACTGTCAAGTTTATGGTTGGGACCTGTGTCCTATTGAAACCCATATGTCCTGTTGTTGTTCTGGACCTTTCTAAAGCCCCAATTACCACCCCCACCCAACATGGTCCCAGCACTCTAGTCTCAGGCATTTGCTCAGTATCAGAAAGGACATTTTCTTCTACTCAAGTCCTTTAGCTCTGTCAAAGATGGGAATGTACTCTGGTTCTGCATGAGGATGTGGTGGGAGATGAGAAACGTAAGCAGTAACGTTGGCCTTACTAGAAAAAAGACTGCACTCCCCAGGAGAAAAGGAATTTGTCCAGGAAGCTATGTAGAGACTCAAGTTGCAACTCTTTCCTGGGTCTCCAGCCTGCTGGCCTACCCTGCAGATTCTGGACTTGTCAAGACTCCAAAGTTGAGTGAACCAATTCTGTAAAATCTCTGCCTAGACACACACACACATACACACACACACACACACACACACACACACACACACTCTGTTGGTTCTGTTTCTCTGGAGAACCCTAATACAGAACGTGGGCAGAGGAAGCATTTTCAACCTGGCTTGTTGCTTGTTTTCTTAAACTAATTTAAAATTAAATACATCTCACCACTGTGAGAATTAAGTTCTTTCGATGTTATACAAAAAGATGACTTCCCTACAAAAACAAAAGCCTGACTTTATTTCTTCTTAATTATAGCTCTATTCTTAGGGTTCAATTCCTTCTGAGTTGCACCACGGAGATCTCTAGTATTAATGGACAATGCAGGGTCTCGGCTCCAGATAAGTGTTCTATAACCCTTAGGTTGTTGTCCTGCAATAGTGGGTTGAAAGAGATGGTGAAGGGGCAGAAGGACCAGGGTGAAAAGAAGGCTCCTCGCCCTGTCACAATCTTTAGAAATTGGTTGTGGTTATGCCCCCAAAAGATTTAGACCTTCCTTAAGCACCATTTTTTTCTCAGAAATTGTTCTGGGGTCTGGTATAGGTTTGGTTCAGGCCAAACCCAAGAATGGGGATGGTGTAGACATAAGAATATTTGGGCCCCCAACCTCCCACCCCTGACCCTTCAAAACCCTCAGGTTGTGGGTAATAGGGAGGGCACGTTTTTCATGGAGCACTGGGTGTTTTGCAAAAACAATGAATACTGTTACGCTGAAAAAAATAAATAAAATGAAAAAAAAAGAAAAAAGAATATTTGGGCCATTTTGTCTCATTTAATCTACCAGAATTTACTATCAGTTTGGGACTCCATAGTGGAAGGCTCTGTGTGCCCTGAAGATGCTGAGTTTTATACAAATGGCATCCCTGATACATAGGTCTTGACCCACCCTTGAGGATCCCTGAGAGCATGTGGAAAGATCTCAGTAGCCAGACTTGGCAAAGGAGAGGAAGTGAGAGGGGATATCAGCCTGCTGCTGTGTTAGGCACTCTAGACTCTAGTGTTTTCACAGCAGCCGAGGCTGGGGTGCTCAGCTTCCTATCACATTATTTTGCAACTATTCCATGGAGTGTTTGTTCTAAATATCCTTTGATTTTGCAGAGACACCTTTGCATCACGAGGAACTGGCAGCTGGAAGAACTGAAGGAACTCTACAGCGGAGGCTGATTTCTTAAATGCTCATAAATTCTGCATGCGGCGGAAACAACAAAACACAAAACAAACACACATTCTGAAAATCGTCTTATGAATTCTTTTCAGTCTGTGCTTCTGCAGAGAACAGGGGCATCATCTGAAAAATAAATAATCACATAGTCTCCAAAACCCACAATGGGTGAATGAGACTGCTGGGCTTTACTCTCCAAATTTGGGTCTTACTTCCCAGATTCCACCATTAAAATTCTCGTGAGCGTTGTAGCGGGGGGAGAGTGGTAGGGGAGAGAGGGAGGAAAAACGCGATCATGTCAGTCTCCCAATGGAGCCACTGCTCTTCTTTGGGAAAAGAAACTGACGTGAGGAAGGTGAGAGCAACAGTGAGCTACCGTGGCATAGAGGTGCTTGAGCCAGACACACCTGGGTTCAAGTCCAAGACCTACTGCCCACTAGCCATGTGATTGGAGGTGGGTCTTCTCATGCCCTGACCCTTAGTTTCTGTATGTGTAAGATGACAATTGTAATGACCTCAGCATTGTGGGCAGGTCAAGATCATGTATGTGAAGAATATGGCACACACTCAGTCTTCGTAAGTGCTAGCTGCTCTTGTTGCTTCAATTTGTATCACACATGAGGCTGTGGCGTTGAGAAGAGCCGATGGGCCCCATTTCTACCCCCAGTGAGGGGTGGTGAGTGAGCCAGTAGCAGGGTGGGGCTGAGAGCTGAATTCTTGGCTCCAGGTCCATGGCTCAATGTACTGAAAGGGCCAGATTCTTGATAAACCACTACCTGAACAAATGGAGCAATGGAACCTGCCCCGGGGACAGGTATGTATTTTGTTTTTTGACCCCTGGCCAGCTCAGAAGAGTTGCTGATCATGGGGCAACCTTGTTTATCTGACCTCTGCTTATCTGGGCCATGGGTTTCTCTGGACAGAGTCCTGCCTAGCTGTGTTGTGTGTCTCCTGCACTCCCTTCAGGGCAGAGCACTCCTGGAGATGCTGTGTCTCTGTTTACAGAGACTTCTCAGCCTTCCTAGGACACGTTTCTCTTAGATTATTCAGGGGTGTGCATGTGTGTGCCTGTGTGTGTGTGACCCCTAATTCAGATTAATAGGAGGTCTGTAAAGTGACAAACCCATACGGGAAACTGAAGCAAAGACAGTAATCAGGGGCATGTGGGTGGCTTGGTCAGGTTGAGCATCCAACTCCTGGTTTAAGCTCAGGTCATGATAACATGGTTCGTGGGATTGAGCCCCATATTGGACTTCACATTCAGCACAGACTCTGCTTGAAATTCTCTCCCTCTGCTCCTCTCCCCACTCTCTTTCTATGTCTCTCTAAAATAAAAAAATCTTAACAAACAAAAAATATAGTAATCACAAAGAATCTCTTCTCTGTCTGTCTCTGTTATTTCTGTTCTTCTTTAATCTCTCCATTATTTGGATAAACTTGGTGCTAATTTATGGCATCATGGTAAAATCTTGGCTTTTCCATGCTACCTATGAAGTTTATATCAGGGTCATCTTTCCTCATAAAATGGAGTGATATTGAAGAAGTGAGCTACCCAATGTGAGAGCAACATGGCATACTGGCAAAGTTAACAGATTTGGGTACAGTTGGCCTGAGCTTATGTCCTGGCCCCATGACCTAGAATAAATTCCTTACCTGCTTTGAGACTTAGTTTCCTCATATGTGTTAAGTGATCTTGGTTTTCTTACTTTTTGTATATGCCTGACCTTTTTGTAGTATTTGCTTCCTGGTTGAACTTAGAATTGTGATTTTTAAAAAAATTTTATTTTATTTTTTCAGTGTTCCAAGATTCATTGTTTATGCACCACACCCAGTGCTCCATGCAATACATGCCCTCCTTAATACCCACCACCAGGCTCACCCAACTCCCCATCCCCTTCTTGTGATATGTTTTGAAGGTGAATAAGAATTGACCATCAACAGTGAAATGTTAGGTAATTATTTATAACCAGGCCTTGGAATGTTCTGGGTCATGTCAGGCTGTCAGGAAAAAGGCCAAAATCTCCTAAGGTTTTATATTGAGCAAGACTGAGAGGAACTAAGATTTTTAGATAAGGAAAGATAAATGAATGTCCCTTACCTTTGGGATCAAGAATCAGAGCACTGAAAGAATAAAGATCCCATGCTATGTAGAGTGTACAGCATGCCAACAGGTCATTCTCAAAAGTCCTGGAAATATCCATCCAACCCAGACCTGCCCTTCTATGTTTGCTCCGCTCAGAAAGAACAACAGTAGTGGGGGTGCTGACTGGGTCAGTTGGGGGAACATCAACTCTTGATCTAGGGCAAGTTCAAGCCCCACATGGGGTGTAGAGATTACTTAAGTAAAATAAAACTTAAAAAAAAAAAACAAAAATGAGCAACAGTGGATGCCACTGATGGCCAGGTGCCTAGGACTAGTCTGCTGGGAGCTAGAGTTTCAACCAACAAAGCCACTGTCCCTGCACCAGCAGTGCTTCCAGGCTCTGGAAAGCCCACTGTTTGAAAAGTCCTGTGTTGGGCGGTAAGATTGTGGGGCAACTGAGAGAGTTTCACAGCATTCCCTGTTCAACAATCCACCTCTGTGGGAAGATTGTAGCAGGTGGGTTGTTAATGGGAATGGAAGGATGCTGGACATGAACTCCAATGGACCTGGGTTGAATCCATGGCAAAAGGTACAGGATGGCCAAGACTATGAGAACTCTGTTTGGTGAACACCAGTGACCCTTGAAAGAGTCCCAGTCTCCCCAAAGATCTCAGCATATGTGATGAAGCTAAATTCAGGGAAGAAAAAAAGCAGAGGCTCTTGGATTCCAGGAGGCTTGTTCAAAGCCTTCTTCAAAAAGGCTTTGTTGCATTGTTTTTGGTGTGGAGGCTTCTGAACCAGAACAGGTGCCCTAGTATTCCCACCTATAGCTCCTTAACCCAGGGGTCCTTTTGGGACATATGTCAAAAGGGGCACAAAATAAGTATAATAGAAGTACTTTAAAAATTAAAAAAATTTTTTTATTAACATATAATGTATTATTTGCCCCAGGGGTACAGGTCTGTGAATCGCCAGGTTTACATACTTCACAGCACTCACCATAGCACATACCCTCCCCAATGTCCATAACCCAACCGCCCTCTCCCTACCCCTCTCCCCTCAGCAACCCTCAGTGTGTTTAGTGAGATTAACAGTCTCTTATGGTTTGTCTCCCTCCTGATCCCATCTTGTTTCATTTGTTCTTTTCCTACCACCCAAACCCTGCACATTGCATCTCCACTTCCTCATATCAGGGAGATCATATGATAGTTGTCTTTCTCTGATTGACTTATTTCACTAAGCATAATACCTTCTAGTTCCATCCACATCGTCACAAATGGCAAGATTTCATTTCTTTTGATGGCTGCATAGTATTCCATTGTATATATATACACCACATCTTCTTTATCCATTCATCCATTGATGGACATCTAACTTCTTTCCATAGTTTGGCTATTGTGGACATTAATAGAAGTACTTTTTAAACAATGCCCTTTATGCAACTTTAAGCCATTGTAACCATTATCATTACATTGATCTTCAATGGAGTGTTTTTGTCTCGGATGGAGTATACAGAAACTACCCCCTGACAGGTGGAGGCAAGTTCTTATCACTGTTCCAAGAAGAAAATTCTCCCAGGTATGTGCTTTATGGAACCTTTATGGAAAATGATGCCATTTTCCTCTAAGTGTTTACCGGTAAAGCCCCCAGAGCTATGATATCTCCAAGACACCTTAACATGGATAATATCCAACTTCTTATTCCCTTTAAAAAGGCAAAGACTCTTGGTAGTGTGCCTGCTGTTTGGTGTGTGTCACATTTTATCGTCTTTACTGACAACTGTGGGTTTAGTAAAAGAAGCAATGTCTGTGCCGGCAAAATGAGAGGTTAGAAATTCTAAAACCCTCTATTACAAACTACTAACAATGTTAGATAAAACATAAGAAACATAATTTTATATGTAAAATGACCTTTCAAGAAAAGGAAGGAGGTCGTTAGAGACTTGGGATGAAGTGGGAGAGGGAATGCAGGTATGTGAGTGAGCACAGATGTTGCTGGAGGCACCTGGTACCATGGACATGAATGGAAGCAAGACACTGGGCCCAGTGAGAATTGGAGTCTTCTTTCCACTCCATGTGAAGCTATGATCCACAAAGGTCTACACGCTCAGTAAAAACATAAACTGGATAAAACCCTCCTTGCAAAGGAATAATGCAAGGAAACTTGTTTGTCCCAGCTGAGTCTTGATCCTGGGTACAGGTGGAAAGAATACTCTGAATCTGTGGACCTGGGCGGGCTCCCGGATGGGGCCAATGCCTGAATGCTATTTGCAAGGTTTGAAATAAACAAGCTGAGAATTTTTAAGATGGACCCAAGAGAGTCAAGCTTCCAACACCTGAAGAAGCAAATGGAGATCCTCTCCGGGCTCAAATAATTCCCCCTGATGGAATTTCTAGGATTTTGGACTCACAATAAAAACAAATTTTATGGGGTGGGGGGAGGGGTAGGGTGGCTGGGTGATGGACATTAGGGGAAGGTTATG
This sequence comes from Meles meles, assembly GCF_922984935.1. NCBI lineage: Eukaryota > Metazoa > Chordata > Mammalia > Carnivora > Mustelidae > Meles > Meles meles. The sequence continues at coordinate 29,463,518 of NC_060069.1, read as the reverse complement.
TGCTATGTTGAGTGCTATGAATTGTGTAAGACTGATGATTCACAGACCTGTACCTCTGAAACAAATAATACATTATATATATACAATATATAATACATTGTACAACTTAAAAGGAGACAAAGTGCCTTGAAAAAGTCTGTAGGGACACCTGTGTAGGAAAATCTTCTGTTTCTCATTACTCTCAGTGCCCTCAGTACTTCACATCTGGTCACCAAAGGTGTGGAGGCTACTCCCCATACCAAGCGATTCTCTGATGCCAGCTGGGGGTCCTACAATTTCACTCAAGTCTGACACTATCTACCTGGTGATAGTATCAGAGCCCATAGGTCAAGGAATAGGTCCCATAAGACTGCTTCCCCCCAACTTCTCCCCTCCCCTACATAGGTCAGATGCCAACTGCAAGTCCTGATTGTCTCTTGTGTTTGTTTCTGATCAACCTACTATAAATTGGAGGTTCCTACAACTGCTTTCTTGGGCTCATTATTTGTTGGGGTGGCTCCCAGAACTTAGGAAAACAATTTATTTACTAGATCACTGATTCATTTTAAAAGGATAGAATTCAGCAACAGCCAGATGGAAAAGATGCATAGGGCAAGGTGTGGGGAGAGGGCATGGAGCTTCCTCCCACAACCACACCATTCCCCAGGCACCTTCACATACTCCCCAACTCAGAAGCCCTCCTACCCTTTCCAAGAGCGTTTTCTAGAGACTTTATTACACAGGCATGCTAGGTTACGTCATTGGCCATTGGTGGTTGGTTCAGTCTCCAGCCCCTCCCCATTCCCCAGAGGTTGGGATAGGCGAGAGGGTGGGTCTGAAAGTTCCAGACCCTTAGTCCCCTGTTCATTCCTCTGGCAACCAGTCTCCATCCTTAGGGGCTTTCTAAAACTCATTTCCTTAATTTAGTAAACTCAGGTGTGGTTGGAAGAAGTTTGTTAGGAGTAACAAAGACACCTTTATCGCTCTTATCACCTGGGAAATTCCAAGGGTTGTAGGAACTCCGTCCACGCCAGGAAGGGATGAAGAACAAATACATTTCTTAAGAATCACAATATCACAACGACATACATGACAAAAGTCTCAGTAAATCCTCAGAGATGAGAATTATTGGGTACAGAATATAAAATAAATATTCCTACTGTTTTTAAAGAAATAAAAGAAGGCACTGGAAAAAAAAAAGGAATTGAAAATATGAGCAAATGAGTAAGAGCAAAATGGCCAGAAGAACGGAAAAATAACCAATTTGTACTTCTGGAAATGAAATGAAAGCCCAACAACGGAAATTTACAAACCAATGGCAATTAACAATGGCGATTTAAAACTCAGTGGGTGTGTTAAACAACATATCAAGACTGGTAAAGCAAGAATTAGTGAACTGGAAAAAAACATGAAAAAATCACAGAGAATGCAGTACAGAAAGGTGTCAGGTATGAAGTTATACACAGTCTAGTTTGAATCCTAATTTGTCTGAAAGAAAGGGAGAGACAACAGTCAAAGAAGTAACTATGGAGAACTTTCAGGATAGATGAAAGACACCTAAGATGTCTTACCTGTAAATGGGGACAGGAATTTCTGCCTTGCCAAATTATGGGGATTAAATAAAATGAGAGATATGAAAATGCTGACTATACAATCATTAGACTGTACAAATTTCAGCTCAGTTCTGCTCCTCAAACAGTGATTGAGCACACACAATTATAGCTACCACATAAAACATTTGCTAAGTGAGGCAACCTTCTAAACTGTTGACTACTCAAAGTGTGGTCCTTAGACCAGCACCGCTGGCATAATCCAAGAGTTCGTAAACCAGACGATTTCTAGGGCCTCACCCCAGACTTGCTCAGTCAGAATCTGCATTTTGACAAGATCCCCAGATAATCTGTATGCACCTTACAGTGTGAGAAACACGGATCTAAGCACATGAACTAATTTATTTAATCCTTAAAACAACTCTTTGATTCAAATCCTGACTCCAAAGCCCTAGCCCAGTCTTGGAGTCCCAATACCCAGCACAAGGCCTGGCCTGAGGTGCTGATCCTGAATAAACATATATTTTGCTCTTTTTCCCGTCTGGAAGGTGAGGAGATTACTGCCAAGGGCAAAATTAGGTGTGGGGAGGGTCTACTTTCCACAGGGTTCGGCGGGGAGTTGAACCCTGAGTCCTGGGGATTTATCTAATTCAAGTTTACAGTGGAATGGATTAAGAATTTGGAGTGTCTTACCCCAAAGCCCTGTAGCCACTTCTAGTCCCAGTTCTTGGAGTGGAAGTTCTTGGAAAGGAAGAGTTAAGAGTTAGAATAAAGAAATCAGCAAGGCTTGGTGACCCAGTCTTTCCTCCTGATAGGCTGATGTGTTTATGACTGCAAAAGTAGCCATGGGCACCCTGGATGGTGATACAGCCTTGAGAGCCAACAGCCTGGGAAGAGCTGGCATCATCTGCAAATTGGTGGAGGACTGCTCTGCCTGTGTTTGGAAAGCCCTTGCTCCACTTCTGGGTGCCTCGACACTCACCCAGAGGGAATCATTAATCAGCCCGATCGCCTTAATTAAAGCTCTCCAATATTTCAGTGGAGATTAATATCTATGTGCAAAGAGCTGAAGTTTCAACTGTTAGATGCAATAAGCTCAAAACTCTGAGTCACAGACGCTCTAAATTCCATCAGCCCCTCCAGGGCAGAACAATGCACAGATGACTTGGAAGGTCTTAGGGGGACTTGATGTGCATGGAATAATTGTTGCTACTAAATACCATTACAACCACTCCATCTTACCACCGTTACTTAGTGTTAGCAACTACTGCTGTTGGTGTCCCAGGCACTGTGCAAAATTCTTTTCCTGAACTATCTCTTAATCTTTACAACCAACCCATGAGGTAGGAATAATTACCCCTATTTTTCAGATGAAACAGTTGAAATTAAGTAACATGCCCAGTAGCAGAGCTTGTGAATGTCATCACTGGGATCTGAATACACTTTTAGTTCTTGTCCTCAACCACTGCCTCCTGAGATGCCTGGGTTTTCTTATGCTTCTCGCATCTTTGGGGTCCCATGACATTCCCATAGAGTCCCTCTCAACCCTTTAATTGGCAAAGGGATTACAGCTGTTGGAATGTTTCCTGCAGGAACTGTCTGAGTATGTCTCTATCTGGCTGAAACCATTTGAAATTTATCACCTCACGCTCCTGGATGGTCCTGAGGCAGGTGGGCGTCAGAGAGGAAGACGGATCTCATCACAATGGCTCTGGCACTCAGTGTGGGTAGGAGCAAGAAAGCTGTCCCCAGATATGACACTTGAGTGGAATTTGAGGGTGAATGGGAGGCAACCAGGAGGAGGTGGTTAGAGGCAATGGGGACAGTCAGGAAGGAGATGATGAGTGCCATAGAACGGGACCACACAGAGCCTGGTGGAGTGTGGCACTGGGCACAGGAGGGCAAGGACAGGTGGCTGAGGGGAGATCTTACAGGGTCTTGAATGTCATGGATTTGGAACTCAGCTGGAGGGCAAACCCTTTGTGGTGGAATGAAGACCCACAATCACGTTAGATTTGCAGCAAATGGATTGGAGAGGGAGAGACTAGAGCACCAAGACAAGAAGGAGGGAGCGCTGGGGAGGGAGAGAAAGAGAAATGAACACATATGGGTGTGATTTAGGAAATCCAATAGACAGGACTTGATGATCAATGCAGAGAGGGATCTGAGGATGTTACCAGGTCTCTGGTTTGAGTGAGTGTTTGGTGCCTTTTAGACAGACGGGGAAGGTAGGAGGAAGATCCTAATAAAGGGCATTGTCCATCTGACAGGGGTCTGGTCGAATGGCTCCAGATGCCTGCCAGGAAAACCCCCAAGGTAGGCTTTCATGAAAATGCAGATCTGAGGCTGGGGCGGGGCTGCTGATTGGAACCTCTGAGCTCCTATCCGTATCCTGGGTAAGGATGGTTTGGCCAGCAGGACAGAGCAAAGCCGCACACGTGTGCCAAGTGGACGAGTCCACAGATGCTGATAATTGGTATTCTAGCAACCAAGACGGTCAGCAGGGGGGTTTTGTCTGTGTTTTTGTGGCATTTGCTTGGGGTGACTCAGAGCAATTTGAATGTCTTTGCTGCTTGCAGATGTGGCTGTATGGTAATGCATTCCTTTGTCTTGTCCAAATATTAATAAAAACACTTTGCATAGAGCTGTAGGCGCCTTTCTGGAAGGTCTGAGGGCTTTGAACAGGTTCTGGCTGAGGGAGAATTGCTCTCTGCAGGGGAGGAAGCTGTATCCCTGTGTTGCACACCAAGTCTCTCAGCTGAGAACTTCAGAGCTGTTGACAGTGAAGGGACAGTGAGGGGATTGAATTTTCAGAGGTAAGAGCCTCTCCTGAGCTGGCTCAGCAGCGGTATCAGGATTGGGAGCCTATGACTCCCATTGAAGCTGAGCCTGGAAAGACTGAATTATATCTACCTGAAGTAGAGCTGGGTTTAATCCCAGTGAGCTTGGTTTCCTCCTGCCGTCCAGGCCACTCACTACTTCTGATTTTGGACAAAGGGGCCCTGGGTGAAGAAGTGGAAAGAAATGCCAGGGTAGGTGTGTGCTTTTGCTCCCCCTCATATGTTCGAAAGAGCCCCCAGAGGCGGACATTCTTATTCCACTTGGAGACGAGGACCTAGAAGCCAAGAGAAGTTAGGACTTTGCCCAAGACCACACACTGAGAGCTAGAACTGTGATCTCACCCCAGGTCTGTCTGGTTTTCCCTTTCTTAATGAGATACAAAGAAGACAGAAGAAAACATCTGTGGGGATCTAGGGTGACCCTTGATTCCTCATGTGGAATGCACACAGCACCTCAAAGTTCTACCCAGACTCCAGGGAATCAACAAGGCTCTGCTGAATTAATGGAAGCCATGAAAACTAATGGCAGAGTCAGGTACAAAATAGCCTCAGGGGGCTAATAAAAGGCCAGATCTAACAAGATGACATGGAATGGGTGTCATATATTAGATTCTTGAAAGTAATGTCCATGCATTAGATAGGTGTTTTGCACATATAATCTCATTTAGTGAGCACAACTACCCAGTGGAGCAGGCACCGTTATCCCATTTTACAGACGAGAGAACTGAGGTGGAGAGGGTAAGTAATTGGTCAAGGTCATGCAGCTAAGAAAATGGATGATCCAGATCTGACCTAGGACCAGGCAGTCTGATCTAAAAGCCCATCATCTTCACCACTAGGCTTTGTTACCTTGTGATGACAGTTAGATCAAAACCTTGCTTGTAGGGAACATGAGATGAACTTCCACTAATATGAGGGAGGAAATAAGGATGCTTACCATTGCTGCTGCCATTTGACAACTTAAAGAATAGAGTAAACAGAGCAAAGGAATAAGAAGAATTAAAGCTGGTCTATCATTTCTTATCGATGATATTATTAGTAACTAAAAAAACCCCAAGAGATCCAACTGAAAAACTATTTACAGTAATACAAGATTACAGTAGGAGGGTCATATTTTAAAATAGCAAAATCAGTGATTTTTCTATGTTAGCAATAACCACCTATAAATCTTTCTTTAAAAATCTTATTTAAAACAGGAATACAAATGTAAAAGTCTTAGTCAACAAGACATATACAGAAACAATATATAGACAGCAACATTCTTAGTGAGAGACATGAAAGAAGACAAGAATAATTTAGGAGATACACCTACCCGAGAGTGGGAAGACCCCATACTTATGGGTGTTAGTCATTCCTATGTTAATTATTGAGTTGCAATTCTGTTAATTCTATGTCGACGTTTTTGAAATCAAGATAATACATATGCACGGGATAACAATCATCCCCAAATTAATGGTTCCGTGCATTACTTGTAACCATATTCTGAAGATACGTTTTTTTAATCGAGGTGACACATGTTCTTGGTTAAAAAATCAAATTGTACCAAAGGGTTTACAAAGAGAAACAACTGTTTCTTGCTTCATCCTTTCCAACGTGGGCCCCACTCTTTGGAGGCAGCTCTTATAAGCACATTTAGCTCCTTCTTCTGAAAGTTACCTCTGTATTTTTCAGTATATTTTGCAGCAATTTATAGACTAATCAACTTTGTACATTAATTATTGACCTTCTGGAATGAGAGATGAAGACTTAGTCCCCCTCCACCGTTTCTCCATCTCTCCCCAGTGACCCAGTATAAGACTATCACTCTTAATTTTTTCTCTGGGTTACACTTTTGGAGAGATCTGCTTGGACTGTATTTCTTGTTAGGTCAATAACAGCAACTTCTCCCTCCTCCTGTTGTAGAATGAGCTTTATACCTCCCTACTGAGCTCCCACCCCTGCCACTCCCTCGTCTGTGCTTAAATGTCCATGATGTCAAAGTGGAGGTCTGTATTGCGTTCTTCGATTCTGAAGTCTCCTTGTTGGATTCTAGGTCAGTTGTTTTTTTTTAAATTTTATTTATTTATTTGAGACAGAGGGAGAGAGGGAGAGAGAGAGAGAATGTGCCCAAGTAGGAGGAGGAGGAGTAGAGGGTAGAGGGAGAGGGAGAAGAGGGAGAGGGAGAAGCAGACTCCCCGCTGAGCAGGGAGCATGACAACTTGGGACTTGATCTAAGGATCATGACCTGAGCCCAAAGCAGACCTTAACCAACTGAGCCACCCAAGTGCCCCTCTAGATTGGTTTTAAATGGAGACAGTCATTAACAAGGATTGCACTGTCATGACTACATAAACATTATTCACTGCCCACCAGTGTGCTGGGGATGATGGTAACTTCCCTGCATGGGTTTGTTTTTATTTTCTCTGGAGTTAAAAAAAGAGCTTTCCTTTTACTTTTCCATTTTCTGGCCTCATTGCCTCCTTCACTTCAAGTTCTCATGGAAAGTGTAAGATCTCCCAAATCTTGCCCCAGTGCCTACAAGGCTTCCGTCCTATTCCTCTTGGGCTGGGATGCACGTCCCTCCACACCTTCTTTCCCTCACGCTGTCGGTGGGCTCTACTGTCTTCTGGAGGACAAGTCTACTTCCTTGTTTTGAAGGGCACTCACCTCCTATTGGATTCCTAAGAAAGGACAGATGGGAGTTAATTTTTCTCCATTCCACGGAACTAAAAATGACTATTCTACTCTAATTCTGAATGACTCTAACTCTCCCTGATGTCTGAAAAATCCATTTCTGAAGGATTTACTTCATTCCGGGCTGCAAACTGCTGGATTTTCCAAGTCCTTCTTTCCTTCCACAACTATTAGCTGGCATTCCTGTATAAAGAAGGTGCCCCCCCCCCCCGCCATAAAGTAGACATAAACTATTGCTCCTAAAAAGCAGAGAATGGCTTGGTTCTTCCCTTTCACTTTTTAATGTCTGTTGGAGGCATCTGTGAAACAGAAAACAACAAAGTTGGGCTGCTTTTCTGTAGGATTGATGCATAAGCAATCTGCTGGGATTTCTGGATTTCTTCCTGTTTGGGAATCAGAGGAATGGGGGAGCCCTGCACCAAATGGATTTAAATCCCAGACTTTGTTTCAGGACAGGTAGAGAAAGAGGATAAATCTTACCTCCTGGGAAAGCTCCCTGGCCTCTCCTGTGGCACTGTGCAGAGAATATCCAAGGCTCCATCTCGATCCACTGTAATTCTGGCGGTTTTCATGCTCCAGATGTTTTTAGAATAATTGCTGTGCCTAGTGAAGCTGTGCCCGCCTTAGCAAAGGCGGCCTCTTCCCAGCTCTCCCCATAAGCCCTACCCTCACAGGGGGGCTTGTGTAAAGGAAAAAGATCCCAAATGACTCTCCAGTCCTATTTGCTTAATCTGTTGTGTTACAGTGAATACCCCTGGGTTTCGAGTTCACTGGAGCTTTGCAGTAAAAGGAGAAAAGAAGGACATTTAAGATGTTTTGTAATCCTCTTGTCTCTTGGAGCAAAGATTGTAATTTCTGGTTCAAAGGAACTCTAGCAGAGAAATCTGCTTTGTTTTGTTTGTCCCAGGGGGAACCCCCCTGCCCCCCCCTGCCCCCCCCCCCCCCCCCCCCCCCCCCCCGCAAATGGCCTCTTTTCCTGCTGTGTGTGTGCATATCTACACATTCACCTACTCTCCTTGGCTGGAGATTTCATTCCTTTCTCAACACATGTGTGGGTGTTGCACTGCTGTTTTGGATTCTGGGGGGAAGGGGGTGCAGGAACCATGGAGATGTGACACAGGTGGTAAGGCCTCATTCTGCAGTGGAGTGCCTTTCCCCGATCTTCCCCAGGCAGTTTCTGGAGACAAGTCATAACGGCGCACAAAGTTTCCCCATCAGGAAAATGACAAGCTGGAGCTGAGCAGAAGTCCCGTTTGCAAGTGTCCTGCCCAGTGTGGGCATGGAAAAGGCAATTGAGACAGGTCCCTACCAGGCCTGCCTTGCCCCTAGAAAGGGCTATCTCTAAAACCTTCCCCAGACCTGCCGGTCCATGCCTCCACGTGTACATGGATTAATAATGGGGTGAAGTGGCATGCTTTGTGTGGAGGTAGCAGGGAAAGCCCTGTGCTCACAGGCAAGGATTCTTCTAGCGGTGCCGTGCATAAAGGGGAGAGACCTTGGAGAAGACTACTAGAACTTCCTCTCTGCATACAGCAGGAGGGAGAGTGCCTTCTTATCTTAGGGAACTAGGCCACCAGAAAGGCAGTGCTCATGATTCACTTGACTCCCAATTACTTTGCCATTTTTTTCTTTCAAAATGACTATATACATGCATTTTTCCTAACATTTGAATACGGTAAAAAAAAAAAAAATCAAACACGAAAGAGAAAGTTCAAACACCTCATCCCATGGTAAGAACTACGTTAATGGGTGGGTGTACAGGCATTTGGATTTGTTAAACAACAAAATTCAACTGAGTAAAATCTAAAGATCTTATTGGCTTTTTTAAATGATTCATGCATCGGCAACCTCCCATCTAGCAGATGGAAAGGAGCTCCGAGGAGCTGGACAAAATGAGAGACTTTTCTAGGCAAAAGGGAGCAGGAACAAGGAAGTTATACTAGGTGAAAAGGCAAGTCGATTGTTGCAAGGTCACTGTCCTGTAGGGGTGGGCAGGGGTCTATCAGGCAGATGACAGGACTAGCGCTGATCAAGTGATTCCTGATGGACTGGGTTAAGATTCCATTTCTGGGAGAACCAAACAGTAATTACGTGAAGTCTTGCTTTGGTAACAGGAGGTTTAGCATAAGGGATTTTATTTTGGGCCTGTTGTTTTGAGCAGACTGAGAAAATGAATATAAAGATAGGTGAATAACTTCTGTTTTATTACATAAATGGAATCTCTGATTCTGTTTTCTTCCTCGTAACATATTTGCTTGGTCCTCTTGTCTGTGTCAACCTGCATCACCAGCATCTGTTTGAATCTGTCCACCTTTACATGGGATTCTATTGTCTGGAATTTTGGATCCTCTTTCCTACTCCTGTTGGTCTAAATTCCCCATGTCATACCCCCAATGGGACTCCCTCTGGAGTTTCCGATAGCCTCTTACCTGGCCGCTTCGCCAGGAAGGAAGACTGGGGACAAGTGTATCAGTGTTTTAGCACATTCTCCTCTCCTTAAGCACAAACCACAGTGACATTCCCAGACAGCTTGGGCCACAAAATGGGCAGGGCCCACAAGGCACGAAGACTCTGATTTGTGTTTTGGGTTCCCCGCTATTCATGAAACACTTCCATCGTTGTTCTTTTTTTTTTTTTTTTTTTTTTTTTTTTTTTTTTTTTTAAGATTTTTTATTTATTTATTTGACAGAGAGAGATCACAAGTAGACAGAGAGGCAGGCAGAGAGAGAGAGAGAGGGAAGCAGGCTCCCTGCTGAGCAGAGAGCCAGACGCGGGACTCGATCCCAGAACCCTGAGATCATGACCCGAGCCGAAGGCAGCGGCTTAACCCACTGAGCCACCCAGGCGCCCCTCCATCGTTGTTCTTTCTCAGAGAAGGCCAGTCTGTGAAGCTTTGAACCAGGTCTCTGTTCAGGGGCTCCTGCCTCATTTTCTTTTAAGGTTTGACTGGAACATGCTGAGTGTAGAGAGGTGATAGGGGCACCTGATACTTACAAAATCCCGTAAATGATGTAACCAGCCCTGTATCCATCGCCCAGGTCAGGGTGTTGGACAGACCAACACCCAGGTGCTTTCTTCCCGCCCCCCTTCCCCGCTCCCCTTCCCAGCCCTCCTTTCTCTCTGCCCTCCTAGAAGCTTTTCGGGCTGTCTGTAGGGCCACCGATCCTACTATAGGCTAAATCCGAAGCACTTAACTGGGCCCCTGCATTTCCCACCCCAGACATCACTTCCTTCACTACCACCGCCCGCCCCGCCCCCTACCATTTCCAAAGAAGTCACCACCCTGGAGGAACCAGCTTCTTGGTTTTTCCCAACCCGGTTTCCCGGCATCCCCACCTCGGCCTGGACCCAGATCCAGACGGGAGTTCCGGCAACAACCGCACCCCCTCCAGCAGCCCCAACACAGTCCGGAAGGGGTTAAACTCAGGCGCGCACCAGCTCCAGCAGTTAATCCGGGATTCTCGGCACTGATCTCCGTGCCTGTCATTTGCATTTCTCTCCTTTGTGCAGGCTTTTCTTGCTCCCTTTCCCCGGGCCCGGCGCCCACATTAGCATAGCGCGCTCGGCGCGCCGGCTGCAGGGCCCCCGCTGTGTGCCAGCCTGTGCAATCTGCGGGCGCCATCAATTTTTCAGCACTGTGCTCATTTCTCATTACAGTCAGGCCCATGCGGCTCCCCACTCAACACCCTCGTCGGCCGTCCTGCCGGCGAGCTGAGGAGCCTGGCGCTGTCACGTCCCTCCCCGACCCTCCCGAGCATGCACTTGCTTGTTGAGGCTCCCACCATAATTAATCACAGTATTAATCCTGGCCAAGCCTGTCTTCCTGAATAATTATGTCAACACGCTTGGGTGCCTGGGCCCGACAGAAATGTTACCAACCTTGAGCCCCCGACGATATCCTAGCGAGCAGGACTGCCGCGGGGGCTGGGGCTCCTTGCCTACCCCAGCCGCACACTCACGTGTACACACGTATGTGGCCTGGTTGCACACACGTGCAGGCACACACTCTGCACAAAGCTAGAGGCCCAAGGGATGAGCAGAATGGTGCAGCTCACAGTAAACAGCATTTCTTTTCCAACAAGGAAATCAGGGCCATACAATGAAGTTATCTTTAGGTACCAAAGTGGGTGGTTGTCATAGCAATGCGTGCATTATTAAGAGAGTGTTGTTCATCCTGGCAGCTAATCTTATAATGAGGCTGGCTCATTATCACGTTGAGGCAAAGTTGGCTTTTGCTCTCCTTTTAGCTGTGGGCCTGGGGTCCGGCAGGGTCCCCAGCTCCAAGCTGGATCACTGACTCCCAGCATGCGGCTTTATTTGGCTATCCCATCTTCCATCCCCGTTCTTCTGGGGGTTGGGGAGAAGTAGGGAAGTTGAGTGTGTGTTGGGGGGGGGGGCGGGTTGGTGGCAGAAGCAGGAGGCTGGGGCCAGGTTCCTGTGCCTTTGCCTCCTAGAAGTCCCGCAGCTGGTGCCTGCTGCATACAGTGTGTGAAGCACTTCACCATACCAGAGGAGGATGTTGGCCCCGGTATCTGGGCTCCTGTGAATGAAGATTCCAGGCTGGCCTGCAAACAATCAGTTCCACCACTTTCCTTCTCTGCCTGCTCCTCAAGTCTAGGACCACATAATGGACCACATCCTGCACCACAGCCACCCTTCCATGGGGACTTCTTCACTCCCCAGTGGTCACTGGAATTTTGTGACTCCCCAGGATTCATTACAAGTCCACTATCATCTCAAGTTTGGGTGTCCGGTGACTCTCACTTTATGACCAGATATCCAGTTAGTTCTATTTCCTCCCTCCCTCCCTCTCCTTCACTTCCCTTCCTGCCTTCCTATATTTATTTTGTTTATTTTAGAGAGAGAAATAGCACAAGAGCAAGGGGGGAGGGGCAGAGAATCTCAAGCTGACTCGTCCCTGACCATGGAACCCAACACAGGGCTAGATCTTAGGATCCTAAGAGCGGGACCTGAACTGAAACCAAGAGCTGGATGCTTAACTGACTGAGCCGCTGAGGCTCCCCACCCCCATTTATTTATTTATTTTTGTTTCAAGTTTTTATTTAAATTCTAGTTAGTTAACATAGAGTGTCATCGTGGTTTCAGAATATCTAGTTAATGTTATTATTTACTTATTTTGTTTTTAAAAAAGATTTTTATTTACTTATATGAGAGAGAGAGAGAATGAGTTGGGGAGAGGGGTGCGGGGGGAGGGAGAGTGAGAAGCAGACTCTCCTGCTGAGCAGGGAACCCGATATGGGGCTCCATCCCAGGACTCTGGGATCATGACCTGAGCTCAAGGCAGATACTTAACCAAATGAGCCACTCAGATGCCCCATATCCAGTTAATTTTAAATAGCTTTGGAGATCATTTGCTATTGCCTTCTTTGTCAGTCTCTGTTCGGGTTTTTTTGCAGATTGCCACAAAGTTCTATTGGGCTCAAGTTTATTTTCATGCAGCTTGTGATTTCCATCCTCTTCTTTCATTTTAAATTAGACCGCATCTAATTTTGCTCACCATTCGGATTAGGGGAGTGTTCTGCACAAAGGGAGAGGAGGAAGCAAAGTAACCCGCTGCCAAGTATGCCATCCAGGGAGATGGTTGCTACAGACCTGAGAGGTGAGACAGGGAAAGGCAGTGGCTTGTACTGCCCTTTATTATGAATGTCGTGTCATGGCGAGCAGAGGTGCTGTCCTCTGAGGGACAGCCCTCAGGGGCACACAGATGCCCCCCCCCAACCCCTGAACTGCCTGTCTCCATCCCAGCCATTCTTCAGAGGCTTCGCAGCCTGCACTGTAGCCTAGTGATGCACTAGCATTTTGTGCCAGGTTTTCCCAGGGCACAGTTCATGGACATGAGAATCACCTGGGACCTGATTAGAAACGCAGATTCTAGAATCCCCTGAGCAGTTGGAGCTGCCGGTTTCTACAAGTTCCTCAGGTAAATATGATGCACATAGATTATTTCTCATGAGCCTCTTTGTTTAATTGAAGAATGTGTTTCCTTTACCTTTCTCCCCTTTTAAAAGTAACATAGGGATAAGACAAGGCTGGCTCAAACAATGAAAGGGAGGAATAGTCCCTAGTCCCCAGGCTTCCTCCGCAGGGACTCCTACATTTTTGTTTTTTAATGTATCTTCCCAGAGATATTCTTGCATACATATGTGTATAAATCCCTTTAAAGGCCACAAATGGTGGCATCCTAAACACACCGTTCTGTCACTTGCTTTCTTCGTGATGCAATATATCTTGGTGATGGTTTCATATAAACATATTGAGATCTTCCTCATTTTTTAAAATGGCTGTGCAGTACATTTTGTATGGGATGTAGCATGTTTTATGGTTTTTGGATTAGGCACCTTTCTTTCCTCAGGCTTTAAGACTTCTGACTCAGAAATCTGCAACAACCCCTGGGAAAAGGGAGACAGCTGATTTTTTTGTGGGCCTTACTTTAAACCCTAGGGTAGCCTGTCTTGACCATAGGGAGCTTGTCTAGCTTGTTTAGACCCTGACTCCAGGATTTCAGTGGGGGTGGCCTATCTGAGAAGTGATCACAGGGAACACCTGTAGGAGAGTGGGGATGAGCTGGTGTATTTATACGCCACTGACTGACTGACTGTGAGAGGTGGGGTGTTAAATTTCCCTGCATTTTTGGGCTGCCTCACTGGGCAGGCAGGTTGTAGAGTCCAGAGAAAGCAGATCTCAGGCAAAGAGATGCTAGATGTTGGACAGGTGGGCACTGAAGTAGAAAAGGAAAGGGGATGCGGTAGGGGTACCAACCGCAGTTTGCTACCCAACTGGAGGCTAAGGTTCCCAGACTAATCTCTATGCTCAGAAAGTGCAATTGACTTTGATGTGGGGCAAACACAGATTCTATTCCTAGTTCTGCTTCTATGGGTCAGTGACCTTGAGTGAGCTGAATGATTCAAGCTTTTGTACTTTTACTTTCCTCATCTGGAAGATGGGGTTAGTAGCACCTACCTCTCAGGATTGCTTTGAGGATTAAATGCCATTCCAAGTTTTGGAATAGGCATCAGAGCTCTGCATGTGGGTGACTGCTGTTCTTGAGTAACAGCTGACTCTGTGGGAAAGAAGGCAATTTGCATCCTTCAGAACCTGCCCTGAGATCACCAAATCAGAGTCCCAGTCCCTGAAGTCACTCATGTTTTTCTCTAAAGTACCGAAGTCAAATTCAGACCAATCCAATGGCACAAAGATGCCAACAAGAATGGGAACAAAATGATTCTAGGCAAATCCTTTAATCGGAAGAGAATCAAACCCTTTGATCCCGTAGTAGCCAGGCTACCTTCTTTCTTTTCTTTTCTTTCTTTTTTTTTTGTAGTCTTATTTATTTTCATTCATTTATTTATTTTTATTAACATATAATGTATTATTTACTCCATGGGTACAGGTCTGTGAATCATCAGGCATACACATTTCACAGCACTCACCATTGCACATACCATCCCCAATGTCCATAACCCAGCCACACTACCCTACCCCTCCACCCTCCAGCAACCCTCAGTTTGTTTTGTGAGATTAAGAGTCTTTTTGGGTTTGTCTCCCTCCTGATTCCCTCTTGTTTCCTTTCTTCCTTCCCTACCCCCCATAACGCCCTGCCATGCCTCTCAAAGTCCTCATATCAGAGAGATCATATGATAACTGTCTTTCTCTGATTGACTTATTTTGCTCAGCATAATACGCACTAGTTCCATCCACGTTGTTGCAAATGGCAAGATTTCATTTCTTTTGATGGCTGCATAGTATTCCTGTGTGTGTGTGGACATCTAGGCTCTTTTCATAGTTTGGCTATTGTGGACATTACTGCTATAAACATTCGGGTGCACTTGCCCCTTTGGATCACTACATTTGTATGTTTAGGGTAAAAATAAAGGCAATTACTGGGTCATAAGGTAGCTCTATTTTCAACTTTTTGAGGAACTTCCATACTGTTTTCCAGAGTGGCTGCACCAGCTTGCATTCCTACCAAGAGTGTAGGAGTATTCCCCTTTCTCTGCATTCTCACCAACATCTGTTGTTTCCTGACTTGTTAATTTTAGCCATTCTGACTGGTGTGAGGTGATATCTCATTGTGGTTTTGATTTGTATTTCCCTAATGCCGAGTGATGCTGAGCACTTTTTCATGTGTCTATTGGCCATCTAGATGTCTTGTTTGCAGAAATGTCTGTTCATGTCCTCTGCCCATTTCTTGATTGGATTATTTGTTCTTTGGGTGTTGTTTGATAAGTTCTTTATAGATTTTGGATACTAGCCTTTTATCTGATATGCCATTTGCAAATTTCTTTTCCCATTCTGTCAGTTGTCTTTTGGTTCTGTTGACTGTTTCCTTTGCTGTGCAAAAACTTTTGATCATTTTTGTGCTTACTTCCCTTGCCTTTGGCGATGTTTCTAAGAAGAGGTTGCTGTGGCTGAGGTCGAAGAGGTTGCTGCCTGTGTTCTCCTCAAGGATTTTGATGGATTCCTGTCTCACACTGAGGTCTTTCATCCATTTGGAGTCTATTTTTGTGTGTAGTATAAGGAAATGGTCCAGTTTCATTCTTCTGTATGTGGCTGTCCAATTTTCCCAACACCCTTTGTTGAAGAGGCTGTCTTTTTTCCATTGGACATTCTTTCCTGCTTTGTCAAAGATTAGTTGACCATAGAGTTAAGGGTCCATTTCTGGGCTCTCTATTCGGTTTCACCGATCTATGTGTCGGTGTCATACCATATGTCGGTGTTAGTACCATGCTGTCTTGATGATGACAGCTTTGTAATACAGCTTGAAGTCTGGAATTGTGATGTCACCAACTTTGGCTTTTTTTCCCCCAACATTCCTCTGACTATTCAGGGTCTTTTCTGGTTCCATATAAATTTTAGGATTATTTGTTCCATTTCTTTGAAAAAATTGATGGTATTTTGATAGGGATTGCATTAAATGTGTAGATTGCTTTATGTAGCATAGACATTTTCACAATATTTGTTCTTCTAATCCATGAGCATGGAACGTTTTTCCATTTCTTTGTGTCTTCCTCATTTTCTTTCATGAGTAGTTTCCTGACTACAGATTCTTTCCTCTTTGGTTAGGTTTATTCCTAGGTATCTTATGGATTTGGGTGCCGTTGTTAATGGGATCGACTGCTTAATTTGTTTCTTCTGTCTTGTTGTTGGTGTATAGAAATGCAACTGATTTCTGTGCATAGATTTTATATCCTGACACTTTAATGAATTCATGTATGAGTTCTAGCAACTTTGGGGTGGAGTCTTTTGGGTTTTCCACATAAAGTATTATATAATCTGCAAAGAGTGAGAGTTTGACTTCTTTGCCAATTCGGATGCCTTTTATTTCTTCTTGTTGTCTGATTGCTGAGGATAGGACTTCTAGTACTATGTTGATTAGCAGTGGTGATAGTGGACATCCCTGCCGTGTTCCTGACTTTAGGGGAAAAGTTCTCAGTTTTTCACCATTGAGAATGATATTCTCTGTGGGGTTTTCATAGAGGGCTTTGATGATATTGAGGTATGTACCCTCTACCCCAAACTTTGATGAGTTTTGATCAAGAAAGGAAGCTGTACTTTGTCAAATGCTTTTTCAGCATCTATTGAGAGTATCATATGGTTCTTGTTCTTTTATTAATGTAGTGTATCACATTGATTAATTTGCAGATGTTGAACCAACCATGTAGCCCAGGAATAAATCCCACTTGGTCATAGTGAATAATCCTTTTAATGTACAGTTGGATCCTATTGGCTAGTATTTTGGTGAGAATTTTTTTTCTTTTTTTTTTAAATTTTTTATAAACGTATAATGTATTTTTATCCCCAGGGGTACAGGTCTGTGAATTGCCAGGTTTACACACTTCACAGCACTAGTGAGAATTTTTTGCATCTGTGTTCATCAAGGATATTGGTCTGTAATTCTCCTTTTTGATGGGGTCTTTGTCTGGTTTGGGGATCAAGGTAATGCTGGCCTCATAAGATGAATTTGGAAAATTTCCTTCCATTTCTATTTTTTGAAAGAGTTTCAGGAGGATAGATATTAATTCTTCTTTAAATGTTTGGTAGAATTCCCCTGGGTGGCCATCTGGCCATGGGCTCTCGTTTGTTGGGAGATTGTTGATGACTGCTTCAACCTCCTTACTGGTTATGGATCTGTTCAGGTTTTCTATCTCTTCCTGGTTTTTGGTACTTTATATGTCTCTAGGAATGCATCCATTTCTTCCAGATTTTCCAATTTGCTGGCGTATAGTTACTCATAATATGGTCTTAAAATTGTTTATATTTCTTTGGTGTTGGTTGTGATCTCTCCTCTTTCATTCATGATTTTATTAATTTGGGTCCTTTTTTTTGATAAGTCTAGCTGGGGTTTATCAATCTTATTAATTCTTTCAAAGAACCAACTCCTAGTTTCATTGATCTGTTCTACTGTTCTTTTGGTTTCTATTTCATTGATTTCTGCACTGATCTTTATGATTTCTCTTCTCCTGCTGGGTTTAGGTGCTCTTGCTGTTCTTTCTCCAGCTTTTTTAGGTGTAGGGTTAGGTTGTGTACTTGAGACCTTTCTCGTTTCTTGAGAAAGGCTTGTATCACTGTATATTTTCCTCTCAGGACCACCTTTGCTGCGTCCCAAAGATTTTGGACAGTTGTGTTTTCATTTTCATTTGTTTCTATGAATTTTAAAAAATTATCCTTTAATTTCCTGGTTGACCCATTCATTTTTAGTGAGATGCTCTTTAGCCTCCATGTATTTGGATTCTTTCCAACTTTCCTTTTGTGATTGAGTTCTAGTTTCAGAGCACTGTGGTCTGAAAATATGCAGGGAGTGATCCCAATCTTTTGATACCAGTTGAGACCTGATTTGTGACCAGGATGTGATCTATTCTGGAGAATGTTCCATGTGCACTAGAGAAGAATATGTATTCTGTTGCTTTGGGATGGAATGTTCTGAATATATCTGTGATGTCCATCTGGTCCAGTGTGTCATTTAAGGCTTTATTTCCTTGTTGATCTTTTGCTTGGATGAACTGTCCATTTCAGTGAGGGGGGTGCTAAAGTCCCCTACTATTACTGTATTATTATTGATGTGTTTCTTTGGTTTTGTTATTAGTTGGTTTATATTGTTGGCTGGCCCCATGTTAGGGGCATAGATATTTAAAATTGTTAGATCTTCTTGTTGGACAGACCCTTTAAGTATGATTTAGTGTCCTTTCTCATCTCTTATTATAGTCTTTGGCTTAAAAATCTAATTTATCTGACATAAGGATTGCAACCCCAGCTTTCTTTTGATGTCCATTAGCATGGTAAATTGTTTTCCATCCCCTCACTTTAAATATGGAGGTGTCTGTGGGTCTAAAATGAGTTTCTTATAAGACAGCATATTGATGGGTTTTGTTTTTTTTTTTAATCCATCCTGATAACCTGTGTCTTTTGATTGGGGGCATTTAGCCCATTTACATTCAGGTTAACTATTAAAAGATATGAATTTAGTGCCTTTGTATTGCCTGTAAGGTGACTGTTACTGTATATTGTCTCTGTTCCTTTCTGGTCTACTACTTTTAGGCTCTCTCTTTGCTTTAGAGGACCCCTTTCAATATTTCCTGTAGGGCTGGTTTGATGTTTACAAATTCTTTTAGTTTTTGTTTGTCCTGGAAGCTTTTTGCCTCTCCTTCTATTTTCAATGACAGCCTAGCTGGATATAGTTTTCTTGGCTGCATATTTTTCTCAATTAGTGTTCTGAATATATCATGGCAGTTCTTTCTGGCCTGCCAGGTCTCTGTGGATAAGTCTGCTGCCAATCTAATATTTTTACCATTGTATGTTACAGACTTCTTTTCCTGGGCTGCTTTCAGGATTTTCTCTTTGTCGCTAAGACTTGTAAATTTTATTATTAGATGACGGGGTATGGACCTATTTTTATTGATTTTGAGGGGGGTTCTCTGTGCCTCCTGGATTTTGATGCTTGTTCTCATTACCATATTAGGGAAATTCTCTACTATAATTTGCTCCAATATACCTTCTACCCCCTTTCTCTTTCTTTTTCTTCCAGAATCCCAATTATTCTAATATTGTCTCATCTTATGGTATCACTTATCTCTCAAATTCTCCCCTCATGGTCCAGTAGTTGTTTGTCTCTCTTTTGCTCAGCTTCTTTATTCTCCATCACTTGGTCTTCTATATCACTAATTCTTTCTTCTGCCTCATTTATCCTAGCAGTAAGAGCCTCCTTTTTTTGATTGCACCTCATTAATAGCTTTTTTGATTTCAGCTTGGTTAGATTTTAGTTCTTTTATTTCTCCAGAAAGGGCATTTATTTCTCCAGACAACATTTCTCTAATATCTTCCATGCTTTTTTTGAGCCCAGCTAGAACCTTGATAATCGTCATTCTGAACTCTAGTTCTGACATATTACCAATGTCCATATTGATTAGGTCCCTAGCCATTGGTACTGCCTCTTGTTCTTTTTTTCCATGGTGAGTTTTTCTGCCTTGTCGTTTTACCCAGATATGAAT
The DNA here is from genome assembly GCF_922984935.1 of Meles meles. Lineage (NCBI taxonomy): Eukaryota > Metazoa > Chordata > Mammalia > Carnivora > Mustelidae > Meles > Meles meles. The sequence continues at coordinate 29,443,970 of NC_060069.1, read as the reverse complement.
AGATGAATGTTAGAACAAAATACTAAAAGGGTGGAAAAGACCCCAGAAAAGTATACAGTAACCAAATCAGAAGACACCTGAAACCAGAGGGAGAAGGAAGGGGGGGATATATATATAATATTTATTAACTATATAATATTTATATACTAAATATATATTATATTTATTAAATATTTGTCTATCTATCTATCTATATATTAGATTAGTGAATAGAAAAGAACCACCTACTTGATTTTGGGTGTATTCTGGTCTCTTAGAAGAAACTACCTCCCAAAATTTAAAAGAAAAAAAAACTTATATATATACAAAAATAAGGGAAAATACAATGAACAGATGGATATGACCATAAAGATGAAAATTTAAAAAGACTCTAAAAAATGAATTGATAAGGTAAGTTGGTTGGATAAAGACACACACACACACACAAGGAGGAGAGAATGTGATTAGGCTGGAGACTAGAACAAAGCCATGTGCTAGATTTAGGGTAAATTTTGGTCTATTACAAGAAATTGTATCCCAAAATTTTAAAGAAAAGAAACTTATATGTATACAAAAAATAAGATTAAATTCAATGAAGAGATAAAATATGACTATAACAATGAAAATTTTAAAAGATTTTTAAAAAAAGGCATTGATAAGATAAAATACTTAAAAAAAGTTAAAAGAGGAAAGAGGCATAGTTAAAAAATAGAATAAGAAAAAAATAAAATTAAAAAAATTTAACTTTGAAAGACTAAATGATCATGGGAAAAAAGTCATGAATTCTATATGCTGCTTTCCCCTAGCTCTGAAGTTTTGCAGTTTTCATTGATCACTAAACTCGGTCTTGGCTGGATGTTCTTGCTGATCTTCTGGAGGGGGTCCTATTGCAGTGATTCTCAAATATCTTTGCCTGAGGCGTATTGCACTACCTTTGCCAGGGGCCAAGCAAAGTAATCCGCTTGGGTTTCTCTCTTGAGAGTTTTTTTTTTTTTTTTAAGATTTTATTTATTTATTGGACAGACAGAGATCACAAGCGGGCAGAGAGAGGAGAAAGCAGGCTCCCCACAGAGCAGAGAGACCAACGTGGGGCTCGATCCCAGGGCCCTGGGATCATGACCCAAACTGAAGGCAGAGGCTTTAACCTACTGAGCCACCCAGGCGCCCCTCTCTTGAAAGTTTTTGTTCCTTGAATGCTTTCCATGGAGCTTTGGAGGACAGGAATGAAGATGGCAGCCTTCCAATCTCTGGCCCTGTGGAGCCAAGAGCTTGGGTCCCCACTCCTCAGTGCACACTTAGGGAAAAGCAGTCAATCCCTCCTGTCTCCCTGGTCTCCGTCCACACTCTGTGCTCTCCTGGCCTGTGACCGAGTGTTTCTCTCTCTGGTGCACGGCCCCGTTTGGAGTCTCCAAACCCAACAGATTCCTGCCACACACTCCCTCGGCACTCCCCCCAGAGGAGGAAGGTGAGTCTCTGGGGATCTGCCACTTTTGGGGTCCCTGCTCAAAGAGCAGTATTCTGAGTGTGCCTTGGATCACGGTTTAAGGTAACCCCGAGCTGAGAGCTCACTCCTCGGCTCTATCTCTGTAGCCGGTTTCCCCGCTCCAATACCTGTGGGCTCTGCCACCCCCAGTCTTTCTCTGGCTCTGAGGGTCCTGAGACCAAACTGTCCCCACAGGGCTGCACCCCTTGCTTAGCTTCTAGAGCAATGTCCCTCAGTGGAGCAGACTTCTAAAAGTTTTGATTTTGTGTTCTGCTGCTCCACCGCTTTGTGGGAGCTAGACCCTCCCCCCCTGTGATCTATCTTCCTGTCACTTTGGATTCACTTCTCTGCACGTCCTACCTTCTAGAAAGTCGTCAGTTTTCTGTTCCCAGAATTGCTACTCTTTTCTCTTCTATCTCCTGTTGAGTTTGTAGCTGTTCAGAATGGTTTGATGACTATCCAGCTGAACTCCTGGAACCTGATGATATTTCAGTGTCCCACTCCTCCACCATCTTGCTTCCTCCACCTTGTTTATTTTTCAAAAGTAGCCTGGATTTTAGAGTCAGGAAGAGTCCTTAAGAACTTTTAAATTTAAATTTAATTTACTTAATATGTTTCATTAATAGAATTATTAATTAATTCTTAATTCTTAATTAATTATTAATTAATAACTATAATTAGTTATTAATAGAATTAATAGAATTAATAATTATGTTTCATTAATAGAATTTAGTGATTCATCAGTTGCCTACCTTACCCTGTGCTCTTTACATCAAGTGCCCTCCTTAGTACCCATTGCCCAGTTACCCCATCCCTTCACCCACTTCCCCTCCAGCAACCTTCAGTTTGTTCCCTATAGTTAAGAGTCTCTTATGGTTTATCTCCCTCTCTGTTTTCATCTTATTTTATTTCCCTTCCCTTCCCCTGTGTTCATCTGTTGTTTCTTAAATTCTACATATGAGTGAAATCATATAGTATTTGTCTTTCTCTGACGGACTTATTCATTTAGCTTAATATCCTCTAGTTCCACCCATGTTGTTGCAAATGGAAAGATTTCATTCTTTTTTTTTTTTTTAAAGATTTTTTTAATTTATTTGACAGAGAGAAATCACAGAGAGGCAGGCAGAGAGAGAGGAAGGGAAGCAGGCTCTCCGCCGAGCAGAGAGCCCGATGTGGGACTCGATCCCAGGACCCTGAGATCATGACCTGAGCCGAAGGCAGCGGCTTAACCCACTGAGCCACCCAGGTGCCCCGATTTCATTCTTTTTGATGGCTAAGTAATACTCCATGGGATGGAGATAGCTATATATAGAAGATATATATATCTATATATATACACCACATCTTCTTTATCCATTCATGTGTCGATGGACATCTGGGCTCTTTCTATATTTTGACTATTGTGGACATTGCTGCTATAAATCCTGGAGTGTAGGTGCCCATTGGAATCATTATATTTGTATGCTTTGGATAAATACCTAATAGTGTGATTACTGGATTGTAAGGTAGCTTTATTTTTAACTTTTTTCCCCAAAGATTTTATTCATTCATTTGAGACAGAAAGATACGGAAGAAAGAGAGACCATGAGCAGGGGCAGAGACCTGGGGAGAGGGAGAAGCAGGCTCCCCACTGAGCCAGGATTCCCGACATGGGGCCTGATCCCAGGATCCCTGGATCATGTCTCAGTCGGAGGCAGATGCTTAACCATCTGAGCCACCCAGGTGTCCCTATTTTTTAATTTTTGAGGAACCTCCATGCTATTTTCCAGAGTGGCTGTATCAGCTTTCATTCCCACTAACGGTGTAAGAGGGTTTCCCTTTCTCCACATCTTTGCCAACATTTATTGTCTTCTAGGTTTTCATTTTAGCCATTTGAGTCAGAAAGATTCTTAAAGATAGTGTAGTTCATTGGTTTTAAGCATTTTAGCCTCAGGACCTTTTCTTTTTTTTTTTTTTTTAAAGATTTTATTTATTTATTTGACAGAGAGAAATCACAAGAGAGGCAGGCAGAGAGAGAGGAAGGGAAGCAGGCTCTCCGCTGAGCAGAGAGCCCGATGTGGGACTCATCCCAGGACCAGGTCAGATCATGACCTGAGCTGAAGGCAGCAGCTTAACCCACTGAGCCACCCAGGCGCCCCTCAGGACCTTTTCTTTAAAGAGAATGATCTTCAAATGATGACAAACAAAAGTGGAATGCTCCTCCAGTCGAATTTGGTGGGCGACTCAGGCCCTCCGTTGGGGTCCTGTTGCACCTACCTACTCCCTTGCTCACTTCCAACAGGCCCAGTCCCTCGCCAGGCTCCACAGGTGCAGTTTGTAAACAACTGGTCCGGTACATCCCTTTTCAATGAGAAAAGGAAGAGATGGGGCCTCTTGTTATCACATGCTGAGGCCTCTTTAAATGGCCCAGGGAACCTAGATGTATGTATGCAGGGAGGGTGAAAACCCAGTTAGGGTTGTAAGACCCTAATCTTGGAGATGATGAAATGGGAGAGGCCTCCATCCCCTTGCTCTGATTATGTGCTTTAAGGATACATTCTTGAGTCCCTTTTCCTCCAGGCCTCATCCCCTCCCCTTTGATCCCACCTTGAAGTTCCTAACCTGGTCCCCTGTACATTGTCAACTCATTTGTTGTGAAACTCAGCCCATTTCTCCCCATTACCCTTCACTCTCAGGCATATAAACCTGAGACTCCTGCTTCTCCTTGCCCACAGGGATGGGCCTGTTGGCCTCACCTCCTTCCCACCAAGGCTTCTGCTTAGGGGAAGGGGATGGGATGCTGGATGAGATGAGCTGACTTGCCTAGTGTTGCAAAGTGTCTGCAAGCCCCTAGTGCGCAGTTATTTTGACCAGGTGTGATTCCCAGTAGTTGTTAGGTTGCTGTTTTCTGGCATCTTTTGTCTTGCCTCTCCTCTTATCCAAATTAACCTCCTCTAAGGAGGCTTTGTCACCAACCCAGGAGTCAGGCAAATGGCAAAGGGGACACATTGATGGACACATTTTTTCTCCAGGGGAGGAAACAATGGAAGTGGGATTGCATGTGGCCATATAGATTGGCAAGAACAATTCTGATCTTTCTATTGTCATTGTGTCACTTCCTGGCAGGCAGCACCCCACCCTCCCCAACCCCCTGAGCCTCCATTTCCCCATGTGTGAAACTGGGATTGTGACACCTTCTTCCTTGGGTTGCTGTGAAGATGACATAGAATGACATGTGTGAAAGGGCTTTGGAAATAAGAAGACCTTCAGAAATGGAAGGGATTCCTTTACTATTGTACCTTTTTTGATGGCTGTGATCTCTGTAAGGCTGAACAACAACCTCACAGGAAGCCAGGCACAGAGTGCGAAATATGCCTCCAGGGAACCTCACCCTGACTGGAGGGAGCCATGACCTTCAGATGTGTGGCCAATGGGGACAGGAGTCAGTGTAAATGCCCCAGTCTTTCACTTCTCCGGTGGGATGATTTGGAGGCGCATCCTTCGTATCCCAGAGGGCCACCAGCATGACGAAGCCCCACTACTGCTCTGGAATGTGAGTTTACTGGATTTTCTCCCTTCCTTGCATTGTTTCCAGTTGTCCTCTCACCCTATTCTCTGGGACTCCCCTCCCAAATAAACTACCCATACCCTGGTTTTTGTTTTAGGGATTGGTTTTAAGGGAACACAGGCTGAGACACACAGTGTGTGGACAGCAGTAGGAAGAGGGCTGAGAGGATGTTGAAGATCGGAGGAGGGGAAGGCCTTCTATTGCTGAGAAGCTGATAGATGGCAGGGAATAGAAGTCCTTGCTGAAGAGCCCAGGGAGGAGGTAGGGCCCATGGAAGCTGCCTGCGCCCTGAGGGCATGACCCCAACTGGAACCTAAGGTTTCCATCCCTGGGCTAGCTTGTCCTCAGGGCGCTCTTGCCCAAACCCACTCTCAGTTCAGCTGTGCCCCACTGAGGGGGGAGGGTAGGACAGAGCACACAGGTTGTTCTGTGCCATGGCAAAATCTCAACATCTCCATTCAGGGCACACTTACTGAGCACCTGTGACCTGAGGAGCATTTGGGGCTGCATCTGCTGGGGATGGGTTATGAACCTCAAGGCAGTGTGATGAATCTAAACACAAAAGCATACAAATAGGGGATGGGGCGTGCAGGGAATTTAGGAACGAACTTACTACATGAACTTGGTCACAATTAAATTCTCTGGGTCTCTATTTCCCATCTGTAAAATCGCAGTGGAGGGGCCTTGCAGATCCCCATGGGTTGTCCCAGCTCTGAAATTCATATCTGACTTTTCTTCACTGACCCTAGTACTAGGCATACCTGGCAGGGATAAGTGGAGGCTGATTGAGGGTTAGCTCACAGCTTGTCCACACCATCTCTGGACTATTACATTTCACAGTTCCCCACCACTGAGCTCCTTGGAAGGCTGGTTTTCTATGGTGAGTCCTGTCCTGTACTCCTCCCCACTGAAGCCTTGAGTTTGGAAGGCTGTGATGCCACCGTCATGTAGACACTGTCAAATAAGACTTTGTTTCTTAACTTCTCTCCCCTACTCCTTTCTGAAGGTTTATAGATTTCTGGCCCTAAGTCAGGTTCAAGTTGGGGAAGGGGGAGAAACTTTAAAGTTTTGCTATTAGATTGGACTGGACTAACTTACTTACTTACCTTCTTTCAGATTTTATTTAGGTATTTGAGAAAGAGAGAGAGCACAAGCAAGGGGCATGGCAGAAGGTGAGGGAGAAGCAGACTCCTTGCAGAGCAGGAAGCCAGATGCCATGAGGGGCTCGATCCCAGGACCCCAGAATCACCACCTAAGCTGAAGGCAGACACTTAATTGACTGAGCAACCCAGGCATCCCTAATATGGATTTTAAATGTATGATAAGGTGTGTGCATGAGGCCATGCTCTCTCTGAAGGCTCTCGGGGAGAATACTTCCTGGCATCTTCTAGCTTCCAGTGGCTTTAGGAGTTCCTAGATTTGTGGCCACATCCCTCCAGTGTCTGCCTCCCTTTCCACATGGCCTTCTCCTCTGTGTCTTCACAGGTCTTTCTTCTCTGCATCTGTGTCTCTTCCTTTTCTAACTCTTCTAATTAAACTTGCTACTAGACTTAGGGCTCACCTGGGTAATCCTGGGTGATCTCATCTTGAGATCTCTGCAAAGACCCTTTTTTTCAAATAAGGTCACAGTCCCAGGTTTCAAGTGGATGCATCTTTGGGGGAGACACCATTCAACCCATGACTTCTGAGACTTCTTTTTTTTAATATGCCAATAATTTATTTTTAAATTATTTATTGTGATTGTAGTTTTTTTAATGTTTACAGTGTGTTCTCCATTTGAGATTATACACACATCATTCTTTCACATTTCATCTTAGTATTTTTATTTTCATTTTTTATCATTTAATTATGTTCTATCTTAAATTTATTTTGTTAAAAGCATGAATTAAGTTTGCAAGGCTTTATTTTTCACAGATGGTTTTAGTTGTTCTACTACTAAAACCATTATCTCGCTGGAAAACACCAGTCCCAGCAGAGAAAAAATAAAGTAATATAGGATAATTTAATTATATGATCAAGAAAATTGAAATAAAGGAATTCGAGGACAACACTAGAATTGCAGAAATACACACTTTTCAAGGACTAATGAGCGTTTTTTTTTAAACACGATATGTGAAGTCATAACATTCTCATTGTCCCTGAGTGTAAATTGTGGTGCTCAAGTGCTTGAACCTGCCTGCAGAGAGGCAGGTTCTCTAGGGCCCTAGTTCTTTTATTCTCCAGGTCACTTGGGATTGGGCATGACAGCATGAGAGGTTACTAGTGGGAGAATGACTAGGAGCCGGTGGAGCCTGAGACCTTGCTCAGTAGCAGTGTTGTCCAGTCTACAATCCTGATTCTGACCAGGTTTATCCTCCTTGTGGGGAGGGAAGGAACTAAGAGAGCAGTGAGTGGAGGGGAAACCTCCTGGCATGGAAAGGGGGAGGAGTGGCGATGTTCCCAAGAAGGGGGCTTTAGCTCAACATGACATTTTCATCACTGGGACTCGCCAATACTTTCATCTTTCTAGGCCATCTGAAACTCATTACTTCAAAGGGTTGTCACTCCAGGTGGGCAGAAAGAGCATCACCTGGAGCAAAGTGGCCCTGTTCCAGGGATCTGGTCATAGAGAGGATAGATGGAAATGAGCATGAAAGCTGAGTTAGAGATTTTTCAGCCCCGAGGAGCCTCCAGAGGAGAGAGAGAGTGAGCCAGGTTGGTGGAGACATTCCCTCATCAGAGGGCACTGAAGTGTTCCTTGGGGCCCTGGGGGCTGTACTGCCAAGTGCAGTACCTGTTGGGGCCTCTGTTATTATAGCATGGACCACAGCTTCCCCCAGGTCTCCAAATTGAGGCTGGCAATTATACCATAAGAGGTCATCTCATAGAATAAATGAAACAAGATGGGATTGGGAGGGAGACAAACCATAAATGACTCTTAATCTCACAAAACAAACTGGGGGTTGCTGGGGGGAGGTGGGGTTGGGAGAGGGGGAGGGGGTTATGGACATTGGGGAGGGTATGTGCTATCGTGAGTGCTGTGAAGTGTGTAAACCTGGCAATTCATAGACCTGTACCCCTGGGGATAAAAATACATTATATGTTTATAAAAAAAAAATTGGAAGGGGAGGCTAACCATAAGAGACTAAGGACTCTGAAAAACAACCTGAGGGTTTTGAAGGGTCAGGGGTGGGAGGTTGGGGGAACAGGTGGTGGGTAATAGGGAGGGCACGTTTTGCATGGAGCACTGGGTGTTGTGCAAAAACAATGAATACTGTTATGCTGAAAAAATAAATAAATTAAAAACTATTAAAAAAAAAGAGGTCATCTCGTAATGCTCCATACAAGTGGTGATCTTTCTCATCCCCAAAACCAGAATGAGGGAAATGTTCTGAAAGAAAGAGAGTTTGAGCTGTACTTAAAAGCAAAAGCCACAAACCACCCACCAACTCTAACTGGGCTGCAAGGTCAGGGCACTTGAAGAGGGAGAGGCAATGTTTCCTCTTGACCAGGGATTCTACTTTCCAAGACAAGCAAAGGCCTCAAATAGTCTGTGATTCTGTGAATTTGAAAAACAGCTCCCATAGGGACTGTGCCTCAGTTTCTCCTGAGAACTGATGGAATTGCTTTCTTCTTGGTTTGGACACAGGCCTGAAAAGAGAGATTGTGTGCAGGGATGAGCTGTGTACACTGCTGGGCCTGGTAGATTTTGGGGATAGGAAGGACAGGAAGGGCATGGGAAAGCTACCACAGGAGCCAAAATATGTTCCCATCACAATGCTCTCTGCAGCAAAAAACAGAAGGACAGGAGCAGAGGGAGAAGAGATAGTCCTGGGCAGCTAGCTATTGTCACAGTCATTTTACAGAAAGGCTGTCTAGAAGGAAAGCCAGTTGCTTCAAAATTGTAGTTGGTTATGAACCGGATGGGGGAGCCCCTTCTCTTAGTACAGACACCCCAACATCAGGAAATGGGGAAACCAGCTCAGAATGGTAGGGGACAGAGGAAAGATCTGGAGGAAGCTAGGGGGTTTCTTCCAATTACTTGGTGAAGAAATACTGGGATTCCATACCAGGACTGCACTGTACTATGGATTATTTGTAATGTGTCTCATAAATGTGGAAGAGTGATACTGAAAAAGATGTAAACTGAAGTTTATATTTTCAATTTCCTCTTTTTTATCACAGTCGTTCCCCCCACTCCCCGCCTTTCAAGGAACCATCCTGAGAGAATTTCCCAGAACCCTCAGGGGATGGAGGGGACTGTGGCATAGACAGAACACTCAGGGGGCACAGCATAACGGAGAGCAGAGTGTTGAGGAGAGAGGGCTTCTCCCAGGCTTGGGGAAGAAGGGAGCCAGAAGAAAAGAGATTAAAACGCAGGCTCTGATCTTCCTAAAGAGAGGGACCACAGTTCTAGTTTCTCAGTGGAGCATTAGGGAAATAGGCAGATGAGAACCAAGGGTGGGTTCTGTCTTCTGTTTCTTGGGTAGAGCCCCGAGGAGGTGGGAATGGCTGTGGGGCATATTATGACAGCCTGGTAGAAGGATTCTGTCACCCCATGTGGCATGGCATAGAAATAGGGATGAGAGATATGGGGCCTGAGGCAGCCAGAGGATGGGAACAAGGGACAGCTCAGCAGTGATTTATGTAGCCTGGTGACCAGGGATGGTATGATGGGGTTGGCTTAGCTGATACCTAAGGGGCAGGTGACTTACTGATTAGTTGTTCCATCCTATCCTGCCCTTACTATGCCTTGACCCTGTGGAAGTTCCCAGGAACTTGGACTTACAGCGTGTTAGTTTGAGTTCCCTGAAAGCAGAGCCTGAGACAAGCATTCATGAATAAGTAGTTTATTTGGGAGGCCATCCCAGGAAGCAGAAGTGAGTGGGTGGGAGGAGTGAGTCAGGGAGGGAGGAGAAGCCAATAAAGAGGGCATTAATGATCAGGTTACAGCTGGAGGGACTTAGGGCTCAGTTTCTCAGGGGGCCCTCCAAAGAACAAGCCTCAAAATTGTCTTCCCAGAGGATTATTAAAAAAAAAATTCAACCAATAAATTTGCAGATTTAACTGACTTTATTAATTGATCCATGAATTGGGCAGCATCCCATATGGCAACTAGAGGGGAGCTCCAAGGAGCTGTACAAAATGGAAAGTTTTTGTAGAGAGAAGGGTGGGGCAAGAAAGTTATTAGCAAAGGAAAAGGATTCTTCCAAGCAAGGTCACTTTCCCTTAGGGGGAAGGACAAGGGATCTTATCCTGCAGATTACCTCATCTTCCTTTTGGGGATGGAGAGGGCCCATGTGACAGAGTATCTCATTGGTGCTTGATCAGAAAATTCCTGACTGAGTGGTTAACACATCTCCGGGGGAGGTTGGAACTGCAGTTAGATTAGGTATTAAACCCAAGTTTGCTGATTTAGCCTAAGGGACACCATTTTGGGCTTCTTTTTTGTGGTTTCTTTTTAACAAGTCAAAGAGGCTGATAACTCCCCATTTTGCCCCCCCTCCCTCCACTGAGGGAGAAGAGAAGAGAGGTGTGGTGGCATATGCTTAACTTACTTACTGTCAGTGTGTACTGCCTTGTGTGGACCTGACCCATATGACTGCCCAGGGGGACATGGTGTGAAGCATCCCAAGGGCCTACTGCTCAAACCTGGGAAGGCAGGGGCAAACAACTGAGTTTAAGTTACTGACCTCTTGGTGGAATGAGCTCGAAAGAGAAATTAAGTTGATAATAATAGAAAACTGAAGAAAGTTACATTTGTTAAACAACAGTGTTTATATACTGAGATTTTATATCTGCTTTGTATAAAATATGAAGATTAACTTACATCAGTCTAGTAAGAATACGGGTGGAAAGAATATAAATTCTGGACTCCAAACAGTATTGGGTTTGAATTCAGGTCCTATCACTTGGTTGCTGGGTGACTGTGGGATAATTATGTCATCTCTCTGACCTTCTGCATGTGTTGAACCAGGAATGATGACATTTGTCCTAAAGAGTTGTTGAGGGATTAACAATGATTCATGGGAAAGACCCCATGATAGGTTTTCAACATACATTGTTTCATTAAATCTTAGTTTTCTTTACATGGTGTTGGTCAGCTCATTCTTTTTTTTTTTTTTTCTTGAGAGAGAGAGTGTGAGCACGTGTGCATGTGTGGGGTGGGAGGGGGTGGGGGGAGAGAGAGGGCGCAGGTGAGAGAGAATCCCAAGCAGGCTCCACACCCAGTGCAGAGCCCGATGTGGGGTTTGATCTCAGCACCATGACCTGAACTAAAGTCAAGAGCTGGATCTTAACCGACTGAGTCACCCTTGGTCAGCTTATTCTTAACAGGATATTTTCATATTCAAAAAGTTCTTAACAAAGATATTTCTTCTGGGTCCTATTCTAAACAAATTTAAATGGGGTGAACCCAGATGTCGTTGTCCTCCTCGAGTTCGGCACCATCACATCTGGCAATGAGGCCACACAGAGGGTGGCTGTCTTGTGCCTCTTTCTGTCTAAGCACAACCCGTCTTGCACATGGGCTCATTTTCCTAACTGACCTCAGAACGAAGCGTTTGACTTTGGTATTTGTTTTGGGGCTGGAAGCAGTATAGTAGAGGAATTCCCTTCCTTTCTCCTTTGCAAAATCTCTTCCCACATGCCAATAAACCTGTCTGTTCTTCAGTTTATTATGACGAGGGGTGAAAAATGCATCTGCATTGGCAAAAGCCAAATCAGCTGCAGCTGGATAGAGCTGAGATAAAGGCTTAATAAGAGTGGCGAGGTGGCAGCACTATCTGGTGTGCGGCCCTCATTAAAAACTGGCTGAGTCAGTAGAAAAGCTCCTGCAGACAAAACATCTGCCGTCCTCAGAGGGTTGAACTCGGAGTGTGTCGCCGCTCTCCCTGAGGAAAGCACGGTGTGAGCGCTAGAGCAGACAACCCTGCCCAGCATGGTGACCTTTGCTCCAGCAGGTGGCACTTGGGTTGGAGCCACCTAAATGGACATCACAGAACCTGGGCACACTCAGAACTCCCCACAGCCTCTCCTCACTCACAACAGAAGCCTCAGGCATGCCCTAGAAAGTCCTGGAAGCTCGGATCCAAAATCTGGCTAAGCATCATTTCCATTTAGTCTCACCTTGTCTCCTCAAATTTCCATTCCACCAGTGCGTGCATCTCTGCTTGGTCCTTTGGTGGGAAATCTACTGGGCTTTCACATTTTCTGGTCACTCCTGGATGCTTTCTGTTAATTGGATGACCTAGGTTTCTTGCTTTGAGAGGAGAGTTTATTCTGTTTCATGAATTGTATAACATGTGTATTGGTCAAGTTTTATCATGTAACAAACAGCACATATCCATTGTTTTTGCTTATTGATCTGTGGGGTAGTGAAGGTGGCTCTGTTTCAGACTGTGAGTCACCATGTCTCCTTTTAAAGTCTCTGCTCACTTCACATTCACTCACATTGTACTGGGCAAAGCAGGTTACATGGTCAAGCCCACCATGGGTGGATGGAGATGTACTTCCTGCCTCTTCCAGAGGCAGGGCAGTGCAGTCACACGGCAAAGGACATGGATGCAGATGTGGTGGTGGAAGTAGTGAAGAGTTGGAAGGAGTAATCCAAAGTAACACACTGTGCCAGGCTCCATGCTTTGGGTAACTTCTGGGCAATTTGTGAGAACCAAATATCTGACTGCCAAGGAGATAAATTCTCCTTTGGTGCTAGGTTGTCTTTCTGTGAATTACCAAAATGTGCCCTCAGTGGGCAGATTAATTATCAAAGTTGCCCCTTTCTTTGGGATTATGCAGTCCTTAGTCTGGGTGCTTAGCTGGCAAGTAGAAGACAGAGTAGAATTCAGCCCCCACAGGCTCCTTGGGTGGGTACCTTTGTGCAGAGTCAAGCCACAGGTCTGGGTGCTGTGACCCTACACCCACCCAAAGAGTGACTCACAAGGCCCAGGAATACATTTTGTCACAACTGACTCCAAGCTCTACACGTTGGAACAGTCTGGGATAGTTTTCTGTTTTTGTCAATCCCAACTCAAAAAAAGCTGGATTTTTTGGACTCCACCTTCAGAAAAGAAATGGTGACTTTTTTCCTTCTCAGAAATAGCCTTACCAGTCAGCCACATAGGCCAGAGCCAATGTAAAAGGCATTAGGTGATTATGAAACATTCATGATTGTAGAGCAGCACATCTGTCTTTGAGGAAAGACCTTCTTCTCTTCCCAGGAATGACCACATAGCCTGCAATTACCCTCATATTCCAGCGTCAGAGGAAACACCACACCTCTTTGGGCAGCAAGTAATAACCAATGGTGACAATGTAGGCCCATGAATGCTATGGTCCACATACTCCCAAAGCACAAATGAGTGGGTGGCATACTCCATCACTGCTCTCCAGTTTTTGTAGTGGGCAGGTGTATGAGCATGTCATTCTCATCTTCATACTTCCTAATTATCAGAAATACAACCAGTGGATTAGAATTCTAGAGTCTCTATCAATTATCGTGACTTCAGTTTGAGTTTGGAAGCAGACCCAGGCTGTGATAGATGGAATTGTTGGCTCTGTATCCCTCACTCTGTCCCATGTCCTCATCCTTGCCATGGCTTCACTGTGGGTGGACTGTGGCCCTCACCCCTTACTTTGGGTTATGTCATGTGGCATCCTTGGGTCAGTAATATATGGATGGCAATGAAGAGTTGCCAATTCCAAGCTTAGGTCTTAAGAGGCCTTGGACTTTCTGCTTTTTCCCTGTGCACCAGAGAAGACCTTCTAGACCTCTGAGCCCTGAAACCAACACTTGTGGAGTAGCTGTGAGCCACGCCTCCATGAGGGCCAAGATGAACTATATCCAAAACTTGAGGCAGAGCTGCTTGGCCAGTCCCAGCCTGAATCAGCCTACATCCAGCTGACCTGCAGATCCACAGACTTGCAGATACATGGATGACATGAGTGATTATTACTAAGATTTGGAGTGGTTTATTACATAGCATTATTGCAGCAACAGTTAACTGATACATTTGTTTTCTAATGGAATGCCACAGTTGACCTTGGACACCAGTCATGGCTGGGACACAGGAAGCACCCAAGCATAGAGGCCACTCTCTTTCTCACTTGAGGTCTGGGATCTGTATGAAGGAGAAAGTGTGTGACTCAATTAAGATACAATTAAGATCCTCCTCCATGGTCTCCCTTTTATCTACTGTCCTCATTATCCTGCTTCCTTTTCTTCTCACCCTGGGACTGGTGCTGCAATTGCATGCTGATGAGATTGTCTGTGGCCCAACTTCTGAACTAGAGATATCTGGGTAATTAATTTGGATTTAAGCTCCTTTAGCCAGCCCTTGATAAGTCCACAACTGAGTGTTTTGGAAGGCCTTGATTTCTCCTGGGCATATTTTGGGTACTTAGAGGTCAAGAGTCATTTGGTACCTATCTATCTAAAGTCAGTCTCAAAGTGAGTTTTGAAAAATGTATGAAAATGTATAGTTGTTTCAAGTGACTTAGCTTACTCCTGGGACTCTCCCTCCTTCCCCACAAATGCTATGAAGTTTTTTGCATTTCATTTCTACAATTTGGTTACAGAGTAATTCTCCCTCATGAAAGTATGGAATATTTGTTAGGTGTGAGGTTTGCTGGAGCTCAGACTGGATATGGGCATCTTGACAAAAGACCCCCGACTGATGATGAGCAGTTAGGAGCAAAACTCCAAACAGACAGGTGGGGAATGAACTCAGGAAGTAACAGTCCTAGTTCTACGTGTCACCCTGTTTCTGGATGCACAGTGCACTTTCTAATTTTCTATATTTCTTTGTCTTCTCTCTAACCCCTTTGGATCCTCTTAAGGTCCAGTCTTTCTAGATTTCATCAGGGTTAAATGAAACCATTGTCTTTGAAATCCTGTGTGCTTACTACAATGGTTTTCAAAATTTTTTGCTGTGTCCCACAGTAAGACTAATAAATTTTGTATCAGTTCCTAACACACACACACACACACACACACACACTTTTATATAAGTCTAATTTAAAAAAAATTATTTGACAGAGAGAGTGAGCACAAGCATGGAGAGTGGCAGCAGAGAGAGAGAGAGAGAGAGAGAGATTGAGAAGAGTAGACTCCACGCTGAGCAGGGAGCCCGACACAGGGCTCAATCCCAGGACCATATTATGACCTGAGCCGAAGGCAGATACTTAACCATGAGCTACCCAGGCGTCCCTATAAGTCTAATTTAAGTCTAAGATGCAGGCTCTGGCAGTTGAAAGTCAGGCCTGTGTGAACCCAAAGGTAAAGATGAGGGGATATGGGTAGAGGTGTTTGCAACTCTCAAACTCCACTTAAATCTCATCAACATTACCTCCCTCCCTTTAGGTAGCTTGGAGCATCCACTCCTTCAGAGCCTAGTTCTTCCAGAATGATCTCTGAAAGGAAATGGTAAAAGGAAATGGAAAGGGACAAGTATCTCTCAAGACACCTGGGTGGTTCAGTCGGTTAAGTGTCTGCCTTCAGGTCAGGTCATGATCTCACGATCCTGGGATCGAGCCCTGCATTGGGCTCTGCTCAGCAGGGAGTCTGCTTCTCCCTCTCCTTCTCCTTCTGTGCATGCTCTCTCTCTCCCTCTTGCTTCATCAAAAAAAAAAAAAATTTAAAAA
The DNA here is from genome assembly GCF_922984935.1 of Meles meles. Lineage (NCBI taxonomy): Eukaryota > Metazoa > Chordata > Mammalia > Carnivora > Mustelidae > Meles > Meles meles. Next base: position 29,428,341 of record NC_060069.1, on the reverse strand, counting down.
AAGAACAAGCCTCTGTTTACATAATTGTGCCCATCTCTTGTGCTTCCTTTGGAGGCTGTTGGTATTTCTTGGGCCAACACTGACTGATTGTTGATACTCTCTGTGACATGTGTCCAAAGGCAAGGCTTTCTTAACACGGAGCATGTCTGTGTCTTTGAAGGGTCCTGTGGTAACTCCCTGATGGAGGCTGACTTCTCCCAACCCCCCACTTAACTTTCACTGTGGAGTCTACCACAGAGTCTCCTCTTCTTCCTGCCTCCCTGTGCCTAGTGGGGCAACCCACTGGAGTGGAGTACAGGAAAGACAAGTCAAGTCTAACCACTCTGATGCTTGGGCTTTAGAGAGTTCAGATCATCAGCCTCACCAGACACTTCGGGCTGTTCCCTTCTGCTCCGTGTCTCCTCTTCGGGCATGTCTCTTGCTTGGTGGCTCCACTGTGGGTCCTAGCTTCATATCTGGAATAGCAGAAGTCTGGCCTAGTAACCCATAATACAAATAAAACACCTCTTACAATGATGGGCAGTGGGTACTCCACAAATATTCATTTCTTCCTTCTCAGTGTTGATGATGGAACCTGTACCAGTGTGGCTGGTCTGAGGACATGGGGTTTAATACAAAGCTGGGACTCAGAGACAGAGGGAAAGAAGGGCATGCATGTGTTCCTAGTACAGAGCCTTGAGTGGAGCAGAGCAGGTATTCTCCAAAGAATGAAAGATGGATTTGACACAGGAGTTTTTCAACAGAAAGGAAATGCATAGAGATACAGAGGTCCAGCATCTGTCTCTTGTGCTTGAGGGGAACCAGCATTGTGACCTTGGCCTGGTCTTCAGTGGTTGGCCCCCATAAACTGGGGGCTTCCTCTTCTGGGGCACCAGGAACTGCCACCTGACTTACTCTTTTCTGTAAAACGTGGCCAGACCAAAGATCTTCACCAGGAGACTTCCCTTCCAGAGGCTACCTGGGCTCCCTCCCCTTCTCTTTCTTCCTTCCTTTCTTGTTCCATCCATATATTTCAGTGTCTACTACAAAGGTCAGAAAAACAAATCAATGAAGAGAAGGACCCAATAATCCTGAGACCTGATTCAGGGATGGGAGGTGGAGAGTGAAGCCGCTCAATAAAATGAAAGAGAATTAAAAAATTCCCTGAACAAGGCACAGCATGGGGTCCTGATCAAAGTGCAAGGCAGCTTCAGCTTCACGTGTGCAGAGGCAGGATGCTCTGGGGCTGGGGGAGAGGTAGCCCCTCCCTACCTCCCTTCCAACACACACACACACACACACACACACACACACACACACACACACACACATGCCCATGCATCTACACATGCATGCATGCACACATGTGCACACACACTCCGTGGGCCACCACCTGACTGCTAAAGAAAGATCTGATGATGAATTTCTGGAGTCTGGGAGGCGGAGGGAAGAAGGCATTGGCAGGTGACTTATATCCTCACAATGGCCCCATTTTCCAAAGCTGTCTCAAGATCCCTATCTGCAGGAGAGAGTTCAAATGCTCTTTGAGGACCAGACAAGCATTAGGGTAGTGATGAGGTGTGGGATGTTACAAGTCCTACCTGGCTTTTTCTGATCCAACCTTGGAAAAAGGTGAGAACATAAGAACCCACCAGTCTGCAAAGAGTCGAATCAGCTTTCTAAAGTCCCTTCCTTGTGAATACAGCTCTTCCATGAAGTCCTTCCTGGCACCCACCACCACACCTGCAGTCCTCGGAGCTGATTGATCATGGTCCCCTGAAGCACCCGCTGTATCCCAGATATCTTCCCGCTGTTTCTTCCATCAGAACACCTGGAGTGCAGTAACATTCTTCGTCATTAGTCTGTCCCATCCTATTCTAGAAGGCCAGTGGTAGAGCAGATCAGGGGAAGGCTGCCTGAGCTTACAGCAGTCCAGCCCCATGCTTGGCTGTGTGACTGTGGACACATGATGGACTTGTTTCCTCATATGTACAATGGCTATAAAACACGTATTCCTTCTTTGGCCAAATGAACCTTCAAATATTTAAGGGTAGGCTTTTCTCCTCCTAGCTGAATAGGCTCTGTTATTTTCGCAATTCCTTATATAACACAGCTTCCAAAGCTCCAAAAATATTTTGAGGAAGAACACGATTGTTGGAATAAGGGTAGAAACTCTCCACTTTGGGGAACCTCACGCAGATGTATATGTTTCTGGCTTGTTTGCTGTCAAGTAACTCCTTGCTTTCTATTATATTTATATATTATATATATATATTTATATATTTATAATATATATATTATATATATATTGACAGCAAACAAGCAACTCCTTGCTTTATATTATGCTTATTGTACATATGTAGAAAACATGAAGACCTCCATATACACATAGGTGAGGAAGGCAACGTATGTGCATATCTGTGTCTGAGTGCATGTGTGTGTACATGTGATTATTTTTCTGCTTGTTTTCAGAGTTTTGAGGTGATTTGATGATTAAAGCAGAATAAAAGATGAAGCATTTAATAATAAAACAAAATCAACATGATGGAAAGGATGCAGAAGCAGATGCTTTGAGATTTCTAAGTTAAGCAGATTAAACATGTGTAGGAAATTTGACTGTTTCTTAGAGGTTGAGGCTCTAAGAATAACCCTTCTGGTTACCCTGTTTTATTGTTTTTTGTTTTTTGCAAAAGTGGTTTCATTTCATGACTACTTCTTGCTTGCAGGTCAGAAAAATTGCAGCTAGATCCAGGGAGATGAGGTATTTAAGTAGGTTTAGGAGTTGGCAGCCAACAGCATGTGGATTTGTGTCTTTTTTTTCACTTACATTTTCTTTGTCTTTTTCTTACTTACGTAGCAACAAAACCAAAAAATAAAAATCTTATATTTGTAAGCCCCTTCCCACATTATTCCTCTAATGATTCTGTAAGTGGCATAAACATTATTCTCCCATAAACCAAAGTCCCAGAGAGGTGAGAATGACATGTCCAATGTGTGGACATACCGCAGTTAATTTATCCTTTATCTTGGTGATGGACCTCTCAGTTGTTTCCACTCAGGATTTTGATAAACAAAGCGACTGGAATATTCTTGTATGGGGTAGAATTACTGGGTCATAGAAGATGTGCATGTTTATTAGAAAGCCAAACAGCTTTCCATAGTGATTTTACTAGTGTATACTCCTACCAGAGGTGCCCAAGAGTTCCAGAGTCTACAGGCACTCACCAGCTCTTGATATTGTTAGTTTTTGTCTCTAGCTAGTCCTGGGAAGGTGTAGAGGTATCTTACTGTGGGCTTAATTTGTATTACCTTGATGACTAATGACTTTGAACACCTTTAGTAAGTGACTTGGCCACTTGGGTATCTTCTTTTTCATATGTGGTTTGGTCGTTTGAATATATTCCTCAAAATGAAAGGATGAGCTGATGCTGCTCACAAAAATGGACTAATTTCAAATACATTATGTTGAGTTAAAGAAGCTTGACACAAAAGAGAATATTAAACAATTCTGTTTTTATGAAAGAACAGACAAAACTGATATATAGTGATAGAGGTCTTAATAGTGGTTGCCAAGGGAGCTAGGATTGGGGATGTTGACCGGGAAGGGGCAGGAGAGAAGTCTCTGTGGAAGTATTGTTTATCTTGATCTGGGTAAAGATTACACAGTATTTCTTTTCTCTGGTTTTTTGCCAGAACACCTCTGTGTGTGCTCACCTAAGGCCACTGGCTGTGAAACCCTGATTCCAGCCCCAAAAAGGGCTGGAGATAGGAGTGTGGCAAACCACTGAGCCACAGTCTGTCTCCTTCCAAGTTATTAGCTTTTACTTCATCATACAACTAATGAAAGCCACTTAGCCCAGATGTTCATTTTGTGCATTGCACAGAAATACCTAACAGAGGGAATGAATAGGAACCAGACTCCAAGGTGTGGGCCCTGGCTGCACCAGCCCAGAGTAGAAGACTTCTCCTAATCACTCTCCAAGAGGGGATCATTTTTGTAGTTCTTAGGAAGTAGTCCTTCAAGCTAACAATGGCATTGTGGCTAACATTGGTCATGAAAAGCTGTTCATGGTGAAAGCCTGCCTTGGTACTAGTTGAAATAGTAGTTTCTGATCATTTTGGTAGGCAGACGTCTCTTTGTAAAGATAGAAGGCCAACTTGGGAGCATTTTTATGTTTGTTCTTTCATTTTTTACTCCTTTTCTTCCATCCATCCGCCCATCCATCCATTCTCCTCCAACCAGTATTTTCTGTGTACCTTGGCTATATTCTGTGTACCTTGGAATATTATGTATTAGGCACTGTGCTAGCTTCTGGAGATGAATTTTTTTCCCTCTTAAGCTAGAGATGTAATGGAATTTTGTTTGTTTGTTTTTTAATGCTTCTGTCTCTGACTCCCCCTTTGAAACATCTCTGGCCAAAGTGTGAAAAATATCTTTGGTTTCATGGCTGAAGAACAGAGCTCTGTCTTTGGATATCATGTACAAACTGGAGACATCTCCACAAAGCAGTGTTTTCTCAATTTCATCCATTAGCTCCTCTCTGTCTCTGGTTGAGAAGTGTTGCCTGCTTGAGATCACTTGTGTTGCTGTCCTGTCTGGTGTTTGGCACTAGAAGACTACTGGAGGGACTGGTGTAAAGCGTGGACTCTTCCTCCAATTTAGACTTAATTAGAAGATAATCTTGCATTCTGAAATAGAAAAAAAAAAAGCAGGGTGGGATATCATAATAATCAAAGTAATAATCCCTTACATTTGCATAGTACTAGACCTGCTTCCAAACCATTTTCACATGAAAGATCTTTCCCATCCAGCAATGGGAAGGTATGAGATAGTTATTGTTGTTATCTTTTTTATTGTAGTAGAAAACATATAACATGAGGTATATCCTCTTCACAAAATTTTAAGTATGTAGTACAGTATTTGATAATTCCCAGCACAATGTTGTACAATGTTGTACAAAAGAACTCTAAAACTTTTGTCTTGAATAACTGGATGTCTACATTTCCATCTCCCTAGCCCTGGCAACTACCATTCTACTTTCTGTTTCTACAACTTTGACTACTTTATATGACTACATCATATAATTGGAAACATGGAAATAAGGTACATGTCCTTCTGTAACTTGGTTATTTCACTTAGCATAATGTATTTGAGGTTCATCCATGTTGTAGCATATGACAAAAGATTTCCTTCTTGTTTATGGCTGAGTAATATTCCATTGTGTGTATATACCACATTTTTCTTAACCGTTCATCCACTGATGGACATTTAGGTTCTTTCTAACTCTTGGCTATTGTAAATAATGTTGCAGTGAACATAGGAGTGCAAACATTTTCTCAAGATCTGGATTTTAATTCTCTTGGATAAATACACAGAAGTAGGATTGCTAATCATGTGGTAGTTCTATTCCATTTTGGGGGGAACCTCCATACTGTTTCCCTAGAAGTCACATCATTTAGGCAGTATATATTAACACACACAGGAAACTCCCACCAGAATGACCAGCTAAACACATTACTCCATCACTTGCTAATCAGGGCTGAGTATTAACTTTGGATCTTTATGCATCTCAACAGATAAAGAATGTTAGTCAATCACCTTTTAATTAGTCAATCAGTCTCACCATTCTCCTGGGATGGAGACATTCCTGTTAACCCTTAATAGCCCTATTCAGCAGCACTTTCCACCCTCTGGCCTTGGAACTGGAAATCTAGGGAAGTGGTGGGAAGCTGGTGATCTTCCTCCATAAGACCTGGAGAGCAGAGCAAGGAGATAAGGAATAAAAGGCCCAGAGAGATAAAGTGACTCAGTTAATGTTTCTTGATGAGTTGATGGCAGGACCAAGAATAGAATTTTAGATGATCAGATGGTGTAAATTTCTCTCATAGCAACTGAACTCATGTTACACTGTGGGATTTTTATTTCAGAATAAAGATTTCAGTCATTTCCTACTAATATATTTAAAAATTTATCATCTAGCAATGGATTTGCAGAAGTGAGACGATGTCATATGAGTCAAAGAGGACCAGGCTTGAAGGGAAATGGCCCTTATTTCTGGCTAGGTATGTGTTGTTAATACTAGCTTGGCTAGGGACAGGTGTTAGCAAAGAAGGGCCGTGGCTGTAGGTGGAAAGTGGGAGCACGGGGATTTACTGAGGATCTCCTACCACTTGTACTGGATTGCTCTTGGATACCTGGATGGGGTGGAGCTGACCAAAATAGTATAGAACTTGTGGTACTTGGATTTAAAAAGCAGGTTGATGTTCCCTACAGTAGAGATTACTATTCCCTCAGTCAGGCTAGCAAGATAGAGGATGGAAATTGTGTGGAGACAAGACATCTTGGCTGAGGCCATCCTAGTCAGTCAGTTCGTAGATGGCCTGGCAGCTGACTGCAGAGGCGTGAGTGAGTTGAGGTCAGAAGAACCATCCATCTGAGCCCAGATCAAATTGTCAACCCACAGCATCATGAGCTAAATAAATTATTGTTTGAAGTTACTAAATTTTGGGTGATTCATTACATGGCAAAAGGTAACAGATAAAAGGCATAGAATGTACACCAGCAAGGGTGAACCCTAAAGTAAAATAGGGACATTGGGTAGTTATGATGATCAATGTAGGTTCATCAGTTGTAACAAATGCACCATGGGGAGGAAGGGATGTTGATAATGGAAGGGTGTGCATGTGTGGTTGCAGGGTGTGTGTGGGAACTCTGTACCTTCCTCTCAGTTTTGCTGAGTACCTAGAATTACTTATAGAAAATACAGTCTTTAAAAAAATGTTAATGGGGGCACCTGGGTGGCTCAGTGGGTTAAAGCCTCTGCCTTCAGCTCAGGTCATGATCTCAGGGTCCTTGGATCGAGCCCCGTATCAGGCTCTCTGCTCTACAGGGAGCCTGCTTCCTCCTCTCTCTCTGCCTGCCTCTCTGTCTACTTGTGATCTCTGTCTATCAAATAAATAAATAAAAATCTTCAAGAAAAAAATGTTAATGGATATAGTCTTTTGCAGAAATGACCAATAGAATTTCCAAAAATTAGTGCTCTCGCCGTGGAGGCCTGGTATGGGCCCTTTATGGCAGAGGGCATGCTGTGTGTTCCACAAATCACTTAATCCTTAGGACAATCCTGTTATTATTTCCACTTAAAAAGCAAGAAAACTTAGACAAAGAGTGGTTAAATGATTCTCCCAGGGTCATGCAAATGTAAATGTTGCAGCCAGATTCAAATGCTGGTCTCACTTATTCGTGACACCAGTTTGCAGGCTGTGGTTCCCTCTGTCTATGTGCTGTAAGGTCAGTTCTGTGGCCCTGAATCTCTCCTCCTCAGTCAGAAGGCCTCCCGCCTCTCTCAGGCAGTAGAGCCACATTGGCTGGGAGCTGGAGGGTGAGCGTGGGGGCCCCAAGAAAACCTGGCCCTGCCCTCTCCGCATTCTCAACTTCTTCCCTGGGTTCGCTTGCACTGCCCAGAGCTTCTCTCAGTTCTGGACATCAGCAATTCTGCTATCATCATACATTATCAGCACCAGGGTTCCCCGGGACAGAGTGCTTATTGGAATCCTCCAGAAGCCCACTTATCGAGCGTCCCACACCAGAGAGATCTTGGCTCTGCAGAAACAAGCCCCTTTCTGTCAGTCTGAGATGGAATTAACCTCCCAAAGGACCCTGTGCAGCCTTTATGAACCAATCACAATTGGCTCCACATTGAGAGTCCATGGGCTTTATTTTATTTTCCTCCAAATCTCGTGGCTGTTGCATTAGGCACCAACTCCACAAGTTGCTTAGAAACTGCTTTGCGTCAGTGGGCTCATCCAGGTCCCCATGTGCAGGCAGGGTGATAAGCACCACTATTTATTTTTTTTAACTACAGACGTACAATTAAGGAAGCTGTTCTGATGTCTGCAAAGTCCTGCTGGCACTGAACAGGCAATGAGAAAGACCTCAAGGTGGAACAGAGCCGGGCATTTCAATGAGAAAATGAATAAATAAGACCCCCATTCACTCCTCTCTCTGTAAATTTAGGGTCAGAGCCAATTTTAGGTGATTCACTCCCCACCTCCACCCCCAGTTCGGTTCTTCTCGGCCCTGCTCAATCCTTCAGACTAAAGATGTTTCTCAAGGGGGAGACACTTCCAACTCCATGTCTTATTATTCTGAGCAAGGAAAGGGAAGTGAAGAGGAAGGATGTAGATGGCAGTGGCAGTGGACATCTGTTGTGCTTGTCAGCCCAGCTTCTGCGTCTTCTGCTTCTGCTAACAGCACTTCGGTTTTGCACAGGGGTGGAACGTCTCCCCTGTTCCAGGTCACAGGGTTTGTGGGGGAGAGTCCACCTAGCTCCAGGAAGCAGACACATGACTCAGGCCCTGCTGGAGGGAACAATTCAGGGCTAGACACATGACCCAGGAGACTCAGAGTCCCGGCACTTGGTTGGAACTCTGGGAAAGGTGGCATTTTTTTTTTTCTTTCCTGCTGGAGTTGCAGCCTGGTATGGCAGATACCTGGTACTGTTGGTGGCCTTCTTGGTCACCATGTGGGCAGAAGCCTGTTGAGAATGAAGTCAAAACAGAATAAATTTAAGGGATGGAGATCACATTGTCAGAGCCACTGGATCCAGGCTGATTTTTAGTTAAATGAGTCCATATGTTTTTCTCTCCTTTTTTTTTTTTTGTTAGGCCATTTTGACTTAGGTTTTTGTCATTTGTAGCCAAAATAGACCTGGAAATCATTTGTGCCGATCCCTCCCTCCTTTCTTCAAACCTCTGCTCCCCACCTTCCAATCAGGGCCAGGGAGAAGAACTTCACTTCGTGACAGTCCCATTAATCTCTGGGTGTCTGTTGGTGCAGGTCTTCTCCTCCACAGGGAGGGTGGCTGAAGGAAGTCCGTATGGGCTCCACAATATGGTGAGAGGATAAGAAGTCTGTAGCTCTCGTTGAAGTCAGTAGAAATGAATATTATAGCTCACTGATGTGACAGCTAAAAAGCAAACTCAAACATGGCTCTTCATCCCAGGAACTTTGGCTTTGGGAAAGGGTGATGGGATGCATGTGTGAGCAAAGCTAAAGACCCAAATCCACAGTGCAAACTCTTGATGGTTGGTCAGGGTTGTGAGGGCTTGTCAGGTCTGGTAGAGAGGCAGTCTTCTTAAAGCTCTAGGTTGGGATGTTAGAGTGGTCAGTGGAAGAGAAGGCAGGGGCACATGTCAGCAACTCTGATGGAACCAGGTCTTTGAGACTAGAGACTGCCCAGGCCTTCCAAGCCAAGCCTCCATCTCTGGGTAAGAAGGACAGGCAATTGGAGACAATTGTCATCCTGTCCCTACTTCCCATGCCACTTCTTCTTCTGCTTCAATTTCTCTGACCCCTAAATTCTCCTGGAGCAAGGGACATTGTGTGTGTGTGGGCGGTTGGTCTCTTCCAACCCTGGGAGGCCAGCACAGGCTTTGAATCGCATCAAGACGGAAGTACATTAGACCTGAAGGAAGAGTCAAGCAGGACTCCTAGAAGGGTTCGCATCAGTTGCCAAGGCAACATGCTGACTCTTTCCCTGGAGGAATTTTAAAATAGGTCACACATTCCTTTTTATGGGAGTTTGGGAGTCCTGCCAGGAATGATGATGGGACCTGCAAAGGACTCAGCATGAGAGGTCAAATTCTGTTAAAACCCAGATTTCATTTTTAGAAATCTGTACAAAAGGACAACTCTCTCATCTGCTGGGCTGCTCCCCTGGGCCACCTGTTTTTATAGCCTGGGAAGCAGAAGAGGTGGTCCAAGGAATGAAGGGGCCTGTGTGATTCTGGTTTCTTATAGGCTCCCTCTAGGTGTATAAGTGGCTCAGTGTCACCTGGGTGTCTCCTTCCTTCCTTCACAGCAGGTGCAGATGCCTCTGGTGGCTTTCCTTGCAGTGCTGAAAAAGGGTCCCCCCAGGTATCCCTGTCTTCTGGTACTGGATCCTTAGGACTTTGGATCCAGGTGTGATTCTCTGAGCTGCCTTTTATTAACCAAGAAGTACAATCAGGCTACTGAAAGTTTTGGAGCCTTGGTTCTTAATCTGTAAAAACTAGGGAGAAGTTCACCCACCTGGAACCTCTGGGCAGGGGAGGAGAAGAAATAGTGCTGAGAAAGAGCTCAGCCCTGTATCTGGCACACAGAAGACAAGTAGACATTATCAGCTTCTTTTTTAATCTCAGCGTTTTCATCTCTTTTAGAGGGGATTACTCAATTTAGGGCAGTCACACCTCCTGAGAATCTGGTCCCTGCTCAGGTGTCCCTTAGGCAGAGATGCCTTTCTTGAAGCCCCGCCTCATGCAAATCTCACCTCATGTTTCTCATGGATTCCTTTATTCTCCTTTCTAATTTGTAATTATGTATTTATGATCTTTTGATGATTTGCAGTAAGAACAGGAGGGCAGCGACCTTGTATGCTGCAGTCTCCACCATCTCCCCCGTGCCTGGCACATGGTAAAGGTTCAGTAAATGTTTGTTGAATGAACAAATGAATGATCAGAAACCCTGCTTGGTAGTTGCACATGTCTTTGCTTAATAAGACACAGGGGAAATGAAGACCTTACTATCTAATAAACGTAATTTCTCTGGGAGGAAAAATCTTTGCAAACACGAGCCCATGTGATGTATATAAATAATTAAAACAGGCCCTTGGTAGTGAAAAAGTAATTCCTGGTGTTACATGGTGTGGTTGAATTTTGCTTTTGTTTATTCTGGTTTAATGCAGAAGCCTTCAAAATCTGCATCTCTTGCTTCCACCTGCTTTGTTCTGGGGACTAGATCTCATCTGCATTGCTTTAGGTCCTGGCAGAGGTATTTTGGTTCCAAATCTAACCTTAATTGTTGCCCCTTGGATGCTTGTCATGTGTTTCTCTCTTCCTTCCTACAGGACTGTGCAGAAGTTTATGCCTTGTACCATCCTGCTGGTGCTTCCTTGGCACTGGGCACAGTAACAGCTACATCACAGCCTCAGTGCATGCATGTGTGTGCACATAGGCATACATGTTTGTGCATGTGTGTGCACACAAGTATAAGCATACATGAAACATTGGGCACATAAGTTTGGGAGGATGATCAGCTGGACGAGGGGATAAAGAAATCATACCTGTGGAAATGAATGCTAGAATTGGAGTCAGGTGGGTTAAGAAGAGAACATACAATTGGTCATTGAAAGGCCCTCTTGCCATAGATGATAGCAGTGAGAAAGTCCACAAGGGAACAAGGAAACATTGATGACAGAATCAGAGATAGGTGATGGAAAAAGATAGTGATTCTGATTCCTATATTGGGTCATATGGAGGCTCAGGGTAGGTGAGGTCTTCAACTAGTTCCTGTGGCCTCTCTTCATCATTCCAACTGGAGATAATCTTCCTTATCTCCACAAACCACAAACCGCATCAAAGTATCCTTTATACCAGCAGGCATTGACAAGAAGATTCCTTGGAAAGTTTTGCTGGATGAATGATGCTCAGTAATCCTCCCAGAATTCTTTCAGTCGTGAAGATAGTGATGGTATCAGAAATGGGTAACTATTCTCTCCTCCATAGTAAATGTTGAGATGGAAAGAGGTTGCCCAGCTAGAGACTGTATTCCCAGCCTGCCTTGTACTTGATAGGAGTCATGAGACTTGTTTTCATCAATAGAATATGAGAAGAAGGGATGTGTGTCACTTTAATAAAAGGAGCATGTGAATATGTATGCCCTCCTGCACGCGTTCCCCTTCTGTCATTTTGATATGTGTGATACTGAGGCCTTAGGGAATAATAGGGGTGGACACAAGACGGAAGATTCCTGGCATCTGAATGACCATGTGGAGGGGAGTTACTTGTAGAATTGAACCCCTTCCTAGGTACATGAGCAAGAAATACACTTTTACCATATCAGACCATCACATATTTGGATCTATTTATCACAGCAGCTTGGTCTACATTGAATAGTACACTGATTAGTATAAACAGGGTACTCCAAGTTTGAGCCAATGGAGTGGCATGTTAGAGAAAGTGTTCCCACATCTGTGTATGTATATTCCATAGCACATTTGTTCATGACCAGACTCAGCAGTTGACTCTCCATAAAGGTCCAAATAATTTTTAGCTGGGTTCAAGATGGTTATTCTTTTTGAATAGGTAATTATTCACATGGTTTAAGAAGCTAATGTTATGGAAAGATATATAGTACTCACTCTCATCCCTGCCCCATCTATGCTATTTACTGTGCTCCCTTAAAAAACAAAGGGATCACTATCTTTATTAGTTTCTTGTGTGTTCTTTTAGAGTTCAAGTAAATGTATATAAACAAATATATTGAATATATAAACATAAGCATATATATGCATTATTTCTTACATTAAAGAACATACTAAGATGCTCTTCTGCATTTTATATTCTTTAACAATAAATCGTAGAGATCTTTCTATATCTATATCTTCCTTCTTTTTCACAACTCTAATATGCCATTAAAAGGCTATACCATGATTAATTTAACCAGTTCCCTCCTGATGGATGCTTAACTTGTTTCCATTCTTGTTACAGATAGTGCAGCAAAGAATGATCTTTTCATGAGTGCAGGAATATCAGTGGAACACATTTCTAGAAGTAAGACCATTGGGTCAAGAGGTAAATGCATTTACAACTTGCACGGATATTTGCTCCTTCCCTTTGAATCTGGTTTCTGGGAGGCACATTCAGGCTGACACTTGACACTTCATTTCTCTAGAGATTCCTGTCACCAGCCACTGAGCTGAGAGAATGTGATCAGAGCCCAGCCTTGGTGCAGTATATTGGAACCTGCCAAGGTAGAAATTATAGTCCTTCTAGATTCCTCATGTCTTTGTCAGCTATGGGTGGTGTATCTGTGCTTTGTTCTCTTGTAGACCAGAGAACTAGAGCTGTGAGTTCTGAAATGTAGTCCATCAGCTGTCAGATGGAGAATAGAGGCTCTCTGGCTGCCATAGGTTGGTGGTGACACACAAGTGAACTTGATGTATATGACAGAGCTGCAGAAATGGTGGGATTCAGAGCTGGGGCTCTGTCCTCAGATGATTTGGATTTGATTTCTGGCTCCATCTTTTCTTAACTTTGTGACCTTGGGTGGGTGTTTAATTCTTTGAAAAGACCTGAATTTTTTCTGTAAAATGGGAAAGAACAACAGATTTGTTGTGAGGATTCTAGATTAGCTAAAACATTGTGTACAGTAAATGACACAAAGTACTCAATAGGTGCTAAATGATCTGGATGAGTCAGCAAGCATGGTTTGCTCTTTCAGTTGGTGTTATGCCTGGTCTTAAAATTCTCTTCATGCAAATTGTGGTTAAATGATGTTTATAGGCCACCAGAAAATTCCTCGTTCTTGTCACATCTAACCCTCTGATCAACTGTTTGATAACAGACTGATCTGGGACAGTACTCGTATATTTCAAGTGAAGGCTTTTTGTTTGAGAGTCATCAGCTCCAACATGAAATAAACTTAAAATCCAAAAGGATGATAAATTTATAAGCAATTGTTCCTTCCATCTTTTAAGCTGCTTTTCAATTTAGCCAAACCAAGAGAGATTCATGCTGTCAGTGCAACACAGAGGAAAATCGAGGACAACACTGTTTAAAAATTAAAAAAATTATTTTAGTTATTTTTTTTCCATTTTATTTATTTTTTCAGCGTAACAGTATTCATTCTTTTTGCACAACACCAAGTGCTCCATGCAAAACGTGCCCTCCCCATTACCCACCACTTGTTCCCCCAACCTCCCACCCCTGACCCTTCAAAACCCTCAGGTTGTTTTTCAGAGTCCATAGTCTCTTATGGTTCGCCTCCCCTCCCCAATGTCCATAGCCCGCTCCCCCTCTCCCAATCCCACCTCCCCCCAGCAACCCCCAGTTTGTTTTGTGAGATTAAGAGTCATTTATGGTTTGTCTCCCTCCCAATCCCATCTTGTTTCATTTATTCTTCTCCTATCCCCCTACCCCCCCATGTTGCTTCTCCATGTCCTCATATCAGGGAGATCATATGATAGTTGTCTTTCTCCGATTGACTTATTTCACTAAGCATGATACGCTCTAGTTCCATCCACGTCGTCACAAATGGCAAGATTTCATTTCTTTTGATGGCTGCATAGTATTCCATTGTGTATATATACCACCTCTTCTTTATCCATTCATCTGTTGATGGACATCTAGGTTCTTTCCATAGTCTGGCTATTGTAGACATTGCTGCTATAAACATTCGGGTACACGTGCCCCTTCGGATCACTATGTTTGTATCTTTAGGGTAAATACCCAGTAGTGCAATTGCTGGGTCAGAGGGTAGTTCTATTTTCAACATTTTGAGGAACCTCCATGCTGTTTTCCAGAGTGGTTGGACCAGCTTGCATTCCCACCAACAGTGGAGGAGGGTTCCCCTTTCTCCACATCCTCGCCAGCATCTGTCATTTCCTGACTTGTTAATTTTAGCCATTCTGACTGGTGTGAGGTGATATCTCATTGTGGTTTTGATTTGTATTTCTCTGATGCCGAGTGACGTGGAGCACTTTTTCATGTGTCTGTTGGCCATCTGGATGTCTTCTTTGCAGAAATGTCTGTTCATGTCCTCTGCCCATTTCTTGATTGGATTGTTTGTTCTTTGGGTGTTGAGTTTGCTAAGTTCCTTATAGATTTTGGATACTAGCCCTTTATCTGATATGTCGTTTGCAAATATCTTCTCCCATTCTGTCAGCTGTCTTTTGGTTTTGTTAACTGTTTCCTTTGCTGTGCAAAAGCTTTTGATCTTGATGAAATCCCAATAGTTCATTTTTGCCCTTGCTTCCCTTGCCTTTGCCGTTGTTCCTAGGAAGATGTTGCTGCGGCTGAGGTCGAAGAGGTTGCTGCCTGCATTCTCCTCAAGGATTTTGATGGATTCCTTTCTCACATTGAGGTCCTTCATCCATTTGGAGTCTATTTTCGTGTGTGGTGTAAGGAAGTGGTCCAATTTCATTTTTCTGCATGTGGCTGTCCAATTTTCCCAGCACCATTTATTGAAGAGGCTGTCTTTTTTCCATTGGACATTCTTTCCTGCTTTGTCGAAGATGAGTTGGCCATAGAGTTGAGGGTCGATTTCTGGGCTCTCTATTCTGTTCCACTGATCTATGTGTCTGTTTTTGTGCCAGTACCATGCTGTCTTGATGATGACAGCTTTGTAATAGAGCTTGAAGTCCGGAATTGTGATGCCACCAACTTTGGCTTTGTTCTTCAATATTCCTTTGGCTATTCGAGGTCTTTTCTGGTTCCATATAAATTTTAGGATTATTTGTTCCATTTCTTTGAAAAAAATGGATGGTATTTTGATAGGGATTGCATTAAATGTGTAGATTGCTTTAGGTAGCATAGACATTTTCACAATATTTATTCTTCCAATCCAGGAGCATGGAACATTTTTCCATTTTTTTGTGTCTTCCTCAATTTCTTTCATGAGTACTTTATAATTTTCTGTGTATAGATTCTTAGTCTCTTTGGTTAGGTTTATTCCTAGGTATCTTATAGTTTTGGGTACAATTGTGAATGGGATTGACTCCTTAATTTCTCTTTCTTCAGTCTTGTTGTTGGTGTACAGAAATGCAACTGATTTCTGTGCATTGATTTTATATCCTGACACTTTACTGAATTCCTGGACAAGTTCTAGCAGTTTTGGAGTGGAGTCTTTTGGGTTTTCCACATATAGTATCATATCATCTGCGAAGAGTGATAGTTTGACTTCTTCTTTACCAATTTGGATGCCTTTAATTTCTTTTTGTTGTCTGATTGCTGAGGCTAGGACTTCTAATACTATGTTGAATAGCAGTGGTGATAATGGACATACCTGCCGTGTTCCTGACCTTAGCGGAAAAGCTTTCAGTTTTTCTCCATTGAGAATGATATTTGCGGTGGGTTTTTCATAGATGGCTTTGATAATATTGAGGTATGTGCCCTCTATCCCTACACTTTGAAGAGTTTTGATCAGGAAGGGATGCTGTACTTTGTCAAATGCTTTTTCAGCATCTATTGAGAGTATCATATGGTTCTTGTTCTTTCTTTTATTAATGTGTTCTATCACATTGATTGATTTGCAGATGTTGAACCAACCCTGCAGCCCTGGAATAAATCCCACTTGATCGTGGTGAATAATCCTTTTAATGTACTGTTGAATCCTATTGGCTAGTATTTTGGCGAGAATTTTTGCGTCTGTGTTCATCAAGGATATTGGTCTGTAGTTCTCTTTTTTGGTGGGATCCTTGTCTGGTTTTGGGATCAAGGTGATGCTGGCCTCATAGAATGAGTTTGGAAGTTTTCCTTCCATTTCTATTTTTTGGAACAGTTTTAGGAGAATAGGAATGAGTTCTTCTTTAAATGTTTGGTAGAATTCCCCTGGGAAGCCATCTGGCCCTGGGCTTTTGTTTGTTTGGAGATTTTTGATGACTGTTTCAATCTCCTTACTGGTTATGGGCCTGTTCAGGTTTTCTATTTCTTCCTGGTTCAGTTGTGGTAGTTTATATGTCTCTAGGAATGCATCCATTTCTTCCAGATTGTCCAATTTGTTGGCGTAGAGTTGCTCATAGTATGTTCTTATAATTGTCTGTATTTCTTTGGTGTTAGTTGTGATCTCTCCTCTTTCATTCATGATTTTATTGATTTGGGTCCTTTCTCTTTTCTTTTTGATGAGTCTGGCCAGGGGTTTATCAATCCTATTGATTCTTTCAAAGAACCAGCTCCTAGTTTCATTGATTTTTTCTATTGTTTTTTTGGTTTCTATTTCATTGATTTCTGCTCTGATCTTTATGATTTCTCTTCTCCTGCTGGGTTTAGGGTTTCTTTCTTGTTCTTTCTCCAGCTCCTTTACGCGTAGGGTTAGGTTGTGTACTTGAGACCTTTCTTGTTTCTTGAGAAAGGCTTGTACCGCTATATATTTTCCTCTCAGGACTGCCTTTGCTGTGTCCCACAGATTTTGAACTGTTGTGTTTTCATTATCATTTGTTTCCATGAATTTTTTCAATTCTTCTTTAATTTCCTGGTTAGCCCATTCATTCTTTAGAAGGATGCTGTTTAGTCTCCATGTATTTGGGTTCTTTCCAGCTTTCGTCTTGTGATTGAGTTCTAGCATCAGAGCATTGTGGTCTGAAAATATGCAGGGAATAATCCTAATCTTTTGATACCGGTTGAGACCTGATTTGTGACCCAGGATGTGATCTATTCTGGAGAAGGTTCCATGTGCACTAGAGAAGAATGTGTATTCTGTTGCTTTGGGATGAAATGTTCTGAATATATCTGTGATGTCCATCTGGTCCAGTGTGTCATTTAAGGCCTTTATTTCCTTGTTGATCTTTTGCTTGGATGATCTGTCCATTTCAGTGAGGGGAGTGTTCAAGTCCCCTACTATTATTGTATTATTATTGATGTGTTTCTTTGATTTTGTTATTAATTGGTTGATATAGTTGGCTGCTCCCACGTTAGGGGCATAGATATTTAAAATTGTTAGATCTTCTTGTTGGACAGACCCTTTGAGTAGGATATAGTGTCCTTCCTCATCTCTTATTATAGTCTTTGGCTTAAAATCTAATTGATCTGATATAAGGATTGCCACCCCAGCTTTCTTCTGATGCCCATTAGCATGGTAAATTGTTTTCCACCCCCTCACTTTCAATCTGGAGGTGTCTTCGCGTCTAAAATGAGTTTCTTGTAGGCAACATACTGATGGGTTTTGTTTTTTTATCCATTCTGATACCCTGTGTCTTTTGATTGGGGCATTTAGCCCATTAACATTCAGGGTAACTATTGAGAGATATGAATTTAGTGCCATTAGTAGCCTGTAAGGTGACTGTTACTGTATATTGTCTCTGTACCTTTCTGATCTACTACTTTTAGGCTCTCTCTTTGCTTAGAGGACCCCTTTCAATATTTCCTGGAGACCTGGTTTGGTGTTTGCAAATTCTTTCAGTTTTTGTTTGTCCTGGAAGCTTTTGATCTCTCCTTCTATTTTCAATGATAGCCTAGCTGGATAGAGTATTCTTGGCTGCATGTTTTTCTCGTTGAGTGCTCTGAATATATCATGCCAGCTCTTCCTGGCCTGCCAGGTCTCTGTGGATAAGTCTGCCGCCAATCTAATATTTTTACCATTGTATGTTACAGACTTCTTTTCTCGGGCTGCTTTCAGGATTTTCTCTTTGTCACTAAGACTTGTCAATTTTACTATTAGGTGATGGGGTGTGGACCTATTCTTGTTGACTTTGAGGGGGGTTCTCTGCATCTCCTGGATTTTGATGCTTGTTCCCTTTGCCATATTAGGGAAATTCTCTCCAATGATTCTCTCCAATAGACCTTCTGCTCCCCTCTCTGTTTCTTCTTCTTCTGGAATCCCAATTATTCTAATGTTGTTTCGTCTGATGGTGTCACTTATCTCTCGAATTCTCCCCTCATGGTCCAGTAGCTGTTTGTCCCTCTTTTGCTCGGCTTCCTTATTCTCTGTCATTTGGTCTTCTATATCACTAATTCTTTCTTCTGCCTCATTTATCCTAGCAGTGAGAGCCTCCATTTTTGATTGCACCTCATTAATAGCTTTTTTGATTTCAACTTGGTTAGATTTTAGTTCTTTAATTTCTCCAGAAAGGGCTTTAATATCTCCAGAGAGGGTTTCTCTAATATCTTCCATGCCTTTTTCGAGCCCGGCTAGAATGTTCAGAATCGTCATTCTGAACTCTTGATCTGACATAGTACCCATGTCTGTGTTGATTAGGTCCCTAGCCTTCGGTACTGTCTCTTGTTCTTTTGTTTGTGGTGATTTTTTCCGCCTTGTCATTTTGTCCAGATAAGAGGATATGAAGGAGCAAATAAACTACTAATAGGGTGGCAAAGACCCCGGAAAAATGCGCTGTAACCAAATCAGAAGAGACCCCAAATTGTGGGGGGGAGAAAGGGGATAAAAAACAGGTTCTGGAAAAAAAAAGAAAAAAAAAAAAGAAAAGAAAAAAATTTAAAAAATAAAACAAATAAAAAAATATAAAAAAGAAAGAAAAAATATATATATTTAGATGAACTAGTCAAAAAACGTTAAAAAAGAAAAGGGTAAAAGTTTTAAAAAAATTTAGCAGAAGAAGAAAAAAGAAAAAAGAAAAAAAATTGAAAAAAGAAAAAAAAATTGAAGTAGCCGCAAGACTAAAGAATCATGGGGAGAAAGCCATGAGTTCCGTGCTTTGCTTTCTCCTCCTCTGGAATTGCTCTGCTGTCTTAGGAATTGAATCTGCTTTCTCCTTGATAGATGAACTTCGTCCTGGCTGGATATTTTGTTGATCTTCTGGGGGAGGGGCCTGTTGTAGTGATTCTCAAGTGTCTTTGCCCGAGGCGGGATTGCACCGCCCTTACCGGCGGCCGGACTAAGTAATCGGCTCGGGTTCGCTTTTGGGAGCTTCTGTTCCCTGAACGCTTTCCGTAGAGTTCTGGAGGACGGGAATGAAAATGGCGGCCTCCCAGTCTCCAGCCCAGAGGAGCCGAGAGCCTGGGGCCCCACTCCTCAGTGCGCCCCCAGAGGACAGCACCCAATCACTCCCGTATCCCCAGCCTCTAGCCGCGCTCCGAGCTCACCCAGCCCGCGACCAGTTCAAGGTAACCCCGAGCTGAGAGTTCAGTCCTCGGCTCTGTCTTTGCAGCCGGTTTCTCCGTTCTAATACCTGCAAGCTCTCCGACACTCTGACACCCCCGATCCTTCTGTGACCTTGCGGGGCCTGGGGCCACGCTGGCCCCGCGTGGGCTTCACCCCGGTTTAGCCCCTGGAGCAATGTCCCTCAGTGGAACAGACTTTTAAAAAGTCCTGATTTTGTGCTCCGTTGCTCCGCCGCTTGCCGGGAGCCGGCCCCTCCCCCCGCGGTCTATCTTCCCGTCGTTTTAGATTCACTTCTCCGCCAGTCCTACCTTTCAGAAAGTGGTTGATTTTCTGTTTCTAGAGTTGCTGTTCTTCTTCTCTTCGCTCTCCCGTTGGATTTGTAGGTGTTTGCA
Organism: Meles meles; assembly: GCF_922984935.1. Taxonomy (NCBI): domain Eukaryota; kingdom Metazoa; phylum Chordata; class Mammalia; order Carnivora; family Mustelidae; genus Meles; species Meles meles. The sequence continues at coordinate 29,408,376 of NC_060069.1, read as the reverse complement.
ATGTTTAGATAAGCTATTGAGCTGATCTCCTGCTACCTGATGTAGTCTCAGCCTGCTACTTCTCCGCCATCTTGACTCCCACCTATTTTAGTTATTTTTATTGTATTTTATTTTTTATCATTACTACTCTAACTTATTATTTTATTTTATAAATTTTTTTATTGTGTTATGTTAGTCACCATGAAATACATCATTAGTTTTGATGCAGTGTTCCAAGATTCCTTGTTTATGTACAGCACTACTAGGTGTTGTGTATTTTAGTTATTCTTTAAAAAAGATTTTACTTATTTACTTGAGAGAGAGCAAGAGTGAGAGAGCACAAACAGGGGGAGCTACAGAAGGAGAGGGAGAAATAGACTCTCTGCTGAGCCAAGAGCCCTACTTAAGGCTCACTCCGAGGACTCCAGGATCATGACTTGAGCCAAAGGCAGGTGCTTAACCCGCTGAGCACCCAGGTACCCCTTATTTTTATTTTTTATTACATAGGATCCGCACCCAGTATGGAGCCCAATGTGAGGCTTGAACTCATGACCCTGAGATTAAGACCTGAGCTGAGATCAAGAGTCAGACACTTAGCTGAGTGAGCCACTCAGGCGCCCCATGGACAAAACAGTTTTTAACACATATGCTCACTTAGACAGTGGGCCTTATAGATTGGTATCCACAGTGGATGATCTGGTGCAGTTATATTCTGAGGGCCATGTGGTTTTCACAGAGTAGATATAACCTTAGGTTCTAATTGAAGATCATCTTTTTTTTTTTAAAGATTTTATTTATTTATTTGACAGATAGCGATCACAAGTAGGGAGAGAGTCAGGCAGAGAGAGAGAGAGGAGGAAACAGGCTCCCTGCCAAGCAGAGAGCCCGATGTGGGGCTCGATCCCAGGACCCTGGGATCATGACCTGAGGGAAAGGCAGAGGCTTTAACCCACTGAGCCACCCAGGCGCCCCGAAGATCATCTTTTTATCCTCAAAATTTAACTTAAAATTTTTTTATTAGTTTCATAGGTAGAACCTAATGATTCATCAGTTGCATATAACACCCAGCGCTCATTACATGGTGCCCTCCTTAATGCCTATCATGCTGTTACCCTTTCCCCCCACAACCTCCCTTCAGCAACCCTCCATTTGTTTCTTAGAGTTCAGTGTCTCTTATCATTTGCCTCCCTCTCAGTTTGCATCTTATTTTATTTTCCTTTCCTTTCCCTTATGTTCATCTGTTTTGTTTCTTAACTCAGAATTTAAATTTTAAGTGTGCTTTAGGCGCAGGAGGTGCTCAATAAATATTGAATGAATGAATGAATGAATGAGCCAATAGAGAAAGCCTGTTAATAAGAAATAGGTTGAAGAAGTAAATCCATGCTTTTGGAAAGTATCAGTTTTCATTTTACTATCGGATTTACTTCATGTGTTATTACTTCCTCCACCAAGAGATGGTTTTACTCAATAATCAGTACTTATTGTGTGAAGGCCTAGTGTAAGGGGCTGGTGGGCATATGGGGTCACCAACTCTCTATGTTGCTCTTTAAATCTTAAAGTAGAAGATATCTTATTCTGGCAGGAACTGGGATGTCACAAGTTGTCTGATTCTGTAACAACTTTGCTCCAGAATCTGTACTGCCTTTAGAAAATGCAGTTTTGCGTATTTTCTACCTATTATGATCTTGGTGTAAAAACATCACCAAATAGGAACGTGAGGGAAACACAGGATGTCCCACTAGTAATTCAGGCATTGTGTCTGAGCTCAGACATCTTACCACCATTGGACATCCCACATCACTATGGAGAGGAGGATAGAAAGGGAACGAACCAGGCTGCTGCTCCAGGGACTCACCCAGTTCCAGTGGCCTCTGCCCTGACCCTAAGACCTAGCCCTACTACCTGCTATTATGTTGTTAACAGTTAAAGGCAGCCCTGTCCTCTTTTTTTTTTGACGATTTTATTCATTTATTTATTTGAGAGAGAGAAAGAGAGTGGAGGGAGAGGAGCAGGGGGAGAGGGACAAGCAGACTCCCTGCTGATAGTGCAGAGCCCTGTCTCACGACACAGAGATCATGACTTGAGCTGAAACTAAGAGTTGGACGCTTAACCAACTGAACCCCCAGGTGCCCCCCAGCTCAGTCCTTTTGAAGGCAATGGCCTACTCACTTTTTGAGAGAAGACATCAGTGTGTTCTTGGTTACCAACTGACTTCTGACCTTGGCCACGTGGTAGGACTTGGCAAATTGGATCTAAGCACATATGATAGAGTGTGATCTGCACTAAATGTGTCAGGAAGTGAGCACCTACTTTCATATTTATAACTATTATGTTTTCTATTTAAATGCAAACATGTAAGTATGTATTTTCTCTCTCTTTTTAAAAAAGATTCGAGAGAGAGGGAGAGAGAGCACGAGAGGGGAGAAGGTTAGAGGGAGAAGCTGACTCTCAGTGGAGCTGGAAGCCCAATGTGGGACTCGATTCTGGGTCTCCAGGATCATGACCTGAGCTGAAGACAGTCGCTTAAGCAACTGAGCCAGCCAGGCACGCTCTCTTTTATTTTTTTATTATTTTTAAAATATTCTATTTTATTATTTATTTATTTATTTATTTTTTAAAGAAGAGTTTTTTTTTAAGATTTTATTTGTTTATTTGACAGACAGAGATCACACGTAGTCAGAGAGGCAGGCAGAGAGAGAGGAGGAAGCAGGCTCCCCGTGGAGCAGAGAGCCCGATGCGGGGCTCGATCCCAGGACCCTGGGATCATGACCTGAACTGAAGGCAGGGGCTTAACCCACTGAGCCACCCAGGTGCCCCTATTTTATTATTTTTAAATTATTACTTTACTTTATTATTTAAAAATTTTATTATTTAAAAATTATTTAAGATACTTATTTTATTATTTTTCTTATTGTCCTTAGGCTAGAAAGCATGCAAAACCAATTTTTTTGATTTGTAAAATCCCTGTAAAGATGACTGATTAAAGACCCCACTCCACTGCCTTCAGTAGTAGGCATTTTCCTCTAATAGTAGGGAAAGAACAGGTGGAAGGCTATGGTGAATTCTACCAGTACCTGCATACACATCTCTGCTGCAAAGGGAAGTGAACAACCATTTCTTATTGAGAATTGACTGTACCAGCCATGTGTGCTATGTTCTTTACCTATATAAGCTTAGTTCTTACAAAATCCTGTAATGGGATTAGTCTCTCATTTTATGGATGAGGAAACCAAGGCTCAGAGTCACTGGTGCATAACAGACCACTTAGCTTTGAGTGATGAAGAGATGTTGATTCCTTCATGGGGTCCATCATCAAAGGCAGATACTGGGAACTATGGGCCAGATCTGGTTTGCTTTATATACAGTGCTTACAAACCACCGAAGTTAATTTATTACACTTAAAATCCAGGAAATTTCACACAAAAATCTAGGCTTTGAGTTTCTCTTGAAGAACATCGATTGTATGGTACTATTGGCTGAATAACTGCTCTTCTCTCAAGGGGGGGAACCTCCCTAGGTCACCACAATCCCTATTTGGTCCACTTTATTAATTTATATCCTCTCCCTAGCCCCTTAGCCATTTGAGTTTGATGCCTTTGATCTAGATTTCTCTGTGAGTAATGGTAAGGTGTGTGATGGGTGTGGAAGTAGAGGAGAAGGCAGAGGTGTGAGGGATAAAGAGTGATATGGCAGAAGTATTGTAGGATATTCTGGAAGCGGCTCAACATTTCCAATCTGTTTTAACCATTTTGAATTTGGGCAGCTTGGGGTCAAATGAAGGGGTTGCACTAGTTGATCTCTTAATTCCCGTCTAGTTCTTAGTTTCTTTTTAGGTTTTACCTCACCTGCAAAGCCGTATTCCTTCCTTGTTGTGAGTGGATTTGTCATAATTGCTTTGGGAAAGTGACTTCATTGCCAAGGTCACCATTGAGCAGTAATCTTGGGTTGATGGTGATCAGCACCAGTAAGTTTACAATTCCAGGATTTCTGCAGTATTCTACAGAAATGGTGTCCATGGAGCTGTGCAACATGCCAGCCATGCTGGTGGCATGTGCTACTGTTCTTGATGGATACGATAGTTAAGAGATTTTCCTTGGGAGCCGTCAAATGTAGGCCAATGAGGTAAACGTAGACTTGGAAAAGTTATATAGGCAATTACAAAATGAGTTAGTCACATTTATGGAGTGCTGGAATAGCATATATGAAAAAGTGCATGAAGCAAGAGTGGTGTTTCAAATTTAGATAGGAAGAGATTGAAAGCTGTCACATTGCTGCTCACTCTGGAACGTTATCATGAAAGACGCCTATGTTTATAAGATGATTTACAGTGAAGGGAAGCTGCCAGATGGGCTAGTGTGAAAAATATGAATGAAAGAATAGAAGAAAAGCAATATTTTCAGGGAAAGAGACATTTTCTAAGGATTTTTCCTTTCATATTAAAAAAAAAACTTAGATGGAGCATTTCTTTTGGCATGAAGACAAATATTCTGAAAAAATTGATTGCTACCTCATCTTTAATGCCTCTAAGTAATTTAAAAATCTACACACTAGAGGGAAATGCAAATCAAAACTACAATAAGATTTATACCCATCAGAATGGCTAAAATGAAAAAAAGAAGAAAGAACAAATGTTGGTGAGATGTGGAGAAAAAGGAGCCTTCATAGACTGTTGGTAGGAATGCAGACTGGTGCAGCTATTATGGAAAATGGTGTGGAGAGTCCTTAAAAAGTTAAAACTGGAAACACCCTATGATCCAGCAAGCACACTACTGGGTATTTACCGAAAGAATACAAAAATGTTAATTTAAAGAGATACATGTGGGGCGCCTGGGTGGTTCAGTGGGTTAAAGCCTCTGCCTTCGGCTCAGGTCATGATCCCAGGGTCCTGGGATCGAGCCCCGCATCGGGCTCTCTGCTCAGCAGGGAGCCTGCTTCCTCCTCTCTCTCTCTGCCTGCCTCTATGCCTACTTGTGATTTCTGTCTGTCAAATAAATGAATAAAATCTTAAAAAAAAAAAAAAAGAGAGATACATGCTCCCTGATTTGTAATAGCCCAATATGAAAGCAGCCCAAGTTTCCATCAATTGATGAATGGATAAGGAAGATGTGATATAACACACACACACACACACACACACACACACACACAATGGAATAGTATTCAGCCACAAAAAGAATGAAATCTTTCCATTTGCAATAACATGGATGGAGCGGGAGAGTATAATGCTAAGCAAAATAAGTCAGTCAGAGAAAGACAAATACCATATGATTTCTCTCATATGTGGAATTTAAGAAACAATACAAGCAAAGGGAAAAAAAAGAGAGAGCAAGAGACAAACCAAGAAATAGACTCAACCATAGAGAACAAATCAATGGATCAATGGGTGCCAGAGGAGGGCAATGGGGGGATGGGTGAAATAGGTGATGGGGTTTAAAGGTACATGTTTCATGATGAGCTCTGAGTAATGTATAGAATTGCTGAATCACTATGGGGCTCCTGGGTAGCTCAGTCAGTTAAGTATTCTGTTAAGTGGTTAAGCGTTTGCCTTCGGCTCAGGTCATGATCTCAGGGTCCTGGGATGGAGCCCCTATCGGGCTCCCTGCTCAGTGGGGAATCTGCTTCTTCCTCTACCCCTGCCCCCTGCTTGTATCCTCTCTCTTTCTCAAATAAATAAAATCTTAAAAAAAGGATTGCGGGGCGCCTGGGTGGCTCAGTGGATTAAGCCGCTGCCTTCGGCTCAGGTCATGGTCTCAGGGTCCTGGGATCGAGCCCCGCATCGGGCTCTCTGCTCCGCAGGGAGCCTGCTTCCCCCTCTCTCTCTGCCTGCTGCTCTACTTGTGATCTCTCTCTCTCTCTCTCTCTCTGTCAAATAAATAAAAAAAAAAAAAGGATTGCTGCATCACTATATTGTATACGTGAAACTAATATAACAGTATATGTTAACAATCCTGGAATTAAAGTACCAAACTTAATAAAAAATCTCCACACTTGGAAGATTTTAATATCACATTGACATGTATTTTATGCTAGTCAAATTTTCCTTTTTTACCAGCTCAGATGAAAATCACAATCCCCCTCCCCCTTATTTTTGAAAATCTCAATGCATTTCTAATTTCAAGTACAAGAGAGAGCGAAGTCAAGGACTTTATAAAGAAACAGGAAGAATTAAGCTTTCAGCTAATTTATTCAGTGTTTTAGGGCCCAGTTGACTCAGTGGGTCACATTAAAAAATGAACAATCTGCTTAGCATTTGCTTTCGCAACACGAGTTTTTAGATGCTCAGACCCTGGGGCATTTGTGCTCGTCTAGTGAGTAGGTGCATCTTAGGATTTTGTCAGACAAATTTCTCCCATAACATGTCAGTGGGAATCTTGTATAACACTGTCTAACCTCTTCCTTTCTCATGGGTTCCTGGTTCTGCCATCTTCTGCTTGTTATAAAAGAATCAGCCATCTTTTGATCTATATACAAAGCCAAAAAGCACAACAGTGGAGGATAATGAATCCTAAAGAAAACTTGAGTTTTTAAATTATCAGTGTCCCATCCTATTCCCTCAGAATTTACCTCCGTAAGACAAAGACTGCTTCTGTGACATCTGTGAATCTCTGCCCAACAGATTTTTATATGGCCCTGGGCATACACAGCCTGTATGCAAGGCAAGCCAAAAGACTGGTGTTCTGGAAGAGGCAGTCAACTAATCATTATAGTAGGTGGATAATTACCCCAAATTCTCATGTCTTCAGAAGGATAACTCTGATGTTTGTGTCCTACACTGTCTCCTGGAGGTCCCATCAAGCCTGAGCTACAGCTGTCCCAGTAGGAACTTGTTGGATAACATGTTGGCTGCCTTCTCTTCCTTGCCTCACTCCCCCACTCAGCTGGTGTTCCCCAGATCACCTCCTGAATCAGCTATTTGCATTAGAATCTTTGTAACAGGACCTGCTTTAGGGAAATCCAACTAAAAGATTTGTTGAAAGGATAAAGGGGAAGCTCCAGAAGAAGCAGGGACTGATGAGCACTATGGCTGTGAAAGAGACTGGGAAAAGTTAAAAGAGGTAACCACCAGAATCCAGTTGATTTTCTAGCTTGGGTGTGGGTTTTACATTCACCCATATTAACCCTTTTCTTGTTAGATTTATTTATTTCCAGTTACTGGAGTTCTTTTGACTCCTGATTCTTTCACCTTACTCCTGCTGCTCTGTAAAGCTTCACTCTCCCCACAGTTTTCCTCGGGACCTTATCTCTATCCTCATCCAAGACACTGGCACAGTTCTTAACCAGAAGTGAAGTTAAGAATCTGGGCAGAAAATCACGTGACTGGTGCCACTACTTCCTTTTATCTTAGGAGTCGTTGGATAGCAAGGAGAGAAAGTGACTCAAAGCAGCATAAGAGGAGGGCTTATTTTAAGCACTCTGGGAAATCTCATATACTCTCATTTCTTTCTTCCATCTGGATCCTCATAGTTTCCTATTTCTGCTATAGCAGATGCTGCACCTGCCAGCCCATGCAGACTTGGATTTCTGCTCATTTGCTGAGGCTCACAGTGAGTTATCATGACTGCCCTCAAGGATTTCCCTCAGACCCCAAGACCACTTGGCTTTCCAGCTCTGCTGGCATGTTCACATGCCCTTTGGATCGACCCACTTTGGTACAAGTGTTCACATCTGTTTCAACCATCTGTGGCCAAAGGCAAAATCAAATTATATAATGAGCTGCCCCTTTAAGATTTTGAGTGGGACAGTTACTTCATGTTGAGGTATAAAGAGAAGAAAATGCTTGCACATATAGTTTAGCTAAAAGCCAAATATGACTCTAGAATTAAGAGGGCATTCATGAGGTAGATTCTGGAGACAGCAACATTTCAGGACCTCGCAACCTTCAAGTGAGGTATGTGGTACCCACAGAAGACAGCCAAGTCTATATTAATATCTACTGGGAACCTACTTTTATTAGGAAGGCACTTATTTATTCATTACTGGGGAAACCCAACAATTTCCTATAGTTCTATTCTGATTTTAATTAGAATATTAATCAGCTATGCCCTGCACAATTTTGACTAAAAATCCACAATGCAATATACTAAAATTCCTAGGAACAGAGCCAATTTAATTTGTATTAGATATTTTGCCCCAGGTTAGCATTAGGAACTTATTATTGCATGTCTCATGCAGCTATTATTATTATAAATGTGCATATTGTGCAAATTAAAATCGTATTTTATTCAGGGAAAAACTCCTCTGTTTTCTTGAGTCCTAGTGACTGTGTCTGTGTTCCTGGGAATTCAGTACTTGTGACATCTCTCATGGTAGATCTAGCGAAGAAATGCCTCTGGGACACTCATCCACTTACGATTTCTGGAAGGACATAACTTGCACTACGGGGGAGGAGGACCAGATGATGGCCATCACTGTGTCTTTGATCAAGGAGATTTCAGCACATACAATAGTGTATGATAAATATTGTGATGGGGAAGTGCAGGATGCAATGGTATACTTGGTGGGGTATACTTGTCAAGGGAGTAAGGAAAGGCCTCCTGGAGGCTAGGATGTATAAGCCCAAACCTGACAATTTAATAGAAGTTAAAAAAGGGAAGAGAGAGTAGGGTATGGGAAGAATGAACTTAAGTTCAGTTTGGCTGCTTTATAAAGGGTGCAGTAAGGATTGGCAAGGCCAGAACTGGAGAGTCAGAGTGGAGCCAGGCAATGGAGAATTTTGAAGTCATGTGGAATTTACTGTAAGGAACAATGGGAAGCCAATGAGGCTTTTAGTAGAGGAATAGTAGTATGAGGTTTGCATTTTAGTAGAATCCCTCTCTCTAAGAAGTAGAGCATGAGTTGGAAGAAAGTTACAGTAGAAGAAGAGACATTAGTTAGGAAATCATTTCCATGATACAGGCAAGAGAAGATCGTGACTGGGATATGGGTATATCTATGGAAATGGAGAGAAGTGGGTGGATGGAGGGATAATTTGGGAGGTGAAATTCATAGGTGCTGATGATTGATTACAAGTGCAGGTGAGAAGGAGTGATAGATCAGGGGAGAATTCCAGGTTTGCTTGAAACATCTTGTTGGATGATGGTTTCATTTAATGAGGTAAGAAATATGGGAAGAGAAACATTTTTAATTTTTGGTAGGGATTGGGGCTGGGGAGAGGAAAGGTGATGAGTTCAAATTTGAACGCATTGAGTTTGAAGGACTGGAAGACCCATAGGTGGTGCTGTGTTGGATGTGGGTGGACATATGGACCTGCTGTTTAGGAAAAGAGACCTGGAGGGAGATGAAGACTGAGAATTCTTAACATAGAATGGTCTTTGAAGCCATGTTTTATATTGGAGTATTCCAAGAAAGCATATCTCACTTGAGAAGAAAAGAAGTTGCAAGATAGAGCCTTGAGCAACAACCTGAGGGTGGGGAGAAGAGGAACATGTAAAGGAGACTGAGAAGAAGTGTGCAGGGTGGCCGAGGGGGAACCAGGAATCACTGGAGTCACCTGTGCTGAGGGATTTGTTATGGAATTGAGAGGGCAGAGTCAACCATTTCAAATGTTGCTAAGGGCTCAAATAAGATGGTGCCAGAGAGCTGAATTCAATCCCATATGCCTATAACCTCAGAGTCCAGTAGCCAAAGGTTTTAGCCTCCACTTACCACTGCATACTTATATGCAGTTTCTTGTCCTTCTTTTTGAGTTTAAATATATTTTCATCATGGAAAGAAATATACACAGTATCAAGAGGTACTCAGTGTAGTGAGGGGGTTTTGACATGAACTCTCTCTGTTATTTTGACTGGAAATATTCATCCAGAAATATATAGTCATTGTTTTTCTTCACTCATTATTTCACCACCACATAAATGTTCATATTTACTTATAGGAGGTCTCTGGAACAAAGTTAATAATATCACCTGATATGGTAAGCAGAATTCTAAGATGGCCCCTATACTCCTGGCTCCCTGGTGTACATGCTATCCATAATTTGTCCCTTTGAGTGTGAGTGGGACTTTTAAGTATAATGGGATATAAATTCTATCATTATGTTAATAAAAAGGATTTTCCTGTTGTAATTAAGGTCCCTAATCGATCAACTTCAAGTTGATCAAAAGGGAGATTATATGGATGGGCCTAAGGTAATCAATTAAATCTTTGGGATTGAATCCTTCCCCAGGAAGGAAATCTGAGCATTCCCTGACAGAAGAAAATCAAAGCATGAAAGGAATGTCTTTTTCTGGCCTTGAAATGAAAAAAATTTTTATATTTTTTTAATAAAAATTTATAAATTTTTATATTTATTATATATATTTTATATATAATATATATTATATAATATATAGTATAATTATATAAATAAAATATAAAATATAAAATATTTTATATATTTTATAAATTTTATAAAAAATTTATATTGTGGGAGGGCCCATGAAGAGGCTGCGTGGCAAGGACCTGAAGGTGACTTCCAGTCCCTAGATAACAGTCAGCAAGACAAGGGACCCTCAATTCTACAACCATGGGGAGGTGAATTCTGCTACCAGCCATGACATGAGCTTGGAAGAAGAATCTAAGTTCCAGAATGGGATGCTGTCTAACTGACACTTGATACCTTTATACCACCAGCCAGTGCTATTGTGGGATGTCCCGCCTGGTGGACTCTGAGTTCTTTGCCTTGCTCACTGTGTGCTGCATGTACCCTCTTATTGTCATCTCCTCTTCCTAAAGCAGCTGGCTCTGTCCCTGGGTCCCTGGTGACCCCCTGTCACCTGCACAAGTGCAGCCAAGGTCCCAGGTTCCACCAAAGAGTCTGAAGAAAGAGTCAAGTGGCCTCTGATCATTCAGTCCAAGCATGGGCACTGCCTAAGGAAAATCTGCCCCAGCCATGAGCAAAATCCACTGGAAGGAGGGAGGGACAGTGTCATTCATCTAACCCTTTCCTGGCCTCAGTTTCCCCAGGCAAAATGGAGCAAGAATGGTTCTTGATTTGGTCTGAGCTCAAACATGACTGTCCTCTTTCATCTGTGGCCTTCTGGCCAGCTCTTCCCTGCTCTGAGCCTCACACCCTTCACTGGGCTCTGAGCAGCAGGTAGGGAGAGGTAAACAAAAGGGCCCATGGAAGCTACAGGCAAAGAGCCATGTGCAGGTGAGTGACTATTCTTCCAGAATCTAGTTTTATTTGACTCACATTGTTTCTCCCAGGCACCATGAGATTTTGGCAGCACAGTTTAGTGGTTCAGGAGTGTGACTCTGGAACCAGTCATCTGTGCTGGATCTCGGCTCTGCTAATCACCATCAGTGGGAGCTGGGCACGTAGCTCATCCTGCATTTTCCTCACCTGTAAGTGGGTCAGTAATAGAACCATCTCAGTGAGGTGAGGAGTCAGTGGGTTAATACACATAAGGTTTACAAGGTGTCCCCAGTAATAATCCCTGCCTTCTGAAGATGCCACAGAGTGACTGTTGTGGTGAGTGTGGACAGCAGGTGGGGATAGTGGGGATAGTGACCAGGGAGGCACCCAGGAATAGGCTGTTTACTGATCTGGGTGCTAGCTTCACAGGTGTATTCTGTATAAAACTAAATGGTGTGTGGAAGATGTATGCACTTTCTCTAACTGGATCACACCTCCAGAAAAGTGTCTTTTAATTAGTACTTGGGAATTCCAAGTACTGTAAAATTCCTAGGAAAACTCCAGCCTTTCAAAGTCTATGGAATTGCTGAAGTCTAAGCCAAATGTCCAAGGAAGATACCAGGTACTGCTACCTATGTAATGTCTGGGTTGAGGTAGAATAAATTGAAAAATGTACTAAGGTATATATGGGATTTGAAGCTAGGACAGGGCTAGCAATAGGAAACAGGGAAGGGGATGGCATCCAGAGACCCAGGAGGGCAACGGGACCTCTTAGGCTGGATGGCAGGGGTGGGGCTGTGGATTCTTCTCCCCCACTCTCAGGAATCCTTAGTGGCTGCTCCATTGCTCTGCAATGTATGTTCAGAATTCTCTGGAACACAGCACACACCTCAGGGCCCATTGCCTGAGATAGGAGTGAGCTTCAGGTCTCGGATGATGGATGCCCATCTCCTTTCTGAGGAGACTGAGATGTGAATGTGGTTGGGCCCCTACCTCTTCACCCTCCATCGTACAGTGAAGGATTGCTACTAGTCTTCAGAATAAAGGGAACATCAGCCAGGTAGAGGGAGCCATGGCTCAGCCCCAGCTGAAGATCGACACTTCATTTTCCCATTCTTCCTCACACTTTTCTAAATCAATTTTTTGGCTCAGAGAGACACACCTGAGGGTGTCCAGGAAACATCTGGAAAAAAATATCATCCCAGGGGTGTCTGGGTGGCTTAGTCAGTTAAGGGTCTGGTTTTGGCTCAGGTCATGAGATGAAGTCCCGCGTTGGGCTCCATGCCACCTCTGCCACTCTCCCTGCTCTCTCTAAAATAAATAAATAAATCTTAAAAAATATATATATATAATCCCAAACACAGGGATTCAATGGTCACCAACTGAGTTATTAAAAGTGTTCAGGATACCTGCAGAAGAATGTTTGTGTATCTCTCCTTTCCCTCTGTGGCACCTCAAGATGAGTTTCTTTTCTGGGTCAGGCCCTACCTGGAGAGTGTCACTGAGCTTTGGAAGGCCTCTGATGGCAGGACAGAACCCTCAGCATGTCCTTGACAGAGCCCTCAGTTTCCTTGGGGAACAGGATTCTAGCCCATGCAGTACCCAGCAAGTGTAGGTCTGAGACTTGGTGCTTTCTTCAGCTGAGGGGCTACCAATCAAAATAACAATTGAGGATATGATAATTAATTAATTAGTTAGTTAATCAATAAATAAAGCCATCCTCCCTTGCATCTGTCAGTGTCAGAAAAATAGAAATATTGTTATCCACTTTAAAAGTGAAAAACTTGGAAAGAACTCAGCTCTGTTGACTCGTTGTAGAACAGCGTACTATCCACACATTATGTTCACAAATTGCCCAGAAAAAGCAGTGAGATAGTTCCAGTCCCTCTCTCAAGTCTTTCAGTATCAACACAGGGATGATAATGGGCAGCCTGGAGACTGGCCATGAGGACTGAGGCGGCACAGGATCTGATTTCTCTTCAGAAAAAGTTGATTCATCTCTTCCTTCTTTTCTGTACCCTATGATCTTCTCCAACCTACATTTTACTTGGAGTCCCAAATGAAACAGTCCCTTGCTCTGAATGCAATTAACACCTGAAGTGACATTGGTTGCAGAAGTAGCTGGAAGTTTGTGGGCTCACCTTCAGTTTTCCAAAGATCTTGGGAAATCTTCAGTCATTGGGTTCACAACCATCTCCCGCCTAGCCTGGCTCCCAGACCTCTGTGGCTGGACTCCCTACTTTCTGAAAGACTTCCTGTCATCAGTGAGATCCAGGGACAACTGGAGCACCCCATCTCAAAGGGGGCTCATCCAACTCTGGTGGATCTTGGTCCTCAGAATTTAAGAGTCTCTGACATGGAGGTAGCCTCAGAGAAAATAACCAGGATTTCTTAATGAAGGCAAACACAGACTCCCACCACCATGTGACATGTAAAGTCCAAAGCAATAAGGCCCTGAGGAGAAAGAGTAGTGGATGGAGCTCCCAAAAATCTTCTGTGTGAAACACTTGACAGGGCCCAGCTGTGGAAGGAGGTGGGGAAGTTCTCATGAGAAAAGTTAGGAAATTCTACCAAGTAAGAAGCTAGTGATCGACTGAGGAGAAGGATGAGAGTCATTTGGTGAGTCCATCAGGAAATGACTTACTAAACGTTCAAAGGGAAACCAGAAAACTGGCAAATGCCTGGAAGGCACATTGGGCAAGAAGCTGGAGCAGACCAGGTAGGGTTTTTCTGAGTCAGCTGTGAGTGGACCTTGAATGGCTGCCTACTCTCCATTGTCCCTCCTGGGAAGTTCCATGGGGCTGAGAAACCAGAAACTGAGCACATTTTGTGGGTTAGAAACACACCCAAATACCTCTGAGAAGGTTATCTTCCTCATTCAGGAGCTCAGTAGGTTTAGATGGTCATATTTTATGGTTTTGTGTGTGACAGAGGCCATATTCTCCTCTCAAGATCCTCGAATCCATTAAAGTATTTAAATTGAGAGATCCTGGCCTTTCTTCCTATTTACTTTTCCCACCTTGGGCACCCTTGTTCCAGGGTGAGACTCCATAGCCAAGGTTACCAAGTAGTCCAAGGGAACAAGTTCATCACCTTTGAAAGTCCTTGCTCAGCTGTAGCACCTGTGAGTGTGAAGTTCAGAGGACCTTGAGATCCATCCCTCTGATAGTGACCACAGGCTCACACAGGGCCCTCAGACTGTGGAAGATGACAAACAGATCCTTCAGCTTCTTACACCTGCATTGTGGAAGCAGTGTGGCACAGTGGGGCTGTGAATGCAGCCCAGAACCAACTTATAGGTGAAGTGACGGCAGGAAATGAGCCAAGGTATGAGGTGACCAAACCATCCAAGCTTGCCTAGGAGGGAAGAGTTCCCTGGGATACTGAACTTTTTGTGCTAAAACCAGGGAAGTCCTAGGCAAACCCAGATGAGTTGGTCATCCTACCAATAGATGAGGGTGGGTTGTTTCCTGAGACTCCAGCCACAGAATAACAATGTCCCTGAGGCAAAGAAGAGAGGGAAGAGAACGTCTTGAGGAAGGAGAAGGTCTGAATGGAAGAAGCTAACCAGAAAAACAGAGCATCTTCTCTAAGATGAGTTTCCATCATAAGAAAAGGATGCTGGACATTAATTTAGGAATCCCCTAAGGAGTTGAAAATTTCAGGGAAATAAAGCTGAAGGGTCCCCCACTCCTGAGCCAAACCAGGAGACCACCCCAGAGACAGTAAATTGGGAAACTCCCCAAGGTTAAATGGATTAGGATAGTCTAAGATCTCCTGCAACTGAGGGATGTCTTTAAAGAGCAGATTTCTGGCCCATTAAAACTCAAAGAAAGAGCCACAGTGTCAGCCTCAGGACGTTCCCATTGACAGGTCCTTTGCTTCAGCTTGGCTTCTAAGGTCTCACATTTCTATGCCCAAAGCATTGTATATCTACAATAGGGTTTTCAATTTTATCTGAAAAGATGTCCTATTTTAAAATGCATATTTTTCTTCAATTTTCTTTCTCACACATTATCACCAACAATGAATATTTATTGACCTTGTCCATTTTTGCCAACCAAATAGGTGTCAAAATATGGCTTTATAGATACTCACATTTTATTTTTTGGGGGGGAGCCTTTTATATGTTAGTTGTTGTATTAGTCAATATCCAGTTAGGAAAATAGAAATGATGCTCATTATCTTAGCAGAGAATTTGGTATAGGTAATTGGGTAAATGTGGTGGAAACTTGGAAAAGTCAGAGGTAAGACAAAGGTACAATTGCCAGAAGCATGTACACCCCCAAGGCTGGGGAAACAAAGGGCAAGGAGGTCACACAGAGAGGGCATAGACTACAGAACAGGCTAATTGTCCGGTGGTGTAAACATCTCAGGAGCTTGGAGAAGGGGCCTCCAAATGCAGAGAGAAGCCCTTATCTGGATGCCAGGGATACTTCAAAGGTGTGCAATGAGGTTGTCTCAGAGAGGATAGAATCTGGGAAAAGGAACCAACTGTGCTTCTTCTGAGGTGACATTGGGAGAAACAAGAGATGCTTCTCCCAACCTTCTTCCAGTGCTTTGACAGAACGTCACAGGGAGTCACTAGAGCAATGCAGGTCATGGAATCCCAGCCCCAGATTCACCATCAGAGCAGAGTGGATTTGGAGCTCACACAGTGCCCTGATGAAGTTGAGACTCCCAGTGTTTATTAACCATTTATATTTCTTTAAATTTCCCAATATATCCAACCTCCATTTTTCTTAAATATAACAATACATTGGTTTGTATGAATCTTCTACACATTGTGATAATCTTTTGTTATCTATACATATACACACACCATAGATATTTCAGAAATATATAGCTTAATAAGATGCACTGTGCATCTATACACACATATATGAAAAATATATAGGAACATATGTACTTAAATGACAAAGAGGAAAGAAATAAGAGAGCATCTGGAATGCTAATATTTTTGTCAATTTTCCTCTGGACCAATATTTGTGGAGAGAATGTTCACTTAACCTTCTGCCTGATCCACCTCCGGTTACTGTTTTGGGGTGGCTACAGGCTGCCATGGAAATCACAGGTATCATGCCCCTGGGCCCCACTTTCCAGCCCCAAAGATCCCTATGTGGTTGGGTCTTACGTCTCCAAATGTCCTTGCTTCATATTTACCTTCCCTCTCAAGCAGGGCTGCCTCACTTCTGTTGTTTATACTCTTACCACGACCCCTGAGGTAAGCAGCTCCCTGTGGTCCAAGCTCCTTTCCCCTGTCTACTCTTTCTCCTTTGTACTGACCCCATCAATCTCTTTCTCTCTATCTCTCTCTGTCTCTGGTATGCACATGTACACACACATACACACTGAGATAAACTCCCTCCATTGGCCAGGATCAGCCTTTCTAATCTTAAAATAAGAAGCTAAAATTCCCTTTTTGTTGATCCCACAGTCTCAAGATTGCATATCTTTTCTGAGACACACTTGTTCTCAACCTTAGATTCATAGTTGAATAACCTGAGAAGCTCTTAAAAAAAAATAGGGGTCCCAGGTCCCATGCCTTGTTAACTAACTGAGAAATTCTACATGTGCCTAGGTATGGGTACTTTTAAAAGCTATCCAGGTGATCTCCTTGTTGCACCAATATGAAGGATGTAGATAGCATCCCTGTTTCACTCAGAAGTGTTCTTTTAGCACTTGCTCCTTAAAGGGCCTCACCCTTCTGTGCATTCTCTTAAGTGGAACTACAACCCACATTTATTCTTTCCTTCTGGTTCTGTTCCTTACTTATGGACACAAAGCTACCTGGACACAGGTGACAATAAGGCACAGGGCAAGGACAGGAAGCCAACCTCTCTATGTGCCATCCAAAACTGCCCCTTGACCAACAATTCACAGGTGAGAAATAAACTCTTCAGAAATCAGTTAAGACCTAAGTTAATGGGAAAATATACCATGTTCAAGAATGGAAAAATTCAATATTGTTAAGATGTCAGCCTATCCCAAAGTGATCCATAGATTCAATGCAATCTCAATAAACTTCTGGCAGATTTTTCTTTGGAAATGATATGTTTCCTAAGGCTGTTATAACAAATTACCACAAAGTTAGTAGCTTAAAACAATAAAAATGTAATCTCTCACCGTTATAGAGATTGGAAGTCTGAAATCAGTATCCCTGGGTCAAAATCCAGGTGTTAGCAGGATCCCGCTCCCTTTAGAACCTTAAGGGGAAAATCTGTTGCTTCTCAGTTTCTGGTGGCTTCCTTGGCTTATAGCCACACCACACCAATCATGAAGGCCATCATCTCGAAATCTCTCTGTTCCATCTTCATATAACCTTTTCTTTGGGCTGTCAAGTCTGCCTCTCTGTGATATGGAAACACGTGAAAGCATTTAGAACCCACCTGGATAATCCAGGATAACTTCCCCGTCTCAAGATCCTTAATTTATTTTTTCCACATTAAAGTAATACTCGTTAGATCTTAATCATAGAGATTAGGACATGGATATCTTTTGGAGGCAATTTTTCAGCCCACCACAGATATTGATATGCTGATCCTAAACACATGTGGAAATGCAAAGAAGTTAAGAATAGCCAAAGCCATTTTTGAAAAAGAGTGAACCTGGAAGATGTGCAATAACAAATATCAAGCACTATTGTGAGGCTATGACAAGGTATTAGGGCAAAGATTAATATACAGACTCTTTAGGACAGCTTCTCAGGAGAATTCTACCAAACATTTAAGGAAGAATTTATATCTATTCTCCTGAAATGGTTCCAAAAAATAGAAATGGAAGGAAAACTTCCAAACTCATTTTATGAGGCCAGCATCACCTTGATCCCAAAACCAGACAAGGATCCTATCAAAAAAGAAATTATAGACCAATATCCTTGATGAACATGGTTGCAAAAATTCTCACCAAAATACTAGCCAACAGGATCCAACAGTACATTAAAAGGATTATTCATCACAACCAACTGGGATTTATTCCTGGGCTGCAAGGATAGTTCAACATCTGCAAATCAATCATTGTGATATACTATGTTAATAAAAGAAAGAACAAGAACCATATGATACGTTCAATAGATGCTGAAAAAGCATTTGACAAAGTACAGCAACACTTCTTTTTTTTTAAATTAATTAATTTATTTTTTCAGCGTAACAGTATTCATTGTTTTTGCACAACACCCAGTGCTCCACGCAATACGTGCCCTCCCTATTACCCACCACCTTGTTCCCCCAACCTCCCACCCCCACCCCTTCAAAACCCTCAGGTTGTTTTTCAGAGTCCATAGTCTCTTATGGTTCGCCTCCCCTTCCAATTTCCCTCAACTTCCTTCTCTTCTCCATCTCCCAATGTCCTCCATGTCCTTTGTTATGCTCCACAAATAAGTGAAACCATATGATACTTGACTCTCTCTGCTTGACTTATTTCACTCAGCATAATCACTTCCAGTCCCGTCCATGTTGCTACAAAAGTTGGGTATTCATCCTTTCTTTTTTCTTTTTTTAATAAACATATAATGTATTTTTATCCCCAGGGGTACAGGTCTGTGAATCACCAGGTTTACACACTTCACAGCACTCACCATAGCACATACCCTCCCCAATGTCCATAACCCCCTCCCCCTCTCCAAACCCCACCTCCCCCCAGCAACCCCCAGTTTGTTTTGTGAGATTAAGAGTCATTATGGTTTGTCTCCCTCCCAACCCATCTTGTTTCATTTATTCTTCTCCTATCCCCCTAACCCCCCATGTTGCATCTCCACGTCCTCGTATAAGGGAGATCATATGATAGTTGTCTTTCTCCGATTGACTTATTTCACTAAGCATGATACCCTCTAGTTCCATCCACATCGTCGCAAATGGCAAGATTTCATTTCTTTTGATGGCTGCATAGTATTCCATTTTGTATATATACCACATCTTCTTTATCCATTCATCTGTTGATGGACATCTAGGTTCTTTCCATAGTTTGGTTATTGTGGACATTGCTGCTATAAACATTCGGGTGCACGTGCCCCTTCGGATCACCTGGGGCCACGCTGACCCCACGTGGGCTTCACCCCGGTTTAGCCTCTGGAGCAATGTCCCTCAGTGGAACAGACTTTTAAAAGTCCTGATTTTGTGCTCCGTTGCTCCACTGCTTGCCGGGAGCCGGCCCCTCCCCCTGCGGTCTATCTTCCCGTCGTTTTAGATTCATTTCTCTGCCAGTCCTACCTTTCAGAAAGTGGTTGATTTTCTGTTTCTTAAATTGCTGTTCTTCTTCTCTTCGATCTCCCGTTGGATTTGTAGGTGTTTGCAATGTTTAGATAAGCTATTGAGCTGATCTCCTGCTACCTGATGTAGTCTCAGTCTGCTACTTCTCTGCCATCTTACTCCTCTCTACAGCAACACTTCTTGATCAAAACTCCTCACAGTGTAGGGATAGAGGGTATATACCTAAATATCATCAAAGCCATCTATTAAAAACCTATAGTGAAAATCATTCTGAATGGGGAAAAACCAAGAGCTTTTCCCCCAAGGTCAGGAACATGGCAGGTTGTCCATTATCACCACTGCTATTCAACATAGTACTAGAAGTCCGAACCCCAGCACTCAGACAATGAAAAGAAATAAAAGGCATCTGAATCAGCAAAGAAGAAGTCAAATTCTCACTCCTTACAGATGATATGATACTTTATGTGGAAAACCCAAAAGACTCTACCCAAAAACTGCTAGAACTCATATAGGAATTCAGTAAAGTGTCAGGATATAAAATTGACACACAGAAATCAGTTGCATTTCTATACACCAACAACAAGACAGAAGAAACAGAAATTAAGCAGTTGATCCCATTTACAATGGCACCCAAATCCATAAGACACCTAGGAATAAACCTAACCAAAGAGGAAAGAATCTGTACTCAGAAAACTATAAAGTACTCATGAAAGAAATTGAGGAAGACACAAAGAAATTGAAAAACATTCCATGTTCATGGATTGGAAGAACAAATATTATGAAAATGTCTATGCTACCTAGAGTAATCTACACATTTAATTCAATTGCTATCAAGATACCATCAACTTTTCTCAAAGAAATGGAACAAATAATCTTAAAATTTATATGGAAACAGAAAAGTCAACGAATAGCCAGAGGAATGTTGAAAAAGAAAACCAAAGTTGGCGACATCACAATTCCAGACTTTAGGCTTTATTATAAACCTGTAATCATCGAGACAGTATGGTACTGATAAAAAAACAGACACATAGATCAATGGAACAGAACAGAGAGCCCAGAAATGGACCCTCCACTCTATGGTCAACTAATCTTTGACAAAGCAGGAAAGAATGTCCAATGGAAAAAAGAGAGTCTTTTCAACAAAGGGTGTTGGGAAAATTGGACAGCCACATGAAGAAGAATGATACTGGACCATTTCCTTACACCAAACACAAAAATAGACTCAAAATGGTTGAAAGACCTCAATGTGAGACAGGAATCCATAAAAATCCTTGAGGAGAACACAGGCAGCAGCCTCTTCCACCTCAGCCACAGCAACTTCTTCCTAGAAACATCCACCAAAGGCAAGTGAATCAAGGGCAAAAATGAACTATTGGGACTTCATCAAGATCAAAAGACTTTGCACAGCAAAGCAAACAGTCAACAAGACAACTGACAGAATGGGAAAATATAGTTGCAAATGGCATATCAGATAAAGAGCTAGTATCCAAAATCTATAAAGAACTTATCAAACTCAACACCCAAAGAACAAACAATCCAATCAAGAAATGGGCAGAAAGCATGAACAGATATTTCTGCAAAGAAGACGTCCAGATGGCCAGCAGGCACATGAAAAAGTGTCCAACATCACTCAGCCTCAGGGAAATACAAATCAAAACCACAATGAGATACCACATCACTCCAATCAGAATGGCTAAAATTAACAAGTCAGGAAACAACAGGTGTTGGTGAGGATGCAGAGAAAGGGGAACCCTCCTTCACTGTTGGTGGGAATGCAAGCTGGTGCAGCCACTCTGGAAAACACCATTTAGGTTCCTCAAAAAGTTGAAAATAGACCTACCTTATAACCCAGCAATCGTACTACTGGGTATTTACTGTAAAGATACAAATGTAGTGGGACGCCTGGGTGGCTCCATGGGTTAAAGCCTCTGCCTTCGGCTCAGGTGGTGGTCCCAGGGTCCTGGGATCGAGCCCCACATCGGGCTCTCTGCTCTGCCTGCTTCCCCCTCTCTCTCTGCCTGCTTCTCTGCCTAATTGTGATCTTTGTCTGTCAAATAAATAAATAGAATATTTTTAAAAAGATAAAAATGTAGTGATCCAAAGTGGCACGTGTATCCAAATGTTTATATCAGCAATGTCCGCAATAGCTAAACTATGGAAAGAACCTAGATGTCCATCACCAGATGAATGGATAAAGAAGATGTGGGTGTATATATACAATGGAATACTACGCAGTCACCAAAGAACCTGAAATCTTGCCATTTGCAACAACGTGGATGGAACTAGAAGGTATTATGCTAAGCAAAATAAGTCAATCAGAGAAAAACAATTATCATATGATCTCTCTGATATGAGGAATTTGAGAGGTAGGGTGGGGAGTTGTAAGGGGAAGGGAGGGAAAAATGAAACAACATGGGACCAGGAAGGGAGACAAATTATAAGAGACTCTTAATCTCAGGAGACAAACTGAGGGCTGCTGGGGGGTAGGGGAGAGATAGAGTGGCTGAATGATAGACATTGGGGAGGGTATGTGCTATGGTGAGTGCTGTGAATTGTGTAAGACTGATGATTCACAGGTCTGTACCCCTGAAACAAATAATACATTATATGTTAATTAAAAAAATTTTTAGATAGACTCTTTAAAAGAGAGTCTTTCAACAGGCTCACACACAAACCATCAAGTGATTCATTAAATTCAGTGGGAAAAGAATTACTTTCTAATAAATGTTGCTGAATGAGTTGACTAACCACGCAACCCCTAAATCACATTATACTAAAAAGTGTTTTAAGATGGTTCACAGACCAAAATATGAAAGCAAAAATGATAAATATTCTAGAGGAAACATAGCGATTTATCTTTTTGATATGACATTTACAACCTTGGGTAAGCAAAGAGTCCTTAAATGGGACACATACAAAATTTAAAAAGTGAAGGAGGCAGTCAAGAAGCTAGAAAAGAAAAAAAAAGGTAGAAAAAGAATAACAACAACAACAAAACAAAATCAGTAGTAGCCTTGACTTGAAAGTAAAAAGGTAGCTGTTCGAAAATACTAACAGCTGTGTGGCTCAGTTGGTTGTCTGCCTTTGGCTCAGGTCATGATCCCAGGGACCTGGGATCAAGATCTGCAGGCTCCCTCTTCTTCTTCCAATCCCTTTATCCCTCCTACCACCACCACCCCCTGCTTGTGCTCTCTCTCTGTTTTCTCAAACAAATAAATTAAAAAAAAATTAAAAAAATACTAACATCATTAATAAAAACCATTTACAAAGCAGACAGGAGGTTGATGCATGGCTGTTGGAAATCCAGGTACCCACTCCCTGGCCCTGGCCACAACTTCCTGCTCTGCTGGTTTCCTGCCTCTTGTCAACAGGAATCTCGGAGGGCAGGTGAAGGCCGTAGGAAACCCAAAGTCACCTGCCATGTCTGAGAGATGTCTTTATGCATAGAGATATGTGCAAATCTCCACCCTGCACAAAGGTTTATAAGGGAGACTTTCTGAACAAGCCAAGTGGAGACCAACCACTCCCAGTTGGGGTTTCTTCCATGGGAAGACAGACTGGAGCTGATACTAAAGAAGTAATTATATTTGAAATGGAAGAACTACAATGGGAAAAGAAGTAGAAGCAATGAGAATTTATAATATGATGTTAGAATTTCTTGTAATAAAACTGTATGGGGCATCTGGGTGGCTCAGTGTATGAAGCATCTGACTTCAGCTCAGGTCATGATCTCAGAGTCTTGGAGTCAAGCCTTACAGTGGGCTCCCCACTGAGCAGGGCGTCTGCTTGCTCCTCCACCTCTGTCCCTCTCCCCACTCTTGGTGTACGCTTTCTCTCTCTCAAGTAAATGAGTGAAATCTTTTTTGTAAAAACTGATCAAGGAAACCAGAAATGAGTCCTACAGATGATGATAACCAGCAAGGGGGGCCTCAACCCCTGAGCAGGCCCCAGCACAGCCATGTAAAGGTCACCCATATGCTGGAAGCCTGGCTGAATTTGGATAGGAACGTACCATATTTCTCCCAGTAAAATGTATTCTCCATGAGGCACTAATGGAAAACAGGGCTCTGGAATAATTTGCTTATATACTTCAAAGCAAAAGAGAGGAAGAAAGTCCCTGTAGTTTGCCAAGAATCCTTTCATTCCCTCAGAGAATTTTATCTGGATCCTCCTCAAGGAAAGCAGGAGAGAAGAAAAAACACCAAATATGCAACTCCTCCTTCATGGGTTGTAAGAGTCAAACTTGGGTCCACAAAAAGCCAAGGACTCCAAAAATTCTACCTCAGACAATTGAAGTAGCAAAATAGTTGAAGAAAGAAAAATAAAGGAGTGAGGAGGGATACTCAAAAAAACAGAAGAACAAACAGACCACCACCCAGAACCCAACCAAGATGAAGCTGCTAAGCAAAGACATTGTCTAGCCTCCAAAATCTCCAACAAATAAAACAATACATAACCCACACGTAAATAAGAGGACACTTCTATTTCTGAAAATAGTGAGGTTGTAGAAAGGCATAGCACTGAAAATCTTGGAAATATAAGCACAGATTTCCATGATGTTGTCCCATTACAGTATGCCAAAAATTTAGCCAAGTGTGAGTAAGAGGAAAAAGTGCACAGTTTGTCCACAAAGAACAAAATTAGGTCAAATTCTAAAGATTTGGCCATTTCTTTATGACTTTTGTTGGAGATCATTCTATTGGTTTTGGTTTTGAAGGACAAAATGGTATTTAATCAAGTCTCTGAATGTAATTACATATGTTTAAAACAAAACAAAACAAAACAGGATCAAGGAGCTCTGGGAGCAGGAGGGGAGGCCAGAGGGGAAATAAATATCACCCATATCTTGAAAGTCCAGGATCAGAGCTTATGCCTGAGCTTGGGGGAGGATGAGACCACGACAGTGATGCTCCAAGCCTGGTCTTCCAAGCATGGTGCACAAAGGTGACCTATAAGGGTGTAGGAAGACAATGTTAGATCTGTCATTTCTGTTTATTTTTTTCCTCCATCAAAAAAGGGCAGAAATTAAGATTTTAAACTACGTAATATGCAGGCTGACCCTGGGGCCCTCCCTCAGAGAGTCCTATGTCATGGGGGTTCTATGACTCAATTTCTTCACAATGCAAAGAGGTCACCAGTAGAACCCCTTGATCATTTGTCCTGTCCTGCAATGTGGCCAAGTAAATGGATAGACAGAGTGTATTATGTAGTTCTAAATACTTGTAAAATAGGCAAATGGCTTAAAATGTCACTGCAAAGAAAGTCAGTGAAGAAAATTCTAAGTATGGAAATCACAAGTGAACAAGAAAACGTCCTAGCAGAAACTTCCCCTGACTTTCCTACGTGACAGCTGCAAGCTCTCTGTGGCTGTTGAGGATTTGAAATGGTGCTCAGTGTGAACAAGAAGCTGAAGTTTTGTTTTATTTGATTTTAATTAATTTAAATTTGTATTTAAAGTCTGGTACTCAGTTCCATTACTGGAAAAATTTTATTATACTTGTAATGACTTGAGTAGGTGAAGCTATTCAGAACTATAAAGTTCTGAAATTAAAATACAGATCAAGAGCTTCCCATGATTTTTTAAGGGTAGAATTGAGACGTGCTGTTAATGTAAAATACATACTGGGCTTCAAATATAAATAAACATTTATTTATAATGAATATTTATAACGAATGAATGAATGAATGAATATAAAGTATCTCATCAATAATCTTTAGATTACGTGTTGAAATGGAAATGTTTAATACACAGGGGTTAAAAACATATATTACTAAAATTAATTTCACCTTTAAAAAAGTTTTCCAGTATGGCTACAAGACAATTTAAATTCACGGGTGACTCACATGAAGTTCCTACTGGACAGACTTTAGATGTTAAGATGATGCATGGTTTTCCTGAACCAGATCACCCATCTTTGGTGGCCCTTGGGGGTCTTGGAATGTTCAACGCTATCTACTTGTCTTGAAGTTCTTTGTTTCATAACAAGTTTGCTAACTAAAAAAAGAGAAGAAAGAAAAACCCACACGGGCAGAAATACTGCTGGGGTCATTTACTCCATGCCAGATGTGGGCCTGCCAAGGCCATCATTCAACTGGCAAAGCTTTTCAAACTTTAAAAGAAAATGCAATTCCTCTCACCCCACCCCTACTGTCCCCACCTCATGGAGCTATTATGAAGCTAAGTGAGAAGCCGTCTGTGAAAATGCTGTGACATCTGCCCAGGCCTGATTAGAATAACAGCCAAATAAGCACTTTTCCACATGTTCTTTCATCGTCACAACACTTACTGGGTAGATGAGATCCCCATTGAGTAGAAAACTGTCTCTAGCCTGAGTCACGTAGCTAACACATAGGCACCTAGATGAACTATCAGGGAGTTCATGAACCCTGGTAAAGTGGACTAGGGATCTCACTGTCTAGCAACAATTCTCAAAGGAGAAACTGAGGCTGGAGTTCTCTCTGCCCCTCTGATCCACAGGCTGCTCTTCCTGGTCCTTGGAGGGCCGCCGGTCTCTGTGGGAGCAACGGATTCCATGACAGCAGGGCAAAGGGAAAGAAACTTCAGTCTTTCCAGAGCTTTTCTAGAAGAACGCTAGTTCTTGAAAAACAGGACTTCATCCTTGGGCTGGCTCTGCACTCTCAGGTAGGCACCCAGATGGCATCAACATGGCCAATAACTGCTCACTGGTCCAAAGCAACAGTGGGCTCTGCAGGGCTGCTTGAACCTCCGGCTGTGCAGCTGCCCTCATTCCTACACCCATAGCCCTCCATCTGCCTCCTACTACCTCCAGCCCTGAATGCCTGTTTTTTCCCTTCTCAGTCATTACTGGAGACAGGCCTGGCATGGGCAGGGCAGACGGACAGCCTCGGTGGTGGTACACAGGGCCCACCCAGAGCCGTGGATTCCAGGCCTGGACTTCTCTTTTGAAAAGTGGTAGTTTGACTTGGAATGAGATGCGCCTGCACCTGCCAAGTTCAACACACAGTGGAGACAAACACAGCTCTATCCATGAGAGACCCCGCCTAAGGCAAAGCCCAGACGGGCAGTTCATCTGGCGAACAGGGTGGGGCAGGGAGAGGGCTGGGGGGAGGCCCAGGCTCCAGAGCAGCTGGATGGAAGTAGGGAAAGCTTAGTTGGAGGGCTGAGTGGCTGAAAAATGAGGAGGCAGTGGCTGGCTTTCCACTGCTGCCTCCCTCCTTTCTCCAGCTTGCTACTTTCCCCCCCGGCCTTAAAATAACCTTCTAAGGCTTGATTTGATGTCTTTTTGTTGTTTTAACGGGTCCTCCTTAGGGAGGATTTCCAGCATTTCCAGGAGCTGGCGCGGCCTCAGAGCAAACCAAGTTCTGCCACACCCAGTCCCTTCCTCCCAGGACAGCACTGGGGGCTCCAGCCCAGCCAAGGTCCCCCCCTCCCCACTTCCCTGGCTGCCACCCCTTCTCTGCCACCATTCCCGGGGCTGGAGAGGAGAGCTGGGGTGGTTTAAAAGAGATGCAGCCCAAACCAGAGACTGCCCTAGAATGCAGAAAAAAGTCCTGCTGGCTCTGAGTTGCGGGACCTGGGGAGAAGGGAGGGCAGAGGGGATCACAGATATACCACCTCTGGATGGTTCCTACCCCCAAGTCTGAATCAATTGCTCTGGCATCCTTGACGAGCTGTTTCAAGGTCTCCACATGAGCCGATGTGAGTTTAGCTGCTGTTCTCTGACAGAGATGAATGAAAGACCCTAGGTAATTGCCTACCTGGATACCAGAAAGGGTCCATAGGGCCCATTTCTAGATTCAGCTGAAGCTGATCTGAAACTAAGTGGCTCTGTAGTTACAGCCAAACCTCAGTAATTATTACAGAATGACTAGTTATACCAGTCCTGACACTTCTAATAGCAACTTAATGGTTGTTTATTAAACTCTCCCCAGGTATGGCTGCTTAGCATATCAAAAGGCTGGGAAAATACCACCCAGATCACCTTGGGAAGAAAGACAGGCACAAGTCTAATGGGTGACATTGCTGGGCTTAACAAAGATCTCAGGAGGAGAGCAAATTCCAGTGAAGGTGAAAACCATCCTTTGAATAAACCATAGATTGAAAAAATGCTAAAACATAGATGTACAGAGGACCCCCCCCCATACAATATTCAGCAACTCGCTTCTAAGTAATTTTAAGTGCTGGAACATATGTTCTGCCCTTGGACTCAGTAGTATATAATTCCCACTGTGACAACAAGTAAACTCTCATATGTACATATTATTTACAAGATTGCAAGCATGAAGCCCTGCATACTGTACCCCTGGGCAAGTCAAGTGATTTTTAATCCCTAATATTCAGCAAGCTTGATTCCCACCTTTGCTGTCTTTAGAATGTGAACAGTTGAACAGAGAAAGAGGGGATCCCACTGGCTACCAATAATATCTGCATTGAGATTTTACTGTGTGTCAAATGCTTTAAGGACATATTCATCTAATCTTTAGAATAGCTCTTGGGTTTCCCCCATTTTACAGATGAGGCATTAAGGATCCAAAAGACTTAGGTAACATGCCAAGGTTATACAGAGCTTTTAAGTGCCCAAAGCCAGATTTTAACCAACGGGCATCAAACTACAGCTTCCGTGGCTTGATCACTATGCCACACTTCCCTAATTTGATAGTCAACTTATTTGTTGACTAGTGGTTTGAAGTTTTAGCCATCTAATTTAGTTTTCTGATTTGAAGAGAGCAGAAAATATTGGGGCACCACAGGATTCCCCCCTCAGATGTTTTTACCGTATCTATGTTCCCCTCCCCCAGCTTCAGTGAACCTTTGCCTTTGTATTCATTTGCCACAAATCTGCAGCACGTTTTGCAACAAATTCCCACAAACTTGGTAGTTTAAAACAGCATACATTTAACATCTTAACAGTTCTGGAAGTCAGAAATCCAAAATAGGTTTCATGGGGCTAAAATTAAGGTGCCACGGGGCTCTATTCCTTCTGAAAGCTCTAGAGAAGAATCCATTTCTTGTCCTTTCTGGTTTCTAGAGGCTTCCTGCATTCATCGACTTGGTGGCCCCCCCACGTGTAATACCAGCAATGGCATCATTCTGAGTTCTGTGTCCATCATCACATCTCTGACTCTCTTGCGCCCCTCTTTCAATGATAAGGATCCTTGCAATGACATTGGATAATTGGATAATCCAGGTTAATTTCTCCATCTCAATATCCTTACTTTAATCACATCTGCAAAGTCCCTTTTGTCACCTAAGATAAGGCATTCACAGGTTCTGGGGATTAGGATGTGGACAAGAAAAGCAAAGAGATAACCGAGTAGAACCAGCAATACAGTGTGACAAGCACGGAGAGAGACATTCAAAGAAAATCATAGAAAAATGAAGGAAAGGTGCAAACTATAAAGAAAGAGGTACAGTCAGGGGTCGATCATTAAAGAAGCCTGGACTTCTTAAAAGCTACTCAAAGTCATTAAAGGAGACACACATTTCAACCAATTTTTGCAAGAGGTAGAAATCTCTCTGAAGGTAGAAGATGGACACAGAGATGGGAAATAGGAAAGAAAAGAAAATTAGAGGATCATACATACCAGGTGGTCCCACATTTGAATGACAGAAGTTATAGAGAGAGAACACAAAAAATAGGGGAAAAGTTTCAATGGGATAAGGAAATTCCCAAAACTGAAAAATAAGCTGAAAAGTAAGACCACCAACAGCCTAAACAATAAGTGAAGAAAGACTCAGTACAAGGTGTATCATTATATAATTTCAGGATTTCAAGAATAAAACAAAGACTCTAAAACTTCCAGAGAGACTATAAACAGACACATACTATGACCATATTGACATCTTGTAGCTGGGGTGCTTAGGTGGCTCAGTCAGTTGAGTGTCCAACTCTTGGTTTCAGTTCAGGTCATGATCTTAGGGTTGTGAGATCGAGCCCCACACTGGGCTCCACACTCAGTGGGGAGTCTGCTTGAGGACACTCTCTCTCCCACTCCCTCTCCCTTTGCCCTCCCACCTGCCATGCTCTTGCTCTCTCTCTAAAATAAATAAATAAATCTAAATTAAAAAATCTTGTAGACATGCCTTCAAGCATCTCAGGAATAAGATTCTCAACCTAGAACTCTATGCCCACAAACTGTCAATCATGTGTGTGTATAAAATATATTTTAATTCATGCAGGAAACCTAAAAAGTTAGATCTCATACCTTTTCCTGAAAGCTACTGCTGATGTGCTCCAGAAAACAATAAGAAAATGAGAGAAAGGAAAACCTGGAGCCAAAGAAAGAACCCAAAGGAGGGATGACAGCTACTTCATGGGATTAAAGAATGACATTTCAGGAGAAGCAGACTGGTGGAATAGTGTTTGAGGATTTTTAAAATAGACTTTCAACTACCTAAAAAATCATGTTAATACAGATAAATCTGATAAAGCATTTGAGAAAAAATTTAATGATAGGTACATGGGTTATCAATTGAATTAATGATTGGAGACAATTATTAACATCAAGAAAAAGTTAAAAAGGAAATCAAATTATAGTACCTTCCTATACTCTTCAATAAACACTATTTGCACAAAGCTAACAATGAACATTGCAAACTGATAATTGAATAAACCAAAAGTTTTATAAACTTATAGATGAATAGATGTAGTTTGTGTTATAGGCTGAATGGTATCCAAAATTCATATGTCAAAGTCCTAATCTCCAGTACTTCCAAGTGTAACTGTGTTTAGAGATAGAATTTTTTTTTTAAGATTTTATTTATTTATTTGAGAGAGATCACAAGTAGGCAGAGAGGCAGGCAGAGAAAGAGAGGAGAAAGCAGGCTCCCTGCGGAGAACCTGATGTGAGGCTCGATTCCAGGACCCTGGGATCATGACCTGAGCCGAAGGCAGAGGCCTTAACCCACTGAGCCACCCAGGTGCCCCTAGAGATAGAATTTTTAAAGAGATAATAACATTAAACGAAGTCATTAAGTTAGGCCCTAATCTAATATGACTTTTTTTTTTCATTTTAGCAGTTTTTATTTCAAGTCACATAGAAGACTACTTTACTCCTGCATCTTCTCGATAGTTTCTTCCTTGTATTTGCCCTTTTCCTTTCCTACTTGGTGAGATTTGGCTTTCCGTTCAAGGATCTTTTTGCAGTCTTTGTCCAGTTTTAGTCTAGTGATAACCACCTTGCTAGGGTGAATGCCCACATGGACGGTTGTGCCATTCGCCTTCTCTCGCTGCACTCATTCGATGTAGATGACGTATTTCTTCCTGTAGACCTGGACGACCTTGCCAATCTGCTGACCTTTGTAGTGTCCTAAAAGAAATTTAGACACAGATATGTACAAAGGGAAGACCATGTGAAGACACCAGAAGAAAATGTTCATCTATAAGCCAAGAAGAAAGGCTTCAGGAGAAAGCAACCCTCCTGATACCTTGATCTTGTACTTCCAGCCTCCAAAACTGTGAGGAAATAAATTTCTGTTGTTGAAACTGCCCAGTCTATAGTACTTTGTTATGGCAGTCCTAGCCGACTAAGACAGTTGGGAAACATGTCAGTTACATCTTCATAAATTATAATAGAAAGTCAATGTATAAAAATATCCCAAACTGACAAATCAATAAATTTAAAAGATGAATAGAAATATAATTTTTTAAAGGCATTTGTTAGCATGAACCTCCCTCCAACTGGTTTTAAGCTACCAGGATGAAACACACACACACACACACACACACACACACACACACACATTTGATCTTCTCCTCAGTTCTTCCATTGAATAATTTGGCCTTTGGGATGACAGGATGTTTGGGGAGTTTTCCCTTTTCCAAAACTTTGCAGTAGCCCAATCATATCACATCAATGATACGAGCAACTCCAGTCTTATTTCTGGCAGAATTTACCCGCAACTGCTCACTGACCAAGGTCCACAGTTTATCAAGGTGGACAGTTGGGCAGAATCTCTGGCTGCTCTTGAAGTGGCAATGCCTGCTTCCAACTGTCCCAAAGTAACCTGCGTGATACTGATTGAAGTTGATCCTGTGGTGACGCATGCTACCAGCATGACTGTGGCCTCTTGAGTGCTTTTGGTGCTTGCCCATGCAGCTGTGAATCCAAAGGTGCCAGGTCTTCCTCAGTCTGGATGGCATGTCAGCAGCCCAGAAGAAATAGCTAAATTTTAAAAGCTAAAGGAGTTTAAACAGTTGTCTCTGAAGAATGAGATGGAGTCCCCACTTCATCTTGAATCTTTAAAGCCAGATGTATTTCAGAATTCAGATATTTTCTGATTTTTAAAAAGATAATATTCACATACTATATCATAAGCACACAATTATGTGCACATAATTAAGAGGGCAGCACTCCGTAATTAACACAATTGTTTCTTTTTTTTTTTTTTTGAGAGAGAGCACACAGGCAGGGAAAGGGGCAGAGGGAGAGGGAGAAAGAGAGAATGCCAAGCAGTCTTCACGCCCAGCACAGAGCCAGAAACTGGGCTCAATCTCACTACCCTGAGATCATGACCTCCGACAAAATCAAGAGACAAACACTTAAACAACTGAACCACCCAGGCCGTCCAATGCAATATTTTTGCAGAAGGACTTTTAAGTTTAGGTCACGTTTTGCCACCAGAATGAGTTTTGGTGCTAAGGAACACCCCAAAAATCAGTTTTCAAAGCTTTTTTTGACCTAAAAAAAATGCACATCCGTGACTGTAAACTTGTGTTTGATACTTTTAATTATACACAATACTTCAATAAAAATCAAAATAATTTTTATTTTTTTAAAGATTTTATTTATCTATTTGACACAGAAATCACAAGTAGGCAGAGAGTCAGGCAGAGAGAGAGAGGAGGAAGCAGGCTCCTGCCTGACATAGGGCTCGATCCCAGGACCCCAACACCATGACCTGAGCTGAAGGCAGCGGCTTTAACCCACTGAGCCATCCAGGCACCCCAAAATCATTTTTAAAAGGTGACTCTGGTGGAAGTGTGGAAGGAGATTTGGGGGAGTGGGTCTATGCCAGGGGCAAGACTAGAGTCAGAGGCTGATGAGCAGGCCAACATGACAATAAAAGCCAGATTTTAGGAAGGGAAGTAATGTAGCAATGATGGGTAAAAAAGCAGAAAGAATGATGGATTTGAGAGATCTTATGAACAAATCAAATGTGATAGGTAAAGAAAAGGCACAATCATGGACAAAACTCAAACTCTTGATTTGGGAAGTTGCATGAAGGTGCCATGCATTGAATGGGGAAGGCAGAAAGAAAGGACATTTGGAGGACAAGGAGACAAGCAAAGTTTTCATTAGGAAATATTTTGGAGCCATTGGAAGGCATCAGGGCAAGTATATATTTGACATACCCAATGACAGAGTTCCTAGGTGGTGGGGGGCAGGGAGGGAAAAGTAACGACAGGATTTAAGCACCCAGCTCTCCTTCCTGCTTTGCTTTCTTTTCTCAATGAAGTCTTGTTGTGGGAGAAAAAATGACAATCCCTGAAGTCAGTACAGTAAGTTCCCATGACCCAAACCCAGGAGGCAGCTCACAGAACCATAGACACCCCGAGGGTCCTCTCATAAGAGAGGAAATCACTTCTCAGAAAAGCCAATTCCAGGTTCAGTTAAGGGCTGAAGTGATAATTGACAACTCCCTTTGATAAGAGAAGCTGAAAGCAATTCATCTTCTCCTATCTCCCTGGATCAAAATTAGGAAAATGGCCAGAAAGAAATTACTTCTCAAAAAAGTGCCAGTTTTAAATTGTTTCAGGGATTTCAAAATCAAACTTCATATGCTATTTTAGGACGTATCTGAGAATAAGAAAAGAAAACATCTCCATTCTTTTAAAGACACTGACATAGAGCTGATATTAGATACTGCCCATGATAATTTTTTTTAAAAACCATTCCAAATTATGTAGGTATACATGAAAAGTCTAAATATAATAGCAATAGAATCTAAGGGTATTTTAAAATTAATTTGTGGGCCATTCCTTTATACCATACACAAAGATAAACCCTAAATGGATGAAAAACCTCAATGTGAGACAGGAATCCACCAAAATGCTATAGGAGAGCATAGGCAGTGACCTCTTTGAAATTGGCCACAGCAACTTCTTTCAAGACTCATCTCCAAAGCAAAGGAAACAAAAGTAAAAATGAGCCTTGGGGACTTCATCAAGATAAAAAGCTTCTGCACAGCAAAGGAAACAGAAAACAAAATAGGCAAGCCACAGAACGGGAGAAGATATTTGCAAATGACACTACAGACAAAGGACTGATATCCAAGATCTATAAAGAGCTTCTCAAACTCAACACCCAAAAAACAGATAATCAAATCAAAAAATGGGCAGAAGATATGAGCAGACACTTCTCCAAGGAAGACACACAAATGGCTAACAGACACATGAAAAAGTGCTCATGATCATTAGCCATCAGGGAAATTAAAAATCAAAACTACATTGAGATACCACCTTACACCAGTTAGAATGGCCAAAATCAACAAGGCAAGAAACTACAAGTGTTGGAGAAGTTGTAGAGAAAGGGGAACCCTCTTACAGTGTTGGTGGGAACACAAATTGGTGCAGCCACTTCGGAAAACAGTGTGGATGTTCCTCAAAAAATCAAAAATAGAGCTACCCTATGATCTAGCAATTTCACTACTGAGTATTTACCCTAAAGATATAGATGTAGTATAAAGAAGGGCCATATGTACCCCAGTGTTCATAACAGCAATGTCCACAATAGCCAACCCATGGAAAGAGCTGAGATGCCCTTCAAGAGAGGGATGAATTAAGAAGATGTGGTCCATATACACAATGGAATATTACTCAGCCATCAGAAAGGATGAATACCCAACTTTTGCATCAACATGGATGGGACTGGAGGAGATTATGCTAAGTTGAATAAGTCAAACAGAGAAAGTCAATTATCATATGGTTTCACTTATTTGTGAGACATAAGGAATAACATGGAGGATATTAGGAGAAGGAAGGGGAAAATAAAGGATGAGAAAAAAGAGTGGGAGATGAACCACGAGTGACTATGGACTCTGGGAAAAGAACTGAGGGTTTTAGAAAGGAGGGGTGTGGGAGGATGGGTGAGCCTGGTGATGGGTATTAAGAAGGGCATGGGTTGCATGGAGCATGGGGTGTTATACACAATGAATCATGGAACACTACATCAAAAACTAATGGTGTACTGTATGGTGACTAACATAACACAATAAAAAATAAATCAAAAAATTAATTCAAGTGGGATTTGTTCCAGAAAGGTAGGCACAATTAAAAATTAGGAAATCTGGGGTGCCTGGGTGGC
Source organism: Meles meles (assembly GCF_922984935.1). NCBI lineage: Eukaryota > Metazoa > Chordata > Mammalia > Carnivora > Mustelidae > Meles > Meles meles. Next base: position 29,373,789 of record NC_060069.1, on the reverse strand, counting down.
CCAGTTGGTTAAACATCTGCCTTTGGCTCAGGTCATGATCCCAGGGTCCAGGGATCAAGCCCTGCATTGGGTTCCCTGCTCAGCGCGAGTCTTCTTCTCCCTCTCCCCTCCCTGCCACACATCTTAGGCTTTCTCTCTCACTCATTCCCTTTCTCTCTTTCTTTCTCAAATAAATAAATAAATAAAATCATTTCAAAAAAATTAGGAAATCTTTTTTTCCCCATTTTATTTATTTTTTTCAGCATAACAGTATTCATTGTTTTTGCACAACACCCAGTGCTCCATGCAAAACGTGCCCTCCCTATTACCCGCCACCTGTTCCCCCAACCTCCCACCCCTGACCCTTCAAAACCCTCAGGTTGTTTTTCAGAGTCCATAGTCTCTTATGGTTCGCCTCCCCTCCACAATGTCCATAGCCCCCTCCCCCTCTCCCAATCCCACCTCCCCCCAGCAACCCCCAGTTTGTTTTGTGAGATTAAGAGTCATTTATGGTTTGTCTCCCTCCCAATCCCATCTTGTTTCATAAATGAAGAATAAAATTAGGAAATCTAAGCAATATATTTCTTCAATATATTTGATCCATAATGAACCAAAGGGAGAAATCATGTGATGATCATGAGAGATTTCAAAAAATATCAGACCCTGATTTTTTAGAAATTCAATAAAATTAATAATATATACAATCATAAAACCAACAGCTTAATGGTGGAACATAAGTATTCCAATTAAAGTTCTAAACAATTTTCAGTTGACCTTCTGAGCTTCACAAAGGTAGAGTACTGACCATCCATGCAGTTTAAAATCTGCATGTAATATTGACTCCCCCAAAATATAACTACTAATAACCTACTGTTGACCAGAAGACTACCCATAACAAACAGTTGATTAATAGTTATTTGTATATTGTATGTATTACATACTATATTCTTCAAGTAAGCTAGAGAAAAAAATATTATTAAGAAAGTCATAAGTAAGAGAGAATACACATACAGGATTGTACTATATGTTTCAAAAAAAATCTATGTATAAACCCATGTTGTTCAAGAGCCAACTGTAAGCATGTTAAACAGTAAAATAACTAAAAAGTAAAATAAGTATATTAATATTCTAAACAAGAGGGCAAGTTTCCCATATTTGCAGATCTTGTCATTACATTCCTCAAAAACCCAAGAAAACCAATTGGAAAACTATCAGAGATAATCAGTAAATTCAATAAACTGATCAGTTATAAAATAAATGCAGAAAATAAGTAGGCTTCTTATACACCAAGAATAAAAATCTAATTCACTTAGAAAAGTCAATACAAAAACAGATCCCACTCTCTTTTCAAGCAGGTCAACCTTGAATAAGACCTATCTATGGGAGATGCAGAAAATGACTTCCTTAGATTCACTATGTTCTAGTATTGCCTGGAAAGTGCTCATGTATCCCCACTGATATTCATACCCCAACTTGAAGACCAATTCCCTACCAGGGAAGGCTAGAAGCAGTGGATAAAGTGTAACAAAATAATTGAAACTCTCTAAACACACACATAAACAGTTCCCATTCATATTAATATAAGATCCACCTGAATAAATCCAACAAACACGGGCATGACCCATAAGATTAGAACTATAAAATTGTACTTATTGATCAAAAAGAACATAGGAATGTATGGAGATAAATGCCATGTTCTTGAATAGAAAGATTAAAATGTAAAGATGTCACTTCTCACTAAATCTGTAAGTTGAGCCACTATCAATCAAAATTTCTAGATAAATTTTCAAGTTTGAAAACAAATGTGTAAGAAGAATCAAAAGAGTCAAAAAGAAGAAATTAAGGGGGAATTCATTTTGTCATATTAAATCTACTATAAATCTATAGTTATTAAAACATTGATGAATGAATACACTGATCAATGGAACAATTAGAGGGTTGTATGTTTAAAGGGTGAAATCTCAAATCAGTGAGTCACTGAAAATAAATGCATGTAGCTGCTTTTCTTAAGTAAGAACAAAATATTTTTGGTTTGTCTCCCTCCCAATCCCATCTTGTTTCATTTATTCTTCTCCTATCCCCCTCCCCCCCTTGTTGCTTCTCCATGTCCTCATATCAGGGAGATCATATGATAGTTGTCTTTCTCCGATTGACTTATTTCACTAAGCATGATACGCTCTAGTTCCATCCACGTCGTCGCAAATGGCAAGATTTCATTTCTTTTGATGGCTGCATAGTATTCCATTGTGTATATATACCACATCTTCTTTATCCATTCATCTGTTGATGGACATCTAGGTTCTTTCCATAGTTTGGCTATTGTAGACATTGCTGCTATAAACATTCGAGTACACGTGCCCCTTCGGATCACTGCGTTTGTATCTTTAGGGTAAATACCCAGTAGTGCAATTGCTGGGTCATAGGGTAGTTCTATTTTCAACATTTTGAGGAACCTCCATGCTGTTTTCCAGAGTGGTTGCACCACCTTGCATTCCCACCAACAGTGGAGGAGGGTTCCCCTTTCTCCGCATCCTCGCCAGCATCTGTCATTTCCTGACTTGTTCATTTTAGCCATTCTGACTGGTGTGAGGTGATATCTCATTGTGGTTTTGATTTGTATTTCCCTGATGCCGAATGATGTGGAGCACTTTTTCATGTATCTGTTGGCCATCTGGAAGTCTTTTTTGCAGAAATGTCTGTTCATGTCCTCTGCCCATTTCTTGATTGGATTGTTTGTTCTTTGGGTGTTGAGTTTGCTAAGTTCCTTATAGATTTTGGATACTAGCCCTTTATCTGATATGTCTTTTGCAAATATCTTCTCCCATTCTGTCAGTTGTCTTTTGGTTTTGTTAACTGTTTCCTTTGCTGTGCAAAAGCTTTTGATCTTGATGAAATCCCAATAGTTCATTTTTGCCCTTGCTTCCCTTGCCTTTGCTGATGTTCCTAGGAAGTTGTTGCTGTGGCTGAGGTCGAAGAGGTTGCTGCCTGTGTTCTCCTCAAGTATTTTTATGGATTCCTTTCTCACATTGAGGTCCTTCATCCATTTTGAGTCTATTTTCGTGTGTGGTGTAAGGAAGTGGTCCAATTTCATTTTTCTGCATGTGGCTGTCCAATTTTCCCAGCACCATTTATTGAAGAGGCTGTCTTTTTTCCATTGGACATTCTTTCCTGCTTTGTCGAAGATTCGTTTACCATAGAGTTGAGGGTCTATTTCTGGGCTCTCTATTCTGTTCCATTGATCTATGTGTCTGTTTTTGTGCCCGTACCATGCTGTCTTGATGATGACAGCTTTGTAATAGAGCCTGAAGTCCGGAATTGTGATGCCACCAACTTTGGCTTTCTTTTTCAATACCCCTTTGGCTATTCGAGGTCTTTTCTGGTTCCATATAAATTTTAGGATTATTTGTTCCATTTCTTTGAAAAAAAATTGATGGTATTTTGATAGAGATTGCATTAAATGTGTAGATTGCTTTAGGTAGCATAGACATTTTCACAATATTTATTCTTCCAATCCAGGAGCATGGAACATTTTTCCATTTCTTTGTGTCTTCCTCAATTTCTTTCATGAGTACTTTATAGTTTTCTGCATATAGATTCTTAGCCTCTTTGGTTAGGTTTATTCCTAGGTATCTTATAGTTTTGGGTGCAATTGTAAATGTGATTGACTCCTTAATTTCTCTTTCTTCTGTCTTGTTGTTGGTGTAGAGAAATGCAACTGATTTCTGTGCATTGATTTTATATCCTGACACTTTACTGAATTCCTGTACAAGTTCTAGCAATTTTGGAGTGGAGTCTTTTGGGTTTTCCACATATAGTATCATATCATCTGTGAAGAGTGATAGTTTGACTCCTTCTTTGCCGATTTGGATGCCTTTAATTTTTTTGTTGTCTGATTGCTGAGGCTAGGACTTCTAGTACTATGTTGAATAGCAGTGGTGATAATGGACATCCCTGCCGTGTTCTGACCTTAACAGAAAAGCTTTCAGTTTTTCTCCATTGAGAATGATATTTGTGGTGGGTTTTTCATAGATGGCTTGGATAATATTGAGGTATGTGCCCTCTATCCCTCCACTTTGAAAAGTTTTGATCAAGAAGGGATGCTGTACTTTGTCAAGTGCTTTTCCAGCATCTATTGAGAGTATCATATGGTTCTTGTTCTTTCTTTTATTAATGTGTTGTATCACATTGATTGATTTGTGGATGTTGAACCAACCCTGCAGCCCTGGAATAAATCCCACTTGGTCGTGGTGAATAATCCTTTTAATGTACTGTTGAATCCTATTGGCTAGTATTTTGGCGAGAATTTTTGCATCTGTGTTCATCAAGGATATTGGTCCGTAGTTCTCTTTTTTGGTGGGATCCTTGTCTGGTTTTGGGATCAAGGTGATGCTGGCCTCATAAAATGAGTTTGGAAGTTTTCCTTCCATTTCTATTTTTTGGAACAGTTTCAGGAGAATAGGAATTAGTTCTTCTTTAAATGTTTGGTAGAATTCCCCTGGGAAGCCGTCTGGCCCTGGGCTTTTGTTTGTTTGGAGATTTTTGATGACTGTTTCAATCTCCTTACTGGTTATGGGTCTGTTCAGGTTTTCTATTTCTTCCTGGTTCAATTGTGGTAGTTTATATGTCTCTAGGAATGCATCCATTTCTTCCAGATTGTCAAATTTGTTGGCGTAGAGTTGCTCATTGTATGTTCTTATAATTGTCTGTATTTCTTGGGTGTTGTGATCTCTCCTCTCTCATTCATGGTTTTATTTATTTGGGTCCTTTCTCTTTTCTTTTTGATAAGTCTGGCCAGGGGTTTATCAATCTTATTGATTCTTTCAAAGAACAAACTCCTAGTTTCACTGATTTCTTCTATTGTTTTTTTGGTTTCTATTTCATTGATTTCTGCTCTGATCTTTATGATTTCTCTTATCCTGCTGGGTTTAGGGTTTCTTTCTTGTTCTTTCTCCAGCTCCTTTAGGTGTAGGGTTAGGTTGTGTACTTGAGACCTTTCTTGTTTCTTGAGAAAGGCTTGTACCACTATATATTTTCCTCTCAGGACTGCCTTTGCTGTGTCCCACAGATTTTGAACCATTATGTTTTCATTATCATTTGTTTCCATGAATTTTTTCCATTCTTCTTTAATTTCCTGGTTGACCCATTCATTCTTTAGAAGGATGCTGTTTAGTCTCCATGTATTTGGGTTCTTTCCAGCTTTCCTCTTGTGATTGAGTTCTAGCTTCAGAGCATTGTGGTCTGAAAATATGCAGGGAATGATCCCAATCTTTTGATACCAGTTGAGACCTGATTTGTGACCCAGGATGTGATCTATTCTGGAGAACGTTCCATGTGCACTAGAGGAGAATGTGTACTCTGTTGCTTTGGGATGAAATGTTCTGAATATATCTGTGATGTCCATCTGGTCCAGTGTGTCATTTAAGGCCTTTATTTCCTTGTTGATCTTTTGCTTGGATGATCTGTCCATTTCAGTGAGGGGAGTATTCAGGTCCCCTACTATTATTGTATTATTATTATTGATGTGTTTCTTTGATTTTGTTATTAATTGGTTTATATAGTTGGCTGCTCCCACGTTAGGGGCATAGATATTTAAAATTGTTAGATCTTCTTGTTGGACAGACCCTTTGAGTATGATATAGTGTCCTTCCTCATCTCTCTAAGTCCACTTTCTTATAAATCACTTTCACACTAACTCTCCACTCAAGTCTACACTATTCAGAATCCAATCTAATCTGCATTGCTTTATTTAATTCTCAAATACAAAACTATGAGGTAGATTATATCATTTTACAAATAAAGAAAACTGAAGTTTAGAAAGTTGAGAAATGTGTCCAAGTTAAGTAGTAGATCCGAAAATAAAAAACAGGTCTGGGAGGCTCCAGTCCTCCTTTCCTCAGCACCTTTGGAGGCTCCTTCTTTTCCCAGTCTCTTTTTGATCTTAAGGTAGAAGCCAAGTACACCTACCTCTTCTGAAGGTTTATCCAAGTAAGTCACATCTATAATCCTGGAATAACATGAACAAAGACAGATGTTTGCTTAACCAGTGACTCAAAATATGCAAGATAATTGTGGATAAAAATGTCCAAAATGTGCACAGTTTCTGCCAACTAAAAAACCCTACCACTCTCCACTTATACCAATAGACAGATCACCCAAACAGAAAATCAGCAAGGAGAGGTACTTGGGTGGATCAATTGGTTAAATGTCTGACTCTTGATTTCAGCTCAGGTCATGATCTTAGGATGGTGGGATTAGCCCCAACTCTGTACTCAGGAAGCAGTCTGCTTGAGATTCTCTCTCTCTCCCTCTCCTTCTGTTACTTCCTCTGTTTTCATGCTCTCTCTCTCTCTAAAAATGAATGTATAGATCTTGAAGGAGAAGAAGAAGAAGAAGAAAAAGAAGAAAAAGAAAAGGAAAATCAACAAGAAAACAATGGTTTTGAAAGACACACTAGACCAAATGGACTTAACAGATATATTCAGAACATTCCATCCTAAAAGAACAGAATGCACATTCAAGTGCACATAGAGCATTCTCCAGAATAAGTCACATGTTAGGCCATAAAACAAGTCTCAACAAATACAAGAAGATAGAAGTTATACCATGCATCTTTTGTGACCACAGCACTAAGAAACTAGAAGTCAAACACAAGAAAATATCTGGAAAGACCACAAATACATAGAGATTAAACAATATGCTACTAAACAATGAATGGGTCCACAGGAAATAAAAAAAGAAATTAAAACAATACGTGGAAACAAATGAAAATGAAAACATGACAGTCCAAAACATTTGGGACACAGCAAAAGTGGTTCTCAAAGGGAAGTCTATAACAATACAAGACTGCCTGAAGAAGCAAGAAATATCTCAAATAAACAACCTAAACTTACACCTAAAGGAGCTAGGAAAAGCACAAAAAACAAAGCCTAAAGCCTACAGGAGGAGGGAAACAACACAGATTAGAGCAGAAATAAATGTCATAGAAACTCAAAACAAATAAACAACAACAACAACAACAACAACAAAATAGAACAGATCAATGAAACTAGGAACTTGTTCTTTGGAAGAATTAATAAAATTGTTAAGCCTCTAGCCAGACTTATCAAAAAGAAAAAAGAAAGGACCCAAACAAATAAAATCATAAACAAGAGACAAGAAATAACAACACCACAGAAATACAATTATAAGAGAATATTATGAAAAACTGTATGCCAACAAATTGGACAACCTAAAAGAAATGGGCAAATTCCTAGAAACATATAAATTACCAAAACTGAAACAGGAAGAAATAGAGAACTTGAACAGACCAAAAAACCAGTAAAGAAATTGAATCAGTAATCAAAAAACTCCCAACAAACAGAATTCTGGGACCAGATGGCTTCATAAGTGAATTCTACCAAACATTTAAAGAAGAATTAATACCTTCTTCTTCTTCTCAATCTATTCCAAAAAATAAAAAAGGAAAGAAAATTCCAAATTCATTCTATAAGGCCTGCATTATCCTGATACTAAAACCAAATAAAGACACCACTTAAAAAGAGATTACAGGGCAATATCACTGATGTGAAAATCCTCAACAAAATACTGGCAAGCTGAATCCAACAATTCATTTAAAAAACATTCACCATGATCAACTGGGATCTATTCCCATGTTGCAAGTGTGGTTCAATATTCACAAATCAATCAATCATTGATTGATATTCACAAATCAATCAATGTGAAACATCACACTAATAAAAGAAAGGATAAAAACCATATGATCATTTCAGTAGATGCAGAAAATTACCTGAGAAAATACGACATCCATTCATGATAAAAACCCTCAACAAAGTAGGTTTAGAGGGAACATACCCCAACATAACAAAGGCCATACATGAAAAACGCACAACTAATATTCTAAATGGATATTCAGGTAGGTAGTTAGATAATATCCTAAAATTCTCAGTTTTTCCTCTGCAGTCATGAATGAAAATAGGATGTCTACTGTCATCACTTTTATTCAACACAGTACAGGAAGTCCTAGCCACAGCAATCAGACAACAAAAAAATAAAAAGAATCCAAAATGGGAAGGAAGAATTAAAACCTCCACTATTTGTAGATGACATGATACTATATACAGAAAACCCAAAAAGACCCCACCGAAAAACTGCTAGGACTGACAAATGAATTTAGCAAAGTCAAAGGATATAAAATCAACATACAGAAATCTATTGCACTCCTATACACCAAAAATGAATTAGCAGAAAGGGAAATAAGGAATAAATCCCATCTACAATTGCACCAAAATCAGTAAGATACCTAGGAATAAACCTAACCAAAGAGGTGAAGGATCTGTACTCAGAAAAGTATAAAACACTAATGAAATAAATTGAAGACAACACAAAGAAATGGAAAGACATTCCATACTAGTGGATCGGAAGGAAAAGTATTGTTAAAATGTCAATACTACCCGGACAATCTACACATTTAATACAATCCCTATTAAAATATCAAAAGTGTTTTTCACAGAGCTATAATATACAATCCTTAAATAGTATGGAACCACAAAAGACTCAAATAGCCAACACATCTTTAAAGTTGTAGTACTGGCACAGAAATAGGCACATAGATCAATAGAACAGAGCAGAGAGGCCAGAATAAACCCACAATTATATGGTCAATTAGTCTCCAACAAAGCAGGAAAGAATATCCAATGGAAAAAGACAGTCTTTTCAACAAATGGTGTTGGGAAAACTGGACAGCAATATGCCAAAGAATGAAACTGGACCACTTTCTTACATCATACACAAAAATAGATTCAAAATGGATGGGGGTACTTGGGTTCATCAGTGGGTTAAATGTTCAACTCTTGATTTCAGCTCAGGTCATGATCTCAGGGTCATGAGATCCAGCCCCACATCCACCTCTGTGCTGGGAGTGGAGCCTGCTTAAAACTCTCTCTCTCCCTCTGCCTCTCCCTGCCCCACTCATGCTCTCTCTAAAAATAAATAAGTAGGGGCGCCTGGGTGGCTCAGTGGTTTAAGCCTCTGCCTTCGGCTCAGGTCATGATCTCAGGGTCCTGGGATCGAGCCCCGCATCGGACTCTCTGCTCAGTGGGGAGCGTGTTTCTCCCTCTCTCTCTGCCTGCCTCTCTGCCTACTTGTGATATCTCTCTCTCTCTCTGCCAAATAAATAAAATAAATAAATAAATAAATAAATAAATAAAATAAGATAAAAAAATAAATAAAAATAAATTCAAAATGGGGGAAGACCTAAATGTGAGACCTGAAACCATAAAACTACTAGAAGAGAACACAGGGAGTAACTTCTTTGTCACCAGCCATAGCAACTTCTTTCTAGATATTTCTTCTGAGGCAAGGGAAACAAAAGCAAAAATAGACCACTGGGACTTCATTAGAATAGTTTCTCCATGGTGAAGGAAATAATCAATGAAACTAAAAGACAACCTATGGCACAGGAGAAGATATTTGCTAATGACATATCCAATAAAGGGTTAGCATCGATAAAGGGTTGTATAAGGAACTTGTACAGCTCAACACCCCAAAAAATGAATAATCCAATTTAAAAAATGGGCAGAAGACATGAATAGGCATTTTTCCAAAGAACACATCCAGATGGCCAACAGACACATGAAAAGATGCTCAACTTCACTTATCTTTGGAGAAATGCAAATCCAAACTGCAATGAGATATCACTTCATACCTGTCAGAATGGCTAAAATCAGCAACATAAGAAACAACAGCTGTTGGTGAGGATGTGGAGAAAAAGGAACCCTTGTGCACTGTTGGTGGGAATGCAAACTGGTGCAGCCATTATGGAAGAGTATGATGTTTCCTCAAAAACTTAAAAATAGAACTACCCTACAATCCAGAAATCACAATATTGATATTTACTCAAAGAACACAAAAATGCTAATTCAAAGGGATATGTGCACTCCAATGTATATAGAAACATTATCTACAACAGCCAAATTATTGAAGCAGCCCAAGTGTCCATCAATTGAAAATGGATAAAGATGTATACACACACACACACACAATGGAATATTAGTCAGCCATAAAAAATGGAATAAAGTCTCACTGTTTGTAATGACATGAATGGAGCTAGAGAGTACTATGCTAAGCAAAATAAGTCAGAGAAGGATAAACACTATATGATTTTTACTCATATGTGGAATTTAAAAAACAAAATAAACAAAGGAATAAAGAGAGAGCAAGAGACAAACCAAGAAACACTAAACTATTGAAAACAAAAATTGATGGTTACCAGTGGGGAGGTAGGAGAAGGGCTAGTTGAAATAGATGATGGGGATTAAAGAGTGCATTTGTGGCAAAGGAAATAAAAGCAAAAATGAACTTTTGGGACTTCATCAAGATCAAAAGCTTCTGCACAGCAAAGGAAACAGTCAACAAAACAAAGAGGCAACCCACGGAATGGGAGAAGATATTTGCAAATGACAGTACAGACAAAAGGCTGATATCCAGGATCTATAAAGAACTTCTCAAACTCAACCCACACAAAACAGATAATCATGTCAAAAAATGGGCAGAAGACATGAACAGACATTTCTCCAATGAAGGCATACAAATGGCTATCAGACACATGAAAAAATGTTCATCATCACTAGCCACCAGGGAGACTCAAATCAAAACCACATTGAGATACCACCTTACATCAGCTAGAATGGCCAAAATTAGCAAGAGAGGAAACAACATGTGTTGAAGAGGATGTGGAGAAAGGGGAACCCTTAAAATGCTCTGACCATACATTCCCCACCAAAGAATGTTAGGTACATTATTCAGCTGAAAATCATCCAAACTCCCTGCTCTGCCTACCCACTCATCCAATAACATCATTAAGCGAATGGGCAAGTGCAGAGTTCTACATGCCACTCAATAGCCCCAATAGATTAATCACCTTCCATGAAGTCTTTAAAGATTATACCACCAGGCCTCTCATTTGCAACTCACCCCTAACAGTGCACTTGTCGTGCTATATTCTAAGGGTCTTTCTCCTCTTCTGACAGTGGGCTCTCTGAGAACCAGAACTCAAGGTGTAATGTTTGCTGAATGAATCAGTGAATGGATGATGAGTGAATGATGACAAATTATTAAAGCATTACTTTTCAGACTAGACCAAAATAGAAGCCAAAGCCCAGAGAGCACACTTGACTATGGTGTGGCTACTTGCCTAAGGCCCCTTTACTTTCATAGAAGACTGGAGAGCTTCCCTGTTACATACATCTATTATCACAACACACTGTTCCAAATAGTTTATATATGTGTGTTTTTCACATATCAACCTTTGGCTCCTCCTCAAAAGGGACTAAGGCTTTATGCACATTTGTATCTCTGACAGCTGGTTTGAAATCTAGAGCAAAGTAGGAGTTCACTACTTGCTGTTTCCATGCATGAATTGATGAATAATTGAGTTTTGTTCTCTTATTCTATCAGAAATCCAAACAGGAGAGCCAAGCTGACAGTCTTCTGCAAGACCAGTGATAAAATTTCCCATGCAATTTCTGTAGTTGACTTGGCCTGAGGTTCCCCCACATCTTCTCTTTGGGAGGTCTAGGGCCACTAAACAGTGGCTTCTGAGGATTGAGGGAGAATCTTGGTTAGACTGACAAGTGGGGTAGCCATGGTGGATCTGGCCCAGGTAGCATACTCTAAACATACTTCATGTCCCATTGATCACTCAGGGTTGCAGCCAACAAAGGAAATAATGTTGTGCTGAGAGGAAAAACAAACTAAAGAGAAACAAAGCTTAAACTTGCAGCTAAGCTGCAAGAATACTTTCTCCTTAATCAGGAAGCAGAGCAATGGGCATGACCCCAGCCTTCAGAGGATGAAGATGCCATATCAGAGTGACCATCCAGAGAGCTCCCCATTCCAAGCTCTGCTGTCAGTCAGACGAGGCCAGAGAGTGCAACTAGAAGCTGGGAGAGAATTACTCTTAAGCCTTTTGGAGAAATTTAACATTATAATTATAGTGTTACTATTATTTAATCTTGAAGTTTAAAATTGTCCTAGGACGTGGATGGAGCTAGAGCGTATCATGCTTAGTGAAATAAGTCAATCGGAGAAAGACAACTATCATATGATCTCCCTGATATGAGGACATGGAGAAGCAACATGGGGGGGTAGGGGGATAGGAGAAGAATAAATGAAACAAGATGGGATTGGGAGGGAGACAAACCATAAATGACTCTTAATCTCACAAAACAAACTGGGGGTTGCTGGGGGGAGGTGGGATTGGGAGAAGGGGAGCGGGCTATGGACATTGGGGAGGCGAGGCGAACCATAAGAGACTATGGACTCTGAAAAACAACCTGAGGGTTTTGAAGGGTCAGGGGTGGGAGGTTGGGGGAACAGGTGGTGGGTAATGGGGAGGGCACGTTTTGCATGGAGCACTGGGTGTTGTGCAAAAAGAATGAATACTGTTACGCTGAAAAAATAAATAAAATGGAAAAAAAAATTGTCCTAGGCCATTATTAGTCCCTTGGGGGACACAGACCTTCCTTTGCTAATAATAACCTAAGACATTTGTAGAATTAATTTGGAGTTGTGGTCTGTTCAGATTTTATCTGCATAAAATGCCCCAAGAAATTCATTAACCAGGAATTTTTTTCTTATAGCAAAAGAATGCTTATTTTTTTTAAAGAAATAGGTGAAAGCTCCTCCTAGACATTTCTCTCTAACCTAGGAAGCAGGTAACAACTTAAGCTGGTCTCAAAATACCCCCACTTATGACTAATTTAAATCCCTGATATCAAATATAAAGCCCCGAAGAGCATATCTAAAACCCCCAACTATCAGAGTCCTCACATTTTGTCTACTACTACTAGAATTGAGAGAAGTCTATGCCCAAATCAGTGTAAACATGAGTTGAGATGTGTAACACTATTTTTGTGTTTTAGACACACACAACACACATACACACAATTTTCTGATCACCTTAGTAGTATCAGTTTACTCTAAATGGTTTTTTTTTTAAATCTCTAGAGGCACATGTAAAATTCACTATGTCTGATATTAACATTGCTAAAATACCAGCTTCTTTGTGGATGATGTTTGCATGCTATACCATTTCCCATCCTTTTGTTTTCAATCTGTTTGTGTCTTTGAACCTAAAATATGTCTCCTATAGAAAGAAGGTAGTTGGATTTTGTTTCTTTTTCCAATCTGGAAATGTCTGACTTTTGATTAGATTTTAATTTGTATACATTTAATGTTGTTATTGATATAGTTGGATTTACCGCTGCCATTTATTTGTTTTCTATACTTTTCTTTGTTTCCCTATTTCTTTCACTTTCTTTTTGTCTGTTTTTTAATTGTTAAGGTATAATTGACATACAATGTTATATTAGTTTCAGGTGTATAACACAGTGATTTGACAATTCTGTCCATTACTCAGCAGTCACCATGATAAGCGTAGTCACCATACAGAGCTATTAAGATATTATTGACTATATTCCCTATGCTGTACTTTTCATCCTCATGACTTATGTATTTTATAACTGGAAGTTTGTAACTCTCAATTGTCTTCATCTATTTCATACATACCCCCATCCATCTCTTCTCTGGCAACCACCAGTTTGTTGTCTGTATTTAAGAGTCTTGTTTTTTGTTTGTTTTGTTTTCTAGATCCTACATGCTTGTGAAATGATATATTTGTCTTTCCCTGTCTGACTTATTTCACTTAGCACAATACTCTCTAGACCTCGCCATGTTGTCACAAATGGCAAGATCTCATTCTTACGGCTGAGTAATTAATACTTTCCATTGTATATTTGTACCACCTTTTCTTTATTTGTTCATCTGTTGATGGACACAAGGTTGTTTCCATATCTTGGTTATTATAAATGTGTTGCAATAAACATCAGGATGCATGTATATTTTAAAATTAGTATTTCTCTTTTCTTTAGGTAAATACCCAGCACTGGAATTACTGGAAAGTTTTTCTCTTCTAATATCAACTAATACTGGATTCTTTAACCTTCTTTTCTAGGAGTTTTCCAATTCACTGATCAGTTTGCATTTCCCCTAAACCAATGACAAGTTCTCTTTAAACCTATAACTACAAAAGCTGACACGGGCCAATGTTTCAAACCATTCACTATAGCCACAAATATAAAGGGAGAGGCAAGATCACCAGATATTTTATCAAAATTTCTCATCAATGCTTTGGAAACAGGCAAAACATTTACCCAAATGTCCATACATACCAAGTGTCCTCTCCCACATCTATGTTCCAGATCATGAAGCATCATCATAAATGAAATCTTGTTCATTTCTTGCCTATTACATTCTTTTCCTTTTCTGCTAGTTCTTCATTCAGTATACACCAATTCTGGGTCTGTCTTTGCTCCTTGAGATATAAAAAATGAGTAAGATGCCGTACTTGCTCTTCAGAACACAGTCGAAAAGGAGATAGAGACATGCAAATAAAAAGCTGCACTATGAAAAGAACAACAAATACCATTATTGAATATTTACCACATGCTGGCTGGCCATGGAGCTGTAAACATATCTCCTGCAGCCTTTGATGTTGACCCTGTGATGATTCCCATCTTAGAAATGAGGAGACCAAGGCTTGGAGAAACCAGGTTTTATAACCAGGTGGTGGGAAGAGTATGTTACAGCAAAGAGGGAAGGGTCATCTGAGCCTGGGTCATGAAGGAAAGACTTCAAAGAGCAGGAAATCTTCTGTTGAAGAATGAGGAGGAGGCTTCTGGGTCAACAACATTTGCCTGGCTGGGAGTTTAAAATAAACAGGGTTGCAGGTCAAATTTCTAAAAGGGCTTTTAGAGTCCATAATTGGAACTTCTTTTTGGTGTTTTCTCTTTTAGCTCTAACAAAGCCACAAGATCACTAAAAACAAAATGATATGAAATAAGGTATATGTGGAAGATCCTCTTTTAATGTCTGTCCATCCCACTGGACATTCCTCTCTTCCTAAAATACACAATTATAGATTTATTCTTTCAGTTAAGGTGTCTTGTCTGCTCCCTGAAAGTTCCCTATTAAATGGTCAGATGAGACACATGCTAGTTACTATCCATTAACACTATGGCATGAATCAGTATCAATGCTAGTCCTGGAGTTTGACCACTAGTTACTATCCAAGTGACCTTGGGCAATTTCCTGAACTGTAAAATGGGGACAATAATGATAGTATCTACTGGGTAAGATTGTTGCAAGGACAAAAGATAATATATGCAAAACACTCAGTACAGTGCCTAGCACTTTGTAAGGACTCAGTAAATGTCAGTAACCTTATCATTAATAAGACCTGGAGGAGAGGGAGATTAGAGGGGGAAACACCTGGATGAGAGAAGGTCAGTGAGGGCAGATCAGGGGGAGACTGTCTCTCTGGAGCTGAGGGTCAGACACATAGACATAGGAGATAAGAAGCCCGAGATTGGGCAAGTGGAGACAAGAGGTTGCCATCCCTGGAATGGTACTGGTTAAGGTTCATATAGTTACATATTAGTTTCCCCTAAAACTTTATCAGTCCCGTTCATCACTGTATCCCCAGCACCCAGTGCATACTAGGTGCTCTGTGTTTATTGAATGATTAAATGAATGAACGAGGGCTTGCCTTTTGTATTTCAAAATACACATCATATCCACAGAACACATTCCAAAATGTTCACTGTAGTCATACTGGGTTCATAAGATAATGATGACTTTTAGTCTTTGTATGTCTCTTATTCTTTGTTTTTGAATTTTCTGCACTGGTCATTAGTTTTAAAATTTGGAGGGGGAATATTTCAGACAGTTCTTGGTTTTCTGGCCAACTGAGGTTAGACTATTCTCATGTTTTCCTCATGAAGATGGGAATTTTATGCCTCAAGTTACGTGCCTCAAGTTCTAAGGTGCTTACAAGTTGCCTGGGAATCTGGTTAAAATGCAGATGGAAATTCAGCAGGTCTGGTGCAGCACCTGAGGGTCCCAGCCCAAACATATGTACAAAGAAAACCAAAGCAAGAAGAAAATATGTGCCAATGGGGAGACAGCACCTTATCTTGAAGCCAACATGACTTCAGGGTATTTATCACTTAGATTGTGAATTCTTGAGGATTTTATTCTGCTCACTTGGTCTATTTGGAGGCTGTATTGTTCAAAAGAAGGGATGTGAGTCTGTGAAAGCCCTGGGGATACTCGTATTTTCTCAACCGAAGGAAGGTCTCATTTTTTTAACTCTGTCTTCCATTAAATACCGCCACTGTGGCTGTCAGTTGCATTCTTTTTAGATTAATGTCTCCTAAATTAATTTTGTGTTCAATAAACCTCCATAAATGTTTGTTCAGCTGACCAAATTGGACCCTTCGATTTAACTAAGGGTGGGAGCACGCCACACAGCCCTCGTCCCCGTTCACACGCTGTTGGCCCTGCCTTCATTAGTCACTGTCACCACTGGTGTCCGCCGGTCCCCGCTCAGCTCCTCCATATAATCAAAAGTTGCTCCTATTGAAATGTAATCCTCCCAGAGCATAGAGGGGCATTTTCTAAATTGGCTGAAGAGGATTACAAAGCATTGGAGAAGAAAATAAGTGCAAGTAGAAGCAATCCTTAATTTAAGATTCTTTGACAGCAGCAAATCTTCACTTTCTTTTTTTACCCTTCATTTTCTCATAGAATTTTTAATACACTCCCCTCCCACCCACCTCATCTCATCCCATTCCCATAGTCTAGACCAACCCTGCTAAATCCAAATATTACAGACTTTGGAGTCGGTCCAGACTCCTCCTTCTACAGATGAGGACTCTGAAGCCCAGTGAAGCTGGATGACTTTCCCAAAGCCCTCCTGTCTGCCCCAGACACCAGGGTTCCTCCATGACCCCAAGCTGTTCTTGCTTAGTTTATTTGTTTTGAGAGTTTAGGGGTCGACAAACCAGGTTGGTTATTATTTTGCTCTGAGGGTAAGTCCTAGAAAACAGCTTCAAAAGTCAAATGGTGCTTTAATAATACTAGTAACAACAACAGCCGCAGCAGTAGCCCTTGATTTTTACCTTTTAATTATAGAAGTTTTCAAAAATACTCAAAAAGTAGAGACAATGATATGACGTATCTTCATGTGCCCCTCCTCCAGTTTCAGTGATTATCAACATGTGGCCAGTCATATTTTATCTAGTCACCATTTCTTCATTTTTGGTGAAGCAATCATTTTAATATTTTGGATTTTTTCCCCAGGCTTCCCCAATACATCTCCATTTGCTGTTATCTCCAGATCGATCAATTTTAGGTATCATCTATTGACACAGCTCTCTCCCTCAGCCCAGCATCCCATCCTCTGGTTCAGTTTCTCCAAAGATTAAGTTCTTAGCCTCCTGCAGAAATGGAGTGAGAATCTAATATCTAGCAGCTTCCTATACTGACTTCCAAGTAGTTACTCCACTATCTTCAGTGAGGTACCTCATCCAGCATTTGAAAGTTCCTGTGACACCCTCCCCGCCTGCCCCCAACCCCGCATCTGAGCCTTTCCTGTAATCTTCATGACAAAAGCAAGAAAGCAAAGCATGTGCGTGCGCACACAAACACACACACACACCCCTACTCTCTCTCTCTCTCAAACACACACACGCACACACACACACATACCCTTTGCAACCAGTTTTAAGCTTCATCCTCTCAACTAAATTGTGAACTTTTCTTCCCTCTTCTCTCTGACTTGGTGTTTTGTGATTCAGGGTTTCAAATGCTTCATAACTTTCTATTTCTTGTTCTCCTTGTTGATTTTGGATCATTTTTGGAAAAGAAAAAGATCAGAGAAACACCTTTATGGTATCATGTTCCAGAATATCTACTAAGATTTGAAATCAGCTCCATCATTTATTAGCTATGGCATTTTGAAAAAGAGACTTATCTTCTCTGAATCTCAGTTTTCTCAGCTTTCCCAATAATCTACCCTTTCTACGGTGGATGGATTGAATGAACCTGACGCCTGCAACCCAGAGGAATCTGTTATATCAAGAGATGAATAATGGTCACCACAAAAGGAAGTGCTAGGACTTCTCTAGGAGGCTCTAGAGCAGATCAGGTCCCAGGAATAATTGGTACCCTGCTTGGCACCACCACAGATATTTGCCTGCATTTCTGGTTCAGCTCATTGTCCAAAGACCATGCAGGGGCTGGTGGGATAAGAAGAAGGCTCACCTTCCAGTTCTTCACAGCGACCATCCCTGTGATAGAGCATCCCACTACACTGAGGAAGAACCAAGGGGTCAAAATTCATGGTCATCCTCAGAATTGAAATTCTGCATTCCATCTTAGTGTTTCATTGTGTTTTGTTTTCTAACAAATCAAAAGAGATCTGTATATCTATAAAAATTATGGTTTGATCCAGCAATCCCACTTCTAGGAATCTATGCCAAAGATACACTGGCAAAAATAGGAAAAGATATGTGCATATGAGGTTTTACTGCTGTGTTACATATAACAGAAAACTGGAAAAATGTAACTGCCTACCAATAGGAAAGTGAATGAATAAAATATAATAGATAATGTATTTATATATAAACTATAATATAAACACAGTAGAGTGCAATACACCTGTCAAAAGATGTACAGCATAAGGAAGTCGTTGTTAGGATAAATAGTTAAGTAAAAATTTTAATGTGTTTAAGTTTGTATAGTTCCTAAAAAGTACATATGCATTTATGGAAGGATGAATCACACAAATTTCTAAATGGTTACCTATAAACAGAAGAGAATAAAAGAAACAAAATCTGGGCTTCTCTGAATATAGCTAGTTTTGAGGATATGATTTGGAACCATACAAATAATTTACATAATTTCAAAATGAATTAAATTTTTAAAGTGCAATCCCTAAAATCAAAAGAACAAATGAACACAAATATATATTCTTAGAAACATAATTCTAAGAAAAAATACTCTGTGTAACTCTAAAGGAATTGCCTATACATCTCTAGTAGGCTATACCTTTAAAGAAAGAAATAACTACAAAATTCCTGTTTTCATTGTTGAGGGAAGAATTGACATTATTTTCCAACAGATTTTATTAGAAGAGTTTTGAAAAACAACGGTAGCATTGAGCATCAGGTTTTTCCATGCAGGAGAAGGCATGCAGGAGAAGGTTAGATCAGTAAGATTTACTCTGCAATCTTAAATTCGAATGTACAGTATCAATGTAAACTTATAAGGTATTTTACTTTTTATTTTTAAAGTGGTTTTTTTAAATGTTTACTTATTTCAGAGAGAGAGAATGCAGGGGAAAGGGGTAGAGGGAGAGAGAATCCCAAGCCGACTCCACTCCAACCTGGAGTCCAATGCAGGGCTCGATCTCACAACCCCAAGATCACGATCTGAGCCGAAACCGAGAGTTGATCATTGACCGACTGCACCACCTAGGCGCCTCTTAACTGTTTATTTTTTTTATTTTTTATTTTTTTAAAGATTTTATTTATTTATTTGATAGAGAGAGATCACAAGTAGATAGAGAGGCAGGCAGAGAGAGAGAGAGGGAAGCAGGCTCTCTGCGAGCAGAGAGCCTGATGCGGGACTCGATCCCAGGACCCTGAGATCATGACCTGAGCCGAAGGCAGCGGCCCAACCCACTGAGCCACCCAGGCGCCCTTAACTGTTTATTTTGAAATAATTATAGATTCATAGGAAGTTGCAAAAATAGGACCCTTCATCCAGTTTTCCCTAATGGTTACTTGTTACATAATATGGTACAGTATCAAAATCAGGAAACTGACATTGGTACAATGTGTAAATACAGTTCTATGTCATTTTGCCACTTGTATCAATTTTTGTTACCACCACTACAATCAAGGTGCAGAGTTATTCTATCACCACAAAGATCCTCCTCATGCTAACCCTTCATAATCATACCCACTTCCTCCCACTCATCACCCTAACCCATGGCAACTACTAATCTGTTTCCATATCTATAATTTTGTCATTTCAAGAATGTTACATAAATGGAATCATAGCATATGTTACCCTTTGAGACTGGATTTTTTCATTCAGCACAATGCCCTTGAGATCCATCCAGTTGTGTATTTCAATAGTTTGTTCCTTTTTATTTTAATCCACCGTGTGGATGTACCACAGTTTGCTTAGCCATTCACTCATTTAAAGATATCTTGGGTGCTTCCTATTTGGGACTATTATAAATAAAGCTGCTATAATCATTCATGTTCTGGTCTTTGTATGGACATAAGTTTCATTTCCTTGAGGTGAGTGTGATACTGGGTCATTCCATAAGTGTATGTTTCATTTTTAAGACATTGTGAAACCATTTTCCAGAGTGGCAGTACCATTTTACATTCCCAGTACCATTTTACATTCCCACCAGCAATTTGAGAGAACCAGTTTCTCTGCGTCTTTGCCAGCATTTTGTATAGTTTTATATATATAATTATACTAGTATTTATAATATATTATATTAATATATTAGTGTAATATATATGTGTGTGTATATATATATATATATATAAAGGCTGTTCAAATACTCATATAGTGATATTTCATCATGGCCTTAATTTGTACTTTCCTAATGACTAGTGGTATTCAACATGTTTTCACGTTCTTACTTGCCATGTGTATATCCTCCTTAGTGAAATATCTCTTCATGACTTTTGTCCATTTTCTAACTGGACAATTGTTGAATTTTAGAAGTTCTGTATATAGATGTGTCTTTTATCATATATGAGATTGGAAATATTTTCTCCATATAGCTTGGTTTTTTTTCTTCTAAACAAGATTTTTCACAAAGTAAAAGTTTAAATTTTGATGGGTTGTAATTTATCAAATTTTTCCTTTTTCGAATTTAAGTATTAGGTCTATGAATTCTTCAACAAGCTATAGGTCCCAAATGCTTTTGCTATGTATACTTCTTTTTTTATTTAAATTCAGCCAACATATAGTACATCATTAATTTAAAAATTTTTTAATTTTATTTTTTCAGTGTTCCAAGATTCATTGTTAGGCACCACATCCAGTGCTCCATGCAATATGTGCCCTCCTTAATATCCACCACCAGGCTCACCCAACCTCCCACCTCCACCCCTCCCAAACCCTCAGTTTGTTTCTCAGAGTCCACAGTCTCTCATGCTTCATCTCTACTCCAATTTCCCCCAATTCACATCATTAATTTTTTTTAAAGATTTTATTTATTTATTTGTCAGAGAGAGTGAGCACAGGCAGACAGAGAGGCAGGCAGAGATAGAGAGAGAAGCAGGCTCCCCGCCGAGCACGGAGCCCGATGTGGGACTCGATCCCAGGACGCTGGGATCATGACCTGAGCCGAAGGCAGCCGCTTAACCAACTGAGCCACCGAGGCGTCCCCACATCATTAATTTTTGATGTAGTGTTCAATGATTCATTAAGTGTGGATAACACCCAGTGCTCATTAGATCACACACACACATACACACACACCTTTCTGGAGGCGTGCTGTAGAGAAAGTACACACATTGTCCACACACAATTTGATAAGTTTTATACAGAATACACCTGTGAAGCTAGCACCCAGATCAGTAAATAGCCTATTCCTGGGTGCCTCCCTGGTCACTATTCCCACCTGTTGTCCACACCCACCACAACAGTCACTCTGTGGCATCTTCAGAAGGCAGGGATCATTACTGGGGACACCTTGTAACTTTATGTGTATTAACCCGCTGACTCCTCACCTCACTGAGATGGTTCTATTACTGACCCACTTACAGGTGAAGAACATGCAGGATGAGCTACGTGCCCAGCTCCCACTGCTGGTGATTAGCAGAGCCGAGATCCAGCACAGATGACTGGTTCCAGAGTCACACTCCTGAACCACTAAACTGAGCTGCCAAGGGACACCTGGGTGGCTCAGTGGGTAAAAGCCTCTGTCTTCGGCTCAGGTCATGATCCCGGGGTCCTGGGATCGAGCCCCGCATCGGGCTCTCTGCTCGGCAGGGAGCCTGCTTCCCTTCCTCTCTCTCTGGCTGCCTCTCTGCCTACCTGTGATCTCTGTCTGTCAAATAAATAAATAAAATCTTAAAAAAAACAACAACTATGCTGCCAAAATCTCATGGTGCCTGGGAGAAACAATGTGAGTCAAATAAAACTAGATTCTGGAAGAATAGTCACTCACCCGCACATGGCTCTTTGCCTGTAGCTTCCATGTGCCCTTTTGTTTGCCTCTCCCTACCTGCTACTCAGAGCCCAGTGAAGGGTGTGAGGCTCAGAGCAGGGAAGAGCTGGCCAGAAGGCCACAGATGAAAGAGGACAGTCATGTTTGAGCTCAGACCAAATCAAGAACCATTCTTGCTCCATTTTGCCTGGGGAAACTGAGGCCAGGAAAGGGTTAGATGAATGACACTGTCCCTAACTCCTTCCAGTGGATTTTGCTCATGGCTGGGGCAAATTTTCCTCAGTCAGTGCCCACGCCTGGACTGAATGATCAGAGGCCACTTGACTCTTTCTTCAGACTCTTTGGTGGAACCTGGGACCTTGGCTGCACTTGTGCAGGTGACAGGGGGTCACCAGGGACCCAGGGACACAGCCAGCTGCTTTAGGAAGAGGAGAGGACAATAAGAGGGTACACGCCACACACGGTGAGCAGGGCAGAGAACTCTGTGCATTTGGGGTCCACTAGGGGATGCCACATGAGCCTCTGACCTACAGGGACAGCCCATAACAGCCTTGGCAACATGATGTTTGTCCTGAAGCCTGTGGGTTGCTAGGGGCACACCTGAATTTGAATCCGACCTGGTAGTGCACCCTGATCGTTTCTTCAGCAACCAGTTCTGGATTTTGTCATTTGTAATCAGGGTTGACAGTGACAGTGATCACACCAAACCACTGGGTCAATTTAGTAGAATAGTGTATTATTAGTAGACTATTAGTAGAATAATACGTTATTTATCTTATGTAGATGCGAGGACATTTTTCTCTTCCTTATGATCTCTTTCTGCTCAACCCTGTTTACCTTGATACAGATCTAGTAAACATTGATGGGAGTTTATTCCCTTATAAAGAAGAGTAAAAGAGAAAATTATCTTTTTAAAACCCTCTTAGTGTTGAGTGTTTTCAAGGATCTCTTAGGACAACAGGCAGGAGCAGCTTAGATGGAGTCATGGGGAGAAAGCAGCCCAGGATCCTGTCTTACAGGTAGTGCAGAAATGGGTTCTCCCTGCCCTCCACTGGGGTGAGAGGTTGCTGCATTCCTTGAGAAGCTGCTGAAGATGCTCTGCGCAAGTGTCCTCACATGGTTAGGGTGCTCCCCAGCCTTTTACTAAGACGGCCATCTCTATGCAGCCCCTCAGAGGTCCTGGAGCTCCCTTCCCTTTGAGTCCGCCCTGCGTGCTTGTCCACATGCTCAGAAAGGGATGTGACAAACACGCCCAGAACTGACACCACCCATATCACCTGAAACCCACCTCCTTCTGTTAGCTGAGGGCCCCTGGGCTAGTAGACGTACAAGCTCTTCACATTTAAGTGACAGGGAAATACAATAGAAAGTTCAGAGCATAGCTTGTCACCCTGTCTCCTCCTTCTCCCGTCTTCTGACGCTGCCTCTACCACCTGCCCTTCCCCCCACAGTCCCTTCATGCTGGCTCTCCTTCCGGGCATGAACGCGCCACACTCATTGTCCCCTCAGGGCCTGGCACTTGCTCTTCATCTCCCTTGAGACACTCTTGCCTAGATTGTCACCTTGCTGTCTTCTTGTCACTTAAGTTCCAGTGGAGTCATCCCTTTGTCAGAGGCCTCTCTATGCCCTGGAGATGCAGCCCTCCATCCAGCCCGCTTCTGTCCTCTACTGCATTCCCTGGCATCTGCTGTCCACTTACTTGTTCCCATGTTTAATTCCTGTGGCTCCCCACCAAAATGTTAGTGATTTGAAGGCAGGGATATTTACTCCTTCCTCTCACCACGGATGTCCACTGCCTGGGACAGCACTTGGGGCAGATTCATCATTCAATAAATGCTTGCTGACTTGTCTCCTAAACTTGAGTTTCCAGATTTCAGTCATTTGAGCTTCATCCTCAGGGGGCTTGCCTTGTTTGTGTCACATCTGTATTAGGACTTAATATTTGTCTTTAAGCTCACCTGCATTCTAACTTTATTCCACACCAATGAAGTTATGGAATTTACATGCCGATTTTCCTAAACATACGTTAAAATATACACATGATTATTTTACACTTTTTAGTCCATGCTTCCTGGAAATCATGGTGCTCCTCTCAAGTGTATACGCACTTTTGGGAACATTGCTGCACCCCAGCCCATGCTTGGCTATTCCTCACACCCCATCCCAACCTGGCTGCTGGTCCCCATTCCCCTTCCACCCCGGAGTTGGAGTTCAAGTTCATCTTTGAGAACCGACATCCTGGGGCAATTCAGAGTTTGACTAGCGTGGCTCTTTGCTGCCAGATGCATGACCCTAGATGATCATCTGACCCTCCCCAAAGGCCTGGCCAATGTGTACAACCCAGACCAGCTCACTGACCACACTGACCATCCCCAGAGACTTGCTGGTTGGGCCAGAACATTGATGATCACAATTAGTTTTTTCCTAACTTTGGCAATGACCTCAGGTCCTTCTCCACCAACTGTGTCAGAAACATGAGCTCTGGCCAAGCCAATTTCTCATATGCTACTTTCAGCCTTAGCTGAATCAGATAAAGGAAAGGAAGAGATGCAAACCCCTCTACCCTGCCCTGCCTTCAGCTTCGGGCCCACTGGAAAACCCAGCGGGCTCTGCCAGGCCAGCTTGGCCTGGTTGTGTGTCCTGCATCACAAGCTGCTGGGATGTTTCCATAAATGGGATATGTCAGGATTTGGTGCATATTATTTCTCCTTTCCTATCTTATCTTTGTGTTGTTTTATCTCCTTTTTCTGAATACAAAGCATGGTTTCATCACTCAAGGGACATTCTCCTTGAGTCTGTTTCTCCTTTCTTCCTTCGTTCCTCCCTTCATTCCTTTCTTCTCTCCTTCTTCCTCCCTCCTCCCCCTCCTCCCTTCCCCTCTTCCCTTCCCTCTTTCTCTCCCTCCTTCCTCCTTTCCTTTTTTCACTCCCTACCAATGGCTACCAGCCCAATGTACTCTTTCTGCTCCTCTTAAGATACAACTTGTTAGGGACCATGCCATCTTTCACCCACTATGAGCCCTTTAGACCTCCATGGTCCTTTCCCATCATGTTGGGCAGCCCAATGTTAACCATCCTTACGTGTCACTCCCTCCTGAAGTCTTCCTGTCACAGGTTAGGTTAAATGCTCCTCCTATCTCCTTTCAAAGCATCTTGTACCCCTCTCTATCAAGATCAGAGCATTGCATGGGGCAGTTTGTGTGAAGGGTTGATTCCCTGGTAGTGGTTGGGGACTTTATCTCCTTATAATTACCACTAGCCCACCCTCTAAATAATCATGCAGCCCAAATAAGAATTCCCAGAGTCCTGTGGTAGCCTCTCTGGACTGTTAGATTTTTGAGGGAGAAGCCCTATTCCTGTTCATCATTGGGTCCCTACCACTTAGCAGAAGGCTGTGGTAAATATTCAATAAATATTCAATAAATATTCATTGAATCAGTGGCTGTGTGAATTGATTTTCTAGAATAACCGACACTGGCTGAAGTTTTATGACTCTACTGAGTAATAGAGAGATAATGAAAGGAAAGAGTGAATATACCAGATTCCCCTGTAGAGCTGACAAAGTTTAAGTAGAAACAGGTCCTAACATAACTAGTTCATTGCCAAGTTAGGCTCTGGGCCAGTACTATTCCCTCCTTCAGTAAAATACACTGGAGTAGGGCAGAGAGGAAGAGGGAGAGAGTGAGAGTGTGTGAGGGGGAGAAGGAGAGGAGGGACTGAGGGAGAGGGAGAGGAGAGCAAGGGGTGGGGGGAGTAAAGAGAGAGAAGGAGAGAGATTTTCATGCTGTTACCGACCTGGGTTTTGCCTCTCAATTCCACTTATCGTCAACAGATAACTGAAAAGGAAACAGTATGATAGTTTTAGACCCCTTCTTTCTTGGTATCTGTCCCAGGTAGCTTCAGAGAAGGACTTTTTAATTTTCAGAGAAAGCAGGTCCAATGGTAGAAATAATGTTAAGGAAATGTATAATGTAATTTTTAAAAAGGAATTTTGAAAATGAAAATCAGTATTTCTTCCTCTTTTTCTTTCCAATCGGAAAGTTTAGAAAATCAAAAAAAAATAAAAATATCGTGTATCATCATTTAAGTGATGTTCAGAGAAAAATTCCCTTCTTAAACATGAGTATCAATAAAAAAGGAATTAAGCATCTAACTTGGTTTAGAAAAAATAAAAACAAACTAAAGGAAGAAAAGTACAAGGAATTAAAAAGTAGGAAGAAAAGTACAAGGAGAAATGATGACTTACAAAGCAGAAAGTTAAAAAATGGATTAAATATATATAAGTTCTGATTCTTTGACAAAAGTGATGAGAGAGATAATGCATTAGTTATCTTAATAAAAAAAAAGAAGAGAATGCAAAAATACACAAATTTTAAAAAATTAAGGGAGGGGATGCCTGGGCGACTCAGTTGGTTAAGCCTCAGGCTCTTAGTTTTGGCTCAGGTCATGATCTCAGGGTCCTGGGATCAAGCCCTGCATCAGGCTTCCTGGTTAGGGGGGAGTCTGCTTGAGAATTCCCTCTTCCTCGCCTTTTGCCCCTCCCCCACTCTCTTTTTCTCAAATAAATAACTCTTTAAAAAAATTTTAAGGGAAAGTTAAAGTTAGAGAGGAAGTTAAAGAATCATGAGCAACTGGTTTGTTCGACTCTTTGTAAATGTATCTGAACACTTAGATACAATGGATAATGTTCTAGAATCCTTTACCAAAATTGAAGTGGGAAGATAGAAAATCTTAATAAACCAAGCACTGTAAAAGAAATGGAGAAAGCTGTCAAAGAGCAGCCCAGGCCCAGATGGTTCCAAGTGCAATTCTTGCAAATCTTTCAAGAATAAATCATTCTAGTGTTACTTAAACTGTTTCAAGGCATAGAAAAGAGAAAAGCTTTCAAATTCTTTTCATGAAGCAAGCATAATATTAATACCAGTCTCCATAAAACTGCACAAAAAAGAAAATCACCATTCAATCTCACTTACACTGATGCAAAAAAAATACTAAATAAATTCAACGGCACTTTGATAGAAAAATATACTATAACCAGTGGAGTCTGGTCCAAGAACATAGGGATGATTTAATAATAAGAATGGCTTAATAGGATGATTTAATATTAGAAAATATTTGTTGTTTTTAATCAATGAAGTTGCATGAAAAAAATCAGAACTTCATTAAATCTTTTAACATGCATTTTAGTGTTTAATATTTTTGATTGAGATACATTCAGTGTTTAGGGCTTCTCGACAGTCTTTACCAGATCTTCATTCAGTGAGAACTTGAGTAGCTCTGCAGACTGGCTCTTGCATGGGGGTCCTGGGTTTGCTGGTTGACCCGGTTTAGAGCACAGGTAAGCCTTGGGGCTGAGTGTGTGAAAGAGAAAGCAAGCCCCTCAACGGTGCCCATAGAGGCCCTGTCTCTCCCCCGCCCCCCCTTCTTTCTGCTCCCACAAGGGACAGCCAGAGAATCCATCTTGCCAGCACTCCGAGCAGTTGTTTTTGATTGTCATGGAGCTCAGTGAAAAGTGTGCCTTGCCTCTTGTGATGAGGGGGAGGGGGCATCCAACAGGGACTGGTACTTTCACACCAGCAAAGGTGGACACTCATTTCTAAGACATTTAAAATGGTTATATTTTTAGATGCAGCCAAATAGTGACATTGACCTTGAGGTAGAGGAGGAAAGGTTACCATATTGGGGATGAACATCATAATGGATTTCCGCAACCACTTTGGCTCAGTGATGGTGTAGAGTTGAATCAATGAGAGGGTTGCACCCATTTTGAACATTTCCCCCAACCATTCTTACTTGTGTATGTGATAGATATCAGTGTATATTGACAGAGACACAGAGAGAAAGAGAATGGGTAAGGAGTGAGAGGGGGAGACTTGTTTTATTTTTCGGAAAAGATCAATAATTAAGGATCAATACTTTCTCCATTGAACCTGCTGGTTACCTGGTTCTGGTTTGCAGAGCAACAGCTGCTTCTCAGCTGAGGTGACCCCCCCTTGCACAGGGTGGCATTTGCTAATGCCTTGCTCACAAAAGGGCTGGCCAGACAGAACACAGGCAGACTTACAACATTTTGTGGGGGCTGGGTACATACTGCATCATATCTCCTTGGACACCTGGGCTTGTCTTCAATTCGATTGTCAGCATACCCACCCATCTATTTGCTAGTGCTGTGAGGAGAGTGTCTGCTCCAGTTTCTACCTACGAGCACCCTATGCATTAATAGAGAAACGTAGCCAGTAGGGTCCTGGAGAACCTGCTCTTCTGATAGGCAGGCTGTGTGGAAATCCATCCCTGAGACACAGAACTGAAAGCCCGCAGAAGCAGAGGGGAGTGTGGAGTGTGGCACTTCCTAGTCCCAACCTCCTCCTGCAGCCTGGAATCTTCATTGCCACTTCTCCAAGGGTTGGTAGTCAGCTTCTCCTTAATCTCTTCTGGGGATGCAGTTTACACTGCAAAATCAACCCCCCCTTTTTTTTTTAACTGTGAGAGAGCCTCCTTCAATGAAACTTTACCTACTGTATAATTTTAAAAGCCTGTCAACTTTAAAATTGAAAAATGAAAACTGCCATTGTTTTGTGTTCTATTTCTTTGACATAGAGGTGTCAAATGTCTTTTCAATATGCTCATAATTGTCATTTATATTCATTCATTTGTGATTTATTTGTTTACTCAAAGATTTTTATTTATTTATTGGCAGGGAAGAACAGAGGGAGAGGGACAAGCAGACTCCTTACTGAGCATTACCCGGGGTTGATCTCATGACCCTGACATCATCGCCTGTGCCAAAACCAAGAGTCCGATGCTCAACTGACTGAGACACCCAGGTGCCCCTCATTCCTTTGTGACTTAACTTTACATTTCCTTGGCTCACTTTTCCCCCCTAATTGGTGTGATAATGTTTTTAAAGTTAACTTATAAGAACTTGAAACAGTTTTACCCTTATAAATTTCTTCCCAGTATTGAACTAGAAATCTGTCACTCTCTAACTTTCACTTCTTAAACATTCTTCCATCCCTGTAGCCCCCAAACATGAGGTCCCCAATGATGTCATTCTGTTCAAAATTGGGTAGCTCTGTAGGAAGCTGGCTCATCGTTAGAACACCTACTAGGGCTGACACTTGCCTTTTGTCTTCTTAGTGGAAGGAGTTGACCCCTACATCTCTAGGTCACTGTGTGGCTGGGGTAGAAATTTACCTTGTGTCTCTGATGGCAGCTTTCTTAAAAGACCAGATATAGGCAAAGCAGCCTCAATAGTCAAACGAGGAGCATTTTTTCAAAATGTGTTATTTTTTAAATGTTTACAGACAAATCAGCCTTACCCTTTGGTAGCTGGATAGATGGGTGGAGAAGGAGGAGGAACAGAGATGGCGGTTCTAAGTCTCGAAGGGAATCAGCCCCCACAAAACATGCCACTTTGGTGTAGAAATCATTGTGAGTTCAAAGGTTTTGATTTCTTGAACTCTCTTACCTGTTTTAAAGCTGAATCCCCCCCCAAAATTCATTTGTCATCAGTACCCTCCTTCCCCTGAAGCCTTACTCTCCTTAGAGACAAACAGCAGGTAGCACAACCAAGCAGTTATTGTCACAAAACTATCATATTCCCATCTATTTTAAGGGTCCATTTATCTTTCCAAAAAGTTGTTTTTCCATAGGTGCCCTGTCTATCCCCCCACCTCTTCTAAGAAGTCTTTTGTTCTCCCAAAATGCCCCTCTGCCCCTCATCTATTGAGATGGTATGTAAGCCCACATTCCACCTGTGAGTCACATTTTTCTGTGAACTCCTATGCACATAAGTGAATAAAAATGTATTGTTTCTTGCTAATCTGTCTTTTGTCAGTTTAATTTGCAGATGCCTATGTACTTAATGTCAGAGGGCAGAGGAAAAGCCTTTTTCTCTATGATAGTCTATAATGTGGCTGGTGATGGAAGGAGACCTGCCTGGGCCCTCTTGAGGCCAACTTGCCCATTTCCACCTGGGGAAGAGACTATTCCTAT
This sequence comes from Meles meles, assembly GCF_922984935.1. Taxonomy (NCBI): domain Eukaryota; kingdom Metazoa; phylum Chordata; class Mammalia; order Carnivora; family Mustelidae; genus Meles; species Meles meles. The sequence continues at coordinate 29,343,711 of NC_060069.1, read as the reverse complement.
GCACGAGTGTCTAAGGGATGGTCTGTACCTAAGTTTCAACAGCCACAGTGGATGGCAGGGAGAAACAGTGGTTGTCATGGGACACCCCCAGATTCCAGGGTCCTCACCCAGCATTGGTGAAAGCTGATTCCTTTGTGACTGAGTAACCCCTGGGATTCTTGGATAATCCAGTTTGTGTGGGTGGAAATCTCAAGAGGGATACACTGAACCAACTGTTAACAAGGCTTATGCATACTCAAGTAATGAGAAAAGGTAAAGAGATTGACATACATTTGTGGAGTGGTTCAAACCAGTTAAACCAGATAGCTACTGGCTATCCCTTCCAAATCTTGTTCTCTTCAGACTGAATATTTCTATTGTTATAAGATCTTCTTTAAAATGACTTAACTTGGGGTGCCTGGGTGGCTCAGTCAGTTAAGCATCTGCCTTTGGCTCAGGTCATGATCTCAGGGTCCTGGGATTGAGTCCCAAATCATGCTCCCTGCTCAGTGGGGAGTCTGCTTCTCCCTCTGCGCCTCCCCCAACCCCCCGCTCATGCACACACTCCCTCTCTCACTTTCGCACAAATAAATAAATAAAATCCTAAAAAAATTAAAATGACTTAACTTCCTGGCACCCTCATCATCCTTCTCTTGTTCATTGCCAGTGTGCCAATATTGCCATTAAACTATGGCATCTAGAATTTACTGGATAATCCAATAGTTATGAGGTTGGTGATCACTCCTTTTCTGTATGGGGTGTATATACAATATAGGCTTGATATTTCTGTTTGTCTCATCACATCTGCTCTGCTCTGGTCCCAACCCGGTCAGAGCCCGGGATCCTGGCACCTACATGGCTGGCATGGGTGTGTCAAAAGTTCCCTTACTTTCTGGCCAATGGAAGACACCAGTGAGAGATCCAGAGGACAGGAGGAGAGTGAGGTCCAAGTGTTTATTCCCCTGGATTCCTCCCACTCTGTCCTCTACTCAAGGCCACAGCTCCTTTCAGGCATGTTTCTCAAACAACTTCTCTCTCCTGGTTCCCTTCTCTTGAGTTGGAGATCTAGGGATGGCAACAGGTCCCATTCTTGCACCATCCCCAGTCTGTTTAAGCTTGCCTACATTTTGTAAGTAGTTCCTTCATGAAATACTCCTTAATTATTCCATTTGACTTTGCCACCTATTTCCTGGGAATATGCATTTCATGAAACATCCCAGGTGTTTCCTGCACATGTTATATATGAGAATCATTGAGAGGTGTTGGGGTGGCTGAAACAAATTCTCTCCAGTGTTTTACATGATAGAGAGTTATACATATGTTACGAGACCTTCCACTTGCCTCCCTGTGAGGGCAGAACCATGCACACTGTTCTCCCAGGATTATTGTCTGGCTGGATATTGACCCAACTGTCCGTGAATAGCTCGGCAATGGACTTCCTGACATGAGCAGGTCCCACTGGGAAATCAGAGCCTAGGTAATAAGGAAGCTGTGCATTTGATAAGCTAGGAGTGGTGGAAGTATAGGAATTCGAAGTTGAGCAGTTGAGACAGAAGTGGTTCCCTGACCTCTCTGTCTGTGGGGGGTCTGGGGCAGCAGTATCCTGGAAGGAAGCTGGCTACCAGGGTCTCAGGAGTGACCAGTGAACATGGAAGAGCCCATGGCTGGGTGGACAACCCAGGATATGTTCCCTTTTCAGAACATATACTAGAAGAACTTACTCTTGAGGTTGAGGGAAAGTGGTATTTATAGTTGCTTTCTCATTGCTCTGTTTTGTTTAAAGAAAAATTCAACTCCCAGTATACTTAGAATATGCAATAATAACTGTTGTTTGGATTGGGGGAGACATCCATCCACTGGGCCCTCCACATTCACTCTCCTTCCTTCAGCTCATTATCCCAGAGGCAGCCTGAGTGACACTTTAAAAGGCAAACTACAGTCCAGCCCCTCCCTCTCCCCTCCATAATAAAGGTCAGGACAGTTTTCTAGTGTATTTAGGGGAAGTTCACAGAGATACACACCCCAGAGTCCCACTTTCATTATGTGTTTATTTGTCTGTTTATTTCCTTAAACTTCTGATTGGATAACTTAATGAAATGGGCAGACTAGAACAGCTAAGCTCATGTGAACATGGTCAGTGTGATGAACATAAAGAATGGACCACCTGGCTGTTCAACCCAGCGCTGCCCATGGAAGAGGAAGGACTGAATCCAGCAGGTGTATATGGATGGCACCACTCAAAGGAAACATGATACAAGCCTGTTCTTTCAAATTTAAATTTTAAATTTAAAACAATCGGTGGGTTGAGCCGCTGCCTTCGGCTTGGGTCATGATCTCGGGGTCCTGGGATCGAGTCCCGCATTGGGCTCTCTGCTCGGCGGAGAGCCTGCTTCCCTTCATCTCTCTCTGCCTGCCTCTCTTGTGATTTCTCTCTGTCAAATAAATAAATCTTTAAAAAAAAAACAACCAGGTGAAAACGATTTTAACAATGTTAGTAATACAGAATACATAATAAGATCAAATTGCTTCAGGTTTTCAGTTTTCACTTTAATTAAAATTAAATAATATGTGAATTTAAGAAACAAAACAGAGGGTCATAGGGGAAGGATGGGAAAAATGAAATAAGATGGAATCAGGGACACAGACAAACCATAAGAGACTCAACTCTGGGAAACAAACTGAGGGTTGCTGGGGGCAGGGGATGGTGGGAGTAACTGGGTAATGGGCATTAAGGAGGGCTCCTGAAGTAAGGAGCACTGGGTGTTATATGCAATTGATGAATCACTGAACTCTACCTCTGAAACAAATAATATGCTATATGCTAATTAAATAAAATTTAAAAATCTTAAAAAATGAAATAATATTAAAAGTCAAGTTCTGTAGCATAGCCCCATTTAAGTGCTCACCAGCCTCAAGGGTGTCCTAGAGGTGATCCTGTGCAATGCAGTCTTAAGGCTCTTGCTGCCTCATCTGCCTTCAAGATCTCTCGACCCCACCCCCCAACTCCCTTTGACCCTGTGGGCCCTCACTGTCATCCTGGGCAGTCTCCACTCCTTCCAGATTGTTCCCAAGCTCTCTTGGATGCCCTTGGCATCACTCTCTTAGAATGTTAGGGGATGGATTAAAGGCTTTTGCAGGTCTGTGTGAAGGAGGCTTCAGATGCAAATCTCCTTTTCCAAATTATTCTCTAATTGCTGGGAGCAGGTGGAAGCCAATCATAATGAATTCTGCTGCAGAGCTTTACTTAATCCTGGAGTGTAACATTCAAGGACTCAGCCTGGTGATCACAAAACTTCCGTGTCCTTGCAGCAGCCCCTCCCTCACCCCTGCAAGCCAGGCCACCGTCCTTGCAGCTCCTGTTAGCCAGTAATAAAGAAGTTGCCACGTGTGCACAGTGGATGACATCAGACCCTGTCTCCTGACATCTGGAATCCCCACAATGCCCCTGTGTGAAAGCTGTCATTATCCCCTTCACAAGGGCTCAGGGGATCAGCCAGGATGGGGATATGGGTGTGTCTCACCCCCTAGCCATGGACCTCCAGGCCCTCCGCTGTCTGGAAGGTGAGGGAAAATATCCAAGCAGCAGAACAGTGTCAAAAGAGGCTGCCTCAGAGGGAGGCTTATGGAGAGCTTAGCTCCACAGCTGAGTGCTAGGTGCTAAGAGCAGAGACCTCTCCTCCTACACATAGGGGCTGTCAGGCCAACTGAGACAGATTCAGGGTGACCAGCAGCTGCTGGAAATGACCCCTTGCCACAGTTTCTGTACGCTGCAATGGTTGTGTTATTGTTGATAGCGTTCTTCTCCTTTTGTTTCACATACAATAAAAAATGAATATCCTGATGAATTTTGACCATTGCAAACAAACAATGTGAATACTACGCCAATCAGGTTATGGAATATTTTCATTGCACCAGAGAGGGGCCTCAGGTCTCCTTCTTAAAAATATCCCCTGCCAGGGCAATGACTATTCTGACCTCATCACGACAGTTTAGTTTTGCCTTTTCTTGAACGTCACAAAAAAAATAGAATCATGTAAGATGTACTCTTTTACGTCTGACCTCTGCTTGACATGATGTCTGTGAGATCCTTCCATGTTGATGTGTATGGGTAGTTTATTCATTTTCACTGCTGAGTGGTATTTCATCAGAAGAAATACCTTAGTTTGTCTGTTTTTCATTCTCCTGTGGATGGACATTGGGTAATGTCCAGTGTTTACCTCTTATGACCGAAGCGACTATATCTTTTCGGGGATACATTCAGTCATTTCCCTACAGTGGAATTGCTGGTCCCTAGGGTAGATGCATGTTTAACTTTATTAGAAACCATTGGTTTCCCAAAGTAGTTATTTTGTACCTACAGCAGCTTTTTACAAGTGTTCTGGTGCCTGACCAGACAGCTGGCGGTCCACCTGGCAACGAGATCATGGGAGCCTGAAGGGGCTGTTTGTGTACCCTCCATCTGGATGTGGGTCAACAGAACCCCAGAGTGAACCAGCTGAAATCAAGAGGGGAGTCATTAGCTAATGGTACAGTGTGCCTGGAGCCAGGGGCCTTCCATCATGTGTTTTCTGTCCTCTCAGCCCAACTTCTCACAGGCTGTGGTTGACCTTCTCCCAAACTGGCCTTCTCCACATGGCTGAGGCATGGCTTCCGACAGCCTGGGTCCCCTCCCAGGCTGACAGCTTGGCAAGCATTGGGTATCTTCCAACCCAAAGATAAAAAATGCCAAAAATTAAAGCTACCCCAAATGCCATTTTTAACTTTTCAGATTGTTTGTATATGCGCCCAGAGAAGTCCATGATTATGGAGGAGAATTGAGGGGAGGGAAGACACAAGACTTTTTACTTTATACATCAGCAAGGGGAGGGGCGGAGGAAGAGGGAGAAGCATGCTCTCCACTGTGCCGGGAGACCTATCTGGGGCTCCATCCCAGGACCCCAGGATCATGATGTGAGTGGAAGGCAGCCGCTTAACCACTTGAGCCACCCAGGCGCACCACTCTGATATTTTAAGTTGAAAATTCTAGCACCTAGTGAACGAAGGCAACAGCTCCTATGGGTCTGTGAGGAGGTTCCAAGGCTTATGGAGCAAGGGTTGTTTTAAGGGAATGATTTTCTTGACCCTTAATTCCCACACACACACTTTTCTGGTTTGCTTTGCATGAGAATACCTCTGAAATGAAAAAAATGTGTTCTCAATTTTATTTATTTGTTTTACAAAATGAAAAAGTTGTGATTTATTATTAAGAGAATAAAAAGCAAAAGTACATCACCGTCCCTTACCGCATTTGACTATGGTACCTCGCCGCAGGGTGTGAAAACCCCAGGGAGAATGGGGAAGGACTCTTCTGTTGTTAAATCAAGATTCCATTACCCCCTGGACTCTAATATTTCCCTATCTTATACGTTTTATGTTAAGGGGAAAGACAGTCTAAGAAACACTGTTTTGACCACATTAGGATGTTTGAAAATAGACACATAGTAGCCCGAGTGGTGGGAGTCACGGTCATTGCCCTTCTTGAAGGTGAGGACAATGACAATGAGGCAAGGAGACCATAAGTCAGAAACACTGACGCTAAATTAAAAAAAGAACTCGGCTTTTAAAAATGTATTTAACTATAAGCAATACTTTCCAACTACACTAAGTACTAATCCCAGGTCAAGTCTTCAGCTGAGAGCACAATAGCACAGCCTAAGCATGTAGCTTAGTGACACTGATTCATTTCAATGTAGCACAAAAGCCTGGCCAAGGCATTCACAATTCTCAAGATACATCAAATAAAACCCACAGATAAAATTTTTAGGTGATTTGTTTTGGATTTTGGCTGCAGTGTTTCCCTTTTCAATAGGGAAATTTAAAGCCCTTTTTATGAAATCATATCACAAAATAATCCAATGATAGCTAATGCTTATTTTATTTTACTGTATAAAATATTTAATCTTTTTTACCGTCTATTAACAAGAATAATATTATTCTAGTTTCTAGACTGATTAATTTTCAGCCAAATATATCTTTCTCTTTCATTAAATGCATATGACAAGTTAGATCTTATTTTATCTCATTAGGAGATGCTTTTCCAATTATATTTAACTTTTTATGTTTAATAATGATCAAAATTAGTAATACTTTTTTTTGTAGTTTTGATCAGTTGTGTGATAATTCAATCCAGAACCATTTTTTCAAAACATGGAAAGCTTAAGGTCATAGGAATAAAATATTTTTTAATGTGTTAAACTATTTTTCAGTGTATTTTTAATGTGTGATAGTATAATCAACAAAAGATTTTCAAAGTTTTAAAGTATGCTAAATTATGTTAGAAGTGTGTGAAGTAAATAGGAAAGAAATGTGAATTCAAGGAGAAAACCGAAAGATGTAAAATTTCTCAACAGTGAATAAGAACTCATTCATATATTTTAGTTTGGGTGGTATGAGCATGAAATTATTATTATGAGCTCCAGCTTTCCTTTAATATTTAGAATACTGATAGTTTTATGTTTAAGTGTCAATATTTGCAGTACAAAGAAAATTATATCAAAACTCTTACATGTGAACTTAAAATATGCCATGGGATACATTGTTTTTCTTTTCTTTTCTTTTTTTAAGATTTTATTTATTTGAGAGAGAGAGAGAGATTGAGAGAATGAGTGGGAGGAGGGCAGAGGGAGAAGCAGACTCCCTGTGGAGCTGGGAGCCTGTTGAGGGACTTAATCCCAGGACCCTGGGATCATGATCTGAGCCAAAGGCAGACGTTTAACCAACTGAGCCACCCAGGTGCCCTTGACACATTGTAAGCGAAAATGTGAGGGCTACTGCATGAAGGAAAGGCCACAGTTACAAAGACAGGAGATGCTGTTTCTCATTCCTGATCCTACCCTGTCCACTCCCAGTCCACGGTCAACTGGACCAGGGAATTCTGTGCCTGAGCAGCCTTCAGCCAGTCTTGCCCACAGAATTTTCACTTCAGCCACTGGCCACCAAAAATAAAAATAATAACACATCAGTTAGCTCTTGCTACAATGATATTACATAAAACAACAACAACGACAACAACCAGGAACACCTCAGTGGCATACAACAATAAATATTTATCTCAGGTCACAATTCTCTGGCTTGGCTGGCCAGTTCTGCTCATCTTGGCCTAAGCTCTGTTGGGACCATCTGGGCTCGCTCATACATCTGCAGTCACTGGGATGGCTTGTCTTCCCTCTGTGTGAAATATTATCCTCTAGGAGGCTGGTTTGGGTTTGTTTTCGTGGCAGCTGTGAAGGGCTCTAAGAGGGAGAGAAAGAATACCAGGCCACCTGAAGGCCTCACTCAGCACCTGTGTGCCGTCTGTAAGTATTCTCTTACCTTTTTTTCCTGCTCTTCTCATATCTTGGATACTTCAAGGTATCTTGAAAACCTTTTCTCTTGTAGGAACCCTGAAAAACACTTTCCCCTCTAATGAGGCAGAGACAAAGTCTTAAGGAAGCCATAGGGCAGAGTGACCAACAGAAAAGTTAGGATACACGCTGCAGAGCAAGGTTTTCTGCTACCCCAAACGAGGTAAGGCGGGGGCTGGTGTATACAGGTGGAGAAAGCAGACTGGGGAGGAAGGTATGAGCTGTGAATGCTCTGAGTGAGGGGAAAAGGTTCTCTTGTCTTTAGGATGAGAAATGGGGTGGGAAGGAGCTATCCCTACTTTTCCCGAGTGGGGACCCCCCCCCCCCCGCTGATCTGCAGCTGGGACACAATCCACCAGAACCCCCTGAAACTCCTCTGAATTATGCTGTGGAATCTGAACCATTTTCATGGAATGTGCATAAAGGTAAACCTTACGTCTTGATCAGGGTAGAAATAATGCAACCATTTGGTAATGTCCTTATGAGCCAGGGCTGCTATGGACAGACTGAGCTTGCGTGACAGGCTCCTGTTATTTGAGCACTTACTGTGGGCCTGGTGCGGGCAAAGTGCTCTACCTCTGCTGCCTCATGTAGGCTCACAGCCCAGGACAGGGGTAATTTATATCGTAGGATGGCCGGTGGTCCCAGCCAGTTCTGTAAGCTTTCTCCTTGATGTTCAGAGAGAGGGAGGGGGGCGGAGGGGAGGAAGGGAAGCGGACCAGGAAGGAGACGGGGAAAGAAGGTCTCTTCTTTGACAACAAACAAAAATTTTCCCCTTAATTCTGATTGGTCCATCCTGGGTTCTATGCCCATGGCTAGTGCAAGACCTGTGTACCAAGGGAATGGCCAGTGCCAACTAGCTTAGGTCGGGACTGCTGATGAATCCCGGCAAGGGAAATGGGTTATTATTATTGGCGGAGACTAATCAGAGTCTCCCTCTGGAGCAAGAGTCAAGTTTTCAAACCATGGGGCACTACTCGATGTGGGGGAGGGGTGCAGTGGAATTTGGGAGGTCACCCACTGTACCCACTACACATGTGCTCTTACCAGCCTCACACTGCAGAAGAAGCTGAAGTTTAGGGAACACAAGGGTAGTGTCAAAAATGGTCCGTAGCCAGCAGACAAGGAGGTTCAAGCCCCTGCCCTTCTGATGCTGATGGGGAGCCTTGGCACTTCACTTTGCAACTCTGGCCTTCCGTCCTTCCGTCCTTCCTTGGTCTTCGGGTGGTTTAGCTCTATGGTTCTTTCTGGTGTTCATGTTTTGGACTGAGACTCAATGACCTGTTCAAGTCCACAAAACCAGTAAACTAAATGCTCTGAACCAGAATTTGGTCAAATGGCCACACCTAACTCAAGGAGACTGGGAAATGTAGCCTCCAGCTGTAAGGCTGAAATTTGGGGGGATGATTTTATTCTATAAGGAAGAAGAGATACTGAGACACAATACCCTGACACAACTTTCCTTTGAGTAACGTAATTCATTGGAATGGATCTGAATAGTTAAAATGTTAACACATTTTATTTACTGATTCATATATTTCTCAGAAATGCAATTAATAATTTTTTATTCCCAGATAGAACATGCAGAGGAATAATAGTTTGAAAATTTAATTGATATATCTTCATTCTTGCTGATTTATTTTAATCTACAGTCCTTCCTCTGCTAAAATTAGACTGTGAGGCTGAGCCTTATCTCCTCAGGAGCGGACTGAAATGTGGAGATAGAAATGAACCAGTGTTCAGCTTTGGGTTTTGAAACGGACTTTTTGAAGCTCATGGCAGAGGCAGTAACTTTGAGAGATAAGACATTTTAAATTCTAGACAGCTCCAATACCAGAAGCCCGAAGTTTATTCCCTAAACAATAGTTTCTAAAGGAGTACTTGATGAGGGAAGAGCTTATTTTCTTACCCAGAAGGAAATAAGATCTGTAGGAAGGATGAAGAGGGCTGGAGAAGGGCTGGGCTGGGACCTGAGCAGGGATCCCCATCCTTTCCTGGGCTGTTGGGGCTATCAGACTGGGCAGTAGAGCCTGATCACGCAGCTCGCATCCAATTTCATCATCACTGCCTTGTGATTTGGGCGACTTCCTTCTGTGCCTGCACTTCCTTTCCTGTAAGGAAGAGATAATAATATCTACTTTATGGTGTTATTATTAGGATTCAACAAATAAGAACATACAAAATACTTAGAGCCTGGTACATAATAAGTGCCCAGTAAATCTTGTTCTTGTTAACACCTGGGAAGAGAGGGATCTCTATAGAGATTCATTTTATCTCCAATTTTTTGGTTTTTTAAAAAATAATTTTATCTTATTTTTCAGTGTTCCAAGATTCATTGTTTATGCATCACACCCAGTGCTCCATGCAATATGTGCTCTCCTTAAAACCCACCACTCTGGGTCACCCATTCCCCATCCCCTCTCCTCCAAAACCCTGTTTGTTTCTCAGAGTCCACAGTCTCTCATGCTTTGTCTCTCCCTCTGATTTCACCCAATTCACTTTTCCTTTCCTTCTTCTGATGTCCTTCATGTTATTCCTTATGCTCCACAAGTAAGTGAAACCCTATGATAATTGACTCTCTCTGCTTGACTTATTTCACTTAGCATAATCTCCTCCAGTCCCACCCATGTTGATACAAAAGTTGGGTATTCATCCTTTCTGATGGAGGTGTAAGATTCCATTGTATATATGAACTGTTTATATATGAATATATGGACTGAATATATATGAATATATATTCATCTGTTGAAGGGCATCTTGGCTCTTTCCACAGTCTGGCAATTGTAGCCATTGCTGCTATCAACATTGGGGTACATATGGCCCTTCTTTTCACTGCATCTGTATTTTTGTGGTAAATGCCCACAGGGCATAGTGCAATTGCAGGGTCATAGGGAAGCTCTATTTTTAATTTCTTAAGGAATCTCCACACTGTTTCCCAAAGTGGCTACACCAACTTACATTCCCACCAACAGTGTAAGAGAGTTCCCCTTTCTCCACAATTTCTCCAACACTTCTTGTTTCTTGTCTTCTTAATTTTGGCCATTCTAACTGGTGTAAGGTGGCTTTGATTTGAACCTCCCTGATGTTAAACATTTTTTCATGTGTCTGTTAGCCATTTGTATGTCTTCTTTGGAGAAGTGTCTGTTCATGTCTTCTGCCCATTTTTTGACATGACTATCTGTTTTTTGAGTGTTGAGTTTGAGGAGTTCTTTATAGATCTTGGATATCAACTCTTTGTCTATAGTGTCATTTGCGAGTATCTTCTCCCATTTCGTGGGCTGCTTCTTTGTTTTGTTGACTGTTTCCTTTGTTGTGCAGAAGCTTTTTATCCTGATGAAGTCCCAAAAGTTCATTTTCGCTTTTGTTTCCTTTGCATTTGGAGACATGTCTTAAAAGAAGTTGCTGTGGCTGATGTCAAAGAGGTTACTGCCTATGTTCTCCTCTAGGATTTTGATAAATTCCTGCCTTACATTGAGGTCTTTTACCAATTTTGAGTTTATCTTTGTATATGGTATAAACTTGACCATTCTCTTGTATCCAATTTTTAAAATCTCTATATCATTTCTTCCACATTTTTTTCAGTTACATGATTCAGATATTTTACATGTGAGAGTTTAAATATTTTATTAAGTAAATACTACTCATAGTGTATAACAGTCTTTAATTACATACATTATGTTAGGTAATGAGGATGCAGAAATTCTTACACTCTGAGACCACTACATGAGATTTGAAATCTGTAAATCATGTTGGATACACCTTGTCGAGATTGTAGATTTAATTTCAAAAAAGATTAAGTAAGGAAACATTCAGAGATGTATCCAATTCATAGCATACCTGTCACCTGACATTAACATTTCCAAGTTGACAGGCATGGTGTCCATCCATCTATGGATACCTGCATGGTCCATTGGTTTGAGAGATCATGAAGAAATGAGACCCCAATACAATCTGGTAGAAACACATTTTGGGGGAAGATTCCCACAAGCACAGAACTAAACTGGATGATTTGGAAAGGACTGGCTTCATGTTGCCTTAAAATCACAGTTGTGGTTGAGTCCAGGTCCACTCGACTAGGAGTGAGGGACATGGCTTCTGGGACAATCCCAGGGTCTTGTGTAGAATGGTTAGGCCTTTCTTAGTAGTATTCCTTTCCCCTCTGTGCCACATACTCCTGTGCACACACAGACACATAACCCACATTCTAGCAGGAAGAACAGCTTCCCTCCTAATCATCTGCTCTGGTTGCCATAGCAACCTCTGTAGCCAAGTTCCCAGCTGAACAAGTTTTAGGAGACACCAGAATATTTTCCTGCACTGTTCTCACTGGAGGAACAGAGCCTGGATGGAGTGAAGATGGCTCAAAGAGTGGCCTGCAGTGAGGGCAGTGGAAAAAGGGCCCTCAAAGATACCAGACCAGCTCCAGGTAGAGCCACGGTGGAGAAAGGTTGCCCGAGTTTTTGGAGTGGCTCACCAGGCAAAGGTCAGATTGTACATGGAACCTCGTCTCTGGACCCCGCAGGGTGCAGGGCTCCAGGAGGAAGGATGGCTGTGTGCAGAGCCTCAGCTGGTGGTACCCAAGTGCCAGCCTGTATGCATGTTTTCTCTCTCCACCTTAGGGCTGGCAGGGTTTGAGCTGGACAGAAAACATCCATCTCTAGCTTCTCGAAAAATCCAAACCATAAGCTCTCTAATAAGATTTCTGATAAAAAAAATTTTTTTATGGTCAAAAATAGACGAATGTTTCTTACTATCATCATTTCTCAAGGCCTATTTGCTACGTACTACTGCTGCTGAAAAACCAACATGCAGCCCAGTTCCCACCACATTCCTTCTGTGAGCAGGACTGGGAGTGTGGTGGGGCCTGGGCATGGGGTCCAGAGGAAGGTGAAGGTAAAGGAATTCACCTGAGAGGGCATGTCTCCTATGGCTTCCTGATGCCAGTGCAAGGGCTGGAAATCTCTTTCAGGCCTGTTTACGGAGAGAGAGTCAACATCCTCTAAGAAGTTACAAGGTTGCATGGTAAGGGAATTTCTTTAAGCTTTGGGAAGTAAAAAAATTTAAAAAGTTTAAAAAAAAAAGAAAACTGGTGATATGTTTGCAAGGATAGGGAAGACCTTCTTATGTCTGTCTGATGCAGAAACTATATAGAACTTGAGATGAAGCTTGAGTGACTGCTGAGGAAATTTTATAGCTTTTATTAGAAAACTAAAAACAATTTACAATAAATTAACTAAGATTTCTACTCAAAAGGCTTGGAAAAATAGCAAGGTAAACTTAAAGATCTTAAGAAATAAGATTCAAATCTTACCTCTGTTGTTTATATTGGTTAAGAGAGTCTGGGGCAGGTTAATTCATCTTTCTATGCCTAAGTTTCTTCAGCTGTAAAATAGGAATAATAATTAAGGCATCTACCTTCTCACAGTTACCGTAAAGATCAAATGAAATACTGTACGCAAAAGTCCTTTGTGAATGGTATAGCATATTATTAGAAAGAATTTTCATGGACATGGAAAGGTACAGCATGTATATACATCCCATTTTTGTAATGAAACAGATACAATGCATAGAAAAATCGGTACAAATAGCTACCGATTAAATCTTTTAAATCTATTATTTTAAAATAATAATGTTTTATTTTAAATTTTTAATGTTTTATTTAATTAGTTTAAAATTTATTTAAAATATCTAAAATTTAATATTTAACATTTTGATATGCTGTGTAAATATATATTATATATAACATTTATATTTATATAGTCATATATTTATATTATATATAAAATATATTTAATATTTTAGAATAATAAAAATATTTTAAATCTATTAAAATCCAAATCTATGGCAGTATTCTCAGCTTCTCCAAACTAACTTCCCTCCAGGATCTTTTTAGACTTCCCCCCCAAATTTTGTTCTCCAACAGAAATTTAATACTACAGATATACTGTATATCTGTCCATGTATGTATTGTATGACTATTTGTGCTTTATGAAAGAATAAGCTTTTCTCTCCGCAAGGACCAGTTTTTGTCCCCTTAGGGGCTGTATGGTGCCCATTGAGAATGCGTGGTGTGTGGACAGTAGAAAAATGCAGATTTTTCTTTGTGGTTCTTTCACATTTTCCCTTACTTTCCCCCTTTATTTTTTTTTTAATTTATTTATTTGACAGAGAGAGATCACAAGTAGATAGAGAGGCAGGCAGAGAGAGAGAGAGAGAGGGAAGCAGGCTCCCTGCTGAGCAGAGAGCCCGATGCGGGACTCGATCCCAGGACCCCGAGATCATGACCTGAGCCGAAGGCAGCGGCTTAACCCACTGAGCCACCCAGGCGCCCCCCCTTTATTTTTTGCATTCACGTCCTCCTTCCTTTACTTCTCACAATTAACATGTATTCCTCATGTAATTTAAAATATCCTAGTGATATTCATTAATTTATTCATTCATTCATTTTTTCATAGTGATTTTTAAAAAAAAACAAGATGGGTGATAAATGTACTGGACACTTTCCAGATCCCTTCTTTATGTCTTAAGAATTAATATAGGTTAAAGGCTCAGAGCATCTTGGAATCAATCTGCTTGAATTGAAATCATGACAGCATCTCACAATTGTGTGACCCGGAGTGTGTCGCTTACCTTCTCAAAGCTTCAGCGTACTCATTTTCATAACAGTGTTATCTACAGTACATCCCCCTGAAAGGTGCTTATATTAAATCATCATTCATGTCAACTTGGTGGGTGCTAACCTATTCCTAGGGCAGGAAATGCCTGTAGCTTGGGGTCCACCCTAGGTAAGATGCCTTAACCTGCGGAAGCTGCTGGAAGAGAGAGAATTTTCGGCACTACAGCAAAAAGGAGGTTTGTCTTTTCCCTTGGGCCTCAAACCCTGTGGGCGTTTATTTACCTACTCTTTTCCATCCTTCCTCAGCCTTAATTAAAAACCCAATTTCTATATTACCATAACAATGAGTGAAACAACAACTGATTTGTTTCGCCAAATTAATTCTCCTTTTGGGAACCTGGGAGAACATTATTTATCTGAGCAGCAGACAGAGATTTAAAAATGGAAACATCTTTCCAATACGGAAGCCAAATTCAGAAAATGATGGAGCTAATATTTCAGCATTTGAAGGCGTCTTGGAGTTTGTTCACTGCAGTGTCCTCAGCATCCTGGACAATGCTGGTGAACAGAAGTCACTCAGTAATTACTTGTTGAATGGTATGTGGAATTAGTGTCACCAAGATCTCACTCTTCACGAGTTTTAGCTGTTGTTTGCACAGAGTATTTACAAGCAGGTGCAAGAATTTAATTTATTTTGATGTTCAGTCGGATGTTTTGTGTATTTCTACTGTTGGCAATTAAGTAAGAACAGGTTTACCTTTTCATGTAGTCAAAATGAACAAACTCCTCTAACATCATTCTATTTGCCAGCGATGAAATGTTTCCAGAAATGAAAAACACAAGATATTTCCAATGTAGGTTCCAAAGTCACATTTTTTTTTAAGGAGATAGGACGGTGTCATGGGATATGACAGCACCTTAAGGGATTAACATGTACAAGATGGTGAACTCACTATTTTACATGTCAAGTTAAATATTTTGGTAGTTTGGAGGATTCCTTCATACCTATTCTCTCTAATTTATTTTTTTAAGAAACATGAGAAAGAAAGAAAGAAAATTTACCTAACCTCAAAATTGTATCCAGAGGGGAGACAGTTTAAGATACCTTTTCCAAGATACTTTTACTGTATTACAATCTCATCTTCATTTCTCATTTTGCATATCTTGAGGTTTATTCTGAAGAATTACTGAATGGAAATAAAATGCAATTATGCATCATCAGTAAAGAAAAATTTGCAACATAGGAGCTAGCACCTGCTCAGTTTCTGTTATTAGCCCAAAACTTCAGAGGAGGAGGAAGCAGAGATGGGGATGCAGGAGAAGCACAATGCATCCTTTCTTGTGTGTCATCTCTGATGGGTAAGATTCACTAATTCTTATATTGTTGTGACTAGATTGCTGCCACCAGCTATGTTTGGGCCTTTGCTTCAGGCACTCCTAGGGTGTGACTTGGGAACTATTTCCAACCTAATGGGATAATCTAGTATCCAGTCCCCAAAACCATGTGGTCTGTAGCTCTGTGTTGAAGAATTATAGGCTTTCAGGCCAGGAGGTTAAAAAAAAGAAAAGAAAAGAAACCCAAACAAACAAACAAACAAAAAAACATTCAAAAGATACTGTAGTCCAGTGACATCAAACATTTTTCTAGCAGCAGAACTTACTCAAATGTAAGTTTCTCTGGAAGCTGCAGCAGATAATGTCGGGGCCCCATCCAGATTCCCTTAAATCTGCTTCCCATGGCTTAGATGCACCTTCATTTCCAATGGCTGGTACTGTTCCTGAACTAGAGCCCGCTTTGTCCGCAGTGGTGGAAAAGCTGGAAATTTCTATCCTTCTGGAGTGGCCCTTACCAATGATTTATCAGGACGGGAAGATGAGAGCCTAGCACTCTTGCCACAGGTCATGGAGATTCTGAGATGTAATTTAAACTCCAGAGCTTCCTGTGGGATCAGGCTAAGGCCATTCTGCTAATCACAACTTTCCTTGGCTTTTCTCACTGACAGGTCTGGCTTCTCCAACTTCTGTATGAGTTTCCCTAAGAAGTCACTAGCACACACGATTTTTCACCTCAGGGTCTCTTTTGGGGAGCCCAGCCCTAGGACAGAAGCCTGACATAAGCAAGTGGAGGGAGAGATGCATGGGAAGGATGTTTACAGACCATTATTGTGTCGAACTTTCGTACTTTCTTCTTTCTCATTGTTTCAGTTTCTCTCTCAGAGAGAAAATCAAGGCAGGGGTGGTAGAGGGGAAAACAGTATTATAAAGATTCTAGGTAGACAGTGCCCTTAAAAGACTATGGAAAACTTTGCTATTTCAGGAAGTGTGTTGCTGGCAGGAGACACTGCCAGTTCTGAAGCCACATCATTTATGCTGCCTTGAAGGTCATCTGTAGCTTCAGCTGACTGTTTCTGAAGACCTCGCGCCTTCATCCCTCGAGCCCCTGCACCTCTCTCTGCTTCTGGATTTTCCTGGCCACAGAAGTTACCAACCAGCACACAGACTGGGCAGAAGTGCTGGAAGGTTCATTCTCCCAAGATCAAGCCTCAACCCAGGGCAGTTGGGAGTTGGTGAATGAACAAGTATCTCAGTCTCTTCACCCTTGGCCCGGACAGTTATGAAGTCTCTGTTCTATCCTGTCTCTCGGAGGAGTCCTGGCAGGATTGAGTTCCAGGTGCCTGCAGTTGTAACCTACTCATTTGCCCAAATATTTATATGGGTTTCTTCCCTTCTTGCCTCCTTTCCTCACTCCCTCAATATTTCCTTGGATTATCTGCCAAACAAGCTACCTTCACCCAGGTCTTCAGCTCAGGGTTGGCTTTTGGTGGAAGTCAAAGCAAGACATTCAGTTTGCAATAGACCCAGCAGCTCCCGGAGTCTGAAATCAGGCTCCAGCATTGAGAAAGTTGCAAGAGCCGGGGCTGTGCATGTGGATGTGGAAGAGGGAGCTAGGGGTAGAGGTTGCCCCAAACTGAACTCGGTTCTAGCCTGGGGATGGGAGTATCTCAGGAAATAAAGGCAGAAATCTGGCTGTGGACTGGGCAGTCAGGTTTTGATCAGGGAAAGGTTATAGTTGTAGATGGGAAGTAGGGTGAGCAATGCTACGAGGGTGACAGGTTTGAGTCAAGAACAGAAGATCTGAGGAGGAATCATAAAGAGGCTGAGACACCTTCACCTCTTGAATTTGACTTTGTGACCTTGTTGAGGGCAAGTCATTCCTCTGTGGGCTCTTTTTGCACAGGTTAATATAAAAATATTTAACTACCAGCAAGACACAGGCACTGACCAATCAAAATGACCCTTGTGTAAGTGAGCGGAAGGCCCTCCTCTTAAGCACCAGTCCTGCTCAGGGTAAAATGGGGTCAGTTTCCAAAGCAAGGTTTGCAGGCTGTGGAAGAAGAGTTGAGTTGGGTACAGCTTTCCCTGGACACAGGAAGTTGCTGTCTGCCTCCTCTGTAAATTACAGGCGTGATTGATTGCAGGAACCTGCTCACAGTATCTGGAATTGTCCCGTTTCTGAATCTCTCTGCTCAGACCTGGGAGGACAAAGCATGGCAGGGGGAGGAGAAGATCTACCTTGGAATCTCCAGCATTGCCAAATACAATCTCTGAGATCCAGGTTCTTTACGTTTCTCCAGGCCTCAGTTTTCTCACTTGTGTGTGTGTGTGTGTGTGTGTGTGTCAAGACTAGAGTAAGACAAGGAGGTGTTTAGGTTGTAAAATTTAAGGCACTCTCTCTCTTACATTTGCATACATCTGTGAGTAAGTGCCTCCTTAAATTTTACATCCTAAACTCTCAGCTTGCTCTCCATTAGCCCTGGACCTGGTGTGTGTGTGTGCACGTGCGTGCACGTGTGAGAGAGAGAAACAGAGAGAAGGTGGGGCGCCTTCATGCTCCAACAACAATACAATAATACTATGGCCATCATTTGTGGAGCACTACGTCATAGCCCTGACACTGTCTGAAGTACTCTTCTTGCATTATTTCCCTTTATCCTCACTAACAACCCTATGTGGTGGATATTATTTCCATTTTACAGATATGGAAGCTGAAGCTCAGCTAGAAGGAGATAGAACTGGGGTTTGAGCTTAGATCTATTTGACGTCAGACTCTGAGCACTTCATCACTGAAGCACACAGATCCACACTGTGTTTCAGTGCTACTCTGTGGATCCAAGGCTCGTACAAGGTACAGCCCATCTGCCTTTCTTTATGGATAACTGGAGTGCCAAACTGTAAACTAATATAACAGAGCAATACAGGGTAAATAATTGTATTTCAGAAGAATTCTCCAGTGTATGCGGGAATTCCTATAGCAGGGAGCTGTCTCTGGGTGCCAAGTTTGCTCAGAATTTGATGCGCAGTTCTGTTTCTATGGGATTTTATTTATACCTCCCTTATTACTCATTTAAGGCAATGAGGATGATTTATATGTATGGATCTCTTTTGAGAAGCGTAGAATCCTTTACCATCTCTCCCAAATCTCAACCCCTCCACACAGGGGTTATAATCGCTGTTTCACAGCTGAGAGAAAGAGGGGTACAGAGGGATGAATGGATCAGACCAAGGGCATTGATGGGGGCAAATCTGACCCTAGAACACACAGACCCTACACTCCTGCTTGAGCATCCTTGACTTCCTCATGGTGCCTTCACTAACCTAAGCCTTGAGGAGGATGAAACTTCGTTTGAAAAAGTTCTTGTAGACTCTGCGTAGTTAGTGTGGAGCAGGGGCCTGGCCTGATTAAACTCCCCAAAAAGTGATTTTTCTGGCAAAGGGCAATTGTTTCTTACCCATTTCTGTGCAGGCTTTTAGCTACTTGCCTTCCATAGAGCCTCGATAAGAGATGCAATGAAGCATGCTCTTAGAGAGCCCAGCAATATTTTTCCATACCTGTTGGAGAAATGGAGCCTTTAGGGACCTGTTGTCCTCATGCCTAGAGGAGAGTCCACAGGAGTTGTGTACCACTGGGTAGACAGTCACTTCCCAAAGGAATTCTTTGCAGGCCAACGGGTGGTGGGGATGTGGGGCAAGATCGGCTTTCTGGTGGCCTGGCTTCATTCAACTATGTCAGAAGCCCCCAAGACAATTCTGGCTTGCTTCTGGAAATGTCTCTTGTTCTAAGCACTGGCTGGCAGTGGGAGGTGGTACTCTCTGAGAAGAACTGGGCAGGCAGGGAGTGTAGACTCAGAAATGCAAAGAGTTTCTGAAACCTGTGTGAGCTGCTCTGTCTTCATTTCCAAACCCAGAAATGCCACAGGCATAAAAGGGAGGTGGCCAGATCTCCAGAACCAACACAGAAACTGGAAAAAAAAAAACCTCTGGGACTGTGAAGATGACAGTGACAGGACAGGGG
This sequence comes from Meles meles, assembly GCF_922984935.1. NCBI lineage: Eukaryota > Metazoa > Chordata > Mammalia > Carnivora > Mustelidae > Meles > Meles meles. The sequence goes on along the minus strand of NC_060069.1, from coordinate 29,324,381 downwards.
CCACAGGTAGGCTTTCCAGCTGCTGGAGTGGATGATGGCCCTCTGGGTCATTTTTCACAGGGCAGACGGAAGTCCCACCAGAGGGAGGTCCAGATGGCAGAGGGAAGTGCAGAAGATAACACGTGCAGGTGGTTTGGCAGTGTTCCTCCTCCAACAGGGTGAGCCCAGGGTGCTACCTGGGCTCTGAGAGGTCCCCCTAGAGGAGCACCATGGGATCCCTTCATCTCCAACTAAGTGGATATACTGGCTGGGTCAGCCCACCACCCTAAGGGGCTGGGGGGAGCACTCTCAGGGAACAATAAGACCTCTGAGAAGTGCATGTGCTGTTAATAAACCCAACAAATGGAGCACCTTGTAATGGAACAAGAATATAAAATAAGCATAATCAATATCCTCTGGGAGATCGGAAAGTAGGAATAGCCATTTACGAAGGAAACGATTAGAGATAATAGACATGAAAAGTAGACTTGTTAAATGAGAGCCCCCAACGGGTGGGATGAGGAACGTTGCAGATTCAGTTACAGAATGAGGTATGGAGAGGGACATTTGGGTCATCCATCTGACAGAGGCGTCAGAAAGGGAGAGAGATGGAAAGGATGAGAGAAATCAATATGGAGGCCAGAGTTAGAAGGGTCGACATTCGTCTCTAAGATACCACCAAGAGGGAAATGAGTCAATGGAGGGGAAAAAATAAGTGTTTGAAGAATGAATGACTGAGAATTTTCTAGACTTATTAAGAAATCGAGCCCCCCAACTGGAGGGGAACACGGTGTGCCAAACAGGGTAGGTTCTTGTACACACACATCGAGACAATTAGAATGAAATTTAAATACATAAAATACAGAGAAAATGTTCTGGAGACAGAAAACAGATCTCTACAGATGAGTCCATTTCAAACAGACATCAAACCTCTCAACTGTCATGTTGGAGGCAGGAAGAATAGAGAGCAACGTCTGCAGAGTGGAAGAAAATACCTTCATACCTGGAATGTTATATCCATTGAAGTCATCGCTGAAATGTGAATAGGCAGAAAGACATCCTCAGAGATAAACGGTTTCGGATGCATGCTACGAGAGACACTGGGAAGGGGTCTCCTGGAGGAAGAAAGGAGACATGAGGGCAGTAAAGGCAAACAAAGAACTGAGTCCACTTACTGTCACCGAAGTAGATAACCCATTAAACTATATGTCCATAACCTTGTGGAACTGAAATGTCAGGCCACATCGGCATTGCAGGGGTGTTGGTGCAGGTGGAGAAAAGGGAGAGTGGAGAGAGGTCAAGGGGGTGTGGGAGAAGGACAGGTCTGCCTTACTCACGTGGAAGACTCACTCATGGATGTGCAGCTGCTTTTTTAGCACTCATGGTTGCAGCCTTGGTTAGTGGCACCTCCCCACTCCCGGAGCCTTCACCAACACACCTGAAGCAGGACAGGCTTTTCTAGCACATGCCAACAATAATGACAGAGCACCCCTCTCTTCTTCTCCCCCACCCCTTCCCCTTCTCCTCCTCCTCCACTTCCTCCTCCTTCTTCAGATTTTATTTATTTGTCAGAGAGAGAGCACATGCAGGAGGAGTGGCAAACAGAGCGAGAGGGAAAAGCAGGCTCTCTGCTGAGCATGGAGCTCAATGCAGGACTTGATCCCAGGATCCTGGGATCATGAACTGAGCTGAAGGCTGATGCTTAACAGACTGAACCACCCAGGTGTCCCGTATCCTGTTCCTCAACAGCAAAAGTGACAACCATTCTGAATCTTGTCCTTTAAATAAGAAAAACTCTGGGACAAAGCCATGTTAGGAGAACTTAGGGCTGGGAAACTCTCATCTGACCAGAGGGACTGTGTTGCTCATAGATGAGATCAGGGCCATCTCGACTTGTCCTTCACCTCACGTCCCAGGATGGCTAGAGCTAAGTTTTCTGGTCTGGTGCCATCCCTACTGCTGGTTTCATTGTTTTGGGTGGCTTTTTCTCTCTCTACTCTCTCCATCTTTAGTACCCCCCACCCCCTGGCTCACCTCCCCAGCCCTTCTCTTGTATTTCTATTGGACTTCACTTATAGAAGCTGATTTTTGAAGGCTTTTCGTTATGAGGCTGAGCTACATTGGTATCTAGGTCTGTCTATGGTAAAGTGGGTTCTGGAGCCTCCCCAAGCACTAGCCATGTGAGACTGGACAGGTGAGAGCTCTTCTCTGTGCTCCAGGCTTTTCATCTGTAAAAGAGGGAGTGGCTCATGGTCCTTCTATCTGGGGTTAATGTGGGGGGACCGAGATCATGCAAGGAAAGAGCTCCATGCAGTGCCTTAAGTCTTCAATAAATGTTAGTGTTTGGGTCAATACTATATCCTTTTCCTGTCATGTTTTTATTTTTCCCTGAAATGACACCAGAATCCTAAAATTATGACCATGTGTTATAGACTAGTGGCCACCAAAACGACTTGCTGTCAGGCCTTTTTCTGAAAGATAGAAAGTCCATATTTTTAGAGAAATATCTATATCTATATCTATATTTAAACCTATATATCTCTCTATATACATATACATATATACAGACATATACAAAAACATACGCATATACATACAGGCAAATAATATGTCTAGATAGATAGATACAGAAAGAGACAGAGACACAGAGACACAGACAGACACTATGAGATCCATGATAACTGGTTGTGGTGGGCACTCTGGCTTAGAGCCATCAACAGATTCAGTTCGCAGTTGGAGTTGTTGCCATGCATGAATCTCCCCAGATACTATCTGGTTTTTTAAGCATTTGTGGCTGCTCTCCATGGACCTCTTTTCCAGCAGCTCCAAGTCTGACCCCCCTTGTTAGCATGATGTTGGCTTTAGGCCTCTTTCTCCCACTTCTCAAAACAACCCCTTTTTTATTCCATAAACAGAGGGGACTTTGAGCTTGAAGAAGGAATATTAAATAGCCTGTTTTTTTTAATTTGAAAAAATTTTTTATAAACATATGATATATTATTAGCCCCAGGGATACAGGTCTGTGAATCGCCAGGTTTACACACTTCTTAGCACTCATCATAGCACATACCCTCCCCAATGTCCATACCTCCTTCCCCCCGGCCCCCCTCAGTTTGTTTTGTGACATTGAGTCTCTTATGGTTTGTCTCCCTCCCGATCGCATCTTGTTTCATTTATTCTTTTCCTACCCACCAAGGCCCCCACGTTGCATCTCCACTTCCTCATATCAGGGAGATCATATGATAGTTGTCTTTCTCTGATTGACTTATTTCGCTAAGCATAATACCCTCTAGTTCCATCCACGTCGTCGCAAATGGCAAGATTTCATTTCTTTTGATTAAATAGCCTTTTTAATTTCCCCTTGGCTTCAAGGAGCTGAGGACCCAGGACCCCTCCTTGGTGCCCCTCTGTACTGCTTGTCATGGGCCTCCTGGCAGGTGCCCAGATCTGGCCCAGCTTCTTAGGCTCACTACCTCCACTGCATACCACCAGCTCATGGCTCTACAGGGTGTGGAAGCTAATCCTGGGCTGGCTCAGTGTGAATGCCCTCCCTTGGGAGAGGATCCCACAGAAATAGGGCTGCAGAGTTGAGCACAGACACGTTAAAAAGTAAGGGGGAAAGCAAGTGGATTTTGAAGGGAAAGGACTGCCTGACCAACAAATATTTATTCTCTACCTGCCAAGTGGAAGTTGCTGAAACATATGGAGGCTACAGTCGACTACACAGCAGGCATCCTGGCCAGAAACTCCTGGAGAGTGGGGCCGACTTGCCTCCAAATTGCACCAGTGTGGCTACTGTATCTTTGTTTGAATATGCCACAGACGTTTCAAAACCAAACCCAAGCCAGCCTGTGCTGCTCCTCTTCTCATCCTCCCCAGCCCAAAGGATGTCTGCTGCTGCTGGCTGGTAGCTCTCCTTTAGGCAGGGTCTCCTGGAGAAGAGATCTAGCCCTTCTTGAGAGGGGGACCATAATCAGAATATTTGGTGTGATTTTTTTGGATACTAAGTCTCATGTTCCAATACCCAGAATAGTGACTGGCAGGTAGCAGGTATTCTTTCAATAACATTAGTTGAATGAACAAGGAGGGCTTTACAGAAAGCAGCATCTTGCTTCTGTTCTCAGCAAGTCTTTCTTGTGTAGAGGTCTGAGAGAATTAATATTTGTATTTCCCTAGGCATTGGTGGCTGTGGTTCACCCCTTCCCCAGCTGCTCTGAGGGGCTGCTATAGCTCACAGCAGCCCCTCCTTTGGAGAATAACTCCCAGAGCTTACCTTGCCTAGGAGTTATAAATATTCCCATCCAAAGCAGCCCATAGAGACTGGCTTACTGATAAAAGGGTACAATGCCCTTAGCTGCCTCTAGGCTGCTAGAAATAATAGGATTTCTGCTCCAGAGCCCACATTAATTTCAGGCCAAGGCTAGCCTTACTTGAGACCAGATATGTTTGCCCCTCCCCTTCCTTGTCCTGCTTCCCTTCCTCCCATGTGCTGAATCCCTGTCTCAGGCTCTGCTTCTAGGGGAACCCAGCTAAGACACTCTCCAAGAGACCTCTGGTTTCACTCTGAGCTCAGAACTATTGAGTTTTGAAGGGATCTTAGACATCAAATCCCTTTATTTGGAAGACAAGGAAATCAAGGTCCGGTATCAGGGCTGGGCTAAGAGCAAACCCACGCTGATAGTTTTATTTGGCAACTGCCTGCAATGTTGGACATGGGAGGCTCCTGCTCTGGCCCATAATCTTATATGCTGTGGTGTGTGGCAGAATCCCCTCATCCCGTGATCTAATCTCATCTCCTCACCCCCAGGGTTTCCAGGGCTAGCGGGGTGTGTGTGTGTGTGTGTGTGTGTGTGTGTGTGTGTGTGTAATATCTGTTTCAAGGCAGCTAGAGGCACTGTTCACAGAAAGGAGAAAGACCATTGCTGCTGCTTTCACAACCATGAGGAAGAGGTCAGGCCCACCCATGGCTGACTGTCCTGGGCTCCCATGCATGGGAGTGGGGGACACCTTGGAAGACTCTATTTTCCTTTTTTTTCTTCTTTATCATTAAAATCTATCTTCAAAGTATTTCTGTTTACAATCATGTCCATAGTGGTCTTCTTTCAAATGTGATCTTCTTGGTGTCCACAGCCTGGCTGATGTGCTGAGGGCCTTGACAGGTTCTAAGAAAGACCCTAAAGGGGCTTGTCCCTCCACCCAAAAATGTTGAATTCCTAAGCCCAGCATGGACTAGGGTCTTTGCAAATGCACTTATATGTAAATTAAAAGAGGACATGTTAGAGGGGGACAGACCTTAGTCCACTATGAACAGTACCCTTACAAGAGAGGAGAAGACAGACACACAGGAAGAACACCACATGATGACAGAGGCAAAGGCTGGAATGATAGAGCTGCAAAGCAGAGGAAGCCAGGGTCCGAATGCCACCACCCGAAGATGGAAGGGGCAATGAAGGAGTCTATCCAATCTCATGGAGCGTGGCCTGGCTGGCACCTTGGATCCAAGATTTTGGAAGAATTTATTTCCATTGTATTGAGTACCCAGGGTGTGACATTTTATTATGGCAATACTGGGAAATTAATACAGGGTTGTTTCTGTAAACCCAGGTTACTCTGTACCCTTTTTTGCTTTGGGGAACCAAGTGCCTAAACAGGAACTTGCAGGAGAAAAGCAGTTAACTGGTATCCCCACTTTGGAACCCCCACACCCTGACAGGGGTGCAAATTCCAAGAATTAGAACCCAAGAAAGACTGAGTTCTTGCTTCTCCTCATAGCAAGATCGTGGGGTTGTAAGGGAAAAGCACTGTAGGATGAAATAGGGAGCAGAGCTCTTCCTGGGAAACGGGCTGCCTGAGTTCTAATCTGGGTTCTATGCCCCGGGAATTGGATGGAACATGCCAATATAACTTGTTTTCTCTAGGGCATGGCTGAGTTTGGGGATAGACTGCACCTGGTACCACAATTTTCTCAAGTCCACGAAGCCCACTTCATATTTTTCAGGTGGAGTCTTAAAGGACTGCTTCTGCCGTGGTCAAGCTCGACAGGTCCTAAGAGTCTTGGGTTCAGATTCTGGGCAGCCATCTTTTCCTCCCTGCATTCTGCTTCTGCTCCAGACTCCAGCTCCCTTCAGACCTTCTCTCTCACTGGTATGCATTTGTGCCTCGATGGAAGAAGACCTGCACAGGACCTCACATTATCCACCATGGTGTCTCATTTTGGCCCTCTTGTCTTCAAAAAAAAAAAAAAATCTGATGAAGCTGCTTGTTCATTAGTTTGTTCCGTGAATTTTATTTTTTTTAAAGATTTTATTTATTTATTTAACAGAGAGAAATCACAACTAGGCAGAGAGGCAGGCAGAGAGAGAAAGAGAGGGAAGCAGGCTCCCCGCTGAACAGAGAGCCCGATGCGGGACTCGATCCCAGGACCCTGAGATCATGACCTGAGCTGAAGGCAGCGGCTTAACCCACTGAGCCACCCAGGCGCCCCTGTTCCGTGAATTTTATATGAAGACTTATGGGGAAATTTCCCTTATCATGCTTATTAAAAATGTTTTTAAATTCTTCCAAATGTTACTTTTAAAAAATTAACTCACTATAGCTAGTGAAATAATACAAAGTTATATATACACATGTAACCATTTCTACCTGCATGCCCTTCCATTCCCTCCTTTCAGGATAACCTCACTTCCTCATCCTCAAATTAGCTGTTTGGAGAGACTGCTGAAGGCTAATCAGTATCCATTCTGCCTGATCATCTCAGTTTAACAAACCTTAGATTTAGGTATTACATTGCTCCCTAGCTAAAAGATTACATTTCCCAGCTTCCTTTGCAACCATGTGTGGTCATATATCTAGATTCTGACCAATGAGATGTAAGTGGAATTTTCAGGTAAGAGAAACTTCTCAGAGGCCTCCTTTTAAAGTAAGTTTTTCTTTCCCTCTTTCCTTTCTCCTTCCTGCTCTCTTGCATATGATGGTTGGAATTTCAGCAATTATCTTGGACCATGAGGACAAGGGCCATACCATGGGGCAGTGCAGGAGGGATCCAGAAGCCGCCTCTGTTTCTGGTGACCTTAGAGCTATCATACTGGACAGTCTATCTCTAGGTTCCTTTTACATATATGGGAGAAAGAGCTTCTATCTTAAATCACTTTTTTTTTCTAGTATCTGTTACTCACAATGAAACCTAATTCTATCTGACAACAACTATTGGCCAACTTGTCGTTTCCTTCCACATACTTCTCCAGGTCATATAAACAGGTGCAGATACATAAACATATATGCATTTTTTGTGCATTTTTTTGTTTAAAAATTGAGTTAATAAATGTCTCTGCTTTTAGCTTTTCTTACTTGACAGTGGATTGTAGATATTGAAGTATTGAGAAAATAAAAAACAAAACTGAAAAAAACTCATAAAAGTTACCAACTTTGGCTGGTGGACACTCTTCCCACCTCCAAAGCAATTGGGCTGAAAGAAAAAAAATAAAAAATCTGATTATGTTGGACCAATTTCATCAAGAAAGGGATAGCATTTTGTCCTTACTGGTATAGCGCTTATTCTGGATACAAATTTCCCTTCCTTGTATTCAATGCTTCTGCCAAAACTACCATTCACGCACTTATAGAATGTCTTATCCATCATCACAGCATTCCACACAACATTGCTTCAGACCAAAGAATTCACTTCACAGCAAAATAAGTGCAACAACTGGGGGCACCTGGGTGGCTCAGTGGGTTGAGTCTCTGCCTTTGGCTCAGGTCATGATCCCAGGGTCCTGGGATCGAGCCCCACTTTGGGCTCTCTGAAGCAGGGAGCCTGCTTCCCCCTCTCTCTTTCTGCCTGCCTTTCTGCCTACTTGTGATCTCTGTCTGTCAAATAAATAAAAAATTTAAAAAAAAAAAAAAGGAAGTGCAGCAATTGGCCCACACTCATGGAATTCACTGGTATTGCCATGTTTCCCATCATCATGAAGTGGCTGGCTTGATAGAATGGTGGAATGGCCTTTTGAAGACTCATTTACAGCACCAGCTAGGTAGGGCTGGAGCAAAGTTTTCCAGAAGGTATATATGGTTTGAATCAGCATCCAGAATCTGGTGCTGTTTCACCCATAGCCAGGATTCACAGGTCCAGGAATCAAGGGGTAGAAATGGAAGTGGCAGGACTCACTATTATCCCTAGTGACACACCAGCAAAATTTTGCTTTCTGTTCCCATGACTGCTGGCCTAGAGGCCTTAGTTCCTGAAGGAGCAATGGGGCCACCAGCAGACACAAGGATTCCACTGAACTGGAACTTGAGATGGTCATCAGGCCATTTTGGGGTGCACATCGTTCTGAATCACCTGGCAAAGAAGGGAATTGCTATGTTGGCTGGAGTGCTTGATCCTGACACACAAGGGGAAATTGGACTGGTTTTCTACCATGGAGGACGGAGGAGTATGTCTGGAATACAGGAGATCCCTCAAGGCATCTCTTAGAATCACCATGCCTTGTGATTAAGGTCAATGGAAAATTATAATGACCTTGTCCAGACAGGACTAATAATGGAAGAGACTCTTCAAAAATGGGTTTGGGTCACTTCACCAGGTAAAGAAGCATGACCAGTGAAGGTGCTTGCTGAAGGCAAAGGGGATACAGAATGGATAGTAGAAGAAGGTAGTTACAAGTCTTAGTCATGATGATGTGACCAGTTATAGAAAACAAGGCTGTAATTGTTATCACTATTTTTTCCTTGTTTTATGAGTGTTTGTGTGTGTGTGTACATATATTAAGCAAATATTTTTGCTTTCTTTCTTCCCTTATTTTCTTATCACATAAGATGTATTGTCTTTATATCAATATTTAAATATTGTTAATTTTACATCATAATATTTAAGGTACAGGATATCAAGGAGAAGGGTAAAGTGCACTCAAGGAGTTTACCTCCTTTTTCAGGGAAAGGTTTTTCAGTTGTATGCATAATAGTTGTATTATGTTAAACAGAATTATAACCTTGCTATTGTCTTTTATTAAGATACGAAGTATGGTTTAAGGACACAGATATAAGTGCCAAACTGACAAGTAGTAGACTTGTGATGGTTAATTTAATGTGTCAATTTGACTGGCCTAAGGGATGCCTAGGTGGCTGGTGATACATTATCACTGGATGTGTCTGTGAAGGTGTTTCTGGAAGACAGTAACATCTCACTCAGTAGACTGAATGGAGAAACTGGCCCTCACCAATGTGGGCAGCAACATCCAATCCATCGGGGGCCTGAAAGGAACAAAAAGGCCAATGGAGAAGTGAATTCCTCTTTCTTCTTGAGCTGAGACATCCATCTTCTCTTGCCCTTGGACATCACAGCATCTGGTTCTTGGGCCTTCAGACTCTGGGACTTACACCATCAGCTCCCTAGGCTGTCAGGCTTTCAGAGTCAGAATTAATTGTACCACTGGTTTTCTTAGTTGTCCAGCTTACAGATGGAAGGTTATGGGACTTTTTGGTATCCATAACTGCATGAGCCAAGTCCTATATTAATTCTCCTCTCCTGTCTGTCTGTCTATCTATCCGTCCATCCATCTATCCATCTACCTACCCACTAACCTATCCCATTGGTTCTGTTTCGCTGAAGAATCTTGACTGATACAAAAATCCTTTCATTGAAAAATTTAAGCTTTGGTCAGGCCCTAGACAAATAAGCAAATGTTGGGGGGAAAAAATCATGTATAATCGCCCCTGCTACACATTTTTTAAACTCAAAAATTATTTTTATGAAGGTATACATATTTGGCTCTGTGGAAGAGAACTTAATTGGCAGATCTGCTTAAATGAGGAAAAATAAAGTATTTGAAAAATAAAGATTTGAAGTGGAAGAAAGCCTAGTAGGCTGTTACATATACTTGACCAATTGGGTTGAAGGTTATTAGGTATCAGTATTAGCAGCTGCTAATCTGACATGTCACTCAGAGTAAACCACTTTCCTGGTAGGCCTTAATTTGCCCCCCAAGTATGATGAGAAGGTCTCTTGAGACCTCTTTGGGTAAAAGACTGTTGAGTTGTCAGTAAGGATGCAAAGCCTCCAGGCAAAGTTCCTAGTTCTGTGCACCAAGCCACCACCACTTCCTTTTGATTTGCTAAACAGTACAGGTGACTCCACAGACCTTGAGGCAAATGCCTAGCTGTCTTTCTGAACCAGCCCCACAGAGAAAGTCTTGAAGGGATCAGCATAGGGCAAGGAGCATCTTTCTTTCATTTGTGACTTGCTTGGGTGATACTTGCGGCACAAAACAAAATAAAGCAAAACAAAGCCCAGGCAGGTAAATGCTTCTGGTTCAGTGTGGGGTGAGACCCATCAGGGGGTGGTGGGTCCTCAGAGGAGATGCTTGGATATCTTAGAAGGAATGGGCCAGGCCATCAGAGGCTATGCCAGCAACAGACAGAAGCAGCTTTCAGTTGAGGGAGACAAGAGAAGAAAGCAGGTAGTAGAATCATGACTGGAGTTCTTTGTTGCATGTGAGCTGACTGGATGATGCAGTCAGAGAGAAGAATTCACTGAAAGGATATTGGGCAGCTTGTGGTATCCCTGGGATATCTGAAGAATGAGGTTTCGGGGTTGGAAGTGGACAGAGGAGGCTGTATTGACAGAACCACAGCCATTGTTGTGCCACAGATGCAGACTGGTGTGGATGCCACTGAGTTGACCACTGAACTCTGGATGTTATGATGACAGTGCTCCCATTAGCAACAGGAGGATTTCTCTTTTTCCTTGCTTCTTTGGGTCACTAACTTTCAACTGTGAGCCTTGGGAATGTGGGTGAGATTGAGCTAGTTCCAAGCCTAGACCACCTGCCTATGCCCTACCTGCATGGTATCTTTGATGTCTATGATGGGAGCAAGACTGATGGAGAAGACCTTAAATATGGGAAAATGAGATTGGGATACTGGGCAACCAAAGACAAAAGGGAGGAACATATCATTACTGAATAGGCAAAATTAGTTTCACATGAACATATCAGATCTTTTCAAGGCTTAGAGAAAAGAGACTGAAGGTCAAATTATAAGATGGAAAAAGTGATTTTGAGGATCCTTCATTGTCCATTTATTAGTTACTCCTTAATTAGGATTTGGAATCAATTAAAACTTGGATAAAATATATCCAAACCTGCTAGACATCAGTACTCCATATGATTAGCTTGATTCATATTTGAAGAGGGAAGTGTGACTGGGATGCCTTCCTCCATACTTGTTTGAAAGGAGAGGAAGTGGACCAGGGTGACCTGGCTCTAAGATCGGTCATCACAAAACTCAGGAGGTCCAAGAGAATTTGGCAGCAGGTCAGGGGTCAGGCAAGGAGCTTTCAGCCACTCCCATGGGGCAGGCAGGACAAAGCAACTCCCCATTCCAGTGGCAGCCAACATGAGGCTATAAACAATAGATACTTTTATGAGAAGCAGGGTCCCCACTTATTCTTCTTTCCTGGGGCTGTGTGAGAAGATCTGCCTGTTTCAGATCTCCTAGTAAGAGGAATCACACCCATATATGTGCCTGTCCAAGTTCACACACAAGCAGCATTCCCTGGAGTAAGTCAATTCTCCCTTGAGACCATGGAAACACAAAGATGGCGGCTGGGTCATGGCTGACCATGAAGGTTTGGTCCTCCAACCTAGGCCTCCTACTCATTCTCTGGACTCTTGAAAGAAGGAAGAAGAGCTCCAATAGAGAAAGCACCTGCTGTGCCTGGGAGGGCCTAGGGGGTTCTTCAGAAAGGGGTGAAACTTGAAGGTTAGATGAAGGGAGAATATTGCTTAGGGGAGCAGGAGAGATAGTCCTTGCAGGGGGATGAGCATGGCAAAATCCTTCAGTGCTCTGCCCTCCTCTTGCAAAGATGGTCAGTGAAGTTCTTAACCTTTAGTGATTCATTGAAATATTTTTTAAGGTCTTACTACTGCGTGTGTCCCCAATTCTATGACTTGAAGCCCGGTCAAATAGTAACAGGTATTTATGATAGCATGAGGTTTCATATCCAGGAACACAAGGGAAATATTGATGATGGAAGAGGTTGCATGAGACTTTCCTAAGCCACTCTGGGTTTTCAGGAGTCAAGCATGGTGATGATGTGGCCCTCCCAGATACAGTACTAAATAAAAGTTTCACAGGCAGTGTTGAACATGGTAACACGGATCTAGTTGTCAAGTTACAGGGCTTTTCTGGACAGAGAATCAGGGAATTTTCAAGACAGGTCGAGTCTTGGAACTCTTTGAGCTAAGGGCCCAGAGAAGGTGTGATTTGAGGTCACATAGCTATGAATGCAAGAGAAGCTCGGCACTAGCAATTTTTTCATACCATTATGTTTTAGTACGCTTTCTATCTAAGTCAGGGAATTGTGAACAGACCCAGAATCTTGATCCTGGAATTTCCTGACACTTGGAGCAGGAGATCCCTTAACAGACTGGCATCCTCACTGGCTACCACTGGATTGACCCTCACTAGATCAGCACTATGAAATACACTGATTAGGCTCACCTGGGACCAGGTAGATGTTAACATCCTGAACTACTGGGATTATGAATGGGGAAGTGTGGATTTCCATGGAGAACTGGGGAGCTATTTATGACAAAAGGGAATCTGACTGCTTGGAAGACAAAAGCTGTAGATGTCCACTCTGTTAGTCTATCTGAATCTATGTGGTCTAAACTGGTTGCAGGTGCCTTGAGCTTCCTTGACACTGGGAAGCCAAGACTACCCTCTTTTTTTTAGTTCTCTGGGGAACAGGCTTGCTTTTTACCCTCAGGTGCCCAGCAAGGACAACCACCAAGCAATGTCATTACCAGGCTGTCCAGGGAAAGGGAGGGAAGTGGGGGAGCAATTGAGTCTGCCATAATACATCATTCTACCCCAAATGAAAAGATTAAGCAGCTTATTATTTTAACTGCGTAACTCATTAAAAGAAAATACATAGTCTTATAGTCTTCTTTGACTGAGATGAAGTACCTTATTAATGCTTGATACACCTGCCAAGGATGCGAAGGGAAGGCAGTGAGCCTGGTGCCCGGGGACCAGGGACCTGTAGGAACTACACAGGATGCCCACCCTAGGAAGCCTGAGGCTTTGGAGTGTATTGCCTCACCGTCTGGGGGCAGCACCTGCTTGGACAAAGTTTGAATCCTTGGGGGAAGGATGGGCAGGGGTGATAGATGTAAATGTGCATTCCTGGAGCTCCCACGGGGGCCAAATGTTTTCACAGGCTGTGGTTGAGCATGGTCACTTGGATCTGGTAATCAGAGAATCCAGGAATTTTTGAGACGGGTGGGGCCTTGGAAATCTTCCAGTTGGGGTGGGGCCCAGAGAAGGTAAGAGATCTAGTTAAGGTCACACTGCTATGGATATTAAAGCAGCTGGGGCACTAACCCTTTTGTGTGGCACTATGCTGTAATACTTTTCCCATCGGATACAGAGGACTCTGATTGTTACTGCAGAGATACTCTGTTCCTGCAGGCGGTGTGGCTGGCCTTCTTGGTGCCCTGTACTCTGTTCCCACATAACGTTATAGCTTTGCTTTATAGCAAGCACTTGTTACTCTCAGCCTGCAAACCTTCTCTGGCTGCAGGGCCTGCTGGTACACAGTACCAGGCAGTTAACCATCCCTGGAGCAGTCTTCCACAACATGAGATGGGAATTGGTACATAAATACCCCAACTCCTCACCCCTGGGTCTGACCATCTGAACCATCTTCTTCACTCCTCAAAGTATCATGCCAGGACAGCAGCGTCGGCATCACCTGGGGACTTACTAAGAATTCTCAGGTCCTACCCACTTCGGACCTACTGAATCAGAAATTTGAGGTTGAGAGCCCAGCAATGTGTTTCAACAAGCCCCCCAGGTGATTTCAATGTGCACACAAGGCTGAGACTTTATTCCATAGTCTCCCAGAGCTCCCTCCCTTAAAGCCTTGGGAGGTTGTTTATGAAAATGACTTGCTTGGTCTGCCCTCACTATTTTGCCTCACTCCCCACTCCCCTGCTGATGCTTTCTGAGATGGGCTCCAAATGATGAGCTGCTTGCGCTCAAACCCTTGCTCCCTGCTTCCCCTGAGCCCAGCAAAGATCTGGTACAAGGGGCCCCCAACCCCTCTGAGGTATCTTGTCTCTTTCTTACAACCCCTGCTGGTTCTGCAGACAGCGTGTGAGGATACAAAGCCCTTAATATGTCCCATCCCGCATACCAACATGTAAACTGGCTCTGTCCCACCCAGGCACCAACTACTGCCAATGTGTGGCCACACTGCTCTGAGAAATGTACTAGTGTCACCAAACCACAAAGAGCACTTCCTTTCAACAGCAGCAATTCAACTTTCCAGTTCAAATCAGATGGAGGAGTAGCACTGCCCACCTCACAAAACACTTAACTATAAACTCCACATTCACAGTCCCGCAGACACCACCCTTTCTGAAAATACCACCTTGCTGGAATTTTCCCTTTGTCGGCAAGAATTGGCAAGAGAACACTCCCTCGTGTTACTGTCGGCAGGGTGGACAGGAATGCCCTTTTCTGAAAGGCCAGGATTTGTCCAGCCAGACTGGGGACATGCGGCTGAGGTCCAGGCGGTTTAGTCGGTGTGAGTGGGAATAAAAATGCTAATTGCCTTGATTTAGGCTTGTAGGTGCTCTCCTTCAGGATGGCTGATTGTCGCTACACCTTGCACGCTGCTAACTAGCCTCTCTATAATGGCAGGTATAGAGGGGTTTCCAGGACTCTAATCCTGCCAGCTGTGAGAGCCCATGATGCTTACACGTGTTAGTTACTTCCAGCGCTGACTGACCACGTGGCCAGCCCATAGTCTCAGAACGAGAAGAACAAAACAAAGCAGATATTAACCGTGTCACTAGCATGTCACTACTTTTTCAAATCAGTAATTATAAGAAATACCTTTTTTCTCTTTTCATTTACTTTTTTTATTTTTTTAATTAATTAATTTATTTTTTCAGCGTAACAGTATTCATTGTTTTTGCACAACACCCAGTGCTCCATGCAATACGTGCCCTCCCTATTACCCACCACCTGGTTCCCCCAACCTCCCACCCCCGCCCCTTCAAAACCCTCAGGTTGTTTTTCAGAGTCCATAGGCTTATAAGAAATACCTTTTAAAGGAAATAAACTAATACTAGCTGCTACCAGATATGCTTGGTAAAACAGACAATTCTGTCTAGAATATAAGGGTTTTATAATCTCGGCTTTTTGTTAACAGCTTTATTGAGGTACATTTTACATAAAAATTCACAAGTATCCAATTCGGCGCTTTTTAGGAAATTTACAGAGTTGTGCAACCATCGCCATGGCTCAGTAGTTACTACAGCATCTACACCCTCCCCCAATATGATCTCTTCTGCTAATTTCCACTTCATCTCTGTTCCTACCCTGGCCTGGGGCAACTACTAGTCTACTTTCTTTCTCCATAAATTTGGATCTTGGCTGTTTCAGAATGCAGTGTTTCTTAGCTACCGTGTTCTCATTTGTCCAGCAGTAGATTAGACAGGAAGCAGTAGGGGTGATGGAAAGCGCACGGCCCAGGAACCCAGTAGGAACCTGTTCAAATGGGGCTGTTACTGGATGTATGGAGCTGCAGGTGCCTCCTCTTGGGGCATGGTTTCCTTTTTGGTAAAGTGAGGTTTCTAATACCGGCTTGGCAAAGTTGCTGAGAGATACACGACATGAAGCACAGTGTGAGCTAGCAAGGTGGCATTATCCTGATTCGGAGATGAGGAAACCAAAGCGTAGTGGGCAAGGTGATGCTCCAGAATTACTCAGCTAGAAAGTGGTCAAGCCGGAGTTTACACTCTGTGTTCCCGTGCCGAGGCTCAGCTATTTTCTAGTATGCCTCACTGGTCCCCCAAGATGAGTAGCCGTCGGGCACATTTTCAAGTCTCTGAGCTCTACAGAATAACACAATTCTCTACTGAGCTTACTCCTAATCAACCTTCATTGTGAACTGAGAGAACAGCAGCTTTAAAAAAATTTTTTGGTCTAGTTGACACACAAAGTTACATTAGTTTCAGGTGTTCAACGTGGTGAATTGACAAGTCTATACGTTATGCTGTGCTCCCACAGTGCAGCTCCATCTGTCACCATACGGCGCAATTACAGTGTCATTGACTATATTCCCCACGCTGGGCCTTTATTATTTTTTTTTTAAGATTTTATTTATTTGACAGAGAAAGACACAATGAGAGCAGGAACACAAGCAAGGGGAGTGGGAGAGGGAGAAGCAGGCTTCCGCTGAGCAGGGAGCCCGATGTAGGGCTCGATCCCAGGATCCTGGGACGGTGACCCGAGCCAAAGGCAGACACTTAACAACTGAGCCATCCAGGCACCCATACACTGTGCCTTTAATTCCCAGGACTTAGTCATTCCATATCTGGAAGCCTGTATCACCCATCCTCTTCACCCATTTTGCCCATGTCCCCATGTCCCTTCTCTCTGACAGCCATCAGTTTGTTCTCTGTATTTATAGGAGACTAGAAGCTTTTGCTGTCAGCTGCTACTAGAGGCGCACACATCCAGCAAGCAAGAACTTCCAGTTTCTTCTACAGTCACGGTTATGTTGTCCATGGCTTCTCTGAGTTCCTACATGGCAGCTGGGACCCAGGCAGCTAAGGCACCTCTCATCCCGCAGGCTCCTTCCCCCTACTCTGTAATTCCATTTACCACTGGTTCACAGCAAGTGTTCTTAATCAAGGAGGGTCACTGCTTGGCTCTCCAGCTCTGTTAGCCAAACACTGGCACTCACCTGCCCCCAAGCACGGGGCCACTCCCATAAGAGGCAGCCTCACATTCTACAATCCTGACCGTGGTGACCAGACTCTCAAGTCATTCTGCCTTTAGTCATTTGCTAAAGAGTCATCCAACAGGTTTTGTCCCAGGAAACAAAAAGCCACAGCTCGAGTGATGTCTGGGTCACAAATCTCCCAGATCACTGCTCAGCTTAGTACATTTGCCAAAATAACTACTTGGAAAAAAACAAAAAACAAAACAAAACAAAAAAAACAAACAAAACCCGGAGACACAGATCCTCCCTGAAATTCTGAATGTGTCTGTAAGGAGTAAGACAAGAGGGACTTACGGGATGCTGGAGGCTGCTGTTGGGCTTGGCGTGGGTCATGGCCCACACTCTGGAACCCAGTTTACTCCTTTGGAAAATAAGTTTCTTTGGCTAAGTTTTTTTTTTTTTTTTAAAGATTTTATTTATTTAGTTGACAGACAGAGATCACAAGTAGGCAGAGAGGCAGGCAGAGAGAGAGGGGGAAGCAGGCTCTCCGCCGAGCAGAGAGCCCGATTCGGGGCTTGATCCCAGGGCCCTGAGATCCTGACCCGAGCTGAAGGCAGAGGCTTTAACCCACTGAGCCACCCAGATGTCCCTGATTGAGTTTTTTTTAAAATAAAAAAAATTTTTTTTTGAATTTTCTACAGCTTTCTCCCTTCTCCCCCTGGCCCACACATACCAAGTTCTGTTTTTATTCACTTTCTATCTCCACGTTTTATGTAAGATTTTATTAAAAAAAGAAATCCATTGCTAGAAAGAATGGAAGAAGCCTGGGTTTGTTGCCTCCAGCTCTAACAAATAATTTAAGACTCGGTAAAAGATTTCTTTCAAAACGTAACACCGTCCCTGTGATTGATGAAAAGTAGCGCTTGGCCAACAAGCATTCTACAGCTTCTTTTCAGACAGTGCATTAGGAATTCACCAATGGGTGAGCCTTAAGTCTTATTTGGAACAACAGATAAAGTAACACACCCCATGTATATCTGCGCAGCACCCTTCAGCCTTCGCGTTGATGATGTGCTGTGGTCCTAGCTGCCTTCTTCATGTATATTGTTGAAGGAGGGGGCTCACTCACCAGAAAGGGGGGTGGCTCAGTCCATCAGAAGGGGCTTAGTCACTGGAAAGGGGGCTAAGTCACCAGAAGGGGGGCTCAGTCCACCAGAAGGGAGCCCGTGGAATGGGCACAGCATGAAACAGCAGAAAGTGCTTCAGTGAAGCCACACTAACATTTTAGCCAGAGATCTGTTTCATCCTTCAGCCCCAACTTCATACAAAATTCATACACTTTCAGTCAAGGGTGTGTGCAAGGCTCCCTTGCTGACCCTCCAGGGAGCGTGAACCTATGTGTGAGTGTGCTTGGTGTGTGCATGTGACAGAGACGGACAGGGCTTGGGCAGGAGGCAGAGAGAGAAAGGTATAGATAAAGTCACACACAGAGAAAAAAAAATCACAAAAATAATGTTACATTGAAACAGACATACACAGATGGAAAGAAACCAAATTGGTGGACAGAAGGGTAAGTGGAAAAAAAAGAAAGAAAAACAGAAAGACACACAGAAACAAAAAAGATGTGGTCAGCCCAAAAACATTTGTTGACTATAGTTTAAAAGGGATTTTGGGGAGTTATGACACATTAACAAACATGACCTAAGGATTGTATTTAGATTATATTTAGATTGTATTTAGATACTCATTTAAGGAATTAGTGCTAGCTTTTCTGAGTGTGCTAGTGGGATCGTGGTTATGATTTTTACAGAGTGCTTATCGTTTAGAGGCATCTGAAATATTTATGGAGGATGTCTGAGCTTGCTTCAGAATAATCTGGGGGAGGGCAGTGGGTGAGAATGTCCATGATTGTTGAAACTGGGTGATGGGTACCTGAGAGGTCCTTATTTTATTCTGCTGCTTTTGTGTGTGTTGAATTTTTACATAATGTGGAGTTTAAAAATATTTGTTGAATGCCCAGAATGAGTCATGCATCTTGTGGGAATGGAGGCAGGGAGAATAAGACAGAGACAGAGACAGACATGGAGATGGAAGGATAGAGACAAAGACAGAGAGATAGACAAAAACCCAGACAGACAGGAGAGAGAGAGAGAGATACGAGTGCTCAAAGCATGTGTCAAAGCAGGCTTCACCCCAGTGATAATAGGATTTTGACAAATATCCCAGCATTCCTTGGGCAGGCTAAGTTAAAACCCAGATGACCTGGACAGTAGTCAGTCCACTAACCACCAGCCAATGCAAGTCTTCATCTCCTGGCAGAGCCTCCTGTACTGTGTTTCTGGGAGTCCTCTGGGAGCTCAAGCCCAAGTCCACTCGGCTACCACATGGTGTCCCAGGCTCCCAGCCTCTTTTGCTGGCTCTTGGCTCCAAATGCTGCCTCTGTGGGGCACCTCTGTCCTTCTGTCTCACTAGGCACTGGGGTTTCTCTGGTCACAGCTCTTGCATCCAGAGTGCACACGGATGCACTGTGGGCACCTCCATCCTTCCCTTCCATGGGTCACTGCCGCCAGTCCTGGGCCTGGCTGTGCCTGCTGGACATCTCCACTCCTGCCAGTCTGTGTTTCCCCCCACACTGGGAACTGCCAGCCTAGACAAAGAAACTGCTAGAACCTCCATGTGACAAAATATACCATGGAGGAGAGGAGGGTGTCTCATGCTGCTAACTCACACAGAGCCGGGGAGTGCCAGATCTGAGCTGCTCTGGCTCCAATACCAACCAACCCCTCACTGAACAGCTCTTTTCCCGCTCACTCATGGTGCCCTGTATTCCAGGACTGACCTGATTCTGCGGGGCTGGGTGGGATGAATCCCAGGGGAAAGTCGCCACTCTGTGCGCTATATGGTCCCCTTCTAACAACCAAGGCCAAGCGGGCTGCCCTTCAGATGTCTTCCCTCACTTGAGGTTCTGTGGTCTCCAGAAGTCTGTCCCCTGCCCTCCACCCCAAAATGTCTTGAGCTGGACAGAGATGGAGCTTGGCAGAAAGCAGATCCCTCCTGCACACATGTGTCTGAGCAGGAACACTGCAGGTGCTGTGCTCTGTGCTGTCATATGGCTGGACGTGGCTCTTCCTGAGTCCTACCTCTCTCTAGCATCTCCCTCTGCATTTAAATTCAAGGGGACATCATGAGACTGATGGATGCTGAAGTTCCTCTGGACTTAAGTCCTCTGAGTCCTAAGAGAGGCAGAAACTTCCAGCGATAAAGGAGTGATTCCCAAAGCCATTCTCTGAGGGCAAGAATGTGGTGCATGGGGATGACTCCTTCCTCTGTCTTCCTTTGTTAGTAAGGAAGATACGATGCTAGCAATGACTGAGTAGCACCTGCAGAGTGCCTGGTACTGAGCCCTTAACTAGTGGGGTCTCTGTAGGAGTTCTCTTCCCATGTCTATCTTTTCCTCTGACTCCCACCAGCCAGACCTCTCCTCTGGGAAGCAGGCAGACCTGCTGGCTGCACTTCTTCAGGGAGAAACATGCATTCCAAACCTTCTCTGTGCATCTGGTGGAGATTAGGGAGCAGGTTTGCAGCTGAGGCCGAAAAGCCTGACTCAGCACAAGATGGAAACTGACTCAAAGCTGATGGATTATCCTAAAAAAGAAGAAGGGGAACATAGGCAAAAAAAACTTACCTAGCTTCTGCTTAGATTTAACAAATGTTTATTGCCCCTCTCATATAGGTGAAGCATTATGATAGGTGTTTGCATATCCTATGAGGTGAATTGTATTATTAATAATACCATTATTACAGTAGTATAATAATACCTGTAATAATAATAATTATTATTATTATAGCAGCTGGCATTTATTGAGCATGTACTATGTGCTCCCACACACACTACCTCATTAATTCTCACAATAATCCAGTGAGGTGGATACTTCTGCCCACCCCTCACCCCCGCTTTACCAATGGAAAGTGAACTTGGGGGAGTCCTGAATCCTACCAGCTACGTTATTGCTCCAGCCTTCCTGACTCAGGGGTTGAGCTAGGGAAGGCTCAAAGGCTATGCATGCTGTGGCTGTGTAACTTGGGGAAGCCTCTCACAAGATTCTAACGCTACTTTTACTTCCTAAGCCAACCAGAGTGGAACAGGCGGCAAAAAGACTTTCCCTGTTGTCGGTAGAACATACCAGTGCTATCTGAGATGCTGGGACCTGAGCCAAGCAGACACCTCTGCCTCATCCCTCCCATTTCTTAAGCAGGCTGGGACCCCATCACCCTGCTCAGCCAGATGGCTTTTCATGGTCCCCACCAGGGCTTATGTCACTCAGCTGGGTTAGCTTTGAGATGAGAGTCACCACCGGCTCAAGTGCTGAGCCGGCATGTCAGAGGTGACCCCTAACCCTGCCATTCCTCTCATCCTGGCTTGGACAGTTGAAGCTTACCTTTATATTTCATTCCACCCCAAATTCAGTCACATTCCTACTGCCTGTCAACTGTCTCTTCTGAAGAGATTTTCCAGATACATAGACGTGGCTTCCAGCCCACCAACCCCTTCCAGACCTAGCTGCCTGAAAGTCTATTTACTTTCCATCTCGTCTCCTCATTGCTCTTGTCAAATCAAACACGGAGAAGTCGAGGCTGTTACTGGGGACTCTTTAGGTCTCCTAAAGCTTGACGACTAGAAGTGTTTTATGGACCAGTGGCGGCAGTATCCCTGGTTAGAGCTCCGGAACGTGCTGGAATCGGATTGATTGATTTTTAACAAGATCCCAGGTGGTTCTTATATGTTAGAGTTTGAGAAGGTTCTCAAACTTGGCTGCACACTGGAACCACACGCGCAGTTTTAAAACACCACCAATGCCTGGTCCCACCTCCAAGAGACACTGATTTCCTAGGTCCAGGGGCCCACGGGTAAAGGATTCTTAGGAGCTGCCCAGGTGACCCCAGTGTGCAGCTGAGGCCCAGAACCACTTCCTAGAGCACTGGCTCCTTCCACTTTACAGGACAAGAATGGAAATCAAGAGGAGGGGCCTAGTTGCAGCGGCTTCACCACCCAGAGGGCAGGTTGGACTCTCCCAGGACTGGCCCCTCCTCCTGGCTCCCCCTGCACCCATCCCCCAGCAGGAAGGAGCAGAGGCCAGCCACTCTCCCTGGCAACAAACCCAGAGGGCTTCTTTAGCTTTGTATGATGGGAAGGTGGGAGGTGGGGATCCGGAAGTTCCAGCTGGGGTGCGTGCATTGTCCTGTGGTCCCTGCTAAGAGGGGAGGACTTACTGGTCAGTTCATCCGGAGGTCAAACGCCGGGAAGCCTAAGCGCCTTTCCTGAGGGACGGAAAAGCAACGAATGCTGTGATACTCACACAGCTGCCTGCCTTGCTCTTACTGGAAAAGCCGAAGTTTCGGTGGGCGGAGCCGGAGGAGCCGCGCTGAGGACCCCCAGGCAGCCCCGGGGCGCCTGGACGGCCGGCGGCAGCCACGCCCCCTGCAGCCGCGTCCGCGCGGAGAATTCACCCCTGCGGAGGCCCCGCGTCTTGGCGGTTTCCTCTGAGTAGCTATTTTGGGAACAGGAACTCGGATGTTTGGGTGGAAGAGGGGTGGCCAAGCGCCTGGAGGCAGCCGAGACAGAGGAGAGGGCCAAGGGCTGGGCAACGCTGAACAGAGGCAGCTTCCCCTGGCCTCGCTTGTCCTTGGGCACAAAGACTCGGTCACATGGCCCGTGGGGCGACCACTGGAAAGAGCTGCCATTGTGCCAGCCTCAGGTTTCAGGGAGTCAGACACAGGAAGGACTTTCTGTTTTGTTTTGTTTTAAAGCAACAGGGGCTAAGGCCAACTCCATTTTCAACTCCGGAAGGGGGTCTACACAGGCACACAAGCCAAACAGACTTCTCCGAGTTTGTTTTTCTGACACACTGGAAACCACACGGTTCAGAGAAAATTCATCTCACATGCTGGGGCCTGCTTTCCCGGAACGTGTCCAGCGACTGCTGTGTCAACACTGCCACACTCAGCAAGCTGCCCTCCCGGTGTGATGGTGTGATTTGCCAAGGGAAAAACACAACCCAGCCTGGGAGGGGAGAATCGTGCGTGGTTCAAAGGAAGCTTGGACTTCCAAATGGACAAGGCGATTCCCTGGTGACGCAGTTGTCACTGACCCTTCCGAAGGCCGCTGCTACATCTCCCTTGGGCTCCCTGTTCCCAGACAGGGCTGCATCTGTGTGCTTCTCTTGAGGCACCTGTGGGGAGGGATGTGAGAAGGAGGGAGGATGTGGCCTGGGGGCCTGAGGATCCTCCTCAGCTTCTCTGATTTACTCTGCCAGGAGGAGCAGCTTGGTTTAAGAGGAGGGGCGGCTAACTTCTTGGAGATGGGCCATCTCAGTGCCCATGTTGCTTCACACTAGCTCTTTCTCTGAAACGAGGGTGTGAGGTTCCTCCTTTTGGAGATTTTTGGAGGACAGGGGAGCAAATGTTGGTGAAGGTGCTAACCACCAGGTGGGGACATCATAGGTGTTCACTCGGTGTGGTGGCCCCTCACCTCTTTGTCGTTGGAGGCCTCTTGGGTGGTATTACCATTCCTTCAGCTATCATTTCAGGCCATATCCTCTCCCTGTGCCTTTAGGAGACAGAAGACAGCTGCCCCCTCCATCCAGAGCCTTATGGAAATAGAATGTCGCAATTAACCCTCCCCCCACCCCATCCCGGGGAACCAAAAACAGCAAGGGAGCTCGGTGTCTTTCCCTCCATGCATTAAGCCCCTGGTCCACTGGGCAGCAGGAAACTTTGAATTCATTGCCATGATTCTAGTCATTTCTAGGGTCCACTCAGGGTATGTAGTTTGCAGTTTGGTCACAACATAGTCCAAATGATACTGTGGGATTTCTTGCCCCTTCCAGTTCTGACTAAGCCCCTGGGAGTGGGTGGTGGGTGGGGTCTGTGGTGAGGGCTCTGCGTTGGCAGGGAGCAGCCACCTTGTTCTGTTGCCTTGGGTGCCTGCCTGGAGGGTGGTGGCCAGCGCCTCCATACAGGTGGGCTGGGTACAGGCAACCCTATTGAGGTCTGTTACCCATGTAATTCATACTCTGGGTGTGGCCAGAAGGTGGTCTCGTCTCCAAAAAGCTCCCTGAGAGCAAAATGAGCCATGCTTCCCGTTGGCCCTCACCATACAAACTGCATTCCCTCTTGCTGTATGTTTCCTTGAGTTGCCTCCTTCATGGGAGACTTCCAAGGCAGCATGCTGGCTCTTGCCACTGGGGGATGTGGTCCCGTTGAAATCTTTTCCACACCATGTTATGTCTGGGGATAGTGCTGTCCGTCTCCATCTTCTCCCCCACATTGGCTCCCTTGTTTTGGCTCCAGCTAGGTAGCTGAGTGAGACCACTACCTTTGGAAACCTCCAGAAGAGAAACAAAAGGCCTTTCTCTTCTCTCTCACGATTCCCCAAACTTTATGGAGAAACTCTTTTTTACATCTTGTTCCTTACTCCAATGGTGATGATGATGATAATGGTGATGAGTGTGTGTATATATATACATATGGTAAGATACATGGCTTCTCATTCTGGATCTTTAAACTCTATTGTCCTCTATTCAGGCAGTGGGAGAACCTGGTTGTGTGTCCTGGCACCTCTTTGCATCAGTATATCCACTCTTAAACCTGGAGCCATCTTCTTTAACTTTGGGGTTTGGGGTTTTGCTCCCAGCACTGGGGCTGTCTCCACAACAATGGATGGTCTTGATTTTAGTTTCCAGTGGCAGGACAGTCCCAACAAAGTTATGGGGGTGTCAAAAGAAGACCCATTTCGTCAGTATTTCATGTATCAACCAGCCACAGTTATATAATTTTAAAGTTAACTGGTTTCTGCTCCCCTCGCAAGTTGTCCACAAGTCACGGGGAGTCATCTCTGTGTGACCTTGAGCACTGCACTTCAAATCCCTGAGCCTTGATTTCCCAAAGCTGGATCATCTTTGAAACCCCTTCCAGCTCTAAAGTTCTAACATGAATGTGTTTGGGATTCTGGACAAGCCGCTATATGCTGAGCCTTGACGTCCATATAAAATACAGTGAGTTCTCATCAGACTCCAATTTCTCTAGCAATAGACAGGAGGTCTGGTATGGATTCAGTATAACCCACTGACAATCCGAAACTCCACGTTAGCCTTTGGTTTTGATCTCCTGTATTAGAACAGCAGACAAGCTACAAAATTGACCAATTTGAATTCTACCTGTCCCTTCCCCTTCTATCCTCTCAAAGACATGCTAATTTGATCTGTAATGTGGCCAAAGGGCAGACAGTAGAAGGGAGGAGAAGCCAGAGGCATGAAAAATTCCCAAACTGGATCATCCACCCCCTGGATAATGGGCAGTTGCCTGAACAGAATGCTCAATGAGCACTCGTCCCTTTTCAAGCCAGCCTCTTTCCCCATGCCGCAATAGCTATAATCTCCATGGCAAAATGCATTAAGCTGTCGAACTCCTTAGACAGATTCCACCATTCCTCACTCAATTCACAGGCAGGATAGAGTTTTTGAAATTAGAAACTGGTTTATTGCCATTTGGAAGTAGCAGAATTTAAAACACCTTACCAAAATGCTAATCTGGGGTGGGGGCTCAAGGACAGGGCTTTGCGCTGTCCAGACAAGTAAAAGCATAAACCGAAACTTGCATAAATCTTCATATTTGCCTTCATAATGATAAATGTCCTTGAATAAATACCTCTTAACCCATGAATGTACCTGATTTGTAAATATTACTGAAATCCAACTTGACTTCCATTGGTCTCCCTCTATACTATGATTTTTTTTTAGGGGGCAGAGGTACCTATCCTTGTTAACATAATCTCCATGTATCTCAGTTCACATCTTTCAGAGGAAAATCTGATTTGGCTAGCCTATGGATATATTGCCTTTGGGTCAGATGAAGATGTGTTCATTGTCTGCTTTACCCAGAATCCTTGCCTGTAAGAGGCTGTTCCATGTACCTTAAAACTCTGACCACAGGTACTTGGACTAGAAGTGGACATGGGAGCTGGTCAGTGCTTGTAAGCTTCTTGGGATCTATGATAAGAGACTGGACCAGTCATGTGCCAAGACTCTTCCCCACTATGGACCCTATGGTCTGCATGCTTCTAACGTTTTATGTCTTTCCTAAGCCTAAAGACCCCTATGTCTCAGATCAGAGACCAGCAGGGATGAGGACTCACCAGGACAGAGGTCCTGCCTTGAAGCAGGCTGGTAGGCAAGAGGTCCTAACAAGGGGGAATCCAACCTGGATTTATTGAGACTCTTAAAGGAATAACAAAACCACTGCTCTACAAGGTTAATTCATTCAGAGCAGAAAGATAGTTTTCTTTGTTCTTATGGGAGATTTTAATTTATTATGCACTGATAAAATTTTGTTCTTTTACAATTGAATTATGAAAAAAAGAACATGTTTGTATTATTTTACATTGTTTCCCAAACACACAAATTAATAAAATAGCTTACAGACTTACCACCTTTCTGTCTTGGAATTTTCCTTTATTGTTTTCCTTTTAGCCCTTCTCTTTCTCTTCCTCTTCTTCTTCCTCTCCTCCCTCCTCTTCTTTCTCTTTCTCTCCCTCACATTCACTATCACCTTCTTGCTACGATGTTCATCTCAAACGTTCAGCTCCTTGAGTCACTCCAGTGTGTATGTCTTCTTAAAGGAGCTCTGTATTCACTTCTCATTCTTCAAACAATGAACTGGGGGTAGTTTGTTATGGGTAATAACTAAAACCTCTGAATTTGTGATTGACTTTTTGTTCCAAATTAGAATGGGTTCCGTGCTATTCTTAAAACATGAGGGCTCCTTGCTATGAATTCTGATATGTTTTTCAGAAGTAGCATTACAGTGAGAAGAACATGGATTTCTTTTGTAATTAGTACAAAGAACAATAAAAGTTTTATTTTTATTAAAGCCCAAGTATAGAGATTATCCCTGGGCTGCACAGAGGAAATCTATTCTTTGTGGTCTTCAGTTATTACAAATGAGGTCATTTTCTAGGTTTGAGTTAAGGAAGTTAAAGTCAGATAGTTTCAAGATGGTTTTTATTAAAAAAAAAATCTTTCTGGTAAGAGAGAAACACCACTACTGGAGGTTCAAAAAAAGTATAAAACTACCAAATGATATTGACATTGGAAACCGTCCCCCAACCCAAGACTCCAATCAGCGTGATCATATGCCTTGTAGGAGCAGAGAGCATGAGTGGCTGGGTTGATGCAAGATGGGGGCAGGAAGTTCAGGTAAATCAGAAGCATACTGAGAATGATGTCAAGAGCATGCAATGAGCTTCAGGTCTAGGCTGCATAGAGAAGGAAGCCAAATCATGCCTGAGGCGAGAAACAAATGATGGGAGGATGCGAAAATTTCAGTACCAAAAAAGAAGAGGTGTAATTTTATGTGAGTTCAAAACCCTGGATGACAAATGTTGAGCTCAGAGATGGGTCTAATCAAATTTAAAATTCCTCGAGTCCTGAGATGGACAGGGATTATGTTGTTAACTTGGATTTTGGTAAATTGTTTGGAAACCCTATCAGTTAACTTTGCTGTGTATCAGATGACCTCAAAACTTTTAGCAGCTTAAAACAACAATCAAAGTATAGTAGATTTGGGTATAATAGCATCTCCTAGAAAAGATTGTGGGGGTGGGGTGGGTAGGCAAGGCTTAGGTATTTAAACCACTGTTGAATGAACAGTCATAGCAATGTGGAAGGCCAACCACAACTTTCCAGAGGAAGCCCTCCATTATAAGAGCTCTGGATGCTAGAAAATCCTTCCTTGGGCCAAAGTGAAACCCGCCTTCCTGCCATTTCCACGTGTAGATCCCAGTTCTGTGCACTGGGCCAGACAGAGTAGTAAATCTATGTCCTTGATACAGTCAGTCAAGAAGACTTTGAGGTGCTAAGGTGAGCAATCTTTTTCATCTTCTGGGTTACATTCCTTCACGTGCTTGAAGATCTTGATTGGATCTCCTCTGCCGTGCCACATGATCAGCAGCACACAAGTCCCCATTGTTCTAAGCTCCTGACTCAGTTATTGAATTTAATTCTCTGAGAGGAGAGGTAGAGATTCACCAACCAGGAAGACAGAATTGTTTTTAAATCCTCTGAAGGGCACCTGCAACAGAGTGTGGTAATTAGATTGGTTATCCCAGAACCCGTAAAGCCTGGAACATCTAATTGAGGCAAAGGTCAATTTTCTGAGCCTAAATTATGTACTTAATTTACTTTTGCTTCTCTACCACTTTATAAACGCAGAACTAGTCAAATAAATATATAGTCTCAAGAGGCAAAAGGAACTTATCAAGGGAATTTTTGACTACATCGTTTTATTTAAACCTTTTAACAACCCTGCAAGACAGACAGGGTCATTCCATTTTTAGGTGAGGAAACTGAGCCTCAGAAAGCTTACCTTCTCCAAACCAGGCCAGCCTTATTCTGGGAAAGTTGGGATACAGCTCCCACCTGCCATTGTGGATGGGGATTTAGGTGAGGACATGGGTCCAGGGCACTAATGCACTTGGATGTGCATGTTTCTGCTTGGCATGAACTAGGCAAGAGCAGTGCCCCAGGGGCCAGGAAGGAGAGTTCTTTGTGATCCTGTGCTATAGAAGAAGCCGTGGAACATTCTGCCCACAACACTTGCTGCAAAGCCCCATACATAGCAGAGGCCACTCTATAACCAACTGGGGAGAGAGGAAAGGAGGCCTGGAGTGACAGAGGGCTCAAAACAACAGCACAGGATTAAACATTGCTGGCTCCTGAGAAGACAGATTGCAGGAGAATTTGAATTATTGAAGACTGAGCAGGTTTTCAGCACTACTCCCTCCCCCTGCTGAGACTACATACCTCCCCTCCCCCAGCTTCTCACTTCTTCCTCTCTTTCCAAGCTGTAAATTGGTGCTGATTCTTATTCATGCCATTGCCAGGCAGGGAGCTGAGGAGAAACAGTGTCTTCTGCTTAACTCTCTTTCTGTGAAAGGCACAAAGAAGAAGGCTTTGTTTCTCCTCCCCAGAGGCCTAATGCATGAATGTATCTGACTATGCCCACCTGTGAGCCCTGAAAGCCTGTGCCCACCTGTGCTTGGATTCTAACATCTTCGAGGTTCTTTCTTTCTTTCTTCCTTCCTTCCTTCCTTTCTTTCTTCTTTCTTTCTTCTTTCTTTCTTTCTTTCTTTCTTTCTTTCCCTCTTCTTTCTTTCTTTCTTTCTTTCTTTCCCTCCTTCCCTCTCTCTGTCCATCCATCCATCCATCCATCCATAGATCTCCGAAAGTCTAGAAAGACAAGATTTAAATAAAATTTTTTTTTTTCGGGTGGAAGGAGGGTTGTCCATCTAGGAAGGCCTAATTGAAACTCCCTTTCTGTGTCAAACTCATTCATGTGTCCTACATTTCACATGAACCATATGGCAATAGTTCCTGATTCAGAATTGTAATTTGGACCTTTGAATATCTGTGATAAACAAGTTTAATGGCCTCCAAAGATATCTATGTCCTAATTCCCCAAATCTGCAAATATGACACCTTATATGGCAAAGAGACTTCGCAGGTATGATTAAGTTAGGGATCTTGAGATGAAATGATCGATTATCCTGGATTATCTGGATGGGCCCAATGTAACGACAAGGGGCCTTATGAAAAGCCGGCAAGATTTTCAGAGAGGAGGAGGGAGGGAGAGAAGCAGAAACAGAGAGACACAGAGAGAGAAAGAAATTTGAACATGCTATGATGTTAGCTTTGCTGACCGAAGATGGGTCCATGAGCCAAAGAATGCAGCAACTTCTGGAAGCTGGAAAAGGCAAATAAATGGATTCTTCCCCTAGAGCCTCCAAAAGGAACATAGCCCTGCTGATACCTTGTGTTTAGTCCAGTGAGGTCTCAGACCTACAAAATATAAGATAATAAATTTGTGCTGTTCTCAGCCAGTAAGTTTATGGTGATTTGTTATATGAGCAATAGGAAACTAACAGGGTATACACCTGTTTAAACTTGCTTAGTGTGCACCAAGGCAGATGTTAGGACATGTCAGAAGTGGGCTCCTATCTTTGGCTGGGTTCCCCAAAAGCAGACTCTGAAACTGAATTGAATGCAAGTCGTTGATTTGGAAATGTAGAGATGTGGAGAAGGCAGGGAGGCAAATAAAGTTATTCTTTCTGAGCAAGTACTCCTGGGGGCAATTGGGGGTGAGTCTGTCTTGGGATCTTTGGGTAACAGTGCGGAACAGGCCTCAGAAATGTTCTGTCTGAAGAGCAGGGAAACTGGGGTCTGTTGTTGGCTAATGGCTCCCCTTAGGGGTTCCAAGAACTTCTAGCTTATTGCCACATAGACTGATCAAAGTCCTCAGGGAAAGCGTTGCAATTGCTCCCAGTAAGATGCCATCGGTGGGACAATGGTGAGTGTGGAGGCAATATGGTGGCCACACAGGTCTGCTAGGTATGATTTAATGGGATTTAATGCCAAAAAGAGTCTGCCCCCATTCTGAAGATTCACATGGATCCTCTCAGGGTTCATGTGGACTGTTCCTTGGAGTCTAAATAATGGCAAGGTTGAAGACTCAGCATTTTCATTTCTGCTTTCACTGTTGGACTTAAGGAACAAGAGGAGGGGGTGGGGCGTGAAAAACTGGCTCCACATCAGCAAGGAGAAGGTGATTTTTCCTGGACTGTGGCCTTTGATAGCAAGGTGGAGGTTTCCTGGCTAGGGATGGAAGGCACTTTGTGAAGAAAAGCAGAAAGGTTTCATATGACTTGCTTTCTTGATAAAGAGGAAACTTAATGAGTCTTGACAGAGGGAGGGAAGAATAAAATCAAAGTCACCAAGAATTTAACATAAAAAGGGAACAATAGTCTCAAAGCACACTCAGACCTGGTAAATAACTTATCTGAAATATAAGCAGAAGTGTGCCATGTTCAAAAGAATGGCACCAGAGTCGCTCTGCCAAAGAGGGTGACCCAGAAACTCACAGATTCAAGTGGAGAAGCTCGGTGGAGACTATTCCAGGGAGGCTAGAAGCTGGGAGGTACAATCTATTTCGTGTCAGGGGTTTTAGTGACAGGGCTGGGCTGGAGTGTCAGCTCTCCAGATTTCTGCTGCAAGCCCCATTTTTGCAGAAAGCATAGTACATTCCGAATGTGCCCTGCTGACAACTTCAACTCCCAGCAAGCCAGGGAAGGTTGTGAGGGGAGAAAAATTATTCTGGAATGGGTCTGACCACCACCACCAAGCTAGCTGGCAAAATGAAAGAGATAAAGGCTTTGTATAAAGTGACCATTTTATACTGGGATTCATCAGTGAAGTATAGGGAAGGGTGAAAAAAAAATGGGTTCTAGACATCAAGGCAGACTTCTAAAATGCCACAAAAAATAGGCACCATCCTGTGGCTAGAATATCTGAATGATGATATGACATAAGACAAAATGGGGACTTTACAAACAGATTTATAACAATCCAAGAAGAAGGCATTTCCAGAGAGGAATGTGCTAGTAATTAGGATCTCAGAGAAATTGTCCTCTAAAGAAAAGCGGGCACAGTTAAGGACTATGATGAAAGTAAGATAAAGGCTAAGAGAACCTCAGAAAGACTCAATGCCAGGAAAACCCTTGGCTACCACAAATGCTGAAAACAAACAAACAAATCCAAAAACAACAACCAAACATTAATTGAATGTTTCTGTGATCTAATCACTGTGCAAGGCATGTTCTCCTATTTGGTTCCCATATAAATCCTGTAACAGTGGAAGAGGACATTGAGGCTCAGAGTGACTGAGTGACTCGTTCAAGTTCATGCAGCTAGTTAGTGGGTTAAGCAAAAACATTTACAAGTGACGTGCATCTGCAGCTGATTTGATCTTTGCTCAGAAAGTGCTGGTTCATGCCTCCATATTAACCCAGAGAAATGTTGGTTTTTAGTGGATTACCAACAGGCTCTGCCCTTAGCCTGGGTTTGATTAGCATTGTTTTGAATGCCCTTGACCTAGACTGCACAAAACCAGGAGGCATACAGAAGGAATTTTGATAGAGATTCAAGATTATTATGAGGAGTTGGACTTCACAGACGAATCAGTGTCCACTCACAGGTTGAGGGGCTCCCCTGGGAGAACCTCTGGGTGATTTGCAGTAGACTCCAGATAGTCACACACCTCACAAGAGCTGTGTGGCCACCTCTGGTGATGATGGCCTGGTGGTCTGTCTGTTCTGAGAGACTATACTCACTTTTCAGGCAGGACCGACATGCCTGATGATGAGGAGTGCCAGGGGTACACCACATGGTTGCTCCTGCAGGACCCCAACTAGTGATGCTATTGGTTGCCCTGGGCTCCTTCTAGCTCCTGAACTCCAGCACACGGTCCTCATTGCTGGACTCCTTTTCCTCAGCCACACTGTCTCACATGCTCCTCACTGCCTCTTCCTGTTCAATGGGATCCTCTCCGCTTTCCATTGTTATGAGTTTCTCACAGCTTTTTGTCCATCGAGAGCTCCTCTTCTTATTTTCGAGAGTGTTTATACAGATATGCAACCTATTCTTCCATCTTCTATCATTTCTAGGCATTGGCTTAAGAGGGACTATCTATGGTGTCTGCCGCCACCCACAATGAAACCAGAAATCACTGCTGAAAACCATTCATGAAGTCTCTGTTTCAGACCCATGGAAGGCAAGAAAATTAAGTTGTTTTCTTTTCAATTCCAGCTCAAAAAGCACAAAGAGCTGTTTATGCTTGTTGCCCATGTGACCGCCACTTTCCCTTTTCCCCCACGCCCACACAGTTTCCTCCCCTGGTCAAAGACTGAAAAGGCAGTTACAAGAATACTTCATCAAACACTTTTCAGACTTGTGTCAACTTCTGCTTTGTGAAATCCTGGAACAAGCCTTGGAGCATCTCCCAGAACAATAATTGCTTATAAGGTATCCAGTGAAATTATAATAGCTGGAGGCTGTGAGAAATAATAATTTATTTGGTGATTACATAATATTTCTATTTTTTTTCACCATAGATTACTAGAGCCACAACTTTTCAATTTTTTCCAGCACACTTAATTTGAGCTTTCAAAACTCCTTATATTTGCCTTCTTAATCTTTTTTTTCTTTCTGTTTGTCTTTGCAAGAAAACTATAAGAAAAAGAGGAATTAGACTGTATCTTTTTACCTCATCTTATTATCAAGAATCTGTTCTACAAATTGAACGTGAAATAATATCCAAATGTGGCTTAAAGTTAGTAGGACTAATAAGATTCCCAGAGTCCAATTGTATCCTTTGATATAAATCTCAGGAGAATTTTTGAAAAGACAAAGCAAACTTGGAGAACCAGATTCATCAGATTCAACCATAAGAAAATCTGGATAATGTGGAGGATCCAAACTCTTATTGAGTACACCAGGGTTTGAGACAGTCCAAGAGTGGTGAGACTCCAGGTTGCCTTTATTGGATTTAAGTTCTTGGTAAACCAGCCCCACCCTCCCTCTCCAGGCCCATTATTTTCCTTTGTTCTCTTTTTCCATATATACACACACACGATTCAGAGGCCAGTCCTACAAATTAGGACCAGATATGATATCATGAGTATCAATATTCTAAGGATGTCATTAGCCTTGTTTCTTTAAGGGATCCACTGAAGTTCACTGAGATCCCCAAGATATTTTCATAGTCGGTGGTAAAGGCTAGAATTGCCTGTTAAAATATAGGATGCCCAGTTAAAATAGAATTTCAGATAAACAATGAATATTGGTCCCTGCTTATACTTAAAAAATTTGTTAGGTATCTGAAATTCAATGATGCATCCTGTATTTTTGTATTTTTGTTTTGTTTTGTTAAATCTGTCAACCTTAATGAAGGTAGTGCATCAACTAGAGTCTTGTCAGAGAAGAGATGACACGTTTATATTGATTTTGAAAAGAGTTTCAAAAAGATATTATTGACAAAGGTGCAGACAGTCTCAGGAGACTGCAAAGGATGATGGGAGGTACTCTGGAGTTGGAACAACCCCTAAAGGAGCAAGAAGAAGGAGTGGTTCCAGAACCCAGAGACATAGAAGCTCCATGTGCAGGGCTGCCTGAAGAGCAACGACCTTTGTGTGAGAGGCTGAACCCAACTGGCATCCTGAAGGAGAGAGATCCTGTCAAGATAGTTTAAAATGATCAGCTTCTTGGGGCCGGTACAGACAGGAGGGGGTTGGAGCTAAAGGGTCAAATGGAAAATATCCAGCACAGGACATCTTGGTGACTCTGGACATCTGGGTAAGGTGGGTCTAGTATCAAAAAGGCCACAGAACTCTGGGGTGCAATCACTTCACTGTTTAATGCCTACTTGGGAGGGTCCCTCTGTCCTGGCACAGCCCCAGTATGTAAGTGTAGGCAGATTGGGTGTGGACCCTAGTGTGACACAAACTGTCCCTTTGTGGGTCTTTTTCTCTTGGGTTTATTTTTCCCTTCTCCCCAGCTGTAGGTCTGAGAGAAAGCCCAGGGAAACTCCTTGGCTTGTGTATTAGGCAGGGTTCTCCAGAGGATCAGAAACTATATATAAAACTATGAGATGAAAGCACATGTTTGCACTGTGTTACTAAGGAGTGAATAATGGGAACCACATAGCCCGTCTCCTATTTTGTGGCAAGAGCTTCCTCTAGTCTTTCCATGGCTAATTATTGGTTTGCCTCATGATCAGGTGGGATCAGTTAATATTATTTTCAAAAGATGGTACTACCCCTGAATCCTAGATGGCAACATATCCCTAAGATTCTAGAAAATCCCAAGGTTGTCAAATCTCCAAAAGAAGAACTCCAAATGTAGTTTCTTGAGTTTGATTGTGTTTTGCTGTAATATCATTAATAACCAGCTGGTGATAAGTCTAGCAAAGTCACATTTTACAAAGATTTTAATTCCCCAACAAGATCAACAAAAGATTCACTGACTTTCAGCAGAAGTGATGCCTAAATGTCTAGGTTGGATTGTATTTTTAGTCTTCATAGAGTCTTACCTCA
The DNA here is from genome assembly GCF_922984935.1 of Meles meles. Taxonomy (NCBI): domain Eukaryota; kingdom Metazoa; phylum Chordata; class Mammalia; order Carnivora; family Mustelidae; genus Meles; species Meles meles. The sequence continues at coordinate 29,289,684 of NC_060069.1, read as the reverse complement.
CCCAGAGGTCTGAGTGCTGGGATAATGCATGTTTTACTAGTTCAAGGACACCTTGTTTGATTAGATGTTCAATCAATCTCTTATTCAAAACAAGAGCACCACTTATAGATTTCAAGGGAATTGGTAGAATCATTATTGAAGGCCCTAAGCAGAGGCCTGGCATGGAGATTTGTGTTCTAGAAAGGTCTTTCTGACTGTGGTGTGGAAAAGAGTTGGGCAGGGGAGGGGTGTGTGGGGCAGGGTGGGAGGATAAAGATTAGCAGCAGGGAGACTAGCTAGGGGTCTACTGCAATCCTCTGGGGAATGGAAGGGTCTGAACTAGGCCAAGGATGGTAGAGTTGCTGAAGAGCTGTGGGTCTCGCCTCATGAATCTCCAATTACAGGGAACATAACTGACCAGGGGCCTGGCTCCAGGGTTTAGAAATCCACGCTTGTGTTGACCCATGCTTTCCATGGACTGCTCTCCACCAACTATTGAGGCAGCAATAATAAATACATTGGAGTATTCTGAGAGACACTTAATGCCCAATAAGGGCTTTGTGGAAGCTTCCTTACACTACAGAATAGGATGGGACACTTCCACCTGGGTTTCCTTCCCTTCTCCCTTACTCAGGGTCAGACTGCATCGTGGTCTGATGGCTCTCCCAACCTTCCTGGGCTTCCTTCACGTTTCCTCTCACAGACATCCTCCTTTATTGAAATCCTTGGTATCAGCTTCTTGAAGAGCCAGACTAATACAGGAGGCAGTTGCAAAATTAAAACATTTTCTTTTAAATATCTAGGAAATAGACTTAGGAAGGAAGGAGAAGAATGAGTTGAAGACAACTCCTGGGTTTCTGGCCAGGAAGAGGCTGGATGATGGGTCATCTGCAGAGGTAGAGAGCTTGAGGAGAGCACCAGGTTTAGAGCGGAGATTGGATTTCTATCTCTGGGGACTCTGTGTGATGGGGAGCCCCTCACGCTGGAATGGCATCTCTTTGCCTCCCCTTACGTCTAAAGTGGATTAAGTGTTGCTGTTCTGGTTTCTTCCTTTCCTGAGGTTTGAGACGTGTCATTGTGGGAAGCCAAGTCACTGTCATTCATTAACTAATTTCATCTGCTCTTTAGCTGAAAGAATCCTCACACTCTTCGTACAACACAGTCCTTCAGATCCCATGCTTATGCCCCAGCTCTTTCCTCAGCCTGGAAAGTTCACCCAGAATTCTTCACCTTCTGAAATAGTTCTTTCTCGGAAAAGTAGCTGTGTGAGAGAATGGGAAAGCAGAGGGTTTTCAGTTGTGGCATCGGTACTTAACCTCTAGCTTTCCCTTTGAGAGAGGCAGATCTGGCAGCTCCAGAGAGGACAGCATGGGGTCAGATTTTTGCTACATGACCCTGGATATGTTCTTCACTTCTCTGTGCTCCAGTTTCTTCGTCTGTAAAATGGGGATGGCAAGAACTCCCGTCTCATGGGGTTATGGTGAGGTTTAAAAAGTCAATCTTGACAGTGACTGGTACATGGTACTGGGCTGGGGCACTTCAGTTTGTTTCTTAAGCATGCTTTCCTTTGTATTTCACTGGGTTGTGTACAGATCTGTCTGTTCCACTGGACTGGATGCTCTCAGAAGGCGGGGAATATGCCGCATTCTTCCTTGCAACCCAAGAGTGACAGAGAAGGATGGTGGCAAAGCTAGGAATTACTATAATAATAGACCCATAGATTGAATCCTCACTCACACCAGATATTGTGTTGAAGTACTTTTTAAGCATTATCTCACCTAACTCTCACATTGGCCCTAATCATAGCCATGATTATTTCCATTTTGTAGAAGAAGAAAGAGGCTCACGAGGGTTTAGTAACTCAGTACTGAGTCACAGCACTGGGATGGAAACCCAACTTGGCTGGTGTCCAAAGACCATGCTGTTCATGCTAACATTGTCAGAGTTTTCCAGGCTCCTCATTCCTCAACCCCCTGCAGGCTAATTTGTGTTGCATTCCACCTCCACCTCCAGGGTCCCCAAAGCCACCGCTGTTGTCTCCTGGCTGCTAATTGCATCCTTCCCCACCTATCTCTTGCAACTGTTGTTGTCATTCCAAGCTGGCCTGCCCCCACAACACTCCAGATCTCTCCTTCCCCATCGGTACCTCCTGTGGCCCCAGAACCTTGCTAAATGGTTGCATTAGTGTATCCAAAGGTGTTTGGTACTCAAAAGATTGCTTTTCCAGGACAGTGTTCTCCCTCAGGGTGTTGATGCCTTAAACCCAGCATGTGAGACCTTTGAGGGCAAGACAGGCTGGAGGGGACATAAATGGAGAACAGAAAGATCCTTTGGTCCCCCCTGAAGCAGATTTCAAACACTGTTACTTAGGCAGGAGCATCCGTTTCTTATTAGAGAGAGAGAGAGAATGCACTGGAGATGTGACATGAACCTATTTGTGCTAGGCTTACTCCTGGGGGGATCTGTTAATAGAATTATAAATCTGTGACGGCCTCAGAGCCTGTCATTTCTCTGATTAGGCAACTGAAGCCCAGTGAGGTTAGACACAATGACATATCCAAGTGGCAGAGCCAAAGCCAGGAGGAAGGCACATCCCCAGAGCAGGGTCACTGTTGTGAAAGTTCCCTCCCACCCTTACTTCTCTCACTCACATGCACGTCCTTGTTGCTTTTGCTAAGCCAGAGGGTGAAATCACAGCCACAGCTTGGAAAGGTTCGTTTCCAGGGAAGACAGGTGCTAAGGTCATACAACTGCCTGGTGAATCACTCTGAACAGTCACCTCCAGCACATTCTCCTGTGGTCAGCTCCACGGGGTGCGGCATTTGTCAGCAGCTGCAAGAAACCTGGACGATGCTGCCTGTGAGACGAAACCCCTCTAAAGAGTTTTAACTGTTTTAACCAAACTTTGAGGATCTCTCTACACTACAGTCCCAGCAATCCTGTGGGCTTCCCCAGGAGATGCAAAGGTCCTTTAGCAAGACCCCATAACCCCCAAAGTTGGGGGAAATAAAACATGACCGAGTAGGAGAAAATAAATCCCTCCATGAGAGTACCATTTTTTAAGAAATTAGAAACGGCCAGAATTGAATCAAAGAGTGGAAAACCAATTCAGATCAATAATTATGGAAGACTCTAAAAAATTATCCAAGAATCATCTGAAAGAAGGAAATGACTGAATAATTTTTGATTATTGATAGGAAATGACTGAATAATTTTTAAAAAACTTTTACCAAATACACAATTCCTTTGCTATGTAAATTATTCCAGAACTTAAAAATGTGAAAAGCTCCTCTGATTTGTTTCACAAGGCAAGCGTAACCTGATACTAAACTATGATGATCATGGTTCAAGAAAGAAAATTGTAGACCAATCTCATTTATTGTATAGATGTAAAAATTCTAAATAGAGAGGTAACAACTCAAAAGTATAGTGAAAAGAATATGCATCAAGTGTTCTGGGAATGTGAGAATGCTTTGAAATCAGATAAACTCTAACTACAATTCATCACATCAGCAGACCACAGAGGATTAATGGAAATTCTATTTATTCCTGATGTGTAAATGTGAGTAGAATGATACTTTCTTGAGATGCTGGTTATTCCCACTTTTTGCTTCCTTCTCTTCTCTTTCCTATCCTGTGTCCTTCTCTGGCTCTGTAGAGTGCATCTCTTGGGCTCCTGAGGGGTGGGGATTAGGGAGCTCCACCTTTGGATTATGACCACAGAAGACTGGCAGGTAGAGAAAGAAGTTAGAGGAATACTCTCTGCATTCCTGTCCAGTCCTCTGTGGTCCTGGGAGTGGCTGTGTTCCTCCCCAACCCCAGTGCTATGTTTCCCTGCCCCATCCTTTAGGCTGAGAGCTAGTAATGTCTTCCCATTGCTGCTGGTTCCAGGGCACCTGATCTTTTTTTTTTTTTTTTTGGTGGTTCCTTCAACAGCCCTTACCTCCATCCTTAGTTTCCTCATTCAATTCCATTTACTCATTTTTCTCCCAGTGTGCCATCTGCTTACTGCCAGGATCTTGGCAAACACATGTAGCATAATGGATAATATTTATTATAAACCAATAAACAACATCATATTTATTAGCGTAATTCAATTATTTGATCATGGGGAAAAAATCTTAATTGTCCTCTTAGATAACTTTTGGGTCAATGAGAAAACTGGAGTTGAAACTGAAAATTCTAGAGATTAGTAATTGCAAATTCTAGAAGTTAGGAATAATAACTAAAAAGTAATATTAGTAATAATAAAATACAACATTTCAAGATTTGGGGAAGATGGCCAGAACTGATCACATATAGACATATGTGATAAGAAACTACAAGTGAAAAAAACTTTTTTAATAGGCATTCAGGAATTTAGGAAAAAAAATCAATGGTAAAATATGGAAAGCAGAAATCAATAAATTGCAAAGGAGGAGAAGGAATCAATAAATTTAAAAATCTGCTTTATTTTGACAAAACCACTTGTACTGGAAATAAATAAAATTAAAAATTAGAAGAATTAACAAGAGATACAAAGGAAATTTAAAAAGTTTCAGGGAGGGCAACTGGGTGGCTCAGTTGGTTAAATGTCTGCCTTCAGCTCAGGTCATGATCCCAACATCCTGGGATTGAGTCCTGCATCAGACTCCCTACTCAGTGGGAGTCTGCTTGTCCTTCTGCCGTTCCCCCTGCTCTCTCTAGCTCTTCTTAAATAAATAAACAAGCACACAAAAAAACAAACACATAAATAAACATTTTCCTTAAAAAATATTTTTAAAAAAGTTTCAGGAAATAAACCTGGATGAGATGCTTAATTGTTGAGAAAATGTAGAAATTACCAAAATTTACTCTAGAAGAGATAAGAATTCTAAACAGACCAATAATCAGAGAGGAAATTAAGAATTCCTCAAACCCTGATCACCAAGCCCAGATGGTTTCTCTGGTAAATGAATTCAAACATTCAAGAAAGGTAGAAATCGGAAACTTAAATTGTCTCCAAGCACAGTGAGAGAAGTGTTTCCACAGAAAGCCAAAATAACACAGGTACTTGAATCAGAGCACAAGGAAGACACCCAAGATAATTTATTAACAATGATGTAAGAGTTGTAATAAAAATTAGCAATCAATATGAGCAATATATTAGCAAAATTATGAATGAAGACTCAGTGAGAGCCATTTTTAGTAAAGCTAGGGACAACGGTATAGTGTTAGGAAGTCATCAGCATAATTCACCCTGATAACAGATCAGAGGAGAAAAACGGTCATCTCAAGGATTCAGAAACATCATCTGAAAAAAAATTCAATATTCATTCCTGATGAGATCTCTGGATAAAATAGAAATGTATAGACACACTTTGACATGAGAAGGTTGTCTCCATCCCAAAGTCTGATAGTCAGGTTCATAGTGAAAAACTTCATAGCAGTATTGCCATTAAAGGAAGTGATCAGATGTGCCTTCTGAATTGACTGTTTTGGTTTTCTGAAGTTTCAGCCTTTGCAAATAAAGCAGTTTATAATTAAAGGACTAAACAACGGATGGGGGGGGGGGACGGGGGACCCAGAAAAATCAACTGAAAAGCTATTAGGTATAATAAGAAAACTTAGTAAAGCAGTTAGAAAATATATATAGTCATTAGCCTTTCTATTCACAAATAATGAGAGATAATATTTTTAAAAAGTCTCATTCATAAGAACAACAAAGAAGATGAGATACCTTAGCAATAAAAATTCTGCAGGATACTAGGGTTAAGCAGTCCAATTTGATGCCCTCACACAGAGGCTGGCATGGAAAAGAAAGATCTTTTTCTGCCTCACTTCTCCATGGATTGAGTGACCAACCAACCAGAAACCAACTGTTCTGGTTTCTCAGGAAACCCCTTGCTAAAACATGAAATGGCCTGATTTTGGCAATGGGTGTAAAGGCTGGAGGAAAAATACACTCTATATGGCGGTTCCCAAAATAGAGACTGAAAGCAACACTGTATTTCTTGTCAAGAGGATATACCTTTCTGTAATTGCTGTTGGTATTTTTCTTCCCGAATGCTGGAGCGAACAGCCGTGATTTGCTGTTCACAGTAAGAGAAAATTTACTGTTGCATCTCTCCTAGTGAAGGGACGTAAGTATGCAATTTAGGTGCACTGCAGTTGTAAGCATTAACAGTTTGTCTTTAATTTGCCTGTGGGTTAACTCTTGGGGATTGGATAGTGATAGTGTTAGGTTTATTTTAAACAACTTTATGGAGATATAATTCAAATACCATAAAATTGACCTGTTTAAAGTGTGCAATTCAATGCTTTTTGGCTTATTTATAGAGTTGTGTAGCCATCACCACAATCTAATTAAGGAAAACCCTTACTCATTAGCAGCCACTCTTCTCCCACCGGCAAAACCATAGGCAAACACTCAACTACCTTCTGTCTCCATGGATTTGCCTATTTTGGACACTTCATATAAATAGGATCATACACTATGTGACTTTTGCAATTGCCTTATTTCACTTAGCATAATGGTTTTCAAAGTTCATCAGTTTTCTGGCATTTATCAATATGTCACTTCTTATACCGAATTGTCCTATTGTATGGACATACCACATTGTATTTCATCATTCATTAGCTGAGGGACATTTAAGCTGTTTCCACTTTTTGGCTATTGTGAATAATGCTGCTGTGCATGCTGCACTTTGTGTACAAGTCTTTGTGTGGACATGTGTTTTCATTTCTCTGGGGTATATACCTATGAGAGGAATTTCTGGGAATTTTACCTCTTAAAGGAATACCAGAATGTTTTTCAAATAGTTGCAGCATTTTACATTCCTATCAGTATGTATGAGGGTTTCAGTTTCTCCCCATTCTTGCTGACACTTGTTATTTTTTGACTTTTTGATTATAGCTATCCCAGTGGGTGTGAAGTGGTATCTCACTGTGGTTTTAATTTTCATTTCCCTGATGGCTATTGAGCATCTTTTTCAAAATTAACATATAATGTATTATTTGCCCCAGGGGTACAGGTCTGTGAATCATCAGTCTTACACACTTCACAGCACTCACCAGAGCACATACCCTCCCCAATGTCCATCACCCAGCCACTCCATCCCCCCCCTCCACCCCCCAGCAACCCTCAGTTTGTTTCCTAAGATTAAGAGTCTCTTATGGTTTGCCTCCCTCCCAATCCCATCTTGTTTCATTTTTTCCCCCCTACCCTCCACAACCCCCTGCCCTGCCTCTCAAATTCCTCATATGAGAGATCATATGATAATTGTGTTGAGCATCTTTTCTTGGGTTTATTAGCCATTTGTAGATCTTTGGAGAAATGTTTATTGAGAGTTTATTAGCCATTTGTAGATCTTTGGAGAAATGTCTATTTGCCTGATTTTTAATTGGGTTGTCTTTTTATTGTTGAATTGTAAATATTCTTTAACTATTTTTGGACATAAGCATCTTATCAGATATATGACTTGCAAATACTTTTTCTCATTCCGTGGATTGTCTTTTTTTATTTTTTTGATGAAAAAATTTTAATATCGACAAAGTCTGATCTATCTTTTCTTTGTCACTTTGTGATTTTGGTGTCATACTTAATAAACCACAGTCCAACTCAGGTCATGAAGATTTCATGCTGATTTTTCTTGTAGGAGTTTTATAGTTTTAACTCTTACATTTAGGTCTATGATACATTTTGAGTTAATTTTTTATGTGGTGTGAGATAGAATTCCAATTTCCTGTTTTGGTGTGGATTCCAGTTGTCCCAGCCCCATTTGTTGAAAAACCGTTCTTTCCCCCATTGAATTGTCTTGACACTCATGTTTAAAATCAATTGACTGCAAATGTAAGGTTCATTTATAGACTCAATTCTATTCCATTGATTCATATGCCTATTCTTATAGCAATACCAGTATGTCTTAATTACTATAGCTTTATAGTAACATAAAGCTATAAATTTCAAACTTACATTTTGAAATCTGAGTGGGTAAGTTCTGTGTGGGTAAGTTCTGGGTAAGTTCCGTGCCTCTGTTCTTTCTATTCAAGATTGTCTTTGTTATTATGAATCCATTCCTCATAAATCCGTTACATATACATTTTCAGATTTTCTTGTCAATTTCTACAAAAAGTCATCTGATATTTCTTGTAAGGATTACACTAAATCTGCAGATCAATTTGGGGAGTATTGCCATAGTAAAAATATTAAGTCTTTTGACCCATGAAAATGGATGCATTTAGATCTTTAATTTCTTTTGACAATATTTTATGTAGCTTTTTGTGAACTAATCTTGCACTTCTTTAATTAAATTTATTCCAAAGTATTTTATCCATTTTGATGCTACTACAAATAAAATTATATTCTTAATTTCATTTTCAGATTTCTTATTGCAAGTGTATACAAACACAATTGATTTTTTTATATTGATCTTATATCCTGTAATCTGGCTGAACTTTTTTATTAGTACTAGTAGTAGGTTTTATTTTTTATGGATTTCTTGTGATTTTCTTTTAAAAAAAAAGATCTTATTTATTTATTTGACAGATTGAGAGAGTACAAGTACGGGGAACAGCAGAGGGAGAGGAGAAGTAAGCACCCTGTCGAGCAGAGAGCCCTATGCAGGGCTCAATCCCAGGACCTTGGGATCATGACTGGAGTGGAAGGCAGATGCTTAACCAACTGAGCCACCCAGGAGCCCCTCATGTGATTTTCTAAATACAACATAATGTCATTTAGAAACATAAATAACTTAGCCTCTTTCTTTCTACTCTAGAGACATTTATTTCATTTTCTTGCCTAATGGCCCTAGCTGGAACCCACAATACACTGTTGAATAGCAGTGGCAAGAGTGGACATCTTTGCCTTGTTTCTGACATTAAGAAGAAATAATTCAGTCTTTTACCCTTACATATGGTGTTAATTGTGTGTGTGTGTGTGTGTGTGTGTGTGTTTAAAGATGTCCTTTATCAGGTTGAGGAATTGCCTTTCTATTTGTAGTTGCTGCATTTCATTTTTTAAATCATGAAGTGGTGTTGGATTTTGTCAAATGCTTTTTCTGTATTTATTAAAATGATCATGTGGTTTTTGTTCTTCATTCTATTAATGTATACTTAGTTGATTACATAGTTTGATTTGGGGACATCAAAACAACTTTGTATTCCTGAGATAAATTTCACTTTGTTACATTTACATGTTGCTTGATTCTGTTTTGCTAACTTCTTTGGAGAAATTTTCATCTATATTTATAAAGAATATTTGTCTGTAGTTTTATTTTCTTATGGAGTCTTTCCTTGGTTTTGGTGTTGTGGAATACTGTGATCTGGTAAGTATTCTCTTCTCATCAAGATAAAAAGTCCCTGCACAGCAAAGGTCAACAAAACATAGAGGCAACCCACGGAATGGGAGAAGATGACACTACAGACAAAGGGCTGATATCCAGGATCTATAAAGAACTCCTCAAACTCAACACACACAAAGCAGATAATCATGTCAAAAAATGGGCAGAAGACATGAATAGACACTTCTCCAAAGAACACATACAAATGGCTAACGGACTCATGAAAAAATCTTCATCATCACTAGCCATCAGGGAGATTCAAATCAAAACCACATTGAGATACCACCTTACACCAGTTAGAATGGCCAAAATCAACAAGACAATAAACAACAAGTGTTGGAGAGGATGTGGAGAAAGGGGAACCCTCCTACACTGTTAGTGGGAATGCAAGTTGGTGCAGCCACTTTGGAAAACAGTGTGGAGATTCCTTAAGAAATGAAAAATAGAGCTACCCTATGACCCTGCAATTGCATTACTGGATATTTACCCCAAAGATACAGATGTAGTGAAAAGAAAGGCCATCTGTACTCCAATGTTCATAGCAGCAATGGCAACAGTCGCCAAACTGTGGAAAGAGCCAAGAAGCCCTGCAACAGATGAGTGGATAAAGAAGATATGGTCCATATATACAATGGAATATTATGCCTCCATCAAAAAAGATGAATACCTAGCTTTTGTATCAACATGGACGGGACTGGAGGAGATTATGCTGAGTGAATTAAGTCAAGCAGAGAGTCAGTCATCATATGGTTTTACTTACTTGTGGAGCATAAGGAATAACATGGAGGACATTGGGAGTTGGAGAGGAGAAGTAAGTTGGGGGAAATCGGAGAGGTAGACAAACCATGAGAGACTGTGGACTCTGAGAAACAAACTGAGGGTTTTGGAGGGAAGGGGATGGGGGGGTTGGGTGAGCCTGGTGGTGGGTATTAAGGTGGGTACATATTGCATGGAGCACTGGGTGTGGTGCATAAACAGTGAACCTTGGAACACTGAAAAAAATAAAATTAAAAAAAAAGGCACATCTGTCTGGATAAGGGAGGTAAAAAAAAAAAATCAAAACATAGCATACTACCCAATATGTACAAAGAATTTTGGAGAGCACATGGTGGTGAAGGGGATGTGAAAACACAAATGGAGATGGAATCTCCCAAGTATGGGATGAGACAGACAAATGCTTCTAGACTCATCAAATGTTCCTTCATCTCCAGACAATGCAACAAATCTTACTTGAAAAAAGGCACCTGCTGAATTGACTTGGGCATACCACACACACAAACACATGTTATTTTGTCATTCCCTTCGGTGCTTGATGAAATCGAATGAAGTTTCATTTCTTGATCTGGAGATTGCAATGAACATGCCCTGTGGGTGAACCAAAGGTGCCTGTTTTTAAATTGAAGCATAGTTGAGGCACAATGTTACATTAGTTTCGGGTGTACAACAGTGGTTTTATGATGAGTCTATACATTATGCTATGCTCACAAGTGTAGCCACCATTGGTCACCATACGATGCTATTACAATACCATTGTCTATATTCCCTATGCTGCATCTTAATTTATTCATTCTATTACTGGAAGTCTATCTCCCACAGTCCCTCACTCATTTTGCCCATCCCCCCACCCAAAGGGGAAATTTTGATAACATGTATTAACCCCTTATTGTGCAGTGTGGGTTCTGTCAGATCTTATCAACTATCATACTTTCTACAGTGTACGAAGGGCTACTTTTTATCACAAAAGACAATGACAACTTACAAGAACTAGTTTCTAGTTCTTCAAAAGTGTCTATCCATTTTGTAACACATACTTGTTTTGGAGAGCTGGAAGCTAATTCTTGTTAAGTCTAAAACCGTGCTTCCTGTTACTAGTAAAATACTAAGTGTTTCATGTCAACCACTTATGTTGAGACTTTTTCTTTAATGTTGAGACTTGAGGGTATATTTAGCTTGATCCCATCACATTGCATTGATACCAAGAATCAATGTAATGTGTGTTTGATAAGAGCAGAACTTCAAGTTAAAATAAATTTTACATTTGATTGTATTCAGTTTTACCACTACATAAAATAAAAGAAAGATATAAAGGTTGCAGATAGTTCAGAGAAACATATTGAAAAAGAAAACAATAAAAAGAATTTTAAAAATCCTATTTTTTCATGGGACAAAAAGAAATGTGTTATTGTTATCTTGTATTAAATACAGGTAATATCTTTTTAACTAGTCCAAAGGTGTTATGTTCTTTTTAAAAAAAGTCTTACATTTGTGTATCTTAAGAATATGCAATAACATAGCCTGTGAAATTTAAATATCAATCACAAAGTGTTTTTTAAAAGAACAGTTTAAGAAACTTGCTCTATCAGGACAGAAAGAAACATACAGAAATATTATTACATTCTCATTCATATTTATTTTATTTGTGCTACTATTGATTGCTACTAATTGTCACTGTTAGCAAGTCTTATTGTTTTGTTTAATAATATGTAACAAAAAGTAAACAATATGGCATAATATATAATTTCAAATAAACATCTATTTTCACATTTTTACATTAGAAGAGAAAATAAGCATATTCATGTTTATTATATACTATATTATTATTGTATTTGATTTTATCTGTCTGTGTCCTGAGTTGGTTCTCTACGAAGTGGATTATAACCACAAACTACACAAAAGTCTGGACATTTTAGGGATTCCCATGCTCCAGGGCCAGTGGTGGAAAAGAGGCAACCAACTTGCCTGTCTCTGCCAGTGGCTGGCAGTGTCCTTCTAGAGGCTAGGGGAGCAGCAGCAGCTGGTGGGAATCTGTGGTGCCCAGGGAGAGATTATAGGGCAATACAGTACCTACAGGAAATGAGCCCATGTGATGCTTCCTGGTGCCTGTCAGAAACATGGGTGGGTAGGAGGACTTTAGAGGGGAAACTAAGGTCTTCAAGAAACAAGTATGGTCAACCACCAGCAAATTTTGGTTGTTGATGCTACTGTGAATGTATTCATCTATTTTGGTTAACATAACAGAATAACACAGACTGAGTGGCTTAAACAATAGAAATTAATTTTCTATTGTTCTGGAGGTTAGAAGTCCCAGATCAAGATGCTGGCAGGACTGATTTCTTCTGAGGACTCTCTTTTGGCTTGTGGATGACTACCTTTTCACTCTATGCCCACATGACCTTTCCTTTGTGAGTGCACAAGGTGGGGTGGGGGAGATCTGTGATGCCTCTCTCTCTTCTTATAAGGACACCAGTCCTATTGCATTAGAATTACACCCTTATGACATCAATTAACCTCAATTACCTTCTTAAAGCTCTTTCCCCAAATAGAGTGACATTGGGGGTTAGAGCTTCGACACATGAATTTTAGGGGGACATAGCTCAATCCATAATATTGACTCTCTTTGGCACCCACAGGCAGGCAGAGCCTATAGGAAGAAAACAAAAATGATATCCAACAATAAAGGCCACTTCAAGAGATGTCAGTAGTTATACTCGTATTTAATTGTACAAACTCTCAGAGGGATCCTACAAAGAAAACCCAGCAATATGCTATCTAAAAGAAATGCATGGGGCTGCAGAAGCAAGGTAGGGTAAGAGGAGATAGAATGGAGATAGAAGAGAAGAGAACGTTCCTAGCTTTGTGGAGAAGCACATGAGAAGGCCGGTAGGCTATGGCCCAAGAACTCGGTCAGAAGTAGATTGCATATTCATAGTCATGTACAAGAAAAAGGTTGCAATTAAAAAAATGGGCACGTCTATGTCATCCAAATGCAAATGAAAAGAAACCAGGGTTCACAACATTGAGTGTAGAAAAAATATGACTGTAGATGAAAATTACACTGAAATGACAAATATAATTTCATCAATTTAATCATGCAAGGTACAGTCAAAATAAAGTACCTATGTATCTAGGTATGTATTTGCCCAGCTGTCATTTTTACAGTGAAAAACTATAATTAGTGTCTCACAAACTGAAAGATTAGACAAGTCATTAACTTTGATAGAAGATTTGAATAACAAAATTAATAAAGTTTATTTAACAAGAATCCAAGGAACTTGGTGTTCTTTCAATAGAGAATATATACCTTTTTTAATTGCCTATAGAACAATCCACACACACACACATACACGTTATCCTATATTCTTTGTTCACAATATCATGAAAGTTGAAAAGAATTATAAAAAAAACTCTGTATAGTTGGGAATTTAAAATAAATGCTTTCCTAAATAACTCTTGGGTTGAAAAGAAAATTAAAACTGTAATTATATAACATAGCAACATTTGTGGACTAGGTCCTGAAGCTTTATGAATGGGAAATCAGTAGCCTTAAATTTTGTCACTAATAAACAGAATGAAAATAAACGAGCTTCTGATTCCATTCAATAAGTTATATAAAGAACATCAAATGGAAAAAAGAAATTAATGATGATAAAATGCAGAAATTAATTAATTAGTAAGCAGAAAAGCAGCAGAGCTGATAAATACCTCTGGAAGCTGCTTTTTTTAAAAAAAAAAAAAGAAAAACAATAAAATAGAAAATATGCTGACCACAAAGGCTGAAGAAAGAAAACACAAATTCATGAAATTATGAAATTATGAATTAATAAAGGACTCCCAAATGGCGTTCAACAAAATGATGGTTCTAAATTTGCATGGAGACTTAGTCCATTTGTTTTACTGTAGGATTCTTTCATCCAACATGTAAGCGTATCACAGTATGTTTATCTGTTCTCCTGTTGGTAGACATGTGGGTTGTTTCCTGTTTTTTGGCTGCAACAAATAACACCACAATGAACACTGTTGTAGGTAGACCTTATGCTTATGTATAAGAGTTCTGTTAGAGCAGTAATTCTCAAAGTGTGGTCTCTGGAGCAGCAGCAACAGTATCATCTGGGAACTAGTAAGGGATGAAAATTCTTAGGCCCTGCTCCAGACCTAATGAATCAGGAACTCTAAGGCTGGGTCCCAGCAATCTGTGTTCTAATCAGCTCAGGTATGAGCAAGTTGAAATCTAGAGAAAGCTAATAATTGATGTGCACACATTATACAACCGAATAAGCCAATGGAGCTTTTGCAGAATGAAGATGGTGAGTCCAGTACAGAGACTGAGGAACCCCTGGCAACCTGGGGTGAGGCTTAGAGACCATGCACATTTTTTTTTTTACTTCTTTGAGAGAAGTTCACCTCACATTTTCAAAAGCATACTATACAAATAACTAAAAAGTTCACCATCTCAAATGATACAAAGCTTTCCCAATTCCATAAGATGAAGATGAAAAACCTAATCGGAAATTTCTCAGAAATGAAAAGACAAGTCAAAAAAGGAAGATGAAAAATGTAATTAAACTTGTAAAATAAAAAACCCAAGAGGTATTTTTATGCTCCCCAAATGAAAAGGGCTATAAAGGGGAAAGATACTATCTAGCCTTCACAAGGATGAGAAGAAATGTACATCGCTTATGCAATGTTTATAGAAATGTAAATTGGAATGATTTTCCTGGAGGGCAGTTTGGCAACACATCCCAAATGCCTTGCAAGTATGCATACTCTTGGACGCAATAATTCCACTTCTAGGAATTTTTCTTGTATTTTTCCTTCGTAGCACTTGCCTGTTTTAAAAAAATTGGTTTTTAATTATATATTTATTTGTGTGATTATATGATTAATGGTTATTTCCATAAAGGCAGTACGTATTATTTACCCTAGCACTCAGCACATTCTTGAAAGAATAAACAAAAAGTTTTTTGGAGAAAAGACACACATACACATACATGCTATAAGACAATTTTCAGTGAGTCAGGGCACAAGCAGAGGTATGCTGGAGCTGGCTCACACCAGTTTTTCTGAATCTTGATTGTAACAGTGGTTGCACAATGCTGTACATGCGTTAAAATTCATAAAACTGTCAATTTTATGGTGCATCCATTTTTTAAAAAAATAAAAAAGACAAAAGGTATCATATATTTCATTACTTCTTATTTTACTACATTTTATTATTCTGATGTTCTTGAGGTTATTTATGTGTATTGTATCTCATGGTGAAAATACAGTATAAATGTGTGTTCATGCTTATCTCTCCCCAACTCTGTGTTGAGTGACATCACCATGGTATCTTGAAATTGGCCATTGTGGGAGGATGTACAGCACAGAAACTGGCAAATGCCACAAATCAGGGCTTTTCTCCTTGGAGAACCAGTTGTTAAATATTTACCAGCTCACCCCCCCCCCCCCCCATTATGGGCCCAGGCTTTCAAAGCAGAAGTTCCTTGAGTATTTGGAGGTTGGATCCTGCTGGGGGGAAGGGGATAAATGGGAGGGCAAGTAGGCAGAACACCTCCATCTGTTTCTCTGACCTATGAATATACCACAGGAGTAGAGGAGCTGTCTGGGGAAATGTAACAGAGGCCTAACATTTTCCTTTTTCTGGCAAAGGTATTAAAATTTATCTGAGGACAGGGATCACTCTGTGGAGGCCAACTGCTAGAAAAGGGTGCAATACCCCCCATGGTGAGCAGAGGTGCTTCACCCATTCCCAGCTGCTGAATGTTAGCTACTAATGCCTCACAGCTGCCCTTTTCTTCAGAGACCAGCTGATCAAAGCTGCCTTGCCTGGAAGGTCATACTTTCCACTCCTCCCCTGGGGACAGCTCACAGCCTGGAGGAAACTGGCATGAGGTTTAACAGTTTGGACCCCTTTACCTCCAGGTGGGTCAACTCAGTGGTGCTCTCCCTAGAATCAGGTGGAAGCACACTCAGCCAAGACCACATCCTTGCTTAGCTCCTTCTCTGCTGGGTGCTGCTTCCCTCCCTTCCTCTGAGAATGCTCTTCAATAAATTAATTGGCCAAGAACACCCAATTTCAGACTCTGTTTCTGGGTATCATGACCTCAGATAAAAGCAGGAGAGATTTTATTGGGAGGGTAGTTGACAACTTGGCCAGAGTAGGGCATGTGTTGACTTCCCGGTCTGCCCTGCTAATTCCAACACAGTCATACTGGTGGGGTCATTCATGATCTGAGGAAGCAACCACGTGAAGGAACTCAAGATCTGAAATTTAAAAGACCAGGTCACTTCCATCATGGAGTATGCTTCTCTGAACAAAACACTGACGTGGGAGCATGCTTCCCTCCCCCTCTGGCCCCTGTAAGCTAGGGAGAGACCCGGGAATGCAGGTTCGGCAGGACTGAGATCTCTGTATATTCCCTGGCTTCAGGAAGCAGTGATAATAAGCCTTAGGATTTGTGGAAACTAGTGGAGATCAGGTACAGAGATGCCTAGAAGGGGTGGCCAGGTTGGGGTCTTGTCTCTGGGCACTGTTGAGCTGTTGACAAGCAATGGGTGCGGCCTGTGGTATCACCAGAAGCAGAAGATACAATGGTGGGAAGAAGCTGCAATAGTGTTGATCAGTACACATTTGAAAAAAAAAAAAAAAAAAAGAAGACGACTTCTGATTTTGGTGGGGGGCGGGGAGGACAATTGTGTTTCTGCTTCATTGCTGAGTGAGATGCACTGGGAATGAAGGAAAAGCTCTAGAGAGTTTTGCACCTACTCATCAATAAATATCAAGCCAACTATGTGTCAGGAGCTGTTCCACATTATCTTAGGTTATGTTCCCTGGAAAGAGGCTGTGTAGCAGCAGTTAGCACTTAGGAGGTAGTCTGGGGAGCATTCTCAGAAACAGTCTCAGTAGGGGAGTTAAGGAGGCAGAACTGAGGAAAGGGAAGTGATGCAGCGACTTCATGGGTCTTAGCCAGTCTTTTCAGCAAGCTCTGCAACTAGAATGGCCCTTTGGAGTCATTCCAAGTTGGGGTAAGGGGGGTGGGCCTTTGTACCCCAAACCTATAGGTCACTGATGTGGGCTATCACTGTGGAGGAATTGTAACCTTGGAAGAGGAACCCTTTGGCTGAAGGTTATTCTTAAAGAAGGGCTGATCTGTGAGCCAGCACTCTGAGCAATTTGGCCAATGAGAATCTCAACCTTGAACTTGAGATTTGGGCAGCAGACCATGTCATCCACTGCATAGATCCGAGGGATGCAACAATGATCAAAAGAGACAAAATCCCTGCTTCATGGAGATTATATTCTAATGAAGAGAGACAGATCATAAATAAACAAGATGAACATGAAAATTTTTATCACAGTAATCATCTCTGGGTAGTTAGGTTTATAAGTGATTTTAATTTTTCTTTTCTTTCTTGCTTATGTGCATTTCCTAAGCATTCAGTAATAAACATGTGTTGCTTGGACAATTAAAGCAAAAAATTATTTAAAAATTGGGAGGGAGGCTGTATGGGTGAGAATAGTCAAGATTAATTTTGATTAGGTAGACTCAGCAGGGGAACTTGTCCTATCAAGGTATTTTAAGTGGTAAGATGCAGCACTGGACAAGAGAGCATGAAGCCAAACGTATTGCACGGGGGGACCATGCCCCATGTGACAATTTGGTCAGTGATGCAGGTGGCATCATTGCAGAGTGTTTTAGATCTGGGAGTCAGAAGGTCTAGGTTGCTGGCTGTCTCCCCGCTCAGCCTCTGTGAGGCTGTTCCCAGATCCGCAGAGTGTTGTGAGGTCCACAGCAAGTGATGTATGTCAGCCTTTGAGAAAGGCTCTAGCACAATTCAGAGCGGATAACAAGCACTGATAAATGGTAATGGGGATGGTTATTAATAAAATCACTAAGATTCACTCTCAGCGGATTAAAGATATTATGTCAAAAAAGGAAAGTACATTCCAGGTGAATTACAGAATTACATGTAAAAAATGTATCACCACATTCCAAATGAGTTTAAGAATTTTGAAAAAAAAATCCTTACATCAGGGTCAGGGGTGGGAGGTTGGGGGAACAGGTGGTGGGTAATAGGGAGGGCACGTATTGCATGGAGCACTGGGTGTTGTGTAAAAACAATGAATACTGTTACACTGAAAAAATAAATAAAATGGAAAAAAAAATCCTTACATCAATACTTAAATACCCCCAAATCCAAAATGCTAAGATTATAGCTTTACATGTATTTTAACAACAACAACAGAAAGCTAAGAAATGGAATTTGGGTACCATTAGAAGTCTCCTCACGAAGGGCAGACTTTTCCCTTGCAGAATCAATTTGCTTCCCTCCATTCTTATAGAAGCAGGGGCTTTGCCTCTTGTTTGGAAATTCCTTCGAAATATCTGTTTAGAATTCTATAGTTGCAACCTGCCATTTCCCTCCACCCTTGCCTCATACTTTGCAGCACCCAAAGCTCCCCTAATAGGAACCATCTCCAGAGACATTATCTGACCTCTTCCATCTGAGATCTAATAACTTGGAGAGTTTTACACCATGATCCGAGGAAATATTTTACCTAGCAATTTACCAAGTTTCACAGAACCATTTTCCCAAACACTGACAGCTCTCTGTGAACGATAAGTAAGATAAGTATAGAAAATTGCAGGGATGAACCAACCATCCAGTGACTTCACAGATGGATCATTACCAGACCCTTGTGAAATCTTGTTTATCTTGTTAAAGATAAATTAGTTAGAAATGAGCAAAATGGTTTTGATAAAATAACTGTATCTGGCATATGTTGGCTCTGACCTTCAAAAGTACTTCAAGTCATTCATCTGTTTTAGTTTTCTAGTTTTTCACTAGCTCCTCATGAACAAATGAACATGAAAAAATAATTTCGTGTATCACCATTGTTTTATTTATTATTATACATCACTTTCTGATTATGAAAGTTGTATATTACAGAGAAGTATGAATATAGAGAATAGGGAAGAGAGGGGGAAATCAATATTAATCTTGTGGAGCAGATATAACCATTGCTAATATTTGAGGATATTTCTTCTGTCTTCTTTTCCATCTACACAGGGAGGCAACATAATTGGGATAATACTGCACTTAGAAGAGGCAATCTGCCTTTTTAAAATTGAAGATTTACAGTAAACTTATTTTTTTAAGTTGTATTTAAGAATCTAGTGTTTAGAGATGAAGCATACCCTTATACTGTGTTGTTGTAATTTATCCAAGTGATTCCTTGTATTTGAACATGCAGGTGGTTTTCAGTTTATTACTATTATCAGTAACTTCCTTGTATATATCTAGCAATAAATATCTTTATTATTGGATTTCTTATTATTTCCATAAGGTAATTCCTAGCAGAATTACTGGTCCCAAGGCATGAACATTTTTAACGTTTTTTAATGTTAGTGGCACCTCTCTGCACCATATTGTAAAATGGGATAATAATACTACCAACCCCACATGATTGTTGAGAACATCAAGTGAGACAATTTATTGCAAGTTGGTAGCAAATTATGAAGTAGTGTACAGAGTTTATTATCATTAATCATTCCATTCCAACTCATTCCAATCCACACCAGTTGGTTCCCAGGCAGGCTAATTAGCTGCATCCTATCTTAAGCTTGCTGAACACAAAAGCAGAACATTAATAAGTTTCTGGGTAGCCAGAGGCTGCTGGGACTCAAAGCAGGCGTTTTATTCCCTTAGGAAGTTGCCAGGGCTTTTGCTCCATTTCCCTCCCTGCATTATATGCTACAGTGATGTTATGGGCTGGAACAGAGCAGTTTGGGGAGTGGTAAAAACTTGCCTGCTTTCTGCTCTTGCAAACCCAAAAATTCAATTCAGCTAGGAGAAGTCTGCCAAAGCTTCCTGGAATCAGGAAGAGTGACAGATAAATACAGTGTTTTATATTTTAATGGAGCCTTCAACTTCCTGAATATACTCTGAGAATACGTGTTTACATGCACAGGCACACATATACGTGCACAACATACATCATTACCAAGACTGACATCAGTTTTGGGTCAAGGGTCTCAGGGCTAAGGCCAGCTCAGCCAGGCTCAATCCCAGTGGCAGCTGAGTCCACAAGGGGGAGGTGAGGAAATAAAGCCAACAGACACCAGCAGAAGTCTTCTGAAGGCTGTCTCCACCAGCAAAACTCTCCGACCGCAAATGGTCTAGGGGATAATGGGCTTCAAGCCACACAATGAAGCAAAATGGAAAAGAAATTCAGTCCAGTTAAATAAAATTGAAACGACTGATGTGCTGGGGGACAGCAATGGCTCACAAGGAGAATCTCGTTTCATCTCTCATTTGCATATGGAGAAGATTGATTTTCTACGGCTAATCCAAATTTATGACACATCAGGTGATATTTAAAGGACTCAATGGAGCATTTAATAGCCAAACCTTTTTCCTGATTAGTACCCACTTGACCTGGTGACCCAGAGATGAATGCTGATCACCCTGCACCCCCCTCCTTCCAATGGCTGTGAGTAGAATGTCTGCCAAGCCCGCAGCAGATAAACAGACCAGACTGTAGTTGGAGTGTCCAGCCATTTAGAAGTCCGGTACTCTCCAAGGGTGGGCAGAGATTGGGGAGGGGGAAAGCTGGTGGGTTTGTCTCTTTTTCATAATTAGACATGTCAGGGACTTTATAGCTCTCATGCCCCTGGCCTCATTTATGCAGAATATGTCCACAGAGCATTCATTCATTCATTATGTGCCATCATCTTTCTTATATGTAACCCTAATAATCTGAATAGAGATCCTTAGTCTCAACTGATAGATGAGAAAACTAAATCTCAGGGAAGTTAGGTAATTGGTCTAATCACCTAGCTAGAAGGTGGTGGGGCCAGAATTGAAACTCAGTTCACGAGACTCCAAAGCTTAGAGTCCATTCAGTTCAACACTGTTCACCCAGAGACTCATGGATCATTGGCTTGGGTGGTAGCTAGATATGAGGAGAAACTATAAGGAGTCATTAAGGCACAGGGTGCAGTAGCCAGAGGCAGGCCAGAGTCTCTGCATAAACTTGGGAAATTTTGATCATGGCTTTTGTTTCTTCACAGCATCCATCCAGGGATCTGGGAAGGGCGTTCACTGGTCACAGAGCTTGTGTCAATCACCCAGCATGAATAGCTCCATCACTCCATCATCGGTGGGCCTAGCAACAAGGGGGCTACCCTAGGAATAAACTCGCCCAGCCCTTACTTTCACATCTCCTACCATGATGGAGATGGACTTGTTTGTTCTCAGGAAGCCTATGTGGCCCTCATTAAAGATTTCATGAGTATATTATTTATCTATTGGTGCATAAGAAACCACCCACATAATTTGGTGGTGTAATACCATTTTCCCCTCATATTCTGTAGATCGACAATTTGGGCTGGTCTCAGCAAGGCTGTTCTTCTGCTGGTCTTTCAGAGGACACTCACATGGCTGCTGTATCAGGCAGCTCCTCCAGGACTGGCTAATCTCACATGACTCATTCACATGACTGGCTACTGGTATGACTCTTGGCTGGATCTCACACTCCATTTCTTCATCTTCTGGCCAGCTAGCTTGGGCTCCTTCATACAGTGTTCTTGGGGTTCCAAGAGGGTGAAAGTAGAAGCTGCAAGACCACCGAGGCCCAGACCTGGACCTCCAACATCATCAATTCTATTGCACAATCTGTTGTTCAAAGCAGGACACAAAACGTCCCAATTCAAAGGGGTGGAAAAAGACTCTGCCTCTTGATGGGGGAGCAAAGGGGCATGCATACAGAGGAGGGAGGAATCTGGGACCAGTTTCTACAGCCTCTCACAGTAAGGGAAAATCTCACCCAAACAAGGGAGATGCTCTGCTGAAGTTCTCTGCACACTATAGCATGTGCCTGAACGAATCATCTTGTTAGGATGCAGATTCTGATTCTGGGGTCTGGGGTTGTCTGGCCTGAGTGTCTGTATTTCTAACAGGTTCTCAGGTGTTGCTGGCACCACTGGCTTGCAGACGACACCTGGAGAAGCAAGGTGAAAGTCATCAATATGGGGTAGCATCCCCTGCCTTTTTCCTGCAAAGCTGGGCTATTGCTGGCCTGGCTGATAATGTACTGGCTCTTCCAGGAGTAGAGAGTCACTCTGACTGTGCCTTGAGGTTGGACTATGCAGCCAGTGCCTGTAGTTTCCATGCGTGATTTTTATGATCACAGTAGGAAAGATCATCAGATCTTCATATTACAGTGTTGACTCTAACTTCTAAAAAATGTCATCAATCTCTTTGATTGGGTTTTTAAAATATTCTAAATAGTTTCAGATTTCAAGTATTATTAAAGTCGATTGCTTCGGCTAGATTCTCTGAGTCCAGAACAGGTAAAGCTTGTCTGACTACATTCAGTCCCAATTTTCTTGCCTGATAACTCCTCCTGGAAGGGCTATGGAAACCACTATCTCAGGCAGGGTCCGAGGCTCAGGGGCAGAAGCTTGAGTAACAAAAGCTGGAGCTAAAGCCTGCGACTCTGGTCACTAGGAGCCCACACAGAGTATATATGCTCTTTCTGACATGAACAGATGATGCAGGTTGTAATAAAAGGCAAGCAAACATTCTGAGCTAGTGCCTGTGTTCTGGCTGATGTGGAAGCAATGAGCCATTTATAAACAAGAGTGGCCAATCATTAGATTCATTTGTTCAATCCTTATAACTATTACATCATTTGTTCTTTGTTTTGTTTTGTTTCTTGGTGTCACCAAGCCATTTTATTTTTGTCCTCCCATGTACTGGTCACCGGGGGAAAACTGAGACAATGCATATAGTTCTTTGGATAGTGAGGTACTACAAGATGAATAAAGTGATAAAAAAAACATGCACCCAGATGATAGGCCACTAAGGTGCTTTTAGTCTTTTTGGAGAATGGAGAGACATCGAATGAAGATTAGGCATCAGGTCCACACTTAGAGATAGCTGTTTGTTTTCTGATGGTTGCCTAGGTTCCTTTCAGAGTGGAGGGTTGAAAGTACAATACAATTAGGCAAGGGGGAGAAAAAGATCTGGTTATAAATTAATGGAATGACAAGTGTTGAAAGGGAATTCCGAAGTCAATTAATACAAGCCTGTCATTTTACAAATAGGAAAACTAAGGCCCACAGAGGAGACATGGATTCCTGGAAGCCACAGAGCGTGCCTCCAGCTGTCCCAGTTCACTCTACAGATTGCAACAAGGAGAGATTTGACGTTGGGAGGTTGCTGCAACATTATTGGCTCTGTCTCTAAGATTTCTTCCCTCTTCGTTGGAAACCTGTGGTCCTGTGTTTGAGATTTTCCAAATCACTGGCGCAAATTCGTGAATCTGCTTACAGCCCTATTTTCTTCTTCTTATGGCTTGTTCCGTTCTTTCCTGGAAGTTTCTTACTTCACACTGTAACAGTTTTATTAAAGCCACCCTGACAAATGAGGAAAATAAAACCCTTCCGAGGGTTGCTTTCCATCAACCTCTGTCTCTCTGTCCTGTGCTTTATTAAAGACAGAAAGGACAATACGAATCCAATATTATAGCCAAACCACCTGCAGGCTTTCTAGAATTATACACTGAATTGTCTTCCTCTGTGAGGGCCCATTAGGGTTTGTGGAGGAGGAAGGGGAAGAAATTCCATGTATGATGCTGGACACTTTCCATATACCAGCTTATTTAATCACCGAAATGACTCTCCTTTATCTTCCTGAGAAGAAAATGAAAACTCAGAGAAGTTAAACAACTGGCCCAAGATTCCACAGTTAGTAAGTAAAAGCATCTGGCTTGGAATTCAGACCTCCAAACCTTTGATCTTTGCTCTGTAGCAATGGATTGCAAATACTTGTCCAGGTTGTGTTAGAGTCATTGTGGAGATTTTTAACTATGAATTCTGAGGATTCACTCTCTAGCATGATCTCTCAAAACTGGGTTGGGCTCCAGATGTCCTATTATATATACTTAAATTTTTTATTTATTTTCTTTATCTGTATCTATATCTATCAGTTAGGACTTATGTATAATAAATTGCCCCCAACTTAAATGTTTAATATGAAGATATTAAACATGTTCATGATTCTGAAGGGAATTTGGACTGACCTCAGCTGGGTGGCTCTTCTGCTGGTCTTTCTGGGCACATGCCTTGGTGGTTAGCTGCCAAGCTGACTTAGACTTGCTGGGCTATGGCAGCCTCTGCTGTTCCACCTGGTCTCTTGCCGATCAGCAGGCTAGCCCGGACTTTTTCATATGGTGGCAATGTCAGGGGTCCCAGGAGCAGCAAGAGAGGGCAAGCCCCGAGGCACATTCCCTTTCCAAGCATTTATCACATTTGTATCACATTTCCTACTGTCTCATTGACTGTCACAAGTAGCCTAACCCAGAGATAAATCCAGAGTGGGATGCACACAGGCATGGATATAAGGAGGACAATCATCGTGACCATCTTTGTAATACATCTATCTGTTTATATATGTAGCTATAGATATTTACTGAACACACATGGAGATAAAATTTCCAACAGACCTTAAAGGTGTAAAAATAGTTTTGTGATTTGTCCAGCCCCCTCCATCATAATCCTGCACTCCAGAGGCAACCACTTTTAAATAATTCTTTGGGTAATTACCTCCATATTACTGAGTATATTTTATATGCCATTGGTATATATATTTTATATACCATATCACAAGTCAAGTGGCCAAACCTAAATATATCTAGATATGTCTATATCTATATCTATACCTGTATCTATATCTATGTGTGTGCATATATCCACATACATAATGTATGCACTTATATACATATACTTGTATATATGTGTAGGTATATGTGTGTGTGTGTGTAATGAACTCTGTGTAAGTAGACCAGATGGATCAACCAACAAGCTTCATTTATATCTATACCTATATCAATATCTTCACTTTTCATCTTTTTGGTGTCTATTGTCCTCCCTCTTCAGAAGATGCAGGTCCAACCTCTTATCAAGGCATACACCCTTTGCACCCCATCTCCTGCCGATGCAGCTCCATAGCTTTCCTTCTTGCCAGCCTGGAATTCAGGTGGCCTAAGTCAGATAAGAGAGTTAGTCTTCATTCAAACTCTATAGTTTCCAAAACTTTCCTGACATCATGTTAGTCTTCATTCAAGCTCTAGAGTTTCCAAAACTTTCCTGACATCATGTTTTACTCTTTCTCTTTGTTCTCATACCCTGTGTCTTTCAAAAAGCCCCACTACTGCTTTTTCATTAGGGTTTTGAGACCAAGAAAAAATATATTCATGTGATTAATATATCGTCTTGACTTTGAAGTCCCATAATATTTTTCTTGATTTATCAACTTTTAAAAAAAATACCTGTTGACTCTCTACTTTGAAAGGCAAGAATTTTAGTTCATTTATAGTATATATTCTTTTCACTTCTATTACTTTGGATTTGGGTTGATTATATTTTTATTCTTATTTTATCAATTTTTGTCCAATTCTAAGCACTGGGAATACAGCAACAACAAAAAAATAGGAAAAGTCCCTGTACTTCTAGGGCTTACATTCTAGTGAAGCAAACTGAGTTTAAATTATATATACATACATATGCATATAATTATTACAAATATAAAACAATTATGTATAAAATTTTATATGTATAGATATATAAAAGTTATGAATGCTTTCTTATTCTTTTATTGCTCCTTTTTATAGATACATGTCCTGTTTTAAAGGATGCAGTAGCGACTCAACTTTCTCTGGGGAGAAATTATATTTCTTTAAAGTTCTCTCCTCCAAAACTTATTTCAGCTCCCCTGGGGCCACTGTTCTCTGTTCGTATTGGCTTGTCTTCTTTGTTCTGCTTGTTTACTTCAACAGCTGGTAAATCTTGGTTGTTCCATCTTATATATGAAATAACAGCTATGGCAATTAATATGGTTAAGTAGCTGAGATTTTCTTCACCCTCTTGAAGGTCCATTTTCTCCATAGGCTGCCTGTTAATTCTGTGTAAGTGCACCAGATGGATTGCCCAGCTAGCTTCACTTCAGGAGGGATGCCAGGGACTAGGTGATCACTTGATGCTCCTCAAATGTTTAGGACAGAAAGGCTCCAGCCCAAAGGTGTAGCCCTCTCATCAGATGTCTAGGCATCCTATTCTTTATTTGGATTTCCTCTCCTATGGTCAAGCTCTGATACCCTAGAGGCAGGAGTCATTTCAGTGTGGGACCCGTTGCTCTTCCCACGCTTTTGCCTATCAACCAGAAGCCAGCAATTTACCCAAGCTCCACTTCCTGTGTCCTCTGACTGTAATGCTCCCTGCTCTGGTTTATTTTTTGAAATCATTCCACTCTGCCCAGAGATTCACCAGGGTCTCTGGTTTCCTCCACCATTTTCATTCCTTTAGTAGCATATCATCTTCTAACTACTTTTCTGTCATCTAATGGTAAATATGTTAGGTCACTCCACCATCTTGAGCCAGCCAAAAGAAAACAAATCTGTATTTTAAAAGACTCCCCAGGTGATTGAAAAAGTATGGGGAGGTTTGAGATGCACAGCTTGTGCAACTCACAGGTCCTCTGGGCCTCAGGGAGATTCTTGTAATCTTTCTTTGAGCTCTTAAAAAAAAAAAGAAAACTTTATCTCAGTGGTAAAAGAAGGCACAGACATAGCCATGGAGTGAGGAAATCTTAGTGTAGATTTCAAAAAGTCATTGAACACCAGCTAACAGCTAGGTGTTATGAAGACACAAAAGGTCTCAAGCTATAGTTCCTAACCTACAAGTTGTGTATAATCTAGTGAGGGCTGTTGGCACACTATGAGAGGGAGGAACAGGCATCTCTTCTAGCTGACTTGACTGTAAAGGATGTGAAGAAGGTAGTGTCTAAGCCAGGCTCCCAAGCCAGGATGTATTGATTAGGAATCTTATGTTCACAGAACAGAAAGCAAGACTCAAAATAGCTTAAACAACAAAGGTAATTTATTGACCTAAGTAATGGAAGTCCCAAATCAGAGCAGCCCTCAAGGTTGATGGATCAGATGGCTCAGCTACCACACTAAGGATTTTCCTCTTCTCTCCACGCTGTGTCCACAGTGTTGTCTTTGTTCTGGGGCTGGCTGGTTGAGGTTGATGGCTGACAACAGCTGTGGTGCCTCCACTTCTGCTTTTGTGTCCAATGGGAGAGAGTGTTCCTGTCCCAACTTCTGCCTAACCAAGAGACCTCAATTCCCACTGAGTGAATAGTTTAGGTTACATGTCTACTCCTGGACCAATGGGCTGAAGTCAAAGGAGATAGTGTCCTGGTTGGTCTGAATTAACCAGGACCCACCCTTGGTGCTGGGTGAGGTAGGTCCAGGTCCTACAGAGGGAAAATGGATAACAAAACTCAGGGCACTGATCGGAATTTCAGGGTGGAGAAAGGATGCTGGAGAAGTAACAAGTAATATCCACTGCTGCAGGAAATAACATGTTAGACAACATGTCAGTAGGAACAGAGACTGAGGAACAAGAGACTGAGAAGTGTGGTCCAAGTTTGAAGACTGGCAAGTATCCTCATGTGATTGCATAAAGAGGGGGAGTAGCTTCTGTACCTGCCTTTGCCTGGAGTATGCCTTGGCTCTGGGCCTTTGATTTTCTTTTCCACAAGGGAAGAGGATCTTCATGTTGAGGTCTTTGTACCTCAATAGGTCTACTGGATGGACTATAGGGGGTCTGTAAACCTCATGCAATTATGCACAAAGTAAGATATATTTGCATATTTTTCTTGGGCAAGATACCTTAATGTTACTCAGATTTTTAAAATGGCACTTGATTCTGAATAGGTTAAAATCATAAGCCCAAGTGAGGTCACCATGTCTGGGAAAGTGCAGAAGGCTGGCAGTCTGTGCCCTTCTTGCTGGTCTTTCTGATTTACCCTCATCGCTGCCCACCTGTATTCTAGACCCAAGTACATGCCTCTTTTTTCCTTCTCCAAATTTCCATGGACTTGACCTAGAATGTACTAGATCCTTCCCCATTAGCTACTTTTAAACCTCTTTTAAGCCAACAAAGAAAGGACAGATTGTTAATAAATCTGAAATATTTCAAAAAGAAAGGCCTTGTAATTTCCACATAAAAATAGATTCCATATGGTATAAGGGAATAAATGTAAAAAATTTCACGAAGGCTGTACCAGAATATGTTACACTTGAATAACAACGTAATTTTAAAGTATTAAAGGAATTCCTTAACATAAGCTCAAGGGCAGTTATCTTAAAAGAAAATTATGTAACGATTAAAACCTCTGAACATCAAAAAGTAACATAAGAGATTAAAGGCAAATAAACAAAGAAAAAATAGGAAACACGTGTGACCAAGAATTAATATAATTAATCTATAAAAAAATCCTTGTAAATCAAGGACAAAATACAAATTCTCCAAAAGGCAAATGGGATAGGGACATGAACAGATAGTGTACAAAAGATAAATTACAAACTAATAAAAATGTGAGAAACTTTCATTTTACTTAGAAGTAGTAAAAGGACGACAATGAGATTTTTCTTTAAACTGTAACAATCGGTTAACAAAAAAAGCTATGAGGAATTGAAACAAGGTACACCTACTGAGGGAGTTCAAATTAGCACCGTATATTTAGAGAGTGACTTGATTGTTTTTAGTCTGTAACAAAAGTCCTAAAAATGTGCATCTGTTTTGGTTTAGCAATTTCACTTTTGAAAATGTAGTCTAATAAAACACTCACATAGGTAGAGCTGTGGGTTCAAGGATATTTATTACAATGCTTTTTGTAACAGTGAGCACTGGAAACACTCTACTGTTCAACAATAGGATATTGGTTGAAGAAATTGCAGCTCATTTTTACAATGGAACACTGGCTATTATATACAATTTTGAAGAAATATGTCTCTGGATATGGAAATATGCCAACAATATATTAATAAGTGAAGAATGTGTATTATGAAATAAAACACACCATGCTCTTGCTCTTACAATATGTACATATAGAGAGAGATACAGAGAAAATGATCATCCAAACAACACTCTCCAGCAGAAATATAATGGAAGCCCCATATGTAATTTTATATTTTCTAGTAGCCACATTACAAAAGGCAAAAAGACTTTAACGTAACTGACAATATGTTTTATTTGACCCATTATATTCACAATAATTGCAACATGTAATCAATATAAGCATTATTGAGATATTTTATATTTGTATGTGTGTGTTGAATCTTTAACATCTAATGTGTATTTTCCTTACAACACATCTCAATTCAGGCTAGCCACATTTCATGTGTTCAGTAGCTAAGTGGGAATAGTGGCTACCGATTTGCACAGCACAAATCTAGATCATATTCACCACAGTTTTAATAGCAGTTGCAACAATTAGTGTCCTGTGTGCCCTTTATGTTATTGTGTCTTCTGGGAAAATTATGTATTACTTTGTTTCATAGAAAAAAATAACTAAAGAAATGCTTTTATTTACTGAGACAAAGGAGTAAAAAGAGTTATTTTAATACCAGATCAGGCAGACTGTGGAAAACAGTATGGATCTTCCTCAAAATAATTAAAAATAGAGCTACCCTATGATCCAGTAATTCCAGTAATGAATATTTACCCAAACAATATGAAAACACCAAATGGATATGTGCACCCCTATGTATATTGCAGCATTATTGACATTAGCCAAGATATGGTAGCCATGTCCATTGATAGATGACTGGATAAAGAAGATGTGATATATATCTTTATCAATATATCTATCATCTATCTATAAAGGAATATTATTCAGCCATTAAAAGGAATGTGGCCTGGCCATTTGCAACAACGTGGATGGAACTAGGAGGTATAATACTAAGTGAAACAAGTCAGAGTAAGATAAATATTATATGATTTCACTCATATGCAGAATTGAAGAAACAAAACAAACAAAGAAAAAAGAGACAAACAAAAAAACCAGACTCTTCACTACAGAGAATAAACTCTGGAGGTTACCAGAGGGGACACGGGTGGGGAGATGGGTGAAATAGGTGATGAGGATTATAGAGCACACTCATCATGATGAGCACTGAGTGGTGTATAGAATTATTGAATCTCTACATTGTATACCTGAGACTAATATAACACTCTACATTAATTATAATGGAATTAAAAATAAAAATAAATTGGGACGCCTGGGTGGCTCAGTTGGTTAAGCAGCTGCCTTCGGCTCAGGTCATGATCCCAGCGTCCTGGGATCGAGTCCCACATCGGGCTCCTTGCTCAGCGGGGAGCCTGCTTCTCCCTCTGACTCTGCCTGCCACTTTGTCTGCCTGTGATCCCTCTCTCTCTCTCTCTGACAAATTAAAAAAAAAATAGATTTAAAAAAATCAAATCAGGCAGAAGCAGAAGCAGAAGGCAGAATCAAACACACTGACCACATAAGCTTAAAAAAGTAGAACAGAATTTCTCCCAGGACCCCAACCCAGGAGGGGGCATACTTGTGTAAAGTATTTGTTCGAGTAAAAATACTGGTTAAAAAAAACACAGCTATCATCAAGACTTTGGAAATCAGACAATTCCCTTGTAAAGATATTCCAAGATAGTCTGTGGAGGTGTGATGAAAAAAACATGTAAAGCTTTTCTTTATGTGGTTGTTAACATTAATGAAGAGTGTTTAGGACAATTGTTCAATATAGCCTCCAATTAAGCCAGATTGATGCGTGGAAATGTTCCAGTAGGGAAAACATAAAAATAGAATTATTATTTGATCACAATTTAAATGATTCAAGTATTTCCACACCAAGTCGAACTTAAATGAACAGATAGAAATAATTTATTCTAGGCATTAAGACACGTATGTAACAGATACAGGGAAGCACAGAAGGAGCCATGTGGAGGAAAAGGTGAGCTGCCCAAATAATACCATTCTTGTAGGTAAGCTTGTTTCACCACATTTGAACCTAACAACTAATTTTATTTAACTCTGCTGCAGACTGTAAATTCCAGGTTTTATTTGCTGGTGCTTCCTTAAGACCCATCAGGGAGCCTGCTACATTGCTACATGGCAGGTGCTTGTTGCTAATTTTCTTAATCGCACTGTTTAGTGAGTGTCTAGTGTGTGCAGACCCTGTTCTGCTTGCAATACATCACAGAATAAATAAGACAAAATTCCCTATCCTCATGAAATTTCCATTCTAATGAGGGGGAAACAGACAGTACATGGTAAACACAGTAAATAAACAGATTTTATAATATTGTATCAAGGGATAAATGCAATAAAGAAAAAAATAGAGAAGGGTACAAATCCACATTCACAGCAGTATTATTCACCATAACCAAGGGGTGGAAGCAACCCAAGTGTCTATCAGTGGATGGTTGGATAAACAAAATGTGGTACATATATACAATGTGATATTATTCAGCCTTAAAAGGTAAGGAAATTCGGGGCGCCTGGGTAGCTCAGTGGGTTAAGCCTCTGCCTTTGGTTCAAGTCATGATCTCAGGGTCCTGGGATAGAGCTCTGTATAGCAGGGAGCCTGCTTCCCCCTCTCTCTGCCTGCCTCTCTGCCTACTTGTGATCTCTGTCTGTTGAATAAAGAAAGAAAAATCTTAAAAAAAAAAAGGAAGGAAATTCTAACTCATGGCACAACCTGGTTAAGCCTTGAAGAGATTATGTTAAATGAAATAAGGCAGTCATATATCGAAAAATACTAAAGGATTCTACTTGTATGAGATATCTAAAATAGTCAAATTCATACAGACAGAAAGAAAATGGTGGTTGTCAGGGGCTAGGGGGAGGAGGAAATAGAACGCTGTTCTTTCATGCGTACAGAATTTCAGGTTTGGAAGATGAAAACGTTCTGGAGGTTGGTTGCACAATTCTGTGAACACACCTAAGAGTACTGAACTGTACACTTAGAAATAGTTACAAAGGTAAATTTTTTGCTATGCATTTTTTACCACAATAAAAATAATTTAAAACTAGAGGAGAATAAAATGGATCAGTTTCAATGATGTGACTAGCATAGGTGTTATAGACTAGACTGAATGTTTGTGTTCCCCCATTCATATGTTAAAATCCCACCCCCCAATGTGAGGGCATCAGGGGTGGACCTTTTGGAGGTATTTAGGTCATGAGGGTGGAGCCCCATGATGGGATTATAAGAAAGGAAGAGACACAAGTTCTCTTTCTCCCCACCATGTTGAGGACACAAGAGGACAGCCATCTGCAAACCAGGACACAGGCTCTCACCAAACACTGGACCTGTTGATACCTTGCTCTTGGACTTCCCAGCCTCTAGAACTATGAAAAATAATTTTTTTAAAGATTCTATTTATTTATTTCACAGAGAGAGAAAGAGAGATGACAAGTAGGCAGGCGGGGGAGGGGAAGCAGGCTCCCTGCTGAGCAGAGAGCCTGATGCGGGGCTCAATCCCAGGACCCTGAGATCATGACTTGAGCCAAAGGCAGAGGCTTAACCCACTGAGCCACCCAGGTGCCCCTAAATATTTGTTTTTTAAGCCACCCAGTGGATGATCATTTGTTACAGCAGCCCAAACAGACTGAAACAATAAACCTCATTGAAAAAGTAACATTACAGCAAAGATTTTTTTTTTTAAGATTTTACTTATTTATTTAGCAGGGAGCCCAGTGCAGGGCTCGATTCCAGGACTCTGAGATCATGACCTGAGCCGAAGGCAGACAACGCACTGAGCCACCCAGGGGCCCTACAGCAAAGATTTGAAGGAAGGAAGGGGATGGCCATCTGGATATCTGGAGGAGACTTGCATTCTAGGCAGGGAAAGCAGCCAACACAAAGGAACAGGCCTGGTGTGTGTGAAGAGCAAGAAAGAGGCCAGTGCAATGGGAGTGGAGTAGAGGGGCAGAGAGGGTGATGGGGGCATTTAGGATGGCAACTGGATCACTGGAGCCTTGTACACCATTATAGGACTCTGGCTTTTGTCTGGGAGAGGAACCCCTGAGGGTCCTGAGCAAGAAGTGATGTGATCTGACAGGTTTTGAGGGGATCACAATAACTCGGGGGAGGATGGAAGCAGGGAGGTTGTTCGAATGAATGAAGAAACAAATGAATAAACGGAAAACTTAAGTTATTTTCAAGCTGTTCCATATCGTATAGCGAAGAATTATCTTTACTCAAAACAAATTCTGGCTTTGCTCTTGGCTTCTGGAAGCTGATCTTTAGTTCCTTAGAACGTCCTGCCTGATAGGAAAGTCATTGTTTGCCTATGAGCTTTGACCACTGACAGTCTCATAATGTGATTTATCATGGGGGCTTTGGAACATGCCATATCACTTCCGAACTCTGGAAGAACTGGAAACCAAAGGTTTTAGATTGACCTTCAGGAGGGGCTGGGGAGGAAAGCTCAGCCTCAGTGTGTGGTTCGTATGTAATGGAGCCCCAGGGAAAGCTCTGGACTCTGATGCTTGGTTATTCAGACTCACATGAGTACGGTCACATATCATAGCCAGGAAGAGGAATACAGTCTAGGATTCCAGGAGAGAAGACGATGAAAGCTTTGCATTTGCACCCGCCCACCCCCGATCTTGCCATGTGTGTCTCTTACTTTGGCTGGTTCTAATTTAAATCCTTTTTCTGTAATAAAACCGTAAGTGTAAATACAGCACTTTCCTGAGTTCCATGCATAATTTGAAAAAATGATCAAAGAAGAGGGAATCTGTAGAGAACCCCCAATTTGTCACCTGGTCAGAAGTGAGGTGGCCCTGAGGACCTCCAAACTTGCAGCTGGTGTCTGAATCTTGAGCAGATATTGTAGTTTTGTGGAGAACAATGCCCTTACCCTTGAGTTTGGCAAACCCATTCCAGCTATGTATTTCATCAGTCTCTACTCAAAGATATCACACACACGCTTTTTTTTTTTAACAGATTGTCACTACCTGGACCAGAGGTTTGCAACACCAGCCCATGGGGCCAAATCTGTCCCACTGCTTATTTTTGCAAATAAAGTTTTATTGGAACACAGCCATGCTCATTCTGTTAAATATCGTCTGTGGTTGCTTTCCTGCTGTTGCAGTGGAGTTGAGTAGCCGCAACAGAAATTGCATGGCCTGCAAAGCCTAAAATATTTACTCTTGAGCTCTTTACAGAAAAAGTTTGCCAATTTCTGATCTGGACCTGACATTGACCTGGGAATTGGGTATATGGACTCAGAGGGTCAAAAAACATGGGCTAATTCTTATTTCAATACATGGGCAGGACCTACAGGATAAGGGAAGTGAGTTACCATAATGGATTTGGCAAGAGAAGGGCAAATTACTAGACAGGCATGCCACCACTATGTGATTAATGTAAAATGGCAAGCTTCAAGGTTGGTCTCTACCTTAACCTCTTTGTCATGAAAATATATTCTGTAGGGGTGCCTGGGTGGTTCAGTTGGTTAAATGTCTGCCTTGAGCTCAGGTCGTGTTCCCGGGTTCCTGGGATTGAGCCCTGCATCAGACTTCTTGCTCAGTGGTGAGTCTGCTTCTCCTTTTCCCTCTCCTCCTCCCCCAACTCATGCACTCCCTCTCTGTAATAAATAAATAAAATTTTAAATATACATATATATGTATATATATTCTATAGAAGGATTTTTTTTTCATCCCCATGACACACATTTCCAAATTTAGGCTAAGCAACAGGGGTGATTTACATTAAAAACTCTACAAACCTTGCCAACAACTGAGATAATAGGTGTTCAACTCTCTAAAAATGCCAACTGGCATCATTCTGTCCAGAGATTTGGTCAAGTTCCACTCCAGATCTTGTGGAAAGTGAAATGCCACCCTGAGATTTCTACATGTCCCCAGAGGTCATGTTAGCAGGGCCAACCCTCACACAGAGCCAAGCCTCTGTTGAACTAGTTCTGTTTTTGGCTCTTCTTCCCACCCATGTCTGCTGTCCCCAGCCTGCCTCACTGAGTCATCTATGACACTCATCCACTTACCCACACTCACATAAGTTCCCTTCAGGTGTATTAGAACTTGCTGAAAGTTGGGAGGCACAGGACAGCACAGCAGTCAACACTGGCACCTTCAAGTGAACACTACAGCACCATGGTTCCCAAACTGTGTACCAAGGCACCCAGGGTGCTCCAGCAAACTCACAGCTGCGCTGTAAGATATTTTACATTTTCAAAGGAAACAAAATGATAGTCAATTTCTGTCAGCAGGCACCACACAAGTTCCTGGCTCAAAGTAGTTCACTGTTTCAACAGTAGATTGCGCTACATTTCTTTCAATGATATCTTTGTGGATCTTGGATGATCAAGGTTGCTGAGATTAAAAGAAGTATTTTAACTGTATAAAGTCAACACGGAACAGGAAATGAGGGTGGAAGCATCTAATTCAATTCCAAAGTTGAGAGGCACACACGCCCAAGAGACACTCATCTGATTGGTAAATCACTGTGGTTACTTAATAAGAAAATAAAATAACTTTTAGTTTAAATTTTCTTTCAGGCATCTGGGTGGCTCAGTTGGTTAAGCGGTCTGCCTTTGGCTCAGGTCATGATCCTGGGATCCTGGGATAGAGCCCCAGCACCGGGCCCCTGCTGGGAGTCTGCTTCTTCCTCTCCCTCTGCCCTGCTCATGCTCTTGCACACTCTCTTTCTCTCTCAAATAAAAATAAATAAAATCTGAAAATTTTTTTTTCTTTCAAACTGCTGCTAAGTTGTTAGGACATATTAAACTATTTGAGCTTACCACTTAATAAAAGAAACATTAGGTATTTCCTTTGACCTAGGGGACACCATGAAAAAAAAAAAAAAAACACAACACAAACCCTAAGGGTGCTGTGAACCAGGGAAGTTTGGAAACTGCTCTTACAGCAGTTAAACTGTTGGAAAAAAAGTCTATAGGCCATTTTTTCCATCGCAGATGCCAGCTCCTGGCCAAAAGGCTTAGCATTTTAGCCTCTCTTCTATGCTGGGTCCCTATTTCCCAGCTCCGGATTGCTTCCCATGCAGAACACTTGAGTTATCCTGTGCTAATTTACTTTTCCCAGACTGTACCCTCAAGGTGTGCTCTTCCATCTTCTAGCAAACTATCAAGGTATTTTCCACAAAAGATGATTCCCCACCCCCAAGAAATTCTTTGACTAGCCAATAAAAAAAAATTTTTTTTTTGGTCTTCTAATATAATTGTTGTGATACAGGAGAAGAAGCCTTGCAGAAGCAAGATTGATGATTAAAAGAGGGAGAAAAAGAAAAGTATGCCTGTTTCACAACTGCACCCTGACCCCCAGCTGTGTCACCTGACACATTTATCTCTACCCAGGGTCCAAACACGGAGCATATATCATACACAATCTCTTCCCTCTCACTACAAACTTTAGATCTTGCCTAACCTCAAAAGGCAGGATTTTCTATCATCTTGTTTTCCTCCTGCAATTAAATATACTGGTGAAAATGTGGGAGCAAAACCTGGTAATTTCATCCAGCAGCTCTGTCTGTTTTCTCAATTTCTTCAAAATTAATGAAATTTTTCTCAGTTGCATCATCTTTGGGCTTTGAGCACACGAATCACTCCTTTCCTTGCTTTATTCTGTTCTCATTTAAAAGAACTTTATACAACTTTGCCAACCTTAGGGGGATGGTGGCTGGAAAAAACCAGATTCTTTCACAAGAGCAGATCTGACCTGGCATTTAATGAAAGTTTTGCCTGTACTGTTTGCTCTGAAGTCCAATTAATGAAAATATCCATGATCTCTCCACCTCCGACTTGCTGCAGCAAAATCCTCCTCCATATCCATCACTGTCTAATGGCTGACAAAATGATAGACACACAAAATCATTCCTTACTATAGCAGAAATTTCTCACCCAAATGGTTTTTTGGTAGTTACGCTGACACATCTTTGGTCATAAGTCTGCTTTAAAATGAGTTCTACATTCTGCTCTGCATTGCAAGAACCACCTGTTCCCATGTTTCTTTGCATTAATTTGTGTTAATCCCATGGCAAATAGGACCTCCACACTGCCATTTACATGATAGATGTAATGAGTGAGGAGGGACATGGCGTTCTTGGGGCTTTAGTTGGGAATGTCTGTTTGGAATGGTTTCTTGTTCATCCATCCAAAGGAGATCCATGATCTCCCATATTTCATTTTCTATGTGCAGAGATCTTGATCTAACTTCAACTAAGTCATTTTTAAAAAATGACTCCTACTGATCCAGGGATTGGACTAAGGGCTTAGAGTAGCTGGTCTCCAGGTAAGACCGCCATCAATTCCTCCCCATGCTGCCTGCACATGTTGTTCCTCACCTGAAGAGAGGGAGCTTATTTCTGCTTCATTTGAATCTGGGCTGGCCCTTTGGCTTGCTCTGACCATCACAATGTGGGAGCAATGACACCAAGCCAGTTCTAAGCCTCACCTTCAGGAGACCTGGCTGCTTCTGCTTCTTTTCTCTCTTGGGAACCAACTGACAAATAAGAAGTGCAACTACTCTAGACTACCATGCTGTGAGGTAGCCCAAGTTTCTACACAGAGAGGCCACAGAGAGACAGAGAAGGAAATCACTGCTGGGACGGTCCCCAGCTGTTCCAGCCATCCCAAGTGAGGCGCAAGGCATGGGTGCCAAGAAGCCATCTTGGATGTTCCAGCCCAACAGACACCACGTGGAGCAGAAGAACCACCCGCTGAGCACAGACATGATAGCAGGGTTTTGACATCACAAACTATCACTGTAAGTCACTAAGTTGGGGAAGAGTATGTTGTGTAGTAGCCAATGACCCGAACTATGCTTAATAACTATTATTTCATTCAATAAACATTAACAACCAACTTGGTGAGGCCAGCCCCAACCCCTGCCCCAATTCACAGATGAGGAAATGGAGACTTTGAAAGTTATGTGATCAGCCGGATGTCACACAGCCAACGTGACATGGCTGAACTGGTGCACGGTCCCAGGCCTGCCTGATTCCCAAACCTCATTGCTTCTCCACAGCGAATGAAAAGCCCCACATGGTATATGATAGGGATGCCCTCTGTTCAAAAGAAAGCTGTTAAAATGCTTGGATTAACAGATGCTCATATCTCCTGACCACCCTTCCTTCATGTTTCCCTAGAAGAAACCTCCATGTCAGGCTTTCCACAAAGATGAATTGTGGCCATGTGAACTGTGTCTGGGAATGACAGCTGCTGACAGGGACAGAGAAGACAAGGGGACAGCTGGGGAAGGAAGTAGCCTTTGTTGAACAGTTAGCATGTGCTGCTTATTGTACATAATGGACTGATTTCATTATCAGGCAACCTATGAAGGACGGCATAAACATCTCTGCTCTACAGATGAGGAGACCGAGATGCAGAGAGGTTGATGAACTTGCCCAAAGTAACCAAGAAGTAAATAGCAAAGACAGGATTTAACTGCAAGACTGTCCATCTCCTAACTCTGCAGTCTTTCTGATCTAATTACCACCAAAGACCTGGCCTTTTACGTACAACTCTGAGATTCTTAATGTTTGAGGTAAGGAGGTTTCCAGTTTTCTCATTTTATTTTTTCATATCCTAATTTTGCTAAAGCCAAAAGTCAGTCTGGGGACAAAAACATCAGAGAAGCAGTGACAAGTTTTAAAGAAAGGCCAGTGAGAACTAGTTGAAACATGAACCTATTGAGGAAAGCCAAACACAAGCGAAAAAGCTCCTGGCGACCTCCTCATGTAACCAGGGTAACAGGTGGTGGTGGAAGGAGGCCTGCTGAGGGTGACAGTGGACAGCAGGACCTATCCTAGCAGCAAGGTCTCACAGCCTCTCTATAAAACTCCTTTAGCAGAGACAACCAGTTGCTATAGTGGTTTCTAAGGAAATGTTAAAAACAACTTGCAAAAGTTCCCCACACACATTATGGCCCCTTCTAACTATGGCAGCAAAGATTCCAGCAAAGAACTCATGGCCCTATGCATTTACCTGCAGTTTCCATCTCTGCATTCTGGGACAGTCTATCTGCCTTTGTGAAGGTGCACACATACACACGTGTGTGCGCACACACACACACATACACGCTGGTGCGTGCATACTCACGCACACACACATACTCATGCCTGACAGGCCTCACAGCATGCTGCTTCTATCAGCGAGCGAAACACTGTCCTAGTTTCCCTTGGATTTCCTGGTTACCTAAGAGTCAGCCTGGATAGCTGTCTCTTTCTCAGAATAGAGGCTGTGTAGACCAGCTGAGTGTTTTCTATGTTCGGTGCAGTCTTCCCTGTCTCTTCCTGCATTCCTTTTCCCCCTGCCTGTGTCCCCAGCACAGAAGGGACACAGGTGTCTTTGGAATGCCCCCCTTCCTCAGACCCACAGCAGGTGGAGAGGCTCTGGAAGTCTGTGCTGCTCAGCAGGCTTGTCTTGGGAGGGAAGGCATGATTAGCCAACCACTCAAGGCTGTGTGCCT
The DNA here is from genome assembly GCF_922984935.1 of Meles meles. Lineage (NCBI taxonomy): Eukaryota > Metazoa > Chordata > Mammalia > Carnivora > Mustelidae > Meles > Meles meles. The sequence continues at coordinate 29,250,277 of NC_060069.1, read as the reverse complement.
CCTGCCCCTGGCCATGCCCCACTCTGGTCTCTGATTTCCTCTCATTATGACTGGAGTACTGCAGCAGGTCAGGGGTCCTCCCTCCTCTGACATGCTAAGACCATGAAGCCTCTTCCAGGCAGCTGACTGCCATATTGGGGAAGAACATTCTGTCCCTCCAGCTCTTAAAGACTCAGCCCTGTCATGTCCATGTAGGAAGCTCTCCTTGGGGTCCTCTTGGAGGAGCAGGGCATGGGTGGGTCTGTGAATGCCTGTGGACTTCTCTCCCTCCACCCCCCATACGCAGGACCCTCTGGCTAGAAACATCGCATGTAGGGCTGCCTTAGTAATTAGATATGTGGCTCTTCCCCTCTTTTTTTTTTTTTCGCTGCCAAGTAACTGCAGCATCTGGTTCACCCCAAGAATGACTCTCCTATTAAAAAAGAGAGGAGAGGAAAGGAAAACCTTATTAATCCACCCACATGTGCGGGTAGAGCTGCTGGCGAAGCAGACGGAATTAAGTCTCATTTTGTAATTCTGTTTAAAGCAAAACAGTAATAAGGCCCACTGTTGCTACCCCTCTCCCCACCTCATAAATGCTTCTGGAAGCTTTAGACAACTGCAGCTTATGAGAAACTGAGTGAAAATATTTTTGGAGTTATGAAGTCATCTGTCATACCACCAAGAGGATTGGATCTTGGGCTCCAGGCTCCATGACCAGATATAATATCATATCTTGCTTGCTGCTCTACCCAGAACCATAAGATGGTGTTTATTTTCCTCTCCATAGCTGCCTGAAAATGATCTGTAAAACTGTCTGAAGAGCCTCTGTGCTCATCACCGCAAAGCAAGTCTCAATCTATGGCTGAGCAGGCACATGTTCTCAAATAAAAGCGATTATATATGAAAGAGAGCGGACAGATCAAAGATCGGGAGAAAGACTTGGTCAAGTCATGTAATCCTTCTGAGCCTCAATGTTCTCATCTGAAAAATGGGAATAAGAACATACATATTTGTTGTACAGAGTTATTTTAGGGCTAAAACAAGGTGCGTTTCTTGACTGGGTAAGCTCTGAGTTACTTATCTGAGGACTTTGGTCTTAAGATCTTTCCCAAAGTCTAAGTTGATTTTATCTTTTTCATCTGTAAGGCGAGGAAATGAACACCTAGGGAGGTTCATAAAATTACCAGCCCTGGGTTTCTGACTGGTGGAGAAGCCATAGGTGTATCTGAGAGCTCTGGCTGCTTTTGGGCGGTTCCGGCAGATTTGGTGGTTTCATCTCCTTTGAGGAGGAAAATACATGCATGTCAGTTTTTCATCTCATTCTTGAAGTCATTCTTCCTTTGTGCCAACATGTAGTAAGCATTTGTTGAATTGATTTGATGAGACTCTAAAGAAATCAACACAAAATAAAATTAACTTGGGAAAAGATGATGATGAAGTGACCAAAGTTTAGGTGAAGGCCAAGTACAAGATGTCAACTCTGTGCACCCAAAAACTGATAGGTTTCACAAGGACCTCATGCCTCACTCACAGCAGAACTACTCATACAAAAGTGTACAGGAGTCAAAGGATTTGAAGTTGGAAGGTCTTTAGGGATCCTTTTTCTTTAACTCTTTTCTTTTCTTTAACTCTATTTCACAGATAAGGAAAGTAAGAGGAAATGATTTGGATGGAGTGCACTTTGAAGATCAAAGGTGTTGCTAGGTCCTCTGTAACCATTGTATTTCCAGTAAACCCAGGACCATAACTTCATCAAAAAGTGGCCAACGTTCCAGGTCCATATTTGCAGTTCTTAATCCAGAATATCTAGATGTGGTGGATTCATCAAGGCTCAGTCAGAGCCTCTTATCTAATCAGATCTCAGGGGCTGGCAAGTCTGACTATTGAGACATTGTAGGCACTAGAAATATATTCACAAGCCCCCTAAAGATGCAACACAGAACCTGGATAGGAGGTAAAAGGACAGTGTCCCAGCAGAGGGTGAAAGAATAGCAAGCGATGTTGGCAAAGGCCAAACGGGGGAAATTTGGGAAGGCAGGAGGGTGTCAGAACGGTGGCCCATGGTGGGTAAGAATCAGACAGTTCCTGTAGGAGCTGAGGCAGGTGGGAGAAGGAAAGCCAAAGCCAATCTGCTAGAAATAGAGTGTAAAATACCAGCCTGGTCCAAAATAAATAAATAAATAAACAACCCCAAACCAAAGCAACACAAAGCAAAAAAAAACCCTCAAAAGGAGGCCCTGGTCCATGGAATGGATAGAAGACCAGCACAAGTCTCATGTGGACACCTGGCCTAGCACCCCCCTAACCTAAGAACCCAGAAAGGATTGTCTAGAGTTGATAATGGTAGCTCTGTTATGTTGGAAGGAGCAGGAGCAAGAAGGCAGATGGGTCTTGTTCTTCTGTAAATTGTACCTGGAACCTATTTCATCCAGATGGAAAGAAAAGGAAACCAAAGGCAGTTGAGTAGATGCATAAAGGCTTCTAAAACATTTGTTTCCAAAACACTTTTTTAAAAAATTGAGAAGTAGTGGCAAAAAGATCTCAGGGGTGGGATCCATTTTTTATTAGACTGACACTGTCCAGTTAATTCTACTGTGGACAACAAGGATGGGAGGCCAGAGCTCTCTCAACACAACCCTGGATGGTATCTGGAGGAAAACCAAAGCCTCTAGGTCTCCTCCCAATTTCAGTCTTCAGTGTATTTTTGGAAATATATGGTACAGTTAATGTCCCATTCTCATAAAGATTTGAGCCTTGAAATCTCTGCCTTTATTCACAGCTGGACCTGGGCCTATTGACCATTGCTTGAGTGATTCCATGCCTTGGGGAGCCTAAGTTGGGACTTTCATGTTCAAAGGACATGGTTCATTGAAGACTTGGAATATGGACTTGCTCTGATGTTCATAGTCCTTGGTTCTCATAGCCAAAATAAGGCTGATTTCAAAAAGCTGAACGTATTATCTTCCTCTCTTCCCCCACTTTCCATATAATCAACTGTTCAAGGGCAGAGGAGGATAAGGCTGCAAGGAGTGGAGGACTGGCTGTGCTGGCAGCGTTTAACTCTTGGGATCTCAGAGCGTTTCTCTCCAATAGGCAACTATCTCCAAGACGTCCTTCTGTCATGAAAAGCAAACCATGTCAGGTGGACTTTTCAACTGGACTTTGAGGTTTGGACTTGAGATAAAAGATGAAAGATTTTGAAATCTGTATTCAGCCAGCTTAGTCTGAAATTCACATAAACTTGTGCAAATTTAGAGGAGGGCAGAAATTCTTTTCTTTCATTGGAGAATAATGGGAATGTTAACTATTGTCACAGCTCAAGATGTTAAGATGGGCTGGTTTAGTTCAGCCAAGGAATGGGCTCTAACACTCAGGTGTCAGATTGGGCAGGGACAAGGGTAGCTGTCCATGGGTGAGTGGCATAGTGCCACAGGGTAGGGAGAGGACACACACATAACCAAGGGGTAAGCAACAGATGAAAGCACTGCTTGTTAGTTTATGATAAGACCATGCACTTCAGGTGGGTGCTAAGAAAATACAGTTGGTGCTGCAGCAGCCCAGGAGCTCCTGTGGAGGCTTACCTGGCACAGACTCTTGCAGTTCACTCCCAGGGGAAGAAGGTAGTGCTTCCTGTGGGAGAAAATGTGATACAAGTATGTGAAGGCAGGAGAGTAATTGAGTACCCATCATGAGATAAATATCATGTAGGCGTGTGGCATACGCAGCTTTTCACGTAGACACCCCACCTATGAACTCACTCATGCTTCCCAGTTTGCAGGGGTGGAAAATAGCAGCTCAGAGAGTTAAAGGCCGGTGAGAGCTGGGTTTCTTCAGCCCAGCCCCCAAAAGCCTAGAGCTTTGGGATGGGGTTGTCAGCCGGTAATGTTTATAGGACCCTCCTTTGCTCTGGGCAGAAGCAAACGCCGGCCAGCCACGAATTGCTGCCTTAACTTGGACAGAGAGTGAGCAGCTTTCCATCAGCATCAAACATCATACTCTGTGGGAACAACTGGCATAACCTGCCCAACTGGACTGGATGGTGAGATGCTTCCTTTCAGGCTCTTGAGGGTTGTGCCTTTCTCTGTAACTCACCTTGTGCCTCTCTGTGCATGCTCAGTTTGGCTCTAAGAAGTATAACCGTAACCGTGGAAGTCCAGAAAACAGAACCCATGCCAAGTAGTTCAACTGAGGGAACTTTAAAAGGGAACCTAGTTACAGAGGTTTTGGAAGAACTAAAAAAGAGATAGAGGTACAAATTGAAGATTAGATAGATCTGACCACTCTTAGGGCTAGAGGGACAAAGGGCAGAGATGGTGTTACTGGAGTGTAGGAGGCAAAGCTGCCTAGGTGGAGCTGAATCTTGGCATTGGAAACATGGGAGAAGCTGCCCAGTGGGAGCTAGAACCATTGAGAGGTATGGTCACACATGCTCTCAGGTTCTTATCAGGGTCTTCCCATTGGTGAACCTAACAGGAGGCTAGTGGACAGGGAAACCTGAGACATACAGTTTTTAGGGGGTTGATGCCACATAAAGCAGAACAGAAGAAGGACAGAGACTAAATCTAAGGCCAAAGAGGCAAATGATCAGTATAATGTAGGGTGAAACTATAAGTAACATACATATTCACCTGTGGTGAATTAGGTGTCAACTCCCCATCTGTCCTCCAATAGCCACTAGGGAAGCCATCGGCAGACAGAGAAGGGAAAAACCTCTGGGCTATTTCTCTTCTCCTCCCTTCTGTTGTTTTTGTTTGTTTGTTTGGTTGGTTTTTTTGTTGTTTTTTTGGGTGTTTTTTTTTTAGATTTTATTTATTTATTTGACAGAGAGAGAGAGAGAGAGAGAGAGAGATATCATAAGTAGGCAGAGAGGCAGGCAGAGAGAGAGGGGGAAGCAGGCTCCTTGCTGAGCAGAGAGCCTGATGCAGGGCTCTATCCCAGGACACTGAGATCATGACCTGAGCCAAAGGCAGAGGCTTAACCCACTGAGCCACCCAGGTGCCCCTCTTCTCCTCCCTTCTTATGCATCTATAAGTTTTGGATCCTTCTTTGTGGCCCAAGTTGATTGATCCTGGGCTGGTCACTTCCTGTAGCCTGATTTTTGGTATACGAACTGAAGAGAATTCTACAGTCTCTTTTCCTCAAACTTCTTACCCCAGGATTTTCAGTAGATATCTTTATTGATTCTGTATCTACATTTCTTGCTATCTTTGACCTTTTTGGTGCTGTGCTTATCAGTGCAAATGTTAGAGTGGGGACTTAACTCTAATTTTTTAAAAGTAGGCTTTGTGCCCAGCATGGATTCAAACACTAGGCTTGAACACATGACTCTGTGATTAAGACCTGAGTTGAAACCAAGAGTTGGATGCTCAACTGACTAGACCATCCAGGTTCCCCTCACCTCTAATTTTCTAAGTAGAACTGCAAGGAACCCAGGAATGCCACCTGGCCTTTGCATTATTTTTTTTTCTTCCATTTTATTTATTTTTTCAGCGTAACATGGCCTTTGCATTATTATAGACACATGGACTGATAAGTGTCCTAGTCTTTAGTGGAAAGGGGGCATCCTCTATCTAATCTTGGTGCTGGTGGAAGAAGTGTCCTCTTCCCCACTTGTTGCTTTAAGACGTGTTCTGTGAATGAGTCCTGTGTCATTACTCACTCTGTCATCACTTCCTACCCCCACACTAAGCTGATATGTTCATTATTTTTACCCTTTCACGTGTAGCTTGTATGAGTAGAAGTGAATAAATTAATCACCATGTTTGAGTTTCAAGCCCCTTTTACACCAGCTCAAAACGATTTATGCTCACCTTTCAGCTGAACTGCCTTCCTATATATAGAGATATATAGAGAGCCCTGTTGTCCTATGTCCTCACCATAAGGCAATGCCCAGGAGACCACGTTATTTCCTGGGCCCCAGGGATAGTTTTGCATGACTCAGTAGGTGTCTTGCTATAGGCTCTCTGAAGTGTTGACTTTTATCCAGAGATGAGAATGTCTGTGCCAAGTTCTCAAACAAAGGTCCTTTAGGGATATCAAACATCTTACATGAGACTCATGGACTTCTTACTTGGTTATCTTATTCATTCATGCAACACATATTTCCTGGGCATCTACAATGGACTGGGCCCTGGGGAATGTGTTGATGAGTGTAGGTGAATAAAGGGCAAAGAGTATGTCTTAACTTGATTGATGTGCCCTACAACACTAGCAGGATCAATAAAAATGTTCATTCTTTCTTTTAAAAACATCCTGAGAGAGGACTATATGGTAGTCATTTAATGACGGACCTGATGGGTAGTATTATCTGTATATGATTCTTCTATTCCTGTTCTCCATGTCATGCAGGTTACTTCCCCTTTCCATTGACTCTGAGCCTAGATGTGGGATTTGCCCTGGCCAGTGAAATGTGAGCAGAGGGAACAGAGTGTCAATTTGGAGCTGAGGCCTTAAAAGGCATCATATACCGTTTTTTTCTCCATGTTAGAGTCTCTACCCTTCACCATAGGAAAAACCTTCTCCACACAGCTGTTCGGGCTGCAAGTGGGGTCCTGAGATAACAGAATAGTTAACTCGAAACCTGGAGCCTAGAGCTGAGCCTATCTGAGGTGCAGCTGACCTACAGACTCATGAATAACAGATAAATGCTAACTGTTGACATCCACTGAGATTTTGGGATTGTTCATTATACAACATTATTGCAATACAAACCTAGCTATTAAGGCAAACTCTCCAAGCTTTGGTTGTTTTCCATTTATAAAATGGAAATAACAGTACCTACTTCTTGCAGGTCCTGGCTCCATGGGTTTTAAAGGAAATAGCATGTAAAAAACTAAGCACAGTGCCTGGCATATATAGTAAGTGCTTCATAAATGTTAGCTCTATTATCACCATTAGTGTAAATACAATTACAAGGACTTATATTTGTATTTGTATAAATACAAATACATTGAAAAGGACTCCATTGAGTCCTTTTCAATGACAAGGGTACTTGTAGTCTGCAGTAGGTTCTAGAATAATCTCTAGCCATGTTTTTATAAAGCCAGAGCTCACATGATGCCTAAATCAACGGGCTCAGATCATAATTGCTCTCTAAGCTGACAACATTTTAACTTGAATTTCCTTTAATATATCAAGTGAAGACTGTGTGAATTGCAGGTGCTAAAATCCATTACCAAATCACTCGGTCTAAGATCTGTGGGCCAAGAGAATATACTACCACAGTCCCTACGCATCATTAAAGAGATGGTTTTCTCAAGAACATCAGGTGAGAAGAGTAATTTAATGAGAGCAATAATAGGCTTCCAAATGAAAATTCAGGTTTTGAGAATTAGGTCATCCTAAATGGAACTCAGAAACCTGGGCCTAAAAATAGACTAATTCCATGTGGGGTAAGAGATGGAGGCAGAAAGTGGGAACTAAGACCCTTGCACAAAATAAGGATACTCAAAAGCCCCATTCTTATTAAATAATTTGCTGGTTAATTTTATGTCAACTTGGCTGAGCCATGATGCCCAGATAATTGGTTAAATATTATTCTGGATGTTTATGTGAACGTGTCTGTTTTTTTTTTAATGAGATTAATTATTAAATCAGTGGTGATTGAGTAGCAAGCAGATTTTCTTCCACAGTTTGGGTGGGCCTCATCTGATCAGCTGAAGTTCTTAATTTAAGAACAAAGCTTTACCTCTTTGAGCAAGAAGGAATTCTGCCAGCAGACCACCTTTGGACTCAAACTGCAACTCTTCCCTGGGCCTCCAGCATGCTGGCCTATCCTGCAGATTTGGGACTTACCAAATCTCAACAATCTCATGAGCCAATCCTTTAAAATCAATCTCTCCCCACCCCCCACACACATCCAGGTGATTCTGTTTCTCTGGAGAACTCTGATACAAATAACGAGCTAAGAAAAGCCTATTCACTATCAAAGAAAAGTGACTGACAAGTTCAAATCTCTTTCAATCTTCCTCTAAATGGAAAAAGATAATTCTCTGGACATTTGCAGTCCAGGGTGGTGTCATATGGGTTTCACATTTAAACTTATCCCAGGATACTCCAAACCTAGAAATTAATAAAAAGTGGTCCTTGGTAGGCAACATCTTTGGGGCATCTGGAAAGAAGCAAAACTAAAACCCTTTGGGAGAGATTCCTCTCACTCAACTTGTCTACCCACATACAGAGCCTGTGCAACATTAGCTTACTATTTCAAATTATAAAACACATACTGAAACAAAAATACCATGAGCCAGAATCAGGAGAATCAACCAACAGGAGATTTAGACTCCTAGGGACTTCAGATGATAAAAGGGTATATCAAATTCAGAATATAAAATAAATATGTCAAAGAATTAAATGGAAACAGTATAATACAGAGTTTAACTCAGTGTAAAATTTTGGTCATGTTACTTAATCTCTATGTCTCAGTATGTCTTCAATGGTTCCCTGAAGTCTGAGTCTTACCAGATCCTTAAGGGTTCGGATGAATTCTCTATATTGAGTCCCACTGCCCTGGTCATACTGGATTAGGAACATCATTGGACAGTAGATATTTTTCTGCCCTCAGGATGAAGAATCATCATTTTTATTGCCTGCCCCCCCTCCTCTCACTCTGTACACAGATAGGAACACTTTCCCCTGAGCAGAAGAAGCAATAGATACTTTGTGTAGTGCTTTTACAACATGTCTAATCCTATAGAAAAGATGCCATGTTATCAACTGTCTTTGCTTGAGGATAAGCAAAGAAGGTGAGCTGCTAGATCAAGGACCTAAGAGCCAACTTATAGGAAGAGTACCAGTTAGCTCAGCACAGCAAGGACCTGACTAAATTATGGTGTCACAATAGGGTGCCAGAAGCTTCAAGAAGGGGACCAACTGAGGTACAGAACGGAGGACAGTATGCTAAGGAATGGAATGGTCGCTACTGAAAAGTATCTCTATTGTAAGACTTACCCTTCAATGAATATGGGGAAAAAGTGGAGGAGGGAACACTAAGGTGGCTCAGATTAGAAATAACCTGGTTATTTTTTACTAAGTGAGATGATGGGAAAACTGTCCCTAGATATGCAAAGTTCAAGTATAGATGACTCATTTCATGGGAGAGGAGTTGAGGAGCATTTTCTTAGCAGGTGGGTCTGATGATGGGCTCCCCAGGGGTTGTAGCAGGAAAATCAAGCATGAGCTGGAAGATGGACACAGCTAAGAGAGGGTGGGTCAGGGAGCAAGGGAGGCAAAGTCTTCCCCATAACTTCATTTTATGGCGACATGATGTTGTTTGAACCTCACAGCACACACGGGATGGCCCAGAGGTGGACAAAACACAGAACAATGAGGGAATCACACCCTTGGAAACAAAGCACAAAGGAGATGAGCAATTCACCTAGGGGCCAGGCTAATGCATACACCCAGAGAAGCCAGAGAGTCCCTCCCACAGTGGTAGGTGGCATGTCTGCCTAATGAAAGGAAGTCAGTCCTGGGGACACTGGGATGCAGAAACAGATTACTGGCAGGAGCAAATGTAGCAGAAACTGACCATTCAACCTGGTTTTGCTTGGTGACAACTGTTCCTCCTCCCTTTCCTTTGTCCCATTAGTGGGACACAATCCACTTTGGGAAAGGAGGGCACTTTCCACCTACCAGGACAGAATGTGATTGTCTCCTCACTAGCTGGCAGCGTTTAAAGGCAAGCCCGCCCTGCCCTCAAGGAAAGGGGAACCAGTTTTTTGGTTGCTAAATATTTGAGCTCTGAGTTTTAAGAGCCAAAGTTAATTATGAAAGAAAGGAAAATAGGGCTTTTGTATAAAAAAACAAGAGTGTTAGGTCAGAACCCAAAGGAAGACTGTGGGAATAAGAGCAAGCCAGGGGTCCTGGATGGGGACAGGGCGCTCAGGATGTGCCCTTTGAACACCCAGAAGGGAAGTGGGAGGGACCTCAAGACCTCCAGCTTGTGATAGTGTCTAGCGATGCTCTTTTTGTTAGACAGTTTATGGAGTTAGTCTGAAAATCCCCAGATATTCATTTTATACCAGAAGAAAACACTTCGTCAGCCAGCCTTTCTGAGGTATGAGTATCATGGCCATGACACCAAGGGAGACAATCTGTTCTTTCATAGCCAGTTGCTGACAACACCTGCTTCCAGCCTAGCACGCACAGGCTTGTCTGGAGGAGTGCATCCAGACAAACCACAGACATTAAACTCACTTGTAACTTTACCTTTTTAAAGGAAACAGCACAAGAAAATAACATCCAATCCCATGAAACAACAATAACCCAAATAGAGTCCATTAATTTGCAAACCACCTCAGGCTTCTTGCACTTGCTCTTCCCTTTGATTAGGATGTGTGACACCCTCTCTCATTCCATTCCACTGTCTGCTGAAATACCACCTCCTAAGAGAAGCTTTCCATGGATGCCCTATTTGAAATAACACCACCCTCAACTCTTCTAACTCTACTTTTCTTCATAGCATATATTATCTCTGGCCTCATTCTGCATATTTGTTTATTTTCTGTTTCTCCTAGGATGTTAGTTTCAAGAGGGCAGAGAATGTGTTTACCTCATTCACTTTTATATTCTCATTATCTAGAAAAATGTCTGGCACATGGTAGGCACAGTCAATTGTAGGTGAATGAATGGACTATCAAAATAGAAAAATTAGTATTTCAGCTAAAACACAGATCTATTTCAAAGGAGTTTTATTTCAAGTCAGTGAGGTATCATCTCAGTCCAATGTGACCCTTTGGGATCTACAGAAAACCAGATTTCCTTATTAAACCAGTCAGTCTTCTGTTAGAAAAGAAAAGTGGTCTGGGAGCCTGAATTACCTGTTGGACTGCTCCATCAATTGATTTCTCAGTCATTAATTTATCTTTGTGTAGTAGTCAGAGCCTAAGAACATCAAGCAGCTAATGCCTGTCACCCATCCACAACAAAAACATAGGGTCTGTTTTGTCACTTCTGTTCTTTGCTTTATTGTTTTCCTTCTCTAATTTAAAAGTAATTTTATTTCTTTCTTATAATTTACAGAAATACAAGGAAAATATAAACTCAGTGAAAAAGGGTATATAATAAAAAGCAAATTTCCTCTTTACCTCAAAGACCCTTGGTCTCCCTTATCAGAGACATTCATTAGTATTTCATTGTAGTCGCAATTTACACTGCCCTCAGTACAATGAAATTAATCAGCTTTTCATATATTAACCACCATTTGGACATCCTCTCCTCTAAGTCATCTGTTCAAGACCCCTTGTCTACTTTTTTCATTGGGTTGTATGCTTTTTTTTTTAAACTGATTTGTAATCTTTATATTCAACACACAAGTCATCTGTCAGTTATATGCCTTCCAAATATTTTCTCCCACTTAGTGGCTTGCATTTTCATGCTTTAAAGGTAATTTCATGCTCTTAAAGGCAATTTTTACAAACCAAAGTTCTTAATTTTGAGTCCAGTTTAGTAATCTTTTAAAATGTCCTATCAGTGTTTCTTATGTCTTGTTTAACCCAAGAAATGTGCAAAGTTCACAAAAGAGGAGTTGGTCAGGGAACCAGGGAGGCAAAGACTTTCCCACAACCTGATTTGCAGTTTTAAAACTTGAGTATGAAGATTAGTATATACCCATAAAATTGTCAACATAAACACTGCCATAAACTCAACAATTACCTCTAAAGGTTTCCTCCTTCCTTTTTTAAAATAAGAACACTTAACATAAGGCCTACCATTTTAATACTTTTCTATTTCATTAATTACTATGTGTTTCTGTATTATTTCCTTCCTCCAAGATAATGAAGATATTTTCATATGTTATCTTTTAAAGAATTTGCTGTTTGCCTTTCATATTTAGATTTTAAAACCACCTGGAACTGATTTTTTTACGTATAGTATGAAGTAGAGATTCAGTATTTATATATTGCTATCTCATTGTCCCAGCACCATTTATTCAAATTTTCTGCAAAGCTACCTCTGTCATAAATCAAGTATCTCTACACATATAGATGTGTGTCTTGGCTCTCTTCTGTATCATTCTTATATTTGTCTAGATTTTTACCTTAGTTAACTGTATCTCAGTTACTAGAGCTTTATACTAGTAATTCTTATTGGCTGGTAGAGCAAATCATCATACTTTATGCTACATCTTAAAGAGTGTCTTGGTTATTCTCTGCTCTTTACACTTCAATAGAAATTCTAGAAAGAACATTAATTTTTACAGAAAGAAAAAATATTCATATTTTGCTTGGGGTATCAATTCAGCAAGAATGGATGGCTTTTACATATTGAGTGTTCTAATCTATGAACATGGTATGCTTTTCCTATATATATGTATATATGTATAGTTGTGCATCTTGTATACACTACACATATACCCTATACATTGTAGAATGGATGGAATAGCTGAAGAACCAGGTTTTAAGAAGGACAGGAGCTAAGGCAGCTCCAGGGATCTGGAGAGTGGGAAATAGTGTAGATTTTATATTATTCTTTTCAGAACTCAAATTCCAAAGAGTGACCGTCTGATTTATGTTAGGTGCCCACCTCTTGGTCAGCCCACCTCTTGTAGGGCAGACTGGCTTCTCGAAAACAAATTCAGAGGCTTTGGACAAGGTAATGGTTTGGGCAAGTGTGAGCCATCTAAAATGGGAGAATATGCCAACAATCAGAAATAAATAACTGAAGTTCCTCCTCAGGGATTCAGTATGACTTTTATGGATCTTTATGGGTCACTTCTTTCATTAAAAATGTTTAAAAATTATGTTTATGACTGTGCTGGTATAAAGACAAGTATAGTCCAGGCTGGATTGATTATTATATGTTCATTATTATTATGTCCTCTCTTTCTTCTGATCTTAAAAGAAAGTGTAATTAAAATATTTTTGTGGGTCCCAGATGTTGTGCCTAATGAGTCAGCTCTCCCTCTGCTCTTTTCTCTTCTTTTTCCTCACTGCTTCCCCACAAGGAAGACTGCTTTGGCATTTACCATTTCCGTGCATGTTGGCCCATCTTCTCAGGGCTAGCACCTGGGGACAATTTGCCTGAAGCTAGAATCATTGGGGAATTCCTTATTTAGCAGCTCTTAAATAGTGTGCAATGGGAGATCGTGTGTAAATACCCCAGTTCCTCACCCCTTCAAACAAAGACACATGCTCTTTATTGACTCCCAGAGGACCCAGGCAGGATTAACCTCTAGTCTCCTAAAGTGTAACTTGTTTGATAATGGACCTTTTATCCATTTCAGTTCATCACTCCTCTACCCGGTTTCCTAGGATCCCCTCCCAAATAAACCATTTATATTTGAATTCTTATTTCAGGGTCTATTACTGGGAGAACCCAAGCTAAGGACCTACTCCTTTGGTTACCTCTTATTTTGGGACAAAGCTCTCAAACATGCCACCTTGCAACCAAATTGGAGGGAATGATGCCTTCTCTACAGAAAGGAGAACAAATGCCAACGAATTATTTTCTTACATAGATGTTAGTTGGGAAGGGTAGGCACTCTTGTTTTAATTTCATATGAAAACTTAAGCAATGGCCAAAAAAATGGATGACTTAATTCAATCAAAGCCTGGGGAGATATTTCTTCCTGGTGGTTTGGCTGACTGAAACACTTAGTTTATATAGACCAACAACAGCAGGGCAAAGCACTTTTGAAATATAGAAGGTTATACAAAGACTAATATATATTAATTATCTGAGTTAGGTTTTCATTTGCTTTAATGTGGTGGATTTGGTCATGGGGAGAGCAGGTCTCACGACTGCCTCTCTGAATGAAACTTTAAAGGAATGCATATTTTTGGAGAACTATGTTTCTGCAACACACCCAGAGTTCTTGTAAAGATGTTTCGCTCATGCAAAACTTCACATGAAGAGCCATTATTTACTTTATGATCCAAGGCAGACTGCTTGGGACACTCTGGAAGAAAAGGATAGAGGGGGGGCACCTGTGTGGCTCAGTTAGTTAAGCATCCAACTTGTGATTTTGGCTCAGGTCATGATCTGGCATCTTGGGAGCAAGCCCCATGTCAGGCTCTATGCTCAGTGGGGAGTCTGCTTCAGATTCTCTTTCCCTCTCCCTCTGCCACTCCTCACCAACACACTCTCTCTCTTTCAAATAAATAAATACTTTTTTTTTAAAAGAAAAGAATCTAGAGGAATCATACACATTTTCATGGCATATTTACAGATAGAACTTTGGAACAAATATGCTTTATTCTTTCTTATGGCTTTACCCACATTGATACATCTGCAATATTCCTCTCCACAGTCCCCAGGGGGTCAGATCATACACAACATAATGATTAATAGTTTGATCTTCAAACTTAGAAAGATCTGGGTTGGAATCCTAGGTCTACCATTTATGTGTGAACTTGGGTTAGTTACTTAATCTTCCTACAGCATGGTTTCCTAATTTGTTGAATGAGAAATAATTATTAATAGGTTCATAGATCTATGAACATATGTTAGTATAAAAAATAATGCACAGGGGTTCCTGGGTGACACATTTGTTTAAGTGTCTGACTCTTGGTTTTGACTTATATCATTATCTTAGGGTCATGAGATGGAGTCTTGAGCCTCACCTTGGCTCTGTAATCAACTTGGAGTCGGCCTGAGATTCTCTCTCCCTCTCCCTCTGCTCCTCCCACTCATTCTCTCTCTTTCTTTCTTTCTCGAAATAAATAAATCTTTAAAAAAATTATGCACAGGGGCGCCTGGGTGGCTCAGTGGATTAAGCCGCTGCCTTCGGCTCAGGTCATGATCTCAGGGTCCTGGGATCGAGCCCCGCATCGGGCTCTCTGCTTGGCGGGGAGCCTGCTTCCTCCTCTCTCTCTCTCTCTGCCTGCCTCTCTCCCTACTTGTGATCTCTATCTGTCAAATAAATAAATAAAATCTTTAAAAAAAAAAAAAATTATGCACAAAAGTGCTTAGCATGTACAAAATACAGCATGTACTAATGTTCTTAGCCAAATTTCCCTTGAGTTTCTCTTCCCCTTGATAACCTTTCTAGATTATTCACAATGTCCTCAGGAAGGGCAAAGCTGCCCCTACTCAAGGCCAGGGTGGTCTTTGTGTAGATGCTCACCTGGTATAAGATTCTGAAGATGTAAGATCTTTCCCCACACCCATTTCTTGATCCCATGCTTCTGTCTCCTTGCCCACCTCATCAGAATGTCCAATCAGATATTCTGGGATTGAATGATAGTGTGGGATTTGGCCAGGTCAGGAGATACAGTCTTTGAATAACCACTGAAAGGATGATGACTGGTCACCTAAATGGCATTTGACGGCTTGTGCCACCTTTTCACCTTTGTGAAGGTGATGTAGTTTAGTGAGAGAGTAAGTAGAGGCCTGAAGAACAGGGAGGCTGGAAAAGTAAACTTCAGTTGGGGCCAGGAAGGATATAACTGACTCTCAAGATACCCAAAGCAATGAGGGCATATAAGGTAGAGAGCAGAGTAGACAGTGTTCAGGGTTATCCAAAGTCCAGTAGTGGGATGACCATAACAGGTGGCTGTGAATTTGGGCACCCTGAGGAGTCAACCCAGATGACCCAGGAGCTAAAAGTAATAACCACAGAAATAGTAACACATTCTTTTGGTCCTGTTTTATAGCTTGCAATGTGTTTTCGTACTGATTACCTCCACACCTCATAGAGGGCTAACTAGAGGCTGATCTATGTCATTGTCAACTGCAGCCATGTTTGTCTCCTTGGCAGAGATACCAAGGTAGAGCAAGCAGTTGGGAGTGAGGAGACCTGGGAGGGAGTCTCCACTGTGGCCATCTCATTTATGAGCTGAGTTACAGGGGCAAGCACACAGCCAACAGAATCTCAAAAGATTTATCCATAAAGTGAGAACACAATAATGTCTACCACAAAGCTGTGAGGAGACCCAAATGGGGCCAGTTATGTGAAATGCTTCATAAATTTGACAGAGCTGGGTAAATAATATGTTATTCAATTTGTGGCACTTAATCCAGGGTTTTGGATCTGTAACAAGGTGTTAATATTGAAGTTTCCACTGAGACAATGAGACACAATAGTGTGAAATTCCAAAGCCAGATCCTTCATGTAAAAATTACAAAGAAAATTGTCAAGAACTGGTTTCATGACTCCTGAATCTTCTCTCAGCCACTCGACCATACTCTGTACACAAAATGTACAAAAATAGTAGTGATAGAGGAGAAGGAGAGAGAATTTTGAAAGGGTGTGTGTTATTTATGTATTTAATTACTGAGAAAATAATTGCTATGCCAAGGGATTTCTCATTCCACCTTGGGGAAATGGTATGGAGTGCTACTTTGGCCTCAGATTTAGGGAGGGAGTTGTCATCAGACTACTCAGAAAGCTGAGACAAGGTAAGCTGCATTAGAAGTGTGGAAGGAGAGATCAGTGTCTTCCTGCATGGTGGACAGAGACAAAGGGATCCATGACTTCAGGGCTGAAGGGGCAGAACTGGATCCAGGTGTGCTTCCCTGGATTGGGTTTCCCTGAATTCATCTCTACAGAGGCCCCAGGAGTTGATGGGAAGGCTAGATCCGTGGGGGTTGTGGAAAGAGCCCAACCAACTCCTGGAACAGAGAGACATCTGTCTGGATAAGGGGAACGCCCAGTGAAGAATCAGCAGGAAACCTCCTTGGAGCCCACACAAGCTCCCTGAGAAAAACAGCTCCAAACATCTGCTGGAATTTGAGAGGACAGATCTGGTTCTGCTCTCAGCCAAGTAGGATTTTTCCTGCCCTTCTTTTCCTCTATTCTTCCCCTTGCAGGGTCCAGAATTGTATACCATGCTGGCCCTTGTACAATCTGATGGCTTTGTACTGTGAATATACCCTCTCTGAGACACTGCCTAACTGGAAAATCTGCTGCAGAACCGGTAGGATTCACCAACGTCCCAGGGTGAAAGATAGCCCAGGAAAATTCTACCTTTCCCTCTACCTCTTGGCAGGCAACCCCAAACAACTCTTGATGTGGGATCCCAATCAAGACCAGCTACATAATTTGTGGGGCCCAAGACAAGATGAAAAGGCAGAGATCATTGTTTGAGAATTATTAAGAAATTTGAGATAGCAAGAGTAGGGCATTAAATCAAGCCTACAGACCTTCCAAGTTGGAAGCCCTGTGTAACTGCAAGAGGTGCACACACATGGTGCTGGCTCTGACCCCAATTTCTGCCCTCCATTAGCAAGCACTAATAGAGGATTCTGGAGTCTGGATGCCATTCCAGCAGATCTTCCCTAGACTGCACCTTCGGAGTGTTTTGAACAAGCCTCAGCCTGCCATTCTCCTCTTCCTTCTCCAAGTGGGAAACTGAGGCATGGAGGATGATTAGGGCCAGCTGGAGCTCTAGGACTTCTCGCAGCAATGTGGCCAGGGTCTCTAGGCTGAAAGAAGTCTTTGAAAGAACCCAACCGGAGGAGTCAAGATGGCGGAGAAGTAGCAGGCTGAGACTACATCAGGTAGTAGGGGAT
The DNA here is from genome assembly GCF_922984935.1 of Meles meles. NCBI lineage: Eukaryota > Metazoa > Chordata > Mammalia > Carnivora > Mustelidae > Meles > Meles meles. The sequence goes on along the minus strand of NC_060069.1, from coordinate 29,232,841 downwards.
CAGCTCGATAGCTTATCTAAACATTGCAAACACCTACAAATCCAACGGGAGATCGAAGAGAAGAAGAACAGCAACTCTAGAAACAGAAAATCAACCACTTTCTGAAAGGTAGGACTGGCGGAGAAGTGAAACTAAAACGACAGGAAAATAGACCGCGGTGGGAGGGGCCTGCTCCCGGCAAGCGGCGGAGGAACGGAGCACAAAATCAGGACTTTTAAAAGTCTGTTCCACTGAGGGACATTGCTCCAGAGGCTAAACCAGGGTGAAGCCCACGCGGGGTCAGCGTGGCCCCAGGTCCCGCAGGGTCACAGAAGGATCGGGGGTGTCGGAGTGTCGCAGAGCTCGCAGGTATTAGAACGGAGAAGCCGGCTGCAGAGACAGAGCCAAGGACTGAACTCTCAGCTCGGGGTTACCTTGAACTGGTCACAGGCTGGGTGAGCTCGGAGCGCGGCTAGAGGCTGGGGATACGGGAGTGATTGGGTGCTGTCCTCTGGGGGCGCACTGAGGAGTGGGGCCCCAGGCTCTCGGCTCCTCCGGGCCGGAGACTAGGAGGCCGCCATTTTCATTCCCGTCCTCCGGAACTCTACGGAAAGCATTCAGGGAACAGAAGCTCCCAAAAGCGAACCCGAGCCGATTACTTAGTCCGGCTGGTAAGGGCGGTGCAATCCCGCCTCGGGCAAAGACACTTGAGAGTCAACTACAACAGGCCCCTCCCCCAGAAGATCAACAAAATATCCAGCCAGGACGAAGTTCATCTATCAAGGAAAGTAGGTTCAATTCCTAAGACGGAAGGGCAATTCCAGAGGAGGAGAAAGCAAAGCACGGAACTCATGGCTTTCTCCCCATGATTCTTTAGTCTTGCGGCTACTTCAATTTTTTTTTCTTTTTTCAATTTTTTTTCTTTTTTCTTTTTTCTTCTTCTGCTAAATTTTTTAAAACTTTTACCCTTTTCTTTTTTGACGTTTTTTGACTAGCTTATCTAAATATATATATTTTTTCTTTCTTTTTTATATTTTTTCTTTACTTGTTTTATTTTTTAAATTTTTTTCTTTTTTTTTCCTGAACCTCTTTTTATCCCCTTTCTCCCCCCCACAATTTGGGGTCTCTTCTCATTTGGTTACAGCGCATTTTTCTGGGGTCTTTGCCACCCTTTTAGTAGTTTATTTGCTCCTTTATATCCTCTTATCTGGACAAAATGACAAGGCAGAAAAAATCACCACAAACAAAAGAACAAGAGACAGTACTGAAGGCTAGGGACCTAATCAACACAGACATTGGTAATATGTCAGATCAAGAGTTCAGAATGACGATTCTGAACATTCTAGCCAGGCTCGAAAAAGGCATGGAAGATATTAGAGAAACCCTCTCTGGAGATATTAAAGCCCTTTCTGGAAAAATTAAAGAACTAAAATCTAACCAAGTTGAAATCAAAAAAGCTATTAATGAGGTGCAATCAAAAATGGAGTCTCTCACTGCTAGGATAAATGAGGTAGAAGAAAGAATTAGTGATATAGAAGACCAAATGACAGAGAATAAAGAAGCTGAACAAAAGAGGGACAAACAGCTACTGGACCATGAGGGGAGAATTCGAGAGATAAGTGACACCATAAGACGAAACAACATTAGAATAATTGGGATTCCAGAAGAAGAAGAAACAGAGAGGGGAGCAGAAGGTCTATTGGAGAGAATCATTGGAGAGAATTTCCCTAATATGGCAAAGGGAACAAGCATCAAAATCCAGGAGATGCAGAGAACCCCCCTCAAAGTCAACAAGAATAGGTCCACACCCCGTCACCTAATAGTAAAATTTACAAGTCTTAGTGACAAAGAGAAAATCCTGAAAGCAGCCCGAGAAAAGAAGTCTGTAACATACAATGGTAAAAATATTAGATTGGCGGCAGACTTATCCACAGAGACCTGGCAGGCCAGGAAGAGCTGGCATGATATATTCAGAGCACTAAACGAGAAAAACATGCAGCCAAGAATACTCTATCCAGCTAGGCTATCATTGAAAATAGAAGGAGAGATCAAAAGCATCCAGGACAAACAAAAACTGAAAGAATTTGCAAACACCAAACCAGCTCTACAGGAAATATTGAAAGGGGTCCTCTAAGCCAAGAGAGAGCCTAAAAGTAGTAGATCAGAAAGGTACAGAGACAATATACAGTAACAGTCACCTTACAGGCTAATAATGGCACTAAATTCATATCTCTCAATAGTTACCCTGAATGTTAATGGGCTAAATGCCCCAATCAAAAGACACAGGGTATCAGAATGGATAAAAAAATAAAACCCATCAGTATGTTGCCTACAAGAAACTCATTTTAGACTCAAAGACACCTCCAGATTTAAAGTGAGGGGGTGAAAAACAATTTACCATGCTAATGGGCATCAGAAGAAAGCTGGGGTGGCAATCCTTATATCAGATCAATTAGATTTCAAGCCAAAGACTATAATAAGAGATGAGGAAGGACACTATATCCTACTTAAAGGGTCTGTCCAACAAGAAGATCTAACAATTTTAAATATCTATGCCCCTAACGTGGGAGCAGCCAACTATATCAACCAATTAATAACAAAATCAAAGAAACACATCAATAATAATACAATAATAGTAGGGGACTTGAACACTCCCCTCACTGAAATGGACAGATCATCCAAGCAAAAGATCAACAAGGAAATAAAGGCCTTAAATGACACACTGGACCAGATGGACATCACAGATATATTCAGAACATTTCATCCCAAAGCAACAGAATACACATTCTTCTCTAGTGCACATGGAACCTTCTCCAGAATAGATCACATCCTGGGTCACAAATCAGGTCTCAACCGGTATCAAAAGATTAGGATCATTCCCTGCATATTTTCAGACCACAATGCTCTGAAGCTAGAACTCAATCACAAGAGGAAAGCTGGAAAGAACCCAAATACATGGAGACTAAACAGCATCCTTCTAAAGAATGAATGGGTCAACCAGGAAATTAAAGAAGAATTGAAAAAATTCATGGAAACAAATGATAATGAAAACACGACAGTTCAAAATCTGTGGGACACAGCAAAGGCAGTCCTGAGAGGAAAATATATAGCAGTACAAGCCTTTCTCAAGAAACAAGAAAGGTCTCAAGTACACAACCTAACCCTACACGTAAAGGAGCTGGAGAAAGAACAAGAAAGAAACCCTAAACCCAGCAGAAGAGAAATCATAAAGATCAGAGCAGAAATCAACGAAATAGAAACCAAAAAAACAATAGAAAAAATCAATGAAACTAGGAGCTGGTTCTTTGAAAGAATCAATAAGATTGATAAACCCCTGGCCAGACTCACCAAAAAGAAAAGAGAAAGGACCCAAATCAATAAAATCATGAATGAAAGAGGAGAGACCACAACTAACACCAAAGAAATACAGACAATTATAAGAACATACTATGAGCAACTCTACGCCAACAAATTTGACAATCTGGAAGAAATGGATGCATTCCTAGAGACATATAAACTACCACAACTGAACCAGGAAGAAATAGAAAACCTGAACAGGCCCATAACCAGTAAGGAGATTGAAACAGTCATCAAAAATCTCCAAACAAACAAAAGCCCAGGGCCAGACGGCTTCCCAGGGGAATTCTACCAAACATTTAAAGAAGAACTAATTCCTATTCTCCTGAAACTGTTCCAAAAAATAGAAATGGAAGGAAAACTTCCAAACTCATTTTATGAGGCCAGCATCACCTTGATCCCAAAACCAGACAAGGATCCCACCAAAAAAGAGAACTACAGACCAATATCCTTGATGAACACAGATGCAAAAATTCTCGCCAAAATACTAGCCAATAGGATTCAACAGTACATTAAAAGGATTATTCACCACGATCAAGTGGGATTTATTCCAGGGCTGCAGGGTTGGTTCAACATCCGCAAATCAATCAATGTGATAGAACACATTAATAAAAGAAAGAACAAGAACCATATGATACTCTCAATAGATGCTGAAAAAGCATTTGACAAAGTACAGCATCCCTTCCTGATCAAAACTCTTCAAAGTGTAGGGATAGAGGGCACATACCTCAATATTATCAAAGCTATCTATGAAAAACCCAATGCAAATATCATTCTCAATGGAGAAAAACTGAAAGCTTTTCCACTAAGGTCAGGAACACGGCAGGGATGTCATTATCACCACTGCTATTCAACATAGTACTAGAAATCCTAGCCTCAGCAATCAGACAACAAAAAGAAATTAAAGGCATCCAAATTGGTAAAGAAGAAGTCAAACTATCACTCTTCGCAGATGATATGATACTATATGTGGAAAACCCAAAAGACTCCACTCCAAAACTGCTAGAACTTGTCCAGGAATTCAGTAAAGTGTCAGGATATAAAATCAATGCACAGAAATCAGTTGCATTTCTGTACACCAACAACAAGACAGAAGAAAGAGAAATTAAGGAGTCAATCCCATTTACAATTGTACCCAAAACTATAAGATAGCTAGGACTAAACCTAACTAAAGAGGCTAAGAATCTATACACAGAAAATTATAAAGTACTCATGAAAGAAATTGAGGAAGACACAAAGAAATGGAAAAATGTTCCATGCTCCTGGATTGGAAGAATAAATATTGTGAAAATGTCCATGCTACCTAAAGCAATCTACACATTTAATGTAATCCTTATCAAAATACCATCCATTTTTTTCAAAGAAATGGAACAAATAATCCTAAAATTTATATGGAACCAGAAAAGACCTCGAATAGCCAAAGGAATATTGAAGAACAAAGCCAAAGTTGGTGGCATCACAATTCCGGACTTCAAGCTCTATTACAAAGCTGTCATCATCAAGACAGCATGGTACTGGCACAAAAACAGACACATAGATCAGTGGAACAGAATAGAGAGTCCAGAAATCGACCCTCAACTCTATGGTCAACTAATCTTCGACAAAGCAGGAAAGAATGTCCAATGGAAAAAAGACAGCCTCTTCAATAAATGGTGCTGGGAATATTGGACAGCCACATGCAGAAAAATGAAATTGGACCACTTCCTTACACCACACACGAAAATAGACTCCAAATGGATGAAGGACCTCAATGTGAGAAAGGAATCCATCAAAATCCTTGAGGAGAACGCAGGCAGCAACCTCTTCGACCTCAGCCGTAGCAACATCTTCCTAGGAACAACGGCAAAGGCAAGGGAAGCAAGGGCAAAAATGAACTATTGGGATTTCATCAAGATCAAAAGCTTTTGCACAGCAAAGGAAACAGTTAACAAAACCAAAAGACAACTGACAGAATGGGAGAAGATATTTGCAAACGACATATCAGATAAAGGGCTAGTATCCAAAATCTATAAGGAACTTAGCAAACTCAACACCCAAAGAACAAACAATCCAATCAAGAAATGGGCAGAGGACATGAACAGACATTTCTGCAAAGAAGACATCCAGATGGCCAACAGACACATGAAAAAGTGCTCCACGTCACTCGGCATCAGGGAAGTACAAATCAAAACCACAATGAGATACCACCTCACACCAGTCAGAATGGCTAAAATTAACAAGTCAGGAAATGACAGATGCTGGCGAGGATGCGGAGAAAGGGGAACCCTCCTCCACTGTTGGTGGGAATGCAAGCTGGTGCAACCACTCTGGAAAACAGCATGGAGGTTCCTCAAAATGTTGAAAATAGAACTACCCTATGACCCAGCAATTGCACTACTGGGTATTTACTCTAAAGATACAAACATAGTGATCCGAAGGGGCACGTGTACTCGAATGTTTATAGCAGCAATGTCTACAATAGCCAAACTATGGAAAGAACCTAGATGTCCATCAACAGATGAATGCATAAAGAAGAGGTGGTATATATACACAATGGAATACTATGCAGCCATCAAAAGAAATGAAATCATGCCATTTGCGACGACGTGGATGGAACTAGAGCGTATCATGCTTAGTGAAATAAGTCAATCGGAGAAAGACAACTATCATGTGATCTCCCCGATATGAGGACATGGAGAAGCAACATGGGGGGGTAGGGGGATAGGAGAAGAATAAATGAAACAAGATGGGATTGGGAGGGAGACAAACCATAAATGACTCTTAATCTCACAAAACAAACTGGGGGTTGCTGGGGGGAGGTGGGATTGGGAGAGGGGGAGGGGGCTATGGACATTGGGGAGGGTATGTGCTATCGTGAGTGCTGTGAAGTGTGCTGGCGATTCACAGACCTGTACCCCTGGGGATAAAAATACATTATATGTTTATTAAAAAAAAAAATTTGGAAGGGGAGGCGAACCCTAAGAGACTATGGACTCTGAAAAACAACCTGAGGGTTTTGAAGTGTCAGGGGTGGGAGGTTGGGGGAACAGGTGGTGGGTAATAGGGAGGGCACGTTTTGCATGGAGCACTGGGTGTTGTGCAAAAACAATGAATACTGTTATGCTGAAAAAATAAATAAAATGAAAAAAAAAAATAAATGAAAAAACCCAACCTCTGTGTAAGCTCAATGTTGGCTGGGACTTTCACCTTCAGTCATGAGAGCTGCAGAGTGGCCCTCAGCTCACAATAGCAAGGGCTGGCCAAAAGCCCTTTGGGATTTTGTGGGGCTGGTTGTTAGAATCCTGACCAGATTCTTCTAGGAGGCAGCGTTATCCCCCCAGGAGCCAAGACTCTCCTGAGAGGCTGAAGAATAGCAAGATCAAAAGAAAAGAATAATTAGCAGAAGGAGGTGTAAGCCTGATCAAGGGGCCCCCTGCAGGGTTCTCAATCCTTTAACTACATGGGTTCACTGGCAGGATCCAGCTCAGGGGACACGGTGAGATTAGAAATGCTATCTATGTCCTAGCAGCAACCCAAGCAGAAGAAACGTTCTTGTGGCCATGCTCCTTCTTGGCACTTGCACTCCTCCATTGTCTAGGAAATATGGCCTATTACAATGAGGAAGACCACATAATATACCCAAATGAATGCTTGTACTGGTCTAATAAGTGCCTTTCTCCACATTAGCAAGCTCTCTGAGGGCATGGATGGTGCCCAGCCGTCTACTTGTGTGCCAGAGTGTAGGAAACATGCTTCAACATATTTGTTGAATAAATGAATAGCTCCAAAAGAGAAAAGTGAATGAAAAAATTTCACAGTGGGTTTGAGTCAGGTCTCCTGATAAGGTCTGGTTGTATCTCCATTTGTCATAGGTTACCTTCCCCACAAGCAAAGCCTGAAAAGACGTTGGAGTGCACATGGTTTGCTGAGGGAATTCTCTCAGGGGAAGGGGAATGAGGGCGGGAATCCAGATGGAAAAGAGGACAGAGCAAGGATGGGGTCTCAGCTGGAGACTGCTTGGGCTTGGCCTGATCTCGTGGGGAGTCAGGAACATGAATTGTACAATAGGCTTGTCTCACTAGAGGTAAGGGGCTGGCCTTTTGCACCTCTATGCCGGCCAGTCAAAGCTGCCTGCTGCCTTTGGTGGGGGAGATGTATAACCTCTATAGGCAATTCTCTGGAGAAGCAGTTGTGACCCCTTAGTCGACGAAACTCACAGCAACGGAGGGGGGCGTCAACAAACCATCTCCATCTGATCACCCATTTCTTAGACCCTCCCCCAAAAGGCGCCTGAGAAGGTGGACACCAAGATTTAGATTCTCAGAATATGAGAAAGCTAGGCTTTGGTCTGCAAGCCTAAGCCATGTTCACGGCCTTAGGGGTATCTGGTACTTTCCCAGTGATCACAAAAGGGATGCTTTGTTTTCCCTTTGGCTGCCAGTGTTCTTGAACACAGAAGACTCTGTCCGGGACCCTGGAGGGCAAATGCAGGGACTTGGAGAATGACCAAAACCTTGCCCTCACTCTCTGCTAGACACTGCTTATGTGGAAAGCGAGAGGGTTGTATACAGGAAGCAGTCAAAATGACTCACAGCCACAGTGGACTGTTGCCAATGATGGGCATCAGCTCCCACAGCCCCTGCTAAAAACTCTCCCCCTGACTTTGAGTGGCATTTGGATGAAAGTCCAAACTCTGCACCCCATGGGCAAACCTCGCCTCACCTGGTCCCTCCCCACCTCTCTGGGCTCATCTCCTCTTGCTTGCCCTCTTTCGTGCTCCAGCAGCCTAGCATCTCTTCTGCTCCACAGATGGCCAGATCTCATTGCTGCCTTGGGGTCTCGGTGTTTGCTCTGCCCTTCATGTCGAGTGTTTTCTCCCTCATCATCTCTCTAGAGAAGCCAGTGTTGGTCACTCTGTCCAATGAATTCTACACCCCTAAATTACCATTACCATTACCACCTGACCCATAACCCCCTGTTATCTTTATTGCCTGGTTATTACACTCTCCCCCTTTGCAAATGCAAGCTCCAAGAGAACACAGATCTCAACTAACTTACTCATGGCTGTGACTCCAGCAACCACACATAGTAAAGTCAGGGAAGGGAGCTATTTGAGAATGAAGGAGAAAGAATCATACAGTATATCTGGTAGAAGTCGAGTTTGATGTTCCAGTGAAATATGTGGATGGAAATGCCCAGGAGACAGCTGGAGATGCCTGGGTAGACCCAAGGGAGAGTCTGAGCCTGGGATATATATTTTGGAGTCCTTCCCATAGAGCTAATAGCTTAAGTCCTGGGTGTGGATGAGAAGCTAAGAGCAGAGCCTTAGGCAACACCTACTTTCTGAATATTTGTTTCATCACTGCCTAGAATGCTCCTCCACCTGCCACTAAGCACCTCTGTCTCAAAGCTAAAGCTGCAGCTTGAGAATTCCTTTCCTCCTTCCCCCTGTTTATAATCCTTGCCCTGTTGCAAATGTGGAATAGCAACAGCAGCCCTTCTGAAAGCAGCCCTCCCCCTCCTGGCAGCTGACAGGAGGCTCTCCGGTCAGGCTGGTGCTCTGCATATGGAGGTTCAATTACTGTCAATGGGAAGCCCATCTGTGGGGCGAGGGCAGAATACACAGTGGAGATTGGTACACCAGATAGTAGCCCCGGATCAAAGAGGAACCCAGAGTTTGTGAAGCCCTTTCATCCTTCCTGATGAAAGGTGATACGCAAAGGCAAATTATCATGATTATTTCATTGGGTATCAATTGGAGATGGGCTATATAGCTCACTAATATGGACAATAGCTAGCAGGCTGCAAGGATGTTTCTATAATATATACAGACAGGCTGTACACAATCAAATGTGTGTGTGTACGTGTGTGTGTGTGTGTGTTTGTGTCAATAACATCACCGAGCACTCTTTATTGTCAAAGAAGCCCTAGAGAGAATCACAGACTTGAACTCGCTGAATCCTATAGATAAAGACATACCATGAAATATACATGTTTTATAAATGTGTATAGAAAAGCCATAAAGCAGGGGGTAAAGGAAACAGTAAGGACATTTGGATTTGTCAGCGTCTCTCCAGAGAGAGCCCTGAGGATATACCATTCTTAGAATAAAGCTTTCATTTCACAGTGCATCAGTGGGAAAATTAACAAGCTCCCTTCGTCCTGTTCCATAATTCATTCTCTTTGTTTTAGATATTGAGCTGAGCTGGGTGACTTAAAACCATGTAAAATAGCTTTAAATACAGATCTGGGCCTGGCAGTTTTGCCTTGCCTGTGATGGAAGACCAACTTGTCCCATCATTAGGGAGATGGACATCATGTCACTTTGTCATTCAAATTCCATTTCTATTTAACTTCATGTCCTTCACTGGTGTCAGCTGGGGTACTGCGAAGGATGTGGTTTCTGGGCTGAACATTTTCCTGCCATTCCTGGATTCATACTGTGGCTGGATTTAGAGGTCCTTAGCTTGGAGTGAGGATAAGACACAATGTAAGTGGAGTGGGGGAGGGGAAAGCTTTCTTAGGCCCTGTGTTTACCTGACCTTGCACACAGCTTCTTCTTCCTCGGGGAGAAGCTGACTGCTGTTTTTGGCAGCTCTTCACACCGAGGAAAAGTGGAAGGCCACAGGAAGGTGACAGCTGAGGCAAGGCTATAACAGCATGTCCCGAGGGTGGGTCATTCACTGGGCTGACAATCCAGTTGATGCTTGTTGGGTTGGGGCCTTGCACTAATTTGGGTGCTGACATCGTGGTGACAGGAGCAGAGGGAAAGTGAGCTGGAGAGCTGAGATGGGAAACCTGAAAAGACTCCCCTAAGTGATGGTTGACTTGTTTCGTGACATCATACCCCCAAGGCACAGGAATGCTGAAGTGTCAGTCAGACGGGCTGGGTACATTTCTATTTAGGACATGGTGGCAACAGTGGCTTACAGACTCAGCCCCGTGGCTTCATCATCACAAGGCTTTGTCCAGCTGGGTCTGGATGTCCACTAGTCTAGATTCTATCTTCCCTGCCTACATTTTTGTTCCAGCAAAAATAAAGGGCAGAAGAGGTACAACTCACAGGTGGTTCCTCTCAAAGGACATATCAGATTCTTGAAAAGAGCATCACTGGTTTAAGTGGGTTAGATGTCATGACTCAACAGCTTCACCTTGATTCTTTAATCTCATATCTGAAGCTCAAGACCTAGCCAGGTTACCTGGGACAGCACCATCATGGTACCAGCAGGGCTTCTCTTCTGGAAGGTTGAATAACCTGTGGCACCATTTCACACTCAGTTCGAGACTCTGAACACAATCTGTAAGTGTGAGCTAATGTTACAAGATCAATCAAGGTCATGCCAGGGAAATTTTGTCTCTGGAAAGAGAGCCGCAATGACCAGGCCACTTCAAAGCCCCATGAATGCCAAGAACCCTTAAGAAGAAAGAGTCACCTCTAAATTAGTTAGAGGATGAAGAGACAAAAGATTACTACAGACCTTAGACTAAGAAGCGTGGGAGTGAGTTTTACCTCCATTTCCAGCAACTGCCACATTCACACAGTCCCTTTCAAAAATGCCGGTGGCATCGAAGAAGAGACAGCTGCCTCCCCAGCCCCTCATTCATCACCTGCTTGTTGCCCTAGGACTGAGAAGACAAATCCAGATCAAATTCCCTGGCAGCTGGGAGAGCCATAAGATAAGGAAAGGGAACTCAGGGGTTCAGTAGAGTAGCAAAGATCAAACTGTGTATTAAATTTTCTAGGAACTAAAACCTTGCTCCCTCTGTGAACCTAGGGGAGGCACCTCAAATACATTAGCACCAAACAGGCTTTCTTGGGGCAACAATGCTTTCAGCTTCTACAAGAAGAATTAAGACAACAGAGCACTGACAGAGCAGTCCATTGTCACGGAGCCAGAGATGGTAGAAAAATGAAGTCAATGGGTAAAGATAAACCTTGTAGCAGAGGTGAGGGGCAAACGAGAGAAGCTTTGAGCACGAGAAAAAACACTAGACTAAGCAAGAGGTATGGGTTCTTGTCCTCTCTCTCTCTTTTTCTCTGCTCTCTCCCCACTTTGAAAATTCACTCAAATCTATCAGGAATTTAGATTTTTGTATAATGGTGAGGTAGGGGTCTCTTCAAGTTCAGATACCTCTGGCTTGAAGCTTTTTAAATTTTATTACCAAAGTTTTCACAAGCATTCCGTCTGATGGCTGACTCTTTTGACTACTTTATTTTCCTCAGCGACATCTCAAGTTTTGGCTACAAAAAAAAAAAACAAACAAACAAACAAAAAAAAAACAAAACCCAAAAGGTGTGGCTAAAGCTTTAATTTTCTTCATACAAATCTACCAGTTTTGTTTGAGAAGTTGCATCCAGACATGAGCTCTCAAAATAGTGACCTGAGGAAATTTCGGGAGGTGATAGAACTGTTCTGTATCTTAGTTATCATTACACAAGTCACTGCAATCATTAAAAATCACAGAACTAAATACATCAAAAAAAGTAAATTTTATTGTTTTACATTTTAAAAATGTAAAGACAAAAATTGTCAGTGATGCTCTAATATTAAGTCAAGCAAACTTCTTAATGATTGATGAGCTGTCTTAATTCACCCAGAAAGCAAAAAGAAGAAGAAGAAGATGATGATGATGATGATGATGGTAGGTGTGGTAGAGTGATCACATCAATGACCTCAGTTCTGCACCCCTTCCGATGACCTCCTACTCTCTCTGCATCCACCACATGACTTGCTTTATCCAATAGGATGTTAGTAGACGACACTCAAGAAGATCCTTGAAAGAGCACTTACATGTTTCCATTTGCATTTCTGTTCTTGCCTTCTGTCACCACCATGACAACATGCCCCAGCTAGTCTGTAGGAGATGGGACACAAACATGGGAGCAGAGCTGAATCATCAGTCATTCCAGCCAAGATGGCCCATAGTCAGACAATTACCAGATACGTAAGTGAGTTCTGAAACCAGAGCTGCTTGGCCAGTTCAGCCTAAATCATCAGCAAATGGACCCATAAATAGATGCTTATTATTTAGGACTTTGAGACTGTCTGTTATACAGCGTTATGGTGACCATGGTAACCGATACAAAAGTAAGGAATTATGAACCATAAGAAAGAGGCATCTGAACCAAGAAATGAGTTAACTTTGGGGAGGTGGGAAACTATGGGATTTGGGCATACTTTTCTAAAAGTGCCCTTTTCTTTGTTTCTTTATAGGAATAATACTGTGCAGGAAGATGAGAGCGAGATTGGAGTGGAACCAATCCAGGGATGTGTCACCCCGTGATCAGCGCCTGATAGTGAGGATCTCTCCATGAATCTTGGAATTTGAATCCATGGATTCAAGCATATACAGCCTCAGATGAATGCCACCAAATGATTGTAATAAAAATAGAGCAGTGCTTTTGTAGTCTTCCATGTATCCATGTATGTATAGATTATGTTTGTTTGCCTCCTTACTATCTGAAAGCTCTGCCAGACTCTAAGGTCTATGAGGATAGAGACCAATTCTGTCTTGTTCATGACTGTATGGCTCATGCCTAGCATGGTGCAAGGGGTAGAGTAATTATCTCATAATCATTTACCAAATAAATGAATGAATACTAAATGAGCAAATGAAATAAATGCCTCTAGGAGCAAGACAGAGTCTGGTTGGGGACTAGCGCTTTGGCTCCCAGCATGGGCACCCCAGATGTAGCATGTGGGCCAGTGGGTGATTTCCTGTCACATTCACAGCTGCTATCTTTATCTGGCTCAGGGATGGGTCTGGGCCATGTAGTCATGTTAGGGCTACAGAAGACAGTGGCACAAACACACATGTAAAGCGGCAAAGGGCTAAAAATATTAGTCTACAAATGTTAATTCATTCTTTAAGCATTACCCAAAACCCTTGTCTGTGCACAGCTCGAAGAGAATATGGTTTTTTTTCCCTTCCTCTAACCTGTCTGTTCCACCTTACCATCCACATGCTAGCTAACAAATGATGAAGAGGGGCTTCCCAGAAACTTTCCAGAATTTCCATTGCCAAGATCCTTCTTGTCTTATTTCCACTCCTTTTCTCTATCTGCCATCTTGGTCCCTGCTCCTGTATCTGGGACTTGTGACCCTGCATTGAACTTGATCACTCCCCAACAGTATCTTCAGCCTGATCTCAGGGGTGAAACTGGCTGGAGCTGCCAGTGTGGTCCACCAGGGCTCAGAAGTGTTGCCTATACTCTGGCCAGTTCAGGAGACACCCAACTCTGCTTCCTCCAGACCCTGAGTTCCAGCAGCTCTGGCCTAACCAGAGCTTCTTGTTTCCTTCTTGTTGCTTTCTTCTTTCCTTCTTGTCCCTTTCCTCTGCCCCCCTGCCCCATTGTTCTCCCTTCCCTACCCATTCTTCATTTAAAAAAATAAGGGTGGGGCGCCTGGGTGGCTCAGTGGGTTAATGCCTCTGCCTTCGGCTCAGGTCATGATCCCAGGGTCCTGGGATCGAGCCCCACATCGGGCTCTCTGCTCAGCGAAGAACCTGCTTCCCTTCCTCTCTCTCTGCCTGCCTCTCTGCCTACTTGTGATCTCTGTCTGTCAAATAAATAAACAAAATCTTTTTAAAAAATCTGTTAAAAAAATAAGGGCAAAAATCAATGGAAAACCTAAAGCTTTCCAATATATAGTGTCTTTGTTTTATTAATTAATTAATTAATTTCACATTTATCTGGCAGTAAGAATAGCTTTGAAGCCTAATTTTTCTCCCTTAATTGATCTTAAGCCCTGGGTCTCCAATCCTTTTCAGGTTGGATTTGAATAAACTGGGAGAAAGCAAGACAATATGAGTGACCTAGACTTAATTAAATTGAAATAATTAAACATCAAGCATTGGCAAAGCCTTATTTTGTGGTCAGAGGACAATTGCCAGAGCCAGAGGGGCATTCGATAGCGGGAGACCTAAAGTGACCACAGGGGAAATGATCTTGGGTCATCAGACTCTGTTTGGCAACCAGCAGCCTGGATGACGTCCCTTGTCCTGCCCATCATCAAGGAGGTCTCACCCTCTTATACCACCCCACCTCTGCAGGGCTGAGCACAGGCACTTGATAAGAGGCCTTCAAAGATAACTTTGGCAAGATGCAATATGACAGAGTCCTTATATTTCAGGGGACGTGAGCTCCTCCTGAGTTTTCAATATTTCACAGATCTAAGCAATCGCACTGAGATGCCAAAAGAACAGAGCAGCAGAAATAGAATTGGTGAATTGTAACCAAGACAGAAGGTCTCTATACTTTGAATACAAGATATCGAACAACTTCTGCGTTTAGCACCTCAGCTCAGACACTAGAAAATGGGCAATCCGATGTGGGTTTGTTTAGACCAATGTGGAAGGAAGCTCTTCAGGGACTGTTGAAGGAAGTGAGAGGAGCATGGAACCGGACAATAGGAGAAGAGGAGGTCCCAGAGCAGACACTTGTCCTTAGCCTCCCCTCTCAAAAGGTTGCAGCATTCCTTAGGAAGGAGGGATGGGGAGTAGCCACTAGAATCCCAGGAGAGGTAACCTACATATATTTTATAATTACATTTTAATTAGGGCACAATTAGTTTAATATGTACATTTTACTTTATTTTTAAATATGTGCATTTTAAATAGAACTTTCTGGAGTGATCCTTTACTGACTCCCAGTTAGTGCTGCCAACTGTAGGAAGTTCAAGCACAGTGGGTGGTCAGGTCAGGGAGGTACTTTGGAAGCAGACAGTATCTTACAGCACTTTTTTCAAAGATTTTTTTACTTATTTATTAGAGGGGGGGAGAGAGAGAGAGAGAGAGAGAGAATGAGTGGGGGGAGGGGCAGAGGGAGAAGCAGACTCCCCGCTGAGTAGGGAGCCTAATGCAGGGGCTTGATCAGAGCATGACCTGAGCCAAAGGCAGCCACTCAACTGACTGAGCCACCCAGGAGCCCATCTTACAGTCTTCGTGATGCCATCTCAAGGTAGCAACTTTCTAGAACACTTGTGGACACGGCCCACTCTGCTCAGGATACTAAATCTCAAGGATTAGTTTGCTGAAAATGCTAACCTCATTTTCCAGGGAATTTGACTTTGCGTCACAAAGGGTGCTAAGATTGGAGCCCCATGCCAGGGTGAGAAAGGCCGGAGTGCCAGGCCTTTGCCTGAAGGGCAAGGTCTCTGGAGGCCACCGCACATTCCACAGGGCAGAGTCAGAGCCCTTGCCTGGGGAGGGGTCTCCTGAGCCATGGCCCTTGCTGGAACTTGAAAGCCCCACCCCCCATTCAGCATGTGCCTCCCCTCCTCCATCTTTTAGTCACCAGGCATCTAGAAAAGCTCTCCCCTTGTTTTATCTGGCAGAACCTTGGGACAATAATTGGACTAGGTTCAACTGGCCAGGAAACCAAAGCCCGCAGAAAAATGCCTCATGACTCCTGCCAACCCCTGCTCCCTGCCAGTCCCAGTGCCGGACAAACAGCCCTGCCAGCGTTTGGATTTGAGAAGGGAAGTACATTCCGTATGTGGAAGCCACATAATGGAAGTTATGTACTTTTGGGGGACTGAGTGGACCAGTGCCACGGCTGCTCCCATTATGTGGCTCATGAAAGGGTTTTACCTTCTGGACTGGAAGGGAGTTGGTCTGTCTGCAACAAAGGCGTTCGCCTCTGTGGCTTTCTGAAAAAAGAATGTGTGTGCTTGTCAAAACAGAACTTTCCTGCGTACTTGGAAGAGTAGGCCTGACTGCCTGCCAGAAAGGAGCAAGGCTCAGTCTGGTTAAAAAGGGAGAAAAATTCCACTGAGCAGGCCCGTTAGCCACTGCTCAGGACAGCCTTCCTCTCTCATAAAGACATTTGTTCACTGTGCACGGCTGCCTTCCCTCGCAACTTCCTGCCAGGGCGGTTCGATGCAGCATGGAAGGTCGGGAGCTGGCGAAGTCACGGGGGTGAGTGTTTTCCTATCATGGAAAGGTAAATAAAACTTTTCTCCATGGTGGAC
Organism: Meles meles; assembly: GCF_922984935.1. Classification (NCBI taxonomy): domain Eukaryota; kingdom Metazoa; phylum Chordata; class Mammalia; order Carnivora; family Mustelidae; genus Meles; species Meles meles. The sequence goes on along the minus strand of NC_060069.1, from coordinate 29,216,555 downwards.
GCGAGTCCCAAGGCTCACAGAATTATGAGTATTTTGTTAGTAGATACTCTCACTTTGCTTTTCCAATCACTTTTTCCCTCCAAAGTTGGCTGCTGTTTTCCCTGTGATAGTGGAAAAACAGAGACACAAAGGTAGCTTGGTCCTGGACCTGGAGGAGGGCCCTGAAAACCCTCTTGGGGATTAATCAGCTGATTGTGATAGCGTGGCTCTCCTCCAGAAGTCTGCTCTGGATTCGACCTCCCAATGCAGACCTGAGAATGCACTCAACCACAGCAAAGTTCAGGCAGGGTACAAATTAGGTGGGACTCTACAAGTACAATAAACACCACCAGTTTCTTCTGCAGAGGTAATCTAATCTGGGTGTGAGTGGCAAATACTTCCTTCCAGCGCCTGACAGACCCTTTTCCTTGGTGGCCCCAGATTCCCAAGGAAATTTTCATAGAACTCAAAAGTTCACCTATCTCCTTGTAAATGGATCATGTCTCCATATCTGCACAATAGATTATTTGAGGATATGTGTGGATTCTAAGCCCCGATGGTGAGAATTGGATCCATTTAATTTGAGTGATTGGTTGCCTTTCCCTAACAAATGAAAATGACCTCCCTGGTTCCTAGGTAGGAAAGAAAGAATACAGGCAGAGCCTGGGTTAATTTCACAGTTGCCTTGTTTTTGTGGTTGCAGAAGCATTATGCTTTAAGATACCACAGCCCTCAAGTACCTGCCTGAATTTCTGGAGACACCAACAAAAGTCTTTGCAGGATGAAGGACATTTGGGGATCTAGTTCCTAAAACTATAGTTGTGAGCTCCAGGACAATAATAAAGTATTACCGCAGATAGTAATTGTTGTTAACTTATGCAAGCCTGTTTAGATGTTAGTGGGACGTTTTGTTAACTGATGCATGTAAAGTTACAAATTATTTATTGCTATCAATAGCTTACATCTATGACCGTGGTTGCTTTGTTATTAAGACCATGCCTGACTCCCCGGGACTCTGAGAATGAGTGTGTAACACAAGCACCTGGTTGGACGCCATGCACCATTCCATTCCAACCAGAACTTCATCATTGTTTGAGGGGTTAAAAATCAACAGCAAGGTATAATGATAAATGTGGACAATAAATGAAACTTCAGGAATAGTCCCCTCGGTTACACTGGCTGATCTCCAGAGAGTTCACCTGTTGGGTGTGCTCTGTGGTTCCTGATGATCCGGGCTAATATCTAAAGCCAGTGGTAAGACCTTAAAAGTGGGATCAAACTGTAATTCAAGAAAAGGATACTAAGTTTAAGAAAAATGAGGGGCACCTGAGTAGCTCAGTCAGTAGAGCATAAGCAGAGGGTGCGCCTCTTGATCTCCAGGATGTGGGCTGGAGACCCACGCTGGGTGTGGAGATTACATAAAAATAAAATCTTTAGGCATGCCTGGGTGGTTCAGTTGGTTAAATGTCTGCCTTCAGCTCAGGTGATAGTCCTAGGGTACTGGGATAGGGCTCTCTGCTCAGCCTGCTTCTCCCTCTGCCTGCCACACCCTCTGCTTGTGCTCTCTCTTTCTGTCAAATAAATGAATAAAATCTTCAAAAAAAAATGAAGTCTTTATAAAACAAACAACAGCTTGCATTTAATAAGGATCTGCACTAAGAAGTTGCCATGAACATTATGTGTTTGCTCATGTGATGCAACTGGAAGTATAAAATACTCCCTAAGAAGTATTCTTGCCAAAAAGAGTTAAACCTGGCTTTAATCAAGCATTTGGATATAACTACTGCTATACAGGAAACTCAGGAGATAGAAGAACATGCTAAAAAACACTATGAGGGAGAAGTCCAGAAAATGGGAAATTCTATGGGACAAAGGCCTTGATTCCTTGAATATACAAATGACTTCAAAAACACTGGAGAGAGAAACTATTATAGATTAAAGGAAACTTAGGAAATATATTTTAATAAAACAATGTGTGGGTCCATTTTGGATCCTGATTTTATCAAACCAATTGTAAAAGTTTTTGGAGAGACTCTGGAAAATTTTTTTTTTTTTTTAAAGATTTTATTTATTCATTTGACAGAGAGATCACAAGTAGATAGAGAGGCAGGCAGAGAGAGAGAGGGAAGCAGGCTTCCTGCCGAGCAGAGAGCCCAATGCGGGACTCGATCCCAAGACCCCGAGATCATGACCTGAGCCGAAGGCAGCGGCTTAACCCACTGAGCCACCCAGGCGCCCCGACTCTGGAAAATTTGAATGAAGACAGGATATTAGATACTCTGGGTTGGTGATAATGCACTAAGGATACTTTAAAAAACAAAAGTGTTTATCTGCATGCGTGTGTGTGTGTATTGCTTTGAGTTACCTTAGCAAAAAAAAATTGGATATAGTTGAAACAAGATTAGCAAAATGCTGATAAGTGTTGATGTCTGAGTAATGTGTCCATGAAATTTCAGCATATTATTCTCTCGATTTTGTTGTACATCAGAAATCTCTGGACTATATTTCCAAATAAATGAAAAGAAAGCGATGGAGAGATGCAGTTTTCCAGAGAAAGAATCTTGAAAACTTGCTGCTGCCTTACTTTGTGGTGGGTGCGGGGTAGTTCAAAGCAGCATAGTGAGCTTAAATGTTGAGGTGGATGGGGGTTGTCAGTACAGCTGGCGGCTGGGCAAGTCGTACTGAAGGTGGCCCATAGGCTGATCATGGTCTAAAGACTGAGATCATTAAGTCGTTCTCTCTACCCACTTATCAGTCTCTCTTCCATTCATCCTCAAACACATATGGAATATCCAGTATAACATTTCCTGGAAAAACAGAAGGAACACAGCATATGCCCTGCTCTTAATGAGTGGACACACCAACACAGAGAGGATTAGAGAATTGGTTGAACAGTATAAACCCTGAAGCATCCTTGGCCACTTAAACCACCAATCTTCCAGGATAGATCAGTGGAAAATTATGGTGGTCACATGATGTTGTGAGGCTGGAAGGATCAGCAGTCTTCAGAAGGTCTAAGGATTTTGGCTATAGATAGATGTTTGGTAATGCTGGTCAGGAAGTCCCTCATAGAGGCCTTTCTGATTTGTTAGCCAGGACCCTGGGCTTTGCTGCCCAGTACTTGGGATAGGTGGCTAATCCAAGCATGGGGTTTGCTGAGCTATAGCTCCTTGGCCCTAGGCACTTCCTTGATGGACTTCCGTCACTGGCCCTGGGACCGTATAATTTGGACAGCCTCCAGGAGGCATATGGCCTATGCATGCTGGAAGCTGCCTTTCCTGGTGACATTGCCCCATACTCCCAGTGGGCCAAGTACATTTGAATAAGTATTCACATTGGCTCTTGGGAATAACCATTCTCCCATTCTCTTAACTCTGTGCCCTGCTCCCTTCCTGCCTCCTTTCCTGTCATGTACAACAGACCCAGCAAGACCATCCCTCACTTTGCTGCTCTCCCAAGAACCCACGATCACCTGCAGCGCAGCATATTATTCTGTTTCCCACCCCTCTTCCATACCTGTTTTGTTTGAAGAACTCCAAACGATTGTCTAGGCTAATTGCAAAAGATATTTTAATGAGAACAAGTCTCTGGTGAAAGAAAAGCCATGGTTAGAGAATGCTTTGTTCAGACACAATCTTGTTTCTGAAAAGTATGCACAGTGCCTCTAACTGCTTATCAAACAGTTCCAAGTATAGGTCTTACCTTTTGAATTGCTGGCTTTCAAAGTGGCCTCCCTGGCATCCTAGGTCTCTGCAGAGGTGCTTGAGGGGCCAACCCTGGCTATGGAAGAGGGATAGGAAGAAGACATCTGAGCTTGCAGGGTCCCACGGCCTGCCTTCACCTCAAAGAACTCCCTTTCTTCTGCTTCATCTAAGACTTAACAAATTTCCCTGTCTAAAAAAAAAAGTTGATGACCAACTGCTTTAATAAGTAAATATTCCAACTGATTGTTTATTTATAGATAGTCTTTGCTAAAGAGCTTGAAAAATGATTCCCTAAGATGTCTGGACATGCCACCTGCAATTTTGTTTCATCTATTTGTTTTGCTAGCAAACCTTTCCTTCATAGTTATCATGAAGACAAACCAGTCCAGTTTTTGTAGAAATTTGCAGAACAAGGGGACCCAAAGGTAATTGCATTTTCTATAGCTAATCTTTTTCCCAAGCAGAAATTCAGTGTCACCAATCAGCCAATATCCTATTACAATATGCCTTTGTGGCTCACTCTGCCTTCCCTCAATCCCATACCGGCATTTAGAAGCCACCTGAACATGGCAGGGGCCATGGGGGAAATAGTCTCTCACTGAACATGAAACCTGAACCTCTTCCTACTGGAAAACTAGATTGATAAATCCAGGTAGCCTCAGATGTGCCCCTCATCACTCTCCTACTCCCATAATTCCCACAGCGAAAGGCCAAGCAACATTTGATAGTGACAGGAAAAACGGCCACACCATCGATCATGAAATACTGGAGCAGCAGTGAGAGTTAATCACTGACTTCTTGTCACTATTTCCAATAAAAACAATGGCAAAGTTACTGCCTCATAACCACAAAGTACCTTCATGTTTCAGACCAGATAAACAAATTGCAGGTGCAACTACTACTTCCAAACCCGAGAGGAATGCATTAAACAGAGGTTAGGGAACAACTAAGGAAAAGAGAATGACGTCCTGACAACTGTCGTGTTCCCAATAAGGAGTCAGACAGCCATATTCTCTGGCCAATGGTGGGGAATGGGGGTATTTCATTTTATGCCAACAAATATTTATGGAGCACATGCTCCAAGCAAAGTCCTATGATCTCACCAAAGGAGCCACAGGGACAGTGAGAGATGTCTTGTCTTCAAGGTGCTTCTAATCTGGTAACCTAGCAAGGTTGTCTTTAACAACTATAAAACATAAAGCACGAGGTATTAATACATGAGAGAAACTGACACAGGCACCATGTCATGGGTCTGGGGATGGCACATCACACTGAGGACCCAACCTTAGGGTATGAACCAACCACCATACCCCCCTATGTATGGCTGGGTTGCCCCTGGTAACGCTGCGGCCCTTTCCACGTAAGCAACACCTGAGTAGGATTGTGCTCGATCTATGGTTACTGTGATTGCCTAGAAAATGGCTTATTGGTGGTCCCAGGAAATTCAGATAACATGAATGCTACATATACCAAAATAAATAAATAAATAAAAATTAAAAAAAATAAAAGGAAAGATGGTGGCCTTGGCCTGATTTTGAGACCAGAGACCTCTTTATTCCAAAATATGTCTCTGATTAGCCTCTTGTGGAATACAAGCTATGTCCTGTAAAAAAAATGCTACCTTTGTAAGGAATTGCACATTGGATCAATAATGGACCAAGGTGCATTAACAGATGCTCAGAGCTGGCAGGTTTGATAGAAATAACATGTCACTGAGTTACCCCACTCCTCCTGTTCCTCAACCTCATCAGGAACTTCAGGTCCCTGATTTCTCCACTTTCTTGCTGTAAATCATCTCTTCCCTCTCCATCTAGCTAAGGAGTGGATACTCACTCCAGGGAAGGTTATTATAAAGTTATGGAGAAGTCCTGTTGAATCCAAAGATGGGAAACTAAGCTAGCCCCATGGGGATTTAGGAGCTGGAACTGTTCTCTCCATATCTTAGGTACTGTTTTCTCACTTCTTTCTACCTACCTCTTTTCTCCTCTGTCTGCAGATCACCTTCTTTTACCATCTCATCAATGTGTTCATGGCCCCAAATAGCCATTCTAGCCCTAGGTCTATTGGGATCTCCAGTGTCCATGTCTTTTGGATAAAATCCCCAAAGTAGAGGTTCTGATTAATCAGCTTGCATGCCATGGCCTGATGGTTGGCCTGCAGCCAGGCATCAGTTGAGTCAGGTGCCCTCCTTTGCCTTCCACCAACAGCCCAATCAGGGAGGTTAAGACTACATGATCCAAGGCATCCCACAACACATACTCACCAGAAATCAGTCTGCTTGGACTGCCACAATGAAGTACCACAGACTCGGTGGCTTAAACAACAGAAATTAATTTTTTCAGTTCTGGAGGCTGGAAGTCTGAGATCTAAGTGTTGGCAGATTTGGTTTCTTCCAAGGCCTCTTTCCTTGACTTGCAGATGGCCTCCTTCTTGCTTTGTCCTAACGTGGTCTGTGTTGTCTGTATCCTAATCTTCTTCTTTTTAAAGATTATTTATTTATTTATTTATTTGACAGACAGAGATCACAAGTAGGCAGAGAGGCAGGCAGAGAGAGGAAGGAAAGCAGGCTCCCTGCTGAGCAGAGAGCCCGATGCGGGGCTTGATCCCAGGACCCTGGGATCATGACCTGAGCCGAAGGCAGCGGCTTAACCCACTGAGCCACCCGGGTGCCCCTCTTCTTCTTTTTAAAAAGATTTTTATTTATCTGACAGAGAGAAAGAGAGAGAGAGAGCACAAGCAGGGGGAGTAGCAGAGGGAGAGAGAGAAGCAGGCTCCCCACCGAGCAGGGAGCCTGACATGGGGCTCAATCCCAAGACTTTGGATCTTGACCTGAGCTGAAGGCAGATGCTTAACTGACTGAGCCACCCAGGTGGCCCTGTCTGCTTCCTAATCTTCTTTTTGTTTGTTTGTTTGTCCTAATCTTCTTATAAGGATACCTGCCATATTAAATTAGGGCCCACCCTAGTGACCCCATTTTAACTTAATTACCTCTTTAAAGGCCCTATCTCAAAAGATAGTCACATTCTGAGTCATACTGAGTGTTAGGCCTTCAGCATTTCAATTGGGAGGCCAAGTCAGCCCATAAAGTCCAATATGCCCACCAGAAGGAATGTGGGAGGGAAGAGAATAACCGATTTATCTCATGCCATGGTCTATCATTTTTCTGCCAGAATCCTCAACTCCTGTATCATTGTCTTTTCCTCACTCACCTGAGGGGGGGATGGGGAGGAAGAAACCTTTATACCAGTATTAATGTCTTAGCCTATACTTACGCTGTCGATCACTTTTAAAAGAAAACCATTCCAGGGGCGCCTGGATGGCTCAGTACATTGAGGCCTCTGCCTTCAGCTCAGGTTACGATACCAGGGTCCTGGGATTGAGCCCCGCATCAGGCTCTCTGCTCAGCAGGGAACCTGCTTCCTCCCCCCTCTCTCTCTCTGCCTGCCTCTCTGCCTACTTGTGATCTCTGTCAAATAAATAAATAAAATCTTTTAAAAAAAAGAAAGAAAGAAAGAAAAGAAAACCATTCCACTACTCAAACTAGTGGCACAGCAAGTTCTCCATCATCAGAGGGACCCAGAAGGACCTTGGTGTGCCCTGAAACAGCCCTTGTCTCTTTTTCACAGTGTCTGTTTCAATATCTTTCTACTCTCCTCAAACCTCTTCCCTCTTGGCAAATATTCTTACTTGCTCTTCCGTATAGAAGATGGAATGCATCTGAGAGGGACTCTCCTTTGACGTCCTGCTACTGAAATTACAAACATACCGGCATCCACTCTTACCTTCTTCTCCCTCCTTCTAGTTGAAAGGAAGGAACTCCTCTCCTGCCTGAGACCAGTCTCAACTTCTGGCTCTGGGTCTCTCCTCTTCCAGTCTCTGGGATCTCCTCCCTCACTTAACTCTTCTCCATTCCACCTGTTTTTTTTTCATCAGATTTCTTCTCTGTGAAACAAAATAATCTTCCCACAACCCATGTTCTCTCTAGCTAATCCTCAGAGCAAACATTTAAAAAGCCTTGACTATAAATGCTTTCCACTTCCTCCCCTCCCATTTGTTCCTCAACTGTCAATGTGGCTTCTGTTTCAATCACTGCTAAATGGCATGACTCCTTGCCACCCCCTATTATACTCCTTAACTGAAAAATTAAATCTCTGTCCTTAAGATTGGGCTACATAACTTTTATCTGTGTTCCCAAAACATTTGATTTTTCCTCTTATCATGAAATTTATTGTGATGACTTCCAATGATCCATTTACTTGATGATTATAAGTTCCTTGAATAGAAGGGTTAGTTTTTTGCTTGCTAAGGCATCCTGCCTGCTTCATTGTCCAGAACAAAGAAAGATATTCAAGGTTACGGAGCTAGTGATTGACAATGCCATTCTTCAAACCTGAGTCAGTGCCAACCCCATTCTAGAATAGGCTCTGTCTCTAATTATCAAAGAGATTTCTTTAGACAGTGCTTCTCAGACTTTAACGTGTGTGCTCATCACCAGAGCATCTCATTAAAAGGTAAATTCTGATTCAGCAGGTATAAGATGGGGTCTAAGGTCTGCACTTCTAACAAGATTCCAGGCGATGCTACTATTGCTGGTTCATGGGTATCACCTAAAAGCAAGGGCCCAGTGATATAAAAACAAAATGCTTTCGTAGAATATATCAAAGAGTCTCCCTCACCCAGTGTAAGCTCAGACCCCAAACACAATGTGAGAGGGACTGAGAAGGGGTCCCTTTGCGCTCTGTTTTCTTCTTTCTCCAGTCTCAGAGCACCTGCTCCCTGATAGCCAATGAGAAATGAAGACCATGATTCCTTCCTGTGCAGTTATACATTTCAACTCACACTGCAGTTCTTGACTGTGTTTCTCGCTCTAGGAAAGATTCCAATTTGACAGTGGAGGATGAGATAAATCCTGAGTTATCAAATTGTATTTCCTGAATCTGTCTAAACAAATTCCCTTAAAACTTGCTGAGGAAATGGTTCCGCTATTTCCCCAGTAATCTGGCTAGAGTTGATGTCATTCAAAGCCCAGAGATCAGTTAGGGCCATTCCCTTCTCTTTCTTTAAGGCGCCTCACTCCAAGGAGAACTTCTCGCTTTAAAGATCCTTCCTCTGTAAGGAATTGAAGAGACAGTGCCTGTGAGCCAGCTGAGCAAGGGATCACCACTCCACAGCTGGAGAAGGCAACTGGAGGTCACAGTGGGCTACAGTGTGTCGAGTATCAAAGTCACTGATTGTGGGTCACTTCTACTATGTACGCCTAGCTCTCTATTTCTAATTGAATTAAACATAAGCCCTTCTTTTCAACTTAGTAGCCGCCATGGCGTTACTCTACCATACCTACTCAACTTTCTTAATATTACTTTAACTTATTTATGTATATCCCATCAATACACAAAAAAGGAGCACTGATGAGCTGAAAATTTAATAAAAAACAAAAACACATAAATACGATGATGCAAATGGGAGCAATGAAAAAGTGATTAAAATAAGAGGAAATTAACAAAAGCTAAGTCTCTAGAACCTTAGGAGACTTTAGTTTCCAAATATATTATCAATTTCTTTCTATTCCAAAGTTGTCTAGGAAAATCTAAACCATAGCCAGCTGTCTTGCAAAAATCTAAATTTGTACCAGTGCTCAAAAAGGAGACAGGAAGAAATGCAAAGCTGGATTAGCTTAAACCCTCCCTTCTATCAAGAAAACCTCCCATGTGTGCTCCCTTGATGAGGGTAGGGTCAATGACAATGTGTTTGTCACATGTGCTTGCTTTCCTTCCCAGCTAAGATGTACGTTTCTGCACAAAGGTATGCGTCTCTCTTCTGAATGCAAATTTCTTATGAAAACTTCAAATATTACCACTCTCCCAGATCACCTTCAACTCTCATTTGAATGAGCTCTACTGAGACTTACGTATAAACGCTTGCATAGAAAGTCTACAATTATTCCCCTCTTCATTTCCACGCCCCTTTCCAGTGTAGTTTAGCTGCTCTTCCAATCAAGAAGTGGAATTATTCCCTAATAAAATCCACACCTAAAAGCTGAGCTGGCCACATGACTTTCTTTGACTAACACAATGTGGCAGAAATAATATGTGGGAGTTTCAGACCTAGACTTCAAGAGACCTTGTATGCTTCTGCTTGCTCCCTGGGGCCCTTGGCTTCTGCCATGGGAACAAGTACAGACTAGCCAATTGGAGGAGGGAAGACAACATGGGGTAGATTCAACCCAGCTGTCCCAGCATAGGTACCAGACATATAAGGGAGAACAGCCAAGATGAGCAAAGTCAGCCTCAGGCAACCCACCAGCTGACCACAGATATATGAGTGAGTCCACCCAGGATCACCCTAGTCTGGCCAAGATAAGAAGAAATATCTAGTTGAGGTTCACAAATATTTTGATAAAATCTCAGTGTTTATATTTACCAGATTATGTTAACACATGGAAATAAAAACAAAATTGATGGTGCATTCCCAGAAGAATTCCTTGATTTGTAAATAAGATGCAATAGTGTCATTTTGAAGACTTTCATGAATGTGTGGCCAGAGCCAGAGAGCTAGCTTCCCTACCTCGCCACCCCTTCCATTATAAGCCATGTGCCTAACACAGAGCTAAGCGCATAGTAGGACTTCAGTGTAAATGGGATGAATACATACAGCTTCCCTACCTCACCACCCCTTCCATTATAAGCCATGTACCTAACACAGAGCTAAGCACATAGTAGGACTTCAATGTAAATGGGATGAATACCTACAGCTTCACATCTGTCTTACAGAAAACTGAAATTGATCATTAAGAATCCTGCAGACCAAGATCAGCTCTAAATAAGATTACTTCTTCCCGGTCCCAGGGGGACAACTGTCCTACCCGGACAACAAGTTTTCTGGGTTGGAAAACATCTATTTTTCTGGCCCAGTAGGCTAGGAGTTCTCAACCTTTTTTTTTTTTTTTTTTTTTTCCCTGCTCTCACACCTTGAGGGACACACACTGTCTTAGATAATGGTAGCTCACCACAGAATTGTGCCAGGCCCTTCCTCCCATGATGAGATGTGGTACTTATCAGAGTAACAGTGCATGTGTGTTGTTTGAAAACGCCTTCCAAGTAATTCTGATCTGCCCCGCTCCATCTACATGGAGAATCATGAGGCCTATTATCTCAGAGTGGACAACAATCTGTTTTCAAGCCCTCCCTGAACTATATAAGCTTCTAGTCCTCTGCTGTGCAATATGGCCTCTAGGTATCTATAGCTGTTCCAATTTAAATTAATTATAATTAAATAACATGAAAACTTCAGTTCATCAGTGACACATTTTAAGCACTCCACAGCCACATGTGAGCAGAACAACATGGAGAACATTGTCACCACAGGACGTTCTACCAGACAATGCTATTCTAGTCTGCCTGGGAACCCACTTAGGCTCCTGCAACCTCTCTGTCCCACAGCAACTCATCTTGTTGTCCAGTCCTCAGTTTCTCTGCTCCCTTTGCATTGCCATTTTATTGATCTTTTCCACCTTTTGCCGGTTGAGTCCCTTCTCCCCCTGAATTCACAGGAGCCACCCAGAGCACCTTCCCCCAGGTCCTGAATGTCAGCAGCTTCAGTATTTTCCTTCCTCTAGGAGCACATTGAAAACCCACATTTACATATAAATGAAGGTCCTACTTCAACCAGACAGAGGTATGCCTCGAAATAAATCCATACATTTCAGGTAAGGGAGTTATCTTCATTCTCGTAATGTAACCTGTCTGGACTCCATTGGAAATTATTACAAACCCGCCGTTCTCAGTGCCTTCAGGAACAGAGTGCCGATGTGGTCTGTCGGCTAGGAATCCAGGTTGCAAACCTTTGCTGAGGGCTGGCTTCTACTCTTTCTTTGGCTGTGCTGTCTCTAAAATAACCAATAGCGGTTTAAAGCTGAGCAATAAGTCTTGCTGCTATAATTGGACATGGAGCAGAAAAAGACCTCGAGCTGTAATGGGAGGTATGTTTGCTAAAGGTGATCCATCTTTCCCTCCTTCAGGAATCTGCTCCTGCTGGCCATTTCCAAATCTAAGAAGGATCATCTTGACCTCTTAATGATCCTGGCAATGAGGGGAATAAATAAGAGTACCCATGCTGATGTTGGGTTCCTCTGGAAGCAGATCTGGAAACAAGGATTTTAATACAAATAGTTTATGTAGGAGGTTATCCCAGGAAGCACAGTCTGGGGTGAGCAGATGAGGGAGAAGGGAAGGAAGCCAATGTAGGAAGGATTGATTACAGCTATAACCAACTGTGGCTCAATCCACTAGGGTCCTCCAGGAGACAGTGTAGACCATGTTTTGGTGTCGTTGAGATGGGGCATTTATCTTTCAACTACCAATTTCTTGATTTATGTTCCTGGGGACATTAACTACCTATACCACCCATGAACACATCAAACACCATCTTGTGGTGAGAGACAGCCCTCAGAATAATTGCAGGGACTGTCAACAAGGATGGGAATAGTAACATCAAGGGGCTACGCATGGGGCACCAATGGCTCTGCTACACCCCTCTTCTTACCAGATAGGGATTTCATCCATTTTCATAAGCAAGCAGGAGGTTTGTTATTCTATCACCTGGACCATTTCAAAAATCATCCCCCCTCATGATGCATGGTGAGAACCATATCATGTCACTCTTTACCCTAGAATATTGAAGTCAACCTGGACTCTGAGAAGTTATAGTGGGTACCACAGATTTGCTGCATTGGCCTGCTCAGTTTTATTTTTGCCATCCTGCATGACTGTGATGGAAGGGTCTATGGATCACAGAAACCTGCCTGTCTTCCAGCTGCAGAGGTGGACGCATGGCCAGGGCCGGGCTGATCATAGTCCTCTTACGGCCATTAAATGTTCAAAGGGCCCGCCTGGGCCTTAAGCAGTGTTAACTGGAATCCTTTAGCACGATTTCATATATGGATGCTGGGAGAGTGAGCTTCTCAAGAGCCGTGTAAGCCTGGAAGTGCCAAGGACAAACTTGCCATCCACAGAAAGAGAATATCTGGAAAATGAAGCCATACGGAGGAAAGTGGGACCAAGGAACTGATAGACAGAGACCGAGTTATGATGAAAATGTGAGCACCTGGATCCAGCTTTGCCTGAAGTCAGTTCACTCCTGACTTTCAAAGCTCACAAGTCAACAAATGCCACTAGCTGTTAAGGTTAATTTTAAGCTGGGCTCCTGTCACTTAATTGAAAGAATCCTTTCCAAACAATGTGTTCCCAGAATATCATGCTCTTTGTTGTTTTGAGAGCAGACTCTTCATCCATTAGACTATACAGTGAGAAGATAGGTCACTGCATTCTCCACTGGGGTGTCAGCATCACTTTTGTGTGCCCTGTCTTTCCTCCAAGGACCATGGAGGAAGACTAACTTTGCTTGAGATTTTCTTGATTCATAGACATTGTCAGTTGTGTAACTGATCAGTTTCCTTCCTCACATTGGCTGCTAAGAACACCTGAGGGAAAATGTGTTCTGTTTCTCCTCCCATCATTGCCCAAATTCTTCACACCTTTTATGCTTTGAATTATAGGTATTTTTGTACACCACCAAAAATCTATTTTCTTTTTCTTTTGAATGTGAAAAATTGCAGCAGCTGTGTTCACACTATTCAACTTCACCTTTTAGCTATGGTGGACTAACACTTGTGTGCAACAGCAACCCTACTCACTGAGCTGTTTTTTGCCTCGGAGCTTCTCCAAAGCCACCAGGGCTTACTCAGTCCACATAAGCACCACCCAAAAGGTTGGGGGACTGATATCCTCAGGAGAAACCCTCTATTGAAGGAGGATGAGGATTAGTACAAAAATGCCCCAACTTCTTATTGCCTAAGAGGACTCTTTTGAGGTGTATTTTACATGATTCCTTAGGGACCCCTCTCCCCTCCCCCCAAAATTGTGTTCAGGTGCCCACGAAAATAACCAGCTTTTACTTGCTTTAAGAGCTCACCGCTGGGGTACCTGGGTGGCTCTGTCAGTTAAGCATCTGCCTTTGGCTCAAGTCATGATCTCAGGGTCCTAGGATCATGCCCCTCATCTGGCTCTCTGCTCAGTGGGGAGCCTGCTTCTCTCTCTTCCTCTGAGTCCTCCCTTCACTTGTTCTCTCTCTCAAATAAATTTTAAAAAATCTTAAAAAAAAAAAAGAACTCACCACTTACTAGCTTTTCTTCTTCCTCTTATCTCACTCTCCCCATTTCCTTATATTATTTCCTGGAATCACCTTGCAAAAAACTGCAGGCACCCTTCCACGGGTCCTTGTCTGGCTCTGTTTTCAGTAGAACCCAAACCAAAAGAGAAATATGTAAGTTAAATTAAAATAAACAAATAAATTAGTTAACAACTTTTTTTCCCCCACACCCTATTTGGGAAGATGCTAACTGAAACAGCAATTGTGCAAAAAATCGTGCAAATTCAATATGTTTGGCTGAAAATGGTATAGAAAGTGTCTGAGAAAGGTCCCCCCCACCAAACATGAGGATCATATTCCCTTGGCAGGGAGGGCTGTGACGAGATTCTGGAGGGAGGCCAAACAATCACAAGGCTCAGTCGGACACTCCGCTGCCTGCTGGTTGCAGAATAAAAGAAAAATCACTGAGGGGAGGATCTCCTTCTAGTCTGCAGGCTTGCAGACACATTTATATATACATACCACGCCATTATACTAAAGAGAATTACATTAGAATAAATGGAAAAGAAACAAATACAAAACTTGAAACTTGAAAGAAAAATAAATTAGCTAATTATTTCCATATCTAGCAATTTGGTACAAATGTCTGGCAGGATGTAACATTCTCCCTCCCTGTTCTGTGAAGAAAATTTCCACAGCATTTGTTCCCAACCATATAATGCACTTCCTGTTGTGATCTGTGAGCTGTTCACGCCAACCTGATGGCTTGCTTCTGTTAGACCTTCCCCTTACAGCAGGCAGAAGTGATGATGCCCTCTGGGATGGGAGGGGATGGCTGCCCCGTAGCCTGGGGACTCCCCTGCTCTGAGACCATCCTAAATCCCTTCTCCCTGGTTTAGTCCCATGAACCTTTGAGGCTCAGAAAATTCAGCCTACACCCTGAGGCCTACTCACCACTGCATGCTGGTGTGCGAGGGACAAAGCCCTACTCCTTCAGAAGTCCAAAAAGTAGCTGCTACCAGGACCAAGCCCAGAATTCTTCTCCAGAATACACAGCCAGGGCAGCTTTCCACATGAATAAAACACAAATTAAACATAGCCAACAGAGTTTGGCTCCACATCAATCTCTACATAAACCAGGGGGTATAGCTCAGTGGTAGAGCATTTGACTGCAATCTCTACATAAACCATAAAAAACAAAACAAAACAAAACAAAACAAAACAAAAACCAAGGGAAATTGGAGCTGAGGGAAAGAGGAAGGAGCTGGTATGGAACCACCATGAGCCTCCTGCACAGGGTGCTGTGAGGCAGGAAGGGTCTCTTTGGCTAGCGGAGACCTGGACTCTGTCCCGGCCTCGGTGGTTTCACCTGTCAAAGCCAGATTTTACACCAGCTGCTTGGGGTCCTCAAGAGACCCTCCAGACCCCAACATGTGGAGTTAGCTGAATCTAGGGTCACTGAAGGGTCTTCGACTGTGGTCCCAGGAGGTCCCAGGGCAGCCCCCCACCCAAAACCTCCATATCTCCAGGAAGCGTAGAGGAGGCCTGGTTGACCACAGGGCCAATAGGAAGAGCCTCACTGGTGACTTTGTCTGGCAATCCTCCCCCTGGATTCCCTTGGGGACTCTCTGACTCAGCAAGCTCCCAGGAGAGCCTTGGCCTTGAAGAGATCCGAAGCAAGGATTGTAAAAATAGAGCCAAGAGACTGTGATTACAGAGGAACTGTTTTAATCCATCAAAGACCCAGGCTTTTAATGCCTCACACTGAGGCTCAGGCTTGTGTGGAATGAGAGTGGACCTGGGCCTTTGTTCCCGCCCTCGCCTGGAGCCAGGCTGTTGTCCCTGGAGGGAAACTCGAGCGGACTCCCAGACTCCTGAGCCACAGCCATTTTCCTAGAGGAAGCGACCATGCACTCCAGGCCAGGTGCAAGTGGTAGGCAGAAGGTCTTAACTTCAGGAGGGTCAAGACGGCAGTCTCAAGGGCTAGAAAATTCCCCAGCAGAAACACTTGCTAGGCCCTATAATCTGCAGCAGCTTGAGGACAGGGTAACAAGGAGTCTATTTAGGGGGTGAGATTTGGTTCCAGGGAACAAGGCACCGTGGGGCGTGGAGTGAGTGGTCTCCCGTAGAAGAAAGACACAGAGGGCTATTGGTTCACCTGGAAACAGGAAAGGGAGGTGTAAAACTCCCAGTCGTTACTCTTGGTCATGCTCTGTGACCTTAGGGAAGCTAGTCACCATTCTGAGCCCCTGAGATTTCTCACCTCCTGTCAAAGCTCAGTGAATGCATCTGAAGAAAAGGGAATGGCAGTGTACCATATGACTGCTAATATGCAAAGGAGCCCCCGGGTACCCCAAAGATTCAAGGCAGCTGGCATGAAGGGTAGGTGGAGGGAAGGCATGGTGACTCCTGCCCTCCCACACACACACTTCTACCCTGCAGAAGCTTCCAGCCAGCAGATGTCAACCCCCCCATGCTGCTCAAAGAAGGAGGAGCCCAGGCCCACAGGAGGTTACACAGCCTGGTGCTCACAGGGAGCTGTTTCTCTGTAAGCACTTGGCACCACTACTTGTGGGCACTGGGTCTGCTCTCTTCTGGGAAAAACCAAGAAAAGAATCAAGGAGGGATCATTCTGCCCCAGAAAGAATGGCCCATTTCTCTTCCCCTCTGGGGCAGCTGAGTTCGGTGCTTAACAGCTGGGGTGCTGGGTTCAGGCTGCTGCACGTTCAAGTGCAGGCTCTGAGACAGCATCTTCCACCTCTTTCAGCCTTGTTGCCTGATTCTTCAAATAGAGGGATCAAAGGTAACAACCTTGAAGTGTTAGTGGGATGATGATCTTGTTTGTCAAAACCTAGCAAATAGTAATGGGTCAATAAATGCTGGTTATTGTAACTCTTGAGCTCTGAGGCAATGTTGTCCAACATTGAGAGTCTCCCCAAAGGAATCCAGGTACAGGTGCTAACCTCTAGGAGGCTGCTGCCCTGAGTCCTTGATGAGGGGAAAGGAAGGGACTTATGCATGAAAATTCTCCAGCTCGGCCTCCCTCCAACCATCTGGCTTCCCTTGTGATCCAGCCTGACCAACCACGTTGGCTCAGAGGCATGAAGAGATGGCCTTCCTAGACCAGGAAGATCTCTAGCTGTAGATGGAAGAGGAGGGAAGGGACTTCTAAATCCTTCAAAAGCAAGAAAAGAGTGAGGAAATCATGACAACATTGAGACCATAGGGTTGGAACTCTAGGTTTGCAGATTTTGGTTCGATCATTTCTACCTTATGTAACCTTGAGAAATGAAGATACTCACTTTTAACTTGGGAATTACTATGAAGATTAAATGAGATCATGTATGGATAGCTCCAAGGCATTTTTTTTTAATTGCCACATTTTATTTATTTATTGTTTGTTTACTTTTGTTTTTTGGTACTCTCTACCCTCAATGTGGGGCTCAAATTGACAGCCTAGAGATCAAGAGTCGCATACTCTTCTGACGAGCCAGCCAGGCACCCTCCTCAGAAATGTCTAATAAGTGTTAGTTTCCTTTTGTTTGGAGTATAGTTCCATGAAACTTCTGTCTCATTCTCTGTTGTGTCTTGGTTCACTCTGTACAGAATCAATCACCAGACTTCTAAAGCAAAGATCCCGTTACGCTCTGTGTCAAACCCTGCTCCACACAAAATTGCATGCTCACACATGCACACACACACACCTGGCCCTTTGAAAAAGAAATGTACTTCTCACAACCAATCACACTCAGGAGGAATGAAGCAACTATGATAAGAACTGTGAATTCAACCTCAGTGTCCCTGTCCCTTCTCTCACCAAGTACCTGAGCCCTCTAATGACATCTGAAGGCTTTCTGCCCAGCATTTGAACTGAAAAAAACATCTTTTTGTCCCTCCCTCAGAGGGTGCAGCTCTGCAGAGCTCCTACTTGCCATCCCAGTCAGATTCCCATGGAAAACATCTGGGGCCACTGCCAGAGTCACACATTATGCTTTCTGGATGGAAGAGAGGTTTCCAACCTCAGGATTACAGTTACTCGAACTTCTTGGTTTAGAATCCCACATGCATGATGCAAAAATCCACCTCTGATTCCTATTTTAAGGAATAACCAGCCATAGTCCCTCAAATCAAGACACAGACAGTCCTGCTTGAGTCAGCCCCCACACACCCATCAGTTACTCATTCAACAAACAACTCCGCTGAGCAGCTGCTATTATCAGGTACCAGACAAACAAGCCCTGTCAGTTCTATCACGTCTCCTCTCCATCCCAGGGTTACTGCACAAGCCCAAAACACCACTGTCTTGTATTGGTCTGGGACAATAATCTCCTACCAGACCACCCACTCTGCTCTCCCTCCAGGAACACTATTGGACTCTGTCTGGGGCTGCCTCCTGTTGCAGCCTCAATTTTGGAGCTCCTGTTCATACCCTCTCTGTTTCTCTGAAAGTAACTTCCTATAGTTCTTGTTTCCTCTGCCTAGAAGGACCATCTGGCTTCCTCACCCTTCTCCCATCTGCCTGGGGAACTAGGACTTCCTGAAAGATTGACCTCAACACTCATGTCTTTTGATAACCTCCCTGATAACCCTGACAGAATGAGTCACCCTGTCTTGCAGGCTGTTTGTTGTACCTTTATCATGGTATAGTATAAACAAATCCTGTCCATGTTTGCCTTCCCCACCTGACTCTGAGCAAGTCAAGGCCAGAAACTCGGCCTTAGTCATCTTTACAGACTGACCCTGGCACTGAGGAAGGGCTCTACCACAACTAAATGTTTTTGTCCCCCTCCTCCCAACGTCAATGTGGACCAGGAATTTGAGAGTGGCTTAGCTGAGTGATTCTGACTCGGAGGTCTCTCAAGAAGTTGCCATCAGGATTCCAGCCTTGACTACAACAACCACAGGCTTGACTGGGGTTGGAGGATTCACTTCTAAGATGATTCACTCACATGGCTGCCAGTTGGAGGGTGGCCGTTGATGTCCAGAGAGTCTTCATTCATTTCCATGAGGTAGGGTGCCCGGTAAATACAGGATACTCCATTAAATTTGAATTTCGGATAAATAAAGACAAATTTTAGTATAGTATAACTATGTCTCAAATATATATTTAAGATTTTTATTTATCTATTTGACAGAGAGAGGCAGGCAGAGCGAGAGGGAGAAGCAGGCTCCCCACTGATCAGAGATCCTAATGTGGGGCTTGATCTCAGGATTCTTGGATTGTGATCTGAACTGAAGGCAGATGCTTAACCAACTGGCTCACCCAGGCACCTTCCAAATTATATTTTTATTTGTTAAATCTGGCTACCCTAACATCAGGGCCTCCCTACAGGATTGAATAAGAGTCCTCACATTATGGGGTCTGGCTTCCCCTTGAGTGAATGATCCCAAAGCAGAAGCTGCAATACCTTTCCTGACCTATCTTCAAAAGTCACACCCTGTCACTTGCCCCATAATCTCCTGGTCAAATAGGCCAGACCTGATTCAGTAAGCAGGTGCCACATGAGGGCATGAATATTAATAGGGCCATCCTGGAGGTTGGCTTTCATATGGAGTAGATTCTCCAATGGCTAAATTCTGTTCCTAACATCTCTTGTTATTCTCAGGATGCTAATTGAAACATCCACTACCCACCTTCCGTACACACACACACACCACACTGTTGATCGGAGTGCAAACTGGTGCAGTCACCCTGGGAAACAGTATGGAGGCTCCTCAAGAGGTTAAAAATAGAATTACCCTACAACCCAGAAATTGCATTTCTAGGACTTCATCCAAAGGATACAAACATAGTGATTTGAAGAGGCACAGGCTCCCCGATGTTTATAGCTGCAATGCCCACAATAGTCAAACTATGGGAGGAGCCTAGATGTCCATCGACAGATGAATGGGTAATGAAGATGTTGTATACACAATGGAATATTACTCAGCCATCAAAAAGAATGGAATCGTGCCATTTGCAACCATGTAGATGGAACTACAGGGTATTGTGCTAAGAGAAGTAAGTCAATGATTTCACTCAAATGTGGAATAAGAAACAAAACAAATGAACATAGGGGAAGGGAAGGAAAAAATACAATATGATGAAAACATATGATTTCACTCAAATGTGGAATAAGAAACAAAACAAATGAACATAGGGGAAGGGAAGGAAAAAATACAATATGATGAAAACAGACAGGGAGACAAACCATAAGAAACTCTTAACTATAGGAAACATATGATTTCACTCAAATGTGGAATAAGAAACAAAACAAATGAACATAGGGGAAGGGAAGGAAAAAATACAATATGATGAAAACAGACAGGGAGACAAACCATAAGAAACTCTTAACTATAGGAAACAAACAGGATTGCTGGAGGGGTGGTGGGTGGAGGGATGTGGCAATTGGGTGATGGGCATTAAGGAGGGCACTTGATGGAATGAGCACTGGGTGTTATCTGCAACTAATGAATCACTGTAAATTCTACTCCCGAAAGTAAATTGAATTTAAATTAAAAAAAATTTTAAAAAAGAAACATTTGGTTCCCCATCTTTAAAGTGGGAAGCGTAGCCAGTCCTGCTGGGTGCTTCTCTTAGACCAGATCCCTGAAGATGTGAACCAGCCACTCATAAATGCTTGCTTTAGTGGAAGGAGGTTAAAACTTGAGTAATCCCAAACCAAGTGTGTAATCTAAAACCCTCCAGCTACTCATATGGGAATTATAAACCTAAATGCACACAACATCCTTCTCAGTTCCCCTACCCCATAAATTTCTCCCTTATTCCCGGCTCCTCCTCTTCTACATCCAGAAGCCACCATCACTTACCAAAGGAAAGCTGACTGTATTGAAACGTATTGCAAAGTATTCAAACAATAGGACGGTCCTCATCAACTTCTGGAAATAGATAATCCAGAATTGACTTTGCACCTGCAACAGATAAACTATAAGACTTATCCTTGGGCCCACCTCAGCATTTAGACCTGCCATTGCCTCTATCTGTAAGTTCTCCACGACCCTCCCGATCCCCCTCTCTGAGAGCCTAGTTCCCTCCTGTCATCATTCAGGGCTCTGCTCAAATGTCACCTCCTCAGAGAGGTCTTTCCTAACCAGCCTATGTAATACAAACCACCACCTTCCTAACCTGGTCCATTTCTTCCCGTTTCACTTTCTTTGTTTTCCTCATACAACTTGCCACTTTATGAAATCTCATTTTTCACTGTTTACATGTAAGTCTGTTTCTTCTACTTAGAATGTAAGTGCCAAGAGGACAGGAGCTTTGTGCCCTGCCATGTCCCCAACAAATTGAATGGTGTCTGGTACATATTAGGCAAACAATATGTATTTGCATAATGAACAAATGAATGAATGAATGATTCTTAGCAGATATATTGTTTATACTAGAATTTTTTCCCTTCAAGTTCATTCATTAATTCTTTCATTCACTGAACAAAAATATATATTGTGTGCCAGGTGCTATTTTGTTTACAAAGTAATCAGAATAAACAAGGCCATATCCATAATCTTTTTCAAGATGAGTCTCTATAGACTTAATCATTGCTATTTTGGGTATGTAATTTGCTGTAAGCCAATGCCCTTAAAATTCCTGGAAGCCCTCACATCTTGTTGAGTGGACTTATCAGAAACTACCTTAATTCTTTCAGCATCTCATAACTGCATCCATGATTTGATATTACCTTGATGCCATGTCTTAATTTGATCTTTTCCTTACTCAAGAGGCTAGAGATGAAAAAGATTTTTATTTTTCAAATCAAGTATTGGTATATTACCTCTAAAGTTGGCTTGCAAACTCAGAAGAGAGTCCATTTCTTCTTGCAGTAGGTTATCATATACAGCTAGTTAAGAGCCAGCTGATACTTTCAACATTCTGACTGGAGATGCTTAGGACATGTTCAAAATTCCATTTGATACTTTTTCCATCTTCCACATTTGCACAGATAACTAGCTGTTGGCTGATCAGAATGATCTTGGCTGGTACAACTTGCTTTTGTACCAACTACCTTTCATTCTCCAGTAGGCTAGCCAAGGCATGTTCTCATGGCAGTCAGAGACCAAAACCGAAACCAAAACAAGAACATTAACTCACTTTTTATGTGGCTCGAAGCCATAATTTATCATTACCTCTCATTACTGGATAGATTGTCTGGAACCAGCTGGGCAGTGCTCACTTGGGCTCCCTCATGCAGTTGTAGTCACATTGTGGCTATAGTTGAAGTCATCTGAAGACTTGACTGGGCCTACATCCAACATGGCTTACATCCTACATCCAAGATGGCTTAGTCACATGCTCAGAGACTCAGCTAGGACAACCGAAAGAGGGGGTCTGCTCAGTATCTTTCCATAAAGCTAGCTTAGACTTCTCCACACCATAGTAGTCTCAGAATAGCTGGAGATCTTACATGATATCTGGCTTCTCCCAGAGTTTGCATTCTAAGAGCTCTATATCATTTTAAAACCCTTCAAAATTACTTACACTTTTACTTCTCACTGCATTTCTCATGTGGCAAGACGTTGGCCATGAGTGGAATGAGAGGGTTCCACTTGTCATCTAAAACAAAGGAACAAGTCTACCCACTGGTGGGCAGCAATTACAGGGTAACCATTCAGGTGCCTGAGAGTGTTGACATGAGCTCAGAATTGTGTATGCTTTCTTTGTTGATGAACATGGACTTCTGAAGTTGGGGCCTCCTATTTTTAGAGTTTCTGGGACATCTGACTGACAATCTCATATGACATCAGAACATTTGACACCTTCATTGCTCTTCTGATATCAGAACAAATCCACTTGCCTCTTTCCTATCTTATCAAAATGACCTCATATTTTTATCTTAGCTGGAGTTTCTCTGAAAGTGGGGCCTGAGATAAGAAATTAAGAACATTTATTTGGGTGGTGACCCCAGGAGGCAGAAGGGAGAGAGTGGGGAGACTGAGATTGGGGAAAGGGAAGAGCTAAGAAAGGGGCATCGAGAAATGAGGCACCACTGTGGACAACTGGACTCAGTTCCACTGGGACCTCCAAGGAGTCATAAAAAATATCTCCTGGAGCTATCCATCCAAAGGATGGACATTTATCCAGTCAGGCTTTTAGGCACAAGCTTCCCCCTCATTGGGGGTTGCCCCTGCAGGACTCACTGTACACTCAAGCACAAGCAGAGAGAGAGCGAGCCTGGCCTGGCAGAAGCCTTAGGGCAGAAAATGGAAGGGCCTATATTGTGGCAAGACGCTGTCAGCTCAAGTGAGTCTAAGCCTGCCCGGCCCTGTGTTCTGTAGCTGTGGTTGGCAGCTGTGGCCTGGGCCACTAGAGGCATCTGGAGGAGTTTCCAGGAGCCACTTTCCTCTATCCAGAGGCAAAGGTTTTCATCTCAATCCTTGTTCTTGTAGTTCACAGGAAGCCATTTCGCCAGCTCATCACCAAATGCTGAGGAAAGAGCCAGGAAATTCCCATCCTGATTCCACTCAAGCACATTTGCTTTCTCCCCTGAGAGAAATATTTGTGTAGGGGTTTACCTTTTCTTTGCCTTGAGGCACACACACTGTTTTGGTAAGGTTTTTATTTCTGCATCATGTTCTTCTCAGAAAAGGGTACATGAGGTACTGGGAAGCCAAAGGAATAGCCCCACATGCTCCAGGGAATGAGATTAACACTCACTCACTCAGAGGTATCATTGTTACCTGAATCCCAGCTGGCATCCGAGATCCTCTTTACACACGGAGGGCTGAGGAGATCACTTTGAAACTGTCTTCCTATCTCCTCCAGGCCAATTCTACCTCCACAAAGAGCCTAGAACCCTCTCCCAGACTTCTGCTAATTCTTGGGGGTTTCTGTTCTTCTAGGTCCACTGCCTCACAGGCTCCAACTTCGTGGGATATTTTATAACCTGTCAATCCCAATGAGAAACTTAAGTTCAGTTTCGTTCCAACAACAAACAATGGTTCACATTCAGCCTATGTCTATTTGGTGAATTTCACTAAAGACTGGGGAGACTAGATCTCAAGAAGGGGGTCTCATCCTATTACGCACAGAATTCAAACCTCTATTGCTTCCTTCTGTCTCCTCCTCCCATGGTTTGCCACCATGAGTAACTTTAAGAATGTGTGGAAACTCAAAAATACTCTCCTTCTGTTATGCTGCGCTGCCCTCAGCAAACCTGTCTAGCAGAGATTCTGAACATCGAGGGGCTTTTAAATTTTCCCTGTATCCTTATGAAAACTTTGTTTTGTTTTTCAACAACAAAGATAATTCTCTAAGTAAGAGACGTTTGGTACCAGCTATTAAGATAATGTTACTCTATTCATTTCACTATTAATGTTCACTGCTGTGTTACCTGCAATTCAGGGCCAGCTGCTAACATATTCCCGCCCTCCCCACTTCTTTACTGGCTTATTTGCCAACACTCCCTCCAGGTACAACCTTTGCCAGGTGATGAGAGGCCATCCATACAACTCATACCTTGGGTGTGACCTGCAGGCTGTGGTATGAGCCTGTGGTATGAAGTCATTAGTTAATTATAAGAACTTACTGGAAGAATGCTAAGGTGGCTCATGGAATCCAAGAAACCAGGGAAAGTCCTAGCTCCATGAAGACTGGAATCAGAGCTGCGTGGAGGACATAGCAGCGTAAGTCTGGAGTTTCAGAGCTATCTCTCTGTCTCCCATTAATGTGACTCTGCACGAAAGACTGCCAGTCCATATTTGTGTATGTTCCAGATTTCAAATGCCCAGGACAGAGACTCTGATTGCCTCAGCTTGGGTAAAACATCTACATGTGGATCTCTGAACGATAGTTAAGGGCAGAAGAAAGTGAAGGTGCAGGTAGAGACATGGCCCACTTCCACAGGTAAGGTCAGGGAGGTGACCAAGGGAGTGGGTGGGGTTATTGAGCTAGGTAACTCCCCTCTCCCCCAGAAGGTCTGCTGCAGCCATTATCTCACTCATATTGGGTGGGTCCTCAGTTCTAATATCATCACCCTGAGGGCCCCAGACCCTCAAGCCTACTTGATATTGGTGGCATTGATTTTTTTAAACAGAGTGTAAGCTGTGGACTCCGGGGAAATTCTAGGCTTTAAGACTTTGAAACATATTTGAAACATATTCCTCTGAAACATATTCCAGCTTTTTCTACCACTGCCAGGTGGGCTGTGATCTACCTTTGGTAGTTGTATTTCATGGTTCTTGTTGTGTTTATCCTCCCTGTACTGTGCAGCCTGTTTATTGGCCTTTTCTAGAAATGCTCTCATCCACTTCTCAAACGCAATTTTTCTACTTGTTGCTTTTCTGATTTTTCCTGACTCTTCCTCCTCTAACCATTTGATGAAGGCAGTCCCCTGACTTGTATTATCCACTGTCCTGTCTTTTCTCAGGGCAAGAAAGACATTTTGTAAGGAAATCTGAATTAAAACCAGAAATAAATCTGAATTAAAACCAGAAATAAAACCAGGTAGCTTAAGCTATAGAACCCAGATATCTGTTTCTTTAGAATTTTGCCTTGTCATGGGTTCCTTCAAAATTTAGTATTAGATTGTATGGTTAAATTTACTTGTTTCAAGAATAAATTTATTCCTGTTTTTAGTGGTTTGGTAAAAAAAAAAAAAGAATAGAAAACCATGAAGATTCTCAATCAATCAAATCAGTGATTCAAAGGGGGCCTGGGTGGCTCAGAAAGTTAAGCTTCTGCCTTCCGCTCAGGCCATGCTCCCAGGGTCCTGGGATCGAGTTCTGAATCGGGCTCCCTGCTCAGTGAGAAATCTGCTTCTCCCTCTCCCTCTGCCCTACCCCACCCCCACTCGTGCTCTCTCTCTCAAATAAATAAATAAATAAATAATCTTAGAAGAATCAAAGCAGTGATTCTAGTCTTGCTCATATAGACTTTGGGATTGTGACACTCTGTCACCTACTGTGTAGTACTCAAATTGCTGGTTGAACACTATGATGTGTGCCTAATAACTCTTGGTGGCATTTGTCAATTATTTTCTATGTGATAAGCACTCTGTTGACCCCTCTGCATAGTGTATTAGCTTTCTTGGGCTGCCATAACAAATGACCACAAACTTGGTGATATCAAATAATAGAATTCTATTCTTTTATAGTTCTGGAGGCCAGAAGTCCAAAACCAAGGGGTTGGCAGGGCTGTGATCCCTCCACAGGTTCTAGGGGATGATCCATCCTTGACCCTTCGAGCTTCTTGTGGCTCCTGGAGTTTCTTTGCTTGTGACAACATAACACCAACCTCTGCCTCCTGGGCTTCACCTTTGTCTCTCTGTGTCCTCTCCTCTTATAAGAATATCAGTCATTGGAATTAGGGTCCATCTTCGTCCAGTATGATCTCGTCCTGATTGTTAACTAATTGCCTTTTCATAGACACTATTTCTAAGTGAGATCACATTCTGAGGTTTTGAATGGAAGTGAATTAGGGAGGGGGCAGTATTCAACACAAGGGGATTATTACATAATATTGTTTCCGTTTGATCAGTAAGAAAGCTGAGATCCAGGAGGGGAGGCCACATACCCTGTTGCTCATCTATGCGCTGGCAGAGCTAAGTTGTAGGCTCAGCTCAGTCTGATGACAAATCCATGCTTTTTCTTTTCTTTTTAAAGATTTTATTTATTCATTAGAGAGAGAGAGCGAGAATGAGAGAGCATGAGCAAGGGGAGCTGCAGGCAGAAAGAGAAACATACTCCCCACTGAGTAGGGATCCCAATGTGGGGCTCGATCCCAGGACCCTGAGATCATGACCTGAGCTGAAGGCAGACACTTAACCAAGGTGCCCCCATGCTTTTTCTACTATATCATGCTGCTTGTAGAAAACCCATCTGCAAACTCAAGCCTAGAAAGTAATGACATCAATGGTCATCTACCATTTGGCTCCCAGATTATATCACTGGAGGCAAAAGGTCAGAGGGGTCTGCGAAAGTTTGGTTTTCATTTCGGGCATGGTGTTAGTTCTAGGAGGATGATGAACTCATCATTCTTTTAAAAGTGGAAGCAGTCATTTTGTGTACTGCATTCTGCGCAACCAAGATGGAACTATCCAACCATCACACAAGGGTGGGAATGCCAGGGTCTACTCTCCTCTGTGCTCCTAGTTGTAAGTGGCCAAGTGACCTTAAGCATGTCCTTTTTCCAGGCCTCTGTAATAGAAGGGCCTAGCCCTGAACAACGCCTTCACTGCAGGTGTTTCTTAAGTGTATACAACACACTTGTATAGTCGCAGGAAGGTGTTCTTGCCCATATATGTTAATATTTGCTGGAGTGTGGGCAGGGTAGTACAAAGAATGTACATTGACTTTTCACCCCAAAGTTAATAGTTAACTTTGTCTCTTTGTTTGACTACATTGCTTGTTAGCTTTGATCAGAAAGAAAAATTCTGAAACATGGGATGGAACTGTTTGAACATTTACCTTTCTTCACCTTTACTCAGTACAGTTTATTTTTGTTAAGTCAGGTCAGGATAGCTTTTCAAAAAAATATAATATTTCAAAAATATGATATACCACTATGCTATTTACCATATAAATCTTGGAACAGATGTGAAGTGTTCAGAATAGGAGAATTTTCTTTATAAGCTTGTGCAGTTTTTTAAGGTTAGAGACACCTATTGCAGCGATCTAGAAAAATCATTCTTTGTAGGTGGCTCAGTAAAGGTCTGTAGTAGCTCTGTGTGTTATGAGCACCATGAATTTTGGGGTCACACACACCTGGGTTCAAATTCAAGTTCTGTGATCGATAAGCCATGTGACCTTGGGCAGGTCACATAACCTCCAAATCTCAGTCTCCTCCCTGACTGTGCCTTGCAACAATCACTTTGTAAAATTATTATGACTTTTAAAGAAACATATGCAAAATTCTGCACAAAGTATGAGGTCAAAAATGTCACTCACCTTCTTCCCCCTTTCTGTCAGCTGTTTGGCTGGTTAAGGTCTGCCATTTTGAAAATGTGGTTAGGACCTTACTATGAAATTCTCTTCTCTTCCAAGTTTATTAGTGAAATGGAAAAAGATGATCTATTTTTCTTGTTCAAAATAGGCCTCAGGGCTATATTCTGGAGAAAACCCAAGCAGCATGGAATCCTTCTTTCAGGGAAGTGTCTGTGTCCAAATCTGTAAGTCCAATCTGCCATTCTGCTTCACCAATGGATTTTACCTATTGAGCCCCCAAACGAAAAGGAAAACAGTGGACCCAGCAATAGGATCACTTGATAAATCATTGTTGGAACTAGAGGGAATTTTGTTGTGGAGGTGACAAGAGACCACAGCCTGCTTTGGTGCCTGGCCCAGATAAAACATGGCTAAAGCTCAGAATTGTTTACTGTTCAGTGATGTGGCACATTTCCTGTTGGCCCTGCACAGAAGTGACAGATGCCCATGGTCATGTACCAGAACTTGGTCTGCCAAGGGAGCTTGTGCAGAAGTGACTAGACTGTGGAGAAAAAGCCATCATGGGGATGGGGAGGAATGGGTAAGGTTGCTATGTGTAGAATCCAAGAAAATGATGCCAGGAGCAAGGGAATGGGTCAGATCACCTTAGCAGGCCTTCCCAGGTCCAATGACAGGCAGGTAATAAGCCTCAGTGGGCTTTCTTCATGCGCCATCCAGCCCCTGTGCCCTCCAGCTGGAGGAATGAGGAGAAATGAGAAACAGCTTCAGCCTTTGAGCTCCCCATTTAATGCAGGAGACAGCCTGGTAACCATTCAGCACAAGGAGGTAGAGCAGAGGCCCTTCCTGCTCTTGGA
This sequence comes from Meles meles, assembly GCF_922984935.1. Lineage (NCBI taxonomy): Eukaryota > Metazoa > Chordata > Mammalia > Carnivora > Mustelidae > Meles > Meles meles. The sequence continues at coordinate 29,187,994 of NC_060069.1, read as the reverse complement.
AGAAGATACACAGTTAGGAGCAAGGCCCCTAGAGCCCAGTGGCCTGGATTCAGATCCTGCCTGAGCCACACCTTTTTGTGTGACCTTGGGCCAGTTATCTGACCTCACTGAGCCTCCGTGGCCTCATCTGATGATAATAGTTCCTATTGGTGGGGTTGTTAGAGGATTAAAAGAATATTTTTAAGTGGTTGGCACATCATAGCACTTTGGGTTAAATTGCCTATAATCCTTAAGGAATCCACTATGGGCTGAGACACCCCCTTTTCCAATCTGAAAATCAAGGCACTGAATATATAAGCAGAACTTTTCTGATTTATAAGCACAAATTCATGAAAAGTCTTACAGAAGGTTGAAACATTAAAGCATATTTGTATTTAACAGACCACCTTTCACAAAGAGAATCCAAGTGTTTGATATTAGCACAGTATCTGTTTTGGTCACTGATTCTTTCTAGCAAAGGCTTAAGGGGCCCTTTCTATCTTGGGGAAAGCTGGAAGCAGCCCCAAGTCTTCCGTATACCTCCTTAGTTGTAAGACTAGTGCAGGAAAGAACTGAATGTGATGAATCTTGGGAACAAAACAGAAAGACTTAGTGAAGCAGAGAGAGCCAGCTGGGGCAGAAACAAGTGCTTTCCCAGGTGAGCTGTCTTAGTGGTATATCTGCTTTCTGTTTCCAATAATAGTCGCCTGTTTTCATTCTACCCATCCTTGATCCCCCCTAGCATTGAACACACCCTGAGCATGTATGTGTGTGTGTTAGCATGTACACATGCTCATGGGCACACACACACACAAACACACACGTGCACACACATGACCACAGACATGCCAGAATTAGCCTTCTAATCTTTCCTGTTGTAAGTGGCCAAGTGACCTTACACTTGGGTCAGCCAGAAGCAATGTCAGAGCTGGCCCAAGATATATTGCTTCTGGCTGTATCTGAACAGGCCCCATAATACATCCACGTGGGCCCTGCGATCTGGGAACAAGATGTGTCTTCTACACACCACTCGTCTACTGCCTGTCTGGCTTTTGACCTTGTCAGCATGTCCTTGTTTCCAACCCAACACTCTCCTCTCTGACTTGGAGACAGAATTTGGCCATCAGGTTCCATAGGACACAGCCTGCCATGACCTTCTGGCTCAGTCCTGGGAACTCAACCAAATCACTTCCAGCCACTGGGATCTTACCCAGTAGGATCTTAGACAGCCAGGCAGCCTTGAACACCTGTTCAGGTGAAGAGGTGTCCCTCTGTCCCTCTGCAGCTCAGTCTCTTCCAATCCCTGCATTCTACTGTTTTTCTCTGACATAGTTTGTAAACAGCACTTTTCCCACTCTAAGGAAGCATCATGGTGGAGTGCAGGGAAGAGTGAATGGACCTTGAGTCAAAGGCTGTTTTTGTTGTAATATTTGTGTGTGTGTTGGGAAGGAGGTTCCCTGTTCATCTGGGCTTTGATTTCTCCCTCCCATATTTTAATCATCGCATAAAGTTGCATAGGTGGAAACCCTGTAAATTTCTTTTTTTTTAAAGATTTATTTATTCATGAGAGAGAGAGAGAGGCAGAAATGGAGGGAGAAGCAGGCTCCTGGCTGAACAGGGAGCCCGATGTGGGGCTGGATCCCAGGACCTCAGGATCATGACCTGAGTCAAAAGTAGATGCTTAACCATTTGAGCCACCCAGGTGCCCCAACCCTGTAAATTTCTAAGGGAAACCAGCCTTTCTTCCCCTCTCTGCTCTCAGATCTGCTCTTTCCAGTTTTGTCCCTCACAGCACCCTCTCTGTATCAGAAACAATTTTTTTCATCACTGTCAGATTCTTTGGCCACCTCTTTCTGGCTACTGATTCCATTTGATAGATTTACATAAATAATTAGAGACAGAATGTGAAGACTCTGAGTTCCTCAAAAGCAGGACTTGTCCCCAGCCCAGTGCCCGGTTGAGTGACTAAGTGAACAAGTATGAATGAAGGGTGTGATGCGTTTGCTACTTAGAATGGAAAGATGCCCTATGCCATGCAGACCAAAGACTCAATCTGCTAATGTCACTACAGGATCCCATGAAGATTAGCTCCACAGTAAAGACTAACATGATCAAAGATGGTATGCTACAGAAGTGTCCCTGTTTCTGCTCTACCGACTCTGACCTTCCCTGTCCCCATCCCAGTCAGGACTCTTCCCAGAGTTCTCCAGCAGAGAACATGCTCTAGTCAGAACAGACGTTCAACATCTCTCTCTCCTTCTCTCTCCCACCCACCGTCATTGAGTCCTGGTGATCCCACACACCCAAATTTCTCTCTCTTGACGGCAACCACTAATCTTAGCCATCATCATTTCTTGCCTTCTTTAAGAATTTTAGACCTCCTCATTTGTTCAGGCAGAGTAATCATCTTATAGTGAAAATCAGGTCATATCATCTCCTTGCTTAAAAATCCTTCAGCGACTTTCACACTTAGAGCAAAACAGAATTCAAAATAAAATTTTGAGAGTAAAATCAGAACTCTGTGGCTTGACCTATACATTAGACTAATGCTAGCTGCTATAACAAATGGAACAAAAAACATGTAACAATTGAGAAACAATAAAAGATCACTTCTTAGATGCATAACAGTCCAGGGTGAGTGATCTTAGGCAGCTGACAGGTGTCCTTTAGGATTTTCTAATTCCCAGCCACTAAAAGGTAAGGTACACAGGTAACATAAAATAAAGAAATTTTCGAGACGCCTCATTCTATATTTTTGAATAAGCAAAATATAGTCTAACTCTACTGGTGTTTCAGAAAGATGTACTAGAATAATTTGCCAACCTGAAATCACTTAAAATTCAATATTAAACTAAAAACCAACATTCATCAAGTTACATACAGGCTCTGTGAAATTCTCTGTACTTTTGTTACATTTTAATATAAATTTTGTTTGAAAACAACACAATTCCCGATTTGAAGAGATTGCTGTTGCTGCTTTACAAAGAACAACTGCCATCACTTTATAGGTTAGTGATCAGCAAAGAGTTAAAATTTTTAACTTGAACGTAGGTTATCTGTTTACATATAATTAGATAATGTAAGAAAATGCAGGGAAGCTTGTCATTGAAAAAATGATGGCATTTGGTAATAACATAATTGAATACTTTAAATTTTAATATTATACATTGTGATATTATCTTATAAAGCAAAAACTACTATAATCTATTCAAATTAGAATCCATGTATAAATATCTACTATCTGCTTTTGTTAACATTTTTGAATCAAGGCTTTCATTTTAATTGAAAAGTGAATATGAATCTGTAATATAATAATATGAATTACATTTTATAAAATAGCATTGATTGAAGGACAAAGAATAAAAAGTAAAATAAAATAATATATGTGAGCCCCAGATTTAAGGCACCTGGATGCTCTTGGTTGCCCTATGTGATGGAACTTTATTTAGAGCCTTGCTGCTTTATTAAAAATGTCAGAAAAAGCAGTGTTCATTTATGTAGATCCTAGATGAATACAGTGGGCCAACCTGAATTATTTTGCATATGTTGGTTCTAAATAGAAAAGTTAAAGATAACCCAGGAAAGAAAACGTGATTTATTTAACATTATGGTGTATATATGCATGAGAAGGGGATCTCTGCTCTTCGTCATGGATGGTAGAGAAGAAAGGCCACCTTTAATTTAATTGAAAACCTAATATGAATCTGTAAAATAAGAATATGACTATATTTTATTAGAGAGCATTGATTGAAGGACCAAAAAATTAAAAATAAAATAAAATAATACATGTGAGCCCCAGATTTAACACACAGTGACCTCAACTGTTAGGGAACACAGCCCAGCTGCTATGCTGTTCCTCTCTGGGATGGGGGAGAGAGGTGCAGAGCAAGGACAAAATGAGAAGCGATACTAGAGCTTCAAGGGGCACTGCCAATTTTAGCATGCAAGAAACTCACCCACTTAACAGTTCCAATGAGCTGTGACTTTGATTAATAGAAAAAATGGGGCACTAAGATCCAGATCATGTTAGAACATACACATTTCTCCTTATTCACTCACGTATATCTCCTTCTGCCACCTCTCTTCAGAATGGCTATTCTCTGTAAAGCGCACATATCTGTTGGAATGTATACCTATTTGGGGGAGATTTGTGTCAGATAATATGGTTCATATTATGCAACAGCTTGGCTGGGCTATGGTGCCCAGTTGTGTGGTAAAACACCAGTCTAGATGTTGCTGTGAATGTATTTTTTAAGATGTGATTAACATTAACAATCGTTTGATTTTTGAGTAAAGAGTAACACTTAAATCAGTAGATCTTTTTAAAAAGATTTATTTATTTTTAGAGAGAGAGAGTGGTGGTGAGGGGCATAGGAAGAGAATCTCAAGCATAGAGTTTGATGCAGGGCTCAATCTCACAACCTTGAGATAACAACCTGAGCCAAAATCAAGAGTCATACACTTAACCAACTGAACCACTTAGGACCCCCTAAATCAGTAGACTTGGAGTAAAGTACACTACCCTCCATAATGTGGGTGGGCTTATCCAGTTATTTGTAGACCTTAGGAGGGAAGACTGAGTTTCCCTGAGAAAGAAGGCATTCCCCTTAAGACTGCACAATATAGAAATGTTGCCTGTTCCCAGCCTTTTGATTCAAGACTGCAACATTAACTCTTGCCTGAATTTGCAGCCTGCCAATGTATCCTACAAACTTTGGACTTGCTAGCCCCCATAATCGTGTGAGACAATTCCTTAAAATAAACCTCTCCTCTCTCCTTCCCTCCCAACCCACATGTATATTCTGTTGCTTCTGTTTCTCTGGAGAACCCTAATACAACATTCTTCTGAAAACAAAGTCTAGAACATCACAAACAACCGCTGTCACAATAGGACTCTAGACCAATCAAGCTGGTCAGAGTGACGTATGCCAACCTGACTAGAACGTCCTGGTGCTGACTCTAGCAAGCAGAGGAAAATGGCCAAGGGTAAATTCAGCTTTCTGCGGGCCCCTGGTTTACCAGTTTGTTCTGTTGAAATTCGTAGACTTGTCCCTAAGCACCCATAGAAATGGCTGCTTCAGGTGAATGAGGTGGGCAGTCCAGGCGAGATTTCAGGTACTCATTGGTAAAGTCCCATTTATCTGCAGGAATTGTGATCATGAGGATAATTTGTAGTAGTTATAAGCGTTTGCCTGAAAATTGTCACAGGGCAAAGGATCACATCCACTTTTGCTCAAGGGCCCAGGACCTTCTTCTTTCTCTACCAGTAACTCCATTAGCATAGGGCACAAAGGCACTTCCTGAGAAGCTTCCTGCAGAGTGTTGGCTCCAGAAAACATGCTGGTTCATCATTACCAAAGATCCTTCACCTAAAGCAAATCTTCTTTCCTCAGTAATTCCCTCACACTCAAATAGCATTATGAAACACATGCTCCAAGGGAAAGGCTCTTATTGCAATAAGAGTCATCCTGGGGACAACTCCTGGTCAACATTCTTCAGGAAAAAGCTCTAGAGGTAGCTGCAGATTTTGAGTCCTCTCATCCTTTTGTCTTTTAGTCAATTCAGAAGCTAGAATTCAGGTATGCAGTGGGATGCTAACCCCAAGAACGCATGGTATATTCCCTTAGAAAGGACAGCTGAAGACCAGAGACCCAGCTGGATGCTCCTGTCAATGTCCACCGAAGGTCTAAGGATTGCGTTCTACAGAGAATGGCTGGACACATAGGAGTGGACACACATGGGGCACATTTTACACTTAAGAAGCTGATGGTTCCATCAGAAACTATATGCCCCATATGTCCCCTGAAGGGAATGTGGATATATGTCAGAATTCATTTCTTAGTTTACAAAGAGGTGTCAAGTATCAATGATGTGCCCAACATGTCTCTGGGTGCTCGTATCCAATGCTCAGTTTCTCAGAAATCATAGTGAATGGTCTGGTTCTATCACTTTTCTTCAGACTCTCTGGCTACAGGAGAGGTGTATGGGACTCTTGAGCTCAGCATTGATATATGAGCCGTACTTGTGGCCACAGTAGGATAGAATATCCTTTGTTGGCCATGTTCCAGAAAATCTGTATCATAGACCATAAGTCAGTTGTCTGATCACACTCCTTGATGTAAACTCTCTCAACTTCCTCTCCTATAACCTGTCTGATGAGGAATTTGAAAAGATGAAATAACAAAGACACAGATGTGAGCAGACCACAGCCAGGCAAAGAGGCCACCACAGGCCCTGGGAGTTTGCAAACTGGATTTTTACTATGAAATATAGTTTAATCAATTACTAGGTTAAACAGTCCAAAAAAAAATTTAAAAAGGAGGGCACACTCAAATGGGGTAGTTAACAAGAATGCAAGAAAGAGTTATTTCTGAGAATATGGAGAAGGTGGGAAGCCAAGGGGGCAGGTCAAGTACTTGTGTCTAGAAACTATGAAATCCTGAGGTGGCAAAAGGAGGAAGCGATGATCTGCACAAGAGATTCAGCCTTTGCAGGAGAAGCCCAGCACTCCCACACATGCCACCACATCAGCCAGTGCCTCCCATAGCTAAACAGAAAACAGGGATGCCAGGGATCCCTGGCATTAGGATCCACCTGCTGGGAAGAGCAAATAGAGACGATGCAGCATAATGGCTGATGAACAACACCACCACGAAAGAAGGGGGCATCACTGATCTCTTCCTGTGCACCAGGCACTGTGCTAGGCACCAGGAAACGCATTCCCTCATTTTACCTTCAGATAAAGTGGTTGAGTCACATGAGCTTCTCCTGACTAAGAATCAGATCTCAAAACTCTTGGAGCACCACAAACAAAACCAGTGTTGTGTCCAAGGGGGGATGGGGAAGCAGAAAAAAAATATCCTTGTGAAGCTATTTGGAAAGAAAGGAGCTTCAGAACAGAATCTGAGGGTGAGGGGAGGACACTATTAACAGCTAGGTCTCCCCAAGTCCTGGGCACAACTCTGGCCCAAGTCCTGGATTCAGGGCTCCAGTCCTGTCACCAATAAATCAGACAACCTTCTGTAAATTATCTCCCTGATGATCTGAGAGTTTCTGAACCCCCTCTCCCTGCCCACCTAAAGGAACACTCAGTTCCCAGCAGTTCATTTCTGTTGACACAGAGTGAATGGGAATGAATTATTTTTTACTTCCCAGTTTGAAGTTTCTAAAATTATCATGCTGTCACAGAACAAAATTAGTCAAAGCCCAATTGAGCCATTAAATTAACACCCCATGAACTTACCTCTTCTTATTTGATTCACAAGGCAGTTTACAATTTCCAACACTGTTCTTACTGAGGAAAAACGAAAGGATAGTTTGTCTGGAACTTTCTAGATTGCTTCCTGGGATCACCCAACTGATCCACATACTCTGATGTTTTTAACACATTGACCCCTTCACTGACCCTATTGTCAGCTGAGTAATTTGTGGTGGAAGTGAAGGTGACTTTTTGGAGCTGGAATTCCTATGCCTACATGGTATGAGAATGTGGTTAACCAGTTAGAACTAGATTGCCCTTGGCACCAGGTCTTTGAAGCAGTAAAAAGCTAGAACTCAAATTCAGAGAGAGAGAGAGAAAGAGAGAGAGAGCAATCAACCTGCTCCCAGAGGCCACCAGCCTTGGGAGTTTACGACTTGTGTTAAGTGATCAGACTCCTATCCCTTGACCCACAGACTTGTTCTCATAAGGAGTGGGTGCTGCAGGCATGGGGCTCACCAGGTGACAACTCAGAGCTAGGCAGGCAGTTGGAAGACCAGAGCTCTGCTCCTGATCTGCTGTTTTTCTAGTGTGCGCGGTGGGGAAAGTCACTCCTGGCTGAAAGACCAACGAATGTTTCCCATTGTTCTTCAGTGGGAGTCCAGCATTCTATCTGGCTTCGCTGACCTTGTTTGGCCCCACCTTCCATTGCCCTGTTCTGTGCGTGGCTCACAGAACCCTCCCTTGCTCTGCTCTGTGCCGGTGTGCCCACCATGCCTACTACACATACCAGGATTTCTGCCCTCCCTTCTCTGCTTTGAATCATGTCTCTGGTGGTGACTGCATCTTATTTGCGGTCCAGCTCACATCTGGGCTCTGGCAACACCACTACCTTTGTTCCCCCGGCCCTAGGTGATAGCAACTGCCCGCTGTTGCCAATCTCAGGGTGACCCACCCCACTGTCCCCCAGGTATCATTTCAACTTTTTCTCTTACCTCTGTTCCCCTGCACCAACTTCCTGGCGTGGGCTCTGTCTTCCAGTCTGCACCCCTGATACAATGGCTTTCTTTCTGTTACATAAATGGGCCACGTTGTTTGCTCTTTCTACCATCCTCTGCGAAGATCCAAAATGTAGCTACACTTTTCACCAAGACGTCCTCCCTTTCTGGGGCCTGGTCAGCCCAGAGCAGCCTCTGCTTCAGATTCCTGGAGTGGGGTTTCTTTACCAAGCAGGCCAGGCCCTGGAGCTTGAACTCAAGGTTGTCCGCCACTGACTCAGTTCTACCTTCTCGAATTCTGAAAAGGCCCAGAGATACCAGTGCTTGCACTAAAGGTCACTGCTCATTTTAATCAAACCACATTGCTCTGCATGGCTGGGCTGTGGCCTTCAGTCAAGATTTCCTGCGTGGCAGATTTTCTCTCCTCTTGGATAACAGTGATATTTGCTGCAAGCATCTAATAGAGCTTGAAATTACCCTGGCAAGTTGTTTACTCTTCTCCAGAGTGGCACTAGGCTCCATGCAGTGTTTATCCAGCACTGTCAATGTTTTTATTAAGTAAGCCCTTGCACATCTAAAGTGTGCCATAGGCTCTGTAAATATTTTATTAGCCTTTGTAATTAGTCCTTACATCTCACAGCCCTTCTGGGAAGTGGGTCAGTGTGGCAGTTCCTATTTTACAACAGGGGTGAAAAAGAGCCACCCAGAGATGGGAAGGGGACCTTGAATCTGAGGCAGAGGGTACAGCAAATCCTTCCAACAAAGGGCAGGGACGTTGCTTGCTCCTGTGGATGGAGATCTGAGTCCAAATAAGGAATGGTGAGAATAAGGAACGGTGAGAATAACCAGCAATCACTCCCAAAATGTCTGGCAATGGCTCTATAGGGCCGTGTTCAGAACTGAAGGAGAACATGGAGAAGAGGTTGGGGGCACACAGGCGTGTCAGCACATGGTAGGCACTGGATAACAGTGGATAACACCAGTTCCCTTTGCTCCACCCCCAACTCTGCCCCTGCTCACTACCAGCCTGAGGCGTGATCCATGTACCCTCCCAGGACCAGATGGAAAGGGACAAAAATGACTTCTGTCTGTGAGGGGTGTAGGAATGCGGTTCCAAAATGAGACCTATGAAGTCCCTTATTGGAGAGAATCTGTTCTCTTTGAAGCCAAGTAAGTGTTGATTTTTAAACATGCTTTCTAGGGCAGAAAAAAAAAATTCTTGTAGAGTCATTGCTGTTTTTGTCTTCCTCAAGGATTGTATCTTTAATATGAAAAATATAATTCTTTTCCTCACTTAATTGTTCAGGTCTTGAATTATCTTTACATTGAAATATCACCTTTCTTGTTTTTCAGTGTTTCACATTTTGCTGGTATAGCGTTGAGTATTAAAATAAACATTTCCTCATTAGTATTTATTTTTAGACATGTTTCTTAGAAACTGCATGTAGATGAAAATTTCATTTTGTTTTTTTAACCCGAGGGTCTACATTTTTAAAGGAGGAATTCAGATCATTTATGATTACTGGCTTATGGGACATATTTATTTTTAGTTCTTTTCTTTTTTTTTTAATATTTTTTAACTCATTAATTGTTGGTCCTGGTTTATCTACTTTTTTCCTTACATATGGCCTGGTCGAATTTTGTGGTTTTCTTCCTATACTATCTCCCTTGCCACCATTCACCTACATCTGTTACTGTGTTCCATTCTGATGGTGGGTAAATATTATCATGTTTAATCCTCTATCTTCCAGTGCTACATGAAATTAAATAATGGCCACTCCGTCTCCACAAGACATTTTACCAGCTCAGCTCCCATGATGAAGGAAACTTTAGATTATTTCTTTACTTGTTATTTCCTTCCCCCTTCAACTTTGAATTTTGCTGAGACTGCCCATAATTATAAATTCCAAACCATCAGCTTTCCATTTCAAGTATTTACCTTCGGTTTCAAAAACCCAAATTAACACTTTGCATTTCCTTGTTACATTATCATGTTCTGTATAGATATATTTTTAAAAATTGACTATTTGATTCATTTTCATTTCTTTTGACCTTTATTTAAGAGCTTTTAATCAGTGTTGTCCTCACTGCCGTTTGCAGGAAAGGAAAGCCAGAGACCAAGGCAAAATGGGGATTTGACCCCAGGGATGGGATAAGTGACAGGAGGTGAAGCCCAAAAGGCAGGAGAGCAGTTCAAAGATCCATTATTGCTCGGCCATGACCACAGGTGACCAGTTATTCTATCGGGGGGTAACCTGGATGGCTGCAAGAATACGTCTCTGCTCTGTCCACCCATGGGAAGAAAGAGGGAAGGATGCTTCCAGCAGCTAGGGATTCATCCCCTCACTAGCAGTTGGTCGAAGATATGATTCAGGGGGTGTTAATTCCATTCTATTTTCAGGTTGAACATCCATCAGAAGGGAGGTGGCCCTTGCCTGGGGCTTCGCAGAGAAGCCCAAGGGGGAAGTAAGAAGATACGCATGGGCCCTAGGCCAGCTACTTTCAGGCAGCACCTGCAGGAAGCTGGCCAGATCCTGTGTAAGACCCAGAGCTGCAGTCAAGATTCCAGTAACAGGTGAGGATGGGATCATCTGAAGCAGTGCAGGAGGGAGACAAACTGTAAGAGGCTCTTAATCTCACAAAATAGAGGGTTGCTGGCGGGTTAGGGGGGAAGGATGGGGTGGCTGGGTTATGGACATTGGGGAGGGTATGTGCTATGATGAGTGCTGTGATTTGTGTAAGACTGATGATTCACAGACCTGTACCTCAGAAGCAAATAATACATTATATGTTAATGAAAATAATTTAAAAAAAGTGTAGCACCTGCAAATCATCTCACAATTACATTGTACCAAAAGATTTAGAAGAATAGCCTCTCACAATCCCAACCCTTCCTCAAGCTTTGTCCCGATATCTTGAACTGCTTTCTCCCAATATTAGCTTGAAGTTTCTAAATATTTTCATATCCCTATGTTCTAATTTCCCAGTTTTTAGAATTTATCTATTAATATCCTGTTAAAATGAGCCAAAATTTCATTGTGATGTCCCCAAAACCCACTTCCCAGCTCTCATCTTTCCAAAAACATTTATAGAATTATTTTTTGTATTGTTGGGTAGCAGTCAATATTTACATATTGTGGCTATAAAAATAATGTTCATTGGGGTGGCAAGGAGAAGGTTATATTTTTTCCCTGCACAAATTTTTTTCATTTTTCTGAAATTAGTGGTTGCCTGGTTTTTATGGACCTGTATCTTACCCAAACACAGCACCTGATCTACCAAAAGGCAAGCAGTGTTTTCTTTTGCAGTGCTCCTTCGTATCAGATAAACTTCCTGTAAATAGTTCCCTTCATTCTCTTTGTTTGGCTTTCTCTTTTGGAGCCTGTGTTCTCTAATCCAACTCCCATGACCTGCTACAAATTCTTCAGCCAGAGATTCTTCTGGGTTGGAGCACATTTCTTAGACCTTATGCTACACCTTCCTCTTCTTTTGTTTACTCCTTTAGTTTGTTGGTGCTCATCCATTAGTCGTTTCCTAGGAAAGTGTTATTTGCAGGTGTTTTTCAGTCCACGTCTTTATTTTCTCCTTTGTACCTGAATAAGACTTGGGCTGGCAATAGACTCCTAGGCGGTTTGTTACTTTCTCTCAGATTTGTGAAGGTGATTCTCCCGCATCTCGAACCCAATGTTGATCTTCAGAAGACCCATGCCAGTCTGACTTTTAATCTCTCTGACTTTGTTTCCCTCTGGAAGAGTTTGAGAGCTCTGAAATTTCATGTTTTGCTTTTGGTAGGCTCTTTTTTCACTTTTGCTTCATGTAGTCTTTAAATAAGGAAACTCGGGTCTTTACATGTTTGAGAAATTTCATTGAAGTATTCTTTTACATTTTAGCTTCAATGATTTTTTTCTCTTTCTGGAACTCATCATTTTGATGCTGACTGTCTTAAACTGATCCTTTAGGTCTCATCTTTTATTCAATTTTTTCTTATCATCTCTTTTCACAGTGTTCTATTCTTGTTTTGTAGCTATAACATTTTATTTTATCTCTTATCCAGTTTTTCATAATAGGCTTTTAAAAGGCACCCTATAGATATTGGTTAAATGAATGCACCTCTGGGAACAATATAATTATTTGAATTATTTTGGAGGTTTTGTCCATTCCTGGCACTATTTTTGATATCCAGATTCCTGTTTATTTGTTGATTTCATTTGGTATCTTTCTTCAAGTTGAGTCAGGTAGAATTGGGCTTGGCTGAAAGCAACAGAAAGCCACCTGTTGTCATTTAATTAAATAAGGATTATTCTCTCACAAGACAGTCAAAGGGCTTGCATCTTCTCCATGAGATGATCAAGCATCCAGCCTCCTTCTAACTGCTTGCCCTATCCTACTAGGCTGCAAGACATCTGCTTCATGCTGGGCATCACATCCACATTCCAGATAGAGTTAGAACAGAGGAAAGATTAAACGGCAAAATGTGGATGTAGTTTAGTATACTCTCAAAGATCTTTCTTAGAAGCCCCATGCAGGCAAATGTGGTGTTATATCTCATTTACTAAGCATGTGCCACATGACCAACTCTATCTGCAGGAAGTCTGGGAAGGGGAGTGTAGGTACATGGCTACCCAAACAGAACCTTCTTATCAAAGAAGGGAGAATGGGTGCCTAGCAACTGGTGAGGTCTAGTGATCATTTGCTGACTTTATATTTAGCAATAAAACACTAGAAGTCTGATTATCCATGCGCAGGATTGTTAACTAGAGAGTTTTCCAGTAGATCAGTTGGATAACCTGATGATTCTGACAAAATCTGCCAAACATTATCAGTTTTCTAGTGTCCTCAAGAATGGCTTTATTTATTTATTTATTTATTTATTTGAGAGAGAGATAGAGCACTCTGGCACATGGATGGGAGGGGTAGAGGGATAGGGAGAGAAAGAATCTCAAGCAGACTCTGAGCTGAAAGTAGAGCCAGACTTGGGGCTCAATCTCATGATGCTGAGATCATGACTTGAGCTGAAATCAAGAGTCAGATGCTTAACTGACTAAGTCACCCAGGTGTCCAAGAATGGCTTTATTCATAGAAAATACCACTTAGAGATTTTTCATTTTTGTTAAGAATTTTGTTTTCATTTTTGTTAAATACCTGGTAGTGTCATTACTGGATCATATAGTAGGTCCATTTATTAGTTTTTTTGAGGAATCTTCATACTGTCCTCCCCAGTGGTTGCACCAGTTTGCATTTCCAACAAAAGTGCACAAGTGTTCGTTTTTCTCTGGAACCACTCTAACCCTTGTGGTTTTGATTTTAGCCATTCTGACAAGTTTGAGGTGATATCTCATTGCAGTTTTGATTTGCATTTCCATAATGATCAGTGATGTTGAACATCTTTTCATGTTTCTGTTGGCCATCTGGATGTCTTTTTTGGAGAAATGTCTGTTCATGTTTTCTGCCCATTTTTTAATTGGATTATTTGTGGGTTTTTGGTGTTGAGTTGTATAAGTTCTTTATATATTTTGGATACTAACCCTTTATCAGATATATCATTTGCAAATATATTCTCCCACTCAGTAGTTTGTATTTTAGCTTTGTTGATTGTTTTCCTTGCTGTGCAGAAGCTTTTTATTTTGATGCAGTCCCAATAGTTCATCTTTGCTTTTGTTTTCTTTGCCTTAGGAGACATATCTAGAAAAATGTTGCTATAGCTGACATCAGAGACATTGCTCAACTCAGAGAGTTGATAGAAGTGCTGGTAGGAGACTGGTAAGGACTTCCTAACAGAAGGTCTCCTTCTTCAAGGACAACTGTCCACCATCCTGGCCCATGTCTAAAGCTCTGTTCCCTTGTTCATCCTCTGCCCTCCATTCTCCACATATGCAACATCATCTGTTACTTCCACAGTGGACCTTGAAGAGCTATTAAGACCACATCTCAGATCATTAGTAAACAAAAATAATTCTCTCCCTTTCCTAGAGGATAGGCAGGGCTCTATCATCAAACACTCCACTGAGGTGAAAAGAAATAGATTGCTCAATAACTTCTAGCATAGACTTCGTTGAACCTTTGGAATAGAGACACACATTCTTAATAAAGGGGAAGAAAAGAAACATTAGCATTTCCTCATTAGAAATGTTGAAGATGCATGCCCTGCTGCAACTCCATTACCTGTAACCTACTCTTGAGGTGTCTACCTGAATGGCACTGTGGCTGGGAGACCACAGCCCCAGAAAACTAACCACAATAGCTGCAGGCCTCCCATACTCACATAGCCGAAACTCACAGTTGTGACATGACACAGAGAGGGGCAGACTTCCCCAGGGCACAGGCATATCAAATACTGCTGGAAGAGTAAGTGTGGTACCTGTGTATTTAACTTATTCTATGTGTCTGTACGTATCTTCTTAAAGAAACTTGGAAGCCCTTGGAAGCAGATATATTGTTGATACTGCTAGGTATCAACTAGCAGTTGATCTGCTGATCTGTTGCAGATCTGTTGATCTGCTAGGTATCCCACATTGCCCTGCATGATTTAGTGACCAGTAAATCTTTTCTGAACTGAGTGAGTAAAAGTCAATAGAAAGGGACCAAAAATAATGCGATACCATATAGCTGAAAGGTAAGAAGAGTGCATAAGGTCAAATTTTTATAAGCCTAAAATTTAGGAAAACTAGACATAATCATTATGTGTAAAATCATCTTTTTCACATGAATCTTCAGTTAGGGCATTCTGAGGGGTGATGGTCATTGTTGAACATGAATATGGTGACCTTCTCTAGATTGCTCTTAGATTCTGGCTTGGATTTGAAATCTCTGACACACCCAGAACTGTTCAATTGTGACCAAGTAAATCTGCAAGAAAAGAGGAGCATTTGTGAATACAGAATGCTGTACAAAAAGACATCAAAAAAAACAAACAAACAAAAAAAAAAACAAAAAAACAAAAAAAACAAAAAAAAAACAAAAACAAAAACAAAAAAAAAACCAAAAAGACATCAAGAAGTGCAATCAACAAACACATTTGTGTTTCTCATATTGATATTCTGATAAACACACACACACACACACACACACACATGCAAGTGCTGGGCGCCTGGGTGGCTCAGTTGGTTAAGCAACTGTCCTTGGCTAGAGTCATGATCCTGGAGTCCCAGGATCGAGCCCTCCATTGGGCTTCCTGCTCAGTGGGAAGTCTGCTTCTCCCTCTGACTTCTCTACTCTCATGCCATTCTCTCTCTCTAAAATAAATAAATGAAATTTTTAAAAAAACACACAAGTGCTCAGGAAACTGGGATGCAGTCCTCAGACTACATAGTCATTAAAACAACTGTTGTCCCTACTTCATTATATTCTGCTTGGAGAGATGGAGACTTCTTGAGAGCAGCTGTGTGGAAAAGTGGAGACAGGGGTGCTGGTGTGAGTAGGGAGGCATGATCCCCGTATGGAATGCTGCTGGTGGGATGGTGACTGGGATGGGAGGGGGTTGTGTTTCCATAGTCTTGGCCCAGGCCCCACCCCAACAAAGTCTGGGTTGGGGATGGACATCAACATGTTTTAATCTTCCTAGGTAGATGAAGGTAAACGTAGCATGTGGTCAAGGTGAAGAAGCACTAATTTATGAGTTGTCATTATTAACCCACTGTCAGATTTCAGGTCTGAGGACACTTGAGGAGCTTCCAAGGAAATAGAGGAATGGGACAGAAAGACAAAATCAAGCACTGTGGAATATAAGATCAGTTATGGGGAGAGCAAACCTGAGAAATTGTCTCGTGAGGTTCAGAAATGACCTTTGAGGTTGGAGTTGGTATAAATCTCAGTATTCTTACTTACCAAACAACAAAAAAAAGAATTTCTGCTCTGCTGTCCCTTCATGGTCCTTGCCCCCCAATCCAGCTCTAGGAGCCAACAATGCAGAAAATCACATCCATAATGTAGAAGATGTGTTTAGCAAGTGCTTTCAAAACACAGAGTTAAAGAGAAAAGATGAAAATGCTAAGAGGAACAGCAGCAATCCAGGATACAGAACTAAAATCCATGGTAAGAATCTTGATTTCCCTGGGGTGGAAAACCAAGGCAAAAACTAAACTCATAACTACAGACAACTTTCCTGATTTCTGCTGATCTGAACATACAGATTCGAAGAGCATCCCATGCCATATTTTAAATAAATGAAAAAATAAATGAAAAGAGATCCATACCAATATATGTTCTGTCAGTTTTGCTGAGTTACCTTGATGATGAAAAAGCATCCAACTAAACACCTATACACTAAATTCAGGCTGTTCAATCCCCACTTCATTCCGGATGGTACCCACAATACTCAACTGCTTGTTCAGATGGAACTTACTGCCCCAGACACAACATCTGTATGCACACCTTGTACACCTGGAAATGCAGCTGCTTCAGCTTACGGTCCCCTCCCCCATCCCTCTTCTGAAATCCTCTTGGGTTCACTCATCCTTCAAGGCGTGGCTCAGACTGTATCCTCAGCCAGCTCCTGTCCATTCCAGTTATTGGAACGAGTCTCCTACTTGCCTTGCTCCCCCACCACACCCCACATTCTGATTGCTAGACTGTGATCCCCTCTGAAGGGCCGAAAGGACTGCCCACCCACTACACACACCCCTTGTGCCTACCTGACAAAATTATCCTTGCTTATTAATTTGAATTTTGGTCCCTTTGTGTTCCCTACAGTTTTCTAGAATAGGCCTTGGCTCTATTGTCCAGAGAACAAAGAACACTGAATCATCTGTCAGTGAAATTGCTCAGGAATCACTCACTGCCTGGACGGTCGGAGTGAATGGCTGCCTCATCTGGTGGGTGATTCTAGCCTCCATCAGAGCCAGCCATCTGGGACCCATATCTCTTGGGAAGGGACTCTCATAAGAACTCTGTTGACTCTGAGAACTTGAGAAGTGCTTGAGCATTCAGGGCTGTGATTTAGAGTTGGTAGCTGAGCATTGAGGCAAGTGAGGAACCTGAGACTCAGAGAGGTAAAGTGTCCCACATATAGTCCCTTAGTCACATAGTCCCTTAGCACCACACGAGGACTGGCATTCACAACCTGGGTCTCCACCATCCCAGGCTGCTTCCAAGATGGGTGAAAGAAAGCCAAAGCAGAGGCTATAGTTTCTAATTTGCCCCATCCCTATACTTCTCTGTGGTGGTTCCACGTTTCCAAAGCACAGAGACCATGATCTTTCCCTCTCCCCCTTCACTACTATACTGGTTTCTCATGGGCTGAATGTTGATTTAGAGATGTTAGGCCTTGGACTAGCTGACCTGAGGAAGAAAATTTAAGTATGACACATTTCTGGAGAATTTGCTTCAATCCTCAGCTTCAGAAATTAAAATCTTCTAATCTGAGATTTAGCTTTTGACTTCTGACAAGGAGAGTAAATAAGCAAACCTGTACAACACAAACCCTGCACAGAGTCATGGAAGCACAGTCTAGCATTTTAGCCATTAGGAGTACTTGGCCATAAAGCACTTAAAAATCCATTTAGACTGTCCAAGTCGGTTCAAGCTCTTTAATCTTGGATAAAGTAAATAAGACTGTTTTTAAGTTGTTTTTTTTTTCTTGTTTTGGTTGTTTTTGGGTCCTCCCCCCCATTTTAAAGCAAGAATATTGGGAGAGAAAAAAAAATAAGACATTCAAGGCTAGACCTTTGTACCCCGGTAATGTATAACAGCTGCAGAGGCTGGTCAGACCTTTTGGTGAGATTTTCAGTCTGCCAACGCCAGCTTACTCTTTTGTAAATTGAAAACAACTTATCTCCTTGAAGCCCATTTTCCTTTTCCTGTAGGACTTGGAAATTCCTTAAGGGCAGACCCAAGCCTTATTCTGCACTCTACCAGAAGCATAGCTCAGCCCATGGGGTCTCAGCAGATGCTTGCTACCAGACTGACCCTCAGAGCAGCAGGCTGTCTTCACTGTTCATTACACTGAACATGTCTCACCATAACCCACAAACACCCCCTCTCCAACCAAACCAGCCCACTCCCAGTTCTTCAGAGCTTCAAACTCCTCCTTGCCCTTTGTCTGGCACACATTGGCTCTCCACCTGGAGCACAGTTCCATTCTTCTGCATCCATCACGGGTCTCTCCACCTCCAGAGGAGCTTCTCCCAGTCTCCTTGGAACTTGTATAGTTTATTTTTCTGCTACTGCTCTCTTGGCAGTAACTTCCGGAAGGCATGGGGTGCTACATATTTCTCTGTGATTATTTGCTTACTGTCTATTTCCCCTACCCAGTTCCATGAAGGCAGGACAGTAAGTGCTTTATCCACTTCTGCATCCCATTGCCTAGCACGTGGCCTGCCAGCATGGGGACTGAGTGTGGACAGCAAGAACACCAGGTACACAATTCTTAATTTATTCTCCCTTTCAGTTAAAGGGTTTAAAGTATAGTGTGCCCTGTAGCCAGCATGGCTCAGCCAACAGATGATTTACTCGCCTAAAGCCCCACAAAACTCCAAGTTTACAGGGTGTGACAGACGAAGGTGTGGCTTGGAAAAACTCTGGGAAGCTTATCTGAACCAGGTGCACCTACGAGAGAATTCTCCGAGTATAGAAGGTGGAATGTGGCCAGAGGCTGGAAAGCAGCACTTATTTCCACTGGGAGATGTTGTTCAAAGAAGCTGTAGTCACGCCTTCGCTTTTTTCGTTTCTTGTTCTACTGGAAATTGTTCTTCTCCTACATGAGGAATTTCCTCATAGGAGGGTCCCCAAGAGGTCATCCAGCTTGCTCCTGGGTGTCCAGACAGGCGTGGCATTGTGTATGCTGAACTTCGGACCCCACTGGGGACCACACACTTCAAAGCTGCTTGGAGCCTTAGGAATACAAACAAAACATTCATTTAATCTTGAGTCCCTGACACTTTCGCAAGGCGCCACACTCCAATCCTCAATGAAGAAGAGATGTTGCAAACATAGCACGGAGGCTAAGAATACCAACCCTTTAGGATTTCTTGTAGAGTTGATTTAAGTTTGAATGATTTTTTTTTAAACTTTTTAATGAAATAATTATGGATTTACAGGAAGTTGCAGAGGAAGTATGAAGAGATGCTGTGTACCCTTCACCCATTTTCCCCAAGGGCTACATCTTAATAATTGTAGTACAATGTCCAAACCAGGAAACTGCCATTGGTACAATGTATATGTATAGTCTTATGTCATTTCATCACCCATGTAAATTTCTGTAAGCACAGCCACAATCAAGATACAGAAATGTTCCATCCTTGCGAAGATCACCATCCAACTGCCCTCTATAGTCACCCCCACCTACCTTCCACCATCCTTACCCCTGGAAACCACTAATCTGTTTTCCATCTCTCTAATTTTGTCATTAGGGAATAATACATAAATGGAGTCATACAATATGTAATATTTTGAGGTTGGCCTTTTTCATTTGCATAATGCTCTTGAGATTTGCCCTGCTTGCTGTGTGTATTGATATTTTATCCCTTTTTATTGATGATGGGTCTGTTGTGGTTGTTTACCAGAGTTAACCACTCCCTCGTTGAGGGGCATTTTGGTTGTTTCTCATTTTTGCCTATTACAAATAAATAGCTATGTTATGAACTATCGTGTAGAGGATTTTGTGTAGACATAAGCTATCATTTCTCTGGAAGTACAATTTCTGCTAAGTGCATGTTTAGTTTTTTAAGACACTTTCAAACTATTTTCCCAAGTGACAGTATCATTTTCCATTCCCAGGGGCTATGTATGAGATCCAGTATCTCCACATCTTTGCTGACATCTGGTATTGTCACCATTTTTTGGTTTACCTAGTTCAATTTCTGTGTAGTGATAAATCGTCATGTTCTTAAAATGCATTTCCCTAACAGTTAGTGATGTTGAACACTTTTCTTGTGTTGATTTGCCTCTGCATATCCTCTTTGATGAAATGCCTTGTGTCTTTTGCCCATTTTATTTTTTAAAGATTTATTTTATTTATTTGTCAGAGGGAGAAAGAGAGAGAGAGAGAGAGAACAAAAACAGGGGGAGCAGCAGGCAGAGGGAGAGCAGGCTCCCTGCTGAGTAAGGAGTCTGATGCGGGGAGAACTTGATCTCAGGACCCTGGGATCATAACCCGAGCCGAAGGCAGACACTTAACCGACTGAGCCACACAGGTATTTTGCTTTTGCCCATTTTAATTAGGATTTTTTTCTTTACTGTTGACATGAGAGAATTCTTCATGTATTCTAGCTATGAGTCTTAGGTCAGCTCTGCGGTTGCAAATACTTTCTCCCACTTGGTCGCTTGTCTTTTCATCTTCTTAATGGAATATTTTATAATATTTTTAATTTTGATAAAGTCTAATTGATTTTTTTTTTTTATAGAGCACTAATTGGTGTCATGTCTGAGAACTCTTCACCAAGACCTGGGTCCTAAAGGCTTTTTCTTATATTACCTTCTAAAAGTTTATGGCTTTACATTTTATTTACATTTAAATCTATAATTGATTTTGTTAGTTTTTACATAAAGTGAAATGTTTAAGTCAAGGTTTATTTTTGTTGTTGCTTTGGTTTGGTTGTTTGTCTATGAATACCCAGTTGTTACACCTCCATTTATTGGAAAAACTGTCTTTTGTTCATTGAATTTCTTCTGCCCCTTTGTCCAAAATCTGTTGCTTCTACTTGTGTAGGGTTATTTCTGGCCTCTCTAGCTCATTCCATTCATTTATCTATCATTTCACCAATGTCACACAGTCTTGAGCACTTAACTATACCTATATGATAAGCCTTAAAACTGGATGGGGTGATTCATCCCACTTTTTTCTTCCTTTTTAAATCTGAGGGTTGCTGGAGGGCTGGCGGTGGGGGGAGGTGAGGGGATGGGGTAACTGGGTGATGGGCATTAAAGAGGGCGCTTGATGAAAGAGCACTGGGTATTATATGCAATGGATGAATCACTAAATTCTACCCCTGAAGCTAATAATACACTATATGTTAATTGAGTTGAATTTGAATACAAAAAAATTTTTTTAAAGAATTTGTCAGAACACATGAAAAAAAATTGGTTTAGCTGTCTGGTTCCTTCACCTTTGCATATAAAACTTAGAATAATTTTGTCAATGTCTAGAAAAAAGACTCACTTGGATTTGGTAGTTAAGCCTGCATATCAATTTGGGAACATAGGTATCTTTATTCTGCTGAACCTCTCAATTAATGAACACAATATGACTTTTCATTTACTTAGATCTTCTTGAATTTCTTTCTGGTGTTTGGTATTTTTCTGTAAACAAGTCCCGTGTATGTTTTGTTAGATGGACAACTGAGTATTTTCATTTTTTTTAACTTAAATGGTACTGTTTTTAATTTCAGTTTCTATGTGTTTCTTACTAGCATATAGAAATGCACTTGATTTTTTAAAAAGGTTTTTAGAGATTTATGTTTTTAACTTAATTTTTTTAAAGATTTTATTTATTTGCCAGAGAGAAAGAGAGAGCACAAGCAGGGGAGTAGTAGGCCGAGGGAGAAGCAGGCTCCCCACTGAGCAAGACTGATGTAGGACTCTATCCCAGGACCACAACTGGGAGCATGACCTGAGCCAAAGGCAGATGCTTAACTGACTGAGCCACCCAGGCATCCCCAAATTTCTTTATTTATTTTAGAGAGCAAAAGACAGTGTGCTCGTGAGTCAGGGGAGGGGCAGAAGGAGAGAATCTTTAAGCAGACTCCCCACTGAACGTGCAGCCCTCCACAAGACTTGAACTCATGACCCAGGAGATCATGACGTGAGCTGAAACCAAGAGTCAGATCCCCAATCACAAGCAGGGCAGAGGGAGAGGGAGAGGGAGAAGCAGGCTCCCCACTGAGCAGGGAGTCCCAGGTGGGGCTGGATCCCAAAACCCTGAGATTGTGACATGAGTCAAAGGCAGATGCTTAACCGACTCAGTCACCCAGGTACCCTTTTGTTGAGAATTTTAAAATCATGAACTTAATTTTCATAATTGTTATATCTGTTATGGGCTACTCAAATAATATATTTCGTACTGGGTGAGACTGTACTTTTCAAGGAAATTATTTTTTCATCAAGTTGTCAAATTCATGTGTGTAGATGTGTTCATAGTGTTCTCTTGTCATTCTTTTATGTCTCCAGGTTCTACAGTGATAGTCCTGTATTTCGTTCCTGTTATTAGTAGTTTGCGTTTTCCCTCTTTTTCTTTGATATTCTCACTAGAGGTTTGTCAATTTTATTGATCTTTTCAAAGAACCAGGTTCCTGTTTTATTGATTTTCTCTATTGTTTTTCTGCTTTTGATTTCATTGATTTATGCTTTTACCTTTCTTTTTCCTTCCTTCTGCTACCTTTGGGTTTATTTGCTCTTTTTCATTTCTCACGGTGGGGACGTAAATTACTGTTTTGAGATTTCTCTTATTTAATGTGAGCATTTACTGCTGTAAATTTCCCTCTCAGTGCAGCTTTAGCTGAAAATTTTAATATGTTGTATTTTCATTTTCATTCAGTTCAATGTATTTTAACATTTTTCTTAATATTTCCTTTTTGACCCCAAATTGAGGTATGGTCCCTTGAGGTCAGAAAATATACTCTGTATTATATCTATTTTTAGGAATTTGTTGAAGTTTATTTTTCATTCCTGTGACTTATTTATGTTATAACTGAAGGTTTGTACCTCTTAAACCCCTTCTCCTAGTTCGTCTGGCAACCACCAGTTTGCTCTTTGTATTTATGAGTTTGTTTCTGGATTGTTTGTTTGGTTTATATTTTGTTTTTTAGATTCTACATACACATTAAATCATGTGGTATATGTCTTTCTCTATTTGATTTGTTATTTCACTTAGCATAATCTCCTCTAGGTCTACCCATGCTGTTCCAAATGGCATGATCTTGGGTTTATATTATTTTTTTATGGATCACAGTATGATCTCTTTTGGTATGTTTTCTCTGAGCATAAAATGGGCATCCTGCCATTGTTGGGTGAAATGTTTCATGCATGTCAATTGAATCCAGTTGGTTGATGGTACTGTTGAGTTCTTCTATATTCTTGCTAATTTTATATGTGGTTTTTCTATCATTGTTGAGAAAGGAATGCTGAAGTCTCCGACTAAAACTATGGATTTGTCTATTTCCCTTTTCAGCTCTATTGGTTTTTGCTTTACATATTTGGTAGCTCAGGTGTTTGATGCATATGCGTTTAGAATTGGTCTCTATTCTTGATAGCTTGACTTATCATTATGTAATGTTCTTCTCTATCTATCTTTGTCTTTGTTTTGAAGTCCACTTTTTCTGGTAAATTTATATAACAGTTCCTGATTTCTTTTTTATTTTGAAAGACTTTATTTATTTATTCGAGAAAGAAGGAAAGAGAGAGAAAGAGAGCTAAAGAACACAAGTAGGGCTAGGGGCAGAGGGAGAAGCAGACTCCCTACTGAGCAGGGAGACAGACATGGGGCTCAATCCCAGGACACTGAGATCATGACCTGAGCTCAGGCAGACATCTAACATATGAACCACCCAGGCGCCCCCCTGCTTTCTTTTGATTAGTGTTTGCATGGTATATCTTTTTCCATACCTATACCATCATATTTGAAGTCAGTTTCTTATAGACAGTATATATATATATATATATATATATATATATATATATATATACGTATATATGTATATATGTATATATGTATAATGTATTATTAGCCCCAGGGGTACAGGTCTGTGAGTCACCAGTTTTACACACTTCACAGCACTCACCATAGCACATATCCTCCCCAATGTCTATAACCCCACCACCCTCTCCCTCCCCCACTCCTCCCCAGCAACCCTCAGTTTGTTTTGTGAGATTAAGAGTCTCTTATGGTTTGTCTCCCTCCTGATCCCATCTTGTTTCATTTATTCTTTTCCTACCCCCCAAACTCCCCACGTTTCATCTCCACTTCCTCATATCAGGGAGATCGTATGATAGTTTAGACAGTATATATTAATTCAACATTTTTTTAAAAGATCTACTCCACCAAATTCTTTTTTTTTTCCATTTTATTTATTTTTTCAGCGTAACAGTATTCATTCTTTTTGCACAACACCCAGTGCTCCATGCAAAACGTGCCCTCCCCATTACCCACCACCTGTTCCCCCAACCTCCCACCCCTGACCCTTCAAAACCCTCAGGTTGTTTTTCAGAGTCCATAGTCTCTTATGGTTCGCCTCCCCTTCCAAATTTTTTTTTAAATAAATATATAATGTATTTTTATCCCCAGGGGTACAGGTCTGTGAATCGCCAGGTTTACACACTTCACAGCACTCACGATAGCACTTACCCTCCCCAATGTCCATAGCCCCCTCCCCCTCTCCCAATCCCACCTCCCCCCAGCAACCCCCAGTTTGTTTTGTGAGATTAAGAGTCATTTATGGTTTGTCTCCCTCCCAATCCCATCTTGTTTCATTTATTCTTCTCCTATCCCCCTACCCCCCCATGTTGCTTCTCCATGTCCTCATATCAGGGAGATCATATGATAGTTGTCTTTCTCCGATTGACTTATTTCACTAAGCATGATACGCTCTAGTTCCATCCACGTCGTCGCAAATGGCATGATTTCATTTCTTTTGATGGCTGCATAGTATTCCATTGTGTATATATACCACATCTTCTTGATCCATTCATCTGTTGATGGACATCTAGGTTCTTTCCATAGTTTGGCTATTGTAGACATTGCTGCTATAAACATTCGGGTACACGTGCCCCTTCGGATCACTATGTTTGTATCTTTAGGGTAAATATCCAGTAGTGCAATTGCTGGGTCATAGGGTAGTTCTATTTTCAACATTTTGAGGAACCTCCATGCTGTTTTCCAGAGTGGTTGCACCAGCTTGCATTCCCACCAACAGTGGAGGAGGGTTCCCCTTTCTCCACATCCTCGCCAGCATCTGTCATTTCCTGACTTGTTCATTTTAGCCATTCTGACTGGTGTGAGGTGATATCTCATTGTGGTTTTGATTTGTATTTCCCTGATGCCGAGTGACGTGGAGCACTTTTTCATGTGTCTGTTGGCCATCTGGATGTCTTCTTTGCAGAAATGTCTGTTCATGTCCTCTGCCCATTTCTTGATTGGATTGTTTGTTCTTTGGGTGTTGAGTTTGCTAAGTTCCTTATAGATTTTGGATACTAGCCCTTTATCTGATATGTCGTTTGCA
The DNA here is from genome assembly GCF_922984935.1 of Meles meles. Taxonomy (NCBI): domain Eukaryota; kingdom Metazoa; phylum Chordata; class Mammalia; order Carnivora; family Mustelidae; genus Meles; species Meles meles. The sequence continues at coordinate 29,162,672 of NC_060069.1, read as the reverse complement.
AATATCTTCTCCCATTCTGTCAGTTGTCTTTTGGTTTTGTTAACTGTTTCCTTTGCTGTGCAAAAGCTTTTGATCTTGATGAAATCCCAATAGTTCATTTTTGCCCTTGCTTCCCTTGCCTTTGCCGTTGTTCCTAGGAAGATGTTGCTACGGCTGAGGTCGAAGAGGTTGCTGCCTGCGTTCTCCTCAAGGATTTTGATGGATTCCTTTCTCACATTGAGGTCCTTCATCCATTTGGAGTCTATTTTCATGTGTGGTGTAAGTAAGGAAGTGGTCCAATTTCATTTTTCTGCATGTGGCTGTCCAATTTTCCCAGCACCATTTATTGAAGAGGCTGTCTTTTTTCCATTGGACATTCTTTCCTGCTTTGTCGAAGATTCGTTTACCATAGAGTTGAGGGTCGATTTCTGGGCTCTCTATTCTGTTCCACTGATCTATGTGTCTGTTTTGTGCCAGTACCATGCTGTCTTGATGATGACAGCTTTGTAATAGAGCTTGAAGTCCGGAATTGTGATGCCACCAACTTTGGCTTTCTTTTTCAATATTCCTTTGGCTATTCGAGGTCTTTTCTGGTTCCATATAAATTTTAGGATTATTTGTTCCATTTCTTTGAAAAAAATGGATGGTATTTGATAGGGATTGCATTAAATGTGTAGATTGCTTTAGGTAGCATAGACATTTTCACAATATTTATTCTTCCAATCCAGGAGCATGGAACATTTTTCCATTTTTTTGTGTCTTCCTCAATTTCTTTCATGAGTACTTTATAATTTTCTGTGTATAGATTCTTAGTCTCTTTGGTTAGGTTTATTCCTAGGTATCTTATAGTTTGGGGTACAATTGTAAATGGGATTGACTCCTTAATTTCTCTTTCTTCAGTCTTGTTGTTGGTGTACAGAAATGCAACTGATTTCTGTGCATTGATTTTATATCCTGACACTTTACTGAATTCCTGTACAAGTTCTAGCAGTTTTGGAGTGGAGTCTTTTGGGTTTTCCACATATAGTATCATATCATCTGCGAAGAGTGATAGTTTGACTTCTTCTTTACCAATTTGGATGCCTTTAATTTCTTTTTGTTGTCTGATTGCTGAGGCTAGGACTTCTAGTACTATGTTGAATAGCAGTGGTGATAATGGACATCCCTGCCGTGTTCCTGGCCTTAACGGAAAAGCTTTCAGTTTTTCTCCATTGAGAATGATATTTGCGGTGGGTTTTTAATAGATGGCTTGGATAATATTGAGGTATGTGCCCTCTATCCCCACACTTTGAAGAGTTTTGATCAGGAAGGGATGCTGTACTTTGTCAAATGCGTTTTCAGCATCTATTGAGAGTATCATATGGTTCTTGTTCTTTCTTTTATTAATGTGTTCTATCACATTGATTGATTTGCGGATGTTGAACCAACCCTGCAGCCCTGGAATAAATCCCACTTGATCGTGGTGAATAATCCTTTTAATGTACTGTTGAATCCTATTGGCTAGTATTTTGGCGAGAATTTTTGCATCTGTGTTCATCAAGGATATTGGTCTGTAGTTCTCTTTTTTGGTGGGATCCATGTCTGGTTTTGGGATCAAGGCGATGCTGGCCTCATAAAATGAGTTTGGAAGTTTTCCTTCCATTTCTATTTTTTGGAACAGTTTCAGGAGAATAGGAATTAGTTCTTCTTTAAATGTTTGGTAGAATTCCCCTGGGAAGCCGTCTGGCCCTGGGCTTTTGTTTGTTTGGAGATTTTTGATGACTGTTTCAATCTCCTTACTGGTTATGGGCCTGTTCAGGTTTTCTATTTCTTCCTGGTTCAGTTGTGGTAGTTTATATGTCTCTAGGAATGCATCCATTTCTTCCAGATTGTCAAATTTGTTGGCGTAGAGTTGCTCATAGTATGTTCTTATAATTGTCTGTATTTCTTTGGTGTTAGTTGTGGTCTCTCCTCTTTCATTCATGATTTTATTGATTTGGGTCCTTTCTCTTTTCTTTTTGGTGAGTCTGGCCAGGGGTTTATCAATCTTATTGATTCTTTCAAAGAACCAGCTCCTAGTTTCATTGATTTTTTCTATTGTTTTTTTGGTTTCTATTTCATTGATTTCTGCTCTGATCTTTATGATTTCTCTTCTTCTGCTGGGTTTAGGGTTTCTTTCTTGTTCTTTCTCCAGCTCCTTTACGTGTAGGGTTAGGTTGTGTACTTGAGACCTTTCTTGTTTCTTGAGAAAGGCTTGTACCGCTATATATTTTCCTCTCAGGACTGCCTTTGCTGTGTCCCACAGATTTTGAACCATTGTGTTTTCATTATCATTTGTTTCCATGAATTTTTTCAATTCTTCTTTAATTTCCTGGTTGACCCATTCATTCTTTAGAAGGATGCTGTTTAGTCTCCATGTATTTGGGTTCTTTCCAGCTTTCCTCTTGTGATTGAGTTCTAGCTTCAGAGCATTGTGTTCTGAAAATATGCAGGGAATGATCCTAATCTTTTGATACCGGTTGAGACCTGATTTGTGACCCAGGATGTGATCTATTCTGGAGAAGGTTCCATGTGCACTAGAGAAGAATGTGTATTCTGTTGCTTTGGGATGAAATGTTCTGAATAGATCTGTGATGTCCATCTGGTCCAGTGTGTCATTTAAGGCCTTTATTTCCTTGTTGATCTTTGGCTTGGATGATCTGTCCATTTCAGTGAGGGGAGTGTTCAAGTCCCCTACTATTATTGTATTATTATTGATGTGTTTCTTTGATTTTGTTATTAATTGGTTGATATAGTTGGCTGCTCCCACGTTAGGGGCATAGATATTTAAAATTGTTAGATCTTCTTGTTGGACAGACCCTTTGAGTAGGATATAGTATCCTTCCTCATCTCTTATTATAGTCTTTGGCTTAAAATCTAATTGATCTGATATAAGGATTGCCACCCCAGCTTTCTTCTGATGCCCATTACCATGGTAAATTGTTTTTCACCCCCTCACTTTAAATCTGGAGGTGTCTTCGCGTCTAAAATGAGTTTCTTGTAGGCAACATACTGATGGGTTTTGTTTTTTTATCCATTCTGATACCCTGTGTCTTTTGATTGGGGCATTTAGCCCATTAACATTCAGGGTAACTATTGAGAGATATGAATTTAGTGCCATTATTAGTCTGTAAGGTGACTGTTACTGTATATTGTCTCTGTACCTTTCTGATCTACTACTTTTAGGCTCTCTCTTTGCTTAGAGGACCCCTTTCAAGATTTCCTGTAGAGCTGGTTTGGTGTTTGCAAATTCTTTCAGTTTTTGTTTGTCCTGGAAGCTTTTGATCTCTCCTTCTATTTTCAATGATAGCCTAGCTGGATAGAGTATTCTTGGCTGCATGTTTTTCTCGTTTAGTGCTCTGAATATATCATGCCAGCTCTTCCTGGCCTGCCAGGTCTCTGTGAATAAGTCTGCCGCCAATCTAATATTTTTACCATTGTATGTTACAGACTTCTTTTCTCGGGCTGCTTTCAGGATTTTCTCTTTGTCACTAAGACTTGTCAATTTTACTATTAGGTGACGGGGTGTGGACCTATTCTTGTTGACTTTGAGGGGGGTTCTCTGCATCTCCTGGATTTTGATGCTTGTTCCCTTTGCCATATTAGGGAAATTCTCTCCAGTGATTCTCTCCAATAGACCTTCTGCTCCACTCTCTGTTTCTTCTTCTTCTGGAATCCCAGTTATTCTAATGTTGTTTCGTCTTATGGTGTCACTTATCTCTCGAATTCTCCCCTCATGGTCCAGTAGCTGTTTGTCCCTCTTTTGCTCGGCTTCCTTATTCTCTGTCATTTGGTCTTCTATATCACTAATTCTTTCTTCTGCCTCATTTATCCTAGCAGTGAGAGCCTCCATTTTTGATTGCACCTCATTAATAGCTTTTTTTTTATTTCAACTTGGTTAGATTTTAGTTCTTTAATTTCTCCAGAAAGGGCTTTAATATCTCCAGAGAGGGTTTCTCTAATATCTTCCATGCTTTTTTCGAGCCCGGCTAGAATGTTCAGAATCGTCATTCTGAACTCTTGATCTGACATATTACCAATGTCTGTGTTGATTAGGTCCCTAGTCTTCGGTACTGTCTCTTGTTCTTTTGTTTGTGGTGATTTTTTCCGTCTTGTCATTTTGTCCAGATAAGAGAATATGAAGGTGCAAATAAACTACTAAAAGGGTGGCAAAGACCCCAGAAAAATGCGCTGTAACCAAATCAGAAGAGACCCCTAATTTGGGGGGGAGAAAAGGGATAAAAACAGGTTCTGAAAAAAAAAAGAAAAAAAGGAAAAAAAAAAGAAAAAAATTTAAAAAATAAAACAAATAAAAAAATATAAAAAAGAAAGAAAAATATATATATTTAGATGAACTAGTCAAGAAACGTTAAAAAAGAAAAGGGTAAAAGTTTTAAAAAATTTAGCAGACGAAGAAAAAAAAAAGAAAAAAAAATTGAAAAAAGAAAAAAAAAAATTGAAGTAGCCGCAAGACTAAAGAATCATGGGGAGAAAGCCATGAGTTCCGTGCTTTGCTTTCTCCTCCTCTGGAATTGCTCTGCTGTCTTAGGAATTGAACCTGCTTTCTCCTTGATAGATGAACTTCGTCCTGGCTGGATATTTTGTTGATCTTCTGGGGGAGGGGCCTGTTGTAGTGACTCTCAAGTGTCTTTGCCGGAGGCAGGATTGCACCGCCCTTACCGGCGGCCAGACTAAGTAATTGGCTCGGGTTCGCTTTTGGGAGCTTCTGTTCCCTGAACGCTTTCCGTAGAGTTCCGGATGATGGGAATGAAAATGGCGGCCTCCTAGTCTCCGGCCCGGAGGAGCCGAGAGCCTGGGGCCCCACTCCTCAGTGCGCCCCCAGAGGACAGCACCCAATCACTCCCGTATCCCCAGCCTCTAGCCGCGCTCTGAGCTCACCCAGCCCGCGACCAGTTCAAGGTAACCCCGAGCTGAGAGTTCAGTCCTCAGCTCTGTCTCTGCAGCCGGCTTCTCCGTTCTAACACCTGTGAGCTCTCCGACACTCTGACACCCCCGATCCTTCTGTGACCCTGCGGGGCCTGGGGCCACGCTGACCCCACGTGGGCTTCACCCTGGTTTAGCCTCTGGAGCAATGTCCCTCAGTGGAACAGACTTTTAAAAGTCCTGATTTTGTGCTCCGTTGCTCCGCTGCTTGTCGGGAGCCGGCCCCTCCCCCCGCGGTCTATCTTCCCGTCGTTTTAGATTCACTTCTCCGCCAGTCCTACCTTTCAGAAAGTGGTTGATTTTCTGTTTCTAGAGTTGCTGTTCTTCTTCTCTTTGCTCTCCCATTGGATTTGTAGGTGTTTGCAATGTTTAGATAAGCTATCGAGCTGATCTCCTGCTACCTGATGTAGTCTCAGGCTGCTACTTCTCCGCCATCTTGACTCCTCCCCCTCCACCAAATTCTTTTAATTGTTGTATATGTTCATTTAAATTTTTAAAAGGCTTTATTTTCATTTATTTATTTACTTTAGAGAGAGAGAGAGGGAGAGAGAGAGAGAGAGAGAGAGAGATAAGAGAAGTAGCAGAGGGGGAAGGAAAGGGAGGCGGAAAGAATTTCAAGCAGACTCCACAGCCTGATGCAGGGCTTGATCTCATGACCCTGAGATCATGCCCTGAGATGAAATCAAGAATCAGAAGTTTAATTGACTGAGCCCCCCAGGCACCCCTATTCATTTACATTTAATGTAACTATTAATATGTTAGGACTTAAGTCTACCATTTTATTTTTTTTCTGTTTATTCTGTTTTTCTTTGCTCTGGTTTATTTTTCTTGCCATCCTGAGGGATAATTGTGCATTTCTTTAGCATTCCATTTTGACTTTTCTATAGTGTTTTTGAGTGTATCTCTCTGCAGACCTTTTTGGGTGATTGCTCTAGGTATCACATTATATATCTGTAACTCACAATCCGCTGATGTTGACATTTTGCCGGTTCAAGTGAAGTGTATGAAATGTACCCCTCACTTCATGTCACCTTACTCTCTCCCATTTGTATTATAATTTCCTCCAATATTTCATCTGAATATTTTGAGAACTACATTAGATGATGCTATAATTTTTGTTTCAATATGTTTGTTTCAAACATAATTTAGAAAGCATAAGAAGAGAAGGGAAGCCTCTTTACGAATATTTTTTTCTTATTATGTTATTCCTCTCCTCCTGATGTTCCACGATTCCTTCTTATATTGTTTTCTTCCTTTTTATCGAACTACATTTAGCCATTCTGTTAGAGTAGGTCCACAGGTGACAAATTCTCTTAGTTTTCTCTCACCTGAGAATGTCTGATTTCCCCTTCATTCCTAAAGGCTATTTTCTCTGAATATAAAATTCAGTGGTAGCAGTTCTTTTCTTTCAGCACTTGAAAAATATTGTGCCACTTTCTTCTGACCTCCATGGTTTCTGATGAGAAAGCCACTGTCATTTGAATTGTTTCCCCTCCAGGTAACACTTCATTTCTCTCTGGCTGCTTTCAAGATTTCTTAGTCTTTAGCTTTCAGAAATCTTGGCACAGATTTCTTTGGGTTTATCCTATTAAGAGATTTGCTCAGTTTCTTGATTAAATAGGTTTATGTCTTGCTAAAGTTGGGAAATTTTCAGTTGTTTCTTTTTTCAAATAGTTTTCCAGCTCCACTCTTTTTCTCCTCCCTTTTTGGACTCTAACGCTGCAAGAACTAGCTTTTTTATCATAGTACCACATGTCCCTGAGGCTCTATTCATTTTTTACTAGATTCCCTGGGTGTTATGTATGAAAGATCATGTTATTTGCAAATAAAATGGATTTACTTCTTTTCTTTCAATATGGATGCCTTTTATTTTTTTGTCCATATCTCATTGTCCTGAGTAGAACCTGCAGTACAAAGTTGAGTAACAATGGTAAGAACCACTTGTTTTGTTCTTGATTTTAGAAGGAAAGCATTCAATCCTTCACCGTTAAGTATGTTAGATGTGGGTTTTTCATAGAGGTCCTTTACCAGGTTAAGAAAGTTTCCTTCTATTCTCTTTTGAGTGTTTTTTTTATCATGAAGGGGTATTGAATTCCTTCAGTTGCTTTTTCTGCATATGCTGAGATGATCATGTGGATTTTGTCCTTTATCAGTCTATTTTTTCTCTGTGGTTCAGATTCTTAATTTCTATTGTTTTACCTTTCAGTTTATTGATCCTTTTCTCTATCCTCTCCATTCTCTTGTTGAACTTAACCACTGAGATTTTATTCTGGTTATTGTATATTTTAGTTCCCAAATTTTCATTTGGCTCTTTTTTATATCTTTTTTTTGTTAGCTAAGATTTTCTAAGGTTTTTTAGATTTTCTAATAAAAATTAGAATTTTGTTATTATTTATTATATATAATACATAATACATAAATAATAAATAAATTTATTATTTAATTTTTTCAAGTATATTCACAATTTCTCGCTTACACATGTTTATATTGGCTGTTCCTAAATTTGGGCCAGATAACTCTAACATGTTTCATCTGGGTGTTGGTGTTGGTATTGCATTTGGTATTTGTATTGATATCTCGTATTGATATTTGTATTCACTATTTACTATAATAGCTATCCAAGTTGAGATCTTCCTGTTCCTGGTATGATAGTGGATTTTCAGTTGAAACCTGGGCATTTGGTGTACTCTAATAAGACTCTAGATCTCATTTAAATTTTGTATTTTAGAAAGATTCTTCTCACTCTGCTCCATGGGGAAAGGGGGAACATCACTTCATTACTGCCAGTCGGGGTGGAAGTCAAAACAGGAGGAGGGAGGAATCTCTTTTTTGCTTCTGAGCAGGAGTAGGAGTTCAGTCTCACCACTGGGCCTCTGCTGTTATTATCCTGAGTGAGGGGACGGGGGTGGCACTTTGTTACTGTCCCCATCATCTCCCAATGTGCAGGGGTGAGCTCATTACTGCTGAGCAGGGGTAGAAGTCCTGACGCTCCACCAGTTTTTTCTGACATTCCCCAGTGAGGAGGGGGAGGGGTACCTCATTATCGACCAGTGGAAGTGGAAGTCTAGGCTTCTTGAGTGATCTCCAATGACAGAGGTTGGGGGCAGGCAGTGTCTTTACCTCAGAGATGAAAGTCCCAACTCCCTACCTTCTGTGGCACCACTCTGTCAGGAGGGTTGAAGTGCCTTGTGACAGCCTGGTGAGGGTGGAAATCTAGACTCTTCACTTGGCCTTTGCTAGAAGAGGTGGGGTGATGCTACAGTGCTTTATGTGATGTTTGACTGGAGGAGGACAGTTCTTGCCTAGAAGTTTTCTGTCTTTAAGACTGCTCCTTTCCTACTCCTTTGACTAGAGAGGCAGGCTTTTCTTGGGGCTTCTTTTTGTCTGCAACCACTGACATTTCTGAGTTGCTGGCTTCCTTTGTCCCCAGTCTAGGATATTTGAGGCCAAAGGACACCCAGGGAAATATCACCTTGTCTTTCCTGGGGTCTTGAGGTTCCCCAGCCAGGGTCCACCTTTCAGAGTCTCTTTATGTTTCTCTTATATGTCATGCCAGAGATTTTAGCTAGACTTAGCAGGAGGATTATAACAGAAAGCTCCATCTTTCCAATGTTTCCAGAATCACCTCTCCCTTGGATTTTAAAAACTGGCATTGTTAGTTCTCCTGGAACCCCCATGTAAGCTGCTTCGTGGTGCTGGTATATTCACAGCATGATCAATGCCTTGGGACAGGGACTTTGAGGGTCTCAGTTTTAATGGAACACTGTGAACAAGCTCCAAGAACTCCATTTACATCCTGTCGCATACTTCCAGTAATTTAATAAATTGTCTGAGGGAGTCTGAAAAATTAGAACACATTTACTAAAAATTTAGGCTGGGTTAACCATTGGAAGTCACCACAGTTGTACAGTTGGTTAACAAAAGTTGATGAATAAGAAAAGAAGTTAAATCAAGTTTCAATTCCATTTATCTAATAAACTTGAATATAAAAATGGTCCCAAATTAATGGCCTCTCAGGTGACGCAGAAGATGAGTGAGCTCAGTAAGTCTCCACAAAATCTCCATTTCTTTACCTTTTGTGGGGAATGAGTCAGCTGGCACATGTTCCCTTGGTAACCCTCATCACCTCACCAAGTCTCTGATTCTTATTATCTCCAGGAAAAAGCAAACAAACAAGGAAAACTGTTTTTCCTCATCCAGACTCACTCTGTAAGAAATTCAGCCACCTCCTGAATATTTCTACAGGTGGAGAATTACAGATGCATCTTCTCACTCTAAACTGCTTCCAGCTTTGTCTTACTGACTTCTGACCGTCTACTCTCTGCTTCTGCTGGCTATTGTGTTCTCTCGGCATTACTTTGCCCAGACGCTGATGTGGCTGCATTCTCCCCCCTCATTTCCCAAGACACTGCTAATATGGTGCTCAGTGGGTAATGGGATTCACTGAAGGTTTGAGAATAACAAAGAGGAATTATTGCACAAGACAAAAAACAACTTAAAACTGACCATCCCTGCCTTGGGCGTATCTTAACTGCTGGCACTCTAACTTCTGACTTGAACTCACCAGGGAAAAATTTAAAGTCTCTTAATATTAAGTGATCTAAGCAAAGTAACTTCCCTCTTTTTGTTGTGACAAGAGCCAGGGAACTTATTTATAACCAAAGAGCCATTAAAGGATTTCCTTAAAGAAAAGAATTATTTTCTCCCTGAGAATAAATACCACCTTCTCAAACACAAAATTGATTGAAATTTGTTTTTCTTAACAACATTTATACTAATGCTTTAAAATGAACATGATTTTAACCAAAAGGCAATTCATATGGTCTGACAAGTTTTTTTCTGCAATATTGGAATAGATCCATATGAAAAACCTTTCAAAGTTTTATTTTTTTTAAGATTTTATTTATTTATTTGACAGACAGAGATCACAAGCAGGCAGAGAGAGGAAGGGAAGCAGGCTCCCTGCCTGCCTGGAGCCCGATGCGGGGCTAGATCCCAGAACCCTGGGATCATGACCTGAGCTGAAGGCAGAGGCTTTAACCCACTGAGCCACCCAGGTGCCCCAACCTTTCAAAGTTTTAAAACCAAATCAGATCATAGTGCATGCCTAACAGCTTTCTTGTCTAAAGAACTGGACAATATCACGTATATTTAGAGCTGTTGTGTTGTAAATATCTCACAAAACATGTGAATACTTTCTCTAATACACAAAACACACTTAACATGTTAGCTGGCCCTTTAATGAGCAGAATAAAATGAAGAGAAATATTTGGGTGGGAGTTACCACACCTTACCAAATACATGAGTCTCTCTCCACCTGTGATGTATTTACTTTCCGCAATAGAAAGAATTTCAGTAGGGTATGTGAAGATCAAAAGTGACTCACAAGATAAAAGGAATCTTAAGAATGCCTCTTCCCCAAATAATCTTTCTCTTTTGTACATCAGCCCATCATTATCTCAGTACATTATCTTGAAATTAGAGACATGAAAAATTAATTGACTATTAACTTTTATTTTCAATTTTTAAGGTTTAAATTCCACTGTTATTTTCTTAATTTAATGTGCTTTTATGAATGTAAAGTTTTTATAAACGTTTTTAGGTTCACATTACAACTTTACTTTCCCCAGTCTTTTCTCAGCCATTCACCACTCTAGAACTGTGGGATATTTTTAAAAAATGGAACCATATGACTGAGGAAAAAATAATAATATCCAACAGCTTTCCCCTGAGGAAAACTAGAATTTCTTGTCACATGCTAAATCACCCCATCGATCCCCCTGACCAGGTCCTCTAAGCTTTCTGTGTCACTAAGTCTTTTTCACAGCCTGACTTGACAGCAGCAATTTCCTGTGGGGCAGAGGGGTTTCAAAGCCGGTTTTGGAACTCTCCTCTTCTCTGATTTAGGTATAAATGGCAATACCAAAATGTAAGAGATTGCATTCCCAAGAAGCTGATACTAAAGCTTTAAGTGCCTTTCATTTCAAATCCTCAGATGTTAATGCCATTTCTGTCTAGTTTGGACTCCCCCGGAAGCAGAGCCTGAGACAGGACTGGTTTATTTGGGAGGAGATCCCAGGAAGTAGGGGTGTAGGGAAAGGGGGTGAGCAAGCCCAGCATTGAGGAAAAGCTGCTCTATGTGTATTATCTATGTGTATTATCAAGGTTGCTTGTGGGCAACAGGGTCTCAATTCTGGGACATCTGGCAAGTGTACAGAATTCTTTCCAGAATGTTCCAACCAAAAGATGAGAAGCTGGGCATTTGTCTACTGGTTCTACTTCTCCACTAGTTGATGGTGGCTCCTGGGGTGTTACCTCCCCACATTTCCATGCTGTGCTTGTGTGAGGGTTGAGTGGGCTTCAGCTTCAGAGATAGATGGCTCTGAGGCAGAAAAACAGGAAGGCTCACCTCATGTTTGAGGTGGACATTTTCAAGTGAGCCCACACTTGAACATACCACCAGAACTACAGTTGAATTCATAGGTGGGCTGAGGGGATATGTCACGAGGTGCAAAAACCACTGTCTGTAAACATATTGTCTCCCTTCTGCATCTTCTGGTCCTCACTGTGCTCACGGGGGTGCTCTCCCACCAAGGGATCATCCGAAAGAACACTAATTAGTCTAGTCCCAATGACACTGGCATGGAAGGGCACTGTTATTAGCACCCCCTATGGGTGTACGGGCCCTAAGAAAAGGATGGCTCTCCTTCATCTCCAACCCATACCATTGTCTGTACTCCCTCCTGCAAAGCACTTTTATGGGTCTGTGAAGAGCCATGTAGCCTCTGCGGGTCCCAGGGGTAGAGGAAAGCTGCTGCTTAAGGGAGCATGTCACTTGACCATGAAAGAGGGAGGCAAAGAATCATCTGATCCTGCCTAGGAAGTCTCCATTCAGCAGCTCACCTGCCCTGTTCACACCTGTGCCCAGACCATCTCCAGGCTAAGTTCTATGCCCTGTGCTTCCTTTTACCCGTGAAATTGTTCCATCTACCTTCCTGGGTCTACTGGTCTGTCCTCCGTGTGCACCAGGAACTTGGAGAACAGCAAGCCATGTCCTCACTTCTCCACCCAAACCTACTTGCAGAAGGAAAAGGGAGGGAGGAGGGAAGTCTGTTGCTGGGAGACAAAATGATTTGCTTATATCACAGTTGCCAATGAAAAGTCATCTGACACATGTGGGGAATTCCCAGAGCTAACCATTGAAAGCACTACTTAGATGAAATGTCCTGCAAAATGCGGTAGTTACTTAGGCACTTACTTTTGTCTGTATTATTTTTTTTTTTTAAGAAAGAGATGCTCCAAGAGCCAGTGACTCAGACCACCAGGTGACTTGGCTGTGGTTTCTTATGAGTCAGGCCTACCAGACAGCTGAGGACAGAGGTGAAAAGGAAACAGGCCGAAAAAAAACCCCAAAACCAAAACAAAACAAAAAAACAGGAAAAAAAACAGAGAAACATAGTCAACACAGACGTGGAGGAGGCTTCTGGAGGCTTCTGCAACCCTTTTGGGCCAAAGGGCACACGGACTCCCAGACACTCACAAGTACATGCAGCTGAAATCACTTCAGCTTGAAACTCTTCAGTTTGAGTCAAGAGCAGGTCGTAAAGATCCTGGGGTGAGGACCACTTCAAGTGGGCTCTTTTCTTATTTGTTAGGTTTAAAACCAAAAAAACAACCCAAAACGTGGGTACCCATACTTCCGTAAACTGTGAGTTTTCCCTCCCTTCTTTTTTCTCTGCATCCTCTCTCCCTGCTGCCATCTGACAATCCTAATATTTGCCCATTACACAGAATATACACCAATTAGCATCACTATGTGAATCGAGAGAAATTTAAAGAAAAAAACAGTTGACCACTTCTCCTTGAAAACACAAAAGCCTAGAGAAATGAAATGTCTTTGAACAGAAGCTGCTACAACCCTGTGCCCCTCACAGCCTCTAGCAGCTGCCTGGGCTTGTCTAATCTAGTCCTTGGTCTGTTCATCATCAAAAGCATTGCCTGCCACAGAAACATAGGACTCTAATTACCCAAATTGCTAAGTGTTGTGCACAGGAAATCACATACTACATTTGTAATTCTATTTACAGTGTACAAAGCACCTTCCCCATATTCCCTATAATCTAATGACAATCCTGAAATTATTATCACTTTTTACAGATGCAGAAACTGAGGCACACCAAGGTTGAGTGACATGCCCTACTTCAAAGCAGGCAGATCCCAGCACTGAACTCAGGTTGTCTGGGCTTAAACCAAACTGTTTCTAAGACACTGTGGCAAACTCCCACCAGCTTGGTTACTTCCAACCTCCCTGGTCCTACCTCTGTCTCCTGACCAAAGATGTCTACCCCTCAGTCCCAGCACATGAATGACTGTCACAAATAGTGTGCAACTTGGAGAAATAGCTGCTGCCTCCCCAAAGACACCCTGGATCGATAGCTCTGTTTAACCTCTGGAAGAAAGAGAGTGAACATTTAAGGTGAATGTTTAGATGACATTAGAAACTTTGAGGGAGTTGAGCAGTGCTCAAGGGCCTTTGAACATGCAAGGCTGTAACTGGGAAAAGAAAATCAAGGAGACGAGAGCTCTTGCAGAGTTAGGAGGCTACAGGAGGTAAAGTCAAGGATGGAGAAGGGAGGGGTGGGGATGGGGCCAAAATGGCACAAAGATCCACGTGTACCACACTGGGCACGCCACCCTTACATTCACCCAATTCTGTCCTTGCCTTTCCAGCCCTTAGTCTCATGGACAATGCTCTGTCCCTTGGGGCCCTTCTAAGAAGAAAGTTGTCCTACCTCAGGGCTCTGGTGCTGGCCGTGTTGGACTGCCCCTGCTCACCAAGACTTCTGTGGAACAGAGGTGGTTGGGTTTGCTCCCAGGTCCATGCCATTGCAGTAGGCAGTTGCAGAGGCATCATGAAGGTATTCTGGGGTCTGCAGGCAGCCAGACTGTATCAAGATTCGGAGTCAGTCAGTACAAGAAGGGGAGCTTAAGGATGATGTGTTGATTAGAGGCTGGAGCCTTCCATGGTTTTAAACTTTATGCTCTTTCTCACTGAAGCCACTGCTCTCTCCATTTCTGCATATTTCACTACTCTGCCCAAAGAAAAAGGAGCAGAGAGAACAGGGGACTTGACTTGCCCACACTCTGATCAAAGGGGTGTGGCCAGAGGGAAAAGACACTCCCAGAGCAGCCCCTATTGCTCTTCCATTGCAAGAGTAGATCTGGAAAGCCATGGGGCTGGGGACAGGATGGGCTTCAGACTGAGACTGATGCCCATTTAATTCATAGCTTTTCTCACAAGCTGGGTGGCCTTGTGCCACGTACTCAACTCTCTAAGCCCCTGGTACTACCAAGAATTCTTTGAGCCTCTGGTACCATTAAGGTGGTCCTAGTATCAACGTAATGGGGCTTTTTGTGGGGATTCAGTAAGACCACAGAAGGAAAGCCCTTAATATAGGGTCAGCACATGGTAGGTCCCTGTTGGTAGGTTTAGTATTTCCAACTTCCTGCCTACTGGGTTCTCAGGAGGAGGCACTATAATTAGTCTATTCTGCTGTGGAATTCCTCAGAGCCTCGTGCCTCTCTTTTTTTCCTTCTATTGTCTGTCCCTTCCTCTCCCACCCATAATTTGAAGCTGACTGTTCTGTCTGCAGGAAATGTGTTAAATGAGACAATGTTTATGTTTGTGCCTTCTTCCACAAGCTTTGCTGGTGTGTCCCACTGTTCTGGTCCTTGAGGAGCATCTGAAATATGGTCAGGTATGCCCACTAGCAGTCTCACAGGTACAATGCACAGTTACTAGAAGAGAAATTTCATTCATGGAGAAGAATATGAGAGTAATATATTCAAGTGGGCATGAATTTTAGAGACCAGGTTTGGGTCCACATCCCAGCCCTGTTAACTGACTGTGAGTGTGGCTATGTGGCTACTGTCTCCAGTGGTCAGTGTCCCCATGCATGAGACTTTCAGAATCTGATCAAAATAATGACAGGCAGTGTTCTGAAACATCTGGACAAATGTCAGGCACATTGTAGATGCTTAACAAATGAGTATCTAACACAATGGTTGGCATCTAAAATAGCTGGCCACAGGCCCAATCTAACCAACTTAACTGTTTCTATAAATAAAGTTTTATGGAGACACAGCCATACCCATTTGTTTAACATATTATCTATGGCTACTTTTGTGCTACAATACAAAAGTTGAGTAATTGCCATTCACTGTTAATTCCTTCTTTCTCTTCTAGAAACTAGAGGGCTGCTGTAGACTCTGGGGTATGAAGTACAATGGCTCTGGGGTCCTCCCAGCAGCTGCCCATTTAGTATATCACCTGGGATTAAATTCAGCTGCATGAACAAAGAACTAAAATAAAAATGGCTTAAACATGATAGAAACTGACTTGTCTCTTGTACAAAAGTCTGGAGGTGGGCAAATCTAGGGTGTTCTTGCCTGCAAACTCCTCAGAGACACAGGTTCTTTCACCTTGCCACTTTTTGTCCCTAAGATAAGGTTTTCATCTTCACAGACCAAGATGCTGGCTAAAGCTCCAACCATCACATTCTCATTCCAAGTGCCTACATGAAGAAGGGGATGAAGCAAAAGGAGCAAAATATATGAACCAATTCTTTTTAAGGATGATTTCCAATGGCTCTCATCTGACACAATCTGCTAATATTTCATTGGTCAAATGGGCATACTTAGTTGAAATGGAGACTGGGAAATGGAGCATTAATCCAGGTGACCATATCCCCAGAAGAAAATGGTGGTAGTGGTGGGGGAGGGGTGTGGTTTACATACTAAGGAAGATGGAGAGAACACATATTGGAAAACCAGTGGGTGTTCATCTCAGAATTGTTTTAGCTACAAATAGTAAAAGCCCAGGCTTCAGTGGTTTAGGCCACCAGAACTTTTATTCTTTAACCATCAAAAATCTAAAGGAAGGTAGTCCAAGCCTAGTACCCATGCTTCCCCTCTGCCTGTCATTTCCCCAGGCTGTGGTCTTCTGGTGTCAAGATAGCTGCTGCACCCTCAAACATCAAATCCCCATCCTGCTCCAAAATTAAGACTGAGGAAGTGGCAGGGGAGGGTTTTCTTCATGTACTACTGCTCTTTTGTATTCCTGCAGAAGTCTCTAGAAGCATCTTCCATCTCCTTTGCCAACCCTGGCTCCCATGCTGGCTTCCTGGCTCCTTTAGACTGGCAAAAAGGAGTGGGATTGCCAAGATTGGCTTTCATGATTTGCTGCCTGAACTAAATTAGGATTCTGTCAGCAAGGAAGAAAAGGAAAGCAACCTGTGAGTGGAATACAATTGAAAGTCCACTATTAGCAGAGAGGGGAAGAAATAGTTTCTGCCTCGAGGAACAGGATACTTAGATTCTTTCTGGATAAAAGGCAGGGAGTGGATTGAATTTGGACCATATTCTCAAGCCTCTTTTGGCTGCTATTTATTATCAACATGTTTTGTATCATTACAAAATCTGGAATTAGAGGTAAAATCTTCCCCATAAATCTTTAGGCTTGAACTTTTAGTTCAGTACTCTGCAAGGTGCAGCCTCCACAATGTTCAGAGCTATTTTCAGGTGAATGTTCTGGACAAAAAAAAAAGCAGCTTCCTAAAAATAATTTTGCAGTGGCAATCATACATCTCCTGGAAATGATGCACCTTATCTTGTTGATAGGGTCTGAAATCTATGGCAGAAACATCAGCCCTAAATGGACTGCTGGTGGTAATGAGATTAAACTACTCTCCACCAAAAATAGTCCTCATCTTCCAGCACAGCCCAAACAGCGCTTTGCAACTTTATCCAGCAAGCCAGATGTTTAAGAAGAGCAGTGGGCTTCCCACGTCTGGATTTGCAACATAGAGCTGGAAACCTAACATAATAGGCAGCTTGCCTCACTCAGATTTCATCCAGACCTTTCCCCTTAAAGAGAAAAAGGAAAGAGGTGTTCCTTGGGTGTCTTCCACGTGGTAGGTGTTTTATATATATTGTTTATCAAAGCCCTGCGTTTGTAAATTAAGGTGATCTTATTCTTGTCTGTAAATAGGTTGGACATGGATGAGACTCTGGTTGGCTGAATTTGGGACTGATCTTGAGCTCTGAATTTAGATATCCGAATTGGAAAAAACCAAAGGGTGTACACAAGATAGATTCCTCAGCAAACACCGAGGGTCCAAGTCTAATAACCCAACAGTACTGCAAAGAAAGAAGAGGAAATGTTGTAATAAGTCATAGAAAGACCTGGTGAGTTTTCACAAATAAAGTTCAAGGGCACATATGGTGTAGGAGTAGCCTTAAGGTTTTCAAATGTTGAGTAACAATGTTGAGTGACAAAAACAAATGGGAGAAACATCTTTTGCGTATGGTGGATGATCTTTTTTATACGTTGCTAGATTCATCTTGTTAGTATTCTTTGAGGGTTTTTGCTATTATGTTCATGAGGGATATTGGTCTGTAATTTTCTTGAAAGGTTTTGTCTCATTTTGGCTTAAGAGTAAGGCTGGCTTTATAGAGTCAGTTGCAAAGTATTCCATTCTCTGCAATTTTCTGAAAGAGTTTGTATAGAATTGGTAATATTCCATCCTTATATGTGGGATAGAATCCTCAGTGAATTCTTCTGGGTTAGGAGTTTCCTTTTGGGAAATGTTTTCACGTATAAACTTAATTTTTTAAATATATTTAGGGCTGTTAATATGTATTTCTTCCTGAGCAAGCTTTGGTTGTTTTATCCTTTGTTCCTTTCATCTCACCTAAGTTGTCAAACTTTTCAACATAAAGTGAATTATAATATTTATTTATTATGTTTTAATACCTGTAGAATATGAACTGATGGCAGCTCCCTCATTCTTACTATTGGTAATTCAAACTAATTATAGTTTAATTGATCTTCATTTATTGTGTGTTTTCTACTTCATAGATTTTCACTCCATCTTTTCTTCTGCCTACTTTGGGTCTCAAGTTGCTCTCATTTTTCTAGTTTCTTAATGTGGAAGCTAAGACCAATAATTTAAAACCTTTCTTCTTTTCAAACTAGGCACTTAGTGTATAAAGTTCTAAGTATGGCTTTAATGGCTTGCACAAATTTTTGGTATGCTATTGTTTTCATTTTCATTAAATTAATGCTTTCTAATTTCCCTTTTGGCTTCTTCTTTGACCAATGGGTTATTTAGATGTGTGTTATTTAGTTTCCAAATTTTTATGAATCTTTCAGATATCTTTCTGTTATTGATTTCTAATTTATCTTTATTGTGATCAGAAAATATTGTGTCTGCTTTGAATCTCTTAAAATTTAATGAAACTTCTTTTATGGTCCAGAATATTGTCCATCTTTTTTTTTTTTAAGATTTTATTTATTTGACAGAGAGAGAGAAATCACAAGTAGGCAGAGAGGCAGGTGGTGGGGGGAGCAGGCTCCCTGCTGAGCAGAGAGCCCAATGCAGCGCTCGATCCCAGGACCCTGAGATCATGATCTGAGCTGAAGGCAGAGGCTTAATCCACGGAGCTACCCAGGTGCCCCCAGAATATTGTCCATCTTGTAAATTTTCTGTGTGTACTTGAAAAAGTATATTCCGTTGTTGAGTGGAATGTTCTATAAGTGTGTCAATTAGGTAAAGCTGATTGGTAGTGTTGTTCAAGTCTCCTATGTCTTACTAATTTTCTATTTGTTTGTTCTATCAATTATTTAGTTATTAAGATCTCCAACTATTATGGTGAATTGTATCTTTTATATCCTTGAAATTCTATCAATTTTTACTTCATGTATTTGAGGCTCTCTTGTAAGGTGCATAAACATTTAGGTTTGTGAATGACCTTTATGAATGACTCCTTTATCATTATGGAGTAGTCTTTGTTCTGAAATTGATTTTGTCTAACATTTAATATAGCCATTCCAATCTTTTCTGAGGGGAGATAGGAAGGTAATGTTAACATGATATAAATTTTTCCTTTCTTTTATTTTTAACCTGTTTGTATCTTTATATTTAAAATGCATTTATTTTAAGCAGAATTTAGTTGTATCTTTTTATCCAAACTGAAAATCACTGCCTTTAATGGGAGGGTTTAAGCCATTTACATTTAATTTATTTTATAAGTAGTTGTTATTCGTTTTAGGCCTGTCATCTTGATGCTTGTTTTCTAAAACAGTGTTCGTGAGGAGGGTTTACTACTACAATAGACCTTTCACAGTAATAGAGGATTGGTATTACATAAGGAAGTAACTAAGGGAAAATTCACTCTTAATTAAAAATCTACAGTCAGCTAAATATTATTTAAGAATAAGGGCCAAAAATGACATACTTAGACCAAAACCAAGAGGATTCTACCAGAAAGAAGTATGTACTTTAGGATGAAGAAAATTGAATGCAGAAGGAAAAAATATAGATACAAGAAGCAATAGAGTTGGAATTAATAATTGCAGTATGTAAACATCTATTTGATTTTGGTAGTGGGTGTATGGGTGTGTAAATTTCTATGCTTTTTGTAGGTGTTAAATATTGTAGTATAAAAATAAAAGTGTCCTGGAGAGCATGCTATCATGGAAACCAAGCTAGGAGAGTGCTACTGTGTAAAATGCTGCTGAGAAGTAAAGTAGTTTGAAAATAGAAAATTACCTATAGTTTTTCAGGATGAAACCTATTGATGAACTTGACAGAAGCAGATCAGTGGCATGTTGGATGACAAGCCCAGACTGGCCAATGAGAGGTCAGGAAGAAGTCCTGTGACCAATATCTTAAGCATCGTTGTCTGACCAGAGGATCAGACCTTCTCTGATCACCCTCCAACTTTATCAACATGAAACCACCTGACTACAGCCCTTCTGTGGCTCCTTTTTGCCTGCAAGATGAAGCCTGGATTTCATGGCCTAACATACAGAGTAGGATCTGACTCCTGCCCACCCTTGGAGAGTAAATGTAGACCTACATATCCAAATTGATCTCTTGGGTTGACAATGCTGCTTGCCTGCTCAGACTTATCTAGCTCTTTTTAATTTCTGGGTGCTCACTTTAGCTCTCATTTTTTCTACCTTAATCCATCCATTTCCTTAGCTATCTTGGATCTTTTGGTATTAGATTTGATTGCACCCATGATCCCTTATATTCAATCCCATTTTCTTTTTGAAAGAGAACCTGACTTCCTACTTATGATACCATTCCCATGCAGACTATATGCCGCATACATTTTGTGTTTTGCAAGAATCCCAAACCCAAGAATCATGTTTCTGGCACATTTACATTCTTATACAATCAAAATCCTAACCAAATAGAATTCTCCCTTCTATATCCCTGATGGCTATTTGTTCAGACTATTCTTGAATACATGTAATAGTAGGGGGCCCTCATGGTTAAAGGTGCCATGTTTCACTTGGGATAACTCTGGTTGGTAAAATATTATTTTTTATTTTGAGGGAAAAAGGTCTTCCTCCTTGTATCCACCACCCCCCCCATCAACGAAGTCTTAATCTAAGCTCTAGAGTGACAGTGTTCCCAGTATTTGACATTAGAGGGCTGCCAGTTGTATGAGTTAGACTATTAGATTAGAATTCCAGCTCCCGCACTTAAGTTACTACTCTGAGCCTCAATTAACTCATCTATAAATTAAGGATAATAATAGTACTCACTTTAGGGGATCATGTGAAGATCACATAAGATAATTCATAGAATATCTTTAGTGCAACACACTGACTGACACAGAGTGAATACTCTAAAAATGTTAGCTCTTACGAAGCATCAAAGGAAGATATTTTACACTATAGGACTTTTCTCCCCTTCAGAAGAATTAAGCCCTTCAGGATTCTGAACCAGAGGATGGCCCCATGATTTAGGGTGGGGTACTTTGGAAACTTCACTCAGGCCCAGTACTTACTCAAAAACACCTGCATTAGTATTAAGGTGAGAAGAGCAGGTGCTCTGAGGTGGTCAAAGAGCACAGCTACTCTTTGCTGGCACCAGAACTTATAGCCAAGCTACCAGTGCTCATCATGTTATAAGCTCCAGTGTTATCCATAGTGGTTATGTAGTAGATATAATCATACTTTTATAGAACTCTACGGTTCTAAAAAGATATTCATCTAAATTATTACTTCATCTCCACAGGACCGCAGTGAAGTTTGTATTATCATTCTTATTTTATAAATGAAAAAAATCAAAGCTCAGATCAATGAAGGAACTTGGCCAGCATCATGAAAGACAGAGTAATTGCTATCTGTTGATTGACAGTTCTGTGATATGTATTTTGCCAGGTGATCTTGCATATTTTATTAAAAAGTAAAACACCAACCTTCTCATGAATAGGAACTCCTTTTTAGGTAAAGAAAATGAGATTCAGAGAGGTTAAGAAACTTCTCCAAAGTTGCACAGCTATAATAAGTCCATTAACAGCAAACTCCATGTGCTTTTTACATTCCCCTCATGGCCAAGGAGAATTACACTGAACATTCTTTTTTTTTTATATTTTATTTATTTATTTGACAGAGAGAGAGAGAGAGAGATCACAAGTAGGCAGAGAGGCAGGCAGAGGCGGGAGGAAGCAGGTTCCCCATGGAGTGGAGACCCCAACATGGCGCTCGATCCCAGGACCCTGAGATCATAACCTGAGCTGAAGGCAGAGGCTTAACCCACTGAGCCACCCAGCCACCCCTACACAGAACATTCTGAACAGCTTCATGTGGAATGGAAATGACAAGTAGCTACATTGACTTGGATCACATTTTCTATTAGTCATGTTATAAATCTTGCTCATGAAAGAGGTTCTATCCTGTTCTTAATTCTGGTTCCTCAGCAACGAGGAGTCACATTCCTTGAGGGAGAAAACTAGTGGGTGCATCTGGGGATCCATCTACAGATTTAGAAGTCCATTTTCACCAGCCTAATGGGAGACCCTCAACAATATGGAATACCTAGGGTAAATCACTCTTCCTGTTACCAAAGAAATGGAAAATGATGGTGGAGACTCTATTCAAAGTGTGCTCCTTCTGCAGCAGTTACAAAGGTTTTGAACCTTGTCTAGGATATATGAGAGAGCTACTGAAGTCAGAGATAGAGAAGTCCAAAAATGCCAGCTTGGTGTGCTCTCTCAGAGACTAGGCCTTTGAAGTCTCTTGTGTTTTCAAAGCAAAAACCCCGACCTCACACCATTAATAAACTTGGCCTCAAAAGAGGAGAGGATAGTGGGTTCTCATTCCAGAGAGTGTGGTGGTAGCACCAGCCACAGCCCCAGGGGCCAGTGTAGATGGGTCGTTCTCATCCAGGGTCAGTTTTTCTCCCAGGGAATATTTGGTGATGTCTGAGATATTTTTTGTTACTATAGCTTGAGGAGAGGGGGATGCTATTGGCATCTAGTGGGTAGAGGACCAGGGATGCTACTAAACATCCTATAATGCATAGCACCATTCCCCCCAAACAAAGAACTGTCTGTCTCAAAGAAGAGAGACCTAGTGTCAATGAAGAGGGACTCCAAGAGCTAAAAACTTCAATAGCAGCTTTATGGGTTTTTGAAAAGCTGGATGAAGACAGTCTATAACAGGTCCTCCTAGGGCAAAGTACTAAGGTGAGAGGCATCCTAATGCTGGTGTTCATGGGCCAACTCTCTCATTCCCTGTAAAAGGTTTACCAGTCATGAGGTTGCTTTCTGGCAGGAAGCCAAAACAAAGGGAGGAAGTTGGTTGGTAGAAATAGCCAGATCTGCATGAGGCAGATACACCTGTTTTAGTTGGATTCCCCAGAAGTAGATGCTGAGATGAGAATCTGACAAGAGAGTTGGGGCAATGCAAGACCCAGAAGGTCAGGAGACAAACAGAGGGAGATTTCAGGCAAGGTCTCACCAAAGACACTTTCAGCCTAACCCTGAGGGGAATTCTGGAGTATAAGTTTTGCTCTGAGGTACAGTCACATCTCCAAAAGGGAATGGACTTGAATCTTCTTGTACCCATTAGCCATTGGCTGTGGGCCATGATGGAAAAGTAAGTTCTCTGGAACTCCTAGCCTTTCTTCCCAGTGCACTGGGTGGGCTCCACCAGTCTGAAGGGAACTTCAGGAAATCATTGCAGGCTCTCGCTACAGGCAGTGGAATCACAGGGAACACGCAGAAGTGGTAGGAGCACCCAGAAGGGGTAGAAAGGGATTTGAAGGGATCTGGGCCAAGCGCTGACACGGTGCTGCACACTTACTTCAACTGAGGGCACAGGCCCAACCTGAATGCCACTCATTTATGGGGATCTTCATATGCAGCCCAGCTACCAGGGACCCAAATTCCTCATCTGTGGCTCTTTACTCTGCCATCCCTGGGAATGAATGCCATGATTGAGCTTTGTGCCTGTGTTTGTTACATTCTAGTCCTCAACTTCTGCTGTGGTCTGGTGTTTGGGTTCCCCAAATCTCCATGGTAGTGCATTCACTGGTGTAAGCCCGCTGTCAGGAAATCTGAGTCAGACCCCTACACCTGTGCCCCAGGAAGAACCACAAAGACCTCCTCAGTGTTGTTGCAAATGCGGGCCTGCTTATAGTCCCCCTCACAGCTGGAGTTTGCTTTAAGTATCTCACCCCTCATCCACTCAGACATAAAAACAAACTCCTTTACCCATTTCTAGAAAGAGCCCATGGGCACCCAGCTTTCAGCAGGACTTTTGGCTACCTGGACTGACTTTGCTTGGAGCACAGGAAGGGGGTAACAGAGCAGAGCACAGCCCACTGGCAGTCTGCTGGTTCCTTGCCTTCTCTCTCTACCTGTGTCTGAGGATCACAGGTAAGTCCTCTACAGGATCCTACACAAGAATTTAGTGAGCACCTTCTGAGACCTAAATTTGCCCTTGGGCTCCCAACACCACCACAGTGGCTCATCAATACATTTCTTCCACATAAATGTGATGCTTTTGCTAAAAGGAACTATGGGGTGAGGCACCTGCATGGCTTAGTCAGTTAAGTGGCCAACTCTTGGTTTTGGCTCCGGTCATAATCTCAGGGTCCTGAAACTGAGTCCCATGTTGGGCTCCAAGCACAGCGCAGAGTATGCTTGAGGATTCTCTCCCTCTCCTTCTGCCCCTCCCCCTGCTTGCCATTGTGTGCTCTCTCCCTTTTCCTCTAAAATAAATAATAAATAAATAAATAAAATCTTTAGGAAAAATAAAAGGCACAAGGCTTCCTTCCCTTGCCTTGTGTTTTTTTTCTTTTTAAAGATTTTATTTATTTGTCAGAAAATGAGAGAGAGAGAGAGCAAGCAGGGGAAGCAGCAGGCAAAGGGAGAAGCAGGCTATTGGCTGATCAAGGAGCCCAATGTGGAACTCGATCCCAGGACCCTGAAATCATGACATGAGCCGAAGGCAGATGCTTAACCAACTGAGCCACCGAGGCATCCCCCTACCTTGTGTTTTAACTGGATGATTTTATTTGTGTGTCATACCCTGGTGTATTATTGCACCTTCATTTATTTGTCTATTTATTTATTTACTTACTAACTCATTTTAGTTTCTCTGTCATTGTCTTAGATATGTTTCTTAGGAATAATCCACATTTAGATCCAATCTGGGGATCTTTGCTTTTATTTGTTTCGACAATAGACATAGGCGGTCTTATTGCTTTCATTGTAGTTTCTGCAAACTGTTTGGAATTTTAATGCATTTTGCTTCTTTATTTCCCGTCTTTTGCCAAGTGGCTTGTTTATTTGTTCTTTTTTACCCAAGTGATTTGAACATTATGAATTCTATTTTTCCTGGGTTAATGGTTACCCTTACCTTTCAAAAAATAGTTGATCCTGTATTCTTTTATCAATGTCAAGAGTGAGAAAGGACCTACTGGCCCTTTGCACAGACAATGGGTGAACTAATACACTTTCTTTTTTTTCCCACCCATGTCCACCTCCAACTTCCCAAGGTTTTTGTTTTTTGGTATAATCTTGGTTTTTAAACCCAAGTTAATAATATTGTTTAACTATCAATCTTTCTCTTTTTTTTTTTAAGATTTTATTTATTTGACAGAGAGATCACAAGTAGACAGAGAGGCAGGCAGAGAGAGATGGGGAAGCAGAGGCTTAACCCACTGAGCCACCCAGGTGCCCCCATCAGTAACTTTCTTTTCATACTGTTACGCTGAAAAAATAAATAAAATGGGAAAAAAAATAACTTTCTTTTCATGATTATTTTTACATTAGCATTGTTTCCTTATAAAATTAAAAATTTAACAATTTATATTCAAAGTTGTTTTTGTAGTTTAAATTATTTAGAGAAAATTTTCACTTTAAACTCTATTACTGCTCACCCCATTTCTGTCATATTGTGTTTTCCTCATATTGTGGTTCTCTGTTGTGATTTGTTTCTAAGATTACTGGGCTATTTGGGGGGGGGGGAAGCAGAATGAAGAAAAGAGGTGAACTGTTGTATCCCCCCTGAAACTTTGTCTGGATCTTCTCTATTTTTCTTGCCTCAAATGTGTTCAATGGCCATCTATAATATTGCCCCATTTCCTTTTGATCTTTAGAGTCTCAGGAAAAAGGTGAGCTGTGAATTCCATCATTTTGTTCATTTTATCTCCACGGTTTCTTATAAGATTTTCCCCCCTTATTCTTAAATTAAAACAAAATTTGGGGCGCCTGGGTGGCTCAGTGGTTTAAGCCTCTGCCTTCGGCTCAGGTCATGATCTCAGGGTCCTGGGATCGAGCCCCGCATCGGGCTCTCGGTTCAGTGAGGACCCTGTTTCTCCCTCTCTCTCTGCCTGCCTCTCTGACTACTTGTGACTTCTCTCTCTCTGTCAAATAAATAAAATATTAAAAAAAAAATTTTTTTCCAAGGGATTCCTAAGTGTGTATTCTTTCTATTAATTTCTCCAATACTTGGTAAGCCAATTTTTATCTAAAGATTTTAGCCTTTTCAGCTCTAGAAAATGGCTTTTATAACACCTCCTGAATCAATTTTTCATGATTCTTATCTTTTACTCATGATCTCTATCTTTTTACACTTATAGGAAATCTTTTTACATTTCTGACTAATCAGATAATTTATCAAACCATCCTTCAAAATCAATGAGTCTCTTTTCTGCCTTATCCATTATGTTATTCATGCTGCCCAGGATGGTTTTCTAAATTAGGGAGTTCATGTTTTCATCAGAAAGCAATCTATCTGATTTCAAATTTCTCCCTTCTCATCAGTGCCGTGTCATCTTGAATCTTGCTGAGAATACAAATTAGAGGGATTTGTTTCCTGTTCCCAGGTTGCTTCCAAGGTTGTGACTTGCCCGGAAGCTGGCAGTCTCCATTTCCTGTGGAGGTTTTGGTGTCAGTCAGGGCTGCCATTGTCCACAAGAGATGGGGAGAACCCACTGGGGAGAGAACCAGGCAGTGGGAAGATTCACTGTGAGCTGAAAGTCTTGCTTCACATCACTTCAGCAACCCAAGTTTTCTGGAGCCCTGCAGTCCTTTCTTAGGACCATCGACAACTTTAGGCAGTCTCACTACATTAACTGTGTTGGCCATGCTACATGTGGGCTGGTGGTGAGCACTATTGACAGTCATTCCATATGGTAGACACAAGTATAGCTCATTCATTCATTCATTCATTCATTCCTTCATCAAATATCTCTCGAGCACCTCTCTGTACAGAAACCGTTTATACACATTGGAGATATGATATCACAGTTAGTACTATCTCCATAATGTTTTTATTATCGTGGGGAGACAGTATATAATAAACTGATGATATAGTATCAAGGAATTATAAGTGTTACAAAAAATAAATCCAGGGTAAAAGGCTAGATAAAGGAAACATGCAATTTTAGTAAAAAATGGTCTAAAAAGACCTTCCTTAAGTTCATTTGAGCTAAAACCAGAATAGAGTAGGGGAGTGAGACAAGAGGATGTGTGGAGGAAAAGCAGTCCAAACAGAGATTGCAAGTAGAAAGGCCCTGAAGCAAGAAGTTGTTGAACTTGTAAAGGAAAAACAAAGAGGTGGGTTTGCCTGAGGTTGCACACGGGAGCAGGGCAGGGCAGGGAGAAGTCTGAGGGCTAGCATGTTGTGCTGTCCTTGCTTCACCAGACATCCCTATGTGCATCTGGGCCATAATTGGGCTTCTTATCGAAAGGCTGCATCATTCAAGATGCAAGGCCAAGTCAGCGACATACCTTTTAGCAAATTCCATCTCAGCAGCCCAGCCCCAATATGTGGGGTTGGAATACTCCTGCTGAGCCACAAGTTTAATACTTTCTATGATGAGTCCTCAGGCCACCAAAGTGCTCCCTGAATCAACCTTGCTCTCATACCCATGGTGTTGGGCCAGCTTCCCACCTTCTCTTGTCTACAAGCCTGTTGCTAATCTTCAGTCTTCTTAACCTGAGGCCTGAAGCTGCTAACGGCCCACCATACTCTCATTCCAGAGGGGAATGAGATGGCCCAATGCGGGTTCAGCAGGGTCCATTAATCTGGTTAGTGAACTCATCTCCAAGTGGGCTCAGCACTACTAAGAGGACCACCTACTGCTTCTGCTGTTTGGGACCCTCCTAATAACATCTGCCCAAATCTGGTCACCCTGGAAGTCTCTACTCTAGAGTCCTGTCCTTTACCTCAGCCCTCATTCTTCTCATGCTTCCCTGAATCTGTTTCCTACAAGCTTATGTTTCTGAGGTGTCCCTGTGTTCCACCCCAAGCCTGTCTAAATTTTTTACAAGTGGGTACTCATCACTTTCACCCTGCTCTGTATCCAGCCTGGATGACATAAAAGGATGAAATCACATCCAGATTTTTATAAGCAAAGAAACTTATAATTAAGGGAAAACAAAAGGTTATTTTTCAAAGGAGAGCTTGTAGGATTGAGCAACCATCTGCTTCCCTCTGTCCCAGTTGACCCAGCCTCTGAATGACCTTTTTTAAGGGTCTGAGTTTTTCTGAAAGTTTTGGTTTGTGCAATGCAGTCCTCATACACACTGACAAATTTTGTTAACTCTAAATATTTGCTTAAGACTACTGTTTTAACAAGAACTACATCTTTCTCTAGGAAGATGGTTAAATATATATTAATTGTAATCAAAATAAATTTATGTCAAGAAATTCTTCCATTCTTCCCTTGCACATATTTTGCAGAAAACTATATGGATTTCTCATCAAAAATTTTTGACCAGTCATGCTAAACTTTAGGATCTATTCTAAACTACCTGGCAGTATAATTGGATGAGTAATGCCTGGATGAGTATCACAAAAAATTACCTTCTATAGTAATACATTTTCTCTTACAAGTCATTTTCAGAAGATTAGTTTCTACAACTTATGAATAAACTGAATTGCTGAGACAAGTTTCATTACTTTCCACCCATCCACACCTATACAGGCACCTGTCAATTAACACAGTCTATGCTGTCAAGCAACACAGTTAATGGCGTTAATCGATCATCGTGTAAGCTGTGTCTTGGAGAAGACAGCCCAATGCAATATGGGACCGGCGTGGTAGGTGGCTCGGTGACATTTGATCCACAGGAGCTAGTTGACCTCTACTCTGCCTGACACTCTGACATTTGTTAATGGTAAGAATGCAGTGCACTTGCAGAGAATCAGTATGTCTTCAAGGACTGTCTCAACCTTATATCACTTTTCAGACAGTCTGGTCTTCATAAGGAGTCTGGTTGACTTGAACTGATTCAGCAATGATAGCTATTTGTGAAAGAAAAAGATCTGAATCAAGCTTCACCAGATAGGCTTGGAACTTGTCGTTGGAGCCAGTCTATTATGGATTATGAAAACATAATCTTTGATGTTGTGAACAGCAGCTGCTTTGACCAGTTAACTTTAGAAGATGAATTGACCCAGGATGTTCTAAAATTTACAACATAAGCAGTCATTTCTCAAAACTCTTCTTGGTAGTAGAGGGGCACAAATTATTAATACCCAACTTAAATGGCAGTAGTTCA
Organism: Meles meles; assembly: GCF_922984935.1. NCBI lineage: Eukaryota > Metazoa > Chordata > Mammalia > Carnivora > Mustelidae > Meles > Meles meles. The sequence continues at coordinate 29,133,851 of NC_060069.1, read as the reverse complement.
CAGGGCACAGATTCCATTTGTGAAATTTAAATCTCCGAGCAGTGACTGATGGTGCTTGGGAAAAGTGCCTCTTCAGTAAGCCCACAAGTTCAGCTGTCCTAGTCTAATTTAAAGCAGTGACTGCGAGAAACTCTCATATGGCAAGTGGTTCTGTCCCACCGATGGCAATGTGAGCAAAGCAGGGATCCCAAACACAAGCAATAATTCACATTTCAGTGGCACAAGCTTACACCTCATGCAAAATCTGCCCACCCCCTCCCTACTCTTTCAAACTCCAAGGGTCCCACATAGGCTCATGAGCAGTTGTCCTTTTGTTGTCTGGTCCTTTGATTGGTGCTTGCCAATCAGGAAGCACCCCATATCACTACTGCCTTCCTTCCTGAATGACCTCATTCTCTTAGTTTGGTTTCCACCTGAGCCAAACCACAAGACAAGGATTTGAGCAGATTGCCTTATTTGAGACATAATTCCAGACATAATCCCTTATTTGAGACATAATCCAATCAGGGAAGAAAAGGAAGTAAATAAGAGATGTGCTACTAAACCAGTCATTATGTTTGATCATTGAAAGTTAATCCTGATGAGGAATTCTGGGAATCAATGTAGGAATGATACCTCTGAGAGAAAAGGGGTATTTATATACCAGCTCCCAAAAGTCATTAGTTGAAGGTTGCTGGGGTAGGGGTCTTCAAGCCACAACAAGCCCTGGAGCAACTGGAAGACTGGCTGCTGTACACTAATAGTATGACCTCAGGGAAGATGAGTGGGGTGGTCACAACTTTTGTCTCCCCAAGTACCCACATCAAGGATGGCATTTCTTGGTTGTCCCAAGCTGAGGAGATACCAGGTAGACTGCATTTCCCATAGGCCTTACTCTATCCAAGGATGTCTGTAGGATACATTCTCAGAGGCAGAACTGCCTGTTTTAAGTAATGCATGTTTTTAAGATATATTGCTAAATTGCTGTCCAAGAAGTGCTCATTAACTGATAATCTGGCTGATACTGCATCTGAATTCCCTTTACCCTGCTTTGTGGGATACTGATGTTCCCTATTATAGTAAATTTGGTTATGCTGTGATCTTCAACTTTTTTGGAGGGAGGGTGAAATTTACTACATGTAACTTTATCAATTTAACTGTGAAATTTAACACATGCATACAGTCATGTAACTACCACCAGGATTAAGTAAAAAACAGTTTCATCAACGCCAACAATACACACATGCCCCTTTGTACCCAACTCTTTCCCCATGCCAACCCCCTGACAACTATTAGTGTATTTCCTATGTCTATAGTTTTGCCTCTTCCAAGTTGCCATGGAATCATGGAATATGTAACTTTTTGAGTCTGGCTTTTTAAATGCACTTGGCTTTCATCCATGTTATTGGGTACCAACAATTCATTTCATTTTATTGCTGAGCTGGAAATACTAGAGTTTATCTATTCAACCAGTGAAGAACATATGTGTTCTTTCTAGTTTTTGATGATTGCGAATAAACATCTGTGTAGAGGTCAATATAGCTTTCATTTCACTGAGGTAAACATGGTATTTAATTTTATAAGAAACTGCCAAATTATCTTCCAAAGTGACTATATCGTTTTGCATTCCCCCAGGCAACAGAAGGGGGGTTCACTTTCTCCATATCCTCATCAGCAGTTGGTATTAATGGTGTTTCCTCTTTCTCTTTTTCCTTTTCTTTTTTCTTCTCCTTCTGATTGGTGAGTAGGGATATCCCATGATTTTAATTTTTATTTCCCTAATGACTAATAATACCAAGCATCCTTTCATGGCATATTTGCTATTTATATATTTACTTTTGTAAAACATCTGTTCAATTCTTGTGTGTATTTTAAACTGGGCCAAGGTTTTTTGTTTCTTATTTCTTTGCATAAGATTACCTTGGATCCAAGTAAATTGCCTTTGTAATTGTGGTCAAAACCAAACAAGCATATATGTGGATCTATTTCTAGACTTTCTATTCTGTTTCATTGATGTTTGTGTCTAACCTTTTACAAATAACACGCTCTTTATCACTGTAGTTTTATAATAAGTCTTGAAATCCAATAGTGTGAGTTCTCCAAACTTGTTCTTTTCCAAAATTGGTTTGGTTTTTCTAGTTCCTTTGCCTTTCTATATATATTTAAGAATCAGTTTGCCAGTGTCTTAAAAAAATCCTGCTGGGATTTTGGTTGGAATTGCATTGAATCTAGAAGTCAGCTTAGAGATAATTGACACCCAAGCCATACCGAGTCTTCCAATACGCAAACATGATATGACTTTATTTACTTAGGTCTTCTTTTATTTCTCTCACCAGTGTTTTATACTTTTCAGCACACCTATTCTGAACATATTCTGTAAAATTTGTACCTAAGCATTTCATGTTTTGGGGTGCTATTAGCATGATACTTTTTAAAAAAAGATTTTATATATTTATTTGAGAGAGTGAATGAGAGAGTATGCAAGCAGGGGCAGAGGGAGAAATAGAGGGAGAAGCTGACTCCCCAGCTAAGCAGGGAGCCCAACATGGAGCTCGATTCTTGGACTCTGGGATCATAACCTGAGCCGAAGGCAGACATTCAACCAACTGAGCTACCAAAGCACTCATGATACTTTTATAAATTTCAAATTTCAGTTGTTCATTGCTAGCATATGGAAATAAGATTGATTTCTTAATTTTGTATTCTACAATAATGCTAAGTTCACTTACTATTTCTAGTAGTTCTTTGTAGATTATTTTGGATATTCTATGTAGACAATCATGCCATCTGTCAGTATAGACGGTTTATCATTTCCCCTTTCTGTTAGAGAGGACTGTTGCACTGGCTAGGATCGCCAATACAATGTGATTGGGAGAGATGAGAGCAGAGATATTTGTCTTGTACCAACCTTAGGGGAAAATATTCAGTCTTTACTAGTGAGTACACATTAGCTAAGAGGTTTTTTGCAGATGTCTTTGATCAGGTTGAGGTAATTCCTAGTTTGCTGAGAGCTCTTGCCTATGAATCAATATTGAATTTTGTTAAATGTTTTTCTTGCATCTATAGAGATTATCATATGGTAATTCTTCTTTAGTCTGTTGACATGGTAAATTATAGTGATTGATTTTTTTTAAGATTTTATTTATTTATTTGAGAGAGAAAGAGAGCACAAATGGGGGGTGAGGAAGGGAGAGAGAGAGGGAGAAGCAGACTCCCCACTGAGCAGGAAGCCCAATGCAGGGCTCCATCCCAAGGATCATAACCTGATCATGACCTAAGCTGAGGGCAGATGCTTAACCGAGTGAGTCACCTAGGCACCCCCAGTGACTTATTTTTATTTTTCTATTTTTTTAAAAGATTTTATTTATTTATTTGACAGACAGAGATTACAACTAGACAGAGAGGCAGGCAGAGAGAGGGGGAAGTAGGCTCCCTGCTGAGGAGAGAGCCCAATGTGGGGCTTGATCCCAGGACCCTGAGATCATGACCTGAGCAGAGGCTTAACCCACTGAGCCACCTAGGTACCCCAGAGATTGATTTTTAAATGTTGAATCAAGCTTAACATTCCAAGGATGAATCCTTGTCAGACATAGTGTATTATTGTTTTATATATTCCTGGGTTTATTTTACTTGTATTTTGTTGAGGATTTTTGTATCTATGTTCATGAGGGATATTGTTCTGTAATGCTCTTTTCTTACTAAATCTTTGTCTAGTTTGTTATTCAAGGTAATACAGGACTTATAAAATAAGTTAGGAAGTATTCTGTCCTTTACTATGTTCTCTAAGGATTTGTGTACAGTTGATATAATTTCTTCTTTAAATGTTTGGTAGAATTCACCAGTGAAGACATATAAGCTGGGAGTTTTCTTTTTTAGGAGGCCTTTAACTACTACTAATTCAAGTTTTTAATAAAGTGTGGGATTATTTATGTTATCTATTTCTTCTTGAGTGAGCTTTGCTAGTTTGTGTCTTTCAAAGGATTTGTTTATTTCATCTAAGTTGTCAAATTTATGGGCAGAATGTCACTCATAATATTCTCTTATGTTCTTTGAATATTTGCAGAGTCTATAGTGATATCACCTCTTCTTTTCCTGATATTTGTAATCTATGTGTTCCAAACTTTTTCTTGGTCAGTCTGGTTAGATGGTTATCAGTGTTATTAAACTTTTCAAAGAGCCAAAGTTTAGTTTCATTGACATTTTCTTTTATTTTTTGTTCTCAATTTCACTGATTTCTGTTTTTAGTCTTTACCTTTCTTTCCTTCTGCTTGTCTTGGGTTTACTTTGCTCTACTTTTTCTAGTTTCTCAAAGTGGAAACTTAGAACTGCACCATCTTTGGATTATCCTTCCTGTGTTTGAAGATATAATGAGTCCCTTGTCCTATTACAGAAATCAAGTGTTCTTTCTCAGCCTCATTGTATCTAAGCTGCTGGTATGTGACATATATTCCACCAATCAGAAATGGCCACTCAAATCTTCTGTTCAGAAGTGGGAAGTGTGAAAAAAAATAGGTGAACATGAAATCCTTCTTTTGACAAGGTTGGTTGTGAAGGTGTCTAGATCTACAGGAGTTTCAGAGGCAGAGTTGGTGGCATCCAGTGCCTAACACCACCTGTGCAATTTGCAGAGTCTGGATCAAGTGTGGGCAGCAGGGATATCTTAGCCAGAATGGCCCCCATAGTGTGATCTGGTGTTGTTCCAGCATTGCATCCTACAATTTTATCTCTAGCTCTCCTGGAAATTCCCTCACAGGAATTTCTTTCCTGCTTAAACTCTCTGGTTTACATTCTCTTGGCAACTAAGAACCTCTACTGATAGGTTCATCTTTTAAACTTTTCCAATTCTATGTGTGTCAAATTGTACCTCATCTTTATTGTTTAATTATGACTGTAGTCTAGAGCATTTTCATATATATTTGGCCACTTGTATATCTGCATCTAAAGTGTCCATTCACATCTCTTGACTATTTTTCCATCCTTACAGTTTTTCTTATTGATTTGTAACACATAACCACACACACACACACACACACACACACACACACTCAATTCTACCTAATAATCCCTTTGTATTAAATATATTGCAAATATTTCTTTGACCTGTAACTTTCCATCTAACTTTGCTTATGGTATTTTTTATTGTTCACAATTTTTCATTTTTATCACATAAAATTTCTAAACTTTCCTCTTATATGGCTTTTGGGGGTTTTTTTCTTACTTAGGAAGCCCACAGGCAAACTTTTTTTTAAGATGAACTATCCTGTGTTTTATTCTAATACCCTTATACTTTTATTGTTAACTTCTTAATACTTTTAATGTATTTGTATATCATATGGTATAGAAGTATATCATATCTTTTTAATATCTTTTATTGAATGGTGCAATCATTTCTCCACTTTTCTGCAAATCCTATTAGAGAGAGATTCAAATATGAGTGTACACTACACACAGCGAACCCTTGAATGTGGAATATTTGCAAAGTATTCTGAAAATACATTCCATATACAAACATTAATATATTAACATGTAACTAACATTGTGTAATTATTTCTTTATTTCTTGCCCTATTCCAGATGGGATTGTGCATAGGGTTGTGCCATTCTTTCTTTTACTTTTGGTAAAAAGTAAAAAACTTTTAGTAAAAGAATGGCATTCTTTTGCACTGGTTACTAAAAGTAACCAGTGAAATATACTAAGTGGACTGACTTCGCATTATCTTTGTCTCATTGGCAGAGCTCTTATGCACCAGGTATTCCCAGAGGCCCCGCACTAGTGGGACTTTAATTGGACAGGCTCTTGCTGCAAGAACTTTCTGCTTAGGCAGAAATCTTGGGCTCCTAGTGTATTTAGTACATGCATGGAACAAGCACAGAAAAAGAGCAAAAATGTGTCCTTGGATATCATTGGGTAAAGCAAGTAGGGGAAGGAAGAGGGATCAGCAATTTTTCTTTTCATTTTGCCACATAGAACTCTAAGGGGAAAAAAAAGTCTCAGAGCATGTCACACTAATCCAGGAGGCAAAAAAGGAAAGCCTGACACTGGGCAGAGCCCCTCCTGGTTAAGGGTGAAGAATAGCTGAGGAATACTTTTCCAGCCTGGGGCCAGCTGCACCTGCTATATTTGGGGTCAGTCTCCTTAAGGCAATGCCTCCGCAGGAGTCACCCAGGGAATTCCTGGGAATTTCCACCCACTTCCACCCCTCCAAATGGCAGCAAGTGGCTTTTCACTCTGACAGCATTTATGTTTGTATTTGGGTTTAGGAGAAATTGTCAACTCACTCAGACTTCTTGGAGAATCTACAACAACCAGCGTCTTTTTAGGAATACAAATGAATTTTCTTCTATGTGCTACTCTGTGTGTATGCTATTTTCTTTGTTTATAATATTTTAAAAATATTATGTTGAGTTTTTAAAAAGATTTATTTACATAATCTATATACCCAGTATGGGGCTCCAGTTCACATCCCTAAGGTCAAGAGTCATATGCTCTTCCGACTGATTTGAGGACAATGATTTAAATACTAATTAAAGGCACATAGGAAAGGAAGAAATAGTCATGCAGAAATATGCATGTAATAGATGAGACTGGCAGTTCTTTGGTGAAAGTGTATCCCATACAGCTCAAATGGAGGAGGATATGCCTTCAGTTTCACGTGGGGAAGAGAAGTGGGGGTCAGAAAGGTGTCTCTGAGGAGGTGATCGTGTCATGCTTCTCACTTCTCCTGTCTCTGCCAGGGAAGGTAATCATCCTCTATTTTCTGCCTTTCCTGTTAAATATTCACCTTCTGTCCCAAGACTCACAAGCAGACCTTATCCATACTCTTTTGTGGCCCTCTGGGACATTTGAACCAGCCTCCAGAGTGCCCCTACTCTCCTAAGCCTACCAGATAAAAGAGGGAGGCAGTTCTGCAAGAGATGAGGGAAACCAATCCTGATCACACCACTTTAAGGACTCTTTGGCAAGAGTGGAGGAGCTCAAGCTCCATGGGCAGATGCTGACCAGGAGCTCAGCAGGAGGGTCAGAAACATGGGCAGAAGGGAGGGGCTCAGGAGACTACTATTCCATAATCTCACTGGGTGGCTCTGAATTAAAGACCATTCAGAAGGTAGATTCCAAAACAAGTAGTAAGTAAGTTTACAATCAAAACATTGTGCCAGAAACTCTGTTAATTCCCACAACACTCCCATGCAATTTGCATTTTTATTGTCATTTTTCAGACAATATACAGTGAAACAGGTACAGAGAAACGCAGTGTTTAGTCAGTTCTGAATTCAGACCGATGTCTTCTCTCCACGAGCGCCTCCCACTCTCCTGCACCTCTGGATCCAGGGGTATATTTTGAACCAGCGGTTCTCAACCTTGCCTCTGCCTCCACATCGTCTGCCTTCCAAGGTTTGCCCAACAGTTACTTCCCAGATTCCCCCAGGGATTCTTCACCAAGAAGGCAGAGAGGAGGCCCTATCTCCACCCCCAACCCTCTGCAGGGGGAACCTGCCAGATTCAGCGGAGGAAGTCTGTCTGGTTAGAAAGAAGCTCCTCAGAAATCCTAAAGCCCTCTCCAGGCCACTTGAGAATCACTGATTCAATTAAACTAATAGATACAGGCCAAGGTCACATAATTTTCTTTCTGCCCACATAACTGCCATTTCCATTCCCAGGGACAATTTCCGATTAACATTTGACACTCCCCCTGTTAACTTTTATTCCTTAGGTCTTCTTAATGTGGAAGTTTATCAAAAAACTACGTTTTTCATCTAAAACACTCACATTCCGAACCAGTGTGGAGGTACAGATAGTGGGATTACAGGAGATGGGGGCTCTGGGGTTGCCTGGGAACAGAGCGGGGAATTCAAAGACTAGAAAAGGGATGGGTACTAAAAGCCGGGGCAGCAGAAGAACAGAAAGGACCCAGCAGCACATGCTGATAATGTCCCGGCCACATCCCCCCAGCCGGACCTGGAGGATTCCTGCTGCCAGCTCATGTCCGCATTGTTGATGGCTGCCTGTGTCTCTTGGCCCGAGGTCATCCTCTGGCCATAAGCACATGTTGTGTCCACAGACCAGTCAGGCTGGAAGGACTAAGGAGTAAAATGCCTCAGAAAGTCTCTCAGCCAATGAGGATGGGAACTAGTGAACAGAGGCATCACACACCAGTGAGATTTCTGAAGTATATACTTCTCTGGTTCTCAGAGACCCAGCAGGTTTGAGTCCCAGGTGCTCATAGTGAGCCTATGCTCACTAACACCCTTCACATTGTTCTCCTTTCCTCCACCTGCGCACCCAGGGTCCCTCAGGGTCTGCTTTGAAGAGACCCAAATGAAGACAGACGCCCAAATAAATGTTTTCAATCCAGCTTTCTGGCTCCCAGACCACATACCAGTTAGTTGCCCGCAGGACACTTCCATCACACCCCCACCAGACTCCTCATTTGAGTGTGAACTTGCTTCTCCACCCTTCTCCCTCCATATCAACTAATGGTATGGGGATTCTCTTCTAAGATATCACCTCCCCCAGCCTCAGGGATCGATTCAAGTAGCCCAAGTTAGAGGAAATGAAAGCCAACATCAAGCCTTCTGCTCACATACTGGGGGAGAAAAATCTCTCCATTTCCAACCCCAACAAATGGCTGTCACTTATGAGTGGGAAGGCAGAGCTTGCTAAGAATGGAGATGAGGCTGGGGCTGTCAGAGCCCCGACATTATCCATGGGACCTTACACTTGAGGGGTACCAGCCACTCCCAACTGCATCTCTGTCTATGGGTTTTCTCAAAAAATCCCAAAGACTGTGTTCCCTGAGGGCACAACAGCCAGGAGTGCCTGGGAATTACTTCTCCTGACGCAGCTCTCCACCAGTGCATCATCCCTGGAGCAGGGAGCACGGACGCCTATGCTTACATGGTTTCCCAGAGCTTCACACTGGGATCAAGCTCAGGGCATAGAGATTTCCTGGCTGCTTCCTTTCTCTGTCTTCCTCTCCCTCACCCCAGCCCCCACTGATACTTCTTGCATGTCCCAAATCATAGTCAAATTCTTGCCTTTAGATCCAATTTGGGGGAACCCAAACCAAAAGATGACATTTTCAAGGATAAAGATAAAATAACAGGAGGGAGAAAACCTATTCTTAGTCATCATTTGAGCCGGAGATCAAGCAATGCCTGAGGCAATATGTTGTTTTTTATTTATTTATTTTTTGTTTAAACAAATCTGATTTTTTTCTCCCCAGTTGCAATACAGAGTTTTAAAAGATGTATCTAAAATCCCACAACAGCCATCTACTCTGCTATTCCACAGGGTGCACCAGCGGTACCAGCCTGAGGTTCTCCAGCACTCTCTCCCCACCCTCCCCCATCTCCAGACACAGACCAGACAGGGCTCCTCGCTGATTGCTAAAGCCCTCCAGGCCCTTTCTTACGCTCAAGGGTTCCCAGCCTCTTGGCACACCTGCCCCTTTCTCTTTTTAACCGAACACTGCCTGTCTTGCAGGGTACAGTACTGAAGTCTCCTTTTCTCCTTCCTGCCAGAACAAAGTATCTAGCCTCTCCTTCTGGTAGGGCATTGCTCCCCCTTCACGGCACTTTCCATGTTCCTCTCTTGCATTTGTAATACGAAGAAAAATTTGCTATTTAAATTGCCAACTGTCTTAGGGGCTCTGAGATGTCGCTTTGGTTTGTTCCTTGGTTTGGACTCTGGTTATGCAGGTGTGTTTTCTTTGTGCACATTTATCAAATGGTATGCTTCTCATGTGTACACTCTGCCTGGATGTTGTCTGTCAATAAAAGAGTTTATTTAAAGATAAAATATCAACTGCCTTTAAAGTCCTGGTGGCAAAGAGAAAGTCCTTTCTTCCTCTGAGCACCATGCTACATGTGGTTGTACAGCTTTGGGGTCAGGAACTGGGTGAACAACTCACCCTAAAAGAGGAAGAGAAGCATTGGAGCTTCCCTGAGTGGCGAAGGGGTGAGGGGCAGAGAGAAGGGGCTGGGACGGCCACACACCGATAATGCCACTGCTCCTCTATGACTCTCCACTTGCGATGACTTATCTAAACTCAAAATGCCCAAGTGAATTTTTCTTCTGGATTGTGGTGCAGTGGCATAGTTCCACGTGTCCACTGGCACAGAATGAAATGTTGTTAGCACACCGAATTCAGGAACTGGCGGTAAAGAGCCTCAAGAGAGGGTGAACTCTAGAATTGGCCTTCATCGCTGAGAAGACATGAGTCTTTATGGGGCCAAGAAATTGGGTGTTGAAGCAAGTTTAGCTTCTACCAAAGGGCCTGGATGTGATACAGTTTTCTCAGTATGTCTTTCCTCCTTTATTGGTCTGTAAGTTTCTTGAGGCTGAAGATAGCAATTGGGTACACGGATGGATGGATGGAAGGATGGAAGGATGGATGGATGGATGGATGGATGGATGGATGGATGATGATAGATAGATAGACAGATAGATGGATGTTATTCTTGTAGCTGTCCTCTTTCCTCAAGATGAAGAAGGTGTTTGATAAATTTCTTTTTGTGTGAATTAACAAGAAATGAAAAGAAATAAGGGACTTGGGGTTTCTTGGATAACCAAGAATTCTCCTGCCTAGAAGGAGCCTAACAGTACATACAGAATATAATTTTTTTAGTTAAAGAATCGGGTTGGAATCTCAATTTTACCACTTCCTGGTCATACAATTTTGGGCAAGTCACAATCCCTTCGAACTTCAGTTTCTTCAGTACAAAACAGGTGCATGAGGGAAAGAGTACTTTCGTCAACTATAAAGTGCTTTTCAGGCTTCTTTTGGTTCGGGGGGCTCATTTTGACCTGCATTCTAAGATGACAGAACTTACCTGAACAATGTGACTTCTCTGCTCCCAAATGCCCCTCCCCCCACACGTTTGTTACCTTCAGCTTAGTAGCTGTGACAGCCATCTAGAGTGTAAAAATGCAAATGCTCATTTATTTATTTATTTATTTATTTATTTATTTATTATGTTATGTTAGTCACCATAAAGTACACCATTAGTTTTTGATATAGTGTTCCATGATTCATTGTTTGCGTATAACACCCAGGGCTCCATGTTCATTAATTTAAATTCATGCAGACTGTACGTGATTCCTGACAGACTCTCATTCAGGAAGAGCAGGTTTTCTTTGGTAGCGGATCTTGGGAATTTCAGTGGGGTGGGGAGAAGATACGGGAGAAGGGACTGGGGCCTGCAGTGGCTTTATCTCAAACCGCATTAAGGAAAGGCACTCATACCCGCCTTGCTGTATTGTCACTGCTGGGAGCTATCGTCACTTAGGGTCTTATCCTGTTAGAGTGGACAGATGTTATAGGAACTTTGGAAAGGCATAAAGCAGGTGTGGAATGTGTCTTCTCAGAAGTAACACCTGCAGAAGGAGCTCCCCCTCCAAACACCTCATAGTGGGGACATGATACTTGCCAGATGCACCATCCTAGCATCCCTGCAGGGCCCTAGTCCATAGTGGCCCATTGCAGTTATCCTGTAGCTCAAGCCTTCTGACTTATCTATGGTTAAGAATTCCCTGGAAGTTTTATCCAAATGCTGACTCTAGTTCATCAGGGTCGAGGTGAGCCCTAGGTCTGAATTTCTGACAAGCTCCCCCTGACTCTCATCTTCTCACAAGATGATACTAACACTGTGGGCCACGGCTCACCCTTTGAGGAGTAAGGTTATATAGATCCTTGTTAGAGTAACAAATGAATGAATGAATAATAAATTATTTATTAAATTTCTGTTATGTGTATCACCTCCAGCTCCAGCTCTTTCATCTACCAAGAGACTCTTACCTGTCTGCCCCTCCCAGGAAATTGCAGCCTGTTATTTACAGCCAGCTGTCTGACAGGAAGCCAGGATCTATCTTCAGCCATGGGGCCCCATCTCTGCTTTGAGCAGCAGCTGCCTACCCTCAGCCCCCTCCCCCAGTCTGTGCCCTGTAACTCACCAGGTAGCATTTGATGTGAAGATGAAAGGACCAGCACACCTGGGTGTCTGCCCCACTCTTCAAGCTCCACTTCCTCGACATCAATCACTTCAACCCTCTCATGGATCCAAATTAAAAGCTGGGCTACCACGTTCTTGCTGCAACAAATTCTGGTTCACAGCCGACCCCAAAGCCAGCTCTGTCTAGCCCAAAAAAAAGGTGATGGGGACAGCCAGATGGTCCCTTTCCTCACTCAACCTCTGGGGACCAACTCAATGTCCAGTTGACCCTCATTCTCTTCCTGACCTCCCAAGTGCTGCATAGGAAATATCTGGAAATTGGTGGTAGAGGACCCTGTGCACCTTCAGGTTGTGCCTAAGAGCACACAGTTTGCAAGTAGTCAACCTCAGAGCAGTCTGCTGGCAGAAGTTCTGCTACATATCCATACTGATAGGATAGGCTATATATGAAGTGCTATCAGATACAAACAAAGAGCTTGGTCTCCTGTGTTTGTGGCTTCTCACTGCACAAGAGCCTTCCTCAGAATGAATTACTGAGAATAAGAGTGCCTGCTCATCTCCAGCATCACCCAGATTTTCATCTTTTGAATTCCTTCTGACACACCCCTTTGGACATGGGGAGCACTCTTTCTTGGGAAGACTCTTGTTCCTTCTGAACACTACTGATGACCCTTGAGGATATTTGAGAGTTAGCACATTCAACCCAGATTTATTGAGCAGCTAATAAATCCCAAGGATGATCCATACTGCTGAGTACTTAGTGCCCAACAAAACACAGAGGCCTCTGCTCTCCTGGAGCGCAATTCTACTAGATGAGGAAAGAAAACAGATAAGTCAGTAAATAATGAAGATATTTCCAGATAGTGATGATGCTGTAAAGTCAATTAAACAGGGAAATGTAATACAAGGATTTCAAAGCATCAGGGAACAGCTTCACAAAGAGGTGACATTTGAATTTGTACCTGACTAGTGAGAAGAAGCCAGCTGCAGGGAAACTCAGGGGCAAAACAGAGCATGTCACCAGCACAAAGTCCCAAGAGAATGAAGACACTTCGAATGCTTCAGGAAGAGAGAGAAGGGCAGCATGGTTGGAGCATGGGAGAAAAGGAGGGGGTGGGTTTGAAGATCCAGGGCAGATCAGGTAGGACCTTGTAGTTTGCTCTAAGGCAGTGAGAATCCCTAGAAGGATTTTGGGTGGGGGCAGACATGATGTGACTTACAATGTATTTATTTTTTTATTTTTCTTTCAAGTGACTTACACTTGAAAGAACACACTGGATCTTACATGCAGAAAGGATGGAGGAGGAGGGGCACAAGTCAAAGTGAGAACAAGAAGACCAATGAAAAGGTCATTCGCCAGAGAGTTGATGGTGGCCTGGACTGAGGAAAGTGGCCAGATTTGGAAATTATGACAAAGAAACCTCCACTGGTTGGCATCTTTACCACCCCACCCCTACAAACACCTGCAAAGTTGCCTTTGTGCACATGTCATCAGTTGTGGTCCACACTCCCTAGAAGCTGGAAGTTCTGCCCAGCATCTTGACACTATGACAACGCACCCCCCTCAACTGAGCATAAAAAATCTGACCTCCGACCACAATCCACCTTACTCCTGATGTGTGCTATTCAAAGCAGGAACAACCAATCAATAAGCAACAAACTGCTCTATTAGTACTAAGTATTTTGTCTCAACCATCAACAGCCTTAAAATTTGTTCTGAATGGGAATCTTCTATTTCCTAAAATGTGTTCATTCCCATTTTCCTAGGTCTTCCTTCAGGGTGAAATTTCTGAGTAGAGAGCTCCTTGATCATCTTAATTCTTTCATTGGTCCATGTGATCCAAGGCCAGTGTTTGGTGACAGCATATCATCTCTGTCCCTGCCCTTCATGACTCTTGGGCTCAGCAACGTGTGGTCACTTACAGAGACCCAACCCCATTCCGAGCTTCTCTGGCAGAGCACTAATTGTGAAAGATAGGAAAGTAATAGGAGCTACCTACAGCCATTGGCATTGCTAAGGTCCCTAAAAACTTTTTTTCTTGCTATTTTAGGATAAGGTCTGAGGGCTAGGGAGATAAAAAGCCATGAAACAGTCATTGTGGCACCCACACAAGGAAGAATGGAAGTATTTAAAACTATGGAAACCTTATCTGAACTGTGGTTAAATCACTTGAATGTTGATAAAAGAACTATTGAGGAAGATGGGATTTCCTGGAATTCTTGACACTTTTCCTCTATTTTATAGACTCTTACAGCTGGAAGGAATGAATAAACCAAATTCTCTCATTTCAATGGAGAGGAAACAGGAGTCCAGCAAACGAAAATAACTTGCCCCCAAATAAAACAAATTGGTGCTAATCCTCACCTGGTTTGTTTCCAAAAGCAGAGCCCGGGAGCAGGGCTTGCATGCCTGTGGCACATTTTGGGAACTATCCTAAGTAACAGGAGTAGAGCACTGGGAAAGGCAAGTGGAGAAAGAGAGAAAGCCAGCTTCTATTCCCCTAATGGTCAAGGTTTTCTCCATGGCATATCCTGGACAGTGAGTATCAAAATGGCTGAGCAGTTGCCCCAGGCTGATCCAGGGTAGATGAGAGAGATGCACAGTGCTACTGAGGTGAGCCGCTTTGGTGTTTTTCCACCACCACTGGCCATTGAAGGACATGGCCACGGCCACCGGACATGTGCAAAGTGTGGAAGGCAGGTTAGAATATGAAATTCAAATTCACAAGTATTAATGCTTATTATGAAATACTGTCTTTCAAATAAGACTGCCAGAATTCCAGATTACTGAAAGATAAGGTACACATTTAGCCATTAATACGAAAATCAGAATGAAATATATGGGCAGTGACTTACCCAGTATCTCAGACACCCAGTGTCTAATCACTTCCTTTCATTTCTTGGGCATGCTGTCCTTGGTTAGCACTTCAGATACCAGAATAGATGAATTCTTTTTCATCCCTTCCATTGGCTCACTCCAATGAGTGAACTTGGAGGCTGAGCTCCAAGTGAGCTGTAGCAGAGTCAAATAGGAGTCCTCCAACTTTCTTTGCTCACAGCCCTCTTTGTTAGCATACAGGATTCCTCGTCTGCCACCTCAGAAAAATCCAAACAGAATAAATGAGGATCATGAGACTCTTTGAGAAGTCACACGCCCTTCCCCCCAAATGTCCACACTGTTATAATATCTTCGTGAAATTCCTTTTTTTAATCTTTGTGAAATTTTTAAGCATTCAGAATTTGTCATCTTTAATTCATAGAAGTAGAAGAGGAATATCTGTAAACATTTTAGCACTGGTAGTATCTTTTTCACAGCTGATGGAGTCTTTGTTTTTGCCAACCAGAGGACACGGCTGATCACACTAACACTCTCAATTTTATTTGTCTCAAGACCTAAAATAACAACAAACAGTTTAAGCCACTCCATCTTTGGCAGGCTTTGACCATGAGAAAGTTTCTTTCCATTACTGATCCCAGCCTTACGGCTTGCTTCTGCCTCTTGGGGCCACACAGAAAAAGTCTGGTCATTTTCCCCTGTGGTAGTCATTTTCATATCTGAAGACAACTCCCATGTTCTTTGTCATCCTACAGCAGACTCACCTTTTTTTTTTTTTTTTAAAAAAAGATGTTATTTATTTATTTGACAGACAGAGATCACAAGTAGGCAGAGAGGCAGGTAGAGAGAGAGGAAAGCAGGCTCCCTGCAGAGCAGAGAGCCCGATGCTGGGCTCAATCCCAGGACCCTGAGACCATGACCTGAGCCAAAGGCAAAGGCTTTAGCCCACTGAGCCACCCAGGTGCCCAGACTCACCTTCTGACAAAACAACAGCCTTCCTTGGTACGCACCTCTCCTAGAAACTGAACATTAGAATTATTTCAAAGAAACATAAAGTTTAATGGCGGTGACCATAAATATATTATAAATACGAATTCTGAGAGAAACTTCCTACATCCTAATTGCACCTCCCTACTTCAATGGCAATGGAGACGTGGAATGTCATTGTGTTGACATTGCATGATAAAGTGTTTAAGCAGCTGGTTTATGGCTTGTGGTGCTTTACAATGCAGTTTTGAATAATGCAGCTAATCCTAAAATGTTATTAAAACATCAGATTAGCCTCTGTGATAGTACAAGTTGACCTGGTCAGTTACAGTAGCACAAAATCCTGAATGCAAAAAAAAAACAAAAGGGCTTTCTATGACAACCATGCAAGGGGTCTGTATCAAATTCTTCTCTTTCTTCTAGGATTTGTCAAATTTACTTATTTATTTACTTACCTAGGCCTTTCCCAATTATTAGAAAAAGTTTTGTAGTCACTTATACAAATATATGCATGATTTCAAATAATGTCAGTGAAAAGTGGGGACAAAGGAAAAATCAGAATAAGCCAAAGGGTGGGTCAGTTCATAAAATAAGAGTCAAAAGTCTATACGTGAATTGCTCAAATTTGGATGCCATTATCTTGAGGTCAGAAAAAAAGGGAATTGCAGTCATTTGGAAATGTCACAGGCATCCCTAAGAAAAACATATGAAGCCAGGGGATGAAAATTTCCACACAGTGGCTTGAGTTTGGCAGGTTAGAAACCTCTCAAGTCAAAGAACTATTTTCTGAAGCAAACTATATTCT
Organism: Meles meles; assembly: GCF_922984935.1. Lineage (NCBI taxonomy): Eukaryota > Metazoa > Chordata > Mammalia > Carnivora > Mustelidae > Meles > Meles meles. Next base: position 29,117,293 of record NC_060069.1, on the reverse strand, counting down.
TATTTTCTAGGTGCATAATGTTTCTGTAGTGTTATAAAGCATGAAAAACAAAAGTACATATTACTTAGGGATATATATATAAGAGTGTGTGTATATATATACACTCTTTATATATATATATATTAGAGTATAAAGATATAAATACATGTGTGGGAATAATAGCTACCCAATTAGAAAGGACAGTAACTCCCAGACAGGATAGCAAGAGAGGATATCATGGAGGCTTCAGCTATCTCAGAAGTTACTTTTCTCTAGACCTAAAACATTTCAGTCTTTATTTTATTCTGACTGTTATGGAGACAAGAGTGAGATAGTAAGATAATTAAAGAGGTTATTAAAATTATTAAAGTTGTTTGGGGAGAGAGGAAGGTAAATTGGACTAAAATGATAAAGGGTGGTGACATGTTGTCCTACAGGGATGACCTAGAGGGAATGGTTGAGGCTAGTATGGGGGAGAATATTATAACCATCTCTTTGAATACATGAAGTAGGAGATGTTTGATAGGCAAACAAGTGAAAACATTGTGTAGATGGTTGAATACATGAGTCTAAAACTCAGAGGAAAGATCTGGTCTGCTACTTAAATTTTGAGATATATATATATATACACATAATATATATATATATACACATACATACATACACACACATACACATACACATACACATACTGGGGCAGAGAGAAAAAAAAAGAAGAATGTGTTATCTCAGAATCAGATGAAGTAGTGTCTCAAAGATGGGAAGGGTGCATTGGATCAGATGCCACTGAGAAGTCAGATGAGAACAGAAAACTGACCTTCAGCTTTGTCAAGATGTAGGTCAAAGGCAACCTTAAGAAAAGGCCTGTCAGTGTGGACTGAATGTGACTGGAGTGACTGGTGTGAAAATTATAGGCAAGGAATTTGAAAGATTTGCTTATATTTACATATGCTTATATTTACATGTTTTGATGAATTAGCCATGACTGAGAACAGGGAAATGGGAAAGCTGGAAAGAGATACTAGATGAAAAGGATCTTATTTAAGATGGGAGATGTTAAAGTATGTGTGTCTGAGATGATCTAGTTGAAAGGGAAAAAGTATTGATACAGGACAGAAAGGAGATAATGGGAGTAGGGAATCCTTGAGTTGAAAGAGGGAACCAGGGTGAAATGCAGGTCTCAAACAGGACATGGTGCAAATCTTCCATTATAAATTGGGGTACAAATGCAGGCAGAATGTCAGACAAAAGGTAGAAGGACAAGGTCACTCTCTTTCTAATTAAGTTGATTTTCTCTATGAAGTTGGAGTTGAGGTCTTAGCCGAGATTATGAGGTGAGAGGATATTGGAGCTTAAGGGTAGAAGAGAAGTGAAATAGCTGTTTGAGAGGGTAGAAGGATAACTTTATTGGGGGAGAATAGTAGGCATGTCTGATGTGTTGAGTGCCCATGCGAGATCTAAGGCCACAGATTTTAAGTAACTTAATGTTATTTCCCAGTATTATTCAGCTTCTTGGGTACAAACATGGAGAAAGCAGAAAACTAGGGTTTAACAGGGTTGTTTTTCCAGGAGTAATTATGAAGGGAGAGAGGGACAAAGGGTGTTTACAAGAAGATGGTTATACTGCGTTGTCTATATAACCTAAAGGGAGCAGGGAGGGAAATAGACAGTGAAGGATGGTGATAAAAGATAAAGTCAAAGATTTGAAAGCTTCAGTAAAGTCAGATATCTTCTTCCAAGACAGAACCAGAGTAATAACATAGAAGGAAAGGCAATTATGTTCAGATACTGGGATATTTAAATTAGAGAATTAGGTACTGGTTCATTTATTATGGATGGCAAAGTCTAGACTAGATAATGACCATGTGAGTGATGACTGAGGGGGCAGTGCAGTGAAGAAAGAACGGTGGCGGAGGGAGGAGTCAAGATGGCGGAGAAGTAGCAGCCTGAGACTACATCAGGTAGCAGGAGATCAGCTCAATAGCTTATCTAAACATTGCAAACACCTACAAATCCAACGGGAGAGTGAAGAGAAGAAGAACAGCAACTCTAGAAACAGAAAATCAACCACTTTCTGAAAGGTAGGACTGGTGGAGAAGTGATCTAAAACGACGGGAAGATAGACCGCGGGGGGAGGGGCCGGCTCCCGGCAAGCGGCGGAGCAACGGAGCACAAAATCAGGACTTTTAAAAGTCTGTTCCACTGAGGGACATTGCTCCAGGGGCTAAACCGGGGTGAAGCCCACGCGGGGTCAGCGTGGCCCCAGGCCCCGCAGGGTCACAGAAGGATCGGGGGTGTCGGAGTGTCGGAGAGCTCGCAGGTATTAGAACGGAGAAGCCGGCTGCAGAGACAGAGCTGAGGACGGAACTCTCAGCTCGGGGTTACCTTGAACTGGTCACGGGCTGGGTGAGCTCAGAGCGCGGCTAGAGGCTGGGGATACGGGAGTGATTGGGTGCTGTCCTCTGGGGGCGCACTGAGGAGTGGGGCCCCAGGCTCTCGGCTCCTCCGGGCTGGAGACTGGGAGGCCACCATTTTCATTCCCGTCCTCCGGAACTCTACGGAAAGCTTTCAGGGAACAGAAGCTCCCAAAAGCGAACCCGAGCCGATTACTTAGTCCGGCCGCCGGTAAGGGCGGTGCAATCCCGCCTCAGGCAAAGACACTTGAGAGTCACTACAACAGGCCCCTCCCCCAGAAGATCAACAAAATATCCAGCCAGGACGAAGTTCATCTATCAAGGAGAAAGCAGACTCAATTCCTAAGACAGCAGAGCAATTCCAGAGGAGGAGAAAGCAAAGCGCGGAACTCATGGCTTTCTCCCCATGATTCTTTAGTCTTGCGGCTACTTCAATTTTTTTTTCTTTTTTCAATTTTTTTTTCTTTTTTCAATTTTTTTTTCTTTTTTCTTCTTCTGCTAAATTTTTTAAAACTTTTACCCTTTTTTTAACGTTTTTTGACTAGTTCATCTATATATATATATTTTTTCTTTCTTTTTTATATTTTTTATTTGTTTTATTTTTTAATTTTTTCTCTTTTTTCTTTTTTTTTTTTCTTCTTTTTTTTTCCAGAACCTGTTTTTATCCCCTTTCTCCCCCCCACAATTTGGGGTCTCTTCTGATTTGGTTACAGTGCATTTTTCCGGGGTCTTTGCCACCCTTTTAGTAGTTTATTTGCTCCTTCATATCCTCTTATCTGGACAAAATGACAAGGCGGAAAAAATCACCACAAACAAAAGAACAAGAGACAGTACTGAAGGCTAGGGACCTAATCAACACAGACATGGGTAATATGTCAGATCAAGAGTTCAGAATGACGATTCTGAGCATTCTAGCCGGGCTCGAAAAAGGCATGGAAGATATTAGAGAAACCCTCTCTGGAGATATTAAAGCCCTTTCTGGAGAAATTAAAGAACTAAAATCTAACCAAGTTGAAATCAAAAAAGCTATTAATGAGGTGCAATCAAAAATGGAGGCTCTCACTGCTAGGATCAATGAGGCAGAAGAAAGAATTAGTGATATAGAAGACCAAATGACAGAAAATAAGAAAGCCGAGCAAAAGAGGGACAAACAGCTACTGGACCATGAGGGGAGAATTCGAGAGATAAGTGACACCATAAGACGAAACAACATTAGAATAATTGGGATTCCAGAAGAAGAAGAAACAGAGAGTGGAGCAGAAGGTCTATTGGAGAGAATCATTGGAGAGAATTTCCCTAATATGGCAAAGGGAACAAGCATTAAAATCCAGGAGATGCAGAGAACCCCCCTCAAAGTCAACAAGAATAGGTCCACACCCCGTCACCTAATAGTAAAATTGACAAGTCTTAGTGACAAAGAGAAAATCCTGAAAGCAGCCCGAGAAAAGAAGTCTGTAACATACAATGGTAAAAATATTAGATTGGCGGCAGACTTATCCACAGAGACCTGGCAGGCCAGAAAGAGCTGGCATGATATATTCAGAGCACTAAACGAGAAAAACATGCAGCCAAGAATACTCTATCCAGCTAGGCTATCATTGAAAATAGAAGGAGAGATCAAAAGCTTCCAGGACAAACAAAAACTGAAAGAATTTGCAAACACCAAACCAGCTCTACAGGAAATCTTGAAAGGGGTCCTCTAAGCAAAGAGAGAGCCTAAAAGTAGTAGATCAGAAAGGTACAGAGACAATATACAGTAACAGTCACCTTACAGGCTACTAATGGCACTAAATTCATATCTCTCAATAGTTACCCTGAATGTTAATGGGCTAAATGCCCCAATCAAAAGACACAGGGTATCAGAATGGATAAAAAAACAAAACCCATCAGTATGTTGCCTACAAGAAACTCATTTTAGACGCGAAGACACCTCCAGATTGAAAGTGAGGGGGTGGAAAACAATTTACCATAGTAATGGGCATCAGAAGAAAGCTGGGGTGGCAATCCTTATATCAGATCAATTAGATTTTAAGCCAAAGACTATAATAAGAGATGAGGAAGGACACTATATCCTACTCAAAGGGTCTGTCCAACAAGAAGATCTAACAATTTTAAATATCTATGCCCCTAACGTGGGAGCAGCCAACTATATCAACCAATTAATAACAAAATCAAAGAAACACATCAATAATAATACAATAATAGTAGGGGACTTGAACACTCCCCTCACTGAAATGGACAGATCATCCAAGCAAAAGATCAACAAGGAAATAAAGGCCTTAAATGACACACTGGACCAGATGGACATCACAGATATATTCAGAACATTTCATCCCAAAGCAACAGAATACACATTCTTCTCTAGTGCACATGGAACCTTCTCCAGAATAGATCACATCCTGGGTCACAAATCAGGTCTCAACCGGTATCAAAAGATTAGGATCATTCCCTGCATATTTTCAGACCACAATGCTCTGAAGCTAGAACTCAATCACAAGAGGAAAGCTGGAAAGAACCCAAATACATGGAGACTAAACAGCATCCTTCTAAAGAATGAATGGGTTAACCAGGAAATTAAAGAAGAATTGAAAAAATTCATGGAAACAAATGATAATGAAAACACAACAGTTCAAAATCTGTGGGACACAGCAAAGGCAGTCCTGAGAGGAAAATATATAGCGGTACAAGCCTTTCTCAAGAAACAAGAAAGGTCTCAAGTACACAACCTAACCCTACGCGTAAAGGAGCTGGAGAAAGAACAAGAAAGAAACCCTAAACCCAGCAGGAGAAGAGAAATCATAAAGATCAGAGCAGAAATCAATGAAATGGAAACCAAAAAAACAATAGAAAAAATCAATGAAACTAGGAGCTGGTTCTTTGAAAGAATCAATAAGATTGATAAACCCCTGGCCAGACTCACCAAAAAGAAAAGAGAAAGGACCCAAATAAATAAAATCATGAATGAAAGAGGAGAGATCACAACTAACACCAAAGAAATACAGACAATTATAAGAACATACTATGAGCAACTCTACGCCAATAAATTGGACAATCTGGAAGAAATGGATGCATTCCTAGAGACATATAAACTACCACAACTGAACCAGGAAGAAATAGAAAACCTGAACAGGCCCATAACCAGTAAGGAGATTGAAACAGTCATCAAAAATCTCCAAACAAACAAAAGCCCAGGGCCAGATGGCTTCCCAGGGGAATTCTACCAAACATTTAAAGAAGAACTAATTCCTATTCTCCTGAAACTGTTCCAAAAAATAGAAATGGAAGGAAAACTTCCAAACTCATTTTATGAGGCCAGCATCACCTTGATCCCAAAACCAGACAAGGATCCCACTAAAAAAGAGAACTACAGACCAATATCCTTGATGAACACAGATGCAAAAATTCTCGCCAAAATACTAGCCAATAGGATTCAACAGTACATTAAAAGGATTATTCACCAATAGTGGGATTTATTCCAGGGCTGCAGGGTTGGTTCAACATCCGCAAATCAATCAATGTGATAGAACACATTAATAAAAGAAAGAACAAGAACCATATGATACTCTCAATAGATGCTGAAAAAGCATTTGACAAAGTACAGCATCCCTTCCTGATCAAAACTCTTCAAAGTGTAGGGATAGAGGGCACATACCTCAATATTATCCAAGCCATCTATTAAAAACCCACCGCAAATATCATTCTCAATGGAGAAAAACTGAAAGCTTTTCCATTAAGGTCAGGAACACGGCAGCGATGTCCATTATCACCACTGCTATTCAACATAGTACTAGAAGTCTAGCCTCAGCAATCAGACAACAAAAAGAAATTAAAGGCATCCAAATTGGTAAAGAAGAAGTCAAACTATCACTCTTCGCAGATGATATGATACTATATGTGGAAAACCCAAAAGACTCTACTCCAAAACTGCTAGAACTTGTACAGGAATTCAGTAAAGTGTCAGGATATAAAATCAATGCACAGAAATCAGTTGCATTTCTGTACACCAACAACAATACTGAAGAAAGAGAAATTAAGGAGTCAATCCCATTTACAATTGTACCCAAAACTATAAGATACCTAGGAATAAACCTAACCAAAGAGACTAAGAATCTATACACAGAAAATTATAAAGTACTCATGAAAGAAATTGAGGAAGACACAAAAAAATGGAAAAATGTTCCATGCTCCTGGATTGGAAGAATAAATATTGTGAAAATGTCTATGCTACCTAAAGCAATCTACACATTTAATGCAATCCCTATCAAAATACCATCCATTTTTTTTTCAAAGAAATGGAACAAATAATCCTAAAATTTATATGGAACCAGAAAAGACCTCGAATAGCCAAAGGAATATTGAAGAACAAAGCCAAAGTTGGTGGCATCACAATTCCGGACTTCAAGCTCTATTACAAAGCTGTCATCATCAAGACAGCATGGTACTGGCACAAAAACAGACACATAGATCAGTGGAACAGAATAGAGAGCCCAGAAATCGACTCTCAACTCTATGGTCAACTAATCTTCGACAAAGCAGGAAAGAATGTCCAATGGAAAAAAGACAGCCTCTTCAATAAATGGTGCTGGGAAAATTGGACAGCCACATGCAGAAAAATGAAATTGGACCACTTCCTTACACCACACACGAAAATAGACTCCAAATGGATGAAGGACCTCAATGTGAGAAAGGAATCCATCAAAATCCTTGAGGAGAATGCAGGCAGCAACCTCTTCGACCTCAGCCGCAGCAACATCTTCCTAGGAACAACGGCAAAGGCAAGGGAAGCAAGGGCAAAAATGAACTATTGGGATTTCATCAAGATCAAAAGCTTTTGCACAGCAAAGGAAACAGTTAACAAAACCAAAAGACAACTGACAGAATGGGAGAAGATATTTGCAAACGACATATCAGATAAAGGGCTAGTATCCAAAATCTATAAGGAACTTAGCAAACTCAACACCCAAAGAACAAACAATCCAATCAAGAAATGGGCAGAGGACATGAACAGACATTTCTGCAAAGAAGACATCCAGATGGCCAACAGACACATGAAAAAGTGTTCCACGTCACTCGGCATCAGGGAAATACAAATCAAAACCACAATGAGATATCACCTCACACCAGTCAGAATGGCTAAAATGAACAAGTCAGGAAATGACAGATGCTGGAGAGGATGTGGAGAAAGGGGAACCCTCCTCCACTGTTGGTGGGAATGCAAGCTGGTGCAACCACTCTGGAAAACAGCATGGAGGTTCCTCAAAATGTTGAAAATAGAACTACCCTATGACCCAGCAATTGCACTACTGGGTATTTACCCTAAAGACACAAACATAGTGATCCGAAGGGGCACGTGTACCCGAATGTTTATAGCAGCAATGTCTACAATAGCCAGACTAGGGAAAGAACCTAGATGTCCATCAACAGATGAATGGATAAAGAAGAGGTGGTATATATACACAATGGAATACTATGCAGCCATCAAAAGAAATGAAATCTTGCCATTTGCGACGACGTGGATGGAACTAGAGCATATCATGCTTAGTGAAATAAGTCAATCAGAGAAAGACAACTATCATATGATCTCCCTGATATGAGGACATGGAGAAGCAACATGGGGGGGTAGGGGGATAGGAGAAGAATAAATGAAACAAGATGGGATTGGGAGGGATACAAACCATAAATGACTCTTAATCTCACCAAACAAACTGGGGGTTGCTGTGGGGAGGTGGGATTGGGAGAGGGGGAGCGGGCTATGGACATTGGGGAGGGGAGGCGAACCATAAGAGACTATGGACTCTGAAAAACAACCTGAGGGTTTTGAAGGGTCAGGGGTGGGAGGTTGGGGGAACAGGTGGTGGGTAATGGGGAGGGCACGTTTTGCATGGAGCACTGGGTGTTGTGCAAAAAGAATGAATACTGTTACGCTGAAAAAATAAATAAAATGGAAAAAAAAAAAAGAAAGAACGGTGGCAAAAAAATGAAGAAAATTCACAGCCACCTAAAAAAGGGCATTGATTACTTAACAAAAATAATAAAAATTAAGATTAAAGATTAAATGCCAAAAGGGAAGTTACTGCAATGGGGGCGGCAGGGAGATGGTGGAGAGACTAGAAAAATAAAAACATGCTAAGGTCATGTTTTATTTGGAAAGGGTATATAGACCCTTATTAACTTTAAGTGCGGATAGAAAAATGTGTTTTCAAGTATTTATTTAGAAGTTTAAGATAACTGCCAGAAGACAAAAAGTATTCTCTAAATTCTTACATCATTATGAAGGAAAAGGATTAAAGAAAATGTAATCAATTTGCTAAAAAGCAACCTGCAGCGAATGAGACCATGAAGTATGGTAAATATAAAACCAAAATAAGATAGCAGGAATAACTTTGCATTTGTATAAATAACTGAAATAAATGCAAATGGTCGAGGTGGGAGGAAAGACTTCTGAAAGAGCTGAAGAACAAACTTGGAAAATCCTTTGACCAAAAAGAAGTAATAAAACTGAACAAAATTGTAATAAACAGCCTTTAATGATTCTGAAGATTGACGAAAGCATACAACAAATTGGATGTGCTTATAGAAATGGGGGGAATCTTTTAGTTTTCAGCAGTTCCCATTTCCCCCAACTCCAGTCCTGTAGTACGGGGGTTCTATCTCAGTGGGACAGGCCACAAGACTGGCAGCTCTCCTGCTGAAAGGGATTGACATTATTTGCAACAGAAGGCAAAGATGTCCATGCCCAGGAAATATTTTTAATGCTAAATGTTTAAATGTTAAATAAGGTAATACTATGAACACTTGTATGCCAGCAAATTAGACAGCTTAGATAAAATGGAGAGGTTCCTAGAAAGGCAAAAATTTAACAAAATGACTCAAGAAGTTAAAAGAAAATTGACTAGATTTAAAAAGAAGTAAAGACATTGAAGTAGTAATTGAAAGTTTTCTAACAAGTGAAAGTACCAACCCAGGTGGCTTCAGTGGTGAATGCTACCAAACATTTTAAGAAGATTTAATACTAATCCTTCAGAAACTCCTACACAGAAAATAAAGGAGGAGAAAAAACTTTCTGTTTTTGACAGAAAAAACATTCTGTCAGACTAAGGTTACCCTGATACTAAAGCCAATATCCCTTATGAAAGTACACGCAAAAAATTCTCAGGAAATTATTAGCAAACTGAATGCAGCAACATGTAAAAAATTATATAGCATGACCAAATGGGACTTATCCAATATTTCAAGGTTAGTTTAACACCCCCAAAATCTCACAATTAATGTAATACACCATGTTAATAGAATGAGAGATCAAAACTGGCCATTTCAACAGATGCAGAAAAACATTTCACAAAATCCAGCACCCATGAATGATAAAACTCTCAGCAAACTCAGAATAGAAAAAAATTTCTTCAACCTGAAGGACATCTATGAAAAATCTACATCCAATACCATATTTAATGATAAGAGACTACATTCTTTCCCCCTAATATTGGGGCAAAAACAAGGATGTCTGCTTTCATCACATCTATTTAGCCTTGTACTGGAGGTTTTAGTTAGTGAAATTAGATTAAAAAAAATAATAATAATAATAATAAGTATCCAAATTGGAAAATAGAGTTAAAATAGTTTTAATTCACAGACAACATAATCCTATATGTAGAAAATCAAAATAGTAGAACTAATCAACAAGTTCAGCAACTAATAACAAGTTGAATATACAAAAATCAATCGTATTTGTATATATTCACAATGAATGACCCAAGAATAAAATTAAGAAAACAATTCCATGCACAATAACATCAAAAAGCATTACAAATTTAGAAATAAATTTTACAAAATAAGTACAAAATAAGCACAGAGAACTACAAAACATTGCTCAGAGAAACTAAAAAAAAATTCAAATAAATAAATATTTTTGTTCTATTCATGGACTGAAAGATCAAAAAGATTGCAATTATCCCAAATTAATTTATAGATTCATTGTAATTTCTGTCAAAATTTTAACTGTTTTTTGGGGAGAATTGTCAAGATGGTCCTAAAATTTATCTGAAAATGTAAATTACTCAGAATAATCAGAAGGATCTTGAAGGAGAAGAATAAAATTGAAGGGGTTTAAAGTCCCAATTTTAAAACTTACTGTAAAGCTATGGTAGTCAAGACAGTATAGTGCAAAGAGAAGTGTAGACACAAACAGAATTAAGCAAACAAAAACAAACCCTTACATTTATGTTGATATTTGCATAATGTGTCACAAAAATGAATAGTTTTTTTAAACATATAATTCTGTGACAATTGGATAACCATATGCAAAAAGATGATTTTAGATCCTTATCCCAAACCACAAAAAAATTAATAGAAAATAAATCATTGACCTAAATGTTAGAGCTCAAATTATAAAACTTTTAGAAAAAAGCATAAGCAAAAATGTTCATGTCTTTGGGTTAGGCAAAGATTACTTAGATATGATACCAACAGAACTATCCATTTTTTAAATTGTAATTTGACTCCATCAACACAAAAAATGTTTGCACTACAAAGATACCATTAAGACAATGAAAAGACAAGCTATAGATTAAGAGAAAATACTTGCAAATCATGTATCTGATAAAAAAAAACTTTTATTCAGAATTTGTAAAGAACATTTACGACCCAATAATAAAAGACAGACAATCCAATTTTAATTAAAAAGATTTTATTTACTTAGAGAGCAAGTGAGAGAGAGAGAGCACAAGCAGAGTGAATGGCAGAGGGAGAAGGAGAAGCAGACTCACCACTGAACAGAGAGCCTGATGCGGGGCTTGATCCCAGGACCTTGTGACCATGACCTGAACCCAAGACAGATGTTTAACTAACTGAGCCATGCAGGCACACCAACAATATTTTATACTTTTAAATTCATTTTGATGTTATTGTAAGTGGAATTGTTTTCTTAGTTTTATTTTTGAATTTTTCATTGCAAGTATATAAGGATACAACTGATTTTTAAAATTTTGATCTTACACTTGCAACCTGTTCAACCTGTTTTTTCATTTTAACAGTTCTTCAGTATATTCCTTAGGATTTTATATACAAGATAATGTCATCTGCAAATAAAGGTAGTTTTACTTCTCTCTTTCCAATCTAGATGCCCTCCTCTCCCATCCATGTTCTTACCTGATTGCTTATCAAAAGCTCTAGTAGAATGTTGAATATAGTGGCAAGAGCAGACATCCTTGTCTTGTTCTTGATCTTAGAGGAAAAGCTTTTAGTCCTTCACCATTGAGTATTGTTAATTATGGTGTTTCACAGATACGCTTTATCAGGTTAAGAAAATTCACTTCTATTCTTACTTTGGTAATTGTTGTTGTTGTTATAAAAATGTATTGAATTTTATCAAATACTGTTTCTACATCTGTTGAGATGAACATGTGGCTTGTGTCCTGTATTCTATCTATATGGTGTGTTACATTAATAGATTTTTGGATGTTTGAACAATCTTGCATATCCAGGATAAATCCTATTTAGTCATGGTGTATAATTATTTTTATATGTTGCTACATTCAGTTTGCTAGTATTTTATTGAGGATTATTGTGTCTATATTCATAAGAGATATTGATTGATAGTTTTATTTTTCTCATGATGTCTTTGTCTGCTTTGGTATCAGGAAAATACTGACCTAATAGAAGGATTTAGAAAATGTTCAAGCCAAAAAAAAAAAAAAGAAAATGTTCAAGCCAATTTTAAAATGGGCAAAATATTTAAGTATTGACATTCTACTACTGGTAGTTATACATCAACAAACTGATTAAACTAGAAGAAATGGATACATTCATAGAAATATACAACTAAGCAAGACTGAATCATGAAGAAATAGAAAATCTGAACAGACCAGTAACAAATAAAGATTGAGTCAGTAATCAAAAACTTCACAACACAGAAAAGCCCAGAATGAGATGGTTTCCCTGGTGAATTCCACCAATTGAAAGAAGAATTAATGCCAATCCTTCTCAAACTCTTTCAAAAAATTGAAGTGACAGGAACACTTCCAAATTCATTTTATAGGACCAGCATTACCCTGAATCCAAAGTCAGGTAAAGATACTACAAGGAAGGAAAACTACAGACCAATATCCCTGAAGAATATGGATGCAAAAATTCTCTACAAAATATTAGCAAACCAAATCTAACAGTACACCAAAATTATCATATACCTGGATTAAGTGAGATTTATCCTGAGATGCAAGGATTGGTAAACATACACAAAACAATAATGTGATATACCACATTAACCGGTGTACCTCCAGGCAGTTGGGGCAGCTGTACTGTACCTCCAAGCCACTATCACCACCCACAGCCTGCCTGGTGGCTATCACTAAACCAAAGCCACCAGACTTTAGAACATCATCTCCCAGGGGTTAGTCCTATTGCTGCCTACCATTCCAGTGCAAGCCTGGCCTTCCTATGTGCAGACATTTTTCAATAAATATACCTACAGTACTCTGAGTGTATTTTCTCTTCCTTATGATTTTCTTAAAAACATTTTCTTTTCTCTAGCTTACTTTATTGTAAGAATACAATATTATATATATATATCATATAAAAATATATTAATCATTATGGTTCAGTAAGGTTTCTGGTCAACTGTAAACTACTAGTAGTTAAGTTTTAGGGTAGTCAGCTTATACATGGATTTTCGACCACATGGGGATTGGTGCCCATAACTCCTACCTTGTTCAAGAGTCAACTGGGGATGCCAGGTTGGCTCAGTGGGTTAAAGCCTCTGCCTTCAGCTCAGGTCATGATCGCAGGGTCCTGGGATCGAGGCCCATATCGGGCTCTCTGCTCAGCGGGGAGCCTGCTTCCCCCTCTCTCTCTGCCTGCCTCGCTGCCTACTTGTGATCTCTGTCTGTCAAATAATAAATAAAATCTTAAAAAAAAAAAAAAGAGTCAGCTATAAGTAGAATTGCATCAAACTTCTGCACAGCAAAAGAAATGATCAACAAAATCAACGAAATGAAAAGACAACTTGTGGAAGCAAAAAATATTTGTAAATCATGTATCTGACAAAGAGCTAATACCCAAAATATATACAGAACTTATACAACTCAATAGCAAAAAACCCAAACAATCTAATTTAAAAGTGAGCAAAGGACTTGAACAGACATTTTTCAAAGAAGATACACAAATGGCCATTAGGTACATGATGAAAAATACTCAACATCACTTCATAATCAGGGAATTATAAATCAAAACCACAATGATATATCACCTCAGAACTGTTAGAATGGCCATCATCAAGAAAGACAAGAGATAACAAACGCTGGCAAGGATGTGGAATAAAGGGAGCCCTTCTGTACTGCCACTGGGAATGTAAATTGGTGTAGCCACTATGGAAAACTGCATGAAGTTTCCTCAGAAAATTAAAACTAGAAATACCATATGATCCAGCAATACTACTTCTGGGTATATATCCAAAGTAAATGAAAACAGAAACTCAAAGAGATGTCTGCACCTCCATGTTCATTGCAACATTATTTACAATAGCCAAGGTAGGGGAACAACATAAGTGCCAATGGATGAGTAGATAAAGATGTGATATGTGATGGAATTTAGTATTCAGCCATGAGAAAGAAGGAAATTCTGCCATTTGCAGCAACCTGGATGAAACTTGAGGGCATTATGCTAAGTGAAATGAATCATGCAGTGAAAGACAAATACTTTATGATCTCATTTATATGTGGAATCTAAAACAGCCAAACTCACAGAAACAGAAAGTAGAATGATAATTACCATGGATGGGAGGTGGGGGAAATGGGGAGATATTGGCTAAAGGGCACAAACTTGCAGCTATAAAATTAACAAGTTCTGGGGATCTGATGTACAGCATGGTGATTATGGCTAATGATACTGTACTATATACTTGAAAGTTGCTAAGGGACTAGATCTTAAATATTCTCACCACAAAAAAAGGTAATTATGTTGGAGGTGTTAGCTAATGTTATTACGGTAATCATTTTGCAACATAAAACTGTATCAAATGTGTAAGTGTATCAAATCAAATCATATCATATCACATGAAATCATACACTTTGAACTTACACAACACTATGTCAATATATCTCAATAAAGCTGAAGGAGAGTAGGAAAGAAGGAAGATTTGTTTATCCCTCTCATTAAATAACCAAAACCTTCAAAACATAGGGATTTTGTATGCCATAATAATAAACTTGATTAGAAAGAGAGAGAGAAAGCATTCTTTTCTAACCAACATGAAATTTCCACAAAATTTACCATATATTAAGTCATTCACCCAAATACATACACACACGTACACACACACACACCCTATACAAATAAACTCTAGAAAAAAATATTTCCTGAAGCAGAAGTCATACAAGCTATATTCTCAGACCATAATGCTATAAACTAAGAAATTAGCTTCATAAGGATAGCCAAAAAGACTCTGTCTGCTTAGAAATATTAAGATATTTCTAAATATAAGAAAGACAATACTATATAATTTCACTCATATGTAGAATTTAAGAAACAAAACAAACAAGCAAAGGCAGGAGGGAGAGATGGAGAGGCAAACCAAGAAACAGACTCTTAACTATAGAAAACAAACTGATGGTTGTCAGAAGGGAGGTGGTTTGGGGGGGGATGGGTGAAATGGGTGATTCGGATTAAGGAGTTTAATTGTGGTGAGCGTGGGTGTTGTATGTAAGCATTGAATCAGTATATTGTATACCTGAAACTAATGTCACACTGTATGCTAACTAACTGGAGTTTAAATAAAAACTTCTAAAAATTTCCAAACATAATTTTTAGATAAAAAAATTAGAATGGAAATTATTATTATTAAAAAGTGAACAAAAATGAGAATACAATACATCAAAAGCAGTTCTCAAGGGAAAACTTTCAACTTTAGATGCACATATTAGAAAACTAAAAATCTTTAAATGAATTAAACATACTACCAGAAAAATTATACAAAAGCTCTGCAGAATGGTTCCAAAGATGTAGGGGCATTTAATAATGATAAAAGAAATTAACAGTCCAGAAAACCAAAGAGAGAATAATTAACAAGAATTAAACTCATTCTTTGAAAAGACCAATAAACAGATTATCCTCTGGCAAATCTAATCAAGAGAAAATACAGAATAGAGCACCTGGGTGGCTCAGTTGGTTAAGCCTCTGCCTTCAGCTCAGGTCATGATCTCAGGGTCCTTGGGATGGAGGCCCAAATCTGGCTCCCTACTCAGCGGGGAGCCTGCTTCTCCCTCTACCCCTCCCCTCTGCTCATGATCTCTCTCATGCTCTCTTTCTCTCTCAAATAAATAAATAAAATTAATTTTAAAAGGACTAAATAGAAAGCATAATTACCAGGAAATATGAAAATTTAAATGGAATAGATGATTTCCAGGGGAAAAAACAAATCTTAAAAACTTACTAAAGAAGAGGCCAAACCTGAATAGACCAAAATCAATTGGAGAAGAAACGAAAAGTTAATTGAATAACTTCCCTGCAGCAGGCAGCAAATTAGGCCATACCTGAGAAATACATGTGCCCTCTGTTCTAGCAATTCCATTTCTAGGGATCTGCCCTAAAGAAATACTCATATATGCTCAAAGAGTTGTGCACAAAGGTGTTTCTTACTTTGAGGTTTATAATAGCCAACAAAGTGGAAGCAGCCTACATTTCCTATTAGTTATGAAGTAGTCAAGGGAACGTGGAAATCCATATGATGGAATACGATGCAGCCTTTAAAAAAATGAATTTGACCTCCATATACGAAGCACAAAGATCGCCAAAACATACTGGTCAGTGAGAAAATCTAATTAAAACACATTGTACTTGGCATGATCCCATAATGTAGCAATAAGAAAATAGATTCATGAATATATATCCGTTTTTATATGAATGTAAACAGTTGGGGGTTGGGAGGATGTTGACAATGGCTGCCTTTGCAAGGGTAGGTGAGGGCGCCATGGCTCCAAGAGGCAATGCTGCTCTTGCAGGACTGCTTCCCAAGGAGAGTATATTCAGGTTTTGCTTGTGTCCATAAAAACAATAACTATAAAAATAAAATGAAGAACTCAAGTGGAGGACAGAGATTTCTCACAAGACAACCTTTAAGACCCTTTGCAGATGTAAACTCCCAACATTCAATTCTGTCATGGAGCCTTCCAGACCAGACCCTTACAGAGCAACAGCTGTTCCCATTTACCATTCTATCCCCTGACCAGGACGGAGCAAATTCCTACTCCTCATGGGGTGCCCTTGAGAACTAGAAGACATTGGCAACTCTGAGTAGGTTCTCTCCAAAGACACTTTTCTTCCCTCTGTCATTCCCACTTGGCCTCTAAACTCCAGAAATTAAGCACCCCTGTGGTAAGATTCAGCAGCTGTCTTATAAAATGTTAAGTTCCTTTTAGACTCCAAAACAAAACCCTGTTGCTTTGCCCAGAATAGGAGTCAAGGAACTATGTATCTGCCCAGTGAGAAAATTAGGTGAGATTGGGGCTTTGCAGGCACACCAACAGCTGGCTATCAGCTGGGCTCAGCTCTGAACTCTCTGGTGACACCCATCCACTCCTCTATCCTCCCCAGTCCGCTTCTTGCGTGACCTATGACCCAGAGAGCTGGCTCCATTCCCTGTTGTTTTGCACATTTATTTACCTCTCCCACCTCCTTGTCTGCTGAGCTGTGCATGAAGGTCAGGAGCAGGAATACCACTGGTGCTCTCCTGCCCATGACCCAGTTTTGCCACAAAGCAAACTATCCCCAAATCTTGTGACTTAAAACCACAGCTGTTTATGTAGTTTACCATTGTGAGTCCCCTTCATTGGGCCAAGGTTGGCTGGGCCGTTATTCTAGTCTCAACTGGGATCCCTCATGGGCCTGCAGACAGTCCCAAGTCATGCCTGTGGTTCTTCTTTGCAGGCTGGGCTTGATATTAGCTAGGTGACAGGTGTGGCTGGGACACGTGTCTTTTATCCTGCAGCTGGCTAGCCTGGGCATGTTCACATGGTGGTGGCACCTGTACAAGGTGGTTAATAGGCCATTTCCAGTTACTAAATTCTCAAGTAAAGAAAAAGAAGAAACCCCACCCTATAATTTACCATTCTGTGCAACATCTCCAGACAAGCTTATGTTTCAAAGGGGTTGTCATGCATACCATGGATTCCTAGCTCCTCAGAATCACCTAGTCCAACTCTCCTTTCTGTCTTTGTTGCCAACCAGGAAACTCACTGCTAAGAGGAGAAAGGTTTTGTCCAAAGGGACACAGCTTTTCTGAGGGACCTACAGATCTTCCTCAGACAGATCCTTTGCAATACATTACACAGACTTTGGGTGCTCCTGCTCACCTCTATCCCCAGACCCCAATAACTACCTGGAATTCTGTCCTGTTGGGAGATCAGGAGAGCTTGGAGGAATCAGAAAATAACTTTCATTCAAGCCCAGGTAATGGCAGAGCAGCATGTCGTGCTGGTGTGGGATAGTTGCTTTCACTTACTATAGGTGCTGTGATCAGGATTCCCCTTCCTTAAAGAATTCAACATCAGGGGTTCTTTGAAAGACATGGAAGAAATAGAACCTGAGCTGTCAAGTATAGAGGCTGACTACAAATACTGGATATTAACATTCAGGTCTGCCTTCGTGGCTGGTGACCTCCACTCTCCAGCTAAATCCAAAGACCTAAAGATTTCGAGATACCTAGCATGGTAAAATATGAAAAGTCCCCTGAAATATATCACTCTATCCTTTTCTTCTCCTCACCATCACCATGATTTTTCAAAATGCCTAGGCCCATCTTTGGGAGGTAAGAGGGAAAGGAACACCAAGAATGCCCTTTGTTGGTATCTCTGGTCTTTAGCCCTAAGTGTCAGAATTGGCTTTTGGAATTGTATGATCTGCCTCTGACTCCAAGAACTGATCATTCATTTAAGTGATGGGCATAGAGACAAAAAAACTAGGTTATATCTTAGCCATGCTAATCCTGCCCTGCTGCTGGCATTACAAAAATAGAGAGGCAAAGCCTTTGAGTTCTGGATACTCATGGTCTAGTAAAGACTATAAACAGATTTCTACTATTTGTAAAGCAATGAGATAACTTCTATAATGAAGTATGCCAAAGTAAGAGCCAACAGGTGAAGCTGGAAAGAGAAAGTAGGGGTAAAGATTCAAAGGTGAAAATCAACAAATGAAAACACAACCTACGGAATGGGAGAAAATATTTGCACACCATACCATAAGGGTTTAACATCTAAAATATATGAGAAACTCATAAAATTCAAAAGCAAAAACATATGTAATCCAATTTAAAAATGGGCAGAGAATCTAAATTGACACTTTTCCAAAGAAGACATACAAATGGCCAACAGACACATGAAAAGATACTCAACATCACTCATCATCAGGGAAATTCAAATCAAAACCATAATGAGTTATTGCCTCACACCTGTTAGGATGGGTAACAAGTGTGTTCAAAGACAAGATAGTACGTGTTGGTGAGGATGTGGAGAGAAGAGAATCCTGGTGTTCTGTTTGTGGCGATGTGAGTTCAGCGACTATGGAAAACAGTTTTCTCAAAATATTAGAAGGAAATACATCCTATGATCCAGCAATTGCACTTTGAAGTATTTATCCAAAGGAACTGAAGTCAGAATCTCAAGAAAATACCTACATGCCTGTATTCACTGAAGTATTATTCACAATAGCCAAAATAGGGAAACAACCTAGATGTCTACTGACAGATGAACGGAGAAAGAAAATGTGGTATATACACACAATGGAATAGTATTCGGCCATGAGAAAGGAAGAAATCCTGTCATTTACAACATCAATGGACCTAGAGATCACTATTCTGCATGAAGTAAGCCAAATACAGGAGGACAAATACTGTATAATCTCAGTTACTTCTGGAATCTATAACTGTCAAACTCATAAGAACCAAAAGTAGAATGGTGATTTCAGGGCTTGTGGTCAAGGAAATAGGAAGACATTTGTCAAAGGGTACAAAGTTGCAGTCATGCAGGGTGAATAAGTTCTGGAGATCTAAGGAACAGGATGGTGACTATTGTAAAAACACGGTACTATATATTCAAAATTGGCTAAGGGAGTAAGCCCTGAGTGTCCTCATCACACACCACACACCACACACACTACTACACACAATGTAATTATGGGAGGTGATGGATATAGTAATTAACTTGATTGTGATGATTATTTAGCAATGTACAATTATCAAGTTGTACACCTTAAATATCTGTAATTTTTTTAAGTTAAAAAAAAAAGGGGGGGCGCCTGGGTGGCTCAGTGGATTAAGCCTCTGCCTTTGGCTCAGGTCATGATCTCAGGGTCCTGGGATCGAGCCCCGCATCGGGCTCTCTGCTCTGCAGGGAGCCTGCTTCCTCCTCTCTCTCTGCCTGCCTCTCTGCCTATTTGTGATCTCTCTCTCTGTCAAATAAATAAATAAAATCTTTAAAAAAAAAAAAAAAGGTTCAGAGGCGAGGGAAAGCATGGCTGATTCTTCCTGGGACACCTGGCTCACTATTCCTGGGGCAACATCAAGGAAGAGACAAAGGAAGAAAAACAGACATGAGAGAAGCAGCCTGGCATAAACAATCAACGTGATTTGGCAGCTGAAAGAGAAGGGAAGGAGTCAGAACTCTCAAGGATGTGTTTACTTGGGCCTCAGGACAGGTGATGGTGTTGCTGGCCAACTTAGGGAATACCAGAGGACGAGCAGGTGCTGGGACGGGTTTGGATGGAGATAGCAAGTGAGCAGGTCCATCGGCACACTGAGCTGATGTTGACCCCTATGGGGGGAGGGGGAACAAGCCTTGATCATACAGTGCTGGGGTAACAGGGGGAAAAGGATCTGGGCTTCAGAGAAGGACTTGAAAATGAGGCTCCAGAGAATGCTAGAGAGGGGGCCTGAAGGAAGAAAGGAAAGAGCAGAGAATGGAGCCCTGGGAACACACAGTTTGCAAGCCCAGAGGAAAGGCGAGCTGGAAAGGGAGGAGGCACAGGGGGGGAGCAGCCATCAGTGTCATCTGCTACTGAGAAACTGGGGCGATAAAGCGTGAAAGCGGGCACTGTACTGGCCTCATGGAGGTCACTGGTGACGTCAGTGGGAGCTTTTGCAGTCAGGCAGGGCTTCGTTCCAGTGAGATAGGAATGACAGAGAGGTCAGAGGGTGCAGGCAGCTGGTACAGATGGCACTTTGAATGGAATGAAAGAGCATAACGACATTAGGTGGAAGGGAATACAGCATCTAGGAAGGGCAATGCTTTAAATAAAGGAGACTATATTTAAATGTCATCTGGAAAGTGGGATAATAATAGTACCCGCATTGGACTTTTATAAGGATTAAACTAGAGCATGTATTTAAGGTGTTCAGCAAAGTGCCTGGAACTTAGTAAGTATCCAGTAAATAGTCACTATAATAATATTATTATCAATAATGACAATAATGAGAGTAGAATGCAAAATACCATGGGGAGACTGAATAATTGATGGCATGAGGAGGCAGGGAGAGAAAAGATCCAGATTGCAGGTGAATGGACTAATTTTTGTACAGAAAAGGGATTCATTCCTTCAACACACACCAGGCTCCTACTATGTGTCAGGCATTCCACCAAAGATTGGGAATATAAAAAAGAATGAGCAAAATGATATTTCTGCCCCCCAAGGAGCTCACAGTCTAGAAAGTGAGATAAACAGTGACTCAACCACTATGGTGTGATATGATGGAGTTAAAATTGGGGTTGTGTAGAAATACACAGGCAGGGACTCTAACCTGGTGTGGGCCAGTGGGTATGGGAGGATCAGAGGAAGACTTCCTGGAAAAAATACGGTTTGCCCTGGTTTCTGTAGACAGAAGACATGCAGCAGGTTGGTGAAAGAGGGAGAAGGAGGAGACAAAGCCCCCAGCAAATGAGGAAGAGAGGAATTTCCTTCTGTGCTAATGCAGCCTACTGGAGGCTCAAGAATGGGTTTGGGACAGCTGCAGAGGAAGGGAAGAAGGAGCTAGGGACATCAGAGAGATACTGATCTGTGTAGAGGGCCCATGGAACAGAGATGTGTAACTGCCCCGGCAACACTCATAGGCTTGACAAAAATCCTCACCTGGGGGCACCTGGGTGGCTCAGTGTGTTAAGGCCTCTGCTTTCGGCTCAGGTCGGGTCCTGGGATCGAGCCCCACATTGGGCTCTTTGCTCAGAGGGGAGTCTGCTTCCCTCTCTGCCTGCTTCTCTGCCTACTTGCAATCTCTGCCTGTCAAATAAATAAAATCTTTAAAAAAAAAAAAAATCCTCACCTGACCATATTTCAGTCAGGCTCCTCTAAGCCCTCTGCTCAGCCTTTGACCTTGGCCTCTACCCTAGCTGAGTCTGTATAGCCCAGTTTTGGCAAGAAGCCTGCTAAGTCAGTTTAGAGAGGAAACCCCCACCCTTGATATCTGATCAAATTCCCACCCCCACCATCCCCCCAGTGATGCCTGATCACCCTGGTCTGCCTTCAGCAAGAATCCTGTTAGGTCAGTTTAGCAAGAATTCCCCCTACCCTTGATACCTTCTCTAGTATAATTTCCATCCACCAACCCTCTCAAACAGCCCCTCAGCTATCAATCCCCACTTGTTCTTTCTCTCTCTTCATTGAGCACAGTTTTATACTGAGGCCTCTTTTCTGTTGCAATAGTTCCTGAATAAAGTCTGTTTTTCCTACTTTAACCTCAGTCTGGCTCAGTTCTCTTTAACAAACCAGTGAAATTTTGAAAAGGTAGAAAAGTTTTGTGGAGCATGGGGCAGCCTGAAGGTGGGGGAGTTAGCCAAAGAAAGGATGATGTGATGCCTTCTGAGATTAGTGGAGCCTAGAGAGGAGGACGCATGGAAAAGAAGACACATGGAGTCCAAGAGTGATTGTGGTAGGAATTGGGGATCAGGAATCCTGGGTGAACAAGAGGCCAAGATCAGAGAGGGAAACACAGAGTGGCCAGCAGCTCTAGGTTGGCAAAACTGAGCAGGTACCATAGGCATGGAGGGGAGGGGATGGGCACGAGAAGTGAGCAGGTCAACGAACTATAGGACACTAGGATGATTACCCAGGAGGACCTAGGATGGGAAGTGGTCCCATCTCCATCACCCTGATGAATGTGGGGGAAGGACCAGGGTTGGATCTTAGAGCTATGGGGCTATTAGCTCAGGCATGGCCTGCCTGAGGACAAGGGCACCACATTCTGAATTTACAACCATTCTCTTCCATTGTTCCTATAAGTACTTTGGACAGCTTATGCCCTGCCTTTCTTTTTCTTTCTTTCTTTTTTTTTTTTAATTTAAAAATACAGTCTATGAGTATGAAGAGTGACCTATTTTCTTCCATCTGCAAATTACATTCTGATGTTCACCCTGGGGCTGTTCCTTTGTTGCCAAGTAAGTAAGGCCAGCAAGTACAAATTTACCACTTGATTAAGGCGCCATGATTTGCTTTTAAATAGTATTATTCGATGACTTCAAATTCTCAGACCTAGAGGTCTTTATTCACCCTCATCACTAGACAAGTAAAAGGCAATTACAAAATAGTGTGTGAAATGATGTAGTAGGAGTCCATGGGAACACACTGGAGGGGCCCAGTCTGGTCTTGAGGCTGTCAAGATAGATGTTTGGGGCCCTAGGGTAATACCTGCCTTCCTTGTGTCCCTCCCTACCTTGTCTAATCAGAAGTACACACAAGACATTAACCACGTAAAAGCCAAGCAGACAAGGGCTATTTTCTATTTTCTCTTATGCTCTTTGGAGCGGTAGAGATGGGGAAAGGACACTGGCCTTATTTTGGATTCATCAAGAAAACTATTAATCAAAAGCTTGAAAGGCATGTCCCCAAACTCTAATCAGCATCAGATTTTGAGGGGGGCAGTGGCCACATGAAAGAGGATGCCACTGCTCCCATTCTAGAGAAAGAATTCCAGGTACCACCTTTCCTTAATGTGGACCCACTTGGCTCCTCAGTCTCCTGGCTCCATGTCTCCAAGGCAACAAAGTCCCAGATAAGTCAAACTCTGGCCTTTGAGTTGTACTTTCCTGAAATAAACCAGCCTAGAAGAGAGATGTGGCTGCAGACTCCAGCAGACAGCTGTCTGGATCCCCAAAGACCATTGGTGGTTCAGTCCCAACGTACATGTGAAGAAGCTGACTGAAGACTAGCCAAAGACAGGAGGCCATCTTCCTAGGAAAGTACAGAGAACTATGGGAGGGACATTCAGGATTGAGACAAGGATTTAGACACAGGTAGTTAATTTAAGGACTGCTCACAGATGAGATTGGTAGGAAAGGCAGGGAAGAAGTACAAAGAAGAGGAGAAAGTCAAGAAATGTGATTTCAGGTGTAGCCCCTCCAAGGGCAGCTTTAGCCTGATCCCTTGGGAAGTTCTGTCCTGTTACACCTCACCACTGGCCTTCCCTCAGGCAAAGTAGCCTAGGTCTCCTATTCCTTCTCCAGCCAGTCATTGTTTACTGGCTGCCCTTGGAGGTGTAAACTCTCTAACTCTCCCAACGCTTCATATGCAAATGAACTCTCAGAACTGGAGGGCCATTCTGTGGAGAAAAGCAGAACTTAGTAGCTGTTGTAAGCAAAAACTCACCAAAGTCAAGGAAAGACACACAGATATTGTAAAGAGGAGTGGATCTGGGCAGAGTACAATGTCCACTCCAGGTACTAATATTCGTGAAGGTATAGGAATGGTCAAAAGAAACACTATGGATTTGGACGCCTGTTTCCTTTGTGGAAATTCCAAGTCCAGGGGACTTCTAAGGGATGACGCCAATTGGGAGGGGTGCAGAGGAGGGGCTGCCCATATCAGGATCTCCAAGAAGAGCAGCTCACCCTTCCTTCCTTTTACATATTGACCTCCCAAAGCAAAGACTTCCTCTGCTAAACAGAAGTTTGAGAATTATCCTAAATGGCTCTTCAACCCCTCCATGTTCAAGCAGAACAGAGTAAATCAAGATGATAATTAAGCATGGTGCCCATGGGAGAAGTCATCCACCCTATACTTGGATAGCAGCAACCCCAGCCATTGATGCATACCCTCCCTCTTAGCCCCTGTGTACCCCTCAAACTGAAGACCTTTAGTCTCAGCAGCTCTGGCTACGCTGCCACAGAATTCTGCGGAGGGTCCTCAGAATAAGTATACGTAAAACATGCTTCAGTTTTCAGTGCATAGCAATAAGATGGTGCCCAGACATGAACAAAGGACAGAACTGAAAGAAGGGAGCTTTGGCAACTGGTAAATAAAGTTCTTGGAAATGAAAAATGCACCCCCCACCCCAGATACAAAGAAGAGGCCCAAAGGGAGATTTGTGGTCCCAGAGAAGCTTTGCTCTCCATCTGGTTAAACAGGTTCCTGAAAAATAGCTTTAATTTCATTCCAAGAGGAGAGAGATACAAACTAAAAGAGTTGCTGGGGGAAAGAAGCATCTGGATTCCTAACTTTGCAATCATTCAACAAATATTATGTGCCAGGCAAACTCCTTGATCATCAGCCCTTGAGGAAAGGTGGGGGAGGGGAGAGGTGGGGAAAAGGCCATAATTACCAGAAGCCAAGCAGGACTCCAGGAAAAATAAAACCTGGGAACCCAAAGGAGAAAGGATTTAATGCAGGTCACTGAAATCCCAAAGTATCCATAATTGCCATGGAAATGTTACCAACTGAAGCTATCATATGCTTTAGAAAGAAACACCACCAGCTTTCAGGTTACATAGTTGGTTTTAGAGAAACTGCAGAAATGCCCTAAAGCAGAAGCATAAGCTGGCTGACCAGATCCATTTGGATTCATTGTCAAAGTCATAAAATTGAGAGTTTTCACATAAAAGCCCCAACGTCCATTTTTTTGTTTTTGTTTTTTTTTCTGAAAATTGAATTTGACAAGGCTGGGCCCAAGATCCTGAACAGTGATTGTGGATGGTAGCTGGGTGGTGCCATTGAGATGGTGACACTTTCACATTTCTTTGTAGGGAGGTGCCCTTGCAGCATGAAGAATAGGATGTGCACACCTATGTAGACATTGTGATGAAGTTGGACCGGAAAGTCATCACTGCTGGGGATAGTCCTGTTCTGGGTTCCATTTCTTTGCACTAAGCCCTGTTATCACACATCTGACTCAACTAAACACAAGTCAAATCTGATGGTATTAATCAGATGGTATTAATCCCATCCTGACTGATGGACATGCCAGATCCTCAGTAAACCGGGATGTGCAAGTGAATAGGGTCTAAAAATGTCCATTTCTGAGGAGATAATCATCTTCATCCCACTTGCAGAGTGTGGTTCCAAGTGCTTGTTACATGGTAATGCCTCACATCCTCATGACAGCCCTGTGAGCTAGGTCATATTCCCAATGGTCTTTTATAGATGAGGGAGCTAATGTTCACAAGTTGTAGGATCAAGATTTGAACTGTTGGGGTTTTGCTATATTTGGCAAGCTGAAGTCATGAGAGAGGGAACCCCAGGCTAAGAGCAGCCCAGCTCAGTAGAGACAATGGTGTGAACATGTTCCCTAGACCGAAATAGAAGCCAGTCCAGATCTTGGTGAGTCTACTTGCAAGGGCAGGACACTTGGGAAATGAGAAGTAGCAGCAGAATACTGGCTTTATGATTGTTAGCGGGCTGGGATCCCAGCCAGGAGGGCAGATAATAGCAATAGCTAATATTTATTGGGTTGACTGAAGGGTGCTGAGTGGTCCACACATGTAACTCATTTCATCTCAACAGCCATATGAACCAGGTACTATTATTAGCCTCATTGTACAAACAGAGAAACTGATGAACAAAGAGAGGTTCAGAAACTTGCCCAGCATCACAGTTAGGAACTGGTGGAGCTGGGATTGAAGCTCATCAGTTGTTTCCAGAGTCTGTAATCATAAACCTTACATTTGTTACTTCAGACAGCCAAGGTACAACCAGGCAAACAGGATAAAGGTTTAGATGAAAATCCTTAGAAGATGCAACAGCAGGTGTCAGGAGGCAAAGTTTGGACAAACAGGGTCAGAGACCTGATATAGGGAGGCTAAACTCAGAGGGAAAAATCCAATATCAAACCCAGATGTCTTGGAGGTATGGGAAAATACGGGTTCTCCCATCTTGCAGAGGATCATATAAGGCCCACTGAACAGGGAATTTGCCTGAATCTGTGAATTCATAGTGGAAATCCTTAGAGTCAGAAATTCTTCCTCTTCATATTCACCCAGAGAAGCCCTGATCAATTTCCTGCTGTGGATGAAGTGTTGTTTAAGGATGATGACCTCCACACCATCCATAATAGCAAAGAGGGGCCAGCCTAAGTGTCCATCCAAAGAGAATGGCTAAACGATTGTAACCAACCCATACTGGGGAATATTCTCCAACAAAAAGCGTACATACCCCTCCTGAAAAGATTCTAAGACCAACGAAGCAGCCATAGAGGAGTTGCCAGTGGGTGGATGGCCTCCAGCAGCAGAGCTCTGGGAATTTACTGCAGCATTTGAATTAAGGGCATGATTTTCCTGGGTTTCCCCCAGTCAATGACAGAGGATGGTGGGATTCCAAGACTTCACCATATCTGCCAATTGAGGAGCTCCTTTAGAGGGCAGTCTCTGAGTTCCCCAATAGCTGACCCTATGAGATCCACATCTCTGTGCTGTCCCTCTCCAGGATGTCCCTCTTATCTTTCCTAGGTTTCACCCCCAATTCATCTCTTATATTTCTAACTGCTCTCAGTGTCTGCCTCCCAGTGGACCCCAAACTGATATACTCATTGAGTGAAAACAGCAAATTTCAGGACAATGCATAAACTAAGATACCATTTATGTAAGTAGACAAACAAGTACCTGCGTACATGAAGAACTAGCTTTTTAAAGACAGAAAAAGAGAAAAAGAAAAATCAAGGAAGGAAGGAGGGAACCTCACACACAAAAACCCGTATTTTTTCTATGCATTCATATATATGCACAGATATGCACTGTAAAGTTCTGTCAAAAGCCCACTCAAATGGCAGCAATAGTTATTGCTTGGGGTAGAGGGAGGAAGTTGGGAAGTCATCCATGCATCGGACTTCAAATTTTGTATATTGCTATAATGTTCCTTTTACAAGAACACATGCAGGTATTACTTATATAATTAAGAATTTTTAAGACATATACCAGCCCTTGGGAACGCAGGTCCCTGGATTCAGACTGACTTTTCTCAAGGAGGCTCCCCAGCATCTCAGCTGGACCCAAAGCCTTTAGAGTGAGGACCACAACTACACGCTAATGTTCCATCTTGCAGGGGTCTGCCATTCCTGTCCTCCTCCCATTCCCTGCCTCTGTTGGAACAGCTAATGTCCTGGTGATACATCAGAAAGGTGTCCAGAAAGATCTATGGAGTGTTTTAAATTGCATGAGACTTTCCTGACCTCCCTGGCTGCACTGTACAGAGATGCCATAACTCCCCAGCACAGCTTCTCCGAGAATTGCACTTGTAAATCTTCCCCCCACACCACCTCATGTGGCATGGAGTACATCAGCAAATGATACCAAGTGATGCTAAATCTATTCAGCTGCATAGATGGTTCATGCTGGAGGAAACCACGTTTGTTACTTATCTGCCAAAACTACCTCTTTCACCTTTAAGCTGTCAGAGTCTTCTTTCTCTTTTTCTCTTTCACTCTCTGCCTTTCTGGCTCTCCTCTCCACTTTTTCTCCTTCTTTCCTCAAGGCCCTTACCCAGGGCTGAAGGGGCAACTGGGAAGGGAAGAGTTCCAGCCTGGAGACTGCACCTTGAGCACAGGCTGGAAGCTTCCTCCTTGGACTGCTGGTCCCTGTTCTCTCCCCAGCCTCACTGACACTGACAGGCTGGTGACAGGTCAGAGGTCTGCAATCTGGACACGGTGTCAATGGCTTTCACAGCATGCCTGGAGGAAGAGGGAGCATGCTGGCTGGGTCAGGCTATTACCGTTGAGGAAATTACGATTATTTTTATTTTTAGACACCAATAAAAATAACATCAGAGACCAGGGCAGATGAATGTTCCATTTAAAGAGAACCAGACGTCTCTGTTATGGCTGGGGGTGCCCAGCTAAATGTGGTAGGTTGGGGGGTTTCTGGGAGGAGATGCCCCTCTGGCACTGAGGGGATATAATGGAGCCCAACTTGGGAAATGAGCTCGGCAGATGTTTGAGAGGTCCCACGATTGTCATCTTTAGCAAGCCTGAAACTCCCAGCGCCTGACCAAAGAGTGTCTTAAGTAAAGTATCATCTTCCAAGTGTTGAGTGTTTATAATGCCCCTGGCTGTCTACTCACCAGATGCTTCCTGGAGCTTTGTGCAGAGGGTACCATCACCACCACTCCACTTCCAAGGAAAAGGTAACAACCCTTTGGTCACATAGCCAATGGCTGTCAGGGCTGGGTTTGGTGCCTGGTTCTGTTGAAATTATCATGCTTTCCTTCCACCAACCCTCAGTGCCAAGGTTCTAGCTCTCAGTGATGAGCCTACATCATCTAGATGGTCAGACCAGCCAGATCTTCATGGGCACCCATCCTAGAAAATGAGCAAGGGGAGGGAACAGGGCCCTCACCAGGCTAGTGTCAATCCTTGTAAACACATCCATCATGAAATTTATGAATGAGGCATTGACAACGAGGTTGTACCAAATGCTGGTGTCCCTCCCTGTGTGCTGACAGGAAGCTAGATTTCTACTCTATCACTTTTTTTTTTTTAACTAAAGTTTAGATTTATTTACTGTTTTTTTTTTTTTTCTGTCCCAGGATCCTACCTGGGATACCACATTATTCTGAGTTGCCTTGTCTCTTTAGGTTCCCCCTGGCTATGACAGTTTCTCAGACTTTCCCTGGTTTTGATGACCTTGACAGTTTTGAAGAGTGCTGCTCAGATATTTTGTAGACTGTTCCTCTGCCTCACCACTTGGTACCTATGAAATCTTGCTGGAAAGCAGGATTCATGCAACTTCACCAGGCATCTCTTGACTTTACAACCAGAGAATAACTGAAATGTTAGGACGGAGGCCTTCAAAACTCACGCATTCATTCATTCATCCACTCACTCATTCTACAATCACTGAGGCCTCCATATATGCAAAGGAAACATTGGAGGAAGCCCAGAGGAGGGTGCAAGAGAAGTAAGAGACAAGGGTCAAGTGCCAGAAACCCACAGTTCTCCAGCCATTTGTCCTGCCAGTGCTTCCCCTCTGGCTTGCAGCTCCCATTTGTGGAGGAAGGACTGCAGCAGACCAGCGCTCCCCAGACTAACACAGAGGACCTCCTATATTGTAATCCCAGAGGTTCTTGTTAAAAATGCAAACTTTCAACCTTACTTCAGATTCTGAATCAGATGCTGTGGTTGGGAATCCACTTTGAGGGGCAGGGGAAGATAAAAAGGCTGCAGTTGATTCTGAGTTGATTCTGAGGCTCAGGCAAATTTGAGGACGACTATGAAAGATAACACTGCCCTGTAGAACCCCAGGGCAGACAGATGAAAGTAGGTAGGTGACATTACATGAGGGCATTGCACTAAGTTGCAGGAAGAACAGTGAAGACAGGGAGGGATGGGGACCCAGAGAAAGAGTTTGTGATCTAGATGGCTGGGCATGGTGTCAGGGGACAGAGAGCACTGCCTCGGCCCGGGGCTGGCTGGCAGCATGTAGTTAGAGAATGGGGAATCTGGAATCCAAGGTCACTTGTAGATGTCAACATATAGGGAATCTATAAGACAGAGAAGGTGTACAGGAGGATGAAGGAAAAGTGAGTTTGGTTTATAGACATACAGCGTTCAAGGTCTTAATGAAATACATAAGCAGACACAGCCTCTAGGTGGTTGGGCATCCCAAACTGTCATCCATGTGGTGGGGAGTGCCCTAGACACTCATGAGCTTTAGTATTATCATCACAGAGCTGGGTTTGAGCTGTCTACCCTCATCATCCTCCAAGTGAGTGGCCTCGGCCAGGTCAGTGGACTCTTCTCAACTTCAAAGTGGGTGCAGCATTGACCTTTCAGGGTTATGTTGAGGACTTAATGAGATACCCTATGTAAAGTCCCCTGAGCACTCTTGGAAAAATCGGTATTAATTCACATTCAGGATCAATGTTAACATTGAAAGCATGAGCCAGACCGTGAGAGAAAAGAGTATGTAATAAAAAAGAAGAGATTAAGGCCTGAACCTTGAGGAAAACAACAGTAAAGGGGCAGTAGAAGGAGCAAAAGCCACAACAAAAGAGAGATCCTTAACGCCCGAGAAAGAACAACAGCATCATGCAGTCAGAGGTAGCACTGGCCTGGGAAGTACTGGCAGTCGGGTCCCCCACACCAAGATTCAAATCCTTGTTCTTCCACTTCCTAGCTGGGAACTGAGACTTGCCAAAACTGTTTCCTCACATGAAAATCTGGGGTGACAGTATTCACCATGTCTGTCTGTTGTGAGAAACAGTTAAGATGCTTTATATAAAACTTACGTCCTGGAGGAGGAACTCAGTGAATGCTAATCAGCATTATAATTACTATATAGGCAAGGACAGCAAGTGTTTTGACTAAGGGCAGCAAAGGTTGTCCAAAGCCACAGACAGATTAAGAAAAATGAGACTCAAACCCCCTGGATTTGTGATTTCACTGAGCAGAGGGAAGCCAATGGGAGCATGTTAGGGAACAGGCTCAAGATAACAAAGACAACTGGTATGGACTACTGTCTGAAGGTGTCCCAACCTTTCACAAGTCACAGCACACATCAGGCAATTATTATACAATACAGTGAGACAAACCACGGAGGCTGTTCAAAATCACAGAAGACCTGCCCAGGAATTCCACCTGCCCTATCCAGTATCTGGCTAACCCGGGAGTTAAAGGGATCAACATGCCAATTTTGGTAACCATCCCAGCCCCAAGACACCACAAAGCACGATACCGAGTGGGCACCTGTCCCCACTGGCAGATAAAGCAAAGAGGAGAGCAACAAGAGGTTTATGATGATTATCTAAATGATCCATTTGCTTTAAACAGGGGTCAGCAAATTTCTTCTGTAACTGGCCAGCTATTCTGTAACTAGCCAACCGGGTAACTAGGCTTTGTGGGCCATGCATTCTGTGTTGCATATCAATTTGGCTATGTTGGTGCAAAAGTAGCGATAGACACACAGAAATGAATGAGCATGGTTGTGTTTCAATAAAACTTTATTTACAAAAATAGGCAGCAGACTGGATTTAGCCTGCCGGCCCTATATGCCAACCTCTGACTTGGAGCTTCAAAATCTGGCAATATACTTCCACCAGAATCACCAAACACATAAGACTGATTAAAATTAAAAGAACTGATATTACCAAATTTTGGTGAGGATGTGGATAAACTGAAACTTTAACACATTGCTAGTGGGGGTATAAATTAGTGTAATCACTTTGAGAAATGTTGACAGTCCCTGCTACAACTAAACCTACACGGCCTTCCACCCAGCAATTCCACTTTTGGGTATAAACCCCACTAAAATAAGTGTGTATATCTACCAAAACACATGTACAAGGATGTTTATAGTGAATTTATCCATAATAGCCACAAGTTGGAAAATGTTCAAATGTCCGGCAACACTAGAATGGATAAATAAATTCTGGTACATCTGGTATGATGGGATACCATACAGGAATGGAAAAGAATGCACTCTGTTACATGCAACCATGTGGGTGCAACTCACAGACATAATACTGAGCGAGAGAAGCTCTGGTGTTGACTTATCTTCCTGTGTCCTCCTTCAGTCACCAGCATCTACGGCTCCCTACTAGACTCTAGATGTTGTGCCAGATGATTTTGTAGATCTGTTCTGTACAACACAATAACCACTAGCCCCATGTAACTATTTAAATGCCCAATTTTCATTAATTAAAGTTAATGAAAATCTAAAATTTATTTCTTCAGTTTCTCTGGTCACATTTTAAACGCTGAACAGCCATGTGTTTGGTGGCTACTGTATTGGAGGGTATAGATACAGCACATCCACCATCACAGAAATGTTCACTAGAGGGGCGCCTGGGTGGCTCAGTGGTTTAAGAAATGTTCACTAGATATCGCTTTGTACAGACTCCTTCCCCCTTAGTCCTTACAATAGTATCCTGAAACGTTTATCAGTTAGAAAGCACTGGACTACCCATAACAGAAAACCTGGGCTCGAAATGACATTAAAAATAAATAAAATTGTATCTATTTATTTATCTTTTAGATAATGATTAAAAAATAAATAATACATTTATTTCTACTTGAAGACCAGAAGAAGGGTGTTTCCAGTCACAGCTCAAGCCCAGGCTCCTTCTGTCTCAATACTTTGCCATTCTCACTACAGCCTTCACATCAGTCTAGTACCTCATGTGGCTGCAAGATACCAGCCAGTGGCCTTTGGGGAAAATATGCTTCTTTGTTCATACACAAAAAGAAAGTTAAAATACGTCTCCTCCAATCTGATTGGACCAACAAGGACTGCGCCCTTCCTTGGACCAATAACGTTCGTCAGGGAGGGACTGCTTGGGATAAATGGAGATTCCTCTATGGAATTCAGGGTTGGGAAACCTGAACAAAATCAGGGTTCTTTTGGAAAGGAGGAGGAAGGGAAATGGAAAATGGATAGCCATTAAATGTTACAGTGGTTACTGCTGTGCCCATTCACACACAAGGAGACTGAGGCTCAAAGACATTAACGGAATAAACCAAGGTTAGAAAACATATACGCGACAGGAAGGAGGATTAGCCTAGGGTCTGTGCCACTGCCCATACTCCACCTTGCGACGCAACACTGGCATCATTCGATGCCACTCAAGTGGTTATCACCTCACTTCTGATTAGTAACAACATGATGATGAGCTAATAAGGCAAAGCAGTAATGAACTTGCTCAGATCATCCTTCTGTGTAAGCAACTTCTGGTTATCTGTTGAACACAACACATTACGCTCCTTTCCTCACCCAACATTTCCTTTTATGTTAAATATATGATTTTTATCCTCAGAAGGGGGATTATCTCAGAGCAGAATTGGCAAGGTTAAACACTATCTATAAAACACATTCGGCTATGCCATGAAATGAATTACATAATATATCAGTCATCTACCTGGCTTTCAAAAACCAGCAAATGCATTTCTGTTCGGTATGGGTGAGTATTTTATATTTTGCCTCCCTTCCCATGAAGGTAAAAATGACCTTGGTTCTTAGGAAGTGAAGATATATTGAACGGGTTAGGATCAACACAGTTCCATTTCATTTAGTCTCCACTAAAATTGCAAGGAGTGAAAATAGAGCTGGAATTTATTTTACTATATATTGCCTCATTTGAACTTTAGTAAGGCATTAGCTTCTAAGGAAAACCCTCCCCCCTTCCATAATCTCTTATTGATGGCATGTTAAGGAAATTGCCTTGACTTTATTGATTCTGAGCTGTGAGGTACAATGTACCCTGTGGTGTGTTAAACTGAGAAAAATGTGCTGGCTGACTACGGCTTCAGAGATGGACCCAGCTGACAGCCAGCACTCTGGCCCCGCCCGACACCCCTGGCCATTCTCCCCAAAGAGCAAATCAATGGGATACCAGCCACATCAGAGCCTTCCCTCCATCACCTTGCTTTAAAAGAGGGAGCCCTGGAAGGAAAGGAGCCTCATGTTCTGAAGAGGGAACAGCAGGGCAGGTTCCCCACCCCCACCCACGCCACGTGGAGCCCAGCCTTCTGAGTCTCCAGCTTCCTAGGGGGCAAGAACCAGGTGGACCAGAAGGTGTGTGTCTGGCCAGGTTGCTTGACTTCTGCGAGTCTGGGAGGATTCAACTGCAAAATAGTCTTGGCAGGGTGTTGCTCTTTCAGCTGGCACCAGCCTCCCTCTGCTGAATTTGTTCGGGCAACTATTGTGATGGGCCACTTTGGGTGAGGGAGATGCACCTGGAGAGTAGTCTACAAGGAGACAGTGAAACATGCTCTGCACAAAAAAAGAAAGAAAGAAAGAAAGAAACGAAAACAACCAAGCCAGAAACTGCTACTAGGAGAGAATTGGGTGAACAGGTAGAGATGTAGAGATGAGAAGCAGCAATGGGAGGTGAAGATTGCAGGGCTGGCCTGGTGAATATAGGGTTGTTATGATCAAGAATATTCTGTATTATTTTAAGTCATTCGTAATTAAAAGAAAAAATCTGCTGCCACCAGACTTTGATAAAGTCTACCACTCATACAAAAATTAGTTCAGGGTTAGAATAGGAGGGAGGCAAGGCCTGGGCCAAAGAGGAAGTTCAGCACAGTGCAGAGAGAGGAAGCCACTCTGGGAAGCAAGTGGGGTTGACACCATTCAGAAGTGACCATCCATACCCCAGCTTGGGGCCTCATGGGTATCTCAGAGTCTGGCCCAGTGCTGGACACAGAGAAGACAGTCACCTGTCCCCAGACATCCCAGCTGCTAAATGACCCTGTCTACTTCTGATGACCCCCAAGCTATAGATAAAAATCCTCTCAAGCCTAACAGAAGGGTAGTGTCCCTTCTTTTCTGAACATGATAATAAGTTTATTTTCTCAACAGTGAGGTTAGAGAACAGTGTAGGCGAAACAAAGAAACCTTTTTTCTTTCGCTGGTATTAACTGACTCGCATCCTACGGTTGCATTCTGGGTATTATGCTAACCTAGTCTCTTCCCACCCCCACCCCCATCTTAACAAAAACAGTGCGGGTAGCTGAGGATGGGTGTGTCTGTGCTGGGGGTGGGAGACAATCGGAAGGGTGAGCGAGAACAGATTATAAGGACAGCAGGAAGCCCAACCTACCCAGTAAGTGGCCAGCAAATGCATGTGGAATGAATTTCAACCTGAGATGACACTAGACATTATATAGGTCACGGGCCAACAGCTCAAACACCTCTAGATGGGACTGAGTGAAGAGAGATGGGTAATGAGGGACTGCTGCTCCCAGGAGGGCTGGTGCCCTTTCTAAGAGCACTAGCCTCTTCTCAGCTCCAGATAATTATTGCCAAACAGGTACGCGAGTCCCCTGTGTCTAGATCTTCTGATCCACTCCCACCCCAACCCCTTGCCAAGAAAAGCCAGAAATGTGGATTTTGTTATAAAAATACCCATTTGAAACACTGGAAACCAGTTCAAACAATTTCAAACGCTACCCCAGTCAATAAAAATGCATCTGTAGGCTGGATCTGGTCCCCTTGTTAAATGTGGAATAGTGGTTCTCAGACACAAGTAGGCATTGCTGAAGTCTGCCACAGAACCTAGGAAAACAGGTATACTGGCCTCCACCCCCAGAGTCTCTGAGCCAGCAGTGATGGGGTGGAGGCCAGACCGGTGCCTGTCTAGCAAGTTCCCAGAGATGCTAATGTGGCTGGCCCTGGATGACCCCGGGAGATCCACTGCTTTTAGTGACCACCAGGCCCTCCAGCCTCTCTCTGCCCTGTCCAGGACTGCTGGGGTCTGCCCTCTCCTTCAGGGTCTCCTGTGACTAAAGTTCTGTGTGTGTCTGCTCTCTATTTAGAGCCTGCCTTTGGGGCATGTTTTTAAAATAGAAGCATAGGCTCTAATTCTTGGGCTCTTTCATTTCCTCATGATATGTTCCTGGCAAGGTCTGGGCCCCAAGCACCACATTGTCTTCTCTGAGTCCCAAACCAGAAGATTCTTTCCTGGAGAATCAGGTGCCCCGGTGCACAACTGCATTTGATCATGTTAATATTAAAAGAAATCCAATATAAATCCTCTTGGTGTCAGGGGTTCTGCAAGGTTGCGCTAATTGCCTGAAGCTTAAAACACATGTTTAACCTCTTCTGCCTTCAAAGTCAGTTCCAACAAGGCCAGGGGAGATGTCTACACCCTCGGGGGTTCTCATTAGGGCAGGAAGGCACAGTTCTAATAACTCCGGGGGGTCGGAAGAAGTAGTGCATGCTTAATGTTCCCACAGAACGATCCTCACCCAGGATTTCCACTGTGACTTGTGTCTTTTTAAACCCAGAGTTGTGGAGCTGACCAGATCTTGTCCTTAACACAGGCCCTGACTAGGAAGCTGCAAACCCCCTTTCTCCAAGGTCCACAGAGAATGGTGCAGAGATTGCCAAAGACCGAGTTTGTAGGGTGGCTCAGAAGCTAGAGATAAAGGACTGTAGGGGCCCAGGGCGACCACACACACATACTGCCGTGACGAGATCCGGGAACTTAATCCCGAAAGTCCCCAATGTTTCCTCTCGCCCCAAATGCCTGCCTGTCTCAGCCTTGAAATCTCCCGACATTTTCTCACTGATGAGTTATAAAACTAGCAGGCAAGCCTTATAGTAACTATTCATGTCGCTGTTTGACATCCGGGAAAGGCCACCACCTAGGTCAGGATGTAAGAGAGCAAGCGAGCTCAAGCAACCAGAAACAAGATGGTGACAAGGCCGGGCTCTGAGTCTGGAGGGTTCCACTGGAGAAGCTTCTAACTCAGACAGCTCCTCTGGCTGAAGAGTGAGGTTCCTGGCCTGGACCTTCACGGGTGAAATCTAGCCTGGGAAGCTTGCCAAGATCCTGCTCTTGGAAGCCTGTCACTGGAGCCCAGGCTTCCCACATCCCTCACCTCTCCCCCCTGCTGCTGTCTCTGGCCTGAGGTCTTTATTCCCTTTGACTGGGGTCTGGGGCTGTGTTTCTGCCACTGTGGACTGTGCTGAGTGGCCCCCCGCTGCAACTTACACCCACCTCCCCTGTCTGAAATCAGGAATCCTGGGCTTGGTAGACCCTAAGAAATCCTGCATCCCATCTCTAAAATGTGTATAACAGTACCTGAGAACCAAATTGGGCAGTAGCCTCGAAGTTCTTGGCAACCATGAGCACCTACCCATCAGAAGGTGGTGTCTGCGATGGAGTATTATGCCTCCATCAGAAAGGATGAATACCTAACTTTTGTAGCAACATGGACGGGACTGGAAGAGATTATGCTGAGCGACATAAGTCAAGCAGAGAGAGTCAAGTATCATATGACTTCACTTATTTGTGGAGCATAACAAAGAACATGGAGGACATGGGGAGATGGAGAGAAGGGAGTTGAGGGAAATTGAAAGGGGAGATGAACCATGAGAGACTATGGACTCTGAAAAACAATCTGAGGGTTTTGAAGGGGCAGGAGGTGGGAGGTTGGGGAACCAGGTGGTGGGTAATAGGGAGGGCGTGTACTGCATGGAGCACTGGGTGTGGTGCAAAAACAATGAATACTGTTACGCTGAAAATAAATACATACATACATACATACATACATACATATATACATAAAAGAAGGTGGTGTCTGTGGACCTGCTCTTTCTCTCATTTCACCCAGGTGTTCAGGTTCCCATCAGAGCCTACAGCAAAATCTGGGCATGGTTCTCTCCAGCAACAATGTGCCCAGGGAAGAATTGGAAAGAAGGAAATGTAATTTGGATAAGAGAAACTGGATAGGGGCGCCTGGGTGGCTCAGTGGGTTAAGCCTCTGCCTTCGGCTGGGGTCATGGTCTCAGGATCCTGGGATCGAGCCCCGCGTTGGGCTCTCTGCTCAGCAGGGAGCCTGCTTCCTCCTCTCTCTCTGCCTGCCTCTCTGCCTACTTGTGGTCTTTGTCTCTCAAATAAATAAATAAAAATCTTTAAAAAAAAGAGAGAGAGAGAGAAACTGGGTAAAGGTAAAACAAACAAAAAACAAAACCCACATTTTTTAAGGGAATCAGCTTTGAGTGCAGGAATCAGTTTGGAGGCAGACAGAGTTTCCCTCTGTCCCCGCTCCCTTAGGCCTTCGAGGAGCCCACACAGCTTTACCTGTATGGATGGCCAAAGGGCAGGGCCACAGAGAAGACCAGCTCCAAAGGCTCCCGTCATGTACTGTTCATACCGAGGCCTCACTGGGAGGCACCAAATGAGAGGTCAAAGGCTGACTGTAAAGAGGCACTGGCAGTGGGCCCAAGGCAAATCACGTAAGCACATACTAAGTGCCAGTCTCAGCCCTACTGCTACCAGCCATGGGTATTCAGCCAGTGACTTCTCTCCGAGCCTCAGTTGGTTCATTTGTCAAATTGGGATAAGGACATTCATCTCATGTTGCCTTTGTGAGGATCCAAGATCCACCTGCATGAGCTTCTGCCTTAGAAGAGGTTCCCCAGAGGAAAAAGCAGAGCCTGAGACAGGGATTTGGGTATATGTGGCTTATTAGAGGAATGCCTTCAGGAAAAGAGGAACAAGGGAAACAGGATAGGCTAGGGGATTCTACTAAGCCAGGGAGTGGACCCAGCTTTAGTTTTATCCATAAGGAGTTCTAGAGCATTAATTGCCCCACAGCCTTGGCCCCTCCTAGAGGCCAAGGGCAATGGGCTTTTGTACTTTCATCAGTCAGTTGTTGTCTACAGGCTGTCGATAAGTAGAGAGGGAAGGGAAGCATGATAGGGTAGTCTTCTGAGAGAGTCAGCTCCCATTCTGCTGAGGCAGCTGTGAGCACCTTGGAAACAGTACGTATAGCAGCTGGGATGGGCACCTCTTGGTGAAGAAGATTCAGGTGGGCACCACCAGCATCCGCCACAGCAGCCTTAGTTCTTTTTAGTACTTCCATCAATAAACCACCTCGCTCAGTTGACTCAGAGGCACACCTGCCTCATCCTGACTCTGGTTCCATCCTAAGCTGCATCATAGCAAGACTTGAATGGGTGCCCCATACTCACAGGCTCATAACAGTGCCATGGGTGTACATGTCCCACTCTCCTGACCTCAGAGGGCAGGGTTTCTTTGCTAGGAATAGTGGTGGATTCACATGGACCAGCTACATCCTTGCCTTTCCACAACTCCTAACAGGTGGCTCTTCTCAAAAGGTTGAGATCATGGGATAGAGCCTTGCTTTCCAAAGATTAGCAGATGGAGCAGGAGCATGGGCATCTCCTGGGTACTTGCTTGGAACACAGACCCTGAAACCCCACTCCAGAGCTGCTCACCCAGAACCCAGTCTGACAAGCTCCCAAGGTGACCCACACTGAAACACAAGATGGCTGGGGTAGACACCTTCCTCCCCCCTCTTCCCACCACACCACTGGCTCACCTCCAGTGGTGAGGTGATGGCTTATTGCTTTTGCTGCAATTTTCACACTTGACTTTTTGTGTCCAAAAAATCAGAGGTGGGACGAAGTCAACCAGGAGTCTGGAGACCTACAGACTGGGGTGTGAAACCCAGCTTTGTTGCTGGCTGGCAAGTCACCCACTATTTTTGAGCCTTAATTCCAGGTAAAATGGAAAGGCTACTTTCTACTACACAAAGTCATGGGGAGCCAAAGTGGTTAAAACATCTAACTCTGTCCCAAGCACATAGTAGGCAGGACAAAAAAAATCCCAAGGCTTAGCTTAGTGTTTGTCATGTGGTAATATTGGGGAAATTTAACTGAAGTGAACTGAGTTGAAGCAGGCTGACTTTCAGCCTCCAACAAGACAGAATGTCTGCAAGGAGGGGGAGGGTTTCAGAAACTTTGATCTCCCTGCTTGCTCTTGTTTCTCTTGCCCTTGACAGTTTTCACATTGTGTCTTCAGCTGTTGACAAGCGAAAGTATTTGTCCCTGCCTTGCAGTATTCAAGAGGCTGGATGGAGATTCATGGGGACAGGGATCACGGCCAGAGGCCAGGTGGCCTTAACATTTGGAGCTCACAGACTGACCTCTAGACTTCAAAGCAAATGTAACAAACTGATGGCATGTCAAATTCAACCCTGGCTTCTATTTTGTTTGGTCTATACAGTTTTTAATTTTTTTTAATTACTGGAAGACTTTTAAAAATCAAAGGAATTTAGGGAAAAAAATCATCTGACTTTCTGCCTTTTCTTTTTAGTCATACAAACATTACTCAACCCCCACTGCCTGGCAACCACTTCAGCTGAAGCTGAGAGCAGCTGCTGTCATAGGCAGGGCCTACCCTCTCTCCTTTGCCACAGTCCACACCTTTCCCTCTTGTCACCCTCTGTCATCACACTTGTTTGTTTACCCTCAATCCACCTGTCTATTTGGCCTCTCCTTGACTGACACTGAAAAATCAGAAGACCCCAGGGAATTTGAGAAAGACTTGGGCCTTCTATAATCCATGGAATGAAGCTTTGGATGAATTGTCATCCTTTGCTGTATCAGAGAGGCCTGTCCAGATCCAATATTTTATGTCTCTCACTATTTGAATACTTACGGTATGCCAAGGTTGTCTAACTTTCATATTTTATTCTTACGATGGTTCTGTGAGGTGGGTTCAGTTTTATGGATGAGAAAGAAGTACTGATAGAGGTAAGTTTGTTGCCCACAATCACACCAGGAGCCAGCAGCAGAGCCAGGATTTGTAGAAGAGAGGATTTGGCAGACCCCCGTGTCCCTAAGCCCTTGCCTATGGGCTTAGCTTCATATATGTGCACATACCAGATTGCAAGAAGATAAAACCCCATGGAATAAGGAAAAAAAAAAAAGAACCAACTAATTCCACTATCAATTATTTATAAGTTTTGAAACCAGTTGAAAAGAAAGGGAAGAAAATCAATCAGTAACAAATGTTGGTAGATGCTCACTCTTTCATACACCCTTTATTTTGTAATCCACTCTCTTGAGCAATCTCTCCTCCTGATGTGTATGCAGAGGTACAAACAGGCATCCTCTCGGGCCTACTGCACACCTGTCAGCAGGTGAAGAGTTGACCGAGTCCGTGAGCTGCCCACACATTTACCTGGGTCTTGCTGCTAGTGACCAGCATCCTCCACCTAGTTTTACTCAGCCCTGGAATCTATGGGCCCCCATGTCACCCAGTTCTGATGCCATTTGACATTCTCTTCACTGATACTCAGAATTCCTCCCTTACCTTCTCCAGCCTGGAACGTTCCAAGAGTGTGGAGTAACTGGAACCAGCTAAGACTCCAACTCAGCTCTTCAGTCATAGTTTTATCTTACATTATCACCCTCAAGTTGTGGAGCCTCTTTAGGAAACACTTCTCAGCTTTCCATCTGCTGTGGGGTCTTGCTGCTTTTACACACAGACAGAATGTTAACAGTGGAACAGGTTCTATTTCTGCATTCATATAGACCCATCTCCTCCCACGGGGATTCCTGCTTCAGTACCCCTGACAGAACGATGATGCAGCCTATCCATATACTTTTGGAAATATGAAGCATATTACCTCAGGGGGGCATTCCATTCTACATTTCAGAGCTCTGAGTTTTAATAAGCCCTCTTTCAACCTTCCTGAAATACTCTTCATTTTTATACCACTCATCCATCAGCAAACTGTTAGTCTAGATCCATTTTAGTAGATTCATAGATTTCATTTTGTATGACATAATTTTACAAGAGACAGAAACCCCAATCAAACTGACCTACCCCCTAAAAGGCATTAAAAAAAAAAAAACACTTTAAAGTGAGACTTGTCCCAGAGTTTAAAAATGCCATAAAGGACCTGGTGGTATTCCCATTATAATTTGTCTGCCGTATTTTTGCCCCATGTATCCTAAAGCAATCCTGGTAGCTCCTGGGTTATCCTTTTTATAAGTAAAGTGGTTGCTGTGGTTCCAAGCCTCTTATCTTATCCTCCAGAAGAACCAGGAGCAACTCTTTTGTTAGCTTTCTCAAAGTCCCAAGACTCACTCTTATTGGCTCAAATTGAGTCATGTATGGATGTTAATTAGATTTATTATGATGATCATTTCACAATGTATACAAATACTGAAACTAATATGTTATACGTCGATTACACTTGAATAAAAATTTTTTTAAATTGAGACAGGTACCCTTCTCTTGGACCAATCACTACAGCCAAAGGGATGAGATATGGAGTTGTGGTTGGAAAGGGGTATTGTCCATCTGACCCAAACCAAATAACCTGAAATGGAGGAAGAATAAATTCTGTAAAGGAAAGTGAGGATGCTGTTGGCAGGAGAGGCAGGAGGAATGGATTCTGGGGAGGCAGCCACAAATGTCTCCCGTAAGCCTCTGCTTAGTGACAGTCACTATGTTGGTTACTGAGCATGGCAAGTTGAATAAAACCCAATCTAAGGAAGCTAATAGCGTGGTAGAGTCACTCATTGTTACTCAGTGCCCATTCTGGAGTGGAGAGAACATATTCACCTTTAAATAAGGCACCTTCTGGGCATTTGAAGACACCTTGCCAATCTCTTCAAAATCTTCCCCAAGTTAAAATCCCAGGTTAGTCTGGTCGTAAACCCTCTGACTAGGTGTGCAAGACTCAGATTATGACAGCGCCCTCCTGTGGATGACATGAACACAGGCCACAGAATTGAACCTGAGCTCCAGAAACGATGGTATTGCCTTAGCTGGAACCCCCTCCTCCTTGCTGCAATAGATTCTGAGACTAGGACTGGAGTGCATGGAGTTTATCTGGGCGGTGGTCCCAGGAGATACCAGTAGGAAGGTAGGAAGGGCAGCCAGTGCAGAGTGGCCACAGATTATCACTGTGGGCAACCAAAGCCCAACCCTCCCAGGGAATTCTGGGAGACCACATAAGGCATGCTATCAACATGTCCCTCAAGGACAGGAGTCCAAGATGCTCCCTGAGTCCTTGATCTGACTTCTCTTCCATAATGCCCGTCTCCTTTCTCCCAGCCCCTTCCTCCACCCAGGCAGCCTGCATCAGCTCTCTAGTCGCCTTCTAGGCACCAGGCAACTCTTATTCAAATATCAAAAGTCAGTGCCACTATCACCTCTTCCAGATAGGCCTCCTGCCCTCTCCATAGGCTGGTTGAGATGACAAACCTTATGTTTCCTGTGTCAGGGCACTCAGTCCCTCACCAGGAGAGTTGGCTTGGGATGAAGTTTATAGAGGGGCCCCCAGCCACAGACGCCCACCTCACCAAAGGCCTATTCTCCCACTTAGCAACCATGTGAATCTGAGCAAGTAATTTAACCTCCTTAATCTTGCTCCTTCTGTAAAATGGCTTAATAATGCTGCTTGCCTCATAAATGGAGTACTAGATTAGATTAACTCACCACATAGTAGATGCTCATTGAATGTTCTTTGAATAAACGAATGCATGACTACATAGAGTTGAA
This sequence comes from Meles meles, assembly GCF_922984935.1. Lineage (NCBI taxonomy): Eukaryota > Metazoa > Chordata > Mammalia > Carnivora > Mustelidae > Meles > Meles meles. The sequence goes on along the minus strand of NC_060069.1, from coordinate 29,073,902 downwards.
TGTTCAACTCAGAGCCAACAGCTAGCCATCTAGGCAACACTTTGTTCTTCTTTTCCTTATCCCATCTACTACCCTATCTCTCTAGACTTGTGACTTCCTTGACCATGGGTATTCTTAACCTTCCCAGTGCTATGGACCCCACTGGCACTAGGTCCCTCAGACCCCTTCTCAGAGTAATATTTTTTTTGTTTTTTTTTTAAATATTTTTTATGTATTTGACAGACAGAGATCACAAGTAGGCAGAAAGGCAGGCAGAGAGAGAGGAGGAAGCAGGCTCCCTGCTGAGCAGAGAGCCCGATGTGGGGCTTGATCCTAGGACCCTGGGATCACGACCTGAGCTGAAGGCAGAGGCTTAACCCGCTGAGCCACCCAGGCACCCCTCAGAGTAATGTTTTTAGGTGAATTAAATAAAGTTACAGATTATAAAGAAAGCTAATTATGTTGAAATCATTATTAAAATATGAGATATAATGTGTGACACAGCAACAGTATAGCTTCTATATTAATGCATTAAATAAAGTCTAGCAGCAGGTCTAGTCACTATTATTTGAAGTAACAGTGAACGTAATGATATCTTAAGAGAACTTCAAAAACATTAATGATATAAAAAAAAAAATCCGTGATTTTTCTTGGTGATAGTCCTGCTAATACTACACTTTGTGGCCTATGTTGATAATTGATGGATGCTAAATTTTACATAGAGGTTAGTAGAAATAAGGATGTAATGGTTCATCTAGCCAAGTTCACAGACCCACTGACCTCTACCCGTTGGCCCTTGAGGGGACGTGTCTGTGAGGCCCAGGTTGTGAAGCCAGCAGACAGAGCAGACACATGTGCTGTGGGGCCTAAGGCTCATACAACTCGGGGACCTCTCTTGAGGAAACAACACAAAATTACTAATACAAAATTAGGCATGACAACAAATACTGAAAATGAGAAAAGAAATAACAAATTGTAAATACTGAAAGCTTGACAACATAAACATCACAAAATCCCCAAAAATAACATTTTATTTTTAATAAATACCCACCTGACTCTTATCTACAATTTTTTTCTGCATTTATTTATCTGCTTTCTTTCTGATTGCTCCATGACATGACAACAAGTTTATAATATTTTTCTACAGAGCCAATAGAAAGAACTTTAAGGTTTTTTCTCTAACATGGTTGAGCAGATTTCTTTTTTTTTTTTTTAATCAATAGTTTATCAAGCTTTCTTGTAACTTTACAACCTATTACTGATAAGGTCACAGACATTTTTAGGATGGTTATCAAACTTGGGGAATCTTCTCCAAGCTGGAAATCCTTTCAGGGTGTTTCAAGTTTTTGTTGAGGGAGGGTTATTTTTTAAATATATTATTTATTTATTTATTTATTTTTTATTTGAGAGAGAGAAAGAGCGAGAGCACATCCACAAGTGGGAGGGAGGACGCAGAGGCAAAGAGAGAAGCACACTCCCCTCCAGGACCCTGAGATCACGATCTGAGCCCAAGGCAGATGCTTAACCAACTGAGACACCCAGAAGCTTCCGCGATTTTCTTCTGTAATGGCTCATCTTGAGTTGGAGGCACTCATTAATGAGTCTGTCACCCACACCACCACCAAAGTAGCCTCCTGGGAGGCAGATGCCATCACATCTGAGAGAACTTCTGTTCTGATGAGGCATTGCAGAGAACCGAGTCCTTCACTCATACTTATATGTATCTGGCAAGTGGAAGGAGTTTCCTCAGACTACATTTCAAATCTTCTTCCTCCTCTGCCCTCCACGTGGTTCTTAGCTGTGTGCCCTGGTCCGGGTTCACACTGTGTGACAGTCTCAGGCCCTGCACCTTTGAGATGCAGTGCCCCCAGTGAGTCAGCTCATGGGTGGTGAGAGAATTCTTAGAAGTCATTCCCACATGGTGTGATCCAGCATGACTTAAGCTAAATCCCAAAGTGACCGTGAACCATGCCCTTCCACACCCAACTAAATGAGTGACCAACTCCTCTCTCCCTGGACTGGATCCTCAAACCACCTTGGCTGCCTCAACTGCACCCCACCCAGGGGCAGTGTAGAGGATGTGAGTGCGGGAAGAGGTGTGTTTGATGGACTGTGGTTAAACTACCGTGCCTTTGCAAATTTTACAAAAACATGTAACCCGCAAGCACTTTGTGAGGTCCTTCCCGGGCCTTGGAGGGGGCGTGTGTAAGTAAAACAACCTTAATAACATAAACCTTCTGTTTCTTCAGCTTACAGAGATCAGCCCTGCTTCCAGCTGTGGGTGACGGAAGGCTTAGCTTATTGCAGCTCCCAGAAGCAGAATTCTTGCCAGTGCATGTACTAGAAGTCAGAAGGGGATGATCTGAAGGATCCATCCAGTAGTTTCCCCAGGGACCTGATTTCTCTCTGCCTTTCATCTCTGCTCTCTATGTAATCAGCGTCATCTTTTTTTTTTTTTTTTAAGATTTTATTTATTTGACAGACAGAGATCACAAGTAGGGAGAGAGGCAGGCAGAGAGAGAGAGAGGAGGAAGCAGGTTCCCTGCCAAGCAGAGAGCCCGATGCGGGGCTCGATCCCAGGACCCTGGGATCATGACCTGAGCTGAAGGCAGAGGCTTTAACCCACTGAGCCACCCAGGCGCCCCTGTAATCAGCGTCATCTTATACCCGCATCCTCTCTGTTCTCGAGATGGCTCTCAGAGGCCACTGGCCATCAGCCTCCTCGGAGAACTTTCTTTGCACCTCCAGTCACTCCCTCCTTGAGTCTCACTGTCCCAAAATGGGGTGTCCTTCTTGCCCTAAGCCAATAACAGGCCAGGTCATTGGAATGACTTTCTACCCAATCAAGTTTGTCCCTGGAGCTGAGCAGACCCCTTGCTGCTGCCTCTCCAGATAGTTAGAGGAACCAGACTGTTGTAGTCTCACAGGGGCCAGAGGTCAGCTCTGGTCAGTGGCCTGCTGGGAACAGAGTCATTTTCAACACTGTTTCTGTAGAAGGATGCGTTCAGAGCTCCAAGCCATCCATTCATTCTTCTGTTTATTCAGCAAGCTTGCAAGGGTGCCTAATGGACCAGCCCTGGGCTAGGGACTGGGGCAGTCAGAAGGGACTCGCCTGCTGTCCTCATCCTCCAGTGCTTGGGTCCATTGAGAAGTGGAAGTGAGCAGACCGCCAGAATGGACAATAACGTTAAAGACAGGAGGAGTCAGGACAGTCCTGGAGGCAAGACTTCCAGGTTCATTCTCAGGGGGAAGGTGAGGAAGAGGCTGGTGCAGAGAGAATGATCCAAGGGTCAGAGGCCCCAGCGAGGGGAGGGGCGGGTCGCTCCGAGTTGCTAGAGAGCAAGGGAACACTGTATCAGAGCTACCTTGGCCTGCTGGCAGGCAGTGGGCACCTGGCCAGGTCTTTATGTTGCCTTCAGGCCTGAGCTGGATCCTGAAGGTGATAATGCAGGTTCCTGAGAGAGGGTGACATGGTTAAATTCAGGTTTAGAAAAGACTGCTTAAGTAGGTGTGGAGCAGTGACAGGAGGGATGCCAGCCAGCAGCTGAGCAGAAATTACTTCAAATCCTGTGTAGTTGGCTGGCATGGTGTTCCCTCTGAAATAGCACCCCACCCCCCCCCAAACACAGCTTTACCAGCAATTCCTGAGAGAACCCAGAAAGTCACCAAAAGCAGCTTGCATTCCAGTTTGGGGCCGTTGTCAGTCATCTCATAGTTGCTTTTGTGTGTGTGTTCATGTGTTCAGTAGTATATGTGTTTTTTCATGTGTGTGTATGCGTGTTATGTATATGTGTGCATTTGTCTATGTGCATGTGTGTTCGTATGTGTTTGTGTATATGTGTGTTTGTATTCATGTACGTGTGTGCGATTGTGTGTGTGTTGGGTGTGGAGGCTGGTCAGATACCAGTCTTTCCCCCTCTCTACTTAATAGTCAATTCAAACACTTTGCAGAGATCTAGAGGCATGCATGAAAGAGAGAACTGAGCTCAGTGACTCTGAGAAGCCCCTCTTCCCTTGGTCAAAGAGATAGCACCAGCTCTGCACTGAGTCAGGATACGACTGTGGGACAGATATTTTATGTTCCCAGGTCTCCTGTCTCCTCCCATGTAAAACAGGAAAGAGACTTCCCAGTTCTGCCTAATTCCTGGTAGATACAGTGGAATGGAGAGCATACGTTTTGGAAATATAAGACTACTTCCTTTTCGCAGGGCACCTGGGTGGCTCAGTTGGTTAAGCGTCAGACTCTGGACTTTGGCTCTGGTCATGATCTCAGGGTTGTGGGATTGGGCCCCATATTGGGCTCCACACTCAGCAGGGGATCTCTTTGAGATTCTCTCCCCCTCTTCCTCTGCTTCTGCTCCTTACCTCACTCATGTGCGCTCTCTCACTCTCTCTCTCGTAAATAAATAAATCTCTTTAAAAAATGAGTTCCTTTTAGAATCATCTATGTGGAACAGTGTTACCACACTGGACTGTCAGCTGATCTAGACTTAGTGGTCTTGTGATGGATCAGTGCTCGCAAATTCAGACTGGAATGGCAAATGCCTTCCCCACACTCTGGGGAAAGACAAGAGGCTCGAAGTATCTTATACATACTTGGAGGAGATGAAGACTTAACCAGATCTGACTTTGGAAGATGAAGAGTAACTTCCAAACAAAAAACATATTCTCATCTTCAAATAGAGCTGGAGGGAAGGATAGAAAGCCCAGGGCACAGGCAATGCGTCCCTCTGAGGACAACAATACGGGGTGATGAGGCAGTTGCCAAGTGTACTGGGGGAAAATATGCAGACAGATCCAGACCAACCCGAGGTGAGTAATCAATCAGTAAACATTTATTGAATACTTAGTATACACCTGGATGAATACTATTCCACCGGTCCTTTGTGGGATTTTTTTGTTTGTTTGTTTACTGTGGTTAAATATACCTAACACAAAATATTTTAACCATTTTAACCATTTTTTTTCTGTCGCCTTAAATATATTCTCAGTGATGTGTAGTCTTCACCATGCCCAGAACCCCTTCATTTCCCCAACTGAAACTCTGTCCCCATTAAATGTGAATTCCATGTGTATGAGTACCTACAATAGGCAAATTCACCAAATCCTTTAAGCAGATACCATTTTCTAACATTTAATTTTTTTAAAGATTTTATTTACTTATTTGAGAGAGAGAGCATGTGAGGGGGGAGGGTTAGAAGGAGAAGCAGACCCTCCCCTGAGCAAGGACCCCAACGCGGGACTCGATTCTGGGACTCCAGGATTATGATCTGAGCCGAAGGCAGTCACTTGTCCAACTGAGCCACCCAGGTGCCTTTATATTTAATTTCTTAAGTAATAGGGAAATGGGTACAGAACTGACACTTGGATTCACTGATTCACTCACGTATTCAATTGAGCTAGTGTGCCTGAGTGTGAACAACAGAATAGTTGTCCTCTGTTGCTTGATACGAACTATAGAGAGACAGGAAAAACATAAAAACGCCTCAGTAACTTCTGAGCTGCATTTTTCAGAGGGCTGTGGGAGAGCTGGCAACAAGGAGAAAGGATGTATTTTTGAAAGGATAAAGCCCCCTTATTACGGCATTACACAAAATTCCTGCTGCTACAGTTTCCTTCAGGAAAACTCCAGGCGCGGCCAGTACCGGTGTGTGAGAAACAATGAAGACATTCTGAAGCTCTGTTTTCAAAGCCAAGAACAATCTTCAGGAGTGCAAGGAAATGTCACCACAAAAGTCTGGGGAGATGGAGGCACCCCGCAGACCAAAATGATTCAGCTTTTCTCTGCACTGTTGTTCCCTGGCACACCTTGCCTTGCTCTCCCTGAATGTGGAAGGGGCAGCCTTGCAAAGGGAAAGCCTTTTGCTAGTCATTTCTTAAGCTCCAATTGCTGTTTGACTCTAGGTGACTGACAGCATTAAGGGTCAGGAATGTATATTACATCTTTCCGTGTGTGTGCGTGTGTGTGTGTGTGTGTGTGTGTGCATGCGCGCGTGTGTGTGTAAATCAGAGAAGCCCATGTCTGTTCTCTGGTGTTCCCCCAAGGAAGATGGAGCTACATGGTTGCCCCACTTGCTTACGTGATATCTCGGGTAAGCTCTCTCCACCTCTGCACTGCTCACATTTTGGGCCAGATAATTCTTTGTTGGGGGCAGTGTGGAGGCTGCCCCGTGTCGTATACAAAGTTTAGCAACATCCCTGGTCTCTACCAACTAAAGCCTAGAAGCACTGCCCCCCTGACACACAGTTTGTGGTTATAACAACCCAAATGCCTCCAGTCATTGCCAGGTATCCTCTGGGAGTAGGGTTGCCAGACTTAGAAGATAAAAAATTTAAAAGATGCCTGGTTAAATTTGAATTTCAGATAAGTAAGGAATCTGTTTATTATATTTGGGACATACTTACACTAAAAATATTCATTTTGGGGGGCAAAGTCACCTCCATCTTGGGAGCAAAATTACCCCCAGTTGAGAACCACGGATCTAGGGTGACCAAACACCCCAGTTCACCCAGAACTATCCTGGTTTTAGTGTTAAAAGTCCAGCATCCCAGAAAACCCTTGAGTACCGAGTAAAACGGAACCGTTGGCCACTGTAGAAGATCTACCCTCAATCCTGCATGCTGGTTTCAGCTTTGGGGCTCCGTGCAGCTCCCCATAGCCCTTGGGAGGTGCTGACACTTTCAGTGCAAGGAAAGTCTTCCTTGCAAGATTGACAGATAGGGCCTCCATGGGAACTACTAAATGGTCCTATTTTTTGCTGAATTGATTTGCAAACACAACCAAAACATTACCAATAATGGCTTGAGTCAGCCTTCAAAGTGGCCTATTGATTTTGAAGGCCTCAGAGCAGACTATTCTTCCCAGAAAAAAACATCCATATCCCAGATATTTCACCTTAAATAATCCAATACCAGAGCTAATGGGACTTCCCCACCAACAATGAGACTATAAGTACGCTTTGGTTTTCCTATAAATCCTCAAGATGGATTTTTTTTGGGGGGTGGGTTCTTATTGCCTTAATTCAGAATTGTATTGACTGCTCTCCCCCTGCATCCTGGGCTGTTACTAAGCAACAGAGGTGGGTTTTTTTTTTTTCCCTGTCATTCTGTACTGGGCAGAACAGCAAAGTGAGGTGGAGTGGAGGCTGCGGGTTCCAGAAGCTCCTTATGCACTAATGTTGTTATTGCTACCCATGGTGTTAGTCCACCACAGATCCCATACCATACTTTTTACAATTTTTTCCATAAGACTTGACTTTGGGCAACATAAAAAGGAAATCTATCTTGGGTTTCTTGAGCCCATCAAGTTTCCAGTCACTTAACGGCCACCTTATGCCTGTATTATTTGGTAGTGTGTGGGGCTAAAAATATAATATTCTCCAAGAACTTGGAAATGAGGCTTTTCCCCAAGAATTAAACTGAAAAATTTCACAGACAATGGCTGTAACTAATTTGGTAAATGTGCTACAAGTAGTCTGGGAACACCACAAAATTCCCTTAGGGCATCTGGACATTATCACAGCCGAGCGCTAGAGACTGCCCATACCTGTTCTTTGCACCACTGTACACACACCTAGTCCCACTGGTCGCTTGAAATCAGTCTTGGTGGGTATATTTATACCATGGAACTTGGCAAATACTCTGAATCAGGGTTTGTTTTGTTTGTGTTGTTTCTGTTGTTGTTTTTTTTTTTTTTTTTTACTAGAGAAAAAGCATTTACTAGTCCACCATTGAATAGGCCTAACCAGTTGAGTGTGACCATGTCATAGAAAGGACTGTATAAACAGCCCAGGATTGAAACAGGAGCCCTGAGACTTGATCTTCTTCTATAATAGCACAAGGCCCAGCCCTAGGAGACATGTGACCCCATTCCAGTGTCAGGGGTGTCCTGTGTGTTGTTTGGCTTCAAGCTCCCCCTGGAACCTTCTGAATGTAATTTAGCTTCCCAAACTTTGGATTGTAATGCTGGCCAGTTCTCTTTCTCATCATGCATTAGTAAATCAGCATTCCAGGCTTACATATTCATCATGGGAGCATGATGTAGTAGTTACTGGCTCAGGTGTTAAAGGAGTCACATCCTGAGTTTGGACCTTAGCCCTGCTACCTTCCAGCAGTGTAATCTGGAGCACGTTGCTGTTAGTGTCCTCACCTTCGTCCTTCTCCCTGATTGAGATCCAGCTCAGGTCTTCCCATCTCCACAGAGCTTTTATCTACTCTAGCGTGCACTGATCATGTCCTTCTCTAAACCATTTATTTTGTCTTATTTCTAGTCTTCTCTCCACCAACTAAGTTTTATGATGCTTGAAGACAAGGACAGTGCTTTATATGACTCCTTTATTCCCAGAAAGACCTGTCCCTGTACTGTCCACATGGCAAGTGCCTACTACAAGTTCATTGAGAGTTAGTTAATTAATACAGATTCTTGGGGACATTCCAGGTGGGCTATAAGGCGAGTTTTGCACCAAACAATTAAAAGTGTCTAGCCCCCCACTGCCCACTCTGTGCTCTTCCCTTATTTCTTATCTTAGTGGGTGTTCTTGTCTCAAGGACATTAATCCAACCTTATCAGTTAGGTGCTTTTGGATACAAAGAATAGAGGATTCCAAGGCACAGTTGGCTTCAACAATAAGCAAGTCCAGAGGCAATATAATCTGAAGGTGGATACAGATCAACAGCCAGGTGATACAGTCCTTAGAGACCTAGGAACCTTCCATTCTACCATTTAACCATCTTTGATGCTGGCCTGTCTTTTGGATGATAGGAAGATAGCATAGCAATCTCAGGCACTTATGGCAAAGTCCACAGGAAGAAGAGTTACCATCTCTCTCTGGGTTTCCTTCGTAGGAGAGCATAAACCTTCCTGGCACACCTCCTCCTCCACTGCACACAGGCTTTCCCTTGTGTCTCACTGGCCCAGAGAGGACCACATACCCCTTACTTCAGCAATCACTGGGCACAAATGATCCTCTCACCAAACATCATTACTGCTCCTCCAGGTTCTGCTGACTCCCCCATCAAAATGGGGGAGTAACTTTTCCCTTTTTTATAAACCTGATAAATTAGTACAAAAATTCCTTTAAATTTTTAGTGAAAGGAATTGCAGCAGAGGCGATCAGTGCCCTGCCAATATTCCTCGGACTTTATTATTATGATATGCAACAACCAACTCCAAACCCAAATGTTTGTATCTCTGAGCTTGAGGCCTTTATTCAGAACCTGGGAAAGCAGCTTTGTTCCCAGGAAGCAGGCCAGAAGTGCGAGGGTCTTATCATCCCAGCCCCCAGAAGTCCTCAATCCGCGATTCTCTGAGACCGTGTATAAACACCAGCTCCCTCACACCTGGAGTTGGGGAAGAGGAGGAGAGATAACCCTGAGGTGTGTGTGTGTGTGTTTTTTTTAAAGATTTTATTTATTTATTTGACACAGAGAGAGAAATCGCAAGTAGGCAGAGAGGCAGGCAGAGAGAGAGGAGGAAGCAGGCTCCCTGTGGAGCAGAGAGCCCGATGAGGGGCTCGATCCCAGGACCCTGAGATCATGACCTGAGCCGAAGGCAGCGGCTTCATCCACTGAGCCACCCAGGCGCCCCTGAGGTGTGTGTTTTATGCTGTTTCCCAGATTTCCCCATTTGTTTAAACTTCAGGCACCCTCTGGCTCACCCTCTGGCCCTACCTCCCCAGAATCCCTCACCTTCTGGAATCCTCATCTTGGGATTTGCTTTTGAAGGAACATGAGCTAAGACTTCCAGTTAAATCTACATCCTTGTCTCCCCTTGTAGCCCAGACATGAGGGAACTAAACGATCTGGAAGACAGACACCAAGTTTGTGTTCCAAACATCCTCTCTGCCCATCCCATGTGGAAGTGCCCAGTACCTAGAATACGCTTCTTGTGCATTGGCTCCTTCTCCTCCTTCTTGTCCCCAGAATCACATTCTCAGTAGAAGCAGAACTAGAAACAGAGCAAGATGACCTCTCATTTGTAATTCAGGCTTTCAATTTCTCTTTGATTACCTAAGGAGACTTATTGTCATGTAATTTAGGAGAGATTCTCTCTCACAAATGAAAAAAATGGAGGGGCAAAGTTCAGAAGTGGGGCAAAGAAAAGGAAAAGACAAAGGAAAGGCAAAGACCTCAAAATATTATCTGCAAAAGGCCTTGGTCATTCTGAGGGGGTTTCAGCCATTAAAGGGGATGCTGAACTAATGGGTGTAGATTACAGAAAGCATGGTTTTTCTTATCTTTTTGATGGAGGAGATGTCAGTATGACTGTCCTTAAGAAGTCCTGGTACTGTAATTATACTAAAGAACCAAGTGATATTTAACTCAGGCTGCAGCTAACCCTGTTCCCTGCATGGATCACCTCTCCCAGGTCATAGCCTTACCTGGGACAATCCTGACAGAGGCCTCAGTCCCTTGTCCTGAAGGTTGGGAGCCAAGTGCATTTCAGAATGTAGAACGTATTTTAGAAAGCTGGATTTGGTGCACATCCCATATCTTACAATGCCCCCAGGAGGCTTTGGGACCTCTCCTAGTCCATGGCATTCATATTTTTGCAGCGGTGTGTATGTATATTCACACCAAGTGAGATCAATAAAGGTTATAAATAGCCTCCCCTTGGTGCAGGTCAGATATTTCTAGCAAATGAGATAAGTCTGATCAGATTTTGCTGCTATTTAGATTACAACTAACTTTTGGTTTTCAGAGATTTTCCAATCTTGACATTGTGGCTAAGGCATTAAGGAACAATAGAGGCATGTTTTCATACCAATACATTAACATTTCAAAAAGTAAGTGAATCCTGGTTCTCATCCTATGTGAAGCCTCACCAGTACCCAATTGTGAGAGCCCAGGTAGAGCTAGAGAAGGCCCCAGACCCCCAACGCCTGGGCTAAGCTAGAGTCCTAGGACCACATATGTTATATATCATACAGTTGAGTTGAGGGGATCCTCTGTGAAGCTAGACACTGCTGAAACCCCAGGAGCTGGCCAGCAAGAAGGTGGCCAAAGCAGTCCTCAAAGAGCCGTATCAAGTGTCATATCTTAGAGACAGGTATGGGGATGGCTTGGTCAAGGCTTAGGCTAGGAACAAGGAGAGGGTAGGAGGACAAGACATTCCTATTTGGCACTGGCATAGCACTGTAGGCAAGTCAGCTGGACAGATAAACAATGGCTGAGATGGACTTACCTTCAAAGGCTCCGGTGACAAGGTGCACTCATTGCCTGGACACAGAGGCTCTGATCCTCCCCCGTGTGAAAGGATTAGGTCATCAGATTGGTGAGGGAAGGTTGGGCCTCAGGGGATGGCAAGAGTAGTTTCTTTCCTCTAACCACTTAGTGGCATATCTAGAAGGTGTGTTTTTGATCATGCTGCAATATCTTATCCATCAATTATTAAAAAGCTAAGTGACTTTGGTCTTCTCTTCCCAGCAGAGTATAATTCATAAGGTAGACAACTTGGATTTGATTGTTTCACATCTAAGACTCAAACCTTAGCTCTCAAACCTTTGTTTGGATCCGAGCACAGGGCACACAGTGGAACAGAGATACAAATAAGGTTAACATGTGGACAGGGCCATGTCACCTGCCCATCCCCAAGCAACTCATTGACATGGGGCCCAAGAACCTCCTGACAGAACGACTTGAACAATGGCAATAATCAGAGTTCTGACACATAAATAAGACATGTTTTGTGAACTGAAGGCCAATCCCATGAGGACATACCCACAAGGCCAGAGAAGCATCAGGCATGTTGCAGTCATCACAACATAACCGTACAAGATCAGGTATTATTCTAGGCATTTTACATAAATTAACTCACTTAATCCTAACAGCCTCATGGGGAAGCATAGTTTATGTTTTGTGTCCCACATCATGGCCCCTCATCTCACCCGTGATTTCAATCCAGCTGCAATGGGAAGCTTCCTTCTAGGACAGGGCCCCCAGGCGTGTGCTCACAGCTTGCCTCTTGAACTCACAGACTCACTGAAGCTGCAGAAGCCAGCTCAGTCCTCTGAAGGGCAGGGCAGGTAACCCCTGGTGCCTGACCCCACTCTAGGCAGCTCTCCATCAAGCAGGGCTGGGAGCTATGAGTAAGTGCTCTTGCCACTTTCCATCTCAAGGTCAATCCTGGGGGCCTCTGCACACTTCTCAGAGGTCCCACGACAGCTGGGCTCCTCCTGCAGCAGTACTGACCTTGGTAAGGTGCCTTAGTGCTGGTGCTCCCCTCCTTCCCTACTACTTTCCCTGCTCTCTCACTTCTGTTTCCTGGGGTCACTTTCCAAATATACAACCTGCACCCAAGTCCTGGTCTTATCTCTGCTTGCCAGAGACCCAAACCATCTATTATTACATAGATCTTTTTATTTTACAGATAACTGGTCCACAATGAATATTTGCTATTGACCAAGTAAGTTAATGAATATGAGGTTGAGGTGGGAGAAGGGTTTGAGCCAAATATCAAAAAGGGAAGGTAGGGTCATCAGTGGGGAGGAACAGAAGGAAGATGCCTCACCAAGTGGTTTGTGCCCCTGGGACTGAGGGTGTTCTGACATCACTGTGCAGACATTTGTACAGACCTCAAAGCAGAATGGATGTGGCTTGTAGGAGAGATTACACTTGCCTCCTACTGAAACCTGAGGCTCCTCGGGGCCCAAGTAGCCTTGCCAAACTTGCCCCATTACAGATTGCAGTCAAGAGGAGCTCATCCTCTTGTGCCCTCACAGTAAACTGCAGAAACCTCTTCCTGAAGACCTCACCTGGATGAGGGCCAGCAGTCCCAGAGGGTATCTGGCTTGTTGGGAAGTTGTGGCAGACTCGGGGGACATGTAGCAGCAGGTGGCTCAGTCTGAAAGATGGGAGAAGAGTGGGGGGGCCCCCAATGCTGTCAAGAAGGACTTCAGGAGACTGCCCACTAGCAGCCCTGCAACCCAAGCTGGAGTTTCTCAGCATGGCCAGCAGCCCCCATAGCAAGCTTGGGTTAGGCAAGGGATGGTGACAATACAGTGGCCACCAGTAAGCTCTTCTGACTCAGTAGCCCACATACACTGTTCTTGGAGAATTCCAGAAGTACCTTGACATGGAGTTTGCAAAATACTGGAGTTCCTATGAACAATTAATGTGACATAATTTGTCCCTGTGAATGGTGAGGCTTAGAAACAGCTGGTTACAGTGTTATATCCTAGAGATATATGCCTAGAGTTCCTCATCCAGCCTCACTCAATGATGTGTGACCACAGTTTCTGAAGACAGGCTGCCTAATCTGGAATTCAGCTTGGCTACCTACTAGCTGTGTACCTAGGACATGTCAATAATGCATTTGCCTTTTTTGTAAAGTCGGTACAATACTAGTAATTGCCAGGCGATCTATCAGGAAGAGTAAATGAGATTCTGCATTTATACCACTTAGCACATAGAGTGACTGCTCAAAACCCGTTAGAAAACATTATTACCATCAGCATCCTGACCCTGCCCAGAGCAGCTGTGAATATTGATCATTTTATTTGGCTATCCTGTTACCTGAACCCCTGTTGTATTTGGAGAGTTCCCCACTTTATGAGCCTTCATGGTCTTCGGTGTCAACTTGCCATTGTTGATGCTGACAATGACAGGAACTGGCATTCCCAGCAGCCTTTGCAGCCAGGGCACAGGCCATCTCCAGGACCCACCAACCCTGTGCCCATGCTGGTCTTTGACCCAGAAGCTGGAAGCAGGAATAGAGGACTTCTTTCTCTCCCTGTGCTGCAAGTTCAAGTTTATAGCATGGCGGTGGTAGCAATGCCACCAAGGGTTCAATGGCCACAGGAGTGGAAGCTTCACTAGACCCCTTTTGTCAAACGACTTTGAGCATTGCTCCAGGCTGATATCCTCCAGTTCTGTCAACTGTCTATTGATTTTCTAGGTACCCAGTGTCCTTTTCATCAGACTCTCTTCTGCCTCAACCAGTAAAATTTGCTTCTGAAGCCTCTAACTAGGAACCGTGACTGATACGACCACATGGAATGTGGAACCAAGCCATGGCTTGGAGCTCACAAGGTCTCTCCCTATGAGTGCCTCCTAAAGTCACCTGTAGTCCTGTATTTCTAAATCTGAGACCAATGCAAGCCATGACTCATGAGGCCCTCATAGTTTCTTGCCTGCATTACCATGAACACCACCCCCAGTCCATGCTAGTCAGAGCAACACTGATAGAACACGTGTTGTATCCACCACCTCCTTTGTTGGCTCCTCCGAGTCTTCAAAACACTAAGGGCTTGTGATACATCTGTGCTATGTGCTGACCGCTTCTCAGTTGCATCTCCTTTCCCCATCCAGCCTCTGTCCCCAATACATAAACACCCACTGTACAGATAAACCATGCCCCATTGTTTGTAGCTCAAAGGACATGCCCAATCTACTCATCCTTTGTCCATCAAGACTTAGTTCAGAGGTCACAACCTCCAGGAACATTCCTCTTCTTCATATGGACTAGGTATTATAATCCTCTGAGCATGCATCTATTCTCAGATATTTTCCTAACTCTTTGACAATGGTCTGTGTCTTTGCAAGCCTATATTGTGATTTCCTGATGACAGGGGTATGTCTTTTATATCTACTTCCCCAGCAACTAGATAAAGGCAAGAGTTTGGTCAATGTCTGCTGCTTTACTGAAGGAGCAATGTTATACTGATCCCCTTCCTACCTCAGAGCCCCTCGGTCTTTTGTTAAGACCTCTTTCTGACTCTTTATGCTGTTGTGCAGTGCCCAATTGTTACTGGTGATCATGTCTTGTCCATGTTGGGCATTATACCCTGGGATCATATATGTAGTGCTTGTGAACTTGGTTTAATCTGAGCCAACAAAGTGAGGTGGAATCTTATGTAAGTTTGTGCTTACCACACAGCAGAATTGTTGAAAGCCTGTCCAAACCCTTTTGGGGATTCTCCCACTCTTTTTCTTCCTTACCTAAGTGAGCCCTGCCAGCCCCTACCCACAAAGACTCCTTAGCACATGAGCCTGGGATATTCTGACTGTCTTCAGACTTAGAGAGAGTGGGACCAAACTGCCAGAATGCCCAAGAGGAGCCAGTGTATGACAGGACTGGAAGGGACAAATACAGGTGGCCCTGAGCCAGAGACCCAGAGCTCTGCCCTCTTCCTGACTTAGTGGGATCCAGTCTACTCAGCGATTTTTTCTAAAGTTTCCTGAATATGTCCAGGGCCTTTTAGAGATATATCCAGCTCTGCCATCCCCATGGAAATCAAAGAACTCCACATAGCAACCTAAAAGTGATATGTGTTTAGTAGAAGTGTAGATGTGTGTAGACTCATTTATGTCTGTTCTCTAGGATCTTTGTTTCAAAGAAGCCTAAGACAGAACTACCTGCCTGCTCCTCTTCTTACCCTTCCTCCCTACCTAATTGCATCTTGTGTCACCTCGAGTGCAGCCTGGTGGGCCCCAGAAATATTGTTCCAGCCTCCAGTTCATTCCACCCCAACTGCAGTTCTATTTTTTATCCCCTTCCCTTTCTCCTTCTAGCCTCTTCTGTTGGCAGTGAAGTGAGACAGACTTGGGTCCCCCACATCATTACCTTCAACTTCAGCACATTCATAGGTGAAATGGGGCCAATAGCATCTATTTTGAAAAGTTGGTAATGAGATAACCATGCTAGTGCTCTAAAAGATGTTCCCTAAATGTCAGTCCTTCTTGACTCCGGCCCTGGCAGCCTAAGGCTCACAGTACTGAGAGCCATTCCTGGCTGTAGCCCAGGAAGAGGCAGCACTAGTATGTAAGAGAGGAGGGAGAGAGGAGCCAGTAGAGTGGTGAGGATGCCAGGGATGAGAAATGATTAAGTTGTTTTATAGCGGTGGATGATGCGCCCAGGCTTGGAGGAGTGGTCCCTGGGCCACACCTGTCATAAAGCATCAGGAAACATCCAGCAGCCAATTCCTTTGTCTCTGAATGTTCAAGTCATGAACACAACCAATACTGGGCTCTGGGTGTTGCAGCAACCTTCATCCTGAGCTTACTGAGGGACCACGAACAAAACAGGTTGCCAGCCAACTCCTGCAGATGGGCCATGCTGCTCCCTCCTTGAGACATCCAATTGCATTCTGGCTGCCAAGGGCCAAAACTATGCACCCATTAGTAATATCTCCATCTCTATGCTGATTTTTGCATAAGAGGGTAGTAGAGCCTAATTAGAGCCATGGGAGTCTATGTACATGTGGAACTAGATTTCCATCTTCTGAGGTCAGATTCCCTAGAAACAGAGCCTTCCAGCTCCCTAGATGTGTCCATACTTCAATAATGCTTTCCAATTCTAAAATAGTTACTGTGTGTCATCTAAACCCTACAAAATCATTCTGTGAAGTGGAGAGAAGAAGAATGCTTTTCCTCATTTGTAAAAGGAGAGAACAAGCCTCAGAAAGAGCAAGTGGTGTGCGCCTGGATGGTTCAGGCATTAAGCGTCTGCTTTGGCTGAGGTCATGATCCCAGGGTCCTGGGACAGAGCCATGCATCAGGCTCCCTGCTCAGCAGGGAGCCTTCTTCTCCCTCTTCCACTCCCCCTGCTTGTGTTACCTCTCTCAATGTGTCTCTCTCTGTCAAATAAATAAATAAAATCTTAAGAAGAGAGAAAGAAAGAAAGAAAGAAAGAAAGAAAGAAAGAAAGAAAGAAAGAAAGAAAGAAAGAACAGACGGACAAGCAAGTGGCATTCAGCTAGTAAACCTAAGCTCCAGGCTCTTTAAGACTCTAAGTGCTCATAGGCAATGATTTAAATTTCCACCACCAGGTCTCTCCCACCCCTTGAACACTTAAATGGTCCTGCTTCTCTGATATCCTGCACACAGAGTTCTCAGTTTGCTTATCAGTCCCTCAACCTAGACTGACACTTTCACAGAGTTCTCAGTTTGCTTATCAGTCCCTCAACCTAGACTGACACTTTATCTAGCTCATCTTTATAGCACCAGATGTCTAGTATACTGCTTTCCACATGAACTCCATCACCTAGAAGCAATGGTAAATGAGGCTGGAGAGTGAGCCAGAAGAGGCCATATGTGACCTTGAATGCCAGGCACAGGTAACTACATGTAATCCTAGACTGGAGATACAGAAGATCTTAGATGGAGCTGTAGCATAATCAGATTTGCATAACAGAATGGGCGTGGGTCTGTGTGGAACACCGCAGGAAGGGGTCTCCCATCACTATTTTACAATATGACAATACCTTAAACAGGAAAGAGTTTTCACTGAGGAAACTGCATTCTTGTAGAGGAGATTGCAGAGGGGAAAGGAGGCTAGATCCAGAATTTTCTACCTAGGATTCAAGACCATCCATGAATGATCATTTCCCCATCCCTTCCAGCCTTATGTACTCTGCTTCCTGTTTTGAACTCGTCATTTCAAGCTACTTACAATTCCTGAGACGCTAATGCTTATTCCAGACACCACACTCTGTGCCCATGCTATTTTCTCTGCCTGCAATGCCTTCCATTCTCTTCCATTCTCATCTCCTTGGGAAATCCCTATCCGGTGTCAGTATTAGGGCAAATTCTAGGTCTCTTCCTGTCAGTCCACTCCCTAACTGACCGCTGATGAGCTTCCATCAGTTTTGAGGACATTTTTTGGGACCAGAGGTGGAGGTTCTGGTGTAACCAGGGCAGGCCAAAGCGCTAAGCTTTGGAAGCCCAGAATGACCAGCTGCTCCAACTGTCCAGAGTTTAACTGGGAGATTGTTCAACACAGGAAAAAAAGATGAAATGGAGGTTTCCACAAGTTTCTTTTGTTAGACTATGAAGACAGATACCCAGGGAGTTCATGTGCCCTCTGTTCTTATCCTCTCGGGGGGGAAGCTGGCACCTTCTTGAGAGGCAGAGTAAAGGAGATGGTGCCAAGTCACACTCCCATCAGTAGTATTTGAGAGCATCAGGTGCTCTATATCTTCGCCAACTCTTGATGTTTTCTGGATTGTGTGTGTGTGTTTTGCTTGTCCCTTGAACCCCTCATCACTTCTACACTTCCATCCCTGGAGCACGTATGGACTGTCATCCCTGCAGGAACTCTGGGAACTGCAGCTTTCTCCATTATGTTACACTTTGGTGATAGCTTAGTGTCTCAGCACCCTTCGTAGACTGGCATTCTGGTCTAACGTGCCCAGTGAACCACCCTTCCTTACCCAGCTCTAGAAAGCACTCACAGATGTAGCCAAATTACATTCCCATTGGGCTAGTTCTAATTCTCTACCTCTCAAGAAAGCACATCAGTGCAAGTAACAGTGGGGTTTTCATAGGAATTCCATCTGTACTGCATTTTTAGTGAAGCTTTTATAAGCTTCAGTTCCTTAATAATTACTAGTAGCAACTTTCTTGGTCACACCTCACTGACACCACAGGTTTGCCAACAACCAGCTGTGTGATCCTAAACAATTTCCTTCCCCTAGCACCACACTCAGATCTTGACACGTAAGTGGAGCCCGTACTCCAATTCCCTAGCCTTGGTACCCACTCCTCCCCTTGCTTTGGAATATCTTCCTCAGGGCATTCCTAAGAACACTTAGGTACTTGAAATCATCCCGGGCTGATAGTACTATTTCAGCAGGGTATCCTGGGCACAGACTGGGATCCATGCGAGATCCATCCCCATTTCTCTTTCAGAACGTTCTCTGACCTTCATTCCTAATGGATAATGTTGACTTAATGCCCCGAGGGGCTTTGGGGCTCATGCTTATGAGGTTGTTCTGACAAACAGACTGCCCCCATTGGCTGCTGTGGTATTTTTGTTAAGGGATTGCATGAGACTGGGCTGCCAGAATGGAGCTGGTATGCTGATTTGGTGACTCTCACATCACACACAGGATGAGTTCAGGGCTCTGGACTTACAATAGTTTACCATTAACTCTTGGCCCTGAGCCCTGTGCATGTGGCCCTGGGTTGGCTCTCACTCGACTGTTCTGACCACAGTGCCACGTCCAGTCTATAGTTCCTGAGGGCAACAGGGATATTTTACTCTGTGAAGCCCCTGCTGTGGGCATGCAGGACAGTTACTCCATTCCCTCTGCAGACTCTGCTCCTTCTAGAGTTGGCTGCAGTCATCTCCTCCAAGATTTTCAAGAGGAAATTTTTCCTGTGAACAGCAGTGTTAGCTCATACCTGAGAGTTCCAGCCCACCTTCCCAACAGCCTGCCCTATGGAGTTTGAACTTATCTCTCCAGCTCTCACAATTGCATAACCAACTGCTGACAATAAATTTCTTAATATATACATATCCTACTGATTCTGTTTCTCTGGTTAAGCCTGACAGACACAGTGGTCATCATAAGTGAAGCACAGTCACAATCTTTGCGAGAGTCATTGGAAGCCATTATTCATAAGCGGTGCAGAAACGATGGAGCGCCATGAGTAATGATAAGGCCAGCATTAAATAGAGGGCATTAGGGAACCACAGAGGCAAGAAGATGTATTTGGTTTCAACACAAAGAATTTCCAAGGAGCCATGACACTATGTGTGTTGCTGTATTTTTCTCATAGCAGGAGATATTAAATTACCCAGGTGTATTTCACAGTAAAGAACATGAAAGGATGTTTCATGGCCCAAAAAAGAAAGACACAATGCTTAGAGTCCACAAAGAATATTCGCATGACAGGACAACAAATACATATGTGCCTCTTCTCTACTCATTATTCTAAATCTTCACCAAGAAATTACTATGCCTTACCTGGGCCCATGAATTTTATAATATACCTATTAGAAAATTATTGTATTTTCTACTTATAGTTTTATTATTTAACATTTATTAAATTAATTTAAATTATGATTTCTTAGTATTGTTTCAAATTATTTATATATACAGGGACCCTCAAAAAACTATTTTCCCAGAACTCACATGCCGTAAGGGTGATCACACCTTCTACTTTTGCACCTGTTTCCCCATTGGTAATGAGTAATTTGAGTGGTTATTCTCCAGCGTTCTTCCCAGCTCTAATATTCTGATTCTTTTCCCAAGGAATTCAAAGCACCTTTCATGTAGAGTTAGGACAAATCTTAGCCCAGGTGGGGTTTTAAGCTTGGCTTAAAGAAAATTCTCCTTCACTTGTCCACTTGGAACCTCTTGCTCCATTCAGAGAGAAGACTCCACCACTCCATTCTCAGAGAAAGGACATCCTCCTCAGGATATCTCCCACCTGGACTCTCACAGCAGAGAAATAACTCAAGCCAAGTGGGGGTTGTGTTAGAGCACCAGGCTCACATCTTCATTCCCTCCTACAGTGGCACTTAGCCAGGAGGCCTCACAAGCAAATTCTGTCTGGTCCCCCTCTGCCGGCTGGACATAGTCACACTGCCTAGTCTTAACCTTAAATCAGTGTAAACCACTGCTGCCAGCGTTTCCATTCATGATGCTTTGACCCCTGTCTAGCCCATACACTTGTGCATGGATGAGTCCGTAGTGAAAAGATGCTGGACAAGAAGTGAAGGGCCCAGATTTGGCTTTCCCAACAGTTATGTGAAACTGAGAAGACTCTTTCTCTCTGGACCTCAGTTTTTTTAATCTATAAAATGGGTGAGTTCAAGTAAAGCACTAAGGCTGCTTTCAGTTCTCACAAGCTGTATTTTCTTTTAATATGTAAAAGGAATTTGAAGGGAAAGTACAAATAATAATGTAACACTCATCACATTCCTTCCACTCGAGAGACATACATATGTATGTGTGTGTGTGTATATATACATATATATATATGCACATGCCTATGTCTCATGTGTGCATGTATAGTTTTTAATTTGTGTATGTAATATATTTATTCTCCTTTTAAAAAAAAAAAAAATGAAGAGCTCAAACATTATACAATGCTTTTGATGCTTAGGCAGACTTTCGAATTGGCAGTCCTGAAATGGCAGTCCTTGGTCCTGGTGGGTTCACAGACATGTTTGGTTTGGCCAACAATGTTTTTAAAAATGTGAATGCTGATGTCTTCAGATGGGACATGCATGTCCTGGTTCCATTATAGTTCTGTCCCCCCAACTCCCTATTCACCACACTTCACTCACAGTTACATATCCCACCAGGCCACCAAAGGTGTTTGGGTTTGTGAACATTGGTTGATTGTGCCTACCTGAGAACAGAAATAATAGGAGTGTTTCCTGTCCTGTCCCATTTCACCTCCACCCTATCTCCCAAGAGCTATCACACTGGCAGCTAGGCCGCTAAGAAGTCTGTCCTTTCTGCCGTGGACTAATTGAATCCTGATACACACAGGGAGAACTTGGGCTTGGAATGAACAGACTTGGGCCCAGATTCCACCTCCACCCTTGGCTTCTTTATCCAGAGCTTTCAATTCTTCATTTACCTTCCAGAGATTTTGCGGTGTTCAGCAAAAGCATCTGGCGCAGAAGAGCACACAGCGGGAGCTCAATAAATGCTAATTCTTTCTTTCATCCTGTTGCAGAGTCAGCACAAAACTCTCTCCAATTTCTTCTCCAGGGAAAAGGTCTCTTGGGCCCACCCAGGCTGGGTTGTGGTGTGCAACTCCTCATTAAGTGATGTGAAGAGCCTGGAAATCGAAACGCTGGAGTAGAAGACAGAGTGGGGTTGCCTGTTTTGTTTCTCTAGCAATCACACATGACCGTAGGGAACAGCATCCTGAAAGAGGACAAATGTGAGTGTGGCATAGGTCAAATGCACCTTCCCTTCCCAAAGTGCCTAAGGCAGCACAGCTTCCGGCAGACCCCCCCCCCCCACTTTTTTTTCCTAATCATGGCAAAGATTCCTCAAAAAAAAAGAAAAATCTCCATAGCCAAGGAAGCCGAAAGAATGTTGGTGCCTGTCCCTAGAAGCCACATTGCTCTATTTTTGGTTCCCAGTAAAGCCCAGTACACTGTAATTAGTATAATAACATGCTCTCTTCCATAAAGAGAGATGACACAGTTGACCCTGGTCCCCATCTGGGCACAGGACGTGTGCTGTGGGCTGTTTTGTCAGCTGTGGACTTGGATTATTTATTGGTACCCTTTCATCTAGTTTGGACTAGGACCAGGCATTTGCAGGAAGATGGGGAAAGAGAAGTGCGGGGTCAACTTGGCCTCCGAGAGAAGAATGGGTAGTTAATGTGGAGTGTGGGAGCATCATGGGTGAGATTAGTAGGAAATTTGGCTCCTGGAATCACTTTTATAAAGACTCAACTGGTCCTGACCTTCTTTGGGAATCAAACCCTTCACCCTCGTCTTCTCACCTGAGGTTCAGTTGACTCATTACAGGCCCTTTACCTGAGCACTTCTAGTCTCGAAAGTTTGACTTGCCCTTGGGGATACCTTCTAGTACACTCCAAAATCTAGTCTCTTGGTAAGATGTCAAATGTATGCTCTTAAGCCAGCCTCCCTGAACACAGCGAAACCCAGTTACTCGTAGATATGCAGTCATGGAGCACTGCACACTGCCTATGAAAAGAAAAGTGAAGACGTGAAGAAGAAAAAGCATCAGGTCAGCTCAGGTATAAAGCTTTCTGAATACCCTGCCTTACAGATAGAACTGTCCAGCCCCCTGAAACTGTCACTTCCTGCTCTCCCTGCCATCATGATTGTCCCTCTGGTTCCAGTCTGTTCCTCTCCTAATCTGGTCTGGATTCTTCCCACAGATGATCCAAGCTTTCTAACATTACATTTACATGTTACAACTCTTTTGGTCCCTGCCTACCCTTGAGTCATTTAGTCTGTAAGCCTCACTGTCATTCTGCTGACCCTGGGGAAAGTAACAAAGAAATCTCTCCCCAAACTTTGCTGCCCTAACTTGTAAAGTGGGGTGATCTCTTAGGCCTCTTCTAGGTCCAGAAATCCTAATCCCAAGGACAGCTTGTCCAACTGTGATATAAGCCTATCAACACTGGATATGTGTGTGTGTGTGTGTGTGTGTGTGTGTGTGTGTGGTGTAAGACATGTGGAGACAGGTATGTATATATACGTAACAGCCATCTTTTGTAAAATCTAGCACAACCTACAATTATAAAGACCTTAGTCATGCAGATTGTAGCACTCAACCTTTATAATAAACTCAATATAGACAGGGTAGATTTTGCTACTCATATCCAGACTTTCTGACTTTGGAGCAGTGCTCTTTCTGTGACTCCACACTGCATTCCCGGTAAGCAGACATGCTGAGAGTGTATGTGTCTCGGAGAGAACAGGTAAATGGGACACTCTTCCCCTGAGTTCTCTGAGCCAGTATAATACTCTGGCATTCAGTGGCTGTGTACTCTTGATCAAGTTACTTAACTTCTCTGACCCTCGTTTTACCCTGGAGGGAATTCATATATCATAATTTAGCTACAGGGATTAAATGAGTTTGTCCATGAAAGTGCTTAGCATAGATCTGGACCATGGAAACTAATAAATAATATTAATATTATTTAGATTAATGTTGATATTAACATGCAAATGATCCCCCAAATGTTTCTTACCATGTATGTTCAGAATGGTTTTAGTTTTTAAAATCTAGTAGCAATACACCATTCCTAATGAAAAGCATGACTCCGAAGTGAGGTTAGATGAGCAAGTTCCAAGAGGACATTTGAGAAAACTAATGGAAGGAAAGGCACCTCCTCTTGTAAACTTCTGTGGTCTTCCAGATTGTAGTAATGCCCATGATTCAAGCATAACTAACGCAGAGCAAATCATGTGCCGATAAACAGAGCTGCCCACAAGGATTAGCTAACAGGTCTCTCTAAAGGAGCACCAATCCCATAAAAGGTCATAAATAAGAATGAACAATAGCAAGAGCCTCAGCTTTCAACACAAGACAAATTTCCTGCATGGAGCTGGCTCTAAGTGCTGAAGGATCCAGCTGGAAATAGCATCAGGCAGAAGCAGGGTCTATAGCCAGGTCAGTCCTAGCCACTTTCCATACTGATGGCCCAGCTCCTTTGCAATCAGGAGGTTTGGGATGAATCCTCTTCCAACTCCCAGATAACCAGATGCTCCTAGGCATGACTCCTGGGGAAAACCTTTCTGGAACCTTGAGTGAGTGAAGCATGTGTCCTCTCATGAGGGGGTCAACTACAAAGTTTCTAAAGTCAGATACAATGGAATCCACCTTTCCAATCAGCCCACAGAAAAAGCCTCACTGCACTGCGTTTACCTTGTATATGACTGTTGAACAAACATTCTCAAACTTCTGGGAGCCTTCTCTCTGAGGTATCTGGTCCTTCCAGACCTTTTCTATCTTTTAGATGTAAATGGGAGTGGAGGTTTAAGCATTTTAGGAAGAAATCCAGGGAGAGACAGAATGGACTCAAGTGATGAGCTCTATCCCAAGACTTGGGAGCCCTGAGTTCTGGTTCTGGCCCAAGTGATCTCTGTAATCTGTGGCTGGGGTTTTCAAGCAAAGCTGACTCTCCACCTGAAGATGGGCTCAGGAGAAATGCCAGCTTCCAAGGTGGAAAGAGACCCTGAAGCCCTTGACACACTGAGGTTCTGCTTTCTTTCCTCTCCTTGGGTTTAGTCTATAAAATGTGGAGCCTGAGCTGGCCTCTCTAGGCCATGCCTTCTTAACAGGAGTGGTTTTGTCCCTGAGGGGCCAAATATTGCTTCAGTGAAAAATGCTTAATCTTTATATATAAAACACAAATATCCATGTAGTATATAATATAAGTGTTAATACTCACAGACTGTCTCACTGTTTGGGTCCACAGCAGGTGGATAAAAGAGGTTGTCCCTCCTTGTAAATTTCCGGGTCTTCTTAAATGCAAGGGGTCAGTGGACACCCTGTTTCTCCAGCCTAACTCTGGTCTTAAGCCAATTCTCTACTCACTTTTTTTTTTTTTTTAATGTGCCCTTGTCATTGAATGCCTTGATGTTCAGCCCTGGAGCGGAGAGTAGGATCTGTCCATGGCACCACCCAGTGGAAACCATCCACCATCAGACAAATGGGTTAGGTCTGGGAAGACTAGTGTCTCCTGCCCAGAACTCTGACAGTGTAACCATTTCTGAAGTACAGTGTTATACTTGGAGTGACCAAATGGTTTATCATCCAAACAAGGACCTTCTGAGAGGAAAGGAGGACTACAAATAAGTACATCTTATTGGAAGACCACAAAAGTACCTGGGACTGTCCCTAGGTAAGTGAGAATGTGTCATCTCCATACTCAAACGTATCTAGGAAAGAGAATCCATAATGTCAGATGGCCCAGTTTGGCCGTGTCCAGGGTCAGTTTGGGTTGCCACATTGACCTGGGGACACCCTTGGCCTTGAGTCAGTGGAAGTCAGAGATGCTAAGTGTGTCTGTACAAAACAGTCCCAGAAAACAGGGAATTATCTGACCCCCAATGCCAGTTACTACTGAGAAATAATGATTGTTATGGTAGGATAATAATAATCATAAATAATGATATAAAACTTGGGATGGCAATCTCAAACATCCCCAATGCCAGCCAGGGACCGAAGGATACACACTCATCCCTAAGACATTCAAATTCAAGCAAGACCCCTATGGCACCAGGTTGTCATCTTTTGCTAAAGGTTTACTGATCAGAAAAGACGTTTATGATATATTATGGGAAAATAAGAGGCCGCTAATCAGTAGGATCCCATTTTACATACAGACATGTATGTATGCTTGTGCATACAAGCATACAGGTATTATCTCTTCATATGTATACACACACATGTATTTGGAGAGATACATACATACATGAATGTACACATGTATATCAGTGTGTGTGTGTGTGTGTGTGTGTGTGCAAAAATTCTGGAAGAATATGCAAAAAGAGTAGATGACCCAAAGCTTGCATGTTTTCTCATTTAGAGTCTTCTAGGGCTATGGGGAAATATTAAGCTTTTTAGCAGATATTGGCAACTGCCTAAGACAGAAGGCCCCTTGGGAAAAGTCTGTGAAAAGAAAGAGGAACAACAACTGTAGGGTCTGGGCCTGTGATTGTCATCACATCTCAAATGACTCTTGCTAACCCTCAATCAGACTTCTGATGGACATAAGTCCACACTGGTGGGCCCAGGCTGCTGACCCACAGGAATTAGGGCAGTGCTGATGGGTGGAGGTGCGGCCTGGGGGGAGCAGGAGGCAATTGGCTGCAAATGTACAAACCATTCCCACTCCCATGTTCTCCTGTGAGGAAAACACGTGCCCTGGCCACCAACACAATCATTTCTGGGCTCCAAAACAGGAAGAAATTCACTAAACACTACATCGCTAGCACAAAGAGCAGAGAATTTTTGCCAAGAGGACGGCCCTGTCCTGACCGGGGCATCAGCTAAGTGGTTAAAGGCAGGACCCACGGTCAGGCACATAAGTTCAGGCAAAGGGGAAGCCTCACCTGCCCCAGGCCTCTTCTGATGGCTCTAAGATCATGGTAAATTAAGCCTATGGCCAGGAAGGGAACACCAGGACTGTCTCTTCATTCATATGGGGGAAGACATCCCAAGGTCATTTATATTGGGCCTCAGCCCTGCAAAATTTCCCCTACATTTCACCCCAATCCTATGAGATAGCTCCCATACATGTACTATTTCATTTCATCCTACCAGTGACCCTAGCAGCAAGCAGTACTGTCCTCATTTTACTAGTGAAAAAACTGAGGCTCCCAGAGTTTAAGCCCCACAGCTAGACAGTACCACAGTCTTTACCTTCCCATGCCCACCTCACCGCACACTTCCAGGGAGCCAGCCGCAGGAGCTGACATGTGTCCTTTGTAGGTGGAGTAGCCATGGCTGCTGGCTTGCCTTGGGGATAATGTCCAAAGATGCAGAGGGCTCTGGAGATACACCTTTGCAGACAGAATGTAGACCGACTGATTTATCAGCTGGGCCACTGACCTAGATCTCAATCAGATATCTTCCTCTCTGGGGCACCTGAGTGGCTCAGTCTGTTGGGCATCTGGCTCTTGATTTTGGCTCAGGTCATGATCTCATGGGTTGTGGGATTGAGCCCCTCATGGGGCTCCACACTCAGTGGGAAATCTGCTGAAGATTCTCTTCCTCTGCCTCTCCCCAACTTGTGCATGCACGTTCTCTCTCTCTTTCTCTCTCTCAGATAAATAAGTAAATCTTTAAAAAGGAAGAAAAAGAAATTTTCCCCTGCAATGCCTAGGAAAGTTAAGTGTAAAAAGAAACAATGGCAGTTGCTTGCAGTGAAAGCTAAGTATGGGGAAAGGGACTCATACCACTTTCTCTGACTCTCAGGTTCTACCCCCAACTTTGTTAAATGATGTATTAGTTATCTATGCTTATATAACATACAACCCCAAACTATGTGGCCTAAAACCTTACCATTAATCCAGCTCATGATACTGTGTCCTGGCAGCTGGGACTGAGCTCAGCTGATGGTCTTTCTGTTCTTGGCTTGGCTCCCTCATGCACCTGCAGTCAGACGTGGGTCAGCTCTTGGTTGGCTTTGCTGACATTCCCCATCTCTCACATTTCTGAAGACGAATACCTGGGCTAACTTAGCTTCTCTGGCCCACTTGGTCTGCCATCCTCCAGCAGGCTGGCCTGGGCTTGTTCACATTACCATACAGGTTTTTAAGAGAGAAAAGCCCAGGAGCGCCTGGGTGGCTCAGTGGGTTAGGGCCTCTGCCTTTAGCTCAGGTCATGATCTCAGGGTCCTGGGATTGAGCCCCGTGTCAGGCTCTCTGCTCAGCGGGGAGCCTGCTTCCTGCCTCTCTGCCCCCTTGTGATCTCTATCTGTCAAACAAAAAAGAGAGAGAGAAAAGCCCAAAAGCCTTTTGAGTCCTAGGCTCAGAACTGGAGTGGTGTCGCTTCTGCCACTTTCGATTGGCTAAAGTAAGTCATAAGGCCAATACAGATGTAAGAAATAGAGCAACAGGCTTTAGTTCCTGATGGGGAGACCTGCAAAGTCATAATGAAAAGAAGCATGGTTATAGAGAGAAGAATAATTTTTGTGATAAATAATATCCACACTGGCTTAACATTAGTCCTACTGGTATCTACTTCATGCTTCCCCCAAATGGTCCTCACTCCTGCCCCACCCTATCCAATTCAGGTTACTTTGAAGAACCATAACCACGTAGATGCTGACACCCATTTTTCACCCATTTTCTGTACTTTGTATCTAATAGACTTCGTCAGTTCTTCTAGAAATTTTCGCCTAGGGAGACAGACCTCTGCATGTACACCCAACTAATGAGGGTGTTCTTCTTAAGTGAGGGACCTAATCTCAGCTGGACCCCAATCCATTTCTCCATGTGCCCATTCTTTTAAATCAGCATGTATTGGGTACCCATGATATGCCTATAGTGTTCTAGGAATATAAGGAAAAAGCTAGAGTCAATTCCTGCTGTCATGGAGTTCATAGTGGATAAACAGACACAAACAAAGAACTGGGGATTGAGTTAGCTGATCTATGACACATGGTAATCACTCAATAAATGTGAGGTATTATTAATTGAAGTGGTATTCTAAGGATTACCTGAAAAACATAATAAAAGGCTTAGCTTGACATCTAGAATGTGGAAGCATTGGATAACTGCTTGCCATTGTTATCTAAAATCATTGATTGCCTCCCAAACTACCAAACCAATTGGGCATTTTTTTTCCCAGCCTTCATCTTATGAGATTGCGTTGGAAACTACTGGTTACTCCCATAATCTTGAATGTCCTGTTCTCTGGGTATCCATTGATACTAAAGTCCTCACATGGCATGGCCAGAATTTGCACCCAAGCAGGCTCATTCACAGCCTGTGTGTTAATTTGCCACCATGCTGAGCACTGATAACAAGAGCAGCTTCTCCAGAGTCAGGAAGTAAAAGCCAAACATCGGAAGACAGACATATTTGGGGGGCGAGGAATGGAACCATAGGAATGTCCCCTCGGAGCAGCAAAGTTACAGAGAGAGGGGAAGTGGGCAGAGCTCTTCCAGCTGTAGGTACCCACAGGGTTATGGAAAAGATGGAAGCCCAATCCTTCCAGAAAAACTTAGGCTCACACAGCTGCCTCAACAGGACCCTGGAGTATTGGAACACCACTCCTTTCCTTCTGCCAAAGATGTTGACCTGGCTTCCAGAGCGGTCTTCAAGGCAAGCCTTGCTGCTTCCCCCAAGGGCCAGGCAATACCAGCTCCTTAAAGAGAGTAAAGAGGTACGTCCAGGCTCTCTGGAAGTACTCACCCAGTGCACGAATTTATCTTCATTGTGATTCGGCAGTTATTTACTGCATTCCCACAGGGCCAGCGTCAGCTGGAGCCAAACCTGGTAATCGTTTCCTGCCTTATCCTCAGCAATTGTGTATTACATTCCAGCTGATGCTACGTACACCGATATAAATTGTTCACCAATAAACACGTCTCTTAAGAGCCTTATTTATCTTTGGGAAGCTTCATGAAATAATCATACAGATTCATCATGCCATATTCTGCCCTTAGACTTTATAGGAGATTCCCCATTAACTTTAATGTGGAAGGTTGTTAGGTGTCTATTTCCCCCTCCCTTAGCATAGATCAAGGTTAGTGCATGGCCAATAAAAGACATATTTTTCAAAAGACCTACTGGATCATTCCTACCCACCTCCTCAGTGACTGCTAGGGAGCCTTGTCCCAGGATGATTTCTCATGTTTTCCCTCCTTCACAACAGAACAACTTCCCCTATAGGCTTTTGACTTCAGCCCCCACTTCCCAGTACATATAGGTCTCATGCTGGGAAAATCTTCCTGCCTTAAAATTATAGCATTCTTTGTTCTCCTTCACCCAATGTCTTTCTCCTCACTGTTTCCAGTGTAAATCTGTTCACACTATTACCACCAAAGTCATGGCCAGCCATCCACAGATGCTCCTGACTCCTGAATGTCCCTCTGCCCTTGGTCTTCCTCCATTTTATACTCATCTAAAAGTTCTGATCCTGCAGACTTCATTCCTCAACTGAATGATGCCGCTCCCAACTTTTTGATTTTCTGCTGGTTGATTGGTTTGTTTTGGAATGGACTCTTATATTAGGGTAAAGTTTAAGCTGCTGTACCAAAATACCTCCAAAAAACTATGACTTTAAGACGATTGTATTTTCTCTCTCACATAAAAGTCCTGAGGCAAGATGTGAGGTAGAAGTTCTGCTCTATGGTCACCTCAAAAACCTCAGGTTTCTCCATCCTTTTACTCCACGGTTCTTGGTTCTGTGGTCAAAGCTAAGTCATCAGCAGGTAGACATAGGTGTTTCAGCTTATGAGCTCTAAAGAAGAAAAATATCTTCTCTTGTGTGGGGGGATCACCCTAGAATTGATACTTCCACTCCCCGTCCTTTAGTCCTCACTTGGTTCCAGAGATGCATCCAGGTGCTTCATGTCCAACGTCAGTTCGGCTACTATATATGAGAAAAGAGGAGAATGGATTTTTGTGGATCTCTCCCACTCTCCTCGCAGTTGTGCTTGGTTCACTTAGGACTGCTCAAAAACATAGATAAAGGAAATCTTTCCTCAGGATAAAATTTGTGTAGGAGGAAGAAAGAAAAACCAAAGAGCTAAGTGATAGACTCTGCCACCATACCTGAGATCTTCCTAAACTAAAACATTTTCTTTAATGTCAACATAAGAAAAGCCCTTAATAGAAAGGGGTCATCCTTGGCTTCTTTTCCACAAGCAGCGTATCTGTTCTCAGCAAATACCATGGGTCCTTCCTCTACTGTGTATTCAGAATCTAACCACTCTTCACCTCCAGTAACAATCAAAACAACCATAACTCTCTCCTGGATTATTTCAATAGCCTGCTAATGGTTGGAATTCGGCCTCCCTATAGTTCTATACTCAACACAGCAGCCAGAGTAATCCCTTAAAACATAAATCAGAACTTGTCATTTCTCAGCTCAACATCCTCCAATGACTTCCATCTCAAATCAGGAGTAAAAGCCAAAATATTTACAATAACCTACAAGGCCTATATCTGATCTTGTCTCTAACCAGTCTCCCCCTTGTTTCCCATCACTTAACACCATTGTTCTGCAACTCATTTCCTCCAAATATGCTCTAGCTGCATTGGTCTCCTTGCTGTTTTTAAAACATGCAACCACAACTTGCCTCAGGACTTTGCATTGGCTGTTCCCTCTGGCTGGAATGCTCTATCCTAGAAAACCTATATGGCTCCCTCCCTCATCTCCTCCTTGTCCAATGTCACCCTCTCAGTGAGATCTTCCCTGACTCACCCACGCAAAGTAGCCACCCCATACCCAGCTGTGTGCTGATAAAAGTTTAACAAGTTTAACTCCAGCTGCCCCTGAATTGTAGCATTTTATGTGTGTGATGTAAATACTTCCACCATGGCCAATTTCCAGCTGTAAACAAACATGAGGTCACTGAACAGGGGCTGAGAGGGATGCACACAGTTTTCAAGAGCTGGTGCAAGATGGTGGCAGGACACCATTGCCCACACTTCCCCAGCCTTCTCTGTCCCTTTACCCTACGTGGTTTCTTGTCCCTGTAGTATGATATATTATTCATTCACTCACTTGCTTATTAATAGTGTGTGTGTGGGCCCCAGTAAAATTTGAGCTGGATGAGGGCAGAGACTATACCTTTACTGTCATAGCTCTACCATCCAGAATATCTTAGGCACTCAGCAATATTTTTTTTGCCATGAATGAATAATGAAGGAAGGATATAGCAGAGGACACGGGCAACTCCCACAAAAGAAAACACACTCTCCTCAATGTATGGGGAAATGCTCCTTCCCATTTGTACTGTCTAAATTAGTGCCTACCGTTGGGAGAGGGAGGACTGCTATCCAGAGAGCATGGAACAATAATTCCTTAATTGAAACAACTGGAGGAGTTGGCTAGAGAACGTGCACACTAGAAGAGCCTGGAAAAGAATCAAATCTGGCAGGAGCCAGGGGCAGGCAGGGAAATCCTCCCCGGGTTTAAGAATCATGGAAAACAGATTCAGGATTAACATGGGTAATGTAAAGACGTCCTAGAAAGTCAAGGCCAGCAGGGTAGGATGAATTAGTTAAGTTTTCCTGGACAAAAGGGTCAGATAAAAGGAAGACACTAAAAATTCAAGAAATGCAATTGAAGTAGATGTGGGGCACTGTGTCTTAGCTATAAAAATTAATAATACAACTTTTAATGGTAACAGGCAATGTGAGTAAAGTTGAACAGGAAATGGTAGCATCATGCATAGCTGGTAACCTTGCAAATTGGTTCAAACCTTTTGGAAAATAAAATGTATTAAGGAAAAGGAGAAAATGTTCATAACTTTCAGCCCAGTAAGCCAAGTACCTGTATTTCACCCAGAGGAAGAATTTAATAGAAGAAACCAACTACTAATACAAAGATGTTCTCACAGCAGTCACCATCATAGCCAAAGTCAAAAATGATCTAAACGTTCATTAATAAGAAATGACTAAATAAATGATGGTCTAGTAACGCAGGGGAATATTTGTCATAAAGCTCTAAAGAATAATTATGAAATCGTATAGCAACCCTAATGATGCTTACGACATAATGTTGAGTGAAGACCAGACTACACTTGGTTGACTAGTGGTTGCAAATCTTTAAAACTATATTTGCAATGTGGCTAAGTCTGAAGGAAATGTGCGAAAATGATGATGCTGGTGGAAAGGCGAATTTTTTTTCTTTTCTAAAATTGACTTTATTTAATTACTAAAGCTTTAATAGCAATAAGCTTTTGAAAACAGATAATTATTTTTACACAAAAATGGAGGGTTGACATGTGGAGAAAAGACACCCCTTCTCTTGGTGGCTGGTCAGCTCGATGAAATCCACCAGCACTGGGAAACGCCAAAGGACATGGGGACGCAAGCCCTCTGCACAGACTACCACCCAGCCTGGCCACAGTGAGCACCCCATCTGTTCCACCTACTGGGTCTGGGGCAGAAATCTGTGGTGATACTGGGTTTGGATGGCCCTTTGGGTTTAGAGCAGTCATAGCGCATTTCCTGACTATCAAAAAGGAGAGAAGCTTGAGACAATGAACTTCATGAGACACTTCCCGCCTTGCAGGTTCAGCAGTGAGGAGCCCCAGAGTCTCGGCGGCCAGGGTGGGAAGACCCAGCCTTCTTTAGCAGCTCAGGAACCTTCTACTTCTGTATCCTCTTCTGCCTGAGGGGAGCTGGGAGCTTCTAGTAATTATTCCATTAATCTCTGAGCCACCATTACCTTGCTCCCAGAACCATCCGAGTGCAAGAGTCAAAGGGACATAATTTGTTTCCTTTCGCAACTTGTCTTTTTTAACAGCTCACTTTTCCAAGCACTTCCCCATGGCACGATGGGAGCCAAGGATTCTCACAGAGACAATATGCCTCCGGGTCAGATTTTCTATTCCCCTGACTCCAGGCAAAGCCACATTGTAAATCCCCCCTAAAAATGGTTGGCGGCCTTAGCCTGAATCTTCTCCAGAGAAAAATAATCTCTAACCTCCTGCGATGCTGCTCATTTGAAAGGCAAATCAGCATCCTTCAGCTTGGCCATCTGAAAATGTCACTAACGTAATCGTTCCTGCACCGCTGCAACTCCACTGGTCACAATCCCCGTCCTTGTCCCCTGAAGCAGAAAGAGGCTGCACATCAGAAGTACTAAAGGCACAGCTGTGTCCTTCATTCACTTAAGCATCATAACAATTTTACGTCGTAGATTATATCATCATCCCCATTTTGTTGATTACAAAACTGAGACGGAGCAAAGCTAAGTAACGTGTCCAAAGTCACACACTAAATGGCAGAGCCGGGCTCTGAGATCCTTTGCCTTGATTCCAGGCCCTGCCCACCTCCACAGTGTTCCCTGCTTTCCTCTACGGAACTTCCACCTTGAAGGAGAGACGCACGGCACTCGTAACAGAGAAGCTTCCAAAATACAATTCGCCTTCTGAAATATTTCTGAGTTGCTGAGAATTCACTTCAACACAACCATAAACTCACACTGATGACCTGTCTCTGGGAAGGCTGAAAAGCATCCAGACAAAGGACACACTTGCAAAGGTGTCTTTAAGAGGGAGCCTCAAATCCAGCCCCATGCTCTGGGGGGAAAGTGGTGGGTCTCAAGGTCTCAAAGTAAAAAAGAACTTTGGTTGCAAACCTTAATCTTCATCTTTATCATAGAAATATACAATATTTTCTTTATTTATGTGTATAAAATATTTTATATTTGTATTTATAAATAGTAAAGTCTTAATAAAAAAAGACGAAGGTTGACAAAAGTCCTGTGATACTTCTGGGCCTAAGATAACCTGCCATGGGATGCTGTGACAGGACAGAACACAGAGAATAAGTAACATCTCCACCTGCAGGAGAGGTGAGCACAGATGGTCTGGAGCAGGAGAACCAGTAGGAGATGTGAACACTAACTTTTTTTTTTTAAGATTTTTTTTTTAATTTATTTATTTGACAGAGAGAGAGACCACAAGTAGGCAGAGAGGCAGGCAGAGAGAGTGAGAGGGAAGCAGGCTCCCTGCCGAGCAGAGAGCCCGATGCGGGACTCGATCCCAGGACCCTGAGATCATGACCTGAGCCGAAGGCAGCGGCTTCAACCACTGAGCCACCCAGGCGCCCCTGGACACTAACTTTAACCCAGGCTGGGAGCCGGCCAGTGGCCTGGCTGCATCAGACCCTGAAATTAGACCCAGCGGGAGCTGCCCTCTCAGGGACTGCCTGAGATCTCATGGTTGGGATAGGGTCCTTCTGTTCAGCAGGTGGAAAGAGAATATGCAATTATGGGCACAAAACACGATCTCCCTATCACTGTAACTTCACGTATACCCATGGGCTGATAAGGAAGGAAGAATACCCAATCTAGTGGTAAAAAGCAAAGCTAATCAGAAAACTTCCTCTTCAAAGCTCTCTACTTTTCCCCAATAACCTACAAGATAGAGCTCAGACTCCCTCACTTGGTACACAAGACCCTTTGTGATCCCAGTGCCACCTCCCTCTGCAGCATCGGCTCCCAGGATTACAATACCCACCCCCTCCAGGGCCACAGTGCTCCATTCTCTCACAAATACACCATGGCTCACTGATCTCTGCACCTGTGCCCTTCTGCGCCCTCTCCAGAAAGCCCACCTTTCCTTTCCCTATCCCTAGTACTTATTTTATAAGACCAGCCAAGCTGCTGCAAATCCACAACTCGCCTCTTACCATACCCCCCCCCCTGCGCCCAGTCTCCTGCTGTCCAATTAGTCATCCTTACCTTTGGGTGCCAAACACACAGGGCGTGATGTTATAATTGTTGGTAGCTGTACCTGTCCCCCTCCCTCCCTCTGCCATGAGCCACCAGAAGACAGCCACACCCCTCTCCCCTTTATCTCCTCCCCACTCCTAACTGCTTCCCTGAGGCTCTTCAGTCAAACCTGGCTAACAAATCGACAGCATTAAGTCAGTAGACGAGGTGATCCCACGTCTCTGTCAACAAGAGAAGTCTTTTGGAGATCTAAATAGCAATAGATGTTTGCTGGAAGGGCCTGGAACGTTATATGCTAAGTGACTCAAGGACAGGTAACCAGGAAAATTCGCCTCCTTGATGGTGATGGGGTGCAGTGCACACCCTATGACTGCTGGATGAAGCCAGGCTGTCCCTCAGCTGTGGCATCTTGTGTTCCTGCATACACAACTGGGTTTGCACCTGCAGAGCCTTCCCAACAAGACTGTGACTGTCAGAATTTCCCTAAACTGTTCACAGAAAAACTCTTTTGAACGTAAAGACCAGTTTCCCACTCAAAAAACTGGAAGAATTGGAACCTATGAACTGGCCAGTTGTCTCCTGTCGCCATGCCCCCATCCTGGCCTGGGTCACTGCCACCCTTCTGCTGCACCTCCCTCCCTGGTTCACAGAGCACCTCTCCCCCTGCTCTTCCTCCCTGCCTGCTGCCAGGATGATTTACTAGGCCGGTTTGTTCAAGCTCCCGAGCCACATGATGAAGGAGAGAGTGCACAGCACCAGCAGTCTCCATGATGCAGGTCACTTTACTGAGTCATCTGTCACTGTGTCATCAAACACACTGCTGAGCACTTGCTCACAAAAATGTCTCTGGCTATTCAGATTTCTAAAAGGATCCTCTTGTGGATTGACTTTAGGGTAGAGACGAGATTACCCAGCCTTCTAACTGAAGAATCCTCCCCCTATTTTAACAGGGTTTGACACAGAAGCCTCAAAACTAGAGATAGGAATGGGCTTTTCCAGTCTACCTTAAAGACTTGCCACTCTCAAGTGAATTCATCCTTGGCCATCAGCCAGGAAGCCCTCGCCTGGCATTCCTCAGAAGGCCTGCCTCCTTGGCCTTGTGGTAGGATTGCCTGAGGATGAGGGCTGGGAGTCCCTCCTGTGGGAAGACTGAGCTCAGGTCTATACCATCAGGTACAGGAAACTCCAGCACTACAACTCAGACTCGGGCATAGCTCAAGGTGTGGTTTGCTTTCTGAACAAGTACCACTTGGGAAAGAGAAAAAGTAGGAGCTGATATGGAGCTTTCCGCCTTTCCTGGTCTGGTGATAGGACATTACTCACCCGGAGAACCAGTGGCACGCCAAGCCACAGGTGGGCCTGGCCAGGGGTATCAGAGCAATCAGGGATGTGGGCCTTTGACCATGGTCCTTCAATCCACTGATACTGACCTCAGACTATCCTATCTTCCCAAGATTCCTGTAATCACCTGGGCTGCCTGCGGACACCTGCAGTTTGAATAGACCCTCCAAGATCTGGTCTGGTCCCTGCAGTGGAATAAAGAGTTCAGGGAGACTTCCCCACCATTACTCACAGCCATGTCCAGTTCTGTGCCTGAATTTGTTCTAATTTCTAAAGGGTCAATTGTTCCTCCAGGGAATTTTCTGGAACAGAACCTGGCTGTAATCTAGTACCTTGGTGGAGGAAGGGAGTTAGCTTTCGGTTGTATCCCATAACCCACCTAGACATGGAGCTTCTTCTGGGAGCACTCTAGAGTCATCTGACTAACCAAACTATGTATGGCTGGGGAAAGTGGGGTGCCTGGCAGGTGGTGCCAACCAGGGGCAATGAGAAACTATTGGGTAACGCAATAAATAGGGAGACAGCCAAGGTCTGAGGAAAGCAAGACAACTCAGTAAGTGCCTGGGGCCCCGCTAAGTGGGCTTAGAGTCAGGAGCTGAGGCCCAGGCTCTGAATCAGTTCCTGAGAACAGATAGCTTTATCTGGGATAGGGAGAGGCACAGGCAAGAACAAGGGCAATGCTGAGCCCCTCTGTAAGACAGGGGCATAGGCAGGATCCTCTAGCTCCACGAGTGAAAGAGCGACCAGAACAGGGGCTGAGCTGAGCAGGAGCAGTTTAATTCCCTCTAGCCTGAGGACAGAATGGGTCTGGAAACCTCCTGGGCCAGAGAGCCTTCTTCTCATCCTCAGGAAGAAGGAAAGCACCCCAGAGATGCTTCCCTTCTGATTTTTTAAGGGGCAAAGTATTTGGGACCCTCAGGATTGCAAGACAAATAGCACCCCAAATACGAAATCATACAAACTGGATCATAAAGGAGAAAGGCTCTCTTATTTTTAAGGTATAGAACTTCTACACCCCAATGAACTCTGTCCCCCAAAGCATCACTCTGGAAAACCACACCCATCTTATGCCTGGCCAGTGCCATTGCTGGAGATGTTTTTGAGAAACCTCCTATGGTGACCTTCTTAGATCATTTACAAGGCATCAAAGAGAAGCAGTATCATCGCCATAAAACCACACCTTGTTTTTGTCCAAGAATGGTATTACCTAGTATATTAGTCCACACCTTTAAATCACTAGAATCAGAAATCTAACTCCAAATAGTTTCCTCTGGTTTTTTCTAGTTTTCTAGTTTTACATTTTATATTTGTTTGTAATCCATTTTAAGTTAATTTTTGTATAAAGTGTGAGACTTATGTTAAGTTTTGTTTTGGTTTTGTTTTGTTGCTTATAGCTGTCCTGTTGCTCCAACACAATTTGTTGTAAAGGCTCTCTATCCTCCATGGGATCATTCTTGCACATTTGCAAAAAAAAAAAAAAAAAAAAAAAATCAGTTAGGCATGTTTGTGTGGGTCTATTTCTGGGTTCTTCGTTCTGTTCCATTGATCTTTATGTCTATCCCTCCACCATTCCCAGGCAGGCTTGATTATTACAGTTACTCAATAAGTCTTGACATTGGCTAGACTTATTCGTAACACTTTAATCTTCTTTTTGGAAAGGTTTTAGCTATTCTAACCTATTTGCACTTCCACAAAGATTTTAGAATAATCTCCTATACCTAAAAAACTAAAACTATCCTAGGACTTTGATTGGAAATATGTTAAAGCCATAGATCAGTTTGTAAAGAATTAATGTATTTATTATGTTGTCTCCCAATCCATGAATCTGGTATGTCTCTTCACTTATTTAGGTTCTCTTTGACTTATTTCATTAGTGTTTAATAGTTTTCAGCATACAAGTCCTGCACCTATACTGTTAAATATACACTTAAATATTCTGTTTTTTTACTGAGTGATCATAATAAATGATATTGCATTTTTAATTACAAGAACCACATGGTTATTGCTTATATATAAAATATAGCTGTTTTTCCATATGCTTATCTTGTATCCTACTACTCAATTCACAGGTTAATTTTAGGAGATTTCCTTTCTTTCTTTCTTTCTTTCTTTCTTTCTTTCTTTTTTTGGTAGATTCTTTGGGATTTTCTACATAGACAATCCTGTCATCTGCACACAGGAACAGCTTTATTTCTTCCTTCTCAATATGTATGCCTTTTATTTCCCTTACTTGTTTCGTTATGCTAGCTAGAATTCCAACACAGTATTGTTTGAGAGCAGTAAAACGGACATCTTTCCTTGTTTCTGATCTTAGGGATAAAGCATTCAGTCTTTCACCAATAAGTATGAGGTTAGTTGTAGGGGTTTTGTAGATGCTCTTTATCAAATTGAGAAGGTTCTCTCTATTCTTAGTTTTCTCGTTTTTTTTTTTAAATCATAAATGAGTTGTTGAAATTTGTCAAGTTCTTTTCTGCATTAATTGATATGATCATGTAATTTTTTCTTTAGCTTGTTAATGTGATGGATTACACAGATTGATTTTTGAATATTGAATCATCATCGCATTCTTGGAATAAACTCCACTCCATCTTGGTATATATAAATTATATATATACCATATATATATACCAAGATAAATTTTATATATATATATATATATATATATATATATAGGCAAATTCCATTTGCTAATATTTTGTTACAGATTTTTTGTTACAGATTTTTGCATCTGTATTCATGAGATATATTGGTATAATTTTCTTTTTTGTAATGTTGTCATTTGGTATCAGGATAATACTTGCTTCATAGAATGAATTGGGAACTGTTCCCTCCTTTTCTATTTTCTGGAAGAAATTTGTGTAGAATTGATATAAATTCTTGGTAGAATTCTTCAGTGAAACCACCTGGGCCTGGAGATTTCATTTTGGGGAGCTTTAAAGTTAGAAATTCAATTTCCTTAGTAGTTAAAAGTTGTTCAAGATTATCTATTTCATGTTGAAAGAGATGTGATTGTCTGTGTTTTCAACAAGGTGATCTATTACCTCCAAGTTGTCAAATTTATGTGTGGAGAGTTGCTTACAGTATTACCTTATTATCTTTTTGATGCCTTTAACATCTGTAGATAGCTCTCATTTCATCCCTGATATTGGTAATTGGTGTCTCTTCCCTCTTTCCTTTTGTCAGTCTTGCTAGCGGTCTATCAATTTTATTGATTTTTTTCAAAGGACCATCTCTTTGCTTCATTGATTTTCTATATGGTTTCTATTTTCAATTTCATTGATTTCTGCTCTTATATTTATTATTTCTTTCCTGCTCTTCACTTTATTTTATTGGTTTATTTCACTCTTCCTTTTCAAGACCCATATACTAGGAGCTGTATTACCAACTTGAGGCTCTTCCACTTCTCTAGTGTATATATTTAATGTTACAAATCTCCTGTTAATACTGCAGTAGCTGTGTCCCATAGTTTTGAAATGTTGCATTTTCATTTTCATTCAGCCTAATGTATAATTTTAGTTTCCTGATACTTCCTCTTTAACCCATCCACTATTTAAAAGTATACTAATTTTCAAATATTTGGAGATTTTTCAATTATCTTTCTGTTATTGATTTCTAATTCAATTTCATTGTGATGAAAGAATACACTATGTAGGACTTCAATTATTTTCAGTTTGTTGAGGTTTATTTTAGTGGTCCAGAATATGGTCTATCTTGGTATATGTTGCACAGACACTTGAAAAGAATGTGTATTCTGTTGTTTGGGTGAAGTGTTCCACAAATGTCTATGAGATCCTGTTGGTTGACAGTGTTAGTATCTCTTGATTATCTTTCTTCATTTGGTTGAGATTTTCCTGGTTCTTGGTATTACAAGTGATACAAGGACCTACTCATTTTATAAGTCCAATTCTTATTTAAGCCTTCTGTTACAGTTGTCTTAGGGGAGAAGGAGGTCTCATCACTGACCTGGGGGGATAAAAGTCCTGGTTCCTTAAATGACCTTCTCGAACATCACTCCTATGGGGGTGTTGGGATGCCTTGCTACAGCCTTGGGAGGGATCCTATTTGACTTTTACTAACATGGGTAGATGTAAGCCACACTTTTTTCTGTGATGTTTGGCTGGAGTAGAGCAGTCATTGTCTAAGAGTTTTCTGTCTTGTTAGCCATCCTCATTCCTGGTCCTTTGGCCTGAAAGAATATGCTTTTGTCAGGGCTTTTGAAATCTGTACCTATTCGCATTTGGGGGCTGCTGGTTCTTATCCAAGTTTGGTGTCTCTAAGGCAAAAAAAGAATCCAGAAAATTTACCATCATGCCTTTCTTTTGGTCCCGAAGTTCCTAGCTTCTTCTCTCCACTTTTGAGAGTTCTTATGTTTGTTTCACATATCTAGAGTTTTTAGTTGTACTTAGAGGTAGATGGAATGGAACTATGTCCACTCCACCTTCCCAGAAACAGAATTCTAAAGGAACACTTTCCATTCATTTCCTTCAATCTTTTTCTATGCATTTAAAACTTGAGAATTTTCTGTACATACAATTCTGCTTTTAAAAACTCAGCATGTCGGGCGCCTGGGTGGCTCAGTGGGTTAAGCCGCTGCCTTCGGCTCAGGTCATGATCCCAGGGTCCTGGGATCGAGTCCCGCATCGGGCTCTCTGCTCAGCAGGGAGCCTGCTTCCCCCCCCCCCCCGCCTGCCTCTCTATCTACTTGTGATCTCTCTCTGTCAAATAAATAAATAAAATCTTTAAAAAAAAAATTACTTTCTTAAAAAAAAAAAAACTCAGCATGTCAAAAAATGGGCAGAAGGTATGAACAGATACTTCTCCAATGAAGACATACAAATGGCTATCAGACACATGAAAAAATGCTCATCATCACTAGTCATCAGGGAGATTCAAATCAAAACCACATTGAGATACCACCTTATACAAGTAGAATGGCCAAAATTAGCAAGACAGGAAACAACATGTGTTGGAGAGGATGTGGAGAACGGGGAACCCTCTTACACTGTTGGTGGGAATGCAAGTTGGTGCAGCCAATTTGGAGAACAGTGTGGAGATTCCTTAAGAAATTAAAAATAGAGCTTCCCTATGACCCTGCAATTGCACTGCTGGATATTTACCCCAAAGATACAGATGTAGTGAAAAGAAGGGCCATCTGTACCCTAATGTTTATAGCAGCAATGGCCACGGTCGCCAAACTGTGGAAAGAACCAAGATGCCCTTCAACGGATGAATGGATAAGGAAGATGTGGTCCATATACACTATGGAGAATTATGCCTCCATCAGAAAGGATGAATACCCAACTTTTGTATCAACATGGACGGGACTGGATGAGATTATGCTGAGTGAAGTAAGTCAAGCAGAGAGAATCAATTACCATATGGTTTCACTTATTTGTGGAGCATAACAAATAACATGGAGGACATGGGGAGATGGAGAGGAGAAGGGAGTTGAGGGAAATTGGAGGGGGAGATGAACCATGAGAGACTATGGACTCTGAAAAACAATCTGAGGGTTTTGAAGGGGCGGGGGGTGGGAGGTTGGGTGAGTCTGGTGGTGGGTATTAAGGAGGGCACATATTGCATGGAGCACTGGGTGTGGTGCATAAACAATGAATTCTGTTACACTGAAAAGAAATTTTTAAAAAATTAAAAATTAAAAGAGGTGGGGAAAAAAAAGAGAGAGATCCTGGAAAAAAAAAAACTCAGCATTACACTGTACGTATGATTTTAATGGGTACAGATTATTGTATCACATTGATAACACACAATTTCTTAACCATTCTCTTCTTAACCATTTGAATAGTTTCCAACAGTTTATTGTGTGGTTTCTTTAGCTCTTCTCTAATGAACATGACAAGGAACTACTAATGTAAGTACCAGTGTAATTAACATCTCTGTGCATACAATGTTATTTATTTGGGGGTTACCTTTTTCAGGACAAATTCCTAGAAATGAGGTTCCTGAGCTAAAAGAGAAGAATACTGTATGTAGTGTATTTTTTTAAAGCACGCTTTGGAATGCGTTTATAAGAAACATCTGCAAACATTGCCTGCAGTATTTGGATTCAAAAGGACCCAAATGTGTTCACTTCCATTTCAGTGAGAGGCTTATCATCGGCTTAATTTCAGCAGATGTGACCATCATGGTCCTCCCTGCAGGACTCCTTCAACAACCCACAAGTCA
This sequence comes from Meles meles, assembly GCF_922984935.1. Taxonomy (NCBI): domain Eukaryota; kingdom Metazoa; phylum Chordata; class Mammalia; order Carnivora; family Mustelidae; genus Meles; species Meles meles. Next base: position 29,031,300 of record NC_060069.1, on the reverse strand, counting down.
GGAGTCGCTTATTAGCATTTGTGTTTTAGGTGTGTCACCTTCAAAGAATGATTAACAAATCTTTTATTACCCGCTATCATGATTATTAGCTTCATTACGATGTATATTTTAGCCTTAAATCTTTTTAGAGCATTTGGTGTGCTATGGCTAAAGTTTTTATAGCAGCCATCAGTTGCTACAGGATGTCTAAACATATACTACTCAAGTCAGTAGCCACTTACCATGTGTGGTCCCCTAAATTTAGTTAGAATTAAAAACTGAACAACAACAAAAAATTCAAGTTCTCATTTGCACTCATGTGGCCACTGGCTTCTCCGCTGAACAGTGTATATTACAGAAATTTTCCATAATCACAGAAAGTTCTTTCGGATCGTGCTGGCTAAGCAATTCCTCCTCACACTCAGCTGTCACAGAGGACTTCTGTTTGGTATCACCTTTCTGGAAGTCCATTCAGATTTAAAATGAAGTTTATCTTCGTACTTACCCAAGGCACAAAGGAGCACCCTACCAAAAGAGGCCGGCAGTAATAATAACCGTGAACAGCAACCAAGGATTTATTAGGTGCCAGGCACTCCACTACACACAACTCCCTCCCCCCAATCCCAAACTGTGGGTACTATTTAAACTATTTTAAATGAGAAATTCCGGTGGGGATGGGGGGGGGCGAGGAATGTTCTCCCATTCATTAAAAGTAATCTGTTGGGAAGAAACGCTTTACTATGCTGCTCAGGGTAGAGGGTGAGTCTCCAAGATTGTGCCCAAGGAGTACAAGATGCTGATCAAATCACTCTGTGATCATTTGTTTCTCTGCGGGGAAGGCAACAGAGGCTAGAGAAGAGTAGCACCAGGAAGATGCGAGCATGAAGCCCACGTGAAGCTCCTCAGTCTCTTGGAAAAGCCTCCTGGGACGTGGGACGGACCCTCACAGACAGGCCTGGGGGGCAGCAGTGCAAGGAGAAAGGAGAGGCAGTGTGGCCTGATGTCTACCAGAAAGAAGACATCAGCTCCATGCTGGAGTTAACCTCTTGCTGGCTGCAAGAGTTTGCTCAAGCCTGAGTATGCGGGTCAGCAGATTGGAGACAGCGCCACCTAACATAGACACACGCTTGGGTCCCACAGGGAAGAGACACAGGTGCATTGATTGACAAAGGTACCAGGTCACCCCTGGGGCTGCATGCCTTTGTGGCCCAACTGAGATGGGCACCAACAGAGCCACCAGGGTGACACATGCACTCCCAGGCTAATTGCTAAAGAGCTCCGTAGCACTGAGAACAGGTTTGTCTGTGCTCTTCCGAGAAAAAAAGAATGGCTTCCCTCAACAGCCATAAAGCTGGAGCTGGTGGCTCACTGGAGCGGCTGGGAGAGGAGACAAGATGAACTCAGTCCTTTGGGTTCTCCTGAACACTGCCCCCTCCACTCCGGCACAGAGGATATGCTTGGTACCTCCAGGAAGCAGCAAGGTGCATCCATGGAATTCTGTATGCTGCGGAGTGGGAGCCCCAGCACTCCCTGAGATACTGGGCTTTAAACCTGTCACAGTAAATAGTCAGGAATTAATACACCAACTCCCCAACTCTGGCAGAGCAATTTGCCATCTAAATTGTTACCTTCCGCCCGACGGTACATAAACAAAATGAGCAGGTCGCAGGGATTTTTCAGCAGCCCTTTGCTCATGGGTAACGTTCTTCCTCAAGAAGGGGGAGGAAAGTAGTCAAGGAAGGGAGTTGGCATTTCACACATTCCTGCTGCGAGCCAAACAGGGAGCTAGGCACTGCTCCTTTTATCTCTACAACCGGCCTATGAGAAAGGAATTACCACTCCTATCATGCCAAAGAGGAGCATGAAGGTCAGAGCCATTTGCTCAAGGTCACAAAACTGGTGAGTTAAGGAGTTGCCTTCAGCCTCGGTGGTGGTGCTGGTCCAAGTTTCACACCCCGTTACAGAATCGGGTCTTCAAACAGTTCCTGGGGGGAAGGGAGCTAAGACAAGGCAGTGAGCAGTTCAGTGGAGAATGGCAGCCCCCAGTGACATTCCTTTTGCCCTTTCCATGCACCTCTGCCCCAGGGCTGTGTCCCTCTGCTGCTAATAGCCACCCCAGCCTCTCCCTGGGGAGGATTGTCCAAAGGCTCCTGCAGTACTCTGCTTACATGAGCAAAAAGCTGGCAGTGCCTAGAAGTTTCTGACCTCCCAGGTGGCCCTTAGCCAACAACTGACTGACTGAGAACTATGAAAGCTAGCTCAGTTGCCTCGAGTCAGGGCGGCCTCTAAGATGGGACACACTCCAGAGCATCTGGTGGGCCCCTGTGGAGGCTGAGACTCTGCCTGAGCTGATAGCCTAGAGCTTTACCCTGCCTCACTCCCCCTTTTGAAAGCATTTCCTTTGAAAGCACCTCCTCAGAAATCAGTTTCCCACGGATCCTCGTCTCAGGGCTTGCTTCCAAGAAACCTCCTAAGACAGAGCATTTCCTCAATGAAGGAGCCAACTGATGTCTGGGACCCAGCCGACTGAGTGACCCCTGGGTCTCTTCTCTGTTAATAAATTACTTGAGACCAATGCCCCTCTTTCCATGCCCACCAAAGACTCAGAAGTCTTTGCCCTATTGAGTACAGACTGATAAAATATGTGTGTTTAGATGTACAATGAGTCCAAATGTGAACCAAGATTCCAAAGGGAAGATTTTTTAAAGCCTCACTCAAGAAAGATGTCCACTCTTCCCAAAGAGATCTTAATCTGACTGCAGTGAGCCATGCAACCAGCTGTGGAGCTTGTTGGTACAAACCAGTTCTATTTCTTGTGTACAATCATCAACTCCCCGCTTCCCAACTTATCTAGAAGAGTCCTTCTTTGGACCTTCTTTACCTTCCTCTCCCAACCTTGCTGAGCTTTGCGCAGACTGAAGAGTCCAGTCCTGATTTCAACTACCTGGTGGAGAAAGAATAAGAATCTGCTCCGTCCTACTCCTGCTATGACCTCTGCTGCTGCCACCTGGGATCACTGCTGAAAACTGGTCCTTCAGATGGATGGATGCCCCTGCGCTGAAGTCAGAGCCATGGGGTCCAGCCATGCAGGCTGAAGCCCCACTCCAGATGTGCTGCTCCCATCCACAGCCCTGAGGCATGAGACGGAAATATGCAGTGTGCTGCTCACACAACTGTGCACAGTGACCTTGCTTCTGCAAGCCCCGGCACGGCCTGTGAGGCCCTCCCTTGGGTTCCAGGGTTGAAGTTCTTTAGATTTGCATTCATGTGCTCAGCCAGTTCCTAGGGACAGTCGGAGGATCATCCAGCCTCAGCTCTCATCTCTCAGCTCTCCTCCCCACGGGTACCCTCCCCTCCCCCTAGTCCCCAAACCCACACACACTGGCTCTAGATCCTGCTGATGAGCCTGGATCATCAGCCCAGACCTCTCTTCCTCCTTAGTGACCTCACCATTAGGTCTCTTGATGTCCTCTGGCCAGGGTGCCTCATTCAGGATGACCGGGGAGGTGCCAATGTCTCTGAACATCAGCGGTGTTAGGGTACACCATTCGTTTCCCCTCTGTTCCTGACTCACTCAGTGCCCACCTTCTTACCCGGCCTTCCAGGAGGTCTGTTAGAGGCTGAACTGTGTCCTCCTCAAAAGCCACATGCTATAATCCTAACTCCCAGGACCTCAGAATTTGACCTTAGATGGAGATGGGGTCTCTAGGGTAAAATGAGGTCATTGAGTGGGCCCTGTCCCAGTAGGACTGGTGTCTTTCTGGGAAGATTAGAACATAGACTGGCACATAGGAAAGACAATGTGAGGATGTGGGGGAAGGCGGCCACCTACAAGCCAAGGAGAGGGCCTCAGAGGACGGTGACCCTGCCAATACCTTGATCTCAGACTTTTGTCCTCTAGAACTGTGAGGAAATAAATGTCTGTGTTTCAGCTACTCAGTCTGTGGTATGTTGTGGTGGTGGTCTTACCAAATGAACAGAACCCCCCCCTTGTAAACTTTCCCACCATCTTCCCTCAAGCCAGCACTACCTCCCGAAGGGTGGAGGGAAGAGCCAGCCTCCTTTCCCTAGGACGGCAGAGATCTCCTTATTTCACATTTTCATGATGAAAAGGAACCCTTCTCAAGCTGAAGGGGGCTTCCTACATCTCCCCGCCAGAAGAGGCTGGCAGCTTATTCCCTGACAACACCCCATCCCCATAGTCAAAGCTACTCAGCTACCCCCACCAGCAGTCCACTCCCCAGCTTGGGTCTAAGAGCTTCTGTTCTTGCCTGGCATTGTGAGGCAAGCCTTGGTCCTCCCGAGGTTGGAGCATGGTAACACCACTTACTTCTCTATTTCACCCTCCAGAATCGCAGAGGGAATCTACAGGATGTTATTCTTCAAAAAATTTTCGCTGCCTGGGAGGAAGTCATTGCTCTCCCACAAGGAAGAGTAACATGAATATAATCTCCCTCACGTGAATGAATGCCTAAGGGACTTCCCCAGAGAGATCCAAAGCCACACTGGACCCCAGAGATGGGAGTCACTGCTAATTTGGTTTCCTGTGTCACAGAGAAATGGAGGGAGGAGGCACAGGAACAGGGAGGCTGGTATTTTCTTTCCGCTCACAGGACTGCAGTATACTTCACATTTCCCAAAGGCCATAATTATTTCCTAGAGAAGAAATTCAAATGACCCAGATAGTTAATTCAGCGAGATTGGCCCAAAAACTATTTACCTAAAAGGCAGTTTTGTCGAAAAGAACATCACAACATAGTCAGGGCTTGCTCTCATTGCCTGAAAAATGCAGGTGCTAGATCCAAGGCTGAAGCCTAATATAATTAGAAGGGGAAGGAGGTTTGGGAGTTTGAGAGGCAGAGAGAGAGAAGGAAGGCTGGAAAGTAGGAGGGCAGAGAGGAAGGGTGGGAGAGTGAGGTGGAGGGAGAGAGAGAGAGAGATTGAGAATGAAAAAGAGGAGGGGATTCCCATGAGCCATCTAATGCAATGACCAGGGTGGGGCTGTCCATGAAACCCCTGGATCCCAGAAATTTCGTCTCTATGGAAAAGAATGAAAATGCAGGAGACGCTATTTTTGGCTACCCCATCTCCCTTTCCATGTTCATCTCTGACTGGCTAGGACCACCGTTCCCTTCTTCCAGGGCCCCAAGTTCTCCCCACCCCCATGACTGAGACAACTCCACAATCACCTCCTTCTGCTTACTCCAATCCAAGTACTCATTCCCTTAGTGCAGGGAGCTCAGCTCCAATTCAAGAGGGAACTCACTGGAGAAATTAACCCACGCAGCAGCTACTATGTGCTCAGGACCTTGCCCAAGCCCCTTGACCAGGGAAGGCTAGATGTGTACCAAGTCATCATTGGATAAATAAGGATATGGAGCTGACGGTATTCTACAAAAGTGTGTTAATGTCAGCATAAGGGATCCCGTTTTCTATAATAAAAGTAAATATCCATTAAGCAGTCACTATGTGCCAGAGACGGTGCTAAACCTTGTGTCACAGTGTTTTATTTAATCCATAAAAACAAGAAGTATAAATATTATCTCTATTTTACAAATAAAGAAATTAGGAAGAGAGCCAGGGCTGACTCCAAGAAGCCATTCCCTTAATCACCGTACTACTAAGCCTCTCAGTGCAGGAAAATGTTTTAACAGACTCTCAAGTTTCCTCTCTCCACCCTCTTAACCCTATTCAAAGAACAACCCCAGGCAGCTACCAGTAAGTTGGCCTTCAACCCCTGAACTCATGATATATCTCCAAGACAGCTGGAGTTGAGTGATATGGGGCTAGAAACAGTGTCCTTACAGAGACAGACCCCACCATGTGTAGCTATGGTATGGTGTGCACTGTTGGGCAGGGGGAACTTTACCGACTTAATAGCCCTGACCTCTCCCCACCCTGCACTCTCCCCAAATCTGACTGGTTGAAAGAAGCTACTAGAAGTCCTTTCCTCTTGGAGCTTTGGTTGCCTGCAGGAAACCCACATTCTTTCTTGCTCCCCAATGTGAGGTCAGGCCCCAACATAGGGACAATTGGAATGTGTTGGGAGATCAGTCTGTCCTATAGGGCATTCATTATTTTGAGATCCACAGTGGCCCCACACTGAAGCCATGCTCTCCACCATCAGCTTGGCTAGTGAAGTTGATATTTCATTGCTATTCCCGAGATTCCTCAGTCTGCCCCAGTGGCTCAGTGTTCAGGTGAGAAGAGGCACACTCTTTATTGGTCCTCTTCCAATCTCAACAGACACTGTTTCACGCATGGCAGGAATGGAGAATGGGCGGAGTCCAGCTAAGGGTGGGCCTCAAAGAGTTAGGCCAGCCATAGGCACTCAGCAAAAGTCAATCACACGGATTGGCCAATGACCGGTTCATGACTCAGGGAAAAATTAACAAACCCATCTTACTGATCCATCATTTGAGTAGTCTCTATGCATAAGAAAGTATGTGTCAGTGTTTATTCAAATAGGAACCACTGGCAGGTGGGTAGGATGTAGGGTCTGTTTATATGACATTTAAAGGAGCCTGCTCTCAGGGACCAATATTTCTCCAACATAAGAACAGAGCTGGGTCTGCCGGCATCATCTTTTACGCATTGCACCAGTCCTACCCCTTCTGTGGGGACCTGAAGTGTCAGGGACCACACAGGACAGCAGCTTAACTCTCCGTGTGACCCTGGACATACCCATCGCCCAGCCTCAGCTCCCTCCTCTGCAAAGGGAAAGTCGCTGGTCCCCCTTCCCTCACTCACCAAGTATTTGCAAGGGCTAATTGATAAAAGCAAACATTTTGTGGATGCTTGTGTGCTTAGTTTGAAGGGATTAACACTGTGCAGGACAAAAAGACCACTGGGAGTCAGGAGGGAGGCCCGAGTTCCTGAAGGCATCCATCTGAGAGCTAAATGTTTGGAGGAGAGCCCCACCCTAACCCCCATACCCCGACTCCCCAACCCACAGCAATGGCTGCACAGCCTCTTGGGGATCCCACATTGGGGCACCTCACCCCAAGTGAGACCTGCGCCTGCGCATTCAGTCTGCACCTTCCCACACATCTAAGCCTGAAAGCGTTGCTCGGGGGGGGGGGGGGGGGGGGGGGGGGTCGTCAATAGGACGCCTGGTTTCCCGTGTGCCCCCCTGGCTTCTCAGTCTGAACATAAGCTCCTTGTGTCACACAGGGCACCTCTGTGTGCCCGGCAGACCTGGCCACAGAGCTGGTCCAGGGCCGACCCTCAATAAATATTTGCGGATCGTCTGCCAGGAGGGAGGCTGGGCTTTGGCCTGCCGCATCACACGTCTTCGGCCTCCACCAACACCCCCCCCCCCCCCGCCCCCTTGACACCGTCGATGGGATGTGACCTCTCCCAACCGCGGACAAGAGAACTTTTCCTTGGCATTCTGCAGGGAGAAAACGCGCGGCGGGGCCTCCAAAAGGCCGCAGGGCCACAGGAGGGTCCCCGCGTAAACATCACCGACAGGGCCTTTCTGGCGACACAGGGAAGGGTCCGAGGAAAGCGGACTTCCCTCACAGGCGGAGCAGCGTCACCTGGGATGGTCGCAGCAGGGCCCGCAGGAGAAAGAGCGGATGCCAGGGCAGGAAATCCCAGTAGAGCCCCCACACTCTGCAGTGACGCGAGGCCCTGGCCACGCCCGGCCACCCGGCAGCTCCAGCGGGGAAACAGCTTCCTTTTGTGGTCTGACCCTGGCCGGCCGCCAGGGCTTCAACAAGAGCCCTGTGATGTGCACTTTTGAAATGTGTTGGTGGCGCGGAATGGCATGTCTAACTCGTGTTTAATGCCCGTCAGCGTTTACGTCTCTTTCCCACGCCCACGGATGCAGACTGGCTGCATGTGGGGACTGCGGTGTCCGGCTGTCTCAGTGCCGGCGGTGTGGCCGGGGCTCTCTCAGGTCAGGCTTCCTTTTACCCTCAACCTGCCCTCTGTCAGGCCAAGAATGTGTGGCTCCCTTGGAGGAGTTGGAAGAGAAAGCAAATGGGAGCTATACTTAATATCAGCTGCTAGACAGGAATTATGTTGTCCTCTCTGAGGTGTCAGGGCCCCCAGTGTGCAGATGGGGAAACTGAGGCTTAGAGAGGTTAAATCTTTTGCCTAGGGTAGCACTGCTAGAACATGGAGCAGAGTCTCAACTCCACCTCCTCTCCTCCAGGATTCAGAATCTTCCCAGACACCTCAACCCCTCTCTTAGGAAGATTGTTCTCTCCAGGATCATTCCTTAAGGACAGGCCAATAATGGCCACAGCCCACATTCCTACTGCCTATACCCACCTCTCTGATGACAGGGGCCAACCAGAGTTCGAGAAGCCCAAGAGAGGCCAGGTCACTCCACGCTCCTGGTTTGCTTCAAGAATATTCTATGTTATCTTGGTGGTCAATTCTCAAAGTATGTCTGTCAAAGCTCAGAAGTTACTGTGCTTATTGTTTTTCCATGGTATACTTGATTTTCTGTTATTTATTAATTAAAGCAGCTTCTGCCTGACAGTCCTTGTAGACACACACTTGGGCTCCAGCAAGTTCCCTGGGTGGTCTCCTGGAAACCCAGGCAAGAATCATGTGCTGCTTTGTACAGTGATAATGCAGCTCCCAGGAGCTGGGGAGATGCTGCTAGAACCACATAGCCCCTGTCTTGAGCTAAGTTCCTCCAGGAAGATGAGAACTGAAGAGGAGGCATGCAGTTTACCTGGGAGGCCCACAGTGAAAGCTCCAGAACAGTAGCAGGCCACGTGAAGTGGGGAAGGAGAAGAAGATAAGACAGGGGGTGATCCTGAGCATGTCACCTCTAGGAGTACCTGGGGCTCTCTAGGAGATGGTAGGACATGCCCCAGAGTTTGTGTGAAAGAAGGTGCAGTATTTATCCAGCAGTTTAGTTGTGCCCCAGACAAGCCAAACACTTGAGACCAAAGTCCTCAGGCAAAGAGACATACACATGCCTAGATCAGAGCCTGATAGCAGGCATGGGAATGGTGACTACCAGGGGGATATGGGCAGGGTACCCCTCACAATGGGGCAGTGTCGAGTACCATGATTTCAGGACAGAGCTCTTGCCCTCTTTTCCCTCTTCCCCCTTATGGGCTGTAATTTGGAAGATGATACACCAAGGGCTCTAGGTCACTTTGTCTGCATGCACACCTTCTCAGGTATCTCAGGTAGGGAAGAAGGAATTGGGAGTCACTTCCCAGTTTAGGGGAGTCCAAGAAGATGCAGATGAGGCACTTGAACTTGTCATCAACCAAAGGCCAACCTTTCAGAGAGGAAAAAGGGCAGACCCGGAGATCCCTTAATGCAGCAGGCACAGAAGCTAAGTTCTCGGTGACCACTTGTCAAGCTGGAGGACGGCAGGGAAAGCTTGAAATGATTGTAGAATTTGCATGCTCTTCCTGGTAGTTGTCCCTTAGAAGCAAAGATAACCACCAAGCAAAATCAATCATGGATCCTCCTGTAAACACAGAGAGGGGCTGGGGCATAGAAGGGTGGATCATTTGCAACCTGAGGAAGGATGCTGTGCTGTCCCCTTCCTTCTCATTATACAGTAAGGTACCCATTGCTTCCTTTCCTTCCCATGGCTGATCTCCCTCCTTCCCTCTGTCTCTGTGTGTGTCTGGCTTCTTTCTGCTTTCCCCTGTGGACTTCTGTCCTCATTTGGCTTCTCTCTCTCTCTCTCTCTTTCTCTCTGAGCCACTGGGTCTCTAAGGTGCTCATCATCTCCTGTCAGACCTCTCTCTTCATTCTCTCTGCACCTCTCCCCACTCTCCTTGGGCTCCCCTGGGCTCCTTCCCCCTCCTCTGTGTGCCCTCCAGGCAGGTTTGGAGTTTCAGTGGTGGGGGCGGCATAAATCACCAGGGATGGGCCCAGGGCATACAGATCTCAAGAATGTCCTGCCTGTGCAGACAGATGCCTGACAGCCTCCTCCATTGCCGAGGACCGCTCCCAGCCTCAGCCACCAGCAGCCCCCCATTTGCCTGCCTCCTCTTAGCGATGGATGATCAGCATTTCAAAAGCAAACGCAGGAGGCCTATAGTGGGTTCCTATAATTCACCCAAGGGTTGCGCCAGCCCGCCTGCCTCAAGACAAGCTGCATTCTTCCCTCTGAGTGAGCTATTTTTAAGAAGGCTCTCCCCGCGTTTCCAGTTCCCATTTCAGCCCAAGCGCTGAATTAGATTCTTTCTTCATTTTGTAGGCTCCCCCTCTCTGTTATTATATAAAACCATTTCAGCCCTTAAGGAGTTGGCATATGACATCTACAGCTTCTGAATCCCGGGAACAGAGAAGGGAAGGAATAAACAGAAGGGAGGGAAAGAAATGTTCTGTTTCTGCTCCAAGAACATGAATCGGCAGAGAGTTAAATAGCAACAAAGTATTTGGTGTTAATCTTTAATATTCTCAGGAACTTCAATCCCTGAGCTGCCATTCTCCAAGTAACTCTGGTGCCTCTCACAAGATATCACACCTTCTATTATGCTCTAAAAAAAGTACCCACCAGAGGGGAGTTCTTAGTGGTTAGACTGCAAAAAAGAAGAAAAGGAAAGGGAAAAAAAAAGTGAAGGTGCTCGTTGCTATTTACAGGGAAATGACTGAAAAGGATGAGCCATGAATTCCTATGCCGTCAGTCTTGCCTGTTTTAAGCAGACCCTGCCTGAGCTCCTCCTGTGATGTGATCTCTACCTTCCTCCATCTCCAGAGTCAGGGAGGGGTGTGTGACAGATCTCAGGGGCTGCAGGCAGCATCAGGAAGCTGAGGTGGAAAGAGGGTGGATGCCCTCACCCTGGGTGCCTGTGCCCTCCTGACAGCAGCTCCTTCCCACCCCAAAGGAGGTGAGCCAGGACATAAATGCAAGTGACGAGACTCTTCTTCTAAACCACATGTGTGGCCTGCTGGCTCCAAGTAGGTTCTTCCAGGCCGAGCCAGAGCCCAGGATTCCACGGAGGGCAATTTATCTGGGAGGGGATCCCAGGAAACACCTGTAGGGATGTAGGAAGGCAGGCAGCCAATAAAGACCGTGACATCAAGCAAGTGACCACCGTGGGCACCTGGTACTTAATCTGCCTGGACAAGTCAGGGAGACAGTGTGGAACATACATTTCAGAGTTACTGCTCCTGGAGGTGAGGGATCTGGAGTATTGGCCTCCTGGCTCCTGCCAGTCCTTCACTGAGGGCTATAGGAGGGAGGATGATAATTCTCCGGCACTCTGAGCTCCCACATCCTGGCTGGGGCAGAGGACACCTCCAACGAAGAGATACAGGCACTAACTTTTGGAAGTATGTTGCAATGGTAAGCTAGAGAATAAGCTCCCATAGCAAATATCAGTGAACTGTATCATTCGTGTTTGGGGTTACAAAATATAGCTTCAAAATACAGAGTGTGAATTGAAATTCAAGAGATAGACTTTGCCTTTAGGATGCCACAACTCTTCTCATTGGGTAACTCTTGGGTTTCTAGGCAACAAGTTACACTGGGTTTGGAAATCTTTGCCCCAATACCATAGTCATCAATGTTTTTCCTAGAGGAAAGTTTTCTCCTCATTTTGCAAAAAAAGTTGCCTGGACGTGAAGTCCTGTCCTTACCCTAGATTACCTTCAGGACTTCCTGAAGCCGAGGAATTTGTTCTCCTTTCCTCTGGCACCTGTGGACCTAGAGTTGTGTCCAGCAAAACAGAGCATTAAGGAGGAAGGAGATGAGTCACTCCCTCCCTGCCTCCCCACCAGAGCTCCCCTCTCATCAGAATCTCTTCCCAAAACACGCAGCTTTTGTAGGAGCACTTACTGTTGTATATCTGCTGACACCCTCCCTCCCTCCTGGTTCCACGTGGACCAAGCTGGAACCTGCAGCCCTAGGATCTAGGAGGCTGATAGTCAATAAGCTTTTCTTCAATGAATGACTGAATGAATGTCCTCAATGCCTAATTGAGAAATTCTTTGGCTCCTCTATTAACTATACAATCAAGTCTACAACGCCTCGTATAATTACTCAAGGGCCTTTACAATTTTCTACACCAATTTCCCACCCAAGTTTCATGTCCTGCCATTCCTCTCCATGGGCTATTGACCATTTGGCCAAAATGTCACCATTTTTCACTCTGATGGGCTTTGCATGTGTCATTTCCTCTGCCTGGAATACTCTTCCCCTTTCCTCTGACTGTTAAAGGGCCACTCATAACCCTTTCAGACCTACCTCCAATGTCCCCTTCTCCATGAAGTCATCCCAAACTCTTTCTAAGAGGTGCAAGACAATCAACTAGGCAGACTTCACATGTGTTTGGGGCACCAGCAAACAGAGACAACCAATAGCTCTTTTTAAACAATTTTGATATTTCTAAAAAACAAAGACAGCCAAGCAGTCAATAGGCAAATTTTTCTGACTTGGTTCGGCCTTCCTTATACATTTTGTTTTTGTTTTTGTTTGGTTTTGACTAATCGAGCTTGGAGAAAGTCACCATCAACATTTTAGAACTTGGGGCCTCTAGAGATCTTATTACTGTGTCTACTTACTGGCATTAAAATCATGCATTCATTCATGCATTCACTCATTCAGCACACTGTGAAAGACCTATGGCCTGGGACATGCAGGTTACATGCTCTGTAGGAAATAACCAGCACATTACAGATTGTTAGGACACTGGGAAGTTCCTGACCATTTGAAATGGCCTGCCTTGGTGAAATAATGACAGTAGTAGATTATAACATAAACAAAAATGTTCAAGAGTTTGCACTCGTATAAATAAACATGTGAATAAATAATTAAGTGGCAGAGAAAGGACAGTTCATTCTTACACTTGAATTCTAATTAATAAATGCACAAGGAGTGATGGGAATAGGAGGAAGTCACCATTTGGCTTTAATAATTCTAATTTTATATATATGTATATATAAAATCTATATTATAATAATGCTCTAGGAAAGAATCAAATGCTATTACTAAAATTAGTGGACTACTGTGTGCTAAGAAACAGGATATTTGCATAGTCTCAAAGACTTTGCAAAGTCTCATCCTGACAAGGAATATATCAATTACAAAGGCAAGGATAGCAACTTCGTGCTGGAGATACCCAGCAGACATCACCTTCACCAGATGATCAAAGTTATTATCACCAAAGATAAGACAGGGTGACATCATGTACCTCCTGATATGATGCACTAAGAAGGACACAATATCACCTTTGTGCTATTGCTGCCAAAAATGCATAACTTCAATCTAATCATGAGAAGTTATCATACAAACCCCATATTAAGAGACATTCTACAAAATAACTGGCTAGAATTCTTCAAAAGAGCAACATTCATAGAAGGAAAAGAAAGACTAAGGAAGTATCTCAGATCAGAGGAGGCTTACAGGACAGCTAAATGCAGGCAGACAATGTGGGTTCCTAGACTGAAAAAAAGCTATTAGTGGTACAATTGGGGAAATATGAATAAAGCCTGTAGATTAATAGAACTACATCAGTGTCAATTTCTTGGCTTCAATCATTGTACCAGGTGATGTAAGATGTTAGCATTAAGGGAAGCTAAGTGAAGAGTAGACAGAATATCTGTGTACGGTTTGGCAACTTTTTTCTAAGTCTGAAATTCAAAACAATGTCAAAAACATATACGGAAAAAAAATCCTGCTCTATTTCCTAACCTCCCGTTATCACAGCACCTAAGGGATTGTTTTGGAATATTTGTTTTATTTATTTCCATCCCTCCAAGCCTGTAAGCCTCTCCAAGGACTACCTAATTCATTCTGGGATCCCTGCGGTGTCAGTGCTCCGAGGTTTCATGTCACTCCCTCCTCTGACACCCACTCTGTACATTGTGGGGACCATTGCTTGGAGGTACAAAGGGAGCTATAGAAAAACCTCTGTTTTTCATTTAGTAGTACTAAATGGTACTACTTAAATATCACCATGCATTTCATGAAGAGAAAAGGCAATGCATAGGTAGTGTGATGCGTAGATTGTTTCCACTCTTCCCTTATCCATGTCCTTTTGTACTGAAACTATCCAGATCCTATTTCTACCCTTGAATCAGGGCTGGCCTCATACTTGCTCTGACCAAGAGGCAGCAGAAGAGACACTGAGCCAGTTTTGAGCTGAGCCAAAAGAGGCCTTGCATGTTTCTGCTTATCATCCTGGAATCCTGCCCACTTACCAGGTGAAAAAACCCAAGCTAGAGCTGCTGGAAGATGACAGGTCCTATGGTGCAGAAAGCTAATGGCCAACCAACACCAGATGTGTGCATGAAAACATACTTGATCAATAGGCTTGCTAGCTGATCACAGACTCATGAGTGAGCCCAACTAAACCAGAAGAACCACCCAACTGGACCTAGCCCAAATTCCTAACTCATAGCACCATGAGCTGGACAAATGGTGCTTGTTTTGAACTACCAAGTCTTGACGCTGTTTTTTACACAGCATTGGATAATTGATGTAGGTAGCAATATATATCTGATATATCTCCATATCCTGTATCTCCTATAGCTCTAAGCTCAGAGACTAATAGTATTATTCCCTCTACCTCAGACAGACAGATGCAAAGACATGGATCTTTGTTTTAAACAAAGGCAAGCCCTGACTGAAATAATATCAGAGCAATCTCCTCTCCTAAGTAAGATAATTTGGACACCTCTCCCCAAAAAGAAAAGGAATCCTTGCAAAGGAGTTTTACTGGCTGAGGAAGCAAAGCATAGGTAAGGTGAGCTAGTCAATTCTTCAGTAAGAAGTTGTCAGTACACCAGGGGCTGCTAGGGCAAGGGAAGCAGAGGGATTGGTGGTGGAGGGAGGTGTTTGAGTAACCTTCCAACACAAACTGCCCACACCTCTTCCTGATGGACAGCCAGTGTGGTCTCTGGAGGCTCGAGTTGCAGAGTAAAAACCTCCATGGGTTGTGTGAGATCCAGAGGAGTCAGCAGGCTGAGGTCAGCACACTGGAGAAGTTCATCCCAAAGGGCTTTCAGACAGAAGAGGAGGGGGGACATGGGCAGCAGAAGGGCTGGCAAGGGTGAGACAGGAGGGTGTGTTGGGACTGCTGGAAGTAGGCCTGGGAAGCTCAGCGGGCACCAGCCATGGGATCTCCAAAGCTGGAGGGGCCTCCCAGAAGCTGGGAATAGGTGGGCAAGACTCCCAGGAGATGGGATAACTAGTTAAAATTGCAATTTAACCCACGAGGGGTGAGGGAGGTTCGGTTGAGCACTCATGGGCTTGGGACCCAGCATGGCAGAGTGTGAGGACAAGGGAGGGGGGCAGGTGGAGTCCATAAGCATGGTGCAAGGGGAGATTTGAGGACCTAGATAGAGTCAGGGAGCATATGTTCATAGAAATGGTGACTGTTGTGTTCTGTAGCTGTCTTCTCAACTAAGAAGCTTGATCATCACTTTCATCAAAATCACTTTCTAGGCCCAAGAGCCTCTCTTGCCTGGGGTGCCATGTTAGCAAACCAAAACTAAGATAACTAATGTCCCTGTCATTGCTATGCTTGACCAGAAATGCAGTCTGTCCAGCCAGCCAATCCCCTAACCCCAAGCTAACTCTGGGTCTTCTCACCCCAAACATGGTTAACCATCTGGCCCCAGTCCATCAACTATTTTCTGTTTTCTCTCCCTCACTCTTTATTCTTTATCCTATAAAAGTGTCCTGCCCTCCATCCCACTTTGCAATTCTCTGAAAGGTGACTGTCCACTTCAGGAAGGGTTAAGTGAAGTTTGTATCACCTAAATTGTCTTCTTTAATAATTTTTTAACACTTCTAAGATTCCTCCTGCCCATTCCTGGACACTAATGGGAGAAAAGCTGGCTATTTACTCTTGGTCAGGATTTAGCACTGGTTGCTGAATGGCTTATCCTGCCAAAAAATTATCCTGCCAAAAGATATGTGATAGTCAGGATTTCTTATTAGGCGGGCAGTAGACTACACAGGGGAGGCTTTCCTCTACACAGGTCATCTCAGGGAGGCAGGAGCCACTCGCCCATCCCCCTTACCTGAGAATTCTTCCTGCACCAGCCCAGGCCTCCTCTACGCTGCCCACCAAGCTCCCCAGAATGCCACAGGCTACACTTGGCTCAAAGTTAAGCTTGGGTAGAGTCCAGCCCAGTTCAACTCTGTCTCTGTTTTCCCCCTCAAAATGTAAGACAGTTATTAAAATAAACAGCAGGGCTCTCAGCCACACACCCTCTTGTGAACTACCATGATTAACCCAGAAGGAGCCAATAAAGAATAACCCCTCCCTACTGTGATAAGCTGTACAATGATGACCTCCTATTCCTGAGCCTGAGCTCTCCTGCTCCTTACAGCTACTGCAAAGGGCCCAGCATGAGCTGGAAGGTCAAGGGATGCAGCTCCTGGGAGGCCCATCTGCTTTCAGGGGCTTGCCAGTGGACAGGTGGGATGAGGGTACCAAGGCTGATCCCTGACAGAATGGAAAAAATGCTCTGGGATGGTTCCAATCTGTGCCAGGCTTCATCATCCCTTGGAATAAGGCCCCTTTTCACGTGGTCCAGGCCTCAAATGTCCATGGAAGAAGTTATCACCTGTACCTGCCCACATGGGGAGCACATCCTGTCTTTGATCAGAAATACCCATGCAGTGGGTCCAGAACTGAAATGCGTTCCCTCCTACAGGGCCAGAGAGCAAGCTCTTCCCAGGGAGACAGAATTTCCTCAAGCCACCATTTGTATGTAAGTCCCCTACCAAGAAGCTGAGAAGCATCACCTAGTAAATTATATCAGACATCAGTTCCCCACAAAGCAGATCTGAGACAAGGATTCAAGTGCAAGCAGTTTATTTGGAATAAAAGAGACTGGGGAAGTTAGGGAATAAATACTGCCATGTTGACAAGTTAGCTACGGGTCACTAGAGTTTAATCCCCTGGGAGAACTGGGAACTCGTGTAGATTATTTGCCCATTAGCTGGAGCATTTTTATACCAACTCCTGCAGTCTTGATTTGAAGATGAGCCAGTTGGGGAGGGAGGGAGGAGAAGGGGGGGTGTTAATTCCTAGCATATCCAGCCTTTCACGTGGATCTATCACGTGAACCTCAGTGGCCAGATGACACCTTCGGGAAAAGAAACAGAGCCTCTGGCCATTGGGAATCAGGCCAGCAGGCTAGTAGGGCAGGCTAGGAGTACAGCAGGGATTCCCAGTGGCCACACAGGCCCCTCGAGGTGAACAGGGCAGCAGCAGCAATGATTCTAAAGAACACTGGTATCCACCCCAGGAGCCAGAGCCTGTGTGGGCAGCTGAGGAAGGAGTCCACTATTTCCCAGTAAGGAAACAGAGGCTCAGGGATGTCCCATGATGTGTCTCCACCCACACCATTGGTGAGCTGCTCAAACTCTTTGATCCCAAATTCCAAATGTTTGCTACTTGACCAGTTGGTCAGAATGAAGAACTCAGGAACCAAAGGATAGGGGATCAGATGGACAGCAACAGGGACAGGATATTTGAGGGCAGATATCAACTACCATTTATTGAGCAGTTATTATCTGTTTGGCCTTGTTCTGAGTGTTTTTCATGAATTTTCTCATTTCATCTTCATGATAACCTCATTAGGTCGAGACCACTATTTTCCCCACTTACAGATGGGGAAACTGAGGCAGAGAAAATTTAAGAAATTGCAAACACCATGCAACTAGGATGGGACAGACCTGGGGTGCCAACCTAGACAATCCAGCTCTAGGGTCTACGTCTATTAGCAAGAGTATTTCACCTGGTCTCTACATTCTTAACAAGTTTGCTCATAGCTATGCCCACTTGAAGGCTAGTGAGCTCTCCTCAGCTTTATTACAGTTCCTAGAACTTTTTGACATCAGCAAAGAGACCACAGCCAGGTGAGAAAGGATCCAGGAACTCCTAAATAATCTAGCTGTCTACCTTGGCAGGGGCAACAAGGCACATAGGTAGAGTGGCTCTGGGGTCTACAGCACAGACTGGAATTCCGAGCTCTCCAGTTACGCATCTCAGCTGGATTTGAGGGGAAGCCATGTTCCAGACACCGTACTAGGCTCCCAGGTCACAAAGGTGAGAATAGTGAGAACACCCGACTGATTCTATATCCAGACAAATAGTCGACCAGGTATGAAGGTAGAATGAAGACATGGTCATATAGAGTAACTCAAAAAAAAAAAAAAAAAAAAAAGACCTGCCAAGTATCCATTCTTAGGAAGCTCCTGGAGAACATGTTTTGGCAAGACAAAAACAAACCCATAAGGAGAAGGAACTGCAGGAGTGCCTGGGTGGTTCAGGTGGTTACGCATCTGGCTCTTGATTTAGGCTCAGGTCTTCATCTCAGGGTCGTGAGATCAAGCCCTACATTGGCTCCAATGCTCAGCTTAGAGTCTGCTTGCGATTCTCTCTTCCTCTGCCACTCATGCTCCCTCTCTGTCAAATAAATAAATAAATTCTTTAAAAAGAGAGAGAGAAATAGAGAAGGAACAGCAGTAAATCAGAGAAGAGAGTGACAGGACCTGCAAGGATAAAGGATATGTACCATCTCAAAAAGCAGTTAGGTTGGGGGACAGGGCACACAGGGGAGATGGCAACAGTGTGGGGTTGGGAGGGGAATGATAGGTTACTTGATGGATTTGAGAAAAATATTGATGAGATTGACATATTTGTAGACGTACTGAGCATGGGCTGGGGACAGAGGAATTGCCTCGGATATACAGACAATTAAGCAAAAGGAAAAAGTGGAACACTTTTTCAAGCATTGAAACATGATTATATTACACTACTTGATCCATCAGTGGACTATAGTTTCATAGTTTTAATGGAAACAGGATTCTATTAACCAAAAGTTGTGGTACTGAGATTGAGGGGAAGGATCAATGCAAGTGATGGTAGGATGTTTAATTCTCAACCATCACAAGAGAAGTATTATGCCTCCATAAGAAAGGATGAATACCCAACTTTTGTATCAACATGGACAGGACTGGAAGAGATTATGCTGAGTGAAATAAGTCAAGCAGAGAGAGTCAATTACCTTACAGTCTCACTTACTTGTGGAGCATAACAAATGACATGGAGGACATGGGGAGATGGAGAGGAGAAGGGAGTTGAGGGAAATTGGAAGGGGAGATGAACCATGAGAGACTATGGACTCTGAAAAACAATCTGAGGGCTTTGAAGGGGCGGGGGTGTGAGGTTGGGGGTGCCAGGTGGTGGGTATTGCAGAGGGCACATATTGCATGGAGCACTGGGTGTGGTGCATAAACAATGAATTCTGTTACACTGAAAAGAAATAAATAATTTTTTAAAAAATTTTAAAAGAGAATTTAATAAATAGCATACAAACAGACACAGCAAGATATAGTACAATATTTGTTCAAACATACAAAAGGAAGTCTAAAGGTACAGACTTCCACTTATAAGATAAATAAGTCCCAGGGATTTAATGTATAGCATGGTGCCTATAGTTAATGATACTGTATTGTATATTTGAAAGTTGCTAAGAAAGTAGATCTTAAAAGTTCTCATCACAAGAAAAAAATTTGTAACTATGTGTGATGATGGATGTTAACTAAACTTATTGTGGTGATCATGTCCTCGATACATACATATATGAAGTTGGTATGTTGTTCACCTAAAACTAAAACAGTGTTGTATGTCAATTACATCTCCATTTTTAAAAGGAAGAACCATTGGTTCAACATTCGCAAATCAATCAGTGTGATAGAACACATCAATAAGAGAAGAGAGAAGAACCACATGGACCTCTCAATTGATGCAGAAAAAGCATTTGACAAAATCCAGCATCCGTTCCTGATGAAAACGCTTCAAAGTATAGGGATAGAGGGAACATTCCTGAACTTCATAAAATCTATCTATGAAAGACCCACAGCAAATATCATCTTCAATGGGAAAAAGCTTGCAGCCTTCCCGTTGAGATCAGGAACACGACAAGGATGCCCACTCTCACCACTCTTGTTCAACATAGTATTAGAAGTTCTAGTAACGGCAATCAGACAACAAAGAGAAATAAAAGGTATCCAAATTGGCAAGGAAGAAGTCAAACTCTCTCTCTTCGCAGATGACATGATTCTTTATATGGAAAACCCCAAAGACTCCACCCCCAAACTACTAGAACTCATACAGCAATTCAGTAACGTGGCAGGATACAAAGTCAATGTACAGAAATCAGTGGCTTTCTTATACACCAACAATGAAAATACAGAAAGGGAAATTAGAGAATCGATTCCATTTACTATAGCACCAAGAACCATAAGATACCTGGGCATAAACCTAACCAAAGAAGTAAAGGACCTGTACTCGAGGAACTACAGAACACTCATGAAAGAAATTGAAGAAGACACAAAAAGATGGAAGACTGTTCCATGCTCTTGGATTGGAAGAATAAACATTGTTAAAATGTCTATACTGCCTAGAGCAATCTATACTTTTAATGCCATTCCGATCAAAATTCCACCGATATTTTTCAAAGAGCTGGAGCAAATAATCCTAAAATTTTTATGGAGCCAGAAGAGACCCCGAATTGCTAAGGAAATGTTGAAAAACAAAAACAAAACTGGCGGCATCACGTTACCCGATTTCAAGCTTTACTACAAAGCTGTGATCACCAAGACAGCGTGGTACTGGCATAAAAACAGACACATAGACCAGTGGAACAGAGTGGAGAGCCCAGATATGGACCCTCAACTCTATGGTCAAATAATCTTCGACAAAACAGGAAAAAATATTCAATGGAAAAAAGACAGTCTCTTCAATAAATGGTGCTGGGAAAACTGGACAGCGATATGTAGAAGAATGAAACTCGACCATTCTCTTACACCGTACACAAAGATAAACTCGAAATGGATTAAAAGACCTCAACGTGAGACAGGAATCTATCAGAATCCTAGAGGAGAACATAGGCAGTAACCTCTTCGATATCAGCCACAGCAACTTCTTTCAAGATATGTCTCCAAAGGCCAAGGAAACAAAAGCAAAAATGAACTTTTGGGACTTCATCAAGATCAAAAGCTTCTGCACAGCAAAGGAAACAGTCAACAAAACAAAGAGGCAACCCACGGAATGGGAGAAGATATTTGCAAATGACAGTACAGACAAAAGGTTGATATCCAGGATCTATAAAGAACTTCTCAAACTCAACACACACAAAACAGATAATCATATCCAAAAATGGGCAGAAGATATGAACAGACACTTCTCCAACGAAGACATACAAATGGCTATCAGACACATGAAAAAATGTTCATCATCACTAGCCATCAGGGAGATTCAAATTAAAACAACATTGAGATACCACCTAACACCAGTTAGAATGGCCAAAATTAGCAAGACAGGAAACAATGTGTGTTGGAGAGGATGTGGAGAAAGGGGAACCCTCTTACACTGTTGGTGGGAATGCAAGTTAGTGCAGCCACTTTGGAGAACAGTGTGGAGATTCCTGAAGAAATTAAGAATAGAGCTTCCCTATGACCCTGCAATTGCACTGCTGGATATTTACCCCAAAGATACAGATGTAGTGAAAAGAAGGGCCATTTGTACCCCAATGTTTATTGCAGCAATGGCTACGGTCGCCAAACTGTGGAAAGAACCAAGATGCCCTTCAACGGATGAATGGATAAGGAAGATGTGGTCCATATACACTATGGAGTATTATGCCTCCATCAGAAAGGACGAATACCCAACTTTTGTAGCAACATGGACGGGACTGGAAGAAATTATGCTGAGCGAAATAAGTCAAGCAGAGAGAGTCAAGTATCATATGGTCTCACTTATTTGTGGAGCATAACAAATAACATGGAGGACATGGAGAGATGGAGAGGAGAGGGAGTTGAGGGAAACTGGAAGGGGAGATGAACCATGAGAGACTATGAACTCTGAAAAACAACCAGAGGGTTATGAAGGGGCGGCGGGGGGGTGGGGGGGAGTGGGAGGTTGAGGAACCAGGTGGTGGGTAATAGGGAGGGCACGTACTGTATGGAGCACTGGGTGTGATGCCAAAACAATGAACACTCTTATGCTGTAAATAAACAAATAAAAATAAATAAATTTTAAAAAAAAGGAAGAACCATATTTTTAAGAGAAATAGTACAATAACATAATATATAGAATACTATATATATATATATATTACTTACAAGGGCAAACTAGAGGTGGAAACCTTTGGGTATTTGAGGACATGGAAAGGCAGGGGGGCCAAGAAGTGAATTCTCATTTTTTATTTTAAGTCTTAGAGTCCTATTTGATTTTTTCCAACCTATCGATTTTTTCAATATGCAGAATTTACTTGCAAGAAATTTAAATTAATTCCTTTTCAAAGAAGAGCCACCAGAAAGTGGGAAATATTTTTGCTGAATTTCTTCCAACTCTTGATCCAATGGAAATGCTTTGCATCTTTCCTTACATAGGGCTTTTATTATCAGGAAATCAATACCCACCATACTTCTTCTACATAAACATTGAACAGATCCTTAAGAAGACTAGTTTAAAAGGCTGCTAAGTGGATGGTGAGGCCCGAGTGCCCATAGCCATGTTCCACTTCTGCCAACAAAGGCCAGTTTTAATTGAAGAGAGAGAAGGCAGAATTAGGAATCCTGATTTTGAAGAATTGCAGCTCATGGTTGGAGCCAAGGTACTGCCCCGTATCAGCTCACCACTGGCACTTTCCCAGACTCACCAATGCCCCCATCACCTTAGGTGTGCTGTGGCTGACAGTGACCCAGAACAGGGTTGGGCTGGGTCCATACTGATGGGAGTACCTCTCCCAAATCAACCCAGGCCAGGAGGAAGAGATTATTTAGAAGGTGTTGATGCTTCTGTCAAATCCAATTAAAAATCTCCCCTCAGAGTTATCTAAAAGGCAACTATGATATTCCTATCCCCAGGAAAGGGCAAATAATTGTTACAGGTCAAGCGATGTCACTTCACTCTCCAGTATTTTCATACATGGTAAAGATGGGATGTTTTCTTTGATGGAATGGGACAGATTCTATAGAAACAAAGAAGCCTTTAAAATGGCTGCTTTCTCTTCCTTGGCATTTGTTCAGGTTACCAACGGGACAGTAGGGGGACACAGGAGGACTGAGTGGGCCAACTCCCAGATCCACGACTCAGCTTCCACACCTCAGACCCCTGTGCAGAGAAGCCTGCAGTCTATTTCACAGGCCTCCCACGTTCTCAGGGCAGGGGTGGAGGTGTTGCTAGGAAAACTGAAATTCCTCAGCTCAGGAACCCCACATGTTGTACCATGAGACCAGCACTCACAGAAGAAAAGGCTGATCCAGAGTAACTTTGCAGCAGCTGCAGCAAGAGCCAACCAAGGACTGAGGTGAATTCAGGGAGCCCCAGAGCCGAAAGCCCCTCTGCCCCAATTTTGGAAAGAGTCCCCCTCCCCCACCCTTTGGTTTTTCCTTTCCTTTTGCTTGGCTGAATTTCAGGACAAAGTAAAATCTGCATGAGCCTCAGCCAAATATTACCCTTAATCATGCTGCTGCTACAACGCCTAATAATACTTTGTAGGATTATATTGCAGAACAAATCCCTCTCATGCACATCAACTCACTTGACCCTTAAAACTGCCCAGTGAAGTTGGCAGGTTGTTTTATAGAAAATCGAGGTGCAAAGATTTTGAATGTCTTTCCTGAGAATGCCCAGCTAATAACCATCAGAGGAGAGGCACATTATTTCTACTCAGCTTTTCTCCACAAAGGGAATGAAGATGGCTGTAGTAAATGCATATAATAAAATAGTTCAGTAACCAAAAGAAACAGGAAAACATGGGAATTAGAACAGGATATAAAGGCTGAGAAGAAAAAGATCTCAACAAAGTCCTGCACAGTTGTTATAATTCAAGATATCCTGGCAGCCTAAGTGAAAAAGGAAACAAGATTAGTCACATAGTTTTAGTTGCAAATGATGTGCCAAAATCAAGAGCCAGCATTATAGACAAAACTCTCCTTGAAAAAGCTTAGATCCATTTCTCATCCCAAGAAGTATTTTATTCAAATTAGCCTCACTCAGGAAGCACCGGGCCCACCAGCTAAGGATTCATCCCTTGAAATATACGATCCTGTTACTGGCTAAGTACATGTTACGAGAACCATAGAAAGGCTCAAAATGAAAATCTCCTTATTCAAACCTCAAAAAACTAAGACGGATCTTCCAAATGGAGTGATGGGTGCTTTCTCCTCAACCTATAAGAAAATCAGTTCCAAAGTCTTAGAGAAAAGTCGGGAAACTTAGTTTCCATTAAAACATCAATCAAGGATTTCCCTTGAAGATAATTATATCTCATTATCTCAAAGACTCGGGCTTCCATCTGCAGATAGGAAATTACCCCTCCATCCAGGGCTCCTAAAACAAGCCAAATGGAAACTGCTATATAGTTTCTGTTGTACTGAGAAGACCCTTACAAAATGTAGTAGACGCTTACTGTTTACACCTTCCCAGCATCTCTCTCCATTGCCTTGCTAACAGAACTCAGTTTTTCTTATGGGATCCTGATGGGCCAAAATATCCCACCACTCCATTTGGCCAGGAGAAAAACATGACTCAACCGAGACTGTTGGGGTTCTTCTGGAAATTAGAATTTTGAGTGGAGAGACAGAAC
The DNA here is from genome assembly GCF_922984935.1 of Meles meles. NCBI lineage: Eukaryota > Metazoa > Chordata > Mammalia > Carnivora > Mustelidae > Meles > Meles meles. The sequence goes on along the minus strand of NC_060069.1, from coordinate 29,006,766 downwards.
TGAGACATCTGATGGAAAGACCCCAAACGAAATAGCTCACCTGTTTTTGACTAAGATTTTCATGGCTCTGTTGATTCCCATAGCCCACTTGATAGTGATTCTATCAACTATCCAATATCCTTCCAGTAAGTTATTTTTTAAATTAAGCTAATAAATGTTACTCTCTGTTGCTTACCATCAGAGAAATTTAACATACCCATAGAGAAAGGGTATAGGTGAGTAGGCTAACCTTTTTTGACATCTCTGATTACAGGTCAATACAAAACAAAAGAACCAAGCAGTGCTTATCAGAAATACCTGGAAGGCTTCTAAACAATTCAGGTATGCATTTTTTAAAAACTGCCTTGGTGATGCTGACGTCCATGCATGATTAATAATCCCTCCTCCAAATAAGCTTTAGCACTAATCCTGGACATAGTCTATGTGCCTGGGGCCAGCCCTTAATTTCTCAGGCTTTATTTCTCTATAAACTGAATGAGTTGGTAGCTGTGAGCCGAAATGTGAGTAGGGGTGATACTGGAAAACTGCCCACCTAAAATGAGGAGCCGCTTCTTATCCCAGTATATTGTGGCCAGGAGGGAAAGATCCGGGCTTGCCAGACCTTTTGGCTTCCCAAGAGAAGTTGGAATTCAGTATCATTTGCCATAAATGAAGAGTGATCACAAAAAATAACTACAAGTAAAACAAAATTACTAAATTCTATCTGGAAATTTTGCCTGCTTCAGGCTCTGAGCCTAAGTCCTGTGGCTTCTTTACTACAAAGGGAGATTTAAAACAGAATAAACCTTACCAGTGTCCGATGGAGACTTCCTTCTTCACATATCAACGGGAGCACTTATAAGGACATGTTTACCATAATATGACTCAGTGTTATTCAGTACTAGATCTGAATACTCCATGTGTAACTGTCCACCACCCTGGCCACGCTGGAGACTTTGAACCCCCCTTCGTACCCAAATTGGATTCCACCCTCCCTGGTAAGACTTTTCTGCCTGCTTCTGAAACAGCCAATGTGGAGGACATTTTTATGCCATCTGGCCTAAAATCATCTTCAGCTCGCATTTTCTACATCATCCCTCACTCTCCATCTCTTTTTTCCTGCTGCTTCCTTCCTCCACTTCTAGATCCTTCCACACATCCTATGCAGGGTCCATTATCTTCGTATTTTCCTTGCCCCAAAGAGGGGAGAAGCAAACTACCTAGCCATGACTGCAGAGATGGGGGTTCCTGTCATCTCCTCATGGAACAGATGGGCTACTCAAAAGGACCACCTGGTTTGTGTGAGGTCATGCAGCACACAATCGGCAGACCTGAAGAACATTCTCTCATTGATTCATCTAATAGGTTTTGAGGACCTCTATTATACTTTAGGCACTGTTCTTGGGATGAAAGATGAGGACAGAGCAAAGACAAACAAAGAGAATGCAAGATACTCTCTGATGGTGATAAGTACCATGATATCAACCCAAGCGGGGGTGGAAGTGGATAGTGCGAGGGATGGTCTTTTGGACAGGGTAGTGAAGAAAGGGATCTCTAAAGAGCTGATATTTGAACACAGGACCGGAATAAACTGTAATAAACATGCAGACATCTGTGGGAAGAGCATTCTAGGTAGAAGAAAAAAAGCCCCAAGAAGAAAGACACTTGGTATATTTGAAAAGCAGCAAGACCGGTGTGGCTGGTGAAGAGTGAGGGGATGAGACTTTGGGGGTGAAAACAGAAGTGGTAAGGAGCCAGAACATGGAGCGCTAGTAAGGACTTTTGCTAAGAAGCTATTAGGTAGGAGAGTGGCAAGATCAAGCAGCTTTGAGGAATATTAGAAACCATCTTCTAGGCCTCAGCTCAGTGCTGTTTACAGAAGTCTATACTGCCTCTTTTCCCACCAGGGCCACAGGTTGTGCACTGCCTAACTACAGTTCACATAGACTATCATAACGCTCCGAGTTGTGAAGTGTATTGACTACATTACCTCCTGTCCCTGGAGGCTCTGTTAGGCCTAATCTCATCCTGGTACATGTGAACGAAGCTAAGAACTTCTAGTTCAAGTCCGCACTTTCTTTACTAGGTTGTGACAAGGCTGGTCTGGGGGTGGGCTGCACTTTCATGGAGAATCTGAAGGGAGGGAGAAGTTCAGTCTGATCTGATCTCCAAATCCCCTCACTCGTTATCTCCCCCCGCCCCCATGACCTACGATTTCAGAAGCCAGAAGACAATGGCATGAGTTAGTGCCACCTCTACCAATGACAAATCTGACTTGCTAGGCTCTTTGGACTGGGAAGAGAAACAATGAGCCTCCATTCCTCCTCCCTTCACTCTAGCTTATGTCTTGCCATTAACAGGTGTAAAGAGTAAAGAGAGACTCTTTTTTGTTGTAGTTTCTTCCCATTACTTCTTATTGTTTTGGTTACACACCCACATATCCACCCAACCCCCCCCCCCCCCACACACACACACACACACAGGAGATTAGTCAGAGTCAAGTGAATCATTTTCCCTGGTCCCCAAAACCTCATCTTGGACCCCTCTCATACCCATTCCTTCTACCTCGTGTGCCTACTTCCTGATTAGATCTCTGACTATTGTAAAAAGCATCTTAAAACTTAGCTCACTTCACATCAACCCAGGACACCAGCAGAGAGATAGCAGCTTGAGCAAGTGGCTTCTATAGACTGATTGTTCAGAACAGCTAATAATACCTCATTTTGGGGGGATATTTACCTTTGCATCATTGGGGTTTGGGCCTGAGATTGTCATGAAGTGCTAGCATCTCACCGAAAACCAATAAAACTCTTGAACAGGGATATATCATTTTCACAGACCCATTTTTAGAAGGCAAGCAGTTAATCAGACATAGCAGCTAATTAGCTGAGCTGTGGAAGGAGCAACACATAAACATCTTGCTGGGAAATTCAGCAGAGCAAAACACACAAGGAACACAGTGTCTCACTCCCTAGTCTTTCCTGCAGTGGGGGACGCAAATAGACCAGGGTCCATCCTACCTGCACATCCCTAAGGTAACTGGCAACTTTCCCCCTGTCTTTCACCCACACACAGCTGCCCTGAGAATGTTCTTCTCAGCCCAGCAGGGCAGGTGGGCACATCCTCTGTTTAACATATGTCCTCCAGGAGAATCTCCTTCTAACTGGAGTCTTCAGTCCAGTTCCTGTTATAGGTATCTTTAAAACAGACATCTGAAAACTTAGTGGCTTAAAGCAACTTATTACGATCACGTAAGAGTCTGTGGGTTAGCTGGGCTCAGCTGGGTAGCTCTTACTTGGTGTCCATCATGTAGTGAGCATCAGATGCAGCTGGAGTTGTCTGAAGGCTCAGCTGGGCTGGACATCCAAGATGTCTCCCTCATGGTTGGTGGTCAGTGGTGGCTATAGGCTGAAAGCTCAACTGGAGCTGTTGACTAGGGTACCTATAAGTGTCCTCCCCATGTGGCTTGGGTTTTCACAGCCTGGAGACTGGGTTCAAAGAGGAAGCAAGAGACCCAAGTGGCAGCTGCTGGGCTTCTTATGACCTAGTCTCAGCAGGCTCAGAACATCATTCAGCTGCTTTCCACTAGGTGAGCAGATCACTAAGTCCTGCACAGGTTCAGGGGCGAGAAATTAGAATCTACCTCTTGATGCAAGGAATGACAGGCATAGGGAAGGAAGAAATTGATGGAGACCGTTTTTGGAGACTACACAGTTCCCCAGAGCAGGGCTTGGGTCAATGATTCTTGTGCAGACAACTGATAGAAGAAATGTTCCCAGGAGAAACTGAGTAAGAGAATAAGGGAGCACATCATGGAACAGGAGGGTGCCTAGCAGGGGTGACTTGGGGGCAAAGTTCTATCCTCACCCTGAATCCAGAGATGAATGCTAGAGTTTACACCTGAGAGTTTGACCCAACTTGAGAGAATGAATGAAGCCTTCCTATTTCTATACCTGTGAGTACTTGGCTGGTGCTCACAGGGAGATGAAGGGGGTGTGATCACCCAAACACATCCTTCTCTCTATATAGCACTAAGTGGCCCCAGCAGCCCAAGAGCCATCCTCTGAAGAGTCACCTAAGCTGCCATATAAAGCAAAGCACGGAAACGTAAAAGGGACTCAATAGGACTTGAGCAGAGGACCAGGTCTGTCTGCTACAACTGACTCAGGTAGTTTGGGGGAAAGATGGGGGAGTAAGGGTTTGTCATTAGCATACCCTTAGGCATCATTTCGCCCCCAGCTCTTTCACGAGCTTGGGCCTGAAATCTTCATGTATACAAAGAAACCCCACACTCCGACAGATTGGGTAACTTACCCACAGAGCAGGATCTGAGCCCAGAACTATATGGCCCTGAAGTCTGTGCTCTGTCCTTAAACCACACTAAAGTCACAGAAGGGTAGGAAACTTCAGCTAACAGCTGCCTCTCACCACAAGAGGCATGGACGGCATCTGAGTAAAAAGCCTGGGTTTCCCTCCAGCATCTGACAAAACCACACCATTTGCAGAATGTTCTGCACTGCCATGGTAGACGTGGCAAAGTTCTCTGCCACTTAAGTCCTGTTATTCTCAAAGAGGTGCTGAGTGGTTTGTCCTCCACTTAAAGTAGTGGTTCTCAGCTTGGGTGGGAGTGGGGTTGCTCCTTGGGGACACTTAGCAATGTCTAGAGATGTTTTGTTTGTCACAGGATGAGGGATGAGGACATTGCTACCGGCGTCTAGCAAGTAGAAGCCAGGGATGCTGCTAAACATCCTACAATGCACAGGACAGCCCACTATAAACCATTATCCAACCCAAAATGTCAGAAGTGCTGAGCTTGAGAAATCTTGATTTAAAGGAATAAGAGTCTTTAACCAAGCTGAAGGTCTAAGAGAACAGAGGGTGAAGGAGCAGGGACTCTGCCCACTTTCACGTGATCCAGACACAAATTAACAGTGAAAACTGAATTGTAGGTGGTTGGTTTTCATCTTCGCGAAGTACAGCTGGCCCTTTCTATTTTAGCAGCATGTACTGGTTGGATTTACTGAGTCATTTTACCTTCTGGAATGATAACGACCCACTGACTTATGACATTCTTATACCAGAAAAGATATCTAACCACCTTCTCAAGGGAAGAGATGGACAGTAGTGACATTTAGCAACTTTAAAAGTGAGAAAATGGATAGTAGGATATGTTGCCATCATGCTCTGCTTTCCCCACTTGCTAGTCTAAAGCTTCTCAAACATAGACTCCATTTAACACAAGAGAGAAGAGATGATGATGTGTCTCAGCATTTGGGAATGCGGTGTGTGTTCACCTATAGATGAATTGTGGCCAGAATTTCCTATGACTGATCATATTAAACATACTTAAACATCTAAACAAGTGTTTCCTTTCAAAGTAGTCGCCTTGGGAACCTGTACATTTATATTTTTTCAAGTCTATCTTTTCTTTAAGTTGTGGAAAAATACACATTACATAAAATCTATTATCTTAGCCATTTTTAAGTGTACAGTCAGTGACATTGTCATTCACACTGTTGTGCAATCATCACCACTGTCCATCCACAGACCTCATTTCATCTTGCAAAACCAATACTCTGGACACATGAAACAATAACTCATTCCCAGCACTCCCCCCACCCCCGCCCACCCATCATTGCCTCTGGCAACTACCATTCTATTTTCTGTCTCTGTGAAGTTGGCTACTTTAAATATCTCATGTAAGTGGAATCACACAGTCTTTGTCCTTTCGTGATTATTTCACTTAGAATAATGCCCACACTGTTCATCTATGTTGTAGCATATGTCAGAATTCCTTTCATTTTTAAGGTGCAATAATATTCCATTGTGTATATTTATCCTATTTTCTTTACCAATCACCTGTCAATGGACACGGGCTTATTTTCCATCTTTTGGCTATTGTGACTAATGCTGTTAGGAACACAGTGTTCAACTATCTCTTTGAGCTCCTGCTTTCAATTCCTATGAGTCAATACTCAGAAGTGGAATCGGTGGATCACAGGGTAATTCTATTTTTAATTTTTTGAGGAGCTCCTCTACTGTTTTCCACAATGGCTACACCATTTGTATTCTCACCAACGGTGTACAAGGATTCCAACTTCTCAACATCCTCGCGGGCACTTGTCATGTTCTGTTCTTGTTATTGTTGTTGTTGTTTTAAATATATAGCTATCCTAATGGGTTGAAGATGGCATTTCATTGGGGCTATGCACTTACTTTTAACAAATCTGCCATTGCCGAAAATATTTTTGGACATCATCCTTTGGAAATGCATTCCAGTGAAGCTTAAAGCAACAAAAGAAACAAAACTCATTACTTCAGAGTCATATACCTTATTTATAATCTAAATGGTTTTTCTTACTTTGAAAAACTACTGGAATTTGCCAGACTTATCTTTGAACAAATCTGGGTCATTTCTAAACATCAAATTCACTCTCAAAGAACCAAAGTTTGAAAGATATTATCTTTAAAACCCAGCTTTATAATGGATTTAGGTTACAGTTTAGAATAAGATTATGCTCAAGGTTAAAGTAAGACTTGAAATATTCACTGTTCAATATAGTCATAAGCTACAAGCACAATAGTCATTATCTGACTTGAGTCAAGATTTGGGTAATCTTGGTATTAAATGGATATTTTTATTTTGATACCCATTTCTGTTTCTAGTATTGAGTCCCCAAATGTAGCATGTCCTTTACTAGGTGATGAGAACATAAAAATAAATAAAACAGTCCTTGCTGGAAGGCACATAATCTGGTGGAAGAGACAGATATGTGGGCGGATGATTACAATCAGTGGCAATATTCGAAATATATTACAACCAATGGGGCACAGGTCCCTGACCAATCAGAACACAGCAGGGACCTACTGAGCCAGGAATTAACTCTTTCTTTGCCAGCTTATGGGACCATCCACAGGTTTCAGGGACAAGCTGAGGGCTGGCACAGTGTTTGGGCATGTAGTTCTCAGTTTTGTGTTTGGACACCCAGAGCACATCAGCTGAATAGCAGCACTGGTACAATGTGGTATGGTTTGGTGCAAGCCAGGGATGGTCCCAGAGGAGGTTATTAGCTGGGCAACTGCTTGGATGCCCTGCCACGTCCCTTCATCCTGCCTATGACTTAAACCACACCTGCGGTGGACAGTTCCACGAGCTGACAGTGTCTTATGCCAAGTGCCACTGTCTTTCTATTTTCTGCCCCAGAGCTGTCACCATGCTTCAGTTCAACCCAGAATTGAAGGGCACCAACATTCCCTGAGGCAGCCCTCAACCGTCCATAGGGAGGGGAGGAGATACGTTAGAGAGACAATTGTCTTCTCTCCTTTAGTGAACAGTCCTTCCCCACAATCCCAGGAGCAAGACCTCCATAAAGCATCTGTATACCAGCTTCTCCCCTTCCCTGCCCCATGATCCTGCTCCCAGGAGTCACTCCCTGAGCTCTTATCTTAGGCTGTGCTTTCAGGAGAACACAAGACAGGAGGAATTAGGGAAGGCACAGCCAAGAAGACAGGGTTCATGCTGAGCATTACTTTGGAATAGATTAGGGCACAGAGCCCTCAGAAACCATAGTAATCTCAGAGCAGCTGACCTGCTCTGTGGTGAAGACTTTTGGAAACACAAGGTTCAGCTCCTTTCAAAAGCTTCTCCCTTTTTGGACTAACTAGTGTTGACTTTCTCTAAACCTACATCAGCCTCCAGGTAGACATGGGCAGTGGCAATTGAAGAAAAATTGTGTAAGCAAGTAGAGTTCTAAAATCTTATCCACAAAACTGTTTTTGACATCTTTTTATATTTTTTTCTTAAATTCTTTTTGTCCAATAACCATAATTTTTATTTCATCTTTTCCTTTCTTTGTTATCCATATCATTCATCTTTTCAGTTATCCCTTTGCCCTCTATTCCTGATATTTTTGCTTGCTCATACTTAGGACCAAATTTTATCACCAATTTGAAGCCCTTTGAATTCTTCCTCCCTGTCTCTCACTCCCACACCTGCTCTTCCTTCCACACTATAACCTTTAGTAGAGACCTCATCACTGCATGCCTCAGTGATTGCCAATGGTCTCCTACTCCTTGCTACCATAGTCCTTCCTTAGCTTCGCTCCAGGAATATTGTCTGCTAGATACATTATGGGGTTTAGCTGACATCTGGATAGGGAACCCAGAAATGCCAAATCTTACCTTTGTCCCAGTGGGCTTCTGAGATGAGTTTACCATTGTTTGCAAGGGGCAAATGAGAAACAAGGTACTGTTGACATTTGCAGACTTAAATTCTAATGTAGCACTCATTAGATAAAAAGACCAGAGAGCTTGTCTGAGCCAAGGACAAAGAAGATGTCCTTCTCCCCCTTGGTTCAAGACAAAACTCTCCATGGCCTGGCACCCAAGACTGAGGAGAGGACAATGTCCATGTGCACATGACTGCAGAATAGACAAATGTGTGCACTTGCTCTTCTGGCTGCCAGGAAACAAGAGGAAGAAAGCAAAGCACTGAGAGGAATAAGGCAAGGGAACCTCCTTCCAAATAGGATGTTGGAAAGGATAATGAAGAAGAAGAAGATGATGATGATCATAAAATGGTCATCTGTGCTCAGGTTAAAAAGATATTTGTGAAACAAGTAGACAATAATCTCGGGCAAAACGGGCTGGCACCAAAAAGACACAACCAAAATTACAAGGACAGTGAAAAGATGGGTAGTTTATTTTCACATTAGTGGCATCTATAAGGAAAAAGGGAAGGCGTAAGTCTAGTCCATGCAGTTTAGGTCACAGAAGCTTAATGTTGTTTGTACATGACCCGAAAAAAAATCATCAAGTTATTGCCAAGAAAGGACTTATAGGGTACCTGGATGGCTCAGTGGGTTAAGCCTCTACCTTCGACTCAGGTCATGATCTCAGGGTCCTGGGATCGAGTCCCACATTGGGCTCTCTGCTGGGTGAGGAACCTGCTTCCTCCTCTCTCTTTCTCTCTGCCTGCCTCTCTGCCTACTTGTGATCTCTCTCTGTCAAATAAATAAATAAAATCTTTAAAAAATAATAAAGGACTACATAGACACTAAGTAAGGCACTCTGGGAAGTCAAATTCCTTTCTGTATTATCATGACACAGTGATTCCAGGAGGGGAACACAGAGGTCTAGTTGAAACCTGGAAGTGGGACCATCCAGAGTGGCACAGCTGCGTGATAGAGTCAAGAAGGAGCAAGGAGGGGCACCTGGGTGGCTCAGTGGGTTAAAGCCTCTGCCTTTCACTCAGGTCATGATCCCAGAGTCCTGGGATCGAGCCCCGCATCAGGCTCTCTGCTTGGCAGGGAGCCTGCTTCCTCCTCTCTCTCTCTCTGCCTGCCTCTCTCCCTACTTGTGATCTCTATCTGTCAAATAAATAAATAAAATCTTAAAAAAAAAAAAAGAAGGAGCAAGGAAATCAGTGTCCACCCATCTACACTGCTCACCCTCAACTCACCATTTAGGCTGGTGTTTCCTCCTCCGAGAGAGAATGAAAATGGGTGAGAGAACAGGCCATGAGTATATTTCTCACTTATTTCTCACTTTAGAAGCCTACCCAGGCTTTTTGCTTTTGATAACCATTGGGCTTAATAGTCAGGTATATTGTTGGTTAAATCTGAACTATCTGACTCAGGGTAGAAAAATTCACCCTGATATCAGGGTGTATCTCTTCCTCCATTATTGTGGTCCCTTGTCTATACTTTCACTCCTTAAGCAGAGCTTTATTTGCATTGCCCCCAGAAATCTCTGAAGTGGGTCAAGAAAGGACACTCATTTAACTCCCAAGTCCACTACCCAAGAATTTGTCCCCATTCTATATCCCAGCTACATCATCCAATCTAGCTCATCAGAGAAGGTTATGCGAAGAGCTCATCCTGAACCCAGGGACCAGCGAGATAAAAACCAGCAAGATAAAAATGAAGTTAGGACTCCCCAGACCATTACAAATTTTCCACACAAAAATTAAAGTTCTTAGAAATACATAATTTCCAATGTCATCAGAAATACATAATTTCCAACAATGTCATCAGCCTTCCATTGTTGCCTCAGAGATAGTCCTACAATCAAATATCCCCCACTTTGCTACTTAAAGAAATCAAAGTTGCACAACATCCTTTGCAGAGTTTTTTTTTTTTTTCTTCTCATTTTACATAGCCCTAAACTAGGAGATGGCTCTTTGAAACCTGGGTGGAATCTTGGTTTCTCCTCTAGTAACTACTAGGTAACCTGCCTGCTCACAGGGAGACAAGGAGGAAGAATTTAAAAGGAATTTTGTAGCCCTTCCAATATCTTCCAGGCAAAATTTACCCAATGCTAAGACCCATGGGTCCCACTTTCTGAAGTTCCAAAATAATGGACCACATAATAATATCTCAGTCCCAATCTCACCCCATAAAATATCACCATTCACTCCAAAAGCTTATCGTGTAAATACTCTATTCTCAAGACAAGGTTGGGGGAGGAATTGTGGGGAGAAGCACAGCTTCAATCACATCACTTCTACTCAAAACCTGAAATGGTTCTCCAATGTTTAGACAATGAAGCATTACTACATTCTTCTCCTAGCATTCAAGGTTTTCCAATAGCCAAAACCTGTCCCTCCACATCTGGATACTATATCTGCTGTTCTCCCCTCTTCCTAATGTGCTTTCTCTTCCTTCCTTGCCTCCTCTCTAGACTCAACTCATTAAGTTCAGTTCAGATTCAATCTTCTCCATGAGGCTTCCCTGGCCATCCACAGATAGTGCCACTATACCTCACCCATCCTGAACCCAGGGACCACAGTTCATGCTATTCCTGTGCCACTGAGCACACACAGTCTTTCTCTGGCTACCTGGTGGCAAAGATGAAAACCACACCCTCTACACATAAAAGGTGATCACATCCTGTGCAGAAATTTTTTTTTTTAATATTTTTTTTAAATTTACTTATTTGACAGAGACAGAGAGATAACAAGTAGCCAGAGAGACAGGCAGAGAGAGAGGGGAAAGCAGGCTCCCTGCTGAGCCGAGAGCCCGAAGAAATTTATTTTAATAGCCAGAAAATCTCACTCTACAAGAATCTGACTTTACAGTACTCAACCTTATATGCAAAGAATAGAAGCTATTCTAGCCAGGTTATGCAAAAATGAATTATTATAGGATACTCACAGCTTAATAGATCACTAGAAGTACTCAACAAACAGGTGAGCTTTCCCAAATGACTCTCAAAGCCACAGGAATAACTGGGTCACCAAAGAAAGCTACTGTGTCTCTTACAGTCAGGAAACCACTGGGGACATCACCGGTCCCACAGCCAAGAGACCACCACATATCCCACGACCCACACCATTGGAAGCATGCCCCACCTGCACTCTGCCTTTTGATACCCTTCCGGAGACCAGTACATACGGCTCTATAAGTATGCCTGACAACAGAAAGAGTAGAAGCCCATCATTTGCTCACTTCAGCCTCCCTACATACATGCGAATGCACCTGATGGGCTAAGTCTAGATCTTATCTAGAACTTGACCTGCAAGGGAGTCTGGGAATTGTTCTTAGCATTCCAGCCTCTACAAGAAGAGAAGACCTAGAAAAAGAATGTAATGACTGCCACAAATCTATAGGTATGTTAACCTTGCCTCTGATCTGCCCCTCAGATTCACACAAAATTGAACTGTCTGTGGTGCCTGATATTTTTTAATTCATTTTGGTAACCACTATTCCCCCAACTCTGTCAAATAGTTAATAGTCTATAATCTGCACATGAACATTTCAGTACACTGAATGTACACAGCATTTCTCAAACTTTAATGTGAAAATTATTACAGACCCCCAGTGTTTGTCAAAATTACTTTTATTACAATGTTATTTCAAATGTAGAAACATAAAAATAGTTATAAAATTCTCATGGTTACAAAATCTACCAAAAAAAACTATAAAAAACAATTTGCAAATTAAACACAAGCCAAACTCTAAAACGAATGAAATGGAAACTAACCACATTTCTTTAGCATGATTAATGATGTTGTTTTGTTCAAAGTAAATCACCAACATTGGACCTAAGAGTGGGAAAATTCATTTGCACGTCTTACATTTCACATGTTAATGGCTTGATTCTTTTGATTTTGAGCGGGATGGTCCATTGTTTCAGTCACTGTCAGTATCATTATCATTATTTTTCCATTTTAACAATGAACTCATTTTTAACCACTGATTTTTAATGGCCCAATCAATTTAATGGTGCATTCCCAAATAGAGTGCTGAAAAATTTAAAGCACCATTTAATGAAAACTTCTTCAGTGCACAATTACTAATACCCTTATTGTTAATGAACTGTTGAAGGATGGTTTGTACAAAGACGTGGCCCATATAGCGCAGCCTTGTGCTGTGAGTGTGGTTCTAATGGCCAGAACTGGGCGGGGGTGGGTACACTCCTGTACTACCCAGGATGGAAAAATGATTCATTCCTCCCACCTTCTTTCTCTATATGAACTACTGTAAGTCCTTCTTTCCTACGATTTGTTTGAGCTTTACCGACATGTGGGTAAACATGAATATAAACGGGGACAGTATTTGGTTAGGATAGTTCCCATGACAGAAGGAAACACCTCCCTCCAAATCCACAAGAACAAGACAGGAAACCCAATAGGAAAAAATTTTTAAAAAATATGAACAGTCAATTCAAAGAAGTGAAGTTTGAATGGCCGACAAGCATGAGAACTGACGTTCACACTGAAACAATATATTGAATCACTGATTCAGTTTACTTAACTGTTTAACAGGCCAATTAACTGAATTAAAATAAAGTAAGTATTAATTAATTTAAAATAATTAAAATAATTATGAGATACAACTTATCCATGATATCGGCAAAAGCAAAAAGTCAAACAATACCAATATCTGAAGCATAATAGGCAAATATTTACTGACTGAGGGTAAGAAAGAAGACCAGGTACAGCCAGCCTGGAAAGCAGTCTAGCTCTATTTAAGTATGTTTATGATCTGTGATCCAGAAATCCCACTCAGATACACACCCAAGAAGAGTTCACACCGAGGTCCATGAAGGAATATGCCTGAGGATTTTGGGGGAGGGGGGTCGGGGTAACAGATTTTTTCTTTCTAGCAGGGGTTTTGTGATTACTGACGTGTACATAATTAGGGTAATGGATAAGCAAAATATGGTGTCAGCTCATTATGGAACACACAGAAGCAATAGACACAATGAACTAGAGGTTCATATAGTAAATCTTGGAAAGCTTAACTGGTTACAAAAGCAAGAATGAGATCTCTATTATAAACCAAAACAGTTGCATATGCAAATACTATGTATTTTTCCAAGATACATGCCAAACATCAGGATGCTTGCCCATAGGGAGAAAGGATATGGGATGAGTGAGTGAATGTATGATAGATCTTGAAATGGAAATTGTGTGATGGATTGGAAGTAGAGTCAAAAAAAAGGGGGGGGGAGGGATTAAAAATAAATACCAACATCCTGGTAATACAGAAATTCAGCCTACATGATGCTGATAGAAAAGGATAATAACAGAGAGGGACATTACAAGAGAAAGGGAGTGAAAACTAAGAGTTCAGGTGTTTGTTTGTTTGTTTTAATGATTTACCTATTTATTGGAGAGAGAGAGAGCACAAGCAGGAAGGGAAATGGGGGAAGGAGAGAAACTCGAGCAGACTCCATGCTGAGAATCGAGCCCGAAGCAGGGTTGGATCTCTCAACCTTGACAGCATGACCCGAGCCAAAACCAGGAGTCATATGCTTAACTGACTGCACCACCCAGTCACCCCAAGAGTTTAACTGAGGGACCAAGGGTCATCCAAGTAGAAATATGGAGTTGAAATTGGATAAATGGGTCAGGACCTCAGAAGAGGAGCCTGGTCTAGTTTATAACTTCATTAACAGGCTAACCTGCTATAATGTAATGAAACTCCAAATATAGATGTTTAATCAAATAAAATTTTAATGTGGTATGTCCCTGCTCCATGAGGTAATTCAGGGACCCAGGCTCTTCCATGTATTCCCTCCACCATCTTCAGAGTGTGTCCTCACTGGGATTGACAAGGTTACTTTACTGCTCTTTCTGTATCCCAGCCCATGGGAAGGAGGGCAGAGGAGAGGTCCAAGGCAAGTGACTTGTTAAGTTGGACTTAACCAGAAATTGCCCACATCACTTCTGCTCACAACCAATTGACTCCAATTTGGCCAAACCTCAAAGCTGGCCACAGCTGGCCACAAGAAAGGCAGAAACTGTTGCCTCTACCTTGGAAGCCCAGGGTCTGGCTACAACTGAATTAATATGGAAGAAAGGGGAACAGATAGGGGAGGCAGCTAGTGGTCTCCCCCAGCCAGCAATTACAGTCATGAGTGTACAGGTGGAACAAAAGCCAAGGGAGCAAGTAAGATAATATAAGATTATGATGTAGATAACTAAGGAAACAGGGAGACCAAGCCTAAGGCACTTCTAATTTAATGATGAATTCTGTAAGAGGAACCCAAAAAGTAGCCTGAAAACCAATGGAGATTAGCAGAGTAGTGTATCACAGAAACTAAAAAAATAACCCAGAGAACAATCACCAACTAGCGAAACGCAAGAGTTTATGAATAAATATCCCATTTTCCTCCCCCTGCCCAGGGACAGTCTCTCAAGGACCCCTGTGGACTGAACTCCAACTTGCTCATGGAGGAGACCTGCTCATTAACTCACACTGGATCTCCTTCTTTTCCTTCCCTGTTTCCCTTCCCTAAATCAATAATGCTTCCTGGGCCTGCTTTGGGGGGTACCCAAAACTCAGGCAAGGCCTCAAAATGCATTCAGCGAATGTTATAATGACACTGTTTTTAGGACTCCACGCTTGTTCAGAGCAGGCGAGGCCTGGAGCCCTCCCGCAGGGCCCAGCCGCAGACTGAAGAATTTATAACAAGCTTGTAGGCCTGTATCTCTGGACCACATCATCCACACTCCCGCCAGCTCTGGCTAGGACAGATCAGATGGCTCCCTAAATTTAATGTCCCACTGAGCCATGACAGCAACAACCGAAGAAAGGGTGGGGGGTAGGGAGAAACCCCAGCAGACACTCCACTCCTAAGAAAATAAATAAAATCTCAGACTCTGATGGCAAGGTCGGGAGATGTTTTGTTTTCACACATTTGCTCTGTACCTTCACGGGCTAGATTTATGAATCCTCAGTCTTTATCTTGATGCTCTATTAAATGTGAATTAAACTGAGTGATAGTGATCATGTCTAGCAGGAGGCTCAGCCCTCATGTGGACAGAACAGTTGGTGATCCTGGGCAGTGTGGCCCACGGGACAGGAAGGCAGCTCTCCAGGAACTGTAGGGACAGTGCTTCTGATCCTGAGTGCAAATTCTGCTCAACAACTTCTTGCATCAGTTGCTCCCCCATGGAAAGTAGAGCCCCATAGGGAACCTGGCCTTCCACTCTACCCAACATTTAAAGGAAGCCCTATGTGTTGGAGCTGCCTTCCTGGGGACAAACAACTCTGAGAGAAGAGATTGCTTCGAGGTTGAACTTTAGATTTCAAATATTGCCTCAATCTAGACTTAAGAGTTTGGTTTCACATTTTAAGGTTGCGTCTGTGTTCTAGAAAGACAAAGCCGGGCAGACAGAATGATGAAAGGCTAAAGAAAGGGCCTCCATCTTACTCCCCTTTTATGTCAAGTAAATTTATAGTGATCTGTGACCTTTTTTGGGTCAAGAACTCCTGAGACACTGATGAACACTCTGGAGCTTGCCTCCAGGAACATATACATACACCCAAACACAGGAAATGCTACCTACCCTTCCTCAGGCCTTCAGATGAAGGACCTCTGCTAAATAAGGAGCAGGAGGAAGATAGAAAATAGGAAAGAACAGCAAGAAGAACAAAAAGGGGGGAAATCAGGAGATCTGCTTGAATGGTATTTTATAGATTAAAATCATCTTTACAAGATGTGGTATATATACAATGGAATACTATGCAGCCATCAAAAGAAATGAAATCTTGCCATTTGCAATGACGTGGATGAACTAGAGGGTATTATGCTGAGCGAAATAAGTCAATCAGAGAAAGATAATTATCATATGATCTCCCTGATATGAGGAATTTGAGAAGCAGGGCGAGGGGTTGTGGGGGTAGGGAAGGGGAAAAAATGAAACAAGATGGGATCAGGAGGGAGACAAACCATAAGAGACTCTTCATCTCACAAAACAAACTGAGGGTTGCTGGGGGAGTAAGGAGAGGGTGGTTGGGTTATGGACATTGGGGAGGGTATGTGCTATGGTAAGTGTTGTGAAATGTGTAGGCCTGATCATTTACAGACCTGTACCCCTGGGGCAAATAATACATTATATGTTAATAATAAATAATAAAAAAATAAAATCACCTTACATATGTTAGCTCATGAGTGGCACAGAATAACCCTGTGGGCTAAGTCATTCTGCACAGGAAGGTATACGAGGGGCTCCCAACCCAAACCTGGGGGTCAAATGGCTCCAAGACATCTTGAAAGAAGTGCCTCCACGGTGAGATCCCTGAAAGATGAGTAGGAATCCATCAGCCAGGATGGGAAAAAGAGGTTCAAGGCCACAAGGAAAGCAAAGTCTGCTGGTGAGAAAAAGTGTGGCTGTGTAGTAGGTAATCCTCCATCTAGACTTGTTTTCCCACATCTCTCCTGTACTCATACCCTCCAAAGACTTTCCCTCTCACTCGGAGTAAAATTCCAAGCCTTACAATGTCCTACAAAGTTCTGCATCATCTGCTCCCCTCCCCGCAACACCCACTGCCTCTTGGATTTCACCTTCTGTTTACTCACACCAAGGCAACCACACTGACCTTTCTGTTGTATCCCAAACACATTAACCTCACTAAATGCTTAGGACCATTGCACTTCCCATGAAGTGCATTCTCAGCCTGGAAAGCTACTCCCCAAGCTCTCTGCAGGATTGTCTTCCTCACCTCTGCCTTGCCTTTACTCAGGTATTGCTTCTCAGTGAGGTCTTCCCTGATGACCCCTTTCCAGATTGCAACTTCACAAAAATACTCCCCGTCCCTCTCCTCAGTTTCATTTTCCTCCTTTGCATTTACCAGTATCTGATATTTATTTTATTTAACTTGTTTATTCTCTGTCTTGCCCCCACTGGAGTATATGGGGAGGACAGATGTCTCTGTCTCTTTTGTTCACTAGGACTAGAAAGTTGCCTGGAACATAGTAAATCCTCAACAAATAGTTGTTCTAAAAATGAATAAATATAGAAATCCTTAGCAGGGATGTAGTCTGGAGAACCCAAATTTTCCATGGTAAGAACTAGAGAAAAAAAATTCTGAGTTCCCAAAAGGTATGAGCCCTGAAATAGAGGGAGAAAATCTGTGGCATAGGTTGGAAGAAAATAACTTTCTCCTGCCCAAAAGAAGAGAATTCATAGCTAGTGGTAGGAGAAGGAGAGGGGTCAAAATCAAGCTCAGTTGCTACCTGACCCCTGATCGAAATTCTGAGAATGTTGGGGTGGGGGCAGATGATGAATTCCTCAGATAGGAAGAGGGCACTCGAGGGTTAGGTGGGACTGACCTTTCGCCTTCCAGGTATAACCCAGGGTGGCTGAAAGAGTCCTGGAGAAGATCCAAGTACTCCAAGAGAGGCAATGGTGATTCAGGCTCCAGGAGACCTAGCCCTTAATGTGGGGCCTGGGCTGAGGAAAGGGTATATATCTGGAACTCCTGGAGCCGGGGCAGTGTGCAGAAGGGCTGAGAGGGCCAGTGCACTGGCCAGGTCTGTGTGGACACATGAATAGCATGTGGACCAGTCAACCAATAGCCACAGCAAGACCACGGACATGAACCACAGACAAGGTTCATGCCAACAGAGTAGCAAGACTGTGAATCTCCCTTGACACCTAGAAACTTAAATCTCCCAAGAAAGAGGGGAGAAGGAATGGGAGGAAACCCTATGTTGCCTAGTTGTCCCCAAAACACTGAGTAGTGACCAGTCCAATTCGTAGAGGCAGGAAGTGAAATGGGAGTTGTCAGGTACTGGGGGCAGGGAGAGTTATTTGATGAGTGTGGAGTTTCTGTTTGGGATGATGAAAAAGTTCTAGAGATGGGTAATATTGATGGTTGCACAACCAGGTGAACAATTTAATGCCACTGAACTGTATACTTAAAACTAGCTAAAGTGAGGGGTGCCTGGGTGGCTCAGTTGGCTAAGCATTTGCTTTTGGCTGAGGTCATGATCTCAGGTCTTGGGATGAGTCCCATGTCGGCTCCAGCCCCACATCAGGCTCCCTGCTCAGCGGGGAATCTGCTTCTCTCTCTGCCCCTCCCTCCCATTCATGCTCTCTCTCTCTCAAATAAACAAATAAATCTTTTTTAAAAAACTGGTTAAAATGATACACTTTACTTTTTTTTTTTAATTTTTATTTGCTTATTTACAGCATAACAGTGTTCATTGTTTTGGCATCACACCCAGTGCTCCATGCAGTACGTGCCCTCCCTATTACCCACCACCTGGTTCCTCAACCTCCCACCCCCCCCCTCCTGCCGCCCCTTCATAACCCTCTGGTTGTTTTTCAGAGTCCATAGTCTCTTATGGTTCATCTCCCCTTCCAGTTTCCCTCAACTCCCTCTCCTCACACTTTACTTTTTTTTAAGATTTTTATTTATTTATTTGAGAGAGAGTGAGAGCATGAGCAGGGCAGAGGGAGAAGAAAAGCAGACTCCCTGGTGAACAGTGAGACCCACATCGGGCTCAATCTCAGGACCCTGAGATCATGACCTGAGCCAAAGGCAGACGCTTAACCCACTGAGCTCCTCATGTGCCCCTAAAATGATACATTTTATGTTATGCATATTTTATCACAATAAAAATATCTTTTAAAAAACAGCATTAATTAAGTTACCTTGAATTGTCAAGAATTACTTTTTTCTACTTCTGAGCAGAAAGGAAGACACGTAATAATTTTAGTTTAGTTATAGGAAAATTAAGTTTCATTTCTTTCACAGCTGAGCTCCACAATTATGTAAATGATTGCTGCTGCCCCACCCCGCCCCCCCCAACACATGTATTTTTGTGAAACTGGGGTGTATAGTGGCAGGGGAGAGGCCAGGAGAGGGACAAGGGAGACCAAACTGCAGAGATATCAGTGACCAGATGATGAAATTCTCATAAGTTATGTTAAGGAGTTTGAGGGCATGAGGGAGCCATCGAAGGGCTTTAAACATAGCCAAGTGATGTGGTCAGCTTTATATTCTCAAAAGATCATTTGGCTGCAACGTGAAGAAGGGATGCTGGAAAGGGTGGAAAGTAAAAATGAGGGTACACAGGACAGATGGGAAGCAATTCCAAGCAAATGATGAACTAAGGTTGTGACCGTGGACTTGGAAGGGTGGGCGTGGGGGTGTGGAACTATTTGGGCATCAGTGACTGGGGTGTCAGGGTAGGAGAACAAAAGAAGCTTCCAGGTTGAGACTCGGGCCCTGCTTGGTCAATTGAGGGGAGAACGGTCACTAGGATAAGCAAAAGAGAGGAAGAAAAGCAAATTTGGTTGGAGACCAGGGTGTTGCTTTGTGCCTACTGGCGATCAGAAGCTTATAAAATTAATTGGGAAAATACTTATGAAAGAGTCGGCCCTTCCAACTGTCAGACCATGACCAGTAGGTCTGGACACAACTTTAGAGAACATGGAGACCAATACCTGCATGTCCCCCGAGCAAAGCCTTGAAAGGGGAGCATGTTTCCATCTACAGGTGATGAGGTTGCAGAGGAGCGCTAGACACTTATGTCAGGAATTAAAAAAACAGAGGCTTGGTGCCTGGTACATGATAGGTACTCCATAAAAACTTGTTTAACACTCAGTGTCTTCTCCAGTCAGTCTCACTGTCCATTATCCACCTGGCGAAGATGTTCATATTGAAACAGTAACACTATCACTGTTTTCTCAGCTCATTACTGAAGCCCCCGGCCAGGCACCCAGAACCCATCCCTCACCCCATGATTTGCTCTGCTGGCTGGTCGATTCCAGAAGCACATAAATACACACAACTGGAGACAATGATGGGATTGTCTGACTGGACATTTCAGGTGGACATGTAGAAGCCTGTAAGGTTCTGTCTCCCATCCCATTTTAAGAGGACACACTGGCTCAGATCTGTTAGAAAGCCTCCTCTCATGTATTAATTATGCCCCCACTAATTACACAGAAGGGTTCAGGCAGCATTATGGGAAGGGATGGGCACCGAGCAGCCCAGGAGAAAGATAACAAGCTTGGCTTTTGCTCTGCACTTGCGTTCAGTCTGAATTCACGAAAAGATTTTGACAGCTCTTTCCTACATTCTTTACATACAAGGGGTGGGATTTTTGTGTCCCCTGATCTGGTGGGCCTACAGAGCTACATGGGTAATGGGGCTGGACATGAAGGGGAATAGAGGGGAGCACCTATGTTCCCTGACTCCAGGACCCTATCAGCTGTAGGACAACACACCCTGTATTTAATAACAGGCTTCAGAAAGAGCCAGGGGGAGGGACACTCCCACACTCAAGGTCCACCTCCATTTCAGGAGCACTGCAATGGAAAAGAAAAGTGAGAAATGTGGTGTCTATTTCGCAGGTGCAAGAGGAAGAGTAAGGCTGGAGGGTTTGGGTCCAGGATGAATACCTATTCTGCCTGCCTATCCCCTTGTACCTCAAGAAAATCCATCAGGCCCAAGCTCCAGAGAAGCCAGCCCACTCCCCTGGGATGCCACAGCCCATGGGATCAGTGTCTAAAGCCTTCCCAGGAATGGTCAGAGACCTCTGACTGCCAAGGAAAGGGCTTCGGGTCACCAGTCTATGAAAAGTGAATACCCAGAGCCATCCAAGGACAATCCACCCTGCACCTCCCCTTGAGGCTTGGCAAACTGCAGCCACCTCTCCTGAATCCTGCCTGCTACCCTGGACCAAATACCCCTGGGGGAGGAGGAATCTGTAAAAAAATATATATGTGTGTGTGGCCCCAAAATATGTGGTATTTTTTTACAAGGTTGTGCTAGTGAATAGCTCATTTATCCTGAGGGGAAAGATGGGCCAACTGAGTGCCTTCAGGCTATTAGAAACAGTCTAATGGAATCTTTTAATATGTTGAATATTTTTAATAATCGAAATAATGCACATTCATTGCAGAGAAATGAAAACTAATAAGAGCCGTTCCACAAAATTGCACACCCATGCCCACAAGAGCACACCCACAAAAATGTTCTTTGCTACATTGTTAGAGATAGTAAATAAATAGAAAGTACTTAAGTGTCCAACGAGGTGGAAAGGGTTGAGTAAATTAAAGCTCAACCTTGCAGGATGAAAGGCACAGCACAGGGAAAGTAGTCAATGGTACTGTAATCGGGCTGTATGGTGACAGATGGGAACTGCACTTGTGGTGAACAGAGCATAAGGTATAGAGATATGGAACCACTATGTTGTACACCTGAAACTAATGTAACATTGTGTGCCATCCATGCCTCAAATAAAAGAAAAAACCACAGCCTTGCAGCATGGAAAGAGGTTAATGATAGAGTCAAGTGAACGAGGAAGGCAGAGAACAGTATCCATGGTATGACTCCATGGATGGAAGAATTTCTTTAAAATTCGTTAGGCATTTACAAGAGAAGAGGGTCTGGAAAGATACCCACCCATGGATATGGGTTACCTTCAAGGGGATAGGAAAGGGTGAGGGGAGCAAAAGTCTTGTTTTGGCTTAGATACAGCTGAATTCTTTGGAAGTTTGGAAGTACTGCTTTTTGAACTTAGAAGAGAGAGATGAGAAAATCCACATTACCAGTAAAGAAATAAAAACTCTGCAAAGCCCTGGAGATAACACTGCTGGTGTGTGTCCGCTCTTTGAGTTTTCGTTACACTAATAAGACTGTACTCATAGCTAATCGTGCACATCTTTCCAAGTCAACAAGCAAACAGTACAGTTTTAAAGACCACCTCATCTTCCATTGCATGGATGTGCTGTATTTACTTAAGCAGTTCCCCTAGGGTTCCTGGGTGGTGCAGTCAGTTAAGTGTCCAACTCTCGGTTTCAGCTCAGGTTACTATCTCAAGGTCGTGAGGCAGAGCCCTGCCTCGGGCTCCCCACTGTACGCTGAAGCTGCTTAAAATTCTCTTTCCACTGTCTCTCCCCCCTCCCCAGTCCTGCATACTCTATCTCTCTAAAAAGAAATAAATAAATGTTTTTTAAAATCCCCTAAGGGTAGACATTTAGATTATTTCTCCTTTTCTTTGATTCTTTTTCAAACAAAAACCGTGCAGTAATGAACATCCTTATTGCTAGATTGTTGCTTGTAATCACAGTTATTTCCTTAGAACCAAGTCCTAGAAGTAAAGTTCCTGGGTGAGGGGGCATGTATATTTTAAGACTCCTAATACATACTGTCAAAGTGCCTTGCAGAAAGGTTGCAAGGTCTCTAATCCCTTATCCACAAAACTCCGAAAACTGAGAATGCTTTCACAAGTTGAATATCTAAACCCATTGGTGTCAGACCCTGACCTGAAGGGACACAAGCCTATTGACAGTCTTTATTTACCCCACTAAGTATAAATGTTTGTACATTTCAGGCAGATACATAAATGTGTGTATTGCCCTGGTTCCTGCAGGGAGGATTAAATAATACACAGTTTATACACCATATTGTTTTTTTAAAATCTGACAAATTCTAAATTCCAATGTACTTCTGGCCCCATGGATTTCAGGTTAAGGACTGCAGACCAGTATTAATTCATGCTCCCCCCAGGAGAGTATGAGGGTGCCATTTTCATTAAGTTGTTTTCATCTTTGCTAATCTGATTTTCAAAAATCCCAAGTGAGAGGGGTGCCTGGGGAGTCTGCTTCTCCCTCTGACCTTCCCAGGTCTCGTCTTTTCTCTCTCTCTCTCTCTCTCAAATAAGTAGAATCTTTTATTTATAAATAAATAAATAAATGTCCTAAGCGAGGTGAGGCACTTTGCCAGAGTTATCTGGCCACTGGAAGGCCTTCTGGCATAGCCTGTCAGTGGCTGTCTGAGCACCTCAGCCCCCACTTCCCTTGGTGAGGCCCAGGGCCTCAGGGTCCTGCCACTCGCATGCTGCAGACCACATCTTCACATCCCCTTCAGAGACCGCGGCCCCAAAACTTCATATCAGCTCTTCCTCCACCATCAGTCGGAGTTTCTCACCCTCTGCTTCCTCATCTCTGGTTCCCAATTCCAGCAGGTGGGACACCATTCTCTTCTAACCCACCCAATTGCTGGGAGAATGGAAGGACGACTGATCCTGCAGCAGACACGGCCCCTGGTAACCTGTTACTTCAGGAAATCCTCTTGTTTCCAGGATTCCAGGAGGTCTGGGACTCTGATACGGGCTGCTGGGTCCGTGTAAACTCTGTGAAGCCTCATACAGAACGCAACTCACACCTCTGCCACTGAGGCCGTCCCAACCCCGCCAGAACCATCCTCACACAGGAATATTTTTTCCACCATCGCCGTTTACATCAGTCAAAATGAAATGAAATGATAGACAGGTCATTCAGACAGACCAATCCCAGCAGCCTGGCCCCAGGGCATGCACCCCTGGTATCACTTGGGGTCAAAAAGGCTGTAAGAAACCCAGACCCACTGACTCAAGGGAGCACCTTGGGGAAGGTACCAGGGGCAAGGTGTGCCAGCAGGAACGTGACACTCATATGTCTGGGACTAGGGACCATGACAGCGGCCTCAGGGATCTGCAAGTTGACAGCTATGCCTGTCTCACACATGTGCCTTTGTTTTTCTTTGTTTGTTTTGGGGTGTTTTGGGGGCATATAATTTTTATTAACATATAATGTATTATTTGTTTCAGGGCTACAGGTCTGTGATTCACCAGTCTTACACAATTCACAGCACTCACCATAGCACATACCCTCCCCAATGTCCATCACCCAGCCACCAAATCCCTTCCCCCCACTCCCCTCCAGCAACCCTCAGTTTGTTTCCTGAGTTTGAAAGTCTCTTATGGTTTGTCTTCCTCTGATTTTATCTTGTTTCATTTTCCCCTCCCTTCCCCTATGATCCTCTGTCTTGTTTCTCAAATTTCTCATATCGGTGAGATCATATGATAATTGTCTTTCTCTGACTGACTTATTTTGCTTAGCATAATACCCTCTAGTTTCATCCACATCATTATAAATAGCAAGATTCCGGAGTTTTTTATGGCTGCATAATATTCCATTGTGTATATATACCTCATCTTCTTTATCCATCCAACAGATGTGCCTTTGAAGCAGAGGGTCAGCTCCAGCTGAGGCATGCAGTTTCCTCCCTTCAGCCTGGGCCCTGAGCATGTCACAGAATCATGTAGAGGCTGGACAAAGACATCAGGAACACACTGGAGGGGCTGCAGTCAAGTAAGGGCTTGAGGAGGGGACATTGAAACCCAACGACCCTGAGATGCTACAGGAAGAGTTGCAGCCAGCGTACACCATAAGAACCAAGAAAAGTGTCTGGACGCAAAGCCTTCAAGAGGACATACACAACAATACATGTCCTCCAGAGAAACAGTGTGCCAGGGACTGTGCCTAAACGCCCAGGACCACTTGAGCAGGCTTAAGGAAGGGCACCAATGGGATACGCAAATATTTCTAAACACAGTATATTCCAAAGGCTCTTAATCTAGGATACTAACTGGGTTCATACTTTGGTTCTAGCACTCTGTAAGTTATTTAAATTTTCTGTGCCTAATTTTTCTCATCTGTGGAGTGGGGATTGTCCTAAGGATCAAAAGAGATCGTATCTGTAAAGCACAACAAATAATACCTGGTGCATGGTAAGCACCAATACATGTAAGCTAGTATTGTCACTGTTTTGTTATGATTTTGAGAGGTGATTAATATTATATAAGAAGAGGAAAAGGTCTTTGTCATGAGCCTGGAAGGTTTGTTATGGGCAGTAGTAGAGAAAAAAGAAACAATAAACAAAGAAGGTGTCATTATCAAGACTCTGGTTCTGATTGGCAGACGACAGGGAATCCTGAATTTCTTCCAGTTAATAAAATGAATGTAAGAAGACAAAGGAAGAAGTTGAAGCCCAAGACAATAGAAACGGAACACAAGCAACTGAGAGGACTTCAAGGAAACTCATAGAACTCTGGTGGCTGGGTAGGAAAGCCTAAGACTGCAGGTGTCATCCCTGCACTTCTGGGGACAGGCAGGGAAAGGGACAATGCTGGGGGCACAGGACAAAATACTAAGGGGTGGGGTGGGGGGGGAGAGTATATACAGAATGAGTAGGATCCGAAAGAGAATTCCTCTAGAACTGCAAAAGTTAAAGGCACTTGGAGAAAGTCAGAAAACAGAAGGAGATTTAAAGAAGGGCCATCTTGCACCAAAATCGTCTCCAGTGGCTGAAGTCTGTCTCCAAGAGAAAGGTGGAAGCCGAGGTAAAATGGATTCAGTGCTCAGAATATTAGTGGAATGTCACAAGTCTCCATTCATTGTGGCTCTCCGGGCCAACCCCGAGCTCCACCCAGGATTTGGTTTTGGAAGGTGGAGCCTGTGGCAGAAGCTTCCCCACCCCCTCTACACACACACACACACACACACACACACACACACAAAAAAAAAAAAAAAAAACCAAGATGGAGAGGTGGTTAGGCTGGAACAGAGGGGAGGGAGCTCAAGGAAGAGAGAGGTGGTAGTGGGAGGGATGCAGGCACTGTCAAAGGAACAAAGACTCCCTTGATCAGTTTTGGGTGTTCACACTCCACTCTAGGCAGTCGGGCTGGGCTCTACATGGACATCCTGGCCGTGCATCCACATTCCGTGAAAGCCAGGCACAGAGGCAGAAACAGGCGGTTTGTGTCCCACTTACCATTTCGAAAAGTTGCAGGACTTGACTTGTTGCTTGACAAATGTCAGGTATGCCTACCCCTGGTAAATTAGGTAAGAAACTTAACACCACAAAAAGGAGAAGACTCTGATTCTGAAAAAGTAGCTTCAGCCTACCAATTTTAGGGAAAGAAAGACTTCTCTGGAGTCAAGGGCATATCATCAAGGAATTGTGACGGATTATTTCAGGATAATAAGATCCCCTTGGGAATTTCCAAGCTAGAATTCTAAAATAAAGTGGCAAGAGGGAAAGAAGTACAAAACAATACTGCTTATTTTGTATTTATATATGTATACACATAACAAAATTCATATGTAGATACATACATATCTATTTATATGCATGTGTTTCATGTGTATATATATATGTAAATACCAAATACACACATATGCAAATACCCAAAAGTGAATATTTGCTGACCATTAAGCTAATTTGATTTATCACTATATATGTGAAAACAATATATATAAAAAAAAGGGAGCAAATATGTCAAAAATGTCAGTGAGATTCTGCCTGGAAGGACTGCAGATAATCATTTTCATTTTTGCATTTTTCTCTATTTTTCAAAGGTCCAAGGTTTTTGGTTTGGGTTTGGTTTCTTAGAGAAGATGGTAGATCTCCATGCCCTGCATCCCAGGGAACTCCTTGAGCATCATAGAAATGTGCCCAGCTTGTCCTTAGCAGCTCACGAGAAGCATACATGAAAGGATACAGCAGTCAGGCCCCAAAAAAGTCCAGTTAGGCCTTTCTCCCACCCTGTTTGCTCACAAAACAAAAACCAATTTTTCCATGGTAACCTACAGCCTCCGCCGTTAGACACAAAGGCCACTGGCAACTTTTAAATAGCAGCTTCATGTCCTACTCCTCTTCATATATACAACTTGAGGGGGGGAAAAAAACAAAAAACAGTCCAGAAAAGGCATTCCAAATTGTCATGACTGACATGCCCTTTCCAACTGACTATGGTTATCTGGGTAGTGAGAGAAAAGATGATTATTATCTTCTTTCTTTATACTGTTGCTATAATATGAATTTTTTAAAATAATGACATATGTAAGTTATAGAGCCACTACCCACCCACCCCCCCCGAAAATGGTCTTATTTTAAGGAAAAGGAAAAGGAAAACCTCATTGCCTCTCCATGCCTTCAGGAGAAAATTCAGTTTCTTTATGTAGCTCAAAAAGCCCCACACAATCTTGTCCCTAACTGTTCGGTGATGTTTGAAGCATCTGGTTCAACTCTATTTGATTGTTGGTTTTCTTCGTCAAAAATGGTCAGTTATTGGGGCACCTGGGTGGCTCAGTGGGTTAAAGCCTCTGCCTTCAGCTCAGGTCATGATCTCAGGGTCCTGGGATCAAGCCCCGCATCGGGCTCTCTGCTGGGCAGGGAGCTTGCTTCCCCCCCTCCCCGCCCACCGCCTGCCTCTCTGTCTACTTGTGATCTCTCTCTGTCAAATAAGTTAAATAAATAATATCTTTTAAAAAAAAAAGGTCAGTTATTGGCGACTTTATGCGGTTGAACCTACCCAAGGCCTTCATCCTCAACTGCTTGCTGCTCCCTGGGCCTGTGAGCTCCAACACCTTCTCAACACCCCATCTTTCCCCTACCTACCCCACCTCAATTCCTCTCACTTCTACCCTTTTTTCAAGACTTTAGCCTCTGTAATTTCTTGAATACAGAATTAGGGCCCCTTCTAGGGGCTCCCCAAACTATCCCATCCTTATTCATTTACTCAACAAATCATTATTAAGCACCAACAGTAGACATATGTACACACATAGGTTAATATTGAAGAGTGAATATTTACTGACCATTAATCCAATTTGATTTATCACTATATACATATACATGTTTGGGAGCACAATATATAAAGAAATATATATTTATATATTAAAATATATTATATCTAAAATAAAATATATTTATTATATATAAATATATCACCACCTAGCTGAAATCTAAACAGTGGGGACACAGTAATGAAAAAGGTGAAGTCAGCGACCCCTATTCATACTATATGGTAATTTGCCCTGGTTCCTACTTCTAATCTCCACTAAAGTGTGACCCCTCCTAGGTCACGTTCCATGTCCAGTGCACCCTTACACATCCACAGCTCCACACACCTGTCATAATATTCCCATGCTTGCTGAATGAAAAATAAATGAATGCCTTAATTTCATCAAAGTATATATGGCTTACTTTGTTTCTCCTCTCTTCCAGTTTTTTTAAAGGTTATTGCTCACAATTTACCTTCTGACAAAAGGAAACAGCTGATTCAAGAAACCCTCTTTTGTTCTGGATTTCCTGGCCAGGTCGAGCAAGCCCTGTTTGCTCTGACCACCTCTAGAGTGCTTGCTGGGTTAGGTCAGGGAAGGGAAGGAGAACACAACCCCGCCTGTTGTCGGGATGGCAGGAAGCCAACCGCCGGCTCCTGCTGTGAGGGGAGGGGCCGGGAGGGGGGCAGGAGAGTGAACAGCCTGGACAAACCCCAACCTGAGGAGAAATGTGTATGGAACCCCAATGCCAGGTTCAGGACCTGCCCAGCAGACGCAGCCCATATGTATTCAGGTCACAGGATTCGAGGGCACCCTGGGACAAATAGGGGAACCAAGACACCAAGCAGAGTCAGTACTTGCGGAGACCACAGAGCCAGGCAGCAGCAAAGCTGAGATACAGACTATAGCTTGCCACTCTGGTGTCCTTGCATTTTCCTAGTGAGGCAGAGCTGGGCCCATGGAGGCGGGGAGCCTCTCTAAAACTCCTAGCTCCTGGCTTCCACTCAACTGTAATGACTTGGAGTGATTAATCCACCCACAATTGTTTCCTGAGCACCTATTACGTTCCAGCACCTGTCTAGGTGGTGAAGTAGTGGGGGAGGCAAAGTCCCACCACTGAAAATCCCCACAATGAGAGTGATCTGACTTGTGGTGACCATAAAGTTGTGCGACTCACCTGGGAGAATCCAAGTCTGAGGCTTGAGGAAGCCTCTGAAGGGGGAGGTGGCCTCTTCAGCCTGCCCCTCCCAGAAGTATAGGCTCTGCTCCCTGAGTCCCACCTCCACTAGGTGGAAACTTCTACTTGTCCAAAGCATGTTGGGAATCCTGGGAGCCAAGATGACACACAGAAGGTAACAGGAATCTACAGCGGGCCAGGCCCTGTGCCAGGAATATTCTACATCCTTTGATCCTCAAAACGATTCTCTACAAATAAAGGGACAGAGGCCTCAAAGAACGGATGGAGAGGACTGAATTCTGGAGTGTTTGCTGCAAAGTCCCCAGCACTGTATTGCTTCCTCCAGGGCACTTGGCAGTTTGTCCATATTGACAGCACAGATTTGGCAGAACTTTTCTATCGTCTTAAACATTTCTATGGAATGACACTGAACGGAACCATAAGAGCTCATAACATCACTTTCTAGTACCCCGCATCGTCCACTCTTACTCTTTGCCAAAGTGACCACTGATCAGGGCACGTTCTAGGTGCTCAGTAGATACCTAATGAATGAATGAGGAAGGTGTGGCCTGAAGGCCAAGAAGGAAGTGACGACGGAAGTGAAGGTGGACTGATTTATCTGAGGAAGTCTCACTACCGGGAGACAGCTTGCACAGACCAAAAGTTCTTTCTCATCACCCAGCCCTACCCATGAAAATGCAGAAATGAATAGTGACATAAATTACTAGAGCAATAAAATGTTCATTACATCTCCAAATGATTCATGTCTGACGGTGTGCACTCACAGTAAAGCATTTCAACCAAACCAAAGAGTGGCTAACTCTGATGGGGGCAAGAGTGCCTTTTTTAAAGTGAAATTTTTAGTCCTCTTCAGGCCAGAGCTAGAGAGCTAGGATCCTGGAGTTTCTGTAACCCAGTTCCTTTATGGTGCCGATGGGGAATCTGAGGCCTAGACAAGCAACTGGCCCATGGTCACACTAGGTCACGGCTAGGTTGAGGCAGAGCTGTTTTGCCCATTTGCCACTTGGAATTCAGACCAGAATGAGACAGATGCTCCTTGCCAGAGTAGATGGACCAAGGAGCTGGGAGCTCAGATGTCCAGAGAACAAATATTGAAATCCCGGTGATGAAGAAACCAGGGGCAAAATAAAACTGTAGATTTGGAACAACCCCAGGACAGCAGGGTTGACCAGATGCACATTAAGAAGGGGAAGAAATGGGGTGCTTGAGTGGCTCAGTTGGTTAAGCGTCTGCCTTTGGCTCAGGTCATGATCTCAGGGTCCTGGGATCGAGTCCCACATCAGGCTCCCTGCTCAGCCGAGTCTGCTTCTCCCTCTGCCTCTGCCCCTCACTCCCATCATACTCTCTCTCTGTCTCACTTTTTCTCTCTCAAATAAATAAATAAAATCTTAAGAAAAAAAAGAAGTAGAAGAAAACTAGGAAATATCCAAGTCTAGCAGCATCAAATGTTGGTGAGGATGATGGAAACGGGCACTCTTGTGCCCTGCTGGTGGGACTGCATACTGGTACAGCCCTTCAGAGGACAAGCTAACATTGTCTAGTAGAATATAAAACGTCCATCCCTATGACTCAGCAATTCCAATACTTCTCTAGAGAAACAGCTACACGAGACATATACAAGACTGTTCATGGCAGCCTTGCCTACAATCATGAGAAATTAGAAACAACTTAAGTGTCTAACCATGGGGAGAGATGCATAAAATGCATACTATCCACATTATGGAATACTACTATCCATCAAATAAAGCATAGAAGATCCATCCAGGACCACCACATCACATACCATACCTGTGTTTGAATTAGAGAAAGGTAGCACCCGCTGGGTAAACCAGATAGAGAAAAGCAGCCCTCCCTTTGGGCTAAGCAGGCAGAGATGGGCTGAGTCTCAGCCTCCTTCATGCCCTCCCAGCTCTGTGACCAGAGAGGTGGCTTCTGAGTTCAGCCTTACTAACCTAGAGGACTGTGTCAAATGGAAAAATAAGCTGTAGGACAGTATATAAAATATTACAACTTTAATATATTTAAGCACACATTCTTTATATTTTTTGTGGAGACATGCATACATTAACATGTATGTTAATGAATAGAAAAAGGACAAATGGGGTATAGATCTTCCGATAATAGTTGTTACCTCTTTGGGTTGGGGAGCACTATTGGTCAAAGTGGCCTTTAATCTTACCCAAAGGGTTTTGATTTAATTTTTCAAAAGGAGAATTCACTTCTCTATAATTTATATAATTAATTTTTAAATTAAAAACTGCAAAATGGAAGTTGGGCCTTTGAGGCAGAAGGAGAGATCCGTGTCATCCTAGGTGGCACCCACCACCGTCACTGTCACTGCCACCAAATTGAAAGTCACCCTGTTCATGGGCTGAAAACCCACACAAGTCCATTCAGGACTTCTACCCATCTGGGGTAGAAAGTGACAGAGATCTCAGAGATGGGATGAAAGGACTTTTTTTCAATGATAGAACAATAAACCTAGTGAGACTCTCTCCTAAAGATGCCTACAGACAACCTTGGTGACTTCAACCCCAAGAAAGCTTTGTCCCCAGGCTGGATAACAACAAGAGAAATGGGGTGCAGTGGGTGGAGGGGCCTCTCCTCTCCTCACCCTCCCCCAAAGGCAGCATTCCCCCTTATATGCAGGGAGCCCTTGTATGCTCCAATGGAAAGTGGTGCGAAAGTCAGCACACCAACTTAAGCAAGATCAAAGGAGCCATCCAATGACTTTTGGGGGCTTTATCACAGTGAAAAGAAGGTGAGGGAAGTTGACTGTACTTGAAATTGTTTTTTAATGGTTTGATTTCACGGTGTTCTTGTTACTTAAGTACCATTCATCTTCCTCCAGATCTCCAGCAGGCGCTTCATATGGCTTGGCAGCTCAATTTCCTCTCAGCCTACTGGATGAGACGAAGGTCCACAGGTCACTTACCTAGGGAAGGCATACTGGGACCCACCAGGTCTGGGCATCCCTCTCTTTGCAAGATTTACAGCCATCATGGGAATGGATTTATATCTCAAACTCTTGCTACTCTTGTCATCCCCATTCAGAAGCAACCCTTCTAATGACTGTCTCTGTTTTGGATACTGTTTAATGATTTCTCAGAACAATTGGCCACTCCGACAAGGAGACTTGACTGAAATGATGATGATGTGATGCCTGATGTGAACATGCAATTCCAAAAGAACAAATAGTTCCCACATCTATGTCCCCCATCTCCTGTACTTATCTTCCTTCCCTTTGCCTAAATCACCCACTCATCAAACTGCCCACCAGTGAGTATCTGCCCTAAGGCCATGATGTGTTACCAGGTGGCATTTCTACATTGGTCACTCTCTGCCCAGAGAGCACTTTCTCGAGACCCACTCTACGCAAGAGAGATTTGGCTCTCACATCAGGGGTATCATTTATTTTCCAGTGACAGAAAGAAGGAAAAATCTGGAAGGAAAGGGCAGCAAACAGAATGATGAAAATCTGGAAGTCTAAATCAGCATCTAAAAGCTGTGGCTGAGGAAGGAGATATTGCTGGCTCCAAGCTGAGGTTCCATGTGCTTGTCAGCATAATCTTGCTGCTATTCAATCTGATGTATAGACACATTTCCCGGTCAAGTTGCCAACCAGCCACAGTTGTAGCTCTTGCTCTGGTGTCTCTATCTCCCAGGCTTGCAGGGTGCAGTCTAGCCCCCTTTGTCCATGTCCTTACTCCTTCTGGGACCATGAAAGCCTTTGGTGGTTCTTCTAGAAGTAGTCTTGGGGCAAGAATTCAAAGGAAATTGTTTGGGAAGTGACCTCAGGAAACACTGAAGAGAAGTAGGGAACTGAGGTGGGGAAGGAAAGAAAGTCAATAAAGAATGTATTATCAAACATATTACCATGGATGAGAGACACCCAGCCCCTCAGAGACTTCAGGCAAAAGCATAAAGGACACCTCTAAGTTGTTCCACTGGAGGGGCAACAACATTGGGGCCTCTTTCTTCCAATGTCCATCCACCATTGGCTGAGGGCTGCTTCTGGGTGCTAGCTCGTCAACACTTCCACAACCTGCCTAACACACTTCCAGGAGAAAGCCTTGGGCCCAGAGCTGTATGGGCATGCAGTGGCATACATCTGGTCCCATGTAGTAGAGAGTGAGTTCAGGGATATGGGTACTGCATCCACAGACATTGCTACTACTCTTAATCCTCATTTTGCCTGGCAAACTCTATCTTTCAAGATCCAGGAGAAATGTGACTTCCTTTGAGATATCACCCCCTTCCTCACTGTCTCTCCACAGAGAAGAAATGAATAGCTTTCTCTTCCAAGTTCTAGTAGCACTTTACACATATTTTCACTAAAACAACAAACACACCTTCTTCTATTTTGTTGGTCTATTCTTCTTCCCAAACAAATTGCACAATACTAATGAAAGAGTCAAGTTTGAACCAGCCAGATATCTTAGCTCATTCACACATTTATAATTTGTGTTAACTGAGTGTCTACTCTGTGGCAAACATTGTACCAGGTACTGGGGACATGGAAGTAAGAAAAAAAAAAAAAAACACTAAGTCCCTACTTTCTTAATTTTAACAGCCTTGTGTGTGTGAGTGTGTGTCTGCATGTGTGTGTCAAAATACGGCAGATAAAAACAAACAAACATATAATATGTCAGTAGTGATAAATACAATGAAAAAAAGATAGAGCCAGGTATGGAATAGAAACTAAATATGTTGAGGGTAGTTTCTATATGGGATGGTCAGGGGAAGGCCTACTCTGATAAAATAGCATTTGAATGTGGATGTTGCATAAAGTAAGGGAGAGATCCATAAGGATCTTTGAGGGAAAAGTAATCTGGGCAAAAGAAAAAATCAAATGTGCAAAGGTTCTACAGTAAAAGCACGCTATCTGCATGCAGAGAACAGCAGGAAACACATAATGCATGCCCAACTCTTGGTTGATTTCATGGAGCATGACTGTAAGATCCACCTGGAATCCCTTCTTAGTTGGCCAAGCTGCCCTCATCCTGTGCACATCTCTAGGGCCACATTTACCATAGGATACTGCAATTATTTGCAAAGTCATCAAGGGTAACAATGGTATCTTTTGATCACTTTTGCGTCCCTGGTGCCACTCAGTACCCAATCTGCTGTCTGCGTTCAATACGTTCCTTAAATGAAAATCACCATTACCCTCCATTCAAACTTGGGAAAATAGAGATCAAATCACAGAAAGGGTTCATTCAAAGTGCATACTTGCTTGCAAATTAAGATGCATATGGATATTGGGGACTAGCTTCAGATTTTTCTTTTACATTTTAATTTCTTATTTCTTCTTATTTCTTCTTTAATTTCTTATTTCTTCAACATTTACTGTTTAGGTTCATCAGCAAAATTTCTTTTACCCATTCTGAGCTTGATGGATTCTTTTTTTTCTTTTTTTCAGTTTAATTGGAAATAATTACATACGTAACTGTGTAAGTTTAAGATATATAGCATGATGGCTTGATTTACATATGTCATGAAATGATTACAGCAATAGGTTGAGTTAACATCCATCATCTCTTACAGATAGAATATTTGGAATTATTAATGTGAGTGGCCATTCTTTGGTGAAACTAGGGCTTCTTTTGAGAGTTAGAGCCCTAAAATGTACAGCTTGTCCCTCAGGAGCATTGGATTGATGCAAATTGTTGAAGATATTTTACAGGATGACCAAAGTGAATTTTGGTTTCTAAAATACAATGATGTATTACAACCTTCATGGATGAACACAGCCTTCCGTCTTCTAGAAAATTGCTCCTCTAGACCAATATTCTAGGTCTCATCCTAAAGCAGAGACAGCAGTGGCTCAGGTGTTCACTGAGATATGCTCTGGAGTGATTGATTATTAAAGTAGTAACAGATGACAGCATGCTCCAGAAAAATGTGTCCCAAGCCTTTGCATTAGTAAAGACATTTGGAATCACAGGGACAGTCATGTGTCTTCTGTCTAGCACTCTTTCCTTTGGGTAGTTGTATATTTCCTATTTCAAACATACAGTTGGAGATAGGGGACTAGGTTACAAGGTCAGTGACCCCCATGAGGGAGGTACTATTAATATTCCCATTTATGAATGAATAACCCAAGATTCAGCAAGATAAAGTTTGTGCCCAAATTCACCCGGCTAAAAAATAATAGGGCCAGGGGTCAGATCCAGTTCTCTGTGATTGCAAGGTCCTTGCCCTTCATTGGAAATGACAGGGAACAGAACAGCAGCAGAATAGGGGTGTTTCAGAGAGGCACTGGAAGCTGCCATTGAGGCCACATGGCTCCCATAAACTCAGGCAAGAGAAGATGCAAAGGAACCAAGCATCTCCATAGAATGGAACCAGCTTTAAGAACCAACTAAATAAGTTTTAAGGAACCCAAATTTCTCATAAAGAATCTAGCCTGGGAGCATTGTGAATCATGTAAAACTGATGAATGTTAATACAAAATCTAAAAAATTTTTTAAAAATATAGCCTGGGGAGCCAAGGTGTCAGCTATAAAAGCAGTAGAGCAGGACAGTCTGCAGTCAGGTCAGAAACTTTTGGAGATACCTGAGAAAGCACTCTCCTTTCCCAGGAAAACAGGAGCCAGAGCAGACCAAGACCAAGTCTATGGAGATTTGCTTTGTATCGAGGAGGCCACTGGGGACAAACTAGAGGGTCCCATTTGAAGAAAATATTTACGTGCCAGTTCTCATAGGCTCACACTAGAAATACTGCCAATTTAAAGTCACCTTTGACCTATCATTTGAGTATCCTGGCAGGGTATTGAGTATCCTGGCAGGGTATTTCCAAGCCCATCAGCAATGAACCTGGTATCAATATCTAATCTCAAGAGGAAGGGACCTATATAGGTCAGGATTCACTTGGTTCACAGTGACAGAAACTCATTTCAAATTAGCTGAAGCAAAAGAGGCAAAAATTACTACTTATTAGAACCACAACACAGGAAGGCAAGGCCACCTGGAAGCAGGGACTCAATGGCAGTCCATTCTCCCTCCTCATCTCCTTCCTCTGCCCTCTGTTAGGAGGTTACAGTTCCTTTCATGAAATGAAATCATGGCTCCCTAGAACTCTAGAATATGCATCAGCTTCATCATCCAAGAAGAAATTATTTCCCCATCCCAAGACTGATCACTGGATTGCCAGGAGCTGAAGCACTATAATTGGCCCCATCAGGTCAAGGGTGTGGGTTCCCAGGAATGGCAGCCTTTACTAAAACCACATGCAGCTTTAGGTATCAGTTGGAGGAAGAACAATTCCTTGAAGAGAATGGGGATATAGCAAGGACAAGGCCTCACAACAACTGCTGGAACCTGAGCAGCGACAACAGTAGTATCTACAACCACCCTAGGTATTTCCCCCCTCACCATTCCAATTCCCACCCCTTTGGTGAGAAGAAACCTACTAAACCTATCCATTTTGAAAAGTAAATCTCTGATGTCATATTTGTTATAGAGAATAGAAACAGAAACAAGATTAATACTTAGTGCTTACCAGACTCATGATGCATCTCTAATCCACACAGCAAGGTCAATAGTAGTGTCCCATCTTGCAGATGAGGAAAATGAGGTTGAGAGACACAAAAGTGATTGCAAGCATCTTTTCATATTGGTAGCAGTTTTCCAGGTGAGGCTGTATCTTCCAACCTATGGAATATCTCTCCAAGAACACTGGTCCGAAGGGGATGAACATCTTATTCAGTGTTTTGCAGGCTTTTCTTCCTATTCACCTACAGATATCTGTGTAGGCATCCATAGCCTGTCTGAAATCCAAACCCATCAGGAAAAATGACCTGAACCATTGAGTGATGGATTCTTCCTATGAGTCTTTTGGTCTAGTGGTGGGAAGACCCTTCACAAATGATTGTAACTAACACGTTCTGACTGGGCCTTCTTGTTGACATAGAACTGACAACTAATAGTGTTACTGCTAGTGATCCCCATACTCTAAAAAGATGGCACCTCCTTCAAGGCTTATTAAGAAGCAGTAGCCATGCCCATTCTATAATCAATCACCAGCCCTGCCCCTGGGTAGTACTTATAAAGAGAACACTGGAGAAAGGAAAACAAGTGGAGATCAGTGGAGAGTTCTGTGTGGCTCTTTGGTGATCTCAGTGTTCCTGGCAAGACTAAACCCCATACCTCTCCACTAATGATGGGAAGATCTTCACACCAGTGGGCAGAAAGGATCAGGAAAATCCACTCATGAATATTTGGGGTATCTACAAGAAGGGAAGGTTTCGTCTCCTCCTGTCTCTTTCTAGTGCTGGCAATAGGCAGAACGGAATGTGTTCGGGGAGTGCTTGGGGAATTTGTAAGTGTCTCCTGAAGGTAAAGGGCACATCCTCATCTTACACAGAGAAAAGACCCATAAGGGTGCCCAGGAAGAAAGGGAGAGAGCACCTCCACCTCAACAGAAGAAACTCAAAGATAGATGGGGAGGCCAGAAGTATGGGGCTGCCCAGGTGTCCCCCAGCCAAGAGAGGAGACAGCCCCTCTGAATGGGTGTTGGACCTAAACTACCTGTGGGGAGCCATGGTCAACTCTGAAGAGTCTTTAACAATAGAAAGAGATGGAACAAAACTGAGCACTGCCCCAGGAAAACACTACGCTGTATATAAAGGTACGCCCATATCTGAAAAGACCTCAAGCTGCAGACAGAACCAGATTGAACCAGAGAGAAAATCAAGACCACCTCACCACATAAGGGTCACGTAAGCTAAATGGTTCTTCCCATTCCTCCCCCACTGTCTCGGTGTAGAAAAGCTAGAAGCAAGAGGGAGGGGGAATAAGGGAAAAGGAGACCATGCTTTTCCTCCATATAAGTCTTCCAAGCCACAAGTCTAGACAGCAGTGGCAGAGGAGAAATCATGGCACTGAATAGAAGATTGGTGTTTTTAATGGGACCTGGCTGTGTTTAATCATTGGAGGTGGCCAGAAAGTTAAGGAATCTGCCAAGATAAACTGAAGATCAAAAGAGCAGAAATTACAGAGCACAGCAATGAGTAGGGGAAAAAATCTTGTGTTTATAGCTCTACCATACTGAGTGTTCTCAATGAACCACTTACATTTGGATTCTCTTAATTGATCTATTTTCCCTAATCCTGTTGAGCCATTCAGAGCTCATTTTTATGTGTACTTTTAGGGGTAAGAAACAAGACCAGAGCTCTCTCTTTCTCTCTTCTTTGCTTATATCTGCTTGGCTTGTTTTCTCCTAGCAGACAGCTCTCTCTGGGTGGCTGGGAACAAGGCCATCATTCTCTGACTTCAGCTCCTTCTTGATCCATAACCCCAGAGACAGGGCTCTTCTCCAACCCCAACTGAAAAATCTGAGAAGGGCCCCGGTTGGCCTTACTTGGGTCATATGACCCCCCAGGAAGAGATAAGAGTCTTGTGACTGCCTGCCCCCATCCATCATGTCTGAAGCTGGGGATGTGCAATTCCTCACACCAAGGAAGATGAGTGTTGGAACAGACAAAGTACTACTGATGACCCACGTGACAGCAACATGTGTCTTAAGGAAGCAGGGCTTTCATTCTTTCTGACATCTTGGAATTCTTATCTCTCTACATACTTCTTAAAGATAGTTTGAATCATGAGGGGTTTTTAAAAACTCTTTTTAACAGGGGTGCCTGTGTAGCTCAGTCAATTAAGCATCTGGCTCAGGTCATGATCTCAGGGTTGTGAGATCAAGCCATATGTCAGGTTCTGTGCTGGGCATGAAGCCTGCTTACGAATCTCTCTCTCCCTTTCTCTGACCCTCTCCCCCCACCACTGCTCTCATACACGTGCTCTCTCTCTCTCAAAAAACAAAAAACAAACAACAACAACAAAAAAAAACCAAAATCCTCTTTTTAATGGAATCAAGTGATTATGAAAAAGAATAAAAATGAATGACAACAGTTTCCATATTTTAGGTTCCTTCTTCCCTAAAAGTTATAAAGGTCCATTGGTGGAAAAAAGAAGAAAGAAAAAAGAAAAAGAAAATGCTCTTTGATCATCAATTTCTTTCCTTAGACAACAACCAGGGCTCCTGGAAAAAACTAATTTTCCTTTCAGTGGAATTTAGTCCACTTTTTGGTATTTGGAAAAGTTAATTGAAAGTATTATCCAAATATCTAAACAAGACATTAAAAAAGAATCAAATGGTCTTCAGTCCACCCCCAGCCCCGGAGACACAGTTCAAGGTACCAAAGATTAACTCCTAGAATTTCAGGAAAGTGTTAGAGATACACAGAACAGCATATTGCTAAATATTCCTTTTGCTTTTCTGCAGGACTAATCACAAAAGCTACGTCTTCTCTGACTAACCACCTGCCTAAGGCTAAGTGGAACAGATCATGCCCATTTCTGTGTCCCTGCCATTGTTCTGAAGTCTACTAATCCTACCAGGAAGGATATAATGTTGGAGGGAATGGTGGCCATGTTGGTTTATCTGTCTGCCTCTTCCAGGCTGTGGATTTCTTAGGGATAAGGTTCATGTCTGATTCACCTCTGTGTTCTCAACGTCCCTCTGAGAGTGTAGCACAAGAGGCAGTCTCTGGGACGGCTGGAGGGCTGGCTGGTGGATGGATAAAGTCAAGAGTGTAAGTGGTCCATAAATATGAAAACCCAAAGATTTGTTAGCGATCCAGGCCAAGCAGAGTCTGTATCTAGACCTGTACTGTCCAGTTCTGGTAGCCACTCTTTGTGGCTTTTTAAATTTAAATGAATTTAAAATAGACAAAATCAGAAATTCAATTCCTTAGTCATATTATCCACACTTCAAGGGCTCGCTAGTAGCTTGTGATTACTGTTTGGATGGCACAGATTATAGAGCATTTCTATCATTGCAGTAAGTTCTACTGGGCAGGTTTTTAAAAAAATTTTATTTATTTATTTGTCAGAGAAAGAGAGATCACAAGTAGGCAGAAAGGCAGGTGGGGGGGTGAGGGGAAGCGGGTTCCCTGCGAGCAGAGAGCCCAACACAGGGCTCGATCCCAGGACCAAGATCATGACCTGAGCCGAAGGTAGAGGCTTAACCCACTGAGCCACCCAGGCGCCCCTATTGGGCAGTTTAATAGAGACCAAAAGTATAACAGACTGACCCAAGAGCGTGTTAGTAATCAAAGCAAAGCAAATAAGCAGCAGAAAAGACCAAATGCCAGAGGCTAAGGCCAGCCAGCAGAGATCAGAATTCCTACAGAAGCCTCTAGAGGACAAATGAAGTAACAGTTTTGGAGATCACACTTTAGTTCCCGCTGGACTGCCTGCCTCTTGCAAGGCAAGATCTGAAGTCCAGCCAGTGGAAAGAGGCAAATAGGAATAACTGGCTGGCGTGAGGAGTGCAGCAGCTAAGAACAAGCACACATTTGCCCTGCACTTTCCCTTTTCCAGGGGAACCCTCATACTTTGGGGCCCAAACTTGTCAGGGAAGAAGCAGAGATAAAGAAAAACAAAGCTGGGGTGTCTGGATGGCTCAGTCAGTTGAGAGTCTGACTCTTGGTTTCGGCTCAGGTCCTGGTCTTGGGGTTGTGAGATCTGGCCCAATGTTGGGCTCCACAAGGGGCGTGAAGCCTTCTTGAGATTCTCTCTCTCCTTCCTCTGCCCCTCTCCTCTGGCACTCTCTCTTGCTCTCTCTCTTTCACTCTCTCTCAAAATAAAAAGGAAGAAGGAAAGAAGGAAAAGAAGGAAGGGAGGCAGGCAGACAAAGTTGCTTAAGCTATTTTTTTCTGGCGAGTCCTTAATCTTTTTTATTTTCCTCTTTATGAAAACTCTGATCAGCATGAAGCCAAGAGTAAATATCTGGAAGGAGATGGACTGAATATCCACCCAGAATACTCCTGTGTATAGATGTCCCAGAGTTCAACCACTCTCCAGCATGAGGCTTGGTGAGCTTGTCCTATTATCTTTCCTTACCCAATCCCTGACAGCATCTGACCCAGAGTTGGTATTCAGAAAACGTAGTTGAATTAACTAATTAGTCCCCTTTTGGTGACATAACAAAACAGTCTAGTTGCCCAGAAAAATGTTCATTCATTAAATATGGGCAAGAAAGGAAAAGATATATAATTTAAACCAGTGGCTACTACAGAACAACATCAAAATCTTGGTCCTCACACTGCTTTGAGCTCTGCCAATAACTAGCTATGCTCCTTGGGCCTCAGTTTCCTAACCCGTGAAATGGAGGGACTTCTGATGTGTTCCATGGCCTGCCCAGCTTGGTGACAACCAGCTGTTCCTTTTTTGACCTAGAACACATGTGTTTACTTTTCCTAAAAGTGCACAAGAATTATTTCTGCTTGCTTTTTGGGTGGGGTAAAGGATTTTATTAAGGGACTTAATTAATCTCTCTTCCCCATCAAAGGCGAGTTTTAGAGCATCCCCAGTCTGGCTGGGGCCAGCCTAAGTGACCTGTAATTAAGTTGTAAATCTGTTTATGATTAAGTAAATGTCTGCAAAAGACCACAGGGTGGGAAAAAGTCTTCCTTAACCACAGGGGAAAACTGGAAGCCTGCCTCGGTGATGGACTTACAGAGGCAGAGGGGAGAAGAATGTGGAGCTCTGAGAATGGGCTAATGCAGGAGGTCACTGAATTGCAGGCAAGAAATAAAAAAAAAAAATGAGGCAGGGAATAACATGTAAAACTATCTACATAACTTGTACTTCACACATTGATTTTGTTTTTGCAAAACCCAAAAACAAAAACAAATGCTAGTGAGTTCAGTATCATTACACTCATTTTGCAGATGAGGAACCTGAGGTGAGGAGAGGTTTGCTTTGATTCATCCATATTGCTGATAGCCTACTGCGTGCCAGCACAGAGCAGTGAACATGACAGACATTTTCTCAGCCTTCATGAAACTTAGAGTCCAGTGAGCTCTCAGATACTGAACAAATAATTACCCAAATAATTATGTACAATTAACCCTTGAATAACACAGGGGTTAAAGGCACCAACCCTCCACACAGTGGAAAATCTACATCTAATTTTCAACCCCCACCACCCCACCTCAGAGGTTACCATTGACAGGAAGCCTTACTGATAACATAAGCAGTCGGTTAACACATATTTTGTATGTTATATATAGTATATCCTCTATTCTTACAATGAAGTAAGCTAGAGGAAAAAATATCAAGAAAATAAGAAACAGAAACTACAAAGTACTATGCTGTAAAAACTCTACATGTAAATGGACCCATGCAGTTCAAACCCATGTTTTTCAAGGGTCAACAGTAATTATAATGATGGGACATTCTATAAAAGGAAAAGTCTAGGGTGTTCACTAGGGAGCAGGCTAATAGTGGGTACAACTATCTAACTGAATACGGGGATCAGAGAAGGGCTCTAAGGAAATAAGTGGGGACGTGAAGTGTCTGGGAGAGGGGCCGGGTGAGGAGAGTGGGGGCAAGAGGAGAGCACCTCAGCTGAGTGCCCTCAGAAAGCTCCCCGTAACTTTTCAGACCATGCCAGAACCTCAGAACAGCACTGTTCCTCCTTCCAGCCCTCAGCTAGTTTGCGATTACATACTTACTTTGGGGATTTTTAGATTGATGTCTGCCTTCTGTTGTAAGCATAGCTGGAGAGAGCTTTTGGTCGCCACAATATGCTGAACACCCAAACCAGGGCCAGGACAGAAAAGATGTCCAATAACCATTCACTGAGTGAGTACATGAAAAAGGCTGACAAGTACAGGAAATTCGGTGATTAAAGAAAAGTGGAGGGGCGCCTGGGTGGCTCAGTGGGTTAAAGCCTCTGCCTTTGGCTCAGGTCATGATCTCCGGGTCCTGGGATTGAGTCCCGCATTGGGCTCTCTGCTCAGCGGGGAGCCTGCTTCCCCCTCTCTCTCTCTCTCTGCCTGCCTCTCTGCCTACTTGTGTTCTCTCTCTGTCAAATAAATAAATAAAATCTAAAAAAAAAAAAGAAAGAAAGAAAGAAAAGTGGAATACCGGTTGATAATAATAATAAAAACCTGACCTCTGGTTAGTGTAAAGGTCTTTAGCGCATTACCTGACACCTGGTGTTTAGGCCATAAATGACAGTTTTCACAGAATAACTATAAGGTAGCTATCAGCAACCTAGAACAATAGGAACACCTGAAACTCACAAGCTATCACTACCAACCTTTGGAAACCTCCATACCACCTTCTCATTTTTTTTTAAAGATTTATTTATGTATTTGACAGAGAGAGAGAGAGTGAGAGAGGGAACACAAGGTGGGGGAGTGGGAGAGGGAGAAGCAGGCCTCCCACAGAGCAGGGAGCCTGATGCGGGGCTCGATCCCAGGACCCTGGGATCATGACCTGAGCCGAAGGCAGACACTTAACGACTGAGCCACCCAGGCGCCCCCACCTTCTCATTTTTTGATCTGTATCATCTGGATAGTCATTTGGTTGATATTTTTCTTTAAATCAACCCAAGTATTCCTTTGATAAATTAAATGGGATGAAAATGATCACTTTTTCTTTTAATAAAAGGTAACTGCAATAAACACAGTAGAATCAATTTTGACTAAATTCGGATATTAAGGTCTGAGAAGTGTTCTCGGTCTGAGGCCTGCTCTCCCTGTGTCAATGAAGAGAGAGGAAATGACTGAAGAAACCTCTATGTGCAGAACGAAACTGATCCCAGATAGAAGGAAGGAAGTACAGGAAGAAAAGTATCAAACCTAAAAAGGTAAATATAAAAAACTTTGGGCTGCCACATCAGGCTCTCTGCTCAGCCTCCAGGAGCCTGCTTCCCTTCCTCTCTCTCTGCCTGCCTCTCTGCCTACTTGTGATCTCTCTGTCACACAAATAAATAAATAAAATCTTAAAAAAAAAAAAACTTTGGGCTGTTTAAACAAGGGTAGTTGTAATATAGGACATATATAGAAGTATTATATAAACAATGAGAGCAAAAAGGCAGGAAAGAGGTACACAGGTTTATAAACATAATTCATGGGCTCTCTACATTTTTTTTTTTAAAGATTCATTTATTTGACAGATAGAGACCACAAGCAGGCAGAGAGGCAGGCAGAGAGAGAGAGAGAGAGAGGAGGAAGCAGGCTCCCCGCCAAGCAGAGAGCCCGATGCGGGGCTCGATCCCAGGACCCTGAGATCATGACCTGAGCTGAAGGCAGAGGCTTTAACCCGCTGAGCCACCCAGGCGCCCCAGGTACACAGGTTTAAACTGACATAATGGTCTTGCATCATTGAGGATGCAGTAAGTGTACTAATTTAAGACAGACTACACTAAGTTAAAGATACATTTTGTAATTCCAAGAGTAACAACTGAAACAATGATACTATGAAACATAACAGAAAAGTTAATATGAGAGAGAAAATTGAAAAAAAAAAAGAAAAAGAAGAAAATAGCAAAGCCATGTTACTGAGATAGAAAAGAGGTTAGCACCAATCTGAGAGTTGGATTTGTCTAAAAGAAACACAGGAAAGCAAGCTTTATGCTTTAGACTCATCATTTTCTAAGACTGCATCTATGACCCACCTGAAATCCCCTGTGAGTGGGTACCAGGTTTCAAAATCTGGCCCACCCAGTGGATGTGACAAGGAGGATATCCCATTACTAAGAATGATGTTTGGAGTCCTGTGTCCACACCCTCCTCACTT
Organism: Meles meles; assembly: GCF_922984935.1. Taxonomy (NCBI): domain Eukaryota; kingdom Metazoa; phylum Chordata; class Mammalia; order Carnivora; family Mustelidae; genus Meles; species Meles meles. Next base: position 28,962,352 of record NC_060069.1, on the reverse strand, counting down.
TTCTCAGGGACAAACATCAGAGCAGAATTGGGCTCTCCATACTGGTTATCAAAGACAAGACACCACTTCCAACCAGTGGCCCTCCTTCTGAACAACCATTTTCAGGTAAGGGTGATTTTCCCCACCAAAGAATATTTGTCAATGTCTAGAGGCATTTTTGGTTATCATAACTGAAGGGACCACAACTAACATCTGGAGGTCAGGGATGTTGCTGAATCCTGCAATTCACAGGACATCCCTGAACAACAAAGAATTATCAGGCCTCAGAATGTTAATAATGCCGAGGTTGAGAAACCCTGCTTTAGGGCACAGTTAATCACAACACCAAACTGGAGGCTTGAGTTGAAGCCAAGAGGAAAGGAGTTAGCAACATGGATGGTTCTTGTCCTGAATTCCAGACCGGAAGAAAAAAATGTCAGCCCTGCTTCCCCGGGCTCGAATGAGATCATCATTAGTGCTAAGAAGGCTCTTCTCAGAAACTCTGGTAACTGATTCTAGAACACAGAGAAAGCTCTAAGATCACATAGCCAAAGCCCTGGAAATTAGGTAAAGACCTTCCTAACATCAAACCGCAGGAGACAGCATTGTGTGATACAGTCAGAGATGCTGTTTTGCCATGATGCTCCCCCAGGATCTACGATAAGTAAATAAATGACATCCCTAATTACAGAGGACCCAGTGGTCAAATCTGTCCTTCAGGCAGGTTCTCAGGAGCCTGAGTTGGTTTACCGACCTTTGCTTACTTGGTTCTACAGGGCACAGCCTGGTGTATTTCTTTCTTTCCTTGGCAGCTGTGGGTCGCGCCTTCCAATACTCACCTGTGAACTGCCTGCCACCAGGCACAGTCGTCACTCTCGCCTCCTCCTTTGCCAGAGTGGAGGTTCCTGGAGCCAATGGGCTTCCTCCACAGCAGTGCCAAGCCTCAGGGAGTCTGCCCTCCTGCTTCCTGCTGACAGCTAGGGCTCTGCAGAGCTTCAGAGGCAAGAAAGCAAAGCTCCGCAGAGTCCCCGTGCTCCCTGGCAGGCATCCCCAGGGATTCAGGGCAGGTGGAGAATCCTCCTAGGGGAAGACTTTCCTCCCACTCGATGATGGCATGTGGGAGGTGTGAGTTGAGAGTAGGACAGCCATGTGAAAGGCCAGGGAACCAGAGGGGAGGGCTAACTCTCCTCTGAGACTGCTCATCTCTCCAGCCTCTGTCCCTGCCTGGAATCTCCTTATTGCTTCTCCTCTGAGTTCTCCAGAAGCAGCAGCCTCGGAAGGTATAGCCTGTAACCTCAAGGACCCTTGGGGTAGGCAGTGTATGGCCGTGATGAGATCATGCTGGCTGGTTACTTGGCTGCGTCTGGGTTGACACTGAAGCTGTTGCTGTGTTTGCAGTCAGTTTTCCCTCCTTGGGCAGCTCATCCGCAGCTGGAGCTAACACCAGCTGGAGCTAACTGGGGCAGACCACACCACACTCCAGGCCTGCGTCTACGGGGAGGAACCACCACTGGAGCCTCCCATGTTACTCTAATCTCAGCATGTCTGCAAGCTCATCTTCCCCCAAATCTGCTCTTCATCCTGCCTGGAGCAATGTGGTCAAGCCAGAAACTTGAGAGTCACACTCCTCCTTGCCCCACCCCTGTACCCAACCACTCACCGAGCACAGCTAATTCTACCCTTTGGTCTCCCTCATGTCCATTCTGTTCTCATTACCCTCTCTCACTTCCCATTGCCCTGTCTTTGTCTACATGGGTCATCTCTTACCTGAATGACTGGGGGTCCCCCAGCTGGTGTCCATCACCTCCGACCTCCTACCTGATGGTATGGTCTTCTATGAACACTGGTGGGTATACAACAACTTCCCTTGTGATTTTTTTCAGAAACATAATTCTGACCATGCCACCCTCCTGCTTAAAATCCTTGGAAGTTATGCTCTAGTTTCCAGAAGACTCCAAATTCCTTTGTGTTGGGTAGAAGTCCTATTGGAATCTGGCCCCTTCCTTTCTCTTGAGCTCATCTCTGGTCAGTCAAACCCCAGAGAGTGATAATTAGACAAGTCAATCACAGAGAGGGCAAAACTTTCTGGTCTCATGGTTTGCCCATTTTCAAGGTCATCCGGGAAGAGGCAGCAATCCAATCCAGGGAGGCTAGAGTTGAAGGCTCCTGACTCAGATTCTACAGAGCAACAGCATCCACTGTTGGTCCCAAGCCCCTGATCATGCTCTTGCACCCTTCAGGAGAGCCTCTCTCAGTAGTCCAGACATCTGTCAGGCCACAGCTGTCGCCCAGTCATATCCAAGGAACAGGTAAGGACTAATGCTCACTAAGCTTCTATTGTATGTTCCAGGTCCCATGCTGAGCCCATCACCTGTCTGCTTCATTAATCTTTGCAGCATTTCTATGAGACAGTACAATTATTATCCCCATTTTGCAGATGACCAATTTGAGATCCAGAGGTCAAGGAGCTTTCCTAAGATCCCACAGATGGAAAGTGGCAGAACTGGGGTTCATAGTCACAGATAGAGCACACCGTTTCCTGGGTTCAAGAAGTCAGCGTTGCTTTAAAGTTCAGAATGGGTTGGGGCGCCTGAGCAGGGAGTCTGCTTTGCTCTCTCCCTCTGTGCTCCTTCTGCTTCTGCCCTCTTGCTTGCACTCTGTCTCTCAAATAAATAAATACAATCTAAAAAAAAAAAAAAAGCTCAGAATGGGGAGGGCACTGTACAGCACATTGTTTATTTTTGTGTGTGTCCTTCCAGCATGTGTTGCCATCTCTTCTGAAAAGACGTTTTGGCCACCTTTGAGAATGTATGCATTATGCATCCTTTTACTAGAAAGGATTCAGAAGCACCTTGGCGATAAGTTGCAACTTCACCTACCAATCATGGAAGAACTTGTCTTGGCCAAATTTGGGGAGGAAAGGAGGAAGCTGTACTTGGTCACTCTGATCCCAGAGACCGCAGGCAGAGATTTCAGTTCTGGAGGTGACCTCCTGCCCAGAAATGAGTTTGATTATGAATTTAAAGCCACTGAAAGCCTCCACTAGGTACAGGAGGGATGTGCTCTGGCATCTCAGAGATGGTAGCTGAGTTATGTGGGTTCTGTGTCTCCCTCCCAAAGTGGGGAAGCCCATGTCACCTCCCACGGATGAGAGGAGGTGAGACCACAGCCCAAAAGATGCAATACGGAGAGCTGTGTGAAAAGAGTTATATCAGTAGTGAAGATCCGCACTTGGGAGCAGAGATAAGACTTCCCAGATATGACCAATTTCCTAAAAATTGAATCCTCAACCTGCCTTTCTCATCCTTGGAACTTTTCTTCATCTGTGTCGTTTTGGCTTCAAGGTCAGTGAAAACATACCACACAGGTGATTCAGGAACTGGCTCTGAGGACATGGCTGCTTCCTTGGGAAGAGGTGACATGGAACTCGACATGGGTTAGCCGCACTCCCTGTGCAGTACAGAGGAGCGATGATTGAGATTTGGAGGTGAACTTGACCGGAAGGCTGTCTCCTGGGTGTATGTGTACTCCTGGCATTCAGGAGAATACAGCTCCCTCAAGATTTATGACTTTATGTTTTAATGCTTTCTGTCAAAATTTGAAGATGTTCTAGTGACTGATGGGAAGCAAGGAAAGGGAAAGAATACCCCAGGTAGTGGAAATAGCGATGCAGGTTTAAGGTGAACAAGGTAGCAAACGTTTACTGAGCACCTATCACACACCACTGGCTGATTCCCAGATAAACAAAGTTCATGACCACATCATCCTCAAGGACGCTTTGGAAAATCCTGTAATGTGTCTCCAAGAGAATGAAGGCTTGTTGTCAGTTCTTCCAGCCCGGGGGCAGAGAGTGGCATCTCAGAGGAGCCCCAGTTCATGCCAGCCCCTCCCCATCTAGCATACCACTTCAGAAAACCTGAGTCCATGAGCTGACCCAGGGCAGGGGTACAGACAAGTGACTGCTCTTTGCTCTTTCTCGGTTCTAAACCTTGCACGTCCTGAAGCGCCTGGCGTAGTCACACCTGTCAGACATGAATCTGGCCCTGTTGATGTCTGCCCACCTCACCTCTCTGACACCAAGGTGTTCTCCTAACAGACCGCCTACAGCCTCTCCCAAAACAGGCAGGAAGCCCCACCTTGAGGACCGTGGTGTCTACAGCAGCCCCTCTGCACATGCCCACTTTCTGTATTCCAGCCTCCCCTTTGAAATCAATGCATTCAAGACAAAGATACAGAATGCATGAAAGTTGTTTTTAAATGCTGATTTCATGCCCCTCCCAAAGGTACTCTTTTTGTTCTTCTATTTAATTTTTACATCAGATTTGTGATAACAAACACCAGGGCTGATTCATCAAAGGAAACTGATAATTACTAACTTTGTATATTTTATTTCGTTAACACCCAATTCTGAGAAATATTCCTTCTGAACAGGCTGGAAGCTGGCATAAAAATTATTAGCAATAAAGAGGTCTTTTTGCATAGAAATCAGTTTATTACCTGCCAGCTGCAGTAAGTGTGTGGGACTCGCTCAGTGGCAGCCAACAAACTCTAGCAGGCACCTTTCCATCTGCCTCCAGGTAAACAAACACCCTGTAACCTAAGGGCTGCGTTATGTTTTGCTTTGCAGAAACATACCCATCTTGCCCTGGTTATGATTCCAGGTGGGTAGAAAATAGTAAATTACTAGGGAGGCGGAGTCAAAAACTGAGCCCAGGGCAGCCCCTAAAAGGACATAAAAGGATAGACTGTCCCAAGAATTGGTTGGGAGCGGCACCCTGGGGGTCCCCAGAATCACTGAGAACAGAAGAAAGTATGTGCATCGACCTATTTCTGAAGCACTTCCAATTGCCAAGCCCTCAGCAGAAGTCAGCTGTATGTAAGTAAGCAGAAGGTACTGGCGGCTTCGCAGCATCCTTCAATCCCTTTCTTATTTGGAGGGAAATTCCTGGTTTATGTCCCCATGCCTCCTCCCAATAAAAGCTGGGATTTCTCTTGCCACTAAGGTGCAGGCAGCAGGTTTGGGGTTCACGGGTCTGACATAGCCACATGAGACTCCGAGTGTGAAGCTACTGCCCCAGAGGATGGGGTGGCACCGTGGTCCATGCAGCTGAGGGGAGCAGCAGTCTTTGCTCCCAGGGACAGAGGTCCCAAGTAGCATTCAAGCACCAGAGTCAGGGACATGGACATGATATTTGTGCCCAGGGGTATATTCTGTTTGAGACAGAATCTGGTCATGGTTCTTTAGCAGTGGGCCTTCAGGTTTGTTCCTCTAGACCTCCCAGAGATTTTGTGAGTTATCTGATACTCTTGAACAAATTCTTCTCCCGCTTAAACTGGCTGGGATGAGTTTCTGATGTTTGCAACTGGGAGCCCAGACAGTGCTCACGGCTCTATAAACTGCGAATGACAGAAGCCCAAGGGAAGTTTGCTGGGTTGCAAAACCGAAATAATCCAGGAGAATATAGTTTCAGGTATCATTAGATCTGGGCACCACGGCCAGCTACGTAATTTGCAGAGCTCAGCACAAAGTGAAAGTACAGGGACCTTTTTCAAAGCCCATTAAGAATTTCAAGATGACATGTAATAGCATTAAAACTAGCATAGGGTCCTTTTAAGCCCAGAGCCCCACATGACTGCACAGATTACCTGCCCTTAAAGCTGGCCCCACCAGGGCCTCAAACAATGTCACCAAGCCCCCAGTGTCTTTCTTCTCTAGCTCTTGGTTCCACCGAGTCCCAACTGATTCCACATCTGCACTTGCACTCCGACGCTCTAGAGGGCAAGGCCTGTCTGGATTCATACAAACAGCCAATTGAGACTCTTAGACGAGCTGTATCCACAGCATGCCCAGGCATGCTTACCACAAACACACCAATTAGCCTAGATGTTGGCAGACTTAGGTCAGGCCCCCCATAGCAGCTTCTGAGACAAGAATTGGTGTGCAGGTGATTTGTACAGGAAGTGCTGTCAGGAGAGACTTCTAAGGAACTCGGGAAGCTGGACAGGGAAGGAGAGGAAGCTAAACAAGAGTGGTATCCCAGGCAGAATGCCTCTGAGGATGGCCTCACCTAATCCCACAAAGAGCTCTGGGTTATTAGGGACATCTCACAGTTATCCAGGCCTGAGATGAGGAAGTTGGCATTTTCAACTCTCCCCATCTGCACTCCTCAGTCATGGATTCAAGCCACTCCCCGTGTGAGTGGGCACATAAACTCCCAGATGCTGCTGGTTCTCTGTGCATATAGTCAATCTATACCCCAAGAAACTGGGGACAATCTTCTAAAAAGAAATGTAATCCTACCTTCTGCAGATGAACACCAAAGTGTGAAACAAGGGGCCCCAAGTGGTACAGCCTTTCTAAGATGTGGGCAGAGCACATGCCTTGGTTCCATGATATCCTAGCAGACTGACTAGCTGCAGCTGCTCTCATAAAATGCTAAAGGACGTGACCCTGAGGTTCCACTGAGCATGTTCTTGTGTGATCTTTCCAGCCAATGAATCAGGAAGTACTGGGTACTGGGTAAGTAGTGACTGGAAGATTTGATCTATTTCTGAGCTTTTATTTACCTGACATTTAAAAAAATTAATCTCGGGCTATCTAAGCATATGATGCAAAACTCATATTCCCGATTTTGAAATGAATATATTGCCTCACAATGTTTGCAAGAACTGTATGAGCTGCTCAGTCTGTCACAGGAACAAACTTTGAACAAGGTCTGCTCATATCTTTTGACACCTGCACTTAGTCATGGGTGACTACATATTGCTCTTGAGAGATGCATATCATTTGCTTCATTAAGGATGGGCTCCTAGAAGAATAAGTTAATTATTAACAATAAGATATATGAATACATTTTTATTCATTTTGTTGAAGTATAATTCACATACTATACAATTCCCCGCTTCAGAGTGTACATCTCAGCCATTTTTAGTAGGGAAGACAAAGAAGTGCAATCAGTTTTAGGAGATTTTTATCACTCCAAAAAGAAATCCCATACCAATTAGCAGTCATTCCTGATCCCCATCCCCAAACTCCCCAAGCAAAAAAGTAGGTAGGGTGTGTAAACCTGGCGATTCACAGACCTGTACCCCTGGGGATAAAAATACATTACATGTTTATAAAAAAATAAGAAATAAATAAGAAATTTTAAAAAAAAGTAGGTAGGGCTGGTGGGCCAGTTCTCTTGTTCTGGACCTCAGGAACCATCCAGAAAGCCCTATGGGAAAGAATACCTCTGGAAAGTCCCCTGTGATCTACAGGTGCTTGCTTGAGTCATGAGTTTAGAGTGCCTTTCTGATCCCCAAGCTCAGTGACTAACAAATCAACAGAAAGAAAATAAAGGAGAGGCCACATCAACTCAATCGAGTCAAGCTAATGAATGTAGCCCAGTGTCACAGTCCAAGAGAAATGTGAGTGTTTGCCTACACAGCTATCCTGAAGGCAGCCGTAGCCTCTGGCACATGAAGCAGAGGTGTGGCCTGTTTCCTTCCTGAACACCAAGGTGATGTCAGGTCACTCCCTCCACAGGCCGCGCTTCTCCAGATTCAAGGTTGGGGAAAACAGAGCATTCCCTACATAGGAAGCTGGAAATGCTGGTTGAACCAATTTATACACTTCTGTAAAAAGTTGCCTTTCATTTTAGGAGAAGGGAAAGGCAAGGGAACACCCAGCTAAGCATGTTAGAAAATCCTTTAGAAATAAATTGAGAACACTACTAAGAGATTTCTGTCTGAACAAACATTTTTTTTTAATTCTTCTAACTGAGGCAAAGAGTTCAGAAAAAATCATCTACAAGACCCAAGGTCATTAAGTCAATTAAACATACACTTGGCTAGAGTGTGGTGTTACCGAGTTAGATACATTAAGTAAACACTCATTTGAAGACCTTTCCCACTGGAATGTAAGAATAAGGCAGTGAAAAGAATACATTTTCTGAACATCACATCGGCCCCATTAGGAGGGCTCTGTGATCACATTATTATGTGCTTTGTCTTCAAACAGAGACTTCCCTGTCTTTTTCACCCATAAGCAGGAAAAGTCCTCTCCATGCTCATTATCAGGCTCCCGGAGCCCGTTCTCTCTGATGTGCCTCCCTCCCTCACTTTGGAGCTCTACTTCCTTGAGATCTGTCATTGTCACCTTTATTATAATGGACTCTTACAATCCCACAGCTAGTGACACTCAGAGGAGGAGTATTCTGATGAGGAGGGTGGGGGTGCCCGGGGGAGATGCCTGTGATGGAAGTTTCCACAGAGGCTACACTGAAAACTCGCAGAGAGAATGGAGGACAGGTAGGGAGATGGGCATTTCACCACCCAGGTCCCCTCCCCTGGTCTCCTGCAAGAAAAGTCAGAAAGGCCCTGCAGAGTATCCATGAAAGGGGATCTTTCATTATTCCAGTTGCATTACTTTCCTCCCAGGTAAAGCAAGAAGGATCGTATACAGTTGAGTAAACAGGTAGAGATGATGCATTCTTTTTGCATCCTGTGTGGGCCAAAGGAGTGTAACACACCCATGGGATGAAGAAATGAAAGCTGGTTTCCTCTCCTCATGTTCAGCAGGGCCTCTGACTCAATGGTAGGACAGTTAACCAGACCAACAGAGCATGATGAGCCTTTCCTTCTAAGAAGAGACTGTGCCTCCGTGGGGCATACTCAACTAAAAGAAAGTCGAAGATCAGTGTGTATGATTCACCCACACTTGGAGGGTAGAATTGGCTTGTACAATCAAAAAAAGAGGCACCAGAGGTGCAGGAACAACATTTTTAGAAGAATGGCCTAAGAAATGGCCAAACAGACAGCAATAAATCCGAAAAAGTTTAATTTTTCCAGTTTGTCTGGTTTGGCCAAAACAACAAAATTTAATCAAATTCATGTGCAGATATGATTTGCCTGACTTGTTGCGCACTCTGTGGATGCATACAGATCAGGTCTATTCACTCATTTTTTTTTTTTTTTTGGTATTTTTCTCCCTAAGAGTGGACTGTCAAGACAAAAAAACTGCAATGTGTTGAGCTGCAGAAAGATCCTGAAGATTTACAAAATTGTTAGTGGCCCTCTCAATCTTTTCTTTTTCTTTTTTCTTTTTCTTTTCTTTTTTTTTTTTTTTTTGAGCTTGCAGTTAAAAACATGCTGCAACCTTAGGAGAGACTGGGTCCAATGCCATATGAAAATGGCACATGAGTCGCTGTGCAATTTTGAACAGAACAAAAGAAAAATGCAGAGATGTGGGAAAGGAAAAAAATACGTACTTTTAGATGAGATAAAATACGGGCTCAGTAAAGTGAAAGATACAGGGAGGGTATTCCTGATAGAGAAATACTGCAGTGGGAAACTATTCTGCTAATAAGGGTAGTAAAGTCCAAGTCAAGAGGAAAGACAAGCTACCCACAGTCATCTGCAAGAGGAAAGAGGTTAGAGCAGTGAAATATGACACTTTGTTCAAAGTAACCCAAGGGCAGTTTCAGAGCAGTGGGTGATCCTGGGAGAGATCACAGAGCAGAAAAATCACAACAAAGGTAAAAGTTGATGAACATTTACTAGGATAAATTCCAAAGGGATTAAAGATATAATTAAATATTTTTAAAACTTACATGTTATCAGAAGACATGAATTTCTTCTTCTATATCTTAAGATGGAAGAAAGCATTTTACCATGACTCCAAATTCATAAAAGACAAAAGAAAATAGTGATTAATTTGTCTACATAAAAGTAAAAACTTCTGAACAGCAAGAAAAAGAAAGAAGAGGAGGCGGAAGAAAAGGTGGAGTGAAGAAAATAAAACAACATTTTACAAATCCCATGAGGACAAAGAACAAACTGGAATAAATATTCGTATCACAAAGAGCTAATCTTCCTATTGATTTTATAGAAACTGAAGAGGCAATAGGTAAAAGATATGACCATCAGTACATAGAAGTAGAAATAAAAATAGCTCAGACATATGAAAATAACATTTGTAAGATAAATGCAAATTTAAATTACACTGAGATATTTCTACAACTGCAAATGTTTGAGACCAGCTATTAGATTGAGTTTTCCCAAAAGCAGACCTTAAGACAAATAGTTTAGTGGAAGTAGTTTCTTTGGGAGGTGATCACTGGAATTGCTAGCAGGAAAGTGAGGAGGAGGGAAAGAAGTTGTGACTGGCTGTGTTATCAGGCCAATTGCCAGGAAGGGCATCAGGAGCTAGGCTTTTAAACAAGGAGACAGTGCAGAACACACATCCGATTTATCCCTTCCACAGATGAGAAAGCAGGGGAGGTTATCTACCAACTGCTTGACCATTGCTTTTGATGGCTACTTGTGGAGAATTAACTCTCAGGCATTTCTGCCCTTTCTTCCACACTCACGCATGGACCAACCCAGCTTCCCGAAGCCAGAAAAAAGCCCTGGGGCAGAGTTGCAACTACTATATAGAGATGACAGCCTAGAAGGCATGAGTGGGGCGAGGCATCCTCCTCCTCCTCCATTGACGAGGCTGCCACGAACAGGCACTCTCGTGTGTTGTTAGTGAGAATGGAAATTGTTACGACACCTATGGCAGTTGTGAGTGCCAGTGAGTTATTGGCAATCTGGCAGTTCCTAATAAGGACTCTTTTCTCGTGGTGAAGATACCCTTTGACTCAGCAGTCCCACTTCTGGGAATTTGACAGTTAAGATTTGCGCACTTAGCAAACGGCACGTGGGCGAGATTATTCATGAAGCACTGTTTGCAGTGACAAACTTTTGGAAACAACCTAATGTCCATCAGTGTGAAGGGGCTAGCTAAATGAAGCAAGGGCTTCATTTAGCTAGGGCCACGCAGCTATAAAAACAAACGAGGCACTACTCTGGGGTGTTGACGTGGTGAGATTTCCAAGATATGTTGTTAAGTGACGAAAGTAAAGGATGAGAATTTTATACTATCTTTTCTGTAAGAAGAGTGGTGAAGGGAAAGCAACCCAAACTCATATTGACTTATATATGCATAGAGAAACTGGTAAGATACAGAAGAAATTAACAACGCAAAGGTGAGGGTTTTATGGGTATAAGTGGTGGATAGGGTGAAATATGTATAAAATTGTGAATACATTATTTAATTCAAAAATTAAACTTAGAAATGCCGATGAATGTGGATATGGGGGGGTATGGAATTATGCAGCACTTTTTCATTCTGTTATATATTGTGTTCTGATTTGGTTCCCTCTGCCGTCTTTAGGGGAATGGGAAGTCAGACCAGAAGTTTCAACTGCAGCATGGAGATATGGCAGCCTTTTTTTTGATGGTGTGGAGTAGGTCAGCAGGCAGAGAGGCAGATGTCCCAGAATTGGGCACAGTGAGGACATCAAAGGGACTAGATACTAAGATTGGAGGCAGATCCTTGAAGAGGACCCTAAGGTTGTGGGGTCCCACTATGCCCAAGAGAGTGATAGTCAGAGCATTCCAGCAGGAGAGCTGCCAACAAACCCACAAAAACGCCCATAACAGAGCCACCTTTCAACATTGGCCAGACCCAGAGAGCAAAAGCCAGTTTATGACAGTAACCAGTCTGCAAGGAAATGCCTCATCCCTCTTGTCCCTAACCCCAGAAGGGTCAACAACAGCAGCTAGGCAGTGAGGCAGATATGATAGGGAGAGGAAGGAGTCAACCCACTCTCTTCATAGTCCTAGCTGGGATAGGAAGGAGCATTTTTACCTTCAGGGGAAGATAGAAATATAGATAAACTGAGACCATGTTTTACAAGTTAATGACCATAGGACTTTGTCACCTGGAAAAGGCCAAAAAGGTCAGAGGCATTCATTTCATGTGGCTTCCAGTGGTAACGGCAGGTGGAGGCTTAAGGAGGGAGGGGGTTGGGCTGGGTGGACAAAAATAAGGATGCCTGTAGGAATGCCCATCACAAGTCCAGTGAAGTGATACGAGTGTAGGAGATGGATATTAAATGTGCTGTAGCTTCTTCCTCTCACTCGCTCCCGTTTCAAAGTCCCAAGCAGAAGCATCTTTCTGACTGAGCTGAGACCTCAAGCCCGGGTTTCCAGCCACCATGTTGCTCACAATACTCTATGTGATGAATTGCCAAATTTGGGGAAAGGGTTTAGAAGGTGGGTGAAACAGATGTATGTGCCTTCTTACAAGAAGCTCCACATTCACTTTGGATGGGAATTGCACCCTGCCGAGTGGCAGAGGAGCAAAGGAGGACAGGACTCCAAGAAGAGTAACAGAGACCCTGCCCTCAGTGAAGTGGAATCCCACTGCATTATAGCAACTACAACACAATATCACACTTCTATCTAGAACCTTACAGCTTAAGAAGCTCTCTAATGTATATTGCATTTGCTCTGGACAACACCACAATGAGACAACTCTCCAGGGTCCAACATGGTGCCTGGCAGGTAGTAAGTATTCAGTAAATGTTAGTTTGGTGAATGAGCAAAGGGACGAATGGGTAAGGAGGAGTTAAGTCCAGCAGTGGAAGTACAGGCTTGCTTTGCAGTTGGTCAGTCTAGTTCAGCCCTGTCCAGTGGGATCTCCGTGACGATGGTTCTTTATCTGTGCTGTGCACTACGGGAGCCACACGTGGTTACTGACTGCTTGCAATGTGCTAATGAGACTCGGGAACTGAAGGTTAACTCTGTGTAATTTTAATCTATTTCCATTTAAATTAAAATGGCCACAAGCAGCTACTGGACCAGACAACACAGGTCTGGAGTTCTAATTCCAGTTCTTATAATCTGAGCAAACTCTTTAATTTCCCTAAATCTCAGTTTCTCCAAATGTGAAACAGGGAAAATTACGTTCCCCTACCCCCCTGTCTGAGATGGCTAAAAGAGGTCTTCTATGTGAAAAGGTGAAGATCCCTGGGTTGTGAAAGGCAGAGCTTCATATCTGGCAGAAGCTCAGCAAATGGAAGCTGCCATTTGGATTCCTGTGACTGCCACTGCAAAGGGGACGCCAAGACTCAGAGAGATTAAAGAGCCCGCCTGGGTCACAATGGCTTGTGCAAGCAGAGTAGAATCTGTGTGTCCTGTTTTCCTTACCACAGTGGTTTTCTCACTACCAAGCTAAGCATGGGCTCCAAAACCCCATACGGGCTCTATGAATAGTCTGTGCGCTGCAAAATGAGTCTTCCCCATACGTTTGTGATTAGTATTCAAATTCATGTCGATTCTACTGGGATTAATAAAACATAAATTTGTTTAAAGCATTACTGACTTTATAGGAGCTTTTTTATCACCATGTGGATTCTCAATCAATAGACGCTAAAAGGACAACTATTACCATGTGAGGGATATCCGAAGGCAACCTCACCCTCCCGGTTGAAAAGGTTAACACCTTGTCGAAACAGAGTTAAAGAAAGAGACACAGCAGACACCCACACAAAAGAGTTAAATACCAAGAGAAAATACTGATGCAAGAGACTCCATCAACCAGTATATATTCCAGGTACATTGGCTAGAAACGTGAACGGCAGTTTTTACTTGAGGGTTTATTTAAAGCCAGTTAACAGAAAAGATCAGTGTGTAATTCCCTAAAGAATTCTGCAATAATCAGCAACTATGATAAATAAAGCTCTGAGTTTAGTTTTAAAAAATGAATTGCACCCATTCAAATTGGGTGAAATAATGCCTTAAAAGCAGATTATATGAAAGATTCAGAATTTTAACAAGCGGTCCTGAGTGGAGTGAATAAAACCCAGAAGGTGCACATGAGGATTCACTGGGAGGAAAAAGTAAAATACTGCAACTCTTATATTTACTTTTTAACTTAAAAAAAAAAAAGAAGTCAAGCTTCACTGATATTTCATGTGTGGATTTCAATAGTACATGTGTTTCATTTAAATAAATACACATCTAGAGGGTGCATACTCATAGTTCTTTTAGTAAGAAGACTGCACAATGCAAAATCATTAGAAATTTTTGTTTTAGAAGACAACCCAGCTCAGGATCAACGTTAGGATATTAATCCTAATGATCAGTTAGTGGCAAAAACAAGCCCAAAATGGAATCATCTTAGCAATCCTAGTCGGCTTTTCCCTGTAAAAAACTACCCCAAAAGGACAAAAGGAGTTGGCTTTCAACAACAACATTTCTTTCTTTTTTTTTTTTTTTCTCAGAACCTGCACAGTGTCACTTGTCTTTACAATCTAAGAATACAGGTTCCGAAAACTAAGTCACATGAGGCAGGGCTGAGAGACCAGCAGTCGTTATGCTGTGAAAAGAGAACATGAAGGGGAAAGAGAAATGTGTGTGTTAGACATTTCCTACCTTGATTTCTTACAGCTTAGATTTGAATACAATTTATGGTAGGAGGAAAAATATTTTGAATGGATGATTGGTCGGAGTCAAAGAAATTAAAGCTTTTTTTTCTTTTCCCTAACTGATTTCAAAATCGCAGTTTTACAGAACAATATGATTTCAGAGGATTACATTTGTGTGGAGTGACACAGTCAGCTGACATCAAAATTACTGGAAAATCCTGGAGGAGACGTATATATTACAAACTTGTCAACTTTTCTCCTTTTTACCAAGGAATTGCCCATTTCTTTCTTCTCATTTTAAAAGAAAACCAATAGTCTTTGCTTCTTTTTCTCCCCCCCCCCCCCCGGCCGCAAATCAAATTCTCTAACTATAAATTCAAAATATGAGCAGATGTGAAGATGGCTTATGAAGAAGCTTTGGTATAAACAAAAGAAAGATGGAGTAAAATGCATGTCCTTCACCGCATGAGAAATGGCAGGACAAACGTACGGCACTTCTGCGTCAGAATGATAGTGACAAGTACTGCTTCTCCACCCAAAAGGAACATGGGAAATAAAAATCTATTTTAAAGAAAACTTGCGCACATGCAATCTCCTTTCTGAGGATAGCTGGAACAGTGTTCTGTTTGAATAATCTTATATTATCTCCTAGAACTAAAATTTCTGCAAAGTCAAATCAAAATGCCATAGCACTCTATCCATTATTTAAGAAACTAATATCATTTATTGTAAGATTTAGAATTGAAACTGAAGATCATCCGATAAAACAGATTTTAATAACTAATAGCCTCGAATACTTAGACCATGCTAAAATGTATACCTTTTGGCTTTTAACAAACAACGAACTGAGGCTGCAACGACAACAAAAATATCATTTCTTTCAGTGGCTTTATTGGGAGAAAAGTCAGAAATGACTAGATCCTTACTCAAGAGCATTTTTTTAGTCAGGTAGTTAGATAAAATTTAATCTGTATGTTTCTCCACTTTCCTAGGCCCAAAGTTCTTTTTTGCCGAGTGGTGCAAAACAGAAAATGGGCATTTGCTTCTGGCATTGTGACCTTCTCCAGGTCCCTGTCCCAGCTGCCTTGACACAGTGTATTTCTGGCACATACTTGCAATATAACCAGCAACCATTCTCCATAAATGCTCAACTTGACAGCAAGTGAGAGTAAAACAAACAAACAAACAAAACCTCTCTTTTACATCAATGAAGAGTGCCACACTACAAACACAGTTCTCTCTTATAAGATACATGATTTTTTAAAAAGATTAATTCAGATGGGCAACGGCTCAACACTGTTATTTTTTCTTCCAGCTATACACATGAATCCACCTAATTTTTGTTTTAAAACTAAGTGAGCTCTTAAATATTATGAACTATCTCCAATTTTTTCAAAAGAAATCTATAGCTGGTCCATCAATTTTCCAACTAAGATATAGCATTAAACCTGCACATGCTTAAAAACGCCATCTCCTCCACCTCTGTACATACACACATACACACCCGACCCAACTCCACACTTACCACTGATGACTAAACATCTGCGATGGCTTGATGGGGACCAGGGGGGAAAGGGGCTGGGGAGGATTTTTATTTATTTATTTATTTATTTATTTATTTATTTATTTATTTTTACAATAGGCATGCATTATATTTACCAAACAAGACATTTTGCTCTGTATTTTGTTTTAGTGTGTGGGGAGAATCATAATTGTATTTAGACTTTATATGGCATGGGTTACTCAGTTCACAGCAGAGGCACCTGCAGCAAATTAATTTGTTGTAGCACATTAATTATCTCATAGCTTCTATTTAGGCTGCAGCTGTTGCTATTATGTTAATAATATTTTTTATCACCACTGTATACAACAGGTTATGGAAATAATAGAAATATCTCTTTTTTTGGTTTCCCCCCTGTCGTTTCCATTTTTCTATGTCAGAAGGGAAGACTCAAAGAAATTTAGGCAAATTAAGCCCCAAAGCGCACTATAATTTTCTATTTCTGAACCGATTTGTAAGAGAATGGGTAACTGAAATTAGCAAAGAATCACCCCACACAAAGATGGCGCGTGCAGAATTTGTGAAAGCGAAAAAGAAGACGAAGGAGAAGCAAAAGAGGGACGGAACACTGCAATGCTGGGGTGGTGAGTGTTTGGATGGGGGCGGGGAAAATGCTGCAGTTTTCATGAAATAATAAGGTGGGGGAAAAGAGGCATACAAAGAGTAGGTTTTTCATTGTTTGTAAAATATAAACACAGATGAATTCTGTCTTTGGTTTGTTCATGCTTTTCACTCTGCACAGCAGGGATGTTCTTAAGAAGTTGCCCTCTGCGAAATTTCACTAAATGGGAACCGTGGACCCTGCATGATGGGATTATAATCACACCAGCCACTCCTTTTACATAATTTTTTGTTTAAGATCCAGTAAGACTCCCTGTTTTTAATATATATAAAGCAATAGACATGTATATGTCGATAAACTGAGAGTTTGCGTCCCCATAGCCCAGTGCAGGCTAAAACAAAAAACCGGTGATATCACATCTACAAATCTCAATGGATTCAAAAACAATATGAAAATTTTTAGCTGACAAGAACATGTCTGCTGCCTGCAGTCCCTGCAATAGCTCACCATGTTGCCTACTAACCGAAAGATCAAAAATTATCGATTTCATGGCGCTGCGTGCTCTGGAAAGAAAAGCTACTTTAAAATTTGCATTGTTCAAGAAATGAGTTAAAAGAAAAGAATCATTTTTTTCTGAACACTTTGGGATGTGAAAATGGCTTGTTTTAATCTTATCCATGATTTACTATAATTCTATTATTTTTAGCAGCTGGAGTCCAGAAATGATTTTTTTCGATGAATTTAGGATTTTGCCGCAGTATACATCTGCAGTCCCAGAATCCTCCGGTAAGTTAATCCTTCTTGCGATGGGAAACGCCTTTAACCTTCTTGTGAATGAGATATCTGCAACCATTTTGAAATTTTTAATAAAGGGGTATGTGTGTGTGCGTGTGTGTGTTGGGGGTGGGGGGAGTATGTCTCCAAAGCGTGATTTCTTTGCAATGCAGCAGTATTTGTCTTAATTCTTAGAAACATTGAGAAACATATACCTTTGTGTTCTTTGAATATCATGGATGATGTCTCCATTGCTTTTCCTTCACACTTTGTATGGTAGCCATTAACTGTGCTTCCTTAGTATGGCAAGGACTGTTGTGTCAAACCAAGGAAGGCCTCGAGAACATGTAACTCCAAGCAGGAAGCCTGTTCCTGGCATAACTGAAGCCGCCATGATCATAACTACCACTGCCGCTGCCACGGCCACCACCATGGCCATCGCCTCCCACCACCTTCACCGCCCCTCCCTCACTCTGCAGTGCACACCAGATGTAAGCTTTCCACTGTGGCTCTCCGCCCGAATTTGCCCAGTGGGTTCCTAGATTACTTCTGTGAGCGAGAATAGCCAACCATGTAGTCTGACAAGAGGTATTTACAACTACTTAGCCTGTTCAGCTGGAAAGAAATCAAAAGATAACACTGAACCCTGAGATGAGGTATTGCAAATCAAAAGTCCCAATCCATAAATAGCCCACTTGATGAGCTGCTAAATGAAAAGCTGATCTGATTTTTTGTCCAATGTTTTCACGTTGTCAGAAAGAAATATTTTTAACAGACCTTCTTAGAGAAATTGGGACTTAATGTTTGTAAGTGCATGGAATATTGTGTAGTCTTACCTTTCTGCTGGGAGAGGTTTCTTCCCAAGGAGGTTTGGATATAGAATCTAGAGGAGACCACACCCTTGCTTCACAGCTCTGATTTTTACTGTCTCTGTTTACTTTTAAGTCAGATTGATTAACAGCTACAATTATACGTGAATTTAAGGGACCTAGTCAAAAGAAGCCAGTCACTCATTTTCCTTTCTCTAAAGGAAGCTCATTGTCTTAGTGCTCAATAAATGTTTAATTAATGGATTTGATAGTTAACTATCCAAAAAGTGAATGGGCCTTCTTTACAGTGCTGACTTGATTAATGTTTCTTTTGGAAGTACACAAACAATCTGGGCATTTATTTCTTTGCCTAAAGGTGATTCAAAAGCATGTGTTTGGGAGCTTTGCATTCAAGTTCCATGTAGTCACTGCTTGATATGCCAATGGTTTAATATCATGACAAGTAATACTTCCTCTGTTAAACCAGCTGGAGACACTTTGGGTTTCTAGGCACAGAGCCTGGAATATAAAACCATTTGTCCTTTGCAGTTTTTTTGTTTGTTTGTTGAATGCAGTCTTTTGCATTAAAATGGATTAATTTATGTCAAATACATAAAATGGCCGGCTCTAGAAGAAAAAGGTGTAAAAAGATAACCAAGTGTTTTTTTATGAAACATATTGCCCAAGGTCAATTTTGAAAAATCATTTTTATAAAATCACTTATTTCAGCAGCTCATCAGTTATTTTGATGCTTGCATTTCTCCTTGGTTTAATGATAGCGTTTGTCTTTATTCATGTCATATTTTTGGTGAGACAATTGGAACAATTTCTGTTGTTTGAGAAAAGTAAGTAAAAAATTCTGAGCAATATGTTAAATTCAACAAAAATTTTTGAAAATGGTAGTCACCCAGTAATTCTTCAGTACACTTCAATTTGATGGGGAAAAAAGCTTACTGCATTGTTGCAAATTTTACATTTCCTTTAATAACACTGTGTTTGCTTAAAGCATTAGGGATTTAAAAATCTTAATTTCAAATTTATATTAAGATATCTAAATGATAGAAAACACTTCAGTTATTTCGGCATCTGAATAAAGAAATACAAACATAGAAAGATTTTTATCCTTTAGATGTTCAAATGGTGCAAATATGTCTTAACCAGTTTTAGCAGTGTCTTATTGAGGAAAGAAACAAAAACAAAAACACCACAAGAACAATATAGAAAAAGGAGACATCCATAAAAAAAATTCCTCAAATATTGATTAATCAGTCATCCGATTTTAAATGTGACTAATCAATCAACTGTGTATTCTTTAATACTATATATAAGGGTTAAAATTGGAGGTCAGTGCCTAGAAATGCTATTTACACTTTTGAGTTTATATGGGAAACACTGCTTTGATGAAATAACTTTTTCTGTTTGAATTCTGACTAGCAGAGTTAATCACCACCATTGGCTTATTTAATTCTACAGAATCACTAGCAAAGGAACAAATGAGAAAGTAATTCTAGACAATGGATCTTACCGAACATCATCTTAAGTGTGTGTACTTTTTCCACTGGTATTGTCATAGCAGTTAAACGTTACCACTGTATGTAGTTTTAAGACAAGGGGGAAAAACACAATTATTTAAAGAATATCTTGGCCCTGAAAAAAAAAAAAAAAAAAAAAGAGTATCTTGGCCCTGAAGCATTAGCTTGCCTAAAACTACATATTCTACTCCATGAGTGAATAGTGATTAAGTAGGTTTCCTGCTTGTACCTATGTATAAAGATCTATTGTGTGCATGCATTAATTATAGGCATAAAAGCCTCCAGACAACTTTCACTGTTGCTTTTGCACTCTCCATTGTTTTGGAGAAAAATAAGCATAAAACAATAGACAAGAGAAACTGAATCAATCATAATTGTTTCAGCTTTGACAAATAAATGCCAATCTTGCTGGATGACAATCACAACATTTCCAAGGGAAATGAAGACCCAGCTCCAGCTATTAAGACGAATTAAAAAAAATGTTTTTGAGGAATCGGAAATCAGGTTCAAAAAATCACAAACTGCCTAATTGATAACTCCTTCCGTAAACAACATAATCGATTTCTCAAAAAAGTATTACCTTACAAATGTATTTCCTCCAAAGAAACATCCCCATAAATAAATCTATTGATAGTTAGCAGCACTGTGAAACCAGATAAAAATGGAATCTGTAAGAATTAACCTAACTGACAGGGCTCTAGAGCTAATTCATTTCCATCAGTCATTTGTTCACAGCGTGTACTCGAAAGGACTTGTTGAATTGCGGACTAGGCGCCCATTCTAAGGAGAGTTCACAGCCTTCGGGAGGAGGGATCGCAGGCGGTCCCGCCCGGCGGTTCACTTCCAGATTGAGACTGAGCAACCGGTCGGGATGTGGGATCCACGACCCGGACTGCGTGGGGTTTTGGGGCGATGTTCCGCGAGCCAGTCCTGCGGGGAGTGTGAGGCCCAGACCGCAAACACCGCGGAAGCCCTAGCCCGCCCGAGTTCCCCGACCCGACAGCCCGGCGGCGGCGGCGCCCAGCAGCGCCCAGGGCGGGTGGGCCCCGACCTCAGCGCCCGCGCCACCGCCCCCCCGCCCCCCCCCCCCCCCCCCCCCCGGGGACCGAAGCCGAGAGGCCGCCGCCCGCAGGCAGCGGGAGGCGCGCGGCAATCCCACGTCCTCTCTCACGGTCGGGGCCAGCGCGGGGCGGGGGCGCCGGGCTCCGGACAGTGGCTCCCGGTGCCGCCCTCCCTTCACCCTCGGGCCTGCGGGGTCCGGGCCTCCCCGCATCGAACCACTGCGCCCTCACGGGTCGCCACCCAGAGCCCCACCGCAGGACAGCCTCCAGTCTCTGGCCCCGGGAGCTGCAGGGTAGCGCGCGGGCGCCCCGCCCCGACTCGGGGCGGTCGCATGGTTGCGGGCGCTGGGCGGCGCGGGGGACTACTTTCCGCCGCTTGTCCGCGCCCCGCCCCTTGTCCTCGCGAGGCGGAACGCTCCGCGCTGCGCCGGTGGCGGCAGGATACAGCGACCACTGCGCGCCTTATAAGAGCTCCTTGTGCGGCGCCATTTTAAGCCTCTCGGTCTGTGGCAGCTACGCTAGCCCGGCCCTAGGAGCAGAGAGTGAGGGGAGGCGGAGACGGAGGAAGGTCCGAGGAGCAGCTCCAGTCCCCGCCGAGCCGCCAAGCGCAGGCCGAGGACGGTCGGACTCCAGCGGCGGGAGGAGCCTGTTCCCCTGAGGTGCTTGGGTGCTCCTTTCCTTACCCTTCCGGGGCTGCTCCCGCTCCTTCTTCGGAGCCAAACTTCGTCTCGGGCGCGCGGTCCCGGCGGCGGCTGGGAACCGGGCCCGGCGCGTCGCGGAGGCCCGGGGTGGGGAGCGGGGTGGGGGTGCGGTCTGGGGGCGCCGAGGAGGCGGTGGGGGCGGGCCTCGCCCGGGGGGCGGAGGGCGGCGGCCGGGCCCGGGTTCCGGTCGCGGTGCTCCTCGGGGCCCCGGGCGCGCCGCTGGCGGGGAGGGGGCGACTCGAGGGCGAGTCCAGGAGCTTGATGGCCGGCGGGGGCGAGTGTGGGGGAGGCTGTGGTTTCCGTCCGGGGCTCCGGCCGCGGCTGAGTTTGGGGGAGGGACCCTGCGCCTCGGGATGCTCCGGACCGGGGTGGGGGGCGGGGTGGGGACGGGGATAGGGGGCTCCGCCTTCCCAGCCCCAGCCGGGAGTTGGGGTACAGACTCTGGGCCTGGGACGCCACCCAGGTCCCATCTGCTGGGTCGATAGGGCCAGTAGACTTTCTGTTCGGATTCCCTCTTTCGTTCTAAGGACGAATTAAGAGAATTCTTAAGAGATTTGGCTTTTTTTTTTTTTTTTTTTTTTAATGCCCCGCTCACGAGAGTTTGGCACTGGCGCTTGTTTAGATCCAAGCAACTTTAAACCTTAGAGGAACCAAACTACTAGTGCAGGCGGTGGGATGCGTCAGTAGGGTTTACACATATAAATCCATGCCCTGCACCTATATTTTCTTGTATCGTGTGGGTGAGTGAAAGCGGCATGCAACGTACTGGGAGTCTTGGATTTATGGCGGTGGGTGAGAGACCCTAGTAAAAAACAGGGGCGGGGGCCAGGGCGACTGGCTTACCATTTCTTAGCAAGTGAACCGCGGGATTCAGCTCCTAAGTGCTTCGAGAATCTTGTTGGTAGAAATGATTTATTCAAATACTTTTATGGCAACTAAACATGATTTTTAGAGCACGTTTTCCTTTCAGCAGAGTGAATTTTTCACTCGCTACGAAATTTACCAAATAAAATTCAGGTGTTGCAACTTTTTTCAGTGTTTTGTTTCGGGAGAGGATTTTGAACAGAGACCTCGGAAGTTCTCAAAACCTGCTTCAGAATCCGCGAAACTTAAAAGCTTTAGCAGTTGGGTGTAGTTGTTCCCTTCATTTTCTGTTCCCTTTTGGAGGGAGCATTGTCTCCATACTTTCTATCTTCCAGACATCTGTGGTCTCCCCTCCCCCCTGAGTTTGTGAGTGGTGAATGAAGAGAGACTGGCCTGCTGGTATGCAGAGGTCGGCAGAAGGAAATCAAGGAGTGGTTTTAGTGAAATGAGAGCTTTGTATCATGAATAGTGGTGGTTTAGACTAGACATCAACTTGAAGAGACGGCTGTCCTTTGATAAAGTCTAGGCTAATGTTTTTCAGATCACAGAAGTTACAAAATATTTTGTGTGGAATTTAGGAAACCATTTCATATTGTATTTGGTGAACATTCAGTACCTTTAGTTATGTTCGTGTTAACTTGTCTTCATCCTACAAAACAGTAGACATAGCTTGAACTGTCTTTACATAACTCTTACCGTTAACTATCTCCTTAAATTAGTGACATAAACTTCTACTTTGGAGGCTTTGTTTTGGGTCTAAACTAAGGCTGTTGTAGTACTTATTTTAATTTTCACATTTTTAAGCCCACACATTCCCTAGATTTAAAAAGAGTACCATTAAGGTTTACTGGAGAATATTGTTTTTTCAGAATTTGCTTAATTTGCCCCAATATTCATTATGTTGACTCAGTCTTTGTTCTGAAGGCCATGTACAAGGACAAGGCCCTAAAGTGATTGCAACAGTAACTTGAAAAACTTGCAGAAGACTATTCTATAGGATTAAGGGAATCCTGAGATTATTCAAGCCTGAAGTCCTTGAGGGGGAAATAAAATGCACTAGGAAGTTTAGTATATAGCATGCAACTTAGAGTCCTTGTGGAGTCTTAAGTTTGAGACTCTCCCAGAGGCTGCAACAGTCATTTTAAATAGCTTTCAGGGAAAGCTAAATTTTTAAAATAGGGTGGTTAATAAAAAATGATTCACCAGTGTTCAGGTGTCAAGTATTCAAGTTTTCTTTCTTTTGAACTAATTGTTGTTAGTTATCCTTTGCTAAGATTATTATGTAGAATAAACGTATATTCCAATATTAAAACTCATAAAATTGAATTGAGCTTTCTACTATTAGTCATGACGAATAAAAATTGATCATATACATAAAGTTTTTGTGCTTGTTTTCATAGATCCTTCCCTCCCCAAATAGGAAGGGAAGACATGAAGTAGGCAAATTTCTCAAAGGGTATTTTAGAACATAGCACTTACAAAAACTATGTGCAGATACCCTTTTTTATTGTTGGGAGGATGGGAAGAGTAGCATAAATATTATTGAAACTAGGGAGGTGGATAATTCAAAAGTTTGAATATCTTTTATAGTTGTAAGTAGCAGTGAAATTATAGCCCCCCCCAAAATGGACTATCCTAAGTATATTCGGCCAAATGAAACTTTTTGTTATTCAAATGAAAGACTATGTCTGTCGAGTTATAACATGATTTTGTTTCTCTTTCATGGTGTTGTAGTTGTTGATAATCAATAATTGCAGATGAGTAGGTGGTAAATTTTAAGTTTGTACTTTGAACTTGGTTGGAATTATACTTGATTGCTAACCCAGGGTGGAAGGGGTGAATGCTTTTTGTATAGCACAAACTTCTAATAAAAAATATTACAACTCTTGTGTAGTGCTTTGTACTGACTTGACATTGTTTTTGAAAACAGTAGTTTTAACGTTTTTCTTGCAGTTCTCTTCTTGTTGGGAGTATGATATCTTCTGTTGAAGTAGCTTGTCTAAAAACATTTTTATACCACAAAAGTAAATAGTAAACATACCCTAGGAACTGCTTCTGATTATACCAGAGCGTTTAACTATTGTCTCCTCCCTTGTATCCTCATATAGAGGATACTGATTTGCAGAATGATGAGTTTTCATTCTTTAATAGACAGTTGTTTATGTAACATGTTCTAATTGTGTGATGGGTAACTAGGCTAATAAGCTAAAATAAGTATATACTTCTCAGGTTTCATGAAGAGAAAATAATATGGTTTGTGTTGCTTGAAAATGAGTAGGAATTAATTTGTATAGCTTTTATCGTTCAAACTCAGGAGAAAGTTCTTTATTTCCTCTGTTTACCTAAGAATGCTGCTTGTGTTTTTGTTTCATGCAAGACAGAGCTTGACTCAGTTTGAAACATAGATCCATCTGTTGAGGCCTGAACCCTGCTATCCTTAAAAGTATGTGTAAAATCTACTTTCCCTGAAGAAAGATGCTCTTAACAGAGAAAGTCAGTCACCTTGGAATCTTTTTTTTAGCGTTTAACTACCTTTCTGAATTTGTTAATTGTGGGCATCTCTTCTAAGAGACATTCCCTATCCCCCAGAGTCTCCCTCAAACCCTATCCAGCAGCAGAGTGAGGAGTGTTAAGGGCATATTTTCATTGCATGCTTGGCCATGTTGAGTGCCCTCCAGTGGATATAATGTAATGCTTGTGATGTCTCCTCCCCCCCACCCCCCCCCCCCCCCCCCGCCAGCAGGTTTATGTGGAATATTTTTTTGAATAGTTCTGTTCAGAAAGCATCAATCAAGAAACTGTTTGAATTCTAGAATAATTTATTCATCTCAATACTGGTCATTAAAAGATTGTCTTGAAAAAAAATGTCATCTCAACCAATATTTGTAGCAGAAAGATCAAAGTTAAATTAGGGATTACATTTAATGTAAGCCCCTTTAAGTAGGTTAAGTATATCATGATGATAAAACCAAAAACTCGCTGTAATAATTTGGGGGTGAGAGAGCATGTATTTAACTGTCCTAATGAATTACAGAAACTTAAATTCTCAGGAAAAAGTCAATCAAATTGTAAGTGTGTCTAAAATAAGTGACACAGTAAAACATGAGTTAAGTGCTCGACTGAGTTATATTATCAAGGAATAGGTCTGTGTTAGGAACTAGGTAGAAACAAAACTAGCTTAGTCACTGTGTGTGAACTCTAGACTATAATGTCCTGGTTACTATAGACTCTTGTCATATAAGGCTGTGGGTGGTAATGCACTATGCCAATATTTTGCCCTTTAAATTTTTTAATAAAAACCTTTCTCCCTGCTCCTGTATTAAAGTACTTACATTTCTGCTAGTAATTTTTTTTTTTAAATGAATATACACTTGATTCAGTCTGGATTCTGATTAGTAACAAGAGTGAAGTGTATTCTCAACTTTTGGAAGTCGATAGTTAATTTTGTGGAAAATTAATCAGTTTAGACAAACTTGAAAATGATGCCTTTTTTACATAATGGGTGAGTGAAGTGAAATAGAAAAGTGGACAGTAGGGAAGGAAAATGATGGTATCACTTACTGCACCACTTTGCTCTTGGAATTCGTTGTAGTTTTTTTGAAAATACTGATAATAATTATTGACTAAGAAATATTGTTAGGAGTTGTTTTTGTTTTGTTTTGTTTTGTTTTTTAAACACAGCAAGAATGCCTTGTTTTACACAAATGGTTTTCCGGAATGATTGTTTTTTGTAATGGATCATTTTTGGAATTAATAATGTTAAGGTTGATTCTTGGTATTTGCATCATTTATTTTCTCTTAAGGTCAAATAGCTGCTGTTCGAGTTTTCCAAGGTTTTTATGAGAAATGAGAGTGGATTTCAAAGTTCTTTTAAAGAGTATGTGCATACAGCTTACTGGAAAATTCTATTAGGGACTTAATTTATCTCTGAAATTGGCTGCTTGTCTTCATTACTATAACATACAACCTTTTGACATTAAAGATAAGTGACTAAAGTAAGATTGCTTTCATAAGCCATATAGGATTGGTCCTCTGTTACAGTGGCGATGGCTACTCGGTGTTTCTAGGACCAGGTGGCATAGGATAACTGGGACTCTGGAATACAACAAATTGGAGAATACAAATCCCTTCTAAGCAGCCAGTCTTCAGCAGTTCCAGCTATTGTGTGGGAATATAGTTCATGTTGCCACATCAATTGATTTTTTTTTTCCTTGAGAGAAGCAGGAAATCAGATTAATGTGCATCCTTTGATTTGCATGTTAGTGAATAAAATCCATGTTTTAAGACAGTATCCAGCACAAATTAAATACACCTACTGGCAGGATACTGCCAGTTTGTACATTTGCAGTGGTCCCATTTAGAGTACAGTTCTTTATGATAATATTTCTATTATATGACAGGATGATACGAATCTGTGGGTTCATACAACATAGGAAATAAGATTGTTAAACTGTTAGGGTCATGTTTAGGCACTTAGAAAATGCCTTCCATCACTTGATTATACATTGGGAACTTAAAAGCACTTTTGTGTTATTTGTGAAATCTGGGAAACTCACTTTAGTTTAGGAATTATGATAGTTTTGGTGAAGGAAAAGGAGAGATAACAACTTGGTTATTTAAAATGCATTTTTTTTTTAAAGATTTTTTTTCTAATTTATTTGACAGACAGAGATCACAAGTAGGCAGAGAGGCAGGCAGAGTGGAAGGGAAGCAGGCTCCCTGCTGAGCAAAGAGCCTGACTCGGGGCTCCATCCCAGGACCCTGGGATCATGACGTGAGCTGAAGGCAGAGGCTTTAACCCACTGAGCCACCCAGGCACCACCTAAAATGCATTTTTAAAAGACATTTCAAAACTTAATCTTTGAAGACGCTAAAAATGCTGGACATGGGGGCGCCTGGGTGGCTCAGTGGGTTAAGCTGCTGCCTTTGGCTCAGGTCATGATCTCAGGGTCCTGGGATCAAGTCCCGCATCGGGCTCTCTGCTCAGCGGGGATCCTGCTGCCCTCTCTCTCTCTCTCTCTGCCTGCCTCTCTATCTACTTGTGATCTCTCTCTGTCAAATAAATAAATAAAATCTTTAAAAAAAAAAATGCTGGACATGTTCTGGCTGCATGTACGTAATCATGTCAGCCTGAAATTCTATTGATGTCTTTAGATCATGTCCTGATTTTTGTCTGAAGTCTACACTTTTTAACGTAAACTGTTCTCAGACCAAATCCTAAACTTAAAAGCAAAGTTTAGATAATGAAAAAATAATTGAATATAAGTTTTACTTAAATTAATGGCATGCTGTTACTTGCTTAGAATATGTTTATGCAGGCAGTTAAGTAGATTTTTTTTTTTTTAAAGATTTTATTTATTTATTTGACAGAGAGAGATCACAAGCAGGCAGAGAGGCAGGCAGAGAGAGAGAGGAGGAAGCAGGCTCCCTGCGGAGCAGAGAGCCCGATGCGGGGCTCGATCCCAGGACCCTGAGATCATGACCTGAGCCGAAGGCAGTGGCTTAATCCACTGAGCCACCCAGGCGCCCCAGTTAAGTAGATTTTGGTTAAATCTTGTTCCTAGGGCAAAATTTTTCATTTCTAGAGTTAGAAAAGTTGGGTGTTTAGTCCTCAGGCTACGTGTTTAAGTGACAAGCTATGTCTGGACTGAAAATGCAGTGCATAGGGCAACATTGGTTATAAAACAGAGTATCTTAGAATAGTGCTACACTGGGGCGCCTGGGTGGCTCAGTGGGTTAAAGCCTCTGCCTTGGGCTCAGGTCATGATCCCAGGGTCCTGGGATTGAGCCCCGCATCGGACTCTCTACTCTGCGGGGAGCCTGCTTCCTTCTCTCTCTCTGCCTGCCTCTCTGCCTACTTGTGATTTCTCTCTGTCAAATTAATAAAATATTAAAAAAAAAAAAAAAGAATAGTGCTACAGTTATATGATATGGTATAGAATACAAACAACTAATCTTTGGACTTTTCACAAAAACATTTATCTCAGAGGTGCTTACTCCTTGCCCTGTCCCACTATTCCCCATTTAACTTTACCAAGCCACTGTAAAGTTTCTCATATAATATTCCGGAAATTTCCTGTATCTGATTTCTTATGAACTTGTTGAAAAGGCTCCTCCTGTCCCAGCAGTTTAAATGATGTGAACAGCTGGATCATGCTGGGGTGAAAATGCTTCATAGCACTTCCCATTTTCTCCCGTATTTGTTTCTGTCTTTTAATTTCTTCACTAAGGTTTCCACAGTTTTACTTATGATTTCATAATTCTTGTGTTGCTGTACAGATATTTTCCTTTTAGCTGATTTGTAACAGGTTAAACAATTAGTTAAAAAGTTGGGTGGGGGGAGATATTTTTAACCTGCTTAAGTTCTGTCAAGTTCATCAGTTCTCAAGGCATACAGACCATATCTGTGATTAATAAATCTTAACCTGAAATGCTGGTAGCTGATCTGACTTGGAAGTAAAAGATGTGCAAAGGCTGAAGGGTTAGTTTAATAAGCTTCTTTTATTAAAAGGGTTTTAAGATAGCTGAAATAATTATGTATGTATGTATATACATATGTTTTATTGTACATTTTTCATATAAAAGTGTGAGAAGTTAGATTTACTGCAGAATTTCTTGGGAATGCAATTTGAAGATGATCTTAAATGATTGTAGTAATTTGCTGCACTAAGGGGTGATTGTTGTAAACTTTTTTTTAAGTATAATTAAGTGGTTTGGGGGTAAGGATGTAGGGAGTGAATCTGTCTTTGAAGTTTTCCTTATACTAGATGAGTGCCATATGTGTAAAACAGGAACAAGGGTTTCTTGAAAATATTTTCCAGTCTAACTGGAGGTTTCCAAGTGGTGTTCTGTTCTACTGTATAGAAAGTACTGACTTAGACAGTTAAATTCTTTCTGAGCTACTGAAAGATTGCAGCAATGTCACACATTACTTTTATCTACCTAGTAGTTTATTTAGATGCAAAAGTAGACATTAAATGTTACAGGAAACCTGGTATGCATGGACATAGAATAGAACTCTTTGGATAGATTAGTAAGTTTAGTCTATTTTCTGGCGTTTTGTTTAATTCTGCAGTTTGGTTTTTAAGTCCAGCTATTTTATTATTTTTATTGTCTTCTGTTGGAAAAGCCACGTGAGACTATGAAATTAGATTCATATTGTTATAACTTCTAATTATGAATATTTTGTGTGATCCATTCATGTTGTGAAACTGTTATTCTTTATCTGATAGTTGTCCTTTAGGTCACTATTTCCTGCCTTAATTCAGCTGTCATTTTTCCTGGGTCCTGAATCAGAGTGCCAGTCTATTTCCCATAGAATAAGAAATAAGACGCTAGAAAGTTTAAGAGATTTAAAGTCTGGAATACCTCAAGATTGGGGGGGTGGTGGTCACTCATGAGGCAGAGAAATGATAGTTTAATTGGTATTGTTCAGAAGTAGAAGCTGGAAATTACTATATATTTTTTAATATAAGAATACTTAATAATCCTGCTTGAAGAATAGCCTGACTGTATGCTAAGGGGCCTCAGGTTTCTCCCTTTGCCGTTCTAACCCAGATCATATTATATTTCTCTAGAAAGCTCAGAGACAGGAAGACTATTTAACCTTCTCCCTTCTTCAAATGAGTCCCCTCTTGCCCCTTAGAACCTAAGCAGGAACTCCTTCATCACCCTATCAGTCTGCGTCTTTAAAATGGAGGAAATAGTATATCCTGGTCAGAGGCCAGTCCTGGCTCATGCTTTTTCAAGGACTTTGTTCTTTTAGTTATACCTAACTTCTTTAGTCTTACCCCTCCAGATTCTAATCCCATTGCTTTTTTGGTTTCTGTCTTCTACCTTTTATCATCCTCCTGAAATTCACTCACTATGCCTTCTGTAACTCATAGTCATCAGTATACCCTTTTATTTTCAATGTATTCTGGGAATGTTCCCTTCTCTTTCTTAATCCCACTGTAACCTAGCTTCTCTCCTGATAATGCTACTTCCCTTGCAGCTCTCAGTATCTTTGCACACCTTTTACTACTAAACAAAGAGGTAGAGAAAGTGTCTTTGTTTCTCATTGTCACATCTTAACCATTAGTTTCCAGAACTTCAAACTTTTGACTGTCATCCCATCAAATTATGCTACCCACTACCACTCTTTATTTTAGTCATCTGCCAACTTTCCTGGGAGGTATTGTGATGTCTGAGAAAGAAAAAAAAAAAAAGGAGGGTCATCTCCCTCCTTCCTTGAAACACTTTTTTTTCCTTAAGATTTTATTTATTTATTTGATAGAGATCACAAGTATGCAGAGAGCCAGTGGGGGTGTGGGGGGGAGGATCACAACCCAAGCTGAAGGCAGAGGCTTTAACCCATTGAGCCACCCAGGCGCTCCCTTGAAACACTTTATTAGCCTGGCTAACTTTCTTTTTTCTGTCATAATTCTTGGTGGTAATCAGTGTCCAAGTAGAATAGTGCTACTCAGAATGTCGTCTCATCTTAACTGTTCGTTACTAGTATGGGTTATGATAAGGGGTTTGTGCCAGAATATAAATCATCTGTCACTAAATTCACTGGTTTCATGCAGCTGACTTTTTTTGTAGCAAGTCTTTTTTGATAAAGGACGCAGGGTGTTGATTTACAATCTAGCACAAGCTCCTTATGGTGTCTGGTCTGGCTCTTTGAGGAACATTGATATAAAAAATGCTTCCAGTATTCTGGCCTGTTAGTTCCTTGATTTCTTTTCCAGTGCTCTTATTTTTCAGTCTTAAGTCATCCCCATGTTCCCATTTCATATCCTAGAATACCTTGTCCTTCACCAATAACTATATCCTCCCCAGTCTCTTTTCAGGTGTCCCACTGTTGTATTCCTCTAATAAATACTTGCAGTTCCAGCAGCCCTTCACCTCTACCAGAACCTAAAATCTCTTCATCTCAGCTTCTCAGTATCCCTCACCCTCACTTATACCCAGTTGAAATTTCGTGTTGAATCATAATCACTTTCTTACATATACTCTCAACAACTTTGTCCTTCTCCGACTTTATGCCCAATGGTCCCTGGTCTATTAGTTCACCCTCTTTTAGGACTTTTTCTTCTTTCTTTTCTCAGACAACCCAGCACCTCCTCCCTATCCTCACTCATCTAATGCCATTGCTTTTCTGTTTCACTAAGCATACTGAATAATTGAAAGGATACCTGCATGCTCCCGTATCTGTGACTGTGCTCTTTCTCTGTCACTGTGGATGAACTGTAGTATTCCAAAATAAGGACAGACCAGTTCATTTGTGTACTAGATCCCATTCCCTCTTGGTCTCAAGAATATTACTACTCTTAAATCAGTCTCCCTTCTTTTGCATCTTTGGTTTTTCATTCTCTACTAAGCTCTTCCCATGAGCATACAAACATGATTATTTTGTTTATCTCATTTTAAAACACTTTTCTTCCTGTCTCCCCTTTCACCTACCACCTACACAAAATACCTTGAAAAATAGCTACTATTCACTCTCCCTTTTCTTTAAAACCCCTACCAGCAACCACTGTCAGAAATTTCCAGTCCTCATTTCATTTAACCTGTTAGGAGCATTTGGCACAGTTGTCTTGAAATGCTTTTTATTTGGCTTCTAGGCCATCGTGTCTGCTAGCAGTTTTCTTCATACTTCACTGGTGGTTCCTTCTTAGTCCTTTGCTTTTTTTGTTATTTCTCTGACCTTTGTTGATGTGGCTGAGAGTTTAGCTTTAGGACTTCTTTTTTGTTGTCTGAATACCCACCAGTCTTACCGCTTTAAACAGATCGCATTTGTTTGTGGATAACTTCCAAATTTATATCCCTAGCTTGAGTTTCTCCCCTGAACTCTAGATGCTAATATCCAACTGTTTTGGAAAAAAAAAAAAAAAAAAATGGGGATGTCTAAGAAGCATTGCAAACTTAATACATCTAGAACTGAGCTCCCAGTTTTCTGTAGGGCTGCTTCTCTTAGTTGTTCCTAAATGCACCTGATTCTTTCCAGTTACTCAAACTTCTAACAATATTGTTCTTGACTCATTTTCTGTAACACGGCATATCCAGACTCTGTCTACAAGTCTTGTCTGCTTTCCCTTTGTAAAACCTAACTATTTTTTTTACGATAGCCATGCTGTTGTGATCATTTGCCCAGATTACTGCACAGGCCTTCTAACGGGTCTCCCTGCTTATACCTTTGTTCCCCTAAAGTGTATTCTCAGCACAGTAGCCAGAGTAATCCTTTTAAAGCGATAGATCATGTAAATTTTCTGTTCAGAAACCTCCAGGTGCTTATCATCTCATTCAGTAAAAGCACAAACCCCTCTGTTCAGCACTCTTTTTATCACTTACTACTTTCCTTCTCTTCTTTTGTGACACTTAACATTTGTCCTCCAACTGGTCAAGCATGCTACCATATCATGGCCCACTTCCTTACCTTTTTCAGGCTTTTTCTTGCTGTACTGTTTGAAATTATAGTCCTTCCCTAACTTCCCATCTCCTTTCTTGCTTTGTTTCTCTTTAGCCCTCATCACTCTGTAACATAATAGATAACATAATATTTTGTTTTGTTATTTTCTTCTTTCTTAGCCTACTAGAATGTAAACTCCAGAAAGACAGGGATTTTTTTCTCTGTCCTTGACTGTTTTCTTCCCATTGCCTACAGTCATACTGCATAGTTACTAGACTGGTAAATATGTGTTGAGTGAGTCTTACCACCTCATTTGGATCATTCCCAATAGCATATAGGTATATTCCAGACCTTTGCAGAGATGGTTTCTTCTTGTCAGTTATGGCTCATGTTCAGATACCACTTCTACATTGAAGTCTTTTCTGTTCATTCATTTTTGTATTGTTTTTGTTTTTTTTTTTTAAGATTTTATTTATTTATTTGACAGAGAGAGATCACAAGTAGGCAGAGAGGCAGGCAGAGAGAGAGGAGGAAGCAGGCTCCCTGCGGAGCAGAGAGCCCGATGCGGGGCTCGATCCCAGGACCCTGAGATCATGACCTGAACCGAAGGCAGCGGCTTAATCCACTGAGCCACCCAGGCGCCCCTCATTTTTGTTTTATCATATTCTCTTACTTGGTTTGTGGCACGCATTTATACTCTGAAGAAACATTGTTTACTTGTTTGTTTTTACTTCCTCTCCTGGTCTTGTCTTAATTTTATATCCCTGGTATCCCGAAGAGTGTCTGGAAGTTATAGGTGGTCAGTAAAGGTTGTTGGCTGGGTGAATGTTCTAGAATTGGACACCCTTTGCTTTTCTCCAGCTAATGCCCCATTTGTCTGTTCCATTTCACAGTGTATCCCTATCCTATGGATATGTCTCCACTTTCCATCTCCCATTCCAGTTCATGCTCTGCTTGAGCTCACTATTGGACCTGCATGTTGACCAACCATATGGATACTTTCAGCTTTATTCTTGCTGGACTACCCAGCATTTGATACTTTATTTTTATTATTTTTTTCTTTATTCTTCCTATAACAGCACTCATCAGTAAAATTTTCTGTAGTAGTGGGAATGTTCTGTATCTATATTGTCTAGTATGGTAGCCACCAGCTACATATGGTGCTTCAGCATTTGAAATATGGCAATCTGAAGAACTACATTTTTAATAAAATTAAATGTAAATGATCACATGTGACAAGTAGCTATTGAATTGGACAGTACAGTTCTAGAAATACTCCCTCCCCCCCTTTTATCCCCTTCATTGTGCTAAACTCAGTATCACAACCTAATTGCTCAACTCAGGTACTTAAGATTCTTCTTGAATTTCTCTTACC
The DNA here is from genome assembly GCF_922984935.1 of Meles meles. Lineage (NCBI taxonomy): Eukaryota > Metazoa > Chordata > Mammalia > Carnivora > Mustelidae > Meles > Meles meles. The sequence continues at coordinate 28,928,504 of NC_060069.1, read as the reverse complement.
AACTTCAATTTCTCTCATTTATTACAACCAGGCTGTTGTTTCTGTTTCCAGAGTATTTCTCCAGTGTAGCTGTTTTTTGTGCTTAGTGCTACTGCCTTAGCTTAAGCTACCACCATCACCTGGACTATTTGCTATAATTTCTTTATAGGTTTCCCTTCATTGTTTCTTGTCCCCTTTTCAGTTTTTACCCATTATAACCAAAACCAGCTTTTAAAAACTCAGTGGGATCTCCAGGCACCTGAGTGGGAACTCAGTCCGTTAAGCATCCAGACTCTTTTGTCAGGTCATGATCTCAGAGTCCTGAGATTGAGCCCTGCCTTGAGCTTCATGCTCAGCAGGGAGTCTGCTTGAGAATATTTCCCCATCCTTCCTCTGCTCCTTACCTCCTACCCCCTGCCCTTGCACACTTGCACTTGCACACATGCTCTCTCTCTGTCAAATAACTAAATAAAATCTTTAAAAACTCTGTGGGATTTTGTTATTCACCAGCTTATATCCTTTCATGGACTTTCAGTAGCACTTAGAATCTTAGGGAAAAAATGCATTCCTTACCAAAGGCTAAAGAACGCTACAGGATCTGGCTATTTTCAGCCTCATCTCATTGCACTCACTTTCCCATTGTGATTAAACACTAGTCTCAAGGTTTCGTTCTTATCATGACTGGGCTTCTGCACATGTTACTTCTGTTTCTGGAATGACCCTGCTTTGCTCCGAATATTGCTGTCTCTTTTGCATCATTCTTCAGGTCTCAATTTTTGAAGGTTACCTTCAAGAAGCCTTTGGTCACTATTAGTAGGACCTTCCACTTGTCCTTAAGTCATTCTACTCCCTTCTCCCATTTGTTACTTACACACATAGCTTTTTTTGGTAATTGTTTATTCAGTAATCTGTCTCTCTCCCTATCAAGGATGCAAGGACCATGTCTGCTTTAATCGCTACTGTCTAACCAGAGTCTGTTACAACTTCTCACATGTAGCATTTGCAAATATTTGTTGAATAAATGAAATCTAACATTTGTTTTATTTATGTCATTGATATTGCTATATCCTTGAACTTCCCAGTAAATGAAGGGATTGTGGGGAAACTTTCTTGTGGAACAGAAAATCTTGATTAACATCACAAATTGGCAAATCGAGAAAACAAAGAACATAATATGCCAGTGAGGCATTCATATATACCTCCAGGTTATGACTCATTTGTTGATGTATTTTGGGGCTTAAAGTAGAACAGAGATTTAGAGCTATTCCTTAAGTTTTTTTGTATTGAGATAATGAAAGTAGTCAACATCTTGAAAATAAAAGCTTCCTAGCTCACTCTACTTTCTGTAATACTCTGCTATTCTTTCTAAATATGAGAGCCTTGTGATTATGAAACCTGTTACTACGGTAAGGCTGCCAAAAGCAGCAGAAATGTCCTTCTGTTTGGGAGAGTAGTATAGAAGGTTGCTAAAGATTAATAAGAATCGGGGCACCTGGGTGGCTCAGTGGGTTAAACATTGACTCTTGATTTCAGCTCTCATCATGATCTCAGCGTCCTGAGATCAAGGCCTTCCTGGGGCTCTTGGAGCTTAGTCCACTTGAGATTCTCTCTCCCTTGCTCTCTGCCCCCTCCCTGTTCACGCTCACTCTTTGAATAAATAAATAAAATCTTTTTTTTTTTAAAGTTACAGTAAGTATTCGTGTTGTCCTTATGAAAGTTGTTTCTTAAAAGAGCTGACCCTGTGGTTATTCTTTGGAGTCTCATTTGTTTTATTATTTAACTTGAGTTGCTGATGGTTATATACATAGAGTTGGATCATATGATTGATCTACTGCTGTAGCCCTTTACTGGCAGTAGCATTGTCGGCAACATGTATGACACGTTAAACATTTAAAAATGCTGTGCCAGTGTCCTATCCCAGCCCTACTGGGTTATGGAACTGTGGGGATGGAATGGAGTCCCCCCATTTTTTTCAAATTTCCAGGTTAGAATCATAGCAAGGATCTGATAGCCAGTTTAAACAAACCTGGAGATCTTTACAGTAAAAAAGATTTTAAAAGGCATACATATATTGAGGCCTAATTCTGGTTTCATCCATACCTGGAATTAATGGCCTGAAATGTTTTTCCCAAATAAATGGTCTTGTGGCTTTCATATGTCATTTGTTCCAGTTTTGTTTTTCACATAACCTGTTTCTGGAGGTACAGGTAAAAAGCAGTATGTGACCTCTCAGCAACCTGTTAACTTACTTAATTTAACCCTTTCTGTTACTGGTCTTCACATTTAGGATTAATGTACTTAATTAAAAATGTAAATTCAGGGGGCGCCTGGGTGGCTCAATCCTTAAGCATCTGCCTTGGGCTCAGGCCATGATCCCACGGTCCTGGGATTGAGTCCCACATCATGCTCCCTCCTCTGGGAGTCTGCTTCTCTCTCTCATTGCTGCTCCCCATGCACACTCACACTCAGTCTCACTCTCTCTCTCTCTGTCAAATAAGTAAAATGTTTAAAAAATAAATGTAAACTCAGTTGCATTTGGTTTATTCTCAGTGAAAGTATATAATCGGTGAGGGAATGGGCAACTACTATCCTCTACCTGTTTTTGTATGGCCTGAGGACTAAGAATAGTTTTTACATTTTTTAATGGCTGATTAAAAAGTCAAAAGAAGGATAAGATCTTATGACATATGAAATTGCAAATTTGCGATTTTCATGAGTAAAGTTTTATTGGAATGCAGCCATGTTTGTGTGCACATTGTCTGGCTGCTCTCCTGTTATAATAGAGTTGAGTAGTTGCAACAAAGGTCTTTTTCAAGAAACAGTTTTATTGTTGGAAGTATAGCTAACATACAATGTTGTCTTAGTGTAATGTGTACAACATAGAGATTTCACATCCTGTGTATTACTCACTGCTCATCATGATAAGCATAGTCACCATTTGTCACCATACAGCGGTTTTACAGTATTATTTTATTATTGTCTGTGTTTCCAATGCTGTACTTTTCATCTCTGTGGTGTATTTATTTTATGACTGGGAAAAATATATATATATATATAAAACTGGGAATTTGTACCTCTTAATCTCCTTCACCTATTTCACCCATTCTTCTCTTGTTCCCTCTGGCAACCACATGTTCTCTGTATTTATGATCTTTCTGCTTTTTTTTTTTCTCTCATTTGTTTTTAGATTGCACATACAAGTGAAATTGTATGGTGTTTGTCTTTCTTTGTCTAAGTTTGCTCTGCATAATTCTCTGTAAGTGGTCCTTCCATGTTATGAGTGGCACTGATTCCTTTGGTTTTTTGTTTTTTTTTTAATGGCTGGGTATGTCCCCTTGTGTGTATATATATATACCACATCTTTATCCATTTATCTGTGGTTGGACATTTAGGTTGCTTCCATATCTGGGCTATTGTAAATAATGCTGCAGTAAACATGGGGTGCATATGTCTTTCCAATTAGTGTTTTTGTTTTCTTTGGATACATACCTAGTTTTGGAATTACTGGATCATATGGTATTTCTGTTGTTAATTTTTCGAGAAGAACCTCCATATTATTTTCCATAGTGGTGTACCAGTTTCCACTGCCACCAACAATGCACACGGGTTCCCTTTTCACCACATTTTTGCCAACACTTACTATTTCTTATCTTTTTGATACTAATCATTCATTCTGGTTTGTGTCAGCTGATATCACATTGTGGTTTTGGTTTGCATTTCCCTGATGATTAATGATGTTGAGCATCTTTTCATGTGTTTGTTGGCTATTTGTAGGTCTTTGGAATATGTTTATTCAGGTCATCTGTCCAGTTTTTAATTAGATGTTTTGGGTTTCTTTGGTGTAAAGTTGTGTAAGTTCTTTATATATTTTGGATACTAATCTTTATTGGATATATCATTTGCACATATTTTCTCCCATTTGGTATATTGTCTTTTCATTTTATTGGTGGTTTCCTTTGCTGTGCAAAGCTTCTTATTTTGGTACAGTCCATTTTATGGCCTACCAAGCCTAAAATAATTATTATCTGGCCCTTTACGGAAAAAGTTTGCTGACCTCTGTTTCAGATGAGATACGTTCTTCATAAATGAACCCTTCATGTTCCTAAAAGGCATTTAAGAAGTCTCATAAGTTTGTTGGTTATCTGAGCCTTTTTATTATATCTCATTTGTCTTACTGTCTAGTTTTTGAACATCTTTTTTATTGGCACCTTTAGTCCATCAACTATTTAAAAGGTTGGTATGTGCTAAGCACTTTCGATACAATGAGAAGCTAAAGATACAGCCCCAGCTCTCACTGAGTTCACACATTTAACTTTTTAAAGAGGAAGGTTATTGCTAAGGGTTATAAAGTAACTCATTAATTACTTCTAGAAGTCATTGAGTCTATTGTTGCTAATTCTTCCCCTAGCCGGAACTTAGAGGTTAATATTTGGAAACTTTCTTGAAATAAACTCTTGTCTCCTTAGCATAATAAGCTTGTGTTTGAAAATTTTGCGTTTTCTTGTCAGCAGCAATGCCATCTAGCTGGGCACAGAATCAGTGTGAAGTAGTAGTGATTTGCATCTTAGATTGTTTTATTTATTTATTTATTTTTCCTGTAGTCGCTGTTCAAGGAATGTAGTTCTTTTTGCTGATCTTTCTCTTGCATTGATCTGCAACATTGTTAAATACGAATTGCCTTTAGCTTTTGGGTGGGAGTGGGATATATGATATGATTAAAAGGACTGGGGCGCCTGGGTGGCTCAGTGGGTTGAGGCCTCTGCCTTTGGCTCGGGTCATGGTCCCAGGGTCCTTGGGATCCAGGGATCGAGCCCCGCATCAGGCTCTCTGCTCAGTGGGAAGCCTGCTTCCTCCTCTCTCTCTGTCTTCCTGCCTCTCCGCCTACTAGTGATCTCTGTCAGATAAATAAACAAAATCTTTAAAAAGGGGGGGGGGGGGCACATGACTCTGAGCTTAAACATAAGACCTGGATTTGAATTTTAACTGAGCAGCTTATTAGCTATACTCTTTTTTTTTTTTTTTAAAGATTTTATTTATTTATTTGACAGACAGAGATCACAAGTAGGCAGAGAGGCAGACAGAGAGAGAGAGGAGGAAGCAGGCTCCCTGCAGAGCAGAGAGCCCGATGCGGGACTTGATCCCAGGACCCTGAGATCATGACCCGAGCCGAAGGCAGAGGCTTAACCCACTGAGCCACCCAGGCGCCCCTATTAGCTATACTCTTAAGTTAACTGCTGCTCATCAGGCTTTTAATCTGATAACTTGGGGGAATGTTGCCTACTTCATGAGGTTTCTGGGAAGATTTCTGTGGGGTAACACTAGACTCAGAACTCAATTTACTAAGTGTTGCTAAGTATGTCAAAGGCAAAATTAGATGTTTACCTGATGTTACAAGGCAACATCTTAAAATAATGCTGTAAAACAATATTTAAAATAAATTAATCAGATCTGGCATTACTTTGTGATGTAGTTGATTCTTAGAGTAGTGACATTTTAATAGAACAAGAACTGAATGAAAATCTCTTAAACTACTAAAAATTGGAAAATTAGTTAAATAAAATGTTACTTGTCTAATTATTAAAAAGTGCAATGTTTTTCTTGCTTTTAGAAAACATCATTTTTCCAAAGAATTTGGTTTTTTTTTTTTAGCTTTTTTTTTTCCCCTTTGCAGTACTAATGGTTGGCTGAGAAGGTTCCACATTCTTTTGCAGAAAGTCTGTTTTATAGGCCACTTACCTTTCATACATAAAAACATTTCCTTAATGTTCAGTATCACTGGCTAACACATAGGGGGCTGAATGATATATTTTCTTGGATCTTAAAATATACAAATGCTTTGCATAACAAATATGTGTTGAATTTTTTTTCCCTAAAAAAATTCTTTTTAATGGCTACATACTATCCCTTCTCACTTGATTTTGTTTATAGTTGCTTCCTGATTGATGTCCCTGCTTTTCTTTGGCCCCTCACCATCTTTTTTATCCATAGAGATACTAGAATGAACTTTAAAAGGCCTAAATCGGGTGCCTGGGTGACTCAGTGGGTTAAGCCTCTGCCTTAGGCTCAGGTCATGATCTCAGGGTCCTGGGATCGAGCCCCACATCAGGCTCTCTGCTCAGCAGGGAGCCTGCTCCCCCCGCCTGCCTCTCTGTCTACTTGTGATCTCTCTCTCTGTGTGTCAAATAAATAAATAAAATCTTAAAAAAAAAAAAAGCATAAATCACAGTACATGCACCTCCAGTGGCTTCTTAGTGCACTTTGGATTTTATTCTGTATCCTTATTGACCTGGCCATTCCTCTTTTCATAGTTCCCTAACTTCTTTGTTACACTGGTGACCTTTTAGTACCTTTACCAAATAGCTTACTTTCCTTTCTACTTTTTCTCTGCATGAAATGTTCTGTCCCATCTTTAGTTGACTGGCTCCTCCTCCTCTGCTCAAATGTTATTCCATCATCCCTCACTCTTACCTAGAATAATCTTCCTCCTCAACCAGTTATTCTGTTCTCACCTTGTTTATTTCCTTTACAGCAGTTCTCGCTCTTTTAAATTGTTTTGTTTTTATTAACTTTCTAATTGTAGAGTGCAAGCTTTACTTGATGTGTGAGCTTGACTCTCCGACTCTCTTACTCACTATTATTGCAATGCCAGTAACATGAAAGGGGTTAAATACTTGCTCAGTGAATGAAAATACATCCCATTTAATAGATAAATTATTTTTTACTCATTCCCTTGATGAGCATTTGGGTAATTTCCAGCAATTTGTATGAAGGCTTCACTGTGCAGACCTTGTAGCATACGTCTGTGAATATCACATTTCTGTTTTAAAAATGAAATTTTAAAGTAAGAGAGTATTTACACTTACATTTAATGGGTAGTGCCAACTTACCCTCCAGAAAATTTCTGCCAGTTTAACTATAGTTAACTCTTGAATAATAAGACTAGGGGCATCAGACCCCACACAGTTCAAAGTCTGTGCATAACTTTGACTCATCCAAAACTTAACTTGCTAATGGTCTACTGTTGATAGAAAAAAAAAAAAAAAAAAGCCTTACTAATAACAGAAGATTAAATCATTTTTATATGTTGTGTGTATTATATACTGTATTCTTACTGTAAAATAAGCTAGAGAAAAAATGTGAAGAAAATCATACGAGAAAATACTTTTATTACAGTACTGTACTATAAAAAAAATCCATGTATACAAGAAACAGGTGTTGGCAAGGATGTGGAGAAAAAGGAACCCTCTTGCAGTGTTGGTAGGAATGCAGAATTGGTGCTGCAGCCACTGTGGAAATCAGTATGGAGTTTTCTCAAAAAATTAAAAATAGGATTATCATATGATCCAGTAGTTCCAGTACTGGGCATTTACCCAGAGAATACACACACACTAATTTGAGAAGATATATGCACTCCTATTTTAGCAGCATATTTACAGTAGCTAAACTATGGAAGCAGCCCAAGTGTCCATTGACAGATAACTGGATAAAGATGTAGTTGATATCTGTAATGGAATATTACTTGGCCATAAAAAAGAAAGAAATCTTGCCACTTGAAACAATATGGAGAGAGCATAATTCTAAGCAAAACAAGTCAGAGAAAGACAAATACTCTATGATCTCACTCATGTGGAATTTAAAAAAAAAAAAGTGAGCAAGGGGGGAAAAAAAGGGACAAACCAAGCAACAGACTCTTAACCATAGAGAACAAACTGATGGTTATCTTTACTAGTCTGATAAGCAAAAAAAATGAGTTTCTATTTTGTGTACATTTATTGCTTGCTTTTTATTTTTCCTTTGAAATGATGGATCTTGTCCTTTCCCTAATGTTTTTTTCTTACTGATTTTTTCCTTAGTTCTTTGTGTACTATGGATATTATCCTTTAATCATCTTTCACCTGTCTTGTGTCCAGCATGTCATTTTTAAAGTTACTTTGTATGTTTTTTTTTGGCCTGGAATTGAGAAATTTTATGTACACACACTAATGGTCCTGCCAGTTTCAGTTTCAAGTCATGCTTCTATTTGGTTTTTTACCATCGTTTGTTTCTACATATACCACCCTTACTTAAATATACATTGTTTTTGTATAACATACAAATGTTATACATTTATCTCATTGTGTATTATTTCTTACATGTAAATACTTGATTAATGTAGGCTTAATTTTAATATAGTGAAATGAAAGTAAATGACAAAGGATAAAAGAAATGTTTTTCAGATGACAAGCCCATTTCCTACCTAATACTGTTAATTGGATAATCCACCTCCCTCCCACTACTTGAAGTATCACTTATTTCATTTATTAAATTGCCAGATTATATCTTGGTGTTGTCTGATAACAGTAGTCTTATCCATTCATATCCCAATTATACAATTCTTTAATTGCTGTGGCTGGTGATTTATAATGTACTTTAGTATCTGATAGAATCGCTCTCTTCTCATAGTTATTTCAGTCTTTTTTATTATTATTGTCTTTATACTTCTATTCCAGATGAATTTAAGAACCATTTTCAGTGCTAAAGAAATCTGAGAATTTGGGGGGGGGGATACATTAAACTTATAAACTAAGAGAAAACCAACAATAGCAAAAGCTTTCCAGTCCGAAAAATGTAATTCCATTTAATCTTGTATATACTTTGTTTTTAGTGTTGCTTTTATGAATGAGATCTTTTTGTGATTATGTTTTTCTAACCTATTTTGTACATAGGAAAGTAGTTTGTACATAATGGTCCCTTTTATTAAAAATCTAGTTGAACTGTGAACTATTCTCTGTGCAGGGTTACCACACTGTACCTTAAAATGGGTGTAAAAATGTCTCTAGAGTGTTAACAAAGAAAATCCTCAAGTTAGTTAATTAATCATTAGTTAATTAGTTAATTGTTAGTTAATCGTCATTTTGTGAACTCAAGAGAAACAAGATTTTCAGTTTCAGGAAACAGACCCTCCCACATAGCTTATACTTTTTAGCCTTCTAAAATAGACTTGTAGCCTGCTTATTAGCTTTTGTGACTGCAGCCTCTAAGGAGACAGGAGTATTTATTTTATCCTCATCTTTGAGACTTGAGTTTGTTAGGTTTAGTTGGTCTGACAAAAGTGTACATGAAATACTTGTGTCTTTTATGAATAGTTCCACTTTAATTGTTTGAAAATATTAAAGTACAAAGATTTTTTATATTTTGAAATCATATTTGGAGTTTACCTGAAATACCAGTGTAGAGCTATTTCCTTATTTTATTTTTAACCAGTTATTTTTTGCTCTGCAAGATATAGAGAATAATGTAACAAATAGTCAGTCAGTCATGTATTCACCGGTGACCCAGATTAAGAGATGTATGTAATTTTGCTGTATTTATTTGATTTTTTAAAAATGCTGAAGAGTTGAAGGCATCTTTAATACCCTTTGTTCCTGATTCCCTTTGCACCCAGATATTAAGATGCTAGCATGTAATCATACTTTTACTGCATCAACAATCTTCAACATTTTGTTTTTTTAACTTAGCTGGCATAAAATTATATTTGGAAATTATAAAAATGTGCCTCTGTCTATTTCTTACGTACTTACGTACTTTGAAATAGCTGTGTTTTAAAATATCTTTTTGCTTCCTTAGTTTAATATAGCTTAATATAGGCTGATTTTTGTAGTGATTTGTTCAGAGTGGATAAAATGAAAGTGTGTTTTAAAACATTCTCTTTGGGGTGCCTGGGTGGTTTAGTCATTGAGCATCTGCCTTTGGTTTATGTCATGATGCCAGTCCCGGGATTGAGCCCCAACATGGAGCTCCCTGCTCTGTGGGGAGCCTGCTTCTCCCTCTCCTGGTCACCCTGCTTGTGTTCCCTCTCTCACTGTCTCTTTCTCTCTCTCTGTCAAATAAATGAATAAAATCTTTAAATAAATAAAATGAAACATTCTTTTTGAAGGATCCAGATAATGTTACTGACCAAAGATTCTGTGCAAAGCTATTGGTGAGACTAAGGATATATCAGAAGTATAAAGGATATTACATTTACATAGCCAAATTATTTTAAGTATAAAACCATATTTTCAGATATAAACAGGAGGCCTAAATAAGCTGTATCAGTGATTATTCAAGGAGCTTTTTATATATAACATCTGCGTGTAATTTATAAAAATATAAAAGAACAGCATTAAGAATCTGGCAAGCCAAAAAGCTACATGTGGCGAACAAACAAATTAAGCATTTAATCTCAGAATTTAGAAAAACTTGCAGACTTGGGTAGTGTGTACATTAGATGGATGGACATGGTTATAACAAGTTATCTTGAGGTAATAGTTGATGCTGCGCACCTTGCTTTGTAGGCTGGCCGCTTATACAGGGCCTTCTTTGAAAATTGTCTGCTTATGCTCCCTCAGTATTATGGAGCTGTGTATCAAAGGCCTTACAAATTCTTACCCTTTTAACCCAGTAGTTGGAGCAGTTCTCTTGTGAAAGGGGAGTGGAAGAAACTAAGAGAATCATTTCATATGCAGAGATTTTTGTTCAGCATTGTTTGAATAGCAGACTAATGGGGGAGGACTAGATATTCAAGAATGGGAGATTTGGTTTCATTATACTACAGATATATGATGCAGTATAGATGCAGTATAGATGAAGATATTTTGTTAATGTGTACATACAATACGAAGAATTCGTTTTTGCGTGTTTATTTTAAAAGAGTATCTAATAGTAAATTTATAAAATACTAAATATACCAAAATGTCGTTAATGATGTATCATCATTATGTGAATGACAAAAATATTTTATACTAAGCATGCATATATATATATATATACATATATATACATAAAATATTTTATACTAAGCATGCATATATATATATATATTACTTTATAGGTAGGGTAGAGAATAGGGAAGACAATAAAATGAAGATGAGAGATCATTTGGGAAATGTCCTTATTTTTCCTAATCACAGTTCATATTCTGGTAGCTATTTTTATACCTATGTATTTAAAGATAAGACAAAGGCCATTAATATTAGGAGTTTTGGAGGAGCAAAAGTGTCGTTAGATATTTGTTTTTTATTGGCTGGTGTAGGAAGACTCAGAATACTCAGACATAGCTGAGGAGTAAAAGTAGGGAGGAAACTGGAGCGAGTTGTGATTTAGAAGTGTTTCTGATGAATAAAAAGTGTGCAAACAGGAAGATTTGAGGAGACTATAAATTTTTTAACTGGCAAGGTATTAGTAGGGATGGTTAATAAAAATGCATATGTGTGTGCTTTTAGATTTACAGAGCAGATTTTACTTAGAACTATTCTTAATCCCTAGGGATTTTCCTTAAGTTTTTTATGCTCCTGAAGTCGAGTTGTGTTTTCTTATTTAAAAACAGAGTTAAGTGATTGGCCTTGGTTCTTCTAGTATGGGTTATTGGAAAGTCCGTTGTTTGCATGAACTGCTAGTATAAAAATGTGGCTATATAATAGATCTGCTTTATTTTTACATAGTTTCTCCTAGTTAGTAATACTCAGTTTTTTTGAACTCTCAGGTAATTAAGATGATTTGTCCTAAGAGGAACTAGAGAAGTAAACTTCAGTGTGAAACCTGTGTCATATCAAGAATTCTCACATAGACTTTGACAGAAGGCCACTTAAAGTACACAAGGTGAAGTAGACGCTCTAGTTCACTCCTTGTGAAATGGAGTAGCAGTTAGTAAGGCTAATCTTTTATAAACATTTTCTGGTGTGCAAAAAAAAAATACTCTTTTTGTAGCCACATGATGAACTAATGTATGTGATGTACTTTGAAATTATTCTGTGAGAGTACACAAATACTGCATAATACTAACAATCATTAAGTATAGGTGATGTGGATGTGAGGGCGATCTGGCTGCGACATCTGTCACCCCATTGATCGCCAGGGTTGATTCGGCTGATCTGGCTGGCTAGGCGGGTGTCCCCTTCCTCCCTCACCGCTCCATGTGCGTCCCTCCCGAAGGTGCGCGCTCGGTCGAAGAGGACGACCTTCCCCGATAGAGGAGAGGACCGTTCTTCGGTCAAGGGTATACGAGTAGCTGCGCTCCCCTGCTAGAACCTCCAAACAAGCTCTCAAGTATAGGTGATGTTGGTGTTCATTGTAGAGTGTGTCTACTTTCCTGAATAGTTGAAATTTTTCCTAATAAGAAAAAAGAAAAGCCGAGTATGCTTAAGTAGTCCTGTTAGAAAAGCTGAAGGAAAATGATTATGGTAATACTTTGACCATACTTTGACCAGTACTTTGAAGGTCTGGATCAAGATGAACTTTAACCTAGGTAGAAATTATTAATATATAAAGGATATATATATATTATTATTTTTTTAAGATTATTTACTTATTTATTTGGCAGACAGAGATCACAAGCAGGCAGAGAGGCAGGCAGAGAAAGAGGAAGGGAAGCAGGCTCCCTGCTGAGCAGAGAGCCTGATGCTGGGCACCATCCCAGGACCCTGGGATCATGACCTGAGCCCAAGGCAGAGGCTTTAACCCACTGAGCCACCCAGGCACCATTTATATATTTTTAAATTCCATATCTTACTAAAACCTTATAGATTTGTAAATCAAAAATAGATAAATTTAGAGATAACTGGAAAGAGTACATGTTTAAATAACAACAAAAAGAAAAGGATCCATGAATCTGTTACCTTACTAAATTGGAAAAATTGGCGATCCTGGCAATCCTCTTTCTTTGTTAAAGCATCACTTGGTGGTGGTAAAGCTGGCAGGACACAAGGCATTGTAATGTAGTCTGTAGTTAGTGATTACTTGCATCTGGGAACATTTCGTACTTCATAATTCATTAGCACTATCCCCCCTTCATCTTGAGTTGGAACTTAATGGGCTTTTCCCTATTTTTGTTTCTCCTAATTCTTTCTGAAATGCCCATTAGTTGGCGCTTTGATCATCTAGGTTGATCATCTTCTTTCTTTTTTGTATATTGAGCATCTTTCTCCTTTATGTTCTAAGAGGTTTTTCCCAAAACTTTGGTTATCTAATGAACTTTTTATTATCTTCAGTCTTTTTGAGGATAATAAATTGAAACATTCTGTTTCCTTTCCCACCCTTACCCTTTTTTAAAATTGTGTTACTCTGGAGTCAGTTTTTCTGTTGACTTTTCTTGAACTTTTTCCTTTTATATTTGAGGGTTTTCTGATGTGTTTGATAAGCCTTGGTTAATTGGGATCTCTAGAATTGGGCCCCTAATGATTGTCAGGGTGTGGTGGAGGGGAAGCCAGCCCTTGGGCTGAAAGGTCTGTCCAGAGGAAGAATGAGGAAGGCTTTCCTTTTGGGCAAGATTCTGGACTAGTTCTCTTTAGACAGTATATTCAGTTTCTAAAGAAATTTCTGAATAGTTCTCATATTTTTGGAAAATTTGGATTTGTCTGCAGAGTAATGTAGGAGTGATTTGGTCATACTGTTGCTTATGTAGATCCCCATTTTCCTTCCTACTTTCTATTTCTCAGCCTGCTGGATTGACACTTGGCCTCCTTCACACATAGGATTGTAGTGAAGAACAAGAATAATTTTTTCGTATGCTGCATAACATTTAAGTGCTATATAAAAATAATAGTATTTACAGGTCCCCAGTATACAAATTGATACTATAAGTTTGGAATAGCATCTTGCTTTTTTCCATAAAATCATTACAGATTACAGTCAAATTACAGATCAGCCCCTATAAACAGATTTTATGCAGTAACATGACTAAATGTTTTGTCTTTGCATCAACAACAAGGAAACAATACTATCCTATTAATGTTTTTTTCCGTGAAGCCATATGTGCTAGAACCTTGAAGAACAGCATATAACTGTTGACTTGCCAAAAACTTAACTATTAATAGCCTGATGCTGACCAGAAGCCTTACCAATAGCATAAACAGTTGATTAACACGTACTATTTATGTATATTATAGTGACTAGTTTGTTTCTGAGCCCTGTGGCATTCATTAGCCAAAGGAGGAGCTCAATGTAGAATGTGTGTTAGTTAGGTCGCCTTTCCCAGAAATACACTGGGAACTGGACTGGGGAACTCAGTTTCCAGAGAGGCAGAAGAATAAAAGCGAAAATGCAGCATTGATGAATAGAGAACTTGGTATTCTCAAAGTGTGGTCTGTGGATCACTTGTATATGCTAGAATGTTCATAAAAATTCAGGTTTCTATGCTCCACTCTAAATCAAAACCTTAAACACATAATCCCACTTGGTATCCTAAAAGATTCTTATTGACAGGAACCACCTTTATTATTTTCTGTCCTTCATTTTGCTGTGTACAAAGATTGTCAGTTGTTTCTGCCATGGACACTAAAACAATTGTATCCACAACTCTTGTCATCTTTACGTATCAAGTGATCTTTGTGGTTATGAAAATCTAGAACGAGAAGAGCAATTTCAGGAATATTAATACACACTTCCTTTACATAGATCAAATAGGACTTTAGAGTGTAGTTTCCAACTTTAGACTCCTTTTTACATTTATAAAATACACACTTCACACTTAAGTATTTTTTTAACTCTATTTTTCATTTTTTAAAATATTTATTTATTTGACAGAGAGAGATCACAAGTAGGCAGAGAGGCAGGCAGAAGCGGGCTCCCTGCTGAAGAGAGATCCCAACATGGGGCTTGATCCCAGGACCCTGAGATCATGACCTGAGCCAAAGGCAGAGGCTTAACCTACTGAGCCATCCAGGTGCCCCTCACACTTAAGTATTTTAGTCCATACCTCTACATATTGGTAAACCCAATATGTAATTGTAGTGCAAGATAAACTTGTTTAGGGGAATCCTTTGTGATAAAGGAAATTTTGTTATTAGGAATATCTAGTGGCCATGAGCCTTTAAATAGTTCTCATTTGCAGGTAGTTTCCTATGTGATTCAGTGTTCTTCTGACTATTGCACAATAAAGCCAAAAGGCAAACATAGATGCTAAGATTTTTTTTATATATATGAGTGATTAAGTTTTTTATAATGATCAAAACAGCATTAGTCAGTAATATTTATAATACATCGTTGCTATAAATTTCAGCTAGAAAATTTTTTAACGAAAAAGGTGCTTTTTGTGTTGCAAACTTGCATATGAAAAGTAATTTTACTTCTTAGTAAAAGATCTGAAATTGAGTGTATGATCCAGTCACCAAAACCTGCTGTGTGAAGGTATTTTAGATGGCATTGTATTATATCAGGAAAGAAAAACCATTCAGTGAAAATCTGGTGTATTTTTTAAATCCCATGTCCAATTCCACTGTCCAGAAAGATCTCTGAATTTCTCAGTGAATGAAGTTAAAAAGGGACAAAGGGCTTTTGGGAACTCAAGGAGGAGTTGATTTTGAGTAGTTCTTACCCCCCCCCCCCCGCACCTTGGCTTTCACAATAAATTTTCTTTATCTGCAAAAATAATTATACTTTCTGACATACTGAATAACGAATTTGTATTTCTACTTAAGAGGTTCTTGTTAAAGAGGAATTTTTACTTTGAGGTTCAGCGGTGGTGGAGCTGTGGTTGAGGGTATGGAAGAGACTGTAGAGTCTGGGTTTCATTCTCACATTTATGATAAAAGGGGATTTGGGGCTTTTTATGGATGTAGTCCATGATGTTTAGCAGACCATCCTAGTGACTGAAAAGTACTAAAATTTTAAAATAATAAAATAAAAATATTTTATATTAATACATGTTTTTATTTTTATTTTATTTTATTTATATTTTATTAATAAAATATAAATTTTTATATTAATAGTAAAATATAAATAAAATGTATAAGATTATAAATAAAATTAATTTAAAATTAAATCCTAATGACATGATTAACTCTTCTAGGGTATCTGAAGCACACCATACAACGGTTTTGAAAATCCTGTGTGGGCAATGGCTACCCAAGGTTTGTATCATAAGTCTTTAGTTCCTGAATCAGGGCTCTGCTTCATTTCCATTAACCCAGTCTGGCTCAGATCCCCCTGCTTTACTCTCTCCCTGCTTACTTGTCAGGCTACCTTTTGCTCCATTTTCTGCTCACTCCTCCTAATGGCTTGGTGAAATAGCAAACAAGCCACCAGCAGGAATCTAGTCTGGATGACTGGTTCTGGAGCCTGGATGCAGTACCATTCTTCCACTAATTCAGTGAGTAACTGTTAGGTGGTCCCCTAAGAGTGTAGATATTTCATCACTGAGCTAATCCTGGCTATCGTTGTTGTTATTGGCTGTCTTTCAGATTTGACTATTCCTAACTATTTCAGTGGGTCATATGAACAGATTTTTTTTAATGCAGATAACATTTCTGTGGTGGTAATGCTAATGCTGTTTGATTTTTTTTATAGCTGATTTGATGGAGCTGGACATGGCCATGGAGCCAGACAGAAAAGCAGCTGTTAGTCACTGGCAGCAACAATCTTACCTGGATTCTGGAATCCATTCTGGTGCCACTACCACAGCTCCTTCCCTGAGTGGTAAAGGCAATCCCGAGGAAGAGGATGTGGATACCACCCAAGTCCTGTACGAGTGGGAGCAGGGCTTTTCTCAGTCCTTCACTCAAGAACAAGTAGCTGGTAAGAGTGTTACTGCCTTAGTAAAAGTCAGAAGACAATTTTGAGAATGATTCTTAAAACAGTTAGCATGTAATCACTTAAATAAAATGGTGTGGTAATAAAAGAGGGGAGTGATTGCACTGTTACCTTACCACTTAGGAGTAGCACAAATTCAGGTCAATGCTGAATTTATCTTTCCTAGATATTGATGGTCAGTATGCGATGACTCGAGCTCAGAGGGTGCGAGCTGCAATGTTCCCTGAGACGTTGGATGAGGGCATGCAGATCCCATCTACACAGTTCGATGCTGCTCATCCTACGAATGTCCAGCGTTTGGCTGAACCATCACAGATGCTGAAACATGCAGTTGTAAATTTGATTAACTATCAAGACGATGCAGAACTTGCCACACGTGCAATCCCTGAACTGACAAAACTGCTAAATGATGAGGACCAGGTAAGGAACGATGTGGCTAGCTTTTAATCTGCCCTGAAGGAAGCTCTCAAGGAAGGAGCCTCTGAATGTCCACCAATATCAGTATTTGAAAATTAATGCTGTTTCTTGATTCCTATACATTATAGGTGGTGGTTAATAAGGCTGCAGTTATGGTCCATCAGCTTTCTAAAAAGGAAGCTTCCAGACACGCCATCATGCGTTCTCCTCAGATGGTGTCTGCTATTGTACGCACCATGCAGAATACAAATGATGTGGAAACAGCTCGCTGTACTGCTGGGACCTTGCACAATCTTTCTCATCATCGTGAGGGATTGTTGGCCATCTTTAAGTCTGGGGGCATTCCTGCCCTGGTGAAGATGCTTGGGTAAGAAAAACATGGTCACAGTGCTTGAAGCTAAGAAGGAGAAGAGTGCCATCACAGCATTTCTGATGAGGCTTTTTTCTTCTTCCTAGTTCACCAGTGGATTCTGTATTATTTTATGCCATTACAACTCTCCACAACCTTTTATTGCATCAAGAAGGAGCTAAAATGGCAGTGCGTTTAGCTGGTGGGCTGCAGAAAATGGTTGCCTTGCTCAACAAAACAAATGTTAAATTCTTGGCTATTACAACAGACTGCCTTCAAATTTTA
Source organism: Meles meles (assembly GCF_922984935.1). Lineage (NCBI taxonomy): Eukaryota > Metazoa > Chordata > Mammalia > Carnivora > Mustelidae > Meles > Meles meles. The sequence continues at coordinate 28,910,929 of NC_060069.1, read as the reverse complement.
GCTTACGGCAATCAAGAAAGCAAGGTAAAAGTATTTTCCTAAATGTGATTCATGGAGCATCAGGGAGTCCAGTGTCCTTCTGTGGACTCTTGCACATTCTTTGTATGCTTCACCCTTTGTATATATACTAGAAAAAAAATTGGACATCTCTTTTTCTTTAAGTATTAGTATGAAGCTAGGTGATAGGGATAAAGTGGGCAAACTTAAAGCTTTCATTCTTAGGTGGGTGATAGGTACTGAGATAATAACCTAATTACTATTTAATTCATGTATTCCAAGGAAATAGAGGGGCTGTAAGAGCATATATGTGAACCAGACCCTATTTGGGAGGTTCAGGGAGACCTGTAGGAGGAAATGATAATTGAGTTCAGCTCTCAAGGATGAGGAGAGACTGATTAGGTGAAGGTCCGAGAGAGGAAGTGACACCTTGGAAAGTCCTACCGATGGGGGAGAGGGATGAGTTTATGAAGCGTGAAGAGGAAAGGTTTGAGATGAGACTACTGAGGTATCAGCAGTGCAGGTTCCACAGGGCCTTGTGGAAAATGTTCAAAGTAATGGAAAGCAGTTCAGTATCAGCAGAGGCATGAAGTGATGAGATTTGTTTTTCAAAAATCAGGATAATTTGGAGGTGGGAGTGTGCAGGGAAGTAAAGGACAAGAATGAATGATTATTTGATGATACCTCATTTTAAGTAGTTGAATAATGATTAGGAAAAGCCAAGAGCCGAATCATTAGGAGTTCTAAGTGCCTCTTCTGGTTCAGATTTTCCACAGATCCCACTTTGAATCAGCATCACTATCTGGGCATTACTGTAGCAGACCAACATGGTTTCTCTTTATTTCTTTTGCTCTGACCAGTGCAGGAGGAAGAAAATTGGGGCAGAGTTGCTATTTCTTGGGAGTACTGGCATGCTTGAATTTGAATGGAATGCTGTAGAAGGAGGGGTTAATCATGGCTCCAATTTGGGGATCTGGGTTATGGGGTCCAGGAATACATTTAGGTCAGTGGCAAGCTGGCTGAAATGCTTCTATAATAAAATAGGTTGGTAATGTGGCTTTCTTCGTCATATGGTGAAGATTCCATAGCTAACAACGTATATATGTCTTTCTAGCTGATCATTCTGGCAAGTGGTGGACCTCAAGCTTTAGTAAATATAATGAGGACCTACACTTACGAGAAACTACTATGGACCACAAGCAGGGTACTGAAGGTGCTGTCTGTCTGCTCTAGTAATAAACCAGCTATTGTAGAAGCAGGTAAGTATTCTGAGTGTCATACGTACAGCATCTTGCAGTTCTAATTAGATTCCTTGTATTAGGAAAAGGGTAATACAACTTGACCTTAATGGGCTGAAACTGAATAGAATCGGTTTGCACCCAATATTAACATTCAAAGTATATGTGCTGCTTGACACCTGCATTGGTGCTGTTTAACCTAGTTGAGGCAGAGTTCTTACTATCCATCAGAAATGATGGCTGATACTTGGTAGTTTATATTTTGTGCATCTCGGTAGCAGAGGAAAGGAATAGCTGGACCAACTAGGGCCTTTTGTTTTTTTTAACACGAGGCTACGGTTATTCTTTAGCTACCTAGCATCAGTTCTCCTTTTTTTAACCCACCTTACAGTATCTACCTGGACTCTCAAACCAAGCTTTATATCACAACTGGAAGAGAGAAAATATGAAAGCATTTAATAGAAGAAAATACTGGGAGTAAAGCGTAGGGTTGGTAACACCTATTTTTCTCACTTGTCGAGAGTAATTTTACTTGAGAATTTGTGGGAGAGAGGGGCATTATGATTACCCAGGATGGCAGCCGACACTGGGATGGACAGGTGTGGCTGCTTTCATATTCAGCAAGGAGATAAAATTCTGCCAGCTATTCCAGAAATATGAGGAGTGCTTGCAAAAATTGCAGAATTTTGGACTTAATCAGAATTCTTGGAGTATAGTGACAGGTGGCTAGCTGGAAATGTGTATGGGACTGAAGACCTAGGTATCTTCCATTTTAAGAAGTTAGCCAGGTTATTCTGATGTTCATTTGTGTGTTCTAAAAAATTCAGCATCTGTGTCTCAGGCACTAAAATAAGCATGTGGTATATATGGGATAACCAAGCAGATACAGTCCCTGTATTTATTCCATTCTGGTGAGGGTGACAAAAATATGCAAAAGATGGGGGCATTACAACTTAGAATGAATTCTGTGTCAGGTGAGAAAGGAACAGCAAATACTGATACAGAATTAATGGGGAGGGAGGTACTTCCCTGAGAAGGGGACATAAAATGGGAATGCGGGATAAGAAGGCACCTGTTAGCTATATGAGAAGTGGGGATTAGATGCTTTCCAGGCAGAGAAAAGAAACATGTGCTGTGTCCTGAAAGTGAGAAAGAGATTGTTAATCTCTAAGTGCTAAAGAGGAAGTGTGTGTAACTAGAATTTAATGAGTAATGGGTGAGTAGCCCAGAATGAGATTGAGAGGCTAGGTAAGGGCCCATATCTTATAGGACTTTCTAGACCTTTACGATGTTCATTTATGTTTTTTTCCCCAGCTTTAGAACCACAGATGTAGAATATTTGGTTCAGTTTACAGTACTAGGTGGGATCCAAATTACAGTACTAGGTGGGTACCTTAAGGTTATGCTGAAGAATTTGCCCTTCGTCTTAATAGAAAATGAGAAGTTACTGATGTAACTTAAGCAGGGGCACAGCATCACAGTGTGGTGTTTGGAATATTAATACTCACAGTGTGTGACAGTTTGAATGACCAAAGCAAGCAGACCAGGCCACAGAGATGTGTTACACGCTTCTAGGAATGAAACAGTTTGTTATTAAAAATACACCGCAAAGCATGACTGTTTTGAGGTTTCCGAAAGAACCCATAGAATATAATAACTTAGGGGTTAAAGGTGCAGCCAGGTGTGGTTTGTGGTGGGGAGAACATTGGTACCATTAAGATAAGTGGAACTACCAGAATGGATTGGTAAAGATTTGAAACAAGATAATTTAAGAAGCTGACAGAAATGGCGGTAGGTAGATAGAAGCGTATGGTCCTAAAATGCAGGGGAAGACTGGGCTAGAGATTTTTGAGTTGACCTGTCAGCTTACGAGGAAAGTGGATGTGTGCCTCAGAGGCATCTGCATGGGACTTTTCCCTTAGACCTGCTGAATATAGTTGTGTGTTTTTAAAGTCTATAGGCTGTTCTAATGGGATATTTGGAGTTAAGATACACTTTGTGAGAGTGAAGAGTAAAGGGAGGTGATGAAATCTGTGTGGGAAAGAAGGTAGTCATTGAACAGGTACTGGGCATCAGCCTTTTGCAGGTCACTCTGTTTGTTAGTAGCTGGAGCTGCTATGAGGAAGGAACCAGATAGGGATGATCGTTGTCCTGTAGTGGAGGTAGAGGAGGTAGTGTTTTAAAATTACAGACCTGCAAAGGGACACCTGGCTGGCTCAATTGGTAGAGCATGCAACTCTTGATCTCCAGGTTCATGAAATCAAGCCCCATATTGGTTGAGCCTACTAATGATTTTTAAAAAATAATAAAATGAAAAGTAAAACAGACCTGAAAAGATGAACAAGGAGACAAGGGAAAGTATCTCAGAACATTCAGAAGTGACTTCAGTAGGAGAGAAATGGGTCAAGTTAGGCCATTATGTGGGGAAATGAGCTTCTATTTAGACTTCACCACTATAAGTGTCCTTCCTTAGGCTCCTAAGTGGCGAAAGGTTTCGAACCTTTCGGGCACATATTTTTGGACTCGGTACCTTTCACACAGTCCCTCGTAATAAGCATCCCAGTGCGTTTTTGAATTGGTCTCACATAGCTGCTTCAGGTCTTTGCTTAGATGTCAGTTTCACACTGAGGTGACCTAATTACACTACTTGAAATTGTAGCCCCCACCATCTTGTGTTATTTTTTTTCCATAGCACTTAATACCATTTCACATACTATGTAGTTTCAGTTCCTTAACTGTGTATTTGTTTATTCTCTGCCTCCAACTAGACTATAAACTCTATGTGAGTAGGGACCTTAGAGTATTTTGCTCACTGGTAAAGCTCCATCTCAAAACAGGTGAATATTTTGAGATGATTGAATGTCTGAAAGGAAATAAACAATATAAGTATTACCTAAGAAGGACAGTGGAGATAATGAAGGCTTTCTCCACATAGAGAAAGAACAATAGATACTCAACAGAAGTTGTCACTAATTGAGGTGAATCAGAAAAGAAAGGGGAACTGAGCAACATCCTAGCAAATGAAACAAAGGACTTAGGCGGAGGGGATAAGCTTTGCCAATGAAGAGGGACACTTTCTAAGCCGAGAAAAGACAGTGCTGATTGGAATTACCAGCTAATGCCCATGACCTTAGATCTTTTCTCACATTCTAGGTGGAATGCAAGCTTTAGGGCTTCACCTGACAGATCCAAGTCAACGTCTTGTTCAGAATTGTCTTTGGACTCTAAGGAATCTATCAGATGCTGCAACTAAACAGGTAAATTTTGAGTATGCCAATGCCTTGGTGACAGAACTAAGTAAGATGAATAGGTACTGAGCATTTGTTTTTATGTCCATAGGAAGGGATGGAAGGTCTTCTTGGGACCCTTGTTCAGCTTCTGGGCTCAGATGATATAAATGTGGTCACCTGTGCAGCTGGAATTCTTTCTAATCTCACTTGCAATAATTATAAGAACAAGATGATGGTCTGCCAAGTGGGTGGTATAGAGGCGCTTGTCCGTACTGTCCTTCGAGCTGGTGACAGGGAAGATATTACTGAGCCTGCCATCTGTGCTCTTCGTCATCTGACCAGTCGACACCAGGAAGCAGAGATGGCTCAGAATGCTGTTCGTCTTCACTATGGACTACCAGTTGTGGTTAAACTCCTGCACCCTCCATCCCATTGGCCTCTGATAAAGGTAAACTGTCAATCAAAATAGAAAGTTGCAGAATTGAAAATGAACCACCTCTAGCTATTGTATAGCTGTCTAAGCATAATATATTGTCAAGTATGAGTTTGTTCCTTAGTACTTGGGAGGTATGGCCAGGATGGGGTTCCGAAGTGTTTGTGAAGTCTGTGCTACTTTCAGGTGACACCAGTAGAGTTAGTGTGGTTGGAGTTTTAGGCTAAGATGATGATTTTGTTGAGTTACATGCCTGTTATTTATTTTTCTTTCTTATCTACAGGCTACTGTTGGATTGATTCGAAATCTTGCCCTTTGTCCGGCAAATCATGCACCTCTGCGTGAGCAGGGTGCCATTCCACGACTAGTTCAGTTGCTGGTTCGTGCCCATCAGGATACCCAGCGCCGTACATCTATGGGCGGAACACAGCAGCAGTTTGTGGTAGGTAGATCTGAATAGTGACATGTGGCTATTTAAAAGGAATGCATACGGGGCGCCTGGGTGGCTCAGTGGGTTAAAGCCTCTGCCTTCGGCTCAGGTCATGATCTCAGGGTCCTGGGATCAAGCCCCACATCGGGCTCTCTGCTCAGCAGGGTGCCTGCTTCCTCCCCTCTCTCTCTACCTGCCTCTCTGCCTACTTGTGACTTGTGATCTCTGTCTGTCAAATACATAAATAAATAATTTTTTAAAAAAAGGAATGCATAAATTCATAGGATCCTGAACTTCTTTGGTCATTGGTTCCCTCCATCTTCCTGCCTGCAGGGCTATTTGCTAATGGTTTAAAAAAAAAAAAATGATATGTTTCTGTGGCTGCAGAAAAGAATAAGGAATAATGTGGCTCATAGTGAAGCCTTTGACTTCTCCATTGCATCATCAGTCTTACAAAGAGAGTATAGTCGTGATGTACTGCTGTGGGGTTAGGCACTTCTTACAGTGTTTTCATTTAATCCATGGGGAGGTTCACCTTAGAAAGTAGCAGAACCATAATTTGAATCCAAATCCATCTGATTTCAGAGCCCTTATTCCCCATTAGAACATGAGTTTGCCTGTAAGTACGTAGGCACTTAGTTTACTGTCTCTTCCAGGAATGATTGACACCGTTTTTACAGACCTAAGAATACTAACAAATTTCAAGAATAAGTAGTAGCATTTCGGATATCTTGACCCGTAATCTCAGCCTAGAGTTTTGATGTCAGGTTTGCAGTCTTTTACAAACCAGCTTCATTATCAGTATCTAAAGACACTTTGGGATTTATTCTTCTGAATTTATTTCTGAAGATTCAGATCTTCAAAGACTTTTCTCTTTCTGAATTAGGTTACTTTAGAAAACAAGAGCATATCAGAACAGATTTTGGGCATCTCTTCTTGGCTAGTTGTTGTGTGTACACACTCACTATGGGGCCTTTCTCCATTAGTTACTCTTGGTATTGGCATGTCTCCATGATAATGGCTTAAAAGAATGCAAAAGATACCTTTTAACTCTTTAGAAAAAAAAGGAATATTTGTGTCTTTATAAAAAATCAAGTTGTTTATAAATGTCACTAAAAGTAGCAGAATCATTACTTCTTTTAAGACTCAGGAACAGGGTATGGGGCGCCTGGGTGGCTCCGTGGGTTAAAGCCTCTGCCTTCGGCTCAGGTCATGATCCCAGGGTCCTGGGATCGAGCCCCGCATCGGGCTCTCTGCTCCGGGGGGAGCCTGCTTCCTCCTCTCTCTCTGCCTGCCTCTCTGCCTGGTTGTGATTTCTCTCTATCAAATAAATAAAATATTAAAAAAAAACAAAACAAAACTCAGGAACAGGGAAAAAGCAGTGAGTACCCTACATTAACAAAAACTAACATCCTTCTCCCATAGAGATCACCAGTCAGTCAGTCTCGGAGGTGGAGAAGAGTGGATCTTCCACTTGACAGCTCAATAGAAATTTAGCAGTTGGTGATAAAACTCTGCTTGGTTTTCACCTGATACACATAGATATACAAAACTAAATGGAGCATATGGAAGAAAAGCATTTGTCAGTCTGTGTATAACTTTGCCATATTTCCATATCTTTATATATATTCCTTTTACCGAAAGTGGTTGGTGTCTTGGGTGCCTGGTGGCTCAGTTGGTTAAGCGACTGCCTTTGGCTCAGGTCATGATCCTAGAGTCCCTGGATTGAGTCCCACATCGGGCTCTCTGCTAGGCAGGAAGTCTGCTTCTCCCTCTGACCCACCCCCTTCTCATGCTCTCTCTCTCTCAAATAAAATCTTAAAAAAGTGGTTTGGTATCTAGACTGTAAGAACGTTATCTTTGGGATTCAGAGTATGTCAAAGCTGTATTTCCTGTGCATAGTGTGTGTGGGGCAGGGGGAGGGTGGTGCAGTTAGGAATTAGTGCCATCAGGAGGTTCCCCCCCCAACCTCAGTTATGTTCATCTGCATGGAATCCTTCATTCCTAAACCAGTTGCAAATTCTGAGGGATTTTGGATGTATAATGGGAATAACTAGTCAAAGAACTGCTACAGAAAGCCTTTCTGTTTATAAAGTTTTTAGAGAGGAGAATGCCCTATTTGTTAACCATGTTTCTTTTGGTAGGAGGGGGTCCGTATGGAAGAAATTGTTGAAGGTTGTACTGGAGCCCTTCATATCCTAGCTCGGGATGTTCACAACCGAATCGTAATCAGAGGACTAAATACCATTCCATTGTTCGTGCAGGTATGTTGGTTTCATGTGAGGTGTTCTAGATTTTATGAATCTATAAGTAAAATTTCAGGGGATAAGCAAAATTTCAGAAAATTAGGGACCAAATGGGGCAATTTTTTAATCTCTCTCCATTTATAAAATGACAACACTCTGCTCACATCTCCTGCCAATAAATGACAAATGGGATCTCAGTGTGTAGTGTCCTTTTAGTCTAGTATGTTTAACTTTATGAAAAGTCCCTTCATTTTCCCTGGGCAGTAGGAGAAATACTGGGGCTAGAGCCTGAAGAGGAGAGATACTCCACTTTTCAGGTGCTGAGCTTTGGAGGTAGGAGAGCTGGTCTCAGTTGCCAGAGCACAGACCTCCAGCCACCTCCTGGTTTGCCACATCTGAGCTCAGCTAAAACTGTTGCTGAAGACAGGTTTTGTAGCCAGTAGTGGTCTAGAAAACCAGTGCTCCAGACCATCACATACCTGAGCAGCTAGAGAATAGGATTTAATAGAAGTAGTGCAAACGCCTTGCTCTCTCTGCAGTGGGAGTGTTTGCACCGCAGTGCGGTCCTTGCTGTGTTCTCCTTTATTTAAGTCGGTTTTTTTGTGTTTTTCTCTTTAGCTGCTTTATTCTCCCATTGAAAATATCCAAAGAGTAGCTGCAGGGGTCCTCTGTGAACTTGCTCAGGACAAGGAGGCTGCAGAAGCCATCGAAGCAGAGGGAGCCACGGCTCCTCTGACAGAGTTACTTCACTCTAGGAACGAAGGTGTAGGTAAGTGGAAGAGGAAACAGAACCTTTAGCTGGTGTACATAGGAAAGCCTCAGCTTTTCCTCAGGGGCCTTTTTCCTTTCCTCTTCCAGCAACATACGCAGCTGCTGTTTTGTTCCGTATGTCTGAGGATAAGCCACAGGATTATAAAAAACGACTTTCGGTTGAGCTGACCAGTTCTCTCTTCAGAACAGAGCCAATGGCTTGGAATGAGGTAGGCCATGTGAACATGTGTATGTGGTAGTGTGCAGTTTCCCCTCAAATGTTCGTACACACTGATTTGCATTGACTGTGTCCTTGGGTTGAATATTCATCCTTTCTGCTACCTTAGCAGCTGCTGTGACGAAGAACCACACCTTTAAACAGCCTATTCAGAACAAACAAGTAATGCTGCTTCACATTGGAATTTGTGAGGGAGATGGATGAAAAAGTTACCAGGTTAAAGCATCTTTTCCAAAAGGGAATATTTTTCCTTTTAAGGAAAGAGGCACTCTATTAAGCATGGTTAGTTGGAGGTCAATTTATTGATACTTTGTTTGAATTTTCAATTTTTCATCTACTTTTCTATTTGAATTTCTATGAATTTGTCCTCAGAATTGTTCTTGAAACATTAGAACCACCCTGAATTAATTCAGTTATGCTACATAGTCATACAGTGGATTATATGAATGGAAAGAGATGCTGTAGATTGTTAGGTGAAAAAGAAAAGTAGATTGCCAAATAGTGAGTAATATGTTAGTTGGGTTTTTAGTGGGCAGTCTTAACATGTTCCAGCTTGGGCTGTGAACTGCCCCAAACCTGTTCCTCTCCTAGTCTTCCCCTTTTAGGTGCTGGGGCTAAAAATTTTCTTTGATAGGACATATCCTGTTTGTCAGCAACTCCTGTTGGGGGCAGACACTTTGTCCATTTTGTTGACTGTTATATTTACTGAAAGAATAAATTAGTGAAATTTTTTTAAAGGTTTATTTATTTATTTGACAGATCACAAGTAGGCAGAGAGGCAGGTGGACAGAGAGAGGAAGGGAAGCAGGCTCCCTGCTGAGCTGAGAGCCTGATGGGGGGCTTATTCCCAGAACCCTGGCATCATGAGCCGAAGGTAGAGGCTTTAACCCACTGAGCCACCTCGGTGCCCCAAATTAGTGAATATTTTTAATACTGTGTACAGTGACAAGACAAGTTGCTCTAGGTATCAGGAGTTAATCTCTGAGGGGTGGAGTTTGAAGTATTTCTGTAAATTCTTTGTCCTTCTATAATCTGAAAATATGTTTTCAGAATATTAGTGTACTTGAGAATTTTCATTTTCATTTTGCTTCTTTGCATTGTACTTGTTTATCTAGACTGCTGATCTTGGACTTGATATTGGTGCCCAGGGAGAGCCCCTTGGATATCGCCAGGATGGTATGTGTCTCAGGTTTCTCGATTAATTCCAAGTCAAGCTGAGGTTCCAAAGCTTTATCAGAAGAGCTGGTTTTGCTCATCTGGGAAACCAGTGTTGGCAGGAAAGTAGTGGCAGCAGTTAAAGGCACTTCTGAAATTCCAGAGTCAGCAGCAGGAGCTCTCGTGGAGCCTAGGGAATTTGGAGCCACACGCTGAGCAGGCGGCAGGATCACACCAACAAATGTGTGTCACGACTACTGGGCCTCTGCAGTGCAAGTGCATGACAAGTTGCTTTTGTAGTCCCTTTTTTGGTCAGAGAACCGATCATCTCTGTATCTGCAATCCACCCAGGAAATGAGAGTATGGGGAACTCTGGCTCTAAGCTCAGATCTGGGGTGGATCTGCATAGTTCTACTGTCAGGGTTTTCTGAAAAGCTCATTCACATCTGGGTAATGGAGATGAAGCATGGGGTAGACCGTGAACAAGTAGAACTGTGATATTATAAACATAAGTATTAGGCAGGCCACCAAGGCTCATAGGTGTCTTACATGACAGATACATAAACATCAACCCGTAAAGGTTTCATTAGAAACAGCAGCTTGGGTTTTCTCAGTACCTTTGTATCACTGGACTTTGCAACAAATAGGTTATATGTGCCAGACCACCTTGCTTCTTTGATCTCTTGCCCATGACTTGTTGATGCCTGGGCAGTCATACACACAGTAGACTGTTTGCTGCCCCTCAGCGATTTTACATCTCTACCAAAGCAAACACAAAATGTTCAGTGGTAAACGGGATGGTGTGGTTAGAACCAGCTGGTCTGCCTCTCCTGAAAACAGACCTTGTATAGCCTTGTGGGTGGCCTGGCACTGAGTAATTATTTGGTTGAAGAGTCTAGAAAGGCCTGCCCGTGAAGGCCCAGCCTTAGCATTAACTTTAATGTCTTTCTCCTCTTTCCCTCTGCCCTTACCCCTTTTGTCCACCCAACTCCTCTAGATCCCAGCTATCGTTCTTTTCACTCTGGTGGATATGGCCAGGATGCCTTGGGGATGGACCCCATGATGGAGCATGAGATGGGTGGCCACCACCCTGGTGCTGACTATCCAGTTGATGGGCTGCCAGATCTGGGGCATGCCCAGGACCTCATGGATGGGCTGCCTCCAGGTGACAGCAATCAGCTGGCCTGGTTTGATACTGACCTGTAAATCATCCTTTAGGTAAGAAGTTAAAAAAAGCCAGTTTGGGTAAAATACTTTTACTCTGCCTACAGAACTTCAGAGAGACTTGGTTGGTAGGGTGGGAGTGGTTTAGGCCTATTTGTAAATCTGCCACGAAAACAGATACATACTTTGAAAGGAGATGTCTTAGAACATTTGACTGTTCTCAGATTTCTGGTTAAGTGGTCATGTGTGGAAGTCATTAACTTTAATGTTTTTTGCCACAGCTTTTGCAACTAAATACTCAAATGAGTAACATTTGCTGTTTTAAACATTAATAGCAGCCTTTCTCTCTTTATACAGCTGTATTGTCTGAACTTGCATTGTGATTGGCCTGTAGAGTTGCTGAGAGGGCTCGAGGGGTGGGCTGGTATCTCAGAAAGTGCCTGACACACTAACCAAGCTGAGTTTCCTATGGGAACAATTGAAGTAAACTTTTTGTTCTGGTCCTTTTTGGTCGAGGAGTAACAATACAAATGGATTTTGGGAGTGACTCAAGAAGTGAAGAATGCACAAGAATGGATCACAAGATATGGAATTTATCAAACTCTAGCCTTGCTTGTTAAATTTTTTTTTAAATATCTGTAATGGTACTGACTTTGCTTGCTTTGAAGTAGCTCTTTTTTTTTTTTTTTTGCAGTAACTGTTAGTTTTTTAAGTCTCTCGTAGTGTTAAGTTATAGTGAATACTGCTACAGCAATTTCTAATTTTTAAGAATTGAGTAATGGTGTAGAACACTAATTCATAATCACTCTAATTGTAATCTGAATAAAGTGTAACATTGTGTAGCCTTTTTGTATAAAATAGACAAATAGAAATGGTCTAATTAGTTTCCTTTTTAATATGCTTAAAATAAGCAGGTGGATCTATTTCATGTTTTTTGATCAAAAACTTTATTTGGGATATGTATGGGTAGGGTAAATCAGTAAGAGGTGTTATTTGGAACCTTGTTTTGGACAGTTTACCATTTGCCTTTTATCCCAAAGTTGTTGTAACCTGCTGTGATACGATGCTTCAAGAGAAAATGCGGTTATAAAAATGGTTCAGAATTAAACTTTTAATTCATTCAATTGTGTCACTTTTTTCTCCTTGTCATTAAACAGTTTGTGAAGATAGTTATTCAGCTTCATCCTGAGGAAAACACAGTGAAATAATTTAAGTTGTAATGAGAGAATGAGCCTTACATCCAGATGGGGTTGTTGCCAACTTTTTTTTTTTTTTTTTTTTGACAGAGAGATCACAAGTAGGCAGAGAGGCAGGCAGAGAGAGAGGAGGAAGCAGGCTCCCTGCGGGGCTCGATCCCAGGACCCTGAGATCATGACCTGAGCGGAAGGCAGCGGCTTAATCCACTGAGCCACCCAGGCGCCCCGTTGCCAACCTTTTTTAACAGTGGACCCTGGGTTAAGTTACACCAGAAAGCTCAGTTCAGAGGCTTGTCATGTGGTCTTTGGGCTCCATAGAACCAAACTGAAAGCCAGATAGGCTTACCCCCACTCCAGACACCATCAGATGGTTCCTTTCTATTAAGGTATTAATGAATTAAACTACCTGGGTTTGGATTTCAAGCACTTTCACATAAATGTGACTTGTCTGGGGAGGGGAATTCCTTCAACTCCACTTTGAACTGAAAATTAAGATGGTTTAAGTGATGATGTTTATCTTGAACATAATCAGACCAGAATGAGCCTTCTTCCACCTGTCTGCCAGGTAATCCTGTCATCCTGGCAGTAGGTCTACAAGCCTTAGTTCATCCCTCAGGGCAGAGTCAGTAGACCTGTTAAGACTTGTATTTTGGTCTTTAGAAAAAGTGAAAGTGTTTTGTGCTTAGGGAGAGGTGTTTGAGTTACCGAGTATTTTTATTTAGATCATGACTTAAATAAACATGTTCACTTCCCTTTTTTTTTTTTAACATTTTATTTATTTGATAGAAATCACAACTAGGCAGAGAGGCAGGCAGAGAGAGGAGGAAGCAGGCTCCCCGCTGAGCAGAGAGCCCGATGCGGGGCTCGATCCCAGGATCCTCTGAGATCATGACCGAGCCGAAGGCAGAGGCTTTAACCCACTGGGCCACCCAGGCGCCCCAACATGTTCACTTCCTTTTGAAGTTTTGTGAAAGCCACTGTGGTCTAAAGTATAACTGGGGTGGGAGAAGAGACCCTGTACCTCTTGAGGTGGTTGGTTTCAGGTTCCTTCCAGTGCATGACAAAACCATGCCAGTATAGCAAGCAACCTCACACAATGTACCACGGCAGGGTGTTTTACTTAAAGAATTTTTTTTTTTTTTTTTTTCTTCAAAGATTTTATTTATTTATTTGACACAGAGAGAGATCACAAGGAGACAGACAGGCAGGCAGAGAGAGAGGAGGAAGCAGGCTCCCTGCGGAGCAGAGAGCCCGATGTGGGGCTCGATCCCAGGACCCCGAGATCATGACCTGAGCCGAAGGCAGCGGCTTAATCCACTGAGCCACCCAGGCGCCCCTACTTAAAGAACTTATTAAAATTAGAAGACATTTTCAGGGCTTTGCTTAATATAGTTTTTGAAGTTCTACTTAAAAATGTAAAGTTAATCTGATTCAGTAAGGTGGTTCTGCAAGTATTCAGTAATACAAAGAGCCAGGAGAATAGCCAAGACACTTGGAAAGAATGAGGGGGGGAGACTTGTTCTGCCAGTGGTCCAGGTCTGACTAGAAGGGTAGAGGTAGCTGACAGTTACTGGCACAGAGACAGGGAAGATGCGGACATAGTACTTGAGAGGAAGCACTGGAGGTCAGTGTGAAAAGAGGGACTTTTTTTTTTTTTTTTTTAAAGATTTTAGTTATTTATTTGACAGAGATCACAAGTAGGCAGAGAGGCAGGCAGAGAGAGAGGAGGAAGCAGGCTCCCCGTTGAGCAGAGAGCCCGATGCGGGGCTCCATCCCAGGACCCTGAGATCATGACCTGAGCCGAAGGCAGCGGCTTTAACCACTGAGCCACCCAGGCGCCCCAAGAGGGACTTTTTAGTAAAGGTATGGAACAGTTGGTAGCCATTTGGAAAAACTGAAAATGCAGAAGGAAAAAATCCATGACCCACAAAATACCAAGATTTTAAAGTAAGTAGGGTCAGTATTATGATTTTTCTTTTGCCTCGAACTCCATTACTATGCCTTGGGAGAACACAGCTTTCAACAACCCATGTGTCTGATAACCGCTGTCCTGCAGTAGAGAACTCTACAGCTTCACATGGCAGGCAGTGTGTGGATGCTGCCAACAGTACTGACCAAAAGCAAGTCACAGATGCATGTTGTAGGACTTCACTGATCAAATAAAAAGGCAAACTATTTGGAGGACATCATCCCTGGATGGTAAAAACAAAAGCAAGGAGGAGATTGGATTACTACAGAAATCAGAATAGTGGTTACCTGGGGATAAAGGGCGCCTAAGACATTTGATCCCATTGCAGTGACCACACTAAGCTGAAGAATACAGCTCTCTTCCATGTGGGAGCAGATGTTCTAGACGTGAGGCTTCAGTCTGATTGAGTCCTTGACAGTGAAAGATCTTACTGCTTTTCAATTTTTGTTTTGATTTCTGTAGTAAAAACAGGTCTCAATCATGCTGTTTGGTTTATAAAGTGGAGAGTGCCCAGTTGATTGCAGTTTCTTTCTTCTGATGAGAATTTAAAACAGCCTTACCTTACCTTAAGTGAATCACCCACCAGATGTAATTGCAGAGCGAGGGTCAAGGCTGAGAAGATGGTGCTTCCTTTACCTCCGTCTCCGTGCTGGGCGGAGTCCCCTGCCCCTCCCCACCCCACAAGGGAGTTAGGGGACAGGCTGCCTCTACCACCTCAATAGTAAGGGCCCGAAAATGGGCTTTAAAAGACCAGTCTTCCTCCAGGTCACATCAGGACTCCACACCTTCATGGTCCTCATTCGGGGCTGTGACTTCTTGTTTCTCATCCATCCCTGTACTTCCCTCCTTGGGAAGGGAAGGCTTGGAGGCTCGAGGCTTTCAGGGCCTCCTAAACTTTGGCTGGTCTTGGCCCCGCATGCCCCACTTCCTACCAGTTCCTCCCTGAAGCTCCTACGTCAGCTCCTCTATATATCCATAGATTCTGCCACTATATTTTTCTGTCACCAGGGGAGAGAGAGAAAAGGGAATCTTGCTTCAAGCCAAGACAGGAGAGACTCAGTTCCCCTCTCACCTTGGCCAAGAGCCTTAGCCCACAGAGTTCGCACTTTGAGAGCTGTGTCACAGGGATAAAGCCTGCGTGTGGTCACAGAATTGACCTGAAACCTCATGAGAAATCTGAAAAGTCTCAGGGTAATAGGGGAACCATGAAGAGCCAGAGGATAGAGAGAACTGTAAGAGTAAATTCTGTTCCTGCATCCTACAGCCCACAGCTTTAGTTGCCCCGATGATCAACCCCTGCTCTCAGGCTGTAGGTTAAGGTTTGAAGCTTTGGGCCTGCTCATGATGCGGGGAGAGGTAGTTCTGTGCAACCATTCACGGGTCTTCTCCTGCTCCCTAATTTATTCTGCAACTTGTGACACCATTTGTCCCTGAAGAGGCTCAGTTGATGGTTGTAGCCAGTTAAAGAGCAAATAACTGAAGCACGAAGGTAGGGGGAATGAGGGCCATAGGCGCCTGGGTCTGGGCCCCTTGTCACTGCCAGAGTCCTGGGAGCTCTAATGGGTCAGGAGCCGGGGGCCAACTCTTCTCGTAGAACCGGAGCCAGCCTGGGAAGCCAAATATGAGGGTATGGGCCTCACATAGGGAGGGCAAAGAAGGGTTAGGCTTCCTGCCCACCCAGCTAAGCCTGTTCTTATCCCCTATACCTGAGCTCAGTGGGACCAGGGCTGCTGCTTTCCACTTAGCACCTTGACGAGAATCATAAAAAGGATCCCCTAACTCCAGGATGACAGCCTCACGTCAGTGTGAAAGTTTGGCACGGGCTATCCTCTGTGCCCCAGCACCCTAGGCCAGGCAGTAGCTCTGCTTGTCCCTGACCTTCTCAGATAGCTTTTCCTGACAAAGGCAATGCTGAGGGGCCCCAGACCAAGAAGGGTCAATTCAACAAAATCATTCTGGAATGTTAAAACTTCTGTTTTACCTCAAACCGCAAAGACTCCTCCATGCTCAACTAAAAAGGGTAAAGCAGAATCTTTCAGTGCTCTGAAATACCTTCTGGGAAGACTGCAGGCACAGAACTCCAGGGCAGTTCCTCCAAGAACTGAAGGAAGGGAGAGAACAGATTTATTTCCTGGGAAAGTAGGGAGACCTGTGTCTGTTCCCTGGACCCAGCAGGCAAGACAGCTGGAGCTGAGGGCCAGGCCTCGGCTGCTCCCCCACCCCAGGATCACGGGCAAAATCAGTGGGCCTGGAGTCTCTTCACTGCAGGCGGTGAGTAGGCCAGGAGAGATGGAAATAGATTGCCTGCTCCTGGGTAGGCCACTCTTGTGCTGTAACTAGTCCAGCTCAAGCTTTGGCTGCCCCGCTGAGGGGTACACAAAGGCTGTGGTCAGGTCCTTAGTTCAACTAGACTCTGGGGCCTTGGGCAATCAGATTGGCTCCTCTGAGCCTGTTTTCTTTCAGGAAATGAAGCTAAGGTGGCCTGCTTTGTAGGCTGTGATGGCAGGGGAATAAGGTAACACATGCCCTTGGTGGAGTTGGGCACAGAGCTGCTGTTTTCATTACAAAGCCACATGGAAGCTGGCAGACTTGCATGTAGTAGTCTCCTGGACCGTGATAAAGTGGGGCTGTTGGTGACAACATGACCAGCTTCCCGTGATGCGGTGGATGGGGCCACCTATGTGCCCCCTTGTGCTTATCCCACCCATTCCCCCTGTGCATGGTGGCTGCCGTCTGGGGCAGGATCCCATCTGGGCTTGGAACCATGTCTGGTAGCGAGGTCCTTTTACAGATGGAGATACAGGACCCAGAGGAAGGGCCTCAGCTTGCTGATGTGTTTTGAGCTGCCCAAACCACCCCCACCTTCCAGGCCAGACTCCAGAGTAAGCCTGCCTCACTACCACAGTCCCAGCACCTTTCTGCAATGTCCACCGAATATTTCCACGGGCTTCTTACATTCGTAGAAGGTTTAAGTGCATATGTGTGAGGGAACATAGGAAGAAGCTGAAAAGGTTCTAAGGGTAAGGGAGTAATTGGCAGGAGTTAGCATCGAAGTAGAACCCCCCAGCCCGACCCGGCTACAGCCCCGATCACAACACCTAAATGGGCAGACCTTCAAGGAGGCTGGGATTTCTAAAGCATTTTGCATCCTTTAGGCAAACTTCACACTGCCTGCCTGTTGGCGGAGCTTTGCCCAGCCCCTCCCAGGATTCTTGGATGCAGTTTGTCCCTGAAATGAAAAGAAGCCAGAGAGGTAAAAGTGGGAAGACGAGACTAAAACTAGCTTTCAGAGGCTTGCTCTGGAGCTGTGGCTGGGGGAGCATGCACACCTAGTCCTGTCTTTTAAATCTTCTCTGGAGAAAAATGTCCACAGACACCACAGGCCCAGGACTGTGGCTTCTCATCTCGTTGATTAGCATAGACTTTTGTGGAGGCTACCTAGCACACAACGGAGCGGGAAAGCACATTCTCAGAACAGCCAGCAAACCCATGGCTTCTAGATGCATCCCTCAGGAATGAAGGAGCCACTCTGTTCTCAGTGGGATTCCTGGGCCCCAGGGTTAGCGAGAACACCTCAACCGGAAGGTTCTGGTTCAGCCGACTTTATTAGATCCAGAGCTACCGGTGGCGATGTAGTGAATGTGCACAGCCAAGGATGGGTGCTGCAGAGCAGGCTTGTGCCCAGTGCCTTCTTGCCTAATGTCCAACAGCTTGCAGGATTTCCAGGGCCAAGGAAGCCACCACACTGTCAGCAGACGAACTGTGAGAAAAACCAGAGCAAAAACACTTAGCCACCTCCAGGGCAAAATGCGCCCTCTTCCAAAGGGCCAGCCTCTCATACGGGAGTACCTGAAGGGCCAGCCCTGTGTATCATCTTGAGGCGCAGGAACAGGACACTCAGGCTTCAGGGCCTCAAGGTGAGAACCCTTCAGCCCCCTGTCCAGAGGGCTCAGAACTGGACATGCAGGCACCCCTAAACCAGGCCTGAGCTCCTGGTCCCCCCCACCTGCCACTGAGCTGTAAGGGCAAGTCAGCAGCCAGCCCCTGCCTAGCCCAGGTCCTGCGACGAGCCTGCCCAGAGAGCCGGCCTGCAGCTGACTTGGGCACGAGGGCCAAGATCCAGACCTGCTTCAGACAGTGGCTCTCCCTGCTCCATATTGCCGCTTCCGGGCCAGTCAGCCAGGAGGCTCTGAGTTTCTTGCTCTCATAAGTGTGGATGCGCAATCGAGCTGAACATGAAAAATTTGCCAGTGGAGCAAACTGAGACACATTTAAACCTGTGCCTTTACAACTGTTAGCAAGGAAAAGGAGGACAGACAGCACCACCTTGAAGTATAAAATTAGCTCATGACAGATTCCTGACTACACAGAGATAGAGCTTAGGCCAATAACCATGGGAGGGGGTGCTGCGTAAGAGGTGGGTCACAGTGAACGGGGCTGTGGTGTTTGAGCTCTGCCTGATCCCGGCTGCGTCAAGGCTAGGCTGGTGGAGACCTGCCGCCCACCCTGCCCACTGGAGCAGCCCAGAGGCCCCAGTAACTGGCAAGGAGGGTACACCGACCTCTGGCAGCACCACACTGGAACTGAGAGCCCAGCCATCCACTCATTCTTGGTCTACAGAAGACCTCTTTTGGTTGGGCCAGCAGAATGAAACCCAAACAAGACAACTTCGCAGCAGCACCCTCCCCAACCCAACCCAAGATCTGCCTGGTGTAGACATTTCAGATGCTGCAGTGTTGGGCCAGGGTGCAGGAGGGGCCCCCAGCTTTGTGGAGCACTGAGCTATTTTGACACATTTGGTCCAAATCTGGGTCCAGTGCTGAGAGGTGCTGGCTTTGGCCTCAAGGCAGATGGAGGCCCCTGTTGGGTGAGGGCTCCCACAGAGGCAGGCTCTGGAGAGGAAGGGTGCTTGGTGCTCTCCACTCCACTCTCCTGGACGCTGCTTGGCACACATCTGCTCAGAGTGGCTTCACCATGGCACAAAACCTGGTGTCTGGGCCAGATGCCACATGGTCCTCACACAGCAGTCCAGCAGGCGGTCTGTGGCCCAGCTTGGGGAGTCACTGTCCATTCCTTACCCCACAGGGACCCAGCAGAGCAAGGAGGACCCCCCTCAAAGCCAGCCTGTTCCCCACCCCCTCACCTCAGAGAAACCACAGATAATCTACCTCTTTGGCTTAAACTTGAGAGGGACTGGGGTAGTCTAGGAGATGGCATCCCTTCTCCACAGACTGCTTCTCAGCAATGCCCCAGCCATGTACTATATCTTCCAATTAATGCTGAACTCAAAACACCAGGAAGCAGAATTCCGAGAACCCTGTGGTTCTGAAAACCAACCACCGGGAAACACTAGCACCCATTCCAGGTCTGGTGTGCCCAGTGATGGCCCGCTGCCCCTTAGGAGGTGGCTCCTTCTCCCCAGGACCCGGAGAGCAGCTTAAGTTCAGGAGACTGTAGCCCCTACCACTTCCCTCAGCTCTGGGGACAGTGGCCTGACGCAAGCCCAGCTCGGGCACTGTTATGCACAGTGAGCGGCCATCAACACGGTCTGACTGCAGGAGGGATGCCTGGGCAGCTTGCTGCTGCTTCCGTGATTTTTCCTTTGGTCACTTGGCATTAACAATGCAGATCTCGTGTAACAACTTGTAAGCCCTGCCCACCCCACCCCAACCTGCTACCACCTCTCAAGTTACGCCAGTGTGCGTGGGTGGGTGTCACCATGGGATGAACCCTTCCTGCAGCCCTTATTTCACTGAGACCCCGGTTCCCACCTTCACAGTGTGTGACGTGCTCCCCGGCGACAGGGCAGCCCCAGGCTGTGCAGCTCACTTCTAGCACGTGCTGCACATACAGAGTGGAGAGCTGAGGACTAGGAGGCTCTCCTCACTGTCAACTTCTGGGTGACAAACAGTCCGGTGCACGGGTTCCCAGTTTTCCCTGAAGACGTGGCCAAGGAAAATAGCCTGTGTGTCAGTCCTGCCCCCGCCCTGCCCACACCCCTGCCAGGTGCTGACAGTGAAACCGTGTGTGCACGGACTGGCCACACCTTCCATGTGAGGCTCATCTCATCACATCCCCCCCTCCCGGCATCCCTCCTCGGCTCTCTTCCCTATCGATGGGAATATGCCTCCCCTGCAGGACTAGAACATTCTACTTTTCTCCCTCCCACTGCTGACCTCCCCAAACCCCCACCAGCAGCACAGTGGGGATTCCCGGGGCGAGTGCAGGGGCACAGCAGCCCCTCACCCACTGGCAATGACGGGCTGGAAGGTATGGGTCCTGGGATGTGGGGAAGCCCAGTAAACTCTGCACTGCTCCTCCTGGACCTACTTACCCCCCAGCTGGGGCCAGCCACTCCAGAGCCTGCAGAAGGCTGCCCGCATCCTTGAGGCTCTCCAGGTGCTTCTCATTAGATGTGACCTGCAAAGGAGGGAGAAAAAAGTGGTTGGCTGGCCCATCCCATTCCTGACCCAGGTCCCACTGGATGGGCACCCTGGGTCTCAGGCTCCTGATGGTAGTAGGGAGCAGCCCGAAGTCCTACCCCCAGGGGGATGCTGACCGGAGCACTAGAGGCAGATAGTGGTGGCCTCTGGGGTTAGTGAGCAGGAGGGAGTCTGTTGGGGCTGGAGATAGGCCACTTCAGGGTGGGGAGCCTCCTGTGGGTCCCTCAGGAGAGTTTGTGTTCTGGAAGCCTAAACTGCTGAGTTAGAGCAAATGATGGTGAATGAACTTCCAGTTCCTTGGGGCCTTGAACCCAACACAACCTCTTTTATATGGACAAAAGAATCAGTTCTAGGTACCTGGAGATCTGGGGGGGTGGAGGAGTTGAGGGGAGAAGCACTAATAACCAGATCAGGGCACATACTCCTTCCTGAGTATCCTGGGAAATGGGACCTGGCACATGGCCACGGTCCTGGGAGAAACAGCAAAAACACATGGGACTCTCTGACTCTGTGGCTCCTGTGAGCTGAATCATACACTCGCAGTGTTGGAAAGGCCTAGATGGGAGTGGACCCAACCTGGGCTTCCAGAGACCTCCTCATAAAGCCCTCCATAAAAGTCCATGTCTGTGAGGCAAGAAGAGAATACTTTAGGAATGAACCTTGATCCTAGTATTAGACTTGCTCCTCTTAATTCAACTTCTGTGTCCTATTTCTGTCTTTGTTATTAAAAAAAACTTTGTCATAAACATTTGCATGGTGCTTTACCTTTCAGAAGGCTCTGCAGTCTCCTGTCAGTTTTCTCATCCGCTTTTATTTATTCACCTTGCAAGGTGAGCATGTAGGATATTTTATAAATGAGATCATTAGGGGGGCAAAACAGAAGTATACCTGAAGCCCAAACCTAACCCCACCATGAAGTTGGAGCCAGGCTGGCCTCAGCTGCCCCCCCGTGCTCAGGTGGTCTTTCCATTTGATCAGAGTGACCAGGGTTGGATTATCATTTCTCAAGAAGAGCTGAACATTTCATAATCACTCATGGTGATACAAAGGTCATAGGGGTAATTAGACCTTAATGCAGACTCTGAATTTCATGTGAGTGCACCTCCACTGAGATCCTATCCCACCTTCTGAGTGTGCCAGCGACCAGCTGGCACAAGGTCAACTGCATCAGGTGTGATTTCTGCAAAGATTTACATCTTAAAAGGCCTGCAGGTAAATTTGTTCTGAAATTACACCCAACAGCTGCTATTTGAAAACGTCAGCTGTAGTTAAATTAGGTCTGAAGTAAGCACAAACTTACACTACAGGGGTCTTCGGGAGGTTTCCCACCTGATTTTTCCTAAAAACTGTGCCACACACAACTCAGTTGAACTATGTCCACAACCACTGCCCTGACCAGCCCTACTGTGGGACTGTGTGTAGAGGCTGTGCTCCAAGGCAGTTATCCAACAAGCTGCAAAGAAATAACAAGACCCAAGGTGAGTGAGAAGGTGCAAATAGAAAACTACATGAGAATGAAGTGATGAAAGGAAGAGATCAAAACAGCATCAGGTGTGGCTGACATAAATGTAGCCATAAATGATGCCAAAAGAAGTCCTTGAAAACTATGTGATTCGGCCACTTAACTCTTTATTTTTTTTAAAGATTTATTTATTTCAGAGAATGTGCAGGAGTGGGGGGAGGGGCAGAGGGAGAGAATCTCCAGCAGACTCCCCACTGAGTGAGGAGCCCAAAGTGGGTCTCAGTCTCAGCAATCCTGAGATCACCAGCTGAGCCAAAACCAAAAGTCAGATGGTCAACCGACTGAGCCACCCAGGTGCCCCTTAACTGAACTCTTATAGTTGTCCTGTATATAAAGATGAGTTAATTAGAAGATAAATACTGTAAATAAATCAGAGGTTCTAGTTCTGGGTAAGACCAAAAAAACACATGCCACCCTTTTTCTCCCTCTAAATGCAGTTATAAAATCCGAACAGAGTGTGCAGCACAGCTATTTGGGAACACTGAAAAGTGAACAGCAACAGGTAGACTGGGGAAATGCAGTGAATTCAAAGCACCACTAAATTGGTGTAGAGTTTACCACTCCTCTCCCTCCAGTATAGCCTGGCTTGAAGTCAGCACTATGGGGCAGAAGAGAGAACTCAGGGGAAACCAGGCTTGAGGAATGGGAAAGGAAACTACCAAAAGCTCACAGAGAACAGATAACATCCTGCAGGTTTTTTCCCCTCTCCTTTCCCTCAGTTCTTTTATCCCAGGCCCCAGGCAATTCTGTGGAGGCAGTGACAACAGCAACAGCAGCCAGTGACAGGAGCCCCAGCCAAAACTGCCCCCTCCCATCTGCTCTATTCTCACCAATGTTTAGCCCAGACATGGCAGTAAGTGAGCAATTTATGGTCAGACAGAAAATGGGAGATTCAAGAAACCAGTAAAGTATTGGGGAGATAACAAATCAGGAAAAGCTTGAGAAAAAAACAAAAAATTGTTTATAAACTTATAGGCTCATGCATGCATGGAAGTGATCCAAATGGCATACCAAAAACTTAGGGAACTGAGCTAATAAACCTCTGTCCAGACCCCAGACTGACCCCTAGAGGAGGGACACACAAGATAGACACAAATGCCGAGAAACTGACATAACATTGAAATTACTATTCTAATCTGCAGCCTGATCATAACCACCATAATTGCTTGCTCAAGTAAAAGTATCAATATTCTCTGTAGGGTTCCAAGTAGGCACAATGTCTCATAATATAATATTAAAATAGCCAAGATAAAATCCAGAATTGCTCAGCATCCAACCAACCATGAAAATCTCAACTCACATGAGAAAAGACAATACAAAACAGATATTGGAATTATCTGACAAAAACTTTAAAGTCTTGTAAAAATGCTAAAACAAGCAATCACTAATGCTCTTGAAATAAGTATTAAAATAGAATTTAACACTCTTAAAACAAGTATTAGAATAGTATTAAAGTACTAGAATAGAATGTAAAAAATTAGAAGATATAAAGGAGAACCAAATGAAAATTTAGAGGTAAAAGTATAACCCCACATTTTTAAAAACAATGCCAAATGGATTCATTAGTATAATAAATTTGCATAATGGAAAGAGGCAGATAAATAGAAATGATCCAATCAGAGCAACGGGGGGGGGGGGGAGTTTGAAAACACAATAAGAGCCTCAGGAATCTGTGGAGCAATAACAAAAGATTTGTACCACTGGAGTTCCAGAATGAGAGGGCAGAGCATGAATGGATGAGAAGTATTTGAAGAAATCATAGCTAAAACTATTCCAAGTGTGATGAAAGACATAAATGTACATAGCCCAAAAAAAAAAAAAAAAAAAAAAGTGAGAGGCTCTAAAAAAAGATAAACCCAAAGGATCCATATCCAAACACATCATTATCAAATTTGCTGAGGGCAAAGAAAGAATTGTGAAAGCAGAAAGGAAAAAAAAAAAAAAAAAGATACATTACCTATAGGGGAACACTGATTTGAATTACTGTGGATTTCTCATCACACTGAGGTCAGAAAAGAGTGACATAATATTTTTAAATTGCTAAAAGAAATATAGAATTCTATATCTTGCAAAATTATCATTCAGGAATTAAGGTGAAATAAAGATATTCTCAGGTGAAGGAAAACCAATGGAAGCAGAAGTTCTCTAAAAGAATCACTAAAGGAAACCCTTCATGGGCACCTGGCTGGCTCAGTCATAAGAGCATGTGACTCTTGATTTTGGACTTGTGAGTCTGAGCCCCATCTTGGGAGTAGAAATTACTGAAAATAAATAAATAAACTTAAAAAAAAAAAAAAAACCTTAAAAAAAAAAAAAAAGCCTCTTCAGAGAGAAAGGAAATAACACCAGAAGGAAACTTGGAACATAGGACTGAAAGAAGAGCAACAGAAATGGTAATTATCTGGGTAAACATAAGAGACTATTCCCTTTCTTCAAAATACATTTGACAGTAGAAAAGATGAACATATAATATTGTCCAATGTAGATATGAGAGAAATGGAACATAAAGGGAGGAGAACAGAGTAATCTATAAGATAGTAAGGTTTCTATAATTTTAATTGAAGTTGTAAAATACTGATTATAAGTAGATTGTGAAAAGTCAAGTCTTTTATAATCTCAATAGCAACCACTAACAAAACTTATACAGAGACAGTAAAAAATACAATCATAAAAGAAAACATACAGAAATCTTAAGAAATACAATAGACAAAATGTTAAAACATTTTGACATATGACAAAATGTAAAACATTTTGACATTTTAACATTTGACATGTTAAAACATAAAGACAAAAATAGCTTAAAAGAAATCAGGAAAGGGCGCCTGGGTGGCTCAGTGGGTTAAAGCCTCTGCCTTCGGCTCAGGTCATGATCCCAGGGTCCTGGGATCGAGCCCCACATCGGGCTCTCTGCTCCGCGGGGAGCCTGCTTCCTCCTCTCTCTCTGCCTGCCTCTCTGCCTAGTTGTGATTTCTCTCTGTCAAATAAATATTAAAAAAAAAAAAAAGCAAAGAAAAAAGAAAATGAAAACTGAGGGGATAAACAAAAAGGTAGACTATATCGTAACAAATCAAGAATTACATTAAATAAATGTAAATGATCCATATGCAGCAAAAAAAAATTTTTTTTTCTACATGACAAAAAAAATGACCCAACTATATACTGTCCACAAGAATCTTAACTCAAATAGAGTGAGATATGTTGGTAAAAAGTAAAAGGATGAAAACAGATATACCATGCAAACATGAATCAAAAGAAAACTGGAATGACTACATGAATATCAAAGAAGACTTCAGAACAAAAAAAATGATCAAGGATAAATTATTAAGGGACATAGCATTTTGATCATAGCATTTGATCATTTTGATTTGTCATCAAGAAGATATAACAATTTATATTTTTTTACTCGTTTAGCAATAGAAATTAAACATACACAAAGCAAAACTGATACAAGTGAAAGGAAAAACAGATAAATCTACAACTGCAGCTGGAGCTTCAAACCTACTCTCACAGTAATAGATAGAATGAGCAGAAAAAAAAAATCAGCAAGGACACAGAAGAGTTGAAGCACACCATCAGCTAACCAGATCTCATTGACATTGGTAGAGCACTAAGCCCATCAAGAACATAATATATATTTTTTCCCAAGAACTCAGGAACATTCACCAATCTACATAATACTCTGGATCATAAAACAAATCTTAACTCATATAAAAGAACTGAAGCCATATAAATTATATTTTTGATCATAAACTAGAAATCAATAAAGATAATAGGAATATCTCAAATCCCTTGAAAATTAAACTTTTCCTATAACCCAAAGATAATTTTCCCAAGGAAAATTTAAAAATTAGAAAATATTTTAACTTAATAAAACTTAAATAAAATATTTTAACTTGGCAAAAATGACGATATAGCTAAATCTATGGGATGCTGCTAAAGCAGTGGTTAAGGAGAAATTTATAGAACTAAATACTTAACATTAAACATGAAAAAAGGTTCAAATTAATAATCCAAACTTTCATGTTAAGAAACTAGAGAAAGAAGAGCACGACAAATTGAAACTCAAAGAGGAAAGGAAAAAGGAGCAGAAATCAAGAGTAATGTAGTACACATAAGTCCAAGTATTATCGACATCTACATTAAGTGTAAATTTAACCGATACTACAAGTAAAAGACTAAGATTTGCAGTCTGGATATAAAAAAAAAAAAAAAAACACAACATAACTACACGCTGCTTATAAGAAACGTACCTTTTTTTTTTTAAAAAAGATTTTATTTATTTGACAGAGAGAGATCACAAGTAGATAGAGAGGCAGGCAGAGAGAGAGAGAGAGGGAAGCAGGCTCCCTGCTGAGCAGAGAGCCGGATGCGGGACTTGATCCCAGGACCCTGAGATCATGAGCTGAGCCGAAGGCAGCGGCTTAACCCACTGAGCCACCCAGGCGCCCGAAACGTACCTTTTTGATAGAAGGGCACAGAACAAATGGAGGGTAAAGAATGAAAAACCAGGGTCACCTGGGTGGCTCATTAGGTTAAGCCTCTGCCTTCAGCTCAGGTCATGGTCTCAGGGTCCTGGGATCGAGCCCCGCATCGGGGTCTCTGCTCAGTGGAGAGCTTGCTTCCCTCTCTCTCTCTCCCTGCCTCTCTGCCTACTTGTGATCTCTCTGTGTCAAATAAATAAATAAAATCTTAAAAAAAAAAAAGAATCAAAAAAAGATGTTACACAAACACTAGCCAAAGAAAGTTTGTGTAACTAATATCAGTTAAGGTAGACTTTAAGCCAATGATCATAAGTACAGGTAAAGATAGATATTTCATATTTATAAAAAGATCAATTGACCAGGAATACGTACACCAAGTCTAAATTCTAAATGTACTTAAAAACCGTATAAAAATAAATTTTTTAAAATGATGAAACCAATATGAGTATTAGATATTATATGGGGTACTCTCAAACTCTCCCAGGAATATGCAGACAAAAATCAGAAGGAATGCAGACTTTTTTTTTGTTTTTTGTATGTTTGTTTTTTGTTTTTAAGATTTTATTTACTTATTTGACACAGAGAGAGAGGGAGAGAATACACAAGCAGGGGGAGTAAGAAAGGGAGAAGCAGAGGCTCAGCGGGGAGCCCAATGTGGGGCTCCATCCCAGGACCCCTGGATCATGACGTGAGCTGAAGGCAGATGTTTAACCGACTGAGCCACTCAGGTGCCCCTGGATACAGAATTTTTATACAAGATTGACAGACCTGATCTAATTGGTATATATAGAAAAACTCATCTAACAACTTCAGAATATATATTCTTTTCAAGAGTGCATGGGAAGTTTTCAAAATATACCCCATATTGTACTATAAAGCAAGTTCTAATAAATTTCAAAGGTATTAATCCAACAAAATAGGTCAGGATCTATATGCTAAAAACTACAAAATGCTGAAGAAAGAAAAAAACTAAATAATGGATATGCTATGTTCATGAATTGGAAGACTCAATATAGTAAAGATATTAATTCTCCCAAAATACAGGTTTAATGCATTTCCTATAAAACTCCCAGAATTTTTTTTTTTTTTTTTTGAGAGAGAGAGAGTGAGAGAGAGAGCATGTGGTATGGGGAGGGGGAGAGAGAGAATCCCAAGCAGACTCCATACTCAGGGCAGAGCCCGATGTAGGGCTTGATCCCAGGACCCAGATATCATGACCTGAGACAAAAATCAAGAGTCAGAATCTTAACTGACTGAGTCACCCAGGCACCACTCCCAGAAGGATTTTATATAGCTATAGACCAGCTGATTCTGAATTTGTATGGAAAGGCAATGGAACTAGAGTAACTAAAACAATTTTCAAAAAAAACCCCAAAAAACAGAATAAATTTGAAGAAACCACACTACACAATTTTAAGATTTACTATATAGGTACAGTAACCCTGTGGCATGGTATTGGCAGAGGGAAAGACATAGAGTCAAAGTGATCACCAAGTAATAGCCTCACACAAATACTATCAACATTTTGACGAATGCGCAAAGGTAACTGAATGGGGGAAAGATAGTCTTTTGAACAAATAGTGCTACAACAAAGGATGCCTATATGCGAAAACATGAACCTAGGCAACTATTTTATACTTTAAATAAAACACAATTCAAAACAGATCATATATCTGAATGTATAAAATGTGAAACTATAAAATTTGTAGAAGAAAATATAGGAGAGAATCTATGTGATGTTAGCTTCGTTGATGAGTTTTCAGACTGAAAACAAAAGCACAGGCCCTGAAAAAAAATTGATAAATTGGATTTTACCAATATTAAAAACTATATGCTCTTTGTAAAATACTGGTAAGAGAGTAAGATAAGCACAGATTGGGAGAAAATATTTGCAGATCACATATCTGATAAAGGACTTTTATCCACAATGTAAAAAGAACTTTAAAATTCAGCAGAACAACAACTCACTGGACTGTTAAAAATGGGCAGAAAATCTGCACAGATACTTCACCAAAGAAAGTCTGATGGGTGGCAAAGGAGCACATGTGTTATTAGGGAAATACAGATTAAAACTGCAAAGCAATACCACTACATCCTTATCAGAACAGCTAACATTCAGAAAACTAACATCAACAAATGCTGGCCAGGAAGCAGAGCAGCAGAAACTCCCATTCGTTGCTGGCTGGAATGCAAAATGGTACAGCAGTCTGGAAGACTGTTTGGCACTTTCTTATAATAAATGTGGTCTTACCATATGGCCCAGCAATTACACTCTTAGGTAATTCACCCAAGTACACTGAAAACTTACAGTTGCACAAGAACTTTTATTCCAAAAGTCTTCGGCAGCTTTATTCATAATCACTAAAAAGTGAAAGGAACCAAGATGTCCTGCGACAGGGAAATGAAAAAACAGTAGGGAAAGCATTCGTGCATTACTTGGTGTCTAGGTCTGACTGGGTCTTTAGAATGACATAGAAGTAAGGTCCAGATGATTTTCGAGTTTTAATTTACCCTGCTAAGTTATTTTGTCTTGTGACTACCTGTTTCCTGTAATTAGTCAAGCTGGCAATATTAGGATTTCCAGTGGCCTCAAGATGATCCTTAGGAGTGAATGATTCCTTTCTCCCAGAGTTTGGGCTCCTCTTAGGCCACTGAGAGTTATAAATTAAGATGGGAACCAACCCTACTTTAGAAACATTCCACTGTACCTACCACACAGTGTGGCCCTGAACCTTCTATGTTCCCAGTACTTAAGCTTTTTTGAAACCCAAATTGTGGGTCTGTTCAAGAGTCGTCCTACCCTTTTTCTTTTGTCCTAATGAAGCAGAGAATATTCTGTGCAGAGTGAGACCCACAGAAAAATGTCAGTGACGTAGAAGTGATACTTGTCCACCATGATCCTGAATTTCTGGCTCAGCCACTGTTGGAGAACTTCTCATGACCGTGATTACAGTCGTCAAGAAAGAGCATTGCAGGGACTCGTTTTAAGAAAATAAATAATGTAAGAGGAGATTGGCAAAGAGTGTAAACATAATATTTCTCCCTGCAATTACTATTTTCACTACTAGCACTCAGCTAATTCCCATAAGCCAAGACAAACAAACTCAATTTTATTTTCCAATAATGTACTATAGCCGAGGTTCCTGGACCTCCAAGAGTCCACAAGTGGATTTCATTATTTCCAAAGGCTGTACACTTCCTGCGAAAAGTCACGCCTGCCTCACATTCCTCCTCGTTATGATAAAAATGTACCTGCTGAATATGGAGTACCAGTCATTATCTCACGCTGAGACATCTGACTCGTAGCTGTGTGGCTAAAATCAATCAAAATGGAAACAAGAATTATACTAAATACATGCCATTCCCTTGGTAGACAGGATTGCTCCAAACATGGGATGTTTAAGAAAAAGATCAGAAAAAAAGCTGGGAATTGGAGCTTAGAATTAAGAGCAACTTGGAGAGAAAATTCCTCCACTGCTGTTTAATTGAGGATATATATAAAAAAACAGGTAACACACTTTGGGCCAATACATGACTTATTCAACCTCCTACCTTCACTTGAATGTGATGCGTGTCGATCAGCATTCATGCATCACGGGGCATAACTACAACATTGAAAGGAGAGGCAATTGTCCTGCAGAATCAACCTTCAAATACTACCAGGCTCACAAACTGTAAGGTAGTCGCTTTATACATCCTATAGGACAAACTTGGGCTTGGTTCCTTTCTGGATTTCACCTTCCCAAAGGCAAACCCACAGAAAAGTCCTCTTCTGTGTCTCCCCCTCCACCCCTCGCCCCCGCCCTTGGCAGGACACTGAAGTCAGCCAGTCCTTTCATTGGGCAGGTGAGGCTGTGACAACAGGGAGGACAGTGGCTTGCCTGGGGCACAGGGGCCAGAGAGGGACAAAGTCAGGCCTGGTGCCTACACTCCTGATCTAAGGCCATAAAAAAGGTGTGAATGAGAATATACTTTAATTTTCTATCACGGTGGTATATAATGAATTCATGTTCATAAACATGACTCACAGCATCATCCTCGTGAAGCTCATAAATGTTCCAGGGTGAACTTCTCTATTTAGAGATGGTTTCTGGGGAAATAGGGAGTATGTGGCTGCAACCGAGTCAGGCTTGGGCAGCCTGTGGGGTTTGTTTATGAGTGTGTCATAACATCTGCCTGTGTCTTCAGCGATCCTGAATGTGTGTGGCAAAATGAAGCCAAGGTAGCTTTGGTTTTCTAACCAGGGAGGCCTCCAGACAGGCCCAGGCAATGCTCAGAGACTAGAAAAATCCAAGAGATGAAACAGGCCATGGGGAGCCAGCCCAGGTGCTCCCTGGTGCTTATTATTATAGACACACACTTCACACAAGGGAGGTTTGTTTTAATTCTGTGCCCTTCAGATCTCACAAATACAAGTAAAAACAGGCAGGTAACTGACGACTCTACTTCAGAGAGTTTAAGTTTCAAAAATAAACCCAT
This sequence comes from Meles meles, assembly GCF_922984935.1. NCBI lineage: Eukaryota > Metazoa > Chordata > Mammalia > Carnivora > Mustelidae > Meles > Meles meles. The sequence goes on along the minus strand of NC_060069.1, from coordinate 28,879,958 downwards.
CTGCCAAGCCCCTTTATTCTGTTCTCTTAACAGATACTTGGTCTTCTCTCAGCAGAGATTTTTAGGTGACTTCAAAGCCATTTTACCACATGCATAGGGAGGCGGGCTCTCCCCTTGCCATCAGACTCCAGGATGGAATCTGGGGAAGGACCTCTGGAAGGTATGAGGGGATCTGGCAGTTCCTCCCCTACTTTCGGCCTGGTGTGGCGGTGTTCGCTGTGGGCCTCTCCAGAAACTTCTTGAGCTGCTGCCAGGCTCCTGCCTCCCACATGCACATTCAAGCAAGGTTATATTAACATACACTGCTCTGCACCCAGGCCCGTATGCTCATCATACCTTCCATGATGCTGAGTGAATGTGGCATAAAGTGGAGCAAATCTCATGCAGCTTTCAGTGGCCTCATGGCATGCAGGCCTTCCCTGGAGTCCATTTAAAGACTTTATGCTCCCCAATAAAGGCAAGTGAGGCCCCTTCAAACTAGTAAGCAGGAAGGGACGAGTGGAAGGAATCTAGAGGTGATTCCTGTAAGTGGATCTTCCGACTGATCACTAAGGGGTAAGGGGTTCTAGCTACAACCTACACCAGGCATCTCCAGGGAAGAGAGGGCTTGCAGATGACACAGACCTCCTGGCAGAGCCTTGCTCACCTAGATTTGCCCCAGATTCCCATGGACTCAGGCTCTCTGGATGGTGCCGGAGGTCTTACACTAAGCCTGAGTGCTACGGGAGCCTACGCAGTACCATCTGTGTGTCTAGACTGACCGCTGTGGAGGGATTTGTCTATGCTCCACAGGAAGCACAATTTAGCTTTCACTCGCAGTTTAGCAGCATCAAGGCCCAGAGAATGGTGACAGTCAGAATGTATTGATTGCTCAAGTTCAAGAAGGCTGGGGCAGAAGAGGAAGAAAATGGCTGACCACCTCTCATTCAAGGGCATCCAATGAGGTTCCATGTTGAGTACTCAAGAACTGGGGGGTGGGGGAGTGCGTGCAGGACATTGGTAGGTGTGCACAGGCAAGGCTAACAAGTCTTAGGTTTCAGGTAGGAACTGCTGAGATTCACTTTGTAAGACCTAAAAGGCCTAGGAGTAGAACAGTCTTGGAATTTGGGTCAAGAAAGGAGAGACTTGGACAACCTTGAAAAATAAATCTTAGTATGCTCATTTCCCCCAGAAGGGGAAATGGAGGCTAGCAGGGCTTCTGTGACTTATCCAGGGTCACATGGCCGGCAAGCACTGGCACTGGGATAGGACCCAGTCTCCCCAACTTCAAGACCCCTGACTGTTCTTCCCAAGAGACCGCTCTATCCTCACGTGTGCTGCTAAACACCCTGCATGGCTGGAGTTGGCTGCTGGGCTGGGCGATAACAGGAAGGGACTGACTGAGGGAGTGTGGTTGCACTTTGAGCTTCTCCGCCTACATGCTGGTGATCCGGCATAAAGGCTTGCCGGTTCCGTGCCGCTGTGCACCCCATCCCTTGTGAATCATATGATACTCTGCTTCCCACTCTTGCTGTTGTGGACTCTCATCATTTCCAGTGGGAGCAGGGACCACAGAGTATCTCTCCTAGACAGAACTGGGGTTCCAGGTGTTGACTGGAGGACTCTGTAGGTCATGTGTCCTGTCTGATAAATGGCTCCTGATTTGGAGACCATCACTCATTTGGTGATTGCCTTCACTGCCTGGCTACCAGAAGGCTTTTGTGCATCCCTCCTTGCATCCATGGGTGGAGGTCTGTCCTTGCTGGTGATGGGAAGTGAGTTATGAGTTTTCTGGGCTGCCCACTGTAGACTGTTATTTCCTGTTCTCCTCCCACTGGCCCTATGAGAAAGATCTATGATCCCATATTTGAGGTGGGGTGAGGTTGCTGGTCTGTAGTGGAGCTGGGATGGAGACCAGGTCTGGCTGATTCCATTGCTCCCCCTGCCCTAATCACCATGCTGCCCTCTGCCTCCCCCTATCAGTATCTGGCTGGAGGAACACTCAACAGAGACAGAGCCAGCATTCAACCAAGGAAGGTAGGAGCTGATGCCTCCCATGAGTAATGAAAGGCTGGCATTCCGGCATGACGGGAGTCAGCCCCAGCTTCTAGGAGGAATAGCTGGACCTGCAGTATTTAAGGCCACAGCCTCTAGAGCTAGGGTCAAAGTGGGGAGCACTCTCCTCTCAACTGATACTTCCAGATTTGGAAAAGCAGCCATCAAAGGAGGATAGGTGGTAGGCAAACATTTGAATTATCAGATGGCTTTAGTGAGAACACACCAGTGTGGGAGGATTTTCTTCTTTCTGTTGACCTTTCGTTCCTTCTCCTAGGGGTCTGTATGCTCCCAAGTCTAGCCTGACACCTCGGTTCTCCCCTCCTGCCCAGACTGCTGCCTGCACCTATGGGCATGTACTAAATCCAGGGGCCATGGAAATAATATGCTGAGGACTTGAATGTTTTCCCTTTTCATCCCATAAGGCATGATTATTTTCTAGAAGAAAATCATCCACTTCTACTCTCTTCATTTTAGGCCAGCCAATTCTCTCATCTCTCTGTGGGGCAGTAAAAATGCCCTTATTGCTTAAAACTGTCCATAATTATATCAGTTTCTGGCCATTAAATCTAGTAAGTTTAAAATGTTGAATATAATATAGCTGGTTTGGGATATCTTTTAAGCCAGATCCAGCTGACTAACTACAACAGCCAGGTCCAAAATATGTGAGGAAAAAGCAGCTTTAATTGGCAAAGAATTACAATTGTGGACCGCATGTGGATATAAGGATAAACTAAAGGATGGCCCAGAGAAATTATTGGTGAAATACAGGCTCCATGCCATTTTCCCCAGAAGAGCCCATCCATGTGCTTGGGCAAATATGAGAGAGCGGATTTCCAAGGCAGTGGTGCTAGGATGTCAACCATGGGATGTGGCTGGAATCACTTCCTCACAAGAGAAAATACTCAAGGTAGCAACCATCGCGTGATTTGTAAAGCATAACTTGGGTCACAGGAAATGAGGAACTGTGTGAGTAGATACAATTTGAACTTGACCCAAGAAAGTTTCAGCTCATCCTTTGGAAAACTATAGGGTCATACAGAGGTGTCTGACAGTGGGATCCCTGCTTTGTGGTATGAGCTATGTGTGTGTGTGAGGGCGGGGTTTTGAAGTGGGAAAGAAGCAGATAGGAGAAGTGGCTTAATAATACCCATTTCTAGCTCTTTCTCTGAACCTTCTAGTGGATGAAGAGACAAAGTAGACTGATGTTGATATCAGGCCAACAAGGCTAAATAAGCCCCCACAGCTTCCTTCTTTCCTTAGTTCCTTCCTGCACCAAGTGAGGACACTGTTAGCTACAACACCACCCTGCTGTGGTTCAGCAATTATAAATAAGAACAATCAAAAAAATGCTCACGATGTAAAGTAAAAAACGCAAAAAATAAACACATATGTGGAACATGACTACAATCATCTAAGATGAGTATGGGTACATGCTAAGTTTGAAGCCTCTAGTGTTGTTAAGAGAATTACACACCTCATTCTCACTCCCAAGGCCTCAGTTAAGTGAGAAGTGGGCAGAAAAGAAACCACAACGGTAAACAAGATGACACGTGAAAAGCTCTTTCAGCGACTGTACGTGTCCTACACATGTTAGTTAGTATGATTCTGTACTCCAGATCAGGGTGTATTGAGCACCTACTATATGCCAGGTCCTATCTGAAGTCTGCGAATCTAGCGCATGGAGGAGGGTCGAGTCAGAGCTGTGGCTGTGAGAATCAATGAAAAAGTAAACAGAATAATTTGAGATAGCAGTAGGTGTCATGAAGAAACCAGAGCAGAAGGAGAGGAGAAGTGTGTGTGGTTGGGTGGCCAGGACAGTCTCCCTGAGGACAGAATGATGAGAGCACCAGCCATGAGAACAGTCTGGGGGCCTGTATTCTGCAGAGGAACAGGAGCAGCAGCCATCCATCAGGTCCCAAGGTGGGAATGATCCTACACAGACTGGGGAGCCATAGAAGTAGGAAGTCAGCTGGGAGGGACTACAAAAATCGTCCAGGGGACGGCCACGGGGACCCCATCCAAGAGCTCACCTGCCAACCCCAGCTCCCCAACAACACTGACTTGACCCCTCCTGTCTTTCCTTCTAGTGAGCCTTCAATTATGCAAAGAGAAGATGCTGCCTGGACCTTTGTCCTCAGTGGCAGAGACTGTACCTTCTCTGGTGGAGGCGTGAGGCAACAGATGACTGGAGGGGAGGGTGAGTGTGTCAAATGGGACAACCCCTTATTGTAGACCAAGTGTCTACACAGTCCCTTTTGGGGGAATAAAATAAAATTCTACATCCTAGACTTCGTGATGTGGAAACAGAACCCTTGAGATTTCTATCAGGACTCTCCAGAGACAAGGAAAAGGTGGACGTAGAGACCTTCCATTTGAAACAGGTGATGTGATCACAGACTCATTCTCAGAGTAGAACTCATCTATGATTACTAATCATTTTTAAACAGACTTATTAGATGAGCTTGTTAATAAATGGTAAACTCTTAGCTAAACGAGAGAAGTCTTCAACCTTCTCCTGACACACACGTCATGACTGGAGGAAAACGTCAGTTGGTTATGGCCGGCTGTGAATTCTGTTTGTAACCACATGCTCCACAAGCCGAAACACCTTTGCTACTGTGAAGTCACTGCACTCGCAAGTACAAGGGGGAGATGATATGGGGTTGGGGCCTAGTAACTTGCCCCCACAGGCCCTCAGGGAAGTCAAGACAAAGGATTCTAAAGACATCAAGTTGGGATCTGTTAAGTCATAACAGAGGACCTCAGGGACAGAGAGACATGAGAGGTTGAGACAGCTGGATCTGGAGACAGAGCCAATACCTCAGGATCCTCAGTCTGGGGTGGGCCTGGGCCTCTACTCGGGAAGGCAAGTGAGGGAACACTTCAGGGCTGGTGGGCAGACAGCAGCCACAGGTTCCACACCCAGCAATGGTGTGGATGCAGGGAGCGGACTGCTTTGGGAGTAACCTGCCAGCCTTCCGGGGCCTCAGAGGCAGGTGGCTTCCAGGAGGCTCGCTATCACCTCAGCAGTCGCCTCAGCATGTGTCAGGACTAGGCCAGGCATAGGCAGGCAGAACCAAGGGTCAACTCATTTCTTGTGCCTTACACTGTCCTCCAAATTTCACCCTTATACTTCTGGGACCCTCGAGTGATTGGGGGCTGTTAAAATTTCCTCAAATTGGTAAAACTGAAAAGAAAATGACATGGAAAGGAAAATTAGAGCACATCTGGTTTACAGGATTAAAGCCATCAGGCATCAATTAGTCAAAATTTAGGCCAGATATTGACTGCTAGACAGCCGAACATTCCCATGGTGGCTGTTATTTTTGTTGAGAGATTTAATACTAAGAGACTCCATTTGGAAGCATTTTAATAATGACCATTCTGAGAACATGAGTAGCCCTGGTGAGCATCTCGTCCTACCTTCCCTCAGGCAGACCACAGCATGAGGACATACTTTGTGAGGCCTCAAGAAAGCCTGGCTCCAGAAAGAAGGAGGAGAGTTGTGAAGTCCCAGGATTTCACCTCAGAGGCAAGTCAGCTGTTGACTGACCCTGAAGCATCCATTATGCACAGCTAGGTTGTAACAAGGAGCCATGTGTTGTGGGTGTGGGTGGACTTGGGAAAACCCGAGGAGAAGCCCTAGGTGAACCTGGTGATCTACACAGCGCTGAGCAGAATTGGTATCCACAGGAAACAACTTCCTCGACAAGGGTCAAACTGGCCTTGGGATAAAATTAACTGAAGCAAAGTCTCAGAGCCTTCCGGGGCAACATCAAAGAGCCTGGATCTTTCTCTCTAAAAGGCTCTGGCAGGCTGAGGTGACCAACCTCTGCAGGCTCTATCCCTCATCTCTGTGGGGAACTCATGGGGCTGGGGAAGGGGAGCGTAGCTGTTGCTGGTGACTGGACAGGGTTCAGGGTCCTGGAATCAAGGAAGTTGTGGCTACCACTTGGCAATCACTCAGGGCCCCCTTTGGGGCCACCCGGGGCCCTTTAATAGGGATGTCAGAGCTTTGGTCCAAGAGAGTCTCTGATGGGTGAGTCAGAGCCTCTAGAAAAGTCTTGGGTTGACTTCAGACTCAGCTCAAATGTCTTTGTAGACCAGAATGGGACACCAAGAGGGCCTTGCAGAGTTGAGATCCCAGAGCTCTGAAACCAGCAGGGACTCCATCTCCACCCAGATCAGGCACCATGGGAGAACTTTGGGAATAGGTGGTCTGCCACAGACAGGCAAGACCATTGTTTTTCCACGTTGTCCTTAATGGTTCATAGTACAAGGTCAAGCCTCTTGGAAGCCTAAGAGCATTATCCAAGGGGAAAACCTGCCAGGGCTTTTAGACAAGGTGGCACATACATGACTTCCATGTGCTTCCTGAGGCCCAGGTCGAAGCCAGAAGTATCCCTAGGAGGTTTTCACTAAATAGAGGCAGGAGAATAGACTGAGGAAAGGATTTCTTTCCCTAGAGAGGACAGGGAGCTCTCCTACTCCTCCTTCTAACTACAGTGCTGTGACATCTTCCCCCGACTGCTCCCTCTTACTCCCTTGGTCCCTCAAAAGCACTCTGCTCAGGACTGACCTACATGGAGCAAAGGCGATGCTAACAGGAGGGTGGGGCTGCCTACAGCTTTTAAGTAGAGAATCTGATCGTGTGTGTGTGTGTGTGTGTGTGTGTGTGTGTGTGTGTGTGTGTAAATGTGCTGGGATGCAGTGTTTTGAGGTTCTAAACACTTTCCTCAGATCGGTTCATTTATCTCAAAATGAGGAACACAGAGGAGGGCAAAAAGCAAAAATCCTATGGACTTCAATGTGGTAACCTCTGTGAGACATTTAGGTCATAATGTGACAAGAGCTATAGTGAGAAGGCCTTCACGTGCATTACCCCAACCGACCTCAGAGTGAGTGGGGGCCCTACTGCTATTCTCATTTCCCAGAGGAGGGAACTGCCATCTTGAGAGGAAAAGTGGGTAACGAGGTCTCCTCCACTCAGGACCCTCGGCCTCAGTCATCAAGTGGCACTGAGAGAAAATGAAGAGGCCAAGTCAGGACTGTGAGGTGTGAGGTCTATGAGATCCAAATGGCCTGCCAAATAGGTGTCGAGCTGTGACTGTGGATGATCCACTGGCTTCACAATGCAGCCTACTACTCCACATCCATGTTTCTCAAAGTGGGGGGTGCTCTGATGTCCACAATAGCCAAACTATGGAAAGAGCCCAGATGTCCATCAACAGATGAATGGATAAAGAAGATGTGGTATATATACACAATGGAATACTACTCAGCCATCAAAGAACCCGAAATCATGCCATTTGCAATGACCTGGATGAAACTGGAGGGTATTATGCTAAGCAAAATAAATCAATCAGAGAAAGACAAGTATCATATGATCTCTCTGATATCTCTCTGAGGAGATATCAAAATTCCTCTCTGAGGAATTTGAGACACAAGACAGAGGATCATAGGGGAAGGGCGGGGAAAATGAAACAAGATGAAACCGGAGAGGGAGACAAACCATAAGGGACTCTTAATCTTAGGAAACAAACTGAGGGTTGCTGGAGGTGAGGCGGGTGAGAGGGAGAGGGCGGCTGGGTGATGGACACTGGGGAAGGTATGTGCTATGGTGAGTGCTAAGACTAATGAATCACAGATCTGTACCCCTGAAACAAATAATACATTATATGTTAATTTAAAAAATAAAATTTAAATTTAAAAAGGGGGGAGCTGTGTCCCCCAGAGGACATTTAGCCATGTCTGGAGACATTTCTGGTTGCCACAGCTGGGGGTAAAGGGATGTGCTACTGGCAAATGGTGGGTAGAGGGGAGGTGCTGCTCCACATCTAGAAGAACAGGACAGCCCTGCAACGGAGGATTCTGTGACTCCAATGTCAATAGCACTGAGGTTGACAAGCCCTGGGTTAGCCATCAGATCCTTCCTCGGGCAGGTTATGTTGTCACCTTCCCATGGTGACACTAGGACATCCACTAGGATGTCCGGGGCAATTCAGAAGGCTAGCTCCCCCTGCCCTGTTGTTTTTTGCATGAGGTTAAGTCTTAAACTAGCCTTTGTCCGATGCATGATACTCTTCCTTCTGGGGTTTGTGGGGCTGTGACCATCACAGCATGTATCCTACCCCAGGATGAACTTGTGCTGCAGGGCCCTTCTGAGCTTCCCAAGTCTGAGAGGTCCTGGTAGAGCATCTTGGAAGGCCCCCATGTTCCACTATGCCTGCACATGGCTCTAGAAAATAAAGTGTTCACACAGAGATGCTTTAGAGCCACTGAAGGAGCAGCACCTGTAATGCGGCTCTTGGGCCAGCCCTTCCACTGCTCTGTGGACCAAAGTGCTCACCAGTTCCATGGACTTAACCAACCTAGGGGAGATGGTTTCGATCCAGGCTAAACTGGCACTCAACTATCACCAGCTAGTTCTTCTTTCCCACGTGACCCACCTGAGTGAAAGTTTAAAGCAAGCTTTATCACATTCATCTGAAATTGATTCTGTAAGAGTTTTAGAACAGAACAGCATTCTGGAAGAATTAAAGTGTGATGAGCACAACACCCTTATTTCGTATTTAGAATATAATTACTCAATCATCATTCCAAGGTAACCCTTGGAAATGGAAAATTTCATCCTCCTCCATTAGCTTCACTAATAATTTCAATGCAAATCCCTGAAAGAACAAAGGTCACAGACTGGGAATATTACATGTCACCCAACATGCCTTTTTATAGAAAACCCTAGAAACAGACACTGGGCCTAGGATACATAAGTGAGTTCTAGGGACTGATGGTCCTGTGCAACTGTACAGTCTTCCAGCACATGGATGAGGTGGCTTCAGGAAAATGTAGCATGGTCCAAAAGCTCCCTAATTAGGGATATTATGAGGCTATAATCCATTTTACCCCACAACAAAATGGCACCATGATTCAGTTTCTACCTTGATGAGATGCTTTTGTTCATGACACTGAAACATGAGTTAAAATCATAGGAATTCTGGGACTATTTTAATGAAATGCAACTTTATGAAAAACAAATTCTTATGCAGATTATCTACTTAATGGACCTTCATAGGATTCCTTTAAACAGTACAATCTCCATGTCTCTTAAAGTTACTTGAATGATAAAACATTTGGTTTTACAGTTTCCTATAAAATTAAATTAATGAATAAAAGAGAAGTGTACAATAAAGTACTTGAACATAACTGTAGTTGAAAGGGTGCTGGGGAAAGTCCTTGACTCTCTGGTGGCTCGTTTTTTTCCACCCTCAATACTTTGTACAACTAAACCTTCAGTTTGAGGATACAATGAAAATACTATTTTAGTAGCATGAACTGTTATGTGTGAAAATTACAGATTGTTTTCTGGAGTAGTTGGAATATATATATATGTATATATATATATATATATATATATACGCATTTGAAAAAAAACACACATAGACACATCATGTAAGCAGCCTAGGACAATGACAGGCAAGGTTGTTAGCTCAAGTTGGAAACCAAGAGATAGAGCATCACTCAGAGAAAAAATGATCTGTAATATAATAAAAACCACCTGCTCAAATAGGGGGCCCAGAGTTCAGAGACAAGAGGGGAGTATGGACACATTCAGATGGGGGAGGATATAAACGACCAACCAAGAGAGGGTCCCAGGGCCAGGGCTAGACATCCAGGTTAGGTACTCATTCTACCCAGTTGAGGGTCCATGACCTCAAAGCAAGCCCAACTGACTCCACATCCATACTTGCCCATTCCTCTGCCCAGGAGACTCAATGGATCAGTCTGCACTGTCCTTGGGTCTCCGTATCAGAGTTAGGAAGTACAAAGATCTTTCCCTTCTTATAGATCTCTTTTTTTGCTTTTGTTGTTTTTCTCTGAAATAGGGAGGAATCAGCACCACTCCAGAGTTCAACCTCTGCTTTTCATGCTTGGATCCAAGGCAGCTGTGAGACCATGTTATATCAGCAGCTGGTCCTGCTAACGTTAGTGCCCTAAATGCTTACTATGGGCCAGGTACTGTTCCAGGTACTTAGAGATGAATTAGCTTGTCTGAGCTCCTAAGAATTAAAACCTGTTAATGTTCTCATTTCATATATGAAGAGATTGTGGCACAGAAAGGTTACATTCCTAAGGAAGCTATTAAAAAGCTTAAACAAGCTGTCTTGATGATGACAGCTTTGTAATAGAGCTTGAAGTCCGGAATTGTGATGCCACCAACTTTGGCTTTCTTTTTCAATATTCCTTTGGCTATTCGAGGTCTTTTCTGGTTCCATATAAATTTTAGGATTATTTGTTCCATTTCTTTGAAAAAAATGGATGGGATTTTGATAGGGATTGCATTAAATGTATAGATTGCTTTAGGTAGCACAGACATTTTCACAATATTTATTCTTCCAATCCAGGAGCATGGAACATTTTTCCATTGCTTTGTGTCTTCCTCAATTTCTTTCATGAGTACTTTATAGTTTTCTGCGTATAGATTCTTAGCCTCTTTGGTTAGGTTTATTCCTAGGTATCTTATAGTTTTGGGTGCAATTGTAAATGTGATTGACTCCTTAATTTCTCTTTCTTCTGTCTTGTTGTTGGTGTAGAGAAATGCAAATGATTTCTGTGCATTGATTTTATATCCTGACACTTTACTGAATTCCTGTACAAGTTCTAGCAGTTTTGGAGTGGAGTCTTTTGGGTTTTCCACATATAGTATCCTATCATCTGCGAAGAGTGATAGTTTGACTTCTTCTTTGCCGATTTGGATGCCTTTAATTTCTTTTTGTTGTCTGATTGCTGAGGCTAGGACTTCTAGTACTATGTTGAATAGCAGTGGTGATAATGGACATCCCTGCCGTGTTCCTGACCTTAACAGAAAAGCTCTCAGTTTTTCTCCATTGAGAATGATATTTGCGGTGGATTTTTCATAAATGGCTTTGATAATATTGAGGTATGTGCCCTCTATCCCTACACTTTGAAGAGTTTTGATCAGGAAGGGATGCTGTACTTTGTCAAATGCTTTTTCAGCATCTATTGAGAGTATCATATGGTTCTTGTTCTTTCTTTTATTAATGTGTTCTATCACATTGATTGATTTGCGGATGTTGAACCAACCCTGCAGCCCTGGAATAAATCCCACTTGATCGTGGTGAATAATCCTTTTAATGTACTGTTGAGTACTATTGGCTAGTATTTTGGCGAGAATTTTTGCATCTGTGTTCATCAAGGATATTGGTCTGTAGTTCTCTTTTTTGGTGGGATCCTTGTCTGGTTTTGGGATCAAGGTGATGCTGGCCTCATAAAATGAGTTTGGAAGTTTTCCTTCCATTTCTATTTTTTGGAACAGTTTCAGGAGAATAGGAATTACTTCTTCTTTAAATGTTTGGTAGAATTCCCCTGGGAAGCCATCTGGCCCTGGGCTTTTGTTTGTTTGGAGATTTTTGATGACTGTTTCAATCTCCTTACTGGTTATGGACCTGTTCAGGTTTTCTATTTCTTCCTGGTTCAGTTGTGGTAGTTTATATGTCTCTAGGAATGCATCAACTCTATGGTCAACTAATCTTCGACAAAGCAGGAAAGAATGTTTAATGGAAAAAAGACAGCCTCTTCAATAAATGGTGCTGGGAAAATTGGTCAACCACATGCAGAAAAATGAAATTGGACCACTTCCTTACACCACACATGAAAATAGACTCAAAATGGATGAAGGACCTCAATGTGAGAAAGGAATCCATCAAAATCCTTGAGGAGAACGCAGGCAGCAACCTCTTTGACCTCAGCTGCAGCAACATCTTCCTAGGAACATCGGCAAAGGCAAGGGAAGCAAGGGCAAAAATGAACTATTGGGATTTCATCAAAATCAAAAGCTTTTGCACAGCAAAGGAAACAGTTAACAAAACCAAAAGACAACTGACAGAATGGGAGAAGATATTTGCAAACGACATATCAGATAAAGGGCTAGTGTCCAAAATCTATAAGGAACTTAACAAACTCAACACCCAAAGAACAAACAATCCAATCAAGAAATGGGCAGAGGACATGAACAGACATTTCTGCAAAGAAGACATCCAGATGGCCAACAGACACATGAAAAAGTGCTCCACGTCACTTGGCATCAGGGAAATACAAATCAAAACCACAATGAGATATCACCTCACACCAGTCAGAATGGCTAAAATCAACAAGTCAGGAAATGACAGATGCTGGCGAGGATGTGGAGAAAGGGGAACCTTCCTACACTGTTGGTGGGAATGCAAGCTGGTGCAACCACTCTGGAAAACAGCATGGAGGTTCCTCAAAATGTTGAAAATAGAACTACCCTATGACCCAGCAATTGCACTACTGGGTATTTACCCTAAAGATACAAACGCAGTGATCCGAAGGGGCACGTGTACCCGAATGTTTATAGCAGCAATGTCCACAATAGCCAAACTATGGAAAGAACCTAGATGTCCATCAACAGATGAATGGATAAAGAAGAGGTGGTATATATACACAATGGAATACTATGCAGCCATCAAAAGAAATGAAATCTTCCCATTTGCGACGACGTGGATGGAACTAGAGGGTATCATGCTTAGTGAAATAAGTCAATCGGAGAAAGACAACTATCATATGATCTCCCTGATATGAGGACATGGAGATGCAACATGGGGGGTTAGGGGAACAGGAGAAGAATAAATGAAACAAGATGGGATTGGGAGGGAGACAAACCATAAATGACTCTTAATCTCACAAAACAAACTGGGGGTTGCTGGGGGGAGGTGGGGTTGGGAGAGGGGGAGGGGGTTATGGACATTGGGGAGGGTATGTGCTATCGTGAGTGCTGTGAAGTGTGTAAACCTGGCAATTCACAGACCTGTACCCCTGGGGATAAAAATACATTATATGTTTATTAAAAAAAAAAAAAAAAGCTTAAACAAGGAACACTGAAACTCAAATCCATAAAATGAAAAAATCTGAGAATAAAGTGAATTGTCTATTCATTTTGTGTATTAAAACAAGTGGCAAAAATTATTATAATAACTCTTTTTCTAAACACGACATCTTTAAATTATTTCTTTTTAACCATTCATATCACTTGTAGTTTTTACCTAGTTGATACAGGGCTTCTAAAATTGTGCTTTTAAAAATGTTTTTCTATGCCCTTTTTCTATTTCCTTCTTACTTTTTTCATTCTGTCTTCATGTATTAATCATGTTTCACAGCTTTATCAAGGCTTAACTGACATGATAAACTACACAAACAGAAATTATACAATCTGCTACATTGTACATACGCATATAATTGTATACATATGTGAAACCAACACCATAATCCAGATGGTGAAAATATTCACCATCCCCAAAGTGTCCTCATGTCTATTTGTAATATCTCCCTTCTCCTCTCTGATCCCATCTCCATCTCCAGGAAAGCACTGATCTGTCTTCAAAATATACTATTTTGCATTTCATAAAATTTTATGTAGATGGAATCAGACAGTATATGTTATCTAGCTACTTTTAGTATAATTCTGTTGAGACTCATTCATGTTGTAGCATGTGTCAATAATTCATTCCTTTTTATAGCTGAGTAGTACTCCATTGTATGGATGGATATACTAGTGTGTTTATCTGATCACTTACTGATGGGCATTTGGGTTGTTTCCACCTTTGGACTATTACAAATGGAGCTACTGTGAGTTTGCATATTCTGCTCCTAGGAACATCATGACCACTTCTAATGACCTTCACTCCTTTGTGTAGATACAGATTTCAATCTGATATCCTCTTCCTTCCAACGGCAGGGCTTCTTACAGTGTGGGTCTGTCTGCTGGTAATGAATTCCTTCAGCTTTTGTATATCTGAAAAAAAATTTTTTTTTTGGCCTTCAGTTTTGAAAGATATTATTTGCTGGATATAGAATTCTAAGTTGACAGCTTTCCATTCACTGCTCCAAAGGTGTTGCCTCATTGTCTTCTCTTGTGCCCTGTTTCTGAAGAGAAATGGGCTGTCATCCTCATCTCTGTTTCTCTGTATGTCTGTTTTTCCTCTGGCTACCTGGTTTTTTTCTTTATTTCTAGTTTTGAGCAATCTTCTTGTAATGTGCCTTTACTTTTTCTTCATTTTCTTGTGCTTGGGGTTCACTGAACATGTTGGATCTGTGGGTTTATTGCTTCCACCAAATTTAGAAAAATCCAACTACTCTTTCTTCAAATATTTTTGCTGTTCCCCCATCTTTTTTTCAGGGACTCCAATGACACCTATGTTAGGCAACTTGAAGTTATCCAAAAGTTCACTGATATTCTTTATCTTTTTCTTTTTGTTATTTTTTCTGTGTCCCATTTTGGATAGTGCCCATAACTATGTGTTCAAACTTAGTAACCTTTCTTCTTCAATATTTAATCTACTGTTGATTTCTTTCCATGTATATTTCATCTCTAAGAGTTCTATTTTATATCTTCTCAAATATATATATATATTTATTTATTTACATCTCTGCTAAAACTTTTAAGTATGCAGAATACAGTAATAACAACTTTTAACATCCTTGTCTGATAATTCTAACATCTTTGTCAGTTTTGGGTTTGTTTTGATGGATTGTGTTTTTCTGCTTCTTGGTATACCTTGTAATATTTGATACCAGATATTATGCAATTTATCCTAGTGCTTGATATTTTTGTATTCTCATAAATATTCTTGGGTTTTGCATTGGGATGCAGCTGAATTACTGGCATCATTTTGATTATTTGGGGTCTTACTTTTTTGATTTGTGAAGAGGGTCTAGAACACTGCTCAATTTGGGGCTAATTATCCCCTGCTACTGGGGATAGACATTTACTGTGTATTCTACTTTATGCCTCATGAATCTTGAGGTTTTCCAGTTAAACTGGTGGGAACACTATTTCTGGCTATGAGTACTGGGTTCTGTTCCCTTTAATCCCTGTGCATAGCTACTTCGCTGGCCTCACACACAGGCATTGATCAGTACTCTGTGGAATATTCAAGGGGGACCAGCTACAGGTCTCTAAGGTTCCTCTGTATGCAGACCTCTCTGCTCTGATGCTGTGTCCTGTGAACTCTAGCTGCCCTGATCTCCCTGGACTCTCAGCTCTTGGCTCCAGCTCAGTCCCTCCTCCACATACTGTGGCCTGCAGACTCCTGAGCTGGGAAAATGATAGGACTCATCTCCCTGTAAACTGTCTCTCAGGGACCACTATCTTTATCTTTTATGGCCAATGCCTTAAAAAAGCCACTGTGTATGTGTGTATATATGTGTGTGTATATATACATATATGATTTTTTTCCCCATTTGTTTTATTTTCTTTCAGGCTGTGCCCTCTTACTCAATCCTGTCCTGAAGCAGAATTCCTCATGTACTAATTTGTAAAGCTTTCATGTTCAGAATTTATCTAACCCTTTCTCTATTGTTGGATACCTAGGATGTGTCTCACTTTTCCTTTTTTGGGTGCATGCATTAGTTTGCAGTTTATTTTCAGATTGGACAGCCACATGGACAGCTGACAACACACTGATATTCAGTCACAGTAGTAGTATTTTTCCTAAGAAGGCACAAACCATTAAGAAAAAATAAAAGGGCTGACTCATGGCCTTAAAGATGGGTGGTAACCACAGAATCTCAAATTCTTATTTGTAAGAATATTTGGGCACAGATATAGCCAAATTAATTATAGGCCTTGGCCTAGAATACATGACTACAACTGTACTGTGCCAGAATACAAATTCTGCCAGGCTCAATTTGCAGTCGTTCACATAGGTTTCTGAAACCTGAACAGGCAGTGAGGACTATTAGGTCCCAAAGAGATGTCTGTGCTCCAATCTGTTGGTGTCCTCTGTGTCTTGTATCTCATGGACTCATGTGCCTAGGACTTCTATCTACATGGTGGCAGGGGAGATAAAGGGTGAAGGGAAAAGATGGCGCCATCATAGCTCCCCAACTCTGGCAACCCGGATGCAGTACCTGGTCCACTGACATTGTATGTGAGACCACGTGAGGCATCTGTACACTGCACTGCCCATAACACCAGCTCAGAGGCCCACAGTCCAATGGGGCCTACGTAGAATGTGCCAGGTCATCCCATAGCCCTCATGAAAAAGACATGGATGATGGTGTATAGCCTGTGGTGTTTAGGGAATGCCCCAGAAGATGCAACTTGTCTATTACTTCCTATAAAGAATCATAGAACAATGATGAGACAAAGCAGAACACTGATATGTGATTTGCTCTCTGGGCTTTGGGAATCATGAAGTTGGTAATCCCCTGTTACAGAGGAGACCTGGAAAGTTCTCCTCTTTACCTCCTGCCTGGTTAGAAACAATTTGCTGGTTGCAAAGGGCAATTTAACAGCACTTTGTTAGGGGTTACAATAAAGCATCAGTATGGGTATTGCTTTTGAAAGTATTGTCTTCTTTGACCTGATATTTAGGTGATTTTGAAGCAAACCATTAAGTACATAGAAACAAAACATCAGATCAAAAGATCAAACTTAAAAAGAATGCCTACAAGATCAAAGCCTCTTGTTCATCCTCTCTTGTTCCAGGAGTGTCTAGCAGAGCGAGAAAACATTTCTTATGAGAAATATTCTTTTCAAAGAAAGATGAGAATCTGACTTTAAGAGAATGGCCAAAGGGTGGAGAGATGATAAAGGGTGGGGAAAAATCAGCAATGGCACTCAGACCAAACCTCTGCGCTACTAGTCCAGACAAGCTGGTGCATCCATCAGATGTATGAACACTCATGAGAGGACAAGGCAGCTGCTGGTGAACTTGCTCAGAAACTTTCCTGTCATCTGAAGGGTCTAGGGTGATTCCATGTGCCCAAGAAATGTGTGTGGCTCTTCTGGTTGCTCTAACCAAGACTGACCCAGCTGCTGCTGCCATCGATCCTCCTGGCAGGGAAGGTGTAGTGAGCTGTCCCCAACCACGCATGGGCTTTGCCATACCGTATTAAGGAAGGGACATCAATGCAGAAAGGACTAAGGACCAGCCCCTTACCCATCCCAGTTCTAGGATTCCACAATGACAGAATATGTACCCGATGAGATGATGGTTGATCCACAAGGGCTGGCTTATTGTCTCAGGGGAGAAAATGAACTAGAGAAGGTGTGTCCCTGAATGGCAGACACCTGCCCAGGGGCTGACCTCAAACTGTGTGGGTTCCAACTCATTGAGTAGATTAATTCTCTCATTCTCCTGTAGTTGTCAGATGACAGGAAATGTGAAACAGGCTCGACACTCTCAACCCAACCCCAACTTAACAAAAGACTCCTTTCCCAGAGCTCTGAGGATTAGTGTTCTGGTCACCTGGACCTTTAAGTCTGCTCTCTGGGGCAGGCCTGTCCCTTCAGATCTCAGATGTGTTCTTCATTTTCCTCAAGACTCAACATTTTAGATGGTCCCTTGTTGCTTGGGACCATCCCAGTCAAAGCTCCAGTCCTTGTACCCATCCCTTGGCTGAAAGGGGAGGTCAAGGCCTAACAACAGGTGACAGTAAAAGAATAAGGGCTCAAGAGAGACCCCCTGAGAGGCAGCTCTCAGAGCTCAAGAGCTCCTTGTCTTTGTTCTTTCTTTCCACAGTACAGGACACAAATGTGACTACATAAAATCACAGTCTGCATGGAAACCAGTATGAATGGAATTAAGAGGTAAACCATAAGCTGGGAAAACAGTTGGGACATGGATCACAGAGGGCTCATTTCCCTGGTAAAGAGCTACAAATCAAGAAGTATAAGATCAGCTGGGAAAACAAAACAAAACAAAAAAACAAAAACAACAAACAAACCGAAAACCTAAAGGGCAAAACATGAAAATATATCTCACAAGAAACTCACATGGTTTTTGGACAGCAAATTGCATTTAATCACACTTAATCCCACTTAATTTGTATTGTAAAATACAAGTTATAGCCAGAGTAAAATATCATCGCCACCTACTGAATGGGAAAGATGAAGCAAGCGAGGAGGAGTGGGAAAGGTGTCTGTGGAGAAAGCCGCTGCTTGTGTAGAGGGGGAGGAGAATGGAAATCGAGCCCTTCCTTGTCCATGCGTACAGCACGTGCGCATGGATATCCGGAAAGCGATAGCACTGGCTGCCTCCGGAGAGTAGAATTTGGAGGTTGGAGAAGAGATCGTTCCCCCTATATTCTCATTATTGATTGAAATTTGAACCAGAGATTGCCTGACAGCTGCACTCATTTTGTCGATATTGAGGGAAAGAAGATGTTTCCCAGGACAGTGTTCTGCTGGGCGTGTCGCTGTGCCACACCAAAAGAGAGGCTCTGCACCTGCAGGCATTGATCTATAACAATTTCCTTTAAGAAGACAACAGACTGGTGCATGGCAGCTTATGAAGCTCTTTCATATATTATCCTCCTGAATCCGTGGCATAAGTCTCTGATGCAGGTAGTATTTTCATCTCTGTTTTTCAGAGGGAGCGAGCGAGGCTGAGAGAGGCCACTTTCTGGAGCCAAAGAGCCAAGTTCCAGAGCCCAGATTTGGCACAAAGTTGTTCTGGTGGTCACCTGAGGTTGCATTTTTGGATCTGCCCAACTCAAAGTTCAGAGGCTATGAAGTTGCCAGAAGCCATGGGGGAAAGCAGACAGGGGAGTGAGGGCAGCTGGAAGGCTGAGGCTGTGATAACTAACAGAGGGTCCACCTGGGTGCAGTCCTGAGGCCTGTCCAGACCTTCAGAAGGAGGAGGCAGGGCTCATGGTAAAGACAGGTAGAGTATCTCCACCAGGGCCCAGGCAACACCTCAGGCTACCACTACAGCCCTGCATGAAGAGAAAGGGAGGCTGCGGCCAGGCAAAACAAGAAGGCTCTGAGAGAATGCTTAGACGTAGCACAGGAGTACAGATTTGGGACCAAAGCTCTTGCCAAATGTGTAGAGTACCATCTTTCTCTTCCATGCTAAGGCCTTCTCTCTCCACTCCATCCCTTCCTGCTTCTTGCCTTCGTCTTAGAGACCTTCCCCCTGCAAATGATGGTTATCCCCAAGGCAGAGGTCAATCCGCTCTGTATCATCTCCCCCAGCTGTACTTCTCCAGGCCTGCATGACCGCTGGGCCCAGAGGCCCAGTCCAGGCCTTTCTCGGTGCCAGGACACTGCAAATCTATCTGATCACTGCTTTTTGTGCGAACCACTCACTGAAGACTGCAGAGGCCCTGCCGAAGGCCCCAGAGCTCCTTGTCGGTGCTCCCTGCGCATCTGAGGGCCTGGTGCGACTCCAAGCGCTCTTGACAGAACCTGGTCAAAATCTCCATAGTGACTGGGAAGATCAGGATGGGGGCTGAATGTAGGGGCAAAAAGGAGGGTACCCAAGAGCAGAGATGAGGAAGGCCACCAAGCAGGTGTGGCTGGGGGTTGACAAAATCTAAGCAAAGGGACAGGGACTTGGTTCTTCTAATATGCAGGAGGAAAGAAAGTTGTTCCTGTTTAACTTGGTGGAAGGAAGGAAAATAAGACTGAGCAGCTGAGTAGGATATAGTTTCCTGCTGGCTCAAGAACTGAGATGATGTGAAGAGAAAAACAAGGCAGCTTCCTCTTTCTGCCCCTGGGATACGGGTTTCAGCTGTGAGTGGAATATGATGCTTATCTTTATATTGCTTTTTCTTGGTCCAAAACTCAGAAACAAAATAAGATCAAATGGGGGCCCTGTGGGTTGAAATCTGGTTGCGTAATTTAGCTCTGCAAAGGACAGGATATGGAGCTGTGACTGACGGAGGACACATTCTAGCTTCTCCTTTCACCCCGGAAACACTGAAACTCTCCAGGGGTTTGAGCCCTCTTCAAATGTTGTCTGGCTAGAGATATGGGTCTGTGGAAGCAGCACTCTTCTCTCAACCAACTCCCCACAATTAAGAGCCTCAAATCCACCTAGGATGACAACATTCGCCAGAGTCCAAATATAGGAACTAGAGTCATTCTGGAAAGTACTACACTGAGGTTAATATCATGTGTGTTCATAACATTTAGTTTAGTGAATCTTATTACTGCCCAGGGCTGCACATTTGAAGACAGAGTCTACATAGCTGGTTTTTTTTTTGTTTGTTTTTTTTTGTTTTTTTTTTTTTCTCATTTTATTTATTTTTTCAGCGTAACAGTATTCATTCTTTTTGCACAACACCCAGTGCTCCATGCAAAACGTGCCCTCTCCATTACCCACCACCTGTTCCCCCAACCTCCCACCCCTGACCCTTCAAAACCCTCAGGTTGTTTTTCAGAGTCCATAGTCTCTTATGGTTCGCTTCCCCTCCCCAATGTCCATAGCCCGCTCCCCCTCCCCCAATCCCACCTCCCCGCAGCAACCCCCAGTTTGTTTTGTGAGATTAAGAGTCATTTATGGTTTGTCTAGCTGGTTTTTTTTTTAAACTAGAGCTGAAACTTCTTTTAGATCTTGATCCCATGAGCCAGTGTGTAAATGTAAGGTGACTGTGTTAAGTGTCTTCAGAGTTGCTTCTAGATCTTTTTGAATCTAAGGTGGGTGTGAGCAGACCCAAAGGGATCAAAGTGATTTCTTCAATGAGGAGAATTATCCTAAAATTGTATCCTACTTTCCTTTGTATACAGTTTTATGGGAAAACTAAACTTTAAGTAATTTCACAAATAAACAAAAAATGAAATATAGCATGTAGTGGACATCTCTGTGGCCCTGGAAATTCCATCTCCCACTTCTTTGCTTCTTAACTGAAGCCCAATTTTATTTCGGTAAGTACTTATCCATGTGGCTTGCTTCACCCAAGTCCCAGAAGTCATTTCCAACTAGTCTGATCCAATCCTGGTAAACAGAATCCCAGCCAAGGCATTGACCTGAAGCTGGTGACGGAGACTTTATGGGAAGTCTGCTGGGAGTTTCCTGGGAAGGCTTCCCTCTCCAAGACCTGGGCAGGACCTGGAGGCCCTTTGGAGGGTCTGTCTTGGTGTGATGTCTGGGATTGCCCTCCATGGCCTGCCACAGTCCAAGAAAGCAGCTCATGTAAGGAAGAGGGCAATTTGAGAATGAGGAGTAGGCAGAGACTTGGGATCTCCTGTACTGGATTCCCTTCTAGGAGATGTAGCATGATTACTCTCTGCTTAAACCAGGTGGACTCTGTAATTTGCTGATGACGTAAGTGGTAACTAATACATGACCCTAAGCATGATTAGAGACCCTTATTCTACCCCAGGGTATAAGCAGCGAGAGACCTGCCAAAGCCAACATGGTCATGCCCAGTGGCCATGCTTACTCAGAGAAGAAACCCTCCTGGAAGTAATTTTTTGAATGGCCAGTTTCCAACCTAGTCTTGATGTGTGATGGTCAAAACCTAGTCTTGATGTGTGATGATTAAAGAGGGCAAACATATGAGTCCCTCTTTGTTCCTATTCACAACAGAGCAGGCACTCCCACCCAGCTGTCAGGGATGCACAGCACCAAGAACAGTGTGGATGAGGAGGGAGCTCCATTGAAAGAGCTGTTGGGGGAGCATCTAAAGCAGCTGGGCAACTCCTGAGGCTTTCTAGTTTTTTCTATTGTAGCTGCATCTCCCATACATTTAAAATTTTTTAGTTAACCTATTTAAGTTGTTCTATTATGGCTGTTGTTACAGCAATTATATGCCACATAGTTAAGATGTTCCTAATTTCGGGATATCACATTAACATCTGAGTGCACTGAATATTTTAAAATCATGGATACTACTTACTAAGCTTATGGTTCCAGGTAGGAGAGGGAAAAGACATAGTACATGAACATGACTGAAAGAAATTATTAAATCTCTGCAGGGGACTCCATCCTCTGAATTCTTTTTTTTTCTAAAGATTTTTTTTTATTTGTTAGAGAGAGTACATACAAGCAGGCAGAGAGGCAGGCAAGAGGAGGAAGCAGGCTCCCTGCTGCGCAAGGAGCCCGATGTGGGACTCCATCCCAGGATCCCAGGATCATGACCTGAGCCGAAGGCAGCGGCTTAACCCACTGCGCCATCCAGGCGTCCCAATCCTCTGAATTCTTAATTAGATTTTACAGTCACCTGGACCCAACACCTACTAAAGATAATCATAAATACTGTCACAAAACTCCCTCAGAAATTTAGCATTACTGAAAACACCCACAAAATATAAGGTGAGTTGAATATGATTTTGGCTCCTGGACCCAAACATTTTATGCTGACGGGAACTTTCATGGAATGAAAGCCTGAGCAGTATCCTCTGAGATCCCACAGAACCTCAGTCTGAAGGTGGCTGCAGGGTCCCAGGTTGACAGAGCAGGAGGAATCCCACCTCTCCTCCTTGTGCAGAGGAACCGACAGCTCAGGGCTAGGGGTGGAAGTCCAAGGAAGGGAGCGAGTCAGTCTAGCCAGAAACTGGACCAAGGCTTCTCCATTAGTGCAACCTTATTTTGGTGTAAGATCTGATAAGGTCTCGGCCGTACGACGTCCCAGGGATGATGATGATGGCAATGCCAATGATGACGAAGACAGCTAAGTTCACGGAGGATTTATGAAGGGCCATCGCTTTGCATGGATTCACTCATTTCATCCTACAACAACTGGACAAGGAAGGTACTGTTGCTACCTCCACTTAAGGTGGAGAAATCGAGACAGAGGTTTAAGTGCCTTTCACCCAGCCAGAGAGTAGAGGAGCTGGGATTTGAACCCTCCCAGTCAGGCTTCAAAGGCTCTGCTCTTCCTCTTTAGGTTATAGTGCTTCCCTTCTAGGCTTCTGTCATCTTCAGCTGGCTCCCACTCCTCAGTGAGCCCTTTCTTGCTGTGGTGCTCTCAGTGACCTGTGGGCTTGCATTGGGAAGGGGTTTAGGGACCCTAGGTGTTGAGTGACTGAAGGGCAGCATTACAAAGCATATTCCAGGTCCTGCTGAAACAGGCTTTCTGGGTCACGCTAACAAGCTTGTATATTATTCTGTCAGTAGAAGAAATCATGAGAGGTTTTTATAGGAAAGGAAGTGATCAGATTTGTTTTATAAGGATAATGTGACTTCAGGACAAATATGAACAGGGACAGTGATGTCAGAAGTCCCCCCACTTTCCAAACACATTGAAATGCCAGGCAGCACACAACCCAAATGACAAGGAAACCCACTTGAATTGGCCTGAAAGAAAGGGACCCCCAGAGAGTAGTGGACAGCAAGGCAGGAAGCCAAAGCCTCTGGGGATCTTTTTTTCTTTTTTAAGATTTTATTTATTTATTTAAGAGTGAGAGACAGAGGTAGCAAGAGAGCACAAGCTGGGAGAGAGGGAGAAGCAGGCGAGGGGCTGATCCTCAGACTTCAGGATCATGACCTGAGCCAAAGACAGACAACTGACTGAGCCACCCAGGCATCCCAGCCTCTGGGGACCTTGACCAGGTCATCACGGGGCCAGACTGTAGCACCAGCCTGCTGCATGCTGGAGGCCACAGGCCCCAGACTTGCCAAACCAGGGCTGAGCTTCCCAGCTGAAGCTGGGAGTCAGGAAGGCCAGTCCTGCCTGTGATGTGGGCATGGGAAACTGTCCACCAGCTGGGGACCACATGCAGAGGCTGCCATCTCTTAGAGCCACTGATGGAAAAAGAATTATCAGTGAGACATCCGAGGCCTTTAGTGAGGGGTGACATTTGTGCCAAGGCCTACACTAGAGAGGCGGTGGCCACACAAGGAGCCTGAGGAAGGGCAGAGCATGGTGAGCAGAGGGAACTCCAAGCCTAATAACTGGAAAGCAAGGGGCCTGAGCCCAGGCCCTCTGTCCCTGTGGCTGGAAGTCATTGGAGGGAGGGGAAGGGGCTAGGCTGCCTATGACTTTTCAGACCTCTGCAAACAGAGCCCCAGGGGCTGTGATGTACCCGTCCTGGGCCAGGAATGTGTTCTCTCCTTTCATGTGCCCCATCTGAGCCCATCCACCCTTCAGAGACCCAATGTCTCCTGAAAATTTTCTCCCTCCCATGGCCTCTCAGAGTGCCTGCTGTGCTTATGGTTAGTACTTATGCTATTTAATTTTCCTGTACAGAAGCTTTGTGAGCCTGGATTCTTTCTGGAACCCCCAACTCCTGCCTCTCCGCAGTCATTGCTGCCAGGCACATGCAGGGGGTGAGGCGGGGCGGGAGGGGGGGGTTCTTCCTGCTACAAACATTTGGAAAACAGAACGGAGGGAGTGCCCGGCTTTTTTGAGACTGATGTCACACGCACGAAGGCCACAGGGAGGTTTTCAGCATTTTGCAATGCAAAGAAGAAGACAAAAGGATGCTGACCATGAACGCTGTTTAGAGAATTGGCACTCTTCTTCCTCGAAACATAGACCTAATCTGAAGGGTCTCAACCCTTAGCACATGTCACAATCACCTTTACAGCTATGAAACACAGAGATTTCCAGGCCCTTCTAGACCCAGCAAGTCAGAATCCTCAGGGGCTGGGGGCAAGCACTCTTTTAAAGTTCCACAGGTTAAGAGCCATTGAAATCAACTGAAGCCAAAGAAAAACTCCCACTATTAATGGATTTGATTTGTTTTTTCCAATGGAACACAGTGATGCTTTCCAAAGCAAATGGCCTTGCCCACCCCAGCCTCTCTCTCAGTAAGAGGCTAAGGATGAGGAGGCTGTCAGCAGTCCTCAGATGGGCTGACACACTCTCATATTGCAGAAGAGCATACAACATCAGCTCAGGGTCCCAGGTGACAAAGGAAATGAATGATGGCCTCCTGCCCAGTGATGTTACTTTTTGCACCTATAGGTTAAATGTCTAACACAAATCAACACATCCGTGGTCAACAGCTGATGAGGCAGCCACGTTGCCTTATGAGTTTACAGTAGATGAAAAGCTGCCTATCTCCACTGAAGAGACTGCATCTATCATTGGACTCTGCTAATGAGTGGGAGAATCAGACACCCAAGTCATATCATATACCACACGCAGTAACTGACATTCAGTTCAAAATGCACTAGAAAGAAAATATTTAGCTTACAAGGCTAATGCACAATCTCCAACCAGAAAGCTATCAAAATACTTTTAAAAATTGGCATTTGGTCTTCCTGATGATAAATTATTTTGGGTTTTCTGTCAATGAGGAGAGAGAACACCAGGATTAAACAGACAAAAGCACTGGCTTCTCCTAAGAGTTTAAGGCTCACAATTCAATCCCATATCAGTCAGTCCCCAAAATGACATGTAACTTCAATACTATGCCGTTATTATCTGTGGGCTCATGGGTTTTTTATTAAATTTTTAAAAATTTTTGGGGGGAGGAGTCAAGATGGCGGAGAAGTAGCAGCCTGAGACTACATCAGGTAGCAGGAGATCAGCTCGATAGCTTATCTAAACATTGCAAACTCCTACAAATCCAACGGGAGAGTGAAGAGAAGAAGAACAGCAACTCTAGAAACAGAAAATCAACCACTTTCTGAAAGGTAGGACTGGCGGAGAAGTGAATCTAAAACAACGGGAAGATAGACCGCGGGGGGAGGGGCCGGCTCCCGGCAAGCGGCGGAGGAACGGAGCACAAAATCAGGACTTTTAAAAGTCTGTTCCACTGAGGGACATTGCTCCAGGGGCTAAACCGGGGTGAAGCCCACGCGGGGCCAGCGTGGCCCCAGGCCCCGCAGGGTCACAGAAGGATCGGGGGTGTCGGAGTGTCGGAGAGCTTGCAGGTATTAGAACGGAGAAGCCGGCTGGAGAGACAGAGCCGAGGACTAAACTCTCAGCTCGGGGTTACCTTGAACTGGTCGCGGGCTGGGTGAGCTCGGAGCGCGGCTAGAGGCTGGGGATACGGGAGTGATTGGATGCTGTCCTCTGGGGGCGCACTGAGGAGTGGGGCCCCAGGCTCTCGGCTCCTCCGGGCTGGAGACTGGGAGGCCGCCATTTTCATTCCCGTCCTCCGGAACTCTACGGAAAGCGTTCAGGGAACAGAAGCTCCCAAAAGTGAACCCGAGCCGATTACTTAGTCCGGCCGCCGGTAAGGGCGGTGCAATCCCGCCTCGGGCAAAGACACTTGAGAGTCACTACAACAGGCCCCTCCCCCAGAAGATCAACAAAATATCCAGCCAGGACGAAGTTCATCTATCAAGGAGAAAGCAGATTCAATTCCTAAGACAGCAGAGCAATTCCAGAGGAGGAGAAAGCAAAGCACGGAACTCATGGCTTTCTCCCCATGATTCTTTAGTCTTGCGGCTACTTCAATTTTTTTTTCTTTTTTCAATTTTTTTTTTCTTTTTTCTTCTTCTGCTAAATTTTTTTTAAACTTTTACCCTTTTCTTTTTTAACATTTTTTGACTAGTTCATCTAAATATATATATTTTTTTCTTTTTTATATTTTTTATTTGTTTTATTTTTTAAATTTTTTTCTTTCTTTTTTTTTTTTTTTTTTTTCAGAAGCTGTTTTTATCCCCTTTCTCCCCCCCACAATTTGGGGTCTCTTCTGATTTGGTTACAGCGCATTTTTCCGGGGTCTTTGCCACCCTTTTAGTAGTTTATTTGCTCCTTCATATTCTCTTATCTGGACAAAATGACAAGGCGGAAAAAATCACCACAAACAAAAGAACAAGAGACAGTACCGAAGGCTAGGGACCTAATCAACACAGACATTGGTACTATGTCAGATCAAGAGTTCAGAATGACGATTCTGAACATTCTAGCCGGGCTCGAAAAAGGCATGGAAGATATTAGAGAAATCCTCTCTGGAGATATTAAAGCCATTTCTGGAGAAATTAAAGAACTAAAATCTAACCAAGTTGAAATCAAAAAAGCTATTAATGAGGTGCAATCAAAAATGGAGGCTCTTACTGCTAGGATAAATGA
Source organism: Meles meles (assembly GCF_922984935.1). NCBI lineage: Eukaryota > Metazoa > Chordata > Mammalia > Carnivora > Mustelidae > Meles > Meles meles. The sequence continues at coordinate 28,853,183 of NC_060069.1, read as the reverse complement.
GGCAGAAGAAAGAATTAGTGATATAGAAGACCAAATGACAGAGAATAAGGAAGCCGAGCAAAAGAGGGACAAACAGCTACTGGACCATTAGGGGAGAATTCGAGAGATAAGTGACACCATAAGACGAAACAACATTAGAATAATTGGGATTCCAGAAGAAGAAGAAACAGAGAGGGGAGCAGAAGGTCTATTGGAGAGAATCATTGGAGAGAATTTCCCTAATATGGCAAAGGGAACAAGCATCAAAATCCAGGAGATGCAGAGAACCCCCCTCAAAGTCAACAAGAATAGGTCCACACCCCGTCACCTAATAGTAAAATTTACAAGTCTTAGTGACAAAGAGAAAATCCTGAAAGCAGCCCGAGAAAAGAAGTCTGTAACATACAATGGTAAAAATATTAGATTGGCGGCAGACTTATCCACAGAGACCTGGCAGGCCAGAAAGAGCTGGCATGATATATTCAGAGCACTCAACGAGAAAAACATGCAGCCAAGAATACTCTATCCAGCTAGGCTATCATTGAAAATAGAAGGAGAGATCAAAAGCTTCCAGGACAAACAAAAACTGAAAGAATTTGCAAACACCAAACCAGCTCTACAGGAAATATTGAAAGGGGTCCTCTAAGCCAAGAGAGAGCCTAAAAGTAGTAGATCAGAAAGGTACAGAGACAATATACAGTAACAGTCACCTTACAGGCTAATAATGGCACTAAATTCATATCTCTCAATAGTTACCCTGAATGTTAATGGGCTAAATGCCCCAATCAAAAGACACAGGGTATCAGAATGGATAAAAAAACAAAACCCATCAGTATGTTGCCTACAAGAAACTCATTTTAGACGCGAAGACACCTCCAGATTTAAAGTGAGGGGGTGGAAAACAATTTACCATGGTAATGGGCACCAGAAGAAAGCTGGGGTGGCAATCCTTATATCAGATCAATTAGATTTTAAGCCAAAGACTATAATAAGAGATGAGGAAGGACACTATATCCTACTCAAAGGGTCTGTCCAACAAGAAGATCTAACAATTTTAAATATCTATGCCCCTAACGTGGGAGCAGCCAACTATATCAACCAATTAATAACAAAATCAAAGAAACACATCAATAATAATACAATAATAGTAGGGGACTTTAACACTCCCCTCACTGAAATGGACAGATCATCCAAGCAAAAGATCAACAAGGAAATAAAGGCCTTAAATGACACACTGGACCAGATGGACATCACAGATCTATTCAGAACATTTCATCCCAAAGCAACAGAATACACATTCTTCTCTAGTGCACATGGAACCTTCTCCAGAATAGATCACATCCTGGGTCACAAATCAGGTCTCAACCGGTATCAAAAGATTAGGATTATTCCCTGCATATTTTCAGACCACAATGCTCTGAAGCTAGAACTCAATCACAAGAGGAAAGCTGGAAAGAACCCAAATACATGGAGAATAAACAGCATCCTTCTAAAGAATGAATGGGTTAACCAGGAAATTAAAGAAGAATTGAAAAAATTCATGGAAACAAATGGTAATGAAAACACAACAGTTCAAAATCTGTGGGACACAGCAAAGGCAGTCCTGAGAGGAAAATATATAGCGGTACAAGCCTTTCTCAAGAAACAAGAAAGGTCTCAAGTACACAACCTAACCCTACACGTAAAGGAGCTGGAGAAAGAACAAGAAAGAAACCCTAAACCCAGCAGGAGAAGAGAAATCATAAAGATCAGAGCAGAAATCAATGAAATAGAAACCAAAAAAACAATAGAAAAAATCAATGAAACTAGGAGCTGGTTCTTTGAAAGAATCAATAAGATTGATAAATCCCTGGCCAGACTCATCAAAAAGAAAAGAGAAAGGACCCAAATCAATAAAATCATGAATGAAAGAGGAGAGATCACAACTAACACCAAAGAAATACAGACAATTAGAAGAACATACTATGAGCAACTCTACGCCAACAAATTGGACAATCTGGAAGAAATGGATGCATTCCTAGAGACATATAAACTACCACAACTGAACCAGGAAGAAATAGAAAACCTGAACAGGCCCATAACCAGTAAGGAGATTGAAACAGTCATCAAAAATCTCCAAACAAACAAAAGCCCAGGGCCAGACGGCTTCCCAGGGGAATTCTACCAAACATTTAAAGAAGAACTAATTCCTATTCTCTTGAAACTGTTCCAAAAAATAGAAATGGAAGGAAAACTTCCAAACTCATTTTATGAGGCCAGCATCACCTTGATCCCAAAACCAGACAAGGATCCCACCAAAAAAGAGAACTACAGACCAATATCCTTGATGAACACAGATGCAAAAATTCTCGCCAAAATACTAGCCAATAGGATTCAACAGTACATTAAAAGGATTATTCACCACGATCAAGTGGGATTTATTCCAGGGCTGCAGGGTTGGTTCAACATCCGCAAATCAATCAATGTGATAGAACACATGAATAAAAGAAAGAACAAGAACCATATGATACTCTCAATAGATGCTGAAAAAGCATTTGACAAAGTACAGCATCCCTTCCTGATCAAAACTCTTCAAAGTGTAGGGATAGAGGGCACATACCTCAATATTATCAAAGCCATCTATGAAAAACCCACCGCAAATATCATTCTCAATGGAGAAAAACTGAAAGCTTTTCCGTTAAGGTCAGGAACACGGCAGGGATGTCCATTATCACCACTGCTATTCAACATAGTACTAGAAGTCCTAGCCTCAGCAATCAGACAACAAAAAGAAATTAAAGGCATCCAAATTGGTAAAGAAGAAGTCAAACTATCACTCTTCGCAGATGATATGATACTATATATGGAAAACCCAAAAGACTCCACTCCAAAACTGCTAGAACTTGTCCAGGAATTCAGTAAAGTGTCAGGATATAAAATCAATGCACAGAAATCAGTTGCATTTCTGTACACCAACAACAAGACTGAAGAAAGAGAAATTAAGGAGTCAATCCCATTTACAATTGTACCCAAAACTATAAGATACCTAGGAATAAACCTAACCAAAGAGACTAAGAATCTATACACAGAAAATTATAAAGTACTCATGAAAGAAATTGAGGAAGACACAAAAAAATGGAAAAATGTTCCATGCTCCTGGATTGGAAGAATAAATATTGTGAAAATGTCTATGCTACCTAAAGCAATCTACACATTTAATGCAATCCCTATCAAAATCCCATCCATTTTTTTTCAAAGAAATGGAACAAATAATCCTCAAATTTATATGGAACCAGAAAAGACCTCGAATAGCCAAAGGAATATTGAAGAACAAAGCCAAAGTTGGTGGCATCACAATTCCGGACTTCAAGCTCTATTACAAAGCTGTCATCATCAAGACAGCATGGTACTGGCACAAAAACAGACACATAGATCAGTGGAACAGAATAGAGAGCCCAGAAATCGACCCTCAACTCTATGGTCAACTCATCTTCGACAAAGCAGGAAAGAATGTCCAATGGAAAAAAGACAGCCTCTTCAATAAATGGTGCTGGGAAAATTGGACAGCCACATGCAGAAAAATGAAATTGGACCACTTCCTTACACCACACACGAAAATAGACTCCAAATGGATGAAGGACCTCAATGTGAGAAAGGAATCCATCAAAATCCTTGAGGAGAATGCAGCCAGCAACCTCTTCGACCTCAGCCGGAGCAACATCTTCCTAGGAACAACGGCAAAGGCAAGGGAAGCAAGGGCAAAAATGAACTATTGGGATTTCATCAAGATCAAAAGCTTTTGCACAGCAAAGGAAACAGTTCACAAAACCAAAAGACAACTGACAGAATGGGAGAAGATATTTGCAAACGACACATCAGATAAAGGGCTAGTATCCAAAATCTATAAGGAACTTAGCAAACTCAACACCCAAAGAACAAACAATCCAATCAAGAAATGGGCAGAGGACATGAACAGACATTTCTGCAAAGAAGACATCCAGATGGCCAACAGACACATGAAAAAGTGCTCCACATCACTCGGCATCAGGGAAATACAAATCAAAACCACAATGAGATATCACCTCACACCAGTCAGAATGGCTAAAATTAACAAGTCAGGAAATGACAGATGCTGGCGAGGATGTGGAGAAAGGGGAACCCTCCTCCACTGTTGGTGGGAATGCAAGCTGGTGCAACCACTCTGGAAAACAGCATGGAGGTTCCTCAAAATGTTGAAAATAGAACTACCCTGTGACCCAGCAATTGCACTACTGGGTATTTACCCTAAAGATAAAAACATAGTGATCCGAAGGGGCACGTGTACCCGAATGTTTATAGCAGCAATGTCTACAATAGCCAGACTATGGAAAGAACCTAGATGTCCATCAACAGATGAATGGATAAAGAAGATGTGGTATATATATATACAATGGAATACTATGCAGCCATCAAAAGAAATGAAATCATGCCATTTGCGACGACGTGGATGGAACTAGAGCGTATCATGCTTAGTGAAATAAGTCAATCGGAGAAAGACAACTATCATATGATCTCCCTGATATGAGGACATGGAGAAGCAACATGGGGGGGTAGGGGGATAGGAGAAGAGTAAATGAAACAAGATGGGATTGGGAGGGAGACAAACCATAAATGACTCTTAATCTCACAAAACAAACTGGGGGTTGCTGGGGGGAGGTGGGATTGGGAGAGGGGGAGCGGGCTATGGACATTGGGGAGGGGAGGCGAACCATAAGAGACTATGGACTCTGAAAAACAACCTGAGGGTTTTGAAGGGTCAGGGGTGGGAGGTTGGGGCAACCTGAGGGTTTTGAAGGGTCAGGGGTGGGAGGTTGGGGGAACAGGTGGTGGGTAATGGGGAGGGCACGTTTTGCATGGAGCACTGGGTGTTGTGCAAAAAGAATGAATACTGTTACACTGAAAAAATAAATAAAATGAAAAAAAAAAAGAAAGAAAAAGACTGTACCACTTTGGTAGTGTTTGCTTTTTGTAATATAGATATGTATGTAATAGTGCTTGGCACAAGGTCGACAATCACTAGTTCATTGGTGACTGAATGAGTGAATAAACAAACACATTAATGAGGTTAAAAAAAATTTTAAAAATTTTTATAAACATATAATGTATTTTTATCTGAAGGGGTACAGCTCTGTGAATCACCAGGTTTACACACTTCACAGCACTCACCATACCACATACCCTCCCCAATGTCCATAACACCACCACCTTCTCCCTACTCCCAAACCCCCAGCAACCTTCAGTTTGTTTTGTGAGATTAAGAGTCAGTTTTGGTTTGTCTCCCTCCCGATCCCATCTTGTTTCATTTATTCTTTTTCTACCCCCCAAACCTCCCATGTTGCATCTCCACTTCCTCATATCAGGGAGATCATATGATAGTTGTCTTTCTCCAATTGACTTATTTCGCTAAGCGTAATACCTTCTAGTTTCATCCACATCGACGCAAATGGCAAGATTTCATTTCTTTTGATGGCTACATAGTATTCCATTGGATATATATATACCACATCTTCTTTATCCATTCACCTGTTGATGGACATCTAGGTTCTTTCCATAGTTTGGCTATTGTAGACATTGCTGCTATAAACATTTGGGTACATGTGCCTTTCTGGATCACGACATTTGTATCTTTAGGGTAAACACCCAGTACTGCAATTGCTGGGTTATAGGGTAGCTCTACTTTCAACTTTTTGAGGAACTTCCATGCTGTCTTCCAGAGTGGTTGCACTAGCTTGCATTCCCACCAACAGTGTAGGAGGGTTCCCCTTTCTCCTCATCCTTGCCAGCATCTGTCATTTCCTGACTTGTTAATCTTAGACATTCTGACTGGTGTGAGGTGGTATCTTATTGTGGTTTTGATTTGTATTTCCCTGATGCCGAGTGATGTGGAGCATTTTTTCATGTGTCTGTTGGCCATCTGGATGTCTTCTCTGCAGAAATGTCTGTTTATGTCCTCTGCCCATTTCTCGGTTGGATTATTTGATCTTTGGGTATTGAGTCTGACAAATTCTTTACAGATTTTGGATACTAGCCCTTTATCTGATATGTCGTTTGCAAATGTCTTCTCCCATTCTGTCAGTTGTCTTTTGGTTTTGTTAACTGTTTCCTTTGCTGTGCAAAAGCTTTTGATCTTGATGAAATCCCAATAGTTCATTTTTGCCCTTGCTTTCCTTGTCTTTGACAATGTTCCTAGGAAGAAGTTGTTGCAGCTGAGGTTGAAGAGGTTGCTGACTGTGTTCTCCTCAAGTATTTTGATGGATTCCTTTCCTACATTGAGGTCTTTCATCCAGTTTGAGTCTATTTTCGTGTGCAGTGTAAGGAAATGGTCCAGTTTCATTTTTCTGCATGTGGCTGTCCAATTTTCTCAGCACCAATTACTGAAGAGGCTGTCTTTTTTCCATTGGACATTCTTTCCTGCTTTGTCGAAGATGAGTTGACCATAGAGTTGAGGGTCTATTTCTGGGCTCTCTATTCTGTTCCATTGATCTATGTGTCTGTTTTTGTGCCAGTACCATGCTGTCTTGATGATGACAGCTTTGTAATAGAGCTTGAAGTCCGGAATTGTGATGCCACCAACTTTGGCTTTCTTTTTCAATATTCCTTTGGCTATTCGAGGTCTTTTCTGGTTCCATATAAATTTTAGGATTATTTGTTCCACTTCTTTGAAAAAAATGGATGGGATTTTGATAGGGATTGCATTAAATGTGTAGATTGCTTTAGGTAGCATAGACATTTTCACAATATTTATTCTTCTAATCCAGGAGCAAGGAACATTTTTCCATTTCTTCGTGTCTTCCTTAATTTCTTTCAGGAGTACTTTATAGTTTTCTGAGTATAGATTCTTTGCCTCTTTGGTTAGGTTTATTCCTAGGTATCTTACGGTTTTGGGTGCCATTGTAAATGGGTCTGACTCCTTAATTTCTCTTTCTTCTGTCTTGTTGTTGGTGTAAAGAAATGCAACTGATTTCTGTGCATTGATTTTATATCCTGACACTTTACTGAATTCCTGTACAAGTTCTAGCAGTTTTGGAGTGGAGTCTTTTGGGTTTTCCACATATAGTATCATATCATGTGCAAAGAGTGAGAGTTTGACTTCTTCTTTGCCGATTTGGATGCCTTTATTTTGTTGTTGTTGTTGTTGTCTGATTGCTGAGGCTAGGACTTCTAGTACTATGTTGAATAGCAGTGGTGATAATGGACATCCCTGCCGTGTTCCTGACCTTAACGGAAAAGCTTTCAGTTTTTCTCCATTGAGAATGATATTTGTGGTGGGTTTTTCATAGATGGATTTGATAATACTGAGGTATGTGCCCTCTATCCCTACACTTTGAAGAGTTTTGATCAGGAAGGGATGCTGTACTTTGTCAAATGCTTTTTCAGCATCTATTGAGAGTATCATATGGTTCTTGTTCTTTTATTAATGTGTTCTATCACATTGATTGATTTGCGGATGTCGAACCAACCCTGCAGCCCTGGAATAAATCCCACTTGGTCATGGTGAATAATCCTTTTAATGTACTGTTGAATCCTATTGGCTAGTATTTTGGTGAGAATTTTCGCATCTGTGTTCATCAAGGATATTGGTCTCTTTTTTGTAGTTCTGTAGTTCTCTTTTTTGATGGGATCCTTGTCTGGTGTTGGGATCAAGGTGATACTGGCCTCATATAATGAGTTTGGAAGTTTTCCTTCTGTTTCTATTTTTTGGAACAGTTTCAAGAGAATAGGAATTAGTTCTTCTTTAAATGTTTGGTAGAATTCCCCTGGGAAGCTGTCTGGCCCTGGGCTTTTGTTTGTTTGGAGATTTTTGATGACTTTTTCAATCTTCTTACTGGTTATGGGTCTGTTCAGGTTTTCTATTTCTTCCTGGTTCAGTTGTGGTAGTTTATATGTCTCTAGGAATGCATCCATTTCTTCCAGATTGTCCAATTTGTTGGCGTAGAGTTGCTCATAGTATGTTCTTATAATTGTCTGTATTTCTTTGGTGTTGGTTGTGATCTCTCCCCTTACATTCATGATTTTATTTATTTGGGTCCTTTCTCTTTTCTTTTGGATAAGTCTGGCCAGAGATTTATCAATCTTATTAATTCTTTCAAAGAACCAGCTCCTAGTTTCGTTGATTTGTTCTATTGTTTTTTTGGTTTCTATTTCATTGATTTCTGCTCTGATCTTTATGATTTCTCTTCTCCTGTTGGGTTGAGGGTTTCTTTCTTGTTCTTTCTCCAGCTCCTTTACGTGTAGGGTTAGGTTGTGTATTGGAGACCTTTCTTGTTTCTTGAGAAAGGCTTGTACTCTTATATATTTTCCTCTCAGGACTGCCTTTGTTGTGTCCCACAGATTTTGAATCGTTGTATTTTCATTATCATTTGTTTCCATGAATTTTTTCAATTCTTCTTTAATTTCCTGGTTGACCCATTCATTCTTTGAAGGATGCTGTTTATTCTCCATGTATTTGGGTTCTTTCCAGCTTTCCTCTTGTGATTGAGTTCTAGCTTCAGAGCATTGTGGTCTGAAAATATGCAGGGAATGATCCCAATCTTTTGATACCGGTTGAGACCTGATTTAGGACCCAGGATGTGATCTATTCTGAAGAATGTTCCATGTGCACTAGAGAAGAATGTGTATTCTGTTGCTTTCGGATGAAATATTCTGAACATATCTGTGATGTCCATCTGGTCCAGTGTGTCATTTAAGGCTTTATTTCCTTGTTGGTCTTTTGCTTGGATGATCTGTCCATTTTAGTGAGGGGAGTGTTAAAGTCCCCTACTATTATTGTATTATTGTTGATGTGTTTCTTTGATTTTGTTATTAATTGGTTTATATAGTTGGCTGCTCCCATGTTAGGGGCATAGATATTTAAAATTATTAGATCTTCTAGTTGGACAGACACTTTGTATGATATAGTGTCCTTCCTCATCTCTTATTATAGTCTTTGGCTTAAAATCTAACTGATTGGACATAAGAATTGCCACCCCAGCTTTCTTCTGGTGTCCATTAGCATGGTAAATTGTTTTCTACACCCTCACTTTAAATCTGGAGGCGTCTCCGGGTCTAAAATGAGTTTCTTGTAGACAGCATATTGATGGGTTTTGGTTGTTTATCCATTCTGATACCCTGTGACTTTTGATTGGGGCATTTAGCCCATTAACATTCAGGGTAACTATTGAGAGATATGAATTTAGTGCCATTTTATTGCCTGTAAGGTGACTGTTACTGTATATTGTCTCTGTTCCTTTCTGATCTACTTTTAGGCTCTCTCTTTGCTTAGAGGACCGCTTTCAATACTTCCTATAGAGCTGGTTTGGTGTTTGCAAATTCTTTCAGTTTTTGTCCTGAAAGCTTTTTATCTCTCCTTCTATTTCCAATGATACCCTAGCTGGATATAGTATTCCTGGTTGCATGTTTTTCTTGTTTAGTGCTCTGAATATATCATGCCAGTTCTTTCTGGCCTGCCAGGTCTCTGTGGATAACTCTGCTGCCAATCTTATATTTTTACCATTGTATGTTACAGACTTCTTTTCCCAGGCTGCTCTCAGGATTTTCTCTTTGTTGCTAAGACTTGTAAATCTTACTATTAGGTAACAGGATGTGGACCTATTCTTATTGATCTTGAGGGGGGTTCTCTGCACCTCCTGGATTTTGATGCTTGTTCCCTTTGCCATATTAGGGAAATTATCTACAATAATTCTCTCCAATGTACCTTCAGCTCCCCTCTCTCTTCCTTCTTCTTCTGGAATCCCAATTATTCTAATGTTGTTTCATCTTATGGTGTCACTTATCTCTTGAATTCTCCCCTTGTGGTCCAGTATTTGTTTGTCTCTCTTTTGCTCAGCTTCTTTATTTTCTGTCATTTGGTCTTCTATGTTACTAATTCTTTCTTCTGCCTCATTTATCCTAGCAGTGAGAGCATCCATTTTTTATTGTACCTCACTAATAGCTTTTTTTTATTTCAACTTGGTTAGATTTTAGTTCTTTTATTCCTCCTGAAAGGGCTTTTATCTCTCCAGAGAGGGTTTCTCTAATAACTTCCATACCTTTTTCAAGCCCGGTTAGAACCTTGAGAGTCGTCATTCTGAACTCTAGATCTGACATATTACCAATGTCCATACTGATTAGGTCCCTAGCCTTTGGTACTGCCTCATGTTCTTTTTTTGGGGGGGTGAGTTTTTCCATCTTGTCATTTTGTCCAGAGAATATATGAAGGAGCAAGTAAAATACTAAAAGGGTGGCAAAGACCCCAGGAAAATGCACTTTAACCAAATCAGAAGAGACCCCAAATTGTGGGGGGGGGGTGAGGTGGGGGGGGAGAAAAGGGATATAAACAGTTCAGAAAAAAAAATTAAAAAAAGAAAACAAATAACGAAAAACATAAAAAAGAAAAAAAAGATATATATATTAGAGTGGTGATTAGAATAGGTCACCTACTTAATTTTGGGAGTATTTTGGTCTTTTAGAAGAAATTACCTCTGAAAATTTTAAAGAATGAAAAACATATGTAAGGGTAAACACAATGAAGGGATGGAATATTCCTATAAAGATGAAAAAATTTTTTTTTTAATTTCTAAAAAAGGAGTTGGTTGATAAAGTAGGTTGTTTGGGAGAATTAAGAAAACAAAAGTGGAGAGAATTTGCTCAGGCTGGAGACTAGAACAAGCCCGGAGCTAGATTTAGGGTATATTTTGATCTATTAGAAGAAGTTGTACCCCAAATTTTTTAGAAGAAAAACCCCTATGTGTATACAAAAAAAAAAGTTAGCACAATGTAGGATAAAATATGACTATAATCATGAAGGTTCAAAAAAGATTATTATTATTTTTTATAAAACATATTGTTAAGATAAAGTAGTTAAAAAACGTTAAAAGAGGAAAAGCTAAAAGATAAAAAAAAATTAGCAGGAGAAAAAAAGAAAATAAAAAAAATTAAATTAACTGCAAGGGTAAAGAATCATGGCAAGAAAGCCATGAATTCCATGCTTTGCTTTCTCCTCCTCTGGAATCCCGCTGTCCTCCTTGGTAAGTGAACTTGGTCTTGGCTGGATTTCTTGTCGATCTTCTGTGGGAGGGGCCTGTTGCAGTGATTCTCAAGTGTCTTTGCCTGAGGCGGAACTGCACTGCCCTTACCAGGGGCCAGGCTAAGTACTCCACTCAGGTTCACTTTTGGGAGCTTTTGTTCCCTGAATGCTTTCCGTAGAGTTCCAGAGGATGGGAATGAAAATGGCAGCCTCCCAACCTCTGGCTCAGAGGAGATGAGAGTTCAGGGCCCCACTCCTCAGTGCACCCTCAGAGAAAAGAGCCCAATCACTCCCGTCTCCCTGGCCTCCGGCTGTGCTCCGAGCTCACCCAGTCTTCGACCAGTTCAAGGTAACCCCGAGCTGAGAGTTCAGTCCTCGGCTCTGTCTCTGTAGCTGGCTTCCACGTTCTAATACCTGCGAGCCCTGTGACACTCAGACATCCCTGATCCTTCTGTGACCCCGCGGGACCTGGGGCCACACTGACCCCGCGTGGGCTTCACCCCGGTTTAGCCTCTGAAGCAATGTCCCTCAGTGGAGCAGACTTTTAAAAGTCCTGATTTAGTGCTCTGTTGCTCCGTCGCTTGCTGGGAGTTGGCCCCTCCCACCGCAGTCTATCTTCCCATCACTTTGGATTCACTTCTCCGCTGGTCCTACTTTTCAGAAAGTGGTTGATCTTCTGTTTCTAGAATTGCTGTTCTTCTTCTCTTTATCTCCTGTTGGATTTGTAGGTGTTCGGAATGGTTTGATAAGCTATCTAGCTGATCTCCTGCTACCTGATGTAGTCTCAGCCTGCTACTCCTCCGACATCTTGACTCCTCCCCCCTCATGGGTTTTTTTTTCCTGTCTTTAAAATAAACAAATTAACCATAATTTGTGCTGTCTAAAAATATTTAGTCTTCCTATTCTCATTTTTCTCCTTTTTTTGTTTTTAGGATTTTATTTATTTGACACACAGAAGCAGGGGGAGTGGCAGACAGAGAGAGAAGCAGGTTCCTTGCTCAGCAAGGAGCCCAATGTGGGACGCAATCCCAGGACCCTGGGACTGTGATCTGAGCCAGAGGCAGATGCTTAACCAACTGAGCCACCCAGGTAACCCTCATTTTTCTCCTTTAAATAAAAAAGGAAACAAGATTTTAATCTAAAAATAAAAAATAGTGTCCCAGGGGTGCCTGATGGCACAGTTGGTTAAGTGCCTGACTCTTGGGGGTGCCTGGGTGGCTCAGTGGGCTAAAGTCTCTGCCTTCAGCTCAGGTCATTATCTCAGGGCCCTGGGATTGAGTCCCACACCAGGAACTCTGCTCAGTGGGGAGTCTGCTTCCCCCCCTCTCTCTGCCTGCCTCTCTGCCTACTTGTGATCTCTGTCAAATAAATACATAAAATCTTTTTTTTTTTTTTAAGTGTCTGACTCTTGATTGCAGCTCAGGTCATGATCTCAGGGTCATGGGATCAAGCCCCACATTGGGTTCCATGCTCAGCGTGGAGTCAACTCAAGACTCTCTCTTCCTCCACCCATCTTCCTCATATACTCTCAAATAAATAAATAACTCTTGAAAGAAAGAAGAAATAAGAAAAGAAGAAAGAAAGAAAGAAAAGGAAAGAAAAGCAAAACAAAAGAGAAGAGAAAAGAAAAGGAAAGGAAAGGAAATAGAAAAAGAAATAAGGGTCCCAGCAAACATCATTCCACCCTCTGTTGTTGGAGATTAACTGAAGAATTACATTCTCTTTCTCTAAACTGTGTATCAGAAGAGGGATAACCCCAGAAAGGTTGTAAACTCCCATGCATATTTGGGATCCTCCAATCAGAGAGGGTCAAATGGAAGAGACATTCAAAATACTTTAAGAATCGGTATGACACAGACTGAGCAGCCAGAATGGACACTATGGCCAGCCCCAAGGGGTGCACACTGGAGTGTTCAGGATGGAGCTCAGCCTGGGGTGAAGCACCAGATTTGTAATACCCAAACTCTGGAAAAATCACTAACAATATAAGGAACCTCAACAATACAGTGAGATGGTAGGGCAGAATATTTTCAAAAATGGCTTCAATTATTTTCCTCTCTATATCCGCACCTTCAACTATGTAGTCTCAAAGCTCCTCCTATCAAAAGGTGGACCTATTTCCCACCTTTGAATCTGGGCTGGCCTTGTGACTTGCTTTGGTCTGCAGGAAGTGATATATGAGTACCAAGCCTAGGACCTAAGGGGCTCTGTACACTTCCATTCTCCCTCTGGACCTCTGTCTATGAGAAGCCTGCCTCACCCGCTGGAGAATGAGAGGTCATATGGGGCAGAACTGGCCCAGTAAAAACCCCAGATATTTGAGATAGCTACCTACCTGATCTGCAGCTGACCAAGGATGCATGAGATAGCCCAGTCAAGACCAGTAAAAGAATAGCCAGCAGCTTCCAGCCTAAACGGCTGACCTACAGAATTATGAGCCATTAAAAGGGCTCTTGTTTTAAGTCTGTAAGTTTTAGGGTCATTGGTTAATGTTGCAATATTCAGGTGATATAACTGGAGATCTCCCAGAAATTTGGATGGGGAGAGTCTTGTGTTCTGTGATCCTTTGCATAAGAGGAGTAATTCATAACCCCAGTGAACATATTATTTTTGTGTTGCTTTCCTTCCAACTATAATAGCCCATATACTTTTTCACATTGCTAATTAATATCAGAATAATTTTAATGACCATAAAATATTCCACTGAAGGAGTAAAGTATAATTTCCCTGATCATGCCCATGTTGGTGGATTTTTAGATTGACTGCAATTTATGAACTATAAATAATTTAATACATATAACATTTCCCACATTTCCGATGATTTCTTTAGGATAAGCACTTAGGCACAGAATTATTGAGTCAAGGTCATTACAAATAACATGGCTCTGGGAAAAAGTCAGGAGATACTTGGCAGAGGGGCTGAGTGCTCACTGACACCATCAGGGGATGGCAACCGGTTTCATCAAACACTTGCCAGTACTGGATTTATTTTGGGGAGGTACAAATTTAGTAGATGAAAAATTGAAAAATGAGAGCTTTGGTTACATTTCTTTGACTGGATGAAAGCCTGGGGCAACCACAGAGCTGTCTGATTTATACACCACTGGATAAATGAGGTTGGCATAAAATTTTGAAGATGTAGAGAACTCAGGGAGAGGTAAATGTGATTCAGATATTTATTTCTGGAACATTTACAGCAGCTCTAAATTGTGAAAACTGGTGGGTATTTATCTGCTTTTCTAAAACCGAGTTTTCAGGGGAAGAAACATCATTATGACAGATATGGTGTTTGACTATGTGTAAATGAGCATTTATAATGGGCATTATTTAACACAACCATATTGAGGGGATAACAATAAACTGGCAACAGTTAGTTTCACTGATTGCTGTATTAAAATTATTCTGCGGTTGTGGAACACTTCCCAAAGGATACGAGCAGGACTGGGAGAAGCTTTATCTTAATCAAACCCTAACAGTGTACACACACAGCCCCACATCGGCCTGGTGAGCCTCCCATACACTTGCACAGCCCACCCAGGTGGCCGTGAGAAGGACCAAGTGGGTTCCAACCAGGAGAACCCTTCCAGGCACAATACAAGTGATGTGGGTTTAATAGCAGTTAAAGCACTGCTGTTTATAAAAGAGAGTTAATTTTCTCCTACTAGGAAACAAGTTCTAACAGGAAACATTATGCCCCCTTTCTTGCATTCTGGTAGGTTTGCATAGCAAATGAAGGGAGAGGGTTATAGCTATTTCTCTAGAAACTGGGCCTAATGTTCAGCATATCATACCCATGCAACAGCAAGGAAATTCCAGAAGCTTCTTAGCCCTTGTGCAAGCCTAGCCAAGACCAGGTCAATCCCAAGAGTGGAAGGAAAAGTCAGATTACACCAGTGGGACATCGACTTGCATATCTAGTCAGCATCTCAAATTAAACATGTTCTAAATTGAACAGAACAACTGAATACCAATCTTATCCTCAAAATTGACTCTTCCTGAAGTCATTCCTTTTAATAAATAATTTAAGGTTTCTTATTTATTCATATGAAAGAGAGACAGCATGCACAAAAGCATGAACAGGGGAGGTTCAGAGGAGAGGGAGAAGCAGACTCCCCACTGAGCAGGGAGCCCAACATAGGGCTCCATTCCAGGACCCTGAGATCATGACCTGAACCGAAGACAAACACCCAGGAATCCCTCCTGCCTTCATTCTGGATTCCCTTTTCTCTCTCATGCCCTATATCCAGTCTGTCAGGAAATCTCTCAGGTCTGTCTCCACAGCAGATATAAAGTATGACTCCTTCTCACCACCCACACTGCCACTACCCTGGGCCAAGCCACAGTTATCTTTGTCTTTGGTACTGCAGTAGGTGACCTGCCCTCAGCCTTCCACTGTTCTCCTCCCCTGTCTCCACACCGGCCATGATGCTGTTCCTTGAACCTGCCATGTCTGGCTGTCGTTAGACTAGGTTAGGCACATTCCTGTCTCAGGGCCTTTGCACTTGCTGCTTCCTCTGCCTGCAACGTTTTTGTCCTAAACACCTATAGACCTCATTCCCCCACCTCCTTCAAGGCTTTACACAAATGTCACCTCTCAATTGTAGCCAGAACCCATCATACCTCATCTGCCCATTCCTTTGCTAATTTCCCCCAGTACCTGTTACTTTCTGATATACCATATAATTCCCTTATTTCCTGTCTACCTCCCCCACCCTCCATAAACAAATATAAAATCCAAAGGAGGGATTTATGTCTGTTTTGCTTCACTGACACATCCCCAGATCCTGGAACAAAGTCTGGTAGGTAAGCATTTGTTGAATTGACTTTTTTCCTTCTCTTAACTTTAGATCCTGAGATCAGAGATAAGAAAGAGCACAATTATGAAACCCCCAACTCCTGGAAAGGTCATGTTAACATGGAGCCATAAAAAATAAGACAAGATATTATTAATATTGCCACAAACCAGTGTTTCGCCAGAGCTGGTGTTCCTGCCTCCACTACATTATAGATAAGCTAGAAGCCCCGGGACACTTTATGACCCATTGAGCCACCCAGGCTCCCTGCCGGGACACTTTAAATGGACGAACATCAGTCCCAAGGAAGGTTCATGAGCTCAGATCCCACTAATGCAAACTGAATAATTTATGGACCCAATATAATTAAATCTCGATCATTTCACAGATTTGGGGGGCTTCTTTCTGATCTCGAATAACCAGGACCCAAAGTCATGATAGGGAGGTAGCTGAATTCGGATTGAGAAGGAGGTCATGAAAGGAGGTTTGGTGTGACAGAATCTCTCAAGCTCAGGGACTTGTCCAAGACTGTGCAGCCACATGGATGGAACAGAGAGGGTCAGAGGATGCTGTTGTATTTCACTCCAAAATGAAAAGGTGTTATTTCTGTATCATTTATTGCCCGGGGATCATCCACACCTCCAGCTGCCTTTATTAGTCAAGACTGAGGTCTGAGTGAGACAGGGAGAAATCAGTACCCTGCAGGGATGGTACCATTGATGTGAAGAATATTATACTAACTACATTTTTTTTCTCTTTTAACCAGCTGGCATTTTATTTCATGTTTAAATGAAATGCTATTCAATCTTTCAAGATGAGGGGAAATGTGCATTTCCACATAACAATGTTGAATACAATGGACTGAGTCTTCCCAGGCCTCAAGATAACTTCTAATTGGCTCTAAGTTACACGCCAGGAATGGATATAATGCGTGAGCACTAACTTATTTAATGGTATATACAGCCAGCTGAAGACCAATCTTCATTTACTTAACTTTCCATTAGTACAAGCTTCAGCCCTGGGTGGGATGGTTGGTTGCTCAAGATTTTCTACAGTAACAGGCTATGTTTACAGCATTGCAAAGGAATGCATCTGAGTGAAAGCATCTTTATTTTAAGGATCTATTAATACAAAGGAAGAAACAGGAAAGAACATAAACACAAAGGTAGGAATTTGGTTGGCACTGAATGCACACTGCCAGATGTCATCATTGAAAGATTTCCCAATCCAAATACTCGTAGAGTATCAAAATGCTTGTCTGTGAAAAATTAGTCTAAATCCCCGACGAATGGAACACCTCTTGTGAAAAGGAACTCTAAGAGTTATTTGATGTTGATCATCTAACAGTAAAACTCAGTTTAAGGTTTTAAAGCCATCTTGGCCTCTTGATGAATAAAATATTTTTATGATATTAATAAATTGAACAGTTTCTCTTTAAGATGGTCATTGAAGCCCAGTCCTAACTGGTGATGAATGGGCATACCGAGGATGTCACAGTCAGAATAAGAACATGGGAAAATGAGAATCATTTGGAGTGATCGGGTGAAGAAAGTGGGCCTGTCATACCTCACAGGAAGCTACTCTTACACTTATAAGCACCGTAAAGAATGTCTGGCTACTAGAGACTTGCACAGACATAGTCGAAGAGTCCAGCTATCAGTTTTAAATGTGTTTAACTTTTCTCTCAGAGATAGTTTTCTTCAATTCACTATTGAGTGGAAGCAAAAAAAAGATCCACATCAAGACTTACTGAAATTGTTTAAGCAAGTCAGTAAACAGCTTTTTGCATGTCTGGGGTCCAGAAGGAGAAAGGACGTGGATGACCGTGGATGCCACTGTCTCAGCTCTTACACATCTGGTGGCCTTTTGAAGGAAGAATACAAAAGGATGGAAGGATGGCAAGCTGATGAGAACAAAACTGTGAGAGATTATTCTTTGGATAGTCAAGTCTGTGATCAAAAGAGGTAGTTTTGTGAAAACTCAGCATGCTGTAAGAAGACATTTCTTTTAACTATTTTCAAAGTACTTGAAATATTTAGAATATTGCCCAGTTGTAGCCCTGTTTATTTACTTCCAATTACTCTCCAAGAAGTTCAGATTTTAAGTTGCAAAACAGTCGTTATTTAGAGCGAACATCATCTTAAAGTGAAGAGAAATGGGGAAAAGCTCTGATTCCAAATAAAAAATTCACGATGAATGTCTGTTGGGGGAATATGGTGAATCACAAACATTTCAAGTGATCTGTGCCAGCAGAGCAGTTATCTTTGGCCCCATATCTGTCAAATTTAGATAAACAAGTTTGATTAAATATTTAAAAATCAAAATAATTTATTCCCTGACTAATTTGACATAGACATAAGAACGTTTCAGGATACTAAAGAATAAGGGAAATATTTCTTAAAAGGAAGTAGATTACAACAGTCTGCAGCAAAAGACTGGAAGACAGAATTGTGCATTTATGTCAGAACAAAATCATCTTATTCAAAATTCATAAACATCAAATACAAATGAACAAACGTCATAATTATTATTTAGATAATATGCTTTTTTAAAAAAATTAAAGAACTGACTGTGATCATAATTACTTGGCGTTGTTTCTTCCCAGGGTTCGAGAGCAAAGATTTTCTTCTTCTTGAGGAGCATTTAAAGAGCTTCCAGTTCAGGATCCTACACGGATATTTTCCTCTGCTTAAATCAGGATTAAATCATTGAAGGTGTCATAGCAAGAAGTAACTCTAGGGAGGCTATTAACAATTTAGCATTTGTAGTTCATGCTAGAATGTTAATTCTGCTTCCCCAAGAAGAGGAGAGAAGTGGAATTCATTAACATGGAGATCCTGTGACCAGAGGAATGTGCTAGCACTCTTCTAGCCAAGCACATTCAGAGTAATGATGCAACTGTCTCTGTAGAGCCAGTGAGGTGAGTGAGGTCTCAGTTTGATCGACTTCTCCTGAATATACTTCTCCATAGTGAAATACAGACAACTGACTTCTGATGATTCGACTAATGGAAGTGAGTCTTCACCCACATCTAGCAGTGTTCTCTGAGATGAGGGAGGGGTTCTCTGGGCCAGGCAATGTGATCTTTAAGAACCCAGCCATAAGTCTGTCTTCTGCTCAAGTCTGTATCTCAGGGTCATCTTGGGTAGCAGGCCCTGTGGATATCCCTGGGATCTGAGGTAAGGCACGCTGGGGAGGGCAGCAGCCAGTAGAATAGCCCACAATTAAATCTGGGAGACACATGGTAGAGTGTACAGTGAGAGAGGACAACGAGGAGGCATTCAGAGATCTCCTGGGAAGGGACTAGAGAGCCTATATTCATGCCAAATGATTGTTACCACTTATCCATGGATACTGAAGGAAGGGACACATAGAAGGTTTGGAAAATTGCAGGAGGGAGGGTACTCAGTATCCCGTATAAGATGGCGAAAAATCTGCCAGGCGATTCCTTCTTCAAGAGAACATAGAACTGTTGGCTCCGTGGAATCGGAAACTTAACATAGATAAATTTAACACTTGGGTTCTTAGTTTTTAGTAGCAAGCTGCAGAGATCAACCCTGGATGATCCAAGCTGAGAAAGATATTGGGGACTCACAATTTTGGGGGGAGTTGAAAAATTTGAGGCTAAGCTTCCAGGGACAAAGTCCACACCAATCACTGCCTCTGGTACAAGGTACTCCAGCTTGCACTAGGGCTGCTTCTGACTGGGAAGGCCATCATACTACAGCCATGACTGGGAGCCATCCTACTTCTGCTCCCAATTGCCAAGAAGTCAATCTGGCAAAGTGAGATCCTGTCACTTCTCCAGAGAGCAAACTCACCATCCCTTGCTTATGTCATTAGCTCCGACGTCAGACTTTGCAATAGGGGCATCTGACACCAAGAGCTGAAATCACCTGTCTGTGGCTCAGCTTCAAAGGAGCCTGGAATAGCAAGTGCATAGTATTATCATTAGAGACAGTCTTTGTTTCCTGCCAAGAGTTGTAAGGTAGGAAACTTTCCCTTTTTATGGAGATAGGTGCACACACTGGGCTACCAAAATGACGGTCAGGCCTGGAGGGGGAAGGTTTATACCCTGGGAAAGGAAACTCCAGCCCTTTGTAAAGACAAGTGCTTTTTTTCTCTTTTAAATGAAAATACATCAATATTATTTCTGATGATAAAGATGCATTGTGAGAGACTTCCATTTTAGACAATATAACATTAAGGCCTGGATAGACTAGAAACTCTCACACTGTAAAAGCCTAGATGGGCTGATAAAATACAACACACATTTCCTTAACTATCTAGCTGAGTAGCAAGGAAACAAGGAAAATCCCCGGCAAGAAAACACAAGGAAGAAATTAAAACCTGGGCTGTTTGCTGGTGTGGCTGCCACAGAACATGCTATTTTGGTACCCCAAAACTTGAATTTCAAGTTCCTTTCTCATATTTATCCAAGGTCTCATTTTCTGTCCTTACATGCTACAGAAACTTAATCTATAAACTAATCACAAAAAAAAAAAAAAATTCTTGGACTGGCACCAATCAGTGTTCACAATTTTTAGCAGCACTGCTTTTAGACTTTGTTAAATCAGTGATACTTGTTAACTTCTCAAAGATAATTGCTAAATAGAAGAGAAAGGACATATACCTTTCAAACCAATAGAACAGGGAAAAAAGGTATATATTTATTTACATTGCAATCAATTTATTATTAGAAGCCAGTAGAAAACAGAAGGGGAACAAATCGAAATACACAAAATGATAGAAAAAACTAACTCCATATAGGATCACGATAAATGCAAATGGAATAAATGGACCAGTTAAAAGACAGAGACTGTCAGATCGGACAATACCAACAACAAAAGCTAACGATGCATAAAAGCAGAGAATGGCTGAGACTAAAAAGATGGAAAATGAAATAACAAGAGTGACAGTTAATTTTATGTTTCAACTTGGCTAGGCCACAGCACCCAAATATTTTGCCAAACACGATTTATTCCAGATATTTCTTTGAAAGCATTTTTTGGATGAGATTAACCCTTAAATCGGTAGGAAGTAGGTTACCTCTATAATGTGTATCAGCCTCATCCAATCAGTTGAAGGCCTCAATAGAGAAAGGCTGACAACCCCTCCACTGCCCCCCACCCCCCACCCCCGGCCAAAGAAGAAGGGAATTCTGCCAGCAGACAGCTTTTGGATTTGGATTTGAACTGCAATTCTGCCCTGGGTCTCCAAGCCTACTGAGCAGATTTGGGGGCCCAAAAAGCCTTCACAATTCCATGAGCCAATTCCTTAAAAAAAATCTCTTTCTCCATATACACAGATACAGAAATCTGGCATAATTCTCTCTCTCTCTCTCTCTCTCTCTCTACTGGTTGTTTCTCTGGAGAACCTTGACTAATACAACAAGCAAGAGAAAGGTAAAACAAATCTAACATATCTTAAGGCAAAAAGCATTGTTTAGAAATGAAGATGAAGACCCAAATGCAATGATAAGAGAAGAATTCTCTAGGAAGTTGGCCAGAAAACTAATAACAATTCTGATGTTGTATACTCATAAATACCACAACGCTAAAATATATAAAGTAGAAATGAATAAATTGTAAGGAAATACTGGAATCAATAATCATAGTGACAGGTGTGTTTACATCACCATTGACTGGTCTACCAAATAGCCCACAACATCAGGAAGACCGTAAAGACAGTAATGTAACACAACTAGTAAGATTAACATAACAGCTATACATAGAAGCCTGTACTCTAAAACTAAAATACACGTTTTTCTCCAAACATGAAATAGTACAAAAATTGACCCCATATTAAGCTATAGTTTCAATAAATAGCTGAGAAATGATATCATGAGATGATATTTTCTGACCTATGATGCAATTAAAATAGAAAAAAATAATTTTTTTAAAAACCTCATAAATTCTGAATATTTAAAAAAGACTTTTAATGACACGAGAGAGAACAAATGGAACACAGAATATGTTTAAAGGAACATACGACCTATTTAGAACTAAAAAGAATAAAAGGGCTACATATTGAAATTTCTACTTTTTAATTAAAGGGCTACTGCAAGGACCAAGTCTTAAGTGGTTTTATTAGAAAATAACAAATTTTAAAGTTACAGAGAAAGAGAATGATCATCATACAAGTGAGAAATGGTTACATTTAGGAGGAGTCTAAGCAGAATGTTAGAGGGGAGGGACGTACAGTAGTTTCCAAGGGACTGGCATGCTGTATCCTAAACTATATTACAGTCACCCATCTGTCTGCATTATAATTATCCTTTAAATCACACAAATTGTTTATATACCCTTCTGTACGGAAGATATTTTACAATAAAAGAGAATAATTGAGAAAACAACTGAGTTAAAAGTGTAACTGAGAAAGTTACACAGAGAATAGCAAACAAAACAAAATCCAGCTCCAGGCTCTTTATAAGAGCCAATTCTAAAGCAAAAGGATATATAGAAATGTTGAAAGTAAAAATATGGGAAAACCAACCATGAAAATAATACTCAAAGAAATTGGACAGAATTATATTAATCTAAAAAATAGACCTTAAGATAAAAACAATAATTTGGGATTGAGAAAGTTATCTGCATGATATTAAAAGTTTCAAATCATCAGTATGATACAATTCTGAACTCCAATGCACCTAAGGAAAATTAGTGTCAAAATACCGGGAGCAAAAATTGATAGAAGTATAGGGAGAAATGCACAAATTTACAACCTTGCTGATAATCAGGCAGATACAAAATTTAAATAGACATAGACTACTTCAACAAAATAATTAACAACCTCAATGTAACAGATAGAGAGAGCTTTATACCCACAACTGAAGAGTGCATATTCTTCTAATGCACACATAGAACATTTATAAAAAGAGATAATATGTTAGGCCATAAAGCAAGTCTCAAAAAACTTTAAGAACGAGAATCTACAAAGATCATATTCCCGGACCAAAACACCATTCAATTAGAAGTCAATCACAACAATAAAATGTTGATTAAACAAAAAAAAAAAGAAGTCAATCACAACAAAACAACCCATAGGTTTGGAAATCTAAAACCACACTTATAAATAACTTAAGATTCAAAGACGGGATGATATAATTGTTTTAAAAGTTAGGTCTGAGTGATAATAATAGTTAAAAAAAACTACACTATATATCAAAACTTGTGGAATGCAGTGCAAGTGGCCCTAGGAGGGATATTTATAGCCCTAAATGCTTAGATCAGAAAGGAAGAAAGGCTAAAAAGCAATGGGCTTACCATGCAAATTAATAAACTAGAAAAAGAAAAGCAAAATAAATCTAAGGGAACTAGGACTAACTACAGGAACAAAGATGAGTGAAAGAGAAACAAATGCACACACAAAAAATCAGCAAAGCCCAGGGATGGTTCTTAAAGTCCAAGAGAGTAGTCGAACCTTTAGAAAGTTTGCTCAAGAAGAGAGAGGACAAAAAACACCATTAGGAATGAAAAGGCGGGCATCAACACAGATGCAGCAAAGATGAAAAGTAATAGGGCACTTAGCGGCTATGTGTCTCATGGGCAAATTATTTAACCTCTACAATGCTTTGGTCTCATCATCTGTAAATTAGGGTTATCTAACGTGCCAATCTAGTCTAATTGTTGGGAAAATTAAACTGGTTAATGGATGTAATATACCTAGATGAGTCCTTGGCAATAAAAGTGACAACAACTAATACATCTAGTGCTCACTAAATGTTGGCTGTTTCTCCTATTGTTGGTGCATAATTATTTGTTCTGATTCTCCTTAGCCAAGTGGACTATTTTATTAGTATTTTTATAAGATCGTCTTTTGGTTTTGCTGATCTTCTCCTTTATTGCATTATTTCCTATTTCATTAATTTCTATTCTTATATCTAGCATTTTCTTCCTTCTGCTTTCTTTGCGTTTAATCTGTTATTCTTTTACAAGCTTCTTTAGTTGAATAATCGACACATTTATTTTCAATGTTTCTTGTTTTTAAAATTTGTTTTTAA
The DNA here is from genome assembly GCF_922984935.1 of Meles meles. Lineage (NCBI taxonomy): Eukaryota > Metazoa > Chordata > Mammalia > Carnivora > Mustelidae > Meles > Meles meles. The sequence continues at coordinate 28,829,386 of NC_060069.1, read as the reverse complement.
TGCTAAAAATTTCCCTCTAGCTAAAGTACTAATGTGCTGCCCAAGTTAAACTATTTAATTTTACTACTACAATTCTATAGTGGTTTTAAAACATGCCCAGGGGTTCTCTGACAATCCTCCTATCAAAAGATGGAGTCTAATTTCCTGCTTCGCTCAGCCTAGTGACTTGACCTGGAGAAGAGAGAAGTGATACCGACTGACTTCCAAAGCTGGGTCATAAAAGACAAGGCAGCTTCTGCAAGGCTCTCTAGAGATGGTCATCCTTAATACTAGCCATCATATTCTAGGGAAGCCATGTAAAGAGAGAACATCAATTGCCAGACTTGAGAGTAAGCCTTCAGATGACTCCAGCCCCCAGCCTTTGAGATGTGCCAGCTGATGTCCCATGGTACAGAGGAACAAAGACAAGTTGGCTTTACTAGTCTAAGGCAAACTATGGATCTGTCAGCAAATAAATTTTTTTAGGCCAGTAAGTTTCAGTGAGGTTTGTTTCATGTCAATAGATAACCAGAACAGTTCTAAATATTTTCAGTCTGAACATCATCAAATTCTTTTTTTTTTAAACATTTTTTTTTAAGATTTCATTCATTTATTTGACACAAGAGAGAGAGAGATCACAAGCAAGCAGAGAAGCAGGCAGAGAGAGAGGGGGAAGCAGGCTCCCTGTAGAGCAGAGAGCCCAATGCGGGGCTCGACCCCAGGACCCTGAGATCATGACCTGAGCCGAAGGCAGAGGCTTAATCCACTGAGCCACCCAAGTGCCCCCAAATTCTTTTAAAGCCATGAATTATTTAAGAGTATGTATATGCCACAGTTGCCAAACAAATAATGGCAGTGTTGGTAATGGTGATGGGATGGCTTATTATTCATATCTAATTTAATTTGACTGGGTTAGAGGTGTGGTCTGAGTATACAATTTATTTTAAGTTGTTAAGAAATTTCGTGATTAGGGGCGCCTGGGTGGCTCAGTGGTTTAAGCCGCTGCCTTCGGCTCGGGTCATGATCTCAGGGTCCTGGGATCGAGCCCTGCATCGGGCTCTCTGCTCAGCAGGGAGCCTGCTTCCCTCTCACTCTCTCTACCTGCCTCTGCCTACTTGTGATCTCTGTCAAATAAATAAATAAATCTTAAAAAATATATATTTTTTGTTTTCCTAAGTGAAAAATTTTCAAACAAGAGTATAATGTTTTATGTTTTTGTAAATTCTTTAATATCGGATGCATTAAAAGACAACTGGATTCTCGGGTTTTTTCTGCATGGTATCAGCTGGGATACATTGTTTTCTTTGAAATACACGAAGAAGATTCAGCCTCACACACATATGTAACTGGGAAGTGGAGAAGTATCATAATATTCTTTTCAGATGACTGTAAATATTCTTCTCTGATGCTACACCAAAATTCAACAAGTGGAAGTTTCTTAAGGATAACTGTGACATGGAATGAAAACCATATCAGTAAACTGTCCATGCTCTTATTACACAAAAATCCCTTAGTTTATCTTGCACTTTGAATAGGTCTTTTGCCATACAAAATTTTGTAATCTCATGTGTTTTGTCATCTCAAAAATACCAGTCTACTAAAATTGTAAAGATCTGCACAAAATGCTAATGCATTTTGTTACATAATATTAAAAAAATTACATTCATTAATATCACCACTGATCTCACCAGAAAAGCCTTTATATACTAGAACACTGTTAAACTCCCCACGGTGACTACACATCTTTAAAATTCTAATTTTTGCTTGAAAACTCAATTTTATGGCAACAAATGCTGTCAGTTGTTCTCCCTGAAGTGCTAGACTTCATTTTTTGAGAAAATGCTTGCTAAATGCTGGAGTCAAACCATAATTTGTTAGTAGTTGCTCTTTTGAGTAAAAATGGTGTTACAGACTTTTGGAATGGTAACGCAAAGTCCATAGACTCACATCCCAGCAAAACAAGCATAATTGGTAGAAATTATTTTTCTAAATGATGTCTAAAATTATCTTAAGGGCATACAGCAAATGATGAAATGTTTATTCAAGAAAATCCACTAACACATTCAGTGAGAACAGTGAAAGTCTGTGGCATGTCAACCACAATCTCCTCCATCCCTTTCCAGCTCAGTGTGATGGAAACTCCACTCTAGACTGGTGTAGCCAAGAATATAGGGCTCCTGTTCTTGCCAGTTCCAAGGTAGGGGCTATGATACTCCCCCAGGCAGGGCAAGACACTAACATTTCTCATCCTGCCCAACTATGTGTTGTAGAGGCTAAGTTCTAGGCAAGCACAGCTGAGAAACTAGAGGATCCCTTCCTTCACCCAATTCCCATACAGACAGCAGATGTTCCCTGTCAGGTGTGGCATACTGAGAATAGTGGTAGTGGTGCCCTGATTGCCCTTGCCCCAGTTTATTCATAGGCCAGAGAGTCCATGCTGAAAGAGGTAAGCTGAGAAGGCCAGAGGCTACCCTGAACATCAAGAAGGGGTGTCATTCTGAGAGAAACTGGCCACTATCCCCTCCCCCAGCCCCAGAGTTTTGTCTCAGATATTTTGTGCAGGAAAGAGGCAGGCCATAAGAACAAAGATCTTCAAAGCTGTCCCCAAAGGAATTAACTTTATTTGGAACAGAGTATGAAGAAGTGCAAGCCTAAGGATCCTCCAGAAACAAAGAAGCTTTTGGTGGTAAGCAAGTAAGGGAAGGCTAGTAGTTTTATTGTAGTAGCAAGCTAAATTGCAGGCCACTTTCTTTATCAAAGAGAACCATGAAAAGAGATAGTCCAAAAGAGAGCCCTCCTGGGGTCAGAACAAACAAAATAAAAAAATTCCCCTGCAAAGGGGCCCAAATTTATTTGGATCAGACTGCAGAGTAATTTTTGCGCTAGAGCGTTTTTGAAAACATACACAGCAATTAGTAATTAATAAAAGCTCATGGTCAGATGTGATACCAAAGAGGCAGATGGCTTAATGGAGAGATCCCAGAAAGAGACAGAAGGACTGGTAAAACCATCATCATCCCAGAGTGACTATGCAAATGCCCCAGGCTGCAATCTTGAGAAGGCTTCATGAGAGGCTCTATACTGTGGAGAGGGTGGAAAGAAAGAGATTCCACTACAATAATATCACCACTCATGGAAGAAATAAATGAACAGGGACACCTCGTTCACTCAGTCAGTTAAGCATCTGTCTTAGGTTCAGGTCATGATCCCAGGGTCCCAAGGTCAAGCCCCACATCAGGCTACCTGCTTAGTGGGGAGTCTGCTCTCTCTCTCTCTCCCTCTGCCTGCTGCCTCCTCTCTGTCAAATAAATGTAAAAAATCTTTAAAAAAAAAAAAAAGAAAGAAAGAAATGAGAAAATAATAATAACAAGTTCTGGAGGAAGGGAAACCAGTAACCAGAATTGCTATAATGTTATCTAAAATGTCTAGTTTCCAACAAGAAATTATGACTATACAAAGAAACACAAAAATATGACCCATATAGGAAAAAAAAAATCAGGAAACAATTGTGAAAGGATCCAGAAGTTGGATTTAACAGACATGAACTTCATAGCAGCATTAGAAATATGCTCAAAGACTTAATGGAAATCATGTTTAAAGAAGTAAAGTGTGATGACAATGTTCATCAAATACAGAATATGGATAAAGAGAAAAAAATTTTTAAGGACAAAATTTTTAAGAAATCAATTCTGATATTGAAAAGTACAATAAATGAAATGGTAAGTTCACTAGAGACTCCCAATGGTAGATTTGAATAGACAGAAAAAGAAATCAGCACACTTAAGATATCAATAGAGATTATGCAATCCAAAGAACAGAGGGAAAGCAATGATGAAGAAAAATGAAGAGAGCCTTAGAGAAATGTGAGACACCATTAATTGTACCAGTACATGTATAATGGACGTACCAGGACAGGAGAGACAGTGGCGAAAAAATATTCAAAAAATAATGGCTGAAAACTTTCCAAATCTAATGAGAAACAATTTATATATCCAAGAAGCTCTCCAACTTAACAGTGACAAAGCAGAATTCTTCTCTAAAATTGAAGCTGAAATTGCATCACCTCAGGTGGTGGTTGTCATCTCATCAACTACCTTGGCAAAATCTAGTGGTCCTCTGTACGACCTCATTCCTTCACACCCTACATCTGACACAAGAGCTAGTCCTGATGCCACTACCTTGAAAGTACATCTCAAATCCCACTACAGCAGTCCATCACCATCACATGTATCTGTATTTAATGCAGTGACCTCCTAACTAGTACCTACTTTCACTCCTGCCACCCCAATCTTTTATTCCTACCACAGCCCTTGCACCAAACTAACACTTATTCTAGTGTCCAGTCATCTCTCCTACCACTGTCCCCTCTCACCCACTGTGTTTTGGCCTCACTGTTCCATCTGCTCCTTCCACAAGTCAAATTCACTCCACGTAGGTTCACCTGGTGCTCTTTAGGTCCAGAATACTCTCCTCTATGTAACAGGCTCCCACTCAGCACTCAGGTCATGGCTACCAAAGAGCCGTCTGTGACCAGGCCTTTCCCAGTTTCTCTCAGCTAATAGGGCCCAAGTACTAAATAAACATCCCTCAAAGAAGATATACAAATGGCCAATAAGCACATGAAAAAATAGCAATATCATTAGCCATCAGGGAAATACAAATCAAAACCACAATGAGACACCACTTCATACCCACTAGGATGGCTTTAACCAAAAAGACAAACATTAGCAAATGATGATAATGATAAAGATGTGGAGAAATCAGAGCTCTCATACACCACTGGTGAGAATATAAAATGATGTAGCCACTTTGGAAGAGAATATAGGAATTCCTCAAATGATTAAACATAGATTTACCATATGACCCAGGATTCCCTACCCAAGAGAAACAAAAACATAGGTCTACGTGAAAACTTGTACATGAATGTTCATAGCAGTATTACTCATATTAACAAAAGGTAGAGAAAACCCAAATAACTGTCAACTGATGACTGGATAAATATAACAAAACATATAATTATTTGGTAGAAGAAGGGAATGAAGGACTGACATAAGCTACAACACAGATGAATTCTGAAAGCACTATACTAGGTGAAAAAAATCAGACACAAAAGGCCACACCACACATTATGTGACTTCATTTATATGAAAGGTCTAAAAGAGATGAATCTAGAGAGAGAAAAGTTTGTGGTTGCCAGGGGCTATGGGAAGTGATTGGGTATGAGGTTGCTTTTGGGGGTGATAAAACTGTTGTGAAACCACAGTGATGGTTGCACAATTGTGGATGAACAAAACAATAACAACATTGAATTGTATACTTTAGATGGGTGACACGTATGGTATAAGAATTTTATCTCAACAGAGCTGTTATAAAGAAACCTAAAAACTAGTGTGCTGCGCCCCCTCCCCACAACTGGTATGAAGCCCCATGAAGGCAGGGAATTTTTTATTCCATTTCCACGTATGTCAGCATGGACAACAGCATCTTGCATGTAGTAGGCACTAAAATCTTTGTTAAGTGAAGGAATCTGCATCTTGGAATATCTGTTGCACTTAGCCCATATATTTCTCTATGCAATTTTCTTTTCTCTTTATTTCTTTCGAGACCATGTGAGCGTTGGGGGATGGTGGGAGGAGGAAAAGCAGAGGGAAAGGGAGAGACTCCTAAGCAGACTCCTCACTGAGCTAGGAGACTGACTCAGGGCTTGATCTCATAACCCATGAAATCATGACCTAAGCAGAAATCAAGAGTCGGACGCTTAACTGACTGAGCCACCCAGGCGCCCTGACTCTATTCAATTTTCTAAGTTAATATTGTATCAGTCATTCTCTGAAAACATTAATACTCTCATTAAACATTTTAATGTTTGAATGATTGAATATTTTAATGTAACATAGACAGTCACATCTACTTTCTCAGCAATTCAAATTCACTTCTTCTGATTTGGAAACACTGCCATTTCACTTTTTAAGTTTTCACTCCCTGCACAGCTGATTATTTATAAAGACGAATATCCAACATAAGAATTTGTGACATTTGGGATGCCTGGGTGGCTCAGTTGGTTAAGCCGCTGCCTTCGGCTCAGGTCATGATCCCAGGGTCCTGGGATTGAGTCCCACATCAGCCTCCTTGCTCAGTGGGGAGCCTGCTTCTCTCTCTGCCTCTGCCTACCACTTTGCCTGCTTGTGCTCTCTCTCTGACAAATAAATAAATAAAATCTTAAAAAAAAAAAAAAGAATTTGTGACGCTTATATGACAGAAAAGATGATAACTCAGTCCAGCTCCAGCCTGCAGGCCCCTTCCCTGCACACTACATTTAACAAATCACAACTATTTTTTTTCTTGGTCAAATATATAGCCCATCAATGTTATTATAATGGGAACCTCATCATAAATGGCTGATGCTGAACGGAATTGTAATCCTGATGGAGAAAATTACCAGAATACTCCAAAATGTTCTCATTTATTCCACAATGCTACCTAAACCACAAACCAGGGCTCTGGCACCCTCTAGAATAACTTCCTGTGATTACAGACAGAAAAGATTTACTTTCTGGGCCCTAGGTTGGAAAAGTTGCTGCCAACTCCTTCCCTTTGATATCTGTTTATTGTTAAGTCACAGATGCTGCAGGGAATTAATCACCCGAACTCCCCCCTTCTGTTGATGCAATTTTATTGACCCTTTAACTAATGGGTATATCTGACCCTATTGTCCCAGGGATTAACATAAAATATTAATGAGTTTAAAGGAAAAAATTGCTCTCAACTCTTTATCGTACCTCTGGAGAAAATCCTAATGGGGGTAAATATAGGTAAAGAAGACAAGACAGGAAAAAATCCCCTTGTTTCAGTTTTTCCATTTTATGACTGGTAAATGGTAAATAATAATAAATGGAATTTTCTTTGGCATAAATTAAGAAGATATTTTTAAAAATTTGGGTCTCAAACAAAATTTCACTTTGTAGAACAAGTTTGATATTCTAATTTAAGAAGTCCACATGGGTTTGAACTGGGTTGTTAGGCTGGTTTTTAAAAAAATGGTTGTTTGGATATTTTAATAAAAATGGATATTTGGGTTTGGTTTTAAATTCAGTAAATGGGCATAGTTATTACAGCTAGTTTTTAGTTCAAAACTTAAATTTCTTAAATATAAATGTAATAGTACTGAAAGGCCAAACTGAGAGCTGGAAGAAATGTTACCAACAAATCTTGTGTTTTGGATTACAGCTACCACTATCTTAAAATATTTTATTCAGAATCTTTCATATAATAAGGTTGCAATGCAGAGTGCTGATGGGAAGAAAAGTCCTGGCTGGGAATGTGCCCTAAGGGAGGTCCTGCTGCACAGGGTCAGCCAGCCACCGGAGTCACCTCAGAGAGACAGCAGCAGGCAATCAGCAGTGTACTCTGTGAGAAAAGAGAAAATCTAGAACTACAGTTGGACAACACAGATCTAATCATGGCTTACAAAGAAAATGGGCGGCATTTGAGATGAAGTGGTCTCCATCAGTGATTAATCTTCTACCATAACTGGTAGGATGGATCCATTTAAAATATTTACACCCAGCACAGGTTATTTTTGTTCTAAATGGAACTATGGAGATGTCTGTACCATTGATGATAGGATGGTGGAGTCTAGGGAATAGAGGACTGGGTCTGAAAAAGTATCGTTAGCTCTAAGAGATCTATGAAAATGAGCTTAGATATGTCTTACATATCTTTCTAGAAATGGGTTCCTTCCTTCACTTAAATGTAATGGTAAAGTTAGTACAGGATGGCCCCGGAGATAATTCAAAATGGCTGCGTGCACACTGAGGGAGCCTTGGAAATGGGCGTGCAGGCTATGTTTCTCTCTCACATGTCTAGGGAGGGGTGGGTGCATTTAAGTGCCCATAACTGCAATTTATCCCTCCAGTCAGATAAGAGCTGCAGGCTAAGTCATTTCCACTGAGATTTCAATGGCTCAAAAGACCTAACAGCCCTTTTCATGTTGTATGTGCACTGGTTATCGTAACTTTTCAGAACAAGCAAGGTGTTTAACTGTTGTCAATTCTGGGAGAGGCCAGATCAAAAGGGAGAACCTGCAGGGCTGTGGCTCTCTCGAAATCTAAGGTCTCGTAAATAAGAAGAAATCTTTGCACGTATTGTTTTATTAGACTAAATACAGCCTGGTACATGGTCCAAGCAAGTACATCTCCAACCTGCCATGGCAAATACCATCATAGCACCACATATTTGTTTTTTAAACATCTAACTGTTTATTGGGTGCTTTCCATGTGCCTGACACTTCCTTAAACCCTCTGTATTCATTATGTCAGGCAAGGCTCCCAAGAATGATGCAAAATAGGCTTTGCTATTTTTTCCAGTTAATAGATCTGGAAACTGAAGTCAGAGAGGCTACATAACTCTCTTAAAATCACTAAATTAAGAACTGGAAGATCGGGAGTCATTGAATAATAAACATAGAGCCCAAACTTTTAGGTACTGATTCCGCAGGAGTTTTTTTGTCTAAACAGATACAAAACTTTCTCATAACTTAATACAACTCAGGAGTGATAGAGATATGCTATATTTTAAATGTTGATGGGTTGAGACAAACAAAATTTGCATTTTCTTTAAATGACTGAATACACAGCACATGACTAGAGAATCTGCTACTTGAATTCTGATTCCAGCTCTGCTGCTTATTGGTCGTGTGGCTTAAAGGAAATTTTAGTGGTTTTGAGTCTCTGTCTCCCCAACTTTACAAGCAGATTTCTTGGGGGGCGGGTTTAAAGGTAATGTATGTAAAACATCCATCTCATTTTGAGCACTCAACGAAAAGCAGCCATTATTATTCTGAGATAATCTAGGGGAAAGCCCTGTGTAAACCGTGCTATATAAATCCACAGGGTATCACTATTACCACCCTGGTAACGATGACGAACGTGTTAATACAAGTCAGCTGTTGGAATCACAGCACATTCTCAAAGAGCAGGAAAGTGGCTGGTCCCCAGGAGCCTCATACACGTAGCATAAATTCCTCCAGTGTCTCTGGAACTCAGGAGGTCATGCGCAAACCTGGCCCAGTCACACGAACCAGGCTGGACACTGAGTACAAATTCTGCCTGTCCCTGTCCTGGACGAGGATCCTTCTCAAAGGGGAATATGCTCCTGAACTGATCCTGAGAGACCCAGCCTTGAAAGAAGCCATGTCGGCTGTGCTCTGGAACAATTTTGAGTTCAGTAATTTAAGGCAATTATATCTTACTGCCATTTTTTAAAGCCTGGAAACTGTCCATGGCTCTTAATTGCCAGTCTTTCTGGTTCTTTCTTTTTTCCCTTTATAATGCAACAAAGTGGGAACCTGGGAAGGAGCTTTCTCCCAAGATCTCACATTTCCATTACTACTTCAGGGGGCACCTTTAAAAGAAGAGGAGAGGTGTTAATTAGGGTGGTAATGGCCTCTAAAAACCCACTCCAGGTCTCCAGTGTCCTTTAGAAAGTCAGTGTCAGTGTGAAAAGAGCTAGGGGTATAAAATATTCAACAGCTCTTGGGGATAGAAGCCTTAACTTCCTCATACTTGGGGCCACCCCCACTCCAATGACTGCAGTGCCCAAAGGCTGGACTGGCGTTGCAGGTAAATTTTCCATTCCATGTTCTTTGCTCAAAGTCCCTTATTTGGATTGTGGCTTGCTTTTCTTAAGGTGATGCACCTGTCCCATCTAAACTCCAAGGTAGCTTCCCTCAAGGTACTAGCTACAGACTACCTGTATCAGAATCATCTCAAACTGGATAAAAAGCAGATTCTAGATCCCTACCCCAGACCTAATGAGCTAGGATCTTTGGCAGGGATCAAGACTCTGCCATTCTATGAAGCTCCCAGGTAATTCCCTCATATACTCAAGTTTGAGAACCACTGGTAAAAGGAATGATGGATGCTGACTTACTTCTGGCCAAATTATCCAACGTTCAGCATGTACTGCTTGTTAGGCTCCACCGCAAACATGTTAAATCTATAGTCAAGATTTGTGCTGGACGTGAAATTAAGATGAAAGGAACTGAAATAAATGTGTGCCGAAGACTTACATAGGATGACATTTCGAAAATGAAGTGAAAAGGACACATTGTAGGAGGTTATCTTTATGACCAGGGATTAGGGAAAGGCTCCTTAAGCAAATCTCTCGAAGTACAAACCAAAGACAAACAGCTGATAATTTTCTGGTTGGTGAAGGACATGACAAAGTCAACAAACATGACAGGCACGAAGATAATATTTGCCATCTTTCGATCCACATATAAATATCTGGAATATATCAGCACTATCTACAAATCAGCCATGAATATGAACAGAAAAATGGGCAAGGGTTATAAGCAGGAAATTCACAAAAGCACAAATATGCCCAGAAATGCAAAATGAATTTATAGTGAAATATTACCTTGCACCCACCAGAATGGATCTAAGTGCCTTATAGGTAATATAAGGTAATATAGGTAATATTGAATGTTGCCAAGGATGCACAGAAGCCAAGAACCCTTAAGGACCACTGTGGGGGATTAAGCCACTGCCCCCATGCCGTCAAACAATCTGCCAGGCTTCACTGAGAGAAAGGACACCCATCTATGGTCCAGCAAGTCCATACCCGGCTCTATATTCTAGATGCAAAGAACTACATGTACACGAAGTAACATGAATGGGGTTTTGAGTGTAGTGTTAGGGAAAAATGTAAAAAAAACAAAAACAAAAACAAACAAACAAAAAACCACCACGATCCCTTGAACATGAACAAGAACAGAATTACTTGTGCAAATTAAACATACATGCATACAAACATAAAAGAGCTCTCTGCGTTTGAGTGGACACTAGAGGGAGAAAAACAAAATAGCTTGTGGCTGAATTACAACATCATAAAACAGTGGGCACTGTACATCTAGAGAAGGAAACTTTAAATTCAGCTATGAGACAAAAAAAAAAAAGAACATTTTTCCTAACTAGGATTTACAGTGTTGACTAAATACTGTAGCAGTCTCACATTGCTCTATTACAGGAAGTTAATTCATCAGCGAGCCAGGAGCCCACATCCAGGAATCCTGCACCCAAGCAGGTGACTTTGCCAACTCCCTAGTGGGCAGGGCTGGCTGCAAGGATGCCTGCAGGATTGCTGAGAGCGCCCTTCCCCCAGTCCAGTCCCACTTGCAGATCCTCAAAGAGGCAGATCCCTGGAAGGCTCAGCACTGGGAAGGGGAGGAAGGTTACATGAGGGGTGTTTTTACTGAGCGGACAAAAAGTAGCACGCAAAACTACTACAGTTTAAGAGCCCCAGAAACAAAGAGACCTGAGGATTAAAGATAAGAAAAATGAGGGAAAAAGTAGATTTGAAACGTTTCCTCTTTCTTGTGGGTGGCGGAGGTTAGCTACCTCCCAGCATTCCTAAACGGGGAGGACAGCGGAGGCCGCACCTGGTTATCTCGCGCTGTTTCATGATCCAGTCACATTTCAGTAATGTTGCTTTGGGGAATTCTGACTGCCGCTGCAGGTCTGGCCCAGCAGGAAGCCAGGCCAGCCAGGACTCAGGGTCCTGAGGCCGTGATTGCCCGCTACTTCAGGCCGGGCCGAAGCATCCAGAAGGCGACCCTTTCTGCCTTTCCATTCAGCGAGCAGATTCTGAGAATCCTGGTTGTGCCCGGCCTGTGCTAGGGTTGCAGGGGGCCCCAGGAAGACGCAGGCCTGGCCCCTGGGGAGGAGACATCAAGCTCCTCGTCCACAGTCAAGAACGAATTCTCTGCTGAGTAAGAAAGCTACAGTGAGTGAGGGGACTGCTGAACATCTGTTTCACTTATGAGTTCCTTTACAAAATTCTACGCATTTATTGTGTACTCTGTGCAAGAGCTATATAAAGGCACGTGAGGTGGTGTCCCTGCCTTAATGTGGCAGGGGGAATAGATGGGAAAAGTTTAATAGGAACTCAAGAATCACAGAAAACAGACTCCGGAACCCACCAGGTACAGAGGAAGAAGCGCCAGTCAGGGGCGGGATGGCTCCGTGCAGAGGCAGTGGGCGAGAGGCTGACACAGATCCGGGGAAATAGGGTTTGGACACAGGGAAGGAACAATGGGGGAAGAGCAAAGGCTAACGGTGAGGGGCACCCTCTCTCTCTGGGACTCTCCCTGCCAGCATTTTTCTCTTCCTTTCATTGAAGGCCATGCCATGTTAAGGGCAATTTCCTCTTTCACCTCCTACACTGTGATCTGGGAGGGTTTTCTTTGCTTGTCTTCCAGCTCGCATCTTGTGACAAACTATGCATGTTTCCCTCTTGCGTGGAGGAAGTGCTGTACTAAAATATTAGGTCAGAAAAAAAAAAATTAGCAACACAAGAGTAAAAACGAATGATCACCTGTCCAAAGGAGATATTTACCCAGCGAATGAGATCACCTGCACTAGGAGGGACCAGTCGGGCTTGTTATGGTGGGAGAAGGCCCGGCATTTCTTTGCAGTGCAACCTACAATTTTCTGATCGTTTAGGTGATAAAGCATTTCATTTAAGTCCAGCTTGACACTATTCACTCGGTCTCTGCTGACTGTTAGATGAGTATAATGGCAATATTCTCCCAAGAATCCCCAAGGTAAATCCCTCTTTTCAAAAAGTGACAGTTTCAGTTTGGCTGCTCGGAAAAATGAAGCCCAGGAGGTGGGGGCATCCTGGAGACTTTGAAGAATTAAGATGAAGTACAAGTTAGTAGGGACTGAGACAGCTTTTCAAAAAACATTTGTATTTAAGTATAAATTATTCATTGGTTTCTTTTTTTAAAAAAAGATTTATTTATCTTAGAGAGAACGCATGCATGGGGGGAGCAGAGAAGGAGGGAGGAAGAAACCCCAGCAGACTCCCTGCTGAGCCTGGAGCCCAATATGAGGCTCCATCTCATGACCTGTGAGATCATGACTTGAGCTGTAACCAAGAGCCACACTTAAACCAACTGAGCCCTCCAGGCACCCCTATTCACTGGTTTCTTAGAAGAAAGATAAGAGGTAAACTCTAATTAAATACAAAAAGAAATCAGATTTTATATTATGTAAAACAGATACATTCAATTCGAATACTTATCCATTCAGTAAATTCTACAATTTATTTATTGTCTTGGTTGAAAATAGTTTTCAGAGGCATGGAAATTGCAAACGAGAAGCTCCTAGCAATGAAAAAACTGTTTTTAATGAAAGAATGGATTTTGTAATATATATGTATATAAGAAATAGATACTATATATCGTATATGTATATAAATAACTATGTAAATGTAGGCACATATGTGTATATGAATATATCCCTATAGACATAAAATAATTCATTTATATATGTAATAAAACAAAGCCAGGTCTTTATCATACTTCAGTAAGATACACAGTAAGGACACAGTGACTGGGCTCCTGGACCCCCCCCCCCCCACTGGTTATTAGTGGGGGCTATTTGCTTCAGCACAGCTCAGGCTCCCCGAGGACAGACTGCTCTGATCTGCTTTCCCACTCTCTCTGCAGGCAGCAAATCTGCAGCATTCTGATCACGAGAAGTACCATTACACTTCACAAATCAATACGGACAACTCTTCAAACTCGATTCTTGAGTACAAGTTTGCAGCTAATTCCTGCAAGAATTTCATTATTAACTGAAGTGCAATTTAGAATCTGTGATTGAAAAGCCTGCCTGCTGCAATCCCCACTTCTCTCCAACTAGATTACCCTACATTGGTTGGAAAATGCATTAACTGCAAGTTAAAGGAAGTTAAATTTACATGCTTGTATATACACAAGATGACACATAGAACAGTGTTACATACTACCTTCTCTGTTTAAAAAGGGTAAAAAGAAAAACATTACGTCAATGGCAGACTTCAGGCAAATGAAGCTTACAGTCGATAGGGTGCAGGTTTGGGGGGTTTGGAATAAAAGAAAAAGCTCACACAATGTATATTTTGGGGGTCATGTGTAAGTCTGTTTTACAGATGTTCTGAGCTGTTTTTAATGAAGTGTCTTTTTTCTCTCCCTAAGCCGCGTGACCCTGATTGCTGAGAATGGACCGTTTAGCTATTTCAGGTTCCTTTAGAAATGGTCATCTTTGACAATGTCTGGAGCTTTGGGAGACACAGAGAGGACAGTTTTACCATTCGCCAGTCTAGCAATCCTAGGGGACCACTGACCCAGAAGCCAGATCCCCTTCTCACTCCATCAAGAGCAGGGTCTTTAGAACATGGTGGCAAATGTTTTATGTCAGGGTCTGAACTGAACGCAATCTCTTGACCAAGCAGTTTGGGAACAGTTCTACAAAACAGGTCAGTGCTGGATAACCTTGCATTTGTATGTTCCAAGCTCTTGATAAGTAGCCCAACACACTGCTTTGGTGTGAGTTATTTTATTTATTTTTGGTGAAATGAGGGGGAAAACAGACGTTTGGAAATAATCCCTGGCTTCTCGGGTGGGGGAAAGGCAATCTAATACTCTCTCCATTTATCCTCACAACTGAAGTCATGTTTTGGAAGAAGGTATCTTGATGGACAAAGTCCATAGAACACTTTGTTCAGAAGCAAACTGTACCACATCTCTGGTCTATTTAATTTACCTCATTCTATCAAGTGCACTGTTTAGTCACACCAAAAAATTGCCTCAATGGCCTTTTATATAAATCTGCTTTTCCTTTACATGTTTTTCTCACATTTTGTTACAGTGTCTCTACTTCCTTCTATGTCCATTTGCTTTGACACTGGCACCAGGTCACTGGCTACCTGTTTTCTCTGTGGTCTGCGGAACCCACACCCCTCCAGCACTCAGAGAAGCTGCATCAGAATTCCCGATTATTAACATAATTAACACCTTTTCATTCTAGAACAGAACAGTAGTCACCTTTCAAGTGCAGCAATTATGGAAATAAGACATCCAGATGTGTAGTAATTTTGAAAGAACTACACTCCCATGAAGTGCCAGAGAAGGCCTCAAGGTTTCAAACCCGCTTAAGTATGCAGTGATGCCAATTAGGATGATAACTTGTATTTATGTGGCGCCATCCTGCCCCACCAACCTAAACTAGCATCAAGGCATACAATTAACAGTCATATATAAAGAGCGACAATATTGGGAACACAGAGGATCTTTCTGGAAGGAATATGGGCAGAGGAAACCTTAAGGGCACGTTGCCCTTTCTCTTCCCATGGAACAGGCTCTTCCAGTGAGTCACAGGTGATGGGGCAGAGATGAAGCTCAGGCATCTTCCCTACTCAAGTCTTCTAGAAAGAGGGACAACACTGACAGAGATGAAGATTTAGCATGTCTGAGCCTGAGGTGGGAAGGATGGTGGGTGTGCCAGATGTTAGCGCCCCATAGGATTCTGGATAGTCTGGGCTGGTCACCCTAGGAGGATGTAACTGAACAGGATAAATGTGCAATTCAACAGTGAAAGATGAAGAACCTACTTGGGAATATGTGTGGGGAGATGAGGCTTCTCAGCAGCAGGTGTGAAAAGGTGGTGTCTGCACACTTCAAGTCCACAGAGAGATACAGCTTCCAGAGACAGAGATGTGACCCTCAGCACCACTGACCAAAAACCCGTGTGAGGATTGGTAGGAGAGCTGGTCAGCTCCGTGCTCTATTGCCAGACCACACAAAGGGGAGCACACTCACTTCTGGTTTCAGACAAAAGAGACCAGAAAGCTGGAGGTTCTTAAAACCTGAAGGTAGGGGCACCTGGGTGGCTCAGTGGGTTAAGCCTCTGCCTTAGGCTCAGGCATGATCTCAGGGTCCTGGGATGGAGCTCCACATTAGGCTCTCTGCTCAGTGGGGAGCCTGCTCCCCCCACACCCGCCTTGTGCCTCTCTGCCTATTTGTGATCTCTGTCAAATAAATAAATAAATAAATAAATCTAAAAAAAAAAATCTGAATGTAGCAAGAGTTGTGGGACTCTGACAGAGCAGAGATGACAGCAGTAAACAGATGTTTCTGGAATTGTAGGAGGGGTTGGCCTTATCTTATTATCAGAGAGCAAAATTAGATTCCCTTGGGGCAATTTGCGGGGAAGAAGTCCCATAGAAGGCATACATGTAAATCTTAAAGTCTTGAAAAGTCTTGAGCTTCCCAATATGGGATTTGCTCAGACACAAACTAGACAATCCCTCACAGTTTTTGGGTGGAGGAACAGGTGTGCTGGGCACAGAGGTGAGGGGAGGCTGCCTCTGAGACTCAGCCAAGGAGAGCAAGTCATGTAGAGTAGAGAATATGCAATGCTGACAACTTCAAGACCACAGCCAAGTTCTTTCATGGGGTCAGTCACATGATCCCCCTCGGTTCTTTTCTCCTTTATTTTATTGCTTAAGGAAACCTTTTTTAATTAGCATGGAATAAAATGGACTTTTCTGTGTATAGTTCTATGAATTCTGGCATGAAAATTGCATGTTCATCTCCACCATAATCACAATCCAGAACAGTTCCATCGCCAGAAATAATCCCCCTCCGTGGCCCTAGTTCCCAAACCCTGGTAACCACTGATCTCTTCTCTGTCCCTAGAGTGATGGTGTTTTGAGGGTGTCAGGTAAATGAAATCATACTCTATGTAACTTCTTGACACTGGCTTCTTTGATTCAGCACTTCGCCTTTGAGATCCATTCAAGTTCCTGTGTATATCAGTCCCAATTCTTAAACAGAGGGTAATGAAGGACCTCAATTTGCTACTTTGTATTCTCTGTTTTTCTCACATGTTCTAAACTTCTTGGCTCTATCTGGGGAGCAGTGAATCCGGTTTAAGAAAGTATAGTAGCTTGTGGCTCTAGTGATCTTTTTCTTTCCACTGGTGTTTAATTTTAAAGGAAATCTGAATTCTAAAAAAGAAAAAAAAAAGTCCCTGTTCACTGTAAAAAACCCAAATGCTAGGGATGTGTATATATAAGCATAAATAAGAAAATGAAAATTTCCCTCTACAACTTTCATATTTATAGGAACACACTATTCATGGTGTGATGTCTATTCCTTATAGACTCATTTCTAACCTTAGAAATGTCTATTTTTCATAGATATTAACCTCATATCTATTCAGTATTTATAAAAATGGGATCTTACTTTAAATACAGTTGTGCAGGGGCTCCTGGGTGGCTCAGTGGTTTAAGCCGCTGCCTTCGGCTCGGGTCATGATCTCGGGGTCCTGGGATCGAGTCCCACATCGGGCTCTCTGCTCGGCAGGGAGCCTGCTTCCCTCTCACTCTCTCTGACTGCCTCTCTGCCTACTTATGATCTCTCTCTGTCAAATAAATAAAATAAAAAAAAATACAGTTGTGCAACCCGATGCCATAAACATCTTTTTCTATCAACATAGGTAGTTCTACCATATTGCTTTTAAGAACTGCATGGTATTCTATTATATAGATGAAGCAACATTTATATAATCAGTCCCTATGGTTGAACATTTAGATTATTTATAAGTTTTTGTTAATACAATAAAGCAATAAGTACCTTTATATATATATGATAGAGATTTAAGCCATTTGAATGAAAAAACTCTTCACAAAAAATGGGTATCTGTTGAAAAAGTGTATTGGATTTGACAAAAGGTTTTGCATTGAGGAATAAAAATATAAATACCAGAATTCAAGTTCCCTATTTTGTGTGGGCATGAAGATGTTCCAGATTAATATACATTAATTGGCCCTAAGTCCATAGGACCAATGTTTCCTCTGTGAACAATCAAATGTGTTTCTCCCCTGAAGCTAAGAGCTATTTCCTGCCACAGATCTTACAATCCTGATGTCATTGAGCTTTCTGGACTTTGTGCACTGGGGTCCATGTCAGAGATAAGAACGTGCCAGCACAAGGACTCTCTGCCTCTCTAATCCCTATGTGCCTATTTCTCCCTTGCTCCATTCAATCAACTTCTGCCAGTTTGTCTCTCCCAACAAATGTCTTGGTTTTGCTTTCCCAAGGAAATGGACCCCATACTGACTACTTTTTATGAGTCTTACAAATTATCTGACAATAGGAACACATTTGGACTTTTCCCAAGGCTGGCCACTGCTCACATGCTAGCCCAATTCCTCAGACAACGCTTACCTAGGCACTTCTTATAAGTAAAACCAGTCAGGTTAGGTGTAACTATTCCCTACTGTTCTGTAAACCCATCCAAGAAAGAAGTTTCAGGGACCAGAGCTGGGCATGGACAGGCAATGATGCTGCAAGAAACAGGTGCATTACCAAGGTGAAGAGTGTGGAGTGAGAGGCTCAGAGCCATGCCACACACTAAGAGGTCTGTTCACCCCTAAATCATCTAAAAGCTCCGAAGAGCTCTCTGCCCCCAGCATTCTGTGGCTTAAAGGACTTCTATGCCCACAATTTCACTTGGGCCTCACAGTTCCAGGCAACAGAACTAAACCTGTGGAAAGAGTCCAGCCATGGCCACAGAAGGAGTCTCAGGTTCTGGGCTTTTGCTAAGCCCTGATGCTAGGTTCACAGTGGCTACAGAGCTTAGACAGAAAAGAGGCAAGGAGGCTACAGGGAACCAGGAGGAGTGGCCCATCTCTGTCCATCTCTGGGGGAAGGTGGTCCCCGAGATCTGGAGCTTAGCACTTGGCATGGCGGTTTCCCAAAGACTAAAGGGTTTGCTCATGTAACACACACACACACACACACACACACACACACACACACACACACACTTTCCATTAAAAACACTGAAATAGCCTCAGGTCCCTGCTCTTGGGCTCTCATTAAACTTTCTAGTGAACTCTTTCAGGCACAGCAATGATTTGGTGAAAGAAGGGAGTTTCCCTCAGACCGACTTAGGTATAGGTTAGCTCTGTGGGTCAGGCCTGCAACCATTCAGTAGGGTGAGAGACCTTAAGAAAATGGAATGTTCTTGGGTTAATAATGTGTGCAATTATAGAATAAAACCTGACTGCTTAACATTAATTCATTGCTCTTCGATCCTTTAAAAAAAAAAAAAGTAAGAAGATGAAGAAAAATGTCTTACTAAATTATTATGCTTTTTGTTTTCTCTCCATATCCCCAACCCAGGATAACAAAGTGTCACCATGTCATTTAGGATTCCCCAGTTTCTCTTTTTCCTACATTTACCTATACATTTTCTTCACTATTTTACAAATTCAAAGGAAAAATGAACATTTTCTCTGCAATCTCCCTTTCTCCTCACTCCCAAAACCTGTGCCAAACTTGTAGACTCTTGAAAGTTGTCTGAGACAATTTCTTAGCACTTGTTTTCTCCATTTGGACTTAACAGGAGTTTCCCAATAACTCCACTGATCTCTGTTTGATAGACTGTTAATAGCTTTAGATTGTTCCTTAGTGCCTTATAAAGAGCAAGTGATAAATATTCATTAGTATGGAACAAGTAGACATATGATTAGAAGAAAATACACCAAAATTATAACCAACAATTTATCTGGGACTGTGGTAAATTTTTTTTGCCTCTTAAATGTCTTTCCAAATTTTCTATAAGCTAAAATAAATAGCTTTTAAAAATAAAATAAAATGAGAGGTCTTGGGATGCTGGGTCTTAAGAGCCCCTGGATCTTTCTTTAGTAGTCATGGGAAATCTGAACATGACCATTGTATGACTTCAGGATGGGGCTGTTCCTCCAGTAAGCAGAGATTCTCCAGCCAAGAGGAGAAAAATAAAACATAAACCAACAGACCTAGATTTCCCTTTCAAAGCTGATCTATCCAAAAAGAATTCATTACAAAGCAAATCTGGGGGCCATACCAACATTTGTGAATTTCAATCAAACATTCATATGATTTTAAGAAAATCCTGGAAAACAAGTCTGAGCAAGAATCAGCTTGATTTCATCATGATTAACTACACTAAAGGTACAAAAGGATAGTATTTAGAGCTTCCCACCTTCCCAGTGACAGTCTTAGTTGGAAGTTGCTCAATAGACTAAGACTACACACTATGTTGCTTGGCTGGCCACATGATGTGGCAGGCAAGAGAGTTTAAGACCCTTTCTTTAATGAAGTTGGCACCAACCTTTAAACCAACTTCAGTTAACCTTTAAACATACTTTCTAGTCATCTCATCTGGAATTTCGGAAACAATTTTTTTTTTCAAGCAAAGCATTGTGTATTGAGATCCAGAGGACAAGCTGATAATACACTTTATCTAACTTAATGCTTGGCCATGACCAATCCAGACAACATGAGAAAGAATCTTTCTGGAAGCTTCCATTTTAGACTCTATCAGTCAGAATAAACTGTGAGGACATCATCCAGAGATGTTTCAGATCAATTCAGTGAACTGAATCATGCAGACAAGTGTAACCTGGATAATTTCAGACTGCAGCCTGACTGCCAGTGGGATCTACAGAAGTTAATGCTATAACAGCAAAATCTAACAGTGCACATGGCCTCAACAGACATGCATTCACAAAGGGGAACTGGTGCTTTGTAGTTTCTGCTCATTTTTGTTGATGACTGAGACTTTCCACACCCTTTTCAATGGAGATGCACCCAAAACCCTGAAAAACTAGTGCAGAGAAGTTAGATATCCAATCAGGATTGGGGCTCTGGGCTTGGGGAAAGAGCTGGAATCAGTAGATGTTTCCAACCGCCTTGGACTGCATTCTTTTTTGTCTTGGTGTCTAGTATTTTCTTAAAATTTGACATCTTTGGGACGCCTGGGTGGTTCAGTTGGTTAAGCAGCTGCCTTCGGCTCAGGTCATGATCCCAGCGTCCTGGGATCAAGTCCTACATCAGGCTCCTTGCTCAGCGGGGAGCCTGCTTCTCCCTCTCTCTCTGCCTCCCACTCTGTCTGCTTGTGCTCACTCTCGCTCTTCTCTCTCTCTGACAAATAAATAAAATCTTTAAATAAAATAAAATAAAATAAGATTTGACATCTTTTCTACCTTACCTAAAGGGTAACTAAGGATACTGTCACCTTATGATGACCTTCATTTTTGTCTAAAACAGTTCGTGCTGTTCCCTTTTGTCATCCATGCAGGGTTTGGAATTTCTCTTTCCATTTGTTTGCTGGATAGGACATGGAGGCAGTGTTAGGAGGCTGGCTACTTGGGACAGCTTTAGTTTAAAATACACCAGGACCGGCAAACCAGGGGCCACCTTAGTGGGCTGCATAAGGATTCAGGCTCCTGGGTACCATGACTGGAAACTGTGACTCAGCTGGGCTGGACTGGAGCCTTCTGGACTCCATGGCAGCTGGGCCATGGACTAGCACTTGGGAATCCCTAAGTAGAATAGTGGCAAGTCATTAAAGATCTCAGGCCTGGCTTTCCTATATTAGTGACCAGGGGCTATTTATTATAAGATGTTAAGATCTTGAGAGGAGAATACAAGTTCACAGAACAGGACAACTAAGGAAAACCCCACAAACACTGGCAAAACTGAGGGTAGGAGAAGGTCACATTTGCAAAATTGCTTCTTCCCCGTTCCTTCTTTATTAGAAGTGCGTTGCTATGGTGATGGGAAGAGGGCTGAATATGGAGGTCTGTGAAAGGCGTTGCAAATTGGAGAAGTCTTAACCTACAGAAACATTTGCGAAAATTATTTTTGTGAATTGGGTTGAGAGGCTGCTTCATCTACTCTCAGGTGGGGTTCTGTAGAGTCCCTTGAGGTTTGACTGGCCACTTGGTTCTTTGTCCACCCCCGCCTCCACTGTCCCCATCATGCTGGGGAGAGCCCAAGCCTTAGCTACATGGAAAGGGTGTCTCACCTGATATCCTGGGTTCCTTCCAACTCTACATTTCTGGACCTCTACAATGACTTTTGGGGATTTTTTATGGATTATTTTTCTAGGTAAGGCATGAAGATACATAAATATAAACAAATATAGAGAGGCATGTATTTTTTAAACTAATGCACCTGCTTTCGCATCTTTAGAGGTTTTGTGCTTGTCCATAAAACACACAGAACAGGGAGCCATGGCAAGTGACACGGATGCAGCTCTGCAGGGGCTTCTCAGTCCGGCACCCTCTGCTGCTGCCCCCCACTTCCACACATGCCTTGAAGGGCTGCAGGAAGTCCCCTTGCATGGCTACAAACCATTTAAACAATTTAACCCAGAACTGGTTCTGGGTCTTTGAAGTTTACAGCCTAAAGAGATATCTTGATTATGTATGTATTAATAATGAGAATGGATTTAAAGCTTACAGGGAAAGAATTAACTACAAATAGTAAAAAAAAAAAAAAAAAAAAAAAAAAGTTTATGTTTAACTTTTGTTTTCATTCATCCTTTGAAGAAAGTAGAAATAAAGAAGACTCACCCAAAGGGGGAAGGAAAAACTGAACAGGGCTCTGGAATGTCATAGCTAGAGGGGAAAGTACAGTCAAAATGATGGCTTATTTCCTGAGGGAGGGAGAATTTAAGGTAGGATGGAAAGTTCTAACGATGAAGGTGACAGAAAGGGCAATGCAGGTAAACTGATATTGATAGGAAAGTGCTGGTTATACAAATGTGAGAAACAAAACTTGGACAGTTGTCAAACAATTTTTAAAAGGTGTTTTTAACAATGATGCCCGATTCCTTCATAATAGTGTTCTTTGCAAGACAAGTAGAGTGGATAATTAAATCATGAAACAACACTATTACACATACTCATTAAGGGTAGAGTCGTAAGTTAGCTTAATTTGACTTAGGAACTAAGGCACACCAGGCCTTTAATGCTAGTTAAAACTTCATAGTAAGATGATCTGAGGGTAAGGAATCATATTTCATGACCTGGGACTTAAAAACTGGAGACGAAAGTAATCAGCAACATTGAATATTTATCAACCTCTATTTTCATTTGTTCAACGAATCCCTAACAAGTTAGGTAAGAGTATCTTCATCTTTGTATCAAGTTTAATGAGATTGTAAATTATTAAAATATGTCTCAGTGGTAGTGGGTGTTTCTTAGGAACACACTAAAAATTCAAGAGCTAGTAAGACAAAATGGAAGACTTTTTCCTTCTTTCAAAAAAGTCACAACTGCTAATGACACAAGATGTAAGAAAATTACGGCCTGTGAAGAGTACAAAGCAGAGAACCCTTTTGTTAAAGAGTGCTGTGCATGATGCTAGCCTACTCCACGGAAATTGGTCCTGGCAAAACAGATGTGTCCTGCAGGCATAAGATTTAAGGAAGTTGGATGTCAAAAGCATAAGGACAGAAAGAAAGGATGTAGTGGTCTTTGGTCTTTGGACATCACTGACTTTCTCATCTTGAATTATTTCTAATTTTGAATATTTAAAAAGTGCCTATCCCAAGGTTTTCAAGGAATATGCAAAAAACGGAAAGGAACATATCAACATGAGGTCACCCAAATAAAAAATACTCCACAGGCTTATAAAGAAATACTTAAATCGAAAACAGGGAAAACTGCAAACTTCTTCTAGAACAAGTCTTTCTGACAGAGACAGAGAGAGAGAGATACCCAGAGGAAGGGTGGGCACAAGGAAGCCGCTATGTCAGCTGATGGCATATGTGTCTCGGGCACACAGAACATGACCACAGCTTTGACCCAGACTCTCAGCTCTTGGGAGGGTGAATGCGAGAACCAGGGGCCCCTTTGGTTCACCAATCCCGCGACAGGCGGAGCCCCAGCCTCAGGCACTCTCGGCAAGACCCCACTACTACTACCAGGAAAACCACCACACTGATGAAATTGCCTCTGGAGGAAAACACTTTCCTGTGCAAGAGAGAACAGCCAGCAAGAGCTCTCAGAAAATAGCATGCACTAAAGGTTCCTCCCTATAAGGCTTCAAGCCTATAAGAAAATGCAATAGGAAATGATGGTGGTAGAACTTCAAGCCCGCCCCTTGAAAAATTCTCCAATGTTACTGGGACCCAGTTTAGGAAAGACAGTGGGGAGAGGAGGGTGCCATGGACTTGTGCCTGTGTAGCTTCCACATAAAGGCAGACATCCACTTCTCAGCAGGTTTCAAGGACAAGGAATCAATGCACAGGAGGTTTATGGAGAGAACTTGCTGGTACAGGCAGGCGCGGGGCAGACTCAAAGGTGCGGGAGCAATTTCACCCCAGTTCACGTCCACTCCCCTTTACAAACACCCATGGTCTGTCCCTCCTTTGACCGCGCCACTAGCCCCCTCAGGCAGGTCTCCAGCACTGGCCCTTCCAGAGCCTGGCACCGGCTGGCAGCTGGCAAGACTGGGCTCTGGGGGGCCTGCAAGGCTGCCCACCTGCAGTGCGGGGGATGTCCTGCCCAGAAAGCTGTGGGGTTACCACAGCCCCACTGTCAGTCACTTGCTGAGGGGTCATGGAAGAGTCTGAACCAACCTGGGGCTTTGCTTCCTCATCCAGGAAACAGGGGAAGGGACGGTACAGTGGCTCCAAATCTCCTTGCTAAGGCCGCTGATGATATTAACTCCATGTCAGGAGTACTCTGCTCTACAGCTCACATTGATCAAATATCATCTTACTGGACCATCACACGCTGGGCCTTAGTGCTGTCTGCTAGACGGGGAAACTGAGTCTCAGGAAGGTGGCGTGTACATAATGAGTCAACCTCAAACCACGTCTTCTTACTCAAAATCCCAATGAACATTCCATTTTGATTTTTCAATTTCACATTTCTGGGCTCTAAAGTGCTACTATACAGTATATTTTTTATGTTTATTTAAGAGTAGCCAATTTGAGTAAAATAAAATTGACATTGTTCTGACAGACTCCTTGCATAGGCTGGGGGAGGCGGGCGGGCAGGGAGGAGTTCAGGAATAGGAATCACTGTTGTCGCCCTCTGTCACTGCTGCAGTCAAGGGCCTGTGTGGGGGAAGGGGCTCCCCACTTGCCCTGTTCTTCGAGGTGGGGTGAGGGAAGGACCAGCTCCTGAGGGGCACGTCACCACCAAACACTCTGTTAGAAGAGGACAAAGCACATGCATGCACGTGCGTGCACACACACACACACACACACACACACACACACACACTCACACAGTACTCTGAGGTCCTGTGGCCCAGAGTTCATCACCACCACCGCCAGCAGGAACCACTCGACACTTTACAGTTTACAATGTGCTCTGCCATTCCGTGCTATGTGCTACCAGCCTCTTTTCCTAAGATGAATTTTCAAGCCACTTAGCAGCCCAACTAGCCTCAGCCAAAGACAGGAGGTGCAAACACAGTTCCTCCCCTCCCTCATGGGCCCTAGGCTCTGCCCTCTGGGTCTGCCCTCGTATTGGGGATCCCAGGGTCTCAGGCAGTTCTGGATGTGTGGTCCTTGAAACTCTGAGATTGGGGGACAGAGAGAGCCATGGGAAGAACACGTGAGCCTTTCTGTCTAGCCTCGTCCCTGGAAACCAGAGGGAAAGATGATGAGAGTTAATCAAGTTCTCAGAGGCTCACGCCCTCTCTTTTCTCAAAGGCAGAGAGCTTTCTCAAATGGAACAAAGCAATTTCTTTGCCAAGAGAGCTTTTATGTTCTCCTTCAAAATAGCATTTCTGCTTTGCACAGAGCCAAAAAGAGAACACCTTCCTTGAAAGAAGGTAAATAAGAAGAAAGTATCTAGGGCTCTAATTTTTCTCCAATAGGATCTGAGCGCTTTGATATAAGGGTGTCTGGCACCTGGGATTTGATCCCCCTCCCAACCCCAACAATGACATAGGTTCGGGGAGGCTGCTCTGAAGGCAGCAGGAAGGCCTGCTGGAGACTGTCCCTGCTGCTCAGAGATCCAGCCCCAGAGGTCCCGGCATGACAAGGTGGCATTCTCTACAGTATTCCCTGGAAATTCCCAGGTGCTGGAGGAGAAACACTATAACTTAATTTCTGGCTTATGTAGGTCCTTATGAGCTGGCCTTGCCCATGAGAGGCTCTCTTGATCTGAACACTTTCTGTACTGGGCTTACTACAGATTCCTGCCACTGCTCACACTTGTTTAAAACCCTGCAGGCTGCAGCCAAAATACCCACGTGATCAGACAGAACAAAAAAACGTTATGAAAAAAAATCCCAGTTGCCTGGACATCATGTACCAGAAAGCTGTCAAGGGGAACTCCAGGCAAGAGATGCCAGGTACTTTGGAAAAAGAGCAATGAGGTAGGGATACCAGCTGTGGCCAGGGACATGGGATAAGGTTCTGGTGGACAGGGCCAGCACTCTGCCCAGTCCCCTCCTGTCTCTGTGTGCCCACCCACAGTCCTGCTCCAGTGGCTCCCGCTAGAGGTCTTCCCTTGACCTGTTTCTGCTCTACCAATCCTCCCAGGAAGCAGCAAGTGCCTCAGGATTACTCTTGCCCATGAGTGCCTTGGAGTACACATTATGAAAGCCCAGTTCCCTGGTCTCAGGTGGGGACAAATATATCTAGTGGCCCCCATGGAATCAGAATGAAGCCACCCTCCATGGGGCTCTGCCTGAAATCCCACTCTTGTTTGCCTTTCTCTCCTTCTATGTCTCATGCTTCTACCCACCTCACAAGTTTCTCCTGGAAGCACTTCCTCAATAAACTACTTGTACCCAAATCCTCACCTCCAGGTTGGCTTCTGGAAGACCCACCTTACGACAGGTCTTGGGCCAGAGAATGGGGCTCCTCTGAGAAAGTGGGGCACAACAGTCTATCTACTCTTTTCGCTTAGGGCTTCCCATAGTTTGTTCTGCCGGAGGGGAATTTGTTCTAGGGGAGTGGGAATTATACTTTAGTATCTAGAAGTCTCCATGCAGCTGAAGGAAAACAGCCCTTTCTGACACAGCAGCTTTGCTGACCAGGGTATTTAATCAAATTCATGGCCAAGGACTCACTCATCTAGTGCCACTGCCTAACACATGCGGGCAGTAAGGCTCGTAATGGCTGCTGTTTTTCTCAACAGTGATTAGTAGTATTTGCATAAATTTGCAGAGCCACTTATCACAAAGAAATAAAGTATCTACCTAAGCAGTGCATGAAAATCAGCATAATATTAACCAAAAGAGGAAATTAGAAAAGGAAAATGTCACTGGAAATTTTAGCTTATCAATCTTTATTCTTTCCCTTTAACACTGTTTTGCTGCTGCTTTATCACATTTGCATAATTAAATTGCTGAGAGCCTGTGTTTTAATTCGGATGGAAAGTGTGTATTATTTCTACTGTGTAAAAATTATTTGATGTTTGATTGAGTTTTTGATGCTCACTCTTCAAATTACTAAAGACACAAAAATAGTTTGGTGTTTCCAGCCCCCATCCCAGCCTATCTGACCACGAGCTGTGCAGATACTGTTGGAAAGTTATAGGTAGAGAAGTAAGGCCAAGCTAGTGCAAACACATATAGGCCTCAAGGAGGCGCCGTGGCACGGGGACATGCCCAGGCCAGCCCATCCATGTCCCAGGGTCTTATTTTGGCTTTGCCACCAGTTTGCTGGGTGATATTGGCTGGGAGTCATTTCTCTCATTCATTCAAGAACTATCTATTGATGTCTACTCTGGGCCAATAAGGGATTAAATGGATCTACACTGTCTAATATGGTACTGACGAGCCACGGGTGCCTATTTAACTATAAATCTAAATTAAAATTAAATAAAGTTAAAATTCAGTTCTTCAGTTTCATCAGACACATAAGTACTCAGCAGTCACTGATGACAATGGCTACTGTACTGGACAGTATCGACCTACAGCATTTCCAACTGTAGAAAGTTTGACTGGACAGTGTTGAACTAGATGGTCTCTAAGGGCATCTCCATCTCTACTGTGCTACGATTAAAATGATGTAACAAGAAGCCCAAGTTTCTACTGCCAACCACCCGCGGTGCAACGCTGAGGCTTCTGCCATTTTATAGGCGTTCGCTGGAAGCTTTCACAGAACTGGGTGGGGCTGAAGGGCAAAGACGGGGGACAAAGGGGCAGGTTTCTCCTCTGGGAAGAAATGAGAATCTTCCAGGAAGAGAAAGACACATGTACAAATAGCACATTGTGTGTGGCGGGGGTACTAAGAACGGTTCCTCAGCTGAGTATAGAACCAGCCTCGTCAAATTTCTGAACGGAAGCTGATCTGTTATGCCAGCCCACAGCTGGGACTATCCCAGGCCAGCGTCATAACTGCTTTTCCTTCTAGATCATGTTCTCTCACGTGTGAGTTAATTCTCCCACCAGTGCTGTGGTTATACCATCATTAATATAGGCAGGGTTATGTTTCTGCATAAGCAGCAAGAGAGAAACAGGAAGACTGATATGGGACTGACCTCATGTGGCCAGGCCCTGTGATGGTGGGATAGTTTATGTTATTTTTCCACAAATGTCCACTTGGGTTTGGCCCTGTGATTTGATTTGGCTTCATGGGGTGGAGATGGGAACCATCTTGATTTTGGGTCTGAGCACGTGACCTGACTAGGCTAGTGGGGGTGTCAGTAGACGCGACACCGGCAGCAGCTCGGATGTCCTTGAGTGATGGGTTTGGACTTCTGCAACTTGCCTGAAAGGACCTGGCTCTGACTGGTCCACTGGCCATGAGGAATAGAGCAGAGCTGGATCCAAGCTGTGGAGTGGACTAAGTCTAGCTGAGCCTAGCCAAAATCGGCGGGACCCAGGTGACCTACAATCATACGACTGAGAAAGAAATGCCTAGTTGTGCAATGCTGCGGGGCTCTGGGTGGTCTTTTATGTTAATGGGCCGTGTGTTACTGTGGCAATAGCTGACTGTGGTGAGAGAAGGGAGGGCCAGGCCCAGCTCAGGGCACCTGGAAAAGGGCATCAGGAAAAGAATACGATTTGAGGCTGTGATTTTAGAGACTGATCTCTTTTGAGGAACTGGCCTGGCAGGACCACATCAAGCATGGTGAGGACAGACCAGGTGGGTTCTGACCACCATAGTCCCACACATGAGAGTTTGTCTGGACCACGGAAACCTGCCCCAGACCAACATGGCAGCTCAAAACAGAGCAGCCCGAACATTGGAACCAACTCCATCATTATATCATAACCAATTCCATAGAAGATATAGGTGCCCAAGCATGCCTCACCAAGCAGTATTTGCCTCTAGATTCTAGAACTGTGACAAAAGGGGATATTTTGAAAACAACTGCATCCCTCAAAACCTTCATTTTTGCTCTTCTCTCACCCCTATGTCATCAGAGAGCCCTGGGCATAAGACCACCAGCGTGGACCCGTGTCTTGGAGCAGTGTATCACAGAGACACACGTGAATGGCAGGTGGGACCTACTCTCCCCAGACCATCTCCCTTTGTAGGCTGCTCACAGTGGAGCCCACACCACCTCTCATCTCTGTGCCTTGGCCTCAGGGCTACTCTTCCTTGAACTGGTTGTCAGATGTTGGCTGGCCCCTGAGGGGAAGCTGGAAGACAGAAGGATGGGACCGGTGAAGGGCGGGGGTGCTGCCGTTGAGACAACAGGATGTCGGACTTTATGGCAGTCCTGCAGGCTCTGTGGGAGAAAGCACAGCTACGCAGCCCCACACTTCACTTCCCTGTAAAGGATGATGTCTGTCTCTCAGAGGAGCAACACAAATGACTGGAAGAATCACAACCATGTGCTTGAGAGTTGGCTCTTGTTGTTTTGGAAACAAAATGGAACCTGAAGCATTTGTAGAATTGTCTTCTATATCAGAACATTCCCTGAACTATTTACAAGCAAATTTTGCTATATTAAAAGCCAGGCAAGCACAGAGTTTCAGCTGAGGTGTTAAGTTAGGTGATGTTTGGAGAAAAAGAAAAATTCCATATGGTTTGTTCTAAGATGTGGGACAAGTAGAAAAAACACGATGGATTAAGGAGTTACTCTCCCTCCATTCAGTGTGGGATCCATGGTGAGTATAGCAGTGTCTGGGGACCATGCCCTCATGAGTGGAGGGCTCAGGGTCAAACTTCCTGGCTTGAGTTCTCATGCCCGGGGATAGGCTACCGCCTCCCGCCATATCAGAAATGCACAGCCACGGCCACTGCACAGCCATGGGCAGGAGGGCAGAATGGACAGGAAGGCGTCTGCCCGCAAAGTTGATGGACTCACACCACAATCTAATGCTCCCATGTCTCTATGGAGCCCAAGGTTTCTACTAGATCTCCCCGGTCTCTGTGGCAATCAAAGCTGATGGAGGGGCCTCTAATAATTAGGTTGTTGCTACTGTCATTAGAGCTAACGTCATATAAGAAATACGCAACAGCCACTGCCTAATAAAGAACCAAATCAACAAAAAAGTAAACCACCCCCCAGGCCGCAGTTTTGTTTGAATCTGAATCCTGACAAGTTCCCATAGCACTACAGCCGTACAGAACAATGAATAAACCTCTGTCATCATGGAAGCTTCTCCCACAGCTTCACGCTCATGAGCTTTTTCTTTCCCATCACAGCCAGTGAGATTATGGAGGACAGAGTGGGAGTGAGGAGCCACAGCAGGGCTGCTGTGCGCCTCTCACTGTGCTGTTCCACAGCTCACAGGAAGAATGGCTACTCATCTGGACAGCACTTGGGGCACCTCCTATCAGCCTTTCATTTTTAAGAACTTTAAATAAGGGGCGCCTGGGTGGCTCAGTGGTTTAGGCCTCTGCCTTCGGCTCAGGTCATGGTCTCAGGGTCCTGGGATCGAGCCCCACATCGGGCTCTCTGCTCCGCGGGGAGCCTGCTTCCTCCTCTCTCTCTGCCTCTCTCTCTGCCTGCCTCTCTGCCTAGTTGTGACCTCTCTGTCAAATAAATAAATAAAATATTAAAAAAAAAAAGAACTTTAAACGAGATCAAACCATTTAATGCCCAAGTTTGATAAGCTCCTATATAGTTGTCTGTAGTATTCTTTCCTCTAGCAGCATCGTGGTAATGGTGGAAGCTTGGCCAGCTCTGGGAAGAAGGCAAACCTTATGGCCTCCAGCAGCTCATCAGAACCACACTCAGGCTGGAAGCCCCTCTATGCTCAGGCAAGAGATCGTGCCCGCAGGAAACAGGGGACGGTGGCCCCCTGTGCTTTCCCATGATTTGGGGCACATAAGCCCAGAGAGCCTCAGTGTCCCTACACAAAGTACACACAGGCTTGATCCAGCCCCCTCGGGTGGAGGAGAGTCCTGTGGGCCCCTCGGGCTGCGCATGGCAACCCTGGTGGCCAACCTTTCACCCAGGGCAATCTCATTGCCTGACCTCCTGGGCCCACTATCCTGAGATCTGTAGCAAGGTCTCACTAACACTCAGGAGCCACCCTGTGGGGTCCACAACACTTGGTGTGTACCACCAGCATAGGCTTTTGCACACTGCATTTTAAATAATTTGGTATAAGTCTCTCTTCCCCACGAGGCTTCAAGCTCCTGTGGCCAAGGGAACTTCACTCAAATTTTACTTCCAGTGCCTGGCTCAATCCCATGCAGGAATTCAGTTCTTTTTCCTCCTTCTTCCTGTGTCTGTCTTTCCTCTCATCCCTCTGTCCTCCCTTCCTCTGGATGTCTGAATGTCCTCTATGTCTGTTCCATGCACTCTGCTAAATGTTGGTGGGGTGTGACCGAGACAGTTCCCCAAAGACCATACAGTCTACATGCAGGAACTAAACATGATGATGTTGTGAAATGTTACAATGGGATAAGCACAGGGTGTTACCCTCCTCTAGTCAGAATGGTGAACAGATCTGCAGAGAGAGCAGGGATGTGCTGGGGGCGAGAGAAGAGGATGGGAGGTGAGGCTGGAAGGGAACATGCCTCCACATGGAGGAGACAGCTCAAAGGCAAGTTAAACTATGGCTAAAGAGGGGAATATTGGTGGCCAGGGTGGCCACAGTGAGCGGACGGGGAGTGGAGGAGGATGGATAGGCAATAGGGACTAGCCAGTGGGCTTAAACCAGGCAGTATCATGCTTTTCCCAGGTGCTCAATAAATGTTTACTGTGGACATGGCCTACGTTTTCACTGGGATGCTCCTTCCTGCCACTTACATGACCCACCGTTCTCGTGTGCACACATCAGGACCACCAGGACTTCATTTTGCTCATCTCTCGAAAGTTCCTAGCCTTTTCTTATTTGTGCCTCACGAGGAACACTAGGCTTCCTCTCCAAAGAGCTTAAGTCCTATTTCTCGCATACTGAGGTCCTCTGTACTCTTCCTCTGCAGAAGGTGCTTACAGTGAACACCTGAGCTCAGTGCTCCTACCAGTGCCCAGAGTGTGGAGCCCAGAGCGGGCAAGAGGCAAGTCCACAGCGGGTGTGGGGGAAGAAGGAAAGGAGCCTGACGGGGCAATGAGAAGACTCCCACTATTTCATTTTTGTAGGCTTAGTTTAACACAATCTAGCTTTTGGATGTAAATTTTCATTGTTGATGACTCTCCTTAATAACTACAAAATGAGTAAGTACTTTTGTGTGTGTGTGCTGTGGAAAAGAAATCTGAAGTAAAATTGAAAAAGATGACAGCAAGTAGAGCTACTACATCCTTGAGTACTCTTGTTCTAAAATAATTCATTTATAGAATCACTTTCCAAGTAGTTTTAAGTACACAGCATTGAACGTGACAAAAGAATGTCATCTGAATTTGAGGGCTCTGTCACATATAGACTCACTGCTTTTTCTGATGAGCTTCCAACTTTTCTAATGGCTTAAAAATAACCTATCATACATGAGTCATTACTCAGGATTTATCTTCAAAGGACTCCAATTACAGAATTCAGTCACTAGAATCCCCCCCCCCTGCCTTTTACACACAGAAACAAGTATGCAGGGGAAAAAAAAAATCACAGAGTTCACAAGTAAAGATTTCTACTTTTTTTTCTGAACAGAACAGGCACTAAATACAAGTGCCATCATTGCAGCTCTGAGTTCAAAGGCACAATCCATCAGCTTTCAAGTTCATCCCAACAGGAGACTCAGTCCAAAGTCACACACGTGGTAACTAGACTTGCCATGGGTACACTGCTTTCAAGTTTTTAGTATGCAAGCTGTCTCTTTCGTTTTGGGTGAATTATAAAATAAAGAATTCTTATTTTGAATACTTCCAGTAGAGAGTTCATTATCTAAAAAAAGGTGAGGCCTGACAGCTCAAAACACTGTAGGGAACAAGCAAGATGGGTACTTTCTCCAGCTCTGAAAAATCAAGAGATAGCCAAGCTACTTCCAGAAAGGGCTCTGATTGATTTTGTCAACTCCATTTCTTCTTCCACCTCTCATTCACAAATTTAACACTCCATCTGAGACTTCCTTTCCTTTTCTATATATGGCTCTCCCTTTCTTGCCTCCACACTCTTGCTCATACCATTCCCTATCTTTGGAATGTTCTTCCCTCCATATCTGTATGTCCAAGTCCTACACACGTATCATACTCATCTCAGATGTGACCTGATCTAAGAACATTGCCCCAGTATCTGCAGAAAAAAGAAGCCTCACATCCCAACGGAATCATGGAACCACATACTGCTGGCTTGTGCCATCTACTCTAGGCTCATAGAGGGCAAGGTAAACCCAAGGTGACCCCTAGTGCATGGCTTGATATACAACAGTTATCAGCACCTGCTCCCTATATGAGCAGTAAGGTATTGGGAAGCTATGAACAGGCATATTTGCTGATTTAATAACAAATTAAAGTAAATGAATGGAGAGCACCAAATCCTAACCATTAGGCCACATACATGCATCCCTATGTTTACTGCAGCATTATTTACAACAGCCAAATTATGGAGGCAACCCAAGTGTACATTTCCATTAAGAGATGAATAAAGAAGAGTTGGTATATATATATATATATATATATATATATATATATATATATATCTTTATTCTTTATTCAATAAATAATACTGCATTGTATATATATACAATGCAGTATTATTTGGTCATAAAAAGGAATAAGATCTTCCCATTTGCAACAACATGGAAGAATCCAAAGAGTATAATGCCAAGCAAAATAAGTGAGTCAGACAGAGAAAAATACTATCTGATTTCACCTATATGTAGAATTTAAGAAAGAAAACAAATGAACAAAGGGAGGGAAAAAAAGGAGAAAAAGAAACAAACCAAGATACAGACCCTCATCTACATAGAACAAACTGATGGTTACCAGTGGGGAGGTGGGTGGGAGGATGGGTGAAATAGGTGATGGGAATGAAGGAGGGCACTTGCTGTGATGAGCTCTGGGTGATGTACGGAGGTGTTAAATCACTATATTGTACACCTGAAACTAATAGACTCACAATAACTAATATTATACTGTATGTTAACTATACTGGAATTAAAATTAAAACTTCATTTAAAATAAGTAAATGCATGGAGAAAAGGTGGAAAAGAGTAAGGTCTTAGAGGAGTCAAGATGGCGGAGAAGTAGCAGCCTGAGACTACATCAGGTAGCAGGAGATCAGCTCGATAGCTTATCTAAACATTGCAAACACCTACAAATCCAATGGGAGAGCGAAGAGAAGAAGAACAGCAACTCTAGAAACAGAAAATCAACCACTTTCTGAAAGGTAGGACTGGCGGAGAAGTGAATCTAAAACGACGGGAAGATAGACCGCGGGGGGGAGGGGCCAGCTCCCGGCAAGCGGCGGAGCAACGGAGCACAAAATCAGGACTTTTCAAAGTCTGTTCCACTGAGGGACATTGCTCCAGAGGCTAAACCAGGGTGAAGCCCACGCGGGGTCAGCGTGGCCCCAGGCCCCGCAGGGTCACAGAAGGATCGGGGGTGTCGGAGTGTCAGAGAGCTTGCAGGTATTAGAACGGAGAAGCCGGCTGGAGAGACAGAGCCGAGGACTAAACTCTCAGCTCGGGGTTACCTTGAACTGGTCGCGGGCTGGGTGAGCTCGGAGCGCGGCTAGAGGCTGGGGATACGGGAGTGATTGGATGCTGTCCTCTGGGGGCGCACTGAGGAGTGGGGCCCCAGGCTCTCGGCTCCTCCGGGCTGGAGACTGGGAGGCCGCCATTTTCATTCCCATCCTCCGGAACTCTACGGAAAGCGTTCAGGGAACAGAAGCTCCCAAAAGCGAACCCGAGCCAATTACTTAGTCCGGCCGCTGGTAAGGGCGGTGCAATCCCGCCTCGGGCAAAGACACTTGAGAGTCACTACAACAGGCCCCTCCCCCAGAAGATCAACAAAATATCCAGCCAGGACGAAGTTCATCTATCAAGGAGAAAGCAGGTTCAATTCCTAAGACAGCAGAGCAATTCCAGAGGAGGAGAAAGCAAAGCACGGAACTCATGGCTTTCTCCCCATGATTCTTTAGTCTTGCAGCTACTTCAATTTTTTTTTCTTTTTTCTTTTTTCTTCTTCTGCTAAATTTTTTAAAACTTTTACCCTTTTCTTTTTTAAAGTTTTTTGACTAGTTCATCTAAATATATATATATTTTTTCTTTCTTTTTTATATTTTTTTATTTGTTTTATTTTTTAAATTTTTTTTTCCTTTTTTTTTTCTTTTTTTTTTTCAGAACCTGTTTTTATCCCCTTTCTCCCCCCCACAATTAGGGGTCTCTTCTGATTTGGTTACAGCGCATTTTTCCGGGGCCTTTGCCACCCTTTTAGTAGTTTATTTGCTCCTTCATATCCTCTTATCTGGACAAAATGACAAGGTGGAAAAAATCACCACAAACAAAAGAACAAGAGACAGTACCAAAGGCTAGGGACCTAATCAACACAGACATTGGTAATATGTCAGATCAAGAGTTCAGAATGACAATTCTGAACATCCTAGCCGGGCTCGAAAAAAGCATGGAAGATATTAGAGAAACCCTCTCTGGAGATATTAAAGCCCTTTCTGGAGAAATTAAAGAACTAAAATCTAACCAAGTTGAAATCAAAAAAGCTATTAATGAGGTGCAATCAAAAATGGAGGCTCTCACTGCTAGGATAAATGAGGCAGAAGAAAGAATTAGTGATATAGAAGACCAAATGACATAAGGAAGCCGAGCAAAAGAGGGACAAACAGCTACTGGACCATGAGGGGAGAATTCGAGAGATAAGTGACACCATAAGATGAAACAACATTAGAATAATTGGGATTCCAGAAGAAGAAGAAACAGAGAGGGGAGCAGAAGGTCTATTGGAGAGAATCATTGGAGAGAATTTCCCGAATATGGCAAAGGGAACAAGCATCAAAATCCAGGAGATGCAGAGAACCCCCCTCAAAGTCAACAAGAATAGGTCCACACCCCGTCACCTAATAGTAAAATTTACAAGTCTTAGTGACAAAGAGAAAATCCTGAAAGCAGCCCGAGAAAAGAAGTCTGTAACATACAATGGTAAAAATATTAGATTGGCGGCAGACTTATCCACAGAGACCTGGCAGGCCAGGAAGAGCTGGCATGATATATTCAGAGCACTAAACGAGAAAAAAATGCAGCCAAGAATACTCTATCCAGCTAGGCTATCATTGAAAATAGAAGGAGAGATAAAAAGCTTCCAGGACAAACAAAAACTGAAAGAATTTGCAAACACCAAAACAGCTCTACAGGAAATATTGAAAGGGGTCCTCTAAGCAAAGAGAGAGCCTAAAAGTAGTAGATCAGAAAGGTACAGAGACAATATACAGTAACAGTCACCTTACAGGCTAATAATGGCACTAAATTCATATCTCTCAATAGTTACCCTGAATGTTAATGGGCTAAATGCCCCAATCAAAAGACACAGGGTATCAGAATGGATAAAAAAACAAAACCCATCAGTATGTTGCCTACAAGAAACTCATTTTAGACGCGAAGACACCTCCAGATTTAAAATGAGGGGGTGGAAAACAATTTACCATGCTAATGGGCATCAGAAGAAAGCTGGGGTGGCAATCCTTATATCAGATCAATTAGATTTCAAGCCAAAGACTATAATAAGAGATAAGGAAGGACACTATATCCTACTCAAAGGGTCTGTCCAACAAGAAGATCTAACAATTTTAAATATCTATGCCCCTAACGTGGGAGCAGCCAACTATATCAACAAATTAATAACAAAATCAAAGAAACACATCAATAATAATACAATAATAGTAGGGGACTTGAACACTCCCCTCACTGAAATGGACAGATCATCCAAGCCAAAGATCAACAAGGAAATAAAGGCCTTAAATGACACACTGGACCAGATGGACATCACAGATATATTCAGAACATTTCATCCCAAAGCAACAGAATACACATTCTTCTCTAGTGCACATGGAACCTTCTCCAGAATAGATCACATCCTGGGTCACAAATCAAGTCTCAACCGGTATCAAAAGATTAGGATTATTCCCTGCATATTTTCAGACCACAATGCTCTGAAGCTAGAACTCAATCACAAGAAGAAAGCTGGAAAGAACCCAAATACATGGAGACTAAACAGCATCCTTCTAAAGAATGAATGGGTCAACCAGGAAATTAAAGAAGAATTGAAAAAATTCATGGAAACAAATGATAATGAAAACACGACAGTTCAAAATCTGTGGGACACAGCAAAGGCAGTCCTGAGAGGAAAATATATAGTGGTACAAGCCTTTCTCAAGAAACAAGAAAGGTCTCAAGTACACAACCTAACCCTACACCTAAAGGAGCTGGAGAAAGAACAAGAAAGAAACCCTAAACCCAGCAGGAGAAGAGAAATCATAAAGATCAGAGCAGAAATCAATGAAATAGAAACCAAAAAAACAATAGAAAAAATCAATGAAACTAGGAGCTGGTTCTTTGAAAGAATCAATAAGATTGATAAACCCCTGGCCAGACTCATCAAAAAGAAAAGAGAAAGGACCCAAATCAATAAAATCATGAATGAAAGAGGAGAGATCACAACTAACACCAAAGAAATACAGACAATTATAAGAACATACTATGAGCAACTCTACGCCAACAAATTGGACAATCTAAAAGAAATGGATGCATTCCTAGAGACATATAAACTACCACAACTGAACCAGGAAGAAATAGAAAACCTGAACTGGCCCATAACCAGTAAGGAGATTGAAACAGTCATCAAAAATCTCCAAACAAACAAAAGCCCAGGGCCAGACGGCTTCCCAGGGGAATTCTACCAAACATTTAAAGAAGAACTAATTCCTATTCTCCTGAAACTGTTCCAAAAAATAGAAATGGAAGGAAAACTTCCAAACTCATTTTATGAGGCCAGCATCACCTTGATCCCAAAACCAGACAAGGATCCCACCAAAAAAGAGAACTACAGACCAATATCCTTGATGAACACAGACGCAAAAATTCTCGCCAAAATACTAGCCAATAGGATTCAACAGTACATTAAAAGGATTATTCACCACGATCAAGTGGGATTTATTCCAGGGCTGCAGGGTTGGTTCAACATCCGCAAATCAATCAATGTGATAGAACACATGAATAAAAGAAAGAACAAGAACCATATGATACTCTCAATAGATGCTGAAAAAGCATTTGACAAAGTACAGCATCCCTTCCTGATCAAAACTCTTCAAAGTGTGGGGATAGAGGGCACATACCTCAATATTATCAAAGCCATCTATGAAAAACCCACCGCAAATATCATTCTCAATGGAGAAAAACTGAAAGCTTTTCCATTAAGGTCAGGAACACGGCAGGGATGTCCATTATCACCACTGCTATTCAACATAGTACTAGAAGTCCTAGCCTCAGCAATCAGACAACAAAAAGAAATTAAAGGCATCCAAATTGGCAAAGAAGAAGTCAAACTATCACTCTTCGCAGATGATATGATACTATATGTGGAAAACCCAAAAGACTCCACTCCAAAACTGCTAGAACTTGTACAGGAATTCAGTAAAGTGTCAGGATATAAAATCAATGCACAGAAATCAGTTGCACTTTTGTACACCAAAAACAGGACTGAAGAGAAATTAAGGAGTCAATCCCATTTACAATTGTACCCAAAACTATAAGATACCTAGGAATAAACCTAACCAAAGAGGCAAAGAATCTATACACAGAAAATTATAAAGTACTCATGAAAGAAATTGAGGAAGACACAAAAAAATGGAAAAATGTTCCATGCTCCTGGATTGGAAGAATAAATATTGTGAAAATGTCTATGCTACCTAAAGCAATCTACACATTTAATGCAATCCCTATCAAAATACCATCCATTTTTTTCAAAGAAATGGAACAAATAATCCTCAAATTTATATGGAACCAGAAAAGACCTCGAATAGCCAAAGGAATATTGAAGAACAAAGCCAAAGTTGGTGGCATCACAATTCCGGACTTCAAGCTCTATTACAAAGCTGTCATCATCAAGACAGCATGGTACTGGCACAAAAACAGACACATAGATCAGTGGAACAGAATAGAGAGCCCAGAAATCGACCCTCAACTCTATGGTCAACTCATCTTCGACAAAGCAGGAAAGAATGTCCAATGGAAAAAAGACAGCCTCTTCAATAAATGGTGCTGGGAAAATTGGACAGCCACATGCAGAAAAATGAAATTGGACCACTTCCTTACACCACACACGAAAATAGACTCCAAATGGATGAAGGACCTCAATGTGAGAAAGGAATCCATCAAAATCCTTGAGGAGAATGCAGGCAGCAACCTCTTCGACCTCAGCCGTAGCAACATCTTCCTAGGAACAACGGCAAAGGCAAGGGAAGCAAGGGCAAAAATGAACTATTGGGATTTCATCAAGATCAAAAGCTTTTGCACAGCAAAGGAAACAGTTAACAAAACCAAAAGACAACTGACAGAATGGGAGAAGATATTTGCAAACGACATATCAGATAAAGGGCTAGTATCCAAAATCTATAAGGAACTTAGCAAACTCAACACCCAAAGAACAAACAATCCAATCAAGAAATGGGCAGAGGACATGAACAGACATTTCTGCAAAGAAGACATCCAGATGGCCAACAGACACATGAAAAAGTGCTCCACGTCACTCGGCATCAGGGAAATACAAATCAAAACCACAATGAGATGTCACCTCACACCAGTCAGAATGGCTAAAATTAACAAGTCAGGAAATGACAGATGCTGGCGAGGATGCGGAGAAAGGGGAACCCTCCTCCACTGTTGGTGGGAATGCAAGCTGGTGCAACCACTCTGGAAAACAGCATGGAGGTTCCTCAAAATGTTGAAAATAGAACTATCCTAGGACCCAGCAATTGCACTACTGGGTATTTACCCTAAAGATACAAACATAGTGATCCGAAGGGGCACGTGTACCCGAATGTTTATAGCAGCAATGTCTACAATAGCCAAACTATGGAAAGAACCTAGATGTCCATCAACAGATGAATGGATAAAGAAGAAGTGGTATATATACACAATGGAATACTATGCAGCCATCAGAAGAAATGAAATCATGCCATTTGCGACTAAATGGATGGAACTAGAGCGTATCATGCTTAGTGAAATAAGTCAATCGGAGAAAGACAACTATCATATGATCTCCCTGATATGAGGACATGGAGAAGCAACATGGGGGGGTAGGGGGATAGGAGAAGAATAAATGAAACAAGATGGGATTGGGAGGGAGACAAACCATAAATGACTCTTAATCTCACAAAACAAACTGGGGGTTGCTGGGGGGAGGTGGGATTGGGAGAGGGGGAGGGGGCTATGGACATTGGGGAGGGTAAGTGCTATCGTGAGTGCTGTGAAGTGTGTAAACCTGGCGATTCACAGACCTGTACCCCTGGGGATAAAAATACATTATATGTTTATTAAAAAAAAAATTGGAAGGGGAGGCGAACCATAAGAGACTATGGACTCTGAAAAACAACCTGAGGGTTTTGAAGGGTCAGGGGTGGGAGGTTGGGGGAACAGGTGGTGGGTAATGGGGAGGGCACGTTTTGCATGGAGCACTGGGTGTTGTGCAAAAAGAATGAATACTGTTATGCTGAAAAAATAAATAAAATGGAAAAAAAAAAGAGTAAGGTCTTAGATGTAAATGAAATTTTAGCACAGTGGTAGTGTTCACAATTCAGCATTTCTGGGTTCCTATACAAGGTGTCCTAGAACAAGACAAAAGCAACCATTTTAGTGAGTTGGCCAAATGTGGCAGGGTGGAGAGGTGTGCAGGTGACTTACTTACAGTGTTGTATTTCTCAAAACAATTCTAGAATATACATATTATGATCTCTGCTTTACAGATGAGGAACAAGGGCCAGAGAGGCTAAGTGAGCTCAGAGAGGTCCAAACAGCTAAAATTCCTTCTGCCTCTATGTCCCACTCCCTATGCTGCCCCATATTTCTTTCTAAGAGAAAGAAATATAGCTGCAAACATACTCCAAGCCCCAGGAACACACGGAGAAATATAACTGTGAAACCATTCTGGGCACCAGTAGGAAATATCAAAAGAGGTCAACAGAGGCCCCTCACCTCTGCTCAGTGCATCACACTCCTCAGACAGTGTCCACATACTTGAATTTACTCACCTGTTAGATTCAACATCATCTGAATCAGTCAAGTATGAACAGACAAGGGTTTGGCTATGCCTTGCCAGAGAGCACCAGAGCTCTTAGTTCTCAGCTTCTGCAAGACTCCAGAGAAGGGAACACCTTCT
The DNA here is from genome assembly GCF_922984935.1 of Meles meles. Lineage (NCBI taxonomy): Eukaryota > Metazoa > Chordata > Mammalia > Carnivora > Mustelidae > Meles > Meles meles. The sequence continues at coordinate 28,788,103 of NC_060069.1, read as the reverse complement.
GGAAGCCTACCCAGAACCAAGAGACCTAAGGAAGTGAAGAGCCTCATAAAGCTGTGATCAAAGCGGTTCACACTTCCCCAAATCAGTCTCCATGCCACAGGTCCAGAGATGCACTGGAGGAGGTCTTCGGTCAAGGGCTGCAGTCTAGCACACCTGGAAGACCAGAGGGTCTCCAGGGCTAAGGCCATACTAATGGTCACAAGAGATGGAAGGCTGAGCTCCTACTGAATCCACATACCCTGGCACCCCTTGTATCATCTACATCTGCTTAGTTTCCCACAACAACAGAAGTTCCCATCCTTCCCTCCCTCCATATGTTTATCTTGAGTTGGCTCTTGTTGTTACTCCTAGAAGGCAGTCACAAACCCTTGCCATTTGACCAGGGGCAAAAAATAAAAGCACCTGCTGAACAATGTATGCTCTGAAACTGTAGATCTCTAGGGTGATCTTAAGGAAGTATGATGATCTAGTTTGGTTGATGAGAGCTTGCCTCCAAGTCTGTTCCACACGGGATGACCTGAGCCAAACTCCTCTCCCTCCAGCTCCTGCATCTGAGTATTGCTTGGGGGCCAGCATGGAACTGGCCCATCCACCCACACTCAGCACGTCATGGCCATGTGGATGAGAGGGATGTGTAGGTGCTGGAGCAGCACTAATACGATTACTAGTAGTCATAATAAACAGCAGCAGTAGCATCTCAAGTCCCACCCCTCTCGTAGAATTGCACTCTGGGGTCTAAGTCAGACTCTAGGAAGACAAAACCAGAATTCTTTCTACCCTCAGTCTGTTTATCAAATATGAACACAAAACTGATGTCCCATGAAGCTCTGGACACACAGAGAAGGCAGAGAGGTTTCCCCCAGAGGTGTCTCACTATGGAATGTGGAGCCCAAGTTTCCTTTCTGTCACTTTTGATATGATAGCATAATTTTTCTTTATGTGTTTTCCCCCCCTGTAAATTGAAGGAAATATCACCATGGTGCCACGGTCAAGGCCACACATATCTTTGTGAAAAATAAGATGTAGATTATTTCGTCCATCTTGCTATTATTAATATGGGCATAAATTCTTTTGATACTTGGTGGGTATATTTCCAGAGACAAGGTAGACATTTTAAAATTTAACACCACATTATGATAAATGTGATCTGCAGAAGTCATTTCTTCACAAACAGATCTTTTTCTATATTTTAGGCAAACCTACTATCCATATTTAGCATTCCCATATTTAACCCAAGAAGATAATAAAAGCATAAATTGAAGGAATCATTTTATATTATTTTAACTTGGTTATTTCGGTCTCCCTCCAGAGAGGGAACACATTCTCCATCTTTTGTTTTTGATTCTGTTTTTCTTGTTTTTTTGTTCTGAGTCATGGGTCTTTTTAAGAATGAAAATTATAGATCCCTTCTGCAGAAAAATGTGCATAAGCTGAAACCAAGTTTTCATAGAACTGGTTCTATTTCATTGGAAGTTTATTTTCTTAACATAAAAACAATGGAGAAATAATTTTTACAATGAATTAGGTAGCTTTCACTACCTTTTTTATGTGCTTATTGAGCATATAAACTGACCAAGTGATGCTGCTTAAGAACAAACTTCAATTTGAAGGCTCGCTGTTATTTAACCTGAGTAGGAAAGTGAATTTATGGCCTTGGTGCTTGAGAGGCAGGGGGGCATGTGGGGCCTGGGTGTTTTAATAGTATAACCAAAGCTAAGCTGACATCAAGTAACTCCAGAATCGTCTTGTATTTTTTGTGATGAATCCATGGTTTAGTCTTTACTATGTCTTTCAAGAAGTATCTTTGCGTTTGGCAAGGTCCGCCTCACTGGGGCTGCCTGGGTCATCACAGAAAAGATGCAGAAATCCAAATTTCCATTTTCAAATCTTAACAGGAAGAGCCCTGAAAGGTGTCAGCTGGTGTTGCCAGATGTGTGCAGATTGCCTGTTGCAGAGAAATTAATAAGGCCTGATCCTTTTGTTGGTGATCCAGCCGCCAGGCCTCCTCCTCCAGCACTGGGCCATTTGCAAGAAAACCTGCCTGTACCCTCCTCTTCCAGAATGGAAGTCTAGTTAAAAGCACTCAAGATTTCTCAGGAGCACCAGTAACAGGAACTTTAATGAGCAATTTTCCTTATTGGGATGGCCAAAATCAAAACAAAACCACTAAGTGTTCCATGATCAACTTTCCCCTTTCAGCTCCTCTCAGATGCATTCTTTTCCAGACCACATGGGAGTGCTCCAAACTGGTGAGGTGTCAAGCCCCCTGAGTTGTCTGGAAAGTCAGCAAACTCAAGGCAGTGGGTGGGAACTTAATACCCTGCATCTCCGCTTCACCAAATCCTTTAGAAGCTGAGTCAAGGCCTTGGCTCTCCTAAAACAAAACTTAACACAGTGGGAAATACTTCCGTGGGATTGCTGGTGGAAGGCCTGGTGCCAGGGTATGTGGAGGCAGAGACTGATGTCTTTCCTTCTTCACAAAAGGAGTCATACCAGGAGCTCTTTGGTTCAAACAACACACATGTGATGGACAACGGCTGTGGCCTAGTTTCTGGAAATACACCAAGAATTACTAAGCATGATACCCTCTAGTTCACCTGGGTGAACGTCGCAAATTACATCCAGTTTCAGCTGATGAAAATTACATCCAGTTTCAGCTGATGAAAAGCGGCAGAATTGCCAATTCCTCCAGGATATATTTTGAAATAATTAGAAACTAGAAATTCTGGGCATTCTAGAGTAGTATTTGACATGGCAGTGCTTTATTCTTTCTCTTCTCATTCAAGCTATGAGCTGTGGAGGCATCCTTGGTCCCCTTTACCCTACCCCTACCCCCAGTATTGCTACAAGAGCCTTACAGCTTCTTAGACATAAAGGTTTCCTTTTGAGACAAACCCAGGTTCCTGTCTTTTCAAATACAGCCATCTTCCCTACCACCGGGTGAATCTCCATATCAGGCATACAGGAGCTCCTTTCAGTGCGTTGCATCCAGTGTGACTACTAGGGTCACTCCCATGCACAAGGCAGAAGATCTGACCTTCCCTCCTTTCCAGTCAACTTCTAGAACATGTGTTCTCAACAGGGCAATATTGATCCCAAACAGGTGAAAACTGGCTCTTGTTGGGGGCAGGACTAAATCTTAGATATTACAGTGGCTTACAGCTCTCCCAAGGACCACCAGATAGACAGATAGAAAGGCAGAATGTCTGCAGTATTAAAATTTTATAGGATAGTTGTCTTTCTCCGATTGACTTATTTCACTAAGCATGATACGCTCTAGTTCCATCCACGTCGTCGCAAATGGCAAGATTTCATTTCTTTTGATGGCTGCATAGTATTCCATTGTGTATATATACCACATCTTCACTATCATATGATCTCCCTGATGTGAGGACATGGAGAAGCAACATGGGGGGGTAGGGGGATAGGAGAAGAATAAATGAAACAAGATGGGATTGGGAGGGAGACAAACCATAAATGACTCTTAATCTCACAAAACAAACTGGGGGTTGCTGGGGGGAGGTGGGATTGGGAGAGGGGGAGCGGGCTATGGACATTGGGGAGGGGAGGCGAACCATAAGAGACTATGGACTCTGAAAAACAACCTGAGGGTTTTGAAGGGTCAGGGGTGGGAGGTTGGGGGAACAGGTGGTGGGTAATGGGGAGGGCACGTTTTGCATGGAGCACTGGGTGTTGTGCAAAAAGAATGAATACTGTTACGCTGAAAAAATAAATAAAATGGAAAAAAAATTTTATAGGGAGAGGCAAAGGTTCCCTTGGATGCATCATCATCATCATCATAATCATCAACATCATCATCATCATAATAATAATGAAAGATTGACAAGCACCACTCCAGTGTATTTGAAGGAGGCAGTTGGTGTGTCTCTGGACTGTCATGCTATCTGGCTATGGTTCTGTGCTTTTTACTCAGCTGCAGGCATGTTTGGAAGGCTCCTGGTTACCACCTGGATTTGGGGACCACTGACTCCCTCCCCCATCCATGTTCCAAATATCATTGCAGCAACCAAGGAATGGTGAGGGTCACAGCACACACTGTTCCTCCTTTTTTTTTTATCCCTCAAGCCACCCCTGATTCAACTAGTATTTATAACAGTCTTTACTCAGCATTTCAGAAGGCATTTGCCATTCGAAAAAGAAGACTTAAAACTCTGTATCAGGTTTTGGTGTTCTCCTTGAGGTCTTCGTCAGTCCCACTGCTGGGGTCCCCCTTTTAAACACTGCTTTCCCTGCCCCCTTATTTCTGGGGCCCCTCTTTTTTAGGTACAAGATCATTCTCCCCATGCTCTGGTCCCAGGCTCAGGATACTCTGGCCACCAAGAAGTCAGAAATCGTTAATACCACTTCCCTTTCCAGCACAGCACCCTTTTGATTCAACCAGCAGAGCACCTTAGCTCCTCTTTGTTTAACCTCCTCCTTTAGACTAGGATCCCAGCCTCATCTCTGTGGAGCCCAGAGCCCAAGCAGGAAGCTGGCTGGCATGGAGGAAGGCACATGACTCAAGGGACCTAACCTACGATGCTGGTTACCATGGAACAGTGTGTGTCTTTGAGGTCAGACAAGGGCAACTCATAAGAAAGTAGGGCAAAAGCACTTTCATGTCTCAAGCAAAATAGATCAGCGGATCAGAATGGTACCCGTGGAACTTGGAATCTGCCTCTTGCCCTGCTTTCTCATGCTTTAAACTCTGCTGGACTTGCTTTCAGTGCCAGCAGTAGATGGTAACCTTCCTCTTTGGGCTTGGTAATCAAAGAAACAACTTGACTTTGGCCTCTCCCAGGGATACTGCCTCCTGCTTACTCTGTGACATTCTAAGCTTGGTGTTCATTGCTCCTGGGTCTTCCCATCTTAGAACCCTCTCTGGCCATCAAGTTCCCACTGGTTAGAATAAGCAGGGCTTGGCTGCACTAAGCAATGACCTACCTCACTGAATATAAACTAGATAATGTTCACTCAAAGGGCTGGGGAAATAGGCACACATTTGTACTGATATATTTGATGAACAATCCAGTATAGACTGGACTGACATGAAGTCACTAATAACTAAAGCAAAACAAGGAAAGGCTCCATTACAACTTTCCAACCTACTTCCATAGGCTAACCTACTACGTTAGTCAAAATGATGCTCCAAAATAAAAAAACTTAAACCAGAAAAAAAAAAATGATGCTAAATGACATAACAGTCCTTACCACTCCTACTACCCAAATCTCAGGGACCTATAAGTTTACTTTTGTCTCCTCTGACAGTTCAATGAAAGTTTCAAAAGGCACCTGCTACCTGGTGCCTCAGAGACACATGCTCCCTCCATCTTCTGGCTCCACTATCCCACGGGGGTCTCAGAACCCTTTGTATCCAGCTGGCAAATGGGCAAAGAAAGAGAGAGAGAGGAAAAGGGACCTTTGCCTCCTAAGGAACCTCAACCCAGAAGCTCACATATATGTGTTCCAGCAACTGGCTAGAACCCGAATGCAAGGGATGCTGGGATATGTAGTTCAGTTGTGGGCAACACATTTGGTGTATCACTGGCTACTCTGTGGCCCCTCCTTCTCCCATTAGTCCACTGTGGCTGAGCAGAGGCTGCGCTGGAATCATGATCTCATAGGGAAAGCCTTATGAGATCACGAGGACCACTTTTCTTTTACTAAAAGGCTTGAGTGACTTGGCAGGGACATCTCATTTCCCAAGCATTACTGGCTGCCATTTTCATAAATTGCATCCACTGCAAATCAAGCTTCTCTGGCTGTTTCAGAGATTTCAATGGAGAATGGTTTTCAATGGTCTCATTTTCAGCTACCTCATTTATAGAGCACATTTGCAGGTAATTCTTAATTTTGTTGAAGTTTTTTATTTCACCTTCTAAATTACAAACACTGGGTGGTAATGTGCTTCTTGCTCATTAGGACGGGGAGCTCCCTGAGGTCAAGACACAATAGAGGAAGTACTCTTTATTGTACTTTCTGCTTTTAAGTTAGGAAGCAGGCAAAAGCTTGGCAGAGCCCAGATTATACAAGGGTCCTGGAATCTCAAGAAATGAGGGCCCTACTCTGAGGCAGATCTGCCAGCCCACCAAAGAAACTGTTTACTAGAGTGTAACTTAATTTCCAAATCTGTTTTCACTACAGGCATATATAATTGTAGACAAGATCTACTGTGCACTCTTTGCCAGGTAAACATTTGCCTTCTGTTATATTACGGAAATCCAGAATGGCTTGCTGACCCCACTTTTGCTTGTGGATCCCAGTGATCTGGGTCACTGTCTTCCCCCCCTCCCACCTTGTACATGTATCAAAGCCCTGATTTGTTACTATTGTAGTCATCATTCTTGAAGGAGTTGCTCTCAGCTCTCTACCACGTTGGAAAAACTCTTATTTGCCCAAGAACTAACTATGCTGAGGGTAAAAACATCACCTTTCCAAGAGTGCCTGCCTATTAATGCCTCTCTTGTTCCCCAAAGAGAGATTCCTGATGGTGGAATTTTAGGAACTGATGATGACTTTCAGGGAGGACAGAGACACTTTGAGGTGGGAAGGCATCCTTAGTAGTTTTCTATCACCTCAAGAAATGGTGGCTTTTGGTTTACCCACATCTAAGCCTTGCCCTTGGAAGAGGGATCCAATCCTGGGTTGAATCTCAACCTCTAAACCCCATGCCCTTGGGCTCAGCAAAAGTTTTGCAGAACCTAACTTCTGCTTACAGCTCATTATTGCACCCATCCTGGACTTAGTGATTTTTTTTTTTAGTGTCATCGTCTCTATGGATACATTTTTAATGGAGATTTGGGGGTAGAAAGTCTTCAGGGCAGTATTCATAATCAATCAGCACTTCCTTATTGTAAGAGAGCTGATTGTCAAGATTGTTGTTTGGGAAAAATACTGTAGAAGGTCTCAAATCAAACTGTATAATCAGCACTCATGTTTTATGCAAATTAAAGACATATTCTTACACCGCATCATAGGAACTAATCATCCTGGCACCATCTCTCAGAGAAAGCATCTGCCACCCGAAATTTAGAACAATAATTCACAGTCCATGGAACAGCACGTAACCACAGATTAGACTTGTTATAAATTTATAATGATTTCATATAAAAACATTACATTTTAATAGTTTCAAGAAATGACAGGGTAGGGCTGGTATAAATGTTTAACTAGCACGGTCTCATATTCACACTTTGTTTATTTCATTACTGGGTATGCTAAAATGAAACAGCTAGCTTAAAAATGTCATCAAATTCAAAACAGAAAACTTATGAACAGATACTTGATGCAAACCAGACTGCTAGCCCCAAGGATATTCCACAGCCTCTTTTAGATAAACACCTGGATATTTCATTTAACTATCACTATAAACTATCATTTTCCCTTACATGTAATTTGTTTATCATTCTTACCATGGTGAGATGAAAAATAGGTCATGACCCTCATAATTGAATTTGTGTTCATATTTGCAGATCTCCAAGGAGGGGCCCTGTCCCCTTGTGTTCTCTGTGTCCAACTGCTCATTGGCTCTACTGTGACTTCCCATGTTTTTCTAGAAAGGAAAGAGGATCACTCAAAGAACATCAGGTCCTATGAATAGGAGATTGAGACGTGACAGTCATCAGAACGTGTCAGACACACAGAGGAGGCCCAAAGCTGCCTGGCAGGAATACATTTGATTTGTTATCATCAGATGTGAATTATCTAGTGTTCTGTCTCTTGCTCATCTCTCTTTTCTCTGAATTCTCAGTGATTCTGACCATTCTTTTCTGATGTGATCACTCATAGAGCTCTGAGAATGTGGTAGTATTATAAATCATAACATTAAAAACTATATCCTTTATGTCCCCACTATTTATTAACTGTAGACTAACCAGATTTAAAACTCCATGCCATACAAGCCAGTGCTAAAAGGCAGTTGTTAGACAGTGCATTTCATAGGATTCTTTTCTCTGGGATTTTTAATTTTCTCAGTCATTTCTGTAACACTTGAATTGTATAACAAAGAGTCATGTTACTTGTGCAATCAGAAAATAAAAATAAAGATTTAATTTTGCTAGCTAAGGAGGAAAAAACATTTCTCTGGCTTAGGTGGTCCATAAGGAAGACAAGATTGGGGCAGAAGGTAAGGTGAAACCAGGCAAAGTCCAGAGAGCTAGGAGTCTGGTGAGCAGGTTCAAGCGGCAGGGTCAAGTCCTGGGTAGGGCCCAAGGCTGAGGCAGCAGGAGCTGAAGGAACGGGGTGGGGGGTGGGGGGCAGCTGGGAAGTGGGATGCAAGGTAGAATGAGGCCTAACAGTTTAGGCAGCAAGTGGAAAATGCCCCCTCCCCAACCTTGGGGAAGTAGAATGCTGAGGGATGAGAGAAGAAGCCTCAGGTGCAAGTTTTAAGCAAAACAGGGTGAGAAAGGACAGGAATACCAAAAGGTGTGATCATGAGAAGCAAGCAGGGATTTGGGGTACAAGAGACCAACTGATTCTCAGCCCCTTCTACTTCTCAGGCATCTCCTGCAACCATGGGGGAGTACTGGACCCCAGGGCACATCAATGATTTTATGTGGAGGTTAAAGGAAATGGTGACCTTAAAAGCCTGGAATATGTGAGGACATTTGGGTAAGCCTCTGATCCTTACAATAACCTGCAGGGCAGATGTTGAAATCTCTAGTTTATTGAAATAAAGAGAATGTTTCAGGAAGTACCTTGGCCAAGTTTCCCCAGTGTGGAGCAGACACTTAGACTTACACCTGAAATTGAAACCTTCCTCCTTGTGAATGTGATCTTGGAAGGAATAAGCAGCCACTCCACTCAGTAGGTCGATGTGTCAGTGCTATATGGGGCACAACCCCCAGACCCCAAATGCCAGTGCACTAAGATGGGGAAAGGCCACACCAACCCTGGGATGTGTGGGAGCCGGTGAGATGAAATTACAGATGGCATTTGGTCTATCTCCCTCATTGTCAGCTCCTCCGAGCGGGTGGGACACCAAGATCCCATAGCTACATAAGCAGGGTGGAGAGCTCCCTGAAACTAGTGACTGGGCTGTGTTTGCTTATCACTCTGCCCAATGCCCAACACTGAGCATGGCACAGGGTAGAGCTCGGCACTTTTGTTGAATGCAGACATGAAGTGGGAGTGGCTCGGGACTAGGTCTGCTACCTGCTGATCTAACACATCACCTATTCTCCCTTGGGTTGTGTCCCCAACAGGAGACATGGATTTGATGACTGTCACAGAATTCAGGCTACTGTGGCAGGTGTCACGGCAGATCCCAAGGGGAGTTAAAATAATAGATCAAACACATAGATAGTACCTAGCATGTGCTGGGCACTGTTCTGCTTTTGCAGAAGTAATTCTTCTGAATTACTGTCAGAATCTCACAAGAAACCTACGCTAGGTGAGGACTATTACAATTCCGTTTTACAGATGAGGACACCGGGGCACCGGCAGGTTAAGTAACCTAAGGTCACAGTGCAGCCAGGTTTTAATCTCAGAGTCCATGCCATAAACCATTATGCACATGGCCTCCTGCACATTCTCAAGCCACAGGGCATTTGTGGGCAAACACAGCATGAAAGAGTGGGCTCTTCTGCACAGCTTGTGGCTTCAGTCTATCCAGGGCAGGAGCAGGCTCCAAAACCATTCATTTATTTAAAGAAATCAGATATTCCTGGTACAACTCTAGGTGGTAGGGATGCAGAAGCGATGCTAAAAACAGATGAACTCCTTGTCCTCACAGTGTTTATATCCTAGTGAGGAAGAAAAACAATATAAAATGAACAAACTGACAGACAACACAGCATAACAATGAGTGTAATGAAGAAAAAGGAAGCTGGTCAATGGTGAAGGGCACAGAAAAGGGAGGCTGACCGGGAAGGTCTCTGTCCCAGTCACACTTGAGTCAAGATCTGAAAGAAGGGGTGAAGCCAGGGCGTGGGGAGGAATCATCCAGAAAGAAGGTACAGCTCTTATACAGGCCTTGAGGTACAAGCATGCCTGGATGTCTGAGGAGGGGCCCATGGGTCGGACTGACCTAAGCAAGAAGAAAAGCAGTAGGACAGATAATGAGATGGGTTGGGGTGGAGGCCAACTTGCAAGAGCCTCATAGGCTCTGAGAAAGAGCACCATGATGTCACTTTGGGTTGAAAGGGATTATCCTGGCTGCCATGTTGAGAACAGACTGTGAGGCTGGGTGGGGAACAGGAAGTCCGAGGTATGACAGTCGGCAGAGTGACAGTATAGAACAGGCTGGATGCCATCAGGCTTAAGTTCGGGGGCTTGAAGGAGCAAATATGAAGGTGACCAGAGAGGCAAGGAACTGGCTGAGCTTGCTGAGGACTGAATGGAGATGGAGCAGGACAACATTCCATCCCAGAAACTCAGGGAGGAGAGAGTTTCCCAAGGTGAGAGCCACCACTGTGCCACAGGGCAAGTGAAAGGCAAGCTGGGGAAGGACAGGTCACTAGCTGTCACAGTGAGAGCTGTCTGATAGAGGGTAGGGAGTGAAAGCTCACTAGCAAAACCCCAAGGGGTTTTGGTGGGACAGGGGCAGAGAAATGAGGCAGCTAGGCAGGGATGTGGGTCAACAGAAGTTTAAGACTTTCTAAAAGTGGGTGATGTAACAGCAAACTGTGCTCTGATGGGAAGGACCCAGCTAAGGGGACAAAGGAAAGAGGTCAGAGAAACATCCCTGAGCAAGAGGGAAGAGAAGGGTCGGGGCAGGAATGGAGGGCAGGAGGGGAGCAGCACTGATGCAGGGAGGCTACCGTGTTGGGAAAGGTGTTGGAGGCAGTTCTCCTCTGAGGGTCTCTGTTCTCCCAGTGAAATATGAAGAAAACTCATCAGCTGACAAGAAAGATAGGGGGAAATAATGGGTTTGGAGATCTTTTAAAAGATTCAAAATAGAACACAGTAAACTTAGATTTGATTAAGAGGAAATGGATTTGATAACATAAAGTTCAGGAAAAAATATGCAGAATTATCAAAAGTGCTCATTTCTTATCCTGCTGTTTGTCAAGTGCTCTTGAACATAAACTCATCTCTCCCTGGAGTCAGGACTGACATGGGCCATTCCCTGCAGAGGCGGAAGACTGAATCCCCCAGAATATGGTATGCATTGTCCATAAAAGTGCCTATAAGTTCAAAAACTCTACTGCTGAAAATACATCATTATTTGGGGGTTCTTTTCCATCGCCACATTATGTTTTCATACCCTAGCATAACTCACTAAGATATTTTTTCAAAATATCAGTGGGTGGTGGTGACTAGACTGTTATTTTGTTCTCTGTACCTTTCTGTGATTGTGTAATATTAATAATGATAATAAAATGCAACACCTTACTCAAATTTTGATATAATGGGTGTGTATTAAATGCAAGTTTCTGCCATAGAAATTTTAAAGATAGATTGTAATGCTTTGGTGTTGTTTCAAAGAAAGGTGGCTGGTTTTGTTTTATTTGATTTTACATCATTATGAAGTAAGAACTTCAGCCATGCTCATAAAACAGTAACAACAAAATAATCAAATAAGCCTTGGTGTTCTGATGTTCATATCACATGGGTGCCCAGGTGGCTCAGCTGGTTAAATGTCTAACTCTTGGTTTCTTGAGGACACTGATCTCATGATCGTGGGATCGAGCCCCATGTCGGGCTCTGCACTCAGTGCAGCGTGTTCTTCAGATTCTTTCTCCCTCTCCTTCTGCTCCTTCCCACTCATGCGCACACATACTCTCTCTCAAATACAATCTTTATAAAAAAAGAAAAGAGCTCAAAACAGTCAAGCTAAAACTAACGTGGGTTTAGAAGAGTTATGCTGATAAGCATAACTTACCGCAGTTTAGTTTCCTGGGACAACATTAATTAGATGCCTCAATTAGCTAGAATAACCCACTTCCCAGCCACAGAAGACAGCAGAGGGTTAACTTTAAGAAAGATGGCCAGGACTAGCAAATTCATTTCAGGTGTGACCTAAAAACTGGCATAGACATGTGGATTAAAGAATATGAGAAATGCAGCCCTTAAGAGTAGTTGCCAACACATTTACAGAAAGTTCCTAAGAATGAGGGCACCAAATTATTGGGGGATTTTTTTTTTTTTTTAAGAAAAGACAACCTTAAGGGAAAAGCTAGAATTTATAATTGAGTTAGAGATTGACACATTCAGGCTACTGAAAACAGAGATCAGTTAGGAACATTCAAATTAGCCACACATTTATAAAAGTAGACCCTGGAGGATTTTGCCAATTCTTCTTTTTTTTTTTCAATTTTTAAAAAAATTGTGATAAAATTTATCCTCTTATCCATCTTAGGTGCATAATTTTCTCCTATTTGGGGTAAATATGACACGACATACATGATTCACGATGACGATGGTTAAAAACGTTAAGGTAAAATATGCGGGTTCCAATCCTGGATCTACAACCTACTCACCTGGGTTCCTGTGCCTCAGTGTCCTCAAAGGAAGAATGGGGCTATTAACATCCACCTATCACCAGTCTTTAGAGTCATTTGATTAACAGTTGGCAATAAGAACTGGAATTCCCTGCTCTTAGCAGCAGAGGACATTCCAGGTTCGCGATGGCTCAGAAGCTCAGGAGATCCAGGCACCCTATCCTGGATGCTCTGTTCCTAGAAGGTTTTTGTGGGGTGACACAGTCTCCAGTGTGATCTGCAGCAGCAGCCTGGCCACCCTCCAGCCTTTGGAGTGGTCAAGGAGGTGGCAAGCGTGTGCACCGCCGCACTGTGAACCCCAGGAGCCCTGCTGCCCCTCCTCAGAATGCCCCAGGGCCACTGGTGAGCCTCAAACCACAAGCTCCAGCTCTCAGAGGCCATGTAATTAAGCCTAACAAGGCACAAGGAGCTCTTTTGGGGGAGCACAGAGAGATACCCACAGTAATTGGCAATAGGCCTCGGGTTCCCCAGGGGCTAAGGATTCCATGTTGGCCGCAGGGAAGGACCAAGGAAGGGTCGAGACCTTGAGGGAGGCCAGATGGGATCACCTGGCTTCATGCATAAGTCATGAGCCCCTCTGTTGACAGCTCTGAGCTCTCCAGAGACACAGCAAGGTTGATCCCTGGTTTGGGGAAGCAGACAACAGAGGCCTCCTCTGTGCCGGGAGACTGCTGCTGGCCCAGGGCTGCTTCACCACGTCCGAAGGGGACTGCTCTAAAACTGACTTCAGAGCTCCAGCTTCTCACAGAGGCAAGCAATAAAACTGTATTCATTATGCAGTGTGCCAGCCAGTCCCCCATCACCGAAGCCCTGGGCAGAAGGTGTGTATTGCAGACAAGAAGGATGTGTGTTCTCAAACAGCAGTGGCATTCACTGAGAAAATAAGTTCTAGGAAAGTCTACAGTCTGGTAGGGACAGATAACTGGGTCCTAAGGATCTGGAAATAAACTTGCCATTTCCAAAGCCTATCCCTGTGTGCATGCGCAGGCATGGATGCCTTTACTGATGGCTTTGTCTGTGCTGTGATCAGTGATGTGCTGCACTATTATCTCCTGTAATCCTTACATGAGGGCTCCAGCAGGTAGATGTACTCATATCTCACATGTCAAGTGACTTGTCCAAGGACACAGCAGGTAACTGACAGAGAGGTCTGAACCTGCCTAGCTATGCCTGAGTGTCCTCTCTCAATCCAGTCACTGGTGATGACTAAAAGGGCTCACTCAATACTGCCCCCCCCCATCCTCACTTCCTGGCCTCTGCCCCTGAAATGATCGATCAGCAACAACGTTGGCTCCCTGCCCTCTGCCAGACCCCAAGCTGGACCCTCTGTCCACATGACTGCATTATTAATGCATTTGTACGTGGATATTCTCATTTTAGCAGATGGGAAAACTCTCACTTTCTGCTAGTCTGTTTCATGGGCTTATTTAATCAATATTCTCTCCCTGGTATTTCTCTTCTCGTGCTGTTCAAAGTTTCTCCCCTTGTGAATTCTGTACTAGTTAAACGAGCTTTTAGAAACAGAAACCATAAACAGTTATGTCAACTTTGAATGACATGATCATGTTCCAATATAAGGAAAATTAAAATAAGAAATAAAAAGATTACCAAAAGTAGGATGTTAACAGGTCTTCTAGAAATAAATGGACAGACACTGATCAGAGTCTCTTATCAAGACCGAGAAGAATCTCTTCTCGAAAACACAGCTAAAAGTACTGCAATTGGCTCAAGAGAGACTGGATTCTGAGAAGGGAATCTCTCAGACCCAGATCTTTTTTATGGCTTCAGTAACCACCCACTCTGGATTTGCAGGAGCAGACCCTAGAGTAGTGTTTTTTCCTTCCTTTTTCCTTTTCCTTTGCCTCCCCCTTCCTTCTTCCTTCCCCCCTTCCTTTCTTTCGAGTAGTATTGTTCAAAGAGTGTGCCCATGAACCTCCTGCGGGACAAGTTGACATGCAGATTCTGATTCAGCAAGCACAGAGGGGACCCAAGACTCTGCATTTCAAATGTGCTTCCCAGTAATAAAGCTGCTACAGGTCTGGGACCACATTTTGAGCAGCAAGGGGCTGGAGGTTGTGGACTCCGTCACACCATCAAACTAGCCCTGAGATGGTACTATTTCAGCAAGTTCACTACACTCTGGATTCGGATTTTTGCTGGGTAATCTCAATATCTGGTCTGAAAATCTAGGTGTTTTTACTGGGGCCCACCCTGGGTGAATGCTGCTTCATGTCACAGTAAACAGTAACACTTGTCTCATTTAAGAGAAAGAAAAAAGGAGTAAGTAAAATTTGACTGGATTTGGGGGGGGGGGTGGGTATTGAGTTTGATAATTCCTTTATAGATTTTGGATACTAGCCCTCTGATAAGACATTTGCAAATATCTATTTGCAAATATTCCGTAGGTTGCTTTTTAGTTTTGTTGACTGTTTCCTTTGCCATGCAGAAGCTCTGAAACTAATACACTAGATGTTAATTAAATTGAATTAAAAAAAATGTTTTTTCACGATGGACGGCACTTACCCTCATGACTTTGAACTCTGAATCTATGAAAGTTCAATGAAGCAAATTCAAAACAGTCTCATATGACCAGCAGACATTTTTCCATGTCCTGTTTTTACAATTATGTGAGTGCAGCATGCATTTGGGAAGAAGACAACTAAGTATTCTGAAACCAAGAAATTAATATAATATAGGAATAAAAATGATGATGGGGATGTTGATGACAATGACAAGAGGAAAAGTTACCATTTCCAAGCAGTTACTTTCCATGCACATGCTGACCCTGTTGCTTACACTACCCTCACTCCTCACAACAATGTTATGGTAGAGATAATTTTACGTCTATTATTTATATTAGAAAGTAGAGGAGAGGGAGTTGAGGGAAAGTGGAAGGGGAGATGAACCATGAGAGACTATGGACTCTGAAAAACAACCAGAGGGTTTTGAAGGGGCGGGGGGGGGGGGGTGGGAGGTTGAGGAACCAGGTGGTGGGTAATAGGGAGGGCAGGTACTGCATGGAGCACTGGGTGTGATGCCAAAACAATGAACACTGTTATGCTGTAAATAAAAAAAAAAAAAAGAAAGTAGAGATCAGTGAAGATAGATTACCTGGTCAATTGTTTACCAAATAAAAGTGACACCTGAATCCAAGGCTGCCCAAACCCCCAAGCCTCTTCACCATTTGACTGAGCTCTTTCACTGGGAATGCCAAACACGCATCTCGTCGAAGTTCAGACTTCACCCACCTCAATGGAAAGAACATCACATCCTAACGTTGTATCAACTAAAGGCTTTTTAAAAATCGAATTAGGGCAAATGATATTTTTAGTTAAAGACATAGATTAAATTGGTTTAAATCAAATACTCCATATTGCAAAGTGAATCATTCAGGAAGCATCTGGATAGATTCACTGTGTATCTCAACAAAGGGTGATCTGTTAATCACACATCTGAAAATCTGCCTGGGTTAGATCTGCTAATCCAGAAAAGACGGACAGTCTCACAGTGGCACCATCGCAAAGGCCAGAGATGCTCTCAAAGCAAACAGCAAGCAGCATTTAAGTATTAAGGGCACCCCATATAGACAGCCCTTAGGACCAGACAAGGAATCCTGGTCACATGGCTTCATGGATTCCCCGAGTTCAATTCCACTCTTGAAATCCTCTTAAGACTTGATGAATCCCTAAATCCTATCCCGAACCTAATAATACACATTATATGTTAACTAATGTTAACTATGTTAACTAATTATAAGTTAACTAACTTTAATTTAGAATAAAAAAAGGAAATGCACATTAAAAATACAGTGAGACATCACCTTATACCTTTTAAAATGGCTATCCTTAAAGACAAGAGATGTGGTGATGGATGTTAACCAGACTTATTGTGATGATCATTTCATAATATATACACATATCCAATCATTACATGTACACCTGAAATTAATGTTGTGTATCAATTGTATCCCCATTAAAAATAAGAAAATAAAAAAGATGAAAAAAAATTTACTTCAATGGAAACTCAAGGAACTCATGGGACTAATGACATTGTTGGTGGTTCCCATTAGCTCAGCATCAAAGAGGGGTGACTGTTTAGATTAAATACAAGGGAAAAGTGATGGGATCGTCTTTTATTTATTTATTTTTTTTAATGCTTTAACTTCTTTTTTTTCCATTTTATTTATTTTTTCAGCGTAACAGTATTCATTCTTTTTGCACAACACCCAGTGCTCCATGCAAAACGTGCCCTCCCCATTACCCACCACCTGTTCCCCCAACCTCCCACCCCTGACCCTTCAAAACCCTCAGGTTGCCCCAACCTCCCACCCCTGACCCTTCAAAACCCTCAGGTTGTTTTTCAGAGTCCATAGTCTCTTATGGTTCGCCTCGCCTCCCCAATGTCCATAGCCCGCTCCCCCTCTCCCAATCCCACCTCCCCCCAGCAACCCCCAGTTTGTTTTGTGAGATTAAGAGTCATTTATGGTTTGTCTCCCTCCCAATCCCATCTTCTTTCATTTATTCTTCTCCTATCCCCCTACCCCCCCCATGTTGCTTCTCCATGTCCTCATATCAGGGAGATCATGTGATAGTTGTCTTTCTCCAATTGACTTATTTCACTAAGCATGATACGCTCTAGTTCCATCCACGTCATCGCAAATGGCAAGATTTCATTTCTTTTGATGGCTGCATAGTATTCCATTGTGTATATATACCACTTCTTCTTTATCCATTCATCTGTTGATGGACATCTAGGTTCTTTCCATAGTCTGGCTATTGTAGACATTGCTGCTATAAACATTCGGGTACACGTGCCCCTTCGGATCACTATGTTTGTATCTTTAGGGTAAATACCTAGTAGTGCAATTGCTGGGTCATAGGGTAGTTCTATTTTCAACATTTTGAGGAACCTCCATGCTGTTTTCCAGAGTGGTTGCACCAGCTTGCATTCCCACCAACAGTGGAGGAGGGTTCCCCTTTCTCCACATCCTCGCCAGCATCTGTCATTTCCTGACTTGTTAATTTTAGCCATTCTGACTGGTGTGAGGTGATATCTCATTGTGGTTTTGATTTGTATTTCCCTGATGCCGAGTGACGTGGAGCACTTTTTCATGTGTCTGTTGGCCATCTGGATTTCTTCTTTGCAGAAATGTCTGTTCATGTCCTCTGCCCATTTCTTGATTGGATTGTTTGTTCTCTGGGTGTTGAGTTTGCTACGTTCCTTATAGATTTTGGATACTAGCCCTTTATCTGATGTGTCGTTTGCAAATATCTTCTCCCATTCTGTCAGCTGTCTTTTGGTTTTGTTAACTGTTTCCTTTGCTGTGAAAAAGCTTTTGATCTTGATGAAATCCCAATAGTTCATTTTTGCCCTTGCTTCCCTTGCCTTTGCCGTTGTTCCTAGGAAGATGTTGCTACGGCTGAGGTCGAAGAGGTTGCTGCCTGCGTTCTCCTCAAGGATTTTGATGGATTCCTTTCTCACATTGAGGTCCTTCATCCATTTGGAGTCTATTTTCGTGTGTGGTGTAAGGAAGTGGTCCAATTTCATTTTTCTGCATGTGGCTGTCCAATTTTCCCAGCACCATTTATTGAAGAGGCTGTCTTTTTTCCATTGGACATTCTTTCCTGCTTTGTCGAAGATGAGTTGACCATAGAGTTGAGGGTCGATTTCTGGGCTCTCTATTCTGTTCCACTGATCTATGTGTCTGTTTTTGTGCCAGTACCATGCTGTCTTGATGATGACAGCTTTGTAATAGAGCTTGAAGTCCGGAATTGTGATGCCACCAACTTTGGCTTTCTTTTTCAATATTCCTTTGGCTATTCGAGGTCTTTTCTGGTTCCATATAAATTTGAGGATTATTTGTTCCATTTCTATGAAAAAAATGGATGGTATTTTGATAGGGATTGCATTAAATGTGTAGATTGCTTTAGGTAGCATAGACATTTTCACAATATTTATTCTTCCAATCCAGGAGCATGGAACATTTTTCCATTTTTTTGTGTCTTCCTCAATTTCTTTCATGAGTACTTTATAATTTTCTGTGTATAGATTCTTAGTCTCTTTGGTTAGGTTTATTCCTAGGTATCTTATAGTTTTGGGTACAATTGTAAATGGGATTGACTCCTTAATTTCTCTTTCTTTCGTCTTTTATTTTTATATTATAGTTTTGGAAATATATGTAACTCCCTAGAAAATATGTTCTTTCAAGAGTAATATTATACACCTTATGTTTTAAAAATTACAAAGCAATCAGCATTCAGTTCAATAGATTCTACAAATGAAATGCCCCAAATACCTATCTTTAGAAAACACACCTGACATATATACATACAAATACACACACACACACACACACTCACACACACACACACACTCTTATTGTGTGTATATATAGCTCCACGGGAGAGCAATTTGCAAACAGATACACAGTAAGTATACCTATACATTTATGCATATAGCCTATAAGCAGATTGTGCTCCTGGAGAGGATGTGGAAGAAACATCCACATACCACAGTCAGGTGTTCGATCCCTCTTCCCCATGCCAAGAGGGTAATTAATTTGGGTGGATCACCAGACCTGTGGTGCTAATAGACTGTTCCCATGAAAAGCTATTGGATTTTCTGGATCCATCTGCCATGGTTCTTAACATTTCTCTCACTCTGTGTTCAGAAAGAACTCTTCAGGTTGGTTTTATAAATAATTCACTTGGCTTTTGTCAGAGTTTATTCTGTTACTCAACCTCTCTACTGGGTTTTAAAATTCGAAAGTCATGTTTTATTTTATGAATGCAATAATCTTTAAAGTCTTTATGAGGATACTAATTAGAATTTTTTTTTTAAGTCTTATTTCTTTTTCCCCCCTGTAACCACTGGCTTTTTTGGCTCACCTGTGGCCATTCTTTGGCTACAGACTTTCCTCAAATGTCCAGCGACTGATTTCTTCCTTGTCTATTCATATTCACAAATGAAGATCTATACAAGTGAGTTTCTGGTAGCTACCTCAGGAATTTGTAAGATCTCACTTAGAATTCCTTAGGGAATCTCTGCTAAGCAGAGGCTGCTGAGAGCAATGGGCAGCTTTGCCCTGGACGAAATGAAGGAGAAATGAGTTGACTTAAATTCAGAGGAGGAACAGGGTCAGAAGGTTGAGTATTCAATTCACTTTGGTGGAGGGCAGTTGCTCTGGTGGGCCAGGACAGCCCGGCCCGAATTCAGTCACCCTTGCAGCTACCACAGAGCACCTTGGGGCAGTTCCTGTGCTGAGCAGGTCCAAGGCTGTGGCCAGGGCCTAGGCTCTGCACTGCCTCTGAGCCCCCGCTGACCCTGAGCCTGGGATTCTTCCAAAGCTTCTTCATTAACATGCTTCTTCGCCTGTGGTGATCTGAGGTCTCCTCAATTCAGAATACCCCTCTCTTAAACTAATTGCTGTCTTCTAGAAATTCCCCAAATGAAACATCTATTACTGATCCTTTTTCTTGTTTTCAGTGAGACTATGCACTTCAGCTTATTTTTTTAATTTTTAAATTTTTTACTTTATTTTTAAATTTATCTTTATATTTCTATTGATCATTTTGATGGAATTTGTGGAGGCAATCAAGGTAAACACATGCATTTTTTAACACCATGACTTAAAATCTCTAATCATTTAGAAATATATGTCAATATAATGTGTGTTTGTGCATATGTACACACACACACACACACACATAGGTCATGTGTATCCAGAATGAAACAAAACATTAACCATGGTAATTGTACAGATTATAAGATTAAGGATGATTTTCTCCTTTTTACTCAGATATTTCCCCAAGTTTTCTACCATGGTTATATATTCCTTTTATTATTTTTCTTGGATACTGTAATTTGTTTATAACAAGTTCACAAAACACAAATCTCATCATTTTAAAAGTGTTCAATTCACTGGTTTTCAGTACATTCACAAAGGTTTGTAACCACCATCACAATTGGTTCTAGATCATGTTCATCACCTCCCCAAACCCCATATGCATTAGCAGTCTCTTTCCTCCCCTTCCTTTCGAGCCCTGGCAACCACTAATCCTTCTGTCTCTCTAGGTTTGTCTATTCTAGGGTTCACATAAATGGAATTGTGCAGTATGTGGTATTTTGTGTGGGATTTCTTTCACTTAGCACCATGCCCTCAAGGTTCATCCTCATTGTAGTACACATCAGTACTTCACTCCCTTTCATGGCCAGATAATATTCCATTGTATGGATATACCACATTTTATTTGTTCATTCATCAGGTGATGGACGTTTGGGTTGTTTCTACTTTTTGCCTATCAACAACAATGCTGCTATGAACTTCATGTAAAATTGTCTATTCTTTTATAATCTAAAAAGATACTGCTTTAGAAAAATTACAAAAATATCTTTCCAAAGATAGTCAATAAGTCAAGCTTTCCCACCTAAAATATATGGTTTTCCTATACTCTTAAAACCTGTCTGGTACCTGCAAATACCTGGACTGAATAAGCAGACATTCTTGGATTAACTGATAGTTAATGAATAAGCCAAATCTTTTCAACACAGTGAAAGGTACATGCATATGTTAACAACTCCTACGGTATTTACAATAAATTTCAGAACAGTAGACCTTCCTTTTAAGAATATCATCTTAGAATCTATTTCATTCTGCCACATGCAACATTCATAAAACAATGCTTGTGAACTGAATTAAAACCTGCCCAGACCATGAGAAGAGGAAAAAAAAATCTACTTTGCTGCCCACTCCTAGAGTGCAACCTTTAGAAAGGGATTATTTCCCTTACATTCTCATCAGGGACTGGCAAAGAAAAGTATATCATGCTATTACAGAGCCTGGAAATGTAATGACTTCCAGGTTGCTAAGCAACACTGCAATGTTAAAGGCCCCAGTATCTGTGATCTCTAGAGACACTCTCAAATTTCATTAAAACCTGCTCATAACCATTACACAAAAGGTCCATGTGGAGTTCATAAACAGGCTTCATTTCTTGACACAATAATGAAGGAATAAAAAAAAAAAAAAGCAAGTGGCATCAAAACTTTTATGGTACTTAAAAGTAAATATTTTGGAGCCCCAACTAATGAAATCTATCATGTTTCTAGGGGTATTTCATAGAAAGCAAGTACGATCTGTTTGTAGTAAATAGAAGTATTTAACATCTTGAAAAAATACACTGTGTAGAACTTTGACACTTTCTTTGAAGAAAGGATAAATACATCCTGTGTATAAATCCAGAGGGGAAGCAAGGGTAATTTGAAATGAGAGTTCCAATCATTACCTACTTCAAAGAGGGTCATGAGAATGGCAATAGGAAAGCAAGATGCCACAGGAAATAATTCTCAGGAACATTTTCAAAACACTTCCTGTAGCAATGGTGTTGGAAAAGCTAATCCCTGAAACAAAAAGTTATGGCAGGTCTCAGTAATGAGCCATTTGTACCCCTGGGATGCTGGTGTAGGATGTTGGCTCAACACCCTAAGATGCTAATGAGACTTGGTCTTTCTATACTGCCTGTATGGGCCACCTAACCTCTTTAGCCCTCTCCTGAGGTTCTAGGGAGAAAGAGTAGAAGGAGACTGTACAGTTTGCTCAGTCTCACTAATCAACCCTACAAATCAAAATATTAAGATATCAAAGCAAATGTCCACAGACATAGATCAGGAGGGTCATTTATTATGATGGTTGAGTTTAAAGGTAAATCCTTAAATACAACTATGTCTGCATGTGGGATCATCAATTTACAAAGTTAAAAGAGTCATTACAGGGTGGTAGAGGGTTCTTATTATGCAAATATTTATTTTCCAAACCCAAGTCCCCACGAACTCTGGTTAAGTGGGTGTACGAATAAGTTCACCGATAAACTGATGGGTGATTTGCTGTCAGGCACTCACACATGAAAGTGCTCAGCTGGGTAAGGTGAAATGTTTTTTTTATAAGTCAGTCTATTTGTGATACACAGATCAATTGCAACATGAAAATTCCAATCTTACAAAACATATGGGATTTCATTAACTTTCATTAACAATTCCATTAAATCATTGCCAGTGATGGTGGAACACTCACACTCAAAGCCTTTGAAGAGTGAAGAAACTGGATGATCACCAGCTGAAGAAGGGACAAATATGTTCAGGTGTGAAGAGAGGAGAGGCACTTCAAAAGGCAACGCTAATATGAATTGCAATGGAAAATTTGCGAGACCTTAAGCAGCATGGCAAAAACCATTCTAAGATGTTGCTAAGAAGGTTCAACAGGCAGGCTATTACAATGTGCCTAATTCAATTGTGAGAATGTGAAAGATGACACACACAACAAGTCCCGAATCACTGGGAGAGCCCCAGGTGATGGGGTGGAGGGACCTGGCTAGAGGCTGCCTTGGGAGGGCTCAGGTGGGACATGCACACGCAGAGCAAGACCAGCCCTCTGCTGACTCTGATCTCTCACAGCCTCCCCCATCCTGTCTGCCTAGAACAGTCAGGACTAGTCTCCTCACATGCTCTATCCTAGTTTACATTGGTCATTATGCGAAGCTCAGGTCCCCTCTTCCCCTGGACTGTCATTCCCAAAAGGCTCTGTACAGACCTTTCTTGGGCTCCCTGTTCATCCCTTCACTTGAACTTCATGCACTATGTCCTTTGGTTAGTCACCAGCAAAATCTCTTTTATGTTCATCTTTTCCCAGGATGTTCCCTTCACTTTGTTGCTCCAACTGAAACTGGGCTTTTCCCTCAGAATGCTGCCTCCCCTGCAGGTGTCTTTCAGACCTGCTACTCTTCCCTGTTGCAATTACAGGATCAGTTGGTCCTCAGCCCACTGTCCTTGTCCTTGACACCCATCACAGTGCTTAGCAATATCAATATCCATAGAGAGGATCTTTCTAGCAGCAGATAGTATTTTGGCTTTCCATCCAATGACCTTGGACGCCTTCACATTTTAGACACTCACTCCTATGGTTTTACCCTAGACCTGGTCATTACCATTAACTGCAGCCCTCCAGAATCCACATGCAAGCATCCCACACTCTGGTCAACACCTCCCAGCGTTCCCCCTCCAGTCCAGACTTCTCCTACTTGGAATTCCAGATCTGTAGCTCCAACAGCCAACCAGACACTCCCAGTTGGTTGTCTGACTGACAGCTCACACAGAACCTATTCCAAACTGAGTTCCTGATTTCCCCACCCTCCCCTGAAACCAGTTCCCTCTGAGTTCTAGCCATCTAGGGCTTAGCTTAGACCAAAATTGGAATCAACTTTGACTATTCCTTTTGTCTTGACCTATATCCAATCTGTTGGCACACACCACTGGTTATGCTTTCAAGATCTATCCAAAATATAAAAACTGCAAGCCATGATCAGGACTCTCCCGGACTGCAGTAACCTCCCGACATCTCTTAACTCTGATCTTCAATGACTATTCTCAACACAGCAAGGTCAATCTCAGCCCCCTGCTCAAAACCCTCAGGATAAAGGCTAGTCTTTTCAAGGGCTTACAGGGCAGCAAGGACTTCTTCCTCCGCTTCACCCCTTCCCCGTTATCTCCCTCACATCCCATATGTCTACTCTTCACTCAGATACCATCTCAGTAAGACCTTCCCTGGACATGTTATCTCAAGTTGCAAATGTCCCGCTCTAATTTCTTTCCTGATATACTTTTCTTCTTAGTGCTTTTACTGCTTAAAATATAACAGAGCTATATTTATATCTACATGGCTATCATCTCACTCTCCCAGGAAGCTCCAGTAGAGCTGAGATTTTTATCTGTGTTGTTCACTGCTGCATACCTAGCCTTTGGAACTCTGTCTGGCACAGGATAGGCACTTTTATTTATTTATTTATTTATTTTATTCGTTTATTTGTTTATTTACAGCATAACAGTGTTCATTGTTTTGGCATCACACCCAGTGCTCCATGCAGTACGTGCCCTCCCTATTACCCACCACCTGGTTCCTCAACCTCCTACCCCCCCCCAAAACCCTCTGGTTGTTTTTCAGAGTCCATAGTCTCTCATGGTTCATCTCCCCTTCCAGTTTCCCACTTTTAATAACTACTTGCTGAGTGCTTAGTCTTCACTAAGAGTGAAGATCTTTTCTGCATAGTGTCACAAAATACTAAGTAGCAACTCACTATAAACATGATTTTATAATTTGTTAAAAGACAAAATCAATTCACTTTAATAAATTTTAGTTTTATTTTTTTGAGATCAAGTCCCACCATATATCCTATCATTATTTACCACAACTGTTATGTGGCTAGCACATGAATTTACACTAAGTGGTTATTTTTCCAGTATCAATTGTTCTGGAACAAAAAGAAACTCCTATATTATAAAATCATATGCCTAAATTTTGTTAAGTACTTCTGTTGATCAATTACTTACCCTCCCCAAAGAAGAGGTCACAATAGACTTTTTAATTCAAGTTATCTAAAAGCTACAATTTAAAGTACTCACTCAGAGGCTCCTGTCAGGTCATGATGTCACAGTTCTGAGATCATGCCCCGCACCAGGCTCTGTGCTTTGCATGGAACCTGCTTAAGAATCATCCTCTCTCTCTAACCCCTCCCTGCTCTCTCTTCTAATTATAAATATTAAAATAAATATTAAAATAAATACTTTCTCAGATATTTAAAATATCAACTGAGAAACATTTTTAAAATTTTAGCTTTTTCTAGGATTATTTAAAAACTGAAAACCTGAAATCAAATTCTCATTCTTTGTTATACACAGTGAATCTACTTAAAAACAATCTTTTTAAGGAAAGAAACATATTCCTATGAACAGAATGTAGATAATAACTGATATTTCCTTCAACCAGTGAAATTCATTTCTTAATATAGATTATGTAAAGGAAAATTATATGTGAAATAATTTCAAATATTAAAAAATTAGAAATATTTAAAGTAGCTGTTTATAATGGAAGGACCCTAAGAATGATTTTCTTTGCTGTCCACATCCACAAGGAGGTATTTTTCAAACATGTTTGTCCTAACACTTAACATGCTTTGCATGCTCATTATTTTGAGATGGTTTCATTAAAACACGTCATTAAGGAAATCCCACATACCCAAGAGAGTCTGCAGCATTCCGCACACAACAGCCACACAGTGGGGTTGATGATGGTCAGTATGATCACTAAAAATCAGGGGAACTCCAGAGTGAGTAATAATCACTCTAATTTGAACCAGATAATAAGTCCCTATAAGTGGGAATATTCAAGATTTGCATAAATAAACGATCCTTCAGAGTAAGCAGCTTCTTTTTCTGGTTCTTTTTCCTTATTTTTTTTCCTCCCTGGTTGTTAGGAGGCTACAGAACATAAAACAATTCCAAGAATTCAGCTTTACTCAAAATTTACACTGGGTGCCTTCTCAGGGAATTAATATTGTGGAAGGAAGCAGCATCGTTGGCAGGTCTTCCATCTTTCTGAGGGAAAGTCTACTTGTTGCCAAGGACAGCAGGTTGGCCCTTCCCATGCTTCAAATGTTCCCTCTCTCATGCTTACAAATCACCTGTTTCTTTTGCTCCATGAACATTATCCCATTTATATACCTTTTACCCTTTGGTATAAAAAAGTTGTGGGGAATACAGTTGTTCACACAGTGCCAAAGCATCTCTCTGAGAATTACTTTGTAATTGCAATGGGAAACATATCTGCAAGACAGAAAGGTGTGACACACAGCCCCTTAAGCAAGCAAACAAACTTCTCCCACAAGTGGGGGAGCCCGACATCATATGCTTCCCGTGGGATACAATATGAGGGGTTATTGCCAGTGAGGTATTCTCACCAAAAATGTTATGAAGAAATAATCATATCTTCCAGAATATTGAACATTCTACCAGTCAAATGACTTGAGCTCTTTAAATAATCAATTTCTTGTGGGGGAGGGGAGAGGAAGCAAAAGACTTTTCTAGTAAAAGAGACAAAGGGAGTCTGGCTGGCTCATTGGAAGAGCATGCGATTCTTGATCTTGGGGTTGTGTTGTCTGAGCCCACGTTGTGGGGAGAGATTACTTATAGAGTGTGTGTGCAAGAGAGAAAGAGTTTTAAAAAAAAAAACAATTAAATCTGTGTCTGAACCTTAACTAGAATGTGGTTTTGTTTTTTTTTTAAGATTTATTTATTTGAGAGTGGGGGGAGGGGCATACTTATTTATTTGAGAGTGAGAGAGGGGAGAGGGAGAGAAAATCCTCAAGCTGACTCCCCAGTGAGCTTGGAGCCTGACAATCTCACCACCCTGAAAGATCATGACCTGAGCCAAAATCAAGAGCTTGATGCTCAAATAACTGAGCCACCCAGGTGCCCCCAAAATTATATGGTTCTAAAAAAAAAAAAAGCTACAAAAGCCATTTTTTTACAACCAGAAAAATAAATAAGAAGTGGAGATTATCAATATTATGAAACTGTTCTTTTCTTGGGTGTGATAATGTTGATGTAGTTTGGGGCTGAGTGTCATGCTGCTTTTACATTCACATAATTCGGAAAATTAGACACATAGAAATAGAGAGTATGATAAAATAGTAACAATTCTGATAGCAATTCTTTATTACACTGGTGTTCCCTATACTATCCTTTCAACTTTTTGTGGTTTTGAAACTTTTGTGTTAAAAAGGAGGGTAAAAGTACCATCAATGGCAATCTCTTTAGAGAAGGGAACAAATTTTTTCCCCAGAAGAATTTGAGGGAGTGGGGAGGGGAGATGAACATCTTGAGGAAAAGTTAAAACAGAAGGATAATTATGCTGCCCAGGGGATACAAACAGATTGTGAAAGCAGCCAGGACCATGACCAGCCTCATCCCAAGGAGCTTCCACGTGAGAAGTGAAAGACGGAGCAGGTGCACAAAGGGGAAGATGAAGGAAATGTGGGGGGAAATGAGATGTTTTCAAAGTGGATTTTAAGGAAGTTTTCTCTGTTACAGGCACCTCCTGAAGAAACCTATGGCAAGGAGCCATATGCTCCCTCAGGCTCTTGAGAGCGACGGTTGTCTCACTGCAAGACAGAAGTCTATATCCTGAGAGGGACAGGCTATCAGGGACTGTATTTCACTGGCCATTTGCTTCCGGAGCCTGTCTTGCTCAAAAGCTCGGGAATGTTTGCTCAGGGAAGTAAGTAAAAATTCTAGGCAAGACAATGTTTTTCTTTGTTAGAAAGAGACTACTCAGTCATTCACAGAGTCCCCAATTACCTTGCGACCCTGTGGCAATCGCTGGTGGAGAATGCTTGTCCAGTGAACTACAAATGAATGTGTATGGATTCATGAATGATCCCCCTTGCAAACACTTAAGAGCACCTCTCAGAGTTTCAAAAAAACTTTCTAAGTGACCAGATTACCACAAAATTGATTACATTTACTTTTTAGTCATTTGGGTGCATAGCGTTTCTCTTAAAAATTTCACTGGCTTCACACCAATCTTCCTCTTTTTTTCTCCTTTAAGAAGAAAAGCAAGAGCAGAAGATCTTATCATGAGAAAAATAAGCTAGGAGGGAGAGAGGAATCATTTTGCCTTTTTATTATACCTCAAGAAACACTTCTTTACTTTTCTAATAGGAATGAAGTCCTTTCTGATCCTAAGTCTATAGCTTATTCTGGCCCTAAAATAGAAAAAGAATGGCTGCAGAATTTTCAGTTTCTGTATGTGGTCTCCCCAAAGCTTTAAAGACCCTGTATGTGAACACTGGTTTTTACCAACAGAACAGCCCTCTTCCCATGCTGGAATGAAAGGACCTGGGGACGTACATGAGAATTTGGAAGGAAAACGATGGTGAGCGCAGGGAGATTTTCTGAAAGCCACATGCTAAAGGAGCTCCAAGAGATAGCTACTTGTAATTATCTTGAATCTAAACCCTCATCAGAGAACAATCCCAAATTGCACTTCTGCCACACCAGGTAGACAGATGGGCAGCTGACAGGCGTTAGACCCATTAAGCATCTCACCATCACCCTCCAACAGATCACTTCTCTGTTTTCATAAAGTCGTCAATAGTTTATGTTTAAGCCAGTTTTACAGACCATGTCTGGTGGTCTGCATGTACTTGGTATTTCCAGTGTTGGAATAAGCTAGCTTTAATTAAGTGATGAGTACCTAATCTATGATCATTACCCTGGGAAAACTCCCACTGATATCAAGTTTAAGGGACCCGTAAACATGGGAGCACCTTGAAAGATTCCAACACATTTTTAAAGCTAGAGCACAAAGTATAATTATAAAACCTCCCAACTGTCTGGTAAATTACAATAGATAATTACATTCTTAGGTCTGTTCAACATTTTCCGGATGTTCTACATACAGACTAAATAAGCAAGAGCACCCCAGGGGCAGAACATATCCCACATCCATTGGCATGAATTAAATATTCTATATCTTGAATCGGTTATTGAAAATTGTGATTTTAGAAAGTTGTTATCACAAGCTTGGGACTATAAACAGGTATTTCAAGAATCCCAGCCTTTTGTGAGACTCACTGGGGGTGTGGGGGATCAGCCACCTTATTCCCCAAGAAAGTTCTCTGTTGATGGTGGTTTACCTATCTCTGACATGCTTATTACTTGGCCTTATAAACTATGGGGTCACATGTATTTGAGACAACTTCTCTGGATGAAACCAACAAGTTCACTGGCTTTAGGCAAGGAGGTTACTCTCCTATCAGGGCTTAAAAAGAGATAACCCCACAGCACAGGGCCTTCTTTTTGGAAGTGCTCATGGGGAGAGTATGCACTCTGTGAATGAACAATCATTTGAGTAAGATCCTCAACGACTTGTCTTTCCCTTCTTAACTCCTTACAACCAGGAGGCTGCACCTATCAGGCCCCAATATAATTACTGACAGCAGGTAAGAAATCTAGAAGGGTCCCTGCTTCTCTATCATATCTGGTTCCCCTAGTTCTGTGAGGTGAGGTGAGGTGCGCCTGAGAGGCTGCCTCAAGAAGGCCATAGGAAAGCTCTACTTATATTTCTGGATCTTTTGAGTTCCTGTCGTCTTTAGATCTGCCTCTCCAATCTCACCCACTCCACAAAAATTTGGCAGGGATACCATGGAGGAGACTGGGACAGAAGACTGTGGGCAAACTACATGTCTTACGACGCCCTTCTCAGTCCGATCTATGCATCTGTGAAGGACTCAAGTGCGCTCACAATACACACAGGGGATGGCAAAAATAATGAACAAACTGTAACTAACAAACAGCAGAGATTTTATAGACATTTCTTACTCAACTCGTTGGAGACCTATTAAATACCTATTACATGCCAGCTATGATGATGAAGTTTTCTTTTCCAGTACAGATAATTAAAATTCAATTAGATGCTGTCACTGCCCTTTTGTTTCAGAGCCCAGAATTTCCTAATTCCAGAAAATGGCGTCCCAACTCCAAATGCTACTAAAATTGCTACTGGAATGGTCTGGTCTTTCTTGGCCCTTTTCTTATGTCTCCCATTATAGCTCCATACATCTCACATCCCTTGCTCAGGATGTTTCCTCCTTTCCATGTGTGGACAACACTGCCAACTTCATCCCTAATGGGATTGGTCCTGTGGAACTTTGCTGGCCTCTCCAGTGTAGAATGGATTGCATTCTGCTTTGTAAGGAAGCTGGGTATTTTTCTGTCTCTCCAGGGAGAAACCCTTGAGAACAGGGAGCAGGAAGATGATGCGTTACTGTCCTAGTATCCTCGAAGCCACACTTGCGCATAGGAAGAATTCTATGACTTGTTTTTCCATGAATGAAAAAACAAATCTCTCAAGTGCTTTCCAGATCAGAATTTGGTTAAAGTCAGCTTGATGAACGCCACAGAGTCCATTTCAGTAATGGGTAGCAGTGGCAAGGTGGCCAGCTGCTTGGAAAGAGCACAGGTGAGGGGCCATCCAACTTGGTAACAGCTCTTCTGTCTCCTACTTGGTGGCCGTGGGTATATTACTTAAGTTCTCTGAGTCTTAGTTTTGAACCTGTAAAATGGGACTAATCCGTGGGGCTGACCTCTAGGGTTGCTGGTAAATGAGACAATGCACTGAAAGTCCTCAATGTGGGGGCCAGCACAGATATAGACATCTACTGACCACCTTTTGTGGATCAGACACTATAACATGATGAATATAGAGTGGTGAACGAGCCAGATCACTACCCTGGTAATATGCAGATGAGAACAGAAAGTAAGCCAACAGTTAGGAAAATGGCTGCCACAGATGTAAGGATGGGGAGCAGTGGGCCAGGCAGGAGGAATGACTACATCAGGCATTATACAATTCTAAGTAATCTACTGCCATTTGTATCTGCACATACTGGACTCAGTGTTAAGTGTGACTTGAACGGAGTTTCAGGATAGGCAAATTCTAGGCCTTAGCTGTGCTGAATGGGCCCCAGAACCCCTGACTGTGCTTTACACAACTTGAACCCACCACTGACTGAACCAGGGTAATTTAGAAAGCTTTGGGAGATTTTAAAACATGCCTCACAGATGGCTGACCTGCAAACACGACAGACATTCCCATATAGCTACGTCAGACACATCAGGGTGATGTCTCTGCAGAGCTTTCCTCTATGAGACAGTACAACTTGGGATGGGGCTCTTGGGACTGTCCCACCTGTTTTTCTTGTTAAGCAAACAGTCCTCATAATCTCACCCTAGAACATTTTTGTATCTTGCTTTCTAAGTGAAAAGCAAGAAAACTCCAGGAAAATGTTCCACTGTTCCTTGGGGAAATGACTGACTCCAGGGATGCTGCAAAAAAGGGTAGAAGATGAACCTAGAATATCATGTTACAAGAATAAATGCTTAATAGAGAGTCAAGAAATACACCCACACTTACATGCTCAGTTAATCTACAACAAACGAGGCAAGAATACACAACAAGGGAAGACAGTCTCTTCAGTAAATGGTGTGGGGAAAACTGGACAGCTACATGCATAAGAATAAAATTGGACTACTTTCTTATGCCATACACAAAAATAAACTCAAATGGATTCACGATCTACATATGAGACCCGAAACCATAAAAATTCTAGAAGAAAGCACAGGCCATAATGTCTCTGACATCAGCTATAGCAATATTTTTCTAGATATGTTTCCTGAGGCAAGGGAAACAAAAGCAACCATGAACTATTAGGACAGCACCAAACTAAAAACCTTTGGCATGGCAAAGGAAGCCATCAACAAAACAAAAATGTAATCTATTAAATGAGAGAAGATATTTGCAAATGATACATTTGGTAAGAGGTTAATATCCAATATCCAAAATATATAAAGAACTTGTACAACTCAACACCAAAAAAAAAAAAAAACCACCAAAAAAAACCCACACCCAATTTGATGGGAAAAGGACCTGAACAGATGTTTTTCCAAAGAAGACATACAGACGGCCAACAGACAAATGATGAAATGCTCAACATCACTCATTATCAGGGAAATGCAAGTGACTGTCACAATCGCTGTGACAAAAAAATCAAAAGGCAAAAAGACAAAAAATAACAAGTTTTGGTGAGGAGGCAGAGATAAGGGAACCCTTATCTCTGTTGGTGTGGGATGTCAACTGATGGTAGCCACTGTGGAAAACAATATGGAAGTCCCTAAAAAAAAATGAGAAATACTATATGATCCAGTAATTCTGCTGCTGGGTATTTAACCAAAGAAAAGGAAAACACTAATTTGAAAAGGGTAATAGCAGAATATTCTGAATAATTTTATGCTCATAAATTCTGTAACTAGAAGAAATGGACAAATTCTTTAAAAAGCACCAAAACTCAGCTAAGATAAACAACTTAATAAGCCTATAATCACTAAAGAAATTGAATTCATAATTTAAAAGTTCTTGAAAAGCCATCTCCTGGCCTAGATGATTTCACTGGAGAATTCTGCCAGACATTTGAAGAGTTTTTAATACCAACTATAGCATTATTTATAATAGTCAAGATACATAAGCAACCTGTCCATTGATAGATGAATGGATAAAGGTGTGTGTGTGTATGTGTGCATGTGTGTTTGTGTGTGTGTATATATATGTATATATGCTATGTATATACAATGAAATACACACACACACACACACACACACACACATATGTATGTGTGTGTTGTTTGCAACAACATGGGTGGACCGAAAGAGTACTATGTAAGCAAAATAAGTCAGACAGAAAGAAAGATGTCACATGATTTTACTTATATATGGACTTTACAACACACAATAAACAAAAACAGAAACATACTCAAATATAGAGAACAAATTGGTAGTTGTCGAAGGGGAAGGGGGCAGGGGTGGGCAAAATAGCTGAAGAGGTACCAACTTCCATTCATAAAATAAATACATCACAGCGATGAAAAGTACGGCACAGGGAATACTGGCAATAATTTTAATAACTTTGTATGGTGACAGAGAACCACATTTATTGTGGCAAACACTGTAATGTATAGAAAGAACTGTTGAATCGCTATGCTGTATACCTGAAACCAATAATAACATTGCCTGTCAACACCTCAATTACAGAAAGAGAATACACATGGGATTACAAAGGGAAAAATGATGAAAGTGCTCCAAAAAAATGATGGGGGCATGGCAAAAGACACAGCCACCCAGAAGAGATTCCTACTGACCACATATTAGAAAGCAGTGGATTACAACACACTGAAAAAAAGAAAATGCCATGATAATAATAAAAAGACAAAAAAAAATTAAATGGAGAATAAAAGGTGGAAACAACCCAAATGTCCATCGACAGATGGGAAGATAAGCAAAATGTAGTCCATACACACAACTGGAGTATTATTCAGCCTTAAATAGGAAGGAAACTCTGGCACAGGCTACACCATGGATGAACCCCAAAGACATTACATGGAGTGAAATAAGCCAGACATAAAAGGGTAAATATTGTATGCTTCCACCTATATAAGGGACTGAGAGTAGACAAATTCATAGAGAACGATATTAGAATGCACACAGTACCATTGAACTGTATAATTAAAATGGGCTAAGATGGTAAATTTTATATTATATATAAATAATATTTATATAATATACATATTATGTTTTATATATAAACATATGTTATATGTATTATAACATATAATATATATTAACTCAATTTAAAAATGAAAAAACATGAACAGCATCAGAAATTACTTGTTTTCACATATACAGGTCGAAATCCCTTGGATTTAACATTTCTTCCCCAAATGGAATCTAACTGGCCCTATAGGTGTCATGTCAGAAACTGTAGAGAAATCATTTCAGGGTAAATCTCTAAGTCCCTTCTAATCTGTCACCCATAACCTGCCCTATAGATTTAGCTGGG
The DNA here is from genome assembly GCF_922984935.1 of Meles meles. Lineage (NCBI taxonomy): Eukaryota > Metazoa > Chordata > Mammalia > Carnivora > Mustelidae > Meles > Meles meles. The sequence goes on along the minus strand of NC_060069.1, from coordinate 28,754,382 downwards.
TCACGCACTACAGCTGTCTATCAAACTGGCACAAAAGTTGTCTTGAATATAAGTCTCTGGAGCATCTGTAGCTTCCAGGGCCAATGGACCCCTCAAGATATCTGCAGCTAGAGGTAAACACAGATTGACAAGTCAGAATCTGACACAGACAAATGGGATCTCCACTCCTTCATTAATTTCAATAATAGCTACTATATACAATGGCTTTCCAAACCAGCAGAATAATATTCACAGTAAAAATCAAGTCAATTTTCAAAAGTACTTTCAAGTAAACATCAGCTAAAGACATTTGTAAAATATAAAACAAAACCGATGGGGCAAAAGGAAATTTTTTCCTTAAGGTAGAATATTGGGAGTTAGAACTGATGGAAGTCAGAAGATCTCCATCTTGCAACAATTGCAACATTAAAAATAATGGCTGCCATTGACTAATCCCAGGGATCAAAATTAACATCACCAGTGAAGGGGCAAATAGACATCATATGCCTCTGGGTGTGAAGGAGTGAGAAAGACATGATTTCCCTTCAGGGGTTTTCCTGAATCTAATCAGAAAACACCACACAAACCCCAAGTGAATGAGAGCCTACAGACCATCTAGCCTATGTTCTTCAAAAATGTCATGCAAGATGAAGAAAGGAGGCAGGACTATTCCAGATTTAAGACAAGTGTCTAGCAACATATGTGATTCTGGACTGGATCCTCTACCAGAAAAAAAAAAGCGATTAAAGACATTATAAGTCTTTAATGGGGCAATTGATAGAATTGCAATATGAAAGACCATCGGTAAAAGAAGTGTATCAATGGCAAATTTCTTGATTTTGATTACTTTGGTGAAAAGAACATCCATTTTGTTAGAAAATATACATTTAATGCCTTAAGGAGTGAGAGGGCACAATGTCTCTAACTTATTCTTCAACAGTTCAGGAAAAAAAATGTGGATATGTAGAGAGACAGGCAGAACATGATAAATGCCATCAAGAGGAGACTCCCGAGGAACATACCCAGGGATTCTTTTACTGAAATCAGATAGAAGAAAATCACAACTCTCTTCAATCAGCTGTCAAAGAAGCCACCCATCCTGGCCCCAGTTTCCATGTGGACTCACCATTCTTCTAAGAATCTTCAACAGAAGCTTCTGCTCTTTTGGGTCCTCCTTGGATGTCAGTAAATCAGCAAAATTCTCTGCATTTTCAGGAGACAGGCTGTCTGGGTTTTCCCCTCCGTACAGCTGAACCAGTATGGAAAGACACTTGGATGACACTTCAAAAATTTCAGGATCCTCATTTGGAAGCTGCAAATTAACAAAGAGGACTATTTAAGTAAATTGAGGATGGTGCTGGTATTCCTCTAGAAACATGGGAAAATTTGACCCAATGGGGAGAATGTCAGTCGGAGTGAGTATAGAGATTGACTAACTCAGGATTTTTTTCAATCTCTTTCAAAATGCATACAATAAGTCAAGGCTAATAGCACAAAATCAGAAGAAGTCCTTTGGTCCTTTCTTTAATTCATAGTAAAGAACACCTGTAACAAGCAAAGGACCAGCATATATTTTATATGCATTCCTAGTATGTGAATATATTTACACAGGCGTGTGTGTCCATTTGTAGGAATGGAAATAGTCTGAGTTTTCAGGAGTATGGCTCATCTGTTCTTGCTTACTATTGACTGTTTAGGAAAAATCTACTTCCTAGGAGATATAAAGGAACATTCTGAACTTGTCCATGTCCAAATTATTGACTAAACCTGTGGGACAGAGAGCAATATTTCTGTTATGTATTAAAAGGTATAGTATGAAATAATCATACTACAGAGCATCTTAAAATTTAAAAATAAAAAGATTTGTAAGAGCTTGAGATGTAATTCCTGTGCCATTTACTCATTTAACATGCATAATGCAGGGATTTTTTACTATATGCAGAGTTGTGCAACCATCACCACAATCAATTTTAGAATCTTTTTCATTACCCAAAACATGAAATCATACAAAATATGACCCTTTGTGACTGGCTTCTTTTACTTAGTATAACATTTTCAGGATTCATTCGTGCTAGCATTTAACAGTATTTCATTTCTTTTTATTGTTAACATTCTGTTGCATGAATAGACCACTTCTTATTTATCTATTCATCAGTTGATGGACACTTGGGTTGTTTTCACTTCTTGGTTATTATGAATAATACTGTTGTGAACATTTGTGGGTAAGTTTTTGTGCAGACGTAGATTTTCATATCTCTTAGGTGTACATCTAAAAGTGATTGCTGGGTCATATGATAATTCTACATTTAACCTTTTGAGGAACTGCCAGACTGTTTTTCAAAGTTGCTATTGGCATCAGAAATGTAGGAAAGTTCCAGTTTTTCTACATCCTCACCAACTCTTGCTGTTATCTGTATGTTTAATTACAGTATAAATATAATTATAATTATATTTAAATATAAATATATATCCTAGTGGGTATAGAGTGGTAACTCAGTGTAGTTTTCACTGGTACTTCCAGAATGACTAAGAATGGGGAGCAGCTTTTCATCTGCTTATTGGGCATTTGTACATCTTCTTTGGAGAAATGTCCAGTCAGATCCTTTGCCCATTCTTAAAATGGGTCACTTTATGATCAAGACTTAGTATATTCTTTATATATTTTAAAAACAAGTCCCTTAGCAGATTTTCAAAAATGTTTTCCTATTCTGTGGTTTGTCTTTCAACTTTCTTGACAGTATCCTTTGAAGGACCTATAATAAGAGATGAGGAAGGACACTGTATCACACTTAAAGGGTCTGTCCAACAAGAAGATCTAACAATTTTAAATATCTATGCCCGTAACATGGGAGCAGCCAATTATATAAACCAATTAATAACAAAATAAAAGAAACATATTGACAATAAGATAATAATAGTAGGGGACCTAAACACCCACCCACCCCCGACTGAAATGGACAGATCATCTAAGCAAAAGATCAACAAGGAAATAAAGGCTTTAAATGGCACATTGGACCAGATGGACATCACAGATATATTCAGAACATTCCATCCCAAAGCAACAGAATAGATATTCTTCTCCAGCGCACACGGAACATTCTCCAGAATAGATCACAACCCAGGTCACAAATCAGGTCTCAACCAGTACCAAAGATTGGGACCATTCCCTGAATATTTTCAGACCACAATGCTTTGAAACTAGAACTCAACTGCAAGAGGAAAGTTGGAAAGTACTCAAATACATGGAGGCTAAAGAGCATCCTACTAAAGAATGAAAGGGCCAACCCGGAAATTAAAGGAGAATTTAAAAAATTTATGGAAACAAATGAAAATGAAAATATATCTGTTCAAATTCTTTGGGATACAGCAAAGGTGGTCCTGAGAGGAAACTATATATCAATACAAGCCTTTCTCAAGAAACAAGAAAGGTCTCAAATACACAACCTAACCCTAAAGGAGCTAGAGAAAGAACAGCAAAGAAAGCCCAACCCAGCAGAAGAGAAATCATAAAGATCAGAGCAGAAAAAAATGAAATAAAAACCAAAAGAACAGCAGAACAAATCAACAAAAGTAGGAGCTGCTTCTTTGAAAGAATTAATAAGATTGATAAACCCCGGCAAGACTTATCAAAAACAAAAGACAACAGACCCAAACAAAGAAAAGCATAAATGAAAGAGGAGAGATCACGGCCAACACCAAAGAAATACAAACAATTATAAGAAAATTTGACAATCTGGAAGAAATGGATGCATTCCTAGAGACATATAAACTACCACAACTGAACCAGGAAGAAATATAAAACCTGAACAGACCCATAACCAGTAAGGAGATTAAGCAGTCATCAAAAAATCTCCCAAAAAACAAGAGCCCGGGGCCAGATGGCTTCCCAGGGGAATTCTAACAAGCATTTAAAGAAGAATTAATTCCTATGGTCCTGAAACTGTTCCAAAAAATTGAAATGGAAGAGAAACTTCCAAACTCATTTTAAGAGGCCAGCATTACCTTGATTCCAAAACTGCACAAATAACCCATCAAAAAAGAGAATTACAGACCAATATCTCTGATGAACATGGATGCAAAAATTCTCACCAAAATGCTAGCCAGTAGGATCCAACAGTACATTAAAAGGATTATTCACCACAACCAAGTGGGTTGTGGGTTATTCCAGGCTGCAAGGTTGGTTCAACATCTGCAAATCAATCAATGTGATACAATACATTAATAAAAGAAAGAAAAAGAACCATATGATATTCTCAATAGAAGCTGAAAAGCATTTGTCAAAGTACAGCATCCATTCTTGATCAAAACTCTTCAAAGTGTAAGAATAGAGGATACATACCTCAATATCATCAAAGCCGTCTATGAAAAACCACAGTGAATATCATTCTCAATGCAGAAAAACTGAAAGCTTTTCTGCTAAGGTCAGGAACACAGCAGGGACGTTCACTATCACCACTGCTAATCAACACAGTACTAGAAGTCTAGCCTTGGCAATCAGATAACAAAAAGAAATAAAAGGCATCCGAATCAACAAAGAAGTCAAACTCTCACTGTTTGCAGATGGTATGACACTATATGTGGAAAACCCAAAAGACTCCACTCCAAAACTGCTAGAACTCATACAGGAATTCGTAAAGCGTCAGGATATAAAATCAATGCACAGAAATCAGTTGCATTTCTATGCACCAACAGAAAGACAGAAGAAAGAGAAATTAAGGAGTCAATCCAATTTACAATTGCACCCAAAACCATAAGATACCTAGGAATAAACCTAACCAAAGAGGCAAAGAATCTGTACTCAGAAAACTATAAAGTACTCAAGAAAGAAATTGAGGAAGACACAAAGAAATGGAAAAATGTTCCAGGATCATGGATCAGAAGAACAAATATTGTGAAAATATTTATATTACCTAGAGCAATCTACACGTTTATTGCAATCCCTATCAAAATACCATCCATTTTTTCAAAGAAATGGAACAAATAATCCTAAAATTTATATGGAACCAGAAAAGACTCTGAATAGCTAGAGGAATGTTGAAAAAGAAAACAAAAGTTGGCGGCATCGTAATTCCAGACTTCAAGCTCTATTACAAAGCTGTCGTCATCAAGACAGCATGGTACTGGCACAAAAACAGACACATACATCAATGGAACAGAAGAGAATGCCCAGAAACGGATCCTCAACTCTATGGTCAACTAATCTTTGACAAAGCAAGAAAGAATGTACAATGGAAAAAAGATAGTCTCTTGAACAAATGGTGTTGGGAAAATTAGACAGCCACATGCAGAATGAAACTGGACCATTTCCTTATACCACACACAAAAATAGACTGAAAATGGATGAAAGACCTCCATGTGAGACAGGAATCCATCAGACTCCTTGAGGAGAACACAGGCAGCAACTTCTTCCACCTCAGCCGCAGCAACTTCTTCCTAGAAACATCGCCAAAGGCAAGGTAAGGAAGGGTAAAAATGAACTACTGGTACTTCCTAGAGATCAAAAGCTTTTGCACAGCAAAGGAAACAGTCAACAAAACCAAAAGGCAACTGAGAGAATGGGAAAAAATATTTGCAAATGACGTATCAGATAAAGGGCTAGTATCCAAAATCTATAAAGAACTTATCAAACTCTACACCCAAAGAACAAATAATCCAATCAAGAAATGGGCAGAGGGCATGAACAGACACTTCTGAAGAGAAGACATCCAGACGGCCAACAGACACATGAAAAAGTGCTCCACATCACTCGGCATCAGGGAAATACAAATCAAAACTACTGTGAGATACCACCTTTCACCAGTCAGAATGGCTAAAATTAACAAGTCAGGAAACAACAGATGCTGGCGACAATGAGGAGAAAGGGGAACCCTCCATGTTGGTGGGGATGCAAGCTGGTGCAGCCACTCTGGAAAGCAGTAAGGAGGTTCCTCAAAATGCTGAAAATAGAGCTACCCTACCACCCAGCAATCGCACTACTGGGTATTTACCATAAATATATAAATGTAGTGATCAGAAGGGCACATGCATCCACATGTTTATAGCAGCAATGTCCATAATAGCTGAACTATGGAAATAGCCTAGATGTCCATTAACAGATGACTGGATAAGGAAGATGTGATATATATATATGTATGTATATACATACATACATATATATATATATATACACACACATACCTAAATATACATACACACACAATGGAAGATTATGCAGCCATAAAAAAAAAAAAAAACGAAATCTTGCCACTTGCAACAACGTGGATGGAACTAGACGGTATTATGCTAAGCAAAATAAGTCAATCAGAAAAAGACAATTATCATATGATCTCTCTGATATGAGGAATTTGAAAGGCCGGTGGGGGGTCATGAGGGGAAGGGAGGGAAAAATGAAACAAAATGAGACCTGGAGGGGAGATAAACCATAAGAGACACTTCATCTCAGGAAACAACCTGAGGGTTGCCGGGGTGTGGGAAGGGATAGGGTGGATGGGTGATGGACACTGAGGAGGATATGTGCTGTGGTGAGTGCTATGAATTGTGTAAGACAGATGATTCACAGACCTGTACCCTTGAAACAATTAATACATTATATATTAATTAAAAATAAATTATTTTTGGACCACATCTTCCTTATCCATTCATCTGTTGAAGGGCATCTTGGTTCTTTCCACAGTTTGGAGACCATGGCCATTGCTGCTATAAAGATTGAGGTACAGATGGCCCTTCTTTTCACTACATCTCTATCTTTGGGGTAAATAGCCAGTAGTGCAACTGCAGGGTCATAGGGAAGCTCTAATTTTAATTTCTTGAGGAATCTCCACATTGTTCTCCAAAGTGGCTGCACCAACTTGCATTCCCACCAACAGTGTAAGAGGGTTCCCCTTTCTCCACAACCTCTCCAACACACATTGTTTCCTGTCTTGCTAATTTTGGCCATTCTAACTGGTGTCAGGTGGTATCTCAATGTGGTTTTAATTTTAATTTCCCTGATGGCTAGTGATGATGAACATTTTTTCATGTGTCTGATAGCCATTTGTATGTCTTCATTGGAGAAGTGTCTGTTCATATCTTCTGCCCATTTTTTGATATGATTATCTTTTTTGTGTGTGTTGAGTTTGAGGAGTTCTTTATAGATCCTGGCTATCAACCTTTTGTCTGTACTGTCATTTGCAAATATCAATGGATGAATGGATAAGGAAGATGTGGTACATATACACTATGGAGTATTATGCCTCCATCAGAAAGGATGAATACCCAAATTTTGCAGCAACATGGACGGGACTGGAAGAGATTATGCTGAGAGAAATAAGTCAAGCAGAGAGTCAAGTATCATCTGGTTTCACTTATTTGTGGAACATAACAAGTAACATTGAGGACATAGGGAGATGGAGAGGAGATGGGAGTTGAGGGAAATTGGAAGGGGAGGTGAACCATGAGAGACTATGGACTCTGAAAAATAATCTGAGGGTTTTGAAGGGGCAGGGGCTGGGAGGTTCGGGGAGCCAGTTGGTGGGTATTAAGGAGGGCACATATTGCATGGAGCACTGGGTGTGGTGCAAAAACAATGAATTCTGTTATGCTGAAGAGAAATAAAAATAAAAAATAAAAATAAATAAATTTTTTAAAAAGTAGTCTTCGAAGCACAAAATATTTTATTTTGATGAATCCTAATTCATTTTTTTTATTTTTTGTGATTTTGGTATCCTACCGAAGAAACCATCACCTGCTCCAATGTTCTGAGATTTGTTTCTAAAAATTTTTACACTTTTAGCTCTTATCTTTATTTTTTCTTCTAAGAATGTTTACAGTTTTAACTTTTACATTAGGTCTTTGATCCACTTTGAGTTAATTTTGAATATGGTATTAGAAGGGTTCCAACTTCATTCTTTTGCATGTGAATTAATCTTTTATTCTGAGATTCTGAGGTTCATATGCACTTGTAAGAAACAGTACAGAGAGATCTCATATATATTTCACCCATTTTCCCCAATGGAACCATCTTCCATAACTAAAGTACAATAGCACAACCAGGAAATTAACATCAATATAATCCATTGACCTTATTCAGATTGTACTGCTTTTACATGTATGTTGTGTGTGTACGTGTGTGTACATATGTATTTAGTTCTATGCCATTTTATCAGGAGTAGATTTGGTGACACCCACTACCTTAAGATAAAGAACAATTCTATCATAAAGTTTTTTTTTCATAGCAAAAGCCAACTCTCTCCCTCCTCCATTTCTAATCCCTGGCAACCACTTGCCTGTTTGCCATTTTGTCATTTCAAGTAAGTTACATAAATGAAAGTGCACGTTACATATGGTTTTCTTTACTCAACATAATTTCTTTGTGAGTCATCCAAGTTTTTGTGAGTATCAACAGGTCATTTCTTTTTATTACTAAGTTGTATCCCATGGTATGGATGTATCACAATTTAACTACTTGCTCCTTAAAGGAAATTTGAATTGTTTCCAATTTGGAGCTATCCCAAATAAAACTACTAAGAGAACATTTGTGTAAGTTTTTATGTGAACATAAAGTTTCATTTCTCATTGACATAAATGTTCAAGAGTACATTACTGAGGCTCATGTTTAGTTTTTTTAAGAAACTAGTGAACTGTTTCCGAGAATGGCTGTACCATTTTATGATTTTATGTTCCTAGAAGCAATGTCTAAGAGATCCAGTTTCTCAGCATTTGGTGTTACCAGTATTTTTTATTTTAGCCACTCTAATAGGCAGGTGGTGATAGCTCATTGTGGTTTCAATCTGCATTTTCCTAATGGCAACTAGTAGTGAATATCTTTTCATCTGTTCGTGTCTTTTGATCTTTGGTAACCTTTGCTAACTGGATTGTTTGTTGCTTAATTTTTGGTATTTCAAAGTTCTTCAAATATTCTAGATATGACTTCTTCTTCAGAGATGTGGCTTGCAAACATTTTCTCCTGGTTTGTAGCTTATCTTTTCACCCACTTCATTCTTTGCAGAAAGAACATTTTAATTTTGATTAGGTCCGATTTGTGGTTTCATTTCGCTGGGATTGTGCTTTTGACATCAAGTAAAAAATTTCTTTGTCTAGTCCTCAGTCCTGAAGATTTTCTACTTTTTTCCTAAAAGTTTCAAAATTTACATTTAAATGAATTAATTTTTGTATAAAGTGTGAGGTTTAGGTAGAGGTCCTTCTATTTATTTATTTTTGCCACCAATTTACAATTTATAGCAATTTACAATTGCTCAAGCTTCATTCTTAAAAATTGGTTTCTCTACTGAACTATTTTCACACCTTCATTAAAAAAATCATTTGGGCATGTTTGTGTGAGTCTGAGTTCTCTATTCTGTTGCATTGATCTCAATATCTATTCTCCACCAATAATACACCACCTTGTTACTGTAGCTATATCGTAAGTGTTAACACCAGGTACAGTGTTTCCTCCAACTTCCTTCTTCTTTTTCAAATTATTTTAGCTATACTAATGCCCATTATTTTTCTACATAAATTTTAGAATAAGTTTGTCTGCTTCTTAAAAATTTTACTGGAATTTTAATAGGAATTGCCTTAAAATTGTCTATGAAACTGTCAAGACCTGACATTTTTAGTCTGAGTCTTCTAATGCAGGGACAGGCAACATCTCTCGATTTAGGTATCTCTTCTTTGATTTCTTTCATCACAATTCTGCGATATCAAGGATATAGATCCTGTAATCATTTTGTTATATTTATATCTTGGTTCTTAATTTTCTTTGCAAATTTATAAATGGTGATTTTAATATTTGTTTCCACACATTCACTATCAGGAGAGCAATACAACTGATTTTTGTTTGGTGATCTTGGATCCTGCAACCTTGCTAACCTCATGTATTAATGCTGAGAGTGTTTTTGTACATCTCTTTGGATTTTTTACAAAGACAATTATGTCACAGGCAAACAGGGATAGCTTTAGCTCTTTCTTTCATAGAGTATGTCTTTTATTTCTTTTCTGGCCTTACTGCACTGGCTAGAACTTCTAGTACTACAATGAATAAAAATGGGGGGGACAGACAGACACACTTGCTTTGTTCTCAATCATAGGGAAAAAGGATTCAATCTTTTATCATTAAGTATGATGTTAGTTCTAGGTTTTGCATAGATGCTCTTTATCAATTGAAGAATTTCCCCCTCTAATTCTGGTCTGATATGAACTTTTATCATGAGTGCTGGATTTGTCAAATACCTTTTTCTGTAATAATTGATAGGATCATGTGATATTTCTTCTTTCACTTGTTTATATGGTAGAATACATTGATGGAATTTTGGAGACTGAACAAGATTTGCAAATGCAATAAAACCTGCTTGGTCATAGTATTAAGTCTTTTTATACACTGGTGCATCCAATTTGCTAATATTTTGTTGAAAATGTATCTAAGTTTATAAGAGAGATTGTAGGTTTAGGTTATGTTTTGTTGTTGTAGTTGGTTTTTTTTTTTTTTTTAGTTTAATGTCAGGGTAACAGTATCCTCATAAAACTCTCCTTAAGGGGAGCCTGGGTGGCTCAGTGGGTTAAAGACTCTGCCTTCGGCTCAGGTCATGATCCCAGAGTCTGGGGATCGAGCCCCACATTGGGCTCTCTGCTCTGTGGGGAGCCTGCTTCCTACTCTCTCTCTGTCTGCCTCTGCCTACTTGTGATCTCTGTCTGTCAAATAAATAAATAAAATCTTAAAAAAAAAACCTATTGAAATGTTTGGTAGAATTCTCCAGTGAAATCATCTAGGCCAGGAGATGGCTTTTCAGGAACTTTTTTTTTTTTTTCTGAATTCAACTGAATTTATTTATTTTTTTCAGCGTAACAGTATTCATTGTTTTTGCACAACACCCAGTGCTCCATGCAAAACGTGCCCTCCCCATTACCCACCACCTGTTCCCCCAACCTCCCACCCCTGACCCTTCAAAACCCTCAGGTTGTTTTTCAGAGTCCATAGTCTCTTATAGTTCACCTCCCCTTCCAATTTTTTTTTTTATAAACATACAATGTATTTTTATCCCCAGGGGTACAGGTCTGTGAATCGCCAGGTTTATACACTTCACAGCACTCACGATAGCACATACCTTCCCCAATGTCCATAACCCCCTCCCCCTCTCCCAACCCCATCTCTCCCCAGCAACCCCTAGTTTGTTTTGTGAGATTAAGAGTCATTTATGGTTTGTCTCCCTCCCAATCCCATCTTGTTTCATTTATTCTTCTCCTATCCCCCTACCTCCCCATGTTGCTTCTCCATGTCCTCATATCAGGGAGATCATATGATAGTTGTCTTTCTCCGATTGACTTATTTCACTAAGCATGATACGCTCTAGTTCCATCCACGTCGTCGCAAATGGCAAGATTTCATTTCTTTTGATGGCTGCATAGTATTCTATTGTGTATATATACCACATCTTCTTTATCCATTCATCTGTTGATGGACATCTAGGTTCTTTCCATAGTTTGGCTATTGTAGACATTGCTGCTATAAACATTCGGGTGCACGTGCCCCTTCGGATCACTATGTTTGTATCTTTAGGGTAAATACCCAGTAGTGCAATTGCTGGGTCATAGGGTAGTTCTATTTTCAACATTTTGAGGAACCTCCATGCTGTTTTCCAGAGTGGTTGCACCAGCTTGCATTCCCACCAACAGTGGAGGAGGGTTCCCCTTTCTCCGCATCCTCGCCAGCATCTGTCATTTCCTGACTTGTTAATTTTAGCCATTCTGACTGGTGTGAGGTGATATCTCATTGTGGTTTTGATTTGTATTTCCCTGATGCCGAGTGACGTGGAGCACTTTTTCATGTGTCTGTTGGCCATCTGGATGTCTTCTTTGCAGAAATGTCTGTTCATGTCCTCTGCCCATTTCTTGATTGGATTGTTTGTTCTCTGGGTGTTGAGTTTGCTAAGTTCCTTATAGATTTTGGATACTAGCCCTTTATCTGATATGTCGTTTGCAAATATCTTCTCCCATTCTGTCAGTTGTCTTTTGGTTTTGTTAACTGTTTCCTTTGCTGTGCAAAAGCTTTTGATCTTGATGAAATCCCAATAGTTCATTTTTGCCCTTGCTTCCCTTGCCTTTGCCATTGTTCCTAGGAAGTTGTTGCTGCGGCTGAGGTCGAAGAGGTTGCTGCCAGCATTCTCCTCAAGGATTTTGATGGATTCCTTTCTCACATTGAGGTCCTTCATCCATTTTGAGTCTATTTTTGTGTGTGGTGTAAGGAATCAGGAACTTTTAAATTACAAATTCAATGTCTTTAATGATTATAGGACTATTAAGGTGCTTATCTTAGCTGAGTTTTGGCACTTTTTAAAGAATATGTCCATTTCTTTTAGTTACAGAATTTATAATCATAAAATTATTCAGAATATTCCACTATTTTTAATGATTATGGATCTATACTGACAATTCCTGTTTCATTCCTTATATTGGTAATTTTGTCTTCTTTTATCTTTGTTAGCTTACTAGAGATTTTTCAGTTTTCTTGTTTCAGGTTTTTGTTTCATTGATTTTTCTGTATTGTTTTTCTTTTTTCAATTTCACTAATTTCTGGTTTTATCTTTATTATTTCCTACCTTTAGTTTGCTCTGGGTTCATTATGCTATTCCTTTTCTAGTTTCTGGAGGTGGAAACTTAGATTATTGATTTAAGATTTTCTAATGAAAGCTTTTGTTAGTATAAATTTTCCTCAGTAGTATTTTAGTATGCATTTTCCATAGACATATATTTTTTAAAGGATTTATCTATTTTAGAGAGAGAGCAGATGGGGATGGGCAGAAGAAGAAGGAGAGAATCCTTAAGCAGACTCCACCCTGAACATGGATCCTGACATGGGGCTCAATCCCAGGACCCTGACCTCAAGACCTGAACAGAAATCAAGAGTTAGATGCTTAACCAACTAAGCTGCCTAGGTGCACCTTCATTCTACATATTTTGATATGTTTTCTTTTTCATTCTCTTTTATTCATATAAAAAATGTCTCTTATGACACCCTTTTTGACCCACGAATTATTTAATGGGTGTTTTCTTTTTAAGTGTTGGATATTTTCCTGTGGTCTTTTAATTAGTGACTTCTAGTTTGATTTCATTATGCTTAGAAAATCCATTTTGCATTACTTTATTTTGCATTTGTTAAGGTTTATTTTATGGCCCATGATGTGTGACTATTCCATGGGTAACAGAAAAATATGTATTCTATAGTTGTTGGGTAGGGTTTCCTATAAATGTCAATTATATTCTGTTGATTGTGTTCCTCAATTTTTCTACATTCTTGATGATTTTCTATCTAGTTGTTCTATTAATTGCTGGAGAGTGGGGTTTTGAAATCCACTATAGTCATGAATCTATTTATCCTTTTAGCACTACCATTTTTTTTTGCTTCATATACTACTTTGTAGTCCTGTTGTTTGTTATACATACACTTAAAATGGTTGTCTCCTCAATGGGATCGCCCTTTATTACTATCATTCAACATCCCCATCTCTAGTAATTTTTCCTGCTCAGAGGTCTACTTTATCTGATACTAAGAAAGCCAGTCCTGTTTTTCTAAAATTAGTACTTGCACAGTACATACTTTTTGACCTTCACTTTCAACCTATTAAATGAGTTTTTTATAGACAACATATTGTTGAATCATGTTTTATTATCCATTCTAGCTATCTTTGTCTTTTAATTGGTGCATTTAAACCATTTACATTTAAGGTAAATATTAAGATGCTAGGGTTTAAGTGTAACATGCAGTTATTGTTTATCTTCTATATTTTTCCTCTGTTTCTTGTTATTCTGATTTCCCTCCCATTTTTTAAAGCTTTCTGTGGGTTACTTGAAGATTCATTTTATGGACGTGAGAGAGAACTTTAATTCCCAGTAGTAGTTTCCTAGGAGACCGTAACAAACAGGTGGCACAAAAAATAGAAATTTGTAGTCTGACAGTTCTGGAAGTTAGAAGCCTGAAACCAAAGGGAAAGGCCATGTTTCCTCTGAAACCCATAGCAGATTCCACCCTTGCTTTTTGCCACCTTCTGGCAGTCATTGGCATTCCTTCACTTGTAGCTGCATAATTCCAATTTCCGCCTCTGTCATCATATGACATTCCCTCTATGTGTCTATCTTCATATGGTTGTCTTCTTATAAGGATACTAGTCAAATTGGATTAGGGGCCCACTGTACTTGACAATGACCTCATCTTAACTAATTACATCTGGAACAACACTACTTCCAAATAAGGTAAAATTCTGAGGTACCGGGAGTTAGGACTTTAATTATGGGGGACACAATTCAACCCATAACACTTCTTATCAATTTTGTTCCATCTGTGCTCAGCTGTTTATTTACATTGTTTTTCTGTTTTGTTTTGGTTTGATTTTTTTGTTTCTTGCAGTTATGCTCTCCCAAATGTCTAGCCATCTTTGGTTTTCTGTTTTGTTTTTGTTTTTTTAAAGATTTTATTTATTTATTTGACAGAGAGAAATCACAAGTAGGCAGAGAGGCAGGCAGAGAGAGAGAGAGGAGGAAGCAGGCTCCTTGCTGAGCAGAGAGCCCGATGTGGGGCTCGATCCCAGGATCCCGAGATCATGACCTGAGCCGAAGGCAGAGGCTTGACCCACTGAGCCACCCAGGCGCCCCTGGTTTTCTGTTTTATGAGTGAAAGATTGGGCAGATTATTATAGACAGCTGGTATGGATCTCTTCTGCATTTGTATATATCTGTTTCTTCAGCTGGTCTGTGTTCTTCAGTTTCTCAAATTCCACAATGCTTATTCCTAGGCTCTGACCCCATAGTAGAAATCACATCAAATAGACAGGTCATCCTTTTTAGAGTACAGTTCTTGACTTATTATGCAGGGAAAAAAGTGGAACAAAATGGATAAGGAGAGGGATCTGATTTGTAGCGTGTTCTAAATGTTAATCTTCAATTAGCCTGGGAAATGCCTTAGGGCCTTTATCAGTTTTTCACCCCACTCTGAGTTTAGAGATCTTCTGCATCTGTTCCTATCTTCTGGTTAGTTTTCTCCTATGTATATTTTGGGTAATAAGTTTCTTAACTATTTCAATTCAGTCCCATCTACTTTCTATCATCTAGTAATTGCACAAAATTTCTTTTCCATTAACAGCTTCTCTGTTCTCCCCAAATTTTAAGATATATTTAATCCTTTCTCTATTATTACACATTGTGGGTAGTTGGTGAGGTAGGCACAGGTCTTCAGGCTTCTATTTTAAACATTTCTTCATTTTTGAGCTAATTTTGTTTCATTGTTCAAATAATTGAGGCTGTTTATCACAAGCAAGATTTTCAAGGTGGCTTATTTTTGGATAGTTGCAAATCTCATAGCGTTTGTAGGGGTTTTCTAGTGCCCCTCACCATAAAAAGACTGTGAAGGTATAAAAATCCCCCACTCCCATCTTCTCTGGAATAACAGGGAAAAGATATACCCGACTGCCCACAATAATAAATCAGCAGAGAAATACATGCCATAATGGTTTTTAAGACACTGGGCATTAGGCAAAGCAGGACTGTGGCCAAAGGATGGAAAGCAAGTGATGTGAGCTCTACTCTTGTAGCAGATTCCTTTAATTAAGGAGACATTTTGAGTTAAAAGTCTCAGAAATCTTGAAAGAAGTTGCTGTGGCTGATATCGAAGAGGTTACTGCCTCCAAAGGCAAAGGAAACAAAAGCAAAAATGAACTTTTGGGACTTCATCAAGATCAAAAGCTTCTTCACATTAAAGGAAACAGTCAACAAAACAAAGAGGCAACCCACGGAATTGGAGAAGATATTTGCAAATGACAGTACAGACAAAAGGTTGATATCCAGGATTTATGAAGAACTCAAACTCAACACGCACAAAACAGATAATCATATCAAAAAATGGGCAGAAGATATGAACAGACACTTCTCCAATAAAGACATACAAATGGCTATCAGACACATGAAAAAATGCTCATCATCACTAGCCATCAGGGAGATTCAAATTAAAACCACATTGAGATAGCACCTGACACCAGTTAGAATGGCCAAAATTAGCAAGACAGGAAACAACGTGTGTTGGAGAGGATGTGGAGAAAGGGGAACCCTCTTACACTGTTGATGGGAATGCAAGTTGGTGCAGCCACTTTGGAGAATAGTGTGGAGATTCCTTAAGAAATGAAAAATAAAGCTTCCCTGTGACCCTGCAATTGCACTGCTGGGTATTTACCCCAAAGATACAGATGTGAAAAGAAGAGCCATCTCTACCCCAATGTTTATAGCAGCAATGGCCACGGTCGCCAAACTGTGGAAAGAACCAAGATGCCCTTCAACGGATGAATGGATAAGGAAGATGTGGTCCATATACACGATGAAGTATTATGCCTCCATCAGAAAGGGTGAATACCCAACTTTTGTAGCAACATGGATGGGACTGGAAGAGATTATGCTGAGCAAAATAAGTCAAGCAGAGAGAGTCAAGTATCATATGGTTTCACTTATTTGTGGAGCATAACAAAGAACACGGAGGACATGGGGAGATAGAGAGGAGAAGGGAATTGAGAGAAATTGGAAGGGGAGGTGAACCATGAGAGACTATGGACTCTGAAAAACAACCTGAGGGTTTTGAAGGGGCAGGGGGTGGGAGGTTGGGGAAACAGGTGGTGGGTAATAGAAAAGGCACGTACTGCATGGAGCACTAGGTGTGGTGCAAAAACAATGAACACTGTTACGCTGAAAATAAACAAATAAAAAAAAAAGTCTCAGAAATCCAAAGCAGTTAGAGCTCACAGGACAAGGTATTAGGGAGAACATAGCAGGGCAATGGGCCCACTCAAAAAGAAAGATCACCTGGATAGTGATTTATCCAGTAGATGAAATAAATGTAGGGTTAAGGGCTTTCCTATGAAGAAAAATTCAGGTCCAAATTGCTTTTGCTGGCTAATCCTATTATACAGTCAAGGAAGAAGTAAAACCAAGTCTACACAAATTCCTCCAGAATGCTAAAGAAAAAGCAGCAATTCCATACTCATTCTATGCGGTTGGTATTAACTCTGATATCAAAACCAAAGACATTTCAAGAAAGAAAACTACACACCAATAGCCCTTATGAATATGAATGAAAACATCATCAACAAAATGTTAGTAGACCATAACCAGCAACATTATAAAAGGATTATAGGGATGTCTGGCTGGCTCAGTTGGTAGAACATGTGACTATTAATCTTGGAGTCCTGAGTTCAAGACCCACATTGGGTATGTAGTTTTTTTGTTTGTTTGTTTGTTTGTTTTTTTCCCTTTTTATTAATTTTTTCAGCGTAACAGTATTCATTCTTTTTGCACAACACCCAGTGCTCCATGCAAAACGTGCCCTCCCCATCACCCACCACCTGTTCCCCCAACCTCCCACCCCTGACCCTTCAAAACCCTCAGGTTGTTTTTCAGAGTCCATAGTCTCTTATGGTATGTAGTTTACTTAAAAAAAAAAAAAAGGATTTGGGCATGTCAATTATATTTCAGTAAAACCGTATATATACAAACAAAATAGGATAACTGATAATTCAGTAACAAAAAAACCCAAAATCTAATTGCTAAAAGGGCAAAGAAAATAGACATTTCTCAAAAAAATATATAGAAATCAATAATCACAAGAAAAGATACTCCACATTACTAATCATCAGGGAAATACAAATTAAAACCACCATGAGATATCACTTCACACACACTAGGATGGCTATAATTAAAAACACAGAAAACCAAGAAGGTGAAAGAACTGTACACTAAAAACTATAAAAGACACAGATGAAAGAAATTGAAGATGACACAAATGGAAAGATATTTCATGTTCATGAATTAGAAGAATGAATATTGTTTAAATCGCCATACCATACAAAACGATCTATAGTTTAAATGCAGTCTCTGTCAAAACACCAATAGTAGTTTTTACAGAACTAGAATGACTTTAAAATTTGTATGGAATCATAAAAGACCCCCAACAGCCAAAGGAGTCTTGAGAAAGAAGAACTAAGAGGGAGGCATCATGCTCTCTGATTTCAAAACTATGTTAATCAAAACAGTATGGTACTAGTACAGGAACAGACACATAAACCAATGGAACAGGACAGAGAGCCCAGAAATAAACCCATGCTTATATGGTCAATTAATCCATGACAAAGGAGGCAGGAGTACACAATGGGAAAAAGAGTCTCATAAATGGTGTGGGAAACCTGGACAGTTATATGCAAAAGGATGAAAGTGGACCACTTTCTTACACCATGCACAAAAATAAACTTAAAATGGATTAAAGACCTAATTGTGGACCTGAAACCATAAAACTCTTAACTAAAAGAAAACTCTTGGACATCGGCCTTAGCAATATCTTCTTGAATGTGTTTCCCCAGGCAAGGGAAATAAAACAAAACCAGGGGTGCCTGGGTGGCTCAGTGAGTTAAGCCTCTGCCTTCGGCTCAGGTCATGATCTCAGAGTCCTGGGAGAGTCCCATATCGGGCTCTCTGCTCAGCAGAGAGCCTGCTTCCCCTTCTCTCTCTGCCTGCATCTCTGCCTACTTGTGATCTCTGTCAAATAAAACAATACAAATTCTTTAAAAAACAAAAACAAAACCAAACTATTAGGACTACATCAAACTAAAAAGCTCTATACAGCAAATGAAACCATCAACAAAACAAAAAGTCAACCTACTGAATGGGAGAAGGTATGTGGAAATGATGTGTCTGGTAAAGGGTTAATATCTAAAATATATGAAGAACAAATACAACTCAACATTTAAAAAGCCAAACAATTCAATTTAAAAATGGGCAGAGGACCTGAATAGACATCTTTTCCAAAGAATACCCATAGATGGCCAACAGACACGGGAAAAGATACTCAACATCACTCATCATCAGGGAAATGCAAATCAAGACCACAATGAGATATTCCCTCACACTGGTCAGAATGCCTAGTATCAAACAGATAAGAAAGATGTTTTGGTGAGGATATGGAGAAAAGGGAACTCTTGTGCACTGTTGGTAGAAATATAAATTAGTACAGCCATTATGGAAAACTTTACTGAAGTTCCTCAAAAAAATTAAAAATAGAAATATCATACAATCCAGTAATTTTATCCCCAGAAAAAAATGAAAACACTAATTTTAAAGGATATATGCACCATCCATGGTCACTGCAGCATTATTTACAATAGCCAACATCCGGAAACAACCTAAGTGTCCATCAATGGATGAATAGATAAAGAAGATATGGTATGTATACACAATGGAATATTATTCAGCCATAAAAATGGATTAAGTCTTGCCATTTGGGACAACATGGATGGGCCAAGAGGGTATTATGCTAAGTAAAAGAAGTCAGACAGAGAAAGATAAATATGATACGATTTCAAAAATAAAAAACAAATAAATAAACAACAACAAAACAACAAAAAGGAACAGACAACAAAACAAACAGGCAACCCACAGAGTAAGAGAAGATATTTGCAAACAACACTACAGACAAAGGGTTGATATCCAAGCTCTATAAAGAACTGCTCAAACTCAACACACACAAAACAGATAATCATGTCAAAAAATGGGCTGAAGACAGGAACAGACACTTCACCAAAGAATACATACAAGTGGCTAACAGACACATGAAACAATGTTCATTATCATTATCCATCAGGGAGATTCAAATCAAAATCACATTGAAATACCACCATCTTACACCAGTTAGAATGGCCAAAATTAACAAGACAGTAAACAAGTGTTGGAGAGCATGTGGAGAAAGGGAGAACCCTCTTACACTGTTGGTGGGAATGCAAGTTGGTGCAGCCACTTTGGAAAACATTTTTCATTAAGAAATGAAAAATAGAGCTACCCTATGACCCTGCAATTGCATTACTGGGTATTTACAACAAAGATACAGATGTCATGGAAAGAAGGGCCATCTGTACCCCAATGTTCATAGCAGCAATGGCCACAGTCGCCAAACTGTGGAAAGAACCAAGATACCCTTCAACAGACGAATGGATAAAGAAGATATGGTCCATATATACTATGGAGTATTATGCCTCCATCAAAAAGGATGAATACTCAACTTTTGCATCAACATGGGTGGGACTGGAAAAGATTATGCTGAGTGAAATAAGTCAAGCAGAGAGAGTCAATTATCATATGGTTTCACTTACTTGTGGAGCATAAGGAACAACACAGAGGACATTGGAAGATGGAGATCAGAAGTGAGTTGGGAGAAATCAGAGGGGGAGACAAACCGTGAGAGACTGTGGACTCTGAGAAACAGAAGATTTTGGGAGGGGGGTGGGTGAGCCTGTTGGTAGGTATTATGGAGGGCATGGATTACATGAAGCAATGGGTGTGGTGCATAAACAATGAGTTTTAGAACACTGAAAAAAATAAAATTAAATAAAATTTTTTAAAAAACCCAAAACAATACCATGTACAATAACCAAAAAACCGAAAAACTTAGATGTGACAGAGGGCAAAAAACCAGTACGCTGAAAAATACAAAATATTGCCGAGAGGAATTTAAAAGGACCAAGATAGGGGCGCCTGGGTGGCTCAGTGGTTTAAGCTGCTGCCTTCAGCTCAGGTCATGATCTCAGGGTCCTGGGATCGAGTCCCGCATCGGGCTCTCTGCTTGGCAGGGAGCCTGCTTCCTCCTCTCTCTCTCTCTCTGCCTGCCTCTCTCCCTACTTGTGATCTCTATCTGTCAAATAAATAAATAAATAAAATCTAAAAAAAAAAAAAAGGACCAAGATAAAGGGAGGGATCTATCTTGTTCATAAGTTAGATGATTCAATTTTATTAAAATGACATTCTCTCCAAATTAGTCTACAGATTCAATGCAATCCCATTTACAATCCCAGTAGGGTTTTTTTGTTTGTTTTTTGTTTGTTTTGTTAGAAACTGACAAGTTGATTGTAAGTTTCATATCGAAATAGAAAGGACATAGGATAGCCAAAACAAATTTGAAAAAGAACAAAAGTTGAGAAACTAACATTACTGAGTTTCCAAGCTTCTCATAAAGGCGCTTGAACAATATGCCAAAACATAAACTTCAATCTGTGCCTTTTACCCTATACAAAAGTTAACTCAAAATGATTGACAACAAAGGTCAATTCTAACACTAAGATGGCCCAGAAACACCAGGTAACGTCCATACTCAATGAAAGAAACCCAAGTCCTTGGAAATCTCTGAAACTCATTTCATTCTTTAAAAAAAAAAAAAAAAAAAGTGGTTGATAGATCTAAATATAAGATTTAAAGCTATAACATTTCTAAGAGAAAACTGGGAGAAACCCTCTTGACCTTAGAAATGACTGAAAAAGCATAATTTACAAAAAGGAAAAAAGAACAGTAAAATGAACTTCATCTAACTTTAAAAATTCTTGGGGCGCCTGGTTGGCTCAGTGGTTAAAGCCTCTACCTTTGGCTCAGGTCATGGTCTCAGGGTCCTGGGATCGAGCCCCACATCGGGCTCTCTGCCCAGCAGGGAGCCTGTTTCCCTTCCTCTCTCTCTTCCTTTCTCTCTGCCTACTTGTGATCTCTGTCAAATAAATAAATAAAATCTTTTAAAAAAATAAATTTAAAAATTCTCTTTGAAAGACACTAATTCATAAAATGCTCAATATAAGGTAGATATCACCACCACCAACCCCATCACAAAGTATCCCTCCCATTAAAGGGAGGGGACCTATGAAGAAGTGTTTTTTCAGACTCAAAGAGTAGAAAATGTTTCCTCACTCCAAGGAACTGTCTCCCCGCCAACCTCTCCCACTTTCTGGGCAACATATATCTCATAAATGGTTATATTTCCATTTCTGTGTGGCAACCTGAATTCTCAAGGTCAAAACCATGACCCAACTTTAGCAACTATGTTAGACTTCATACGTGTATAGAAACTTCACCTTATCTCATCTTCATTATTTTACTTACATTTTCTAATTTACTTAGAATTGCCAGACTTAAAAAAACAAAAAACAAAAAACACAAACACCCAATTAAGTTTGAATTTCAGACAAACAACATATCTTTTTTTAGTGTAAGTATGTCCACTTGGCATCTTGTATTTTACCTGTCAACACTAAATTTACTGCAGATATTCTTACTGGCCAACTCAAATGCTTTATGGAAGAGAATATAAATACACACACAGACACACACACAACTTAGAACTATCTCAAAGTAAACTTCAACTTGAATTCTTTTATTTATTTATTTGACAGAGAGAGAGAGAGAGAGCAAGAGAGGGAACACAAGCAGGGGGTGTAGGAGAGGGAGAAGCAGACTACCAATTGAGCAGGGAGCCCAATGCGGGGCTCGATCCCAGGACCCTGGGATCACGACCTGAGCTGAAGGCAGATGCTTAACCCACTGAGCCACCCATATGCCATACTTACACTTGAATTCTTAAAGCTATTTTAAATCAATTAAAAAATCACAGATGTGTGCCCCTTTATTCAATCTATCCAATACAATAACACACTTGAGGAAAATTGATCTCGTTGTATATTGCATACTAAAAATGGTGCCTGGTGGTCATCAAAAATGTATGGGAATATTTATTTTCAGAGAAGAGAACAAATTAACCAAGAAAGAAAAAAAAATAACTTCTTATAATGCAATGTTTTCTATTTTTATGCTGTTTAAAAGCACCTTGAGAGCCAACTCCATCTGTATTATTTTAACAAGATTTCACATTAGGCCATCAATCCCTGTTCTTCTTCATTTTAATATATTACTCCTGCCCAAATTCAGCTGAAGAGGCAGCAGAAAATATCATTAAGCTGATAAATGGTGGTAATTCCAGATGACATCGTCCAACACTATTGCCCACAGTCTTGAGATTGCACCCTCACCCTTGAGAAATAAGGCTACTCTCTAGTCTCATTGACCCCCCAGGAAAATTATATTCCTAAAAGTGAACATTTAAAAGGAAAAAAACCTGCCACTAACATTATTGATTTAATTGTAAGTCTATATATCACAGACCAGAGGGCTAATGTCAAAAAAAAAAAAAAAATCTGAAAAGAATTATAAAGTCATAGGTAGGTCAAATTGGCCTTGACTCCCAGGGCTCCTGCACTGTTCTAACTCTTGTAACAGAACTTTACATTTTCCTTGTCAATAACCACAAAATGGGGAAACAGAGCTCATTTAAGAACTCACAGCCCATCAATACAGAAGGAGATTCAAACAATTCTACTGAAGCAGCAAAGCTATAGAAACCACAGAGGGATTAATGTGGTTTTCACTGACACTGGATGAGAGAAAGATGTTTGAGATAGCCACTCAAAAAGTAACCAAATGTTCCCCCATGCTTCCACTTGTGTTCCTTCCAATTTGTTTCCCCACCAAAGCCAGAGGGGTTGTTTCAACTTGAATGAGATCATATCACTCTTCTTCTTAGAACCTCCAGCTTCTCCCTGCATTTAGAATACAGTCCCAATGCCTGATGAGCTCAGGATCCATGAGATCCTGAGCAATGAGACAGAATGACAGCAGTGAATGTGCCAGAAGCCAGACAATGCAGACAGGACAGCGAGAGGACCCAGAGCCTGCAAAACATCAGTTTGGTCCTCATTCCCTGCCAAAACCACCAATGGCAGAGATATTCTTATAGAGTTATTATACAGAGTAGCACAGGACATTCAGCTGTGGAGTTCAGGGATAGGTCATGACTAAAGATACACATTTGGGTGGTAGCCCATCCTTCCACCATGGGTGTGGAGCTGGGGAAGGTTTGCTTTAGGGAGTCCTCATCATCAGTTCTACCGCCACTCCTCCTGAGAAAATTCAGGAATGCTTTACTCTGTGGTACCGATGGATTTCTTCTCAGCTTCAGCTTCTCTAGAAGGTCCTGGCACCATCTTGGCAGGTATATAGTACACTACTTAGTCTTCTGCATGTGAAAGTTGGAGAAGAGCAAACAGAGGATCGAATGTAGAGCTTTTTTTTTTTTTTTTAAAGATTTTATTTACTTATTTGACAGACAGATCACGAGGAGGCAGAGAGGCAGGCAGAGAGAGAGAGGAGGAAGCAGGCTCCCTGTTGAGCAGAGAGCCCAATGTGGGGCTCGATTCCAGGACCCTGAGACCATGACCCGAGCTGAAGACAGAGGCTTTAACCACTGAGCCACCCAGGCGCCCCTGTGGAGCTGTTTTTACAGCCTTTTCGAAAATGCCCTGGTTTTCTTCTCTTTCCCTGAGGCCTGAGGCGCTGTGGAGTTTCAGTGGGAAGGCCAATGCCTGCCCACCGCACTGTTTTGGGGCCAGGCTTCTTCTGCCCTAGTTTAATCCTTCTATAGGCTTCCTTCCATCCTCGAGAAATATGTTGATCTTAATTTTCCCTTTCTCTTCATTGCTATAGGTTACTGCTTTTTGAGTTCCTGCACTTTTCCTTGAAAGGCATCTTATGAGAGACAGGAATGGATTGTGTGAAAAAGAACAGTGGGAAGAGGCCATCCTGTGGAAGATTTTCATGTCAAACATCACATTTATCCCATAGGATCATTTCAGTGAACTAAAAAATTGTGGATGGAATTACGACAAAAAATTAAATTTGCATATGAATTTGGGAAGAATCTATATTTTTAAGTCTTACTACCAGGCTCCCAGCATGTCTCTCCATTTATTTAGGTCATACATTATGTCTTTCAAAATGTTCTACAGTTATCACATGATCTGAATTTTCTTGTTACATTTATTTTGGGCCTTTTCATAGGGTTGTTTTAGTCACTTCTGTAAAGGGACCCTCCCCACTTCTATTTCTGTCAGACTAACGTCAGCAGGAGCTGTTGGGTTTTGTGTATTACATTATAATCCACGAACTTACTGAACTTTGCTTTTTATTTTTTTTTAAAGATCTTATTCATCTATTTGACAGACAGAGATCACAAGTAGGCAGAGAGGCAGGCAGAGAGAGAGAGAGAGAGAGAGAGAGAGGAGGAAGCAGGCTCCCTGCCGAGCAGAGAGCTCGATGCGGGACTCGATCCCAGGACCCTGAGACCATGACCTGAGCCGAAGGCAGAGGCTTAACCCACTGAGCCACTCAGGCGCCCTGCTTTTTGGTTCCAACAAAATTTTACTTCAATCTTTTTCTAGGTATAAAATTTTTACAATGTTTACTATTAATTTCAAGGAAATAACTTTCAATATGTTTAGAAGATACACTCTGTCTCAAATAGAGTTAAAAAATGAAGGGCTAGCTGAACTTTTAGCATTGATTATTATGAGCATGTTTTTAATCTCCTTCAATTATTTAAAATATTAAGTTATGCTTTTCTAGTGATTGAATTTTCTTGAATTCCTGGATCAAACTCATTTGGTTATAGCGGTCCTTTAATATATTGCTAGATTTGATTTAGTATTTTTTAAAAATTTTCTTAGCTATATTCATAAATAAAAGTGATCTGCAGTTGTTCTGTCTTATTTTAAAGTAGGTTATAGTATTAAACTTATTACAGTTTTACAAAAATGAACCAGAAGTTTTCCATAGTTTTCTATACTCTGAATTAAATAGCACAGGAATGGTCTATTTCTGAAAAATTGAAAACTCACATGTAAAACTACCTAGACTTGCAATATTTTAATGATAATCTTGCAGATGCAAAATATCATGTTACTACAATCCAGCTGTCTGGTGTTTTTTTTTCTTTTCCCCCATATTGTACATTTTTTCTTCTGGTAAGTAAGTAATGGAATTCTAGTATTTACCCCTCTAACTGCTTTGAAAGAAATCTTAACAGGATAATAAAGAAAAAAAATGTTCTTTTTTTCCCTGAAGCTACAGAAGAGCAGATTATATTCTGCATCATAAAGTAGTCCTTGAAAAGATCATCTCTAATAAAGAAGTCTTGTAAGGCACCTAGAAGACAGAAAGGGTGTTCATGTCCTGTGAAATCAATTCCTAATTTTTAAAATATAAATAACTGATTGGTTATCCTATCTAATAATGTTTGCTTTGATGATAATACTTATATTGACAACTTTGAGTTTCTACATGGTGTATATATATACTTGTAAAGTTTCTTTGTTGGATTGTCATAGCCCTCTTTTCCACCTGTTTGTGGTATAAACAAATTAAACCTTGTATATTCCTATTTAAACAAAGATGTTGACGCCTGATAATTCACAGACCTGTACTCCTGGGGCAAATAATACATTATATGTTGATAAAAATAATTAATAAAAATAAAGAGGTTGAGGGACTTATAGCATCAGTGATTAAATTTTAACCACTTTTGAAGCTTGATATTTTTAATTATTCCCATGCCAATTTTGGTAATTTATAATTTGCTATGTAATTATCTACTTCTTTGTATTTCCAAAGGTAACACCTTCACGCAATACATTTTTCACGTGTGTGGCTACATGTCCTTTTTCTAAATGCTACAGCCATGAGATATTAAACCTTATTTTTACTTGTTAAACAGACAATTTTAGAAAGACTCAGAAGATGTGGTGCTGCTGACAATATAGGAAAAAAGGTACATTACTACACCTTTAATTAGAATATAAAGTGCTAACATGTTTTGGGAAGTTATATGGTAATGAATATTTATTGAAATTTAAAAGCACCTTTTCGGTTGATATCCAGGATCTATAAAGAACTCCTCAAACTCAACACACACAAAACAGATAATCATATCAAAAAATGGGCAGAAGATATGAGCAGACACTTCTCCAATGAAGACATACAAATGGCTATCAGACACATGAAAAAATGTTCATCATCACTAGCCATCAGGGAGATTCAAATTAAAACAACATTGAGATACCACCTAACACCAGTTAGAATGGCCAAAATTAGCAAGACAGGAAACAACGTGTGTTGGAGAGGATGTGGAGAAAGGGGAACCCTCTTACACTGTTGGTGGGAATGCAAGTTAGTGCAGCCACTTTGGAGAACAGTGTGGAGATTCCTGAAGAAATTAAAAATACAGCTTCCCTATGACCCTGCAATTGCACTGCTGGGTATTTACCCCAAAGATACAGATGGAGTGAAAAGAAGGGCCATTTGTACCCCAATGTTTATTGCAGCAATGGCTACGGTCGCCAAACTGTGGAAAGAACCAAGATGCCCTTCAACGGACGAATGGATAAGGAAGATGTGGTCCATATACACAATGGAGTATTATGCCTCCATCAGAAAGGACGAATACCCAACTTTTGTAGCAACATGGACGGGACTGGAAGAAATTATGCTGAGCGAAATAAGTCAAGCAGAGAGAGTCAAGTATCATATGGTCTCACTTATTTGTGGAGCATAACAAATAACATGGAGGACATGGGGAGATGGAGAGGAGAGGGAGTTGAGGGAAACTGGAAGGGGAGATGAACCATGAGAGACTATGGACTCTGAAAAACAACCAGAGGGTTATGAAGGGGCGGCAGGGGGGTGGGGGGGGTGGGAGGTTGAGGAACCAGGTGGTGGGTAATAGGGAGGGCACGTACTGCATGGAGCACTGGGTGTGATGCCAAAACAATGAACACTGTTATGCTGTAAATAAACAAATAAAAATAAATATATATTAAAAAAAAAAGCACCTTTTCACCTAGCCATCTCACTTCTGGGTGCTTATCTAATTAAAGAAAATGCAGAAGTACCAAAAGCTATACAAAGATGTGTATTGTATCATAGCTAAAATAGCAAGTAAGTGGAAACAACTTGAATGGCCATCCATCAGTAGATGTTTGAATTGAATAAATAATAGTACACTTATACTATGAAATGCCATGCAGCTCTTAAAAAGAATGAGACTGATGTGTAAGTATTAACCTGAAAAGATGTCCATAATATGGAGAGGAGTAAAAAGTTATAAAATATCTATATATATATATACTATGGTCCTACTTCTAGGAATGAGAGCTAAAACAAAACAAAAAACAAAATCAATGATATAAGTGCATGTGATTGTAAGCAAAGTGAAAATAATGCAAGAATACTATTAAATGTATACAGTGGTTACTCTAGGGGATAGTTTAGTTCTACTTTAGAGGGAGACTTTAGTTTTACTTTAACCATTTCTATATTGTTTGAATTGTTATAATGTACTTATGGTGCTTTTATAATTCCAAGATCTGAATGTGTCAACTATACACACAGATACATAAATAAAAATGTGTTATAATCTGCCTTCCCTTCCCCTAAAATTTAAAAGACAGTAAATGTCCTGGGCTCTCTCTGTAATGACCCTCAGATGCTGACATGAGGCAGTACTGACATGGTTGCTATAACCAACAATAATGACCCGAGAAAATGTGAAGGGCTAAATCTGCCTTAACAGCTCCAGTAAGAGACTAGCACTTCTCATGACTGTCAATTAATGAGCAAAGAAACTTGGAAATGTTCCTTTTTGGTCATAAGATTAAAAAATGTGTTACAGGGGCGTCTGGGTGGCTCAGTGGGTTAAAGCCTCTGCCTTTGGCTCAGGTCGTGATCCCAGGATCCTGGAACCGAGCCCCGCATCGGGCTCTCTGCTCCGCAGGGAGCCTGCTTCCTCCTCTCTCTGCCTGCTTCTCTGCCTAGTTGTGATTTCTCTCTGTCAAATAAATTTTTAAAAAATGTGTTACAGATCTATGTAGTTTAGAAATCTGTTAAAATTACTGTGTACTGGGGGCGCTCATTCAGTTAAGTGTCTAACTCTTGATTTTAGCTCAGGTCATGATTTCATGGGTCTGGAGATGGAGCCCTATGTCGGGTTCCCTGTTCAGTGGGGAGTCTACTGGAGATTCTCTCCTTCTGCCCATCCCCTGACTCAAGGGCTCTCTTTTTCTCCCTCTCCCTCTCTCTAAAACAAATAAAACTTTAAAAAAATTACTATGTACTGAAGGATATTAAAAAATATCTAAAAATACCTAAAGTCCTCTTCATACTAAAATAATTCCTTTCTAAAAAGCTCATCTCTAAATAATACAGGCTTGAGTTAGAAAATATAACCCAAAGGAAAAAAAGAATAAAAGATAATACATTTATCCCTAAAAAAGGGTTTTTATATCTATTAAAAGAATGGATATTTTAGAATAAAATTGTAAGGCTAATAACATTTCAAAAACCACTTCCTAACAGTAAAAAACCTATCAAGCCAGGCAATTTTTACAATTGGAAGAAGAAAAATCTCTGTATAAAATCAGTTAAACATAGTTATGGTTTTATTATCTAGATACTTAGCATGAATTCCATAAGGTAAAGTCTCAGCTTTATAAACTAATGGTTCATTTATTCAAAGAGACTGATCCAGAATTAAAATGAAAATGAGATTGTTTGTTTAAAGTTTTACACTGTAGGACTTTGTTGCCCTGAAAGTACCTCTACCAGGAGCTCTGCCCCATGTACCTGCATGATCAGCAAGGCAGTGCAGAAGATTTGATCAATGGAGCTGAAGTGGCAGTTTTCCCACCAATAGAGCTGTTAGGGCAGCTAATTTTAGAGCTACAATGAAAGGGCTGGAAATACCCCCGGGTACATTATTTCAGCACATTAATGAGGCTGTTCACAAAGAGAGTTTATTACAATGAGTTAGATGTTTATTAGATCAGTAATATGATTACAGAACATGCTGTATGGGAAGGGCCTCTGGGAGCCATAGGCAGGATAATTTTGCAGGCATTAAACAAAACAGAAAAGCCAACATCATTATCAAAACTGCTAACTTCACTGTATCACAGTTATGGGTAAATATCCACACTATTAAATATCCGCATTATTTTCTTGCTTCAAGAATGATGCATAAACATACTTTCTGAGTTTACATGAAATCAAAGACTTTTTGGGGGATAGCAAAAATAAAATAAAGCAAACTCAGGGTGTTTACTACTCATTTTAAATATGGCCCACTTCTAAAGACACCCAGGAATTGTATTTCAAGGCTGTAGCCATAATGGGTTTTTCACTGCATGTTATTGTACTACTGAGTAATAAAGATAATACTAGCATCAATAATGATAAAACAAAGATAAAAACAAACACGGGGGGGGGGATTTATTATGTGCCAAGTGCTATGCCAGAAGTTCCTCAAGCATTGGTTCTTTGTCCCCCCAACAACCCTGTGAGGTATTAACACTTCTGCCTTTTTTTTTTTGGATGTGGAAATGGAGGCTTACTAGCTTTCCCATGGTCACCCATCTTGTAACCAATGAAGCCAACTTCACCACAGGTAAATACGTGGATGTTCAGAGAGGACCCAAATAAATCATGGAAATGCCACTGTGTCCAGCCAAACAGTCTCATGTGGAAAGTCCAATCAATTAGATAACATTGTTTGGCTTTTCCCTTGTGAAGATGCAATCATTTCTCTTTTTGTTGCTTGTTTTGTTGCTGTTACCTGTAAACAGCTCAATGCAGGCTATCAGGCTATAAACCCTATTAACCCTACTGACAATAGAACAACTGCAGTTTCCATGGTTTAAAAATCTAGCCCACATTTTAGGAGGCCAAGATATTTAAAGACCAGACTGACAAAGTAAAATGCCATCAGTATGACCTTGAAGTAGATCAGGTTTATGTATAGAGATACATAATATATAGAGACTAGATAATATATCTGTATCATATATCTATACACACATAAAATGCATGCAAATTACCCATTATCCTTCAATAGTTTTAAAAAATTAATTTAATTAATTTAGAGAGAGAGTGTGTGATTTAGGGGGAGGGAGAAAGGCAGAGAGAGAATCTCAAGCGGACTCCATGCTGAGCATGGAGCCTGACACAAGATCGATCCCACAATCCTGAGATCATCACCTGAGCCAAAATCTTGAGTCAGACACTTAACTGTGACTACACCACCCAGGCACCCCAATCAATGGAGTTTTTCTTCATTAATTCCCAAAGAAATGGCATAACATGTCTTGAAACTGTTTCTTTCTGATGAACCAGTGAAGAAAATATGTTTTTCCATGGGAGAAACCAATCCTGAAAATGCTACTTTCTCTAGAGGATCACATAATGTAAAAGCAAGGCTCTTCCATGTAAACCTTGGGGAATATATGCCAGAATGTTGGAGGTCACTACTCATCTCCATCTCTGTGATATAAAAGAATCACTACAGCTTCATCCCCTTCTGTTTATTTTTATCAGGAAGATATCCTATTAGGTCAAAGAGATGATGTTTTCATAGGATATGTTTTGCTACTGTCTCCTAGGACACAAACTACTCCTAATTATTTAATGATATGGTGCAAAGAATAAACATAACCACTTATATTTGAAGAAATGGTATTTTTAAAAGATATGCAGGTACTACTCCCACTTAGCTAATAATTCTATAGCAAAAGATAAATAGAACCAATGAGGAAAAATCTCAATAGTATTTGATGTTTGACATTTTTTTACAAATCTGACGCCACAGAGATGTCCACCTTACTCTTTATAACACAATAATCCTGAAAAAATCATTATCTAAATGCCCCCAAAATACGAAAGCACTAGAAGAAAATATGGGTGAATATATTTATAACCTTGGAATAGGAAGACCTTTAAAACGTGGCATAAAACTCAAAGGCATGAAGGAAAACACTAAAAAATTTCACTACTAAAGGGAAACTACTTTATAGCTATAAATACCAATAAAAACTAAAAATACAAAGAGAAAGTAAAAACATTTGTTCTAACAAAATACACATACAAAGAACTTTCAAAAATCAATAAAACACATAAACTAAGTAGAAATAAATGAACAAAGATTACACAAAAGGGATTTCTAGAAAAAGACACACAAATGGGAAGTAAAACCTCATTGACAATGAAGTAAATACAAAACATCAAAGACCTACAATGTTTCATGTGTCAGAAAGACAAAATGTTACAAAAAGGTATCAGCAAGGCTACAGGGAAAGGGCAGTTTCTATTTTACTAAGAATGAAAATTGGTACTTACATTATGAGGAGGACAATTTAGCACTATATATAACAAAATTAAAAATTTATAACCCTTTCACTTAACATATTAGACAGGATTCTCCAGAGACACAGAGCCAATAGGAGATATGTAGTTGTGCAGAAAGAGATTTATGATGAAGGACTGGCTCACATGATTATGGAGGCTGAGAAGTTCCACAACCTGCCACCTACAAGCTACAGGCCAAGGGAAGATGGTGGTCTAATTCCTATCGAAACCCAAAGGCCAGAAAGGGGGATGTGGTGGAGTAGAATGGTGTACTACTTACTCTGAGTCTGAAAACCCAAGAACCAGGAGCTCTAATGTATGAGGGCAGAAGCATTTGTATATCCCAGCTCAAGCACAGAGCAAATTCACCCTTCCTTTGCTTTTCTGTCCTACTTAGGCCCTCAAGGGATTAGAATTGGCCCACTCAAGCTGGTGAGGACAATCTGCCTTAAGGAGCCTACTGTGAAATCCCAATTGCTTCCAGAAATACCTTCAGAGACACACCCAGAGAGAATGTATCATGCATATTCACTAAAAACTCAGAAGAGAGCTATTCTGCCCATACAGCAGGATGACTGACTAATTTTTCATTTGCACTTTTTGGTATCATGTATGTGAGGCCCCAGCATGAAAATATCTCACTTTATTATTATCTTATATTTTAGTACTTTATATTTGTTCAGTATTAATGCTCAAAGTTTTTCCAACTAATTATTAAACAATAACTATTACACAAAAACGGAGCTTAGTTCTTCAGTATTCAATTCATTTTTCTCTCAATGATAAATTAAGAGAAACTGATCACTGGTCTAAACATTGAATTTTCCGTATTTGCAGTGTTTCTGCATGATGGATTTTGTAATTATCTTGGTCTCCACATTCCAGCTTTGAGGTCTCATTTACATGAAATGTGAGTTTCCTATTTTTTGCCTCAAGTCTATCTTTAATTATGTACTAAACCATAATTACAAAGTAAGTTATGAGTTGAAAATTTTACCCTTCGATTCACACTGACAAAAAGAAAGATAGGAATAGCTTAACCACACAATGTATACTTAAATTTACTTCTCTATAAAATGAGTGATTGTCTGCTACATTTGAAAATGTGCCGACCAGGAGGCCTGCCCGGATGGCGGAATGATCACAGCAAATGAACTCCTCGTGCCACGTTTTCAGAGAGATCACACTGCCGTTCTTGAAGACAACTTAATCCAAGGACAAACAAACTACAGAAACAGAACTACTAAAGACCATAGGGAATACAGTCAAAGTGAAAATATAAATACCTATTAGAAGATACATACACAAGTTTATAATGCAAAAGAATAATAGACTGATTTTTAAGAAGTATGCTAACGAGGTCAAATGGCTCAAGGTTGATGTTTCCCAATTATTTCACCACATCATGTAGGCATGGCCAAAATAAGTAAAATACTGTTAAATAAAATTCTATAGGAGAATAAATTATAACTTTGATCTAAATATGAGTAAAATTACTTTTGTAACTTTGATTTAAATATGAGTACAATTACTTTTGTAATTTTGATCTAAATATGAGTACAATTACTTACTGGCCCAAGGAATATTTCACTTTTATTTTTATTAATTGAGTACAATTGACACAAATGTTGTATTACTTTCAGGTGTACAATATTCAACTTCTCTATATATTCTGCTATGCTCACAAGTATCGCTACCAACTGTCACATTACAGTATCAGAAATAATATATGTCTAGATTCTCTATGCTGGATTTTTTTTTTTTAAAGATTTATTTGACAGATAGAGATTACAAATAGGCAGAGAGGCAGGCAGAGAGAGAGGAGGAAGCAGGCTCCCAGCTAAGCAGAGAGCCCGATGCGGGGCTCGATCCCAGCACCCCGGGATCATGACCTGAGCTGAAGGCAGAGGCTTTAACCCGCTGAGCCACCCAGGTGCCCCTATGCTGGATCTTTTATTACCAGGACTTATTCATTGCATAACCGGGAGCCTGTATCTCCCTCCTTTTCACCCATTTTGCCCATCCTCCCACCCGATTCCTTCCGACAACCATCAGTTTGTTCTCTGTATTTATAGGTCTGATTCTGCTTTTTATTTATTCATTTGTTTCTTAGATTTCACATTTGAGTGAAATCATATAATATTTGCCATTCTCAGTCTGACTTATTTCATTTAGAATAATACCCATCCATGTTGTCACAAATGGTAATATATCTCATCTTTTTTTAATGGCTGAATATCCCTGTGTGTGTGTGTGTGTGTGTGTGTGTGTGTGTGCGCGCGCGTATTCTATTATCCTATTTATTGATGGGACATTTAGGTTGCGTCCATATTTTGGCTATTGTAAATAATGCAATAAACGTTGGGGTGAATGTATCTTTATGAGTTAGTGTTTTCATTTTCTTTGGGTAAATACTGAGCAGTGGAATTATTGGATCACATAGTATTTCTGTTTTTAACTTTTTGAGGAACCACCATACTTTTTCCACAGTGGCTGCACCAATTTACATTCCCACCAACAGTGCATGAGGGTTTTTTTTTTTTCTCTATGTATGTCAGTACTCGTTTCTTGTCTTTTTTACTTCAGCCATTCTAAAAGGTGTGAGTTGATACCTCATTGTGGTTTTGATTTGCATTTCCCAGATGATGAGTGATGTTAAGCATCTTCTCATGTGTCTGTTAGCCATTTGTATGTCTTCTTTGGAAAAAAATCCTATTCAGGTCCTCTCCCCATTTTTTTTTTTTAAGATTTTATTCATTTATTTGACAGACAGAGACTAGTAGGCAGAGAGGCAGAGAGAGAGGGGGAAGCAGGCTCCCTGCTGAGCAGAGAGCCCGATGTGGGGCTCGATCTCAGTACCCTGAGATCATGACCTGAGCCGAAGGCAGAGAGGCCTAACCCACTGAGCCACCCAGGCGCCCCCTCTCCCCATTTTTTAATCAAAAAATTTTTTTGGCACTGAGTTGTATAAGATCTTCATGTATTTTGGATATTAATCACTAATTAGAGAAATCATTTCAAATACCTTCTCCCATTCAGTTGGTTGCCTTTTTGTGTTGTTGATGGGTTCCTTTGCTATGCAAAAGCTTTTTATTTTGAAGTATGCCCAGTAGTTTATTTTTGCTTTTGTTTCCCTTTTCTTAGGAGACATTTAGAAAAATGTTGCTATGGCCAGTATCAGAGAAATTGCTGTCTTTGTTCTCTTCTAGGATTTTTATGGTTTCCTGTCTTATATTTAGATCTTTTACCATTTTGAGTTTATTTTTTTGTATGGTGTTAGAAAGTGGTCCGCTTTCATTCTTCTGCATGTAACTGTCTAGTCTTCCCAACGCCACTTATGTCTTTACCTTGTATATTCTTGTCTATTTTGCCATAGACTTAATTAATCATATAAGCCTGGGTTTATTTCTGGGCTCTCTATTCTGTTTGATAGATCTGCATGTCTGTTTTGGTGCCAGTACCATCCTGCTTTGATTATTACAGCTTTGTAGTGTATTGTTTTGGCTATTGTATTTGGCTTTTGTTGTTACATACAAATTTCAGTATTATTTATTCTAGCTCTATGAAAAATCCTATTGGTGATTTGAGAGGGATTGCACTGAATCTGCAGATTGCTTTGGGTAGTATGGACATTTTAACAATATAAATTCTTCCAGTCCATAAGCATGAAATATCTTTCCATTTGTTTGTGTCATCATCAAATTCTTTCATTAATGTTTCATAGTTTTCAGAGTGTAGGTCTTTCACCTCCCAGGTTAAGTTTACTCCTAGGTAGTCTCTTCTCTTTGGCATAATTGTAAATGGAATTGTTTTCTTAATCTTTCTGCTGCTTCATTATTAGTATACAAAAATGCTACCCTGGCTCTTAATTTTGTATCCTGCAACTTTACTGAATTTGATTATTACTTCTAGTAGTTTTTTGGTGGAATATCTAGGTTTTTTGAATGTGTAGTATTGTATTATCTGCAAACAGTGACAGCTTAAATTCTTCCTTACCAGTAGGGATGTCTCTTCTTTTTCTTGTCTGATTACTGTGGCTAGGACTTCCCAAGGGATACTTCAAAAGTAGGAAAATGGAACTACATATAACATTTATCTATCAATCAATCAAACAATCAGAGAGAGACAGAGAGAAAGAGAGATAGTACACAGCAGGGGGAGTAGCAGGCAGAGGAAGAAGCAGGTTCTGAACTGAGTGACGAGCCTGATGTGGGACTCAATCTCAGGACCTGGGATCATGACATGAGCTGAAGGCAGAAGCTTAACCAACTGAGCCACCCAGGTGTCCCTAACCAATATTTTTAAAGAATATTTCTGGTTGACATGATAAGGAGGTTACTGCACTCCTTGGACTATAAGTCATAATGGCAGTTAGTAAATTTTGACATTCTTAAGTAGGGCAGTTATTAAAAGTCTACCTTTTCAAAAAGAAGAATATTTCTGGTTGATACTTCTTTTAAAAATACTATACCATTTATTCTTCTCCTATGGGATTGGGAGGGAGACAAACCATAAATGACTCTTAATCTCACAAAACAAACTGGGGGTTGCTGGGGGGAGGTGGGGTTGGGAGAGGGGGAGGGGGTTATGGACATTGGGGAGGGTAAGTACTATCGTGAGTGCTGTGAAGTGTGTAAACCTGGCGATTCACAGACCTGTACCCCTGGGGATAAAAATACATTATATGTTTATTAAAAAAAAAAATTTGGAAGGGGAGGTGAACCATAAGAGACTATGGACTCTGAAAAACAACCTGAGGGTTTTGAAGGGTCAGGGGTGGGAGGTTGGGGGAACAGGTGGTGGGTAATGGGGAGGGCACGTTTTGCATGGAGCACTGGGTGTTGTGCAAAAAGAATGAATACTGTTACGCTGAAAAAATAAATAAAATGGAAAAAAAAATACTATACCGTTTCAAACTGGTACTAGATATTTATCATTATCCCAAATGAATTTTAAAATGATAGAACTTCAAGAGGCCCATAGAACACTTCTCATCTAACCACAAGGTAGCAGGAAATGGTCATTTTTAACTCCCAGTCAATCTTTCAAATGAACTGGATGGAAATGCTACCTTTACACACTGTGTCAATTGGTTGCACTAGGTCACTGGATAAGGACATGCATGGTAAGGGCTATCAGCCCTAAATAGTCTGCTTGAGAAGAGAGATCAAACAGCCTTGCTCTTTTGACAGTACTTGGAGGGCAAATGCAGGGGCTGCTGCTGGTATGTCTTCTGCAGCAAAGGGACACAATCCAGCTCCCTTAGGGAAGTCATCAAACATTAATTACAATTAGAAATCATCACAAGTAATATAGATCCAAAATCTCATCTGCTTTTACTAATCTTTTCATTTCATGGATATGGTACACAAGACAAGAAACTTATTGAATCTGAAAGTAGAGGAACAACATTTTAAGTACAACCTAAAATTTTATGCTAAGTCATATCTAGTACTTATTTTGGAGACCAAAAATATACATAAAATATGTATTATAGCACTACAGAGCTTATTTATTGCCACTTTTTGTTTTTTCTTAGTTTTCACTCAACAGAACAGTGTGTTGACCTTTACTGGCAGAACCAGAGTGAACTCTTTTGATAGCAGCTACTGTGAGAATTTCAGAACTAGTAAATATTTATGAAGTTTTCCTACTGTGCTGGCCACTGGCAAGAGGCTGGGAAGGATGTTCACTTCTGAATCATCCAAAAAGCTTGGAGTTACCTGTCAGATTTGAGTCTAGGATTTCAAATCCTACATTTAGGAACAAATTCACTGTTTACAAAAATGATAAGGTATATTAGGAAATATGCTCAAAATTCTGAAGCTAGAATACACTCTAGATCTTTCTCTCTATCTGATGTAGAGAATATCAGGTATCTTTAGAGGGGAAAGAGCTAGCAGGAAGCTGCTGCCTTGTTTGGTTTCCATGTCTTATGCACCACACTCTGAGCAGAGCAAAAAGCCCACTTGGTCCACACTGAGGCAGTAAGAGATGCCTCAGAGGCTATATTCGGGCTACTCTTGGAGTGGAGAAAGGTTTCTGAGGCTGAATATCAATTGTCCTGTGTCCTCTTAAAAGCATCCCTATCCTACCTCATGAACATTTAGCTTTCCTCTTTTATCACCCACACCCCAAACAAAAATGAAAAAAAATATCTGAATATCATCACTGATTTGTCAGGAATGCATACATATTAGTTTGTTAGCTTTCCCAAGGAGGCAATCCAAACCTAATACTTCGATTTCTTATCTTAAATAAAAGACTTTCAAGCAGTATCAAGCAGATGGAATGACTTCTTGAAGGGACATGAAGGCAAGATTCTCTTTACTTTTTCAAAACCTTTTGGTCCTTTCAGAGTACCTAAGAGGTCCCAGAGGAAGAGAAGGCCAGGGAGAAAGGTGACAGAAAATCATGTACAGACATGACTTGAGGTTTGGGAATAAGGAATGGGAGGATGAGGGTGGCAGTGCCTCAACTTCGGTGGACTTAAGAGTCAGGATCACTATTTTAGTTTTTCCAAGGTCAAAATAAGTACTGTGTATTCAGAGGTCATGTTTATTGTAACAACAACAATAAACAGAGGGAGGGAGAGAGCACAGAAAGGCATTTTTTAAAAAGCAAAAAATGGTTGACTAATACCCTGTTAAACTCTTAGTATAAATCATTCCACGATCATTTCTTTTTGTGCACTTTATATAAACATATATTGAGTATGACATGAGTGAGCTCATACTGTAATATTATTTGAGCAGTCAGTGTATCTTATTCATGCATCCTGCAATTATTTATTAAGAGCTTGCAATGGCTTAGCACTTTGAAAAGTGCCAGGGATAAGGCTGGGAAATAAACAGACCTGTGACTTACAAGCAAGATAGTGTGTGACTTCAAAATTTGCGCCAATACCTCCATCATAATGAAAATAAGAAAAAAAATTTGAAGATACAAATTAGTATCTCTATGGACCAGAAACAGAACAAATAAACAGAAGCCTGAGACTCAAAACCAGTGAGAGGAAACAACCAGGAGATGGGCTCTCCAGTATAAGTGGGACCAACACCCCATATAGACCAAGGACAAAAGCCAGACCCAGAGTATGAAATGGGGGTTGGGGTTCCCTCTCCACAAAAGGAGGCTGAAGAAGCTGCTCTAGTTTGGGAGCTCTAGCTAATACAGAAAGTTCCTCTGTTGTTGAAAACAGTAGCAACAGAACCTGAGCCAAATGCCCTGCAGGCTCAGGGCATGGATCTGTGATAAAGTCCTCCACCCACCCAGTTTCACCATGAGATGGAAATTAGGGTTTCATATCCATTTCTGGATTGAAGGACCCAGGGAAGAGTCAGGGTAACTGCAGTACCACAAGATAGGGAGGAGCTGGTGCAGAGAAGAAACAACAGCATTACAGAACACAAATAACTACCACTCTTGATAAGACTGAGTAGGAAGGAAGCCTGAAATAGAAAAAGAGAACCACCAATCACAGTAATTATCAGTGAATGAACTCAGAGTGTAATGAAAATAATAGAGGAACGACTTCCTATTTAACAATTTAAACCACACATACTTAAAGTGTACAGCAACCAAGATAATGAACATAAAAATCCACAACCTTCAAGGTATCTTTTCACCAATATCTGATCCAATTTTGACTATAGTAGCTTCACAGTAAAGACTTACTATGAAATTAGTTAGTGTTAACCCTCCAACTTTGTTCTTTTCCAAATACAAATGTCCTTTGTATTTCATGTAACCTTTAGAACCAGTTGACCCATTTCTACAAAAAAAGGCTGATGGGAGTTTGATTGAAATTGCATTGAGTTTACAAATCTATTTGGGGAGAACTGGTATCTTGAGTCTGCCACAAATGAACCAGGTATATCTCCATTTATAAATTCTTTAATTTCTCTAAGCAATGTTTTTAGGTTTTCATGTCCTTAGTCAGATTTATTCCTAGGAATTCCATATTTTTCTGCTATTATAAATAGTATTATTTTTATTTTCCAATCATCCTCAGAAATAAAATAGATTTTTGGTGATTACAGCTTTGTAGTAAGCTAAGCAACCTAGATGAAATGGATGCATTCCTGGAAAACTACAAACTCCCAAAATTGAACCAGGAAGAAATTGACAACCTGAATAGACCGATATCTAGTAACGAGATTGAAGCAGTGATCAAAAACCTCCCAAAAAACAAGAGCCCAGGACCTGACGGATTCCCTGGGGAATTCTACCAAACATTCAAAGAAGAAATAACCCCAATTCTCCTGAAGCTGTTCCAAAAAATTGAAGCAGAAGGACAACTTCCAGACTCTTTTTATGAAGCCAGCATTACCCTGATCCCCAAACCAGGCAAAGACCCTACCAAAAAGGAGAATTTCAGACCAATATCACTGCAGTAAAGCTTGAAATCGGGTAACGTGATGCCGCCAGTTTTGTTTTTGTTTTTCAACATTTCCTTTGCAATTCAGGGTCTCTTCTTTTTTTTTTTAAAATAATTTTATTTTTATTTTATTTTATTTATTTGACAGAGAGAGAGAAATCACAACTAGGCAGAGAGGCAGGCAGAGAGAGAGGAGGAAGCAGGCTCCCTGCGGAGCAGAGAGCCTGATGTGGGGCTCGATCCCAGGACCCTGGGATCATGACCTGAGCCGAAGGCAGAGGCTTTAACCCACTGAGCCACCCAGGTGCCCCTCAGGGTCTCTTCTGATTCCATACAAATTTTAGGATTATTTGCTCCAGCTCTTTGAAAAATACCGGTGGAATTTTGATTGGAATGCCGTTAAAAGTATAGATTGCTCTAGGCAGATAGACATTTTAACAATGTTTATTCTTCCAATCCAGGAGCATGGAACGGTCTTCCATCTTTTTGTGTCTTCTTCAATTTCTTTCATGAGTGTTCTGTAGTTCCTCAACTACAGGTCCTTTACCTCTTTGGTTAGGTTTATTCCCAGGTATCTTATGGTTCTTGGTGCTATAGTAAATGGAATCGATTCTCCAATTTCCCTTTCTGTATTTTCATTGTTAGTGTATAAGAAAGCCACTGATTTCTGTACATTGACTTTGTATCCTGCCACGTTACTGAATTGCTGTATGAGTTCTAGTAGTTTGGGGGTGGAGTCTTTGGGGTTTTCCATATAAAGAATCATGTCATATGCGAGGAGAGAGAGTTTGACTTCTTCATTGCCAATCTGGATACCTTTTATTTCTCTTTGTTGTCTGACTGCTGTTGCTAGGACTTCTAATACTATGGTGAACAAGAGTGGTGAGAGTGGGCATCCTTGTGTTCCTGATCTCAACGGGAAGGCTGCAAGCTTTTTCCCATTGAGGATGATATTTGCTGTGGGTCTTTCATAGATAGATTTTATGAAGTTCAGGAATGTTCCCTCTATCCCTATACTTTGAAGCGTTTTAATCAGGAACAGATGCTGGATTTTGTCAAATGCTTTTTCTGCATCAATTGAGAGGACCATGTGGTTCTTCTCTCTTCTCTTATTGATTTGTTCTATCAAAGCTGTGATCAACAAGACAGCGTGGTACTGGCATAAAAACAGACACATTGACCAGTGGAACAGAGTAGAGAGCCCAGATATGGACACTCAACTCTATGGTCAAATAATCTTTGACAAAACAGGGAAAAAATATACAATGGAAAAAAGACAGTCTCTTCAATAAATGGTGCTGGGAAAACTGGACAGCGATATGTAGAAGAATGAAACTAGACTATTCTCTTACACCATACACAAAGATAAACTCAAAATGGATAAAAGACCTCAATGTGAGACATGAATCCATCAGAATCCTAGAGGAGAACATAGGCAGTAACTTCTTCGATATCAGCCACAGCAACTTCTTTTTTTTATTTTATTTTATTTTTTTTTTTAGCCACAGCAACTTCTTTCAAGAGATGTCTCCAAAGGTCAAGGAAGCAAAAGTGAAAATGAACTTTTGGGACTTCATCAAGATCAAAAGCATCTGCACAGCAAAGGAAACAGTCAACAAAACAAAGAGGCAACCCACGGAATTGGAGAAGATATTTGCAAATGACAGTACAGACAAAAGGTTGATATCCAGAATCTATAAAGAACTCCTCAAACTCAACACACACAAAACAGATAATCATATCAAAAAATGGGCAGAAGATATGAACAGACACTTCTCCAATGAAGACATACAAATGGCTATCAGACACATGAAAAAATGCTCATCATCACTAGCCATCAGGGAGATTCAAATTAAAACCACATTGAGATAGCACCTGACACCAGTTAGAATGGTCAAAATTAGCAAGACAGGAAACAACGTGTGTTGGAGAGGATGTGGAGAAGGGGAACCCTCTTACACTGTTGGTGGGAATGCAAGTTGGTGCAGCCACTTTGGAGAACAGTGTGGAGATTCCTCAAGAAATTAGGAATAGAGCTTCCCTATGACCCTGCAATTGCACTGCTGGGTATTTACCCCAAAGATACAGATGTAGTGAAAAGAAGAGCCATCTATACCCCATTGTTTATTGCAGCAATGGCCACGGTCGCCAAACTGTGGGAAGAACCAAGATGCCCTTCAACGGATGAATGGATAAGGAAGTTGTAGTACATATACACAATGGAGTATTATGCCTCCATCAGAAAGGATGAATACCCAACTTTTGTAGCAACATGGATGGGACTGGAAGAGATTATGCTGAGTAAAATAAGTCAAGCAGAGAGAGTCAATTATCATATGGTTTTACTTATTTGTGGAGCATAACAAATAATATGGAGGACATGGGGAGATGGAGAGGAGAAGGGAGTTGAGGGAAATTGGAAGGGGAGATGAACCATGAGAGACTATGGACTCTGAAAACCAATGAGGGTTTTGAAGGGGCAGGGGGTGGGAGGTTGGGGGAGCCAGGTGGTGGGCATTAAGGAGGGCACATATTGCATGGAGCATTGGGTGTGGTGCATAAACAATGAATTCTGTTACACTGAAAAGAAATAAATAAAACAAAAATTTTAAAAAAGAGAGTACTGTGAACAACTGTAAGCCAACAAATTGGATACCCTAGATGAAATGGACAAATTCCTAGAAATGTAAAACCTACAACGACTAAATCACAAAGAAGTAGAAAATGTGAATATAACTATAATGAGT
The DNA here is from genome assembly GCF_922984935.1 of Meles meles. NCBI lineage: Eukaryota > Metazoa > Chordata > Mammalia > Carnivora > Mustelidae > Meles > Meles meles. The sequence goes on along the minus strand of NC_060069.1, from coordinate 28,711,410 downwards.
AGAAAGTTTGAATCAGTAATTGAAAAGCTCCTGACAAAACCATTTCTGGGTATATATTCAAAAGATCTGAAAGCAGGATCTCAGAAAAGATACATCTGTGTTCATAGCAGCATCATCCACAACTAAAAGTTGGAAAGAATCCAACTGACTATTGACAAATAAATGAATAAGCAAAATGTGGTACATACATACAATAGAGTATTATGTAGCCTTAAAAGGCACAGAAATTCTGACACAAACTACAACATGGATGAACCTTGAAGACATCATGCTAACTGAAATAAGTCACAAAACAAAAATAAGGTATGAGTCCATTTATATGAAGTACTTAATATTAGTCAAAATCATAGAGACAGGAAGTAGAATGGCAGTTGCCAGGCGCTGGGGGTTAAAGGGAATAGGGAGTTAATGTTTAATAGGTATAGAGTTGCAGTTTCACAAGATGAAAAGTGTTATGGAAATGAACAGTGGTGATGGTTGTACATTATGAATATATTTAAATGTGAACTATATGCTGAAAAATGGTTTACATGGTAAATTTTACATTTATTTCACATAATAAAAAAAATTGGAAAAAAAATTCATGTAGCCCTTCCACCTTGGGCCAATTCATGTAGTTAGTTGTTCTCTCCACAGGACCCAATGCACCTATAAGCCTATCACAGGATTCACTATATTTTATAGTGTGATGGATTTGCTAGTTTTTAGCTATTCCTTGATCTTATGCATGATGTTTATGAAGATATATTGGAAAACCTTAATGTTTTCTGAGGAGTATACTCTGGATCTCTGTAATTCAAGAATGTATTGTCCAGAGGCTGCAGGTTTATGGCTGAAATTGCTGTTAGACATTTCAATGAAAGAAAAGTTGTCCAGAGGACATTATGGGAGATGAAGAGTGGAGACAAACTTGGCAGTGGGATTTTTAAGAAGTCTAAAGTTGACCGCCTATTGGCTGATGGAAAAAGAATATCAGTCATTCACTAGAAGGTAGGAGGAAGCTGGGAAAGGACAGAGAAGGTAGAAATTCAGTATTATAAATTGTTTTTGCTGAATAAAATGGGATTACAAAAGGCAGAAATAAGGACTTAAAACTTTTATGATTATGAAAGTAATAAATGCTTAATTTATAAAATCTGAAAATACAGATGGTGTTACAAAAATGGAAATCGCATGTATTTCTACCACCCAGAGTTCACCACTGCAGGCATCTGTCCTATTTACCTACTTTACCTATCTACCTACTCAGCAGGCAACCATGAAAATGACCATGCCAACTTTAACCACACAGAATGATCTTAATGAATAGGGAAATTACAACTATTCCATGACCTTTAAAATGTTACCAAAACATTAAAAACTCTCATTCTCAATTAGAAATATGTACTGATAAATGTGCAGGAGAATAAACAGTAAACCTAATATTTATTGCTATAGTCCAAAACATAGAAACCTTGAAAATTAAAGACTTTTTGTTTTTGCTGTTCTGAAAAACAGTTATCAAGAGTAGTTTGGGGTGCCTGGGTGGCTCAGTCAATTGAGCATCCAATGCTTGGTCTCCACTGGGGTCATGAGATCAAGCCCTGGGACAGGCTCCATAAAGGGCATGGAGTCTGCCTGGGATTCTCTCTCTTCTTTGCCCTCTGCCCCTCTACCACTACCACCTTCAACTCACCATACAGAGAGAGCATCTTTTCTATGCCATAGGCAACTGTCCTACTCCTTTCTAACCCTGACTCAATTCCCAACAATTTATCCTTTGTGCTTTCACTGTTGGAAAATATCTCCCGGAACTCCTCTAGTGTAAAGGGTTTTTTGTTTTTGTTTATGCTTTTTTGTTTGTTTTGGTTTGTGGGCTTTTGTTTGTTTTTGCTTGCATTGCCTTCTGAGACTTTCCTTCGGCACATATTGCATGGAGCTCTGGGTGTTATATGTAAACAATTAATCTTGGAACACTACATCAAAAACTAATAACGTATTGTATGGTGACTAACATATTATAATAAAAAATTAATTCATTCATTTTAAAAAACCCTTTCCTTATTTACATAGATGACTTCACTTCCACTAGGTTCCTCTAGCTGCCTATCTAGAACCTCTTAAATGGCACCACTGTCAACATTCCTAAAGTCTGCTGTTTCTTCTCCAACTCTGTTTACGTTAGATTCAAATTTCCCTTCCAACGTTATCGCTTTCAGCTTCTTTGTTGCTCTTTTGTCTTTGGTGCACAATTCCCTCTTTCAGTGATGAGGTTTTGTAAAATATTATGTGGATTTATCACTAGAAGACAAGGAGGAAACATAATTACATGCTTTGCTGTGTGTGAACTAAGTAATAAGTGGAAAGTGACCAATTGCTGACAGATTTTCATGTACGTGCATGATTGATTACTAGTGATGACGCACGTTATCATTTACATAGTGATTTGTTCACTGAAGAGCCAGCAGCAAAGTCTGTACTTCATGGAATTACTCACAGTGAATACAACATGGTAACTGAAATCTGAATCATGTTGTGGAGCACTGGTATTATATGGCTGAAATCTGTGCATATTAAAGCCCTGTGAAAGTAAGGATCATCTCTGTGTGAGCATCCTTATATATGATAATTATAAAAATGATGCTAATTTAAAATATATATGCATTTTGGATACATATACATTTTTATTATATATATTTAAAATTTTTTATTACATTTTAAATCAGCATCATTCTACAATTAATATATATTCTGATTTTTTTCAGCCTTATATTTTCCCATGCTGTTATATGTGCTTGGAAAATATGATATTTAATAGCACAAGGACTTCTACCCCAAGGATGGAAATTAATTTCCAAATGAGCAACATATAGATTATTACCAAAGTGTTTGATACTAGAAATAATGTTGTGAGAACATATGTTTACACAAATCATTCAGTACTTCTCTATTTCCTACGCACAAATTTTCTAGAAATAGAATGACTACATCAAAGGATATAAATAATTGGAAGGTTTTTGATACATACCTATGTATATTTTTATTTATCTCTTTTTGTCCCAAAGTCAGCTTCCAACTTTGAGGATCATATTGCATTTTTAAAAAATAATTTTCCATTATGCACAGCATGTTTAAATGTGTCCAGTGAAATTAACATTGGAAATTTGCATTTTGTTGTTGAGTTGCCCACTCAAATCCTTTGCTCACTTTTCTCTTGGGATACCTGTCTATTTCTAGGCAATTTATATGATCTCTTTCTATAGAGTACCTCTTTACAGACACTGCCTCAAAAATGAACAAGTATGGAACTCCAAAAACCCCCGGCTGTTATTGCCTTCCTGTGCATTTGTTACATAAGCAAGATATAAATATAAAATCAATACCATAGGGGCGCCTGGGTGGCTCAGTGGGTTAAGCCTCTGCCTTCGGCTCAGGTCCTGATCTCAGGATCCTGGGACCAAGCCCCGCATCAGGCTCTCTGCTCAGCAGGGAGGCTGCTCCCCCCCGCCCCGCTTGCCTCTCTGCCTACTTGTGATCTCTCTGTCAAATAAATAAATAAAATCTTTTTTAAAAAATCACCACCATAATTCTGATGTGTTTTTAGCTGGTTCTAATAACTTTTAGAGCTGGTTATAAGAGTCCAATTACTAACATTCACTTTCTTCAATGATGCACACAAAAGATTCAACCATTAATTATTAACTATCTTTTTTTTTTTTTAAAGTCAAGGCAAATGTACTGGGAACAGAGAATGAAGTCCAACCCAAAAATCTTTATTAACTAGACTTTGATTTTGGCATGACCCATGTTTCACAGTTTCATATTCAGTTCTTTGTCCCTCAAACTCCCACCTCCTAATTCTTTTCTATTGATCTCTCCTGCTGCCCTGGTCTTATTCTGTGAAATGAGTGAGACGCTTTCATGTTAAAGCATTACTATTTAAAAGAAGACTTGCAAAGAGGGCAATAAAGTATGCTCGTTCTGGTCATCGATGGGTAAGCACAATTATCTAGAGGGGTTGCTTTCTGACACCAGTCACACTCTATCGCGTAAGGGAATTTGTTCCTATTCAGATTAGAACTAGCAGCTCTGAACGACAACGAAATGCTATTAAAAAATTTATCATGGAGTGCCTGGGTGGCTCACTAGATTAAGAGACTGACTCTTGATGTTGGCTCAAGTCATGATCTTGGGTCCTGGGATCGAGCCTCGAGTTGGGCTGTAGGCTCAGAGGGAGTCTGCTTGAGGATTCTCTCTCTCTGTCTCGCTTTCCTTCTAACCCTCCCCTGCTCCCTAAAATAAATAAATAAATAAATATTTTTTAAAAACACATGCCACTATATTGCAACCACCTTAAGATAAAGGTATAAGAAGTAATGGCAGAAAACACACCTGCAGTTTTGGGAGTCTTTCCCAAGGCTACCCGAGTTCAAACACTGAATGTCAGAATTCTGGGGTGGAGCGGGGGTCTACTGTTAGGAAAGGTGATGATGCTGTGGTTTTTATTTTGATGGCTCAGAGGCTTTTATGCTCACCACTGCTGTGGGGATTCTAGGGCTGAGTTTTTATATTTTGCAGTTACTACAAGTACAGCAATTTTCCCAAAACAGAAGTCCTTGGGTAATGTTACCTGCCCTTTTGTGTCCTTTCCTGACAATCTAAGGCAGAGCATGGGTTATTTCAGGAATATAGACTGTCCAATGAAGGTCAGGAGAACTCCTGCCAAGAAGAGGTCAACTTCTAGAGAGAAATTCAAATAATGTAATTTTAAAGCAAGTGAGTGAGCCCTGTCATTACCACCCGCTAGAAGGGGCTGGCTTAAGCAGGGCAGGACAGCAAGCGTACACAGCAACTCCTTGGATAAATTTGTACTTGAATCTATGTCCTACCAGATGTAGTCTATTCTTGGTTATTCTAAGGAAAGGCAGAAAATATACTGCATTTGTTAGCAATTAGCTTGCTTTCCTACACAAATATTAATCAAATCCCTCTGCTGCACCAGACCCAAAAGTAAAGCTGAAAAGAAGGGACATCTAAGCCAAGAGCTGAAAGCTGAGGAACACTCAAGCAGAAGGAGGAGGAGCACGTTCCAGACAGAGGCAAGGGAAATCAAAGTACATTTAAAGAACTGAAAAAACTGGGGTACAGAACACAGAGTAGGGCAGAGAGAGTCAAGAGATGAGGCTAGAAACTAAGTGTCAGACAACACATGGTTCTGTAAACTTGTTAAGAAGTTAGAATTTACCCATGAATAATGGGGGATCATTGATATGTTTTAAGTCAATGAGTGACAAGATGAATCTTGCATTTTAGAGAAAGCACACTGCTTCCACTGTGAGAAGATAGTGGGCAGGGTAAGAGCAGGCAGAAATCTCAGGGAGAAGGCCACTGGGACCCTTCAAGCACAAGATGGTGGTGGGCTTTATGATACTATCCATGGGAGTGAAGAGGGAGACAGTCTGTTGCATTTCAGTGGCTTGACGAAATAGGGCAAGATGGCAAAGGAAAAGAGGCCAAGAGGATGCCTGCATTCTTGGCTGGGCACCTGAGGGGAAGTGAATTTCCTTCTCTGACACAGGACACAAAAAGAGAAACAATTTTAAGGAGGTGATTATGGGTTTGTTTTTTTTTTTTTTTTAATTTATTTATTTTTTCAGTATAACAGTATTCATTGTTTTTGCACAACACCCAGTGCTCCATGCAATACATGCCCTCCCTATTACCCACTACCTGTTCCCCTAACCTCCCACCCCCGACCCTTCAAAACCCTCAGGTTGTTTTTCAGAGTCCATAGTCTCTTATGGTTCACCTCCCCTTCCAATTTTTTTTTTAAATAAACATATAATGTATTTTTATCCCCAGGGGTACAGGTCTGTGAATCGCCAGGTTTACACACTTCACAGCACTCACGATAGCACATACCCTCCCCAATGTCCATAACCCCCTCCCCCTCTCCCAACCCCACTTCCCCCCAGCAACCCCCAGTTTGTTTTGTGAGATTAAGAGTCATTTATGGGGGGCGCCTGGGTGGCTCAGTGGATTAAGCCGCTGTCTTCGGCTCGGGTCATGATCTCAGGGTCCTGGGATCGAGCCCCGCATCGGGCTCTCTGCTCCGCAGGGAGCCTGCTTCCTCCTCTCTCTCTGCCTGCCTCTCTGCCTACTTGTGATCTCTCTCTCTGTCAAATAAATAAATTAAAAAAAAAAAAGAGTCATTTATGGTTTGTCTCCCTCCAAATCCCATCTTGTTTCAATACTGTTGTGTTTGAGGTGTTTATGGGGCATCCAGTGGAAATGGCGAGCAGCCAGACGGACGGTGGTTAGCTAGAAAGAGGGATATCCCTGTTAAATTGGGCAGTAACTCCTTAGAGCAGCTGCTTAGTAGGAACTAGCAAGATGCCCAACCTCTTGGGTTTGACCTGCAAACAGACTACTCAGTACCTCTGGCCTCCATCACCATTGACCATAATCACCATAAACCATCACCTAGATTTCAGGCTGCTGACTACAAAGAGAAAGAACAGACAAGTCCAAGTTCATTACTATGTAAAGAGAAAAATCTACTAAGAAATTAGAAAGTGGGCAGGGGGGTGGGAGGTTGGGGAACCAGGTGGTGGGTAATAGGGAGGGCACATACTGCATGGAGCACTGGGTGTGATGCCAAAACAATGAACACTGTTATGCTGTAAATAAACAAATAAAAAAAAAAGAAATTAGAAAGTGGAAAAAAAAAAGGAACTTTCTTTTTCCCCTATACTTAGTGGGGCACAATTTTTTACACTGCACTGTGGCGTCAGAATCATGAACTGGTACGGATCATGTTGATACAGGCCTAAATATTGCTCCTGGCAGAATCATTAGTTGTTTGGGAGAAGGCTTGGGTCCCTACTTCTCTAGCACAGGAGGGAGCTCACGTTCTGGGGCTCAGTGAGGACTACCATGCTAGCCTGACTGCACAGGGCCATCTTCTCAATGGCCAAGGAAGACACGGCTAACACGAAACATATAAAACAGGCTACATACAGCAGCTCAGACCAAATGAAGAAAAATTTTAAAAAACAATGCTCTCCTGCAAGTTTGAAATTGTCTATTTTAATTGAGGGAGAAAGAGGCTGAAGACTAATTTCTTAGAGCAACTTTATCTAGTTATAAAACTCATGTAGGATGTACAGCCTAGCTGCTCATTTCCTCTTCCTAAATAAAATATTTAATTCAAACAATTACCTTGCTGTATTTTTTTTTAGGAGACATGGTCAATTGGTTATACCTTTTATTAGCCAGATCTTATACTATGTTCCAATTGAGGGTTCAAAGATCCCCCCGAAACTGAATGGGAAGAAATCAGAAGGGTGACAAACCATGACAGATTCTTGACTCTGGGGGAAAAAAACTGAGAGTTGTGGAAGGGGAGGTGGGTTGGAGAATGGGGTAACTGGGTGATGGGCATTTAGAAGGGCAGGTGATGTGAAGAGCATGGGTATTATATAATGAATCATTTTTATAATGATTATAATCATATAATCATGAATATAATGAACACTACATCAAAAATGATGTACTATATGTTGGCTAATTGAAATTAAAAAAACAAACAAAGATCCCCCTGAAATTGTGAATTGTGTCAAGAACCTAGCATATTAATGAGTCTACACATTTTTCTGGGAAGAGGGACTAGAACCCTCATATTCAAAACAGACTAAAAATCACTATCTTACATCTATCTTCCACTATGATTCTACTACAGTGTATAGTAAAAATATAGGGCATAAATTAGGGGTTGACAGGTTTTCTCTTCTCTTAAGAATATATTTTCTTTCCACAGTTTGGCGACCGTAGCCATTGCTGCAATAAACATTGGGGTACAGATGGCCCTTCTTTTCACTACATCTGTATCTTTGGGGTAAATACCCAGCAGTGCAATTGCAGGGTCATAGGGAAGCTCTATTCTCAATTTCTTCAGGAATCTCCACACTGTTCTCCAAACTGTGGAAAGAATCAAGATGCCCTTCAGCGGATGAATGGATAAGGAAGATGTGGTACATATACACAATGGAGTATTATGCCTCCATCAGAAAGGACGAATACCCAACTTTTGTAGCAACATGGACGGGACTGGAAGAAATTATGCTGAGCGAAATAAGTCAAGCAGAGAGAGTCAAGTATCATATGGTCTCACTTATTTGTGGAGCATAACAAATAACATGGAGGACATGGGGAGATGGAGAGGAGAGGGAGTTGAGGGAAACTGGAAGGGGAGATGAACCATGAGAGACTATGGACTCTGAAAAACAACCAGATGGTTTTGAAGGGGTTTTGAAGGGGCGGGGGGGTGGGAAGTTGAGGATCCAGGTGGTGGGTGGGTAATAGGGAGGGCACGTACTGCATGGAGCACTGGGTGTGATGCCAAAACAATGAACACTGTTATGCTGTAAATAAACAAATAAAAAAAATTAAAAATTAAAAAAAAAAAAGAATATATTTTCTTTTGGAGGACCATAATCTGGAAAGAACCTCAAGAGCTAAAAGTTCATCCATCTGCCTTTGGGCGAAATAGCTCCAAAATTATCCAAGTCAGATGAAAACTGAAAGTCTGTTTATTTCTCCCTATGGGAAAGCAATTCCAACACCTCATTCTGTAACCTATTATGTTTTTTAACAACCACTATAAAATTTATCTTTGGTCTATATGTGCTCTGGTTTAAGTCCTAAATTGCCTTAATACTATTTTTCTTCACTTTATGCATGGCTATAAATATGTGTTAATCTTTTCCAGAGAAGATATATTGCAATGTTCTTGTCACAGGCCATTTTTAAAACCAGTGACTTTGGTGATCTGTGTGTATATACACAACACAGCTCATGCACGTTAGGCAGACGTCTGGCCATAGAACATAAGTGTGATCAAGTTACTAGCAACAAGAGTTCAGAGTCTTAGAGAGCTGGGGAAAATCTCTCGGTTGACACAGTGCAGGAAGAAGAGGTTCTCCTGCTGTTTCTGTTGCTCAGAGGTGTGAATGTGAGGCAGAGATCTGACTTAACCATGGGCCCAGAATATGTGGCCCCCTCGGCAACCTACAGCCCTAGACTGACCTGTGATTATATTCCTGTTGCCCTCCCCAAGGCACACTGTGCACTCCAGCCCTCCCATATACACTGGCTATCTGACGCTGCCGCCACCGTTCATCTGTCTCTTGCATATTTTTGTTTCCTGTAGTCCTCTCTACATGATAGTGGGCCCCTCAGGCCTCCTACCACCATGGCACCTGTTCCTCTGTTGCCTGCCCACTGACGAGGAGTCATCTGCACCCAGAAGAGTTGCTTCCTGCTTTCCAGGGGACAGTGGACCCACTCCGGCCTAGGCAACCCAGCAAATTTGTCTACTGTCCCGTGGGCTGCCTTCCCCAATAAGGTGTGACCCACAGCCTCAGTGTAGGGGTGGCCCCAATCAAATCTGTCCTTCCTCGAGTACTCTCAAGCAGCTGTAGGGTACCTTAGAAAGTTCTATTTAAATCTTATGCTTACTCTTTTTTCATAGCGAATGATGTTTTATATTAAAATTCCCCTATTTAAATCTCTGTGTGGTTTCTCCCTTCTGATTAGACCCAGACTGAAATAATCACAAAGAAAACTTATTCTTTGATTATACTCATGGATAGTATTTGCTAAAAGTGCATCTCCTATTCTTATTTTTCCTTCTAGTTTAACCGTATTGTGGTTAAAGGATGCGGTATATGTAATTCCAACTTACTGGAGTTTTTTGATATCCTTTTAACATAATGCATGGCCAACTTTTTAAAGATGTTTCTGGAAAACTGAAGTTATGGTTTCTGTTTTCAGGGTACAGAGATGGCTCTATTTCTCTTAGATCTTTTCTATTTATTTATTTATTTTAAAGATTTTATTTATTTTTTTCTTTAAAGATTTTTTTTATATTTATTTATTTGACAGAGAGAGATCACAAGTAGGCAGAGAGGCAGGCAGAGAGAGAGAGGGAAGCAGGCTCCCCGCTGAGCAGAGAACCCGATGCGATGCGGGGCTCAATCCCAGGACCCTGATATGACCCAAGCTGAAGGCAGAGGCTTTAACCCATTGCGACACCCAGGCGCCCTTCTTAGGTCAATCTTATTAAAATATTTATGCCCTTGGGGCGCCTGGGTGGCTCAGTGGGTTAAAGCCTCTGCCTTCAGCTCAGGTCATGGTCCCAGGGTCCTGGGATCGAGCCCCGCATCGGGCTCTCTGCTTGGCAGGGAGCCTGCTTCCTCCTCTCTCTCTGCCTGCCTCTCTGCCTAGTTGTGATTTCTCTCTGTCAAAGAAATAAAAAATTTAAAAAAATAAAAAATAAAATAAAATAAAATATTTATGGCCTTGAGGCACCTGGGTAGTTCTGGTGCTAAACATCTGCCTTCAGCTCAGGTCATGATCCCAGGGACCTGGGGTTGAACGCCACATCGGGCTCCCTGCTTGGAGGGGAGCCTGCTTCTCCCTCTCCCTCTGCCTGTTGTTCCCCTACTTGTGATCTCTCTCTCTGTGTCAAATAAATGAAATATTTTTTAAAATTTATACCAATTATATAGGGGTCAGCAAAATTTTTCTGTGAAGAGCCAGATAGTAATAGAGCTATAAGGTCTGTGTTGTAACTCCTCAACTCCTACCAAAGACAAGCCACAGACGATATGTAAACAAATGGTCTGTGTGGCTGTCTGTATTCAATAAAATTTTATTTACAAAAATAGGCAATGTGGGCATGGGGAGAGGGCACCTGGTTGGCTCTGTTGGTTGAGCGTCTGACTCCTGATTTCAGCTCAGGTCATAATCTCGGGGTCCTGGGATCATCCCTGCAACAGTCTCCATGCTCAGTGGCGAGTCTGCTAGAGATTTTCTCTCTCCTCCTCTCCCTCTGCCCCTCAGAGCATGTACTCTCTCCTCCTTAAATAAATAATCTTTTAAAAAATAATTAAATTAAAAAATAAAAACACTTTACAAAAAAGCAGTGGGCCAAAGTTAGCCCACAGGCCACAGTTTATCAACCCCTGTCCTACATCATTATTTTCAACTACTTGGTCTGTAAAGTAATGAGAAAGAGGAGCTATATCTCTCAACACTACTGTCTTTTTTGGATTTCCTCCTAGGTGTTTTTGGTCCTTTGTTTTATAGAGTTCTATGATCTAATATTCAACACAAAAAGGTTCATAGTTATAAGGTCTTTGTGTGAATTTTAGTCCTTATCACTGTAGAATCTTCTCTTTGTTCTGAAAAGTTTTTTGTACATTAAAACATATTAATATTAAAAGTATTTAGAAAGAAAATATAAAATAACAATAAAATTAAGATCAAAGAGAAGTTTAACAACAAATCCAACTGGAATAAATTTACCCATTAAAAGAAAGCAAATCTGAGAATGTGGCAAACACCAAAACCTGGTCTACAAGACAGATGTGAAAAAGTGTGTCCTGGAAGTTTTACCTATAAGGGATTCTCCATCTGTCTTTCCTTTTTTTTTTAAGATTTTATTTATTTGAGAGAGAGAGAAAGAGAGAGCATGGGGAGGAGCAGAGCCGGAGGGAGAGGAACAAGCAGACTTTGCGTTGAACAAAGAACCCAACAGTGGGACTCGATCCCAGGACCCTGAGATCATGACCCGAGCTGAAACCAAGAGTTGGTCACTCAATAGACTGAGCTACCCAGGCATCTCTGCATCTGTCCTTCTTAAGAAAGATCCTCTTCATCTGTCTTTTTAAATCTTTTTCTCTATAAATATAATTATTATCCAGTGTGTCATATGTTGCATCAATTTATATGTGTGTGTGTGTGTGTGTGTATATATATATATATATAGATATAGATATATAGATATACACATTTTTTAATTTGATGTCATTTGAGTCTCTTACAGAACAGAATCTAGTTTGTGTTTGTCTTTCCTCTGTTCACTGGAGCCTCATCTGTTTCCTGGCCTTAGCCCAAGACGAGAGCTTGCTATCTGGTTCAGCCCGTATTCTGAGCTAGAGCAGTTAGCATTCTATTTTCCATGTAACTTCAAGCAAAAGATACTCTACACCAACTATGCTTCCACTTTGGGGCTGGGGAGTGTTCCCTTACCTCGCCGTGAGCCCACAGACACTGTTTTTGTGACTGCTCGACTCCACATGTGCCATTATTTAATATAACCCAGCATTGATGGATTTTCCCCTCTTTCTTTCTCACCCCACTGAACCAAACCTTTATTTGCTAAGCATAATTAAGTCCAAGAAATTATTCATCCAAACTGCATTTGCCTTCCTTTCAAAGCCACAGAGCAGAAAAAGACAAATCCTAGCAGCTTTGAGAACCAAAGGTCTGTCTCTGTGAAGAACCAGATCTAAGGTCGCGGGGGTTACAGGGACCGCCAATCCTTGGATCCCCAAATCTGGAGAGGTATTCAGGAGTCTTCATGGAATTTTATCAACCCACCCTCTGACTGGCTGCTCTATAGGAATCACGTGTCTAAGCACTGGGACCTCTTCAAGTTTGGGTAAATTTGTTGAGTTGGTCCAAACTCCAAGTTTCTGCTGGGTTCTTTCCACATATTCAATGGCCTTGTGTGGTTTTACCTGTCTTCATTTAACTTTACTTATTTCCTTCTGTCTTTGTGGAGATTTAGAGGAATATGCTCTAGGTCTACGTGCCTGCTTCTGCATTCTTCAGGAGTCCTGCATGCCAAGCACAACTCTAAAACATCTTTTGGAGAGAGAACTGCTCTCCATAATGATTTCTCCTTCCTTCTTAGAATTCATTTCTCAAATTTTCTACCTCTCATTAAGATGGCTTTGAGATTCTGACTTAAATATCTATCAAAATGAATGCTAAGCCATCTAGTTTTAAAATAAAGTAGAAATTTAGTATTTCTAGGCCAAATAATGTTCTGAAATTTCTTTTGGTTCCAGCTTTGAAAATAATTAAAGTGGCATAGAAATTGAAGGCATCACGAAATTCAAAGAAAATGACTTTCACTTCAGCACTGTTCTGAAAGATGCACAAACAGTTGGGCCCTTACCAGCGGAATGAGCAGGCTAATGAGGTCTGTCAGAGGTTTGCTGAGCAGCAGCAGGTCCTCGGCGGCCTGAGTGTCCCCTCCTGAGCCAGCCTTCTGTGCCTTGAAGGGGGAGAAGAGAAGGGAAGCGGTGTGTCGGAGATTAGTCAGTTTGGCCAGAGGAGAAAGATCAGGAGAGGAAGGGAGCCTAGGAAGTAATCCCCCACAGTGCCCCGAGGAGAGGTGAGGCCTTGTTATAACAGGACAAAGAGCTCACACAGGGACACTGCCACGAGCTCAGGCCACAGAGGCCACCCTGGACAGCCCACAGATAAAGCAAGACCGAGGCTGTCCTTGAAAGGATGTTGATGCTCATGTACTGTGGAGGGGACTCTATCTTTCCAACCATGCTGCTACCCCTATCTTTTGGGTGAGAAAACTGAAGTTGAGAGAAGTTAAATAGTTTGTCAAAAGGCCCACAGATAATGAGTGGCAAAGCCAGACTTGAAATCACAGATGCTCATTTCTCATGGGCATTTGGATGCACATTACCTGATGCATACCATCATCATGTAATTCTGCTATGCTCTCATTCTCTGTATGCATCTGCATGCTTGAACAACATTTAGAATAGCTGTCCAACATACCAGCGCACGGAGAGGCCTCAGACACAGACCTACATTGCTTAGGAAGGACGCGCTGAAATTGCACTGGAAAAAGGAAATGAGAAGTGTGTGGCTCTACTCTTCAGTGTGTCTGCTCTCAGGAGTTTATGGGACTTTCTAATCTCTCTTATAAGGGGTGAATAATTTTATACGGAAAAGAGGCACTGACTATTATTTTTGCTACAATATATACACATTCCACTCACACACCTCCTCTCTGTTTTAATTTCACTCAGAAGAAACCAAACTCCTCGTATGTCATGACCTCTGCCTTCAGGGTAGGCTGCAGAATGCCTGTCTCCGGTTATTAGCCTGGATTCCAGGACCCTTCTCAGGAAGGCCCAGTTCCTTCTGGACAGAATTTAAGCGGCCTGCCTTCTCTGGCTCAGAGGTGCTCGACTGAAAAAGTAGACTCCTGCCTTTTAACAACTTGTACCTCTCTACCGCCAAGGCGAATCACCAGAACTTCCCTCTCCCCTCCCTTTCCAACCCACTCCCATCTCCAGCCTTCTCAACTGATTTTACCAGAAGCGTAGAATTTCCTTCCAGAAAACAAATGTGCAGCACTACCCTGGAGGTCTGAACCCTCCTGACTCTTGGCTGTTGATCCTGCCTTTGGAAGCATGGAGCAAGACAGAACACTGGCCTTTTCACATGAACACGTTATCCTTTAGAGCAAACAGATTCTCTCCTGGGAAAGATAAGGCAGTCCCGCAAACAAGCCCCTGGGCTAAGAGGGGGCTTGAGGCCACTGCTTCCTTTCCACACACAAGGAAGCAAGCAGATGGGGCCACGAGAGCAAGTGCCTGTTGTGGGACTCTCCCACCAGGACATCCAGCATCCTCCATAGCCTCTAAATCCATGCAGTCCTTCCTAATTGTTACCAAGAGCATCAGGACCCTCCCCACCAGTATTCAGGTACCTCTTCCTTGCAAAGCTGCCAGGGGTTCTGGAAAGAGAAGTTTACACCCGGAATGCAGTAGAAACTCCTCTCCTTACAAAAATATGGGACTGCGATGGAAGCTCTGTGCACAGAGGGATCCCAGCAGGGATTCCCACAGGAAGAAAAACAGAAGCTGAGCAACAGTTTCAGAGGTCCAAGTCCACCTCTCCTCTCAGTCTGTCTCCAGGTCCCTAATGTCATACTCCCTGAAGGCAGCTTCTTGATGCCCACATCTGTGGCCCACTGTATGCATTTCATAAAGGGCCTTTTCCACAGCAAGGATTCTCTTTCTGCTATGACACTGCCTGTCCTCCCCATTCAGGCCCCTGCTCTTGCCTCTGGTCTGCAATTCACTTGCCCCCATCACAGCCATACGGGAACTGACCCCACTCCCAGTCATCCAGTGTTCCTGACCCACCCAGTTATGGTCTAAGCAAGAGGATGGTAGACAGCACTGGGGAGTCAGCAGTAGGGTTTGAGATAAGTGGTTGGACTTACTAGATATTTAAGGTAAAATCTACGTTATTTGAGGACAGATTAGATATGGAGTATGAAAAAGAGAAAAGTTTTGATGATGATTCCCAGGTTTCTAGTATGTGTAGCAGAAGGAAGGTGGCTGGCCTTGCTGGCAACAGAATGTTTTAGGGAGGCAAATCCTGAGTTTAGCTTTGGACATGTTGAATTTGAGGTGATGATGGCAGGTTCTAGTGATTATATAGAGAAAGTTGCTGGATTTCTAAGGATGGATTTCCTGGGAGGACTCGGGGTAGAAATATAAACTTAGTAGATTTAAACATATAAAACCTGGGAATGTCAACTTATGAGCCATCTTTAATATTAAATGGCAACACAGAATTACTCACAATGAGCTAAAGAAGTACAGTGTTAAAAAAAAAGAAAAGGCTAGGAAAACACAATTCTATTCTATCTAGCAATGCTACACGAATCTAGTGCATGCAGGTAGGTACTCAAGAGAGGCTTGTTAAACATGGAGGTGGGGCATCTGGGTGGCTCAGTCGGGTAAGCATCTGCCTTCAGCTCAGGCCACGATCTCGGAGTCCTGGCATCAAGCCCCAGGTCAGGTTCCTCACTCAGTGAGGAGTCTGCTCCTCCCTCTGCTCCTCCACCCCCTCCTACTCACACTCTCTCAAATAAATAAAATCTTCTTTAAAATTTGAAAAAAAAAAACAAACAAACAAACCATGAGGGAGGGAAGGCAGCTGAAGAGAGCAAGAGACAGTCAATTCCTCAGGTAGCTGTTGTCTGATGCCCCATTATGGAGCACGACTCACAACAGTGGCACCTGGACCAATTCAGCACTCACTGTGCTCCCCAGTTACCATCACATGGCTGCTCACAATGTGCAGATGGCACAATCCAGCCCCCCCTCTGTAGGGTCTCACCATCTGCTCCAAAAGACAGCATGCTTACAAATAACTGCTGAAGGCAGCGTGTGAAAGTAGAGGCAGGGGCACCTGGGTGGCTCAGTTGGTTAAGTGACTGCCTTCAGCTCGGGTCATGATCCCGGAGTCCTGGGATCGAGTCCCACGTCGGGCTCCCAGCTCCATGAGGAGTCTGCTTCTCCCTCTGACCTCTCCTCTCATGCTCTCTCACTCTGTCTCTCTCTCGAATAAATAAATAAAAAAAAAAAGAAAGAAAGTAGAGGCAGACACAGTTTGGGTAGTGGGGGGAAACAAGAGAAGGTGACGTGCGACTTCATCATTTCCATGGTGGGAAGGAGGTCTACAGGGAACAGTTTGGAGAGTTTCAGGGGCCAGGAACCATAGGAGGAAAACGCATGGGAGTGAAATACTGAGAGAGGACTGTCTGGCATAGGAGTGGGCAGCATGGAGGCCTGGCAGACCAGGCTGGAAGGCACACTGAGGCTGGATCATTCCAAGACCTGAATGTCTCACCAAGGAGTTAGAAGGTCCCATCACGGATAACAAGATGTCCCTGAGGTTTGCCACGGAAGGGAGAGGCAAGGGGAGGATTATGGGTGATGGCAGAAAAATCTCCCTTGTGTTCAGCAACCAGGCAGAGGGTAGCCAATGGGCATGAGCAAGGGGGACACCACAGAGGAGTCAAACTGGATCATTTCAAGAGACTCTTGTCCACATTCCAGTGTCAGCAACACCAGCACATCTGCCTAGAAACAGCAGCCTAACGGCCCCATGATCACAAGAGCAGTGGGTGAAGGTCCCCCATCACTTCACAAAGGATAGTCAAGGCCCAGGCAGGGAGTCAGGTGACCTGGAATTTGAACTGGGCTTCCCGACCCCCAAAACTCGGTTGGGTCCTCCTCTTCCACGTTCATCCTGCAGTGCCCTGCACGTCACAGCAGCCGCGTGCTCACAGACATAAAGAGATGGCGATTTCCTCGCCACTGTGTAGTGACAGTCTTCCCTCTGACACCACAAGCTCCCTGAGTGCTAACACTCTTCCTCCCTAAATCCCTGCTGAAATCTCACCCAGCCCTGTTCCAGGCTACTAGGTGCAGAAGCAAACCATGGATTAATATTTCGTTAGCCTGCCAGGAGTTGCTTTAGTCAGGAACCGTGGCCTGAGCAGCCTCCCACATGCCAGGACACAGACCTGAGGAAGTCACCGTCCACAGGAAGCCTTGTGTGAACAGTACTGTGAGGGGAGCACTTCTCTTCTCGCTGTCAATGATACAGTGACCATTTAGTGCTTACCTCCCTGGGCCAGGTAAAGACAAAGTGCTATCTATTTACATCTACTCACAGTTATCTTCTTCTCTCATGGAAGTCACACCATAACCCAGCAGAGCAGTTTTTATCATTTGTACTCTGCACATGAGGAAACCAGTACTAGGCAGGTGAAGAAACTTGCCCAGGGTCATACAGGTGCAAAGGGATGTGGCTGGGATTTGCATCCAAGGCCCATCCCACACCAGTGAGCCTAGAGCGTACTTGTCTCTGCTTCCACATCTCTGCCACACAACCCTCAGGTTAAACCAGGACCGATTTTGAATCATAAGGCATGTTGGCGGCAGGGACTGAACTCCTAATAGAGACTCGAACACCTGCGTTCCCATGGTCACCGTCTCCCTAGTACATATTTGTATATCATAGCACTCTCCTCCCTGAAAAATAAAACCGAAGCACTTCTCACTTCAAACACTGGCAACCCTCAATTCTGCTGCTTGGTGGTCATTCCTGGAAAAGGCAGATGAGGTTTTGAATGCCGAAGAATCTCCAGGGTGGAAAGTTTATTTATTTTCTTTTTACTTTATTTTTTTATGATTTTTTTTGTTGTTTTAGTTTTTTTATTTTTTTAAAAGATTTTTTCATTTATTTATTTGAGAGAGAAAGAGAAAGAGCAAGCACACAGAAGAAGAGGGGAATGGAGAAGCCGACTCCCCATTGAGCACAGAACCCGATGCGGGGCTCAATCCCAGGACCCCAAGATCATGGCCCCAGCCAAAACAGATGCTTAACCAACTGAGTCACCCAGGTGTCCCAAGATTTTATTTATTTATTTGAGAGAAAGGAAGAGAGAGCATAAGTGGGGTGAGGGGCAGTGGGAGAAGCAGACTCTTCGATGAGCAGGAAGCCCTATGTGGGGCTCAACCTGGGACTCTGGGATCATGACCTGAGCCGAAAGGAGACGCTTAACCGACTAAACCACCCAGATGCCCCTGGAGGATGTCTATAAATGGAAGAAGTGATGTTTGGTTTGGAAAGTACTTCTAGCTACTAGGAAGGATGTGTCTTTGATACCCATGACATTTCTTTTCCCAGCCCTTTCCCCTAATTCTGGCTCAAAAACTCTACCTCTGTCAGATTGACACAGTATAAAAAGATCAAAGTTGGCAGTCAAGGCCAAAAGCAATATGAAGCAGTTATTATAGGGGGAGATTTAGAAAGATATTAGCAGTAAAATATACAGTGGTGTGGAAGAAATGAAAAAGTGAGACACAGTGATCTATTGGTCCACCAGAAAATTGAAAAAACAGAATTAGAAAATATTTTGTATTAAGGAGTTTTCTTTTACCTATCCTTGAATCTCTCTCAAAGTCACTTGAAATAAAAGGATTTCTATTGTTCTGGAATTTTTAAACTTCTGATCCTTTTTATCTACAGTCTACAAAACATAATCTTTTATAGATTGATATCATCAAAGCATCTTGCAGAGTAACTATTGCTGGCATCTTAAAGAATTACCTAAAACTACTGTCAAAAATGAAATAAGAAACAACATTCTTTGGAAAAAGCACTAGAAAAGAGAGGAAAAGCAAGAAGAAATCTGTAACACAGGATTGCATGAGTACTTAACAGTGCCCTATTAGCTTGCAATTCTTATAGATGAGCAAATAAGAACAACCAGGTAGTTTGAAGGCCACTTCCCTCTACTGGCTTTACAAGTTTGGGTTAAACACTAACTATCATGTTTACTAAGGCATCTGGAATTATTTATTAAACCACACTAGACAAGCTAAACACTTGACCAGCTGAACTGGGGATACGAGATACCATTTATCAGAATGATGAATAACAGAAACTAAACCAGAGTCTAGGGAATCATTCTTGGCTCTGTTACTAGGACTCCTGGCAAATTATCAAACAGCTTGGTTTCAACTTGAGCTTCTGCATCTCTCTAAGCCAGAAATCTACCATTTGATGTATATACCTCTTGCAATTTTACCAGGATTTCAAATACAGCAATGAATTCATTTCAGCTGTATGCTTTCACATAATCTAAGTACCAGCAGACACAGCTGGTTAAATGAAATAGCCACATGTGGGCACCTAGCACCCAACACAGAAAGTATTCAATAAAGCCACATCCCCTTCCTTCTTTACAGTATGGTGTGAAGTAACTTCATTATACTTTGGGGTGAACTGGCTTTTCGTAGCCACTGAACACACTCCTAGTCCTCAAAAACTGCCTTGCATTTCCATATTATTGGTTGTAAGAGAAAGTGATAAACTTTATGTGTTGTACACATATGTATATGTGAGTACAAACGTGTGTGTGTGTGTGTGTGTGTGTGTGTGTGTGTGTGTGTGTTTGCATCCACTGTCTGTACAAGCTAATTCATCCTGTTGACGGTGGGCTGGAGCACCATCCCTAGATAGGAAAGATGGCACACGGCTGGGCCAGCCCTAGGGAGCCTATAAGGCAAATGATCTCCTCCGTCAGGAGGCTTCCCCAACTACCTCTTGGCAAGTGTTTCCTTAGGCTTCTCCTGTTTTCCTTTCAGATTGTGTCCTTGACACTGCTCACCCCAAGATGACTTGTATCCTAGCCTCTCTCTATAGAATCACATGTTCTTTTTCAAAAATAAAGACTCAGTAGAGGAAGATCAGAAAGGAAAGAACAAAAGGGAAGGGTGACGTGGTGTAGGGTTGTTCAAGAAATGGGAGGAGAGGCCCCGTACCTGCAGAGCCAGCCGAACGACGCTGGACGTGTAGGTCAGCATGCCATGCAGAATATCGAGCAGGGAGAAGAGCAGCGCGGCTGCCGTCTCATTGTTGTTCTTATTGTCCACATCCAAGCATAGTGTGGCGGTTTCAGTGAACAGGTCACAGACGTGGCGGACCAGTCCTGAGGGTAAAAAGAAGGGTACAACATGTCTCACGAATTACAAAATAACGTGTCACATAAACCCAACAGAGAAGGTGTGTGTGTTCTATGTTGCCTAAAGCCAAAGCAGTCCTTCAACGGTACTCATACCGGATACACTCAGGCACATTTTTAAAATTGCAGGTTTCCAGGCCTCACCCCCAGAATCTGCTCAAGAGCCTGGAATGTGTTAAGTAAGCACGCCGGATGACTTGATGCAAGGGTTCCCTAAATTACACTTTGAGAAACATGATCCTACATGAAGAGGCTTCACAAGGGCAGAGGGTTTCCCTGATACTGGAAGAAAACATGTTACGTATGAACATACTGTCCCCAGGTTCTCTGAAGTTCAGTTATTCACAATACAGATCAGGCTCTACAGGCGGACACAGGGGACATGAGGATCAACAAGTATCTACAAGTAATAGGTCATTCCAAGAGGATAAAAGCAACGAGGCAATTTTTTCCCATATGCATTAAAAAAAAAAAAAAGCAAAATGTAAGATCAGCTATGATTTTAAGAAATCTGATATTCAGAAACTTCCAGGTTCTATCATTTTGCTGCTGCAAACCTGGTATTAAATTAACATTGTGGTTGTTCTTCAACTTTTAGATTGATGTCAGTCACAAAAAATACATTTTCACAAGTAGGAGCATTATTGTTTACACTTAAATTGGCATTTTTATTGATACTATTGTGTAGCATTACTCTTTGAATTCATATAGAGTGGATGTGGTGAAAGTACAACACTCAGTGTTATACACCTAACATGGTAAACAGGACCTTTGGCCTCGGTAGATCATCTGAATGCTCTAGAAAACCGAATCTTCTAAAATAAAGTATTTTACATAGCAGATGGTGGGGGGAAGCATGGTAAAGAGCTATATAGTAAGCTGGACTTTATCGGTCTTACAATCCACTTGTCCTTAGTTTTCAGATGATCAATTGGATGGAAACTCTGCCAAGCACAGCCATCCAAGCTTTGGTATCTCTTCCAAACAATGCCATTGGCATTTTCAGTAAAGCAACTGAGTTCTCCTAGACTGGTGCAGAGTAATTCTTAGACTTTAAAAGTAATTAATTTTGTCACTAAAGGCAGTGAGAAACCAAAATTATAGAGGTCTCAAAGTTGTACTCCTTCTGGCAAAGAGTGGTACAAGTCACAGAGCTGAAGATAAATATACTTGAGGAGAAGGTAGAATTAACTATTGGCAAAACTGATGACGAGGTTTGATGGCACATATCATCAATGACACAGAGCCCAGAAAAGCAATTATTATGACATGTACACGACACCAGAAGGCATTCTCCTCTGAGTCAGGCAGCATCACTCATTCCCATGCCATGAATCAGCACTTGGGCATTCATGAGCTGCAGACAGGGCAGAAGGACTTTAAAACAAAGTGTTTGGTAAATCCATGCTGCAAGAGGTTTTCCTCTGGGGGGTTAGGATTACTTTGTAACACATCACGCAGAGGGTCAAAGTTGCGGAAGGGTGAGAACTATGGGAACAGCAGAGAAGGACGTGGCTCTTCAGAGGGGGAGGCAGACCCCGGATGTCCCTCTATGTGAGGCTTGACTCAGACTAAACAGCTGGTGAGCAACAGCAAGCTCTATTCCTGATCCTCATTCTGCCTTTAAGGAAAGAGTGCGAACAATGAACGTAATCGGATCCCCGCTGGGACAGAAAGTCTTTCCAGCCTGCTGTGTGGAAAAGCAGGCGACAAATGCCGAGCTCTGACTTGACACACCGAAGTCACCAGCTGTCAGGGAAGGTGTTCGTAGGAGACGGAAATGAAGCATGACACAAAATATTTCTCCACACCGGTGATAATGCCAGCAAGCTCATTAGAAGTGTGTCAAGTGGTGTATTCTCAGCCACATATTCAGTGCTCTTCATGGCTAGAACTTACACTTCAGGGTCAAAATACATGTTTTTCTCATTTAAACTTTTTATTATGGAAACAAAGAAAGTCACAAGACTCTAAAAAGAGCCCCCATCACTTTCTTCAATAATCCTCAACACTTTTGCCCTTCTTTGCTTAATCTATCCCCATTTTTTTTTAGAATTTTAAAGCAAGTAACAGATATCATCTTATTTCTCCTGTAAATACTTCAGTATAGTCTAACAGAAAAAGGTTCTTTAAAAAAAATTATTACCACTTAATAAAATGAGACTTATTTAATATAGGCAATATGCAGCCTATGTTCAAAACTCAAATATCTCAAAACTGTCTTTTTAAGGATTAGTTTGTTGAAATCAGGATACAAACCAGGTCCACACATTCCATTTGGTTGCAGACCTTACATCTCCTTTAATGTCGAACAGTCTTTCCCCTGCCTGCAATTTTCATGCCATTTATTTTTGGAGAAGTTAGAATGTTGTTTTCCTGTAGATTTTCTTGTGGCGTTGTTCCTGTATCCCTGTATTTCCTGTAAAATGTAGTGGCTAGAGACTCCATTTAATTCAGATTCAATCTTTTGGGCAATAATACTTGGGGCTGGGTCTCTATATGTCCTGTTGCATCATATCTGGAAGGATACATTGTCTAGCTGTTCTACACTTAATATTAAAATTGATCAGGTTCAGGGATTATTAGTCTAACCCATTCATTATAAAGTTCAACATTAAATGTTACCTACTAAGGACCACCATCTAGTCCCACATTTCATTAGATAAGGGCAATACAATAAGTTTCATATTCTATCACTCCTTCTGCATTTTTTCAGCTGGTTTTCTTCTATAAAGCATCTTCTTGGGGGGCTGGGTGGCTCAATGGGTTAACCCTCTGCCTTCAGCTCAGGTCATGATCTCAGGGTCCTGGGATCGAGTCCTGCATGGGGCTCTCTGCTCAGCAGGGAGCCTGCTTCCCCCCTCTCTCTCTGCCTGCTGCTCTGCCTACTTTTCATCTCTCTCTCTGTCAAATAAATAAATAAAATCTCAAAAAAAAAAAAAAAAAAGAATCTTCTTGGGGGCACCACAGTGGCTCAGTCAGTTAAGCATCTACCTTTGGCCCTGGTCATGATCCCAGGGTCCTAGGATGAGCCCCATATAGTGCTCCCTGCTTAGTGCAGAGCCTGCTTTTCCCTCTCCCTCTGCCTTGCCCCCAGCTCATGCTCTCGCTTTCACTCTCACTCACTGTCTCTCCTAGAAAGAACGAAAGAGAGAAAGGAAGGAAGGAAGGGGGAGGGAGGGAGGGAGGAAGAGAGAGAGAAAGAAGGAAGAAAGAAGTAGGAAGGGAGAAAGAAGAAGGAAGAAACAGAAAGAGAGGGGGGAAGGAAGGAAGGAAGGAAATTCTTTTATCAACTATCTGGTTATCAAAAAATATGGCTTGTAAAGGAAAGGCAGGATATGTGTTTAATAAATGCTTCTTTGTTGTCACTTACCAGTTTTCAGAACAGTGATTTTGGAGTATCAGCAATTACCAAACGTGACTAATGGGGGAGAGGGCAGAGAAGCTAGAAACTACCAAAAGTTACTAATGAGTTCATTTTGTGGCATCATTGTGAATACACTGGGTATTTAAAGGATACATTTTATGGATTTCAGTGGATTCAATCTTTTTTTTTTTTTTAATGTCCAACTTGTTTCCATCTTTGGCGACTGAAAGCCCCTTGAAAGTGTTCTAACCACTGTTATAATATGTACCAAGTTCATCTTAAGAATTCCTGCCTCAAACATATTAAATAAAATGAATTTAAAAGCTTTATGAAGGGTTTAAAAAATAAAAAATTCCTGTCTCGGACTAGGCATTAGCTACTTCTTCAAGAAGCCCTGGTGTCTTTTAAGAAGAAACTGTGTTTGGAAACCATGATTTGAGAACTAAGGATGCTCATTGCTACTGGGTCATTGATTCAGTGAATAGAGATAACAGGTACACATCAACAGAGAAAAATGACTTCATGCCAATACTTCCAGTTTCAGAGTCCAGAAATGGACCCACAATGTATGGTCACATAAACTGCAAAAAATGAACACTTTACAAAAAAAAAAATTCTTTTCAACAAAAGGGAGTAGAAAAAACTGAGTATCCATATTGAGAAAAGGATCCTTGACTGTGACATCGTATGCTATGCAAAATTAGCTTCACATGAATCACAGATCTGCACATAAAAACTAAAACCGCAAGAGTTCTAGAATAAGATATAAGAGAAGAATTTTGTAACCACAAGGCAGGCAAGATTTCTAAGGTCTCAAAAAGCATGGATCACTTAAAAATCAGTAAATTAAACATCATCACAAAATTAAATATTTACAACATAGATATCTAATAAAGAACTTACATGCAGACTACACAAACAGTTCCTACAACTCAATAATAAAAAGACAATCAATTTTAAAGATGGGTAGAAAACTTAAACAGTCCATTCACCAAAGATCTATGTCAATAAGCACATGAAAAATGTTCAACATCATTAGTTACTAACAAAATGCAAATTAAAATTACAATGAGATACCACCACACACAAACAGAAATAATTATAATGAAAAAAAACCTGACAACACCAAACGTTGGTAAGGATGTGGAGTGACCAGTACTCAGATACACTGCTGATGGGAAATAGTTGCGATTTTTACAAATTTAAAAATACAGTTAGTATATTACCTAGCAATTCCACTCTTATGTATTTAACCAAGTGAAAACCTTTTTCTACAGAAAGACTCATTAGACCTTTATTCAAAATAGTCCCAAGCTAGAGATAGCCCAAGTGTCCATCAAGAGGAGAATGGGCAGACACAATAAGACATATTCATACAATGGGACTCCAGTCAACAATAGAAAGAAGTGAGCTACCAAATCACACAATGGTATCAATGAATCTCAAAAAGGATGATGACAGACAGACACCAGAAACAGGTGTATAAACGCAGTGGTGTGACTACATCTGTAAGATTCTGGGAAAAAAAAAAATATCTCTGTCAATTGAGATCAGAATCTTAGTTGCCTCTAGGGAAGGGACAGGATAGAACTTTCTAGGGTGATGGAACTCTTCCATACTTTGACAGTGCAGCCTGTGCTGGGATGATAGCAGCATTTACTGTGCACTGCTCTGTCTGGCAATGGGCTTTTACTTGGTTTTTTACATTTAATACCTCACCTGAATTTACATTTAATACCTAACAGCTCTGCGAGGCAGATGCTGATATTTCCATTTTATATAAGCAAAAACAAAGACTCAAATAAAAAGTACTCAAGTAACAATTCAAGGTCACAGAATTAAGTACAAGTCACAGAAGTGATTTGAACACATGTGTAACTCCAAAGTCCATGTACTTTTGTCAATATTGTGGAGATTCGTGGACCAACCAGTGGGGAACTGAGACCAGAAGACCAATGAGTAGGCCACTGAGGACATGCATAACCAAGTGATGGTGGGAAGCAAGGAGGAAGGCAGACACATCACTAAAGAAGTGTGATTTTAATTGGTGGCAATAGTGGCATGGGGACTAAAAGGGTCAATAAGGAACAGGAGAACTATATTGGCTTTGGAAGAACTGGGGAGTAGGTTTTTTAGGCACTGTAAGATAGCTTTTTAAGACATGAGTTTGAGATAACATCCAAAAGCCAATGACCAAAGGCAGTTGGAGATTAAAATCTAGAAACTGGGTGGCAGTTAAGACCAGAAAAACAGAAATTGGAGATGACCAGAGAGTGCAGAAGGGTTCCCAAAGGACAGTCAAGACAGACAAACAAGACAACCAGCACTAAGCAAATCCCAGACAGGGGGAGGCTTTATAGAGGAGAGGAAGGGAAAGATGCTACTAGAAAAATAATCATAATAATATAACCATGACATAGATAAAAAGGAATGATTCAAATCTAAAAAGAAAAAGGTGTCATGGAAGGGTGTTTGCTGCCATGGTTCATAAGCCTGGGGAAAGTTCACTGACTGGCTCATTTCTAGGCAATTGATGTCAGTTGTTGGTAATCCTGTGGCTCAAAGTCAAACTTCAAGTTACTAGATCTTTCTTGGTATACTTTCTCCAAAAACCCTGTAGGTTTTGACATGTTTGCTTCCACACTGTGTCCAGAATTTCCCCATAGAGGGCGTTAGGAAATACTGTTTCTTGGAAGGAAGGGCTTGGACCTGCATTTGCATAATGCTGACCATATCCACTTTGGAGCAAAGCAAGGGACCACTATTTCTCCCTTCATCTTATCCCAGGGGACTCAAGGATTAGATTGCTAATATTGGCAAAGCTCTGTGAATAAGCTAAAACAGGATGCATTTTATCAAAATGGAGGAATAAATCTAAGAAGGAGGCAGAGGGAAGGAAAGCATGTTAATATTCCCCTACTTCTGTTCTTTTATTCTTTTCCACATATAGGTACCAATCAAGAGAAAGATATTCTTATGCCCAAAGAGGGAGAGAATCAAGTTCAGGGACACTATCAGGGCTGTGATCTCCAGATTGAAAATTCTCCAAGGGATTCAACTGTCAGTGGGCATGGGTGTGTGGCTCTTTTTACTCTCCTCTTCCACTAAAAAGGCTGGTGGTATACAGTACAGCCAGAGGCCTGCACCCCTGGGGAAGGCCTGGCCATTCCTTTCATAATTTTGGGGGGTTTTTCTCTCTCTCCCCGCTATCATCCAGACCCCGTCTGAGATTTAGTAGCTACCTGTGACTTAGGTTCAGCTCTGCTCCAGACCCCTGGGCAAATGCACCCGTGTTTCCCATCTCTCTCCATTGGTCCAACCCAGTATGCATCTGTGTAAAGGGAAAAGGGAGGCTCTCCTGCCTGAGTGTTAAGATGTAAGACTGATGTTTCAACACTGAGGCAAATACACAGGGAAAGTCACAACCAACTTTGTTTCCAGTCTGCAGGTGGACCTAATATAGGAAGTAAGGCTAAAAGCAGCCTTCTAGGTAGACCAGCATAATAAAGAGGGTTTCTGGGCTTTTTTGCCCATCAGCTCCCTCACAGATGCTGTACAAAGGTATCTGAAATGGGGCTCTAGCTTTTCCCAGTCCTCTGGTCAAATGCCACTGTAAGAACTTACAACACTTATAAGTATTAACTTATAATACTTTAATACTCTATCCTAACACCTAAAAGAGAAATCAAAATTCATTAAGCTACAGAAACCAAGAATTACTTTGCATTAATTATAACCAACTCATCAAAAAAAAAATCCAAGAATTATTTTGTACTAATTGTAAGCAAATCTCTAAAGGAGTCATCCCATGAGTTATTTTCAAGTGTTTAACGTTCTGGGAATATTAATGTACATGAGCTATTTCCAGCTCTGGTCACTGTGTCCTGATTATATTATTAATTTTTCAAAATCTGTTAGAGTAGAGAGATAATATGAGAGTACATTTTGAAATGCCAAGATTTGAAAGCAATTTATATTTCTATCATTAATGACTTGAATACAATATTCTAAATCCAAACATAACCTCCCCAAATTGAGCCTTCCTTGTGAATAAGTTTATATCTGCATCATACAAACATGTGGCCATTTCCCCTAGGGTTCATGAAAGTCACCCTGAACAGACAATCTGGAAAAGCAATATAAAGGCATCTGTGAGATGTGATGCAGGATAATCGTTCTTTCCCAAAATGATCAGTGCTATACTACCAAATGCAGGATCACAACAAGTCTGCGGAGTTAAAAGTCTGCTTTTAAACAGAAAACCACGGAGGGTGAAAGTGGCCATGCCCATCCCAGACACACTGGTGGGGTAAATGCAGGCATCTGTAAATTCGGGGTCCTGAGCCAGAGCATCCAAGCACACAAAACCTGTTCTGGCTGAACGTTAATGAGCAGCCACGCAGCCACGACCCTGAATGAAAATATGCCTCAGGGAGCTTGGGTGGCTCGGTGGGTTAAGGCCTCTGCCTTCAGCTCAGGTCATGATCTCAGGGTCCTGGGATCGAGCCCCACATCGGGCTCTCTGCTCAACATGGAGCCTGCTTCCCTTCCTCTCTCTCTGCTTGCCTCTCTGTCTGCTTGTGATCTCTGTCAAGTAAATGAATAAAATCTAAAAAAAAAAAAGAAAAAAAAAGAAAATATGTCTCATGTCTCAGTCTAAAAATTTAGGAACCATCTTAGGGCAGGTTTTGCCTCTGTTATTTCAGCCTCTTCTTAGGAGACCCTGGGTGCCTACACCAGGCTCTCTAGCCTTCCTTCTCCCCATGCAATTGTGGCCCCAATTCTGCATGTCCTCTGCCTCTTAACTATTAACTACATCTTTTTTTTTTTATAGTTTTTTTTTTAATATTTTATTTATTTGACAGAGAGAAATCACAACTAGGCAGAGAGGCAGGCAGAGAGTGAGGAGGAAGCAGGCTCCATGCGGAGCAGAGAGCCCGATGCGGGGCTTGATCCCAGGACCCTGGGATCATCACCTGAGCCAAAGGCAGAGGCTTTAACCCACTGAGCCACCCAGGCGCCCCTATTAACTACATCTTAAGCCCTCCCTCTCACACCCTTCCCAAACACCAGGGCCCATAACTCGCCCCAGTTAGGAGACGGACACTGAGTAAGCTTCATTTGGTGTGTAGGACTGACCAGTCCCAACGCTGTATTCTGCTGAACTCAAGGAACCCATCAAACCTGAAAACTGGAAGTACTTCATGGAAAAAGGCTGGGGACTTCTCAAATATGACAGAGGCTAATGTTTTAATTAATAACCCCTCCCCCCAACAACCTGAAGGGACTCTCTATATAAGAGTATCTTAAAAACAACCTTGCCCCAGCTCCCCTGAAGCCACAGTGGACCCCCGACCCCACAATTATTACAGTATCAGTCTAGCACTTAACTCCAAGGACAGAGGAGAACACTGTATTGAAATATTCCAAGTATATGATTTATTCTGGTCACCTGCCCCAGGAGACTGAAATGCCCTTTTCTTTTTGAAGCAGATACCCTGCATTTTAGCAACATGGAAACCTACTTCTATGCCCGCCCCCTCCATGCATACTTGAGAGGTAAAAATTTTCAATAGAATAAGCTCAATTACAAAATCACTGAAAAGAGAAGTTTAACATTTGATGGATTTATGCACTGAAACATATCCTCCTTTTGATTACTCAGATAGCTAGAGTAGCTTAGAATTGATTTACACAAATATATCTGGAGCCATTTTTGAAAGAGTGAACACAAAAAGTATAAGTAGGTGCTAATTTCATATCCAAAACTTAAGATACAATGTTGTTTATGACTAATTTTAAAAAGTACGTTTTATTAACTCAAAGGTGCATCAAGTTTCCAATTTCTACCAGGAAATGGAGGAGTAATGGAATGACTGATTATATATGTGCAAAGCCCAGGAAAAGTGCTGGAACAGAGTGGGGTGGAAGAACAGGGAAGGAAATCTTCTCAGGAAGGAGGGTGACCCCTCTTAGCAGCAACACACCTCAAGGTCTGCCCCGAAAGTGTGAAAGCTTTGTCTAGTTGAATTCTGACTTCAATAAAGCACTTGCTAAAGTATGAAGGGTCTTTTATGAGCTGGGCTCTGAGTTAGAGCATATCCTCTCAAGTTCCACCTACCACATCTTCACTCCTACACTTTCTCCTTCCCTATGATCTATCTCTGAGTTATTTGGGAGAGAACATGAATCATTCATTTAATCCCAGGTTCATCTGTAATATGCTGAACATCTGTAATGTAAATTTTATACTACTCCACAAGGAAGGAACTAGGAAACAATTCAAGAAATGGTCCCTTCTCTTCAGGATCCATAAACAGATATCTATGGGTCACACAGATCATGGAGTAAAATGCCAGCTTGGTGTGATCAGCCAGAGGGAGTGAAGATCCAAGCCACACTTGTCATTTTTTCTTATACTCTGTAAAAATTCAATTTTGTAATGCAAAATGTAAAAATTCAATGTATTTGTATGTAAAAAGTATGACACAGAAAATCCAGAGATCCCTGACCTCCCATTTCCTCAAAACTTACCATGCATAGGTTTGCTGTAGAGGGCATATGAAACACATGCAAACACATGCATACACAGATGTATGCAATATAGCACATACCTTGCTATTTTTCACTGAAGGATGTATCAGAGACTTCTATATCTTAGCCCATTCCATAGATAAAATGCTAACTTGTTCTATTAAGTAACTGTACAGTGTCCCTTTTTAAGATGAAATTCCATGACACAGCTAGCAATCCCAAGAAGGAAGGGGGAAGTTCAGCCACCACCTGGTTACTGTGTAGTGTTCACTTGACACAAAGTGACTGTCCCCAGCCACAGCCAGCTGTTTCTTTCCCCTCTGGAGTTCCAGAAATGGGGCAGCAGAGGCAAGAGTTCCACTCTAATGAATACATTTCAGCATGTGAAACAGGGAGCAAAGTGCCAATGTCTCATCTCAAGGACCAAGGAGCAAGAACACTAGGTTGTAGGGAGGATGGAAAGGAAAATGATGGGGGAGGAAGAGGGGGCTCGAGTATCATATTTAAGGCCATGGTTCTAGCTGTTTCTGGCCCAAGAATGATTCTTATTTTTTTTAATATTTTTTTTTTTTTTTTTTACAGAGAGAGGGGGAGAAGCAGGCTCCCTGCTGAGCAGAAAGCCTGATATGGGGCTCAATCCCAGGACCCTGAGATCATGTCCTGAGCTGAAGGCAGAGGCTTAACTCACTGAGCCACCCAGCACTCCCCCCAAGAATGATTCTTAGTTTGAGTTCCATCAGAAATGCTCTCACTGGTAAGACATTTTCTTTTTCTTTCTTTTTTTTTTTTCATGTGGCTAATCTGAATTTCTGGTATGTGTATGTTAAGAGTCCTAACCAGGTCAAGGGACTGGGAGTTCTAATTGTTTTTTTAAATCTTCCTTAATGGGACAGGGTATCAGTCTCCCAGGTGTCAAACTTCAAGTTAGTTATCTTCAAAAGCATCATGCTTTCTTGACTCCATGCATTATCCACCCTCCTCATCTTCCCTGTCTTTCAATCTATATTAATTTTTTAATTTTTTATTCCTTTCAGAGTCAAAGTCTTCCTGTGGTCCAGATAACCTTCTTCTCCCCAGAGGCAACTAGTTTCACTTCTTTTACCTAATTATTACCCCCCCCCAACTTCTCTAATACACACTTGCATTTTTTGAGTTGCCGGCATTATCTGTTGACTTCCCCCTATGTGGGAAAGAAGATAGAAACTCTTTCCCCATGTCCTACGTCATACCTACACAGCTCCGACTCCTCATCCCCCTACTACTTTCACTCATCCCCCCCCCTTACTTTCAATCAGATTGACAGCGATTACATTGTTAATGACTGTATAAATACTATTCCCCATTAAGTCACATGGAAAACTATGATTATTTTTCCTTTCCTTGGCAACTTCATGTTTTCTCTAGAGTTAATAACTTTGAAGACTTGATTCTCATTTTAATGGTGCTTTGGGAGTGTGGTAGGATGAATAAAGTCTACCCCCTCCTCAACAAAGATATTCATATCCTAATTCCTGGAAACTGTGAGTGTCACCTTCCATGGAAAAGGGAATTTTGCAAATGTGATTCGGTTAAGGATCCTCTTTTTTTTTTTTTTTTTTTAAGATTTTATTTACTTGTCAGAGAGAGAGAGAGCGCGCACAAGCTGGGGAAACAGCAGGCAGAGGGAGAAGCAGGTTCTCCACTCAGCAAGGAGCCTGATGGGGGACTCGATTCCAGGACCCCAGGATCATGACCTGAGCCAAAGGCAGGCACCAAACCAACTGAGCCACCCAGGCTTCCCGTTGGTTAAGGACCTTGAGACAGACTATCCTGGATGATCCAAACAGGTCCAACGTAATCACAATGATTTCTACAGGAGAGAAGCAGGAGGTCAGAGTGAAGGTGATGTAAAGACAGAAGTACGAGTTTGCAGTGGCACAAAGGCCGAGAAACAAGGAACACAGGCAGCAGCTAGAAGCTTTTCAGCTTGGGTTTTCAAGGCAAGAAAACAGAAGCCTCCTGAAGAAATGAAGCCACCAACATCTTGACTTTAGACTCTTGAATTCCAGAACTGTAAGAGAATAGATTTTTGTGTTGCTTTAAGCCACTAAAATTGCGGCTTTGTTACAACAGCAATAAGAAGACAATACAATGAGGAAGCAGATGGAATTCCCTTTGTCGATCCGCCATCTTGACCCAGAAGTTCTCACCCACTTCCTGCTGATGAGATGCACTTCTGAGTCTGCGTCAGCTGATGGACCAAGAACTTAAAGAACTCAAGTTGGATAATATCAGAGACACTATATTCACTACATTTTTCTGTGGGAAAAACTGATTAACTGGCTCGTTTTGGTCATCCAAAAATGGGTGGGGACTATATAATTCAAATTATAGCACTGGAAGCTCTTCGGACTGGGAGTGACAGGTCCTGGTGTCAGCACTATCGGAACCTAACACAGTGACTGTGGTCAACGTCTTCCATTTTCCTGAGCCCTAATTTCCTTGTTAGAAAATAAAGAAGGAGCCCTCTGTGACACTGGAGGTTTCTTGTAGCTTTAATATTTCATAAGTCAGAATGTGGCAAATGAATATTAAATAGCACTCATTGACCCTAAACCTATTAAAACTCCACAGGGAAAATTATGGCCCTACACTATCAATCAAGAGACAGGATAACAAACTGGTATTATTATTTATAAATCAATACTCCAAAGCTAAAAATGAGATATTAGAATAAGCTGTGAAGAGAAAGAAAAATGATAGTAAATACCTATAGGGCTCTTACCATGTGCAAAGTACTATTCTAAGTGCTTTAACCGATAATATAATGAAAAATCCCCTTAACTCTATTTTACAGATGATGAAACTGAAGTTTGGAAAAGGTTGAGTAACTTTGCCACGGCCATCTGGCTCTAGTCTATGCTATTACTCACTCAGCAAGACTGTTTTTCTGTAACTGAAATGACTGAAAATGGAAAAGAAAGACTATCTGTGAAGCTTATCACGTGACCACAAAACAAAATACAGGGGTGCCCAGGAGGCACAATCTGTTGAACCTCTGACTCTTGGTTTCTGCTCAGGTTGTGATCTAAGGTCTAGAGATCAAGGCCCACATCAGCTCCTCCAAGCTCAGCAGGGAGTCTGCTTAAGACTCTCTCTCTTGGGGCGCCTGGGTGGCTCAGTGGATTAAGCCGCTGCCTTCGGCTCAGGTCATGATCTCAGGGTCCTGGGATCGAGCCCCGCATCAAGCTCTCTGCTCCGCAGGGAGCCTGCTTCCTCCTCTCTCTCTGCCTGCCTCTCTGGCTACTTGTTAGCTCTCTCTCTGTCAAATAAATAAAATAAAATCTTTTAAAAAAAAAAGTAACATTTAAAAAAAAAAGACTCTCTCTCTCAAGACAATTATCATATGATCTCTCTGATATGAGGAATTTGAGAGGCAGGGTGGGGGGGGTAGGGAAGGAAAAAATGAAACAAGATGGGATTGGGAGGGAGACAACCATAAGAGACTCTTAATCTCAAGAAACAAACTTACAAAGGCCAAGGAAACAAAAGCAAAAATGAACTTTTGGGACTTCATCAAGATCAAAAGCTTCTGCACAGCAAAGGAAACAGTCAACAAAACAAAGAGGCAACCCATGGAATGGGAGAAGATATTTGCAAATGACAGTACAGACAAAAGGTTGATATCCAGGATCTATAAAGAACTTCTCAAACTCAACACACACAAAACAGATAATCATATCAAAAAATGGGCAGAAGATATGAACAGACACTTCTCCAACGAAGACATACAAATGGCTATCAGACACATGAAAAAATGTTCATCATCACTAGCCATCAGGGAGATTCAAATTAAAACAACATTGAGATACCACCTAACACCAGTTAGAATGGCCAAAATTAGCAAGACAGGAAACAACGTGTGTTGGAGAGGATGTGGAGAAAGGGGAACCCTCTTACACTGTGGGTGGGAATGCAAGTTAGTGCAGCCACTTTGGAGAACAGTGTGGAGATTCCTGAAGAAATTAAGAATAGAGCTTCCCTATGACCCTGCAATTGCACTGCTGGGTATTTACCCCAAAGATACAGATGGAGTGAAAAGAAGGGCCATTTGTACCCCAATGTTTATTGCAGCAATGGCTACGGTCGCCAAACTGTGGAAAGAACCAAGATGCCCTTCAACGGATGAATGGATAAGGAAGATGTGGTCCATATACACAATGGAGTATTATGCCTCCATCAGAAAGGACGAATACCCAACTTTTGTAGCAACATGGACGGGACTGGAAGAGATTATGCTGAGCGAAATAAGTCAAGCAGAGAGAGTCAAGTATCATATGGTCTCACTTATTTGTGGAGCATAACAAAGAACATGGAGGACATGGGGAGATGGAGAGGAGAGGGAGTTGAGGGAAACTGGAAGGGGAGATGAACCATGAGAGACTATGGACTCTAAAAAACAACCAGAGGGTTATGAAGGGGTGGCAGGGGTGTGGGGGGGGGGGGGGTTGAGGAACCAGGTGGTGGGTAATAGGGAGGGCACGTACTGCATGGAGCACTGGGTGTGATGCCAAAACAATGAACACTGTTATGCTGTAAATAAACAAATAAAAATAAATATAAAAAAAAAGAAATATTTCTGAGCACGAAATGCTTCCTTCAATGAGAACCTTACCCAGAATCATCAACAAATAAAATAGACCCTTCACAAATCCTCTGGTTAATTAAAAATGAGGTACCTAGAGGACCACACCTTATATCCCCACCATTGCCTTGACTGTAAGTCAAGATAACTCTTCTGCTCTCTAATCACAGTTAGCCATAAGCTAATTGGCTAATTATTCTCTTATCCAAACTGGTACTTGAGTTTTAACTCTACCTCCTCAGTTGGACATTCCTTACATCTTTATTAACAAATGCCCTCTAAAATAAGACACATCCTTGAGCAAATTTAGAATCCTGCTACATGCATCTGCATCCGGTTTCCCTTATTTATTCCTTCTTAATAATCTATTCCTACTTATGTCAGTAATAAGCTTATGTAGCCTCTTCTTTGATGTCTTCATTGATCCTGTTGATCAACATTATACTTTCCATTCTCTCAACAATAGTAAAACCTGTTTGGGAACCATATATGATCACTGAACCATATATGATCATATCTTGATTTGCAATTAAAAGTTACTGTGTAGGGGCACCTGGGTGGCTCAGTGGGTTAAAGCCTCTGCCTTCAGCTCAGGTCATGATCCCAGAGTCTTGGGATTGAGCCCCACATCGGACTCTCTGCTCAGTGGGAAGCCTGTTTCCTCCTCTCTCTCTGCCTGCCTCTCTGCCTACTTGTGATCTCTATCTGTCAAATAAATAAATAAAATCTTTAAAAAAAAAAAAAAAAGAAAGAAACAAACTGAGGCCTCCATCAGAAAGGACGAATACCCAACTTTTGTAGCAACATGGACGGGACTGGAAGAGATTATGCTGAGTGAAATAAGTCAAGCAGAGAGAGTCAAGTATCATATGGTCTCACTTATTTGTGGAGCATAACAAAGAACATGGAGGACATGGGGAGATGGAGAGGAGAAGGGAGTTGAGGGAAACTGGAAGGGGAGATGAACCATAAGAGACTATGGACTCTGAAAAACAACCAGAGGGTTTTGAAGGGGTGGGGAGGTGGGAGGTTGAGGAACCAGGTGGTGGATAATAGGGAGGGCACGTACTGCATGGAGCACTGGGTGTGATGCCAAAACAATGAACACTGTTATGCTGTAAATAAACAAATAAAAAAAAACTGGTGGGAAAAAAAAAAAACAAACTGAGGGTTGCTGGGGGGAGGGCAGGGTAGGGAGAGGGTGGGTGGGTGATGGACATTGGGGAAGGTATGCGCTATGGTGAGTGCTGTGAAATGTGTAAGCCTGAGGATTCACAGACCTGTACCCCTGGGGGAAATAATGCATTATATATTAATAAATATAATTAATAAAAAAGAGACTCTCTCTCCTTCTCCCTCTGCACCCCGCACAAGATGTGTGCACTCTCTCAATAAATAAATAATCCTTAAAAAAATAGGTTTTAAAAAGATGGAATTAGGAACAGATAAGGCTAAGAAAGGTGAGGGCAACACATATCAAGCTGAATCTCTCTCACCACTAGAGAAATATAAAGGGCTGAAAAATAAGTAAACAGAAAGAAGGGACAGGAAATTGCCACACTGTGCTGCAAAAATAAATCTGCTTCGTTAAAATCTTATTTTGCAGAAGTTATTTTCGCATGTGTACACAGCAGGTCTGGTATGCCATGACAGTCCTCTACTTCAGTGACATCTTTCTGCATTAGTTAATTAACAGGTGCCACTCACAGAGCGAGCCCATCGAGCCGCTGCTGCAGGAGCCATGGAGCAATATCAGAGAGTCAACACCACTGCTGCCAAGTAAATGACAACAATCAGCAGGGAATGCATTTCATTTTCAGTTTTCTGGTGGAGAAAATAAATATTACTTAGGAAGAATTTGATATGCACTTTCTACATATCAAATTTCTGAAAAAAATTTGAAGTCACATTGGAAATCAACTCAAGTATAAAGGAACTTGTAAATGCTCACTTAAATATGAATGTAAAAATGAAGCTTTCAGAAATAACCACGGAGGAAAATAAATGAAGAAACGTGGTAAAAAAGCTGAAGAGCATGAATAAAAAAACAACAACAGCAGAAGAGCAGAATACTCATTCTTTACCTCCTTGCACTTGACTTCTTGATGGTTCTTGTCACATCTGATCTTTTGGAAATGTGGCCACCTTCTCTTGGCTTAGAGGACACCCCACTCTTCTGAGTTTCCTCCCTGCCCATTCCTTCTCAGTTTCCTAGAGTACTTTTCTCCAATACCCCACAATCAAGTGTACTTATCTGATGAATGCCTGTGTTGCCTACTAGACCATAAACCCAACAAGAGCAGAAAACATATCTGTTTGAGTTATTCCTATCTTATCTAAGCCTAGCACAGACCCTGGCTCATAGCATGTTCTCAAGAAACATGTGTTGAGTAACTAACATTATGTGACCACAGAAGAGTTCATTCTAGAAATATACAGCTGATTAATCATTAGAAAACCTACTACTGGAGATTTTACTGAACAGTGTATGGAAATAAAGATCACCCAAAGGAAAACTAGCAGAGGCTATTCAGAGCTTCCTATAGCAAGGGGGGTCAGCCACTGCCCCTTGCAGTTGGCAGAGACTCAAAGGCAGGCAGAGGAGTGGGAAAGCTTTATAGTAAAAAGACAGGAAGGCTTGAGGTATGCACTGATCAGAGGTGGTTGGTATGGGGAAGCTGGAAGCAAGTTAACTAGGAGTAGGGCATGTCCTGTTATTGGTTTAGGGAGCAGGTTTGGTTTTCTGTGGTTGATCCTGAGGCAGAAACAGTGGTGAAACTTAAGGAAGCTGACAGTTACTGACCAAGTCCTGACCTATTTGTGCCAATTCCTACAGGGGTGGTGGTGTGGCATCCCGGGGCGGTTGCTGCAGAGGCTGTAGTTTGGCTTCCTGGACTGGGTGCTGCAGAGGTTGGGAGTCAGTTCTATTTTCAAATATGAACTGACCATTGGTCATTTACATAGAGTCTCTCAATAGTGGAGGCATACCCGTTAAGGTCAGGAACTGGAAAAGGATGCCCACTCCCAATTTTCATTCAAAATTCCGTTGGCTAATTTAGCCAAGGCAATGACAATAATATGTAATGACTCTGATAGTTAATAGGCTTCTCAAAAAGTCTACTTAGGGAGGGGATCAATGAGATTTGCAATAATTAAAAAAAAATGAAGCAGAACTACATGTATTGACATAGACATATGCCTATCACATCAAATATGGAAGAACAAGTTAAAAAATTATACACATGGGGCGCCTGGGTGGCTCAGTGGATTGGGCCTCTGCCTTCGGCTCAGATCATGATCCCGGGATTCCGCTCGGCAGGAGGCCTGCTTCCCGCCCCCTGCTTCTCTGCCTACTTGTGATCTCTGTCTGTCAAATAAATAAATAAATAAAAATTATACACATAGAATAACAGCATGTAGAGAAGGCATTTAAGAGTCATTTATTGAATATATCCTATCTTTCAAGCACTGTGCTCCTTTATACACAATTACCTTTATACACATTATCTCATCCAATCTACCATGGCCACCCAGTTATCCCCACTACCTGCAGATGAGAAGGTAGGGACGTTAAAGAGAACTGGAAGTGACGTACAGCCCCAGACCTGGATACTTCCTCACTACCTAGTATTGCTTGGTAAGTCTTTATGCAGATAATAATCCAGTTCATCAACCAGGTGAGCTCACTTTTTTAATTTTTTATTTCTCATTTTTTTAAATAAACATATAATGTATTTTTATCCCCAGGGGTACAGGTCTGTGAATCGCCAGGTCTACACACTTCACAGCACTCACCATAGCACATACCCTCCCCAATGTCCATAACCCCCTCCCCCTCTCCCAACACCCCCTTCCCCCAGCAACCCTCAGTTTGTTTTGTGAGATTAAGAGTCATTTATGGTTTGTCTCCCTCCCAATCCCATCTTGTTTCATTTATTCTTCTACTATCCCCCTAACCCCCCCATGTTGCATCTCCACGTCCTCATATCAGGGAGATCATATGACAGTTGTCTTTCTCCGATTGACTTATTTCACTAAGCATGATACCCTCTAGTTCCACCCAATCAAGAAATGGGCAGAGGACATGAACAGACATTTCTGCAAAGAAGACATCCAGATGGCCAACAGACACATGAAAAAGTGCTCCACATCACTCGGCATCAGGGAAATACAAATCAAAACCACAATGAGATATCACCTCACACCAGTCAGAATGGCTAAAATTAACAAGTCAGGAAATGACAGATGCTGGCGAGGATGTGGAGAAAGGAGAACCCTCCTACACTGTTGGTGGGAATGCAAGCTGGTGCAACCACTCTGGAAAACAGCATGGAGGTTCCTCAAAATGTTGAAAATAGAACTACCCTAGGACCCAGCAATTGCACTACTGGGTATTTACCCTAAAGATACAAACGTAGTGATCCGAAGGGGCATGTGCACCCGAATGTTTATAGCAAAAATGTCTACAATAGCCGAACTATGGAAAGAACCTAGGTGTCTATCAACAGATGAATGGATAAAGAAGATGTGGTATATATACACAATGGAATACCACGCAGCCATCAAAAGAAATGAAATCTTGCCATTTGCAAGCTCACTTTTTAACTTCATACCCTTCTGCATTCATGAATATGTTTCTATTGAATACATGTTACTTTTATGCTCAGAAAAGTTACAGATATTTTAGATCTTTAAAAAATAAAAAGAAGAGGGGCGCCTGGGTGGCTCAGTGGATTAAGCCTCTGCCTTCGGCTCAGGTCATGATCCCGGGGTCCTGGGATCGAGCCCCACATCAGGCTCTCTGCTCCGCAGGGAGCCTGCTTCCTCCTCTCTCCCTGCCTGCCTCTCTGCCTACTTGTGATTTCTCTCTGTCAAATAAATAAAATATTTAAAAAATAAATAAATAAAAAAATTAAAAAAAATAAAAAGAAGAAAGAATGATACAGTGCTTGAGACACTTTTGGATGTGCGCATAAAGGCTACTATTCAGGGTTCAGGGTTCAGACTGAACCTCTGTAACACCAGGTGAGACTCACTCCATTCTGACGCATTTGTGAGGCTTGTTCCACCTTGAAGGAAGTCTCAGACATGAGAAGATTGATACCAAGGAAAGAAATACTACCTGGTGTTTCAGGGGACATCAGAGTGCTGGCTTTGCCTGTCTAGATGTGATGGCTTTGACCAAGGGGCATAATGTGAAAACCAAGGATGAAGAAAATGGAGCTGGAAAAATGATACCCTATCATCATCCTTCCTGGATGTCTCCAAGCAAAAGCAAAAAGCAGTCTGATCCCTTTTTAGGGATCAGCTTACAGATCCCTTGCCCACAAGCTCTACCCCAGTTCCTCTGCCTTCTCCAAATCTTCCACCCCTTGCCTCCCTGTTCGAGTCGCTTACCTCATGTAAGTATCCCTCATCTCTCCCTTCACCTGTCTCTTTCAACTAAGCCAATTTCTCAGTTCCAAAGGAAATGTTCAAATGGCCTTGTTGTACCCTTGCTGAAAATACCATCCTATCCCTCTTTCTTTTACTGACAATGTAGATGAATTGGTTTCCTTTCCATTTTTTCTTCCAGTAAAGTCACCACTAGATTTTTCAAAAGGTACTCTACCACAGAACTTCACATCTTCTCAACCCTGGCTGGTTTCTCACTGTCCTCCTGGGTTCTCTGTTGCTCATCATAGCTGCTTGGTAAGAGAATACTTCAATTGGGCACAATGGGATGGTAATGGGACCTTTCTGAAGACCAGAGCATCTAGAGGGCAGGGTGTGTCATGCTTTCATTCCCTAGCTTGGCCCCGTGCTTCACAACCAATCTGTGAATCTCCTCTGATAAGGAAGCCAAATCCTACTATTAACTTGATAAGACAAAAAGCAACACCATCTTCCTTCCTGGTATGATCTTTTCTTCTCCCACTCAACCTGGATAGAAGTAGATGCTTTTCCCCTAACCTTCACCTCCCCTGAGACTATCTGCAAAGTTTTCTCCGGCATAATAAAGGCACCTACTGTGCCTGCTGGTTCCAAGCTCATCAGCACTAAGGCGCCGTGAGAGCCAGTAAACATAACTCTACTGTGGATTACTCAACTGATCCCACTCCTGAAAGACAGTCTCTCAGATGTCACCTCCCACCAATCTTGGCTAGCAACATTCTAGTTGTTACATTCTAATTACAAAGCCTAATACATAGGGTATTAACACACAAGCTGTGACTAGGATTATCCTCACGTATCAATTCTTTCACTTTCCCAACTCAAGAACCCAAATCAGAGGATGACTTCTTCATCTTCAGGACATCTTCATGACATCTTCAGGAAGAGACCAAAGGTATGATGAGTTTTTATTCTCCCTGAGTCTGAAACCTCATTGGCAATGCCATCTCTTCCGTCTCAACCCAAATGCCTGACACTCA
Organism: Meles meles; assembly: GCF_922984935.1. Lineage (NCBI taxonomy): Eukaryota > Metazoa > Chordata > Mammalia > Carnivora > Mustelidae > Meles > Meles meles. Next base: position 28,670,275 of record NC_060069.1, on the reverse strand, counting down.
GTCCCAGCAGTGCCCCTTTCACCACACCCCCACATGCTGCATCAGCTCCTTTCCTGTTCCAGGTTGGACTGGTAGGTATCACCACATACCTACAGCTACTATTTTCACCTCCTGCAATTCTGCTTCCAATCTCTATCCCACCAGCAGGACAGCCTCATCTTGCTCAACATCACTGAGGAAATGTTCCCATACTGCCAAGAGAGCCTGAGCACTGGACCTTGCCATTTCTTACCTGACTGAGCATTCAAGGCCCTCCACACTCTGGCTCCATCCCAGTCTGTCAACACAGACCTGCTCTTCCAGCCCAGAAATACAGGCCCCATGCCCCCATGCTCTAGACCCTCACTCCTGCTTCTGTGCTCAGCTCCCACTGCTCTTTCTGGCTAAGATGGCCTCTCTTCCTCATCTTGCCTCCAGCTTGCACTTCACTCCTGCACTTGCACTCACCACTTTCTCCTTTGTAAGATTCTGTTTATATCATCCATTTGTGCAATATCATCTTGTATTGGTACTTATCCTTTCATATAAAATGTTTCTCCCCAACGAGACCACAAGTTCCCCAAGAAAGGAACTAATAACGGAATGAAAACATATTTTAGAAATATTGACTATATATATTTGAATTGCACAAGGTGCTTTTTGTGAGTTCTACACTGTCTATCATGGTTTTCAAATATTGAAGATATTTAGTAAATACCTTTTGAGTGAAAAAATAAATGACTAATTTAGACCACTGGCACTTGAGGGTATGAATATATCTTGTGCATCATTCTACCCAGAGCCCATCTCAATGGACTCAATAAATATGGGTGAATGAGAGCGAGAAAAGCAGACAGAGGAAGGGGACAGTGTTTAAGTGAAGGTTATGAATATTACAGTTTAGAATTTATTGTGAGAAAGAAAAACATGCAGTGGGAGAGTAATAGTCACTTAGAAGGCAGAAGATCCCATTTACAATAGCAACAAAAGTAGATGAGATACTTAAGAATAAACGTATCAAGGACCTTGCAAGGTCCACAGGAAGAAACAAAGATTACTGGGAGATAAAGAATCAGACAAACAAATGGAGAGTCATAGCATATTTTTGGCTAGAAAAGCTCAAAATCATCAACATGTTGATTCTTCCTAAATTAATCTATGAATTAAAAGTAATTGCAAAAACAGTAGGAGTCAACATGTATTTTGAAACTAGACAAGATACTTACAGAGTTATTGTAGGGGAAAAAAATCAAAAGGTAAAATAGCAAGGAAACTCTTAAAATAGGTAACGTAACAAGAAGTGGGAACTATCCCACTCAAATGTCTAACTACATAACAATACCACGAAAATTAAAAGAGTTTGGCACTGACATGTGAGTGTCAATCAAAAGGAAAAATGAAGAGGCTGAAAATATGCACAAAAATAAACAGATTAATAGGATGCCATTTCAGACTGATGGAGAAAAGACAGAATGTACACTTAATGGTACTACTAAGGAGTCATAAAACAATAAATCCTAACATTAAGACTTAAAACCAATTAAACTCCAGGTAGATCAATGATTTAATAATCAAAACTGAATCCATAAAAGTAACAGAAAAAAATTAAGGAGAATTTAGGGTTGAGAAAGCATTCCTAATAGAACACAAAACCCAGAAGCTATAAAAGATTTATTAAATAATACTTACTAGAAGTCTAATTTCTGTAGCAAAATACAACATTAATAAAAATAAATATCCAAAAACTAAGTGGTAAATATCTGCATAACACATCACAGGAGTCAATTTTCACTTACTTATAAAGAATGCTGAGAAACTGATAAGAAAACACTTTTAGAAACACAGGAGAAACGTGGTCAAAGAAAATGAACAGAGAAATACTTCCAAGAGAAAGAAATACAAATGGCTCTTACATAAAAGAAGAGATGCTCATAACAAGTAAAATTCAAAATAGAGAGAGAGAGAGAGAGAGAGAGAGAGAGGACTGTGATATCCAGTCGTGATGGTGTAACTGATAACAAGCTCATCCTTCTACATGAGCAAGATTGAACCTAGACAAAATATATGACACAACCCTTTCTCAGATGTTAGACAACAAAGAGTGCGGGACTCTGATTCTTAAGAGAGAGGAGATGAAGGAAATAAGACCTATAATCACTCCGTCTTTCCTGGCATTTCCTCCTTTGAGCTACTTTCCAAATGAAGGGATGGGGTTGTGGGACTCAGAGCACAGGAGCCTCACTTTGCTGTGCAGCTGGAGACTGGAGCTAGGGTTTGCTGAGGCAGCAGGGGTTTCCCTGCTGAAGTACAGCTGCTCAGAAAAGCAGTTTTGGAAATCTGCACAGTGGTACCCGAAAGTCTTTGGTCACGTGCTAAGATGTCGGTTGGACAAGAGTCCAGGTAGCCTGATAGATAACAGTGCCCTGGAAGCTGTGGATTGAGGGGAGACTGAATTTGCACAGAGCTGGGAGACAAGAGTTCTGGCAACCCAGAGAGAACAAATCTTGCTAAATACTCTGAGTAATGGACTGAGACCTCAGAAAAGCCACACTTATTAACAGACCCATGGAACAAAAATTAAAAACAAGGCTTGAAAGAGTCAAGGTGAACTACCAGTAAATTAAATAACAGTCAGAAAGAACTCAATATTCTCTAAAGACACCAAAATTCAGACTCCCTATTGTGCCTGCAGAACTGCTACCGTGCAAAAATCATTACACACTGCAACAAATCAGGGACTGAGAAATGTAACCCATAAGCAAGAAAAAATATATATATTAAATGGAGGTATCAAGATGACCCAGGTTTTTTTTTATATTTATTTTTATTTGTTTATTTACTGCATAACAGTGTTCATTGTTTTGGCATCACACCCAGTGCTCCATGCAGTACGTGCCCTCCCTATTACCCACCACCTGGTTCCTCAACCTCCCACTCCCCCCACCCCCCGCCGCCCCTTCATAACCCTCTGGTTGTTTTTCAGAGTCCATAGTCTCTCATGGTTCATCTCCCCTTCCAGTTTCCCTCAACTCCCTCTCCTCTCCATCTCCCCATGTCCTCCATGTTCTTTGTTATGCTCCACAAATAAGTGAGACCATATGATACTTGACTCTCTCTGCTTGACTTATTTCGCTCAGCATAATCTCTTCCAGTCCCGTCCATGTTGCTACAAAAGTTGGGGATTCGTCCTTTCTGATGGAGGCATAATACTCCATTGTGTATATGGACCACATCTTCCTTATCCATTCATCCGTTGAAGGGCATCTTGGTTCTTTCCACAGTTTGGCGACTGTAGCCATTGCTGCAATAAACATTGGGGTACAAATGGACCTTCTTTTCACTCCATCTGTATCTTTGGGGTAAATACCCAGCAGTGCAATTCCATGGTCATAGGGAAGCTGTATTTTTAATTTCTTCAGGAATCTCCACACTGTTCTCCAAAGTGGCTGCACTAACTTGCATTCACACCCACAGTGTAAGAGGGTTCCCCTTTCTCCACATCCTCTCCAGCACACGTTGTTTCCTGTCTTGCTAATTTTGGCCATTCTAACTGGTGTTAGGTGGTATCTCAATGTTGTTTTAATTTGAATCTCCCTGATGGCTAGTGATGATGAACATTTTTTCATGTGTCTGATAGCCATTTGTATGTCTTCGTTGGAGAAGTGTCTGTTCATATCTTCTGCCCATTTTTTGATATGATTATCTGTTTTGTGTGTGTTGAGTTTGAGAAGTTCTTTATAGATCCTGGATATCAACCTTTTGTCTGTACTGTCATTTGCAAATATCTTCTCCCATTCCGTGGGTTGCCTCTTTGTTTTGTTGACTGTTTCCTTTGCTGTGCAGAAGCTTTTGATCTTGATGAAGTCCCAAAAGTTCATTTTTGCTTTTGTTTCCTTGGCCTTTGGAGACTTATCTTGAAAGAAGTTGCTGTCGCTGATATCGAAGAGGTTACTGCCTATGTTCTCCTCTAGGATTCTGATAGATTCCTGTCTCACGTTGAGGTCTTTTATCCATTTCGAGTTTATCTTTGTGTACGGTGTAAGAGAATGGTCGAGTTTCATTCTTCTACATATCGCTGTCCAGTTTTTCCAGCACCATTTATTGAAGAGACTGTCTTTTTTTCATTGAATATTTTTTCCTGTTTTGTCAAAGATTATTTGACCATAGAGTTGAGGGTCCATATCTGGGCTCTCCACTCTGTTCCACTGGTCTATGTGTCTGTTTTTATGCCAGTACCACGCTGTCTTGGTGATCACAGCTTTGTAGTAAAGCTTGAAATCGGGTAACGTGATGCCGCCAGTTTTGTTTTTGTTTTTCAACATTTCCTTAGCAATTCGGGGTCTCTTCTGGCTCCATACAAATTTTAGGATTATTTTCTCCAGCTCTTTGAAAAATATCGGTGGAATTTTGATCGGAATATGACCCAGGTTTTTAAAGCAGCCAATGAAAATATTTGAAAGATACAGAAGAAAATATGGTCATAATGAATTAACAGACCAGAAATCCTTAAGAAATGAAAACAATAAACCAAATGGAAATTCTAAAACTAAAAAGTATTCTATCTGAAATGAAGTTGTCACTTGTTGGGATCAAGAGGAAACGAGAGATGGCAGAGAAAAAGGTCTGTAAACTAAAAGATCTATACAATTACCTAATTTGAAGAAAAGAGGAAATTTGTTACGTAACAAATCCAAATAGACTAACACAGATGCAGGATACACAGAATAACCAGCATTCTAGAGGAAAAAGAGAAATAATGAGGGAGAAGAACTATTTGGAAAAATAATAGCTCACAGTTAGCCAAATTTGATTAAAATATACATCTATATATACTTGCAAATTCAAGGAGCTCAGCAAACTGCAAGGAGAAAATTATAAATAAAACCATACCAAGGTTCGTCAATAGTCAAACTCATTTGACTCAAATATATTTGAATCAAATATATTGTACCAGAAGTAAAAAGGGACATTTCATGATGATATAAGGATGACAATCTTAAATGTTAGAGCACTTAATAACAGTTTTGAACTACATAAAACAAAAACTGATACAACTAAACAAAAATAGATCCCGTCGTAATTGAAGATTTTATTTTTTATTTTACAACTTTTTGTTTTTTGATAATTCATATTTACTATTTTTTTCAAATTTTATTTTTTTTTCAGTGTTTCAAAATTCATTGTTTATGTACCACATTTTTAAAGATTTTATTTATTCGTTTGAGACAGAGAGATAGAGAGAGAGAGAGAGAATGAGCAGGGGTGGGGGCAGAGGGAGAGGGAGACACACACTCCCTCCTGAGCCAGGAGCCCTACACGGGGCTTGATCCCAGGACTTGGAGATCATGACCTGAGCACAAGGCAGACACTTATCCATCTGAGCCACCCAGGCACCCCAATAACGGGAAATTTTAAATACTTCTCTCTCAGTGATTGAACCATTGAAAAAAAATCAGTATATAGAAAATTAGCCAAAAAAATCTGAATAGCTCTCACAATCATGTTGAGGTCAACAATTTTTACAGACTACTATATCTATATCCAACAACTACTTCAGAATATACATTCTTTACCAGTACACATGAAACCTGGAAAGATAGACCACATACATACCAGGCCAAAATAATAAGCCTCAAAAATTCCAAAACACTGAAATCTTACAGTGTGTGTTCTTAGAAACAAACTAGAAATCAGAAATTAAAGATTAGAAATTAAAGATACTTCTAAAACACGATCAGGTTAAAGAAGATATCACAAGGAAATTTAGAAAATATGTCAAAATGGTTGATAAAGGAAATACAACAGTGCTTAGGTGGTTAGCCAAAGATCTGTAGTTCTAAATGCTAGAAACGAAGAAAACTTTAAAATCAGTTCTCTAAATCCTCACCTTAGGAATCTAGGGGGAAACCCCCTCCCCCCTAAATAAGCCCAAAGTAAACAGAAAGAACTAATAAAGATAAAAGCAGAAATCAGTGAAACAGAAAACAGAGAAATATTATAGCTTCTTCTTTTAAAAACTAATAAATTGATAAAAACCCTAGCAAAAGTGAGGAAAAGAAAAGCACAAAGTAAAAATACCATTTTGTAATAAAAGGAAATGAAATATTGATACATGCTACAACATGGATAAAGCTCAAAAATGCTATCTAAGTTAAAAAACCTGAATGCAAGGGGTGCCTGGGTGGCTCAGTCGGTTAAACGCCTGACTTTGGCTCAGGTCATGATCTCAGAGTCCTGGGACCTGACATCAGGCTCCCTGCTCATCAGGGAGTCTGTTTGCCCCTCTACCCTTCTCCCCACTCATGCTCTCTCTCATTCTCAAATAAATAAAATCTTTTTAAAAAAAAAAAAGCTGGATGCAAAAGATGATATATTGAATGATCCCATTTATATGAAATGCCCAGATAAGAAAAATCTATAGAAAACAAAAGCTGAAATGGGAAATCTGGCCCAGCGGAAATCTGCCCTAAATTTCACACACTGTATTATTTTCTGTCTTATCAAGTTTGCTGACAATTAATTATCAGTCTCAATTAAAATGGACTGGTTTATGTCCTTCCCTGAACCCACTTCATTCATTCATTCATTCATTCCGTCATTCTTTTACCAATACTTTCATTGAGCTAGAAATTCAATTCTTATGGGTAAAATGCAATACAGAACACTGGTTTTCCAAGTTACTTTTACTGATGAAAATTCTTCTGCTGAGATGTATCATGAAAAACCCCAATATGCAAAACAGATGTGAGTAGGGGTGCTCTGTTGAAAGGAAGAAAGGCTATCTTTTTTTATTTTTTTTTAAGATTTTATTTATTTGACAGACAGAGATCACAAGTAGGCAGAGGGGCAGGCAGAGCGGGGGATGGAGCAGAATCTCTGCTGAGCACAGAGCCGATGTGGGGCTCTATCCCAGGTCCCTGGGATCATGACCCGAGCAAAGGCAGAGGCTTTACCCTACTGAGCCACCCAGGCGCCCCAGGAAGAAAGGCTATCTTGCTTGTGATCTATCTTTGAACACCTTCTTCCAACCATCCACTTTCTTCTTATGGTGGTCTGGGCAATCAAGAGTTGACTACATTCAACAGAAAAATCCAAATTAAATCTTTGCAAAACTTCGGAAGCACCACAATGGAATCCTAGCATTTCTTTGGCAAAGTGGCAACTTTTTCTTATGTGTAGGGTGCTGAAGGCAGGATACCCTGAGTAAATGTTTTTGGTTGCCATAAAATGTGTGGTAGGCTCCCATCCTGGGTATAATCTACCATAAAATGCAAAGGATGGAAGTTAAAGTTTAACTTCTACATAAAGTAGTTAAAGTTGAGGATTTTTTTTTTTCAGGTGTTCAATTTCACTTCCGATTTCTGCTACGTGGCAAAAAATTTGTAATTTATTGGAATTTTAATTATTATATTAATTCTGCAGAAGCTTGCCAGCATTATGAAAATGAGACATTCAGAGGTGACAATAAAATAACACCTGCTTGGCACAGTGCAGCAAATGACAAGGTTGCTCGTGGCCAGAGACTCCCTGCCTAGAAAGTCCACCTCGTCCATCCTACCCACCTGCCCTTGTGATGCATCTAGTCCCTGTACCCATGTACGATGTCCCACATGCCATGTCCCAGAGTCTCCTTCAAGGTTTCTGCCTTCTCTCTGCCCAGACGATCCCCCAGAGCACCTCAGCCAAAGGTCCAGTGGACATTCTGTACTTGTGTGAGCTTGCTGAAAAGTCCTTATTTGTCCCTGCAATAAGTGTTAAATTCTGAAATTTGTTCTAATTTTACTTTTAGCTTTCAACTATTTTGCTGAAACTTCTACCAATTCCTCCAATCCATTGCTGCTTTCGTTTGAACTCCGAGTTGAATATTTGATCCATTTATCTTTACTTTTCTTATTTAAAAGAATTCAAATCTATTTAATTTGGAAGAGCTTAACTGAAAATATAGAAAACATAATATATAGATTCCCTGAGCCTTTATTTTCTAAGTAATCTGTAATTGTAGTTCTGATTTTTCATTAGAGTTTGATATTTTGATATAATCAATAGATTATGAAGCATAATAAAATGAACATCTATAAATGTTATACTCAACTTGAAAATTAGAATATCACCAATTCCCTATAATGTGCCTAAATCATCCTCACTAGATACATCCACTGTTCTACATTTTGAGTGTTTTATTCCCTTGCTTTTGCTTCCACAGTCTTATTACATGTATTTATCCCTAAATGTATTGTTTAATCTTGAGTTTTATAAAATTGGTTTTTACACTATGCATGGAATTGTGCAGCTTGTATTTTTTCTCAATAGTTTGTGTATTTGGCTTTGATTCATTCATTTCATGGCTGGAAAATATTCTTCTGTAGGATTTTGCCACATTTATTTATCCATTCTTCTACTGATGTTTACTGGTGTTGTTTCCATGCTGGTATGAATATTTTTGTATATTTCCCTTGACTGACATACACAAAAATTTCTCTAAGATTTGTAGAAGAGGATATACAGATGTTCAATTTTACAAAGCAGCGTGTCTACCGGCCACAGTGGGGTTATGAATATACAGCGTTCACGTGGCTTCTTCACCAGGGATCCAGAACTAATCTAATAGAATAAAATGGTATCTCATTGAGAATTTAATTTATATCTCCCGATTAATAAAAAGGTTGTTTTTCTATTTATGATTTCATATTTATTTGTCATTTATCTCTTCAGTAAATGCCTATTTACTACTTTTGCTTAATTTTTTGGGATTGTCTTTGTCAGTTCTTCCTGAATTCAGGGAGCTCTTCATAGACATAGGAAGTTAATCTAGGTCAATTATGTATGTCGAGAATAACTTCTCTCGATTTATGCCTTGTCTTTTTACTTTTTAGAGAGATAGAGCACAGGCAGGCAGAGTGGCAGGCAGAGGCAGAGGGAGAAGCAGGCTCCCTGCGGAGCAAGGAGGCCGATGTGGGAGTCGATCCCAGGACGCTGGGATCATGACCTGAGCCGAAGGCAGCTGCTTAACCAACTGAGCCACCCAGGCATCCCTGTCTTTTTACTTTTTAGATGGTGTTCTGTGATAAGCAGATTTTTAAAAATTTGAGGTATTCAAATCAGTCCTTTTCTGTGATTACTGTTTAAGGAATCTTTAAATATCTTGAGATCATAAAGGCATTCTCTTATATTTTCTTCCAAAAGTTTTTAAAGGATAGTCTTTTACATTCAGATACATAAAACTCCTGGACTTGGTTTTCATGAATGGTGTCAAGTAGAGATCCACTTTCTCCTTCATCCTCATAATAAGAAATAATCATTCCAGGACCATTTACTGAATACTCCATCACTTCTCCAGGGACCTGAAATGTCCCTTTCAGCATGAAAGAAAGGGAGGGCACTATTTCTGAGTAATCTTTCTGTTTCTTTGGTTTATTTGACCATATAGTAACTCTCACAAGCAGTCCCATTACTGCAACAGAACTATCTTACAGAGATGGACATTTCTTAGGGTCTAATTAGTGTCCCAAAGGGCCATCAGTGGATGTGCTCGCTCTGGTACAGGGAGCAGAGAGGCAAATAGCAAAGCCAACAAGAGATTAAAATTTGGTTGTTAAACTAGATATGTGTAAAACATTCCAGTGATCACCTATACAAATAATTGTGACATGAGCTCCTCTTTATAATATGAGCATGCTGTGATCTATGGCTGATGTAGGAAACAGAGAGAAGGGCTTGGTTTCAGAGACTTCAGGTCACGATTGTCAGCTCTAGTCCTGTACCCCACCTTCTTCCAGACCTATTCAGTGTCAGTAAGGCATCATATTGGAAGAGCTCTCAAGGGCCTGTCCATTCTAAAATTCTCAAAAAACTTCCTGCTAATGCCATGGAGTACTTTTTTTTTTTTAAACAAATCAGCTATGTAGTTTAGATTGTTGAAAAATAAAAACACTGAGTTCTGAGCTGGCTGAAAATTTTTCCTAAATAACTATGTATATTTTTAACTTGAAATTTAACTTAAAATGATAGCATACATGTATTTTGTATGCATGCTTTATACATCATTTGGGGTTTTTTGGGAGGGGGGCCTTTTAAAAAAAGAAGAAAGCTGATGATTAATAGCTGATATTTTAATGTTCTAAAACATAAAAAAAGAAAGCCCATACTCTGTCCTTCTGAAAAAAACAATCTGAATCTTATTCAGGATGTCAATAGATTTTTACAGTAATCAAGGACCAACAACAAAAAAAGCTTTTGCACAGGGAAAGAAACCATCAATAAAAAGGAAATGCAACCTACTGAACAGAGAAATATCTGCAAATGACACATCTGATAAAGGGTTAGTATCCAAAATAAGTAAAGAACTCCTACACCAAAAAAACCCCAAACAATTAAAAAACAGGCAGAGGAACTATGTAGACATTTTTTTCAGAGAAGACGTGCAGATGGCCAACAGACATTTAAAAGATGCTCAATATCCCTAGCCATCAGGAAAATGCAAGTCAAAGCCACAAGGATATATCACCTCACATCAGTTGGAAAGGCTAACATTAAAAAACAAAACAAAACAAAACAAAAACCAAACACACAAGAAATAACAAGTGTTAGTGAGGATGAGGAGAAAAAGTAACCCCATGCACTGCTGACAGAAATGTAAATCGATGCAGCCACTGTGGAAAACAGCATGGAGGTTCCCCAAAAAAGTAAAAATAGAAATACCATATAATCCAGTAATTCCATTACTACGTAATTATTTCAAAAAATAAACTCATTAATTCCAAAAGATATACGTGCCCCTATGTTTACTGCAACATTATTTACAATAGCCAAGACATGGAAGCAACTTGAGTGTCCCTGGATAACATGAATACATGAATAGGACGCATACGTATATACGCACATACATATGTATACACACATACACACACAATGAAACATTCACCCATGAAAAGAGAAAGGAAATCTTGCCATTTGTGAAAAGATGGATGGGCCTAGAGAGTATAATGCTAAGTGAAGTATGTCAAAGAGAAAGACAAGTACCATATGATTTCATTTATACATGTACTCTAAAAAACAAAACAAACAAAACCCAGAAATAGACTCAACTACAGGGATTTGCCAAAAGGGTTAGGGGTGGAGGGATAGGTGAAACAGATGAAGGGTATTAAGGGGTATAAACTTCCATTTATAAAATAAGTAAGTCAGGGGGATAAAAATACAGCATAGGAAATACAGCCAACAACATTGTAACAGCTTCGTATGCTGACAGAAGGTCAGAACACTTATCTTGTCGGCACTTCAAAATGTATAGAAATGTTGAATCTCTAAATTGTACACCTGAAGCTAATATTGTATGCCAGTACCCTTCAATTAAAAATAAATTTAAAAAAAATGTTATCACCACCACCACCAACAACAACAACAAAAAAGCAAGGCCCTGAAAAGAGAAGCTAGAACTAGAAACACTGGAATTCTGGAACTTCAACATTCAGAACTAGTCCGTTGAATCAATAGTATAGGCCATTTTGGTTGTATCCAAAAAATATAAAACCAAAGCAAAGAAAACAGAAAACAACAAAAATGTTCTATAGAAAGATTTGTAAAATTTTTATTTTGGGTGTTTTTTTAAATTGGAAGTATAATTAACATACAATGTTATACTAGTTTCAGGTACATGCAGTAATTCAACAATACTGTCCATCACTCAGCGCTCATCACCATAACTGCACTCTTTACCCTCATCTAGTTCACTCATCCCCCTACCCACCACCACTTTGGAAACCACCAGCTTATTCTCTGTATGTAAATTTGTGTTTTTCTCTCTTTTTCTTTGTTTTGTTTCTTGAATTTCAACACTAAAACAAAACAAAACAAAACAAAAAACAAACAAACAAACAAAACCCAGATTGGGTGTTTGATTTTAAGAGTAGGGTATATTCAAGTTGGTCAGGTAGAAAATGTGTGTCCCCCCACCCCGAACACACTGGTATGACTCTTCCTTCACATCTCTGCTCAAATGCCATCTTAAAAGAGAGAACTTCCTCAGTCATCCTGTGCATAACCTCATGTCACAAGTCCTACCCTCCTCATTGTCATGTCATGTCATGATCTAACAAATATTTGACACAGATTGTATTCTAGGGGAGAGAGACCATAAAGAATCACTGTTAAGACAAAAGCCTTTGTTTTATCCACTAACCAGTGCCTGGAATAGTGGCTGAAATCAGTTCTCATCAAGCATTTAAATAAATGAATATGTGAATGACTAAGTGGGTGGAAATAAAAGCCACTTCTGTTATTTGGGACTATAAAATGGCTCAGGTCTTCAGACTGATGTATGCAAATATGGAAATGTAGAGCATAACTTTGAATTTCATTTCCATCAATGCCTGATTACCTACTAATTAAATCTGACAACCTGCAAAGGGAGAAAAATCATTATTAGATCCCAACCTATGGTCTGTAACAACCTAAATGTAACTAATGATACATTTTATTATACATAATAACTTTTAGAGGGGAAAAAATAAATGGCCATACTGTCACTGTAAAAACGTTTCCATGAACTTTGCTCTGTCTTTGAACATAGCCACATAAATGTATAGTTATACTTGATTTATAAATGTAAACTGTAAACATATTTTCAGTTTGGTTTGTAGATATATCATTTTGAATCTTATCATGAATTGTAATTTAAAATTCACTGAGTTGTTGCTTTTTATCACAGATATATTATGTGTATATAATACACAGTGTCCCTTAAAGGGACGAAAATGAGCATTCTTCTCAATGACATCTATGTGCCATATTAAATTCTCAATATAACTAAATAACAATGACATTATCCCCATCTTATAGATGATGAAGCAGTTCACATGTATGCTTGTGGGATACAAGGTCTATCACAGCTATCACAAAAAGTAGTGTCAAATGACAATCCAATCTGATGGACCTGAATCTAGGTAGCCATATACCCAATGGTAAGCCACTATCTGCATCTCTAAGAAATACTAGACTCTTTTAAAAAACCTTTTTACTGATGTGCAGTAGATATAAAAAAATATAAATATCCCAAGTACACAGATGAATTTTCCCAAATTGAACACATGTAAATAGCCCACAGCTAAAGAAAGAATAACATTGGCATCCAGATTCCTCTTGTGCCCCCCTAGACATTATCTCCCTCCCCAAAAGTCATTATGGACCCTGACTTCTAACATCAAGAATGAGCTGCTGACTTTGTATTTTGTATAATTAGAATCCCACGTTATGTTCATGAGATCCATGCATAAGACACTAACAGTAGAGTAGTGCTGTGTGGCCCTATATTTGTGACTACATCACAGCGTATTTAAATAGTCTCATGTTGATGGGCATTGGAAGAGTCTCCAGTGTTTTGGTATTACAAATATTATGCTATCAACACCCTTGTATATATCTCTCAATGTTTTATAAGTTTAAGTACAATAAGTTTTGACCTTTAGATTTATTCCTAAGTGATTTTTTTGGACACTATTATAAATGGAACCATCCTTCAATTTTTATTGTTAGTTGAAATCTGTGGTTTTCTTAATATCGATCTTATGTCAACTGACATTTTATAGTGACCTTATAACTGGTGACCTTGATAAATATGCAGGTTAATTTCAGTACTGCAGGGATTCTTTTGTATTCTCTAGGTTCACATTCATGTCATCTGAAAATAATGATAGTATTATTTCTTTCTAATTCTTATGCATCTTTTTTTTTCATATACCTATAGTATTGGGTAGGACTTTCAATTTTAAACATAGTGATGGTGAGTTTTAGGTTTGTTTTTTTTTTAATATTCTTTACCAACTGAAAGTAATTCCCTTCTAATTTTAGTAAGCCAATAGTTTTAAAATTATAAATAGGGGTTACCTTTTGTCAAATGTGTTTTCTGTAATGTTATTCTTTTAATTGCCTATATAGTAAGAAAAACAAACTAGAAATGCCTGTCTCACTTAACCTATACATACATGAATGCAATCATCTTAAAAAATTAGATTACGGGGTACATTAACATTTTTTTATCTACATTATAGTTCCTTCATCCTACCCTGCTGGCACTGACATTCATTTCTGTGGCGGGAGGAAGCCAGAAGAGAACTTCAGGCCTCCAGGACAAAGAAACAGCAACAGAAGCCAAAGAGAAGGTACTTGGGCTGCTCTACGCATCTTCCCACTCATCTTATGGCCCTGGAGACAATTATTCCGCAACCCAAACAAGCTGAGAGCATGGTTAGATGGGTTTCCTAAGTGTGGATACGATATATACTGTAGGGAAGAGAGTGGGAGCTGACCATGACTTATGTACCTTGCTTGTCTGAATCTTGAGGTAAGAAGCAAGAGGACTACAAAAATCCTGGATTATAGTCATTCTTTTTCTTTTTCTGCTTTTTCTTCTACCTTTTTCTTCTTCCTTTTTGGAATCTTTTATGATTTTTCTTTACCTTCCCACCAATTTTGTATTACCTTCTCTGTTAATTTTTTCTCTCAAATCTCCTTTCTTGCTTTCTAACCCTTAGTCCTTCATTAATGAATCCTTTCCCTGTTCTCTGGCACTGAAGCGAGTGTTTTCTTATTTTTGAACAGGTCTCCAAAATGACCCACTGGAGTGTGTTTAAAAAAATATTAGAACTTACTGTAATTATTTTTACCAAGCAACTAAGAAAACCCACCAACAGCTGGTCTTTTCACTGGATGTATCATTCTTCTGCACACAGTCAGGGGTACTTGGTATTCAGACAAAAGGCTGGGGGCAGCAAGATTCAGGGAGGCAGAGTGGGCCATGGGTTTTGTAAAATTTCACCATACTGGGACATCATAGCAGCTCATGTACCTTTGGTTAAATGGATGTACCAATTGCACTACCTTGTTTTAACCAAGTTAGTAATAATAACTAACAAATCAAAAAGTAGATGAGTACCTTATAATGATTGCTGTAACAACAACAAAAAAGTAGATTTGAAGGTAATACTAATAACACAAGCAAACAAAGATTCAGAGCAATTCTGTTCCCTACAGTATTCCTTCCCCACATCATGATGTTAAAAACAATAACCAGTGGAAAAAAGTCTCTTCAATAAACGGTGTTGGGAAAATTAGACAGCTATGTGTAGAAGAATGAAACTCGACCATTCTCTTACACCATACACAAAGATAAACTCGAAATGGTTAAAAGATCTCAACATGAGGCAGGAATCTATCAAAATCTAGGAGAACATAGGCAATAACATCTCCAACATCGGCCACAGCAACTTCTTTCAAGATATGTCTCTAAAGGCAAAGGAAACAAAAGCAAAAATGAAATTTGGGGACTTCATAAAGATCAAAGGCTTTTGCACAGCAAAGGAAATATTCTACAAAACAAACAGGCAACCCACGGAATGGGAGAAAATATTCCTAAATGACACCACACACAAAGGGCTGATATCCAAGATCATAAAGAACTCCTCAAACTCAACATCCAAAAAACAGATAATCATGTCAAAAAATGGCCATAAGACATGAACAGACACTTCCCTAAAGAAGACATACAAGTGGCTAACAGACACATGAAAAAATGTGTCACTAGCCATCAGGGAGATTCAAATCAAAATCACATTGAGATACCACCTTACACCAGTTAGAATGGCCAAAATCAACAAGACAATAAACAACAAGTGTTGGAGAGGATGTGGAGAAAGGGGAACACTCTTACACTGTTGGTGGAAATGCAAGTTGGGGCAGCCACTTTAGAAAACAGTGTGGAAATTCCTCAAAAAAATTAAAAATAGAGCTACCCTGTGACCCTGCAATTGCACTACTGAGTATTTACCCCAAAGATACAGATGTAGTGAAAAGAAGGGCCATATGTACCCCAATGTTCATAGCAGCAATGGCCACAGTCACCAAAATGTGGAAAGAACCAAGATGCCCTTCAAAAGACAAATGGATAAAGAAGATATGGTCCATATATACAATGGAATAGTACGCCTCCATCAGAAAGGATGATTACCCAACTTTTCTATCAAGATGGATAGGACTGGAGGACATTATGCTGAGTGAAATAAGTCAAGCAGAGAAAGTCAACTACCATACGGTTTCACTTACTTGTGGAGCATAAGGAATATCATGGGGGACATTAGGAGAAGGAAAGGAAAAGTGAATTGGGGTAAATCAGAGGAGGAGACAAAGCATGAGATACTGAGTACTCTGAGAAACAAACTGAGGGTTTTAGAGGGGAGGAGGTGGAGGGTTGGGTGAGCCTGGTGGTGGGTATTATGGAGGGCACGGATTGCATGAAGCACTGGGTGTGGTACATAAAAAATGAATCTTGGAACACTGAAAATATTAAATTAAATTAAATTAAAACTAACAAAAAAGTAAAAAAAATGACAAGCTAATCAGATCTGAAAAGCAGCTTTAAAAATTTAAATTATGACAACTACTATGGTAACAATGAATTTGCTATGTATTTTGTCTTGACATTTTAGCTAGAAATGGCAATCTGTCATAATTAGCAAGAAAATATAAGACTAAGCACCCAAATAGAAAAATAAATCTCTATACTTCATGTGATTCTAGGACCTCTCAACATTTTATGGAACTTAATGATAAATATGCAGAAGCCCCTATGTGGTTTCACACTTTACAATTAAAGTTAGAAAAAGCTCAAACCCCTGGAGCGACACTTTTCTTCTCAGGGTAAAAATGGCTGAAATAACATCCAACTGAAAAAAAAAAAAAAAAAAAAAAAAAAAAAAAAAAAACCAGAACCTGAAATTTAATCTTTATCAATACATATTGTTGGCAATATTTTTGCAGCAAGTATTAGAACAAATTATATATTATGAGAGGTTGGATCACAATATAGCTCTCTCAAATTGATTCCAGTCATACTATTAAGAAATTCTGTTTCTACCAAAAAATAGTCACATAATTACATTTTCTATGAGTCACTAAAGAAAAGATGTACTGGAAATGATATATTCTTGACAGTCAATAATTTAATTACTAGAGAGCTTTTTATTAAAACCTGCATAAGTGAAATCACTTATAGAATATCTATTTCAATATCAATTTTTATAAAATTATTCTCAGGGTAAGGTTAGAAAGATAACTCCATAAGTAAAATTTGTTCTAGCATCATTCACTGGCAAACTGCTGCAGTAGAGGTACTGAATGGCAGAAATACACAATGTATTAGAGGAAAAAATAACAAAATTAAATGAACACCCATACATGACTATATGCATAACAAATATTTATAGAATATGAACTTTGTGCAAGACAACATTCTGACTTCTTTACATTCATTCTCGCGTAACATTTGAAACAATTCCCTATGCTAGATATTGTAATTAAACCTACTGTCACAGGTGAAGCCACTGAGGCAAAAGGGAAGACCTGCCCAAGGTCATAGTGACTTTCAGCTGCATAGCCAGGACTCAAACCCAGGCAAAACACGTTAAGGGTGCCCACTCCCAAAGACTATGCCACTGATGTGGTGAGTTTTGGAAAAGCAAGATCTTGACAATAGACAAATCTTTACAAATATTGTAATGAGAGGCAGAATGATCAGAAAAACACATGGATTCACTTCTTATCTCATGGTTAAAATGTTAGAAGAGCTGCTAAGCTTGAAGATAATTTATGCAGTTTATTTTTCTTTACAAAAAGGTAGTTGCTAAGATTCTGTGATAACAAAAAAGCTGTCAGGATGCTATCCAGCAGGTGCTAACACACACCGCACGCTCTATTCCTTAACACACATTTCACCAACTTGAGGAAGTTGAAACATTAAGTGAAAACATGAACAACTATGGAGAGAATTTTTACAATAGATTTTTGACAATGTTTCCAGGATCGTCTGACTGGGTGGCTAAAAGTACTATAGTAAGACTGTTCCTTAAAAATCTCAAATCTAGGGGGAGGAGTCAAGATGGCGGAAAAGTAGCAGGCTGAGACTACATCAGGTAGCAGGAGATCAGCTCGATAGCTTATCTAAACATTGCAAACACCTACAAATCAAACAGGAGATCGAAGAGAAGAAGAACAGCAATTCTAGAAACAGAAAATCAACCACTTTCTGAAAGGTAGGACTGGCGGAGAAGTGAATCTAAAACGACGGGAAGATAGACCGCGGGGGGAGGGGCCGGCTCCCGGCAAGCGGCGGAGGAACGGAGCACAAAATCAGGACTTTTCAAAGTCTGTTCCACTGAGGGACATTGCTCTAGAGACTAAACCGGGGTGAAGCCCACGTGGGGTCAGCGTGGCCCCAGGTCCCACAGGGTCACAGAAGGATAGGGGGTGTCAGAGTGTGGCAGAGCTCGCAGGTATTAGAACGGAGAAGCCGGCTACAGAGACAGAGCTGAGGAGTGAGCTCTCAGCTCAGGGTTACCTTGAACCGGTGGCAGGCTGGGTGAGCTTGGAGCATGGCCAGAGGCCGGGGATACGGGAGTAATTGGGTGCTGTTCTCTGGGGGCGCACTGAGGAGTGGGGCCCCGGGCTCTTGGCTCCTCCGGGCCGGAGACTGGAAGGATGCCATTTTCATTCCCGTCCTCTGGAACTCTACGGAAAGCATTCAGCGAACAAAAGCTCCCAAAAGCGAACCCGAGCAGATTACTTAGTCCAGCCCCGGTAAGGGCGGAGCAATTCCGCCTCGAGCAAAGACACGTGAGAGTCACTACAACAGGACCCTCCCCCAGAAGATTAACAAAATATCCAGGCAGGATGAAGTACATCTGCCAAGGAAAGCAGGTTCAATACCCAGGACAGCAGTGGAATTCAAGAGGAAGAGAAAGCAAAACACGGAACTCATGGCTTTCTCCCACTGATTTTTTAGTCTTGTGGTTAATTTAATTTTTTTTCTATTTTTTCTTTCTTCTTCTGCGAAATTTTCTTAAACTTTGACCCTGTTCTTTTTGAATGTTTTTTTAATTTTTTTCTTTAACATTGTACAATTCTTTTTTTTAAAGATTTTATTTATTTATTTGATAGGGAGAGATCACAAGTAGATAGAGAGGCAGGCAGAGAAAGAGAGGGATGCAGGCTCCCTGCTGAGCAGAGAGCCCGATGCAGGACTCAATCCCAGGACCCCGAGATCATGACCTGAGCCGAAGGCAGCGGCTTAACCCACTGAGCCACCCAGGCGCCCCTTTTTGAATGTTTTTTAACTAGTTTACCTAATACATATATTTTTTTCTTTCTTTTTTATATTTTTTCTTTATTTGTTTTCCTTTTTTAATTTAATATTTTTTTTTCTGAACCTCTTTTTATCCCCTTTCTCCCCACCACAATTTGGGGTCTCTTCTCATTTGGTTAAAGCACATTTCTCTGGGGTCTTTGCCACACTTTTAGTATTTTACTCGCTCCTTCATATACTCTTTTCTGGACAAAATGACAAGGCGGAAAAATTCACCACAAACAAAAGAACAAGAGGCAGTACTGAAGGTTAGGGACCTAATCAATACAGACACTGGTAATATGTCAGATCTAGAGTTCAGAATGACGATTCTCAAGGTTCTAGCCAGGCTTGAAAAAGGCATGGAAGATATTAGAGAAACCCTCTATGAAGATATAAAAGCCCTTTCTGGAGAAAAAAAGAACTAAAATCTACCAAGTTGAAATCAAAAAAGGTATTGATGAGGTGCAATTAAAAATGGAGGCTCTCACTGCTAGGATAAATGAGGCAGAAGAAAGAATTAGTGATATAGAAGACCAAATGACAGAGAATAAAGAAGCTGAGCAAAAGAGAAACAAACACAGCCCGGGAAAAGAAGTCTGTAACATACAATGGTAAAAATATTAGATTGGCAGCAGACTTATCCACAGAGACCTGGCAGGCCAGAAAGAGCTGGATGATATTTTCAGAGCACTAAACGAGAAAAACATGCAGCCAAGAATACTTTATCCAGCTAGGCTATCAGTGAAAATAGAAGGAGAGATTAAAAGCTTCCAGGACAAACAAAAACTGAAAGAATTTGCAAATACCAAACAAGCTCTACAGGAAAGATTGAAAGGGGTCCTCTAAGCAAAGAGAAAGCCTAAAAGTACTAGATCAGAAAGGTACAGAGACAATATACAGTAACAGTCACCTTACAGGCTAATAATGGCACTAAATTCATAGCTCTCAATAGTTACCCTGAATGTTAATGGGCTAAATGCCCCAATCAAAAGACACAGGGTATCACAATGGATTAAAAAAAAAACAAAACATCAGTATGTTGAGTACAAGAAACTCATTTTAGACGGGAATACACCTGCAGA
Source organism: Meles meles (assembly GCF_922984935.1). Classification (NCBI taxonomy): domain Eukaryota; kingdom Metazoa; phylum Chordata; class Mammalia; order Carnivora; family Mustelidae; genus Meles; species Meles meles. The sequence goes on along the minus strand of NC_060069.1, from coordinate 28,650,043 downwards.
TTTAAGGTGAGGGGGTGGAAAATAATGTACTATGCTAATGGGCATCAGAAGAAAGCTGGGGTGGCAATCCTTATATCAGATCAATTAGATTTAAGCCAAAGACTATAATAAGAGAGGAGGAAGGACACTATATCATACTCAAAGGGTCTGTCCAACAAGAAGATCTAACCATTTTAAATATCTATGCCCCTAATGTGGGAGCAGCCTACTATATAAACCAATTAATAACAAATATCAAAGAAACACATCAATAATAATACAATAATAGTAGGGGACTTTAACACTTCCCTCACTAAAGTGGACACATCATCCAAGGAAAAGATCAACCAGGAAATAAAGGCCTTAAATGACACACTGGACCAGATGGACATCACAGATCTATTCAGAACATTTCATCCCAAAGCAACAGAATACACATTCTTCTCTAGTGCACATGGAACATTCTCCAGAGTAGATCACATCCTGGGTCACAAATCAGGTCTCAACCGGTATCAAAAGATTGGGATCATGCCCTGTATACTTTCAGACCACAATGCTCTGAAGCTAGAACTCAATCACAAGAGGAAAGCTAGAAAGAACCCAAATACATGGAGACTAAACAGCATCCTTCTAAAGAATGAATGGGTCAACCAGGAAATTAAAGAAGAATGGAAAAAATTCATGGAAACAAAGGATAATGAAAACACGACGGTTCAAAATCTGTGGGACACAGCAAAGGCAGTCCTGACAGGAAAATATATAGCGGTACAAGCCTTTCTCAAGAAACAAGAAAGGACTCAAGTACACGACCTAACCCTACCCGTAAAGGAGCTGGAGAAAGAACAAGAAAGAAACCCTAAACCCAGCAAGAGAAGAGAAAACATAAACATCACAGCAGAAAGCAATGAAATAGAAACCAAAAAAACAATAGAACAAATCAACAAAACTAGAAGCTGGTTCTTTGAAAGAATTAATAAGATTGATAAACCGTGGGCCAGACTCATCAAAAAGAAAAGAGAAAGAACCCAAATAAATAAAATCATGAATGAAAGAGGAGAAATCACAACTAACACCAAAGAAATACAGACAATTATAAGAACACGCTATGAGCTACTCTACGCCAACAAATTTGACAATCTGGAAGAAATGGATGCATTCCTAGACACATATAAACTACCACAACTGAACCAGGAAGAAACAGAAAACCTGAACAGGCCCATAACCAGTAAGGAGACTGAAAGGGTCATCAAAAATCTCCAAACAGTACCACGCTGTCTTGGTGATCACAGCTTTGTAGTAAAGCTTGAAATCGGGTAACGTGATGCCACCAGTTTTGTTTTTGTTTTTCAACATTTCCTTAGCAATTCGGGGTCTCTTCTGATTCCATACAAATTTTAGGATTATTTGCTCCAGCTCTTTGAAAAATTCTGGTGGAATTTTGATCGGAATGGCATTAAAAGTATAGATTGCTCTAGGCAGTATAGACATTTTAACAATGTTTATTCTTCCAATCCAAGAGCATGGAACAGTCTTCCATCTTTTTGTGTCTTCTTCAATTTCTTTCATGAGTGTTCTGTAGTTCCTTGAGTACAGGTCCTTTACCTCTTTGGTTAGGTTTATTCCCAGGTATCTTATGGTTCTTGGTGCTATAGTAAATGGAATCGATTCTCTAATTTCCCTTTCTGTATTTTCATTGTTAGTGTATAAGAGAGCCACTGATTTCTATACATTGACTTTGTATCCTGCCACGTTACTGAATTGCTGTATGAGTTCTAGTAGTTTGGGGGTGGAGTCTTTGGGGTTTTCCATATAAAGAATCATGTCATCTGCGAAGAGAGAGAGTTTGACTTCTTCCTTGCCAATTTGGATACCTTTTATTACAGACACATAGACCAGTGGAATAGAGTGGAGAGCCCAGATATGGACGCTCAACTCTATGGTGAAATAATCTTCGACAAAACAGGAAAAAATATTCAATGGAAAAAAGACAGTCTCTTCAATAAATGGTGCTGGGAAAACTGGACAGCGATATGTAGAAGAATGAAACTTAACCAATCTCTTATACCGTACACAAAGATAAACTCGAAATGGATAAAAGACCTCAACGTGAGACAGGAATCTATCAGAATCCTAGAGGAGAACATAGGCAGTAACCTCTTCGATATCAGCGACAGCAACTTCTTTCAAGATATGTCTCCAAAGGCCAAGGAAACAAAAGCAAAAATGAACTTTTGGGACTTCATCAAGGTCAAAAGTTTCTGCACAGCAAAGGAAACAGTCAACAAAACAAAAAGGCAACCCACGGAATGGGAGAAGATATTTGCAAATGACAGTACAGACAAAAGGTTGATATCCAGGATCTACAAAGAACTTCTCAAACTCAACACACACAAAACAGATAATCATATCCAAAAATGGGCAGAAGATATGAACAGACACTTCTCCAATGAAGACATACAAATGGCTATCAGACACATGAAAAAATGTTCATCATCACTAGCCATCAGGGAGATTCAAATTAAAACCACATTGAGATACCACCCAACACCAGTTAGAATGGCCAAAATTAGCAAGACAGGAAACAACGTGTGTTGGAGAGGATGTGGAGAAAGGGGAACCCTCTTACACTGTGGGTGGGAATGCAAGTTAGTGCAGCCACTTTGGAGAACAGTGTGGAGACTCCTGAAGAAATTAAGAATAGAGCTTCCCTATGACCCTGCAATTGCACTGCTGGGTATTTACCCCAAAGATACAGATGTAGTGAAAAGAAGGGCCATCTGTACCCCAATGTTTATGGCAGCAATGGCTACGGTCGCCAAACTGTGGAAAGAACCAAGATGCCCTTCAACAGATGAATGGATAAGGAAGATGTGGTACATATACACAATGGAGTATTATGCCTCCATCAGAAAGGATGAATACCCAACTTTTGTAGCAACATGGACGGGACTGGAAGAAATTATGCTGAGCGAAATAAGTCAGGCAGAGAGAGTCAAGTATCATATGGTCTCACTTATTTGTGCAGCATAACAAAGAACATGGAGGACATGGGGAGATGGAGAGGAGAGGGAATTGAGGGAAACTGGAAGGGGAGAATAGCCATGAGAGACTATGGACTCTGAAAAAACAACCAGAGGGTTTGGAAGGGGGGGGTGGGAGGTTGAGGAACCAGGTGGTGGGTAATAGGGAGGGCACGTACTGCATGGAGCACTGGGTGTGATGCCAAAACAATGAACACTGTTATGCTGTAAATAAACAAATGAACAAAAAAAAATCTCCAAACAAAAAAAAGCCCAAGGCCAGATGGCTTCCCAGGGGAATTCTACCAAACAGTTAAAGAAGAACTAATTCCTATTCTCCTGAAACTGTTCCAAAATATAGAAATGGAAGGAAAACTTCCAAGCTCATTTTATGAGGCCAGCATCACCTTGATCCCCAAACCAGACAAGGATCCCATCAAAAAAGAGAACTACAGAACAATATCCTTACTGAACACAGATGTGAAAATTCTCACCAAAATACTAGCCAATAGGATTCAACAGTACATCAGAGGGATTATTCACCATGACCAAGTGGGACTTATTCCAGGGCTGCAAGTTTGGTTCAACAGCCGCAAATCCATCAGTGTGATACAACACATTAATAAAAGAAAGAACAAGAACCATATGATACTCTCAGTAGATGCTGAAAAAGCATGTGACAAAGTACAGCATCCCTTCCTGATCAAAGCTCTTCAAAGTGTAGGGATAGAGGGCACATACCTCAATATTATCAAAGCCATCTATGAAAAACCCACTGCAAATATCATTCTCAATGGAGAAAAACTGAACGTTTTTCTGCTAAGGTCAGGAACACGGCAGGGATGTCCGTTATCACCACTGCTATTCAACATAGTACTAGAAGTCCTAGCCTCAGCAATCAGACAACAAAAAGAAATTCGAGGCATCCAAATCGGCAAAGAAGAAGTAATACTATCACTCTTTCCAGATGATATGATACTATATGTGGAAAACCCAAAAGACTCCACTCCAAAACTGCTAGAACTTGTACAGGAATTCAGTAAAGTGTCAGGATATAAAATCAATGCACAGAAATCGGTTGCATTTCTCTACACCAACAAGAAGACAGAAGAGAAATTAAGGAGTCAATCCCATTTACAATTGCACCCAAAACTATAAGATACCTAGGAATAAACCTAAACAAAGAGGCTAAGAATCTATATGCAGAAAACTATAAAGTACTCATGAAAGAAATTGAGGAAGACACAAAGAAATCGAAAATGTTCCATGCTCCTGGATTGGAAGAATAAATATTGTAAAAATGTCTATGCTACCTAAAGCAATCTACACATTTAATGCAATCCCTATCAAAATCCCACCCATTTTTTTCAAAGAAATGGAACAATAATCCTAAAATTTATATGGAACCAGAAAAGACCTCGAATAGCCAAAGGAATGTTGAAAAAGAAAGCCAAAGTTGGTGGCATCACAATTCCGGACTTCAAGTTCGATTACAAAGCTGTCATCATCAAGACAGCATGGTACTGGCACAAAAACAGACACATAGATCAATGGAACAGAATAGAGAGCCCAGAAATAGACTCTCAACTCTATGGTCAACGAATCTTCGACAAAGCAGGAAAGAATGTTCAAAGGAAAAAAGACAGCCTCTTCAATAAATGGTGCTGGGAAAATTGGACAGCCACATGCAGAAAAATGAAATTGGACCACTTCCTTACACCACACACGAAAATAGACTCAAAATGGATGAAGGACCTCAATGTGAGAAAGGAATCCATCAAAATCCTTGAGGAGAATGCAGGCAGCAACCTCTTTGACCTCAGCCACAGCAACATCTTCTTAGGAACATCACCAAAGGCAAGGAAAGCAAGGGCAAAAATGAACTATTGGGATTTCGTCAAGATCAAAAGCTTTTGCACAGCAAAGGAAACAGTTAACAAAACCAAAAGACAACTGACAGAATGGGAGAAGATATTTGCAAACGACATACCAGATAAAGGGCTAGTATCCAAAATCTATAAGGAATTTAGCAAACTCAACACCCAAAGAACAAACAATCCAATCGAGAAATAGGCAGAACATTTCTGCAAAGAAGACCTCCAGATGGCCAACAGACACATGAAAAAGTGCTCCACGTCACTTGGCATCAGGGAAATACAAATCAAAACCACAATCAGATATCAGCTCACACCAGCCAGAATGGCTAAAATTAACAAGTCAGGAAATGACAGGTGCTGGCAAGGATGCGGAGAAAGGGGAACCCTCCTACACTCTGGTGGGAATGCAAGCTGGTGCAACCACTCTGGAAAACAGCATGGAGGTTCCTCAAAATGTTGAAAATAGAACTACCCTATGACCCAGCAATTGCACTACTGGGTATTTACCCTAAAGATACAAACGCAGTGATCCGAAGGGGCACGTGTACCCCAATGTTTATAGCAGCAATGTCTACAATAGCCAAACTATGGAAAGAACCTAGATGTCCATCAACAGATGAATGGATAAAGAAGAAGTGGTATATATACACAATGGAATACTATGCAGCCATCAAAAGAAATGAAATCTTGCCATTTGCGACGACGTGGATGGAACTAGAGCATATCATGCTTAGTGAAATAAGTCAATCGGAGAAAGACAACTATCATATGATCTCCCTGATATGAGGAAGTGGAGATGCAACATGGGGGGTTAGGGGGATAGGAGAAGAATAAATGAAACGAGATGGGATTGGGAGGGAGACAAACCATAAGTGACTCTTAATCTCACAAAACAAACTCAAGGTTGCTGGGGGGAGGGGGGTTAGGAGTGGAGTCATGGACATTGGGGATGGTATGTGCTATGGTGAGTGCTGTGAAGGGTGTAAACCTGGCAATTCACAGACCTGTACCCCTGGGGATAAAAATACATTATATGTTTATAAAAAATAAGAAATAAATAAAAAATTTTTTTAAAAATCTCAAATCTATACCATAAGGAAAATCAGACAAAAAGAAAAAGCCTTTAATTACACAGTGTAGGAGATTAAAGATAGAATGAGCCATGGCCATTATATCATACTATACACAAAAATTAATTTGTGATGTTTCATGGATCTACATATGAAAGGTAAATGATAAAAAAAAGCATAGGAGGATATCTTCGAGACTTTGGCAAAATTTCTTAAGCAAGGAACGTTAACTATAAAAAATAAAAGATTTCATTAAATTAGTAACATCTACTCATGAAGTTTGCAGTTGAGAAGTATATAAAGAACACTACAGAACTGAAAACAATACATATCTAACGAAGGAATCTTATCTAGAATACATAAAGAATCCTATAAATTAATTAGATACCCAAAAAGCCAATTTTAGAAATGAGTGAAAGATATGCACAGGCACAAAAGAGGATATCAAAATGGCCAACCAACTTATGAAAATGTTCCATATTAAGAACATAGTAAGATACTACTTACAAACCAACAGAAAGATTAAAATTAAGAAGATGAATACCAAATACATAGAGCAACTGTAATTCTCTTAGATAGGTAGTTGGTATGCAAATCAAATCAGCAGAACACTTTAGAAAACTGTTTAGCAAAATCTCTGAAGACTGGGGAGCCTGGGGCACTCAGTTGTTAATCACCTGCCTTCGGCTCTGGTCACCATCCCAGGGTCCTGGGATTGAGCCCCGCATGGGGCTCCCTGCTCAGCAGGAAGCCTTCTTCTCCCTCTCCCACTCCCCTTGCTTGTGTCCCCTCTCTCACTGTGTCTGTCTCTGTCAAATAAATAAAATCTTTAAAAAAAAAAATCTCTGAAGACTAATATATACATCTCCCCTAAGTCTTAGCAGTCCCACTTGTAAGTGTGTGTGTGTGTGTGTGTGTGTGTGTGTGTGTGTGCACGCACATGCATGTGTGTGTGGTTCTGTATGTATCCAAAACAAATGAGGGGATATGGCCACAAAAACATTTGTACAAGAATATTAACAGCAACACTATTCATAATAGCCACAAAGTATGGGATGCCTGGGGGCTTAGTCAGGTAGGTCATAATCCTAAGGTCCTGGGATGGAGCCCTGCATCAGGCTCCCTGCTCAGTGGGGAGTCTGCTTCTCCCTCTGCCTGCCGCTCTCCCCTGCTTGTGCTCACCCATGCTTTGTCTCTCCCTTCCTGACAAATAAATAAATAAAATCTTAAAAAAAAAATAACTAGCCATTAAGTGAATACAAGCCAAATGCTCATCAGTAGGAAAAGAGAAACTGCAATATAGTCATACAGTGGGATAGTATATGGCAATTTTTTAAATTAAAAAACTTATAAAAAGGAACAATGCAGATTACTTTCACAGAAATTATGCTATGAAAGTAGCCAGACACAAAAGTGGATCTATTTTGTATTTCTTTTATATGAAGTTCAAGAACAGACAAACTAATCAATAGTTCTAGAAATCAGAATACTGATTAGCTCTGGGTAAAGCATGGACTGGAAATGATTTTGAAGGAACTTTCTGTTGTAGTAAAAATGTTCTTACTCTGGATTTAGATATTGGTTTTACATATGTTTTACATATTTTCATACATATGTTCATACATATGTAAAAATTCATTAAGTTGTATGCTTAAAATTAGTCTACTTTATTACTGCCTGTTAAAGCTCAATAAAAAGTAAATAAAATATGACTAAAAATTTTTAAAGCTATTTTCGCACCCATTTAAATGTTTTCCAAGGAAATCTCAGTAGGTCTTGAATCTATATAAGAATGCAAAATGTTTCAATTAGTTTGTAAGAATAGGCAATGTTCTGGGAAAATGATATTTTGCTAACTAAATTATTAACAAATCTTTGCATAACTGGTTTATGGTCTTGAAAATAAGTATAATTTAGGAAGCAGAGTCAATGGTGCACATTCTCCACACACATCTATGCACTGTTATGAGACTCATTTTTCAGCTATAACAATCATTAAAACAAAGTATCAAAATTAACTAAACCAGAAGGAAATAAAAAGACAGGCCACAGAGTGGGAACAAATATTTACAAAACACATATCTGAAAAAGGACCTGTAGCCAAAATATACAAAGAATCCTTAAAGCTCAACAGAAAACAATCCAATTAAAAAAGAGGCATCTCTGTACCTTCATCAAAGAAGATACAGAGATGGCAAATAAACATATGAAAAGATGCCCCACATCACATCGGGTTAGGGAACTGCAAATCACATGAGATACCATCATAAACTTAATAGAATGATAGGAACTCAACACACGGGCACCGAATCCTGGTAAGGATGTGGGGCAACAAGAACTCTCGTTCACTGCGGGGAGGAATGCAAAATGGCACAGCCACTTTGGAAGACAGTTTGGCACTTTCTTATAAAACTAAACGTAGGCTTGCCATATAGTCCAGTGACTGTGCCCTTTGGAATTAATTCATATGAGCTAAAAAACTTCAGTCCACACAGAAATCTGCACAGACAGGTTTATAGCAGCTTTATTCATAATTTAAAACTTGGAAGCAACCAAGATGTCTTTCAATTAGATACACAAACTGTGACAGCTGATGGAATAAATATGGTATATACAATGGAATATTATTCAGCAATAAAAAGAAATGAGCCATCAAGCCACAAAAAGACACAGAGAAACGTCTTAAATGTATACTGTGGATAAAAGAAGCCAGTATGAAAAGGGTACAAACTGTATGATTCCAAATATATGACAAAGGTAAAACTACAGAGACATTGAAAAAATCAGGGGTTTCGAGTGGGACGGAAAGAAGGATGATTACATGGAGCACAGGAGATTTGGGGGACAGTGGAACCATTCTATATGACACCGCAATGGAGGATACAGGACAACGTGCACTTGGCAAAACCCATTGAACTATGCAATACAAAGAGTGACCCGTAAACTAAACTATGACTTCTATATGATATTATGTATCAATATCGGTTCACCACTTATAACAAATATAAACATTAGTAAGTTACAAGAGGGGAATCTGTGCAGGGGGTTAGAGGAAGGGGAAGAGACAGGGGACATCTTTCTAATTCCTGTTCAACTTTTCTATAGACCTAAAACTGCTTTTTAAAAAAAAATATTTATTTAAGAAAGAGAGAGAGAGAAAGCATAAGTGGAGGGGCTGAGGGAGAGGAAGAAAGAATCTCAAGCCGACTTTGCACAGAGTACGGAGCCCAGTGCAGGCCTTGATCTCAGGACTCAGATTACAGCCTGAGCCAAAACCAAGAATCCAATGCTTAACCAACTGTGCCACATGGATGCCCCCTAAAACAGCTCCTTAAAAAAAAATCTAGGGAGAGGGTGGTGGGTTCTGGACACTGGGGAGGGTGTGTGATATGGTGAGTGCTATGAACTGTGTAAACCTGGCAATTCACAGACCTGTAACCCTGGGGCTAATAATACATTATATGTTTATTAAAAAATTTAAAAATTTTAAAAAATCTATCAGAGCCAATGAAAGACAAAAAAAAAAAAAATCTACTCATTAAGAAAAAATAAACCAGGGGCGCCTGGATGGCTCAGTGGTTAAGCTGCTGCCTTTGGCTCAGGTCATGATCTCAGGGTCCTGGGATCGAGTCCCGCATCGGGCTCTCTGCTCAGCAGTGAGCCTGCTTCCCTCTCTCTCTCTCTGCCTGCTTCTCTGTCTACTTGTGATCTCTCTCTGTCAAACAAATAAATAAAAATCTTTAAAAAAAAAAAAAGAAAAAATAAACCAAACCAAATCTGCAAACTGCTCTCTCATAAAATGCTAAATCTTATTTTAAAAAATAATGAAACATATCTGATTAAAAACTAAAATGTATTTCATACAATTAAAATAAAATTAATTTTAAAAAAAACATTTATTTCATTTGTGTCTCATCATAAAGGGAGTCACAGAGCCCCTACCTCCCCCCTGCCCCCACAAGGACAAACAAAACACTGCTATAGATCCAGCCTCTGCTTTAGGGAGGAGACAGAGATGGATGTTGAACAGACTATAAATAGACTTGCAATCAGGCTATCTTCAACCAGAAAGAATTAGATGAGAATTAGACACATTTAACTGGGAAGTTCACTTTTGGGATAAAAGTTCAAGGGTTTTTTTTTTTTTTTTTTTAAGACTTAATTGGTTCTTTATTAGGAAAATATTTTCAGCGAGTTGGTATAATATTTCTTCATTGAATAATCTAAAATGGAGAAAGCTGACAATCCACAAATGGTGAATAATTTCCCAGTGTGGGAGAATTAGCAAAGAGATATTTTAATTATTATTTTAACATAAGCAACTTATTATTTAGCTTTAAAATATTGTGTTACAAATATCTCACTCTAATTGCACCTAATGAACTAATTTATTTAGACTCAATGCAAGTTTTCTATTTTCTGCCTTGGGAAGATAAGATTCACAAACTGGACAATTACAAAATAGGAGGGTATTCAAAGGTAAAAGGTAGCTAAACAGATGAATGTCCACTACACTCTACACCTGGCAGTTGGAAATGTGAGTTCAAGGTTTTTTGTTTGGTTGTTTAATTTGGGTTCTGCTATGCAGTTGAGATGAGGCTTGTGAAAGGTTTTCATTTATACATACATACATTTTTGGCCCTCAGCGATATATGATCTAACAACACATATCAGACACGTCACATTTAAAGGAAAATAACCCACAAAGTCAAAATCAGGTTTCTATTTCCATGCTGTCATTCTGATAGCCCTTCTGTGGGCTCCCAGATTTGGTGGCTGGTTTACCTCAAGACACATCCCCTTGCCTGGTAGAGAAACAGACTCAGAGGCAAATCCCATTAACAGTGTTCAGTGCTAGATGGCTGGGTCTTTGAGAAACAAATGCCTTTTGGGATCCCACTTCCTATAACTGTTGTGGTTGCTATTATTATTATTATTATAGGAACTGTTGTCATCTCATGGACTCACAAGTACATACCATATGTAATTATCTTTAATTACCTAATTTTCCCAGTTCATTTGTTCATTCATTCATTCAATAAGTATTTATTGAGCAAAAATGATATGCCTGATATTATACCGAAAAATCTAGATGAGTGGGGAGGAGTCAAGATGGCAGAGAAGTAGTAGGCTGAGACTACATCAGGTAGCAGGAGATCAGCTCGATAGCTTATCTAAACATTGCAAACACCTACAAATCCAACGGGAGATAGAAGAGAAGAAGAACAGCAACTCTAGAAACAGAAAATCACCACTTTCTGAAAGGTAGGACTGGCAGAGAAGTGAATCTAAAACGACCGGAAGATAGACCACGGGGGGAGGGGCCGGCTCCCGGCAAGCGGCGGAGCAATGGAGCACAAAATCAGGACTTTTAAAAGTCTGTTCCACTGAGGGACATTGCTCCAGAGACTAAACCGGGGTGAAGCCCACGTGGGGTCAGCGTGGCCCCAGGTCCCACAGGGTCACAGAAGGATCGGGGGTGTCAGAGTGTCACAGAGTTTGCAGGTATTAGAACGGGTAAGCTGGCTACAGAGACAGAGCCGAGAAGTGAGCTCTCAGCTCGGGGTTACCTTGAACTGGTCGCACGCTGGGTGAGCTCGGAGCACGGCCGGAGGCCAGGGACACGAGAGTGATTGGGCGCTGTTCTCTGGGGGCGCACTGAGGAGTGGGGCCCTGGGCTCTCATCTCCTCCGGGCCGGAAACTGGGAGGCCGCCATTTTCATTCCCATCCTCCGGAACTCTATGGAAAACATTCAGAGAACAAAAGCTCCCGAAAGGTAACCTAGGGGATAACTTAGCCTGGCCCCTGGTAAGAGCAGTGCAATTCCACCTCAGGCAAAGACACTTGAGAATCACTACAACATGCCCCTCCCCAGAAGGTCACCAAGAAATCCAGCCAGGACTAAGTTCATCTACCAAGGAGAGCAGGCTCAATACAAGGACAGCAGCGGAATTCCAGAGGAGGACAAAGCACAGCACAGAACTCATGGCATTCTCCCCATGATTCTTTAGCCTTGCAGTTAATTTAATTTTTTTTTCTTCTTCTGCTAATTTTTTTAAACTTTGACCCTTTTCTTTTTTAACGTTTTTTAACTACTTTATCTAATATATATATTTTTCTTTTTTATATTTTTTCTTTATTTTCTTTTTTAAATTTTTTCTTTTTTTTTCATGAACCTTTTTTTATCACCGTTCTCCCCCCCCCCCACCGCCCACGATTTGGGGTCTCTTCTGATTTGGTTAAAGCACATTTTCCTGGGGTCTTTCCAACCCTTTTAGTATTTTATTTGCTCCTTCATATACTCTTTTTTGGACAAAATGACAAGGCAGAAAAATTCACCACAAAAAAAAAAGAACAAGAGGCAGTACCGAAGGCTAGGGACCTAATCAATACAGACATTGGTAATATGTCAGATCTACAGTTCAGAATGACGATACTCAAGGTTCTAGCCGGGCTCAAAAAAGGCATGGAAGATATTAGAGAAACCCTCTCTGGAGATATAAAGGCCCTTTCCGGAGAAATAAAAGAACTAAAATCTACCAAGTTGAAATCAAAAAAGCTATTAATGAGGTGCAATCAAAAATGGAGGCTCTCACTGCTAGGATAAATGAGGCAGAAGAAAGAATTAGTGATAAAGAAGACCAAATGGCAGAGAATAAAGAAGTTGAGCAAAAAAGGGACAAATGGCTACTGGACCATGAGGGGAGAATTTGAGAGATAAGTGACATAAGAAAAAACAACATTAGAATAATTGGGATTCGAAAAGAAGAAGAGAGAAAAGGGGAGCAGAAGTTATATTGGAGAGAATTATTGGAGAGAATTTCCCTAATATGGAAAAGGGAACAAGCATCAAAGTCCAGGAGGTGCAGAGAACCCCCCTCAAAATCAACAAGAATAGGTCCACACACTATCTCCTAATAGTAAAATTTACAAGTCTTAGTGACAAAGAGAAAATCCGGAAAGCAGCCCAGGAAAAGAAATCTGTAACATACAATGGTAAAAATATTAGAGTGGCAGCAGACTTATCCACAGAGACCTGGCAGGCCAGAAAGAGCTGGCATGATATATTCAGAGGACTAAACGAGAAAAACATGCAACCAAGAATACTATATCCAGCTAGGCTATCAGTGAAAATAGAAGGAGAGATAAAAAAGTTTCCAGGACAAAGAAAAACTGAAAGAATTTGCAAACATCAAACCAGCTCTACAGGAAATATTGAAAGGGGTCCTCTAAGCAAAGAGAAAGCCTAAAAGTAGTAGATCAGAAAGGAACAGAGACAATATACAGTAACAGTCCCCTTACAGGCAATACAATGGCACTAAATTCATATCTCTCAATAGTTACCCTGAATGTTAATGGGCTAAATGCCCCAATCAAAAGACACAGGGTATCACATTGGATAAAAAACAAAACCCATCTATATGTGGCCTACAAGAAACTCATTTTAGACGCGAAGACACCTCCAAATTTAAAGTGAGGGGGTGGAAAACAATGTACCATGCTAATGGGCATCAGAAGAAAACTGGGGTGGCAATCCTTATATCAGATCAATTAGATTTAAAACCAAAAATTATAATAAGAGAGGAGGAAGGACACTATATCATACTCAAAGGGTCTGTCTAACAAGAAGATCTAATAATTTTAAATATCTATGCCCCTAATGTGGGAGCAGCCTACTATATAAACCAATTAATAACAAATATCAAAGAAACACATCAATAATAATACAATAATAGTAGGGGACTTTAACACTCCCCTCACTAAAGTGGACACATCATCCAAGGAAAAGATCAACCAGGAAATAAAGGCCTTAAATGACACACTGGACCAGATGGACATCACAGATCTATTCAGAACATTTCATCCCAAAGCAACAGAATACACATTCTTCTCTAGTGCACATGGAACATTCTCCAGAGTAGATCACATCCTGGGTCACAAATCAGGTCTCAACCGGTATCAAAAGATTGGGATCATGCCCTGTATACTTTCAGACCACAATGCTCTGAAGCTAGAACTCAATCACAAGAGGAAAGCTGGAAAGAACCCAAATACATGGAGACTAAACAGCATCCTTCTAAAGAATGAATGGGTCAACCAGGAAATTAAAGAAGAATTGAAAAAAATAATGGAAACAAATGATAATGAAAACACAACGGTTCAAAATCTGTGGGACACAGCAAAGGCAGTCCTGACAGGAAAATATATAGCGGTACAAGCCTTTCTCAAGAAACAAGAAAGGACTCAAGTACACGACCTAACCCTACCCATAAAGGAGCTGGAGAAAGAACAAGAAAGAAACCCTAAACCCAGCAAGAGAAGAGAAAACATAAACATCACAGCAGAAATCAATGAAATAGAAACCAAAAAAACAATACAACAAATCAACAAAACTAGAAGCTGGTTCCTTGAAAGAATTAATAAGATTGATAAACCCCTGGCCAGACTCATCAAAAAGAAAAGAGAAAGGACCCAAATCAATAAAATCATGAATGAAAGAGGAGAGATCACAACTAACACCAAAGAAATACAGACAATTATAAGAACATACTATGAGCAACTCTACGCCAATAAATTTGACAATCTGGAAGAAATGAATGCATTCCTAGAGACATATGAACTACCACAACTGAACCAGGAAGAAATAGAAAACCTGAACAGGCCCATAACCAGTAAGGAGATTGAAACAGTCATCAAAAATCTCCAAACAAAAAAAAGCCCAGGGCCAGACGGCTTCCCAGGGGAATTCTACCAAACATTTAAAGAAGAACTAATTCCTATTCTCCTGAAACTGTTCCAAAATATAGAAATGGAAGGAAAACTTCCAAGCTCATTTTATGAGGCCAGCATCACCTTGATCCCCAAACCAGACAAGGATCCCATCAAAAAAGAGAACTACAGACCAATATCCTTGATGAACACAGATGCAAAAATTCTCACCAAAATACTAGCCAATAGGATTCAACAGTACATTAAAAGGATTATTCACCACGACCAAGTGGCATTTATTCCAGGGCTGCAAGGTTGGTTCAACATCCGCAAATCAATCAATGTGATAGAACACATTAATAAAAGAAAGAACAAGAACCACATGATACTCTCAATAGATGCGGAAAAAGCATGTGACAAAGTACAGCATCCCTTCCTGATCAAAACTCTTCAAAGTGGAGGGATAGAGGGCACATACCTCAATATTTTCAAAGCCATCTATGAAAAACCCACCGCAAATATCATTCTCAATGGAGAAAAACTGAAAGCTTTTCGCTAAGGTCAGGGACACGGCAGGGACGTCCATTATCACCACTGCTATTAAACACAGGACTAGAAGTCCTAGCCTCAGCAATCAGACAACAAAAGGAAATTCAAGGCACCCAAATCGGCAAAGAAGAAGTCAAACTATCACTCTTTCCAGATGATATGATACTATATGTGGAAAACCCAAAAGACTCCACTCCAAAACTGCTAGAACTTGTACAGGAATTCAATAAAGTGTCAGGATATAAAATCAATGCACAGAAATCAGTTGCATTTCTCTACACCAACAGCAAGACAGAAGAAAGAGAAATTAAGGAGTCAATCCCATTTACAATTGCACCCGAAAAGATAAGATACCTAGGAATAAACCTAACCAAAGAGGCTAAGAATCTATACGCAGAAAACTATAAAGTACTCATGAAAGAAATTGAGGAAGACACAAAGAAATCGAAAAATGTTCCATGCTCCTGGATTGGAAGAATAAATATTGTGAAAATGTCTATGCTACCTAAAGCAATCTACACATTTAATGCAATCCTTATCAAAATACCATCCATTTTTTTTCAAACAAATGGAACAAATAATCCTAAAATTTATATGGAACCAGAAAAGACCTCCAATAGCCAAAGAAATATTGAAAAAGAAAGCCAAAGTTGGTGGCATCACAATTCCGGACTTCAAGCTCTATTACAAAGCTGTCATCATCAAGACAGCATGGTACTGGCACAAAAACAGACACATAGATCAATGGAACAGAATAGAGAGCCCAGAAATCGACCCTCAACTCTATGGTCAACAAATCTTTGACAAAGCAGGAAAGAATGTCCAATGGAAAAAAGACAGCCTCTTCAATAAATGGTGCTGGGAAAATTGGACGGCCACATGCAGAAAAATGAAATTGGACCATTTCCTTACACCACACATGAAAATAGACTCAAATGGATGAAGGACCTCAACGTATGAAAGCAATCGATCAAAATTCTTGACGAGAACACGGGCAGCAACCTCTACAAACTCAGCCGCAGCAACGTCTTCATAGGAACACTGCCAAAGGCAAGGGAAGCAAGGGCAAAAATGAACTAGTGGGATTTCATCAAGATCAAAAGCTTTTGCACAGCAAAGGAAACAGTTAACAAAACCAAAAGACAACTGACAGAATGGGAGAAGATATTTGCAAATGACATAGCAGATAAAGGGCTAGTGTCCAAAATCTATAAGGAACTTAGCAAACTCAACACCCGAAGAACAAATAATCCAATCGAGAAATGGGCAGAGGACATGAACAGACATTTCTGCAAAGAAGACATCCAGATGGCCAACAGACACATGAAAAAGTGCTCCACATCACTCGGCATCAGGGAAATACAAATCAAAACCACAATGAGATATCACCTCACACCAGTCAGAATGGCTAAAATTAACAAGTCAGGAAATGACAGATGCTGGCAAGGATGCGGAGAAAGGGGAACCCTCCTCCACTGTTGGTGGGAATGCAAGCTGGTGCAACCACTCTGGAAAACAGCATGGAGGTTCCTCAAAATGTTGAAAATAGAACTACCCTAGGACCCAGCAATTGCACTACTGGGTATTTACCCTAAAGATACAAATGCAGTGATCCGAAGGGGCACGTGTACCCCAATGTTTATAGCAGCAATGTCTACAATAGCCAAACTATGGAAAGAACCTAGATGTCCATCAACAGATGAATGGATAAAGAAGAAGTGGTATATATACACAATGGAATACTATGTAGCCAACAAAAGAAATGAAATCTTGCCATTTGCGAAGATGTGGATCGAACACTAGGGGATCATGCTTAGTGAAATAATTCAATCGAAGAATGACAACTATCATATGATCTCCCTGATATGAGGAAGTGCAGATGCAACATGGGGGGTTAGGGAAGTAGGAGAAGAATAAATGAAACGAGATGGCATCGGGAGGGAGACAAACTATAAACTATAAATTTATAAACTATAAACTATAAGTGACTCTTAATCTCACAAAACAAACTGAGCGTTCCTGGGGGTAGGGGGGTTGGAAAAGGGGGGTGGGGTTATGGATATTGGGGAGGGTACGTGCTATGGTGAGTGCTGTGAAGTGTGTAAACCTGGCGATTCACAGACCTGTACCCCTGGGGATAAAAATACATGATATGTTTATAAAAAAATAAAAAGTAAATAAAAAAATTTTTAAAAATCTAGATGAGTATCCCTTTATCCACTATCAAATACCCGATTAGGCTATCTTAGTAAAACCCTTTGGACTGGCCATTCTGTCAAGATATGAGTAGGAGGACTGAGTACTGAATGAAAACCCATGCCAATCTGTTTACTGCTTCAGTTTCATAAAATAGACCAGTGCCCAAACAATTATCCTTTCTTTTGTCATTATTGTCAGAGTGCTTGGGTGAATGTCTTTTCTAGCTGCAGAACGCAATTGTTGGAAACCCAGGATTAAAAAATGTATATTCCAAAAACAATGAATACTGTTACGCTGAAAAAATAAATAAAATGGAAAAAAAAATGTATATCCTAGGGCGCCTGGGTGGCTCAGTGGGTTAAGCCGCTGCCTTCGGCTCAGGTTATGATCTCAGGGTCCTGGGATCGAGTCCTGCATCGGGCTCTCTGCTCAGCAGGGAGCCTGCTTCCCTCTTTCTCCCTCTCTGCCTGCCTCTCTGCCTACTTGTGATCTCTCTCTGCCAAATAAATAAATACAATTTTTATTAAAAAAATGTATATCTTGGGGGGGGAGCAAGATGGCGGGGAAGTAGGAGGAGGCACCATTTCAACCTGTACCCTAAAGTGAGCTGATTACCTACCAAAGAACTCCGACCACCCATGAAATCAGCCTGAGATCAGAATTATACACGTCTGGATCTCTACTGGAGCAGAAGACGCCAGTGGCAGGTAAAGCAGACTGGGAGCATAGGACTGATATCCGAAGATAAACAAAAGGGGGAGGGAGCCACCGGAGGTGACCGATTGGAAAGTAACACCCCAACACGAGAGTGCTCTGCGTCTGGGGACCAGCATTAACTTGGAGTCTGGTTGAAAGCACTCAAAAAACAAACAGCAAAGGATCGCGGTGGGGGGGGGTAATAGTGGGAACCTGGGCGGTTAGGGTCAGGGACCTAAGTCCCCAGACCCAGGACAGCCTCCCCTGGCGCGGAGCCAGAGAGAGTGCGGCGGAGAAATCAGGTCTCGGTCCCTGAGCCGCGAGTGCACCTGAACGCCAGCGCGCCGAGAACGAGTGGGGTCTGTCTCCCGTGAGGGGCTGGGAGCCTGGCCTGACGGCAATCCTGAAACGCGCGCGTCCCACACCCTCCCTCGGGATAGGTGCTCATAGGCGCTAGCCTGGAGCTCTGGCAGCAGGAAAAACCAGACATTCCCAGCCCGGGACAGCGGGAAAATTTCAGTGCGCGATCTCTGCTCGGAACCTCTCTGGCGGTCTGGAGCTGCCTAGACAGCCACCGCTGCCCTGGTTTTGGGCACAACGAGGAGCTCCTGCATCCCCAGGGACAGTGACCCAGAACCAACTCTGCCAGCAGCTTTTGCAAAACAGTCTGAGGCTTCTCTCTGAGAGGGAGGTTGGGGTGCTGTTTGCTCTCCTCTAAACCTCCAAAAACCATCAAAAGCTGTCAAGGCGAGAGAAAGCAGATGAAAGAACATAAAAACCCCCAGAGAACAAAAGGCTGAAAAAAAAAAAACAGTTTCCTGAAAAAAAAAAGAGTTCACCCCCTTGAGGGGAGTGGGAGGACCTAACTCAGGGAACATCATTGTCTGAAAACCCACGTGGCAGGCCCCTCCCCCAGAAAACCAACCAGGAAGGAAGGAAAAAAAAAAAAAAAAAGACTAAAAGAGAACAACCACCACTACTTCATAAATACAACTTTTATTTTTAACTCTTTACCAATATTCTGGTTCTTTTTTTTTATACATACAGATAATTTTTTAACCTATTTACCATCACACTGAGATGTCCAGTACATCAAATTCTTTAATAACCTTCTAACCTGAAATTTTTGATACATACACCCGTGTTTTTCTTTTGTTTTTCTATTTTTTTAATTTTAACTTAGTTTAGTCTAGTTTATTCTTTTTTTAATTTTTATTTTCTACTATACATATAGAGTTAAACTTCAAGGTAACCCCCTTTCCCCAATCAATGCTACCCCTATAGGCAAACCAGTTTCTAATCCCCCTGTAACTTAGGAAAGTTGAGTCCCTTAACAAAAACATCAAGATACCTTCAGGAAGAATCAAAATAACCTTCCTCACCCACACTGAGAATCTATAACCATTCTCCCAATTTTTCCTTCTGTCAGTGTTTCTGTGAATTTGTGTCTGTCCTGACAATATATAAATCTTATACTTGGGGTTCTTTCTGAGGAGGTTTTTCCCTTTTTTTGCTTATATATACATATTTTTTTCTCTTGTCATATACTTTTATCACTCTTTTTGTCTGTCTGTTTTTGTTTGTATACTCCACAAATCTTACCTTGTGGCCCATTTGGGCTGAGCCTTCTCTTATATCTTCCCTTTTTTTCCTATCTCTCTCTCTCTTTTTTTTTTTCTTCCTTTTTCTTTCCCCTTTTTTTTCTTTCTTCTTCTCTATTTCTTTTTCTTTTCTTTTTTCTCTCATTTGGGTGGGGAATCCTGATTGCACAGAAGCGTTCCAGGGTGCACATTGACTGCACCACAATCAATAAGTCCAGCTGTATCTGTTTAGTCATCTCTTACCAAAATGACTAGGAGGAGGAATACCCAACAGAAGAAAAATACAGAGGATGGGCCTTCTGCAACAGAACTAATGGCTATCGACATAGACAATATGTCAGAAAAGGAATTCAGACTAACAATTATCCAGGCAATAGCTAGGTTGGAGAAAGCCATGGATGACCAAACAGAATTGATTAGGGCAGAACTGAAAGCCACCAGGGATGATGTTCACAATGTTAGGGCAGAACTGAAAGCCACCAGGGATGATGTTCAAAATGCTCTCAATGAGTTCCAGTCCAATCTAAATTCTCTAAAAGCTAGGGTAACTGAGACAGAAGACAGAATTAGTGATCTGGAGGACAAACAGATAGAGAGAAAGGATCAGGAGGAAGCCTGGAACAAACAGCTCAGAAGCCACGAAAACAGAATCAGGGAAATAAACGATGCCATGAAACGTTCCAACATCAGAATTATTGGAATCCCTGAAGGGGAAGAAAAAGAAAGAAGTCTAGAAGATATAGTGGAAGAAGTTGTCTATGAAAATTTTCCCAATCTCACGAATGGAAACAACGTTCATGTACTAGAGGCAGAAAGATCTCCTCCCAAGATTTTAGATTCTCGAAAGTCCTCACGGCACCTTATAGTTAAAATGGGGAATTATGTTTCAAGAGAGACCCTCTTAAAAGCAGCAAGGACAAAGAAGCTTCTTACATACAGAGGAAAGCCCATTAGAATAACGTCAGACCTTTCCACAGAGACCTGGAAAGCCAGGAAGGGCTGGCAAAATATATTCAGAGTACTAAATGAGAAGAACATGCAACCAAGAATACTCTATCCAGCAAGACTGACATTTAAAATGGATGGAGAGATAAAGAGTTTCCAAGACCAGCAAGGCTTAAAAGACTATGCAACCACCAAGCCGACACTGCAGGAAATATTAAGGGGGGTCCTATAAAAGAGAAAAAATCCTAAGAATATCATTGAACAGAAATATAGAAACAATCTATAGACAGAAAGACTTCAAAGGCAACACGATGTCAATAAAAACCTATCTCTCAATAATCACTCTCAATGTGAATGGCCTAAATGCGCCCATAAAACGACACAGGGTTGCAGATTGGATAAAACGACAGGACCCATCCATATGTTGTCTACAAGAGACCCATTTTGAACCTAAGGATACACCCAGACTGAAAGTGAAGGGATGGAGAAGCATCTTTCATGCCAATGGGCCTCAAAAGAAGGCCGGAGTAGCAATTCTCATATCAGATAAATTAGATTTTAAACTAAAGACTGTAGTCAGAGATACAGAAGGACACTACATAATTCTTAAAGGGACTATCCGCCAAGACGATCTAACAATTGTGAATATCTATGCCCCCAATATGGGAGCACCCAATTACATAAGAAAACTATTAATCAAGATAAAGAGCCATATTGATATGGATACAATAATAGTAGGAGATCTTAATACGCCTCTCTCAGAAATAGACAGATCATCGAAGCAGAAAATTAATAAAGAAATAAGAGCATTGAATGAAACATTGGACCAGATGGACCTCATAGACATATACAGAACATTCCACCCTAAAACAACAGAATACTCATTCTTCTCAAGTGCACATGGAACCTTCTCCAGAATAGACCACATACTGGGTCACAAAGCAGGACTCAACCGATACCAAAAGACTGACATTATTCCTGCATATTCTCCGATCACAATGCTTTGAAACTGGAGCTCAATCACAAGGAAAAGTTCAGAAGGAACTCAAACACCTGGAAGCTAAAGACCACCTTGCTTAAGAATGCTTGGATCAACCAGGAGATCAAAGATGAACTTAAACAATTCATGGAAACCAATGAGAATGAAGACACCTCGGTCCAAAACCTATGGGATACAGCAAAGGCGGTTCTAAGGGGGAAATACATAGCCATCCAAGCCTCCCTCAAAAACACTGAAAAATCCAGAATACACCAGCTGTCTCTACACCTTAAAGAACTGGAGAATCAACAAGAAATCAAACCAACTCCACATGCAAGAAGGGAAATAATCAAGATTAGAGCAGAGATCAATGAGGTAGAAACGAGAGATACAGTAGAACGTATCAATGAAACTAGAAGCTGGTTTTTTGAAAGAATCAATAAGATCGATAAACCATTGGCCACACTAATCCAAAAGAAAAGAGAGAAAGCCCAAATTAATAAAATTATGAATGAAAAGGGAGAGATCACAACTAACACCAAAGAAATAGAAACAATCATCAGAAATTATTACCAACAGTTATACGCCAATAAGCTAGGTTGAAATGGATGCATTCCTGGAAAGCTACAAACTCCCAAAATTGAACCAGGAAGAAATTGACAACCTGAATAGACCGATATCTAGTAATGAGATTGAAGCAGTGATCAAAAACCTCCCAAAAAACAAGAGCCCAGGACCTGACGGATTCCCTGGGGAATTCTACCAAACTTTCAAAGAAGAAATAACACCAATTCTCCTGAAGCTGTTCCAAAAAATTGAAGCAGAAGGAAAACTTCCAGACTCTTTTTATGAAGCCAGCATTACCCTGATCCCCAAACCAGGCAAAGACCCTACCAAAAAGGAGAATTTCAGACCAATATCACTGATGAATATGGATGCAAAGATTCTCAACAAGATCCTAGCAAACAGGATCCAGCAGCACATTAAAAAGATTATCCACCATGACCAGGTGGGATTCATCCCTGGGTTGCAAGGTTGGTTCAACATTCGCAAATCAATCAGTGTGATAGAACACATCAATAAGAGAAGAGAGAAGAACCACACGGTCCTCTCAATTGATGCAGAAAAAGCATTTGACAAAATCCAGCATCCGTTCCTGATGAAAACGCTTCAAAGTATAGGGATAGAGGGAACATTCCTGAACTTCATAAAATCTATCTATGAAAGACCCACAGCAAATATCATTCTCAATGGGAAAAAGCTTGCAGCCTTCCCGTTGAGATCAGGAACACAAGGATGCCCACTCTCACCACTCTTGTTCAACATAGTATTAGAAGTTCTAGCAACGGCAATCAGACAACAAAGAGAAATAAAAGGTATCCAAATTGGCAAGGAAGAAGTCAAACTCTCTCTCTTCGCAGATGACATGATTCTTTATATGGAAAACCCCAAAGACTCCACCCCCAAACTACTAGAACTCATACAGCAATTCAGTAACGTGGCAGGATACAAAGTCAATGTACAGAAATCAGTGGCTTTCTTATACACTAACAATGAGAATTCAGAAAGGGAAATTAGAGAATCGATTCCATTTACTATAGCACCAAGAACCATAAGATACCTGGGCATAAACCTAACCAAAGAAGTAAAGGACCTGTACTCGAGGAACTACAGAACACTCATGAAAGAAATTGAAGAAGACACAAAAAGATGGAAGACTGTTCCATGCTCTTGGATTGGAAGAATAAACATTGTTAAAATGTCCATACTGCCTAGAGCAATCTATACTTTTAATGCCATTCCGATCAAAATTCCACCGATATTTTTCAAAGAGCTGGAGCAAATAATCCTAAAATTTGTATGGAGCCAGAAGAGACCCCGAATTGCTAAGGAAATGTTGAAAAACAAAAACAAAACTGGCGGCATCACGTTACCCGATTTCAAGCTTTACTACAAAGCTGTGATCACCAAGACAGCGTGGTACTGGCATAAAAACAGACACATAGACCAGTGGAACAGAGTGGAGAGCCCAGATATGGACCCTCAACTCTATGGTCAAATAATCTTCGACAAAACAGGAAAAAATATTCAATGGAAAAAAGACAGTCTCTTCAATAAATGGTGCTGGGAAAACTGGACAGCGATATGTAGAAGAATGAAACTCGACCATTCTCTTACACCGTTCACAAAGATAAACTCGAAATGGATAAAAGACCTCAACGTGAGACAGGAATCTATCAGAATCCTAGAGGAGAACATAGGCAGTAACCTCTTCGATATCAGCCACAGCAACTTCTTTCAAGATAAGTCTCCAAAGGCCAAGGAAACAAAAGCAAAAATGAACTTTTGGGACTTCATCAAGATCAAAAGCTTCTGCACAGCAAAGGAAACAGTCAACAAAACAAAGAGGCAACCCACGGAATGGGAGAAGATATTTGTAAATGACAGTACAGACAAAAGGTTGATATCCAGGATCTACAAAGAACTTCTCAAACTCAACACACACAAAACAGATAATCATATCAAAAAATGGGCAGAAGATATGAACAGACACTTCTCCAACGAAGACATACAAATGGCTATCAGACACATGAAAAAATGTTCATCATCACTAGCCATCAGGGAGATTCAAATTAAAACAACATTGAGATACCACCTAACACCAGTTAGAATGGCCAAAATTAGCAAGACAGGAAACAACGTGTGCTGGAGAGGATGTGGAGAAAGGGGAACCCTCTTACACTGTTGGTGGGAATGCAAGTTAGTGCAGCCACTTTGGAGAACAGTGTGGAGATTCCTGAAGAAATTAAAAATAGAGCTTCCCTATGACCCTGCAATTGCACTGCTGGGTATTTACCCCAAAGATACAGATGTAGTGAAAAGAAGGGCCATCTGTACCCCAATGTTTATTGCAGCAATGGCTACGGTCGCCAAACTGTGGAAAGAACCAAGATGCCCTTCAACGGATGAATGGATAAGGAAGATGTGGTCCATATACACAATGGAGTATTATGCCTCCATCAGAAAGGACGAATACCCAACTTTTGTAGCAACATGGACAGGACTGGAAGAAATTATGCTGAGCGAAATAAGTCAAGCAGAGAGAGTCAAGTATCATATGGTCTCACTTATTTGTGGAGCATAACAAAGAACATGGAGGACATGGGGAGATGGAGAGGAGAGGGAGTTGAGGGAAACTGGAAGGGGAGATGAACCATGAGAGACTATGGACTCTGAAAAACAACCAGAGGGTTATGAAGGGGCGGCGGGAGGGGGTGGGGTGAGGTGGGAGCTTGAGGAACCAGGTGGTGGGTAATAGGGAGGGCACGTACTGCATGGAGCACTGGGTGTGATGCCAAAACAATGAACACTGTTATGCTGTAAATAAGCAAATAAAAATAAATAAATTAATTTAAAAAAAATGTATATCTTTATTCTCTAAGCAGTGATGCCTTTTCTAAACACTGGCCATGTCTCAAAAAGAAAGAAAATGTATGCCACTGGTCACCAGGGACATCAAGAGAGAAGATGCTGAACTGTGTCCATAAAGGAGGGACCTCAAGTATCAACAAGATCAGCCTCAAAGACAGAGGGCATTGTTCCAGTCCCTTTCACTGACAGCAAACAGAACTACAGCAAAATCTGGGTTCCAAAGGAGAGAAGAAAAGAATACCTAATGGCTGGTACCAAGTACCTTTTGTCAAATACTTGGTGTTCTGGAGATGGAGGTGAGCCAGCCCTTGCTCTAGGCTAGGGAGTGAAGGGGACTCAAGTTTTGAACCTCTGCATCTAGGGGTCATCTTAGCTACTTTCTCACTGGGACTCCCATCCCCCAGGCAAGATTCTGCACCCATTGGCCTTGCTTTTGCATATGCACAACGAGGGGTTTGAGTATGTGACTTTTAGGAATATCCCAACTCTAGACACTGGGATTCAAAAAAAGGTTATGGAGTGAAATGTAAGGAAACAAAATCCAAATCAGACAACCATCTCCAAAGGAAAGGAGATTTTCTAGGCATGGGGCAGTGAAAGACAGCTGTTACAAAGGAGGAGAGAACCAGCTATGATGCCCAGACAGACTCCACTGTGGTATAGGTTGTTAACATAACGGGAGATAAATGGACTGATTTTTTCACCCATTTATATCCAAGAGACACCTAGAGAAAATGACTGGATTAAATCCAAAGTTTGGTGCTTATATAGACAGAAGATCATTTTATTGTTTTCCAATCACTCATTTATATATCTGTAGATGGAAAGAGCAGATACCGTACATTTTATTAAAAATGTTAATGCCAGATCATTGCTCTCTGGGGACTCATTTTTTAAGTGTGCAAAATTCTACCTGCTTTAACAATAAGATGCACAGATTGGTGTTTGAAATCTAAGTAATCTCTTGACATTTGACTAAAAGTCAAAGCAGTGGACCACAGGACAAATAGAACACTTCACCCATGAAGGTTGACTATTACCTTTGTTTCATGGTCTGTAAATGAGTTATTAAACTCCTCTATAAAGTTTTATTACTGTTCTAATCCCATTAATAACTGTCCTCAGTTTAAATGGCCTACTGTTTGCTGAATATGCTGCTGCTGTAATCGCTGCCCGACATTAGATTTTTCTCCCTCTAAAACTAAGGATATAAAAGAGCAGGAGTTAGACACCATGAAACACTGATTATATCCTTTAAAGGAAAAAAAGAAAGAGCCAGATGTTAGCGGTCTCTCTTTGTATGGGGATAACCTGCTTGATTCCACATTTCTATCTTTAGTTCTCCAGTGTTTGCAGCCTAGACAGAAGGGAATAAAAGTGAATGTACATTTCAGTACATTGTGAAAGCACTTAGGGAGAAAACAATTTACATCTTAATTGCTTCCTTTCATTACATTAACTCCTCCTCTGCTTTTCATCTTGGAGACTGCAGGAATGTTTGCAAACAGTGGCAAGTATAGGAGAGAATCACAGACTCCCGGGAACATTTAAGAAGTTCTAGCTGCCATAAGCCACCTCCCCTGCTAGGCCCCCAAATCACTTCTCTGTCTGGTCTCCCTTCCAGACTTGTGGTGCTCACTTTGCCCAGAAGCTGACCTCTCCACACTTTAGTCTTCAAATTGCTGGGAAGATCTTTCTTTTGTTGAACAGGATGTGGCTGCCCTGGAACCTTCCCTAGGGCTCCAGGTCCTGCCTTTTGGAGCAACTCAGGGCATGAACCTTCTTACATTTCACAGCAGAGGTGGATACCGATCTGAAGACAGTGCTGGGAGCTCATCCAACCTATAAGCCAACAGCCCAGCATCTTCTGCCACTCCTTAGGATTACAGATGGCTTCCATCCATTCCATTCCAGAAAGAACTACCTCTCCATCATGGATACCTTATGCTAAGCAGCCTCTCACTTTATCTGCAATGTTTCCTTAATGTTTCACCCAGAAGTAAACTCACACCAAAGAGATATCTGAAGCCCAAGCCTGGGATGTCATCAAGTGCGACCCTCCTGAAATGGAGTGTCGTAGAGAATTTGAGCTTAAAGTACATAAGAACATGTGCAGAAAACAGGGACAGGAGAAACAAAGTAGATTCATGAATGCCTTAATAGGACACAGAACACACGCTAACATAAGAAACATTGTATTCCTACACTTAAACATTTCCTATACTTAAAATTAGTAAACTGGGAACTTTAATATTTCTGTTACTTGGTTCATGTTTAATAAGAAATTTTCAGGATCTTCTGATCCTACAGTTTCAAGAGGTTGCTTCTAAACTGGATTTAGTATCTTGCAAAATACATACTAGAAAACAGTTTAAAACTTGATCTCTTATGTCCAAAGAGGCTGGCAGGCCACAAAATGTTCATGCTCTTCTTTCCAAACTGTGCAAGCATCCCTGAGAAGGGTCTGCTCAGGCTGGTACGCCACTGTCCAAACTCTCTGCCACCTAACCTGTCGGTGGCTCTGGTTCTCGCCCAGGAAATGTGACCAAAGGGGATGTGTGTCCTTTCCAGCTGGGTTTCTTTCTCAGTTGTGGTAAAATGTATTTTAACCCCTAAGTATTCAATTCAGTGGCATTAAATACATTCACAATGTTGTGTAATTATTGTCACTGTATCCAGACCATTTTCATCAACCCCGACAGATTTTGGACCCCTTAAACAGTACCCCCACATTCCCCTCCTCCCAAGCCCTGGCAACTGCTATTCTACTGACTCTATGAATCTGTCTATTCCAGGTACCTCACAGAAGTGAAATCATATGCTAGTCTTCCTTTTGTGTCTGGCTTCTTTCATTTAGGGTAATGTTAACGAAGTTCATCCATGTTGTAGTATGTATCAGAATTCTATTCCTTTTTATGACCAAATAATATTCCAATGTACATATATTTTGTTCTGTATACCACGTTTGTCTTCCACTCATCCACTGAGGAGGACATGGGTAGTTTCTACCCTTTGGCTGTTATGAATAATGCTGCAACAAACATTTGTGTTTAAGTATCTGTTTGAGTCCTTGTTGTCAGTTCTCTCGGACATACACCTCAGAGGGGGACTGGTAGATCAGGTGGTAATTCTGTGTTTAACTTTTTGAGGAATCACTACAGCAGTTGTACTATTTTACACTGCCATCAGCGATGCACAAGGGTTCTCATTTCTCCATATCCTTATCAACATTTCCCTTAAAAAAAAAAAAAAACTAATTGTCATCCTCACAGGTGTGAAGTAGTATCTCTTTATGGTTTTGATTTGCATTTCCCTAATAACAAATAATATTGTGTATCTTTTCATGTGCTTACTGGCTACTTGTAGGTCTTCTTTTGAGAAATGTCTATTCGAGTCCTTTGTCCATTTTTGAAATATGTTGTTTGGGTTTTGTTGTTGAGTTGTAGGTGTTCTTCATATGTTCTGGAAATTAATCCCTTATCAGATAAATGATTTGCAAGTATTTTCACATCTAGCTAGGGTTCTTAAGAAGCAGGTGTGCCGGGGCGCCTGGGTGGCTCAGTGGATTAAGCCGCTGCCTTCGGCTCAGGTCATGATCTCAGGGTCCTGGGATCGAGCCCCACATCGGGCTCTCTGCTCCGTGGGGAGCCTGCTTCCTCCTCTCTCTCTCTGCCTGCCTCTCTGCCTACTTGTGATCTCTCTCTGTCAAATAAATAAATAAAATCTTTAAAAAAAAAAAAAAAAGAAGCAGGTGTGCCCTCTCCACTATTTTACTCTTCTGCCCATTGGATGTGGAGGATGCTAAGAACCAGGGGAATAATGGAACCATGAAATAGAAGGAGATGGGCACCACAAGGAAGAAAGCTATCCACTGACCAAGAAAGCCACATATTCTACTATTTACTTAACTGATAAACTTCTTTGGTATTCATCTACAGAAATTTTGTTTCTTTTCTCCACAAGCTACCATTACCTAACCTAACACAGTCCTCTTTCCAAATGTTCAGTCATTCTGATTGTAAGATCTAAAAGTTCACAATTTCCATCCCCTAGACTGCATTGCCATTAGTGCCCCTTAAATATGGTCTTGGGCATTCTCTGATACACCCTCCTTTTTTCAATTATCACAAACTGACAGCATAATTTTGTTAAGATGGACTTATCTAGAGTTCTGAAATCCCTCCATTCCTCTTTTCGTAAATGAGATCCTTTCCATCCTACAATCTTAGCATCCCCATTTCTCTGTAACTTCTTAAGAACGATGACTGAGTATAAACTTTCAGTTATAAGATGAATAAGGTTTGGGGGTCTAATGTACAGCATGGTGATTATGGTTAATGATCCTGTATTGTATATTTGAAGGTTGCTAGAATGTTCTCACACAAAAAAAGGTACTTATGTGATATAACTCTGCACTATTTTTATACTAAATCAACACATTTATACACCTTAAACAGTCACTCTGTAATATGTCAATTATATCTCAGAAAGAAGGAAAGAGAAAGAATCTTACGAATATCTAATTATTAAAAAAAGAACAATGGCTCAGAGATCATATTTGGGGATCTTTCAGTATACTGCATTATAAACTATTAGAAATGGTCAAGTTTAACTCATTTAAAATGGCTGATACTATCTTAGAATCAAGTAATTTATCTTGGGCTTCACTTCTCTCATTCCAAGGATCTGCTTATATCGTCCCATGTGAGGACCACTCAGCTATTTTTAGTACTCTTAAACACCTATGCTAATTTTATTAGTTATACATGGAAGTTTTACATATATTATCATTTAATCCTCAAATCAAACATATGAAATAGGTACACTATCCTAAAGAAATTAGGACCCAAAGTATCTCACAGATAAGTTGTAGACTCAGGATTCAAACCCAGCTATTTCAATTGCCATACCATGTAACCTTCTTTTACTTACATGCTAACTTCCCAAATTCTTCCCTAAATAATGGGTTTATATCTTTTTATTTCTTTGAAAAGTGTTTCAAAAACCTTTCAGAAGGTCTTTGAAATATTTAGAGGAGGTCTATAGATTCACACCTTCTATTATATGTGCTGCTTTCCTCCTATTTAACATGTTTTTAATCTGATTTAATAAAAAAGCCTGTTAAATGTCTTTTTTCCTTTTACTAAAAAAAAACTTTTTTGACACATGATAATGTGGCTTTGATATTTCTGAGTATTTCTGACATTAAAAGTCTAACTGAGGGCTGGTGAGGACATTCTTGGGAAGGGGAGTAATGGTGCACAGGTCCCTCTAGCTCAAAGAAACCTGAAAGAAAGGTAAGTGGACAGTTCTACCCATCTAGTATCTAGTTGTCCTTATTTTAAAATCAAATACCAAAAAAAGATACAAAAATAAGATCACTGCTTCTAAGTTGTTAGCTCCCCAGAATTGCTCAGCTAAGTACAAGATTATGGTCTCAGCCTCTAGCAGTGACTTTCAGTGTACTCCAAAGTGACAGGATCTGCCCTTGGGAGATCAGCGAGCTGGATCCCAAAGGTGAGGAACTATGTGAGAACTAAAGAAAAATCAGCAGCTCAAATTTTACTCAGTTTGGTGGCCTTAAGACAATCCAGCACACATGTCTTACTTAAATATGTGTGGAGGGAAGAAACACACAAAGCGCATCACAACAGATGAGGTCAGCAGTTGGACAACACATATGGTTGGTGCATTCCATGGCTCAGCTCGTGAGCAGAGTGCAGAGACTCGAAGCACTTATTCTAGAAATGGAATATAAGCACTATACTGGGTAGTCCACTATCATTCATTCAGTCAGAGCGTATTTACTGAGCAACTTCCATACCCCATGAATTAGGCAGCGAAGTCCATTGTGAGTGGAATAGGCAGGTGCCAGGCGCTATGGCAATTTCCTTCTCACAGAGGACTGGGACATTAAGCAATTAATGAGTAATTCATATTTTAATTAAAGTTGTGAAAAGCACAACAAAGGAGAATATGGGGTATCCAGGAGGATTCCTTGAGGAAATGGTGTTTGAACTGAGCTCTGAAGGCATAAGGAGGACAGAAGGGTAGGAAATGGTACATGGGAAGGCAGAAGGTAGAAAGAAGCATGGTACAGGACAGATACTAAGATATGGTGAATGAGGCCAAAGCACAGACAGCAGAGGGAAAAGTGGCTTAGGATGAAGTAGATAGAATGAGAGCGCTATGATACATTAATGATTCCATCGTTGCTCTTAAAAATAGCATAAAGTTAGTATAGGGAGCAGTATAAGATTTGCCCCCTGAAATGACCATTCTGGCTATTGCTTTCCAAAAAATAAGTCAGAGAATTCTCTTATCTGCTACTCCAATGTTCTCCTGTTCCCTGACAAACCATCTCTGAAATCCCTAGTAGACAGCAATGCCATTAAGACATTTGAGATTTTAAAATTTATTTTTCTAAGATTTTATTTATTTATTTGAGAGAGAGAGCACACATAAGCAGCGGGGAGAGGGACCGAGGGAGAGGGACATGCGGACTTCCCACTGAGCAGGGAGCCCTGGAATCACCCCCAGGACCCTGGGATTATGACCTGAGCCAAAGGCAGGCACTTAACCAACTGAGCCACCCATATGCCTCTGAAATTTTAAAATTTAAAGGAAAAGAATTCCTACAATTCAGTAATAAAATAGACAATCCGAATAGACATTTCGCTGAAGAATAGTCAATAAGCCAATGAAAGGATGCTCAACATCATTAGCCATTATGGAAACGCATGTCAAAACCATCTGAGCTACCACTTCTACTTCTACTGGGATGTTCGTATAAAAAAAGATACAAATAATCTTTTCTCTGTTCTTGATGGTTAATACTGCCACCAGAATAGGTGACCTTGCATCATTTTTTCTAGGATATGACAGGCCTTTTTAATCTGCACACTTACTTATTTATGGAGCATTTTCTACTGTTTTAAAGTATTTATCTGTTCAATTTGCTCAGGCTTCTTTTTTAACAGCACAAATCAACCTTACTATGTTCTATCTTCTTTTCCAAGGATATTGATCATTGCCTCTATTTGTATTTTTAAATCGCTGTTTTCTTTTATGTCGTTGTATGACTTCCTGTAGTCTATTTGCTCTCTGATGATACCTTCAACTGTACTGACTCAGTTTTTTCACCTTCTGAAATGGCTCTCAGGTCTGTAACAGGAAATTTCTAGTGTCACTATAAAAAGTTTCCATCTTCCATTTTTTCCCAAGCTCTCCCGGTCAGCTGTTCATTTCCTTCTCTGTCTCCTGTCTCCTCCAAGCTCTTTCTGCATCTCTCCTTGAACTCCTTCATCTAGAGTGAGCCTGTTTACATCTCTCAGACTTAGAAAATGTGGATTCTTCTGTTTCTCTTGAAATGTTGGTCTTTTCTCTACCTTTCACATAAGTTTCCTTCCTCCAGTTTTTATGGATGGTTCCTTCCTGATGGTTACTCAGCTTTGAAAAGAACAGGTTACCTACTCAAGAAATATGGAAAGGGACAGGGCCAGCATGAGTGGAATCAGTCTGCTACCTCCAGAGACCCGTGTGGCCATCGCTAAGCCGATTCAGACACAAGCTCCTGCCAAAAGCCCTCCTTAACACATTTCCTGAGGTTGCTGCCTTCAGCTGGAAGCCAAGTTAAGAGATGACAGAATTGGTACATAAGCATGGTCTCTCCTGTAGCCTTCTACTTCACATGGGTTCCCTAATGCCCCCGTGGTTCTGAAGAGTTATCTTTTTAGGGACATCACCACTTGACTGACCTGTATCTTGTCACTCCAATCAAGGACTTATTAGATATGTCTTTCAGGACTGTGGCACTTATTTGGAGGAAATATACACCTTGTTCAAAATCTAAAGGCAGTGAATATTGCTCATGTTTGTACAGAATTTGGCAGGTACACCTCAAAGGTTTCAGCTTGAAGTTTATCAGGTTTGTTTTTTTTTTCTTTGAAGATGAAGCTAGACTTCTGTTTTATGTGGACTGGGGGAAGTGGGAGTGAAATTAAGTGGGTTTTTCTTTCCCTGTTACTTTATCCAGAAACTTTCAGAACGTCTGAAAAAAATCAAATTTGCAATTCATCTAGCAAGTAGTTATTTACCAAGCACGACACCAAAATAGTAGTAGTAATAATAGCTACTATTTGTTGGGACTCCATTATTTGTCAAGTGCTTTACACACATGATTTCATTTAAATTTTCCCAGTCCTTCAAAGAAGACTAAAGCTCTACTTCATCAGTGAGAAAACCGATTTCATGGTCCCATAGTGAGGACACGATAGGATGATGGAATTTCAGATCTCTAGATTTTTCATTTCCTGGAAGAAAAACTCAAATAATGCACTCCCTTTGAGAGTGGGACATATAAATAACATGGTAAGACAGGAGACTGGCCACACCTCATAGAAAGATATACCCTCAACAAGCAAAGACTGACAGGCCAAGCTCGAGTTCTCCTAATAGCTCCTGCATCCTGAAGCCACGCCCCCAAATCCTACCTTCACTGGTATTTTTTATAGTTTTCTGTTAGAACCTAGGTCTAATTATATGCTCCCATTTATCACTGAAAATTTACAGATATGGATATTTACATATAAAGAATTCATTTTATAGCTTTCTTGTTAGGGAGTGTTTTGTTAACTACAGCATCTTTCCTGGGGGGTTTCAAAAGTCTCTAACAATGCATTCACCTGCAGAGTACCTAGATAAATATTATTACAGCCACTGTATAAGTAGAAAAACCAAGGAAATGGGGGGAAAGGGAGAATATTGATTTTTCCATTGATTAAGTGTAGTCAACTGTTGGTTAGTATGAGTTGCAAGACAAGAAAAGATATACTTTGTCTCAACACAGGCTGAAAGAGAACCATGTGACATACCTCAGAATTCCACTAAAAGAAAATACTATCTTATATAGATGATGCTCAATTAAGGATTTCCCAGATACTTAGTTCTTTTTAAGAGTTTATTTATGTGAGGGAGAAAGAGACAGCGAGAGAGAGTGAGTGAGTGGGGAGAAGTGGAGAGGGACAAGCAGACTCTGCACTGAGTGCAAACTGATGTGGGTCTCAGTCCTAGGACCCTGAGATCATCACCTGTGCTGAAATCAAGAGGTAGACACTCAACTGACTGAGCCACCCAGGTGTCCCTCCAGATACTTAGTTTTATCTCATCCCCACATGCAGCTTTGAAAACTAAGGCTGCAGTGTGTTCTAGTCCAAGAAAAAGATATATCCTAATATTTAAGTTAGGATTTTTGTTGTCTCCAAGTTTCATTACAAGTCCATCTTCATCCAAATATTAGCTTAACAGAAAAGAGTTGTCAAAGCATCTTTGAGAAAAGAAAAGCCCATCTGGCATCCATCATTCACTAATCTTAAGTTTGGTAACATTGTCCTAATGAATAATGTCGTGTCAATTTGAGCAATGCCCATTCTATGCTCAGTTAAAGTACAACTTTTTTTTGAGAGCACTCTTTACACTCATACAATGCTATCTTACTCATTTAAAATGGGAATGATTTCTAACAGAGAAAAGCTACTGAATTAAACATATTTGTCACACAGGAATTTACTTCAGATTTACATAGACATGTTTAAATACTCTGAAGCAAACGGGGCAACTTGTTAATGCAAAGGTTTAATGATATCAAGATAGTAAGAAATAACAAAAATTCAAATAGGTAATGAAAATAAGAGTTATTTAAACTACCCAGGTAAATTAACAATATTTTAAACTAGATTTGTGCTTTTAAACATTAAAATTTATATATCAAGTGACAGAAGTCAAACACAAAGACCATATATTGTATGATTCCATTTATATGAATCACCCAAAATAAGCAAATCCATAGAGAAAGAAAGTAGACTGGTGTTTTCCAGGGAAGTAAATGGAAATGACTGGATGATTGGAAGGAGAACACAGGGTTTGTTTTGGTTTTTGATTTTTGGGATTTCTTGAAGTCATGACAATGTTCTGGAATTAGATAGTGGATATGATTGGACACATTGTGACTATGGTAAAATCACCAAATTAGTAACTTTAAAATGTTGAATTTTGTGGTACATGAATTTTTTCTCAAATTTTAAAACTACACTTTAAACAACTAAAATTTCACCAAATGAAGACT
This sequence comes from Meles meles, assembly GCF_922984935.1. Lineage (NCBI taxonomy): Eukaryota > Metazoa > Chordata > Mammalia > Carnivora > Mustelidae > Meles > Meles meles. The sequence continues at coordinate 28,614,863 of NC_060069.1, read as the reverse complement.
AAAATATTTTCTAGAACCGTCTTAAGAAACTTGAACACATCAATTCTTAAAATCAGTCTTTTCTCTCAAATCATCTATTGCTATGAGGGCATAGAAACTGTTGTCAGGTATAACAGGGCCTTTAGAAAGATGGAGTTCAGAAAACTGAGGTAAAATGCTTGGGCCATTGAGCAAATTAGGTCCTCGGCAGTCAGGGAGTCACACTGGGATTTTTGTGTCCTGAAAGACTAACGTGCTTATTTTCGCAGCACTGACCATGGCCACAAAAGCATTGAGGGATCAGCTTGACGGCATTCAGAAATAGACAGAACTGTAGAAGACCCCAACTTCATCAGGGTCCATTAGAGTTCATCCGACTTAGGCAATCTGTTCATGTTAAGTTTCCACAGCTTAGACACGAGAGTCAAAATAATAGGATTTTTGTTTTAATTTACTGATTTATGGGGTGGTACGTAATCCAAAACAGCCAGTACAACTCGAAAATAAACACCATCTAAAATAAATTGGTATAACTGAATAAATTCTCAATAATGGATGAAATAAAATGAATGTCAAAATCAAGGAACACCGTGCATTTTGAGAGATATGTTAGCAAGGGGTACTATAAATAGCTACCTAGGGTAGGAAAGAACGAAATAGGTCTCTTAACAGCTGAATAAAAAATCAGTAACGTATCTCTGGCATCTTAAACAGTAAGATATTATAAAACACAAATTGTGATATCACTGTAATCTAAACTCTACTTGGACACATAATACTGCAAGATATTTCAGTTCCCTGCAGGGGGAAAAAAGTAACAAACTGTTGCCTAAGTAGCTCCAAAGGGGGGAACCAGGATCAAGTAGGGTAGAAAAGTCAGTTTCAGCTCTATATAAAGAAACCCTTCCTAACAATTAGAATTTGTTAAAGGTGAAGTGTGCTGCTTTGTGCAAAAAAGGGCTTTCCAATGCCAGAGCCATACACACAGTAATCTCTCAAGGTGACAGCCAATAAAAGATGCCAGCCCCAGGGGGGAGCTGAGTTCATTTTTCCAACCTGCATTATCATTCTTTCACCTAAAACTACTGGTCTGATCTTTACACATTAGCCAAGGTAGGTAGGGAGGTAGGTAGGTAGGCAGGAAACCAACCAATCACCTAGTCCTCCATTAAAACTGAACTGAAGGGGCACCTGGGTGGCTCAGTCAGTTAAGCAACTGCCTTTGGCTCAGGTCATGATCCCAGGGCACTGAGATTGAGCCCCACATTAAGCTCCCTGCTCAGCAGGAGCCTGCTTCTCCCTCTCCTGTCCTTTCTGCTCACTCACTCACTCTCTCTCAAATACGTAAATGATCTTTAAAAAAACACCTTTAACGTCAGTCTAGCCACAAGTTTCTAGATGATTTTAAAGCTTTCAATAGCTTTTGACAAAAATAATGGCCCCATGCACCCTGAACATACCAACCAGTTCTGCTGACTTTTTCTACCACTCTTCGCCTCCCCACTATTCCTCCAACCTGCCAGCCACGCACCTGCTTCGTTCTGCACTTGCTTGTTCAACTGCCCACTGACCCCGGTTACCTGTGGGATTCACTTCTTCACTTCTTTCAAGTTTTTACTTAACAACCACCTTCAAAGTGAAACCTTCCTTGGCTACCCAAGGTACTTATCACCACGTGACATCTAACGTTTTCTAACATAAACCTCTTCTTCATTAATTCTTATTTTCTCCACCAGAACGTAAGTTACAAGAAGGCAGAGAAATTTATCAGTTTTGTACACTGCTGTTTTCCTTGCACTAGAACAATGCAGGGCACACACAGATCTGTTAAAAGACTGAATGCACTAGATCGGGGTGGTGGGGGAGGGTCAAACTCCCTGTTTTTGTAAATAAATTTTTATTGAAACAGTCATGCTCATTGCTTTATGTACTGTCTACGTTTGTTTCAGGGCTCTGAGACTGGAAACGAGCAGCCGCCACAGAGGCTGTGGCCACAACGCCTAAAATATGTACTACCTGGCTCTTTCATAGAATGGTCTGCCGACCCCTAATGCCCGGTGGTGGAGCTTGTCAAGTTCTGGTTCTAAATGTCTAGGTAACTGGAGTGGATTAACAATGGCCATGTATTCTCCGAAGCTCCTGTTATCAAGAGTTGGAACCTCTTTTCTCACCAGCCTGGCTTAGTGATCTCCCTCAAACAAGAGCATGGGATGGAAGGGGCATGAGACTTCTGAAGGGCTTTGCAACTTCCATGCAGGCTCTTCCTGAATGTGGCTGCCATGTCAGGAAGCCCGAGCGAGTCCCCCTTGAAGGTGAGTGGCCCCCACTGAGGATCCAGGCATACAAGGAGGGGAGCCCAGTCCATGCTTCCAACCCACAGAATGGGGAGAAAATAAATTACTTATTTTAAGTAACTTAGCTTTGGTGTGGTTTATTATCTAGTAAAGTGTAACTGACATATTCAAATTTATTAACTATCATTCTTAGATTACCCCTCAGGGCGAATTTCTACTTTTCTTCATATACCTTCATACTATTATAACGGCAGCAGGCTCCTCCTTAACTTACTAATTTATATGCAATTTTCTGTTATATCTTTTTTTGCTGTTATTTCCTGATAACTTAATAAATAAATGTAATAAATATGTTGACTTGTAAAGATTTAAGAGTAGTTTTGAGAAAGTCTGGCTTAGTTACTATATAATAGAAGTTGGCAAACCATGGCCAGTAGGCTGGCCACCTAATTTTGGAAATAAAATTTTATTGAAACAAGGTCATGTCCATTCATTTATGGGTTCTCAATGGCTGCTTTCTTGCTCTATTAGCAGTACTGAGTAGTAATGACAATGACCATAGAGCCTACAAGCCTACAGTATTTGCTATCTGGTCCTTTGCAGGAAATGTTTGCCAACCTCTACTGTATAATATTATTTTGAATCTTATTCACAAAAGTGAAAGAATCTAAGACAGCTATCAAGTACACTTTCAAAGCCCAAACAACTCTCAGTGATTTTCTGGTTTCTTAAGTAAACACCAATTCCAGGGGTTTGATAAACCTAGTAAGAAATGAGTATTTTCATTTCTGACACACCATAAACCAAAGGAGACAAACAAATTTCTTTAGATGCCTCTTTCAAGGTGCTACAGCTTTTTGGCTGCTGCAGTGTGTCAAGTAAATACATCTTTCTGACAGCTCTGCTGGTAAAACGGAGCTGGAATTAATACCCATTATTGAAAGGTCACTGCACAGGGACACGCCAGCAGCCAGTTGTAAAATGTTAATAACTCTGATATTTTTCAAATGTAAATAAAAAGTCTTCCTTTGTTTTATAATTCTCTCCCTAAATGGGTCATTTAAAAATGAAAATGTTGAAACAAAAAATCTGAATGATAATGTCATTGCATGCTGGTGATATGGTGGTGATTGTACTTAACAGAGTTAGCATGCTTTGTGGCAGGCCTACCGGGTGGCGGACACCGTACTGCGATGCACTTCATGGAGTCTAAGGTGTCACTAATCAGCAGAAACAGCGCTATTTTATACACCACTAAGAAGGGAAAAAATGACATTTTCACAGTATTTATTCTTCCAATCCAGGAGCATGGAACATTTTTCCATTTCTTTGTATCTTCCTCAATTTCTTTCATGAGTACTTTATAATTTTCTGCGTATAGATTCTTAGCCTCTTTGGTTAGGTTTATTCCTAGGTATCTTATAGTTTTGGGTGCAATTGTAAATGAGATTGACTCCTTAATTTCTCTTTCTTCTGTCTTGTTGTTGGTGTACAGAAATGCAACTGATTTCTGTGCATTGATTTTATATCCTGACACTTTACTGAATTCCTGTACAAGTTCTAGCAGTTTTGGAATGGAATCTTTTGGGTTTTCCACATATAGTATCATATCATCTACGAAGAGTGATAGTTTGACTGTCTATGCTACCTAAAGCAATCTACACATTTAATGCAATCCCTATCAAAATACCATCCATTTTTTTCAAAGAAATGGAACAAATAATCCTAAAATTTATATGGAACCAGAAAAGACCTCGAATAGCCAAAGGAATGTTGAAAAAGAAAGCCAAAGCTGGTGGCATCACAATTCCGGACTTCAAGCTCTATTACAAAGCTGTCATCATCAAGACAGCATGGTACTGGCACAAAAACAGACACATAGATCAGTGGAACAGAATAGAGAGCCCAGAAATAGACCCTCAACTCTATGGTCAACGAATCTTCGACAAAGCAGGAAAGAATGTCCAATGGAAAAAAAGACAGCCTCTTCAATAAATGGTGCTGGGAAAATTGGACAGTCACATGCAGAAAAATGAAATTGGACCACTTCCTTACATCACACACGAAAATAGACTCAAAATGGATGAAGGACCTCAATGTGGGAAAGGAATCCATCAAAATACTTGAGGAGAACACAGGCAGCAACCTCTTCGACCTCAGCCGCAGCAACATCTTCTTAGGAACAACGGCGAAGGCAAGGGAAGCAAGGGCAAAAATGAACTATTGGGATCTCATCAAGATCAAAAGCTTTTGCACAGCAAAGGAAACAGTTAACAAAACCAAAAGACAACTGACAGAATGGGAGAAGATAATTGCAAACAACATATCAGATAAAGGGCTAGTATCCAAAATCTATAAGGAACTTAGCAAACTCAACACCCAAAGAACAAACAATCCAATCAAGAAATGGGCAGAGGACATGAACAGACATTTCTGCAAAGAAGACATCCAGATGGCCAACAGACACATGAAAAAGTGCTCCACGTCACTCGGCATCAGGGAAATACAAATCAAAACCACAATGAGATATCACCTCACACCAGTCAGAATGGCTAAAATTAACAAGTCAGGAAATGACAGATGCTGGTGAGGATGCGGAGAAAGGGGAACCCTCCTACACTGTTGGTGGGAATGCAAGCTGGTGCAACCACTCTGGAAAACAGCATGGAGGTTCCTCAAAATGTTGAAAATAGAACTACCCTAGGACCCAGCAATTGCACTACTGGGTATTTACCCTAAAGATACAAACGCAGTGATCCGAAGGGGCACGTGTACCCCAATGTTTATAGCAGCAATGTCTACAATAGCCAAACTATGGAAAGAACCTAGATGTCCATCAACAGATGAATGGATAAAGAAGAAGTGGTATATATACACAATGGAATACTATGTAGCCATCAAAAGAAATAAAATCTTGCTATTTGCAACGATGTGGATGGAACTAGAGGGTATCATGCTTAGTGAAATAAGTCAATCGGAGAAAGACAACTATCATATGATCTCCCTGATATGAGGACATGGAGAAGCAACATGGGGGGTTAGGGGAACAGGAGAAGAATAAATGAAACAAGATGGGATTGGGAGGGAGACAAACCATAAATGACTCTTAATCTCACAAAACAAACTGGGGGTTGCTGGGGGGAAGTGGGGTTGGGAGAAGGGGAGGGGGTTATGGACATTGGGGAGGGTATGTGCTATCGTGAGTGCTGTGAAGTGTGTAAACCTGGCGATTCACAGACCTGTACCCCTGGGGATAAAAATACATTATATGTTTATTAAAAAAAAAAAATTGGAAGGGGAGGTGAACCATAAGAGACTATGGACTCTGAAAAACAACCTGAGGGTTTTGAAGGGTCAGGGGTGGGAGGTTGGGGGAACAGGTGGTGGGTAATAGGGAGGGCACGTTTTGCATGGAGCACTGGGTGTTGTGCAAAAACAATGAATACTGTTACGCTGAAAAAATAAATAAATTTGAAATATTAAAAAAAAAGAAGGAAAAAAATGCCACCAAATGTATTATGTCATACGTTTTATCACTCAGAACCCCATTCTACACTCCATGCAAGTGCTCCCTGAGACTTCCGATGAGTTTCTCACCTATTACCTTTATACGTACATAAAGAGGAATATGTAAGTAAAATTAGTTGGTCTCGTTTTTTTCTAAGAAGTTCTTCCCATTTGGAGGAGGACTCTTCTCATTTTTCAATTCAGAATCATTTCTGTCTGTGTTGTTGTGCACACTGTGTTCAAGAGAGCGTGGCTGGAGCACACCCTCCCGAGGTCTCTCCCTGTTGCTGGTGCACAGTCTGCAGATGAAACTCAGCTTAGCCACTGGCCCAATACAGTGCCTTTATGAGGCACCTGGAAAGCAAGAATAATCATTTCCTCATCTACCTTATCGTTCACTTAGGTGGAGGTGATTTTTAAAGTATCAATGTTGGAAACAGCTCTATGTTCAGAAGAGGGAATATAACTCTCTGGGAATCGTAATAAATATAAAAACCAGTAATCAAATCAGAACTGATCCAAAATAAAGATTAACAAGAAGATTTCATTCAAACCAACCAGATACATTCAAAGCCATGCAGTGGCAGGTCATCAATGACTCTTCACATCGCCACACTCCAATGACTCTTAATATTCTCTAGGTTTGCAAACATGCATTGGGTCTTAACCCAACCCCAGGAAAATCAACGCACACATTTAGTAGCCAAGGAGTTTGGAAAGCAGCAGAGCATGATGGAAAATTAGACCTGGCGCTCATCTCCAGGGACGGGAAGCAGACCGTTCTGAAGGCCACAGAAGCCTCTTCCCTTCCCCTCCTTTCTATCCTCCACTAGCGGGTGCCAGCAAGGAGTTCCCAAAGTCTGTACTCCTGGAATTCACTACCCTTCCTCGCCCTGCCATCCTTGCTGACTAACCCCTTCAGCCAAAAGACCATGTGGAGTCATCATGCCCACTATCTCTACTTCTGGTGCCACAAGCAGTTTATAATCCCAAGTCATTCATCCACCATCTCCTGCAGTCCAAACACAGACAGTTTTGCACATCATCTTTCAAGGGCAACACCCTACCTATTCTCAACCCCTAAATCCCTTCCATTGTGACATCTGGAACACAGACCATCAGCAAAATCTCCCAATCTGTCCACCTCTCTCTATATGTATCTGAGCGGAGTCGTCTATTCCATACTGATGCTTCTAGACCTTTCTAGACCTGGCAAACATTTTTCTTTGAGGGCCATAAGACAAATATTTCAGGCTTTATGGGCCATGCAGGTTGAATCTCAACTGTGGATAGTGCCATTATACAACAAAACTACCAAAGACACATGTAAATGAATAGACATGTCTATGTTCTACAAAAACTTTATTTGCAAGAGCAAGTACTCAGCCAGCAGTCTACGGCTCACGACATATCAGATTAACAGTTTCTATCACCTGCTTCTTCTCTCCCCATTGCCATCACTCAGACCACTAAATCACTCCTGCTTATTCCCTGAGCACAATATTAACACTAATGTTACTAACATTATTACCATTAACTAACACTGTTCTAGCCATAATTACTTTTGTGATTTCCAGTTCACCCCACAAAACCTGGAATGGGGCCAGATACCATGAGAACTGAAGCTTCTCTGGTTGGGGGTAGAGACAGACTTTAAGAAGAAGAAAAAAATTACGAGCGTAAAATTGCCCCTCTGTAGAAGAAGGCCCTTGACACTTAAGCTTCATTAGCTTGGTGGTAAATCTGCCTGAGCTTCTTCAGCTGCTCCGGCTCAAACAGTTCATTGAACACAAAATCTCTGTAGCCATTGAGATCACCTCATAAACAATCCTACCATGCCTGATTTCATACTTCCCTAAGTTCCTGTCCTCTAGCATTTTGTCCTTCATCCTGCCTCAGCCCTGGAATTCCATGCTTTCACAAGCCAGTAGCTGCAACCTCTCTTATATCAATTTCAGACATCTGACTCCTCACCCCCTCTCCCAACCAGCCAACGGGGCAACTATGAACCCTATGGGCACTGTTTCACAGTATCCTAATCCTCAGTCCAAGTTAGAATGCTTTGAAGGGATTCATGGGTGGGCTTTTGGTTTATGATAACAAATAGCAGTAAGATTTACAGGAAACTGAGTGATGTCACTAAGATGGTGATACAGATTATTCCTGACTCTGCTCCCCTCACAACAAGTGATGACTGTTCAGGAACAAGACAACACTGAGAGAATCCTAGAACACAGAGGTGAGACTGAAGCACACCCTGTTTCAAAGAGACTGAGACCATATCTGAAGAGTAAGAGAAGCAGCTCCATATTGGCCACACTGCCCCCCCCCCCAGGCCAGTGTAGCACCCCAGGGAAAGGTCACTCTGAGCCTTCAATTCAACAGTGGAAAAAAAAGAACCTGCAGGGATAACCAGCAGCCCCCCAACACTGTGGGTTGCTATGCAGAAGCCCCTGGTCTGATCTTGCACCACAGGGATTGCCAAGGGAATCTGTGGGGCTCCGCCAATGGAAGCTTGACTAACAGTGAAACAGGGAGGGGCTGGCCACATCCAGCACAGGTATCTCAGCAGACTGAACTTGTTCTTGAGGTGCCCCAGTAGTAATCTCAATGAATGGCTCTGCTGAGTCACAGCCTAACCTGCTATGAAGAGTGATTTCAAGCACAATCTGACCAGTAGAGCTAGTGACAGCTGGAAGCAGTGTGGACCAGTGGCACTTGAGCCAAGAGGCAGGTGAGCAGACAGAGCTGATCACCCACAGAGCAAAGCCAGAACTGGGTATGGAGCATCCTGTACTAGACACAAGCAGGCGGATTCATTCACAGCCAAGGCTGAGGGTCATTCCTGACCCCTCTCAACTGGAGAGGCTGTTTGGAATTGAGAATAGCCTGGCGCAGCCCCTCCATGTCATATTCATGCAAACAGCAACATAGCTTCAACCACTATGGGAGTGTCATTTGGCCCCATCTGACCAGATGGGCTGTGACAAATCCTAGAAGCTGTGCAACCTGATGGCACTTGAGACAAGAGATGGTCACGCAGGGAGAAAAGTTTGCAGAGCAAAGCCAGTTGCCTTGTTCAGTCAGAGAACTTGGGATGTAAGTTGGCTTGACTTAAGACAACAATGAGCTTTACCAGCTTTAGAGCCACTTCTCCTACTGTCCCCAGATAGGAAATCTAATTCAAAGCCCTGCTGATTCCTGAATATAGCCTTCAGCCAATCTAACCAGGGAACTTAAGAGCATTCAAGAAATTTTAGAGCCCATTCAATAATACACGTATAGTGGTCCATGAGCAAAGAGCACAGCCCATGGTTTCCCCATCTGTAGAGCAAAACTGGTGCCCTCACATGACCGGGGAATTCAAGACACAGCTTGACTTAATTCACACTCCCAAATGAGCTATACAGGTGCTGAGTGCCATCCTGCTGTCCTGGCCAGAGCAGGCAAGCTAATTCGTAGGCCCAGTCTAGACCCCAGTCTTGACAATCTAGTAAGCCTAATCAGAGAATCCAACCAACCATGGAGACCATCCCACAGCCTCACTCAAGTAGGGAATGGAACCAGCAGTCCTATCCAACTGTTCTGTGCCTGTGGCACATCTCCTCCATCACTGTCCTCAAAGGACAAATAGCTGCCTTATCACAAAATAGACCAAAATAGCCCATCCCACCTGCTCAAGGTTATTACCAGCAGGCACACCCGGAAACCCAAACTGAGCTAACTGCTGAAGATTAATCTCTGCCAAAGCAAAGTTGTAAACTTGAGGATATTGATTACTCAAATGTGTGACTATCAACCCAAAGAATCAGGATCATGAAAAGTCAAGTAAAGATGACAACACCAAAGGAAACTAATAAAGCTCCAATAACTGGCCCCCCAAAATGGAGATCTCTGAACTGTCAGACAAAGAATTCATAATAAGCCTTTTAAGGAAGCTTAATGAACTATAAGAAAACACAGACAAGTAAATGAATTATGAAAACAATGCATGAACAAAACAAGAAGTTCAACAAGGAAATAGAAACCATCAAAAAACCAAACAAACAGAAATCCTAGATTGAAAAATTCAATAACTAAACTGATGAACTCAATAGAGTTTCTAGTAATACAGAAGAAAGAACCAGCGATCTGGAGTATAGGACATGGTAATACACATCATAAAAGCAAAAGGAAAAAGCAACAAAAGAGTGAAATACCCTATACAAATTATGGGGCACTCTGAAAGGAAACAATATACACATTACAGAGATTCCAGAATGAGAAGAGAAAGAATAGAAAGTATATTTAAAGCAACAATGGCTGAAAACTTCCAGAAGCTGGGGAGAGAAATGGACATCTCTGTCTGAGGCCCAAAGGATCCCAAATAGGGTGAACCTGAATACAGTTACAGAGGCACACTATAATTAAATTGTCAAAAGTCAGAAACAAAGAAATAATTTAAAGAATAGCAAGAGAAAAGAAGTTAAATACAAGGAACTCCCTATAAGACTACTGACAAATTTCTAAACAGAAACTTTCAGGCAAGGAGAGAATAGGATGGCATATTTAAAATACTGAAAGAGAATAACTGTCAACCAAGAATTCTATATCTCATGAAGCTGTCTTCCAGAAATGAAGGATGAATAAGGACTTTCCTAAACGAGCAAAAAGAGTTCATTACCATCAGAAATGCCTTCCAATAAATGCCAAAGGAAATTCTTTGAGTGGAGTAAAAAGTAAATAGTAAAAGTGAAAGTAAAAGTAAAGTAAAAGTAAAATATCATCATAAAAATATAAAAAGACAGTATAAATATGACTGGTAATGGTTTAAGTATATAATCATAGTTAGAGTCCAACTCTAGTTTGTAAGTTTAAAAAAATGTATTAAAAATAATAACTACAATAGTCTGTTATTAATTAAACAACATAAAAAACACATAAATTGTAACAGCAATAACCTGAGAAAAGTAAAAGTGTCAAGTTTAAAAATTCCACTGAAGTTGTTATCAGCTTAAAATAGGGTGTTACAAGTTTGAAATATCTTATGTAAGCTTTATGGTAACCACAACGAAAGAACCCATAATAATTACACAAATAACATAGTAAAGAATTCAAAGCAAAGAGATGGCAAAAGACATGAAAACTCAAAAAAAGCAGTATAAGAAACAAAGAATAATGAATCTATAAGATAACCAGAAACAATCAACAGAGTGGCAAAGGTAAGTCCCTACCTATCAATAATTACTTAAAACAGATTAAATTATCTAATTAAAGGACACAGAATGGATTAGAAAAACCCAACAATATGCTGGCTACAAGAGACTCTACTGAGAGTGAGGGATAAAAAAGGACATTTTCATTGAATGGTAACTAAAAAAAGCAGGATCAGCTATACTTATATCAGACAAAATGAATTTCAATGAAAAATGATCAAAAGAGACAAAGAAGATCATTATATAATGAGGAAGAAGTCAATACATGAAGATGTGACAATTATAAATAAGAGACACTTAACTCTAGAAAACAAACTGAGGGTCGGAGGGGTGGAGGATGGTGGGATGGGGTAACTGGGTAATGGGCATTAAGGAGGGCATTTGATGTTACGAGCACTGTATGTTATATGCAACTGAGGAATCACTAAATTCAACCCCTGAAATTAATAATAGAGTATATGCTAATTAAACTGAATTTAATTAAAAAAATTTATTTGCCAAACATAGGAGCTTTTAAATACATAAAGCAAAAACAGATGTAAAAGGAGAAATAACAGCAATACAATAATAGTTACTTTAATATCCTACTGTCAACAATAAACCATCCAGACAGACAATCCATAAGGAAACAGATTTGAACACTAGAGACCAAATAGAGCTAACAGCATACACAGAACATTCTAACCAACAACAGCAGGATACACAGTCTCCTTGAATGCACATGACCACGTTCTAAGATAGACCATGAATTAGGTCACAAAATAAGTCTTAGAAAATTTAAAAAGACTGAAATAATATCAAGTACCTTCTCTGGTCATAGTGGCATGAAACTAAAAATCAGTAACAATGGGAAAACAAAAATTCACACATACATGGAAATTCAACACTCTCCTGAACAACCAATGGCTCAAAGAAGAATTACAGGTGAAATTTAAAACAAAGTTTGAGACAAATGGAAATAGAAATATATCAGAATTCATGGGATACAGCAAAAGTAGTTCTAAGAGGGAAGTTCGCAGTACTAACACTTACATTAAGAAGCAAGAAAGAGGGCACCTGGGTGGCTCAGTGGGTTAAAGCCTCTGCCTTCAGTTCAGGTCATGATCCCAGGGTGCTGGGATCGAGCCCCACATCGGGCTCTCTGCTCAGCAGGGAGCCTGCTTCCTCCTCTCTCTCTGTCTGCCCCTCTGCCTGCTTGTCTCTCTCTGTCAAATAAATAAATAAAATCTTTAAAAAAAAAGTGAGAAAGACCCCAAAGAAACAACCTAAATTTACACCTTAAGAAGACAGAAAAAGACAAACCAACTAATAATGTAATGGCATTGTACAGTGACAGACGAGAGCTACACTTGTGATGAGCACAGCATAATGTATAGACTTGTCAAATCACTATGTTACACACTAGAAACTCAACTATACCTCAATAAAAAAAAGGAACTGATCCCAAAGAAAATAAGATTAGAGTATACATAAATGAAATAGAAAACAGAAAAAGAGTAGAAAAGGTTAACCAAACTAATAGTTGGTTATTTTGAAAAGATAAACAAAATTGACAAACCCTTAGTTAGATTAACTAAAAGAGGGGGAGGGGGGAGGAAAAGAGAGAGACAGAGAAAGGACTTGAATCAACAAAACTGTCAATGAAAAAGGAGGCATTGCAATGGATACCACAGAAATTCAATGTATCATTAAGAGGCTACTATGAACCAAAAATACACCAATGAACTAGAAAACTTAAAGCAATGAAAAACTTCTTAGAAGTCTACAATTTACCAAGACTAAATCAGGAAAAAATAGAAAATCTGAACAGACTTATTACTAGTAAGGATAATGAATCAGTAAGCAAAAACCTCCCAATGAAATAAAGCCCAGGACCAGATGGCTTCACTGGTGAATTTTACCAAACATTGAAAGAAGAATACCAACTCTTCTCAAATGCTTCCAAAAAATCAAAGTAGCAGGAAACATTCCTGAATTCATTTTATAAAGCCAGAATTTATCCTGTTATCAAAACCACAACAGGACACTACTAAGAAAGAAAACTACAGGCCAATATCCTTGATGAATACAGATGCAAAAATTATCAACAAAATACTAACAAACCAAAGTCAGCAGCACATTAAAAAGGATCATTCACCATGATCAAGTGGGATTCAAGGATGGTTCAACATACACAAAATCAATGCGATACATCACATTAATAGAATGGAAAGAAAGAACATATGATCATCTTAATAGACACAGAAAAAGCATTTGACAAAATTCAACATTCATTCATGATAAAATCTAACAAATTAGGCATCAAAAGAAAAAGCCATATATGACAAGCCTACAGTTTAACATCATCCTCAATAGTGAAAAAGACAAGGGTGCCCATTCCCACCAACATAGTACTAAAAGGCCTCACTAGAAGAATCAGGGAAGAAAAAGAAATAAGAATCACTACAAAGGCATGTGAAAGGAATGGCAAACAAAGAAGTAAAACTGTCTCTATTTGTAGATGACATTATTTTATATGAAGAATCTCTAAAGACCCAACCAAAAAACTGTTAGATGTCATCAGTAAATCAATAAAGTTGCAGGATAAAAGATTAACAAAAATTCAGTAGGATTTCTATATGATAACAGTGAATTTTCTGAAAAAGAAAGAAATCAATCCCAATTCCAATAGCATCAAAAGCAACAAAATGCTGAGGAATAAATTTAAATAACGAAATGAAAAGATCTTTACTCTAAAAAATACAAGATGTTAATGAAAGAAACTGAAGAAGAAAGGAAGACATGGAAAGGTATCTTATGTTCATGGATTAGAAGAATTAGTAGTGTTAAAATGTCAATAATACCAAAAGTCATCAATATATTTAATGCAGTCCCTATGAAGATACCAATGACATTTTTACAGAAGTAGAAGAAACACTTCTAAAAAACTTTTCTGCAGCACAAGAAACCATCAAGAAAGTGAAAAGACAACTATTAAATGAGAAAAAATATTTGCAAATCATATATCTGATAAGGAGCTAATATCCAGAATATATAAAGAAATCCTACAACTCAATAGCAAAAAAAAAAAAAAAAGGTGACCCAATTAAAAGAATGGGTAAAGAACCTGAATATGCATTTCTCCAAAAGGTGAACAGGTAAGTGAAAAGATGCTCAATATGACTAGTTACTAGAAAAATGCAAATTAAAACCACAGTGAGATACCATCTTAGGCTATTAGGATGGACACCATCAAAAAGACAAGGGCTAACAAATGCTGGCATGGATGAGAAAAAGGACCCTTGAGCACTGTTGGCGAGAAAGTAAATTGGTGCAGCCACTATGGAAAACAAGTTGGAGGATCCTCAAAAAGGAAAAAAAAAAATAGACCTATCAGATGATCCAGCAATTCTACTTCTAAGAATATATCCATAGGACAAAAACACTCAAAAAGATGTCTGCACCTGCATGTTCATAGCAGCATTATTTATAATAGCCAGAAATGAAAAAAACCTCAGTATCTATCGACCAATAAATGGATAAAGAAGTTATGGAGTGTGCATGTATGTCTGTGTATGCATGTACGTGGTTACATACATCATACATACATACATACAAAAATAGGTGGAGGGTGGGGGGAGGAGGAATAGGAAAAAGGTAGTAAAAAGACACAAGCCCCCAGCTGTAGAAAAACAAATAAGTACTAGGGATATAATATACAACATGATGACTACAGCTAACACTGCTGTACAACATAGAGGAAAACTGTTGAGTAAATGCCAAGAGTTCTCACTATAAGGAAAAAATTTGCCCATCTTTTTTTTCTTTTTATTCCACCTATAGGAGAAGATGGATGTTAGCTGAACTTATAGTGATAATCATTTCACAGTATATGCAAATCAAACCAGCATGCTGTATGCCTTAAACTTACACAGTGTTGTTATATCAGTTATTTCTCAATAAAACTGAGAAAAAAAATGATAAACTAACAAAGATTTTGCTCAATTTTATACTATAAGAAACACCATGGATTTGGACTAAAAAGGACAGGGATAATTCCTTTGAGAATGAAAAGAGGTTGTAGAGCCCCAAACATCTATGGACAGGAATCAGGCTTAGAACCTTACTCAGCTACAACGATGAGCCATCTTTATGGAATAAGAACAACCATCCAGAAGTTAGAGGCAAGAGCCATGGAGAAGCATTTGCAGGGAGAACTACTCCCAAAGCAAGAGATATTTTTCTTCCCCTGTGGAACAAAGGGAAATCGGGAAATACGTTTGCCAAGATTTCAACATTGTCATGCATCAGTGAATGCTATGTCCTTTTAGTTTTTCCTTTTATTTATTTTATTTTTCTTAAAGATTTTCTTTATTTGACAGACAGATCACAAGCAGGCAGAGAGAGAGAGAGAGGGAGGAAGCAGACTCCCTGCTAAGCAGAGAGTCCCATGCGGGGTTCGATCCCAGGACCCAGGGATCATGACCTGAGTTGAAGGCAGAGGCTTTAACCTACTGAGCCACTGAGCTGCCCCTAGTTTTTCCTTTTAAATGAGAGTTTCTATGAGGGCATTTCTTTCTGTATCTCCTCATCGGAGTCTAGAGATGTGGCAGAGCAGATAACTTGCGTCCTTAGTTCACAAGTCTTCAAGTTTGAGAGGACCAAAATTCAAGGAGCTAAACCTACCAAAAATATACCCAAGGGGTTTCATGAAATCTAGACTTAATTTAGATGACAACACCCTAGTTAGGAAGCCTTGAAGAAACCAAGATATCCTTCAGCTGGGGAATGCATTTAGAAAAAAAATTAAAAAAAAAAAAAAAACAACTGTGGTATATCCAGACAAATAAAGTATTACTCAGTGCTGAAAAGAAATGAGTTAACAAGTCATGGAAAGACATGGAGGAACCAGAAATGCATATCACTAGGTGAAAGTCACCAGTCCTAAAAAGCTACATACTGTAGGATTCCAACAGTGCCAATCTGGAAAAAACAATACTAGAGAGACAATGAAAAGACAATTAAAAGGGGAAGATATATAAGGGGGCAGGGGTTATGTGGGAAATTTCTGTACCTACCTCTCAATGTAGTTTTAAACCTAAAACTGGTCTAAAAAAAATAAAGTCTTAAAGAAAGTTTTTAATCTTAATGTTATAGATATGCACAAGATGTGACATAAAGCCACCCTCAACTCATCCGATCTCATTTTCTAAGATGTCCTGGACTAAGTATGTTTTTATTCTGACTGACAGCAATAAGTCTAACTACCATGCTCACACTCGTACTTCTTGGTTTATCATCTGTAACAGTGCCTATAGGAGGAAGTAAACTTTGAGCCCTAAAGGAAAATAAATGAACTTAGAGAAACTACCACAATCCAACCACATTTCCTATTTTCACTGATAACATTATTATTCATAGATTCTTCTAGTCACTTCTTGACTCCCTGCTATATATGATGAGGAAAATAACAAATAGGCAGAAATCAAGACTCAAATGGATTCTAAGGAGCATTTACCTTGTTCATAAAGTAGCTTCATATTTGAATCTTTGCAGGTAACCAGATTGTTGAGCAATGCAATCACACTTTGCATGGTGTTACCCAGAATGTTCTCCTGATGTTCCTGCAATAGATCACAATTTCCATCATAACTATATAGAATTCCAATTGCATCATGATAGAGACAAGTGGTCAAATGACCTCCATCCCTTCAGTCTTTACATAAGGTTAAACAATTATCTTTCTGTGCTTTAATGAAGCAGACCCTTCTGCGTTATGGCACTCCCCATCAGGGCGTTAAGTCAGAGGGGAGGCAGCATGAACCCTTCAGGGTACCAGCACCGCACCATGCACTCCCTTGCCCACGAGCTGAGTGACAACCACACAGCCTCTGGGCTTGAGCTGGGAGACAGAGGTGTCAGAGTGACTAGGAATCAACCACATGGAGCTTAGGAGACCACACACCTGAAAGTGACTAAGGTCACAAAATAAAGCTACCATGTCTCAGAGTGACAGATGCAGCAGGGTGACCAGGAAACCCTGAATGGACACATGATTTTCAAAGCTTACAGAAACACCAGCGCTACCTCTGGTTCTGAAGCTGCTCTGTCCCCAGATGTGTGCCTCCCAGCCATGCCAGCCACCTGATGTTCCAAGTCTCACCATCTAGTTCTTCACTTGATCTGAGACAAGGGGTTTGCTTTGCAAACCCCGTGCCTAACAATTTCTACCCTTCTTTAGAAACACACACTTAAGAATAGATGTGCATGTTTGAATGTTCCACTGACACCAGTTTAAGAAGATGAATATGGAAGCGATGGTCTGCCACCAATTTCATTTAATTATTCATACAGCTGGTTGGAAGGAAGGGGTGATTAATAAGCACAAGATGACACAACATGTTATTCATGATAAAGTAATTAACGATACATAGGAAAAGAGAAGCTAATACATCTTTTTCGTTTTCGTTTTCTTTTTCTTTTTTTGGTCCCATTCGATAAAATAACATTCTGCTCCTTGTTCAAAGACCAGCCTGTCAAGCAAATACAGGGCAATTTTGCTGAAGATAAATCTACTGGTCCTTCACTATATACATTTCTTATGATTAAATGTACCTTTTCTATGATGCTCTTGGTAATATTTTCACCTCCCTGTGAAGCCAATACTTTCGTTTTCCCTTGTACTCATGGGGTGAGCACCACTTGCTGATATCGGCATTTACTTTCATATAAAAGCCAATTATCCAAATCCCCATTACCCCGAACACTACGAACCCAGGACTGTGCCCTGGCCAACCGGGTTCTCAGACTCTTGCCCTGGAGGTTCCAGAGTCCCTGCAAAATGAAGGCCTCTCCCAGCCCCACAACTCAGTCTACAGAGGGGCAGAAAGTCAAGGTGTGCTCTTGATCATTTAAAGCCCCAGCCCACCATGCTACTCGGGGTCTGCAGGATAAAATATTTGATGCAGGAAATAAAAGAGACCAATAATCCTATAACCAGACTGGGAGAAATGGTTCCTTTTCTTTTCTAGCCATTATAAAAAACAATTGTTTTTTAGTTTCTTTGTTGTTGGATTTCAAGCCATTTATAAACTATGAACTCTGTTTAATATAAAGTGAGGGCTTTGTAAAAGTTATAGTAGAGAATTCTATTTACGTACTCTTCTCTCTTATAGCTATATTTATCTACAGATATATCTACAATCTGTATCTGTCTTGTAAATGTATATATTTACAAATATATATTACAAAATAAATATATTTTTGTATATAACATGTATATATTATAAATATATACTTACACACACAAATTAAATTTACATATACGTTTAAATATATGTATATGTATATACACACACATATACATACATACATATATCTCCTACAAAGTGCTGGGGAGGAAGAGCGTGGAACAGAGTCCTTGCTCCTGCTCGAGATGATGCTGCGGTTCTCCAGGTGGACTGAGACAGCTACTGCTATGGCCTGGGTCATCATTTCCCCCAGAAAGAATGAAATACATCACAGTTGAGAAGGTGTAAAAATGAGTTAAACACACTTCCATTAACTTCTATCAAATTGAGTTATTTCATTTCTCTTAGCAACTTTAATAAGATTTGTTCCTGCTGTTCACAACCGTATTAGCCTACAGGGGATAAACGAAGCATTGACAAACACCATGGTTACTTCAAGTGAGAGTAGAGGATTATAGGAAGGGAGAAAACAAGGGGTAAATATGTGGGGCCAGAGTTATTCTCCGGGACTCTGCAAGCCTGGTGTAAAGACAAGGGGGAGGGGCGCCTGGGTGGCTCAGTGGTTTAAGCCTCTGCCTTCGGCTCAGGTCATGATCCCAGGGTCCTGGGATCGAGCCCCGCATCGGGCTCTCTGCTTGGTGGGGAGCCTGCTTCCTCCTCTCTCTCTCTCTGCCTGCCTCTCTGCCTACTTGTGATCTCTCTCTCTGTCAAATAAATAAATAAAATCTTAAAAAAAAAAAAAAAAAAAAAGACAAGGGGGAAGCTCAAGTTTTGTTCAAAGACCCCAGTCCAAGCCAGAGGAGAGGGATGATTCTGATGAAAGACTGGGTCCCCGTTAGATGCTCCTCTAGGGCAGCCCCTCCTCCCAGAAAGCTATGACTGAGTTCCAAGCTAAAAAGATTGTAACAGAAGGCTAGGTAAAGTCCTGATGTCTTTTTTCTTCTCTTTTCTTTCCTTTCCTTTTTAAATCTCCATGGCTTATGAATAAAAGCAAGGAACACATACAAGTAAAGCAGGGAAAGGAGAGAAAGCAGCAGCCGATGACTTGCAACAGAGCCCTTGGCATGGTCAGGGGCTCAGGCACGAGTCCTCCATGCTGATCTTAGCCCAGTGGTGGCAGAGCAGCCACGCAGGCCTATGAGGGGCAGGGGGGAGACTGAGGCAGTGCTAACAGTTTGCTGATGGGACACTGTGTACCACAGCCCATACGCCAGGCATGTAACCTATATCACTGTCTCATCTGATCCTCATGGAAATACTGAAGTGGCTGCAGTTCTCCCGTTCCTATAGATACAGACAATGAGGTTACTGAGGTGAAGTGTAACTTGCCAAGGATCACCCAGCTCTTCAAAGCTGAAGCTAGGACTGGGTCTGCGGGATGGAGGAAGCCATGCACCTCATCACCAGGCAGAGGAATACCGAATTGGGGCTGCTAAGTTAACGCTGTCCTGCCTGTGCCACCACCGCTGGCCTCTCCTGGCTTCCTAAGAGCCTCCGTAGATAGCACCATGCTGTAAGACACAGAACCTAGGAAGCCAGTGGAGCTGCCAGGCAACTAGAGGAAAGAAAAGAATAAGCATAAGCATATTACTCCAAAAACTGGAAGTACATACAACAGCCCCATTGCTCAGACACTCAGCATGAGCCTCGATCACTGGTTAAGAAAGGCAGAAGAGCTCATAGAGAAGGCATCACTGACCACGTGCAAAGCCATGGAAGGCCATCCCACTGCATTTTAAGATTATGACAAAATACTTAACTCCTTTATCCATAACCCATCAATAAGCACAGCTGACCTAATTTGTGTGCCTAATGCCATAGTATATGGACATTTAATAAACAGAGCACTTGAGAGTACTAATAAAACATAGCATTTGCCAGTAGAGATAATTGGAATTGAAGCAGCAAAATCCTCATGTTTGGCAACATAGATGAAACAACTTCATTAAAATGTACAGCTTCAGCAAATGAAAGGCAGGGGAGCACTGGACCCTGAAGAATCAGCCTTCTCAAAACTAATTGCTTCAGTGCTTAAAGAGGACAGCTCTGAACTACCAAGGGCACAGCAAGGAAACACTCCTGAAAAATGATCAGCCTTCCCAGAGCAGCTTCACTATAAACAAAGCATTATAGTTTCTTCTAATATCTGAGGACAGAAATGGCATTCAAAGACATCAGATGGCCAGACTCTAAAATTTGACAGGGCTCTTGATCGTCAAGGCAGGAAACACCTTTAGCAATCAAAAGTAACAATGAGCAATGGTCACTCTCTTTTGCCCTTGGTGTGGGGTCAGAATTCCAAAGAAGGCAAAATAAAAGACAAGCACTGGTCCTGGGGGAAGTTGGAAACAGGGAGTAGGCAGAAAAACAGAAGCACACACAAGGATTGTGAACGTGAAATGTACAATCTCTGGGAAACAAACACAGGGCATGTCCTATTTCAACACACAGTGAGATCACATTTCAGGGAGAAACTTTTTGCACGTTGCATGACAGGATGCTAGTCTACTGCGCATGTGCTAGGACAGAGTACAAAGGTAACAGAAACAGAGTGGGTGTCCGCTCACTTTCCTTTTTATACCTTCTCCCATAAAGCTAGATTCCTAGACATCTGGAGCCCACAGAAGACTCTTCAGAGCATTCAGATGAAATCAATGTATCAGAGTGGAAAAGGACACTCTTTCATATTACCGATTTTTCACAAGGCTATACCGCACACAGCTCCAACACAATGGGATCCAAACTGAATTCATCCTGTCCTTTTCCCTCACATATCATCCTCTGGCTTCCTGTCTCAATGAAGAGCTCTACCATCTGTCTACCATGCAGCCATAAATCCTGGAATCACCTGGGACCGCTGCCTATCTCCTGCCTCCCACATCCCATCTGCAATGAATTCCCCTTGATTCTCCATGGGCCCCCTCTTGAAGCTCTCTGCTAAGGATAAGGTGGTTGTCGTCTTTGGCTGGGGCTGCCACAAGCTCCTAGCCTAAGGCTTAAACCTGGGGCCTGCCTAAAGGCCCAGGGAGTAAATTAGAGTCCATCGTAGTCCCAAGGTGGAGGGCCATTGCTCCCACCATCCCATTTGTCCAGAGCCCCAGGGGGATTCTAAGGCCTGAGGGGAGAAAGGGCACAAGAACCAGGGGATGGCAGAAGCAAGGGAATTGTAGCTCCACTGCTCTCAATCCCAGGGAAGTATCATATTATGATTTGGGAAATATTCTCATGATTTATTGAATGAAATTCTGACTCCTGCGGGTAAGGAAAAGGGAAGGGAACAAGCTGAAGGAGGACAAATTTAAAATCAATCTCCAGGGGCGCCTGGGTGGCTCAGTGCGTTAAGTCTCTGCCTTCGGCTTAGGTCATGATCCCAGGGTCCTGGGATCAAGCCCCGCATCAGGCTCTCAGCTCAGCGGGGAGCCTGCTTCCTCCTCTCCCTCTCTCTGCCTGCCTCTCTGCCTACTTGTGATCTGTGCCTGTCAAATAAATAAGTAAATCTTTTAAAAAAATAAAATAAAATCAATCTCCACTCGTTTACCTTGTAAATAGATATACGGGATTTCCTGGGAGGCAAGGCCCAGATCTGGGCATCTGAAGCGAGAATGTTTCGGGTGTGATCATGTTGGGGCTGGGGCGACTACCACTGGGCATTTGCTCTGCCAGTTGTGAAACAGTCAAACAGCTCCTCTGCCCTTATGGTCAGGGCTGGTGGGGGTTTAGCATTCTCTGAGGAGGCTAAGCAAGACCCTCGGGCATGTTCTTCCCCATCTGTAGCCAAAGGTGTAGGATGCTCTCACCCTAAAAGCCTGGAGGTATAGAATTAAGTCTCTTCCTTGGTTTGGGTCATTATCTTTCTGATTCAAAGACATGAGAGAAAAGAATTTAAATTTTTTAATTTGACTGGCCAATAGTGTAGGGGCCTTCTAGCAGCAGCAAATACAAGTTCTTATTAGCAACACATTCCAGCTGGCACAGAAGGGAGGCTATGGACCAAATGGCACCACTTGCCAATCATCTGCTGAGCTCAGCCTGAGAAATCCAGTCCTTGCTCAACACCAACGGCGGACTGCTATGGATGCCATTCTGGTAGATTAACCGTGTCACTTGGCTTGCTCAGCCCTCCTGCCCTTTCACATTATTTAAGCTTCTAGCAGGAAATTTCCATCCTTCTGGCTCCCAGTAGAGCCCTCAAGGCAGGCGCGCTGGGTCGGAGCCAGTGCTACTCAGGAAGGAGAGCCCTGGCAATGGAGCGAGATGGAGGGAAGCAGTGTCCCCCAAAATAGAAAGCACCCCTTTCATGTGTCTGCCTAGGGTGCTGACAGGCCAAACTGCCCCACAACACCCTATCTGAGCCAAACACAGGCCCCAGGTAGGGGGCACAAATGAGAAAAATACAGGTGTACCTCCAGGCACACAACTCTTTCCACCATCCTATCACATCCCTGCCACTGTCCAAAATAATAGACAATAATAAAATGTTACAAAAGTACAGCCTTGGCAAACAATGTTCACTCTTAAAAATTCAGGCCAGATGTTGTTTCCTGAAGCCGGCAGGGATAGGGGTAGGGGAGGAAGGCTGTCCTACTTGGTGGGCAGCATCGCCGGCACCTTCCTGTGTCTGACTTCATCAGAGCACCTACTGTATACAGTAACCCGTGGTTCATCCAGTCCTCACCTGATGCTGAGCTCCTAGAGGGCAGAACTGGGACTTTTAATCATGTCCCCAGTGGGAGGTGCAGTGCCTGGTATGCAGAGGCCTCCAGTAGATTAACTAAGAAACAAACCGCCTCAAAGCTGCTTGGGTCAATACAGCTGGGGAAGGGATAGATAGCTCATGGGATTCTCCTTCAAAGAATTACCTTGTCACAGACTAGATATTGTCTTCAATTAAATAACTGATAAATACTTATTGAGCAATGAGCATAATCTTTTTCAAAAAGTTTAAATAGATACATACTTTCTTTCAAATATTTTCAATAAATGATAAATTCAGACCTTTTACTTTAAATACATAAAATTCCTCCCACGTGAAATAATTGTCAAGGACTCATGAAGCACTTGCACCGGCATGGAAAATACATACTCCAAAAATCCTGAAAGATGCTGACACAATTTTTTAAAAGATTTTCTATTTATTGAGAGAGAGAGCACACATAGGTTGGGGGGATGGGCAGAGAGGGAGAAACACACTCTGCTGAACATGGGGCCCGATGTGGGCTCGATCCCAGGACCCTGAGATCATGACCTGAGCCAAAGGCAGATGCCTAACCAACTGAGCCACCCAGGCACCCCAATGCTGACACAATTTTAATGGCACTCTCTGTTAAAAGTGCAGCTCACTTGGGACACATGGGTGACACAGTCGATAAAGCATCTGCCTTCAGATTGGGTCATAATCCCAGGGTCTTGAGATCAAGCCCTACATTGAGTTCCTTGCTCGGCTGGGAGCCTACTTCTCCCTCTGCCTGCCACTCCCCCTGCTTGTTCTTTGTCTCTCTAATAAATAAATAAGTATTTTTTAAAAAGTGATTGCTCACAAAAATAAAGAAGTGTCCCATTCTAAAGAAAGAAAATATTTCATATGGTGAATGATAAGATCAATATATTCCATTATCACAAGACCGTTTTTAATCACAGCTGTCTTCTACCAGGGGAGTTTGCAAAATGCCCATGCTGGGAGTTTACCAAGTGTTGGTACTCACAGTTCCTGTCTCAAAGGAGTACTAGCAAAGTCTGCAGGGGAAAGACTGTGCTGACTGGCAACTTTCTTTGAACCTAGGTTTTCAGAGAGCACAAAGAGGCAGAAAGGAAACCAGGCTGAGGAAAGAGCTCCTTGGCCTGCCACAAACCAGGAGGCTATGCAGGAGCTAAGCAAGAATCATACTACCAGACTTTGGAAGAATCTTAGAGAACTTGCTAGTTCAATCTTTGGATTTTAAAGATAAAGAAACTGAGGTCCTAGAAGAGAATATAAGGAGCAGGCCAGGACTTCAACTGAGAATTTCCTCTTCCTTCCCCACCACCTCACTTTGTCCTCACAATTTACATTTGGACATGCAGAGTCAAGTTAGCCACTTTAAAAACTGATCTATCTTTCTCTCTTTCTTTTTTTTTTTTTTTTTTTTTTTGCAAACACTATAGGCAATGCTCCCTGGAGCTACAGATTCAGTGCCCTTAACACCTCTTTGCTAGGTCAGCTACTCCTAAAGACATGGGAATACCTTGACATAATACCTACTGACCCCCACATCCCCAAAGCACAAACTGTCTGGATCCCATTGGCTCTTTCAACCAGTTTTTGTTGCACAGGGCTGTCTCTAAAGAGGCAACACAGCCTACCCATTTCACCATCTGAGCTGAAATTTCAAAGAAGGAGCACATTTCTCCAATAAATTATTCTGAGCAGGTAACAAGTCAGACATCAGGGGAACTGCAAATACATACACTGGATAATTACCAACCAGCAACATAAGGCAGCCTGGAACTTTGTCACTCATCCTGGAATTTGGTGCACTTGGTATTTTGTGCATGACCACACTTCTGTTCTCAACCTCCACAACTGAGGGCAACCAGCTTTCCTTTTTTGAGACTCTACTTAGATAGTAACTCTACTTAGATAGTTATATCTGTATAATCACTTTGGAACATTCAATATGCTCATTTTTGGCCACACAATGATAGAAACTATACCATCTTGGAGAATGAATGGGTGGTAAAAGGATAAAATCATCTGAAGAATTTTTCATCTACTAGGTAATAAAAAAAAAATGGCAGCAAGGACCCAAAATATTAACTGGCATTTGAAGATATTCTAATGTAAGCATAAACTGGGTACAAGCATAAAAGCATTGATGTGGATCAATGCTGGACAACCATGGGCAGGGTACAAGGGTCTTGTGTTGGAAAAAGTTTTGGGAGAAGGGATCAAGAAACTCACAGACCCTGAGCAGAGAGCTGGGCACGTCCTGGGAACACAAGAAAAAGAAGGAGATTCCAGAGGAGTCAAGAGATTGACAAACTTGACGAAGGAAGAATGTGACAATATATTAGCCAGTTTCATTTCTAAAGCCTAGAAGGGGAATAGTAAGAGCTTAAAATCATTTCTTAGACAAAGCCAGGCTGGGCATCTCCTAAGGACCTTGTGATATCAGCTGAAACCTGACCCCCCTCTTCAACATCTATTCTGGGACAAATCCCAATAGGGGTCTTGGCTGTATGCTGGACAACTAAGACTCATCTATGGTGTGCCTCAACTGCTTCTGGATCAAAGCAACTGTCCCACCAGTACCTGGGAAGTCCCTTAAGCTTAGGAATAAGGGAGTAGGGAGGAAGGGAAAGGGAAGGGTATGGGATTTTCATATTTTTAATTCCTGTACCCCCAATAAATACAATTCTGCTTTAAGAAATTATATATCAGGGGGCGCCTGGGTGGCTCAGCGGGTTAAAGCCTCTGCCTTCAGCTCAGGTCATGATCCCGGGGTGCTGGGATCGAGCCCCGCATCGGGCTCTCTGCTTAGCTGGGAGCCTGCTTCCTCCTCTCTCTCTGCCTGCCTCTCTGCCTACTTGTAATCTCTATCTGTCAAATAAATAAATCTTTAAAAAAAAAAAAAGAAATTATATATCAGGATGGTTTCATTAAGTTTTCTTCAAGCAGGTCAAAAAGAAAACCAGAAATCAGAATGAGTGCTGAGAAGGGAGGGACAAAGGACAGAAGGGAGAAAGACTGGAAAGGATGGGAAGGGAAAAAAAGGGACTACTGGATTTCCTCAAAAAAGAAAAATGAGCCCAGAAAAGATAAGCTCAGGGTACAACCCCCAGATCTACAGGTGCTAAAACAAAATCTCTGTATCAGAGGGCAGCTGGTCCCCTCAATTAGGAACTAGAAGTCAGTCAACTGACATATTATGTGTTCAGCCATGGGGTATCTCCAAATTAAATGCTGACCAACATTGCAATGGGACACATACAGAGACAACAGCTCGGGTCTCTGCCTGTTAGCACTGCCTAGTGTCAGGCCCCAGGTGACCGGGCCATCCCCAACAGACAGGGAGCAGAGGAGCAAATGATTCTGTTTAACGCCAACCACTTCAAGCTCTTTCTCAATTCATGGAACACGTGTGTTGGGATTTTTTCTTGCTACCACACTCTCACCCGGCCATCCCCCCACACCCCCACGAATATATGGAATAATAGTGCCCTTTCTGTGTGTGAATTTTGATGAGCTGCAAATGAAAAGATGTGTGGTCCCCTTGGGCAGAAGGGCTGACACGGGATCCTCCCTTCTGATGGCTTGCTTGACAATGGATGAGCACCAGTGAATGCTGTCTAGTCTGTTTGTGTGGGGTGCACAGAGAAGGGGCGCTGATCTTTAGGAGAGTTTTCCTGAGCTGTCCCTGAGCTTCTGGGACATGCACACACCACTCACGGAGGACTGGAGTCTATTCATCACGAGTCTTATTGGCTAATCTTAGAATCTCATCTCTGAGGGCACAAGTAGCCCATTAAACAACCAAACCAAACACACACATGTGTGCGCGCGCACACACACACACACCTGTCTTGAAGCTATTAGGAAAGTCATCAAAAAGACAAGACTGCCAATTGACCAGGGCACTCGGTGGCTCCCAGCCCCTCCCGGCCCTTGGAATGTGGGTTCTGCTTGCCTTTCCAGCTCAGAGAGGCTGCTGCAAAGACATGACCTTGATATAGTGCTGTGGTGTTGAAAACACCTGCATGGTATATATGACTAAAACCAGTTAAGGCCTCTCTCTATCTACAAACTTTTAACATTTGGCAGGTAGTGCAAAGATCCACTGTCTTGCTGCTGCCCAAGACAAGCCTTGTATATAAGTTCTCTTTGCTTATGACATAGCCACCTACCAACCCGAAGTGGCCAGCCTGTTTCTTCCATCTCTCCCTACCCTGCCAGTACCAGGGTTGGCTTCAGATTTCACCCAGGAAGCTCCTTAGAGGGTTGGGAACCAAAAGCAGGAGGAGAAACAATATAGCTTCAGTCTGAAACTTTTCACATCACCATGCTCTGAATAATGTAGGCTCTGGTGCTTCAACAGAATGCTCCAGAATGACTCCAATAGCAATGACTTTAAGCCACAGCATCCAAGTCATTGTCACCAGATCCATCAAGGGCAGGGCAAGAGGCAAAACCTCAGGCAGCTGGAAACATCATATGGAGCCATACAGACGACAGGGAGCCCTTCCCCCGAGCAATGCAGGGGGACAGAACACCCAACTCATCATTTTGCTCCAGCTGCCATATCAAGGGGCAGGCCTGGGAGCTCCACTGGAAACAGGCAGAAGGGAAATCCCTACCCCTGACACATGCAGATGTGGACAACTGATGAGAAGTGACCCACTGGAGTTCCAGGCTAACCTCCAAGGTCCTCTTCTGCTTTAACAGCCTTCCATGCTAAACATGCTGTGTCTTCCAGCAATGGAGAGCATATGGCGGAATGAACACTGCTAACAGAGTTATTTAAAATGAAATCAGGAGGACACTGAGGAGGTAGGGCTCATGCACATCTTCTGTCTCAAATTCTCTGAGGGTTTTTAACTGAACTCAGCTAAAAGTCCAGGCATCTACTTATGTTATAATGGACATTAATGGATTTTCTGCCCAGTATTAGCCCTAGCAACCAATCAAATATAGATTCATGTAACTGTAGATAAACCAGCATCAATCACTGTTTCTTCGCTACAACTTACATAAATTCTCTTTCCAATTTATTTTTTATTTTTTTATTTTTTTAAAGATTTTATTGATTTGAGAGAAAGAGCACAAGCAGGGATGGGGGTAGGACAGAGGCACAGCAGACTCCCCACAAGCAGGGAGCCCAATTTGGGGCTCAATCCCAGGACCCTGAGATCATGACTTGAGCCAAAAATCAAGAGTTGGCCACTTAACTGACTGAGCAACCCAGGCACCCCCTTTCTTTGCACTTTAAAAATGCTAACCTACTTTGTCTCTCCAGAGCACGTTTTTTATTTCAATTAAAACTGTGTCTTCTGGATCGTAATCCTTAAGACTCCCAAAAGCACATATTTTATTTTGCCACTTGCAGTTTTGTCTTTGACTCTTCTGAAGGAATATTTGAAAGAGATGTTAAATAGTATCAAATTATATCAAATTCCTATGCTTTCCTACAGTCAAACAGAACAGTTCTGCACAGTCAAATATTTGCTTGTGCATTGTAGCACAGATCACTCAAATATAAGTTTTAGCACAAGACAAGTAACACTATCCCTGTCTTTCCAACATCCACCTAATCAATCCAAGAACAAAAGGTGGTTGAGTGAAACAATGACCTCAGAATTCTGCCTTTCTTTTTTTTTTTTTTAAATATACTAATAATATTTATTTTTTTTTTCAGCGTCACAGTATTCATTCTTTTTGCACAACACCCAGTGCTCCATGCAAAACGTGCCCTCCCCATCACCCACCACCTGTTCCCCCAACCTCCCACCCCTGACCCTTCAAAACCCTCAGGTTGTTGTTCAGAGTCCATAGTCTCTTATGGTTCGCCTCCCCTCCCCAATGTCCATAGCCCGCTCCCCCTCTCCCAATCCCACCTCCCCCCAGCAACCCCCAGTTTGTTTTGTGAGATTAAGAGTCATTTATGGTTTGTCTCCCTCCCAATCCCATCTTGTTTCATTTATTCTTCTCCTATCCCCCTACCCCCCCATGTTGCTTCTCCATGTCCTCATATCAGGGAGATCATATGATAGTTGTCTTTCTCCGATTGACTTATTTTACTAAGCATGATACACTCTAGTTCCATCCACGTCGTCGCAAATGGCAAGATTTCATTTCTTTTGATGGCTGCATAGTATTCCATTGTGTATATATACCACATCTTCTTTATCCATTCATCTGTTGATGGACATCTAGGTTCTTTCCATAGTCTGGCTATTGTAGACATTGCTGCTATAAACATTCGGGTACACGTGCCCCTTCGGATCACTATGTTTGTATCTTTAGGGTAAATACCCAGTAGTGCAATTGCTGGGTCATAGGGTAGTTCTATTTTCAACATTTTGAGGAACCTCCATGCTGTTTTCCAGAGTGGTTGCACCAGCTTGCATTCCCACCAACAGTGGAGGAGGGTTCCCCTTTCTCCACATCCTCTCCAGCATCTGTCATTTCCTGACTTGTTAATTTTAGCCATTCTGACTGGTGTGAGGTGATATCTCATTGTGGTTTTGATTTGTATTTCCCTGATGCCGAGTGACGTGGAGCACTTTTTCATGTGTCTGTTGGCCATCTGGATGTCTTCTTTGCAGAAATGTCTGTTCATGTCCTCTGCCCATTTCTTGATTGGATTGTTTGTTCTTTGGGTGTTGAGTTTGCTAAGTTCCTTATAGATTTTGGATACTAGCCCTTTATCTGATATGTCGTTTGCAAATATCTTCTCCCATTCTGTCAGCTGTCTTTTGGTTTTGTTAACTGTTTCCTTTGCTGTGCAAAAGCTTTTGATCTTGATGAAATCCCAATAGTTCATTTTCGCCCTTGCTTCCCTTGCCTTTGCCGTTGTTCCTAGGAAGATGTTGCTGCGGCTGAGGTCGAAGAGGTTGCTGCCTGCGTTCTCCTCAAGGATTTTGATGGATTCCTTTCTCACATTGAGGTCCTTCATCCATTTGGAGTCTATTTTCGTGTGTGGTGTAAGGAAGTGGTCCAATTTCATTTTTCTGCATGTGGCTGTCCAATTTTCCCAGCACCATTTATTGAAGAGGCTGTCTTTTTTCCATTGGACATTCTTTCCTGCTTTGTCGAAGATTAGTTGACCATAGAGTTGAGGGTCGATTTCTGGGCTCTCTATTCTGTTCCACTGGTCTATGTGTCTGTTTTTGTGCCAGTACCATGCTGTCTTGATGATGACAGCTTTGTAATAGAGCTTGAAGTCCGGAATTGTGATGCCACCAACTTTGACTTTGTTCTTCAATATTCCTTTGGCTATTCGAGGTCTTTTCTGGTTCCATATAAATTTGAGGATTATTTGTTCCATTTCTTTGAAAAAAATGGATGGTATTTTGATAGGGATTGCATTAAATGTGTAGATTGCTTTAGGTAGCATAGACATTTTCACAATATTTATTCTTCCAATCCAGGAGCATGGAACATTTTTCCATTTTTTTGTGTCTTCCTCAATTTCTTTCATGAGTACTTTATAATTTTCTGTGTATAGATTCTTAGTCTCTTTGGTTAGGTTTATTCCTAGGTATCTTATAGTTTTGGGTACAATTGTGAATGGGATTGACTCCTTAATTTCTCTTTCTTCAGTCTTGTTGTTGGTGTACAGAAATGCAACTGATTTCTGTGCATTGATTTTATATCCTGACACTTTACTGAATTCCTGTACAAGTTCTAGCAGTTTTGGAGTGGAGTCTTTTGGGTTTTCCACATATAGTATCATATCATCTGCGAAGAGTGATAGTTTGACTTCTTCTTTACCAATTTGGATGCCTTTAATTTCTTTTTGTTGTCTGATTGCTGAGGCTAGGACTTCTAGTACTATGTTGAATAGCAGTGGTGATAATGGACATCCCTGCCGTGTTCCTGACCTTAACGGAAAAGCTTTCAGTTTTTCTCCATTGAGAATGATATTTGCGGTGGGTTTTTCATAGATGGCTTTGATAATATTGAGGTATGTGCCCTCTATCCCTCCACTTTGAAGAGTTTTGATCAGGAAGGGATGCTGTACTTTGTCAAATGCTTTTTCAGCATCTATTGAGAGTATCATATGGTTCTTGTTCTTTCTTTTATTAATGTGTTCTATCACATTGATTGATTTGCGGATGTTGAACCAACCCTGCAGCCCTGGAATAAATCCCACTTGATCGTGGTGAATAATCCTTTTAATGTACTGTTGAATCCTATTGGCTAGTATTTTGGCGAGAATTTTTGCGTCTGTGTTCATCAAGGATATTGGTCTGTAGTTCTCTTTTTTGGTGGGATCCTTGTCTGGTTTTGGGATCAAGGTGATGCTGGCCTCATAGAATGAGTTTGGAAGTTTTCCTTCCATTTCTATTTTTTGGAACAGTTTCAGGAGAATAGGAATGAGTTCTTCTTTAAATGTTTGGTAGAATTCCCCTGGGAAGCAGAAGCCGGTAAGGGCGGTGCAATCCCGCCTCGGGCAAAGACACTTGAGAGTCACTACAACAGGCCCCTCCCCCAGAAGATCAACAAAATATCCAGCCAGGACGAAGTTCATCTATCAAGGAGAAAGCAGATTCAATTCCTAAGACAGCAGAGCAATTCCAGAGGAGGAGAAAGCAAAGCACGGAACTCATGGCTTTCTCCCCATGATTCTTTAGTCTTGCGGTACTTCAATTTTTTTTTTCTTTTTTCAATTTTTTATTTTTTTTTCTTTTTTCAATTTTTTTTTCTTTTTTCTTTTTTCTTCTTCTGCTAAATTTTTTTAAAAAACTTTTACCCTTTTCTTTTTTAACGTTTTTTGACTAGTTCATCTAAATATATATATTTTTTCTTTCTTTTTTATATTTTTTTATTTGTTTTATTTTTTAAATTTTTTTCTTTTTTTCTTTTTTTTTTTTCCTTTTTTTTCAGAACCTGTTTTTTATCTAATTCTGCCTTTCTTTAGCCACTAAAAGAATCCTAAATACCACATGCCACCTGAGTTACCATGAAGTCCAATTTCATCACATAAATATGGGGGGGAGGGGTAGAAAAGGATAAGTTTATGAATTAGTATCCTGAGTCACAGGATTTCATAATATAGAAAACAGAACTGACTCAGCATGAATGTAAGCTCCCATACTAAAACAAAGTGGTCTTAATGTGCATTTGCATACATTTTAAAATGCACACAAACTTATATACAAACGGACCTGAAAACCTTTACAAATATGTGACCAATTTGATTATTCATTATTTTGAGAAGTCTGCCCAGTTGATATCCTTTTATATTACAGAAAATAGTCTACACTATTTTGAAGGTAAAAAATGCATGATCTCCTCTGCACACAACTGAACGTCATTCCTTCAACAATCCGTACTAAAGACCAGCTTACATCAGGCCCACTGTAGATCCTGATAACACTCCCCAAACCTGCAGCAGACACCGGCCCTGGAGGAGCTTCCCATCCAGTGGGAGGGCAGGGAGACAGAATGGGCTGAGGGGAGTACGGTATGCTGATCATGCTGACACACACTAGGGAGTGAGACCCTGGTGAACTGAGAAGACCAGAAAAGGTTTTAGCGAGTTCTGGGTGACGGCCAAAAACTAGACTGGGTATGTAAAGAGGAATGCGGATATACTTGAAGCCTAAGTCTAATAGAGGAATTATTAAAAATTCTCAGAGCTTCTGAACTTCAGAGACATTCGTAGTAAGTCTTAGTTGTTTCAACTCTAGAATCAAACTTCTTTTGCATGAAAGCTCTTAGATAATGATACTTATAAGTTTTAAGAGATCAGGTTAAGAAGAGAATACAAGAGGCTCTGGAAGAGAGACATTGATAGCAAAAATGAAAGAACAGCATATTATTAGCTGTTTTTGTTTTTTAATGGAACTCACAGGCTTCCATGTGCTCCCCACAAATGCCTCAGAGTTGCCGTGTGGCTGAAAACCTAAATGAAGTCTCGGAAAAGATAATGGAGCTTTAATGGTGGAAATAGTAAGAAAATTAAATCTAATCATGTTCCATTAAGCATGCTCTTAGCTCCCATTTTTACTAAATTATTTTAGTATAATTTTTGCCTCTGTCTATTGAAATAACCTTTTATGGCAATTTGATTTGCAAGCACAAATAAGTCTCATTTATTTTCCACTACGAAACCCTGCAGGATTAATAAGAAGAGATGGATCATCCAAAATCTTACCATTCTGCAATCAGGAAGTAACTACTCAGAGAGACGGTATGATACTTTGTCTAATATTTTATATTTAGATCTGTAAGGAAAGCATTACACTATAATTAGGGTCTCACTCAAAAGCAACGTTATCACCTGCTAGAGGGACCATCTTTAACCAGCCTTTGCTTCCATACCAGCTTTAAAAGGGAGCCACAGTTGTTCCCACTTCCTGTGCTGATGGGTCACCTCACCTCCTCAGACCTTAATCTCAAACTCATCCTCCTCCCCCTGCTCTTTGATGGACTTTTATCATGTTTGGAGTGCTTTGATACTATTGGCCAGAACTGCTGGAGTGTTTGTTTCCAGAAGGATGCTACAGCATAGCCACCTAGATGAGAATTATCAACCACAGAGGGAGAAATTGTAAGCAATCATGCACTCAGTCCTGGAGCACGCAAACAGGGAACATAGCAAAGGACAACAGGAGTGACTCCCCAGTTCTGGGCTCTGGCAAAGAACAGAACCGCCTGTCAGAATATGCAGGTGGTGTTTTAAATATTCTTCCCAAAGCACATTTACTTGCAAAAGACGTAATGACGAAAAAGCTGTGAAGTATAACCAGAATCACAATTTGCGAATTAGAGGGCTCTCTGGGTCAAATCTTGATCACTTCTATCAAGAATTAGAGGATTTATGAGGGAAAATTCACATCCAGTAGGAATGACAACTATGGGAGAAGTGGCTGGGAGAATGTCATGCATGAACCAGACAAGAACCCACACCTATCTTCTATTCTAATTCTGTATTAAGGACTGAAGAACACAAAACACCATAAAGAATGAACTTCTGAAACAAATTTCAACTACCGACAATAAAATTAAACAATAATATAATAATTATTGACATGTCTGCACCCAGTAATATAACAACTCTCAAACCAGGAGAAGCAAGAGAAATACACAGAAACATAGTAATAATGGAAAACTGTATTCACTTCCCTCTATCCAAGATAGATTAAAGAAAAAAATTGGTAAGGTTTATCTTATAC
Organism: Meles meles; assembly: GCF_922984935.1. Lineage (NCBI taxonomy): Eukaryota > Metazoa > Chordata > Mammalia > Carnivora > Mustelidae > Meles > Meles meles. Next base: position 28,580,783 of record NC_060069.1, on the reverse strand, counting down.
ATACATGATATATCTTAGAGATAAATATCTTATGGGCATATGCCAAACTCTGGACCCTACAGAGAATAACCATTTTCAAAGACACAGATAATTCATGAAATGAACCATAGCATATGCAAAGAAACATCAACAAATTTCCCCCAAAATAAAAATTTAATCATTATACTAATACTAGAAATTTAAAAACCAAACAAGTTTCTAGTAAATGAAATTTTAAAATTCTTCAGGGAAAAGAAGATTAAAATTGAAAACTTTTTTATCCATTCATCTGTTGATGGACATCTAGGTTCTTTCCATAGTTTGGCTATTGTAGACATTGCTGCTATAAACATTCGGGTACACGTGCCCCTTCGGATCATGGAGGTGGGGTTGGGAGAGGGGGAGGGGGTTATGGACATTGGGGAGGGTATGTGCTATCGTGAGTGCTGTGAAGTGTGTAAACCTGATGATTCACAGACCTGTTCCCCTGGGGATAAAAATACATTATATGTTTATAAAAAAAAAAAAAATTGGAAGGGGAGGCGAACCATAAGAGACTATGGACTCTGAAAAACAACCTGAGGGTTTTGAAGGGTCAGGGGTGGGAGGTTGGGGGAACAGGTGGTGGGTAATAGGGAGGGCACGTTTTGCATGGAGCACTGGGTGTTGTGCAAAAACAATGCGTACTGTTATGCTGAAAAAATAAATAAATTTAAAAAAAAAAGAAAACTTTTATGGAAATACATATAATGAAAACATACATTAGAATGCAGGCAATAACGCTAAAGCAGTTTATAAGATGAAAACAGGATTAGATACAATGATAAAAATACTACAATAAAGGAAGTATTCAGTTTTTAAAATCTAGAAAAAAAATGAAGTTACTGAAAGCAAGGAACAAGATGACATTTTAAAAAGATAAAAGCAGAATTTAATCAATTAGGAGACTTCTGCCTCTACGAGGACATATTAGGTCACAAAGGCCAATACCACCTTATAACAACCAGAAAACCTCACATAAATTATAAAATCATATTTGGAGAGACATCAGATGGCTACAGAAACACCAAGAAGTAGGTGAACTAAAGTTCCAGAAAGGAGAGAAATTTTCAAATATCAACTGATACTTCCATTTCTTCCTGCAGGGGCATTTGCTTGTTTTGGATGATGGCTGAAAATTGAGCTTAGTACATACAGGAGGCTCCAGTGAGGGCATGAGAAAGTGGAAATGACTTTAAAGTTTGAATGGGGCTGGAATGACAAATAGGAAACTTAAGGGGCCTCAAACAAAAACAGCATCCCCCAAAACATTTGATGGTTGCTATAGAAGGCTAATAAAATGAACAGAAAAATCTATACAAGGTGGAGTAAAATCTTCCACAGTTGGTAGTACCTAAGAAACACTGACCATTCAGTCTCCCTATGTCCTTTTATTGAAGCATTTAGCCCATTTCCATTTAAAGTGATTATTAATAGGCATGTACTTACTTCCATTTTATTACTTGTTTCATGGTTGTCTTCATAATTCTGTTCCTCTCTTTGTCTTGCTATTTTCCCTTGTTGTTTAATAGCTTTCTTGAGTATTCTGCTTAGATTCTTTTCTCTTTTTTGTGTGGTTACCAATAAATAGTTTCATATATAAGATCTTATACATATAGCACTCTGTATTAAGTTAATGAATGCTTAAGTTTAAATCTATTCTAAAAGCACTAAATTTTTACTCCCACTCCCCATTTTATATATACAGTGTGATACTTGACATCCTTTTATTTTATGAATCCCTCAGCTGATTTTTGTAGCTATAATTGGTATTACTGCTTCTGTGCTTTAACTTCTATAGTGGGTTTATAAGTAATCAATCTACAACTTTTGTTATGTTTGCATTGATATGTGAAATTCTTCCTTTTCATAATTTGTTTTTTACTCCTACTAATGGTCTTTCTTTCCACTCAAAGAATTGCTTTTAACATTTCTTGTAAGATTGGCTTAGTGGTTCTATTTTCAACATTTTGAGGAACCTCCATGCTGTTTTCCAGAGTGGCTGCACCAGCTTGCATTCCCACCAACAGTGTAGGAGGGTTTCCCTTTCTCCGCATCCTCGCCAGCATCTGTCATTTCCTGACTTGTTAATTTTAGCCATTCTGATTGGTTTGAGGTGATATCTCATTGTGGTTTCGATTTGGATTTCCCTGATGCTGAGTGACGTGTAGCACTTTTTCACGTGTCTGTTGGCCATCTGGATGTCTTCTTTGCAGGAATGTCTGTTCATGTCCTCTGCCCATTTCTTGATTGGATTGTTTGTTCTTTGGGTGTTGAGTTTGCTAAGTTCCTTATAGATTTTGGATACTAGCCCTTTATCTGATATGTCGTTTGCAAATATCTTCTCCCATTCTGTCAGTTGTCTTTTGGTTTTGTTAACTGTTTCCTTGGCTGTGCAAAAGCTTTTAATCTTGATGAAATCCCAATAGTTCATTTTTGCCCTTGCTTCCCTTGCCTTTGCCGATGTTCCTAGGAAGATGTTGCTGTGGCTGAGGTCGAAGAGATTGCTGCCTGCATTCTCCTCAAGGATTTTGATGGATTCCTTTCTCACATTGAGGTCCTTCATCCATTTTTAGTCTATTTTCGTGTATGGTGTAAGGAAGTGGTCCAATTTCATTTTTCTGCATGTGGTTGTCCAATTTTCTCAGCACCATTTATTGAATACAATAGCCAAACCATGGAAAGAACCTAGATGTCCATCAACAGATGAATGGATAAAGAAGATGTGGTATATATACACAATGGAATACTATGTAGCCATCAAAAAAATGAAATCTTCCCATTTGCGATGACGTGGATGGAACTAGAGGGTATCATGCTTAGTGAAATAAGTCAATCGGAGAATGACAACTATCATATGATCTCCCTGATATGAGGACGTGGAGATGCAACATGGGGGGTTAGGGGGATAGGAGAAGAATAAATGAAACAAGATGGAATTGGGAGGGAGACAAACCATAAATGACTCTTAATCTCACAAAACAAACTGGGGGTTGCTGGGGGGAGGTGGGGTTGGGAGAGGGGGAGGGGGTTATGGACATTGGGGAAAAATACATTATATGTTTATAAAAAAAAAAAAAAGACAGGATGAATACCCAACTTTTGTAGCAACATGGACGGGACTGGAAAGTGATTATGCTGAGTGAAATAAGTCAAGCAGAGAAAGTCAAGTATCATATGGTTTCACTTATTTGTGGAGCATAACAAATGACATGGAGGACATTGGGAGATGGAAAGGAGAAGGAAGTTGAGGGAAATTGGAAGGGGAGGCAAACCATAAGAGACTATGGACTCTGAAAAACAACCTGAGGGTTTTGAAGGGGTGGAGGTGGGAGGTTGGGGGAACCAGGTGGTGGGTAATAGGGAGGGCACGTATTGCACAGAGCACTGGGTGTTGTGCAAAAACAACGAATACTGTTACGCTGAAGAAATAAATTAATTAATAAAAAAAAAAAAAAGATTGGCTTAGTGGTGATGAACTCCTTTAACTTTAGTTTGTGTAGGAAAATGTACCTCTCCTTCTATTCTGTACTTTGACAGATAGGGTATTCTTGGTTGCAGGTTTTTTCCTTTCACTAATCTGAATATATGCCACTCCCTTCTGGCCAGCAAAGGTTTCACTGAAAAATCAGCTGACAAACTTATGTGGTTTCCCTTGTATGTAACAGTTTTCTTTCCTCTTCCAGCTTTTAAAATGTCTTTATAACTACATTTTGCCATTTTAATTATTATGTGACTTGTTGTGGACCTCCTTGAGTTGATTTTGTTTGGGGAGCTCTGTGTCTTGTGGATCTAGATGTCTGTTTCCTTCCCCAGATAAGGAAGTTTTCAGCTATTATTTCTCCAAATGAATTTTCTGCCCCCCAACTGTCTTTTCTCTTTCTGAGATCCTTGTAACACAAATGTTATTACACTTGATGATATCATGGACTTCCCTTAACCTATTCTCATTTTTTTCTTTTTGTTGTTCAATTTGGTTACTTTTCATTACTGTCTTCTAGCTCATAGATCTGTTGTTCTGTAACCTCTATTCCACTACTGATTTTCTCTAGTGATTTTGGTTGGTTTGTTTTGTTTTGTCACTGAGTTCCTTCTCTCTGACTGGCTCTTTTTATATTTTCTATCTTTGTGTCAAAGGTCTCACTGAGATCCTCCACTCTTTTCTCAAGTCCAGTGAATATCTTTATGACCATAACTTTGAATTCTCTATGAGGCATATTGCTTATTTCATTTCAGGCTTTTGCTGGGGTTTTGTCCTCTTCTTTCATCTAACTCTCTGTCTTTGTTACTGTGTAGTAGGAAGGTCAACTATGTCTCATCTTGAAAGTAGTAGCCTTATGAAGAAGAGGTCCTGCAGTGCCCTATAGCAGAATGCCCTTGCTCACCAGAACCAGACACTCCTGAGGTTTTTCCTGATGAGGACTGTGTGCACCCTACTGCTGTGGCTGAGCTATGATTGCCTTCAGTCTAGTTGGCTGCAATGACCGACTTTGCCTGCTGTGGGTGTACTAAGCAGGGTTTGGTCCCTGTACTATTAAGGGGTCCATCTGGAGCTGACACAGAATTGTGGTTGGGTTGTGTAAGCACTCAGACCAGATGCCAGCCCCCAGTCCATCTGCTGGGGCTGCAGTTATACAACATTGTAGGGTGTTCTGTTTGCACTAACCCAAGAGGCTTTCGTGGGTTAATTAATCTATGACAAAGGAAGCAAGAATGAACAACGGGGGAAACACAGTCTCTTTGACCAATGGTATTGGCAAAACTGGATTACTAAACGCAAAAGAATCAAACTGGACCACTTTCTTACACCATACACAAAAATAAACTCAAAACAAATTAAACTTAAATGTGAGACACGAGATTAAGAGTCATTTATGGTTTGTCTCCCTCCCAATCCCATCTTGTTTCATTTACTCTTCCATAAATGACTCTTAATCTCACAAAACAAACTGGGGGTTGCTGGGGGAGGTGGGATTGGGAGAGGGGGAGCGGGCTATGGACATTGGGGAGGGGAGGCGAACCATAAGAGACTATGTACTCTGAAAACAACCTGAGGGTTTTGAAGGGTCAGGGGTGGGAGGTTGGGGCAACCTGAGGGTTTTGAAGGGTCAGGGGTGGGAGGTTGGGGGAACAGGTGGTGGGTAATGGGGAGGGCACGTTTTGCATGGAGCACTGGGTGTTGTGCAAAAAGAATGAATACTGTTACACTGAAAAATAAATAAAATGAAAAAAAAAATGTGAGACACGAACATAAAACTCCTGAGAAAACATAGATAGTAATTGCTTTGATAATGTTGCCTTAGTTATGTCTAGTTATGTCCTCTAGATATGTCTCCTGAGGCAACAGAAATAAAAGTGAAAATAAACTATTCAGATTGCACCAAAAAACAGCTTTGCACAGCAAAGGAAATCATCAACAAAACAAGAAGGCAACCTATCAAACAAGAGAAAATATTTGCAAATGATATAACCAATAAGGGGTTAATATCCAAACATATAAAAAAATTTATACAACACCAAAAAATTCATTCAAAAAATGGGCAGAAGACATAAACAAACATTTTTCCAAAGACAACATACAGATAGCCAACAGACACATGAAAAGATGCTCAACATCATTCATTAGGGAAATGCAAATCAAAACCACAGTGAGAAATCACCTCACACCTGTCAAAATGGTTAAATAAAAAAGACAAGGAATACCAAGTGCCAAAAAAGATGTAGAGAAAAAGGAATCCTGGTGCACTGGTGGTGGGAATGCAAATTGTTAAAGCCGCTGTGGAAAAGAGTATGGAGGTTCCTCAAAAAGTTAAAAATAGAACCACCATATGATCCAGAATGCCACTACTGAGTATCTACCCAAAGAAGACAAGTAAGTTTCTATTAAATGTAATTTTAAAATTCTTGAGGGAAATAAAGATCAAAATTGAAAATTTATATGAAAATACATATAATCCCTGTTTACTGAAGCACTGTTTACAATAGCCAAAAAATGAAAGCAGACTAAGTATCCATCCATAAATGAACAGATAGAGAAAATACAGTGTATTTATAGAATAGAGTATTACTCAGCCATAAAAAGACTGAAATCTTCCCATCTGCAACAACATGAATGGAGTTAGAGTGTATTATGCTAAGTGAAATAAGTCGGAGAAAGACAAACACTTTATGATCTCATTCGTATGTGGAAATTAAGAAAGCACATGAAAAAAGAAAAAAAGAGACAAACAAAAACCAGACTCTTAAATAAAAAGAACTAGTGGTTGAGAGGGGAAGTAGGTAGGGGAATGGGTGAACTAAAGGGGATTAAGAATACACTTATCTTAAATTAGTATTAAGAGGCAAAAATCCCCTCCTTAACTCAGCTTAGTGGATGGCTGCCATGTCCATACTCATCACCCAAGCAGAAGACCAAGTTTTATTCTCTGGAGAGGTCTGCGAGATGCCAGGCACGAACTTTCATCCTAACCCTAAACCTAGGTCTGAGAAAGTGGGTTCCTGAACACACAGTAAGAGCAGAAAAGTAGCTAATTTTGTTATTCTGGAGAAGACCCAAACATTTAAAAATTGGTAATATTTCTGAAAATGGGTCTGAAGGTAGAGATAAACACATGGAATAACAATATCTATTTGAAGAGTATTTAGAGCCCCAAGCCCCTCCTTGCCTCAGCTCAGTAGAGGGCTACCACATCTATTCTCATCCCAGAATAAGTCTGGGGTTTTATTCTTTGGAGAGGTCTCTAACTACAGGATGCCAAGCATAAATCTTAACACTAAACTTCACCTTAGCCCTAGTCCTAATCCTAACCCTGGATCTGAGACAAGGAAAAAGAGATCATACACACACACAGAGAGAGAGAGAGAGGAATATTATTCTCCCGTGGAAAAAAGAAATCTTGCCATTTGCAAAGACATGGATGGAACCAGAGAGTATTATGGAAACAAGTCAGTCGGAGAAAGACAAATTCAGTATAATTTCACTCGTATGTGGAATTTAAAAAACAAAACAAAGGAAACAGTCAACAAAACAAAAAGGCAACCCACAGAATGGGAGAAGATATTTGCAAATGACAGTACAGACAAACGGTTGATATCCAGGATCTATAAAGAACTTCTCAAACTCAACACACACAAAACAGATAATCATATCCAAAAATGGGCAGAAGATATGAACAGACACTTCTCCAACGAAGACATGCAAATGGCTTTCAGACACATGAAAAAATGTTCATCATCACTAGCCATCAGGGAGATTCAAATTAAAACCACATTGAGATACCACCTGACACCAGTTAGAATGGCCAAAATTAGCAAGACAGGAAACAACGTGTGTTGGAGAGTATGTGGAGAAAGGGGAACCCTCTTACACTGTTGGTGGGAATGCAAGTTGGTGCAGCCACTTTGGAGAACAATTTGGAGATTCCTCAAGAAATTAAGAATAGAACTTCCCTATGACCCTGCAATTGCACTGCTGGGTATTTACCCCAAAGATACAGATGGAGTGAAAAGAAGGGCCATCTGTACCCCAATGTTTATTGCAGCAATGGCTACGGTCGCCAAACTGTGGAAAGAACCAAGATGCCCTTCAACGGATGAATGGATAAGGAAGATGTGGTACATATACACAATGGAGTATTATGCCTCCATCAGAAAGGATGAATACCCAACTTTTGTAGCAACATGGACGGGACTGGAAGAGATTATGCTGAGCGAAATAAGTCAAGCAGAGAGAGTCAAGTATCATATAGTCTCACTTATATGTGGAGCATAACAAAAAACATGGAGGACATGGGGAAATGGAGAGGAGAGGGAGTTGAGGGAAACTGGAAGGGGAGATGTACCATGGGAGACTATGGACTCTGAGAAACAACCAGAGGGTTTTGAAGGGGTGGAGGGGGGTGGGAGGTTGAGGAACCAGGTGGTGGGTAATAGGGAGGGCACATACTACATGGAGCACTGGGTGTGATGTCAAAACAATGAACACTGTTATGCTGTAAATAAACAAATAAAAAAATGTAAATAAAAAAACAAACAAACAAAAAAACAAAACAAAGGGACAAAGATCAAAAAAGAGAGAGAAAGAAGCAAACCAAGAAACAGACTCTTAACTATAGTGAACAAACTGATGGTAACCAGAGGAGAGACAGAATGAAATGGGTGAAATAGGTGATGAGGATTCAGGAGGACATTTGCTATAATGAGCACTGGGTCTTGTATGGAAGTGCTAAATCAATATATTGTACACCTGAAATTATAATATTGTCTTTTAACTAAGCGGAACCTAAATAAAAGCTTAAAAAAACACTTATCTTGGTAAGCACTGGGTGATGTATAAAATCGTTGAATTATTCTATTGTACAACAGAAACTAATATAACACTGTATGTTAATTACACTTCAATTTAAAAGATATATTTTATATGCAACCATCAAGCGGACACTGCAGGAGATATTAAGGGGGGTCCTATAAATGAGAAAAAATCCTAAGAATATCACTGAACAGAAATATAGAAACAATCTACAGACAGAAACTCTTCAAAGGTAACACAATGTCAATCAAAACGTATGTATCAATAATCACACTCAATGTGAATGGCCTAAATGCACCCATAAAATGACACAGGGTTGCAGATTGGATAAAACAACAGGACCCATCCATATGTTATCTACAAGAGACCCATTTTCAACCTAAGGATACACCCAGACTGAAAGTGAAGGGATGGAGAAGCATCTTTCATGCCAATGGGCCTCAAAAGAAGGCCGGGGTAGCGATTCTCATATCAGATAAATTAGATTTTAAACTAAAGACTGTAGTCAGAGATAAAGAAGGACACTACATAATTCTTAAAGGGACTATCCACCAAGATGATCTAACAATTGTAAATATCTACGCCCCCAATATGGGAGCACCCAATTACATAAGAAAACTATTAATCAAGATAAAGAGTCATATTGATATGAATACATGAATAGTAGGAGATTTTAATACATCTCTCTCAGTAATAGACAGATCATCGAAGCAGAAAATTAATAAAGAAAGAAGAGCATTGAATGAAACATTGGAACAGATGGACCTCATCGACATATACAGAACATTCCACCCTAAAACAACAGAATACTCATTCTTCTCAAGTGCACATGGAACCTTCTCCAGAATAGACCACATACTGGGTCACAAAGCAGGACTCAAACAATACCAAAAGACTGATATTATTCCCTGCATATTCTCAGATCACAATGCTTTGAAACTGGAACTCAATCACAAGGAAAAGTTCAGAAGGAACTCAAACACCTGGAAGCTAAAGACCACCTTGCTTAAGAATGCTTGGATCAACCAGGAGATCAAAGATCAACTTAAACAATTCATGGAAACCAATGAGAATGAAGACACTTCGGTCCAAAACCTATGAGATACAGCAAAGGCAGTTCTAAGGGGGAAATACAGAGCCATCCAAGCCTCCCTCAAAAAAAACTGAAAAATCCAGAATACACCAGCTGTCTCTACACCTTAAAGAACTGGAGAATCAACAACGAATCAAACCAACTCCACACACAAGAAGGGAAATAATCAAGATTAGAGAAGACTTTTTTCCATTGGACATTCTTTCCTGCTTTGTCGAAGATGAGTTGACCATAGAGTTGAGGGTCTATTTCTGGGCTCTCTATTCTGTTCCACTGATCTATGTGTCTGTTTTTGTGACAGTACCATGCTGTCTTGATGATGACAGCTTTGTAATAGAGCTTGAAGTCCGGAATTGTGATGCCACCCACTTTGGCTTTCTTTTTCAATATTCCTTTGGCTATTCGAGGTCTTTTCTGGTTCCATATAAATTTTAGGATTATTTGTTCCATTGCTTTGAAAAAAATGGATGGGATTTTGATAGGGATTGCATTAAATGTGTAGATTGCTTTAGGTAGCATAGACATTTTCACAATATTTATTCTTCCAATCCAGGAGCATGGAACATTTTTCCATTTTTTTGTGTCTTCCTCAATTTCTTTCATGAGTACTTTATAATTTTCATCAAGATCAAAAGCTTTTGCACAGCAAAGGAAACAGTTAACAAAACCAAAAGACAACTGACAGAATGGGAGAAGATATTTGCAAACGACATATCAGATAAAGGGCTAGTATCCAAAATCTATAAGGAACTTAGAAAACTCAACACCCAAAGAACAAACAATCCAATCAAGAAATGGGCAGAGGACATGAACAGACATTTCTGCAAAGAAGACATCCAGATGGCCAACAGACACATGAAAAAGTGCTCCACGTCACTCGGCATCAGGGAAATACAAATCAAAACCACAATGAGATATCACCTCACACCAGTCAGAATGGCTAAAATTAACAAGTCAGGAAATGACAGATGCTGGAGAGGATGTGGAGAAAGGGGAACCCTCCTCCACTGTTGGTGGGAATGCAAGCTGGTGCAACCACTCTGGAAAACAGCATGGAGGTTCCTCAAAATGTTGAAAATAGAACTACCCTATGACCCAGCAATTGCACTACTGGGTATTTACCCTAAAGATACAAACATAGTGATCCGAAGGGGCACGTGTACCCGAATGTTTATAGCAGCAATGTCTACAATAGCCAAACTATGGAAAGAACCTAGATGTCCACCAACAGATGAATGGATAAAGAAAATGTGGTATATATACACAATGGAATACTATGCAGCCATCAAAAGAAATGAAATCTTGCCATTTGTGATGACGTGGATGGAACTAGAGCGTATCATGCTTAGTAAAATAAGTCAATCGGAGAAAGACAACTATCATATGATCTCCCTGATATGAGGACATGGAGAAGCAACATGGGGGGGTAGGGGGATAGGAGAAGAATAAATGAAACAAGATGGGATTGGGAGGGAGACAAACCATAAATGACTCTTAATCTCACAAAACAAACTGGGGTTTGCTGGGGGGAGGTGGGATTGGGAGAGGGGGAGTGGGCTATGGACATTGGGGAGGGGAGGCGAACCATAAGAGACTATGGACTCTGAACAACAACCTGAGGGTTTTGAAGGGACAGGGGTGGGAGGTTGGGGCAACCTGAGGGTTTTGAAGGGTCAGGGGTGGGAGGCTGGGGGAACAGGTGGTGGGTAATGGGGAGGGCACGTTTTGCATGGAGCACTGGGTGTTGTGCAAAAAGAATGAATACTGTTACGCTGAAAAAATAAATAAAATGGAAAAAAATTAAAAAAAAAAAAAAAGAAAAACCAATGGAACTAAAGAGAGGTGAGAAGTTATGGTGCTCTTCCTGAAACATTCTTGGCTACAGAATTCCTTTATATCCATGATCAGTTTGTTTCTTTGTTCATTCATTCATTTATTTATTCAATGACCCAATGTATACTAAACACCTATTCTGTCAATAATATACCAATAATAGCTAGCATTTGCTAGATCTAATAAAGGTCAGGCTATTTCTCTGAAAAAAAAAAAAAAAAGATTAGAGCAGAGATCAATGAGGTAGAAACCAGAGATACAGTAGAACGTATCAATGAAACTAGAAGCTGGTTTTTTGAAAGAATCAATAAGATCGATAAACCATTGGCCACACTAATCCAAAAGAAAAGAGAGAAAGCCCAAATTAATAAAATTATGAATGAAAAGGGAGAGATCACAACTAACACCAAGGAAGTAGAAACAATCATCAGAAATTATTACCAACAGTTATATGCCAATAAGCTAAGCAACCTAGATGAAATGGATGCATTCCTGGAAAACTATAAACTCCCAAATTTGAACCAGGTAGAAACTGACAACCTGAATAGACCAATATCTAGTAATGAGATTGAAGCAGTGATCAAAAACCTCCCAAAAAACAAGAGCCCAGGACCTGAGGGATTCCCTGGGGAATTCTACCAAACTTTCAAAGAAGAAATAACACCTATTCTCCTGAAGCTGTTTCAAAAAATTGAAGCAGAAGGAAAATTTCTAGACTCTTTATGAAGCCAGCATTACCTGATCCCCAAACCAGGCAAAGACCCTACCAAAAAGGAGAATTTCAGACCAGTATCACTGATGAATATGGATGCTAAGATTCTCAACAAGATCCTAGCAAACAGGATCCAGCAGCACATTAAAAAGATTATCCACCATGACCAGGTGGGATTCATCCCTGGGTCACAAGGATGGTTCAACATTCGCAAATCAATCAATATGATAGAACAAATCAATAAGAGAAGAGAGAAGAACCACATGGTCCTCTCAATGGATGCAGAAAAAGCATTTGACAAAATCCAGCATCTGTTCCTGATGAAAACGCTTCAAAGTATAGGGATAGAGGGAACATTCCTGAACTCCATAAAAATCTATTGATGAAAGACCCACAAGAAATAACATCCTCAATGGGAAAAAGCTTACAGCCTTCCCGTTGAGATCAGGAACACGACAAAGATGCCCATTCTCACCACTCTTGTTCAACATAGTATTAGAAGTCCTAGCAACCACAATCAGACAACAAAGAGAAATAAAAGGTATCCAAATTGGCAATGAAGAAGTCAAACTCTCTCTCCTCACATATGACATGATTCTTTATATGCAAAACCCCAAAGACTCCACCCCCAAACTACTAGAACTCATACAGCAATTCAGTAACGTGGCAGGATACAAAGTCAATGTACAGAAATCAGTGGCTTTCTTATACACTAACAATGAAAATACAGAAAGGCAAATTGGAGAATTGATTCCATTTACTATAGCACCAAGAACCATAAGATACCTGGGAATAAACCTAACCAAAGAGGTAAAGGACCTGTAGTTGAGGAACTACAGGACACTCATGAAAGTAATTGAAGAAGACACATAAAGATGGAAGACCATTCCATGCTCTTGGATCAGAAGAATAAACATTGTTAAAATGTCTATACTGCCTAGGGTAATCTATACTTTTAATGCCATTCCGATCAAAATTCCACCGGTATTTTTCAAAGAGCTGGAGCAAATAATCCTAAAATTTGTACGGAATCAATAGAGACCCCAAATTGCTAAGGAAATGTTGAAAAACAAAAACAAAACTGGCGGCATCACGTTACCCGATTTCAAGCTTTATTACAAAGCTGTGATTACCAAGACAGCATGGTACTGGCATAAAAATAGACACACAGACCAGTGGAACAGAGTGGAGAGCTCAGATATGGACCCTCAACTCTATGGTCAAATAATCTTCGACAAAACGGGAAAAAATATACAATGGAAAAAAGACAGTCTCTTCAATAAATGGTGCTGGGAAAACTGGACAGCGATATGTAGAAGAATGATACTCGACCATTCTCTTATACCGTACACAAAGATAAACTCGAAATGGATAAAAGACCTCAACGTGAGACAGGAATCCATCGGAATTCTAGAGGAGAACATAGGCAGTAACCTCTTCGATATCAGCCACAGCAACTTCTTTCAAGATATGTCTCCAAAGGCCAAGGAAACAAAAGCGAAAATGAACTTTTGGGACTTCATCAAGATCAAAAGCTTCTGCACAGCAAAGGAAACAGTCAACAAGACAAAAAGGTAACCCACAGAATGGGAGAAGATATTTGCAAATGACAGTACAGACAAAAGGTTGATATCCAGGATCTATAAAGAACTCCTCAAACTCAACACACACAAAACAGATAATCATATCCAAAAATGGGCAGAAGATATGAACAGACACTTTTCCAACGAAGACATACAAATGGCTATCAGACACATGAAAAAATGTTCATCATCACTAGCCATCAGGGAGATTCAAATTAAAACCACATTGAGATACCACCTGACACCAGTTAGAATGGCCAAAATTAGCAAGATAGGAAACAACGTGTGTTGGAGAGGATGTGGAGAAAGGGGAACCCTCTTACACTGTTGGTGGGAATGCAAGTTGGTGCAGCCACTTTGGAGAACAGTGTGGAGATTCCTGAAGAAATTAAAAATAGAGCTTCCCTATGACCCTGCAATTGCACTGCTGGGTATTTACCCCAAAGATACAGATGTAGTGAAAAGAAGGGCCATCTGTACCCCAATGTTTATAGCAGCAATAGCCACGGTCGCCAAACTGTGGAAAGAACCAAGATGCCCTTCAACAGAAGAATGGATAAGGAAGATGTGGTACATATACACGATGGAGTATTATGCCTCCATCAGAAAGGATGAATACCCAACTTTTGTAGCAACATGGACGGGACTGGAAGAGATTATGCTGAGCGAAATAAGTCAAGCAGAGAGAGTCAAGTATCATATGGTCTCACTTATTTGTGGAGCATAACAAAGAACATGGAGGACATGGAGAGATGGAGAGAAGGGAGTTGAGGGAACCTGGAAGGGGAGATGAACCATGAGAGACTATGGACTCTGAAAAACAACCAGAGGGTTTTGAAGGGGCGGGGGTGGGAGGTTGAGGAACCAGGTGGTGGATAATAGGGAGGGCACATACTGCAGGGAGCACTGGGTGTGGTGAAAAAACAATGAATACTGTTATGCTGAAAATAGTAAATAAATAAATAAACAATCAATCAAATTAAAAAAATATATTTTAAATAGAAAGAAAGAAGATATGACCAGCCAGGAAAAGGACTCCCTCCCAAGAATTCAAATGGTCTCTCCCTTAAGGTATTTGTGAGATTCTCTAAGTATATGAGGCATTAAGTTCAAGAATGAGGCTCAAACATTCTGAAAGGTGAAGTTGAATCCCCTGGTCTTGTAGGACTGAGGGGACACAGAACTATCAGGTGTTAATCAAAGTCCAGGAAAGCCAAACAAAAGAACAGGACTATACCAGAGTTAGATCCAAATCTTAATAAAACAGCCCTGCCTCAGCTTACTTTCTAATTGGATTAAGTTCATCAGGCTCTATCCCTAAATGACCAAGAAAAAAAAGGGGTAGAGGGGGTAGCACCATGGAGGCTCAGTCAGTTAAAAATCCAACTCTTGATTTCACCTCAGGTCATGATCTCAGAGTTATGAGACTGAGCCCATGTCAGGCTTCTAGTTGGGCATGGAGCCTGCTTAAGATTCTCTCTCTCCCTCTCCCTCTACGCCTGCCTCCCCCTACCCATCCCTACCTTGCCCTCTCCCCCTCACTAAGAAAAAAAAGAGAGAGAGAGATGGGGCCTCTCTCTGGTGGAAAATATAATAGCATCAGTATTCTCTATAGTTTTTTTTTTTCATAAGATAATATGCAATGAAAAATTGTTAGACATGCAAAGAGGTAAGGAACTTTGACCAATATGGAGATGAAAGAAATGCTAGTTATTAAAAAAGTATCTTGAAATAATTATGAATAATGAAGAAAATAGAAAACAGATGAAATATTAGAGAAACTCAACAGAATAATGCAATCTACTAAAAAAATCAAATGGACATTCTAGAATTAAACAATGAAATATCTATATTACCAATACAATAGATGCACTTGAAAAGTAATTTACATACAACTAAATACTTGCTTTGTTTTCTAGAAGCCAGGTTAAGTAAGTAAAAACTAAGCACAAAGGGAAAGAAATGAAGGAAAAAAGTTAAGATGGTAAGAAAGATATGGAACACTCAAAAGATCCAACAGGTATAATTTAAGCCCAGAATGAAGAGGGAATGAGCAAGAATGAAGGAATGAGCAGAGGAAATATTTAAAGAGGTAGCATCTAAGTACTTTCTGCAAATGAGAACGAAATATTTTTAATTAACAGAAAAACAGATTTGAGAAGCTCACTTAATCCAAAACAGGTTAAAAATAAACAAAACAGGGACGCCTCGGTGGCTCAGTTGGTTAAGCAGCTGCCTTCAGCTCAGGTCATGATCCCAGCATCCTGGGATCGAGTCCCACATCAGGCTCCTTGCTCGGCAGGGAGTCTGCTTCTCCCTCTGCCTCTGCCTGCCACTCTGTCTGCCTGTGCTCGCTCTGTCTCTCTCTCTCTCTCTGACAAATAAATAAATAAATAAAAATCTTAAAAACAAATAAATTAAATAAATAAAAATTAAAAAAAATAAACAAAACACATAAGTGTATTATACTGGGGCGCCTGGGTGGCTCAGTGGGTTAAGCCGCTGCCTTCAGCTCAGGTCATGATCGCGGGGTCCTGGGATCGAGTCCCGCATCGGGCTCTCTGCTCAGCAGGGAGCCTGCTTCCCTCTCTCTCTCTGCTTGCCTCTCTATCTACTTGTGATCTCTCTCTGTCGAATAAATAAATAAAATCTTTAAAAAAAAAGTGTATTATACTAAAACTGTAGAAAACCAGGAATAAGTGAAAATATTGAAAACAAAATGTCAATTTCAAAAGAACAAAATATTATCCAAAGATATTCTTTCTATCCCCCTGTCCATCCTGATTTTCAATGACTAGTGTATGATATAATATAATGGATGCTTCCATCCCTCTCAGAGGTGAGTTCATTACAGTCAAAGATCATTGAAGCCAGTGAGTATGGCTTGTTATCACTAAGAACTCTTATAAGAAATCATGAGCCAACTTCCCATACTTGGATCCACCCATTGGCATGTCCCCGGCACGTTTTACTATTTTTTTAAATCATCTCTACACCCAGTGTGCGGCTCAAACTCACATCCCTGAGATCAAGAGTCACACACTATTCTGACTGATCCAGCCAGACACCCCTGTAATACTTCTAAGCACAGGAGAGGCAAGATGGAGGAGGAGTAGCAGACTGAAATGACACCAGGTTGCAGGAGTTCAACTAGATAGTTATCAAACCATTCTGAACACCTACAAACTCAATAGGAGATTGAAGAGAAGAGTAGCAATTCTAGGAACAGAAAATCAACCACATTCTGAAAGGTAGGATGTGCAGAGAAGTGAATCCAAAACCACAGGAAGATAGACCGTGGAAGGAGGGGCCAGCTCCCAGCAAATGGTGGAGTAGCAGAGCACAAAATCAGAACTTTTAGAACTCTGTTCCAGAGTTTTAGAACAAATGGCTCCAGAGGCTGGGGGTGGGGGGAAGGAGACCACGTGGGTACAGTGTGGTCTCAGGTCCCACAGGGTCACAGAAAGATGGGGGTGTTTGCATGTGGCAGAGCTCCTGGTATCAGAGTCGGGAAGGTGCCTGCAGGGACAGAGCCGAGAAGGGGCTCTCAGCTCAGGGTTACCTTAAGCTGTGACCCAAGGTACAGTCAGACCACTGCTCTTTGAGCAGGGACGCCACAAGTGGCAGGTCTGGGGAGACTCACCTTCCTCCTCCGGGAGGAGCAGTGAGGCAGGAATCTGCTGGGTTTGCAGACTCCAAAAGGCAGGGCACCAGAGAGAGAAACGCTCGGTCACAGGCTGGGTGAGGTCAGAGTGTGGCCAGAGACCAGGGAGACAGGAGTGCCTGACTGCTTTACTCTGAGTGGGGCCCTGGCCTCTTGGCTCCTTTGGGCTAGAGATTGGGAGGCTGTCATTTTAACTCCTCTCCTCCAAAGCTGTACAGAAAGTGCTGAGGGAACAAAAGCTCTGGAAAGCGAACCTGAGCAGATTACTTACCCAGCCCCTGGCAAGGGCAGTGCAATTCTGCCTTGGGCAAAGACATTTGAGAATCACTGCAATGGTCCCCTCCCCCAGAAGATCAGCAAGAACATCCAGCCAAGACCAAGTTCATTAATCAATGAGAACAGTGGAACTCCAGAGCTAGGGAAAAGTAATGCATAGAATTCATGGCTTTTTCCCCATGATCCTTCTGTCTTGCAAAGTTAAATTTTTTTAATCTTATTTTTTTCTTATTGTAATTTTTTTTAACTTTTCCTCTTTACTCTTTTAACATTTTTTAACTAGTCTGTCTTAACAACACCATTCTGGGGGAAAAAAAAAACTTTTTAAACCTTCATTGTTATAGTGATATTTTATCCCTTCATTGTATTTAACCTCATTTTTTGTATACATACAGGGTTTTTTTTTTTTCTAAAAATTTTTGGGATACAATTTCTTCTAATCAATCAAAATGTACCCTAAATCTAGCACATGGCTTTATTCTAGTCTCCAGACAGAGCACACCCTCCTTTTTTTTTCCCTCTTTCCAACCAACTTATCTTATCAATTCCTTTTTTAGAATTTTTCTAAATTTTCATCTTTACATTCATATTCCATTTCTTCATCATGTTTATTTTATATACATATATGTATATATATATACATTATTTTTTTTCTATCTTTAAAATTTTGGGAGGCAGTTTTTTCTAAGAGACAGAAATACACCCAAAATCAAGTGGGGGGCTCTGTTCTATTCACCAGTCTAATATATATATATTTTTTGTTTGTTTGTTTGTTTGTTTTCTGTTTCCCCCTTTTCTTCTACCCCTGGCTTTGGATCTCTTCTGATTTCGTTTGAGTACATTTTTCTGGGGTCTTTACTACCCTTTTAGTATTATATTCTATCATTCATATATTCTAATCTGGATAAAATAACAAGGCAGGAAAAACTCACCACAAAAAAAAAAAGAATAAGAGGCAGTACCGAAGTCTAGGGACCTAATCAATACGGACACTGGTAATATGTAAGAACCAGAGTTCAGAATGACAATTCTCAAGGTGCTAGTTGGGCTCAAAAAAGGCATGGAAGATGTTAGAGGAACCTGTCTGGAGAAATCCCATTGTGGAGAAATGAAAGAACTAAAATCTAACCAAGTTGAAATAAAAAAAGGATTAATGAAGTGTAATAAGAAATGGAGGCTCTTGAAGTAAGTCAAGCAGAGAGAGTCAAGTATCATATGGTCTCACTTATTTGTGGAGAATAACAAATAACATGGAGAACATGGGGAGATGGAGAGGAGAGGGAGTTGAGGGAAACTGGAAGGGGAGATGAACCATGAGAGACTATGGACTCTGAAAAACAACCAGAGGGTTATGAAGGGGTGGCGGGGGGTGGGGGGGTGGTGGGAGGTTGAGGAACCAGGTGGTGGGTAATAGGGAGGGTACATACTGCATGGAGCACTGGGTGTGATGCCAAAACAATGAACACTGTTATGCTGTAAATAAACAAATAAAAAAAAATAAATAACAAAAAAAAAAAAAAAAGAAACTACCAAAAAAAAAAAAAAAAAAAAAAGAAATGGAGGCTCTTACTGCTAGGATAAATCAGGTAGAAGAGAGAATTAGTGACATAGAAGACCAAATGATGGAGGATAAAGAAGCTGACCAAAAGAGAGACAAACAACTACTGGACCACAGGGGAGAATTCAAAAAAGTGATACCAGGGGCGCCTGGGTGGCTCAGTGGGTTAAAGCCTCTGCCTTTGGCTTAGGTCATGATCCTGGGATCGAGCTCCGCATCCGGCTGTCTGCTCCGTGGAAAGCCTGCTTCCTCCTTCTCTCTCTGCCTGCCTCTCTTGCCTACTTGTGATCTCTGTTTGTCAAATAAATGAATAAAATCTTTAAAAAAAAAAGTGATACCATAAGACGAAACAATCTTAGAATAATTTGGACTCCAGAAGAAGAAGAAAGAGAGAGACGTGCAGAAGATATATTGGAGCCAATTATAGTAGAGCATTTTCCTAATATGGCAAAGGGAAAAAGCATCAAAATCCAGCAGGCACAGAGAACCCCCCTCAAAATCAATTAAAATAGGTCCACAGCCCGTCACTTAATAGTAAAATTTACAACTCTTTGCGACAAAGAGAAAATCCTGAAAGCACCTCAGGACAAGTCTGTAACATACAATGGTAGAAATATTAGATTGGCAGCAGACCTATCCACAGAGACCTGGTAGGCCAGAAAGAACTGGCATGATACATTCAGAGCACTAAACGAGAAAAATATGCAGCCATGAATACTATATCCAGCTAGGCTGTCACTGAAAATAAAAGGAGAGATAAAAAGCTTCCAGGACAAACAAAAACTAAAAGAATTTTCAAACACCAAACCAGCCCTCCAGGAAATATTGAAAGGGGTCCTCTAAGCAAAGAGAGAGTCTAAAGTAGTAGACCAGAAAGGAACAGAGGCATTATACAGTAACAGTCACCTTACAGGCAATACAATGGCACTAAATTCATATCTTCCAATAGTTACCCCGAATGTCAATGGGTAAAATGTCCCAATCAAGAGACACAGGGTATCAGAATGGATAAAAAAACAAAACCCATCAATATGCTGTCTACAAGAAACTCATTTTAGACCCAAAGACACCTCCATATTTAAAGCAAGGGAGTAGATAATAGTTACCATGCTAATGGACATCAAAAGAAAGCTGGGGTGGCAATCCTTTTATCAGATACATTAGATTTTAAGCCAAAGACTATAATAAGAGATGAGGAAGGACACTATATCATAGTTAAAGGGTCTGTACAACCAAAGGATCTAACAATTTTAAATATCTCTGCCCCTAATATGGGAGCAGTCAATTATATAAACCAATTAATAACAAAATCAAAGAAACATATTGACAGTAATACAGTAATAGTAGGGGACTTTACCACCCCCATCACTGATGGACAGATCACCTCAGCATAAATCAACAAGGAAATAAAGACCTTAAATAACACACTGGAGCAGATGGACATCACAGATATATTCAGAACATTCCATCCCAAAGCAACAGAATATACATTCTTCTCTAGTGCACATGGAACATTCTCCAGAATAGATCACATCCCAGGTCACAAATCAGGTCTCAACCGGGATTGATTGGGATCATTCCCTGCATATTTTCAGACCACAACACTCTGAAGCTAGAACTCAATTAATAAGAGGAAAGTTGGAAAGTACTCAAATACATGAAGGCTAAAGAGCATCCTACTAAAGAATGAATGGGTCAACCAGGAAATTAAAGAAGAATTAAAAATATTCATGGAAACAAATGAAAATGAAAACACAACTGTTCAAAATCTGTGGAACACAGCAAAGGCAGTCCCAGGAGGAAAGTATATAACGATACAAGCCTTTCTCAAGAAACAAGAAAGGTCTCAAGTACACAACCTAAACCAACAGCTAAAGGAGCTGGAGAGAGAACAGCAAAGAAAGCCAAACCCAGCAGGAGAAGAGAAATCATAAAGATCAGAGGAGAAATCAATGAAATAGAAACCAAAAGAACAGTAGAACAGATGAACGAAACTAGGAGCGGGTTCTTTGAAAGAATTAATAAGATTGATAAACCCCTGGCCAGACTTTCAAAAAGAAAAGAAAAAAGACCTAAACAAAGAAAAGCATAAATGAAAGAGGAGAGATCTCAGCCAACACCAAAGAAATACAAACAATTATAAGAACATATTATAAGCAACTATACTCCAGCAAATTTGACAATCTGGAAGAAATGGATGCATTCCTAGAGACATATAACTACCAAAGCTGAACGAGGAAGAAATAGAAAACCTCAACGGACCCATAACCATAAGGAGATTGAAGCACTCATCAAAAATCTCCCAAAAAAACAGAGCCCAGGGCCAGGCAGCTTCCCAAGGGAATTCTACCAAACATTTAAAGAAGAATTAATACCAATTCTCCTGTAACTGTTCCAAAAAACAGAAATGGAAGGAAAACATTGAAACTCATTTTATGAGGCCAGCATGACGTTGATCCCAAAATCAGACAAAGATCCTATCACAAATGAGAATTACAGACCAATATCCTTAATGAACATGGATGTGAAAATTCTCACCAAAATACTAGCCAGTAGGATTCAACAGTACATTAAAAGGATTATTCACCACGGCCAAGTGGGATTTATTCCTGAACTGCAAGGTTGGTCCAACATCTGCAAATCAATCAATGTGATATAATACATTAATAAAAGGAAGCGTAAGAATCATATGATACTCTCAATAGATGCTGAAAAAGCATTTGACAAAGTATAGCATCCTTTCTTGATCAAAACTCTTCAAAGGGTAGGGTTGGAGGGTACATACCTCAAAATCATTATGAAAAAACATTTTAAGAAAAACCCACAATGAGTATCATTCTCAACGGGGAAAAACTGAGAGCTTTTCCCCTGTCAGGAACATGGCAGGGATGTCCACTATAACCACTGCTATTCAACATAGTACTAGAAGTCCTAGTCTTGGCAATTAAATAACAAAAAGAAATAAAAGGCATCTGAATTAGCAAAGAAGTCAAACTCTCACTCTTTGCAGGTGATGTGATACTTTATGTGGAAAACCCAAAAGACTCTACTCCAAAACTGCTCAAACTTGTATAGGAATTCAGTAATGTGTCAGGATATAAAATCAATGCACAGAAATCCATTGCATTTCTATACACCAACAGCAAGACAAAAGAAAGAAATTAAGGAGTCAATCCCATTTACAATGGCACCCAAAACCATAAGATACCTAGGAATAAACCTAACCAAAGAGGCGAAGAATCTGTACTCAAAAAACTATAAAGTACTCATGAAAGAAATTGAGGAAAACACAAAGGAATGGAAAAACATTCTATGCTCATGGATTAGAAGAACAAATACGGTGAAAATGTCTATGCTACCTAAAGAAAATGTCTATGCTACTGTGAAAATGTCTATGCTACCTAAAGCAATCTACATGTTTAATGCAATCCTTATCAAAATACCATCAATTTTTTGCAAAGAAATGGAACAAATAATCCTAAAATTTATATGGAACCAGAAAAGACCCTGAATAGCCAGAGAAATGTTAAAATAGAAAACCAAAGTTGGCAGCATCGTAATTCCAGACTTTGAGCTCTATTTCAAAGGTGTAATCATCAAGACAGTATGGTACTGGCACAAAAACAGACACATAGATCAATGAAACAGAACAGAGTGCCCAGTAATAGATCCTCAACTCTGTGATCAACTAATCTTTGACAAAGCAGGCAAGAATGTCTAATGGAAAAAAGACAGTCTCTTCAACAAATGGTGTTGGAGAAATTGGACAACCACATGCAGAAGAATGAAACTGGGCCATTTCCTAACACCACACACAAAAATATACTCAAAATGGATGAAAGACCTCCATGTGAGACAGTAATCCATCAGAATCCTTGAGGACAACACAGGCAGCAACCTCTTCAACCTCAGCCACAGCAACTTCTTCCTAGAAACATCTGCCAAAGGCAAGGAAAGCAAGGGCAAAAATGAACTATTGGGACTTTTGCACAGCAAAGGAAACAGTCAACAAGACAACTGACAGAATGGGAAAAGATATTTGCAAATGACATTTCAGATAAAGGGCTGGTATCCAAAATCTATAAAGAACTTATCAAACTCAACACACAAAGAACAAATAATCCAATCAAGAAATGGGCAGAGGACATGAACAGACATTTCTGCAGAGAAGACATACAGATGGACAATAGACACATGAAAAAGTGCTCCACATCACTCAGCATCAGGGAAATACAAATCAAAACCTCAATGAGATGTGCCTCACACCAGTCAGAATGGCTAAAATTAACCAGTCAGGGAACACAGATGTTGGAAAGGATGCAGAGAAAGGGAACTCTCCTACCCTGGTGGTGGGAATGTAAGCTGGTGCAGCCACTCTGGAAAACAGCATTGAGGTTCCTCAAAAATAGAAAATAGAGCTACCCTACCACCCAGCAATCGCAGTACTGGGTATTTGCCCTAAAGATACAAATGTAGGGGTCCAAAGGGGCATGTGACCCAAATGTTTATAGCAACATTGTCCACAATAGCCAAACTATGGAAAGAACCTAGATGTCCATCAAGAGATGAATGGATGAAGAAGATGTAGAGTGTATACACACACACACACACACACACACACACACACACACACACACACAATGGAATACTATGCAGCCATAGAAAGAAATGAAATCTTTCCACTTGCAATGACATGAATGGAACTAGAGGGTATTATGCTGAGTGAAATAAGTCAATCAGAGAAAAACAATTATCATATGATCTCCCTGATATGAGGAGTTTGAGAGGCAGTGGGGGGTTTCGGGGGTAAGGAAGGAAAAAATGAAACAAGATGGGATCGGGAGGGAGACAAACCATAAAAGACTCTTAATCTCACAAAACAAACTGAGGGTTGCTGGGCAGAGGGGGATGTGGAGAGGGTGGTTGGGTTATGGACACTGGGGAGGGTATGTGATATGGTGAGTGCTGTGAAGTGGTAAGCCTGACAATTCAGACCTGTACCCCTGGGGAAAATAATACATTATATGTTAATAAAAATAATTAAAAAAGAAATAATGGGCCTGCCTTTACATTCAAGTACCTAATGCAAGTAATGTATACATTCTCTTAAATTTAAACATATTCCATTTAGCTATAATAAGCAAAACCTAGGGATTAGAGAATGAAAATCTAAGGAATTAATTTCCTGTTTCAGATTGTCCACCTCTCACTTATAGAAACAGGGTTCTTGGTGGGTGGGTGGAAACAGACAATTGCCTTGAATTTATCTTTATTTTCTCTAGATTATCATAACCAAGGCCATTATTACAAAATTATTTTACAAGGAGGGAGGAGGAAGGAAGGAAAGGAGGAAGGAAGGCAGACAGGCAGGCAGGCAAGGAAGGAAGGACTAACGATGGGTTTGTATTGTTAGACTTTTTTTTTTAAGTTTTTTTTTTTGTTTATTTACAGCATAACAGTGTTCATTGTTTTGGCATCACACCCAGTGCTCCATGCAGTACGTGCTCTCCCTATTACCCACCACCTGGTTCCTCAACCTCCCACCCCCCCGCCTCTTCAAAACCCTCTGGTTGTTTTTCAGAGTCCATAGTCTCTCATGGTTCATCTCCCCTTCCAGTTTCCCTCAACTCCCTCTCCTCTCCATCTCCCCATGTTCTCCATGTTATTTGTTATGCTCCACAAATAAGTGAGACCATATGATACTTGACTCTCTCTGCTTGACTTATTTCGCTCAGCATAATCTTTTCCAGTCCCATCCATGTTGCTACAAAAGTTGGGTATTCATCCTTTCTGATGGAGGCATAATACTCCATTGTGTATATGGACCACATCTTCCTTATCCATTCATCCGTTGAAGGGCATCTTGGTTCTTTCCACAGTTTGGCAACCGTAGCCATTGCTGCCATAAACATTGGGGTACAGATGGCCCTTCTTTTCACTACATCTGTATCTTTGGGGTAAATACCCAGCAGTGCAATTGCAGGGTCATAGGGAAGCTCTGTTCTTAATTTCTTCAGGAATCTCCACACTGTTTTCCAAAGTGGCTGCACTAATTTGCATTCCCACCAACAGTGTAAGAGGGTTCCCCTTTCTCCACATCCTCTCCAACACACGTTGTTTCCTGTCTTGCTAATTTTGGCCATTCTAACTGGTGTCAGGTGGTATCTCAATGTGGTTTTAATTTGAAACTACTAGAACTCATACAGCAATTCAGTAACGTGGCAGGATACAAAGTCAATGAACAGAAATCATTGGCTTTCTTATACACTAACAATGAAAATACAGAAAGGCAAATTAGAGAATCGATTCCATTTACTATAGCACCAAGAACCATAAGATACCTGGGAATAAACCTAACCAAAGAGGTAAAGGACCTGTACTCGAGGAACTACAGAACACTCATGAAAGAAATTGAAGAAGACACAAAAAGATGGAAGACTGTTCCATGCTCTTGGATTGGAAGAATAAACATTGTTAAAATGTCCATACTGCCTAGAGCAATCTATACTTTTAATGCCATTCCGATCAAAATTCCACCGATATTTTTCAAAGAGCTGGAGCAAATAATCCTAAAATTTGTATGGAATCAGAAGAGACCCCAAATTGCTAAGGAAATGTTGAAAAACAAAAACAAAACTGGCGGCATCACGTTACCCGATTTCAAGCTTTACTACAAAGTTGTGATCACCAAGACAGCGTGGTACTGGCATAAAAACAGACACATAGACCAGTGGAACAGAGTGGAGAGCCCAGATATGGACCCTCAACTCCATGGTCAAATAATCTTCGACAAAACAGGAAAAAATATTCAATGGAAAAAAGACAGTCTCTTCGATAAATGGTGCTGGGAAAACTGGACAGCGATATGTAGAAGAATGAAACTCGACCATTCTCTGACACCATACACAATGATAAACTCGAAATGGATAAAAGACCTCAACGTGAGACAGGAATCTATCAGAATCCTAGAGGAGAACATAGGCAGTAACCTCTTCGATATCAGCCACAGCAACTTCTTTCAAGATATGTCTCCAAAGGCCAAGGAAACAAAAGCAAAAATGAACTTTAGGGACTTTATCAAGATCAAAAGCTTCTGCACAGCAAAGGAAACAGTCAACAAAACAAAAAGGCAACCCACGGAATGGGAGAAGATATTTGCAAATGACAGTACAGACAAAAGGTTGATATCCAGAATCTATAAAGAACTCCTCAAACTCAACACACACAAAACAGATAATCATATCCAAAAATGGGCAGAAGATATGAACAGACATTTCTCCAACGAAGACATACAAATGTATTGTTAGACTTTTTCCAAGTAGTCCCAATCACCTTGGCTCTAAGGAGGAAAGTCCTGTGAAAATAAACCTCTCCAAGTTCCTGTAGAGAGGCCAGGGATCCTGGTGCCTCTCTTGATTCATCTCCGTAGTGACAGTAATAGCAGTGGAGGAGAGGCTGACATTGGAAATCCAGCATCTTCCTCTCCCCACCAGAAACTGGCACAGGTAAGGGGAGGAATTTCAAACCCTTCTCCCATTCAAGTAAACTCAGTATTACTCTTTAATACACACATCTGACAGAGAAGATACAATGAAAATTAAAAACAGAATGTGGCAACCGGCCAATTATCCTCCTATCTAAGTTTATGACATAACACTTATTGAGCACCTACTCTATCCCTGGCATTGAGATCCGGGGCACACTACAATCTCACATATCCATTGAGGACTGGACATGCAGTGGCCTGCAGGGTTGGGTCATCACTGTGGAAAACGTTCCTCATAACCATTAAGTCTATACATCATTCCTTATAATAAATCAAGCATTTTTGGCATTGAAACACAACTTTTTAGAGCAGATTCAGGTCTTCTCTTTTTTAGAAGTAGGGTTTTGGTCAAAAAAATAATGTGTAGGGGCACCTGGGTGGCTCAGTGGGTTAAAGCCTCTGCCTTTGGCTCAGGTCATGATCCCGGATCCTGGGATTGAGCCCCACATCGGGTTCTCTGCTCAGAAGGGAACCTGCTTCCTCCTCTCTCTCTTCCTGCTTCTCTGCCTACTTGTGATCTCTGTCTGTCAAATAAATAAATAAAAATCTTTAAAAAAAATGTGTAGAAGTACTGGAACACTTAAAGAAGAATGAGGAGGAAAAGGTGAAATTAAAAATAATTCTTAAGTGTGGGAGTTTCTCTAGAACAGAGGTTAAATCGAGCAGGCAAGGAAGCTTGGAAAGAAATCTGACACATATATGTCTTCACATCATGTTATAAGTGGGACTAGGTGGACTATTTACAAAACAGTGCAGAGAGGAGTATTTAACGTGAGCAGAGGCAGTAGACTGAAGTGGTTAACAGTACAGACTCTGGATCAAGACAGTACCAACTCTTACCAGCCTTGACCTTGGCAAGTTACTAACCTCCCGGTGCCTCTGCATCCTTCATCTGTAAAATGGGTGAGGAAAGGAGGAGGAGAACTACTTCATAAGGTTGTTATGAGGATTACAATTTACCCACAAGTTAGCAAGTACAAAGCCTTAGAACAGTGACTGGTCTATGCTAAACACCCTAAGCTTATTTTTTAAATAAAGTAAATATTAGGGAAAACCAAACCTAGATCTTCATTTCAAAGCATAATCCACAGCAAACTTTAAATAAATCTGAAAGGTCAATGTCAAAAAATAAAACCACGACCATAAGACAGACACTTTTAAAATCAGGAGTAGGAAAAGCGTGTTAAAAGACTAGTATCAGGGGTGACTGGATGGCTCAGTTGATTAAGGGTCTGCTTGGCTCAGGTCATGTTACTGTAGTCATGCCCCGCATGGGGCTCCCTGCTCGGTGGGGAGTCCGCATCTCCCTCTGTCCCTCACTTTGTTCATGCTCTCTCTCACAAATAAATGAGTGAAATCTTTAAAGGAAAAGATTAATATCAAAGACCAAATCTTAAAGCATGTAAGTAGGGCTTTAAAATTAATAAAAATATTTGTCTCAAATCAACATAAATGCACCTAAAAATCAAATGACAAACTAAGAAAATACTGAAGTCATATACATTAAGTTAATGTAATATGTAGAGTTCTATAAGTCACTAAGAAAATGACAAATATGTATATAGAAAAATGGCCATAAATAAGCAATTGACAGAACAGTAAGTAAAATTTCTAGTAATGTCTTCACAGAAAACTTTATTGGTATTCAGAGACTTGCAAATGGAAATTATGAGATCTGCCTATAAAATACAGATTTATATAGCAAAGATTTATAAATGCATATGTATGCATTTATTACAACTATTGGCATGAATCTAGAAAATAGATGATTTTATAAACTGTTCTAAGGAATATAAAATGATATGCCTCTTTTTGGAAATTCTACCTTTAGAATTTTCTCCTAAATTTATGACTTGCATAAAGATAAAAATATATGAATGTTTTTAATCAACAATCCCCCATAAAAAAATAAAATTTATTCAAAGAATATTTATGAGCATTTATTAAATGCTATATTGAGATAAGGTTTATGAATCTAGTAGTTAAATAGGTATAATTCATGCCCTCACAAAGTTTACAAATTAGTGGAAATGAGAAAAAAATGGGAACCAGCTAAGTGCCCAACAATTGTTTAAAAGCAATGAAACAGAATGATGTAGATTAAAAAGAAAAAGAAACATGTAATAAATGCAAACTAGAAAACAGTATTAATAGTTAGACATAGAAGCATATGCATGATTAGAGAACAACATACCAAAATGTTAACATGATTATGCCTAGGTAGTTGGGAAAAGTTGATTTTTATTTCCTTCTTTCAGCTTTCAGCATCTAACACTTTTTTCTAGAATGAAGATTTTGAAACTGGAAAAATGTATGGGTTTGAGAAGTAAATGCCTCAACAGATGTTTCCTCTTTCATTCATTCATTCATTCAGTATTTAATCAACACTACTGATATTGCCTTTTGATGTTCCAGGTGAGGCTTTCCCCTCATGGAGCTTAAATTTTAGCGAGGAGAGACACAAAGTGGACAAACAAGAAAAATACCCAAAAAGTGTTAAGGGCTACATTAAGAAATAAAACTGGGTTTCTGATGGCAAGTAAGTATTTTAGTTGGAAGGGGGGCAGAGGGAGGCTCCCAGATTTTAACTGAAATGACCCCAGGGACCAGCCATAGCACGTGAGGCGGGCATTGTAAGCAAATGAAACTGTGAAACTCTAACGTGGAAACCAGCTTGATCAGCTGGAGCAATGGGATGGCTAGCGTGCCTCCAGTGAGTACACAGGGAAGGGACCCGGGGTGGGAGATGGGGAGAGCAAGGTGCAGGGCACAGATGATGTGGGCGGCTGTAGGTCCAGGTAAAAAAGTTTGGTTTTATTTCTAGCAGGATGCTAAGTGAAGAAAGGTGTTTCAGCTTGGACAGTGGGAATCAGACCCATGAAGCATGCGCAGACTGCTGGCGGGGCTTCCCAATTGAGAGAGTCAGTTAATTTAAAGAGAAACCAGTTAGTATCACTGCATGTTTTTCTCCAGGAGATTTTAATTGATCAGGTACCAGTGAAGAACAGGAGAACAGCTGGGCTTAATAAAAGTTGTAGATCTGACAGGTGAGTAAGGGACAGGGAAGGGGGTGAGGGAACTGGGGTGCTCAAGGACAGGAGACAGATAGTGCAGCTGGGGAAGGGGAGGGTGAGGGGGGCTGCATCAGTGGCCTGGGCATCGCTTCTGAAGAACCTCTGAGAGCACTAATGTAGGTGCGCTGGAAGGACAGGAGGGCGCTCAGAGTGGGGGCTGCTCATAGCCAGACTCTGAGGGCAGTGTATGTTTATGAGGGTGACAAAGTCAGAAACGTGTCCACAGACCGGCACATCAAGGGTATGCAGGGGCTGGAAAAGAAAAATTGAAAATGGCTGATACACTGATTGAGCATCCACATAAAAACTGAAGTCACCAAAAACAAGGACAGTCATCACAGAAAGGATGAAAGGGAGTCAGACTCCAGAGCGACGTCAGTGCTACTGATATTTGGGGCCAGGTAATTCTTTGTGGTGGTAGCCATCCTGGGCATTGTCTGCCATTTAGTGCACCCCTAACCTCTGGCTTCTGGACTGAAATAGCATCCCAACTAAGTCTGTTACAGTTCTCTTGGGTTGAGAACAGGCTGGCCCTACAGACTCCTCGCTCAGGAGTCAAGGGTCAAGTCCACGGAGGACCCTGATCTCATGCAGCTTGGAGGTGACTGAGACAGGAAGTCCCACTGGAAATGGATACTCAACCCAAAGGACTCTCCAGGAAACGGAACCGGGTCCAAAGAACTTTTCTCCATGTAGACCAAGGAAGAAACACAGGGGCTTTCCTTCTTTAAGCTCAAAATTTGCAGGGCTTTTCACTCATCGGGACATGGCAAATTGTACATCTATCTTTTATATCTTAAAGAAAACATGGGTTTCCCTGCCCCTCCCCCCGCAGCATGCTCCGGGTTGAAAGTTCTAGGTGAACAGTCCAGCATCTTGCATAATCAAGACCCTGGTGACACCAAACAATGAATTGAGTGTAGGACTCCCTTGTGTTGTCATCTGGGTTCACTCCCCAGAGTGAAGGGAGGAGGGAGTGCTGAGCATATTCATGGCAGAGGGAACCGGTTTCCAGGCAGGTCCTAAGGAGGCAGTCACACCCATATTCAGAAAGGTGCTCCTCTCGGATTACCATCCCGAGACTATGGAGTTACCTTTGGACAATTTTTTTTAAAAGGCCAAAAAGAAGCTCCTCAAAACACAAACTTAAGAGATTTGGGTGGGGGGCCAGCTCTGCAGAGCAGAGGAACTCGAAGGTAAAATGTATAATTGTTCACACACCACATGGAGAAAAGTGAAGAACAAAACAAAACTCCTAAGTGCAGCAACCGCGCTACCTTCTCTTGACATAGGTTTCCCTGAATTAAAGAATAACAACTTTATTAAAAATTCATTTCTAAGCATGTCTTTCATTACTGGCAGCCCCGGACTTCCAAGAGGGCTCCAGCTAACAAAACTTAGGAGTTCTAAGGCTCCCTAGAGATGAGTGGACCCACTGAACATCACAAGAATCTCCTATATGTGAAACTGACCAATGCAGAAACATTGGGTTGGAGCCGACCAGCTCCTCCCTCCCTCCCTCCGCCAGAGGCTCCATCACAACGAAGAGAGGGAGCACCTGACCTTGCTTCAGCCTGCCCACCCCAGCCATCTATCTAAACAGCTTTACGACGTGGCATACAGTCTAACTAAACCCTCTAAAAATATTAATTGCTAAAAAGTGGCTCAACTGGAGCTATGGAAAACTATAAAACATTTTATAGTGAAATAAAAATAAAAATCCATTGCTTCAACAGACACAGAGCATCTCAAGAGACCAGACACAGAGAGAGAGACATATGTGAGCAATCTCCCAGAGCACAAGAGTCATATATTTCAAAGGAAAACCTGTCATGGAGAGCAAAATGAATTATTTTTACAACGAAACCTAGAAATTGCCATAGTTATTCGGCACAGGAACTATTCACATGTGAATCATGTAGGGGCAGCATCAGAATAAAATGAACATTACTTCTGCTTTGACCAATATAGATCAAGAAATGTTAATGTGATTTTGAATCTAAAAAAACAGCCAATACATGTGGATATTTTTATCACCCATCAAATACACAAATACAAAAAGACCCAAGCAGAATTTCACAGTTAATCTCAGTTGCTCCTTCTACAAAGAACCCTTTGTATTTTTGTCTCATGATTCCTTACATGTAGGCTTACTATAAAATATAGCTAAGTGGTTTTCTGTGAGTATACCATAATTACCACAACAAATTACCACAAACACAAAGGCTGAAAACAACACAAACTTATTACATTATAGTTATGGAGGTCAGAAGCCCAAGATTGGTCTTACCGGACTAAGAACCAAGATGTTGGCAAGGCTGCATTCTTTTCTGGAGCCCGGCCTTTTCCAGCATCTAGAGGCTCCTAGCATGCCTTGGCCTGTGGCCCCTTTTCAGCACTAAAGCCATCAATGGGTCTGCCTGCATTTCATCCGGCCACTTTAAGAGCGCCTTCTGCCTCCTCCTTCCACTTATAAAGGTACTTGTGATTACACTGGGCCCCCTGGATAATCCAGGATAATCTCCCAAAGGTCAACTGATTAACAAGCTTAATTCCATCTGCAGCCGTAATTTCCCCCATGCCAAGCAACTCACAGGTTTCAGGGATTAAAAAAGGGACATCTTAGCAGGTGGAGACAATATTCTGCTTACCATGGGTAGAAACTCCAAAAACCATTCCTAACTATAGAGAGGAGAGAATCTCCATAAATGTAGAAAAAGATCGCACCTAAAAGGCATTTTCAAAATGGGAACTTTGTGAATAATAACTAGGGGATGAATATCTACAAAAATAAGAAATCTCTACTTGTTAACACTGCTTTCCTCACATGTTCTAAAATGTGTTTTTCCCATAACTGGTTCCCAGCAGATCTTTCTAAATTAAATGTAATCATGTCAACTCCTTACTTAATATTCTTCCAAGGCTCATCAGAGAACATGAGGCAGAGTCCAAACCCTTCGGCAGAGACATAAGGATCTTCACAATGTGGACCCAATGCACCTGAAATCTACCGCTGCTCCCCCTCATGCATCACGCGTTCAATGCAGGCCTTCACTAAGCACCTAGGAGGTGCCATTCCCTGACCGTGTGCAGGGATAGGACAGTAGTGAAATAGGACACGGTTCCTGCTGTCTGAAGCCAGTTGTTCCATGGTAGACTTTTTTAAATCAATTCATCACACAAAACAAACATAACACTGCAACAGCAACAAGTGCTGTACAGAAGCATGGGACAAAGGCATCTCACCTGGTCACGAGAGCCCTGCTGATCCTCAGGAGGCGGCAGCCAAGAGGGCACAGGAGGCACCTCTGGAAGTTACCCTTGCATAGAGCAGCAGTCACGCAGGCAAAGGAAGGGCAGGGGTCTGCGCCCTTGGGGGACCGGGACAGGGCAAGTGCACACTGCTGCTGGTGCACAACATGGTCTGTCGCGCCAAGTGCACACTTCCCGCTCACCACAAGTGTGTCCCGCTCTGTGAAGGGGCTCTAATCACCCCACACCGGAGAGCTGGCCCTCTGTTATAACTTGCAGGATGCTGCACTGAACTGCTGATTTCTGTTGGCTCCACAGTAAACCATGAGCTCTCCGAGGCCACACCCCCAGCCGTGCTTGACAGGCAACCCACTGAGTAACAGGGACCGCCACAAGTCACACACAAACTTATCTCACACACAAACACTTTCCACTTCTCTCCCTGACACTCTCAAGAAAGAGAGGAAGCCCTGGTGGGCATCCATTATTTCTCACAAGGAGAATCGGTAAGTGCGTAACAGCACCGAATTCAAGAGATAAGGAAATGAACAAAAAGTTCTAATGAAAGGAGAAAGGAATGATTAATGATATTTTTAAAGGGAATTACTGTAATTAGGATAAAATCAGAATTGGTAAATATCCAAGAGTTAGTGATTTGCGGGGGGATCATGAAACACTGGCTATCTTAAAGTAGGCAAAATGGAAGAAGTCACAAATACACCAAATTAGGAAGAAAACCAGGTAAATAACCATATATGCTAAAATAAATATTTATACAATGCCACTCTGTTAAAGGATGGATTTGGATGATACTTTAGAAATATTCAAATTTCCAAAATAAAGAAAAAAAAAACTTTAAGAGGAGATAACTAGGAAACCAATTTTAAAAGTTGTCAAATAATAAAAAAATAATAATAATGGAGAGAAGAGATTAATCTCCCATACAGAAAAATTCAAATAATTTATGTAGATACCATGCCCTTGGGAAGACAGAGCTGAATTCCACGTCCTTTGAGCGCCAGATGACTTTGTAACCTGCTTCTGAAGAGTAAAGTAAGGAAAAGGGGGGTGACCTGCTTGTGAAGAGTAAAGTATAGAAAAGGGAGAGCGGCAGGAGAAAACTGATAAACCTCAGCCACACAGTCAAGGTGAATGCTCAGTGACAGAGCACTGATTGCCTGTACCCTTCATATGTGATATAAACAGCACTTCACCTCTGTGGTATTCCTCCCCCAAGCCCATCTCTGACTTATCAGGAGGGGAAAAAATACAACAAAACAGGGCACACTTGGATTATGAGACATTTTTCAAAATGCCAGGGCTACTCAAAACCACCAAGGTCATCAAAAACAAGGGAAGTCTGAGGAGGAGATTAAGGAGACACCATGATTAAGTACAGTGTATTGCACTGGGTGATGCTGGGCAAAGAAAAAGCAACTATGAACAATTAGTGAAATCTGAATCACGTATAGGACTGCCAACTGTGACAAATGCAGCACAGTAAGGGAAGAACTTGCCAGGCAAGGGGGTAAGACTACATCTTCTGTGCTATCTTCACAACCTTTCTGCAAATCTGAAACTACACTAAGACAAAAAGTGTTTGTTGCTTTAAGTGGTCAATGAGGAGATTCT
This sequence comes from Meles meles, assembly GCF_922984935.1. Lineage (NCBI taxonomy): Eukaryota > Metazoa > Chordata > Mammalia > Carnivora > Mustelidae > Meles > Meles meles. Next base: position 28,546,234 of record NC_060069.1, on the reverse strand, counting down.
AATCTCCTTAAAAAGAACCATGACGGGAGAGGAGCTAAGATGGAGGAGAAGCAGGAGGACTCTAGCTTTGCCTCATCCTAAACACAGCTAGATAAATACCAAATAAATCTGAATGTCCAAGTAATCGATCTGAGGCCTGACAGAACAAAGTGCACAACTAGAGAGAGAGAACAGCCCACATCATGGAAGGTAGAAGGTGCAGAGCATAATTCAGGGGAGCTGCAGAGGAGAGGGAGCCCTGGTCAGAGAGAGGCAAGAGAAAAAGGAATGCACAGGGGATCATACAAGGAAAACACTTTCCCAAAGCCATTGACTGGGAAAACAAGAGGGGGCAGATTTTTTTTTAGAGTTTTTACAACCACCAGAGCTCAAAGACTGGAGTTTTAGACATGTGTGGGATGGCAAGGGTGCAGCCTGGTAAGCACTCCTGTGCTCCTGTGGAGAAGGAGGGCAGATACCCTGGGAGCAGATCTGAGGATCCCCTGGAAAGCACTGGAAGAGACAGTTTCCCCTTCTTGGAAATACCTGGGAGAGGTGACTTTGCCTCTCCGGGGACAAGAGAGCTAGTGGGCACCATTTCCCTCCCCTGCCCCTCAGTATAGGCGCAGAGACACCTGCTGAGGGCGACTAACCTGGACACCAGCTCTTGGCTGCACTTTACTCCAAACTCCATGCCTCAGTACTGGTGCAACTGTCATTCTGGGACAAACCTGCCTCAGTCCCAGCATAGGGACACCCTCCCCCAGAGGACCACCGTGGGTCTGTGCCAGCCAGATCCCTAAAGCTTGTGTAGTTTTAAAACTCAGCAGGCTTGCCTAGGATAGAACACAAATTTACCACCCTACCAGGCAGGAAGGGTGAAGGCAAGGATCTGAGGAATGCCTAAGACACATGAGGGGGAGATTGTTTGCTCTTCTAGGAGGGCTTCCCGGAGAGCAGTGAGTGGGAACTCCCCTCTCTGGGGAGTAGGGTGAGGGGCTGGCACCACTTTTCAACCCTGCCGCTCAGCACAAGGTAACTTCAGTAAGCAACACAGCACCATTAGTGGCAACCTAAACCCACTTACAACAAGCCCTGCCTCCCCTGCACTCTGCAGGTGCTGCTTTTGTGGGCAAGTGTGCCTGAAACCTCCCCCAGAAGACCAGCACAAGCTTCCCCACATACACCATGTCTACTGACTACAGAGCACTACACAAAGGTTCAGCTCTAGGGGAAATAGCATCAGGTCTGTTTGAAAAAGCTGCCCAAAGTACACCTAGTTAAAACTCGCCACAATCTGGATAGGGTCCAAACACCCCCTCACTGCAGGCAAGGAGAAACTTTGCAGAGGACTGACCTGAGGGAAAGAACAGCCAAAACACAGCAGCAGAGTGCACACAGCATAGACCAGAGACCCTTCCTGAAGCACCAGGCCCTGAATAGTATATGACCTCTTCTCCATAAAGCCATTATTCTTAAGAGCAAAAAATATTAATAGGCTTTCCTAGAAAAGTCAGAGACCTAGGTAAAATGCCACGATGTAAGAATCCATCCCAAAAGAAAGAATAGGAAAAGGTCAGAGCCAGGTATCTAATTGAAACAGATGTAAGTAATATGCCTGATCCAGAATTTAAAGCAACAATCACAAAGATGCTAGCTGGGTTTGAGAAAAACACAGAAGACACCAGGGTGTCCCTTATTGCAGAGATAAAAAGTCTAAAAACTAGTGAGGCTGAAATAAAAAATGTTACAAGGTTGTTGGGGAGGAGTCAAGATGGCGGAGAAGTAGCAGCCTGAGACTACATCAGGTAACAGGAGATCAGCTCGATAGCTTATCTAAACATTGCAAACACCTACAAATCCAACGGGAGAGTGAAGAGAAGAAGAACAGCAACTCTAGAAACAGAAAATCAACCACTTTCTGAAAGGTAGGACTGGCGGAGAAGTCAATCTAAAACGACGGGAAGATAGACCGCGGGGGGAGGGGCCAGCTCCCGGCAAGCGGCGGAGGAACGGAGCACAAAATCAGGACTTTTAAAAGTCTGTTCCACTGAGGGACATTGCTCCAGGGGCTAAACCGGGGTGAAGCCCACGCGGGGCCAGCGTGGCCCCAGGCCCCGCAAGGTCACAGAAGGATCGGGGGTGTCAGAGTGTCGGAGAGCTTGCAGGTATTAGAACGGAGAAACCGGCTGCAAAGACAGAGCCGAGGACTGAACTCTCAGCTCGGGGTTACCTTGAACTGGTCGCGGGCTGGGTGAGCTCGGAGCGCGGCTAGAGGCTGGGGATACGGGAGTGATTGGGTGCTGTCCTCTGGGGGCGCACTGAGGAGTGGGGCCCCAGGCTCTCGGCTCCTCCGGGCCGGAGACTGGGAGGCCGCCATTTTCATTCCCGTCCTCCGGAACTCTACGGAAAGCGTTCAGGGAACAGAAGCTCCCAAAAGCGAACCCGAGCCGATTACTTAGTCCGGCCGCCGGTAAGGGCGGTGCAATCCCGCCTCGGGCAAAGACACTTGAGAGTCACTACAACAGGCCCCTCCCCCAGAAGATCAACAAAATATCCAGCCAGGACGAAGTTCATCTATCAAGGAGAAAGCAGATTCAATTCCTAAGACAGCAGAGCAATTCCAGAGGAGGAGAAAGAAAAGCACGGAACCCATGGCTTTCTCCCCATGATTCTTTAGTCTTGCGGCTACTTCAGTTTTTTTTTCTTTTTTCAATTTTTTATTTTTTTTTCTTTTTTCAATTTTTTTTTCTTTTTTCTTTTTTCTTCTTCTGCTAAATTTTTTAAAAACTTTTACCCTTTTCTTTTTTAACGTTTTTTGACTAGTTCATCTAAATATATATATTTTTTCTTTCTTTTTTATATTTTTTTATTTGTTTTATTTTTTAAATTTTTTTCTTTTTTTTTTCAGAACCTGTTTTTTATCCCCTTCCCCCCCCACAATTTGGGGTCTCTTCTGATTTGGTTACAGCGCATTTTTCCGGGGTCTTTGCCACCCTATTAGTAGTTTATTTGCTCCTTCATATCCTCTTATCTGGACAAAATGACAAGGCGGAAAAAATCACCACAAACAAAAGAACAAGAGACAGTACCGAAGGCTAGGGACCTAATCAACACAGACATTGGTACTATGTCAGATCAAGAGTTCAGAATGACGATTCTGAACATTCTGGCCGGGCTCGAAAAAGGCATGGAAGATATTAGAGAAACCCTCTCTGGAGATATTAAAGCCCTTTCTGGAGAAATTAAAGAACTAAAGTCTAACCAAGTTGAAATCAAAAAAGCTATTAATGAGGTGCAATCAAAAATGGAGGCTCTCACTGCTAGGATCAATGAGGCAGAAGAAAGAATTAGTGATATAGAAGACCAAATGACAGAGAATAAGGAAGCCGAGCAAAAGAGGGACAAACAGCTACTGGACCATGAGGGGAGAATTCGAGAGATAAGTGACACCATAAGACGAAACAACATTAGAATAATTGGGATTCCAGAAGAAGAAGAAACAGAGAGGGGAGCAGAAGGTCTATTGGAGAGAATCATTGGAGAGAATTTCCCTAATATGGCAAAGGGAACAAGCATCAAAATCCAGGAGATGCAGAGAACCCCCCTCAAAGTCAACAAGAATAGGTCCACACCCCGTCACCTAATAGTAAAATTTACAAGTCTTAGTGACAAAGAGAAAATCCTGAAAGCAGCCCGAGAAAAGAAATCAGTAACATACAATGGTAAAAATATTAGATTGGCGGCAGACTTATCCACAGAGACCTGGCAGGCCAGAAAGAGCTGGCATGATATATTCAGAGCACTCAACGAGAAAAACATGCAGCCAAGAATACTCTATCCAGCTAGGCTATCATTGAAAATAGAAGGAGAGATCAAAAGCTTCCAGGACAAACAAAAACTGAAAGAATTTGCAAACACCAAACCAGCTCTCCAGGAAATATTGAAAGGGGTCCTCTAAGCCAAGAGAGAGCCTAAAAGTAGTAGATCAGAAAGGTACAGAGACAATATACAGTAACAGTCACCTTACAGGCTAATAATGGCACTAAATTCATATCTCTCAATAGTTACCCTGAATGTTAATGGGCTAAATGCCCCAATCAAAAGACACAGGGTATCAGAATGGATAAAAAAACAAAACCCATCAGTATGTTGCCTACAAGAAACTCATTTTAGACGCGAAGACACCTCCAGATTTAAAGTGAGGGGGTGGAAAACAATTTACCATGCTAATGGGCATCAGAAGAAAGCTGGGGTGGCAATCCTTATATCAGATCAATTAGATTTTAAGCCAAAGACTATAATAAGAGATGAGGAAGGACACTATATCCTACTCAAAGGGTCTGTCCAACAAGAAGATCTAACAATTTTAAATATCTATGCCCCTAACGTGGGAGCAGCCAACTATATCAACCAATTAATAACAAAATCAAAGAAACACATCAATAATAATACAATAATAGTAGGGGACTTTAACACTCCCCACACTGAAATGGACAGATCATCCAAGCAAAAGATCAACAAGGAAATAAAGGCCTTAAATGACACACTGGACCAGATGGACATCACAGATATATTCAGAACATTTCATCCCAAAGCAACAGAATACACATTCTTCTCTAGTGCACATGGAACCTTCTCCAGAATAGATCACATCCTGGGTCACAAATCAGGTCTCAACCGGTATCAAAAGATTAGGATTATTCCCTGCATATTTTCAGACCACAATGCTCTGAAGCTAGAACTCAATCACAAGACGAAAGCTGGAAAGAACCCAAATACATGGAGACTAAACAGCATCCCTCTAAAGAATGAATGGGTCAACCAGGAAATTAAAGAAGAATTGAAAAAATTCATGGAAACAAATGATAATGAAAACACAACAGTTCAAAATCTGTGGGACACAGCAAAGGCAGTCCTGAGAGGAAAATATATAGCGGTACAAGCCTTTCTCAAGAAACAAGAAAGGTCTCAAGTACACAACCTAACCCTACGCGTAAAGGAGCTGGAGAAAGAACAAGAAAGAAACCCTAAACCCAGCAGGAGAAGAGAAATCATAAAGATCAGAGCAGAAATCAATGAAATAGAAACCAAAAAAACAATAGAAAAAATCAATGAAACTAGGAGCTGGTTCTTTGAAAGAATCAATAGGATTGATAAACCCCTGGCCAGACTCATCAAAAAGAAAAGAGAAAGGACCCAAATCAATAAAATCATGAATGAAAGAGGAGAGATCACAACTAACACCAAAGAAATACAGACAATTATAAGAACATACTATGAGCAACTCTACGCCAACAAATTGGCCAATCTGGAAGAAATGGATGCATTCCTAGAGACATATAAACTACCACAACTGAACCAGGAAGAAATAGAAAACCTGAACAGGCCCATAACCAGTAAGGAGATTGAAACAGTCATCAAAAATCTCCAAACAAACAAAAGCCCAGGGCCAGACGGCTTCCCAGGGGAATTCTACCAAACATTTAAAGAAGAACTCATTCCTATTCTCCTGAAACTGTTCCAAAAAATAGAAATGGAAGGAAAACTTCCAAACTCATTCTATGAGGCCAACATCACCTTGATCCCAAAACCAGACAAGGATCCCACCAAAAAAGAGAACTACAGACCAATATCCTTGATGAACACAGACGCAAAAATTCTCGCCAAAATACTAGCCAATAGGATTCAACAGTACATTAAAAGGATTATTCACCACGATCAAGTGGGATTTATTCCAGGGCTGCAGGGTTGGTTCAACATCCGCAAATCAATCAATGTGATAGAACACATTAATAAAAGAAAGAACAAGAACCATATGATACTCTCAATAGATGCTGAAAAAGCATTTGACAAAGTACAGCATCCCTTCCTGATCAAAACTCTTCAAAGTGGAGGGATAGAGGGCACATACCTCAATATTATCAAAGCCATCTATGAAAAACCCACCGCAAATATCATTCTCAATGGAGAAAAACTGAAAGCTTTTCCATTAAGGTCAGGAACACGGCAGGGATGTCCATTATCACCACTGCTATTCAACATAGTATTAGAAGTCCTAGCCTCAGCAATCAGACAACAAAAAGAAATTAAAGGCATCCAAATTGGTAAAGAAGAAGTCAAACTATCACTCTTCGCAGATGATATGATACTATATGTGGAAAACCCAAAAGACTCCACTCCAAAACTGCTAGAACTTGTCCAGGAATTCAGTAAAGTGTCAGGATATAAAATCAATGCACAGAAATCAGTTGCATTTCTGTACACCAACAACAAGACTGAAGAAAGAGAAATTAAGGAGTCAATCCCATTCACAATTGTACCCAAAACTATAAGATACCTAGGAATAAACCTAACCAAAGAGACTAAGAATCTATACACAGAAAATTATAAAGTACTCATGAAAGAAATTGAGGAAGACACAAAAAAATGGAAAAATGTTCCATGCTCCTGGATTGGAAGAATAAATATTGTGACAATGTCTATGCTACCTAAAGCAATCTACACATTTAATGCAATCCCTATCAAAATACCATCCATTTTTTTCAAAGAAATGGAACAAATAATCCTAAAATTTATATGGAACCAGAAAAGACCTCGAATAGCCAAAGGAATATTGAAGAACAAAGCCAAAGTTGGTGGCATCACAATTCCGGACTTCAAGCTCTATTACAAAGCTGTCATCATCAAGACAGCATGGTACTGGCACAAAAACAGACACATAGACCAGTGGAACAGAATAGAGAGCCCAGAAATCGACCCTCAACTCTATGGTCAACTAATCTTCGACAAAGCAGGAAAGAATGTCCAATGGAAAAAAGACAGCCTCTTCAATAAATGGTGCTGGGAAAATTGGACAGCCACATGCAGAAAAATGAAATTGGACCACTTCCTTACACCACACACGAAAATAGACTCCAAATGGATGAAGGACCTCAATGTGAGAAAGGAATCCATCAAAATCCTTGAGGAGAACGCAGGCAGCAACCTCTTCGACCTCAGCCGCAGCAACATCTTCCTAGGAACAACGGCAAAGGCAAGGGAAGCAAGGGCGAAAATGAACTATTGTGATTTCATCAAGATCAAAAGCTTTTGCACAGCAAAGGAAACAGTTAACAAAACCAAAAGACAGCTGACAGAATGGGAGAAGATATTTGCAAACGACATATCAGATAAAGGGCTAGTATCCAAAATCTATAAGGAACTTAGCAAACACAACACCCAAAGAACAAACAATCCAATCAAGAAATGGGCAGAGGACATGAACAGACATTTCTGCAAAGAAGACATCCAGATGGCCAACAGACACATGAAAAAGTGCTCCACGTCACTCGGCATCAGGGAAATACAAATCAAAACCACAATAAGATATCACCTCACACCAGTCAGAATGGCTAAAATTAACAAGTCAGGAAATGACAGATGCTGGAGAGGATGTGGAGAAAGGGGAACCCTCCTCCACTGTTGGTGGGAATGCAAGCTGGTCCAACCACTCTGGAAAACAGCATGGAGGTTCCTCAAAATGTTGAAAATAGAACTACCCTATGACCCAGCAATTGCACTACTGGGTATTTACCCTAAAGATACAAACATAGTGATCCGAAGGGGCACGTGTACCCGAATGTTTATAGCAGCAATGTCTACAATAGCCAAACTATGGAAAGAACCTAGATGTCCATCAACAGATGAATGGATAAAGAAGATGTGGTATATATACACAATGGAATACTATGCAGCCATCAAAAGAAATGAAATCTTGCCATTTGCGACGACGTGGATGGAACTAGAGCATATCATGCTTAGTGAAATAAGTCAATCGGAGAAAGACAACTATCATATGATCTCCCTGATATGAGGACATGGAGAAGCAACATGGGGGGGGTAGGGGGATAGGAGAAGAATAAATGAAACAAGATGGGATTGGGAGGGAGACAAACCATAAATGACTCTTAATCTCACAAAACAAACTGGGGGTTGCTGGGGGGAGGTGGGATTGGGAGAGGGGGAGCGGGCTATGGACATTGGGGAGGGGAGGCGAACCATAAGAGACTATGGACTCTGAAAAACAACCTGAGGGTTTTGAAGGGTCAGGGGTGGGAGGTTGGGGGAACAGGTGGTGGGTGATGGGGAGGGCACGTTTTGCATGGAGCACTGGGTGTTGTGCAAAAAGAATGAATACTATTACGCTGAAAAAATAAATAAATAAATAAAAAGGAAAAAAAAATGTTACAAGGAGATGCAAAACTGACTTGATATAATGAACACAAGGATGAAAGAAGCAAAGAAACAAGTGATTTGGAAGATAAAAATATGGGGCTCCTGGGTGGCTCGGTGGGTTAAAGCCTCTGCCTTTGGCTTAGGTCATGATCCCAGGGTCCTGGGATCGAGCCCTGCATCGGGTTCTCTGCTCAGCGGGGAGCCTGCTTCCTCCTCTCTCTGTCTCTGCCTGCCTCTCTGCCTGCTTGTCTGTCAAATAAGTAAATAAAATCTTTAAAAAAAAAAGAAGATACAAATATGAAAAATAAGCTGAAAATAGGAAGAAAAGAAAAATATTGGATCACAAATGTGAATACAGTGGGAATACAGTGACTACATAAAGAATAATAACATTCATATCATAGGAGTCCCAGAGGAAGAAGAGAGGGGAAAGGGACAAAAGGTTTATTTGAGTAAAGTATAGCTGAAAATTGCCCAAATCTGGGGACAGAAACAGACATCCAAATCCAGGAACCACAGAGAACTCTTATCAAAATGAAGAGAACTCTCATCAAAATGAACAAAAGCAAGCCAATACTAAGACATATCATAGTTAAATTTGCAAAATATAGAGATCTTAATAGCATTAAGACAAAAGAAGCTCTTAACTTACAGGGGAGGACAGATAAGATTAGCAATAGTTCTACCCACAGAAACATAGCAAGCCAGAAGAGAGTGGCATAATATATTCAATGTGCTAAATGGGAAAAATATGCAGCCAAGAGTACTCTATCCAGCAAGGCTGTCATTCAAAATTAAAGGAGAGATAAAGAGTTTCCCAGCTGAGCAACATGACCACTAAACCAACCCTGCAAAAAATATTTAAGGGGACTCTTTGAGTGGGAGACAAAGACCAAAAGCAACACGGAGTAGAAAGGAACAGAGAAAATCTCCATAAACAATGACAAAACAAGTAATAAAATGGCATTAAATTCTTATCTATCAATAATCACTCTGAATGTAAATGAACTAAATGCTCCAATAAAAGTCATAGGGTGGGGTGCCTGGATGGTTCAGTTCATTTAGCATTTGTCTTCAATATGGGTCATGATCTCGGAGTCTTGGGATCGAACCCCATAACAGACTCCTTCCTTGGCGGGGAGCCTACTTCCCCTCTGCCCCTTCCCCCTGCTCATTCACTCTCTCTCTCTCTTTCTCTCTCTCTCATGCTATTTCAAATAAATAAATAAAATCTTAAAAAAAAGTAATTGGGTGTGAGAATGGATTAAAAAACAAGAGTCATCTATATGTTGCCTATAAGACACTCATTTTAGAACTAAAGACAGTTGCAGCTTGAAAGTGAGAGATAAGAGAACAATTTATCATGCTAATGAACATCAAAAGAAAGGTGGAGTAGTCATGCTTATATCAGACAAACTAGATTTTAAAACAAGGACTGTTAACAAGAAATGAAGAAGGGCACTATATCATAACAAAGGAATCTATCCAACAGGATATGATCCTCCCAATAGATGTTATATCTTCCAAAAGGAAGATATAACATTTATAAATATTTATGCCCTCAAGTTGGGAGCACCTGAATATATAACAATTAATAACAAATATAAAGGAATTCACTGATAATAATACAATAACAGTACAGGACTTAAATACCCCATTTAGGGGCACCTGGGTGGCTCAGTGGGTTAAAGCCTCTGCCTTTGGCTCGGGTCATGATCCCAGGGTCCTGGGATCGAGCCCCACATCAGGCTCTCTGCTCCGCAGGGAGCCTGCTTCCTCCTCTCTCTCTGCCTGCCTCTCTGCCTAGTTGTGATTTCTCTCTGTCAAATAAATAAAATATTTAAAAAAAAAAAATACCCCATTTACAGCAATGGACAGATCATCTAAACAGAAAATCAACAAGGAAACAATGGCTTTGAATGACACACTGGACCAGATGGGCTTAACAGATATATTCAGAGCATTTCATCCTAAAACAGCAGAATACAAATTCTTTTTTTTATAATTTTTTTATAAACATATAATGTATTATTAGCCCCAGGGGTACAGGTCTCTGAATCCCCAGGTTTACACACTTCACAGCACTCACCATAGCACATACCCTCCCCAATGTCCATAACCCCACCACTCTTTCCAGACCCTCTTTCCCCTGCCAGCAACCCTCAGTTTGTTTCGTGAGATTAAGAGTCTCTTATGGTTTGTCTCCCTCCCGATCCCATCTTGTTTAATTTATTCTTTTCCTACTCCCCAAACCCCCACATTGCATCTCCACTTCCTCATATCAGAGAGATCATATGATACTTGTTTTTCTCCGATTGATTTATTTCACTAAGCATAATATCCTCTAGTTCCAACCACGTCCTCGCAAATAGCAAGATTTCATTTTTTTCTATGGCTACATAGTATTCCATTGTGTATATATATACACCACATCTTCTTTATCCATTCATCTGTTGATGGACATCTAGGTTCTTTCCATAGTTTGACTATTGTGGACATTGCTTCTATAAACATTCGGGTGCACGTGCCCCTTCAGATCACTACGTTTGTATCTTTAGGGTAAGTACCCAATAGTGCAATTGCTGGGTCATAGGGTAGTTCTATTTTCAACTTTTTGAGGAACCTCCACGCTGTTTTCCAGAGTGGCTGTACCAGCTTACATTCCCACCAGCAGTGTAAGAGGGTTCCCCTTTCTCCGCATCCTCGCCAGCATCTGTCATTTCCTGACTTGTTAATTTTAGCCATTCTGACTGGTGTGAGGTGGTATCTTATTGTGGTTTTGATTTGTATTTCCCTGATGCTGAGTGATGAGAATACACATTCTTTTTGAGTGCACATGGGACATTCTCCAGAATAGATCACATACTAGGTCACAAATCAGGTCTCAATGAGTACAAAAAGACTGAGATCATACCATGCATATTTTCAGACCACAGTGCTATGAAACTTGGAGTCAGCCACAAGAAAAAATTTGGAAAAACCATAAATACATGGAAGTTAAAGACCATCCTACCAAAGAATAAATTGGTCATTCTAACTGGTGTAACACAGAAAATAGCAGATGTTGGTGAGGATGTGGAGAACGGGGAGCCCTCCTACATTATTGGTGGAATGCAAGCTGGTGTAGCCACTCAGGAAAACAGCATGAAGGTTCCTCAAAAAGTTGAAAACAGAGCTACCCAATGACCCAGCAATTGCACTCCTGGGTATTTACCCCAAGGATACAAATGTAGTGATCTGAAGGGGCACAGGCATCCCAATGTTTATAGCAGAAATGTCCACAATAGCCAAATGTCCAGCAACACGTAAATGGATAAAGATATGCAGGATACACACACACACACACACACACACACACACACACACACACACACACACACGTGCAGTGGAATATTATGAAGCCATCAAAAACGAAATCTTGCCAATTGCAATGACATAGCTGGAACTAGAGGGTATTATGTTAAGCAAAATAAGTCAATCAGAGAAAGACCATTATCATACGACATCGCTGTTTTGTGGAATTTAAGAAACAAAACAGAAGATCATAGGGGAAGAGAGAAAAAATAAAGCAAGATGAAACCAGAGAGAGACAGAGAGAGAGAGATAAACCATAAGAGACTCTTAATCATAGGAAAGAAGCTGAGGGTTGCTGAGGGGAGGGATGGGGTAACTGGGAAAGGGACATTAAGGATGGCATGTGATGGAATGAACACTGGGTGTTATATAAGGCTGATGAATCACAGACCTGTACCTCTGAAACCAGTAACACATTATATGTTAATTAACTGAGGATAAGAACTATATGAGCCTCCCAATAGATACAGAAAAAGCATCTGACAAAGTACAGCATCCATTCTTGATAAAAACCCTCAATAAAGTAGGAACAGAGGGAATATACCTCAATATCATAAAGGCCATTAAAAAAAAAAAAAAAAAAAACCACCACAGCTAACATCATCCTCAATGGGAAAAAACTGAAAGCTTTTCTTCTACCATCAGGAACAAGACAGGAATGTCCAATCTCACTAATGCTATTTAACATAGAACTGGAAGTCCTAGCTGCAACAATCAGACAACAAAAAGAAACTAAATGCATCCATATCAGCAAGGAGGAAGTCAAATTTTCACTCTTCACAGATAGTGTGATACTCTATGTAGAAAACCCAAAGACTCCACCAAAAAGTTGCTAGAACTGATCCATGAGTGCAGCAAAGTCACGGGATATAAAAATCAATGCACCGAAATCTGTTGCATTTCTATACACCAATAATGAAGCAGTAGAAAGAGAAATCAAGGAACTGATCCTATTTCTAACTGCACCAAAAGCCATAAGATATCTAAGAATAAACCTAACCAAAGAGGTAAAGATATTTACTCTGAAAACTATAGAACATTTATGAAAGAAACTGAATATGAAACAAAGAAAGAGAAAAAACATTCCATGCTCATGAATCAGAAGAACAAACACTGTTAAAGTGTCTATACAACCCAAAGTAATCTACACACTTAATGCAATTCCTATCAAAATATTATCATCATTTTTCACGGAGCTAAACAATCCTAAAATATGTATGGAAATACAAAAGACCACAAATAGCCAAAGTAATCTTGAAAAAGAAAAGCAAAGCTGGAGGCATCACAATTCCAGGCTTCAAACTATAATAAAAAGCAGAAATGTCTGTTCATGTCCTCTGCCCATTTCTTGATTGGATTGTTTGTTCTTTGGGTGTTGAGTTTGCTAAGTTCCTTATAGATTTTGGATACTAGCCCTTTATCTGATATGTCGTTTGCAAATATCTTCTCCCATTCTGTCAGCTGTCTTTTGGTTTTGTTAACTGTTTCCTTTGCTGTGCAAAAGCTTTTGATCTTGATGAAATCCCAATAGTTCATTTTTGCCCTTGCTTCCCTTGCCTTTGCCGTTGTTCCTAGGAAGATGTTGCTGCGGCTGAGGTCGAAGAGGTTGCTGCCTGCATTCTCCTCAAGGATTTTGATGGATTCCTTTCTCACATTGAGGTCCTTCATCCATTTGGAGTCTATTTTCGTGTGTGGTGTAAGGAAGTGGTCCAATTTCATTTTTCTGCATGTGGCTGTCCAATTTTCCCAGCACCATTTATTGAAGAGGCTGTCTTTTTTCCATTGGACATTCTTTCCTGCTTTGTCGAAGATGAGTTGGCCATAGAGTTGAGGGTCGATTTCTGGGCTCTGAAAAACAACCTGAGGGTTTTGAAGGGTCAGGGGTGGGAGGTTGGGGGAACAGGTGGTGGGTAATGGGGAGGGCACATTTTGCATGGAGCAATGGGTGTTGTGCAAAAAGAATGAATACTGTTACGCTGAAAAAATAAATAAAATGGAAAAAAAAAAGCTATAATCATTAAGAGAGTATGGTACTGGCACAAAAACAGACACATAGATCAATGGGACAGATTAGAAAACCCCAAAATCGGCCCTCGACTATATGGTCAAATAATTTTCAGCAAAGCAGGAAAGAATATCCATTGGAAAAAGACAGTGTTTTCAACAAATGGTGTTTGAAAACTGAACAGTGGCATGAAGAGTGAAACTGGACCACTTTCTTAAACCATATAAAAAAAATTTTTTTAAAGGATGAAAGACCTAAATGTGAGACAGGAAACCATCAAAATCCTAGAAGAGAATACAGGCAGCAACCTCTTTGACATCAGCTGTAGCAAATTTTTACTTGATACATCTCCAGAGGCAAGGGAAACAAAAGCAAAAATGAACTATTAGGACTTCATCAACATAAAAAGCTACACAGCAAAGGAAACAATCAATGAAACTAAAAGGAAACCTTTGGAATGGCAGAAGATATTTGCAAATATCAATCTAATAAAAGGTTAGTATTCAAATCTATAAAGAACTTATCAAACTAAATATCCAAAAAACAAATAATACAGTTAAGAAATGAGCAGAAGACATGAAAAGACATTTTTCCAAAGAAGACATCCAAATGGCTAACAGACACATGTAAAGATTCTCAACATCACTCACCATCAGGCAAATACAAATCAAAACCACAATGAGATACCACCTTACACCCATCAAAAATGGCTAAAATTAACAACACAGAAAACAGATGTGGGGGAGGATGTGGAAAAAGGAGAATCCTCCTACACTATTGGAGGGAACACAAACTGATGAGGTCACTGTGGAAAACAGTATTGAGGTTTCTCAAAAAGTTAAAAATAGAATTACCCTATGACCCAGCAATCAGAATACTAGGTATTTACCTAAAGGATACAAAAATACTGATTTGATAGGACACATGCACCAGGATCTTTATAGCAGCATTAGTAATGATAGCCAAATTATGGAAAGAGCTCAAATAATCAATTGATGGATAAAGAAACACACACACACACACACACACACACACACACACACACACACACACACACACAAGGAATACTACTCAGTCATTAAAAGGACTGAAACCTTGCCATTTGCAATGACATGTATGGAGCTAGAGTATACATGCTAAGTGAAATAAGTCAGTCAGACTTATTTTTTCAGAGAAAGAAAAACACCAAATGACTTCATTCATATATTGGAATTTCAGATGAACAGAGAAGACAACATGACTAACCATAAAATAGACCCTTAACTGTAGCGAATAAACTGAGGGTTGTAGGAAGGTAGGTGGGCAGGAGGGTAGATTAAATGGGTGATGGGTATCAAGGAGGACACTTGTGATGAGCACCGGCTGTTCTATGTAAGTGATGAATCACTAAATTCTACTCTTGGAACTAATATTACACTATATGTTAACTAAATGGATTAAACCTGTGCGGGGGGGGGGGGGGGAGACTATGATCAGACAGTGTCAGAGGTGAATTTTGTAAACAAATCTTCTGTAGGGCGCCTGGGTGGCTCAGTGGGTTAGGCCACTGCCTTCAGCTCAGGTCATGATCTCGGGGTCCTGGGATCGAGTCCCGCATCGGGCTCTCTGCTCAGCAGGGAGCCTGCTTCCCTCTCTCTCTCTCTCTGCCTGCCTCTCTATCTACTTGTGATCTCTCTCTGTCAAATAAATAAAATATTTAAAAAAAAAAAAACGTTTAAAAAAAAAAATAAAAAAAAAAACAAATCTTCTGTAAAGGGAGATAAAATTTCCATGCTTTATTAAAACTGATAAAAGAGAGTGGCACTATTAGATCATCAAAACATAAATACACATACAAATTATGTACGATACAGTGAATAACCACTAAAAAACATATACAAAAAGATAAACTTAAAAAGACTATAGGAAGAAAAGCGGGCTCCTTGTGGAGAAGAGAGCCTGCTGGGCAATCCATCCCAGGACTCTGGGATTGTGACCTAACCCAAAGGCAAAAGGTTAACAGACTGGGCCACCCAGGGTCCCAGTTTTCTCCATTTTGAAGAGAAGATCATGGAATGGACATGGCAGCCTTTTGCTGTTAGTGGTATTTCTGCATCTCCAAGAGGGTGCACATTGTCTGGATCATGGTTGATATATTAAGCTATACATCCTCTCAAACAACTCTCACCGAACTGACTAGGAGGAAGAACACCCAACAGAGGTAAAATTCAGAGACTGTGCCCTCTACCACAGAACTACTGGATATGAACATCAACAGTATGTTAGAAAGGGAATTCAGGGTAACAATTATCCAGGAAATGGCTAGGTTGGAGAAAACCATTAGTGACAACGTAGAATCTCTAAGGACAGAAGTGAGACCTGATCTGATAGAAGTTAAAGTGCTATCAATGAGACCCAATCTAACCTAAATACTCTAACAGCTAGGGTAACCAAGGCAGAAGACAGAATTAGTGATCTAGAGGACATACTGATAAAAAAAGAAAGATCGGGAGGAGACCTGGAACAAATAGCTTAGAAGCCATGAAAACAGAACTAGGGAAATAAATGATGCCATGAAATGTTCCAACGTCAGAATTATTGTTATCCCTGAGGGGATGGAGAAAGAGAGAAGACTAGAAGATATAGTTGAACAAATTCTGGATGAAAATTTCCCCATTCTGGGGAATGGAACAAGTGTTCATGTCCTAGAGGCAGAAAAGACACTCCCCAAGATCAAGGAATCTAGAAAGACCTCAAGATGCTTAATTGTGAAATTCACAAATCGTAATTTCAGAAAGGAGGTCTTAAGGGCAGCTGGGGAAAGAGATTCCTTACAAACATAGGAAGGACCATCAGAATAACATCAGACCTGTCCACAGAAACCTGGCAAGCCAGAAAGGGCTGGCATGACATATTCAGGGCATTAAATGAGAAGAACATGCAGCCAAGAATACTTTATCAAGCAATGCTGACATTCAAAAATGTATGGGGAAATAAAGAGCTTCCAAGACCGGCAAGGATTAAAAGGGTATGTGACCACCAAGCCGGCACTACAAGAAATATTAAGGGGGGGGTTCTATAAAAGAATAAAGAACCCAAGAGTGACACAGAAATTTACAGAGACATGCTATATAAAATAGGGACTTCACAAGCAACATGATGTCAATAAAAACTTATCTTTCAAAAATCACTTTCAACATGAACAGACTAAATGCTCCGATAAAATGGCACAGGGCTGCAGACAGGATAAAACAACAGAACCCATCCATATGTTGTCTACAAGACACATTTGGAACCTAAAGATACATCCAGACTGAAAGTGAAGGGATGAAGAATCATCTTTCATGCCAATGGGCCACAAAAGAAAGCTAGGGTACCAATTCTCATATCAGATAAATTAGATTTTAAGCTAGAGACTGTAGTCAGAGATACAGAAGGACACTACATCATTCATAAACAGTCTATCCACCAAGAAGATAGAATAGCTATAAATATTTATGCTCCCAATATGGGAGCAGACAACTACATAAACCAACTATTAATCAAAATAAAGAGTCATATTCATATGAATACATTAATTTTAGGGGATCTTGACATACCACTCTCAGTAACAGATCATCAAAGCAGAAAATCAATGAAGAAATAAGAGTGCTGAATGACACATTGGACCAGATGGACCTCATAGATATATACAGAACATTCCACCCTAAAACAACAGAATACTCTTTCTTCTCGAGTGCACATGGACCTTTCTCCAGAATACACCACATACTGGGTCACAAATCAGGACTCAACTGATACCAAAAGACTGAGATCATTCCCTGCATACTCTCAGACCAAGACGCTTTGAAACTGGAGCTCAAACACAAGCAAAAGTTTGGAAGAAATTCAAAGATTTGGAAACTAAACACAATCCTGCTCAAGAATGTTTGGATCAACCAGGAAATCAAAGAAGAACTCAAACAATTCCAATTCAAACCAATGAGAATAAAGACACATAGGTCCAAACCTATGGGATACGGCAAAGGCGGTCCTAAGGGGTACATACATAGCCATCCAAGCCTCACACAAAAGAATTGAAAAATCCCCAATATACCAACTCTCTTTATACATTAAAGAACTGGAAAATCAACAACAAATTAAGCCAACCACACACACAAGAAGGGAAATAATCAAGACTGAGCAGAGATCAATGAGTCAGAAACTAGAGATATAGCAGACACATAAACGAAACTAGAAGCTGATTCATTGAAATAATCAATTAGATCAAAAAATCACTGTCAAAACTAATCCAAAAGAAAAGAGAGAGGGCTCAAATTAATACAATTATGAATGAAAGCAGAGACATCACTACTAACACCAAAGAAATGCAGAAATAATCATCAGAAATTATTATCAACAGTTTTATGCTAATAAGTTAAGCAACCTAGAAGAAATGGATGCATTCATGGAAACCTATAAATTTCCAAGAGAGAAACAAGAAAAAATTGACAACCTGAATAGACCAATATCTAGTAATGAGATTGAAGCAATGATCAAAAGCTCCCAAAAAACAAGGGCACAGGACCTGACGGATTCCCTGAGGAATTCTACCAAACATTCCAAGAAAAAATGATACCTGTTCTCCCGAAGCTATTTCAAAAAATAGAAACAGGGGGCGCCTGGGTGGCTCAGTGGGTTAAAGCCTCTGCCTTCAGCTCAGGTCATGATCCCAAGGTCCTGGGATCGAGCTCCACATCGGGCTCTCTGCTCCGTGGGGAGCCTGCTTCCTCCTCTCTCTCTGCCTGCCTCTCTGCCTAGCTGTGATTTCTCTCTGTCAAATAAATACAATATTTAAAAAAAAAAAAAGAAACAGAAGGAAAACTTCCAAACCCTGATCCCCAAACTAGGCAAAGACCCCAATCAAAAAGGAGAATTTCATGGAGAAGCAACATGGGGGGGTAGGGGGATAGGAGAAGAATAAATGAAACAAGATGGGATTGGGAGGGAGACAAACCATAAATGACTCTTAATCTCACAAAACAAACTGGGGGTTGCTGGGGGGAGGTGGGATTGGGAGAGGGGGAGCGGGCTATGGACATTGGGGAGGGGAGGCGAACCATAAGAGACTATGGACTCTGAAAAACAACCTGAGGGTTTTGAAGGATCAGGGGTGGGAGGTTGGGGGAACAGGTGGTGGGTAATGGGGAGGGCACGTTTTGCATGGAGCACTGGGTGTTGTGCAAAAAGAATGAATACTGTTACGCTGAAAAAATAAATAAAATGGAAAAAAAAAAAAGGAGAATTTCAGACAAATATCCCTGATGAATATGGATGCCAAGATTCTCAATAAGATCGGAGCTAATAAAGGAAATGTTGAAAAAGAAAAAGAAAACTGGAGGTATCACGTTGCCTCGTTTCAAGCTTTACTACAAAACTGTGATCACCAAGACAGTATGGGACTAGCACAAAAACAGACACACAGACCAGTGGAACAGAGTAGAGAGCCCAGATATGGACCCTCAACTCTATGGTCAAACAATCTTCGACAAAGCAGGAATACATATACAGTGGAAAAAAGATAGTCTCTTCAATAAATGGTGCTGAGAAAATTGGACACCTACGTGTAGAAGAATGAAACTCGCCCACTCTCTTACACCATACAAGAAGATAAACTCAAAATGGATTAAAGATCTCAATGTGAGGCAGGAATCTATCAAAATCCTGGAGAAGAACACAGGCAGTAACCTCTTCCACACTGGCCACAGCAACTTCTCTCAAGATTTGTCTCCAAAGACAGAAGATAGAATTAGTGATCTGGAGGACAAACAGATAGAAAGGATCAGGAAGAAGCCTGGAACAAACAGCTCAGAAGCCACGAAAACAGAATCAGGGAAATAAATGATGCCATGAAACGTTCCAACATCAGAATTATTGGAATCCCTGAAGTGGAGGAAAAAGAAAGAAGTCTAGAAGATATAGTGGAACAAGTTGTCTATGAAAATTTTCCCAATCTCACGAATGGAAACAACGTTCATGTACTAGAGGCAGGGCGGTGTCCCCCCAAGATCTTAGATTCTCAAAAGTCCTCACGACACCTAATAGAATGAAGAATTATGCTTCTAGACAGACCCTCTTAAAAGCAGCTAGGACAAAGAGGTTCCTTACATACAGAGGAAAGCCCATTAGAATAACGTCAGACCTGTCCACAGAGACCTGGCAAGCCAGGAAGGGCTGGAAAAATATATTCAGAGTACTAAATGAGAAGAACATGCAGCAAAGAATACTTTATCATGCAAGACTGACATTCAAAATGGATGGAGAGATAAAGAGTTTCCAAGACCGGCAAGGCTTAAAAGACTATGCAACCACCAAGCCAACACTGCAGGAAATATTAAGGGGGGTCCTATAAATGAGAAAAAAATCCTAAGAATATCATTGAACAGAAATATAGAAACAATCTACAGGCAGAAAGACTTCAAAGGTAACACGATGTCAATCAAAACGTATGTATCAATAATCACACTCAAAGTGAATGGCCTAAATGCACCCATAAAATGAAACAGGGTTGCAGATTGGATAAAACGACAGGACCCATCCATATGTTGTCTACAAGAGACCCACTTTGAACCTAAGGATACACCCAGACTGAAAGTGAAGGGATGGAGAAGCATCTTTCATGCCAATGGGCCTCAAAAGAAGGCCGGGGTAGCGATTCTCCTATCAGATAAATTAGATTTTAAACTAAAGACTGTAGTCAGAGATAAAGAAGGACACTACATAATTCTTAAAGGGACTATCCACCAAGATGATCTAACAATTGTAAATATCTACGCCCCCAATATGGGAGCACCCAATTACATAAGAAAACTATTAATCAAGATAAAGAGTCATATTGATATGAATACATTAATAGTAGGAGATCTTAATACGTCTCTCTCAGTAATAGACAGATCATCGAAGCAGAAAATTAATAAAGAAAGAAGAGCACTGAATGAAACATTGGACCAGATGGACCTCATAGACATATACAGAACATTCCACCCTAAAACAACAGAATACTCATTCTTCTCAAGTGCACATGGAACCTTCTCCAGAATAGACCACATACTGGGTCACAAAGCAGGACTCAACTGATACCAAAAGACTGACATTATTCCCTGCATATTCTCAGATCACAATGCTTTGAAACTGGAACTCAATCACAAGGAAAAGTTCGGAAGGAACTCAAACACCTGGAAGCTAAAGACCACCTTGCTTAAGAATGCTTGGATAAACCAGGAGATCAAAGATCAACTTAAACAATTCATGGAAACCAATGAGAATGAAGACACTTCGGTCCAAAACCTATGGGATACAGCAAAGACGGTTCTAAGGGGGAAATACATAGCCATCCAAGCCTCCCTCAAAAAAATGGAAAAATCCAGAATACACCAGCTGTCTCTACACCTTAAAGAACTGGAGAATCAACAACAAATCAAAGCAACTCCACACTCAAGAAGGGAAATAATCAAGATTAGAGCAGAGATCAATGAGGTAGAAACCAGAGATACAGTAGAATGTATCAATGAAACTAGAAGCTGGTTTTTTGAAAGAATCAATAAGATCGATAAACCATTGGCCACACTAATCAAAAAGAAAAGAGAAAAAGCCCAAATTAATAAAATTATGAATGAAAAGGGAGAGATCACAACTAACACCAAGGAAGTAGAAACAATCATCAGAAATTATTACCAACAGTTATATGCCAATAAGCTAAGCAACCTAGATGAAATGGATGCATTCCTGGAAAACTATAAACTCCCAAATTTGAACCAGGAAGAAATTGACAACCTGAATAGACCAATATCTGGTAACGAGATTGAAGTAGTGATCAAAAACCTCCCCATAAACAAGAGCCCAGGACCTGAGGGATTCCCTGGGGAATTCTACCAAACTTTCAAAGAAGAAATAACACCAATTCTCCTGAAGCTGTTCCAAAAAATTGAAGCAAAAGGAATACTTCCAGACTCTTTTTATGAAGCCAGCATTACCCTGATCCCCAAACCAGGCAAAGACCCTACCAAAAAGGAGAATTTCAGACCAGTATCACTGATGAATATGGATGCTAAGATTCTCAACAAGATCCTAGCAAACAGGATCCAGCAGCACATTAAAAAGATTATCCGGGGCGCCTGGGTGGCTCAGTGGATTAAGCTGCTGCCTTCGGCTCAGGTCATGATCTCAGGGTCCTGGGATCGAGCCCCGCATCGGGCTCTCTGCTCCGTGGGGAGCCTGCTTCCTCCTCTCTCTCTGCCTGCCTCTCTGCCTACTTGTGATCTCTCTCTCTGTCAAATAAATAAATAAAATCTAAAAAAAAAAAAAAAAAGATTATCGACCATGACCAGGTGGGATTCATCCCTGGGTCACAAGGATGGTTCAACATTCGCAAATCAATCAATATGGTAGAACAAATCAATAAGAGAAGAGAGAAGAACCACATGGTCCTCTCAATGGATGCAGAAAAAGCATTTGACAAAATCCAGCATCCGTTCCTGATTAAATCGCTTCAAAGTATAGGGATAGAGAGAACATTCCTGAACTCCATAAAATCTTTCTATGAAAGACACACAGCAAATATCATCCTCAATGGGAAAAAGCTTGCAGCCTTCCCGTTGAGATCAGGAACACGACAAGGATGCCCACTCTCACCATTCTTGTTCAACATAGTATTAGAAGTCCTAGCAATGGCAATCAGACAACAAAGAGAAATAAAAGGTGTCCAAATTGGCAAGGAAGAAGTCAAACTCTCTCTCCTCGCATATGACATGATTCTTTAGATGGAAAACCCCAAAGACTCCACCCCCAAACTACTAGAACTCATACAGCAATTCAGTAACGTGGCAGGATACAAAGTCAGTGTACAGAAATCAGTGGCTTTCTTATACACTAACAATGAAAATACAAAAAGGCAAATTGGAGAATTGATTCCATTTACTATAGTACCAAGAACCATAAGATATCTGGGAATAAACCTAACCAAAGAGGTAAAGGATCTGTACTCGAGGAACTACAGAACACTCATGAAAGAAATTGAGGAAGACGCAAAAAGATGGAAGACCGTTCCATGCTCTTGGATCGGAAGAAAAAACATTGTTAAAATGTCTATACTGCCTAGAGCAATCTATACTTTTAATGCCATTCCGATCAAAATTCCACCGGTATTTTTCAAAGAGCTGGAGCAAATAATCCTAAAATTTGTATGGAGTCAGAAGAGACCCCGAATTGCTAAGGAAATGTTGAAAAACAAAAACAAAAACAAAACTGGCAGCATCACGTTACCTGATTTCAAGCTTTACTACAAAGCTGTGATCACCAAGACAGCATGGTACTGGCATAAAAACAGACACACAGACCAGGGGAACAGAGTAGAGAGCCCAGATATGGACCCTCAACTCTATGGTCAAATAATCTTCGACAAAACAGGAATAAATATACAATGGAAAAAAGACAGTCTCTTCAATAAATGGTGCTGGGAAAACTGGACAGCGATATGTAGAAGAATGAAACTCAACCATTCTCTTACACCATACACAAAGATAAACTCGAAATAGATAAAAGACCTCAACGTGAGACAGGAATTCATCAGACTCCTAGAGGAGAGCATAGGCATAGGCAGTAACCTCTTCGAAATCAGCCACAGCAACTTCTTTCAAGAGATGTCTCCAAAGGCCAAGGAAACAAAAGCAAAAATGAACTTCTGGGACTTCACCAAGATCAAAAGCTTCTGCACAGCAAAGGAAACAGTCAACAAAACAAAAAGGCAACCCACGGAATGGGAGAAGATATTTGCAAATGACAGTACAGACAAAAGGTTGATATCCAGGATCTACAAAGAACTCCTCAAACTCAACACACACAAAACAGATAATCATATCAAAAAATGGGCAGAAGATACGAACAGACACTTCTCCAATGAAGACATACAAATGGCTATCAGACACATGAAAAAATGCTCATCACTAGCCATCAGGGATATTAAAATTAAAACCACATTGAGATACCACCTGACACCAGTTAGAATGGCCAAAATTAGCAAGATAGGAAACAACATGTGTTGGAGAGGATGTGGAGAAAGGGGAACCCTCTTACAACTGTTGGTGGGAATGCAAGTTGGTGCAGCCACTCTGGAGAACAATGTGGAGATTCCTCAAGAAATTAAAAATAGAGGGGTGCCTGGGTGGCTCAGTTGGTTAAGGCCTCTGCCTTCGGCTCAGGTCATGATCCCAGGGTCCTGGGATCGAGCCACACATCAGGCTCTCTGCTCGGCAGGGAGCCTGCTACCCCCTCTCTCTGTGCCTGCCTTTTTGCCTACCTGTGATTTCTGTCTGTCAAATAAATAAAGAACATCTTGAAAAAAAAAAGAAAGAAATTAAAAATAGAGCTTCCCTATGACCCTGCAATTGCCCTACTGAGTATTTACCCCAAAGATACATATGTAGTGAAAAGAAGGGCCACCGTGACAATGGCCACGGTCGCCAAACTGTGGAAAGAACCAAGATGCCCTTCAATGGACGAATGGATAAGGAAGATGTGGTACATATACACGATGGAGTATTATGCCTCCATCAGAAAGGATGAATACCCAACTTTTGTAGCAAGAGGGACGGGACTGGAAGAGATTATGCTGAGTGAAATAAGTCAAGCAGAGAGAGTCAATTATCATATGGTTTCACTTATGTGTGGAGCATAACAAATAACATGGAGGACATGGGGAGATGGAGAGGAGAAGGGAGTTGAGGGAAATTGGAAGGGGAGAAGAACCATGAGAGACTATGGACTCTGAAAAACAACCTGAGGGTTTTGAAGGGGCGGGAGGTGGGAGGTTGGGGGAACCAGGTGGTGGGTAATAGCGAGGGAACGTATTGCATGGAGCACTGGGTGTGGTGCAAAAACAATGAATACTGTTACACCGAAAAGAAATTTTAAAAAAAGATAAAGATATATACATTATACACACACACACACACACATAGATGGCAAATAAATCCAACAAAGTAATTAGCAAGGAAATACAAATTAAGCCACACTGATATGCTACCACAAATCCATTAGAATGTCTAAAACAAAAAAGATTAATCAAACCAAGTATTAATGAAAATGTCGAATAACCACAACTCTCATCCACTGCTAATAGGAATCTAAAAGATTACAGCCATGTTCAAAAATGGTTTTGCAGTTTCTTAAAATGTTAAACATATTTTCACGTGCCTGCTTGCCATTTGTACGTTTTCTTTGGAGAGGTGTCTGCTCATGTCTTCTGCCCATTTCTCGACTTGATTATTTGTTTTTTGTGTGTTGAGTTTTTAAGTTATTTATAGTTCTTTGATACCACACCTTTATCTGTAATGTCATTTGCAAATATCTTCTTCCATTCTGTGGGTTACCTCTTAGCTTTGTTGGCTGTTTCCTTTGCTGTGCTCAGCTTTTTATCTTGATGAAGTCCCAAAAGTTCTAGCCATCAGGGAAATACAAATCAAAATCACAAAGAGATACCATCTTATACCAGTTAGAATGGCAAAAATTAACAAGACAGGAAACAACAAATGTTGGTGAAGGTGTGGAGGAAGAGGAACCCTCTTACACTATTGGTGGGAATGCCAGCTGGTACAGCCACTCTGGAAAACAGTGTGGAGATTTTCCAACACTTTAAAAATAGAGCTACCCTATGGCCCAGAAATTGTACTACTTGGTATTTACCCCAAAGGCATGAATGTAGTGAAAATAAGGGGCACCAGCACCCCGATGTTCATAGTAGCAATGACCACAATAGCAAACTATGGAAGGAGCCAAGATGTCCTTCAACAGATGAATGGATAAAGAAGATGTGGTTCATATATACAATGGAACATTACTCAGTCATCAGAAAGGATGAATACCTACTATTTGCAATAACATGGATGAACCTGGAAGGGATTATGCTAAGTGAAATGAGTCAAGCAGAGAAGACAATTATCACATGGTTTCACTCATATGTGAAACATAAGGAATAGCACAGAAGACCATAGGGAAGGGAGGAAAAACTGAATGGGAAGAAATCAGGACAAACCATGAGAGACTCTGGACTCCTGGAAACAAACTGAGGGTTACAGATGGGAGGAGGTTGGGGGATGGGGTCACCAAGTGATGCGTATTAAGAAGGGCAGGTGTTGTCACGAGCATTGTGTTATAAGCAACTAATGAATCACTGAACACTACATCAAAAACTAATGATGTACTATACGTTAGTTAATTGAACATAATAAAAAAAGTTAAACAAGCACCTAATCTATATACCACCCATTCCTGGACATTGGCCCCAAAGTGACAACAACTCAAATGTCCATCAAGAGATGAATGGATAAATAAATTGCAGTATATCCATGCAATGGATAAAGAGTATCCATGCGACATACAGTTCAAACGGTACAGAAATGTCTAATATATAATGTGAATATCTTCCGTAATATCACACTAGACAGCTTAACAAATTTTTTTTAAGATTTTATTTACTTATTAGAGAGAGAGAGAGAGCAACCAAGGCAGGCAGAGGGAGAGGGAGAAGCAGACTCCCCTCCAAGCAGGGAGCCCGATACGCAGCTTAATACAATTCTTACTCTTTGCAATGGAACAGTACTTTGCAACAAAAACAAATGAACTACCAATACACACTACAACACTTATGGGTTCAAAGTAAGTTTGTTCAGTGAAAGAAGCCAAGAGTCCATAAAGGAAAAATCCATATATTATTACTTATTTATATAAAATTCTATACACAAACTATCATGTGAAAGCTAATCTGTAGTGACTGAAAGCAAATTAATAGTTGCCTGGGACAAGAAGGGGATATAAAGAGATGGATTACAAATACGAATGCAAAATTTTAGGGGGATGATGGATATGTCCATCATCTTGATTGAATATACATATTTAAAAACTCATCAAATTACACATGCTAAATATATGCAGCAAATTGTATGCCCACACAGACAATAAATATGTGTAGATAAATACACAATGTACAATACAATATAATGTACAAACGTACAATACATAGAGATCTCATGAATAAATGATAAATATAATATTTCAAGTCACCATAATGATGAATTACATCAACAAACAGTGTCAGAACAACAACTCAGTGGATGAGAAAGGGAGGTGTGGGGAAGAGAAAAGCTGGATTTGAACTCATTCCTTACAACGAAGTTTATTTTAGAGCAAAACTTAAAATGTAATCATGACACCATAAATGTACAGAATAAACAATATTATATAAACTGGTTGAGGAGAAGCCCTTGCTCAGGCATGCTGGAAAACACAGAGGCTATAAGCAAGCCAGCAAGAAGAAAAGAAGGAGGGAAGGAGGGAGGAAGGGAGGAACTGAGGAAGGAAGAAAGAGAGGGAGGGAGGGAGGGAGGGGTGGAAAGAGAAGAAGAGGGGCCCCTGGGGGGCTCAGCTGGTTAAGCATCTGCCTTCCTCAGATAGTGATCAGTGGGTCCTGGGATCAACCTGTGTGGGACTCCCTTCTCCCTCACCCTCTGCCCTTCCCCCTCCCCCTGCTAACATGTGCGCACCAACACACACACACACACTCTCTAATAAATAAAAAAAAATCTTTTTTTAAAAAAAGATCTATTTGACAGATATTAAAAAGCAAACCAATCAAAACACAAACAACTGACAACTGAATGTACTCAGTGTGAGCGTGGTATAGTTGGTACTATTTTATCCTACTGCTGTGTGGGAAGTTTCATATTAACATTTTTGAGAGTAATGTAAAATACAAAAGATGCATATACTTTGGCATAACAATTCGACTTCTAAGAATTTTGAGAAACAGAAATGCAAAGATATGGCAAAGATACTCTGTTCAGTGTTGCTCGTATTCGCAAAAAGGCAAGGGAAAAAACTTTAAGGTTCCATCGGTGGGGATTAGCTAAATAAATGATGTTAATACAATGAAATATTATATGGTCATGAAATAGAACAAATAATACATGTGTGCACACATATACACACATCTGCCATGGACACATAAACTAAGGCAGATACAAAATAGAAAATTTAGTATGATTCTGTTTTTGATTAAAAGAACACATGGGTTGGGGCGCCTGGGTGGCTCAGTGGGTTAAGCCGCTGCCTTCGGCTCAGGTCATGATCTCAGGGTCCTGGGATCGAGTCCCGCATCGGGCTCTCTGCTCAGCAGGGAGCCTGCTTCCCTCTCTCTCTCTCTCTGCCTGCCTCTCTATCTACTTGTGATCTCTCTCTGTCAAATAAATAAAATCTAAAAAAAAAAAAAAAAAAAGAACACATGGGTAGAAAAGAATACAACTATGCATTAAGCTGTGTGGTGTGATATTACAGAAGATCTTCACATTCTATGTTAGACATTTCTGTACTATTTGAACTCTTTACAAGTAGGCACTCATTTTGTTACCAGAAAAAATAAACCTCAAAATCCTATGTAATAATTTGCCCTTACTGGCTTCTCCTCACAGTCTTTCTCCAATTTGTTACCTCTAATAAATCCAAAATGCAATCCTACTTGCTAGTGCTATTTAAAAAGCTTTCCTTTCCCCATAAATCTGTAAACTGCTTCAGTCCATCAGATTTCCTGGCTCAGTCTGAAAATCCTTTGCAGCTCCAGGTTGCTCTTTCTTGGTCATCCAAGAAAACAAACACAAAAGCATCAAAAGCAAATGCTAATAGATGTTTGTGGCTTTAATCGAAACTAGTAACTTTTTGCTGACATTTCCACTTTCTTAAAAAGTGGGTATTCTCAGTCACTTTGTTCATGAATAAACTTTATCGAATCCTACACTACTGAAGAAGTTTAAGAAAAAGTAACATTCAGTGGTTACATATGGAGAATGAGTAATCACTGATTTTACACTAGGCCCTTCCAATAAGTCTTTGTATTTACCATGAGTCACTCTACTCTGTTCCCATCTATAAGTGGCCTAAATACAGACATTTTGGAGTCATGAGACAGGGCAATGCCTGATGACCACTGCAGGCATTTTATTTTTTAACACAGGCCTGAACCAAAAGGTCACCAATGGCCATTGAATGGGCATCCCCAGATAGTTCAGAATCAGGAAACAAGTAAAATCAAGTGGTGTCACCAGCCAAGGACAAAAGTCAGGGGAGCTACGACCAAACTGCCTTTTGTGAGAATGTCACTTGTAGAACACTGGCCTGTCTTAGGATTTCATCTTCCCACCACCATCCACAGGAGAAAACCAGCTGGTGACCCCAGTCTAAGAAAGAAGGATCCGCATATAACAGCCATGCCTTACGTCCCTCACTTGTTCAGGAATGAATCAATACATGCTGAAAGGCAAAAGGCAGGAGGGCAATGTGAGGGGAAAAATGAAATTGTACACAGCAGGGGTTCTTCCCTAAGTGAAACTCAACCAGAATCTAACTGAGGAACATAGGAAATCACCTACTACAGCACTATCCAACAGAAATAGGATGCAAACCACGTTTTAAATGTTCTAGAAGCTGCAATAAGCAAAAAGAAACAGACGAAAATAATTTAATGATACTTCACTTAGCCTAATATATCCAAAATACTATTTTAACATACAGTCAGTATAAGAAAATTAGCAACTTAACTTCTGTTTTTTATTTTTTGTTTTTGAAATCCAGTATTTGACATTAGAGCACATCCCTGTTCAATGCTCTGCGTGGCTACTGGCTACCACACTTTTTAACTAGACTGTCATCTTAGAGAGAAGGAAGAAGGAATACTGCTTCCTCAAAGTGAAGCCCAGGACCTAGAGCAGAACTAACGAGAAACAAGAATGATGAGAATAAAAGTCAGGATTCCACTGGCTCAGAAGAGGCCATACGTAACACATTCCCAGTGTGTGCCCTGTGATTGGCCAAAGATATCCTCAGCTCTACTTTAGCATTTTTTTCAGTGGACACAATATGTGGTTTTTATCTTAACAGAGTCCATCTTCTTTCAAATCAGTAGGGCTAATTACGCAGAAACTAGTTAGGCTTTACGCCAGTTTGCTGACAACCCATTTATTTGGCCAACCAGATAACAGCATACTGATAAGATTAGTCATCTGTTCAGCCGCGATGTGGGCAACTTCACTACATTTAATCCCTCATCAATAGTTTACACCCTACCCCTAGAGAGCTAATTTGCAAATACAAATTGAGGACATAAGCTACCAAGGGCAGATGCATGTGTATGCATTTCCTCCCCCTCACAATAAAAACCAACTCAAAGTATATACCTTAACAACAGTGTGTGAGTAGTGTATATAAAATAAGCTTGTACACAATAGCAGTTGGGTTATACAGCTCCCTTCTGCAATCTATAGGAATTCTGAATAGGTATTCTTGTAGGTCGAAGAAACAGATTTCTCTTATATCCAGTAAGTGCTCTTTGTATAACTTTGAAAGGATCTTCTTAAGTCAAGCGTTTTGAAATTGTAATCAAATCTTGTTTGCGACTTTAGAAATTCATGCCCATGTGCACAGGAGAATCATATTAATGGCATATTGGACACAAATGTGCAGATTCTTGATCTTACAAGGAAATTGTCATTTTAACATACCCTAAAAGAACCCATTCATACCAGATGTGCAGCAACAAGAAAAGAGCAAAATAAGTTTAAAAGCTTGATGAATGCATAGGACTGAAAACATTTCTTACATGTAAAGTGGCTGCCACTCTGTACTGTGTTGGTGTCTCCATGATTCAATCCTTCAGGCTCCAAGGATCCATAAAGAGACTCTTTTCTAAAGATACCATTGACTTGAAAGATTTACTCAAGCTTGCTTCAGCTGCTATCCTTGAGATTGTTAAAACAATATAATTGTCAAACTAGTGTATTGCTAATCCCATTTTTATTGTTAACATTTGCCACTGAAATTGCTCTTTAATTGTTTGTTTTGGAACAGACACATAAAATATCATGACAGTGATATTTTGGCACATATTGGAAAATCTGCCATGAATAAAGATTTTTTTCCAATAAAATATAGTTTGCCTATATTACTTGGTATCAAAATGATTTACTGAAGTCAGCCAAAGCACAAACCACTAAAATAAAATGAAGAGAGATTAGAGTTAGAGCAAAATCTAAAGGCTAATTCATCCAAATTCATACTTAAGACACATTTAAAAGCAACTTCTACTCTTGGAAAAGTGGCAAAAGGGAAAGAAGATGTCTTCCATCCTGCTCCGCTGGCAACTCTGCACTTTAAACCAAACCACAGGGTCCTTCTGATGGCTTTTTGTTGTTTTTTTTTTTACATTTGTTACACAGATCCAGACTGCCTTAGCATGCTAGACCCTGAAGACTGTGCAGAGAAATCCATTTAGCTTAATCCAACACACACTGCCTGAGCCTCCATTCCCCCTCAACCCAGCTGCCTTGGAAGGCCCAGGAAAAGGCAGTGCCCTCACCCAAGTGGGCCCTGCCAGGGAAGCAGCCCCCAGCTGCTGTGACAGCTCCTTTTTTATAAGCAATCAGCTACCTGGCTTTCCCTACCCACTTGGCCAGCCAAGAGCTGGGACACTTGCAGCTGGATCTGAAGATTAAAAACATTCTGCCTGCTCTCTGGCCTGAATGTGGTTTTAGAACTCCTGGACCCTTAGATCAAACCTCTGAGACCAACCCTGTGTTTTATGTCTCCTTCCCCACTCTCCCTGTGGATGATTTCAAAAGCCTCACTGGTGGAGATTTGCAGAGAACTCACTGAATCCAGCCCTCAACCAGTCCCAAGTTTTCCATATAATCCCCTGACCCTAAGCCTGATTCCCTCCAAGTCCCAACCTCTGGCTGAGCAGCCTACCTCCTCACTGCACACAGCCCCTGCAGCTAGAAGCTCCAAAAAACTTTCTTTTTTCAAAGTAGAGGATATGATCTGATTTTGAAAAGCATCAACTATGTGCAAAGCCAAACAAATGTGAAACCTCCACAGGATAAAGCCTGCGGGATCTGTGCCCAAACTACCTTCCAGCCTCACTCCCTGCATTTCTCCACGGTCTCTGGTCCAGGCACAGCTAAGTACTCACCACCCCCCATGCTGGAATGTCCCCTCTCCTCATGGCAACTCCCTCAAGGCCATGTTCAAAGGTTACTTCTGAGAGACTCCTCTCCTTGGAACGAGTGGTGGGGCCCTCTCACCCCTGGGATCCACAGTATTGTCTCCCTCCCTCCATAAAGCTACTACACTACTGTCCAGTTATGTGCTTGCACATCGTTCTGTATTATGAATCCAGAGGGCCCAGACAGTTAGCCATCCAGACAGGAGGGAGCACTGTGCTCCTGAGTAGGCAGTTACAACTGGAGAATGGGCTTTTTTTCAAAATCATAAAAACTGTTTTCAACTGGTATCTTTAGAAGAGTCTCTAAACTCTAAAACTACTTTTTTTTCAAAATCATAAAAACTACTTTCAATTGGTTTTTCAATCATAAAAACTACTTTCTTTAACCAGTTGTGGTTTGTTTTTGTTGTTGTTGTTAGGTTGTTGGTTTTTTTTTCTTTAGTATAGTTGACACACAATGTTACATTAGTTTCAGGTGTACAACACAGGGATTTGACTAGTCTATACATTATCCTCTGATCTCCACCATACAACGCTATTGCAATACCATTGACTAGACTCCTTATGCTGTCTGTGCCCTTTTTTCCCATGACTTATTCATTTCATAAGTGGAAGCCTGTACCAACCACTCCTCTTAATTCATTTTACCCAACCCCCTCACCCCTGGCAACCATCAGTTTGTCTCCTATATTCATGAATCTGATTCTGCTTTTTGTTTATTCATTTGTTTTGTTTTTAGACTCCACAAAGAAGTGAAATCATACAGTATTTGTCTTTCTCTGACTTATTTCCTTAGCATAATATCGCCCAGCTCCATCCATGTTGTTGCAAATGTCAAGATTCCATCCTTTCCATGACTGAGTAATATTCCTGTGTGTGTGTGTGTGTGTGTGTGCGCACACGCGTGCATCTGCATGCATGTTCATTATCCGTTCATCTATCACTTGACACTTCTGTATCTTGGCTACTGTAAATCATGCTTCAATAAACATAGGGGTGCGTGTATCTTTTCAGAGTGTTTTCTTTTTCTTTGGGTAAATACCAATTAGTGAAATTACTGGATCATATGGTATTTCTATGGTTAATTTTTTTTTTTTTTTTGAGGAATCTCTACGGTTTTCCACAATGACTGCACCCATTTACATTTCTATCAACGGTGCATGAAGGTTGCTTTTTCTCCACATCCTCGCCAACACTTGCTATTTCTTTTCATTCTTGCTGTTCTGACAGGTGTGAGGTGATAACTCAGAGTGATTCTGATTTGCATGTCCCTGATTATTGACAACAAGCATCTTTTCATGTGTCTGTTGTCCATCTGTATTTCTTCTTGGAGGAAATGTCTGTTCAGGTCCTCTCCTCAATTTTTTTAATGGATTCTTTGTTTTCTTTGATGTTGAGTTGTATGAGTTCTTTATATATTAGGAGTATTAACCCCTTATCAGATATATGATTTGCAAATATCTTCTCCCTTTCACTAGGTTGCCTTTCTGTTTTGTTGGTGGTTTCTTTTGCTATATGCGAAGCTTTTTATTTTGGTGTAGTCCATGTAGTTTTTCTTTTGGTTTACTTGCCTGAGAAGACATATCTAGAAAAATGTTGCTCTGGCTGATGTCAGAGAAATTACTATCTGTGTTCTCTTCTAAGAGTTTTATGGTTTCAAGTCTCACAGGTCTTTCATCCATTTTGAGTTATTTTTGTATGAGTATAAGAAAGTGTTTCATTCTTTTCTTTCTTTTGCAGGTAGCTGTCCAGTTTTCCCAACATCATTTGTTGAAGAGACTGTTTATTCCCCATTGTATGCTCTAGCCTCTCTGTCATAGATTGGCCATAAAAGCATGGATATATTTCTGGGCTTTCTATTCTGTTCCATTGATCTATGTGTCTATTTTTATGACAGTACCAGACTGTTCTGATTACTACAGCTTTGTACTATATCTTGACTAGTTTGATCCACACTTAAAGCTCTCTGTTCCACCACTCTTCTTATGATTTGTGAATGGCTATTTTATATAAACAGGGCATCAAATTCACAGTTCTGTTTCTTGCATCTTCACTTCCTTCCAGGCACACAGAAAAGACACAGAAGCTGCCTGCAACTCCTGTCCATGAGAAGAGAGACATTTGCTTTCTTACCGAAAAACATGCAGGAGAGGATGCACTGCTGGTAAGAGCACATTGTATGAGGACCTCTAGAAAAGGAGGAAGGTATAAAGCCTGTATCAGGCTTTAAGTACATCAAGAGAAGCTGGAAAACAGTTATGGGCTAAGAAGGGAGAACAAAGTCATCAGGAGGCCACAGTGGACTGCCAGCTTTTGCTTTTTTAAAAAGCAGTAGCCAATATGCGGGACCCCACACCATCTTTTTGTTATGTCTTTTCTGATCAAACTGTTGCCAAGAAGCTGCTACATGTATATAGATGCCACACAGGCCCTTGAGCTTAGAAACCAAACCTAACTGCAGTATATGCTGTGTTTCCCTGAAACCAGGAATCCCTCAGTTCTAAGATGTACCATTATTTTATTAAACCCTAAGAAAGAAAAATGCTACCAATTAAACTATGACATGATTTCTTATTACTTAGAAAGTTCATTTTATTTTTATTGAAAGAGCTCTTTTAGACATATTCAGACATATATTTTTATAATGCATCACTCTTGGGCACTTATAAAAAAGGAAAAAAAAGTGAAATGAATTGGTTAAGGCAATGACAACGAGGTCACCTGGCTGAAAGTAATTGTAAAATGCCACTGATTTGGAAAGTACATCCCAGTTTCAGAAATGTTAAAATCTGAAGGGGGAAAAAAAAGGTGCACCAGAGAATCACTAAAATGCTATATCATGTCTTGCTCAGTGACAAAAATAGAGAAAGGACAAGGTAATTGTTCACAGGATAACTGCTACAAAGACATTCCACTGATTAAAAAATGCATTTATACAGAGGGAAAAAGTTGAGATTATTAAACTCAAGAAAGACAAAAGTAGAAAAGGGATTTAATAATGTTCTTTAAGGACATCAGAGTCCTGTCCCCAAAAAGCAGTGATTTCCAACTGTTTTTTTTTTTTTTTTTTTACCATTTTTTAGCAGCAGGACCTCTTTTTGAAATATTATCTTACAAAATAATACACTAAAGTATGGTATTACTCTGGTATATTATCCTACCAGATATTATCCTATAAGATAATAATACCAGAGTATGGAGCTGTTCTGGTTAGAAGAAAAGCATCATCCTAGAATGGCTGGGAGGTTGCAGGGCTCAGGACCAGCTGAGAGCTGAGATCTTCATCTGGAGAGTAGACACCACCTCTACCCACTCTCTACGACAGCTCCAACACATGACAAAGGCCTAAATCATGGCATTAATCAATGAAGTATTCACTGTGGTTTGCAAGATATGAAGCCTTTTGGGTACCTGGGTGGCTCAGTCAGTTAAGCATCTGCCTTTGGCTCAGGTTATGATCCCAGAGTCCTGGGATGGAGACCCAGCAACCGCATCAGCTCCCTGCTCAGCAGGAAGTCTGCTTCTCCCTCTGCCCCTACCCCCCACCACAACTCCTGTGCACACACTCTCTCTCGGAAAATAAATAAATAAAATCTTAAGAATATATATAAAGCCTTTCTAGGTGGTCATTACACAAATACTAATCAAGCACAGAGGGATTTGGGTGACCTTCAAGAAGGAATTTCCTATGTACAAGATTTGAGACCCTGAAGTGATTGCCAAGGGATTGGATGAGAACTTTTCATCAGTCACAAAAGGAGTTCCTACCACCGCAAGGGAATGAGTCACATCCCCCCTCCATCCCAACTAAGGCCTGTTCTAGCTCTAGAGGACTCTCCTTGTCTTCAACGCTGGTCTCCTCAAATGCAAGCCTGATATGGCTGTTTGGACAGCTTTGGCTCTTGCCCCACGCCCAACCAAACCCACAGCAGGCAGTTTATTGCCCCCACTGTCTGCCAAAACAAATCCAATCCTGCAACAAATTAGCAAGTCACATATACCCTTACTGAAGATGTGGAGACACATAGGCCACTTGGCAAAGCTTAAAATCCCATTAGACAGCTCCCCATCTCCATGCATCTTCCTGTCATTTTCTCTATTCCTTTTCTCAATACTGCTTATAAAATCCCCTTATTATCCAAAGAAATTCAATCCAGTCTCCAACCCTGCACATTCCCCAGCATGGCAGCTCTGTGTCATCTGGTCACCAGAGCATCCTTTGGGAATACCATCCACTGCCACCTCTTGTCCCCCATCCAAACCACACAGTTCAGCAAACCCAACCCACTCTCCTAGAAGGACAAGGTTCACCTTACCACTAGTAAAAATAATGTTTTTACCATTTAGCCATATCAATATGCAAACAACTTACAGATTAATATATCAGGATGATTAAAGAAAGCTAATTTTCCATGGGTACAGTTATAAGACTAGGGTTATTGCTCCACTGAAGACCAAGGTAGGTTAGGCTGAGCTGGCTGGGGAGGTGTCCCCTCCTTTGTCCCTTATGCTGTCAGTCAGCTCTGTAAGGCAAGCTTTTAGTGAAGGGGGACAGTCAATCCAGGTATAAGAGAACATTTCTTCAGGTAAGGGCACTCTGTTGTTCTAAGTTCCAACTCAAATTCCAGCCTATTTCTCAAACCTGGGATTTATCAGAAGTGAGAAAAGTCAACTCTGCAATCTTCTTTTACTCTTTACACATAGGAACCATAGAAGAAAGGTTTCCTTTAACAGATGGCTTTTCAATGGAGTAGCATTCTATGACGGGAAAAAATGATGTATGGAAGTTAAGCTATTCCACATTCAGAAGAACATGACTTTCTGGCCATAGGCACAAAACTGCTGATCTGACCCAATGATTACCAAGTCAGAGGGCTTACCGAGCATCATAAAATTCACAGTGAAGCCTAGTGTTCATCCCTCTGCCCTTCCTCCACAAACCGATCTCATGAAGAATTTGTAAAAAGAAGGCAGGTCAGTAAGCAGTATCCTATACAATTTCAGAGCTGGACAAGAGTTCAGATAGGGAAACTGAGGCCTGATAAGGTTAAGTGAGAAGATGAAGGGCACAGAATCCTTCTGGACAGAGTCAGGGTTAGAACCTAATCCCACAACATGGTCAAAACCTTAAATTTTTTTAAACGTCACTTGAATTTCAGAGACACATTTCCCTTCTTACCAGAATTACTTCAAAAATGAGTGGGATCAGTTTGCTCTCTTCCACAAGTCTGTAAAAAAAAAAAAAAAAAAAAAAAGATAAACACGCATTAGATGGCTCATATTTAAACTGCCCTGATCAGGAGTACTGCAGCCCCATGTTTTACCGCTTAAATTTTGTGAGCGAGAATCAAATGATTAAATACTAATTTTTAACACATTTAACTATATCCATT
This sequence comes from Meles meles, assembly GCF_922984935.1. Lineage (NCBI taxonomy): Eukaryota > Metazoa > Chordata > Mammalia > Carnivora > Mustelidae > Meles > Meles meles. The sequence goes on along the minus strand of NC_060069.1, from coordinate 28,509,228 downwards.
AAATACAAAAAATATGGGGCTCTTGGCAAGTGACTATTAGCTTAGCCTTATTGATTTGTAGCAAGTATAATCTCAAGTAGATTGACATTAATAAATGTAAAAATTAATTAAAATTCACAATTATTATAAAGACTTTGAGAATAGGCAATGACAGCTGAAATCATGTGACCAACGCTCACCACACAGTTAAATTATAAGTTACCACACATAATCTTTCATATATGCCTCAATAGCTACCTTCTCAGCATTAACGAATGAATGTATAATAATTTTTAATCTTTTACTTAAAAAAAAAAGTAGGCCCCAATCACCCAATAGACTTTGGGAATTTTCTCTCATTGAAACTAGTTATGTTATTATTATCTATTATATTATCTCTTGTGCGAAGATTTTTTTCACACCATTGAAGAGAAAATGGCCTCAACCATCTTTACTAAAAACAATACTCCTTCAGTCCAGGGCAGTCAACTTGTTTCTGTAAAGGGTCAGATGGCAAAGATTTTAGGCTTTGGTGGGCCACGCGCTCTCTACAGCAACTACTTAACTCTGTCACTGTAAAAGCAGGCATAAATTATACATAAATGAATAGGCATGGCTATGTTCCAATAAAATTTTATTTACAAAAACAGATATGTGCCGTATTTGGCCCATAAGCTATAATTTGCTGATTCCTGATTCTATTTTGAAAATAAATCAGATTCCTTCATTTTATTAGTGTTGAGTTCATATGATAAATGACAGCACTTAAGATAAGCATGCTGCCTTCATTGTGGGTATTACAGTTTGTCTATTTCACAGAAGATGCCAGGAGCATAGGAAAGGAATTTATCATCTGGCCTCCCTAGAGCTTGTCTGCCTATGATAACATATTGATAAAAGAAAAGCCTATGAGACTTGCCAAAAAGAGATCGCAGTGTTTATAAATGTGTGTTAAGGGAAAGTGAGGCACAGGGAGAAGTCCCAAAGACTGGAGTGAGTACTTAGCGCCTCAGTATCTAGCAAAAATAAATGTAATTATTTATGTAGTTTAATATTTTAGGGGATAAGGTTTTGACTATAAATATTAAGTTTATTTACAAATATTAAATTTATTTATTCACTTTCTTGGGCAACTGAGGCCTCGGATGTGAGGCCGAATCTCCTTTACACCATGTCTGGGCAGGATGGGAAATGCACAGACTCAAGACTGAGTACAATCTCTGGCCAGCACATTTCCAGGCTTCTTCCTTGGCTCCCAAGATGTTGACCACCCCTTCCCCTGAATTTATCTTATTAAATTTTTATGACATATTTTTATTAGGCCTGGGCTTAAATAGCCAAGCACATACATCTGAGAGTTGTCTAAGCGCCCAAGCCAATAAAGTCCTGGGGGCATGGGCTCCACTTCTTTTCCAATGGTACCCAGAGGTGAGACCTGCTTCTTCTATATTCTCCCCCCAACATTCAGATCCAGAAGCATCCACTCACAATACTGGTGCCCTCGTGACAGTTCTTTACTACTAGGACATGACTATAGAAACTACTATAATTCATTCTGATGAATTACAAGTAGTCCTTCTCCAGGCTTTTGCATGAAGAGCAGGTTGGCCTGGACTACCTCTTCAGGCCCCTTCAACTCCCAGTTCTAGCATGCCAGGCCTCACATGTTTCTGAATACCACCAAGGAAAACAATTGTTGTTCCCTGATTGGACGGACATGATTCAGAACCATGTCTGGTAAATAAAAAGGGAACTTGAGCTAAATAAAAGCACTTTAAGTTTAAACACACACAAACACACACAGACACAACACTTCTATGAACTTTTCTGCAACTCATGCACTAAATGTAAATTCAAAACAACAACAACAACAACAACAACTCTCTAAAGCAAGTACAGAACAAAGGTGGCTGCAAATATTTACAACAATCTCAGGCAGTGTTTTTCCAGACTGGGAAGTGGGAAGTGGCCAGTAAGTGTGCAATGACATGAGTTCACCGACTAGCATCTTTTTTTTTCCTTTAATATTTTATTTATTCATGTGAGAGAGCAGAGACAGAGAGAGAGAGAGAGAGAGAGCACATGGACAGTGGGGAGGGACAGTGGGAGAGGGAGAAGCAGGATCCCCACTGAATGGAGAGACTACATGGGACTTAATCCTGTGAACTGAGCTGAAGGCAGACACTCAACCAAGTGAACCACCTAGGCACCCTGACTAGCATTTTCTTAATTAAAAATAATAAAATGAGAATATCCAAATCTGTCACACATAGTATGTTCTGTAACATTTTTGTTTCAGTTTTAGCCCTATAGATGCATACTGGGTAGTATTTTTTTTTATGTGGGTCATAGACATCTGAACCAGAGATTTTAGATTGCTTTAGAGACAATATTTGCCTCCCATATGCTCTTAAACTTTGATTTTTAAAACTGTCTCCTTATTTTAACCACCTCTCATACCACTATAGGTCCAATTAGTGGCTTGGGTCTCCAGTGATCAAACCCTTGATGTGCTCTGAGTAATGGAGCAATCTTCTTGGAGCTCTCTTCCTTTGATTTGTACTCTGGAGAGCAGCCCTGGTGCTCAGGCCTCTGTAGAGCAGGAAGGACAAGGCTTACCTCCAAATAAAGCTGACGTGGCAGTCTCAGGGACTTGTTCAGGCAGTAAATCTCAAAGTAGACTTTTGCAAAAGGCTATCTTATTTTTGGGCTCCATTCAGCGGTTGGCCACCGTGGTTTTTTTAAATCACCAGTATCATTTTACTTCATGAGCCTGTTATATCCTACATTCTAAAATAATAAAATTTGTATGGTTTATAGACAGCCTGAGGAAAGGAAGTAAGAAGATTTATCTGGGTTTTTTAAACCAAAAAAAAAAACAAAAACAAAAAAAAAAACAAAAGATCTTTCTGAAATTATCCCTAATCTTCAAAGGACTGAGAAAGATATTAACTACATCACAGTATACTTCTCTTTATGTTAACCATCCAAGCACACTGTTTTTAAGTAATTCCAGATGAAAACTGAAATATACTGCCCTCCCTGAATCCCAAATGTAGTTCATGGGACTACTTGATAATATAGTGGTTCTTTCCTTTTTTTTTTTTTTTTTTTTTTTTTTTGGATGGGGAGGTCTTCTTTGTTTCATTTCTTCCAAGAGTTTTCCTTACAAAATTTTGATTCAGAAGATTCTCTGGGATTTCCTTTATCTGTGATCTATAATATTAACAAAGAGGGTGTTGTTTGAATTAGAACATTTTGAATAAACTTAGGAACACCTTTAGGATACATTATTTGGCATTTTAACTCCCTCCTGTGCCTAAAGTAATTGTCACTCTTAGTGTTGGGAAAGTTTTTTGGGGAAAGTTTTGTTTTTGAGAGAGAGAATGCTCACCAGTGATGGGCTGGGGGAAGCACAGGGAGGGGGAGAAGCAGACTCCCCGCTGAGCAGGAGCTAGATCCCAGGACCCTGGGATCATGACCTGAGCCAAAGGCAGACGCTTAACCAACTGAGCTACCCAGGCGCCCCAGTTTTGGGAAACTTTTTAGAAGTTTTATTTACTGAAGCATGACAATTCAGACTAAATATAAAGTCTAGCAGCAGTCAGATATAAATGACTAAAGGCAATTTAGGTAGGAAAAGTAAGAAGAGGGCGATTTCTCTGCTTCTGTTCAGAGAGCTACAGAAATGAGGAGAAATTAATTTCGAACCATTGTTGGCATTTTTTTAACTTTCTTTTGAAACATAAAGACTATCTTGGTATGAACCAAGAACAAGAACTTAAAAAAAAAAAGGAACTAAATAAAGTCCCTTGACCTACCCTACCATACTGCTATTTATTCAGAGAAAAGAAGAGCCAGGAGGAGGAGGAGGTCCATGGAGGGGAAGGAAAGGATCTCTGCCCACTCTGGGCTCAGGTTCGCAAGACAAAGAAAGCAGCCCCAACCATGATTAAATGGGTCTAAGGAGGCACCAGGAGGCTCCTAAGGAGGCACAAAGCTGCACTGTCATGTTTGCTTGTTAGCTTGCTTGAAGTTTTTACCTGTCCACCATAGGTAGGGACAATATGCATGAAGCAAGCACCAGAAGCCAAGAGGTCCCCAACAAGGGCTTTTCCATCCATTGTCTCTGCACGTCAATAATTCACGTTGTCATACTGATCTTATTTAGCCCTGCAGATTTTTTTTCCTGAAAACTATCTCAGTACTCAAATTATGACTAACCCTATTGAGCATTTGCCATGGGCTACTCTTATGAGATCAAAATTTGTGCGTTCAAACTTGGGAGTCAAATGGCTTTACAGACACGCTGAACAGCATCCAGAGTTAATTTATTCTAGCACAGATAAGGGAACCGAACTGGAAAAAGGCCAGCGAGCCCGGGCTCCCGGGGAGAAGAGGTGTTTCATGAGTACTGAAGAAATTGGCCATTTAAAGTGAAGCGTGCCTACATGGAAAGGGTGAGCAGGAGGAACGGTGCAGCCGGAGTAGTAAAAGGACAATGTGAAAGATGGAGCAGAATGATGCAACCTTGAACTCCGTGCCAAGTCTGGGTTTTACCTACAGGTGACAGGGAGATGATGAAGGATTTTAAACAGAAGAATGACGTATAGGATTTGCTGTTCAAACTCTAATCTGACAGCAATATGAGCAATGACCTGGGGAAGGAGTATAGTCGAGAACATTCTTACTCAAAGAATGGACTGCAGACCAGAGCCAGCCTGCAAACTGTTACAGGTCTGCGACAAGACAACTATGCAAATCTGAAAAACTAAGTTTCTGTCTGTTGGGTCTAACAATAAGAAATCTGAACTTTGCAGCAGTTTAAAACATGACCCCACTGAACTATGATGAAAAAACGGGATATTTGCACAGCTTCAAAATAGTTCCCCACAAAGAAACCTACAGGGGAGAAATGTGGCAGACACCACCTTAACCAACAGAGCACATTCCACATCACCAGAAATAAGATGACATCAAATATACGCCCTGATACCGCGCACTGCGGAGGACACACCATTGCTTCTGAGGTACTTTTGCCAAAACTACAAACCTCGATCTAATCATGAAAAATATGCTACTCAAACTGAGTGGCATCTTACAAAGTAACTTCCCAATGCAATTCTTTTTTTTTTTTTTTTTTTGGGTGGAGAGTCCGATCTAGTTTTTATTTACAACCCTGGCATTGTGCCCATCATGGATATTTTTTCTTTTCTTTTCTTTTTTTAATTGTTATGTTGGTCACCATTATGTACATCATTAGTTTTTGATGTATTGTGCCATGATTCATTGTTTGCTTATAACACCCAGTGCTCCAGGCAATCTGTGCCCTCCTTAATACGCATCACCAGGCCCACCCAATCCCCCCACCCCACCCCCTGCCCTTCTAAAACCCTCAGTTTGTTTCGTGGAGTCCCTAGTCTCTCATGATTCATCTCCCTCTCTGATTTCTCTCCCTTCATTTTTCCCTTCTCCTAATGTCTCCATGCTATTCCTTATGTTCCATAAATAAGTGAAACGGTATGATAATTGACTTTCTCTGTTTGACTTATTTCACTCAACATAATCTCCTCCAGTCCCGTCCATGTTGATGCAAATGGTAGGTATTCATCCTTTCTCAAGGCGGAGTGATATTCCATTGTGTATATGGACCCCATCTTCTTTTTTTTTTTTTATTTTTATTTTTTTATTTTTTCAGCGTAACAGTATTCATTCTTTTTGCACAACACCCAGTGCTCCATGCAAAACGTGCCCTCCCCATTACCCACCACCTGTTCCCCCAACCTCCCACCCCTGACCCTTCAAAACCCTCAGGTTGCCCCAACCTCCCACCCCTGACCCTTCAAAACCCTCAGGTTGTTTTTCAGAGTCCATAGTCTCTTATGGTTCGCCTCCCCTCCCCAATTGGACCCCATCTTCTTTATCCACTCGTCTGTTGGAGGCCATCTTGGCCCTTCCCACATTTTGGCAATTGTGGACATTGCTGCTATGAACATTGGGGTGCATGTGGCCCTTCTTTTCACTACATCTGTATCATTGGGGTAAATACCCAGTAGTGCAATTGCTGAGTCATAGGGTAGCTCTATCGTTAATTTTTTGAGGAAACTCCACACTGTTTTCCAAAGTGGTTGCACCCATGTGCATTCCCACCAACAGAGTATGAGTGTTCCCCTTTCTCCACAACTTCTCCAATATTTGTTGTTTCTTGCCTTGTCGATTTTTGCCATTCTAAAGCAATTCTAAAGTGTTAAAGCCAGGGCGTCTGGGAGGCTCAGTCGGTTAAGCATCTTCCTTCAGCTCAGGTCCCAAGATCAAGCCCCATGTCTGGCTCCCTGCTCAGCAGGGAGTCGGCTTCTCTCTCTCCCTCTGCCCCTCCCCCTGCTCCTTCTCTCACTCTCTCAAATAAATAAGTAAATAAAATCTTTTAAAAAAATTAAAAAGCCATAAAAGACAAGAGTGTGGAGCTGTCCCCAACTTAGGGAGACTCCTACTAGAGAGAAGACTAAATGTAATGTGGGACCCCAGATCAGACCCAGGACTAGAAAAAGTAGCAAAAACTGGCAAAACTCTAATAAGATCTACAGGTTAGTTAATATGATTATATCAATGTTAATTTCCTGGGTTTTAATAACAGTTCTATTGTTTTGTAAGATGTTGACATTCGTAGAAGCTGGCTGAAAGGCATACACCTATTCTTTGTACTAATTCTGTAACTGTTCCATAAGCCTAAAATTATTTCAATATTAAAAGTCTTTTGATGTGTGTTTTGTTTGTTTGGGTTGTTTTGTTTTGTGGGTCCCAAATCTTTGACTCTCCTCTCCGAGAAGTGGGATCTATGTTTGCTCCCCATGAGTCTAGGCAGGTTTGCAATGGCTTTGACCAACAGTGTAGTTAGTCACTGCATGACCTCTGCTTATATTCTGAGTGCATTTTCTAGATTTCAGTTTTATAATATCTTATAAAAATATGTATACTTGTTATCTGTCGCTGCATAACAAACTATCCCAAACTTAGTGTCATAAAGCAATAACTACATTGTAATGCTAACGACTTCTTTGGATCATGGATTTGGACAGGGCACGCTGAGGATGACCTGTCCTTGCTCTCTGATGTCGGTTCCCCAACATCAGCTGGAAAGACACAAAAGCTGGGGGTGACTAGAACAGCTGAGGGGCTGGAAGCATCGGTAGGCTTCTTCGCTCACATGTCACATGGGGTGACTCACGGAAGCCTCAGTTAATTCTGCCCACTGGATCACCTGCTGCTACCCTCTCCAAGTGGCCTAGCCTCTCACAGCATGGCAGCTGGGTGCCAAGCAGGAGCATTCCTTGACAACCAGATGAAACTGACCGCGCTTACACAGTATCATTTTCACGGCATTCTAGATGGTTACAAGCCAGTCTTTAAGGTCAGCTTAGCCTCAAGTGGAGGAGAAAAGGTCATCTCCTGATGATGGGAGTGGAGGAAGAGCACGTGGGATGGGACAGACTTCTGTAGCCATCTTCATAAGACTCAGTCTGCCCCAGCATTAGTCGGCAACACACAGAAATTGTAAAAACGGTTTCTTCACCACAGATAGTGTGAGCCAGAGAGAACAGTTAACAGTTAATAGAACAGTTAATAGTTAATAGGCTACTACAGCAATCCAAAGGAGGCATAACTGGGGCCTTGTATTTGATTTTTATTGCTGAATAACAAATCAGCACAAACTCAGTGGCTTAAAGCATACCCATTCATTGAATCAAAGTCCTGTAGGTCAGAAGCCTAGCTCAGCATGACTGGGGGATCTGCTCAGAGTGCCATAAATCTGAAACTAAGGTGTCAGTGGTGCTAACTTCCCCTTGGGATGCTGGGGACAAGAGGTTGTGTTTTCTTTTTCCTTTTTTTTTTCCTTTTTTATTTATCTGAGAGAGAGTGAGCAAGAAGGGGCAGGGGCAAAGGGAGAAGCAGACTCCCCACTGAGCATGGAGCCTGATATAGGCCTCGATCCCAGGACCCTGGAATCATGACCTGAGCCAAAGGCAGATGTTTAACTGACTGAGCCACACAGGCACCCCAGAGAATGTGTTTTCAACCACTCCTTCTATTACTGGTCCAGTGAATCAGCTTCAAAAAGAAATAGTCTCATAATGTATAGCTATGACATGATATTATGTCTAGCCTGAAAACAAGACTATTTGTAATGTTTCTCCTTGAAATGTTTGCCCTTGCCTGCAAAGCTTGCTAATCCTCTTGCACAGAATTGCAGAAGTCTTACCAATAGAGGTACACATCTAAGGAGATACTTTTCACAGGAAAAGGGCAGGGTCCTGGGCCTTAACCCTCTGTCTTTCTGAACACTGCAGCTCTGTAGCTAGTCTTTTTTCTGTAATAATTCCTTGAGTCCTTGGCACTCTCCCCGGGACATGGTTCTGTGCTGGTCACACAGCTCCACATTCACACTCCAGGTGAGAAGCATGTTGTATCTTACACCAGAGTTAGGAGGGGACTGAACTGAACGGGGTGGGCGAAAACACTATAAGTAAGACAAGAAAGATAAAAGGACTGGCAAGAGCATAAAGCAGAGTCAAGTCCCCGGAGGACCACCAGATTTCACATGTGGCCAGCATCTCCTTTTCCCTTATAGACTTGAGCCCAACACTAGGGAAGAGCACTTATATCAGAGATAATCCTTAAATTCTTTTCAAATTAATGAACCTGCTTATATTCTATGGTCCCTTGTCCTGTTACTTAATGAAATGCAAGACAGTTTTTTTTTTTTTCAATTTACTTAAAGTCAGGCTAAGATCTCTTTTCTTTCACATACTCATTAATATCTGTATTAATATAATATTATCTAATATCATATAATACCCATTACATGCCATGCATTGAGCTAAGTTAAAACTACAGCAAGTATTGTAAGTGCCAAGACAGATGTCTATAAAGGGTACAGAAGGGGGCACATGTCTGGCTCAGTTGGTAAAGTGAGCGACTCTTGATCTCGGGTTGTAAGTTCAAGCCCCACATTGGGTGTAGAATTTACTTAAAATCTTATAAAAGAAAAAAAAAGTACAGAGGGGACATTAGAAATACAGTTGACCCTTGAATAACACAGTGAGTAAGGATACTGACACCCTGCATAGTTGAAAAATCCATGTGTAACTTCTGACTCCCCCAAAACTTAACTAGTAATAGCCTATTGTTGATCTGAAACCTTACTGATAACATAAACAGCCCATTACCACATTACCACATACCTTGTATGTTATATACTCTTAATATACATATATTAATTATATACTCTATTCTTACAATAAAGTAAGCTAGAGAAAAAAATGTTAAGGAAAGCATAAGGAAGAGAAAATGCATTTACAATACTGTACTGTATTTATTGGAAAAAAATCTGCATATGAGTGCGCCTATGCAGTTCAAACCCATGTTGTTCAAGGGTCAGCTATAGACTTTCCTATCTGAGGAGCATAACAAAGTCTTTGAATTGAAACCTACAATGACAATAGTAGTAAACACAGAGTGCACAATTACTGTGTGGAACATGTTCCCAAGGCTGCACATGTGGTCATTCACCAGATTCTAACAAAGAAAATGAAAATCCCCCGTGCCTGCCTGACTTGAGGCACATGTCAGCCAAAGATGTCTGCGCTCAGGGTAGGACAACAAAAGTTGGAGTGAGCCCCGGCATGGGGGACCGGTAGAGGCACTGAATGCTGTGAGGAAAGCACAAGATATATATTATTGAAAATATATTATTGAAAAATATTTTAAGGCTCAAGATGGAAAATCATGAACCACATGATACTGTCAAGGAAGACTTAATCTTCAATATCATAACTAGAAAAATTAAACAACTCCCAGAAGCAGAAAGGAATCTGCTTGAACAATGATCAGCATATGTTGGACTTAATGTTGGTCTCTGGTCTAATAGCAAATAGTCTTTTTTGACGCATCTTAAATGTGACACAGGCTTGTATAGCTGCTGGCTTACCAATGGCAATGATCCCATTTATTTATTTATTTATTTATTTATTTTAGTATATGTGCTGCCGAAGCGAGCACCGCAATGATCCCATTTTTGATTGTGGACTTATCTTACAAAGGTTTTGTAAGTTTACCTTTGAATACAGGTGATTTGAATTGTGAAACCTGTACCATAACACAGGGTGGACTGGTTGGTCTTGTTTTGGATGGTCTATACACTGTTATCTTGGCTATATCTGTGAACTGTGGCCTAGCAGCCAGGTATGAGTCAGCCCCGCTACCAGAGAAAAGGAAACTTACTGGACTAGAATTTCTAAGCCTGTCTTTAGAAAGATGTTATTTCCCATTTTGCTCCAGACTATGTTTGCAGCATACCTTGGATCTAGACAATATAAACTAATTATAAAGGCCCTTCAGTCACCCGAACCTGGCCTAGAAATTCAGTGACTATTAAACAAACGTGTACACAAAAATAAAATTATAATGTATGAAAAAAAAATCCTAGGAGTCAGGTCAGATGATGATATTGATGATTTTTTGTTTGTTTGTTTCACCTGAGAAACTGAGAAATGAGGAAGTAAATCGGTCACGTAACAAGGAGGGCAGCTTAGATTACACCCCACAGTATAGGTATTACCTGAGCTGAAACTTGAAAGAGGAGTAGGTTGTTGACAGGCAGAGAATGGATGAAGCAGGAGGAGGAGGAGGAGGTGGAGGAAGACAGGTAGGGATGAATTATGTCCTGGGCAAAGGGAACAACTGCATGACAAAGTGCAAAATTGGAATGGGCTCATTATAGGCAGTGAAAAGCGAGTGAACAGGCACATTTGCTGTAGTAGTAGAAGTAGTAAAGGGAAGATAATAAAAGATCAGGCTGGAGGAATAAACCAGGGCAGTTAACAAGAGATCTTACTAGCTACGCCGAGGAGCTTAAACTTTATCCTCTGGGTGGGGATTGGTAAATTCCAGCCTACAAGCCAAACCCTACTGGTGGTCTATTATTTCTATGGCCCACAAGCTACGAATAGTTGTTATGTTTCTAAATAGTTGGGAAAAAAATCAAAAGAATATTTCATGACATATGAAATTGCATGAAATTCAAATTTCAGTTTTCATAAGTAAAGTTTAACTGAAACACAGCCATGCTCATTCATTTACATACTGTCTCTGGTTGCTTTTACACTGCAATGCCAGGGCTGAGTAGCTGCAACACAGCCCATATGGCCAGCAATGCCTGAAATATTTACTATCTGGTCTTTTAGAGAAAGCTTGCCAAGCCCTACTCTAGGTAACTAGGAGCTGCTAAGGGGCTGGTTAGGCAAAATGGTATCATTACCAGCTTTATAGTTTTACAATGATTATTCAGGACAAAGTGAGGAGGATGGACTGGAAATAAAAAGGACTGGGAACAGGGGCGCCTGGGTGGCTCAGTGGGTTAAAGCCTCTGCCTTCGGCTCAGGTCACAATCCTGGGGTTCTGGGATCTAGCCCTGCATCGGGCTCTCTGCTCAGCAGGGAGCCTGCTTCCCCCTCTCTCTCTGCCTGCTTCTCTACCTACTTGTGATCTCTGTCTGTCAAATAAATAAATAAAATCTTAAAAAAAAAAAAAAAAGGACCAGGAACAGAAAGATCAGTTAGCTGGATCTAACTGTGATTATTCTCAACATAAGACAGTGATTATTCTCAACATAGAGGTGATAAGCACCAACACAGGCAGAAATGGGAAAAGAAAAATGAGAACCATCAATAAGGGTTTCAAAATCTACTGGATGCAGAAGAGGAAGAGGAGGGAATGAATACAGAATGACTCCAGGTGCCTGATCTGTCCCACCTGGGGTTACCACCATGACCAACACCAGAACAATCACCATCACAACAAGCAGCCTCAAGGAACTCCTATGCATCACACACTGGGTGTAATCAGCGCTCTCTCACCTAATCCATTGCTATGATGTAGGAAGGAGTCACCTTGTTCTACAGAGAAGAAAACGAACACTGAACCTTATACAAGATATCATAGCTAGTTTCTGAGTTCACGATATTAACTGCTCTAAGATACTATGATATATAGAGGGAAAACTTACTTTGGATAAGAAAATGAATTAAGTTCTGAAAGATGAGTGACAAGTCAACTGAGGGCAGAAACTCAAGGCACACCAACATTTAAAGAGTTGTCAGGAGAAAAAAAAACAAACACCCAATGGTGTCAAGGTTCACAGAACGCAGGAAGCAAGGATGTCAGTGGGGTGGAATGGAAGAAAGTCAAAAAGAACATGTTAACACCCTGCTCAATCTCCTGGATATTCAGATCTTTGGTTCAGTCCCAGTTTCTATAAATTATGCTTGTATTATACGGAGGAACTCCCCAAGCTCACTTCAGGAGTCGTTTCTAAGATCAATAAATGATACTACGGTACAAACAAACAAACAAAATAGAGCGATGATCAACTGGAAGCCACTGAACCAAAGACTACATTGCTGACCTTCAAAACCACAAGATAGGTGATGGATTATCATTCATGTTAATGCTTGATAAGAACCACCAGCCTGGGGGGCGCCTGAGTGGCTCAGTCAGGTAAGCAGCTGCCTTCAGGTCAGGTCATGATCCTGGGGTCCTGGGAACGAGTCCCGCATCTAGCTCCCTGCTGAGTAGAGAGTCTGCTTCTCCTCCTCCCTTTGCCTTCCCCTGCTCATGCTTGCTCTCTCTCAAGTAAATAAAAATCTTTAAAAAAAAAAAAAAAAAAAGAACTACCAGCCTCTATGAGTATGTTTTCAACAAATTTTTTTCCTGATTATAGAAAATAATTATTAAAAATCATGTCAAAAATAGGCAAGATCTGAATAGACATTTTTCCAAAGAAAACATACAGATGGCCAACGGGTACATGAAAAGATGCTCAACATCATTAATCATCAGGGAAATGCAAATCAAAACCACAATGAGATATCACCTCACACCTGTTAAAATGACTTATCAAAAAGACCAGAAATAACAATGTTGGTGAAGATGTAGGAAAAAAGAGTACCCTTGTGCCCTTTTGATTGGAATATAAATTGGTACAGCCATTGTGGTAAACAACATAGAAGTTTCTTGAAAATTAAAAATAGGACTATCGTATAATTCAACAATTCTACTTCTGGGTATTTATCCAAAGAAACAAAAGCATTAATTTGAAAAGATATATGCACCCTCATGTTCACTGCAGCCTTCTTTAAAAAAGCCAAGCTACAGAAGCAGTCCAAGTGTCCACTGATACACCACACACACACACACACACACACACACACACATAGTGGTATATTATGCAGTCATTTAAAAAAAATTAAAATCTTGGGACACCTGGGTGGATCAGTGGGTTAAGCCTTTGCCTTCGGCTCAGCTCATGATCTCAGAGTCCTGGGATCGAGCCCCACATTGGGCTCTCTGCTCAGCAGGGAGCCTGTTTCCCTTCCTCTCTCTCTGCCTGCCTCTCTGCCTACTTGTGATCTCTGTCTGTCAAATACATAAAAAAGACCTTTAAAAAAAAAAAACTTGCCATTTCCAACAATACAGATGGACCTTAAAGGCATCACAGTAAGTGAAATAAGGCAGACAAAGACAATTACTATATGATCTCACTTAAATGTAGAATCTAAACAAAACAAATCAACAAACCAAATAAAACCAAGCTCACGGATATAGAGGAAAGACTGGTAGTTGCCAGAGGTGAGGGCTGGGTGGGTGTGGGAGAAAAGTGTGAACTGTTTTGATTTTTTCTTACACTTTAAATAGATTGACTATAAGTAAAGGAACAAATGAGAAAAGAACAAGTTAGGCAAATATACTCTATCAGTTACCAACATTTATTATAAACTTCACTATAATAGAGTATGGTACTAATTTAAAACCTCCTACAGATCAAATTAGGATGGAGAGAAAAAAAATCTTAATTTTACAGACCTATGTATATAATTATTTATATAAAATCTAGAAATACAGAAGTATAAAATATAGTATTTTACTGAATGTTACCTTTGGGAAAAACAGAAAAACATTACAAGATAATATTGCAATCCCAGTCCTGTAAGAAAATCATTAATAAATTCTGATGTATTATTTACTTGTCTTTCTCTATTCATACAAGGCATAGGGTCCACCTCACCTGGAAAATCTCAGCTACCATTTCTTGTGCATGTATTCTGAGCCCTACACAGCCACGCCTCATTTAGTGTCTAATGACACTTACAGAGAAGACCCTGAAGCACAGGCTGGTGGGCAATTTTCCCACAGCGACTCACAAGCCAGGAATGGGTCTGGGATTAGAACTGGAATCTGCCTAATTTAAGGTATATTGCATCCAAATAGAGGATGGGAGAAAATGGTCAACTCATACCACATATATGGGGCTTATTAAAAACATTTTCCCATATCAATAAATCATAGTTTTCTAACCTACAAGGTATTTAGCTAATCCTCTATGGATGGATCCTTGTTTTTCACTCTTATAGTATTCAGTAGGGGGAAAAAAAACCAAATGTAGTGGTTAAGGGATCACTTCAAGAGAGTTCAAATCCTCACTCAATAGTCCTAAGCTCTATGATCCTGGTAAGTATATCAACTCCAAGTTTACTTTCTTTGCATATAATAGCATAGTCTCCTTCATTTTGTGAGGCTGAAGATTAAATATGGTTGTGCACATGAATTATCCAACACTGTCTGGAATATAAGCAGCTCTCTTTGAAGACAGTTACTAGCTATCTTTACGTTCATTGTTGTTGTTTGTTATTAGAGAGAGAGAGAGAGAGAAGAGAGCCTGAGAGTGAGCAATGGGGGAGGGACAGAGAGAGAAGGAGAGAGAGAATCTTAAGCAGGCTCCATGCCTAGCACAACACAGAGCCTGACACAGAGCCCAACAGCGGCCTCAACACGGGGCTCAATCCCATGACCCTGAGATCAAGACCTGGGCTAAAACCAAGAGTCAGATGCTTAACCGACTGAGCCACCCAGGCACCCCACCTTTCATTGTTGTTTTAAATAATGTATCAATGGACATCCTTGCACACAAATATTTGTGCATATCTTTTACTGTTTTCTTAAGCTATATTCCTCGAAGTGGAACCAAAGGACATTTAAGATTTAACACGTACTGACAGTCTGCAAGTCACAAAAGATGTACTAACGTAGGAAAGTGCAAGTTTCACTAAACTCTCAACAAGAGCTGTTAAAAAAAAAAAAACCTGCCAATTTGACTTCTTTATTATCTAAATGGAATTTTCTTGATTCCTAATTTAGGGTTACTCTTTTTCATATTTATTGCTAGAAATGCCCTTTTCATGCCCTTTGTCCATTTTCCCTTTGAGCTACCCTACTTTAGAATTTCAAAGTAACTAATGAAGTCTGTCCCTAAAAGCTGACCATTGTGTTTACTTTGTAACAGTTGGGTTAAGCTGGATTTATGACTTCAAGCAGACAGAAGAAATGCACACGCACAAAATGGTACATTTTGAGGGTATGAGGTGTCTCAGAGGCATTTACCTCATTGAAGAGCCATGGTTAGTCTCCTTTACTGCCTGGGGTTTTTTTCCTATGTAATACTCTATGGCAAAGAATCTTAAGTGATAACACATGTTCAAGATGGCAATAAAACTGTGCCAGGAAAGTCACAGAACATTTGAAACTCAGACCACTGTTTAGTCTGGCAGCTCTTGTGCTCTTTAATTATATCACAAAGGCCCCGTCTGTACAGCAAACACTGTAATATATTCTGACCAATAACTGTCATCACATAAAATCAGAAGACTTGATAAGGAGGAGGATTTGGTGTTGAGAGTCTGTGTTTTATGCCTCATGTTACATTCCATTCGGTTGGGCTTCACTTTGTTCTATGGAGTTGACAGTGACAGGTGTACTCAATATATTCACAGAGAATGCATGGCTTTATCAAGAGTAGATAAAAACAACAAAAATGAGTCGGTAGCACATGTACTATACTCTTTCTGAAATGGTAAACTACCTTGGAAAATCACCGAAAGAGAGTGCAAACATTAAAAGAGAACTCTGATGCTAAAATCGGCCGAATAGTAGCAAAGGATTTATGCTTTAAGACTTTAGAAGGTACACTGATCACACCAAGAGACTGTTTAGCTAGGTTTATCTGGCTGTAAAAACCAAACAAAAAAAGGCCTGTAAATTAACTGTATGATTCAAAAAGAGACCCAATAACCATATAAACACAAAATGAGGGCACCATAGAAATGCTTAACAGCAAGACAATGGTATCTTCGCCTTTTGCCACTGTCTTCAATGCTGCACATTTTAACACCATCCAGAAGCAAAATAAATTTGTTTTACAAGTACAAAATAACCAAAAGGCATTAACTGATGAGTCAAAAATCAAAGAGGCCAATAAGGAAAGTTGGAAACTCCCACCAAGCAAAAGTAAATAAATATATCAGTCCAAATAAACATACCTGACATTAATATTCTAGTCCAAGCCAATTGGCTCAACTGTCATCTCTACATATTCCTTACTGAACTGATAAAGGTGTTAGTCTGATGTTAAACAGACAAGAAATTTAAAGACTACTCCTTTTAAATCCTGAAGATAATGATGCCTATGATGGCTGGATGAAGAAATGGAAACCTGTTTAAAATGGTAGAAAATAAAGTCGATTGCTTTGATGCCACCCCCAATGTGTACATGAGACACCAAGTATCGCACTGAAGAGTAATCCATGTTTCAACAGCTAATGGCCTTGAGAGCTTGTGAAGGTCGGGTTTTCCCAACACCATCATAACAGCCATCTCCTCGTGGGCCCTGCCACTCCCACCCTGAAACATCATTTCCACTAGCACACAGGCCACTTGGAGCTTTCACCTCCCCAGTGAATTAGCTGGAAAAGCTCACTGTGCACTCACACACACAAGACTGTCTGCGCAAGCCCCACAGAAAGGTTGCTCTCTACAACTCAAGTCATTTCTTGGTAATTCCTACACAATGGGAAGAGCCTGCTGCCAAACTAGGCCCAACACTTAACGGCTTAGGTTTGTGATCTAGCCCTGTAATTTACATCACGCTCTGGCAGTGCTGGCCAGAACTCTGCCCATCAAGGAATGATGGAATTTGAGTAGCATGATTGTCATGATGCTGCTGTGCACCCCCACAATGGCCACAGAGTTTGCAGAAGAGTCTCTGGCTCTGTCTGGAGGTCCAGCAAGCCCAGGGCTGTTGAAGTGAGGAACCAAGGAGAAGATGACTAGGGATGTGGGGCTGCATGCACTGTCCACTTGTCCAGGGCTCCAGCTTTGCTAGGAAGCACATGGAGAATGACCAGCCCCAAACCCTGGCCCTAAAAGCCTTAAGTCTGAGCAAATAATGAGCAGGTAGTAAAATACGGCCAAGGGCATGGTACATCTGACATTTAACCCACATTCTGAGTTTATATGTAGCAAGGAACCTGGATGATACTCACTTTATGCAGGAGTTCAGTAAGAATGTGTAGGAACGCTCCAATAATTTATCCAACCCTTAACTCCTAAAAACCACTGCCCCTGAAGCCTACAACACCCAGGCTTAAACCTACCTTACAAGGGTTCCAGAGAGAACTACCTAAGAAGGGTTCAGAGAAGGGCTCCACCCCCAGAGAGGTGAGTCCCTCTATTCCATCTGAAAGGGCTAAAAATAAAGAGTAATTCTGAACAGGCTTAAATGGTTTATTAAGAAAAATGTAATGCTTTTTTCCACAGGCAAAATAAGTATTACTTAACTATTTTTAAAGGCTAATATAAAAAGAGGAACTCATAAAAACAATAATCACTACAATAATGATCACCATTTTTCAGTGACCGCAATACCACTCTTACTATCTGTCTTAAAGGAGGAAACAAAGGATAATAACAAATGACAACAGCCTCAAAAAGAAACACATAGGGGCGCCTGGGTGGCTTAGCAGATTAAGCCTCTGCCTTTAGCTCAGGTCATGATCTCAGGGTCCTGGGATTGAGCCCCACATCAGGCTTTCTGCTCAGCGGGGAGCCTGCTTCCCCCTATCTCTCTGCCTGCCTCTCTGCCTACTTGTGATCTCTGTCAAATAAATAAATAAAATCTTTAAAAAAAAAAAAAAAAAGAAACACATAAGTCTTTAGTAAAGTGCTAGTATTGTTTTCACAAGATTCTACAAATGGAAATATATAATCTAGTTTCCAATTATCCAAATAGAAATGCAATACCTTGACCTGACAATTCATGGACCTCATGGTTTCCAAACACTTTTCTTATCCTGTCCTCACGCACCCAGTTTCTACAGGTTTAGGACCACTACTGGCACCCTTCACTTCAAAAGCCTCACTTGAAATCTTTCCAAAAGCAAAACACCACTTCCTAACTTCCCAGTTCAAAGGTCCCTCCAGGCATGCAGGAGTTCCAACCCTTCTCCCTTAAAGAATACTGCAGGGGATAGATACCCCCTAGGGAACAGTACATCAGTCTAGCAAGCCACCCTTCACCCTCTTGCTTCATTGGTTTTACCCTCCCTCCAAAATCAAGAGTTAGACAACTTTTCTAGTAAAGGATCAGAAGTAAATACTTTTGGCTTTGCATGCTGTATGGTCTCTTTCAAAACGACTCAGCTGTGCCACTGTAATGCAAAAGCAGCCACAGACCATAAACAAATCCATGGGGCTGTGCTCTGATAATATTATATTGACAAAAGCAGGTGGGCTGGATTTGGCCCATAACTGTAGGTAATCAACCTCTGTACTAGATCATTCTCGTCAACATAGAAATGTCTCTAAAATATTGCTCATCCCGAAAAAAAAACAAGAAATGCCTGTGACCCCATATCTCCTTCTAGCTCCCCATTTTTCAGCTCTCCTTTAGAGGAAAACTCTCTCCAGATTTACTGGGGTTCCCTGTCTCCACCTCATCATTCCCTCTGCAATGAACACCACCAGACTCTTGCCCCACAAGCTTGTGAAAATAACCCTTCAAGAAGTTACTCCTGTTGCCACTGCAACCATTACTTCTCCATCCTCATCTTAGGGACACTCTCAAGAGCATCTGACGCTCTAAGTACTTCCCTCCCTCTTCAAACCCTGAAACTCAGAGGCTTGCTTCTTTACTTATAAAGCTAGCATTCACGCAGCCAGTCAACTCTGCCACCTTCCCAGGGAAACTCTGAGCACCCTCTCGAAAACTCTGAGCACCCTCTCGAAAACAGTGGGCCCCAATCCATCACTCCCCATTCTCTAACCCTGCTCTCTGTTCTTTACACCACTAATTGAAATTCAGACTTTTTTTTTTATCAATTTCCTTTATTGTCTATGATCCCCTCAGAATCATAAGCTTCATGAAAACCAGGACCATGTCTGTTCTGTCTCAGTGAACACAACTCTTTGTTGGGTGACTCAAGGAATGAATGAATAATATTAACTTTTCTTGCAGGTAGAAAATTATCAAAGCTCACTCTGTTCTGAAGGTCCATAATTCTATGATGGAAATAAACTGCGAAACTTCAAGAGCTTCTATAGAGAACTGAAAAGAAGCAAACAAACTTTCCTGTGGGCAAGAAAGGAAATACTTCAGGGGGAAAATGGTAGGTATCATTTTGTTAAAGATGATGGTATCTCTGAATGTCTATTTAAAGACAGGAGGAGGCAACTGTGAATTATTGTTGATTGGAGCCCCCAAAATACCAGGGCCTGCTGTGACTAAATACATCCACTAAATGCTGGCTTCTGACGTGACATTCAGTGAGCTGCTCAAGTCTGGGCACCAAGTGGCCAGAAACACCAGCATGGAGGACTCCCAGCCAGGTGCTGCCTGCCACTCCACTCCCTAAAGAGAGCTGTCACTGAGCCCACATGAGTCAGAAGAGGAAAACTGAAATGACCAAGCATATAGGCTGTTATGAGAATATTAAAAGATTACTTTGTTTCTGACAAGAGATCCAAACTGTCTCCAGGGACCCAACTGAACCCCATACAGTAAGGATGGGCAATGAAATGCTTACCAGCTCACCATGAACTTGGGGAAAAACTCCATGACAGTAAGTAAGATAATGGAAGAAAATAATCAGAAGCGTGTATTTCCACTAGTAGCAGGTAAAAATCATGTTAAGAGTTGTTGGGTTTTTTTTTTCCAGAAAACATAACATTGAAACAGATTTCAATTACCGTTTATTTTCCTCACACATCATTTAGGAAAAGAGAATGCCCTGGATCAGTTCCTAAGGTTTTAGGTGGGTGTCCTTCCATAATTCTATCAGAAACAGAATGCTGGGGTGGAAGGAGAGAATTATTTGACTGCTTACCCCATGAGTGCTTACATAAACACTTACATTTTCCCTATAGGAAATACTGAGATGAATTAGAGCATGATTAACGTAATAAGGAGGGATTTCAACCCAACTGGTGTGCTCTAAGTCATAAGCACAGGAGGGTCCCAAACCTGGGAAGATGAGGGAAGGAAGAGGTTCCATTGAACCAGGAACCAGGATATTATTAACCACATTTGTGCCAGGAGCTGCCACAGTGATAAAAATCAAAGAACAATGGTGCCAGAACCTAGTGATGATGGCAGAGGGACACAAAGGAGAATCATTTGTTCTTAACAGATCCATATGACAGTGGAGTTGACTGTGTTGAGGAACTGGACCACTCTTCTAGGTAAACATGAGGCAATGAAACTGAAAACAAGATGACTCCAAAGTCCACTGTGATATCCACTTGGGTTTGTTTTTTAAAAAGTGGCTCTGCTGGGGAGTACAAAGAACAACAGACCAGGAGTCTGATCCAAAATCTGATCTTCAAACTGACGTGATGTTTGGGGCACACCAATTCCCTCTGGGACTTCATTTTCCCTGTGTATAAAATGAAGACATTAGCCCAGTGTACTAGTCACGTCTTTTTATTCTGTATTTTTGTCTCTTTAACATCTCGAGGACTTGCCAACTCTGGAGGGAATGCCCCTCCCAGAGCCAGCTGTTTCTTAGAGATAGCAAACAACTCTCCTCTGAGCTTGCCTTTCCTGTGCAAATCAACCAACCCAGAGCCATAACCCCAATGGCTTCCTTTATGGTACTTTCTACTCCCAGCGGGGCCCACACCCCAGGGCCAGGTACCACAGAGCTGGCCCCTACTTACCCCAGAAGCAGGTACCAGATGACTAGAGAGAGCCTCTATACTTCCACAACCCCGTGAAAGTATTCAAACTAGTCAAGCCTAAATATGCTCACCCATTCCTTCCTTTGTAAACTACAATAAGGGCCCTGGTCCACATTTGCCTCTCACTTCCTCTGCCTCTTGACTGACCCTGCTGCTTCTTCATGTGGCCACCTTTGGCATGGTATGCCCCCTCCTCTTTGGATCTGTGAGTATAACAAGCTTTCTTTTCCAGGACAGTTTTTACCTGATCTACTGAACTCACCACACTACACCTCACCACATCAATACCAAAAAATCTACATTTTATAACACCAAGATAATCTCTAAAGTTCCCTAACAGCTCAAAAATTCTAATATTTCTATATTCTCATGAATAAAGGTAAAAAAAAAAAGAGTTCTGTTCCTTTAGATCAGGGTTCAGGAAACACTGTGTGAAAAGGGCTAGAAAGTAAATATTTCAGGCTTTGCTGGACCCAAGGTCTGACTCAGATGCATCTGTGTGTTTGTAAATTTTACGACTCTTTAAATATGTCAATATCACTCTCACCTTACAGATCATGCAAAAACAGGCTGCAAGCCAGCTGGCTCTGTGGACCACAGTTTGCCAGTCTCTTTAGATGACAAGGGTAAGTCAACAGACCTGAGGACATCTTGTGAAACACAAAAAGCTTTACTGAATCCCCACTCAGACTAAATATGGCCCTACGACACAAAACTGGGAAAGCACTATTTGCCAAGGTGTACAATGAACTCTAAGTGCTTTCTTTCAATGTAAATGTCACAGAAAAAAAGTCAACTGAGACCATCCACTCTGACCTAGAAATAGCTTTCAATTGCAAGGTGCTAGTCTACTCAGTTTTCAAAGACAGTTAAAACCATCACTAGCAGCTGAACTTCTCCGAGAGCAAAACAACACTTCTACCTCTTAAAAGGATAATCTCAATGGAAGTACACAAAATACCCCCAGCAAAGTGGATCATTAGGGCAATTTTAATTTAATTTCCAAATTCCAAATAATTTCCAAATTCTTCTCAATATTTAAGGACTAAAGATGTACGCGTTGAACAAGGGTGCAGTACAGTAATCCCAAATCAAGGCAGAGTGAAAGGAAAACAAAAATAAGTAAATAAATAAAGTTTTTGGTTCAAGGAACTGATGAAAGGCACAAATCCAAAATCATTCAGTATTTTTAATCTTTCATGCTTGCTTTATCCCCTGAAATGACTGTAGTTTAGTAAGAAGTGTATATATGTGCCCAGTTTGAACAAGTGGTTAAGAACACTCGAACATGGGCTATGTCCATGAGAGGAAAGAGAAGGTAAAAAAGAGATGCTCAAAGACTCAGCGCCTGTTGGAAAAACCTTGGGTTTTATTTTGTGAGTGCTCATAAAGAATAAATAAGGAAGCCACAGAAGAGTGACCCTAGAATAGAAATGGCAGCCGCAAAGACTGAGACTGACTTGCTCCTCATGATGGGGCTTTTTGGTATCCACAAGCAACCTGAGAAGCAGCAAATCATTTCTGAAGAAATCAATTCATTCTAACAATAAAGTGTTACCATATTACATAGCTATTTCGCTTACAGATTTCATCAGAGGAAATATTTAGCTGGGTAAGCTCAGCGAACTGAGGGGGTAAAAACACCTAACTGGCTTATTTTAATGACAGGGAACCCCTCTCAAACATCTCTAACATTTCTGACAATTTGGGCTTTTAGCTTCACCAGGCTACAAAATTTAAATAAAATATAACAGAATATGTGTATGGCAGGTATCTTGTGCGGGGGATTTCTCTATGGCTCCCCCAGTTCTGTTTTGCACAAACTACAAAGACTGCACCATGCAGTTTGTTTCTGTTATTGAAAACCTGGGGGGTCAAAAAGAATGAATACTGTTATGCTGAAAAAAAAAATAAATAAATAAATAAAAATTAAAAAAAAAAAAAAAAGAAAACCTGGGGGGTTTCTCCCAATTCCTTGTAGGGTGTTAGAGCTCTGGTTTCAGTTGGTGTCACCAAACATTTCCTTCTACTGTCAAAGAGGATACCTGTTCTGGAATACTTCCTTTGCTAGTTCTTCCTCTAATCATATGAAAAAGAGGAGGAGTAAGGAGATAAATGGTGGGAGAAGGAAGAAGGGGAAGACTTATACAGCATTTTCTGAGGACCGGATGCTACTATTTCCAGATGAGGAAACTTAGGTAAAAAGAGGTTAAGAAACTTGGCCAAAATCATACAACTACTTGGGTTAAATTCCTTTAGGTGCTCCCATAACCTTCTAGACATGACTGTACCTTTGAAATTATTACACTGTTTTATAGGAACCTATTGATAAATGTCTCCTCCACTAAATCCTTAGCACCTCGAGGAGGAGAACTTTAACTGCCTCTTATCCTTGTATCATTCAGTGGTTGCCGATTAGTTGAATGAATGAACGGGCGAAGGAATCAATCAACGAATGAACCAAAAACCAATGAGGGTTCCCCTTTCCCTATACCCTCTCCAAAACTTGTTGTTTACTGTCTTGTTGATTTTGGCCATTCTAACTGGTGTAAGTTGATATCTCAAGGTGGTTTTGATTTGAATCTCCCTGATGACTAATGATGGTGAACATTTTTTCATGTGTCTGTTAGCCATTTGTATGTCTTCTTTGGAGAAGTGTCTGTTCATATCTTCTGTCCATTTTTTGACGTGATTATCTGTTTTGTGTGTGTGTTGAGTTTGAGGAGTTCTTTATATAGATCGTGGATATTAGCCCTTTGTCTTTAGTGTCATTTGCGAATATCTTCTCCCATTCCATGGGTTGCCTCTTTGTTTTGTTGACTGTTTGCTTTGCTGTGCAGAAGCTTTGGTCCCAAAAGTTCATTTTCGCTTTTGTTTCCTTTGCCTTTGGAGACATATCTTGAAAGAAGTTGCTGTGGCCAATGTGGAAGTTTTGGAGAGGGTATAGGGAAAGGGGAACCCTCTTACACTGTTGGTGGGAACGCAAGTTGGTGCAGCCACTTTGGAAAACAGTGTGGAGATCCCTTAAGAAATTAAAAATAGAGCTACCTTATGACCCTGCAATTGCACTACTGGATATTTGCCCCAAAGATACAGATGTAGTGAAAAGAAGGGCCATCTGTACCCCAACGTTCATAGCAACAATGGCCACAGTCGCCAAATTGTGGAAGGAGCCAAGATGCCCTTCAACAGATGAATGGATAAAGAAGATGTGGTCCATACATACAATGGAGTATTATGCCTCCACCAGAAAGGATGAACACCCAACTTTTCTATCAACATGGATGGGACTGGAGGAGATTACGCTGAGTGAAATAAGTCAAGCAGAGAGTCAAGAGTCAAGAGAGTAAGTTTCACTTACTTGTGGAGCATAAGGAATAACACGGAGGACATTGGGAGATGGAGAGGAGAAGTGAGTTAGGGGAAATCAGACAGGGAGATGAACCACGAGAGACTGTGGACTCTGAGAAACAAAGGGAGGGTTTTGGAGGGGAAGGGTGTAGGGGAATGGGTGAACCTGGTGGTGGGTAGTAAGGAGGGCACATATTGCATGGAGCCTTGAGTGTGGTGCATAAACAATGAATCTTGGAATACTGAAAAAATAAAATTAAATTAAATTGAAAAAAAAAAAAAAAAAAAAAAAAAAAAACCAATGAGGGAAGTCAGCTGAAGCCTGGTAACTGTAAAGGCAGAAGTATTTTTCACTGAAGGCTATACAGTGGATTCACCATGAATTTCATTTAAGAGATCACTAAAATTTTATTCTTTAAAAGGCATTTCTGTGAATCTTGCTGTAAAACAAACAGTTGTAACATTTTTTGAGCGAACTAAAATGATAATCCTTAGATATGGAGCATAAACAACCTTTTGCAATTCACAGTAAGAGGTAAATTTTGCTCCAAAAGAACTCAAGAAGTTAAAATTCAATTTGTTTGCTAACGAAGATTTGCTGAAAGCTAATTAGCTCTTAATGGAAACAAGCTCCTGGGGTACGGCTCTCCCTGTGAACAATGGTTCAGAGCAACCTACTGTAAAATTAAGAAGAGAGAAAAGGGCAGAGCTCAGAGGAGTGAACACATCCCTTCTGATAGTAACGTTGGACCAACACAGTTAACAATTTACTTTTCTGCTATAAACCCAGTCAGAAACTAGATTCACCAAAGCAGTGGGCTTAAAAAAAAAAAAAAAAAAAAATCCCAGTCAGATACAGTGTAGATAGTGCTCTTATCTCTTGTTTGAAGGAACAATAAATTTGCAATTGTACTTTAAGTTTTGAGGATTTCTTTACCCATTCAGAATCCTCTAAAATAAGAATAAACACAATGAAATAATGTTGCACTTGGCATAGGATGATTTACTGTTGCAGTGGTTATTATTTGGTACCCTAAACTCTTAATGCACTTGACCCTTGAACAACACTGGTTTGAACTGCATGGGTCTGCTTATACAAGGATTTTTTTTTTAAATAAATACAGTGCAGTACTATAAATGTCATCTCTTATGATTTTCTTAATAACATTTTCTTTTCTCTAGCTTACTTTATGTTTGTATATAATACATATAACAATACAAAATATGTGGCGATTGACTGTTTATGTTATCAGCAAAGCCTCCAGTCAATACTAGGCTACTAGTAGTTAAGTTTTGGGGGAGTTGGAAGATACGCAGAGTTTTGACCATGCCCCTAACCCCCACATTGTTCAAGGGTCAATTATATATACAAGCTCAAATGCTATAACTTCAAAGAACGTGATGCAGATGGAGCCAATAAATAAGCTAAATTTCTAATAAATGGTTCATGTTTATTTTATATTAGTAGAAATCTATCTGTACATAAAAATTAAGACATCCTACACTTGATATACACTTATAATCAGCATTTTGCCTAAAAGTCACTGCTACCAAGTGACTGGGGACAATCTCCTAAATTAATGAGTTACCATTTTAAGGCAATGGGCCAAAGTCAGGGATGGGTGACATTAAAACTTTGTTTTAGTTATAGTCAGCAACTAAACATAAAACATTCACCAAAATTGGCCTATTATATCACAAATGAAATCAAATAAAAATTAGCAAAAAAAAAAAATGGTCTGATCACAAAGCAAGAAAACTAGAACTTAGGGATGAAGAGGGAATAGTCACCTGTCACCATGGCAAAGGTCAAACACATATATGCATTGATAGGGTAAAGGTCTGGCACACACAGGCACTCTCATACACTGATAGTGGACAAGAAACTGGCACAATCTTGGTGGGGAGCAACTGGGCAACACTTTTCAAAATACAAGCGCTTAGACCCGTTGTTCCCACGCTTGCTTGCACACTGTAATCACCTAGTGAGAGTCAACAACTACTGGTATCTATGTCCAGCCATGGAGATTTTTATTTAGCTGGGCTGGGCTGTGGCCAGTCTTCAGACTTTTAAAAAAATTCCCCAGATGACACTAATGTGCAGATAAGCTTGGGAATCACTGGTTTATGTACCCTTTGATGAAGTAATTCCACTTTTCCTTACTTATCCTACACATATATATTCACATACGTAATGAATGGCCTATGTCATTAATTATAGCTTTGTTTTATGATACCAAAAGTTTAGAAAAACATAAGTTAAATATTCACCAAAAGGGAACTTGTTAAGTAAATATGGAGCATCCATAAAATGCAATGCTTATGCATCTGTTAAAAAGAAGTACAGATGGTATGTGAATTATATCCCAATAAAGCTGTTGTATGTATTTTTAAAAAGAAGTGAAGAATGGTGCATACAGCATGCTACCAACCACCACATACACACACATACACACACACACACACACACACACACTGATAAGAGTGGCTTTCTCCTTGGGTAAAAATATGCTTTTCTCTATATACTCTTCCAAATACTGAAATTTGTAAGGTGTTATGTATTAACTCCTAAAAAACCATCTTTTTCTTTTTTTAAAAGATTTATTTATTTAGGGGTACCTGGGTGGCTCAGTCATTAAGCCTCTGCCTTCAGCTCAAGTCATGATCCCAGGGTCCTGGGATCAAGCCCCACATCAGGCTCCCCACTCAGCAGAAAGCCTGCTTCTCCCTCTCCCACTCCACCTGCTTGTGTTCTCACTCGCTGTGTCTCTCTCTGTCAAGTAAATAAATAAAATCTTTTAAAAAATTATTTATATGAGAGAGAGCATGTGTGTGCACATGTGCAAGTGGGGGGAGGAGCAGAAGCAGAGAGAGAATCAGGAGGCCTCCGTCTCATAACCCTGAAATCATGACCGGAGCTGGAACCAAGAGTCAGATGCCTAACCAACTGAGCCACCCAGGCACCCCTTAAAAAATAAATTTTAAAAATTAAAATAAAATATAAAATCAATCTGGTTGCATCACTCTCCAAGCAAACAGAATCTGTATAAGCTACTATTCAAAGGGACATGAGAATATTTTGAAGTGATGGAAATACTCTGTCTTACTAGAGGCAGTAGTTGCACAGTTGCCCATGTTTCTCACAACTCAGAAAACTGTACAGCCAAAACAAGTGAATTGTAGCCTATGCAAACTGTCCCTCAATAAACCAGACTTAAAAGAAAATTTTTCAAAGCTTGTATGACAACCGAACAACACCAGTAGGAATGCAAATTGCTACAATGAATCTGTAAAACCGCTCGGCATTATCTACTCAATCTGGGTGAGCACCAGCTCTGTGAACTAGGACTTCTGCTCCAGCACGGGTACCCAATGAAGACACGTGCATGGATTTACGAAGGAGCATGCAAAAGGAAACTCACTGGCCAAACTATTCAAGATGGTGAAAAATAGGAAAGTTGTTCAAAGTAAAATGGACTAACAGACTATGGTGTATGTGTGCAATGGAAAGCCAGGCAGGAGGTGATTCAGTTTGAGGAGTGGCATTGCCAAGACCAAGGAATGGTTGACAAAGAGCATGAGCAAAAAAATACAAATACCCCAACAATAGAGATATTCAACCTCACTCATGATGAGCGAAATGTGAATTAAAATTACAACAAAATAATCTATCTCATCACACTGGAAAAATTCCAGTTTAATGACACATCCTGATGGCAAAGCTGAAAGGAAAAGGCATCCTCAAATACGTCCCTTGGAGATGCAAAATGGTAAAATCTCCATGTAAGACAATTTGGCCATACCTTTTTTTTTTTCTTTTCAGCATAACAGTGTTCATTGTTTTTGCACCACAACCAGTGCTCCATGCAACACGTGCCCTCACTAACACCCACCACCTTGTTCCCCCAACCTCCCACCCCCCGCCATACCTTAAAAAAGTTTTTTCAAATGCATTTATCCTTTGAAACTTAAATACCAGCTTGAGGAATGTATCCCATAAGATATATATACAAGATTATATATATCTTATTATATAAGATATATATACAAGCATGCATATATGATGATAGAGATTATTCATTGTTTGCAATATCGCAAGATTACAACTCAAGTCTATCCACTGGACACTAATTAGATGAACTATGATATATCATCCATACAATGGAAGATTCTGTAACTATAAAACCTAACAGGGAAGCTCTCTATATATCACTACGAAAACAAATGTTAGGGATATAATGTTAAGTGAAAAAAATCAAGCAGCAGAAAAACATATATAATATGCTACTTGTGTGTAAAAGGGAGAAATGAAAAAATACATATGCACATTAGCTTGCATTAGGACACAACAGAAACAAAAGTGGTTAGCTATCTGTGATAATGGAAAGCTGAAGCAAGAACAGAATGGATAGAGGAAGGAACAAGACTTCTCAGTATTTATCTTTTCATAAATCTATCTATATGCATACATATATATATCTTTATATCTCTATCTGTATCTGTCTATATAAATAATATACATATGTATATATATATACACACACACAGGTGTATATATATACATATATATGTGATATATAGGTGTATATATATACATATATATGTGATATATATGTGTATATAGATAGATAGGTAGATAGATGTATTTCCCCCAACAGAAATCTATTTCCAATTCCAAAATATTACACGTTTTTAAAGCTCCAGTTAGGGAAATAAATGCAAACTCCAAAGTCTAACTACATATTACTTTCCCTCCCCTATCCCTCCCACCAAGAGGTGTGAGTAGACTGCAAGTTGCAAACAGGTTGCTACAGACTGTGGGCCTAGGACCTCCCTCTCAAAGTGTGGGGTTGGGAGAGGGTGGGTGGATGGCAACAGGCTTTAATGCTTTGTTCCACACCTCTGGAGCCTCAGTCAAAACTGTTTGCCTCATTCATTAGAAAAAGCAAGCAAACTGGGTGCCTGGGTGGCTCAGTCAGCTAAGCGTCTGCCTTTAGCTCTGGTCATGATCTCAGGGTCCTAGGATCAAGCCCCACACTGGGCTCACTTCTCACCAGGCAGCCTGCTTCTCCCTCTCCCTCTGCCCCTCACCCTACTTGTGTTCTCTTGCACATGCTCGCTCTCAAATAAAATTTTAAAAAAGAAAAGCAAACAGAAGAGTGAATCCAGAAAGAGACCTTATATACAGCAAATGTGGCATTTAAATGGGTGCTGGAGGGTCGTAAGTAGTTTCAGGTAACAAAATTATTTAGATATCTTTGTATTCAAATTTATCTTGTCCATTTAAACTGTTACACAGTGTTGTATATTATAGCTATAGTATAACTTAAAAATTATTTTTCTCATTTTAAAAATTATGTGCCTAAGTGGAAATCTTTGTATATACAGGATTTTTTCCTCTACCAGAGATACTTTGAAGTAGAACTCAAGATTAAAGGCTATACACCTTTTATAATTAAATATAGTAAATAAACATTAAGTGGTTCAACATTATCAGTAGGTAAATAAATGCAAAATGAAATCTCATTTTCATCCATTAGCAAAGCTATCACCAAGAGTACGAATAAATACTGATGTAAAAAATCTTCCAACAAAAAAAAAAAAATCTTCCAACAATTTTGATTGTTGGAATTCCAGAAAAATACATAGTTGATACTACCGCTGATTTTTTTTTTTAAATCAACAACCAGAAACCAAAGCCATTTATTCCTGTATATGCATATTGAATTTAAAAACCCAGAAAAGATTCAGGACAGATACACACCAAAACAACAACTATTACCCCTGGGACAGAGACCTGTGTATGGCAGTGTGAGAGGGAACAAGGAAGCCTAGGTGACCTCTTGATTTTACTGCTGGATTATAATGCATACACAATACATTCAGATGTTACTTGTCAAACTAAAGCAAAGAAAAACATTTATAAAAATTTTTCATTGAATTCTGCTTGTAAATGTAAAAAAAAAAGTGTCTTCCAAGACTACTCATTTTCAAAATAAAAAGAATGTATATAGGTCATCAACTTCACTAGGTTCTTCCCCTCAATGTGAGGAAATTCAGATGAATTTTGTAGAGAGCTGGCAAGACGAAGGAGGATTCTAGAAAGCTGCAACATGAGTAAGCAAGAGTCAGCACTAAAAAAGTAAATGCAATCTGCCCCATCTAATGAAAGGATACAGTTAGTATACAGTATTAGTGCCTGGTATCAAAACTCCAGGAAAGAAGTAACTATATGAATTTATATTTGACTTCTAATACAGATACACTCTTTACAATGAAATTTCTTCTGTAGGAAGAGAAAACAGTAACTTTGAGTGACAAGTTTGGAAGGCTCATTGGTCAGGCTTTTAAAGGGCTATACAGACACAGGATTTAGAATTAGCAAGGGGAAATGCTCCCCAAATTCTTTCGCAACATGACATTAAGAGTACAAGGTAGTATTTCTATGTCGCTATCTGGAAACGAATGAGGCTGCTCAGAGCACAGGAAACGGGTCTGAAATTACTTCAGCATCAGCCCTGCAGATGATCTGAAGCCCAAGAGCACTTTGGCAGCCCAGGGACTCAGTCATAGCATGCCACCAGAAAAGTTGAGGTTCTGCCTTTCACCCATATTGGGTGTCTACTACTAACACTGAATGTGGCTCATGGCTACACAATACCTTCCATGGCAGAACAACAGAGAAGATGAAAACAAGGTGGTTGTGGCTATGTGACTTAGTTCTTTCCTAAAGACCAACCGTAGAGGTGTCCAAACCCACAAGTCCTCGGCCATCACCTAACAACTATAACTAGCTTTCCTGACGGAAAGAAGGAGGGCCTCCTCTTCTCTGCCCCTTCTATGGACCTGGGGCTCTCTCTGACCAACTCTCCTGTCCCAGACTGAAAGCAGTTGCCACTCTTCTAGAAACTAGCTCTAAAATATTTGGCATCATCACATGTAGTATCTTCTATAGAGGCAAAAGCTCTCCCCTGCTGAATAAAAGCATGTCAGTTTAACAAAATGGTAGAAAATAGGAGTCTATAAATACTAGACAGATTGAATAAACAACTGCTTAGTACAATAGGAAGCCCCAATTGACATTTTAGAGTATGTGTGTTCGTTTTTTCTTTTTTTTTTTTAAAGATTTTATTTATTTATTTGACACAGAGAGAGATCACAAGTAGGCCAGAGAGGCAGGCAGAGAGAGAGGGAGAAGCAGGCTCCCCGCTGAGCAGAGAGCTCGATGTGGGGCTCAATCCCAGGACCCTGAGATCATGACCTGAGCCTAAGGCAGAGGCTTAACCCTCTGAGCCACCCAGGTGCCCTCAGTTTTTTCTCTTTAAAGAATGTATAATTGTTTTAAATATTTTATTTATTTGACAGAGAGAGAGTGAGAGAGCATAAGCAGGGGGAGCAGCAGAGGGAGAGGGAGAAACTGGCTCCCCGTGGGACTCAATTCCAGAACTTTGGGATCATGACCTGAGCTGAAGGCAGACACTTAACTAATTGAGCCACCCAGGCACCCCAAGAATTTATAATTTTAAAGCATCATGAATTCCAGAGTATGCAACTCCAGTAAGGGATAAAAATATGAGAATAAGACCCAAAACCACATAAATGCAAGGTACCACAAACCATCAAACATGAGAAATGACTACTTCGGTGACTCAAATGTTACTCTTTCAGAAACTCATCATCTCTAGCATTTTTAGACCATATAAAATTCATTTACAGCTGCAAAACAAGCAAAAGAAAGATGGAGCTATAGTACCTGGTGAAAGTTGGGTTGTGTTCCGTCATCGCAACTAGCAATTTCAGAGCATACACTGGGACCGGATCAGGCTCTGTGAGGATGTGCTCATACCTGCAATGATAAAGTGATTACAAACGGATTCAGTGGTTTTCTTCACTTAATGCCTCCTTTGAACAACAGAAGCCATACACCATAAAGTGCACATATAAAGATACCAGAATAAACGTATGAGCAATAGGACCTGGTACAGGATACTTAACCTAATGGAACTTCGAAGAGCTTCACTCGGCCACGGGGCATGAGGACACCAACCTGCCTCAGAGAGGTCTGTTTGGGGAAGAGTTAATGAGACAATCCAGTAAAAGGATTAGTATTGGGCTGCACACATGGTAAAAGATAGAAGGAAAAGGAAGCATTTGTGGCAGGGTCCCCAAAAGCACCTTCAAATTCAGAGATGTGCTCATGATGGAGACTCAGTAGAGCTACATGGCTAGGGCACACAGATGAATCCTAGAGGAGAAGGACACAGGATTCTGTGCACAGGCTTCCTTATGCTCTCCCCCTCCCATAAGAGGTCAGACAGAGAATAATCTTGTTCCCAGCAACAAAAATGCAACACATGCATGTGATGTTTCTGCCCATCAGAGACTCAAGTGACCAAGGCTTTTGTTGGGGGCTGGACACATTAGCAACTTCTAACAAGAGTCAAAATCGCTCCTAAGAGGAAAGCTTGCCTTCAGCATAAACCCTGCCATCTGCACAAGAGACCAGGCAGCCTGAACTACCCCCAGCAGTTAAATGGGGCTGGAAACATTCTGAGCACCAAGTTCTAAGTCACCATCCTGCCAAGGTCCAGCCTCTCGTCCAGCAAGCGGTCATTCCTAAGGGGAGCAGTCGCAGACCTGCTATGTTAACTCTTTCCTACATAATATTCTTCTTATGAAAACTTTAAAATCTGAAACAATTATTGCCAGAAAGAATAAAACTTAAAAATAAATGAATAAAAGCTCTTTATTATTATTAACTAAAAGTTTCAGCAACACAGTTCAGATGGTGCCATGTTATCTGTGAGGCAGACGCTGGTCTACAGAGGGCATCTCACCTACTCAAGTTCAGCTATCTGGTCTACGGAACCACAGAGGTGCTCAAGATATAAGTGTCAGATGAAGGAATGGACAGACAGTTGGAGAAATGGATGGACATATGAACAAACAAACCAGTTAACTTTATGACTCTACTCTCTGGAACATCCAACAACTAAATAGGGAGTAAACTATCTCCCCAAATCCAAAATGTATATTTAAAAATCCATGACATGAAGCGGATGCTTTTCATCTGGCGAATAGGGCCCCAGGCTCTTACTCAGAGCCTATTTACTCTCATTTTGGAAATCATTATATAACCAGCTTAATTATGTAGCCTCTAATCCCACAGCCATTAAAAAGGAGCCAAGTAAAGGGAAGAGAGGGACTATTACAGAATGAAGTGGGACTTGAAGGCATAGGAAAAGCAAAAAAAAAAAAGCAAACCCACAAACTCCAAACAGAGAGAAGTCTGGGGAGCATTTAACATAGAAACAGCAGCTGCTCGTACCTCAATGGGACCAGAGGGCCCATTATACACCATAATGCTCAAAATGGGGGTAGTGAGTCAAGAAAATGTTCAACTGGGTAAAGTGCTCTGTTTAAGGAGGCAGGAAGTACCATATTTTAGGAAGATTTCTTATAAAATATTTTTAAATTATAGCAATTAAAAGTTTTGCTCAGGTATGACAAAGATAAAAGTCAAAATGCCAATCACTCATAATAAAATCATAAATGTTAATAAATCAAAGAGAATGGTATGTTAAAAAACAGTACAGCACAACCTAACCATCAGTAATTTCAGGAGTGAAAAAAAATCAAATTTAGGAAAACAATATGTTTTATCATCTGAATAAAACGAAATGCAAGGAAACACCTTTACAGGTGATAAAAATTTAACATCCAGGTTGAACTCTTTCTAAAAAAGGAACAACTCAGCATATTAGAGAGAAATCATTATTCCTTTCTAGAAGAGTCTTGTAAAATAAAAAGCTCTTACATCCTAAGTTGGGGGCACCCAAGACGACCTTCAGGTTTAATGGTTTGCTAGAAAGACTTACAGAAAAGCTGTTAAGCTAATAATTATGGTGTGTTACAGTGAATACCAGTGTAGATGAAAGGCTCATAGGGCAGAGTCCAGGCGGGACCGGGAGCAAACTGTCAGCTGTTCTTTCCCAGTGGAGGTACCTGGACAGAGCTTACCCTCCAAGCAACACTGTGGACAACACATGGGCTGTACTGCCAGGTGGGGAAGCTCACTGGAGTACTGGTGTCCAAAGTTGCATTAGGGGTCAGTCACATGGGTACGGCCCATGTGTCTCCGTGCTAACCTCAGTTGTTCAGTCTCCAGCCCCTCCAGAGGTCAAGTTGATATGCTATAGCCCAAGGTCCCCACCAAAACTCACATTGTTAGCATAAAGTATCTGGCACAGCTCAAGGTCCCCTGTATAGAAAGACTCTCTTATCAAGCAGGATAGCCCAGAGGCTCAGAAGTTATCTCCCAGAAGAAGGTCAAGGGTCAGTCTCTCTTTGTAACTTGTAGGGCTTGAAAACTCCATATTTCATAAGTTAGCTCTTCAGGGCACACGTCCTGAAAAAGGAAACTGAGGCACTAAGTTTAAAGTGAGGCATTAAGTCAGATAAGAGAAGGATGTACCCTTCCACTACCTACCAGTATTTGCAAATTGTCAGCCAGAGAATTTCAATGGAAATGGGAATGGGAGGCTTCGGATGAGTCATACAAACAGGCTGGATGATGCCCACCACCACCCAGTCCTCATTCCCAGACTTAGCTGAATCACTGAGGAAAGGACCACAAGCCTATAAATTTACAAAAGCTTCCCATGTAATCTTCTGTACTTTTCTTGTGGAAAGTACAAGAGAAAATGTGGACAACTGGTTAGAAATGTAATAAACAATCCCAAGAAGACTGAGAAAACACAAACTATTTTAAAATAGAATTAATAGGAATATGTAAATCTACATTTAAAAAGAACACAAGGATGGAGCTTCACTGACTGAAATTCAAATGTCTTAAGCTGTTTGAGGTCATCTAACCTGGAAATGGGAGGGAGAGATGAAGCATGTACCGGCCTGTGCATGAGAATGTTCCCAAAAAATACTGTTATGTTTTTCTCCCCTTAGAAAAAAAAAGGGGGGGGGGGGTAAAGAGTCATAATAAATATGTTTAGAATACAAATACTGAATGTATTGAATATATTTTCATTTCATCAAAGATAGGTTTGTAATGGTCAGCAAGAAGAAGCCAGCAGAATGCTGTGATTTATTAAACTTGTCTTCTAAACAGAAATAAAGCATCTGAGCTGATGGTCATTGGATCTCGCACTCCTCTGAATGTGACTTGGCAGAAAACAAAGAGTGATGAGTCCAGACTCCTGAAAAGGCTTGGAAGGGGACTGAACAGGGGCGAGCTGGCCCATTCTGATGGACAGGGGCTGGAGAGGAGCGCTCCAAGTGCCTTCAGCCTGGATACAGACTAAGATCACTAAGAACATAAGCCTCTACTCTTCTACTTCTAGAATCCTCCCAAATAAGGGGTCTTTTCCAGGTCCCACACAGTGGAACCCAGGCAGGAAAAGCCCTTTGTACTAAATCCACATCAACCCCAAAGGAGAGAACACACTTCTAAAAATCATATATTCAGGAATCCGAAGGATGTTCTCTTCCCTATCTTGCTAAGTGCCTGGTGAAACTGGCGCCCAATTAGGTAAGCTGGCAGGAAGTAGGAAATAGGCTATCAGAATAACTCTGCATCATTGGGAGAAGCTACTATGGGGAAGAGAGCAAAGATCTGACCAAGTGGAAAGAAGCATCTGTTCTGCTGGGTGTAATGGGAGGCCCATATTTTGAAGAGGACCACTCTGCTTGGAGTAAGCCACAAATTCACATTTCTACATCTCAGTGGAGTGGGCTCTGAGAATTTTAGAGGAAAGAATGATTCAAGAATAGAATATCCAAGGAACTTTAGAAGGAAGTACAATGAGGAAGATCCTGCTAAATGAAACGCTGAATTACTTTACAAAATCATAATAATTATTAAGTGTTATGAGATCAAGAACATACATATAAACTAAGGAAAGAAAGGTGACATACACTGGACAAGAAAGAGTGATCTTAGAAAAGGGATTAGAATGGTTAGGACATATTTTATGAAAATATATCACCAATAAATTAAGAATTAAAAAATTTTAACTTCCACTAAAATACTAACATGAGTAAATATTCACATAATCTTTAGTGAAGCACTCTGAAGCACGACAAAAGAAATGAATCAAAAAATATTTAAAGCTTTAAAGTTTTTAAGTAGTATTTCTCAATGGCAAAACCTCCATAAATGAATCAAATGAGGGGAAAATTTGCAGAATGTTGGCAGAACAGCGTATATAGTCTTAATATAAGGCTATTGCAAACCAATAAATATCCAACAACAACAAAAAAAAGTGGACAAAATCCATCTAAGAAGAATATAAATGGCCAAGAAGCATGGAGGGAAATGGCCAACTTCACTAACATCTAAAGGAATTCAAGAGATAACAAGAGTACAGCAAAATAAGTTCATAAAGGGAAGCTGGTAATATAAACTCTTCATCTCTGAAAAAAAAATTGCCAAAACCTATCAAATGCCCTTAAAAATGTATTTAATATTATAGTGATTCCAACCCTAGAGATTCAACAAAAAGAAAAGTATGTACCCAAAGATGTAGCCCAAAAAGTGGCTCTTTGCAGCAATATATATAATTATGAAACACCGGGAAAATCCTAGATATTTAGTAACTGGAAATTGTTTAAATCATTTTTAGTACATTTATAAATGTAGATAAGTAGAATACAAGGCAGTAATCCACATATATTGGGATAGACAGAGATATTCACAGTATGGTGTCTGGGAATTGGCAGGAAAGATAGGTTCTAAGGAGGAAATTTCAGAAAATACTAAGTAAATCTTACCACAAACAGAGAAACCATATTGAAAAGCAGGCAGATACTAACATAAAATGGCAGGCGAGAGGCAAAATGTGAAAAGCCTTGAATGGCTGGGTAAGTCCTGTGAATGTTACTTTCTACAATGTAAAGGTTTTTGAGCAAGGGACAATATGAAGAAGACAGTGTGTTTAAAGGCATATCTAACAGAATACAAGATGGATTCAAAGCTTGGAGCGTAGAGGAAAGAAATGTGTGGGGTTAGCTCAAGAGAAGACTGCCAAACAGCAGAGGCACGAAGGTGAAACCTGCCTGTGGAGAAGGCTGAGGACCTCCCCACCAGATGGCTGTGAGAAAGGAGTGGAGAACCGACTCTCAGGCATTTTCTGGACAGTTTTTTCCAAAAATTGATCTAGGTGATATCTTGAGTCAACTCCAAAATTTTATGAACTAAGAAAGTCATGAACCAAATAAAGAGTTGATATCTTGAGAATTTTTCACTCTTGTGATTTTTATGTGACCATCCCCACCAGATGGCTGTGAGAAAGGAGTGGAGAACCGACTCTCAGGCATTTTCTGGACAGTTTTTTCCAAAAATTGATCTAGGTGATATCTTGAGTCAACTCCAAAATTTTATGAACTAAGAAAGTCATGAACCAAATAAAGAGTTGATATCTTGAGAATTTTTCACTCTTGTGATTTTTATGTGACCTGATATTCTGTTGTCTTGCATGGATGCGTAGATATTTAAGTATATCAGAAGTTAAATAGATACTTAAGTAGGTGGAGAAACAGGAAAATGGTATATACAAACATATATACTTATATATTTTAATATTTTTAAGCGAAAGAAAGATAGGTATGACTTCAAAATAAGTGTTAAATACAATTTCAGAGAGTAAACCCTCAGCTCTTCTGGATCTCTTCAACAAAACCAACAGCAAATTTTTATTACAAAGGCCTGAAAGGCTTAAAAAAAAAAGGCTTCAATAAAGCAACACTCAAAGTTAACCAATTATCCAAAGGACTGGAGCATATGAATTATCCTGATTCGAAGGATACAAGAATATCTGTCCTTACTTTAACTTTGAGATTATCCTACTTTAGATTCCTAGAGGTTGTATCCCAGGAGGGATCACTGTACCTCAATGCACTGCTTTAGGTAGACACTCAAAACATAGAAGGATTAAGTAAAAGGAACAAAGTAGAACATTATGATGCTTCTTTATGCTACAAAAATAGTTGTGATTCAAATTTTATCTGTAAAATAAAATTATCTGAGGGAAAGCTAAAATTGAAATACTCTGTCTATTCTGATTTCCATCAGATGGCCAAGTTCACATCTATTTTAACATAGGATATTTGTGGTTAAGGGAAACAAAGGCGCAATAAAGAACCATCTGGATGCCTGTTAAGTCACCAACACATAAGCCAGGTAGTCAAACTCATGACTTTTACTGGATATTATTTCAAACCCAGATCAAGAGCTCTACAGTGTATTGCCACTAATGGAATCCACTAACAAATTCCAGTTTCTAAAAGAAAATATAATTCTAATTTGTAAAAAATATAGCCCTTTCTGAGATTCTAAAAAACAAAGTCTTAATAATTTATGAAGTCATTATGGCCCTGATGATTGCACAGGTCACAAGAGAATTATAAAGAAGAAAGGCAATACTCATTTTCCCCAGGAAAGAAATGCTGAATGCCATATTGTCATAAAAACACTGTAAGCACATTTATATCAGCATGATCTCTTCTCAAAACAAACAAAGCTAAAAGAAAGTATGAAAATTAAAATACATGTTGGCAAAGTACTTCCAGCCTAGCAAAGGCAAATTCCATAGAGATTTTCCCCATGGCTTGCTACCTGGCATAAAGCTTTTCCTGACTATTCTATCTAAAACAATCCCTTCCTCATTCTCATGATCATTCTCTATCCCCTGACACTGTTTTATGTTTTTTTCTTTACAGTGCTCACAATTAACTGCAATCATCTTATTTATCTGTTTACTGCTTTGTCTCACCCACTAGAATGTAATTGCACTGAGGGGCAGGGATCCAATCTTACCCACCATAGCATCCACAGTGCCTGGCATGTGGAAGTCACTCAAAATATATTTATTGAGGGGAGGGAGGGAGGGCTTTAAATCTCATATACACAATCACAAAATGTAGTACAAATGACATGATCTACCTTTGTATGAATATTAAAATGTCTTCTTTCCCAAGAAGAGCAATGGTGTTTTTCCTGAGTGAAGGATCTAGTCCCATTTCTGGCTAAATACTGAAAGAGAAATGTCCTCACCTTGTGGAACAAGTCTTGGGAAAAAACAGTCAGAAGAAGACAACTTTCAATACTACAAGTTCATTGATCATGAATTTGATATTAAACTTCTGAGAGGTGTCAAGTGTAATTGATGAAGTCACTCTGGACTTGTTTCATTAAATATTGCCTCTTCTGCATAAACCTTTCGAATCAAATCTTGTCTCTCTGCTGACGGAAATCATAGCAATTTCCTGAGTATATATGGTTATCTTACTTCCCAGAAAAAAACTTTTTCTAGTGAATCAGTTACATTAGTGGCATTCCAACCATCTCAGAGCGGGTGAGACTGTAGGAGGGAAGGAGAAGAGCAGGAAGTAATAGCACACGCACCAAGTGTGGCAGAACCAAGATTTCATTGCAAGTTTATTCTTTTTTTTTTTTTTTGTGATTCTAGTTATATATTTGATATACCTATCAAATATATATAAAACTAAAAAATAATTTTGCACAAACATCTGAGTAGCCACACAGGTGCATATAAATGTAAATGCAGAGAAAGACAGCTGGAGTAATAAAGTAGTCCCTGCTCTTCCTTTTACGGAAACCAGTGGGACATGACATCGGATCAGGGTAGAGGTGGTTGCAAAAGGCATGTTTGTCTTTTTTTAAGTCACACTACAGCCATATTCATAAAAAAAATTCCTGGATGTGGGTGGCATCATGGACCGATTGTGTCATTAACAAACAAAAGAAAGCTGCGTGAGCCCAGTTGATGATAAGAGTGTGCAAACTTGTGGGGCACCTGGGTGGCTCAGTGGGTTAAGCCTCTGCCTTCGGCTCAGGTCATGATCTCAGGGTCCTGGGATCGAGCCCCACATCAGGCTCTCTGCTCAGCAGGGAGCCTGCTACCTCCTCTCTCTCTGCCTGCCTCTCTGCTTACTCGTGATCTCTCTCTGTCAAATAAATAAATCTTAAAAAAAAAAAAAAAAAGAGAGTGTCATTGCAAGTTTATTCTAATCACAAGGCCCAGACTACCAAAGGCCAACATTACCAACTTTAGCATGCAGAGTCTTCTCCAACTGGTGGCAGGCAGACAAGGAACTCAGAAAGGCTGTAAGCACAATTGTTGCTGACGTAAAGATGGAGGGACCAGCGAGAAGAAATATGGGCACGCTAACGGAACCCAAGGCAGCACAGAAACAGGGACTCTGGTACTACAACTGTGTACTGAGGTGAATAATGGGCCCAAATCTGTCCAAGTCCTAACCCCCAGTACATGTGAATATGACTTTATTTGGAAGAAGCCGTGAAGATGTGGTTAAGGATCTCAAGGTAATTTAAGGTAGGTCTTAAACGTAATGACAGATATCCTTATATGAGAAAAGGAGAGGCAAACTCGAGGCAGACACAGGGGAGAAGGCCATGTGAAAAAAGAGGCAGAGATTGGAGTGGACGCAGCTATAAACCCAAGACTGCTGGCAGCCATCAGAAGCCAGGAGAGAGGCATGGTTTCTCCCTCAGAGCATCCAAAAGGAAACTAACACTGCCAAGACTTTGGCTTTGAACTTCTGACCTCCTGAACTATGAAAGAATAAATTTCTCTTGTTTAAAGCCAGTCAGTGTGTGGTAATTCAGCCTTAAGAAACGAATGCAAACTATGAGAAACTGAATTCTGCCAACAACCCGACTGAGCCCAGAAGCAGGTTTCTCTCATAGTCTCCAGGCAAGGACTCAGCTCAGGGACACCTGACTTCAGGGACGTGAGATCCAGGACAGAGAACCAGGTCACGCTGTGTCAGACTTCTCACGAACAGAACTAAGTAGATGTTACTTTAAGCCACTCAGTGTGTGATAATTCGTTACGCACCAATACAGATCTAATGGAATATTCAGAGTTTAATATTCTTGTATTATTACATTAGTTAATTCTCATGATGCAACGTTACAAGGAAGTTTTGATGGTGAGCATCTTTTTCTTGTTCCTGATCTTAATGGAAAAGCCTTTGAGTAGTATTTCAAAACTGTGATCAAAAGAGTTCTGGGAGATGGTAGTAGATAAGCCATAGGAAATAGTGTCTTAAGGTCATAAAATGTTGAGAAATACTGAGCTTCAGAAAGTTAAATGGGTGAATTGTGAAATTCAAAGCCAAGGGATAGTAAACACGCAAAACGTTTCAGAAAGAACATGTGTTCTGTGGCAGGTCTATGAACATTACACATGCACACTGTTGAAGGAAGTTGGCTTCAACGCTTAATTTATACTTAACTAAACATTTTTATTTGCAGGACTTACATACTTGTTCAGTTAAAAAATATTAATGTCTGAAATATTTGGCTCTACCACACAGTACATGTTCCAAAAAGGCTGTGCCTGTCTTGGTCATTATTATATTCCCAGAAACTAGAAATATGCCTATATAGTAAGATGTACTCAATTAGTGCCGATGAATAAATAAGCTGATTGGGAGAAAAAACTTTCTCTCTCCAGCTTACTTCATGTAACTATCCCATGCAGCTGTCCACTGGAAATAAGCTGGCCTGTTTACCGCTCACCACTCTGTGCCTTCCACACCTTTGTGTAACCCAATCTTGCCTAGAAGACCCACTGCTTTTCTATGCAACCCTACCTAGATTTCAAAATCTAACTGAAATACCACCACTCTATCAGTGGTATTATAACTTTCCACACAGAAAAGGCACTAAACCAACACTTACAACTAAAGTTCATCTCTTTAGAAAGCAAAGCATGTACACTGCAAAGAGGTAACACTTCTTTTATATTCATTCATGAATTTATATAGAAAGCAATCCATCCAGGATATTTATGATAGATGAGGTGATGGTTAATTTTACGTGTTAACTTGACTGGGCCACACAAGTACAGTTATTTGGTCAAACATCATTCTGGGTCTGTCTGGATGAGATTAACATTTGAGTCAGTAAACTAAGTAAAGCAGATTGCCCTCCTTCATGTGGGTGGGCCTCATATAATCAGTTCAAGACTTGGGTAAAACAAAAAGGCTGGGTGAAAGGGAACACCTCTATTCTACTGCTCTGAGCTGGGACATTGTTCTTCAGCCGCCTTTGGACTGGAAGCATCAGCTCTTCTTCAGTCTCCAGCCTCTCAGCTTTCAGACTGGTATGTACCCTACCAGCTGGTTTGGTTCTCAGGCCTTCGGACTCAAGCTGGAACTACATCATAGGCTCTCTGGGTCTCTAGCCTGCAGACTGCTGATCTTGGGCCGTCTCAGCCTCTACAGTCATGGGAGCAAATTTCCTTATTGTAAATCTCTTTCTTTATATACATATATCATACCGGTTCTATTTTTCTGAGAACCATAACCAATATTTAATAAGATATTTATTCTTACAACTGAGTTTTCATTCATATCACTAGCAGTTCTGATAAACACCTGGAACACAGGTATTACATGGTATTTAACAAGATTAAATAACTCCTCCCTGAACATTTTGTTAAGGTTTTTAGAAGAAACATCCACTCTTTCCCAAGGATCAACACCCAGGAACCATTTAACCACCAAGTAGAAAGAGCCTTCCTGAGAACAAAGCCACATAGCTGTAGACACATACACACAGGAATGTCGACATCACTCACACCCCTGAATCCAGCTATATTTGATGCCAGCACAAGCTCATAATGTGAGTACATGAATATTTTCCAAATTAGAGTGTTACTGTTTGCAAATAAAAGTCCTAATATAACACTTCGTGTAAAAACTGGAAAGCCTACTGTATATGTGCATGAAAAGCCTATCCTCTTGGCTTTAGCCAAAGTATTAAGGTCAAAGAAAGATTAAAACTTTTTTTTTGAAAGATTTTATTTATTTATTTGACAAAGAGAGACACAGTGAGAGAGGGAACACAAGCTGGTGTAGTGGGAGAGGAGGACAGGCTTCCTGTGAAGGAGGGAGTCCAACATTGGGCTCAATCCCAGGACCCTGGGATTATGACCTGAGCCGAAGGCCGATGCTCAACAACTGAGCCACCCAGGCACCCCGAAAGTAAGATTAAAACTTTAACAAAATTATGGGGCACCTAGGTGGCTCAGCCAGTTAAATGTCTGCCTTCAGCTCAGGTCATGATCCCAGGGTCCTGGGATGGAACCCCACATAGTGCTCCCTGTTCAGAAGAGAGCCTGCCTCTCTCTCCCTCTGCTGCTCCCACTGCTTGTGCTGTCAAACACATAAATAAAATCTTTAAAAAAAATTTTCAACAAAATTAAAAATATAGATATTAGTATGTATATTTGACAAGCCGAAGCCAATGCCATGTCACTCTTATAAACTGTAGAAACTTCACTATTCTTTCATTAACGTACAAGAGACATACAAGATTTTATTAGTTTCAGGTGCGTATCATGGGATTCGATATTTTTATACATTATAAAAAGATCCTTATGATAAGTCTAGTTACCGTTATCTGTCACCATAGTTACTAGAATATCATTGATGTTCTGTAAGCTGCACATAACACCCCTATAACTTATTTATTTTATAACTGCAAGCTTATACTTTTTTAAATTATTTTTATTAACATACAATGTATTATTTACCCCAGAGGTACAGGTATATGAATCGTCAGGCTTACAACTTCGCAGCACTCACCATATCACATACACTCCGCAATGTCCATAACCAACAAGCTTATACCCTTAACCCCCTTCACCTATTTCACCAGCCTCCCGCATCCCCCCCCAACCCTCTTCAGGTAACCAACAGTTTATTTCCTGTATCTATGAGGCTGTTTTTGTTTTGATTGTTTTGTTTTTTTAGATTTCACATACAAGTGAAACCATATGGTATTTGTCATTCTCTGTCTGCTTTATTTCACTTAGCATAATATCCTCTAGGTCCATTCATGTTGTCACAAATGGCAAGATTTCTCATCATTCTTAAGCCATATATTCACCTACTCAGTGAAGAATATGAATTTTCTTTGATTAGCATTTCTAAACTTACAAT
The DNA here is from genome assembly GCF_922984935.1 of Meles meles. Classification (NCBI taxonomy): domain Eukaryota; kingdom Metazoa; phylum Chordata; class Mammalia; order Carnivora; family Mustelidae; genus Meles; species Meles meles. The sequence goes on along the minus strand of NC_060069.1, from coordinate 28,464,768 downwards.
CACTAAGAGCTGTCATCAAAGACCAAACTCCTTGCCAAGATTTCCAGTTTTCCAGAGTCAAGGTTAAATGAATGCATTAGATTTCATTTTTAAGTTTTTATTTAACATTTACTGAGCCCTTACTATACATGCTGGCTAGGCACATTCAGCAATACCTATTTTAATGGCTGTTTCACCTCTTTGAAGTATGTGCTATTACTATTATTATTGTACTATCACAATCTTCCTCTTAAAGGTTAATAAGGAAAAGTTATAATAAATGAACCAGAGCTACTATTGTCAAGAGTGTACCGTGCCCCACACTATACTAAGCTTTACAAGAGATATCCTATTTAATCCCCACAACTATCTTCTGAGGTAGATACTACTGCCCCCATTCTGGAGATTAGAAAATGAGGCCAAGAGAACAGAATGTAGAGCCAAGACCTATGCATCACATCACACAGTCAGTCCACAAGCTTTGAAAACAACCGCACCATATTCCAATCAATTCTGTGATATTATCCAAAGTAGATTTCAAATTGCTTAATGAACACCTGAACTCATCTACATTACTTCTGTTCTTGAGTTGTCATGTGGTTTTATTTGTATTTTCCTCCATAATTACACATCTCTGGAAAAAGATACACATTATAGGAAGTGCATTCTATTTATTCCAAATCAGATGAGTAAAACAAAAGTGTGGAATTATAGATTTAACACTTTTTATTTTACAAACTCTTCCAAAAGTGGGCAAACTCCAGATAGGAAGAAAATTTATTTCGTATTTGCATGGGTGTTAACCAGCTATTGGTAACCTGTGAAGTCCTCACCAATCAGAATGGCTAAAATTAACAAGTCGGGAAACAACAGATGTTGGCAAGGATGTGGAGAAAGGGGAACCCTCCCCTACACTGTTGGTGGGAATGCAAGCTGGTGCAGTCACTCTGGAAAACAGTATGGAGGTTCCTGAAAAGGTTGAAAATAGGACTACCCTACGACCCAGCAGCTGCACTACTGGGTATTTACCCGAAAGATACAAGTGTAGTGATGCGAAGGGGCACAATGTTTATAGCAGCAATGTCCACAATAGCCAAACTATGAAAAGAACCCAGATGTCCATAGACTGATAAATGGATAAAGAACATATGGTACAATATAAACTACCACAACTGAACCAGGAAGAAATAGAAAACCTGAACAGGCCCATAACCAGTAAGGAGATTGAAACAGTCATCAAAAATCTCCAAACAAACAAAAGCCCAGGGCCAGACGGCTTCCCAGGGGAATTCTACCAAACATTTAAAGAAGAACTAATTCCTATTCTCCTGAAACTGTTCCAAAAAATAGAAATGGAAGGAAAACTTCCAAACTCATTTTATGAGGCCAGCATCACCTTGATCCCAAAACCAGACAAGGATCCCACCAAAAAAGAGAACTACAGACCAATATCCTTGATGAACACAGACGCAAAAATTCTCGCCAAAATACTAGCCAATAGGATTCAACAGTACATTAAAAGGATTATTCACCACGATCAAGTGGGATTTATTCCAGGGCTGCAGGGTTGGTTCAACATCCGCAAATCAATCAATGTGATACAACACATTAATAAAAGAAAGAACAAGAACCATATGATACTCTCAATAGATTCTCAAAGAGCATTTGACAAAATACAGCATCCCTTCCTGATCAAAACTCTTCAAAGTGTAGGGATAGAGGGCACATACCTCAATATTATCAAAGCCATCTATGAAAAACCCACCGCAAATATCATTCTCAATGGAGAAAAACTGAAAGCTTTTCCGTTAAGGTCAGGAACACGGCAGGGATGTCCATTATCACCACTGCTATTCAACATAGTACTAGAAGTCCTAGCCTCAGCAATCAGACAACAAAAAGAAATTAAAGGCATCCAAATCGGTAAAGAAGAAGTCAAACTATCACTCTTCGTAGATGATATGATACTATATGTGGAAAACCCAAAAGACTCCACTCCAAAACTGCTAGAACTTGTACAGGAATTCAGTAAAGTGTCAGGATATAAAATCAATGCACAGAAATCAGTTGCATTTCTGTACACCAACAACAAGACTGAAGAAAGAGAAATTAAGGAGTCAATCCCATTTACAATTGTACCCAAAACTATAAGATACCTAGGAATAAACCTAACCAAAGAGACTAAGAATCTATACACAGAAAATTATAAAGTACTCATGAAAGAAATTGAGGAAGACACAAAAAAATGGAAAAATGTTCCATGCTCCTGGATTGGAAGAATAAATATTGTGACAATGTCTATGCTACCTAAAGCAATCTACACATTTAATGCAATCCCTATCAAAATACCATCCATTTTTTTCAAAGAAATGGAACAAATAATCCTCAAATTTATATGGAACCAGAAAAGACCTCGAATAGCCAAAGGAATATTGAAAAAGAAAGCCAAAGTTGGTGGCATCACAATTCCGGACTTCAAGCCCTATTACAAAGCTGTCATCATCAAGACAGCATGGTACTGGCACAAAAACAGACACATAGATCAGTGGAACAGAATAGAGAGCCCAGAAATCGACCCTCAACTCTATGGTCAACTCATCTTCGACAAAGCAGGAAAGAATGTCCAATGGAAAAAAGACAGCCTCTTCAATAAATGGTGCTGGGAAAATTGGACAGCCACATGCAGAAAAATGAAATTGGACCACTTCCTTACACCACACCGAAAATAGACTCCAAATGGATGAAGGACCTCAATGTGAGAAAGGAATCCATCAAAATCCTTGAGGAGAATGCAGGCAGCAACTTCTTCGACCTCAGCCGTAGCAACATCTTCCTAGGAACAACGGCAAAGGCAAGGGAAGCAAGGGTAAAAATGAACTACTGGGATTTCATCAAGATCAAAAGCTTTTGCACAGCAAAGGAAACAGTTAACAAAACCAAAAGACAACTGACAGAATGGGAGAAGATATTTGCAAACAACATATCAGATAAAGGGCTAATGTCCAAAATCTATAAGGAACTTAGCAAACTCAACACCCAAAGAACAAACAATCCAATCAAGAAATGGGCAGAGGACATGAACAGACATTTCTGCAAAGAAGACATCCAGATGGCCAACAGACACATGAAAAAGTGCTCCACGTCACTCGGCATCAGGGAAATACAAATCAAAACCACAATGAGATATCACCTCACACCAGTCAGAATGGCTAAAATTAACAAGTCAGGAAATGACAGATGCTGGAGAGGATGTGGAGAAAGGGGAACCCTCCTCCACTGTTGGTGGGAATGCAAGCTGGTGCAACCACTCTGGAAAACAGCATGGAGGTTCCTCAAAATGTTGAAAATAGAACTACCCTAGGACCCAGCAATTGCACTACTGGGTATTTACTCTAAAGATACAAACATAGTGATCTGAAGGGGCACGTGTACCCGAATGTTTATAGCAGCAATGTCTACAATAGCCAAACTATGGAAAGAACCTAGATGTCCATCAACAGATGAATGGATAAAGAAGATGTGGTATATATACACAATGGAATACTATGCAGCCATCAAAAGAAATGAAATCTTGCCATTTGCAACGACGTGGATGGAACTAGAGCGTATCATGCTTAGTGAAATAAGTCAATCGGAGAAAGACAACTATCATATGATCTCCCTGATATGAGGACATGGAGAAGCAACACGGGGGGGTAGGGGGATAGGAGAAGAATAAATGAAACAAGATGGGATTGGGAGGGAGACAAACCATAAATGACTCTTAATCTCACAAAACAAACTGGGGGTTGCTGGGGGGAGGTGGGATTGGGAGAGGGGGAGCGGGCTATGGACATTGGGGAGGGGAGGCGAACCATAAGAGACTATGGACTCTGAAAAACAACCTGAGGGTTTTGAAGGGTCAGGGGTGGGAGGTTGGGGCAACCTGAGGGTTTTGAAGGGTCAGGGGTGGGAGGTTGGGTGAACAGGTGGTGGGTAATGGGGAGGACACGTTTTTGCATGGAGCACTGGGTGTTGTGCAAAAAGAATGAATACTGTTACGCTGAAAAAATAAATAAAATGGAAAAAAAAAAGGTTAAAAAAAAAAAGAAAGCCACTTCCTAAAAAAAAAAAAAAAAAAGAACATATGGTACATTTATTTATACAATGGAATACTACTCAGGCACTCAGGCATCAGGGAAAAAAAAACAAAATCTTACCATTTGCACCAATGTGGATGGATCTAGAAGGTATTACACTAAGTGAAATAAATCAATCAGAAAAAGACAATTATCATATGATGTCACTGATATGTGGAATTTAAGAAACAAAACAGAGGATCACAGGAGAAGAGAAAAAAATAAGAAATTAGAGAGGGAGACAAACCATCAGAGACTCATAAGCATAGGAAACAAAGTGAGGGCTGTTGGAGGGGTGGAGGGTGGGGGGACAGGCATTAGGATGAAGGCACGGGATATAATGAGCCACTGGGTATTATATAAGACTAATCAATCACTGACCTCTACCTCCAAAACCAATAATACATTGCATGTTAACTGAACTGAAATAAAAATGAATCAATTTCTTAAAAAAATAACCTGTGAAGTCCTGTTAAAGAAAATCCTGTCCCTACTGTAGAGGGCACATCTCAGGTCCTGAGAAATGCTTCTCTACAAGCTGTTAGACAGCAGATAGGCAAAGAAAATCTTTCAAAAATTACACTTTTCACAAAAAAAAAAAAAAAAAAAAAAAACCCTTTTGGGGCGTTTTCTTATCAGAAAGATGTAAATAATTACATATGGTTTAGAAGTGCAAGATGGCACTGAAAGCAAGAATTAATCCCAGGAGAGAAGGTTCTAATCTTATATTTACCCACAGGAGTACAAACATACACACTCAGAGATAAAAAAATGGAACCAAAAATACATTTACTGATAGTTTCTCACATGAGAAAGTTTAACAGTCTTTCTTCCTATAGATAGCCACTCTCTTGCTTTGGGTATCAAACATATTCTAACAGTATATATTCATTATCAGGAGTCTCCCTGGAACCAACTGCAGCAGTGCAGGAATAAAAGAAACAGTCTGGCTCCATAAACCAAGTTATTAAAGATCCAGCTCCAAGCAGTCAAGACAGGGCCCTCTGCCAGGAAGAGGTTCATACACACTGGCCATGCACTTCAGAAGATGAACCTTCCTAAGGGGTGCCTGGGTGGCTCAGTGGGTTAAAGCCTCTGCCTTCAGCTCACGTCGTGATCCCAGGGTCCTGGGATCGAGCCCCGAATCAGGCTCCCCGCTGAGCCGGGAGCCTGCTTCCGTCTCTCTCTGCCTGCCTCTCTGCCTACTTGTCATCTCTGTCAAACAAATAAATAAAATCTTAAAAAAAAAAAAAAGATGAACCTTCCTAAACCAATGATGGGGGTTGAATGCTTCAGAATATGATCAGATCTGGTGTCTATATAGTTTTGAAATGAGTTTTTTCTTACACGAGCCCCGGTGATCTGGAAAAGTGGAACAAACTGATGGGGACATTTGGTGAAACTGCCACTCCTGAAAACCTGTTGAGCCCAGACAGCCTGGACCCTGAGGAAGCCTGTGCCTGTGAGCAGGCAGGCACACCAATGCAGGACATGCAATCTGGCCTCTGTTGAATTCTGTTATCTTTCCTTGAACAGTGATATCTGGTATACGTTTCTCAGCTCTAGTTCCAGGCATTCTGTGGGGGTTTTGTGGGTTACCTTCCAGACCATCACAGCAAAGCAAATGTGGCAAGGAATAGGTCAAAGGAACTTTGTGGTTTTCCAGCTCATGTAAAAGTTCATTTACACTGTACTAAATAGTCTAGTAAGTGTGCAACAATATTATGTCTAAAAACATGCATGTACCTTGGCTTAAAAAAACTTTATTACTAAAAAAGGCTAACACCACCTGAGCTTTTCAGCAAGTCATGATCACAGATCACAGATCAACGTAACATATACAATAATAATAAAGTTTGAAATACTGTGAGGATTACCGAAATGTAACCCAGAAACATGAGGTGAGCAAACAATACTGGAAAGACTTGCTCGACAGAGGGTCAAACTTCAATTGTGAAAGACGCAACATCTCTGAAGTGTACTGAAGCAAAGAATAATAAAACCCGGTATCCCTGTCCTTCTGTTTGATAAGACTCACGGTAGGGGGAAAAAAAACTTCAGTGTCCCTCAATTATAAGATGTCATTTTAGAGTTTCACATGTTTGCCTTGGGTCCTCTCAGTCATCATCCTCCATCCATATGGTTTCTATGTGAACCATGGAGTCAAAGGAAAAAGATAACCCCCTCCTGTTCATTAGTAGTAGAACATTACTTGTTCTAGCACCATCCCCACTCCACTCCTCCCCCAAAATATCCTGTTTGTAAATAAGCTTAATTTCCATTCCAAGAGTTTGGGGTGAAGGAAGATTTCTTTCCATCTCTATTATTTCAGAGCACAGCCAGGAAACGTCCTGATTCCATGTTTCCAAGAGTCTTATAATGTTGACCTTGAATAATAAACTTTACCCCTCTGGCCACAAACACCTGTAAGTCTGCATAACCTCAGAGTCCTGTGCCTTAGGGAAAACGGGGAAGGCTCTAAATGGATTCTCCTGGGTTCCATGCAGTGTAGTAGCATAGGACACTGAGAGCCCAACCCCAGCATTGGACCTCATTTGACAGAAGCATCCTGGACATCCTACACTTCTCTGCGTGAATGCAGCATGTGGGACTTACTGGGGAAGTAAGACGTCTCTAATGAGAGCTAGCAGATTACTGTCAAAGTCGACATTCGCCTCCTTCCTGTCATCCTGAACCTCCTGGTTCACGAGTAGAGATGTGGTTTCTGAGAGTAACCGCAAGCTGAAGAGTCTCCACTCCACTTGAAAGAAAAAAAAAAAAAAAAACGCTAAGAATATGAGTACATGGAGAGAGAATGAAAACTGAATGTGTACCTAATGGCATTCTCGCTGATGTGGTCACACTTACCATTTTGGCTCTGAACCAAGGAGATCAAGGGTGGCAGGATATAGTCAACAACCTTAAAGAAAAGACATAAAAGACTTGGTTCCAATCTTTTTAACCACAGAACTGGTATTAACTACTTTCAGTACTTTTCGCACTGACAGAATCACTAATCAAAAGAGGGGTAAAATCAACAGCTAAATTTATCCTGGATTTAAACTCTGCATGACATTTAATAAACCACCAAGCTCATTTAACTCTGAAAAAGTCCTCAGGTCAAAATGACATTATGATCATCAAAATGGTAATTTATCAAACCTTCAGAGTTTACAAAAGAAACTTTACTATATAACACAAAATCTGGTTGGCATGGGTTGACATTAAATCACCAAATTAACATATATAAGCTGGTGATCATTACTCAAGTTTAAACTACACAATCAAAATATTGGGAGAAAAAGGAGACATCCAATCCTCATGCTTTATTAAATACATCAAAGAGCCATGACAAGTTAATCTTGGGTGTTTTTAGAAACTGATTCAAAAGCTATAAATCCACTCCACAAACCACCTCTATGACTTCCTCGTAGTTTCAGACAGAGCACAATCAAATATAGTTTGAAACCTACTCCAAAATAACAAAATTATTCCCCTGGATGAAAATGAAAAATGAAGAAGGACAAGTCATTTCCACATCTAATTTGGAAACCTACTCCCTCATTTGATGAACTACTTGGCAACAATGAACAAAATTCCTGTTGTTTACAACTGAATTTATTCCAGACCCTGAAATATGTATTTGTTCTATCTACACTGAAAAAAAAAAAAAAAAAAGTATTTCTTCTCTCTACACCGAAAAAAGGGCAGGAGAAACTGGTCACACCCCAACAATACCATCTTGCTGTCCAAACCAAGGAAAGGAAGCTCTGCACAGATAAAGATCTCCACACATGGGTAGTAGCCCATCAATATCAACCTATTCTAGTTCCACTTTATATAAAAAGTTTATATATGATATTACATCTTGATATTTGTGCAAGAACCCTAAGAACTAGAGATATTTTGTTTATCCTCTTCCATTAAGTGATGTCACGTCACTGAAAGCATCGATATCCTGCTCTACTAAGGAATCTTGACAGCTCTAAACTTGCAATTATGTCAAAAGCAAAAACCATGCAAAGGAAAGAAATATATCCTACTATTAACACCTATTAACATGATCAACACTTATCTTAAAGGCTTTAGAGAAGTGGGACTGACATAAATGATCTAAGTGTCCAAGTTTAAAGAACAGTTAAGCATGGTCAAAAAGCAAGATCGTCAGAAGATGAAGAGACAAAAATTAGTATTCCTATACGCCTACAATATAACCAGTCAAATGACATAAGATACAATCTACAATATCAATAAAATTCTGAAGTATCTATGATATTATGACTTCTAGAGAAAAAATGTAGAAAATATTTTTAGGTATGACTGCTATTGATAGACTTCTGAAAAAACCTTGGACGTTGTCACAACCATCCTTACAACAAGAAAAATGCTAAACCAACAAAATCAACAGGTTTGTAGATACATCAGAGAACTGAGGTCATGGAACAAACTCCTGCCACAAACACTGAAGAGCCAGGCAAAGACAGAGAATCACAGCTTAATGGGAACATGAATCACCACTGGAGCCAGCAACTGATGCAAAAACAGGAAGGATAACTAATCACTGGAGCCTGAGTTTGGGGGATAAAAACTCCTAGAGCCCAGCCTCAGTGGAACCCAACAATCCCAGGAGTTTAACTTCCCAGAATTCCCACTAGATTCTCTGGGTAAAAATCAAAGAAACACCCCCATCCCTATGCTTCAGGCAGAAAGAAGAAAAATTAACCATTGTGAAACATGCTCAGAGCATTCTTTTCTCCTCAACAAAGGCCTAGACACAGGAAACACTATTTCATCAGAACCTAACTGACCTGGGTAGGACAAACCCAACTCTAGCACCCTCTAAGACTTCCTGTCTCCTCTGTGGGGGGAAATAACTGAGAAGTACTTGTGAAGGTCATAGACCAAAGGCACAGGTCACAGAAAGAATCCTAACCATAGGACTGTTGGATGCTTCCCCTCCCACCACAATATCAACAGAGCTCCAGTATAATAACACAGATTACAAGTGAGACAGTTCCAAGACACAAGTTTTATGTCAGAAGGAGTTATTAGGGAAACCCAAACAACAGGAGTGACAAAAACAAGGATGCTAGAGGGAATTTTAACCTCTGAAACCACAGGTTCAGCAAACAGTGAACATAACCTGGCTGTACATGTACACATGTACTATCTCACACTAATGACTCATTTATCTCAGTTCATTTTACCTGATAGGTCAGGTTGGAGTGAAATATTCAAAGCGTTAAGAGAAAAAAACCACCAGCTTCGAATTCTGAGTGAAACTACCCCTCAAAAGTAAAAGGAGAAATAAAATTTTCTCACACAACAAAAATGGAATAAATTTTCTGTCAATAGACCTGCCTTGCAAGAAATATTTTTTAAAAGTTTTTCAGAGAGAGCCACCCAACTGGCTCAGTCAGAGGAGCATGTGACTCTTGATCTTGGGGTTGTGAGTTCAAGCCCCACACTGGGTATAAAGATTACTTGAGAATAAAATCTTTTGAAAATAAAAATGTCTTCAAAGAGAAGAAAAAATGATACAGGTCAGAAACTCGTACTTCTGTGTCAGAGAAGGAATAAATGAAAGTAACACATAGTCATTGATGAGAAGACTCAGAGAGGTTAACTCTCCTCAGAATTAACCCCTAATTCCAATGTATATTCCAAGGAGGTTTTCACGAACTCCTCACATTGATTCCATAGTGTACTGGAAAGTAGTGACACTGCTATAGAAACAGAAAGATGGATGGAAATTGAGAGGGACACACTAGTTCTTGAGCAAGGCTTGACTTTGAATAAATATTCCTCTTCCTTATTCTTGAAGCCTTTCCTTTCCCGTCACTTGTTTTGCTGTAGAATCCTTTGTTCCAGGAACTCAGTATCAATACTGACATCTTGCTGACCCCAACGTATACTTAATAATCGAGACTCGGATGGCCACACCAGTGCAAGTCATGAGACCACCTCGAAGACTGATGAAGACAGCTGGCAAGACATGTTTCAGATTCCTAACGGAACCACCCAGATCCTGTATTTTCCTAAATAACCCCTCAGCCTTTTACCCCAGGAAGGCTTGCAGTCTTGGAGGCATGAGCCTGCTGCAGACTTCTTTCCCTGGCAAAGTAATAAACTGTCTTCCTTCATTATACACCAACTCTGTCTTTGACTATTCATCTAAGGGTATAGGTTTAGTTAGCTATCTATTTGGTTAAAAAAAATACAAGAAAATACTTTAAAAACATGATTGTAGGAGGATTAAAGATCCAACACTTAAAAAGAAAGGCTTTTAAAGGAAAATAAGAGAGCACAGTTTTGTGACTTCTTAAATAACATCTAAAAAGTACAAGCTGAAATTAAAAAAAAAAAATTTTGTAGGACTCCTCATAAACAAAATGAGAAGAAAAGCCACTGGCTGGGAGAAAGTTCTGCAGTCTCCATACTTGACAATGGATTAATACATGTAATACAAGGGGGGAAAAAAAAATCAATGGGAAAAAGATGAACAATCCCTAAAACTAGAATAAGTGGCTCCCAAATAGCCAACAAACATGTGAGAACTACCCAAACCCACTAATGATCACAGAAATGAAAATCAGAACATTGAGATACATATCAACCCATATCCAGTTAAGAAATCACATTAATACCAAGAACTTGCAAAACTTGGGGTAGGGGGAACAGGTAGTCACATTCCACAGTAAATCAGTAAATTGGTACAACAACTTGGATAAAGAATTTCACAACACCAACCAAAGCTGAAGATGAACACACGCTACAACCCAGCAATTCCACATCTATGTGACACATTCAAAGATCGTCATTGAAGATCTGATTTCAAGAGTTCAAAAATAGAATGCGTAAATCTCTCACCATTATATTTCATGAACACAATCAACCTGCAAAACGATCTGGATGGCATAACACTAGATAGCAGGAAATAATATACAAACGATACCTTAAATACAATATAATCTTAAATACATCCCAAATGTAAATTTCAGTATTAAAAATATATTTCATCAGTTTTAAAAGAAGAAATCTATTCATTATAATATCATCTAATTTTTTAATTAATGGTTTTCCTTTGAATGACTGAAGGCAATTACAATTGTATTCCAGGATGATACAAATTTAATCCTTCCAATTGAGAATAATCCTTTAGAAGGAATAACAGGTAGAGGATGGTAATGAAGAAATAAAATGCTTGCTATAATATGTAAATGAAACCTACAAGACAATTCAGAAGATTATCTGACTATTCAACTTTAATTCATATTTTTGCTGAACAAGACAGTTGATTACATTATCAAATGAAAACTACCCCTAAAGACATGAACGGATAAATAAAAATAAAATTACACTGAAAATGTCTGGATGCTTAGCAATTCGAGCAAGGCAAGGGAGATAAAAACTGAAAAACAGCTTTATCTGTTTTATTTATATTCTATTCAATAACTTCATAAATCAAAATTAATAAATGGCTTTCAGGAAAATATCACAGGTTTTCAAATCCTAACAAGGAAAAAGACCACATACCTTTGGCAAAATGCTCACTTAAAATTAAATATACAATGATTCGAGCAAAAAAGAACAGATGAAAATTAAAATTTTTAAATGTTAGTTACTTTAGAGCATAGAACAGCGAAACATATTTAGTTCTTAGAGTAGAATTTAGCAGAAAATACGAAGAAAATTTAACAACAAAAATCTAAAAAAAAATTTGGAAGGGGAGGCGAACCATAACAGACTATGGACTCTGAAAAACAACCTGAGGGTTTTGAAGGCTCAGGGGTGGGAGGTTGGGGGAACAGGTGGTGGGTAATAGGGAGGGCACGTTTTGCATGGAGCACTGGGTGTTGTGCAAAAACAATGAATACTGTTACGCTGAAAAAATAAATAAAATGGAAAAAAAAAACTAACGAATTTAAAAAAAAAAATCTAAGAAAATAAAACATTTACATCTCTTCCCATACAAATCAGAAGGGTTACTGAATCTACTCTCAACAAAATGCAAGGGGAAAAAAATCTGTAGAACTGATACATCTCAACATTTCTATAAATATTAATTGTAAGTAGACCCATATAAATACATACGCACGCACACACACACACACACACACACACACAATAATTTCAGTGAGCTCACCGTACGTAGATAGGGATATTTTTATCACCACCACTATCAAAACTTAATAGCTACTAAGGGCTAGAAGGGAAATGAACACAAATGTAAAATAACTAACATTACATAAATTGGAATGTGTGGGTGAGCCAGAGTTTCCTGGCACAGGGGGAGGTGTATTTTGTTGCTGCCACTGGCCTTGAAATAAATAACTGCCAAGAGTTAGATTCAAAGGCCAAGAAGTCCATCCATATAATGACTTGGGCCTTTTTTTTTTTTCTTTTTGAGATATTTAGACTAATTTACTCTACATTTATTTTGAAAATATCTAGATGAACCATAAAACAATTATGGATATATAACCCACAAGATAGCAGCCAGAGAGGAGAAAGCAACTCTAAACTGAGAGAGATTGGCTCATGATGACAAATTGATCAAAATTCTAGCCTCTGGACCCAAATCCCTGGAGTCACATGGTCACTCATGCAGAGAGGGACAGAGAGGGAGTCCTGTAAAATAAAAGACCACAGCTCCAAGGGTGCTCAAAGTGAGTCAGCAGAGAATGGCGGGTGGGGAGGGGCATCCGCCCTTGGAAAAACAGAAAAGGCTCTTGCAAACACAGGACTGAGGATTACTTGGGCCCAGCAGCAGGGCGAATTTGTTCTTTTTTAAAAATATCTTGATATCTGTATTTCAGTACAAATCCTTCCAATATATCCCTATGCAGTTTATTTATTTTGCTTTATGCATTTAAAAACATCTTGAGAATGAATTCACAGACTTCCCCAGACTGCCAAAAGCTTCCACTGTACAAAACTCAGCAACAAACCAGAGTTGGACGCCAAGAACACCACCCTGCTGGGCTCACCTGGTTCTCATATCCTTCCAACAGTGGGCCACTTGCCCATTACTTCCAGCCAATGCACATATCTTTTTTTTTTAAAAGATTTTATTTATTTATGTGACAAACAGAGATCACAAGTAGGCAGAGAGGCAGGCAGAGAGAGAGAGGGAGGGAGGAGAAAGCAGGATCCCCGCTGAGCAGAGAGCCCAATGCGGTGCTCTATCCCAGGACCCTGAGATCATGACCCCAGCAGAAGGCAGAGGCTTTAACCCACTGAGCCATTCTTGATGCTTTGTGTTTAAAGGTGGTTTACAAAAGGTACTTACTATAAATGTATGAGTGATAAATACGTAAGTATACCAAAAACTTAAGAAGTTTTTTGGGGTCCACCCATTACATGGCTGCTATAACTCTACTCATATTAATCCATTCTATTAATATGAATAGGATTTAAAAAACATTTTTTTTCTTTTTTTTTAAAGATCTTATTTATTTATCAGAGAGAGAGAGAGAGAGAGAGAGAGAGAGCACAAGCAGGCAGAGGCAGAGAGAAGCAGGCTCCCTGCCGAGAAAGGAGCCCAATGTGGGACTCGATCCCAGGACCCTGGAATCATGACCGGAGCGGAAGGCAGCGGCTTAACCAACTGAGCCACCCAGGCGTCCCGGATTTAAAAAACATTTTGAAACCCGAAAGGTATTTGTTCAGGCACCTCAATGGCTCAGACAGTTAAGAGTCTGTCTTCAGCTCAGGTCATGATCCCAAGGGCCTGGGATCAAGTCCTGCGTTGGGCTCCCTGATCCACAGGGAGTCTGCCTTACCCTCTACCTCTCCCCCTACTCGTTCTCACTCACTCTCTCTCTCTCAAATAAATAAAATCTTTTTAAAAATAAAATAAAAAGTATTCATTCTACACAATGGCATTTTCTTTTTAAAAAGAAAAAGGAAAGGAAAACCTAATATGATTTTTTATGCTAGTTGTCAGCTGAGGTGACCCCAAACTTTAATTTTAAATAAAACTCTCAGGCCTGAACCCTGTAAGAAATCTCTGGTCCTTTCCCAGATTTCTAGGAATGTACAGTGGTTTACTTACTTTCCCATGCTTCACTGCTGACTCTGAGATTTTTACTTTAGTATTTTTTTTTAAGATTTTAGTTATTTATTTGAGAGAGAGAGCACAAGCAGGGGGATGGGAGGCAGAGGGAGAGCGAGAAGCAGGCTCCCCACTGAGCAGAGAGCCCAATGTGGGGCTCAATCCTAGGGCCCTGGGATCATGACCTGAGCCACCCAGGCGCCCCCTTTACTCTAGTATTTTATTAGCTTCTCACCTTCTCTTGCTGTTTGCTTCAGGGAAAGTGACTATACAAATGAACGGTGGTCAGACTAACTGTCACAATTAGGACCCTGCCCCACAGCCTCTGCAGGAAGTGGGCCGGAAAGCCAAATCACACCTGCTGCAATCAGCTCAGGACGGTCAGGGCATGGTGGATGACGGCCAGCTCCACTGTGTTTGCCACCATGCGCCACTCCCAACTCAAGACTGGCCAGAGAAAGCCAAATATGCTCCCTAATCAATCCCACAGGAGACCCTGTCATTAGCCTGCCTCCAGCTCCCCCATGCCAACCAAGATATGCCTTCAGCCTTCCCTTTTTTTTTTCCACCCTAAAGTTTTTTTTTTCCTTAAAGATTTTATTTATTTATTTAACAGACAGAGATCACAAGTAGGCAGAAAGACAAGCAGAGAGAGAGAGAGAGAGGAGGAAGCAGGCTCCTGCCAAGCAGAAAGCCTGATGCGGGACTCGATCCCAGGACCCTGAGATCATGACCTGAGCTGAAGGCAGAGGCTTAACCCACTGAGCCACCCAGGTGCCCTCTTACAAGTATACTTTTAAACACCATTCACGTGTTATTTTTTCCTTAACACCACCTGATTTTTATTAAGCTTTTAATTTTAATTCCAGTGTAGTTACCATACAGTGTTATATTAGTTTCAGGTGTACGACATAATGATTCAACAATTTTGTACAGAGCACTCCTTGATTTTTATCTAAACCTGGGGCTAAGTTCTGTTAGAACCAGAGAAATTCAAAGCCCATATCATACCAACACCAAGAATGATTACTGGTTAATCATATTACAGAACGTTTCTTGATTTTAAAATCATACATGGGGAATGCAGTCTGACTCAGGATAAAACTCAATCTGCATTTTGAAGAGTCACATTATAAAGGTACGCTTTCATGACAATCCAATGCCAAACGGCAACAATGCAGCAGGGTAATAAAGAAGTGAGGAAAAGGGCAAAAACCTAAAAACCCAAATCACTGTCAGGGCACAGTGAGGCAACCATGAGAACAAGATCAGACCCTGTGTATGAGAAAGTATTCTACACCTTCAGTTGGCATGGCTTTGTTCACTGGTACGAGGTCTCCCTATTAAAACAAGAGACTGAACCATGGGAGACAATACATGGTGAGTACCTTTTGCTGCTGTGAAGTCAGATGGTTTGTTCACCAGTACTCTCCTCTTCTAGAATCTTCCACAGAATTGATAAATAACATATACACCATCTAAGTAAATACCACTGCAACTCTAATCACGCTCCCCTGCACTAATGACTTCCATTGTAAAATTCCACCATCCCTTACCTATTTTAGTTGTAGAGATAATACACTTGGGTATAGAGCAATCCAAGGAATTTTTTTTTTTACCATTTTATTTATTTTTTTCAGCGTAAGAGTATTCATTGTTTTTGCACAACACCCAGTGCTCCAGAGCAATCCAAGGAATTTTAATATTTAATTAATGGCTGCAGCATTGCTTTCTTAAACAAAGATGTTCGTCTGTGGTAGAGGTCGTTGAAGGGTATGTCCTAAAAACAGAGCTGTATTTCCCCTTTTTAAAAAAATGCAGATTCCCAAGGCTATGGACTTTTTATTTCTTTGCTCAAAAGCAAATATGGGCAAAATCCCACATTCAAAAACTCTGTGTGCATGTTTGCCCATCAGTTGCTGTAATGATCATCCTCAGTGTCCCAAAAGAAATGAATGCCTATGACTTAGGGATGGACTGACAGCTCTGGGACACGTAAGCTAAACAATCACAAAGGCACTGAAATATGTAAATAACACTCCCACGGCTAACCCTTACTCCAGTTGTTCTTAAAGCCAATGATATCCGAAATGATACTTTATCATTTAAGAGACTTATTTTCCATTTTAAGAAATGATGAACATGAAGCTTAGCCATTTTAAACTGTAAACAGAAATGTAACCATACTCAAATTTTCTTCTTTTCACAGAGGAAAAAGCAACAATTTCACCTATGGAAAGTATATTTGTTAAATAATCATTTATGATGAAAGTAAACTTTATACTGTTATTTCTATAGAGGGGTGTTTTTCCTTTATTTTTTTTAATTTTATAGATGAAAGTATATTATTTGAAAAGTGAAGTTTTACTATTCTAGACACTCGATTAAAATTCTTATCCTACATTTGAAAATTAATCACCACTTACTTCATTGCAGCAGGCCTTGGAAAATCTGGTATCTCTGATAGCACAGTAATTAACATGTTCACACCAACTGCCAGTCCCCTTTTCTCCACACAAAGTAATATGAGACATACAGGGAACACATGCCTAAGACATGAATTCTACCTCTGCTAATGGCAGAGTGGGTCATACAGAACAGCCCTTTTGAGGAGAACTAAGAAAGCTAGCCACAACTTGCTTATATCTTCTTTACAATATTAAATACCCAAAAAGATGTTAAGAAATTCCCAAGGCACAAGAGAGGGGCAGAATTTCAGAAGACTGGCATTTGGTCTTGGCAATACCAGGACTGTGAGACACAGGAACTCTCATATACTACTTGGGGGGAAGCAAAACAGTAAACCCTAGGCATTTATCCTTTGATCCCACAATCAACGTTCTGAAAATGGGCCCTGAAGATACCCCTCCAACAATGGGAAACTGAAAAAGCATGAGGCTATTTGTTTATAACTGAAAAACATTAGATACTACATGTCCCAACACAGGAGATAAGTTGAATAACCTATGATCCATATACACACCATGGAGTACTATACTGCTCTGATGAAGAAACAGAGTTCTAGGAACTGAAATGGAGTAATTTCCAACATCCATTATGAAACAAAATAACAAAGTGCAAAAGAGTAGAGTATGTTGCCTTTTATACAAGAAAGAGGCAGAAATAAGACATCTGTTCTCTTCATCGAAAAGAAACACTGAAGGAAAAACCAGAAAACAACGAGGCCAGCTACCTGTAAGAGTAGGGAAGATGTGCTGGAGCCGTGACAGAGTAGAAGGGATTTATGCCCAGGGGAAGGAAATGACACTGCTCTGAATACATCTGTTTCTATGGCTTTGGATTTTGGAAGCATGTTAATCTTATATGTATTCAAAAAAATAAAATCAAAAAGGATAGGAAGAAGAAAAGAAAACCTACAATTGAAAGCAAACTAAAAACAAATCAACTGCATTTCAGATCAGTATGAGAACCACACTGAAAGGGAATGAAGGGAACCAACCCCAGTACCTCACGAACACAGCATTGAGCATGCAGCCCCCGTTTTGCTTGGGTTACATCTGGGAGGCAGAGAAGAGGGAAGAATTCCCTCCCTGATTCCCTGATTTCATTGTTTGTTTTTGTATTGGTGAGGGTAAAGCAATTCTGTAACAATTTCAGATGCCTTACACAATTAAGCAAATGAGAGAATGTGAAGTTGCTGGAAGCCAGAATTTTTACAAAGGAAAGAAGGGACACACAAATATGAAATAGGGAAAGGCAAAAAAGGATCATGTGGACAAGGACTGGATTTGAAGGTTTTAATGTGAACTCATGATTCAAAATACATATACATGTGTGTGTCCGTAGGTACAGGCATATCCAAGCATGCATATGAGTGTGTC
Source organism: Meles meles (assembly GCF_922984935.1). Classification (NCBI taxonomy): domain Eukaryota; kingdom Metazoa; phylum Chordata; class Mammalia; order Carnivora; family Mustelidae; genus Meles; species Meles meles. Next base: position 28,446,772 of record NC_060069.1, on the reverse strand, counting down.
CTGCGTGTTCCTATGTGTATATACATGTATCCACTTCCTAGCTCTGTTTTTTTTTAAAGATTTTATTTATTTATTTGACAGAGATCACAAGTAGGCAGAGAAGCAGGCAGAGAGAGAGGAGGAAGCAGGCTCCCTGCTGAGCAGAGAGCCCGATGCAGGGCTCGATCCCAGAACCCTGGGATCATGACCTGAGCCACCCAGGTGCCCCCCCTAGCTCTGTTTTATGTATACATTTCCTAGAATCCAAGACATCCTAGGAAGGAGGAGCACACTTGGGGCCCTAAGTAATGCCACCTCCCATGAAAAGGAGCCCAGCCTCCTCAGAGAATTGACTGGGAAATGACTGAGCCAAGGCAGGGAAGCTAGAAGCTGAAGCAAGAAGATCTTCTTGTGCCAGAAAGTTAGGGGGAAAAAATCACTCAAAAAGTGATGGGGTATGTCACAAGGACACAGGAGCCAACTTGAAAGGCTTTATGTTGGCCAAGTCTGGTGTAATTTGAGCACCATGAATCTAGCAATGAAGCTGCTGATAAAAATAGGAATCGGTGGTACACAGAATGATGGCAGACAGAAAGATGTCCACCATCCTTATCCCTGAAACCTGGTAATTCCTTATCTTACACAGCAAAAGAGATCCTCATCAAGGATCTCGAGATGAGGTATTTATCCTGGATCAGACAGGTGAGCCGAAAGTAAAAACAAGACCTCCTTATAAGAGGGACAAATGAGGATCAGAGTGAGAGAAGGAGATGTGTCAGCAAAAGCAGAGGTCAGTGGGGCACCTGGGCGGCTCAGTTAGTTAAGCGTCCGACTCTTGGTTTTGGCTCAGGGTTGTGAGATAGAGCCCAGCTTCAGGCTCCTTACCAGGCATAGAGTCTGCTCAAGATTCTCTCTGGGGGGGATGGGGGGGAAGCAGAGGTCAGAGAGAGAGAGAGATCTGAAGGTGTTACACTGCCACCTTTGAAAATGGAAGAAGGGACCATAAGCTAAGGAATAAAGATAGCCCCTGGAAGCTGGAAAAGACAAGGAAAAAGAATTTTTCCTTTATTGCTTAGGAGCACAGGTATGCAGACACCTTGATTTTAACCTCACAGACCCATTTTTGTACCCATTTTGTACTTCTCACCTCCAAAACCCTAACATAATAAATTTGTGTTGTTTTAAGCCACTGAAGTTTTGATAATTGATTACAGAAACGATAGGAAACTACTACACAATACAAGTCCATACCGGTGATTAATAGATATGTTCATTCATATCAGTTACTTTGCCAAAAAAAAAAGTCTTATTTTTAACCAAGATATAAACACTTTTTAACTAATTTATGAAAATAAAATTTATATTTATGCAACCTTTTTAAATTTCAGCATAACATACATACAGAAAGGTATACTAATCCTAGGCATATGTCTCAGTTAACTTTCACAAGATGAAGAGACTCATGTCTGCACCTGGATCAAAATAAGACTTTACCAGTACATTGCCAAGTCCCCTTATAGCCCCTTCCAGTCACCACCTGCCCCAGGAATAACCACTATCCTAGCTTGAAATAGACAAACCTGTTTTCAAATTTAATGCAACTGTATAATATTTTGTATTTGCCATCTTTGTCTCAGTATTAACTTTGTGAGATTTATCCATGTTTTTAAGTATAACTATAAATCATTCACTTTCTTTGCTACATAGTATTCCATCACAGGACAAAACCATAATTTGTTTATCCATCAGATTGTTGATGATGGACATTTAGATAGTTTCCCATTTAGAGTTATGAGCATCCTTCTATGTGTATTTTAATGAACATATGCTCACATTTCTATTGAATGTATATTTAGAGGTGAAACTGCTGACTCATGTACATACTATGTTTGGTTTCTATAGCTACTACACGGTTTCCAAAGTATCTGTACCAACTTACTTTCCCACTACAAGTTTTTGAGAGTTCCATGCTCTACATCCTCACCAACTCTTAATCCAAAAATCCGATTTAAAGATAAATTACTCAGTATTGGCTAACTTCCAGGCTTTAGCTTAAAAATTTACAAAAGGGCAGGATTTCATTTAAAATAAGGGGGGGAGATTATGACTTAGCTTAGATTTTTAGTAAAAGAAACTGAAATATATTTTAGGTGACTTATGTTTATTATTGCCATAATTTTCCAATTAAGAATCACCTTTATTTTTCTCTTTGCTATTAGAAACATTTTTTTTTTTAAATCACCATGAATGGGAACAAATTCTTTGAACAATCCCAATCATTATGTATATCTGAGAGCTCTGTAGGCCACACTGTTGATTTCCAACTCTGAGGAACCTAAGTGGTCTAAACTCTAGGAAGAATCTGAGTTAAGCAATTGTACTCATCAAGAATTAAATGCATGTAATCACTTCCATATAATAAAGTATTGATCAGCAGCCTTGAACACAGTTTGTGCTAGCATTTCAAACAATGTTATGCTCCTGGGAGTGCTGGATCTTCAATTTCATGTATTCCAGTCATGCTCAGGAAGAGATAATTAGATTTCCCATGGGTTATAGCGTTAAAAAATATTTTTTAATGAAGCCCATTTTATGAAGCAATGGTACCTTTCCTATCATAACACAGGCTGTAGTTATTATGATGGCATTTCATGTTTTGTAAATAAACTAATTAAATGCCTACATACATGTAAGTACAGATACATGTAAATACTGGATCTTAACAAATTCTCCATGGGATTATTGTTCACAGGATAAAGAATCAATAAGCAACACTGGAGCATGTAAGAGCTCAATGAAAAACTCAATGAAATCATCGCTAAGAAAGTGACCATCAGGGGCGCCTGGGTGGCTCAGTGGTTTAAGCCGCTGCCTTCAGCTCAGGTCATGATCTCAGGGTCCTGGGATCGAGTCCCACATCAGGCTCTCTGCTCTGAAGGGAGCCTGCTTCCCTCTCACTCTCTCTGCCTGCCTCTCTGCCTACTTGTGATCTCTCTCTGTCAAATAAATAAATAAAATCTCTAAAAAAAAAAAAAAGAAAGTGACCATTACAGAGTTTCAGGTAATAGTGGGTATGATTATTTGGATTAACCTTCTCACTGAAAACAGTATATGATGCCAGATAAAATATAAATGAACAAAATCTTAATAGTATTTGAGATCTGAAAAAGACAGTGGCGGAACTTTCAGACCAATTTCTTGAATGAAAGTCTTACCTAGAGAGTGGAGTAGACCACGTGAGCCTATACCTGATTGTGCCATGGAGATGCCTACCAGTAATGCAAACACAGGCTTCAGTGGCATTGGGGGGGGGGGGTACTGGGGGAGGGGGGTGCGCACCAGAGCCAGGGAGAAAGGTGTAAGTTTGGGACTTCCCAGCATACCCAGTTTTGTATAGTCTCTTACCCTGAGCTGGGCACTGAGGAGGGGGTATTATGCTCTCAGAGTAATGCAGAAATCATTCCAGTGATCTAGTCACCAACCCCTCCACACACATTCACACTCCTGGGAACTGCTGAGGAGGCTGCCCTGGGAACTTAAGATCTCAGACCCATAACCTGTATTTTACTTAAAGGTCTGATATGTTACTTAAAGAAAAGAGAGCTTTTTTTAAGTTCAGCTTTTAATAAGTTAATACGCATACTGTAAATTTACAGTAAGTGGTAAAAGAACAGGGAGTACCTAAATACTACATTCCTGTGGAGAAAAAATGAAAAAAAGTCATTAAGAAGAGAAATGAAAGATGAGAAAAGAGAGAATATGAATGACAAAGTCTGAAAGAAGACGGTACAATGAAGGCCAATATACTAACAACTACAGTAAATGTAAATGGAGTACATGTTCCAGTGAAAAGCTAAATATTGGTCAAATTAAATTTTTTAAAAATACTATACAGTATTTACTATGAAACAGACCTAAAATGTAAGGATAGAGAGCTGTTGGAAGGGAAAAAATGAAAAAGATATATCAACAAATATTAAGCAAAAGAAAGTATGTGTGATTCTATTAAATGAGACAAAATGGGCCTTATAGCAAAAAGCATTACTAGAAATAAAAGTCACTTCACCAAAAAAAAGGTCAATTTCATATAATGACACCAGAATTTAAATTTTCATGCACCTAATAACATGGCCTCAAAATACATAACACAAAAACAGAATTACACAAGAAATAAATTCATAAGCTTTAAAGGAAACTTATTCACACTTCTCTCAGTAAGTTATAGAAAAATGATACAACAGTCAAAATCAAAATCACAGAAATACCTGAATAAGCATTTCATAAAAGAATATTCTCAAGTAGCCAATAAACATTTGAAAAATAACTCAGCCTCATTTAGTAGTCTTGATCCTACCATTTAAAACTATGGTAAAATATCGCTATATATTCATTCATTATAAAGCCTGAGATAACAGGAGTTGACAAGGATGTGGGGATCGGGTACTGCACTGCTGGTGTGAATACAAGTTAGTACCACCTCTTTGGAAAACACTATGGCATTTTCTAGATAAAATGAATTTGCAAATATTCCATAACCACTAATTTCACTCCAAAGTATGTATCCTAGAAATGCTGCATGCTCATGTGGTGCAAAATACAAAAACAAGAATCTCCACAGCAATATTTTGTGTAAATGCCAAAAACCAGGAAGAGCCTAAAGCCTATTGAGAAAAAAAAATAAGTAAATTGTGATATCTGCATATACTCATATTTCAACATTAGGATACAATACACTAATGAAAAATTAAACCATAAAGATACTTAACAACACAGATATCCTACAAACACTGAGCAAAAAAAGGGGCGTCACAAATGAACACGTATAGTATTGATACATACTATAAAGGCAGGCAAAACCAATCTATATCATTTAGGGATGCATACACAGGCCTACAAAGGAATACATGGGAATGATTACCATGAAAGTCTCTCCCAGGAGGAAAGGAATCCTGATTGAGGGGAATTCAGGGCTATAGTCATGGTTTTTCAACAGAGTGGCAATTTCTCAAGCACTGGTTGTGCAACTATTTGTTAAACTACACACGTTTTAAGGCACTTTAAAAGAGGAGGAAGAGAAAGAGGAAATAGAGAAGGAGAAGAAGAAAACAACCATAAAGAATTGGTAGAAATTTTCTACCCTCAAAAAATAATTATCCCCACTCTCTTGAAACATGTGTCCTCCAAGTCCCCAGATGCCATGTAAGAACTCAGGCCACCCTGAAGTCACTCTGCTGGAGAGACCACACAGAGGATGGAGAGAATGCCTGAAGAGTCCCAGCTGGAGGCAGATATGTGAGCAAATGAGCCTTAGATGATTCCAGTCCCAGGCACCACGGACTACCAGCACTTAAAAGATCCCAAGTTAGAATTGCCTTACTGAGTTCAGTCAATCCCTAGAACCATTAGAGAAGATGGGAAAGTGATAACTAGGGTACTCATCTTACCCGGCTTCTTTTCTTGATGCTTTCTGTGGGTGAGAATGAAATCACGTAGCCTCTCCTCCCTCCTCTAAAGTCAGCGCTCAACTCGGCTAAGGATCCCTCAGGCAGAGGTTCTAAAATGGATGCAATTTCGCAGTCCAGAAGACATCTGGCAACTTGTAAAGACCTTTCTGTTTGTCACTAACAGGGGAAGCAGTGGGTGCTACCCACATCTAGTGGGTAGAGGCCAGGGACACTCTGAAACATCCTACAATGCCCAGGACAGCCATCACAACAAGGAACGGTCCATCCCCAGTGCCAAGACCAAGAAACCCTGTTGGAAGAGTTTATGCAGTTGGGTACAACAAATAACCAGGAAAGAAGCAAGAAGCAGCAAGCTGGGGGTAAGGTGTGGACCAGAAGGGAAACAGAATAATGAGCATCGGTAATCCCAAAGAAATCAATGAGGGAAGACGCTTCCGATGTTCATCTCATCAGGGGGCAGCTTTTCTGAACGGTTATTTCATATGAGGAACATATATGAACCAAACATATGTAAATTACTCTCTTTACATACAGAAATACCAAGCAAACAAAAAAAATCTTTCTCACAAGCTGCCGGAACTGACCGTAGAGCAATAGTCTTTCAACAAAATAGGATACTGTATTATTGCTTCAAATGCCGACAGTGTGATCTTGATAAATTCTTCTGATGCCATCAGTCCTAGGAATACAGGTAATTATTACAGATGTTTATTTTCATGTGCAAAATCACAACATCAAAGTACCTCAAACAAAGATGCAAAATGTTCCATGGTCTACTCACCTATAGCTCCATCTATGTTAGTTTCTCCTGAGTCTACAGATTTAATATGACTCTGTAAAAAATAAAAATTAGTAAGTGAAGATTTCAAAATAACTCTGAAAGAAAATAGAGAAAATATTTTCCCTGAAACTGCACCCATCATTCTTACTGAAATCATTCCTGGAAGGTATTACATACCATATGCAATTTATAAACACTACAATCATCTTAAAATAGGATCATATGAAATAATACATACATTGTAAACCATAGTCATTTTTAAACACATAGATCACCACCCATGAGATTTAATGTTGGAATAAATGCAATAGCAATAAAAGCACAGAAAGGTCAACCTATAAAAGTAAGGATAATCCAATTAATACATAACCATTTCCAATATACTACACTTACTCCCTACCTTGGAAGTTAGTACAGATGCACATAACTGGGTGAAACAAACCTGTCCCAGGAAGGTCAAGCCTTGTCTACCCTTGACTGCACTTAGCACCGAGAGGCAGCAGTTCAAGTACGGCCTTCAAAGTTCACCACTGTTGTTAGTCCCTTTTATATATGTGCTACTCCAACCCCAACCAAAGCCCTGTGCCTCCATGCACGATGACCCCCAACACTGTTCTAGAGGCAGGCCTACAAGTTCCCTGTGTGAATTTCCCAGTTCCTAGCTGAAGGCCCCACAGAGAAGAGGTACTCTGTGAACACAAGATCTGAATGCAACAGTAATAACAACCAGCATGGCCATGATGATGACATGTGGAAGCACCACAGTGGAGTTCTGGACCCTGGCACACAAAAGAATACATATATAACATTTTGTATATAATAACAAATACCAAATAAAGTATAAGATTACCGTGGTATTAAAAAAAAAAAAAGTAAGCAATTAGTCTGGAGGGAAAATGAGTGCAATGGTTCCTCTTAAAATACCTGGTAATATAAACAAGTATATATAACATATATAAAAGAACATATGTACAGGTTTTTGCACTATAAAAGGAAAGAAAATCCTTAAACCCATATTTGAGTTAAGAAATAAGACATTCCTGGGGTGCCTGGGTGGCTCAGTGGGTTAAAGCCTCTGACTTTGGCTCAGGTCATGATCCTAGGGTCCTGGGATCGAGCCCCATATCGGGCTCTCTGCTCAGCAGGGAGCCTGCTTCCCCCTCTCTCTCTCTGCCTGCCTCTCTGCCTACTTGTGATCTCTGTCTGTCAAATAAATAAATAAAATCTTTTTAAAAAATAATAAATGAAATAAAATGATTAAAAAAAAAAAGAACTAAGACATTCCAGGGGCACCTGGGTTGCTCAGTTGGTTGAGCATCTGACTTTTGATCTTAGCTCAGGTCTTGATCTCAGGATTGTGAGCTCAAGCCCCACATGGGGCTCCCCATGTTCAGCAGGGAGTTTACTTCCTTATCCTTCTGCCCCTCCCCCTGCTTGCTCTCTCTAATAAAATCTTTAAGTTAAATAAAAAAAAGAATATAAATCTATTTACATATATACACACAGCATAATCTCAACCACATATCAGTGTAAGTCATATATGTATATATGTGTGCATATATATATATATATATACACATTACACATACAGTTTTCCACACACAGATGCATACATGTGAATTGAAACATGCTAAGTAAACAACATGTTAACAATGGGGTTGTTTCTGAAACTGGTGGAGTTATGGGTGATTTTTTCCTTCAAATCTCACTATAATTTTCTACATTTTCTTGAATGAGCATATATTTTATAATTTAAATAAGCACAATTGCCTTTAAGACAAAATTTCAAAGACATATGCTTTTTGAAAGCTGAACATATGAGATACTTTAAATTGTTTTTTTTTAGTCTATGACTATAAAAACCAAAAAACTAAAAAAGAAATAATATAATAAATAATTTTAAATAGGCAACATAAGCCTGTCATAATAATTTGGTTGAAATAATTTCACAAAATCCAAAATGGGCACATAACTTTTGCTGAGTAAATATGATGTTGAATAAAATATTCAGAGAAAGATGTCTTTTGACTTAAATATATCTATTTAAAGGTCTATGTATTACTTAGTAAAGAAAGAAGGCACAGCACAGTGTTTATACTATGATCTTTCCTGTGTATATTTTTTTAAATATAGATAATACACAAACACAGATGAGGACAAAAATTTTCAAGCAAGAATCACAAGAAACCACCAGCAGAGGTTTCCTTTAGGAAGACAGAATGCTAGCCTAGGAGATGGGCTTTCACATTTCATTTTCTGCCCTTCTGCACTGTTGGAACTTTCTAGCCATATATGTGTATTAATGTTTTTTTCTTTTTTAATGTCAAGAGGGTTATCTATATAGTGAAATTATGGGATTCTTTTAACTTATTCTCTTCCTTATGCTTCCTGCTTAATTTTAAAAAATCCCTCCTGAATGTTTCATTGATTTACCAATTTTAATGTCTTTTGATAATTTCTTCTTCTAGTAAGCTTGAAGGTGAATAAATTAGGAAAATACGCTAGACGGGCCAATGTGCAGAAAGAGGGCTCACTTGAGAAGAGCAGTCATGAATTTAAAGTGAGATCAGTTACAAAAAAATAAAGAAAAAAATAAAGTGAGACCAGTTACTTCATTGAGTTTTTTTCTAGCCATATTAGCCACTCAAAGCAGGAGGTGGAGAATTACATAGAACCGGAGCTAGGGTCTGCCAGAGGAGGACACTAGAAGAAGAAAGCAAAGGGAATTACAGGTTTGTGTAAGGCAATAATGGGGACTGAACAAGAGACTTGAAGCTGGGTGAAGAGAAAATTGACATTGTTATCCCTTGGCAGGAGAGGATGGTGAGTGAAAAGTGCTAAGACCAATTTAAGTCTCAGAGGAATCGAAGGGCTATTGGACATGGGGAGCAGAGGAAGTGGGGTGAGAATCAGGGGTGGTGGCCAGACAATTTGGTCCTGGAAATGTCATGGGCGCAGGCAGCTGAGAGAAGGAAGACAGACTCCTGAGGGAAGAGGCGGTGGAGAGGCTGAGAGGCTGAGGTGTTGCAAGGATGGTCCAAGCGAGGTCTGGTTTTCCAAGAACATGGACAGATGCAGCATGGAGACACTAGCAGTGAGCTCAATGCTGGAAGATTCTGAGGCATGAGGGGCAATGATCCAGGAATCTGTATGAGCACAGCACAGGATGTAACACAGGCCACCCTCTGAGGGCACAAGCTTCGAAGCTGGGAGTTTTCGAAGAGGAGCAGAGAGGATAGATACCTACCCCACAGCCAGGCTCCCTGCATGGAGGAATGGGGGCCCAAAAATGGTACCATCTAGAAGGAATAGCAGTACCTCGAGGGCAGGCCAGTGCTCTGCAGTATCATTCAGTACTTCAAAGAAGCTGGAAATGAGCTCCTGCAGCAAACTATGTATATAAATTAACTTGCCATTCATAAAAGGCAGGGGGTCATAATAGGAACATCCGTGTGGCAGTGACCAAGTACATAGTATCATATTTTTTAAAATGTTAAGAGTGCACTCTCTCTGCTCTATCTACTGCAGCTGAGGTCAATACCTACCAACAAACCAGCATTCACTTAAAATAAAAATCTGCAGAAGGCAGGAAGTAGATCTCTTTTCAAATAATTATCTCAATGCACAGGATAAGTAAAGATTTACTAATAAAGGAGATTATCATTATACTTTTCTATAAAAATTTTACCAGAAGAATTTTATCATTTCTTGTATTTGAAAATTAGAATTGTGTGGTCTTTTTGAGGAGAAAACTATAGCCACCACACTGCTATTATTGCACTTTACAAGGCCAGGACTTTAAGAAAAAAACACCGCAAAATCCTCTTCCTCCACTCATTAATCAAGAGCATTTTCAAAAGGACACAAGAAACACAGTGAACATTAGGTTAATACACATCATGAGTTCCCGAGCGCACTTCCTTAGTGTCATTGCTTCCTATTTCCCAGCCCAGTTCAATGGAGGCCCCACAGAACTATGGTATTCACCAGAGAATCTCCCCATTGCGCTTCCCTAGAGGCTCACACTATCCATATATATATATATATATATATATATATATTTTTTTTTTTTTTTTTTTTTTAAAGTGGAGAGAAATGCGGGTATGATGACACACCACTTCTGTTAATCAGAAGGGAAAGTAGCAATTACCAACTATGTAGTCCTCTTTTGCCTGGACCCTTTGAAAGCTTAATAATGGTTTAAAGGTGCCCTGCTAAATTGTTTCCAAATACTCGCCCCTTTGAAACATAAGACGACGAAAACTTCACTTTAGTTGGGAAAAATATGTTTACAAAATGTTAATTGCTATACTCATGTGTCCATACGTAAGAAGTCCTGAATTTTCCTACCCCTCCCCCCCAAAAAATAAATAAATAAAAGACGTCTATGGGTCAAATAGGCAAACCATGCCTGGTGCCAGCATGAGAAGTGAGACCAACAGGAAGTACAACGCCACCGCTCCCTCCAGCCCAGCTCCTTCAGGACCCTTCTCACGAGTGGCCACCACACCAGCCTGACTGCTGTCTCCACAGCTGTGGAAGGCAGGCCAGCAGCCCCTGGAGAGCTGCTTTAGACGAAGCCCAGAAAGCTCTGGAGAGCAACTTGCTGCCACTGGATATAGCTACTGAAGATGAACCAGGCTAGAGTAGCTCAAATGATGGCAAACTAAGCTATTCTACCAGATATATTTTGAAAAAAATACTAAAAATAATATTTAACTCCAGGTAGAACAATAAGGCTTTCAAAGCACAGTACTAAATACACACACCAGAATGACCCCCTCAGGTCACCAGGACAGAAAGTGCCTCGCGCTCTGGACAGTTTCTACAGGACTTCTACATACAGCTGTGTAGCCCCCTTCTCTACACACACACACACGTGTGCACGCGTGTGCACATGCGCAAAAAAAACAACAAACAAAACCTCTTCCCAAAAAAGAGGAAACCTTTACCAAAACAAAATTTAAAAGAATTATTTCAAAGCACAAAATTCAAGAGGCTTTAATATGCTAATCTGCACTCTGAATTTCTGTGAAGCTGGAGGATGTTGGATGAGTTGACTTCGCCCAGTGGCATCAGCAGGGCACAGTGACTTCGATAATACCTTTGGCACCCTCTGGATAGATTATGAATCAGTTCGCAGAAGTAACAACCAACTCTCAAGAGTTCATAATAAATGCATAAGAACTCTGTAGATAAGTAAATCCAGGTCCTTCATTTTAGTCAATACCTCTTCCCCTTTACTAGTTTTTCATCAAAGCCATCCACACTGAGTAAAAGAAGAATGAACACAGAGCTAAGGCCAAATAACATATGAGATGAGGAAAATGATGAAAAAATTCTGGGACTGATCATGATCCAAACTAGGAAAACATCATGGAAAAAGCCAAAAGATCTTTTCCATTTTACTTCCCTAAACTCCCTCTACCTGAGTGACATTACGTGGGGCGGGGGAGGGGGGAGATTGCTAAAGATTTTTCCACTACCCTAACTACCTTTCAACCAGAGAATTTTCCATTCCCTAAAAGGGCCTATATTAAGAGGGCACTACAGACCACCTCCTAATCCACAGAGTTCACCCAGTCTTTGGAGATGAGGAGGTCCCTCCTTGGTGTGGCCTCCTCCCTTGTCTGGAGCATAGCATTAGATGGAGCAGATGTGTTCTCCCCAAAATACACACATAATTCCTGAAGTTCATAAAGACTTTTAGTTGGAGACACTTGCCAGTTCCTTGAAAACCTAAACTGTAGTCAATTAACGTACACAGAGAAAAGCACTCCACAGGAGAAAAAAATAAGAGAGCAAACAAGGACAACTATCGGCCTCCCAAATAAACATCATGTCAAAAGATTCCAAGATGGCTATAAGGGCAAAACTACCATTTCCAGGCAACGATAGCTCAGTGCAAAAGGATCAGGGAATTACGGCATGCCAAAATGATACCTATATCGTACTTAAAAACAGATTAAAAGGCAAATTAAAGAAGATAGCAAATGAAAATTCTAATAATTTGCAAATCCATGAATGTACAATAACAAAATTACATACTTTGCAAAATTTGGGATTCAAGGCACTTACGATAATAAAGATTTGAAGTTAGGTACAAAAGGACCCTAATTACATTGCTTGAACACACTTCTTAAAAAAAAATCAGTGATCAAACTTCATTATTTTACTCTATGATGAACCTTCTAGAAAACTACACTCCCACTTGCAGAGGACAGTCATTTTTTTGTATTCCAAACTTGGGATAATATAGAGATGTTTACCTCATTTTAACTAGAAACCTCTATGGCGTTTTGAAAATCTCAATTGAGTGTTTGTTATTAATATCAAAGTAAGACTGGAGATGGCATGTGACAAATACCTCAGCTTCCCCTTTGTGTAGGTCCCCATTTTATCAACAATATATAACTATTCCAGGTTAGAAAAAAAGAGAATATGATTCATGAGCCACAACCTGAACAAAAAGACTATTTTTTGTGAACAAAAATGAAGTGAAAAGTAGGACAATGATTTGCTTTCCATTGTTACCCATCTCATCAAAATTAAAGAAAAAGTTAAATTAAGCTTAACTTAGAGAAATGCCATCATAAAAAGAGACACTGCATGTAACTGGACAACAGTAAATAATGATGATAATATATTCCCAGCATTCCATTCTCTCCAGGTTGACTATTTTAAATTTTTTCACAACGTTTAATACCAAAATCTATGAAGTGTTTTCTATGGACTTATTTACCCTACTTGGGCGGTATCTGAACAAAATACATTATCAGGAGAGAATGTATTTTTCTCCAAATGTCAAATTTTATTACAGTCAACAGATAAAAATATAAAAAGGTCACATCCCTAGAGTCAAATAAATACCACAAGGATTTTAAAATTACTTCATTCTGACACCAAATTCCACAGACAGTAGAGACAGCCACATTTTTATTAGGAACGTTAAAAATTCAGTGTTACTCACAAGAATAGTTCCATAACTGAAAAGGAATTCTTCTGTTACAACTTGAGGTCGAAATACCTGTGTGATGAGAGTTTCCACAGATTAAATCCTGAAAGCCACGTGTAAGAAAACAAAATAAAAATGTTTTGTCTGAGTTGCTATCTCTAAGACTCAGTTTAACCAAAAAGGGAGTCACTTTTACATTATTTTTTTTTGCTAATAAGACAGTACCTGAGAAGTTACGAGGTGAAGCACGATAGGCATCAGGGGTAGACACAGCTTCAGCTGCTTCGCTTGGACTGTTGATGGGTGTTTGCGGCCAGAAACATTAGCCAAGGCATTAAGAATGTCACCTGCAAAGCACATCCCAGAGCACACACGAACGTTACAGACCACAAACACGTCAGGACCACCATCACTGCTTGAACACTCATGGGGCTGCTGCAATAATTACTTTGCAAATAAAAGAAGTGGGTAGGAACTGTGTTATTTTATTCACAAATATTGAGATTATAACAGAAAGCTGTGGCCTCTGGGGACAGAATGGATATAAGTTTGATCTCTCATCTAGCAATTTTAAATAGAGTTTATAGTAGTGGTTTTTCAACATGATGATTATTCTTTGTTTTTTTGGTCTTTTCCAAATTTTAACCACAAGCACTTTTCACTTCTGTAAACAGAAAAAATTTATTTAAAAAATTAAAAATGAATCTTGGAACACTGAATGAATGAATGAATGAATAAATAAATAATAAAATAAATTTTAAAATTAAAAATTAAAAATGGGGGCTCCAGGGTGGCTCAGTTGTTTAAGCACCCAACTCTCGATCTCAGCTCAGGTCTTCATCTCAGAGTCATGAGTTCAAGCCCCATATTGGGTTCCATGCCCAGCCTACTTAAAAAATATGTAAGTGAACAGTTTACAGCCTGCAATTTTTAAATAATAGAACAGGATGGAAGAAAAAGGATCAATTCCTAAAACTTCCCTTTGGATGATAAGTCCAATCATAAATAAAACTTGTATTGTGGACATCTGAATCTTAGCATCACATCCTAAAACAGGATGAGTCTGGCACTAAGAAACTCAACTACCAATTGACCAGACTGTAGTCTTCAGGTTGAAATCTTATAAAAGGTTACAATCCCCCCCAAAAATTCGAAATGTTCTATTTTCAGTCATTAACAGGCAGAAAAAAAAAAAAATCTCTCAAAGTGTAAGTAAGGACCAAAGGATACCATCAATCAGCCATGAAGATATTTTCATTATTCTGATTTAATACTCAATACTTCTGAGTCTAAGTATATTTTACTTTAAGAGACTGGATCAAATTTCACATTTTAAACATTTCTGGTTTATAGCTACATCTGCTGGAAAAGCATGGAATGGGATTTAAATAAAATGTATGCATTCCTTAGATTATTTTAGTTTCTCCAAACAACAATGAATAAGAGATTAACTGGAATAGACATCTTTTGCAAATCCTTATGTGATATATTTATTTAAATTTCTTCAAACTCGAGAAGTTTCTAAACTTTGAACTTCAAAATTAAAATTCTTTAATATCTATACATTAATACCTGTGCATTTTAAAATTCTTTTGACAATAAATAAATGTGTAGCTGTAACCTGAAGGAAAATTTTTTTCTTCAGAATTAGGCAAAGAGAAATCTCGAGAAAGCCTAAGTTCAATTTTAAGCTCTTAAGATGTCTTCCTTGTGTTGATTTTCCAAAATTGCCCGTTCACCACAGAGAACACCTCAGTGCAACCTTTAGCCTGCTCATTGCCTCAGTCATGTCACTGATTCAAAATAACTATAAAACAGATAAAGCAAATCTTGAATTGAAATCTTGAAATGACACAACCAAGAAAAGGTGTCACTGCACTCGCCTGTGATAAGTGAGAGGCAAGACTAAGAAAGAGGCACAACCGAAAAACCCATGCGCAGAAAGGCAATCAGCATGGGGCCTGCAGAGGAGGCCCCGATTTACCCAGGATCCGTGGCAGTTCCTGCACAATGTGATGGATGAGAAGGTCCAGGCATCTGGACAGGTATTCATTGCTGCTTTGCTGCTCCTTGCCTGGAGTGGTCTTTCTGCTGTCTCTCTCGATGTACATCACCAGTCTACATACAGGAAAGTGCAAAAGATTACCTCTCATGATAGAAAAGTTGATAGCATCTGTCTGAAAATGCCGCCAAGGCAAGTGTTTCCAGGGGGCACAGTCCCAATCATGCTGACATTTGGATTTGTAGCAATTTGTCAGGCACAGTCTATTTTTACCTTAGAAAAATCTAAACGTTTATGCAGTAAGAAAATAAGGCAACTTAGAATGTATCTGCCAACATATTACAAAATAATGCCCTGATTTCATTTAGCCTTGACCTGGGAAAAGAAACTGCATTTTTCAGATGACAGATGAAAGGCAGAAAAAGACGTCTGGGCAGAAGAGCGCTCTTGGAGTTTCAAAGATTCAAAGTGGAACCACAAGTTGTCTGCACTTCTGTTGGTCATCAGTACTAAACTTGCATGGAACCTCAGGCAAGTCCCATGAATTCCGGCTCCTTCACTAACTGTGTACATAAATCCAAAGAAAGAGTTTCATTTCAACATTGGATGATATGGATAGCAGACACTATAACAAAACAGCTGCATTTCACATGTCCCTTTTCCCGTTTTATGATCTCTGTCCTTTAACAAACATAGGACTTCTTCAACCCACTGGCATTTAGTGCATCAATCTCTGACCAAGTATGCCCAGCCCAGACCCAAGGAACATACCAGGCCATACTCCAGATACTGAGGGTAAGGTTGAAAACTTTTAGGCTCATGTTTCATCCCTTTGCTGAACCCACCAGGCACATTCCCAAATGCCCACTCCTCTTGTTTCTTGAATGGGCAGTGAGTTCACTGATTTTGTTGCATGAAAGCCCCTTTACATTCCCCATGCCATCATTCCTCATCATTCCTTTTCTCAGTTCCCTTGTTCTCACTCATATCACCCAATTTTTACTTCCCAGAGAGAACTTCCAACCAACTCCTATTGTCAGCTGGGAGGAAGGAGGTTTGTACATAACACATATAGATATAAAGAATACTGAAATCGTAACGCTTAGCATTCATGTAGCTCTCTTCATAGATCTGGTCAGGTTTTTTGCCATTTTTGCTCACTATTACTTGGAGCTCTACGTGAACACACGCGGGCAACACCGAATCAAAAGTCTGTTTCCATCAGCCAGTTAGTATCCTCTGCTCGAGTCACTGATGACAGTGCTGACCACACTCTAACAAGCACATGGCATTCATCAAAATCAGGGAAAACACTCAGTAATCACCGGCAGTGTATCACTACTACTTAAAAAATTCACAGGACAAAACTTCCTGATGGCAAGTAAACGACAGAAATGAGACCCTGAGACTTCATGATAAATGGACTCTAAGAGCTTCAGGAGATGTGATACAGTGTACGGGGACAGCCTGTTCAGCCAGCCAGCCTGGAGCTTCCAAAACACATGCCACCACACACTGTTGTTATGGCCGGAAGCTTCTGAGACAAGAGCAGCAACTTTAAGAATCTCTTGATTAGTTGGCACTGTTCCCTCAGCCCAACCCAAGGAGAGCGACCTGAAAATACCAAGGAGGGGGGGAGCTAATCTTCCTTTTCTGCTCCCCAAAAAGGGGTTGCCTGACATCTCCCTGCCCAGCCTTAACCATCTGCCCAACAGCTTTTCTGAAGTGAAAGAATACGTTGTCTCCTCCAAGATGAGTATTTCAAACACACCCTCTAACCGTAATCTGCTCTTGATCCTACTTGCACGCTCTTCCACTGTGACCAATCCTCAATTTCAGGAAACTTCTCCTAATTGAATCCATAACATTTTCTCCCAATCCACCAAGACTTTTCTCTTCTTCACTTACTTCCTGCTTTGATTATATCCCATTATCTATCATTTTGATACCCTCTTGTCCTCTGTCTTTTCTTTGGGCCCATCTAGCCAAACGTACTCTGGATGAGTCCAAAGATCGGCTTTCTGGATGCCTGCAGAGAAGGCTGCTGAAGCTCAACTCCACCATAAATGCATGACACCACTACTGAATGGCCCAGAGCAGTAGCAGCAATCTGAGTATCTCATTGGTCAATGTATGTCCAGTCTATTTTCAAATTGTTCTTTTCTTCAAACCCCAAGGGTCCACCCTCTCATGAGACTCTCACTGAATGATTCTGCCTATTGTACAGAGACAATAGAAAGCATCATGAAGGAACTGTCCTTCCTAAGTCTCAACATGCACACCTCCTATGAATCACATCCTAGCCACCTTTCCTCCCATCCCAACAGAGGACCTATCTTTCCTTTGCTCTATGCTTTAGCTCTCATTCTCTCCTACCTTCTCAGAACCTTAAAACTGCCAATTACTCATTTTCCCTTTTATATATTTACTTTCAGCCACTTAACAACATAATTTTCATAATTCTTCTAACAACTTCCTCATTGCTTCTCAGTCCCTTCTCGCCAAACCTCTTAAAACAGAAATCTATACCTAGCACCTCCACAGTTCCTCCTACATGTTCCTCAACCCACCCAGTCTCTCTCACAGTCATCACTCACTTGAAGGTCACTGACATCAAATCAAGCGGGCACGTGTCATCAGTGTTCAACACTGTCGTCACCCCTCCTACTCCTCTATATACCATAACACCATACCTTCCTAGGGTTCTTCTCCAGTTTCTTTGGTTGGTCCTTCTCTGTGTCTCTTGTTGATTCATGCTTCTAAATGCTCAAGTTTATCAAGACTCAGTTCTAGATCTACTGCTCTTTTCCTACGACCATTTGACCCAGGCGATCTGATCTCCATCAATGATTTGAATTCCATGATACACACCCGTATATATTCCAATTCCAGAGCTGCAGCCCAAACTTGGTCTCTATATTCCACTGCTGATTTGACTTCTGCTTTTGTTTGTCTCAAAGGCATTTCAAAATCTACATATCCCAGGTAAACATGATTATCATCCAACAAACCTGTGGTCTTTCAGAATATAATGTACCATTGTAAGACATCACTCTCTACCCTATTAATACAAACCAGAAGCCTAAGAGTCATCCTTATCACCTCCTTTTCTCTTACTTCCCACAGCACATCAATCATCAAATGTTTCCCAAACCCTTACACTTTTCCGCTCCCAATCAAGTGCAAGCTTCCATATTACCTTCTTCCACACAACTACAATAGCCTCCTAACTGGTGTATGTCCTTCTACTCTGTCATTTTAACTCTTACACACCCTACATCTATGTGGAACTTGTCCACCAGGTTCCTCCTGTTCTTAAAATCTTTCAGTAGAATCCCACTGTCCTTAACATGGGAGTACTTTTTTCTTTTAAAGATTTTTTTTATTTATTTGACAAAGATCACAAGTAGGCAGAGAGGCAGGCTCCCTGCTGAGCAGAGATCCCAATGCAGGGCTCAATCCCAGGACCCTGGGATCATGACCTGAGCCAAAGGCAAAGGCTTTAACCCAATGAGCCACCCAGATGCCCCAACATGGGAGTTCTTAAAAGTCCCTATCATGACCTGCAAGGCCTATAGTGTCTGGCCCCCAACTGCATCTCCAGCTTTGGTTTGCTTTCTTTTCCTCTGGTTACACTGTTCTTCCAGCCCCTCTCACCTTCCCCAGCAACAAGGTATTGCCTCTCTGCCTGCATGGCTCTTCTCTTCTCCCCTGGCCAGTGATATTTTATAATTTTCATACATTTTATAATGTACTTTTTATACCTTTTATAATGTATTTTTGATTATCTGATAGTTTGCATCCCAGGAAATTTAAAAATACCATAGGGCAAGAACCGTATCTGATTTTACTCACCACATCTTTCTACTTCTGAGTACAGTTCCTGACATGAAATAAGTGCCTGATAAATATTAGCTGACTAGACACATATTGCTGTTGAAAGCCCTAAGACTTTACCTAGTTCTCTGAAGCAATTCCTTGGTCCTTACTTTTCCCAAGGTCTTTTTCTTAATTCTACTGTTTGACGTGTTTGGTATTTATATTGCTGGGTTGTATAAGGAAGGGAGGGAGAAAGGGAGGGAGGAAGAGAGGGAGAGAGGGAGGAAGGGAAAGGCAAGGGAGGGGAGGGGAGAGAGGAAGAAGGAAGGAAGGAATAAAATTTATAAGAAAAGCTCTAAGGAAGAGATACCATAAGTAAGATCAAAAGACAAATGGAGGAAAAATATTTCCTCCATTTGCTTCATCAAGTGATGAATTGATAAAGATGATGGGGTATACAAATAGAACAGAGTATTATGCACATGTCAAAGGAAATTCTGCCATTTGAGACAACATGGATGGATTTTAAGGGCACTGTGCTAAGTCAAGCAAGTCAAGAAGTCAAATACTACATGGTAGCATTTTTGTGTGGAATCTAAAAAAGAAAGAAAGAAAGAAAGAAAGAAAAGAAAAGAAAAGTCAAACTCAAAGAAACTGAGAGTAAAACAGTAGTTGCCAGATGCTGAGGGTGGGGAGAATAGGCAGAGGTAGGTAAGATGGTATCAACTTTCCGCGATAGGAGCAATAAGGTCAGAGGATCTAACATAAAACATAGTGACTTCTTAATTTTGGCCATTCTAACTGGTGTAAGGTGGTATCTCAATGTGGTTTTGATTTGAATCTCCCTGATGGCTAATGATCACCATTTTTTCATGAGTCTGTTAGCCATTTGTATGTCTTCTTCGGAGAAGTGTTTGTTCATGTCTTCTGCCCATTTTTTGACGTGATTATCTGGTTTTTTGGGTGTTGAGTTTGAGGAGTTCTTTATAGATCTTGGATATCAGCCCTTTGTCTGTAGTGTCATTTGTGAATATCTTCTCCCATTCTGTGGGTTGCCTCTTTGTTTTGTTGACTGCTTCCTTTGCTGTGCAGAAGCTTTTGATCTTGATGAAGTCCCAAAAGTTCATTTTTGTTTTTGTTTTTGTTTCCTTTGCCTTTGGAGACATATCTTGAAAAGAGCTGCTGTAGCCAATGTTGAAGACGTTACTACTTATGTTCTGCTCTAGGATTTTGATAGATTCCTGCCTCAGGTTGAGTTTATTTTTGTGTGTGGTGTAAGGGAATGATCAAGTTTCATTCTTCTATACATAGCTGTCCAATTTTCCCAGCACCATTTATTGAAGAGACTGTCTTTTTTCCACTGTATATGTATTTCTGCTTTGTTGAAGATTATTTGACCACACAGTTGTGGGTCCATATCTGGGCTCTCTAAACAACAAGTGTTGGAGAGGATGTGGGGAAATGGGAACCCTCGTACACTATTGGTGGGAATGCAAGCTGGTGCAGCCACTTTGGAAACAGTGTGGAGATTCCTTAAGGAATTAAAAGTAGAGCTACCCTATGACCCTGCAATTGCACTACTGGGTATTTACCCCAAAGATACAGCTGTATTGAAAAGAAGGGCCATCTGTACCCCAGTGTTCACCGCAGCAATGGCCACAGTCGCCAAACTCTAGAAAGAGACAAGATGCACTTCAACAGACGAATAGATAAAGAAGATATGGTCCATATGTACAATGGAGTACTATGCCTCCATCAGCACTTTTTGGCATAACGCAATTTCCTACAGAGATGAACTGCGGCTCAAGCACAGACAACTAGTGTCACATGATGTTTTAAGCAGATACTCCCCACACTTGAGCTCACTGCAACTGCACCAGGAAGTAGCTATAAATCCTTATAGTAATACAGTATGTGCTACAGTGAGTTTATGTAGCTATGATTTAATACTGCATCTTTACATTTCTTTATATCTCCCTCAACTACAAATGGCACCCTGTATAGTCTGTATGCTTGAGCTGTGATCAATTTTAACATTTTTTAAGATTTATCTACTTATTTTAGAGAGAGAGAGAGAATACACATGAGTTGGGGGGCATGCGGAAGGGTGAAGTCGACTCCCCGCTGAGCACACATCTCTATGCAGGGCTCAATCCCAGGACCTCAAGATCACAACCTGAGCCAAAACAAAGAGTCAGACACTTAGCTGACTGAGCCATCCAGGCGCCCCAAATTTTAACTTTTTATAATAGATTTATATGTATTTTATGACAGTAATTGATAAGATAGACTAGTATCTATATACATTTTGTGCATTCATGACATACCCAACTTTTTCTTAATTTTTTTCAGTATTTCTAGGCTATATACTTCATCTGTAAGCTTTTTTCAAATTATCACAAATCTCAAAAAATTTTTCCAAAGTATTTATTGAAAAAAAAATCTGTATAAAAGTGGACCCATACAGTTCAAACCCATATTGGTCAAGGGTCAACAGTATATTAAAATAACCATAGAGCCTTCAAATGGCCAAATGCAGAAAGTTTGATAGCAAAGACCGCCATCAAGACTCTGGATGATACCAACAGCCTAGTACTGCTGGTGGAAGTATAACTTGGTGCAAATCCCAGAGACAGCAGACTGGCAGTTATCTTCAAAATTTAAAAAAAAAAATCTAGCAAATCTACCTCTAGGAAGAAATTATTCTGTATATAATTGTATACCTGCAACACATTCATATTTTTCTACTTATAACAATAAGATATTAAGGAGGAACGTGCCCAGCAAAAGAGGGATGGTTAAATAAAATATGGTCTATCATTACTGTAATAATGTAATGTAATAATAATAATAATAATAACTGTAACTATTAAAAAAAAGGAAACTCTCTATATATTATAGGGAAAGATGTATAAGAGACATTGTTAAATAAAACAGGAAAAGTTCAAAACAGTTTTTTTGTGTGTGTAAACAGACAAATAGGATCTTTACTCACATTTCCTTGGATAAAAAATTCTCTGGAAGGATACACAAGCCAAAAGCAACTAATAACAATGCTTAATATTGCATGATGGTGCTCTGGGGCTTCGGAACACAAGGTGGAATGTATTTCTCACTTCTGAATTTTTTTTTTTTTTGAATTTTTTTTTTCATTTTATTTATTTTTTTCAGTGTAACAGTATTCATTCTTTTTGCACAACACCCAGTGCTCCATGCAAAACGTGCCCTCCCCATTACCCACCACCTGTTCCCCCAACCTCCCACCCCTGACCCTTCAAAACCCTCAGGTTGCCCCAACCTCCCACCCCTGACCCTTCAAAACCCTCAGGTTGTTTTTCAGAGTACATAGTCTCTTATGGTTCGCCTCCCCTCCCCAATGTCCATAGCCCGCTCCCCCTCTCCCAATCCCACCTCCCCCAGCAACCCCCTCCTCAAAATGTTGAAAATAGAACTACCCTATGACCCAGCAATTGCACTACTGGGTATTTACCCTAAAGATACAAACATAGTGATCCGAAGGGGCACGTGTACCCGAATGTTTATAGCAGCAATGTCTACAATAGCCAGACTATGGAAAGAACCTAGATGTCCATCAACAGATGAATGGATAAAGAAGATATGGTATATATATATTCACTTCTGAATTTTCTTTGATTTTTGAACAATGAATACAAGCTCTCTACTCAACACATGGAATAATATCATTGTCCTACAGAGTCCATTTTTTTAAGTCACAGGAATAAAAGGCACAGCATAGGAAATATACCTACTGGTACTGTAAAAGCGTTGTATGGGGACAGATGGGAGCTACACTTGCAGTGGACACAGGACAATGTACAGAGTTAGGGAATCACTCTGTTGTACATCTCAAAGTAATGTAACATCACATGTCAGCTGTTCTCAAAAAAAAAAAGAGAAAAGAAAAGATATTGTTTAGGTGATATAATGCTCAATAACACATGAGACTCTACCAAATGACAAGTGCTGAGTGCAGGCAAAAAGACTATCCCTCTCTGTAAGATCTATAGAGTTATGCTTTCTCACAGTGCCAAGTGTCAGGATGACTTTCAAAAAGTAGTAAGCGGATTACACAGCACTGCCTCCAAAAGTTTATTATGGTCCGTGGCCGATGTCTAGATTTTTTTTCTCCTTTCCTTCAGCAGGGTCACCAAACCTGTACGTAATTCCCTGCAGCACTATGTAAAACTGTGATACTGAACAAATTTTGTTAACTCTTAAAAGCTTCAGTTTTCTAATTATAAATGAGATAATAATGCCACGTTGTAGGATACTGCTGTGACAATTCAATGAGCTAGTAGCCTGGGGTAGGACACACAGTCAATTCTCAAAAAATGGTAGCTAGTACTGTTAATTACTGTTATTATTTTTTTAAAAGATTTTATTTATTTGACAGACAGAAATCACAAGTAGGCAGAGAGGCAGGCAAAGAGAGAGGAGGAAGCAGGCTCCCCGCTGAGCAGAGAGCCCGATGTGGGGCTCAATCCCAGGACGCTCAGATCATGACCTGAGCTGAAGGCAGAGGCTTTAATCCACTGAGCTACCCAGGCCCCCAATTATTGTAATTATTAATATTAATAATTACTATCACGTCTACCACCAAACTTAAGAAACTGCTTTCCTGAAAGATCCCAGAGTGCAAACTACTCCTCGTCCTACTCTCTTACTCACAAATCATCATGGTTGAAAATCTTGCCTCTGGCTTCCCCTGTGTTTAGAGCCCTGCCTCAAGTGATTACAGTAAGAGGGAGTATGCTGTCTTTCAGGAGATGGTGTGGAAATACAGGTCATTAAAACTTTACTACTCCTTTTGATGTAAGAAAAATGTAAACATTTCCTGTAAGGAAATAAAATAGCCATCAGGTCAGTTTTGTTTTAAAAGAACATGCAGGATGTACAGCCGTTTATTAACCCAATCTTCTAGTAAGAGGCATTATGGCTGCTGTCAGCTTTCGTTCTTACAGACCATTCCACTGTGAAGGCTGCTGCATCTGTATCCTGGGTTACAGGGGCAAAAGAGGCTCAGGTACATACATAGAAAGAGAACCACGAAAGTTCCACATCACGGTGCTGCCCCACTGCTTTCCGAAGTGGCTGTTCCAAGGTAGTCCCAACAGCCAGGTAGGAGTTTCCTCTGAGTTGTAAGCTCATCGATATCTACTGGTGTCAGATTGCATCTTGACCCATCCATATCTTGTGGTCTTCATTTGAATTTTCTTCATTATTAACATGGTAAGCATATTTTTTTATTTCCTCTTTTGTGAAATACCTGTTCAGGTGTTTTGCTCATTCTCCCACTAGGTTTTCAATCTTCTTTTACTGACTTGTAGACATTACCTATATGGTCGAGATCTTTCTTCTTCCCCTTCTTTTCCCTTCTTTCTCTTTCTTCTCCTTCTTTTGGTCTTTCCCACTGAATTCCTCAGTTCATTGGAAACTGATTTATCATATGGATTGGGAAGAAATTCAAATCCATAATTCTTCCAGGTAGATAACCACTTGCCTGGTACTACTGACTAAAAAGGTACTTCTAAAACTAAGTGTGGGGGCACCTGGGTGGCTCAGTGGGTTAAACCCTCTGCCTTCAGCTCAGGTCATGGTCCCAGGGTCCTGGGATCGAGCCCCACATCGGGCTCTCTGCTCAGCAGGGAGCCTGCTTCCTCCTCTCTCTCTGCCTGCCTCTCTGCCTACTTGTGATCTCTGTCAAAAAATAAATAAAAATAATAATAAAACTAAGTGTGAAAGAGAAAGAGTAAAATAACAAATACAGGGCAAAATCTGATTAAAAAAAAAAAAAGCAGCTTATCCCTAGATTACCTCCTCTACCCAATGAGTCAGGTGACTGCCACTGAACTTGCACCCAAGAAGACATTGAAATTGGGAGGTTATTCTGAGAGAAAATGAAACAGAAAGTTTCTAGACTGGGAGAAAGTAGACCAAATCAAAGAGACCACTACCAAAGTACAAATAGAGACTACGTTAATTCCCACTGGGGCTTTCAGCCCCTTCCCCCGAAGACTCCGAGGATTCTGGCAGCCAGGGCCCAGCCTTCCAGCTGATGACTAGGATGCTCTTCATGCTCTTTAGCAAAACTAGCCCAAGGCAAACATATTAGAGATTTAAGGAAGTTCAAATTAAATATCTATACAGATGATCTTAGTGTGAAACTCAAAAGTCAAGAAAATTCATTCATGCACTGAGAACTTCTAAAACAGGCTGTCATTCCTTCAATTCTTAATCACAATCTGACCAAACATTACCACTTATCTGCAGCCATGGTTTTGCTTGAATTCTAATTGCTGACATTCATCCATGCTCTTTTCCATTGCTGGATAGTATTCCAGTGTGTGGATATACCACAACTTAGTCATTATTGACGGATGTTGGAGCTGTTTCAATTTATGAATAGTGCTAAGAATATCTTATGCTTGGCACATGTAAACATGTGCCATGTTGGGTAAACACCTGCAAGTGAAATTGCTGGATCACAAAGCATTCTTAGATTCAGTTTAGTAGACTGCAGATGGTCAGTTTTCCAAAGTGATTATTAAGACAACTTACATTCCAACAGGGAGATATAAAGAATTCCAGTTGCTCTACATTTTTGCCAAAACTTACATTAACAGGTTTTTTAATTATAGCCATTCTGGTGGGTATTCTTTGGTACATCATCACAATCAAACTGAATTTTCCTGATGATTAATAAGGCTATGCATCTTTTTCTGTGTTAAATGACCTCTTGGAGATAACTTTTGTAAACTGCCTGTTCAAGTCTTGTATTCATTTTCCTGTTGGGTTATCCCCTTTCAGTTCTTTAGATACTGTAATTAAGAGCCCACTCCTTGCTGTGAAGTGTGTAAACCTGGCGATTCACAGACCTGTACCCCTGGGGATAAAAATACATTATATGTTTATTAAAAAAAAAAAAATTGGAAGGGGAGGCGAACCATAAGAGACTATGGACTCTGAAAAACAACCTGAGGGTTTTGAAGGGTCAGGGGTGGGAGGTTGGGGGAACAGGTGGTGGGTAATGGGGAGGGCACGTTTTGCATGGAGCACTGGGTGTTGTGCAAAAAGAATGAATACTGTTACGCTGAAAAAATAAATAAAATGGAAAAAAAAAAAGAGCCCACTCTTGATTATGTGCATGTCAAATACCTTCCTGTACTTTATGTCTTATTTTGTTATTCTTTTTTTTTTAAGATTTTTATTTATTTGACAGACAGAGATCACAAGTAGGCAGAGAGGCAGGCAGAGAGAGAGGAGGAAGCAGGCTTTCCACTTGAGCAGAGAGCCTGATGTAGGGCTCGATCCTAGGTCCCTGAGATCATGACCTGAGTCGAAGGCAAAGGCTTTAACCCACTGAGCCACCCAGGCGTCCCTATTTTGTTATTCTCTTAATGATGTCTTTTGATGAATGGAAGTTCCCAATTTTAAGGTAATCCAATCTATCAATATTTTCCTTCATGAAGTGCTTTAGTGTCCTGTTAAAAAAATGTTAGTCAACTCCAGGATCACGAAGATATTTTTAGTTGCTACCTACTGGAAGCTTTATTGTTTAAATAACATTTTTATATTTAAACATGCAATCTACCAGAATTGATATTTTATACAGTATAACTTAATACAGTCTCTCTATACTGTATCTAAAGTAATCCAGCACTATTGTAAAAACCACCATTTCCACTGTCATCTCCCATCTCTTCTGCTCCTCTCCATGTTTTCTATCCTGAATTTCTCTCTATCCTGACTCCACCTTACTTCAGTAGATTAATTCTCTATTCAGCTGTGTCTAATCCACTGAACTCCTACTTTCAGTTACTGCATTTTTCACTTCTGGAATCTCCATTTTTGTTTGTTTTTATAGCTCTAGCTCTCTATTGAAATGTCCCATCTGAATATGAATATACTGATCTAGTTATTTTAAGGTCAACATCTGATACATCCATCGTCTGTATCCTTTGTGGATACTGTTACCTTGTTTGTTCATTTGTTTTTGTCATATCATCTTGTGTCCTCATAGGCCTAATTACTTTCTATTGAAAGTTAGATTCTAAACATGAAAACTGGAAAAATATTTTGAAGCCTAGGATTAGACTTCTCCAGACAGGATTTACATTTGCTTCCAGAAGGCAGCTGGGGTATCAATAAGCCTGGATCACTTGAATCCACTCAGAAATTGAGATGTTTCAGAAGAGGGCTTCTTTCCTTGTTCCAGGAAATCCCTTATGTAAGTAACAGGTAGTTTCAGAAACAGAAAACAGAGAATATGGAAATGTGTATCTATTGGAAATCAGGGCATCAAAAGAAATCCTGCCAAAATTCACAGAGTATTAAAAAAAAAAAAAAGCAAATTAACACTTGTCTATAAGGAACTGATTTTTCTTTGGTATTTAAATTATCTGTTACAAAATGTAATAATATGCTACCTAACTACCATATCCTGAAATATATCTTTTTTTTTAAGGCAAAAAATACTCAAATAGTTTCCACACACTAGCACAGACTTTTAACACATAAGAAAATATCCATTACTCTGCTGGGAGAAATAAAAGACTGATGGGATCCATAACAATATCAAACTAACTCTAGAATGACGCTTCATTTCTTTGTGCTCTCTCCCATTATAAGATGTGTTTACACAGGCTATAGTAGGATAGATTGGCTTTACTGACAGGGGAACATTAGCTCCTAAAAGGATTCACATTCTTTGAACAAAATAAAATGTGGGAACATTTGAGTGTAGTGTCCATAAACACTTTACAATTGCTCTACAACAAAGCTGTAAATGATATTTTTTAGCTTTCTACAAAGAGATCAAGTTAAAAAGACCAACAATCTGCACTGTAATCCAAGCAAACCACAAAAAAATAAGATCCACTCCTCTTCCCCTCCCCCATTACCTATAATAGAATTAATTCTGCCTAGGACACATCTGCTTTCCAATCTACTGCCTGGTCCCCCATTTCCTTCCATTTATTCCTGTGAGTCATTCCCACCAATCCGACCACAGTTTTCTTACTACCATCTCCCAAGGAATCTTTATGCTCATTCCACACACATCCACCTTTATGGGTCCCTGATCTGCCTCCTGCTATACCACCATGAGTCTGAAGCCAAACCTGCCATATCCTAAACTTGTTTATATCTCCAGTACTTACATCAGTGCAGTGCCTTTAGTAAAATGAACTCAATGAGTACAAGGATAATGATATTCATTTACTAGCTCGATATTTACAGTGTCCACTATGTGCTAAACATTTTTCTAGATGATAGGGATAGGGCTCATGGAATGCACATTCAAGTGGGAAAAAGACAGATAATTAACAAATACCTACAAAATAGTTTACACAGTGATAAACCCTAAAAGTTAAAGAAGAGTAAGACAATTAGTCACTTGTCAGAGAAGGTGTCTCCGGCAGGATGACATTTAAGCAGAGAGCAGATGGAGTGAAAAAGCGAGCAATGTGGAGGCCAGGGCAAAATTTTCCAGGCAGCTGGGAAGGCACACTCAACAGCCCAAAGCAAGTGTGTGCTCGGTGTGTTCTTGTGTGGCTGGAGCACAGTGACAGAAAAGAGCAGAAAGAAAGGCTCCAGATCTTGTAAGACATTATAGGCCTTGGTAAGAACCTTGAATTTCACTCTCAGTGAGAGGGAACGGTATGATCTGACTTGTGGGATAAAAACAGCTCTGAATACATGAGGAGGACAGATTATACAAACGTAAGAATAAATACCAGTGAAGAGCCAGTGTCATAGTTCGAGTGAGAAATTGTCGTGAGATTCTAGGTATTTTTTTAAGGTATAAATAATTAGACTTGTTATTGATTAGAGATGCAAGATGTGAAAGAGAGAAGCCAAGAATAACTATGGAACTAAACAGCTGGAAAACGGAGCTGCCATTTATTGAGAGAGGTACAGACCAATAGAATAGCAAGTCTGGGGTAGAAAATCCAGTATTAGACAAGTAAGTGTGGATATCATGTTGCCAGCTGACATGCGAGTCTGAGTTCAGAGGTTAAGGTCTAGGCTGATGATACTATTCTCACAATGATCTGACAATGATCCACACGCAGATGGTAGGTAAGGCCATTAAACTAAAAGAGGTCTCCTGGGAAGGGCATGTCCAAGGGCTGAGCTATGGGACTACTACTGAGATGGGATCATCAGGAAGGACCAGCAAAGGAAACTGAGCAAGAACTGACTAGTGAAGGATAAAGAAAACCATAAAAATTATTCTGGATGCCAGGCCACCCTGAAAGTACTTCAGAAGTACAGAAGACAGCGGACTTCCAGTTTCTGGTAAAGGCAAGTTAGTTATTCAGACAAACCTCTTCACTATAAAAAAAAAAAAAAAAAGAAAGAAACATGCTGAATATATACCCATTTAATAATCATATCAAATTATGTAGAGCACAAATAAGCATGGGAAAAATGCCTAAGTAATTGTCTACTGTTATGCAGGAAGAGCGGGGTTCATATAGGACTTTCAGGGACAACATCATACTTGGGTGCCAAAAGTGTTGTCTCTGAAACAATTCAAATGGAAGAGATGATGATACTCCCTGGAATACCGTGTCAGATGTTTCAAAAGAAACTCAAGGAGCTGATGTCAACCAAGCTGTGGTAACACCTCAATAAAACAGCTGAAGAAGATGCCTGTGGAGTGTTGAAATGAATCCATCTTTTGAAATGCAAGAATGGAAAAAATTTCTAAACCAGTATATTCTTTTATGTAATTTTAAGTACGTACATGTAACCAACATAATGGGTTTAAAATTTAGAGTTACAGGTAGATATGTTTATTTCATCAAATTCCTAAAAAAAAAAAAAAAATATATATATATATATATATATATATATATATATATATATTCACCATGGTTCCAACAAGCCTTTTTGAACCTATCACTGAAAAACTGGGTGTTTGTGTTATAATCAAAATCACTTTGAATTCAACTAACTCCACAATGTTTTCATCAGATTATTCTAGCTTTTGTATGGAAAATAAATCATGGGGGTCAGGGAGGGATGCAAGATTAGAAACAGAGGAACCAGTTAGCAGGCTAGTGTCATAGCCAAGGAGAGATGCTGTTGGCCTGGACTAAGAGTAGGAAAGGTCTGGATGGAAAGTAGATAAATGGAGAGGTAAGCATCTTTTAGAGGAAGAGTCAATATGATTTGCTGGTGAAATGGACTAAGTGATGAGAACAACAACAAAAACATGAGTTACTCAGAGGTTTGGGATCAAATAACTAGATAAAGAATACTACCTAGCATGTTAAATGTTATTAGAGATGGTGGAGTCTGGGAGTGGAGATGGAGGAGGAAAGCAGATCTGGTTGGTACAGGTTAATTTGGAGATTCCTCTTAGGCATGCCGTTGAACATTGAACACATGGCGATCATAGAAGCCTAGAGTGGTAAGAGGTCATTTCAGTGCCTACCAGCAGATAAAAGGTTTTGAAGCCATTGGAGTAGATGAAATCACCTCAGAATGATAGGGAAACGAGGAGGACCTGAGATGAAACAGAAGAGGGATAACCAGCTAAGAGAGCCTGAGGTGGAAAGAAAGCAAGGACTGTCCACCAAGTCCAACTGTGAACTCTCTAACTACAAAGGAAGATTCTGGGTCCAGTTGGCAAGTTGAACCCAAGCATTTTACCTCCCATTTTTGCATCTTCCCACAGGAAATCTACCTCAGCCCTACAACCAGGAAACTGTACCATTCACAGCCAGAACCTTAAAAGAATTTCCTAGAGATGATGGTGCAGATGTAAGTGCACCGAGGGAGGGCCCAAGTGCCCAGGATGGAAAACCTGGCTGAGAAGTGAGGAGAACCCCAGCAGCACGCAAAGCTCTAAATGGCAGGGAAACAAGACAGGTTTATAGATGTAGGGCCTGATAAGGGGAGGGAAGTTTCTCAACCCTATGAACTCTCTCTTTTTTTTTTTTAAGATTTTATTCGTTTGAGAGAGCGCAAGCTCACCGAGTGGGGGGAGGGGCAGAGGGAGAAGCAGACTCCCCATTGAGCAGGGAGTCCAATGTGGGACTTGATCCCAGGACCCTGGGATCATGACCCAAGCCCAAGGCAGACGTTTAACCAACTGAGTCACCCAGGTGCTCCCTCCACGAACAACTCTTTTTTTTTTTTTTTTTTTTTTTTTTTTTTTTTTTTCCACGAACAACTCTTAAAGGAACTGCATACCAGCAAGCTTGGCACAAAGGCCGTGCTAACTAAAAGGAGGAGCACAGAGGGATTACAGGAAGGAAACTGATTATCATTTTTTTTCCATCAAGGTAAGTATACTCTTTCATCCCCATCACCTACTTCCTACATTTCCCCCACCCCCTCTCCTCTAATAACCATCAGTTTGTTCTCTATAGCTAGGAGTCTGTTTCTTGGTTTGTCTCTTTTTTTAAATTTGCTCCTTTGTTTCGCTTCTTAAATTCCATATGAGTGAGATCATATGGTATTTGTCTTTCTCTGGCTGACTTACTTGGCTCAACATTATACTTTCTAACTCCAACAACACTATTGCAAATGGAAGGATTTCATTCTTTTTATGGCTGAATAATATTCCATTATATAATATACACCACATCTTTATCTATCTTATCCTGATGGACACTTGGGCTGCTTCCATAGCTGGGCTATTGTAAATAATGCTGCAATAAACATGGCAGGAACAAGTATCCATCTGAACTAGTGTTTCTGTATTTGGGGGGGTAAACACCCCGTAGTGTGATTATTAGATCATAAGGTAGTTCTATTTTTAATTTTTTGAGGAACCTTCATACCGTTTCCCACAGTGGCTGCATCAGTTTGCATTCCCACCAACAGTGCATGAGTGCTCCTTTATTCTGCACATCCTCACCAATACCTGTTGTTTCTTGTGTTTTAGATTTTAGCTCTTCTAACAGGAATGAGGTGACAGCTCATTGTAGTTTGTTGTTGTTGTTGTTGTTCATTGTAGTTTTGATTTGCTTTTCCCTGATGATCAGTGATGGTGAGCATCTTTTCATTTGTCTGTTGGTCATTTGGATGTCTTCTTTGGAAAAATGTCCGTTCTTGTCTTCTGCCCATTTTTAATCAGACTATTTGCTTTTTTTTTTAAAGATTTTATTTATTTATTTGACAGAGAGAGATCACAAGCAGATAGAGAGGCAGGCAGAGAGAGTGAGAGGGAAGCAGGCTCCCTGCTGAGCAGAGAGCCCGATGCGGGACTCGATCCCAGGACCCTGAGATCATGACCTGAGCCGAAGGCAGCAGCTTAACCCACTGAGCCACCCAGGCGCCCCAGACTATTTGCTTTTTTGTATTGAGTTGTATCAGTCCCTTATATATTTTGGATATTGTTTATCAGATATGTCCTATGAACAATTCTTTTTTTTTTAATATTTTATTTATATGACAGAGAGAAATCACAACCAGGCAGAGAGGCAGGGAGAGAGAGAGGAGGAAGCAGGCTCCCCGTGGAGCAGAGAGCCCCACACGGGGCTCGATCCCAGGACCCCAGGATCATGACCTGAGCTGAAGGCAGAGGCTTTAACCCACTGAGCCACCCAGGTGCCCCAACCTATGAACAATTCTTAAAGGAACCACAAACCAGCAAACCTGGCACAAAGGCCACGCTAACTAAAAGAGGAAGCACAAAAGAACTGCAGGAAGGAAAATTTTTAAAGCAAAGGAATGACTCGATAAAAAAAAAAAAGTGGCATGTTAAGGAATATTAATCTAGTAGTGGCAGGAAGGATCAGAAAGGGAGTAAGCCACACAGGCAATTAGCAATTACATGTGAACAGGTGGAGGAGAAACAGAAAGGAGCTCAAGAACAGAACAGACTGCCTGGAAATGGTGTGACTAGGAGACAAGATTTTCATATTATTGAGAGAATGGCACTGTACCCTGTGGGAAGGCAATTAGATAGGTTTTTAGAATGGCAAAGCCACACATCTTGCTTTAATTTAATCCATGCCCTTCCTGAAGATGCCTTCACCTCTGCCCCCCATTTGAACCCACCAGCCCCAGGACATCTCCACTCCCTTCAAGTTCTACTGAGCTCGCTGTGCCCGTGGATGGCACTGTTCCACTGTCTGTGTCTACTGCAGATATTCCCACACTACTGCAGTACCGTGCAACCTGGGGATAGCCATCCCACTTGGATTCATCCTAGACAACTTCACAATCAGTTCCTTGCTGTGGCCATATACTATTTCTAGAGAACCTAAACACCAGATTTTTCTTTGCTGCGCTACACACTAAGCCCACTTTTATCTATCTACTGCACATTCTTTAACTCATAACTGGCTTTTCCCCCATACAGCAAAAAGTTGTACTTTAAATAGATGCATTTTTCTTCTCTTCCATCACCTTGTCAGAATCCTCGGCAAATTAATCATCCAATTTAAAACTTCTGTTTGTAATTAAAGCTACTGTCTCTCAACTTAGGGAAGTCAGGTGATAAGTGGAGTTTTGGCCCCAATTCAAATTGCATTCACTGAGCATATCTACAAACCTAGTCAGTGATTATTTCTTCAGTTCCTAAATTTATAACTGGAACAGGCATACTTAGCAACTAGCAGAATCCACCCACTGGCTATCTGATCTGTGCAGTGAGGCCTATTAAGATCAGAAGGGATAAATGGCAGTGTCTGGCATGTCCCCTAACAAGATAGTAACCCACACCAGTGGAAAACCAAATTATTTGCCAATAGCAAAAAATTGAAAAAATGTCCCCATTTAAACTAACTTAGCCAGTGCAGAATCTTAGAAATGACTATGCTAGATCTTGAATGACTGTAAGCAATCCAAAATAGGAACAGGCTGTGACTCCAGCTGCAGCTGGAGCTGATTTAAGATTCAGGATCCCTCCTGAAGCAAATCAACACCACCCTGGAATTGTAGTCACTACTGACCTGATGAAGGCCTTTTACTGTTACCAGTTTAGAAGAACCACCAGCATGAGTTTGCTTTTACTCATCAGAGTAAACAGTCAATGTTCATTGCCTTGTCTTTGAGTCACGCCATGATCCTGCTCTCAGCCATAAAACAGTTGCAAAGATCTAGATCATCTTGATGTCTATCCAACATCACACTTGCATGCTACTTTGTTGGCATTAAGCTGATTGGACTTGAGGAACAGTAAGCAGCGGGTACTTCAGTTGGTTAGGAAGACATAGGAGAGACAGATAAATCCCATAAAAATCCATGGGCCTAACAGTCCTCAGTGAACTTTCTGGGGCTCACTGGTCTAGAGTATGTTGGGGCATCCCTCCGGGTCCAAAACAAATTATTGCATCTTCTACCAACTACGACCCAAAGAGTGGGCTCTTGTGAACTTAGGAAGCAATATGTACCACCTTTGAATGTGTTCTCCTTAACTCATTTTCTGCTAGTTTCGAACAGAGGTGGTGTGAATGAAGGCTCTGCTACTCTTCCAGCCTGCAGTGTGAGCTGCTCTGCCACTCAGGCCCCATGACCCAGTGGAGCTGCTGATACTCTGAGTGTCGGTAGTGAACAGTGTTGATAGAGCAAGTCCCAGGGAATCACCAAGAAGTGAATCACAACACAGATCTCTAGGGTTGCTATATTCTGAAGGATTGTATTCCCCCTAAAATTCACAGTTTGGACTCCTAACACCCAATGTGATGGTGTTAGGAAGCAACTAGGTCACCCCTGAGAGGTAATTAGGTCATGAAGGGAGATGACTCATGAATGGAATCCGTGCCCTTATAAAAGAGATCCCACAGAGCTCCCTAGTTCCTTCCTCCATGTGAGGACACAAGGAGAAGTCTACGACTGGGTGAGGGCCTTCCTCCAACCATGCTGGCACCCCAATGTTACACTTCCACCCTCTGGAACCGTGTTTTTGTCGTTTATAAGCTAGCCAGTCTCTGGCAATTTGTTGTAGCTGCCCCAAGAGACCCGGGGGTTTTAGAGCACAGCCACATACTCATCTGCAGATAACAATCCTTTGTAGCAACAGTTCCTGATGCAGAACAGATGCATGCCTATGAACATCAAATGATCACATCATCTGAGTTACCTTCCATTGCCTGTAACATTAACCTGACACAGCAAGCCACTAGCCTGGGCATGCAGAGCAGTAACCCACCAGGGAAACTAATCAGGAGAAGAAACAGAGCTGGAACAGGTCCAGAATGTACTAGTAAGTTGCTAAGTAGGTGGCTGAGATTCCTCTGACACACACTCTATGGCATTGCTCCCCCCACCCTTTGATCCTGATCGAGAATTACTTACGACCACTTGACTGAAGAGGAAAACCACTGAGCCTGCTTGCTGAATGGCGAGGTACAATTTGCTGGCACCAAATCGAAGTACACTGCTGCCTGCAGTCTAAAAACCAAATCACAAGAGTTCCAGGAAAGGAAATCCTCCCAGGTGGCAGAGCTTCAAATACATTTTGCTGTAGCCTGTGTTTAAATGAAGATACAGCTACAAGTGGAGATGCATGCTGATTCCTAGGCACTGGCTAACAGCTTAGGAGGGTGGTCAGGAACTTAGAAAGAATAAGATATGATGACTGATGACAAGAAGTGCTGGGAAAGCGGTATGTAGGCAGACATCTCTGAACGGGCACAAAGCGTGAAGACATTTCTGTACCATGTGGATGACCTTTGGTGGGCATCCCCGTCAGAGGAGGCTCTCAATTACTGGACGACATCTTCTGCAACATCAGTCACAACTCCCTCCAGCCACTCTGGGATTTGCTCAATGGGCCCACATGCAAAGTGGCCCAGGCAGCAACAATGGAGGCTATGCATGGGCTCAGCAAAAGGAATGCTCCTCATCAACCATGACCTGGATATTGCCACTTCAACCAACAGGAGAAGCCAATGCTGAGCGCCCCATGTGGCCCCATTTCCTGGGGAGACCTGCCAGTCATCTGGCAACAAGTACAAGTTTACTGTCAGGCAGTAAACGCCCCTTAGTGTAACAAGTCACATATCCTGGAT
Source organism: Meles meles (assembly GCF_922984935.1). Lineage (NCBI taxonomy): Eukaryota > Metazoa > Chordata > Mammalia > Carnivora > Mustelidae > Meles > Meles meles. The sequence goes on along the minus strand of NC_060069.1, from coordinate 28,410,774 downwards.
ACAGCTTTGCTTTCCCTGCCTCTAAGCGTCTGCCTGTGCCACTAGACTTAAGACTTAAGACTTAAGACTTAAGACTTAAGAAATGCCTTATTTATCATCATCATAATCAATATAATAGTATATCTGACCCAGGATCTTATTAACAGTAAAAGAAGTGTGGTAATGTGCTCAAAGCCCATGAAATTCACTTATCTTAGCAAGCACCCTTTTTCCCATGAGCACCTGGCTTGACTGGAAGGAGGAATGACCTACCTACTGACAACTCAGTCATGGTGCCAACTGGGAAGGACACTGAAAAATTGTGCTCTGTTTTACAGCATTCACAGGGTTTTTACTTCTGGTCTCAGACCCCGAGGCTCTGCTAGATTGGGTCCAAGGAAGAAAAGCTGCCACCAGAGGACACAACAGCAATTCCATTTTAGGGAGTGAGGGTTACGCTACTGTGTTAGAGTGAGTGGTCATGATAATACTGTGGACAGGGGCAACTAGAACCAGGGGATTGTGTAAATAGCCTCTAGGTACTTCCATAACGGTTAAAGTTAATGAAAATCTCGGCAAGCAAGTAAAGGAAGACACACTGAGGGAGGATTCATTCCCATCTTTCAGGTCCTTGACACTCTCAGAAAAGTACAAACCTGTGATTCAAATTTACTTAGAGCAGAGGGATTCCTGATACACATTTTTAAATGCCCTCAAAAAGGTAGCTTCACCTACTGGTTAAAAGTTGTCCTTTAATCTGTACTTTCAGGGGCACCTGGGTAGCTCAGTGGGTTAAGCCTCTGTCTTCGGCTCAGGTCATGATCTCAGGGTCCTGGGATCGAGCCCCACATCAGGCTCTCTGCTCGGCAGGAAGCCTGCTTCCTCCTCTCTCTCTACCTGCCTCTCTGCCTACTTGTGATCTCTCTGTCAAATAAATAAATAAATTCTTAAAAAATAATAATAAAAACAAATTTTTAATCTGTACTTTCAATGTAAGATAGTGGCAGTTTTTTCCTTAATATATTATGATGGGTAGAAATAGTATTTGGTTATAATTTTAATTTGCATTTCAATTGCTGGAGGTTAAGTATCTGTTCATATCTTTATGAATCTCTTTATAGAATACAGGTTAACTCTTTGTTAAATATGATGCAAAATTTTATGAATTTTGTTAACATGAAATTTTATTTATAATTTGCTTGGTATATAAAAGTTTCTAATCTATATCCTACAACCCAGCAATTACACTACCAAGTATTTACCCCAAAGAGACAAATGTAGTGATCAGAAGGGACACCTACACCCCAATGTTTATAGCAGCAATGCCCACAATAGCCAAACTATGGAAAGAGCCCAGATGTCTATCAACAGATGAATGGATAAAGAAGATGTGGTGTGTATGTATGTTTGTATATACATACCTACATACATACATACACACACACACACACATGATGGAATATTACTCAGCCGTCAAAAAAATGAAATCTTGCCATTTGCAATGACACGGATGGAACTACAGGGTATTATTCTAAGTGAAATAAGTTAATCAGAGAAAGACATTATCATATGATCTCACTGATACATGGAATTTAAGAAACAAAACAGAGCATCGTAGGGGAAGAGAGAAAAAAATAAAACAAGATGAAACCGGAGAGGGTGACAAACCATCAGAAACTCTTAATCAAAGGAACAAACTGAGGGTTGCTGAAGGAAAGGGGGGTGGGAGGGATGGGGTGGCTGGGGGATGGACATCAAGGAGGGCATACGATGTAGTAAGCATTGGGCATTACATAAGATGGATGAATCAATGACCTCTACCTCTGAAACCAATAATGCATTATGTTAATTAAATGAATTTAAATTTTTAAAATAAATTAAAAAAGTGTTTCTAATCTATATATAGCCAAACCATCAGTATTTCCTTTTATGGTTTCTTTCATTGCTTTTCTACTCGAAAACTTTGGCTATATATATTTAAACATATCCTCTCCCAGCTGTTTATGGTTCCTTTTTTTTTTTTTCATTTTTTTTAATTTATTTTTTCAGCGTAACAGTATTCATTGTTTTTGCACAACACCCAGTGCTCCATGCAAAACGTGCCCTCCCTATTACCCACCACCTGTTCCCCCAACCTCCCACCCCTGACCCTTCAAAACCCTCAGGTTGTTTTTCAGAGTCCTTTTTGATACATAATTCTTTAATCCATCTGGAATTGGCTTTTATATGGTGTAACCTGAGAAAAATTTTTCCCACACAGTTAACCAATTATACAGAATAAATGTTTCTTTAAAAAAAAAATCCTCCAAGGGGCGCCTGGGTGGCTCAGTTGGTTAAGCGACTGCCTTCAGCTCAGGTCATGATCCCAGAGTCCTGGGATCGAGTCCCACGTCGGGCTCCCTGCTCCTTGGAGAATCTGCTTCTCCCTCTGACTTTCTCCCCTCTCATGCTCTCTCTCTCAAATAAATAAATAAAATCTTTAAAAAAAATCCTCCAAGATCAAAGTAGACTTTTACTGTATTTCACTAATTACCATATTAATAGTAATGCTATGGGGAAGGGGGAGAAAAAAAAAACCTTGAAGAAAACGTGATCCCTCAGGAGTCACTGAAATTCCAGGCTCACAGAGCAAATCTATACAATGAGCTTACGAAACTATCCATCCTCTGAAAGGGTTATCACTTCTAGAGACAACTAAGACCCTATTTTATCACCTGTCATATTCAATATGAGTATGAAACCCTTTGGAAAAATAGGTGGACATTTTGGGGCCATCATGTAATTTTTATCTGATCCTGACAGCTCAATTTCACTGCCTGTCATGCAAGATAGATTTGAAAGCTGACATCATAGAAAATGTGTTAATATTTAATCCATAAAAGGCCAATGGTGATGACAGTAAGCAGGAAAAAATATCTACATAATGTAGCAAAGGTTATCGTGGGCTCTCAATGTGAGGTTTCAAGTTCTCAGGCAGATGGACAGCATCGTGGTTAGTTTAGAATTCTACCTACTAGTGGAGAGTTCCAGGAGACAGGTAAGGAAGGATAAACAATCTTGCATACAAACCCATCACAGAGAGTTTTAATCTCTTTCTAACCTGATTTCTGCCTTCTTTTTGCATACTTTTATATTCAACCTTACATTTTATAGACACCCTAATATAATACCTGGGCTGCAAAGCACAAAGCAACAAGTACCAACATTTTCCATAGTCTGGACGGGCTACCTCTGTGTTTCTGACAGTAACACATTCATAAATTTAATCTATAAACTTGAAAAAAAATTTGAGCTTTGACTGCCTTAAGGATTCCCTTAATCTTTAAAATCAGCTAGTGTTTATTGCTAACATTTTTTTCTTCATTATATTTTAATTACAGGAGTGAAACATTCTTATTATAACAAGGCTAAAATAAAAATGAATAAAAATAACAATCTTCTGGGGCGCCTGGGTGGCTCAGTGGGTTAAAGCCTCTGCCTTCGCTCAGGTCATGATCCCAGCGTCCTGAGATCAAGCCCCGCATAGGGGTCTCTGCTCAGGAGGGAGCCTGCTTCCTCCTCTCTCTCTCTGACTGCCTCTCTGCCTACTTGTAATTTCTGTCTTTCAAATAAATAAATAAAATCTTAAAAAAAAAAATTCTCCTGAATAAAAATAACAATTTCCCTATCCCATCCTCCTCTGATAATACCAAGTTGGTATTACCCTTCACTAGCTCTTTTTTTAATAAATTTTTATACAGATAGAAGAGTTTTTCCCATTTTTGTTTTATAAAAATAACTTCATTATACGTGGCTCTGTCCTTTCATTTTGCCACTTGTCTATATATAATGAACATACCTCCAAGTTAATGAATCACTTATATGATAGTTTTACCATTATTTTAATATCAATGTATAGTATGGACAGTATTTCCAGATAGTAACCACTAGAAACAATGCTACTACAACATTGGACACCCTCAGGGATACACCCTGAATAATTCATGCTTCTATTTCTAACACCAAATGCAGATCTGTTAGAATGAAAGTGATGTGTATTGTTAAGTCATAGATGCTTTTAAATTACTTTCCAAAAGGTTGCACCAATTTGTATTTCCAGGGGCATCACATAAAAGTGACTTTGGATTTCCAATTATGCCAAGATGGAATTATGCTCCATTCCTCCCAGATCTTCCCTCTTACAGCTAAACAAGCCTGGACATAATATAAAGAACAAGCATAAGGTGACTCTATAATATGCCAAAAAGGCGAGCTGCATAGAGAATAAAGGACTTAAGGAACAACACAGCCGCGAGTCTCCTCAGTTTCCTTAATGCGGCTCACATATTCAGAAAAGGATGTAGCAGAACTTGCGGACCCACAACTATCCCCCCAAAAAGAAAAGACTTGCTTCCCTTAGCCAAAGCACCAGTAAAAAGATAGCCTAAGGGGAAACTTTTGTAAGACTACCTGCCCTACTTTGGCAAAACACCAATAGAAAACTGCATACAGCCTCTCCTTCCTTTACAGTTCAGTGGAGGCAGGCAATGAGCCACCCCAAACAGCAGGTAGCCCACTCCCACTCCCCAGCGGGGAGGTGTGGACAGGCCATCAAGAAGCTAATCTTCCATCCTCTGCCCGGTGGGAGCAGGCAGCAACGATCTGATCCCACCACCTCCTCACCCCAGGAACAGTATCCAGTGAGCTGAGCAGGCAACTGATCCTCCACTCCCTCCCCAACTAAAGCAAGGCCCTCTCCAGTTTCCCAGAGAGCTGGATGCAGCATATCTGAGCCAGAAGCTCTTCTTCCATTCCCCGGCCAGCAGAAGCAAGCAGCAATGTGATTCCCCCATCAGGTTAATGTTAGTGGGGTCCAGTAATGAGCGGAACCTCCATTTCTTAACAAGCAACACAATTTAATGACACAAAGTTAAGGTGAAGACACAGTGTCTCCTAAGATAATAGGCAAAATGTCCAAGATCCAATCAAAAATCATTAATGGTAGCAAGAACCAGGAATATCACAACTGGAATCAAAAAGACAATCAACAGATCCTAACACCAATATGAATCAGGGCTAGAATGATCTCATGAGAATTTTAAAACCACCATAACAAAAATGTTTCAAATTCTCTTAAAACCAATGAAAGAACTGAAAATTTCAGAGAAAATGTTATAAAAAATATAAAATAGAGAACTGAAAAATACAATAACCAATATAAAAAACTCACTGGATGGGCTCAATAATAGAATGCAAGTGGGAAAGAACATAACCAGTTAATTAAGAGCAGATTAATTTTATTTACAAAATCTGAAAAACTGGATTAAAAAAAAATACTTAAAAAGCAGTGGGCCGGGCGCCTGGGTGGCTCAGTGGGTTAGGCCGCTGCCTTCGGCTCAGGTCATGATCTCAGGATCCTGGGATCGCGTCCCACATCGGGCTCTCTGCTCAGCGGAGAGCCTGCTTCCCTTCCTCTCTCTCTGCCTGCCTCTCTTGTGATTTCTCTCTGTCAAATAAATAAAAATAAATAAAATCTTTAAAAAAAAAAAAAAGCAGTGGGCCTTCCTGAGGGCTCACTCAGCTAGGCATCCAACTCTTGATTTCAGCTCAGGTCATGATCTCAGGGTGTGAGATCGAGCCCCACATTAGATGTGGAGCCTGTGTAAGGTTCTCTATTTTCCCTACCACCCCCACTCTAAAGGAAGAAAAAAAAAAAAGCAGAGTCTCATGACCTGTAGAATAATCACAAAATACTTTACACAGGGATACCTCATTTTATTGAGCTTTGCAGATACTGCATTTCTAATAAACTGAAGGTTTGTCAACTCTACATGAACCAAGTCTATCGTGCCATTTTTCCAACAGCATTTGCTCATTTATGTCTCTGTCACATTTTGGTAATTCTTGCAACATTTCATATTTTTCATATTATTTATTATATTGGAGTTATATTGGATTATTATATTGCAATCTCAAGATAAAACTTTAATAGATGAGTAGTTGCTTCTCATGGATGAGCAAACAAAGCAATTTCTTGAGAGGGAATTTACTTCTGGTAAAAATGCTGTGAAGATTGTTGAAATGACAACAAAGCATTTAGAATATTACATAAACTTAGTTGATAAAGTAACAGCAGGGTTTGAGAAAACTGACTCCAATTTTGAAAGAAGTTCTACTTGGGTAAAATGCAATCAAACAAAATCACATGCTACAGAGAAATCATTCATGAAAGGAAGAGTCAATTAGTGAGGCAAACTTCACTGTTGGATTATTTTAGAAATTGCTACAGCCACCTCAACCTACAGCAACTACCACCCTGATCAGTCAGTGGCCATCAACATCAAGGTAAGACCCTCCATAAGCAAAAAAAAAAAAAAAAATTGTAGCTCACTGAAAGTTCAGATGATGGTTGACTTTTTTTTTTTTGCAATAAGGTATTTTTTAATTAAGGTATGTACATTTTTTAGACATAAAGCTACTTCACACTTAATAGACAATATAGTTTTTTTTATTTAATTTATTTTTTTTTCAGCGTAACAGTATTCAATGTTTTTGCGACAATATAGTTTAAACATAACTTTAATATGCACTGGGAAATTTTAAAAATTCATTTGACTCACTTTATTGGAATATTCACTTTACTGTGGTAGTCTGGAACTGAACCTGCAATATCTTTAAGGTATGCCTATATTTTTATCCTCAGAGTCCCAAGAAGAAAAGGAAAGGAAGAATGGAACAGAACAAGAATTTGAAGAAATAATGGCTGGAAAATACCCACATTTACCAAAAGAAATAAATCTACGTATTTAAGGAGCTGAGCAAACTCAAAATAGAAGAAACTTAAAGAAACTCATGCCACAGATAAATTACAATTAAGTTTCTAAATCCTAAAAGACAAAGAACCAGAGAGAAATAAAACAACCAGAGAGGAATAGCCCATCGCTTATAAAGAACATCAACTATAATACCAAATTTTTTCATATAAAACTATGAGGACCAGAAGAAAGTCCTATTTTGGAGGACTTACAAAAAAAAACTGTCAACCAAAGTTTTAACTGCAGAGAAATACGCTCTGGGAATGCAAGAGAAATAAAGATTTCTCAGAAAAAGGAAAAGTAATAGTTCCTTTACAACAAAGCTTTCTTTAAAGAAAGGCTTGAGATAGCTCTTTAAACATAAAGGAAACTATAACATCAGATTAAGAATATCAAAAAAGTAGGGGGAGGAGTCAAGATGGCAGAGAAGTAGCAGCCTGAGACTATATCAGGTAGCAGGAGATCAGCTCGATAGCTTATCTAAACATTACAAACACCTACAAATCCAACGGGAGAGCGAAGAGAAGAAGAACAGCAACTCTAGAAACAGAAAATCAACCACTTTCTGAAAGGTAGGACTGGCGGAGAAGTGAATCTAAAACGACGGGAAGATAGACCGCGGGGGGAGGGGCCGGCTCCCGGCAAGCGGCGGAGCAACGGAGCACAAAATCAGGACTTTTCAAAGTCTGTTCCACTGAGGGACATTGCTCCAGGAGCTAAACCGGGGTGAAGCCCACGCGGGGCCAGCGTGGCCCCAGGCCCCGCAGGGTCACAGAAGGATCGGGGGTGTCGGAGTGTCGGAGAGCTCGCAGGTATTAGAACGGAGAAGCCGGCTGCAGAGACAGAGCCGAGGACTGAACTCTCAGCTCGGGGTTACCTTGAACTGGTCGCGGGCTGGGTGAGCTCGGAGCGCGGCTAGAGGCTGGGGATATAGGAGTGATTGGGTGCTGTCCTCTGGGGGCGCACTGAGGAGTGGGGCCCCAGGCTCTCGGCTCCTCCGGGCCAGAGACTGGGAGGCCGCCATTTTCATTCCCGTCCTCCGGAACTCTATGGAAAGCGTTCAGGGAACAGAAGCTCCCAAAAGCGAACCCGAGCCGATTACTTAGTCCGGCCGCCGGTAAGGGCGGTGCAATCCCGCCTCGGGCAAAGACACTTGAGAGTCACTACAACAGGCCCCTCCCCCAGAAGATCAACAAAATATCCAGCCAGGACGAAGTTCATCTATCAAGGAGAAAGCAGATTCAATTCCTAAGACAGCAGAGCAATTCCAGAGGAGGAGAAAGCAAAGCACGGAACTCATGGCTTTCTCCCCATGATTCTTTAGTCTTGCGGCTACTTCAATTTTTTTTTCTTTTTTCAATTTTTTTTTCTTTTTTCAATTTTTTTTTCTTTTTTCTTTTTTCTTCTTCTGCTAAATTTTTTAAAACTTTTACCCTTTTTTTAACGTTTTTTGACTAGTTCATCTAAATATATATATTTTTTCTTTTTTATATTTTTTTATTTGTTTTATTTTTAAAATTTTTTTTTCTTTTTTTTTCAGAACCTGTATTTATCCCCTTTCTCCCCCCCACAATTTGGGGTCTCTTCTGATTTGGTTACAGCGCATTTTTCTGGGGTCTTTGCCACCCTTTTAGTAGTTTATTTGCTCCTTCATATCCTCTTATCTGGACAAAATGACAAGGCGGAAAAAACCACCACAAACAAAAGAACAAGAGACAGTACCGAAAGCTAGGGACCTAATCAACACAACATGGGTAATATGTCAGATCAAGAGTTCAGAATGACGATTCTGAACGTTCTAGCCGGGCTCGAAAAAGGCATGGAAGATATTAGAGAAACCCTCTCTGGAGATATTAAAGCCCTTTCTGGAGAAATTAAAGAACTAAAATCTAACCAAGTTGAAATCAAAAAAGCTATTAATGAGGTGCAATCAAAAATGGAGGCTCTCACTGCTAGGATAAATGAGGCAGAAGAAAGAATTAGTGATATAGAAGACCAAATGACAGAGAATAAGGAAGCCGAGCAAAAGAGGGACAAACAGCTACTGGACCATGAGGGGAGAATTCGAGAGATAAGTGACACCATAAGACGAAACAACATTAGAATAATTGGGATTCCAGAAGAAGAAGAAACAGAGAGGGGAGCAGAAGGTCTATTGGAGAGAGTCATTGGAGAGAATTTCCCTAATATGGCAAAGGGAACAAGCATCAAAATCCAGGAGATGCAGAGAACCCCCCTCAAAGTCAACAAGAATAGGTCCACACCCCCTCACCTAATAGTAAAATTGACAAGTCTTAGTGACAAAGAGAAAATCCTGAAAGCAGCCCGAGAAAAGAAGTCTGTAACATACAATGGTAAAAATATTAGATTGGCGGCAGACTTATCCACAGAGACCTGGCAGGCCAGAAAGAGCTGGCATGATATATTCAGAGCACTCAACGAGAAAAACATGCAGCCAAGAATACTCTATCCAGCTAGGCTATCATTGAAAATAGAAGGAGAGATCAAAAGCTTCCAGGACAAACAAAAACTGAAAGAATTTGCAAACACCAAACCAGCTCTACAGGAAAGACTAAAAGGGTCCTCTAAGCAAAGAGAGAGCCTAAAAGTAGTAGATCAGAAAGGTACAGAGACAATATACAGTAACAGTCACCTTACAGACTAATAATGGCACTAAATTCATATCTCTCAATAGTTACCCTGAATGTTAATGGGCTAAATGCCCCAATCAAAAGACACAGGGTATCAGAATGGATAAAAAAACAAAACCCATCAGTATGTTGCCTACAAGAAACTCATTTTAGACGCGAAGACACCTCCAGATTTAAAGTGAGGGGGTGGAAAACAATTTACCATGCTAATGGGCATCAGAAGAAAGCTGGGGTGGCAATCCTTATATCAGATCAATTAGATTTTAAGCCAAAGACTATAATAAGAGATGAGGAAGGACACTATATCCTACTCAAAGGGTCTGTCCAACAAGAAGATCTAACAATTTTAAATATCTATGCCCCTAACGTGGGATCAGCCAACTATATAAACCAATTAATAACAAAATTAAAGAAACACATCAATAATAATACAATAATAGTAGGGGACTTGAACACTCCCCTCACTGAAATGGACAGATCATCCAAGCAAAAGATCAACAAGGAAATAAAGGCCGTAAATGACACACTGGACCAGATGGACATCACAGATCTATTCAGAACATTTCATCCCAAAGCAACAGAATACACATTCTTCTCTAGTGCACATGGAACATTCTCCAGAATAGATCACATCCTGGGTCACAAATCAGGTCTCAACCAGTATCAAAAGATTAGGATTATTCCCTGCATATTTTCAGACCACAATGCTCTGAAGCTAGAACTCAATCACAAGAAGAAAGCTGGAAAGAACCCAAATACATGGAGACTAAACAGCATCCTTCTAAAGAATGAAAGGGTTAACAAGGAAATTAAAGAAGAATTGAAAAAATTCATGGAAACAAATGATAATGAAAACACAACAGTTCAAAATCTGTGGGACACAGCAAAGGCAGTCCTGAGAGGAAAATATATAGCAGTACAAGCCTTTCTCAAGAAACAAGAAAGGTCTCAAGTACACAACCTAACCCTACGCGTAAAGGAGCTGGAGAAAGAACAAGAAAGAAACCCTAAACCCAGCAGGAGAAGAGAAATAATAAAGATCAGAGCAGAAATCAACGAAATAGAAACCAAAAAAACAATAGAAAAAATCAATGAAACTAGGAGCTGGTTCTTTGAAAGAATCAATAAGATTGATAAACCCCTGGCCAGACTCATCAAAAAGAAAAGAGAAAGGACCCAAATCAATAAAATCATGAATGAAAGAGGAGAGATCACAACTAACACCAAAGAAATACAGACAATTATAAGAACATACTATGAGCAACTCTACGCCAACAAATTGGACAATCTGGAAGAAATGGATGCATTCCTAGAGACACATAAACTACCACAACTGAACCAGGAAGAAATAGAAAACCTGAACAGGCCCATAACCAGTAAGGAGATTGAAACAGTCATCAAAAGTCTCCAAACAAACAAAAGCCCAGGGCCAGACGGCTTCCCAGGGGAATTCTACAAAACATTTAAAGAAGAACTAACTCCTATTCTCCTGAAACTGTTCCAAAAAACAGAAATGGAAGGAAAACTTCCAAACTCATTTTATGAGGCCAGCATCACCTTGATCCCAAAACCAGACAAGGATCCCACCAAAAAAGAGAACTACAGACCAATATCCTTGATGAACACAGACGCAAAAATTCTCGCCAAAATACTAGCCAATAGGATTCAACAGTACATTAAAAGGATTATTCACCACGATCAAGTGGGATTTATTCCAGGGCTGCAGGGTTGGTTCAACATCCGCAAATCAATCAATGTGATACAACACATTAATAAAAGAAAGAACAAGAACCATATGATACTCTCAATAGATGCTGAAAAAGCATTTGACAAAGTACAGCATCCCTTCCTGATCAAAACTCTTCAAAGTGTAGGGATAGAGGGCACATACCTCAATATTATCAAAGCCATCTATGAAAAACCCACCGCAAATATCATTCTCAATGGAGAAAAACTGAAAGCTTTTCCGTTAAGGTCAGGAACACGGCAGGGATGTCCATTATCACCACTGCTATTCAACATAGTACTAGAAGTCCTAGCCTCAGCAATCAGACAACAAAAAGAAATTAAAGGCATCCAAATTGGTAAAGAAGAAGTCAAACTATCACTCTTCGCAGATGATATGATACTATAAGTGGAAAACCCAAAAGACTCCACTCCAAAACTGCTAGAACTTGTACAGGAATTCAGTAAAGTGTCAGGATATAAAATCAATGCACAGAAATCAGTTGCATTTCTGTACACCAACAACAAGACTGAAGAAAGAGAAATTAAGGAGTCAATCCCATTTACAATTGTACCCAAAACTATAAGATACCTAGGAATAAACCTAACCAAAGAGACTAAGAATCTATACACAGAAAATTATAAAGTACTCATGAAAGAAATTGAGGAAGACACAAAAAAATGGAAAAATGTTCCATGCTCCTGGATTGGAAGAATAAATATTGTGAAAATGTCTATGCTACCTAAAGCAATCTACACATTTAATGCAATCCCTATCAAAATCCCATCCATTTTTTTCAAAGAAATGGAACAAATAATCCTAAAATTTATATGGAACCAGAAAAGACCTCGAATAGCCAAAGGAATATTGAAGAACAAAGCCAAAATTGGTGGCATCACAATTCCGGACGTCAAGCTCTATTACAAAGCTGTCATCATCAAGACAGCATGGTACTGGCACAAAAACAGACACACAGATCAATGGAACAGAATAGAGAGCCCAGAAATCGACCCTCAACTCTATGGTCAACTCATCTTCGACAAAGCAGGAAAGAATGTCCAATGGAAATAAGACAGCCTCTTCAATAAATGGTGCTGGGAAAATTGGACAGCCACATGCAGAAAAATGAAATTGGACCACTTCCTTACACCACACACGAAAATAGACTCCAAATGGATGAAGGACCTCAATGTGAGAAAGGAATCCATCAAAATCCTTGAGGAGAACGCAGGCAGCAACCTCTTCGACCTCAGCCGTAGCAACATCTTCCTAGGAACAATGGCAAAGGCAAGGGAAGCAAGGGCGAAAATGAACTATTGGGATTTCATCAAGATCAAAAGCTTTTGCACAGCAAAGGAAACAGTTAACAAAACCAAAAGACAACTGACAGAATGGGAGAAGATATTTGCAAACGACATATCAGATAAAGGGCTAGTATCCAAAATCTATAAGGAACTTAGCAAACTCAACACCCAAAGAACAAACAATCCAATCAAGAAATGGGCAGAGGACATGAACAGACATTTCTGCAAAGAAGACATCCAGATGGCCAACAGACACATGAAAAAGTGCTCCACGTCACTCGGCATCAGGGAACTACAAATCAAAACCACAATGAGATATCACCTCACACCAGTCAGAATGGCTAAAATTAACAAGTCAGGAAATGACAGATGCTGGAGAGGATGTGGAGAAAGGGGAACCCTCCTCCACTGTTGGTGGGAATGCAAGCTGGTGCAACCACTCTGGAAAACAGCATGGAGGTTCCTCAAAATGCTGAAAATAGAACTACCCTAGGACCCAGCAATTGCACTACTGGGTATTTACCCTAAAGATACAAACATAGTGATCCGAAGGGGCACGTGTACCCGAATGTTTATAGCAGCAATGTCTACAATAGCCAAACTATGGAAAGAACCTAGATGTCCATCAACAGATGAATGGATAAAGAAGAGGTGGTATATATACACAATGGAATACTATGCAGCCATCAAAAGAAATGAAATCATGCCATTTGCGACGACATGGATGGAACTAGAGGGTATCATGCTTAGTGAAATAAGTCAATCGGAGAAAGACAACTATCATATGATCTCCCTGATATGAGGACATGGAGAAGCAACATGGGGGGGTAGGGGGATAGGAGAAGAATAAATGAAACAAGATGGGATTGGGAGGGAGACAAACCATAAATGACTCTTAATCTCACAAAACAAACTGGGGGTTGCTGGGGGGAGGTGGGATTGGGAGAGGGGGAGGGGGCTATGGACATTGGGGAGGGTAAGTGCTATCGTGAGTGCTGTGAAGTGTGTAAACCTGGCGATTCACAGACCTGTACCCCTGGGGATAAAAATACATTATATGTTTATTAAAAAAAAAAAAATTTGGAAGGGGAGGCGAACCATAAGAGACTATGGACTCTGAAAAACAACCTGAGGGTTTTGAAGGGTCAGGGGTGGGAGGTTGGGGGAACAGGTGGTGGGTAATGGGGAGGGCACGTTTTGCATGGAGCACTGGGTGTTGTGCAAAAAGAATGAATACTGTTACGCTGAAAAAATAAATAAAATGGGAAAAAAATTGGTTTGGGTAAAATACTTCAAAAAATAAATAAATCTCCAGGACCAGATGAAGCCATTGGAGCAATCTACCAAACATTTAAAGAAAACCAAACACCAATTTTATACAATCTCTTCCAGAAAGCAGAGAAGGAAGGAACATATGCCCACTTATTTTATGAGGCCATTTTTATACTCAAACCAGAGAAAGAGAGAGAGAAAGGAAAGAAGGGAGAAGAGGGAGGAAAGGATGCCCCCCCGCCCCCCACCCTTACCCCCAGAAAGAGGGCAGATTTATTTTCAAATCAGGATAAGGAAGATAATGTCTCCTTCTATGGGTAAAAGTTGGGCAGGTTTGCCAGCACCCCTCATAAAATGGGGGTTTCCTAATCACAGCACTCCTTAGCAACGACACAAACCCCCTCACTGTCAACATCATCCACCTGGGCCAGCTTGCACATCGTGCCCTCCACCATGGGACCTGGGAGTCGAGGAGAACCAATTCAAACATAACCTTCACGCTGTCCACTGTGCCCTGGGTAATAAAGTCCTGTCCCTGACCCAGGAGTCTATGTCTTCTGCCTGCATCTATTAAAACCAGCAGGTTCGCTCGTTAGCTTATAAGCAGGATGAAACTTTTCAGCTCTAAAAACTATTTACTGCTAAGTAGTTCTTGCAAAGTAATATAGAGGCCACAGTTTACCCATAATTATTCCCATACATATATGTATATACAATAGTTTTAAGCCAGAAGTATAATTATTAACACCAACAACAAGAACAAAATATACCTGTAAGTTTCTTAACATGGTTTTCTGGTCCCTAACATACATCCCAATAGAAATATACTGCCAAGTACTCTGATTTAAAAACATGTTTATATCTCTTCTCTGGGGAGTTATACCACAAAGTTGATACCAGGTTACTTTTTCCATTTTTACACACTACTTTCTTTTTACCATTTTTATTTCATTTTATTTTTAATCATGCACATTTACGTGGTTTTTACATCTAAGTCATAAACCATTTACATTCAGAGAAGTAGAGCTCTTTCATCCCTGCCCGTACTCCCTATTCTCTTCCGTTCCCTATAAATTATTTTTTGTTAACTTTTCATTCATCCTTCCATCCTCTTTTTGAAAATATTAGTAAATGCATGTATCTTTCCTGTTTTCACCCCCTTTCTTATACAAAAGGTAGTATACCATAAATACTATTCTGCACCTTGCTTGTTTTCAAGATAACAACATATCTTGGAGACCACTCCATGGTTGTGTATCAAGATCCTCCTGGTCTCTTTCCACAGCTGCCTAGTCCTCCATTATGGGGACTGTGGTTGGCAGAATTCTAAAGATGTGCCTCTCCCAAGATTCCCACCCCTCTGGCATCAAACACTAATCTAGGCAGTACAGGGAAGAATTTGAAGAAGCAATTAAAGTCCCAGTTCAGGGGCACCTGGGTGGCTCAGCCTCTGCCGTTGGCTCAGGTCATGATCCCAGGGTCCTGGGATCCAGCCCTACATCAGGCTCTCTACCTGCCTCTCTGCCTACTTGTGATCTCTGTCAAATAAATAAATAAAATCTTTAAAAAAATAAATTAATTTTTAAAAATAAGCTAAAAATATGTAGATTATCTGCAGGACCCTAACCCAATCAGGTGAAACCTGTAAAAAGCAGTCTTCTGTGGCTGGCTGCAGAAGAGGGAGGTCAAGGACATGTGAGGAGGGTGGAGGGGATTCAAGGACTAAGTAGCCCCCTGCTGGCCACCAGAAAGAAAGCAAACGGCTCCACTGTACACTGAGGATGTAGAAGGTCAGTCTCTAAAAGCTTGAAGAGCTATCCCCAGCCAAAGGCCAGCAAGGTAAGGGGGACTTCAGTCCTACAGCTGCAGGAAATAAATTCCACCAACAATTACTCAGCTTAGAAGAGGACCCAACAATTAGTGAAAGCTCAGATGAAGATTGCAGTACCAGCCAACACCTTCCCTTCAAGCCTGTGAGACATGAGCAGAGGGTCCTGCTACACAGCGCCCAGATTCGCAACCCGGGGCTATTAGATTAATAATGTGTATTATGTGAAACCACGGAGTTTGTGGTAATTTGTTACAGCGGGAATACAAAACTCACACAAGGTTACCTACAGTTCTAGAGCCAGTCTCCTGCTGATGCGTATTTTTATAGTCTTTTGCCATAACAAGCAGTACCTAGTGGATGTGTCATTCACTTCTTTGCTAATAATAGATCTTCGGATGCTATCGCCTAGAAGTGAAATGACTGGGCGAAAGGGTAAAAATATGCGATTTTTCTCGATATTGTCAAATTCCTCTTCATGGTAACTATAATATTTTAAATCCCCACCAGCGAAGTATGAGAAGGCTGGTTTCAAAGAAGGCATACAAATAGCCAACAGACACATGAAAAAATGCTCCACATCACTTGTCATCAGGGAGATACAAATCGAAACCACAATGAGATATCACCTAGTTTCAGTTAGAATGGATCAAATTAACAAGACAGGGAACAATGAATATTGGTGAGGATGTGGAGAAAGCAGAGCCCTCTTACAGTTGGTGGGAATGCAAGCTGGAGCAGCCATTCTGGAAAACAGCAGGGAGGTTCTCCAAGAAGTTAAAAATAGAGCCACCTTATGGCCCAGCAACTGCACTACTGGGTATTTACCCCAAAGATATGGATGTAATGAAAAGAAAGGGCACTTGCACCCCAATGTTCACAGCAGCAATGTCCACCATAGCCAACCTGTGGAAGGAGCCGAGATGCCCTTCAACAGATGAATGAATAAAGAAAATGTGGTTCATATATACAATGGAATATTACTCAGCCATCGGAAAGGATAAATACCCACCATTTACATTGACATGGATGGAACTGGAGGGGATTGTGCTAAGTGAAATCGATCAATCAGAGAAAGACAATTATCATGTGGTTTCACTCATATGTGGAACATAAGGAATAGTGCAGAGGACCACAGGGGAAGGGAGGGAAAACAGAATAAGAAGAAATTAGAGAGGGAGACAAACCATTACAAACTCTTGACTCTGGGAAACAAACTGAGGGTGACAGAAGAGAGGGGGGCAGGAAGGTTGGGTTAACTGGGTGATGGATATTAAGGAGGGCTTGTGATCTGATGAACACTGGGTATTATATACAACTAATGAATCAGTGAACACTACATCAAAAGCTAATGAAATACTATGTGTTGGCTAATTGAATTTAAATTTAAAAAAAGAAAGACAAATATGACTTACATCCAAAACAATAAAAACCTTCCCAAAGGAGAAAGCTGGTTTCCCCATAGCCTCACAAAGAGAATACATTTTCGGACCCTGCCAGTGCACTGAGTGAGAACCACTGTCTGCTGGTTTCCCTTAGAATGAGGAAGAGCAAAGTGCATTCCTCTTATGAGGAAGCTTTCACATTTACTTGGTAGGCTTAAAGGCTCTCCTCATTCATTTCTCCAAGAGGTGCATGTTTATAAGTTTCGTCTCTGTTTCTGCTGCATCCCTTTTATCTGTTGGAGAATTTTGGCTCCTGTATCCCATGTTAGAGGCTTCCCTTAAATACCTGGTAATTCTTGAGGTCCATTTATATTTTTAAATTATACACTGGAGTGTTGTTGGGAGGTGTCTGTGCAGGAGCAGGGTCTAGGGCTGATGGACTCCACTTCAAGAATGTTCGGCAAGGTGTCACTAGCTGCAGAAGGGGACATCCAAATGGCAGCCCCTATGGGACTTTTATCAGGATTTGGTCAGCTTCCCAGAGATGAATCTCCAGATTCTGGCCAACAGTACATCAGCCAGGCTGCTAACAGCCTGCAAGTGCAGTAGAAAAGGGGGTGGAAGGCCTCACCCTTCAGAGTAAGTAGGCTTGTGGACCATCCTCAGATTTCTCAGAAGGCAACTCCCTCTATCTCCATGGGTGAGAACACCTGTACTGGCAATATTTTCAGTTCACACTATCCAGAATGCATTTCAAGTCCCCTGCTGCACCAGAAGAGGCAGAGTCTCCTGGAGGTTTCTGCTGGAGGAAGAGGGGTGGGGATCAACCCTCCATGCAGATCCCCCAACAACGCTGCCTTGAGTCTCCCCTCCCCCTCACCACCACCATCAAACATAGCAGGCACCCCTAATTCCCAGCCTCTCCAGAGTTCTGTCACGCAGTCATCAGGTCTCCTCAAGGCTTTCCCCACACAGACCAAAAGGGATCTCGCCAATCCCCATTCTGCTAAACAAGTAAGCATT
The DNA here is from genome assembly GCF_922984935.1 of Meles meles. Lineage (NCBI taxonomy): Eukaryota > Metazoa > Chordata > Mammalia > Carnivora > Mustelidae > Meles > Meles meles. The sequence continues at coordinate 28,392,812 of NC_060069.1, read as the reverse complement.
CATCTGTCAGCTTTCCAGCTTCCAGAACCCAAAGATGAGGTGACAGTGCTCATTGGCTTTAGCCATCCTTCCCTTTACCCTTGTAGTTTTGTGACTTTCTCATTCCTTTACTTGCAGCTCTGGACAGTATCAGAAGAAAATACATTCGAGCGGAAGATGACTGCTAACATTTCTTCAGTTAGAAATCCTCCATCGGTTCCTTTCTTCCCACTGGCATTCAGGGCGTGTGAGGTCTCCTGGAACTTCACTATATCTTTCCTATTGTTTTCACATGAAATGCCCAGGTCTCTGTCATCTGCTTGGTGTGGTTCAGTGTGTTCTATCATGGGGCCTTTCAAAGCCCTAACACCATCCCCAGCAGAGGCCATGCTCTTTTAGTTCCTCTGCTGGATTTCAAAAAAACGGCCTCTCCAGAGAGTTTTCATTACTTGTTTATTAAAATTCTGTCGCATCCACTTGTTCTGCCCCAGTGAGAGCTGCCTGATCTTCTTTTTCCTCCTCCTTCAAGGACCATGTCTCTGTCAATGGACTACGATACATCAACAAATGTGCTTATTCACGACTTTATCTACTCAGCACCTGACCAGGACAGATTGTGACAAAGCAGCATGTGGGAAGAGGGAGCTGTTTTCTTCAAGTACAAGGAAATGAGGTCGTCTGCCTGCAGCCTCACCAACCGGGGCAGATTGGCCTCCACTGAGTCTTGCTCCCGATCTCCTGGGCACAGGCATGTTAGTCCCAACAACCACACATAGAAAGCATCTGCGTTTTGGACCCTGCCAAAGCCCAAGAATTTCTATTTTCCAAGATGTAGAGGATAGTGAGTCAACTCTGCCACCAGCACAGGAAGAATGGAACCTGTACTCACCTCTCCAGCAAGGCTAAGCCTCACCTTCCAAGTTCCTATACACACACCTGGCTCACGGTGGTGCTCCAGAGAGTCGGCAGGGTGGAAGTCGGGGCCGGGGTATGCACAGACCACCACCTTCCCACCACTGCTAAGGTCTCTAATATTCATTCAGACACACAGAAATCATAGCAATTTCCTGAGGGTACCAAAGAGATCACGCCCAGGCTCTGATGGTCTGAATGCTTTAGTTCTTTCCAGTTAAAGGGTTTTTGTGGTTGGGGTTGAGAGTGGGGGTCAGAGACAGGATGATCGGAGTGGCTCTCAGAAGAAGAGACCCCTACACTGACCAGAAACCTGAATGACCTGAGGAATCCAGCCGTGAAGACATCTGTGTGAAGAGCACTATGGGCATAAGGAACAGAACCTGGAAAAGGTCCCAAGGTGAGTCTCATAGGCTTACTATGTTTGAAAAGCAATAAGAAAAACTATATGGCCGGAATGGAGCAAAAGCCAAGAAGAGTCATAGGAGATACCGGCTGAGAGATGGGCAGGGACTATGTGAAGCAGGGAAGAAGAGACCAAGGCTATCATTTCAGCATGACAGGATATTAGAAGAGTCTGAGCAGGGACGAAACAAAAGCCAATTCACACTGTGTAAGAGATTTTCTATTTGCTACATGGAGACCAGACTATGAGTCTAAGAAATGATGTAAGAACGTCTGTTAAGAAACTATATTATTTTTCCTGGTGAAAATGATGGTGGACACAGAGTAGAGTGGTGAGGGGCCTTTATAAGTAGATAAGAACTTCTGCTTGCGTCTCTAATGGACAAAGGACAGGATGCATGCTTCCATTTGAAACAAATATAAAACATGCCAGGAAATCACCAGGAAAGTATGATACTGGCATAAAAACAGACACATAGATTGATGGCATAGAACAGAGAGCCCAGAAATAGACCCTCAACTCTATGGTCAACTAATCTTCAACAAAGCAGGAAAGAATATCCAATGGAAAAAAGACAGTGTCTTCACTAAATGGGATTGGGAAAATTGGACAGCCACATGCAGAAGAATGAAACTGGACCATTTCCATACACCACACACAAAAATAAATACAAAATGGAGTAACAACCTAAATATGACACAGATATCCATCAAAATCCTAAAGAACACAAGCAGTAACCACTTTGACCTCACCCACAGCAACTTCTTGCTAGATATGTCTCCAAAGGCAAGAGAAACAAAAGCAAAAATGAACTACTGGAACTTAATCAGGATAAAAAGCTTTTGCACAGCAAAGGAAACAGTCAACAAAACCAAAAGACAACTGACAGGATGGGACAAGATTATTTGCAAATGACATATCAGATAAAGGGCTAGTATCCAGAATCTATAAAGATCTAACCAAACTCAACACCCAAGAACAAATAATCCAATCAAGAAATGGGCAGAAGACATGAACAGATATTTCTCCAAAGAAAGCATACAAATGGCTAACAGACACATGAAAAAATGTTTCATATCAGTCAGCATCAGGGAAATACAAATCAAAACAACACTGAGATACCACCTCACACGGGTCAGAAGGGCTAAAATTAACAAACCAGGAAATGACAGATGTAGGCAAGGATGAGGAGAGAGGGGAACCCTCCCACACTGTTGGTGGGAATGCAAGCTGGTGTAGACACACTGGAAAACAGTATGGAGGTTCCTCACAAAGTTAAAAGTGGAGCTAGCCTATGACCCAGAAACTGTACTAACTAGGTATTTATCCAAAGAATAAAAACACAGTGATTTGAAGGAGCACCTGCACCCCAAGGTTAATAGCAGCAATGTCCACAATAGCCAAAATATGGAAGAAGCCCAGGGGTCCACTGATAGATAAATGGACAAAGAAGATGTGGTAAATATATACAATGGAATATTACTCAGTCAACAAAAAAGAATGAAATATTGCCATTTGCAACAGTGTGGATGGAGTTAGAGGGTATTGTGCTAAGAGAAATCAGAGAAAGACAAATACCATATGATCTCACTCATATGTGGAATTTAAGAAACAAAACAGATGAACACAGGAAAAGGGAAGGGAAAAATAAGATTAAAACAGACAGGGAGAGGAGTGCCTGGGGGGCTCAGTGGGTTAAAGCCTCTTCATTCGGCTCAGGTCATGATTCCAGGGTCCTGGGATCGAGCCCCACATCGGGCTCTCTGCTCGGCAGGGAGCCTGCTTCCCTTCCTCTCTCTCTGCCTGCCTCTCTGCCTACTTGTGATCTCTGTCTGTCAATTAAATAAATAAAATCTTTAAAAAGAAAAAAAAACAGACAGGGAGGCAAAACACGAGACTCTTTTTTATTCTTTTCAGCGTAACAGAATTCATTGTTTATGTACCACATCCAGTGCTCCAGATAATGCATGCCCTCTGTAATATGTACCACCTGGCTCCAACAACCTCCCACCCCCCCGCCCCTTCAAAACCCTCAGATTGTTTTCAGAGTCCATAGTCGTTCATGGTTCATCACCCCTTCCAATTTCCCTCAAAACATGAGACTCCTAACTAGGAAATAAACTGAGGGTTGCTGGGAGGAGTCAAGATGGTGGAGAAGTAGCAGGCTGAGACTACATCAGGTAGCAGGAGATCAGCTAGATAGCTTATCTAAACATTGCCAACACCTACAAATCCAACAGGAGATCGAAGAGAGAAGAACAGCAATTCTAGAAACAGAAAATCAACCACTTTCTGAAAGGTAGGACTGGTGGAGAAATGAATCTAAAACGACGGGAAGATAGACTGCGGGGGGAGGGGCTGGCTCCTAGCAAGCGGGGGAGCAACGGAGCACAAAATCAGGACTTTTAAAAGTCTGATCCACTGAGGGACATTGCTCCAGAGGCTAAACCGGGGTGAAACCCATGCGGGATCAGCGTGGCCCCAGGTCCCGCAGGGTCACAGAAGGATCGGGGCTGTTGGAGTGTGGCAGAGCTTGCAGCTATTAGAACGGAGAAGCCTGCTACAGAGACAGAGCCGAGGAGTGATCTCTCAGCTCGGGGTTACCTTGAACGGGTCGCAGGCTGGGTGAGTGCAGAGCGCGGCCAGAGGCCGGAATACGGGAGTGATTGGGCCCTGTTCTCTGGGGGCGCAATGAGGAGTGGGGCCACGGGCTCTAGGCTCCTCCAGGCCGGAGACTAGGAGGCCGCCATTTTCATTCCCGTCCTCCAGAACTCTACAGAAAGCGTTCAGGGAACAAAAGCTCCCAAAAGTGAACCCGACTGGATTACTTAGCCTGGCCCCTGATAAGGGCGGTACAATTCCGCCTTGGACAAAGACACTTGAGAATCACTACAACAAGGCCGTCCCCCAGAAGATCAACAAGGAATCCAGCCAGGACCAAGTTCACCTACCAAGGAGAGCAGGTTCAATACCAAGGAAAACAGCGGAATTCCAGAAGAAGAAAAAGCAAAGCACGGAACTCATGGCTTTCTCCCCATGATTCCTTAGTCTTGCACTTAATTTAATTTTTTTTTCAATTTTTTTTTCAATTTTTTTTCTTCTGCTGCTAAATTTTTTTTAACTTTTACCCTTTTCTTTTTTAATGTTTTTAACTAGTCTATCTAATATATATATATTTGTTTTACTTTTTTATATTTTTTTACTTGTTTTCTTTTTTTAATTTTTTCCCTTTTTTTCTGAACCTCTTTTTATCTCCTTTCTCCCCACCATGATTTGGGGTCTCTTCTAATTTGGTTAAAGCACATTTTCCTGGGGTCTTTGCCACCCTTTTAGTATTTTAGTTGCTCCTTCATATCCTCTAATCTGGATAAAATGACAAGGGGGAAAAACTCACCACAAAAAAAAAGAACAAGAGGCAGTACTGAAGGCTAGAACCTAATCAATACAGGCATTGGTAATATGTCAGAACTAGAGTTCAGAATGATGATTCTCAAGGTTCTAGCCGGGCTCGAAAAAGGCATGGAAAATATTAGAGAAACCCTCTCTGGAGATATAAAAGCCCTTTCTGGAGAAATAAAAGAACAAAAATCTAACCAAGTTGAAATCAAAAAAGCTATTAATGAGGTGCAATCAAAAATGGAGGCTCTCACTGCTAGGATAAATGAGGCAGAAGAAAGAATTAGTGATATAGAAGACCAATGACAGAGAATAAAGAAGCTGAACAAAAGAGGAACAAACAGCTACTGGAGCACGAGGTGAGAATTTGAGAGATAAGTGAGATCATCAGACGTAAAAACATTAGAATAATTGAGATTCCAGAAGAAGAAGAAAGAGAGAGGGGAGCAGAAGGTCTATTGGAGAGAATTATTGAAGAGAATTTCCCTAATATGGCAAAGGGAACAAGCATCAAAGTCCAGGAGGTGCAGAGAACCCCCCTCAAAATCAACAAGAATAGGTCCATACACCGTCACCTAATAGTAAAATTTACAAGTCTTAGTGACAAAGAGAAAATCCTGAAATCAGCCTGGGAAAAGAAGTCTGTAACATACAATGGTAAAAATATTAGATTGGCTTATCCACGGAGACCTGGCAGGCCAGAAAGAGCTGGCATGATATATTCAGAGCACTAAACGAGAAAAACATGCAGCCAAGAATACTCTAACCAGCTAGGCTATCACTGAAAATAGAAGGAGAGATAAAAAGCTTCCAGGACAAACAAAAACTGAAAGAATTTGCAAACACCAAACCAGCTCTACAGGAAAGACTAAAAGGGTCCTCTAAGCAAAGAGAGAGCCTAAAAGTAGTAGATCAGAAAGGAACAGAGACAATATAGAGTAACAGACCCCTTACAGGCAATACAATGGCACTAAATTCATATCTCTCAATAGTTACCCTGAATGTTAATGGGCTAAATGCCCCAATCAAAAGACACAGGGTATCACAATGGGTAAAAAAACAAAATCCATCTATATGTTGCCTACAAGAACCTCCTTATAGACCCGAAGACACCTCCAGATTTAAAGTGAGGGGGTGGAAAACAATTTACCATGCTAATGGACATGAGAAGAAAGCTGGGGTGGCAATCCTTCTATCAGATCAATTAGATTTCAAGCCAAAGACTATAATAAGAGACGAGGAAGGACACTATATCATACTCAAAGGGTCTGTCCGACAAGAAGATCTAACAATTTTAAATATCTATGCCCCTAATGTGGGCGCAGCCAACTATATAAACCAATTAATAACAAAATCAAAGAAACATATCAATAATAATACAATAATAGTAGGGGACTTTAACATTCCCCTCACTGAAGTGGACAGATCATCCAAGCAAAAGATCAACAAGGAAATAAAGGCCGTAAAAGACACACTGGACCAGATGGGCATCACAGATATATTCAAAACATTTCATCCCAAAGCAACAGAATACACATTCTTCTCTAGTGCACATGGAACATTCTCCAGAATAGATCACATCCTGGGTCACAAATCAGGTCTCAACCAGTATCAAAAGATTGGGATCATTCCCTGCATATTTTCAGACCACAATGCTCTGAAGCTAGAACTCAATCACAAGAGGAAATATGGAAAGAACCAAATACATGGAGACTAAACAGCATCCTTCTAAAGAATGAATGGGTCAATCAGGAAATTAAAGAAGAATTGAAAAAATTCATGGAAACAAATGATAATGAAAACACAACAGTTCAAAATCTGTGGGACGCAACAAGGCAGCCCTGAGAGGAAAATATATAGCGACACAAGCCTTTCTCAAGAAACAAGAAAGGTCTCAAGTACACAGCCTAACCCCACACCTAAAGGAGCTGGAGAAAGAACAAGAAAGAAATCCTAAACCCAGCAGGAGAAGAGAAATCATAAAGATCAGAGCAGAAATCAATGAAATAGAAACCAAAAAAACAATAGAACAAATCAACAAAACTAGGAGCTGGTTCTTTGAAAGAATTAATAAGATTGATAAAGCCCTGGCCAGACTTATCAAAAAGAAAAGAGAAAGGATGAAAACAAATAAAATCATGAATGAAAGAGGAGAGATCACAACTAACACCAAAAAATAGAGACAATTATAAGAACATACTATGAGCAACTCTACGCCAACAAATTGGACAATCTGGAAGAAATGGATGCATTCCTAGAGACATATAAACTACCACAACTGAACCAGGAAGAAACAGAAAACCTGAACAGGCCCTTAACCAGTAAGGAGATTGAAACAGTCATCAAAAATCTCCAGACAAAAGCCCAGGGCCAGATGGCTTCCCAGGGGAATTCTACCAAACATTTAAAGGAGAACTAATTCCTATTCTCCTGAAACTGTTCCAAAAAATAGAAATGGAAGGAAAACTTCCAAACTCATTTTATGAGGCCAGCATCACCTTGATCCCAAAACCAGACAAGGATCCCACCAAAAAAGAGAACTACAGACCAATATCCTTGATGAACACAGATGCAAAAATTCTCGCCAAAATACTAGCCAATAGGATTCAACAGTACATTAAAAGGATTATTCACCACAATCAAGTGGGATTTATTCCAGGGCTGCAGGGTTGGTTCAACATCCGCAAATCAATCAATGTGATACAACACATTAATAAAAGAAAAAACAAGAACCATATGATACTCTCAATAGATGCTGAAAAAGCATTTGACAAAGTACAGCATCCCTTCCTGATCAAAACTCTTCAAAGTGTAGGGATAGAGGGCACATACCTCAATATTATCAAAGCCATCTATGAAAAACCCACCGCAAATATCATTCTCAATGGAGAAAAACTGAAAGCTTTTCCGCTAAGGTCAGGAACACGGCAGGGATGTCCATTATCACCACTGCTACTCAACATAGTACTAGAAGTCCTAGCCTCAGCAATCAGACAACAAAAAGAAATTAAAGGCATCCAAATTGGTAAAGAAGAAGTCAAACTATCACTCTTCGCAGATGATATGATACTATATGTGGAAAACCCAAAAGACTCCACTCCAAAACTGCTAGAACTTGTACAGGAATTCAGTAAAGTGTCAGGATATAAAATCAATGCACAGAAATCAGTTGCATTTCTGTACACCAACAACAAGACTGAAGAAAGAGAAATTAAGGAGTCAATCCCATTTACAATTGTACCCAAAACTATAAGATACCTAGGAATAAACCTAACCAAAGAGGCTAAGAATCTATACACAGAAAATTATAAAGTACTCATGAAAGAAATTGAGGAAGACACAAAGAAATGGAAAAATGTTCCATGCTCCTGGATTGGAAGAAAAAATATTGTGAAAATGTCCATGCTACCTAAAGCAATCTACACATTTAATGCAATCCCTATCAAAATACCATCCATTTTTTTCAAAGAAATGGAACAAATAATCCTCAAATTTATATGGAACCAGAAAAGACCTCGAATAGCCAAAGGAATATTGAAAAAGAAAGCCAAAGTTGGAGGCATCACAATTCCGGACGTCAAGCTCTATTACAAAGCTGCCATCATCAAGAGAGCATGGTACTGGCACATAAAGAGACACATAGATCAATGGAACAGAATAGAGAGACCAGAAATAGACCCTCAAATCTACGGTCAACTAATCTTTGACAAAGCAAGAAAGAATGTCCCGTGGAATAAAGACAGCCTCTTCAATAAATGGTGCTGGGAAAATTGGACAGCCACATGCAGAAAAATGAAATTGGACCATTTCCTTACACCACACACAAAAACACTCAAAATGGATGAAGGATCTCAATGTGAGAAAGAAATCCATCAAAATCCTTGAGGAGAACACAGGCAGCAACCTCTTTGACCTCAGCCACAGCAACATCTTCTTAGGAACATCGGAAAAGGCAAGGGAAGTAAGGGCAAAAATGAACTATTGGGATTTCATCAAGATCAAAAGCTTTTGCACAGCAAAGAAAACAGTTAACAAAACCAAAAGATAACTGACAGAATGGGAGAAGATATTGCAAACGATATATCAGATAAAGGGCTAATGTCCAAAATCTATAAGGAACTTAGCAAACTCAACACCCAAAGAACAAATAATCCAAATGTAGAGAATATGTGCATGAACAGACATTTCTGCAAAAAAGACATCCAGATGGCCAACAGACACATGAAAAAGTGCTCCACATCACTCGGCATCAGGGAAATACAAATCAAAACCACAATGAGATATCATCTCACACCAGCCTGAATGGCTAAAATTAACAAGTCAGGAAATGACAGATGCTGGCGAGGATGCGGAGAAAGGGAAACCCTCCTATACTGTTGGTGGGAATGCAATCTGGTGCAACCACTCTGGAAAACAGCATGGAGGTTCCTCAGAATGTTGAAAATAGGACTACCCTATGACCCTATGACCCAGAAATAGCACTACTGGGTATTTACTCTAAAGATACAAACATAGTGATCCGCAGGGGCACATGCACCCGAATGTTTATAGCAGCAATGTCTACAATAGCCAAACTATGGAAAGAACCTAGATGTCCATCAACAGATGAATGGATAAAGAAGATGTGTTATATATACAGGGTGGAATACTATGCAGCCATCAAAAGAAATGAAATCTTGCCATTTGCGACAACGTGGATGGAACTAGAGAATATAATGCTTAGTGAAATAAGTCAGTCAGAAAAAGACAACTATCATATGATCTCCCTGATATGAGGACATGGAGATGCAACATAGGGGGTTAGGGGGGTAGGAGAACAATAAATGAAACAAGGAGAACAATAAATGAAACAAGATGGGATTGGGAGGGAAACAAACCATAAGTGACTCTTAATCTCACAAAACAAACTGAGGGTTGCTGGGGGAGGGCGGGTTGGGAGGGGGGAGTGGGGTTATGGACATTGGGGAGGGTATGTGCTATGGTGAGTGCTGTGAAGTGTGTAAACCTGGTGATTCACAGACCTATACCCCTGGGAATAAAAATACATTATATGTTTATAAAAAAATGAAAAATAAATAATTTAAAAAAAAACCTGAGGGTTGCTATAGGGGAGGCAGGTGAGGGTATGGTGTAACTGGGTGATGGGCATTAAGGAGAGCATGTGATGGAATGAGCACTGCGTGTTACATGCAACTGATGAATCACTGAATTCTACCCCTGAAACTAAGAATAAAGTCTATGTTCACTAAATTGAATTTAAATGAGAAGTTTTGAAAAACACAAGTACAAGTTAGACAAAATATGTGAAACATCATTTTTCAAGACACAGGATGTAAAACAAAGCTGGAAATGATCTCTGAGACATGGAAAGAAAGGAGGCTCTGTAGGAGCTTCAACATACCCTGCACTTAGTTCTGATTAACCTGCAACATAAGGGCATGCTAAAAGGCAAATATCAAGGAAGAATCTAATAGAATCCTAAACATGCCTTCTAACCAATGAATATGCTCAATTAAAATCACATACTCATGAACTAATATTGGTATGTGACAGTACTTATCTGTAAGTAAAGACATTTTCAAAGACAAGATACACAAAATGAAGCTAGCAATCAGCACTTACACATTTACAACTGATTTGATGAGAAAGACACTAATTTTGATCCCTAATTACACAAAATGTTATCTCTCCCTCAGAAAACGAATTCTGTTCTTCTCATTTCTAAACCTGCATTATAAAAAAAATATATACTTATTTATTAGTGTATTTTTACTATGTCAACTCAAAAATCTGTGGATATTTGTTTTCTCTCTTGTTACAGAAGTACATTCATCAATAAAAAAAATTTGTGGAAATTTTGTTTTTTCTCATTACATAAATATAAATAGCCACGATTTTGCCTCTTAATCCATAAATACTAAAATATTTACTCTCTATTTACAGGAAAAAGTTTTCTAACCTCTAATCTAGATCAATCTCAGCAATTCTAGGGTCTACTCAGTATTCTACAATGAGTAACAAGCTAGATCAAGAAATAGACATTCAACCATATATTTAAGGTTCCTCTGGGTTGTAATTTCACATGCACCAGACAGTCTAGATGCTAATCAGGAAGCATCACAACACAAAGGGAATCTGGGGTATGTCAGAACAGCTTCTCCTTTCAAAGGAAGTGGGTGGAACCCAGGGAGAGTGAGATCTGCCCAGCCCAGGTCCAGTCCAGAAACTTCTCCCCACTCTGCCTCTTCCTCTACTCTTGAGTAGACTGTTCTGCTGAGCTTCCAGCTGCTCATTCCAGAATCTTACAAAGGTGAATGACCAAACCACCAGTCAAAAATGCCTCCCAAAGATGCAAACCAGAACCAACTTTAACACCCTGCCATAGACTGTCCTCACATCTAGGAGGCTCTTTCCCGCCACCCTGCTTCAGCTCTAGAAGTCTTCTCTCGGTCCTCTATATTTCCCAGCCAAGGCTGTATGTAAAAAATTAAACCCTTAGAAAAGTCTAGGGGGAAACATTTCAATATTAAGTACACAGAGGCCAAGAAATACCATAATAAAACGGGTTCCAAATTGATGTCATTGATGAAACCATATCAGAGAAAATCATACCTTGCTTGGCAGCCGAGCAGCAGCATCTCGCGGTTATGAATCAAAATATATAAAAGAACGAGGAAGGCTTTTGCCCTAATGGAAGTTGAGGGGCTGTCAAGTAAACGAATAATTGTAGAGACAAAATCCTGTGGAAGACATTAAAACATTTTTTGAGAAAACATAAAATGAACAGAGCAGTCAACTATCAGGGTCAGCAATGTACAATAACTAAACATACAGCAAAAAAAAAAAAAATCAGTTACTGTTTTTGCATTCTTAATTTGTCTTGGACTCTATACTAAAATTTTAGTATGTAGTATCTCGTTCAAACCTGAAAACTATCCATAACTAGTTGACGCTATTATCCCTATTTTTTGAAAAATTTATTCACCTATTTGAGAGACAGAGAGAGGGCACGCATGATTGTGGGGGAGGGGGAGTGGTAGAGAAAGAGAGAGAAGCAGACTCCCTGCTGAGCAGCATGTCTAATGTGGGGCTCATTGCGGGGCTCCATCCCAGGACCACAGGGTGATGACCTTAGCTGAAGGCAGACTCTTAACCTTCTGAGCGACCCAGGCGTCTCAGTGTTATCCTTATTTTAAAGAGGAAAATGAATCTTGAAAAGTTAAGCGATCCAAAAAGTTGAACTGAAATCAAGGCCAGTGGGACAACAAAACCTGCCTCTTAACCACTCAACCACCCAATAGAAGTGTGGCAATAAATAACTAGAAAAACTGGAAGTTACGACTGTATGTATACGTGAACATCTGCACAAACCTCCGTTTACAGAAAACGTATCTCTAGTCTACACATTTAAGATCCTACAGATAAATAAATACCCAAAAGAAAAACCTATATTCCTGTAACATTCTGTAACTAAAGGTGTAATACAACAGAGAGGAATGCGTACTCACTAATATTAGCATTATTTTCCTTTCCAACAGATCGCCCATCATTTCAGCTGTCTATTGATATGAAAAAGGAAATGCAGACACATACACATACGCACACAGAGTTAACGAATATAAGCAGGGAGGAAGATAGAACTTTACTGTTAGCAAGAAGGCCACACAGAGCACGAGGGGAAGTTCCCAACAGTCCTGAAGAGAAGCAAAAACTGAACAGTGACACTGTTATGTCCAAAGCAAATGGAAGCAGTTCAATATTTTGGCCATGCCATGGTCCTTTTACACTGGGTGATATGTTGCCAAGCAGGAAGAATTTACATAGATAGGCATATGCTTTTATTTAAGGATGGAGATATACTTATGTATCTATACCTATGCATGAGTCTCACCTAGGTCCTGAATGAAATAATCAAGCTAATTCATCTCCTAGGGTCAAAAAATGAATCAACACTAAAAATCTTTGAGTAATATATGTTTCCACCTTTCCAGCATGTAGACAGTAGAAAGCTCATTTCTCTTCAGTCAGTTTTAGTTCTAGTTTAAACCCTGGGCCCAAGGACTACAATTACAAATATGTTTTCCACACTACCACCACCCGCCACACATACAAACACATATCCAAAACCACTCAAAGATCCACTAGCCTGAGATTGAAAAATTGTTCTGATTACAGGAGACTAAAAAGTCATGATAACTGACAGCAATTCAAGATCTGGCAACTTTGTTTCACATAAAAGAATGTTACTGGGACAATTACAAAATCTGAATAAGGCCTGTAGATGAATTAATAATGTTAAATAAGTGTTAACTTCTTTTTAAATCCATGGTTTGTTTTTAGGGAATATTCAATGAACTAATTACAAGTAAAAGAGAGTCAAAAAAAAAAAAAAAACAACGAAACAAAACAAAAAATAAAAAACAAAGGAGCATCAAGAAACAAAACAAAAAAACAAACAAAAACAAGTAAAGGAGCATCAGGTCTGCAACCTCTTCTCATATGGCCACACACATGCATACATGCACAGTAAAAGAAAAATTATAAATCAAACATAGTAAAATGCTAGCATTTGTTAAATGTGGGTAAAGGGTATACTGCAAAACTCTAAACTGCACATCCAACACTAAACTCAGAATCTACCCTAAACATGACACTCGCCCTCTAAGGATCAATTCAAGACCAAACTTAAACACCTGAGCATCTTCCTTTCTCCGCCTTCCTCTCATGTCCAATTGATCCCCAGTTACTGTGAGAGTGATACCCCCACTAACACTGCCTTATATTTCAATGCACCATTATCTGTATCTTCACTTTCTTCCAACTGTTTCACAAGTCATAGCCACAGTGATCTTCTCCAACAGCAAGTATGATTACGTTATTCACCTATAAAATATTCTCCATAGTTGCTGCAACCCTTGAGATGAACCCTTATCACAGCATACAATGATCTGGCATTTTATTATCTTTCCAAAATCACTTATCATACCACCACTCCTCTATATAACCCTCAACACTCACCCTGGGGAAATTAACCAAGAAAACAGAGAATAGTGAAAGAGATAAAGGGAATCCCAAGATGATTGCAGGTGATAGCTATAACCAGGCACAGAGGGCAGCCTAACCATACTGGAGTTGGTCAGAAGACTCCAGGGGAGATCTCTTTAAGGAGGAAAAAACTGGACAGAATACCAGATGCCTTGAAATGCAATCTAAAAGCAAAAAGTAATGTAATAGAAGCCTGCTGAATGTTGAACTAACCAAAATTTATAGACTGAGTGCATGTTTGTGATACTGTCATACCTGAAAGTAAACTCCAGACAAATCTAAGATTTAAAAAATAAACAAAAGAGAATGAAAATATCTAGAAGAGGCCACAAGAGATAAATATATCAGATATATAGATATATATATATATGTATGTATGTATTTATGCACACACATACTTACACAAGCATTTATAAGGCATGAGAAGATCCAAGATAGTTAATGGTACAAGAAAAAAATAGAGACAACATACCTTAGGAATAGAGATGCAAAAATCCTCAACAAATATATGCAGGTTGAATCCAACAATACATAAAATGTATAAATAAAAAGATTACAATCAAGTAGAGTTTATCTCGGAAATCCAAGACTAATTCAATATTTGAGTATCAATCAGTGTAATTCAGCAGATTAAATAAGAACCACATGATCGCTATGGTGAGTGCTATGAAGTGTGTAAACCTGGCGATTCACAGACCTGTACCCCTGGGGCTAATAATACAGTATATGTTAATTAAAAAAAAAAGAACCACACGGTCAAATCAATAGATAATAAAAAAGCATTTGACAAAATTCAACATCCATTCATAAAAACCCACCAAACAAGGAATAGAAGGGAACTTCCTCAATCTGTGAAAGAGTATTAGAGAAAAATTATAGCTAACATCATACTTAGAGGGTTAACACTTGATGCTTCCCCACTGAGACTGGGAATTAAACAAGTACATCCATGCCCATCACTCATAATTCCATCTTTTACTAAAAGTCATTGCCAGTGTGATAAGGAAAGAAAAATAAATAAAAGTCATTCTTTTGAAGGGTCAGGGGTGGGAGGTTGGGGGAACAGGTGGTGGGTGATGGGGAGGGCACGTTTTGCATGGAGCACTGGGTGTTGTGCAAAAAGAATGAATACTGTTACGCTGAAAAAATTAATAAAAAGGGAAAAAAATTAAAAAAAAAAAGTCATTCACACTATAATGGAAGCAATATTCTCAGAGGTTATGATTATCTATGTAGAAAATCCCAAGAAATCTACAAAAAGTTTTTACACCTTATAAATGAGTTTAGCAAGATCTGGTGCATTTCTATACACCAGTAATGAACGATGAGAAAGCAAATTTTTTCAAGTATCATTTTTTAATAACTCTAACAATAACAACAGAAATACAGGTATAAACATAACAAAATTTGTGGAGAATTGGTAAGCTGAACACTATACAACAATTATGAAAGAAAAATTTTAAAGACATAAATAAAGAGACATTTCATGTTCATCTATTAAAAAACTCAAGATAGGGGCGCCTGGGTGGCTCGGTGGATTAAAGCCTCTGCCTTTGGCTCAGGTCGTGATCCCAGGGTCCTGGGATCCAACCCTGCATCGGGCTCTCTGCTCAGCAGGGAGCCTTCCTCTCTCTGCCTACCTCTCTGCCTACCTGTGATCTCTGTGTGTCAAATAAATAAAATCTTTAAAAAAAAAAAACTTAGTTAATATGCCAATTTTCCCCCAAACTGACTTACAGATTTAATGCAATTCTAATAAAAATAAAAATCCCAGCAGGATTTTTTTGTAGATATAAACAAGCTAATCATAAACTTTATATAGAAAGGCAAAGGAACCCATAAGCAAAACAATTTGGGGAGAAAAGACAATAGAATCACATAATTATTTTTATTTTTTTAAGATTTTATTTATTTGACAGACAGAGATCACAAGTAGGCAGAGAGGCGGCAGGCGGCAGGGGCGGGAAGCAGACTCCTCACTGAGCACAGAGCCAGATACAGAGCTCGATCCGGGGACTCTGAGATCATTACCTGAGCCGAAGGCAGAGGCTTAACCCACTGAGCCACGCAGGCATCCCGAATCACACAATTATTTCAAGACACAAGAAAAACCTCAATGTGGTATTGATAAAATGACAGATACAAAGACCAAGGAAGCAGAGTTCAAAAATGGAGTCAATTAGTTTAGGACAAAGTTGCAAAGGGAACTTAGGATAAAGGACAGTCTTTTCAGTAAGTAGTGCTTATTATGGATATCCACATGCAAAACAAAACAAAATAAAAAGATATATTTCATACCATACTGTGTACCATATGCAAAAATTGCAATCATACAAAATGAATCATACAACTGAATAAAAAATGTAAAACTATAAAGTCCTTACAAGAAAACAGAATAGAAAATCTTCATGACCTTAGGTTAGAAAGTTTTTAGATATAACACCAAAAGTACAATTCATAAAAGAAATCACTGATGAACTGAACCTCATGAATATTAAAATTATCCTCTGTGGAAGACAAGACAAGCCAGATCCTAGCATAAAATATTTGTTTCCAAAATATACAAAGAACTCTCAAAACAAAGTATTAAGAAAAAACATTTTTGGGGCACCTGGGTGGCTCAGTGGGTTAAAGCCTCTGCCTTCAGCTCGGGTCATGATCTCGGGGTCCTGGGATCCAGCACCGCATAGGGCTCTCTGCTCAGCGGGGAGCCTGCTTCCTTTCCTCTCTCTCTCTGCCTGCCTCTCTGCCTACTTGTGATCTCTGTCAAATAAATAAATAAATCTTTTAAAAAAAGAAAAAGAAAAAAAAACATTTTTAATAAGCAAAATATTTAAACAGACATTTCACCAAAGAACATAGGCAAATATTCACATAAACACAAGAGGATGCCCAATATCACCACCATTAAAACAACGTAAACTGGGGCACCTGGGTGGCTCAGTAGGTTAAGCCGCTGCCTTCGGCTCAGGTCATGATCTCAGGGTCCTGGGATCGAGTCCCGCATCGGGCTCTCTGCTCAGCAGGGAGCCTGCTTCCCTCTCTCTCTGCCTGCCCTCTGTCTACTTGTGATCTCTCTCTGTCAAATAAATAAATAAAAATCTTTAAAAAAAAACAACGTAAACTGAGATCACAGTAAGACACTATGCAATTATTAGAATGACCAACTGAAAAGTGACTAGTATATGGAACAACTAGAATTCTATGAATATTGCTGGTAGAAATGCAAAATGGCATCATTACTCCAAAAAATAGCTTGGCAGTTTCATAAAAAAAAATGATTAAACACACACCTACCATATATTAGATGCAGCCACTGCAACTTGCAAGTATTTACTCTAGTGAAATAAAAATATATGTCCACAGAAAAACCTACACAGAAAAGTTGACAGCAACATTTTTCATAACAGTAAGGAAATGGAAACAACCCTTATGACCTTGAATGGGTACCTGGGTATATAAACTGTGGTATATCTACATAATGGAACAGGACTCGGCAATAAAAGGAAATGAACTATTGATACTCGCAACAACATGGATGAATCTCAACTACATTAAGTTAAAAAAAACTCTCAAAGATTACGTACAAATATAGTTTCATTTAGGTAAAATTTTAGAAAGGGTAAAACTCTGGGGCAGATAAGGCATCAGAAATTGCCAGGGAATGGGGTGGGAGGGAGGTGGTCTGCCTATAAAGGGAGCAGCACAATCTTATTCTTTGGGATGTCACTACTGTTCTATGTCCTTCTTGTGGTTGTAGTGACAGGGTCTATGCATGTGTTAATCTTCACAGAACTGTACTCCAAAAAGTAAATTGCACTGTATATATATGTTAGAAGTGATAAAAAGTGATAAAAGTGAGTGAGAGAGAGAGAGATCTGACAAACAAGAATAGAGAGCAGGAATTGTGTTTGTGTTCCTAATATACAAAGAGTTACAAAATGACTCTTCCTCACACACAAGGCAGAACTGAAGCCAAAAAGAAGACAAGGAACACTTTTCAATGCTAAAGCCCACTATTCAAAACAAACATCCACCAGTAATGAATATAGTAATGAATGCTAGGCCTTAAATAGTACAGTAACCACTTTTATAAAGTGGAAACTATAGAAGATGCAAGAAGCAACAGACTTTATCACACCACTCTCAACCCAAGACTGTCAAGAGAACAAAAATAAGTGAGAATATAAAATACTAAATGACATAAACAACAGATAAGATGTTAAAGGTATATCACCAACTTTACACTTAGATAACAGAAAATGTACCTTTTTTTCTTCAACATAAAATGTTCCTTTAAACTGACCATATAAAAGGTCACAAAGAAAACCTTAATGTAATCCATAACATAAAAAATACTTTTTTTAGATTTCATCTCTCCCCTCACCCACCTCCCCTCTGACAGCGACCCTTTTGTTTTCTTTTTGTTGCTCCTTTGTTTTGTTTCTCAAATTTCACATACTAACGAAATCAGATGGTATTTATCTTTCTCTGGCTTATTTCACTTATCATTATACCCTCTGAAGTCCACTCATGTTGTTGCAAATGGAAAGATCTCATTCCTTTTTATGACTGAGTAATATTTCTGTGAGTGTGTGGCATCATTTTTATCCATTCATCTATCAGTGGATGCTTGGTTGCTTTCATATCTTGACTGTAGTAAATAATGCTGCAATAAACAAAGATGCATTATCTTTTTGAATTAGTGTTTTCATTTTCTTTGGGTAAATATCCAGTTGTGAAATTATGAGATCATATGGTAATTCTATTTTTAATGGATCTCTATACTGTGTTCCACGGTGGTTGCTCCAGTTTGCATTCCCACCAACAGTACACAAGGATTCCTTTTTCTTCACATACCCACCACCATTTGTTATCTCTTCTCTTTTGATTCTAGTCATTCTGGTAGGAGTATGGCAATATCTCACTGTTGTTTTGATTTGCATTTCCCTGATGGTTAGTGATGTTGAGTCATCTTTTCATGGGTCTGTTAGCCGTCTTTATGTCTTCTTTGGAAAAATGTGTTTTTAGGTCCTCTGCCCATTTTTTAGTTAGATTTGGATTTCTTGGGCATTGAGTTATGTAAGTTCTTTTTGTATTTTAGATATTAACCCTTTATTGACTATATTATTTGCAAATATCTTCTTTCAGTAGACTGCCTGTTTTGTTGAAAGCTTTTTATTTTGGTGTAGTCCCAATAATTTATTTTTCCTTTGTTTCCCTTTCCTGAGGAGATATATCTTTAAAAAAAAAAAAAGTTTCTACACCTGATGTCACACAAATTACTAAGTTTTCTTTTAGAAATCTTATGGTTTTAAAGTCTCACAGTTAGGTCCTTAATCCATTTTGAGTTTATTTTTGTGTATAATGTAAGAAAGTGTTCCAGTTTTTCCAGCACCATTGAAGAGACAGTCTTTTCCCCATTGTATGTTCTTGCCTCCATTGTCGTAGATTAATTAACCATAAAAGCACAGGTTTATTTCTGGACTCCCAATTCTGTCTCATTGATCTGTGTATCTATTTTTGTGTCAGAATGGTACTGTTTTGATTACTACAGCTTTGTAGTATATCTTGAAATCTGGGATTGTGATAACTCCTGCTTTGCTCTTCTTTTTCAAGGCTTTGGGCTTTTCGGGGTCTCCTGTGATTCCATACAAATTTAGAATTATTTGTTCTAGTTCTGTGAAAAATGTTGGTATTTTGATAGCATTGCAATAAATTTGTGGATTGCTTTGGGTGTAGTATGGGCATTTTTTAAAAAAATTAATTCTTCTAATCCATGAGCATGGAAAGTCTTTTCATTTCTTTGTGTTTTATAGTTTGGAATACTAGTCTTTTACCTCCTTACTTTATTCCTAGGGATTTTATCATCTTAGGTACACCTGAAAAATGGGATTTTTCTTAATTTCACTGCTACTTCATTATTTGTGCATAGGAATGCAATGGATTTCTATGCATTGGTTTTGTAGCCAGTGACCTTACCGAATCCATTTATCAATTCCAGCAGTTTTTAAGTAGAATCTTTAGGGTTTTCTATATTCAGTATCATGTCATCTGCAAATAGTGAAAGTTTTACTTCTTCCTTACCAATTTGGTTGCTTTTTATTTTTCTTGTCTGACTGCTGTGACTTAGATTTTTCAGTACTATGTTGAATATAAGTGGCGAGAGTGATATCCCTCTCTTGTCCCTGAACTTTTAGGAAAATCTCTTGGCTTCTCACTATTGAGTATGATGTTAGCTGTGGGTTTTTTTATATATATATATGACCTTATGTTGAGCTATGTTCCCTCTAAAGCTACTTTATTGAGGGTATTTAATCATGAATGAATGTTGTATTCTGCCAAATGCTTTTTTTGTGCCTATTGAGATTATCATATGGTTTTATCACTTCTCTTATTTGATGTGATGTATCGTATTGATTGATCTGTGAGTAATGAACCATCCTTGCATTCCGGGAATAAATCCCACTTGGTTGTAGTGAATGATTTTTTTTTTTTAATGTATTGCTAGACTCAGTTTGCTAATATTTTTTTGAGATTTTTACATCTGTGTTCATCAGATACATCGGCCTGTAATTCTCTTTTTTTGTAATGTCTTTATCTGGTTTTGTTATAAGAACAATATTGAACTCAGTGAATTTGAAAGTTTCCTTCCTCTTCCATTTTTTTGGAATAGTTTGAGAAGAAATAATTTTCATTAACTTGATGCAATAAGCACCAATAATCCAAACGATCCTAATACCTGGAAATTTTTCTAATTTTCATTTATTTTTTTCCCAGTGTTCCAAAATTCATTTTTTATGTACCACACCCAGTGCTCCAAGCAATAAGTTCCCTCCTTAATATCCACCACCAGGCTTACCCAACCCCCCATGCACCTCCCCTCCAAAACCTTCAGTTTGTTTCTCAGAGTCCACAGTCTCTCATACTTCATCTCCCCCTCCGATTTCCCCCAACTCACTTCTCCTCTCCATCTCCCCATGTCCTCCGTGTTATTCCTTAAGCTCCATAAGTAAGCAAAAACATAGGATAACTGACTCTCTCTGCTTGACTTATTTCACTCAGCATAATCTCCTCCAGTCCCATCCATGTTGATACAAAACTTGGATATCCATCCTTTCTGATGGAGGCATAATGCTCCACTGCATATATGGACCATATCTTCTTTACCCATTCATTTGCTGAAGAACATCTTGGCTCTTTCCACAGTTTGGTGACTGTGGCCATTGCTGCTATGAACATTGGGGTACAGATTGCCCTTCTTTTCACTTACATCTGTATCTTTGGAGTAAAAACCCAGTAGTGCAATTACAGGGTCATAGGGTAACTCTATTTTTAATTTCTTAAGGAATCCCCACACTGTTTTCCAAAGTGGCTGCACCAACTTGCATTTCCACCAACAGTGTAAGAGGGTTCCCCTTTCTCCACATCCTCTCCAACACTTGTTATTTACTGTCTTGTTGATTTTGGCCATTCTGACACCTGGAAATTTTTTAAACACTATTTTTAAAAGCCCTATATAAACCAAAACTGAAAAACTTAAAAATAGTAAGAGCATTATGTGTCAGAACCTATGGGATATATTTAGAACAGCAGTCAGAAGAAAATACAACCTGTAAATACATTTGTAAATGAAAATGAAAGAACAAAAAATATGAGAACTAAATTCCCAACACAAAAAACTGAGGGGAAAAAAAAAACCATAAAAATTAAGAAAATCAAAGAAAATAAAGATGTAAGCAGAAGGTAATAACATAGAAAATAGAGGGGGAAAAGGTAAATGATAAATAAGTCAAATGCTGGTTTTTTGAAAAATACTAAAGTAGATAAAGCACTAAATTAATCAGGATAAAGGAGAGACAAGAAAGATTAAAAAAAGAAGAAGAAGAAGAAGAAGAAATTTAAAAATTTCTACTGCCTGGGGCGCCTGGGTGGCTCAGTGGGTTAAGCCGCTGCCTTCAGCTCAGGTCATGATCTCAGGGTCCTGGGATCAAGTCCCGCACCGGGCTCTCTGCTCAGCGGAGAGCCTGCTTCCCTTCCTCTCTCTCTCTGCCTGCCTCTCTTGTGATTTCTCTCTGTCAAATAAATGGATAAAATCTTTAAAAAAAAAAAATTTCTACTGCCTGGCTTCGGTATAATGGTGTGAAAGTGGTATTCCATGCAGAAGCAGTCTATGTTCTACTGCTGTATAAAGTTCTACTATGCAAACACAGAAAAATATATGAATCCATTCTACTCCTGAACATTTGTGTTGTTTGGACTTTGGGACTATTATGAGTAAAGCTGCTATGGACATTCTCATTTGTGTCTTTCTGTGAACAAATAACACATGTATCCACTTCTCCTGGATATATGCTTTAGAGCAGAACTATTAAGTCAAGAAGTAGGCATCTCTTTAGCTTAATCGAGGCTGTCAAATGATTTTTCAAAGTGGTTGTACTAATTTATTCTTCACTAATATATGAAAGTTGCATTACCACATCTTTCCCAACACTTGTTATTATCCATCTTTTTTATCTAACTCTGAGTTTAGAGCAAATATAATGAATGCCAATGACAGTCAATTTAGAAGGAGAAACTTTCTAAACACTTTGGTATTACTTTAAAGCCATCCAAAGTTTTATGAACAAGATAACATATCCCTTATTCCAACTTACAAGGAACTATAAAGAATTCATGGCAATGAACAAAGGAAATCTGTATTTAAACAGATACAGCTCGGGGCACCTGGGTGGCTCAATGGGTTAAAGCCTCTGCCTTCGGCTCAGGACATGATCTCAGGGTCCTAGGATCGAGCCCCACATCGGGCTCTCTGCTCAGCAGGGAGCCTGCTTCCCCCTCTCTCTCTGCCTGCCTCTGCCTACTTGTGATCTCTGTCCATCAAGTAAATAAATTAAAATCTTAAATAAATAAATAGATAGACAGATACAGGTCCCTGACAAAGAACACAGCCTAAGACTTTAGTATGAATAAGAAATCAAGAAAATGAAAATCTGCATTAACTTAAATACACTGTTACAAATGGTGAATACTCTTGCCACAGATTTTTATGTATACTGAAATGCATCTCCTTATATTTTAAACATTTAAATCTTTTAAGTACTCGTAGATTTAGCATTTATGCATTCAAGCCCAAAAGCATTATGCCAAAAATATAATTGGTGCTTTTTCTTTTCCAAGTGCCTAGGAAAGTGGCTAGATAGAACTGAAAGCTCCATAGTTTTCACTCTACTAGGCCATGAAAAGATGAATTCCTTTGATAAAGAACAACAAAAATACAAACCATGTAAGAAAACACGAGAGAAATGTATGACTCGACAAAGAAAACCATAGCTTTTGAGTGAGTGGTAAGAGAACTCAAACAACTGCAGTGGCAGCATAATATACGGACTGAGAAAGAACTTGCAATTGGGAGCCAAACAAACCGGAGTACGAACACCACATTCCTTGACAAAATAACCTCTCTAGGATCCCATTTCCTCAACTTTAAAGTAAAATGGAGATGATTACACTGACATTTTCACAGGCTTGATAAAATGACCAAAGGCTTTTTGTCCAACTTAAAAATCCTACAATAACTAAAAATACTAAATAATGTATTTTCCATACAATTACCAAAACACATCATAAAGGGCTGCAAGAACTAAAGTTTTTGAAACATGTATGAGAAACATAAATAAAACAATAAAAAGAGGAAAACAATCAGAGGTATCTTTAAGACTTTAGCAAATAAAAAAGATAAAAAACAGTCTATTCATTTATTAAGAGTCTTACTTTTCTACTTACATTAGAAAGACTCCAAACATGTTTTAAAAATTAAATTTAAATAAGGGGTGGGGGAACAGCCTTATGCTACTATCCATCTGTCAAAATAAATACATAATCTGGGAAGAAGTATTTGAAATATGTATAAATCACTTTTACCAATAAAAATTTATGAACACTCCAGTTAACTAGCAAACAACTGATAAAAGAACTCTAAGCGGCCAAACAAGGAAATAAATCATCTACTCTCACTAGTAGGCAAAGAAATGCAAATTTCAGAAGAATAAGATTCCATTTCATTGCAAAGCAGACCAGCAAAGATGAAAATAGATGGCAGCCAGTGTTGGCATGGTCAAGGGTAAATGGGTAAATCTTAAATATATCCCATATGAAAATAAGTGTTCAACCTTTCCTCCAGCTGGGAGGAAAGTGAGTTATTTTTCAAAGGCCTTAAAAACGTTATTTTCTTCTGACATAGCTGTTAAAATTTCTCCTAACAAAGTGATGAAAATGAGCTTTAAGTGCAATTATATTTGTGGTCATGTTGTTTACATGACAGAAACAAAAATAAGCAACAATTTTAGTATCCCAAAACAGGGGATTTGTTAAGTAAATCATAACTGTAGCAAGTACTGTATCTACACCACTTCCTGTTTCATTGTCTTCTTTCATAGCAAACACTAACAATGTGCTTGGGGGTGGAGGGCACTGCATTACTTCCAAGGCCAGGTCAGAAAAGGAAATGTGGCCTCTGCCTGCTTCTCTCAGGAAATACTTTTTCTTTTTAATATCTATTTATTTATGTTAGAAAGAGTGAGAGAGTGGAGGGGAGTGTTCAGAGGGAGAGTGAACAAAGTCAAGCAGACTCCATGTGGATGCATCATGAAGCCCAACATGCAGGTTGATCCCATGACCCCAAGATCATGACCCAAGCCAAAACCAAGCGTCGGATGCACAACAGATTGTGCCACCCAGTCACCCCTCTCAGAGCACTCATGGAACCCAGCCACTATGCTGTGAGGAAGCCCAGGCAACATTCAGAGGCCCACATGGAAAGCAAATGAGGCTCCCAGTCCACAACCCCAGCTGGGTGCCCACTGAATGGCCAGCAGCAACTTGCTGCTCATGTGAATGAACCATCTGGAAAATTTATTCTCCAAACCCACTCAATCTTTCCAGCTCACACAGTCTCGCCAGAATTACAGATTTGTGAGCAAAATTAATTACTTCCCTTGTGTAAGCCACTACATTTTGAAGTAGTTTGTTACAGAGGAAAGATAAGTGAAATACAGCTTAAGTATATAATGGAAGACGAGAACTTTCCAGGCACAAAAAAAAAATTTTGTACAATAGCAGCCATAATTTTAAAACATAGAAATATCCCCAAGTAAGTGATAAGGTCTACCGTATTTCTTCTTGATGTAGTGGATGCAGCCATTATTAACAACCTTGCAAAACTAAAATAATTTGTAATTTTGGTTGGGGAAAAAGAAAAACTATAACATATACTAAAAACAAACAAACAAAAATTATATATGAGATTTGTTTGTGACACAGCAACTCTGAGTCCCTTGAGAAGATGCAGTATATTACAGATAACAATTTTGGATTGAGGCCTAAAAACATCTTATGCCCTAAATAAATTCTCACTTAGTCATAACTGAAAAAATGAACAGTCTGATTCCCTACAACTAATTGCTCAGGACTCCAAATTAATCTTAAACTACATGCACCACACCTCTTAAACAGTGTTAGTCTTATTACGCTTGAGGAGGGAAGACTATAGGCTGTAGGCAAAGACTCAGTGCCCAAGATGAATAATCAAAACTACCTTTAGAGAACCAAAAATGACCTCAGGTTACTTCAGTTTGCTGTCCACTATGTATTCAGCTTTGATTTGAATTCATCTTGCCATTCAGCTCAACATGCCTAAATATTACATATGGGGAAGAAAAAGCAGAAGCTGTGTAGGTCTATAACCAAACCACAGCATTGTAAGTTCATGTCCAACAATCAGATGGTACTCGGCAGTGATTTCACAGTAGACAGATCTACCTAATGAAGAGATGATGAAATATTCAGAACACAAGAATTGGTCGAAATACGTGAAGCTTCCAGAACAAACAAAATGAAGCCATCATCAAAATTCAGCAAAAGGATAAAACATCCCTCTACTACTTCCCATAAAGACAAAACTATTAGATGAATAAAAATGATGATGAGGTAGAGAACGTCAACATTATCTCCTGCAAATCTCAAGAGGAAAAACTGATCTGCTTCAATCAACTGTCACAGGTAAAAATCAATGTGTACAGACTGGCCATCAGTGGATAATCGCCTCCAGGAAAACAACAAGAAATCACTGACACAATTTTATCCTGTTTAAAAGCAATGGAAATTTTTTTTAACAGTACTGATTAAATCTGAAATTGGTTTTGGGTTACATTTTCCTTAAAGTTGAGCCAAGTATCTAACTAAAATGTCTCACAAAACACATTTATTAATGTAGATAGACTAAAAATACCACAATACAAACTCGGGGTCTGATGAATATGCATAAAATACTATCTTTTAAATGCTTAATTAGAGACCATTGAGTCATTATGCCTAGTGACTTTCAGAAGGAAAAAAAAGAAACCTGAATAGGCTTAGCATTCAAATTTTTCTAAATTTTACATGCACAAGATTTCTCACTGATCTTTCCTGGTACTTCCAAATAACAGTGGTCTTACAGTTTCTGGTTTATTATTAATTGCTAATGTGCTATTTGGGCAAAACACAAAACCTGAAGCAACAACTTCAGTCAACCTATACTGCTAAAATAAAAATGGGCAGCAGCTATTGTCAAGATTAATAAGTAAAGGAAAAAAATTTCAGAAGGCAGTATTTCTAGTCAATAACACTCAGAAGGAAGCCGTTCTTACCAGTGAGCATGAACAAACTCACCTGTGCAATATGATATGCCTTTAAAAATTAATGTGTAAATCTTTAACCTCCAAAGCATATGAAGTCCAAAGGATGCGTTACCTGTTATCCACCTACAAAGTACTTTCGAGGTCACTTATCTTAGGAAAAACATAACCAAGGCAGATGTTTGAACCTGTGAAACTTAAGTTGATGTGAGTTTTCAAAGCTCAATTAACGGAAATACAACTGGGTTCCAGGAGTTGTTTGTTTGTTTTTTAAGATTTTATTTATTTATTTGACAGAGAGATCACAAGCAGGCAGAGAGGCAGGCAAAGAGAGAGGGGAAGCAGGCTCCCTGCTGAGCAGAGAGCCTGATGTGGGGCTTGATCCCAGGACCCTGAGATCAGGACCTGAGCCGGAGGCAGAGGCTTAAACCACTGAGCCACCCAGGCAACCCTGGTTCCAGGAGCTTTATATGCTTTCAATTTTCTAATATCAACAATCAGACAGAGTTTTTAGGGTATTTTTTTTTAAGTCACACCACTGATTTATTTACAAATCAGTGGACAAGGTTAACTTTCATATACTTAACCCCTTTTCATTGTATATACTTATATACACACATAGGCGTGTATTTACATCTATGTATGCATATGGATGGATGAAGGGAGGGAGGGAAGGAAGAGAGGGAGTGGAGGAGGGAAGGAGACAGTCACTGCAGGTTTAGAATGACATACTAATCTATCAACCTGATTCTCATTACTTAGCCTTAGCTTATTCAAACATTGTTTGGTTGTCTGCAGTTCATTCTCTGATGGAAGCCTCAGGAAGAGCTCACAGGAACTGATCTCTTCCATGTTCACACATCTACCTGTGGTTTTTATCACAAAGACCCAGTGTAATTGAATATAAAATCTTTGGCTAATGTCTTTTCTTAAAAATCGTAAATACCTCGGAGGAGTAAGTGGAGCTGAATTGTGGCATCACAGGTCACTATGGAAATGTCCAATGCCAGTGTAATTATCGTTTCTTTGTAACTGACTTGCTGAAATTCAAGGTCCTTTTGCCTAGATGCTCAAAGGGCTTTTCTTTAAAATGTCGTCTTGTTGCTATTGTAGAATGATTTTCCTAGATATACTGTATGTCCTTTTGATTTGTACATTCAACAACTCTTTTTATTCAGGAAAATATTGTCTGGATTGTAGTTTTTAGTATTTGTTCTGCTTCAGTGACTTAGTTTTCTTCTCTGTATGTTGGATTATTTTGTCTCCTCTATATCTAAGATAGTCACTGGGATGCTTTTCATCTCTCCCTTAATTTGCTTGATTTTTTTTTCACTTTTCTCCTTTCTATTCTTATTATCCTTATAAGACAAAAGTGTTAGTGCCAAAACAGATAATCATATCAAAAAATGGGCAGAAGACATGAACAGACACTTCTCCAACGAAGACATACAAATGGCTATCAGACACATGAAAAAATGTTCATCATCACTAGCCATCAGGGAGATTCAAATTAAAACAACATTGAGATACCACCTGACACCAGTTAGAATGGCCAAAATTAGCAAGACAGGAAACAACATGTGTTGGAGAGGATGTGGAGAAAGGGGAACCCTCTTACACTGTCGGTGGGAATGCAAGTTAGTGCAGCCACTTTTGGAGAACAGTGTGGAGATTGCTCAAGAAATTAAGAATAGAGCTTCCCTATGACCCTGCAATTGCACTGCTGGGTATTTACCCCAAAGATACAGATGTAGTGAAAAGAAAGGCCATCTGTACCCCAATGTTTATTGCAGCAATGGCTACGGTCGCCAAAATGCCCTTCAACGGATGAATGGATAAGGAAGATGTGGTCCATATACACAATGGAGTATTATGCCTCCATCAGAAAGGATGAATACCCAACTTTTGTAGCAACATGGACGGGACTGGAAGAGATTATGCTGAGCGAAATAAGTCAAGCAGAGAGAGTCAAGTATCATATGGTCTCACTTATTTGTGGAGCATAACAAATAACATGGAGGACATGGGGAGATGGAGAGGAGAGGGAGTTGAGGGAAACTGGAAGGGGAGATGAACCATGAGAGACTATGGACTCTGAAAAACAACCAGAGGGTTTTGAAGGGGCGGGGGGGTGGGAGGTTGAGGAACCAGGTGGTGGGTAATAGGGAGGGCACGTACTGCATGGAGCACTGGGTGTGATGCCAAAACAATGAACACTGTTATGCTGTAAATAAACAAAAAAACAAAAAAAAAACAAAAAAAAGATTCAAAAAAAAAAGTGTTAGTGCCTATTTCCCGTTGTGTTCCTTTATAAACTGTCTTCAATTATCTTCATTACTGCTTTTCCCCTTATTTTGGAATCTCTCCTAAGATAACATCACCTTTTTGTTCTTTCCTACAGCCCAGTTCTGTTTCCCTGCTCCTCTTTCTGACTTGTGCAGTTCTTCCATAGCTTCCATTCCAAATTTCCTAATTCATTTTGGTTTTTGAAAATACTAGGTTTCAAAGATTTCATATGCTTTGTGTCCATGTTTTTATTAATAATCATCCACTGTCCAGAGGGATGTTATTCAGAACCACTTATTCTTACCTTCCTGCATTCTTTTACACTATCTTTTCGTAGATTTTTTACCATAACTTTTTTGCTTTGTTGGTGTCTGAACAAAATGGATTTCTTGTAATTTTGAGAAGATTCTACTGTGGACAGTGAGGATAGGCCAAGATTAGTTGTTATTTTTGTGATTTGAGGGCTCTTTCCTCTGTTGTGACTCTGAAATGTTCACATACATGGCCTCTTGGAAGTGAACTCCACAGCACCTTCTAGGAGCTGCCGTATCCAACGTCCTCTACACGTTTTCTCTCAGGATTCTCAACAAATTTAATGTGTATTCTAGTTTTAGTTTGTCCAGCATGGAGTGGCTTCTTAGGAGAGTTTTTCTTGGGTATTTATGAGAACCTGGAAGGGCTCATGGTTCTCTTGCCCACCCTAGTCTCCCAGTCCTTCTGTACTCAACCACGCACTAGAACCTACGAAGTCTTCCCAATTCTCAATGACTAATCTAAGAACAGGCCAGGTTTTCCCCTCTGAGTGGGGAATTTTCTGCTAGAGAGTGAGTACTTGCCAGAAATTCTTGGATTTCCCAGTTGTTGGGACTGACAGAAGACACCTTCTCCTTCCCTCCCCAACCTCCCAAACAGCTGCTGACCCCACACAGCCATTCACAATTTTACTGCACTCACTTCTATTCTGGCATTGGTGGAATAACTTGATACCTTTATAAGGAGATCTGAGGAGGTGAAAAAATTCTGTGTAACAACAGCATTCTTCCTCCCCAAATCTACCCCAACAGGAACACTCTCTTATATAATGTTTACCTTTGAGTTTGTCTCAGTTTCAACAAAATTCATAGGCAAGGGGCTATGACATTGATTCTATCATCTGAATAATCCCTTCAGTAAATTATTATAATCTCAAATCAGTTACAAAGCCACAATCTCACATATGGAGTACATGGACAAATCAGCAAGCATATAAATATATTTAAGTAACTATTTCAAGTGTATATATGTATCCTACTCAAAATCCACTCTTTGCACCAGGCTGACAGCACTCTTAATAAGCACAAAATGACCAGCAATCAGATCTTTTTATACTACTAAATAAGAGCACCAAGGCCTTCCTAAACCATCAGTCCAAAACATGGACCACAGCCCAAAAGACCAAAACAAAGAAACAAGAAGGCATACACAAGAGCTGTGGTCAACCTCCCAATCTCATGAGCATACCGCAAGTACCAGTGTTAAATAACTCAAATATTTCACATAAGCAATACACCTCTTCCCTCAGAGCACTCTTTCCAATCATAATTTTCCCAGTGCTACAGAGTGCAATGTTGTCACTGAAAGTTGTACAATTCTTATGTAAATTTTTTTTCATATGTGAACTTAATAGAATGATACTTGAATCACAAAGCAGAGGGATATCTGGTAGGCTTTTAGATGGCAAATATTATTTCTGGAAGCTAAACTTCTTTAAAGAAATGTTTTTTTAATTAACTTCAAATTCTCCCCTTAACTAAACCAGTATGCCTAAAGTCAACCACGAAGGCCTGCAAATTGAAAGAAGATGACTAATTTTATGATGTTTAAGACAGAATAAAAAAAGGATAAGAACACTTGTTCTTATATCCAAAACAAGTGATGCAACTAATAACACAGCCTGTCACAGAAGACACTCACTCCCCAACTCCCTTGAGTGAGCCTACAACACGTTCCATCTCATCCCATCTCATACACTGGGTAAGGATAACTTCCTGTTATTTTTGTGGTGACATGGGGTCTCATCCCTACATCACGTTCCAGCTCATCTATCATAAAGTATGACATTACCAAGCTGCCAGAATATTTCCATTAAACACAGGTGGTAATGTTCAAAGTTCGTTGGTTTAGGAATCCGTACTATTTTCAATGAGATAATAAGGTCCCTAAAACCCTATATATTGTTGAGACTGTCTATAAAGCTTTAAGAACAAATGGGGGGGTGGAAATCCAGTCAAGAAATGGGCCAGAAGACATGAAAAGACAATTCTCCTAAGAAAACATACAAATG
Organism: Meles meles; assembly: GCF_922984935.1. Lineage (NCBI taxonomy): Eukaryota > Metazoa > Chordata > Mammalia > Carnivora > Mustelidae > Meles > Meles meles. The sequence goes on along the minus strand of NC_060069.1, from coordinate 28,361,788 downwards.
GCTAACAGATACATGAAGAAATGTTCAAATCACTCATCATCAGGGAAACACAAATCAAAACCACAATGAGATACCCCTCACACCAGTCAGAATGGCTAAAATTAACTGAGGACCTAACCTAACAGATGGTGGTGAGGATACAGAGAAAGAACACTCTTACACCACTGCTGGGAAGGCAAACTGGTATAGTCACTGTGAAAAAACACTATGGAGGTTCCTCAGAAAGTTAAAAATAGAATCACCTACAACCCAGCAATTACTCTACCAGATATTTATATAAAGAAGACATAGTGATTTCAAGGGGCACCTGCACCCCAATATTTATAGCAATGTCCACAATAGCCCAACTATGGAAAGAGCCCAGATGTCCACTGACAGATGAACAGATAAAGAAGATGTGGTATATTATTTGTGGAGCGTAACAAATAACATGGAGAACATGGGGAGATGGAGAGGAGAGGGAGTTGAGGGAAACTGGAAGGGGAGATGAACCATGAGAGACTATGGACTCTGAAAAACAACCAGAGGGTTTTGAAGGGGCAGGGGGGTGGGAGGTTGAGGAACCAGGTTGTGGGTAATAGGGAGGGGCACGTACTGCATGGAGCACTGGGTGTGATGCCAAAACAATGAATACTGTTACGCTGTAAATAAACAAATTTAAAAAAAAAAAAGAAGAAGAAGATGTGGTATATACACACAATGGAATATTACTTGGCCATCAAGAAGAATGAAATCTTGCCATTTACAATGACATGGATGGAACTAGAAGGTATTAATGCTAACCAAAATAAGTCAGTCAGCGTTAAGACAAGTGTCATATTACTTCACTCATATGTGGAACTTAAGAAACAAAACACATGAACATAGGGGAAGGGAAGGAAAATTAAAATAAGATGAAAATAGAGAGGGAGGCAAACCATAAGAGACTCTGAACTCTAGGAAACTGAGGGTTGCTGGAGGGGAGGTGGGTGGGGGATGGGGCAACTCGGTGATTTGCATTAAGGAAGGCACCTGACATAATGAGCACTGGGTGTTATATGCAACTGATGAAACAAAATTCTACCCCTAAAACTAATAATACAGTATATGTTCACTAAATTGAGTTTAATATTTTTTTTTAAATACATATTACAGTGTTTCTACCTTCAAGTACATTTCTAAAGACCAAAAGGAAGTTTAGACTCACAAACGATAGCAGAACTCAATAAATGTAAACTAAAAGATTTACGTATTTCATTGGTAGTCATATTATTAGTAAACACCAGATTTTTTTTTATTTTTATTTATTTGACAGAGAGAAATCACAACTAGGCAGAGAGGCAGGCAGAAAGAGAGGAGGAAGCAGGCTCCCTGCGGAGCAGAGAGCCCGATGTGGGGCTCGATCCCAGGAACCTGGGATCATGACCCGAGCCAAACCCACTGAGCCACCCAGGTGCCCAACACCAGAATTTTTTTTAAAGATTTTATTTATTTATTTATTTATTTGAGAAAGAGAGAGAGGGAGAGAGAGAGCATGCACAAGTAGGGGGAGAGGCAGAAGGAGAATGAGAAGCAGACCACTCCTGCTGAGCAGGGAGGTGGGGCCTGATGTAGGACCCCAGGGATCATGACCTGAGTTGAAGGTAGATACCCAACCAACCACCCAGGTACCCTAACACCAGAATTTTTTAAGAATTCTTGCACTTCAAAAAAAAAAAAAAAATCCCTCTGCCCTCCCCCCTGCTTGTGTGCATTCTCTCTCTCTCAACCAAACAAATAAATAAAAAAAAAAAAATCACAAATGAGTATCTATGAGATGTTACTATGGTTCTCCTTTCAGACCATACTGCATACAGGTAAAAATTATCCATGTGGTAATAAGACTATCACACCTAACACTATAGCTACAATCATTACACACACAATCTCGAGGAGAAAACTACTGAATGCTCCTTAGAGATTATCGGAAACTTCAAAAGTGAAGAAAAGGTAAATTAAAACTTGAGTTCTATAACATGAATCCTTTTAGCCAAATTATGAAACATCTCGAGGATACGGAAAAGTGATTTTAAAAATCCATTCAAAGTTTATGCACATAAACTGAATTCTGGAACACTGGGAAAAAAATTTTTAAAAATAAGTAAATAAAATAAACTTTATTTTATTTTATTATATATTATATACATATTATATGTTTAAATATAAAAATAAAACTTTATTTTAAAGTATTAAGGATTTAAAAAAATAAACCCAAATTTCTTTTTTTTTTAAAGAAACAACATATTACAGAGACACAGCTGACGCTGCTGCCCTCTATTACAAAAGGTAAGTATTCTCAGAACTCTGGTGATTACAACAGAATTATGTAACCATAAAAAATAAGTAAATATTTTTGCAAATTTTAAACTTTGTGTATGCTATTCTTTTGTCCTTATCCTTTTCAGCTTACCTTTTCCGCTCAGTTTTATAAGATTTACCCACATCAATAAATTTTCAGTCTAGCCAATCATTTTTACTTGCTATGTATTGTTCCATCATATGGATATATTACAACTTAATTTCCCAATCCTTTGTTGATTAACTTTTACACATTATTTGCCATCTTCTGATACTACAAAAATGCTGTGAGACAAATACTGTTTCTGCATTCAACTGTACAAGGAAGGATATGTTCCTAATGGAAATATTGCTATGCTATGTGCATCTTCAAATTCACTAGAGAGTATGAAATGGCACTCTAAAGTGATCATACCACTTTCCTAGGAGGGTTCCCACTGGTCTATACCTTCACCAACAACTCTGTCAGACTTATATATTTACCAACCTAAAGTATATGAAACTAACTCATTTTAACCTTCATTTTATTCACCAACAACCAGTGTGAGCATCTTTTCTCAACATTATTGACCATTGTAGATTCTTCTTCTATGAAGTAAGTCTTCATAGCCTATGTTCATTTTGTCTTGTCTTCTCCTTTTTATACATAGGCTATTTTTTATGTGCTGGATACTACACTTTAAGAAAACTTTCCTACAGCAAGGTTATAAAAATAGCCACTTACATTTTCTTTTAAAATTTTTTCAAGTTTTCATACTTTAGCCTGATAAGAAAAGAGACCTAATGGCCAAATACCTTTCAAACACAGAATGGATGAATAAAATGTAGTGCATCCACTATGAAGCACTGTTTTTAAAAAGGTGCGGGGCATGCACAAGAACATCTATTAACAACAATGCAGTGATCTCTGAAATACATTACTACATGAAAAAAAAAAAAAACCCACAAGGTGCAAAATGGCATATGCTGTCCTTTTGTCTAAAGAAGAGAATAATGCAGTACCCACCCAGGGGTCATTTTAAAGATTTTTTTTTTTTTTTATTAATTTGACAGAGAGAGAGATCACAAGTAGGCAGAGAGGCAGGCAGAGAGAGAGGAGTAAGCAGGCTCTCTGCTGAGCAGAGAGCCTGACCTGGGGCTCGATCCCAGGACCCTGAGATCATGACCTGAGCCGAAGGCAGCAGCTTAATCCACTGAGCCACCCAGGCGCCCCCAGGGGTCATTTTAGAGTCAACTAGACATACTGATGCAAAAGACGACCATTGATCACATTTTCAACTGGTCTGCTCAGGAACCAGAGCTTGCTGGGTGGGCAGCATCCGAAATTGCTCTGGCCATAGCCTACGGAGCACAGTTCGGCATAGTAAGGAAAGGACCACACTGGGTGTTTATGGGAGTCAGGCTGGCTTAGAAGCTTCGTAGCCCACAGGCACCAGTCTCTCTCCTAACAACTTCACAAACGACAGGTTGGTCTTAGGTTTCCAGAAAAAGCTGGAAAGTTAACTGAAAGTACAATTCTTTCATCCATAGATATAGATGGGGGGATGGGTTGCAGGGGGGAGGTAGATAAAATGAAGTAAAGAGCTAGATATAAATAGTATATCTATAAAATAAATTAACTATAAAATAAAAATAAAAACTAAAAAATAAAAATGTAATAAAAATTTTAGAGCCAAATATACAGAGATAAATACATAGATAAATTACATGGATATAAAGAGTGAAATAGATATAGGGATAGCTATATAAATAGATATAGTTGCTTATATCCCATTTTTTTTTAAAAAGAAGATTTAAACAGATACTAATAAAAATGTTTACATTCGATGGGTAAAGAAGGGAACAAGTGTAAAGAGCAGAGATGGAAAAAAGTTTCCTGTGAATGGGTTCTTTTTAAGCTGACACTAAAACCATACCAATATTTTACATGATTATAAAACAAATTAAATCAAATGTAAAGCAATCCCCAAATAAAAAATGATACTTAAGGGTATATTATGTTGGTGCTTTAACACACACAAATAAAAAAAAATTATTTGAAAAGAACTTACCCCATACTAATCTGACTACACATCTAGTTGGACATATCCTAAGCACTAAAACAACTGCACAAAAATCCTATGTTGTGTTCAGAAATCATAACAACATTAAAAATATCACTGTTATTCTGAAACTTCTATAAATACTGTAAAACAAGTAAGAAATTATGTTAAGTCAATAGAAAACAAGATTTGCAACTTAAAGTATCATATAAATTATATTCTATTATTTTTAAATTTTTAATATAAATTTTATATAAATATATGATTTAATCTTTTATAAATATACATTTGTGTTTATAAATATATACATATAATATATATTTATGTATTTATTTATATATACATTTTAATATAAATATATTTATATATACACTTATTTATATTTTATATATTTATATATTACATATATAAATATGATTATATTATATAATATATTCATTATATATTCATATATTATGTATTATATATTTATAATTATATGAATATTACATATAATCATAAATGATATAATATAATAATTATATAATATATAAATGGTATATTATATATAATATATATTTTATATATAAGTGGATATATTATACATTTTATATACAAATAAATGTATGTATAAATATATAAACATTGTATATATGAATGTATATAAATTTATTATATAAATATAAAATATAAATAATAAAAATATATTTTTATTATTTTTATTATAAAATAAAATAATTTTATTATTAAACTGTAAGTTATATATATCATATAAAATAAATTAACCAAAATACTGCAATTGGAAATACCAGCATGAGCAGATGTATTTTTAAAAGTCATTTCCTGGCTCTATCTGTTGGGAGTGCCTAAAAACAATAGCCAACCCAGTAGCAGTGAGTACTCCTATCACACTGTGGTCTCTAACTATTATTTCCCACTAGAGGAACGGGGGCTCTTTGGAGGAACGAGTGGTTCCAGATGCAGCGCATAAAACCTGCAAGAGAAGCCTAAAACACACTGTTCCATCAGAAGGCAAGAAACTAAAGACTACTGGATTTCTGACTAAAGGACGCAGGAGGCCACTTACGGAGGCTTCCACTGGCTAAAGAAGCAACATTATCAGTACTAAAAAGAACACCATCCATAATGGAAACATACCAAAATATTAAAATCCATGAGTCCTTAAGGGAACAAAGTATCCCTTCGAGTCCCCTTCCTAAAAAGTAAGTCTTTGGAGACTGCTAGAAAAACCAACTCGTGATTCCAAAACCCAGTCACTAAGCCAATCTTACGTAAACTGTTCCTCAGGGTAACCACACAGTTGATAAAAGCTTTTTTTCTATAGAGCAATTTCAATTAAGACAAGAAGTCAGAATGATATTTTCAACCATACCAAAACAAAATGCCTCAGCAATTATCACTGACAGCTGCTAAACCACTACAAGGAGAGGAGGTGAGGGAACTTAAAATGAGTAGACTTGGACGTGAGGCCACTGCTCACTTTTTGGATGGAAAAGAAAGAGCCAAGTCATCCGTGTGTGCCTTCTGTTATGAAAAACACACACTGCTGGTGTGCCTGAATGCTCCCCAGTTAAGTGCCTGCCTTTTGCTCAGGTCATGATCTCAGAGGCCTGAGATCATGTGGCTCAAGGACCAGCTCAACGGGGGGCAGTCTGCTTTTCCCTCTGTCCCTCACTCCATTCATGTTCTCTCCCTCTCTCAAATAAATAAAATCTTTAAATAAAAATAAAATCCATAAGGAAGGCCAATATCATGACCCTACATGATCTAGGTCTCCCTCTGTTCCCAGCCTCCTTCCAATGGTCTCTTCCCCACCCCTTGCTCACTAGGTTCAGCAGGTCTTCTTTCTTTCCAGACCCTCCCAAGATCTCTCACACCTCAGGGAAGCTGAACTACAAAGTTCTTCCTCCCAAGAGCTTCACAGAGTAAACTCTTTCTTGTCATTCAGGGTTCAGATGGAACGACACCTTCTCAGAGAAGCCTTCCCTGACTTCCCCCCATACACACCCAGATAATATCATTACATGCATTCCCTGCACACTGCCTATTACAGACATGCTATCACATTACTGTTTTACTTCTTCAGAGGATCAACACTATGCAAAATTGTTCTGTGTCCTCATTTGTCTAGCATCAGCATTAGTTGTAGCACTGACATCCTCCATTAACTTGACAAAACTACTCAACACACTAAGTTTCATCTGTGAATACCCCAGGATTGCAAGTCACTAACTGGCCCATAGTAAATGTTCAATAAATGGTAATACTTTTTAATTAATTACAAATAGAATCTTACATTTTAAATGAGAATTCACTGCATATTACTGACCTGTCATAGAAACATTTTAAAAACTAAAGGACAAGAGAGAGGAGGCGCACTTTTTCCTATTCTTTCCACTAAGCACAACTAAAAACCCTTGATGTTGGATATAAACAAACATAAGACAACTCTGAAAGGTAGAGAGAAGACAGAACCAGTAGGAAACTCAGGATCTGAGTATCTACACAGCAATGAACTCACTGGATTTTTTTTTTTTTTTTTGCCACCGATATTCTGGATTGAATGGATATCCAGGAACCTAGAAACACCAAAAGGCACAAAACATAAGAATAATCAGCTCTCTCAAGCCAAAGGACCAAGGAAGGGGCAGCCCAGAAAGATTGAAAACTTTCAAACAAGAGCTACTCTACTCGAGTTGAACATCATGGAAAAACCATGACCCCATCCCCACCAGCCAAGGGCAAGTGAGGAGCCTAAACTCCTACCCTCAATAGCCAACACTCTCCCCACAAGGCCAATACCACAAAAAAGCAAGTGGAGAGCTGACAGTAACAGCCACCCAACAGCAGCCATTCGCCCCCAACCCCGGTGTCAGTACAGGCCATGTGGGGAGCCTGGGCCCCCACCCATAATAGGAGTAACCAGATTCCTTTCTCTCTCCCCAAGATAGCAGCAGAGAAAGCAAGTGGGAAGTTTGCACCTTTAGCACCTTCCACCAGAAATGAGGCTCATAGTCCCATCCACAGTGGCAGGGAAGACAGTAAATGAGAAGCTTTCCCCACTCCCAGCCAGGGGGAACATCAAAGAAGGCTTATGGAGAGTGTGGAATCACACCCCTGCCCAACAGTAAGGAGGGGCTCTCTGTATCCCTGGGATGTCAACAGAAGCCCACTGAGGAACCTGGACTTCTACCCCAGAAAGGCAGGCACAGGCATCGCCCACCTTTCTCTGCTGGCTCCCTATCCGACGCTTACTAAAACAGATTCACATAAAACCCAGACTCCTTAAAACACAGCACCCTAATGTTTAGTGGACACAGAGCTTCAGTTTTGCAAGATGAAAAGGTTCTAAAGATCTGTTCCACAACCATGTGAATATACTTACCACTACTAACTATAAACTTAAAAATGGTGAAGATTGTGAATTTTGTATTACATCTTTTCTACCACAAAAATTTTTTTCAGCACCAATACTACTCAAAATCAAAAGATTACTAATAAGTAATTGTACTAAATACAATACATTTCAGGGTTCAATCATTCCTTTTGTTGAAGTCCATGGAATATTATATATTATAAAGCAATTACAAAATCACATTAATCAATGCATCTTATTTTACTACCTTTGTGAAATACCGTATTTGAAAATCAATCCATACCTGTTCTGAGAGTGGGAAAAAACCAAACTGCAAAAACTCTCAGCCTCTCTTATCACAATTTACACAGAAAACTACTCAAGTGGGGCTTTTTCTAATACAATGTAACAATATTTAATGACTTGGAAAATTAATAGCAGAAATTAGATAGACAGACTATTGGGGAAAAAATAGGTTTCTCTGAGGCTCACACTTCCTAACAGAATCTAAATCAGACTAATCAGAGTAAAGGCAAGAAGTGGTTTACTCTCCATCTAGACTTTGACAGATAAAGTTTACTATGTAAATCAGAAAATTATTCATAATTACTGAAATTTGAACTTTTATTATAAAAACCAGGATTTAATGTATGGACAGTTAACACACAAGAACCAAGGCAAACAGTGTACATAAGTGGTTCTATTCTCCACTTGTTAGGAGCACTATGTTTACCAAGTTCCCAAAACTCCAGCTTGACAAGCATCTCCCCTCTAAAAGAAGGGTAATTGGTCCAGTAAGCTTAAAGAGAGCCACACACTACCTTCCCCTTGTGAAGATTCAAAATACACATGAGCATATAAAACACTGGGAAAGGCTGTACAGTTAAAACTATCTCTTTCACTTTGACTCATAGTTTTCCAAACATATATATACAAACATAGTCCACATTTTCTACCTCGTAACACCTCACCCAACACTAATATTCTAGGACAGGGCTTCTCAAATCATAAAGTTCAAAGAAACCACCTAGAGATCTCATTAAAATGTAGATTCAGGGGCGCCTGGGTGGCTCAGTTGGTTAAAGCCTCTGCCTTCGGCTCAGGTCATGATGCCAGGGTCCTGGGACCGAGCCCCACGTCGGGCTCTCTGCTCGGCAGGGAGCCTGCTTCCTCCTCTCTCTCTCTGCCTGCCTCTCTGCCTACTTGTGATCTCTGTCTGTCAAATAAATAAAATCTTTAAAAAAAAAAAATGTAGATTCAGATTCAGCAGGCCCAAGGTGCTGCATTTCCAACCCTCTCCCAGATGATGCCCATTGCTTCTGGTTCTTGGATCATTCTTTAGCGGCTAGGTATGTTGAGAACACCTGCTAGGGAAGGCTACCACAGAGACTTCTTCACAGCCACGCAGTTCTGTGATCAGAACTGAATATTTTAAAACTCCACTGTACATAAAATAAGGGACTATCAAAGGAATAGAAGGAAAGTAAGCTAAAAAGAGAAGGGAGTTATCCAGGTGATTTGTGTTAGCCAAATACTAGACAAGGAAAGAGGCAAGAAATGAGTCCAGGTAAATGAGTCCAGAGGATATAAAGGGAGGACAAAGCATACGGGGAAAGAGATTGGGGCTGAGAAACAAGAGGCATAAGAAGTATCAGCATAAAGGAAGGACTCATAAATTTTCTAAATTTTCATTAATAAAATGGGATATGCAGGCAAAGCCATTTAGTGGATTTCTATTTTAATCACTAAAAGACTCTTACAACATCTTCAGATGAATGGCCTGTGTGTGGTACAGGGGTTTGGCAAAGTTCAAAAAGGTCTCCTGAGAAGAAAAATAGATTCTACAGAGATGATATTACTTGTTTTCTCCTGCAACTGTAATGGTTCAACAACAATTTTTAAAATACAGTAATAGGTGAAATCGAAGTCAAACCTTTTCTTGGATTAGCCTCTGAAGATGAATCCCGCAAGACAACATTGCAGTAAATAAGGTCAACATGTACTGCTGAACTTTGCAGATGGCTGAGGCCAGGGAGTTTATCACTGAATTCAGTCCCACCTTCTCAATAACATTCTGGAAGGCAGTAGGAGAATGACGGGTGATTCTACACAAGGCCTGCAGAGACGGGAGAATAGATCCGTCAGACAACTCCGAGTGCATTAACCGTGACTTGGAAAGATAACACCAGCTTTTGTGTAAAGGAGTAGAGGGCGCTTACCTTGAAACTTCATTACTTGTTTTGGCATAAGAAAGTTAGAAAACATCTTCATATTTAAAAACAAAACAATAATCCAGCTCCCAGTAAAAACTAATGTTGTTTTAAGACAATAAATCCTCTTATGATAAACATACAAATTATAAAGGGTTAACGGAAATGACAAACTAATTTATAAGTCTGTATAGAAAAACTTCGCTTAACAAATAAAAAACATCAAGGGCCTTCTTCTTGCAGACACTGGTAAAGGTGGAAAAAACAGCCATAAAAATAAACATTTAGCATTTATTGCTTAGCATGTGAAAAATGGTATCTCAGAATATCAGAAAACTATCACATTTTGTTCTCCCAATAACATATAAGAAGGGTATTAGTACTAACCTATTTTATAAACAATAGAACTAAAGCATAGAATACTTAAAGTTACTTGCCCAAAGGCATGTACCTAGTAAGTGACAAAGCTAGAATTCAAACCAAGATAATCAGACTTCTGAGCTTTTCCTAACGTGCTCACAGATTAGAGATGAAACCTAATTTAAAAACTAATAAAATGTAACAAGTATCATAACAGAAGTGAGCTCACCAAATTATACTTGGAAAGGAAAATAAATCAAGTCAACAACATAGGAAGATGATCTTGAGCTGGTTTTTGAAGGGTAAATGGAGAGTGGATAGGCAAAAAAAATAAGTGAAGAAAATTCTAGCCAGCACCAAATGTGTGACTTAAAACTATAAAAACCCTAGAAGAGAACACAGTTAGTAATTGCTCCAATATCAAACAGAGCAACTTTTTCTAAATGTGTCTCCTGAGGCCAGGGACACAAAAGCAAAACTAGGGGCGCCTGGGTGGCTCAGTGGTTTAAGCCACTGCCTTCGGCTCAGGTCATGATCTCAGGGTCCTGGGATCGAGTCCCACATCGGGCTCTCTGCTCGGCAGGGAGCCTGCTTCCCTCTCACTCTCTCTGCCTGCCTCTCTGCCTACTTGTGATCTCTCTCTGTCAAATAAATAAATAAAATCTAAAAAAAAAAAAACAAAAAAAAACAAAAGCAAAACTAAACTGCTGGGACTACATCAAAATAAAAAGTTTCTGCACAGCAAAGGAAACAGTCAACAAAAAGAAAACCTACAGAATGAGAAAATATATTTGCAAATGACACCTCTGATTAAGAATTGGTATCCAAAATATATAAAAACTCGGGGCCCTGGGTGGCTCAGTCGGTTAAGCATCTGCCTTCGGCTCAAGTCATGATTCCATGATCAGTTCCACATTGGGCTCCCTGCTCAGCAGAGAGCCTACTTCTCCCTCTACCCTACCTCCCTGATGGTGATCTCTCTAATAAATAAAATCTTTTAAAAAACAAAATAAAATATATAAAAACTTACACAACTCAACACCCAAAAAACAAAACAAAAAAAAATCCAATTAAAAAATGGGCAGGGGAGGAGTCAAGATGGTGTAGAAGTAGCAGGCTGAGACTATATCAGGTAGAAAGAGATCTGTTATATAGCTTATCAAACCATTGCAAACACCTACAAATCCAACAGGAGATCAAAGAGAAGAAGAACAGCAATTCTAGAAACAGAAAATCAACCACTTTCTGAAAGGTAGGACCGGTGGAGAAGTGAATCCAAAGCGGCAGGAAGATACACTGCAGCAGGGAGGGGCCCGATCCCAGGAAGCGGCAGAGCAACGGACTTTTTAAAAGTCTGTTCCACTGAGGGACATTGCTCCAGAGGCTAAACCGGGGTGAAGCCCACGCGGGGACAGCGTGGTCCCAGGTCCTGCAGGGTCACAGAAGGATAGGGGGTGCCTGAGTGTCACAGAGCTCGCAGGTATTAGACCAGGGAAGCCGGCAACAGAGAAAGAGCCGAGTGAGCTCTCACCTCGGGGTTACCTTGAACCAGTATAAGGCTGGGTGAGCTCGGAGCGTGGCTGGAGGCCAAGGAGACGGGAGTGATTGGGCTCTTTTCCCTGAGGGCGCATTGAGGAGTGGGGCCACGAGTTGTCAGCTCCTCCGGGCCAGAGACTGGGAGGCTACCATTTTCATTCCCGTCCTCCGGAACTCTACAGAAAGCGTTCAGGGAACAAAAGCTCCCAAAAGCGAACACGCGTGGAAAACTTAGCCCGGACCCTGGTAAGGGCGGTGCAATTCCACCTCAGGCAAAGACACTTAAGAATCACAACAACAGGCCCCTCCCCCAGAAGATCAACAAGAAATCCAGCCAAGACCAAGTTCACCTACAAAGGACAGCAGCAGAATTCCAGAGGAGAAGAAAGCAAAGCACGGAACTCATGGCTTTCTCCCCATGATTCTTTACTCTTGCAGTTAATTTGATTTTTTTTAATTTCATTTTTTTTTCTTCTGCTAAATTTTTTCTAACTTTTACCCTTTTATTTAATGTTTTTAACTACTTTATCATATATATATATATATTTGTTTTTCTTTTTTATATTTTTTCCTTGTTTTCTTTTTTTAATTTCTTTTTTTTTTCTGAATCTCTTTTTATTCCCTTTCTTCCCACCACGATTTGGGGTCTCTTCTGATTTGGTTAAAGCACATTTTCCTGGGGTCTTTGCCACCCTTTTAGTATTTTATTTGCTCCTTCATATACTCTTATCTGGACAAAATGACAAGGGGGAAAAACTCACCACAAAAAAAAGAACAAGAGGCAGTACCAAAGGCTAGGGACCTAATCAATACAGACATTGGTAATATGTCAGATCTAGAGTTCAGAATGATGATTCTCAAGGTTCTAGCCGGGCTTCCAAAAGGAATGGAAGATATGAGAGAAACCCTCTCTGGAGATATAAAAGCCCTTTCTGGAGAAATAAAAGAACTAAAATCTAACCAGGTTGAAATCAAAAAAGCTATTAATGAGGTGCAACCAAAAATGGAGGCTCTCACTGCTAGGATAAATGAGGCAGAAGAAAGAATTAGTGATATAGAAGACCAATGACAGAGAATAAAGAAGATGAGCAAAAGAGGGACAAACAGCTACTGGAGCACAAGGGGAGAATTCGAGAGATAAGTGACACCATAAGACGAACAACATTAGAATAATTGGGATACCAGAAGAAGAATAAAGAGAGAGGGGAGCAGAAGGTCTATTGGAGAGAATTGTTGGAGAGAATTTCCCTAATATGGCAAAGGGAACAAGCATCAAAATCCAGGAGGTGCAGAGAACCCCCCTCAAAGTCAACAAGAATAGGTCCACACCCCCTCACCTAATAGTAAAATTTGCAAGTCTTAGTGACAAAGAGAAAATCCTGAAAGCAGCCCGGGAAAAGAAGTCTGTAACATACAATGGTAAAAATATTAGATTGGCAGCAGACTTATCCACAGAGACCTGACAGGCCAGAAAGAGCTGGCATGATATATTCAGAGCACTAAACGAGAAAAACATGCAGCCAAGAATACTCTATCCAGCTAGGCTATCACTGAAAATAGAAGGAGAGATAAAAAGCTTCCAGGACAAACAAAAACAAAGAATTTGCAAACACCAAACCAGCTCTACAGGAAAGATACAAAGCGGTCCTCTAAGCAAAGAGAGAGCCTAAAAGTAGTAGATCAGAAAGGAACAGAGAGGGGCGCCTGGGTGGTTCAGTGGGTTAAAGCCTCTGCCTTTGGCTCAGGTCATGATCCCAGGGTCCTGGGATTGAGCCCCGCATCGGGCTCTCTGCTCGGCAGGGGGCCTGCTTCCTCCTATCTCTCTCTGCCTGCCTCTCTGCCAACTTGTAATTTCTGTCTTTCAAATAAATAAATAAAATCTTTAAAAAATAAAAAAAGAAAGGAACAGAGACAATATACAGTAACAGTCCCCTTACAGGCAATACAATGGCACTAAATTCATATCTCTCAATAGTTACCCTGAATGTTAATGGGCTAAATGCCCCCCAATCAAAAGACACAGGGTACCACAATGGATAAAAAAGCAAAACCCATCAATATGTTGCCTACAAGAAACTCATTTTAGACCCGAAGACACCTCCAGATTTAAACCAAACAAGGATCCCATCAAAAAAGAGAACTACAGACCACTATCCTTGATGAACACAGATGCAAAAATTCTCACCAAAATACTAGCCAATAGGATTCAACAGTACATTAAAAGGATTATTCACCACGACCAAGTTGGATTTATTCCAAGGCTGCAAGGTTGGTTCAACAGCCGCAAATCAATTAATGTGATACAACACATTACTAAAAGAAAGAACAAGAACCATATGATACTCTCAATAGATGCTGAAAAAGCATTTGACAAAGTACAGCATCCCTTCCTGATCAAAACTCTTCAAAGTGGAGGGATAGAGGGCACATACCTCAATATTATCAAAGCCATCTATGAAAAACCCACCGCAAATATCATTCTCAATGGAGAAAAACTGAAAGCTTTTCCGCTAAGGTCAGGAACACGGCAGGGATGTCCATTATCACCACTGCTACTCAACATAGTACTAGAAGTCCTAGCCTCAGCCATCAGACAACAAAAAGAAATTAAAGGCATCCAAATTGGTAAAGAAGAAGTCAAACTATCACTCTTCGCAGATGATATGATACTATATGTGGAAAACCCAAAAGACTCCACTCCATAACTGCTAGAACTTGTACAGGAATTCAGTAAAGTGTCAGGATATAAAATCAATGCACAGAAATCAGTTGCATTTCTGTACACCAACAACAAGACAGAAGAAAGAGAAATTAAGGAGTCAATCCCATTTACAATTGCACCTGAAACTATAAGATACCTAGGAATAAACCTAACCAAAGAGGCTAAGAATCTATACACAGAAAATTATAAAGTACTCATGAAAGAAATTGAGGAAGACACAAAGAAATGGAAAAATGTTCCATGTTCCTGGATTGGAAGAATAAATATTGTGAAAATGTCTATGCTACCTAAAGCAATCTACACATTTAATGCAATCCCTACCAAAATACCATCCATTTTTTTCAAAGAAATGGAACAAATAATCCTAAAATTTATATGGAACCAGAAAAGACCTCGAATAGCCAAAGGAATGTTGAAAAAGAAAGCCAAAGTTGGAATTGCATCACAATTCTGGACGTCAAGCTCTATTACAAAGCTGTCATCATCAAGACAGCATGGTACTGGCACAAAAACAGACACATAGATCAATGGAAAAGAATAGAGAGGGGCGCCTGGGTGGCTCAGTGCATTAAGCCGCTGCCTTCGGCTCAGGTCATGATCTCGGGGTGCTGGGATCGAGTCCCGCGTCGGGCTCTGCTCAGCGGGAGCCTGCTTCCTTCTCTCTCTCTCTGCCTGCCTCTCTACTTGTGATCTCGCTCTGTCAAATAAATAAATAAAATCTTAAAAAAAAAAAAAAAAAAGAATAGAGAGCCCAGAAATAGACCCTCAACTCTATGGTCAACAAATCTTCGACAAAGCAGGAAAGAATGTCCAATGGAAAAAAGACAGCCTCTTCAATAAATGGTGCTGGGAAAATTGGACAGCCACATGCAGAAAAATGAAACTGGACCATTTCCTTACACCACACATGAAAATAGACTCAAATGGATGAAGGACCTCAATGTATGAAAGGAATCGATCAAAATTCTTGATGAGAACACGGGCAGCAACCTCTACAAACTCAGCCGCAGCAACGTCTTCCTAGGAACACTGCCAAAGGCAAGGGAAGCAAGGGCAAAAATGAACTATTGGGATTTCATCAAGATCAAAAGCTTTTGCACAGCAAAGGAAACAGTTAACAAAACCAAAAGACAACTGACAGAATGGGAGAAGATATTTGCAAACAACATACCAGATAAAGGGCTAGTGTCCAAAATCTATAAAGAACTTAGCAAACTCAACACCCAAAGAATAATCCAATCAAGAAATGGGCAGAGGACATGAACAGACATTTCTGCAAAGAAGACATCCAGATGGCCAACAGACACATGAAAAAGTGCTCCACGTCACTCGGCATCAGGGAAATACAAATCAAAACCACAATGAGATATCACCTCACACCAGCCAGAATGGCTAAAATTAACGAGTCAGGAAATGACAGATGCTGGCGAGGATGTAGAGAAAGGGGAACCCTCCTACACTGTTGGTGGGAATGCAAGCTGGTGCAACCACTCTGAAAACAACATAGAGGTTCCTCAAAATGTTGAAAATAGAACTACCCTATGACCCAGCAATTGCACTACTGGGTATTTACCCTAAAGATACAAACGTAGTGATCCGCAGGGGCACGTGCACCCGAATGTTTATAGCAGCAATGTCTACAAAAGCCAAACTATGGAAAGGACCTAGATGTCCTTCAACAGTTGAATGGATAAAGAAGATGTGGTATAGATACAGGGTGGAATACTATGCAGCCATCAAAAGAAATGAAATCTTGCCATTTGTGACGATGTGGATGGAACTAGAGGGGATCATGCTTAATGAAATAAGTCAATCGGAGAAAGACAACTATCATATGATGTCCTCGATATGAGGAAGTGGAGATGCAACATGGGGGGGTTAGGAGGTAGGAGAAGAATAAATGAAACAAGAGGGGATTGGGAGGGAGACAAACCATAGTGACTCTTAATCTCACAAAACAAACTGAGGGTTGCTGGAGGAAGGGGGTTTGGGAGAGGGGGGTGGAGTTATCGACACTGTAGAGGGTATGTGCTATGGTGAGTGCTGTAAAGTGTGTAAACCTGGAGATTCACAGACCTGTACTCCTGGGGATAAAAATACATTATATGTTTATTAAAAAATAAATAAGTTTAAAAAAAATTGCAGAAGACACGAACAGACATTTTTCTAAAAAAGACATACAGATGACTAACAGACACATGAAAAGTTGCTGAATGTCACTTATCATCAGGGAAATGCAAATCAAAACCACAGTGAGAGATCACCACACTCCTGTCAGAATAGCTAAAATCAAAAACACAAGGAACACCAAGTGTTGGTGAAGATGTGGAGAAAAAGGAACCATCATGTACTATTGCTGAGTATGCAAACTGGTGCAGTCACTGCAGAAAACTAGATGGAAGAGCCTCAAAAAGTTAACAATAGAACTACTTTATGATCCAGTAACCATACCACTGGGTATTTACCCAAAGAATACAAAACACTAATTCAAAGGGATACATGCACCCTTTTCTTTGTTGCAGTATTATTTACAATAGCCTAATTATGGAGGGAGTCCAAGTGTCTCCTCACTGAAGAATGCATAAAGAAGTTGTGGTATGTATATACACACATATATACCATGGAATATCATTTAGCCATAAAATGAATGAAATCTTGCCATTTGAAACAACATGGTGGAGCTAGAGTATAATGCTAAATGAAATAAGTCAGTCAGAGAAAGATAAATACCATCGGATTTCACTCATATGTGGAATTTAAGAAAAAAACGAAGAAAAAAAAGAGACTCTTAACTCTTAACTGTAGAGAACTGACAGTTACCAGAGGGGAATTGGGGGCAGGGAGTGATGGGTGAAATAAGTGAAGGGCATTACTCATGATGAGCCCTGAGTAATGTATAGAATTGCTGAATCATTCTCTTGAACACCTGGAGCTAATACAACACCATAGGTTCATTGTATATATACTGGTTTTTTAAAAAATTAAATTTAAAAAATTCTAGTCAAAGAGAAGAAAGCAAGTGTTAACAAGGAGACATGGAGATGAAGAGCATGGTTTAAGAAGGGGAAATAGATTCAATGAGAACACCCTTCAGGTGTAAAAGGAAAAGCAGAGAATAGGAGGTACACTAGAGCCAGAGTTGGTCTACCAAACTAGGCCTTTTTTTTTTTAAGATTTATTTATTTATTTGACAGAGAGATCACAAGTAGGCAGAGACGCAGGCATAGAGAGGGGGAAGCAGGCTCCCCACTGAGCAGAGCCCGATGCAGGGCTCGATCCCAGGACCCGGAGATCATGACCTGAGCCGAAGGCAGAGGCTTAACCCACTGAGCCACCCAGGAGCCCCCAAACTAGGACTTTTGAATTTTATGTCATAAGTAATGGGAAGACTCTGATCTCCCTGATATGAGGACATGGAGATGTAACATGGGGGGTTGGGGGATAGGAGAAGAATAAACGAAACAGGATGGGATTGGGAGGGAGACAAACCATAAATGACTTTTAATCTCACAAAACAAACTGGGGGTTGCTGGGGGAAGGTGGGGTTGGGAGAGGGGGAGGGGCTTATGGACATTGGGGAGGGTATGTGCTATCGTGAGTGCTGTGAAGTGTGTAAACCTGGCGATTCACAAACCTGTACCCCTGGGGATAAAAATACATTGTATGTTTATAAAAAAAAAAAAAATTGGAAGGGGAGGCAAACCATAAGAGACTATGGACTCTGAAAAACAACCTGAGGGTTTTGAAGGGGCGGGGGTGGGAGGTTGGGGGAACCAGGTGGTGGGTAATAGGGAGGGCACATATTGCATGGAGCACTGGGTGTTGTGCAAAAACAATGAATACTGTTACGCTGAAAAAAATAAATTTTTTTAAAAAAAGTTTTTAAGCAAAATTTTAAAAAAAAGTTTTTAAGCAAAATTTTTAAAAAAAGGGATGGTCATATTCCGTGCATATATGGGAGACTACAAAGACAGTCAGAAACAGTTTTACAAAAAATTCATTATAATTAATGTCCTATAACCTCCTTCTTCCTGATTTAGAAATTATTACCAACAGTTATATGCCAAAAAGCTAAGCAACCTAGATGAAATGGATGCATTCCTGGAAAACTATAAACTCCCAAAATTGAACCAGGAAGAAATTGACACCCTGAATAGACCGATATCTCATAATGAGATTGAAGCAGTGATCAAAAACCTCCCAAAAAACAAGAGCCCAGGACCTGACGGATTCCCTGGGGAATTCTACCAAACTTTCAAAGAAGAAATAACACCTATTCTCCTGAAGCTGTTTCAAAAAAATTGAAGCAGAAGGAAAACTTCCAGACTCTTTTTATGAAGCCAGCATTACCCTGATCCCCAAACCAGGCAAAGACCCTACCAAAAACGAGAATTTCAGACCAGTATCACTGATGAATATGGATGCTAAGATTCTCAACAAGATCCTAGCAAACAGGATCCAGCAGCACATTAAAAAGATTATCCACCATGACCAGGGGGATTCATCCCTGGGTCACAAGGATGGTTCAACATTCGCAAATCAATCAATGTGATAGAACAAATAAATAAGAGAAGAGAGAAGAACCACATGGTCCTCTCAATTGATGCAGAAAAAGCATTTGACAAAATCCAGCATCCGTTCCTGATGAAAACACTTCAAAGTACAGGGATGGAGGGAAGATTCCTGAACTTCATAAAATCTATCTATGAAAGACCCACAGCAAATATCATCCTCAATGGGAAAAAGCTTGCAGCCTTCCCGTTGAGATCAGGAACACGACAAGGATGCCCACTCTCACCACTCTTGTTCAACATAGTATTAGAAGTTCTAGCAACGGCAATCAGACAACAAAGAGAAATAAAAGGTATCCAAATTGGCAAGGAAGAAGTCAAACTCTCTCTCTTCGCAGATGACATGATTCTTTATATGGAAAACCCCAAAGACTCCACCCCCAAACTACTAGAACTCATACAGCAATTCAGTAACGTGGCAGGATACAAAGTCAATGTACAGAAATCAGTGGCTTTCTTATACACTAACAATGAAAATACAGAAAGGGAAATTAGAGAATCGATTCCATTTACTATAGCACCAAGAACCATGAGATACCTGGGAATAAACCTAACCAAAAGGCTAAAGGATCTGTACTTGAGGAACTACAGAACACTCATAAAAGAAATTGAAGAAGACACAAAAAGATGGAAGACCGTTCCATGCTCTTGGATTGGAAGAATAAACATTGTTAAAATGTCCATACTTCCTAGAGCAATCTATACTTTTAATGCTATTCCGATCAAAATTCCACCGGTCTTTTTCAAAGAGCTGGAGCAAATTATCCTAAAATTTCTATGGAATCAGAAGAGCCCCCGAATTGCTAAGGAAATGTTGAAAAACAAAAACAAAACTGGCAGCATCACGTTACCCGATTTCAAGCTTTACTACAAAGCTGTGATCACCAAGACAGCGTGGTACTGGCATAAAAACAGACACATAGAGCAGTGGAACAGAGTGGAGAGCCCAGATATGGACCCTCAACTCTGTGGTCAAATAATCTTTGACAAAACTGGAAAAAATATTCAATGGAAAAAAGACAGTCTCTTCAATATATTTTAAATAGATCTATAACCTTGATCAATAATGAAAAGATCAAATATAAGACAAATTGTTAGGGGCCCCTGGGTGGCCCAGTCAGTTAAGTGTCAGACTCTTGATTTTGGCTCAGGTCACCATCTCAGGGTCCTAAGATGAAGTCCCCGAGTTGGCCTCTGGGCTCAGCATAAGTCTCCTTAAAATTCTCTCCCCCCTCCCTCTCCTTCTCTCCCTCCCCCCACCTCCCTAATGTGCATATGTGTGCTCTCTAGCGCTCTCTAAATTAATTAAAGACAAACTGTAAGGAAAGAGGAAGGGAAAAGATAAAGATTTCAAAAAGTATTTTCGTCTTCTTTAAAATCTCAGGAAATGGGACACCTGGGTGGCTCAGTCCATTAAACTCTGCCTTTGGCTCCGGTCATAATCCCAGGGTTCTGGGATCAAGTCAGACATTGGGCTCCTTGCTCAACCAAGAGCCTGCTTCTCCCTCTGCTGTTCCACCAGCTTGTGCACGCACACATGCTCTCTATCTCCCTGACAAATAGATAAAATCTAAGAAAGAAAGGAAGAAAACAATTTTTAAATTAAAATAAAATGAAAGCTCAGGAAAAAAATTAAATGTTTTTTTCTATCTCCAAAAATGAATTTCCTTTATAAGTTATTCTTATTAGTCAGGGGTGGAAGGATGGGGGAACAGGTGGTGGGTAATGGGGAGGGCACGTTTTGCATGGAGCACTGGGTGTTGTGCAAAAAGAATGAATACTGTTACGCTGAAAAAAATAAATAAATGGGAAAAAATGTAAAAAAAAAATAAAAAATAAATAAATAAAAATAAAAGTTATTCTTATTGATAAAATAAGGATAACAAGTGTTAATCAGTATAAAATCAAACTTCCACCAAAATGAACAGTTTAAAGTAAATATATTTATTTACTCAATGCTAAACCTTAGTTCTGATCCTTAAGACAATACTAATGTGACATTATAACCACAAAGGAAAAGATAATACAACTAATAACAATGAAAATCTGGAAGGACCGTCTCAAGCTCTGTCTCCCAGGGGTGGGACTGAGGTGAGTTAGAGAAAAGACAATGAAGTCTTCACCCTTTCAGGTATGCCCTGTTCAAAGTTTTCAAATAAATGCACATTATTTTATCATAACTTTTAAGTTACATCTTGATACCATGACTGTATTAGACATTTTTTAATTAGATGGAAATATTTAAGGAAAGTTTACATTATTTTTTTAAGATTTCATTTATTTGAGAGAGAGCAAGCGCTAGTGGGGAGGGAGAGAGAGAATCTCAAGCAGACTCTGTGCTGAGAGCAGAACCCAGCATGGGGCTCAATCCCATGACCCCGAGATCATGACCTGAGCCAATATCAAGAGTCAGTCATGCAGGAACCCCAGGCAAGTTAACATTATAAATAACATATATATTTACTACCATAGCTGAAATTACTGAATAAACAAATGCACTGAAACCTGAGCATTGGCAAAGCACTAACTATATATACTGTTTTGCCGAAACAAAAAGTGTTCCTCTCCTCATGGAACTGATTACCATATGAGATGTATAATCTTGTCTCAATAATCACAGACAAATGAATATGGGATCTCAAAGACATATCTGTATGCCCATGCTCACTGCAGCATGATTGATAATAATCAAGATACGAAAACAACGGCAGCGTCTGTCCATGGATGAATGGATAGGAAGATGTGGTATACATGCAATAAATATACACAACGTATAATTATTCAGCCACACAAGAAAGGGAAATTCTGCCATGCACAACAACATGGGTCAACTTTCCAGGCATTATGCTAAGTGAAATAAGACAGAGAAAGAAAGATGGATACTGTATGACCTCTACGTACTTACACGTGGAATCTGAAAAAGCCAAGCTCATAGAAACAGAGACTGGAATGTGGTCTCCAGGGACTTGGGAGTGGGAAAACAGGGAAATGTTGGGCAAAGAGCACAAACTTCCAGTGTTATGTTAAATAAATAAATAAAGTCTGGGTATCTAAAGTACAGCATGGTAATTATCGTTAATAATATAATATATATATAATAATAATACAATGTATTTGAAAGTTAAGAGAATAAATTGTAAATGTCTTCACCACAAAAAAGAAATGGTAAGTAAGCTAGAAAATGTAACAATAATCATTGACTATTTCAAACATATACCAGGGATCTGTATTCATTTACAAATAGCCATAGCAAAATGAAATTGTTGGGGGGAAAAATCACTCTATTTTGGACACTTTTCAAATCGTATTTCAGTCTTTCCTCTTCCTTCCATGGGAGTTACAGATTGGTAACTTAGACATGATGGTTTGGAAACTATATGAGAGTAGGGTTCTTCAAGTCTAAAGCCCAAATTGTATATGTTTCAGCAGGAAAGTGGCTACTAATATCTGAAAATAGGAATACGAAAAATGAGTTCACTAAAAATGAAGCTAGCTCTGATTGTAGAATGTGAACGTCTTTTAAAACTCATTTATAATGGATCTAAGAAAATATTCTGTATGAAACCAAAACATTTAAGTATTTTAATCCAAGAATTTAGCAAAAAATAAATAAATAAATAATTTTTTTTCAACAGAGTCCCTAAAAGTCATGCTACACTCAGAACGTTTTGAGCAAATTAAGGATTAACCCAACAGTGACCTCAAGACACAAAACACTGTCATTGGCATTTTGAAAATTTGAGGGGCAGCTCTCACAGCAAAACTGACTTTCTACCAATATAAAATCCCTACCTGATCATAATGTTCATAATGGGGACACTTCGTGATAAAAGATTTGTCCAGACTACTTCTAAATGTGTTCAAACCAATAGGAGAGGACTAGAAGTTCTCATCTTCAGAATGCAGCTCAGAAGCCTAACAGTCTTTCCATTTTAAAAAGCTCCTGCAGAAAAAAAAACCTTTAACCTGCCACTTCTGGATATCAAACACAGTTGAGAGCTTCATGGAGGCTTAAGAGCATACTAGTGCTTGTATTTTCTGAATCAAAAAAATCAAATCTCAAGTTTGATTTGAACTTGAGATCAAATCTCAACTTTGATTTGAACCAGCTCAGTGAACTGGTTTGAAACATTTATTTATTAAAATAGAACTTGTGACTACATTTTAAACTTGGGGAAAACACCTGCCATCTAAAATTCACTTCAAAATTTATTCAAAAAGAACATGTATTACCCACAGAATTCCTGATAGTCTATATAATAAAGGCAACTCCTAAGAAATAGACTAAGTCAAAAGTGGAGGGGGGTATTAAGGAGGGCACGTATTGCATGGGGCACTGGGTGTGGTGCATAAACAATGAATTTTGGAACGCTGAAAAAAAAATAAATTTTAATTTTAAAAAAAGTGGAGGACACTTATCTATGAGAAAAACGGAATCACCACGGAATAAAAACTCTATAGGTTTCTCTGGTCCCCACTATGGTTCATAGAGATTTCTTATAATCCTAATAATTTTAGTAATCTTTTATCCATCCGGTATATTTCCTAAGTTAGGTCCACTCCACCCAACAACCTATCCCTAAGCCGTGGAGCCATTCCTGAGTGGGAAGGAGAAATACACCATCCTTCACTCCATACCAGGCCAGGCCCTTGTCTTCCAAGAGCTTCAAGGACTAGGTTCTCCCACTTCAGCAAATTGTAGAATCAGCTGGAGGCTTGTTAACATGCAGATTATGGAGCCTCTGCCCCTGGAGATTTCCTATTTAGCAGGTCTGGGTCAAGAGTCAAAAATCTGGATTTCTAACAAGTTCCCAGGTGATGTTGACGCTGCTGGGCCAGGGACCACACTGGTACAAGGGAATGTATGAGACCAGGAGATGACCAGGAAATCAGTGGCAGGCACAGCAGATGCAAACTGTTACAAACAAAATGAGGAGCAAGTCAGTCCCCAGCACTAAACACCACTTTCCCCAGCCAGAGCACAGCCATTTATCTGGTTACCGGAAATCTGCCAAGCACCCACCTCGTGTGCTCAGGAAGGGAACAAGGGGAAAAGGGAACTGACACTGACACAGAAAATGTGGCTTCCATAATTGAGGTCAATCAAGCTGTGGTCACTGCTATGAGCAAAACTACAAAGGGATTTGAGGGTCCAGGGGATGTCCTACCAGAGGAGCTGATATCTGAAATGTGAAGACTCAACCATGGGAAAGAGCAACAGGCACAGGAAACAGCAAAGGGGAAAGTCCTGAGGCAGAAAAAGTGTTTGCAAATTCTAGAAAATGTCAGAACAAAGTGTGGGTTGAAGCACAGAGTGAGACGATGAGCTTTAGGAGGTGTGACCAAAAAAAGGAGGCAGGGGCCAAACCACCTGAGATCTTGAAGGCAGAGATAAGAATTCTCATCTTTAACTCCAAATGGGTATGTTAACCTCCAGCACACATTCTTGAGAGAAGAATTTGGAAAAAGAAAAGAAAAAGTTCAGGGACACCTGGGTGGCTCAGTCAGCCGCTGCCTTCAGTTCAGGTCATGATTCCAGGGTCCTGGGATTGAGTCCCGCATCAGGCTCCTTGCTCGGCTGGAGCCGGCTTCTCTCTCTGCCTCTGCCTGCCTCTCTATCTGCTTATACTCTCTCTCTCTCTCTCTGACAAATAAATAAATAAAATCTTTAAAAAAAAGAAAAAGTGCAGCTCTGTAAGGTATGCTGGGGAGGAAGGAAATGTCATTCCCTGCTAGGAATTTATGTGAAGTGTGTTCAGAATGCCTATTTTCAGTTTTTGTCACCTCAATTTTAATAGATCTTCATGTAAACCTGTTTACAAGGCAGAAATAATTTGCTTAAGATTACATTAGAATAACTTTTTTTAGGATCCTCCAACAATGATCTCATACTTTTATATAACAAAATATATGTAATATATTTATACTTCATATAATAAAAGTGATCACCCCACTTTATTACTAGCAAGACCTTTGTGAGCTATTTTTGTTTCCCCACTAAAAAGGGATGTTAACTGTTATTAAACATCTACTTGTGATGCCCCCCTCAATTCATGATGTGGGACAGAACGATCCCTCCCTCTCAATTTGTGCAGGAAAAATCTTCACTTGTAATCAAAGACCTGGCTTCAAACAGAGAGATGAAAAAAATACAGTCCTGGCTTTATAGGAGTTTATCATCAATATAACTACATTATAATTATAATAAGCTAACAACTACTTTATTAAGCACAATGTGTTAACTGCTTTAAATAATATTTATTAATGAATTACTCCTAAAAGTGAAAGCCTCACCAATTCTTAACTTTTATCTTGTATTTTGCATAAAGTTGTGCCAATCCTTTAAGAAAAATAGTAAAAAGCTATAAGATACATGATTTTAGGAAGTGCTCTCTGTGTGGAAAATGAGGTTAGTGGGGCATACTGGCCATAGGAAGACCAGTGAGGAGGCCACTTGAGTGGTCCATAGGAGAGATGGTGGGGCCAGGACCATGGCAGTACCAACACAGCAACCTCAGAGGGAACAAGGTTCCCAGGAAGGTTAAGTAATTGAATGTGAACAGTGAGGTGAGAGGAGTTAAGGGAAAGTATGAAAAAGAACACTTGACCCTTTGTTTTCCTTAATCCATCTCCTCTCACTTTCCCCTCCCAAGGTCAACACGTCAGCGCTTGAGGAAGGGGGACAGTGGGGGGGGGGGGGGGACGGAGCACAAGTGGTCAAGGAAGCTGGGTGGCAACGGCAAGGAAGACAGAGGATGACACAGTGGAGGTGGCTTGAATAGATGGAGTCTGATAGAAGTAAATTCACTGAACAAATCAGTACAGATATTGAGAATAACACGAGCCCTGTTTGTCTCTATCTGAGAAGGGATTTACAAACATGGAAAGGGGGAAGGCTAGAAAGAATCTTAAGGTATTAGATTAAAATTGGAAGTATCAACATGAATGCATGAGTTTTGTTCCGAATATGCACAATGATATATATAAAAGCAATTATAAATATATATGTATGGATGGATATATTTTTTCTAACTCTGAATATTAAGAAGACGTAGAAACAATGACACCCCATAGCAATAAACACAAAGAGCACCCAGATCTTGGCTTCTAAATACCAAAGTTTCCCCCCAAAAAATGACTGATCCCAGAGCTGGGAGAGAGAAAGTAAAAAATAGCCCAGAACATCAGGTGATGTCAGAAAATAATGAAGTGCTCAAACAATGGTGGAAATGGATCCACCGAGAGGCACCTAGGTGGCTCAGGCGTTAAGTGTCTGCCTTCAGCACAGATCATGATCTCAGGGTCCTGAGATCAAGCCTTGCATCGGGCTCCCTGCTCCGTGGGAAGCCTGCTTCTCCCTCTTTCACAACCCCTGCTTGGGTTCCCTCTCTCGTGGTCTCTGTCAAAAAAAGAAAATCTTTAAAAAAAAAAATTTTTTTTAATTTTTTTTTTTTAAAGATTTTCTTTATTTGACAGAGATCACAAGTAGGCAGAGAGGCAAGCAGAGAGAGAGAGAGGAGGAAGCAGGCTCCCCGCCAAGCAGAGAGCCCGATGCGGGGCCCAATCCCAGGACCCTGAGATCATGACCTGAGCGAAAGGCAGAGGCCTTAACCCACTAAGCCACCCAGGTGCCCCTAAAAAAAAAATTTTTAAATAAATTTTTAAAAAAGAAATGGGTCCACAGAACACAGAAGCCAGCTTGAAGGACTCACCTTGGCCAAATCTAGGATGACTACAGCATCCTCACAAATAATAATAGTGGCAGGAGTATCATGTTATGATCCACTGCACAAAGTAGTTATTCATCAAAATAATGATATAAATACACATATACACGTGGAAGAAGAGAAAGAACTCTGTTACAGTAGAATACCAACCACTACCAAAGGCCTGTTTTTCCACAGCTCATGAGATATATAAGAAAAATGGTTTTCGGGGCATCTGGGTGGCTCAGTTAGTTAAGTGTCTGCCTTTGGCTCAGGTCATGATCTTGGGGTCCTGAGACCAAGCCCTGTGTCAAGCTGCCTGTTCAGAGGGCAGCCTGTTTCTCCCTCTTCCTCTGCCTTTTACCCCACACATCACCTCCCCTCACCCAGCCACTGGCTCGTGCTTTCTCTTTCTCAAATAAATAAAAGCTTAAGGAAGGAAGGGCAAAGAAAGGAAGGAAAGGCAAAGAAAGGAAGGAAAGAAAGAGAGAGAAAGAAAAAAAGAAAGAAACAGAGAAAAGAGAAAAAAAAAGAGAGAGAAAGAAAGAGAAACGAGGGGCACCCAGCTCACATCATGATCTCAGGACACAT
Organism: Meles meles; assembly: GCF_922984935.1. Taxonomy (NCBI): domain Eukaryota; kingdom Metazoa; phylum Chordata; class Mammalia; order Carnivora; family Mustelidae; genus Meles; species Meles meles. The sequence goes on along the minus strand of NC_060069.1, from coordinate 28,334,379 downwards.
GGGTGTCAGGCTCCCTGTTCAGCTGGGAATCTGCTTTCCCCCTCAACCCCACCATTTGTGCATGCTCTCACTCTGTCTCTCTCTTTCAAATAATAAATAAAAATCTTTCTTTAAAAAAATGGTTTTTACACTTTTAAAGGGGCTGTAGAAAACAAAACAAAAGCGATGTGCAACAGAGACTACATGTGGCCTACCAAGCCAAGTTGTTTATTATCTGGCCCTTTACATAAACCATTTGCCAACCTCTGTTCGAGAAGGAATAATAAAAATAAATGATCCTCCCATGGCTCCCATCACAGATTGGTTACAGGCAGGAGTTGTCAATAGTGCTAAGGAGGTTTCATGAGGAAGCAGCAGATAGACCCAGGTCAAGCCTCCCTCTATAAAATAAAAGCCCTATATTCTTTAAAATAGTAAAGGACATGAAGTACACAGGAAGACTGAGGAACTGTTTCATATTGGAGGAGACTAAAGAAATAGGAAAACAGCACAAAACACATGATACTGAACAGGATCCTGGAGCAAAGAAAGGAGTGACTTTTTTGGGACAATGGGCAAATTTTCAGTGAAAAATTAATGATTCAGATGAAAGCTAAGAGGAAAATATAAGAACCCCAAGATGAAAGGGTGAAGCTTAATGTGTCAAGTGAGGAAGGGCCTAACTTTGGTGAAAATTGGGGAAAAAATTTGCCAAGAAAAGAAACCAAGCTTGAGTATAAAGATGAAAATAACAAACAGAATTAAAGCAAGACAGACTTTTTTTTAAAGGCCCAGGATTAAAATGGATGTTCCTTTTAATTTTTTAAATTCAATTTAATTAACATATAGTGTATTATCAGTTTCAGAGGTAGAATTTAGTGACTCCTCAATTGCATACAACAACCAGAGTCATCACATCATATGCCCTCCCCAATGTCCATCACCCAACTGCCCCATTCCCCCACTCCCTTCCCCTTCGGCAACCCACAGTTTATTCCCTACAGTTAAGTCTCTGATGGTTTGCCCCTTTGTTTTCATCTTCTTTTTCTTTCCTTCCCCTACGATCCTCTGTTTTCTTTCTTAAGTTCCACACATGAGTGAAGTATATGCTATTTGTCTTTTTCTGACTTACCTGACTCAGAATAATACTCTCTGGTTCCATCCACATCATTGCAAATGGCAAGATTTCATTCTTTCTGATGGCTGAGTAATATTCCATTGTATATAGAGAAGATGTAGTATAAAATGGATGTTCTAAGATAGATTCCAAGGTGCCTTGAGAAAGTTCACTGGTATACTTTGTAATTCTTTCTGACGGTCTCTCCGTAATTACTAATATCATAATTAGGGGTTTTTTTCTGTCATTTTGAAATCATGTGGTTCCAGAAGTGTGTGTATGTGTGTGTGTATAAGAGAGAGACAAAAACAGAGGCAGATGCTACATATCCTTTGCTTAATAATAGTCAACGAACAGAATGGTTAGCATTTGTTACATAGGTAAACTTAAGGCAAGAACTGGAAGATATCCATAAATATTACCAGGATTTAGCAACACAAAAGTCAGTAAAGATCGCAGCAAGATCAGCTTCAGTGGCATCTTGGGACAGATACTGCACTGGGTTAAAGAGGAAACAGCCAGAAAGGAGTGACAGTTTGTGGCAAAAACTCTTTAAAGAAGTATGGATGTGAAGAGGAACATGAAGCCCAGAGACTTTTTGATATATCTGCATGTATGCTTTTCTTTTTTGTAACGGGATAAAGAATACCTGAATGCTGATTAGAATGATCTAGTAGAGAAGAAGAGTTAAAGATTCAGGAAAGAGCAAAAATAACCATTTGAGGGAACTTCCCAAGAAAGGAACAGGAAGAAGATGGGAAGAAATAGGGAGAGATTTGTCTCTACCAGGAGAAGGGATAGTTCATCAACTCTAACAGGAGGGAAAGACAGGATCAGGCGGGGGTAGGCAGTGGGATGTAAATAAGTCTACAGACATGGCAGACGTACGTTGCGATAACTACCACTGGAGGTCTCCATTTTTCTCTGGGAAGTACCGGAGAAAGTCACTTACTGAGGATGGAGGAGAAAAAGAGGGGATGGAGGTCTAAGGAAAGAGAATAAGGGAGGAAAGAGAGAAGTGCAAGACTGAGCAAGGGAGAGAGAGAGAGAGACAGCAAGGCTGCCATAAAATGCTGAGAGTCCACATGAGACCAGTGATCAAAAAGAGTATTTTAATAAATCGTATGAGCAAGGGTTGTATTTGTTCAACAGACTGTTAAATTGATATAACCATGTTAACACCTCTTCATACAGAATTATCTTTTACACCAAGTCACCATAAACATGTGAGCAAAGTAGTAGACAGCCAATCAAAACACAAAAGCTGCAAAACCAGAGATGCCTGAACATTAACATGAATTCACCTCATAATTAGTTCACGATAAATGTATTTGGTATAAAATCTGAAAGAAGGGGCTAGCAGGAAAAACCAGGAAACACTAAACATAAACCAAACCAAATGCTGTACCCAACTACGAACACAGTATTCCACTATCACTTCCCAATTGTTTCTAAAACCGTATGTTATGGTCCCACAAAGTCTCACAGTCCCAAGGTTTTCCACTCCCAATTTTGAAAATTTTGTTTTAAAAGAAAAATTCTTTTTCTCACCAACTATATTAGTCTGAGATTTGTGTGCTACTTATCCACTGAAATTTGCTCCATTTGAAATTTACTCTATTTCTGGCACAGTTTGTCAGACTTCGTATTTAAATATACCCAGATATATCCCCCAAAAGATGCTCCATCTTACCGATATTGCTGTGATCCTGAGAGAATCAACAGTGGAATGTTTGAATAGGTACCATAAGACGGGTCCAATTTCCCCTGTAATAAAGCCCTGGGCCTGAGCAGAAAAGGTAGTGCAGACGTTTTCAATAATCTTTGCAGCCATGTGATTCACAACACGTTCTTCCTAGTGAAAGAGAGAGGAGTAAAAGAGGATTATTTAACAGGAGAAATACATACATGCAATTGATTCATAACCAGTGCAAATAAAGGCCTGATACCAAGAATATATCATCTGCCTCTGCATGTACTAGGTACTTAGAAGGTGTGATCATTCTTTCACACTATTATGAAATTATGACATTTAATCACTAAATCAATTTAATCTTTTAATCACTAAAATTGAGCATAACATAATTTTAATATATTTTAATAAAAATAAGACAGACTCTGGAAAACAGTACAGAGATTCCTCAAAAAGTTAAAAATAGAAATGCCCTACAATCCAGCAATTGCACTACTAGGTATTCACCCAAAGGATCAAAAATACTGATTTGGGAAGGGAGGAGTCAAGATGGTGGAGAAGTAGCAGGCTGAGACTACATCAGGTAGCAGGAGATCAGCTCGACAGCTTATCTAAACATTGCAAACACCTACAAATCCAGCGGGAGATCGAAGAGAAGAACAGCAATTCTAGAAACAGAAAATCAACCACTTTCTGAAAGGTAGGACTGGCGGAGAAGTGAATCCAAGTGAAGGGAGGATAGACCATGGGGGGAGGGGCCGGCTCCCGGCAAGCGGCGGAGCAACGGAGCACAAAATCAGGACTTCTATTTTTTTTTTTTTATTGTTTAATTTATTTATTTTTTCAGCATAACAGTATTCATTGTTTTTGCACAACACCCAGTGCTCCATGCAATAAGTGCCCTCCCTATTACCCACCACCTGTTCCCCCAACCTCCCACCCCTGACCCTTCAAAACCCTCAGGTTGTTTTTCAGAGTCCATAGTCTCTTATGGTTCGCCTCCCCTTCCAATTTTTTTTTTTATAAACATATAATGTATTTTTATCCCCAGGGGTGCAGGTCTGTGAATCGCCAGGTTTACACACTTCACAGCACTCACCATAGCACATACCCTCCCCAATGTCCATAACCCCCTCCCCCTCTCCCAACCCCACCTCCCCCCAGCAACCCCCAGTTTGTTTTGTGAGATTAAGAGTCTCCCTCCCAATCCCATCTTGTTTCATTTATTCTTCTCCTATCCCCCTAACCCCCATGTTGCATCTCCATGTCCTCATATCAGGGAGATCATATGATAGTTGTCTTTCTCCGATTGATTTATTTCATTAAGCGTGATCCCCTCTAGTTCCATAGATCAATGGAAAAGAATAGAGAGCCCAGAAATAGACCCTCAAGTCTATGGTCAACTAATCCTCGACAAAGCAGGAAAGAATGTCCAATGGAAAAAAGACAGCCTCTTCAATAAATGGTGCTGGGAAAATTGGACAGCCACATGCAGAAAAATGAAATTGGACCACTTCCTTACATCACACACGAAAATAGACTCAAAATGGATGAAGGACCTCAATGTGAGAAAGGAATCCCTCAAAATCCTTGAGGAGAACACAGGCAGCAACCTCTTCGACCTCAGCCGCAGCAACATCTTCCTAGGAACATCGGAAAAGGCAAGGGAAGCAAGGGCAAAAATGAACTATTGGGATTTCATCAATATCAAAAGCTTTTGCACAGCAAAGGAAACAGTTAACAAAACCAAAAGACAACTGACAGAATGGGAGAAGATATTTGCAAACAACATATCAGATAAAGGGCTAGTATCCAAAATTTATAAGGAACTTAGCAAACTCAACATCCAAAGAACAAACAATCCAATCAAGAAATGGGCAGAGGACATGAACAGACATTTCTGCAAAGAAGACATCCAGATGGCCAACAGACACATGAAAAGGTGCTCCACATCACTCGGCATCAAGGAAATACAAATCAAAACCACAATGAGATATCACCTCACACCAGTCAGAAAGGCTAAAATTAACAAGTCAGGAAATACAGATGCTGGCGAGGATGCGGAGAAAGGCGAACCCTCCTACACTGTTGGTGGGAATGCAAGGTGGTGCAACCACTCTGGAAAACAGCATGGAGGTTCCTCAAAATGTTGAAAATAGAACTACCCTAGGACCCAGCAATTGCACTACTGGGTATTTACCCTAAAGATACAAACGCAGTGATCCGAAGGGGCACGTGTACCCGAATGTTTATAGCAGCAATGTCCACAATAGTCAAACTATGGAAAGAACCTAGATGTCCATCAACAGATGAATGGATAAAGAAGATGTGGTATATAGACACAATGGAATACTATGCAGCCATCAAAAGAAATGAAATCTTGCCATTTGCGACGAAATCAGGACTTTTAAAAGTCTGTTCCACTGAGGGACATTGCTCCAGAGGCTAAACTGGGGTGAATCCCACGCGGGGTCAGCGTGGCCCCAGGTCCCGCAGGGTCACAGAAGGATCTGGGGTGTCGGAGTGTGGCAGAGCTCGCAGGTATTAGAATGGGGAAGCTGCCTACAGAGACAGAGCCGAGGAGTGAGCTCTCACCTCAGGGTTACCTTGAACCGGTCGCAGACTGGGTGAGCTCAGAGCGTCGTAGGAGGCCAGAATACAAGAGTGACTGGGTGCTGTTCTCTGGGGGCGCACTAAGGAGAAGGGCCCCAGGCTCTCGGCTCCTCCGGGCCGGAGACTGGGAGGTCGCCATTTTCATTTCCGTCCTCTGGAACTCTACAGAAAGGGTAGGGAACAAAAGCTCCCAAAAGTGAACCCGAGCAGATTACTTAGCCCGGTCCCTGATAAGGGTGGTGCAATTCCGCCTTGGACAAAGACACTTGACAATCACTACAACAGACCCCTCCCCCAGAAGATCAACAAGAAATCCAGCCAGGACCAAGTTCACCTACCAAGGAGAGCAGGTTCAATACCAAGGACAGCAGGGGAATTCCAGAGGAAGAAAAAGCAAAGCACGGAACTCATGGCTTTCTCCAGATAATTCTTTACTCTTGCAGTTAATTTTTTTTTCAATTTTTTTTCTTCCTCTGATAATTTTTTTTAACTTTTACCCTTTTCTTTCTTAATGTTTTTAACTAGTTTATCTAATATATATATATTTGTTTTTCTTTTTTATATTTTTTCTTTATTTGTTTTCTTTTTTTAATTTTTTCCCTATTTTTCTGAACCTCTTTTTATCCCCTTTCGCCCCACCATGATTTGGGATCTCTTCTGATTTGGTTAAAGCGCATTTTCCTGGGGTCTTGGCCACCCTTTTAGTATTTTATTTGCTCCTTCATATCCTCTTATCTGGACAAAATGACAAGGGGGAAAAACTCACCACAAAAAAAAGAACAAGAGGCAGTACTGAAGGCTAGGGACCTAATCAATACAGACATTGGTAATATGTCAGATCTAGAGTTCAGAATGACGATTCTCAAGGTTCCAGCTGGGCTCGAAAAAGGCATGGAAGATATGAGAGAAACCCTCTCTGGAGAGATAAAAGCCCTTTCTGGAGAAATAAAAGAACTAAAATCTAACCAAGTTGAAATCAAAAAACCTATTAATGAGGTGCAATCAAAAATGGAGGCTCTCACTGCTACGATAAATGAGGCAGAAGAAAGAATTAGTGATATAGAAGACCAATGACAGAGAATAAAGAAGATGAGCAAAAGAGGGACAAACAGCTAGTGGACCACGAGGGGAGAATTTGAGAGATAAGTGACATCATAAGATGAAACAACATTAGAATAATTGGGATTCCAGAAGACGAAGAAAGAGAGAGGGGAGCAGAAGGTCTATTGGAGAGAATCACTGGAGAGAATTTCCCTAATATGGCAAAGGGAAAAAGCATCAAAGTCCAGGAGGTGCAGAGAACCCACCTCAAAATCAACAAGAATAGGTCCACACCCCATCACCTAATAGGAAAATTTACAAGTCTTAGTGAAAAAGAGAAAATCCTGAAAGCAGCCGGGGGAAAAGAAGTCTGTAACATACAATGGTAAAAATATTAGGTTGACAGCAGACTTATCCACGGAGACCTGGCAGGCCAGAAAGAGTTGGCATGACATATTCAGAGCACTAAACAAGAAAAACATGCAGCCAAGAATACTATATCCAGCTAGGCTATCATTGAAAATAGAAGGAGAGATAAAAAGCTTCCAGGACAAACAAAAACTAAATGCCCCAATCAAAAGACACAGGGTATCACAATGGATAAAAAAACAAAATCCATCTATATGTTGCCTACAAAAAACTCATTTTAGACCCGAAGACACCTCCAGATTTAAAGTGAAGGGGTGGAAAACAATTTACCATGCTAATGGACATCAGAAGAAAGCTGGGGTGGCAATCCTTATATCAGATCAATTAGACTTTAAGCCAAAGAATATAATAAGAGATGAGGAAGGACACTACATCATACCAAAGGGTCTCTCCAACAAGAAGATCTAACAATTTTAAATACCTATGCCCCTAACGTGAGAGCAGCCAACTATATAAGCTAATTAAAACAAAATCAAAGAAGAACATCAACAATAATACAACAATAGTAGGGGACTTTAACGCTCCTCTCACTGAAATGGACAGATCATCCAAGGAAAAGATCAACAAGGAAATAAAGGCCTTAAAGGACACACTGGACCAGATGGACATCACAGATATATTCAGAACATTTCATCCCAAAGCAACAGAATACACATTCTTCTCTAGTGCACATGGAACATTCTCCAGAATAGATCACATCCTGGGTCCTAAATCAGGTCTCAAACGGTATCAAAAGATTGGGATCATTCCCTGCATATTTTCAGACCACAATGCTCTGAAGCTAGAACTCAATCACAAGAGGAAATTTGGAAAGAACCAAATACATGGAGACTAAGCAGCATCCTTCTGAAGAATGAATGGGTCAATCAGGAAATTAAAGAAGAATTGAAAAAATTCATGGAAACAAATGATAATGAAAACATGACAGTTCAAAATCTGTGGGACACAGCAAAGGCAGTCCTGAGAGGAAAATATATAGTGGTACAAGCCTTTCTCAAGAAACAAGAAAGGCCTCAAGTACACAACCTAACCCTACACCTAAAGGAGCTGGAGAAAGAACAAGAAAGAAACCCTAAACCCAGCAGGAGAAGAGAAATCATAAAGATCAGAACAGAAATCAATGAAATAGAAACCAAAAAAACAACAGAAAAAAATCAATGAAACTAGGAGCTGGTTCTTGGAAAGAATCAATAAGATTGATAAACCCCTGGCCAGACTTATCCAAAAGAAAAGAGAAAGGACCCAAATAAATAAAATCATGAATGAAAGAGGAGAGATCACAACACCACAGAAATACAGACAATTATAAGAACATACTATAAGCAACTCTACGCCAACAAATTTGACAATCTGGAAGAAATGGATGCATTCCTAGAGACATATGAACTACCACAATTGAACCAGGAAGAAATAGAAAACCTGAACAGGCCCATAACGAGTAAGGAGATTGAAAGAGTCATCAAAAATCTCCAAACAAACAAAAGCCCAGGGGCAGACGGCTTCCCAGGGGAATTCTACCAAACATTTAAAGAAGAACTAATTCCTATTCTCCTGAAACTGTTCCAAAAAATAGAAATGGAAGGAAAACTTCCAAACTCATTTTATGAGGCCAACATCACCTTGACCCAAACCAGACAAGCATCCCATCAAAAAAGAGTACTACAGACCAATATCCTTGATGAACACAGATGCAAAAATTCTCACCAAAATACTAGCCAATAGGATTCAACAGTACATTAAAAGGATTATTCACCACGACCAAGTGGGATTTATTCCAGGGCTGCAAAGTTGGTTCAACATCAATGTGATACAATACATTAATAAAAGAAAGAACAAGAACCATATGATACTCTCAATAGATGCTGAAAAAGCATTTGACAAAGTACAGCATCCCTTCCTGATCAAAACTCTTCAAAGTGTAGGGATAGAGGGCACATACCTCAATATTATCCAAGCCATCTATGAAAAACCCACCGCAAATATCATTCTCAATGGAGAAAAACTGAAAGCTTTTCCATTAAGGTCAGGAACACGGCAGGGATGTCCATTATCACCACTGCTATTCAACATAGTACTAGAAGTCCTAGCCTCAGCAATCAGACAACAAAAGGAAATTAAAGGCATCCAAATCAGCAAAGAAGAAGTCAAACTATCACTCTTCATAGATGATATGATACCATATGTGGAAAACCCAAAAGACTCCACTCCAAAACTGCTAGAACTTGTACAGGAATTCAGTAAAGTGTCAGGATATAAAATCAATGCACAGCAATCGGTTGCATTTCTCTACACCATCAAGACAGAAGAAAGAGAAGTTAAGGAGTCAATCCCATTTACAATTGCACCTGAAACTATAAGATACCTAGGAATAAACCTAACCAAACAGGCAAAGAATCTATACTCAGAAAACTATAAAGTACTCATGAAAGAAATTGAGGAAGACACAAAGAAATGGAAAAATGTTCCATGCTCCTGGATTGGAAGAATAAATATTGTGAAAATGTCTATGCTACCTAAAGCAATCTATACATTTAATGCAATCCCTATCAAAATCCCACCCATTTTTTTTCAAAGAAATGGAACAAATAATCCTAAAATTTATATGGAACCAGAAAAGACCTTGAATAGCCAAAGGAATATTGAAAAAGAAAGCCAGAGTTGGTGGCATCACAATTCTGGACTTCAAGCTCTATTACAAAGCTGTCATCATCAAGACAGCATGGTACTGGCACAAAAACAGACACATAGATCAATGGAACAGAATAGAGAGCCCAGAAATAGACCCTCAACTCTATGGTCAACTAATCTTTGACAAAGGAGGAAAGAATGTCCAATGGAAAAAAGACAGCCTCTTCAACAAATGGTGCTGGGAAAATTGGACAGCCACATGCAGAAAAATGAAATTGGACCATTTCCTTCACCACACACGAAAATAGACTCAAAATGGATGAAGGACCTCAATGTGAGAAAGGAATCCATCAAAATCCTTGAGGAGAACACAGGCAGCAACCTCTTTGACCTCAGCCGCATCAACTTCTTTCTAGGAACGTCTCTAAAGGCAAGGGAAACAAGGGCAAAATGAACTATTGGGATTTCATCAAGATCAAAGCTTTTACACAGCAAAGGAAACAGCTAACAAAACCAAAAGACAACTGACAGAATGGGAGAAGATATTTGCAAACGACCTATCAGATAAAGTGTTAATATCCAAAATCTATAAAGAGCTTAGCAAACTCAACACCCAAAGAACAAATAATCCAATTGAGAAATGGGCAGAAGACATGAACAGATATTTCTGCAAAGAAGACATCCAGATGGCCAACAGACACATGAAAAAATGCTCCACATCTCTCGGCATCAGGGAAATACAAATCAAAACCACAATCAGATATCACCTCACACCAGTCAGAACGGCTAAAATTAACAAGTCAGGAAATGACAGATGCTGGCGAGGATGCGGAGAAAGGGGAACACTCCTACACTGTTGGTGGGAATGCAAGCTGGTGCAGCCACTCTGGAAAGCAGTGTGGAGGTTCCTCAAAAAACTGAAAAATAGAGCTACCCTATGACCCAGCGATTGCACTGCTGGGTATATATCCTAAAAATACAAACGTGGTGCTCCAAAGGGGCATATGCACCCGAATGTTTATAGCAGCATTGTCCACAAGAGCCAAACTATGGAAAGAACCTAGATGTCCATCAATAGATGAATGCATAAAGAAGATGTGGTATATATATACAATGGAATACTATGCAGCCATCAAATAAATGAAATCTTGCCATTTGCGACGACGTGGATGTCACTAGAGGGTATTATGCTTAGCGAAGTGAGTCAGTCGGAGAAAGACAACTATCATATGATCTCCCTGATATGAGGAAGTGGAGATGCAACATGGGGGGGTTTGGGGGGGGGGTAGGAAAAGAAAAAAATGATAGAAGATGGGATCAGGAGGGAGACAAACCATTAAAGACTCAATCTCAAAAAACAGACTGAGTGTTGCTGGGGGTAGTGGGGAGGGGATAGGGTGGTGGGGATATGGACATTGGGGAGGGTATGTGCTATGATGAGTACTGTGAAATGTGTAAACCTGGCGAGTCACAGACCTGTACCCCTGGGGATAAAAACACATTATATGTTTATTTAAAAATTTAAAAATAAAAAATTTTTCTAAAAATCCCAAAGATGGCAAGAGAGCAGTGGAAGATTGAAATACAAGCTGAAAATTTTTAAATTCATAAAAACCAGTAATGCTCAACTTATGAAATTCAATGAACCTCAAGTGGGAAGGAATCAAGAAAAAAAAAATTACACCAAGGCTCATCATATTGAAACTGCTAAAAACAGTACTAAAGAGAAAAAGACACATTATGTAGAGGGGAACAAAGATAAGGGTAACAGGAAACTTCTCATCAGAAACAACACAAGCCAGAAGATAGTGGAGCAGTATCTTTAAAACATCTAAAGGAAAAAACAAAAGAAGACTGGTAACTGTCAAACTACAAATGTATATCCAACAACAATACCTTTCAATAACAAAGATAAAGGTGGGGGTGGATAGGGAAGGTCTTGATGGGTACTAACTTTCAGCTATAAAATAAATAAGGTCTAAGGATCTAATGTAAAACATTGTGACTATAGTCGACAACCCTGTACTGTACAATTGGAATTTATTTCAAGAGTAGAATAGAAATGCTCTCATCCAAAAAAAAAGAGAGAGGTAAATATGTGAGGTGATTGATGTTTTAATTAACTCAGTGGGGAAATCCTTTCACCGTGTATATATAGATAAATTATCACTATGTATACTTCAAGTATCTTAAAATTGTGTCAGTCCTACCTCAATAAAACTGAAAAACAAAACAGAACAACAGGGTCGCCTGGGTGGCTCCGTTGTTAAGCATCTGCCTTCAACTAAGCTCATAATCCCAGGGTCCTAGGATCAAGCCCTGCACCCTGCTTCTCCCTCTGCCTCTTCCTCTGCCCCTCCCCCACCCCACTCATGTGTGCACTCTAATAAGTAAAATCTTTTTAAAAATATAGAACAGGGGTGCCTGGGTGGCTCAGTGGGTTAAAGCCTCTGCCTTCGACTCAGGTCATGATCCCAGGGTCCTGGGATCAAGCCCCACATCAGGCTCTCTGCTCAGCAGGGAGCCTGCTTCTCTTCCTCTCTCTGCCTGCCTGCCTCTCTGCCTACTTGTGATCTCTGTCAAATAAATAAATAAAATCTTTAAATATATATAGAGAGAGAACAAAAAACAAAACATGTAGAAGTAAAATGTACAGAAATAGGCTAGAAATGGAGTACTAGATATATTCTGGTGTAATGGCCTTATATAGATTTCTTATACAGGATATATAAATTTGTATAACATTATATACAGTAAGTTCTGGTATAAGCATCTTATACAAAGTTCTTATCTGTATGAATCCATGTATCATTACTTGAAAGTCAACTGTAATATGTCAGAGATGTATACTGTAAAAAAAATGAGTAATAACCCTATAAAAGAGATAAAATGGAATAATTTAAAAGTCATTTCAAAAGAAGGCAGGAAAAGAAAAAAGGAAATAAAATGATGAGTGGACAAACTGAACATAAATGGCAGATTGAAACCTAACTATTTCAACAATCACACTAAATATAAAAGTCTAAACATACTAATTAAAAGGTAGAGTTTCTCAAATTAGATTTTTTTAAAAACAAGACTCACATATAGGCTATCTGCAAGAAACCCCCTTATAAATAAATTCACAAGTTAAAAATAAAAGAACAGAAAATATATATCATGCTAATGTGATCAAAAGAAAGCCAGAAGGGCTATACTACTTCAGGAAAGTAGATTCCAGAACAAAAAGTATCTCCAGGGATAGATAAACGTCATTTCACAAAGACTCATTCAGCAAGAGGATATAACAATCCTAACTATGTATGCCTCTTAACAATAGAACTTCAAAATACCTGAGGCAAAACCTTGATAAAACTGAGAGAGTACATAGACAAACCCACAACTTTAGCTGAGAAATTCGACACTCTCTCTCAATAACTGACAGAATAAGTAGCCAGAAACTCAGTAAGGATATAGAAAGATAATACAATCAACCAATTTTGACACAGATAGAACACTATTCAACAGAAGTAAAACACAATGTCCTTTTCAAGATCACACAAAACGTTACCATGTTGGACTATGTTCTGAACCATAAAACATCCCATGAAACTCTATACTGCAAAGTAATTTGAGATGAGTCACAGACTTAAATGCAAAAGCTAAAACAAAAAAGCTTCTACAGGAGATCATAAAGAATGTATTGGCTATTTCGAAGTAGGCAAAGCTTTCTTAGGGAAAAAAAGGCACTAAGCATAAAAGAAAAAATTGGCGAAGTACCCCCATAAAAAATAAATTTCTACATAAATTTCCATAATGACACCATTATGCTTCATAGTGTTTTAGACTGGGAGAAAATATTTGCAATACATACACACTAAATATCTGAGTAATTTATGTAAGTTATATGTCAATTGAAATTTGAAAGCTATATTAAAAATTGTATGCCGGGGCACAAGGTGGCTCAGTCATTAAGCATCTGCCTTGGCTCAGGTCATTATCCCAGAGTCCTGGGATCAAGCCTCGCATTGGGCTCCCTGCTCAGCGGGGAGCCTGCTTCTCCTCTCCCTCTGCAGTTCCCCCTGCTTGTGTTCCCTCTCTCACTATGTCTCTCTGTCAAACAAATAAAATCTTAAAAATTGTATGCAGAATGTAATCCCATGTTTATTTAACAAGAAAATATACCTATGTAAGTATATAAGTAAAGGAAAGACATAAAAAGAGATACAACACCTGTTAACAGTATAGTATGTGTGAGCTGGGGGGAGTGGGGCCCACTAATTTTACTTAGGACATTTTTACATTATTTCAATTGTTAAGAGTACACATTACTTTTTCAATCAAAAAATTATGTATTTTTCATGAAAATGTAAAAAGAAATAGAAGACACAGAGTTAGATCTAAGTTCACACCATTATTTTATATTCTACCAGCTACACATGCTTGGGCATTTTCACCTTTATGCTTCAGCTTTATCATCTATAAAAATAATAAAACACAAGGCAGTTTGGAAATTAAACAGCATACATGGACACTTAACCTAGGTCATAAAAAGTAACATATTTTAACATGTTAGTTTTTCTTCCTATTATTAATATCATAGAGTATAAATTGTATGGCTGCTAGAAAAAAAAAGTTTTAAAGATACCTGAACTTCTTCATTACTTACTCCCCATTTCTGATGTTTCCTTGTATATGGCGAGAATAAATTTATATAACCTTTTCATCCTCCCTCTGTTCCTTTATTTATTCTACTCAAGAGGAAAAAAATGCTACACCTAGTTGGCAATTATGGAAAGAATAAACTGATCATGTCTAACTGCTCAGCTCAACTCCTGCCCCTTTCTCCTTGAGCCCAGCCCCAACCACACAGAGCTGTCTTCTCATATTCCCCATCTTAAGTTTTATCTGAATGGGTATTCCACTCAGAGAGTGAAGCTGTACCTGGGCAGTACAAAAATTCCCTAATGTGGGAGTGCAATATAAGGGAGCCTACTTGCCCCAAAACAAGCTACATCTTCCACCCCCCCCCCCAGCTCTCAGTACATACACGTATGTTATTTTTGTCCTATATGCCTTGTCCTGTGTCTTCTCATTAGATTCTGAACCTTTGACCTGCAGTAGGGGAAAAGTGCAATTTGAGAGGGGGAAGGACCTTCTCAAATACCTTAACATGTGCTTTCCATCACAAATGTCAGTCAATTCCTAGAGGACTCATTCCTAGGACTGGAAAACCACCACTACTTTAGCACTTAGGTTGGAAAGGAGCCATGTGTCATCTCAGTGCTCTATAAACTCAGTGAGGCTGTCAGGCCAATTCAACTTGCTACTACCTGAAATGAACTATCCTAGTCCTTCTGAAATCCCCTGTGGGACATGATATAAGTAGTAAGATCGGTGCTATTTTCTGCTTAATTAACTCTTCGGAAGGGATAACTGGATTGCACTATTATCTGTCATTCAAATCAAAGACCTATTTCATCATATTATGAGGATAAAAGCTATGATGATTAAAAATTATCCTATGAAAATAAGCCTATGATGACTAGGCTTATTAATGAAGAGCTGTACAATTTTTAATAATGTTAGCAATTCTAATGTATGGTGGGTAGGCTTTAAAAAAAAATTGCTGCCAATGTTAGTCTACATGCCTAATTTTCCAAAAAAGAGTACCAAAATTAACATCTAAAATACTGACATTAATTATTTTCACATTTGTTGATTTAGTAAAACCATGAGCTTTCTTCTAAAGATTTCCAGGTACCTGGAGTTTCTTTTGTTTGGTTTACTGTTTCAGTAACTCATTCAGTCTAGTCAATTCAATAGAATAGGATTTCCATGTCTTAAAATATAGTGGGCTAGATACCTGGACAACTCTCTCCCTCTAAAAGCAACTAAAAATGCTCAATAAAAAAGTAAGAAAATACCTTCTTAAAAGAATCAATGAACTAACTAGTACCAAATTCTTAGGCCTGTGACTGTATAGGCAAGAACCCTGAGAGGTACTGAGAGTTCTCAAGCTGATGTTTACACTGATAGCATTTGTCTAACAAGATGAACAAGAAGAATGAGAGGCAAGGTGAGGGCCCATGCAAACTAAAAGTTAGATGAAAACGCAGCCCCAATTAAAGCTAGAGCTTCCAGTGTATTATAACCAAGTATAATAGAGATGAAGAAAAAGTAGCTCTCCCATCTCCCTGGTCCCTCATTGATCTGAGTTGGGGGCTGAAGGTGTCTCTTAGGGAGAGGATATTGCAGGAGGGGAAGTCCAAAAGCAAAAAGCATACGTAGATCCTCACTTGATTTAGAGTATCTCTTTCAAAAGAGCTACAGTTGTTCTAACAGCTAATTTCTTAACAGCAACAAGTGCAATCAGAAGACACTAAAACAATATCTTTAATTGTTAAAAATACTGTCATCCTACAATTGTATTCACAGAAATAACAGATTTAAAAAACAAGAGCAGGAGAATAACTACTAAAAGAATAAAAGGAATTATAAAAAAAAAGACATGAAGAAAAAAATACACACAAAAGAGACTAAACAAATCTTACTACATAAGTTAATCTTACTAAATAAGATAGTAGCTATAAAGACAACTATACCAACAACTACAATAAATATAAATGGACTAAATACTAAAGAAAAACTATAAAGCAAAAAAAAATTTTTTAATACAGCGAAGAGACACATCAAACAAAAAAAAAAATAGTTATTCCACCAGAAAGGCTAAAAATAAGAGAATGGTAAAGATATACCGTCAAGCAGCAACCTCTTTGACCTCATCCCAGTAACTTCTAGGAACACCACAAAAGGCAAGGGAAGCAAGGGCAAAAATGAACTATTGGGAATTCGTCAAGATCAAAAGCATTTGCACAGCAAAGGAAATAGTCAACAAAAACAAAAGAAAACTGACAGAATGGGAGAAGATATTTGCAAACGACATATCAGATAAAGGGCTAGTATCCAAAATCTATAAAGAACTTACCAAACTCAACACCCAAAGAACAAACAATCCAATCAAGAAATGGGCAGAGGACATGAACAGGCATTTCTGCAAAGACACCCAGATGGCCAACAGACACATGAAAAAGTGCTCCACATCACTCAGCATCAGGGAAATACAAATCAAAACTACAGTGAGATACCACCTCACACCAGTCAGAATCGCTAAAATTAACAAGTCAGGAAATGACAGATGCTGGCGAGGATGCGGAGAAAGGGGAACCCTCCTACGCTGTTGGTGGGAATGCAAGCTGATGCAGCCACTCTGGAAAACAGCATGGATGTTCCTCAAAAAGTTGAATAACTTTTTCGAAGTAGGCAAAGCTTTCTTAGGGAAAAAAGGTAGGTAGCTACCCTACCACCCAGCAATCACACTATTGGGTATTTACCCTAAAGATACAAATGTAGTGATCCGAAGAGGCACGTGCACCCAAATGTTTATAGCAGCAATGTCCACAATAGCCAAACTATGGAAAGAACCTAGATGTCCATCAACAGATGAATGGATAAAGAAGATGTGATATATATATACACAACGGAATACTATGCAGGCATCAAAAGAAATGAAATCTTGCCATTTGCGATGACATGGATAGAACTAGAGGGTATTATGCTGAGCGAAATAAGTCAGAGAAAGACAATTATCATATGATTTCCCTGATATGAGGAAGCTGAGAGGCAACGTGGGGAGTTTAGGGGGTAGGAAAAGAATAAATGAAACAAGATGGGATCAGGAGGGAGACAAACCATAAGAGACTCTTAATCTCACAAAACAAACTGAGGGTTGCTGGAGGGAAGGAGGTAGGGACAGAGTGGTGGCGTTATGGACTTTAGGGAAGGTATGTCCTATGAAGTGTGTAAACCTGGCGATTCACAGACCTGTACCCTTGGGGCTGATAATACATCATATGTTAATAAAAAATTTTTTTTTAATTTTAAAATAAAAATAAATAAAGGCAAGAGGGTATGGATACACCTCCAGAAATAAGCTAATAGTGAATTCAAAAACCTTAGATTCTTAAAATAGGTAACTCTCCAGGTATATACATATTCACAATGGTTCAGAAACTTAAGGAGCATACTGGGATCAAAACTGAAGTAGGGCTTTTTCTGTTCAGCCAGCTGTGGGCCTTAGGAAGGCACCCCTTGGCATCGTGTGCTGGTGGTCCAGGAGGATGGAACATCCCTACAAACTGATGGGAAGTGTGTTTCCTTCCAGTTCTGTTCGTGAAGGTGTCTTACAGCCTGTTCCTGGTTTTTGTTGTTGTTGTTGTTGTTGTTGTTGTTTTTAAAGAATTAATTTTCTCCGGCGCCTGGGTGGCTCAGTAGGTTAAAGCCTCTGCCTTCTGCTCAAGTCACGATCCTAGCCCTGCATCGGGCTCTCTGCTCAGTGAGGAGCCTGCTTCCCCTCCTCTCTCTCCACCTACCTCTTTGTCTGCTTGTGATCTGTCAAATAAATAAATAAAATCTTCAAAAAAAAAAAAAAAAGATATGCCAGTCATATGTAACCAAGCACAGGATGGTATAACTAAATTAATTTAAGAGAGAATGGGCTTTGAACAGTAAGCATTACTGGTGATTTTCTTAAAGTTTTATTTACTCATAAGTAATCTCTACACCCTACATGGGACTTGAAAGCATGACTTCAAGAGTCACATGCTCTGCCAACTGAGCCAGCCAGGTGTCCCATAGTGGTGAATTTTTAAGTAACAAGATAATGATAATTTCAATAAGCCAAGGGAAATATAATCTACATATTTTTATATATCTAATAACTAATATTCAAAATACATAAAGGCAAAATATAAAATTGCAAATGTATCAAAAAAAGCATTTCAAACCTATCTCAGTAGCTGATAAAATAAACAGACAAGAAGCAATCAGCAGAAGATTTTTATCCCTAACAGATTAATAAGCTTGACCTAATGGACAGAAAAAAAACACATTATCCAACAATGACATAATTCGTTTTTCCCAAGTATACACATACTGAGTCATGAACGAAGTCTCAACAAATTCTAAAACTGAAATCATACATATGCCATTTCCTCTAACCATAATACCATAAGCTAAAAATATTAATAAAAAAATAGAAAAACTCTAAGCAAAGGTATTAAATGAGTAAAAAACGGAAGAGCTATAGGATTTGTTAACAGTGCAAAGCATGTAGTGGGATAAAAATAAGTCAAATGAAAATGAAAATTTACACAGAACTCCAACCAATATAAATCCTTGAAACATATTACAATTGATATTTCACCAGTTCTCACATACTGAACTCAGCAAAGCCAAACTCTGAAGCCTCCCCTGTGAAGTTACCTGTCACAGGAAGAGAGGAGATGCAACCTCACCCTTGCATGGAAAATGCCATGCTTTGTTCTTCTTACCCTACACCACATCTCTGGAAGCTGGTCTATCTCACTTGGTACTAACTCAGGATCACTTCCTCATACCATTCTCAAAGGTTCACTTCAAAACACATTAGGTAATTCCACCTTACTTAGTAAGCCCTTCTGCATTTTACTGAATAGCATTCAAAACATTATGGATAGTGGCTCTCTGCTCCTCCCCATTCAACAGATGGCTGCATCTGTTGATGCAGTGCCAGCCACACCCCTAAAACATGATGGTGAAGGTGAAAATAAAGTGATTTGGCCATATTGGGTGCCTGGTCACCAGGGCTGCTTTTAACTCTGGCAAAATGGATACTATCGTCATAGATGATCCCTTCATTTACCTCAACTACATGGTCTACATGTTCCTGTATGATTCCACCCATGGTAAATTCAACAGCATAGTCAAGGCTGAGAACAGAAAACTTACATCAATGGAAAGCCCATCTCCATCTTCCAGGAGTGAGATCCTGCCAGTATCAAATGGGGTGATACTGGTGCTAAGTATGTTGCGTAGTCCAAAGAGGTCTTCACCACCATGGATAAGGATAAGGCACCACCTCGGCTCACTTGAAAGTTGGGGCCAAGAGGATCATCATCTCTCCCCCTTCTGCTGATGTCCCCATGTTTGTGATGGGCAAGAACCAGAAGTATGACAACTCCCTAAAGATTGACAGCAATGCTTTCTGCACCACCAACTCCCTGGTCCCTCTAGCCAAGATCATCCATCACAACTTTGGCATCATGGAGAGACTCATGACTCCATGCCATCACTGCCACCCAGAAAATCTTGGACAGCCCCTTTGGGAAGCTGTGGCATAATGGTCAAGGTGCTGCCCAGAACATTCTATTGGCACTGCCACAGCTATAGGCAAGATCATCCCTGGGCTGATTAAGCAGCTCACAAACATGACCTTCCAGGTCCCTACCTCCAACATGTCCGTCATGGATGTGACCTGCCACCTGAAGAAAGCTGTCAAATATAATGACATCAAGAAGGTGATAAAGCAGGCATGGGAGGGAACCCTCAAGAATATCCTGGGCTGAGGACCAGGTGTCTCCTGCCACTTGAACAGTGACACCCACTCTTCCACCTTCAATGCTGGGACTGACATTGCTCTCAAGGACCACTTCATCAAGCTCATTTCCTG
Organism: Meles meles; assembly: GCF_922984935.1. Classification (NCBI taxonomy): domain Eukaryota; kingdom Metazoa; phylum Chordata; class Mammalia; order Carnivora; family Mustelidae; genus Meles; species Meles meles. The sequence goes on along the minus strand of NC_060069.1, from coordinate 28,314,351 downwards.
ATATGAAAATGAATTCGGCTATAACAACCAGGTGATGGACTTTATGGGCCACACAGCCTCCAAGGAGTAAGAGCCCTCTGACCCCAGTCCCCATCAGAGCAAGAGGAAAGATAGGCCCTCAGCTGCTGAGAAGTCCTTGCCCTAACCCTTCCCCCAACACACTGAGAATCTCTTGACTTCTACATAGTTTCCATCCTCCCCTGAAGAATGGGGAGGAGCTTGGGGAGCACTAACCTTGTCATGTACCATCAAAAAAGTATACTATACTTAGATCAAAAAAAAAAAAAATCATGGATAGTACTAAAGAAAACACTGGATCATTTCTATTCCACATACATTTTGCCCAGTCTCACTGCAGAAATGCCAACAGAGCAGTGAGTACTGAGAAAGAACCTGATGTTGAGGCACACATATTTCTTCATTAGAGGATGAAATAAACTGTTACAATAACAAAATCAGAAAATATAGCTGTACATTTTAACTTTTATCAAAAATCAAGAATTTTAACTCATTTCTCTTTGTTTTAGGAACCCTAGTTTTCTAAAACATTTCAAAGATAATACATATAATGGCTAAGATCTCTGGCACTTCATTCTAATTCAAGCCCAGTCTTTTCTAATTAAACACATAAATAGTTTTACCACAGTTTCCTTAAAAAAAAAAAAAAAAAAGCTCTAGTTAAAAAATGAAATTTCCTCTTAAAATAATTTTGTTACTCCAAAATTACTGAAAATCTATTATTCAGAAATAAAACAATAAAGCCAACAGTTTATTTTTTAACCTAATTTTTTTTTAATATTTTATTTCTTTGACAGAGATCACAAGTAGGCAGAGAGGCAGGCAGAGAGAGAGGAGAAAGCAAGCGCCCCACTGAGCAGAGAGCCCGATGCGGGGCTTGATCTCAGGACCCTGGGATCATGACCTGAGCCGAAGGCAGAGGCTTTAACCCACTGAGCCACCCAGGCGCCCCTAACCTCATATTTTTTTTTAATATTTTATTTATTTTATTTGACAGAGAGAGAGAGGTCACAAGTAGGCAGAGAGGCAGGCAGAGAGAGAGGGAGAAACAGGCTCCTCACTGAGCAGAGAGCCTGATGCGGGGCTCGATCCCAAGACCCTGAGATCATGACCTGAGCCGAAGGCAGAGGCTTAAACCACTGAGCCACCCAGGCGCCCCTCATATTTTTAACTACAACCTAAGCCATGTCAGTTTAGCACCTATAATTATTGCAGACTATTACACAGGCTATCAAAAAACATGTGGTTGATCAAATAGAAATACACAAATTAATCTTTACCTCCAAATATGTAAAAATTGTCTAGGACCTATTTCCAGCCTCTTTTGGGTTGTAGAATAGGCTGCTACCTACCCCGATTAAAACAAACACCTCAGAGAAATGTCACCTTTCTCATCCCGTTTATTCCACGCATATATAAAACATACATCATGTAAGTTCATTGTCAAATACTCCTGAGATCACTACGGCAATGACCCCAAGGAGGGAACTACTCCTTGCTACTATATGCAAACATAAAGGTCAAAGCAACGGAAGGGATATTTGTCAGACTCAGAAGGGGCCCAACTCAGAAGCTCATGGAAGATCATCAAGAACACGTGCCTTCCTATGTAAGAAATACTACCAGGTGGGCCACCCAGACCTTGACCAAGATAAAACAACTAAAGAATAGCACATGAGGGATTGAAATTCACATCCTCTGTCTCCCAGCTCGTCTCTGAAATGCTAGCCCCAATTCTTAAAGTCAGTCAGTGTCATGAATACCTTTCCTTCCATACTGCCATACTCCTTTTTCAACAGTCACACCAGATCTTCCTATTGCTTTTGTGGTCCACCACATGTCTCTTACTCTCTAAATATTTCCCCTCTCTCCACCTAAGTACTGACAACTGTAACAAGGACAAAAATAACTAATTCGCATCTCTGTCACCATTGTTAAAGTTACGGAAATAATGTTCAGAAAGTAGGTTTGCTGTTTGGAAAACATGATCATGCTATCTTAGATAACTTTAGAGAAAACCTACTGAAAACTATCTTAAACTCCCAGCAGTCTGTGTCAGTTCATAGCTTCCTCTCCCAAAGTGCATCCCACAATGACAGAGGGTAAGGTGGGTCTGTGGGCAAATTGCTTTGAAAATGTTGCACACACTATCCCAAGTAGAGTAGTAATTATAAGCTTGGAAAAGTACTAAAAAAGACCAAAACTGCCTAACCTTGTTTAATCCAGTGTCTCAATGTATTTGATTAAAAAATGCTTTATTCTTAGAACACTTACAAATATCTCATGGCAAAGCCAATTTTCTATGCATAATGAACAAAAAATTTTATAATTTAGAACTAAAATTGGCTTCTAAGAAGTCTATATATCATATTAAAATGAAGTAAAATTTCTTTTTTTTTTAAAGATTTTATTTATTTGACAGAGATCGCAAGTAAGCAGAGAGGCAGGCAGAGAGAGAGGAGGAAGCAGGCTCCCCGCTGAGCAGAGAGCCCCATGTGGGGCTCGATCCCAGGATACTGAGATCATGACCTGAGCTGAAGGCAGAGGCTTAACCCACTGAGCCACCCAGGCGCCCCAAATGAAGTAAAATTTCTATACTGCTTTCTTCCCAATGCAGAAATTAGAGAAAAAAAAGAAAAGAGGTTAAAAGTCTGGTTTTTACCAGGCCCATAACAAATGGCCCATATTCAACAAGACACTTCATTAAGTTTGATACAGAAAAAAAACTCAGTTCAGTGAGGCAATAAGGACATCTCACTATATTTAAAACAAAAGAAATAGCACAGCAATGTAAATGTACTCAATATCACAGAACTATATGCTTAGTGGTTAAAGTGGTTAAGTTTTATGTTATGTGTGCTTTACCACAATTTTTTTTTCATCCAAAGAGAAATAGGACAAACAACGTTTTGGGGATTTTTTTTTTAAGATTTTATTTATTTATTGGGGCACCTGGGTGGCTCAGTGGTTTAAAGCCTCTGCCTTCGGCTCAGGTCATCATCCCAGGGTCCTGGGATCGAGCCCCACGTCGGGCTCTCTGCTCCGCAGGGAGCCTGCTTCCTCCTCTCTCTCTCTCTCTCTCTGCCTGCCTCTCTGCCTAGTTGTGATTTCTCTCTGTCAAATAAATAAAATATTTTTTAAAAAGATTTTATTTATTTATTTGCCAGAGAGCAACAGAGAGAGAGAGAGAGAGCACAAGCACAAGCAGGGGGACCAGGAAAGGGAGAAGGAGAAGCAGGCTCTCCACTGAGGAGGAACCCCGATGTGGGGCTCGAGGCCAGGACCCTGGGATCATGACCTGAGCTGAAGGCAGATGCTTAACAACTGAGCCACCCAGGTGCCTCAGACAAATCACTTTCTTGATAAGGTAATGCAACTTCGCTATTTTAACAAAGGGGGAGGGAAGGCAATAAAATCCTACCCACCTGAAAAAGTTTTAACCATCTCATAAACAACCCTGGAGTGAGGACAAATTTAAAATGAGAACTGGGGACTATCAATAAAACAGCAACATTGGAAACACTGTATGTCGTCAAAACTAGTGAGATACAGCTAACACTAGAGGGAGAAAACAGTTCACAGCCGGAAATGTCTTAGTGACTACACAAAGAAACCAAAGCAAATTAAGTTACAAAAACAACAATAAAAGGCTGACACACAGAACTAAAGTAAAAAATAATTCTCTCTTTCCTAAAAAATGAAGGGAGGGCAGTGTCTTAATTCATCTGTACTTTTCTTGTACCCAGCTAGGACATCATATAGGTCTCAGAAATGTTAGCTACAAAGAATGAGACCTACATCTGAGAGAGTTAACTTAAGCAAGAAATACATTAGCTAAATGTCTTCAAGAATTCAAAGAAACTTCAGTTTCCTTAATTCAGTTTTTTCAATCAAATGTATCATTCTCCTATTATAAGTCTTCTCACTGAGTAGACCTGCCATCTTCTAATATCAACTAATTCTCCTCAAATTTATTTACAGATATATTCTTAACATCCCAACAGGCGCACTTGAAGAGGTGACCGTAAAAGCTATACACAAGTGAAAGGAATAAAAATAGCTAAGAAACTCTTGAAAAAGATTATGTTGGGGTGCCTGGGTGGCTCAATTGATTGGGTGTCTGCCTTTGGCTCAGGTCATGATCCCAGGGTTCTGGGATCAAGTCCTGCATCAGGCCTCTTGCTCGCTCTTCCTGTCCCCAGTGCTCATGCTCTCTCTCATGCACTTGCTCTCTCTTAAATAAGTAAATAAAATCTTAAAGAAAAAAAAAAAGATTATGTTAGTAGGGAAAGGCTCCCCACTTAGAAATTATTAAATAATAGAAAATATTTGGATGGTATGGCACAGAGACAGATCATAGTCCAACAGAGCCCAGGAAGAGACATTGATGACACAGGGGACACTGCAGAGAAGTGGGGACAGGGTGACCTTCTCATTAAATAATGCTGGGAGAACAGATATCCATATTACTTTTAAAAATAAAACTGCCCATACATAGCACCGAACACACAAAATAATCACAAACAGATTAAAGTTCTAAACACAAAAAAGGGAAAATAAAGCTTTCAGAAGAAAATGGATGGGGCGCCTGGGTGGCTCAGTGGGTTAAGCTTCTGCCTTCGGCTCAGGTCATGATCTCAGGGTCCTGGGATCGGTCCTGGTCTCTCTGCTCAGCAGGGAGCCTGCTTCCCCCTCTCTCTCTGCCTGTCCCTCTGCCTACTTGTGATCTCTCTGCCAAATAAATAAATAAATAAATAAATAAATAAATAAATAAATCTTTTTAAAAAAAATAGAAGAAAACGGAATAGACCATCTTAATGATGAAGAAGAGAAGCATTTAAGACCCAAAAACCACAAATCATAATGAAGCAGATTGATAATTTTAGCTATATTAAAATGAGAAACTTCTGCTTATCAAAAGACACTATAAAGAAAATGAAAAGTGCAACCATAAATCACAAAATATCTGTAACACATAAAAACAGCAGAATATGCAACCACTCTGGAAAACAGCATGGAGGTTCCTCAAAATGTTGAAAATAGAACTACCCTATGACCCAGCAATTGCGCTATTGGGTATTTACCCTAAAGATACAAACGTAGTGATCCGCAGGGGCATGTGCACCCGAATGTTTATAGCAGCAATGTCTACGATAGCCAAACTATGGAAAGAACCTAGATGTCCATCAACAGATGAATGGATAAAGAAGATGTGGTATATATACAGGGTGGAATACTATGCAGCCATCAAAAGAAATGAAATCCTGCCATTTGTGACGACGTGGTTGGAACTAGAGGGGATCATGCTTAGTGAAATAAGTCAATCAGAGAAAGACAACTATCATATGATCTCCCTGATATGAGGAAGTGGAGATGCAACATGGGGGAGTTAGGGGGGTAGGAGAAGAATAAATGAAACAAGATGGGATTGGGAGGGAGACAAACCATAAGTGACTCTTAATCTCACAAAACAAACTGAGGGTTGCTGGGGGGAGCGGGGGTTGGGAGAGGGTAGTTGGGTTATGGACATTGGGGAGGGTATGTGCTATGGTGAGTGCTGTGAAGTGTGTAGACCTGGTGATTCACAGACCTGTACCCCTGGGGATAAAAATACATTATATGTTTATAACAAAATTAAAAAATTTAAAAAAAAACCAACAGCAGAATATCCGAACACCTAACTCCAGCGAGGAGAGTGCCATGATGTCTGCAATCTTTTCAAACAGTTCAGAAAATAAAGAAATGAGTAAATGACTAATAAACGCATATACACATGAATATATACACCTATACCACAACAAAGAAAGGAGAGCAAAATGTTAAAAACTATTGAAACTAAGTGATGGAAATAAAGGTCACCATTATAGTTTTCTTTCCTTTTCTAATATTTCAAACATTTTATAACAATAGGCTTGCAGTAAGGGAGGCAGTGTACAGAATTCCTGCAAAGCAATATAAAACCAAAAAGAAAAAGAAACATAAATTAAAAAGATGGTGATCCTATCAGTAATCACAAAAATGAATATTAAAACTATTATAAGAAAATATTTAATGTCCATGAAATTTGCAAAAATTTAGAATCTGACTATATCAAATGTTCGAGATATGGGTTAAGGGGTACTTCTATACCCTACCAGTAGGAGTATAACTAATATATACATGTGTCTATGTATACTGAAGCATGTATTCTAACAACATACTACGCAGTAGTATAAATGAACGACAGTTTTCACAATTAGCATGTATCAATCTCGACCTAACATTGGAGCAAAAGAATTAAGTCTCCATAGGACTTGGTGCCATTTATTTATATGAAGTTTAGACTTAAGAACCAGTCAATGAAATATCTAGCAATATAGGGGCACCTGGGTGGCTTCGTTGCTTAAGCATCCCACTCTTGATTTTGGCTCAGGTCACGATCTCAGGGTTGTGAGATCACCCCCCCGCTCCCCGCAATCTGCCCAATCTGGCTGGGCGAGGAGCCTGCTTAAGATTCTCTCTCTCCATCTCTTTCTGTCCCTCCCTCTGAAAGAAAGAAAGAAGACAAAAGAAGGAAGGAAGGAAGGAAGGAAGGGAAGGAAGAAATATCTAGCAATACAATCAAAGATGGAAACACGATAAAAAAAAAAAAAAAAAAAAACTTGGGGGGCGCCTGGGTGGCTCAGTGGGTTAAAGCCTCTGCCTTCAGGTCATGATCCTGGGGTCCTGGTATCGAGTCCCACATCAGGCTCTCTGCTCAGCAGGGAGCCTGCTTCCTCCTCTCTGCCTGCTTGTGACCTCTGTCAAATTAAAAAAAAAAAATCTTAAAAAAAAAAAACCTCAGAAATATTTATCATAAAGTCAGAATAGTGCCTACTCCTTAAAAGAAAAAGCAAGCTGCAATCCAAGAGGGACAGAGAAGAATTCTATAAGCCACCAGCCCTTTTTATTTCCTTCAAGAGTGGGTATATGGAAGTGTGCTTTTAGCCATACATACAAGCATACACAAAAATTTCACATGCTCTTTTGTTTATGACGTATATTTCACAAAAGAGAACCTACATTCAGAAATATCAGTAGGTGCTGGGAAAACAGTTTTCCTACCTGGAAAAAGTTTTTAATTGTTGAAGATAAGAGGCTTAAAAATTATTTACCCTCAACTATGGTTTAAAGACATTAGGCCTATTATGTTAAAGAACTGCTACAATTGAGTTATTTTTGTAAAGACAGAAACCTTTTTTTAGGGGGAATATAATCATCCCTTACTTTATCTTTTATAGAGACAAAGTTAAAGTTCAGGTTTCCCCCACTATCCAAAAGTACCGTGTTCCTGTGAAAACTTTCCTAAGCCCCAGTGGTGTAAAGTGAAGAGCAATTACATTAATTTAAATAGACAAGATTTTGAGTATTCCCAGACCCCAAAAATAACTTCTCTCAGGCTTCTCTGATATCTTAGGACACACCTTGTTAACGGATGAAGATAATACATCCAGACAAAGCCCAGACACTCAAAGACACCGCGGTTCAAAGCCATGGTGGCTTGATGCTGAGATGCTGAGTACAGCTCTGGGGAAAGAAGAAACATGGCAGGGCCACTCTCCCTGCTTTACGGGGCAGGGGGAGGCCTGCCTGTATAACAACTCGCTGCAAAACAAACCTGAATGCTATCTTTGCTTTTCATCTTTCTTTAATAGAAGCAGAAATCCTCTTCCCATTTCTTTCAATTAGAGAAAACGAGTGCTAATGTGGGTCTTTTGTAAAAGTGAAGCAGTGTATGGGGCGCCTGGTGGCTCAGTGGGTTAAGGCCTCTGCCTTCGGGTCATGATCCTGGGGTCCTGGAATTGAGCCCCGCATCGGGCTCTCTGCTCAGCAGGGAGCCTGCTTCCTCCTCTCTCTCTGCCTGCCTCTCTGCCTACTTGTGATCTCTATCTGTCAAATAAATAAATAAAATCTAAAAAAAAAAAAAAAAGTGAAGCAGTGTAACGTGAACTTTTGAAAAGCAAGGGGCACATATGCCAAGCACATATCTAACTGCTTTTCAGATAGACAATAAAATTTTCTTAAGTTATAGAGTCCTGGACTTCCCTCCCTCTTCATGAAAAATACACAAGACCTGTCATACATACCAAGACATTGAAAGGCACATGTGCTACTAAAATATAAAATGTCATTATAATTATTAATTATTTAATAACAATATATACGGATATCAGACATTATTCTTCGTATTACATGTACAGTGATAAACACAGCAGGGGATGGGGAGAAGATATTCAATAAAGGATACAACCCCATGGACTAGAACTAATCATCTTTTACTACACATTAATCTAACTTTTAAAAATTAAAATACAAAGTTGTTAAAATTTCTTTACACTTTTAAGGAAGTTTCTAGAAGACTCCTTTCTCCCTTGAGTTCCCCAATTTTGTTCACATTTATACACTCGACATATTCCACTTTATACTTTTATCTTTATCTCCCGCAATAGATGGGATCAGTGTGTAAAGAGAATATTCACCTTCTTCATTTGTGTGCCCCCAAGTGTGCTTAGCTTGAGGCCTTGAATGATAAACTGAAACATATCTTGGGACTACAGATAAACAGGACTTAACTCTCATATTATTGACCAAGTATGACTTACTGGCTATATTCATATCCCTAACGACAGTTGACAACACATCCAACCCTATGGACTAGGAAGTGTTCACTTCTGGACCACTAGGGGGCAAACCTCGCAGAGCTCTTCGACACTTGCAACATCATTCCACTTCCATACAACGCAGCAAGTAATGAACTCAAAAGGAAGATGTTTATTGTGACATATTTTTTTCATTCCTTAAGGAATGTTTTTCGCCTATGGCTTTGCCTTGGTGAAGCCATGTCAAATGGTTTAAAATGGTTTAAATGGTTTAAAGCCAACAGAAATTGCAAACCTTTTGGGTCAGCTACCAAACCCTTTGCACAACAACACACAGGAGCTACATATACTGGTCGGTTGGATGGACAGCTGGCTGATTTTTCAGCCACTAACAACAGCATGAGAAGGACAGTGAATAAATTGGGGGGAAAAATCACGAAATAAATACTATTTAATATTTAAAAATCCATGGGTACCAGTGGAAGCTTCCTGTTTCTGAACTGCAAAATGGCAACCTGACAAGATAATCAGGGGGCTTTTGAGGCTCACAGATAAGTCCCTGCATACCTCTTGCTTACTAAACTGGTGTCTCAATAAGCTTAAAAGCAGGGGAGGACTGAGAACATGTTAGTAAAAATCTACTTACGTTGTTTGTGCTTGTTATCATCTTTTAAAAGGCAAGACATTGTCAAAAGTGAAGGAGAAAGCTAGCTGGTTTTTACACGTGCGCTGCTGTAGGTCATTTGCTCACGGCGGCGTGTTGGGATTATTGAAATTCAGGAGCAATACTGGGCTGACAAGTTCCTGCACCGCTGCAGGCTACAATCCACAAGCAGTGCCTGAAGGGTTATTACAATGGCAGGTGTCTACAGAGGACAACAAAGGAGCCTTACCCCTTCCCGAAGGCACCTCATTAGCACTGTGTACGCGGCCAAGGGAACAGTCCAACACTCTCTAGGGTTCTTTTTTTTTTCTTCCTAAAATGAAGCAGAAGGAAAGGCAGTGAAGCTAAAAGCACAAAATATATTAATCCGTTCAAGAAAAAGATCATTTCAAATACACAAACTATCTAAAACTTAATACTCTACGTAAAGGAATGATTATCTGACAATTCTGACCTCGGTAGGGGGTCTTTTACCACTTTGTACATACAAGGGATTTCTCTTTCTCATCAGAGTGTACGTGGTGATGTTCATCAGACCCCTTCATCAGGAGCCAGACGAAAAGAAGTGAGAAATGACAATATGATCCAGCTGGTAGAGAAACTACTCTATTGGTAACCGTAGCTGATAATACAGGTATTCCCACCTAAAAGGTATTACATTATCTGAAATGATTGGAAAGCACAGAATACACAGCTCTGAGGAATATTCAGGATAATTCCTAAGTAAAAGATTATGTTACCTAGTAAGACAATGGGCTAAACAAAAATAAGTGATGGGATTAGCAGGTCCACAGGTTTTTGGTGGGGGTTTTTTGAAGATTTTATTTACTTATTTGACAGAGAGAGAGAGAACACAGGTAGGCAGAGAGACAGGCAGAGATAGGGGGAAGCAGGCTCCCTGCTGAGCAGAGAGCCTGACGCAGGGCTCGATCCCAGGACCCTGAGATCATGACCTGAGCCGAAGGCAGAGGCTTAATCCACTGAGCCACCCAGGCGCCCCAGGTCCACAGGTTTTAATGATATCAGCAATGTTTCTCTCAGAAGAACCAAATTAGAGTAATAACCCCTAAAACCCTCTTACAATGTATCAAATAACTTCAAAATATAAATCAGGGACCACACAGAAAAGTGGGGAAATTAATCTCTTTAAAGGAAAAGAAATTAGTTACTATTTAGAGAAAATATTTACTAAAATAGTTACTATTTAGAGAAAATATTTCTTTAAGATTATCCAAATTTTAGAACTGGTACCTTCCTGATCCAAATGTTTCTTACACTTATGATGAGAATTATGACTGATTAAAACCATATCCTTATCTAATCACAGAATTACACACAGTCAGGATACCTAGGTGGCACAGTCAGTGATGCATCTGCCTTCAGCTCAGGTCATGATGGTCCTGGGATTGAGCCCCGCATCAGGATCCCTGCTCAGTGGGGAGTCTGCTTCTCCCTCTGCTCCCCCATGCTCTCGTGCGCATGCACACTCTCACAAATAAATAAATGTTTTTTTTTTAAAAAAAAAACCCTACACAGTCATAATCTAGACATTATCATCCCAAGCTGCTGCTCCAGCTTAAAAATCACTAATTCAGCACCCAATTTAACTTCAAAACACAACGTTCCCCCTTTCTAGCTCCGTTATTCAAAACAGCTACCACAATCTTTCTGGAATCTATCACCTACCCTACATCCCGGCCACTTAGATGCCCTGGTCTATCATCCAGTCGCTCCTCCAAAAGCCTGAACACCTCCCTCTCTGACATCCCCTTTTCCCTTCCCTGGGAACCCAACCCTGGAGGGAGCCAGTGGCTTGTCTTCTCCAGGCCCACATTTAGGCAGCTGGGCTCATAGAGGGCAGATCCCGGAACACAGAGAGTCCATGAATGACTTACAGTCACCAAGCCCAGGGACCTTCAGTATCACTCTGGCCTCCCAATCCTCTCTGACCAATTCCCTCTTCAAAAGGAAGGCTTCACACCTAGAATCCTCCCACCACTCCACCTAGGGACCTTCAGTATCACTCTGGCCTCCCAATCCTCTCTGACCAATTCCCTCTTCAAAAGGAAGGCTTCACACCTAGAATCCTCCCACCACTCCACCTACATTCCTCCTCCTCAGAGATCATGGAGATCATGAGAAAAGAGCTCCCACCGTCCCTATACCTGAAGCCATCCGTTACTTACACCCAGTGGTTATACCAGGAGAGGCTCCTCCACCCCCGCCAGGTGGGCTCGAATCCCATTCACATCCTGCCTCCTCCAGGGTCATCAGGTTATGGACTATCCCATACCACTCCTAAATTTTCAAAGTCCTGTCCATCGGGTCCTTTCCATCTCTGCTAGAATAGGCTAACTGTCCCTGTCTTCCAAACAGGACCCCCTGCAGCCCCCTGCACTCCTGCCAACTTTTCATAACCATTCTGGCTTCACATTGCCTTTCCCAGCTTCCTCACCTCCTGCTAAAACCTCAGCACACTCCAGGAGGCCTTCTGACTTCCTCGCTCAAAGTAAACAACTACCCAAAATAGCTCTTGCTGAGTTTCCGGTGACTTCCATGTCACTCAGTCCAGCAGGTTCCTTTCAGTCCTCTTTCATGGACCACAGACTACATCAGTGCTGTAGACTTTCTCTTCCCTGAAACACCCTCTTCTCACTCCTAAGTTTTTGCTCCTACTTTGCTTACTCACATTTAGTTTCAGAATCTTTTCTTATCATTCTCCAATCTATTCTCCATCTTAAGAAAGATTCATCTTGGGAAAACTGGACAGCGATATGTAGAAGAATGAAACTCGACCATTCTCTTACACCGTACACAAAGATAAACTCGAAATGGATAAAAGACCTCAATGTGAGACAGGAATCTATCAGAATCCTAGAGGAGAACATAGGCAGTAACTTCTTCGATATCAGCCACAGCAACTTCTTTCAAGATATGTCTCCAAAGTCCAAGGAAACAAAAGCAAAAATGAACTTTTGGGACTTCATCAAGATCAAAAGCTTCTGCACAGCAAAGGAAACAGTCAACAAAACAAAGAGGCAACCCACGGAATGGGAGAAGATATTTGTAAATGACAGTACAGACAAAAGGTTGATATCCAGGATCTACAAAGAACTTCTCAAACTCAACACACACAAAACAGATAATCATATCAAAAAATGGGCAGAAGATATGAATAGACACTTCTCCAACGAAGACATACAAATGGCTATCAGACACATGAAAAAATGTTCATCATCACTAGCCATCAGGGAGATTCAAATTAAAACAACATTGAGATACCACCTAACACCAGTTAGAATGGCCAAAATTAGCAAGACAGGAAACAACGTGTGCTGGAGAGGATGTGGAGAAAGGGGAACCCTCTTACACTGTTGGTGGGAATGCAAGTTAGTGCAGCCACTTTGGAGAACAGTGTGGAGATTCCTGAAGAAATTAAAAATAGAGCTTCCCTATGACCCTGCAATTGCACTGCTGGGTATTTACCCCAAAGATACAGATGTAGTGAAAGGAAGGGCCATTTGTACCCCAATGTTTATTGCAGCAATGGCTACGGTCGCCAAACTGTGGAAAGAACCAAGATGCCCTTCAACGGATGAATGGATAAGGAAGATGTGGTCCATATACACAATGGAGTATTATGCCTCCATCAGAAAGGACGAATACCCAACTTTTGTAGCAACATGGACAGGACTGGAAGAGATTATGCTGAGCGAAATAAGTCAAGCAGAGAGAGTCAAGTATCATATGGTCTCACTTATTTGTGGAGCATAACAAATAACATGGAGGACATGGGGAGATGGAGAGGAGAGGGAGTTGAGGGAAACTGGAAGGGGAGATGAACCATGAGAGACTATGGACTCTGAAAAACAACCAGAGGGTTATGAAGGGGCGGTGGGGGGGGGGGGGGGAGGTTGAGGAACCAGGTGGTGGGTAATAGGGAGGGCACATACTGCATGGAGCACTGGGTGTGATGCGAAAACAATGAACACTGTTATGCTGTAAATAAGCAAATAAAAATAAATAAATTTAAAAAAAAAAAAAGATTCATCTTTTTGGCATTTAAACTAAATGATGTCGATTCCCTTCTTTAAAGCCTTCATGACTTCCCCCTTGCTCACAGGGTCAAGACACATCCAACTCAGGCAAGGAGTCCTTCCTGAACATGCCCTAGCAGGTCTCTCCAGCCCTGCCTCCTTGCTCACTTCCCTCCTGTCCCCCTGGTCTTGGTGCAAGTTATGCATTATAAAAGCACCTGCAGGGGCACCTGGGTGGCCCAGAAGGTAAGGCCTCTGCCTTTGGCTTGGGTCATGGTCTCAGGGTCCTGGGATCGAGCCCTGCATTGGGCTCCCTGCTCAGTGGGGAGCCTGCTTCCCCCTCTTTCTCTGCACGCCTCTCTGCCTACATGTGATCTCTGTCTGTCAAATAAATAAATTAAAATAAAATAAAAAAACAAAAGCACCTGCGAAGTGCCAGGAATTCTTCTAAACATGAGCCACACAGCTATGAGCAAGACAAATTTTTGCTTTAATAATGCTTAGTGGGGAAAGAAGAGGAGGAGGAGGAAGGGAAAGGAGGAAAAGAAAGAGGCAGGTGGGTGAGGAGGAGGAACCAACAAGACAAGTACGTCAAGATGGTAAGGACTACCATAAAGAAAACCAGAGCAGGGTAAGAAGATAGAGGAAGACCACAGACAGGGTCTATCTCATATTGCACAGAGGGGAAAAGGCTCTCTGAAGGGATCTGAACAAAGAAAACTCAAACCTCTAGGCGGGGGAGGGTGTGAAATCCCTGCAAGCAGGAGGAACAGTAAGTGCAATGGTGTTGAGGCAGGAATGTGGCATGCCAGGTTCAAAGAGCTGTGAGGAGGTCAATTCCATTTATAAGATTCTAGAAAATACAAACTGGTCTATAGGACGGAAACCAAATCAGTGGTTGCCTGGGAGGGCTTACAAAGGGTGTGGAGAAACTGAGAGGTGATGGGTATGTTCATTATCTGAACTGCGGTGATGGTTTCACAGGTGTATACATATATCAAAATTGATCAAACTGTAATCTTTAAGCATGTGCAGTTGACGGCATGCCAATTATATCTCAATTAAGCTGGAGGGGGAGATAATAACTTTAAGATTTTATTTATTTATTTGACAGACAGAGATCACAAGTAGACAGAGAGGCAGGCAAAGAGAGAGAGAGGAGGAAACAGGTTCCCCACTGAGCAGAGAGTCTGATGCAGGGCTCGATCCCAGGACCCTGAGATCATGACCCGAGCTGAAGGGAGAGGCTTTAAGCACTGAATCACCCAGGCGCTCCAAGATAACAACTTTAAAAAAGGAACAACAGCGAAAAGAATTAAAGTAGACTCTCATCCCTGATCAGATGGCAGACTAGGTATCTGAACACTCTTCTGATAAAAGCAACACCTTGTATTCTGACATCCTTACAATGCATCAGAGATGTTGACAGGAAAACAAAGAATCAAACTAAACCTTAGATAACCACAAGTGTGAGAGTTCAACCGAGCACTGAAAGTTTGCTTTGACTCTGAGAGCCTGCAGAACTTGGTCAGTCTGAGCTTTGATGCCAAGGCCCTGGGGACTCAAGCTGAAGATAAAGTAAAACTGCTTTTCACCAAACTTGGCACCCATGAGAATGTTCCGGGACAAGAAGAGGATGACAGGGAGGGAGGAGGGAGCCCTAAGCACTGATTAAGAAATATATTCATTAATTGAGAAATAACTCCAGTGTATGTATTTCCATATGCTATTCTCCAGTGTATGTATTTCCATATGCTATTCTTAAAAGTATACAGCTATTGGGACGCCTGGGTGGCTCATTCAGTTAAGCATCTGCCTTTGGCTCAGGTCATGATCTCATGGCTGTGGGATGGAGTCCCACATCAGGAGGCTCCACACTCAGGTAGAGTCCGCTTGTCCCTCTCCCTTTGCTTCTCCCCCTACTCATGCTCACACATGCTCTCTCTCTTTCAGATAAATTTTTTTAAAGAGTGTGTAACTATTAAGAGAAAAAAGCAAGTTGTCCTCTTGGTACATAAAAATGAGACAAAATAAGAAACTACATTTCTGTTTGTTCATACAGACAAAAGTAACTCTGTGAATACAAGGAGGGATATGATTAGACTGGGGAACAAGGCACATAGGGAAGAAAAATAGGAAAGCCACTTTCCCCCATATACCTTTCTGGACTTCCTAGCTTTCTAGTCTCATGAATGTGTTGTCTCTTCAAAACATAAAATTACCTAAGAACAAATTCAACCAAAAATAGATGTACAGAAGTTTTATGAATAGAATGAACTTAAATGACAGTATTTCTAAAAATAGAGTATATAGAATGCCATTTTTATGCACTAGAAGACAAAATACCATTAATATATGGATACTTTCCTAACTGACACACGGGTTCAGTACAATTCCAAATATGCAGAAGACTCCAAGTTATCAAGGTAACAATACTTCCCAAATTGATCTGCACAGTCAAGGAATTTCTTTAAATGATTTGTAGAATTGGACAAGCTGATTCTAACATGCAAAGGGCCAACAAGAGCCAAGACATTAATGAAAAAAAAAAAAAAAAGAATAAAGAGGACAGATTTGCTGTACCAGCTACCACTACTAACTATGGAGCTAAATGATTTAAATACTGATGTTTTATAGCAATTACAGTAGTTGTCTTAAAATGATGATTTTTCTAGTAAGTCAGTTTAATTTAGATACTAAGGAGTCTCAAGTTATACAACATTTGAGCAAGATCTAGGACTCAAAACATCACAAATACAGTGAAAGAAACTCCTGATCAATTACAGCTTACCAGTACTTCTTTAAAACTCGGTATCACCAGTGTTTATAGCAGCAATTTCCACACTAGGCAAACTATGAAAAGAGCCCAGATGTCCACTGACAGATGAATGGATAAGGAAGAGGTGGTATACATACATATACAATGGAACACTACTCAGCCATCAGAAAGGATGAATACCTACCATTTACAATGACATGGATGGACCAGGAGAGGATTACACTAAGCGAAATAAGTCAGCCAGAGAAAGATAAAAACCATATGATTTCACTCATATGTGGAATTTAAGAAACAAACTAATGAACATAAAGGAAGGAAGAGAAAAATAAAATAAGATGAAAATTGAGAGGGAAGCAAACAATAAGATGCTAAACTCTAGGAAAACAAACAGGGTGGCTGGAAGGAGAGTGGGTGGAGGGATGGGATAATTTTGGTGATGGGCATTCAGGAGGGTACTTGATATAACGAACGCTGGGTGTTACACGCAACTGATGAATCACTGAATTCTACCTCTGAAACTAAAAAAAAGAAAAAGTCAGTATCAAATGAATAACTCATAATTTATCATTATCAATGTAATAACATTCATAAAAAACACTAAAGAAATATTAATTTTTCTTTGTTGAATTCAATAGCACTTCCATATTGTAATTTAAGAAATAAGAAGTCAAATTCTGTGGATCCAAACTCTCATGGCCATGTTAAGAGCTCTATTTGCACAAAGTAGTGTTTTTAACTGACATGAAGCTTTTATATTCAGAGAACCAATGACCTCCTCTTAAAGTAGTCAATGATGGCAGCAACCTAGAAAGTAGTTTGGGGGACTTTGGGTGGATTGGTTTTTAAATATGGCTTGAGAATTTCCTACTCTTTCTGGGAGGCACTGGGACACAGGGAACATGACAGACAAGGAGAGAGAGAGATTGAAAAACATGATAGCCTCTTTCAGAGATAAAAATTTCCCCAAGGTTCCTTATGTATGCTCTAAGGGTCAAAGTCAAAACAACTTTTATAGGATATTAACACTTGTTAGCCAGGATGTGTCAAAACAGGTCAAACAGCAATAGAGTTAATCAGATGGTCTCACCTGGGTGGCTACAAGGTAGATCAGCTCCCCAAGCGTTGGTAAGAGGCACTGCTTTAATTTACTGTTTCTGAAGTTTTCCCTAATTAATTCAGTTAAGACAGTAATTGCCTGAAAAGGAACAAAGGTGTATTAGTTCATATGTATCTCTCAGTTCTTTCACCTATATGTAAAAGACAAGATAATCTACAAAACTCACCGTCCATTTTTAAGAACTACTTTCCAAATTATTTTCCAAATATGGGCCTTAATCCTGAAAAAACAGTAAATGTCCCAGATGAAGGTAAAAATATATCCAGTAAAAAATGGGCACATACATATAGCACTTGTCAGTTACCAAGCACTTTCACTGTATTGCTGATCCTACCAGGCAACTGTTGCCGCATCTTTAAAAACAAGAAAGGCTGAGACAGGTCTCTGTCCGGTTTACTTGGACAGCCAGGATCTGAGCATAGATTTTTACCATGCCAGAGCCTACTATCCTCCGAGAACACCGCAGTTTGAAAAATTCTTACACTGCATGAAACTTTTAAATGATTCCTCTAAAAATTTGAGAGTAGGAAATATTATACCAAAGTTTCAATATAAGCCACTTTGAAATTCAGCAGGCTATTGTCTCAGATCCAGTTAATTTCCTGGGAGCCATGCTAAGAAAATCACATACATACACTCATTGCCAGAATTCATACACCAGAACACAAGTTAATCAAATCACAATGTGCCCATAAAGTCGAATAACATGGGTTTAGAATGATATAGAATGGCCCCATGCCGAGACGGAAAAAAAATGTATATAAAATAGTGTGGTAGCACTGCTCTAAAACAGTGGGACTCAAAGTATCATGCACAGATAAAACTGTTTCTTACTGTCAACAAAGATTTAAGTAGAGAAGCTGAGAGTAACAGGGTGCTTGGGTGGCTCAGTCAGTTAAGCATCTGTCTTCAGCTCAGGTCATGATCCCAGAGTCCCGGGATCGAGTCCTGCATGGGACTCCTAACTCAGCAAGGAGCCTGCTTCTCTCTCTCTTTCTGCCTGCCACTCCCCCACTTGAGCTGTGTCAAATACATAATATAAACAAAATATTGAAAGAAAGAATGAGAAAGAAAGAAACTGAGATTAAGCATTTAAAAACTTCCAAAGCCATTTGACAATGCCACAACATCCAAACATGTGACCATGGGCCTGATTCTGTAAACAAGAGTACAGATAAGTTGGACCTGCACATGGGGTTGCTGCCCAACAGCCATGCACTAGAGGAACAGTCGCTAATGTGGTATTTTTGAAACAGCTTTATTAAGTTATAACTGACACAGAATAAACTGCATACATTTAAAGTGTACAATTAGGTACATTTGACATACATATACATCTATGAAATCATCACCACAGTCAAGAAAACACCTCCACGTGTTACCTCAAGTTCCCTTGGTAATCCCTCCATCTTGCTCCCTTTCATTCTTTCTCCAGACAGCCACTGATTTACTTTCTGCCATTAATTCACATTTTTCTAGAGTTTATGTAAATGGGATCATATCCTATGTATTCTTTTTGGTCTGGCTCTATTCACTTCACATAATGCATTTGACAGTCACCCATGTTGCATCATATATCAATAGTTTGTTCTTTTCATTGCTGAGTGGTATTCCCCTGAATGGATATACCAAAATGTATAAACCCCACCACTAACTCACACATAATGAACCCTCTATATGAGTGAGAAGGAAAGGGAAACATGTAAATCACATCAGCCCTTACAGGAGGCCACTTCTACAGTCTTCCTTTTCCATGACCTTTACTGATCATCCACTGAACCATCTGAAATTAACAGCATTCAGACATTTTTTGTAACTACAAAAACAGATCTGTCACCAGCACACCTACCCCAAAGCTAAAGGAAGTATTCTGAAGAAAAAGGAAATGATAAAGGAAAGAACCTTAGAATTAACAGGAAGTAAACAAGAACATGAAAAGAATAGAGGTAAATGTAAAAGATTTTCCTTCTCCTTTTAGATTTCCTAAACTATGCTTGATGGTTGAAGCAAATATAATAATCTCTGCTTTGGTTCTAAATGAATTTAGACAACATATTTAAGACAATTATATAAAAATGAGGGAAACTAAAAGGTTGAAAAGGAAGGTAAGGTTCCTATGCTTCATTTGAACCAGTAAAACAATAGGTTATACAAAATTATACATATATATATGTTATATATGTAATACCTAGAACCAGTAAAAACCTATACAGATACACTCTAAAATACTATAAAAAATCAAAAGTATGAAAAATGTTCAGTAACTCATACAAAAGTAAAAAGAAAATGAAAACCAGCAAGAAGAAACAAAATGGTAGACTTAATATCAAATCTATCATTATTATACTAAATGTAAATGGTCTAAATACAATTAAAAGACAGAGCTCCTTTAAAAATGACACAACTTTTGCGATCTACAAGAAACTCACATCAAAGACAGTGATATAGGCAGATTGAAAATAAATAATAGGGGCGCCTGGGTGGCTCAGTGGGTTAAGCCACTGCCTTCGGCTCAGGTCATGATCTCGGTGTCCTGGGATCGAGTCCCGCGTCGGGCTCTCTGCTCAGCAGGGAGCCTGCTTCCCTCTCTCTCTCTGCCTGCCTCTCTGCCTACTTGTGATCTGTGTCTGTCAAATAAATAAATAAAAAAAATCTTAAAAAAAAAAAAAAAAGAAAATAAATAATAAAGTGCATACATGTACATGCATATACCTATATATGTATATATACATACATTCATGTAAGTGTATGTGTGTGTGTATATATATATACGTATATATAGCAGTAATCAAAGCAAAACAGAAATGGCTATGTTAATATCACATAACATAGATTTCAGTGCAAAGAAAATTACATAACAAAAGGGTCAATTCACCAATAAAATATACCAATCTTACATGTGCATGCATCAAACAAAACAGCTATAAAATATGTGAACCAAAAAGTGACAAAATTATAAAAAGAAATAAACCACCAATTATAGTTGCAGACTTCAACACTCTTCTCTCAAAAATTGATAAAATAAGTAGACAGAAAATGAGCAGACATCAAAAGGACAAAACTCTACAGATACAAATTTGGCAACTTAGATTAAATGGACCAACCCCTTAGCAAACACAAACTATCACAACTCACCCAATATGAAATAGAAAATTATTTGCAGATGACATAATTTTCTTCAAAGGAAACACCAAAGAATCTACAGAAACAAACTCCTATAACTTACAAGTGAGTCTGGCAAGGTGACAGGATAAACTGTCAGCAAACTAACTATTTCTTCATATAAGTAATGAACACACGGAAACTTAAATTAAAAATACCATTTATAATCACTGCAAATATTAAATACTTAGGTATAAATCTAACAAAACATGCATAGAACCTATATGCTAAAACCACACAACACTGTTTAAAAGAAATCAAAGAAGATCTAAACAAACAAAGACATGAATTTGTGCATGCGTTATATTTTCTGTAATTATGACCATTCTGACTGGGGAGAGACTGACCCTCCCAAGGCTAGCCAATTCTTAAAACAGCAAAGGCTCAGACTAACTATGTCTTTGATATGCAAACTAGCAAATCCCACCATATACTCCCCTACCTGGTCCATACACCCCAGGAGGCAATATTCTTCTGCCTTCATCATCCCAGGGCCAGTTAGCATCCAAGTAGAGATTACCCTATGGCCCAAAGTCTACTTAAGTTATTCCAACAACCCAATCCTAAACTGCTCACCCTTCCCTTGCCTTTCCTATGGAAACCCAATAAAGGCCATGGCTTTAAGCATTCCCCTTGCTGCCATCTTCTGCCTTCTGATCACTGTGGTATTTTTCCATGTGGTCCTGTGTGGCATGCCATGCCTAGGACCTGTGAGTATAATAAACTTTGCTTTCCTGAGCCTCTCCTCTGTCTCCTTTGGTGGCCTGTCCTGACTGACCATCTTATAAACAAATACAAAACAAGAGATATACTATGTGCATAGAGAGGAAAACAATATAGTAAAGATGTCCATTTTCCCCAGTCTGATAGCCCAGTTTAATGCATTTCCTACCAAAATCCCAGCATAAAATTTTGTAGCTATCAACAAGATTATTCTAAAATTTCTGTGGAGGGTGCCTGGGTGGCTCAGTCAGTTGGGTGTCTGCCTTTGGCTCAGGTCATGATCCCAGGATCCTGGGAGAGAGTCCAGTGTCAGGCTTCCTGCTCAGCCGGGATTCTGCTTCTCTCTCAACCCTTCTCCTCCCCCGCTCCCAACTTGTCATCTCTCTCTCACTCACATACACTCTCTCTCTGTGTCAAATAAATAAATAAAATCTTTTAAAATAAAATAAAATTGGGGTGCTTGGGTGCCAGCCATTAAGTCCTGGGATCAAGACACGCATCGGGCTCCCTGCTCAACGGGAAGCCTGCTTCTCCCTCTCACATTCCCCTTGCTTGTGTTCCCTCTCTCATTGTGTCTATCTCAAGTAAATAAATAAAATATTTTTAAAAGTTTAAAAAGTAGGGCGCCTGGGTGGCTCAGTGGGTTAAGCCTCTGCCTTCGGCCCAGGTCATGATCTCAAGGTCCTGGGATCAAGCCCCACATCAGGCTCTCTGCTCAGCAGGGGAACTGCCTCACCCTCTCTCTCTCTGCCTGCCTCTCTGCCTACTTGTGATTTCTCTCTTTGTGTGTCAAATAAATAAATGAAATCTTTAAATAGTTCTTTTTTTTAAGATTTTATTTATTTATTTGACAGACAGGGATCACAGGTAGGCAGAGAAGCAGGCAGAGAAGAGAGAGGGAGGAGCAATCTCCCTGCTAAGCAGAGAGCCCGATGCGGGGCTTGATCCCAGGAATCTGAGATCATGACCTGAGCCAAAGGCAGAGGCTTAACCCACTGAGCCACCCAGGTGCCCCAATAAATGAATTCTTTTTAAAAAAGTTTAAAAAGTAAAATAAATAAAATTTATGTGGAAAGGCAAAAGAATTAGAATAGCCAAAACAATTTTGGAAAAAAAAAAAAATGGGGGGACTTGAAATTATTCTACCTGATTTCAATACTTACTATATAAATAAGTAATCAAAACTGTGTGGCACTGCCAAAGAGATAGACATATTGATCAATGGAACAGAGAATCCAAATATAGCTCCACACAAGTATGACCTAGTGATTTTTGACAAAGGTGCAAAGGCAATCCAATGGACGAAAGTCAGCCTTTCCAACAAAAGATGCTAGAGCAACTGGCTATCCAAAAGGACAGAGTAAAAAGTAAGCCTTGACCTAAGTCTAACACTTTATGCAAAATATTAACTTAAAATGGAGGAGGGACTTACATGTAGAACATGAAACTATAAAACTGGGCAGGGGGTGGGGATGGGATAAATTCTTCAGGATCTAGGTAAAAAAGTAGACTTGACACCAAAAGCTAGGAGACATTGAAGATGTGCAGTTGGCAAATAAGCACATGAAAACATGTTTAGTGTGATTAGCAATTAGGGAAACGTAAATTAAAACCATAATGAGATATCACTACACACAAAATGGCAAAATTACAAAATATGGCAAAAATACAAAATAGTAACACACCAATTGCTACTGAGAATGGAAAGAAACTAGACCACTCATACAATACTGGTAGGATACAAACTGATACAGCCACTGCGAAAAAAGTGTAGCCATTTCTAGAAAGAAAAAAAACACTAAACATGTCATTACCCAGCAAACTGTACCCCAGAAAAACGGTGATTTGCTGGTAGGTTTACTCTCTACCTAACCCCAGATCTTAGGAACTTATGCCAGAGAATGAAGACTTTGATCCACACAAAAACCTGTACAACAATGTTTATAGCAGCTTTATCTGTAACTGTCAAAACTTGGAAATGACCCGGGTGTCTTTCAGCAAGTAAATGGTTAAATAAATGGTACAGCTGATAACATGGAATACCCTTCAGCAATGAAAAGAAACTACTGACACGCCACAACGTGGATGAATCTCTAAAGAATTACACTAAATATTAAAGGCCAGTCTCAACACATTACAGAACACATGACTGAATTTATGCAACATTCTCAAAGTTGCACAAATACAGAAATAGAGAGTAAATTAGTGGTTGCCAGTGGTTGGGGTGGGGTTAAGACACGTGACAGAGCAAATGTCTGTGGTTCTAAAACAGCAATCTGAGGGATCCCTGCGGATGAAAATGTTCTGTTCCTTAACTGTTTCAATGCCAATATTCTGGCTGTAACATTGTACCATTGCTGTCCAAGATGTTACCATTGTGAAAAACTGGATGAAGCCTACATACACAGCATCTCTGTATTGTTTTTTTAAAACTGCATATGATCCACAGTTATCTCAAAATAAAAGGTTTAATTCTTTTAAAAAGCCAACCTCATACTAAATTTGAAACCTAGATCTCACTTTTTGCTTCACAAAGTTAGTGGCAGGGATTTGTAACATTTTTTCATTTTATAATCCACTGGCATTTTGTATCAGTGAGTGTCACTTGAAATTAAAAACATTCCAATGCTGCAGATCCTTAAAGAGATAAAACTGTCTGAACTGCCTGCAGCGTAGCAGAAATTGCTGTGGAGATTAGTGTCTTGTAAATAGACATACATCATAGAATCTATGCTTGTAGAGCCACAGCGACCTGACATATCACCTGCAAAAGGTATCCCTGATAACCTTCAACAGTACACAACAGGTAATGTTTGTCTGCAGAGTTATTTGTACAGATTTCCATTTGCTATTTTTAAATTTTAAAAGAAATTTTATTTTTTTATTTACTTTTTTTAAAATTTTTTTAAGATTTTATTTATTTATTTAACAGAGAGAGAGAAAGAGAGATCACAAGTAGGCAGAGAGGCAGGCGGGGGCAGGGGGGAAGCAGCCCCTCCCCCCCCCCCCCCCCCCCCCCCCCCGGTGAGCAGAGAGCCCAACGTGGGGCTCAATCCCATGACCCTGGGATCATGACCTGAGCTAAAGGCAGAGGCTTAACCCACTGAGCCACCCAGGTGCCCCTTAAAAGAAATTTTGATATTAAAAAGGAAAAGTGTAAGATTAATAAACTAACATAGAGCATAAATGACAAATACCAAGGAGAAAAACAAGTTTTTGTTGACATAGGTACAATGACATTGGAAAATGCTAATACTAAACCAAAGGAAAAGGGTGTGGTGCATAAACAATGAATCTTGGAATGCTAAAAAAAAAAAAAAAAAAAAAAAAAAAAAAATTAAATTTAAAAAGTAAAAAATAAAATACACTTATTTAGTTCTTCTTCAAACTCAAAAATCAAATAATGTGTGGATATTATTCTTAGCATATTTTCTTATATTCTGTAAAAATTCACCTGGCCTTCTAACACTGAAACTAAGAGGCATCTGAGTGGGTCAGTGGATTAACCATCTGACTCTTGATTGCAGCTCAGATCATGATCTCATGGGATTAGGCCTCACATCAAGCTCCACACTGGACATGGAGCCTGCTTAAAATTCTCTCTCCCCCTCTCCCTCCCTATGCACCTCCCCAAGACACACATACACACACACACACACACGCACGCTATCTCTCTAAAAAAATTTTTTTTTTTTTTTTTTTTTTTTTAGATTTTATTTATTTATTTGACAGAGAGAGAGATCACAAGTAGGCAGAGAGGCAGGCAGAGAGAGAGGAGGAAGCAGGCTCGCTGCGGAGCAGAGAACCCGATGCGGGGCTCGATCCCAGGACCCTGAGATCATGACCTGAGCCGAAGGCAGCGGCTTAATCCACTGAGCCAGCCAGGCGCCCCTAAAAAAATTTTTTTAATTAAAAATAAGATATTCAAGTATTATGCTACTCTTGTGTTCATTTTTTGAAAAACCAAAGTAAAGAAGAACTAGGGAATGGGAAGGTCTTGTTTCTAGCATCATTATGCTTTGAGGCACATCTACACCATCATTAATGAAGACTATCCTTCTGCAACCACAGGCATGATTGGTTGATTACTACAAATAATAATTTAAGATTATACTATTTCCTAAACTACTTTGAAATCCAAACCTATTTTATATCAACTTTGACAAGGTGGAACAAGGCCTCTTTCAGCTTTATCTGAAGTCATCAGATTGAAAAAAATAGTCAAATGTGCATCAGTCTTACCTACCGTAGACTGAGTCTTAAGTCAAAGGCAGAAAGACAAGAAGATGAGTTAAGAATACCAAAATTTGGAAGTTCTACAGTTATAAATCTAATAATCTGACACTTGCACAGATATAATTTACTTGCTCTTGACCCTCAAAATAGTTCTTAAATATTTGTGTTCAAAGTTATACAATTAACAGCTACAAAAAGAAATTAAATTAAACTCCAGATTCAGAAAATATCTGGCATTTCCTGTTTGGTCAGTGTTTTTAAACTGACGGGACCTCCTTTTAAACCCTACTGACCTACTCCCAGTGGGAGATAGAGCAGCAGTCACCATAACAATTATAACATAATCTTTTAAATTAGGTATTGTTCAATATTCTCCCCTAACCTCTCAAGAGGTATTCCACAATCTCAAGTGAAAAGAGAATTCCAAGTGATACCACTCTGCCCAGGCTTTTTCTTTCTTAGAACCCCACTTTCAATGTCCCAAACATAGCTCGTGCACATAAAATAAGAACATGATAAGTTTCACAGTCCTCTCTTAAATTTTATTCGTATTAAATCTTAGATTCCCTTGGATCCTGCATTTCTTGCCAAGTAAAATCACACCTGTAGACTTGAAACTTCAAACCCTCATTTTCACAAGAGCCAGTTAAAAAGTGAGAGAATGAAGTCTTGACACACAAAAGCAGGCCAATGATGCCAAAGAAAGATGGAAAACCTGTTTGAAGAGAATATAATTCTGTTCTATATTTGATAACTCAAACTGTGATTGCAAGGAAACACTGTTGTCTCCACAAAGCTCTCCTTGTGACATCCTGACATCTAAGTTTTAACACTATCATCTGTGAATGTAACCTTTAATCTCTGATTCTCTGCATATGGGTTGGGTAACTGCATTCAAACTGGCATCTAACTCCTAAAAACCAGGGGTGCCTGGGTGGCTCAGTGGATTAAGCCACTGCCTTCGGCTCAGGTCATGATCTAAGGGTCCTGGGATCGAGCCCCGCATCGGGCTCTCTGCTCCGCGGGGAGCCTGCTTCCTCCTCTCTCTCTGCCTGCCTCTCTGCCTACTTGTGATCTCTCTCTGTCAAATAAATAAATAAATAATTTAAAAAAAAAAAGATATTTGAACTCCTAAAAACCAGATGATGGAAGATGTAGCAAGGACTGCTAACTTGTCCCTTCCCTGTTGAGGCCTAACTATAAACAAACAACCTATAACAGGTGGATTCCTTCTCATAAAGATAATAAGCTGTCAAGAAAAGCAAATAAAACACAGAAGTAGATTTCTTAAAGTCTTTTACAGTCACATAGAAAGTTTGGAAGCACTAGGCACACAAACTATCAACTTCCTCAGTTGTTTGGGGGTTTTTGTTTTTAAATTAGGTGTCAACAACTTTCAAATGAAAAAGAAATTTGTCTTTTTTTGGTTACCAGTGATACGATCCCCCTTCCTAATACCCCTGAACTTCCTTTTGGGGAAAAACCTTTTGTACTGCACTTAGTCTCTGGGATGAGAGAAAGGGCATTCTGCCGTCCACATATGGAACCTGATAGGGACCCTGGCTCCCTTTGGAAACATCTTTCCTCCCATGGTCTGGTACAGTCAAGGGAAGGAAGGCCACAGTCTAAACTCAGCCAGCAGGGCCCTTGCTCAGAAATCTGACTCTTGACTGGATAGACACAGAATAAAGAAAATGATGAACATCATTCACTCATTCTGGCAGTGCCCCAACCAAGACTCCAAGAGGGTCCTGCTCCAGAGGCCTTCCAGAGTTGCCAGGTCCTGACTTCTCCAAACCTTCTCTTGGAGCCCTTGACCTTGCTCATACCCTCCTAATAAATACCCCTTTGCTTAAGTTAGGCAGAGTCACTCTGGAAAAGTGATAGTACCATTGCTGACCAGTTCTCCTTCTTTCCTGGACCCACACCAAGATTTCCCAACCCCCCAACCTGGTGTTGGATGCGGTGGGGTGACTAGATCCAGCCACTGGCCAAAAGTGAAAACAATGTAGGTATGCCCATGTGCAATTTTCCAGTCTCGCCTCCCCACCCCAGGAAACTTGAAAGCATTCGGCCAGAGATGCCATAGAGATGGAAGCAGCCTAGAAGGCTCAGGTCAGCTGCCCTCAGAGCAACCAAGGCCAACAAGAACAAAGGTGAGCCTGAGATGTTGATGGTCTTCATTATCACAACATAAACTAGCCTATCATGAGACTGAACCCTCATTCAAGGAGACTACTCTAGTTATGCATAGAAATAAAGGCTTGGGTGCCTGGGTGGCTCAGTGGGTTAAGCCTCTGCCTTTGGCTCAGGTCATGATCTCAGAGTTCTGGGATCGAGTCCTGCATCGGGCTCTCTTCTCGGCGGGGAGCCTGCTTCCTCCTCTTTCTCCCTCTCTCTGCCTGCCTCTCTGCCTACTTGTGATCTCTCTCTGTAAAAAAAAATAAATAAAATCTTAAAAAAAAAAAAAGAAATAAGGGCTTTTTCATGCTTTAAACTAATCACTAATAAAACACTCAGTAAATTCTTGCACATATATCTAAGGGTAAAAGATCATTTGTGTGGCAGCTAAGGTCTGCCACCAACATTTATGTCATGGATCTGTTACCACGGTTGCAAAACACCAACCACCAGAAAAGCAGTGTATTAAAAGTGTATGAATAGGGCAACTGGTGGCTCAGTCAGTTAAGTGTCTGCCTTTAGCTCAGGTCATGACCACAGGGCCCTGGGATCAAGCCCGGTATCAGGCTCCCTGCTCATGTAGGAGTCTGCTTCTCCCTCTATCTCTGACCCTCACCCCTGCTGGTGCATACTCTCTCCCTCAAATAAATAAAATCTAAAAATAAATGAATAAATAAAAGCATATGAATAAATCTTGCTATGCAGATTAAGTTAAGAAATTAAGTATCAGGCTACAAAATAAATCTGTAATGAATCTGTCGTTTGAAACCTGAGTAACCATTAAAATTATTTTGTCCTTTCAGATGGATGCCAGACAACATATCCTGAATATTACTTGCCTTGAAAACAACAAAAAATGTCAGGTAAAATATTTTTAAATATCTTTATAAAATGCACCGCTAAATTGCAAGAAATTAAGGAAACCTGAAAGGCCAAAAATAGAGAAGAGGGGAAAACAGATATAAGTAAGCACTCAGGATACTTTAACCCTGGGACACCTGGGCGGTTCAGTCAGTTAAGCCTCTGACTCTTGATTTAAGCTCCGGTCTTGATCTCAGTGTCATGGGATGGAGCCTCAGGCTGGGCTCCACACTCAGCAGGGAGTCTGCTTGAGATTCTCTTTCCCCCTCTTCCTTGGTCTCTCTCTCTATCTCTCTCTCGCACACTCACTATCAAATAAATAAATAAATCCTTTTTTTTTTTTCTTAAGAAGATAATTTAACCTTGGTGGCATGTGCTAAATCTTGGTGACCTTGAAATAACCTTTGGAAATGGAACAAGAGACAAATCTTTGGCCCTGCGCATAGTGTGGCATCAAATATAGGAGATCATTTACATTCAGTTGAAACTCCAAGGATGTAGGAATAAAACGTGAACCAGCCTGCAAAAGAGGACGGTAAGGAATCTTGAGATCTTGGTACTGAATGAAGAGGGGAGGGGGCAGGCAGGCAGGCATCTTCCCTGAGCATTGAACCAGGTCTGCAGGTCACATTCTCATTGCCTCTCACAGGGGAGACCGAGATTCAAGCGCCTGGGAGTTTGCTCAGCTGACCAGTGGCAACATAGCCTTAATAATGGTCTACAGTTAATGAGGTATAAATGCCAAGATTTCCCCGGCAGACTGTAGAGCAGTGATTCTCTATTTTACTGTGCTTCATAATCACAGAAGAATTTGTAAAAACACCATACTGGGTTCTACCCTCAGAGTTTCTCATTCTGTTTCTGGGGTGGGGGCCTGAGAATCTGTATGCCTAACAAATTGCCCAGTGGTGCTTAAGTTCTAAGACAACAATGAAATCACTACTGTGGGATCCAATGTTGCCCGCATATTAGAATCATTTGCAGGGCTTTAAAAACTATAGATACTGTATCTAGCCACAAAGATTCTGGTTTAATTGGTCTAGGGTGTAGCCTGGACATCAGAATTACAGAGAACAAAGCCTGAAAGTCCAGGAACTGGAAACGTTGGAATGCTTCTACAAAATGCAAACCGCCCTTCCCAGGTGGGCCTGGAAAACATGCCTCAGGGATAGGGGAATGAGCACCTTTGAGAAGCTCTTGGCTATCCTTGACAGGCTGGGGAGGGTGGAGGGCCCAACAGAAAATACAGGCAGTGGAACTGGGCTCTCTGGTCAGGGTGGGAATAATGGGATCTAGCAGTGGTAGAGGCCAATGAGCACTTAACCATAGGCATAAGTGCCACAGTGAGCCACGTGGCAATCTGGTGATCAGAGTATTCTGACCCACAAGAATCCAAGATGATGGTAAACTGGCCATCAAATCAGCCTACTAAAGTGATGATTGACATACAGTAAGAAAATTTCTAGATCTACTGGGCAGAAACCTAACAAAAGTCCCCACACCAAGGATTCAGTCTGTCACCCAGATCCCACACCCAGGCTGGTTCACAGATTCAGAGCTCCTACATTAAGCTAAAGGTCCCTTCGAAAGAGACCCCTAAAAAATGGTCACAGTGAATGCTGTAGATCTTCCCTCACCACTTTCCTTCCCCAGAGAGTCCTCAGATATTTACCATGGGTCTGAGCACTGGGAAAATACCCAGACCCTTTAAACTTTTTAGATACTGACTCTGAACTTGGGCTGATCTCTGAAGACCAAAGAAGCCATTTTACTCTAGTAGTCAGATTAAGAAAGAGCTTCTCAAGGCCAGGTGCCACATGGGATCTTACTAAATCCATCTCACATCTGTCCAGTGGCCCATGGGCCTATCCTTGGTTGGTATCCTAGAAGATACAATGAGAAAAGATATACGCGGTAACTAGTAGGATCCCCAGAGCGGATTCCCACCCCGTGAACTGAGGACTATTCAGAGTACAAAGAGACAAGCATAAATTCCTGGAACTACAACACCTGCCCTGCCCACACATCCAAAGACAGTAAACCAAAAGCAAGCCATATCCACCAGATCAACAATTAGGAACCAGTGCCAACAAAGACTTGAAAAGCACAGGGATGGGAACTTCTATCACATCCCCCATGTAACGTGCCTGTTAAGCCAGTACAGAAACTACGTGGGTTATAGCTACTGCAGATTCAATCAGCTGATGCTACTGCAGCTGCAGTTTCAGATGCGGCATGTTTACTGAAGCAAATTAACATAGCCCCCGGCATTTGTTCTGCTTTCTTTACCATTTTAATCAGTAAATAAAATCAGAAGCAGTTTCCACTTACCACACTGCCCCTATATCAAGTCTCCTGCTCTGTCATAATATAGTCCGGAGGGACTCCCTCATCTTGATAATCTGCAGGATAGCATACTGTTTCATTATCCTGGTGACACGCTAACTGGACCTGGTAAAGCACCCTAATTTGGATGCCAGAGGGTAGGAGAGAGAAGTCCTGCAAAAGTTCATGGTCTATTACTCTGGTGAAGTACCTAGGAATCCAGTGGTCTTGGAGCATGTGATAATATTCCTTCTAACGTAAGAGAGAAGTGGCTGCGTCTTGCGTTACCCACCGAAATAAGGAGGTTCGATAATGGGTGAGTCTGTTTGGATTTTAGCGACTCCACCCCATTTCCTGATCATCAGTAAGGCTGCCAGTTTTGCGAGGGGTCCAAGAAAGGGCTCTACAGCCAGTCCAAGCTAAAGGACAAGCTCCTCTGTCAGTTGGGTCTCAAGACTCAGCAGACCTAATGCCACTGGAATGGACTGGGGCAGATACGGATGCTATACAAAGCCTATGGCAAGCCCTAGCAGCAGAGTCATAGCACAGTACAGACCCCTAGGATTTTGGAATAAGGTCTTGTCCTGCCCTCTGTCAACAACCACACTCCATTTGAAAAGCAGCTCCTGACTTATTCCTGGACCCTGGCTGAGGTTGAATGCCTGACCCTGGAATAATATGAGACCTGACCTACTCATCATGAACTGCATGTTACCATAACATTCGTCATACACAACAGCATTTTATTTTTAAATTAAAATGGTGAGAATGGGCCCAAGCCAAGCAGATTCACTCACTCCGTGTGCAGGTGACTCAGACTCCTATGGTTATCTGCTCCCACTGCTCAGCTGCTTCTCCCATTCCTTGACCCATTCTCACAACTTCCTAGGGAGTTCTAGATTTCCTCCCTCTCTGGATAAAAAAAAAAAGCATAAACCTGGTTCTCATATGGATCTGCATG
The DNA here is from genome assembly GCF_922984935.1 of Meles meles. Lineage (NCBI taxonomy): Eukaryota > Metazoa > Chordata > Mammalia > Carnivora > Mustelidae > Meles > Meles meles. Next base: position 28,282,669 of record NC_060069.1, on the reverse strand, counting down.
GTATGTCAAAATCAGCAGAAAGTGGATGGCCACTTCACTGCAGTCCCCATTCAACTTGACCCACAAAGACAATGGTGAAAGAAAATCCACTGAGCAGGCAAAACTTTGGGTGGTACACCTACTAACAGACAGAGATGGACTGAGGATGGATCTATACCAATTCAGAGGCAGTAGCTAACAGGGGAGTCAAAAACCTAGAAAGAACAAAATGATACCCCCCCCAAAAAAGAAAGAAAATCATAAAGTAGGGAGGTATCAGAGAATTAGCTCCTGTATTTGGCTTCTGGACTACTGATCAAGTAAACAATGCTCACCAATGGCAACTATGTGGCAGTGGCTAAGGGAGGGCAGTACAAAGTGAGACACTGGCAGTGCGCAGAGGCCTCAGTCTAGAATCAACCTACGATGACTATAAAGTGATGTGAGTCTAACAAGTGCTTCCTTCCCCATGTCAGGTGCTGTAGCCAGGGCTCTCTGGCAGCTCTGCTGGAAAGAGAGGCACCCACTCTACTTCCACCCTTCTCCACCTCCCTCCAGCAACCACAGACTAAATGAGACGAAGAGGGAAGAAGAAGCTATTCCAGACGGATAAAACAAAGCTGGACATACACTGCAGGTATTGCCCCAGTGTCGTGGTAAAGCCCTTCTTCTGTATCTCATGTAGGAGCTAGTAGGGTATAGATGGTATATATACATATCTTTATCGAGGGTTAAATGACATTTTTATTTGGGATCAACAGAACACAATTACTCCTGCTACATAAATGTCTTCTTAAGAAACCAAATTACCATTGTCCTTCATTAATACTGAGTCTTTTAGGGACCGGAACAATGTAAAAGTTATGGCACAAAGAACATAACCTCAATACTGCGGTCGGAGCTTGCTATATATAACTGCTATTATTTACTTGGTACTGTGTTCTTAATAGTCATCCCGTCAACATTCCTCAATAGTAGAAATACAAAGGAAACTCATTTTAAATTGCAGTTTTCTGCCTCAGGGATCAGCTCTGATTAGTTCTGTTTTGTGCAATTCTCTCCATCACCAATTCTCTTTCCAGGTTTCTTTCATCTAATAGAAAATTAAATGTGATGCTCTGCTAGGTTCCCAAGGATTACTAAATTATATCATATTCAAATATATAAGCCTCACAACTGCTACTCCAAAAATATTATAACAAAGGTATGTGCATAGCCCAGGTAAAGCAAGCATAAAAATTAGAGCAGAAAACACAGAAGCTAAAAATCGTTCTACAAGATGTCAGGTAAGAAATTAAATGAATCCTACCATTATAAGAAATTAGGAAACATGCCTTTTAAGAATTCTTTAATGTGAGATGTTTAATTTATCTGCAAAAGTGATTCAAATATGGCAATTCCCCCAAATGATATAAACTTCAGCATCATGGCTTAATACAACAAATCCAGAATGTTTCACTTTATTCTACAAAAAGACGTGATTATTATTCAACCCTCGCTTTATCGTTTTCAACAAATTTGTCTCCGGCGCTACCCAAAAAGTAACAGAAAAACAAGTTTGTTTAGCAGGAAAGTACAAGGGCAGAGTCGCTGAAACTAACAATGGGGAGGATTATAATTGATAACAGTCTCAGTTCAGGGCTGCAAACAAACCAGAAATGGTTTCCCAGTATCTGATGTAAAAGATGGCATCTGTCAGCCCCTCAACGCAAAGACTCCTGAGGAGACCACATTCACACAGCAGTGGAGTACAAAGCACTCTGTGGGGCTATTTAATAACCACGGACGGGGGGAAGTAGAAACCCAACAAGGCAGAGGTCGTTCTGTTGGTTTTTTGTTAGTTTGGTTTTTTTTTTTTAAGGAACCCATCTAGCACCATTTTTACAAACTGCCATCAACAAGAACTTGCTCAAATGCAGGTTTTAGAAAGAAAAGTATTACCAGAAACCTAGCTAAACTAATTTTTTGCTGGTTTTTGGTTTTTTTGTTTTTTTTTTTAAGAAGTTCTTCCCACCGGCCGCATTTGAGCAGTTCCTTTGTCTTGAACTGTGACACATACGCCGGCAGACACACAACACTGTATTAACAGAGTCCTGATGATGGGCCAAATTTAAATACCCCTATCCCAAGAACAGCGAAATTGCGGTCTCCTGAGATTCTAATGAAAAATTTCTCTCTATGCTTCCTGTTGCCCTGTCATGCAGCAAAGGTGATACTGAACCTAACTCAAAATGTGTGGGTTGGGGGGGTTGTTTGTTTAAAGATTTTACTTATTTGAGAGAGCGCACATGCACACACAGAGGGAGAAGGAGAAGCAGACTCCCTGCTGAGTGGAGAGCCAGATGCGGACTTGATCCTAGAGTCCTGGGATCATGACCTGAGCCAAAGGCAGATGCCTAACCGACTGAGCCACCCCAGTGCCCCCTCAAAGTGTCTTTGGAGGTGAGATGAGGCTGGTGTCCTTCTCACTCCTTCTGACATGCCCAACCATCTGTCATGCCAAAGGACCCACGGTAGTCTCACATTATCATATTACATTAGCCTCCTGGGTGCCCTTGATTACTGACTCCCTGCTCACTCCTCGTCCCCACTGAGGACATTGGCTCCTTGCTCCTCACCTTCTTTTCCACCTGCACTCCTGCACCACCTGCACCTTCAGTAAAGTAGACATCCATTTGGAACACACACCCAGCATCCTGACCACAGTGTCCTTGGGCTCATTGCTCAGTTCATTAGCCTGCTCTGCCACCCAACTCAGCCACTCACCCCCAGTCACCTCCTGGACCCTGACAGCACCTCCAATACTTCTCAAATTCAAACAGTCTTTAATCTCCACTCTCATCTTTTTAAGATCCCTTCAAAAGCCCTTCCACAATACTTTTTAAACTCACCAACACCATCCATGTCAATGAGGGCACTATCTCCTTGTTTACCAGCTTTCCTACCCGGACTGGGTTCTGGGGTGTAAGACTCAAAACCACAGGGCCTCATGTGAAAGGTTTGGAAGTGGCCACTCTCTCCCTCCAATGGACTCAACCACTCCGTTGATGTTCTCTCTTCTAGAGCACCTCATACAATGAGGCAGATTGGTTTCTTTCACCTTAAATTCTTTATCACAAGGTTGGTTTCTAAGGAACCCTATTTTCTTTCCTGTTCAGGGAGAGGACAGCTTCTGAGCTTCTCTTCTACTTCAAATCCCATGGGCACTCCATTCCCCTCTTTCTGATGCTGACCCCGATGTACTTACTGCATTGTCAGAAGCCAGATGCAAGATCTTGCATCCCCCCACCACCAAATCTTACCTCCTCCCTGCTCCATCTACCTTTACTAATCCTCTCTTCCCATTTTAGGAGATAAAGAGTCCCTTCTCTGACCTAAGGCCAATCATCCTCCTCAGTCATTCCCTCCTTCTCATCTGAAGGATTTTATACCTTCAGCTAGACCTCACTAGCCTCTATCTTCAATGCCTCCCTCTGGAGTGAATCTCCACACTCGTACCCAAACTTTGTTATCTAGATACATATCTACCACTTGCTCACCTCTGGTTTTCTACACAATCATTCCCATCTGGCTTCCACTGCATATAAACTATTCTTACGAGTTACTAATAACCCTCATCTTGACAATTCCAATAGAAATGTGTTTTCAGGGCGCCTGGGTGGCTCAGTGGGTTAAGCCGCTGCCTTCGGCTCAGGTCATGATCTCAGGGTCCTGGGATCGAGTCCCACATCGGGCTCTCTGCTCCGCAGGGAGCCTGCTTCTCCCTTCTCTCTCTCTCTCTGCCTGCCTCTCTATCCACTTGTGATCTCTCGCTGTCAAATAAATAAATAAAATCTTTAAAAAAAAAAAAAAAGAAATGTGTTTTCAAATTAACCTAAATCTGAGAAGCAATAAAAAAGATGACCATTTTCTCTTTGGCACATGGTCATCTCTTCTCTTCTACCAACGCAACTCTCGTGAGTTTCTTTCTACTTCACCACTGTTCCTTTTCAGGTTCCTTTATGACTTCCTCTTTCTCTGTTTAATATCCTTTGTCCATTATAAAGCTCCATGAAGACAGGAACATCTTTTTTTGTTCATTATTGTGTTTCTAGTGCCTACTCCATTACTTGGCCCAAAAGCCTGGATCCATACCTAATATCCTGTATGAAATTAACTCAAAATAAATTATGGTCCAAATATAAAATCCAAAACTATAAAATTTTACAAAGAAACATAAGAAAAATGTTTTGTGACCTTGGAATAGACAAAGATTTTTTAGATAGGATATCAAAAGCATGATCCATAAAAGGGAAAAACTGATAAATTAGACTTAATCAAAATTAACTTTTAGATAACACTATAAATAGAATAAAATGACAAACCATAGACTAGAAAAAAATACGGCAAACTACACATCTGATAAAGAACGTATATCCAGAATACATAAAGCACTCTCAGATACAGATATTTAGCTATACAGACAGATCACTAAAGAGTGAGAGTTGGTAATGGATGGATAATAGGAAGACAGATAGCAAAGTTCAGTACTAAGAAAACAACCCTAACTTTGAAGATTATCATTTCCCCAAAATAAATTGTTCTATGCCCATCCAGCCTCATCTCTTTCAACCACATGCTTCCCAAGTGCAAAGTGACTTGGATCATCACTAGTTACACCTACATCATGAGACCTCGACCATGCTATTATCATTCATGCTATGTTGCCTATCTTGTACTTTCTCATAAAGCTAAGTAAACTTGATGCTGAATGAAAATAAATGTAAATAAATATATATATTAATGTATATACTACTACATATGTATATACTCCCATACATAGGGGGATTGAATTCACCAGAAGTCATCTAGCCCAGAGCTATTTTTTTCTGGGGGAGGGGGAGGGGTAGGGTGGTTAATAATGATTAAGAGACATGGTGCTCTCCAAATGGTTCTTCTTTGGGCAATTCCAGAAAGTTGTGTCATTCGGGCAACTTGTCCATTTCATTTAAACTGTCAAGTATTTAGGCCTATAGTTAGTACCTTTTAATGGATCTTGAATTTCCCTCTTAGTCCCACTTTAACACATCACAAAAATCTTGATGTATTAGGTGTTCATTATCATTTAGTTTAAAATATTTAAATCCTCTTGAGCATTCTTCATTGGTTCATGAGTTATTTAAAAGTCTTTCAATTTCCAAACTCTTGGGGGATTTCCCAGATTTCCTCTTGTTATCTTTTTCTAATTTAATTCTATTGTAGTCAGAATTTATTCTAAATTTTAATTAATGTCATTAATTCCATTTATTTTAATCCTTTCTTAAGATATGTTTTGTGGCTGAAAATGTCTTAGTGGATAATCAGTGTGCACTAAAAATTAATGTGTTTTACATTTGGTGGAGTTACTGTTCTGTGAATGTCAACTAGTTCAGTTTCAATTGTATCATTCAAGTCTTTTATGTCCTGACATTATCTCCTTTTTTAAAACATATATAATGAATTTGTCTACTTTTACTTGTAGTTCTAGCAAATGCTTCTTCATCTATTTTAAAGTGCTATTAGTTGATACATACAAATTAAGGATTGTTAATACTTCCTAATGAGTTGAAACTTTTTTTTTTTTTAAGATTTACAAGAGCACGGGAAGGAGCAGGAGCAGAGGGAGAGGGAAAGAATCTCAGACTCCATGCTGAGCACAGAGTCCAACCCAGGGCTCAATTCCATGATCCTGAGATCACAACCTGAGTCAAAACCAAGAGTCAGATGCTTAACTAACTGAGCCACCCTGGTACCCCGAACTGAAACTCTCAGTATAAAATACTCATCTTCATCTCTGGCAATACTCCCTTAATGTCTACTTTGTTATTAATATATCCACACAAACTTTCTTATTAGTAGTATATCCACGGTATATCTTTTCCCATGTTTTTTAGCTTGTCTTTTATTTAAAGTAGGTCGCATAGAAACTGTACATAGCTAGGTTTCCCTCCTTGATCCAGTATGATAATCTCTCCCCTTTTGAATAGACTATTTAAGCCACTAACATCGAATGTAATTACTAATGTGGTGAAGTTTAAGTCTGTCAGCTTTCTATTTGCTTTCTCTTTTTCCCACTGGATCTTTCTTCCTTCTTTCCTGACTTCTTTTGAATTGAGCATTTAGTGTTCTATTTAATCTCTTCTACTGGCTATTTAGCTATAGCTGTTTAATTTTTACTAGATATTCTGCAGATTATAAGAATACCTGTAAATTATCACAATTCACCTTAAATCAACATTACACTATTTCATATATAGTACAACACAAACAATATGTATATAAGTCATATAAAAGAGACAGAATATGGTAATTGTTGAAATTTTTCCAAATATCATGATAGAATCAGCTCACACTGCCAAGAATCTTGTTGAACCTGGACCAAGATATACAAAGAGGCACTAGGCCCATTATACTCAAACTGCTAAAATCAAAACCAAAGAGAATATCTTGAAAGCAGTTAGAAAAATGCTATATAGTTCATTATGGGGGAACAATCACTGGAACAAATGCTGACTTCTTATCAGAAAACACTAATGCCATAAGATGCTAGAACAATATTTTTAAAAGCTTGAAAGAAAAAAAGAACTCTATCAGAATTTTGTATCCATGAAAAGATTAAAAAATAATGAAGAAATAAAGGGAAAATGGACAAATTCATCTCCAAACAGACAATTTAACACAAAATGTTAAATCTTTCAGGATAAGGGGAAATAGGTCTAGATACAAACCTAAAATAAAATATAAATAAAAATAAAAGCTACACTAGAGTGGGGCACCTGGATGGCTCACTCAGTTAAGAGTACAACTCTTGATTTTGGTTCAGGTGATGATTCAGGTGATGAGACCAAGGCCTTTGTCAGGCTCCACAGTATATGGAGCCTGCTTAAGATTCTCTCTCCCCAGATATTTGCAAATGACATGTCAGATAAGGGGCTAGTATCCAAAATCTATAAAGAACTTATCAAACTCAACACCCAAAGAACAAATAATCCAGTCAAGAAATGAGCAGAAGGCACGAACAGACATTTCTCCAAAGAAGACATCCAAATGGCCAACAGACAGATGAAAAAGGGCTCCACATCACTCGGCATCAGGGAAATACAAACCAAAACCACAGTGAGATACCACCTCACGCCAGTTAGAATAGCTAAAATTAACAAGTCAGGAAATGACAGATGCTGGCAAGGATGCAGAGAAAGGGGAGCCCTCCTATACTGTTGGTAGGAATGCAAGCTGGTGCAGCCACTCTGGAAAACAGCATGGAGGTTCCTCAAAAAGTTGAAAATACAGCTACCCTACAACCAGCAATCGCACGACTGGTTATTTACCCGAAAGATACAAACGTAGTGATCTGAAGGGGCACGTGCACCCAAATGTTTATAGTAGCAATGTCCACAATAGCCAAACTACGGAAAGAACCTAGATGTCCATCAAGAGATGAATGGATAAAGAAAATGTATATATACATACATACATACATACATATACAGTGGAATACTATGCAGCCATCAAAAGAAACGAAATCTTGCCATTTGCAATGACGTGAATGGAACTAGAGGGTATTATGCTGAGCGGAATAAGTCAATCAGAGAAAGACAATTATCATATGATCTCCCTGATATGAGGAAGCTGAGAGGCAAGGTGGGAGGTTTGGGGGTAGGGAAGGAAAAAAATGAAACAAGATGGGATCGAGAGGGAGACAAACCATAAGAGACTCTTAATCTCACAAAACAAACTGAGGGTTGCTGAGGGGCCAGGGGGTAGGGAGACGGTGGTTGGGTTATGGACACTGGGGAGGGTATGTGCTATGGTGAGTGCTGTGAAGTGTGTAAACCTGGCAATTCACAGACCTGTACCTCTGGGGCTAATAATACACTATATATTAATTTTTAAAAATGAAAAATAAAATAAAATACATCAAAAAGGAAAAAAAAAAAAGATTCTCTCCCTCTGCCCTTACCACCACCTCTTAAAAAAAAAACTAGAGAGGTAAATATGTTGGAAATATAAAATACTTTTTCTTAATAATAAACTCACAGGGAGCCACAGAAAGTAGTACAGAGAGATCCCATATTCTCTTCCTCCAGTTTCCCACAGTGTGATTGATATCCTACATAGTTATAGTACATCATCAAAAAACAGAAATTTGGCATTGGTACAATATGTACATAGAGTTCTACTTCATTATATCAAATTCATAGATCCATGTAAATACCATTGCAGTCATAATACAGAATTAATTGATTATCACCAAAATCTTGTTATGCCTTTATAGTAAAACTCTCACTCTTCTCTCAGTATCCCTAACCCCTAGCAACCACTGTCTGTTTTCCAGCTCTCTAATTTTTGTCATTTCAAGAATAATATATAACCTGACCTTTCACAAAGCATAACACCCTTGATATCCACCCAATTATAAATAGTTCCTCTTTACTGTGAAGTAATATTCCATGGTAAAGACATACCGAGGTCTGTATATAATGACTCAAAAATTAAAATTAAAGGATATTTTAGTATTTTCAGGTTTGGGCTATGAGGAAACTGTATGAATAGTCAAATATAGACTTTTTTATGAACATAGAATTTCATTTCTCTGAAAAAGAGCCCAGGAGAACAGCTAATTCATATGGTAAATGTAGATTTCATTTTTTACAAAACTGCCAAAATGTCTTCTAGAGTTGACGTACCATTTTACATTTCCACCAGCAATATAAAAAGATCCAATTCTCAGCATCTTTGCCCACACATTTGGTATTGTCACGATTGTTAATTGTTTTAATACACATGTAGATGCAGTCTTAGTTTGCTTTTCTCTAATGAAAAATATCTTTTCATGTACTTGTTTACCTTATATCCTCTTTGGTATAATGTCCCTCATGTCTTTTGCCTATTTTCTTTTTTTTTTTTTACGATTTTATTTATTTATTTGACAGAGAGAGATCACAAGTAGATAGGCAGGCAGAGAGAGAGAGGGAAGCAGGCTCCCTGCTGAGCAGAGAGCCCGATGCGGGACTCGATCCCAGGACCCTGAGACCATGACCTGAGCCGAAGGCAGCAGCTTAACCCACTGAGCCACCCAGGCTTTTTTTTGTTGTTGTTGTTCATTTGTTCACTGTTGAGTTTTTTTTTAATTTTTTTTATTTATTTATTTGACAGAGAGATCACAAGTAGGCAGAGAGGCAGGCAGAGAGAGAGGAGGAAGCAGGCTCCCCGCTGAGCAGAGAGCCCGATGTGGGACTCGATCCCAGGACCCTGAGATCATGACCTGAGCCGAAGGCAGCGGCTTAACCCACTGAGCCACCCAGGTGCCCTCACTGTTGAGTTTTGTGAGTTCTTTACTATTATAAATATGAGTCCTTTGTCGGATATGTTGTTTGCAAATATTTTCTCCCATGTGTAGTTTGCCTTTTCATCACCTTAACAGGGGCTTTGCCAGAGCAAAAGTCTCATTTTGATGAAGTCCAATTTACTGATTTGTTTATGGATCATGCTCTTGTCATTAAATCTAAGAAATCTCTGAGGGTAACAAAGAGATTCTCCTCTGAACACTGTGGATAATCTTACTTTCCTATAAAGAACATGGAGTTTTGTTGTCAATCAGTTAAAATACTGGCCAATCACCTCTACCCTATGAAGGCTTGGTTTTCCTTTAGTCCTAGAGCACAGTTCTTAGATCTAAAGTGTAGCCCTCCCAGAATTTCAATGGGAAGTCCATGGTATTTATCAAGCCCCTCTTAAGTTGGTGGGATTTGACCCCCAAACCCTTGATATCCCCAGCACTGGGCAACTGCTGAAATTTCTGCTGAACTCTTCAACCTCCCAGCTGCCACTCTCTGCCTGTTTCCATGCAGTATCACTCATCACACACAGAGATTCCAAGTTAGTTAAGGACTACAGAGGAACTGGTGTGCGTATTTCATGGCTTTGCTCTTGAAAGATTTCCCCCAACTCCTTTTCTACCCTGTCTAACGGTGCCAAGTTTCAACCACAGTTCCTTGGCCCAGCAAGAGTGTTGTATTCTCCCTGAACTCTGTTCCCTTGCATGAATTCATAGTTCCTGCAGGGGATAACCCAATTAAAAGTACATCTCTCATGGTCTGCCTCCCTCCTGTGAATAGTGTGTCCTCAGTCATGTGCAGAAGAAAGAAAGTGGACCATTTCCTCACACCATA